>NC_140411.1:157395988-167395988 GCF_965140295.1 Lepidochelys olivacea | reverse complement strand
ACAGTGCCAAGCACAATAGTGTCCCTACATTCATTGGCGCCTCTAGGCATGCCTGTAATAGAAATAATAAAGGCATGGAGATTTATAAAGAACAAATTGTATCTCAGTCATTTAATCTTTACTGTTTTATAGCTCTCATCACCGCTACGGTTGAGTACCAAACCAATATGAACATTCTTCTCTCAGGCTATAGTCTACACGTATGGCGGTGTGTAGACTATACACACTGCATGCCCCCCAGCATGGGTATAAATAGCAGTGAGGCACTGCTTAAATGAGTAAAGACATGACAGAACCTTAGGATACATATCCTACACAGCTCTCTACTCACCCAAATAGTGTGTCTCCCATCTACACTGCTATTTTTAGAAGTGTAGTGTCCCGACCCTCCAGCAACAGGAAAAGGGTCTGTCAGGGGGGAGGCAGCAGGGAAATGCCGCAGCAACTCCCGCTCTTGGAGCTGTTCCTTGCTGCAGTGAAAGACTCGGGCAGCGGGGCAAGGCTCCAGCAGGGGGAGGCAGGGGAACAATACACTGCTAATAATAGCAAGTGTAGATCAGGGCGGCACTGATTGGGCAAGTTAGAGAGCCGTGGTGAGTGCATCCCTATGGTTCTGGTGTGTCTTTACTCTACTCACCTAAGCAGTGCCTCACTGTCTACACTGCTATTTATACCCAGGCTGGGAGGGGTATGGAATGTCTGTACTGTGTAGACACCAGATTCAGACAGCATCTTACAATCAGGCTGTGGTGATTTGCCCTCATCCTGAAAAAAAACCCACTTTTTCTTCTGAGTAAAACTAGAACAGGCCATGAAGATTTTATGAAGTAAAACACAAAACATATACATTCACTTCATATGCATAATTATTCCTCAAACATAAAAAGGCATTCTGTCCAAAATGAAGAGCTTGTTGGATCATATTAAAGAAGTTCTGTATTAAAATCTCAAATGAGTTTGATTCCCCATAGTTTAAATTCCAGGGTATTACTAATGAAGAGGTCTCTTGGTTTTTGGTACTGTTTCTCTCCCTCTATGTGTGAAACTTGCAAGCTGCTAATTGTGTTAGTACATTCTAAGACAGAGTCTGTTCTCAAAGCAATTCACAGAGAGAGAGAGACTCAAAGCAATACTCTAACAACAGAAACAGCACCCAGAGACTCCCGCCCTTTTGTTGTATTAACAATTGTGATTAAAATAGAGATAGAGGATGTATGTGGATGGATGTTTGGTGTGGATAATAACTGAATGATCAGGGAGGTGCCAGCCTAAGAATCCAGTGTCCATCGGCTGAAGAAGGCATCAAGTGGAAATAACCAGAGGACACCCCCCCCTCCCCCCGGAGGGCAGACTGGAATCCACCCAACAGCCTCAAGAATGGGAGAACCAAAGAACAAGATAACATCTAGCAGCACGGAGCCGTCAGGAATGTGCTATCTGCTGATTGATTCAGCAACAGCATGATGAAGCAATTCCCACAGACTGGCATAGGAAGAAATTCCTATAAAAATAGACTCTAAAAAGTGAGAACTTTGGGGTCTGATTCTGCAAACCAACTTCCAGGAGCATCAGATGAGCATCTGACAAGGCCCTGCTCCCTCCTCATGTCCAGGCCACCTGGCCAGTGGCTTGGCATGAGCAACTCTAAGGCTGGTAACTATGATAACAACCTTGCAGAACCTGTGTGTGTGTTTGTATGAATGAATGTGTGAATAAATATGAGATTGAATGGAATGTTATAGCTATAACTAACTGCTTACTATGATTCTTTCTGTATTCACAATAAATATGGTCATTTGCCCTTTTCCCTTTAATAAGATCCTGCTGGTTTTTATTTTATTGGTATAACAAGCTTGCAATCTTGTAAGTAAAATACAAGAACACAATAATTTACTCCTCTGGTCTGCTAACTGGCTAGGCCCACCAGACTTTTGTATTTGTTCGGAGATACTTTTACCAGCTTATTTGCTTTTTTAGAATCTAACCTGTTGCCCAATTTAGATTTAACCAGTCCAAATATGCTAAAAACACACTTGATTGATACTGAGCTGCTTAAACAAGGGTGTGGGTCTTTTAAAATTTGACACAATTTTGAATTCAATTAATTTTACTTCCATAATTTTTCACCATTATGATGCAACCAAGTGTGCAACAACTCCTTTCCTGAACATAAATTTTAAGCAGAAGATGAATGGAGATTGCTCATGAATGAACCTGATGCTGAAGAGTTGCTAAAGAGCCTGACACCGGGACTTAAATTATCATCACATCTATGTTTTCATGATGACAACGGCATGGAAAATGTCTCACTTTCAGGATCATTAAGTTAATGTTCTACTCCTCCATTTCAATAGACAGAGTTTCAGTGACTCCTTTAATCTTGAAGAATCTGAAAAACTGACTTTCTGCACCTTTTGAGATGGATATGACTCCTGTCTTACTACTTATCAAGGTTTACATTTTATTTCAAAAGAATTATTTTTTTTCATTACTTCAAAACTTATTTCCTACACTCCCTTCAACTTTAGACATGTAGAATCAGATAAGTTTATACAAAGTTTGATCATCACTAAACACTAACCATATGTTCGCAGCACTGATCTGCAGCTTTCACATTTATTACTGGTAAAACCACATAGTGAATTCAACACTGAAGACTCAAGACAGAAAACTAAGATGAGCTAGTCAATTATGTGGTCTGCTGGCCTTCCGAAAGCATTGTTGTAAACGGACAATTCACAGCTCCATCTTCTCCCCTCTCATCTGTGTCCAAACACAGGTGATTCCACTCCTTATTTATGACCCTCTATGCAGTCGCCATTGACTTCACCCATTCTCTTTCTCCTCCTAGCTTCTAGACAGTTCTATAATTTTATTACTGTCTTGTAATAGGCATAACAAAAAAATCTTTATTTTCTTACCACTTTCCTTTTTACTTTTTGGGGCCAGATTCAATGATATGTTCTGCCTCCTTTACGCTACTTCATCAAAGAAAAGTAGCAAAGCAAAGCAGTTTAACAACCTTCATGTGTGCTACAGACAACAGAGTAGATTCTTCATTCTGCCCAAGCTCCCCTTGGGTGCACTGGATGGGGGAGCCACAAGAGCTAATAGGGACACCTTGATCTTCAGCCATCCAGCCCCATGTTTTTACAGTATGTAGTACAATGGTACCAGATCCTGACTGTGGCCTTTGGTCCCTACCACAGTGGGTATAAATAATAAATACCGGGCAGTGTGTGACTCCTGCATTTGGGGAGCCTGGGTGTGAGCACCAGAAGCTTCCTAGAAGTGGGGGAGGCCACTGGTGCCTGGACTGTGGCCCCTCCCCCTGCTCCACCCTGAGGCCCGCCCCGTTCTGCCTCCTCCCCCAAGGCCCTGTCCACACTCCACTCCAGGCCCCGCTCCTGGTTGGTCCCCTACCCTTTCTACCCCCTCCCCCAAAGCTCTCCCCCTCCTACCCGCCACTCCCTCCTCTCCGCCCCCGAGGCCCCCCGCCCACTTCTTGTGCCTCTTTGTCCCCTCCCCTGAGGCCGCCGCCACTCGTGCCTCTTTTACCCCTTCCCCGAAGCCGCCCTACCCACTGCTCGCACTTCTCCGCCCCCTCCCCTGAGACCTCCCCTGCCCACCGTTCCTCAGAGGGGGTGGAGAGGTGTGAGCGGGATTAGGATCCTCGGGGGAAAGAGGCAGAGCAAGGGTGGGACCTTGGGGGGAAGAGGGAGTTGGGGCGGGAAGAGGAGAAGTGTGGGCAGGGTGATGGGGGAAGAGGACAAGTGGGAGCAGGGCCCTGGAGTGGAGCATGGGTGGGGCTATGGCCCAGATGCCCTTTTGGCAGCAGCGCTCTGAAGGCGGCAGGCCGGCGGCAGCACCTCTAGAGAGAGGTGCGCCACATCCTGTTTGGAGAGGCTTAGCCTCCCTGGTCTCTTATACCTGCCAGGCATGGGAGAGGGCCCACCCCAGGGGGAATCTTCCCTCCCTCATGCTGCCCCACCGTGACCTCCCTGAATCCCTGAGCCATCGCCCCACCCCCCGACCCAACCCCTGTTAGCCAGCCCCCGGATGATGCCATGGAGGGCTGGGCCCTAGTACAGGGGAAGCGGGGCAAGTGAAAGGCTCGAGCTCTGCTCCTTCCCACCGATGCGGAAGCCCCCCTAAAGACCAGGAAGGGGGCACCGATGCCAGGCCTTCCGCCTTGCCCCCGGGTGGAATTTGTCCACCAGTACCAGCTGGGGAAGACATGGCAGCACCGGAGGGCAGTACCACCCCTCCACTGGAGTCCCTTCCCTCAGAGGCCCCCGATGGAGCCCTTCCTGCCCCCTTAACAGTTGAAGCCCCTGCGAGCCCCGAAGTGAGCAGCGCTTCGGGTGCCGGCAGGGAGAACCCCGGGGTGGTGGAAGGTGATCTCCCCTCCATTTATGAGGAGATCGAGGCCCTGGGTCTGACCTTGGTCACCCAGGGGGAGGATGACCCTCTGCCAGCAGTCCTCGATCTAAGTGACCTCACCTCAGCCCCCCTTTCCCCATGCTCCCTCCCCCTAACTGCTGCTTCTGCTCCTGCCTCTGAGGGTCCCCTGGGCTCTTTCATCTGCCCGGTGCAGGTAGCACCCCGCTGATGGCCACCGAGCCTACTGAGGCGATGGCCAGTGCCACGCGGCCAGGACCCGAGTCCCATGGGGTATCCCTCATAGGTGTGGGGCAACCGACCTCCTTCCCGGGCGGGGACCCTACTGAAGACTCTCCACCTCCCGATGCCGTGGCTGCCACACCAGCCATAGAACCTGAGCCCAGCATCATTGAGGGTCCCCTTCCCACCCCCCAGATCCCTGAGCTGAACAGAGAGGGGCCACCTCCCAGCTGCCCAGCTGCTGGGGCTCAGGATCCTGCCTCTGTCCCTCTCCCCGACTCTGCTCTTGCCCCCTGCCCTGCCCCACTCTTAAAAAAGGAAAAAAAGATAAATACTACAGTATTCCGATGCTAAATACTACTACTACTACTAATAATAAATAATATCCTGCCTCAAGATAAGAGATAAGATACTTGGGTGGAAATATTTTTTTACTGATTAATTTGAAATCTTATATAGTAGGACCAATTAGGACCAAATTGTGCCCATGGGTGTGGTTCCCACTGAAGCCAGCCAGAATCTTCTTTGAATCCGAGAGAAGAATTTAGCCCTTAGAATATTTAAATGTTCTCCCATCTCTAGAACACATGTCCAGTGCATCAGAAAGCCAGTACAATAAAAGCTGATTGTTTAAAAAAATGTCCTCAAGAAACTAATAGTAATAATATATAATAATGTATAATTAATGAATATTCACAGGGTACCAATCCAAACCTGATTTAATTAAACAATGGAGCCTTTTAATATACAAACGTTTGTGTAGCACCCTATTAACAGAATATTTTAAAATGCATTTAGTAGCTTGTTAGATTAGCCTTGTATTAGTAATCTGTGGTTGATCCTCAGAGGACAGCTCCCTGCTAATCGGTTTGCTTTGGAGCAAGATATTCTGGATTCAGTTCCTCCTGACAACCCTACAAAGAGCATTGTTATTCTAGGATACATTGAACATTAAAATTATAAACATCATTGCATCTTGATAGAATGACTTCTTTGTCCTTTTAATTACACTCCAAATTTACAGTTTACAAAAGAGGTACATTTCAGTCCACTTATTTCTTTGATGTTTGGTCACACACTAGTATATTTACAGAAATTATGGTGGCCAGTAAATGCCCCAGGATTTACACATCCACGAAAAGAGGAAGATGAGTGTTCTAGAGAACAAACTTTAATGAGCTCACTCCAAGGAAATTTAATTTCATGCTCACCTCCCATGTCTAGCAACTATTTTAAAAGTTAGAAAAACATGTTTCTCTTGAATTCAGGATACAGACAGCTTCTTGTTGAAATTAAATATTTAATCCAAATTCCACAGCATTATCTCTCACAACATACCAGAAATGCCACCTGAACATTTAGTTAATGTTAAACTTCAAAGGTCAAGTACAACCATTCTGTAACTCCCCTGATATTATGCAGTTACACAAGCAATGAAGTTGGCCCCAAACATCTAAGGATCCAATCATGCATTATAATGAGAATTCTACTACCATACTTTTACATTTGGTTTATTTTTCCTTGGCTTGAGGCTATGATAAAATAAATCAGAATATTTACAGTATCACTATTGTGTCATAAATGCAGTAATATTCCCCTCACACATTGCCAAGAATGATCTGGATTTATCTGTTTTGAAGATAGTATTTTACAAGCAAAATTCATAGATAAATTTAGCAGCAGTATGAATTTAATCTCTATAAAAGAGATTTTAATTAAAGTGCTATATGAGCCTGCCACTCAGAATTTCTCCTGAATCGCAAACACCAACCAAAATCAATAGAAGCTTAATGATTTTTCAAAGTTCTGAAAGCGTATAGCCATGACAAAAAACAAAAGCAAAACACATTTTTTTGATAAATTCTCATCAGAGCTAACTAGTTATTCCTCTGCTAATTCTTTGCACTCACCTGAGCTTTGCTTTGCTTTGTTACTCTCATGCAGCCACCATAGGAAAATTCTGTTTCACAGTTAGTTTAGTCACAAGCTGTGTTCTGTATCTTGGTATTGAATGAAGCTTTATCTCCAAAAATACTTGCTATCCTCTTTTGTTCCTTGCAACTCAGAAGAAATCATAGCAATAAGTACTGCATGCTAAGTTTTGGTGTGTTTTTGGCAAGCAATATGCAGGCAGTGAAATATCTGTTGTAGGTTATACAGTGTCCACAAAATATTAAAATCACCTGCACTGCACTGCTATTTGAGCCTCCAACTATCTACAAAGAAATATGCATTACATAACTCCTACTCATGCTACTCTGCTGTCTGCACACTTTGGGGGTTTTGAAAAAGGTTTTTGTTGATTTTTTAACAAGCTTTTCTGCAAAAAAATAAAAATATAATAAAAGTAAGAAATTAGTTAGAAAACAGTGATAAAACCTGAACACAGCAGCTTAATGGCTCCTACCCTTAGATGCATCTTTTGGATAACTATTAGTGCTGTGGAGGGGCTGTTAGAAGGGCAAGGGTCACAACTGAACAGGCAGGAGAGAACCCCTGGGGAAGTCTGGAGGAGCTGGAAACCTGGAATATGATCATGAGGCATCAGAGAGGCTCAGAAGGCACTGGGAGTCTGTAGGAAAGAAAAAGTGGAGGGGGGTTCTAAAGGAGAAGGCAGTAGAGTTCGAGACTGGAGAGGGAGAAGTGAAGTGAGGAACAAGAGCCTAACAGAGAAAGGGACATAGGACACAAAGGGTCTGAAGAGTATGCAAGGATGGGAATTTTTGGTTTGAACTAGGTAGACAAACCTTTTCCTGCTTAGCCAAACCACATCTCTGAACTATTTGGTTTAGTCATCACAAGTGTGGCTATGTAGAGCTGGACAACAATTTCAGGATTGTTTTTTGTTGTTTTTGTTTTTATAAGATTCTTCATTGAAATTTCAAATTTAAATTAAAAAAAGGGGGAAAACATTTTAACAAGATTTTTGTGATCTCTCACGACTCATGGTGGGTTACACCTTCCTGAAACATAAGTTTTACTGCTTTGCAGGGAGACTCTCTTAGTTTGGATTAATTTTTAGAGAGTTTTTAAAAGCCACTAGGTGCTGGAACGGGCTCGCAGGGACACTCAGAAGCTCCTTGTTAAAATTCTACCACTAAACTAAAGGGAAGATTAGGGTGATTTCCTGCTCTCTAATGGGACTGGATTTTCCATTGTGTCCAAGGTTGCATCATGGCACAAAGTGGCTTTAGGACTAGAGAATCTGGGCTATGTAATCCACCCCTCCTCCTCACATACTCTCATTCTCTGGATGTTGCTTAATTACCTTAATAGAGACAGTTTATCCCTGGGGCTCTTTAAAATACTTCTAGAGAGTAGTCTATGGAATTCAGAAGATTGCATTAAATGTTAGGTACTTTAATAAAATTTCACAGAGAAGGAACTTGAGCCCCCGCCCTGAAAGGCCTGTTGTACACAACACCCCATTTCAAATCACACTTCGTTGAACACTCCGCTGTACTATCAATATACCCCCTACATTTTCAGAAACCAAGAGTCAACATTTCCAGTGAAATGTGTTTCCTATACATTTGTTGCCCTCCTTCCTTGGCTATGGCTAAGAGACAGTGTTTTGGACATAAAAAAAATGAATAGATGGTCCAGTCAGTCCCCCGTTCCTCTTTGCAATCCAGGCACATTTGGAAGAAAGGATTTATCACAGGCTAACAGGGACATTTTCTTGTGGGAAATCCTCATTAAAATATTAATGATACATGGCTATTTAAAAAGTCTCTGCCACTGTACAATTTGTTTCCCTTAGACATGATATTTCCTTGACAGAATCAGCAAGTACCATAAAAGTAAGAAATTGTGACCATTCCACATGCAGGTTTTTTCAGCTTTTCAATTTGTACTTTGAAAGACTGTAGAGCTCAGAGAACCATTACTTCTTGAATTTCAAATTTGTGCTTGGCAAGTGGACTGAACCCTATCCTTCCACGAGAGGTCAGTAAACAGAAATTGTCCATCCTCACATACTCATTCTGGCACCAAGTATGGCCACATTATCTGAGGAAGGTGGGTGTATTCCTGATCTTAGAAAGACTCTGGTATGGATTTTGTTTTTAAATAACTGTTCAATCCAGTAGTTTCAGACAGTGAAACTTGTCCAAACTCATGCACAATATTTAATCTTTAAAATTGTTTGGAGTGGTGAAAAACAGTACATTTTGATATCAGATATGTAGAATTAGTTCAATCATTTATTTTAATTAACTGTTTGCCTGATAAATACTTTCTGAATGGAACGTGTAGAGGTTCCATACTCCAAGTGCAGAGACAGTTTAAACCAGTGTTTATGGGATTCTTTTGCTTCCAGTGAGAATCTGTTTTAGTCTTAGGACTGGAAAATTCTAAGCTGTGTCTGCCTATGTCAGCAAAATTTATGTCCCTGAGGGGTGTGAATATTCTACCCCCTGAGTAACATAAGTTACACTGATATAAGCGCTAATGTGCACAATGCTATGTCGGTGGGAGCTTCTCCTGCAGACATAGCTTATGCTGCTCGCAGGGGTGGTTTTTTTATGCCTATGGGAAACCAGCATAGAGCATCTTCACCACAGTGCTGTACATGTAGACATGGCCTAAGACTATTATGTCCGCTTTTCAGTTACAAGTCAGACTACTGCCAACTCCACCCCCAATGTATAAATAGTATAAACTGAGGTCTGCTTTCTCTCATCCTCCCCCATGGAATCTTTATTTAAATGGTGCCTTGTGGAAATAAATTCAGTGGACAGAACAACAGGAGAGGAACAGAAGACAGCTATAAACAGCTTCTGAGTTATGCCACTCGGAACTACCATTGCAATGGGAAATTAATCAAGTTTACAAGTTTCTGAAATGAGCCAAGGCCTTGAAATAATAATTAGGTTCCACCACCAGGAAGTGCTCTTCTTATCACTGCTCTTTCATGATATTATTACCCCTTTCCTTTTAGCATTAATCCAACCATCCTATACAGTGTTAGAATCCCTGTCCCTACAGAATAAAATCATTTTCCTCTCAGAGTTTCCTGTGACTAGTCTGGCTGCCCTTACTGTTCTCCAGGGCTCTGGAGCCCATTTACTTACTGTTACGTGCCTGCTTACCAGTGACAGGACTGATAAACCTCAGAAGCAGTGGTGGGCAACCTGCGGTCCGCAGGTCGCAAGTGGCCTGTCAGGGTAATCCGCTGGCGGGCCACCAGACAGTTTGTTTACATATGCATGGACACCTGCAGCTCCCAGTGGCTGCAGTTTGCCATTCCCGGCCAATGGGAG
This sequence comes from Lepidochelys olivacea, assembly GCF_965140295.1. Lineage (NCBI taxonomy): Eukaryota > Metazoa > Chordata > Testudines > Cheloniidae > Lepidochelys > Lepidochelys olivacea. The sequence continues at coordinate 167,386,101 of NC_140411.1, read as the reverse complement.
CTGCAGGAAGCGGCACAGGCCACAGGTTCTCCTTCTCCCCTCTCCCACTGCCTGTAGGGATACCCAAGGCTCTTCTCAATTCTCACCCTGTCTCTGGGCAATTTCATCTGCACTATCATCTCTAGGATATTGACTTGCAAATCTCTCTTTCTGCCCCAGCCTATCTCCTTCCATTCAATCCCACATTTCAGCGTCTCTCCCGGAAGCAATGTCTTGTCATCAGCTGAAACTTAACATGACCATAATCAAACTCCTTATGTTTCCTCCCAAACCTTCCCTGCTGACAGCACCACCATCTTTCTCATTACTCAAACCTGCAATTTGTGGTACTTTTGACTCCTCCCTTTCCCAGTCATCCAGGCCAGATCCAAATCCTGCCATTTTTTGCTCCTCAGATCCATCCTTTTCTTTTCATCACCAAATCTTCTTTTCACAGCCAAATCTTTCATTCACCCCCTCATTATAGTCCACTTTGATTACTGCAATAGCCTCTTATTTAGCCTCCTAAATATCCTCATTGTCCTTTTACCAGAGCACAATAAGTCCCTGCTGTTCTGGGCTCCTGCACTAAGAAAGTGTGGCAGGCAGAGCAGTCTCTAGAGCTGGTCTAATTTATGCCTCCAGTATTCAGTGGGAACAGAATTGGGATTAATGTCTTCGACTCTACCTCTGAACTTGAGCTCATCCATAGATAAATACAATCTTATTTGGGTCATGCCCAACTCTTGGTATACTTTAACCCTCCCCCATACATTATGAAGTATAAATTCCTAAAGAATTCAGCTGTTTTCTTCTGGACACAAGTAAATTCTCTTTTTATAGGGCCCTGTCTAGAGGCTGAACTATGCATTATAGCTACAGCCTACTGCTAGATCCTTGGGGTCACATTCTGGCAGGCCTTGCCCATGGACTCCTGAAAGAAAGTCTATGGTCAAAAGTGGGATGGGGACATAGAAGTTGTCCACCCCTATTTTGCCTCTCTCCAAACCTATATAGAGAGTGCTCTGCAAGCACTTTGTAACTAGAGTTAGTGTGATGTGTACTGGGCATGTTCATCTGCATAGAGCTCCTGCCCTGGCAATGATCCCTACCTACCGGCTTTACAGAGATTATTCCTAACAGCAATTCCTGCTTGAACTAATCTTTGGGTGGGGGTACGGAGAGGCCTGCTTAAAGGTTACATCATTAACTCTGATTTTACAGCGTATGCATTAACACTGTGCACAGCACTGAAAGAACTCGGGTGTACACAGTAGCAAGGTTTTCACAGTGTCTGGACCTAATGCTGCAGCTATTGAATTTAATGGGAGTATCTGCATATATCTGACTGAGGTGAGGCTATCCTGCTTTGCAGTGACCAAAGGCCATATAGGTTATCCCAACCATTATTTATGTACTCTGATTATTTAACTGCAGTATAATAGTGTCCAGAGGCCCCAAACAAAGAGAGGGCTCTAGTGGATCACTTGCTGTGCAAACACAAAATAAGAAACTGTCCCTCCCCCAGACAAGCTCCCCCAGTCAAGTCTAAATAGACAAGACTGACAAAGGGTGAGAGAGGGGTCCAGCTACATCACTTGTGATAGGTGCTGGAGACAGGATTTTGGTTTTTGTGAATGTAGAACAGCCATTTCCTACCTTCCAAATATGCAACTCCAAATTCTTTCCACATACCCAACAATTTGGATCCTAGTTCTATTTATCTTCTTCACTTAATATTTTTATCCATGATGGTAGTGAGTTGAGTGAAGAGGACTATCCTACTCAGAAATCTGCGGTTCTCCCCCATTCCTGGGGGAGCCCATATTATGATATGCGATTAGGGTGACCAGATGTCCCGATTTTATAGTTGTCGGGACATCTATAGTTCAGCTTGACAGTGTAGGGTGTTTGCTGAACTCTGTGCTTGCCAAGGGACAGTGAGAAAAAGGTGTATTTTACTATTATCATTTGAAGCTGTGAGTGCACTAACAATCATGCCTCTGTTTATTGTTTTTTGTGGTTCTGCAGATGTGGTGTTCACAGGAACCCCCTACACACCAGCAGAGCACCTCCGCCAGATAAGGAAGTGACCGAGGAGGAGCAAGGAGGACATGTTTTGGGAGATGCTCTAATCCTCTCATGCCACAGATCAAGAACACAAGGCGTGGAGAGAACTCAATTAATGAAAATTTAAAAATAGTTAGGAGAGGAAGCAGGGGCATAAGCAAATTGTAGTGGGCCAGGAGCAGATGATAAAAGTGAAGTAGGAGCAAACAGAGATGCTCAAGTCCCTAATAGTGCTGCAGGCAGAACACGTGTGCTTGCCTCCCACTCTCCCTTGCAGCCCATACAGAACTGCTTGCCATGCCCTCCCAAAATTCTTCCCACACATTCCTTGAGTCTTCCCAGCCCGTTGCAGTACCCTATTCACTCCACCCCTTCAGACAGCTTCCAAAATGATAGCTGTAGTGAGATGCAGCTATGAGAGCCTCCGCCAGGGAAGTGCCCTTGTCAATGTTATGTCCCTTTCCAGAAAGTGTTTTCTGAGTGTTGTTTATTGATACTTAATAAAAAATACTCTCTGAAAGATAATCAATCTTTATTTGTCTCCTACACACGGTGGTTGCTACTGGAATTAATACACAGTGGCAATTAGCACATTTGCAGTCTGCAAATCATGGTCAGGAAGCAATCATCAACATTTTCATGCAAGGTGGCAAGTTAACAAAGCATGGCAGAATGCTTTATAGAAAGACACATTACTGGTGCTCATTGTCAAAATGGTACCTCAAAGCCTCCCTGATTCAAATAGCGCCCCCTAGTGCCCCTCTAATAGCCCTGGTATCTGGCTGCTTAAAATCAGCCGCCAGGCGATCCAACTCCACACTCCACCCCTGGGGAAACTTTTCACCCTTAGCCTGAGGTGACCCTGTGATAGAGGCTTTCTCCCTCTTGAGCCTGCACCCTGTGTTTAGGCTGGTATAATGAATCTTCCATGCCTTCTTTTGCTGGATCACCCAAGTGTCTTTATTTACAGTGTTTGTGCAGTCCACAATAACTCGTGCCCCACAGACCCTCCCCAGAGACTCCTGGCTTTTGAGACCTCCTTCTTTGGTAAGGAGACAGTGATACTGCCCTCCTGTCTCCTCCCAGGCTAGCCTCCCCACTGAGATTTGCCCAGGGCTTTTATAGCCCTCTCGTGCCTCAGCCCAACTGTCACTACTTAGCTCAGCATGTTCCTCTGAGCCAGCCCTCGTTAGGGCTTGCAGCTGAACCCCCTGCTGAGTACCTGCATCTCTACCCCGGCCTCCTGGCCAGAGAACAGGCTGCAGCCAGCATTTTGGCAAGGCCTTAAAGGGGTTTACCCCTGCCCTGCCACAGCCTCACAAATATTATGCAGCACACAGCAGGTTGCTATGACCATGGGAGTATTTTCCTCCTTTAGGTCTAACCTGCAATAAAGACAGCCCCAACGTGCTTTTAATCTGCCAAATGTACATTCAATGGTCATTCTGCACCTGTTCAGTCTATTGTTGAAGCGTTCCTTGCTGCTGTCCAGGTTTTCTATGTAAGGCTTCATGAATCAGGGGAGTAAGGGGGACTGACATGGGGGAGTATCCTGTGGAAGGCTGGGTCTTCAAGGATCACTGTGGGCATTTCAACATCCTCCAGTGGAATCTTCTGGTGTGGCAAGAAAGTTCCTGTTTGCAGCTTTCTGTAAAGGCTGGTGTTCCTGAAGATGCATACATCATGCACCTTCCCTGACCACCCAGCTTTGATGTCAGTGAAGCAACCTTGGTGATCCACAAGCACCTGCAATACCATAGAGAAGTACCCCTTTTTGTCAATGTACTCCATCACAAGATGATCCAGGACCAAAATTGGGATATCCGTGCCATCTATTGCCCCACCACAATTAGGGAATCCCATTGCCGCAAAGCCAGCCACTATTTCATAAACATTTCCAAGGGCCATAGTCTTTCGTAGCAGGATGTGATTAGTGGCTCTCCATACTTGCAAAAAAGCAACACCCATAGTGGACTTCCCGACTGCAAACTAATTCATGACTGACCAGTAGCAGTCTGGAGTTGCTAGCTTCCACAAAGCAATCAACACATGCTTCTCACTGAGAGGGCAGCTCTCATTTTGGTGCCCTTGTGCCACAGTGCTGGTGCAAGCTTCTCACACAGTACCAGGAAGGTGGCTTTGCACATCCAAAAGTTCTCCAGCCACTGCTTGTCATCCCAGACCTGCATATCGATGCAATCCCACAACTCAGTGCTTGTTTCCTGAGCCCAAGAGCAATGGTCCACTGTGTGAAGCTGCTCCATGAATGCCAAAAGTAATCTGGCATTGTTTCTTTCCATGGCACACAGCAGGGCAGGCACCACAAATTCCTATTCAGATTTGACGTTTATGATATACTACATGATCAGCATAACATTGACCACAAGAATAGAGAGCAGCGCAAGATCCATTCTTGCAGAAAGAGATGGAGGGTGCAGAGTAAACAGGGGTGGTTTAAAAATGGTGCAAAATGTAGTTGGAAGCCCATGGAATGATGGGACGGAAAAAACTGCATCATGGACGTTGAGCCCACATCATAACACACTCTGATCCACTCTGCGTTCCCACAACTCCTAGCAGCAGAAGGTGGTGAGTTGCACTGAGATAGGTACCCAGCACTCACTCCTCTCACTGTCTATGCTAGAGCACCAACTGTGGACACGCTCTGCCAACAGAAGGAGCATTGTGTGAACATGCACAAGAGATGTAATTATAGCGGTTTATGACCATTGGTGTTACTTGCATCAACTTAACTCTGTAGTGTACACTATACCTCAGACATAGTCTGTCCACTAGGTGTCAAGCCTTTGCTACAAAATGGATGCTCTAATCCACAATGAAGGTTACAATCACCAATGGCGTGCATAAAACAATATGGAATTCATAATTTGACACAGGCATATCCCCAAACTGTCAGAGTGACCCCTCCTTTCTGTCCTTCCCCAGAAGCTCCAACTTTTCCTTCTCCCTTTCATCAGAGACCACGTACTGGTCAGGTTGGAGATGGGGATTTCCATTGCTAGTTCTGAGAGACCAAGCCATTATGCTGCTATGGCAGAGTTCAGTCTCACAGGAAAATTGAAATCTAGGCCTGCAGACTCCCATCTCACCATGCAGCTATGCACATAAAATACTCTTGTGGCCAAGTGCATTTGGAGCTGCCATAGAAAGAATGGAAGATGAGTGGTTTTCAAGGCTCTGCCCATTGCTTTACCTGCAGCAGGAGAACAATTACAGTGAGGAAGGATGGCTCTGGGGTCATGCAACTTTCTCAGCTCCAATTTTCCTTTTCTCTACCCTGTCCTACCCTAGGAGGCACAAAGCTCAGATTCTTCTTGCTGTACACATAAGGACATAAGAATGGCCATGCTGGGTCAGAACAATGTTCCATCTATCACAGTATCCTGTCTTCTGACAGTGGCCAATGCCAGGGGCTTCAGAGGGAATGAACAGAACAGGCAATCATTGAGTGATCCATCCCCTGTCGCCCACTTCCAACTTCTGGTAATCAGAGGCTAGGGACACTCAGAATGAGAGGTTGCATCCCTGACCATCCTGGTTAATAGCCATTGATGGGCCTATCCTCCATGTACTTATCTAGTTCTTTTTTGAATCCTATTGTAGTTTTGGCCTTCACAACATCCCTGACAATGAGTTCCACAGGTTGACTGTGCACTGTGTGAAGAAGTACTTCTTATGTTGGTTTTAAACCTGCTGCCTACTGATTTCATTACGTGAGTCCTGATTCTTCTGTTATGTGAAGAGGCAAATAACACTTTCTTATTCACTTTCTCCACACAGTCATAATTTTGTACATCTCCATCATATCCCCTCTTAGCTGTCTCTTTTCCAAGCTGAAAAGTCCCAGTCTTTTTCATTTCCTCTCATATAGAAGTTGTTCCATATCCTTAATCACTTTTGTTGCCTTCTCTGTACTTTTTCCAATTCTAATATATATATTTTTGAGATGGGGTGACCAGAACTTCATTCAGTATTCAAGGCATGGACAAAGAATGGATTTATATAGTGGTATGATGATATTTTTCTGTCTTATTAGCGATCCCTTTCCTAATGGTTCCTAACATTCTGTTAGCTTTTTTGACGGCCACTGCACACTGAGCAGATGTTTTCAGAGATTGTAAAGTTTCATAAGGAACACCTGACACAGTCATGCCCTTAGATATCCAAATGACATCAACTGACATCAAAAACTGAGGGTGCAAAGCAGAGGCCAACTTTTGAACATTTAGACCACTATATGTGAAGTATCTGAGCTACATCTGTTGTGAGAATTATGGGCCAGTTCTTGAGCTAAAATCAGCATAGGTTCAATGGAGCTGTGCTAATTTGCACCAGCATAGGATCAGCACAACTACAACATAAATGTATCCATCTTTTGTGTATATGCAATATCGTCCATAATATTGCAACAATGTAATTTTTAAAATTTCATTTCCTTGGTGTTGCATTATATTTGTATCTTAAGAGAACACTGTTAAAGTGCTAGTGGAGGAGCTGGTAGCAAGCCCTAAATTTAGGTTGCATAACATTTTCCATTATAAAAGATTCTTGTGATCTTCTCTTTGATAAATTCTCACAACTCCATGGTATTCAGAAGGCCTTTGATATTCGGCAGGGGGAATGGCTTTTTTTTTTTTTTTTGGGCTTCATGAAATTCAGTTATGATTTGGCTGAGCTATGACATTTTAAAAAAACACATTCCATTCTCTTGCTTGTGTTCCTCAGGAAAATTTGGACAGCCTGCCAAAATCACTGAATGTTGTGAGGCCAAGCTCATGCTGCTGCTGGAGTGGGAGTGAGGAGAGAGAGCCAGGCTGAGCGCTGCACACAAACCTCCAAACCCAGCCTCTGCTCTCAGTGGCCCCTTCACATGCATACACATACTCCAAGGCACAACATGGGGTAGAAACTTCGCCAACATCCAGCTGTGGAGGGGGAAAGAGAGAAAGAGATGGGGACAGGGCTCCTCTCAGCCACTCCTCGGTGCCAATAGCCAGTCTCTCCCACTGAGAGCAACACCTGGGGCAGGAGCTGCCCCAGTTCCTGAGGGTGGAGAAGAGAGAAAGTCAGGCCAGGCTGGGTTTTCCCCTGAGTATCCCCTGGACTCAGCACCCGGACCAAGCAACCCATCCTCCCATCTGTAAAGAGAGCCTTTTTCCTTGCTAACTAATGTTGTTAGCCATGTAGCTCAGGTAGTGGCAGTCTGTGCTACAGTATTGAAAGTCTGTGGGTCCAACCCTTCTGATGACTCATGAGCGGGCAGGGGGACTGTTACAGATGCACACAGTAGCATCTGTTTGTTCTTTTTTCTTAAACAAAAAAATCACACACCCCCCTCTACGATTCCCCCCTTCCCCAAAACCTAGGAAACTATGTTACAACAAACTACATTAAAATATGTTATTAATGTTGCAAAGCTCATGCAAACTTCATTCTGGCCTCTTGTGTGTGCATTATGATACAATCATTCAGCACACAGATGGGCTACAAGAAGGCAGGCCTGACGTCAGGGCACTCTATTTACAAGGGGGTTTTTTGTATTTAAAAACCAACTACTTCTTCCTCCACCACAATTTAGAAGTGCAATTTTTTATATATTTTATATCATTTCTCATTGTTACTTGTGAGATGCTAGTAATATTCATATTCCTTTCTGTTTTTGCCTCTATTCTATTGCAAGTTATAAGAAATGACTTGTGGGTATGGTTTTGAAACCTAACCACCTCTCCACTACTCAAAAAATTAGTACATATGAATGAACTTTGCAAACTATTAAACAAGACAAACAGTGCAGGCTACATATTTGGCTGACTAACTGAGAATGTGAAGATGGGCAGGATTTGTTCCCTTATCTTTACATTTGTGTCATTTCCTTCAATTATACATTAAAACTGAAAAACGTCTAGCACAAGAGGCAGCTGACCCAGTAGAGAAGTTTGTAAATTCAGAAACTTTCAAGGTTATTATTAAGGTCAGTGCACGAATTAGATTACTGAGTGGTATGCAGGTGACCCAGTAGTTATCAGTCCAAGAAGACTGAAAAACTAGATTTTGAGAGAATAAATAAATGACATTTCTGATATAAGAAAGCTGAACAAGAAACAGAGTGTATGTTCATCTGTCTAAGATCAGAATCATGGTCAACCATCCTGCTGAAGGATGTCTCATGCTAATAGAACTTGTGATGTACTGGGTATCACATAAAATAAACAAATACAATTCTCTTTCAGATTTTATAAACCAATGTTATAATAGAGCCTAGTGAAAAGTATACTCAGAACACAGAATTGGGTCTCTGGGCCAGTATTTCCCCTGTTCCTAGAAATGTCTGCTGACAGGGCATAAAAGAAGATAAGAAAGAAACAGAGAACCAGTTACTGTGTTGGATTTAGCTTGTTTCTATTTTGAAGAGTCTTGCCCCAGATGACAGGTTTCAGAGTAGCAGCCGTGTTAGTCTGATGAAGTGAGCTGTAGCTCATGAAAGCTTATGCTCGAATAAATTTGTTAGTCTCTAAGGTGCCACAAGTACTCCTTTTCTTTTTGCCCCAGATGCTGACTCACTGTTATTTCAGTTCAGATCGAATTCAATACATACTCACTGCTCAGGAGTGTATTGCTCGTTCCACACAACAACGTGAGGAAAGATATGACTCAGCACTTTCCCCCCCACAAAAACAAAAAACCTTTTGTAGTGATAATCAAGGTGGGCCATTTCCAGCAGCTGACAAGAACATCTGTCAACAGTGAGGAGTGGAGGGGGAAATAAACATGGGGAAATAGTTTTACCTGTGTAATGACCCATCCACTCCCAGTCTCTATTCAAGCCTAAGTTAATTGTATCCAGTTTGCAAATTAATTCCAATTCAGCAGTCTCTTGTTGGAGTCTGTTTTTGAAGTTCTTTTGTTGAAGAATTGCAACTTTGAGGTCTGTAATCGAGTGACCAAAGAGATTGAAGTGTTCTCCAACTGGTTTTTGTATGTTATAATTCTTGACATCTGATTTGTGTCCATTTATTCTTTTACGTAGAGACTGTCCAGTTTGACCAATGTACATGGCAGAGGGGCATTGCTGGCACATATCACATTGGTAGATGTGCAGGTGAACGAGCCTCTGATGGTGTGGCTGATGTGATTAGGCCCTATGATGGTGTCCCCTGAATAGATATGTGGACACAGTTGGTAACGGGCTTTGTTGCAAGGATAGGTTCCTGGCTCATTCACCTGCACATCTACCAATGTGATATATGCCATCATGTGCCAGCAATGCCCCTCTGCCATGTACATTGGTCAAACTGGACAGTTTCTATGTAAAAGAATAAATGGACACAAATCAAACGTCAAGAATTATAACATTCAAAAACCAGTTGGAGAACACTTCAATCTCTCTGGTCACTCGATTACAAACCTAAAAGTGGCAATACTTCAAGAAAAAAACTTCAAAGACAGACTCCAACAAGAGACTGCTGAATTGGAATTAATTTGCAAACTGGATACAATTAACTTAGGCTTGAATAGAGACTGGGAGTGGATGGATCATTACACCAAGTAAAACCATTTCCCCATGTTTATTACCCCCCACCCCCCACTGTTCCTCAGATGTTCTTGTCAACTGCTGGAAATGGATGACCTTGATTATCACTACAAAAGGTTCCCTGCCCCCCCCTCCCCCTCCCGCTCTCCTGCTGGTAATAGCTCACCTTAAGTGATCACTCTGGTTACAGTCTGTATGGTAACACCGATTGTTTCATGTTCTCTATGCATATAAATCTCCCCACTGTGTTTTCCACTGAATGCATCCGATGAAGTGAGCTGTAGCTCACAAAAGCTTATGCTCAAATAAATTTGTTAGTCTCTAAGGTGCCACAAGTACACCTTTTCTTTTCATCACTACATAATTTTCCTTTGGTTTTGTTGGCTTAAATCAAGCCATGCTATTTAAAAGGTTTTTTTTTTTAATTTCAAAAAAGAACTATCCCTCCCTCCCACACTAAAGATTGTCATTCACACAGGTATTGGGACTGACTCCACAGCAGCTTTATGCCAGATAGAGCAATATACATACATCAGGTAGACAGGGAGAATTATTAATTAGAACTCCATGCTTCTTCCAGAGTTCAGACAGAGCATGCAGAGAACCCTTCAGACACATGGACAGCAGAAGAGCCACATTTAGAGCTCTGAAAAGGCTCAAAAGGCACAGGCTGAGGATCACTGCTTTGTATTATATAAATATATCTTGCCAAGAAAAGTTATGAAGTTACTTACCTTCTCATATAGAAATCGCAAGACAGAAGCAGAAGAAGGGGGGAAAAGCAAACTTTTTAGCACTTGAATTAGCTAGCCTTAATGAGCAAAGAGCACTCCAGACTTGTGTTCATCTTTGTGTTTTTTTATTTTTATATTTAATACGGACTGTCTCTAGAAAAGAACACCTGGGATTTCCTTTAGACGGTTGTGTTTATATTCAAATTGTGACTACCTCATAGTTTTTGATGTGCATCTTTCTGGCCTTTGAAGAAACAAGAATGACATCCTCCTCTTCCCACTATACACAGCATAAAGATTACCTTAATATGTACATGAAAACCTATCAGATTTTCTGGACATAACTTTAGTCCTACTGTAACTCCGTGAAACTACATCTCCATGGACATCCTGAAAAGACTTATTCATGTGCTTAACATTAAGGACATGAGTAGCTTCATTGAATTCAAAGGGATTACAAATTATGTTCTTAATTATAAGAACACTAAAGCCAACCTGGCAGTGTAAGGAAACCTCAGAACACGTGTAATTTATATTTATACTGCATAATGGTGTAAGGGGCCTTACTGTAAACGAGAGTCAGGCCCTTTATAAGTCTTCAGATCAGATGAGATACCTGGCCTTACCATGCAGCCATGGTGGAATCCATGCTGTGGAGGCAGTAGAGTCCTGGGGTTGGCCCAGAATGTCCAGTTTACTGTAAGGGAATTTGTAGTGGGTTCACTGAGGAGGACGATGGCAGAATAGGACAAACATGAGGTTTATGAGGTTTTTTGTTTAGTCAGTTTATGTATGTATTTAGTTAGACTACAGATAAATATAGAAAACCCCCATCCCTAAGAGCCTCTGGTTCAATAACCTAATGATTAAAGCTGATGCTCTAAAGACTTTGATGCTACAGGTTCAAGACCACAGTATGATCTGCTATTATTGTTATTAAACTACAAATTATATTTACAATATCTTGCACTGGGGAAGTTAAGGCTGCTATCTCTAAGCAGAGCAGCCAAACAGTTGTAGCAGGAGTGCTGCTGGGTATAAGGACACAGACTTGTTCATAGGTTTTATAATCTTTCTTTTACACACAAACTATGTAAAACTGTAACCTTAAACTCAGATCCTGCAAACACTCATGCAAGTGCATAACTTTACTCATGTGAGTAGCCCCATGGACTCCAGTAGGACTATTCAAGCAAGTAAAAGTATGTGTGATTAAGTGTTTCCAGGATTGGGGCCTTAGATACCATAGAATGAGTATTCTTGTTCAGGCCTGGGTATGTGAAGGATGCAAATTAGCATTCTTTTGAAATAGCACGCTAGTGAATGCCACTGGTTCAGTCACTGATACTGTTAGTGTTTGGTTTAGTCAAGTATGTGGTATCATAGCAGCCTGTCACTCCCACTACATGTTTTTGTAGATATTGGAAGAAAACGTTTCAGAGACTTGGGGCTGTGATGTTTAAAATTAAGTGAGGCAAATTATCATAAAAAACAGACCCAACGGGAACAAGAAAGCATTATCCCCCAATAAGTGGGGATGATAATATTTACCTACCTCACAAGGGTGTTGTAAACTTCAGTTGGTTAGAGCAGGGATCAGCAACCTTTGGCACACGGCCTGCCAGGGTAAGCCCTCTGGCAGGCCAGGCCAGTTTGTTTACCTGCCGTATCCATAGGTTCGGCTGATTCCAGCTCCCACTGGCCGCGGTTCGCCACTCCAGGCCAATGGGGGCTGTGGGAAGTGGCGACCAGCACCTCCCTCGGCCCGTGCCACTTCCCGCAGCCCACATTGGCCTGGAGCGGCGAACCGTAGCCAATGGGAGCTGTGATCTGCCGAACCTGTGGATGTGGCAGGTAAACAAACCGGCCCGCCCGGCCTGCCAGGGGGCTTACCCTGGCGGGCCACATGCCAAAGTTTGCCGATCCCTGGGTTAGAGCAAGACTGTTCCCAGCTCTGCATAAGTCCACATGGGTAGAAGAAAGCACAAGAGACCTTCTCTCTCATGTCTGCACAGAGGCCAGGCACAGTTGCCTTCCGTAGTCTCCCTTAAGACTGTATAAGCCTAACAACCTAGGCAGAGTTAGTTCCCCCAAATAGTTCTGGAGCTAGTCCCACTTGGGTGTGTGTGGATGGAAGTGCACACTGCATCCTGTCAAAGGGTGACACTGGCTGTACCAGCCCAGTCATTCACCTTCGGCCTGCATCATGTGTAGGCATTTATACCAGTGCAAAGTGAGAACCAAGCGGTGTAAGATGCTACCAAATCAGATGACCGCATTTAACACACAATATGAATTGGTCTAATGGTTACACAAAGTGCCAGGCAATGGTGAATTGGACCCATTGTGTCTACAGAAGCACAATGGGCCTGATTTTCCATTCCACCAGAGTAACCTCACTGCAATCAATAGTGTAAATTTGGTGTAACAGTGGAAAATTAGGTCCATCATTCCAGCGCCTCCAGTAGGGTGTTGTGCCTCCAATCTGCCCTGTCAAATGTGTCCTTAATGTTTAAAAAAACACACACTTGGAGACCCTCAGATGGAAGGTACAAAAACAAAAGAAAACACAGAGCGCACACTCACACAAAAACCAAACCAAACCAGAACAACCACTACCATAGCAAAACAGCAGAATAAAAGAGGTGGTCAGAAATAAAGACATCCTTTAAAAACTGGAAGTCAAACCCTAAGGAGAAAAATAGAAAGGAGTATAAACTCCGGCAAGTCAAGTGTAAAAGTTTAATTAGGCAGGCCAAAAATGAATGCAAATGCGGCAGTGGCAGCAGGCCCCTGGGGCCCTTTTAAATTGCCGGGGCCCCTGGGCAATTGCACCCTTTGCTCACCCCCTATCGGAGGGCCTGCAGGTGTCAGTAGAGGAGGTTTGGGAACAAATTGATAGATTAAACAGTAATAAGTCACCAGGATCAGATGGTATCCACCCAAGAGTTGTGAAGGTATCCAAAAATAAAATTACAGAACTACTAATTGGGGTATGTAACCTATCGCTTAACTCAGCTTCTGTACCAGATGACTGGAGGATAGCTAACACGATGCCAATTTTTTAAAAAGACTCCAGAGGCATTTGTGGCAGTTACATGCCAGTAAGCCTAACTTCAGTACCAGGCAAATTGGTGGAAACTATGGTAAAGAACAGAATTATCAGACACATAGATGAACACCATTTATTGGGGAAGAGTCAACACGACTTTTGTAAAGGGAAAGCATGTCTCATCGATCTATTAGAATTCTTTGAAGGTGTCAACAAACGTGAACAAGCGTGATCCAGTGGATATAATCCACCTGGACTTTCAGAAAGCCTTTGACAAGGTCCCTCACCAAAGGCTCTTAAACAAAGTAAGCAGTCCTAGGATAAGACGGAAGGTTCTCTCATGGATTGCTAACTGGTTAAAAGATAGGAAACAAAGGATAGGACCAAAAGGTCAGTTTTCACAGTAGAGAGAGGTAAATAGCAAGATCCTCCAAGGATCTGCAGTGGGACCAGTGCTGTTCAACATATTCTTAAATGATCTGTAAAACGGGGTAAACAGTGAGATGGCAAAGTTAGCAGATGATAAAAAAACTACTCAAGATAGTTAGGTCCAAAGCAGACTGCGAAGAGTTACAAAGCGATCTCACTAAACTGGGTGATGAGGCAAGAAAATGGCAGACAGATTCAGTGTTGATAAATGCAAAGTAATGCACACTGGAAAAAATAATCCCAGTGTAAGAGGGATCTTGGAGGGCCAGGTGGCCTAGTTGTTGGAACACTTGAGTTCTGGCCTTTTGCTTCCCTGCTCGAGGTGTCTCAGTTTTTAAGGCCGTGGAGTAGGGGTACCTGGGCCCTCCTACTCCACCATGTCCCAGCCGAGGGCCCTGCATGAGTCCACCCTTGAATAGGGGACCTCCCAATAGGGAGTCTATGTCCACTGCCCTGGGCTACTTCCTACTGTTGTCCCTTCGGTTTGGGGTGTGGCCCCTATAGTCCAAGTCACTGTGGTGGCTTGTCTCTAGAAGTGCCCCCTTGTGGAATTTGGGTGGCATCCTGCTGCGGTCCCATGTTCCTCCAGGTGGGGCAGCCATAAGTTTGGCAGTGCTGGAACCCCACAAGGTCTCGATGCCTCAGTCACCCCGTTATTTCTTAGGCTGGGTACTTCTAAGTTCTTCGGCCAGGGAGATGATACTTATTTCCTTGTGACTGCCTTGGCTGGCAGGCTAGTAACCCTTCCCCTCAGGGAGGGAGGCAGCAAGCTCCTGCCTTTTCACCAGTCAGCCCCAAACTGAGCCAGACTCCCTCCTTTCCTCCTCCGCCCCTCCAGGCCTGGCATTGGCTGCAGGTATAACAGGGCAGAGCTAACTGGGCCCAAAGTCTCTCTTTCATCCCTTCCCTGCTGGTGGTGATCTCTCTGCTTCATCACATGCAACTATACATACAAAATGATGGGGTCTAAATTAGTTGGTATCTCTCAAGAAAGAGATCTTGGAGTCATCGTGCATAGTTTCTGAAAACATGGCTCAATGTGCAGTGACAGTCAAAAAAGATAACAATGTTAGGAATCATTAGGAAAAGGGTAGATAATAAGACAGTAAATATCATAGTACCACTATATAAATTTTTGGTACACCCACACCTTGAATACTGTGTGCAGATCCAGTCGCCCCATCTCAAAAAAAGTTAGATTAGAATTGGAAAAAGTACTGAGAAGGGCAAGAAAAATTATTAGTGGTATGGAACAGTTTACAGCTTCCATATGAGGAGAGATTAACAACACTGAGTCTGTTCATCTTAGAAAAGGGATGACTGAGGGGGGATATGATTGAGGTCCGTAAAATCATGAATGGTGTGGAGAAAATGAATAAGGAAGTGTTATTTACTTCTTCAAATAACACACGAACCAAACGTCACCCAATCAAATTAATAGGCCGAAGGTTTAAAACATACAGAAGGAAGTCCTTTTTCACACAATGCGCAGTCAACCTGTTGAACTCCTCAGGGGACATTGTGAAGACCAAAAGTAAAACTGGTTCAAAAAAGAATTAGATAAGTTCATGGAGTATAAGTCCCTCAATGGCCATTAGCCAAGATGGTCAGGGACGCAACCCCATGCTCTGGATGTCCCTAAACCTCTGAATGCTAGAAGTTGGGAGTGGATGACAGGGGATGGATCATTCAATAAATTGCCCTACTGTGTTCACTCCCTCTGAAGCATCTGGGTCCAGCCACTGTTGGAAGACTGGACTAGATAGACCATTGGTCTGATCCAGTATGGCCATTCTTATGAATATTACTCACTCACATGAGTAGGCTCATTGACTAAGACTATGTTTACACTACTGTGGTAAGTTGACCTACACTCTGTGTGATGTTGCATTCCATATGTTTATGGAAATATGCTTATGAGTGTGAATATAATGTAACTGGACTATGTTTTATGCAAAAGGTCTCTTGTAAGGTATCATTACAAAGCTTATAATCTACTGAGTGTGTTCATCCTATTTGTATGAATGTATCATCCT
Source organism: Lepidochelys olivacea (assembly GCF_965140295.1). Lineage (NCBI taxonomy): Eukaryota > Metazoa > Chordata > Testudines > Cheloniidae > Lepidochelys > Lepidochelys olivacea. The sequence goes on along the minus strand of NC_140411.1, from coordinate 167,370,249 downwards.
TGTATCTGAAGCTAGAAATATGAAGTATTACTCTGAAGTCCTATTGTAATTATACAAAGTGTGGGCCATTAATGGTGGCTTGGAATCTTGATGGCTCCCATCGACTAGGACAATTGGTTGTAAATGGCTCTGTTTACTTGCAAACCTTCCTGGGTATGTGCAGGCCAGGCCTGGAAGAATGAAGGCTGGGGTCTCACAGGACATGTGACCATGTCACATGATACTAGAATCCATCTTAAACCTGGTGCTTTTCCATTTAGAAGGAGGGGTGGGGACCCAGAGAGAGACAAAAGATTCCCGCCTTTGCCAAAGCTATAAAAGGGGGTGGAACAGAACAAAGGGGGTCCCAGTCATGTGAAATCCCCTGCAATTCACCGAAGATGCCTGCTGGAACTAACAAGGTCTGTACTAGGGGAAAGGATTGGGCCCAGACTAGGAAGGAGTCTAGTCTGTGAAAGAAGCTTATTGGAACATCTCTGAGGGTGAGATATTACCTGTATTCAGTTTCTTAATGTATTAGGCTTAGACCTGCGTGTTTTGTTTTATTTTGCTTGGTAACTTACTTTGTTCTGTCTGTTATTACTTGAAAGAATCCTACTTTTTATACTTCATAAAAATCACTTTTGTTTATTAGTAAACCCAAAGTAGTGATTAATACCTGGGGGAGCAAACAGCTGTTCATATCTCTCTATAAGTATTATAGAGGATGAACAATTTATGAGTTTACCCTGTATAAGCTTTATACAGAGTAAAATGGATTTATTTGGGGTTTGGATCCCATTGGGAACTGGGTGTCTGGGTGCTGGAGATAGGTAACCTGCAGAGCTGTTTTCACTTAAAGTCTGCAGCTTTGAGGGCGTGGACCAGACCTGGGTCTGTCTTGCAGCAGACTACCATTTCTGGCTCAACCAAACAGGGTTCTGGAGTCCCAGGCTGGCAGGGAAAATGGGCTCAGAGGTAATTTCAGCATGTCAGGTGACAGTCCCAAGGGAGTCTCTGTGACCGAACCCATCACATTATGTAATTCCAGCTACATGAATAACATAGCTGGAGTCGATGTACATTAGGTTGAGTTACTGCAGGGTCTACACCGTGGGGGGTCGAAGGGAGAAACTCTCCTGTCGTCTTACTTTACTCTTCTCATTGGGCGTAGAGTACAGGGATTGACCGGAGAGCGATCTGATGCCAATTTGGCGGGTCTTCACTAGACCCGCTAGATCGACCGCTGGTGGATTGATCTCAAAGCGTTGAGCCCAGCTACGGTGTAGACCTGCCCTAAGGATGTGTTAGGGCTGTATAATAAAATCCTCAGTTTGTCATAAAGAGAAATCTTAAAATACATGTATATAATTTATATCATGGAAAGATATTTGTCTTACTTTTAAATGATATATCAGCTATCAATTTCAGAACTTTCCAGACTTGCCTCTTATACAAAAATACTTTGTTCAGTCTTTCGGAAGAGAATACCTTACAAGTATGATGTACTTTACACTTATTCTGAATAGATATAAAATCAGTAGTTTTAGGATTCTGTGTTCCCAGTGGTTTAAAAGAATAAAGTATTACAAAAAAATGCATAGATGCATGAATGTGTGTCTATTTGTGTGAGTGCATGCATGTGCCAGTCTCCCACTGAATGATTCATTTAGTAAACACAATATATTGATAATCAAATGCTTGGTTATTCAATTGTACAATAGCCTAAATTTTCAAAAGTGACTAGTGATTTTGGGTGCTTCACGTTTTGGGTGCCCAATCTAAGACATTTTATATCATCTTGCATATGAGACATTTACAGCATCCTGTATACATGTGCATGAGTAACTTTACATATGACGGTAATGTGGTTGGTGGAAAAAATAAGGGAGGGTTGATATTCTGAGGGTAGGTGCTTCAGCACTTTTTGATATCAGGGCCCTTTAAGGTGTCTCAGGTTGGGTACCTAAAAGTTGAAACATCAAAATTACTAGTTTCTATTGGTTTCAGAGTAGCAGTCGTGTTAGTCTGTATCCGCAAAAAGAAAGGAGTATTTGTGGCACCTTAGAGACTAACAAATTTATTTGAGCATAAGCTTCGTGAGCTACAGCTCACTTCATTGGATGCATTCGATGAAGTGGGCTGTAGCTCACGAAAGCTTATGCTCAAATAAATTTGTTAGTCTCTAAGGTGCCACAAGTGCTGTTAGTTTCTATTGGTAATTTCTTTCATTTTTACTGGGTTTCATGAAGATGTTGACTACAGAACATATTGGGCTAATTCTAGCTTTTAAACAGCACAGTCATTTTATTACAGCAACAAAAAATTCCATCAATTCCTCCCCCCGCCCCCCCACACCACTTATATGTGTATGCAAGATCAGGTCCTAGGACAAGAAGCTTGCATGCAGTTAATTTTTATTTTTTTATGCCTTTTCTAACATGTCCTGGGCAGAGGTTAAGTTAATCAGGAAACATTTTCCAAGGCTGGAAAAAGTAATGGAGAATCTATTGACTAAAGAGATATAGTAATTGTAAAAAGTGTATTTTATTATTTTCTTTTCTTTGGGTCAAAGCCTATATTTAGAAAAGGGAAAGAAAGAAAGAAAAAGAAGATGAAAAACAGTAATGACCACTGATTAAGTTGACAGTGAAGTTATAAAGGAGAACCATATATAGTTCACACCATGTCTTCAACTGTTGTATTAACATTCCTATTTATACATTTTTGTCACTGATGCTAGGATTTCAGAGCCAAATAGCCGCAGAATGTTTATCTCATTTATTGTGTAATATATAACTAGCATAATTCTGAATTTACAACTTAAATCAAGGAACACAGTTCATCGGTGCTGCTTTCCTGATCCTCCTCTTTCACTCCTTTTCAAAAGGCAGCTTTATTCATAGAAAATTACACATGGTGGACCCAATCCTTACTCTTCTATTCTGGCATTACTCACACAAATATTCCCATTGACTTTAATGGAACTACTCTGAAGTGAGCTGTAGCCCACAGAAGCTTATGCTCTAATAAATTTGTTAGTCTCTAAGGTGCCACAAGTACTTCTGTTCTTTTTGTGTAAAGAAAGTGTTTGCAGGATTGGGCCAACTATTTCCATAGTAAAATCATTCCTCAGCATTATTACTTATAGAATTATTATTTGTTTACTTTACTATCTGTAGTGAGCCCAAAATGGACAGTTAACTTTACATGCACATAGAAGACAATCTTCCTGTCTTAAGGTGTTTGCTATCAATTCACTGTGAAAACAAAACCACAGTACAGTATTTGAAATACCAACTTTCAGTCTGAAGAGAGAGTTAATGGCAGGGTAATAATTGTGCTATAAGAGAAATTGCCTGTTGCAAAATGCACAAGATACTACATGCCGCTCCTTTAATCACAGCAGTGCATGTTTTTATAAAAGACGAAACAAAGACAAGTACTTACGTTTCTAGGTTTAGTCTGTGAGGCTGTTTACTGTATGGCTGTCTACTTTATAGACCTTATCTACCCACTGATGCTTTGCTCTTGTTTGACAGGCTGGTTAATCTACAAGGAAGGGTGGAACGTGTGCTCTTGCACTTGCTGTTCTTTTATGTTTTCTAGACGCCAACAGCTCAGGCTGTTTCTATGACAACCAGGAGAGCAGCCCAGGCCTACCAATTTCATGAATAACACAGCAGGATAAGTACCTGTCTTTATTAGCTCTGTCCCTACTTTTGATTGGTAGCATTATACTGATCTTGAAAGTGTGTCCCACACACAAGAAACGTGTCATACTATGGTTGTAATATATGAAAGCAAACACGGAGCCCTGAACTTTAATTGTGGCAGGTTAACAAAACAGACATTGTGCATCAGACATGCTCTCAGTGCACAAATAGTTTACATTTAAATATTTAGGACCAAGTTAAAAGTGCCCCAGAGCAGCTGCCCTGAAAGAATGGTGAGAAAGGGCTCCCTGAATCCTTCCCTGCCCCACGCAATCTGCTCATGCTGGGAGAGCAGCTCTGAGGGGAGTGCACACAATAGCTTTAGTATAGGTAGGGCACAGCTTCCAAGGGTGCTTCTCTAGCGCCACTGTGCTCAACCTGGGTGGAAATTCCATAAACTCCATCAGAATCCTTCTGCTGCTCTCTGCTGGCTTGGACTAGGCTTGGTTGGTTTAAAGTGGAAAGCCAGTAGCTCCAGGAAGGCTAGTACCCAAAACCCGTTGCTCCTTTCCAAAACCTATTTGGTCAACTGGAACTGGTCGGAACAAACTGCAGATTTTCAGATGGAATTTCCCCTAAGCTACTCAAGCATAATGCCTTCGTCAACCACTTCTCAGGTGCTGCAGCTGTTCCCACCCGACCTGGTGTTCCAAGTAGCAATACAGACCCATGTCACTTGGTCAGTGTCATTGTTATCCACATCAGACCCAAACCTGCGAACATATATTATCGAAATGTAGTGCTCATCACCTGGAGTTGTCCATGGGACTAGTAGCAAGGGTTTGAAGGACCATATATGTATCAGCAGAGATCACCGTCACAAGGATGAATAGTTAGAGGAATCCCCGTAAATCCTGGGACAACAGAGCAGAGGCAAAAGTTCTCTGGCAGGGCATTAGCATGGAATAAATAGCAGAGTGTGATGAGGCAAGGCCAGATGGCTATAGAAAAGTAGTGGGAGATAGATATATTAGCTCCCTACTAAACAAATCCCTGGTACCAGGATAAGTGAAATGGCAGCTGCTCTAGGTCAATTAAGACACCTAGGGCCAATTAAGAACTTTCCAGAAGGCAGGGAGAACGCTAGGTTGATTGGGACACCTGAAGCCAATCAGAGACTGGCTGAAACTAGTTAAAAGCCTCCCAGTTAGTCAGGTGGGGGTGGATGTCAGGAGCTGTGGGAGGAAGTTGCCCTGTTAGAGAGACTGAGCAGTACATGCTGTATCAGGCACAAGGAAGGAGACCCTGAGGTAAGGGTGAAGTGGAGCTTGAGGAAGTGGGAGCTGATGTGGGGAAGTAGCCCAGGGAATTGTATGTGTCATGTTTCTAAAAGGTCAGCTACCATAGCTGATACTATTAGGGTCCCTGGGCTGGAGCCTGGAGTAGAGGGTGGGCCTGGGCTCCACCCTTTGCCCCCCTGATTAATCACTGAGACTGGGAGACAACAGAGACTGTGCAAGGGAGGATAGCTTCTCCTCACTTCCCTCACTGGCTTATGATGACAATAGCTCAGTAGACTGTGACCCTTCTCCCTAGAGAAAGAAGGGTTATGTGGAGGGTCACAGTGAGCCTCTGAGGCTATCAAAATCTGCCAGGAAATGTGGGACCCATGGAGACAAGGACAGAGCTTTGTCATGAGGTATTAGGATCCAAGGGAGACGATTTAAAAATAAAGGGTCTAATCTTTCAATGCTTATTTGGGCAAAACTCTTTTGTAAATTATTTGGTGTGTTACCTGAGCAAGGTCAAGGGTATCTGAGTCCGTCTGGGACAGGTGTGGTACTGAGATCTCCATTTTGATCTGTATTGCCAATGGGAGTTGTGCAAGTAAAATGAATACAAATTAATAGAGATTCATACTGCAGAGAGGAGACCCACAATTCAGCGAGAAGGGGAGAATTTTGTCTGTGGATTTAAGAGTTGAGTTTGAGTGTTTTTTTAGCTCTGGGAAATTCAGAACTATCTTGAATTTAGCAATTTGCCTTTTGATTTCTGCATCTAAGAATTCCACTATGAAGTCTGAATCATCAAATTGGTAATTTTATTTCAGAAAGCATGATTTAAAAAGAGAAATTTGCTACAACATGCTTGCTACAGCACATTTGTAGTTTCAGAGTAACAGCCGTGTTAGTCTGTTTTCGCAAAAAGAAAAGGAGTACTTGTGGCACCTTAGTGTATATCAGACAAATGTGAAGAGCATATATGAAGAGTTAATTTTTTTCAATTTAATGTTACATGATGGGTTAAATGCTGCTCTTGAATTACAAGTAAGTCAGTGATGAATTTGGCCCAATATGTATAATTGTTAATACGTCTTCAATCCCCTTATTCTCCTGTCTGCTCACTCCACCATCACACTCTTGAGAGCCTATCTGTTCTCTTTGCTAATCTTTCCAGTTCAAGTTTGTTTTCTCACCGATACCACCCATCTATTTAGAATTCCCATCTTCACTCCCCTTTTCTGAAACACTTATTATTTATCAATTATGTTGCAATAGTGCTTAGACGCCCCACTCACCATGCCAGGTGCTGTGCAAACAGAAAGTGACAATCCATGCCTTGAAGAGCCTAGCATTTCCTCTTTTTGCATTACAAATGGTCCCAATAGCAGTATGTGGTACTGTGCCAATGAAGGACTCTCTGGGCCCATTCCTGCCATTAACTTCAATTGAAGCAGGATAAGGCTGGGGGGAAGGCATAGGGTATAAACATTGCTAAGCCCATCATGCCACCTAATGGCTTTGGCCAGTGAAATATGGTGATGGGCTGTAAACAAAGCTGTAAGTTTCATTAAGAAGAAAGCAACAGCCTTTCTTTGTAAGTTAAAAGTTTTTCTATTTGTAACCCTTCTGCCCGTCAGAGTTGGCAGTAACAAGGCCCGGGTTTAGTATCTAGGGGTTTCATTCCAATAACACAGTGCAAAACCGGCTTGAGCCCCCACCCAGTGACCTGGGACAAATATATACCACCCCCGCTGGGCGCCTCCAAGAGGTAATACTTCCCCTCTCGCAAGCACAGAGTCTGAGTGTAGCAAAAGCCTTTTAATAACAGAGAAACAACGTGTCATTATGTTGGGGAAACACTACCAACGAGCAAAAAAACCCACCCCAAGCAAATTGGGGTGTGACCTTGGTCCAGCAACCAAAAGTCCAACAACCCAACAGTCTCTGTCCCTGGTCAGTGCAGCAGCAGAGTTTGAAAGTTTATCTGCAGAGTTTTACCTCCCAACCTCGGTGGAGATGGGAGTGTGGGGGTTAAGGGCTACCTTACATGGTCCAAAGCCGATTGCCTCAACTTCTCCATGGGGCTCCACTCTGCTCCACCAGCAGTCCCACGAATTGCTCCGCTCTGCCAGCCACCCCCATGAGCTGCTCCAGCCATCCTGTGAACCACTCTGCTCACCCACAAACTGCTCTGCAATATATCTTCAGGCTCCCCCACTACTTAACACAACACTCAGTGATTTCAGCTTGTAGTAGGGGAGCCTCAGTACTGGTGCACTATTAGCCCAAAGTGAATTCAGCTCAGCAACCTGTAACTAGACTCCTAATGGAATCAAAATTAGCTCTGATATTCCACAGTGGAGAAAGAAGGAAGTGCAATTAGCATGTAAGGCCCTCACCAGAGGGCCCATACCACCAGGTATTAATACATGTTCTCAGCCTCTCTCCATTCACTGAGGTTTTGGAACCCATGTCCCTTGCCTAGCGAGTGCTATTTAGGTGATGGCGAGTCCCTCCATCATAACAAAAGGCTAAGTACAGTTCCACTGTCCTTGATTCACATAATTAGGATAATTTATTCTTCCTGCCCCAATAACAGAGAAACTGGGGATCCCACAGCAGCCAGAGTGACTATTTGGGCAGCTATGGGCTCATGGTAGGCAGGGTGGGTGTGCCTATGCAAATGAGATCAGCCCCTGAAGTTCTTTTCCACAACTTGCCACAACTCACCACCAGATGTCAGGGTGCAGCTCATCCTGACTCTGCTTACATATCCATTGACTTTGAGTTTTAGAGCAGGCCCTCTGGGCTCAATTATGACATTTACTTCCACCCCATGGAAAGCATCAGGTCACAGAGAAGCACAATGCCTCCAGAGCTCCAAGAAGCTATTCTCAACACTCATTCAGGAAATGCAGCATACTTTCAACATACACCTTCCCATGTGGCTGGTCAGCTCTAGGTGCTACCATGTGCAGGGATGGAGAGCAATGGCTTTGCCTACTCCGCCCCCTTTTCACCAGCAGCCCCCAAGTTCTTCCCAGCATGCAGCTGTAGGGGGGGGGGTCCTACAATATGGCCCTATGTTTTTGGATAGATTTCCTCAAAGTGGGGTTCGAATGGTTGTATATTTGATTAATTTTCCTCAGCTAGTGTCAAGATCAGCTCAGATAGGCTTCAGACTGGCTGTGGAAAAACTTGTACCAAACCGTTTTGCTATGTTTCTCAGGTCAGGTTCATTGATAGGTTTGCTGGCAAACCTGACCTAAATTTTATGTGAACGAGTAACTTATTGTAACTGTCAGAAATTAGGCAAAGTTCAATAGATGGACATATTTTCCACGCAAAGTCAGGCAAAAATGGAATTATTTGGCTTAGTTTTGTTTGGAGATTTTAGGAGATTTGAACCCTGCAGAATTAAACCAAAAACTATTTTGTATGAACAATTGTGGGCTGAAAGCACCATTTACACAGCCTTCCTTCAGATTTGAAATTAGCTATATGGTGTCATAGTTCCATGGGGTTCCTAGGAGCAATACATAACACAAAAAGGTAAATGGAGGGACTTGATATTCATCAACCGATCCCTTTCCTAATCATATCCGTGTAAATAGATACACTATACTGAGACCTAAACATGCATCAAACAGCCTCACATAAATGACAATGGCTGCTAATTTTACTAATCCCACCTAGCAAAGTATCATGAAGATGATGTGCTTCTATTGTATCTTTTCTTTGAAATTAGAGCCTGAAGGTTACATTTTCTTAGTGAAGATCTCTGCTAAAAACTCTCACTCTGGCTTCACATAGAGCATTCTGATCTGCCTGCCTTGGCAAACCAGAAACACTAAGAGTATGTCTACATTGCCATTAAAAACCTGTGGCTGGCTTGTGCCAGCTGTCTGGGGCTTGCAGGGCTCAGGCTAAGGGGCTGTTTAACTGCAGTGTAGACATTTGGGCCCGGGCTGGACCCTGTGCTCTAGGACCCTGTGAGGTGAGAGGGTTCCAAGGCTCAAACTGCAGCCTGAGCACAAAAGTCTAAGCTACAATTAAACAGTTGCTTAGCCCAAGCCCCATGAGCCCAAGATAGCTGGCATGGTCCAGCCATGGGTGTCTAACTGCAATACAGTCATATCTTAAGACTGGTGCTGGACCTAATAGTCAATACAGTCTAGAATGATCCACACAGTCGTATGAATTTCAGATGAATGTTTCCTCTGACTTAAACTTTTGCTAATAAAATAAAGGGCATAACCATGCAGAAGCCTGCACTAGAAGTCACTCTGAGGGTCTGACTTTAATCCCACACTTCTGTTGTATCTAGAATTCTGTCCTTGTGCCTGTGTTACAGCACATACAGCATTTTCACTCCCATATACTAGGCATCTGTTGCAACTTATTTCATTCTTGTAGTGAATTAAGGACAAAGTTTCAATTTCCCCACTTGTGTGGGTTTAAAACAGACCCTTAACTTTACTTTAAGGCAGGGCTTTCCAAAGTGTGGAGTGTAACCCCTTAGATGGATGCAAAAGGATATCTGCATGTGTGTGGACACATCTTGCAGTTGTTCTCCAAAGCCTCAGCTTCCTTTGGGGGGGAAAGGGGAGAGTAAATCTCTAGCTGTTACGACTGCCAACAAAACAAAATGTGCCTTGACTTCAACCAATTAGGAAGTGTCTGCCTGAGTTAGCAGAGAGCCTGAAACAATAGCTCTGAACTGCTTATTCATTTTAATAGGTACTAGCTCAAATGCCAATGATAACACTTTAAATGTTCACTGCTCAAAGCATGGATGAAAGGAGAGGAAGGATCATATTATGAAGACCTGCACTAGCAAGTTCCTAGGTAATGGGCCATGACTGGTTTTATTTTTGTGAAGGGGAGCTAAGTTTTCTAAACTTTGGGGAAGCAACGACTTAAGGGATCTTGTCAAGGCTGATGGGCCTAGAACTATCCCTAGATCAATGATTTTTTATCCTGAAAAGTCTATCAGCTCTCCAAAATGAGAGCTGCAACAATGCAAGCTGTGACTAAACCTCCACTGCCATCTTTAAATACATGCTATCTGTGCTCTTGAATAGGATGCCAGGTTGGAAGCAGGATTGAAGGAATCCAACATCTGCTGGTTGGAAAAGTTCTTATGCTCAAGAACAGGGAAAAGTCTGGAGGTAGAGTGGAACCTCGCATTTTGGCATAGAATCAGAGGGTCTCCTATGCATTATTCATTCAGATCTCAGCATCAGTGGGAGTTTTGAAGGCCCTAGCTCCTGTCTCCTCAATGCTGTCTCTGAGGGGACATGCAGCAGAGCTGCAGAGCAGACAAAGCAGATATGTTTCCCCGTTCTGTACTTTCTAATATGGCAGGCAAGCATGGTTTTTAAGCTCTACCCCTTCCAAAAGGACACCATAAACTTCTTTTTAAAAATGAGTTTAAAACAGTGTCAGATATAAACACCTGCCCATGAGTCTCACTGCCAACTTTTAGGGTTTTATAAAAACAGTTTTCTAAAATGTTTTCCTCTCTCCAGTTGTGAAAGACCTACCCACACACATACTACAGGAGAAACTGACTGCCCATCAGACAGCAAAACTGGCTATACACAAAGTGCTATCAAATGCACAGAGTAAACAAACAAAGATCCAGGAAACTTTTTTTTTCCTGTAATCCTTTCCTGCTATAATTTTAGGCTTTTTCTGCACAGTTTGCACTAGTTTAACTTAAATCAATTGTAAAACTGATTCCATGTCTGTCTCTGCACCATACGGCAGTCTGTTCATTTTGATCTTTGTGCAAATGCTATTTCACCCCACACCCCCCCTCCACAATCATGCAGACAACCAAATGCAGAGCTAGCTTTTTCGATAATATTGACTTCACATCCTCCTCTATTAGAGCATCGTTAGTCAGGAGGACACTTTCAGGTAGGTAAATGTCAGTTCATTTAGTGCTGCACCATTAATCCTGATATTCAGTTCAAGATACTGTTTGCTTAGCTCAGGTCATTATATATCCTTGGTCTTTGAAATGCTAATTGTCAAGCCAAAACATTCAGATGTAGTCGCAAAACAAGATGTCATTATCTTCAGGTCTTGCTCTGAGTGGGCTAAAAATGCCAAGAGTAGGTTTATGTATCTACACAAAGGAGAGAGATTTAAGAGTTTGCCTGAGCAGAACGTTTTCCCATTTCCACAAGATGCTTCAGCTGACATTGCTGTGTTTTTGAAGGAACATCCAAATTATATAAGTATGTAACGTACAATAGTGCCATCTTGTGGCATGCTGCACTTTATAACTGAGTGTTATACACAACTATTACTGGCTGCTGGCAAATTGGCTTTTGAACTAGGGAATGCCTCACATGGAAAAATGTTGATGATGATTATTGGGTACAGAAAACATTTATTTTACCTATTATAATTATGTATATTACAGTACCACTGCCCCGCCCCAACTAGAAGTGGGGCCCCATTGTGCGAGGCACTGTACAAACTCAAAGTGAGAGACCGTCCCTGCCTCAAAGAGCTTACAAACAAAACCGACAAGGCAGACAGCAGGAAGGAAGCAGAGGCACAGAGTACATAAGGTCACATAGCAGGTCTGTGGAAGAACTGCAAATAGAACCCCCGCCCCCTCATTTACAGGCTACTGGCACTTGAGCACACTGACTCTCAAATGTGAGTTCTTGTACTTTATAGTATTGCTGCCCATGGCTTTGCTTACATGGTGATAGATTACTCTAACCCAAGTGGCCAAAAAAAAAAGAGCTATCTCCAGATTTGGCCCTTCACAGCTGTTTGTAGTACAGAGCTTACTGATTTTTGGCAAGGAGAAGAGTTGTGGTGGTTTGTTTTTTACATGTTGACTTAAAAAAACACATTAGACTTTTATACTGATGGTGCTAATTAGATGTCAATGGTCCACTCCACAATAATAGCATTGTAGGATAATTTTAACAGTCCAGTTTTCCCTGATTCTTTTTTTGATTTTAGTGTTAAGCTTCTTTTAAACTGACTCCCTCTAGGTGAGGGAGAAAACATAGACGGGATTTGGGGGGCTGGGGGTGGGGTAATGTTCACAATCTTGAATGAGATTGTGAATTCTGCAAAACTAAAAAATTGCTCAAGAAATTTGTGAACCCTCATTCCAGCAGGCTTGTCCATCCCTGAATTTGAACTTCTTACATACTGTGCTCTTCCACAAACATCCACTGAAGTCCACTTCTGCTGTGCTGCCTATGGAGAATTCAGCCAACTCATACTGCCCACATTAAAGAAAGAATGTAGCCTTACTTTGTCAAGATGTTGGCTGAGATCCTTGACTACTCTGCTTAGATGTTGCACCCCTTGCCCTCTGTATGTTTGTCTGTCTCCCTCCAGACTGCAAGATCCTTAGGATAGGGACCATGCCTTCTTTTCTGTGTGGACAGCCCACAGCACAGTATGGGTGCTACCAAAACCAAATAATAATCCCTGTGCTCCAGTAATCCATCATACACTGATTTCTTCTGCCTTTTATTGACGTAACTTCCTTAAAGGCCAGATCCTGTGACATGCTGTGCACTTGCCACTCCCATTACCTTCAAAGGTGCTCTGAGCACCACGCAGGATTGGACTCTAAACCTTGAATTGCAAGCCATACTGGTGTTAGCCTTGTCAGTATTTAGCCAGTAAAGTCTGCTTTACTGGCTGAGGAATGAGCCAAAGTTTGGCTTTTATCCAGCAGTGCATGACTGATGATGTTCCTATATACTTCCAGAATTGGTAATGGTAACACATTCCCACCTGCGTGCTCAGCAGACTGTGCATTTATCTAAGATGACTGATATCCTTTGTCCCTTGGTTCACCCCATGTCTTTAATGTGACTACAGGAAAAAGACTAGTTGTGTTGATGTCTATATATTTTTTTCCATACAAATTAAGAACATTTTTCTTTGGGCTGCGGACAGTAAATGGGGGTGGATTTGCTATCTGATCTATCTATAATATTCTTGTGGGTACCAATGGCTAGGGTGTCTTCCCACCCCTTTGCTTCTGAAAGGGGGCAGTTCTGCCTCTGGAAGGTTTGGTTACAGGGAAGAGGCAGAATATTTTAAATTATTTAGGTAAGTAAAGATTAAGCACATGCCTAACTTTAAGCATAGTAAGTATTCATTGACTTGCATGACAAGTCAGAGGTTTAACATTAGGCACAGGCTTAAGTATCTTCCTGATTCAGGCCCTGAATCAGGAAATTATTTCAAGTTTCACAGTTCCTTGAGGGAGAATTTTTGGAAGTCATTGGACAGGGGAGCTAAACTACCTTGTCTCTTATACCATACATTCTTTTTCTTTTCTATTTATTGTGTGTGTAACAGAGGGAAACCTTATGATGCCTCAGGGCTTGCTACAACCATAGGTCAATAGAAATCAGCAATATTTCAACAAGAACCTACACAAGCAAGGAGGGTTTATGAAATATAACATTAAAACACTGGATACTGAATGGATTGGGGGAGTAGTAATTGATGTTCTCTTCTCAGCTAAAAGCTGGTCAAGGTTGGTAGATAGTGACTGTTCAGTACCATCTGTGAAGTTAGATGATAGGTCTTAGTCTAGCTCTTAGCAGAGAAGTGTCCAAAGAACAAACCACCACCACAGTTGGCATCAACTGCCATCCCTGGACAATCTCAGCAAAGAGGTCAAGGACTGAATGAGTTTGGAGGCTGATATACTGTTTGTCTCCCTCCTAAAGGTGGTCACTACAGGTCAAGGTTAAGGAATACTGATAGTATGAAGAGATGCTTATACTGCAATGGTCCAAGCTGCATTAGGGAACTTTACTTGAGCTTCTCCTTGGAAGGAGGCCCAGAGTAATGTGCTTAGTTCATATGGACCACACTCAATATAATGCACTGTCAAAAACCCTGGGCCAGCCCTGCTCTCCCTGTTTACATTGACTTCTGTACAGTAGTTGCAAAATGGTAACATGCCACATTATCAACAAACACATCTGTGGAAACACACAAGTAAAAATATTCTTTATCTACATATTTACCTTGCAGGAGCTATCTTCTTGGTCAGATCTGAAGTAGTTGGTTGGAGTTTTATTCTGAAAGACACATGCATGAGAAATAACTGTTCATATACTGCAAATATTGTACATATGCTAGTGTATGACCTAGGAAAAGGGATACTTTTCATACTGTTTTAAGGAGTTGAACAGTGTGGGCCTGATCCTGCAAACCCTTACTCATGTGAGTAGTCCTGAAATCTGTGGGGACTGCCATCAGGGTTAAGGACCAGGCCAGAGACTTGTATAATTCTATGGGTATGTCTACACTACAAAATTAGGTCAAATTTATAGGAGTTAGTTTTTTTGAAATCGTTTTTATATAGTCAATTGTGTGTCCCAACACAATGCTCTAAGTGCATTAACTTGGCAGAGTGCTTCCACAGTACTGAGGCTAGCGTCGACTTCTGGAGTGTTGCACTGTGGGTAGCTATCCCACAGTTCCTGCAGTCTCCGCTGCCCATTGGAATTCTGGGTTGAGATCCCAATGCCTGATGGGGCAAAAAACATTGTCATGTGGTGGTTCTGGGTACATGTCATCAGGCCCTCCCTCCCTTCCTCTGTGAAAGCAACGGCAGACAATTGTTTCACACCTTTTTTCCTGAGTTACCCGTGCGGAAGCCATACCATGGCAAGCATGGAGCCTGCTCAGCTCACTGTCACCATATGTCTCCAGGGTGCTGGCAGACGCGGTACTGCATTGCTACACAGCAGCAGCAACCCATTGCCTTGTGGCAGGAGACAGTGCAATAGGCCTGAAAACCATCCTCATCTTGTCCGAGGTGCTCCTGGCCGCCTCGGTAAGGTCTGTCAGGAGCGCCTGGGCAGATATGGGCGCAGGGACTAAATTAGGAGTGACTCGACCAGGTCATTCTCTTTAGTCCTGCAGGCAGTCCTATTGTACCATCTTATGGTGAGCAGGCAGGAGATGTGGATGGCTTGCAGTCCTACTGCACTATGTGCTGCCAGCCAAAGATGTAAAAGATAGATGGAGTGGATCAAAACAAGAAATAGAACAGATTTGTTTTGTATTCATTTGCTCCTCAATCCCACCGTGAAATCAACTGCCAACAATCGTTTTGGTGAGGTCTGTCAGGGGCACCTTAAAATACCAGAGGGAGGGATAGCTTAGTGGGTTGAGCATTGGCCTGCTAAACCCAGGGGTTTGAGTTCAATCCTTGAGGGGGCCATTCTGTGTGACAGTTGTTTTTGTTTCTCGATGTAAAGCCACACCCTTTGATTTTAATTCCCTGTAAGCCAACCCTGTAAGCCATGTCGTCAGTTGCCCCTCCCTCCGTCAGAGCAACGGCAGACAATCGTTCTGCGCCTTTTTTCTGTGCAGACGCCATACCACGGCAAACGTGGAGCCCGCTCAGATCACTTTGGCAATTATGAGCACATTAAACACCACGCGCATTATCAAGCAGTATATGCAGCACCAGAACCTGCCAAAGCAAAACCAGGCAAGCAGGCAACATCAGTGCGGTGACAAGAGTGAGGACATGGACACAGACTTCTCTCAAAGCACTGGCCCTGCCAATGCATGCATCATGGTGCTAATGGGGCAGGTTCATGCTGTGGAACGCTGATTCTGGGCCCAAGAAACAAGCACAGACTGGTGGGACCACATAGTGTCGCAGGTCTGGGACGATTCCCAGTGGCTATGGAACTTTTGCATGCGTAAGGGCACTTTCATGGAACTTTGACTTGCTTTCCCCTGCCCTGAGGTGCATGAATACCAAGATGAGAGCAGCCCTCACAGTTGAGAAGCGAGTGGCAATAGCCCTGTGGAAGCTTGCAACGCCAGACAGCTACCAGTCAGTCGGTAATCAATTTGGAGTGGGCAAATCTACTGTGGGGGCTTCTGTGATGCAAGTAGCCAACGCAATCAAAGATCTGCTGATACCAAGGGTAGTGACCCTGGGAAATGTGCAAGTCATAGTGAAGGGCTTTGCTGCAATGGGATTCCCTAACTGTGGTGGGGTCATAGACAGAACCCATATCCCTATCTTGGCACCGCAGCACCAAGCCGGCGAGTACATAAACCGCAAGGGGTACTTTTCAATAGTGCTGCAAGCTCTGGTGGATCACAAGGGACAATTTCACCAACGTCAACGTGGGATGGCTGGGAAAGGTACATGACGCTCGCATCTTCAGGAACTCTGGTCTGTTTCAAAAGCTGCAGGAAGGGACTTTATTCCCAGACCAGAAAGTAACTGTTGGGGATGTTGAAATGCCTATAGTTATCCTTGGACGCAGCCTACCCCTTAATGCCATGGCTCATGAAGCCATACACAGGCAAACTGGACAGTAGTCAGGAGCTGTTCAACTACAGGCTGAGCAAGTGCAGAATGGTGGTAGAATGTGCATTTGGACATTTAAAGGTGCGCTGGCGCAGTTTACTGACTTGGTTAGACCTCAGCAAAACCAATATTCCCACTGTTATTACTGCTTGCTGTGTGCTCCACAATATCTGAGTAAGGGGGAGACGTTTATGGCAGAGTGGGAGGTTTAGGCAAATCGCCTGGCTGCTGGTTACACACAGCCAGACACCAGGGCGGTTAGAGCACAGGAGGGCGCGGTGCATGTCAGAGAAGCTTTGAAAACCAGTTTCATGATTGGCCAGGCTACAGTGTGAAAGTTCTGTTGGTTTCTCCTTGATGAAACCCCCCCACACACCTTGGTTCACTCTACTTCCCTGTAAGCTAACCACCCTCCCCTCCCGCCTTCAGTCACTGCTTGCAGAGGCAATAAAGTCATTGTTGCTTCACATTCATGCATTCTTTATTCATTCATCACACAAACAGGGGGATAACTGCCAAGGTAGCTGGGGAGGTGTGGTGGAGGAGGGAAGCACCAGGTGGGGTGGTGGAGGAGGGAAGGACAAGGCCACACACCACTTTAAAACATATTGAATGCCAGCCTTCTGTTGCTAGGGCAATCCTCTGGGGTGGAGCGGCTGGGTGGCCAGAGGCCTCCCCACTGCATTCTTGGGTGTCTGGGTGTGGAGGCTATGGAACTTGGGGAGGAGGGCCGTTGGTTTCACAGGGGCTGTAGCGGCGGTCTGTGCTCCTGCTGCCTTTCCTGCAGCTCAACCATACGCTGGAGCATATGAGTTTGATCCTCCAGCAGCCTCAGCATTGAATCCTGCCTCCTCTCATCACGCTGCCGCCACCTTTGTTTCAGCCCTCTCTTCAGCCCGCCACCTCTCCTCCTGGTCATTTTGTGCTTTCCTGCACTCTGACATTGTGTGCCTCCATGCATTCGTCTGTGCTCTGTCAGTGTGGGAGGACAGCATGAGCTCAGAACATTTCATCGCGAGTGTGGTTTTTTTTTTGCTTTCTAATCTTCACTAGCCTCTGGGAAGGAGAAGATCCTGTGATCCTTGAAACACATGCAGCTGTTGGAAGGGGAAAAAAAGGACAGTGGTATTTAAAAAGACACATTTTATAGAACAATGTGTACACTCTTTCACGGTAAACCTTGCTGTTAACATTACATACATAGCACATGTGCTTTCATTACAAGGTCGCCTTTTGTCTCCCCCCACTGCGTGGGTAGCCCCTCCCCCCTCCCCATGGCTAACAGCAGGGAACATTTCTGTTCAGCCACAGGCAAACAACCCAGCAGGAACGGGCACCTCTGAATGTCCCCTTAAGAAAAGCACCCTATTTCAACCAGGTGACCATGAATGATCACTCTCCTGAGGATAACACAGAGATAAAGAACGGATGTTGTTTGAACACCAGCAAACATACACTGCAATGCTTTGTTGTACAATGATTCCCGAGTATGTGTTACTGGCCTGGAGTGGTAGTGTCCTACCATGGTGGACGGAATAAGGCTGCCCTCCCCAGAAACCTTTTTGCAAAGGCTTTGGGAGTACATCCAGGAGAGCTGCAAATGCCAGGGCAAATTAATCATTAAACATGCTTGCTTTTAAACCATGTATAGTATTTTAAAAGGTACACTCACCAGAGGTCCCTTCTCTGCCTGGTGGGTCCGGGAGGCAGCCTTGGGTGGGTTCAGGGGGTACTGGCTCCAGGTCCAGGGTGAGAAACAGTTCCTGGTTGTTGGGAAAACTGGTTTCTCCACTTGCTTGCTGTGAGCTATCTACAACTTCCTCATCCCCAAAACCTGCTTCCGTGTTGCCTCCATCTCCATTGAAGGAGTCAAACAACACAGCTGGGGTAGTGGTGGTTGAACCCTCTAAAATGGCATGCAGCTCATCATAGAAGCGGCATGTTTGGGGCTCTGACCCTGAGCGGCCATTTACCTCTCTGGTAGGCTTCCCTCAGCTCCTTAAGTTTCATGGGGCACTGCTTCGGGTCCCTGTTATGGCTTCTATCCTTCATGCCCTGGGAGATTTTTGACAAATGTTTTGGCATTTCAAAAACTGGAACGGAGTTCTGATAGCACGGATTCCTCTCCCCATACAGCAATCAGATCCTGTACCTCCCGTTCGGTCCATGCTGGAGCTCTTTTGCAATTCTGGGACTCAATCATAGTCACCTCTGCTGATGAGCTCTGCACTCACCTGCAGCTTGCCATGCTGGCCAAACAGGAAATTGAAATTCAAAAGTTCGCGGGCCTTTTCCTGTCTACCTGGCCAGTGCATTTGAGTTGAGAGTGCTGTCGAGAGTGGTCACAATGGACCACTCTGGGATAGCTCCCGGAGGCCAAAACCATCTAATTGTGTCCACAGTACCCCAAATTCGACCTGGCAAGGCTGGTTTCCATGCTAATCCCCTTGTCGGGGGTGGAGTAAGGAAATTGATTTTAAGAGCCCTTTAAGTCAGGGGAAAAAAGGGCTTCGTCATGTGGACGGGTGCAGGGTTAAATCGATTTAATGCTGCTAAATTCGACCTCAACTCCTAGTGTAGACCAGGGCTATGTTAATGTCTGGGTTGGCAGCTGAACTTTGCCAGCGTAGTTTTACTGTTTGACTTTGTCCGGGTAGGGCTGGGGGCAAAAGTGAGAAGGAATTAGCTTATGTTTGCTGGGTACTGCAGACGATTGGTAAGAGAATTTTGAGACCACTCAATTGCTTGACATCTAGGTACATCAAAGAAGAGAGGGATATCCAGTGGTTAGGGCACTAGCCTAGAACTTAGGAGACCTAGGTTCAAGCCCCTGGTCTGCCACAGACTTCCTACACCTCCTTAATCAAGTCACTTAGTCACTCTCCATTCCCCATCTATAAAATGAGGATAAGAGCACTGCCCTGCTTCACAGCAATGTTGTGGGGCTAAAATACATTGAAGTGTGTGATGGGTCCCATATGTATCTTAGATTGAGTACATGGATTAGGTTTAATAGGTGATTATTATTTTATGTGGCTTTACAAAATCTTACTGTGTTTGTATATGTGAGGCCAGACTTTGAATAAAGCTCCACTCTGAGCAACACCCAGTGCGAACAGCAGCAACTGCCAGATGCTGAGCCCTTTACAAATTCTGGCCAGTGCTGTTTATGAAGTATTGTGCCTATTTTTTTTGCTAGAACTAGATGCATTCCCTCTCCACTTTCTCCCCAAGAAGAAAGCTCTGGAGTACCCGCTGAAGTCACACACAACAATTGTTAGTGCAGGTGCATGGCTGCCGGGGAAAGAACCAGGCTTTCCCCTTGCACAGATTCATGGCCCAATTGAAGGTCAGGCACAGTTGCTAAGGGAAGCACAGGGACTATGCCTTTTATATTCTCTCAGGAATACACAGACTCCACTAGGCTATGAAACGGGCCCAATGTACAGGGGAAAGTGTGATGCACCACATAAAGAGGTGTAGCAGCATGCATGCTTTCCCAGCAGCTCAGAGAACTCCAGGAGGCATTCTGTGTGCCAGTGCTCCTCCTTGGCCACAGTGGCTGTGGAGTGTCCCCAGCACAGGTCTGTGCCTTTAAGGCTCTACATGAAATCTCATTTATGCATGGGACATCTAAATCTTTTAATAAACAGACCGCAATTGTCATTTGGTTGTGCAAAGAGACTGATCCTCAGAAAAGGGGAAAGCTTGTGTCCCAGTTGAAAAGTCTATGCCAGAAACTGCAACGATAGGAGCACCAATTATAGGATTAATGACAATCGAGGGATTTCCTGTACCATTGGAGGAATTTACTTTTATATAAACAAAAACACAGATGTGAGTGAAGGTTCTAGGGATGGGTGTTAGAAGAGAATGGGGTAGCAATCAAGGATTTTGTTTTTGCAAAGTAAACGTTGCTTGGCTGTTTTATTACATTTTTTTTTCTAGCTTCTTTTGCAGCTTACATCTTTTGTTTTAAAACCAGCAAAGACAGTGGAAAAAACATTGACATTTAAAATATATTCTCCTGAACTGATCTGTTGGTTGAACCTTTCATTACAAAGTACCCCATAAAATAAACACACTTACCTACACATCTGAAGCCCATGTGGATTTGATCTTTTCTTAGTTAAATTTACTTTTTTATATATGTTTAAACAGACCAGATAACACAAACACTTATTACCTCCCGAAACAGGATCTATTCTTACAATTCATTCCATGTACTATAGCAAGTCATAAGTACCTCAGAGCAGGGATTGTGCTTACTTTTATTATGTATTATTTGTATTTGTGGTTTTGCCTAGGGGACCCAATCATGGATTGCGGGCCAATTGTGCCAGGGAACGTACAGACACTCAAAGTGACAGTCCCTGCCCTGATGAGCTTAGAATCTGAGTTTGGACAGTACATTGAGGATGCTAATGGAAACAAATTAATATTAATAAGTGGGTCAGCCTATTGATTACAAAGAGGAGTTTAATCTAAACAAAACAGGATTAGACACAGAATTATTTAAAGCTATTAAAAATACAAGCCTAGAAATGTACAGTAAGGGATTTTCCTTACATCACTGAACAATAGTAATGTAGGGAAATAAATGAGCAAAGAATTAGTTCTTCCAAAACATCAGTCTTTTAATTGATTCATTAATTATTTCAGCATTTTGCAACTTCTGTGGAGTTGCAGGAGCAGCATTGTTTTCTGAGGGTCAGAGGGAGAGCTGTAATGATCACTGTAATAGCTATAGAGGGCACTGTTTGCCTTGCTTTCCCTCAGAAATTTGGTATTGATCAGTGGGACCTGTAGTTGTTAGCACTACTTCCTTAAATTTTTCAGCAAAAAAATTTGATATAGCATTACAAATGTGCTTTATTTCAAAGATTTTCATCAGAAAATAAATGAAGCTTCAAAACTTGGTTTGTTTCCAAACCATAGTTTAAATGACAAACTCCATATAAAAACACAGGGTCAGATCCCCAGCTGGTGTAAATCCATATAGCTCCAGTGACTTCAGTGCAGCCAGGATAATATACAGCAGCTGAGAATTTGGCCCATTTTATTTAATAAGTAATTTTTGTAAAACATGGGCATGATCCTAGCCAGCTCCGTACACAGTCACAAAGAGGGGAAAAAAGCACAGGGAACCTCCCTTTCTTGTTTAACCATGCAGGGGATGGGCACAATTTGACAGTTGTGGTCTCTTGAGTGCAGAGACTGCAAGCCAGATTCTGCACTCTGGTTGCTTTGCGCTATACCACCAGCGCAAAGCCACCCTAATGCCAGCATAGCTAGCCATGGGAGCATCTCTCCACTACAAGGGGAACCCTTCAGTATTAGAGACTGGAACATGGGTGGTTGCATATACTGGTTAGAGCAGGAGTCAGCAGCAAAGAATAGGAGCCCCAAGGCCAGAGCCAAAGGCAAGGGAGAGAGTTGGGTTACCTGGAGTCAGGCAAGGCTGGGTCCAAGGCTGGGAACAAGCAAGCACAGGAACTATCACAGCTATTGGCAAATATTTTGAGCAGCCACCAAACGGCTGCTGGACTGAGGAGCTGGTCTGCTGACTCTTCCCACCAATCAAATTGTAGCCAGTCATGCAGTCTACCACAGGCCCGCTGTGCTCGTTAGGTTGCCTGAAGTGTTCATAGAATATCAGGGTTGGAAGGGACCTCAGGAGGTCATCTAGTCCAACCCCCTGCTCAAAGCAGGACCAATCCCCAACTAAATCATCCCAGCCAGGGCTTTGTCAAGCCTGACCTTAAAAATTCCTAAGGAAGGAGATTCCACCACCTCCCTAGGTAACGCATTCCAGTGTTTCACCACCCTCCTAGTGAAAGTTTTTTTCCTAATATCCAACCTAAACCTCCCCCACTGCAACTTGAGACCATTACTCCTCGTTCTGTCATCAGCTACCACTGAAAACAGTCTAGATCCATCCTCTTTGGAACCCCCTTTCAGGTAGTTGAAAGCAGCTATCAAATCCCCCCTCATTCTTCTCTTCTGCAGACTAAACAATCCCAGCTCCCTCAGCCTCTCCTCATAAGTCATGTGTTCCAGTCCCCTAATCATTTTTGTTGCCTTCCGCTGGACGTTTTCCAATTTTTCCACATCCTTCTTGTAGTGTGTGGCCCAAAACTGGACACAGTACTCCAGATGAGGCCTCACCAATGTTGAATAGAGGGGAACAATCACATCCCTCGATCTGCTGGCATTGCCCCTGTGTTACCTGTCAGCTCTGTCTTTGGGGAACCAGGGCACAGTATCCAGCCTGTCTGACTCACAAAGGACGCCCCCACCAGCCTCTGCTTGAACCAAAACTGATCAGAAGAAAGACTTACAAAAAGCAATGAAAAGGGAGTGGGAGACACACCTAAACCCCTCTGGACAAGGGTGACAGGATTAAGGCAACTCCCCTAGCCTCATTTTCATTAAAGATGGAACAAGGAGGCATCTCCATTAGCATACAGAATGGAGAACAGAGATTCCAAGGCAAGAACTTCACTGAACTCTGGAACCAGAAAAGCACTTCATGATGGGGGATCTCTGCTCCAGAGGTTAATGAGGTTAGTGTCCACCCCTGCACATGCCCAGCTCAGTAGTTATCAGACCAATTCTAATAATAAATCCTTTACTGGTATCCAAAATACTGAGGCTGCCTAACTGCACTGTGAGCTCCCTCAAAGGAACACCACCCATAGCCAGGAATGATCAGTTCCTATTGTTTAGTCTGAACAAAACCATTTTGGTATACTCCCTTGAGCCATCAGTTTACCCATAAACAAATCTAGTGTTTTCCCTTGAACCATTGTTGTTTCCCTACAAAAAACCCTACACATGCTCAAGTAAGTGCTTTGATGCCTGGATCCAAAATCTGCATCAGTTCTATTGGGACTTCATCTTCTCCTGACTGATCGTGGTGGGGGTTTTACCAGTCTCCATCACTCCAAACCCTCAGCCGCCACCACCACCACCTGGGAACCTCGACCGGTTCGAGCTTCACGGAGTGGTGAAAACCCAACTTTTTTTCTCTTTTTTTTTTTTTTCTATTCTAGGTAAACTATAACCCTGACTTGTGTGATCAGTTACAGTTTTCTAAACCTGACTTTTGTAATCAAATTTAAGCTAGATTTAATATTAGAACTGTTTTGTTTGGCTCTCTTTGTGTGGTTAACAACTGGCAATAATAACTTTTATGGTTAAGCTGGTTGCTTCCCCTTTCCCCCCTCCTTGTGTTTTTGGCTTCCCCATTTGCTCTGCAGCAACACACCTCTTACCTAAGCTACAGATCCCTGTAGCGGCCAAAAATCCTGTAGAGTTTGCTCATCAAGTGGGTGACTACCAGAACAATTGTAACATGACAGTGGGAATAGGGACATGCTGAACCTGTTGCATAGGAAGGTGGCAGCTTGGAGGTGCTGTTCGACCCAGCCTACAGAGTCCAGGGACATATAAGGGGTCAGCTTGGGAGTACCGATTGACCCGGTCCTCTCAGATGCGCTCTGTTAGAGAGAGTGTGTGTGTTCATCTGATTCTGGTGCTGGAAGAACCCAGCCCTAGGGAACCTCCAGTGGGAGGGAACTTGCAGCAGGGAGAAGTAGAGCTCCATATGAGAACACAAGTGACGCAAGCAGTACAGTGATAGAAATACAGACACCCTCCACCTGAAGAGTAACCCTAATAAATGAGTACCCCAAACTAACGGGCAAATCTGGTAACAGAAGACTGGCTCTGCTGCAGGCCCTGATTCCTGACATTCAGTAGCATATCGCCACCTCCTATGCGGTCCTCTCTCCTGCCCCCCAGAAGGGTGGGCACATGACTGGCTCCATGTCTAGTTGGCAGCTGGTATCAAGTGGAGTGCCCCAAGGGTCGGTCCTGGGGCCGGTTTTGTTCAATATCTTCATAAATGATCTGGAGGATGGTGTGGATTGCACTCTCAGCAAATTTGCGGATGATACTAAACTGGGAGGAGTGGTAGATACGCTGGAGGGGAGGGATAGGATACAGAAGGACCTAGACAAATTGGAGGATTGGGCCAAAAGAAATCTGATGAGGTTCAATAAGGATAAGTGCAGGGTCCTGCACTTAGGACGGAAGAACCCAATGCACAGCTACAGACTAGGGACCGAATGGCTAGGCAGCAGTTCTGCGGAAAAGGACCTAGGGGTGACAGTGGACGAGAAGCTGGATATGAGTCAGCAGTGTGCCCTTGTTACCAAGAAGGCCAATGGCATTTTGGGATGTATAAGTAGGGGCATAGCGAGCAGATCAAGGGACGTGATCGTTCCCCTCTATTCGACATTGGTGAGGCCTCATCTGGAGTACTGTGTCCAGTTTTGGGCCCCACACTTCAAGAAGGATGTAGATAAATAGGAGAGAGTCCAGCGAAGGGCAACAAAAATGATTAGGGGTCTGGAACACATGAGTTATGAGGAGAGGCTGAGGGAGCTGGGATTGTTTAGCCTGCAGAAGAGAAGAATGAGGGGGGATTTGATAGCTGCTTTCAACTACCTGAAAGGGGGTTCCAAAGAGGATGGCTCTAGACTGTTCTCAGTGGTAGCAGATGACAGAACGAGGAGTAATGGTCTCAAGTTGCAGTGGGGGAGGTTTAGATTGGATATTAGGAAAAACTTTTTCACTAAGAGGGTGGTGAAACACTGGAATGCGTTACCTAGGGAGGTGGTAGAATCTCCTTCCTTAGAGGTTTTTAAGGTCAGGCTTGACAAAGCCCTGGCTGGGATGATTTAACTGGGAATTGGTCCTGCTTCGAGCAGGGGGTTGGACTAGATGACCTTCTGGGGTCCCTTCCAACCCTGATATTCTATGACTGGAAAAAAGGGAAAATGGGTGAGGCTTCCCTGCACTATTGGCAGCTGGTGCTAGCCACAGGAGTCATCTTCAAACTGCTGCAGTTTACTCTTGGGGACTGGCCTTGTGTGTAGCTAGTCACCAATAATGACTAGCGGGCACCACAGCGGCTAAAACTAGCTTTAAACCCTGGCCTCATCAGCTACAGGGTGGGCTCCTTGGACACAGCTCAGGATTTGGGCCTATGTGAGTCTAGGGCCACTGCCAGCACCAGAGTGGACAGGGAAGAAAGGCAGGGCCCGGGCCTTACCCCTGAACAGTCTAAAAGGGCTGGCCATGTGTATACGGACATGGACACGGCACCCTCTTCCAGGCTGGGGTAGCAGCTGTATTGCCAGGGTATTCCCTACAGCTTCAGGCCTTACCTAGCAAGGGACTCAGTGTAACTAACTCCTGCTGGCTAGTAGGCTCTCAGCCTCTAGCAGGATTGGGCTTTCTGGGAGGCACTGTGTCTGCTTCAGGCCTAATGGCTCTTGGTGTTCCTGAGACAGTGCATATCTTCAGTCCCCCACTGCCATATTGCTCAGTTAGGGCCCTGGAGCGGGAGCCCCCTTGCTGTTCTCCACGAGGGCCCCTTGCCTTAGGAATTCACTCTTCTTCCCTGGTTCCAGAAGAGTGACCTTCAGGGCACACTGCAAAGCCCTGTCTTTTCTCCCTGGCTTTTGAGAGGGGGAGATTTGTGAGGCTAGTGAGGGCTTATAATTTTAGTTCCTTTTGGCTGTGGCCAGGGTACTGTTGTCTAGGGAGTGGCTGAGATAAATAAATGGATTATTGGTATAATTGAATGATTATCCAGGGAGCCCAGAGACTGGGTTGGGGGCTTTATTTAGTAAAATAAATAGAAATAAAGAAATAAAAATACAAGCAGGGTTGTGCATTAGACAATAGAGCCCTATGGTCCCAATTTAGGAAAGCAGTTAAGCACATGCTTAAGACCCAAACACTTCAATGGATTTAAGAACATACTTAATGTCCTGTCTGGAATAGGAATACTTTCCTGAAATGACACCTAGCTGAGTAATACACTTACAGAAAAATTCATAACACATCAGATTTTGAGACATTGATAGTAATGAAGTAATGGCAAATATTTTACCTACACATTAAAACCTCTTACAAATCTGATCTAAAGTGAGTCTAAAAAAACTAGAATGTCCCACTTCTAAATATCAAGAATTTATTTTCCATTTACTTGAGACTATTTATATTTCTTTTATTTTTCTCAGTGTTTTTAAGAGCTGAAAGTTCAACTTGAGAGTAATAAATCCTATTACTAGTGGTCTGTAATAGTAGACTTCAGTGTTTGAAGTGCTGAAAACAGTCATATCTTGACTGACAATCAGATCCTAATCATTTGAAAATATTGATGCAGTATACTTA
The DNA here is from genome assembly GCF_965140295.1 of Lepidochelys olivacea. Classification (NCBI taxonomy): domain Eukaryota; kingdom Metazoa; phylum Chordata; order Testudines; family Cheloniidae; genus Lepidochelys; species Lepidochelys olivacea. The sequence goes on along the minus strand of NC_140411.1, from coordinate 167,343,724 downwards.
TGCCAAGTATCATGTGAGATTTCTGTAATGCTCCATTTCCTCTGGGTTACACATTCATCTTTTTACAAGCACTAGGAATGACAATTTAAATAAGTCATGCATAATGTACACAGGAAAAATGGACAACTCTCTTTTCCCATTTAAAGAATACACATTTGGGAGTCACCAAATCAATCCCTCTTTTCTATTCCCAACTGGCCATCACAAAACCAGGCACTACCAAGTGAAAAAGGGATAGACTGTCACTAACCCAATATGTACAACAGGTACAGTATAGTCTTTAAAATCTCTGCTTCATTGAACAATTAGTTCCAGAGTTGCTGTGGGCTCTACATACAATGAGGCAAGTCTTATCATAATTATAAGCTCAATGTCAGCATACTGCAACTTAACTCCTTATCATCCTGCAGGAGGGAGATACAGATATGAAATTAACATTTTTAACATTTATTTAAATCCCAAGAACATTCACTTAGGGTCCAGTCCTACTCCCACGAAAATCAATAGAAAGATTTCAATTGACTTAACGAGAGTGCAATCAGGCTCTGAAAGAACAGGTAGTAGTCAGAGAGACAATATTTTTGAAATTGGTTCACAGGAGAGACTTGTACTGAACTACATTTAAGCTTTCTGTGTATTAACCAGTGAATACAGGAGACAAGGGTGCAAGGTGTTGTGATTGAACTGAAAGTTAGAAGGTCTTAGATTTATTTTTGCTTCTGCTGCTGATTCAGTGTCTGACCTTGGGCAAGTCCCACAGTTTGGTACCCACTCAGTCATGATGTATATTACTATTTATTTGATCATGAAAATGATCCTAGCCCTCTATTACAATGTGCCAAACAAACAACAGATTCTGTCCCAGCCTAAAAGCACAACTCTATCCAGGACAATAGGTTACAGAACCAGCACAGACTGACCTGTGGGCTTTAAAGCCAAAATATTTCATGGAGCAGGTGACTCTTCAGGAATTGTTGGAAGGAGAAGAAGGAGAATGCATGGGGAGTACTCCTTAGGAAATTGTTCTAAGCAAAAAGGTCATTCTCGGCATGTACCAGTTGTGAGATGCTAGAAATAGGCCCAGAGAAATTACTTTTTAATAAAATGTTTTGTTTACTCTAGGGGGTCACTCTTAAGTGACTCTTGAAAAGCAATTAATTTCGCTGAATTAAAATGAAGTGTTAATTGAATGAAAACATAGCCAGGGCAGCATGCAATTATATTTTACTTTCATTTCTTCCAGCTCTGTTTAATATAACTAACAAAACCTTACTAAAGTCTCAGTACTAAATATCATAGCAATAGCAATTTTGATGAACTTTCTATGGGCCCCAGAAAGGTTAACTTGACAACATGAGTCTGGTCAGCATCATCCCCGCTAGTCACAACTCATCTCACTCTGTTGTAGCTGCCTCTTAGCAGACTGATTCTGATTGCATGCTTTCCTACAGAGTCCCCTAGCCTGCATGCAGGACCTGGAAACCTCTTGCAAATTAAAGTGACAACCTACAATTGCAACACCATTTTCAATACAGGAAGGCTGCCAAGAATCCTGGGGCTTATATTTTGTTTCTGAAAAACCACATTTCAGTGTTTCAGATACAAAATATTTCAATTCTACACAAAATTTGAGTTTTTGGCTTTGTTCTGATGAAAAATATTTCTAAAAACTTGAAAAAATATTCTCAGAACTGAAATTTGGTTTCCTGGCCAACTCTAGCAATGACTGAGATTATCCTTGGTTTAACTCTTTACTGCTTTGTTATATACCTTTCCATTACCAATTTTGCCTGATGCATACCTGTCCTACCCTCTCAGTCTTTAAGTTATGCCCCATATCTGTGTTTAATTATACACCACCATTTATATCTCCTCTGAATGTGGCCCATTTACACTTACTTGAGATTCACAACGTTCTGTGAATTTCAGCCACCAAATAATTCTTTATGGTTTAGATTATGATTACAAAGTCACTTCTCTTCCAAAATGAGCAGTTTAACTTTGAATACAATATTGCTCCTGCTATTGCAACAGCCTCAGCATACATTTTCCCAAATGAGGCCCTGTCAGATGTTTTAAGTATCTTGCATGTGCAGTTGCCTAACGAGCTCACAACACAAGCCCCTGTTTGTCTTCAGGACTGTGATTTGCAAAGAAAAACTGATTCACTGAGTCAATATAATTTATCCACTGTTCAACTTCAGCAGAACTGCAAAATGGCTGATTGTTGTCATGGCTGACTTTACTAATAAACAGTAGAGCACAGACAAAACTTTTAAAACTCACTAGTTCGGTGTTCCCGAGCCTCTTTCAGCCCATTGCCTTCTAGTTCACAGTTGTTAGCAAGCCACATGCACTTACACAGATTAAAAAGACCGCAGTAATGGAGAGCTCTCTTTTGCTCTTGCAAACACTCCCACCGGGTTTCCTCAGCTTCCATTCCACTACTTCCTGTGTATAGGCCACAGCATGCAGGATATAGAATCAGGACCCGTTAGGGATATGTAAGCCAAGCTTTTACCCATCTCAGTAATCAAGGCATTGGGGTTTGGAAAAGTGGCAATCAACTGTATATTTTCCTTTATTTAAGCAGAAAGAATATGGTAGGAGTGAGAATGGCTGGAAGGAAAGATGAGGGAGTGTGTGTGAGCTTCATTAGGTGGAGCAGTGGGAGTCTCAAGGAGAGTTTGAGCAGGAGCCTCCAGGTAGGGGCAGGGTAGTGACTGAATAAACTGATACCACCTCCAAGCAATACACTCCCTCTAGAATTACATCAGACTGGCATTGTGGAGGCTACAGGAGTCTGAGCACGAAGTTTGTAGCAGTGTTTTAGAAATACTGCAATTACCCTTGCCTTGCTTTCTGGCATTCAGCACAGATTTAGAGCCATGTTCACATGAGCACTTACGTTTGTTGCTCAGGGATGTGAAAAAACCACGCTCTCCTGCTGACATAGTAGCTACTGCCGCTCGTTGAGCTGGTTTTATTATATCGATGGGAGAGCTCTCACCTGTCAGCATAACATGGCTTCACGAGTGATCTTACATCAGCACAGCTATTATCAGTACAGCTGTGCTGCTGTAAGCTTGTAAGTGTAGACATGGCCTAAGACTTGGACTATGTCCCACTCTTTCCCAACCTTTCGAAAGTGTCCTTGCTGGGCAATATTATACACCGATGGTTACATGGGTAACATTCAGATGATCTCATGTGATGTGGCAAGCTGAATTTTAATTGTGGCCTTCAGCTCTCACATGTTCCCTGTGATTGGAGCTTAGGTGCTGACTTTTCCTTTTCCCCAGGGGTGCTCCTCCCACCTGAGGCCCCACCCGCAGTCCACCCCTTTCCCCAAGGTCTTGCCCTTGCTCTGCCTCTTCTCACCCCATGTTTGGGAGTGAGTGGGTCCAATGGTTAGCAAATTGGAGACAGCATTTTGTGTTCTGCTCTTTTCCTCTGACATGCCATGTGGTCTTGGATAAGTAATTAAATCATGTACCTCAGTTTACCCAGCTGATAATACTTAGCCACTATGCAAAGTGATGTTAGGCTTAATTATTGCTTGTCCAGGCCATCAAAATCCTTACCTAACGAATTCATAGCTACAGATATCACAGTCATCACCTCATCTGTGCAGACACAACATTAAGTGTAAAAGCCAGAACTTTTAGCTGCAAAACCCAAGGAGAATCTCCAGGAGCTGTAATGGAAGTGCTAAGGTTTATATCCTCTGTAGGCCACCCCCTTGAAAACAACATGTTCACACACATGACCATGTATAAGCAGCAAAGAGTTCTACTACGTGCATCTGATGAAGTGGGTATTCACCCACAAAAGCTCATGCTCCAATACGTCTATTAGTCCATAAGGTGCCACAGGAGTCTTTGACGCTTTTACAGATCCAGACTAACACGGCTACCCCTCTGAAGCATGAGCCTGTATGGCTTCCCACTCAGTAGAGGAAACTAATGTACTAACCACCTGCTTTCTGGAAACTGGGCTCCTTTTAAAATTATTTCAGGTTGAACACTTAGAAATGGAGACTTCCCAAATTACTAGTCACTTTTGAAAATTTAGTTCATATCCACATAACTGTAACAGAACTAAGGCCAGCTACTTTTAGTGACTTTGGTCGATAGGTTTTTTCTTTGTTAGCAAATAGCAACAGAGATTTAAACTATGTTTAAGGTCAGATTGGTTTTCTTTCTCCTCTTCTTGGAGTATGAGTAATCTGCTGACTTTGAGATATTTTGTTTGGTGTTTACTTTGTGGTTAATCTTTGTTTCCTTTTTGCATTAGCAAAGAGGATAAATTCATAGGAACATGTAAATAAAGATATTAACAGGTGTTCTTTGCACAGTGTTCAACTCAGTGTTAGCCAATTGTATACATTCTCAGACTTTTTAAAAAAGTAACCTAATTAGTTCATTTATTCCATGTGCAGTGAGCATTTGAAGGAATATTTAATGAATGTGTGATTGGCTCCAACACTGTAAATACAAATGAAAGGCAATAGACAGCACAGCTTTCGCTTGTGAAGTCTCCCTTATTTAAAACATGGCTCCTTGGCATTAACAACCTCATTGACCTTTCCTCCTCCTTTTGGATAGCAAAATCCTCCACAGGGCAGCAAACGACTTTCAGATCCAAACACCTTGCATGTGAAATGGTAAGTTCATGACGAGAAAAAGTAAATAAAACCCTTTCTTCTTCCACCCCCCAAAATCTCTTTTTGAAGTAAATAAAGCTGTCTGGAGAAAATGAAAAGCAAGTCATTGCAATGAGCACTGTTTCTAGTCTTAAAAATATATACGTAAAATTGCAATTTTAAATCCTTTTCTAATTTTAATTATGAGAAATAAATGTCTTTCCTCCCTCCTTTCCAGCAGTACGTTTGAATTCATAATAGCATGTTGCCATGGCAAAATCTATAATCCTTTACTTCTTTGATGAAAACATGTCCTTATAGGAATATAAGGGGGGAAAAAAGAAAATGTATACAGTGGCCTTCAGTGGCATTGCTTTGATGACTATAGCTCTACAAGTGCTCTAGAAAATAAAATGGGTTCATTCACTGAAGGTATATAGTCACAAAGACATGCGAGAGAAGTGTCAGTGCTGGTCATGCAGGCTGAGGCCTAGAGTTGCAGGTCCCAGTACTCTGACTGTTTCATCTCAATGACACTTGTGAAGTGAATCTTGTGTGGAGTACATTGAGGTGGAATGTCCTTGTGAGGCGGACAAAAGAGGGTTGGATATGTCAAATGGAATCAAGCTTAAAGAGGCTGGAGGAGCTGTTTGTTGTCACCAGCTCGTGCTATTAAATGTGGGATTAAAGAGGAAACAGTCCTCTGGCTCATTGGGCCCATTCAAGAGGAGCTTGTTCCGAAAAATATTGACGGGATGGCTTCTATTCAGAGCCACAGCTGACATCACCAGCCACACAAAGGGACTTTAGGGGGTTAATTAAAACCAGGTAATGGAAGGAATCAAGTACTGACACTTCACAAATGCCACAGTGGATCCAATGCAAGAGAAAAGACATATGGTAGGAAGAGCAACCTCCCTGCTGCCACCCACTGTCTTATATTCAACCAGTGATTGACACTTGATTATTTTTCTGTGGACACTGAACATTAGAAGTTGGTTTCCATTCTTCTGTTGTGAAACATGAGCGAGATTGGTTAGCAAACAGTATCTCCAAGAGCACCAGTCCATAAGCCTAATAGAATTCCAGGTTTTCCATTCACATCCTTCTATAGATGTTTGTTAAATATTTGAATCTTGGTGTTTTCACTCGCTATATCTTTTCAGTTTATCAAATGCATTGATCAAAATATTCTCTTGTTGCTCCATAAGCCGTCAGCACGTAATGCCCTCTAGGCGTAGTGATTTAGCTGATCTATCTGCACTGCACCTGTTATTGGAAACACATACAGACAAAGCTTTGGTATATTTCGGGGTGAACTGAGCCCTCAGTGTCTGTTGATATAAGTCAGGGAAGAATGCACCCAGTGGCAGTAATTCTGCCTAGAAAACTGAGCAGTAGCCCATGGAGTCCACAGCCACATCTCTGCCAAGGAGCTAACTAGCCTTAACCCCAAATTTAACACTGACTGGGGAGAGGGTGTAGCCCAGTCTAAAGGCTTCTCTATATGGGAAGTTATACTGGTATAAATTTAAACCACAGTGATAGTAACGCCCCATACTCTGATAAGAGTCCTTTTTCAGGTTTGGCTTATGTCACTTTAGAAGCTGTTTAAGCTAAACCAGAAAGTCACATTTGTGCCCTAAATAATGTCCACACAGGAAGTTAGAGTAATCTAACAACCTTGGTCATAGGCTATGTCTACACTACTGTGACAGGTTCCCCAGGATGCAATCTGGAACTGGGATACCGCTGAGCCCTCAGTCTTACCAACCTGGGCTCCCTCTCACACTGTGATGCTGTGACAAGCTGCAAACCAGTCCAGGCAAACCTGTGCAGACATTCACAGGCAGGGACACACCCAGCTGAGTTACATGAATGTTTCTTCTAGCCTCTCATGAACAAACAATAGAGAGACTCCAGACAATTCCCCATAGCCCCCCGCCCCGCCCCCAGCCTAAGACCCCAGAGCTGTACCATGATCCTACCCTGGTCAGAAGCCTGATCAATGTAAGTTTATTACCCAGTCTACCCCTCCCTCAGTGTGGAGAGGACAAGCACCAGCTCTAGTTCCTGAGCAGACTTCCCAAGCACTTCAAGCAAAACACACTGTTTTAGGTAAAATATAAAACAAAATCTAAGTGATTATAAGTAGTAACTGTATAGATCAAAGTTGGTTACCTAAGAAATAAAAGTACAATCACAATCTGAGTTCTATAAACTAGACAGGATTTGAATCAAGCAGTGTCTCACCCTGATGATATAGTTCCTTCATACACAGGCTGAGATTCCTCTTTTCAGCCTGGGACCACCTCCCTGTTCAAGGTCTTTGTTCTCCAGCTGGGTTTCCCAGGTGTTGAGCTGTGTGGGGAGTGAGGACCGATGATGATATCACTTCCCCTCCTTTATACATTCTTCCAGCTTGCTGGAAAGATCTTTTGCTATGACGTGAATCAAGCTGTGTCCATAATTTTTTATGTGCTCCCTCTGAGAAGTCTTCATTGTATACAGATCCTGTGATAGTCCATGGTAGTGTGGATTCCCCTTAATGGGCCATCAACGCTGTCTGGCTTCTCCATTGTTGTACCTGAAAGGCTGGTTGTGGGTATTTCCATATTTCAGTAACACATACAGAGCCAAACTTCATAACTTCCCATACAATGGTAGCACATACAATCCAACAGGAGATTAATGTTCAACAGATCAAGACTTTTAGAAGGATACCTCACAAGGCATACTTTGTACAAAACATATCCTAATTATATGACTGGTGAATATGAGGGTGCCAGGGTGATGCTTTCAGCCACAACTACCATTTATGTTGGCAAAACTTATGTTGCTCAGGGGTGTGAATATCCCACCCCCCCAAGCGACATAAATTATGACGGTACAAGTGGTAGTGTGCACAGCGCTATGTCAGTGGGACAGCTTCTTCCGCCGGCATAGCTTCCGCCGCTTGCTGGGGGTGGATTAATTATGCTGACGGGAGAGAGTTCTCCCGTCAGCACAGAGCAGCTACACGGGAGATCTTACAGCGGTGCAGCTGCATCAGTACAGCTACTCTGCAGTAAGCTCTCTAGTGTAAACGTTGCCTAATTATACCTGTATAATTATACCAGTATAACTTCAGTGTAGACAAACCCCAACTCAGCACATTCCCTGGGCAATCTCTGCCAGCAGAGCTCCTCTGGGGCCGGACTGGAGGTTAATGGTGTTTTATCTCAGTGAACCCCAGCACTGTCAGAGAGGAGAGTGGTGCAAACATCACCAATAGTGTGTAGCTGATCTTGCTGGTTTAGAGGCCACAATATACACCCCATCCTCCTGGGCCACTGATGGGAGAACTGAGTCCCTGAGTTGTAGAAATTTCATAAGCTTTCCCCACCTGTAAAACGGTGCTAATAGCACCTCCCCACCTCAGAAGGGCATTGTGAATACAAATACATTAAAGACTGTGAGGCACTCAGACTATGGTGACGGAGGCCATGATAGATCATTTTTGTTTGCTTTATTTGATACTATTTAACAGCATTGTGACAAATATCAAGCTATCCTTTGATCCATTAGCACACTGAAAATGTGAACATTTTTCTCAGAAACTACAGTAAAATCTTCTCAGTGTTGAACACACTAACAGGGCAGGCGAGGGAGAACCTCAGCAGTTTGAATGACTCTCTGAATGTTTCCTAACTTGGGAAGGTTTCCTTCTCCACTCCCTGGAACACCCCAATAGGCCTCTGGGATTTCTTCCTAGCTCAAATCCCTCCAGTGGTTCCTTCCATCCCCCTTATGAAAAGCTTTCTACTGCAATGGCCCAGAACACTGTAACTCTCTCTCCCCTGTGACTTTCCTTGGCCATAGCTCTCTGCCTTCCTTTTGGAAATTCATGGAGAGAAGAATGGGATGTGGGCATGTTGTAGTAAGGAGAGGAATAGGGTCCTCATTTGTACCTGAAGACAGGTTTGGTTAGACTAAGGTTAGGGGCCATTCTTATATTCTCCTATCCCTATGAACAAGCCAATTAATAATACAGCAGAATTAGTATTCCACCTTGATCCAAATGGCCAGGTCACTCTGATTATTATTAATTAGTTTAAACAGTGCCTAGCTTACAAATCCCTGCCCACAAACCATCTAGGAACCAATTTCTGTCCCATGCTAAACTGTCTATGATTGACAACAGTTATGATTGTCCTTGCATAGGGGTATTGCCAGGGGTGTCAAGGTGGCATAATCAGAATGTGTGTTTGCAGTTGCCTGATTTACAGGGGTGAAGAAAAGGTGTGTAGCAGAGGGCAGACACACCTCTGGAACTGTATCACTCTGAGGTTAATCTGGACATAGACAAGTTAAAAATAAATCATGATTTCTTTTTTTGGTGATGTGCAAATTGCATTAATAACACTGAATGAAAGCTAAAAAGAAGGGCTTGGGGAGTCATGGGATCGGTAGTGCTTTTTAACTGCTTTACAATTGAGATCTGCCATTTTAAATTGAAAAATGATTGTTTATGCCAGATTTAGCCTAAAGTGCATTGTTATTGTTGATTTATAAAACCAGGTTAAAGGAGGCACTATGGAAAAATCTACAGACTCACACTGTATATCTAGAGAGGAATTAGTGGCAGTGGCTTTAATAAAAAATAGATTTTTAGAAAAGGAAAATTATTTTGTCCCATGTATTGTTATAACAGGAAAAGTCACATGTCAAAATATTAACAGGTATTTTTTGACCTGATCTTCATACTATAACTATTTTGATTAGGGGGTGATTTTTTTACTGGCATAGTTATACCAGTACAACCCCAATAATGTGGAGGCAATTATACAAGTATAAAGATGCCTTGTACCAGTACAGATTATTGCATATATGGGAATAATCTATATTTATCTTGGTATAACTGCATCTACACTATAGGGGTTGTTCCATTGTAACTATACTGCATAGTTAAAATGGTATAAAACTTTTGTGTTTAGACAAGCCCTTAAAAACACCAGGGAAAGCTATTCTTTAAAACATAATATTGAGAAAAAAATTTGGAACATACTCATGCCTGGCACAGCAAATGCAACTGCCATTGGAATCAACATGGTTATAGCAGAGATGAAATTAACCCTGAGATTGTAGAAAACACACGACAAAACGCAAGTCTGTATGTCTGAGAATAATTCAGTTCCAATGTAGTAGGCTGTCTTCTAAATCTCTAAATATATATAACCCAGACTTTATATATAGATTCATATATTCACAGATTTCAAGGCCAGACGGGACCATTGTGATAATCTAGTCTGACCTCCTGTATAACACTGCCCCAAGTAATTCCTAATTCATCTTTTAGAAATCTTGATTTAAGAATTGTCAGTATTGGAGAATCCACCACAACCTTTGGTAAATTGTTCCAATGGTTTATTAATCTCACTGTTAAAAATTTGTCTAGCTTCAATTTCCAGCCATTGGATCGTGTTATACCTTTCTCTGCTAGATTGAAGAGCCCATTATTAAATATTTGTTCCCCATGTAGGTACTTATAGACTGTAATCAAGTCACCCTTTAACCTTCTCTTTGTTAAGCTAAATAGATTGAGCTCCTTGAGTCTATAACTAGAGGCAACTTTTGTTATCTTTTAATCATTCTTGTGGCTCTTCTCTGAACCCTCTCCAATTTATCAATATCCTTCTTGAATTGTGGACAGAGTATTCCAGCAGTGATTGCACCGGTGCCAAATACAGAGATAAAATAACCTCTCTACTCCTGCCTGACATCCCATTTATGTATCCAACGATTGCATTAGCCCTTTTGGCCACAATGGATGTCTACATTGCAAGTAGCCACCTGGGGCTGGTCCAAGACAGCTGACTCAGCACAAGCCCCACGAGCCCTAGTCAGCTGACATGGGCCAGCTGCAGGTGTCTAATTGTAGACATACTCAATGTCACACTGGGAGTTCATGTTCAGTTGATTATCTACCGCGATCCCCAAATCTTTTTCAAAGTCACTGCTTCCCAGGATAGAGTCCCCCATCCTGTAAGCAGGCCTACATTCTTTGTTCCTAGATGCGTATATATTTACATTTAGCCATACTAAAACACACATTGTTTGCTTGTGCCCAGTTTACAAAATGATCCAGATTGTTCTGTATCAGTGACCTGTCTTCTTTATTTATCACTATCCCAATTTTTGTGTCATCGGCAAACTTTATCAGTGGTGATTTTATGTTTTCTTCCAGGTCATTAATAAAAATGTTTAATAGCATAGGGACAAGAGCCAGTCCCTGCAGGTCCCCACTAGAAACGCATTCATTGAATGATGTTTTCCCATTTACAATTACATTTTGAGATCTATCAGTTAGCCAGCCTTTAATCCATTTAATGTGCGCCATGTTAATTTTATCATTCTAGTTTTTTAATCAAAATGTACCAAGTCAAATGCCTTACAGAAGTCTATGTTTTTACATCATCCCTATTACCTATCACTTGTAATCTAAAGATACCAAGTCAGTTTGACAAGATCTACATTCCATAAACCCATGTTGACTGGCATTAATTATATTACCCTCCTTTAATTCTTTATTTATTAATTCCTGTATCAGCAGCTCCATTATCTTGCCTGGGATGTCAGGCTGACAGGCCTATAATTACCCAGGTCATCCTGTTTACCCTTTTTAAATACTGGCACAACTTTCACTTCTTCCAGCTTTTAGAACTTCCCTAGTGTTCCAAGACTTATTGAAAAAATCAACAGTAATGATCCAGGAAGCGTCTCAGCCAGTTCTTTTAAAACTATGGGGTGCAAGTTAAACCTGCTGATGTAAGAATATCTAACTTTAACAGCAGCTGTTTAACATCTTCCAGAGATACTAGTGGAATGGAAAGAGTGTTATCATATGATATGTCTACATCAACTGTTTTTTCCCAAATGCAGAACAGAATTAGTTATTGAACACTTCATTCTTGCCTGCATTATTATTGATAATTCTACATGTCCTTCTAGTAATGGACTAATATCATTGTTAGAATTCTTTTTGTTTCTAATATACTTTAAAATTTTTTGACATATTGTTCTTTGCTCTGTTGGCCATAGATTGCTCCTTGTGTATCTTAGCTTACCTTACCCATTTCCTACAATTTCTAGCTTCATATTTATATTTATTATTATCAACTTCCCCTTTCTTCCATTTGTTATATATTATTTATTTACTTGTTACAGCTGCCTTCACTTCCCCTCTAAACCAGCTCAATTTTGTAATCAACATGGCCCTTCTTCCTCGATTGTGGCTTTTTGGTCATCCAGTAAAGTGGTCTTAAATGATTCCGAATGAATGTTCACATTTTTCTGATTAAATTTTTCTATATCACTGGTCTAGACTTTATTCTGTTTGCACACTATAAATGGGATCAAGTCATGATCACTTGTACCTAAGTTACCATTAATTTTTAGTTCTGTGATCAATTCCTCTTTATCTCTCAAGATATAGAATTTCTCTGTATTGACAACAACACTTTTTGAGCTAGGAAACTGTCATCTATAATGTTTAGAAATTCAAAGGATGTTTTAGTATTTGCAACATGAAACCTCCAGCATGTATGTGTCGCTCCAGTTGAAGTCTCCCATGGTCAGGCAGTTTTTCCCCCATACACATTATAGGTAGGTGTGTAAGGAGGTGATCTTCCTGTTCACTATTGTGAATATGTAGTTGGGGTTTTTATTTCCCCCCATTATTATGTACCCATTCTTAGGGTCTGATCTGCAGATCCTTTTTTATCCAAAGAGTCCCAGAGAAGGAATATTCATGTGAGAGAGGGCTTGCAGGATTATGGCCCTTAGCTTTTAACCCTAATGTTTCTTCTAGCTTAAACATGGAGATGAGAAGAGGTCAGATTAAATAACTCTTTAACTGCTTCAAACTGGACCTTTGCCTGCCCCTGAGCAGCATTCTGTAACGGAAGACATTTTTGATTGGTTCAACTGAAGCACTAACTCAGGCAGTGGTCCATTTCTTGAGAAACACCTTTTTTGTCGCTTCTGCCAGCAGGTAATTAGAAGCAAAGAGGTATCTCTTGTATGCCTGCAATGTGTGTCAAATCAAAGTCTTTGAAGTTGTTCACTTAAGAGGATTAGTTACGGTTCCAGGGAGATGTGGTGAAGCCTAACCAAATGAAACAGAGTTCATATTGTTTCATGCATCTGTTAACAGTCAGTGGTTAGAAACATTTCCTTCTTGTAAAATGGGCATTTCATGCGTTGTTTTCCACTAAATAACTGCTTTCATCAGTCCTTTTTGGTCCCTTGGACCTTTATCTATAAAGAAAGATGTTTCATTATTATCTTGGTAGATCATCTGATATAGGGAGCATTACAACCCAATAAGCAAAAGGTTATTTCTGACATCATTATGCTTTTTTTTAAAGAACCCCAGTGATTCACACTGAGGTGGACTGGTCGCACTGGGATTAGATGAGGAACTCTGGGAGGAGACTAGGACTGGCTGAGCAAGATGATCAGGACTGAACCACTGAGGTGGAACAGGAAGACAGATCTGACAAGGATGTAGGGGGTGGGGGTTGGAGATGGGAGAACTGGGACTGGCTGAGCCAAGAGATTGGAACAAAGGGGAAGCACTGGAGATTGGGCCTGGGAGCAAATATAGATGGGCAATGTATGTGTGTGGGGTTGGGGGAAATGGGGGTTAGGTTGGGTGAAAGAAAGATTGGATAAGAGCGGGAAGAGGTGAGACTAGGACTGGCTGGGCAAGGAGACTGGAACCTCACTGAGAAGCCTGAGCAGTGCAGAGTGGGCCTGGCTAAGTGAGGAGAATGGGAATGGGACAAGGATAGAGTGGAAGGAATGGGGCTGAAGGAGGGGCATGGTTTTGGGTACTGGGCAGAAAAGCGTGTACCCACTAAAGCACACTCCCTGCCAGAGCCCGGGATAGAACCCAAGATTCCTGAGTCTCACCATTCCCACGCTGTCAACAAATGTCTATGAAACCTGCTGGCAAAATTTGTGTCTCATCCCCCTTTAGTGTTGGTCCACATGGAGGATGACAGCCTGTTACTGCTATCAGTTATTCCATTAGCTCAAGTGGCCGAGGTTTGTGTGGTGGATCTGAAGGGTCCAGCCCTGCTGATGACCTATATAGGCATCAGCATGATGTCACATGATGGAGTTTCTGGTTTTTTCAGTTACCTTTTTAAAAATAACCCAAGAAACTACACACAAAAAACTATGTTGAACGAACATTAAAGCCGTAAAGTCAAGGACTTAAAGATTATGAAATGCCAGAATTCAGGTTGCCTGTACAACCTTAATTCAACCCCCTTGAACATATGCTTTAGGATACAGTCTTTAAATAAATTATTACATGCTTTTTTCCCCACAGGACCCTACTTCCTTCAGTGCACAGGATCTTACCTGCTTTGGGGACGAATTAGAATTGTGTTGTGGATGAGGCTCTTGTCTATAGGACCCTGCTTTATTTGTTATGAAGGGGACTGCAGGAGCAGAAAGGGTTATCTTGTGGTTAAGGCAGATAAATGCTGCCCTGGAAAATTGGATTCTATCCCTGCCTCTGCCACAGAGTTTATGTGATGCTAGCCAAGACCCTTAAACCAAACCTTTTGTCTGTCCCTCATTTTCTGGGTACCTGACTTGAGGCGCTGGGGTCTGATTTGCAGAAGTGCTGGGTACTCACAGCTGCAAGTGAAGTTGATGGGAGCTGTGCTTTGAACATATAAAATGCTGTCTCACGCTAAGCACTCTGAATAATAAGGTCCTAGACATCTCAAGTTGGGTACCCAAAATTAGTGAATAACGTTGAACTTAACCTCTGAGTGCTTCAGTTCCCTATCTGGAAAATGGGGAAAATTCCACTCTCTCAAACAAATTCAAATAAAGTTTGTTAAGAACTCAGATACTTTGGTGCTGAATGCCACAGAAAAGCCCATGAGGAAAATGAAGGCTATTTACTTGTAACGAGAGCTCTTTGGAATGACTCCATGTATTTACACTGCACCACCTGGAGCAGCCCAGTTGCAGACCCTTCTCCAAGCAGTGCCTGTTAGAGTGCACATGTTCCCCCTCAGACCTCTCCCTTCAGTGTCTCTGCATGTTTTATAGATTCATAGATACTAAGGTCAGAAGGGACCATTATGATCATCTAGTCTGATCTCCTGCACAACGCAGGCCACAGAATCTCACCCACCCACTCCTGCAAAAAACCTCTCACCTATGTCTGAGCTGTTGAAGTCCTCAAATCGTGGTTTAAAGACTTCAAAGAGCAGAGACTCCTCCAGCAAGTGACCCATGCCCCATGCGACAGAGGAAGGCGAAAAACCTCCAGGGCCTCTTCCAATCTGCCCTGGAGGAAAATTCCTTCCCAACCCCAAATATGGTGATCAGCTAAACCCTGAGCATATAGGCAAGATTCACCAGCCAGATACTACAGAAAATTCTTTCCTGGGTAACTCAGATCCCACCCCATCTAACATCCCATCACAGGCCATTAGGCCTATTTACCATGAATATTTAAAGATCAATTAATTACCAAAATCATGTTATCCTATCATACCATCTCCTCCATAAACTTATCAAGTTTAATCTTAAAGCCAGATAGATCTTTTGCCCACACTGCTTCCCTTGGAAGGCTATTCCAAAACTTCACTCCTCTGATGGTTAGAAACCTTCATCTAATTTCAAGTCTAAACTTCCCAATGACCAGTTTATATCCATTTGTTCTTGAGTCCACATTGGTACTGAGCTTACATAATTCCTCTCCCTCTCTGGTATTTATCCCTCTGATATATTTATGTTCTGAGGGCCAGGCTCTATAGGGGGGCTCTGTGCCCTTTACTGCATCAGTTCCTTCCACGGCTAACTCAGAAAAACCTTGACAAGATCTAAGCAAGAGTAAAAGGAGGGTGGGGAGTGTGACTATGTAGAGTCATCTCAAAGAACTCTGGTTACAAGCAAGTTACCTTCATTTCTTCTTTGAGTGGCTCTGCATATTCCCACTTCTAGGTACTGTAGTTTGGCAAGTAGTGCTGAAAACTCAGGAGGAGGAGCGGAATCCTAATTAAATAATGATTGAGGCACCGCTCTACCAAACCAGCATCTGCTCTCAAAGTCAAATCCGTGAAATATGGACTGACTTCCAAGGAGCAGCCTTACAAATTTCCCCAAGGGACCGTGTTTCAGGCAGGCAAAAGATGCTGCCGCTGCCACTGCCCTAGTAGAATGAAAATTTACAACAATAGGCACAGGGTCTGCTGATAACTTGTAACATTCAATGATATGTTGTTTAACATTTCTGGAAATAGTCTGAGCAAATACTATGTCCCATATGATTCTTAGCATAAGAAACCAGTAATCTAGATGACTTCCTGAAACTCTTGTTTTTTATTTAAATAACATGCTAAAACCCTTCTAGCATCTAAAGTATGCCATGAAGATTCCCTTTTATTTAACAGGCAACTTTGGGAAAAATACCAGTAAATTAATTGTCTCATTGACATGAAACTCTCATAGTATTTTTGGTAAAAATCTGGGATTAGGTCTAAGGACCATTTTATCTTTCTGAAAAATAGTAAGTGATGGATCCACTATAAAAGCATGCAATTCGCTCACCTTTCTGGCTCATGCTGTAGCAATAATAAACACTATTTTAATAATAAAAATGGAGCCCGGGACTGTCAGTCTCTCCAGTAGCTCTCCAGTAACCCAGAGGAGGAGGGACAAATGTCCAAAAGACTAAGGAAACCTGGATTTAGGTGGCATTAATCTGGACCATTCAGGTCTTTTAAACTCTCTATCATCCTCTATCTGAGAATCTGACCTCAGATCCACTATGGACCTCACTGGAGACTGCAATGGCACCAGAGGATGGAGAGATATAAAAGGTGAAAAAGATATGCTTGGTGATCCTGTAGGAGTCTTCAGAGGGGGATCCAAAGATGGATCTGAAACAAGATTCAAATTCTTCTGCTTTTTTCAGGTGATGGGGATTCAGGTCTAGGAGCTGACATAGCCTCTCTCTTCCTCTGTCTCTGCTGTCTCTCACTTGGAGATGAGGAACTCTTAGCAGTGGAATGATGCTGTTCAGCCAATACAATAAAAGTCCTTTTCCTAACTTTTGAGTGCTAGACTTTGCAACCTTAACTCTGTTTTTTTAGCATAGGGGGTTTTGTATGTAATTCTTTACAGGTTATATAAGTTCTGACCTTCTGTCACTAACACCAACATATACAAATTCAATTCAAGTTAACACTTTACAAGGTTTTCAGACCTTAATGTATGTGTTAAAGTCACATCCCAATTAAAGTCACTGTATAAAAAGCACTTTAGTAATATTACTAAATATCCAGGGGTGATCCTGCAAGACCTTACTCACACTAGTGATCCCACTGAAGCCAACAGTTAAGGGTTTGCAGAAGTAAGCCTCTATTTTGTCCTTACTCTGAGACATTTTACATCATGACTGCAATGTGTGCTCAGAGATGTTACATTATCTGGAATCACTGCAAACATTGGTGCCGTTTTACCTTACCAGTTATTGAGTGCATGTTAAGTGCAGGACATAGGTTCAATGTTTTACTTAAGACAAATCATGTATAATTCTATCTTGATATTTGACATATGTAATAACAACTTTAGATTTTGGCTTTAATAAACTTTTCATTAAAATGTATCCAGAATTGCCTCGTACAATGTAATTGATCTGATAAATGCAGCACTTATGGTCGTACTCATTCCATGCAATAGTGGGGTGACACATTAAAAAGAAAATTTCAGTAACTGATGTACAGCACATAAGCCAGGACAGTCTTCTGCATGGGGAATGCACATGGATTTCACCAGGAGTATCCGACAAGGAGGATTTGCAGGACTGGACCCAGTGTGATAATAGTTGTCTGTTTCATTGTATATTTATGAAAGTATTATTGGTCTGCCAAGTGATTGTACTGGTTTTCTGCTATGGCATTAGTGGCTCTTCTACCCAGACTTGGCAATAGTTTTTGAAGACATTATCAGCATTTTACATCTAAATATATGGGGAAATTTCATAATATTGGCTTATTTAGTTAAAAAATCCTACCCACACTCCTGAAGGGAACATAGATGATCTGATTATATTTTGCCGCCTTTACTCACCCAATAGATCCATACATACATCACTCCTGCAACAAGCCTAGTCTTCACGAATGTGGAGAGAGAATAAGTCAAATTCTTCTTTCTGGCCACTTCCCTATGTGGGGTTGATGACTTTTATAGCCTTCTTCCAGTATTGATAATTGTATGCCCTGGGTTTTCATACAAATTGGTTTCTCTAAGGTTTGCTGCTACCTGGTCCAGGAACCCAGTTTTTGGCCTCCCCTGGGTCGAGAACAAGTATGTTCCCAAATTCACGTCTCATGTAGATCAGTAACAGTAGGATTTGATAATGTAACTTTTTTCCCTTGAAAAAATCTATAAATCTGCAAATGAAAACTTGTTACTCAAGCCAGAGACACTGGAACAGGAGGACCTGCCTTAAGGACAAATGACAGGGGGGAGCTGGTGGAGAGGAGTGAGTGGGGGAGGGGCCTTCGGGGAAGAGGCGGAGGGAGGGCGGGGCCTCAGGGGGAACAGGCATGGCCTGGAGGGGCCTCAGGGGAAGGGCGGAGCGAGGGTATGGCCTCAGGAGAAGGGGCAGAGTGAGGGCGGGGCCTCGGGGGAAGGGCGGAGCGAGAGCGGGGCCATTGTTTGGAAGCCAGTGGGCCCCCCCACCTCACTTCTAGGGAGCTTCCAGAACTCCTGACTGAAGCTGAGACATCACTCAATTATGAGGGCTCTGCAGGGCAGAGCATGCTTATGTGTTTGCATGCTGTCTAGTTATTACTATTTTTATGTAAATCAGGGGACAAGAAATTGATAAAAATGCATTGGTGTTAGTGTGATTAAATTAAGAACAGTCTTAGCTGTGTGCATTTGCATGAGTCTGGATACATGGGAATGGCTGGTACAGTTCTTTGCCCAACAGGTGCTCCGATATCATGATAATGCGTGTGGTAGAAATGTGTAGACAGACAAAATTATTTCCCACACTTGTGCACATATGGGACCCGATTCTCATTTACATTAAGCTCTGGTTGTAAAAGGACCTGAGAGCATATGAAAAATAAGACCCCTGGCATTTTTTGTTAATTATTTTAACAACTACAACAACAGGGAGGGCTGTATAAGTAGAATGTTCATGGCAGAGAGAGACTAGAGAGAAGCTGGTGAATTTACCCATCTCTCCACATCTTTCTTTTATTTAATCTTTTAATTACCTTCTTCTTCTCTCTCATTTTCTTCCCTACCTGCTTACCATTGTATCTGAGTGCTTGAAAATAGATAAAAGCCTCCCAACCATGTTTTGCCATTTTTATTCATGGATCTTTGTAGCGTCTTGCTCCTATACTTTAAAAAAAATGTTTAATCTTAGAAAGATTAGAACATTTTCACTGCATTGTTTTGGGTTATGGGAATTAAAACAGATTTAATATAATATTTTAAAAAATCTTGAACCATCTTCTCTGCTGACATAACTCCACTGAAGTCAATTGAGTTCTACGAGCAGAAAATTGGACCCCTAAAGTTCATTGTAGAATTTATGACAATTAATCCAATAGCTAAGGTTGAGCATAGATTCCATTCTAACCCCACTCTTTTTGGGGGAAGGAGGGATTGCCTAATTTTTCAAGCAAATTCCTTTGGGCTGAAACTTTTCCTCTGTGGTCTCAGCAGGAAAACAATATTTTTTAAAAGTTGAAGAAAATCAGTTCAACAATCAATTTTAATGGGGCAAGTGAGAAAAAAGTACACTTTCTCCATGAGTTGGGATAGCCATGTTGTATTCCAGGGGTGGCCAACCTGTGGCTCCGGAGCCACGTGCAGCTCTTCAGAAGTTCATATGCGGCTCCTTGTTTAGGCACCGACTCCAGGGCTGGAGCTACCTTTCCAATGTTCCAGCTTTCACTGCTCAGCCCCTGGCTCCGCCACAGGGCCTGCCCCCACTCCACCCCTTCCCGCCCCCTCCCTGAGCCTGCTCTGCCCTCGCTCCTCCCCCACCCCCTCTGAGAAACAGCTGATCAGGAGGTGTGGGGAGGGAGGGGGAGGCGCTGATTGGCAGGGCTGCCGGTGGGCAGGAGGCGGGGAGCTGATGTGGGTCTGCTGATGTATTACTGTGGCTCTTTGGCAATGTACATTGGTAAATTCTCAGGCTCAGTTGGCCACCCCGTTGTATTCCAAAACCAAAAAATGGCTGAAGCTATAATCTAACATTATTTGTTTTTATAGTCCTCATTGGTGAAGTTAAAACAATGAAAAATTGAAGAAATATTGTTCAATATGGAATGTTTCTACATGCATATTAAAGGCTGCGCAGTTTAGAAAGTTGTACCCATGACGGCTGAATGAGAATTGAAGTCCCCATAGCTGTTTATGGATTCCTGAGTAAAGGCCTTACAGATACCTCAATTAAGGGTGTGTTACTGAAGCAATTTAGCATAACTTTTCACTTTTTTCTTTAACAATAAAATAAAAACAGGGAATGTAAATGCAAATGCCAACATTGGCACAATGCTAACGTTGAGAAATCAAGCACACAAAGGTCATGAAATTCAAATAAATAATGTTTCTACAGCAATGGTGAGTCGGCCATTGTTGCATTTGGTACTCACAATTACATGGTTGCGACAAAACTGTCAGCATTTGCTAAGTTACTACACAGTGGTAGCTAAAATACCGCAGTTTTCCATACATCTAGAATGTGAAATAACTGAAATATCTCAGATACCATAGACAATTGGTTCTCAAAGCCAGTCCACCGCTTGCTCAGGGAAAGCCCCTGGCGGGCTGGACCCGTTTGTTTATCTGCCGCATCCGCAGGTTCGGCCGATCGCGACTCCTACTGGCCGCGGTTCACTGCTCCAGGCCAATGGGGGCTGCGGGAAGTGGCGCTGGCCAAATTTGCCAAAATACCATTTATAGTTTGAAGATCAGTTTTGGCATTCCAACTGGGTGACTGAAAAGTCTGGGCCAGTACCTCAGCTGGTAGAAGCTGTCCTAGCTCCATTGACTACACTGAAGAGCTGTTTCTCTGTTTTTTGATCTGCCCAAACATTGCCTCTTAAAGATTGAGGGCTTGATCCAAAGCCCACTGAAGTCAATGGGAGTCCTTCCCCTGCGTTATAGATTAGGCCTTAAATTAAAAATAAACATGAAACCAAATTTTCCATTAGCATTCACGTTATATGAAGGCTGGCAAGGGCAAGGCTATAGGCTGTCTCAAGCCAATCCACCATCTTGAAATAATTATTAAATCCATCCAGCACACCAGTCAGAGTAGTAACCTCAGCAAGATTCCTCCACCAAGGATCTGCTCAAAGGCATGTGCTTTTATAAAGTGAATCAGACTTCAGGCTCTTCTTTCCACATGCAGAGTTCCCATCCCTTAAACCCTGTCCTGTCAGCTAAATTACCACAGGCACCTGTTTTGCATTATATTACTAACTACACCTAATGGGGCTCCAGATGGAATAGTATCCCTTCATGTTTTTCCTACTGTAAGCTGTGGAACATCTCCCCCAACCCACTCCCAGAGATATTCAGCAGGGGTTTAACAAATGTTTGCAAAGCTCTAGATCCGTTTAATAAATTTGTTAGTCTCTAAGGTGCCACAAGTACTCTTCGTTCTTTTTAGTGACATAATTAACTCCCATCTTGCTCTGCTAAGTGAAGAGTAAAGAATTGCAAATATGTCACAGCCAATCTAACTGGAGGAACCATCCATTCCAGCAAGAGCTACCATGAGCATGATTTCAGGTGGGAGAAACAAAGGAGACTATCTGAAGCTTTCTTTTCCTTCTGGCAGCAAGCCAGCAGGTAAAACTGGCTTTATTAGACCTTATTCACAAAAAACAAGCAAACAAAAAAACCAAAACCAAAAACTGAAACAAAAAAACCCCCAACCACCCAAATACATGTGATGTGTTAATTCACTTTTCATCGATAGACATGATTAGTCAAGGCGCTCAACTTGTAAGTTAACTATTTTTGAAGTAGAACCATATGGTTGCTTGAAAATGTCTCTTTAGTATTTAATTTGAGGAAATGATGTGCCCTAATCAGCTGTGTGGATTAGACCCATAATTGATTAATAATGAATCACGAACTCTGATTTTAACATCACCAAATTAATCCTTTTAATCACTTGAAGTTGAATTGTTTCACAAAATGTTCTCCTAGGTTTATTTTAATGGCCCAATTGTGGCACTGTCTGGTGGATGGGATGCATGACAAAATATTTTGCATTCATGTCACATTCTGTTAGCATGGAACATAGATCCAACATGTCCTTATCCAAGCAAAACTCCCACAGAAGTCATGTAGTAAGATCTTGAGTAAGGACTTAAGGATCAAGCACTTAGACACAAAACTCTCTGCAGCAAGGGGCCATGTTATCACTGAAAAGTTTGTACAGCATTCTACACACTGGTGGCACTTTGTATTTTAAATGGCAGTTGGGCCACCTAGGTCTGATCCTCCTCTGAGTGATTGCTCAGTTTGAATCCATGTGAGGAATCCAAACTGAAGGCTCAGAGTTAGTCTTTTTTATATTGCTGGACCAGCAGCACTGCAAAGAGAGGGGGTCTGAGTCTCCCCTGACTGGCCCCTTGGTAGTCATTTACAGCTATGAGAGTGAATAATGCTACCAATTCAGGATGATCATATTTTACATCTATTTTGTTCTGGGGTAAATGACTAGAAGAGGGGCAAAACAGTCGAGAATCAGGCCCAGGGTATTAAGCTTCTTTGGGTGGAAAAGGGGCCCTAAGGGACAATCATGATCACGCAGTGGGACCTCCTGCACACCACAGGCCACAGAACCTCACCCACCCACTCCTGTAACAGGCCTATAACCTCTGGCTGAGTTACTTAAGTTCTCAAATCTTGATTCAAAGACCAAGCTACAGAGAATCCACCATTTACTCTACTACAAACTACCAAGTGACCTGTGCCCCACACCATAGAGGAAGGTGAAAACCCTCCAGGATCTCTGCCAATCTGTCCTGGGGGAAAATTCCTCCCTGACCCCAAATTTGACAATCAATTAGACTCTAAGTATGTGGGGGAGACCCACGAGTCAGACATCTGGGAAAGAATTCTCTAGTAATTCAGAGCCCACCCCATGTAGTGTTCCACCTCCAGCCATTGCAGATATTTGCTAATAATCACAGATGGGCCGTATGCCATTGTAGGCAATCTCATCATACAATCCCCTCCATAAATTTATCAAGTGTAGTCTTGACACAACTTAGGTTTTTTCTCCTCATTACTTCCTTTGGAAGGCTGTTTCAGAACTTCACTCCTCTAATGGTTAGAAACCTTCATATAATTTCAAGCCTAAACTTGTTGATGGCCAGTTTATATCCATTTGTTTTTGTGCCAGCATTGGCCCTTAACTTAAATAATTCCTATCCCCCCTCCAGTGTTTATTCCTCTGATGTATTTATAGAGAGCAATCATATCTCCCCTCAGCCTTCTTTTGATTAGACTAAATGAGCCAAGCTCCTTAAGTCTCCTCTTGTAAAGTAGGTTCTTCCTTCCTTTAATCATTCTAATAGCCCTTCTCTGAATTCATCTTTCTTAAACATGGGATACCAGAACTACATATAGTATTCCAGATAAGGTCCCACCAGTGCCTTGCAGAATGGTAATAACTCTTCCCTATCTCTACTGGAAATACCTTGCCTGATGCACCCTAGGATTGTATTATGCTTTTTCATGGAAGCATTACATTGGCAGCTCATGGTCATCCTGTGATTGAACAGTACACCCAGATCTTTCTCCTCTTCTGTTGCTTCCAACTGATATTTCCTCAGTTTATACCAAAAATTCTTGTTGTTAGTCACTGAGTGCATGACCATGCACTTTGAACTATTAAATTTCATCCCATTTCTATTACTCCAGTTTTCAAGATCATCCAAACCTTCTTGTATGATATTCCGGTTCTCCTCCATATTGGCAGTACCTCCTAACTTTGTTTCATCTACATATTTATTGACGCATGCCCATTTTTTGTGCCAAGGTCATTAATGAACATGTTAGCTAAGATAAATCCCTGTCTTCTCCAATTTAACTAATAATTTCCCATGTGGAACAGTATCAAATGCCTTACTGAAATACCTCCTTACGTCATTCATTACCTTCTTCCTAGGTGACTTTGGGAATTGATTAGACTGGCTCAGGAAGAAGCCATCCATTGGAGGGATGACTGATATAACATGGAAATTGAGCAGAGTAAAAGCAAATCATAATGTGGAGGAACAAATATCATATCTTGTAAAACTATGATTATGTTTTTCCTCTTTTACATGGAAAGTTTTAAGGCTTAATATGCAGTGTGAATCACTGTATCCCTTGACATATAGTTTGATTATGCAGGAGAGGATGTGTGATGGAATTCCCTTCCTTCCCCTAAGCTCTATATCCACATTTTCCTCCCCATCCCCCATAAAGCTGGGGTAATCAAGAGACTTCCTGGAATACATTCTCATCATGATGCCATGAGATTTATGCACTTGGGCCAGTATTTTCAAACTTGGATGCCGGCTGAAGTCAGTGGGAGCTCGGGTTCTCAGCACCTCTAGAAACCAGGACATGAATTCCTGTTAGCTTTTATGGCAGTCACACATGTAAATGCTGAAACTGAAATGGGAATACCTTGCTAAGCTTCCAAATTAATGTCCTTGCTTAGATCAGGATAAATACTGAATTTACAGCAATATTCTAAAGTTACATTTAATCAAAGTAGATACTTGCACAGGAACACTTAAAATAAGTAAAACATCAATAATGATTTGGCTGGTGTTCATTATAACACTGAAACATTTTTGCTATATTATTTTCCATTGCTACCTTCACGTCTTTTATACAGAGGCTGCATTGATTATCCCTATCTGTCAGAAGCATCCAGCTTTGGCATTATTGACCCCAGGCAGTTAATTGTGCAATTATCTTCAACTCTACAATGAAGTGCCGCTTATTCTTATGGTTTGAATTTTAAATCTTACTATTGAACTTCTGTTCATGGACCTTTAACAGAGGCTGAATAAAAGTTCATATTTTCCATTCTTCCTCACACTAATAATCATAAAGTAGTTACATTGGATTATATTGTCTTTCCATTTAAAAGTATATTTTACTACTGTTTTAATAGTATAGTGTATAAATAGTACCTACAGCTCCTAGTGATGTCTACTGATCGCACAAAGCCTACGAATAGAAGGTAATATACGGCAAGAGGGTTTGAATGTTTGGAATTAAATGATGAAAAGCCCAACAACATTGACATGGAAAAAAAGTTCAAAAACGTTTCATTGAGTCCATGTTATTGTACTGCTTTGATGCACTGTTCTCTCAACTATAAAAACAAACTCCATATTCTCTCATTAACATGATACTAGACAAAATGCACTTACTGCCATTAACACTACTGAATGGAAACCAAGTCTGAAATACAGTAAAAGTTCCTACCAGCACTTTTAGAATGACTGAAGTCGTGTCACATGCTGTGAGTCTACCAACCATCTCATGCCATGTGTGGCGGGTTATGCCCCCTTGGGAAGCCACCTGATGTGCTGAGATACCACTGAGTCTACCTGTTCTGCCAGCATGGGCCCCCTTTTACCTGTCTTGCTGAGCCAGGCTATGAAAGCCTCCTCCAACACACACACAGGCAGGGCCACACCCAGAGTGCAGATCAGCGCTGGGAAGCCTGAGGGCTAGTCTACACGGGCAATGTTAAAGTGCTGCCGTGGCTGTTCTATAAAAGAGCTCTCCCAGTGCTCCAATAAAGCCACCTCCACAAGGGGCGTAGTCTTTCACACCCCTGAGCGAGAAAGTTGCAGCACTGTGAAGTGCCAGTGTAGACAAGCCCGCAGTTTAAGGGACTTGCTCCAGCACTCTAGTGCTCACTCCTTTTAAGGGGTACAAACCCAAAGGTTTTATGAAATTCGCCCCCTCCCTCATTGTGGAGAGAGGTGGGCACACTTCTTGACCCCCAGTTAGAAATGACAGCAACTGGGTTTAATAGTAAACAAAACAAATTTTATTAACTAAAAAAGGCAGATTTTAAGTGGTAAAAGGGGTAACGAACAGAACAAAGCAGATTACTATACAAATGAAATCACCATGCGAACTAAGCTAGTTTCACTAAAGAAATTGGTTACAAATAGTATTTCTCACCCTAGATATTGTTGCAGGCAGTTTGCAAAGTTTCTGTGGTTCAAAGTTCCAGTTATATCCCTTTTCAGACTGGACCCCTGTCTCAGTCTGGATTTCCCCGCCCCTTGCCTTCCCTTCAGGTGGCTTTTACAGTCTTTCTTCTTGGGTAGACAGGCCATGGAGAGGAGGAGTCCTGTTCAGGGCCACCCAGAGGATTCAGGAGGCCTGGGGTCTTCATCGGCGGGGGTCCTTCCGCTTTGGGTCTTTGGGGCACTTCTCCAAAGACATGGAGCGGAAGGACCCCTGCTGCCAAATTGCCGTCGAAGACCCTGAGCAGAAGAAGCAGTGGTGGGTCCTTCACCGCATGTGTGTTCAGCAGCACTGAAGGACCCCCATCGCCGAAGTGCCACTGAAAACTCTTGTGGGGGCCCCTGAAAACTTTCATGGGAGCCCCTACGGGGCCTGGGGCCTGGGGCAAATTGCCCCACTTGCTCCCCCTCCCCCAGTTGGCCCTGGTCCTGTTTCCTCCCCACTCTTAAATAGGATTTACATAAGGTGGGAATCCTTTGTTTCCCAAATTTGACTCCCCTTCCCTTACAGTGGAAAGGTACAAGAAGTCCCAGGTAATGTTTTAGTATCAGGTGACAAGACCACCTGACTCTGTAGTATCACAGCATCCATGAGTCAATGGCAGTATGGAGTGTCCACAGGAAGGCCAAGCTTTTCACAGTCCATTGTCCTCGCTGATGGGCCATCCGCCCTGACTGGCTTTTCCATTGTTGTACCTGAAGCGTTAGCCATGGGCATCACCCAAAGTAGCACAGTGGAAATATAGATGCATAGTCAATATTCCTAACTTCAGATACAGAAATGATACCTTTCCAATGATATCTCACAAGGCCCATCTTGCATAAAGTATATCTCACTTATGTCAATCATATCATAAGCATGTTTTCATAAAGAATATGGAATGACACACCACCCCATGTACGGTATAGTTAGGGGTGATCGTGTGGTTAAAGCAAAAGACTGGCTGTGGGAAACCTGGGTTCTATTCCTAGCTGCACCACAGGGTTTCTGGGGGCAAGTCACGCAGGCCTATGTTTTCCGGTGAGTCCATTCATTTTGGTTGCATCAGCTTTTCAGTGGCCTATTTTAGTCACCTGGGGGTCTGACTTTCCAAGATGCTGAACACCCACAGCTCACACTGAAGTCAGTGACACGGTGAATAATGGGATGAGAACACTTTAGTATGGGATTTCTGTCTCAACCAATGATACATGTGACATTCTCTGGGTAAAATACTTGCCTTCACCCTAAGTCCATCCACATCCCAGTCCACCCCAAATCCAACAATTTCACAGTCTTACCCCTCAAAAACGCCATCCATACACTGTCTCCCAGCCGCAAACTCATTAATGCCTGTCCCTCTCCTGCTCATACCAGCTCACCTGCTTCTCCCACTAGCTCCGCACATAGGACAGAGCGGAATTTGGCCCTCAGTCTAAAAGCTATTAAGAGGTATAGCTGATTGACATTGCACACTTAACACACAACACTGCAAACAAATTCATGTGCAGTCTGGAAAGTGCTCTGGGATCCTCTGAGATGTGAGGCGCTGCATGAGTGTAATCTAGCATCCCACTCTCAAAGCGCATGCAAACCGGTGGCATTACATCACGTACAATTGGTGCAATACAGTGGGGCATCAAGGCCATTGTATCACATTATGGGGTAAATTTTGCCCATACACGTGCGTGGCTCCCATTAAAACCAATGGTAATTACCCACACATATCCAAATGGAGAATTTGGCCCAATATATTTTAAACACCAATAAAACTGGCCATTTTATAAGTACTTGTCAGTATAGCCCTGCAAAATTGTACTTATCCACCCGCTCAGGGCAAGGCAAGCCACTTCATTTGTCAACGGATGATTAAGAGACCATTAGGTTTTTTGGGAGGAATTTTCAAAAGGGCTTTAGGGAGATAGCTGTGTGACTAGGCCCCTTTAAAAATCCTAGCCTACATTTTCAACAGTTGTCATGGTCAAGAGCAGAAGCTTCGATTTTTGTCCCTTTGCTGGTAACATTTCACGGCAATTTCATAAGGCTGTTTAAATAAATTTTACACACAGTCCAATATATTTGAAATAATATCAGGTCAGGATTGGAAACACATTTGATCTGTGTAGATATCTTGTATACGGGCCCGGTACTACCAGTTTATGCTGATACTCCAGATAACCACCTTCTGCATCCCTTGCTTGTAAATTACCCTGGGATATTTAATATAAAGCAGACTGATCAAATAATTGTGTTGATTTAAAACAATCCACTCATTCATAACTGCAGATCACCTTTCTTTCAAAAGCATCTTCTTAGTTTTTCACTAGTTTATTTCTCTAGAATAAGGGGAAATGTTAGGAAATTTTAATACAGGGGTTACTACAAACTCTTCTGAAGTGAACATTCTGACACTATGCACCCTCTAACACAACACGAAGGAACAGTATTTCTCATGAAAATTGCATAGAGGGAGGTTTTTTAGAAATACATATTCACTTTTGAAATGTGCATCTGGTTAGAAGAATGCTCTCAAGTTATTTCACACAGGTTTAGAGTTTATCCTTTAAAAAAAAAATTGGCTTACTATTTTTTGCCTTTTGCTTTAGAATGATAGTTCTTGTGTGATATTGTGTATGGCTATTATTTCTGCTCCAGCTTTAATAAATACATGCAAGATTTACTAATACTGATCCAGATTTAAAGTGTCCCTCTGGTGATAAATCTGGTAAAAATTTCCCACCATTTACTCTCACTGTATGATTTCTGCTTAGTTCAATTCATTAGTCAAAATAAGTCAACCTAGCTTACGAAAATCAAACTGTTTTTATCTAGTTCATACATAATTACCTAACAGAAGAGTTCAGAAATCTAAATAACTATAGTTAATGATTAATACAATTAAAAATGGGGAAAAATTGCAAACAGTTTTAACCAGCAGGTATTAAAATAATTTTAATGAACGCTTCATATATTCGGATCTTAAAATTAATCTATTGGATTTTTGAAAGGAAAGGGGGGCACAATAGTTTATGAATGACAGAAACAGGTTAGTTGGGTATGTTCCCCTCAAGAAAACATGAAAGTAGATGCTACCATAACACACCATGGCCCCCTTTTTAATGGTGTTACTTGCTGGAGAGGGAAGGGAACAAGCCTAAAACAAACAAATTTTTGGTCATTTTATTCCTTTTGCAAACAATTTGAAGGCTGACCGATTTGTACTTACAAATCTCTGCCATTAAGAGACTGGGGACCCTAAATCCACATGCACACAAGCAGTAACTGTTTGTATGCCAAGCTGTTTGTAAGCCTGATTTGACAGCGTTGGGCTATTCATTCTTTTGTCAATTGTCAGTCTAAAAACGTTAACCTGCATGGGTCTTGGGGTATGGGAGCGCTAAATCTTCCTTCTACAACTGTATAATGAACAGACTGTTTCATTAGTGGGACAATTCACTCTACAAATCCAGCCCAAACAACTTTTTTTCACAATTTGTGAGTAGAATTAAATTTAGGGGGAGTTGTATGGTGGCAGGGGGGAAGAGGCGGGAGTAGGTGAGTGGCACACAATGTACTGAGGGATCAGTGTATTAGTACAAGTGTTCCAGTCAATTTCATCAGCAGTTGTGGGCCTGAATCTTGCAAGACTTGCAGCATGCAGATCAGCGGATTAGGGGGTCCACGGCATCAGGTCAAGTGTCTAGAGGGTAGCTGATAAACACCCCAAACCTGACAACAGATTTTTCTTTCTTCCTGCACCACTTGTTAAGTGTCAGAGCAAATCTTCTGAATGGCAGTGGAGTTTACTTAGAGGCCTTTTCTTCAAGAAGACACTCCATCCATTTTGTGCAGCCTATTTCAGGCTGTCTCTGGAATAAATTTGTTATGCATCCTGCACAAAAAACTATTCCTTCCCCCTCCCCTCATCCGAACTATAGCCTTTGTCTCAAGGTGTGTGAACTGGGGGGGAAAAACACTCCACTCTGAGAGAAGCTAAAATCGAGTTCCTGTGGATTAAGATTTTATACAAATCGAGCACTTTGAAGATTGTCCAGACAACCAATTTTCCATCATACAAAAAGCTTTATTTTTAAGGTAGCTGTAACTTTAAGTAAATGTAATAAACATGTTTGTCTGGTAGTCTAACAGGAATACTCAGCTGCATCCAGAAGTATGAAAGTACAAATATGCTCAGCTGAGGGTCCGGCCCAATGTTGTAGGAAGCCCAGGGAGGGGCTTAAGTGGATAAGTCTGGAACAGCTCTGTTGAGCTTTTCTGTAGAGATTTCAGCCCACTATCTTTACTACTATTCTACTTATCAGAGTCACATTTGTTTCGCAGTCATCTGTCCCCTTATGAAAAAATAGGAGGGAGTCTGCTAAAAGGACCTAAAGGTGTGTTCCAAATGTAAATTTATACAAAAAAATTCTCACAGTAGAAAAATGGCTATCCCCCTCAGCACTAGAAATAAGGCGACAACATGTAACCTTCTAGACTTAGGCAGTGTATATATGTTTCATTCTGAATTAGAATTTTCTAGGATTTGGTGCCATTTCATTGATATATCAGTCCACAGATAATAGCTATAGTACATACCAATAACTATAGCCTAACTGTTCGAGAAATAACATCCCCAAATATATTTACCTTGAAGCTTGACGCTAAATAAGTCTAATGAAACAGAATAATATAAATTAGAGATGGGAAAAACGTTTGATGCTGAAGCCAAGCATTTAAGGTCTGTTTGTGTCTATCCCATTGAATGATCTAGAGCCTAGGTCTTGTCGCTTCCACCCTTCTAATACTTCTAGAGGTCACAATTTTCCATTCTGTCTCTGCATAGCTATCAATAGCTTCACAGATAACGCTCTCTTTCTAGACTGAGGGAGAGAATTTTATCTATAGTCCTTTTTCTCTTGCTTATATTTGAAAAACTTACAATATAGAATTAAAGTAGACAAAAAGATACCAAGTATGCTGCAAACTTATCACCATTATAAATGTAGTATTAGGCTTCCTAAACTTCTTGAGGCCTGAAGAGTAAAACTTTTAAACCACCACATTTCAGTTACCTCAGCTTCCCTGTTGCCAGATTTTTTTCCCATTCCAATAAATCACATCTCCCAACTGTTCTAGCAATTAGGACCCCAAAGAATTCACGACTGTATTATGATCTGGCTTTCATAAAACAATTAGAGAAATTGCTACCCTCAGTAATTACACAAGTCTCGTTGACATTGTTGTCTCTGAACATAACATTCTCATCCCATTCACTACACTGTGTGATCTAGTCCAGTGCATCTTATTCACTTGCTCCATGCACATCCACACTGGAGACCTTCACCTTTTCTCTGAGCTGAGCTGTACCTCTTGTGTAACAGTAGTAAGACCGAGCACTTAAACAGTGGGCACCATTACAAACTGGACATCTACCATCTAGACATACCACCATCTACAATAACGGAACCTCCCATGCTATTTACAGTATTCTCCATCCCTAGTAGAGATACTACTGCCAATAGATTGCCAACTTGGTCTAATTTCTGAAAACTGGACCCCATGCCCTGCCTCTCCCCCCTCAAGGCCCCACCCCTGCTCCACCCCTTCCCCCAGGCTCTATCCATGCTCCGCCTCTTCCTTTGCGGTCCCGCCCCCCACTCTCTCTCTTCCCCCAAGGCTCCACCTCTGCTCCACCTCTTCCCTCAAGGGATTGCCCCTGCTCACTCCTCTTCCCTTCTCCCTGCATCACTCACTGCTCTCCCCTGTCCCTTTTCCTTGTTGCTCGATCCTCTCCTCTTCCCTCACCCCACAGCTGGGCTCCCTCTGCTCTGGGGCTGGGATGGGAGCTGCAGCCTGATGCTGAGCCTGATGTCTGCCTGCTCATGAGATGCAGGTAGGAGGTGGCCCTGGCTGAGCAGGGGCTGGCATGGGTTGATGACCCACTACCTCCCCACCCCCATCCGTGACAACCAGACTTTTGGTACATCTAAGCGGACATTGCCAGGTTACCTTTTAAACCAGACTTTCTGATATTATCTTCAATCAAAAATTTCCCCCCACGCCTTACATAAAATTTGTTGGACGTATAATTCTACCTATTACCAGATTCTCATACACAGAGATTTTGGGTTGCTTTGGCATTGAAGGGCCTGTAGCTATGGGAGGATAGAAACTCATATGATGATAATATGAGTTTATTCCTTGTGACAAATCTACACTTATGACAATTCTTTGTTTCGTGGAGATGATAGCCTAATGACCAAAATTAATACAAAGACTGGAACTTGATGTTCTTCATTTATCAAGAGACAAAGCAGAGTATAGGCATCCTGAGTGCAAAGATTTGCATATGACCTTTTAAGTGACCTCTACTTTTACTTGGAGAGACAACCATTTCTAGGGTGTGATGCAAGTCAGTCTCCTTGTCAATTTCACGCTAGTCATTTCCCCAACTAGAGAATTGCAAGCATGTTACTTTTTTGTGTGTGACCTGGGCAACTATTTACTAGAGTTAGGCCCGCCAAACTCATTTGATTTAGGACCTCAGGATGGCCTTGACCTCAGGGCTACAGATGAAAAGGCAATGATTTATCCAGAAAGCAATGCAATCCCTTCCCACTTGGTTTCACATACATCTGAAGATGGAATCTGTTTTGAACATAGCCAGTGTGTACACGGGGAATAGTTTCTACAATATAGACTGACGATACACTTCATGCATCTAAGTGACCTAATCCTGTTGAAAGTGCATTAGAAAAAAATAAGTAGAAGAAATAAGATGCACTCTTTGCCACAAGATAGAGATATAGAAAGAGAAGATAATGTATGAAGGCAAACTAAGTTGAAACTAATTCTTGGACTAATTAGATTTAAATGGTTTGGCCCATTTTAGAACAATTGTTTTAATGTTGACATGTGTACCGACTCCAAAGTAGATCTACTACTACCAGACTAGAGAGATTGTTTTCCCCTTATTTGTAAATTCAGCAGCCTTAAAAAAATGTCTCCATGGATTAGAAAAATGTGTTCCTGCTAAATTATACTACTTGTGTATAATTAAATTCCATAGTGGAGATGACCAGTTATTCAATTATTTTAAAAAGATAGCACATTTTTGTCTTGGGTGACCAGGGAGGTGTGCAGAAAAGCAGTGGTATGTGAAAAGAATTGCTAAGCAACTGATAAATAGAGTTCCGTTATTTAAGCTGGCATCATAAGTAGCTTAAACAGTATGTTTTGTATCTTCTACATTTCTAAATACCTGTAGTATATTTGTAAACATGGCAATCTAGCATTTTACTGAGCAGTGCATTTACATTCACATTAACATAAATGAGGATTTAACAGCTGATTGAACAGTATGAATGATAGTAACTAATTGTTAAAGTAGTAAAGTTGTACAGATAATGGTCCTAATGTGATCAGTGAGGAATAAGATGCCTTACAGTGAGTGTGTGTGAATTTTTAAGATCTCTGCCTGAAACTTGGGATGTGATAGATACTGACTACAATGTGGGCAAAATGGACAGTCAGAATGTGAGAGAAGGGAGACTCAGAAGAATCAGAGCTAGTTTAAGGGGCGGAGTGAAACCTTTTTCATGCAGGACTTCACCTCTTTTATAACACTGATCAATGGGGCTCCATGGCTATTGAATGCTGTTCCTCTTATAGGAAGCAATTGTTC
The DNA here is from genome assembly GCF_965140295.1 of Lepidochelys olivacea. NCBI lineage: Eukaryota > Metazoa > Chordata > Testudines > Cheloniidae > Lepidochelys > Lepidochelys olivacea. The sequence continues at coordinate 167,310,080 of NC_140411.1, read as the reverse complement.
AGAGGTGTGGCTCATTTCAGGCATTTAATCTCAGTTGAATGGGGGCTGTGTTACCCATTTTGTTTTTGGTCCAGGGATCGCAGGCAGCTGGTCAGTGGAAAGCAACAATGACCATGAGTGTAGAATGGGGGCAAGTGCTTGTCTGCAGATGCCTGCATCCCCACCATTGACCTTGGTTATTTCCCTTCACAGGGTGCCTTGTTACTCCCAGCAGGAGTCTAGCTTTTCTAACTGCTGCCATTGTAGAGGAGGGAGAGGCTACCTGAGGTTTTTGTCCTAGCCTAATAACATTTAGACCTGATAGACGTGCACAACAAGGGACGAAGACTGGGGCCAATATGTGCAAGGCTGCTGAAAGCAAAACACAAAAACAACCCCCCTAATTTTCCTAAGGGGGGTTTCCAGCAGTCATTAGCCTATAAATACATACAGGTTGGATTTTGCTATCTGAAGTCAGTGAGTTTAACCATATGTTAGTGTGAGTTACTATTCTGCAGGCTGAATGCCCTACCCCCTGTCTTTCTCTCACCCCTCCGGGCAGCAGCCACGTGACAAACTGTTGCAAACCCTTCATTGAAAATGAAATATTTCAGTAGCTATTTTGCAGGCTCGTGTGCCGATAAATTGGTAGGCCTATTTTCAGCTATACTGAACCGGGAGGCCAGCCAATTCAAAAGCAATCATGCTGTCAAAGCATGCACTCAGAAGTTATCACAGGAAAGTTTAGACTTGAAATTAGACGAAGGTTTCTAACCATCAGAGGAGTGAAGTTTTGGAATAGTCTTCCAAGGGAAGCAGTGGGGGCAAAAGATCTATCTGGCTTTAAGATTAAACTCGATAAGTTTATGGAGGAGATGGTATGATGGGATAACATGCTTTTGGTAATTAATTGATCTTTAAATATTCATGGTAAATAGGCCTAATGGCCTGTGATGGGATGTTAGATGGGGTGGGATCTGAGTTACCCAGGAAAGAATTTTCTGTAGTATCTGGCTGGTGAATCTTGCCCATATGCTCAGGGTTTAGCTGATCACCATATTTGGGGTTGGGAAGGAATTTTCCTCCAGGGCAGATTGGAAGAGGCCCTGGAGGTTTTTTGCCTTCCTCTGTCGCATGGGGCATGGGTCACTTGCTGGAGGAGTCTCTGCTCCTTGAAGTCTTTAAACCACGATTTGAGGACTTCAACAGCTCAGACATAGGTGAGAGGTTTTTCACAGGAGTGGATGGGTGAGATTCTGTGGCCTGCGTTGTGCAGGAGGTCAGACTAGATGATCATAATGGTCCCTTCTGACCTTAGTATCTATGAATCTATGAAATAGGTAGTGTGACATACAGCTCGGAGAGTTACCCCCGTGAAAATGCTCCATGAAAGCAGCCAAAAGAATAATATGTTGGGCCAAATCCTCAGCTGGTGTCAATCAGAGCTTTGCAGATTGACACCAGCTGAGAATCTAGCCCACTGGAGCTAAAATAAGTAATAGAGGTCACAGATTTCAGTCCTGTGTCATGTCCTGTATCTACAGCTTGTGTCGTGAGCACATGCCAACAGTCTGTATTCCTGCTGGAGTGAGAAACCCGCTTCTGCGTTCTCTGAGGAGATCTTGCTACAACTGAGTTTTCTGCCCACAGGGGTTAAATCCTGATTCTTCAAGGGGACCTGACAGAATCCAGCCTTGGGTTTGTTGGTGGATGTGGAAAGAAAGGACACACTGAAGCCAGTAGCCCCAAAGTGTCAGTGCCTACTTCATCGTCACGGACATCCCATTGGACACATGTCACAACTGAACTCCAACTGCCACCAATGCGGGTCCCACCTTTAAACCTGTCGGTGCCCCATTCCTCTGGCTCCCTCTCCCCCAACAGAGAACACACATTTCTTTCTTATCCTTCTACAACTGAGCCTCACCAAGACAGAGAGGGAGAAAAGTCCTGTGGTTAAGGTGAGGGCCTGGGACTTAGCATACCAGGGTTGGCTCTTCTTGACTTCCTTTGTGACCTGGGGCAAGTCACAATCTGTCCGTGCCTCAGTTTCCCTGTTGTAAATGGAAAATAACAAAAGTTCCTTTTAGCTACCCTTTGTCTTGTCTATTTAGAATGTGAGCCCTTTGGGGCAGGGACTCTCTCTTATTATGAGTCTGAGTGGTGCCTGGTCCAACGGGAGCATCTAGGCAGTACTGGAACACAAATAGGAATAAAGCAGACATCCTCCTACATAGGAAGAGAAGTGCTCTCAGTCCCATATCTAGTTCAGCCAGGTCCCTTCCCAGCTCTGGCCTCCCTTGCACTCCCTCAGGTCACTGATTTTGTAGCTTTTCAAGCCCAGCCTCTCCTTTCTGTCTCACATTGCCATACTCTACAAATCTGCATTCATGACCGCCTTGACACATGCTCTGCTGTGTGTCTTGTGTGAATGGTTCTCTCTCGCATCTGCTTTGATCCCGGCTCTCCTACTGACCCGCTGGGTAACCCTGGGCAAGTCACTACACCCATTTCCCCTCTTATCCGTTACCTCTCTCCTCGATTCAGACTGTAAACACTGTGGGGGCAGGGACTATCTTTTACTCTGTGTTTGTACAGCGCCTAGCACAATAGGGCCCCCATCTTGATTGGGATCCCTATGTGCTACCATCATACAAACAATTAATAAAATATTAATAACAAATAATAAATGGAAAGCCCTGATCCTTGCTGATTAAGCAGCACTAGCCTATTATTACTTTACCATTTCAAATATTCCCTTCAGGCTAATCTCATTGCTCTGGTCTTGGCTTTCAGTGTATTTCTGCCTCTTAAGGTAACAGTAAATGCCACGTCTTTTTATAGACCACCTTCCATATGAACATGCGCACACAGTACTACCAAAGATTTGACAGCAAGAGTAAACACATCACATCTTGGGCTCTCATAGACACAGAAGGGGAAAATGGATCAGCATGAAAGAAAGCTGAAGATCATATGAGCGAGAAATCCTCACACATGTACACTAACAGAAGGCTGGTGCAAAAGGTCAGAACACTTTTGCAAATCAAATGGTGATGCTGACAGGTAATTCACATGTGGAAAAAAGGTGAAATCACAAAGAAATTCAAATTATATTTAGTTCTAACTAATTTAAACTAAAACTATCTAGCATCACACATAAATAATGCTACTTACTCAGGGTAAAATAAGTTGAGCTTGATTGCAAATTCAAGGAAATTCCATATTGTTTTAAGCTTTTGGGAATGCCTTCTGCACTCCATTTCCCTCGAGCACCCCCTAATAACTTGGCAGCTTTGTAAAGGATATGTTGGAGGCAATCAGCTTCCTTAATGTAGAAGCCTGGTCAGCTGGAAATTGAAGAGTTGATTGTGTCTGCACTCCCCTTGGCTTCCTTGCCTTTGATGGTTTTATGCTCTGTTGTAGCTCAGCATCCTATCATAAGAGCCACTTGCCAGGCCTTCTCAGCAAGGGATAAAATTGCTGAACATATTGGAAGTTTCTTTTTTTCTATCAAGGACTCCTTGTAGCATAACCCTATGATTAACATTATTAACCAGCCGGGCTACTGCAATAGGTGGCCTTTATTGCGAACAATCACTTTAGGAGATCTACTAGAAGAGAATAAAATAATGCCCTATACAGAGTGCCTTAGCAAGATCTCGGATTTCTAATTAGGACATTTTGAAACATCTGAGGCTTAAAATCTGGGCAAAGCAACTTCTACAATCAGCTGTTTATTACCAAAAAAACAAAAACAAAAAAACACTTCAGGGTTTGTTAAAAAGTGATTCATGGAGTAAGCAACAAAATGGACCGTCACAGCAGCCCTAATTTATATATTTTAAAGACATGCCAACAAAACTAACTGACCATTCTGAAAACGAGGGAGCATGGGAGTTTGATCTTGCCATGAATGTTGATCCATCAGTGTAGAGATACATCAGTATAGAAGTACTTGTTCCACATTGAGAGTTTCAGAGTTATCCACATTTATTACATACTTTTTATGACAGAACTGAAAGGCTAGCATCATTCAGAACACGGAACTGTTATCATCAGGCTGTCTGCCTCATTTACGCATCTTTGGAATTAAATCTGGGCCTTCCTTTGCGATGGCACATATCCAGACCAATTCAGTCACATTAATCGTGCTTACAAATATTACAGATCAAAGCTTTGAAATACTTGATCAGTTACTACCAATGGTATTAAACAATTGTTTCTAATGGGAAGAGCTTCAGGAGCAGTGACTTGCCATTTTGCAACAGCAGCCATTGAAACACCATGCTGTTATGTGCTTGTAGACCAGCTTTTATCCTAAGGAGCCTTCAAAGCGCTTCACAAATTATGCACATAAAAGAACAACTAAAACATAGCACCTCTAGGGTGGGAAATGGCCGTCTGTCAGAACACAGCAGACTTCACAACTAATTAGTGTGGGGTAGTGAAAGAAGAGCAGAAATTCTGGTCAAGGGCACCAGGGCTTAGTCCTGCTGGCATGAAGTATGCCACGGATCTTTAATGTCCGATCAGAGTACGTATAACCTTGTTTTTTAAAGTTTAGAGACATTCACAATACGAACCTTGGTCTTTTCTTGTCTTAATGATGGTGATCTCTTCTCTAGCATTTATCTCTCCTCAAAGTACTCTAACCAAAAGCTCACCTTTCTCTCCAGCCACTCTGAGCATTTCACCACTGTTCAAAACTCTCCATTGGCGTCCATCTCCGACCACGCCAGGTTCTAATAAGCTGACCGCGTGTCTCTGAAAATCTGTTTTTTCCAGGTCTGCTCTGGTGTCCCTCTCCGCTTTACAACATACAGGCCCAGATTCCTCAACTAATATAAATCAGCCCATAAACCTGAACCCTCAGTTACACTGCGGGGGATTTAAAGTTAAATTCACAACCAGGGCAGTGCAAAAGTGCCTTAGTGTGACAGAAAATCAGGCTCAGAATGGTTTGTAACACCTACAAACCAGTCATCTAAAGAGCCGCCATCCTTCACTTATATCTGGGGGGAGCTAAATGAGAGCCCGTTCCTGAGAAGTGCTGAGCGACCACGCCTCCTGCTGGCACAACCCTTCCCCAGGATGCAGTAAGCGTATGCAAGCTGCACTGGCCCTTGAGATGGTACAGCTGGCTCCCCCAGGTACTTTGTGGGACCCAGAGGCTGGTGGCCTATGTTTGTAAAGTGCTGTGAGTTTTAAGAACAACAACAGTAAACTGCATGGTGGTCAGCGTATCCACCTTGTGAGAAGGAAAGGTTTGGAAAACACTGCTGCACTTAACCTCTGGGTTCAGGTGGTCTAGGTATTCCCAACTCAGCATTTAGACCATTAAGCCATCTCCTGCTAACCATGGACCCAACAGCACTACATAACATACCCTGGATAAATCGGTCACTTTACAGATCTTTATGTAGACTTTGCTTGGGTGTTCTCTTAATCTCCTCACTCAGTGTTTATAATTTCTAGCCTTCTTAAGGGTTTATGGCCTTATCTTAATTTTTTTGCAAACCAGATGCATGTAATGATATTAATTTCTGTGATTTTCCCAGCTGTTACAGTTCCTTTATGGTTTAATCTTCATTCCCATGTAGTTTAATAAGGACTATGTGGATGTGCATAGATATTTTGTTATATCTTTTAAAACAAAGCATGCTTCATCACTCCAAGCTTTTGGGAAATCATCAGACACAGCTACACAAGTATGTATACACAGGTCACACACACAGGGCCTGAGACTCAGTTCTGGACTCACCCTTGTCTCAGTCTGGATAGCACCACTGACCCCAAGGGAGTTATGCAAGAGGAGGATCTGACCCCGTATTATACACATGAAAATATGGGTAGTGTAGCAAGTGCAGTGAAACAAGGCTAACTAAATCTTTGAAAAAGTTCAAAAGCCATTGTGTGCACATCTATTCTTTTGTGCTGCTGTTGATAACAGCCTTTTCAGACTCAGCAGTTTATTTGTGCACCCAAGGGTAACTAAATAATCATCTGATCCACCACAGTAACTGCCTATAACAGAATTGTGTTTAAAGTGAAATATGAATTCAGGGTTGCAGTGATTAGCGTTTGTGAAGTATCATTTTATACTTACCTTTGCAATTAAAAAAGGAGGAAAGGAACAATACTACGGTAACCTTCTACTGCCTGGTATAATGGGTAATATTCACCCCCTTCCACAAGGCACCTAGAACTGCTCCACTAGCTTAGGCTTGCCATAGGACAGCGTGCTCCAGCTCCACCCTCTTGCATCCTTCCCAGACCTCTCTCAGTAAACTCTCTTTGCCAGACAAGGAATTGAGTGCTGTCAAGTTGAAGCATTTGAAGATGGAGCTGGGCCCAGTGAACAAGGTTCTGGAAAGCCTGAAGCCCTGTTTTGGCAGCTAGACTGCATATGGAGTGGCACACAGGGTCAAAGAGCTGGACCAGTCTTCAAAATGTAGCCCCTTTCATTCGTCCCACTTCTTTGATGTGCAGTTGCCTCAGACTAAAGCAGATGTCGGGAAAGCTTTGCCCCAAAGTAATGTCAGCTCTGCTGTGTCTTAACATGTCAAAAGAATGGGACGGGCCTGCCATGCTGGGGCAAGAAAGCGCTGGGAAGCCATGTAGGGGCTAATCATTGTTTCAGTACTTTATCTGATAACAGGAGATGGCTGGATGGGACTTAGCTAAACTGAAGTGACTCCTGCAAAATGAACAGAAAAGCGGCCACATGGGGTCAGACCAAAGGTCCATCTAGCCCGATATCCCATCTGCCGACAGGGGCCAAGGCCAGCTGCCCCAGAGGGAGAGAACCAAACAGGTCATCACCAAGTGATCCATCCCCTGTTGCCCACTCCCAGCTTCCTCTTGTCTATTTTTTTTTTTTAACATCTGAACTGAGGATTCCGGCAAGCTAGTTAAAATTACACATAAACCTGTCTCGAACCAATATTTGTAAAGGTCGCAAAGTTCAGTTTTCAAAAAGCTATGAAATGCCAGAAAAAGTTTAACTGTGCAACTTTAATTCGGCCCCCTTGGTGGGCACACACCATTCCGATGTCAGCTTCAGTGACATGGTCACGTACTGTTTTCCCCCCCCAGACCCTTGCCTCCTTCATGGCGTAAACTGGAGGGTGATCTTCAAATGAGTGCCTATTCAGTATTTTATTCGCTCCTTGTTCACTACGTGGCCCCAGGCCTCATTCACTGTGCTCTATTTCAGCCCTGCCCCGGAGGCAGAATTACAGTTTTCTCCTTGGCTTTTCTATGGCATTCATCACTACAGCATCTGAATGCTTCCCAACATTAATGAATATGTTTGCATGACACCCTTGTGACATGAGTGGGTGGTATTAGCCCCATTTTACAGAGGTGGCGCTGACAACCTATTGCTTGACCCTTTTTTGCTCCATTCCCTCCAACCTGTCCTGTCCCAGTCCTGTCTCTTCCCCACCCCTGGCCATAGGCGTGGGAACTAGGACTCCCAGATTTTACCCAGGGCTCTGCTCCTGGCCTCACACCCGGTGCCCAGGCTGCTGGCCCTGTGCCTGGGATCCCGGTTCCTGGTCCTGTGCCCAGAGGTCCCCACTGTTCCAGCTCTTGTTTACTCTGCATTCAAATCAGGCAGATTCCTCCTCCAGGTTACCTGGGACCAGCAGGGGGTGAGGTGGGAGGGGGTCACAGGAGAGAGAGTCAAGCGCCCAGTTCAAGCACCCAGACTTGGTGGAGCCTTCAGTGGCCCAGAGCTTGCAATTACACGGAACGTCCTGCTAAGCCCTGGGCTGGAGCATGCCTAGTGCAGCTGGAATCTTCGGGGAATTTACCTGCCAACACTTAAGAAATCTATTACTGAGTGTGTACAAACGATGGTTTTTTCAGGGGGTTGTAACTTGGCCAAACTTAGATGGATTTTCCTGGAGGTGACCAATGGCACATTCCTGGCAAAGGCCACCCTGCTGCCAAATCTCAAGTACCAGCTTCAAAGCACAGAGGCACTAGAGCTTTTCCATGTAAAGGTCGCTGGAATTTTTTTAACATGGACAAACAATGGGATTTTCCCTGGCCTTGATTTTGGAAACAGCTGAATCATTTGGGCTGAAATTAAGAAAAAATAATCAGTCTGCAAAGGAAAATTTCCTTACAAATGGTTAAAGTTTGGCAAAGTTCTAAACAATTGTTAAACGGCTTTATAATGGGACATGTAGAGCAAACTTAATAATAAGAGGGACTGGGAGCACCACCTATCATATGACACTGGTATGGCAATCCACTTATTTCGCAACAGAGTGAGAGCTGAAAAAATGTTCGTGTTCTGTACCTTGTGTGTTGCCCTCGGACTATTTGAAAATGACCAAGAAAAGAATGCAATATGTTATCATTAGACATTTTCCAATTCATGTGCTTGGTGAGACTCTGTCAATTTGATCTGAACACCAAGGAGCTTTTTAGATATTTTTTTGTTAATCATTTGTCTCAGTAGGTGCAGGCACTCTAAGACTTATTTTTGGCTTGATAATGATAGTTTATAATCAGGGAGAAGCCAAAAATACCTGTAAGCAGGAGTCCTCACGCTTTGAGGAATCAAACTGGTCAGCAGGAGAGGGTTCAAGACCATCTGCCCTAGTTGCCCTTGACAGCTGCTCTGGTAACTGGTCAGTCTGAAGATCAGAACAAGTTAGTATTAGTTAGTGAAGGTAGCATTTTTGGCACTGGTTTCTCTCCCAGGGGTCAGTGTAACATCCATTTGGTTACAGACGTGCTGAAGACTAAATGCATGACCTCAGTCAGAGTTCACTGTAGACAAAGAGAGCTGAGCCATGACCCCAGAAACAGTTCATCCTGCCTGCAGAAACAGGAAGGCATAGAATTACCTAGTGGAATAAGGTTACCGTCTTCAAAATGGATGCTGAGTAAAATCAGCAACTGTTAATAAAAAGAGCTAAAAAGCTTTTTGAAGAAGAGTGACTATCGCAAACACCAATATAGATTTTTTGGTATGATCTATTCACCTATGGTAACTTTAAGGTCATAGGCTGGAGGTAGGGTCATCTCATCTGGCATGCAGAGGGCAAGATTATATGTTCAACATCATAAGAAAAAACTGGTGGGTGGGAATTGGGAAGGAGAATGGAGGAATATAACATACGGCATGTCAGCAGGGTGGGATCTTTATACAACAGTGTTATTGGGAAAAATGAAGATTTCTTGTTAAATGATGATTTAGTTGAAAGAAACAGTGCAGCCTGACCTAATGAATCTAGGGCATGGAGATATGACAGACAACTGTACGTTCAGGGCACACCCGGTATAGACAATAGAACTAACTCTCCTGAGTGTCCCATGTAGACAAGCCCCAAGACTCCAGCACTTAGGGACAGACTGTGGTCCGGCACATTAGCACAGGAGAGGAAGGTAGCATAAGACATCCCCTTACTCCCTTGCGCCAGCTACCCCTATGGCTGCTGGTGGTGCAGAAGGAGAAATAGGCCATGTGGAGCTGCTATGTCCCACTCTCACACAGGTGATACGGGAGCTGGGCAGGAATGGGTGGTGCCTTGGATCTGCCCCTGCTTCCCAAATGTACCAGGCAACATAGCTGCACCAGTGTGTCAGATGACCCACTCCCTGGAGCAACAAGTAAATCAGGAGGGAGATTGTGATTCTGAGGGCCTGCTCTGGATTGTTCCCGGGGCAGTGACACAATGCACTGCCCCAACTCTGGGCTTGGGGTGCAGAGTCATGACTGAGCCCTTAACTCCCCACCAGAAGGCCACAAATCCCCACTGGCCCAAAGAAAACTTTACTTACTGTCCTTTAAACACAACCAGTAGAGATAGGAGACGAAGTCCTCCTCAATCCTTCCACTGCAAACCAGAGACTACAGCAATTTAGCCATTAACCTCCACATATGGTCTACACAAGATGCTGCCCCCTTCAGAACACCTCATTCCCCTTTCCAAGAGTATCATCCTGCAAACTTAACTCCAAGGTGACTTGTGAAAAAGGGTTTGCTACAAGTTAAAAGACAAAGGGATGTAGCATTTAAAATGACCTCTGTAAGAGCCTGAGAAATCTGAGCTGCAGGCTTTCTGGTAGAGTGAATGACACCACAACTACCCCAAACAAGGAGAAGAGAGATACTTCATCCCCACCTGGGAGAGTATGTGGTTGTTATGATGACTAGGATGATCCGAGGAATGGAAAACTTTTCTTATGAAAGGAGACTGAAGGAGCTTGGCTTGTTTAGCCTAACTAAAAGAAGGCTGAGGGGAGATATGATTGCTCTCTATAAATATATCAGAGGGATAAATACCGGAGAGGGAGAGGAATTATTTAAGCTCAGTACCAATGTGGACACAAGAACAAATGGATATAAACTGGCCACCAGGAAGTTTAGACTTGAAAATAGACAAAGGTTTCTAACCATCAGAGGAGTAAAGTTTTGGAATAGCCTTCCAAGGGAAGCAGTGGGGGCAAAAGATCTGTCTGGCTTTAAGATTAAACTCGATAAGTTTATGGAGGAGATGGTATGATGGGATAACATGGTTTTGGTAATTAAATATTCATGGTAAATAGGCCCAATGGCCTGTGATGGGATATTAGATGGGGTGGGATCTGAGTTACCCAGGAAAGAATTTTCTGTAGTATCTGGCTGAGGAATCTTGCCCATATGCTCAGGGTTTAGCTGATTGCCATATTTGGGGTCGGGAAGGAATTTTCCTCCAGGGCAGATTGGAAGAGGCCCTGGAGGGTTTTCACCTTCCTCTGTAGCATGGGGCACGGGTTACTTGCTGGAGGAGTCTCTGCTCCTTGAAGTCTTGAAACCACGATTTGAGGACTTCAATAGCTCAGACATAGGTGAGAGGTTTTTTGCAGGAGTGGGTGGGTGAAATTCTGTGGCCTGCGTTGTGCAGGAGGTCAGACTAGATGATCATAATGGTCCCTTCTGACCTAAATATCTATGAATCTATGACAGTCTCTTTCAGGGAAGCTAGAAATTGAGCAGGGAAACCAGGACGCAAGCAGCGCCGATTTCTCTGATTCTGTAGATGGGCATAATTGTCTCCATTCCTATTTAAATAGAAACTATTTGCATTTTTGAACAATGGATAAATACCATTTTTCCTTTATTGGTCGATCTTACAAAAGAACTTAGAGAGCTCTGCAGTTCACCAGAAATGGCTAATACAGGTAGTTAAATGAACCATTAATGGTCACCTGACAAAAGACTTCCAATCTATTAAGAAACTGCACCTGCAAATAGATTTTAAAATGCCCTTTTGCCTCAACCCTAAACTCCTTATATTGGGCATAAAGGGATATGAACTTACATAACTGGAAAAAAGAGCAGTGATCCTTAAAGGCACAGTGTGACTAAAAAGATGCAGGCATAGTATTTGATATACTCAGTTGTAATAAATTGGACACCAGGGGCAGAACAAAATACTACATATGGGACTGGTGGGCACAAGTTCCATCTAAAAATCCTTAACTATTTATTCTTTTTGTTGAAAGGGGCTCCACATTGGGATGAGGGGGAAGCAAAGAGAAAAATGTAGTTTAATTCATTGCCAAAAGTGACAAAAAAGGACCGATTTTGTCAGTGTTGATTTTTAGGGAAAATTTTCAGGCAGCTTCGTTGTTATGCTGATCATAAATGCTACCCTGCCAGACTGTGTCTCGGGTTCTGGACAATGGGGAAACAAGATGCTAAGCTGTAAGCAGGTAAAAACCTAAAACATTTGGCTATGCAAAAAGTGGTTGAGAAATTATCAGAGGACTATGTGAGACCTGTACCAAAAATAAAAATTCATTGCAGAGGGCAATGAACAATGGAAGATGTTCAGGCAAACCATTAGATCACGGGCAAAAGAAACAATACTTTAGTGAAAAAACAGAACCAAAGCTTGGGTTAGTGTCAAAACTTTGACCTAAAGAGAGACAAGGGAGCATAGATAATGGCTGGACATTGAGAATCTCAGATTATATACTTCTAATTGTAGACGCCAGCAGAAATGGACAAATGTAATGGAGTGGGTGTGTGGATGTGTTAGAAACTGGCCCAAACTGCAAAGTTCAGAGCCAAATCTGGATTCAAATTTTCTATAAGTTTGCAGAGAGTGGAAGGGTGAATTAGGCCCATCTCTAGAATGAATAAATAAAAGTAGGAAAAATCATATTGAAAATGTTCTGACTGAAATCCTGTCCTCAGCAAAGTCAATGAAAAACTCCTATTGACTTTAATGGGTCAGAATTTTACCCTCAGTTCTCAGTGAGATAAATCTGATTTTACAGAGTGACTGCTTGTTTGACCATTTAACTCACTGAGAACTGAGGGTGAAAATCCTGGCCCCACTGAAATCAGTGGAAGTTTTGCCACTGATTTTGTTGGCCCCAGGATATCATCCTTAGTTCTGAGTTAAATGTTAGAACAAGCAGTCACTCTATGAAATAACACAACTTACTTCAGCTGACCATTTTTAAAGGCACATCTTTGGACCACATAGCAGTTGCTATGACTAAATCCACAAATTAATTTTCAGGCCTACTTCTTTAAGGATTTGCTGGATCTCACTGTCGACTAGCTTATGAGTGCTGCCACTTAAGGAGTGTCCAAGTTATTATTGGCTGACAAACATGCACTTCCATTTTAGGATAATGAACTTAAACCTCTGACCACCTCCACTTCCTCCCCCACCCCCCAAATCCCCACAGACACACTTTTGTTAATGATATTTTATTATTTATGTCTGAGGTGAATTGGGGCAACTCCACTGATTTTATGGAATTTACTCTAGTAGTTTCCTTATTGTTGTTCTAAGAGCCATATTAGTTATTATCCATAATATTTTATCAAATGTAATTATACACAATGCATTTTGCAATACACCTCCAATGATCATATACACTACTATTCTCTATCTATACACACACAGTCATCCTCCATATTCTATCATTACCCATTCAGTGATCATATAGTGTGGATCCAAAACACACTGATGTCAGGCTTGACAAAGTCCTGACTGGGATGATTTAGCTGGGGATTGGTCCTGCTTTGAGCAGGGGGTTGGACTAGATGTCCTCCTGAGGTCCCTTCCAACCCTGATATTCTATGATTCTATGATTTAATAAAAAGACTTCCATTAACTTCAATGGGATTTGCATCAGAACCAAATTTTGCATGTTCTCCTGTAAGTGTGCAAGATAATACACAGGGCAATAAGTTAGAGGTATTCCTATTGGAAACACATTCTAAATTGTGATGTCCCATGAGCTCCTAGAATCTGTCTTCAACAACCTGGAACTTATTATGGACTTAAATTACCCTCAGAATGAATAGTTGCTAAGCTAAGTGGCTGAAAGAACCATTCTATGGAACTGGCAATAAGTAATCAAGTTAAACACTGTGGATTGCCCTAATAAAAAGTGACCCAACAAATACAGCCCAGGAGAATGAGGAAGGATTTCAGAGAGTCAAAGGCCTTATCTACACTAGCATTTTTGTCAGTGTTTCCCACTGTTGCACAACCACAGGCAGCTCTGGCAGTGCTAGTTATGGGAAAGCGTTACTGTAAGCTGGGCACTGTTGTTTTTACTACTGTATTGTGTGACCCGGATCAGAGCAGGTCTAGCTGACATGAAGATTAAAATGACAGTGGCTGCTGGGAGCTGGGTTGCACTTCATAATTTTTAAAAACACAACTATCGAAGCCAGGAAATTCAGTTAGATCCCCCTGAAACAAAAACAAATCTCCCAGCAATCAGAACTATTGGGCAGTCTGGAAATAAGATACCCCCAAACAACCTACTTATCACCGCTTCCCCTCCTGGTATCCCACTCATCTCTTTCAGGATCTAATTTGACAAGAAAACCATTTAGTGGCTCAACAGCTTGACAATACATGGGCAAAAATGTATTACGGAAATGGAAAGAACTGTTGCATTATCCACAGGTGAGCGATTTGCCTGAATAAAGTGTCAGTAAAAATGGAGGGAGAGATTTCCCACTACCTTTACTCACATTAAGTAGTCCCTTAGTTCTGAGTAGTTGTATTGAAGTAATCAAATCAAGGAGTAAAGTAGAGTCAAGGCAAAAAAGGGTGGCAGACTATAACCCCAAGTAAGGACCACAGGATATGGCCCATTTTTCCTTAAAAAAGTACGTGGCCATTATGCACTGTATAATAATTACATTTCTTCCAACTTTTATGGAGAAAATCCTCACACTTGTCTGAAAATGTTCATCTGCAAGGTTGGATGTTGTCTTCCCCTTTTCTATATAATCTTCCAACTTGGAGGCTCTGTGTAAATTCTGTATTAATTTCCATTCTCCTAAATATGCATTTTAATCAGTAGGAGCCATATGTTCCCATGGCCTGTGCCCTGAAAAGCATAGCAACTTACTACAAAAACTGCTTTGAAATCCTGAGCACAAGCCAACACCTCCTACTTGGTAGGATGCCATATCGACTTACAACACAGGCATGGTCTCAGGCAGACAAACCCTAACAGAGCCTCAAAAAGTACAAATGAAAAGTTGGCTGGTGGAAATGTGGGAGAAATGAGGGTAAAGCCAAACATATATGACTGATACCTTAGGGAGGGAGGAAAACAACATAGCTTATTACAGAACAGACAGAGCATGTTAATGATGCTCAGGGCTATAGCTTATGACTGGCAGATTTATGCAGTTTGCAATGTGACAATAGGAAAAGTTTCAGTGGGTTACCAAGCACACAGGGAGATCCCTGCAAATAGTGGAGATGTGTGGATCTCATCACAGCCTATATTAATAAAAGAGCTGCTACATGACTGCTAAACTACTCCTGTCTAGTAGCAGGAGCAATGGCTAAGAGGTGTAGCTAAGCAACTTATTAGCATAAGGATCCCCTTAAAACACTGTACCACTCTACAATCAGACAGCACCATAGACATAATGCCTTGATAGCATCACTAAATATTCCTGGGTTCTTCCTCTTGAGCTGTAAAGGTCACTTCTGGGATGCTCCTGTCTCCGGCTGACCAGCATTTGTGAAACAAAACACTTCAGTTAGCGTTCAAACTCATGTCTCCCATGCAGAAGCACTAGCTCATGAGTTCTCATCTTGGAGGTTGGTTACAAAAAGGTGTCAAAGGATCACAACCACCTTGCCCCCCTCATATTGAGATGAGAGGTAGGTCCTGGTAGAAAAGTGGAAATTAAATTCACTGCACTGGGCCATTGGAAAAAGTGTACTAATTTGTTACAATTATTTGTAAAATAACAAGACAAAATGAAACAATAGAGAAGACTAGGGCTAGGTTCCCTGGTGACTGAAGAGGGTTGACAGAGAAGAGAAAGATCTTACTCCTGTTTTCATTCAATGTATTTGTCTTTCTCCTCTTTGAGGTCTGAGATTTCAGGAGGAAAAAAAAGACTTTGGTCAACTGAGAGTAGCTCAAAAAATAAAGAATGAACAGAACTTATACTGCTGCTTTAATTGTACCATTCCTTTACCCTCTTGTAATTATGTAGCCATCAGGACCTGTGTCTAGTCCTCTTCACCAACTCACAATGCGTACTCATTTTTTTGTAGGGCTTGTAAAACCCACCTGGTACTCACAAATACTCAAGTTCTTCAAGCTGGTGAGCCAAGATACATCTCCATTAATGGCAAGGGAAACAATACTGGAGGAGCACTTGAATAGCCCAACACATCATTTTTGGAGCTAGATTTCCTCTAAATTTGGAAAAAGTTCCTTCTCAAACAAAATTTGTAAAGAAGTATCCATATGCTGTCCTATCTTATTTCTTCCAGTCAGAAAGAATAGTAAGAAAGATTTTTAAGAATATATGTGAAGGACTTTATATTGTGTTGGAGCTGGTCACAACAGCATACACACACCCACACACTGGCCCTCTGATACAAAACCTTAGTAGTGATATCAGCAATATCATGGCAGAATACTTTCCCATTGTATGGAGTAGTGTGACAGTCAGATGTGCCGATCTGTTGATACAAGTGTATATGAGATTGTGCTTAATGCTTTGCATAAACATGTACGTTTGATGAAGTTGGGTGAAAGCCTTATGGAGCTTGTTAGCTCACTGTAGGCAATGCAAAAGTGGTAAAAATGCAGGAAGCTTTTCCTTTTAATGTCTTGTTTCCATGACTTTATGGCTGGGGCTGGTGTGGTATATCCAGAGACAATCTTAGCTGTCACAAAATCAAGTTTTTGTTTGTTTTATAGTTTGTGTTTCAATGTCCAGAGGTTTTGAATAATTATAATAATAAAATTAATTATATATTCATTTATAAGATACTCATCCCTCGCATTTGGAGCGCAATGGATCAGCTGAAGCAGAATCCTATTTACTCTTTCTGTGAGAAAGACTGGAGAATTCTCCTCTTTGGTTGTTGAAATAGGGGCTAGCATTTCTTAAAGGAAGCCACTCTGTGAAAATGACACATATTCAGGCAGTAGTTTAACTTGAATTAGGAGATTCCCACTGTAACCCCTATTTGGCTTTGTAGATTCTCTTATGTTATTTAAAGAGTTAGTATCCAGTATATTTTTGCCCACTGAAAATAGTTAAAAATTCTAGACACAGATTGGCTTGGAGTGGGAATGTAGGGAGCCAAGCTAGTATAAAATGACGGGAGAGTGCTTGTTTGGTAAGTACTAAAACAGTCACATTTGTATATATCTAGAGGTTCTTCATGATCATTTATAGTCATGATTATATAGTACATAACTAGCTATAAGGAGAGTACATAAATGTATCTCACTTTACATATAGTCCCCTATATGCATTCGCTCCCTGGTATTTTTTTTAACATTAACAAAAATAACAAAAACATAAAAGCCTAACTCCAGAGAAGAACGTTGGTCTTGTTGTTAAGGCATTGGCCTGCAGTTCTGGAGGTTCAAAGCTGGTCACTTAATCTTTCTGGGCCTTAGTTCCTTGTCTGTAAAATGGGGAAAGTAGCACTTCCTGTCGTCCATCCTCTGCCCGTCTCGTCTACTCAAGCCTCAGTTCTGCAAGCACGCATGCTGAACTTTCTAACATGAATAGTCTCATGGAAGTCCAAACAAAAGAGACAGTCAATGCGATTACTCATGTGAGTAAAGTTAAGCTGATCTGTAAGTGTTTGCAGGACAGGGGCCTGTAAACTCTGTGGGGCAGAGACTGCCTCTGACTATGTACGTGTACAGCACCTAAGCCCATGGCAACTTCAAACTTGGTAGGGGCCTCTGGGTGCTAATGAAATTCAGATAATATATTTACTGCCATGCATGCCACAGTAATATATAAAATATTAAAAACAAATACTATTTTAAAATACTTCCTGAAGTTTCACCTTTTCTGTGAGAGGGTCTCTCTGAGCTTATTCATGGAGGCCATTTTCCCGCTAACAAGCAGGAGGCACTGTAGGAGACATTAAGACAGGAAGAAACTATATATATATACTGGAAAAAACTAAATAAAAGTCAACATTACATTCAAAAGATTCTTGTTTAGGTGGTGAGCAGTTTTACTGAATGACTGTTGACAGAAGGGTGATGGAGTTGCAATGTGGCTTTTGGTGCACAATGGCGAAGAATTTCATCTTCAGTTATGAGGCCTGAATTAAGATCTTTGACTTTTAGCTGGAATTTAGTAAATGCATCCACTTGTCTTCAGTTTAGAGCTAATATACTGCCAACACAGGCTGCTTGTACATGAGTCAGCTCTTTCATTGCTTCTCCTACAAACACTGAAGTAATTGATGATATGCATCTTTCCCCTGTGGGTTCAGAAAGTCATGTTAAGTTGCACTGAGTTGAATAAATTCTGCTTTCCATTTGGCTGGTGCAAAGCCATGGGCTTCAATCAGAAATGAAAGGGAATTTGGTCCAATATATATTTTCTTCTTCTGTTTCATGGCCATCTTTACATACCATCTGATCTAAAGGAACATTGATAGATGCATTTTGAGACTATTGCTATTTAGTGACAAAGGAAGGATATACAATTGAAATTACAAGAAAACAATGCAAAAAAAGGTAATGAGTGGTTAAGTTCTACTCTCATTTATACCAGTGTGAATCCAGAGTAACTCCACGGACTTCCACAGAATTTCTACAGATTGCACTGCTGTAACTGAGTAGAATTTGACTCAATCAAAAATCATTCACATTTATGTCAATGCAGCTATACCAGTGAGAAATTAGCCCCAGGTTGTGGCCCTGAGATGACAACTCCATGGGGTGCATTAGGAAATCACCTCTGAGCTATGTGGGAAAAAATACATTGTGTCCCCATTATATATGAGCAAATATTGCTCAAACTCTCAAATTACATTGATTAATTTCAGTTTGATTTAAAGTTTAGATTTAATACACACAAAATGCCTCATCCAGGCTCTAGGTGCACTTAATATCCCAATGTCCATTTCACAGTCATTAAGAAGCAAAGGTGCAGAGCACTCAAAAATCCCACTGAAATCAGGGGATGTTAGAGATGCTCAAGCGCCTTTGAAAAATATCAGGCCATAGAACAGCAGAATATTCCATTCTTGCTCATATACACAGCAAACACAACATAAACCAAAGCAAAATCTCCCCTCCCATACATTTTCAAAAGAAACCTCACCCACAAACTCCTCAGCCCTCATACAGCTGCTCAGAGAGATGAATTCTGTAGCATCTCTTGAAGATCAAGAGATTCATGCTAGGTCAGATCAAGGAATGGGCTGTGAATTTCAAAACCCAGGGACTCTCACAGAGAACACCTGCCAGCTGGTTCTTTTTCTCTGTTGAGGTTGCTCCAGCTTGTGCACTTCCACTGATCTCAGCTGTGACAGTTCAGCAGTGGAGAGAGGTGGTCTCTCAGGTGGGAAGCCCCCAGGCCATTTGGAGCTTTATAAGTCAAAAACTACACCTTGCATTCTTCTACCTGTGAGCCAATGGATAACCAGTACAGATCATGGTGTGCTGACATCATATACTTGATAAAGCACCTTCTGCATTTTGTACTAACTTCACCTTCTGAATCAATGTAACATGTAGCTCCAGCAGCGTGCATTGCAAGCGTCCAGTCTAGAGGAGACGAAAAGCACAGATCCCAGTAGCAAGAGAAAAGGAAGCAAATTACATTGTCAAAGACAGTTGGCAAATAGCAGTTTTGGTCACTGCTTCTGTTTGTACAGCAGCAACTGGAGGTCTAACCAGAGTCTAAGCTACAAACTTTTGAAAGATGGGATAGCTGAACATCCTCAGTCAAGGGAGTGGCTATAATCTCAGCCAAGTACTCCAACTGCCTCCCCTACCCACTTTTGCCACTGCAGCTTTATCCAGATTGAGTCTAGCCTACTTCCTGTTAGGGTGACCAGACAGCAAGTGTGACAAATCGGGACATGGGGTGGGGGTACGGGGGAGCTGATAGGAGCCTATTTAAGGCAAAGACCCAAAAATTGGGACTGTCCCTATAAAATCGGGACATCTGGTCACCATACTCCCTGTCACACAGGCACTGGAATAAACACCCCATGACAAACATGCTCTAGATGTTCAGCCACACAATACAGGCTTAATGCAGGAATCACTGGGTGAAACACTATGTTCGGTGTTAGGCAGAAGGTCTGACTAGATGGTCCTAATGATCCCTTCACCTTAAAAGCCATGACTATATGTGGTTTGAGCAACAGAAATCAGGTCCAGATGCTGACCCATTGGGACCACAGATGTTTTCGTTTTTGTTACTGAATAAGCTTCGCCAAAATAAACCAGTCTTTATGAAAAAAAAATCTTGTATGGTTCAGTTTTATTACTCTGAGTGTGATATTTTTTCCTACTAGATTTAAATTTGACTAGCTATAGTCACAGAACGATGCTTGAGGTTTTTCTAATGCTCTGAAAGTACTTCCACAATAGACAGACATATGTATTATCTGGGATGGTTTTAAGGCTAACTTGCATTTTTCCCCCCTTCTGCAGTGCAGAAGATTGTTCCATGTGCTACACTGCTCTCTGCTCCAGCACTAGAGTAGCCCAGGGACACACATAAAGAGGATGCCTGGCAGATGCAGGATCAAAATCCCAAGTTCTGGAATGTATTTTTTTAGCGGTGGCATCTGGAGCTATTGATGGCTCCCTGACTGGTTCCTTATTTTTGTATGGTCTCTTGGCTGACTCCCGTGCTGGCAATGCTGCCAACCACAGAACTGCCTAGGGGCTGAAATAAGGTTCTGCTCCTCTTCATGAGCTGTCTTCATGCTGCTTTTGCTGAATGCTGACTAAGATGGGCTCACCCTTCGGGAAAGGTTCTGTGCAAATGTCTTGCAAGATCCACCATCAAGACTCTTTTTATGGAAGGACATGGCCCTGCGTATGTTTGTGCAGTATGCATATGGAGTGGATTTGCGGTAGCATTGGACTTTAAGCTATCCCATCTGGATCTCTTATCTGCTCAGTAACCCTAGTTTTCTTGTGACAGAAGGTCTACCTCTCTGCTACTGAAAAACCAAAACCACAACAAGTGTTTTTATTAAACTTGCATGCACTTAAGCCATTTCTTTGAACCCTTACAATTCAGCACAGTGTTCGCTGGCTGTGAATGTCTTCATCGGGATTTAAAAGGTAGGAACAATGTAATGCACTTAAATCCCTTAACTGGAAATTTCTTGCCTTTCATTTGTTTAGCCACAGTAGAGAAAAGACTAGTCACAAAACTGTCCTCTGTACTTAAGAAGATTTAGCCTTTGAAGTAGTAACAACAATGTTACTGTAATAGAAATAAAGCCAGCACTTCTTACACTGAGCATATTTTCTCCTGAAGAAATGCCCTGCAATTGCACTAATAAAATGGGACTTGCTAAGCAGGACTGCTCCCCTGCTCTACTCTATGTTGAACTTTTACAAGCAAGCCATAAATACATAGATACCAAAGAGTTAATTTGCGTTTTTAAACCTCCTTCCCAATATCCTCTCTCATTCCTACATAAAAACCCCATGTCCAGACATCAAATCAGTAAACCCTGTTGCCTGTCAGAGAATACAATGTCAGGCCATTAGTATGTTAATAAGTCCGGAGGGTGACAGGTGGCCTACTAGACAGCTCAATTAAGCTGCTCATTAAACACACGCTAACGAACAGCCAAGGCAGGGCCTGAACAGCACCATTCTGTAATGACATGATGTCAGAGCGAACAAATGAGGAAAAATAACAAAAACATTACAGCAGTGACAGACGCCACTAATAAGGACCCCTTGCACTACATCAGCCCTCAAATCAATGAGCAACAGGGATCAAAAAACTCGACCCAACATTCTCAGGGGACTGAATACAGCAAGATTTTTTTGGTCAGGTTTCTTTTTTAAACTAAAATTATCACAGAATATCACAAACTAACAGTGGGGGGAAATAAAGAGACAGAATTTATTCTCTGTAAGACACAGTCACAAAATCTGAAAAATGTGCAATATAGGGTTTGAATGAAATTATTTAATGGGATCATCATTTAAATTTGACTGATTTTATTTTTTTTTTTTACATGTAAGCCTACAGGTTTGAACTATTTACTGTACCTGCTCTGCCTACTCACTCGGCATAGGTCATGCTAGCATTTAAAGACAATGTAGCTAACTTTTTAAGTGCAGATTTGTAGTTATTTTTAAAAAGGAGACTTTTAGCAGCTGATAGAGAATTCTATCATTTTCAAGGAAGGGGTTTCCTGTGTAATAAATTCAAGCATCTAACTGGTGCTGAAATGACATTTGAGTTCCACATTGCTAAACTAATAGGCTGGCTGACCATTATAAGGTCATGACCTTAACTCTTATCCAAGTTGCAGAGCTGTGTTACCCTAAGGTATCAATTCTTTATGTATTTCCTTAAAGGTCTAACTCAAGATTTACGCTAATAACTACAATAATAAATTTGACCAGCACAGTCAATTTGTAGCAATAACTCTACTGGAAAACTATCAGATTGGTTTTAAAGCTATTCGAAGATGGAGGGAAACAGCTACAATACAAGCAGGTTTGCAGAAGCAAATTATATTTAGCGAGTCCCCACCAAACTCCTGTGATTTTTACAAAATACCAGCCAAATTCAGCCCCAAATATAAACTAGTGTAGGAAAGTCTGATTTTCTATTGCCCTGCACCTTGAATATACCACTGCAAAGTGGGTATAAAAGGCTGCCAAATGAAAATGGTTGAGATTTGTACTCATTTGGCAGTAGGGCAAATGACTACATCAAAGTGCAGCAAAATGGAGAATCAGGCCCAGAGACTGCAACTCCAATTGGGGACACTCACCTGTGATCTAAACAATGGTGCAAGGTGGATGTCAGATGTAAGATGAGTTTTAAGTGACAAAACAGCATGTCTTGAACCAATGTGGTGATGTAAAATGAGTGGAAGTAAGGGCTTATCTACAGTTTTTGTAGTGCTCTCACTTTGTTGGTTTAGAAATGGTAAGTTCATGGATATAAATTATACCCTTTGTATGACATAACTGCATCCACACTAAGGCCATGTCTACACTACCCACCGGATTGGTGGGTAGTGATCGATCTACCGGGGATCAATTTATCGTGTCTAGTGTAGATGCGATAAATTGATCCCCGATCCCTCTGCTGTCGACTCTGGAACTCCACCAGGGCGAGAGGCGGAAGCGGAGTCAATGGGGGAGCAGTGGCTGTCGATCCCGCGCTGCGAGGACACAAAGTAAGTGATTCTAAGGCGATCTAAGAAACGTCGACTTCAGCTACGCTATTCTCATAGCTGAAGTTGCATATCTTAGATCGATCCCCCCTATAGTATAGACCAGGCCTAAGCAATTGTATTGCTTTCTAAACTGATACAGTTAAGTTGGTGCAAAGCTTATGTATAGACCAGCCTTTGTGTGTCAGTGGCCAAATTAAAATTTGTCACAGTCCCAGTTGTGGTGAATTTAGGTCTGTGGGCAGAAGGGATTGTAGCTGGAAAAATAAATAGGTAAAAGCAGCTCTTTCCATATACACTTACGGTCAAATTCTCTGCTGGCATTAAAGGATGAAATTCCATTGAAGTCAGTGGGGTTGTGGCCACTTCCACCACCAGCAGAGAATTTGGCCCTTAGTCTCTAGGAGCTGCTTTTTCTGATACCCCTTCCTTCCATTCTACTGGTTGGTGTTGCACACGGAGTGAAAGCTAAATCCGTGCAGATTACATTACTTTACCACTTGAGCCCACTGCAGTATATGCGTAGCTCATTTGCACCACCATTTCTGTTGTAGAATCATAGAAATGTAGGGCTGGAAGGGACCTTGAGAAGACATTAAGTCCAGCTCCCTGCACAGAGTCAGAATTAAATAAACCTAGACCATCCCTGACAGGTGATTGCCTAACCCAGTGTTTCTCAACCAAGGGTACATGTACAAGTACTCCTTGACTCTTTTTGCTGTTTGTACTGCTGTATCTACTATACGCTGAAATGTAAGTACAATATTTATATTCCAATTGATGTATTTTATAATTATATGGTAAAAAGGAGAAAGTAAGCAGTTTTTCAGTAACAGTGGGCTGTGATACTTTTGTATTTTCATGACTGATTTTTAAGCAAGTAGTTTTAAGTGAGGTGAAATTTGGGGGTACACAAGACAAATCAGAGTCCTGAAAGGGGCACAGTAGACTGGAAAGATTGAGAGCTACAGATCTAACTTGGTCTTAAAAACCTCCAAGGATGGGGATTCCACAACCTCCCTTGGAAGCCTATTCCAGAGCTTAACTACCCTTATAGTTAGAAGGTTTTTCCTACTATCTAACCTAAATCTCCATTGCTGCAGATTAAGTTCATTACTTCTTGTCCTGCCTTCAGTGGACATGGAGACCAACTGAGCAGCCCTCTTTATAACAACCCTTAACATATTTGAAGACTGTTCTCAGGTCCCTCCTCAGTCGTCTTTTCTCAAGACTAAACATACCCCGCTGTTTTAGCCTTTCCTGATAGGTCAGGGTTTCTAAACTTTTTAACCCTTTGTTGCTGTCCTCTGGACTCTCTCCAATTTGGCCACATCTTTCATAAAGCGTGAAGTTCAGAACTGGACACAGGATGGCAACTGAGACCTCACCAGTGCTGACTAAAGTGTTTCAATCACCTCCCGTGTCTTACAGGACACTCCTCTTAATACACCCCAGAACGATATTAGCCTTTTTAGCAATTGTGTCACACTGTTGGCTCAGATTCCATTTCTGATCCACCATAGCCCCCATATTCTTTTCAGCTGTACCATCACCTCATTAGCCAGTTATTCCCCCATTTTGTAGTTGGCGGTTTTGTTTTTCCTTTCTTAAGTGTGGCACTTTGCACTTGTCTTTATTGAAAAATGACTTTCTTTGGGAGATATGAGATGCGTGCCCACTTGAATACTCACCGTTCTGGGCATAATTTTCCTCAACATTAGCTTGGTTAAAAAAAAAGGGGGGGTATTTCTTTATCTCGGGGAACATTTTCACCAGACTCTGTAATGCTGTGCAAAGATGGGGAATGCAGATGGCACCTCCTAACCCTTGTGTTACTCCTGCACGAGAGCTGGCCATTGTCCTGTAGGAAAGCAAATCCTTTCATGTGCTCCGGCAGGTGCTATCTTTCCAAAAGGGGGACCTTACCTCATCCCACCAGCCCATGGAGCTGGCAGGGTGCTCAGCTGGGAGCATGCTTCACCCTCTCCGAAAATGATAATGCAACCACTCTCCCAGGGGCTCCAGTCACAACAGAACCCCTCTGCTAATACCTGTACCTTTAATTACATGATCACATACTATTTTTTCCACCAGCCCCTTGCCACATTCAGTGCACAGGATGGATTCAATATTCTGTTTCTTTCTTGTTGCATAAATAACCTTAATTTTGGCATTTCCTAAGTTTTGAGTGCTTGACTTTGCAACCTTAATGTTTTCAGTGTGTGATTTTTCTAGCTTTTTATAAAGCAAACCAAAACACCCACTCCCTGAAAATTACATCATGTAGCATCATATAGACACCCACATGGAATGGATGGAACCACCACACAGACCTCTGCCACTTGAACTAACACAGTAACTGTAGCAGCAGTGGTCAGTCACTCTCTGTGTAGACCACCACTAGAGAGGGATGGGGCACTTTGCCAATGGGCTACACAGATGTTCGCTGACAGTAGACTCAGGAATCTTGGGTTCCATTCCAGGCTCTGTAGAGGAGTGTGCTCTACTAGACAGACTCTTCTGCCCGTTCTTCCCAAGTTTGACATTTTTTGCCCCATCCCATCCAGTTCCTGTCCCAGTCTTGTCTGTTTCCTCCCCCAGCTCTTTATCCCAGTCCCATTCTCAGTTCCTCAGGCTTCTTATCCCAGTTCTGGCAAGTCCTAGTCTTAATCCTTCCGAGTCCCAGTCTCTCACACATACCCTCGGCTCCTTCTCACAATCTACTCCCCGCACCTGGCCTTCCCATAGGTCTGGGTCTTGTCCCCTCTCATTCAAATGAGTCCACTTCCTTCTCCATGCTACCTGGGCTCAGCATGACAGTCACTGACAGCACAGGAGAGAGAGTCTCCCTGCTTTCAGGTCAGGTGTTCAGCCCCAAATCCACACAGCCTGCAGCAGCTCAGAGCTGCAATTGCAGGGAAAGTCCTCCTCAGCGCTGGGCTGGAGCATGTCCATTGTGGATATTTACCTGGGAAAATTACAGAAATTTCTACTCAAAGGGAACCTGTGAGTGTGTGGGCTTCAGGCAGGGCGAGGCAGGCTGCAAAACAATTGAGTACGACCTATTTTGTTACCTCCTGAAACTGGGGTTGGGGTGCATCTTGCCTGTAGTGCAAGAATTCCATTCTGATGGTCTGCTTCTGGAGGTGAATGAAATTTGAGTGCTTCTGGAGGGCTTGGGGGAATGTTGTTCCTCCAACAAACCACTCTGAGTGAGGGTGGTAGAACTTTACCATGATCTTTGTCCTCCACAATCCACAAGCTGGTTCTTTTCTTCATCCTCACAGGTCACCATAGTTGCCTAGCGATTTATGAGAAGCAGGAGGAAAGATGGCTAGAGTGCTGGTGGCAGAAGTCTTGGGATGGATCTGACCAACTGCATAATAAGGAAGTTTTAAAAACTTATGCTACAGTTCTGAGGGAGGCAACTTAGAAGATGCCTTGGGGCCTTTCCCCAAGTGCTTGTCTCCACAGTATGGAAATACACACCATTAGGGTGTCATTTCTAAAGCACACCAACATGTTACATATTAATTGGTCTGTAACAGCGTGGTACCCACTTCTCATCATAGGCGCCAACTTTCCCTGGTGTCGGTGGGTGCTCATGCCCCCCCCCCCCACCTGACTCCACCCTTTCCCCGCCCCGCCCCCATTCTAACCCCTTCCCCGGGCCTGGCTCTTCCCCGAGCATGCTGCGTTCCCCCTTATCCCCTCTCCCTCCCAGCGCTTCCTGCGCAAAACAGCTGTTTCACGGCAAAAGCGCTGGGAGCTAGGGGGGAAAAGTGGGCACGTGGCACACTCAGAAGAGGAGGTGGAATGGAGGCGGAGGCAAGCTGGAGTGGAGGGGTGGGGAGTTGTTGGTAGGTGCAGAGCACCCACCAATTTTTCCCCGTGGGTGCTCCAGCCGCGGAGCACCCACGGAGTTGGCTCCTATGCCTCTCATGAGCACCCCTTCTCGTCGTGTGTGTCTGTGGTCTTTAAGTAGTTCTCGCCCTGGTATCAGGCTGTACCCCCAGAGGTGGATTATGGTTTTGTGGGGCCCTGGGCCAGAGCAAGTGTGGGACCCTTTCCATGCCTTCCACCTGAAGTCCCCGCCCGCTGCTCCTGCTGGGCAAATGGGGTCGGGGCTTGCCCCACTGCACCCCCCCCCTGCTCAACACTCCTGCTGGGGAGCAGAGTCGAGGCACGGGGGCTTGCCCCACTCCCTGGCAGGAGCACTGGGTGGAGCAGGTCAGGGTGTGGAGGCACCCATTTTTCCAAGGCCCTCCAATTGGCCAGGGCCCCTGGGCACAGGCCCCATTGGTTAATCCACTACTGCGTACCCCCAAGGCTTCCTCCCAGGAGACAATGGTTTCACCTTCTGTCTGTTCTGGCCCCAGCTTTTCAGCTTCGCCATTAAGTAGTTCAGATCCCCTTCTGGGGGTTTATTGCTGTCCAATTGTAGGCCAGTCCCTCAGTGGCCTATGGGGGATACCTGGGCCCACCCACTATTCCAGTTCCCAGCCCAGGGACCCAAAGAATAGTAGTCACATGACACCATATCCCTTTAGCTTCATTGCTTCAGTTCCCTGGGCCACTTCCCTGCAGCCCCAGCCTTTGCCAAAGCTTCAGCCTTACCTCAGGGCTCATCTAAGTTCAGGCCCAGCAGTCAGCCAGGAGCTCTTCCTCACTGCCCCAGTCCCTGCCAGCGCTGGGCTGTCCATGTTGCTACAGTCCCCTTTGGCCATCCAGAAGCACTTTCTGTACTCCTCAGACTCCAGCAAGGAACTAAGTGGCTCTGCAGCTCCTTTTATATGGCCCTCCTAGTCCCTGATTGGCTGCTTCCCCTGTAGCCATTCTAAGCTGCTTGGAGGACTCCTCTACTGCTCCTTTCCTGGGTCAGGTGTGGCAGCACACTGAGGCCTCCAGGAAGGGGCCTCTGGGCCTAGTTCACCCTGTCACACCTCTCCCCTCCCTGAGAGGATTGGGCTTATAGTCCTATAGAGGGTAATATCTCTTTTTACCCACTCTTTTGCCCCCACTCTAGCAGGGTCTTCTCCCTCCCAGACCTCTCTGTCTGGAGGGCTATTCGTTATAGTCTCTGTGTGTCCCAATATTTCAGGGTCCTTCTCTGTCAGGCCTCTTCTCCTTGAGAGCTTGTCTTAGTCCTTACCCCTTTCAATCAGGGCTCTCTCTCCCCGACCTCTGTCCCGAGAGCCTCTACCCAGTTTTGTTTTGGTATCTGTGGGTCTACGCTCCCAGGGTCTTTCTTACCTGGAGAGCATGTTCATGGTCCCTTAAGTCACTTTCTTCTCCAGAGTTTTGGGGTGTCTGTACAGTGAGTATCTAGTTGCGGCTCATAATCATATACCATGTGAAGCAAGCACTGTTTTTCATCCTTGGTGAACTGGGGGATCTTCATTCTTGAACTTGAGATCTTTCCATTCCCTTTCAGCTGCCTCTCTTAGGAGGGAGCTCACAAATCCTGCCTGCACTATTCCCTTCCCTATCCATGGGCCCTTTTCTCTACCACAGCCTCTTTTGCCTCTTTTTGCAGAGGTGATTCTTTCTGGGTCTCTGTGCTTGTTAGCACACTGGGTCTTTTAGACTGAGTTCCCATGGTACGCTGCTGCGCCCAGGTTTC
Source organism: Lepidochelys olivacea (assembly GCF_965140295.1). Classification (NCBI taxonomy): domain Eukaryota; kingdom Metazoa; phylum Chordata; order Testudines; family Cheloniidae; genus Lepidochelys; species Lepidochelys olivacea. The sequence goes on along the minus strand of NC_140411.1, from coordinate 167,281,790 downwards.
TGTGTGGGTCTCTGTGGTATTCTGCTGGGCTCTCTGAGTCTTCTCACTCTAGGCCTGGGCTAATGCTTCCTGCAAAGCCAACCATTATTCCCTCACGTCTTGGGCATTCTGGACTCACCTCTGGGCTCTTATCCAGGGTCTCCTTATCCTCGCTCCCAGCCCCTCTGCTTCCCTTCGCAGCCGGGCCTGTACCCCCTCAGTCCTGGATCACGTTTCTGGTCTTTCCTGCACGAGGGTGGAATAGCCCACCCATTCTCTTCCCAAGATTATGTGCCATGGCAGGACCTTGACCACACTGACACAGAGTTGAGCTCTCCAGCCCTGTACCTCCAGCTCAGCTTCTGCTGTGGGATAGGCTTGGGTCTCCCCACGTACACAGGAGATGTATACTGGGAGGTGTCCATCCAGACTAGTTGCTCTCACTAGTCTTCCCAAACCAAAGTGTACCTGCACCCTGAGTCTACCAGACCCTTAACTATAGTTTCTCCCAGCCAGACTGTTACTATCCAAAGTGGGACCACCCTGATCTTTGGAGAAGACCTCCACTGATTGGTCCCACTGTAACAGTTTAAGTAGTCACACTCCATTACTGCACAGTTCCTTTTAATATGTCTGGGGTGGCCACACCTGTAGCAGACTACTGGGTCTCAGAGCTCCTTCCCACTAGTACTTCCCATAGGCTGCAGGGCTCAATGGAAGTCACAATGCACCCCCAGAGCCCAGAAGCCTTGTGGCTTTTCCCTCTTGCGAGCTTTCCTGGGCTACCCTCTGGTGCATCCCTATCCGTTTCTCAGTCAGTCTGGGCTGTTCCACTCCTTCAACCTCAAAGTAGGCCTCAGCTCACTTGACTGCTTCCCCCACTGAGGCCAGCTGGAAACGCCCTACCCAGCTGTGCACCCCTCCAGGCAGGACCTTCAAAAAAAATTTAGGACCACCTGATCCAGGAGCTTCTCCACCAAGCTGGTCTCTGGACAAAGCCAGCGCGTCACCAGGTCCTGTAACTTCTGCACTATGGCCCAGGTAGTGCCCCTTGTGGGAACGATTCCATCCAGGACTTGTGCCTGTACGCCTGCGATGTCAGCCCTAGCCAATAGGTAGGAATTCACCTGCTCATCGCTTACTGCCCAGTAAGCTGCCTGTGCTTCACCCATCAAGAATGGTGCTATGTGGGCTGCCCAAGTTGACTCTTTCCAGTCTGCTGCCTTTGCCCCCTGCTCAAAAGTCTGGTGAAAGGCCTCAGGGTCATCTTCCATCTGAGCTTCGCCAAGCCCAGAGTGAACCAACCACCAGTCCAATCTCCAGCTGGGTTCTCAGGTGTGGTGTGACCCAACTGCGTCTGTATCCACTCCTGCTTGTTGGAGTGGATCTCATGCCACCATTGCTCTTCCTCACCGCCCCAGTCCCTGCCAGTGCTGAGCTGTCCATGGTGCTACAGTCCCCTTTGGCCATCCAGGAGTACCTTCTGTACTCCTCTGGCTCCAGCAAGGAACTGACAATCTGGCTTTGCAGCTCCTTTTATATGACTCTCCTGGGCCCTGATTGGCTGTTTCCCTGCAGCCATTCTAGGCTACTTGGAAGACTCCTCTACTGCTCCTTTCCTGGGTCAGGTGTGGCAGGACACTGAGACCTCCAGCAAGGGGTCTCTGGGCCTAGTCCACCTCATCACATAGTCCATGTTGACCCTGCTGGTATGCACTAAAGCATCGCTGGTACACTTTAACTCAATGCTGTTTCAAACAATACTAGTGGTACTACTAACAGTGCTACATATAAAGAGAACTGTGAACTTTCAGTGTGCACCGGATGGGTCTACATGGACAAACTAACATGCAACACATTAGTGTGCGTTAGAAATCACACCCCCATAATGCACGTTGCCCCACTGTGCCGACAAACCCTGAGTCTCAGTGTGCTGATTGGTTTTAAGAAGTTATTTTGTAATAAAACTGATCAAATTAAAGGTATATCTTGTACAACACTCATACCTGCAGTCTTCTACCACACTTGTGTGCATCTTAGCAGGATGCTCAGGTATTTGCATGTTGTTGCTCCTCCAGGTCCCTGGGGATCACAGCACTGCCTGCTGAGCAGGCAGCCAGACTGACTTTCCTCTCACCGCTCAGCGCCCTCTTTCCTTGCTGGCTGGTTGACAGAAAGAAAAGCAGGTGGTGGCTGCTGCTGGCTGACACAATGTCCCTTGCTTCAGGCAAGGGGAGCACAACCCAGGAGAAAGTGATTGGGGAAGACAAATGTGAATAGGAAGGGAAACTGGGAGAAATCAAACTGGGGCCAGGGGGCTGAGGGAAAGGAGCAGAATTAAGGGAGCAAAAATTACAATTTCCCCCCAAGAAGGCATTCCCCCATCCCAGCCCTTAAACTCACTCTTGCCACAAACACCAGCTGAGAATGTAACATCAATGTCCTCTGCTACTGTGGGTAATATCTTGAAAGGCTAAAAGCTAGGTCATCTCTGCTTGAGTTGAGGCCACTGCCACTCACCGAGTTATGAGAGATGCTGGGAATCCTTCATGCCACAGCTTGTGCTTTGGACTCATCCATCTCCTTGCTGTTGAAGGTCAGTGGGGAGGAGCCAGGTCCATTGTTGCCCACGTGCCTCTTACAGAGGGCAGTTGCCAGAACGCTCTAGCGTAGATAGGACTTTAAAAGGAAAGCCTTGAGCAAAGCAGCTTGCCCATGGCTCCTGAAATTGAGAAAAGGGAGATATTGTTCTATCTCACAGATGATTTTAGGATGCAATGTTTGGGTAGATTCATGGGTTGTGATTGTTTAAAATAATTGGCTACAGTTTAACCATTATGGCATCTCTGCTCCCCGTCCGAACTGCTATGAGCCGTGAGGAGATCAAAACTGAGGGGAACCCATGGGGGAGATGCAAAGGCACAACACTGCTGTTTCTGTCTGTTTGATGGTATTTTGCTAGCACCTCAAGAATTGTGAGCAGGTGACTTTCCCACCTGCTTTAAGACGGAGTCCATAGGCACCAGGTAGAGTCAAAACTTACCCTCTTTCTGGGTTTTAACATTGACAAACCAATAAGTAATAAGACAACATAAAATCTGCCCAACCTTCTTCCCAGGCTTGGCTTCTCCTATGTTCCTTAGCTCAGGGTTGCTCAGCCCACCCCCTAGGTCCTCTCTACCACAATCCTAAGGTCCCTCTGCTGGACAGCCCAGGTCTGAAGCTTGCTGTTCCCTCTTTCCTAGCACATGTTCCCTCTAGGTTTGATATTGCTGACAGGTGCTGAGGGAGACCATTAACCCATTTTTGCCCTCGTCTAGTGAGAGGTTTGTCCACTTCATCACAAGAATAAATAGCTCAAATGATGGTGTAAATCAAAATGAAAATTACATTAGTAAATGAAAAAACTGTTGATATACAAACATTAAATAATAAAGGAATCTGGTTTGGTGGTTTATGTGATTTTGAGCACTTATAAGTTTAAGTTCTTAATGGATTTTTACATTATATAACAATTGGTGTATTATAGAGGAGAGAGGGTTATTTGACCGATGCATGGCTTTCTATTGCTGGCCAGCTAAAGACACTGGCTATGGAAGCAGCTGCTTTTCTATTCTATTCTTATTTCTTAAGTAAATGCTACTGGCTAATACCTATAATAAAAACAGCTTTAAATATGGAGCAGGGACTTTTTGTGCTTAAATTATTTGGTACCATGAAATGATCTTCATTAGTTCTAGACAGCGCTACACTTATAATACAGAGGCTTTAATTTAAAGAGGGGAATTATTCCTGTCATCATTTTGACTGTTTTCTATCTGGACTCAAAGAATGAAATGCATCAGGTTTTTCAAATCTGCTGGGAATTTTCTGCCCACTAAAATTAAATAAGCCAACTAGGGTTTCAATCTTTTTGCTACATAATGGCTAAAAAACTTCCTGTGACTAAAAACAGGAAAATCAATATAATCTTTATGGATTTATAGAAAGGAAGGATAGTTATAGTTATAGTTAATGCAAGAGATGGTGATTCAAGAGACCTGGTTTGTGCTCCCCGCTCTGACACATGATTCCTGTGTAATAGTAAACAAATCAGGTAACCTCTTTGTGCCTCAGTTTCCCAACTGTAAATTGAGAATAATGATATCTACAAACAGGATGGATAAGTGGTTTTCCTATGGTCACCCTCCAAATCAGTGAGAAAGCTGAGAAGAAAAGCAAATGGGTCTGGGTCCCAGTCTACTAATTGACTCTGTCTCTGTATTAATACAGGCCCTGCTCATGAAGAAGATAGCCTCAGTGGTTACTGGCCTATAGAGGGTCCTTGGATCTCCTGGACTACATAGGACATCTGGGTGGCTCCCAGTTTTGGCCTAGTGCTTCCCATCAGTAGTGACCATGCAATGCCTAATGCACTATCACACTGAGTAGCCCTGTACTTCCTCAGGTATCCCAACTTGGAATAAGGTACAATTGCTGATTGTTATTCAAATAGGCCTGCTAAGACAAATTCAAAGTGACCAGGGGTGCTGGAACAAGGGTGCAGGGGCTGTTGCCGCACCCCCTGGCTTGAAGTGGTTTCCATCACAGACAGCCTTTACAGTTTGGTTCAATGGCTCTCAGCGCCCGCACTATAAAAACTGTTCCAACACCACTGAAAGTGACCCCTCTTCCCACCGTCTCCCTCTTAACCACTTCCTTGAAGGACAAGATTTTTTAAACCGTCCTGTTTTGTGCCCACTCATTTGCACCATTTGGATGTCTTTAGACTTGCTTTGTGGGTCAGGAGGGTACTTAGATGCTGAAGTGGCAGTAGCTAATGGTGCCTGCAGTTATTCACTCCTGCAATTTTGCGAATCCAAAGTAGGAGGCTCAGTGAAGGCCAGGCTGATTATTTGCCCCCAAAATATCCATTCACTCTCTCCCCCAGCCCCATGCACAAGTCCATTGGTGGCTCTGTTTTCCTCTTCACTTCCCCCAAAGTCTCTGATAGTGGTGGCCTCTCTTCTGCCCTCACCCTAAACCCTTGGTGGAACATTCCCTCCCCTCCCTGCTGGTGTCTCTGGCTCTTTCTTCGTTCCCCTCCCCCATCCCACTGTCTCTCTGCCCATGTACTAAATTTTTGGGACCTGGCAAAAGAAACCACCACTACTTGCCACTCCCCTGGTTGGTCAGGAGGCTGATTCCCCATATGTGTTGTTTCAACGGCTTGCTACTAGCAGCCATCACAGGACGTGGGAGTTAGGGCATTAGACAGGCATATGAGCGAATGGGTTCAAAGTAGCTGCCAGGCCCTATTCCTCGCTCCATGGCAGCAGAGGAAGCTTCCTGAGACAAGGATGGAAATTCAGCAGCTCTCTGACCTAGAGGCAATTCCATGAGACTCAGTGTAATACTTCAGCTGGTCTCTGTCAGCTTCGGCTGGACTGTTGGTTTCATTTACAGAAATGATGAACGCCGGAAAAAACAACTCCAGCAGTGAATCTGCTGCTCTGTTCTAAAACCTAACTGACCAACTGAAAGCAACTAACTGACCAACTGAAAGCAGCTAAAAATGTTCACATGAATGTCCCTGAAGGCTTGTCTGCTGCTGGCTATGTGCTGTCCCCTTTCATGGCTCTGCTGCTTCCCACCCACCTCCACCACCCAATTCACTTTTGGAGGGCCAATTACCGGATCTTAAATGTTTGTTCTGTGGCAGAATCCACTCCTATATTCATGATATCTTTGCTCTCATGTGCCCCAAGCATTGCAGGGGCTGTCTGGGACAGGATTTATACCCGTGCTGGGAGGGACTTTTAAAGGGCGTCCATAGCCTGAAGATAAAGAATCAGTTGTGTGTCTATTGGACAGAAAAAACCAGCAATGAACTTAACAGGCTGAAAACTAACCTTGTTCCCCCAAGTCCCAAAAAACAGCAAATGAAGGGTTTGCCAGGTCTCTCCATTGAGGGTGCAGGAGTCCCTCAGCCATCCCATCCAGAGATGAGTTCTTGTTTTGAAAAGCACAAAATCACAAAGTTGCCTTTTGTTTTGACAAGAGAACATTCTGCTCTGTGTGGCCATAGATGAGAGTTACTATAGCTTTAAAGCTGTAAGAACTCTTCTAGGTGGCATGGGCCCAGCAGGGCAGTGGAGGGACAGACTGAGTTTTCATGAGTTCTCCTCCCTTAGGCCAGGGACATATACAAGTGCATGCTACCAAAATTGCATCTTCCTCTTACCATCGTTCCAGTGACCTCTAACCTGACCTAGGAATGAGAAATAATTTGTTTCCATGTCAGCTGTCCCCGTCTGGTCATTCACCTACAAAAGGACACAAATTTTAAAAAAAAATTTAAACCATTTCGTGTAATAGGAATATTTTGGGGGAAATAAAGCACCTGCCAAGATGCTACTGACTAAACTAGTTTTTGTGGCATGCACAGTATTTCCCTGAATAGTGGCTTCCTTCTTCTCCATAAAGCAGATTTTGTGTTTTATGTATTTAAATCAATACACTAGGTAGCTCTGGCTGCCTGGGGATGTTAGATAATATTCAGTGGAAATGGCTTATGAAGAGCCAGACTTATAAAAATAGTGAGTCACGTACTGCCTTCTTATTTCAAAGTAGATTGGTGGCATCCTTGGGGCTGAAGACCTTTTTTCTTCCTTCTTAGACCCCAGTTCTGTAGAAGTCCATGTGTCTCTTCACGGGTGCAGGATTCCGCTCCCACAGAACGAGTTGTCAGATTGTGTCTTTTGGTTTTCTAAGACAGTATGCATCCGATGAAGTGAGCTACAGCTCACGAAAGCTCATGCTCAAATAAATTGGTTAGTCTCTAAGGTGCCACAAGTACTCCTTTTCTTTTTGCGAATACAGACTAACACGGCTGTTACTCTGAAACCTATGCTATATCTTTGCACTGAATAGTGTCATCTTGTATATGTCGGGTTTTCAGATGTTGGACCCGTTCCTGCAACCCATACTTTTACAACTGGGGTGAAAGCCCAGTCCCACTGAAACAGAGTCACCAGTGATTTCACTGGAGCCAAGATTTCATTTCTGACCCTTTTGTGAAGTTCCCTTGACTTCAATGAAACTGTGTGAATAAGGAGTTGCCATTTGATGAGGGTTGTAGAATCATCCCCTCACCTCTCACAGTGGTATTAATTGGGCATCTTGCTGGTTTATTCTAAATTATGTTTATAGTTTATTTTTAAAGGCATACACACACTTTTAACATGGTTTTCTATAATGTAAAGGTCTTTATTATTATTAAATATACTAAGTGTCAGTTGCGCTGAGACTGGCCTATACATGTGTATTGATGGGTCTGCCTTTAACACTGTAGTAAAATTAAATCTTCATGTGAATAAATATGTACCAAAAATAAAATACATTGGCCAAGCCTTGCAGCCCCTTACCCGTGCCAGTAGTCCTACCCATGAGACAAGTCATTTGAATACTGCAGGATCAGCCTGAGTATGAGAGCTGCTGGTCAGAGAGCTGAGGGTGATCTGCCCCTCTGAGGAACAGGACCGATATTGGTGAAATAACAATACTTCTAGATATGACAGTAAAATGCCAGGTAGAAAGTGGGGGGAAAGCTTGGAAATAATTGCTCAGAGAAATTGTCTCATTCCCAAAGTGAATCTATATGCTACACAGATCAAAGAGAAAGCAATGGCAAGATATACCAAATCTGCTATCTAAAGTTAGGCTCCTAAATCCGTGGTTAGATCTGACAGAAAAGAAACCTGCTTGTCAAGAGTGCTGAGCACTTGCAGCTCCTACTGATGTCAGTGGGATTTGGGGGTGATCACCATGTCTGAAAGTCTGACCTCTTATATTTAGGTGTCTAAATATAGATGTAGGAGCCTATATTTTAAGCACTGTTCATTTTCCCAGGCTAAATTCTACCCTTACATACATGTGCAGAGCTGTCTCAGAAGACAGAAGTGATGTATATGAATCTGAAGGCAGAATCTGAGCCCATGTTTGATGGAAGTGTTATATTCTTATCTTCCTAGGGAGGCAGTGTGGTCTAGTTGATAGGGTAGATAAGGCACCAGGAGATCTAGGTTCTTTTCCTCTCTCGACCACTGGACCTTGGTCAAGTCATTTCACCTCTCTTTGCATCATCTTCCCCTCACACCTTTAGCCTGTCTTGTCAATGTAGCCTGTAAGCTTTTGGGGATCAGGGCTGTCTATTTCTTTGTGTTTATACAGTGCCTAGCACAAGGGGGGCCAGTCTTGGTTTGGGCCTCTACAGCAACATAAATAAGATCATTACCACTACCTTGCCTTCAAATGCCTCCTCAAGACTCACGTCTGTTGACAGCCATAAAGAAAGTTGCCAACAATGGCTAAGCAGATGGCCAGTGGGATTGTTGCTATCTGTTTTATTTGTTTCTATGTATTTTCAGTTAAAAAAAATTGAAATGTCTCTAAACCATCAAGTCATGCATATGGCTGATCTATGTGACCACACATTCCTATCACTGTTCCTCTTCTTCTCCCTCTCCCATTCTCTCAATTAAACTCATTTGTATCTTTACTTAGGACCTGATCCAAAGTCAATTCAAGTCAGTAAGAGTCTTTCCATTAGCTTCAATGGACTTTGGATCAGGCCCCAAAACTAGAATGCCATTTCTTCATATTTGTCTGCACAGCGTCTAACACAATAGGACCATGATCCTGACTGGGTATTCTTGATGCTACTATCATACAAATATATAAATAAAAATGATCCCAACAAAACATTGCGATCTCGCTGAAAGAGAAGGCAATTGTGGGTGTTCGGATTACTGACTCCTCGACACAAGTAATTTGCATTGAATTGCCTTCATCATAAAGAACACTGCTTTTTAGAAGCAAACAGTTTTCTCTGTTTTATTCACAATGAGAAGATCTCTCTTGCTTGTTTGCTGCTGGAAGACTTAAGGTAGCTGTGTGATGTGGGTGATCCTTCTCTCCCTGTTACCTTGGAAGAGGTACAGAACCAGAAGTAAGTCTGAGATAATAGGCAAAAGGCCTAGTCCTCCCCTCTTAGGAAAAAGTTATTGCCCCTCCAAATGGGAGTTTGTTTTTTGATTTTCCATGGTCCAGCCCTGTATTTATCACAGAAAGACACTTTAGAAGCCCTGACACTGATAATAACCCTAAATGTACACAAGGACAAAGAACAGGACATGCCTGTTTTGTTCCTACAGGCAAATTATGATCCATTCATTGTGCTCACACCATTTTTTGTTTTGTTTATTGGAATGCTGTAATTTCTATTTAGATTCTACCATGTAATTAAATTCACTGAAAAAAGAGAGCTTATTACCTCGACATAAACAGTTTCAAAATGAAGCATGATTCTTATTGTGAAAGCAGCAAAAGAATAGTGAAAATTATCTCAGATTAGTTATTCTAATAGGAAAAAAACATGTCCCACCGTGAAACTTGTACTGGATCCAAAGGAAAAAGTTTATAGAGTGGTTTACATGAGATTTATTGGCAAAGGGCCTGGTCCTACACTCATTACTCAGGCAAAACTCCCACTGAAGCCAATGGGAGCGGTGGGTGTGTAAGGATTTCAGGAATAGGTATATTATGTGCTATTTTAGCTTGACAATAATGAACATGTACCTGAATGACAATTATCTTTTACAATTAAAAATTAAATTAATCTGAGAGTTCAAACAGGTATAACTTATTTGAATTGACTGGAAACTTGACTCTCCTTGTAAATAGCTTATATTTATTTTCTACACTCAGTAACTGGTTAGGTTACTAGTCAGTTTTTAAAAGGGATTATTACTGAACAAGCTTTGTTTTTAATTTTGAAAAATAATATAATGACAATAGGTGGAACTGTAGTCTTTCTTTCTTTCTTTCTTTCTTTCTTTCTTTACCAGCATTTCTCCCCACTTTCTCAAAAAGAGTAAATAAAATAATTAGCATATAGAAGATGGGAAAGAAAAAATATAATAATATATAATAATAAGATAATTTCTGTGGAATGTACTATACTCAGGCATATATATGTATATGATATTTAAACTATTATTCTTTAAAATTATTCCTGTTTAATAGCCTGATCCTTCAACGGTTTATGCATGTGTGTAATTTTGCACACTAGTAACTCCATTGACTTCAGTGGGACTGTTCCGATGCACATAGCAGTTTCGCCAGTGCTTACACTTTTATTGAAAGCTGCATGACATTTGGTGTTTTTCTGAAGGTTACAGCTCCTGGAATCATGTTATTACATGAGCATCACAGCTTTCATATGAAAAAAGTAAATTTCTCATTGCTATGTTTGCAAAGAAAAGATTGAAAACGTTAACTCTAAAGGCTCAAAAAGGAGAAGGCAAATAAAAAGCCTACCCTTTTAATAATATTTCTTATTTGTAAGCCTATCTCATTATTTTTGAACTATTGGGGTTAACAGTGCTAATAAAGCTACTCATATATGAAGTGCTTGCAGACTGGGATCTAACAACAAAACAAAGGGCCAAACCCAAAAAGAAATGAAGGTGCTCAGGACATCACAGAATTGGGCCTTAAATTACATATTACTTGAACTGCTTAGCAAAATTAATCCAGAGTATGAAAAAGGCAACTTTATTAAAAAGGGCTATGTAGTACAATATTTTTTCTCCAAAATTTAACTTGGCCTTTCCATAAATGTACCTTTGCACATGGAATAGACATTTAAAGGAAATTGTTTTAAATTTTTTATAAAGATGTAGAATGGGTACAAAAAAGGGCTTTTATTTTCTTATTTTTAAGTTGTCAGCTGTTAGCATGGGGGAAGCTAGACAGATGCTTCAAGCCATCCAGGGACACCATGTGCCTAAGATGTGTCAGAATGCATGCACTGCTGACCAGAAGGCACAATAATTTATCATGATTTTTTGCTAGTGACTCTCCCTCTTTTTTCTTTTTCTTTTTCTTTTTGTACTATAGAAAGCTTCATTTTAATAAAGACCATTTTAACAATAAAATGCACTCGCCAAAAGTGTAACTGAATTACCTCAATAAATAGCATCCTTCACACCTAAAGTGTTTACTTATGATAGCTCACAGCACTGAAAGAGTGCACATAAGTTACCAAAAGGAGACAACTGCTGATATTTTCGCAATGAGCAGTTAACAGAATACCCACTGATGTTCTGAATTAGTAAATATCTCTTTCCTGAGGCCCTTATGAGATGATGTACTAGAAGCTAAATAACACAACTGACTAAGAAGTCTCTGAAGTTGCAGTCTTTTGTGTTTGTACTTTTGAAATATCTCTATTGTGATGCAAATGTTGATTTTTCAATCAAAATTGGTTGAAAAAAAGTATCGGTCTGTGAAAACTGTTGTAGGAAGTAAGCTTAACTCCAAATTTTTCTATTGAAGGTTAAGATTTTTCCCCTCTTCTCATTTTCTGTAAGACAATAAAAATGGCTGATATTAGAGTAACTGCTTTTCTGTTTGCTCAAATCATCACAGTTCCCAGCTTCTATAACTTCCACTTTGAATTGCTGTATTTTTAATACCTTTTACACAACCTCAGGAGCATTGATGCGGCTTTATTTGTGTATGAAGAGTATAATGAAACTTTAGTGCATATTAGTTTTGTTTTCCTGTTAGAATTCAAGTCATTGCTCAGGTTTTCACTGGAAGGTTCCCTCATTAGTAGCTATACATAGAAATTATATTTAAAGAGGAAAAAACAGAATGAAATTCCTAAATGCAGGAAAGGATGTTTCTATACTTTCACTAAACTATTTTTTCAAAAAAAATCTGATTATTGAAAAGTTAAGTCTTCAACAAAAGAAACAACAACAACAAAAAAGCGTTTAATAAAGGGATTCAATACCTTGAATGACATTTTTGATGGCTTTCTTCTGTATCAGGTTAAAAGTATTTTTACTGTATCCCTCTAGATGTAATTCTGAAGAAACATTTCTCCTGCCAAAATACACACACAGTCTGGGATTAAAAGGGCTGAAACCTACCACCAAGTTCTGAACGCCCTCCCACAATCATTAGACTAAATCCGCCGTCATTCTAGATTCATTTTTCCCTTATTCATCTGTCCAACTAATTCCTGCTGCATTCAGTAGGCTTACATCTTAATCTTTTCGGTTACATAGAGAATACATAATGAAAAGCTGCATTTTCTGGGTACATGCACACATTTGGAGCGGATGAACCATATGTGAAGTGACATACAATACTGAATGGAGGCTGAATGGTGTCCAGTGCTAAAAACAGTGCAAGTCCAGGAACAAAAAGCAGGAGAACAAGAGCCCTGTGCTGGGCTTGCCTCGCTTGAACACCAGGGGATTCGCCACTAAAACATGGGTATAATTTCAGTGTTTTCACTCACACAAGCTGTGGGAAAGGAGTCACCATCTGATGTTTGATTGTGCTGGATATGTTTTTGGCAGTGGCCTTGTATTCCACATTGAAAAAAAGGCGGGGGGGGAAAGAATAGAGCTGCATTTGCTGTTTTGAATTTGGCGTCTGGCAGGGAGGCATTGCTGGAGGAGTCCCTGACTGTTTGCCACCTGAAAGCATGGACAAGGCCCATCTACTGTGCCCTTTCCCCCCTTTCTCTTAGGTCTGCATTACCTCAGGGGAAATTTTATCCATCCTGTCAGTCACTCTAGGTGAATAATATACAACTAGATGTGGCTTTGACAGTTGCGTAATAATAATAATAAAAGTCTTTTATGCTGGGGATAGTGACATTAGAAATACAAAGATGGTTTCAGAAGAGGAATCTTTCTACTGGTGTTTATAAGAAAATAGTAGCATATTACTGTCACTGAAACTATTAGATTAAATTAAATTTACATAGAAAAATACAAATTCAGTATTTCCTGCCTTTCAGGTTGGGGAAGAATTAACTAATCAGCATAGGGGCATTGCTTATGATCAAACAGTAATGCATGCTTCTTACAAAAGAAAATTCAGGAGACCTGAAATTTAAAACTAAATGAATTAATTACTATTGTGTAAGAGATTAAAAAGAAAAGTGAAATACATGTCCGTGGAGGCGATATATTATCATACCCATTGTGAATTACTTTCTGGTTTATTCATACAAGTAATCTCATAGTCTGATTAAAATCATATACAGTAATAAAAAACAAAAACAAATATTCTTATCTGTGTGATTAACAAAAATGTCTTAGAGTATTAGGCTGATAGAATGTTAAGGACTTAACATTAACATTAAGGACTTAACATTAAGCATGTGCTTAATAATAAGCATGTGCTAAAATCCCATTTACTTCAGAGAGACTAGTTTGTTTCTGCAAGCAAACCACATGTAGAAATCCCAGTGACTTCACTTAGTTTCACCCCTAGTGAAGTTCAGTTTTTGTTTCTAATCCTGAGAAGGCCAACTATTCTCCCTCTTATGAAGCAAAGTATAAAAAGCAACGTAGCCCCTTCTGTTATATTTATGTAGTGATGTCAGGAACACAACTATTTCTTCTATTAAAGAAAAGTCCTGTTAGTGTGGCCTAGTTTCCAAAATATAAAAAATGTTACCAAAATTGTAAAATGTTACCTACAAAGACATAATGCTCAAATTTCACTCATACTTGCTCACATATGGAGACAGAATCAATACCTTCCTCTGTATATAATAAACATGTATGATAGTTGCAATCAATGACACTCTTTTATAATCTATCAAAGTAAAATGTGTTTGGAGAACAGTAAATTGTTTACACAGTTCTCTTTCTGGCCCAGGAGGCAGGCCCAATGAGGAGGGGTGTAAGCGGAATTTTTTCTTCAGTGAATGGTGGGGAGATGAGTATATTTAAGAAGCTAGAAGCAGATTTCTTAGTGTGTGGTGTGATTTCTCCAGTAGGTGGAGATATCAAAACAGGACTGTGTGCTTCCCATAAAACAAAACAAAAAACACTCCAGTGATCAAAAGTTTAAAGGTAAAAGTTTCCAGGGAAGTTCTATCTTTTTAAATGCGCCCACGACTGTCCCCTTTCTTGGAAAGCAACGTGTATACATTTTGTTAGGCGGGAGATATGTTCTGTGTGGAGGAATGAGTAATTTTACACAGGGTGCAGTGCGATAATGGAAGCATATAATTACTGTGTTAGTATTAGGGAGCAATATATCTGTAATAAATTAAGAGTGCTTTGCAATTAGAACGATGAACACAGCTGTGGAGACAAATGGCATATGTGCTAATTAAATAATTTGTCACTTGACTGTTAAACAAACAATACAGCCTCTTTACATTACTAACTACCATCTCTAGAATGGCATGATGGCCTATTAACAAAATGGAAGGAACAGATTGCATTGCCATGTTTGTCTGATAGCAACTGCAAATGCAGAGTAAAGGTGGGTTATTAAAGAAATAACATAAGTTAGAGGACTGCTGAGTTCTCCAAGAACAATCCTGTTTGGTGCATATATGGTCACAGTACCTAATGATTCACCACCAGCAAGGACTATCCTTTTGTTTCACATTAAATTAACTTAGCAACATAGGCTATCACGAGCACATCAAACCTATCCTCTGCTCTCTACACTGGTGGCTTCCCACAGAATACCAAGTCATGTTCACAGTGTCAGTCCTTTTCTTTAAGGTGCTCAATGGCCTGGGTGTAGCATATATAAAAAATCACCTAAAATTCCAGGATGACTTCTGTGATCGATGACTATGCTTCTCTGTCACAATGGAACCTTCTATAATAAGAGAGCTCATCTGTGCAGGAGAAAGAGCTTTCTCAGGATCTGGTCTCAGACTGTGGAATGAACTCCCATAGGCTCTAAGGACTACCACGTGCCTCACCACCTTGCACTGTCAGTGCAATGCACTTCTGACCTTGCTTTGTGTAACATAAACACAGATCCACCTATACATTAAAAAAAACCCACAGAATCAAAACCCTTCCATAACCAATCACACACTGCACACAGTTCTCCCTTTGGGGAGAGGCTAAGAGAGAGAGCAAACCATACATGGCAGATGTTAGTCATGTTCCCAATGCTCTACTGGAAGGTGCTCAGACACTACAGTTGAGGGGGCATGAGAACCTTCTAGAACAGAATAGTTATCCATAAGTGGACACTTTGATTCCTCTTTCAAAGCCCCAGGGTAATTCACCATCCACACATTTCTCCTTTTAATAGGAGATGCTTCTATGACAGAGATTCCTTTTATTTGATCTTGGAGTTTTTTACCAGTATGTTGGAACCACTCAGGTTTTGGGGGGCGGGGAAAGGGGGCGGGGGGGAGGGGAGGAGAGGAGAGATCACACTGGCCATCCAGTATGAACATTTACCCAATATCATGAAAGAAAAAAAAATGTAGCAGTTGAGGTCTAAGAATGGTTAACAAAAAAACTATCAAGGGAAAAGGCTACATTTAAAAGTTGCTATAGAGCAGAAAGGATTCACTTTGCAATATAAAACATATTTTTAAATAACCTTCAAACACAAAAAATGGACTGTCTGCCCATGGAGTGTTTGCTGCGGTCCTGCTATCACAGCATGAATTATTTACTAGCAGTATCTGATGTGGAATGCTTTTGTGTCTAAGCCCTTCCTACTTCCCGTGATTTCTGCTTTTTGCAGGCTGTGTCAGCTTCTTGGTTTGTTGGGCTTGTAGGGAGCTGTCCATTGTTAGGGGCTGAGAGGTGGTTTATGAGAGCTGCAGATCTGTCTGCTTTTTAATAGATGGAAATTGTTGCAAGAGGACACTGACTGGTGAAAACTCGTTCAATTTGATTTCTTTACTAGTCTAATTTCAAGTTATTTACAAACCACATTAACTACTCAAACTTGAGAAGACAGAGACAGACAAAAGGTCAAAAAATGTATCCACTGAAACACCTATGTTATTCTGAGGGAGAAACACAGGGCATTTGGGAGCTGGTCATTAAGCAAGCAGAAACACAGAGCCTGAGAAATTAGTAGTTCACCCGTCCTTTTTAAATGTGAACTTGTTACAAAGTGGGGTGCTAGAGAAGTTCTACCCATTTGTTCTGTGCTGGGATTTACCACTTAGCTCCTATAGTGATGGATATTCTGCAAATATCTTAGAAAAGCAGAAGTCGTCTGTTTATTCAATCACTATAATAGCTGGAAGAATAATATTAAATCGACTGCATTCAATTGTAAAACCTGCCTCTCGTGATTTAATTATGATAGTGAAGGCCAAGTGCCTCCGATTTCTAAGCAGGAAATAGGAGGGGGTAGCAATGTTGTTTGTTTGTTTGTTTTTTAAGATTATGTGAATTACAATTGATTATTGTGTTCTAAACTTCTGATAGACTGATCTACTCAAGGCAGGCATTGTGCACTCTTTTACGTTTGGAAAGTACCTCGCATATTGTGGGCACTACTGGAAACAAAATAAAAAATAATAAAGAGGTTTAGTCATAAAAGCTCCTCCAAGCAATTGAACTTGATTCTGCCCTTTTAAAGATACATGAGATTGACCTCAGAAAGTTCACCAGGTCGCTATACTTGATCAGGGATAGTGGAATTCATACCAGATTCTGATTCTGTCCTTGGATGATTACAGATCTGGCAATAGGGTGATAGGGTTTGCATTTTCACCAAAAGTAGTCTGGGTCACTTTCCGAGCTGGTGGAAATCACCATCGTTCCTAACGAGCTATTTCGATTTACACCAGCTGAGGATCTGACTCATATTTCTTCCTGCTGTAATGTGTCAAGTCTTGGATTTCCTGAATGAAGGATATCCCTCGTCATTTGTCATTGCACATAACAGAGCAGCATATAAATTTCATTAGGAATGACATGATCTGAACCTCCTCTATGTTTGTTCTGACTCCTGCTGTCAAGGAAGAACAATAATTTGGTTAAAATCACTGAAAAGTTTGTCTTGCTTTGTAACCATAATTGAATCATCATCCTGCAGCTTTCAAAACTAGAATTGTATATTATAACATCTTAGTGCCCTGAGAAAAGATTTGAACAATTAGGACTCATCATCAGGAGGCAGCCACAGAATTTAGCCAAACAAAAGGCCCAATCCACCTCCCATTGAAGTCAACAGGAGCCTTTCCACTGACATCAATGGAAGCTAGAACCTTCTAATATACCAGAACAACTTCTGCTGAAGTCAGTGGAAGTGACACAGGCACGTTTGAGGGAAGAAATGGCCCCTAAGGGTATGTCTACACTGCTATTAAAAAGCCATGGCTGGCCCATGCCAGCTGACTCAGGCTAAGTGGCTCAGGCTAAGGGGCTGTTTAATTGTGGTGTAGACGTTCAGGCTCAGGATGCAGCCCAAGCTCTGCGATTCTCCCACGTAGCAGGGTCCTAGAGCCCAGGTTTTAGCCCAAACCCAAATGTCTACACTGCAATTAAACAGCTCCTTAGCCCAAGTCAGCTGGCATGAGCCTGGGTTTTTAAGTGCCGTGTAGACCCTTAGACAATACCAGAACCAACAGAACAGGAGTTTTAAGAACTCCAGGTCTGATCCTGAGAGGTAGTCAGCACGTGCAACTCCTGCAGAGGTCAGTGGGAGCAGTGCGTTCTCAGCGTACTGAAAGGGTGTGTTCTACCTCAATTTGTTGAATAAGGCATTCAGGACATGCCTTTAATACTAAAATGATGGGAATGAAGTTTCCCTTTAAGCAGATCCTCAGGTACAAAGCTCTGTACTTCACTCTGTTATTGAATGTGACATATTTTTTGTCATTATTTTATGATTAGTTTCATTTCTCTTTCTAAGTAGGAGGAAACACGCCTATACACTGCATGTCCACTGCCCATGCTTCTGCTGAACTAAAAGGCTCAAAAGGAGTTCTATGAAATGATTTACAGTTAGTGAATCTGAAGTACATCTTCAAAGAAAGACTGAAGGAAAGATATAGCCTACTCGCAAATGTAACATTCTCTAGGCCCCAGATTTAATCTGGAAAGTTATTGGTTAAAAAAAAAAAATCTCACCTTTGCTGCCTTTTTTGCTACATTATGAGTTGGTAAAATTTTTGAAAGATCCTCCCTCTTCCCCTGACAAAAAGCCCCAATAGCCATATAGAACTTGCCACACTGGCTCAGAGCCATGGTCTATCTAGGCCAGGAGTCTGCCTCCAACATTGGAAAGTGCCAGATTCTTTAAAGGATGGCACAAGAGACCTCATAATGAAATAACTTGCCATAAGGAAAGTTTTTGCCTAACTGCTGTTCAGTGGATGGCTAATGTCCTGTTTATATCCCTTACACATTTTGTATCCTATTTAAGCGTCAAAGTTCTCATTATCCATATAAATGTCTGATCTGTTTTTGAACCCTGCTAACTCAGTGATATCTTATGACAATGAATTCTTTAGGATAATTACACATTGTATAAAAAGGCATATCCTTTTGTCAATTTAAAATGTTATATTTTCATTTTCAGTGATGTCCCCGGCCCCTTGTTCTTATTTTATGAGAAACAGTAAATAGGAGAACCTGGTATAGCTTTATTCCAGCTCCCTTTTTCATCTCTTCTCTAGTCTAAACAGCCATCATCTTTTCAATCAGTTCTGTAAACACTTACATATGTGCCTAACAGTATGTACGTGAGTATTCTGAATGAAGTCGGTAGGCATGTTCAAGTGCCTGAAGTAAAACATGTGGGTAAACGTGAGTACGAATAGGCCATTAGGTATAATATATAGTAATTTTTTTAAAGGGAAAAAGTTAATAAATAATGAAATCACTAAACATTTAAAAATGGATTGTGTTAGATATGTAAAATCCACATTTTATATAGAGAGAGACAATTCAAATGAAAAAACAAAGCAAAGCAGTCCCACACTC
This sequence comes from Lepidochelys olivacea, assembly GCF_965140295.1. Lineage (NCBI taxonomy): Eukaryota > Metazoa > Chordata > Testudines > Cheloniidae > Lepidochelys > Lepidochelys olivacea. The sequence goes on along the minus strand of NC_140411.1, from coordinate 167,263,023 downwards.
TAAGATCACATCTATTCTGGGCTCCGCTCATTAACTTTTGTATTAGCTCAAAGCAAAAGTATTAAGTCACACAGCAAAATTCTCACTGACTTCAGTGAGGCCAGGATTTCACCCTTATTTCTACTGGGATTCACAGAGCCTACCAATAGTATAGACCCTGCTAGCTGGTAAAACCAAAATTATTTAGATTGTTAGGCTTGCTACCTCCATCATGTAGCTACCCTGAACAGTACATGTGAGTAGCAGGAGAGAGGTTTATGGAATGTATTCTGGTGGTTGTAGCCTAGCATGCAGGAGACGAAAGTGTCCTTTATAAAGACATTTTCTGATGATTATTTTGGGAGACCTTCTGGTAATCCCCAGTCAATCTGCATGTTAATAGGGGTCATTTAGCAAAGCAGAATACAGGAAAAAAGCTTTGCATAATAATAATGTTAGTTTGATTTGATACTAAAACTTTTTGCTGTTGAATCAAAGCTAAAGCTGAACTTCAGAAAGTGGTATTGAATGTTTAGGTAGAAAACGAACATAATTTCAGCAAGCTTTTTTGATTAATCACAGCTTTCTGTTATGTCATTTATCACATCTTTATTACTTATTCTAATGAGACGGGTGATGTAAAAGGGATGCAGGAGTGAAATCCATTGATAATCTCCTTAGCACTTTGGATAATATACTAGGTTTCTCTCCCACACTGAGAGCTGGAAGCTGGTCTAATATGCTTTAAGACTTCTTGATTGGATGATTTTCCTTTTTATGATTTGTTCACTCTGAATAATATTGTTAGAGATTTACAGCTGCACTTAGTCATTTTTATTCACTGCTATACTTTTTGTGCACAAAAGCCATGGTTTAACCCTAGCTAAAGGCTATCTGCTGCGGGGGGGGGGGGTATCAGATGGGGGTTTTTAAGTGTACTAAAGGCACAGAAGCTAGTGCAGCTGCGAACTTCTTTCTCAATCTTCTGTGTTATACTAAATAGATTTAAGTATCTAGGCAAATATACTGATTCTCTTCTCCAGAGAAGCAGTTGCAGAGAGGATGGCATTTCTAGATAAAGTATTTACAGAGTACTTTGTCATTTTTGAGGCTATAACCAGACTGTTAGCCTTTTAGATCGCCCTGTATGCTTGTTTTAAAATGTACATAATACAGAAGTAACTGGGTGGTTTAAAAAAAAAAAGCAAACTGGCAAGATTTTGGATTGTGTTGCAATGTCCTTTTATTAATCAGACTATAATTGTGCCTTTCTATGCAGCCATCTGATATGAAAATGCAAAACTATATTTAAAATGCCATTTAGAAATTGCCAGACATAAAGTAATACAGGTTTGTATGAAAAGTAATGGAAGCAATCTTCAAAATTACTGATGTACTATTAAAGAAGCTTGTTAGGGGAAATATTAATTGTTATCACGTAAGTGTTCTTATAACAAAATAAACACATTGCTCTACGAGGTGAAATTATTCGCACAATTCCACAATAGCCAGTCCTATGAAGGCAATGTTTTGGCTTTCTGCCATGTTGAGAGACAATCCTCCTCTTTTGTCTTGTGTAATTTGCAAAATGTGGAAATGTCTATAATGGTAGGGTAATTTGGAATTGTCCATATGTCATTATACCTCTCTGAGCTGGTTTCTCAGCTGGTACAAATCTGTGTTGCTCTGTATATAAATGTATGCAATTAAAAGTTTGTATTATCAGGATATCTAATCACCTCCTGACCACCTTGCTTCTTGTTGTTGCCTTTTCCTCTACCCTCAGCCTTCTCTGCTGTGTCTGTTTTGGTCTGTGGCAGGTCCCAGGCTTTCTTTGCTTGTCCAGCACCTAGTACATTGTGAGCACTTCCAGAAACAATAAATGATAGTAAACATTTTCTTCAGAATTTCCTGTTATATGAAAACTAAGCCCCTGATCTTTCAAAGACTTGTGCACAGGCTTAACTTTAGTTGCACTATGAGTAGTCCCATTGGGTGAAGTAGTCAGAAGTCTAACCAACATGCATGTGTAACTACTGTTTGTGGGGACAAAACTTTGGGCATGCAGAACTGCATGTGTAATGTTAGAGAGCTGTTTTGAAACAATAGTTTCATATGTCCAAAGACTGTAAGATGAAGTATTTGCTTCCTTACCATACAATCTCTTTTTTAGCGTAGGGATACTCAGTAATACTGAGCTGCAAATATTCATTAATTCTTTCCCCCTATAAAAGTAAAAGTTTTTGTTCTCAAACACAAAATAGGGAGAAACAATTAGGTGGACTTTGTAAAGTGAAATACCAACAGTTAGGTCAAAATTTGGCTCTTTCAAAGACAGATTCCCTTTAATGTGTGTGTGTGTGTATATATATATATATATATATATGATAGTCATCATGTACAAATCACTCAAATCAATCTTGGACATGGGTTTAGGCCCACAGGTGTATGGGCCTAAACTGGCACCTAAGTTGCTGGAAATTGGTGCAGCTCCATTGATTTCAATGGATCTTTGCTGATTTATAGCAGCTGAGGATCTAGCCCACTATCCCTATAACTTTATTAAACAGGGCCCCAATCCAGCCAAGCACAAAGCCCTGTTTAATTTTAATTATATGAGTAGTCCCATTGAAGTGAATAGAAATACACATGTGCTTAAAGTTAAGCACACTCTAAAGTGCTTTGATGGACAGGGGCCTATGTGGGTCAGAGCAAGGCAACCAAGAAAGGAAGAGGTATAAATGTAGCGGATTTGTTAACATTGTGAAGGAATAAAAATGAGCAGAGAACTTAAAATAATAGGTATTATTTGAAAGGAAGGAAAACTCCAGTAGACGGTGTAAGGAAGAACAGGTAATGTTTTCCTGTAGCGATAGATAATGCATTGTGGAAAATAGAGCAGCTCTAGATGCCATACTACAAAATTTGTCAGACCTACATATAGTGCTTCATCACTTTTTGTGGCATTCAGTATGGAAAATACAGACGGTGAAGACACCCTATGTAAGAAGAGAAAAGCATTTACAAGATAAAAAGGTAAAAGCATCTGGGGGAAAAGAACATTGCAGCTGACTTCCGAAAGGAGGAGGAAGCAGTCCATAATTAGAACCCTTTTCAAAAGCTGGTCTCACAGCTTACAGCAGTGGGGAGAGAGACTGGAATAGTGCTGTTAAAAATCATCTAGAGCAAAGTAATGGTGCTTTTCCCAGGCACTTGATATTTTCCCCAAAGTTCACTCTACTGCTAGAGTAACGATGGATTGAACTCAGCATTCCTTAGACAGTGAGTGCCCTGGGGAAGAGCTCAAGCCTTCTTCTGTTTGGCAAGCACCTATCATACCACGGGTGCTACCAGATATAAATATAGTAATTTTTACAATCACCAACTGCCATGCGGTGGGAAGTTATTTGAGAAAATAAATCAATGTTAAGTGAAGACATAGATGAAAGCTATGCTTGCTTCCTGATTGTAAAGCAATGGCCTCCTCCTGGGTACCCACCCAGGGCATCCGAGCAGCCCTGCACGTGGCTCTTTGCCTCAGTTTCCCTCGGGGATCCCCAGTAATGCCATGCAAGCTTATCCTGTGGTCCATAAACATCGTTTATTAAAAAATCATAGTGCAAATAGTCCATAACAAAAGTCCCAAAACATAATCCATATCATCCCCAGTCATGTAAACCTTAAAACCCAGCTTTGTTCTCCCCATACCCCAGTGTCTTCTGCCATATCTCCATCCCTCCAACCCAGCCCTTCCTTCTGTGATGCAAGCCCACTCTTCCCAGAGGGTGCCCCACAGCCTCTCTACTGGGAGCATCCTTGCCAGGGGAGCATTGCTGACTCCTCTTAGCCCTCTCACTGTTCCTCAGGGTCAAGTTCTCTGGCCCCAGCTATGTCAGTAGTAGGCCCCTTTGCGGCTGCTCCCCCTTCCTTCAGCCCTCTCAGGTCCTTGGCTCTCCAGCTTAGAGCTAGGAGATGTCTCCCTCTCTTGCTGCTCCTCCTGCCTTCAGTCTTCTCCAACCCTGGTGCTCTGGCTTTGGAACGCTAGGCAGCAAATCCCTCTTTCTGCTCTCCTGCCTTCAACCTTTGCCAAGGAACTACCTTCTCCCTCTAGCAACTCTCATCTCCTGCCTCTCTCCTCATTAACAGTCTGCTCCAACACCTGGCTGACCTTTTATAGCTTAGGTACTGCCCCACCCTCTTAACTGGCTCAGTTGGGAGCACCTGGACTGGAACAGAAGACCTGAGCCCAGTTTCATTTAATGGGCCAGCTACCCTGTTACAATGATGAATATGTATGAAAATTAAGCCTGTACAGAGACAGTAGTCACAAGGCAAGAGAAGCCAAACCCCAGAACTCCACCTGCTTTCACTGTTAAATGTCTTTAACAGATGGACTAGGAGGAAAAAAAGACTCAGACTCACTGGATAGTGTTTTAAAGCACATGGTAGTCACAAATAATGTATCACAATGCAATTTGGTTGGCTGGCTAGGTATTTATAATGTGACCATCACCATGGTACCTGACTGCTAACAAAAATGAAGTAGATAAGAAATCAGAAAGACTGTATTCTCCACTCCTTCCCCATATACACTGTTGGAGCATGCTTGGCGATTGATAAGGAAACCAAGCTATTCTTGGTTTGTTATTGATAGAAACCTATTGCTAAGAGATATTGCTTATATCTTACTTTGAACATGGCAAGATCCATGGCCATTATGATGCGTAAGGGAGTACTACCGCTACGATCTAGCAGCCAAGAAAGCCCCTCTTATTGCTAGCAATCTCACTCACAATCTAATGTCACAATCTTGCCAGGACAGAGTAATGGGCTGTAGACAGCCTGGCCCTATATAACTGATAGCACTAGCATGTGAACATGGGAGTCATGGCTAACCAACAGAATTAAATCTAGCAAGAGCAACCTGTTGGGTCCAGCAAATTGAACTAACCACCCTTCGAGCTTCCCCCTTCAGCACTAGCTCCAGCAATCTGAACACAGTTCCAGTGCAGCAGAGCTAGTGGGGATTAGTCTGGCTGAGAAGAGGCACAGCATCCCTGGTCAGAGCAGTTATGGTATTGTCATAGAGACAAATTCAATCCACTGAGGATCCCGGAGATCAGTATCATAGCCTTAAATTGCATCCAGTGTTTGGTGGGGAAGCAGAGCAACGTGTGGAATGCCGGGGTGATGTGATGTCATTCCCCTGGATTACTCAAAAGATAAACTGTCACATTTTTTAGCATCTGCAGCTCGGCGGTATTTACTTTCACCCTCAGATACGGTGGATTGCCATAACTGAGTCTAGAGAGATGCAGCTCCTTGACCAGCCAAAGATGGTCCAAAGAGATGCATATGTCTTTCTTCCACTGCTTTTTCCCAGCTATGAGGAACAAAGGTGAGTCAGAAGTGGAGGATCACATTTCCTTCAAGACTTTGAGAACTTGTAGCTCCATGAATTGTGTGAAGGATGGTGAGGTATTTCCTTTGCATTCCAATGCACTGCCTCCAATTCCTAGAATTCAGCTATGTCTGCATGTGGATGCTCTTCTCTGTGAAGCAGGCAGAAAGTTCCTCAGTAGCATGTGCGGAAAAAAGTGAAGGCCTCTAGGCTGGAGCAGCAGTGTTGGAGTGTTGCACAGGTGTAATATAATCTCCCCAGATTCGCACGGGAGGTGATTGTGCAATCTCCAACTTCATACAGGTCCCCCGCTGCTGCACACAACCCACTGACTTGGGCTTTGTATAGGGTCCATGATTTGGTTTTTGTTCAGAAGGAAGAGAAGCTCCAATTGACTTCCACAGGAGCTGCGCACATGCATCTACTGGCAGAATTTAGTCCTAAATTTTATATGTTAAATAAATCCAGGAATCATTTTCAGAAATTCTCTGTAAACCATGGGCCTGATCCAATGTCTGCTGAACTCGGTGAGAGTCTTTCCACTGACTTCAGTGTGTTCTAGTTCAGACCCTATATGCATCCCCAAAACGAGTGTCTGCATGAGTATTTGTCCCACTTGAACAGATTTGTGATTGTATTTTCTATGAGGGCTTTGTCATGAAATCTGTTTGTTGGGTTCGGTAGCTATGTTCAGTTTTCAATAGCATGTCCCCTACACGTTTCACTAGACTAAGCACCTCACAACTGCTAGCTCATATTGCGAGGCCTATACAATGACCCACAGTTACTCTTCTCCATACATTCAGAAACAAAACTGTTGATTGATTAAGAGCTGTCGGATGTTGCCAGGGACAATAGGCCCAAAGTTGGAGATCCAGCTGTCACCATAGTGTACAGTAAGAAAAGATAAGAGTTTTCAATCAGTTTAGGAGCTAAAAAGCAGTGACTCACCACCAGGCAATGGCTATTTTTGCTATCGACTAATAATAATAGTATTGTCTCATGACAATAAATGTCACTCTGTTTTCTGACAGTCTTTCCAAGGTTTTGCCCTATCCTTTTTCAAAACAATGTATATCAAGTGAGGAAGGATAAATCTGATAGCAAATATTTTATTTTACCAATGTTTTTGCAATGTTTAAGAGGCAGAAATCAAATCTTCCTTAAAAAGAATGAGTCAAATCATGAGGCTCCCACTCCGGCAAAATTGCATTGAGTTCAGCGTGCCATTTTTGGGGGGGAGTTTTTAAGAGAATCTAGGACTTATGAAGGGTTCATAAAAGCTCAACTCCTCTCTCTGTTCACAGAACAGGTACAGCATGACATGATATTTAATTAGCGAGGATGCTCTCCCACAATTGTAAAATGGCACAAGAGAAGTGACCCAGTGTACGCATTAAGCAAAAAGCTCAACTCTGAATTTCAGCTTCAGTCAAAAATCCTATTGATGTCAATGAGAGTTTTTGTCTTAATAAGAATGTCAGGACTGAGTGAAGAATCTTGAATCAAGTTGTACCTTCTGGGGCACTTTGCTAGACGTCTTCCAGCAGGTGTTTGGTACCTTTGTACTTACCATGCAAGAGACAGATTGTGCTACCCTGACACACTCCTCAAGTAGTTCCATTTACTTCAGTAAGTAAGGTACTGCTCAAGATGAGTCGAGGTAGAAGAACCCAAGCCCCTGGAGACAGTATTTGATCATTTCAGCTTAAAAACCCATTTTAATTTTTTTTTAGTTTTTTAGAAGTGAGGCAGTTTCCTGAATTTTTTAGGTTTAAAAAGAAATGTTCCTGAAGGGCGAGCACATATAGAAAGAGATGGCTTTAAACATTAACAAGCTGACACTTAAAAGCAGAAGCAAAAGTGAGACATTTTCAAACTGCCAAGGTGAGTTTCCAAATGTTATGTTCTCTCTTTCTCTGCGTTTTCACTGACATCCCACAGGGAACATAAGTCTGATGAACTTCTGAGCAAGTTGGATTTTAGGGGGAAAAAATACAAAAAATTGTTCAAAGGCATTGAAATGATGTAGACAACACAGGGGTTGGTGCACCACATGCCATCCCTGCAGCATAGTGGGGGAAATTGGGCATAAAAGAGAAAAGGAGGCTCGATCCCCACTCCATACTGCACTGATTCTGAGCTACATTTTGGTCCTTTGTAGCCATTATAGACTGGCAGCCTCCAGTCTGCTCTAGCATGCCACAGGGGTAAAAGCACATAAAAGAGCAGCACTAGGATCAGGGCAGTGCGAAGAGAGGTTTTTAAGCCACCTAACTCTCTGCCTGTTGGGTACATGTGAAGAATTGACCCTGGGTATGTGGGTCATCTGGTTAGATGATTTTTTTTCTGCAGTGGAAACTCCTGCCAGACTCACGGTGCCCCTCTGAAATTTGGCACTCACTGTAATCATCTGTCCAGCGTGTGCTTAAAGGTACCCTTGGATAATGCCACATATTTACCTTGCAAGAGCAGGGTGAGGCTTAATTCATTAGAATTTACGAAGTGCTCTGAGAGCCTCAGATGAGAGGCACAATAGGTACGTGGTTACTTATTTTTATTATTGCCTTTGTCAGTACATCACCCCAAGTGCAACAGCAAGAGGAAGGATGTTCTTTAGACATTAAACTACTGCATTTCTCCTATCTATTTTTAAACAATTCCATTTTACATCTGAGAAGAGTGATTGCTGAAATACCCAACTGGCCTAGCTAGCCGCAGCCACCCACAATATACAATTTATCTGCAAGTATGTCAGGAACTATTGTCTAGTACCTTTTTATGACACTCCTGGAACTAAGAGAATTAAGAGACAGCTGTTCAGGATTGAAGTCGCAACACCAGTTAGCCAGAGCTACTTGACCTGTGAAATCATTCCTCCCCATCCCCCCCCCCGCCACCCTCCCAATGCATAACTGTGAGGAGAAGTCCTTCAAGGAACGGCCTCATGGAAGACGGCCTCCCTGTGGGTAATTGGATTTGTGATATCATCCCAAGGCACTATCTTAAACCCCTATGCGGGAATATGGCACATGGAAATTACACATGGCATTTCTCCAGTTCATTTCTACATTGCTAACAGCTGTCCAAGTGTAACCTGCCTGAGAATCCTGGGGATCATGTAACAATCATTCACTTTCGTCATAACCAGCTAAGAAGGCTTCATTATATTAGGAAAGCTGATCTATGGCATCTGCCAACACGAACACCATTCCCTCCACCCCTCCCGACCATCCCTCCCCACTTTTTCAGTCTCTTGTGGCTTTTTCAATAGTGGTTTTCTTTCCGCTTGAAATAGGGCTGTTTCTCTGAGTGGAAAAAAGGCCCTGTTTGTGGGGTGCAGCTGCATTTCAAAGGTACATTGTTGGTGAGTTATGAATTTGCATGCCTTTACTAATGTGTAGAAACAGGGGGATTCTTTTGCTTTTTAATCAAAATTGATGTTATTCCTCTGCCAGTGGTACCCAAGGAACTGTTTTGTTCCATTTCCTTTCCTTTCATGCAGTCCTATTTATGTTTAGATCTGGTTTGCTGCCACTAAGAATCATTGTCATTACCACCAGTGTCTAAGGCCCAGCCAAATCTAGCAGCTGTGTGTTTAATGCCTACTCTCACGAAGGTTTATTTCCTTGACAACATGGCCTTGTCTGAAGCAACTTTCCCTCATTTTTTTTTAAAAGGTCCCTTTGCAGTATTTTTTTTTAAGTTGAGGCTGAGAGTTTTAGGTATAAATAAATGCATTAAATTAATTATTATTTTGATGGTCCTCAATTCCCCAACTCCAAGCAACCAAAACTCACTCTGTGTCTAACCCACCCGTAGCATTTAAAATGGAATACCTAGGTGGCCAAATGGGACCCCCTGACCCCTATATCCTGTTCCTTTCTCAGAGCTTTGCTGCCAGTTTCCTTGATAAAAGGAGAGAGTGAGAGATAATTAACAAAAAACATGGCCCCTGGACAATGGAACAACTGGCCTTGGCCAGCAAGAAATTTATCCTGGTTTTCTAGGTGAACTTTCTCCCATCAATCTTTCCTTTAACCTCCATGTTAGTGGAAGCAATAGGAACACTCCCTCCCCTCCCCTGAGCAAATGCTTTCTTTTGATTGAAAACAAAAAAAGGGATCGGAGAGCGCTGAGGTAAAATCTGGGTGGTATAGTGCTGCAGCACAATGCCACCACTGTTCCACTGGCAATAGCTTGTGTTTTACAACAGGGGAGGGGAAAGAATGAATAGGCTGATGATGTGAAACAATTCTACCAATTCAGGGCTACAAACCCATCTTCTGTTCCACAGGGAGTTGAACAAAAAGGGAAAGCAGGGAGAGAAAGAATTAAAACAAAATGAGTTAATCTAAAAATCTTCCATATCCTGGAAACACTTCTCTGAGATTCCTGGATGAAGTCTGAATATTATTACTTGGACTTTAAGTTATTGACAAAGCTTAAGAGACGTGTAGAGAAAGGCTTGTGGCTTCTTTGTCTAAAGGATAAAGTACAATAGGCCTAAGTACTAAGATCTCTTGGGCTGCTCTGCTCTCCCTCTGAAAACCCTAGCAGTAGTAAAAAATGATTGGTGGTGCGACTGGGAGTGCATGTGACAATGCATGTCCACTTCAGGTCCCCTTAAGAGGGTATTATAGTTAGGGAAAATATTTGTGCTCTGAAGATGACACTCTCCATTTTGTTAATGGCTCTCATCTGGTGCTGATAATCACACCCACCACACTCCTGTCAGTTGTGTGCTGTTTTCCAATTAATGGGGCCTTGGAGAAAGCATCCTTTTTTCTGCAACCAAGACAATTACATTGTGTTCACCTACTTGAGAAGACGCAAAGGTGACTATGGGGGCATTCCACATTGTAAATTACTGATAAAACAAAAACAGAGCGAGCACCCCACCAATAAATTAGGATTCTTGGCTCCCATTTGGGGCAGGCTTTGGGAAGAGTGCATGCAGACTTGGCGTGGAAGAATTTTGCACAGAAACGAATGCAGCTTGATCATTTTATTGCACCAGCATATTACATGAAAAAACCTTTTCTTGGATTTTTACAGCAGTTAAAGGTATTTTGTGCTGACAATATTTTGCTCTGGCCTCACCAGAGCTTAAGGATGCATGAATGAAAGCAAATGCCAGCAGTGGAAAGGAAAAGAGGAAGAAGCACCATAATTCATTACACATAAGAGCAATAGAATCTAAACAGTTTCCTTTTTAAAAAATAAAATGAATGTCAGTTTTGCTAGGAAGGGATCATAACCACAGGTCGGGGGAGGATCTGGGTGCACTAGAAACACAAAAGTGGGCTGTTAACGTTCACTTTTCCTTGTGGAGAAAAACCTAAATACAGAGAGGCACAATGATCTGGATTTAAAGTTTAAAGTCTTGGAACATGAAGCACTGCTGACAACTGTAGTGAGCCCTATATTAACACGTGGGTTAGATTAAAATAACAAGGTTTGATAGTTCTTTTTCACTAGCTGCCCACCAAAAGCATTTTGCCTTTGTCACTGAACATTCTGAAAAACAAAAACATGGAACATTTAATCTCCTGCAATTATTTGATTTCAAATTTAAAAAATGAACATGAAGATCATTGTGGTCTCAGGGATCTGTTGGCGTTACGGGAAAGCGCCGTGCGGGATCCAGCATGGAAGGGCTAGTATAGAAAAAGAGCTGTAGTTTGTTCACGTGGGATAGTTACCATCCTAAATCACAATTTACAGGCCAGATTCTCAGCTGGTGTAAATCAGCATAACTCCACTGAGCTAAATTCTAAAATTAAATAATTCTCGCTCTAGAATTCTAGATCACAGGTCAGTTTCTATGAAACTACAGGTTAAAATGAATCATGACAGAATTCTTTTGTATCTGTTGCAGTTTTAGACAACATGTGACCTACAAACCTTGACCATTCCAAGGGAGAGGCCCAAATCAGTAAAAGCGCAAGTAAAGCTAAAAACATGCTATTTTTCAATGCTTAATTGTAAAAAATTGATATTTTAGATCATGTTGTATGTACGGAGCCAGATCCTCTGCTGGAAGCTGACAAACACATGACAGATGTTAGTTACACTGTTCAATGTGCTAACAGAAGGAGATCAGATACTCCAGAGTTGAGTGCGATATAAGAACCAGAGTAGAAGAGAACAGCTTCAGTGACTTCTGCGGAGTGATGCCAGTTTACAGCTCTGGCCCATAGAGTATTTCTATGATGGTCTCATTACAGTTATTTACATATGTTGGTTGCTGTAGTTATAATTCAATCACGTTTTTAAATATGAAAGTTTATTTTTCTAATATCTTATTTCATAACTGCAGTAAGACATTCCAGGCTATACCATTGTGTGCTCCGGAAGTTCTAGGATTCTCCTTCTGCCTCACATTGAGGTCAACGCTGGAAGGTGCAGAGGTTTATTTTTAAATAGTGCTCAGTGTAGAGAAAAATATGGTTTTTATTTTGTAAATTCTGAACAGTACCCTGACAGTGTCCTTTTAATGACTGAATATCCACTGACTTATTGTAATATCTGAGTACTAACGGGAAGCCAGTCATCCTGACTGTCTGAAGAACAGGCTAAAATAAGTGAATCATCTGCTGTCATGTTGGCTGATGCACTTCAAGGCCTTGACTTGCATAGACTGTAAAGGAGCTGCAGTGGCTTCAGAGAGATTTCTCACAGCACAGAGTCAGTATGCAAAATTGATTCATTATAATGGCAGTAATCCCCTCTAGTTACAGGATATAAGTCTGGGCTTCAGCCTGTTCCCACTGAAGTCAATGACAAAACTCTTATTGATTACAGTGGTTCTAGGATTAAACCCCTCATCATGGTACTGTCATTTCATGACATCAGACTATTTCACCTGAACACGAGCAGAGAAAAGTCTGGAACGGACAGATGGGTTCTCAGTGGAGGACTAACAGCACTAGGGTAGCGGATTCACCTTGAAGCTAGACAGATCTGATTCTGCGTTTGTTTCTGACAGCTCTCTGTCAATGGTAGGGTGACCTATTTCCCAAAAGGAAAATGGGACACCGTCTGGGGCTGGCTCAAGTCCTCTCTCCTCCCCTCCGCTAGGCTGGGGTCACTGGAACCCTACCTGGCCCGCCCCTCATGAGGCTCGGGTTGCTGGAACCGCGCCCTGCCCCGAACAGGCTGGGGTTGCAGGAACATTACCTGCCCCCCTTTCCCCCCCCCCCCGACAAGAGACTGTTGCTGTTGCCTGCAACCCTGCTTGCTCCCCTCCTGTAAGGGGCTGGCATCTCCACTTGCCCCCTCCCCCACAAATTCTCCCACACTGCACCCCACTTTTTTGACAAAAGTGGGCATTTGTCCCATTTGCTCTTGCCAACTGATCAAATTGCCATGAGCCAATGAATGGGACAAATGCCCACTTTGGCCAAAAAAAGTCAGGACAACTGGGACAGGCCTTAAAAAAGGGACTGTCCCGGCCAAAATGGGACATATGGTCACCTAGTCAATAGGTGCTGTTAGGTTCTATGTTGTGATGTTGCCATCCAGCTGCATTAATTTGCTTCTGTCCACAGACTCACTCTTGGGAGACCTTATATGTGCTTATTTCCCACTGGCTCACATAAACAAGGTTATTCCTGAGGAGGAAAACAAAACTAACAGTCACCATCTTGGCTGACACCAGAGACTGAACCAGGGACCTCCAGAGCTACAAGCATGACAAGGCCTGGTCTGCACACAAAGCTGCTCTGATTTAACTAAAGGTGCTAAATTTAATTAAACTGATGCAACTTTGTGTGTGGACATTCTTAAATTGATTTACATCTGGCTGGTATTGTTTTAACTTTGTGTAAATGTACAGGGACAAGGAGGGTGAAGTAATATCTTTCATTAGACCAGCTTCTTTTAGTGAGAGAGACACGCTTTTGAGTTTACACAGAACTCTTCTTCAGGTCTGGGAGATGTACTCAGAGTGGCACAGCTAAATACAAGGGGGAATAGGTTGTTTAGCATAAGCAGTTATTTCAAGGAAACATTCAAGGTGAAGTGGGGATAAAGAAGGGGGGTTGTTGGTAGGTTATATATTGTTGTGATAAGCCATAAACCCAGTATCTCAATTCAGTTCAGTCCATGATTTTTAGTGTCTAGCAAAGTTATGAATTTAAGCTCTCAGGCTCGTCTTTTGAAGGTGTTGTGCAGGTTTCCTTTGAGGATGGGGACTGAGAGGTCAGATATAGAGAGATCACTTTGTGAAAAGTGTTCACCCACAGACGATGTGGGGTTTGGGATTTTTATTGTTTTCCTGTGTGAGTTCCTCTGAGAGTGTAGTGGCTGTCTGGTTTCACCCACATAGTTGTTATTGGGGCATTTAGTGCACTGCATCAGGCACAGCACATGTTGTGATAGGCATGTGTAGGACCCATGGATCTTGACAGGTGTGTTGTGGGGGGTGTTGAACACTGTAAGTACCTTTCCCAGACCTGAGGAAGAGCTCTGTGTAGCTCAAAAGCATGTCTCTCTCCCCTACAGAAGTTGGTCCAATAAAAGATATTACCTCCCCCATCTTGTCTCTCCAATATCTTGAGATCATCACAGTTACAACACCTCTAAGTTTACAGCAAAAGCAACTCAGCCAGGTCTCCGCTGATACAAGTTGAGCCAGTTTAACTAAAGTTTGTGTGTAGCCGGCCCGTGGATCTCTGCAGCTTGAGCAAGGCTCCATCCCTGGCGCTGCAACAGGTTCCCATCCTCTGTGGCTCAGATACAAAGGGAAACACATAACACACCCTGACCAGCAGGTGACACAGGTACAGTCTTTTTACATGTTTGCCTCTGCCCCACACGAACAGTTATTACATTCCCCCTTGCTGCGCAGTTATACCTTTTCTGAATCTATTTCTTAATACTATACCCGGGACAAATGGATTCACTGCATTGCAGTTAAGTTTTCCCTTATCCCTGTGCCACAATCAGCAGCACCCAGACTACCTGCCAGTTTTTTTCACTCTGGTATAATGCCCTCGTCTTCACAGACATTCCCAGTGTTTACTTCAATGCAAACCATCTCAAGGGCAGACAAACGTGCTGCCTGTTCCTTTCTTCTCTGCACCCTGAGGCAGCCGTCTGTTGTGCGTTTTAAATAGGGGGCATGTGAGATCAAGTTTGAAGATGAATGTGGTGCTGTTGCAGCGATGTTGGCCCGCAGGTGAGATGTGCTACAAAAGAGATAGCACTTGCATTGTTATGCAGGCTGCCCACGTAAACCCACAGTTACTTGGGATCTGTGCCCTATGGCAAGCCTCTGACCAACTTGGGAGTGGGCACTATGCCATCTTAACAGATGGGCATAAGTGAATTCAGCCAAAAGACTATGTATGTGCATCAGATATGTTGGTTTAGGAATAGTTCTCAGCCTGGAAACTCACGCACTGTGGTGTGGTGTCCAGAAAGATAACACTATCCTCCTGAGATCTTGTTTTTACTAAATGTGGATTGTGTCTCTTGCTTCACTCTTACTCACATAGCCATTCATAACTGAATGTCATTATTCAGCGTTACAAAGGAGAAGGACTGCTCATAATCTATGGGGCAGGGAGGGTATCACTCCATAGGCTGACAGCAATACTCATTCTCTAAAATATAAAGGCCAGGGGCTAGGTTCAGTACTGGGCCTCTAGCCCAACACTGAAGGGGCAGCCCAGGAGAAGGGTGGAGTGGGTAAAGTCAGCTTTCAGACACCTTTGTGCCTCTCGGATTTTGCCCACTCTAGGGGATCATTCAGCTCCTGGCACATGTTAAAGCAGCTAATTTACAGCAGCCTCCCCATGGCTATTTATGGACTGCTCTGCAGCCCCACATAGTCCTAGCCACGCCCCCTCCCGCCCCCAAAACATAACCTACCCTACCAAACAGTGTGTTTGTTGTGAGGATCTGAGTGTTGGATCTGAGTGTTTGTTGTGAGGACAGTTTGACAGTTTGACCGTGTGTTTGATTGGTTGGTTGAAAAGGGCGGGAATTGGGAGTGCTTTGTTGCAGGTGAGCTGTCTGTCCTGACTGTATAAAAAGCCAGTTGGCAACGACCCAGCTGAGCAGCGGGGAACCAGCGGAGCAGCTAGCAGCAGGAGTTTGCCTGGGAGTTCGCCTGGGGAGAGCCCACTGAGGCTTACATCTTGCCGGCTTCTCTGAGTAATTACTGCATCTCCTGAGGAAGCTCGTAGAAGGAAGGTAATATGGATGGGGGGTGTTCAGCTGTTGTGACCTGCACTGGATGTGCTATGTTTGTCTTTCTTCCACAGGACAGAAGCGACTTTGTCTGTACAAAGTGCAAACTGGTCTCCATATTGGAAGAGAAGTTTCAAGGTCTGGAGCAACAGGTATTGACCCTGCGTTGCATAAGAGAAACTGAAGATTTCCTGGACAGACATCAGGATATGCTTCTACGGGCACAAGGTTCTGAAGATTCAGAGCAAGCTGCACAGCGGGGACAGGAAGCCGGCGAAGATATTTGGATTGTGACCTCCAGAAGAAGAAAGAGGAACGTCCATGTACCAGCAACGCAGATACAGGTAAGTAACCATTTTCATGTTCTCTCCACAGGTACCAATGCGGAGAGTGGACCAGATGATACGTCTGAGGGAAGGGAGCAGAAGGAGACTCCGCCAGTTGGAAGGCATGAGATGCACTGTCCTAGGGTTGGGGGTTCCACAACCACCACTCCCAAGAGAAGGAGGCGGGTGGTGGTGGTCGGGGACTCTCTCCTCAGGGGGACTGAGTCATCTATCTGCCGCCCCGACCGGGAAAACCGAGAAGTCTGCTTCTTGCCAGGAGCTAAGATTCGCGATGTGACGGAGAGACTGCCGAGACTCATCAAGCCCTCGGATCGCTACCCCTTCCTGCTTCTCCACGTGGGCACCAATGAAACTGCCAAGAATGACCTTGAGTGGATCACTTCAGACTACGTGGCTCTGGGAAGAAGGATAAAGGAGTTTGAGGCACAAGTGGTGTTCTCGTCCATCCTCCCCGTGGAAGGAAAAGGCTGGGGTAGAGACCGTCGAATCGTGGAAGTCAACGAATGGCTATGCAGGTGGTGTCGGAGAGAAGGCTTTGGATTCTTTGACCATGGGATGGTGTTCCAAGAAGGAGGAGTGCTAGGCAGAGATGGGCTCCACCTAACGAAGAGAGGGAAGAGCATCTTCGCGAGCAGGCTGGCTAACCTAGTGAGGAGGGCTTTAAACTAGGTTCACCAAGGGAAGGAGACCAAAGCCCTGAGGTAAGTGGGGAAGTGGGATACCAAGAGGAAGTACGAGCAGGAGCGTGTGAGAGGGGAGGGCTCCTGCCTCATACTGAGAAAGAGGGGCGATAAGCGGGTTATCTCAAGTGCCTATACACAAATGCACAAAGCCTGGGAAACGAGCAGGGAGAACTGGAAGTCCTGGCAAAGTCAAGGAATTATGATGTGATTGGAATAACAGAGACTTCGTGGGATAACTCATATGACTGGAGTACTGTCATGGATGGATATAAACTGTTCAGGAAGGACAGGCAGGGCAGAAAAGGTGGGGAATTGCACTGTATGTAAGAGATCAGTATGACTGCTCGGAGCTCAAGTATGAAACTGCAGAAAAACCTGAGTCTCTGGATTAAGTTTAGAAGTGTGAGCACCAAGGGTGATGTCATGGTGGGAGTCTGCTATAGACCACCGGACCAAGGGGATGGGGTGGACGAGGCTTTCTTCCGGAAACTCGCAGAAGCTACTAGATCGCACACCCTGGTTCTCCTGGGAGACTTCAATCACCCTGATATCTGCTGGGAGAGCACTATAGCAGTGCACAGACAATCCAGGAAGTTTTTGGAAAACGTAGGGGAAAATTTCCTAGTGCAAGTGCTGGAGGAACCAACTAGGGGCCAAGCTCTTCTTGACCTGCTGCTCACAAACCAGGAAGAATTAGTAGGGGAAGCAAAAGTGGATGGGAACCTGGGAGGCAGTGACCATGAGATGGTCGAGTTTCGGATCCTGACGCAAGGAGGAAAGGAAAGCAGCAGAATACGGACCCTGGACTTCAGAAAAGCAGACTTTGACTCCCTCAGGGAACTGATGGGCAAGATCCCCTGGGAGAATAACATGAGGGGGAAAGGAGTCCAGGACAGCTGGCTGTATTTTAAAGAATCCTTATTGATGTTACAGGGGCAAACCATCTCGATGTGTAGAAAGAATAGTAAATATGGCAGGCGACCAGCTTGGCTTAACAGTGTAATCCTTGCTGATCTTAAACACAAAAAAGAAGCTTACAAGAAGTGGAAGATTGGACAAATGACCAGGGATGAGTATAAAAATATTGCTCGGGCATGCAGGAGTGAAATCAGGAATGCCAAATCACACCTGGAGTTGCAGCTAGCAAGAGATGTTAAGAGTAACAAGAAGGGTTCTTCAGGTATGTTAGCAACAAGAAGAAAGTCAAGGAAAGTGTGGGCCCCTTACTGAATGAGGGAGGCAACCCAGTGACAGAGGATGTGGAAAAAGCTAATGTACTCAATGCTTTTTTTGCCTCTGTCTTCACGAACAAGGTCAGCTCCCAGACTACTGCACTAGGCAGCACAGCATGGGGAGGAGGTGACCGGCCCTCTGTGGAGAAAGAAATGGTTTGGGGCTATTTAGAAAAGCTGGACGTGCACAAGTCCATGGGGCCGGATGCATTGCATCTGAGAGTGCTAAAGGAGTTGGCGGATGTGATTGCAGAGCCATTGGCCATTATCTTTGAAAACTCGTGGCGAACCGGGGAAGTCCCGGATGACTGGAAAAAGGCTAATGTAGTGCCAATCCTTAAAAAAGGGAAGAAGGAGGATCCTGGGAACTACAGGCCAGTCAGCCTCACTTCAGTCCCTGGAAAAATCATGGAGCAGGTCCTCAAAGAATCAATCCTGAAGCACTTGCATGAGAGGAAAGTGATCAGGAACAGCCAGCATGGATTCACCAAGGGAAGGTCATGCCTGACTAATCTAATCGCCTTTTATGATGAGATTACTGGTTCTGTGGATGAAGGGAAAGCAGTGGATGTATTGTTTCTTGACTTTAGCAAAGCTTTTGACACGGTCTCCCACAGTATTCTTGTCAGCAAGTTAAGGAAGTATGGGCTGGATGAATGCACTACAAGGTGGGTAGAAAGCTGGCTAGATTGTCGGGCTCAACGGGTAGTGATCAATGGCTCCATATCTAGTTGGCAGCCGGTATCAAGTGGAGTACCCCAAGGGTCGGTCCTGGGGCCAGTTTTGTTCAATATCTTCATAAATGATCTGGAGGATGGTGTGGATTGCACTCTCAGCAAATTTGCGGATGATACTAAACTGGGAGGAGTGGTAGATACGCTGGAGGGGAGGGATAGGATACAGAAGGACCTAGACAAATTGGACGATTGGGCCAAAAGAAATCTGATGAGGTTCAATAAGGATAAGTGCAGGGTCCTGCACTTAGGACGGAAGAACCCAATGCACCGCTACAGACTAGGGACCGAATGGCTAGGCAGCAGTTCTGCGGAAAAGGACCTAGGGGTGACAGTGGACGAGAAGCTGGATATGAGTCAGCAGTGTGCCCTTGTTGCCAAGAAGGCCAATGGCATTTTGGGCTGTATAAGTAGAGGCATAGCGAGCAGATCGAGGGACGTGATCGTTCCCCTCTATTCGACATTGGTGAGGCCTCATCTGGAGTACTGTGTCCAGTTTTGGGCCCCACACTTCAAGAAGGATGTGGATAAATTGGAGAGAGTCCAGCGAAGGGCAACAAAAATGATTAGGGGACTGGAACACATGAGTTACGAGGAGAGGCTGAGGGAGCTGGGATTGTTTAGCCTGCAGAAGAGAAGAATGAGGGGGGATTTGACAGCTGCTTTCAACTACCTGAAAGGGGGTTCCAAAGAGGATGGCTTTAGACTGTTCTCAATGGTAGCAGATGACAGAACGAGGAGTAATGGTCTCAAGTTGCAGTGGGGGAGGTTTAGATTGGATATTAGGAAAAACTTTTTCACTAAGAGGGTGGTGAAACACTGGAATGCATTACCTAGGGAGGTGGTAGAATCTCCTTCCTTAGAGGTTTTTAAGGTCAGGCTTGACAAAGCCCTGGCTGGGATGATTTAATTGGGGATTGGTCCTGCTTTGAGCAGGGGGTTGGACTAGATGACCTCCTGAGGTCCCTTCCAACCCTGATATTCTATGATTTTATGAAATCCCTATGCCAGGCTAAGGGATGCATATGCTGACTCTACACTGCTTCTGTTCCACAAAAAATCTCTCTCAGACCAATGCAGCTCCATTATAGCCCCTATATGCCACTAGAATGAGGGTCACAGTCTGCGCCAGGATATACTGATGTAGGGTATCCAGCTTTAGGACAGTTTGTGTGTCCTTTGATCTAGGCACAGCCTTGTGACACAACATAACATGCAAAAGTGCAATAAAAAGGAGTATTCCCCCAAGAGGCTGGTGAGAGCATTATGTGGAAAAGGCACTCAGTTTTGGTGGCCTACCCAAGGTTCTATTGCAGTTCAGTTTCCCCCCTGGAATCTATCTGTTGGTCTCAGTTTGCCACCCATGGATGTGTGTCCATCTTTCTTACCTAGTTTTGTACAACAGCGATCACCTCTAGTTTAGTACAGTAGGACCCAGCTGCCAGGCTGAGCTGATGCAGAAAAGGAATGACCTCTCACAAAGAAATAGACTGGCATCACTAGGTCACAGAAAATTCACTGGAGGAATAGCACAGAAATGCTGCTCAACTTTACTTGGCCTTCATGAGACGATATGCCATCGCCTCAGCAACAAGAAAACATAACAGCACTTAACTGGACGAGAGAAAGATGCAGCCAGCAGCTGCCAGTCGCAGAACGGCAGCTTTAGGTTTAGGCTCTGCTAGGTTTAAAAGCCTTGCCATGGAAAGGCCATGCTGGGGAAAATGTTGCTATGAAAGGGTATATGAGGAAGAGAGCATTAATAAGGAAAAGGCCGTTACTAAGGAAGGGGCTGGTTTGGTGGTGCATCTAATACAACTCTATCACATTATGGCTTAACGAAAAAACATTGGGGAAGATTTTCATCTTTAATCAGTCTTAACTTTTTTGTGCACAGGGAGTGACTAAAAATATCCAGTCTACTGAGAAATAAAGATTGTGTAAAATGACACAGCTAATAATGTATCCCTGCAAATATTAAAGTCGGGCCTGGTAGCTCTGAAGTAAGGCACAGCACAAGCAGAAGCCAACCCACTTTCTCAACATACAGAACAAAGAGAGACAAACTCCTCCTGACTTCCCTTGAAGACACTGAGTGGAAGAGTCTGCTAGCGATATGGCCTCTTAATCACATCAATAATAAATGTATGCCTGAGGAAGTCACATCACCCAGAAAGGTTGGCCATCACTTTAGTAAGGAAATAAATCCACCTCTGTTGGCCCACTCATTTACCCACCTTCCAGAAATATTAGTAGAGAAGTAGCCATTAGACAGCTGCTCCCAAAATTCCTCAGGTCAGACATTTTCACTTCAGTTCAGAAGGGGGCGTTTTACATAATTTGATGAAACTAGAAGTAACTTTAATTGCCAATTTACCTGATTTTATCAATATTTAGAGATAAGGCACTTTGTGTCAGGCTCTGAGTTCTAGCCAGTCAGACCTGATGGTTAGAGCCAGGGTCAAGAACAGGTACCAAAGGTCGAAGCCAGTCGTAGAGTTGGGACCGAGCCAAGGGCAGGTCTGAAACCAGGGTCCAAGGACAGACCGGGGGCCAGAACAGAAATCAGAGTCCCTAGACAAGCTGAATAAGGATTGGAAGCTGGATGCAGACCAAAGGTCAAAGCCAGGTTGGGTCAGTCCAGGGATCTGGGTCTCAGGAGGCAGGTGCAGGCCTGGAGTAAGGTCAGGGTAGGGCACAGACTAGGCAGGGGCAGGAATTGGACCAAAGGTGGGCTGGAAGCCTAATGACTCTGTAACACTGTCAGACAGCAGGAGAGTTCCTGGCCGAGTAGTGCTGTTGTGCTGACTAACTTGCAGCTCTGGCGGGGTCAGTGAAACACCTGTTGGTCACCTGATCCAAGCCCTGCCCAGGGACAGGCTGCTGCAGTATGTCTGAGGGCTGAGTCACTGCAGGAAGGTGAATCATGTCACCTCAGTGAGCAGCCCTGGTGTGGCGGCGGGTTTGCCTCACACTGTGTGACAAAGGGATAGAAAAGTGAAGATTAATAGACTCCGCCCATAATTCAAGCAAATATTCAGGGAAAGAACAAAGGTTTAATCTCTAATATACATTAAATGTTACCTACTTATGAAAGAGCAAACTAATTGTATGAAAGATGGGATCAGGACACCAATAGGGCTAGTCTGTGGGAGGACAAAACAAACAAACAAAAGATTTGGTGCAGAGGACCACTATAAGAGGGTGCAGGGGACAAACTGCCTCAGTCTGTACACTATAAGAGAACCCTAATTTACAATTCTTTGTCCATAGCATTTTGCTCCAGTCCAGCTTAAACATTAAAAAAATATTGTGCAGACAGACGCAGAATGTGGTGGAAGAGCTAGTACTTCCTCGTATGCTGGACAAGCATAAATAGAAGAGACTACTGGACTAAGATTAGCGAAAAATAAAATTAATGTAACACTTGTATTATTCCAAATGATCCAGCAATAGGGAATCCCAATGAGGGATTCTTCATACAGTAGCACTAGGCACCTGATAACATATTTATTGGCAGCTGCAAAAGGGGACAACTTCTCTATATCAGTCAGTATACAATATGATGCGGGGGTCTTTCAGTCATGGAAACTCACACATCAAGTTAGGGTGAGACAAGAAAGATTATGTAAATAAATAAATACTAGAGCACCAATCTTGCAAGTGCATCCATGCATGCAAACCAATGAGCTTGCTTGACTTTCACCATGCAGGTGCAAAAAGAGGCATCTGCAGGTTTGAGACTGAGTTATCTGGATATTTTTAATGTCTGTTCAGTGAAAGAAAACTCCATGGCAGCAAGTCCAAAAAGTGTGCCATCCTGTTTGAGTATTAAAGGTAGAATGTAAGTTTGGAATGTCTGCAGTTTCATTTACAATGGAAACACCTAGAACGGACATAGATAAATCACATGGGACCCAAGCCAAAGCCCATTGGAGTGAATGAAATAACTCCTCTGTCGGCACTGGATCAGGTCCACAATGCCCCCGTTAAGACAGAAAGCAGAGAATTTGTTATAACAACAGTTGGTTACAGATTATTGTTCCTATATCCTTATCCCTATGTTCCTTAATAATGCCTCACACAATGAGACTCTGGTTTCTAGTGCCACAGTCCAAATCATAAGCACTAAGTAAGAGCTAGGTATTATTTTTAGATCATATATATGGGAAATTAAGGTATGGTAGATTATTAAAGTCAATCTCTGTTTTAATTTAAGATTTCAGAACATATGTAAAGATGGAAACAATGGCCAGTTGTTAGAACTATGATTCAAAATTAGAGAACTACAACACTTTTAAAATCGCATACTTAGTATTTTTTTCAGCATATTTGTAAAAGGAAACCACTGTATTCATACAGATGTGCATGTTTCCTTGGAGAGGTGGAGGGTCTCGTTCTTCAAGTCCCAGATAGTACCTATTTTTAAAAAAGGGAAACAAAGAGGACCCTGGGAATTACAGACCAGTCAACCTAAGTTTGATACCTGGAAAGGTACTGGATCCACTTATTAACCAATCAGTTTGTAAGCACCTAGAGGATAATATGGTAAGAGGTACAGGCAACATGGAATTGTCGAGAACAAATCACACCAAACACTTAATTTCCTTCTTTGACAGGGTTACTGGCCTAGTGGGAAGCAGGGAAGCAGTCAATGTGATATATCTTGTTTTTAGTAAGGCTTTTGACACTGTCCCACTTGACATTCTCATAGGCAAAGTAGAGAATGTGGCCTAGATGAAATTACTATAAGATGGGTGTCTCATTTCAGGGCAACTGGACCAGTATTTCTCCTCAGTGGTCCAGCAAGGGCATCCATTCTCAGGCTTCCAGCTCCCCAGCTGTTGCCTTTCTTGGATGGAGACCCCTGTCTCACTCCCTTCTGATGGGAGTATTTCAAGGCTGCACAGTTCCATGCTTACTGGACTGCTATGCCAGCAGAGGCAGGCTGCCCAAGCAGAACCTGCTTGCTTTCTCTTCAGAGACAGTTAACGGGTGTAACCACTAAAGTTATAAGTTACCCAAACAGCACTTTCTATTCACGCTTACTTTATTCTTAATGTAAAAGTAGTACGGAAAAAACATATAGAAAACAATAAAAGAACCTCCACTCAGACTAACAAGTTAACCAGAGATCATCCCAACTCTGGCATGGGCTCTGGCAGGAGCAGTCCTTCAAAACCCCACAAAAGGGGTCTCTTCTGTGGTCACAAGTTTATAACAGCCTCAGCTCTGAACTAGCACCCAGTCTTATGGCCTATCCAACCGTACCCTGAGGACTGGGTCCCTCTGTGGACCATGGTTCCAGTCTGTTTGCCGGCTCAGGATAAAGGGCCTAAGCCAGTTTAAAACCAGGTAATTTATCCGAAAACCCTTCCTTTGTCAGTTAGTCGCTTTAGAATCCAGTTTGAACTGATATATATGAATCTCTCCAGGGGGGATGGCTTCAATGGACTGATCATGGAGGAAGCACATTAGCATCCCCCTACCTACTAGAGAAGGTACATATAATTCCACAATAAACATACACTATTGCATTTTTAATACAATGGACCCCAAAGCTATTAAACCTAATTCAATGAAGTTTAACTTAATTCCATAAGGTTTGTCCAGGATGTTATGGGATACTGTCAGTCTGTCACAGTGGGTGCATATCTGCTGAAAGACCATACTCAAAGAGTAGTTATAATGGTTTGCTGTCAAACTGGGAGGACATATCTAGTAGGGTCCCACAAGGGTCTGTCCTGGTTCCAGTACTATCAATATTTTCATTAATGACTTGCATAATGGAGTAGAGAGTATCCTTATAAAATTTGTGGCTGACAACAAGCTGGGAGGAGTCACAGCACTTCGGAGGACAGGATTAAAATTCAAAATGACCTTGATAAATTGGAGAATTGGTCTGAGATCAACAAGATGAAAATTCAGTAAAGACAAGTGAAAAGTGCTACACTTAGGAAGGAACAATCAAATGCACAGCTACAAAATGGGTAGGCAGCAGTACTGCTGAGAAGGATGTAGGGGGTTATAGGGATCACAAATTGAATATGAGCCAACAACGTGATGCAGTTGCATAAAAGGCTAATATAATTCTCTGGTGTATTCACAGGAGTGTCGTATGTAAGACATTAGGGAGACAAGACAGGTGAGGTAATATCTTTTATTGGTCCACCTTCTGTTGGTGAGAGAAACAAGCATTCAAACCACAGGGCTCTTCTTCAGGTCTGGGAAAGGTACTCCCAGGGTCATAGTAAAATGCAAGGTGGAACAGAGTGTTTAGCATAAGTAGTTAGCACATATAGTAAGGGACCATTCAAGGCAAAGTGGCCCATTAACACCTGTGCAGACATAGGACAAAAAAAGAGGGGGTTAGTGAGTTACAGATTGTTGTAATAAGCCATAAATCCAATGTCTCTATTCAGTCCATTATTTTTTATGTCCAGCAGAGTAATGAATTTAAGCTCCCATGTTCGTCTTTTGAAAGTGTTGTTGTGCAGGTTTCCTTTGAGGAAGAGGACTGAGAGGTCAGATATAGAGTGATCGCTTTGTGAAAAGTAAAAACAATAAGGAGTCCTTGTGGCACCTTAGAGACTAACAATTTTATTTGGGCATAAGCTTTCGTGGGCTAAAACCCACTTTATCAGATGCATGGAGTGGAAAATACAGAGGCAGGTATAAATACACAGCACATGAAAAGATGGGAGTTGCCTTACCAAGTTGGGGGTCAGTGCTAACGGGCCAATTTAATTAAGGTGGAAGTGGGCCATTCTCAACAGTTGACAAGAAGGGGTGAATACCAAGGGAGGAAAATTCACTTTTGTAGTGCTAATGAGGTCAATGTAATCAAGGTGGCCCATTTCAAATAGTTGACAAGAAGGTGGAGTATCAGCAGGGAGAAATTATTTTTTGTAGTGACCCATCCACTCCCAGTCTTTATTCTGGCCTAATTTGATGTTGTCCAGTTTGCAAATTAATTCCAGTTCTGCAGTTTCTCATTGGAGTCTGTTTCTGAAGTTTTTTTGTTGAAGAATTGCCACTTTTAAATCTGTTATTGAGTGTCCAGGGAGATTGAAGTGTTCTCCTACTGGTTTTTGAATGTTATAATTCTTGATGTGTGATTTGTGTCCATTTATTCTTTTGCAAAGAGACTGTCCGGTTTAGCCAATGAGCACGGCAGAGGGGCATTGCTGGCACACGATGCCATATATCACATTGGTAGATGTGCAGGTGAACGAGCCCCTGATGGTGTGGCTGATGTGGTTAGGTCCTATGATGGTGTCCCTTGAATAGATATGTGGACAGAGTTGGCAACTGACTCTGTTGCAGAGATTGGTTCCTGGGTTGGTGTTTTTGTTGTGTGGTGTGTAGTTGCTGGTGAGCATTTGCTTCAGGTTGGGGGGCTGTCTGTAAGCAAGGACTGGCCTGTCTGATGAAGTGGGTTTTAGCCCACGAAAGCTTATGCCCAAATACATTTGTTAGTCTCTAAGGTGCCACAAGGACTCCTCGTTGTTTTTGCTAATACAGACTAACACGGCCATCACTCTGAAATTTGTGAAAAGTGTTCAGCCATTGATGGTGTGGCATTTTTGTCGTTTATCATTTTCCTGTGTGAGTTCACTTCACCCACATAGTTGTTATTTGGGCATTTGGGGCACTGCATGAGGTATACAACATTGTTGTGATAGGCATGTGTCGGGTCCATGGATCTTGAAAGGCATGTTGTGAGGGGTTTTGATCATTGTAGCAGTGGAGATATGTCTGCAGGTTTTGCATCTCTTGTTCTGGCAGGGTTTGGTGCCTCTTTGAGTTGATGTGTCCTGGTCTGTGGGAAGCTTGCTTCTGATGATGAGGCTGGGGAGTTGTTTGGAGGCTAGAAGATGGAGTTCAGGAAAGATTTATTTCAGGATGGGGTCCCCATTGAGTATGTGTTGTAGTTGTTTGATAATACCCCATATGGGTTCCAGTGTGGGGTGATAGGTGACAATTAGAGGTGGGAAGTCAGAAGGGGTTTTCTGTATTGAAATAGGGTCTCTTGGGGTATTTGGGTGGCCTGTTCTATGATGCAATCTACTTCTCTGATGGAATGTCCTTGTTTGGTGAAGGTGGTTTTAAGTATGTTAAGGTGTATATCTTGGACTTCCTCCTCAGTGAATATTCTGTGGTATCTGAGTGCCTGGCTGTAGATAACAGATTTCTTGGGGTGTTGTTACTGGATCTATGAAGGTGGATGTGGTGATCCGTGGGTTTCTTGTATATGGTTGTCTGTAGGGTTCCATTGCTGAAGCTGATTGTAGTGTCCAAGAAGTTGATACTAGTGTGGGAGAGAGATTTTAGTGAATGGGTTGTGGTTGTTGAAGTTGTGGTGGAAATCTATGAGGGAGTTTAAGCCATCTATCTCAAGGATGAAAACATCATTGATGTAGCTCAAGTATATCATTGGCGTACCATGAAACCAATTTGTTAAGGGCTGTTATAAAGAGGACTGTGATCAATTGTTCTCCATATTCAATGATTGTAGACAAGAAGCAATGGGCTTAATCTGCAGCAAGGGAGATTTAGGTTAGATATTAGGGAAAACTTTTTAGCTATAAAGGCTGTTAAGCTCTGGAATAGACTTACAAGGGAGGTTGTGGAATACCGATCTCTGGAGGCTTTTAAGAACTGGTTAGACAAAAACTGTCAGGGATGGTCTCTAGGCATACTTAGTCCTGTCTGAGTTTGGGGGACTAGACTAGATGACTTCTTCAGGTCCCTTCCAGCTTTATATTTCTGCTATTCTATGATATATAACACTTTAATATCCTTAAATCACACAGACAAGGATGTTTGCCTATGTGTACTGCCCCTACCAAAGGCTATGAATCTGTATATTACCTTGTGGTCTGGGGAAGCTGCTAAATTTTCACCAGAAGCTTCAGAAAAGCTGACAGTTCTCCTTTGATTTTTCTCCCACATACTGGAGTCCTACTGCTTAACAAGGCCACATGCCCACCAGTAAGAGTACACACACATACACACACACTCCCTCCTGCCCCATACTTACATACATCCATATGGGAAGAGTACAAAACTCTCTTAAACACTTCTAATCCTGTTACCGCTTTAATTTAGGACACAATTTTCTTAACATTCCAAACCACTACAGAGAGGAGAATAAGAGACTGAGTCTGATATCAGATCCCAGTTCTGCCACTGGTCTGCTGGGTGACCTTGGCAAGTGACTTCCCCCTTCTGTGCCTCAGTTTCCCCATCTATAAAATGGGGATAATGATACTGACCTCCTTTGTAAGATCTACTGATGAAAAGCACTATCTAAGAGCTGGGTATTATTAATTATTATTATTATTATTATTATTATTAACAGATTTACAGTAAACATAGATCAACAAAACCTTTGACTGATGGATCCTTGAATTCTTGCTTCAGTCTGTGACACAGTATTATCCTGTTGATAACTAATAATAGAAGGCAGCATGTGCTATTGGTCAGATCATTGAGCTAGCATCAGGAGACTGAGGTTCTAACCGGTGCTGTGACAGACAATCACCTAACCTCTCTGTCCCTCAGGTTACCCTTTTGTAAAATGGGGATAATGATGTCTTCCCCATAACAGTATTGTAAGACTTAGTAAATTAAGGTTCAGATCCACAGCTGGTGTAAATCAAGGTAGGTCCTAATAATAAATAATAATACTACACTCATTTACACCAGTTGAAGGTTTGGTTCTAGGTGTTTGAGAAGAGCATAGAGATTCTTATATAGAAGTTCCTATACAAGTGCTAAGTATTGGTTATTAGCTCTCTTAAAATGTACAAAGTTACACTATATTTAACTTGAAGGTTTTCTTACATGTTGCCCAAATCATAAGAAATAGTGCAGCTAACAATTAAATCAAAATAATGTTAAGTATGAGACAAAATAGGCATATGGCAGGGAAAATCTAGTAATTCAACATGTTACTGCTTTATGCAGTGTTGTGGTAACCATGTCATTCACAAGACCTTAGAGAGAGCAGGTGGGTGAGGTAATGTCTTTTATTGGACCAACTTCTGTTGGTGAGAAAGACAAACTTTCGAGCTTTGTGTAAGCTCGAAAGCTTGTCTCTATGTTAATGCTTTGATATAGTTCTATTAAATGACTTTTCAAAGTCAAGAGATTTCAAGATTAATGTGGGTAAGTCAAGGCTAGAGGTTGCCACAAGGTCAGGTTTTGCCCTAAGAGCATGCCTACATTGTGGAGAATGCTGAGAATCAGGAAGTGCTCCAATAAATTGATCATTAATTTGAATAAACACTTTAGCTAGAAGAAAAGACTTTCTTCTCAGCTAAGAATGGGCCCAATCCCATTCCCATTGAAGTGGATGGCAAAACTCCCATTAATGTCAATGGGAGCAGTCCACCTTACAATCATTGCTGAAAAGGGGCACTTAAATTTTACAATTCTTGAAAATCTATTTTTAACATTTTTGTCTTCTAGGAAATGGAATAGCTTCACCATAGTTTCACTTCATCCACAGTGAAGTTTAGGAATATTCTGAAATCAATACTTAATTAAAAATATCTTATGTTAATATATGCATGCGGCAAAGATCCTAGTTCTAATTAATTTACTGTGAAAAATTAAGAAATTACCATACCCAAGTACTGTAGAATATTGACAGATATAATCTAGTTTTGTTCATCTTTCTTTCATGATATTTCACTTGGCTTAGAATTCCATGGGCCTACTGATGGAGGAAGGCACTACTCAGCATGAGTAAAGGTGGTAGAACCTGATCCTCTATTTTTAATTTAACGACTCAGGCTCCTTACTGCAACATGTTCTGGAGAAACATGAAAAACTCGTATTGAAACATGTGCTTGATCCGCACTGGTGGGTGCATCCTTTCTTTGTTTGCTTGATGTTGTTTACCTGCAATTTTGGAATTATGTTCCAACGTTAACCATGCATGATAAGTACAGGACAAGGAGTATGGAATGCTGCAGAAGTAAAGAAAGGGAAATATTTTTCTGGTGTTTAAAAGAAAAAAAGCGGAGGGTTTCCTTATGTTATGAGGGCTAGTGCACTATTTATTTATTTATTTTCATTTTGGCAGGCACTTATTGGACCCTGGGGTGTGTGCATGTGCATGAAACTGAAGCCAGACTTAATCCTTATTAACGTAGAAGAAATACCATGCCTCTATAATATATTAAGAGATACTGGGAATAGGGGTAGATTATGGCATGAAACCTTTAAAGCTATTTACAATACATGACAGAACTGTAAACTAATAGTCTGACTGCTGAACACAATGAATAACTTTTATTGGACAGCACGTTCTAGTGAAACTACGGATGACAAGAAATAGATGCTATTTGTGTTGCCTCACAGTTTCTGACCCCATCTTTTATTGGCTTTTAGGTGCTCAGATGCTTGAATATCTGTACAGCTAGTGAAATACCAAAATATACTGTATAACAGATGCACATATAAATCACAGGAAGATTATATCATGGAAATAAAATTGCCATTGAATCCCTCACAATAACATGTTCATCAAATTTCCTTTCCATTAGGTTTTTCTTTGCTACCAGCAGTTGTAGTTCAGGAGGGCGGTCATTTATTTTTACAGTACTCAGACCCGAGGTGCACATTATAGCAGTATTTCTTGTTGTAATAACCTAATGCTAACTGGGGTGCATTAATAGTGTATGATTTCAGGGAGTGCTTTGCAAATTAAAATAATGAGAATGGAATTTTGAAATTGATATTCCTTAAATATGGCTCCAATAAATAGCATTAAGAATTCTTTTCCTTCCTCCCCAGATCTTCAGGTTTCCATAGGAATTCACTGGAAGAAACTGGAAATAACATAAAACAGTTATATTAGGTATCCATAAGATATATGAACCACCATCACTGTCAGCCTTATATGAAACTTGTTGTTTTTCCTAGCGACATTGGGTTGTATCATTAACATAGGGCCAGATAGAAGGTCCACTGAAGTGAATGGGAATCTTTCCATTGACTTCAATGGGCTTTGGACTAGTCTCTGGTCTTCAGATGAGACAATGGAGAAAATGGCTCCAAAAGGAAGATGAAACTCAGAAAAGAGGAGAGCTATTTGACCTCAGTCAGGCCAGCTTCTTTCCTTTTAGTATCATTGTGACCTTGGGAAGTGAAATATGCCACGTGTCCGAAGTCTGGGTGGGTAAGGAAAAGGTTTTGAAAGCTTTTCTTTACTTTATCATTGCATATGCATGATACCTGTGTTTTACTATAGAGATTCTGTATCTAAAACTGTTTGCTAAAGTTCACTGCTGAATAAACATTTTGCAAAGAGCTGCTTCATAGAGGGCTCGCTGTAATCTAGTTATTATTGTTGTTGATTATACTGAGGATTTAGCAGCAAGATAAAGCCTTACTTCATTACTACACTGCAAAAGGCAGTGAGATTTAGCCTCATTCTAACTTCACTGAAAACACTAGTTTCACAACTCCTACATGTTGCAGGTATATATAAAACTATAAACTAAACCAAACAGGCCTGATTCTTATATCAGTGTGCATCTGAGGTAATCCCACTGACTAAATTATCTGGATGCTGCTTGGAAATGTAGCCTGCATGTGTTTTGTATGAAATTGTATGCAGGGAGATGCTTTGCTATTCAGTTACTTGACTCATTAAGTAATGGACAGTCACAATCGGTGGTACCTCAAAGTTTACTGATTTCATTAGCTCTCATTTTCCTTTCCAGGCACTAGGAGGAAGTCTCAAAGCATCTACAGTGTCAATGCAACCACAAAGTCATCTTAACAATATCATAGCTAATGAGATCAAAGATAAAGTTGTTATCTCATCAGGCTTGCTAAAAGCTGTGTGCAGCCACCAGGACTTCTGAACAGGAGGTTTCCGTATTTATACTGTTACCAGCCCCTTGTCTGGTAGGTATAACATTTATGCAACCAAAGGAGGAGGGGGGAGGAGAGAACATAAATAATTCTTACAATGGAACAGAATTTAAAAATTGAAAGTAGAATCTATTCAATCTCTCCAATCAGTTTCAAAGGACGTGTAAGGCTCCAGTTACCATTGTGTGGCTGGTAATTCTGTGTCACAACTAATTACTGCCTAATAGCCGTTGTGGGGACAAAGTCCCCTGTTTAAAAGAGAAGTCTATTTCGTCTTGCATTCAGGCCTAATCTGACCCTGAATAGCGGAGATTACATGAGGTAATACAGCAGTTATTTCTACCTGCTGTAGTTCATAAGCTCCATCTCCAGCTGAGGCAGCAACCCCCTCCCCCTTTACAAAGATTATTTGTCATTAAAATGCTCAGTAGCTTTTTTTTTTCTTCTAAATCTGGATGTTGCCTACACTTTCAGAAAGGTTTTTGAAGGAAGATTAGCAGGATTAGGAAAGGTTCACATATGTTCAGCTTCACTATTGGTATTCAAGACATCACAACTCCACCACCACCCAGGAAGCACAAGAAAACTGAGTGCAGAGAGAGAGGCCTCCTGGCTAAAGAAAGTGAAGAACACTCCACCAACTAAAAGAATATTTAACAGATCCAGTGCTGTGAATATCGACAGGCTGCAGAAATCTCAGCCTTAGGTTTAGCAAAATTACATCTCTTCCTCGCCATTTCATAGCATCCTTTGTCATCAGTCATGTTTGAAGGATTGTTTCATTAACACAGCCATAGGCTTCTCTGTGGTTTCCAGACCCAAGAGAGAGATTTCCATATGTGAATGTAAGCCCTGAAACAGTTTGGTTGGCAATAAATCCTGGCTGGGATGATTTAATTGGGGATTGGTCCTGCTTTGAGCAGGGGGTTGGACTAGATGACCTCCTGAGGTCCCTTCCAACCCTGATATTCTATGATTCTATGAAATAATACAAATTAAAAAAAAATCAATGCCTCTCCCACAGGAGATGTTTGGATTAGACTTTTGCTACCTGATACCATCAATTTGGGCTACATGGGCCAGATTTTCAAAGTTAGGTGCATGCAACTGCATATGTGTATTTGCATACGCCTAATTTATGTTCACCAGTGCCTGATATGGACGTGCAAATCAGGTATTCTGCTCATTCACATGGGCAGTTGGTTGCCTAGCTGCACATACAAATACAAAAGTAAGCTTCAGTACACACAAGTACACTCATGAGCCCTGATTCTCATTAACACTATGGCCAATTACAGTGTAAACCTGCCTTAAAGTGGGCATACGTGTAGTTTATATTCACTTCAAGGCTCCTTTCCACTGGGTGCTATAAAGAGGTCTTAATATAAATGGGAATCAGTTCCAAGAGCTGCAAGTTCTCTTTGAAAATCTGGTTTGAAACAATTCTGCTAATTCATTTCACCTCTGAGCAGGTGCACCACAATATTCAGTGCCAGGGATAAACACGAGCCAGTTGTGGTACCGATGATGTTTTATTACAGAAAAATAGATTGTCCTTGTGGCAACCGACAGGAAGCTCAGAACTGTTGGTTTAAAAATGGTAATTCCCCTTTGGGCTAATATCCTATACCTGGACAGAAGTGCTTCTGGCCATGGGCTAGATTATGACAGCACTCCTTCAGGCCCCTTCCCCCCGCTTGCTCCTGATCAGTTTGACACTCTGGCTGAGGTGGGGACCGCAGAGGCTGTTCACCTGATACACGCTGTTGTTGTGAGTAAGTGGGCAGGAAGAGGCCAGATCCATGGGGAGCTGGAGAAGGCCTGGTTACATGCCCCCATCCCCATTTACCAGGCACAGCAGCTGGCATGACACCCAGAGGAGGAAGCTGCTCTACAAAAAGGAGTGAAGTAACTTACTCATCCCCCAGGGTGAGGTGGGAGCAGGGGAAGAACAGTGTCACCATTCAGTCTCTGGTCTGCTCTGGGGGTGGAGCAGCTATGTGCTGTCCACACTCAGGGCAGATTGTAAAGTTACAGTCTAGCCCTTAGTCAATTACACTTGGCTTGCATGCTCCCTGATTGCCAGATCAGTGCAAGTTACGCTATTTTGTACTTATACACACTTATACCTGACATAATTTTCTCCACAGTTTAAGTCACTGTTGAATTTGATCTGATAGGTATCTATGTTTACTCCAGGGTGCGCTCGGCTTATTGTTGTACAGGTGGGATCTTTTTCATGAAAGGCTTAGTTCCCCAGATAAACTCTGACTGAGTTGAGATTTAAAAAACTGATTTCACCAGGCTTTAGGGGCACATCAGCTTAATTGAGAAGCAGATAGGGATGACTTCTACTCTCACATCCACCAATGTGAGCCTAGTGAGACTTCATTGTAGGCAGTAGTGTTACACCAGACTTCCATTAGAGTCACTGAAATCAGGCTGTAACTCACAGAGTGTAAAATGGTGTGAGGATTGTATTGATAATTATTCTGTATTGGTATTACCATAGCACCCAGGAGCCCCAGTCATGGACCAGGAACGCACGGTGCTAGGCACGGTACAGAATAGTCTCTGTGTGTATTGTCTGGGGTATTTCCCCTTTTAGGTGCTGAAATACGTCACAAGTAACACAAAATTACATTTCCACACCTGTCAGCTTTTGAGAAAACGTCGGTCTGGTGATGGTGGGTCAACTGAGCCTAACCAAAAAGCATTTTTTTCAGATTTTTTTTTTCATAGTAAACAGCCAAGCACACATTAAATCCATGGAACACACACTTTGAATAAAGGAAGTTTGTAAAGACTGGAAAACCACAAATGACTTACTATAAATTTTTTGCCTTCTTTTCTCTTCTTAAGCACCACTGTTTTGTCCTTATCTCAGTGCTTCTTTTCTTTGCTATTTTCCGGTGTCTGTGTTTCCCCTCAGACTCACTGCCTATCTTTTGCCAGCCTTTCACAGCGTTTATTGTTTTGCTGAAACCCTTTTCTTTCTCTTTCACCAGTGT
Organism: Lepidochelys olivacea; assembly: GCF_965140295.1. Classification (NCBI taxonomy): domain Eukaryota; kingdom Metazoa; phylum Chordata; order Testudines; family Cheloniidae; genus Lepidochelys; species Lepidochelys olivacea. Next base: position 167,228,542 of record NC_140411.1, on the reverse strand, counting down.
TTTTTTTTTAAGAGACTGGATCTAGACATCCCCAAATGTTTGGGGGAGAATTCCAAATCAGAACCTGAATTTGCAGCTGAATTTCATGGCTGCTCCCCATCTCTGCAATGGAATGAACTTGAATCCCAGACCCAATAGCCCCCAAGCTTTGCAGTGCAGAGGAGGAGAGGAATCACAATTTGGTGCCAAAGTCTGCAGCTCAGGCCCACTATTCTATTATTTCTGGCTTCGCCTGTCTCCTGCTATGTACTGTTTTTTATCTTCAGTGTTCTTTCTCTCCACCACCCTCCTTCCCCACCATTATCCTCACGCTTCCCCTCAGCTCTCTGTCAGCTCTCTCCTGGTGCTATGGTGCCTCAGTCCCTTCCTCTGGTCTTCTACTGCACCCAGTTGTCCATCCCCAGAAATGTCTGTTGCCAACCCCTTTCCCCTTCCCCTGACTGTCTGTTCCCCTCCTCCTGACCCCCCACCTCCCATCAGATCCTCTTTTTCTTCCCTAAATTAAATTAATTAAATTATCTGAGCCTTCTGTTCCGTCCCTCCACCACCTCTTTATCCTTCTCCCTTCCCATCTATCCGAGCTCACCCCCTGGGATCTTCTGTCTCTCCCTTCCAGTTTTCTCTCCTCTTGTCCTGTGCAAGTGCCTGCAGAAAGGAGGAATGAAACTGGAAGAGGACAAAAGTTCATCTCTGCTCACAGTACCCCCTGCAGGGAGGGGAAGGAAATGCTGCAGCATCAAACCTGGATGCATCAACTCTCCTCCATTCCAGGCTGTGCCAATATTATATGAGGGAGCTGTCAGAGACACTCCTGGGCCTTCTGCATGGGAAAGCAGGTGCTTCCATCTCCTCTCTCTGCCTGGGCCAGCTAGAATCCTACTTACCCTGTGAAAAGCAGATGATGAGAGGGATTTGGAGGATGAAGAGTTTAGGCAAAGAATGCTGGGATCTCACTTGGATAATAGATGTCCTGACAGGCACGTGCTTCGTAGAGAACTTTTAAAATAAGTAACATTGTGTAAAGCAGTTACGTTTTCACTTGTGAACTTTTCCTTAGAGCGCCACAAAAGGAACATGTGCTTAAAATCTCACAGCAGGGATCCACAGCACTGGCAAAGTGATTCCTGTCACAAGCTATATTGCACAAAATCCTGAAGCCCTAACTCAGTCCGCCAGCAAAACACTCCTTTAAGTCAAGGGATGGGGAGGCAGTTAAAGAGAAGAAACGCAAGATAAATTCAATGTGGCATACAAAAGATCAAAACTTCTACCAGCGTTTTACTGTAGTGATAACTAAAGGATTTTTTTTAAATGACAAATAAGCTCTGCCAACTGCAGAATATATCTCTCTAGAGCAACAGATTGTTGAAAAACTGTCTTTGGGTTAGTTTTAAAGAATTCAAACTGAGGAAAGGACAATAAAACAATCGCAAAGAGAGAAAGAGAAAGCAAGAGTCCTGCAAACTACTAGACACAAAATTTGGAGGCCTGATTCTGCAGGTGTATAGAAGTTCTATAAATACGGAGTTTACAGATTCATGTTGTGGAATAATTGCGTTCTGTATAACATCATTACAATGTGGGATTAAAGTTTCTCTCCCATAATTTTCAGTAGGCAGTTTGAAATTTAAAAAGCTCACTGTTCTCAAACTATGATGTGGTAATAATTCCTCCTTGAGTTATAGATATTTTAGAAGAGTTATTACAGAAACATCAGTATCAAAGTGGCAATATTTTCACTTTTAACAAGTCCATCTTTTTCCTTCTCCTGTGTGTCAATTTAAAGAGATTATAAAGCATATAAACTAGTTGTACTGTGTATAAAGTCCACATTTTTTTTCTGATCATAATATAGGAGTTTATCCTTATCAGAAGAATGAAAAAGATCCCACTATAAACCTTTGTGGCAAGGAATTCTGATTCTGAATTTTATTCGAAACAGAAGGTATCTAAGGTACCCTGTCAAATTGTTTCTCTTTAGAGGGGAGAATCAAACTTAACTTCCAATATTGATTCAATTAATCCTCCTATGCTATCTGGAGTCTCCACAAGAGCTGGATTCTTCTTAATCCTTAAGGGTCAAATTTTGGTCCTGTTGAGGTCAACAGGAGTTTTGCCATTGACTTCAACCGGACCAGGGTTTGGCCCCCTCATGCAAAATCTAGCACTAAGGCAAAGTTAAAGGAACAGAAATCAAACACATAAAATGCATGACATTTCAAAGCTCCAGGATTTTTCCTGTTATTTGTGAAGGTACAGATTAAATATACACAAATACACTAAGTCTTACATTCGGTACAAAATCAGAACTAGAAAATACAACATAATTACAGTGTGACTGAGTTACCATATTGTGGTAGAAAGTGTAACCAATAGAATTTCTGATGAGTGTTTGATTTTGTATCTTACTGTTGCATTAACACTTTTTGTTAATTTAATTTCCCCTCTATTTCATAAGGGAGACAAAAAATGAAAGAAAAATAACTTTTAAATCACTGCACTGCTAAAGTGTTTTATAGGCACTTCAGTCCTGGCTTTGGGCCAAATCCCACTTGCCTTGCTCCCACTAATAGTGTCAGTCAGTCCAATAGGGCAATTCATATGCAGGAGCAGGAGCAGGATGTGGCTGTCTGTAAGTAACAAATATAACTACAGTTCCCTGTAAGGAGCAGTTACTTGTCGTTTTTCACTGATGCTACATTATCCTCTAAGTATAACTATTTTTTAATAGATGGGTCCCAAACAAGAGCTATAATTCAATGGGCAGTTTTATGGAAGCATGTCACGCAGGAAGGACCCAAGCTGAAAAATAAGGAGCAAATCATTATCTTACTCCCCTGAGTGGTCCAGCTGAAGTCAGTTGGAGTTTGTGTGTGATAAGGAAAGCAGGATCTGACCCATAGAATTAGGACAGCTCACAATTATTTGCTACCTCTTTTCCAAAATAGTATTTAATATAAAAATGTTAGGAGCACGTCAGATGCCTATTTTGTAATTAGAGGAGGGTTGGGGTATGATCAATTATGGTTATGGTCAGTTTGGTTATGATCAATTATAATCAATTGTACAGAACTCTGAAAATGTAAAAGTGCAGCATAAAGGTTAAGAATTAGGCTTTATAATTGTGTTCAGTCTTCTGGGGGCAAAGCATCCACTGCTCGGTATTTCAGATGATGATTTTGTAAATAAAAATAAATCAATAAATATTAACAAGTGCAAGAGTATCCAGTTAGTTCAGCAAAGTTAGAAAGAATCTATGAGACACATATGGTTACTGTTCTCCATAAAAAAATGTAACTCCTTTCTTCAGGTTGCACTGCTCCCTATCCTATAATGAGTAAGATATTTAGAGTCCTGAACTGTTTATGTGACATTTCAGTAAATAATGCAGAGATTTGACAACATTTCCATATTCCTCCTTTAATGTCTGAATGTCTCTGACTTAATCCAAGTTCCTTGGCATTTATTACTGTTTGTTACACTAACAAGTGAGATTATGAGAATTCTAATGAAGGCTTCCAGTGAAAAACTCTGTGATTAAAATGCCATAATAACAGTTGCATGCATTTATGTGCCTGATTATCATAATCTATTTAGCACAAGTAAACATACAAACAGAAGGAGAAAAGCAAGCACACTGACACTTCAGCTAAAGGAGAATTTAAAATGAGGGAGAAACAATGTAAATATGTAAATGTCTTTGTGTATTCTTTTTATCTTTTTTTCTCATCCTTGCTTTTCCCCCCGCTTCCTCCCCTGTTTGCTAATGAGACATCTATGCTTCATCACATGTGGTCCCTCTTTGCTAGGCCGAGGTGCGTTTTTGGGCCATCTGCTGGGGCCACTATCCTAAACAATGCCACCCAGAAAGCAAGGGATACATTTGCAGCAACCTTTGACATCATGGAATACAAGAGATGGTGTCGTACAGACTCTGGTCTTTGATATGTTCATTCTGAACACTTAGTTCAGCTGTTGCTCCATTAATGCAAGTCCCATGATGACATGACAAGGCTACAGCCCCCCAAAATTTTTGACAAATTAAGAGAAATCTTGCCAAATATCTAATGTAGCCTTTCTATACCGAGGTTCTATTCATTATTTTTCATTCTTTATCATACATTAGAGAACAGGTTGGCTAGAAACTTCCAGCTCCTATCAGTCAAGACATTTGAAGTAAAGCTTACAAATGAAATGATCATGATGAACACATTATTAATTGTTGTTGTTATTGGAAAGATGGATGTATGTTAAAAGAAACACACGACCCCACTGAACAAGCTAAAAAGACATGGCCTGGGGACTGGACACCATTCAGAACAGAAATAAAAGAAACGAGTAGACTAAATGAAACAAATATATTAATATATTATAAAGATGGTAACTCAAAGGATTTTTAAAACAGCTTTTCATGGCGTGCAGGAAGCAATATGGAAATGTTCACTGGGAAAGGACAAAGCAATTGGCTGATGAAAACTTTCTGTCCAAAGAGTGTGAATGTGAAAAATCACACACACACACACACACACACACACACACACTAGTACCTCTTTCTCTATATATTAATCTTTTCAAACTTATTGAAACCTCATTAATTTTGATCTTTAATGAGGACCTTCAAAAGTGCAAAATAGTGCTCAGTTAAAATGTAGTTCTAAAATGGGAAAGGTGTAACATACTGACAAAAGGGGACATTTTAGAGAGTGGTAAAATTGTAACTAATCAGCCAAACAGGAAATTCAAAATTAAAGCTAAAACTCTAGGCCATGTCCTGCCCTCTATTACATGGGCTAGACCACTCTGAAAGCAATAGGGCTGCACTCATGGAAATGAGGGTAGAATATGACTTCCTGGGCCAAATTCAGCCCTGGCTGTAAACAAGTACAATTCCATTGCCTTCAGTGAAATTAGCTTGCACCAGGGCTCAGTTTAGCCCTCTGTCCATAATTCCATCTATCCTTAACTCACTCTGCTGTGTTCAGGTGACGTAGGAATCTGAGACTAGCAAAATAGATTAGACACCCTGGGTGGGGTTTTCCAAAGTATTGAGTATTGAAGTTAACAGGAGCACAGTTAAACCAAGCTGAGAACGTTTGAAAGCTCCACTCCCTATATGCTATAAAACTAGGCACACCTGGGTAAATTAAGGACTGAGTTTTAGCCCTAATTTTGTTTCCTTGCCTTTGTCAGTGAGTTTATAACAAAATTGTAACAATTACTTCACTCTGGGTGTTTCTGTGAATTTCCTTAGTTTTTTTCCAGTAGTAAAGTTAATACGCGTTTGCACCAGGAGCACTTGCATGATGAAGCCTAATGAATATTTCACATATTATTTATGATTGCTATTGTCATAATTATTTATTATGTAAATTCAAGTAGCCGCAAGAGGCCCTACTCTAGTTCAGTGCCCAGTTGTGTTGGGTTCTATCCAAACATAGCCTAGAACACAGTCCCTGCCCCAAAGAGTTTACAAACTATAACACAAACCTTAGTTTAGTACCTGAATTAACAGTGCCAATAGTGTTTCCTTACCTAATAGCCTCAAAAATCTCCTTCAGAATTGTTATAAGACATCCTACTGATAGTTAAATTAAAAATGCTTATGCAGCTACAAAGATAGATGTTGCTTAGTTCCTTCTTTTCACACAAAAGACCTGAGACAGACTGTGACCCCAATACTGAAAACACCCTGGGCCAGTTCTAAAACTCCTTGAAGTCAATGGGAGTCTTTCCATTAACTTCAATGGGCTTTGGATCAGACATTCTGGGTGAAATCCTGGCCTTAGTGAAGTTGAGGCAAAATTCTCATTAACTTCAATGGGGCCAGGATTTCACCCTCTGAATGCAGAACTCCCACTGACTTCAGCAGCAGTGTTCTGCACAAAACACTTCTAGGACTGTGCTCTCTAGTCATTTCTGTCTCCGCCTGTGAATTTGCCTGAGATGCATCATCAGGAAGGAGCACACATGTTAATAAACCTTAGAAAATGTTAATTGAAAGGAACCAGTTACAGTAAATTGTTTCCCCAACTTTGCTTTTTTAGCAGTCTTTAAACCTTTCTTTTACAAAGGCAATTAAGGAGTTATTTCTTGTCTCTTACAACTTTTTAAATGAAGTTGTTTTACATTAGAGGAGTGCACAAAAGTTATCTTGCATTAAATTATATAAATAGTCATCAGAATTAGTATGTATTTAATCATTACACCTGGACATTCCCCTCTTCTTGTCCCACCCCCTTCACTCCCAAATTAAACAGTAAAACAGATTCTGGACTAATATCTTTTATTCCAAGTTTCAGATTGAATTGAATTTTAAGGCTTAGATAAAAGCTTATTCAAAACAATAGGTCAAATCTTCTTTGCCTTACTCACGTTCACTGTCCAATTGAAGTAAATGGCACTACTTTTACCAACTTCAGATCAGTCCCAAAGAGAGCAAAGGGAGAAAAATATGGTCCGGGTTTGCCGTGGAAGTGATGCAATAACCTATTTTGTTGTGGACAACAATGTTGTCAATGGTGTATTATAACTAAAGTGGGTCAGAGGATGACAACTCTGTTCTGCAGCAACATTTTGGATTAAAATGTGTTTTATTTTCACATTGGAAGGAAAGTACACCCTTTCAAATGTTTGTGTGGAAATGGAATTGTGTTGAAATGTCCATTTGCTGACTGAAACTTGAGTTTTTCAATTTGGGGAGAGAGGTGTCGAGCCTAGTGGTTGGGGCCTAGCCTGGGATGGGAGAGACCCAGATTCAGCCTGAATTGGGATGAAAAGCTTTGCTCTAAATCAGGGATTTGACCCTGGGTCTCCTCCAGCCCTAGTGAGTGGCCTAACCGCTGGACTACAGAGTGCAACTTCTGCCAAGACTTTCCCCAGGAAATTTCATATATTTGAAAATGTTCTAACCAGCTCTAACTATAATCAGAGCTATCTTTCTGTTTAAACAAGACAAAAAGATTGTTTGTTTTTCCTGCATCCTTTTACCCTAGAAAAACCAAGAATATCAAGACAGGTTTTCCCCAGTTTTGTTGGAAGACTCCTTGGATGATACCCATGTGGACTGGGAGCTATGCCAGCCTTTCACTGTAGGGGTAGGTGTGTTATGTCTTTGCCACAGAGAGTATTTCTATCAAACATTTGTGTTAAATAAGTGTTAATACAAATAAACCATTGATGTAAACCATCAGAATAAAAACTTCTTCCCCACTCAGTTAACCAAGTTTCCCTTCCTTGGTATCACTGATGTCATAAATTTACTAATTCTTCAGTTGTAAAGTCTACATTATAAATTCAGGTCTTGTCTATCCAGGGGGTTGGGGGAACAGCAGAAAAGAAAACTGGGGAAGAAGGAAAACTTTCAGGCCTTCTTTGTACACCAAAAACCCATACAAGTCTGATCCAAAGCCTACTGAAGTCAGTAAGAGTCTTTCCTTTTTGGATCAGCCCCGTAGACCCCTTCCTTTCCCCCATAACTTTGCAGATCATTTTCAGGGGTGAAACTCACCCATGGCAAATGGCCAGCACAATATTTTGGCTCAAAATAGGACTTAAGTATAGGTCTTGTGCTGGTCCCCATGTGCAGGTGTGAGTTGGACCCTAAGTGCTTTGCCCAAGATCACACAATATGTCCTTGCTAGATCCAGTACTAGAAATCAGGAATAGCTAGCTCCTCCTCCCATGCTCAACCCATTAAACCAGTTTGACTCTCCAAAAATTCCAGAAAACCATTCTTTTTATTTATTCACAATTTTTCAGTCCTAAAACAACAACAACAGTCATAAAAAGTAAACTCTTTGGGGCAGGGATTCAAGACTACAGCACTCAGCGTGACTTGTATTGTGACTGAGGCCTTCAAAGAGTTATCTTGATACATATATTAAATACTTAAAATAATAATATAATGGCATTTCCAAGTGATAGCAGCATGAAAGCAGTAATCTGATTACTATTAGGCTACTCCCTTCATGATATTCCTTGAGAGTCTTCATTCTTGCCTTGGTTATCTACAGATCTGATCTAAAAAGACTAAATATTGGTAATAGGGCTATCAATTAATCACAGTTAAGTCACGTGATTAACTCAAAAAATTAACTGCAATTAAAAAAATTAATCACGATTAATTGCACTGTTAAACAATAGAATACCAATTGAAATTTATTAAATATTTTGGATGTTTTTCTACATTTTCAAATATATTGATTTCTATTACAATGCCAAATAGAAAGTGTACAGTATTATTATTTTTGATTAAAAATATTCGCACTGTAAAAATGATAAACAAAAGAAATAGTATTTTTCAGTTCACCTCATACAAGTACTGTAGTGCAATCTCTTTACCTTGAAAGTGTAACTGAGAAATGTAGATTTTTTTTGTTACATAACTGCACTCAAAAACAAAACAATGTAAAAACTTTAGGGCCTACAAGTCCACTCAGTCCTACTTCTTGTTCAGCCAATTGCTAAGACAAACAAGTTTGTTCACATTTACAGGAGATACTACTGCTGGCTTCATATTTACAGTGTCACCTGAAAGTGAGAACAGGCATTCACATGGCACTTTTGTAGCTGGCATTGCAAAGTATTTACGTGCCAGATATGCTAAACATTCATATGCCCCTTCATGCTTTGGCCACCATTCCAGAGGACATGCTTCCATGCTGATGATGCTCGTTAAAAAAATAATGTGTTAATTAAATTTGTGACTGAACCGCTTGGTGGAGAATTGCATGTCTCCCGTTCTGTTTTACCCAAATTCTGCCATATATTTCATGTTATAGCAGTCTCCGATAATGAGCCAGCACATGTTTCTTTTAAGAACACTTTCACAGAAGATTTGACAAAAGGCAAAGAAGGTACCAATGTGAGATTTCTAAGGATAGCTACAGCACTCAACCCGAGGTTTAAGAATCTGAAGTGCCGTCCAAAATCTGAGAGGGACGAGGTGTGGAGCATGCTTTCAGATGTCTTAAAAGAGCAACACTCTGATGCGGAAACTATGGAACCCAAACCACCAAAAAAGAAAATCAACCTTCTGCTGGTGGCATCTGACTCAGATGATGAAAATAAACATGCATTGATCTGCACTGCTTTGGATTGTTATCTAGCAGAACCCATCATCAGCATGGACGTATGTCCTCTGGAATGGTGCTTGAAGCATGAAGGGACATATGAAGCTTTAGCACATCTGGAATGTAAATACCTTGCGATGTCAGCTACAAGAGTGCCATGAGAACGCCTGTTCTCACTTTCAGGTGAAATTGTAAACAGGAAGTGGGCAGCATTATCTCCTGCAAATTGTAACCAAACTTGTTTGTCTGAGAGATTGGCTGAAGTAGGACTGAGTGGACTTGTAGGTTCTAAAGTTTCACATTGTTTTATTTTTGAATGCAGGTTTTTTTGCACATAATTCTAGACTTGTAAATTCAACTTTCATGATAAAGAGATTGCACTACAGTACTTGTATTAGGTGAATTGACATATACTATTTCTTTTTCTTTTGTGTTTTACAGTGCAAATATTTATAATCAAAAATAAATATAAAGTGAGCACTGTACACTTTGTATTCTGTGTTGTAATTTAAACCAATATATTTGAAAATGTAGAAAACATCCAAAATATTTAAATAAATGGTATTCTATTATAGTTTAACAGTGCAATTAATCTTGCAATTATTTTTTTAATTGCACGATTAATCGCAATTAATTTCTTTAATGGCTTGACAGCCCTAATTTGTAAGTAATAAAGTATGCTCAGTTCCACATTTTATTGTCAAAACCAACTTGGGGTGAATGGCTCCTCCAGGAATCCTTTTACTGACTTCAGTGGAGCCCCACCAAAGAGGAGGAGCTTGCAGTATCGGGCCCCATTGAACTAGAAGATAAATTAGTAAATTAAATTTCTAGAGTGCCAATCTTGCTCACAAGGAAGATTATGTGAATTTTGCCATTAGCTTCAGTGAGGACAGGACTGAACCCAGCATTTGGACAGGGGCAGATTATATGAATTGGTTAACAGATAAACACAAAACACACAGTTCCCTGCATGTTTTATTTGTCACAAAGTAAAAGCAAATTGGAAACAGCAGAGACTATTTCACCAGTGGGGAATCAGAAAAAATCTTCTTCTTCCTTATAGCATTATAGGATCTCCCCCCGGTTTGGCTAAACGCTGCTTTCGCTAACAAACCTGCCCCACAACTCGAACGCTATGAAATTATCTGTTGTCTGAAATTATCTGAAATTATCACATGGGAGTTCAAATGCCAGTGGGAAAACCATTGCTCCTACACTGTACAGAACTCCAGGCAAACGTCCCAACGGTTTCCAGTCCTGACAGCGTTTTCTAACCAAAGTCGAGGTATTCCTGCGGCTGCACCATCAGGTTTTCCAGAAGAAAGTTTTCGATCCCCACCACTCGTTGCTCCTTAGAGCTTTCTCGATGCCCAGGGAAGAAACACGGTTTTCTGTTTCTGACAGTTAACAGGAAAATCGGGGTTTGGCTTGTCGGGTTTTTGTAGGCTTTGCATTTGGGGGACATGACTGCTGATACTTAGCATTGTCTCATCCCCACAAAATTGTTCTCCGCGCGGTTTAACTGTTAAAGGCTTAGTGAACCGTGGCATGTGTTTGCACTTTTCCTAGACAGTGAAACGATACTGCAGCACGACGCTACTGCAGGGAAACGCTACTTCATCGATTGTTAAAGTGAAATGTCCCGGGATTCTTGACAGAGCCCGTCCTAATTCGCCGGGAAGCTGCATCGGGGTGTTTTGAAGAACGGTTTTCTGTTACCGACAAACAGCCAGCGTGTGGATTGGCAGGGGATTTGTTTCTCTCGCTGCAGATCTGTTCTGCGAAGCCAGGACAAACGGGCCCTTTTATTTTCAGCCCGCAGATCTGAGTCCGAAATCGAATCCTCTCACGTTTTACATTCCGGGAGACTGTGTATGAACTGATTACTCCGGACAGTCCAATAGCACCGCTTTAGAAAGCAGCGGGCGTTAGATACTCTCAGAGCCCCTCGCTGGCGGTGCCTGGTTTCTCCCTCCAAGCGCAGCAATGTCCCCATCGCTTGAGAACCCGCTGCGAACGGTTCGAAGGGAAGGATGCGCCCCAGCGTGGATGCAACGATTCGGATCGGTGGGCCGGATATTTTAAAAAGTCGATTCGATCTGTATGTTCTGAACCGACCGAGTAAAAGGTCCAGCAGGTGATTGGGAACCCTGGCTTCTCATTTATTTGATGGTCGATCGTTTCCCACAAACAGAACAAGACACAGCTGGGGGGGGGGTCACAAAACTGCCCTGCACACTCACGCTCTGGAGGCCCTACACTCCAGCTCCGTTGAACCCATTGGGTAGGTGAGCCGGGCTGCAGGGGGGCATCAGCTCTGCGTGTCGGCACTAAAACTTCCTTCTCGCGATCAGCCGGCGTCTCTGCCTGAAGCTCAGAGCTTGGGCCTCACGCCGGGCGAGTTCTGCTCTCAGCAGCAGCCCTGAACTCATTCAGCCGGCTTCTCCCAACCTCCCGCTTGGCCCGAGCAGCCGGTAATCTCAGCCCAGCACGGTCAGGTCCCCAGAGCAATATTTGTTACAAGTTTCAGAGTAGCAGCCGTGTTAGTCTGTATCCGCAAAAAGAAAAGGAGGACTTGTGGCACCTTAGAGACTAATAAATTTATTTGAGCATGAGCTTTTGTGAGCTACAGCCCACTTCATCGGATGCATCCGATGAAGTGAGCTGTAGCTCAGGAAAGCTCATGCTCAAATAAATTGGTTAGTCTCTAAGGTGCCACAAGTCCTCCTTTTCTATTTGTTACAAGGTAACTCTCAAAAGAAGCCGGGGATGGTGGGAGCTCAGCGCCTCTGGGACAGCCTCCTTTGTCTACACTGGTCTCAACCTGCTAAGAAGCCCACGTGGCAAACGGCTGCGAATTGAGGGACCTCGCCAAAGTTACATTAAGTGTGGGATTCATTATTTAGCACAGCTCTTCTGCTTGTGATCTGGATACAGCAACTTCGGGTTTTGATGGGTTTTGCCTTGAAGATTGTTTGCAACAGAAATAGTAAAATGACAGCTGATTGTGTGGGATGGGAACAAATCTGGAGCTAGACTGCAGGGACAAGGCTTTGGACCTTGCCTGCAGGAACGGGGAGTTTGATTCCCAACTTTCAAGCCTTCTAGCCACGTTAAAGGGGTTCTCTTCCGATTGGGAGTTTAACTAATAGAAAGACAAAGCCAACGCTTAGATCACCTGTAAAATCCGAATCCCTGCAAGCCCCGCCGAATCATTAAGACATTTTCACAGAACATTTAAGGTCCAGGGTGGGCTGAACTCTCCCTTAAACATGGCAACACCGTAAACAGTCACTTCCAAAGCTGACGTGGCTCTCCATTTTACAAAAGAAACCATCCAGGTCACCCCATCAACCCGTTCTTCAGTATGTTAATTACAAATAATGCAACCCAGCCCTGTCTGTCAGACATAGTAGTGTGGTATCATACTTTCATCAAAGGAATTTTAGATCACCTAGACAGAGATCTACATAGCGGCACAATTCAGAATACAAAGATATCTGTACAGCGCCTAGCACAAGGGGGTCCTGGTCCATTGCAAATAATAATAATAATTAATAATAGTGATAGGAATTGGGGGGGTTAACTGATCATTTTGTGTATGATGTACACCTGATATGTTGTGTGTGGACCAGATCTTTACTGAGAGGAAATTCTCAATGGGACTTTTGGCTGAGTGTGAAGTACAGGATCGAAACTGTACAGCCAATTTGAAAAGCACGACATAATACAGAAAGAAGAAAAGGAGTCCGAGAAAAGCCCAGGTGCTGAAGTGTTGGGATATGAAAGCTCAAACCAGATATATACCGGAACTTTTTTTGTCCAGCTTCAAAAATCAGCCTTGGGAAACATGTTACCTAAGGTTCTAAATGTATTTTAAAGACATACATCATTCCTCTGGAGCTTCACCGCCTGACATGAAATATTGGAGTAATGTTCTGCATCCACTGGATTTGTGCCATCTCTCCTGCTCCAGTGTAATAACCTCCACGATGCTGGCTCAGTAGCACAAGCCAAAAAAACACATTGGGCTCAATAATCTTGTGTTTGTGGGTTACCAAAAAAATCTGAACAGGCTCCTGGATTATTAACATTGACACAAAAATTGATAATCGAAGGTATGTGTTCGTGTGCCATTCACTGCCCCATCACTAGTGCTTGGCGTCCACGGCCTGTCCCGGGGCGGATGGTCATTTCCTTGTAAAATGTGAATCTCTCCTTCCCACCTTTTCCAAACACACGCACCCTCCCTCGCACACACTTCGAGACCCACAAGCGCATTCACAGCCCAGGGAACGGCGCAAGCGTTCGGAGTCACGCACATCCATCCCCAGCGCACTCGGAGCGACTTTTATCCTGCCTCAATCAAACGGGCCAATCGCTTGTCTCCGGTTCATAGCCAGTTCGACCCGCTTCCCCGGCGCGAACAGCAAACAGAGCAAAGCCCCCGAAGCTGCAGCGTGAACTCACGTTGCTTTGTACAGAGAAACATCACTGAAAAGGTTGGGCTGCTTCTGGAGAACGGAAACTTGTTGCACATCATTTCAAAATGAGTGGTAAAGTAAAAAATGCTTTAGAGACGGAGAGGAGGAGAGTTAAAAGAGAAGGACTGAAAGGGAGAAGGGTAAAGGGAAGGAAGGAAAGAAAGAAGGAAACAGGACTTTTTTTCGAACCCTAACTCACGTATTTCACCAGCTCATCGGGGCAAAGTTTGGGAGAAGTTCTGGAGCTTTTATCCGGGAGCCACTAGGTGGCAGGTGTTGATATTAAACAGGGATTAGTAGAAAATTTAATTAGTTTGGGTTACCCAGGCTTATCTACTAGAGCCGGCAACCTAAAACCCGCCTTGGACGTGTCCCGTTATATCGATAAATTCATTAATGAATATACTCAATCAAGCAGCTTTCAGAGACTGAAAGGGACAAGGAAGAGAACGATTCTTTCACTTATTCCCTATAAGACACAGACTTCAATCTCCTTCTGTTTCACTGGGGATCGGATCCAGCCGTTCTGGGAATCTAGACTGAGAAATACTTCGAAAACCTCTGGTCTGCAGCGCCCTTCCCCAGTGTCGCTCACTGTGTCTCTGGCTACCCGCTGGTCACGGTCTGCCTGACGGTGAAATGATACTTGGCTGAATTGATTTGACTAGATTTTGCCCTGTTTGATGGGACTCTCACAATACGCGCAATAGAGTGGTCCGTCAAAGGGCAAGGAAGGGTTGTTGTTGCTGATTAATTAATTACTTTCTTATCTTGAAATGCAACGTTTGCATATTTGTCCAGCCTTCCCCTCAGCACGATCCCCGCTCTCTCCTCCTGCCCCGCCTGGCCAGGCAGACGGACATCCCAGTGCCCCCTCTCCTTCCCCCATGTCCTCACTGGCAGACACACACGCACACAGACACGTTCGCGCGCCGCACTGGCTGGTGTCCACACCCAACAATCATGCCCCTAAACCTACGCACACAGCGCCCCTGGCCAGTTCAGACACGCACCTTCCCCCCCCCCGCCCCCACGCTCTCTCTGCCTGAAGCCCGTGCCCGCCACGCCAGGTAACGCCATCACACCCATACCCCCAGTAGCAAACTCCCAGACGCCTGCCCACTCACTCTGCTTCAAACCCGGGCACGGGCACACTCTCGGGGACGCATGCAGCGGGCAAGACCCAGCGAGCCGGACAGACGCAAGCGGCGAGGCAGGGGCTCCCTGTGACAGATTTTGCTAATTGAACTGTTATGGATCATCCTCATAACCGTTAGGAAACACATTTCCACGCTTCACTTCTTAAAGGTTTTAAAGACACATTTAACGGATGACTGAGGCTTGCGGAGCCAGCTGGGAAACACCCGGGTATAAAAATAATACAACAAAGGCGGCAAGGCTGTGGGGAAGGAGAGGACAAGGATATATACAAACGAGAGGAAAAGCTAAACCCAGGAATTACACTCATGGAAAGGAAGGGCCAGCCTGTAGCTGTGAAGAAACACCAGACATTACTTGACAGGCGCTGAGAGGGGCATTGGATGCAAAATCCAACATTATTTCCAAAGGTTAATTCCCTCCCCGCCCCCCCCCCAAAGATGTGGCAGGTGCACAGAAATTATTAAAGTTTCTAGTTAGGAAGCAGAGCTCCCTCGCTTCCCAAGCTGTGGCATTACTTAAAATAAGTGTCCAGTTTTGAGGAGGAGCTATCTTGAAATGATATTGTGGGCATGTTATTTTAAGAGAGAGCTAACAAAAATACCCTGTAAATAAGGACAGGTGCATTTTTAGGGCAACACAAAAGCCTTATGGTGGCAAAGGGTCGCTCTTGTGAGCGGGGTTTTAAAAAAGGAAATATTTTAAAGTAGAAATATCGGACTCTGTTGAGCTAGCGGCAGTGGTGACTCCTGCTAACTTCGCTGTCCCATCGCAGTGTTTTAGTCACATCTGCTCTTTTGTAAACTCTTTGACAAAAACTGGGGTGGCTAAAAAAAATCACTTTTCTTTTTCTTTACTGAAGTAAGCGGAGAAAAGACTAAATCACCTTTCCCTAGTCAGACATTCCCCTGAGGAGTGCAGAGCGGGGGTCATTAGCAATGGTTTTAGGCAGCTATGAACACCCCCCACCCCCTTGAACTATATGTCTTTCATTGCCCTGAAATATGTGTGTCCGGGGTGCAGTGGGAGATTGCCCAGACCAGAGATAAGTGGTTAAGTAAGTGTGGGAAGGGTTGCATTGTGCCTGGTGAGTGTTTACATTGGGGGGGGAGGTTTGGAGGAGAGAAATACCGATGTGTTTGTGAAACCTATTAATACTCTCAAGCGGCAGAGCCCGGTGGAGTGCTTTAGGAGTTTAGGGCCATTCCTTTCAAAATGTGATTGTTATGCTGGGACTAAGGTTTGTTTGGTCTATCCCCCCCCCCCAACAGCTGTTCCTAACGCTGGCATTGTTACATTTTATTCTAGATTTGACAAAGGTCTCTCTCTTTCTCCCTCCTGTCTCTCTGGGTCTCTCCTCCTAACAAACGCCATTGGCTGGCGCTGCAAAGGAGCGTGTCTTAGTCAGTTTCATTGAGCGGAATTAGCCGGAATGACATCAGTTTCCCAGCCCCCTAGCAGCACTTTGCTTATTGGTGCAGCGGCCCCTCCAGGACAATAACATTGTTCTTACCCGGCGCTGCTTGCCGATGTGCCTATAAAAACACCATCGAGTCGCCAAAAGGTGCTTATTATTATTGTGATCTGTGACAACCACCAGCGGCGCTGGAGCGGGTCCGTCCTGCCAAAGGGATCACTCTGCAAACAGTAAGTTCCCAAACAAATTCAATCCCTGACTCCTGTGGGCTGCGGCAGCTAACTTTCTAAGGGAGGCGTCCGCCAGCCTCCCCAGTAGCCCTGACCCACTAACCCCAAATAAATAAATGGGGATGGACAGGACCCCGCCCCCCCCCAAAGGGAACTGTGCACCCAGCCGGTTCTGTCTCCGATTCTCACTGCTTTGGGCTCCTCGCGGGCGCTGATCCGGGTTGAAATGAACCTCTTCATTCGCCCAAGCTAGAGGAAGGAGGGAGGTGACAGAGGCGGGGGCAGACAGCGGTGTGTGTTAAGTGTCTAAACAAATACTGATCTGGTTAGGAAGGTCTCCCCGGGAATATGATTCATTTTCCCCCGGTCCTCCCCGAACCGCCCCCATCAGCGACTCCGGTCACTTAACCAGGATTCCGCCTCCTTTTGTAGCGGTTTGTCCCGTGCTGGGGCGTAATTTGTGACCCTTCGGAAACCAGTCGTGCAAGATTCATATATTAAAAGATCGTGCTGTTTGGCGGGGTGAGGAGCAGGGTGGAGATCCAGGGTTTTGCTGGCGGGTGATGGGGAGTAATTGGAAGGTATCCCGGTGACAATTCTCTGGTGAGCATCCTGGCGCGGGAGGTGGGGAAAGGGCGGGCAGGGGAGGAGGCGAGGCCAGGTTGGGAACTATCCTGGGAGACAGGGTGGAATAACGCGTTTGCTTCTGGCGCGGGAGTTGGAAAGTAGCCCGGGAGACAATAGCGGACTGGGGAGTTCCTTGCTGCTGAACTTGGAGGCGTGTGATCGCGGAGAGAGGGGAATGGAGGGTCTCGGATCTCGCTGGGAAGGTCGCAGACGAAGGATCTCGCAGACACTGCCGGGGACAGGGAGGAAGAGGCTGGGCACTGGCCAGGGGTGGCTAGCTGCCTGGAGCGTTAGCTAGGTGAAGTTGAGGCTGTCGCGCAGTTCCTTGTCCCGTTGATTTGGGGTCGCTCTCTCGTTTCTCCTCCTCGCAGGCAGCCTGGTGCGCGGCGCTCTCCCCTCGCCGGGGACATGGACTCCGACGCTAGCCTGATATCCAGCAGACCTTCGTCCCCGGAGCCCGATGACCTCTTCCTCTCTGCGAGGAATAAAGGCAGCAGCGGGGGCTTCTCGGGGGGCACAGTGTCCAGCTCCACCCAGAGCGACTCCCCTCCGGAGCTGAGCGCCGAGCTGCGCAGCGCCATGAGCGCGGCCGGGGTGGTGGTGGTGGACAAGCTGGGTTTCAAGTCTTCTTCCTCCTCCTCGTCCTCCTCCTCGTCCTCCTCCTCCAAGAAGGACAAGAAGCAGATGACGGAGCCCGAGCTGCAGCAGCTGCGGCTGAAGATCAACAGCCGGGAGCGCAAGCGGATGCACGACCTGAACATCGCCATGGACGGGCTGCGGGAGGTGATGCCCTACGCGCACGGGCCCTCGGTGCGGAAGCTCTCCAAGATCGCCACGCTGCTGCTGGCGCGCAACTACATCCTCATGCTCACCAACTCGCTGGAGGAGATGAAGCGCCTGGTCAGCGAGATCTACGGCGGCCATCACGCCGGCTTCCACCCTTCCGCCTGCCCGGGGGGCATGGCCGCCCACTCCGCCCCGCTCCCGGGGCACCCCGGGCACCCCGCCGCCCACCCCGTGCACCACCCCATCCTGCCCCCCGCTGCCGTCTCCAGCGCCTCCTTGCCCGGCTCCGGCCTCTCCGCGGTCAGCTCCATCCGACCCCCGCATGGGCTCCTCAAGTCGCCTTCGGCCGCCGCCGCCTCGGCCCCGCTGGGCAGCAGCTTCCAGCACTGGGGAGGAATGCCCTGCCCCTGCAGTATGTGCCAGGTGCCCGCTCCGCCTCACCACCACGTCTCCAGCATGAGCACGGCCAGCCTGCCCAGATTAACCACCGACACCAAATGAACCCCCGCGGGACCCGCCGCCAGTGGGGCAGGGGAGGGGGAGAGAATCTGCCGAAACAAGGTGGGGAATGGGGAGAGAGACTCCAGCTTCAAGCCCCGAGGACACGCGGGCACATTTTTTGGGACACAGACTCTATGGGGGGGGGGCCTCCCTTAAAAGCACAGGCACATACAAGGACTTACAAGGACATACCGGTCTCAGCCAAGTTTTTTAAACACACCCTTCCCCCCCCCCCCTACCCCTCACTACAGGTTGGTCCCAAGGCCACCCGGGGCACCTTCAGGCATGTTCCATACTGAGATAGACTGGGGACACTCAATCCCTGAAGCCCACCAGTGAGAAAGATGAACAAAACCCAATTCCTCTTCCTGCAAACGTCTCCACGCAGAACTGATCCTCTCTTCTCCAGCATTTCCAGCAGGGAATGGAGGCCAGCGTTACGTACAGTACTTGATGTTTTGTCCAATCTCAATAGCAAGTGTGTAAACCCACAGAGCATTTTTTAAATAAATATATGTGCATCTTTTTAAACTTTGATAGGAGCTGAAAATAGCTATAGCCTCTCCTCCTCGAATGACGTAACCAAAATGGCATAGGATTTTTTGTTTGCTTTTCTCTATTGTTTTTACATAGTCCCTTTCAACATTTTCTGGTTCATATCCTAAGACATGCAAAGTGGTTATTCCGAGCACCGGGCTGGTGCCTTCCTACCAGCATAATTTGCAAGAATGAAGGCTTTTGATGTAAATGTAGCCTGCAAAGTTTTCTAGGGTTTGGATTTGTAAATATTCTGTCCAATGATTATGTAAGTCCGTTATGCTTGAGCTTTCTGTTTGTGCACTTGTACAGGAAACCTTACGAATGGTAAAGGATTTTTTGTTTTGTTTTAGTGTATAACACGTTTTTGTTTTCTGCCACCATTAACAAAGTTACAAAACTCTTTAATGTGCTTTCGATGTAGGAACTCCACGCTGCCTGTGCTGCAATACTGAGAACTTGGGCTTGTTTCTGAAATAACAATGTTCCCTATTACTGCCCCTTGCAGAGATTTTATCATCTGTTTATTTTTGTAAAGAAAGTTGCTAAATAATATTTATTACTTGTTTGGTTGCAAAAACAAAACGAGTGATCCACTGTTGAGATTTTAAATAAAAAACATTTTAAGTAAATTGCTTTTTTCCATCCATTTATATTTTGGGAAGTCTAGTGGCTGAAGCCTGGGGTGAAGAAGAACAAGACACTTTACTTTCAGAAATATTAATATGGCACCATGGTTAAATAGACCAAAAAACAGATCGAAAAAGATTTAGAACATTTTAAAGATAATACTTCCAGCCTTTTTTCCTAACAGTCTTACAAGGCTGCAATTGAAACTGGTTTCCCATCAGTTCTCTAAGTGGCAAGATTAATGATCAATTAACCTAGTTTATGAAGTCCAAACTTTTAAGATTTTCTTAAACAAAACTCAGCATCCAGCAAAGATAAGAAATTGCTTATGAGAAGGAAATATTAAACGCAGGTTGGTGTTGCATGTTTGAACAGCTCAAAATAAGGAGACTTTAGACAAAAAACTGAAAACGAAATGATTTCTACTTCACTGTGTATCCATGTATTTGCCTATTTAAACTGAGATATTCAGACACAACAATATATTGGAGCAAAATTTTAGTTCTTGCGCGCTTTAAGCCTCCAGCTCTAAAAGAGCAAATGATTTAATTGATTTAAAGGGCAATTATGAGGAGATGGTTCGCACTGAAAAAGACGCCTTATTTCTTCACTTTTAAAAAAATTAACTCCACTTCTTAGCAAAAAAAAGAGGCAAATACACTTTTCAAATAAGCAATTTTGCTTTGGTTGTTAATATACTTAACATCTGACACCACACGCTGGGCTCGATTCTACTCCCGCTGGAAGAAATGGCAACAATCCCATCTGCTTCCAGAGGAGCAGGATCGGGCACTCATTTTCCCATTTAACTCTTCCTTGGGGTTTTCAGCTTTATTACTACTTCGCTTAACTTTCTAAATGTTACTGCACTTCCCCCACAATAACGCGTGTTTCTATTAAATAGTGCAGAGGAATTCTTCAGCAATAGTATTTTTGCACACCCCATCTCAGTTTCTTGCTTCTACTTGTGCAAATACTTCAGTGGATCCCGATCCTGAGCTTTTTATTCAGGCAAAACTTCAATGGACAGGTGCACGGCATCTGGCCGGCAAGTCCTGCCTCTTTTCAGGAGCCATTTTAAAAAATTACATAAAAGCTCCTGGTGGTGACCCCAAGATATCCCAACAGGCGTTTTTGTGCCCCCAAAACTTGCCAGGGAATGGAAGTGAATTCGGTTCTTTGGGGCATTTTTATTCAAGATGTGAATATTTTGAAGCAATGCCCAAAGCAGATTTCGGCGTGTGCGTGGCGATCTCAGTTTTAGCTAGCGTGAGAATCCTGCAGCTTTCGAGGTCTTGGACCCAGGGGAAGGTTCCGATCCACACCGGGCATTTCAGTCGGTTCGGAGCACAGCGCCTGAGTTCCACTACGGATCAGCCCTTTTTGAACTCCCACGGGCAGGGCTAATTTTTCTTACTTCCTATAGGCAGATCACAGCACTTCTATCGATCAATAACAGCCATTAATATTATCCCCTCTTTAATACAAGTTAAACATTTGGGGCACCTAGTAGCCTAAACCACCCTTAGTTAGGCCCGGATCCTACAAACACTGAAGTACGTGTTTAAATGAAGCTGAAGCAGGAGCCAAGGAGCGAGGTTTAAGATGATAAATTATAGGCTACACAGAGATCTAGCAGTGGCAGAAAGCGAGTTAGCCTTGCGAAGTTGGCAGAGGAACTCCACATTAACGCTTTCGGTGTGGGGGGAATGGGGCTGGGTGTCTCTCTGAGGAAGAGCATAGAGCCCGAGAAACGTGCTAAACGATTTGCCAGGAGGTCTTTTCGGACTATTTTCATACGCAACTCGATCCACTCTCTCAGGACAGCTAAAAAAGACTGGAATTTTCCGAATTGGCTTTTCCAGATAAACCTCTTTCTCTCAGTCCAGGAGGAATGGGACTCGACTAAAAACCAGTCTGCGGAACCGAGACGAGAGACGTAAACTCCTTTGATGGGCTAAAATTCTCCCACTCCAATAAGTCCAGGCAGCCTTACAGATTTAATGGGTGTTACTGGACACAAAGAGAGAGAGAGAGAGAGAGAGAGAATTTTAAACTTCTCTGTTAATGTTATCGCCTTCTCAAGGAAAACCTTGCAACACAACCGCCACGTGAAGGATTGCACTCACGGGAAAATGTGAGGTTTCGGTTAGTCTGTATTCGCAAAAAGAAAAGGAGTACTTGTGGCACCTTAGAGACTAACCAATTTATTTGAGCATCAGCTTTCGTGAGCTACAGCTAATGCATCCCATGAAGTGAGCTGTAGCTCAAGAAAGCTTATGCTCAAATAAATTGGTTAGTCTCTAAGGTGCCACAAGTACTCCTTTTCTTTTTGGAAAATGTGAACGACTGGCTGCCCTTCCCTGCGCGCAGCTATCGCTTTTAAACCCCTTGCTAGAAACTGAATAATAGAATATCAGGGTTGGAAGGGACCTGAGGAGGTCATCTAGTCCAACCCTCTGCTCAAAGCAGGACCAATCCCCAATTTTTGCTGCAGATCCCTAAATGGCCCCCTCAAGGATTGAGCTCACAACCCTGGGTTTAGCAGGCCAATGCTCAAACCACTGAGCTATCCCTCTCCCCACCCCCCAAAAAATAAACTGGCTGTGTTCTGTTAAGCTAGTTTCTACCCATACAGTTATAAAGCGAGGGGCCAGATCCTGCTCCCCATTGCAGACCGTGGCTAAATTCCCACTGCATTCAGCGGCTGGCAGAGCGTTTTATTTGGTAGCGAAAAACTGGCATAGCAAGAGAAGACCATTAGGGTCTAACCGGGGCTCCGGGAACATATCAGGCAGACAGAGAATATTAGCAATTGCTATTGGCGAACGCTCTTTCCTGTGCTAGTTATTACTCTTGACCAGGATTACTCGGAACAGCAGATACAGTTTCAAACACAAGCTGGCCTGGTGAAGCCAATCTCTCCTTACATAGTATTCCCTAACTCCCCCTAAGAGTCTCTGGAGGGAAGCAGTTCGGAAGATGCTCCGAGATATACCACCCCCGCCCCCCCCCCCCACACACACACAGAGAGAGAGAGAATTGGATTGCTTCCTATACAAGTGCAACCAGAGGCTTTTTCGTATGTTAATGTGGCGCTCTGCTTAAAGAAGGTGATACGCGCATCCGTTGGGATTTCCTGTGCGCAAGACCAAAGGTGCTCATTAGATACGGCGAGGAATCAATAGTGAGTTTTAGCGACACCCACGCGGGTTGTACCCAGCCTCACTCACCCACTGGGTTAGAATGCGGGCACCTTCTCCCATCCCTCTCTGCTGTATCGGAGAAAAGAGTTTTCTCTTTTCTCTTCTCAGGGCACGGTTTAGGAAGGATTTTCCTTAAATAACCCACGCCCTTAGGCATTTATTTTTAAATGCTGCAGGTGTATTCTCTCTTAATTGTTTGAAAAGGGGGAAATCAAATCGAACACCTCCCCCTCTGGCCCAAAAAGCTAGTTTTGTTTTGTTTTAAAATAAGTTTAGTTTTTCGATTTTTCACCCCACCACCGTCTTCAGAGTTAAAACGAGTCACTCGGTGAGCTATTTAAGCCCCAAACTTCTCAGAGCAGTAGCAGAAAGGAACGGATCCTTAAGGGGCCAGTCGCGCCAGCAGAAAAGGGATCGGAAGAAGACATCAGCTATAAAGCCATTTGGTGTGACTGACATCTCCATCCACTGTGGAGTGATGGAACCGAAGGTTCTCTTTGCCCCTGTGCACAACGCGGTGTAAAGCACCGGAACAGAGGCAGATGAGTGTGTCTCCAGAGTAGGGGCTCAATCACATAGCCCAAAGTTACTTTCATTCGTCTCACGTTATGTAGTCCATGAAGCTGCAGACTGCTGTATACGGAATACAGGATCCAATGAGTGAAATCCTGGCCCCATTGACTTCCGTGGGGCCAGGATTTAACCCAGAGGTTCGTTTCCTGGCATCCAGTGTAGAAAATATGGTATTGGTTTCTAGAACAAATATCGCTCAGTGCATTAGTAGAAAGAATAAGCAGCCCCTGGGTTTTCCCACTACAGCATTTCCAGGTGGTTATCAAGGTGTTAGATGCCCTTAGCAGGCAAGACCGCCCCCCCCCCACACACACACACACCAGTTTATCAGAGGGTAGCTGGCGTGAACCCTGGTGAATTTCTATTTTCCGAGCTCTCTTGGCCGCCATCTGCACCGATGCTGCTGGCCCTCAAGATTAGCCCATGCAATATATTTGACTATACACTTCACAGGGTTTGATCATTGCTCTAAATGCGAGTTTAGCAGGGTGTTACAAACGCCAGACACTCAAAGTAAGCTTTGGCCACTAAGGTCCTTGTTCTCGTTCCCTTTCCTGGCAGTGTATTGTGCAGGGCAGCTAAGGTACTGGCTCTCTTCTTTGGAGGGAAGGCAGCAGATCACCCTTCTGTCCCAGGGGCACCGCACTCAGGAATGGCCCGATCTCACAGCTATCTTGCAAGCTACACTCCCACAGAGTGGAGGGAGGGAGGAGGGCGGGATCGGCCTTCATTGCCGCAAACAGCCAGTTCCCAGCCGTCACTTTAAAGGAGGTAGAGACAGTATTACTATGTGGTTATCCAAAGCAGTCTAGCTCGGCTCCGGGGGATAAGAGAAGATACGATACCAGAAAGAACCTCCACGTAGAAAGGTCACTAGGAGCCTGACATTTCAGAGATCTCTTTAAAGCCGGTCTGAGTTGTGGATGCTCAGCACTTCTTAAAAAAAAAATCACTCCCCGACCACCCCTTTGGACTCGGGCACAAGACAGCCACCGCGGTAGCTCCTTTGAACGCCCCCAGATAAGACTCTTGTTAACTCTAGTATTAACCCGCCATGTGTTCCCCACCAATATAGTTATCCCAACCCCGATGCGTTTCCAGTTGACACTATTTAGCTGCTTTCCCAATTAGCACCGCTCTGGTGAGATATTGATGCTGCAGGAAGCGCAGGAGCAGGTGAGAATTAGAGGGAGCACCATTAGGAACTGTGCTTGGTCTCTATTAAAGGCAACAATTAGCAGGCTGCCAGATGCAGAGATTCAGCAGAAGCCAGAAGCTACTAAATCTACACGGCTGTCTCGCTGATCGCTCGCTTCTACCCAGAGGGCCTTTCCGTAAGACTAACAGGTGGAGTAAAGGAGGAGATAGTTGGGGGGCAAACTGAAATGTTGCATACCGTGTTCCTTCTTGCTCGGGAGATAGAGATGTCATACCACATTAGGAAGAGTGATGTAGAATAATGCAGTGGAAAGATCCTCAACTCACAATTCCTATTCTCAAAAAGAACAGGAGTCCTTGTGGCATCTTAGAGACTAACAAATTTATTAGAGCGTAAGCTTTCGTGGGCTACAGCCCACTATATCGGATGCATAGAATGGAACATATAGTAAGAAGAGATATATATACAGAGAAGGTGAAAGTTGCCATACCAACTGTGAGAGGCTAATTAATTAAGATGAGCTATTATCAGGCGAAAAAAACTTTTGTAGTGATAATCAAGATGGCCCATTTAGACAGTTGACAAGAAGGTTCTGGCTCCCTTCCTCGTCTCTCCCTGAGTGAAGCAGGGCCACGCTTATCACTTATTGACCCTGTGACCAGGTTACTTGCTTTAATTGGCTTGCCTCCTGGTAACAGTTAAATTTTTTATGAGCTGGGTTACAGTCACACTCCTTGGTGTTCATGCAATGGAATTTGTTCATAGCACTGATACTTTTCTTCAGTGACTAAGGAAAAAACTGGCCTACAGCACAGTGACTGGTTGGAGGTAGCTCCCAAAGCACGGAGGAACTCTCACCGAGGTGGACTGGAGTGGGATCGGGCTCTCATAGAGGCAAAGGTGTAGTATGATTTCATATATCCCGGCCTATAAAATGTTCCTCAGCAGAATGCCATCATCCAACCTGAAACAATATTTTCCTCAGTGAGGCATCCCCCGTGTTATTAGAGACTTGTCAATGTATATCCAACCCCGGGCTATTTTCATAAAAAGCAATACAAGGAGCAAGTCATTTAGAACAGGCTTTGCAGCTAGATCATCAGGTTGCACCCTGTAAATAGCTAGTAGTAACTCAGCTAAATCAACAGCGAAATACATTTCTCTCCTTGTAAAAGCCAGAACCGCTTCCCCAGAAATCAATGGAGCGCTGTGGCTAGCAGGTAGTAGACTGGGAGTTAGGGTTCTAGTCCATCTCCGTCTCTCAGTTCCCACCCCACCCCCCGTAACAATTAAAGCAATTCTATCTCCTTCGTAAAGTGCTTTGAGTTGTACGGGTGAAAAGGGCTGCATAAGAACAAGCATCCCCCCACAGAAAGAAGAATGTTCTTCTATTCAATAAACTCTGTTTTGAAAAATACTTACTGGAACTCAATTTTAGCAGGCGCACACTTTGTTCCTTCCATGAGATTTAGTTGTTAAAAATGGAACCAGACCAGTGAAACCTGGATTTACAAGATCAGCAGCGTCTTTGAAGGAACAAATATAGGACAGTGACAGAATGTCACGCCTAAGAAGCAGGTCGCTCTAAAACACACATACACACACACTCCACACGGGGGGAAAATACAGTTTGAGCGTGTGAGTTCTCTTGCCCTTGTTGATGAGGTCAGCTAAGAGTTTGTAAACTGGGGGTAGTGCACTAGATCAAACTGAAAGGGGAAGCTTCTAATCAAATCGCAGCACTTACAAAGAGCACTAGTGCTGGGCCCAGCCCTGATGGGATAGTGACAGGTTTTTTGGATCCCGACCATGACCATTGAGATGGTTCGTTTGCTCCTTGACTTGGTGACTTCACTTTAAACAGACTGGATGGTGGGGTGGGAAGGACGGAACCGAACCAAAGTATTGTGAATCTACATGACCAGAAAGGTACCTAGACTTGCCCCCTCTTCGCGCCAACCGAACTGAACCTACAAACTGGAGGAAACATCCGAGGCAGGATCCCGTGCGGAGGGAGGAGACGCTGATTTGAAAGGCTCACGTCCTTCTGCTTCGGCTAGGGAGCTCCTCCACCTCACACCCTTCTAGAGGGGCCCGGAATTCAGGAAGTGAAGGCATCGTCCCTGGATCTGGCCCTGCTATCTTTATCCCGCGGAACAATCCTACTTCTTTTATTGAAGGGCTGCAGGATCGGGCTCCCTGCTGCAATAAATGGGCACCCCTGGGAACCATGCCCAAGAGGAAGGAAGCCCTCGTTTACAGGCTGGGAAGTGAGTTAGGAAGCCTGTCGTCCGTGATTCCTTATGTGCTATTTAGCCTCTCCTGCCTCTGTTTTCCCCGTCTGTAGTATAGGATAACGCTTCTCTAGTCTAGGGCTGTTATGAGGCTGATTCATAGTTTGTAGGACTATCAGATTCTAGGCTGCATGGCGCCAGGTGCAAAGTGTTATAATATGACAACAGGAAAGAGTGTAGCCAATGAGAAAGAAAGAGAAAACCCCGCTTCCTTTCTGACCATCAGCAGTAACGCCTGGAGCGGAGAAACCGGCGGGATATTCCTGTTCTTTTCCCCTTCACCGCACTCCCACAGGACTAGCCCACAGATCCAGTGGCCAGCTGTTCAGTGACTCTCTTCCCAGCTCGGTGTTCCTGCATTGCCTTTCACTTTACCTGCCAATGAAATTAACTGATTTTTTTTTTATCCCCAATCCCATCAACCCTATGCTATGCCCATATGTTCCCCTGCTGGCTCTGTACGGGCAAATGCCCCACAGGGCTCCACTGATTACATTTACTGTAGATTAAGCCAATGCTTGGCTCATCTAGAGTTACAGAGTTGGCGGTAGTGGTGGGATTGTCCATATGCTTCTACATACACCAGGTTAGATTTACTTTACATCAGCTCCCACATGCCTACTGCAACATTCAAACCCCTAGAACAGTGGTTCTTAAAGGAGGGGTACGTAGAGGTCTTCCAGGGGATACCACAACTCATCTTAGCTATTTGCCTAGTTTTACAACAGGCTACATAAAAAGCACTAGCAAAGTCAGTACAAACTGAAATTTCATACAGACAATGCTCTGTATACTACACACTGAAACGTAAGTACAGTATTTATATTCCAATTGATAAAAAGACCAGGAGGACTTGTGGCACCTTAGAGACTAACAAATTGATTTGAGCATAAGCTTTCCGTGAGCTACAGCTCACTTCATCGGATGTATATTATAATTAGATGGTAAAAATGAGAAAGTCAGCAATTTTTCAGTAATAATGAGCTGTGCCACTTTTGTATTTTTATGCCTGATTTTGTAAGGAAATAGTTTAAGTGAGGAGTAACTTGGGGGTACACAAGACAAATCAGACTCCGGAAAGGGGTACAGTAATCTGGAGCCACGGCTCTAGAAAGGTGAGGAAAGAAGAGAAGACTCAGTGACAGAAGTTAGAGATGGATAAAATAGGTAACCACAGGCTGGGGCAAGTCACCAATACCATCCTGGGCCCCTTCCTGCATTTCCGGCTCACCCCAAAAGCCGCTGGTTAAATGGGAGTGCAAGCGGTGCAGGACTGGGCCCTGGGATTTCAGGGATATTCTAAAGACAGGGCTCCTTGAAACCAAAGAGCCCCTTTCCATTGACTTCAGTGGGTTTTCGATCAGGCCTGGAGATGGTTCCCAGCAAATTAGATCAAATCGCCTCCCTTTTTTCAGACCTGCTAGTATTCATCTAACCTACTAACCGGTCATACTCATTGCAGGGAAAAAGAATGTCAGTCCAGGGAAGCTGTATACAACCACACTTTAAATAATGTTCCTTTTCCCTTTTCATACCATTGCCCTGTGCTCCAGAGCATTATATGATTAGACCGTATATAACTAAGTTTCATTTATCCAGAAAGCTAAAGCCTGTGGTTGCATCGTACAGTCTCTGTTTAGGTTCTCAACTGGGCTCCAAGATGCGGCCCACAGGTTTCCGGAAATTGTAGCTGTAAAGACTTTGAAAAGCCCCTAACCGTCCCCCTCCTCCCCACCATAATCCATTCCTTGGGACCAAAGTGGGGGTATTTTGCTGAAAGGACCACGATACTACAGGGTGGAGAAGGATATGGACCCGTAGGTAAGGATCGCCAGAGTGGGCCTTATAGCCCCATCCTGCCAAGATGTACCCACGTGCTTTGTACGGATGAGTAGACCTCCTGGGTGAAATCTTGGCCCTGTTTAAAAGTAAACCGCGAAATTCCCATTGGCTTTAATAGAGGCAGGATGTCACCCCTTGACTTCCACAGATTATGCACCAAGTAAACTTTTGCAGAACCCAGGAGCTGGTTCACATTTGAATAGCTAAATCTATGGGGGATCCTACTATGTATTCCAGTGTATTTAGTTAATGTAATGGAAAATACAATATGTAGTTCTCAGTTTTTAGTTCTTCTAGTAGCAACGTGGCATCCATCACTGCACAACCATCTGCTTTCCTTTCCCAATTTCGTTTCATTCCATTCACCACGGAAGCTGTTAAAAATCGAGTTAAATTGTTTCAGAAATTATCCATTTGTGCTTCGTTTCCAGGGCTCAGAATTTTCTCATTTATGAGTTGTCGTCAATTCTGCAGGCCTCAGTTTCACTGACTGTCCGTTTTAAGAATGAAGAGAGAAAAGGGCCAAGCCCCGCGTCCTTTACTCATGGGAGTAGTGAAAGTTAATTGGACAACTCACAGGAGCAAAATTTGGTCCTAACTTTCTAATGTTTCCAGAAGCCTCACAAATGGCCCTGTTCCTCAGGCTTTCCCCAGGTAAGGAGTCCCACTAGAGTCACTTGAGAAAGAGCTGCAGGATCGGGCCCAAAGCATAAAATCTGCTCACTGGGGCTCGAGGGAAAGTGACACCTTTGCCACCTCCTACAGCGTGTGTGTTCCCTGAACTTGTTGGGGATGCGCCTCAAAAATACGAGGGCCAGAGCCTCAGCTAGTGTAAATCAAAATAGCTCCACTGGGATCGTTCTCCCGCTAGCGGAGCATATGAGCCCTCCGCTCCCAGCTGCAGCCCTATCTCCTTGACATGGTGTGACCCAGAGATGTGACGAACAGTGCATTTGCCATTCAATTCACTTGTGATTTCTGACCTAGCCTGGTAATAGTCACGCTGCAGCGCCCAGTATGGACCTGATCCGAAGCCCCCTGAAGTAGTCCAAAGACACCCACGGAGACTTCAACGGGTTTTGGATACGTCGTTAAGAGGAAGGGGCTGGGCACTTCAGTACATTGAAACTACTAAAGGTACAGCAGCCCTAGCAGAATATTCCCTCGCCTCCGGGGACAGAGACAATGACAGTGACTTCTTCCAGGCTTGTGCCGGATACGAAAATGACAGCTCTGCTGGTCGTGGAGGAAGGATGGGGACTGTTACATCTCCTTACTTCGGGGGTGAGGGCGCGTATAACACTTATTTCCTTTCCTTGATCCTATCATCTGCCACCACAGCCCCTGAAGTGTTACATGGAAAGGAAACGTGACAAGCTTGAGTTGGGTTTTGAATTCGTCAGATAATTCTGATCAGAACAACCCCAGTCTCAGATGAGAGTCAGGCGAGCTACAGAGTTCTAAAATCTGATACGAAAGGAAAACCTACCTGTAGGGTTTTTGTTGACGAAGTTAAAACCGGTAACCTATAAACCGTTAATGTAAATGAAATGGTGGAAGCCACTCTATCCACTGCACACTGTGCATTGCTGTTTTAAGGTCACACAAAACAGCCTCCCTTAGATAACCAGCAAATTGCTTTCTCCTTGTTAAGACGGATCATATTTCTCTTCTGCCTTGGCTGACAAAGCGTGAGGTTTATTGAAGAATGGCCAGATTAGCGGGACCAAGTTACACCTTCATATGTGCTGCGGCGGGGGAGGTGAACTGCAGGGGGAAATCTCAAGCAGAATCAAGCACGACACTAAATCCGATGGAGTTGAGAACAATCGTCTGTGTCTAGATTTCACCGCTAGTATATCCGAGTTATCCCTCCATATCAGAATGGTTTCAATGGGCATAGATGAGGTGCAGGCCGAAAAGCTAGACGTTTTAGTTGTGCTTCCCAGAAAAGGTGCAGGGGGATCTGTTTCCTTTGATCGTTTGCAGCCAGTTGGATTGGTTGCGCTGTATGTTTCTGATCAATATCGGGCGAAACGTAACCATGCACCTGCAGCTAGTCATTTAAAATGTGCTGGAGAGCAACAGAAGATTACAGGTTCCAGAGTGACATACCCTGAAAAGAGATGTTGTAAATCTGCCCTTAGATTTATTTGGTTTCTCCGATGTTCAGATTTCTTCAAGGACTGTTGTAGCGCCCTACTGGTTTTCCAAATAACTGTCCCCTCCTACGATGCCCAGCACCCTTCTATACTGAGATTTGCGAGAGAGGGGCTAGCATTGCTTCTGTTTGGGGCTGAGCTCTCGCCTTTTACAATCAGACGATGTAGGGAAAAGGAAATCCTGGTTTTCCTAATCAGAATCTTAAGGAATATTCAGTGAAGCCATGGGGAGTAGAATCTCTTCTAAGAAAACGGATCTGATCTAAGCCGTGTTATATTGATGGGAATGATGATCCGCTTCAATACCTGATCAAATACCGGTTTTGTTTTGTTTTTACTGGACAGAGCCACCTAATCGCTTCTTAACACCTTCTATCAAACGAGCATGGGAAATGATCTATTTTTTCGCACTTTATGTGAGCTGGTTCTGACACCGCAAAGGTCACACACAAAGCAGTTTCCCCACACACCTTTTGGAAGCTCTAACTCGATGTAGTGCAGTACTTCCTGACAGCTTCCCAGGGAATGACACCAAAATTCAGTCAGGATAAAACGCAGGAGTGGCCTAGCAGGAGCAGTACCGAAAGCAGGCTTCTCGGTGGACCCCCACGTCCAAACTGATGACAGGAAGCGGTGGCCCGTGTTTACTCTTGGCATAGGTAGGATATCATAGCGTAACAAGTTCCCGACATTTTCTAATTGTGCATTGTGAAGGGAGCTCAAAGACGCTACTTATGATCTCTAATAATCCTAATTATTAGTGGAGCCAGAGCCTCCCAAACGAGACATATTTAAGGGAATTAATAAAATGTGTACCATATAATAACCAAAGCAAATATATTTAAACATCCGGCTAAAACGGGTTGTTATATACAAGAAAAAACTGCGAATTGATCTAAACTCCTTCCTTTCCATGGAAATATAGTTTGGTTAATATTAGTGCTGGGCACAAGGTGAGTTTTGTGCTTAAATAGAGCTCCCTGTGTGCGCGGATTAGGTAAGTGTGTCCAGTCCAGTCCAGTGAAGGTTGGGAAGCACTGGTCTGGGAAAGAGGTGGCCGAAGGTGCGTTGGGATTCCCAAGTTGCCCCGGAGGATGTGATAAAGAAGGAACCTAATGAAGACGGAGGGTTGATCTATTTAGTAAGGCCAGGAAGGAAGCGATTTAGAATTAAAGCTTGCTGCATGAAGGCAGGGACAGCAGCGTGCCTGCTCTCCAGAGAGAGATGTAAATAAGCTCTTCAACCTGCAGCTCGGACAGGTAGCAAGGCTGCAAGCAGCCTGTCTCCAATTAGAAGCATCATCGCTTTTGCTCTGGTTGCCATCATGTGAGCAAACCAGCAGTGGCGGGGACGCAGGGAGCACAGGATATTTATATCAATCAGCCACTTGGGGTTATTACTTTTACTGCCTGCAGCTGTCTCCTTCTCTCTCAGAAGCTGCAATGCAAATACAAATATTCACAAGAACACGACTCCCAGCTCTTGTCACTGAGTCGAACGTAGGTAGAGGACGGTAATCAGAAACCTGGCATTTCTGATTTGTCTGATACCAACAAATTCAAAGTCAGACACGATTGTTTTGAGTCCTGGAATAAAAGAAGTCCACACAAGACCCCTCCCCTTCCAGGCGTATACAAAGATTGAATTTTGTTAAATGCACCAGAAACTGGCGACTTCCTCTCAGTAAACTCATAGTCCAGATATTTATCTTACAATACAAACATTGCAGTACCTTTCTTTCGGCATGTCATATATATATAATCTTCACAGATGCACTGGATGTCTATATCTACAGCAAGACTTGCTCGTTTTATATGCAGCAAGGGGGTTTTTAAGCGAACATTAGGGTTTTACAACGATAACTATATAGGATTTTTAAAAAGCACTTTTTATTTTCCTTTTCCGTGATTATCGGACTTCAGAAAGTCTGGTCTTAAAAAGTCTCATTATATAAAGCTATCATGTTCTCACTTATACAGGGAACTATGTAAGAAAATCATGCCAATGAGAGATTATCATCAGTCGGAACTAAAATCAGATTTCTTCTGCATTCTGCCTAAATTGTAAACGCAAAGGTCCCCACCACTGGTGATCGCTAAACGGTGTGTGTCTGGTTTTGCAGTAGTGTGTGTGTTTGGGGGGCGAAGAGGGGGGATGTTAACACGAGACAAATTCCATTCCATCTCAGGCAGTTGGGCAGAAGTAGGTAGCTGACCCCTCACCGCCCGCAGTTCCAGGGAGAGACGGGGAGACTTCCTGGCCTACAGCTGCAGGTTACAGCGGCTGTGTTTTACCCCAGAGGTGGCTGTACTGCAATGCAGGATACACGCTGTATTGCAGGGAGTGAAACCTGCTCCTGCAGCCTCTACCCGGGCAAGAACAATTAGAGCTGGTCAAAACGTCTCACAAAGGCTGGGGGTTGTTTCCCCCCGAAGGAAATGGCCTTTTTGTATGAAAAGTTTCATTTTTGTAAATTGCTGACATTTTAAAAAAATCCGAGTTTGTGATAGTTCTTGCAATGTTTTTACAGGAATTTGTATTCGTATGTTTACCAAAATCATTTTAACTGTTTACTAAAACAAACAAAAAAACCCACAATATTTTAAGAGCATAAGATCGGCCATACTGGGTCAGACCAAAGGTCCATCCAGCCCAGTATCCTGTCTACCAACAGTGGCCAATGCCAGGTGCCCCAGAGGGAGTGAACCTAACAGGTAATGATCAAGTGATCTCTCTCCTGCCATCCATCTCCACCCTCTGACAAACAGAGGCTAAGGACACCATTCCTTGCCCATCCTGGCTAATAGCCCTTAATGGATTTAAGCTCCATGAATTCATCCAGTTCTCTTTTAAAAACCCTATTACAATCCTAGCCTTCACAACCTCCCAAGGCAAGGAGTTCCACAGGTTGACTGTGCACTGTGTGAAGAACTTCCTTTTATTTGTTTTAAACCTGCTACCCATTAATTTGATTTGGTGGCCCCTAGTTCTTATATTATGGGAACAAGTAAATAACTTTTCCTTATTCACTTTCTCCACACCACTCATGATTTTATATACCTCTATCATATCCCCCCTTAGTCTCCTCTTTTCCAAGCTAAAAAGTCCTAGTCTCTTTAATCTCTCCTCATATGGAA
The DNA here is from genome assembly GCF_965140295.1 of Lepidochelys olivacea. Classification (NCBI taxonomy): domain Eukaryota; kingdom Metazoa; phylum Chordata; order Testudines; family Cheloniidae; genus Lepidochelys; species Lepidochelys olivacea. The sequence continues at coordinate 167,194,725 of NC_140411.1, read as the reverse complement.
CCTGTTAGAAACCCCTAATCATTTTAGTTGCCCTTTTCTGAACCTTTTCTAATGCCAGTATATCTTTTTTGAGATGAGGGGACCACATCTGTATGCAGTATTCAAGATGTGGGTGTACCATGGATTTATATAAGGGCAAAAAAATATTCTCCGTCTTATTCTCTATCCCTTTTTTAATGATTCCTAACATCCGGTTAGCTTTTTTGACTGCCACTGCATGGACGTCTTCAGAGAACTATCCATGATGACTCCAGGATCTTTCTCCTGATTAGTTGTAGCTAAATTAGCCCCCATCATATTGTTTGTATAGTTGGGGTTATTTTTTCCAAATGTGCATTACTTTACATTTATCCACCTTAAATTTCATTTGCCATTTTGTTGGCCAAGCACTTAGTTTTGTGAGATCTTTTTGAAGTTCTTCACAGCCTGCTTTGGTCTTGACTATCTTGAGCCCTTTAGCATCCTCTGCAAACTTTGCCACCTCACTGTTTACCCCTTTCTCCAGCTCCTGTATTTTCTCACTAAAAACTATTTCCCCCCCTCCCCCCCGCAAACCAATGGAGGTAAAAAAGTAATGGAAAGCCTTGGAAACCGAACACAGGTCCATTTCAAATTCTAAGGAATGAAAATCATTTGAATTTGGAGTGACACGGTTCCCCCATTTTTGGGAGCCGATCTAACTGCACTCCAAGGCGTTCTGATGGGTGACAAGAGTTGCAGCTCAGTTTAAAGACCCTATCGACCTCTCTGCTTTGAATAGAGGGGTGCGCATTTGTCAAAAACAAACAGCAGCTTCCTCCAGAGTCTCTCTGTCTGTATCTTTCATCAATACAGCAGCAGAACCCTTCTAAGCAATATACTTCCGTCTCTCCCTACCCCACCCCGCAAAAAAACAACAACCAAGCAAGCAAGCAAAAGCCAGGCTGATCACGACGTGCATGTGTCTGGCGCTGTTGGTGCCGGGAGTGCGGTTGGGAGGATGAAATCCCGAATCTGATAGCATTGCCGCATTTCATAAAGCTTAAACAGTAACATTCCCCTCGCCGCGGTCAAAACAGGTCTCTTTAAATCTTAGTATTCTCTGGGGGCGCCAAGAAGGATCAAGACCTCAAGCCGTAGCAGTCACTTGAAGATTAAAGGGAATTAAAATTGGGTACTCCCTTCTTAATCCATTTTGCCGATCAAGAGCAAGAGAAAAATAGCTAGACTAGAACGTGATAAACAATCCATCGGATGTGCTCACTTGAAGAATCTTAAGATTTCTTCACCCGCGTAAAGCAGCCCTTTCCTATTAAGCTGTGACCAGTGCTGTGAATACAGTAGGCGTAAGTGCACTAAGTACTGTAAATACAGGTTTCAGAGTAGCAGCCGTGTTAGTCTGTATTCGCAAAAAGAACAGGAGGACTTGTGGCACCTTAGAGACTAGCCAATTTATTTGAGCAGTGAGCTGTAGCTCAGGAAAGTTTATGCTCCAATAAATTGGTTAGTCTCTAAGGTGCCACAAGTACTCCTTTGCTTTTTACTGTAAATACCTTAATCGGGGGCATGTGCGGGTTATGGGAAGATTCTAATTTTGGGGACTGTCGAAACAGTGGCCTTATGCAAAACCCACCCCTTTCCTTTTTGTTAACTCTGCTGCGTTCACTCCATACAGAATGATATTTAGGCAGAGCACGCTGTTAATGTGCTAATGCATTTCTGTCTGCAACAGATGGTTGCGAGAATCCATCCTAACACTGCTGGTTATGCTGGGCTCAGAGATCAGTGCTGCGGCGTTTCCAGTTTCAAACGAGTCCGTCAAACCCTTTTTTCTTGTTTTTTTTTTTTCTTTTCCCCTTTTGCTAGCAATGGGGAAGTTGGTTGCCCCGGGGGACGCCTGACAATGTCCACCCATACATCTGCATAGCTTGCTGCTCATTATGGGGAAACAGCTTATACCAGGCATGAAACATGGTCTAGGGCTTTCTTTCCTATCAGGTCATTGGTAATAAGACTGGAGAACAAAATGTGCATATATATATACACACACACACACACACCTTAAAATAATATGTGTAGGAAGAACATTTGAAACTAAGGCATAGGGCAGTATAGTTAAATATATATAAGAACCTTAAAAAAACAACCACCACCACCTAGTACTGTCCTAAATGATTCACCAGTTCAGAGTGATAGGCTTAATACTGCTAGCAATTTACACAGTGCTAGTTGCTTCATAATTAAGGTTGAAGCTAACTTCACTTTCTAAGACAATTTTCTCTCTCTCTCTCACACACACACACACACACTTCTGCCCCCAAATCCCCCAAGAGAAACTGATCTTCCATAAACTTTGCATGGCCCAGCTGGACCCAGGGTAGATTTTTATCTGGTAAAAATCAAACAGTTTTAAGATTATGGTGTTCTAAAAACATGTCTCCATATTGTTATGAATCAATAGCATTTACTAAATGTCTGTACCTTTTAAATTAAAATATAATTTTTGTCTCTTTAATCTTAAATATTTTGGATGAGATTTTCAAAGCTGTCTAAAGGAATATGGATGCCCAATTCCCATTAAAATTAATGGGAATGGATGTTCAAATCCCCTCAGACAGCTTTTAAAATATCAGCCTTATCTTTAGAGTTACAATTCTTTTCCCATAGCCTATGCTGAGCAGAAGCTGTTAGTTACACTGTACTAGGCCATATTATGTTGTGGTTATATGAGGTACAGGCACATAGATTTTGGGTAAAAGCATTTTGTTGACAGCCATCACGATGTACCATAACTTCACCTCAGTGACACTTTGCCCCATTTATTGCATGCAGGATTTGGAGACAAACTCCACATTGATCCCCCTTTTGAGAGCCTGATCATGTAGATACTATAGAAGCTGAACTTCTGGTGGGAATCAATGTGATTTTCATCTGTATGAGGATCAGAGCATTCAACATGCCATGCAATAACAGATGCCCCACAACAAAGAGACAGGGAAGCCACAGGACTTTACTACGTCGCTATGGCACAAACCATTGGATTCATTTTTCCTTGTTGCCTAACAGTCAGGAGTTGAACTCATGTCTCCATAGACGAAAGGCTGATGTACTGGACAATTATTTATGCTAAATAGTCTATAGTTCTATATTTAATAAAAATAATACCCTAATATGTTCCTCTAAAGCAACTGAGACTCCCACCCCACACATAGAGAAGAGGTGGTGACTTTGCCTTCTTACCCATCATCCCAACAAGTATCATCTCCTTGCAGATGAGCTCTGATAATGCCATTAGGCCAGAGCATCTATAGACACTAGTACCTGCTCCCAGCTTCCTACCTACAGGAAGGGTCTTTCACAGGCAAGTCTCCCTGGAAGTGCTGGAATGGGGAACTCCTACCCCATGGCCCAAGCTTTCAAAAGAGCCTAGGGCCAGATTTTTAAGTACTTAGGACCCACAGTTGGGGGCCAGGTTCTCAAAAGAGCACCCAGCAGCTCCCAATATGACACGTCCAGATTTTCCAAAGAGCTCGGCAGCCAACACACCAAGCTCTTCTGAAAATCTGGCCACTTAGGTGTCTAAAGTTGGAGCTGAACTCTTTGGAAAACCTGGCCTCAATCGCTGAAAATTCCAGCCCCTATGTCCCTGGAAGGATGTAGTGCATTTAAAAATACCTGTTTAAGCCAGCAAAGGCTCCAGTGTCCTGTGGCATCAGAAAAAATAAGTTTAATAAAAGAAACACTTTTTAACATGTTTAAGTGTTTCTGATAGTTAGCACTAAAGGAAATTAATAAATGTAGCAATGGGAATAAAAAGGAGGATGGCATTCAAGCCCCACACAGCAAAGTAACTTTTCCACGCTGAAAACCTAATATATAACTAAAATGCTTTTGTTATATGGACTACACTTCTGAAGAGGATAGGAGTTTTGCCATTGCCTGCAATGGGCTTAATATTGGATTCAGAGTTTTGTAAATGCTAAATTTATCATCGGCTTGAACAAAACACTGAAAGAGACTAATGTGTGCCTATGTATCACACAAACCATTCTGACAATCTAATGATGTTCAAATGTATCTGGAGTTATGAAAAGTATAAAGTTATTACACATAAATCAATATCCCCCGTAAGCACAGAGTTCATCTCAAGCTCCCCCACCCCAAAAGATGGATGTAAATGCAAAACAGTGTTTCTCTTTTTCATTCATCCCTATTCTTGGTTTATCTTTAGAAGTTTTGTTCTGCCATTTATCTTCACTTGTTGGAGATGTCTTGACAAACTCCTGAGAATTAATTTCCCATCAGCCATTTGCCTTCTCTTCTTGAACTGGCAGGTCAGATCTCACCATATGCATTAAAAGGGGTTATCTGGATGGGCCACCCGGCTCCATTGTCCCTTCTTATGCATGTCCCTCTCCTAGCAGGGGACTAGTGTCATGCACATGGAGAGACCTCTAAGACAAGGGAATCAAACTCGTCTTCTAAGCAGCCCTCAACTCTCTGGCTATCATCAATCATTGTATTTCCCTGCCAAAACCAATACAATTGGATCAGGCCCAATACACAGAGTGTTTCTTGAAAGTCAGAAGTGTGCCTTTTAGTTTAATATATTCTCAATGTTGATCCTATTAGCAGGAAAAAATCAATCAATCAATGTCACCAAACATCACCAGCCTACAGAATGATCACACTGTCAGGATTGTCTGAGATTTTTACAGATGCAGAAAGCAATTGTTAAATTCTATTTTTAATAAAATATGTATATCTTTGTTGAAAAAATCATGCCCTTTCATTCATTTAGAAAGCATGGGCCACATTCTGCTCTCAGTTACACCAGAGGTATCTCATTAACTTCAACAGGGTTTTGTTGATGTAACCAAGCAGAATTTTCCCCTACATGTTTAAAAAAACAGAATAGAATGTATCCTTATTACAGGAGTAAAAGTTATATATACAGTATTCCAAATAAGGTAGTTAATTAGCAAAAGCTATATTAGTGCAACTAATCTACCACTAATATATTAAGGTGCTAACTAAATTACATGGTTCTGATGTTTCAAATTCAGTTTCGAAAAGTCAAGAAGTGATCCTTCCTTCCTTCCACACATATGCGCATGCTCAGGCACGCACACACACACCCACCCACCCCCCTCTATATGGTGGTCAGGTTTCTCCAGTACGGACACAGCATTGGCCATAGCATATGGCACTACTGGAGTTCTGGACTGCTCTGGATTATGGGGCAACCTATAGGCAGCCCTCAGACAGCTGCCATAAACTAGAGTTACATTGAGCATCCCACAATCCTTAGGGTGCAAAGGTGACTTGAAGCTGCTTTTTCTCCTCTTCCCACTGTCCCTGATCTGCACCTCCTGGAGGCACAGCACAGAATAAAAGCTACAGAATTTTCTCAGTGCTTTTGTGGTGTTGTGGCTACTGGCACTGTAACTAGGAAAGTGGTTATGCATTGAAAGAGATGAAACAAAGCGACAGGTCCTGGTTAGGAAGGCTGCAAAGGGGCTAGGTTATTGAGCTGTACCCACGTGCAGATTCACTAACAGTATACGCTATATAATTTTCCTGATTAAAATATTATCTACTGCGTAAAAAAGTATGGTTAAAAAGAAAGTTAAGGCTGCAATGCCAAGCTCTCAAAAGTTAGGAAAAGCCAGATTTAAGGTTGCCTAAGCAACCTTAATCAGCCTCCTTGTGCATATGCATTATGATATTGTCTTTCATTACACTTTTTTTCCCTAGAGAACCCTGCCTCATTCAGCAGAAAGGATGAATCTGCTCTGGGAATGAACCAGGGTTGTGTAGTGAAGGAGGCTGTTGTCTGTAGGACCTCTGCCTCATTTGTGATAGAAGTTAGAAGGTGTGTCGTGAATTGCAGGAGACTGCAGGAAGAGAAACAATGGTCTGGTGGTTAAGGTCAAGAACATAGCCCTGATGAATTGGGTTCTACCCCTGCTTCTGCCAGAGTTCCTTTGAGATGATGGGCAAATCACTTGAACCAAACTTTCCACTAATTGTGTGTGCCTCAGTTTCTGGGTGCCGGACTTGAGACACCTCAGGCATGATTTTCAGTCCTATTTAAGGTGTCTGAAGATGGGCACCAGAAACAGACACACAAAATCACTAGTCACTTCTGAAAATGTAAGTCCTTGTGTCGTGACACTGGGCAACGCTGGCTGCCTTTAGTTAATTTGGGAGTGAGGGAGCCAGAGAAAAGCACAAACTCCTGGGTGGGTTCAAAATTCCCTAAATATTCTATACAAGCAAGCCCTGTCTCTTTTCAAGCACAAAGGATGTTACAAATGCTTTGGGTCAAGTAGGGTGCATTTCCACAGGGAAAATCACTATGCATTTTTCAGCAACGGTGCAGACGCACCATAGCCACTAATGATGGAAATGCTAGAGTGGACAGGGCTCCGATGTTCTTACCACTGTGTCATGAAAGCTCCTCGTGACTTGAACTGCTATTCTCTTCAGTCCTAGCACTGATGCTAGTGCAGATCTTGGCTGCACTGAGATGGCAGGATCCATCCCTAAGTAATAACCTCTTAGTTAATTAAGGAGCAAAGCTGAACAGAGTCAGATTAAGGAAGAAGGAAATCCTATGTTCAGGAGTTGCTTCCTGGCTCTTGTCTTTGAAGAGGGTGAAGAGGAGATAGAAGTGATTGCCTAGGTCTGGAAAGAGGGAGCAATCTGCATTTCTACTTTAGGTATCAGAACAGTGCCTCATAATTAAGGTATGTGTGAAATCTCAGGCCACCCTAGCCTTTTCAAGAGGTCTGTGCTTAAGAAAGGCCCTGAAGAGAGATAGATCACTTCCACTCCCCTCCTATTATCCTGACCCTCTTAACTTACTTTGTGTATTACGATGTACTTGGTCTATTTGGACACATTAATAAACAAGAAAAAGAAAAAAGAAACTTTAGCATTAGGAGTTCCTACCTCTGAGGCTTTGTCAACACACAACAGTAATACCACTTTAACTATACCCATGTAAAGTAGTATATAGCTCCCAAGTGTGGGCACAGTTATACTGGTAAAGTGCTTATGACCATACAGGGACAGGAATAATCTATACGAATAGAGGGCAACTTTATACAAGTGTAACTGCATCCATGCTAGGGGCTATACCACTTTTAAAAAAATCACACCCCTGACTAACATAATCTCACTACAAACTGTGCACAGATCAAACCTTAGTCATTGGGTGGCAGAATTGGACCCCAAATCCATGATAGCACAACTTGTTCTCCAATATTATCCACAGTATTAGAAAATAATTACAACCACCATTCAGATTTGGAGTGGCTTTCTCTTTTTTTTAATAAGTGTGTACAACTACTAATGAAAAAGGTGGTCTGACACACACACACACACACACACACACACATACATACATTTTTGAATCAACAACATACACATTCTACAAAACCAAGACATTATTCTTAAAAGAAGCCTTTAGAAACTGCAATACTGTGGATTGATTTATGATGACATAAATATACAATAAAGATTTCATTTCTTGAGACAACTAAAGAGGAAAAAATATCAGCAGTTAATTAACAAAATTGTCCTTAATCCTAACTATACAAGACAACACTTTTGCAAAATAAACAATTATAAAATTATATGAGCAAAGATCAGTTCAGCCTTTTTGTATGTGTTTAATGAAGTTTAATGTATTGAAAATATATTCATTATAATGTATTAAGAGCCAATTTTCATTTTGTTTGTATTCCTAAGAGTGTGACAGTGTCTTGTTTGCAACTGCCCCTGGGTATAAGCTATCATTGTGTAACTTAATTAGATATTCTACATGCTAGTGTGAGGGACATATGTCTATTCACTATAACAAACATCAAGAGTCTGCCACATGCTTTAATGTTTCTGCTATATTGAAATAAAGACAGAGCAAGTGCAAGCTCTCCCAAGGACCTGTGGCCCCAAACAGCTTGAACACAATCAGCCAGCATTCACTGATTGGTTACAGTTTATTAACAGCCTATAAACTTCTCATCTGCTTATGGAGACTGGTTAGGGTTGTCACCTGCAACTGCCAAAAAATAGCACAATTGCTCTTCAGCAATGAATCTATATTTTTAATATGGTTATTCCTTGGCTTTTTTTCTTTCCAACTCAAATATTATTACTTTAAAAATGGCATGATTCCTCAGTGGAGGGGGGGGGGATCTACATAAAGCCATCAAAACATGATCTAAATATCTACTGTTACTTCTCTTTGTTCTTTTAGATAACTTTACATCATTACAAACTACAGTTGGGAAACAGTATGAGGGAAATTATGTACTGATGAGATTTCAAAATGCCATCTTCTCAGGGAGAAGAAATTCATTGTGCTGGGTCATTGGTATTCAACCAGTATTTGCTGCCCACATTTTTCTCATTAAAAAAAGGGTAATGTAAGATTCTGATAAAATCTAACCGTAGATAATATCATGAGAGTTTTGCTCTCTTCACTGTATACTACATGATACAGGAGGTTGCCAGCTGCCCTAGTAAATCTCAGACACTTGCATCTAACTTGACTTTGATCCTTCAAAAACTTACACACATACTTAACTTTAAGCACTGGGAGCAATCTCACTGACTTCAGTGGCTCTACTCACAGCGCTAAGCACAGGCATACGTCTTTCAGAACAGGGCCTTACATCATGCTAGAACAAATATATAGATTGTTTAGGGCTTGCAGATGAATATTGTTTGATGGTGCCAAATAATTCACAGCAGCCTTTTGCTTTCCTGCCCATGTCAGAGGTAGGCTTTTCTTTTTTTAAACTTATAGCTGCTACTTTTTCCTCTACCGATGTGGGAAAGTTATATATTAGATACATGTTTTCAAAAAATGGACAAATTAAAACTTGAGAATATATACAATTGCTTCCATTACAAAAGAAACCAAACTCCATGCCATTTAAAAGTCCTTGTCTGTCACTAGATAAAAAGACTGCACACTATGTTGAAAGATGTAGAGCAAAACCCTTACCAAAGCCCATCTTCAATGGCCAACCCTCCATCTTCAGCAACTAAAAGCTATCTCCAAAGTCTCTTTCACTTGGCCTGCTCCAGGAGAGAATTAGCATCTTGCTGAGATGGTATGCCTGTTCTTAGAAAATAATGCCGGCCTCATACAGGGTGCTGGTGACAGAAGGAAATTAGACGCTTGCTGACAGCAACCAACTGTGGTGAAGGAGCAAAATCTTAGACCAGTAGAACGTTATTTTATCTCTTTATAGACATAGATGCCCTGCATATTATCATTTTGATACTGGGCTTGTCTTTTAGGTCCAGTACTCTCAATGGCTTACAATAAGGCCTTGACCCTGTAATTAGGTCAATGGATCCCTCTGCCTGGGCAGAGCCCAAGGCAGAATTAGGGCCTATGTTTCAAACAGTTTGAGAATGGTTACAGCCAAATATGGTTGTAACGGGATGGGTCTACACATAACATGATTATAAACCATGCTACAATTGAGTTCAGGAGCCATGTGATGGATTGGCTAGTAAGTACTTTACAGTGTGGTTTCTGATAGCGGGTTTTCTTGATTTTTAAAACCTGATAACATGTTGGACACATACAGTGATGAAACCTTACTGGCTACAACAGTGCTGAAAAGTTTGTCACGCTTGACAAATGTTTGTCTCTAGCATGGGTTTGTCCCAACATAAAAGGGCCTTTCTGTGTTTAAACTGATTTACTGTCACAGTCAATTTATGAGAAAAAACACTGTGTTAAAGGAGTCAACCTGTGATTTTTAACTGGGTAACATTTTTAAAAGGTTTCACATTGTCATTAATGTAATTGAGGCTGAAGTACCAAAACCCATAAAATCATTATTCCAAACTAGAGATTGGATCTGAACACCCTCAGATTTCAGGGGTTCAGAGTAAGAAAACTCCTACACCTCTACCAAAGAATCAACAAAAGTCACAGATCTGAATCACATCTCAGGGGTGGGTGGATTTCAAATCCTGGATGTCCATTATTCTGTCTCTGGTAACTCATGAAGTAAAATCCTAACTCTATGGTTAACTGCTAAATTAACCCTTTCTTCCCTTCTCTCAAAACATACATCCCACTGTGGGCTTGTTCCAGCACTGTTTGAAGTCAATGAGAAACTTTCCATTGACCTCAATGGGTACTGGATCAGGCCTAAACAACATACAGTCTCCGGATACCTAGATTGAGTGTTGACAAGATAAAGGACTAAAAACCAATAATAACTTTTTAATTATTATTATTACTACATTCTACAGACCTTGTTTAAAACATTTTTCACCACTAAGATGATTGGATGGTCCATTCTCACGCTGTGGCTTGGACAGCATAGAAGTCACTGAATGAATTATACACCTCCATGATGTTCTGTCCTGAGCCAAATCTGGTCTGTTACAAGTTAGGATGCCTTTGATTCCTAAAGGGGTGTTAGGTCTTCCGTAGGGGATTTCCCCTCCTGCTTTCACTGGGTCAAAGCCAAAGAGGATTCTCACAGGGAATTCGTAGGCATTTGATGCAGATGCCCATACCACCTTAGAGAGTATTGGTGATTGTTTGAAGGATCAGGACTTGGTTAGTCAGAAAACAGATCTCTTCATTCAACTTGAATTCATACCATTTAATATTTTCAGTCATCTGAAGATGCTTCATTTGGATGGTGACCAATTTCTTTTCAGTTTTGACAGTAAGGAGCCATGTTTTAGTCCCATGAGTCAGGATACTGATTGCTGTGGCACCATATATCTTCAGCTTCATCTCTCTACTTATCAGGATGTTTGGTTTGCAAAAAGACATTATTGACGAGGCACCCCATTACTGATGATGCTTTTGCATTGTGAGCTTCAAGTCCTATCTCTGGGCAGCCCTTGTTAACAACAATCTCAACTAGGTGGTTGCCCACTAAGATGCTGGAGCCCATAGCAGGTTCAAAATCACCAAAAGAAGAATTTTGATTCAGGCCAACTTTTCCCATTGAGTTTTCCAGAACTTTAAATGCCCCATACCAACTCACCCATTGATTCAATAACTAGTGCTATATTGTTGGCAAAGCTGACATTGATGAGGTTATCATCATGAAGGTGTATGCCTAACATGCATTTACTTCGTGTCTGATCAAGCACATAACCTACTTTGAAAACTTCTGGGGTGGAATGCATCCTTGCCAAACACCCGATCTAATTTAAAATAAGGCAGTTCTTTTCCCTTTTACAAGACTGCAGTTTGAGTTGTGACCATGCAGAAGATGGAACATTCTACAGAGCTTGTCAGAGAGGCCTGCCTGTTTCAAGATCAGCCAAAGCAACTCCCTGTCAGAGTCAAAAGGCTTCCTTGATATCCACAAATGCGAAGAGAATGAGGTGCTTGAATTCTTGTGCCTTCTCAATAAGCTGGCCTGGCACACTTTAAAGATTTGCTCCATCATAGAATGGTGAAGAGTGAAGCCAGCTTGTTGAGGTCTTCTCTTGCTCCTTGAGATATCAGCAGCCCAGGCCAACGAGACAGAAGCAACTCATTCCCTGAGACCACTACCACTGCACTAGCATATCCTGATAACTGCTTTCAGATATCACACATTTACATTTTGTAAATCAGTGCCTTCTGGCTCAATAATTTTTATTCACTTGGATTTGTATTCATATTTATAAATACTCGCAAAAGGTGACATACTCCAGACACCTTTATCAAAAGTAAAAAATACACAATAGAAATGTGGGTTTATTGTAGATGGAAAACTAAAATTTTCTGTTTATCCCCTAATGAAGACTTGCTAAAGTAGGATACAATGAGAACTAATCCACAAGATCTACTATATCAGGGCCATAGGTGATTTTGGCTGAACTGATCTCGCTAAGTATAAGGGAGAGGTAATTCATGTTTACTGTAGAATTCCGGGCCTCATATGGGGCAGTGGTGCTAATTATTATACCAAATTGGTCTACATTCTGTGTGAGGTTTGCGTATTGTGCAATGCCATGCTGTCCCCCGGTATTGTTTGCTTTACATATCAAACATCTGAAATATAAAACTGCTAAAAATCACTCCTCTTCCTGTAATATACTATTGTTAATTTAGCCAAAAGAATTCTGCTCTCAGCAGAACTAACCAAACGCTTCAGGAGAAGAAGTTTAACATGTTTTTTATTTCTCTACATTGCAAAATGACAGCTCTTTGCGATGCTGGAAAAAGCTTCCCCTGAAGTAGTTTCCAGCCACTGTCAATTTTCATTCTATCATTAATATATAACATCTGGTGCTACTAAGTCATAATGTCACATACAAAAAAAAAAAATCAGCTCCTTCTCATCTTAGCATTTTACACAGACACACACACACACCCTTATTTTCATTTTGCAAATATACAAACTTGAATACCCAAGTGATGCAACAAAATTTGCAAAAAAAACCCCAACAAAAACAGGTTGGGTAAGCCCAACAAGCTTTTTAATAAAATATTTATTTTCTCTAGTATGTGTGTGTAATATACACACAGAGAAGGAATTCATGTGTACATACGTGTTATATATGTGCATATATACTGTTGATATATTACATACACAGGCACACACAATAAAAAAACAAAAGCAAAGAAAAAATAAGACTACCCATTATTTCCCAATCTGGCTACATTCTGAATGATTATATGTAGCTAATTAATACCAAACAGTATATAAGTCTAATATCTTTATAGTCAATTCAATAAGAAATACATCAAGAATGTGAGTTTTGCTGCTTTATGCTTCTGGTTTTGGGGAAATTTTATATATTGCATCCGACTAGTGAAGTAATACTTATCCCGGTGAAGATTGGTAAGTAATCTATCCATCACCAGTGTGTCTCATATGCAAACATGCCATGGCCTCACTGTGAGGACAAACCTCAGAGAGTCAGCTACTGGTAGAGAGTGGGAGCTATGCACTGCATTCTGGGGGACAGCTACTAGGAAACCCCCAGAGTGCACTTGGCAGCCATGTGGTGTTGGTGATTTTAGCAATTTGGTGCATTCATTATTTTCCATATTCTATCAAATCCTTCTTGGTACATGTTCATGAAAAGAATATGGATTTTTTTTTCATTGCATTTTTATTAAAAATGTTTTGGTTGTCTGGTTTGTTATCCCAAAGACCTTCTCCCCATAATAGTCCGATTGCAGTTCTTGGAGGGAATTTGTGCACATTACAAAATGACTGTATATAGGACAAAAGCTCACATTGTTAAAGGTGATTTAGGCATTGCTCCACTCAGTGTAGCAAGGCTTAAAAGATTTAGATAGTTAAGTCCTATTTTTAAAAGTGCCTTAGAAGCCTAAGTCCCATTGACTTTCAATGAAATTTACACTCCTAAGTGCTTACGTCACTTTTGAAAATGGGACATAGCTGTACAAGTTGCTAGGGCTTTGCAACACTGAGTGGAGCGACACTTTAAATACTTTCCAAATCTGGGCCAGAGTCTCTCCTGTTCAAAGAACAAATTTCTACTGCACACTCAGCATCTCTCTCTGTGATTAGAAAGCCCATTGACAACAATGGTAGCACGGCAAGGGAAAGAGGAACTACAGAGCATCTCGGAGAGGCCAGTTTTCCCTGTATGATTTGAAGCTCAGGATATGGCCAGGAATGCTACAGAAGTGTCATACGTTAGGACTATGGTGCACAGGCAGAGCTGTGCTGTTAGCATTGAGCACAGAAATGATGCACTAGTATATTTTCTCTTTCACAAACACCAAACTCACACAAGGACTGATCTTGCAATGTGCTGTTCAGTTCAAATTCCTTTTGATATTGATGGGAGTTGAGAGTTCTCAGCACTTCACAATATCAGGCCTACAATAGTTAAATGTAAAATTCTGAGGACAAGGGAAAAACAATCAGAGACATTGTACCAGGCCCAGCCTGGGTGCAAGAAGTGATGGATTTATTAAGGACTTCAGGGAAGGTTTGATTGACTCTCCCTTCCTGTGACTCCAACCTTTTTAGTCAGGGGGTGCAGAGGCAACATCTCTTCTCTCCACTCGGCAGCTTGGAAATACGCAAATACCATACAGAGTATACCATGTAAATACGCTAGAAGGAGGAAGATAGAAGCAATAATGTATTTTCTCTGTAATTACATGTGATTTATGCTACCTAAGTGCCTAATTGCCACTGTAAGATTCTACATAGTTAAACGATTAACACTTACAGTAAATCAGTACTGTATGTCAGGGTCTGCTCCAAGACATCGCACATGTAAGAGAGAACACAGTTCAGACACATGAGGATGGGAGGTCTGAAAAATCAGTCATATTAGAAAGGGGTTAGACTTTAAAAGTGAAACAAGACACAAAATGAACTAATTTGGATCCAACTCTCCACTTGGGAGCTTCCATGTTTATGAACCTGAGCAGTGGGGGATTAAGCCCTAATTGGGTCTTGTTTAACTCCATCAACTACAGGTTTTCCAGTCTAGTAGGTTTTATAGATATCACTTCTTTAAATAGTTGAACGGTTATTGTTTGTAACTTATTACCCTTCTGTGAAAAATGTTTGAACCTTCCTTCATTAAAGCTCCAATTCAGCGAGGTATTTAACCAGGTGCCTATCTGTAAGCAATGATGTCCATGGAACTACTCACATGCTTAAAGATAGGCAGTTATTTAAGTACCTTGCTGAACTGTGGGCCCCAGTGTTGTAGGATGGAATTTCCAAAGGGGCCTAAAGGAGATAAGCACCCAATCCCACTGAAATTGTAATGGGATTTACACACCTAATTTCCTTAGACTATATTGAAAATCCTAATTGTAATACTTACACAGTATAGATGTTTGTGAATTAAATACTGCATATTAAATACTTGTTTTCATATGTTTCATTAAGAAAATTGTTTTAAATACAAACATTGATTTGGGAAACAATTTTAGATGTATTAGTAAAATCACATTCTTTAGTTATGTCAGAGCCTGATCCCACCCTCTTTAGGCACTTGGAACAACCTGGTTTCTTCCTTAGCTGACTGGGGTTTTGGTTCCCACAGAAAGAAAGCAGACAGGGATAGATGACAAGGATTTCAAGCCAGCAGAAAGCAAACCAGGTGAAGTTTTGAACAGTATCCTTCTGTTCCCTGTATCCTGTCTACTCTCCATAAAGAGAGAAGTACTTTGATTTATACAGGCTACTGTTATTGCAGGTGTTCTAGGAACTTGGCCACAGTACTTCAGTTAGGCACATTTATTACCTCTTGGATTTCTATAATTAATCATTCATTCCTTTCTAAGAACAAAGAATAGAAGTTTAGCATCTAGCTGCCCCTGTCTTCCCTCTCTCTCTAGTCTCTCTGCCAGTACATTCGGCCTGTTTGTTCTCTTTCATTCCTGTTCTTCCTGTTGCATTCTGTCCATTCAATGGGGAAAGAGTGAAACCGGATGGCTGGATTCAGTGCAGGGAAATGACTTCAGAGCTACCTTTGTTTTTCCCCCTCATTTCTTTGAACACACTTGGCCATGTATCACTATGAAAGGGCTTGTTTTAACAGTTTGGAACATCCAATAAGCAAAGCTGTTTCAGCCAGAATCACTCACATCTTTTCGGGCTGACTGAGACTCTGAGTTAAACTGCCAATTTTTTGCAACAAAACTGACCGTGACATTGGGCATTGTGTTCTAAATTAGCCACAGCCTTCCAAGCAAATTGTCCCTTTTTATTGTATCAGTGTAAGCCTCTACAGCATTTGGCTTAGGCTACTGACTTAAGAGAGACTCAACACGTATTTTTCTAGTGAGGAGCAATTTTTATTTCCAATTATGTTGAAGTTAAAGTGAACATTTTATTGTCTAGTTTAAACTTGTTTGTTTATGAAGAAAAAGGAACTGCCACCTTTATTTTTTATTCATTTTATTTTTCTTTCTGCAAAATTGCCTTGTCATATTGGATTTCAGTAGAAGAAAGAGAAAGTAGATTCCTATGTATATTATTGGACTATGTTAAGACATTTTATATTAGGAGAATGTAGTTAATTGTTGCAGGAGTAAAATATTCTTGCTTTAAAGTTTCTATTTGTGTGGGTTTTGAATCTACTGATGCCTGTGGCAAAATAAAAAATGCTCTCAGTATAAGTATTTGGTTTTCAAATAGCCATATTTAAAATAAAAACCAATAACTGATGTGATCTAATCAGGAAATAATTTTCAGCTGATTCATTGGATTACTACTGTGTTCATATAAATGCGTCTTGAAAACGGAATGTTAATCTGAAACTTCATGTAAAAAAAATCAAATTTGCTAAATACTAGCTATGGGATTTGAAGAACCTGTTTGCTGGAAAATACAATCTATTCTGTGAACATTCAAAACTCAGTCCTCTTGCTATCAAAAGCTGTATGTTAGTCTGTTGCTCATCTGCAACATATTGCTCTGATCAAAGAAGGGAAATAACCGGCTTCTGCTTTACTAACTACATGCATTTTGTCTGAATAATTAGCATGCCTCAGATCTTCTTCTGGTGCCTTTTCATAATCTTGGATTCCCTCCCAGACAATGAAAGGTAGGTTGACTTATACAGTATATGTATTTTATATTAATATGTACACAAACCCAGAAACACACCCTACAGTATGTCTTGGTGGGAGTTGGTGTGAACAAAAGGTAGCATTAGGCTGTTGTGCAACAGTTCTGTCCCGTCACAGAACCCTTACACAGGTTGCCTATGGCTGTTATAGATGGTGAACATGATTCTACTCTCACTTACACAGGTGAGATTCAGGAGTAACTTCACTGAAGTCAGTGGAGTTCACCACTACAAACCACTCAAATCTACTAGCTGTTTCTCACACTCCATCCCCCACCCAAATCCTTCAACTGTTCTCCCCTCTGCCCCTCACCACATTCCCTTAACCTGTTCACCTGACTGGTGGTGGCAGCAGCAGGCGGGGAAAGGGAAGTCCCAAAAGAAGAAGTTGCACCACCAACAGTAGCTTTACAGCTGTCTTCCCTTCCCCATCAGAAGTGAGACTGGGGGCAGGGGAGCCCCAGAAATCCTTTCCTCTCTCACATCACAATCACCATAGGTTGTCCTAATCCTGAAAGATGTTCTGATCAGACTGAACAAGAAGAGAGAACAAGATGACATCACCACCTTCATCAAGTTCAACATCGTATGCAACACCTGTGATGTAAATATGAGGTTCCTGTTATTACCCCATTTCTTATGTGTCATTTCCCCTATTTCCCATCTTTTTCTGCTTGCATTCTGTCTAATAGGAGTCTAGCTTAGCCAGGCACAACAAATCCACCCTTGCACCTATAAACAATTCTGATAAAGGTTGACCAAGTGCTACGATTGTGATTTCCAGCAGCTACACTGGAACTGTGAGAGAGTCAGAGAAAGGAATTGCATTTTCTTTTCTGCTGTTTCTCTCTCTCTTCCCCCCTTGGTTTTGTTTTATTTAGTCTTAAAAGGACGAGGATTGAATTTCAGAAATTGAACCGCTCTTGAGTTTTAAAATGTTTTTTTCATGGAAAAAACCTATCAGAGAGTCTTTCCTATTAAAGAAGTCTAAGCAGTAATTCAACAGCTTTGAGACTGGTGTGTTACACTGAATTACTATCAACATTATCTTTCCAAAGAAGAGAAAGGAGAATGGGATGTGTGTGTGTGTGTGTGCATGCCGGTATAGTATCTAGCACAGTAGGATCCTGACATGATTTGGACCTTGCGGCTCTACTGCAATACAAATAATCATCAATAATAAATCATTGGAGAAAGGAAAAATTAGAAACATGAAGAGGAGGAGGAAGGGGATGAAGAAACTTGTGTACATTCTAAATGTTCTCCCTCCCTAACTTCAATTGGTACAAGCAGAAAAAGGATTTAATTTCTGCCCCATTCTTGACAATGGCTTCTCTGGTCAGAGAATCAGATGGGAAGAGAGGAGGAGTTGGTTACAAAACAGGGCCACTGATTCTCTGTTCCTCCATTGATGGGCTTGGTGTAGCAACTGTAAGGGAGCAGGGCAGCAGTAAAGGTAGCTTTAAGCCATTGTTGCACTCCTTGTATCATTGGGATAGCTGAGGGCCTGCCCAGCCCTGGCGCATGTTCGCCTAGGGGCTGCTCTAACTTACGTTCTGGCTGAAATGGCCTCCTGTGGGACATCTGCCCAAGTGAGAATAGCTGGAGTGTGGTGCATTCTAGTCACACACCCTTCCCTGATATGCTCCCTATGGCAGGGCTTGGGAGAGGGCTGGCACAGAGCTTTTTCAGTATGACTATTTCCATCCTCTTCATATTACCAGAACAGGAAAAGAGATATTAACTCCTATGGAGTTTAAAGTGGTCATTTCTACAAGCATCACAAAGTGTGGGCTTTAATCAATCCACCTTATAGAAATGATCCTAGGGGAAGAGTCACCATAGTTTCAGTTCTTTGAGTACATGGACTCTTAGTCAATATCCTGACATGTTTTCTGACTGTGTCCAAAGCAGGTCCATCAATTTCATGGCCAGTTCATCCAACAAAAGACTAACACCATGAATTTCAGAGGCAGAAGCCTCTTTGATACCTTCTTCCAATCCTTTCTAGAGTGTACAAAGCTTCTTGGTTTTATCCAGTATATGAAGTTAAGTTGATGTACACATTTTTGTAAGAAGTACTGGGGTAATGTGGAGAATATTTCTATTTTCAAAATACTATTGAAAATCAGGTGCCCAATATATGCGTGTTTCAGATGTGCTTTCCCTGTGCATGTTCACAAAAAATGGCTGAGAGACTGGAGGCTCTATTAATCAGTTTTCCCCTTTGAAACAAAAATATTTCCTCACAAGCAAGGCGAGAAGCAACAGCACTGGCGCAAAAACGTATGAAGTGCATTTTGCTGGAAATTATTTTACTTTGCACCTGAAAAGTATGCTGAGCAGACGGCCAACAGCGTGCCGTGTTTCACTTGGGTAATTTGAAATAGGGGCAGAAGTGATGTCCGCAGCTCTTTTTTTCCCCATAAGTATTTCAAGGATACATTTGGAGCTCTGTTATCTGTTCCACAAGCAACATTTGCTCTTTAGAAGTATTTTTATAAGCTACAGGGGAAAATTTTTGACGACAGGGAAATGATCCCAACCTGTCTTTCAGTAGTGTGGCAGAATTTTAGTAAGCGGTTCCTACAAGAACCCTTTAACACATCACTCTGTGTTCCATGTTTATCTTCCAAAAGCTATACCTACATAGGCTGGACTTCCACTTCATTACTAATTCTGATAGAAGCACAGACTCTCTTTGTCAGTAAACATATCCTTGACTTTGTGTACTTCTTTTCCCAGCACATAAGTTGTGCTCTTGCAGCTGTTCATTCTGCACCAGGAAAAAAAAATATATATATATATATATATACACACATATATATATATATATACACACACATATACACACACATACATATAAAGGGAACATTCATTGAGCCCACCGACTCATTTCCTATAGATTGATGAATAACTTTCAGAGAGTAATGAGTTTTTCCTCACTGATGATCTGGGCTGAATCTGAACAGGTGAACTAGAAATGAATGTCTTTAAAGCCTATTCTCAGTGAACACATTTTTTTAAAAAGTAGAACTGTTCTTCCATTGAATATTTCTTCTCATCAGACACACTGGCTTCCACTGCTTTTTTTTTTTCTCCCCCGTTCCATTCCTTTAACAGCATTAAGGGCTTGATCCCAAGTCCACAGAAATCAATGGAAAGACTCTCATTGAGTTCAGTGCACTACAGATCAAACTGTACTAGGGGAATATCTAGGTTCACCACATTACATTTAATTTTAGTTGAAAAGACAAAGAATTAATGTCATATTTTGTCCCAATTGTTGGTTACATTCATATTTCTTATATTAAAACCAATGAAAATTTACTATGATTCGTAGAATATGTGAAATCTACTTATCTATTTCTGTTTTTATGCAACTGTTAAACTGCTAGTCTTAAACTGTGGCTACAGAATGACCAGTATGCCATACAAAAAACTGTGAAGTATCACTAAGGTAACTGAGAACTTAGAGGCAGTTTGGCTGCTCAGTTGTCTATCTAATACATAGACAGGCTTTCCAGCTTGAAGAAGAGCTCTGTGTAGTTCAAAAGCTTGTCACTTTCATCAACAGACGATCCAATAAATATATTACTTCACCCACCTTGTCTCCCCAATATCCTAGGACAAAACACAGCTACAACAATGCATATTTAAGAAATACACAGACTCAAAGGAAAACATTAATTCAGTAAGTAGAGATGGGCCTGAGCAAAAATTCTGGATCTAAGAATTGAGAGGGGGTATTTTATCCACCATCCAAATTTTGCAGTTGGTCCCAACTCTCTGTTGTTGTTGTTTTGATTTGTTTTTTTTTGGGGGGGGGGGAGGGAGGGGAAGACAGCCCATCTCTAATAACAACAACAACAACTGGAGGAAGAGGGAATCCTGAAAGGCTTTTTAAAAGGAGCTATGGAAGCAAAGAAAAAGACAAACCAGACACTGCTTTATGTGCTCTGAAAGGGAGAGTCAGTTCAGAAATAAACTCTCTTTTCAATCCCTTGGCAGACATTCAAATTCTTGGAAGCAGTCAGAGCCTAGGAGGGGAACGGGGAGAAATATAGGGAGAAAACAGAGTGTCTCAAATAACAAAGGAAGGTGCCTGGCAAAGCAGAGGAGCCCGTGGGAGGGAAATGGGCTCCGGGATGGCAGCGCTCCTGGGCCGCAGAACTGCCGAGCAAACCTTGGCCAACAAGAAGAAGTTTATTGTAAGTGCAACTCTTCCTCCCCGCAGCAGGCGACAACCAATGAGAGCCCGTCTCTGCCCAGCTTTGCGCTCCCATTGGCTGCCCACTGCCATCCCTTTGCCCAAAGTGGGAGAAATGGATTTAAAGGGCCCCGGCTAGCTCATTCCCTTCCCCAGACCTGAGCGACAAGCTCCTCGCGGCAAATGGTTCCTACCCACCGTGGCCACCTTCGGTAAGGTGAGTCTAGTGCGAAGGCCAGCCCTGTGTTCGTGTTCACGCCTGCAGCTGCCCGTCAGGCCCTCCCCCAGCCCTCGCTATGAAGGTGTGCCGCCTCGTCTGAACGCAGCAGGAGGACCATGTTGAGGCAACAACGCCCAGGTGAGGTGCAGCTAGGGACAGCCCTGTATGAGCTGGTTGGCTACAGGCAGCCCTCCTCCACCTTGCTCCCTAAGCAAGTGCATGACAAGCCGGAGCCTGCTCCTGAGCAGCAGCAGCAGGGGCTGGGCAGTGCCAGAGGCGGCGGCGGCAAGACAGAGCAGAAAAAGGAGCAGCAGCAGCTGAGGCGGAAGATCAACAGCCGGGAGAGGAAGAGGATGCAGGACCTGAACCTGGCCATGGACGCGCTGCGGGAGGTGATCATGCCCTACTCGGCAGCCCACTGCCAGAGCTCCCCAGGCAGGAAGCTCTCCAAGATCGCCACGCTGCTCCTGGCCAGGAACTACATCCTCTTGCTGGGCAGCTCGCTGCAGGAGCTCAGGCGGATCATTGGGGAGATGAGCGGCTCCGGGCCCAGGCTGCTGCTGGCCGGGCTGCCCCTCTTCGCTGCGCCGGGCTCTGTGCTGCTCACCCCGGGGAACTTGAACCACCCGGACAGCCTGCGGTCCGCCAGCAAATACCTCTCGCTGTCCCTGGAGGAGCAGCAGTGCAGCCAGCTGCATTTGGCCGGAGGCGCCAGCCTGTGCACCTGCGCCATCTGCAAGTTCCCGCACTTCATCCCCTCCAGCCTCAGCCTAGCCGCCGTGCAGAGCCAGTTCTCCAAGTGATCGCAGGCGCGGGGCGGCGGGAGGAGGGGGCGCGGGGTGGGGTGCCAGGCCGGGGACTGCAAGCTTCGGGCTCCGGAGCGCTGGGGGGGGCGGCGGCGGGGGGGGGGGGTCGGTGCGCTCCGGGCAGCTGCGAGGAAGGCGGGCCCGGGCTCTTGGCTGCCCCTGGGGGAAGGGCCGCTGGGCGACGCTCTGCGGCGCGCCTGAAGGCGCGTGTTTGCAAGGGCCTGTTTTCAAAGCGGAACCCAGGCGGCAGAGCGAGCTCCCAGAGCCCCTCGGCGGGGAGAAGCCGCGCTGGGCTCCGCTCAGCCGCCATGGCCGAGCCACGCCCCTGAGCCGCGGGAGGCTCGCTTGGGGTGTGCCAGCCCTGGCCTCGCCGCCGCTATACCGGCGATGCCCCTGCAGGCGTTCCACAGGTGACAGGGGAGGAGAGGCCAGAATCCTTTGGCCACCCGAGTCGAAGATATGGAAAACAACGCCGAAAAGATCCGTTTAGCGGAGCATCTTCCACAACGCTTTATTTAGCTAGGAGAGTATCTAATCACTGTAGCTGGAACTGCACCCTGGCTTACTGAGCTAGCATTCAGGGTAATAAAGTAACCGGTCTTAAACAATATGTAGAATTAAAGGTATGTACTAGGCAGTGGTTTAAAGGAGACCGTACTTCTTCTGTGTAGTCATTTTCTCTTTCAGTAACCTAAGCAGAATCCAACTTGTTACCTACTCGCGATCATTTCGAATCCTAGAAATGTAGGACTGGAAGGGACCTCCATCTTTAGGAATCTGAATTTTTAGAACTGAAACAGGGTGGGTTTTTTTAAGTCTTGTGCGGGGGAGCAGCTTATTGTATTTCTAGATTGGTTTAACCACCAACATTTGAGTGTTGCTGGCAAACATAGTGCCACCTTGAACACAAATAAGTACCACAATTTACTAAAAAGGAGAGAATGCGTTCCTGACGATACGCATTACCCAGAGAAGATAATCCATTAACTCGATCTAATAGAGGAAAATAAGGTAGGACCACTATCTTAGGAAAGCAAAAGTTGCTCCCCCGCCCCATACTGTGTTAATCCACATGATGCTTTCAGAGGCAGCGTTATTACTGCAGATTTCTAAGAACAGACAAGGTCAATTCTGAAACACTTTGTTTTAAACAAAGGTTTTTGAAAAGTAAAGAAAGCAGAGTGTTTCTTCAGAGCCAGCCTGTACATTAGTTAAAAGACACTGCAAAGAACAGGAATCCTCACTAGTATACTAATACAAGTGAAATGTACATTTAAAAGCAATGTTTATGATGGGGTTTTTTCATGCACTTATTTCTGGGAATGGGTTTTCCTTGTTTTGTTGCTGTGTAGTTTATTTTAATGGCATATTTTAACTGTAGTGTTTTATCACTGTGTCACCCTTTTACTTGGAAATGTACAGTCATAATAAAAATCACAATTTCCCTGTATCCTGTCAGCGGTCTTGTTAATGACTGAACAAGATGGTCTTAGCCAGTTGACAATATTTACCTGGTTTCAGTTATTAATGATAAAATTTAACTGGATGTTCGGGGCATAAAATAACTAAGTAATGACCTGAAAAAAATGAGTAAGAATTTGTTCCTGCAAACAAAGATAGATCTGGATTCCCACTCATCTAAAGAAAATCCTAGAATCACAGAAATGGAGGGCTGGAAGGGAACTCCAGAAGTCATCGAGTCCAGCCCCCTACACCGAGGCAGGACCAAGTAAACCTAGCCCATTCCTGGCAGGCATTTGTCTAACCTGTTTTTAAAAAACCTCCAGTGATGGGGATTCCACAACCTCCCTTGAAAGCTTATTCTAGAGCTTAACTACCCTTATAGTTGGAAAGTGTTTCCTAATCTCTAACTTAAATCTCCCTTGCTGCAGATTAAACCCATTGCTTCTTGTTCTGCCTTCAGTGGATATGGAGACCAACTGATCAGTCCTCTCTCTAATAACTCTTTGAGGATGGTTATCAAGCTCTTTTCCCTGTCATCTTTTCTCAAGATTAAACATGCCCAATTTTTTTAACATTTCCTGATAGGTTTAGAAAACCTGACCTTTCATCATTTTTGTTGCTTTCTGCCAGACTCTAGCCAACTTGTGTGGCAGCCAGAATTCGATGCAGTACTACAGCTGAGGCCTCACCAGTGCCCTGTAGTGAGGGACAATTGCCTCCAGGGTCTTACATACAGCACTCCTGTTAATACGCCCCAGAATGCTATTGGCCTTTTTCACAACTGCATCACGTTGACTCATTCAATTTGTGATCCACTAAAACCCCAGATCCTCTTTCAGCAGTTCTACCACCTAACTAGCCAGTTATTCTCCATTTTGTAGTTGTGCATTTGATTTCCTTCCTAAGTGCAAAGTTCTTTATTGAATTTCATCTTGTTGAATTCAGACCAGTTCTCCAATTTGAATTCTAATCCTGTCCTAGACCCCATTTCATTAGTTTGCTTATGAGCATGTCATGTGGGACTAATTTGAAAGCCTTACTAAAAACAAGATAGATGTCTGTTGTTTCCCCCTACCTATTAGGCCAGTAAACCTGTCAAAGAAGGAAATTAGGCTGGCTTGGCAATGATTTGTTCTTTGACAAATCCCTGCTGGTTATGTCTTATAATCCTATTATTCGCTAGGTGCTTATAAATTAATTGTTTAACAAGAACAAATTATATCTTTCCAAGTATCAAAGTTAGGTAATTCCCCAGGTCCTCCTTGTTCCCCTTTTTAAAGATAAGAACTGTGTTTTCCCTTCTCCAGTCCTCTGGGACCTCATCCATCCTCCATGAGTTCTCAAAAATAATTGCTAAGGGTTCTGAGATTGCTTCAGCTTGTTCCTTCAGCACCCTTGGATGAATTTCATAAGGCCCTGCCTACTTGAATACATCTAAACTTATCTCAATATTCTTTAACCTGTTCTTTCCCTGTTTTGGTTTGTATTTCTTCCCTCTTGTTGTTCATATTAATTGTATTGGCTATCTGGTCACAATTAACCTTTTTAGTGAAGACTGAAGCAAAATAGGCATTAAACACCTCAACCTATTTGATGTCATTAGCCCTCCTCCCCTACTAAATAAAGGGCCTATGCTTTCCTTTGTCTTCCTCTCACTCCCAAAGTATTGAAAGGAGCTCTTCTTATTCCTTTTTATGTCCTTCGCTAGGTGTGACTAATTTTGTGCCTTAACCTTTCTGATTTTGTCCCTACATGTTTGCTCTGTTCTTTTCTACTCCTCCTTAGCAATTCATCCATGTTTCTACTTTTTATAGGATTCTTTTTTGATTTTCAGTTAATTAAAGAGCTCCTGATGGAGCCATATTGGCCTCTGACTATTCTTCCTATCTTTCCTTTGCATCGGGATAGTTTGCAGTTGTGCTTTTAATATTGTCTCTTTGAAACTGCCAGCTTGCTTGAACTCTTTATTTCCCCCCCCCCTTAGATTTTCTTCTCCTAGGACCCTACCTACCCAATTTCTGAGTTTGTTAAAGTCTGCTTTTTTGTTTTTGTTTTTTAAAGAGAGATTAGAGATCTCCTATAACAACAACATGGAAACACATTAGTCAATGTATCTTTCCAGTTATTGACAAAGCTATACCAATTAAAGCTGTGAGCACTTATGAAAAAGTGACTCAGCCATACCTAGTAAGTTATATCTAACTTGCCAGGCTTTAAGATGATTATTCCACAACTTGTGTGGTGGTAGTGTAAAGTCTGTATGTTTGGTGGCACTAACAATTGAAGAAGTGAAATGACTGCTAAGATATTCACTCACTGCCTAGAATCACTTACTGATATTAGGTGCACTACTGACCTGGATGTGACCACTACACCACTCAGAGTCTAGAGTTCTAGTCACATCACATTCAAAGTAATAAGTCTTCAGGCCTGATCTTGCAGTCATTACTCCAGTGGGAATTTGCATGAGTAAAGACTGCAGGATCAGATTATATGAAAATAAATAATTAAAAATATTTCTGTAAAGCCAAGCTTGCTATCTTTTTTGTAAATCTGTTTTTAATCACCTTTCTCCTGCTAAAAGCATTTCACAGTAGAATTTTACAAGCTGACTGTATTTCTTACTATGATGTTGCTATGGTTTTGACAGCAAAGTTGATGAGATAAGTAAAGCTTGCAAAATAAACCCCCACTATTTTACCCAAAATTTAGCAGATAACTATAATAATAATAGCAACACTATTTAGCTATTATATTGTGCTCTTTATCCAGAGGTCTCAAAGCACTCTACAAAAGAGGGAAAGTATAATTTTCCCCATTTTACAGGTTATTGATTATTGGTAAGAGAACGAAAGCTTTCATTCTGAAAGAAAATGCTGTAATATGATCAGTCGGGGTGATGGAAGTAGCTCACATTTTCATGGAAACACTAAGGATTGTGATGTTAGGCTATTGGTTAATCAGAGCATGCATTGGCTTTCTAAAAATCACATATCTGATCTTGGATAGGGCTATCCAGAAGTTTATTTGAGCTGTGACTGAAAACACTCCCACTCTATCTACTATTCTTTCCCTATGGGTTCACCTGACCAGGGTCTCAGACATTTGAAGTGAACAGCACCATTATCCAAAAAGATGAACACAGGCTAGCTGAAATAGGCCACATCATGGATAAGAAATGTATTCACCCCATGCAACTTCCTACAGAAATTGATAGCACTTTCTTAAAGTCCCTCTATATTTGCTCATTGGCAATAGAAATCAATAGCTTCCCTCTTTCCATAACTTGTATGCAAGAATGGATGACAGAGCCACAGCGTCCATTGTAGCCTCATGGCAGATTTTAGAAAATAAATTGGAATAAAGAAAGGAGAGGAATAGATTCTTCTAATTCACAGCATCAGCTAAACATGGTACAATCCTGTCCTTCTAGTGATGCTTTCCAAAAGATCTCCAAGACATGCACAATATTTGGTTTTAACCCTGAACAAATTAAAACCACGTGAAACAAAGCACGTGCATAGCTGTATAAACAAGGGGAATATTGGTCATAACACTCAGTTGTAAAACTCAAATGAACTTTAAAATTAACCACGTGGGTCTTGTCCTAGCTCCTAATCTGTATTTCATAACACAAAACCAGCACTGGTTGGCATCACTTTAAGGATGAGAGGATTGTTTTAAAATATGGTAGATGATACAGGGTGGAGAAAAAAAATTAAACTATTTGATGTTTAAATGCTTGAGCTTTGTTTCCTAATTCTTGCTGTGCCAGAGGACTGATGGGATGTTTGGCTAATTTGGAGACAAAGGGCAGCACTAACTTTGAACATATCTATATTTTTTGATGGGCAGGAGTGGGTACTAAATACTTGAAGGAATTTGGTCGGGCGGAAAATGTAACTATCCATATACTGAATGTAACTGTCCGTATACTGAATTTCTTTGTTAACTTATCAAAGAATAAACCCAGGGCCCAATTCTCTTTTGTGCCCTAGCATAGTAAACGGAACTTATATTGGGCAGAAATGGTCCCTGGGAAATAACCCCATACCAAAAAGTTCACTGGCTGGCATATAGTTATCACAATGACCCTCTCGCTCCTCCACTGCAGTAAGAGGTGAATAAAAGTCATAGCGAGGCCAATGTATGCTGCATCTGAGCTAGTCTCAGCAGCCAATGGCCTGTAGGGTATGCTGGAGGCTGCTCTAAATATGTGGACCACAATGATGGCTTAAAAGGTCTATTACCATTATGTGACAGGTGAACACCCTTCTCATGAGTGCCTCCTGCTGGCTGGGTGCAAACCTGCTCTCTCTCTCTCCTCACGGTGCCCCCTGTCAGCCCTTATCAGGATGTTCTTTAATGGCTCGGCCCTCTGGCTAAGTCACACAGAGTCTAAAAGTGAGGAACCCCTTTGAGGGTAACAAAGGTCCACCAGGGCCTATCACTGTGCCCCTGTTGGTGTCTGTGGCCCTGCCTCTGGGCTCAGTCCTCAGCCCCATCTGGGCTGTCTTTAAGTCTGTCCTCGCCCTGTTATAGAGCAGTACCCACAAGGCTTTCTCCCTGGAGACTCGTTGCCTTTAGCAGTTTTATGGTTTCCCAGCTCTCCAGCCAGGTCACTTCTTAACTTCAGTCCCTTTCTGGGAGGTGGGGGGTAACAAAGTTCAATGAGTGGTTGAACCTCTTCAGGGTTTCAGCCCCGTCCCTGAGCCTGTTTAAATTCCCAGCCCCTTTCTTGGCCTTCTAAACAAAACTTGGCCCCTTTTCGGGGCTTTGGCCACTTCCCTGGCGGCCAGTGCGGGGGCCCAGGCTTCCCCACCTGTTGCCTCTGGGAGGAACCTTCCAGCCCCATCTCCTTGGGCCGGGGAAGTCAATCCTGCCAGCTCCTGAGGAGCTGGGGCCACAGGAGTGGGGAACATGTGCTTCCGGGCTGGGTTGGGGTGGGGCCCAGGGAGACTCACAGCACCACAGTGTCTCCCTAGAGCTCCTGCAGCCTCACGGATACCTCAGCAGGGAGAAGGGAGTGGGCAATGCCCCTACCTCCGGCTGAGCAGAGGGACCCTGCTCCCAGAGCCTTTCCCAGTGACCCTGAACCCGGCCTGGGGCCACCGTGCTCTCCCCACCAGAGTTACCTTCTCCTGCTGCGCCGCACCCGGAAACGTTTCTGGCTCGCTCAGTCCCTGTCCCCGGCAGCTGGGCCCAGGCAGGGAACAGGTCGGAGCCACTTCTCATGATGGCTGAGGGTGGCCACTCTGTGCGGTGCGCAGCAGCTGTCTGAGAGAGAGAGCCCAGCCAGGGAGGCGGCTGCACTCCGCCCCGTGAGCGCCCGGGCCCGGCTGCTGGGCCCGGGCTGCTGCTGCTGCCTCCTCCCCAGCCAGGCTGTCTCACAGACCGTGACCCTGAGTGGAGTCAGCCGGCATGAGAAGCAGCTTCGTACCGTCCCCCTCTCCTCCCCACGCAGATCCGGCTGCCTGGAGGGCGGAGCCAAGTGGGGGCCTGCGGGGAGGTGCAGCAGGAGAAGGACAATGTAGACAGTACAAGGCCGATGAGAGAACTTCTCCTGTCAATTTAGGTACTGCCTCTCAGGGATGTGAAGCACCTACACCACCTCCCATCGGCACAGGTAGCATCTTCACTGAAGTGCTACCGTGGCACCACTGCTGCACTTTAGGTGTAGACAAGCCCTAAGTGGTGGAAACATTACTTGAGCATAATATGAGAACATAAGAGGCTGCTTATAGTTCAGCTGGCAGGGCTAT
Organism: Lepidochelys olivacea; assembly: GCF_965140295.1. Taxonomy (NCBI): domain Eukaryota; kingdom Metazoa; phylum Chordata; order Testudines; family Cheloniidae; genus Lepidochelys; species Lepidochelys olivacea. The sequence goes on along the minus strand of NC_140411.1, from coordinate 167,165,715 downwards.
CACTGAAGGAGGACCCACCACAACAGAGGGAAGATGGACCCCATGGCAAGAAGAGATTAATTATGAAGGCTTGGATTTCCAAAGGAGTCTAAGGGCATTAGAGGCCAAACTCCCAATGGGGATGGGGACCTAACTCCCTTAGGCTTATTTGAAAATCCCAGCCTAAAAGGTTACCATCTATGATTCAAAATCCAGTGCTCTACCACACATAGATGGGAGCTGGTGGAGTGGTTGAGGCTCCTCGTATGAACACGGTTACAAACCCTAGGCTGAAAACGGTGTCTATAGTAAACATACAGCGGAATACAGTTGAACAGAAAAGAATGACATGTGCGGGGAGCATTGATTGTGCCTTGAATTGAAAGGATGCCGTAGGAAACTTCTACTACATTGCAATTGTCTGGACTGGAAAAAAGAGAAAGGCCAAGGGGAAAGGTTCTAGCTAACTCATTGCTCATAATTTCCACTGGTGTCTCAATGGCTATAATTGCAACAGGACAATATCAGGTCACAAGTGAGAAGCTGAGGAAAGAACTCAGACCAAGGATTTAAAAATTAGGTGATGTGATGCATGGGATAAGGTGTCCCTCTGAAACTCTGCACAGTAATAAAAGGTAAAATTTTAAAAAATTAAGCAAAACTCTCATCAAATGAGCTGAGCTTTGCCTGGTTTCCACTTGAAATCAGAAACCTTTCCCCAGCACCCAAAACTCATACAAAAGTTTTTCACAAACCTAGGCAGAGTTTTAGGTTTTACAGAAGTTTTGCATAGCTTTCTAGAAGGATTAAATTCACCCCAGACCAGAAGGCTAGTCACAAGGCTTACGTACCACTTAAGTTTCACTTAAAACTTATTTTGAGGATTTAAATAGGACTCAAGTGGTGTATAAACTTGTGCTGGCCCCTCTGTACAGGTGTGAATTTCACACTAATGTGGTTAAGTACAGTACTGGCAGTAAAGAAATCTGACTTCTATTCTGGGTGCAGACTTCACGTGACTAATAATGCTTACAGCAACTCTGTGAGGCTAAGTTCATTAATGTTTGTAAAGTGCATTGAGATCCTCAGCTGGAAGGCATTATAAAAAAAAATTATTAGGAAAAAATGCAAGTTGTCCAATTAAAATAAACTAGCAAATATAACTACTTAGCTGATACCCAACTTTTAAAATGAAGCTTTCCCAGTGTTGCTGAGCAATATTGTAGCATAATTGCTTGATTTTGAAGTGTCAAATGGGTAGCTAGAAAGGCCATCTTGTGATATTTTAAACTCTACTAAATATTCAAAATCTAGTTACAGAAATAACATAGAACTATTGTTTGGTTTGGGTTTGTGTTGTTGTTGTTGATTATGGCTTGCAAAACAAATCTCTCATATCTATTTTCTGAAATGTATATTATCACCAGCATTGGCATTTTGATTAAAATCTCATCACATGGAGACAATTTTTAATTGAAGTTCCTTCTATATAACCTGCAATGGGAAGTGTCAGGCAACTTTAAATACATGCACCACTGCCAGCTCTATCTATAAAGAATTGTCTAACCCAAAGTAACATCATTAAGAATAATGATAGGACAGCTCAGATAGAACAATGAAGGTCATATAAGTATCTAGACAGACAGATAATTTAATAAGTCATTATTGATTTATTAAACAGAATTCAAACGCCCTTGGGATTCAGAAGTTCCAAAGTGCTCATTGCAATAGAAATCTCTCACACGACAAAATTAGCCAGGTTTTTGAATTAGGCCATTAATCTCTTTGCCTATCATTTTTCTTTAGAATAGCCCCTGGAAACCACTTTGACAAAATCTTTTACTTTCATTGAATCAGATTTCTATTTTAAGAGTGGGATCTCCAGCCACTGAAGACCCCATTTATTTGGTTGTAGTGAGTAAGATTACGTTGTGTGCTTGGACATGATTGCTTTATGATGTAAATAAAGTGATTTTCACTGAAGACACTGTACTGAGCAATGAAAATGAATTAATTCATTAATTAAAAATGTCTCACAAGAATCAGGTTACTACTAGCAAAAGAGATGGTTGAAATGGGAATCAAACAAGCATCTGTGCCACATTTGATAGACACTGATTTGGAGAGAACTATTGAAAATCATTGGGTAGAGACTCACTCTGAATAAATTATTCAGCTCCAGAGCATATGTGCCCTCATGTTTATGGAAATACAGTACATCATTCAGCATTAACTGCAGAAGTCTCAGCAGATCATGGGAGCTGGCATGGCAAGATACAACTTTCTGAGCCAAGTCTACATTTTAAAACTAATAATTCTTTTGGTCACAGTGCTTTGTTCTGCGTAGAAGTGGCTAATAAATTTAACTGATTTCAGACTGATCATTGGAGCACCATGTTTTCCGGCAATCCTAGTAAAACAGAGAATCAGAAAGTGAATATTTCTGAGCCAGATATATGATTTAATGCTACACGGAAGGCCAAGAAATAAAAAGAAGATAAGGAAATAAGTGAACAGACACGAGTACAGTGCTAGGTTATAAGCATGGAGAAAAAAGAGTTTGCATAATACTCTCACAGAGTGCAATAGAAATTTCCTGTTAGCTTGAGGGGGAGGAGGGTTTTTTTTGGGGGGGGGGGCGGCGGCGAGGGAATATCTCATACGAGATATCCCAGAATACTCCTAGTATGCTTTTAACTGAGACAGGCGACTATTCAACACTGTTTTTAAATTGTGTTTTATTATACCTTTAGCCCTGGTCTACACTAGGACTTTAGGTCGAATTTAGCAGCATTAAATCGATGTAAACCTGCACCTGTCCACACGATGAAGCCCTTTATTTCGACTTAAAGGGCTCTTAAAATCGATTTCCTTACTCCACCCCTGACAAGTGGATTAGCGCTTAAATCGGCCTTGCCGGGTCGAATTTGGGGTACTGTGGACACAATTCGACGGTATTGGCCTCCGGGAGCTATCCCAGAGTGCTCCATTGTGACTGCTCTGGACAGCACTCTCAACTCAGATGCACGATTGTTTGCCGTTGCTCTGACACAGGGAGGGGCGACTGACGACACGGCTTATAGGGTTGGTTTACAGGGAGCTAAAATCAACAAAGGGGGTGGCTTTACATCATGGAGCATTTCAGGCAGGATTTCACGGAGGGTTCCAATAAGAAATGATGCACCTAAGTTATTGTTCTTATTGGAACAAGGAGGTTAATCTGGCCTGATTGATACATGGCTAGATTTACCTCGCTGCACCTTCTCTGTGAGTGACTGCAGTGTGACCTAGAGGAATGAGTCCCCTAGACGGGGTGGGGGGGGTTGCAAATGAGTACAAAACAAATCTGGTCTATTTCTTGTTTTGATACACTCCATCTATCTTTTACATCTTTGGCTGGCAGCAGATGGTGCAGAAGGACTGCATGCCATCCACATCTCATGGCTGCTCGGCAGAAGATGGTACAATAGGACTGCTAGCCATCCTCATCTCTTGCCTGCCCGGCAGAAGATGATGCAATAGGACTGCTAGCAATCCGTATCGCCTGCCTGCTCACCATAAGATGGTTCAATAGGACTGACTGCAGGACTAAAGAGAATGACCTGATCAAGTCACTCCAAATTTAGTCCCTGCAGAGGCGACCAGGAGCACCTCGGACATGATGATGACGGCTACCAGTCCTATTGCACTGTCTGCTGCCACAAGGCAATGGGTTGCTGCTGCTGTGTAGCAATGCAGTACTGTGTTTGCCAGCACCCAGGAGACATATGGTGACAGTGAGCTGAGCGGGCTCCATGCTTGCCGTGGTATGGCGTCTGCACAGGTAACTCAGGAAAAAAGGCACGAAACGATTGTCTGCCCTTGCTTTCACAGAGGGAGGGAGGGAACAGGGGCCTGACGATATGTACCCAGAACCACCCATGACAATGTTTTAGCCCCATCAGGCATTGGGATCTCAACCCAGAATTCCAATGGGCAGGGGAGACTACGGGAACTGTGGGATAGCTACCCACAGTGCAACACTCTGGAAGTTGACTCTAGCCTCGGTACTGTGGAAGCACTCCGCCGAGTTAATGCACTTAATGCACTTAGAGCATTTTCTGTGGGGACACACACACACTCGAATATATAAAACCGATTTCTAAAAAAACGACTTCTATAAATTCGACCTAATTTCGTAGTGTAGACATACCCTTACTGTGCTGTGGTTGGCAGGCAGTATGCATAAATTCACTTGTATTAATATGATAGAGAATTATTTCTATATCCTATGGGTGGATTTTTACTAAAAACAACATTGGTCTGGATGATCCCCTCCTTCAGAAAATACCCACAAGAGGTGATCTGTGGGAGGGAAGGTTTCACAGTGATGAACTCCTTGTTGAGTTCTTCTAAATGTACACACTGTGTTATGTTTATTTGGGAGAAGGCAGCTCAAAGAAGGGCACTTTGCTCTTGGAGCAGAATATGGTGAGGTTTATGACACTCTTTAGTTCCTGGGGGAGTTCATTCCACAGTCTCAGTCCAGACTAGAGAAAGCTTTGTCTCCTGAAAGACAAGCTTTACCCTCTGGCCTGTGCCAGAGGAGTGAAGCTGTTGACCACGGGTTTCATCTTGAAGCTTTAGGTAATCTTTTCGATCTGCTGGACCCAGGCCATTGAGCACCTTGAAGATAAGGACTGAGACCTTGAACTGACTTGATATTCTATGGGAAGCCAGAGTAGAAAGTGGAGGACAGGGCTGATGTGCTTATGCTAGCCTGTGTTGCTGAGATGTGCTGTAGCATTCTGTACTAGTTGGAGTTTCCTAAGTGCTGAAGGTTTCATGCCCAGATGTGCTGTAGTGCAGACAAGAGGTGATGAAGCCATGAATAACTGAGATCAGGGTTTTTGTCTGAAAGGGTGGGGTGGGGTCTCCTAGCCAACCATAGATGGTAGAAAGCATTGGGAATACTCCTATGGGAGAGTTTAGCGTCAGCGAAGAATCCAATAGCACTCCTAAGATATAGACTGAATAAACCAATTGTAGGTGTGTGCCTTCAACCAAAGGAAACTGCATTGTGGTTGCAAACTGTTCACAGTGCTTTCCCTCTGCCCATCAGCCTGTTTTCTTTCTTGCTTAGGTTCAGCTCCAACCAGCTGATCTCATCCAAGCACTGGGCTACCTTGGTGGTCATGTGTGGTAAGGATAGATAAAGCTATGTGTAATCTGCATATTACTGGCACTCGAGTCCATGTTATTTTATTAACTAGTTCATCTAGTGGCTGCATATAGATGTTGAACAGGACTGGAGAGAGAATTGATCCTTGTGAGACTTGGCAAATGAAGGGTCTAGTGGCACTCTGCAGTTATTTCTTCGTTAGTTAGAAATTGGCTTATGCCTTGAAGCGTGAAGGTTTATAGCCTTTCCAAACTTGCCAGCAAGTTAAAGAAGTATGGGCTGGATGAAGGGACTATAAGGTGGATAGAAAGCTGGCTAGATTGTCAGGCTCAACAGGTAGTGATCAATGGCTCCATGTCTAGTTGGCAGCCGGTATCAAGTGGAGTGCCCCAAGGGTCGGTCCTCGGGCCGGTTTTGTTCAATATCTTCATAAATGATCTGGAGGTTTGTGTAGATTGCACCCTCAGCAAGTTTGTAGATGACACTAAACTGGGAGGAGAGGTAGATACGCTGGAGGGTAGGGATAGGATACAGAGGGACCTAGACAAATTAGAGGATTGGGCCAAAAGAAATCTGATGAGGTTCAACAAGGACAAGTGCAGAGTCCTGCACTTAGGATGGAAGAATCCAATGCACCGCTACAGACTAGGGACCGAATGGCTCGGCAGCAGTTCTGCAGAAAAGGACCTAGGGGTTATAGTGGATGAGAAGCTGGACATGAGTCAACAGTGTGCCCTTGTTGTCAAGAAGGTCAATGGCATTTTGGGATGTATACGTAGGAGCATTGCCAGCAGATCGAGGGACGTGATCGTTCCCCTCTATTTGACATTGGTGAGGCCTCATCTGGAGTACTGTGTCCAGTTTTGGGCCCCACACTACAAGAAGGATGTGGAAAAATTGGAAAGAGTCCAGCGGAGGGCAACAAAAATGATTAGGGGACTGGGACACATGACTTATGAGGAGAGGCTGAGGGAACTGGGATTGTTTAGTCTGCAGAAGAGAAGAATGAGGGGGGATTTGATAGCTGCTTTCAACTACCTGAAAGGGGGTTCCAAAGAGGATGGATCTAGACTGTTCTCAGTGGTAGCAGATGACAGAACGAGGAGTAATGGTCTCAAGTTGCAGTGGGGGAGGTTTAGGTTGGATATTAGGAAAAACTTTTTCACTCAGAGGGTGGTGAAACACTAGAATGCGTTACCTAGGAGGTGGTGGAATCTCCTTCCTTAGGTATTTTTAAGGTCAGGCTTGACAAAGCCCTGGCTGGGATGATTTAGTTGGGGATTGGTCCTGCTTTGAGCAGGGGGTTGGACTAGATGACCTCCTGAGGTCCCTTCCAACCCTGATATTCTATGATTCTATGATTCAAAATGGTTGTCTTTTTGGAAAATTGTTACTGTTATACCTTTGGATCTTCTTGTTATCCATAAAAATAGCTGATGTCTTTTTTTAATCCACTGTCTCCTCCTTCTCTTCACAGGGATATTGTGAAGCCTAATTAAACAATATTTGCTTAGTACTTTAAAATCTTTGGATGACAAATTCTAAAGAAGTATTATTATTATAATAGTGAACAGAATGTAAAAACCAGATCATGAGTAAGAAATATATCGCTGCAACACTGAGATGTAAATAGCTATGACACCATAACTTTATAACATGGAGTTGATGTCCATTCTTAGTGGCCATGGAAAGAACAAAATTTGATCTTCCTAACTGCAGAACTTAATAGAAGTTTTTCCCTAGTTGAGTCTCTTTTCACTTTGTCAGCCTATTTTTCTATTGGCAGAAAAGCCTATACATCTGTTTTAATGTGAAACTCTTGATAAAGGAAGGGGAAAGCAAATGAGATATTTAAAACCACATTTTAAACAGCTGTTGTTTCTGCTTCAGAATTTCATTTTATGTTTGAGTAGCTTTCTCAGCAGGGATCTGTGTAAATTCTTTTACATTTCTATGAAAACAAGGGTAGTCTGGGGCTACACTGTGGCAGCTCAGTAATTATGAAATAGAACTGTCTTCTGGGAAAAACAGCAACAACCATAACTTCTATTGAACATAGTTCAAGAAATTTCCACATTTGCTTCTAGATTCAGGAAAAATAAAGGTAAGTCCCAACGACTTGGTCTTTTTTCCCCTCCTCTCCACAACTGACATATATAAGATTAATGAAGCAACACTATGGTAATAATACAACTGATCCTGCTGTAGTAATGAAAATGTAAGTAGAAAGACAGCAGGCAGAAGACCTCAGATTTTCACTAGAAACCTAATATTCAGCCTTATTTAGCCTGTTTTTTATTTCAGGTTTTTGAGTGGAAAAGTAGCCCCACTTGTCAATCAGCTAACTTGCAGTGCTAATAGATTCTGGTGTTTAGGGGGTCAGCACAGAATTTAATTTAACAACTTACAATACGCCCACATGCCCAGAAAATGTGGACAGCTTGATAGGGTTCACTGAGCCAAAGCAGTAAGACCAAAACAGTGCATTAATGTATAGGGGAAGAATAGTTGCAATCAGTTCCCTTGTGAATTGGACAGAGAACTTGGAGATGAAGCAATTATCAGCCATCGGGGATTAATAGTAAAGTGTGAATGCCAAGCTGTATATGTTAGGGGCAGAATATGTTGCCTATAGAAAACAACAAAGAGCGTTTCTTACTATTAAGTGAGATTAAACGTAATGGCCTGATTTAATCACAAAGGCAGAATTAAATTCAGATGGCAACTTCAAAGTGGACACATGCACAGAGGCTACTGCATACATTTACATATAGCTGGCATAGCTTGGCTTGCATCACAATGGGATAAAGTTTCTTTGGCCACTTAAACAATTTTCTATTCTTTGCTTTTTGTTAACATTCACTGTATTTATCCCTAAATTGCTTTTGGTTAATAAGATGGAGCTAAGAGTTATATTTATTCATGGAAGCTGTACTTTTTAATTCTTTCAAGTAAAAAAAACCAAAACAAAACAAAAACAAAAAACACAGCAGCAAAGGGTCAACAAGAACAGAAGAGCTGTAATCAGATAGCAACAGAAACCTGTTAGAGTGACCGATAGTCCTATTTTTCATCTGGCCCCAGAGGTACTACTGCAGGTTCCAAGCCTGACACCTGACAAGAAATGCATTTTCCCTTCATCCTATTTATGAAGCATCCAAAGTTTTAGTTTATACAATAGAGTAACATGGAGATTCTTTGAAATGTTCAGACAATTTTAATCTTCCTCCGGTGTTATTCAGAGTTCCTTTGGTCTTGATGTTCAGAGATGCCTGCAGCTCTCACTAACTTCAGTTGCAGTTACGAGCCCTCAGCACCTCTGAGAATCAGATCTTCAGGATACCAAGGATCAAACCCTTAACTTGCTCATGAGTTGGTTGGGGCAGAGCAGGTTTACATTTCATAGCTCATAGGTTTATTTTGATGTGAATGACCAAAACCAACATTCTAAGAGCCTAAACCTGCAAATGCTTAAGCATGTGCATAACTCTACTCATATGAGTAATGTTACACAAATGCTGAGGTGTTTGAAGGATCTGACTCTAAATCTAAACTAGCCAACATATATCCCTGGGACCAAATCAACTGGAAGCTATAAGTGTTCCTGGACCAAATTCTACCCTGCCGGAGCCCTTTAAATCTAGAGTAACTTCTTTGGCTTCAGTGGCGTTACTCGGAATTTGCACTATCTCCCCTTCTGTGTAGGTGACCATTCACTGCGTGTCAGTTGCCTAAGGCTTAAGAAGCTTATACATACTCCCATACTCATGGGAAGAAGTTGTGCTGTAAACCCAACTCCAAATTAGATGTATCCATTTCTGAGGTGGAAGCTAGCACCTAGTCAAACGACTAGTAGCCAGAACATTCCAGGCACTCTGGAAATGGACTTGAGCCTTAACGTTTGTATACAGATCTGGACTTCTGTCAAGTTCAAGGGTATGAGATCCAGGATATTGGGTTAGTCATCAGCTCCATTTTAAACCAAGTTTGGAAACTGTGTTCAATGCTTTAGCCTGAGTATGAAATAATGTTACAGTCCCATCCATAATACAACATGGAATCATGCTGTAACTGGGCCAGAGGGCAATTGTGTTGTAACTGCATCTTCTGACACAATTGTTTATGTAGCATAGAGAGGGCCTTAGCCACAACATGAACATGGGCTTATATCAATAGAACCAAATACCTGCACCAATTGGAACATGGGGGAAAAGAGCCTAGAGCAGAGATGGTGGTTCAGAACTGGATCACATACAGCACAGGGAGTTCATGAAACCATTTGCCAGCACTAGAAAGGAAACAAACTAAAATCTATTATACCTCTAACTTAGGAGCTACCAAATGATGATCAGCAGACCTGTTCCAGACAATCGAACAAACAACAAATCCAAAACGTTTGTGTCTGACCTCAAACCCACGCAGCACTCACCCACCAGAGCAGAAGGAACAATAACAGGCTGAAGCACCAATACAATATCTATCCAACATTGGTCCCATCATGCAGGAAGAGACTCAGACTACTGAGGAATGTCCATGCCTCCATGTACAAACTGATCCTTGAAGGCAAAGGATCAACACTTTAGCCCTGTCCTAATATATATCACCAGTAGATCCTCAAGCATGGCATTTTATCAGAGGCCCAGAAGCATGCAATAGTCCAATATCCTGAACCTATCCCAGTCAGGCTCCAGGCCTGCCTTTGGCAAAGAAACAGCACTGGTTGCTGATTGACTGACAATATTAGTGACACTGATGGATGTTGTAACAGAAAGGGACAGTAGTAAGACATTCAGCGCTGGTTCTACTGGATCCCTCTGCTGCCTTCAACAGAAATAGCCCAGAGAACTGCTGGGTCCCCAGCAATTCCAAGCAGGAGCTAAGAGTATCCCTGTCAGAGAGTTCCGCTGATTACTCAAAAGTTTGGTTGGAGAAGTGCTCTGCCTCATCAATATTCTTCATATACAGAGTCCTACACAGCTAAATATCAAAATAAAATACGAAGGGAACATCTACAGAAGCTCTAGTTTCAATGTCAACAATGACACTAGTCAAATATTTTCATAGTTCAAAATCCAAAGCATTTTTTGCAAATGCAAAATGGGTGGAGGTGGGGAATTTGAGAACATTTCCTCTTGTTTTTCCAACCAGCTCTAGTCAACAATATGCTTATGGCACATGGGCATTTATATAAACATCTTGCTCATCTGAAGCAAATGGCACCACCACTACACTTCCCCAGTTCACCTCCACACGGCGGAGTAACAACAGTCCGAAGTGCAAGCCAAGCAAGTTGGAGGCAGAGCGGGTGAGGAAAGGAAAGTACTTTGATGAGCTGGCAGAATTCATCTTCCACTGGTAAGAAGTCAGTACTCACTCCTCACAGATGAAGGCCAAGCCACAGCAATCCTCTTACCTTTGTTATTTTGAGGATGCTCTACTGCAGGGGTGGCCAACCTGAGCCGGAGAAGGAGCCAGAATGTACTAATGTACATTGCCAAAGAGCCACAGTAATATGACAGCAGCCCCCCATCAGTTCTTTTGCCCCCTCCCACCCCGCTCCCAGTGCCTCCCACTCACCGGCAGCCCCACTGATCAGGGCCTCCTGATCCCTCCCTGCACCTCCCAATCAGCTGTTTCATGGCGTGCAGGAGGTGGGGGGGAGGAGCAAGGGCACGGCAGGCTCAGAGGAGGGGGTGGGTGGGGGCAGGGCCTGTGGCAGAGCCAGGGGTTGAGCCGTGAGCACCCCCTGGCACATTGGAGAGTTGGCGCCTGTAGCTCCAGCCCCAGAGTCGGTGCCTGTACAAGGAGCCGCATATTAACCTCTGAAGAGCCGCATGTGGCTTCAGAGCCACAGGTTGGCCACCCCTGCACTACTGCCATGGACTCTACAAGGGACAGTCAAGGCAAAGTCATGCAGTAAATACAGCTGCTTCAAAATGCAGTTGTCCCTCTCCTACCTTTAAAAATCTAGTGTAGGCCCTCAAGGCCTCTGATAAATTTGTTTGTGAGGAACAAGATATAGAACTGGATGTGATCCTCAGTAAGGAGCCAGTGTAGTGTGTGATATTCTGGTTTATGAACAGTCTTCCTCCCCACCACTGCCCAAGGTAAAAATCTACAAAATACAAGCACAAAAAGGATGAAGCAAAGAATACATGCCTAACAGGAAAATGAAGACACTTTGGTTCTTTAATGGGTACCAAGATACTACTGTGATTATCGATCTAGCTATCCATGTGTGGATTTATATATCCAAGTAGAATAAATAGGGCCTTAGTTTTTACAGCCTTTGCCAAAGGACCACCACACAGTAAACAGCCTGGGCCTTGTTTGTCTAGCTCTGGATCATGAAGAGCTAATTCAATCCTGAAGGGATCTGAACCCAAGTTTCAAAGGAGTCTAGGTATTTCAGACCTGATGGTGCTCATGGAGAAACAACTTTCTCTCCTTGCTCCATTAACCATGGTGTATTGCCAGGCAAGCTGATGGCTGTAATGAAACAGTCCAAATCCTCTCACATCAAAAAGAGGAAGGCCAATTTCACAGAACAAAAGACTGAAGTACCAGCGTGACAGGTCACTAAACACTATCATCTACTGCTTGGGGTTAGAGCATTGAAGAGGGATCCTGCTAAGTAGTACAGAATTTGGAACAAGGTCTTAACCTCAGTCTGTGCCTTCGGACACTGGCTGCAGGGACTAAAGAACTCAAGTACAAGGGGGACTTAGAAAACTGGAGATGCTGGTCAAGGTTTTCAAAACGTTTCCAGGCAACTGAAGAGGGAATGCAACAGCCATACCAACTGACTCTCACTCCAGAGCTCTGAAGGATGGAAGGCACATGGTCTGTGCGATATCTGGATTGCATCAAATGCAAGAAGCAAAGGATCGAGCCTTTAACTACTCCTTAATATCTTGTCATTTATAGTTTGATAAAAATACCATTTGTGATTTATATCTATTAAAAAGTAATACTCCAGCTATTTCATCTTCACAATGCTGATCACTTGTAAACACACATCTTTAAAATGCAACACAATTAAATTCTGTGACTTCTCCCCATCTACATATTGCTTCCTTCACTTCCCTGCTCTCTACTCCTATTCCCTTCATGCACTTACCTGTGGCCCCAGTCCCTATATCACTGTCCCGTCCTCTTCTCTATGCTACCACGAGGGCCCTTCCCTCCAAGGATAATCATCTCTCCAAGGATGATTACAAAGTTTCCTTTTCCTCCTGGCTAAATGCTGCTGAAATTTATGGTATTGCCTCAGCTCCTATGAAGGTCTTCTTCTCCTCTGTTCACATCCTACTGATCCATGGTGCTGGTGGCAGTGTAGCTAGGCAGGGGCTTTAGAAGGTAGGGGAAAGAGTCATTATGCTGCATCAGCGCACAAGTGATCCACTTCAACACGGCCTGTTTTTGAGGCCTCTCATAGGCACAATTAATTGCAGGAGCAAAACTGCACCTGTAAAATTAATGGCCAGGTAGAGGCTGTGCTAAAAAAAAAAAAAAGGAGCCATAAAGTGTACTTCATCCAAATTTTGCACCCCTCCCCGCCCCCAGATGAATTACAAGATGAGTTAGTTTAAGATTTTCTTAATCTTTCTTTGCATGAAATAGCATCATTAATGTAGTTGGCCAAGGAACTCCCAGGGCTTTCCTGTTTTCCTGTGCTTGATTCCTATCACAGGTGAAACTCATGCAGAGAGTGAAGTCACAATTCCCCCTCATCAGACAGCCAGGGAGACTTCCACCAATGACCCCACTCTTCATTACCTGCTGTTTCTTTCCCAGCCTCCCAACCCTGAGTGAAAAATTTGCCTGACATCCAATACGAGCTTATTGCCACCCTTCCTTAGTTTTCCTTGTTATTATTTACATTGCAGTAGAATCCAGATGCCTCAGGCAGAGACCGTGGCCTAGGTGTGCTAGCACTATGCACACACATAACAAAACGATGATCCCTGTCCCAAAGAGTTTACAATCTCAGTATATCATCCCATTACTCTCCAGCCACATCCCACAGAAACAAGCACTCTGCTCCTTGGGGGCTCTTTAAGGCTCATCTCATTGCTTCGGGTGAAACTCCACAGAAGCCATGAATTCTTGGGACTTGGGCCAGCCCTATGTACATCCTGTCAGCAATCAGAAGGAAACCTGGTCTAACTGTTTTCAGAGGCCAGCAGAAGCATCTTATTTTATCGGTCTACCGGCAGCAACAGGAACCGAAGAATAATGATGGTAGGGGGAAAGAAAAGAAGTATAATTTTTGGAACCTTCCAACAGCAAAAGCAGAGTCCACATCAAACAATTTTTATGCTTATCTAAATAGTGTATTTGGCACATAGATGCTAGAGTGATTGGCACTATATAAGTATTATAGATGGACAAGCGAGTACTAGAGAGACAGTAACTGTTTTGTGGACAGAGGATAGAACTGGAATCCAGAAACTCCTAGGTTCTGATCAGAGCTGACCTGATACATGCCTTTGGGCAAGGCACATAGGCCCAGATTTTTAAAGGCAGTTAGGCCTTGTTCTGCTCAGCATTGCTACGCCTAAGGGCTTGTCGTCACGTACAGAATGGCACCCAATGTGCCGCTCTAGAGAACACAGAGAAGACAATGGAAAGAAAGATCACGTTAGAACTTATTGGTGTAATTAATTGATGACAAGTCATGTAGGTAAAAAGGACTGTGTTATGCTTACACTGAGAGGGAGCTTCCTGCTCTTGCTATTGCATTGTTGTGTGGTTCTGCTTGTCTGCCTGTGTAATGTTGTAAGAACTGAGCTCAGGAAAAATTTAAAGGGGAAGTATCCGCTCATAGATACTGCAGGTACTGAAAATGTCTATTCATGAATAATATTTAAGGGGGAGATTATCACAGAATGGTACCATAGAGATTAATAGCAGTTGTGTGGTGAGGGATGCAGCATTCGCGTACAGGTAGAGACCCTATTGAGCGTGGCAGTGAGTCAGACGGTTAGCTGTCTTTAATAAACTCCCCAAAACTCTCCTAGTAAGCTCTCCAAACTTTGGACTCCTCTGAACTGCACCACGAATGGGAGGTTCAAGGAAAACTTTAGCAAAGACGCTAGTACACGGAAGATAGAGCTTCTCCCATGGGCATAGTTAATCCACCTCCCCAAGAGGTGGTAGCTAGGTCAATGGGAGAAGCTCTCCCATTAACGTAGCATAGGCTACACTGGCAGTTACTTCGGTATAACTACATCACTCAGGGGTGTGGATTTTTATACCAATATAAGTCTGTAGTGTAGACCTGCCTAAGTCACTTTTAAAATGAGACCTTGGAGTTTAATTAATTTAGCCATTGCAACACTGACCAGAACAACACCTAACTGCCTTTAAAAATCTGGGCCATAATCTCTCTCCCTCTGTTTCTCCATCTCTAAAATGGGGTAATACTACTTAGCTACCTCAGAGAGATGTTGTGAGGCTTAATGTATGCCTAGCACTTGGAACATGGACAGCATGCAACAAGTATTCTTGCTACAACATTTTAAATTATGTATCTGTACTTATGATTTTTAGCTGACATTTATAATACTAGCCTTTCTCTTGCTGCAGCTAGGCACTCTCACATTTGAAGCATGCAACACACCAACCTCTAGTCTAATATTAAACTGTCCCATCTGAGTGCTAGTTACCTTTGAAAGGTCTGAAGTGACCAAACCAATCCTAAAATAAGGTTCAAATTTTCAAAAGCGCACATGCAAAAGTGAGAAGGAACTCAGATTTCTCCATTGCTAAACCAGAGGAAAGGTGTTCTGGGGCTTGAGGTGTAAGTACTTGTAGGTAGTTGGACATTCTTTCCAGAGTCTTTTTTGGGATGGCAGGAAAAATCCTATAGCAAGTGCTGAAAATTCATTAATGAAAAACAAAAGCTTTTAATATTTGGGGGGAAAGAAAGAAGGGCAAAGAGTGGGCTTGAGTGCAGATAAATATGTTCTTCTGTAGCAAATTGTACAACTTTCATGTGTCACATGCACATCAAATTCACATTCATACAATATTGTGGTTTTACTCTGAATATATATTTAGTGCTATGAGGATCAGCTTATTTTGTCCTGATTCAGCTGAGGTCAAGCTGTAGTACTTGGAGCCTTTCTTTACCCTCCAGAAAATAGGGGTTTTTTTAAATAAAGCCAAAGATAGTGGAATTTAATCGAGATGCTTCCAGACTAGTTATTTTAGAGCCATATTCCTCTACTCTTACTCACAATAAGTGTCTAAGGGCTGGACTACACTAGGAAATTATTGTTATAACTAGGTCGCTCAGGGATGCGAAAAATCCACACCCCTGAGCGACATAGTTAAACCATCCAAACTCCCTGGTGCGGACAGCACTAGGTCGATCTGAGAATTCTCTTGTCGACAGAGCTGCCACTTCTCAAAGAGGTGGATTATCGTCTACACCGACAGGAGAACTCCTTCCCTCAGCATAGGTAGCATCTTCACTGAAGCGCAGCTGCACCTCTTCAGCATTTTAAGTGTAGACCAGCCTTACTCCATGAGAGACCCCAATACTTTCAGTGGGATTACTCATTGGAAAAGTTACTACTCAGCGTTAGTAAGAGTGACAGATTATAGCCCCTAATCATATATTAAGTGGAAGGATCTAATTCTCAATCTAAAATCAAGGACTATGCAAACAGAAAATATTAATATTCCTGAAAGCATGTAACTCCACTACACTTTGCATATGCTCATAGTTATGTCTGTATTAATAGGAAGGGTTTGCAGTATCTTCCCCTTTGTAGCTGCCAAAAATATGTATTTAAAAAAAAAATGCAAGAATTAATGAATCCGTTGGCTCATTCTGACATGGGGTGATCCAAAGTAAATGGAAAGACTAGTTCTGACTTCATGGCACTTTAGATCACGCCCATAATAATGCAAAAATAATAGTGCTGAAAATAGCTCAAGCTTGAATATTTCCCTGGGTTTTGATATATTATAGAAGACTTTTATTTACTGCTGACAAACATGCAAGTAAATGTCTATAAATAATCCTAAGAACATGAATATGCAGGAGACTGAGGCTCGTTAAAATCTGGAATATATAAATGATCAAAGAAAACTATAATTTAAATTGATATTTTAACCTTCATTAGGAAGTAGTTTTTAGATTATTTGAAATATACTATTGAAAAATGTGATGAATACTCGTAAGACGAGAGAGACTTAAAGCACAGTTTTCAAAGAAGAATTATATGAACTATTTGTGACATGATTTGTTTCTAATCATTTGGCCCAGTGTCCTCTTGTTCCATATGTTTGGAAATCCAGGATTAAAAATTCTACTGGTTTTTCAGGTCCTAGGGCGGGTAATAATACATTAACTCACATTTACATGACGCATTTCATCCTGAAGAAATTTAACATGCAACAAAATTAACAGAAGTTGTACTCAAGCCACATTTTATCGCCCACTGAAATGCATCACCTGATTTAAAAGTATAGAATAACATAACAACAGTACAGGAAGGGAAGGGAAGAAGATGCTGTGTCCAGCTGAAAGAGTAAGGAAATGGGGCTGGCAGAATATACTATTACCTTGTAAGCAGACAGTGGTCTTACCTTTCTCCTAACATATTTCTTTTTCTCTCTCTCTCACTCACACACAAAATATATCTTCTGCTTGCAACCCCCTTTTTACGAGCTCCTGTGTTGGAGCTCATCAAACTCAGCTGGTCTGCATGCCAGGGTAAATCAGCAGAACAACTGTGCAGCTCTGTGCAGGATCCTAGAACCTGACAGCTTATTACATTCCCAAACTGGAATTTGGCCAGGATCCCACAGTTAAGATCCCTATTTTTCTCTCTCTCTCTCTCTCACCCCCCCCCCCTCACACACACACACAAAAGTGCCAGGGGATCTTAAATGACTCCCAGTGGCCAGGAATTCAGTTTCACATTTCATCTAAGACAGCAGTTCTGCCAACACAGTGAACCCTAACACCATGCTGTGGTGCTGGTTCTCTGCCAGTGAGTCAGAAGATCACCACTCCTCAAAGCACCTGGATATATACTGACCCAGCCCAGCCCTGACCCACTTAGTTTGAGAAATCCAGCTAGTATAGTTGTAGACTTAGGTAAACATCATAGGTAGAAAATAATCATTGGAAAGATGAAGATTTTTACTGGCATGCACTGGAGGATAGCAATGCAGGGGAGTTGTGCACCCAGTTCTCTCTGCCAGTCCCTGAATGTTTTACCCCAGCTTGCTTTGGAGGACTAATGTTCTTAGCCTGGGCTCCCAGTGTAGCCGTCCCATCCAGTAGCAGTGCCAAAGGGCTGTTGCACTTTTCTGTATCGAGAAAGAAGAACTATAGTTAGAGAAGTGATTGTCCCATAAGAAAGCAAAAATTTACAGACACTCATTTTTAATGACTGCAGCAGCAAATCTCCATTTCATCCATGTTCATTCATCCACAGCAGCACCAGCTTTCCCCTATGACTTTTGTTTCTGTAAATACAGTCAGGTCAAGATCCTGATGATTTTATCTCATAATAGGCTATTTCTGGGGTTTTGCCAAATGTGTCAAATAGAACCATCTGGGTTTGGGAAGGTTCTAAACTTCCCAGGGCTCAGCTCCATATGCACAACTCCATAAGCATCCTTGCCCTCTTCAGGCCTGCTGTGAATCAGACTGATTGTTATTCAGGTGGGATGGCCCGGTCATGAACTGCACTAATCAAAAAACAAACTGCACCAAAACACTGAGGCTCACACACTGGCTCAGGCCTCCCCCTGACCTTTGTTAACCAGCCACTTCCAATGGATGTGATGCAGGTTGTTCTTCTGGATTTTTGCACCTTCCACAGTTACCAGACATCTGTGTAAATCCCCACCCCCCTTGTGTTGGGCATCAGGGTCAGTAATGTTCAACAATTCGACGTGGGAAGTCTTACTGAGGAAGTACCAGGCCATAAATTTCATCCAACAAGAGCCACCTATCAAGCTCGGCCTTGTTAAGAAGCCTCCCCGATATGAATTACAATAAAGGCTATGGTTCCTGTACTGTTGTGTTGGAAGAATGAAACAGTCAGAGGTTGCAAAAAAGATTTTTCATTTCTTTCCTTTTAATATTGGGTCAGTTGTCATTTCACATTCATTACAGCCTTGATGTCAGCCGAACACCCCTTGCCTTCTAGGCTAATCCAGTGAAAAGCCAGAGCTGTTGCCTATGTTATAGGCACATAACATAGGCAACAGCTTATTCTGAACTAAAGCAAACAGGAAAAGTTATGTCTTCTATCCGTTGCCATTTATTCAGGTGCAAATGGTTTTTGATTGAACCTTGAAGTTAGTGTTGTAGCATACCCAGTGCCAGTTGTAAGCAGGCACAGAGTACGACTCTGTCCTAAATCCCGGAGCTGCAATACCAAGTGACTATGGGGGAAGGTTGAGGGTTGGGGAAGCACATATGGCGGGGTCTATTTGAATATAAGCCATTCAAGCCTAACTGTCTACAAAATAAGGCCCCAATCCTGCAGTGACTTACATACATGTTTAACTATATGGACTATAAATAGTCCCAATGACTGCAATGGCAGTAGGCACAGTGTGTAAAAGCAAACATGAGTGTAAGCTTGTGTGTAAGCCTTTGCAGGATTGGGGCCTACTACTGAATTCATGCTCAGCAAGAAGCTGGGAATGTTTCCGAAGGAAAACAGAAGATGTTAGTTTCCTTTTTTAGTGGAGACAAAGAAAAAGGGCACATGGGGATGCAAGCGTGTAACTCAGGGCAAAATTTAGCCCAGACAGCACAACAGCACTTCCTAGTTTCCTACTCAGTTAAGGCCTGATTCTTCTCCCACTAGAGTTCATGGTGAAACTCCCATTAACTCAGTGGTGCAGGATCAGACCCTAGATACTCAGGGCAAGATTCTGGTATCTCTACTCAGGTTGACTAGCGCTTTATTACCTGAGTGGTCCTACTGAAGTCAATGGAACCATTTGTGGAGTAAGATACTACTCAGCCTGAGAAAGGTACAAAAATCTGCCCCTCAAAGATTAGCCCAGGTCTCGAAACAAAGGAGATAATAGTTACCTGCTGTTGTTGTTGTTGGCAGGAATCAAGGTTCAGGTATATCATTATCACCGGAGGAGCAGTAAACCTGGGCATTTCCAGTATTGAGAGAAGAACAAGGAACCAAAGCTCATCCAGCTCTGTGCAAGGAGCGTGTGTAACACACTGTATGCATCTATGGTGCATTTACTTCCTGAAGTGGGGAGAAAAGATCTCCTGTCTGTTTTCATATGGTTTAAAAATCTATTTGGACTTGCAGGCTTAATTTTAAAGTGACATGAGAGAGGGTGTGTACACACACCTTGCAGTCACCAGCTTTTGTAATTCTCAGGGTAACTCAAATACCAGCCGCTAAGATTCAGATTACTGCAGCTTTAATTGTGTTTGGTGTGACGTACAAAACAATATGTCTTGATCCTTTGAATGGCAGCCCCATGTTAGAATGTTCCTGGCAGGGCTATAAAGCAAAGCTTTCCCTTAGTTAGTCAGTTGAGGGATGGGGGTTAATGCTGCGTACCCTTTTTACCCCCACAGCTCTGGTTTTGTGAGGCTGGCAGAAACTGACACTTTTCCTTTTGCTTAATTAAGTTGTTCAGAAGAAGGCTGGTCAAACAGTTGCGTCTACGTGGGGAGTCCTGAAATGAACAGAAAGCCATGGGTGTTGCCAACATAAAAAGGGGGATTCTGTTATTGTTTGGGTGTAGACGGGTCATTTTTTCAAACTTACTGCTGCCTGAGTGACCACAACCCTGCAAACAGCAGCAGTGAAAGGACATTAAAGCTGTTTAAATGCAACTACCTTGGGCTTCAAAGTGTAAGGGGAAAAAATAGCCGGAGTATTTTCCTTTTCTCTTTCAAGAGAAAGAGCAAATGAGTTTAAATGGGATACGGCACTAGATTGTGAGTTAGAACTGGTACTCTTGAGTTCCCATTGCACTCAGTAAAAAAGAACTAGATAGATTCATGGAGGATAGGTCCATCAATGGCTATTAGCCAGGATGGGCAGCGATGGTGTCCCTAGCCTCTGTTTGCCAGAAGCTGGGAATGGGCGACCGGGGATATACCACTTGATGATTAAGGTTCTGTTCATTCCCTCTGGGGCTCCTGGGATTGGCCACTGTTGGAAGAGAGGATAGTGGGATAGATGGATCTTTGGTCTCACCCAGTATGGCCATTCTTGTGTTCAGTAAGATGAAAAATCAACTGCCAGTGGAACTCTGGCTGCCAACCGAGGAACTGTTCATCTACCCGAATGCTGGGAGCCCATTTCTTACCTCCTCCTACCTAGAAATAAATCAGAGAAACAACAACACTTGCTTTAAATTCTGGTTTATGTTGTATGACAGATTTAAGCAATATCCAACTTGTTATTCAGAAAAAAAACAGGTACTGAATTTTTAAGCCCACTGGAAGTTCAAGTTCAAGCAATTGTATCATTCTTCAAAGATAATCAGTTCTGTACTTTTCTCATCTTTGATGATGCAGGGCCAGATCCTCAGCTGGTGTAAACAAACTACCATATAAACTGTAAATGCCATGTCTTCAGTGGAGTCTGTAAGACCGCTAAGGATCTAGCCTGTAATCTTTAAATATTGCTCTCTATTATTTTACATTGGTTGCAACCTGATAAGCAACTGAGAGAAATCCGAGTTCTATGTCAGCATGTATTGTTTAGGATTCTCTTAGGACAGTGATGATCAGGCTCACAAACTCCTACACATTGCTTTGGGTGCACCTTACGAAGTTTGACCACATGATCAACATCTATCTATGGTGTCCTTACAGTTTAAAATCTGAGTACAGTTGAAATCAGACGCACGGGTGTACGGCTAAATTAACTCTATTAGCTTCACTGGAGTAATTTTGTTACACTTGTGTGAATCAAGAGGACAGGATCTGCAAGTAAAAGTGGAAAGCTGCCCTTACAACATTTCCACTTTTAAACTAAGACTTCAGGTTGTGACTCTGATAATGCCAGAGAACCCACTGGGAGCTGGAAGCATCATGTTCCTGTGCAATACCTCAACCCAAACTAGGAAAGCTGAATACACTGGCCATTAGCTGAAGTGTTTAGTAACCTAAAACCAAAAGACCCACTGCAAACATCTTGACACGATACATCCCCCTCCTTGACTGGAAGTTGACTTAAGACATATACTCAACTTTCAGGGGTTTTAGAATCCAGGGCCTTGATTCAGCCTCGTCTCTACCTTTGATCACATCTAATCACAACCCAGCATAGTTTAAGACTACCAAAGGCAGAGACTGATAATCACGAGGTACTTTGCCTTAAGTAATCATTGTGCATCAAACTTTTAATCAGAGTGTGGAAATCCTGATGGTATTGTCCTTCCTCTATTTGCTGTATTTTATTTTGAAAATGGAGTTTTAAAACACTCCTTTCAATTACAGTTGCTGTTTGGGGCATTGCATCCAGAGCTACAACATATATGGGGAAAGGAATCTGCAAGAAAGAGTCACTCAGTGATAATTATACAGATATTCAGGACTGGATCCTGCTCCGGTGAAGCCCATAGCAAAACTCCTATTAATTTTAATGGGTGTGGGATCTAACCCTCAGGCTTCTCCTAGCCATTGTACAATTCAGAGCTGTAAAAAGTACGGTGGCTGGTAGCTTTGTTTTCACGTGAGGTGCCTCTCATTTCTTCCTAGCTGGTACAAATCGGATGCAGATTTATGCAGTGATCAACTGTATTTCTTCGAGTCCTAAGTTCCAGCTGCGAGGTAGAACGAGCTTTTTTGTTTTGGTGAGACTCCACTGATGTTATGTCTTTACTCCCAGGAAAACAGAAGGCCTTCCTTGACACGGCAACCCCACAAGAGTTCAGATACCGAAACTAAGGTCCTAGAGCCAGAAAGAAGGATTCAAAAGGGCTGGACGGGAGCCATCTCACTATTCCTGGCACTTGCAGTTCCACATGGAGCTTTGCAGCGCATCAGGACAAAGAGTACAGTTTTTATCAGCCCAACATTCTGCTGACAAATACATAATAAACGGACAGAAAGAGACGGAGCAACATTTCAAATAGCCCACTTACATAGGAGGTAGAACATAGCATAAGTGGGGATGGTCACTTTCTGCAGGTGTTCAGCCAATGTCCCCAAATTTACATATATTTGCATACTGTCAAACAGTTGGCTGACAGAATCTCTGAGAAGGTCTGGACTGAACCCAAACCTGTCAGTGACTTTCTCCTTGCCAGTCAAGGTTGGCTTTGGTAGCAATTAAAGAGAGGAAAGAAATACTTCTGACATTGCAGTATAAGAAGCCACAGCTGGGGTAATCTTAAATAGAAAATGTTTATTTTCTTAGAAGAATATGCATTCCCTCTCCATAGCATAAGGACTATGAGAGCAGGCATGACTATCCAGCAAATAATTAATACTAACTAACCCAAAGAGAAACTGATTTCACTGTCTTTGCTTTTATGAACAATCTATTTCTACAAGCAGGTGCCAGAGAATGCTGTGTATGTTACCAGTTCTTGCAATACTCAAAACAAAAGGAGGGACCTTCTGTCTGTAGATTTCTGAAAAGCAACTTGTGAAAGATTTTATCTTTATTTGTTGCTTAAACAAACACTTAGTAACTTTCTGCTGTACTTGAGAACAGTATAAAATGACTAATAGAAAAAATATTAGACAGATTTTCTGGGTGGGTTTTGTTTTGTTCTCCCTGCCACTGGTGACAAGAGCTGCAGATCAAATTAGTGAACTAATGGAGGTAGGTGGCTAGGAGGGAATCTGGATGTTTAATAATATCCTTGGCAATGATTGCTGATATTTTTATAGATATTTATAAAGACAAAAGAACAACCAACAAACAGGGATAGATTTGAGGTCCACACTCTTTTACTTCTTGTTTTACATATTCTTTACTTAGCCAGAATAATTTAATATTTCATCTTTAAACAGTGATGGACACTATAATTTCATGAGCAACAGACAATAGATTCTGTTTATTCACCAACAATAAAGACACTGTTTAGCTCTGGACTGCGAGTGGCTGAGCCATCTGGCCCATATCTTCACAGTAAAACATTGTCCGTGACACAAAAAATGATTACATCCACAGGACAAACTAATGTGACCTCTGCATAAAGCCTTCCTCTGAAACTATGATATCATACTGCATAGGAGACACCAGCACAATTGAATCTGGTCACCAAGAGCACAAGTGAGATAGGACTATTTAAATCAAATTTTATAGGAGACTTTTTGTCCTCTGTAGCAAACCATCCAGATCCGACTACAGCCTTGAAACATCTTTTTTTATTCACTCTTAAGGCAACAGTACAGTTCTGTGTTGTGTTGGCAGTCCTCTTTAGCTTGTGCTAGATCCAGGAAGTACACATCCATTTTCAGAGTCAGCACCTGCGAGCTTTTCTTCCAACAATGTTTTACTGATGGATCACCACCTGCACAAGCCTTTTTTCTGATACCCCAGAAACAAGCAGCTCTTTCTCCTCCTTGCCAACTGGAAAGTCCAAGTCTGCCACAGTCTTACAAATAGTTTCTTAGCTTTAACAAGGCACTTTCAGCACTGCTCTACCTGAATGGCTGCTTCATGGGACAAAAAACAAACCCAAGAAAATAGTCCCATCTCAATGGAAGAAATGTCATTCTCTAAAAAGGGCAATTTATCTTTGGGGATACAGTGCTCGCATTACTGTATCTTTTAAAGAAAGTTTAGGCAGAGGAATTATAGATCTAATTAAAGAGACTAATCCTTTTAAAGCGACAATACCAGTGACGTGTGAATATTTGCTGATGTGTGGGAATACTTAGACTTCTGTTAATCATTCGCAATAAAAGTAACTCCTGTTTTATTAAGCTGAATGTCTAGCTGGCTGAAAGTTACTTTGATAGACATGCTGAGATCAATGTAGAGTTGCATGCTGGAAAGCTGCACTGGTGTTATACAAAGGCTATTATTTCTATTGTTAAGGCGTTACCAGCCATTAGAGTAGGATCAGACTTGCAGGTTTATAGGCAGCTTTATGGC
This sequence comes from Lepidochelys olivacea, assembly GCF_965140295.1. NCBI lineage: Eukaryota > Metazoa > Chordata > Testudines > Cheloniidae > Lepidochelys > Lepidochelys olivacea. The sequence continues at coordinate 167,141,490 of NC_140411.1, read as the reverse complement.
AGAAAACCTATGACAGAGCATTATAGGGGAGGGGAGGACCGGTGAGGGGTGTGCTAGGGAATTCCTCTGCTTTTGTTTGTTTGTACCAGAGAATGTTTTGTAGTTCCATTAGTGGAAGTAGGACTTCTCCTGGGCCCGATAAAGGTACTTTCTCCACTACAGTAATGGCTCCGTGTCAGTGTAAACTTGGGGCATATGTGCTGAAAAATACATTTCACTGACCTTGCCCTGGCTCAGCAGTTTTTCCTCAGAAATCAAATGACAGCAATGGGACAGTTAGTGGACTCGCCATCAGTGGTGCTTTGAACCCTAAAAAGGACTGCAGTGTGTATGTGTGACATTTCCAGTGCCTCTTCTCCAGAAGATTAGTTATCTGCATTGAATTCAGGACCAAATTTACAGCATGCCTCAACAAGGAGTACAAAGTGCCACCCACAAAAATACCCTTCACATTTCCGTTCATAGGTTGAGATGCTGCATATCCTTCATGTGGCAATACAGTTGGTAAGCACAAATCTGAGTCTTTGCATGTGCCCAGACTCAGTCATGTAAATATACATAATTTTCAATGGCAAAAGATGTTAATCCCCAGCTGAATTATAACCTCTCACTCAAAGGATGTGGATGCAAAAAGCCTGCATGGCCATTAAAGTGTAGCTCCATTATGAAGCTGCTTTAGTAGATTTAAGCTTCCAGATCCAGACATTGTCATCCTGATGTACAGTGCCTAGTACAATGGGCTCCCAAATTCAGCTGGGGCACCTAGGCACAACCATAATAAAGTAATAACATACCATTTTAAAATGCAAGCTTAAATCTTGAGGCACAATTCTCCAGTCACCGAACTGAGGATTATAGGGGCCCTTCCTATAGTGTGTGTGTGTGGGGGGGGGATTTCACTAGTTCATGCACCCATGCATAGAACCACCTATTTAAATGAAAATACACGCCAAACACATCTTTGAAGTGGGTTTTTCTTAAATCAGCGTGATCTGGTACAAAAATCATTAGATTACAGAAAGCCAAAAGGCAGTTTAATCAGCAAAAAAATAAATTTAAATTTAAAAGACTCTTCACTGAAGGCAGAATTATCACACTTTTCTTTTTTTAAACATCAGAGGTAGAGTTGTTTTCTCAGAGAGGAGGCATCTTTGCCTTTAGCTGGTTCTTCACACTTTTCCTGTCTTTAAATGGAGATTTAAATACTTCATTCCACAATCTCAGAGATTATCCAGTAGCAAAACTCCCTGAGAAAATACACATCTCCCCAGTGACAACATTTTTTTTTTGTTCTTAAAAAATTCTCTCATTTGAGCATTTTCCTTTGTCTTTCTTTATTTAAAAAAAATGCCATCATTCTGAAATGTTGTATTGATTTGAGGCCTAAATCCTTATGTAGGCATAAATCAGAACCCTCATGTGGGTTCTTTTTCCATGCAGAGCATAATTTAGCTTTTCAGTCTTACATCTTTCCTGCAGGTGAGTGGGAGATGATGATAACAGGTCCCAAGATTCTATATTTACTTTTTGCAATTTTTTAAAAAAGTAAGTGTTGAAAGATCAAAGCACCAGTTGAGATTGGCGGCACTCAGCCCCAAAATTCTCATTACCAAAACCAAACTAGAAACCTGGTGCATGCGTATACGTATAGATGTGACAAGAAACATAAGCACCCACCTGTTTGGTTCCTTCAACTCATGGAATCTGTTCCTATGTTTTGTCCCACTAAGCTTGTGACAAAGATGCTGACAAAGAGACTCTGCACTATTTTCCTGCCTACTCCAAGGCAATATATATATATATACACACACACACACACCCCTCTCTCTCACACACACACACTTTTTTTTTCAATCAGAGCTGAGCACAAATGCATTTGTAGAGTTGTGGGACAGAAATAATAAGAGTATTACTGTAGATGGTCCTGAACCAAAATTCTGGATATGAACACACACAAACTCTGAGGGAGTTCTCGACTTCACAGCAGGCCCCTGCTTACACATACAATGGCATGAATCAGATCTTGAGACTCAAACATCCCTAACTTTTGGAAAAGTTACGATTTGAATTTAGATTTGGATTTGAACTTTGTTGCCCAGACATATCAGTAACTAATGCAAATATTATGGGAATGTCCTTTTGTCTATATATTTTTTGGGGGAAATGCTGATTAGGACTGACTATACTAGATCTAGATTTGACAACACACTGTTATTTGTTAGACAATTTAGAAAATTTACCTCAAACACATCAGCTCCAAGGTAATTTTTAAAATGAGATCTAGTTTAGTGAAAGCTTGAAAAACAAAGCTTGAAAAACCTTGCTACTTGGAAAATAGCTGTTGTATGTCATATTAGTTGATCTAACATTAGACTATGGGAATCTCATTTATATCCCCCTTATACCACCATTGAAATGGATGGGGTTGCACATAGGTGTAAATCAGCAATTTAATCCAGTGTTTTTAATAAGATGGACCAAATGCTCTGAAATTCATTGTAATTTGCTAGAGGGTTATGATTAGTTCTGCTCATGTTAGAAGTACCATATAGAGATGGAACCTGTCTTTGCTATTGATGCTGCTTTTGTTGTCTGATCAATGTGCTTTTAAAAAGAATAAGAAGCTAACCTAGAAATTTGCACAAAGGTGGAATTCAGGTAGATGTAGGAAGCATTCATTTCTCATTAGAGGGAAGAATTAAGAACTACCTTCATTAGGTGATGTACCTGGCACTCTTCGGGGTTTTACAGGGAAAGCACAAAGTGCTTTTATTCCAAATGGGGAAAGGAGGAAGAAAAAACAGGAAAAGCAGCAGCTTCCCCCAGAATAAAGGTGGAAATGCCAGTCAGTCCCAAGAAGTGCGCTGTTAAGCAGTCTCTCTTTCCCCAAGGGAATAAGCTTTCCAAAAGCACATGTAATTTAATGCTATTGTAGGATTTTTCCCCTTTGGTTCTGACCTAGTGTGTGCAGAAACAGTAAGAGAGTAAGAAAAAAAAAAGATAACTGCAAGTAGTCCCAATGAAAATGCGCACGATGCAGGATGATCAAAGAAATGGGAGTTCCTGTAAAACTTAGAAGGGTGTTGGCTGCAGACCAATTTCATTTCTTACCTCCATTCCCTTAAGTCTCTCCCTAATCTTTCATTTAGTCTAAGGCAGTGGTTTTCAAACTGGGGTACTCCTACATGTACATAAGTTCTCATCAAGGGGTATGCAAGAAAAATCCTGTAATGGCGGACAACACATTTTATTTAGTAAGAATTGGCAATCTAATCCTAGGAATATTATGATCCTATCTCAGATGGGGGTACACAGTAGACTACACTATTTGGAAAGGGGTATGCACCCTAAAAAGTTGGAAAACCACTGCTCTAAGGGCTTGTCTACACGCAGAAGTTGCACCAATTTAGTTAAACCGGTGCAACTTGTGTGTGTGGACTCATGTCTGCTTAAAAATTGGTTGTATTGCTTTAGTTTGTACCTGCAGATTTTACACATTGAAGATATTCTCCAAAAAAGATTGTTCACCCATTTTGGAGCATTATAGTGAGACTGTTACACCACTGTCTTGGAAGATACTTGCTTTATAGCTGTTTTAGAAAGTTTTCTTCTACATTGCATCTAATGCTGTACAACAATTTCTCTGCTCTTCTCTTTCCCTTGCCTGCTATTTTATTTCCACTGGGGAAAGGAGGTGAATTTTACTTATTTTACTGACACAGGCCCTGTTCCTGAACACTTATTCATATGGGTAAGTTTAGGCATGCAAGTAGTCCCACTGGACATATGTAAAGTTACCACATGTGTACGTGTTCACACGATCAAGGGCTAGATTTACATAGCTGTTATCAGAGCAGTGGCGTGGTCGGTTTAGGAATGGTTTCACTAACAATTTCAGAGCCATCTATAATGTTGAATCCTCCAAGCTACAGTAAGAAAGGTAGACTTTTTTGCTACCTGTTTCTTTTGGGAATAGCTGCATTTTACATTACCACCAAACTACAGACATTTTTAGTAAGTCCCACCTTGCTCCAATATTATTACACATTGCACTTTTTAAAACATAATAAAGAATGTAAAGATTTATTTAATTGGCAGAGTTTATTTACAAAGCTCTGATCTTTTGACATCAGCACCTATGTACAACACCTTCACAACAAATCCCCCATGATATTTTCTAGTGTTCTAGCTTCCCCCCCAAAAAACCCCAATGTAAAACATTACTTGCCTCCAGATATGTCCATTTGATATAACCAATCCATGCAGCCAACTGTGTTCTCAAAAGACGATCTGACAGATTCTATTCACTTTCAAAGTAGCTCTCCATGGTTTGAATAATTATCTTTCATTTCCCCCTTTCTGACACTTTTCAATGATTTGTTGACATCTGAAGAGATATGTGCAATCTCACAAAAGGCAGCTGGACTTTCTACCCAAAAGATACAAATACAAAAAGGATTCCCATACAGAATTAGAAATAACTATGTTCTTTGCAAATGGAAGACTAAATCTACATTTTAATGGGACATGTTTTTAAAAAGCGGAATTCATGAATAACCCTATGAGTTTTAATTTTTTCATTGCCAGCGACAAATCAGAACCACCCTTACAGAGAATGTAGATCTTCTCTCGACCTAATGCATTGACAGGCCATCAGTCACTGTGATGTCTAGGCACTTCACCATAGAACTCTCCTTCCCCTACATACATAAAACTAAAGATATAATTCTCCGATATATTTTACGAGTCTTGTACTCCCTCACTAGGTTTTTATAATGTGCCCGTCACCTTGCTATCTGACCATGCCCAAAGTTACAAAAACCAAACAAATAATGAAAGATTATTTAACTAGATACTTACCTAGCTCCCATTAGTGGAGCACCTTACAAATATTAATGAATTGATCCTCATACCACCTGTGTGAGGTAGGTATTAGGATGCCCATTTTACAGATGGGGAATTGAGGTGCTAGAGATAGATTAAGTGACTTGCTAAGAAGGCTGTGGCAGCATCATAAATGGAACCTTGAACTCTCAAGTACCAGTCCAGTGCATTAACCAAATAACCATACTTGCCACTTGCCTGAAGGTGCACTGGGAAAGTGTGTGTGTGGATTTATCATCATCTTCACCGAGTTGTGTGTGGTGAAGCTAGTGTAGAGCAGTGGGTTTTGCATTTGTTCTGAAGGTGTGAAGAGTCCTGGTTATTCTCATTCATTTTCTACACAAACTAACTACGTGATACAAAATAGTAAGTGGCAAAAAGACTGTAGCTTTCCTCAGCATGGTTTTTCTCCATAGTGCTGACAACACAGACAGTCCTTTGGGACACATAAAACCTATTGCTAAGGGAGAGCCTGCTACTGCCTCAGCGCCTGATCCAACTCCCATGGGTGTGAATAGAAAGATTCCCATTAGCTTTAACAGTTGTTGGCTCAGTCCTTGAGTGCACTGTTTGATCCTCTACTTTATGCTAGCATACTCTGGGGGAGGGAAATACATGGTGGGAGGATGGAAAAAGTAAGGAGAAAAAAAGATGGAGCAAAGGAGGGAAGCAAGGTTGAGAGGATTTGTCAGGGAGAAGAGGAGATTGAGGGCAAGAGGCTCTGACCCCTGAATAACCTTGTTGGAGTCCCCCAAGCAAGAAATTCTCAGTGTCTCTTTAGCAGTTGAGTCCCCCCAGAGTTATTGTGAGATGGGGGCACTTAAATACTAAAGATATGCCTGAGAATTTCTAAATTAGCATCAGTGGAATAATCCATCATTCCTGGGGACCAGTCCAATGCTAAACTGATTAACTGGTAACTGATTCAAAGTCCAATTGATTATTACATGTAGTCACAGACAGACTGTGTCTGCATCACCACATAATTGGGACAAGCCACTAGTATTTCCAAGACCTACTGATATAAAACATTCTCAGCTATTAGCTGTTACTCCAAAATATCAGTCAGAACAGAACGTCTGGCCTCATACCCCACAGAAAATTCTAGTGCGAGGAGCTCACATATTACAGCTTCTCCCTGGAATGTCACAGCTTAGAAAACAGCTTATTCTGAAAGTTGTTTTCTTTTTAAGCTGTAGAAGAAAAAAATAATCACATTTTGTTTCTTATCAGTGTTTGCACTTAGTAATGGGTCTTCTTTATATCCTCTCACCTGAGCTTGGAGTTTTCAATTTCCTACTTTTGCGAGTACCATTTTATAACTGACATTTGGGAACACCAACAGTTCCTTACATTAGATAATTAGTCAATCACAGACTACTCATTTCTCTCAATCAACAGCGCCGCTTACTGGTCACTTGGGTATAGGAAGAAAGGGATTTGCTTTATCCCTCCCAAAAAATTCTTCAGACTTTGAAACAGAACTTTTAACAAACTTCTGTAACATTATGAACACAAGGGGGAAACAAACAGTCCTTCAAATCCCAGCTCAAGGGTCCTGAATATCTTGCAATCTTGTACCACAGTCTTGGTAGAGTTAACTTGGTGTAGAGTTCTATCACCTAGGGATTATTTTCCCCCATGGCAGGAAAAAAATCATAAATACATTATATGTGGTCTGAACAAATAAGGAAGAACAGAGGAACATCAGACTCCATTACAAGAGGATTTTGTCAGATACATGTTTAATTGAAAGGAGAAATAAATCAGAATTCTAAAGGATAATACCAAAGGGCTGAGTCATTAAAGAAATAATTGACAATGGCATTTTACAATTTGGTTACAGAGCTATAAATAAGTCTGGTTGTATAAAATACACTACATTAATTAATAAGTAGTGCCATGCTACTTGTTTACATAAAACAAAACATAGACTAAGCTGAGCAAACATGTACAGAGGTAGATACAACATATGCCCTGTTTGGTTCAAAACTGGATTATGAGTTGAGAGCTAAACGCACTGTGAGCACGGGGCCATATCCACTATTCACCTTACAAAAGAGAACACAGATAAACATGCCAATTTAAACAAGTCCTTGGTTTGACCACTAAATATAATTCACGAATGCTGTTTTGCCATGTTTTGTCATTTTCTAGTAAATAAGTACCAGTATAATCCTGCTGTACGCTACTCAAGCCTTTTAGTTAAAATCAAATACAGTATCAGTGTTATCAATAGGAAAAAACAATTAATTCCTACATATTAATTGTTAGTGATATTCTTATTGATAACACTGATACAGAATTAGTTCCTGTCTACACCACAAAAATAACCATGTTTAAACATGCCTGTGATGAAGTCTAGATATAATATGGCTTTTCCTTACCTTTATAGATACATAGGCTAAAATATGGTTCTCCAGCAGTTTTCTGTCCATCCAGGCAATAATAAACCAGATTATATAACACTGTATGGTTACACCCATGTTTCAGCAGGGTTATTTTGGTTCCATAGAGAAGGCCTGTAGTAACAAAACAAGAAGTGTGACAAATAGAGATGAGCCTGAAGCTAAACTTTGGATCTGAACACCCCAGAACCTGAAAAAAAAGATAAAAACCAGACTGTGGCTCAGTTTGTCTGTACAAATGTTACCTATTTGGAACAACAGAGTATTTGGAAGAACATGCTTTTTCAGGCGTCTGTCTGCGTCACTCTGGTCAAAAAACATTATTTCAGATCAAATATTCCAGTGGTCCTCAGTCTGTGCTCCCAAGATAACTGGTGACTGCACTTGGAGCAGCAATGCTTCTTGCCAGCTGCAGCCCAAGCCAAGATTATTAGACTTCGTTTACACTGTGAATTTGACACAATCTCAGCCATCAGGGGCCAGATGTAGCAGAGTAAACCCTTCGCGTAGTCAAGGCAAAGCCATGAATTGGACAAATGGTATAACCCCCGCTTGCAATTCTTCTTCTTATTTATATTCCAGTAGCACAGAGCAGACAATCAGTTCAGAGTTCCACTTGTACTACATACCGTTCAGATATATAGTAAGGTACTTTCCCTGTCCAAAGAAGTCACTGATCCTAAAATGAACTCCACTTGTCTCCAGTGAGGCTTTGCACCAGTGCAGAGACGCAAAGGTCATTTCAGATTCAGCCTAAGCTTAGAACATCAGGTAGGTGAAAACCAAGTGGGGTGGGGCAGGATGGGCTAACAGTCATATGAGCATGTTCTTTCATAGACCACTCATTTGTGGCTTTGCTACTCTGTTGACGCAGCCATTCCACACGCACACCAATGGCGGTGCAGCACAAACAAATTTCCATGGTTTGCATGTGCCTGTTAGGAAGTTGAGTGCCTTAATGAAGTGATCACCTAGTCAGGACACTGTTTCAATCATCCACTTGCCTGAAGAAAAGTGATCTTGGCAGTCCAAAGCAACAGGCCATAGGCCACACTGAGCCACACAGTTTGCAAGTGGAGTAACCAGACTGCAGTCACCACAGACCAAGACTGAACAGTTTTGTAACCGTTTGACTTTCCGGCCTGAAACCAGTGTTATTAGCAGCATTTCTAAGGTGCCTGTGTCCACAGCATCTAGACATGGCTACGTAACTTTACAAACACGGTGGGTCTCTGTTCCTTATTTTCAAAGGCAACAGACAAAAGCTCAGACTCTGATAGAGAGGTGTGGAAGATGAAATCTGCTCCCCTTCCCTGACTCTGTGGAAGGCCCTTCATGGGGGCTCTGAAGAGCAGGGACAGGCCCCTCTTCAGGACATTAGCCAGTAAATTAATGATGACACAGGGCCATTTCACAAGGGCTACGCTGGATTAGGTGGCCAAAACCTCAACCACTTCCACTTGTGGGGAGCTGAGAGGAGAATCAGGCGAACTGCCAACCACTGTGCAGGTGCAAATCTACAGAGGCTATGTCTATACTGCACACCACAGGTGGTGGCGGGTAAGATACATGTAGCTATACACTGTGGGGGACACAGGCTGTGTCCACACTGTGGTGGGTAGCTACACGTATCAATGAAAGGCTCTGGTTTGGGGAGTCAGCGGGAAAAGGCTCTGGCAACCTCCCCACTGCCAGAGTCTTTCCCTATTAGGGTTCAGACATCTCTTTCCTTGCCTAAGCAGTGCCTCACCATCTATGCTGCCACTTATACCCATGCTGGGGGGGGGGGGGCGTGTAGTGTACGTATTCCACACACTGCCTCAAGCAGTATGCAGTATAGACTTATCCAGAATTTCCCATTCCCTTTCCTCCCAACCTACCTCATTCCAAAACATTAACAAGGAAGGAACACTCTGGTATAAACCTCAGGGGGTGTTGCCCAAAGCATAATAAAAGCATAATAAAAACCAGATTAAGACTCCAAAGCAGAAGTTATGCGACCTAAAAACACTTCAAACGAAGCCAAGCAAGCACTGAAATGCACAGATCCAAATTTATTTTCAACTGCCTGAGCAAAGCTCAGCTCAGGTCTGATGAAAAAAGGGTGACTAGGAGGAGGGCATGGTTTATTATTTAAAAGTGAAGTTTGACTACAGATGATTAGTTTTTGTAAGAAGAGTCAGAAAAATCTGAAAAAAAAATATGGAAATTCAATGAACAGTTAATTTGCAAATTCTGTACTTAAATGCCTGTAAAGGCTTTGCAGGAGAATAATGGACAATTCTGAAAAATAAGAGAGAGGGGACAAACATAACAACTAAATTTGATTTTAATCGCTCAGTTTTAACTACCTTGAAATTAAGCACAGCCCTTGTCACGACAAGATAAAGGTCTAAACAACATAAAGGCTTTTATTGTGCCTAATTTTATCTCTGTCTATGCCTCATTACTGTGTGGTAGCTTGTTTCATGCAAACAATTCTGGTTTCCAGAATAACAAGAGGACCCGTGGTGTCTGTATCGAACGTATTCCTTAGAGAGCGAGAAATCTCCAGTGGAGAAAGAGGTGGATTCTTGTTAAGCACTGGAAATTGGCTGAAATGTAAATGTGTATTCCTTTCTACAATGTGCCTAATTGCCCATAAATGTCATTAAGTCGAGAAATGTTTTCCACCAAATTAACTTTGACTCGTGACGTCTAATTAGTGGAGATGCTGAAAGATAACAACTTATCAGTCACTGTTTAAGAAAACATGCTTAATGGTTGACTTTTTTGTTAGCAGCCACGTTGAACCAGGTATTGTAGCTGTCAAAAGTGAGCATTATCTTAGCAATTAAGTACAATACCTCCATACCGTTTCCGAAAAAGACAATTTGACAGCTCTCTCACAGGCAAGAAATGAAACTTTCTGTGTATGGAATGCACACTGTATAGGGGCAACCATAATTTTTTTTACATGTTGTGAATGCAGCTAACTCACCCACCTTCACTCCCTCTCCTCCATTCACCAAGAGTAGAAGTCATAGTTTTCACGATTTGTTATTCGGTTCCATTTACAACAGTGAGCTTTGGATCATGTTCTTTTTACATTTTATTCTGGATCTATTGACAGCTTTTAGCCTTCTACAAAACGTAACCATCAGCATCCAAAATATGGGCCCATTAATAGTAGGTTCATAAGTATGGGTGAGGATTGCTAGAGTACACATTGAAAACGCAGAGGGGGGGTCCCAAATTAGAAACAAAGACCATATTTACCAAAAACAATTATATTACAATATAGGAAACTGAAATCAGCTCACCCATAAGGAGAATTTAACCTCAGAGGCTTAGATTTGTCTGTTTGCTTTTACGCCTTAAATGTACGCCTCAACTCCTCTTCCACCAACCTTATTTCATGTTACCCCATCACAGCTATTTATTGCCAGCCCCTCACTATCCACCACCAATGTATAGTATATAATCATACCCTTTTTTAAAAAAAAAAAAGTATTTCAATGCTCAAGAGTTCTCAAACTATTTGGCCTCTGATCCACAACTGGTATAAGTCAGCATAGCTCCATTGACATCAATGGGGTTACACTGATTTGCACAAGCTGAAGATCTGGTCCTTAAAATTTAGCTTTTCTCTTTAGTACATACTTGATTTTTTAAATGTTTCATCACTTTTAGCCTTTATTTGCTCTTAACCAACACTTTATTTTCATACCAATCTTCTCCCCGTTGCTTTTCAGCCCAGCGGGCTAATTACACAATTTTTTATTTTTTCCTTCTAAATTATGCTTTAGAATGTCCAGACCTTGACATCTCTACAGTAAAAAGTCTTTCTCAGATGTCCTCTAAAAAATTATTTGAACAAATATTAGCTCATTTCTCCCCTTAAAATGTGTGGGGCCCTATTCTTCTCTTTTCTAATAAAACAGGCTGGGGGGAGAGTGGATATAAACTCTACGTGGGTGCAGTGGCTAGTGTATTACTATTCTCCACAATTGGGTTATAAATCAGAGTTATGTTTCTTCTAGCTTGGGAAGTTATTTTAATCTCAACACTATGAAAATTTCTCATGGTCCATTGCACATCTGCCACCCACTAAGGACATTGAATCCTTGTTGTAAAGAAAACGCTGACCTCAAGAAAAGATTCCCTAGTTCAAGCTTAGTGTGTCAAAACAGGATCAGACACTATCCAGCAGAGAGGGGCATGACTTCCAGCTATTCTTGTTGTATCCCAGTGGGTTGTACTGTAGGGTGTCAAAGGCGTAGGGTTGAGAATTTCAAAGCAGTCTAAGGGACAACTCTGTCAAAATGAATGGGAGGTGTACATCTAAATCTCCTGGTGTGATTTTCAGATCTCAAGCAAGGTGTTGCAATACATCCTCATTGCAGCAATCTGAACACTATCACCCCCTTTCTTTGGGAGCACTCCTTTACTATACTCAGGTATTATTATTTCTTCCTGGACAAATCATAGAATATCAGGGTTGGAAGGGACCTCAGGAAGTCATTTAGTCCAACCCCCTGCTCAAAGCAGGAGCTATTCCCGATTTTTGCCCCAGATCCCTAAATGGCCCCCTCAAGGATTGAACTCACAACCCTGGGTTTAGCAGGCCAATGCTCAAATCGCCAAGCTATCCCTTCCCCCCCCCCCGTTCCTGGCTCTAGTAAAGGAAGACAATTACTAGAACAATTTCCCTCCCCCCTTTTCCTCAGCCATAGTAGCATCAGTGCTCTTCCACAATTCTTCCTCCACTTAGCAAGCAGCAGGGCTTTTTCCCCAGTTGAGTCTTGCTTCACTTTCAGAGAAGTAGCCACCAGATTTCTCAGGAGGGGCAGCACCCAGGCACAGACTTCTACGCTCCCAGGAAAGTTTTGTATCATTATTCACACAGCATCTTTGGGGAGTTCTCTTTCTCTCAACACCTGCTCGTTCTGCTCACCCTACTGCCTCTCCTTTTGGATTTCCTTGAACTTTGGTGGATAGCTTTCCTCTACCCCCACTCGGCTGCCCACTCACTCCCTCACATCAATAGATATGTACATGGAACTACCTCTTTTTCTGTTAGATGAGCAATCTCTGCACATAAAAGGACAAAAGCAGCACATTCTCAGCCCTTGTTATGTTTGGACCTATTTAGTATGTAGCTGTCATACCAAGTAGCAAAATGCGCTAATATTCCAATGGTGGGGCATTCTTTTCCCCACAAATATTTCGCCCTCCGTTCTTAGACACAGAGTGTTACTTTTTAAAGTGTCCTACTATGCAATATTCTTCCATAGTTATTTTACTATTTAATTTGTAGTGCTTATATTGTGACAGAGTCAACAATGTGATAGTCACTTCCAAAACACAAAGACTGACGTAGCATGTGAACCGAAGAGGGCATATTTTCGGAGATGGATCCAAGTTGCATAGTTCAGATCTGGATCTGGATTTCTCCAAAGCTAAAAGGTCTGGGGTTATGTTTCAGACTAGGGTGACCACACGTCCAGTTTTGGCCAGAATAGTCCCTTTTTTAAGCCCTGTCCTGGCTGTCCCGACTTTTTCGGCAAAACTGGGCTCTTGCAAGAGCCAACGGGACAGATGCCCAGTTTTGCCAAAAAAGGGGGCGCGAGCCCTAGTGGGGTATGGAGGAATGTGCAGGGCAAGCAAGTGGCAACACCAGCTCTGCGAGGGAAAGAGGGCTCAGGAGAGCAGCTTGGGCTGGGCTGGTCCCACCTTGGTGGGTGGCAGGGGGGCTCAGGCTACCCCACACATGGGAGGGACAGGGGAGTCTGAGGCTGGCCCAACATGGGCGGGTGGCAGGTGGGTTCAGGTGGCCCCATGTGGGCAGGAGGCAGGGCGACCTTGGGCCTACCTCTGGGGTTTCCCGTTTTCCCTTTGGGAAAATGTGGTCACTCTATTTCAGACCCATCTTCAGTCATTTCATTTTCTAGTATGGATCAAGGGTAAAAAGATCATTATAAATATCGTCACAATAGGCCCTACATTAGTTGAGTTGAAAGCATTGTATATTTTAACCTCGAAAAGGAAAATATGCAAAAGTACTTAGCACTTTCTCTTTCCCTCACACACACAAAATCCTGATTTACAAAAGTACAGAGTGCTCACAAATCCCACTGATGGCTAGTGCAAGCTACAAGTGCTCAGCATTTTTGAAAATGAGGTGTATATATTATACACACACACACACACACACACACAGAGGATCACCTCATCCACCACAAAAACGCAGCTACCTTTGAGGTGGAACACAAGGCTGTTATACTGCTGGTCAGCAACACTATATAAGAGTTGGGGACAAGAAGTGACAAAGACCACACCCAGTTCAATTTACAAGGGGAATTTAGTTACTTGGGGTTGAAATTTTTTCCAAGATACTAGACTAGATAGTTGACTAGATAGACTGACTATCTAGATAGATTGTGATAGTCTTGGATACCCAACTCTTACTAAGAGTACCATGTAGTTTTTAAATAGCCACAAGTGGTCCAGACCTCTTATCCACCAAAAGCAGAAGAGCACCCTGTAGAACCGTGAACTAATGTTTAGTACTGACTCCAATGAAATGTACTGTTCAGTACTGACTCCATATTGAACCACAATAACATTTCCTGCTACACCACCTTTGATGATTCCCAGCATAAACATTTTTCCTTTTTGAGGTCTGACAGGTTCACAGTACAAGGTGCCTTGGCTGTGTCCAAGATAAAGAGCGTTAGAAGACTCTCCCTCAGCCACTGAACTGATGAGACATGTACATGGGCTTTAACCATACTTTAGTGGAACATTTATATGCTGCATATCACTCAACATTCACAATGATAAAGGAATCCACTTTGTCATTAATATTGACTTAAGAACTTAAATTCCATTTGGGGTGGGGAAAAAGTGATAGAGAGAAAAGAGGGAAATCAGAGCCAAGTTTTGACAAAAACTCAGCAAGAAAGACCAACATGAAGAAATCTACAGAGCTGCTGTTTCCAATGGAACTAGAATAATCATATCTTTGTGCCTTGCTTGAACTTGACAACGTGCAAAACTGCTTGGTGTTGCTTGCATAACATAATACTGTACAAAGGGAAAATGTAACAAATCATTCCAGCCCTTGTGGTGGAATTAGAAATCCTTTCAGAATTACGTGAAGCATGTGAAACTAAGTCTCCATTTTAATCATTACATTGAATTGTTGCCTTTTGACACTCTCCAGTGATTTTTTTATTTTGTTTTTTGAGAGTTCCCCCTTCTTTAAGCATAGTTACACCGTATTACTTGAAAAACACACATCAGAGAAATCTACACAGACCCCCACATGAGAAAATTATGTTGAGGGTCTCAAAGAGATTAGAGAAAAATTCAGTCAAGCCTCTGCTTCATCCTTAATTTACCTCATTATTTCTAGGTATTGCACTATGGTAGATATGGGCTGTAACATGACACTGATTTGAGTGCTTTATAATACCCAGGCAGAACACAACAAAGGGGACGTGTCATCCCTGAGTTTCCTCCTTATCGTCAGTTTAATTTACAGTCATTTTAGTTTACAGATTGCTGCAGGTTTTTCTGTTTGGTATAAACGTATGCTTTGTTTGTTTCTGGCATAGCAATAAAAGCAATAATAATTTGTTTCAAGGAAATATTTAATTGGCACTGAAATGATTTTATAACAATGGGTCAATGAAAATGCATGAGGAACCTCCAAGGATATAATCAGTTAAGCTTTTGGGGGGTCTTTGGGGCAGGATATAACAACACTTAAACCATTAAATTTCATGATCCATCTCATTCCCGTTACAAAGAAATATTCAAGAATGAATTACTCAACATTTTTAGTCTCAGTTTAGCTCAAACAGAGAGAATATGCCTACTTTAAAAACATCTGTGGGGGGAACAACAGTAGATAAGTTCACCCTGAGAAACATGGGCCTGCAAAATTTCAGATTTTTGTATCAAACAATTTTAAGCTACAGAGTCAAAAATAAAACACAGAAACTTGCAATAGAAAACTACCCTTTCAACCACTCAAAAAATAAACAACAATAAAGAGAAGTGGTATTTAAGGGATGGGGAAATTACATTCATGTTGACAACTTATATAGCAAGTTTCAGTCCAAATCAAAACTATTGACTTATGAGACCACTGCAAAGAAATTATTGTCACTAGTGAATAATGTAAACTATTTCCACAAGAAACAAAGAATTTATCATGTAAATTGGCATCAGACTCTCAGCTACCACATCACAAAAACAGCTTTTGCATTGTTATCCCAGAACTGGATTTGACAACCTAGCTAATTTCAAAGTATATTTGCCATTAATTACCTTTCTAATCTCATTTACCTTTCAATACAATCCATATTTTTTTCTTGTAGGCAATATATTGTTTTACAAGACATCCTATTAGTTGCCAGACCTATTTCATAAGAGCAGTTCCACTCAAAATATGAACTGGGATAACAAAACGAAAAATAGATGGTAGTAGATTTATGGGGGGAAATTAAACTATTTCCAGCTCTTCATTAAATAAATGCATCGTTTGCTGACCTTTGGTGTATATAAATTTAAATCTATCCTCTAATCTGACTACAGTGAAGGAAAGGATTATTTTCCTGCTGATGATACCTGTTGACCAATTTCTCTCCCTCTCAGTTTCAAATCCTCTGTTACTGTCAGTGACACATGCTTTCTTGCTCATCTGGGGTGGCCCAGCCTCATTAGCAAAGGATTTTGTGCATGTTAGTTAATTGAGTCCCATTCTCACCACCTGCCACTCGCGAGTCTCATCTGCACACTAACTGCTTCTAATTGTCATCATACGGCAGGCTCACTGCAACAACTTGAGAACAGATCCACAGCAGCTCGTGTGGTGCAGGGCTCTGTAATGTTCTAGGGAGCAGTGGTGTGGTGAGGAATGGTAACTGTAACAATTTATCAAGGGACCAGATGTTTTGAGAGGAAAGGCACCTTGTGCTAACGTCAGGGGCTAAAGCTTTGATGTTTATTATCATGTCAGACATTAATTTATACGTATAATTATATCTTGCTTACAAGGCTACACGGTAAATTGTTATACTGCAGACTCTCCACTATCTTATTGACAAGCTAGGTATAAACAGGGGGACCAAGTACAATGATTTAAACATATGTGAAGTTGTGCAGCTCATTAATCTACTCCCTAAATCCCTCAGTGCAAGTCCCATCACTTGCAACATTTAAGACTAGACAGGACAAAGCACTACAAAAAAGCATTCCGCAGGGACAGTGCTACACGGGGGGGGGGGGGGGAAGAGGGTGGCTAAAACAACCTCTTAACTCTTTGCCATCTCCAACATTTACGATTAAACCAATGCCACTGAGTATTTTACTCTGAGTAAATATAAACGAGGGGCAATTTTTTAATCTTAGAAAAAGGGGTAGCAGGTGAAAAGCAATTCACAACATTTCAGAAGATCTTTCACACATGAGGGCTCTGGGACGTGTATTTGTTATTAGCCTAGAACCCAAAAATGTACTGGGTGCTTTATATTCACATAATAAAACAGATCCCTGTCCTGAGGAGCTGACAATCATAAAAGACAAAATAATAATAAATAGTAACACTGAAGAGGGAAAAAGGAAAGGAATGTAACAGACAAGCAGAGTGAATGAGTTGTTCTGGGCACCCCAAGCTAATGCCAGGATTTTTTCAAGATTTTTTTTCCTGTGCCATATATTAAAGCTCTCTTAAGTGTTCTATGAAGGAGTCTTTGTGATCTAGTCTGTTAATTAATAATTCACAGACACTGAAATCACCAGAATGTTTTAGAGCTGCAACTGTAAATATAGGCCAGGACGTTCTGATGATTCAAAGGGCTGGTTCGAGTAATAATGTGCATAGACATCAGTGTGAGGCATTTTGACATCTGTACTGAGTGCACTGAAACTGGGCGCTAACTATCCAGTGATACACTATTCCTCCATAGGGATCAATTTCTCCCCACTCCTAGAGGACCATATTTTCCCCTTGATCCCCGAACAGAATTCTCAATGGTGGTTCTGAAGCGTAGAAAACAAGGGAATTCTCACTCAAGAAAAGATACTGAAAAAATGGCAAGATATAACAATTGTTCTCCCTGTTGTCATCTGCCTATTCACAGTACCATGCAACTTCATTCCCTCCTCAAGACTCATCCTGTCCACAAACCCGGCTGTGTTACCTTTTGTTGGTTGTAAAAGCAACCGTACAAGACGAGTGAGAAGTGAATACATATCATGAAACACCCCAGGATCTGTTGCCCTCATCTTATCACCCTCCCCTCCGTCTCCCTTTGTCAGTCATCGTTTGCTGTGTTCAATCGATAGCTGCGATCCTGCACTGAAAGCCATGCGGGAAGCTCTATGTGCCCTACATCAAGTCCTACGCCCTGCAGTGGTGCAGGGGTCCCTCCATGTGGTTCTCAGTGAAGGGTTGGGGTATACATTAGATAGTAAGCTCCTCAGAGCAGGGACGTCTCATTGTGTTTGCCTGTAAAGTGCCACACACACCTGTGGTGCTGTATAAATAACAATAACTTAAAGCAAGAACTTTCAGGGCCTGCTCCTGCCATTAATTTGGAAAATCCCCCATTGCCTTCAAAAGGAATTTCTACATCACCCCACTGTGCTAATGTATTGCAAGTCTAAGATCATTCATGGTACCTGCTTGTGAAGATACCTGCTTGCTTCAGTTCATTCAGCCCTCCTTGGCCACCCAGCCCGCTCTAGGCCCCTCTTTGGAGTGGAGACCATAACTGTGTCCCTTTGGGAGGCCATGAGAGACACACAGTGTTACCTGCCTCTCAAAGGGAGACAGAGGATTCTCCTTTCAAAGCAGCAGACAATACTTTCCCCCCAGACAATCAGCTTCTCCTAAGGTTACTTCCAAATACATATTTGATCTAACAGCAGAAACAAACAAACAAAAAAACAGACCACTACATTACTTTTCTGACAGGATACCTAGGAAAAGAGGTTGGGCTCAGCCTTATACAGCTGGGCAGGAGAGTAGGGTGTTTTAGAGGTCCTTGCTCCCCTGTATTGGCTACCCACATTGCTGTTCTGTACGCTAGGGAACGAAGACAGCTGTCCTGGGGCTGTTACTCCCTGTCTTGTTTCACCTCAGTGGGAACGCTTACTGTCCCCTCCAGCTAGGCCAGCCTGGAGGGGGAAGTCATTTGCACCTGTATAGGCACTGCCCCTTACTCAGGGCTCCAGATAAGACCATGATCTAGCTCTTTATGAGCTCTTTACAGGTACCTCACTGTGTCTTTGGGCAGAAGCAGTTTGGCCTCTGTCCTTGAGCCCCAGGAGAGTAAGTGAAAGTTTCTAGGAGACATGTGCCCACTTGCAGAGGGCTCCCCTCTGTCACAGCACAAGCCTTCTTGGGTCTGCAATGACACAATGGTAGGTGATGTACATGCGCATTAGTGTTGTGTTAAAGTATGGATCAAGATGCAGCCTCTCATTTGAAGTGCCACCAAAATTTACGATTGCATCTTTCCTCAGACATCATCCATTGTGACTTTTATAATTCACCCCTTTGGGCAATCCATTTCTAGAAGTGAGCAAAAGGGCAGCATCTCATTTTAGTTAATGGTCCATGAAACACTGAAGATTTCGTTTGATCTGTGGGTTGATTTTTTGTTGTTGTTGTTTGTTTCTTTAGATCTGAATTTCACCTCCCAAAATGTTGCCTATGGCTAAACTATGGCCCTGATCCAGCAAGCTGATCTGGGCATACGAACCCCGAAGCCTGTGAAGCGTGCCACTGATATCAATCAATGAGGCTATGTCCAGAACAGAAATATGCCCATGCGAATCAATTCGCCAGATCAGACAATCCATTGATTTTTCAGTGGTACTCAGATTCCTAAATGCCTAAATCGCTTGAAAATGGGACTTAGGCACTTTGGGAAATTTTAATCCATTAACTTCTCTTTTGCAGTGGACACTTTTCTAGACAGAGTTCTATTTAACATGCGGATGAAAAATCAACCGTCGGAGTTAATTTGTGTGACAAAAAATAAAAAGCACAGTTCTTTGTTTAAAGATTAGAGAATAAAAGCAATCAAGAGCATGAATATGTCCAGTGAGACCTTGCTTATAAAATATTACTGTAAGTGACATTGTTGTTTAAAATGGAATGGCAAAATGGCATGGTTGGACTGTGGTTGTAATTTCAGAGGTGCTGAGCTATGCAGTGAAAAGTTCTCAGCACCTCTGAAAATCAGCCCACTTTTATTCTAATTCTAGGCATCCATCTTTAAGAACTATATTCTGATAGGTGCTGGAACAAGATGTGCTTCCGCACCCCCTGGCTTGACGGGATTTTCATTAGATACAAGGGTTTACAGTTTGGTTCAATGGCTTTCAGCACCCCCACTATACAAATGATTCCAACATCCCTGCGGACGTCCCCACAATATTCAGCCAGTGGCACCAGTCCTGACCTGCAGTACCTCTGTCATTCCAGTCTTGGACATCTTCACATTCTCAGAACCAAAGTCAAGCCAGATTGTGTGGTAGTTTTGTGAGACAGATGAATGTGCACTGGGGACTAGGCTGAGACCAACTAATGTATTTGCCACCTAAAGTGTGCCAGTTCTTCAGAAATGACAGGACTGTAAAATGAAGTTTGAACCACTGCACCTCTCAATGGACCCTCCGCACATCCTACCCTATTTGCTTTTTTACATCTGTTTCTATAGATACCCGTAGCAGCCACAAAGCAATGCTGCTGTAGGCTTCAATTCATAATGGTTCACAAATGCCTACCACTGATCCCTAAGTAAATAGAACCACAGTCTCTTGAATGCAAAAAAGATCTAAAGAAATTGCCTTTTAAGTTACAGACCTATTGCTGGCCCATCACAACACTCTTTCTTTGTGCCTTTTCTTGGATTTCTCACTATTTTCCTTTTTATGGTTTCTGTTTACCCATTTAAAGATTATCTTGACAAAGAAACAAAATGACAATTTGGTTTTTGAAAAACCTTTCAGAAAATTTTAGTAAAAGAATTTGATATATCACATTGCTACACAGTAATGTACATACTGTATACAGTACCTTGCTGCAAACTCAGCATGCAATGCCCCCTCAGAATAGATATATATAGTATTTTAGCATACACCTCCCCCCCTCCCAACTTGAGATCATGTACAAGAAAAAGTTAAAAAGTTCCATCATATCAGGTCAAAATTTAGTCTTATTTTGCTAAGATTCTTACACAAAAAGTAACACTTTTTTACATGGTGCTCAGATATCATGGTGGACTGGCAGGCAACTTAAAAACCGTTTCATATAAATCTGTGTTTATCTATGGAAATCAACAGGCAATCTTTTTTTTTTTTTTTTTGTATACTGCATAACTAAACTGAAGAGCAAAATACTTTATTCTTTTTAGTAATGGTGAATTTTATGCAAGTGGCTAGTCCACTGGACTCCGCTAATGAGCTTTTAGTTAATTTTAGCTTCTGCAGGCTACAGCAAATAAGAAGGAGATTAGAAAGCACTGAAAACCCTGTATTTTTTTGTTGCCTAAAATTCAGGCAGACCTTCCAGAACACTGACAATTACGTGTAAAATATTACACGTACTGCATACCAAGCTTGTCATTTTGCATTAAACGAATGCATTAGTAACGTGGAAGGAGTGTTAAAACTGTAAGTAGTTTATTCACTCTTAGCGTATGTATATTAATTCTGTAGTGGGATTTTTTGAGTTGGAGTGAAGTCTTAAAACTCTAAAAGCAGAGCTGTCCCCTAATCACAAAGCCTAGAAGAAATTTATAATCCTTGAAATATGTGATCTTTTTGTCCCCTGGCCTGTGAACTGGAGGCTGGGGTTTTGCTGTTCCAAAGATCTGGCAGACTTCAAAAAAAAAAAAAAAAAAAAGAATGGCAGTTTGACACTGTACTGTCACAGTTAAAATGGGTCCTTCATGTGACCTGGGCTTGGACGCTGATGCTCTGTACCCAATAACAGCTGAAGCTGCATCTGCCATGTTTCGTGGGCCCGCCACACCATGCTGTGTGACCAGCTGCCTCTGTTTATGCTAGATTCATTGCAGCCTTCTGGCCAGGCTGCACCAAGCCACATAGCCTAATATTCCATCACTGGCCTTCATATGTCTCCTTAAACAAGCTAGTGCAGTGCAATATTTTTGCTGAATAGAAAATCATTAGAAAAGGTTTATTGGTTTCATACAGTAAAATAAAGCATAATATTCTTTGAAACTGACACCCGATTTCCAGCTGGAAATCTGCATTAAAAAAATCTAGTTAAAAACTATTTGACCAGAACTCAAAGAGAGAAAAATGAGATGCTGACTGTGTTTCTAAAGGAAGTTTTAACTTTATAACCTGCCTTTTAAAAGAAAACAATCCTAATGCTTTATGATTAGCAATAAAGTGTTCAGCAAATCAAAATACACCGGGTGTCACTACGTACAAATGATCGCGACCAAGGCCAGTTTTTTTAAACCAGTTTGCCATACAGCAGGCATATGAATAGGATACCACTGAAATAAACAAATATGAAAGGACAATAAGTCTTTACAGCATACATTATAAACAGCCTCCCCTTATTTGGGGATGGAAGGGCCCCGTCGTGAAATCCTACATGTAGTCCCAATTGAGCAAGAAGGGTTTGCAGAATCAGGCCCTCAGATTGTTTACATAAAGTACTGTTGACCCTCTAGAGGTTGTTTTTTCTTCCTCTTCTTCTTTGAAGTGGGTCTAACAGCGATCTGAAAACACTGTTTCCATATAATTTTTCCCCAAGGTCACAGCTCCTTCATCACAGCCCCCACTTTCTATCTTTTAAAAACTGCAGCAACATAGAAGAATCAAATTCAGGAGCAGTTTCAGAATCCCTTCACACCCGGTTTATTTCTGCTCACTGCTGCTGAATTGTGACAGAATAAAGCATTACATGGGAAAGGAAGAAGGATCCCTGCCTGGGTATGGTATATTAGGAAAAGGAAGCTGGGTCCAAGTGCGTGTGCCCTTCTCCCTGGCTGGGTGAGGCAGGGAAAAGCCTCTGGGGATTGTGACCAGTATTTCAGTCATTTTATTTTGTATTGTTTATGTCCTTTGTTATAAACAATAAGTTGTGCACTGAGGAAAGGGCCTTAAAAGGACTAGGTCACAGAGTTTGCTTCCCTTCCTAGACTGGTGAAAATGCCCACCAGTTGACATGCATTTATCTTCAATAAGTTATGGCAACATAGACCAATTAGTTATTACATGTACTGCACAGCACCCCTGGGAGATAAATATCATTGTTCCCGTTTTGCAGATGGAGAAAGTGAGGAAAAGAAGTCTTGTCAATTGCCAAAACTCACAGGAAGAGTTAATGCCCAAGATGGAATTAGAAAGCAGGAGTCCCTGGCTCCCAGTCATGTTCTCAGACTAAGCTTCACCCTAGGAACATTTATGGATGTGGGGAGGTGCCCATACTTATTAGGAACACAGCGATGACAGAATTGCAGATAAAAGGTATATTGGCCCCTCACTAATCAAAATAAAGTTACTTCCCTTTAAAAATCAAACAAACAGCCAAACAACCCTTTTACAGGATTGCATTGTGATGAGTCCTGTATAATTCATGAAAAAAAGAAAATTCATATTTTTATACATTTGATTTGTGCTGGGCCCAAAGGGCCAGAAAGTAGCCACCACACTTTTTCAAATAAAGGCAAAAGAAGATTTTATGCAATACGCAGGCAGCAAAGCAGGACTAAAACTCTGCTATTTCACACAGTAATTGTCAAATACAATGTCCAAATTTACCATTATTACATTTCAGAGGAGCATTGACTTTTCCATGTAAATATTTTCCAAAAATATTTTTGCAAAGGAAGCGTATAAAAAGGATCCCTCTTCAAAATTTGTACCTGACAGTCTCAGTTCTTGGCTCCCTGTAGTTGAAGAACAGTTGCCAAAAGCACATAACTTCACGCATTTGTTCTCAGACCATCTGGCAGGGAGCCTATTTTAAAAATTTGACACAAAAATCCCTTATTCGTCATAACCTGTTAGCTATGCAAAGAAAAGCCAGTGGAACTGGCCAAAACCATCTAGCCATGTTTAAAATTTAAAATGAAATAGTGACTTTAAAAATGCAAATAATAAATGCTAGAGGACTTTTGCAAATGTACTGTAATGACGTGACCTCTCCCCCTCCAAAAAAAAAAAAATAGTCATAGAAGGGTTCAAGTGAACCTTGTGGTTCTTAAAGTGCCACAACTGTCTTCTGGCTGTTAATGAAGAACTAGGACAGACTTTGAAGTGTCTTATGGTAACTGGGTTGTGAAGCTGAAAGAGAATTACTGCAGATGGAAGGAACAACTTGCTGCTACTGCTGTACTCACTGAGAAGAGGAAGGGTCTGGTACAGCAATAGCTTATAAAGCAGGCAGGATGTTCTTGTGCAATCCCTAGAACACTACTGCTCTCGAGGTCTGACCTCCAGAGGTGTTGCACACACTCCAACTCCATTTCTGCCCCTGGGAGCAGGGTGATGGCTCAGGGCTTTAGCCCCTTGAGGCTGGAAGCTCAGCAGAAGCTTGAGGGTTCAGCCTCATGAGGCGACTTCTGCCGGAGCTTGGGGTGCCAGGGCTCAGGGCTTCAACCCCACAATGTGACTTCTTCCAGGGCTGAAGGCTTTAGCCTCACGGGGCTGGGGGGCTCCGGGCTTCAGCCCTGCAGAGCGCCTGGGCTCGGGGCTCCAAGCGGCCCTGCTTGGCGGATCCCCTGAAATGGTTTATGGCCCCTCAGTGGGCCACAGACCATCAGTTGAGAACGGCTGCCCGAGAATATGTACTAACTACTTATGCTAAACAATCTGTTCCACCTGGCGTTTAGCTGTGAGCTGTGTTTAGCTGTTAGCTGTTTAGCTTCCCAGACCTGAAGAAGAGCCATGTGGCTCGAAAACTCATCTCTCTCATCAACAGAAGTTGGTCCAATAAAAGATATTAACTTTTGGTATGTGAGACAGTCAGTCCGTCCATCCTTTGGAAAACTGATGAGAGATTTCTCTGTGTGTGGCCAAAGGGGAAAAATAGCAAAACAGTTTACCTGGGAACAGATGAGCCTTTCTAGGTGACCAGCCTTAATTAGCCAACAAGATGACTTAACAGCCCAGGGCTGAGGCACACTGGATAGTCCTCACTGGAATCAAGGGCAGCCCCAGCACAGCAAGCCAAGCACAGAGCCAGGAGAAGCCTTGGACTCATCACAGCAGCACAAGGGGAGAAGACAAGCCAATATGTCACTTGTTTTCACCCTCTCTGCTGCTCCTCCATCTCTACAGTCTGCATCCAGTGTTTTGAAGAAGAGGCAGCAACCCTACAGGACATTCCCTTTCAGGAGATAAGGGGGAAGTGTGGTACCCTGCAGTGCAAAGCAAATCCCACACATCAACCTGAAAGTCCACCAGTAAACACCTCCTCCCCATTTCCTCATAGGAGGTCACCCACCATGCCTGTGCCATCTTTCCTCAGCTTCCCAAAGGTCAGAGATATAAAGTTAATCTGAAATGGATCAAAAGCAGACTGCCAGGGTGGAGGCAATTTTTGGTTGTTGTTTTTAAAAAATGACATGCATGTGGCAGCTTTTTCACTTGACCAGTTAATGATTTTTTCTTCAGTCACAGGACCACACGTGCCTCCTTCTTCAGAGCACTGCACCCTGTGCTAAACAGCCATTATTCCAAGTTACTATGTTTCAGTCTAGTAATTGCTTAAAACGAGATTGTTTCTGGTTATTAGTTATGGTTGAGACAGCACTTTCATTCTTAGAACCTCTGGTCAGAGGCTTTTCCCACACCCACACACACACCCACACCCACACACCCCTACCTACCTACCTACCTTTCAAGCTAAAATTTCTCATCCTTTTGCTCTGCTCAAAAGGGAATTGGTTTGCGGAAAGCTTGGAAAAAGACTCTTCAGTGTTTATTCAACCTTTCAAACCCACTCAGATAATTTAGATTGAAAACTTCAGACTTGGCACATGCAGAGACCTTAGAGATGAATGTCTAGAAAAGCCTAACTGACAGACAAAGTTATGAGTAAGGGAATTCAATGCCTATGATCTGTTGGGTACTTAGGTGCAAGAAGTAGGAGTGCAGGGGGTGCTGCAGCACCCTCAGGTTTTATGCGAGGCTTTGCTGCCGGCCCCATGCCCGGGGCTCTGCTCCTGGCCCTGCACCCGCCCCTAGCTGTGGCCCCAGCCTCGGCCCCTTTACCCTTCTCTGGGTCCCCCCATTTCAGAGACACGGCCCTGCTCCTGGCCCCACCTCTGGTGGGGGGCAGAGAGGGGCAAGGGGGCTGGCTTTCAGCACTCCCGCTGTTAAAAGTGTTTCCGCGCCATTGCTTGTACCTGCACCCAGAATGTACAATCTGCTGCTGGGGGGTTGAAATCCAGGAGTGAATCAAGTTGGAAAAATGGGGAGTTATAGTCCCTAAACCCTTTATAGGTAAAACATTTTGATCTTTGTAGATAAAGAAGTTCTATATGGATTAGAGAGACAAGATGTGTGAGATAATATCTTTCATTGGGTCAATTTCTGTTGGTGAGAGAGACAAGGTTTTGAGCTTACGCAGAGCTCTTCTTCAGGTTACAACAACACTGTATACTTATGTCTATTTTATGTTTAAAATAGAGGCCCTAAATCTTGCATATCATAGAATCATAGAACTGGAAGGGATTTTGCAGGGAACACATGTGACCCCAAAGGCCCCTGTGCCTGTTGAGGAAGGAACAGGAAGAGAGGCAAGCTGACTTGGGGGGGAGGGATAGCTCTGTGGTTTGAGCACTGGCCTGCTAAACCCAGGGTTGTGAGTTCAATCCTTGAGGGGGCCATTTAGGGAACTGGGGCAAAAATTGGTATTGGTCCTGCTTTGAGCAGGGGGTTGGACTAGATGACCTCCTGAGGTCCCTTCCAACCCTGATATTCTATGATTCTATGATCTCGAGAGGTCATCTAGTCCAGTCCTCTGTACTCGTGGCAGGACTAAGTATTATCTAGACCATCCCTGACAGGTGTTTGTCCAACCTGCTCTTAAAAATCCCCAATGATGGGGATTCCACAACTTCCCTAGGCAATTTATTTCAGTGCTTAACCATTCTGACAGTTAGGAAGTTTTTCCTAATGTCCAGCCTAAACTGCCCTTGCTTCAATTTAAGCCCATTGCTTCTTGTCCTATCCTCAGAAGTTAAGAACAACAATTTCTCTCCCTCCTCCTTGTAACAACCTTTTATGTACTTGAAAACTTATCATGTCCCCTCTCAGTCTTTTCTTCTCCAGACTAAACAAACCGATTTTTTCAACCTTCTCTCATAGGTCTTGTTTTCTAGACTTTTAATCATTTTTGTTGCTCTTCTCTGGACTTTCTCCAGTTTGTCCACATCTTTCCTGAAATGTGGCTCCCTGTTTTGCTTACAATACTCCTGCTAATACATCCCAGAATGATGTTTGCTTTTTTTGCAATAGCGTTACACTGTTGACTCATATTTAGCTTGTGATCCACTATGACCCCCAGATCCCTTTCTGCAGTACTCCTTCCTAGGCGGTCATCTCCCATTTTGTATGTGTGCAACTGATTGTTCCTTCTTAAGTGGAGTATTTTGCATTTGTCCTTATTGAATTTCATCCTATTTACTTCAGACCATTTCTCCAGTTTGTCCAGATCATTTTGAATTTTAATCCTATCCTCCAAAGCACTTGCAACCCCTTCCAGCTTGGTATCATCCACAAACTTTGTAAGTGTGCTCTCTATGCCGTTATCTAAATCACTGAAGATATTGAACAGAACCGGATCCAGAACCGATCCCTGCAGTACCCCACTTGTTATGCCCTTTCAGCATGACTGTGAAGCACTGAAAACTACTCTCTGGGAACGATTTTCCAACCAGTTATGCACCCACCTTATAGTAACTCCATCTAGGTTGTATTTCCCTAGTTTGTTTATGAGAAGGTCAGGCAAGACAGTATCAAAAGCCTTACAAAAGTCAAGATATACCACATCTACCACTTCCCCCCATCCACAAGGCCTTTTACCCTGTCAAAGAAAGCTATCAGGTTGGTTTGACACAATTTGTTCTCGACAAATCTATGCTGACTCTTACTTATCACCTTATTATCTTCTAGGTGTTTGCAAATTGATTGCTTAATTATTTGCTCCATTATCTTTCCGGGTACAGAAGTTAAGCTGACTTGTTGTCCTTATATCCCTTTTTATAGATGGGCACTATATTTGCCCTTTTCCAGTCTTCTGGAATGTCTCCCATCTTCCAAGATAATCACTAATGACTCAGATATCTCCTCAGTCAGCTCCTTGAGTATTCTAGGATGCATTTCATCAGGCCCTGGTGATTTTAAGACATCTAACTTGTCTAAGTAATTCTTGACTTGTTCTTTCCCTATTTTAGACTCTGATCCTACCTCATTTTCACTGGCATTCACTGTGTTGGATGTCCAATCGCCACCAACCTTCTTGGTGAAAACCTAAACAAAGAAGTCATTAAGCACATCTGCCATTTCCACATTTTCTGTTATTGTCTTTCCCCGCTCATTGAGTAATGGGCCTACTCTGTCCTTGGTCTTTCTCTTGCTTCTAATGTATTTGTAGAACGTTTTCTTGTTTCCTTGTATGTCCCTAGCTAATTTGATCTCGTTCTGTGCCTTGGCTTTTCTAATTTTGTCCCTACATACTTGTGTTATTTGTTTATATTCATCCTTTGTAATTTGACCAAGTTTCCACTTTTTGTAGGACTCTTTTTTGAGTTTTAGATCATTGAAGATCTCCTTGTTAAGCCAGGGTGGTCTCTTGCCATACTTCCTGTTTTTCCTACGCAGTGGGATAGTTTGCTCTTGTCTCTTTGAAAAACTGCCAACTGTCTTCAATTGTTTTTCCCCTTAGACTTGCTTCCCATGGGATTTTACCTACCAACTCCCTGAGTTTGCTAGTCTGCCTTCTTGAAATCCATTGTCTTTATTGTGTTGTTCTACCTCCTACCATTCCTTAGAATCATGAACTCTACCATTTCATGATCACTTTCACCCAAGCTGCCTTCCACTTTCAAATTCTCAACCAGTTCTTCCCTATTTGTCAAAATCAAACCTAAAACAGCCTCCCCCCAGTAGCTTTTTCCACCTTCTGAACTAAAAAATTGTCTCCGATACATTCCAAGAACTCGTTGGATAATCTGTGCCCAGCTGTGTTATTTTCCCAACGGATGTCTGGGTAGTTGAAGTCCCCCATCACCACCAAGTCCTGTGCTTTGGATGATGTTGTTAGTTGTCTAAAAAAAACCTCATCCACCTCTTCTTCCTGGTTTGGTGGTCTGTAGTAGACCCCTACCATGACATCACCCATGTTTTTTACCTGTTTTATCCTTACCCAGAGATTTTCAACAAGTCTGTCTCTTATTTCTGTCTCAGCCTTAGTCCAAGTGTATACATGTTTAATATATAACGCAACAGCTCCTCCCTTTTTCCCCTGCCTGTCCTTCCTGAGCAAGTTGTATCCTTCTATACCAATATTCCAGTCATGCGTATTATCCCACCAAGTCTCTGTGATATGTTCCCATATTCCCTTCAACTTTTTTTTTTTGGAGAGGTTTAAGAAATCCACATTTACAGACTGCATCTTAAATTTGAAAATACTCTGTCTGTACAGTTTGCAGATGGAGTGTGGGCAATGTGAAGCACAGAGCTCAGATTTTATAGTCCTGTATTTACATCCCAGACACTAAGTGTGATACTTAATCGCTGTACTACCCTTTGTTCTCCTCATGCAAGTGCCATGCCATCATCACCCAGTGGTAGACTTGGAATAGTATTTGTCTGATCAGGGATTATGAAAGTGCACATTTTTCCATATGCTATGTATAGCAGTAAGGGAAGCTGAACTTCATGCAACTAGTGTACAATTAAGAATAAGGTATTCTAGTTTGTGCAATCACCGATTAGTTAGCTGTTATGATGAATGGATAAAATAGCCTCAAACTTTCTGGTTGTTCTCATTGAGCCACATGGAGGGCCTAATTAAGGTTGCTACGGGGACTAACTAAATAATTGCATTCTTTCTTTAAAAAAACAAAACCAACCAAACATTAGAAAGTGGAACCTTAGTTTTCAAGCTAACATTTGTGATTTTATTAAGAAAGGTTCAACTCTTAAAGGTTTTTTGGCTGAAGCAAGAGAGATTCATTCAGCCCTAAATGAGAGTTAATGAAGTTTTTTTGCCTAGTAAATTCCTTCATTTTGTCCAAATACATCAAGTTATCCAGAATATCCCTCCTTCCTGTCTATTAAACTCAGTAGAATAGAGGTTCTCCTCCTTCATCACATGTAAGCATACATCAGGGTTATGGAAGGACACCCCACATGGGAAAAGGTATCAAGTCATATGTGAAATGTACAGGTCAATTATTTATTTATTTATTTTAGCTCCAGTGAGTCCAAAATTTGGAAAATGTCCAGGAAGACAGACTATCTCAGTTCAGGGACATCTTTTATCTCCCAAGCACCTTATCTCATTAGCCTCACATTTTCTAGAGCAATTTATGACGTAAGATCATGATTATGACATTTTAGGTGGATCTATTTCAGACTTGCAACACGGGAGTGGAGTCAAAATTGGGTTTAAGTGAAGCCTTATTTCAACCTTAACCATGGAGAAACTAGCATCTCTGCAACACATCAGAGAATTTCAGCCCTTCCACTTCTCTTCCTCAGCATCTGTAGAAAGGCATCGTACAACTCATGATCATTAATGATTCATTATATGTACCTCGCTCCTTCTCGCTTTTGTTCTAATTGTCACAGTGTAATTCTTTGTCTACCTATTTGCTGTGTATTATTGGCCCCTTCACTGTGTATAGTCTTTAAAAGGACTGTTTACTCAGAGTCAATAATGAATTCAGCCTTGAGGCATTAATGCTCTTACATATACTAAGGGGGACAATTTCAGAGTGCTGCATAAATCCCCCCAGTATTGTTCAGGGGATTTGTGCACAAAATTGTGTTTACACCTCCTTGGAAATATACCCTTGATTCCATTGTGTATGGTAATGAGAGTGCAGTATGCTAACACTTCTATGGTTAGTAGCCCAATAACTTTTAAAGAAAATATGCTTTTTATGTCATTGCTATGTACTGAAGCAGACAGTTGGCTTGAGCCTTGGATACAGCGGAAAGCCTATCTGCAACTGAAGAATTTCCTTAGCAGCAGAAATGGTGGTGGAGACATAATCCAGCTGGAACAATACACTGAAAACTACACAAGGACATGAGACAACACTGGAGGGACAAAGGAACTTCTGGCCCTTGTAGCCAAGAAATACCTCCACCCCTCCAGTTGTTTGTATATATTTTGTACCATGGATTCAAGACATGTGGCCAAGTTCCCTGAAGAAAAGATCTTGTATTATAGTTGATATACAAGTTCTCTCTAAAAAAACTTGCAAAGCTGTTTCAACAATTATTCCCTTCAGAAACATGGAAAAGTTAAGATATTAGAACCTTACATACACCGGGAAACTATAGGGGAATTTTTCAAAGTATTATCCAATAAATATGAACAATGCAAAGCTTGAAAAGTATCTTTAACTAGAGAGCAAATCTGAACTCCTCCAAAATTCAGTGGGATCTGGGATTTTGGATCTGGCTCATTCCTATTTTCAATATTGTAAGTAAAGTGTGCACTGCAGAAGCGGTGTTTGCAAAATCCTAACTGACCAAATAGGCACATTCAACTCATATATCACATGGAGAGTCAGAAAAGCTTTTTCACAAATAGTCTACTCCTTTCTCTCCCCAAACAGCTGACACAGAATGGTGCTTTTTCTTCCGTTTGCCGTTCCAGTTTACAGTGCAACACATCAATCTCTTACATTCACAATGGAATTTGGAAGAGCATGATGCCCTTATTCCTGAATGCAGAACTGCTCTTGTGTGGCGTATGAATCCAGAGGGCCAGAGTCACTAGTACATTATACCTCCCTCTGCCAGCCTTGTGCCCTAGTGGAGATTCAACACCAGGAAGGTGATGGCACTGTTATGCACTCCACACATACCTACACACACACACAGACACACACCCCTTTTGTATTTTAATGATAGGGACGGGTGAGTGAAGAGGAGCAGTTTGGGGCCCTACCA
Source organism: Lepidochelys olivacea (assembly GCF_965140295.1). Classification (NCBI taxonomy): domain Eukaryota; kingdom Metazoa; phylum Chordata; order Testudines; family Cheloniidae; genus Lepidochelys; species Lepidochelys olivacea. The sequence continues at coordinate 167,110,012 of NC_140411.1, read as the reverse complement.
ATGGAGCCATACCGCCAGATGGGTGAAAAATTCTGCCCATGAGGATTTAGTTGCAGAATCAGGGCCTTTGCTTGTGGCTTGGTCTAGAGCTGTTTGGAATATTTTTGGCAAAATTTAATTTAGCTGAAATATGCTTTTTTTTCATCAAAGCAGAAACATTTCACAGAGACTGTTTCAATGACATTGTCATGGGGACAGGGGGAAAAGGGACTCTCACACTCTACAGCCTGGTGGTTAGGGCTTCTCCCATATCCCAAGCCAGTGGCTGCACCATGAGCAGAGAGAAAGAGACACAAACATACACCTTCCTGAATTGAAAAAAAAAAAAACCCACCCTCATGGTTTGGTCCAAAAATTGACATTTCAACACAAATGCTGTTTTCACAAAAATATTCAAAAGGTTTTGTTTTTATTCCAGTCCATGTCACTGAAGTGCAAGTGTTTAAACCCCAGATAGGGAGAACTGGTTGTCACGGGTTTGATGCTCACTCATATTAAAAGCCACTGATGAATCCCATGAGATTAAAGCTGAACAAGAACCATTAGATTTATCAATGGGAAGGTTGCTAAAGATGTTGATCAGGGCCCTTTCAGTACAACGACCAGCTCTAAACCTAGCACAGGGTTATGGTTTTGAGGAAATGGCAAAATCTGACTAGTTCAAATAGGTTAAGCACAGAAGGAAGCAAGGACCTAGAATGAAAGTTACTTCTTTCCTCAGACTCTAAACAAGGGCATTTTTCTCCAGATGGGAGTCACCATGACCAGCTTAAAAAACTGAGGACAAAAATTAGAGGAAAATTGTCTACCCAAGTCAGCCTGGGGAAGGAGCTCTAAGGAGGAGAAACGTCTCTTGGGCTGGTAAACTACTGAGATAGCTGCACTCCTTGGCCCTTTTATTATAGATACAATATGATTGATCTAAGTTTTGAGCTGGGGAGGGGTTTCAAAGTTTCTTCAAGAGGCATAGGACTGAGCTGAGAGTCAGGGGACCTGGATTCTATTCCCACTTCTACCACTGACCTGCTGAAAATCTGTACCTCTGTTTCCTCTTTAACCCTTTTTCTGTCTTGTCTATTCAGATTATAAATTGTGTACGGCTAGAACGGTCTCTTACTATGGGTATGTACAGCAGCCACAGTTATGGGGCCCCACTCTCAGTTGCAACCTCTTGGTGCTATTGTAATATAAGAAATAATAAGTTGCGCTAAGATCTTGGCATAAGGCTACTGCTTTTAGTTTATTTTCTGTATGACCCAAGTAGAGAATTGCTGCATCCTTCCCTTGACCAGAATCCGGCAACTTGCTCCATGCAAGCAGACCCATGTGAGCATGAAGCCCCACTGGAGGCAATGAGGCGCTGTGCCCATGCAGGTGTCCACCTAATTGGAGCTGCTTGATCAGTGCAGAAAGCAGTTAAAGTAAATGTGAAGTGCCTTGGCTGCAAAGCCCAGGATTCAATGTTTCACTTTCATCCCCTACCTGTGCTAAACACCCGTTCTATGCCAGCTCAGGGGAGCTAGTCCCATGTGAGACTGGGGCAGGGAATAACAATATGTACAGGACTAGCGTGTGTTTGTGCAGGGAGGTAGGGACACTGAATAACGGTTTCCTTTTATAGAGAAGATACAGATAAGATTCTGTACTGCGTATCTAAGAGGGGCAGCAAAGTACTCATAGCCCAGGAGCAGGGAGGGATATGGTGGCTTTAAGGCACCTTTGTGCCGTCCTGATCCTGAGTTGCTCTTGAGAGGCACCTGGCATAACTCAGAGAACTTTTTGAGTCCTCTTGAAGTTATAGCAGTCTCCCCATGCTGCCCTATGGACTGTAGCACTACCTGCTGCAGCTCCTTGAGTGTCCCCTACGCCATCAGGGCCGGTCTACCTCAGTGCCTACCCTCCCCCAGCCAGAGCCAGGGCCACCACTGATCTGGTGCCCACAGAGGCTGCAGATCTGGCCATATTTTCTGAACTGGTCCTGAGTCTTCATCGCTACACTCACACTTCTCCACATGCAGCCCACACCAAGATGATGAAGCAAGAGGGAAGTTAAAAATGGCAGAGGGTTTCTCTCTGAATTCATGCACCCAACCTTCCCCTCTGTCCTCTCCCTTCTGCACCTGAGCTCCTCTTGGAGCCAGGGACTCTTATTAGGAAAAATAATCCTTCTTCATATAGCTTATGCACAGGAAACATGAGCCACCAAGGAAGAAATATGAGTTCTCCAGTCACTTTTTGTTACCTTTCGATATTGGATCTGGCCTGCTGCTACCAGGGGTCAACAATAAAAAGCTGAATATAAAAAAGAGCTTGAGCTTGCACTCCTAATGGGCAAAGAACTCCCACTGAAGGTCAATGGGAGTTTGTGTGGGTGAGGACTCCAGCAGGGGTTTTTAGTGTGCTGCTTTTTAAAGGTATTGAGCACCCGTAGTTACCACTGGGAGCTAAGGTAGTTCAGCACCTCTGACTGGAAACTGCTGACTTGTCAGTGAAAATAAAAAGTTTTCCATTGGATCGACATGTTTCCAGCTGCAGCTGTAGGTCTAATCTGTGAAGTGATCTATTTGAAATAATAATAATAATACCTAGGTCTTATACGGCATTTTTCAGCTGTAAGTCTCCAAGTGCTCTACAAAGGAGATCCTTAACACTACCCCCATTTTACAGAAGGGGAAACTGAGGCACAGAGAGGCTATGTCATTCAGGCCATTCAGCCAGCCAGTGACAGAGCTGGATCTCCCAAGTCCTGGACTGGTGCTCGATCCGCACTGCCAGAAAGGTGTTATCTTCATATAATACAAGACAGACATGCTCAGAGAACTCCTGAGTTCCAATCCCAGGTCCAGGACTGGTTCTAAGGGTGGTTAAGCAGGGAGGTTGCCCTGGATTCCTTCTTCCAGGGGACACGTGCTGCTAATTTTTGCTTTTGGTCTACTCTGCTTGGCTGGCCATTTTGGTTTAACTGATTAACCAGACTTTTTTCTGTGCTCAGACACAGCAGGGAGGGCACTATTGCCCTGTCCAGCAAAATGACTAGGGCCAGTCCTGCCCAAATCTAACACTGAGTCTCTTCTGTAACATTGGGAAAGTCTATTAACCTTTCTGCCTTAGTGTCCTCGACTATAAAATGAGGATAATACCTATCCAGTTCATGAGGATGTTGTGAGGACTAGTGGCCTCATCCCGCAATTGGAGCCCTGCAGGTGGATCCGACTGCACCCTCTATTTGGAAGTGTAAACATAGATTAGAGTAAGATTTAGTCTCATGGAAAGACTTTGAAGCAAGGAGATTTTGATAAGACAGCACTTAACTAAAGTTTAGTTCATTCTTTTCTAACTCCAGGAGTTGTAAAGCTTCAGCCCTTCAGAGTGTTCTATTCCATCATTTAGTTTAATCCTCACTGGATTTTCATCCATTATTTATTAATGTAAAATGAGTTCTTTTATGCAAACAATTAAAATGATCATTTTCTGATTTTCTATGCAGAATCATGACGTTCCACTACAACGGCATTATTAATATGATAATATGTTGCACTTCGATAGTGCCTTCTGTATGAGGAATTCACGATCCTTTGATTAAATTGACACTTTTGCTTTTCAAGATTATGTTGCAGGATCAGTTACGAAAATACGTTTCTGCAATCATTTCCAAACGTTTTTAGTTAAATATACTGTATTTCATCAGTGTAAACCTAACGTCAATACTTTGTACTTTTAATTATTTCAAAAAATGTTGCTTTGGAATAAATGCAGACTTATATGCAAATCAACATTTAATTGTATAGCACTCCCCTGCAGCTCCCTGCACATTGTAACTTTACAGATGTTCCCAATAGCTCGGTGGATTACATGTTGTCTTGTTAAAGGTCTAAATGAACCATTAGTTCCTGCTAGCTTCTTATGTACCTTCAGTCAAGCAGAGATTTGATATACATCTGCTTTTCTGAGGCCATCAATTCAAAAACACAACAGGATACTGTTTGTTGTTTCTTTTCAGAATTAAGAAACACTTGTTTCTTTTGTTCTCCAGATAATCATTTCATGGCTGGAGAACGGCCAGTGAGCTGTGCAGCCTGTTTAAAGCCAGGAGATGTATTGCCTGAGCAGGTGTCTGTTGTGGGCTGGACAGGAACACTTCTGTTACTCTGCTACTAGCTAGCATTTGTCCTGCACAGTGGACTAATGGTATTATCTTGGCAACTGCTTCTTACCATAGAGTCACCGTGTTAACTTGGTGAATAGGTAGTTTCCATTTACTTTATGGGCAGATAACAAAGCATTGAAAGTGATGCCTTCAGGTGTACACGTGATTATATCTATGTAATCCTGAATCTCTCTTGATAATCCAGAAAAAATGGGGCACATCACACAAAGGGAGATTTTCAAGTGCACAAAGGGCAGTCAGGCGCCCAACTTGCATTGATTTCCAGTGGGAGCTGGGGGCCCAGATCCACAAAGGTTTTTAGGTGTTGAAGTCCCAGTTTTGGCTCCACTGCAATCCACAAAATTCCCACCAAACCCTGTTCGTGCCCAAACTTATTTGGCGCTTAAATTTTTAGGATAAAAGTTCCTTTGGTGCCTGGGCAGGCACTCTGCTGCCTCCCTTTAGGGAACTGATTGCCTATCTCCCGCCTAAGCCTCAGAGCAATTCACAAACACGGGAAAGATAAGCAGCTGAACACCTATCATAAAGTGGAAATGTCCTTAATGTTTTGTCTGAATGCTGTGTGCCTCAGTTTCCCCTATGTGTTACTCAAGTATCTAGGTGGTGGAACAAGGGTGCGTGATCATTGCAGAGGCTCCTAGAGGGCAGGTGTGACTGATGTCTGGCTGCCTGGGCACAAACGGTATCTAGGCAACTGATGGCCGGGGCCCATCCTCTGCCAGAATCAGCCAGAGGTGTTGGAGAACAAAGCGAGAGGTGGAGGCCAGGTGACCTGTTTGCCTGGGAAAGAGACAAAGGAAGGAGGAGGACAGCAAGGTGTGACTGTGGTTGGGCTGTGAGAAGCTGGTCAGTCTCCTGGTTGGGACTTGGGGCCCAAGAGGGACTTTGCTGTAACTCCCTGGTTTCTGTGCTAACAAGAAACCCTGTGATCCTGTTGACTAATAAACGTTCTGTTTTACAATGATGGCTGAGAGTCACTGCTGACTGTGAAGTTGGGTGCATGGCCCCTTTGGGAGCTGTGTAAGGCTTCCCCAGATGTCCTGGTCAGGTGGACTCACTGTGTGGGGAGCTCACAGTGTGAACAGGAGTGCTGAATGGTCTGAGGTCAGACTCAGGAGGCACAGAAGCCTAGAAGGCTTGCCCTGGTGAGAATGTGCCCTGAAGAGAGACACTCTGCACTAAATTCCTGTCTGATTTCATTCAGAGCGGTTCCAGAGCACCGAGACTGTGACATTATGACAACACCCAAGTCACATGTGGGGCCCAAGCTGGTCAGCATGCTCAGAGCCTTCTGGTTCCATTAAAATCCATCTGGAGGTGATGGTGATACCAGCCACCTTATACCTTTTAGATTAGTGCTTAGCGCATTCGCCTGGGATATGGGAGACCCAGGGTCAATTCTCCCCTCTGCTGGAGGGGAGAAAGAATTTGCATAGGGGTCTCTTACCTCCTAGGTGGGTGCACTAACCACTGGATTACAGAGTCCCTCCTCTTTCACCCACTTCCCTGTGGAACAGTCATTGGGCCAGAGAAGAGAATGAGAGTGATGGCACAGCTCCTTTCAGGAAGGAGTGTGTAGTATGGTACAATGGGAGAGAGGCTTTTCCTTCACTCTGAGAGTTCCAGGCATCAGTAGCATTAGGAGCTTAGGCTCTGTGCCCCCATCCAGAGGAAAGTTAGTTATGAATTCCATTCCCAGTCAGTCATACAGTCTTGTGAATCCTCTACTCCAGCGGTTCTCAACCTATTTACTAGTGTGGGCTGCATATGCAGCTCTCTATGTGTTATGTGGGCTGCATCCACACAGTATATATGCTACCTGTATGCCTCTGAGGATGTCACATGGGCCGCAGCTGTGTGCTGATTGGGCCGCAAGCTGCCCGCAGGTTGAGAGCCACTGCTCTACTCCCTTCTTGCAGGTTTCTCCATAGGCCCTGCTATATCTGCCAGAAATTGGAACCTGACCACTGCTCCTACTGCTACATCTGTACACACAGATCCATGAAAACCAAAGAAAAATTGGTATACGTCCAGCTGCCCTGACTTTTGTGCAAGATTCTGCTTTCTGCTCAAACTTTGAGACTGCTTCTACAGTCCCTCAAAAGAACCTAGCATGTTTAATATAAAATAAGCATTGAAAGTTAAAATAATTAACCTGCAAACCAGTGTACATGTTTCTTTCATCTAATTAGGTAATCTACCCAGGTGTTTAGCACCAACGCATCTATGCCTTAATTGGAAAAAGTCAAGGATAGAAACTAATCAGTAGCATTAATCAAAAGCAGAAGTCTAATGCTAATTAACTGCATATCCCCACCATAATCAGGTTCCTTTATTAGAAGTTGCTACAAAATAAAATACAAATTATTGGAGCTTTATAACAAATGTTTCCAAACCCCATTTCCCAATTAACTGGCACATTATTTCTCAAAGCCAAAGAAAACCTATAGGACCAAATGCTGCTTATTTTACACAAAGGCTAAAGAACTAGGCCCATAATTTGGGATATATAAATATGATTTAGAACAGATTATGAATTAGATTTTGCAGTATCTCCACGTTTATTTTAGTGCTGGTCACTAGTGCCACTGGACAAAGGGTCTGTCAGCATTTTCATTACAAATGTGTGGCCAAACACTAATGTTCTTAATCAATCCTTACTCAGGCAAAGCTCCCACTAGCAAAAATTAATACAGGAAAAAATAAGCCATGTCAGTCTTGCTGAGATGACCCACGTGTCCCTCTAGAGAGGTATGGGAGAAATCAGATTTTACAAAAGTCTTGGGAGACACTTGAAACCTTAGCAAAGTCAAGGGTTTAGATAATCAGGGGCCAGCAGGGAGCATCCATCCTGCAGTACCCCTAGCATGAAATCCTGGCCCCATGGAAGACCCCAAAGAGGAGCAGAACTGAAGAGGAACTCAACTCCTTTTGAGATTTGGGACTTTGCGGGAGCTTTTAGCTTCAGTCCTACAGCGTATAGGAGCTCCACAGGACTGAAACTTAAGGTTCCTCAGGAGCAAAACTGAAGCCAGAACAGCCCCAAGAAACATAACCAACTTCAACTAATTGGGAATTTGGGTTCACTGGAGTTCAGCAAACTGAGCTTGCACTACATCTGTAAGCAGGAGAAACCGTTGAGTTGTGCTGTTAACTATCCTCTTCCCCTTCATATGACTTACGTGTCACTTTGCACACTTTCAGTATGAACTTTTACCCTGAGCTGCTATTTAAACTCCACTCTTCTTTTAGCTTCACATTGCAGAGCTAACAGAAATACTTTCTCATGGTGAGCTGAAAATTATCGTTCCATGTAGAAACATGGTCTATGATCAGCTATTGCCAGCTAAGCTGCAAATTACATTATTATAATATTAGCAATGATTTTCTAGACACTGACATACCATTAAGCGATTATTCACAAGAAGGAAAGCAAAGCTAGAGGGAAAGCATTAGAACGGTGAGGCTCAGTCTTTGAGACCATGGCAGTCACACTCTCAAGATTAAGACGCTCATATGGCCACATTTACCCTACCACTTTTCTCAGGATAATTTATGTCTCTCAGGGGTGTGAAAAAACCACCCCGCCGAGCGACATAAGTCATACCAACAGAAGGGCCGGTGTGGACAGCACTATGTCGGCAGGAGAGCATCTCCCAACGACACAGCTACCAGCGCTCGTGGAGGTGGTTTGATGATGTGGACGGGAGAACTCTCTCCCATTGGCACAGAGTGGCCACACGAGCAGTCTTACAGCGGCGCAGCTGCATCAGTACAGCTGTGCTGCTGTAAGCTCGCTAGTGTAGGGACACACACACACATACCCATAATCTACCTCCCAGGACCCACAACATTCTTATCACATGGGCCCTTTACCCATTCCCTCACAGCACGTATCCATTCCCATTCTCCCCTCCCTTCTCAACTGTTTCAGTTTAGTTTTGTTTTATCACCGGTATGAAACTGCGACTAGCTAACCCGCCATTTGTTCTGAGGAATTCCCCCCGGCCAATAATGCTCTTATGATACTTACGTAATAAGTAATTTGACACAAAGCTTAGACAGGCTGAATCACAAAAGTAGGCAAAACACCAGAGATGTATGAAGTGGGCTAGTCACTGGTAAATAAAAATATATGTAAATATGATGTCAGAACCCTAAAATATTGTTAAAAATTGATTACATGGAAAAATCCATTATTGGGCAATGACAGACTTAGCACTTTAAAAAAAACATTTTAAGGCACTGATCCTTATGCACCTGCTTAACTGTATTCAGCTGAGTAATTTCATTGAATGCAATGAGACTATTGGCACAAGTAAAACTGCAGCCTTGATAATCTGCAAGTTTCACAATTTCTTCTCTGCAAAAATATAATTGTTTGCTTGCATTTCCTCTTACACGTAGACCTATTGTATATTGAGAAAACCTCCCTACGTTCACTCTAAACAACTTCATCCTCCAGAGGTTAAAGCTTAGAAACAGAAATATATAAATAAAACCTGTGGTAATGGCCTTAATGTAACGCTCAAAACAATTGCTTCATGATGAGCTTGTGGTTTTTTTAATTCTCCATTGTGCAGTGCACTCCTATATAAATAGCACACATCATTCCTGGCTAAGGGCTAAAGCAATGGACTCATTATTGGACTAAACTCTATCTATGGGCAAAGAAAACTTGATGCAAAATAGCTGTAGCTATTATGTAATCCTGCAGTACATTAGGGATATTATGTACTGTAGTACATAAGGGATTTATTTTTTACTTTATATTTCACTTTACCCAAGAAAAAGAAGAAAAACACCCATTTCATTTGGTCTGGGCACTAAGAATAATTGCCATCAATATTGATTAGCCCTTGGGGACACAACTGAATTTAAAAACTGCAGACGGTGAAATCCCAGCTGAGGCATCCACCACTGTGAGTAACACCTATTGTGAGATGCTCCTATGTTTAAACTTATCTGAGAAAACTGTGACATGAATGGTCTCACATTGGGTCTAATACGTTATCAGACTCGACAAGACTGCACTTTCTGCTGTTTTCCTTCCTAACCCTGCTGATCTGTCTGTCACTCAATAGAAAGCCCCCAAATGTTGATGTCACCTGCATATGTTTTGGAAGACAGAGTGGTTTCCAAGAGTTCAGAAGCTGTAGAAGGAGTTTGTTAGTATTCCTCATCTACGCTATATACTCTACAATATGCCGTCATTTTTAATAAACACAAAACACCTGGAACCAAATTCTTCCCTGATCTACACCCTGTATGACTTCATTGGGGTTCCATGAATCCATGCAGAATTTGGACCAAGGTGTCATAACTATATTATTATTTGTGCAGTGTACTGCAGTCAGAGAAAACAATGGGCCAGACTCCCAGCTGATAACCAGCTCAACAGAGCTGCTCCGATTTACTCCAACTGAGGATCTGACCTCATATATGCTACATCATCAGGATCATGGGCAACTATGCCTTATTACTAACACATAGGGTGTTTTCAAAGTTTTACTAGTCAGCATAATTAATTTTATTATCAGTATAGCTTCTGATTAATATGAAAAAAATACATGGTTGGAATGATTGTTTGACCAAATATAATTCATATTTAAAGCACTACCTCAACTCTCTCCCTGCCTTCTAGTACCTGGTAGAAATGGGTGCTCTATTGGGAGTCACCATGCAGCTTGGTTTGTTTCTGTTTACATTCAGTATTGTTGAGGACTAAAAATGTAGATGAATTTCATATAATGTTAAATTTATTGCAGCATTCATGATATTACCCTTTAAAAATGTAAGAAATTCTGTCACTGTCATGGCTAAGGTAAATATCACAGTACAGTCATGGCCATCTTTTTAAAATGGTGACCGCTGTGTTAGTATAGTAAACCTCTCACTCCCAGGAGAAAATATCTAATTAATAAGGCATGAAAGGGTATCTTGTACTAGATTAACTAACCAAATGGGAGGGTCATTTTAACTTAAAGTTGTGAACATTTTAAAAATGGATTCAAAGTGCTGATTTGGGTCCTAGTCTTGCAAGCTACTGCACATGAGTCCTGGGACCCACCTTCACAGAACAGTTCTCAGGATGGGGTCCTAAGGTTTCACAAATTATCTTATTTGAACAAAAATTGCCTTTGCCTATTAATATATTTTTATTAAAAGTGTAGTATTTTCAAATCTGGACTCACTCAATCAATATACATACAGAGAGTGAGTTATCAGAAACCCCAGTACCATGTGATAAAGTGGTGTGTCATTAGGCAGCAGGCAAAAGTAAAAGCTTCTATCTCCCTATAGCCCCAATCCTGCCAAAACTTATGGATAGGTTTAACTTCATCACCATAAATAGTGTTCACTACTCACCATGCATAAAGTTAAGTACGTGTATCCTCGCAGAAGCAGACCCTAAGTGTGCAGTGAACCTATAATAATTTCCGCTTGACAGTCACATTGTTGTGAAATGCTGAAGAGAACTATATTTACTATGTGTTTGTAATTTTATATTTGCTGCTGTTTACAGACGCATTATAAACCTTTAGCCAGATTTTCAAATGAGCTCAGGGTCAGATTTTCAGCATTCCACATCCACAACTGAGGCCAGATTTTCAAGAGTCCAGCACCCAGCAGCTCCCAATGTGACAATTATAGCCAGATTTTCTCAAGAGCTCAACATCCAATGTGCTGAACTCATTTGGAAACCTGACCACACAGGTATGTCTTAACTGAAGGATTAATTCAGACTCTGACTCAGGTGCTGCCCTGAACCCCCATCCCATCCCAAATAAAAACCTCACACCCAAGTTCGGTGGTGCTTCATTCTCTGACTCACTGGCCTGTCTGAGGGAGTGGGCTAGAGCTCCATCTGCCCCTCTCCACCCCACCCGTGTATCTCTCCAGCAGATAAAGTAGAATTTCACCCTTCCCAATTGTGATTTTCTACATCACACTTCCACCCTTTGGGGTCTGAATTAGATTTTGCAGATCGTGTCATTCAAAGATTCAGAGTATGGCCCCTGCTACATCTCCTGAGAGCATGCCAGAGTTTATTTAAGGTAGCAATGTTTAAAGAAGCGTTATCAGGATCTCTAGCATAGGCAGTGTTGAAATATTATTATCATTTGTATTGCAGTAGTACCTAGGAATCCCTATCAGGGATCAGGGCTCTGTTGTGCTAGGCACTGTACACACCTATAACCAAGAAGAATAGTCCTTGCCCCAAAGAACTCATAATCTAAATGACAGACAGGATGCAATAGGAGGACGAGAGACAAACATGGGTGGGACCCATAACTCTCTTGCCTCATGCTACATGCTCATAGATGTTAGAGATGGAAAAGACCTAATGGATCACTGAAAGTGTAGCTATAGTCCTTCATTGTGCTATTTGAAACTCACCAGTCCTAGTTAATGAGACTTTCACCATCTTACATGTGTTGGGTTTTTATTGTTTGTATTGTGGTAATGCCCACAAGCGCCTGTCCTGGCTCTAAGATGCTTCAGCCCTCTTTGGGTCACTTGTACTTTAGGGGTTGCTTGTTACCCTGACCCTCCAAAGTGAATCTGTGCGGGCACCAGCAAGGCTCATTCAACCTCATTCTTCCTGTCCCACAGCCATAGGGTGACCAGATGGCCTGATTTTATAGGGACAATGCCAATATTTGGGGCTTTGTCTTATAGGTGCCTATATTACCCTCCGCCCCCATCCCGATTTTTCACACTTGCTATCTGATCACCCTATGCAGCAACAAGGGAGTAAAAGATCTTGATGACTCGGCCTAACTTCTCCTTGGGCCTAGATTCCCCCATGCTCCACAGATGACCAACAGTTTCCCTAGTTACTACACAAAGAATCTAGGGCATCCCAGGCCCCATCCCCAATGCCAGTAGGGACCTTTCCTGGACTACCAGTGCAGGAGGGGGAGGGGGCAAGTTTTCTGTCACTAAGCATAACCTTCCTGGGATTTGGGGCACAGAATCTAGCTGGTGGGCCCCTGGAGACTACGAGACGTGGAGAGCAAGGCAGCTGGTGACCCCCAGAAGATATATGAGACAAGGAATGGAGATTAGACTGCCAGACTACCTATCCAGCAACAGCAGGAGAAAGTAAAAGTTCTGCCTGAATAATTTAAAGAGTGATTGATTTTGTCCTAATCATATCTTTCCAGTCAATGTGTAATAAGTAGGAAGTTTTAATATAGTACATTTTGAACTTTGATAAGAAAAGTCTCAGTCCTCTAAAATGATCATGGATTAGAAATTGAACGATCTCCAACAGTATAAATGTGTGTCAAATTTATAGTCCAAGTACTTTTTGTGACTTTCAAAGCATGCTCAGTAAATGTTTCTTCTCTGATATCTTTTTTCCTAGAGCAACAGCATCACCTTCAGGCCACAAAAATATTTTTATTACATTCTAATTTCTCTTAATAGAAGGCATTTAGAAATTACTTCCCCAAACACTGCTTGTTATTCACCTCTGACCCAATCACAAAACATAGACAATGTTTTAAAATTGTTTATATTGTTTGATTTTACATAATTGAACGAGAAATGGGCCTAATCCACTGGCCCTTACTTATATGAATGATTCCACAAGTATGGTCTATAGAATTGGGCTCAAAAGAGAATACAAACAGAAAAACATAAATAGAGATGAAATGTAATATAGATAGACTTGTGTAAAGAGTAAACAAGCTGGTATATATATATATATATTTATATTGTCATAACTTTCTAAGGTAGTGCTGTATTGTTCACTCGTATACCAGGGCAAATCCAGAGTATTTTAGGAAAAATCACGGGAATTATCTGGATGCTTATACATAATAAATACAATAAAATAGTTTCAAGATGGCATATCTGCTGCCAACATAGTATTTATTTATTTCTCTGTATCATTTGGAGTCAATAGATGAGGCAAACAAGTATTGTTTGACAAGTAAAGAACCAGCAATGTACATAAATAAAACAGCAGTTCTGTAGCTAGTTTTCTCGCTAAGACACCACCGCCTAAGGAAGCAGGGCGAGATCCTCAGCTTTTATAAATCAAAACTGGCTTCATTAGAGCAATCCTAATTTCCAGTAGTAGAGGATCTGGCTCTAAGAATTGCTGGAGTTTAGGGACAATAGTGATGATGATGCTCAGGAAGGTTTGAATGATTGGCATGAAAACAACTTTCACAGTTAAAAGAGACACAAGAGGGTCAGTGTATTGTAAGGGAGAAATTTTATTTAATCTTTAGTTTTTCTTCAGGGGGTAGTGGAAAAGTTACAAGCCTGTATCTACACCAGAGAATTTTACAAAAAATTGCCCATTGATGAAACTACTAGTTCACCTGAATCAGTGTTGATGCTGACAGGAGCCCTAGAGTAAATTAAAAAAGCTTCCTACACTTTTCAGTAGTTTTACTCAGTAGTAAAAATGCTAGCGTTACCAAGCCTTGTGTGTACTAAGGCTCTGATGAACCAGTGGTATCACCGGTAAAGTTTGGCAATATTTTTGGACAAATATTTTATTTGCCAAAAAACTGAGTTTTGGTTAGCCCAAAACAACTTGCAAATTTCACCACATTAGTTTTGGCCCCCAAAAATGGTTGGGCTAGACCAGTGGTTCTTAACCTGGGGTGCACACACACCCTTGGGGTGTGAGATGCCCTTTCTGGGGTTCGAGACATGCCAGATTTTTTTAGAAGGTAAATCATCAAAAACACAGATTAAGCACAGGCATGTAAGTACAACTACTTTGTTTCATCAAATCTATGTATTTATCATTATTGTACATTTTTTAACAATAACTGTAATATACAAACAGGTTTAAAGAACTGACCTACTTCAACGATTTTTGATAAGGCGTGCGAGAACATATTTTGAGAACCAAAGGGGTGCAGGCTGCAGTAAAGGTTAAGAACCACTGGGCTAGAGTCACAAGGTGGCTTTTGTGCCATTCACAAAACAAAGGTGGGAAAAGGGGGCTCTAACTTTTAGCCCAGTGGTTTGTACACTCACCTGGGATGTGGTAGTCCTTGGGTCAATTCTCCCCTCTGCTTGATGTGGCATAGACATTTGACTTTGGGCTTTCTACCTCCTAATAGGGTGCACTAACCACTAGACCGTTAGTTATTCAGGGTAGGTGGCTCTCAGCCTCTCCTGTGGAAGCTGTTCTACTTTGTATGGAACACTTTGATAGTTATTAGATCAAAAAGAAAGACTAAGAATGACTCTGTAGCCTGGCTGTTTGGACATGCACTTAAGAGGTGGGAAGCCCAAGTTCACATCCCTGCCTCAATTAGTATACAAGGTGGAATAGCTTCAACAGGATAGACAGAGTCCCATCCCGCACAGTACCCCATAGCCTGGTGGTTGTGGCACTCCTCTGGAAGGTAGGAGAGACACATTCACATTCCTTCTCCATATCAGGCAGAGGTGGGAACTGAATTCAGGACCCCTACATCCCAGGTAAGTGCTCTAACCCCTGGGCTAAAAGTTAGAGAAAGGGGTTCCACCTCCTCCTCTCACTGCTTCCCTCGCCATTGCTTCCTTCCCCAGCCCCCTTATTTTGTGAATGTAATTCTTTTAAAATGCCTGGAAACACAATGTGTTGGGTCTAGCAAAACATTTTGTTCAACCCCAAATGGACTTTGTTGATTTGCTGAAATTTTCAGTATTTTTCAGTTCGACCCACACTGATTATTATTAATTATGATTATATTATAACAATAATAATCAGGTTTTCTTCCAACTCTAATCATCAGTATGATTTTTGTATTAATTCCCTAGTGTAAGCATGTCCATAGAGTGGAAGGAGAAGGTCTGAGATACCAAAGGATAGGAGGAAGTGTGGAATATTTTATATCTTTATATGAAAGAGTAAAATAATGCATTTTCAGTGCATGAAGACTCAGTCAGAGCACAACACTTCTATCATCTGTGCCCGCTGCCAGTTCCTTCTTCGCTTCCAATAGCATGGTCCAGATTTTCAAGGCCCCAGTGCACAAGGACTCAGCTTTCATAAGAACCACCTTGCAACACCTAACTCACCGAGAAGTTGCACTCCCCTGTGCTAATACATGTGAAAAACCCTGGCTAAACCATGAGAGACCCAGAGCTAAAAATCAGTAGTTTGTTTATGGAACAAGCAACTAGCAGAAATTAAAGTAAGCCAAATGCTGACCACTTTTAGACACCCTGCCAAACCCACTGACTTGCTGAGGATTTCCCAGAAAAAGAAACACCATAATGAATATCTTTTATTTTTTAAGCTAGCTGATTTTTCTAGAATGTAGGAAGGCCTAAGGGCGGGATCCTCTAGGAAGCCCAGTATGGACACTGCCGTACAGATATAATTTATCAGTTCAGAACTTAGGGCTAGAGCCACAAAAGGACTTAACTACCTAACAGCCCCTTTAGGTGCCTGAATCCAACATTTAGATGCTACTGAGATCTTCAAAACTCCCATTCAGCTGCTGCCTAATTCTGTAGGTGCCGATATTTCCACTGTGAAAGTCACCTAGGTGCCTTAAAATCTGCCAGTAAGCATGCTCATTGCCCTTTCAGTCTAGACACCCTGGCATCAATCTCATGCTTAAGCCCCAGTAGGCTCCTCACACTAAGTCTTCCCCTCCCCACCTAACTCACCCCAGAAGGCCCTATCCACTAAGCATTTTTAGAGCATGCCTAACCCCGCATAAAACAGCCAAAGGAGGAAGCAGGGATGGTGAATTGTTCCCCTAAAACAGGGGTGGGCAAACTTTTTGGCCCAAGGGCCACATCAGGGTTGTGAAACCGTATGGAGGGCCGGGTAGGGAAGGCTGTGCCTCCCCAAACAGCATAGTGCCTGCCCCCTATTCACCCCCTCCCACTTCCCGCCCCCGACTGCCTCCCTCAGAACCCTGACCCATCCAACCCCCCACCCCCGCCCCTTCTCCCCTGGCTGCCTCCTCCTAGGACCCCCTGTCCCTAACTGACCCCCTAGGACACCATATCCTATCCAACCCCCCCTGCTCCCTGTCCCCTAACTGCCCCGACCCCAATCCACACCCCTACCCCCTGACAGGCCCCCCGTGACTCCCATGTCTATCCAACCCCCCCGGGATTCCTGTCCCTAACTGCCCCCCCAGGACCCCACCCCCTATCCAACCACCCCTGCCTCCTGACCACCCCCCCCAGAACCTCCACCCCATCCAACTGCCCCCTGCCCCTGACTGCCCCCCATCCAACCCCCACCCCTGGCGCCCTTACCAGGCCGCTTACAGCGGCAGGACAGGCTTATTTGAAAGCCTGGGAGGTGGGTGGGCGCATGCTGTGCTGTTTGTGCGGCAGTAGTTTGCCCACCTCTGCCCTAAAACCGTTAACCCGGTGGTTAGTGTTTTCATTCAAGATATGGGCAACCTAGGTTCAATTCTCCCCTCTCTCTGAAGTGGAGAAAGCATGAATTTGAGTCCCCCTGCTCCCAGGTGAGTATCCTAATTGTAAGCAGTGTCAGGATGAGCTCCACCCTGACATCTGGTGGTGAGGTGTGGCAAGTTGTGGAAAAGAACTTCAGGGGCCGATCTCATTTGCATAGGCACACCCACCACGCCTAGAATGAGACCATAGCTGCCCAAATGGTCACTTTGGCTGCTGTGGGATCCCCAGTGTCTCTGTTATTGGGGCAGGAAGAATAAATTGTTATTACCCTGATTATGGGAACTGTGCTTGGAACTGTACGTGGCCTTTTGTTATGATGGAGGGATTCACCATCAACTAAGTAGCACTCGCTAGGCAAGGGTCATGGGTTCCAAAACTGTGTGAATGGAGAGAGGCTGGGGACAAGTAGTAGTACTTGGTGGCATGGGCCCCTTGGTGAGGGCCTTACATGCTGATTGCCCTTCCTCCTCTCTCCACTGTGGAATATCAGAGCTAATTTTGATTTCATTAGAAGTCTAGTTATAGGCTGCTGAGCTCACTTTGGGCTGACAGTGCACCAGCACTGGGGCTCCCCTACTATAAGCTGAATTCACCTAAGAGCTGAAATCACTGAGTGTTGTGTTAAGTAGTGGGGGAGCCTGAAGATATATTGTGGAGCAGTTTGACGCGGAGCAGTGTGTGGATGGCAGGAGCTGCTTGTGGGCCGTGGAGCTGAGTGAAGGAGTTCGTGGGGCAGCTGGCGGAGCGGAGCGCAGCTGAGCGAAGGAGTTCGTGGGGCGGCTGGCGGAGCGGAGCGCAGCTGAGCGAAGGAGTTCGTGGGGCGGCTGGCGGAGCGGAGCACCGCTATGGAGCGGTCAGCTTCAGATCACATAAGGTGCCTCTTACCCCCGTCCCATTTCCACCCAGGTTGGGAGGTAAAGCTCCGCCGATAAACTTTCGAACTCTGGGGCTGCCCTGACCAGGGACAGAGACTTTTGGGGCATTGGACTTTTGGGACTTTGGGTGATTTGGGGTTGCTGGACTCAAGAACCAAAGGGAAAAGGGGATGCCCCAATTTGCCTGGGGTGGGGTTGTGTTTGCTCATGGGTTGTGTTATGAATCCTGTTGGTGGTGTTTCCCCAACATAATGCCACATTGTTTCTCTCTGTTATTAAAAGACTTTTGCTACACTCAGACTATGTGCTTGCGAGAGGGGAAGTATTGCCTCTTGGAGGCGCCCAGCGGGGGTGGTATATATTTGTCCCAGGTCACTGGGTGGGGGCTCGAGCCGGTTTGCATTGTGTTATTGGAATGGAACCCCTAGATATTGAACCCGGCCCTTGTTGCTGCCAACTCTGACGGGCAGAAGGGTTACATAATTAATAGACAATGGGGTATTCTCATGTGAGGCTCCCTCAATCTCCCCTGTTGAAACTGTTCCACTTTGTATAAAGATTTAAATATTAATCAGAGCAGAAAGAGTAAGCATGACTCGACAGCCCAGTGGAACCAAGGAGACTTGGTTCCAGTCCCTGCTCCAATGCATATTTAGTTGTGTATACACATCCTGGGTGAGTTCTCTGACCACTGGGCTAAAAGTTATAAGTGAGGGATCCTCCTCATCCAGTATTTTGTGTGAGATCCGGCCCACGGGATTTCCAGCCCTGCGCTGCTCCTGGAAGCGACCGGCACTGTGGCCCCTGGGAGTGTGTGTGGGGAGGGGGAGGGGGGGCGCAGAGGATTCCAGGGGCAGCCCCCACCTGCAAGCACCATCCCCCCACCGCATCCCCGCAGCTCCTATTGGCTGGGAACAGGAAACCATGGCCAATGGGAGCTTCAGGGGAGGTACCCACAAGCGAGGGCAGCGCACGGAGCCCTCTGACCTTCCCCCTCTCCCAGGGGCCGCAATCCCTCCCACACCCCAACCCCTGCCCCAGCCCTACATTCATGGCCCTGCATGCAATTTCCCCACCCAAATGTGGCCCTCAGACAAAAAAGTTTGCCATCCCTGGCTTAGGCCATACACCTCTTCTCAGCATTTCCTACTGGTTAGTTTATGTGACTCAGTTACTGGCTTTTCTGGATCCTACCCTTAGGCACCTAATTAAACGCCTAATTCCAGGAGAGGGTACGCAACCATGCAGGGTCGGATTTAGGGGCAGGCGACCCAAGCGACCACCTGGGATGCCAGGCTTGGGGTGCTGTTTTTGTTGATAATGACAAAAGGAAAAATGGAATGTTTGAAGTAAAATGTTTCAGGTATTCCGTATGTGGATTCATTTTTCACTAACCTCCTAGAATGTTCTGGCCCTTTGTAGAATCTCATGGAACCTTCCAGACTTTCTGAGAACTACATTTTCCTCGAACCTCCTAGAATGTTGCCAGCCATGCCCTTGTGGGTATATAAGGGGCAGGGCACTGCCAGTCAGTCAGTGAGATATAAGAATGAACTGAAGTGAAGTGAGAGCCCAGCTGTGATATTGTGAACCTTGTTTTATTGTGTAATTGTGAACTACCGGACTAGGGTTAACATTCTAAGGCTGTCACCTACTGTAACACTATTTAATACTGGTCCACCCAATGTTGGTGCACAGATCAGTTTATTGATGTTAGTACATTTCAGTCATTCTTAAAATTTAAAAGAGTCTCTATAAGCCTAGAGGAAACTTTTTCTTATTTGCTTACATATGGCATGAATAAGACAAATTTACAGATCCTAGTGTGCCAATTTATCAACTTATATGGCAGGGATAAATCATGAACACAAACCATGCATCAAAGTCATGAAATGGGCTACAAATGCAATAAAAATAAGGTATTCAAAAGTTTATCAAATGGAAGGGGAGCACTAAAGATGCTCCTCGCCTGGAGCTCCATCTGGTTTAGGGCTAGCCCTGCAGCTACAAATCTCATGTGGAGATAAGTGCTGAATTCTTTCGGAGGGATACAGATTAGGCTAGGGGTGGGTAAACTATGGCCCACGGGCTGGATCCGGCCCTTCAGGGCTTTGGATCTGGCCCATGGGATTGCCAGCCCTGCGCCGCTCCTGGAAGCAACTGGCACTGTGGCCCCTGGGAGTGTGTGTGTGGGGGGGGGGGGGGTGGGAGGGGCAGAGGATCCCAGGGGCAGCCCTCACCTGCAGGCACCATTTCCCCACCCCACCCCCACAGCTCCCATTGGCTGGGAACAGGGAACCGGGGCCAATGGGAGCTTCAGGGGAGGTACCCACAAGTGAGGGCAGCGCGCAGAGCCCTCTGACCTTCCCCCTCTCCCAGGGGCCACAATTCCTCCCACACCCCAACCCCTGCCCCAGCCCTACATTCATGGCCCTGCATGCAATTTCCCCACCCAAATGTGGCCCTCAGACCAAAAAGTTTGCCATCCCCTGGCTTAGGCCATACACCTCTTCTCAGCATTTCCTACTGGTTAGTTTATGCGACTCAGTTACTGGCTTTTCTGGATCCCACCCTTAGACACCTAATTCTCCCCGTACATTGTATAGGGACCCTAGGTGCCTAAGTTGTTGCAACATCTAAGTCCCTTTGGAGCTCTAGCCTTTAGATACTATAGCAATGGATGCCTCCACAAGGCTGCCCCCCACTTGCAATACTTTTGGTTTTTTTAGACTTTGCAGAGACTATGTCAGAGGACAAGGATGACCTCTGAAGAGCCTCCAGAATCTTCAGATAGTGCAGAATGGGGCTGCCTTGATTTCAACTGATTTAGGCTGACACTGTTTTGCTTCCACCCTTGTGAGTCAGATAAGACTGCATATAAAAACTGAACTTCAAAATTGTGGGTTTAGGAGGGAAAGACTTTTACTCTGACAGAGTTAAAATCTAACCTTTCACCTAGACTTTGTGTATCAAAAATGCTCTTCAAAGTTGAGTCACTGAGTACCAAAACACAAAAGGAGAAGTTATAAGCAGCTGACTACAGAACAGGAATTGTCCCTCTGTGCCTGACTGAGGGGATGCATGAGTCAGGCTGCTTGGAGTGACTCACAAACATGGATGCTGTCCTACAATTAGATTCCACCAATCGTATGTGAACTCCTCAAGCACTGTAGCAGCCTGAACATAGAGTCACAGACAGTTCCTTTGGGTGCTCTGGTCTATCTTGCCTAACAGGCAAGCCTGCCATTCTGACCGATGGTCCCTTACATCAAAAATCACAACAATACTCTCCCTCCCAAAGGACCAGTCACTTACCCCAGGTCAGTTATAGGTTAGATCTCTCGCCAAAGACAAAGACAATCCTGTAATACATCTTTAGTTAGTTTATCAAGTAGGAAAAAGAAATGCAAGTTATTTACAAGGTTAAAGCAGGTAAACATAAACACACAAATGAGTTAAGGTTTCAAAAGGTAACAGAAGCTGCTGTAATATGCAAGCACTGTGTGTCCTTTAAGGGCTAATCCAAGCTAAGCAACTTGGGCATCCCCTACATAAGCTTAGAAATATTGCCCTCTCCAAATTCCAAGCAGCACAGTGATACAGATCCTTTTGGTCAGGGATTTTTATTTCCTTCCCCCAGGCTTCAAACTGTGATGGGACGAGGGTTTGTGCAAGTCCCCTCTTCCTGGGAGTGGAGGGAGCAATCAAAAAAGTCTTTTCTCCGCTGGTGTTCCACAATGGTTCATCTGGTGTCTATGGGCCTTCTTTTGTTGGGCAGGAGATGACACCTTTTGTGGTAAACTAGTATTTCACACTTGGTAAAGCTTCTATTCTGACTGTGGGGGAGTTCCAGTTTCATAGAAACCCTTTTATGGTTACAAAGCAAACACTTAAATGTTACCTTCCAGCATGGGTTACAGATAGTATAAGTGAAATTAATACATGCAGCAACTCACAAGCATTTCATAAAGTCCAAATGCTAAACACATAGCTAGAAATCTAATACCTATTTTGAACAATACTAACACATAGCTGGTTTCAGAGTAGCAGCTGTGTTAGTCTGTATTTGCAAAAAGAACAGGAGTACTAGTGGCACCTTAGAGACTAGCCAATATTGGTTAGTCTCTAAGGTGCCACTAGTACTCCTTTTCTTTTTACTAACACATAGCTGAGCCAGACTGGTTTCCAGCTATGCATTTGTCAGTGTTCAGCGAGGCCTTTGGGCCTTGGCGTCAGCATGAGCACCTGGTCTGCCAGCACCACAGCATGATCAGTGGTTTCCTATTATTTTAGTTCCAATTTTTTGCTACTTTTCATTTTTTAAATGATTTTTGAGTCAGGTTAACCAACCTTGCTGTCTAAAAGATCACAAACACACACTTTTCATAGGTTAGGACTGTATGCTTAATCCTGAGAAATCATGTTGTTTTACCCTAATTTTGTCATTTGAATATTAAATATAACAAGCTGTGTCATCTTGAATTGTAATGGAATGTTTCATGTTGGTGGAGTGGGGAGAACTGGCTCTTACCTAACCACCAATAATTTGGGTAGGCTGCTTTAATTAGCCTCAGAGGTGTAATCTCAACATTAGTTTCAACCTGGGAGTGATTCAACACTCCCTGTATCAGCTATTTGGCTGGAATATAGGATCAAAAATGTAGGACTAGAAGGGACCTCAATAGGTCATCCAATCCCCTACACTGAGGCAGGACTAAGTTTTACCTAGATCATCCCTGACAGGTGTTTGTCTAACTCTAACCTCTTCTTAAAAACCTCCAATGACAGAGATTCCACAATCTCCCCAGGTAATTTGTTCCCATGCTTAACTACCTTTACGGTTAAGAAGTTTTTCCTAATGTCCAACCTACAATTTAAACCCATTACCTCTTGTCCTGTCCTCAGTGGACAAGGAGAACAATTTATCACCCTCCATAAATATATTGATTAGCATTGAGGTTGATAATGCCTTGTTACTTTTGGGGCTTTTAGCTAGTCAAGACTACTGCCTTCCAAATTGTTAGATACATATTATAAGGAATTGTTGGTCTATTTGATATGGTTTAATTTACCTGATAATTAGATTAATTTCATATTAACCATTTTATTGTAAGTTGGTTTGTTTATATGTTTATGTTTATATGTATTTCATGCTTTTGCTCATTGCCTTATTGTTGTAGCTGTGTTGGTCCCAGCGAGACAAGGTAAGTGGGTAAATGTCTTTTATTGGACCAACTTCTGTTGGTGGAAGGTACAAACTTTCGAGTTACAGAGCTCTTCTTCAGGTCTGGGAAGGAAGCAGAGTATCTGAGCTCTGCTCAATACAAGTTGGGACAGCTTGTTAAGCAGAGGAGGTAACTCAGGTTGGAGGTGGTCCCTTGAAGTGAAGTGGGCAACTGGGGGTTAGATTGTTATGCATAAAGGGCTTGAAGTGGGCAATTAAGGGTAGCAGGCAGTGTGGAGTGTTAGAACTTGTTGTAATGAGCCATAAAACCAGAGTCCTTGTAAAAGCCTTCGAAATGACCAGCGAGTGGGACGCCAGCAACCACTTCCTTGCCGGGGGGCGGCTTCACCCATTTCGCCGACTGGCCTACCGCAAAGCCCGCGAGGCAAACCGCCGCTCCAGTGCTGCCCCCGCGACCTGCCATTTGTACAAAAAGTTGGACACAATACTTGGGGGCGACCCCACCTCCACTCCGAGGACCACCATAGACACTTCAGAGACCAGTTCAACAAGGCAGGAGGAGGAGGAAAGCGGGAGCGAGGGTGCTGCGGAGGAGAGAGACAGCCCAGCATCCCTATATGCATGCAGCTGGCAGCTGTTTTCAAGACAGAAGGAAGGTAGCCAGTCAGAGCAGCCGGTGCTTGGGGAAGGACAAACACCAGAGGAGGTGCACGGTAAGCGGCTTTCATTTTGGGAAGGAAGTTGTTTAGTGCGGGCTCTTGGGGCGAGGAGGGTTAGGGCTGCATGCATGCCTAGATGCAGAATAGGGTGTTGATGTGCTCTCTCACATTGTGGTAATCAGCCTCAGTGATCTCTTCAAAGGTCTCATCCAGAAGCTGTGCAGTGTGCTTGCACAGGTTCCTTGGGAGAGCCACTGTGCTCCTTGTCCCAGTCAGGCTAACATGTCCGCGCTACTGTGCTGGGAGGGGTCGGGGAACCATTGCTGCACACAGGCAAGCTGCATATGGGCCAGGGCAGAAGCTGCACTGTAGTAGAAGACCCTCCCTTGCTTCCCAGGTCACCCTCAGCAGCGAGATATCTTCCAGGACGAACTCCTGTGGAAAATGTGGGGACAGTATTCAGTATAGGGGCCCCCTGCAGCTGTTAGCTCTCCCTAAGGCACAGAAACGCAGAGGACAGTACGGCCATGAAACAATCAGTCTCTCTTGCCCCTGCTTACTCACCATTTTGGGGCTCCTGTGCGTTATGTGCACTCGCTTTGGGACCTGCAATCTCTGCTATTGTGTAGACTCTGCTTGTCTACTTTAAGTATGGCCGAATCATTGCTCTGTCTGATGTGAACCATGCTGCCTCTGTTAAGTGTTGCATTTTGTCTTTACAGATGCAACCTTGAGATCTCAGCCGTCCCTTGTTATCACCGGCCAAAAGACTCCAAAGAATTCGGAAGAGGCCACGTAGAAGCAAAGAGGACATGCTGCATGAAGTAATGCAGCAGTCCCTTAATGAAAATCAAAAAGTGCAGGAGTGGCGGGAGAGTGAAAGGAGGGTCCGCCAGCAGAATGCAGATCACCGGCACCAAAGCACGGAGCGGCTGCTAAGCATTATGGAGCGCCAAGCGGACTCAATCCAGGCGCTCATAGCAATGCAGGTGGAGCACTACAACGCCTGCCCCACCCTGCAGTCCTTGTCCCAATACACTTTCCCTTGTGCCCCCATATCACCTCCAACCCTCTTTCCCGCACATCTGGGTTCTTATCACCACCAGCTGCCTCCAACACCTGTAGCTTCACCACCCAGCCCTGCAAACTACGACCCTTACCCAGTGCACTCAACCTCCATCAC
This sequence comes from Lepidochelys olivacea, assembly GCF_965140295.1. Taxonomy (NCBI): domain Eukaryota; kingdom Metazoa; phylum Chordata; order Testudines; family Cheloniidae; genus Lepidochelys; species Lepidochelys olivacea. The sequence continues at coordinate 167,085,531 of NC_140411.1, read as the reverse complement.
CATGCATTTTAGCCAGCCTGAAATGCAGCATTCATTGCACAGCACTCCAGACAGGAAGCCTGAGTCTGATAACAGGACATACGCAAATCTGTGATTGTACCGTTCCCCACTCCACCCCCTTGCCCTTTCTGTTTCCCAAGCAGTTGTGTTTCTTTTCAATAAATGGATGTTTTGGCTTTGAAAACATTCTTTATTATTGCATTAAGTAAAAGATACCTTAGCCCAGGAAAGCAACAGGCACTGCAAGTCAGTGCATCATCCATAGCAAACACAGATTCCTACTAACATTGGAACCACTGCACTTCACTCCCATGCAGGGCACCAAACATTAGTGGTGGCTTTCAGCCTCAAATTGCTCCCTCAAGACATCCCTAATCCTTGCAGCCCCATGCTGGGCCCCTCTCATATCCCTGCTCTCTAGCTGTTCACATTCAGCCTCCAGGTATTGAATCTCCACGGTCCATGCCTGAGTGAATCTTTCAGCCTTCCCTTCACAAATGTTATGGAGGGTACAGAATACGGATATAACCATGGGGATGTTGTCATCGGCCAGGTGCAGCTTCCCATACAAACAGCACCAGCGGCCCTTTAAATGGCCAAAAGCACACTCCACAGTCATTTTGCACCGACTCAGCCTGTTGTTGAACCACTCCTTGCTGCTGTCAAGGCTCCCTGTGTAGGGTTTCATGAGCCACGGCATTAAAGGATAAGCGGGCTCTCCAACGATCACAATGGGCATTTCAACTTCCCCTACGGTGATCTTCTGGTCTGGGAAGACAGTTCCAGCTTCCAGCTTCCTGAACAGGCCTGTGTTCCAAAAGATGCGTGCATCATGCACCTTTCCGGACCAGCCTGCATTAATATCAATGAAACATCCATGGTGATCCACAAGCCTCTGGAGAACCATAGAGAAATACCCCTTCCGATTAACATACTTGGAGGCTAGGTGGGATGGTGCCAGAATTGGAATATGCATCCCATCTATCACTCCTCCGCAGTTAGGGAAACCTATTTGTGCAAAGCCAGCCACAGTGTCATGCATGTTACCCCAAGTCATGGTTCTTCTGAGCAGGATGCGATTAATGGCCCTACAAACTTGCATCAACATGATTCCAACGGTTGACTTTCCCGCTCCAAACTCGTTAGCGACCGATCAGTAGCTGTCCGGAGTTGCCAGCTTCCAGAGTGCAGTAGCCACCCGCTTCTCCACCAGCAGGGCAGCTCTAATGTGGCTTTTCTCATCTGAAAGTTCTGCAGCCACTGCTCATCATCCCAGACTTGCATGATGATGTGATCCCACCACTCAGTGCTTGTTTCCCAAGCCCAAAAGTGGTGGTCCACTGTGGTGAGCATGTCCGTGAATGCCACAAGCAATCTTGTGTCGTGTGTGTTATGCGAGTCGACACCATCGTCGGACTCCTCACTGTCAGTTTGTAGCTTAAGGAGTAACTCAACTGCCAAATGTGATGTGCTGGTGAGACTCATCAGTATATTCCTCAGCACTTCGGGCTCCATTCTCACAGACTGAAAGGGAAGACAGAGCACGCAGTACAAAAACCGTTGAAAAATGGCACATATTTGGACGGAAGCACAGGGAATGCTTGGATGCGAAACGATGCATCACAGGACATTGGGACAAGACCCAGAATGCCCCACACCCTCCAATCCGCTTCCCACAAGCCACAGCGCCAGAATGGGAAGAGGTGCTCTGTGGGATAGCTGCCCATAATGCACTACTCCCAATGCTGCTGCAAGTGCCGTAAATGTGGCCACACCAGTGTGCTTTCCGCTGACAGTGTGAACACACTACAGCTCTTTCCCTACTGTGCTCTCCGAGGGCTGGTTTAACTCACAGCACTCTACATCTGCAAGTGTAGAATCATAGAATATCCGGATTGGAAGGGACGTCAGGAGGTCATCTAGTCCAACCCCCTGCTGAAAGCAGGACCAATCCCCAATTTTTATCCCATATCCCTAAATGGCCCCCTCAAAGATTGAACTCACAACCCTGGGTTTAGCAGGCCAAAGCTCAAATCACTGAGCTATCCCTTCCCCCCAGCCATGCTCTTATTCTGGGTTGTGAACCTGTATTCCTTGCACAATCAAAACTCCCTCTGACTTCAGTGGATGTACAAGGAATACATGATCAAGCCCTAAACAGTTAGGAAAAATAAAAAAAATAAAACAAGGAGAGTCATCCTGCTGTAATTCATAATTGGAACGCATGCTTTGAGATTCCGTTTCTTCTGTTTATACTCTTATAATTGTAAATACATTCACAGCCCATTCAAATTTAGGGGAAAGAGGGGCAAGATGTTACTTAACTCCTTTGTCTCCCTAACAGATGGTGTGGAATGTCTCCAAGGCCTGGTCTACACAGAAAACTTAGGCTGACGTAGCTACGTTGTTCAGAGATATGAAAAATCCACACCCCCGATCGACATAGTTATACCAACCTTAACCCCACTGGGTAGACTGTCAGTGGAATAGCTTCTCCTGCCACATGGGTGGCGGGTGAAACTTCCCCTAGGGGAGGCTAGCTCCCTGTCCTACCTCTTCCACCCTCGGCCCCACCCACACTCCACCCTCGCTCCACCCCAAATTCTGCCCCCTCCCCACTTAGCCTCCCCCCTGCTGCTCACCGCATCCTTTCTCACCCCCCCCCACCTGCCACTAGCCACATACCTCCTCACCTCCCCGCCCGTCACAAGACTCCCCCCCCGCTGCTCGCTGTGTCCCTCCTCACTCTCCCACCAGACCCCCTGCCTGCCACGAGACCCCCCTCCTCATTCCCCTGCCCGCCACTTGCTTCCTCACTCCCTGCCAGACTCCCTCCCACCCACCACTGGCTCACCACTTCCCACCTCACTCTCCCACCTCCACAGGGGAGAGGGGGTGAGGAGGGACACGGCAAGCGACGGGGGCCTCTGGAGAGGTGGGGGTGGAGTGGAGGAGAGGAGGAAGACTCACCTGGCAGCAGCAGCAGGCCGGGGAGCCTCAGGGAAGGGACAGAGCAGGGACCGGAAGAGGCAGGGCCACCACAGCCCAGGTGTCCGGTGGCGGGTCAGCAGCAGCTGCACCAGGGGAGGCTTAGCCTCTCCTGGACTATTATACTTGCCACCCATGTCCTGCCGACATAGCTACGGACTCTCACAGAGGTGGAGTTAAGCCGACAGGAGAGCTCTCTCCCGTCAGCTTAGAGCATCTTCACCAGAGGTGCTACAGCAGTGCAGCTGCATCGGTGCCCTGCGCTGACAGTACAGTTGGTACAAGCACTCCTGGTGAGAATGCACACCACCAGCACAAGGAGTGTAGTGTGGACACACAAAAGTGATTTAATTACTGCAGTGGCTGTATGCCGATGTAACTTAGGTTGACATAATTGTGTAGTGTAGACATGCCATTAGCTACCAGCTCTAAGAGAGGTGGATTTACTACAGCGACAGAAGAACCCCTTCTGTTGCTGTAGTAAGTGTCTACACTACAGCAGCACAGCACTGCAGCTGTGCTGCTGCATAGCATTTCTAGTGTAGACATAACCTAATACAAGTGCAGTGCCAATGTAATTTCAGAAAATCTGACTTGGCTCATGAAATAGGCCACATAACCCACTCTGTTCTACATTTACTGGTCAGTAGTGACCAAAATTCATTGTCTTCCGAAAGTTGCTCAGTGGCCTATGTAAAGTGAGTTAGTGGTCTCAGTTCACTTCTTAACAAAACAGTTGTCCACATCACATGACTTTTGGTTATGTCATCAAGATGACAAAGTATTGTGCGATTGTGGAGACTGAACTATCCTCTTGCACCTAGAGGAGGATCCCTTCAGCTCAAAGCTGACTCAGGCCTGGTGTACTCTTAAAACTTATGCTGGCATGGCTAGGTCGGTCAGGGTTGTGACAAAACCACACCCCTAGAGACATAGGTATGTCCACAAAACCCCCAGCGTAGACACAGCTATGCCAACAGGGGGGGCCTCTGTCAGAATAACTAACGTCATTTAGGGAGGAGGGGTTTCCATAAAAGCAGAACTCCTCCTTCCGTTGGTGTACGTTGCATCTGCTCCAGGAGGCAAGGTCGCCATAGGCTTAGTAGTGTAGACCTAACATCATATTGGTGGTGTGTGCAAGCTTAAAGTGCTCATGCCCTTGCTGTGATATTGGAGTCTTTGCCTTCATGGGCGGAGTTTCCTAGATAAAGAGTCTGGGCAGGGTGCTGTGAAGCTCTTGTTATTGTTATGCACAACAATTTAGAACTCAAAGTACATCTACACTGCAATTAAAAACCCATGGCTGGCCCAGGCTAGTTGACTCAGGCTCACAAAGCTCAAGATAAGGGGTGTTTACTTGTGATGTAGACATTCAGACTTGGGCTGGAACCTGGGCTCTAAGACACTGTGAGCTCCTGAATGTCTACACCACAATTGAACAGACCCTTTGCCTGAACCCCGTGAGCCTGAGTCAGCTGGCACAGGCCAGCCATGGGTTTATAATTGCAGTGCAGACATACCCTCAAACACTGAATGAAGATGATCTGTGTCAGACTCCCTAGCTCTGAGTGATCACTGAACACCACACTTATCATCATTGTTTCTTGAAGTCACTGGAAAAACTGCCATTGACCATGATCAACCTTGGATTAGACCCCAAATAAACAGAAGATTTCAGTCTCAGATACTGTCATTGTACACCTTTCATAAGCCCTAATTAGGCTTTTACAAAAAATTAAACACAGAAAAACTCACCAGAGTCTCAAGTAAATGTACCTTTTATTAGGCCATGAGACAGGAAGATGTAGAAATTAGGAAAATATCCATATATATTATATGAACATATCTCCAGTATCTAATATACAGACAGTAAACCAGGGGTGGGCAAACTACGCCCCGGGAGCCGCAGCCGGCCTGCAAGCCATTTTAAGCTGACTGTGAGCTCCCACTAGGGTGCGGGGGTCAGGCTTTGCCCTACTCTAGCTCTCCAGCTGGGGCGCTGGGTCAGGGGCCGCACCACATGGCATGGCCCCGCTCCAGCACTCTAGCCGGGGCGCAGGGTCAGGGGCCTCTCCATTCGGCTCCCGGAAGCCACAGCATGACCCCGCTCTGGATCTTATGCACTCCAATGGTCCCCTCTGGCACTCCAATGGGAGCTGCAAGGGCAGTGTCTGTGGATGGGGCAGCATGCAGAGCTGCCTGGCCGTGCCTTCACGTAGGAGCCGGAGAAGGGACATGCCACTGCTTTCGGGAGCCACTTGAGGTAAGCACCGCTTGGAGCCTGAACCCCCTGAGCCTCTCCCCACACCCCAACCCCGTGCCTCAGCCCTGATCCTCCTCCCGCCCTCCAGACCCCTCGGTCCCAGCCCAGAGCCCCCTCCTACACCCTAAACTCCTCATCCACAGCCCCACCCCAGAGCTCTCATCCCCTCCCACACTCCAACCCCAATTCTGTGAACATTCATGGCCCGCCATACAATTTCTATTCCCAGATGTGGCCCTCAGGCCAAAAACTTTTCCCACCCCTGCAGTAAAGTACACATCTGTTCAGAAAAAAATTAAACTGCTTTTTATCTAATTTTCAGATCTTACAGTTTGATATATTAACTTGATCTCACGTAACAATGAAGCCACAAACCATGTTGTGACGCATGACTGATACTGTGAAAGTGTGGTTATGTTACTAACATATAACTGCAACAAAAGAAGCATGCACTAGCTACTTAGCCAGTCAAATGTAGGAAGTGACTGTTATACACAGGATTTATAAATAACAGTAGCAGAAACCTGGTTGTTCCTTGTGAAGCCTACAACCAAGGCCCACTATAAAGGAGAGAGCACATACAGAAGAGGAAGCAGAAAGGCCTAGGACAGCAAAGTGGTAATACCCTTAAATCAGAATGCCTCTACAAACACCGCCAACAAACTAAGGCAGACTGCTAGACCTAATTAGAGATAAGGGTCCAAGAACTGCCCTGATAGAGGACAAACTTAGGAGGGCCAGTAAGGAGCAGCAGAGACCCCTTCAAAAGACCACACCAGGAGCCAGTGACACCAACACAGAACAGTATGGTGACTCTCAAAACTAAAACTGTCATTTGAAATTAGTGCTTTCAGTTTATGCTCACATTCTTTGTAAGCATTTGATCTGCCTATGTAACCACCAGAGAACTATTCTCTGCCACTTCAAGTAGCCTGAGAACAGATTAAACTGTAACTGGATGTTGGAAAAGCTGAAAAAGTTGCATCAGAGTGGTATTGATAAACCTTGTGCATGTCAGCAGTTAGAGCTTGAGGTCTTACTGGGGAAATACATCATGTTAGAAAACACACCAGCTAACTAACTATTTTATTGTAAACATACATTAACTTTCCATACAAACATTAAGAAATCTTATTTGTATGTTGTATTAACTTTAAAGACTAGTTTGTGTTTGGTCAAACTCTTATCTGTGCATTTATTTTGTTCAAATTCCAAAAATAACCATGTATTATAAAAATCTACTTGATTCTGATAAGTCTTTTGGGTTTTTTTTCCACTGAAAGTATTTTTCATACTTTATTTCTCCATGCCACTAATGTTCGAGGATCTATCACTTAACACACACACACACAAAATATGAGCTATCATACAGCTGGCTGCTGGTAGTAATTATGACTGTTATCTGAGGGTCCTTCCTGGGGTTAATCACCTCATTTGGACTGTAACCTATTAGAACCACTTCTGAGAGTAACCTAACTTTAACTTAAAGAAAAGGAGTACTTGTGGCACCTTAGAGACTAACCAATTTATTAGAGCATAAGCTTTCGTGAGCTACAGCTCACTTCCTCAGATGCATATCGTGGAAACTGCAGCAGGCTTTATATATACACAGAGAATATGAAACAATACCTCCTCCCACCCCACTGTCCTGCTGGTAATAGCTTATCTAAAGTGATCATCAGGTGGGCCATTTCCAGCACAAATCCAGGTTTTCTCACCCTCCACCCCCCGACACAAATTCACTCTCCTGCTGGTGATAGCCCATCCAAAGTGACAACTCTTTACACAATGTGCATGACAATCAAGTTGGGCTATTTCCTGCACAAATCCAGGTTTTCTCACATCCCCCCCACCCCCATACACACACAAACTCACTCTCCTGCTGGTAATAGCTCATCCAAACTGACCACTCTTCAAGTTTAAATCCAAGTTAAACCAGAACATCTGGGGGGGGGGGGATTTAAACTTGAAGAGTGGTCAGTTTGGATGAGCTATTACCAGCAGGAGAGTGAGTTTGTGTGTGTATGGGGGTGGGGGGGATGTGAGAAAACCTGGATTTGTGCAGGAAATAGCCCAACTTGATTGTCATGCACATTGTGTAAAGAGTTGTCACTTTGGATGGGCTATCACCAGCAGGAGAGTGAATTTGTGTGGGGGGGTGGAGGGTGAGAAAACCTGGATTTGTGCTGGAAATGGCCCACCTGATGATCACTTTAGATAAGCTATTACCAGCAGGACAGTGGGGTGGGAGGAGGTATTGTTTCATATTCTCTGTGTATATATAAAGCCTGCTGCAGTTTCCACGATATGCATCTGAGGAAGTGAGCTGTAGCTCACGAAAGCTTATGCTCTAATAAATTGGTTAGTCTCTAAGGTGCCACAAGTACTCCTTTTCTTTTTGCGAATACAGACTAACACGGCTGTTACTCTGAAACCTAACTTTAACTTGTTATTTTTCTGCATAATACTATTGGGGCATTCCCACCATATTCTATTCTATATAGGTTCTTACCCTATGCTCATCACCATAGAATCTGCACATCTTCCAGTAGTGAATTAAGCAACATGACTACACATCTGTCATGTGGTGTTAGTTCTCTCATCCTCTGCCGAAAAGCAGAAGCATGTGCAGTTAAGTATCTTGTTTTGGTAGGAAGTGTGTGGGGGGGGTGTTTGTTTCAGTATAAATGTAGCTATTACAGTGTGTTTGTTAGAGAAGGCAAAGTCAAACAAATCTGACTTGGAGTGGAAAACACTGAGGTATGAAATGGTCCTTAGTTCTTGAGGGTGTTTTCTGCAGAAAGGTCCCAGTTCTTCCACATCCTCTCCAGTATTTATGACTCCCTTTTTTATATATTTTCCTGAGCTTAAATAGAGTGAGTTACCATTGACTAATATACTTCGTAATAATTTTCATTAATGGCTACACAAATACATGAGATGTTGGCCTTCCTCCAGATATTCTCCCCCTGTTCCGAAGTGGTATCTATTTTAACTAACCTGATGTTAAACATTAGTGTGGGGAAGGATAGTCATGTTTAAAAATGTTAACTAGTCACGGTTAAACTTAGGATCTCCTCCTACACTGATGCCTGATTTAAGGGGTACCTCAGGGTTACCACAACCAGTTAACATGTTTTTAACCATAGCCTTTTCGCCACTAAGGGAAAAGTAGTATTGACTGTCATGTTAGTTAAAACATGTCAGTCTTGTGATTAGGACACAGGACTAGGAATCAGAAAATTCTTGAGATTTCTCTTAAATGCTCTATTCCTCAGGTTCACCATATGAACCGTAAAAAAGGTAGAATATTTTCTTACCCCACAGGGGTACTGTGAGGCTTAATTTATTAATGCTCATGAGGCACTCAAACATTATAATCACAAGCACCAAATTTACTTATAAGTAAAACAATACTACTGGAATGGGTCCTATGTTAATGACAAAGTTCCAGATTGTGGCTCTTATACTGGTTTCGTACAGTAATATCTGGAAAGATAAACCAACAGCTTCCTTCCCTCCAAAAAAAAAAAAGAAAAAGAGAGAGAGAGACCTCAGACCCTTCCAGCACAATCAAAAGCCCTTCCAAAAGCCCCCAAAACATAGCTCCCTTTACCACAGTATTCCTTCCACCATTAAAAACAGAGAATTGTGAGCTCCTGATATTTTGGCAAAGAGCTCCCATAAAAATCCACCTCCCTCACCCCCTACTGGCCTGTCTAAACACAAAAGCTGTACTGTTTTAAGTGTACCAGTGTAGTTAAAGTGACACAACCTCCTACCTTCCAGTAATTGATTCAATTTTATCAGTATAAAGGTACTTATACAAGTACAGCTATACCCCTATGGAAAGGTCCCTTTATATCAATATAACTGCATCCAAAGTGGGAGTTATATAATTATTTCAGTCAAAATCATGCTCCTAACCAACAGTTATACTGGTAAAAAAAACTGGGTGTAGACCAGGCCTTAGTCTGAGACAGATCTCCTGTTTTAGGCATGTCTGAGTTGAAAAGAGAGGTGAGGGACTAGGGATCAAACAGAACAGTACTTCCTCATCATAAAGAAAGATGCAACATCTTTAGCTAAGCCAAGTTATGTTGCATGCCCTGAGAATTCCTGTTATACTAAATAGTTATACTGTGTTTCTGAGAAATACACTGAGTATTAACAGGTTTCAGAGTAGCAGCCGTGTTAGTCTGTATTCGCAAAAAGAAAAGGAGTACTAGTGGCACCTTAGAGACTAACCAATTCATTTATTTGAGCTCACTATAGCTTATGCTCAAATAAATTGGTTAGTCTCTAAGGTGCCACTAGTACTCCTTTTCTTTTTGAGTATTAATAGTGCAGCTGAGAGTCTGGCTATATAACAGGGAAGCAAAGTGAAGTGATGAGGTTCAACAAGGACAAGAGCAGAGTCCTGCACTTAGAAAGGAAGATTCCCATGCACCACTATGGACTGGCTAAGCAGTTCTGCAGAAAATGACCCAGGGATTACAGTGGACGAGAAGCTGGATATGAGTCAGCAGTGTGCCCTTGTTGCCAAGAAGGCCAACGGCATATTGGGCTGTATTAGTAGGAGCATTGCCAGCAGATCAAGGGAAGTGATTATTTCCCTCTATCCAGCACTGGTGAGGCCACACCTGGAGCATTGCATCCAGTTTTGGTCCCCGCACTACAGAAAGGATGTGGACAAATTAGAGAGAGTCCAGCGGAGGGCAATGAAAATGGTTAGGGGGCTCGGGCACATGACTTATGAGGAGAGGCTGAGGGAACTGGCGTTATTAGGTCTGCAGAAAAAAAGAGTGAGGGGGGATTTGATAGCAGCCTTCAACTACCTGAAGGGGCATTCCAAAGAGGACGGAGCTTGGCTATTCTCAGTGGTGGCAGATGACAGGACAAGAAGTAATGGTCTCAAGTTGGAGTGGGGGAGGTATAGGTTGGATCTTAGGAAATAGTATTTCACTAGGACGGTGGTGAAGAAGCACTGGAATGGGTTACCTAGGGAGGCGGTGGTGGAAACTCCATCCTTAGAGGTTTTTAAGGCCCAGCTTGACAGAGCCCTGGCTGGGATGATTTAGTTGGAGGTTGGTCCTGCTTTGAGCAGAGGGTTGGACTAGATGACCTCCTGAGGTCCCTTCCGACCCTAATCTTATAGGATTCTAAGTGCAGCAGTAGGGAAGATTTGAGGGGGTGCTGAGTGAGGTGGGGTGTGTGGTGAAGGGGGTTGGAGGGTGCACAGGGGGGCTAGTTGTGGTGGGTGTGCAGGGGGTTGGAGGGTGCTACTAGCTGAGTGGCAAGGGTTTTGGGGGAGCGAGAGGTGTATGGGGCTGTATGGGGTCATTGGGCAGGTTGTAGTGTCTGATTAGGGGATTTGTAGGGGCTGCTGGGGGGTGGTTTATGATCGGGGGCTGTAGGGGGGTTGTGGTGTGTGGTCAGAGGGTGTCTAGGGGAGTGTTGGGGGGTAGTGGTGGATTGGTGGGGAGCTGTAAGGGGTAGTGGGGGGCGGGGGAGGCTGTGGCATATGCGGGGCTGGCTCCCGCCGCAGGCTCACGCACTGGTCACGGTCCTCGCTCTTCTCGGGGAAGCAAGCGGCTCCGCAGTAGCATTTAAGGGAGCCCGGCCAGCGGGGCCTAGGATGTGCAGATGCCCGGAGCTCACGCACCACCCTCGTTCCCGCCCCGCGATGCAGATCCCGCCCAGGCACTTTCGCTTTAGCCCTAAGCCCGGCCCGGGTCGCCATGAGAAGCCGCCGGGCGCCCCGGCTCCTCGGGGTGCCGCGCCGCTGCCAGGTACAGGGGGCGCTGGGGAAGCAGGCGAGCGGATTGCCCGGCAGGGAGCAGGGCAGGGGCCGGCCCCCTCGCCTCCCAGCCCCGGGCCTGTGCTGCCGCGCTCGGCTGGCAGCGGGGCTGGGGCCTTGGGCCGGAGGCTGCAGCTGCGGCCCCCGAGCGCCCCGCTTGCTGCCCCGGGGTGCGGTCGCCTGGGGGTAGCGCCGGGCTCTGGAAGGGCGCGGGGCTGTCGCTGGGGCAGGGAGCCTGTTTCCAGTCAGAGACGTGGTGCGGGAGAGCGGCTGGCTGGGAGGGACTGGGGGGGCCCTTCCAGGGATTTCCCAACACCCCCTCATGTGGTCAGCTAGTTACAGCGCAGTGCTGCCAAGGTAGTCAGTGGTTAGAAATTTGAATTGAAATTTAAAGTGTGTATTTTAATGCTTCAAAGCCCATGCAGTGTTTGATAAAATACTTGTACCTGGAAAAGTATACTAGGTTTGAAAAGTATGAACAAAGACCAGCTTCCTCATACAGCTGTTGGTTTTTCTGACACTGTCAGCATGTTCATTTCCACAATGCTGATCAACCTTATAATTTCAAATCCTGATTTGTAAGCAGGGTCTGACTGAGTTCTGCCTGACCGCTAGTGATGGGAGGGGGGGAAGGCTTCAGGACCAGACTGTATTTACATGAACTCACCTACTCTGCCTAGGTATCCAGCAGACAGAGCTGTGTTACCCAAGTGGTCAATTTGGGTTGGTGGTGGGTTACAAATCACTTTAGTACTGAATATGGGGGTCATGAAATGTTATCCTTATTGTATGATTAAAGGGCAGCAGAACTATACGTAGTCTGTCCTGATTGAGGGGTTCACCCTCAATGCTTAATTTTTGCCAGGGCTGAGCCCCAGCCCCTTGAGGCTTGACAGTTTATAGCCCCAGGACGTCTGGGCTTGCCATATCAGTTATGCAAGTAAAGAGCTTGCTTGAGCTCCAGCACCTCTTTCATTACAGATGAAGTACCGGTTACCCTCAACTGAACTGCACTTGATGATAAGCAAGGGGTTTGGATGGCAGATCCCAGTGGAGCTGGGGGAAGTGAGGGGAGATATAGGCAGGGTTTTTCTTTGGTGGTGAGGGCTGTGCTTAAGAGTCACAGGTACTATTTGACTTGCATCTCTCCTTTATTTAAAAATAAAGCTTATTAGGTGCCAGAGAGTGTCTTTTGTTAAGTGACCACTAGAGCTGAAATCACTAATAATCAGATCTAAGTACTTAGACTTGCTGTAGGACAGTATTTCTGTGGAAGAGACAGCAAGTGCAGGCTAGGCTATGAGGTTCCCACGCTGGGTGTAACCTCAAGAGACTGATTCACAGAGGTGACGGCGCAGGGCCATAAGCAATGGAGTGAATGGTGGCATGATAAACAACAGCAGCCAGAGCAAGTGGCAAGCACCTGGAGGAATGAGCAAGGTGCCTTCTCCTCCGCACCTCCCAGGGTGGGAAGTGAACTCATGAGAAAGCACCTTTGAACTCTGGGTCTTCGCTGACCAAGGACAACAACTATGGGTGGGGTGTGGTAGAGGGAGAAGGAAGGAGCACGTTAAAGGAACATTTGTTGTACTATGTTTTAGTGATGGTTCTAGAATGCTAGACTTATATAAATATACATTTCCTAGTAGGCCAAAATTTTTAAAACAAACACATTTGCCAGGCTTGTTATCTTGAGAGGTCATTATCTTGGGGAGTTTCTGTACTAAACATAATTAATTTCTACATAAGAATGGCCACATTGGATCAGACCAATGGTCCATCTAGCCCAGTACCTCGTCTTCCAACAGTGGCCAATGCCAGGTGCTTCAAAGGGAATTAACAGAACAGGGCAATTAATCGAGTGATCCATCCCCTGTCATCCACTCCCAGTTTCTGGCAAGCAGAGGCTCTCAGAGCATGGTATTGCATCCCTGCCCACGCTGGATAATAGCCATTGATTAACATTTGTTAATTCTGAAGTTGGACACTGTTTCTGAACAAGACCAGCAAATGCTCACTATTGTTCTGCAAGAAACTCAGCTGACTGGTTAGAAGCATTCAGTGCAACAATGAAAGACTCAGCCGCTGAAAACATGAACTCCCTCACCACATTCAGAAAATGTGCATACATGGCAGATGGATGAACCAGTGCAAATGGGTGTCAAGTATTAAGTCACTGCATACGTTATCTTGAGGTCAGTGGTAGGCTGTATCTCTGACAATCCATGTCTTAGAGTTAAATGCTTGTAAATTGAATTCCAAAGAGATGGCTGTTTATGCATTTGATGGAGCTGCAAACTTCTCCGGAAGACATAGTGGAGTACAAGCTTTGATCAGACAAAAGTGTAACCCTAATCTCTCCAAAACACAATGCAGAGGCCATCTACTCCAACTAGCACTAGTAGGAGTTTCAGAATCTTCAAAAGGCATTTGAAAAGCTATTATACTTTTTTCAGCAAGAGTCCAAAATATAGAAGATACACTGGGACTGAAGTCAAATTAGTCCAATCTGGGAAAACCTGTTGGCTTTCTCAGGAGCGATCCTTGGCTGTTGTCTTAAAATTCCTGCAGCCATTATTATTGACTTTGGAAAGTATCTACCAAGATGGGACAAATCTAAGTAGTGAGGCTGGTGGACAGCTTTTGCTACTAAATTCAGAGAAGACAATTGTCCTTCTCTCTTATAAGTCTACTGTTGAAACCGCTTGGGGCATTAAACAATGCCAACCAGGCATCTGCTACAACAGTAGTAGATCTCTGTCCAACAGTGGAAGCTATGCTTGGATCAATCAGATATCCATTGAAAACATACTGGAAGAAGCAAAGACTTAAGTTCAGAAGTTGACTATTTAGGGCACGTCTATTGACTCTTTAAATGAAGAGGACAAGAAGTGTATGTTAAACCACCTGAAAAAAATATAAAATACTCAGACTTGATTCTTACATCTTTACAACAGCAACTTCTTCATTCTATCAACCTCTACATAGCTTTTACAGATGCGTGTCTTATAGAACACTGACAGTTGAGTGGAATGAGGTACTACCTGCAATGGGACTGCCCTGTGATCATGACAGATTAGAGAGTTTGAACACAAAGTGGAATATCATATGATGAACCAATGAAGATTTGACTTCAACTTCTTCATCGCTAGTGGTTTGACCCAATTTTTAGGCTATGTTTCCTGGAATGAAAGTAGTAAGAATTAATCTCTTTCTAGTCCCAGTCACAACAGCTACAGTTGAGCATTTTTTCCTTATTGAATAGAATTTTGTGTTCTGAAAGAAGTCGCTTTCTGCGGGATCGTGAGCATATCTTGAAGGACTGGAAGTACCGGGCACATAAGAAGCCACCAAAAATGAATGCACTGCATTTGAGAAGTTAACTAACAGACTTGTGCAAAATTACAACAAGAAACCAAGAAGGATGTAGATATAGTGCTTCATAGTAGGCTTCTGTAGCCAATTTTAAATTTGTGTGATATTTAAAAACAGGAGTTAAATCTAATAAAGTGGTCATGAAACATTTTTCAGTTTTTACTACGGTGCAATACAGCCCACATTTGCCCTAACGATCTCACCCCTCATTGGTCCTCACCACCCCCCACCCATATTTTGAACACCCCCACCTAATTTGAATTCCTGGTGAAAACACTGGCACCAAGCCTACTCAAGTTCAAGGTGTGTGTGTGGGGGGGGGGGGGGGTCGCAGAGATGTCTGGGATTTTCTTCTGCTCTGCTGCAGACCGCAGCTCTTCCAGAGGACAGAGCTGTTACAAGCAGGAGGGATTGAAGAGTGGAAGCAAGTAGGTCATTTTTACCTCCACTCCTTGCTTGCCCTCCTGAGGTCTACCACACTGGAAGAGAAGCCCCTGCGAACATTTGGAGAAATACTGAGGATACTCTGTTCCCACCCACCCACACCCATGTCCCTGCACTGTTGTAGTTCAAGTGTAGACAGGACTTATGCAGATGGGAGGAGTTCTACCCTTTCTCTAGTTAATCCAGCTGCCTAAGCAGCAGTAGTTAGTGCTAGGTTGAGGAAAGAATTCTTCCATTGACCTAGCACTGTCTGCATGGACACTTAGGTCAGTTTAACTAGATCACTGAAGCGTGTGGATTTTTCATACCCCTGCCCTGAGCAACATAGTTGGATTAATCTAAATTTCTCATGTAGCCCAGCCTTTAGGCTCATGGAGGCCACCCCAAGTGGCCCATGGGCCTTAATAAGTTTGTTTAATCTTTGGCTGTTTGCTAAGGGGCTGATGAGCCAAGAGAGTTTGTGGGTCACTAAAAGTAATGAACTGTTTTGGGGAGGAGTAGCTAAGCAACCTAAGGCTCATGGGAGTTGAGGAAATGATGAGCCTCTTAAGGGCCCAAGGTGGACCAGGTCTCATGAGGTTCACAGAGATAAGGAGATTGTCAGGGGGCTGGAGAGCTTACTAAGGCCATGTCTAAACGTACTGCACTGTAGCAGTACAGCTGTACGAATGTAGCTGCACGCATCTAGCAAAGACATGTTATGCCGATGGGCGAGAGCTCCCCCTTTGCATAATATCACTTCAGTGAATGGCAGAAGCTATGTCAGCAGGAGAAGTTCTCCCACCAACATAGGGCTGGACACACAAGCGATTATGTTGGTGTAAGTTATGGCGCTCAGGAGGTGATTTATTCACACCTCTGAGTGACATAAATTATGCCAGCATAGGCTATAGTGTAGACTTAGCTTAAGTTTTAGGGGAGTCAGAGGCAACAGGTAAGGGAATAAGAAAAGGAGTACTTGTGGCACCTTAGAGACTAGCAAATTTATTTGAGCAGAAGCTTTCGTGAGCTACAGCTCACTGCATTGGATGCAAGGTAAGGGAATGTTCACTTGCTGGAACTCCTTTTATGGGGACTAAGGAGCAACACAAGGTAGCCTGATGGAATGTGACAAGGGTTCAAGAGTCTCTTCTTGGGGGATGGGCAGCAGAATGTGGACAGACTTTTCCCCTGATTCTGCTGATCCTCCAAGCTTCTTGCCAGGCATAGTCCCACCCAACTTCCCATTTCTGCAAGAGAGCCCCAGTCCTGTAGACATTAGGAGGCCAATTGGAGAGGAACCCCCCTCCTATTTATGTACTGATACTGAGGGCCTGCAAGGTTTAGAGGAATGGGACTTTTCAGTAGATCTGCAGCAGGCAAATCTTTGTTCCCCTGGATATCTTTATGCAAGATTAGTCAGTTAAAAGGGTGATGGTGGTATTGTTCACTTCATTTACAGTCCAGCTATCAGACTGCTGTTCATGAGAGTTTGGCCTGAAATATTGCAGACACATATCAGTGTTTTTATAGAATATCATGGTTGGAAGGGACCTCAGGAGGTCATCTAGTCCAACCCCCTGCTCAAAGCAGGACCAATCCCCAGTTTTTGCCCCGATCCCTAAATGGCCCCCTCAAGGATTGAACTCACAACCCTGGGTTTAGCAGGCTAATGCTCAAACCACTGAGCTATCCTTTCCCCTTGTCCCCCCCGCATTATATAGTATAACAACCTTGAATGGTAATAAAGTTAAACAGCCAATATTAGAAACCTGCGAATTCAGAGTTGAGTTTGAATTCTCAAGTAGGACACTGATTAAGGGGATGGCTCGTTTGAGTGCTAGTTCTTTCCTAGTGAACCCTGAGGCCTCATTTTCACTAAAAAGTTATGTCGACCCATCTACATCACTCAAAAGTGTCAAATCCACCCCCCTGAGAGATGTAGTTTTAAGCTGAGCTAACCCCGGTGTACATAGTGCTAGATCAATGGAGGAATTCTTCCACTGACCTAGCTACTGCCTCTCAAGGAGGTGGATTGACTATAGCAACAGAGAATCGCTCCTGTTGTTGTAGTGATGTTCTGCAGCAACATAGCTGCAGCTGTGTCATGTTCCGAGTGTAAACATAGCCTGAGGCAAAGTTTCACAGTTCTGTGTAATGGAATACTGACAGTTATGTCCAGAATAGTCATCAGCAAGTGTGACTGCAGTGCTATTGTAGAAGTGAGGCTGTGGAAAAAACTTATTTCCACCATTCTTTCCATTGGAGTTTGTGTCCATATACAGATCCAAATCACCAAGTTTGCATTCTGTCATTGTGGATGTAGGGAAAACCCTTTTCAAGAGGGACACATGCTGTTTTTTCCAAGTATTAGAAGTTGAAAGGGAAATTAAGGATTGGTAATTGACAAATTCCTTATCCCAAAAACTACAAATTGTATTAAAGTTAACCAAAGCTTAATTTCAAAGTCAACTTGCATTTTGATAGCAATTTCTTAAAGAAGTTTTATGCCCATAACGTGTGGCTAAATCAGACTTGAAGAAACCAATAGAGTATGGTATTTTGCCACTTCCCATTATATTTTTAGATTTATGGATGTCCACAGCAAGGGCCTCGACTTCTTTTCAGCTTGTTTTAACACACACAAGTCAGACAGATGTTTTAGATGGAGAACTGTAAAACTGATCCATAAATGAAGTCATCTGTGACAAATTGGAGTTTTCCCTCTTTCAATTTATTTCTCTCCCTGAAAGATCCAAATCAACAAATACTTCCTTAAGCTTAATTATAAAAAGCTAACACTGCAATACTTTGGCTCCATTCAGAGAATATAATGTGGTTGCAACTCTAGTGGGGCAGAATTGTTATTTGAATGTATCTCAACAGATGCAATTTTAAAAGTTTCTAGTATTTGGTGGTGGTTGTGGGCTATTTAAAAAAGTATATGCATTGTAAGAACATTTATGTGCCTGCAAGCCTTTGCCTCAGCTTCTCTTTTTTTTTTTTTTGGTAAATTTATATTGTCAGAGGGATTGCTCTTGTACTTCTGAGGTTTTTTTTCCTGTAACAAAAATATTTAGAAAGCACTAGAGAAAATGTTGAAGAGATGACCATTTGAGTTCATTAACTGTGAAGTAGGTGAGCATTAAATGCTGTAACTAGTCTTTAGATTTGACTGTCTCCCATTTTACAAAAGGCCAGATAAAATTCCTTTTAAGTAAGAAGATTTCCAGGTTGATGTATAACTTCAGGATGACAGATTTAGCCATATGTAATCCCTTATGCTACATCACAGATTAGAATTAATTATGCACTATAATTCCATAAACAGTGTTTTCTGCTGCTGCTAAGTGCTGACTGTTTATAAGAGACACTACATCCAAACAACTGAAAGAATTTAGTTTACTTTTCTTAGGTGGTTACTGTTTCATTAATATTTGGAAATACACGTGTTATAGGGATGGTGAAACTACGTTCTGTCAATGCTTGGGGCATGCCTGTTTGTTTTTAAGATGACCTTTCAATGTCAGGGAGGGACTCTAGAAAGAAAGAATTTACTTTAACACTTGCATTTATCTCCTCTTTGTACAATACTAACCTGTTGGAGTGTAGTGTATCACTGTAGAATATGACAGGTTTCAGAGTAACAGCCGTGTTAGTCTGTATTCGCAAAAAGAAAAGGAGTACTTGTGGCACCTTAGAGACTAACCAATTTATTTGAGCATAAGCTTTCGTGAGCTACAGCTCACTTCATCAGATGCATATCGTGGAAACTGCAGCAGACTTTATATATACACAGAGAATATGAACCAATACCTCCTCCCACCCCACTATCCTGCTGGTAATAGCTTATCTAAAGTGATCATCAGGTGGGCCATTTCCAGCACAAATCCAGGTTTTCTCACCCTCCACACAAATTCACTCTCCTGCTGATGATAGCCCATCCAAAGTGACAACTCTTTACACAATGTGCATGACAATCAAGTTGGGCTATTTCCTGCACAAATCCAGCATTTACAGTGATGTACATTTGGGTGATGTCAGGTATGTGGCATTGTACTGATTTACCTCTGTATTAGTGTAATTTATTTAATGTTTAATCCCTTTCATTTATAAATGGTCATGTAATGTGTTTCTTGTAGTGTTTCTTCTGTCTGCTAAAGGCTTCTTTTTCCATTCTCTTTTCTTCCTTTCCTGCAGGGTTGTTTGCATGTGTATTTAGACCTTTCAGCTACAGAAGTGTGTGTAAGTAATTTAGTTCCCTGGATTAAAAAGTTTCGATACACCTCTAACAGCAGTATTAAGCAGCCATGCTGAGAACAGAAATTCAGTCCTTCAGTTAAGGAGGATTTTGAAATTTCAAAATCTGGTTTCATTCTGACATAGAACAAAACCAAAATTTCAAAGTTCTCCACAAAAATGTAGATCCAAAAAGAGTTTTAGAAACATTGAAAAGGCATTGTTTTGACCTTTTCAAAATGTTTCTGATTCTCCCCAACCTGCCCAGAGTCCTAGCAACCCAGTAGGTGGGCAGGCTGGTAGGAAATCTGCCTGGTTTCTGTCAGAATTTATTCAAGACATCTTCACAGAACACTTAGATTTGATGAATATGCTAGTTCTGATGGGAAAATTTAACTAAGTTTTCCAACAAGCTGTACTGCTTAACCACAAAGTACTGAATCTTGTTAGCATGTTACTTGATTTCAAACCAGTATCATTTTAAAGATAAATTATTCATTGTATCATATGCATGACTGTATGGACATGCCTGTTACCTTTAGGACTCTGTTCTAAATATTCTGCTGAATAACCAAAGTAACTAATACATCTACCTTGCATAGCACTAGATATTCAGTACTTTGCATTTATCTTGTGATTTATTGTAAGGATTAAGATTAAAAGAAATATCCTTGTTTTGGAAATTGACACAGTAATGTAGATGTGCAAACTTGAACAATGGTTTCATTCAATAGCTGATCATGTCTAAGCTTTCTGTTGAAGAGCATTCCATCACTTTTCAAAAACACATTCCATTGCGGGTTTAGGGGCTGGTTCTGAAAATGTTTACATTTATGCTTGACTTTGCACACGATTATTTTCACCGACTTCAGTGGACTACTCGTATGTCCAGATAAACATGTGCATAAAATGTTTGCAGGATCAGGGTCTGGGGCAAGACCCTGCAAAGAGGTGGTCTTGGGAAGCCCATTTTGAATAGATGGATATTTTAAGGATCCAATCCTTCAAAGGTGACACGCTACTAAAGTGTACTTCTGCTCTTTAAAGTGACTGTAAAAAGGGCATTGTGAGGTTCCAGTTATTGTCTTTCAGTGGCATCTGAATGAAGTTTGCTCATTGCTGTTAAATATTTTCATTAATGACTGGGATAATGGAGTAGATTATAAAATTTGCAGAGGACACCAACCTGGGAGGGTTGCAAGCACTTGGGAGGACAAGATTAGAATTTAAAATTATCTTGATTAATTGGTCTGAAATTAGTAAAGACAAGTGCATAGTACTATATTTAGGAAGAAATAAATAACTGGCTAGGCAGCAGTATGGCAGAAAAAGGATCTGAGAGTTATAGTGGAGCACAAATTGAGTCAGCAGTGTGATGCTGTGGCAAAAAAGGCAAATATTCTAGGATGTATTAACAGGAATACCATCTGTAAGACCCAGGAAGTAGTTGGCCTGAGCTGCTTAGCACAGGCAACACCTCAGAGTACTGTGCCCAGTTCTGGGTCATGAACAACTTTAAGTCATGAACAAATTAGAGTCGGAGGATAGCAACACAAATAAGGAGGCTTAGAAAAACCATGATCTATGAGGAAAGGTTGAACGTATTGGATATGCTTAATCCAAAGAAGGCCCAGGATGGGAGCAAAAATATTTCTTTAAATATTGGAAAGGTTGTTATAAGTTCAGTTTGATTGATCAGTTCTGTTTGTTTAACAAAGGTAGGACAAGTAGGAATTGGCTTTATCTGTAGTAAGGGAGATTTAGGTTAGATATTAGGAAAAGAAGAAAAAAAAAAACCACACTTAACCACCCTTACTATTAATTTCTTGGAACAGGATACATGAGGAAGTTGTGTAATCCCCATTCTTGGAGGTTTATAAGAACAGGGTAGATAAATATCTGAATACCTGTAAGGAATGGTCTAGGTATACTTAATCCTGCCTCAGCAGGGGGGTATGGATTTGATAGCCGCTCCAGGTCCCGTCCAGCCCTACATTTCTAAAAAGTAGAAAGTGTTTTTTTCTAACTGTCTAACCTGTAAAATTTCCCCAAGACATAGTCAAAACTGTTATTTCTGGTGAGAACGCTTGAGCCAGAAACAAGATTTCTTCAGGACAAATTATGCCCTCATTTATATCTGTTCATGGAAAGCAATCAGGTTGCAAAAATGGAACTTAGTGCACTGTTTGGAATTTATGGCTACATCCTGAAAATATTTTACCAATATTAAGATGATAGAATAATTATGGCCAAGAGTAATATAATTATGAAGTCTATTTTGTGCATCTTGAATTTCCCCTCATGTTCCACATCTTTCCAAAAAGATTAATTGTTAAAGCCACATATTTTAGTAGCCTTTCACATACAGTCAAACCATTTTTTATGTTGGATCTAGTGGCATAGTGCTCCCAACTGTCACAGTTCAGAGCACCTGCATTTCTCCTCAGTGTTCCAGCAAGGGCACCCACTCTAGGCTCCCAGTTCCACAGCAGTTTTCCCATTTGGATGGAAACATGTTCCTCTCCCATCTAACTGGGGTATTTCCAGGGTGCATCATTTCCTGCCTACATTGCGTTATCCTCAGAGGCAGGCTGCCCAAACAGAACCTGCTTGCTTTCTCTTCAGATACCGTAACAGGGTAATTGCTATGGCCTACTTTTTTTCCTCTAATGTTTATTACCTTGAGTATACATTTAAAACAAGAACCCACACACGCTAATTAGCTTAGAGTTAACACCTATTGTTGTCCTTCATGACCGAAGATGACTCCAGCAGCTATTTTATGTCTTCCAAGTACGATTGTGGCTAAAAAAGCCAAGGAAAGAATGGCAGTCCTTTCTGTATGAAGTGCATACATAGTGTAATACTGAGGAAGGGATTACAATCTCTGTCTCCCGAGTCTGCTGCTGTTTGCAGCTCAGCCTCTGTGCCTCAAGATCCCTACAGCAGTTAATCTCGAACTGGGTAACCCCATCATTGACCACTGCTTGCCAGAATGATCTGTTTCTGATGTGTCTCAGCATTAATGTTGCATTGTTTCAAGTTATGCTATAGTGTATCCTTGAAACATTTCTTCTGGTCACTTTGCAGACGGTTGCCCAACTTCAGTTTCCATACTGCAACTACTTTGGCATCCTGGTGATGTCCATCCAGCCCAGAGTAATTGTGATACAATAAGCATGGCTTCAATCTCTGTGGAGTGACTACTTCCACAACCTCATTAATGGCAATTTTTGGAATTAATAGACACTGGGTTTTTCTTCCCCATGGTATAGTTCGGAGAAAAAAAAATTGGAAGTGGGTCATTTGCATTCCTCAGGTACTTCCTAGGATATCCAGTTCACAGATATTGTTCCAAAAAGTCCTTTGAATTTCATAAAAGCTTCCAGAGATTGGTCAGTCTCCAAGAGAAGGTACATACATACAGGCCCACAACACCACAGACAGAATTGTGTTTAATACAGTGGACCCCAAAGATGTTCAACTTAATTTGATAAAGGTCATTCAGGATATTGTCAGTCTGTCACACTGTTTTCATATAAACTCTTAATGAAAATACACATAGGCAAACATTTGTTTAAAGAATAAATTATCTGAAACACTACAAACCCTGCATCTCTCATGTTAAAGAGACTGTTTCATCCCAGTTCTCATATGACATTAAAGGTGTGATATCAGCTCTTCTAAAAGCACAACAGGGCTTCTGTAGTATCAATCATCCAGTAATTATGCTGAAGTTGAAGTTTTGCTTGGTATAATTGCAGATCCAGAAGTAAAATGAGTGCTTCAATCAATAAGATGTGCTTCTAAATCATTATGGCAGTAGTGATTGTACCACTGTGTTTTTGTCAACTTGGTAAGTTACTTATTTCTTTGTACTGGATAGAACATTAACAGTGCTGATCATTCATTGATTACACTCTTCCTTCTGAGTAATTACTGACCTAATGTACCATCATGCTATTAGAGAGAACTGTACTGTTAGAAGTGCTGCCTTTTGACTAAGGCACACAATCAAGGTCCAGACTGCTAGTGGTCCGTAAAGATTCCATGGCATTTTTTAATAATGGGGTGCTCTGGAACAACTTGTTGCATTCTACATCCCTAAATTCCCCTGTACTTTCAGATGGGGAGAGGATTTTTCATTTCCTGTCCTAAACTTTTGTATGCTATTCCTGTAGGATTTTAAATCATTGGAATTTAGCAGGGTTAATACCCTAACATTGTTATACTTATAAGAAGCACATGAGATCTTTCTCACACACACACACACGTGCGCTGGTGTAGAGTTACCAGTCCAGAGCCTGGATCAATCTAGTGGCCAGCCAGATTGGTCGCAGAGGGGAGCAGGGCTCTGTCGGTCGCGATCAGATGCTCCTGAAGTGTGGCAAGATGAACCCAAAGTCCCATGGCCAAGCACCCTGTTCTTATAGTCCTTTTTCTCTGTTGAAGTCTATAGATTTTGCCGTGTCAGTTTCTGACTGGTTACTCCTTGATTGGTGTTAACATTCCAAAAACACCTATGAAAGGGTCATCCTGTCCTGGCTTCAATTTAATCAATTGTCCTGTCTTTAGGGGTGCTAGCCTCCACCTCAGGGTCATCAAATCTGCCCTTCCTCAATCATGGGTGCCCGTTGATGGTTCTTTAGCATCAACAAATTTCAATAAGTGTCTTCGCTCCTCCTTTCTTGACCATCTGGTCAACAATGGCCTTCACACCTTATCTTTTCCTGATGCATGCATTCATTCCTCATTCACACAAAGTCTTACAGAGACCAAACAGTCTTTTACAGAGACTTTGAGAATACAAACAGTATTTTATAATCAAGCAAGAAAGGCATTACAAATTAAACCTTAAAGAAAAGGAGTACTTGTGGCACCTTAGAGACTAACCAATTTATTTGAGCATGAGCTTTCGTGAGCTACAGCTCACTTCATTGGATGCATACCGTGGATGCATCCGATGAAGTGAGCTATAGCTCACGAAAGCTCATGCTCAAATAAATTGGTTAGTCTCTAAGGTGCCACAAGTACTCCTTTTCTTTTTGCGAATACAGACTAACCCGGCTGTTATTCTGAAACCTGAAAATAAACCTCGTTAAGTTTTATAACCAAGACAGTTTACATTGAGACCCAGGCCTCCAATGTTCCTCTAATCTACTTAAGACAGTAGAGAATACTGTCTTACTAACTAAACCTTAAAACAAAGAACTAAAGAGGGCCCAATTTGTAATGCATATGGGAAAACAGACTTTCTGAATAGCAGAAAGGAATGACCCTCTGGGACTATGAAAGGGTGGCTAGCAGGATGAAATCAAATCCTACATTAATACTTATGGTACAAGTATAAAATCCTGCTCCTACAACATTATACAACTAAAAAATCTGGCTCATCTGCCATTTTAACAGGAAACTGCTTTGGCAGATTCATTTAACTCTATAGAAAAAGAAACAGAATAAGCAGTGAATTTATTTGCCCTGAAGATTCCCCATTTAACTTGCAAATCATATCCCTTTGCATTCTCATTCCTCCTCTAATCTAAACCAAGATACAGCTTCTTCCAGTTTGTTTCCTCTTGCTATCTGAGGCCAGAACTGTACACAAATTGTGTACCAGTATCACTATTTTGGATAAGGGTGTGATTTTAAAAAAAAAAAAAAAATCTTGAAATAGCTTTGCTGGTACAATCCCCTGTGTGAATGCAGTTATAAGAGTGCTGATTCACATACTGGAAGAGGAATAAGCTATTGTGGTAGAAGACACTTTTATACCAGTAAAACTGCATCCACATTAGCAGGTTGTACCACTTCAACTATACTTGTACAGTTGAAGTGGTACAACTTTTGTACCTATTCAGGACCTCAATCATATTGAAGAAAGAGCACTCTATAAGGAAAGTAGTAGCTGAAAGCTGGCACTGTTGCCCAGGTGTAATTTGTAGAGCTGTGTTTAAAAAAAAAAAAAAAGTCAAAAATGGCTGTTGTTGGTCAGCAATAGTAATGACAAAACCTGGTGATGGCCTAATCGGAAAGAGCTCTTTTCCATGCTTGTAGCTGTTCTGATCACTTCACACTAACACAACTGATGTTCTAAGCTTCAGAGTGACATTAGTCATTGTGTGTTGTGCTGGGCTATTTGTTCATGTGATGAATGAGGGGCACATGCTGTTGTGAGGGGGTCTCTATGTTTGGCATTATTGTGCATCCTTGTTAAATGGGTGTGTAACAGGGTTCACTCACCTCTTGCGAGCACCCTCTTGGCTGCGTGTATGCCTGCACACTCACTCTGATTGTCCCTCCTCGGGAAACGTCTTCACCCTCTTGGGGCTTCCTGGCTACAACTCTCCAGCTGGGCCACTATAGTTCAGTTCCCCGCTCTGGGACAGTGCCTCACTGTCCAGGCCACTTGTGCCCTCCTTCCTTCTGCCCCCCCACCCTTTAACCACTGGAAGAACACAGGACACACCCAGGTCTGCTCACTACTCCAGGTCCCAGCCCAGGGACACTGTAGAGATCAGCTGTCGCTGTGTCCTTTTATCTAAGTCATGCTGCTCCTCTAATTCCCTGACCCACTTCCCTGCAGCTCTGTGCCATCATCACCCTTACCTCAGGGCCTTGTCCTGATGGAGGCCGCACAACCAGCTCAGGGCTTCTTCTTGCTCTCTCTGCCTTCTGGCAGCACTACCTCATCCGAGGTCCTATAGCTCTGTCAGCCAGCCATACACCTTCAGCTCCTGCAAGGAACTGTACTCCTTATGGCCTTGAAGCTCTTTTTATACTAGGCTGCTGGGCCCTGATTGGCTGTGTCCCACACAGCCACTCTAGACAGCTTGGAGGACCCACTCCACTGCCCCTTTTTTGGGGTGAGGTATGGCAGTTCCATGAGGTCTCCAGCAGGGGGCCTCAGAGGATCTGGTATACTCCATCACACGGTAATTGTGTTGATTGGCATCTAGAAAACTGTGCTGGGAGATTTGTATTGACTTGTGTGGATGGCAGTTGGCGCACAGGTATGGTGGGTGGGCCAACTACTCCACCAATGGTGCAGTCTCCATCATAGAACTAATGAAATTGCTGCATGCAAATTAGCTGTAGAATACAGGTACACCACACAAGTTTAATTTACAGTATCTGTACACCACACTGTATAATTTGTAAAGTCAGAATAGCTGAGAACTTAATTGGCTGGTAAAAGACTGCAAAACCCTGTGATGGTTTAGCCTGGTGATATTCTGAACAAAGAGTCTTCAACCATTCTTGTGGCTGCTTCCATTGCTTCATATTGGTTCAGCAGACATTTTAGGTTTCATAGTGACAGAATGACATTCCTGGAATCTTATTATATTGCTGACAAATATGATTTAATGTTAAGGCTCACCAAGTTTGTTGATGTAAGGAAACTTGGTTGTTGAGGGTGATGTGAATGCTCCAGAGTAGGAATTTCACCCATTGTGCTTGCCAAAGAAGTTAATAATTTTTAAAAATTATTAACTGTTGAGGACAGAGACTAAACCTTCTACTAAGTTGTTTTATAGCTGTAGTTTCAGTTACAACTTTTTTTTAAATTTTAAAAAAAAGTAGTAGCAGTAGTGTGTTTCTTACAGAAGTGGTAGGGCCTGATCCAACTCCCACTGACATCACTTGAAAACTTTGTTTATTTCATTGGGAGCTGGATCAGTATCATAACAAAGCAGAAGTAATATCTTATTTGTGTAGTGGAAGCACTCAAAAGGTACTAGCTGCTACATGTATGGGAAGAGAGAGAGAGTTCCTGCCCCCAAAAGCTTAAAATCTTAACTTACGTTACTCTACATATTATAAAAGTTATAGAATATTTTTAAAGCAATGTTTTACTATTCATCCCACTTGACCAAACTTTTCTAAAATAGTTGATAATCTAATGCAGGAAATAAATTGTTCTAGTTCTCTTGATTTTTCTGCTCTTTTTGACGACAGTTCTAATAGATTTTTGTTGTGCAGTCATAGGGAGGAGGAAGGGCTATGACAGGAAAGATGTCTTGTGGTTAAGTCACAGACTGGAACTCAAGAGAAAAGGTTTCTGTTGGGTGCCACCACAGATTTACTGCGTGGTTTTGAGCAAATTGCTTAATCTGTGTGAGAGTTGGTTCCCAAGGATACTGGGAGGATAAAATTATGTGAGAGGCATTTAGTTACAATAGTGAGGAACATCGCAGAAATGTCTCTAAATTTGTCTGCAGTTTCGAGGATTCTACATTGGTATCTTATTGTTTAATTTCAGTAATTAGGACACTTCATTTACACTATAATAAGAGCAATTGGGGGTATTTCCAGGAAATAATTCTTGTATCAGTGTTCCAATATTAGACTGGAAAGTCTTTCCCCATGTACAATCAAATGTTATACTGTATTACATTTTGCATTATAAGCATGCATGATTGAGTTAAAAGCTTGTCTTTTCAATTGTAGCAAGAAATTTGCTATTTCAGCAAATTTAGACCTCTGGGGACATTTCACTTTATTTTGTATCTCATTTGTCTGCATTGTGATCATGTAGTTTATTTCACTGCTAAGTTGTATATCACTCTGCTCATTGACTGAAACTTTTAAATTAAAACAAGAATGACTTTCCCTAATAGAACATTCAGACAATAAATACAAAAATGTTACTAGCTTGTATCAATGCTGGATAACTCCTTCCAATGTGTCCAAGCTTATTAACCTCCTCCTTAACCTGGGATGATGTCCCACTACAATCTTGAACCCACTTTGAATTAAGGTGGGTTTGCCTTAATTTGCAGTCCTCCATTCAATGTTCATGTATTTTAAGACTCCTTTCAAAATCTTCTATGCTGTGACTTTTGTTAAAAAGCTTAAAATTGTTATATTTATTGTAGCACCTAGGAGCCTTAGCCCATTGTGCTAGGTGCTGTACAAACAAAATAAAAAGGTTGTCCAAGCCCCAAAGATCTTACAAATTAAGTATAAGATAGGAAGTATAATAGGTGGATACCAACAGGCAGGAGTATTTAAAAAAAAAAAAAACCAATGTTGGTCAGCTTGGTAGGCAGTGGTACCAGTGCAACAGTGGCCTACTCATTGATTTTTTGGAGGCATCATGGTAAATGAGAGTTTTAAGGAACGATTTGAAGGACAATGAGGTAACTTGGCAAGAGCTCCCCATAAACATCCCCGAAGTGCGAGGGTCAGGATGGAAGAAAGTACAAAGGTGCTTGTATGAAAATTTAACAAGTGGGCAATGGAGGTTGGCATTATTGGCCAGTTGGAGGTGGGGGTTGACATCTGAATAGTAAATGAGAGATGGTAGGGAGGGTGGGGATAGTCCGTGAAGGTCTTTGAAAGTGACAGGCAACTTACATTTGATGCAATAAAGAAGAGGGAGTCAGAAACAGGATGCAAAGAGAGGGGTAACATGGTCAAAGCAATGGGCTAGTGGAATGATATTTGCCGCAGCATTCTGAGTGGATATGAGTGGGGTAAGATTGTGTTTTGTCAAAGCCAGAGTAAAGGATGTTGCAGCAGTTGAGATGCTAGATGATGAGTCTAGATGAGGGTTTTAGCTGTGTGGATGAAAGGAAAGACTGTATTTTAGAGATGTTTTGCAGAAAGGATCTGCAAAATTTAGATATAGCTGGGACATGGGGACCTAGAGAGGTCTGAATTGAAGATGCCCAGGTAATAGGCCTGACTGACAGGCAAGATGCTGGTGCTGTCCACAGTGATCGAGAAAGGAGGGAGCCTGGATGGCTTTTGTGGAAAGATTCAGAGCTCCATTTCAGCCATGTTGAGCTTCAGCTAACAGCTAGAGCCCTGCATGCATACAAATTTAGATCCATGGATGCGGATACCCCTGGGGATAATTCTGTATCCACAGAACCAGACAGCTCTCCCTGGAACCCGCAGCAGCAAAAGGAGCAGAACGTGGGGTCACTGCTCCCAGAAGCCAGCGCCCCATACTGGCAGCTCCTCCAGTGTAGCTGTACTACCCTCCAGCCCTTCCTACTGGAGCGGGCACTAGGCTCACAGGCAGTTGTCCCTAGTCACGCTCTTGTGTTCAAGCAGCGCGCACACCCCCAGACAGGAGATGCAGATGGGGGCAGGGCTAGGAACGGGGCTGCGAGTGGTACAGCTATGCTGGAGGAGTTGCCGGCGTGGGTACTGGTTCCTGGGAGTGGAGGCCCCACATTCGGCTCCTTTCGCCACTGCAGTTCCCGGGAGAGCCCTGCAGTTCCACATCCATGCTATCCGCATCAACAGATGTAAATTTGTATCCGTGCAGGGCTCTAACAACTAAACATTCACAAGGAGATGCCAGAGAGAGACAGCTGAGATTTTAGTTTGGAAAGAAGGCGATAGGGCTTGAGGTAAATGAAAGCAGTGAATTACATGTTGCAACTGCTAACAAACTACAATATTTCAGAAATCCACACTCCTGACATGTAGCCACCAAGGCACATGTGAACATATCACACCAATATTCCTCAAGTACTACTGGCTCTGTATCCCTTTCCAGATTGAATTTAAGGCCTGGGCACTAACTTGCCAGGTACTTAATAGGTTGGGGTCTGAGCTACCTCAAAAACCAATTATCCAGTCACAACCCCCCATGACCGTGCTCTAAAAGAACTTTTCAACTAGGCTGACCCAAGCTAAGACTATTGGGTCTATGGAGCAGCATATTTTCAGCAGCAGGAACGTGGCTAAGTAATACCTTAGCAGGAGAGATCAAAGTGAGCCTGAGTGACAAGGTACATGGATCTGAATGAGCCAGGAAAATGCCATCCCACATTCTGGAAGATTGGAGGAGAGAAAGGAGATGGCAAGAAGGGGAAGAGTAAGAAAAAAAGCACCCACACATACATATTGGGGACAAGGGAGGCTATGTGAAAATTTCCATTTACTGGGGCTGTGTGATGGGTTCAGGACTCAACACTGCTGGCACCTCCTGCTGGTTGCTCTGGGAATTAGCTCTTGCCAGCTGCAGGGCACCCTCTGTGCATGGTGTCTCACCCATTGTCTACTCTGCTGGTTTGGGACCCACAGTGCTACTCTGCACAGTGGCATCCTCTTCAGGACACTGCCCACTACTCCAATCTCACCCCCTTCCGGGGAGGGGAGCCAGAAGATAACAGTCCTTCAGCTAGCACCTGCCTCAGCAGCCAACCACAACCCAAAAGTCTAGCGCCTCACTTCAGGGGCAAGTTGTAGTCTGTCTCGGCCACGCTCCTCTGTGGCCAGGTGCAGGAGAAGGGGAAGTAGGGGACCCAGGACCACCCACTACTCTGAGTCCCAACCCAGGGACCCTCTAGCAGCAACCTCTCTCTGCCCACCTATCTTCCCTGGGCCACTTCCCTTTTGGCCCCATGCACCTTCTTGACCCTTTGTAGCAGGGGCCACAGCCTGGCAGGTAACTGGGCTGGAGCTCTTCTCTGCTCCCCCAAGCCTGCCCAGCACTGCTCTGTCCAAGGTGCTACCTCCTTCTCCTCAGGAGCCAATCCTCCTCCCTTGCTAGCCAGGAAGAGACTACCCTCACTGCTGCTAGGCAGCCTTTATATAGGACCCAGCCCGGCCCTGATTGGCTGCTTCTCCTTTTGCCCTGATTGGCTCTCCACAGGCCCTTGCTGATTGGCTGCTGGTCTGCACAGCCTCCCTGGCCTGTTATAGCCCTTTTTCTCAGGGAGTGGGGCAGCTGCCCCACTGTAGGCTGTCTTTAATTATTATATAGTGCTTAAATATCACAATGATATGCTATTTAGAAACACCTGAGCTATCACTGATCACCTTCTTAAGGACAGTAACAGAAAAGCATTTGATACAGAAAGGAAATAATTCATGTGCAGTTTCATC
Source organism: Lepidochelys olivacea (assembly GCF_965140295.1). Taxonomy (NCBI): domain Eukaryota; kingdom Metazoa; phylum Chordata; order Testudines; family Cheloniidae; genus Lepidochelys; species Lepidochelys olivacea. The sequence continues at coordinate 167,054,596 of NC_140411.1, read as the reverse complement.
AAGAAAAAATGGTATAATCTGAAAGGCAAACGATGAGAGAGATGGAGAACAAGATTAGTATCACGAATAGTAAATGAATAAGAACTCTAATTTATCATTGACAAATATTGTAGAACACACGTACAGTTTCTTTAATGAATAAATATATATACACATGTTTTCATTTCCAGTGTACCTCGGCATTTTGACTGCTACTTTATTCAGCTTGCCAGGTAAGAATTTTCATTATATTTTAAGCAAAATCCCTGAAATAGCTCAAAAGATGTGTGTGTACTTCCATCAGGCATCCTTTTGACTTCACTATGCATTTCCATGTAAGAAAGCTATGTGGATAATATCCAGCAGGACAGTCCCATGCATTTGTGCCTCCAATGCAATGGATGTGCAATTTAAAATGACTTCATCTTCAGTCTTGTAGTTTTCTTATCTTTTTGGGGGCTGATATTTAACTAATTGGTGAGTAGAATTACCATGTATAATGGTATTGCATTTGCTGTCCTTTTCAAATACTTCTTAATCTTAGCAACTTTTTCTTTTAATCTAGAAGCATCTGTGATAAATCCACCTCAGAAGTTAACAATGAACTCTCAGAATTTCCAGCACATTTTATCATGGGAACCAGGAAGTAATACAACTATGCCAGCATACTATCATGTGATGTACATAGGTGTCAGGTTTGTTTCCATTCATACTGTACATGAATTTATACTTTTTCTTACTTACTAGTCAAAATATTCGATTGACTATTTTGTTTTTCAAATAGATTTTCTGAAATCTGCCATTCATCAGATACAAGGGTAAGAATTAGGTTTTAGGATATGAGTAGCTATTTGAACAATTTTAAACAAGTACACATTAATTCCTAGAGCAAATTTGTACATGGAAGAAACCTGTATTTATCAAAGACATGATAACTTCAGCTTTTGTTGATGATTTCTGTTACTTTCTGTTCTTATTCTTCCATCAGTGCAAAGTACTGTACCCTAACTGAGAGATTGGGCCACAAGCCCTTTGGAAGTGTGATGGATTGGCAGGCTGACTGGTGCTGAGCCATACTATATTTGATAGTGCATGTGTGCAGAGCAAACTGAGCTTTAAAGCAAATATTTTTCAAACTGGTGATAACATATATGCTGAGTGCCCCACATAATCTGGGATACAGGGCATATAACAACACCGAACAAGGGTTAGATAACTATAAATAAAAATATACACATTTTAAACTAACTTTTTTTGTTTTCCTTTTTGGATTTCACTCCAAACTCTACCTTTCCCCAGTATAACACTGTCCAGTTCTTGTTCTCCCACCCCACTCCAGAATGCCTCATTCTGTGTCATCACAGATACCAGGAAATTTGGCACACCAACAAACACTGCCAATAAGAGGTTACCTAAATGGTTTTAAAAAAAAAAATCCACATTTTTTTTAGAAAACAATTTTATAACCTTAAGAATATAAAATAAATTAAACTTTTCAAGAACATACCATGTCATGTTTTAAATACTGTTTACTTTTGATGTTCCATAATGCAGTGTGCCTTCCTAATATTTTTGTCATAACAGCAATATGATCTGTGTCATCATCACAGAACTGGAGACATGGGAGGAGGAACCTGAAATGGGATCCCATTTGGGTGCTCAATGTTATACGTCAAATGCTGTTCTGTCTCAGGCTGTCTTGAGACATGCAAACAACTTTCAGGGTTAAACTATTTTTTTTAAATAATCCTTTGCAGGTCACATTTAGGTAAAGAGGATTCTCCCCCATTTTATTTATTATTTGTAATACAGTAGCATGTACGGACCCATCTCAGATTGGAGCCCTATTGTGCAATGCAGTGTGAAAACACATAATAAGAGAGTCCTTGCCCCAGTGAGTTAACATTTTACATAGAGAAGTTGAAGGGTTCAGGAGAAGCAGAGTATGACATACAAGCAGAGTGAAAAATGTGAGAGGCTGCAAACATTAAGTTAATTTTCAGATTTTGTTGTGGTGGTGTTTCGGTTTTGGGTAGGGTTTTGTTGAGAAGAAATTAGTGTGTATATATATGTACATAACCTATATGGACCAGGAAAGGAGCCAATATGACCCTAAAGGAGATTAACCCTACAAGAGTAAGTGGATTGGGGTAGCCTTTGGACAAGAGAAGCAAGTGCGGTCCCTCTTCAGGAAGTTTATTTTATGTTGCCAAGGTGAGTGGGAGATCCTGTGTAAAGCTTATGACTTACACTTCTTGTATATCATTTTTGTTTTTATCCCTTAATCATTCTGGTTTGTTGTGGTTTGAGATTTTGTTTTTCAATTTTCCTTGTCAAACATGTCCCTCTCTTCCACTCCCCATGTAGGTACACTTTAAATAAACCATTTGGATTTTACTAGTCTGTGGTTTTGATTATTTTTGACGCTGTTTAAAGTGAGAGCAGAGATCACTTCATCCAGTGCATCTCTGAGTTTTCATGTTACTCTCCAGAGGTACAGTCACAAATCAGAAGATCCTTTTGAACAACACTGATTTTTTTTTCCTTCAACTTAAAGTAGATCGGAAAAGGGATGGAAAATTGCTAAAGACTGTTCAAATATCACACACCTGTCCTGTAACTTGACAAAGGAGTATGAAGACTATACTGATACCTACATAGCAATGGTTCAGAGCTTCACAGAACATGGAGTATTAAATTCATCTGTATCTGAATTCAGTCCATATAGGTCCAGTAAGTTCTCTCTTACTATTCTATTTTTATCTGCATTTGTTCATTTTCTTGTTTTTATTCTCAGCTATACATAACCAGTGTTTTAATAATGGTACTATAAGTCATTGGTTCTCGGAGCCGGTCCGCCGTTTGTTTAGGGAAAGCACCTGGCAGACTGGGCCAGTTTGTTTACCTGCCGCGTCCGCAGGTTCGGTCGATTGCGGCTCCCACTGGCCGCGGTTCGCCGCTCCAGGCCAATGGGGGCTGCGGGAAGCAGCGCAGGCCAAGGGATGTGCTGGCTGCCCTTCCCGCAGCCCCCATTCGCGATCGGCCAAACCTGTGGACGCGGCAGGTAAACAAACTGGCCTGGCCTGCTAGAGGCTTTCCCTGAACAAGCGGCGGACCAGCTTTGAGAACCACTGCTATAAGTAACTCCAAAGTAATTTAGTTGGTGATATACTAATTTATGTAAGATGTTGTGAACTAACATATCATCTAGTGTAGTGGAAAGCTATCTATACAAAATACATGGCTTGAATAGTTCTTATGAATAGAAACAAGCAATGGTTTTGAAGGAAAAAGCAAATGTTGGGATAGATTTCCTTCCATTGTGCATATATAAGAATCAATTTCTTTTATGTGTATTTATTTCAAATTTTTATAAAGGTGGTAGCATCATTTTGGGGATTTGAGAGTAGAAATTTCAAAAAAAAATTACATTTATAAATCGCATAATCTATTTTTTTATGTCAGTTAATTGGTTAACTGTTGAACAGGCAAAAACAAAAGGTATGGGGTGGAGGAATATCTGCTTCCATTTTAGCTGTCACCTTGATTTCTCCCCATCCCCTTTGGTATGTCACATAAACACCAGATGCTCATTAGCAATGATGGTCTAATACTGCTAGAGGCTGCTTCTCCCTGGAGTCCTATTTACAATATCGCCACATTAATTTCTTTTTTTCCTCTCCTGAAATAAGGACCATTTATATTGGGGATCAAGTGGATAAACTGAATACGGAGACTATCTAATGTTAGGTACAAGGTTACAGAAATAGTATCCACTCAGCTCAAAGACTTTGAAATACTTTAATTGTAATGCTAACAAGCCAGGGTAACATTTTCATGAATGGACATTTCTCCATTAATTTTAAATATAGTGGTTGAGCTATTTTGCATCTCAAATTTGCAGGCCTTCCGGGAATAGTGTAGCCCTTATTGCAACTTGAGTTGACTTACATAGCTTCCCCCATGTACACCCTTGTTCCTGTCCTCTTCTGTCCAAACATCAATGCCCATTTATCTGGGGAAGCAGAGAACCCTAAACTTGAAAATAATGTAACACTTTTCCTCAACAGACTCATCAACATAGTGCCTTACAATAAGATTCTTCTAAAAAATTGGAAATGGTAAATTGTACCTTGTATTCAGACTTCATTGTTCCAAACACCTATTTTTCATAGATATGTATCAGAAAAATAAAAATATTACTCTGTAACAGTGTTCTCCAGCTGTTTCACATTTATGGATACATTTGCATGGATGAGGGTGCACTAGCATCTTTCCCATGCCACCTCTATGTTTGCTGTTTTGTAAAGTTGCAGAAAAGTATTATCAGTTGACTGAAGAGCCAGGCTCAAATGGTAAATGTTTTAACAAGGGCAACTTTTCTTTTTCTTTTCCTGGTGCATATTTAAACCAAGATGACCCTGAGTAAAAATGCAGGGGTATTCTGATTCATTACCCTAAAGCATCTGATTTACTTCTACCCATAAAATAGGAAGGGTTGGAGCCTCTCCCTCCTTGGCAGAAGGATCTGAGGCAGAGACAGATGACTCTTGTAGTCCAAAACCATGGGAACAACCACGTTCAGGTGAAAGCTTAGGCTGAGGTTTATTGTTGTTTTTTATAAATTAAACAACAGGAAAACCACAGGAAAGGGTGTGGAGTAAGATTTGGCCGGTATTAAGTGTGTGCATTCTCCTGTTTGGAGCAAGGTCAGAACTCCACCTCTTTAAAATGTTTAATTATTTTACCTATATGATTATAATAATGAACTAGACAAGTAGTTAGCACTTACATAGCATGTTTTAGATTTTTCAAAGCACTGTGTAGAAAATAACTAATTAGATCAAAACACAGCACTTGCAGAAGGATCAGTGAAGTGCAAAACTTTTGACCTTCAGGCTTTGGAGATTCTGCTATGCTGTGCAGTGGAGAAAATGTCTGTATAGTTTTGAAAGCCAGGGAATTGTCAGGGCTTATGGCTCTCCAAACTCCTGGGCATTCTGAGAAACAGGATCTCCAGGCATTGTTTTGAGGGCAAAAGCATCCACACAGAAGCCAGGTTCAGGATGATATTCCTCAGGTCCTGCCTGACAGTCACCTGTGAGAGAGCATCTCCCTTTGGAGCTCTGCGGCCAGTGGTTCCCGGCCAACAGTTAGTCCCTTTGTCTACGTTCCAAGGGGTATTTGTGTGTGGAGGGGCCACCCACAGGGATTAATTCGTATGGGTATTTCAAGTGTTTTACTAGAAGATGCTGCCTCAGAAAACAATGTTCACCCCTTCCCTATCGCCTCCAAGCCAAACAAAAAGAACCTCAATTGCACAGAATTTACACAGAAGGGCTTCTGTGGGGCTGGAGAAACAAGGGATGCTGCTGTTTTGGCTCAACTCCCCTCTCTCCCCACCTCCCTCCCCAATCACCTTTTCTCCCATGGTAGTTTTTGGATTGTTTTTTTTCCTCTATTTTTATTCCCTCTGCTAAAAAAATTGGAGGAACAATTTTCCCCTGAATCTTTGATAATTTCAAACCCTGTTGGGCAACTAATTAGTCAATCATCTGACACGTGGGAATTGACTTGATTTTTACCGATTGTCTAACTGATGTTAAATGTATAAATGTAGTTATATTTTGGGGTTTGTTTTCTTTTTCTTTAAACAGCATACTTGGGTCCACCAGAAGTTAATCTTACTGCTTGTACAACCTGCATAAATGTGATAGTAAAACTTCCAGCCGCGTATTTAAAAGAAAAATCTTTAATTGATGTATATCAAGAACTTGATTATATGACAATAGTGGAATCATTTGATAGAAAGGAAAAGGTAAGTAACTTGTAGTTTTAACATTTAAAGAAAAATGTACAAAGCGTAAAAAATAAATTGGCTTGAGCAGTAAGGAAGCTTGCTGAAGATGAGCTCTGTCGTATCTTATCCTAGATCTTTATATGAATAAGACTATTGTCAGTGGTTTACACAACACAGGATAAATGTGAGCCTTCTTGAGGCATGAGCTGATGATTTGGGTACCAGAGAAAATCCTTCTGCCCTTCATTCCACCCCCCGGTGATACAGTATTCCCCAGTAGGTGCAGTGTAGGAGATTCTCTTCATTCCTTCGAAGCGCCTGACATTGGCTACTTCTAGAGACAAAAAAGCTGATTAGGTTGACCACTGGTTTGTTCCAGTATGTCAGTTCTTATGGTATCACATAGTATTGATCAGAAAAATAAACTCCGTGCTAGAGTATATCAAAAGTGCCTTTTTCCCCTCTACAAGCTCCCCTATCCCAATTTTAAATTATAGTGGACCTTTCCTTCAACTCACTTGAAAAGTAAATAACACATTTACATTGTCACTTTCATGCTGAAGGATCCCAGAATGAACTGTATAAGGAGATCACTTCTCCCGCCTCTATTAAAATGAAGTTCTCTCTAATATGAATCTTGACAATTTATGACATTCTAGGGTGTAATCCAGACCAGTGTGGGGCAGTGTCACCCTTGCCCTGCAATCCTGGGTGCCTCACAATGCTTTGCTGCTGTATCTTCCACTTGGGCTGCTCAGAAACAGCTTTGCAGCATGTGGGTAACACTCTGAGTATCTGTGTCTAGCTGTAGCCTGCCAGTCACACATCAGTCTCACACTCGCTTCCACCAGCCTTGGTGACCACTTGCAGGGTGACTCCAACACACTCCCAGTCCTGGATTTTCCCACAAAACCTGTGTTCTGTACTATCTGGCCCTCTCCTGGACAGTCCAGATATATTAGGCCCATTGCCCCTCTAAGGGGATAAGTATACAGCAGTCTGCTACCCTAAATGGAGCTACACACACAGTTCACAACAATGGATTATTTTTGATTAAAGAATAAAACAAGTTTATTTAACTACAAGGAAATGAGGTTTAAGTGAGTACAAGTATAAGGCATTAAAGTCACAAATGGTTACAAGAGAAATAAAGATAAAATGCTTCCTAGTACTAAAACTTAAGAAACTTGATTTGGTGAAGTCCCTTATCACATGTTTCCAGTAAAACTGCTGACCAAATTCTCAGACCAGGATCTTCTCCCAGAGTCCAAAGGTTGTTTCTTTTGTCCACTTAGGTGAAAGAGAGAGATGGATAGGGAGAGAGAACTTAGTGTTTTTGTTCCTAACTTTTATAGTTCAATCGCCTTCTGAAATGCATTTTCCTGAAGGTTAGCCCTAGATAACGTTCATCCTCACTTTGAGGACAGAGGCAAGGAGTCTGGTGGTGAAGAGGGTCCATGCTGTTTGCTAAGATGCAGATTTGTTTGTTCATGCCTCCCTTCCTTGCCAAAGAATGGCCACTTGGTAGGTGATTGCCCATGAACTTTGCCTCCTGGCTAGAGGCGTTAGCTTGTCCTTTGTCTTTCAGAAACTGGTTTACCCAGACTTTTCTGGTAAACACATTTCAGATCTAATTTCTACTTATTTTTATAACTTTACATATAATGTTGTTATTCACATTTCACCTTGATATTATTGACAAGCCAGTTATTAGTTTTCAAATGATATCTCACAAGGCATATTTTGTACAAAGATTATTACAACAGCGTGTAGGGTGTGAATATAGGGGGCATTTGGTCACATGGTTGTTCAATATTACATGACAACAGATTGGGACAGACATTGAATAAGAATTGTCACCAGATGAAAATGTGGGCTGGGTTCATTACTGACTCCTAGAGAGGTGCAAGACTGCCCACAGGAAGTATTTACACAGTGCCTGTCACAATGGTGTCTGATCACCAAAATATGAGTGATTTCAATTACACTGTTTTCTGCAGCATCTAGGTCCCCTATCTAAGAACTGACGCAGCCCAATTCAGCTACGCTTGTGAGATCAGATGTAATGAACAATTATAATCAAAACCATCAAAGGGGGTTTTTCTAAAAGTCTTTAATAAACCACTCTGAAGACAGATACATTTGAAGAAAGAGAAAAGGAATGTAGATACAAGACTGCTAACTTTTCTACTGAACAGCAAAAGTGCCATTTTATGGTGCACCAACTTCTTGCTAATGTAGAACTTGTAAAATTGAGCTTTTTAATAAATTGAATCCAGTGGACAGAAGTGTAGGGTCAGTCCTTGAGCTCTAGTAACTACTTTCCTTCTCTCGAAAACTGGAAAAGTGCTATGCTTCCTCCCCATTCTACCCCCACCACCAACTATACAACTCAGTTGTACTTGCCACTGTACAGCTTCACAATGGGGATATTAAAATAGCTATTAAATGCAAGGTTTTTTTTAATCCGTGTTTAACAACTCCTTTTAGACAAACAGGTTTCAATAAGATATTGTTTTCATGGCAGATTCCTATTAAGAATGAAACCTCTGAAGAAAGCTTTAGCTATGTTGTTGGAAGCTTGCATTCATATACAAATTATTGTGTGTCTGTTGCTGTGGCTGCATCAATAAACCATCATTCCATCCCTTCGGCCTTGAAATGTATAATCACCCCGTCCAACACTCAACCAGGTATCAAATATTTTAAAGTTTGGTGGGGGAGGGGGTCAGGTTGTCAGTCTGGTAGTTTTTTAGTTTTTAATAGTATTTTCAGAAAAGGGTAACTGGTAAATATCCCAGTAAGAGAGAGAGCATCTTTTGACAGACATTTGGTTGGACCTATAAATGACATATGAGGTACCGGATAGCTTTGGCTAATCCTGCTGGCTGTACAAATAGCTCTTTAATTGTTTTCAGTGATCCAGAGTTGTTCTTTTCAATCTTAAATAAGTGTGTAATATAAGAAAAATTGGAAATCTCTCCTACATCTATTGGGTTTTACTCAGTATGTTTTTTTTTCCATTTGCAGGTTATGGTATAATTCCAATCCTAAGTGGTGGACTTGTTTCATTGGTAATAGGCATCTTCCTGCTAGGACTGTATAAAGGAGGTTTCATTTGCTTGAAAAGTAAACCATGGCCAAAAGTCTTGGTACATCTTTTTTGTATTTAATTTACCTGGTGGGGGAGAGGGAAGGCCTCATAATGTTTATATAGCAAGATATATTGTTCATTAGATAAAAGTTAAGAAACAAATATTTTGCATTGAAGAGTTCCCTTAAAAGTGAATTGCAAAGCAACTAGAAATTCCATCCACTTTAGATGTAGACTGCTAGATGCCTGCAAGGCAGTGGGGGGTGGTCTGTAAATGACCTGAACGTTCATTTTTGTACATTTTTATTTTTCCTTTTCTACTCCTACGATTTCTGAAATTGGCTCCCAATTAAATGTCAGTTCTCTGAGCATCATACTGGGGATCCTATGTAGAATAAAATGTGATAAATGTCATGGAACTTCACTGGACCAAAGGAGCAGCTACAGAAAGGGAGGATATATCTGGGGAAATAAAGTGTTTTTTATTTTTGTGTTTTCTTAAATATTTTCCATCTTAAGGGATTTTTATTTAAAAAAAAACACAAATAGGCATCTTAGCCCTCTGGCCACCTTATGGGCAAGTTCTATTCTCTAGAACAGGAGTTCTCAAACTCGGGTTCAGGACCCCTCTGGGGGTCACAAGGTTATTACATGGGGCGTTACGAGCTGTCAGCCTCCACCCTAAACCCCACTTTGCCTCCAGCATTTATAATGGTGTTAAATATATAAAAAGTGTTTTTAATTTATGAGGGGGGTCACACTCAGAGGCTTGCTATGTGAAAGGGGTCACCAGTACAAAAGTTTGAGAACCACTGCTCTAGAAAGTTTTCAGAAGGTGTTGTGGTGTCATCAGCATGGTGAATGCCAGAGCACCACAAGAAGCCTGGACATTTGTGGAAACTGAATGGCAGAAAGTGAGAATTTAACTAATGATGTGTCACCTGCCATTCTTAGCCTGGGAAGTTTAGGACATATTGCTAATGTGGGAAGAATGTTCATTATTCAATTTGAAGCTTAGCTTGGAGGACGGGGGGGGGGGGGGGGGGCGACAAAAATACTTATCTGTAGGTTACTAAATGTTGTAGCTTAAATTGCTTAAATGCTGTATTTTTATCAAAACAGTTTTTTGCTAGTTCTGCTACAACACAGGTGATTTGAAACGGACTAACATAGTTGATTGATAAAGGTATGGATTAAAAGTTAAAATCAAGGTCTTCTGCTCATTTCTGAGGTTTTTGTCCTGTTGTAGGGCAAAAGATCACTTGTAACTTTACGCTATGATTACTAGATATTCCTGGCACCCTAGCCAACATTGGTTTAATGTCCAAAGCTGCTGGTAAGCTAGTGCTGAATATATAATTACTGCCAAGTTTACCTGCAGAGTCAAGGCTTCTCCAATAAATTGTTGATTTACACAGAGTTTTGGAATATCTCAAATATGAAAATGACCATACAGGTTTGAGAACATAAGCATGACATATATGTTTTTGTGTATTATAAAATTATGGTTTCCATAGTATAACTATTGAAGTTATGAATAGCGATGGTTGAAAACTTTCCATCAAAACTGTTTTTTGGATAGAAAAATTGAGATTTCAACTAAACAAATTTTTTAGCAAAATTGTCTGTCTGCTTTTCACTAATAACTGTATTTTTTTTCAACAAAAAATCAATACCCCAAACTCAAAAACTGAAATATTTGTATATAGATATCTTTCCATGGTACCTCATGCAAGTTGTAGTTTGGTTTCCTCATGTCCCCATTCTCTCTGGGTTGAGCTGGGCTTTCAGCCCAGATGATATCTCCCTTGATGATCTCACTAGATCTCACCATGGCCACGGACTCCCATGATGTAACCCCCCCCAGGGGGATGTAGTCTAACCAGGGAGCCAGCCTGTAGAGGAGAATGGGGATGTGAAATACCCAAACAACATTTCTCATCAGCCACTACAGTAGCAATTCCAAATTAAAATGTTTTGTTTTTTGACAAAAAGCTCACAAGGAAAAAGCCCATCCTGAAAGTGGCTCTATTTTCTGCTGGTTTGGCTAGAGCCTTTGTGGCATGATGTCACAATTTAAAGCTATGGACACCCTGAAGATCTTACACTCTAAATAGGCAATGTACACAAAGATGTGGAGGAAAAACAGACACGGAGAGGGGAAGTAAAAAAATGGAACACAGCTTTTCTAAGTCCCAGTCCGATGCCCTACCCATTAGAGAATGGTGCCTCTCTAGTACAGTATGGATATGCCCTGGAATTTCATATCAACCTATGATGTCCCAGTCCCCAAAGTTCAGAAGTCAGGAAAGACACATGCTAATTATGCAGGAAATCTCTTCCCTTGTCATTCTGGAGGGCCAACACCAGAAAAATTCCCAGAGCTGTTCTTCATATTTTTTTTTTATTGTCCACAAGAGGACAGGAGACCAAGAGGCACTAAAAATTCATCTCCTTCTTAAGAAAAAACAAAACTCTGGATGAAATGTGGAAAAGAGCTCTTACAATTGATCTATCACACACTGAATAAGAGCCCAGTATCTTACTTATGTCATTACACCCAGGGTGTGAAGGAGATAAGTCATGAAGGGCTTCTTTGGCCAGGTGGATAAGATGTTGCTTTGAGGAAGCATACAAGTCTTCAGGGTATGTCATTCCTGAGGCAACCTGAACTTGCTCTACAATGTCAACAGCAGTCTCCCAAGCAAAGAACATCTTTGCTGAAATAGATATACATAGAAAAAGTCTGGCCTTCAGTTTCCTTGTATACCAGATGTTATAAACTGGATCTGCAATCATCCCAAGATGCCTCCTTTGTCATGAGTGTGCTCTAAATAGTGGTTCCAAAATAGATATGCCACAGGATTCAGGATTTCTCACTTACCCCTCAGTCTCTCTTTCGTAATTTATTAGTGTATTCTTATATCAGTGAGGATTAGGGGAGAGCTTATGCTAGAGAATGGAATGGTAATTTTACTAGAAGGAAATTAGCATGTGAGTACTCTCAAATGGCTGTATTTCTCGTAGCCAACTACAAGTGTATGACCAAATCTATCATTAACTACCAAGTGTCAAAGCTGGAAAACACTTACAGGTTTAGAAGAACTCTTCTAGTGGTTGGCCTGGTAGGCAGGGCCAACATCCCCTGCATAGACTTTAAAGTAACTGTCTCCAGTCACTGTACAGATGAAGACAAAATCCATGATTGAGGATTAATGGTGAAACTAGTAGAAAAAAGGAAATTTAATTGGTGAAATACATTGTACATTGCCTCACATATTTTGACTAAAACAATCTTTCTCAGGCTTGTTATGTGAGAGAATGTCTTTTAGGGAATTCATACAGCTGGGATATTATACACACATATAGGATTTTGTACAGGTGGCAAATATTAAAAGGGCTTTAAAAATTGATCCTTAGCTTCCAGGAAGGAAATAGAAAACGTTAGTTAAGCAAAAAGAAAAGGAGTACTCGTGGCACCTTAGAGACTAACAAATTTATTTGAGCATAAGCTTTCGTGAGCTACAGCTCACTTCACCAGATGCATGACGTTAAGCAGTGTACTGAAGAGTTTTAGGACTACCCTCTGAACCTAAGTTCTCCGCAAAGAGAGCTGGAAACTTTTTTTTCCCCTCGCCTTTTCCTTGTTTTTCAAAACCTTGCCATAAAATATATTTGATAGTCTTCAACAGAGACAATCCCACAAAAAATACATCTTGAAAACACGGTGTCCTCCATCTGGGGTTTTCTTGGGCAAAAAGCATAGGGTCATTTCTGATCTTATTTGGAACCAATATGCAATTGCATAAGCCTATCTAGTTCTCTGTGTTTGCATTTTGGAGCATGATGCCATTCTTTTTTGAGTGCAGGAGAGGGAAGACTTCTGGGTTCTCAGACCTTTGAAGATAATGCCAAAACATGTATATTGGGGTGATCCGTTGACTTCTGAACACTTTTGCCTGTGTACTAGTATAAGTGCAAAGTGGTGAGGCAGTTGTTAAAGTAAATAACAAGATTACTTTCTTATTCTCTTATTTGTGTGTAATTTTTGTGTGTGTGATTTTTTTTTTTTGTTTTGTCTTTTTAGGAAACCACAAATAACTTACATTGCTCAGTGCATGAACCTGATCCTGAAAAAATGTGCTCTGTGCAAGTCATGTATAAAGAGATGAAAAAAAAAGAGTGGGAATACAGTTATGATGATGATAGCGAAAGTGATAGTGAAAATTCTGGTGAATATACTAGACATGACAACATCTTGGGCAGAGTTCCAAGTTCCCATGCCAAATCAAACACCTTCGTGCACCAGACTATAGACTATCCATCTGCAGAGAGTAGCAGTGAAGCAATTGAACTTCTGGGTTCTGAGGCAGAAAATTCTGAAGAGCATCAATCTGTCATTAGCGAAAATGAAAGCACAAGTAGAGTGTTCTTTCATCCTTCATCTGAAGTAAACAGTTCGTCAACTTCTGGGTTAAGTAACAGTGCTTGCTTTAACATAAACTTAAATACTGTGATGCTGAGAGACCCTGACAAGACCCGGGATGATTCTGCAACATTAATCTCCCAGCAAAAGGATGCAGTTGACTTTCAAGATTCTAGTGCTTCTGATGCACTTGAATCAAAATTTTTTACTAACACAGTAGATGTTAAGAAGCCAGATTGTCATAATATCTCACATGAATTGCAAAAACCTAGTATCTCGGATGAAAGTGATGCATCAGATTCTGAATACATAAGGAGATGAATTGGCGAAAGCTAGAACCACTTTATAAAACATGAATAAACAACTGGTCATGTTTCAGAGTTTCTCTTTCTGGTTTGAACGTACAATTCAGTTTCTGATGAACTCTGCATATTTTAAATTCTAAATATATGCCTGTACATTATAAAAGCATGCAGGACTCATACATTAATTAACAGTGTTTTGGTAGCTTAGGGCTTCTCTACACTAGGGGTTTAGTCCAGTCTAACTCGAGTTAGTGCAGATTGAAAATACCTGTGTACACATGAAGCAAACCCTAACCCTTGGTGCAAATTCTGGAGTCCTCCTTCAAAGTGTACTAAGTTCAGTGAAAATTGAGTTAGTGCAGACTATCACTCATATCTGCACAATGTTGCTACATTGTACTTTAGCACTCCTCCAACATCTGTCTGACACTGCTTTGTGGGGTCAAATGATAGGTATGTGGGCACCATCAGTTGCCCAATACAATCAGGAAACCCTTGCATGCAGAGCCATCAGTAATCTCCTGAGCATTACCAAGATTTATAACCTGGTGCAACAGTACCTTCTGCGTGGCAGCACACACCTGCGTGACAATGCCTCCAACAGTCGATTGCCCCACATCAAATTGGTTGGCTATGGACCAGTAACAGTTGGGGTGGCCAGCTTCTCAGTGGGTTATGGGACTTTACATGTTGATATGGTGCCACTGCAGCTAGTTCAGCACAGATCTCGGAAAAGATTGCCTTCACTGTCCTGAAATTCTGTTGCCACGGCTGGTCATCCCGGATCTGCAGAACAATCCTCTCCCACCAATCAATGCTGCTTTCCTGAGCCCAGAAATGGCACAGCACCAAGTGAAACTGCTCCAGGAAGAGTAGAATAGTAGTTGCTCAATGTCCTGCTCATTCCTCTGCTACTGTCGCTGGTAGGTGATTGGAGGCCAAAGCCACCCAGCACTGAGAGCTCAAATAAAGTCCAGACAGCCTCTGCGCATAATCATAGTTGCCAGAATCGTGGTGTGGAGCATTGTTGCCTCCATGCTGGCCAACAGCAGTTCGAAAACGATGCTAGCCTTCCCAGATAGAGAGGAATCGAATCAGGGTAGATGGAGCAAAACATGGAATTCTGAATTTTACCTTAAGTCCCAGAATTCCTCTGGTTTCTGCAATGCATTTCACAGTGTGCAACAAGACAAATCCCAGAATGCACACAGTTCAACAGCAAAGCAAAGGACCATCGGATACTCACCCAAAATGCCACATGCTTAGTTCGCTCAAAGCCTCCACCATGTGTACGAAATGATGCGAATTGAAAGAAGGCACAGCTGTCCCGTATACATGCTGTTAGAGCAACTTCTATATTGTGCACCAACTGATATGCATCAGCTGGAACAAACTAAACCCGTTGTTCAGACAAGCTTTTTAGTGTACAATACTAGCTTTATTTCACACACAAAAGCGATGTACAGATCTGAAGGTAAATATATGTAGCAACAGTATATTGCAGTTATTAAACTTTGTGAATTCTCACACATTGTGGTCCACAGACAAGTCCACTTTAAGTGTTTAATAAGTAGTAAACCTTTACCAAAAATTCACCGTGAGAAACAGAAATAATGATGTTACCATATGGGTGGTTTCACCACAAAGTAATCTCCACAAGCAGTCTCTGGAAGGTCTGCTCTATATTGGTGGTTACTTTTAAATATGTTTTAACCATTGCAAACAATAGAGTAATGCTGCATTCCTGTAAATGAATTAATCCTACACAGAAGCTGTTTATGCAGAGAAAGCTGATTAAGTGAAAACCATGGGAAAAGAATGAAAACTGCCATTGTTTCTGAACTGTATCTCCTATATTGATAACATTTAAACAGATTCAGCATTTACCTCAATCTATAGTGAAACCAAGACCAGACAGCTAGTAGATGGTCATAGCACATTTGGTGGGTTCAGACCCAGAAAGAGCACTCTCTTTTAAAAGTCTTCAGTATAAAATAAGACATTATTATTTTTCCACAAAGCATATTTCATTGCAAAACACTGAAGGTGAAATCTTGGTCCCATTTAAGGTCTGGTCTACACAACAGAGTTATGTTGACACAAGGCAGCTGACATTGACCTAGCTATGGAAGTGTCTAGACTTACATTTCTCTCCCACCGACATTAACTGCACTGCTATGCCGACTTCATAACTCCACCTCCACGAGTGGCATAGAGTCAAGATTGATGTAGTTAGGTTAACACAGAGTCCGTGTAGACACTGCATTGCGTATGTTGACTATTACTGGATTTCAGGAGCCATTCTAAAATGCCCCACACTGACAGTACAACCCATAAAAATGTTCCTGGTGAGGATGCGCACTACCGACACAAGGAACAAAGTGTGGACATGCACAAGCAGTGTAATTATTGCAACAGCTGTATGCCGAAGTAAGTTAGGTTGATTTAAATTTGTAATGTACATATGGCCTTTGTCAATGGGACTTTTGTCATATGTTTCTTTGGGGCCAGGATTTCACTTGATAATTAAAGCAGCTTAAAATAGTATAAGGTATTAAGAAATACTACAGAACATATTTAGACTTGTACCATAGATACAAAATCTTTATCAGAAGTTAAAGTGTGAACTTCTAATGCAATGTATGATGCTGCATGGAAATATTCCTTTTTGTAATGACATAACCAGGAACTGTGTATGTGCCAGAAAGTATGTAAACCAGGAAACACACAATATTTTAGGAGCAGAGTTCAAGCTGCTAAAATAATTCAACAGGTCATTCCTAACTGGTAATGGAAGTGGATGTCTTTGTGTTTGTTTGTTTTTATTTTAATTACCTTCTTACGTTTTATATATTTTTTTACATTTTTTTAAAATGATCAGCTACCACATTGTATTTTTGAGGTGTAGTAAATGCCTTTTTAAAATCAATAAAAGTTTTTGAAAATGTCTAACTATTGCTCTGGAATATTTAGTAATGCTACGTATGTGCTCCATCTAATCTTGTGGATAGATTTAAGAATGAAGATAAACTGAGTCAGATTCTGTGTTTCATTCTGGCCCCTTTGTGCCACTGGAAAGCCACCAGCTCTTAGCAGATGAGAATTTCCTCAGCATAGGGAAGCTTTTAGCTGATGTAGAGCTGACATACCCAGCTCCTGTTCCAATCTGACTCTGGCATAGGGGACAAGGAGGTCCCATGGCCATGTGCACTGTGCTCCAGCTATGACTATTGTCCCTTGGCAACCATTGCCAGCCAGTCTTGGAATGAGAGGGAAGGTCCTCTCATGGATCAGTAACTGGTTAAAAGACAGTAAACTATAGCTCATAGAGCTAGCTTAGCCTTTTATGTAATGCAAGGAATACAGGCCTGTATCCTGTAAAACATTGGCTTAAGCAAGTTAGCATAAGTAAAGTAGGCCTATGACCCTTAGCATAGATAAAATGGCCTGACAGTTACCCTAGACTTTGGGAAACTGGGAATAGCTTGGTCAAGAGAAAGAGTTGGTCCAGAACAATACCAAGCAACTGCAAGAACACTGAACTGGTACTGGGTTTGGCTATTTCAGGATAGAATTGCAGGCAGATGTTTAACCACATACGTGCTTTAGCAATAGGTGATGTATATGATAGAGCAGCGTTTCTCAAACTGTGGTCCACGGACCCCTGGTGGTCTGCGAGGGTACCCCAGGGGGTCAGCCAGCCCCGCTGATAATCTCCCCCTCCCTCCCTCAACTCCTACCTCTCCTTCCCAGCGCCTCTTGCTCGCTGGGGAACAGCTGTTCCTCAGCATGCATGAGGCACTAGGAGGAAGCGAGGGGAGCAGGGACAGGGGGCACTTGGGGGAGGGGGTGGAAAGAGGCAGGGAAGAGGAGGGGCAGAGGTGGAGCAGGGGCGGGAAGAGGTGGGGTGGGGCCTTGCAGGAATGGGTGGAGTGGAAGCAGGGCCTGGGGCTGAGCAGGGGGACTTGGGGTCCATGAAAAAAATTAAATCAAGGTGGGGGTTGTCAGGTTGCTAAAGTTTGAGAACCGCTGTGATAGAGCTAAAAGGCTTTAATACAGGGGTGGGCAAACTACAGCCCACGAGCTGTTTTAAGCCGGCCCCTGAGCCGCACCAAGCAGCTTGGCCCCGCTCTGGCCGGGGCGCTGGGTCGGGGACCAAGCCGCATGGTGCAGCCCCGATCCGGCCAAGGTGCAGGGTCAGGGCCACACCACAGCTCGGCCCTGGTCTGGCTGGGGCACTGGGTCAGGGGCCGAGCCACGTGGTGCAGCCCTGCTCTGGCTGGGGCACTGGGTCGGGGGCCGAGCCACGTGGTGCGGCCCTGCTCTGACCAGGGCACAGGGTCGGGGCCACACCACACGGCTCGGCCCCGCTCCAGGGGGTGCTGGGTCAAGGGCCACACCCCTGGGCCTCTTCCCAACCCCCTGCCCAGCTCTGATCCCCCTCCTGCTCTCTAAACCCCTCGATCCCAGCCCGGAGCACTCTCCTGCATCCCAAACCTCTCATCCCTAGTCCCATCCCAGAACCCACACCCCCAGCCAGAACCCGAACCTCTTTCCGCACCCCTGCCCCAGCCCTGATCCCCCTCTTGCCCTCCAAACCCCTCAGTCTCAGCCCAGAGCACCCTCCTACACCCCAAACTCCTCAGCCCCACCCCAGCACCCGCACCCCCTCCCACACCCCAGCCCCAATTTTGTGAGCATTCATGGCCCTCCATAAAATTTCTATTCCCCAATGTGGCCCTGGGCCCAAAAAGTTTGCCCACCCCTGCATTAATATGTTAACCTATAGGATAAGCATACCTCAATATTATGAGGGCAAGGAAGTTAGAACTGGACATGGAAGGGTGGGCATCTGAACAAATATTCATGATTGTACCCAGGCCCTGAGCCACCATGTAGCAGAAGCTAGCTTTCTATCATTGACCCTTCAGCTCTTCGTTGTTATCTACCACCGACCTTTGGTCACTGGGGTTCTGGACCATTGGATTCATTTGGCATGCCAGGGGCAGGGCTGGTCCTTTGTCACCACCAGGTCTCCAAGGAAGGGTAGGAGTATATAAATAGATGAGCATCTGCAGGGAATGACACCAAAGACAGCAGTAATACAGTATTAGGTGTTGCGGTTCAGTGATGAGACAGAACACAGCTTTATGCAAGCAAACAGGCTGGTCAGCGGAGATGGGCTGTTCTGCCCCCCCTGCCTTCCACCTTCTCCTTTTATTATATTTCTCCCCCTAAGCATTACACACTGCTACACAAAGGAATGTATGACGTTGATTCATATGCTTAGTTACCATCCTCTATCTACTACAATCCTGGTTCTCAGGCCTTGAGCCCAGGCTAAAGAAACCTCCCACAGTTGCTGTCCAAACAATCAAGTTCTCAGGGTTCATATCTAGCCCTTGTCCTTGGATAGAGCAATGTGTGCATTGCTCCTAGGAAACAGTCAGGGTGTGCCCCGCCTGCTTCCAGGTGGAATAGCTAAACATTAACCCTTCAATTAGGGGTATTTGTTTATGTGGGTCACAGCTTTATTGTCTTTACTTATTATTTAAATAAAAGTGGCTGAGGCTTGGCTTTGCCCTCGATGTGAATATCTTTGCCATACACCCCAGGGTTCCCTACAAGATATTGAGTTTGTTAGTTTTAATTCTGGGATGAGAACCTTATTACCCCCAGCTCATTATATTAGTATCTATCGGCAACCAATACAATTATTAACCATTAAAAAGGATCAGGCTACAAAACAAAGGGTAGGAATGGATGGTCAGTTTTCAGAATGGAGAGTGGTAAATAACAGTGTTCCCCCAGGATCTGTACTGGGACCAGTGCTGTTCAACATATTCATAAATGATCTGGAAAAGGGGGTAAACAGTGAGGTGGCAAAATTTGCAGATGATACAAAATTACTCAAGATAGTTAAGTCCAAAGCAGACTGCAAAGAGCTACAAAGGGATTGTGCAAAAATGGGTGATTGGACAACAAAATGGGAGATGAAATTCAATGTTGATAAATGCAAAGAAATGCACATTGGAAAAAATACATACAAAATGAGAGGGTATAAATCAGCTGTTACCACTCCAGAAAGTGATCTTGAAGTTATCGTGGATAGTTCTCTGAAAGAATCTGCTCAATGTGCAGTGGCAGTCAAAACAACTACATAAGAGAATTTAGGAACCATTAGGAACGGGATAGATAATAAAACAGTAAATATCATAATACTACTATATAAATCCAGAATATACCCACCTTCAATACTGTGTGCAGCTCTGGTTGCCCCATCTCAAAGAAGATATATTAGAAATGAAGAAAGTAGAGAGAAGGGCAACAAAAATGATTTAGGGTATGAAACCGCTTCCGTCTGAGGAGAGATTAAAAAGATTGGGACTGTTCAGCTTGGAAAAGAGATGACTAAGGAGAGGTAGGCTAGAGGTCTATAAAATTACAAATGGCGTGGCGAAAGTGAATAAGGACGTGTTACTTACCTATTCAGATAACACAAGAACCAGGGGTCACCCGATGAAATTAAGAGGCAGCAGGTTTAAAACAAACAAAAGGAAGTACTTCTTCACACAACGCACAGTCAACCTGTGGAACTCATTGCCAGGGGATGTTGTGAAGGCCAAAACTATAACTGGGTTCAAAAAAGAACTAGATAAGCTTATGGAGGATAGGTCCACTAACAGCTATGAGCCAAGATGGTCAGGAATGCAACCCCATGCTCTGGATGTCCCAAAACCTCTGACTGGCAAATGTTGGGACTGGACAGGAGGGGATGGATTAATAATTGCCCTGGTCTGTTCATTCCCTGTGAAACACCTAGCATTGGCCACTGTCAGAAGACAGGATCCTGGGCTAGACAAACCACTGGTCTGACCCAGTATGGCCATTCTTATGCTAACTCCATTGATAAGGCCCCCTGTTCAATGATGTGTTCAAATTATGTCTTTACTTACACCTGTACAACCCTACTCCTGTGCAATCCAGTCCATAACTGAGGACAATAAGACTATACAGATGTAACTGAAGGCAGAATTTGGCCAGCAGAATCTTTTATTACTGAAGATGATGCACCTCTGATAAAGGACTGGTATTCCCAATTGACAAATGTCTTTTCGCTAAAATGAGCATTGATTATGATAGTACGAACGCAAAATCATCATACTAATGGTGCTGGATTCTTTATTCTATTCATTGTGGACCATATCCTGAAGTCCATAACTTTTACTTAGGCCCTTTTTCAGCTAAAACTCCCACTGCTTTCCCTGAGAGTTTTGGTTAAGAAGGGGCTGAATATGAACTATGTGACTTGTCCTGTGTTTGTCTATTTCAATTCATGCAATTATTCCATTAGTACACTAATCTCCATGCCTACAGTTACATAATGAATTTTTGTCATCGTTTATGTAAAATACCAATAATTAGAGTCATAGATGAGTTTAAGGCCAGAAGAGACCACCAGATCATCTCGTCAGACCTCCTGTATATCACAGGCCACCAACGTCACTGGGCACCCGCACACTAAACCCAACAACCAACATTAGAACAAAGAATTACAACCTGCCTCGGGAAACTAGACTATTATGTGCCACGGGCACAGAATAGGAGGTACCGAGGTGCACCAGTGCCCAAGGCCCTGCAATGGCAAGGAAATGATTAAGTGAGATATAGCCAGATAATCCTGGCAAGTGACCTGCACCCACACGATGCAGAAGAACGTAAACCACCCCCCCCCAGGTTCATTGCCAATTTGTCTTGGGGGGAAATTCCTTCCTGGCCCCACATATGCTGGGTGATCAGTTAGACCCTGAGCATATGAGTAAGAACCAGACAGCCAAGCACCTGAGAGAGAGACTGGTCAGTGGTACCTCAGAGCCTGGACCCTCCCCATCCAATGTCCCATCTCGACTAGGGCCATGCCTGATGCTTCAGAGGAAGGAGATTTAAAAAACAAAACAGAATACATTGGGGGGGGGATCCTTCCAGACCCCAGCAAGTGGCCAGATGAAACCATGAAGCATGAGCTTTTCAAAATATGAGACAAACCGGAAGTGAGCCCCAGAGCGGCTGAGCCCTGCCCCCCACCATCACAAGCAACCCTGTCATTCAACTCCAGTCAGAAATTTATCCAGCTCTCTCTCATAATTAATTGAGTTGTTTGCTCCCACAATTCCTATTGGGAAGCTGTCCCAAAACCTCACCCCTTTGATGGTTAGAAATAAATTTCCAGTCTGAATTTGTTCCTAGCCAGTTTATATCCATTGATTCTTGTACCAACATTGTCCTTTAGCTTAAATAGCTCTTCATGCTCCCTGGTATTTAAAGAGAGCAATCATATCCCCTCCCAGCCTTCCTTTTTCGAGACTAAACAAGGCAAGCTCTTCCAGTTTACTCTCATAAGAGAGGTCCTCTATTCCCCTGAACATCTCAGTAGCTCTTCTCTGCACCTGTTCCAGTTTAAATTAATCATTCTTTAACCGGGATGATCAGAATTGTGCATACTATTCCAAATGAGGTCTTACCAGTGCCTTGACCAATGGGCATTAATACCTCTCTCTACTAGAAATGCTTCGCTTGATACATCCTGGAATTACATTTGCCTTTTTCACAGACACATCACATTGGTGGCTCATAATCTTCCTGTGATGGACCCACATACCCAGGTCTCTCTCCTCCTCTGTCACTCTCAGCTGATGAACCCCCAGCTTGTAGCAGTATTATTACTACTGATTATTAGACCCTAAATGGATGACTTTGCACTTTTTACTATTGAATTTCATCCCATTTCTGTCACTCCCCAGTCTTCAAGGTCATCCAGATCTTCCTGTGTAATATTCCGATCCTCCTCTCTACTGACAATGCCTCCCAACTTTGTATCATCAGCACATTTCATTAGCCCTCTGCTGCTTTTTGTGCCAAGGTCATTAATAAAAATATCAAATGAGATTGGTCCCAAGACCCATCCGTGAGCAACTCCACAAGTAACTTCCCTTCAGTCCTTTATTCGTGCTTCTGCACAACCCATTGTCTATTCCCCATTAGCCCATTCCTTATTTACCTTACAGTTTTTGTACTGATTCCCCATCTTCCCTAATTTAACTAATAATTACCTATATACTACCATCTCAAACACTTTCTTGAAGTCCAAGTATATTAGATCTACTGCACTTCCCTTATCTATAAAATCAGTTATTTTTTGGTAAATCCATGTTACATTACATCCCTTTTACCTCCATGAATTTAATTATTTTTTCCTTTATAATTTTTTCTAAAGCCTTAAAGACTACTAAGGTCAGACTAACAGGTTTGTAATTACCTGGATCATTTTTTTCCTTTTTAAAATATAGATATGACATAAGCTATTCTCCAGTCATATGGTACTACCCCTATAAATAGATAGATTTATTAAAAATCATTGCTATCAAACTAGCAATCTCGTGTGCCAGTTCTATCAGTATTCTGGGATGGAATTTATCCAATCCCCCTGATTTCAGCCCATTAAGATCTTTAACATTTTCTTCCACCTCAGATGTGGTAATTTCCATTTCTAGACACTCATTTCCATCAGCCATACTGCCTTCATGCACACGGTCGATATAATCATCCTTACTGAAAACCAAGACAAAGTATTCATTTACTTTTTGGGCCATACATGGATTATCTTTAAACTCCTCCTCATCCACATAGCCTAACAGCCCAACCTCATCCTTCCTTATTCTCTTTTTATATAACTCAAAAAACTCTCATTGTTTATTTTAATTTCGTTGGCAAGAGCTAATGCAGCTTCACCTTTAGCAATTCTCACTTTATTTCTACACTTTCTAACCTCCACAGTGTAGCTTTCTTTGCTAATCAACCCCTTTTTCTAGTCCCTATAGGCTCTCTGCTTACTCCTAATAATCTTTTTGAAGTGGTTAGTATGCTCAAATAAATTGGTTAGTCTCTAAGGTGCCACAAGTACTCCTTTTCTTTTTGCGAATACAGACTAACACGGCTGTTATTCTGAAACCTTTCTTTAACTAGTTCCCTTAATTTCCCCAAATCTGCCCATCTGAAATAAAAAATCATAGTTGATGACCTGGTTTTGATAATCCTCCCATTTAATTTAAACCGAATCAGCTGATGATGGCTCAATTCAAGGTTATTTCCTATGACCAGCTCTTCTAGGATGTCTGCACTGCTTACAGAAGCTAAATCCAAAATTGCATCACTTCTTGTTGGTTCAGTAACAATTTGAGGAAGAAAACGGTCATCTGTCACATCCAGGAATAAGGGGGCCTACCAGCATTAGTAGCATTTATTCTGCAATCCATAATCCAGGAAGCTAGTCTCCATATTATGACACAATTCCTGGCAGGATTTATTTTTCTAATAATACTAAAGAGATCACTATCCATATCCAAGACTGACGCTGGGGGTCTACAGTAGACCCCTAACATTATCCCAACAGAACCTCTTTTACCATCCTTCCACGAAGTTATTTTGACTCAGACAGATTCTCTCTTGTCCATAGCATCACTTTGTATTTCTTCGCAGCTTGCTGCGTCATTGATATACAACTCTACCCCACCACCTTTACTGTTATTCCTCTCTCTCCTAAACAGCAAATACCCTCCCTCCAATACCTGTATTGCTGTCATGAGAGCTAATCCACAATGTTTCTGTTATCCCTATATCTGGTTTGAACTCCTGCACCAGTAGTTCCAGTGCCTCCATTTTATTGTCCAGACCCTTTGCATCCACTACAAGCATTTCATTTGTTTTTCTTGCATTTCACCCAGTTTTCTAGCCAGACTGGATGAAGACCTTTTACGAAGGTTACGTTTACACACCACTGGCGATGACGTGTAGCGTGCATGTAGTTACATGCCACATTGAAAGGCATACTGCGGGGCGCACCTCCGTGTGCCAGTGAAAGGCTCAGGCAGAGGGAGTCAGCAGAGAAAAGCTTCAGCCGCTCCCTGCTACTGGAGCCTTTCACTGTGGCAAGGAAAGACTTTGGAAGGGAGGAGACGGCAAAGGAAGCTAAGCCTTTCCCCACTG
Source organism: Lepidochelys olivacea (assembly GCF_965140295.1). Lineage (NCBI taxonomy): Eukaryota > Metazoa > Chordata > Testudines > Cheloniidae > Lepidochelys > Lepidochelys olivacea. The sequence goes on along the minus strand of NC_140411.1, from coordinate 167,029,949 downwards.
CCTCGCACCTTCCCGAGCTTTTCCCCACTGCCAGTCTTTCCCTGTATCAGGGAAAGACTTCAGCAACAGAGGAGCTGGTGGAAGCTTTCTCTGCTGCCTTGCCGCTTCGAGAACCTTTCCCCTCCGCTGGAGTCTTTTCCTGAGGAGAGAAAAGGCTCCAGCAGCAGGACACCACACTACTACAAATAGCAGTGTCCACGGGAGGCATGGCTTGGGAGAGGAGAGAGCCATATAGGGCATGTATTCAGGTACATATCCACACCCTTCAGGCATGACTTTACTCTCCTATGCCAGGCCTAACTCTCTACACTCCTGTTTATACTTGTGCTGAGTGGGGGGAGGCTACCCAAGTAGGTACTCTACACGCTGCCAAAAGAAGCATGCAGTGTAGACATACCCTTTTAAGTGTAACACCTACCTGCCTACTATGCCAATCAATATTTGTATTTTGTTACTCCTTGCTGTCCATAGTGTTACCTAGTGGTGTTCCATTGTCTCCTGTTTTATCTTAATTTAGCTCTGTCTCCTGTGTACTGACACCAGGCATGGAGATTTCATGAATCTCTCCCAACCTTCCCCCTTTATAGAATCATAGGGTGAGAAGGGACCGCAAGAGTCATGTATGTAGTCTATCCCCCTGCCAAGATGCAGAATTTGTTGTGTCTAAACCAGCCAAGATAGATCAGGCCAAAAGAAATCTGATGAGGTTCAACAAGGACAAGTGCAGAGTCCTGCACTTAGGAAGGAAGAATCCCATGCACCACTACAGGCTGGGAACCGACTGGCTAAGCAGCAGTTCTGCAGAAAAGGACCTGGGGATTACAGTGGATGAGAAGCTGGATACGAGTCAGCAGTGTGCCCTTGTTGCCAAGAAGGCTAACAGCATACTGGGCTGCATTAGTAGGAGCATTGCCCGCAGATCGAGGGAAGTGATTATTCCCCTCTGTTCGGAACTGGTGAGGCCACATCTGGAGTATTGCATCAAGTTTTGGGTCCCCCATTACAGAAAGGATGTGGACAAATTGGAAAGTGTCCAGCAGAGGGCAACGAAAATGATCAGGGGGGTGGGGCACATGACTTATAAGGAGAGGCTGAGGGAACCTGGCTTGTTTAGTCTGCAGAAGAGAAGAGTGAGGGGGGATATTTGATAGCAGACTTCAACTACCTGAAGCGGGGTTCCAAAGAGGACAGAGCTTGGCTGTTCTCAGTGGTGGCAGATGACAGAACAAGAAGCAATGGGCTCAAGTTGCAGTGGGGGAGGTTTAGATTGGATATTAGGAAACACTATTTCACTAGGAGGGTGGTGAAGCACTGGAATGGGTTACCTAGGGAGGTGGTGGAATCTCCATCCTTAGAGGTTTTTAAGGCCCAGCTTGACAAAGCCCTGACTGGGATGATTTAGTTGGTGTTGGTCCTGGCTTTGAGCAGGGGGTTGTACTAGATGACCTCCTGAGGTTTCTTCCAACCCTAATCTTCTATGATAGATCCAGCCTCCTCTTGAAAACCTCCAGCAAAGGAGCTTCCACAACTTCCTGAGGCAATTTGTTCTACTGTCCTACTGTAAGAATCTCTCCAGCTGACATAGGTTTCATATCTCAGAGTGATGTAGTTATACCAAAGTAAATGTATACTGGGTAGACCTGGCCTGAGAAGACTGAAGTCATGGGACGACTTACATGTAATCAGACCCTTAATGTCCCTGTACTTCTGTTCCTCCTCTGTCAAGTGGGGATAATATTTCTCTAGATCTATGAAGATGCACTAAAGTTTGCAAGTCACTCAGGTACTATAGTGATGGGGAATATCTAAATCAGTGGTTCTCAACCTTTCCAGACTACTGTGCCCTTTCAGGAGTCTGATTTGTCTTGCGTACCCCCAAGTTTCACCTCACTTTAAAACTACTTGCTTACAAAATCAGGCATAAAAATACAAAAAAGTGTCACAGCCACTATTACTGAAAAATTACTTATGTTCTCATTTTTACCATATAATTATAAAATAAATCAACTGAAATATAAATATTGTACTTAGTATAGAGAGCAGTGTAAACAAGTCATTGTCTGTATGAAATTTTAGTTTGTACCAGCTTTGCTAGTGCTTTTTATGTAGCTTGTTGTAAAATGAGGCAAATTATCTAGATGAGTTGATGTAGCCCTTAGAAGACCTCTGCGTACCCCCACGGGTACACATACTCCTGCTTGAGAATCACTGATCTAGATGTATACTGGTGTATGTGCTGAGCACTGTTAACTCTGCTATTGATTCCAATGGCAGCTAAAGATGCTCTGTACCTAAACAGGGTCTGACCCATTGGGAATAGCTACAAATGTATGATTGTTAAGAGATATTTTTATATGTATGTGCAGTAGGTAAGATTGTCATTATAGTAAATATATATAAAAATCCCAAAGAGCAGGACAGATGGTCCCAGAAAAAATATAACATATTCATAAAGAGAATTATATTTCCCCTTTTATTAGCAACCAACAGCTTTTGCCCCAGCATGATTTCTTCCAGGGGTGGATAAATGGAAGAAGGTATCATTTCTCTTTGATAGTTACAAAGTGGTACAGTAAGAGTTACAAAACTGGAGTATTGTACAAGAAAAAACTGTTAACTCCCGCCCACCACCTTTGCTACAATACTACAAGAAGGTAGCACAAGAAATCCCCACCAGCACACACAGGAGAAAGAGCTGGTGGGTGGATAATGAGGGGAGAGCCGAAAATATAGATTTACACTAGGGTGACCAGATAGCAAGTGTGAAAAATCGGGACGGGGGTGGGGCGTAATCGGCATCTATGTAAGAAAACGTCCCGAATACCGGGACTAGGATGACCAATGTCCAGATTTTATAGGGAAAGTCCCAATATTTGGGGCTTTGTCTTGTATAGGGCGCCTATTGCCTCCCCCATCCCCATCCCGATTTTTCACACTTGCTGTCTGGTCACCCTAATTAGGAGTGTCCCTATAAAAACAGGACCTCTGGTCATCCTCCTTTACACCCAATGCGGTGACTCCAATGATCTCGGCGATGGGTTTCTCCCTCCTGGGGGCTGGGCGCTCGGTCCGCCTGGAGATGGCGGGGGATTGGTTTGGCCCTCTCGGTCCCCAGCGGGATACAGGGAGCTGGCAGCAAACGCCTCCCGGAGCTTTCACCTTGCCCCAGTTTGAGCCCAGCTGCTCCTGCTCTGCAACGCGCAGGGCCCGGCGCTGCGGGGGCGTTTGCGAGCGCAGCGGGCAGCGCGTTTCCTCCTGGCGCGCCGCACAGGGGACAGAGTTCACCTGCAGGAAGGAGGGCCGGGCCGGGCTGGGCCAGGCCGGGCCTGGCGAGCTCGCCCAGTGCGGAGGCGGGACCAGGTGCCGGGCTAGGAAAGCACTCGAGCTGGGGGCCTCCGCTGGGTAGCAGCCAGGCGGGCGCTCCGGCCGCACCCCGCGGGCAGCCAGGGGGACCGCCAGCCCTTGCCATGGCCCGGCGTTTCCTGGCGCTGGTGGCCGGCTGCCTTGTCTCGTCGGGTGAGTGCCGCGGCGGCTCCTGCCGGGTGGCGGTAGGGAGGCAGGAAGGGGGGGGTCGCTTGGCTACTTCCCCCGCGGGTCCTGGACCACGTGTGCCACAGCGGGGCTCCGGCACTTTCCCCGCCAGCGCTCCTTTCCCAAGGGAGCCCCCAGTGCGCAGGCGGCGGCGGCGCCTCCCCCCAGTGGCTCGGCCGGGGAACTAGCCGGGGCGCAGGAGGCCGGGGCGCCGGGCCCACGTAGAGCAGGGCCGGGCCGGGCCGGGCCCTGCCCCAGAGAGCTTCCAGCTCCAGAGTGGGGCTAGGGAGAAGGTGGGCTGCTGAGCCCCAGGGCGGGCTGGGAGGCCCCCAGGCGAGACTGTGCGCCAGCAGCCAAACGCTTGTCACCTGGTCTGTAGGCAGCCCCACAAAGAGAGTTGGGAGGAGGGGTTTGAGGGAGGATACTTAGGTAGTTTTAGATGCGGGAGGACTTGGTGCAGTCCTGGCCCTCTCCCCCAGACCTGGATGACAAAACTCCCATCGACTTCAAGGGGGCTGGGATTTTGCCCTTAAACTCAGATCTTTGGCCAACACCATCTCGGGCTTTCCCCTCTCCATAGCCCTGGGCCAAGCGTGACTTTCCCTCTAGCTCAGTTGGCTTGGTTGCAGACTCAAGCCACTTCAGGCAGGCATGTTTTCTTCCCCTCCCCATAGCTCCCAACAAAGGACATGGTGGTGAAACACATCCGTGGCACAGGACAGTGACTGATGTCCTCAGGTTGCCTCCTGGCAGCATGGGAGTTGAGAGGGGTTGGTTGGGTAGTTCTCCAAGGGGACTGGTTATAGAACCATAGAAGCGTAGGACTGGAAGGGATCTCAACAGGTCATCTAGCCCAGTCCCCTACACTTGAGGCTAAGTAATAACTAGACCATTCCTAACAGGTGTTTGTCTAACCTGCTCTTAAACTCCTAATGATGGAGATTCCACAACCTCCCTAGGCAATTTATTCCAGTGCTTAACCACCCTGACAGGAAGTTTTTCCTAATGTCCAACCTATACCGCCCTTAGAATATCAGGGTTGGAAGGGACCTGAGGAGGTCATCTAGTCCAACCCACTGCTCAAAGCAGGACCAATCCCCAATTTTTGCCCCAGATCCCTAAAGGGCCCCCTCAAGGATTGAGCTCACAACCCTGGGTTTAGCAGGCCAATGCTCAAACCACTGAGCTATCCCTTATGCCTCGCCCCGCTGCAATTTAAGCCTGTTGCTGCTTCTCCTATCCTCAGAGGTTAAGGAGAACTGTTGTTTACCCTCCTCTCAGGAGTGGCAGAAACTCGCTAAAAGTGGGGAGCCACCAGTGCCTGAACCATGGCTCTACACATGCACCACCTCTTCCTCCCAAGACCCTACCCCCTGCTTGTTCCTCTCCACCTCTTCCCCCACCCCGACCCCAATCATTTGCCCCTTTTGGCCAGTAAAAAGGGGAAGGGCATAGCCTACCGCTTTTAAAAGTGACAGGGCCATGGGCCCCTGGCCTGCCTCCTCTTTTTAACAACCTTTTATGTACTTGAGAATGGATATCAGGTTGCCCCCTCCCCAGTCTTCTCTTTTCCAGACTAAACCCAGTTTTTTCAATGTTTCCTCATAGGTCATGTTTTCTAGATTTTTAATCATTTTTGTTGCTCTCCTTTGGACTTTATCCAGTTTGTCCACTTCCCTGAAATGTGGCACCCAGAACTGAACCCATTATTCCAGCTGAGGCCTTATCAGCACTCAATAGAGTGGAAGAAATACTTATCATGTCTTTCTTACTCCTGCCATACCCCTGGTCCTCTGCTCAGTGCTACCAATCGAAAAAAAAGCAGGAAATGCTCAGAAAAAAAATCATGCCTATGTTGTATGCAATGGCTGTTGCAGTGGGATCAGGAGTTGACTGATCCTTGCAATTAAGTGTATGGTGGTTTTCATTCCTGACCTCCCCAGTACTCTGCTGAGTTGCTTGATTCTCAGGACTTCCCAAAGGCCCAGATCTGAGAAATCCCTATCTTTAAAACCCTTTTGCTGGGGCCACTTGGCCAATTCAGAACCTTTTCATTTTCAAAATATCAGTCTAGTGTACATTTACTCTAGAGTTTAAATATTGCTGCACTCTAATATCTTGTTTATGAGATTTATGATTAGGGAAAGAGAATGGTCTTCGGCTGATCTTTGGTATTAATTAAATATTAAGAGTCAGATTTTCCTCTCAGTTGCACTGGTCTAATTCTATTGAAATCAAAAGACTATGAACAAGGAGAATTTGACCCTCCCGATCAGGGGTGGGCAAACTTTTTGGCCTGCGGGCCACATCTGGGTATGGAAATTGTATGGCAGGCCATGAATGCTCACAGAATTGGGGGTTGGGGTGTGGGAGAGGGTGAGGGCTCCGGCTGGCGGTGTGGGCTCTGGAGTGGGGCCAGGGGTGAGGGGTTTGGAGTGCTGAGAGGACTGCAGGCTGGGGGTGGAGCAGAGGGGTTCAGAGTATGGGAGGGGGCTCCAGGCTGGGGCAGTGTGGGAGGGGCTCTGGGCTGGGGGTGTGGGTTCCAGGATCAGGCCAGAAATTAGGGATTCAGGATGCGGGGGAGGGGGCTCCAGGCTGGGGCTGAGGGGTTCGGTGTGTGGGAGGGGGCTCCAGACAGGGGATTGTGGTGTGGGGAGGGGGGCATGAGGGCTCTGGCTGAGGGTGCAGGCTCTGGGGTGGGGCTGGGGATGAGGCGTTTGGGATGCAAGAGGGTTCTCTGGGCTGGAACCGAGGGGTTCAAAGGGTAGGAGTGGGATCAAGGCTGGGACAGGAGGTTGGGACGTGGAAGAATGTCAGGGGTGCAGGCTCCAGGCGCTGCTTACCAGAAGCAGCTTCCGGAAGCAGCAGCATGTCCCCCCCTCCAGCTCCGATGCAGAGGCGCCAGCCAGGCAGCTTTGCGCACTGTCCCATCCACAGGCACCACACCTGCAGCTCCCATTGGCCGCAGTTCCTGGCCAACGGGAACTGCAGAGCCGGTGCTTGGGGCTGGGGCAGCTTTCGGAGCCCCCTGGCTGCCCCTACGCATAGGAGCTGGAGTGGGGACATGCCACTGCTTCTGGGAGCTGTGCAGAGCCACAGCATGCGCGAAACGGGGCAAGCCCCTGACCCCACTCCCTAGTGGGAGCTCAAGGGCCAAATTTAAAGGTCTGATGGGCTGGACGCTGTTGCTTTGCCCACCCGTGCTCCACAACTAAGGGCATCAATCAGCCAAAGACCATGTGACTTGTGTAGAGGGAATGTGTCTGTATAACTGAAACACCCCAGATTCCATGCAGCAACTGAAGAAAATAGCAGTGAAGCAAAAGTACTGAAGCTGATATTTATATTTTTTAATGAAATTTGAACAATAAACATTTTAAAATAACATTTATGCTATGGCCAGATAGAGCTACCGCAATTTACAACAGCTGAAAAGCTGGCCCTGTGCTTATAGAGACTATCTTATCAAGTCTTAAAAGTGATCTGAAAAGGAATTTCTTCTTAAATGGATCTGAGCCTGAAACATTAGGGATAGTTTGGGAGGGCCATTTTATTTTACAAATAAAAATAAGTGTTTCCACGTTGCAAATAACAAGCATCATGTCAAGTTTTGCCTTTTATGGTTTTGCTGGAGGACTTTTGTGAAGATGTTTTTTGTGAGCTCTCCCATTGTAGTTGAAGGTGGGGTGGTGAAATTTTAACGAAGGATTCATTAGGTAGTGGAGTCAAATAGATGATAAAAATTAAAACTTCATATAGTCTAAAATCTCTGCTCTTCTGAATTGCAGAGAGCTGAGACTCTTGCCTCCTTTGATGTTGTTTCCTAATTAGTTCTCCAGTCAGACAGACAAGATGTGGTTTTTGGGAGAGGTGGGGAAAGCACCAAGCAGAACTTTTTTTTTTAACAAAAATCTTTCACACCTCTTTTCATTTGTTTATGATGTATAAAGGGGCACAAATCCACTTCCCTTTCCAGGTCACTTTTATTTATATTGTGTTGAAATCGTGAGTGTAGAGAGTTGTGTAGCCTCTTTGGAGAAAATGAGATACAATGGAAGCTTCTTGATGCAGCCAGAAGGCTGCTTTGCCAAAACAGTGTTACCTCATGTTGTCTGCCATGGTTTATTTTCTACACTAGAAAATTGGACATTTTCTTTCCAGTTTTTCAGCAATGGTGTAGAGCTCTGAAAATGACATGGGATGAAAAATAACTGTCTATACTGGACCTTATGCCCTTTGGAAGCACTGGGGCAGCTGCGCCATTGCTGAAAAATAGTGCCAATGTCCTAGTTCCAATAAGGCCCTAGTATAGATGGCCCCATAGAGGACTGGATTTGACTTCCTTTGGAGCCAGTCAGTGGCTCTTGAGTTGGCCACAGAGGGTGTTGTAGAGTGTATGGAAGTCTATACCTCCCTATTTCCCATAGTTGAGCATAACACCTCTACAGCACTGATAATCTGTGACAGAGAGACAGAGTTTTGAACTTGGTCCATTTACAGTAGTTTCATCTTGGTCTACATTGAAAAGTTATGTTGGCATAGCTACATTGTTCAGGGGTGTGAAAATCCACCCCACTGACCAACATGGCTAACAAACCCCCCAATACAGATTGCTTCCATCTACGCAGCTAATGTCTTCCAAGGAGGTGGTGTTTCTACCCTGACAGAAAAACTCCTTCTGTTGGTGTGGACTGCATCTGCAGTATGGGTCTATGCCAGTATAGCAATGCTGGTATAGTCTCCATAGCGTAAACATATCCTCAGTATGTAGCAGATCAGGAAATATCTTGATGGCCATAGATGAAATCTGGTTCTCACTGATGTCTATGGGACTTCTTCCATTGACTTTAATTAGGCCAGAATTTCACCCCACAAGCTCATTTGGCAAGGAGAAAAGTGAAATGCCAGAATTTCTTTAAATCAAAAATTCTAGATCCAAATTATGTACATAAGTGACATTCTCTTCTAATTTAATGGACGTTCTGACTGAAATTTTATGGGTACAGGAAGAGGTCACATTTGAGGAAGTAAACTCTGTACTTGAAATGGAGTTCCTGTGTTAAAATTTAGTTTCTGTCTTGTGCAGGTGCATGGAGTGTACTTCTCACACATTAGTTTCATGCATTATTACATCTACAATATGCACATAAAGTTGCTAATTAGGTTTTTTTTTCTTAAAGAGCATGCACATTATTTGGTTTCTCTCCTGTGATTTAAAATGAAATCGGCTCTGAAGCACAATACAAAGCACAGCTCTTAGTGACTGGCTTGGCTGGTATAATTTCTAACTCATCTGTAAAGAATCAAAATGATGATCATAACTCAGTAGTCACGGAAACTACTAGTTAGCAGTACAGTATGTGTATATTCCAGCAATACTTCTAGTCTCTTTTCCAGTTTTCAAAAAGGGTTATTTGTTACTTCAGTCACTGGAAGAACATATATTACACTGGTTTGTTTGTTTTTCAGCATTTGGAATTGTGCCAGAACCAAAAAATGTAAGAATTAATTCATTTAACTTGAATAGCACTCTACAGTGGGATCCACCTACTTTTCACAAAGAAAATATTACTTATACAGTCGAGTCTATAAGGTAGGTCTAAGAGCTTTGTGTATTTACCTTTGCAAGATGTCTTAGATAAACTTACAGTTTATAGTATTGTGTTCTTGTGACTTTTTTTTTTCCAGACGTGGACTGTCCCTTTCTTTTGGCTTATGCACATAAGACACCTTCTCCTGAGCTAGATACATATTAGAGGGCAAGCTTTATAGTTTTTAATATTCATTAGTTTGTCACATATTCATCTGGAATGGGAAACACCATGTAATCTTAACCGTAATCGGTCAGCTACATGTAAATTTACATCCTCTGTCCTAGGAAACTACTACTTCAACAGGCTTAGTACTGATGCATTCTCCCACGTTTTCCAATTTCTAATGCAGGCAACAGGTTCCACTTTTTCCCCAGAGCAATCTGTTTGTCAGGGCCCTCTACAGACACGGCTCGTGAAGTTCAGCAAGAATGTTCCCCAGTCTGCTGCCTCTGTGCTCAAAAGCAGAGGTTCTCAGCAGCTTACTCTGAGGCCCCTTTTTGTCAGGAATTTTTCCCATGTTTTCACTCCAGATTGGTCTTTGATTGGGAGGGGAAGAATTTTGTGGGGAGCACTCTAAAGAAGGCTGAGGACTCCTCTAGTCTAGTATTAGATCCCTGGCTGCTTCAGTAGCTGAACAAAGCCTAGACAGCAAATTACCCCAATGAGTCAAAAGGTTCATTTCTCGGCAAAGAAAGAGCAGAACCTTAGGTGGGGGAATGTCAGACAGTAGGGTGCCTGCTGAGCAAGGGCCTCTAAAAAGATGTAGAACACAAAGCAAGCATGTCTGCTATGTCAGTCAGCAGGGGGAAGGTACGAGGGATGTGTGGGACCCCCAAACTGCCAGGGTAGCAAGCTCCTGTTCCAGGGTGGGCTCTACATACAAAACAGAAGTAACATTCCACATGTTAACTAGTACCCATTCAAGACCTGGGCATATAATGAAAGATTAGGATAGTGTAAGGCCTATCCAAAGGACCATTTGTAGAAGGGTGAGAATTAGACTGAAAATGCAGGCATAGTTGAACTTGGCTTTGGTATCAGGCATTTTCTGTCTGCTCAATCAGGATTTGCAGGTGCCAAGTCAGAGCAAAAGTGTACTTTTTGCTGAATGGTCACCTTAATCTCTACCTTTATCATAAAGTAATAATAGACTATCCTAATAGATATTACGAGTGTCTAATACCTATATATAAGTATGTGATAGATATAGATATATCCATGTTTTTATTTTTTTTTAGCTAATGATTTTTGCCTGAGTGATAATTAGCAATGTTAATACATGGTGAGTGAGTACTGCCACTTACCTGCTTCACTGAAATGAAAGATATTTTCTTGTTCCTAATATATGACTTCGATGCAATTCTTTTGCCTCCTCTTCAGCAGTCTTTATAACAGGAATTTGTGTAAGAACATTGTCATCACGGAGTGTGACTTCTCTTCTCTGTCTGTATATGGAAACTACACCTTGCGAGTCAGAGCTGAATCAGAGAACGAAGAGTCAGACTGGGTGAACACCATCTTTAAGCCACTCGATGACAGTAAGGCTTCCCCTACACGGGAAACTTTTGCCCACTAATAGCGAACTGTTAATTAAATAAAATTGCAATTAATCTGAATAAGTAGAGAGATTAAAATACAGATTGTTTTAAATTTGCAAATTATTTTAAGTAAAATATGAAATATCCAAGTCCTATTTGGTATACTTTTTGGGAAGAGAAGAGTTGCTCTCACAAATACTTCTGGGGGAATTCTGCACCAAAAAATTAAACATTCTGCTTACAGTATTTTCAAATTCTGCAAAATTCTGCATATTTTATTTGTCAAAATAACACAAGTTTCAATTATTTTTAGTCATTTATTTCAAAATACCTGTCAGCAAGTATGTCTGTAACAATACAGACAACAAAAAAGATTCAGGAAATGTTTTTTGACAAATAGGTTCCTTACTAGGCATATTAATACAGAACTGTGAGTAATAATTCATTTAAACTACAATACAGAAAGGTATTTCCTGCACCCCTCAGTAGCAGTGCAAAGGCTTGGGGGAGTCAGGGGTAATGGAGGAGCTGAGGGAGAGGGAAGTAATTGCTGAGAAGAAGCCTGGGTGTGAACTTGGAGGGCTGTTGGGTATGGGTGGGGAAAAGTATGGAACAGGTTTTTGTGGGAGGCAGGGAGGGATTGTTAAGGAGCTTCCTGCAGGTAGACCCTGGCTGATCCCTAGCCTCTCCCATTCAGTCAGGCACACCTGGCCCTGGCCCCATGTTTCCCTGCACCCCCATGTGTTGCACCCCCGTCCATGTGTCCCTCCATCCCCATGTAGACACTCACTCCCCCCATCCCCATGCAGCCCTGGGCCCACCTTGCTGTCACCATGTGTTTCTGTTCCCCCACCCAGCCACCCTCCTGTCCCAATGTGGCCCTGAGCCTCCACTCCCATTCAGCCCATGCCCCAGTCTGTCTTCCCCCACTAGCCCTTATGAGCCCCCGTCTGACCACCCAGCAGCCCCATGCTGTCTGTCTTCCCATATCTCCTGTCTTCTGACCTGGCCTGACAGGCACTGTGAAGAAGGCAGGCTCTTTCTTTTCTCTAATTGGCTAGGAGCTGCTGCTCTGTTCTGTTGCCACAATGCCCTCCGGTAGGCAAAAGGCAGAAGTGCAGCAACTTCCTGGCAGAAGCTTTTTTCTGTGCAAAAAAATTAAAAATATTAATGGCTCATTAATTATGCACAAGTGAAGTGGTGCAGAATTCCCCCAGGAGTACAGAAAATGTAGTAAAATCAAAAGTATATGTAGGTCATCATTGACTATTCTTCCATTCTGAGACATCTTTTGAGGGATTTTAACACACACACACATACATACATATATTTCCCCCCTAAAAAAAATATTGCATACAAATATTTAGAGCAGGAGTGCTTTACCTCCAAGGATTCTAACTTCCTACATATTTAAATCAATTCAGCTACTTTCTTGTTACTAAGCTGGGGGAAAAAAATTAACTCTCCTCCCCCCTCCCCACTCCACCTCCATCCTATATTTGGACATGTTCAAGGGGAAAAAAGTTTACTCTTCATTTAAAAAAAAATCATTTTGAAGCTACCATGTTTGCTGTCTTGTGTGAAAGGCGGTCAAACTTGGCACTTCATCACTTTCTTATAGCAGAGATCTTGGACAGCATGCTGTTGTCTGAGTTTGTGGGGAACAGGATCTTTGTCAATGCATTCTCAAAATTGTTTCATCCATCAGCAAGCACTGATTTTGTCAGACTATCCAAAACTTCTATTTCTCCACTGCACAGATGTCAATGGGAAGGTATGCAAGAGGCCTCTTTGGTTTCTCTACCTCTAGAAGCAATTCTTAGTTTTCCCTTCTTCTCTGGCTTGGTTTGAATTTACTTAAAGCTTAACCTTTCTAGTCCTTGGTTTTCAGAGTTTGTTTCCAGTCTCACTTTCCCAGTGCAATTGTTTATATCAGGACAGTGTTCGACATAATTTTTCCATATTAAATTCCAAATTCACAAGATGTGATGGCCATTGCTCTTTGATCTCTTCACTTAGACATCTCTCTGTAAACTGACTCCCATATCCATGCACTAACTCTTGAAGGACTTTTAAAAAAAGACTTTAAAGCATTGATCAGTTTAAAGTATTAATTGAGAAAAATTTCTCACAGTAGGACAAAAAACATATGACCAGTTACTCTATAGGAAATCTGAAAATGCTTACAAGGGGAAGGTTAGTTGCATACATTAGTGCAAATGTAATACTTAAGGAAGAAAAAGAAATTTGGAAAATGAGAGCATGTTTTGGGGGTTTGTGTTTTTTCCAAAGCTTAACTTGGAGAGAATTAAAACTGTCTGACCAGAAAAGCTGAACTACAACATAGAAAATTGAAGTATTTAACAAATACTATGAGAGTTTGGGGACAGAAAGAGTAGTACTTAAGATGAACCCCCATATCAGAGAACAAAACCATTAACAAGTCAGAATTTTATGAAGAATTGCATTGAAAACAGGATTTTGATTCACATTTCAAGGAAAGAGTTAACTTCTAAGCAACACTGACCTTCAAAAGCCAATTTATAATTGGACTAAAGAGTCTATGTATAAAACTAATTGAGGGAACAGCACTGGTAAAATCTGCAATGTAGATAGGACTCTTAATCACTGTGTCATTTTTACCACCATATTGTTTAATACTGCTCAGAGCACCTAACCAGGTGTATGATATGTGTATCTGCAGTTTCCACCAGCATTACCACCAACAGAGTTGTAGTTGTTGGGAAATTAAAGACCCTAATGTATGGGTGCAGCCTAGGAACATCAGAGTCACCAATTGGGAAATTTTTCCATAACTTTACACTGGTTTAACCAGTTGGAATTACCGTGTAACCAAGGCTGCCACAGCCAGAGATGTTTTTATAACTGGTTTGAATTTCTGGAAAAATGCAAAGCCTTGTCTACATTGAGCTGCTTCTTAAAATCTTCCACTGATGCTGTAGCCCTGGTGTAACTTCACTGTTGGTAGCAATGGTTGGAGTGCTAGTGTAAACTGACCATTGGCATTTTTACCACCTGAGTACAGGTTTAGATGAGAAGCACCCATACAGTGGTTCAGGTGGAACATTGGGAGAGTTTATGAAAGAGTTCATTGTAGACACAACCTAACTGAGGACTAAAGTACTCACTAAACTAAGATATTTGGGGGAACAAAAATATAGTAAAGTAGCCAGTTTCAAAATATAGAAATATATCCTTTGATGTAAAAAAGAATTAATAATAAATTCAGAAGCAATTCAAAAGTTGCAGTTTCTCAAATGAGTTGCAATGAGGAGAGCAATAAAAACGCTTCACCAGAAAGTTTCCTCAGCGAAGTCTGACGTCTCTGAGCTGCAGCTCCATGGGGACATGCAGGCAATAAGATGCCCTGGGAGCAGGTTCCTTAGTATTCTTACCTCTTCCATTAGTGAAAGCAGCTGGCAGAACAGAACTGAGGGTGGCTTAGTGAGTGGAGGAGGCACAGACAGCAAAAATGTCTTCTATTTAAATGAGACAAGTGGGTGAGGTAATATCTTTCTTGGACCAACTTCTGTGGTTGGGACCAATACAGCTACAATTATACTGTATACAGCAATGGAAGATAGTCTATTAAAGTGTAAAGACAAAGTCACTTTGACACATCTGTGAATGAAGAGTTTATTTATCCCTGATTCTTTGAGGTGAAAGAGTTTTCTTCAAGTAAATAAGATTATGATAGTAATTAGGTGTAGTGCTGTATACCATATAAAAATATCAATCTGAGAACAGTGTGAGAAATCATATTTTTGTGATCTTTTTTTTTCCTCCTCTCTTCTCATTTAGCAATCATTGGACCACCAGATGTAAAAGTGAAATCTGAATCCGGATCTTTGCATGTAGATTTCACAGGCCCTGTTGTTGTACAAGGGTCAGACAAGTGGCCTTTAAAGAAATATTATGGCTCTTGGGCTTACAGGGTGCTATACTGGAAAAAAAGCAATAGTGAAGAGGTAACTTTTGCTCAACTGACTATTGTGTAACTGTTTTACAGCTGCAGCTTTGAACAGGCATTTCTAGTTATAATACGATATTGATAATGTTCTGAGACTTAACATTGCTGAAGCAAAAACAAGATCTCTGAAATTTACAATGTTATCAGGAACTTGTAATTGTCACAACCTGCATTCTGCAAGCTGGCAGAGAAATGAGTAACCACCTACTAAATAGGCATAAATTATCCTTCCATAGTTAGAAATAGCTAATAAATTATGAGGGTTTATTCCCTTTATGCATCAATGTTTTTATTTTTTTCAGTGGTATATACTGCAATCATCACAGCAGTACCAATGCACACTGCACAAAAAAACAAATGTAACTTAGAAGTGCCTACATAGGTAATATCTAGGGATATGATGAATAGCTATTCTGCAACCAAATCATATGTGATTCAAGCAGTTTTGCTAGAATGATCTATTGTACAATACTGGTTTGAAAAAAGACTGATTTTGGATGCTTAACATGGCTGCTGCCATAGGGTCAATCTCTCTCCTGCTACCATCTTCCCTGTCATCAGACATAATCTATTTACTCACTTCCACTATGGTCACCCTCCTCTAAGCCAGAGAGACATTCTGTCCCAGAGGTGGGCATGCTCCACAGCCCCACAGACTCCACCACACTATATGCATGGACATTTTTTTTTAAATAAATAATAGGTTAATTATAGTGTCATAGAATCTTACTTTTGATCCAAGAAAGACAGAAATTTCTATCAATATCAATGGGAATAACTAGATCTCTGTACAACACAGGAAATTTTTATACATGAAGACTTTGGTGCAGCTGCACTTCTGATTCATATTAGGTATCCTTCACAATTCCCAGTCTAGTACTTAATATGCAGTTCCAGAAATAAAGGAATCTTCTCATCCCAAACACCTTATTAGCCCCAGCTCACGAATAATTGAGGAAGAGGGGGGAAAGAGTGTTTGTTCTGTAGGGAAAGTCAGTGAGTCCATACCTGGTCAAGCAACCTTCGGCAAACTGCCAAAGGAAGCAAGTTACCCAAAAGGAGATTTCACTGAGAATAGTCTGGTTCCAGTACTAGAGTGCAAACCTGGGAGATTCCCTCAGTGATTAAAGAGGCTTCCAAGAAGTGCTGGACAATGGGATTTCATTAGCTCTTTTTTTTTTTTTTTTTTTTTTAAAGTTAGTACTTGGATAGTTTGTTCAAGTATATTTATTCCCTCACAGCAACCAAGTCTCCTAAGATCCACCTACAAAAAAAATGTGTCCTAGTTTACTGTAAGCCATGTCTATAAATAACCGCACTTTTAGCTGGTGTCACCTAGTGTGATGTTGCACAGGGAGAGAGGCAATCTCTTTTGGCAGCACCTCCTTAACCATATAAGGATTTATACTCTTAAGACCAATACCATTAAACACACCCAGAAGAAAATAAAAAGTCAGTGCTGTGAACAATTGCACACAAAGTACATACATTGATCAGCTGTTTTAAGCAGGCAGTGTGTTACATTCTAGCTAAAGTATGAGTGGTCTTCATATATTACCCTAAATAGAGTGTGTTGCATGAATACTTGTTTGGTTTTGTTAGTTGCATGATTTTTTTTAAAATACTGCTTTTTAAAATTCTGTGCACATTTATATAATAGCTGTAGAGTCCCTCTTTTTGCTACAGTGTTTCTCTTGGAAAATTCTTTTATGGTATAGTGGAAGGAGACTACCTGTGAGTCTGATCACAAGAAACTTAGAGCCCACTTCCTGTTGGTCAACCAGCTTAAGAGCTAGGATTTCAATGCTGTTACAGCTTTTGTTTTGGAAGGTGATTATTTTCACCATCAATGGGATGTTCTAAAATAGAAAGAAAGGAATTTGAAGTCAGCTGATTAATTTTAATATTTGCAGTGTCCTTTTTAAGTAATTCTTAAAAGGAAACTTTTCTTTGATTCTTGTTTAGTAAGTAATACAGACAACTACAAAACTGTTTTAACAGCAGATATTTTAAACTTTCACTTTTTCAGGAACTAGGTACTGTGTAAATCCAATTCATAGTGCAGCTACAAATGCAAAGACTACTAAATGGAGTTGTAACTAGAAGCTGTAGTTTGTTCATTTATTGGAACTTGAATTTGCCTTTGAATTTTCTGTATTCTTCTTTGATATAGGTTGTAACCACAGATACTAAATATAACTCCGAAATATTATCTGGTTTGGACCCTTGGACAATATATTGCCTTCAAGTTCAAGCAGTTATTCCTGAATGGAACAAAACAGGAGAACTGAGTGAGGAGTTCTGTGATAGGACAACTGATAATGGTAATAGCTAACACACCAGTACATTATAAACATCCTGATTAATTATGAAACATTGTAAGGCACTCATTGATGGACATAAAAGAAACAAAAACATGCATTTAAACCTTCAGAAATGTTTTGTTACTTCTGTATTGTTCATTGTGATATCCAAGCATATCTCTAAGTTGCAAAAAATTTGAAACGTTCATGCCAGAAAAAAAGGAGAGCTTTAATTCAGTCTCTTATAACTACAAATAGTAAGATACACAACAGATGAAATTTACTCCAGTGCAGAGGACCCATATGAGGCACATGGACCCCTAAAGCTCTTCTAAGCAAGATTTAAGTGCAATTTAAGTGGTGCATAGGCCTTGTGCTGGCCCCTCTGCACAGGCGTAAACTTCATCTACCCATAAGCCAATTTACGTTTATTTGTGAACCCTTTGGCTTCCACAGGTATAGCTGAGAGTAGAATTTGGCCCTATATTGCAAAGTCTGATTCTGTTTACATTTTGTAACAATTACATTGTTGAATTTTTTTTTTAAATGGATAGAGCTCAGTCATGCTTTCTTTTTCTGTTCTCGTGTTTAAAATCTTTAGGCAAGCATGCCAGAGAATCAGTTTTCTTCATGGTTACAAAAAGCATGCAATTTATTAGTCAAGATACATCTTTCAAAGGAGTGAATTCCTGGTCCCACTGAAGTCAAGGGAAGTTTTGCCATTGTCCCCAGTGGAACTAAGATTGTACCAAAGATGTTTTTCTCTGAGTGCAATCCAAAGCTACCATTATTATCGACTCTCAATATAAACAACAATATCTTTGTTTAAATATCTTTGTTTAAATATTTTATTTTTATGCAACTGTACCAGTAAGTACCAATCAATCATAAAAAAAATTCTCCAATGTAACCTCTGCAATGCCTAATCAAGATTCCAGTCTTTAATTTTTTTATAGTACTAACTTCACAGTGGAAACTGGCTGAACGCTCCAATTTCCAACCACTCCACCTCAATAGCTATCTATGGAATAGCTATTTATGGTGGCCATAGCCACCATCAGTCAGGTGGCCTCCTTTTAGAAGAGAGCTTTTGTGTTTCCATTTAAAAGGAAAAGTGCAGTCCCAGATTAATTAGTAAGCAGCTGCTTAACAATCATAGACAGCTTTAAAGTGATACCTTGATCAATGTTTATTCATATCACATGCTGTGACAACCCTGTGCATGAAACCAAGCTTTAGAAGACACAATATTTTGGAAGTTAAGGAATTTTGGACTACCACCACCTCCAAATTAGTTGTCATTTTTGTTACCATTATTTCATTTTTCCTTTAGAGAGAAACAGAATTCAGTGCCCTGGTTTGAAGCATCCAGGAATAAGTACGCTGCGAGTTTACATGTTGTTACCCTCCTTTCCCCCTCCCCGCATTTACTTAAAATTTTTTTCTTTCTGTAAATGTTTACATATCATGGCTGTAGGTTAAACTTACCTAGTAAGAATGTCTTGAGTGGTTGAAGTAAAAACAAAGTTGGTACGTATTTTTTGTTACCAAAAGGAAGAATGGTCATTCACCAAAATAGCTGTTAATATGAAAAAGTGGAGGAAAAAATATTTTATTCGCTTATGAGAATTAAATTCTGAAAATTCTTTATTCATAATAATAATAAAGAATAATCAGATTAAGAAAAATTCTTCTTGTTGTCTCTTGCAGGTGTAACTCCAGTGTGGATAACTGTCACTGTTCTTCTAGTATCAATGGTGGTGGTTCTAGTATCAGTTCCTGCCTGTTTCTTTACCTCTTCCTATATATATCGACAGACCAGATATGTCTTCTGCCCTAAGTATTCTTTTCCACAACATCTGAAGGAGGTTTGTATATTTGTATTCTACATAAAATAATTAAGCCTTCCAGAAGAGCCTTTTGTCTATCAAAGACCCCCAAAAAGCTTGCAACTCTTCTGATTAATGCATCTGAACCTTCTGACAGCAGTTCCTCATTCTTACCCATGCACCTGGATAGTTAACCGGCTGTGTTAGTGTTACACAGGTTTTGCCTGAAGTGAATATATGGGGTAATGCTGGTTATTAGGCGCGCAAGCTAAAAGAACCCAGGTGCAGTGTATATGTTGCAAAATAATAGATATGAGTCTTAGCAGCTATATGGTATGATCTATTTAAGCTATGTCATCTTTGGTTACTTTAGTTCACTTGTGATAAACTGCTTGTGTGGATGACTATCATTTCAAACCCTCAATGAACTGCAAAAGTTGATTAATCTGCTACCAAAGACTTTGGACCAAACTGAGCAGTAATTCAAGTGAGTGTAAATAGTGACGTAATGCGACTTGAACTAATTCAGCATTCAGCTGGCTTCATTCCACAACCTTCTCCCACACTGCACAGGGACTGGGCCACACTTTAAATTATTACTGACATAGCTAAGTAGGTCAGGGGTGTGACAAAACCACACCCCATAGTGACATAACTATGCTGACAATCCTCCCCCTATGTAAATGCAACTCTGCTAACAGAACAGGGCTTCTAACAGCATAACTAACCTTGTTTGGGGATGTGGTTTCCTTTATACAGGTAGAGCTCCTTCTGTCAGTGTATGCTGCATCTAGGGGGCTATGCCAGCGTATACTCTGTTAGCATTAGGATGACCAGACGTCCCGATTTTTAGGTCTTTGTCCCGCATCCTGACCGATGCACGGTCAGGACGCCATTTGTCCTGATATTGCGGCTTTGGCCGCTCCGGCATTTGGTTTTTTATTTGTTTGTATGTTTTTTGCTTCCCCCATGTGTCCCGATATTTTCTTCGTTTCATCTGGTCACCCTAGTTAGCACAGACATAACCTAGTACCTTACTCCATTGTCTGTTTCTGTTGATTTCTGTGGCACTACTCAGAATGAGTAAGAGTGGTGTCACTCTTTAGTAAATGATGAAATCTTACCCATCTGATATGTTCTAACAGAATGCTTTAAAGGAAGCATTCAAAAGCTCAGCCACATCACTGAGACACGAGGGGGGAGGTAATACCTTTTATTCGACCATCTTCTGTTGGTGAGAGAGATGAGCTTTCAAGGTTCACAGAGCTCTTCTTGAGGTCTGGCGAATGTACTCTGTGTCACAGCTAAATACAAGGTAGAACAGATTATGTAGCATAAGTAGTTGACACACATTTCAAGGGGCTATTCAAGGTGAAGTGGCCCGTTAACCCACCTCCAGCAATGAGGAAAGAAAGAGGCAGAGAAGGGCAGTTGGAGGGGTTGTTAGTGGGTTATATATTTTAATAAACCATAAATCCTGTCTCTCTACTCAGTCCCTGATTTTTAGTGTCTAGCAAAGTAATTAATTTAAGCTCCCAGGCTCATCTTTTGTAGTGTGTTTTTGTTTTGTTTTGTTTTTTTTCCTTCTTTTTAGTCATTTACCCATATGGTGGTGATTTTAAAACCTTGTTTTACAAATTATGTGGGTGCTTTAGAAACTGAATATTTTTGTTTTGCATGTTTTCTCCCCTTCTCCCCCCCCATTCCTAAATTCAATAAATAAGTAAATAAATTCTATTCAAGACCGTTAAGAATGCAAAACGGAAGCCGTGTGGATTTGTTCTAAATTTTAGCCTAAGGCTGGCCTCTTGTGGTTGGTTTTAATATTACAGCCAAGGACCATTTAGATCAGTGGTTTTCAACCTTTTTTCATATGCGGACCCCTAAAAAAAATTTGAATGAAGGTGCAGATCCGTTTGGAAATTCAATCTGTGGTCTGTAGACCCATACCATAGTAGTCTTAGACTGAAAACTGACTGTACAGAATTCAACTATAAATGTTGCATGTGTTTGGCACAGCATTTGACACAGTGTGAGAAAGGGCACTAAACTGGGCTTCGGTGGTAACAACAACACTTCCAGGTTTTGACTGCAGGTGGGGATATTCAGATAATTTTGATTTATCAGAAAAATAGAATGCCTTTTCTGGGATCTGAAACTTTATTTTTGTAGTCACCTTTTGCAGTCCCCTTAACCTTAATCTGCAGAACCCCTGAGGTCCACAGACCACAGGTTGAAAACCACTGATTTAGACTGTCCAGAATGAAGGGAGGAAACATATGTTTAAGTAGTGCTTTATGTTTCTAAGAGGTTTGTAATCACATTTTGCCTCATCTGCTCCCTGGTCACTTTATCTTTAAAAACAAGTTAATATGAAATGTTTCCCAGTGTGGAGGAGGGCCTTGTCCCTTTGTGAGTTGGAATTACCCATGTTCAGTGCAGTGCAAGTATGTGTAAGAAATCTGAATATTTAGAAGAAATACATAATTCCAGTTTAGGTGATCTTTTCTCCCCTCAGTATACACACAATGCCCCTTAAAGTTAAAGGAGGTTAGATATGTATTTTGTGAAGAGAAGACCCTTAAAATTTTTATTGTGTTAGACATTTGTAGGAAAATATAACAATATGCATCCCAGGGTGGAATTGATTTAAATCACTAGTCAGGAAGACTCAATTTAATCATGGATTTCTACATAAAAGTGCATTCTTGTTGGTTGTTACAACCTTAATACATTTTCTTCACAACTCAGAGATAGATGTAGGCTTCAGTTTTAGAAGGTACACACTTTACATTTTTAAAGTGATTTATTTTGAAAACTTTTCAGATTAGTTTTACAACTATATCAAAAAATGAATGATTGTTTGGTTATTTCATTTACTAAAGGCAGTTGAAGATATTTATGAAGTTATTGGGAGGTGAACTATCTCCAATTCAACAGCTTAATCATTAATATTTAGAGGATTTTCTTGCCATGCTGTATTAGGAGGAGAATATCACCAGACATTTGTTGGTTTAGTTAACTAAAACAATTTAACATTATGTATTCTGGATTTTTTTTTTCTTCAACAGAAAACATATAATATTTTAACAAAACAAGCATATGAATTTTTGAATTTAGTTAAACATTTAAGTTTTTTAAAATCAGGTTTGTTTTTGTTAAAATTGTTAACTAAAATAGTTGAATGAAATATTTTAAAAAAAAAAATTGAATCTACTATGTCAGCCAGGTCAACATGAGAAACTTAAAATATTGGCTTCTGCAGCTAACTCAGTCGTCTTCACTTTCGTTTTCCTGTTTGTTCATAATCTGGAAAAGAAAAACAAGCTTTCCTGCTTTTTCAGGTCCCAAACTGTCAGGGTTCCTTCCCCACTCTGAACTCTAGGGTACAGAGGTGGGGACCTGCATGAAAGACCCCCCCCAAGCTTATTCTTACCAGCTTAGGTTAAAAACTTCCCCAAGGTACAAACTTTGCCTTGTCCTTGAACAGTATGCTGCCACCACCAAGCGTTTAAAACAAAGAACAGGGAAAGAGCCCACTTGGAGACGTCTTCCCCCAAAATATCCCCCCAAGCCCTATACCCCCTTTCCTAGGGAATGCTTGTGAATAATCCTCACAAATTTGTACAGGTGAACACAGACCCAAACCCTTGGATCTTAAGAACAATGAAAAATCAATCCGGTTCTTAAAAGAAGAATTTTAATTAGAGAAAAGGTAAAAGAATCACCTCTGTAAAATCAGGATGGAAAATACTTTACAGGGTATTCAGATTCAAAACACAGAGGATCCCCCTCTGGGCAAAACCTTAAAGTTACAGAAAACAGGAATAAACCTCCCTCTTAACACAGGGAAAATTCACATAAAACAAAAGATAAACTAATCTGCCTTGCCTGGCTTACCTATACTGGTTGCAATATTGGAGACTTGGATTAGGATGTGTTGGAGAAAATGGATTTCTGTCTGGCCTCTCTGAGTCCCAAGAGAGAACAACCATGTAAACAAAGAACACAAACAAAAGCCTTCCACCCCCCTCAAGATTTGAAAGTATCTTGTTCCCTTATTGGTCCTTTGGGTCAGGTGCCAGCCAGGTTAGCTGAGCTTCTCAACCCTTTACAGGTAACAGGACGTTGCCTCTGGCCAGGAGGGATTTTATAGCACTGTATACAGAAAGGTGGTTACCCTTCCCTTTATACTTATGACACAAATGATTTTTCAATTTGGAATGAATTAGTCCAAAGGAAGAAAATATTCTTTCTACACCTGCAGAAGAAGCTACTGCTGTTAAAAGTGAAATTATCATTTCAACAGACTCTGAACCAAGTGCTTAAGTGACTTCCATCAGTTCACTGGTGTGACTTTCTTTAAAACATCATCAGCAAACATATAGTTCTTGAATGGTTCACCCTTAGCTCTGAAGTTTATTATAGTTGGCATTATGGAGGGATGATTGCTGGATGTCCATGTCCTAGCCAACTCCTCTTCTTCAGGAGTTAAAGTTTGACCCTGGTACCGAGTATTGAGAATATTTGCAAGAAAATGAGTTGGCGATAGTGTTTGTCCCATTCATTTTTTTTAATGCTTGTAATTTAAATCTGTCATTGCATATTTCTCTTTTTAAGATCTCACTCAGTTCCTTCCAAATTTCAATAGCGTCCGCAATAAAACCGCTATTTCCCTGCATTTTTTTTCAAGGCTACAGAAATAGGCTTCAGGTTACGCAGCATGTGTTCAACATTTCTCTTAAGCCCAACGTTGAGAACTTCGGCTGTGACAGTGCCATCTATTTTTTCACGATTTTATTCACAAACTGTCATCAGATTAGGCCAGTTCTTGATATAGTGCTCAAAACAGTCCACTACTGAGTTCCATCACACATCTTGTGGGAAGGTTAATTTGGTTCCTCCCACTTTTTTCAAGCAGCTCCTGCAAAGTGGTTGTTACAGAAGTATTTTGCAATTTCAATAACATTAGCCTTCATTTCTGGAACAATGAAGTCTTTGGATAGGAGGTGCATCAAATGAGCACTTCAACCCTATGTTATTAGCTTGGGACTCTCTTCTATATAATTTATTCTCATCTTGGATACATTTGCAGCATTGTCTGTGACCAAGCTGCGTACTAGACATTTGAATTTTTTTTTCACAGTTTCTTATAGCTTTTACCGCTGCTACTTGTAAGTATTCTGCTGTGTGTGCATTTCCTGATGTATCAATTGTTTCTGTAAGGAAGACATTCCCTTCTTCTCTTGTCACACAAGCACATACAACAGGATCATTGTGGACATTGCTCCACCCATCAAGACTCAGGTTAACAATTTTACCCTCTAGACCTTTTTCACACTGCTCAATTTCTCTTTCATACACTTTATCCTGCAATTTACCTGCGACATCGGCTCTGTTGCGTGGACTGTATCCTTGTCTTAATGACTGAACCATGTTAATGAAGTGTGGGTTCTCAATCATACGGAAAGGAGAGTTTGTTGCATAAACAAACCGGGCAATTTTTTTATCAATTACCTTTTTGTAATCTGCTGGTTCTTTTCACAAATTTATCTATGGTTATTTCTGGATGATGGAGATTTTTTTTTTCTTTTTGCTACAGGTGTGATATACTGTGGCTATGTGACAATCATGATGTGACTGAAACGCTATCATTGGCAGATAACTCTGAAACTATAGAAAATGATGGTGATCTTAAAGATGGATAGTCTTCAGAATCCTGTATGTTGAGGATGGATTCTTCTAAACAAAATAAGTCAAGGCAGTTATTTAATTATTATTACCATTACTACTCCTTTAGTATTCCTCATTGCATTCACTGACACTCAGTACTACTTTAAAGGTGAAATTGTAAAAGGAAGATCTGCCTATTTCAGCTATTTATTTTTTATCACAACTGCATCTAAAATGATAGTACCATCGAGTAATAACTATATTTTTTGCTCAAACATGAGAATTCAAGAATAGTCCAGAAGGAAGACGGGCAGTCCTTAAGAAAGAAGTATGAAATAAAAAAGTTTATCAACCTGAAGATCCTGCATGTTCCTTTCATCATCTTCAATGCAGCTTCCTCCTGAGAAGGAACACTTGTTCCTTTGTGCACTGTTTCGTTTGGATAACCAGGCCTTGCATTTCTTTGTTGCACTGTTTGCATTTTGCACGCATGCCTGTCTTACCCACAGGTAGAGGAACTTCAATAAAATATTCCCAAACTCTTACAGCCTGCTGCCAGGGCCGGCTCTATGTTTTTTGCCACCCCAAGCAGGGGGGAAAAAAAAAACCTGCCGAATATGACGCTGCCAGAGAGAACAGGAACATCGGAGGGAGTTGCCACCGAATTACCGCCGACGGCAAGACCCGAGGCAGAAGAGGAGATGCTGAATTGCTGCCAGGCTGCTGCTGGAGTGCCACCCCACAAACAGCTGAAGTGCTGCCCCTTCAGCAGCGCCGCCCCAGGCACCAGCTTGCTTAGCTCATGCCTAGAGCCAGCCCTGCCTGCTGCCATTATAGGTTTTCCCTTCTAGTGAGAGAATGGTATGGTAGAACTCAAATCAATGAAGGCTACACTCAAAGACCTTAAGACTTCTGGAATATGCTGCTCAAACAGTTTCACTTTTGTTTCTACTGCCTGTCCCTCCCCTCTCACATTTATCTCCAGACTTCTTTTCCTTGTCCAGATCTAGTCCGCCCCCAACAATCTTCTATTCGTTGAACTTTTTGAAACTGTGCACTTTTGGAGAGAAGTAAGGGGTTGACTCTGTGTACACATTTGCAGAGTGACGATAGGGTTGATGTCTGTTATTTCATACCTTTAGTTTATTTAAAACAATTTTTTTCTGTTAACAAGCATGTTATCTCTGGAGACGCAAATCCACAGTTTGAGAACCGCAAAACTAATCATCTCTGATTGCATCTTCTAGACTGAGCACTGAGTCCCATTGGGTAGATAGAAAGATTAACCTAAATAATCTCTACAGAAACCCCTGGAACCCCATAAGATTGGGTGCCTAGTCCATGAACTATTAGAAATCATTTACAAAACTTTTCTTAAACATTACATGAATATATTGTCTCCTACTATAGAATTAGAATTTATAATTCCTATTCCATGACGAGATATCTTTGAGCTGTAATGTATCTTAATTAAAATTATTTTTAGATAGGTTTTGTCCTCAAAGCATTTTATCAAAAAAATCTGATTTTAAATTTAAAAAAATCCAATTTTTTTTTGTTTTTTTTAAATCATTGATGTTTATCCACCCTGATGCATCCTAAAACTCCATTTGGGAGGGGTCACATGTAACTTTATTTTATTTTAATTTGGGTGGGGGAGAAGGGAACCATTGAGAACTACCTCCAATGTCTCATTTTAGAACTTCAGTTGAGGATTAAATAAACCAAAATGAAGGACACAAGAACAGTGCAGCAATAATGTAAGATGATTTGCTTAATGTCCGTAATATTCTGCGTAACCTCCAGTTTCTTCATGCAGATTCTGATACAGTGTAACTCATTCAAACTGCTCTCCGCTTAACAGAAGGCTGGTCATGTTCCCTGACAAAAATGAGTAACATTCACTAATCCGTTGATTATGTGAAGGTGTCAGATATCTCTGAAACTCTTGGCTTAAACTGAGTTGTACTGTATGAATGAGAGACTCCTGTTTCAGGTGAGAGAGAAGTTATAGTGCAACTCAATTTAAGCCAAGAGTTTCACAGGTATCTGAAACCTTCACATAAACAGAGTAATGAATGTTACTCATTTTTGTCAGGGAATATGACCAGGCTTCTGTTGAGCAGAGAGCTGTTTGAATGAGGCCTGGTCTTCACTACAGAGTTAGGTTAACGTAAGGCAGCTAATTTCAACCTAACTCTGTAAGTGTCTACACTAAAATGTAGCTCCCACCCATGTAACTCACCCACTACACTGACTTAATAACTCCACCTCCGTGAGAGGCATAGTGCTGCCACATGCATTTTGCTGTGATATTATTGATCAGCAAATTATGAGTTTTTAAATTATACCTCACAAGGCATAGTTTGTACAAAGATTATTACAATAGTGTGTAGGGTGTGAACACAGGTACATTCTGTCACAGTAGCCTAATACAGGCAGTAAATAGTTCTTTTTGTCTTAATTATTTTATTCTAATCAACCACATTTCTGTAGATGGTATTTGTTTTTGCAAACTGAGCAACAGTTTGAGAGATCAGCAAAATAGTAGTTGCCTAGATTATGTGAATTTTAAATGGATGTATATATTCAGGGGGGTAGCTCCAGTCAGGCCAATGGGGCCATGCATGGGGTAGGGGGGGCAAATTCCACACCTGCCTGAGGCTTGCAGTTTTGGGGGGCAGCACCCTCCACCCCCAGCTATGCCCATGTTTTAACAGTCAAATAAAATTGTGCTTGAAACTCCAGAGGGGTTAATAGAACAGACAACACTTTTCTTTTGTTATCATTGTACAGTTCTTACAAATGTTAAAAAAGGAATTAAAGGAAAATGTTGGTATGGCTCTGCACTGCATTTAACCCTCATGTGAGTAATAATTCAGGATTAATGTGATTTGCTTTGAAATAGATTCCATCAGAATTTTTGACAAGGATCAATAATATTAAAAGTGGTAACAATCCTTTCTATATTTTGTTACTGTGGTGTTACTCCAGAGAGAATTTTTTCAGTGCATTGGCGTACCCGTTGCTTCTTGGATGAGCATTGTGGTGTATCAATAGAGAAAGAGAATCTGATTAGGTCACGTTGAAGGAGAGGTGGTTCGATGCACTTTGAATAGAGAGTACAAATTAACAGATACACTTTAAAGTAGTCTACACTTAAAATTTTTGGTGGCGTAGCTATTATGGTCAGAGGTGCGATTATTTGCCCAGCCACCAAAGTTATACCATCTAAAGCCCTAGCATAGATGCAGTGATGCTGGTCCTTTTGCTGGTATAGCATATTTCATTCAGGGAACTGGTATAAGCCATATAGACAAAAGCACTCTTTTACCAGTATAAGCTGTGTCTAGGAGGGTTTGCCAGCATAGCTAGACCTTTTTCTAGTGTAGATGAGGCCTAAGACAGTGAGTTACCAGTGCAAGGTCTTTAAAGACTGCTGAGAAAACTGCTGCTGATGCTGGAAAAGAGGAACAGCCACAGTTTGATTCTCATTTCCGCTCTTATTTCCTCCAGTTTTTGAGCAAGCCTTCCTACAGTTCACAGTTTCTTTCGCCACACTTATCAGAAGAGGATCACTCCTTTGACAAGTTAACTGTCATTTCAGAAGAATCTGAAAACTGTAGCAATGAGACAAGCAACACAAAGGAGCAGCTTCAGGACTCCCAAGAAGAGATTTCTATTGCAGAAAAAGTTTCAGCTTTTGGAAAGGGACCAAGTTCAGTCTTGTACCAGATTTAGGCTGAAAACAAATAGACCATTAAATATGACTTTATATTGAGAATGCAGCAGCAAGCACTTGGTAAAATTCCAGATTTAAAACGTGTAAAGAGAATTTTATCAATCATATTTATTTTTCAACTCTGAGAAACATTATAAAGGAGTCTTGAAGTGGGATGCAATTTTTAATGGTTTATTTATAACCTGTGGCACTAATTACATTGCACCATAATATGGTACTTCTTGTAAAGCAAGTATTAAATATATAATTAGAAAAAATTAATTTATTGAATATTAAAGTTCATCAGAATTATGAACAGCACAGCATAGTTTTCAAAGGAAACTTTTACTTTCCAAGAAAACTTTAGATTTAACTGATTTTAATATGAAAATCTTTGTATTTTGTTTCAGTGGTTGGTTTAAAATCTGACTAGTAGTAAGTAGAATAATATTTTACATTTGATTTATACATGACACTAAAATTATGAAGTTATTCTTGATGGGTACCACCTTAATAAAATAGTAGCAAACAATTTCAGTATGTTTTAAATGTGAGAAATTTAATTATGGGCCATACTTCGTCATTGGCTTACAGTGGGGCAATGGAGCTATGACAGTTTACAACCCTTTAAGGATCTGCCTCCAGTTCTTATAGCAAATTTGGATTGAGCCTAATCCAAAATCACTGGAGTCAATGTAAAGACTTTCCAGGAAATGGGGTTTAATATTATATACACCTTCATGAATCTGCTAGACCATATAACTTAATTAATACTCCGTTCAGAAATGGCCAGCAGCTAGGCTATATTGCTGTGTGCATAAAAGGAGGATAGTTGCTGTATGGGCAAAGAAAAATAATATTGGGCATACAGCTTGGTCTTAGTTTAATAGAAACAAATCCTTCAATTGCTGCAAAATTATCTGAACATACTGTATTATATGTCTGCAAAAAGTCAAATTTTTCCTCAGCAAAAGTGGATTGCAATGAGTATATTATGGAAAAACATAATTAGTTATGTGGGTGGCAAAATTCATTGCCCTAATTTTTGTTTTTATTATAGAGATAGGATAAATTTGTATCTTTTAGAGAACTAATTCAGAAAGAATACACAAAAAATAAAGAAAATTGATATTTCTTCAACATATCACACGATAGTATGCTTAATATACAAATGTATTTATTATTGGGGAAAAAATTCTTTGTCTCTTTTTAAAAATATTAAAGGACAAAATATTGAGGAAATGGAGGAAGGGTAAGAGAGGCATTTTCAGAAAAGAAAGGCATGTTGTTGCAGGGACATTTTTGCATCAGTTACCCTCAGCTACTTCTCTTGTATGTATTTGTTGTAATCTAAATGTGCAGAAGAACAACAATATTTTGTAAAATACTGATTCACATTATGATAGATGTAAATGATATATTTTATAGATTTATTTTGTAAAGATAGTGTATGTAAATAAAATCTATAGTTACAAAAGTGTCTGATTCATGCAATATTCACTGTACTCATTATGAAAGAGTCTACCTTCTACAGCTAGCAAGGAAGAAAGTCACACATAACTATTACACACTGTTGTACCCCCTCTCCCTTTTCCCTGCTTCCACACTACACCTTCAGCTAAACCGATTTTAGGAAGTTGGAGGGAGATAGCTTGTTGGAGACAACGTCAAACAAATCATGTCTATCAATGGCAGCAGGTTTTTAGTTCTGTTGACAGGTGCCTACTTGCAGCAGTAATTTAAAAGGAAGAGATCTTTTTATATATTGAAAAGTAAATAGTGAAAATAGGAGCCTACTTGTAGGAGCTGTGCAATATTTATTAAAAAATAATAATTCTTTGAAGACCATGCTTGCAGCCCAGCCAGGAAAGGCCCAGAAAAATAGATCTTGCAACAATCCCTGAAGGATAAGAAATCCACAGCCATTCTTTAGACCAGTGCTTCTCAACCAGGAGTCTGGGGCCTCCTGGGGGACAGTGAACAGGTTTCAAGGGGGCTGCCAAGCAAGGCTAGCATTAGACTTGCTGGGGCCCAGAGTAGAAAGCTGAAGCTCCACTGTGTGGGGCTGAAGCCCACAGCCCTGAGCCCCACCACTCAGGGCTGAAGCCTGAGCAAATGTAGCTTTGCAGGGGCCCCTGTGGCATGAGGCCCCAGGCAATTGCCCGTCTTACTATCCCTTAGTGGCAGCCCTTGTTTTTGTATGCAGAAAACCAGTTTTTATGAAACGGGTGGGCCATGGAGTTTTTATAGCATATTTTGGGGGGGGGGACGCAGAAAGAAAAAGGTTGATAACCTCTACTTTAGACCACAGCAAGCAGTAAATTGTATAGTGGAGGACAATGTTCCCTCTAATTTTTGACAGGCCGTGTGCGCAAAAAATTTCTGTGCAAATTTTTGTGCACGTGGTGTTTCGCCGTGTGAGTGGGGTTTAGGATCTGTGTGCACGCACACAGCTTAGAGGGAACAGTGGTGGAGGACTGTGACAAAGTGCTGGGAAGCAACAGAACCAGCGTTCTGGTCACTGTTTAATCAATTATGCTGGGCGAGGGGGCTGATTAAAGAGAGAAGTTCCTGATTATCCCACTACATAGGAAAGTTCCTGACTATCCTACTGCTTAGGAAAGATAGGAAGTATGGCAAGAGATCATGCTGTCTTCACCAGGAGATATTCAGTGATCTGAAACTCAAAAAAGTCCCCAAAAAGTGAAAACTAGGTCAAATTACAGAGGATGAATATAAACAACATAAGCATGTAGGGACAAAATTAGAAAGGCCAGGGCACAAAATGAGATTGAACTAGCTAAAGACATAAAGGGTAACAAGAAAACATTCTACAAATACATTAGAAGCAATAGGAAGACCACAGACAGGATAGGCTCGTTGCTCAAAGAGAGAGAAAACTATAACAAAAGATGTAAAAATGGCAAAAGTGCTAAATGACTTCTTTGTTTCAGTTTTCACCAAAAAAGTTAGTAACGATTGGCCATCTAACATAGTCAATGCCAGTAAAAGTGAATTAGGATCAGAGGATAAAATAGGGAAAGAACAAGTTAAAAATTACTTAGGCAAGTTAGATGTCTTCAAGTCAGCTGAGCCTTCTAGAATTTTCAAGAAGCTGACTGAGGAGATATCTGAGCCATTAGTGATTATCTTCAAAAAGTCATGAAAGACAGGAGAGATTCCAGAGGACTGAAAAAGGGCAAATATAGTGCCAATCTATTCAAAGGGAATAAGGACTACCCAGGGAAATACAGACCAGTCAGCTTATCTTCAATACCTGGAAAGATAATGGAGTAAATAATTAAGCAATCAATTTGCAAACACCTAGAGGATAATAAGGTGATAACAGTCGGCATGGATGTGTCAAGAACAAATCATGTCAAACCAACCTGATAGCTTTTTTTGACAGGGTAACAGGCCTTGTGGATAGGGAGGAAGCAGTAGATGTGGTATATCTTGATTTTTAGTAAGACTTTTGACACTGTCTCGCATGACTTTCTCATAAACAAACTAGGGAAATTCAACCTAGATGGAGCTACTATAAGGTGGGTGCATAACTGGTTGGAAAACGGTTCTCAGAGAGTAGTTATCAATGGTTCACAGTCAAGCTGGAAGGACATATTGAGTGGGATTCTGTCAGAATAAGTTCTGGGTCCGGTTCTGTTCAATATCTTCATCAATTACTTAGATAATGGCATAGAGAGTTCACTTACAAAGTTTGCAGATGATCCCAAGCTGGGGGGAGAGGGGGGTCACAAGTGCTTTGGAGGAGAGGATTAAAATTCAAAATGAGCTGGACAAACTGGAGAAATGGTCTAAAATAAATAGGATGAACTTTAATAAGGACAAATGCAAAGTACTCCATTTAGGAAGGAACAATCAGTTGCACACATACAAAATGGGAAATGACTGCATAGGAAGGAGTACAACAGAATGGGATCTGGGGAGGATCTGTGCTGATATGGTCTCAGCTGAAGTATTGTGGCCTGTTCTGGGTGCCACATTTCAGGAAATATCTGGACAAATTGGAGAAAGTCCAAAGAAGAGCAACAAAAGTTATTAAAGGTCTAGAAAACATGACCTATGAAGAAAGATTGAAAAAATTGGGTTTGTTTAGTCTGAAGAACAGAAGACTCAGAGGACATAAAAGTTTTCAAGTACATAAAAGTACAAGGAGGAAGGAGAAAAATTGTTCTCCTTAACCTCTGAGAATAGGACAAGAAGCAGTGGGCTTAAACTGCAGCAAGGGAGGTTTAGGTTGGACATTATGAAAAACTTTCTAACTGACAGGGTGGTTAAGCACTGGAACAAATGGCCTAGGGAGGATGTGGAATCTCCATCACTGGAGATTTTTAATAATGGGTTAGACAGACACCTGTCAGGGATGGTCTAATTATTGAGTGATCAAGTTATTAAACTGATCAAGTTGGCAAGAGCAAATGGGATAAATGCCCCATTTTGTCAAAAAAGCTGAGACAGCCAGGCCAGGGCTTAAAAAAGGGACTATCCCAGCCAACACTGGACATATGGTCACCTTATCTCGAGGTCCCTTCCAGTCTTACATGTCTTTGATTCTATGATTACCAGATCAGGTTGGGGCTGGGTAGCTAATGAGCTAACTAGCATATTTGTTATGCTTATAAGAAACACACGGGATCTTTTTCAGTGGAAAAGGCAATACACCACGTTTATTGAAGATACAACAATTAGCATATGCATTCAATCACACCACACACACACTGTCCCACCAATCGATCTTACAGTTTCCAGTCCAGAGCCCAGATCGATCTAGTGGCCCTCTAGGTTGATCATGGGTAGGTAGGAGGCAGGTTCCGTCAGTCGCAACATGATGCTCCAGGGAAGTCTTGGCAGGACAAACCCAAAGTTTCATGACAAGGCACCCTGTTTATATAGTGATTTTCCTTCACTGGGACCAATGAGTTTTGCACCAATGAGTCATGCTGTAATCAATTGTTGTTTGATGAGTGCTTGTTTTCTTAAATTGTCCTTCTCATCCTTTATCTTGTTCTTTCATCAAGTTCCTCAGGGAGTTATCCCATGCTGGTTTTGATCACAGCTATCTTGTCCCCATTGATAGGTGCCTGTCTCATCTTTAGATTCATCAATCTGCCCTCCTCTGACATTTCAATAGGGCGTGTTGCAGCCTTCTGGCGCACGTGCGTCTGTCACCGATCCCTCCCTAGAAACATCTGGTTCAGCGATGGCCTTCACACTTATCTTAACAGACATTCCACATTCACACACAAAACAAAATTAATTTACACAGACCATTCTGAACAGGAACATCAAGTTGCAATGCAAAAAACAAACAAACCAATCATGGCATTCTTTTACTTATTTTAAAATGCTAACCCTACAACAAAGTGGTGACCCCCAAAGGTCTGTTACTGCCTTGAAATCAGTCCAGACACAAAGAAATTCTGGCTGATGCATCTCTACCAATGGCACATTAGGCCATTCCTTTCTGCTATTCAAAAAGAGTGGCTGGCAGGATATGGTCAAATCATACATCAATACATTTAATACATGCTACATTATTATCTTATTATTCTTTATCCTTCGTTCTAAATTATACAAAATACAAACATAAAATCCTACTATTACACATTAACAAGGACACTGGATAAAAGAGCACCGGGAAATGGGGCGGGGAGGTGAGCAGGAGAGTAGGTTGATGGGTGGGCAAGTGACTTAGTGGGGCCTGGCAAAAGGGAATTCTTGGGGCAGACACACTTCCCCCCGTTTGGAGAAGGAGTAGTAAAGCTGGAAAACATTGTAAAATACTGTTTCAGAGTAACAGCCGTGTTAGTCTGTATTCGCAAAAAGAAAAGGAGTACTTGTGATACCTTAGAGACTAACCAATTTATTTGAGCAGAAGCTTTCGTGAGCTACAGCTCACTTCGTTGGATGAAGTGAGCTGTAGCTCACGAAAGCTTATGCTCAAATAAATTGGTTAGTCTCTAAGGTGCCACAAGTCCTCCTTTTCTTTTTGTAAAATACTGTGACTGCACTACTATGTAGAAGGTAATTGAGTAAAACATTGTAAGGTGGTATCTACGTAAGAGAAGATCTCTGAGCAGTCTGTGCAAAGCAAAGAGGCCAGGAGCACTGGGTCACAAGGACCCTTCAAAGAACTTCCAGATGCCAACCCTCCCATTTAAACAGGGGAGGTTTTAGCTCTCCCATCCCAGCTGATTTCAACTGCAGCAGTATCACTTGAGAGAAAGAGGAAGTGAGGTCTCTGGATGCTACTTTTTCAACTACTTTAGAGAAATGTGTTGTCTGTTGCTCCATTTGTGGAGATTACTGTACTGCCATAATCTTTTCTTGGCATAAGACATCTCTATTTTTAAAGACATATAAAGATTTTCTTTTAAACAATATTGACTATACATAAACTATATACATATTAAACTATATATATTGAGACCATTTAAGCTACCAAAAGTCAGTTACCAAGTACATACCGTGCTCCAAAATTAAAAGGCAAAGAAGCAGCACAATATAACGTGGTGCAAAGATGCCTATTGCAGCATGGCATAGCCAGCATGAGATGGAAATGAATGAGTCATCTTGCCAGATCACCACACCGCTCAGGTGGGAAATAAGATTGGAGAACCCTACCGAATACTAACAGATCTTGGCATACCCCTCCAGTTTAATTCCAACCCTCTGAAAAATGTTAAGCTTTCAGATTGTTTGGAATATACTATTGCTGGTGTTGTCAGAGTAATCTCAGGACTTCCTCATCCTTTACATAAACTGGTGCTTAGAGAGAGAAGAATTGCCTGTTAAATGCTCCATTTCACTTCTCACATGCAGTAGCCGAGCTAATAATTATACAGGTTTCAGAGTAACAGCCGTGTTAGTCTGTATTCGCAAAAAGAAAAGGAGTACTTGTGGCACCTTAGAGACTAACCAATTTATTTGAGCATGAGCTTTCGTGAGCTACGATGAAGTGAGCTGTAGCTCACGAAAGCTCACGCTCAAATAAATTGGTTAGTCTCTAAGGTGCCACAAGTACTCCTTTTCTTTTTGCGAATAATTATACAGTAATTTAAGTCAAGGACATTGCATGCAGAAGGATTATACTAGGAAACTGTTTATCTTGTTTGACAAATTTCCAGAAGCCCACAGACATGCAACCACAACATTTGTTGAACTGTCAAAATAAAAAAAACAAAGCCAAGCTGCAGGTCCCCTATTTTTATCAACCTTACAGATTCTCCAAGCTAGTCATAATTCTACTTCTTTACCTAAAGGTCAATAGTTATATTATCAGGTATATGATGGAGAAGGAGATAACCCAAAGAAGCAGTGATGGTTCCCATGTCATATATAAACTATTTAATAATTCTCACTTCTAGAATCTAAGTTTATAGGGTTGTACTCTGAAGTTTATTCAGCGGATGTTTGTATTCTGCTGGACACTCATCTAGCAACATTGAAAATGCACAGCTGTGCAGAATTGTGTCTAGAAAGGGTTTAACTCTAATTCCAAAAATGAGCACTGGTCAAAACCTTCCATGTTATGTGGCCACAGCAAAACCCGTGTACTGTATCCTCCACCTGGCTTCATCCTCAGCAAAGCAACGTTCATTAAAAGCCTCAAGTCTACAGCAATTTGCCTATGGATGATACTCTTTAAAGAGAGCCATCCTAAAGAGTTACTAACCCAGATTAGGCTGTTAAGACTATAACAATTTCAATTCAACATAGATTACCACATTTTTTTAAAAGGCACATGTTATGTTATGAGCACATGTTTTGTACTAATGGAAGTACAATACCCATCTGTGGAACAGATATTTAACAGCTAGGGCATTGCATTCTACCACAATGTTTCTCCAACTTTTTCAGGTTGGCAACCCCTTATTTGAAGTCAAAATTGTTGCAACCTCCTTACACTAACTGTATAAGCATCAGTGATTATGCTAAAACTGCATAATTAATTTGTGTGTGTGTTTCAAGAGTTTGACAGAGAAACTTGACCTTGAAGAGTTAAATTGTGCAGGGAATGGGGGAAGTAAGAGTTTCTTTGTTTCGATTGTAATAAAATATTCAGCACCTGGTTATCCCCCTCATAGCCTGTTGTGATTTCCCCACCCTCAGACACACCCACCCCAGAGGACATACCACACCAGTCAAAACATTTTTCTAGCACGATGATACAATGTTTAATTTGCAAATAATGAGGGGGAATGTTTGTTTAAACCTTTCCAATGACATATAAAGATGCATAAGAAATTCTCTATCAATCTTATTACATTTTGTAAATGCTTATTTTTACCTAGCCTCAATTTGGGGCCAATAGCATATAATTGCTATTTTCTTGTACATACAATAAAAGAAACAGACCGTTATCTACAGGAATAGATATTGCCATATGTACAAGTATTCTTATTGGCATTTAGCTCAAGAGAGAACACCAAATGTTCTATTCATTTCCTAGGCTTTGTTTTCAGAAGAGGTACTGAAGATTTTACCAGTCGATTATTCGGTCCTGCAGAGACACTTGGGCTGTTGTCAGAATTTCCAAAATCATCTTTCATTCCAAAACTGCAGAAATATGAAGTAAACTTTCTGTCTCCAAGAAACTGCCATGTTCCCAGCCCACAGTCACAGATCTCAGCTCTTCCCTTCAAGTATATTTTATAACCCTACCAACTTACTCAGCGTAGGTGTTTAGGTTTCAGAGTAACAGCCGTGTTAGTCTGTATTCGCAAAAAGAAAAGGAGTACTTGTGGCACCTTAGAGACTAACCAATTTATTTGAGCATGAGCTTTCGTGAGCTACAGCTCACTTCATGTTTAGTTACTATACCAAAAATATAAAACTAAATACCTGAACTTGTTGTTCCTCCTTATTTTGCTCACAAGTACAACTGCAGGTCCTTACAGATATGCTATTCTTCTTTTTGACATACCACTCTCACCCTAAGCATTTCATAAATATTCAAAGTTAAAGGAGATCATATATAACAAACCCCTCTTCTATTACTTCAAAGAAAGGATGCCAAATGGCATAACAAACTGTAAATCAGTCTTTGGCACTCTCTATCCATTTTCCTAAAACTACAGTGTCCTAAATGCTTCACCTGTTTGTTAGGATGACAGACATTTCCACTTCCAAGCAATAACATGATTTGCTCCCATAAGTGAGTGCATAATTCCCAGTGTAATGTGTTAGGCCGGGAGAAGATCTAGCTCCCAATCCTTGGGTCTGGCCAAGCAGGACCAGGAAGGTGAGGAGGGGGCAAAGATGGTTCACTCCACAATGCAAGTTAGGGCACCTTCAGGGTTATGCTAAATTAAGCCCAGCTGCAACATCTTCCAAATGTTTCCGGATGCTGCAGATTGCCAGAGAACAGCAGCACCCTGGACACAATACACCCCCTAAGGTGGGGTGGCCAAAAGAAGATGACACAGAGCCAGCTATAAATGAAAGGCGATTGCTATAAATCAAAGGAATCCTCAAATAGTCTACACCAGGGTCCAGGATCTGGCCCCTTGTAAATTAACTGAGGAATCTAAAGGTGGATCTCTCCTCATGCTCCTAAGAATCTGATCAGTTGTTGCATTTTGGGCCACATTTGCGCTGAGAGTGTCCTTTTAACATAAAAGGGATTTCTTCCTTTGACTCTCTACTATCTGTTTATTCACACTTGTGTCAGTGCACTTGAACAAAGCATTATTTCTGTTATTGTTTAAAAGGTAATTCCAGAGCAGCATTAAATAGTGATTTCCGATTTGGGGGATGAATGACTAATGCTCCAACACAGCCTTGGGACCAAATCACTTGGCTACTCCGGGCCTCAGTTTCCATCTGTAAAATATCGATAATAGCACTGCACTGCCTCACAGGGGTGCTGTGACGACAAGTCTGTGAGGAGCTCAGATATTATGGTAAAGAGGAACATTATATGTACTATAGATAGATGGCATGTATTGAGAAGGTGGGGAGGCCTAAGGCTAGTGTGTATGCTAAATTAGGGTGTATCTTCACAGCACAGTGAGCTCAAGTTATAACTCAACTGTTATCCCTAACTTGACCCCTATTCACACCCAAAAATCTGTAGCTCAATTGAGGTGGTGCTTTAAATGCAGGATAGCCCCTTGTAGTGGGGATGGGGGAGGGTTTGAAGCTCCCATGATTCTGATGCTCCAGCCAGTAATGCCGTGGGGACGTAACAATGGCATGACTTACAACTACTCAGCAGCAGCGAGTCTAGTCACTGTATGCCACTCACCAAATGTCTCAGCATAACTTCAGTGTTGTTCTGAAGTGTGGCCGCTTCCGCTGAAGCCAGGCTAGCTGGAGCACAGTAACTTGAGTGTACTAAGTTGAGCTGACTGCGCTGTGAAGACAAGCCCTTAGAGCTCAGCTAACCTCAGGCAGTTCTATTTATGCGGGGCAGAGGGAAAGGACTC
The DNA here is from genome assembly GCF_965140295.1 of Lepidochelys olivacea. Classification (NCBI taxonomy): domain Eukaryota; kingdom Metazoa; phylum Chordata; order Testudines; family Cheloniidae; genus Lepidochelys; species Lepidochelys olivacea. Next base: position 166,991,318 of record NC_140411.1, on the reverse strand, counting down.
TGTTTTAATGGCTGCTGGTAGAGAGGAGAATGCATTGAACTTGTTCATTTGGACAAGAAATTTCCCTATGTGGAATGATCCCCTCTTCCTTTGCCAAATATAAAACCCAGCCCCTTTTGCCCACAGAATGTAGCCTTGGACTAAAAAAACAACAGGAACTTGCATCTCGGAGCCCCTTATGTAGCTCTCATTTAAGTCTGAGATAATACTTCACAGTAAATGTGGAGAGCTAAATGACAAAGCTCTTTTGTGGTCACTGAAAATAAATTAAAAAGTCTCAATTTTATGCCTAGAGATTTAGTGGCCCAAGTATCATTAGCATTGAGCAGCTGTAAGGCTAAAGCCCCGCCTTATAAAAGAATATCCCCAAAGCTGAAGGTATTTCATTAGACTGGAGACAAGAAATGTCATGTATTGAGAACTGAATCTGAGCTGTTAGATTCCTCATGCTTTCCTTATGCAACTTGTACAAAATCATGCCTACTTGCAAAAATTTAATTTGCCTTTAGTCATGGCTTATGTCAACTGAATGATATGAAATGCATATGCAAGTCAAGACTTACTTCTGCTCTTTAGCAGACAGAAGGAAGTTGAAATTTAGCAAATTTCCCATTAAAAACTACTGTAAGTATCCTGCCAGCTCAGCTGATAACCCACAGACTACACTGGAAGTTTCTTAGTTACACTTCCTAATAAAATAACCTCTTATTTTGTTGTTGAAAAGAGGACATTTTAAAATTATTTGATTTACTCAGAAGAGATTAAGGCAGAGGAATGTCTGTATGAAATGAAAATGCTGTGCCATACTTAGATTGTATGATTTTTGGGGCAGGGACCGGCTTTTCCCCATGTTTGTACGGCTCCTATCACAATGGGGTTCTAGTCCTTGACTTGGGCATCTAGGTATTACGGTAAAACAAATAATTACTAATAGTAATATCAAAAAGACAATTTAGAAACAATGGGTGATATCCTGGCCCCACTGAAGTCAATGGCAAAGTGTCACAGTGCAATGCTGGTGCAGGAAATATGAGGCCCTCCCACTACCTCCATCATCCCTAATGCTGAAATGGATACTAAAAGCATAGACCTGGCTTCTGCTGCACTGAGCTTGCTCAGTTCTCCCCTCTCACCTCTGCAGACTGATAAACACAGTTCACACAGCAAATGAAAGGCAGGTAAAGTGAAGACTAAAGATGTGCCATACCACCTGTGGTACAACCCTGCAACACATATGTATGGCAATCTAGTGAAAGGGGAAGGGATACCATTGGTTTTGTAAGAATTGTTCTCTGTGGCAAGTTTTCATTGCAATTGACCAGAAAAGCCTCAGGATCTTTAAAAAGATATGGGTGTCTCTGCACCTGCAGTGAGAATACAGTACTGTAAAACTGACTCTCATTAAAGATGGAAAAATCGTCTCAATCATCCAACTGCCCCTGTATAATAGTCAAGCTACTCTAATATTCTGGTTTCAGAGTAACAGCCGTGTTAGTCTGTATTCGCAAAAAGAAAAGGAGTACTTGTGGCACCTTAGAGACTAACCAATTTATTTGAGCATCAGCTTTCGTGAGCTACAGCTCACTTCATCGGATGCATACCGTGGAAACTGCAGCAGACTTGATATATACACAGAGAATATGAAACAATACCTCCTCCCACCCCACTGTCCTGCTGGTAATAGCTTATCTAAAGTGCTGGAAATGGCCCACCTGATGATCACTTTAGATAAGCTATTACCAGCAGGACAGTGGGGTGGGAGGAGGTATTGTTTCATATTCTCTGTGTGTATATAAAGTCTGCTGCAGTTTCCACGGTATGCATCCGATGAAGTGAGCTGTAGCTCACGAAAGCTTATGCTCTAATATTCTGTGCATCCTCAATTCCTATGGTTGTTTGCAGTTAAAGCTGTATCATATTGGCTTGCTATTTGCTGTTGTTTATGGGTACGGCTACACTGCAATCAGAGGTGTGATTGCAGCTTGGGAAGGCATACCCACACTAGCTTTAATCTAGCTAATATGGATAAAAACAGTAATGAAGACCATGGCATCAGCGCAGGCTGTCCAAGCCCACCTGGTTCCCCTGGATACACACTCACATTCCTAACCTGTGCTGAAGCCTGCTTTGCTACATCTACATTGGTATTTTTAGCATGCGAACTAGATTAAAGCTAGTGTGGCTATGCCTACCCAGGCTTCAATCACACCTTCGAGTACAGTATAGACATATCCTATGGAAGAAAATGCAGCACAAATTGACACTATGTACCCTTCATCTTTCACAGACATATATTTCATAACTTTTAAAGACAGTATGTTCTAGAGGCTAGAGCGGGGTGGCCAACCTGTGGCTCTGGAGACACATGCGGCTCTTCAGAAGTTAATATGCGGCTCCTTGTATAGGCACCGACTCTGGGTCTGGAGCTACAGGTGCCAACTTTCCAATGTGCCCCCACTCCACCCCTGCCCGCCCCCTCCCCTGAGCCTTCTATGCCCTCACTCCTCCCCCACCCCCTCCGAGCCTCTTGCACGCCACAAAACAGCTGATGGGGAGGTGCGGAAAGAGAGGGGGAGGTGCTGATTGGTGGGGCTGCCGGTGGGCGGGAAGCACTGGGAGCGGGGGCGAGGGTTCGCTGATGGGGGGCTGCTGATGTGTTACTGTGGCTCTTTGGCATTGTATACTGGTAAATTTTGGATCCTTCTCAGGCTCAGGTTGGCCACCCCTGGGCTAGAGAACAGAGCTCGGAGTTGGGCATCTGACTCTATGGCTTTGGAGAAGTGACAACCTCTGGATCAGATTCTGATTAAATGCAAACCCAAATATAAACATTTGCATTATTGGTATATTTTAATATCAATGGAAACTGATTGTAAAACAAATAAGCACTCTGGCTGCAGTGTCTGTAACGCAAACATTGCAGGATTTAGAATCTGAAGGGGAAACTGACTTCAGTGATTTTCATTGTCCAAGTGGAGATAATGCAAAATATGAAACAGCATAAAGTGTGAAAAGTAAATTGGATTTTTAAGAAATCTTTTTGTTTAGCTATGCTGTAAGGTTTTAGTGACATAGGTGTTTGTCGGCAATACAGGCTTCTAACACTGACAGTGTCCCATCGAAACGTAGTACAGTGTGTAGAAAATAATAATTCTAAGTGAAAGAAGAAACAAGCCCCCATTTTGTAGCTGCCTTCTGCGACACTGGGAGCAAAGTTCCTTTCAGAAGCCAGCACCAGCCATGATGCAGCAATGCCCAGCTCCTCAATGGTATTTAGGCACCTAACTCCCATTGACTTCATTGGAGTTAGCTGTCCAAATATCTCAGAGGACCTAGGCCTGATTTCTTTTCAAGGTGCTTTTGACAGGTGTTTTCAGCCTTTCACCACTCATGACCTGCCCCCCCCCACCCCCCCCCACCCCCGCCTTCAAACCATTACTCAGTGGTATTCCAGGATCCTTTGTGACAGCTCTCAGGGCTCTTCCAAAGTGAACCAGCACAATGACTTCTGAAGTGCTCCTTGCAGAGAAAGGGCACATCCTCCAAACGCTAAGAATACCTGACATGTCTTGAGGATCAAACCCAGTAAGTTAAGAACTCCTAGTTGATTAGATTTATGTCTGAACTACAACTTGACTCAATGCCATGCCACTTCCTGTGCAAGGATAGAAGTGCCCATTTGTGAAATCACTTGCGCCCTCTCTGAGCACAGCAGTCTACCCACACACTACCAAATGTAGAAATGGGGCCTTCATGTGCAAATGCAGGGTTTTTCCAGTCTTGGTGGAGATGCAGGTATTTTTGTGGGCACACCCACTGTACCCTCACTGGAAATGTTGGCCCTAATGATTGCATGCGTTTGAATGCAAGATTCTGAGGCCAAACAAAAATAAAGCCTACAACCAACAAGTTCAGCTTGAGATGAGAACTGTCCTGTAATAATACATCCTCCAAAGCAACTTGTTACTAGATACCTAATCTGTAGCAAGGCATATCTCTCTATCACCCAGCCTAGGTCACACTATAGTGGCCTCAGTAATAATCCCATATCCACTCTTGCAGTGTGGAATGGAAATCCCCTTACCTATAATGCTTCCAAGGTTGCAAGGACTTTAAGATAATGATTTCTATTCTGTACTATTGCACATAGGGTCTTATACCACCCTCATCACCATGGTATATGAGTACCTTCCACTAGTGAATTATGTAACATGACTAACATCAGAGCATGTGTGATTTGTTTTTTTCCTTTTCATTGTCTCCCCAGGAAGAGAATTGTGTGTAAAGTGGAGTGTTTTCTTTGGTTGGATATTTATTTTATTTGTTTGGAATTCCTTGATATGTATGTGTTTATATTAGAGAATGCAAGGTGGAAAAAGAACACTTTGCCCTTGGAGTGGAAAGTTTATGATGGTTCTTAGTTCTTGTGGGAGTTCATTGCATGGTTTCGGACAGGCCCCTGAGAAAGCCCTGTTTCCTACACAGGTGAGATTTACTCTTACAGTAGAAAGTTCTATTGTACCCAAGAAGCAGAGCTGTAAAAAATGCTCTTCATCTCGGAGCTTTACAAGATCTATTAGATATGCTGGGCCCAGGCGATTGAGCGCCTTGAAGATAAGGACCAAAACCTTGAACTAGACTCAGTATTCTAAGGGAAGTGAGACTAGAGAGCGAAGGACACATTTGTTGTGCTCACAGTAGACTTATATTCCTTTGTCATCTCTCATCTGTACAATAGCAATGATGAGAGATGACAAAGGAATGGATAACTCAGGCAAGGTCACTATCTGCCAGGAGGGGACAGAGTCTCCTAGCCAACCAGAGATGTTCGAAAGTGTTACTCGCAGATGTTGCCATGCAAGAGCATGGTGTCAGTGAGGTACCAAGAGAACTAAACAGCAGTTCTGCACAGTGTGCCTGAACAGATTATCACAGTAATCAGCAAAATTGCAATGCAGGAATTTCTCCTACAAAAAGCCAGGCTCTTGCTAGTTTAGTTAAAGGAAAATCTCCAATAGCTGTAGGGCAAAGACCTGTGTGAAAACTTCATAGCAAATTCCCTGTAAGTAGGCAGAACTCAACTGATTTCACATTTCATGACAGAACTGAAACTCACCAAGGTTTGCTGAGGTGTGCCACCTCCCCACAGCTACATAACCCACATATGTCTGCTAGATTCAAAACTGCCTAACAGACTGACGGCTCATCTCAAATAAAGAAGATATCACTGGTTTATTTACTCCCACACAAACTTTGTGCTGGAGGAAAGAAACTCTCCTGCAGTATTTGTCTTCAGGATCTCTTCATGGAAAAGAAGAGATCACTTCTCAGGGGGTCTCAGTCTGCGGCAGAGAATTCAGTTGCCAAGTTTAAGATTCTTCTTCAATTTTGTCTCCCCTGAAGGGTCCCTGAGGATGGAGCACCTATGAGGAAGTGGGAGGAGAGTTGGCTGTGAATTTACCAGTGAAACAGAGGATGGAAAATGCCAAATCACTGAGCCTGAAATGTTTCACAGAAACCTATCAGGTTCAACAAACCACAGGCAGAGTTCCAGTGGAACAACTGCTTCTCCTTCTGTCTGCATGCTTTTTCCCCAAACACACACACACACAGCTTCAACCGATACCCTAGTCCCTGAGTTTGCAGTAAGGGAATCCCTGAAACCACATGGTTTAGCTTCAGATCAGGCCTTGCCGTGTAGCCCTTTGCCTTGGGCAATGGTTTCTATAGTTTCCAGCTATCTCACTACACAGAAGGGCTTAATTACTCCTTTCACTGAGCCTGAAAGAAGGTTACTTAGCACCAGGGGCATCCTTGCCCGTACACAAAGTATGCAGCTGCGTAGGGCACTGGGAAATTTTATTATGGGCACTTAATGCTGAAAGGCTATCTGCAGAGATCTATGACTATGCTATTTTGTTGCTACAATCTGTTGTTGGTTGCTGTGACCCAGGGAGCCCCTCAATACCAACTGGCAGAGGGGCCACCAAACCATAACTCATATCATGCCTGACACACTGATTGCACCAACTACTGTAGTCATAAGCTCTATCCAGAAGGTAGATGTGTAACGTGTCATGTGCAAATCGGTAACAGGCTGGTAATTAATATTACTGTGTGATGTATGTATGGGTGGTGTATTAAAAAACAGATCTGTGCTAGAAATTTGTTCTTAAAATGTGTTTGGCAGACGGTGCCTAAGCCTCACCTGTCCTAGACAAACGCTGTTTCACAGACTTGACTGTGTGTCCAATGTAAATTAAGCAAGGTGTGAGCTAAGACAATAAAAAGCATATTTGCATGCAAGGTAAACAAAGCCATCAGGCAAGCAAATGAGGGAAGATGACCCCTTCGCCATCTTAACAGGCGATGGAGATTGCACCCCTCAGGAAGCCTTCCTGCCTCTTGAAACAGGGTTAATGAACTTTGGGATGATATAAACAGAGGCAAAAAGCCATTTTTGTCATCCATCATTGAAGGGATGATTGGATACAGGACGCTTTGAGCCTATGAAATTTGGGTCTGCTAGTCTGGAGGGGGATAACTTGAGGTAAGCAAGGAAACTACTCAGGGAAAGATTGTAACTTGCTAGAATCAAGTTTTAGCCATTAGAAAGCATGTTTGTTTTATCTGTAACCTTTCCTCTCTCTTTCACTCCTACGTGTAATCACTGAAACCTATGTTCCTTGTTCATAAATTTATTTTTATTTTATTACAAAATCTTCTCAAAGCTGTGTATTAAACTGAAGTATGGGCCTTCAGCCAATCTATCAGGCTGGTGTGTATACTCTGTCCCCTTGGAGGCAGTAAATTTAATAAGTTCTGTGAGGGTCCAGTAAGAGGGGCTGATGGTGTCATTCTGCAAGGTGTAACCAGACTGGTGGAAGCCAGGGTGAGGCGATTGTGCTGTGAGCTGCATGCTGCTGTCAGGGCTCTGGGCCAAAGCCGCACAGCACAGAAGCACCCAGGGTTACAGGGCGGGCAGCAACACAACCCCTTACTGGTCTGAGTGAAGCCACAGTTACCTTTAATGATAATATTTTATACTCGTGTAGCATCATTTTTGAAGGATTACAAGGCACTTTATCAACATTAACATATTGAGCCTTTTAACCCCCTTATGCAATAGTTAAATCTTATTTCTATTTTACATAAAGAAAAACTAATGTATAGAAATGTTGTTATTGGAGCTGTCTCAGTCTCAAGATATTGGAGAGACAAGGTGGGTAAGGTACTATCCTTTATTGGACCAGCTTAAGCTTGTGTTTCTCACCAATAAATGTTGGTCCAATAAAAGATATTATCTCACCCACTTCGTCTCTCTGTACAGAAAGATTAGCTGAATTACCCAAGGTTACAGAGGAAGTTGTGGGAAAGCTGGCAATAAACCCCAGACGTGTTATGTTCTTGTTTTGTAGTTTAATCACAAAGCTCTATTTTTTCTTTGCATTTTGTTTTGTTTTTCTCTTGAGAAATAGCTGACTTTTAAAATATTTTTTTTCAGTTATTGAAATTTGGTATTATGCACGCATAGACTCTGGCTCCCTACCCAAGTTCTCTCCCATGTGTTGTCTTCACGATTGTTTACCAACAATTTATCAGCTTCAGTGTTCTGTAGACTAGGGTTTATAAAGGGCCATACTTCAGGGAATTTGTTAGCAGAAATTTGAGTTTCATCTGGGATAAAACATGAGAGTTAAGAAGAAAAGACTGTTAACTCTCTTTTGAAACAAACAGAGGCTATGTCTATACCAAAAAATTAGGTCAAATTTATAGAAGTCGGTTTTATAGAAAGCATTTTTATACAGTCGATTGTGTGTGTCCCCACACAAATGCTCTAAGTGCATTTAGTCGGCATTTAGTCAGCGGAGTGCATCCACAGTACCGAGGCAACCATCGACTTCTGGAGCGTTGCACTGTGGGTAGTTATCCCACAGTTCTCCGCCACCCATTTGAATTCTGGGTAGAAATCCCAATGCCTGATGGGACAAAAACATTGTTGCAGGTGGTTCTGGGTACATATTGTCAGGCCCCCCCTTCCTTCCCTCCCTCCGTGAAAGCAACGGCGGACAATCGTTTTGCACCTTTTTCCCTGGGTTACCTGTGCAGACGCCATACCACGGCAAGCATGGAGCCCGCTCAGCTCACTGTCACTGTATGTCTCCTGGGTGCTGGCAGACGTGGTACTGCATTGCTACACAGCAGCAGCTCATTGCCTTTGGCAGCAGACAGTGCAGTACGACTGGTAGCCATTGTTGCCGTACTCCAGGGTGCTCTTTTAGCCGACCTCATTGTTATTACTGCTTGCTGTGCACTCCACAATATCTGTGAAAGTAAGGGGGAGACGTTTATGGTGGGGTGGGAGGTTGAGGCAAATCGCCTGGCTGCTGGTTACACGCAGCCAGACACCAGGGCAGTTAGAAGAGCACAGGAGGGAGCGCTGCGCATCAGAGAAGCTTTGAAAACAAGTTTCATGACTGGCCAGGCTATGGTGTGACACTTCTGTTTGTTTCTCCTTGCTGAAACCCCCGCCCCTCCTTGGTTCACTCTACTTCCCTGTAAGCTAACCACCCTCCCCTCCCCCCTTCGATCACTGCTTGCAGAGGCAATAAAGTCATTGTTGCTTCACATTCATGCATTCTTTATTCATTCATCACACAAACAGGGGGATAACTGCCAAGGTAGCCGGGGAGGGGTGGTGGAGGAGGGAAGCACCAGGTGGGGTGGTGGAGGAGGGAAGGACAAGGCCACACAGCACTTTAAAACTTATTGAATGCCAGCCTTCTGTTGCTAGGGCAATCCTCTGGGGTGGAGCGGCTGGGTGGCCGGAGGCCTCCCCACTGCGTTCTTGGGCGTCTGGGGGAAGAGGCTATGGAACTTGGGGAGGAGGGCGGTTGGTTTCACAGGGGCTGTAGCGGTGGTCTGTGCTCCTGCTGCCTTTCCTGCAGCTCAACCATATGCTGGAGCATATGAGTTTGATCCTCTGGCAGCCTCAGCATTGAATCCTGCCTTCTTTCAGCAGGCTGATGCCACCTACCATCTTCAGCCTGCCACCTCTCCTCGCAGTCATATTGTGTTTTCCTGCACTCTGAGATTGTCTGCCTCCACGTATTTTGCTGTGCTCTGTCAGTGTGGGAGGACAGCATGAGGTCAGAGAACATTTCATCATGAGTGCGTTTTTTTCGCCTTCTAATCTTTGCTAGCGTCTGGGAAGGAGAAACATGCAGCTGGTGGAGGAAAAAAAAAGGGAGAGTGGTAGTTAAAAAGACACATTTTACAGAATGATGGGTACACTCTTTCACAGCAAACCTTGCTGTTAACATTACATAGTACATGTGCTTTCATTACAAGGTCGCATTTTGCCTCTTATTGAGGGTATGCAGGTTTGGTGTGAGAGATCACTCACGCAGGGCTTGCAGGCAGCCATGGTAAGCCACAGTCTTTTGGCTCCTTTAACCTTCATAACATCTGGGAATAGCTTCAAATAGCAGCGCCCTCATTTCCCATACAAAGTAGCCGTTGGGTTGGCCATTAAAAATGGGTTGGCAATTTAAAAGGAGGGGCTGCGGTTTCCAGGTTCACGTGCAGCAGAAACCCAACTAACCCCCCCACACACACACACACACATACACACCCAATTCTCTGGGATGATGGCTTCACCCCTCCCGCAACCGCATGGCTAACAGTGGGGAAGATTTCTCTTCAGCTACAGGCAAACAGCCCAGCAGGAACGGACATCTCTGAATGTTCGCTAACTAAAACCACCCTATTTCAACCAGGTGACCATGAATGATATCACTCTCCTGAGGTTAACACAGAGAGATAAAGAACAGATGTCGTTTGAATGCCAGCAAACACCGGGACCATACGCTGCAATGCTTTGTTCTGAAATGATTCCCAACTTTGTGCTACTGGCCTGGCGTGGTAAAGTGTCTACCAGCACGGCTTTGTCTCCCCGTACAGCGATCAGATCCCGTACCTCCCATTCGGTCCAAGCTGGAGCTCTTTGGCGATTCTGGGACTCCATCATGGTCACCTCTGCTGATGAGCTCTGCATGGTGACCTGTGCAGATGAGCTCGCCACGCTGACCAAACAGGAAATGAGATTCAAAAGTTCATGGGCCTTTTCCTATATACCTGGCCAGTGCATCTGAGTTGAGAGCGCTGTCCAGAGCGGTTACAACTGAGCACTCTGGGATAGTTCCCGGAGGCTAATACCGTAGAATTGCATCCACAGTACCCCAAATTCAACCCGGCAAGGCCGATTTCAGCGCTAATCCTCTCATCAGGGAGGAGTATAGAAATCGATTTTAAGAGCCCTTTAAGTTGAAAAAAAGGGCTTCATCGTGTGGATGGGTGCAGGGTTAAATCGAGATAATGCTGCTAAATTCAACCTAAACTCGTAGTGTAGACCAGGCCAGAGTGTGGGGCCTGGTCTACACTGCGAGGGGGGACGAGCAAAGTCGGTCTAAGTTACGCAACTTTGGCTACGAAAATAGAGTAGCTGAAGCTGATGTACTTAGAGCTATTTACCGTGGTGTCTTCACTGCAGTAGGTCAATTGCTGATGCTCCCCCACCAACTTCGCATACGCTTCTCACTCCGGTGGAGTACCAGAGTCGACGGGAGAGCACTCGGCTGTCGATTTATTGCGTCTTCACTAGATGCAATAAATTGACCCCCACTAGATCGATCGCTCCAGAGGTAAGTGTAGACATGCCCTGAGTTGGTAAGATATCTAAGGTACCTAATGCAATCTCAGAATCTTTATTTTTTCTTTTGTACCAAAAGCCACCTCTCTCAGGAGGCATGCTTACTGCATAGGACTGGAAATTAGCTGATCTATGACACCATGATGTGCACATAATCCATGAGATGCGGTCAAGGTTCCTTCTCCACTCTGAACTCTAGGGTACAGATGTGGGGACCTGCATGAAAAAAACCCCTAAGCTTATTCTTACCAGCTTAGGTTAAAAACTTCCCCAAGGTACAAACTTTGCCTTGTCCTTAAATAGTATGCTGCCACCACCAAGCGTTTTAAACAAAGAACCAGGAAAGAGACCACTGGGAGACGTCTTCCCACAAAATATCCCCCGAAGCCCTACACACCCCCTTTCCTGGGGAGGCTTGAGAATAATATCCTAACCAATTTGTTACAAAATCATCAAAGACCCAAACCCCTGGATCTTGGAACAATGGAAGAATCAGTCAGGTTCTTAAAAGAAGGATTTTATTTAAAAAAAAAGAAAATAAAAGGAAGGTAAAAATCATCTCTGTAAAATCAGGATGGAAAATACTTTACAGGGTATTCAGATTCAAAACACAGAGGATCCCCCTCTGGGCAAAACCTTAAAGTTACAGAAAACAGGAATAAACCTCCCTCTTAACACAAGGAAAATTCACATAAAACAAAAGATAAACTAATCCGCCTTGCCTGGCTTACCTATACTGATTGCAATATTGGAGACTTGGATTAGGATGGGTTGGAGAAGATGGATTTCTGTCTGGCCTCTCTCAGTCCCAAGAGAGAACCACCACGTAAACAAAGAGCATAAACAAAAGCCTGCCCCCCACCACCGCCCCCCCAAGATTTGAAAGTATCTTGTTCCCTTATTGGTCCTTTGGGTCAGGTGCCAGTCAGGTTAGCTGAGCTTCTTAACCCTTTACAGGAAACAGGATGTTGCCTCTGGCCAGGAAGGATTTTATAGCACTGTACACAGAAAGGTGGTCACCCTTCCCTTTATATTTATGACAGACGCATGGAACTATCAAGCACTGTGGTTCTGATTCTGAGCCATGTCTCTGGTGTGCCACAATCTAAGGAAAAGAGGGTATCAAACTAATGCCTCTAGAATTCTAGAGGTAGCTAGGAGCTAGGTTGGCCCCTACTGGTTTTTTAATTTACAGCAGCTGTCAATAATTTTGTATGGCGCTATCAAGCATCCCAGATTAGCCAAAGTGCAAGGTGTTCTGGCCACACATCTTCCTGCTCTTGACAAGCTCCTACACCAGGGGTGCAAGAAAGGGAAGCAGAAGGGCACGGTGCTAGCCCTTTGCTGCCAGAGGAATCTGCCAGCATTTTGTCCCCTTTAGGCCACCCAAGTAGCATGAAGAGACTGGAAAGCAGCCCCAAATTAGGCCTGTATCCAGTATACAGCCTGTATCATGACACTAACCACCACCCCCCAACCTCGACCTCCACTCCACCAGAATTCCCAGCCTTTACCACCTATTGGTTAGCTTTTCCCTTAAAAACCTCTGTGCTTTCTCCCACGCTGCCCATTGCACGTGGGGAGGATGCCCTGATAAAATCCAATCACCCACTACCTTATCTTCCCTCAAATCCCTCAAGTCTCACTTCTGCCATTGTATGGAACAATCCCTGGCTTCCTGACCATGGCTAGACAGAGCTAAGATGTGACTATTTCTCTTCCCCTTCCTACTCCCTTCCTCTGTACTTGTATGGCCAATAAAATTAATTCATTTATAACTCTGTAACTAACAAAAGTGTGCCAATTCTTTACCAATTACATTTGCTTGTATGCTGCAATATCTCCATTCACCTGTTCTTCATCTGTTTTGCCTGGACTACCCTTAAAAGTTTTACTGGTATAACATTTTAGTTAGGACTGCAAATTTTTACCAAAATTGTTGTATCAGTAAAAGCCCTAGTGTACATGCAGATGGATCAAGGTACCTTATGCTGGTATAGTTATTCTCCCTCCCGTATAAGAATAAGATAAATTGGTATAATCCTTTTATACAGGTATAATTGCACCCACTATACTGGTATAGTTGAAGTGGCACATCTTTTACATGTAGATAAACCCTTAGTGTCATGAAATTGCAAGGCTTTCAGGGCAAGAATTGTCTCTTTTCTGTGTTTATACAACACCCAGCATAACAAAGCTCCCATCCTGACTGGGGCCTTTGGCTGCTACCACAATAGAAAAATGTACTACTCATAATAATGGTTACTGTACATTTATGGTATGGAATACTCTGGCTGGAGAGCTCCAAAAGAGCCTCGCCAATTAGAAGTGGTTGCAACTGGAGTTTGTTCAAGACTAGACCTAAGAATGAAGCGAGTTATAAAGACAGATGTATTCTTCTTCTAGCTTTAATCCCATCTATATGGGATCAGCTCTTTGACTCCTCCTTCTCCATTCCAGCAGCTCCTCAAGCTCTACAGCTAATAAAATTCTTTGGTATCTGACATCCATCCTTCTAGTTTTGGGTCTTCGAACCCTTCTCTTACCATCCGCTTCTAAAGCCGTCTCTACACTACAAACTTTGGTTGATGCCAGTTACATTGGCATACATCCACCAAAGTCTGTGTACCACTGCTTGCATTAACTCTGCAGGTACTCAACAAGAATGCATGTGTCTGCAGAGCACCGGAGGTAGGTACCCAGAGATACACGCACTGCCATCTGGCATGATGTTTTTCAGGGACTTTTCACAATGTATTGTGAGATGGAAATGACTTGCACAGGGATCTCTGGGAGCTAGGAGTCAAGTTCCCAGCATGCAATTTTCTCCATCCCATAATGCCATCACTGTCCCATAATTTGTGTGTTTTATTATTTTTAAATCCCACAAACCCATTCAGCACCTTTCGGTGTCTGTCATCTCTTAGAGAAGCATGGAGCACACTGAGCTCTGCACTGTTCTCATGACGTTGCTGATACAGGATGCATAACTGCAGCACTTCCTGTGGGTTTGCAAGCGTGCAGGGCCATTAATCATCTCCTGCTATGCAGGTCTGTGACTCTCAGCAATGTGCAAGACATAGTGGATGGATTTGTGGTGAGGCAATAGACAACAAGCTGTGACTCTCTCCACGGGTATCTGACCACCACCTACCTGCCTTTAGCCTGAGGAAGTCCTGTCTGTGCCTGCTGTGCATCAGCTCCCTGAAACCACCAGCCTCTGGCAGCACAAGCAGTGCCTTCCAGGCCTTGCTCTCTCTGAATAGGTAGTGATAGCCACACACCAAAACCTGAATCCTCAGAGCGTTCCCAGCAGTGTCCAGCCCCTTATTCACGGAACACTCACAACATTGCCAGGCCTGCTGTTCCCGAAGGAACAGTACACACCAGCTTCTAAGATTCAACTCAAGATCACCACTTTGCTTCCCTCCCCAGTAGTTGGGTACAATTATAGGGAAAATAAGGATAAGTTTGTTATTAAAGAACAGAGATTCAAGTGGTAATGAGTAAGAATATCAAAAACAAATGGTTATGTATAAAACAAAATCATAACACGCTTTCTAGAGACTAAACCTAACTACCTAGTTACTCTCTTGTCCAAAGACATTCATCTCATCTAAGGTTCTCTTCAGCATTTTCAGCTATGCCTGGTTTTGACCCCTCTTTCATTAAGTAAACTCTCTGCCCATTTACTTCCTAGGTGAAGGATGACAAGGTGTATTATTTGTCCCCCAAGTATAGTAGACAAGACTTTGATTTGCACCCCAAGATAGGGTCCCCAACCTGCTGTTTGTTTCTTCCTGTTATTTTTCTCCTTTTGAAGTTTTTGCACTCCTTCATTAATATTCAAACTGGTGAGAGGAGACCATTGTGAACTACACCATACTTTAGATAAACATTTGTATCTGACAGAAAACCTATTTTTCACCTTTTCTCATGACTAGTCCCTAGACACAGACCCTTAAGAACATAATTGTAAGGATGTATACATAATTCCTCACACAACGTCAATGCATGCATATTGCAATTATATTGGTAACCAATCTGTCACTGGCTTTTATCTGAAACCTTACATGACACTTTTTGGTGAAGTAGAATATGCATGCCAGACTCACGAGATCCCTGTAACCCCTTGCACTCTCTTGCCAGTTGGCATTAAGAGGCTCTTGGGTCTCACATACATATCCCTATTTGGGCACCAGTCCCCCTTGTCAGAGAGTACATCAACGGAAAGGGCTACTTTTCTCTGGTTATGCAAGAGCTGGTGGATTACCGAGGGTTCTTCACCAATATCAGTGTGGGCTGGTCAGGAAAGGTGCGTGACTCTTGCATCTTTGAGAACACAGAACTGTTCAGAAAGCTACAAGCAGGGACATTCTTTCCCAACTGGCAGATTACCACTGGTGATATGGAAATGCGAATAGTCATTCTACAGCACCCATCCTATGTCGTGGTCCCCTGCCTCATGAACCCACACACTGGCCACATCGACAGCACCAAGGAAAGATTCAACTACCAGCTCAGCAGGTGCAGAATGACTGCTGAATGTGCAATTGGTAGACTAAAGGAATACTGATGGTGTTTACTCACAGGATTGGATCTCAGTGAGAAAAACATCCCAATGGTTATAGCTGCCTGTTGTGTCCTTAATAATATCTGTAAGGTAAAGGGGGGAAAGCTGCTGCCAGGTTAGAGGACAGAGGTGGAGCAGCTGGCTGCTGACTTTGAACAGCCAGACACAAGGGCTATTACAACATGGAGCTGTGCAGTTGAGAGAGGCTTTGAAAGAGAACCCTAATGCTTAGCCACAGAGTGCTCTGTGCTGGACTGTTCTCTGGGCCTGGAGCTTGGGTGCAGGTAGGAATTGTGTAGTGCTTACTGTACATTTATAAATATGACTGTATATGCATTCCTGAACATGAGTCATGTGGTGTCCCCTGTACATTTACAAGTACTGTGTGTCAGAGACAGGGAGGTGGATGGCCACACCAAGTGGTTAGAGCAGGAATCATGCCTAATGGTCAGAGCAAAAGTTGGAGCCTAAGGTGAGAGCCAGAGTCAAAGGCCAGATGCCAGAGCCACAGGTCAGAGCCAGGAGTTGGTGCCCAGAGTCAGAGACCAGATACTAGAGCCAAGAGTCAGAGCCAATGTCAGAGGTCAGAAATTGGAGCCAAGAGTCAGAACCAGGTTACCTGAAGAGAGGCAAGCAGGAGCAGGACTGGGGCCAATGCAGGAGCAAGACAGGAACAAGATGGGCAGCAAGGCTAGGAACAAGCAGGCACAGAAATTCTCACAGCTGTGGGCAAATATTTTGAGCAGCCACTGAACTGCTGCTGCAGCTGTGCTTAAGAGCTGGTCTGCTGCCGCTTCCAACCAATGAGGTGGTGTAGCCAAACTGGCAGCCTATTACAGGTCAGATGTGCATGTTACATTGCCTAGAGATGGGCTGTGCTGCAGACCCTGCTTCTTGACATTGTGTGCTTTTAATACCACTAAGCATTCTGCAATAATATGCTGTGAATGAATAAAGATAATAATATTCTCCAAAAACAAATTTATTGAGTGGCAAAACCTGTGCAAAAAACAACAAACTTTTAACATAAATGAATGGAATGGGATGTTAAAATTGGAATGACTGCAAACATTTCTGTCCATTTCAGTCCACAAATGTAGTCTGTTGTGACACATAGGCAACAACCGTGGTTCTCAAAGGTCAATGTTTGTGAAGCTGTGGTTTTCTTTGCTGTCCCCTAGAGTGAAATTGTGGGGGTAAGGATGTATCTTGTGATACTACACGTTATATTGGGGAGTTATTAGCGAGGACTGAAAAGGGTGGTCCTGTGGGTCAACGGGGATCTGCAGCATCTATGTTTGCTGCCCAAGAAGACCCATTATGTTCTTGTGCATCTCCCTCTTCTTTTCTTGGTGGAATGTCTGGGCCCTTCACCTGTCTTTCTGCATGCTATCAGTCATATTTGCCCTCCAGGCCCATTGTTCACAGTCCAATGCAGCACTGGCTTGCAGAATCTCACTGAACATGTCCTCTTCTTTCTCCGCATCAGTGTCAGGCATTCTGTGGATGTGGAGGGTGCTCCCCTCTAGGCCTCAATAGCAACAGTTGCTGATAAAAACAGACAGTTGAATCACTGGATTTACAGTCACAACAGAAAGGGAAAGATATGTTTCAAAACTCCCTTCCCTTACTCCCATAAA
Source organism: Lepidochelys olivacea (assembly GCF_965140295.1). NCBI lineage: Eukaryota > Metazoa > Chordata > Testudines > Cheloniidae > Lepidochelys > Lepidochelys olivacea. The sequence continues at coordinate 166,974,394 of NC_140411.1, read as the reverse complement.
AACTTTTAATAAGACATATTTATTGACATTTCAACCGCACAAAATAAAATAATTTCAGTTCCTAAACTATGGGTATGAATATACGGCAATGCACTGAATATTGGCACTATTTTCCCCCACTGATTTTAGCTGATATCTCATTTTGTGATTTTGTGATTTTAGCTGATATCTCATTCCTGAGGGTAACAAAGCCAAAGAGAGCATAGCTGCTACTGGCATCCTAAAACCGCTCATGCCCAAATGCTGCCAGCCTGTTTACTGCAATCGTGCCAGCCAAATTCATCCCGTAGTGGTGTGGGAAAGTGTCCTACTGCGAAGGAAGAAAAGACAGCCATTCCTAGAAACCTTTGGGAGAGGATTGCACAGTATTTCCGTGAAAGTTTTATACAAATTTCTCAGAAGGATACAAGAACCATCCCCATGAGCATAAACAAAGTGCTCCTCATGCTCCCCTTCACCTCCTTACCCGCCGCCTAATCCAACAGGGGAATGAAAAGCAGATGCAATCTCTACCTCTGTTTGTTGTACCACTATCACTCCTCATATGAATAAAACAATGAAAAGTCAATACCTATGTCTTGGTAGCTTAGGGACGGGCCAGGCAACATCTTTAAATTTAATCATTGGAATGAAAAACACATGTACACACATACCCAAGGTCCCTTCCCCTTGACAGGGCTCATCCATGCTTGGCTGACAGGACTGGCTAGACTGTAGTGTAGTCTTGAACAGGTCCTGGCTTGGGGTACCGCTTGTGGTACAGCAGGGGTCTCTGTCTTGGGCTTCTTTGAGGTATCCAGTCCACAATTGTCTGCAGAGTGCTGGTGGGGTCTCTGCCAAGTATGGCATGCAACTTGCAAAAGCAGCAGGTCTGCGCCTCAGCACCAGATCGATTGTTGTGTTCCTGGGTCTTGCGGTGTGCCTGGTGCAATTCCTTCACTTTCACATCGCACTGCTGCAGATCTCTGTCACACTCCTTTGCCTGAATCCCCTGTGCAATCTGTTCATAGGTGTCCACATTTCTGTGGCTGGTCCATAGCTGTGCTTCCGCAGCCTCCTCTCCTCACAAGTGAAGGAGATCTAATACCTCCTGTCTATTCCAGACTGTATCACACCTAGTGCATGGAGCCAGCATGGTCAGTTGGAAGTTGCACACACCAAAGGAGTGCTGCTAGGTGTGCTCCCCAAGGTGGGCAATCAGGAAAAGGCATTTCAAAAATGCATGGGGGGGGGAAGGGGCAGGGCTTTAGCCAGGGGAGTGGCTTCCAGTCGTCATGACCCCTGGGCAGTGGAGTTCATAGTTGTGCCCAGAGCAGTCGCTGTCAAGCATTGTGGGACAGCTGCAGGAGGACTGTTAGGGTCAGCACAGGTCACGCAGTGTCTACCTGCCCCAGTAGGTTGACCATGGCTCCACACTGAGGTGGTGGTTTTACTGTGTTGCCATAACAGGGCACCTATGTCAGCTGGAGGCATTTGAGAATAGACACATGCACAAATAGGTCAACTCAAGGGGACTTATGTCAACCTAACTTTGTAAAGTAGACCAGGCCTAAATTTAACACCCCGTTTTCTATATATTCTTCCAATATTCTTTTTACATGCCACAACCACCGAAGCTTGGATCCCCTCAGCTTTTCTATGATTTGTACCACCTTCACATTCCCCCTAATTTGTTTATTCCAAACATGGTCCATCCTTATAATGCCAAGCACCCGTCTTAACATTTTCATTTCCACTATATTCAAGATCTTTTCCTCAGTGCCCAGCATTCAGAGCCATACAAAAGTGCGGGCCTAATTAATGTCTTGAAGATCTTACTTTTCAATTTGATAAGACATTCTCCTAATGCAGATTACTCCACCCACTTATCTCCATTTAGTCCATGCCTTTCCTGTTCTGCTAAAAGGTTCATGGAGTTCACCATTCTCTCAAATTATCAAACCTAGGTACTTGAACTTCTGTATCTTTGGTAGTGGCTCATCCCCCAGACTTATATTTTGTTATCTTCCTGCAATTTACTGACTCTAGAGACCATATACTCTGTTTTATTTTGCCTGGTTTTCATGCCATTTTTTTCAAGTATGTGTCTCCATCTCTTTCAATCTTCTTTCACTTTTTCTTTGCTGTCTCCCTGCCCTCCTCCCAGCACTAAATCACCTGCAGAAAGCATGTTCTAGGATACCACTCTGTGGATGTTTAAGTGCATGAATCACCAATGTGAACAAAAAGGGGCTTAGGGTCAAACCTTGACTCTTACTAGAAACTGTTTCATTTCTCCACATAGCCTAAAGAGTGACTTAGCCCAGGTCTACACTATGAGTTTAGGACCTGCGAGGTGGATTCATGAGAGCAGGAGAGCAGAGTTGAAGCAGAAGCGGTGGAGGACAATGGTTAGCAGCACCCAGGAGGACCAGAACAGATCCCCTGAGCTACAGAAGAGCAGAGTTGCAGCCGAAGCAGTGAATGACGATGGTTAGCAGGCCTACTGCACCATGTGCTGCCAGCAGCACCCAGGACACAACAGCGGCTGAGCTGAGCGGGCTGCACGCTTGCCATGGTATGGTCTCTGCGTGGAAAAAAGGCGCGAAACGATTGTCTGCCATTGCTTTCAAGGAGGGAGGGGCAACTGACTGATGACATGTACCCAAAACCACCCGCAACAATGTTTTTGCCCCATCAGGCAGTGGGCGCTTAACCCAGAATTCCAATGGGCAGTGGAGACTGCGGGAACTGTGGGATAGCTACTCACCGTTCACCTCTCCGTAAGTCAATGCTAACCACAGTAGCGAGGACACACTCCGCCGACTTAATGCGCTTAGTGTGGACATACACAATCGACTGTATAATATTGGTTTCTAAAAATCGACTTCTATAATATCAACCTAATTTTGTAGTGTAGACATACCAATAATAGTCATTGGGCTAAATTGATTTTTTTTAACTGGTTGTTGGGTCCCAAAGAAAGTGAATTTGGACTGTATAGGTCTGATTTTGGTAGAAACTTCTTGATGATTCCCTCTGAATTGAGACTGACTTTTGTTATATATAAACTGGAGTTTCATCTCTTTCAAACCTTGGTTTAGAGTTTTCTTTAGACGTGGGAAGAAAGTTAAACAGAAGTAAGAGGTAAATAGAACAAACTTTCAAACAACTACAAAGTCTTACAAATAACAATTTTAAACAAGCTATCCTGTCAACAGGCTTTTTTGTCATTGACTGAAGCTATGTCTACATAATAGCTTATGTCAGCAGAATTTACGGAGGCGGGTGGCGGTGGTTGGGGACTCTCTACTCAGGAGGATTGAGTCATCTATCTGCCGCCCCAACCGGGAAAACTGAGAAATCTGCGGCTTGCCAGGAGCTAGGATTCACGATGTGACGGAGAGACTGCCGAGACTCATCAAGCCCTCTGATCGCTACCCCTTCCTGCTTCTCCACGTGGGCACCAATGATACTGCCAAGAATGACCTTGAGCAGATCACTGCAGACTACGTGGCTCTGGGAAGAAGGATAAAGGAGTTTGAGGCACAAGTGGTCTTCTCATCCATCCTCCCCGTGGAAGGAAAAGGCCTGGGTAGAGACCATCGAATCGTGGAAGTCAATGAATGGCTACGCAGGTGGTGTCAGAGAGAAGGCTTTGGATTCTTTGACCATGGGATGGTGTTCCAAGAAGGAGAAGTACTAGGCAGAGATGGGCTCCACCTAACGGAGAGAGGGAAGAGCATCTTCGCAAGCAGGCTGGCTAACCTAGTGAGGAGGGCTTTAAACTAGGTTCACCGGGGGAAGGAGACCAAAGCCCTGAGGTAAGTGGGGAAGTGGGATACCGGGAGGAAGCACGAGCAGGAGCACATGAGAGAGGAGGGCTCCTGCCTCACACTGAGAAAGAGGGACAATCAGCGAGTTATCTCAAGTGCCTATACACAAATGCAAGAAGCCTGGGAAACAAGCAAGGAGAACTGGAAGTCCTGGCACAGTCAAGGAATTATGATGTGATTGGAATAACAGAGATTTGGTGGGATAACTCACATGACTGGAGTACTGTCATGCATGGATATAAACTGTTCAGGAAGGACAGGCAGGGCAGAAAAGGTGGGGGAGTTGCACTGTATGTAAGGGAGCAGTATGACTGTTCAGAGCTCAATTATGAAACTGCAGAAAAACCTGAGAGTCTCTGGGTTAAATTTAGAAGTGTGAGCAACAAGGGTGTGTCGTGGTGGGAGCCTGCTATAGACCACCGGACCAGGGGGATGAGGTGGACGAGGCTTTCTTCTGGCAACTCACGGAAGTTACTAGATCGCAGGCCCTGGTTCTCATGGGAGACTTCAATCACCCTGATATCTGCTGGGAGAGCAATACAGCGGTGCACAGACAATCCAGGAAGTTTTTGGAAAGGGTAGGGGACAATTTCCTGGTGCAAGTGCTGGAGGAACCAACTAGGGGCAGAGCTCTTCTTGACCTGCTGCTCACAAACCAGGAAGAATTAGTAGGGGAAGCAAAAGTGGATGGGAACCTGGGAGGCAGTGACCATGAGAGGGTCGAGTTCAGGATCCTGACACAGGGAAGAAAGGAGAGCAACACAATACAGACCCTGGACTTCAGAAAAGCAGACATTGACTTCCTCAGGGAACTGATGGGCAGGATCCCCTGGGAAAATAACATGAGGGGGAAAGGAGTCCAGGAGAGCTGGCTGTATTTTAAAGAATCCTTATTGAGGTTACAGGGACAAACCATCCCGATGTGCAGAAAGGATAGTAAATATGGCAGGCGACCAGCTTGGCTTAACAGTGAAATCCTTGCTGATCTTAAACACAAAAAAGAAGCTTACCGGAAGTGGAAGATTGGACAAATGACCAGGGAAGAGTATAAAAATACTGCCTGGGCATGCAGGAGTGAAATCAGGAAGGCCAAATCACACCTGGAGTTGCAGCTAGCAAGAGATGTTAAGAGTAACAAGAAGGGTTTCTTCAGGTATGTTAGCAACAAGAAGAAAGTCAAGGAAAGTGTGGGCCCCTTATTGAATGAGGGAGGCAACCTAGTGACAGAGGATGTGGAAAAAGCTAATGTACTCAATGCTTTTTTTGCCTCTGTCTTCACGAACAAGGTCAGCTCCCAGACTACTGCACTGGGCAGCATAGCATGGGGAGGAGGTGATCAGCCCTCTGTGGAAAAAGAAATGGATCGGGACTATTTAGAAAAGCTGGACGAGCACAAGTCCATGGGACCAGATGCGCTGCATCTGAGAGTGCTAAAGGAGTTGGCGGATGTGATTGCAGAGCCATTGGCCATTATCTTTGAAAACTCATGGCGATCGGGGGAAGTCCCGGACGACTGGAAAAAGGCTAATGTAGTGCCAATCTTTAAAAAAGGGAAGAAGGAAGATCCTGGGAACTACAGGCCAGTCAGCCTCACCTCAGTCCCTGGAAAAATCATGGAGCAGGTCCTCAAGGAATCAATTCTGAAGCACTTAAAGAAGAGGAAAGTGATCAGGAACAGTCAGCATGGATTCACCAAGGGCAAGTCATGCCTGACTAATCTAATTGCCTTCTATGACGAGATAATTGGCTCTGTGGATGAGGGGAAAGCAGTGGACGTGTTGTTCCTTGACTTTAGCAAAGCTTTTGACATGGTCTCCCACAGTATTCTTGCCAGCAAGTTAAAGAAGTATGGACTGGATGAATGGACTATAAGGTGGATAGAAAGTTCGCTAGATTGTCGGGCTCAATGGGTAGCGATCAATGGCTCCATGTCTAGTTGGCAGCCGGTATCAAGTGGAGTGCCCCAAGGGTCGGTCCTCGGGCCGGTTTTGTTCAATATCTTCATTAATGATCTGGAGGATGGTGTGGATTGCACCCTCAGCAAGTTTGCAGATGACACTAAACTGGGAGGAGAGGTAGATACGCTGGAGGGTAGAGATAGGATACAGAGAGACCTAGACAAATTAGAGGATTGGGCCAAAAGAAATCTGATGAGGTTCAGCAAGGGCAAGTGCAGAGTCCTGCACTTAGGACGGAAGAATCCCATGCACCGCTACAGACTAGGGACCGAATGGCTCGGCAGCAGTTCTGCAGAAAAGGACCTAGAGGTTACCGTGGACGAGAAGCTGGATATGAGTCAACAGTGTGCCCTTGTTGTCAAGAAGGCCAATGGCATTTTGGGATGTATACGTAGGGGCATTGCCAGCAGATCGAGGGACGTGATCGTTCCCCTCTATTCGACATTGGTGAGGCCTCATCTGGAGTACTGTGTCTAGTTTTGGGCCCCACACTACAAGAAGGATGTGGAAAAATTGGAAAGAGTCCAGCGGAGGGCAACAAAAATGATTAGGGGACTGGAACACATGACTATGAGTAGAGACTGAGGGAACTGGGATTGTTTAGTCTGTGGAAGAGAAGAGTGAGGGGGGATTTGATAGCTGCTTTCAACTACCTGAAAGGGGGTTCCAAAGAGGATGAATCTAGACTGTTCTCAGTGGTAGCAGATGACAGAAGAAGGAGTAATGGTCTCAAGTTGCAGTGGGGGAGGTTTAGGTTGGATATTAGGAAACACTATTTCACTAGGAGGGTGGTGAAACACTGGAAAGCGTTACCTAGGGAGGTGGTAGAATCTCCTTCCTTAGAAATTTTCAAGGTCAGGCTTGACAAAGCCCTGACTGGGATGATTTAGTTGGGGATTGGTCCTACTTTGAGCAGGGGGTTGGACTAGATGACCTCCTGAGGTCCCTTCCAACCCTGATATTCTATGTCCCTCAGGGGTGTGAATAAACTACTCTCTTCATCTTGAGCGACATTAATTACACCGACATAAACACCAGTGTGGACAGTGCTATGTCAGCGGGAGAGCTTCTTCTGCCGATACAGCTTCTGCACTCACGGCGGACTTAGGGTTGCCAGGTGTCCAGTTTTTGACTGGAACATCTGGTCGAAAATGGAAACTGGCAGCGTCCAATCAGCACAGCTGACCAGACGCTAAAAGTCTGGTTACCTGCAGTAGCCAGTGTCTGCTGCTGGGGGGCAGGAAGAGCAACAGCTGCTGCTTGAGCCTGGAGGAGTTGCTCTGCTTAGCACAGGGGGCTCAAATATGTGGCCCGCCGAGTTATTTACTGCAGCCCGCCATAGCTCCCCTCACCCCCCGCTCCCCCGAGTCCACCACGTCCCCACTCCTCCATCTGCCTCCCAGCGCTTCCCACTACCAAACAGCTGTTTGGCAGCTCTTAGGATTTTCTAGGAGGGAGGGGGAGGATCGGGGAGGCGGTGCGCTCAGGGGAGGAGAAGAGGCGGGGCCAGGGGAGGGATTTGCGGAAGGGGTTGGAATAGGGCCAGGGAGGGGGCAGACTTAGGCCGGGGACTTTGGGGAAGGGGTTGGAATGGGGGCAGGGAAGGGGCGGGACAAGGCAGGGCAGGGGCAGGGCCTCATGGAAAGGGTGGAGCGGGGGCAGGGGCTTTTGTATCTTTTATGAAAAGGTGTCAGTGATGCAGCCCTCGGGCCAATGTACTAGTCCTCATGTGGCCCTCATGGTGATTTGAGTTTGAGATCCCTGACTTAGCAGATGCTGCTCTTTCTGCCCTCCCAGACTGACAAGAGAGAACTGGCTGGCACCCGGACCAGCCTACGAAGTAGGTACTGGTGCCATCTGGAGGGGGAGTGTAGCCTGTCTGCCCCCCGCCACTCCGCTGTGCCCCAATTCCCCCAGCCCCTCGTTCTAGGGGGCCCCCCTGCTCCGCTGTGCCCTGATTTCCCCTCCCCAGCCCCTGGCTCCAGGGACCGACACCCTCCACCCTGCTGTGCCCTGATTTCCCCTCCCCAGCCCCTTAGCTTCTGTAGTGGGGGGCCCAAAACTGGATGCAATACTCCAGATGTGGCCTCACTGTGCCAAATAGAGGGGAATAATCACTTCCCTCGATCTGCTGGCAATGCTCCTACTAATGCAGCCAAATATGCCGTTAACCTTCTTGGCATCAAAGGCACACTATTGACTCTTATCCAGCTTCTCGTCCATTGTAATCCCCAGGTCCTTTTCTGAAGAACTGCTGCTTAGCCGGTCGGTCCCCAGCAGTGCATGGGATTCTTCTGTCCTAAGTGCAGGAGTCTGCATTTGTCCTTGTTGAATCTCATCAGATTTCTTTTAGCCCAATTCTCCAATTTCTCTAGGTCCCTCTGGATCCTATCCCAAACCCTTCAGTGTATCTACCCTGCCCCCCAGCTTAGTGTCATTGGTGAACTTGCTGAGGGTGCAATCAATCCCATCATCCAGATCATTAATGAAGATGTCGAACCAGGGAGGCATTTCTCAACACAATTCAGCACCCTCATTCTCTGTAAAAAAAAAAAAAAAAAAAAAATTAAATATATTTTTAAAAATAAATCAGGTGCAATTTAAATCTCTTCTTAAAGGAAACATGATCCAATTTGTTAGGGGGCTTATTCCTTCACCCACTTACTTCCCTGGTCCTTCTTACATGAACAGAGAGCAACAATACCCGAAGTCCAAAGGTGCAAACAATTCAATGTTTATTGGGGTGAACTTCCAGCAAGCATGATTCCAGTTTCCTTCCTTAGTGTCCCCCTTCCCAGCTCTGACACCAGAGAGCCTTACCGGTGTCCCTGTTCCCATTCCTGCCCTTAGCAAAACATGATTCCAATTTCCCCACCCCCATTCCCTGTTCCCATTTCCCACCCACTTCCTGATTTACTATATAGTAAAACTTGAGTTCTGCTTAGCTATACCTTAACCAATCATTTTCCTGAAATTTACCTAACCAATCCTAACATATTGTAACATGATTATTTAACCAATTATATCCCACCACCTTAATTAGTTTACACCCAGCAAAATTAATTATACAGCAGACAGAAACAATCACAGAACCAGACAGAGATTATATAGACAAACAATGGGGAAATGGGGACTACAGTGACAGAACAAACACAGAAATGAGGATTTCACATCCCAGCTATTGATAAGTGAGTTCTTGCAGGACAGGATGCTGTCAAACTAAGTTTCCTTTTGCATCTTCTAGGCACTTACCTTTCTCTGGAGGCGATAGGCATTATCAGGACAGGATTGTATTCCTAACAGCCCAATAGCACCTTATTTCAATGTGACTAGTTTGGAATGTGAGGATGTGACCGTTCGCTTCCCAGCTTATGGCTGCCTCTGCTGCTTAGCCAAAGATCTTAGCCTAAGCACAGGGCCTCAGACTGTCACAGTAAGAGAAGGACCTTACACCGGCAGACAGTGATTTTGATTCTTTCTTTTTTACCTCTATAACTAGCTAAGTGATAAGAATACACCTACATTCTTAGAGTACAGGCCTAGATATCTATATCCTAACACAATTGAGTGAAATAGCCACAGTTAGACGACACATTAAGTTCTTCAGGACAGGAAGGGAGCATCTTGTTGTTCTGAGTTTGTCACAGACTGTGACTCACAGTAGCGCCCCGAGGCGCTAGCAACAGAAATAACGATTGATGTAAGGAAACGGGGGGCAGCTCCTCCTCCTTCCCCCAAGAAATGATGCTCTTACATATTAATTACCGTGACGGGTTTCCAATGAACCACCTAGTGCCCTCGGACTGGGCCAATCTGTCCCACGTTATTTGCATTGCAGCTGCACTCAGAGGCCCAGACCAGGCTGAGGTGGGGGTACTGTGCTCGGAACTACACAGGCCCGTTTTCGCGCTGCCCGTAGGCAGCAACCACACACACACACACACAGCTGCTGGCTGGGGCGCGCGGGCGAACGCCCGCAGCAGCTGGCTGCGGCTGTGACGTCACTCCCCACACTGCCCCCGCCGGCTCTCGCGCGAGCTCTGCCCGGGTTTCTGGGAAGAGCCGCTGTTTCGCTGAAGCCCGGGGTGTGGCTCGAGGCAGCCGCTGGGGCCCCGGGTGGTTTCCGTTGATGTCCGTTATCCCGCGAGCTGGCCGGGGCGGGGTGGGTCCGGGGCTGAGGCGCGCAGCCGGCGGCAGCAAGAGCCTGGTCGCTAGAGCCCCCCGCGGCAGGATGGCGCTGCCGGAGCTGCTGCTCCTGCTGGCGGCGGCTCCTCTCGGCGCAGGTGAGCGCGGCGGCAATTGCCGGGGGGGAGGGCAGGCTGCGGGGGGGGGGGTCTCTGGCGCGCCTCCCTCTCCACCCCCCCCCCAACCCGATTTGTGTCCGCCGCGGGGTTTAGCTGCGCGTCCAGCCTGCAGCCTCGGAGCCCGCCACTCTGCCGGGCTGTGTCTGCCGCGCCTCGCCCCCGGGCCGCCAGCGAGGGCAGCCCCCGTAGTGGCAGCGGGACGAGACCTCCGGCCTCGCTTGCGCCGCTGTCCGCCGGCGGCGGGGCTGCTCCACCGGGGGCCCGCCCGCGCCGGGGGAGAGGGTCCCAAGCGGGCTGTTGCAGTGGGTTCGTTAAACGGCCATGTGGCGTCACAGTGGCCTGAACGTGGGTCAGTTCCGTTTCCTTGGAAGTGGCTTGAACTGAACTGAGTCAGGCCGTGTCTGCGCTACAGAATTGAGCGGCTCGCTGGCGTTGGCGGGCGGCCCCCCCCCCCCCGCGGTGGTTAAATCGCGTGCGCGTGCGCGCGCAGACTCGGCGCTTTGTGCCGGCGATGAGGGTCTGCCCCGGGAGCGCTTGTCTCGGTTGTATTGTCGGGGTGGGGGTATAGCTCCTGGCAGCCAGTAACCGTAGGCGTAAGCAAGGCTGTGTCTACACCGGCGCTGCCTTGACCCTAATGACATCCTGAGGTGATGGGGGGGGGGGGGAAGGAAGTGTCACACAATCCCCAGTTTTTTGCCAGATTAGGAGTTGGGCTGAGCGTGGCTGAAGTGACGTGCCTAGGAAAATAATGCTCAAATAAATTGGTTAGTCTCTAAGGTGCCACAAGTCCTCCTTTTCTTTTTGCGAATACAGACTAACACGGCTGTTACTCTGAAAGGTGCCTAGGAAAGGCACTGGCACCTAGCGCTCCTGTTGAGCCCTGCTAGGAGGTGCCTGGGGGCAGGGAAGAGGGTCTCAGCTGGCTGTACAGCCCTGCCAGAGGGAGCTCAGGGAAGTCCACTGACTCCCATCCCTTTGTCACCCTAAGCTGCAGTTACTGATGCTTGGCAGTAGGTGGCTGGAGCCTCTGCCTGCAGTGGGGAGGTAATGGGAGAAGCGAGGAAGGAGCTGTGATGGGAGTGGAGACAATTTGGTTCCAGCTTGGAGCAGTTGTGGAAGGCATGAGAGGAGTGGGAAAGGGTCCAGAGGAGAGGCAGTCATGTGCTCCCGCCGACCTTTAAATTATGTCCACCCCACTATCAAGAGTTAAGTGTTGCCTCTGATTTCATTGACCATGACTCTACGCCAGAGGTGGGCAAACGACGGGATGGGGGGTCCAGGAGCGGTCAGGGAGAAGGGGGAGCTGGATGGGGCAGGGGTCCCAGGAAGGAGAGTGGGGTTTGGATGGGTCAGCAGGGGGCAGTTGGGGTGGGGAGTCCAGGGGCGGTCAGGGGACAGAGAGCAGGGAGGGTGGATGGGACAGGGGTCCAGGGGGGCCGTCAGAGAACAGGTGGGGTGGGGTTGGATTGGATGGGACAGGGGTCTGGGAGGGCCATCGGGGGTGAGAAGCAGGGAGGTAGGATAGGGGGCCGGGCCATGCCTGGCTGTTGGGGGAGGCACAACCTTCCCTAACCAGCCCTTCATACAATTTCAGAAACCCGGTGCGGCCCTCAGGCCAAAAAGTTTGCCCACCCCTGCTCTATGCTGCTCGGGGAGGTAGTGTTGCTATATTGGCGTAGAGAGGCGCTTACGTTGGGAGGAGCCAAACTTACATGAAAACACTTCCACAGTTAGGTCAACGCAAAGCAGCTTATGTTGACCTAGTCCTGTTGTGTAGGCCAGGCTCAGCACACAAGATAGGTGAGGTAATATGTTTTATTGGACCAATTTAATTTTGGTGAGATAGACAAGCTTTCAAGATTACACAGAGCTCGTCTTCTGGTCTGGGACAGATATTCAGTGTCCCACTTAATTACAAGATGGAGCAGTCATGGGGGGAAAGGGAGGGAAGAAAGCTGCTGGAGGGGGAAAGTTAGCAGGTTACTGATCGTTGTAATAAGTCATAAATCCAGTGTCCCTATATAACCCATTATTTTTAATGTTTAGCAAAGTTGTAAATTTAAGCTCCCAGGGTCGTCTTTTGAAGGTGTTGTGCAGGTTTCCTTTGAGAATGAGGACTGAGAGGTCAGATCTGGAGTGATCACTTTGTGAAAAGTAGTACTTGTGGCACCTTAGAGACTAACCAATTTATTTGAGCATAAGCTTTTGTGAGCTACAGCTCACTTCATCGGATGCATACTGTGGAAAGTGTAGAAGATCTTTTTATATACACACAAAGCATGAAAAAATACCTCCTCCCACCCCACTCTCCTGCTGGTAATAGCTTATCTAAAGTGATCACTCTCCTTACAATGTGTAGGATAATCAAGTTGGGCCATTTCCATCACAAATCCAGGTTTTCTCACCCCCCCCCCACACACACACACACAAACCCACTCTCCTGCTGGTAATAGTTTATCTAAAGTGACCACTCTCCTTACAATGTGTATGATATTCAAGGTGGGCCACTTCCAGCACAAATCCAGGGTTCAACAAGAACGTCTGGGGGGGGGGGTAGGAAAAAACAAGGGGAAATAGGTTACCTTGCATAATGACTTAGCCACTCCAGGTCTCTATTCAAGCCTAAGTTAATTGTATCCAATTTGCAAATGAATTCCAATTCAACAGTTTCTCGCTGGAGTCTGGATTTGAAGGTTTTTTGTTGTAATATAGCAACTTTCATGTCTGTAATCGCGTGACCAGAGAGATTGAAGTGTTCTCCGACTGGTTTATGCATGTTATAATTCTTGACATCTGATTTGTGTCCATTTATTCTTTTACGTAGAGACTGTCCGGTTTGACCAATGTACATAGCAGAGGGGCATTGCTGGCACATGATGGCATATATCACATTGGTAGATGTGCAGGTGAACGAGCCTCTGATAGTGTGGCTGATGTTATTAGGCCCTGTGATGGTGTCCTTTGAATAGATATGTGGACTCAGTTGGCAACGGGCTTTGTTGCAAGGATAGGTTCCTGGGTTAGTGGTTCTGTTGTGTGGTATGTGGTTGCTGGTGAGTATTTGCTTCAGGTTGGGGGGCTGTCTGTAGGCAAGGACTGGCCTGTCTCCCAAGATTTGTGAGAGTGTTGGGTCATCCTTCAGGATAGGTTGTAGATCCTTAATAATGCATTGGAGGGGTTTTAGTTGGGGGCTGAAGGTGACGGCTAGTGGCGTTCTGTTATTTTCTTTGTTAGGCCTGTCCTGTAGTAGGTGACTTCTGGGAACTCTTCTGGCTCTATCAGTCTGTTTCTTCACTTCTGCAGGTTTGTATTGTAGTTGTAAGAATGCTTGATAGAGATCTTGTAGGTGTTTGTCTCTGTCTGAGGGGTTGGAGCAAATGCGGTTGTATCGCAGAGCTTGGCTGTAGACGATGGATCGTGTGGTGTGGTCAGGGTGAAAGCTGGAGGCATGTAGGTAGGAATAGCGGTCAGTAGGTTTCCGGTATAGGGTGGTGTTTATGTGACCATTGTTTGTTAGCACTGTAGTGTCCAGGAAGTGGATCTCTTGTGTGGACTGGTCCAGGCTGAGGTTGATGGTGGGATGGAAATTGTTGAAATCATGGTGGAATTCCTCAAGGGCTTCTTTTCCATGGGTCCAGATGATGATGATGTCATCAATATAGCGCAAGTAGAGTAGGGGCGTTAGGGGACGAGAGCTGAGGAAGCGTTGTTCTAAGTCAGCCATAAAAATGTTGGCATACTGTGGGGCGATGTGGGTACCCATAGCAGTGCCGCTGATCTGAAGGTTTACATTGTCCCCAAATGAGAAATAGTTATGGGTAAGGACAAAGTCACAAAGTTCAGCCACCAGGTTAGCAGTGACATTATCGGGGATAGTGTTCTTGACAGCTTGTAGTCCATCTTTGTGTGGAATGTTGGCGTAGAGGGCTTCTACAGCCATAGTGGCCAGGATGGTGTTATCAGGAAGCTCACCGATGGATTGTAGTTTCCTCAGGAAGTCAGTGGTGTCTCGAAGGTAGCTGGGAGTGCTGGTAGCGTCGGGCCTGAGGAGGGAGTCTACATAGCCAGACAATCTTGCTGTCAGGGTGCCAATGCCTGAGATGATGGGGCACCCAGGATTTCCAGGTTTATGGATCTTGGGTAGTAGATAGAATATCCCAGGTCGGGGTTCCAGGGGTGTGTCTGTGCGGATTTGATCTTGTGCTTTTTCAGGGAGTTTCTTGAGCAAATGCTGTAGTTTCTTTTGGTAACTCTGAGTGGGATCAGAGGGTAATGGCTTGTAGAAAGTGGTGTTGGAGAGCTGCTGAGTGAAAAGTGTGCACCCATAGGGTGATGTGGTATTTTTATCTTATCATTTTCTGTGTTTCTTTGAGAGTGTAACGATTGTCTTGTTTCACTCACGTAGTTGTTGTTTGGGTATTTAGTGCACTAGATGAAGTACATCACATGTGATAGGCATGTGTGGGACCCATGGATCTTGAAAAGCGCATTGTCAAAGTTGTTGGTCATTGTACCAGTAGAGAGATGTCTGCAGGATTTACATCTGTTGTGTTCTGGCAGGGACTCGTGCTGCTTTGAGTTGGTGTGTCTTGGTCTGCTGGGAACTTGCTTCTGGTGTGCATGTGTGTGTTGGTGGGGGGAGGGTGTTTGAAGGCCGGAAGAGGAGGTTCAGGAAAGATTGAAGTACGAGTTCTAATTGTTTGGTACCCCATATGGGTTCCATTGTGGGGTGGTAGGTGACAACTTAGTTTCTTTTCCCCTTAGGACTGGAGAATTATTAACAGGCCATTTCACCTTGAATGGTCCCTTGAAATATGTGGTGACTACCTATGCTGAACAATCTGTTTCCTCTTGTATTTTGCTGTGCCACTCTGAGGGCTTGTCTGCACCACGCAGCTTTTAGCTACGGGGCTGTGTCGACACAGCCTTATCGCTAAAAGTTGGCATGTGTAAAGGCTCTTTGTCAGCACTTTTGGCGACAAAATATTGCCACCCCCGCGAGCAGCATTCAGTTTGTCGGCAGGAGGCTCCTGCCGACCAAGCCGTGTTCACGCTGCCACTTGCCTGGGCAAAACTTTTGTCTTTCAGGGGCCGGGGGGGATTTTTTAAGCACCTGTGAAAGACAAAAGTTTTGTCAACAACTTGGCAGTGTAGACAAAGCCTTAGTACCTTTCCCAGATGTGAAGAAGAGCTCCATGTAAGCTCAAAAGTTGTCTCTCACCAACAGAAGATGATCCAATAAAAGATATTACCTCACCCATCTTGTCTCTCTAATGCCTGGTACCAACAGGTCTACAATACCACTGCATAAACTGAATTAAGGCCACTTTAATTCTCATTGAGGGCAACCACGTTGGGGTTTAATGCGGTTTAACTAATGCATTTCAAATTCACACTTGAATTCAGATTGATTTTTCTTGAGTGTCCTTGTGTAGACAAGCCCTATGATTCTCTCTGTCCACTGTAAACCAGTTACAGAAGCCCCATTGGAGACATCCTTGACTTCCCCCTTCCACCCCTCCCCCTGTTCGCCTTAGCCAGCTACATCAAGGTACAGATTGCTTGGTCTGCACTAATGTTTTACAATGTGTCACCTATCATGTGCTAGCTATCACCTTGTAAAAACAACTCCATTTTTCCTGGGGTAGATGTGGTCAAAGAGGGTTTTTGAATTGTGTTCAGGCAAGGGCTTGTGTGCATTGTGGGGTAATGCACACTATAGTGTGCTATTTCTGAACCACGATAACATATTGAACACTAACATCTTTGTCCATGTAGACCCTGCTGGGGCTCATTAAATGTTTCCTAGTGCACTTTTACATAGGGCTGGCTGTATTATTTTATCACAAGGGAATATTTGAATATAGATTGAGCAAATGAAGGGATTTTAAAAAAATCCATGCAACCATGGATGGTTATGTAATGCAGGGTGATAATAATCATGTGAATTATCAATCTGTTTGATTTAGGACTGAGACTGACAGATTTTTTTCTTTCTAATATTTGGCACTCCTGTCTGTATACTTTATTGGCTCTGGTGTGGAGAGCCTTATTATTGTAAAATAACTCTCAGCTAGTGTTCGTATAGGGACACTGAGCAATTCCATATTCTTCCACTTGTTCACAGTATTAATGTAAAAAGTTATATTAATAAAGGCAGATACAACTCAGAGTTCGAAATGAAAAAACAAAAAATGCCTTGATCACACAAAATACTATTTTTTTCTTAAATTTATTTTAGTGTACAACTAGTGGTGGCATTTGTGAGTGTATCTGTGTTGCAGTGGAGAAAAGAAATGGGAATTCTCAGGTCTTTACTGAAAGAGTTGCAGTTTATGGGAAAGGATGAGCATTTCATTCGGTGTTAGGAGGGGAAAGAGGCATATGGAAAGGGGTGGACAAGGGTGGTCTGCCTATCTGGGAAGCTGGCCACCAGTGACATCCCTTAGAGATTGCTGCTACACTTGTGTTTAGTGACACACTCAATCTTGTGTGTGTCTTCTTTTACAAAGATGAAACTCTTTAGTCATCATATGAATAGATGAAATAACCTTTAAAACTGTGGATGAGATTGAAAACAAACACAAGATAACTTTAAATGTGAAAATAGTATCTTGTGGTTGTCTGAAGTTTCTTTTCCATGATGTGTTCATGTCTGACTGTAATATTTTCCAGTGAAAGAAACTGTTTGTGTGTGAGAGAACAAAAGGGGACCTTCAAATAAATGTTTATGAAAGTGCTTTGAGGATTTCTCTGAAGTGAACTTAAGGGAGCATGGTTTGGGGACTTTTTATGTGTACATATGTACAAATGGAGTAAGATAAGTGGCAGTTCCTTTGAAGTCAAAAGGACACGGTCAACTTTAAAATCACACTTCTGTCTGGAGTTTTGTACCACCTACAGTTATAGTAATCTTAGGGAGTAACTAGTCAGTTAAAAAGTCAATGAAACATTTTTTCTATTTAGTTTTGCATTTGACAGCACTGTGTATAGTTGATTTTACTGATTCTCTTGTATAGCCAGCTAGCTCCCAATCCTGCAAACATTCACATTTATACTTAACTTCACACCATGAGTATCCAGTTGAGTTAGTTGTGAATTCAGTGGAACTACTCACGTTCATGAGGCTAAGTATGTGTATAAGTGTTTACATAATTGGGGTTTTGGTCATTTTCACCTTAGCTGAAAAAGCATTGTAAACGTTAAGAGGAGAATGATTTTGAAAAATAAATCAGGACAAGCTCTTTAAAGAGTGCTCTATCAGAAACTAGTTTTTTTTTAAATAATCATTTAAAAGCATTAAAGTTGACAATGTCCCTTTTAAAGATCACGAGCCGCTTTAATCTGCTTGTGTTAAGATAGACAATGCTTTTATTTTTTTTAAAAAAGTAAAACCTTTACAGTGTTAGAACATGAATGCTTTTGTTGAAGAAAACAATATACTGAATTTCATGTTGTTCTTTTCACCCAAATCTTAAATAGCCCTTCCTTTTTACACCTCTGGTGTCTGGCCCTGGAAATATCCAGTCACTCTTCGGCTACGGTTTTTTCTCTTCAACTATTACAAGTCTTTGCTATAACATGGTGTCTAGCTAAAGTAATTTACGAGCATGTGTTTGTGGCTGGAGCTGCTCTGCTACACAGATGTTTGATTAGTAAGAAAATTATTTCCTCCTTTCCTTCCTTTGTGATCATCATACAACATATGCTAAAAAGCTTACTGTATATGGTTGACTGAAAAGAATAGCAAGGTTGAATGTGTTGCAGAATTTCTTAAATATAGTCCAGGGGTTCTCAAACTGGGGGTCACAAGGTTATTACGTGGGCGGTTGTGAGCTGTCAGCCTCCACCCCAAACGCTTCTTTGCCTCCAGCATTTATAATGGTGTTAAATATGTAAAATAGTGTTTTTAATCTATAAGGGGGGGTCACACTCAGAGGTTTGCTGTGTGAAAGGGATCACCAGTACAAAACTTTGAGAACCACTGATATAGTCTGTGAAGGTTCACTGAACTTCTTTCTCTCCAGCTCCTGTGATCTCATGAATTATGGCCCCAGGAGTTAACACTTTTCTGCTGATAACACTGGATATCTTTAGCACCCCCCACAACGTGCCCCCTCCCTTTTTTTTTCTTTTTTTTTTTAAAAAGAATTTGGCACATTTTTCTTATGGGATACTTGGTTGAACTTAAGACTTACATTGGACAAGCATGTTTGCTAAAATTTTAAAAATGGTTATAACAAAGTAAAAGGGATACAATCTCAATATTTGTGTATTAAACTAAGCTTTATTACTGATATCCCATTAGAAACTTAAAGTGCAGTTCTAGTCTGAGAAGTGACTGTTGAGAATTTTATTGAGATTCCTGTTTTACTGCTTCAGTGAATTCCAGCTCAGATTTTCTCAGTTTACATGTCTCCCCCTACCCATTCCTCTGCCCTTCCTATCAACCTCTGCAGCCTCAGCTTGGGAGCCAAGACAAAAGTCAAGGCTATGTTCTTTTTGGCTCACAGGTTATTACCAGTAATAAATATTCAGTCCAACTGCTGCCCTCTATTACACCTGTGTGACCCCATTGTCTTCAATTAATGGCCATAGTTAAACCTCTGCTACCCTACTCCTTTCACTGAGGGTTGCATAATTCAAAGACAATAATGTTGCAAAAGTGGCCTTGTAAATGGAATTTATTTACCCACTGTAATGTTACACGAGTAAGAAAATAATCTCTCATTCTCGCAGAGTTGTTACTTTTTCAGGGCAGACAGTAGTAAAAAAAAAATCTGATCTTTTTCACAAAATGGAGGTCATATGATTTTGTATACATACAGAGCACAGATCGCTGAGGAAGAAGGAGCCATTTTTACACACTCACTCTTCAGAGTAGAAATACTTAAAAATCTAATCTGTTTTCGGATCAAAACTTATCAACCATGCAACTACTTTTTTCTGACATCTGAAAATGAAGGCAGCTTGCTGGAAATCCTCTACTTCCTGTGTACTGACAGGGTGACATGTTCTTGTGCCATGCATGCTCTGCACTATAGAATTAGGTAACAGTCTTTCCTTCCATTTCTTAAAGGAATATTTTATTAAAAAGTGGGACAGTTGTTGTCTGAAGAGTTACCATGTGTTATGTATTAAAAAAAAAAAAAGTCTGCAAGTTTCGTTTCCTTTATCTCCACTCTTATGCACACACAATAACTGTCTTCCCATTGCCTGCCACCATTTTCCTCTCTTCAAAATAACAACAAAAAATCTGTTCAAGACTGATTCCCATTTCCCCACCATCTCCATCATCCTGAAATAAAAAGATGCAGTTATTCGTCCATCTTCAGTCTCCTCTCTGCTCATTCTTGTTTGTCTTGATGCATTTTTACCCTTTACCCTCCAACCTTTTTATGGAGGAGACTAACCAGCACTACTCTTCCTCAAGAGGAAATGTTGGGTTGCTGCAAAGGAATCCCAGGGTCATAATGTGTGGAGCAGTCTTTGTGGTGATTGTGTCTCGGAGTATATTGTAGTAGGAAGAAAGGTCATAAATCTTCTGGGTCCATTTTACAGCTGTGAAATGGTTCAGAGCAGCAGAGGCATCTCTAGTAGAGCTTGTAGCAGACATCTCAAGCACTGAAAACTGCCGCTGCACTTGCTTTTTAAATGCTTTGGTTGACGTACGTTCAGAACCAGTGGATTCTCCCATGCACTAAGTCTTGAAACTCTGTATAAAAAGAGAAAAAAATTGAATCCCAGTTATAGAGGAGAAATCTGTCTTAACAGGCTAAGAAGCCATGAATTATCTTGCTATGTCAATAGGCTTGAGTACTTTTAAACTGTACTAAACTTGGTATTCTATTTTAATTTTTAACATGTAAAGATTACTGTTGTGGAACTGATATCACACATCCTTAAACTTTGTGTACAATAACATTTTCTCCAACTTCTTCCTATCTCTCCCCCTCTCCCTGTCCCAACATTTTTGTAGGCCAAATGAATCTGACAAGTCCTCAGAATGTTCAAGTCGATGTTGTAAACACAAATTTCACTCTAAGATGGAGCTGGGATAGTGAGAATGACTTCAATGTGACATTTTCAGCTCAATACCAACGGTAAGCTTACTGTTTTACTGTGAGCCAAAATTATTTGACATCCATTTCCACAGAAAGTAAGAAGGAGAAAAAACAAAACAAAAACCCACCACTGTGGTTTGTTTTGCTTATTGATATAAAAATTGTTAAAAATGAGCACAAGAGCACACTGGTGATCTAAGAAAAGTGATGTTTTTATAGTGGTTTGTGTGCTTCTTTTCATCACTGCGTAGTTTGAACATGTAGTCACATTTTTAACACCTAAAATCTGGAACTGTTTTTGGTTACAAGAGTTTCAAAACATTGATGTAAGAGCCTGCAGACATAACACAAATTTATTAAAGTACGGCTATCCCTGAGTATATCAAATTGAACAGCATGGACAGACTAATCTAAAAATTTAGTACCAAATGTGCACACGGTTTATTTATATATGTATATTCTGTATTTGTGAAGCTGTGTTGCATGCGTTTCAGTCGTGCCACCATTACAGACAAAAACACCCCAGCACACCGTGCTCTCTCACTGTCCATCAACATGTGAAGGGTCAGGTCATGCACTGCTAACTGGTGCCACAGGACTGCCCCAGAGATTTGTGGATACGCAGGATTGAATTAGTTCTGGGAATTTCATTACACCGTGCCTAGTCAATGTCATCAACTGTGGTGACTCTGGCTGGTGCAGTAGACCTCAGTAGACTATCCATGTTTGTTGCGACGCTTTTTCGGGGTACCCAGAACCATAAGCCACTGTTACATGCAAGGCAAGGTTAAGACTAGCAGAGTCTCAAGGAGTATGCTAGTGAAGCTGATAGACTGGTGTGGCAGGGAGCTGACTCACAGTTTAAGATCCAGCAAAACTCTCCCTTGCTGAGGCAGAGGGATAAAATTCAGAGAGTCCCAGTTCCTGAACCCACTGGAAAAGAATTCCCCTACAGCATCCAGACCTTGTCACTTGGTGCCCACAGAAATACCAAGTGTGCTGTCTCAAAAAAGACAGACTACGCACCAGTCTGTTAGCTCAACTGAGATTGCACACTTCGCTTTAATGTAACAGCACTGATGTGATTATGGTAAAACTAAAATTAAATTTATTAATGAACAGATTTAAGTGATACTAAACAGAGATAATAGAAACAGAAAAGGATACAAGTAAAACACGCTTCCTAGTGTCTATAATTTAATAGATTACAATCCTAGTCTCCGGCAATTTCTCACCTACAGTTCACTTTCAGCATCTTCAACCCACAGCGTTGGGGGATCTACCTTTCACAGATTCCAAGTGTGCTGGGCCCCTTTTTTGTCTCTTAAGTGATGGATAACAAAGGAGTCCTTTTTCTTTCCTTTTACAATCTAGAAAGCCTTTGAAACGTATTTGAAAAATAAACACAGAAAAAGTTCCTCTCTCCTGTTGCTTGTTCTTCATGGTGCAGGTGCCAAGCCCCTTCATCCTCTGGTCAACTTGCTTACTCAATTGGCTTGATCACTTTGTTTACCTTAGATGCAAATGTACTTTTATTGTCCTTTTCTTGTTATCAAGCCACAGTGTTTTTCTCATCTGCCTGTTAGCTTGATCCATGGAGAAAGGCAAATCCACATTCCTTTATCTAGGGCAAGCTTGTTTATCAACTGCCTTCACAACATTTTTAACACAAGAATGGCCATACTGGGTCGGACCAGTGGTCCATCTAGCACATGATCCTATCTTCTGACAGTAGCTGGTGCCAGATGCTTAGGAGGGAATGAACAGAACAGGGAAGATATCAAGTGATCCATCCCCTGTCCTCCATTCCCAACTTTTGGCATTTGGAGGCTTAGGAACACTGTGATTAGGTGTAAAGGCTGCACATGGATGAGGTAGGGGCCAGAGAGGCCCTGGTAGCAGGGCTAACCCCATCCCTCTGGCCTTGTCAATCATGCAAGATAGGGAGGAGGTCTTTAAAAGGGAGGAAGCTGCAGTCAGCAGTGGGGGAAGGAGCAGGATCACCCTAAGCAGCAGACTGCAGGAGCTGTGGAGGGAACTTCTGGGCAGAAAACCTTCAAACTGACCCTGAGCAGAGTGCAGTGGATTCTCAGGGCAAGACGGACAAGCTGAGCCCATCCCAGAAACTAAGCCAGAGCAATTTCCCCAAACCTATTGCTCAGGGGCAGGATTGTTGACAGCACTATAGACTTGCCACTTCCCCCACCCCCGTTTGCTGGGATTGCAGGGAGGGTGTATCCCTGAATGTGTGGGAGTTCTTGACTTTAATTTTGATCTTCAAGTCAGAGAGACTTAAGGAGCTCCACAAAGGGAAGAAACCCCCTGGTAATAGTGGGGAAGTGGGACCTGGGTTGTGACCATCCAGTGTAGTTCACTGGGTGTGGTCAGGTTCCCCCACTGCCTGAGCAAGGAACCATCAAGGACTGCGTTACAGACATGCAGAGCATGGGGTTGTGTCCCTGACCATCTTGGCTAATAGCCACTGATGGACCTAACCTCCATGAGAGCATATTAAGAACATATTTCCAGCATATATATATATATAAAAAAAACTCCTTACACACAACTCATACATACATTACACAATGATATTCATGACCAGCGTGTCACCAGTTTTCATACGATACATTACAAGACATTGTTGGGTTAATTATTCCGACTCTGTGTTGGTTGTAGTGAGTTTATCAGACCTGTTGGGATTTATTGTTACATAACCATGCGCCCTTTGCCAGTTGCCATAAAGTTGCTCTTAGGGTCTCAGTTGGATAATGGAATGACTTATGTGTAGGGCCCCCATGGCCGTGAAATCTGCCAGGGAGGGGCAGGGCTGGGGGCACCCCAGCCTGTGCTCCTATCATGCACCAAACTCTGGCTGCTAGTCCTGGTGGGGCTGGGGACTTGCTTGCTTTTCTCTTTCACGGGCTGCTCCTGGGGCTAGTGAGACCCACCTCTAGGAACCTCCCCCAGCTGCAGGAAGCTCCACACCTCCGCCCTGCTTACTTCCCCCATCGCTCCCCAGCTGTGGGCAGAGGGGTCGTTGTACATGGAGCAGCAGCAGAGCTTCTTGCAGATTGTGAGGGAGGGAGGTGGCTCCCGGAGGTGGATCTGACCCAGCCCTGGGAGCAGCTCCTGCAGGAGAAAAGGAAGTCCTGTCCCTCTCCAGTCCAGCCAAGGCTAGCAGCTAGAGCCTAACGCATAGTAGGAGCCCCTGACGGAGGCACCCCCAGTCAACAGCATCGGAACTGGGGCGGCTAGGGGGCCATGCCCCTCCACTTTTTAATGTGGGTGTAGCTTGGGGGGCAGAGGGCAGCATTGCCCCCACAAACTGCAAGACTTGCACAGTTATCAGCTCCCCTGCTGTCTGCTGTTGCTGTCCCCTGCCCCTAAACTATGCCCATGTTAAAAAGGGGGGTGGGGGGGAACATGGCTCCTGATCCTGCAGTTCCAGCACTGGTGGCCCCCCCCCACTTCTAAAAAGGTTCTGGCACCCATGTCCCCAGCCCTTCCCCATACCATCTCCAGGCCCAGCACTCGTGAGTTAAAGGGGCATTCGGCCAGCTGGGGGCGGGGGTGGGCCACAGTGCCCCCCAACCACAGGGTCCTGGGCGGTCACCCACCCATAATGCTGGCCCTGCCACCCTCCCCCCCCCCCAAAGTGAGGGCCTCCACCATACCATGCAACCTTCACATCAGCACTGTCCCCTACTCTCCAACTGCCCAGCTCTGAAGGCAGCCCCTCCATCAGCAGCAGCTCAGAAGTAAGGGTGGCAATGCTGCAACCCCCTTACAATAGCCTTGTGGCACCCCTGCCCACAACCCTCTTATCGGTTGGGACCTCCATGCTTATAACACCCTGAAATTTCAGATGTAAGTATCTGAAATTATGAAGTTGACTACTTTTAAAATTCTATGACTGTGACTTTGGTAGGGTCCTAATTATGTATCCGTGTATAGATCTGTAGGTCTGTACCTGTGATGATATGAATGTTCTCAACGTATTGAAAAAGTGAAAAATAGCAAATCCTAGAAACTTGAAAAGAAAAGGAGTACTTGTGGCACCTTAGAGACTAACCAATTTATTTGAGCATAAGCTTTCGTGAGCTACAGCTCACTTCATCGGATGCATTCAGTGGAAAATACAGTGAGGAGATTTATATACACACAGAACATGAAAAAATGGGTGTTTATCATGCACACTGTAAGGAGAGTGATCACTTAAGATGAGCTATTACTAGCAGGAGAGATGGGGGGCGGGGGGGAGAAAACCTTTTGTAGTGATAATCAAGGTGGGCCATTTCCAGCAGTTAACAAGAACATCTGAGGAACGGTGGGGGGTGGGGGGAATAAAAAAGGAAAAATAGTTTTACTTTGTGTAATGACTCAACTACTCCCAGTCTCTATTCAAGCCTAAGTTAATTGTATGCAATTTGCAAATTAATTCCAATTCAGCAGTCTCTCTTTGGAGTCTGTTTTTGAAGTTTTTTTTGTTGAAGAATAGCCACTTTTAGGTCAGAAATCAAGTGACCAGAGAGATTGAAGTGTTCTCCGACTGGTTTATGAATGTTAAAATTCTTGACATCTGATTTGTGTCCATTTATTCTTTTACGTAGAGACTGTCCAGTTTGACCAATGTACATGGCAGAGGGGCATTGCTGGCACACGATGGCATATATCACATTGGTAGATGCACAGGTGAACGAGCCTCTGATATTGTGGCTGATTTGATTAGGCCCTATGATGGTGTCCCCTGAATAGATATGTGGACTCAGTTGGCAACGGGCTTTGTTGCAAGGATAGGTTCCTGGGTTAGTGGTTCTGTTGTGTGGTGTGTGGTTGCTGGTGAGTATTTGCTTCAGGTTGGGGGGCTGTCTGTCCTTTTCTTTTTGCGAATACAGACTAACACAGCTGCTACTCTGAAACCTAGAAACTTGAGAATTTCACTATGAAAACACCAAATTATGGTTCCCATTGCAGCTAGGACACTGACTCATGGTACTTCTTTGTGTTTGGGAAACACCGTAGAATTAAGTGTCTGAAAATCCATCCTAAACTGATGCACACCTAAGAAGCAACCTCAGCATAGTTCTCGCAAATCATATAATTCCTATGTAGATGTTCCCCAGTATTGGCATGCATATAATTTGTAAGAGCACATTCAGTAGTAACACTGCAAACTGTAAAAGATGCATGTAACAGATTATGTGGCTTCATTGAGAACCATATCTTTTTGATTTGCAGGGGTAGGGGTGTGTGTGTGTGTGTGTGTGTGTTTCAAATCATTTGTTTGGTTCAGAATTGAAAAACACAAGATTTGGGAATATTCCCCAGTACAGTACTCTGATTAGCTGGTCAAGGCCTTTATAAATACAGAAAGAGATACATTGGCTGGTTGCTCTTAATTTACAAACTTTGGTCATCTGATTAAACTATTTGTATATCCTTATGTTCAATTAGCTCTTTTTAAGTTTGTGCTTCTTGCTTCTTTCTAATTTGGCTACTATTTCTCATTACCCCTTTCCCAACAAATAAATACACAAACTTGTCTGGCTTATTAGTAACTCTGTAATTAAGATGTCAGAGAGAGAATCATATTATGTATTTGAACATGAAGATTTGGTGTGTTTCTCTTTATTTTTTGGGTGGGAAAAAGGTGGCTTCAAAAATACAGTGTTTACCTCAGAAAAACGTAACACTGTCCTGCTGAAGACAAAATATAGTGGTTATACAACAGGATCAACATCTTTAATGGTTATTTCTCAGTTTTCCAGTTTTTTCCACTTTTAATCAGGAGAGTCATCTCTCCCCTATTGTTTGTGCTACTTCCTGATGTCTGAATTGTCTTTTGGAGACAGATGTTTTTTGTTGAGAAGCCCTGTTCTGATAGAATAGAATAGTTAACTCTTTTGTGAAAAGAAAAGGAGTACTAGTGGCACCTTAGAGACTAACCAATTTATTTGAGCATAAGCTTTCTTTAGCTATAGCTCACTTAGCTGTAGCTCACAAAAGCTTATGATCAAATCCAGTGAAGTGAGCTGTAGCTCACAAAAGCTTATGCTCAAATAAATTGGCTAGTCTCTAAGGTGCCACTTGTACTCCTTTTCTTTTTGCGAATACAGACTAACACGGCTGCTACTCTGAAACCTTAACTCTCCTGTGTGTTCATTTTATTCTGTTTTCTTTTTCCCATTTGTTTTTTCTGATTTCCTATTCTGTCTCCTTTCCTTCATTTCTCTCCTTCCCTCCTCCAGTCTACTCTCCCCTCAGCTATACTCTTTACTATTCAGAGCTGTTACTCTTTTTTTTCCTATCCCTTTCCTTTGCCACTTAGGTCTCCTCCAAGCACTTTTTGCAACCCCTATTCTATCAGTGCATTTGAGGGGTAATAAAATATGCCCCAGTTTGCTAGTGCACTCAGGGTTTAATCCCAGAAATGATAATCCTGAAATGATCTTTACTTTTTTGTGTTGTGCTTAAGTGTTGGACTAGAAAAGCAAATTGCCAGCATGTCTTGGGGATTCCTTATTCAATAATTAACTAGCATTCATAAAGTAACTTAAATTAGACAGGTATTCTAGAATTCTGAGACCAGTTGAATAGCTTTGTGACAACCAGATGGTGATGATCAGAATACAAAATGAATGTTTACGTTTTATCTTTTATCACCAGTAGAAACCTAATTTTATTTTTTTACTTGCAGAAGATTTGAGGATTATGAGGAAGAAGAAACAACAGATTGGAAAGAGATATCTGGCTGTCAGAATGTCACTGTCACAGAATGTGACTTCTCCTCAGCAATGACATCTTATTTAGATTTCTATAATGTGCGTATAAGAGCTGAAAAAGGGGAAGAAAAATCTCTGTGGTCTACTACTTTATCATTTAGTCCATATTCAATAGGTATGAACTACATATGTACTTTCTTATTAAACAGGTTAATAATTTTTCAATTTACGGTGTTACAGCTCAATATAAAATACAGTGTAGAGATTTGTATTCCCTATTATTATTGGCTCTGCTGTTTTGTAGAGCAACTGCCTTTTTATGCTTTTAGTGATCATATTTATATAGTAACTTTCCTGAGATCTTGTCCAAACACAAGTTGTGCTGTTTTAAATAACTTGACTAAAGCAGTAAAACCCCTTCCATAAGGATGGCTAAATCCCATTTGTGCCTTTGAAAATCTTGCCCATAATTGCTAATTTCCCAACCTTTACTACATTATAGCACTATGAAATATGCAGTGAATAGACTTGTATTGCTTCGACCATGTTATTTCTATGATCAAATATGTAATATATTTCATTACAAACTAATTAGTAATCAAAATACCTGTGAAGTATGTACGTTAAGATTATTTTGAGACTCTTAACTCTGACTGAAATTCTGACTTGCATGCTTAAAGTTATAAGTTTAACATTGCTATAATATATCAAATGTTAAAAGCACCTTTAAGTGATTGTCATGGAAAATTTATGACCAATGAGCCCACTGTTCATGATATGTCTCATTAGTCTTCCCAACTTTTGAGCTATGCAGAGCTCCAGTGGTAAAGTGGTGTGATGTAGGGCCCTTTGTTTTTGCAGGTCATGGTTTTCTTTGGTGGCCATCTCTATGCTGTACCCACCCCAATGAATTTCATTCCTAACATTAGGGAAGAGGCACGATGGTCCAGATTGGGGCAGAGCTGGTTTCCTGAGTACCATATGTGTCATTGCCCCAGTGCTGATGTTGGCAAATGTATTTGAGAAGCTAGCGTTCCAGCAGTCCTACCATCTACCTTTAACTTACCACGAATGATAACCTATATAAAGCTGAATCCTTCCATTAATATTGGGTTGGTTCTTGGGGAATGGGCTTTTTTAAAGTAAGTCTTTCTTGTAATCTTATTCCACAAATTTATGACTCTTCATTTCAAAATCGGGAAGTTACTGTAATATTGTTACAGCCAGTAAGTATTACTTTAACTGTCTTCGGTCCCAGATAACACTTGGAGTTTATTCAGTTAAACTACTGTTAGATTCTACGGGAAGAACTGAAAATTAAGTACTGTGGGCAGTTCCTTGTAGTTTACTTGTTCAAACATGTAACTTTTGGTGTTTCAACTAAGTTGTTGTGCTTCATGATAATGTTTAATTTTTGCAGCTAAAATTGGTCCTCCAGGAGTGCAGTTAGAATCCATAGATGGAGTGGTGAAAATCAACATTTCCCCTCCAGAAGAAAATCAGAACAGAAAAATATGGACAAACGATATAAGTTTTACCTACAATGCAATGTTCTGGGAAAACTCATCAAATGCAGAGGTATGGTAGGGATTGACTTTCTAAATTAAGTTTAAAATATTGTTTGGTTTACTTCAGTTGCTGAGTCACTTCCTAGAATTAAATTCTGCTTTTTATTATTTTATACATATAATATATCCTAATTTCTGCCTGTAGCTTGGTACATTCACTGTTAAAGAAATAAAGTGCATTGATTTGCTAGACTGTATTACATCTCTTACTCAAAGTTTTGGTTTGGTTGCTAATGTCATTAAGCTATTCCACACTTAGTTGCTTAAGAACATAATGGCCATACTGGGTCAGACCAATGGGCCCTCTAGCCCAGTATCCTGTCTTCCGACCATGGCCAATGCCAGGTGCTTGCTTCAGAGGGAATGAACAGAACAGGCAATCACTGAGTGATCCATCCCCTGTCGCCCACTCCCAACTTCTGGCAAACAGAGGCTAGGACGCTCAGAGCATGATGTTCTATCCCTGATCGTCCTGGCTAATAGCCATTGATGGGCCTATCCTCCATGAACTTACATAGTTCTTTTTTGCATCCTGTTACAGTTTTGGCCTTCATGACATCCACTAGCAACGTGTTACATAGGTTAACTGTGGATTGCATGGAGAAGTATTTCCTTGTGTTTGTTTTAAACCTGCTGCCTGTTAATTTCATTGAGTGACCCCATATTCTTGTGTTATGTGAAGGAGTGAATAAGGAAATGTTATACACTATAAAATCTTGACTGATGTGGAGATAGACCTCTATCATATTCCCACTTAGACGTCAGTTTTCCAAGCTGAAAAGTCCCAATCTTTTTAATCTCGCCTCATATAAAAACTGTTCCATATCCCTAGTCATTTTTGTTGCCGTTCTCTGTACCTTTTCAAATTCTAATTCATCTTTTTTGAGATGTGGTGACCAAATCTGCACACAGTATTCAAGATGTGGGCATGCCATGGATTTATATAGGGGGATTGATGTTTTCTGTTTATCCCTTTCCAAATGGTTCCTATAATTATTAGCTTTTTTGACTGCCACTGCACATTGAGCGGTTGTTTTCAGAGAACTATGATGACTCCAATATCTTTCTTGAGTGGTAACAGCTAATTTAGATCCCATCATTTTGTATGTGTAATTGGAAAACATTATCTCAATGTGCTTTACTTTGCATTTATCAACATTTGAATTTCATCTGCCATTTTGTTGCCCAGTCACCCAGTTTTGTGAGATCCCTTTGTAACTCTTCGCAGTCTGCTCCGGATTTAACTATCTTGAGTAGTTTTGTATCAACTGCACATTTAGCCACCTCACTATTTACTCCTTTTTCTAGATAATTTATGAATATGTTGAACAGCACTCATCCCAGTACAGACCACTGGGGAACCCCACTATATTTACTTCTCTCCAGTCTGTAAACTGACCATTTATCCCTGCCCTTTGTTTCCTATCTTTTAATCAGTTAGTGATTCATGAGAGAACCTTCCCTCTTATCCCATGACTGCTTACTTTGCTTAAGAGCCTTTGGTGAGGGACCTTGTCAAAGGCTTTCTGAAAGTCTAAGTACGCTATATCCACTGGATCACCCTTATCCACGTTTGTTGACCCCCTTGAAGACTTATAATAGATTGATGGCATGATTTTCCTTTACAGAAGTCATGTTGACTCTTCCCCAGCAATTTGTGTTCATATATATGTCTGATCATTCTGTTCTTTACTATACTTTCAACTAGTTTCCCTTATACTGAAGTTAGGCTTACCGGCCTGTAATTGCCGGAATTGCTATTGGAGCCTTTTTTTAAAACTTGGTGTCACATTAGCTATCCTCAAGTCACTTGGTGCAGAGGCTGATTTAAGCAATAGGTTACATACCATAGTTCTGCAATTTCATATTTGAATTCCTTCAGAATTCTTGGATGAATACCATTTAGTCCTGGTGACTTATCACTGTTTAATTTATCAATTTATTGCAAAACCTCCTCTAATGACACCTCGATCTAAGATAGTTCCTCAGATTTGTCACCTAAAAAGAATGGGGCAGGTGTGGGAATCTCCCTCATGTCATTTATAGTAAAGATGCAAAGAATTCATTTAGTTTCTCCACAATGGCTTTATCTTCCTTGAATGCTCCTTAGCACCTCAATTGTCCAGTGGCCCCACTGACTGTTCAGCAGGTTTCCTGCTTCTGATATACTTAAAAAAAATTTTACTACTAGTTTTTCAGTCTTTGGCTAGTTGCTCTTCAGATTCTTTTTTGTCCTGCCTAATTATACTTTTCTACTTGGTGTGTCAACATTTATGAGCCTTTCTATTTTCCTCAGTAGAATTTAATTTCCAATTTTTAAAGGATGCCTTTTTGCCTCTAACTGCTTCTTTAACTTTGTTTAGCAATGGTAGCATTTTTTTGGTCCTCTTACAATGTTTTTTAATTTGGGGTATACGTTTAATTTGAGCCTCTATTATGGTGTTTTTAAAAAGTTTCCATGCAGCTTGCAGGCATTTTTATTTTGGGAACTGTACCTTTTTAATTTCTGTTTAACTAGCTTCCTCATTTTTGTGTAGTTCCCCTCTATGAAGTTAATGCTACTGTGCAAAGAGCTGTGAGCCCATCAGGCTTTTAGAGCTCTTTGTGAGGCTTAAGAAGGGAATTTGAAAACTTTGCCCACTTTCCCTGCAGGTCTGAGGCAAGCAATCATTAATCTATAGAATCAATATAGACAATACTTACCTCCCACTCCACACAGCAGTACCAGAATGAGTGCCAGTCAGATTAGGTACATACTGAGAAGATGTGTATGTCCATTTGGGAGAACTACTGTGTTTGGGCATTTTAAAGGAAAAAATCCCAAGGCCCTCCTTAATACATTCTTGCATTCAAGAAAAGGTGAGTGACAAATCTGTCAATCCAGTTGGCTGAACTTTTACTAAAAAGTTTAGTGACACAAGTACAGTAAATCTTGTCCTCAGTATGGAGCCTATACTTTCTATAGAAGAGCGGATTTTGTGTTACTGTAAATAGTTAATGAACTGGAAGGTAGAGCCAGTCTTAATGTGAAAACACTTGGGTGAACAATGTTTTAAGGATGATATATCTGCAACGTTGAAGACTCAGATCTTCCTCAGACCCTGCCCAAAAATGGCATCTAGACTTTTCGTAGTGGACTTTTCTTGATTTTAATTATTCTTTGGCTAGAAGCGGTAAATGGGATTGGGCATTCTTGAGCAGTTAGTCCACCAGTTAGTGGTCTGTAAACACTTGTTGTATTTTTTTCCTCACCCCATTCCTTAAAAGATAAAACTTAAAAACTTAAAACAGAATAGAAGTTCTGGGCAAGATGATGATGGTGATGATAATGAACCTAGCATTAGAGACAGGGATGCTGATGTAATATCTTTTATTGGATCAACTTCTGTTGGTGAGAGAGACATAGTGCTTGTCTTCACTGGCAATTTACAGCGCTGCAACTTGAAAAAACACGCACACCCCACCCCTGCGCAGCAAGTTTCAACACTGTAAAGCACCAGTGTAAATAGTGCACCAGCGCTGGGAGCCACGCCTCTCATGGAGGTGGGGTTTTTTTAGAGCGCCAAGAGAACTCTCTCCCAGCGCTCTGCCGCGACCACACAAGCCACGTTAAAGCACTGCTGTGGCAGCGCTTTGGGATTGCCAGTGTAGACTAGCCCATGCTTTTGAGTTTACACAGTTATTCTTCCGGTCTGGGAAGGGTACTTAAAGTGTCACAGCTAAATAAAAGGTGAAACAAATTGTTTAGCATAAGTAGTTAACACATGTTTCAAGGGGCCATTCAAGATGAAATGGCCTATTAACAGGCCTCCAGTAATGGGGGGAAAAGAGGGGAGGAGGGAAGGCAGTTTGCGGGATTTGTTAATGGGTTATAGATTGTTGTAATAAGCCATAAAGTGTCCATTGAGTCCTTCCTTTTTAGTGTCTAGCAAAGTTATGAATTTAAGCTCCCAGCCTCATTATTTGAAGGTATTGTGCAGGTTTTCTTTGAGAATGAGAACTGAGAGGTCAGATATAGAGTGATCACTTTGTGACGTGTTCACCCACAGACAATCAGGTATTTGTCTTTTATCATTTTCTTGTGTGAGTTCATTCGAGAGTGTAGAGATCGTCTGGTTTCACCCACGTAGTTGTTGTTGGGGTATTTAGTGCACTGGATGAGGTAAACCATATATTGTGGTAGGCATGTTTAGAATCCATGGATCTTGAAAGGTGTGTTGATCATCATAGCAGTGCAGATATGTCTGCAGGTTTTGCATCTGTTCTGGCAGGATCTGGCACCACCTGAGCTGGTGTCCTGGTTTGTGGGGAGCTTGCTTCTGATGATGAGCTTGGAGAGGATGGGGGTTGTTTGAAGGCCAGAAGAGGGAGTTCAGGAAAGAGACTTTATGACTTATTACAAAAATCTTTAATTCAGTAACACCCCTCAGCTGCTTTCCCCTCCCCCACCATATGATTGGAGTGGTGTTAACGGTCAACTTCACCTTGAATGGTCCCTTGAAATATGTTAACGGCTTATACCGAACAATCTGTTCCATCTTGTATTTAGCTGTGACACTTGAGTACGTTTCTCAGACCCGAAGAGCTCTGTGTAAGCTTGAAAGCTTGTGTCTCTCACCAACAGAAGTTGGTTCAATAAAAGAGAATACTTCATCCACCTTGTCTCTCTTGGGACCGACATGGCTACAACAACACTACTCTCCAGCTGTGTCTACACTACGCACCTTTTAGCGACACAGCTGTGCCACTACAGCCATGCCGCTAAAAGGCGCACCGTGTAGCTGCTGTCTGTCGGAAGGAGAAAGCTCTCCTGCCAACAAAACAGCTTCTACCCCCAACAAGTGGCCGTAGCTTTGTTGGCAGGAGAGCTCTCTGGTGTTTTTTGTTGGCAAAACTTGTGTTGTTGGGTGTGGGGTTCCACACTCATAAACGACAAAAGTTTTGTCGTTCAGGTTCCAGTGTAGACAAAGCCTTCGTCAGTAGAGCTCAAAAGACTTTGCAAAGGAAAATAAGTATCATTATCCTCATTTTACACACTGGAAAACGGGAGTACAGATCCTCTATAGCTAGCATGCCATAAAACTCCGGGTGAAAGGACGCAAGATCTTACCACTTCTGAAAGGAAAATCCCATTTCTTATCTTTAAAGGAGAGGTATGTGAATCGGGTATATGGAAGGTCTATACATTTTAAGGTCATTGTTACCATTATTTTGCTGAACAGTACAGGCTGACCTTTTCCATCTTTTTTTTTTTTTTTCTGTCTTCTATCTTCTGTTTTGTGGCAGGGAAAGGATTTATACATTTGTCTGACTGGTGTAGGAAAGTTGGGAAAATCTAAATGATCAGAAAAGAAATTACATTATAATTTCTCTCTACTCTTAATGTTCTGAAAGGTATCATTTGACATACAACAAATACTACAGCATAAGAAAAAAAAATCTATTGCTGGGGTTACTTTCTATAGCAAACTATTATCAAATAGGGGAACTATTTAAATTCACTTCAAAATTTCAGAAAGCATTACAAAAACATGGAGTCAGTTTATTTTGTTCAGACATTTAAAGCTTTTTTCTTTCCATTCTGTACTCCTTGTAAGTTTCAGGTGAGTTTTGAGAATACTGTAGCTTAAGATGGTTCACAATTAATTCCCACAAATTAAACGTGCAAAATCACATTGGCATGCCAGTAATATAGTATAAATGAAATACTACCTTATCCCTAATGTCTGAATGTATCCAAATGTCATATGTGCTGGTGATGTCCAGTGATTCTTCAGGACAGTAACGCTTTTTGTCACAAGTTGAGGCTGTTCGGGAAAGAACAATTTCCTTAATATGTTGTTTACAACTGTTTATGTATTGCAGCCAAAAAGCAAAACTATTAATCGCAGAGAAACAATTTATGATCTAAAACCAGAGACTACTTACTGTCTGAAGGTTCAAGCACGCATAACTTCTGAAAGAAAAGTAGGTTCCTTCAGTCCAGTGTACTGCATTAAAACTACAGATCAAGGTAATGAATAAAAATCCTTTAAACTCTCTAGTAATCAAATCCTACAACTAGCTTGACAGGTTTCAAAATCCTTTGCTCCAAAGTAGTAGAACTGTGCAAAATTACCAACATTTCAACTGATTTCCATGTAACTTTGATAATCTGAACATCAGTTATCCAAAGTCCCTTTATGGACAGCTTAATGTCTTCCAGTATCTACTCAGGTTTTTGATAGTGA
Organism: Lepidochelys olivacea; assembly: GCF_965140295.1. Taxonomy (NCBI): domain Eukaryota; kingdom Metazoa; phylum Chordata; order Testudines; family Cheloniidae; genus Lepidochelys; species Lepidochelys olivacea. Next base: position 166,939,733 of record NC_140411.1, on the reverse strand, counting down.
AAGGAATTTTCAGTTACCCGAACATATTCAGTGTTCACCATTACATTTAGATTATCGTGATTCTGTTGTGGTCCTAGATGCAAAAACAAATATTCCTGTATTTGTGAGTTTGGTTTAGGATAAAACTTAGTTCAATTCCTGTAAGATATTGTTGTGCATACGTGGAAAAACTGAATCCGTTTAGTTGAAATGAATGATTTTGCCAAGTTAGCACGCCATTTTTGTGCAAACCCTGATTTTTTTTGTTCTGAAACACTCTCAATCACTTTTGGGGGCATTTGCTTGCAGCTCATGAGTTGTCTTGCAAAGTGCATTTATCCTCTGTCCAAGTGACTTATTTTTTTAAAATAGACATTGGAAGGATTTTGCACTCTTCATGTTGTGTATGTAGGAACATAGGAATTTCAGTACTAATTTACACAAGTGGCCCACCTGGTCCAGAATCCAGTCAGAGAGTGGTTGGTCCCAGATGATTCAGGAGAGGTAGAAGAAATCCTTTTGGAGACAGTTATGGGATAACTTTCCCCAGGGAAGGTTTCCTCCTTTTTTCCAGTAGCCAGAGCTGGTTTATCCCTGAAACACTTATTTTAAAAGTTTCAAGTAATTGATGAAACCCAAATAAATTTTTTTTCATTGCATTACAAAAATAAACAGTTAAAGCGGGAGTAGAACAGTAACTAAATCTGCTATCTCAAAGCAGAAACAAGTATGAGTTTAAAAAAAGAATTATCCTCTTAGTGCCAATGCCCTAGTTCAGTGGAACTTGCAGGAAATGTGGTAGATCTGAGTTAGGGCTTACTGAACAAATAAAAGTAACCTATATTGATAAATGCTGCTTTCTTTCTGGTAAGAGAGAGGAGACCAGGAAATAATATTTATTTAGTGAGATGTCTTCACAAGAAGAATTTCTAAAGCAGTTATCTAATTTGGAATTTGAATAGGGTTAATGTCCCTCTTCTTGCAGAAAATGCCATGGTAATGTTCAACTGTATATGGCTTATGTTTTTTAGCTTGTAAACTTTGGTTAAATTATCAGCATTACTGTGTTGTACATATAGTAGACTTCTTCAAAACCAATAAATAGCATCATTCAAAAAAGTGCCATGGGACCTTTAATGACCACAAGGGTCAGGACTTGATTTTATGTACCTCCACCAGAGTGCCCTGCCTCCTCATATCACTGTTTGAATATTGGTTCAAAACTGTCCCTCAAAAAAAAAAAAATCCATCACCAACAAAGTTCCATGTAGCACCAAGATTTTCCTTGCTGGTATCCCATCCAGGTACAGACCAAGTTCTATCCTGGTTAATTTGTGACATCTTTAGAAAAAGTCCACTAACTATGCTGTCTTTTATTATTGGGTTGGTATGGGATTTCTTACTCTGTTCCAATAATTGAAAATGGAATTCATGATTTTATGTTCAAAGTATGATATTACTTTGGGTTGTCACAGAAGGCAACCAAGGAATTGGAATCCAAAACTACTTATATGGTAATATAGACTATATTTATTGCTAACCTCAGTTTCAATTTATGTTTTGCTTAAAATGAATAGTCTATTGTTCCAGATTCTTTACTTTCGTGTAGCTAAGTTTTGCACTGTGTAAAATCCCCAAGATTTGAGATAATGCTGTGACGAGAACATCATCAGTTGCATCATAGCGTTCTTTATTTGCAGATCTTCCAGAATATATAATTTGTAAATTTGTATTAATGTACATTATTCCAGCCAGATTCTCACTGATACTGACTTCTCAGCATATATCCCTATGCTAACATTTTTGGGCTGCCTAACTTTCTCTGATCTAAAAACTGATGCTTTCCTACAGAACCCTCTGAGAGCTACATACCCCTATGACTTAATCAGCTGTGTGCTATGATGGCAAATCAAAGAATATTTTAAAGTTCTATTCAAACAGTTATTTAAAATATACTGTACAGATTTTCTTACTGTGGGGAAAATAAGTATACATGACTTAGGACTTCTTGATGACAACGATGGTGAGTTTTGTTTTCTTTGCATTTTAGCATGGAATGTGCTACCTTATCCAGTGAATGTGGAAGTTCATGCTTTGAACATGAAGTTTCTTCTATCCTGGGATAATCAATATGATCAAAATGTGAGCTTTACAGTACAATATCTCAGGTAATTTAAATAGTTTTTAAAGCTTTGCTGCTTAAGTAGACTTTAAACTTGACGGTTCTAAATTGCCCTCAATTAGGCCTCTGAAGCTAAATATTCCTAGAAACTCAAGTATGATATTCAGAAAAGTATCTTGATGTACTCATTGAAGTACTGGGTACTTCATCCAGTCACCCATGTGGTGTGCTTACAAGAATAATACCAAAGTTTGATCATAGAAGTTCTCAGCACTCAGTTTCTCTCCGAAGTTTTGAACACCTCTATGCTAGGCTTCTAAATGTGTACCAGATACTATTTCTATAAGATGAACACTCACATTTCCTAATCTGTCTTAACACCAAGGAAATTGGTGAGTTGAAGTTGAGAACTTAAACATGTTAAAGTCAGAAAATGCAAATATTAAAGTCCTCAGAGAAATTTTAACATTACGCATACTCTGGTATTTTCAAACACTATTAATGGTTAGTCTGCAAATGTGTAACTTGGTATATGTGGTGTATGTGCAGTGAGTGCACAAATGTTGCTGTCCTCATCTAAATTTAAATGTCCTGATCTGTTCAGATTTTCATTGAAATAAGTTGCATTTAATATATTTTCCCCACTCTTCATTATAATTAAGAATGAACATTCAATAAAAAAGATGGAGTTCTGATGGAATTCTTTGAGCATGTCAGCAAAGTAGTTGACACAGAACTGCATGATATAGCTTTGGACTTTGAAGAAGTCTTTGACATAAATTTACACATTCATTACATATGTTTGCTTAGAAACAGTGAACAGAAATGGACATATTCATTCAATTGTAAATTTAAATGAAAAATATTGTTAGTTTGATTAGAGTAGGGAGTCCATATTGACCACAAAATGTCATTTTTTCTAGTGGATATTTAAAGAGTCTTCCTGAAGACTATTCAAATAAATGGAACACTATTTCTGGATGCGAAAACATCACTACTACACAGTGTGACTTCTCATCTGACGTAGAAGCTAGTGGAATTTACTTTCTCCGTGTACAGGCTATGAATGGATATAATAAATCACGTTGGTCTAATGAAATAAAAGTGGATCCTTGTGTAGTAAGTAAGTGGATATATTTTCTTCACCATTCTTCATTTCTCAGTTGGTTTATACACCGTTAGTATCTGCATTCAGTGTATTCATTTTCATTTTTAATCTTTCTCATTTTTATAGTTCCCCTGTAGAAGCACTGGGGGTGAAATACTGGCACCACTGAAGCCAGTGGGAGTTTTTTCCATTGATTTCAGTGGAGCCAGGATTTCAATCCTGGCTTGAAAATAGCAAATTACTTACTAAAATTGAGATGCACAGCATCTTGTGCACTTTTTGCATACTTTAACTTTCCTCATTCATTAACTATATTACATTAATCATTTTCTTAGGTAAATCTTAGCATACCGGATCATAGCAGGAGTCCCCCTAATCCAGCACTTGCCTTGAACGCAGGGCCAGTTCCTGATGTGTCAGAGAAGGGGGAAACTAGAAAACCAGTCAATTGTGGACTGCTGTAAATGTGGAGAAGGGATTCCTTACAGATCTGGTCCTCATTTGTATGCTAGTTTATGCTCTAAAGTAGGTGCAGTCGGGAAAGTAACTCAAATACTTTCCTGGTGGACTGGGTATTTTTCTAAATGGACAACCTATCCTAAATTGTCAATTACTGAGGGACAGTCTTCACTCATTGATATATTTTGCTTTCTACCACCAACTCTCTCTGTATAACGTTTTTCATGAGTAATGTACCCGAATGCATGGATGCTAAATATCTAAACTGTATTCTTAAATTCATTCACTTAAATTTGGGTTATTGTTGGTTATGCACTATATGTGTCTTATTACTTTAAAAACCAACTTCGTATTTGTGGATAATCTGAGTACACTACCTACATGTACAGACACTCTCTGTTCTCAACCTATGTATTATATAATTTTTTTAACATTAGCTTTAATAAAAATTTTATTTCTAACTAGTGGTTTGCAACTCCCAGGAAAGTTATGAAAGACAACTGGGGAGAGGGTTGCAAGGCACTGAAACTTTACTACAATGTAAAACAGGGGTTCTCAAACTTCATTGCACCGCGACCCTCTTCTGACAACAAAAATTACTACATGACCCCAGGAGGTGGGACTGAAGCCTGAGCCTGCCTATGCCCCACTGCCTCAGGCAGTGGGGCTAAAGTCCAAGCTCCACTGCCCTGGGTGTGGGGGGCCAAAGTCCCAGGGCTTCAGCCCTAGGTGGTTGGTCTCAGGCTTTGGTGACCCCATTAAAATGGGGTCATGACCCACTTTGGGGTCCCAACCCACAGTTTGAAAACTGCTGATCTAAAAAAAAGAAAATCTTGCTCTGGCACTCCTTGTACACCTTACTTTTCAGTGTCCTCTATTTTGTCAGCCTTTCAATGCACAAACAAATAATATAGGCTTATCAGCTTTATCATTAATTTTTTTCAACACCTTTACATTTACTATAAAAGTAAGTGTTTTTTACTTCGAGTTAAGGAGTTTCAACCTGAAAGGCTGAGAAAACATTACCTTATAACAGTGGTCACCAACTGGTTGATTGCTATCTCCAGCAGTGCAATGTGGTTGCCACTAAGGCAGACTCCTTGCCTACTCCTGCCCCAAGCCGCTCCTGGAAGCGGCCAGCGCAGACCTGCAGCCCTAGGGGCGGGGAGCAGAGGTCTACTTCTGCATGCTGCTCCTGCCTGCAGGCACCACCCCTGCCACTCCCATTGGCTGGGAGAGCTGTGCGGGGCGATGCTTTCAGAGAGTGGCAGCATACAGAGCCACGTCCCACCCCCCCACCCCCCCCAGTGGCTGCAGGGGAGCGTTGGCCCCTTCTGGGAGCGGTGTGCGACCAGGATAGGCAGCCTCCACCAACCGGGAGTTGCCAGAGGTAAGTGCTGCCCGGTGGGAGGCCGCACGCCAAACCCCCTCCCAGAGCCTGAACCCCGAGTCCCTTCCTACACCCCAAGCCCCACTCTGAGCCCCCTCCCACAGCCAGCACCCCAAACCCCCTCTTGCACCCCAACCCCTTGCCCCAGCCCAGTGAAAGCGAGCGTGGGGGAGAGGGAGCAATGGAGGGGGGAGTGGGGAGGGCTTTGGGGATAGGGCGGGGCCTTGGGGAAGGGGCGGGCTAGATCCTAAGTTGCCCTTAGATTCAAAAAGTGATTTTGGGCATAAAAACGTTGGAGACCACTGCTTTTCTTATCCTTTTACTGAAGGCTGAAAATCAATAATGCTTCTCACCTGGCTTATACCTCTGGGCGTAAAAGAGGAACTGCTTCCTGATCCAGTTGATCAGTTTAAGAAGCACAAAGACTGTCATAGTTCTTGTAATTGTTGCTGGGTGTAGATGTGAGGGCCTTGCATTTGGGCTTTCCATTGGAGAAGAAATTGGTGGTGGTATGGAGTCTGGGTATATTAGTTCAACTTGTTTGTTTTTATGCTATACACACCAATCTTTGAACACAGGTGATCACAAATAGCATGCATGTAGTCCCTTTTCAGAAATCGCAGTCTATAGATTAGTGTCTGGTTCTCAGGAAGAAGCTCTGCCCCAAGAATTGACTTCAGACAGAGGAAATAAGACCGTGCAAACTCCCCTGCTGTTTGCAACAGATCCCCCAACAGCCTACATACTTTTTCTCAAAAATTAACAATAATACAGCAGTCCTTCAAAGAATGGATAGTGTTTGCACACTAAGGAAAAAATAATTAAGACTAACAGTGCCATCTGGGGACTCTTACATGTTTTTATCCTGCTAGTATAAATAAAAATATTTCCATGTTTTCATTAGCTCTCCCTATTAAATTAAACTATCAAGTAGATATTGCAATGCATGTTTTAAAATTTCAATAGCTGTACTTTGACTGATATATATCACACTTCAAATATCATTCACAGTGTGACTGAAAGTTCAAAAACAACAAATACAATATTAATGCTGAAACATTAGGGTTAAACGTTTACATCATTGTGCCTGCTTTCCCATCTCCCCCTGTTTGTTTTTGTAAATGTACTAGTAAAAGCCAGATATCTAGCCATAAATCTGAAAACCTTTGCTGTTACGGGTTTAATCACAGCCATAACATTTTTTATTTACATGTTTTAGCTAACAGATTTTTAACTTTTTTGTGTGTGTGAAATTGTTTTAAGATGAAATTGGCCCTCCAGGCATAACAGTAAGCTCTAGTGAGGATTCACTTCGTATCCAGCTCATTCCTCCAGGAGAGTCTGAAAATAAGTCCATGAGTGGATTTTATGACTTATCTTACCGCGTTCTGTACTGGAAAAATTCTTCGGATACTGAGGTAGAAAAACTTTTTCAAACTTCTTTAATTAAAAAGGTATAATAAGTAACGTGTTTTTAATGTTACACTAAGACCTTCCCCCTTAAAAAGTTTAATTTCACAAAGAGCCTTGTATCTTACTTTCTTGTTGCAGAGCTCACATAAAATGTATACATCCCAGCAAGATTTTACATCATAAAGTAGGCAAAGAGATGGTAATATTGGCTTGTTGATGGCAGCTATCCTTCATGATATTGCCTCTGTACAGTCATTTTAGGAATCTTGCATGAATGGCTGCTGATGGATCATTTTTGAGAAGTTGACTGCATGGCTCTCTGGAAGCAGTTTATTTAGGACCTGACCCTGTGCACATTGAAGTCATTGATAAAGCTCCCGTTGACTTCACTGGTGCAGTATCAGGCTTTTAGGGAAAAAATTACTTCAGTAAGTAACTTCTTTCTGAAGTTCTGTATTGGCAGTTTTATGGCCACTCAGTTCAAAAAACAGTAATTCTTATATCAGTTACTCCAAGAAGGGACAAAAAAGCTGGCATAACACTAGTTCAGTTGTTTTCCTGTTGATCTAAAAATATTCTCTTTTTAAATTCTCAGCACTGAAGTTTGTATGGCATTTCTAGTTAATTCAGAACTGAGATTAGGCTGAATTTCTCTGCATTTATGAATTTGCATATTTTTAGTTGACATTTTGATGTGATTTTCCATTTTTAAACTTGTGTAATAAACTCTTTAACTTTGTTTTACAAGACTACAATAAGAATGCACACATGAAAAGATATCAGAACACTTAAACATACCAGAAAGTTTCCTGTATGTACAGCACAAACTTTGAAGTGTACTATTGCAAACACCTTTTCAAAATAGTGAAAATGGTTGGTTAGTTACTTTCTAAATGTAGTTTTGAAATTGAAACTTTTTTTATTTGAAAGAGTAAAGTATAATTAAAATTATACAAAAAATATATTTTCAGTATTGCATTGCCTACAATTTTAATAGTTGAATCAGTCTTGCACTGTTTTTTTAACTTGCATTTCTTATTTTTCTTTCAGGAGAAAATCAAAGAAGAAGAACGGTTATTATTCACAATCTCTGACTTGACACCTTTGGTTTTGTACTGTTTGAAAGTGCAAGCATTTTCACCAGCATATAAAAAAGATGGTCATTTTAGTGATGTGGCATGTATTAAAACGCTTGATGGTATGAAAAGTTTAAATATATGTTTGGGATATATTGAAACTCAGTTCAGAAATTTTTATAATTTAGGCTACAATAAAATGACTTAAGCTAAAATATGCAATTACCCCTGGAAAGACACATTTCTCCATATACTGTAAAATGTGAAGTGTAACTATTGTGAATTGTGACATCAAAAATCAGCATGATTTAACTTACACTAGTTACTTGGGATGTTCCATGAAAATAAAAGTAAATGCAAATCAAAATTAAGTTAGAAAAGTATTAATTATACTGTAGGTGATACTTTCAAGTTTATTGTATTGTGTCTTAATCCAACCTATTCCTGGAGAGTTTAAAAGATCCTGTATGGTAAGAAGGGAGCAAAGTGTATAGTTCATCACTGAGTGAAATCCCATCCATGTACAGATGGCCAGCATAGGGGATTATTTTTGTCCTATGTGAACATAAAGGGATGACGATTGTAGAATTTCTAACTGACCTTATGGCTAGAAATGTTTTCAAATATTAAAATTGTCTAAGAGTAACTATCACCCATATGAACATTGCCTATTACATACTGGCACTTATAATCCCCAAATGTGGCCTTTTTTTTCCTCTATAAGCAATCTATTTAATTCCTTTTATTCTTATCCATTTTACTATTCTTTGGATTTTTTTTTTTCTCCACAGTAAGGAGCCTACATCTGTAGTCAGGATCCAAGCATGCCATCCAACACTCTCAATAAAGAGAAATTGTTTCATTGGTCTTGCATATAATGCCCCATACATCAGACTGTAGGATTTTGTTTTTACATCACTTATCTGGAAGTGGAAAGTACTGGCTGCATTGCCTGTAGCTTTTGAAAGTATATTCAGAATGCAGACAGCTAATGAAAGGGAGAAAAGATGATGGAAGAAAATGATCATATTCCAGAGTAGAATGGGTGAAACACTTGTAGTAAATTCTAGGTTCCTCAAAAGAGATTATTCTCTGTTGCTTACAATTCTTTGGAATTAAGAGCTGGATTCTGCCAGCCTTACTCATGTTAAAACACTTAGTATCTTATTCCACAAATCTACCTGATGCCAGTGGAAAATCCACTTGATCCTGCTGGGTGCTGAGAATTCTGGCCCTGATTATTTCAATGGTCTACATACCTGCTTAAAGTTAAGCACACACTGCAGTGCTTTGCTGATTGAGGTACATGACAAGATGAAGCCTTAAATAGAGAACACAATATCCTGATTAAAGGCAGCAGAATATGGTCTTGTGACAAGCTGCTGGGAATACCTAGAGCTGCGAGACACTGCTACTACCCCTTTGCATCTGAGCCTAAACTTAATTTTTTAAAGTGTTCGTATTTCTTCAGTAGGTGAATTTCTTAAAATATGTTTGTCCCATTAATGCTTAAACCAAATTATTGTGGAGTTTGTTGCCACAGGAAGTCACTGAAGCCAGGAATTTAACAAGTTTCCAAAAGGGATTGGATGTCAAGAATATCCAGAGTTGTTAATGATAAATTTTGGAAGAGATATTAAACTTCATGCTTCAAAGTTTAGGGCAATCTCAGCTAGTAATCAGGAAGACACCTATGTGAGGGGCAGATTGTCCCACATCTGCCTACTGTGCGGTTCTTACATTTTACTCTGGAGCATCTGTACTGGCCACTGTCAGACAGGGACCTGAACTAGATGGACCTTCATTTTTGATCCAAAATGGCAGTTTCTATGTACCTAAATATGGTGCCTAAAACCTTTTTGCTTTGTTTCAGTAGAATGCTCTAAGCTATTGGGATGGTGTGAGGATTTATTCATATTCATGTAATGCTTTCAAGAAGTAAAACACTGTAAATATAAAGTTTTATGGTGTAGTCTTTACATTGTATATAATCTTTAAATATAGAGATCTTGGTGATAGGACACTTCATGAATACTTAGATAGATTAATGATTATTCTTTTATTTTTTAGATAAAACTTCACCTTGGACTATTTTGAAAACCTTTGTAATAGCCATGATTGGCTTCTTCTGTTTTGCATCATTTTTAATTTTTGGTATATATTATATATCTAGACGGATCAGATATGCGTTCTTTCCATCATGCAAACCTCCTTCAAACATAGAGGTAAGATTTTGACTATCTTTCCAAGAATGTAACTATTCAAGGATCAAAGAACAGTAGAATGTCATCACATAATATATCTGATTCATTGTTTTAAAGAATAGTGTCTCTGTATTTCATAGTGTCAGGGAGACTTGCCAGGATTAGATACCAAGAGTTTAATGATAAAGTATGTGAATTAGTCTGATCTCTTGTGATTATCACAGATTTAGAGAAATCAGTAATAAACAGATATTTCAATTTGTATGGAAAAAAGGGGAAAACATATTGAAAGTCATTACAAAATAATGTTTTAGGATTTCTGCCTTGTCAAGCTGACCCAAAGAAGGGAAAAGCCCGTATCAAATTTTATTTTTAAATAAAGGAATGCCTTTGTGCAAATGTTTTTCTTCCAAGCTTCAGGTTTTGCTTTTAAAAAAAACCTACTTTTTATGGGACATTACATCCTCTAGTAGCTGATGCATAAAGAATAAGTGGAGTAGATGAGAATGAAGAAAGTTCGTGGGGAGTGCTCCTTTCACATGAGTTCCTCTGAGTCTCCAACTCCTATTCTTTTCTCCTCTGCCACCCAACACTCCTAACTGCACTGTGGTTGATCAATGAGGAGCTTAATTTTTGTAGCTTGTTCTGTAGGTGTGCAACATGTTTTAATCAATTCTAGAAAAGTAGACCAGAGAAATGTTATGATTTTAAATGGAAAAATTTGTTTTATGGCTGACTGACTAGGATATTGATCCTGTATCCATTCTTATTCAATATATTTTAGAATCTTTACTACACTTAAAATCTATGGGTCTGTCTGTTTCCTCACTTAGTCCACTTGGGAGCAGTAGCAATTTTTCATTTACCTATTAATGATAACTGTTTTTTTTCATATAACTGTTAAAAGGTTTTGCAGGGTTTATTGAACTAGTATCTACCAGTAGGAAATCCAGTTCCTCCATGGGATCTAAACTTGGTATTAACACAATTATCTGCACCCTTCAAACCTCTCTCTCCATAAAAACAACTTTATAATAGGAGTTAGTCTATCTAGAAGAATTATGGAACTACATGTTTTTATGGTAGATCCTCTTTCTACTGTTTTTTCATAAGGACAAGGTTATACGTAGACCTCACCCCAAGTTTATCCCAAAGTAATTTCAGATTTTCATGGTAATCAGTATACTGGTTGTCTTTCCTGGATCTTATGCTCATAAAGGTGAGTGTAGATTAGTGTTCAGACATAGTTTTATTGTTATCTGGCTAGAACTAAGGAGTTTAGGCCTTTCCCAAATGGTTCATTTCCTGTGCTGGAAACTTTAGGGGCTGAGCTGTTTCTGCACAGTCCTTGTCTAGATGGGCTAGAGAGCATATAGAGTAGAGTTAAGATCTCTGCTCTCTCACTTCCTGCTGGTCTCAGAACTCTCTCAACTAGAGTGGTTGGTACCTGTGTGGCATGTTAGGCATGTTCCTCTTTTTGAAATATGTAAGCTGCAATTTGGGGTTCATGTCTCACTTTCATTAAACATTTCAGTTTAAATATGGTATCTAGATCTGATGCTCAGTTTGACAGAGCAGTGTTTCAATCTGTATGTAATTAGGACACCATGTGCCTCCATCCTTAATTTGGCAAGCAGTATTTAACAATCTCATGAGAGGGAATGTTCAGCAGAAACTCAACAACAAAAAAAGTTGGTTACTTGTAACCAAAGTTCTTTGATATGGATTCTGTGTATTCTCACTCCCTGCCCACCTTCCTCCTTCTGTGGAGTCCTAATTAATGCCTTGCCCCATAAAGGGACTGTGTCCCTTTTTATAGCCTCGCTCTCAGAACATGCTCAAATGCTGATGGCAGGCTTAGGAGGGGCACACAAGCACTCTGGCACTGCCACAAGAAAGTCCACTGTCCAAGTTGCACCAGTCAGTGCATCCCACGAGTGTGAATATGCAGAATCCATCTCAAACTCCAGTTACAAGTAAGTAATTTTCATTTTCCCCTTCAGGGTTGATGAGATGAAGTTCTTTGACTTCACCCATCCGTCCAGTTGTGGAACGGTATGATGAAAGGAATGTGGTTACATCCCCTTACTGTCTTCTAGTAACATCAGAAATGATGGAGCACAAATATCTTGTAAGGGAGGGATGCCACTGGCACTTTCTCCCACCCAAACCATAACCCTGTGGTCATTTAAGCTGCAGTGACTGAAACCAGGAGTAGGTGAGGCTCAGGGGTAACTACGTTGAGGACTGTATGCAAGTAGTCATGGAACAAAAGGAAGCCTTTTTTTCTTCCTTCCAAATCATAAGCTCCGCTTTTACCTCAAAATAGTTCCCACCGTCATGGGGTAGTTCCTATAAACTCTCTTCAGTCTGTACATATTCAGGTAGTGTTTGTATGGAAAAATACTTTTTAAAGTTGTATTGTTGTTCACATAAAACTTAGGTTTGCTTGAGAGTGCCCTTTTCCTCCACATGCACCTTCACAAGATGCACACATTATGGCTCACAGCATTCAAATACTAAAGTGTAGCAAGAATCAGCTTTCACAGTACTCTCCCAGTTGCCTCTGAGAACGTTATACCGTTGACAAGGTGGCATGTCACTTGGACAGTGTATCTTGTTCCCAGCGCACTTCTGCCTCAGTGGAGCCCTTAGCATGTACAGTACATAGTGCTTTACAAACATTATTAGTATCAGTCAAGTTGTAACTTAAACAATATATCTACTATCAAATTATCTGTAAATTGAATTGTAAGGCAAAATTTCAGCTGTTTGCATCAATTGTAGGCTGGTAACACAGTTCATGTAATGCTTTATTTATAAGTGTCCCCTTCATAGGAAGGGATTTTAAATATTTTAGTCTAGGGTTGAGTTAACTGTTCACTATTTGTAAAGTACCGAGGGGCATAAGACTAGATGGAACTCCTTCCCTTATCTAAGTGCCCCAGCACCCACTGTCTCTCTATTTCAAATTTTTCCTCAGAACCTTTTCTCCCCTTGCAAAGCATGCAAATGCTAATCCACATCAGTTTAAAACAAAAAATGAACCTACCTATTACCACCACTTCCCTGTCCCCAAATCCGCTAAGTTCTGTCTCTGGGTCTCAAAGTGTGTACTTGTGGTGTTGATGTAGTAGCTCCCTGCTCCAAAAGGCTAGAGTCTGTATGATCTTTTGTCTTTTATATTTTGCTGAGCACACTGTGTAAGTGGTTAATACTTATTAGCACAGTAAAAAAAAAAATGAGAAAAATTAGTTATGGCCATATAGACTGATAGACTGTAAGGCCAGAAGGAACCACCATGATCATCTAGTTTGACCTGCACTTTGCAGGCCACAGAACCTCACCCACCCACTCCTCTAATAGACCCATAACCTCTGGCTGAGTTACTGAAGTTCTCAAATCATGATTTAAAGACTTCAAGTTACCAAGAATCCACCATTTATACTAGTTTAGGGACATATCTAGAGACATTTTGTAATACTTGTCTGTATTTACAACCTTTATGGGTAAGTTATTAATGCCTTTAAAAAAAAAAGGTTCCATACCATAAGTAGAGACATCATTGTACTACAGAATATAATGGGAACAAGACTGCAAAGAGCTGCATTAACCAAAGCCATATTTAAGCTTATAACTAATCATTTTGTTTTTCCTCTCTCCTTCCATTCTCCCCTATCTGCAGTGCCTTGGTGGACAACCTTTCAACAGTCCGTATCTGTCAACTTCAGAGGAGCCAACAGAAAATTGTTGTATAATTGAGAGTATTGTTATAGAGGAAACAAATCAAACTGATTTTAAAGACTACAAACCCTCTAAACAGAGCACTCGAGATTCAGGAAATTATTCATCATAATGATGATGATACTTCTGGAACTAAAGTGTTATAAGAAATGCTAGACCTGGAAACAGCATAACTAAAAATAACCTCAGACTTGAGACTGGCAGCCGAACTAGCATTTTGCTGTTCTCATTACATATGGAAGAGTCTTTGCCTTACAAAGGCAGGCTGATGTCATACTGTTGGTCCCAAAGCTTCCGGTTTTGCTTTTCAGTAGTGCAAAATTATGTAAATGTGAGGAACAAATATTACTACTGCTCCTCCAGAAAAAGGATATTCTTCTGGCATACCAGTTTGGTTGGTATTTGGTACTAGTCTTTCTGTTTACCGTGTGGATCCTGATAATATCAGGAAAAGTCCTGTGATGTCTCCACAGAAAAGACAATCTTCGCCCATCTATGTTGCTGGTAGTAGATGCCAACGTATGTAGACACCAGTCTCAAAAGAGAACTCTGCTAAGCTTCCTTAAGCCTGCTCTTGGAACTCCTGGTGCCAGTGGTCCATTGTACATGCTGGTGTCAATTCTGTGAACTTTAATCTTATTGCTATCAATATGGCCTCCTCCCAGACAATTCAGCTAGCTTAGCTAACGTACAGAGGTAGAGACAGAAAAGGGATTTTTCTCAGCTAAATATTAGCTGGAGAAGTTAAAGGAAAATAGTGGATGCTTGTTGTAAGAATAGTTTTGGGCGACTTTTTCTTGATCGTTCTAGCCTAACAAGCACTACATCCAGAATAAAGCAGTGATCTTCCAGATTAGATGTGCATAAAAGCAAAATCTCAGCCCTGTAAGAACAGAACAAATTCTATTATGCACTTTAATGCCAAGCAAGTTAGGGAGCTTATACTTGTGTCTGTTTAGTAACCAGATGCCCATAAGCTGTAACATTCTTACCCACAACTGAGATGTACTTAAATGTGATATTCTTTCCTACATTTGAAAATAACAAACATTTTATTTTCAACTTGTTCTTGAATTCCTACTGATCATAAATGAAGGGCAAACACACAACCATCAAATGGAAATGGCTTTGGAAAACTGGATCCTTTCAATCCCCCGCAATAGAGCCAAATGATTGCTAAAATTTATAAACCTGAATCCAACTGATTTTAATGTTGTGGTGCCACAAATACATATCTAGATATTGGTATGGTTGAATCATCTTTGAAGCATACACACAGAGGAATTATTTAAAGCAATGATTTTTGTATGTTGCTGGGGTAAATTAGTTTTCTCATTATGATTGCGCTGCAATTACTAGTTTGATCTATAATTCCTCTGGACTGACAGAATGGCAAGAATATTCACCATTTACAAATTTTTCCAGCTCAGATCTTATTTTATCAGTGAGTTCTTGTTTATACAAAACATGATACATTCTGCACTGACACCTGAAAAAAATTTACTCCAGTCTTGTGGATAATTTTTCCACTCTTATTCTTGTCATATGGGATTTTAAAAATAGTTTCCTGTTTTATGGGGAAAGTTGACTTGGCGTAAGAACCAGGATACGTTCTTTCAGCTTGCATGTAAATTTATAACTTGCTATAGGTGATTGTTGGTTTCTGTCAAAATTTGAATATTTTTGATGTCTAAGATCTAAGTGAGTGTTCCCAGCTCAATCCTCAGTACTTATTGGACAGGATAATATGTTTTATAGGATAGTTTTTTTTCCCCAGCATAGTTCTGCTTAGTCCTGTGACAGTGAGGCTGGAATTGCTTAGGATAATAACCTGTAGTTAGAAAGGAAAATACAGCATTTGGACATGACGTGAATTTTCCTCTAACTACTTCTAGATTTGGGGAACGTTCATTATTTTACCTTTTGGCACTTTGAGCAGAGTAGAAATGTTTTTCTTGTGTCTCCCTCTCCTCTACCATTCCCTTCCCTTTGCACACCTCACCCCACCCGAAATCAGGTGGGTTATTTTTTTTAATGCCCTTGTGAACGTTTGGCAAATTTGTTTCCTAACGTTGGTAAATTGAAAATAACCAGACATCCCTTGAGCTTTTGAATTGTTTGTTTTTTTACTATAGGAGTCTAGGAGGATACATGTGTAAGCCATGCCCACCTCATGTGGCACTTTGTCACTAGTGGTGGCTAGACCACAGAGATTAATTTATAGCTCCCAAGAGATGCATTGGAATAGCCCAGTCTTTGCCCCATTCGTTGGCCCAGCCTCCTGTGTCTGGTGGTGGCCAGCGCCAGATGTTTTAGAAGTAGACATAAAACATCCCTAATTCACCTAATTGGCTCTATTACAACAAACACTTTTGGTTTTAGATCAAAAAAATTTTCAAGAAGCAGGTGGAGGAAAAAACACCTTTAACTTTTGCAGGTAACTAGCCTTGGAGAAGGCAGTGTTGTCTCCTTTTTGGAACAGAGAACTTGGAGTCAGAATTGCCTGGGTTCAATGTAAAGTTTTATCAATTAGTGTGACCTTGAGCAAATCACTTAATAGCTGTACCTCAGTTTGTGACGGTGCTGGGAGAGCCTTAGATTAAAGGAGCTATAAAACTGTATCATACATACAAATTGTAATTGGATATAGTTTTGCATCTCTTCCTCTTGTTTATGCAGCCGTTAGTGCTTTGTGCTGCAGATGTACCTCCTGGGACTACTTTCCCCCAAAAAAGTTATTTTGAAAATAGCATTTCTTAATCATAGCCTATTTCTTCAGCAGTATTTAAGTTTGGAACACATTCTTCCATTTTGGGGGATTTTTTGTCTTCCTTTGTTTTGTTTTTCTCTTCTAAGGAGAACACTTCAGTTGATATTTCAATGGCTAATGGTGAAGTATTACTTTTGGAAATGGATCGTTTACTAGTGAGACAGATTTGGTTGGCTCCATGTGTTATGACCGTTTTCCAAAGATTGTGTTTAATATGATGGATTTCACTGTAAATAATCAAACTGTTGATGGCTGAAAAATCTCTGAAAGTTACAGGTGTAAGGCTAGCTTAGGCAACTTCCTCTGACTTCAGTGGGAATTGCACATGTGTATATGAAACTTGTACTATAGTTTCATCCTACTGTATATTTGGTAGTACATTCATTGTATTGCTGATCTGTTCACCACTTTAAATATCACAGCAGCAGATGCTCTGTAGCACCCCCTTGTGGTTGGGTTTTCACCATTGCAGCAGCTCTGCTTCAGTTTTTCCCCTTCTCAGATCCCTGGCTGGGCTTGTTTATTGGCACAAGTGTAAATTTCCAGTTCCCCAACTGCCCAGCCAGAATTATTTGGCCCTTGGGACTTTTGCCCTCTGCAGCCTCCTCTTTCTAAGACCACTTTAAGAACAGTCCCAAGCCAAACCAATAATGCACAGATCCTCTTTAAATCTGCTCTTCCTGGGCTCTTTTTCGTGAGACAGTATTAAGTACAGTCCCCAGCAAAATTAATAAATGGCAGATCCACCCACCCCTTCCCAAATGGTGCCTCCCCAGGCTGTCCCCAGAGGCAGACTCCTTTACTGATCCCAAGATTACTTATTTTCCCCACCACGCTGGCACTTTTTCCTCTTTCTTTTCTAAATAACTATCTGATTTTATGACACATGCCCCCCATTAGAAGGTACTTAACTGACCACAGATGGACAGGGCCTGTTCCCTTTTAAGGCATCAATCACAGCCGTAACAGTTAGTTTTTGACTTCTGTGTAGTCTTTCTGGAAGTATATTCTTAGTGATAGGTCCTGTGCCTCCACTTTTTCCACAGAAAGCCCCACTACTCCAAGGCTGGTTCCTTAACTTCAGCACCTCTTTCTCACCATGCCCGTCAGCAAGTCCAAAGGCGTTTGGACACCTGTTGGAGACTTAGCCATTTGGGAGCTATGCAAACAGCAGATGTTTGCATTGACACAGGACAGCCTTTTCAAAGCAGGATATTTATTAGACAACAGGAATACATAGAATCATAGAATATCAGGGTTGGAAGGGACCTCAGGAGGTTATCTAGTCCAACCTCCTGCTCAAAGCAGGACCAATCCCCAACTAACTCATCCCAGCCAGGGCTTTGTTAAGCCTGACCTTAAAAATATCTAAGAAAGGAGATTCCACCACCTCCCTAGGTAACGCATTCCAGTGTTTCACCACCCTCCTAGTGAAAAAGTTTTTCCTAATATCCAACCTAAACCTCCCCCACTGCAACTTGAGACCATTACTCCTTGTTCTGTCATCTGCTACCACTGAGAACAGTCTAGATCCATCCTCTTTGGAACCCCCTTTCAGGTAGTTGAAAGCAGCTATCAAATCCCCCCTCATTCTTCTCTTCTGTAGACTAAACAATCCCAGTTCCCTCAGCCTATCCTCATAAGTCATGTGTTCCAGTCCCCAAATCATTTTTGTTGCCTTCCGCTGGACGTCTTCCAATTTTTCCACATCCTTCTTGTAGTGTGGGGCCCAAAACTGGACACAGTACTCCAGATGAGGCCTCACCGATGTCGAATAGAGGGGAACGATCACGTCCCTCGATCTGCTGACAATGCCCCTACGTATACATCCCAAAACGCCATTGGCCTTCTTGGCAACAAGGGCACACTGTTGACTCATATCTAGCTTCTCGTCCACTGTAATCCCTAGGTCCTTTTCTGCAGAACTGCTACCGAGCCATTCGGTCCTTAGTCTGTAGCAGTGCATGGGGTTCTTCCGTCCTAAGTGCAGGACTCTGCACTTGTCCTTGTTGAACCTCATCAGATTTCTTTTGGCCCAATCCTCTAATTTGTCTAGGTCCCTCTGTATCCTATCCCTACCCTCCAGCGTATCTACCTCTCCTCCAAGTTTAGTGTCATCTGCAAACTTGCTGAGGGTG
Source organism: Lepidochelys olivacea (assembly GCF_965140295.1). Classification (NCBI taxonomy): domain Eukaryota; kingdom Metazoa; phylum Chordata; order Testudines; family Cheloniidae; genus Lepidochelys; species Lepidochelys olivacea. The sequence goes on along the minus strand of NC_140411.1, from coordinate 166,921,330 downwards.
CAATCCACACCATCCCCCAGATCATTTATGAAGATATTGAACAAAACCGGCCCGAGGACCGACCCTTGGGGCACTCCACTTGATACCGGCTGCCAACTAGACATGGAGCCATTGATCACTACCCGTTGAGCCCGACAATCTAGCGAACTTCCTATCCACCTTATAGTCCATTTATCCAGCCCATATTTCATTAACTTGCTGGCAAGAATACTGTGGGATACCGTGTCAAAAGCTTTGCTAAAGTCAAGGAACAACACGTCCACTGCTTTCCCCTCATCCACAGAGCCAGTTATCTCGTCATAGAAGGCAATTAGATTAGTCAGGCATGACTTGCCCTTGGTGAATCCATGCTGACTGTTCCTGATCATTTTCCTCTCCTCTAAGTGCTCCAGAATTGATTCCTTGAGGACCTGCTCCATGATTTTTCCAGGGACTGAGGTGAGGCTGACTGGCCTGTAGTTCCTAGGATCCTCCTCCTTCCCTTTTTTAAAGATGGGCACTACATTAGCCTTTTTCCAGTCGTCCGGGACTTCCCCCGATCGCCATGAGTTTTCAAAGATAATGGCCAATGGCTCTGCAATCACATCCGCCAACTCCTTTAGCACTCTCAGATGCAGCGCATCTGGTCCCATGGACTTGTGCTCGTCCAGCTTTTCTAAATAGTCCCGATCCATTTCTTTTTCCACAGAGGGCTGATCACCTCCTCCCCATGCTGTGCTGCCCAGTGCAGTAGTCTGGGAGCTGACCTTGTTCGTGAAGACAGAGGCAAAAAAAGCATTGAGTACATTAGCTTTTTCCACATCCTCTGTCACTAGGTTGCCTCCTCATTCAGTAAGGGGCCCACACTTTCCTTGACTTTCTTCTTGTTGCTAACATACCTGAAGAAACCCTTCTTGTTACTCTTAACATCTCTTGCTAGCTGCAACTCCAGGTGTGATTTGGCCTTCCTGATTTCACTCCTGCATGCCCAAGCAATATTTTTATACTCTTCCCTGGTCATTTGTCCAATCTTCCACTTGTAAGCTTCTTTTTTGTGTTCAAGATCAGCAAGGATTTCACTGTTAAGCCAAGCTGGTCGCCTGCCATATTTACTGTTCTTTCTACACATCGGGATGGTTTGTCCCTGTAACCTCAATAAAGATTCTTTAAAATACAGCCAGCTCTCCTGGACTCCTTTCCCCCTCATGTTGTTTTCCCAGGGGATCCTGCCCATCAGTTCCCTGAGGAAGTCAAAGTCTGCTTTTCTGAAGTCCAGGGTCCGTATTGTGCTGTTCTCCTTTCTTCCCTGTGTCAGGATCTTGAACTCGACCATCTCATGGTCACTGCCTCCCAGGTTTCCATCCACTTTTGCTTCCCCTACTAATTCTTCCTGGTTTGTGAGCAGCAGGTCAAGAAGAGCTCTGCCCCTAGTTGGTTCCTCCAGCACTTGCACCAGGAAATTGTCCCCTACCCTTTCCAAAAACTTCCTGGATTGTCTGTGCACTGCTGTATTGCTCTCCCAGCAGATATCAGGGTGATTGAAGTCTCCCATGAGAACCAGGGCCTGCGATCTAGTAACTTCCGTGAGTAGCTGGAAGAAAGTCTCGTCCACCTCATCCCCCTGGTCCGGTGGTCTATAGCAGGCTCCCACCACGACATCACCCTTGTTGCTCACACTTCTAAACTTAATCCAGAGACACTCAGGATTTTATGCAGTTTCATAATTGAGCTCTGAGCAGTCATACTGCTCCCTTACATACAGTGCAACTCCCCCACCTTTTCTGCCCTGCCTGTCCTTCCTGAACAGTTTATATCCATCCATGACAGTACTCCAGTCATATGAGTTATCCCACGAAGTCTCTGTTATTCCAATCACATCATAATTCCTTGACTGTGCCAGGACTTCCAGTTCTCCTTGCTTGTTTCCCAGGCTGCTTGCATTTGTGTATAGGCACTTGAGATAACTTGCTGATTGTCCCTCTTTCTCAGTATGAGGCAGGAGCCCTGCCCTCTTGCACGCTCCTGCTTTCTCCTGGTATCCCACTTCCCCACTTACCTCAGGGCTTTGGTCTCCTTCTCCCGGTGAACCTAGTTTAAAGCCCTCCTCACTAGGTTAGCCAGCCTGCTTGTGAAGATGTTCTTCCATTTCTCTCCATTAGGTGGAGCCCATCTCTGCCTAGCACTCCTCCTTCTTGGAACACCATAGTCTTTAAGTACACTGGGTTAAAATGGTAAAGCAAAACCTCAATGTATAACTGCATCCTAACTTATCAGGTTGTCCTTACTTAGTTAGGCAGCTCTCTTTGCTCTGGCCTAGAAGGCAAATTGCACATTTGCAGCAAACCTCTCTGACTCTGTGGGCATGTTACATAGCAAAAACAAAAAAGCAAAAAAAACCCTCAACCGCCAGTCCCAGAGCCTGGGTGAAGTGACTCTGGCTCCCAGGGCTCAGGCTGTGAGGCTAAAATTAGCCATGTAGATGTTTGGAATCGGACTGGAGCCCAGGCTCTGAGACCCTTCCGCCTCACTGGATCTCAGAACCTGGGCTCTAGCCCAAGCCCAAATGTCTGTTTCTAGCCCCATAGTGTGAGCCCAGCAAGACCAAGTCAGTTGACCTGGGCTCTGAGACTTGCTGCCATGGGGTTTGTTTTGTTTAGATGTACCCTGTGTGTCTCAGTCAGTCATCGTCTATCCTCTTTTCACTGATCCCCACCTCCTGACGATGTTCCCCAGCTAATACAACCCCCTCCCTTTTCTAGGATCTTTGAAGCTTTCTAATATTTTAGTGTTCCCTTTGATCCCTCTCCTGTCAGCTTTGGCCAAACAGTTATGTCACCGGGGCTGGGGCCAAGGAGTTGCCTTTTCCCTGATATAATCCTGGCTTTTGTTTTGTTTGTGTGGGATGTTCCTTTTCTTGGCTATTGTTTTACCTTTCCTACTTGGTTCCTCTAACACACCTTTTCAAGTAGCATAGCAAGTAACCCATCATGAACAAACACCCATAGCCATACACCTTATTCATAAATGACATCTTTTAGTTTGTCACAATCTGCAAAACTCTGTTGCAGTCTGATGCATTATTGCTTTGTCATCTTCCAGCTGAAATTGGATAGTTAGCATGCAATTCTAAACTATGCATTGGAGAGGGAGAGAAGACACAACTTCAGAGAACTGGAAGAGCTCCTTTGAATGCTAGGGACTTCATACAGGGTGGCGCATTAGATTTGAATGGTGAAGAAATTTCATGCGGTCTCAAAGGTGGCCAACATTTTTCTCAGGTCATCATCTTCTCTAGCTGAGGTGTAGCAAGGTGTGGTGTTGCCTTAGCCTGACTTAACACTTTCTTACATGGATGGCCCAATACATCTTGATGCTTGTGCTGGCTTCATTGCTTTTCTTAACATGCTGGTGTATGCCGATGTTCTGCTGCCTTCTCAGCTCAGTAAACATCAGAATGTCTAAGCGCAGTTCAGTGCACTTTTCTTGCAGTAGCACTGACACCACTTTACTGTTCCTGCTTTCTATGCTGAGGATACACTTATGGGTTTTGCAACCAAAAGCTGACACTTCCCGGTGCACTGTGAACTACCTGTGCTTTCCATGGCTTGTGTGGTGCAATAATAGGGTGCAATAAGGCTTGCTTTTTTTTTTAAAAAACTTGGTGTTGTCACCTAGTGAGCTGTCACAACAAGTCTTCATTTTCTAGGAGCAGCATTTCCTTTGAAATAGTTACATGCAATAGGCATGTAAGACTCATATGGACATATTGGCATAATCAGATAAGAATGAGGCATATGCTAGTCACAGGAGATGTCTTTAATTTTGTGTGCCTATTTTGGACTCGGATCAGCACATGAAGCTTATGAAATGCCTTATGACCTGCTCAAAGACAATGGGAGTATTCCACTTTGAATTTTTGGATTCAACCAGGACAACTCTATCCTACAGTATAGGTGAAGGATGTCGGTGGTCACAACCATCTCAGACTGTTTGGTTCCACATGATAGAATTCCCAACAGAGGCTTGATTTGGTGGGATCAAATAGATAATTTCAGTTGAGGCATATACTTTCATGTGCTGCCTGCCCAAATTAATATTCAGATGTGTTCCATGAAGGTTGGAAAACCCATGTACATGGATATTCTCTTTAGGAATTTAATACTACCAGGTTCCATATTGCTGTCTCGGAAATGAGGATGTGTGGGGATATTCCTGACTTCTAGAAATCAGATGTTCAGAAGATTTGTGTAGCAGATGGAACACTCAACCCAACGGCACCGCATGCCGGTCATCCGGGAATTAACTCAATTCCAGCACTCGGAGCACCTCCTGCTGACCTGTGTCTCTCCTGCCTCAGACCCCCATGTCCCTCCCGGACCCATGACCCTTACCCTGGGGTTCTGCCCCACGGCAGTCACACACTCTGGGTCTCCCCTCCCAGGGGAACCCCCAACCGTCTATACCCACCTTGCCTCAGTGGCTACTGCCAGTCTGCCCAGTCATCATCTAGCCCCCTTTCTCTGGGGCAGACTGCAGTCTGTAACGGCCACTCATCACTGGCAAGGGGGTTGGACCAGCTGCCTTTCCCTGCAGTCCCAGTACCTCCCTAAGCCTTTAACAAGGCCTCAGCCTGGGGAGTTGCCAGGCTGGATCTCCAACTCCTTCTTGCCCTTTCCCAGCACTGTTCTGCTTCAGGTACCCTGTGCTCTAAGGCAGCTAGGTCCTTCCCACTCCAAGGCTGGAGTAAGACTGACCCAGCTCCTCCCTTAACCCTTCTATCAGGGCCAGCTGTGGCCTGATTGGGTGTGGCCCCAGCAGTGGCCGCTTCCCCAATCAGCCTACCTTTCTCCCCAGAAGCAGGGTAACTGCCCTGCTACAATTTGGAATTCAATCAGAGTTCCAGACTGTGAATTTCATATCAATAGATGGGGAGCTACAGTGTTTTTATCTGTTTTGTTAAAAAGCTATAGAGATGTAGAGGAAAAAGTCCCACAATTTATTCGCAAAATAATTTCTCAAGTTGAATCTCTGAAAACTAGTTTGCCATTTTACAACCCCAATGTTCATGTATAGCATGGTGTGTTTAGTGAACTTGATGCTGCATCAGAGGTATTTAGAGTCTGCTATCCACAGAACAGGAACACCATGGATAACAGTACTATCTTCTTTGCCGCATTGTACTGCTAATATTTCAACCCTTATTTGGAAGGAACCACCCCCTCAGAGTGTGAGAAGGTAGTTCTGCCTCTTACCATGGACTCCAGCAGGAGCTGTGGAGGCTCAGTACATCTGAGATTCAGACCACTCTGACTTAGGAGCCTTACTTTAGTCACCTGATTTTGAAAAATTTGGGCATGTAATTTTATCCATGTCCAGAGGATCTCCAAACATATGATACTAAGGACTGCTCCACTGTTTTCCAATTTAATATCTTCCTTTTTTGTATTAAGTTTTTAAAAAATTCCAGTTGCATGAGAAAATGTCTTTTTTGGAAATGAGTTTCTTACTGCTTTTCTTTGCCAATTTCTGTTGAGAAATAGTAATGTTTTCATTTAGCATAGACATTTCAAATAGGTTACACCAGCGGTTTTCAAAGTGTGGGCCAGGACCCCAAAGGGGGTTGCGACCCCATTTTAACGGGGTCGCCAGGGCTGGTATTAGATTTGCTGGGGCCCAGGGCTAAAGCTGAAGCCTGAGGGCTTCAACCCTGGGTGGCAGGGCTCAGGCTTCAGCTGGTGGGGCTCAGGCCCCCCACCCGGGGCTGAAGTCCTTGAGCTTCGGCTTTGATCCCACCCGCACCCAAGACGGCGGAGCTTGGGCAGGCTCAGGCTTCGGTTCCCCCTTCTGTGGTCGTGTACCAATTTTTGTTGTCAGAAGGGGATCGCAGTGCAATGAAGTTTGAGAACCTCTGGGTTACACTATGCCAACTTTCTAGAGAATGATGTTTCTAGTCTCCCTGGGAAACGTTTTTCCTTACTACTTTTTTTCATTTCTAAATATTTAGTAATATAAGGAGACCTCTCAATATATGGTAGTCTGGAGGAGATTGGATTGGATTACTGTGCCTGAAATTCTTGATTTCAAAGTAATTATGCTAATCTATGGTTTCCTCTTAAAAATTAGAAATTCTGTGTGATGAAGTAGGTTTGTGGGAGGAGGATTCCTGTCATGGGGGTTGTTGGTTGAAAGGGAATTAGCATCTGGCTCTGATTTAGCAAGACCCTTCGGTCACGTGATTTTACCATGGGTTCTAATTTTTTGCTTGCTCTCCACTTCAGAATTTCATGTCTGAGTTTGAAAGCTAAAGAAATATGTAGTTCTACAAGTATATCGACTATCAAGAATTGCATTAGTAACACATCTTTCCACAATGCTGGAGTCTTCTTTTAACGATAAATCTGTCTTTTTCGAGTGATTGAATATGTCCATTCAATTTCAAGTGTGTGCATGCCCAGTACACTGGAGCCAGAGATTTTTACCTTAGCAGTGCCCATTCATGCAGTGCCTGCATCCACTGCTGCACAATGACATCAAGGGCAGAGACACACCCAGCCCACCTTCATTCTTTCTTACCTCCCATGATCAGTAGTCAGAGCTTGTTGGCTTGATTTGCAAGTGTTCTCCCTTTTAGGGAATTGTTCTCTTGTGTATATAGTTAGTGTACTCATCAGATAGTAGAGCTTTAGAATAAGTTTCTTTTGTTATTTTACTTGTATCCTGTTTGTTCTGGGTACTGGCTAACAGTACTGGGAAATGTTTTGGTCTTTGAGCTTTAAGCCTTGCAATGGCTGCAAAAAGTCAATGGTGGTGAATGACCCTCATTTCAAGTTTTTGAAGTGCCTCAGTCACATCTGGGACAGGTATCAGATCTGTAGAGACGTCAAGCCCCAAGATAGGTCACCTTCTCATGGAGACGGTGTTATGTCTATTATCAGAGCTTACCTGCTTGGGGCGGGCACCAAGGACTTCTACCTTACTCAGAAGTGCCACTCTGGACATTGTGGAGATTCAGTATCAAGTAAGGGGAGCAGTACCACGTAAGAAACATAGACAACATGCTTCAAAGGAGCCACCTCCTCCAGGAGATCAAGGTCCCTGGCACAGTTTACCAGCAAACAGGCTGGAAGGCAGGATGTACTGTCCTTGAAGAGATGCTTTGTTTCACAGGAGGTCCTCTGCTGCAGCAACAGTGCCTGTGCCATTGGGGGTCAACCCCTTCAGTGCGACATCAGAGAATCTCCTGTGCCTCTTGGTACCAGATTCCCCAACTGTATGAGACAAGTTGTCTCATACCGATTGATCCCCAGACTTCAGGCTTACTTGTGAGTAGCATCCAGCCTTCAATACTGCAGCTGACTTCAGACTGGCCAGCACTTCTTCACCCAGTGCCACCCACAGGAAAGCCCAGCATGCTGTCATCCGTATTGATGTCTCCAAGGACACATGACCGGTCCTTGGTGCTGCAGGGTACCACAACTCCCTGCTCTCGCAACTTGGACTCTTGGTCAGAATTGGAAATTGGCAATTATGCCATTTGCTCTCAATCTAAAAAGGTGCCTCTCCTGTATCAAGAGGATTCTGCCCTTCGTACCAGGCAAAGGTCCCCTCATGGTCTAGAGACCCAGATCTTTCCCCTATGCCCTGCCACTGGCAGTACTGGAACCCAGGGGGATTTCCTCTCACCAGGTTCTTCCTCCCTCTAGGTCCCTGTAACATGGTAGTTACTCACTACCACGGTGCCTCCTACTGGTCAGTCCAGGAATTAGCTCAGTCCAGCCTCAGAGCGCTTCCTGCTGGCCGGTATCTCCCTACCGGTACCTGCTTCCTCGTCAATCTCCACTACTGTATTTCAGGCCCTTTGGGCCCCCTTATCTTGGGGTGCTGCCCCACAGCAGTGCCCCCACACTCTGGGTGTCCTCTCGCAGGGTAGCCCCCAATCCACCTATGCCCACCTTGCCTCAGTGGCTACTGCCAGTCATCATCTAGCCCCCTTTCTCTGGGGCACACTGCAGTCTGTAATGGCCACTCATCATTGGCAAGGGGGTTGGACCTGCTGCCTTTCTAGCCCAGCTGTCTCCCTGCAGCCCCAGTACCTCCTTAGACCTTCCTGCCAGGCCTCAAGCTCCCCAGCTCAGCCTGCCCCTTCCCTACCGCTGCTCTGTTGAAGTTACCCTGTCTCTCCCAGGCATCTAGGTCCTTCTCACTCCAGAGTTGGAGTGAGACTCACATGGCTCCTTACAGCCCTCTTTTCAGGGCCAGCTGTGGCCAGCTACCCAGCCAGCCTCCCTCAGCTGCTGTCACTCCTTTTATCCCAGGAGTGGGGTAACCGCCCTGCTGCAGTTCCTAAGCATATGTCACGACATTATCATGAAGAGACTTCAGATGTTAACACAGGGACTGAGATTGGTACCAAACAGAATCAACCTTGCCTACCAGAGCCTTCCGCAGACGAGGTACAAGAGGCTCCATTTCATCCTCCTTTGCGCTCCTCCTCATCACCTGATGAGGCAATGGTGCTTGGGGTATCCTGCCCTCTTCAGGACTACCTTAGAGCCTACCAAGACCTGCTAAAGAAGGTTACTTCCTCTCTGGACATTCAGGTTGAGGTAGTGAAGAAAGCTCCCATAGACTGGGGTCTGCAGGACCTTCCTGTGTGGCTCTGCCTATAAATGAGGCCATAATGGAGCCCACAGAAATATTGTGGCAAACGCCATCATCTTTACCACAAACAGCTGAGAGGACTGACGGGATGTACCTACATTCCTTCATAGGGATCTGAACAAGTCTACACCTTCCCTTCCGTGGTTCGTTGGTTGTCTCATTAGTAAATGAAGGGGAACATTAGGCTCAGCTTTCTACCACACAGGCAAAAGATGCAAATAGACGTAGCCTTTTTGATAGAAAAGTTTATTCTTTGGCTGACCTGCAGTTTCATATCTCGAACCAGCAAGCCTTTCTGGTAAGATAAAATGTTTCCCTCTGGGACAATGTCAAGGTTGTGGACAAATTACCAGAGGATGCGAGGCAGGAGTTTCAGGCCATCTTGGAAGAGGGCAAGTTGGTGGCTAGGATCTCTTTCCCAGCTGCCTTGGAAGGAGTGGATGTGGCAGTCAGGCCCATGACATCCACAATAATTATGCACAGATGTTCATGGCTTCAATCATCAGGTCTTCCACAGGATGTCCAGCAGACTATACAGGATCTCCCCTTTGAAGGTCTGACCCTCTTTTCGCAGCAGACTGATAAGAAACTTCAATCTCAGACTTGAGGGTTATGTTGAAATAATTTGGGATTTATACTCCATTTCCTAAAAAGAAATAATTCTGCTCACTTGTTTCAGGGATACCTGTCTTTCACACCTAGATAATCTGACCAGTCCAGAAAGAAATGGGAAAAATCATAAGAGGAGATCTCTACCTCCTCACTCTTCTTATTCAGTGAGTTCTTCTCGGCAGCCTGGCAATGCCAAGCAGTCTGACTGTTTGGTTGAGGGCAGTGTACCAGTTTCTCTTACACAAGTTCCTTCTAGCCTTATTTTTTCCAACAGGTTATCCCACTTCCTATGTTCTTGGGCCCATACTAACATAGATCATTGGGTTCTAAGCAAGGGGAATTTGAGTTTGTTTCAGTCCCTCCCTCACACCCCCATCCCTCTTCAGGAACCACTTTCATGAGGCTGTCTTCCAGGCTCCTCCTCTTCTCCACCCAGGGAATGGGTTTTATTCATGCTACTTCCTGATTCCAAAGGTAAAAGGAAGTCTCAGACCCATCCTAGGCCTGCAAGAGCTAAACAAATATATAAAGAAAATATGTTATGATCACCTAGCCTCTGCTATCTCCTCCCTGGAACTCAGCAACCAATACACTGCCCTCAGCTTGAGGGATGCATATTTCCATGTGGCTATCCATCAAAGCCACAGGTAATTTCTAAGATTCCTCATCAATATACATTATTAGTTTACATTCTTCTTCGAGTGCTTGTTCACCATTCCACATTAGGTGTGCGCGTGCCGCTTGCATGAGCATCGGAAACTTTTTCCCTTAGTGGCTCCCGTTGGGCTGGCGGGCCCCCCAAGTGGCACCACTACGCCGTGCATGTATACCCGTGCTGGCCTAACCTCCTCCAGTTCCTTCTTACCGTCCGTGGCAGCATTGGAACAATCTCTCTCTCGTAGAAGAGCAGTCCCTTAGCCTTTAGAGTAGCTGTTATCAGTTTGTCCACATACAGATTGTAGACACTTAAGTCATTAGGTGCTTGGAGGCCTCCAGCACCTGCCCCGGGCTGCGGGGCATGCTGCAGGCCCACAGCTTCAAGGGTTGTGCCACGTGCCGCAAACCTATGCCAGTTAGTGACCCCCACGACTCGTGTCTAGATTGCCTGGGGGACGGACATCAGACTGAAAGGTGTAGGATTTGCAAGGCGTTTAAGCCAAAGTCAAGGAAAGACTTTTGCCTAAAGCAACTGTTGATCGAGGCTGCATTGCAGCCGCTGGGCCGGGAGTGCTTGACACTGGCTCAGGCTTCCTCTGTGCATAGTACCCCGGAGCTGTCGAAAGAGCCGGCACCAGCTAAGCACTGTAAACTGTCAGCCCCAGAGCACCAGGCTAGGCCCTGGCACTGATCGTCCTCCCCGGTGTGGCCTCCGGCGCAGCCTAAAGGAAGGTGCGGTCGTTCCCTGGACAGGAGGCTACCGCCTCCCAATGCCCCCAAGCGCTGACAAGAGCGGGAAGGCCACTGTACTGGCGCTGACTGTCAGTCCCAGCAGCACAAGCCCCCCCGAGCCGAGACCCAAGCGAGCTCAGAGCGGACGATGGGCTCGAGGGCATAACGGATCAGCCCTCTACGCCCGGCACCTTTGAGGCTGCAAAGGACCTCATCGAGCTGTCGGCAGCGAGCCCCCTCCCATATGGGGAGAACCCTCCAGCACCCATGCCTCGGGTGCCATCGAGGGGTAAGCCGGCAATGGTGTCTCGTGCGAAGACACCGTCCCGGCACCGCTCCTGGAGTTGGTCTTGGTTGAGCTCCGACTCTGCAGATTCCCACTTGCCAGCGGCCCAGAAGGAGGTTGCGACAACAGCAGTGGGTCAACACAAAGAAGCACCAGAAAGGGCACACTGCTCTCCAGAACTGCCCAGAGACCAGCACTGGGAGGAGTTGAGATGGCCCTTGCCAGAGGTCTCCTGCAGACGGTCCCGCTCTAGGGAACACCAGTCCAGATCCCGGTCCCGGGGATACCGGTATTGCTCCTGGTCCCGCTCAGCTAGGAGCCTCTTGTTCGCCCGCTGGCGCAGATCATTGGCATTGCTGCAGTCTGGCTCCGGCCAACATAGCTACCCGCACTGGGGCCCGGAAAGCAGGGACCCTCAGGGGAGCTGGCAACTTCAATGGGGGCCGCCAGACCATTGGCCCTTCTGGACCCCCTGGGCCTATCAGGAGCGCCACGGGGCCCTGTCCAGGGCAAGTTACTCGGTGCAGCGGTCCCGGTCCCCACACCAACACCAGACGGTGCCGGAGGCAGCAGTATCCAAGCCTCCAGCATCCCCCCAGCATAGACTGGAAAGTCCGGCACTGAGCCCGGTGCCATCCCATGGACTCCCGCCCCAACCTGAGCTGGAGGCCCCTACCACAGGAGATGGGGAGCAGGAGGGCCAACCAGAGGGGGTCGAGCAGCAGCTAACCTCCTCGTCTTCCCGCGATGAGGCGGTGGCGAGTACAGAAGTGTCCATCCCTCCACCGGTAGACCATAGAGCCCATCAGGAACTGCTGCACAGAGTCACCCAAAATTTGGGGTTGCAGGCCAAGGAGACAGTTGAGCAGGAGGACCCCATGGTGGACATTTTGAGCCCTGAAGGTCCATCCAGAATAGCGCTCCCGCTCATTAAGACCATTCAGTGTAACTATAAGACTATATGGCAGCGCTCTAACGGCTAAAGGAGTGGAGCATAAATACTTTGCCCCATCTAAGGGCTATGAGTTCCTGTTCTGCCACCCGAGTCCATGCTCCCTAGTGGTTTCGGCGGTGAACAAAACGGAACACCATGGTCAGCAGGCCCCAGCTCCTAAGGTCAAGGAGATGAAACACCTGGACCGTTATGTCAGAAAGGAGTACTCATCTAGGAGCCTTCAATTGAGGATTGCTAACCAGCAGGCCATTCTCAACAGGCACAATTTCAACTCTTGGGCGGCGGTGGGGAAGTTTAAGGACAACCTCCTGCAAGGTTTCCAATAGGAGTTCACGGCCTTGGTGGACAAGGGTAAGGCAGTAGCCAAGACCTCTCTCCAGGCGTCCCTGTATTCGGCAGACACGGTGGCTAGAACAGTCGCGTCAGGAGTGGTCATGAGGTGCTCGGCATGGCTCCAGGAGTCAGGCCTGCCCCCCGAGGTCCAGAATACACTCCAGGACCTCCCCTTCAAAGGGTCTGAGCTCTTCTCAGACCAGACAGACGCGAGGCTGCATAGCCTCAAGGACTTGCGAGCTACGCTCAAGTCGCTGGGTATGCACACCCTGGCGACCCAGAGGAAGCCCTTTAAGCCACAGCCTCCCCCTCAACGCCAGTACCAGCCTCGCCATAGGCATGAGCCTTACCATAGGTGAGGCAGGGATAACAGGTGATGGCGCAATAACAATTACAACAACAATATGCCAGGCCAGAACCAAGGCCAGCACAAACCCCAGCCGGGCACTAAGCCAGGCTTTTGAAGGTACGCTCGAGGACAGCGTACCAGACCAGTCCCCCTTCCCCGTCCCTCTTCAGGGACCCCTCTCATGAGCATCTCCTAGAGGAGGAAGTCTGCTCGCTGGTAGAGGCGGTGCCTCATGGCCTAAGGGGAAAAGGGTTCTACTCCCGGTACTTCCTCACCCCAAGGCCAAAGAGGGCCTTCGCCCAATCCTAGACCTGCGCGTGCTCGACAAATTCCTGGTCAAGGCCTGGTTCCTCATGGTCTCTCTGGGCACCATCATCCCTTCCCTGGATCCAGGGGACTGGTACGCCGCCTTCAACATGAAGGATTCATACTTTCATAATGCCATCTTCCCAGCACATCAACGGTTCCTATTCTTCACCGTGAGCCAAGAACATTACCAGTTTGCGGTTCTCCCATTTGGTCTCACCGTGGCCCCAAGGGTGTTCACGAAGTGCATGGCGGTGGTGGCGGGGCCATGTGGAGGAGGCCCTGAGATTGTTCCGCAAACTGGGGCTCCTGGTCAATGTCCCCAAGTCCACTCTTGTGCCCACGCAGAGAGTGGAATTCATAGGAGCGGTCCTGGACGCGGTGCAGGCCAGGGCAAGCCTTCCAATATCCTGATTCCGGGCTATCCAGCAAGCAGTGACCTCCCTGCACCAGTTTCCAACGACGACAGCCAAGTGCTGCCTGCGGCTGCTGGGCCACATGGCAGCATGCACGCACGTGGTCAGGAATGCCAGACTGAGACTCAGGACTCTGCAGGTGTGGCTCGCTCAGGTGTACCGCCCAGGCAGGGACCCCCTGGATTTGGTAGTGACAGCCCCAAGGGACGTGCTGGACTCCTTACTGTGGTGGCAGTCCCAGCCTGTGGTTTGCAAAGGCATCCCCTTTGCCACCCCACTTCCGGACCTGACGCTTGTGACGGATGTGTCAGACCACGGATGGGGGGCTCACCTGGGGGACCTCATGATGCAGGGGGTTGTGGTCTGAAGCAGAGCAGTCGCTCCATATCAACGTGAAGGAGCTCAGGGCAGTTCGTCTCGCCTGCCAGACCTTTCACGTCACTCTGAGTGGTCACAGCATAACAGTTCTGACAGACATCACTACTGCCATGTTTTATATAAACAAGCAGGGCGGGGCTCATTCCTCGCCACTCTGTTGCAAGGCTCTCCTCCTCTGGGACCGTTGCATAGGCCTTGCAATTCACCTCGAGATGTCCTATCTCCTGGGGATGCGGAACAAGCTGGCGGACTCCCTCAGCAGGTTGTACTGTATGCACGAGTGGATGCTCAGGGCGGACATCGTGCTTTCGCTTTTCCGCAGGTGGGGGTTTCCCCAGGTAGATCTGTTTGCCACCAGGGCCAGCGCTCAGTGCCTGCGGTTCTGCTCGTTCCAGTGCCACAGCCCGGGCTCACTTGTGGATGTGTTTGTGATCCTGTGGAGGGGGGGCTTGATGTATGCCTCCCCCCTGCTCCCCTTGGTGCACAAGGTCCTGCTCAAGGTGCACACGGACAGGGTGGCGGTGATCCTCCTCACCCCAGCTTGGGCCCACCAACGCTGGTACACATAGCTCCTAGAGCTGTTGGTGGAGGCCCCAGTAGTCCTGCTCCTACACCGGGACCTCATTACACAGGACAGCGGGCGGCTTCTCCAGCCCGACCTGCAGTCACTGCACCTGACCGCATGGAGGCTCTGTGGCTAAATGCCCTGGAGAGCCAGTTCTCTCTTCCTGTGCAGCATATTCTGCTTGGCAGTAGAAAGTCCTCTACCAGAGCAGTCTATATGGCTAAGTGGAAAAGGTTGTCTTGTTGGTGTGAACCCTGACAGGTGCAGCTGGGCCAGGCCCCAGTGCAGGCCATTCTGGAGTACCTCCTGCACCTCAAGCAGCAAGGGCTAGTCCTGTCCTCACTCAGAGTGCACCTAGCAGCCATCTCTGCCTTTCATCCGGGGTTCCCAGGGGGCTTGGTGTTTTCCCACCCAATGGTGGGACGGTTCCTTAAGGGGTTGGAGAGGGTGTTCTCGTACTCCCGCCCCCCAGTCCCTCCATGGAACCTTAACCTGGTCCTTTCTAAACTCATGGGACCCCCTTTCGAGCCCCTCGCTACCTGTTCTCTCCTCCACCTTTCCTGGAAGGTGGCATTTCTGGTTGCCATTACCTCGGCCAGAAGGGTGTCCGACCTGGGGGCCCTCACCTCTGAGCCACCATACACAGTATTTCACAAGGACAAGGTGCAGCTCCAGCCGCACCCCAAGTTCCTCCCTAAGGTGGTCTCCCAATTCCATCTGAGCCAGGACATTTGTCTGCCAGTGTTCTTCCCGAAACCCCATACGGACCCAAGTCACCGCAGCTTGCACACCTTGGATGTGCATCGAGCGCGGGCATTCTATTTGGAACTCACCAAGCCCTTTTGCAAATCTATGCAGCTGTTTGTGGCTGTAACTGAGAGAATAAAAGGCCTCCCAGTGTCGGCGCAGCGAATTTCGTCTTGGATTAAAAGCTGCATCCGGGCGTACTATAAGCTCGGAGGCGTTCCGGCCCCGGCGGTCATGGCCCACTCGACCAGGGCACAGGCAACTTCCACGGCGTTCCTGGCACAGGTCCCGATCCAGGAGATCTGCAGAGCAGCCACCTGGTCCTTGGTGCATACCTTCGCGACCCACTATGCAGTCAACCAGCAGGCCAGAAAGGACGCAGCAGTTGGCAAAGCGGTCCTCCTAGCAGTTGTTCCGTGACTCCTACCCTCCTCCAGAGGTAAGCTAATGTGGAATGGATGTGAACAAGCACTCGAAGAAAAAACGATTACTTACTTTCTCGTAACTGTTGTTCTTTGAGATGTGGTGTTCATGTCCATTCCACCACCCACCCTCCTCCCCCTCTGTCGGAGTCGCCGGCAAGAAGGAACTGGAGGGGGTCAGGCCGGCAGGGGTATATATGCACGGCACAGTGGTGCCACTCGCGGGGCCCGCCGGCCTGATGGGAGCCGCTCAGGGAAAAAGTTTCCGACGCTCGTGCACGCAGCGCGCGAACACCAAATGTGGAATGGACATGAACACTACATCTCAAGAACAACAGTTACGAGAAAGTAACCATTTTATCCTGCCCTTTGGCCTTCCCAAAGCATCACAAGTATTTGTGTGGTGGTGGACAAATTCCTAAGGAACACATGTTGCAAGTATTTCTCTATCTGGAGGACTGGCTGGTGTGAGGTTGGTCCAAGAGCCAGGGTGAATTCAGTATGTCCAAAATTCTGGTCTTTCTTCAGTGTTCTGGGGTGTCAATCAATGGGGACAAGTGAGTCTTCTCACAGTTCAGAGGATAGAATTTATAGGATTCTACAATATCCAGGGCTTTCCTTCCTCAAGCCAGAAAATGTTAACGATATCCAGAGACCTAAAAGCCTATCCAATCATCACTATAAGAAACTCAGACTTCTGAGGCAAATGGCCCCCTGCACATATGTGGTTTGGTGTGCCAGACTTCGTCTCGGGAAGTAGTAGGGCTGAGTAAGCTCAGTGTACTTCTTGGCTTGTCACCTACTAGACATGCTGATTTGAGTGCCTGTAGGAGTGTTAGCCTCCCTGAATTGGTGAACAGATCAGGCAAGTGTATGTATGAGAGTTCCCTTCGCCCCTCCCCTACCCACATTAACTAGTTACGGACACTTCTTCTTGGGTTGCTGCTTCTCCATGGCTAACGCTTCAGGAGGAGGTCTGTTCAAAGAATGTGCAAAACATGCTCCTGAAAAGCAGAAAGCTTTCTACTAGATATATGTACTTACTCCTTATGGTCACAGCAAAAAGGTGTTTCACCCGCCTGGGCTTCCATACAGCAATGTCCTGAACTATTCTAATTGAAACAACAAGGCCTATCCATTAGTTCTATGAGGGTTCACCTGGCAGCTATCTCCATTTCCAACCTCTGGTCAGGAAATGTTCTGTTTTCTCCAATCTGATGTCAATTAGATTTTTAAAGGGTCTGGACAAGTTATATCCCCAAGAGGTGGATCTGATCCCTCCCTGAGACTTGGATCTGGTGTTGATGGGTCCACCCTTTCAGTCGATGGCTACCTGCTCTTTACTTCATCTGTCCATGAAAGCGTTTTTGGTAGCTATTACCTCTGTGAGAAGAGTGAGGGAATTACAAGTGTTGGTCTTCGTCCCTCCTTACAAAGTCTTTTATAAAGACAAAGTTTACTTGCATCTTCATCTGAAATTTGTGACTAAAGTAGTGCTGAAATTCTAGCTCAGTCCAGCAGCGTACTTACCAACTTTCTTTCATAAGCTTCATTCTCATAAAGGATGAAGAGAGACTCCATACCTTTCAGAAGGATGTTAGCTTTTTACTTGGGCAGATTGTTTAAATTATCATCCCAACAGTTAATAGTAATTACAGACAGGACGAAGGGTGTTCCAGTCTCAATTCAGAGATTTCCTTCTTGCATATGTATGTGCTATGACATTGCCAACGTAACGTTGCCAAGTAGAGTGGTGATAGAAGCTGAGCATGCTAACTAAGGTGCCCTTAACAGACATTTGTAGGGCTGAAGCTTGGTCATCGGAATGCACCTTTACCATTCGTGCCATGTCTTAGTATTCCAGAACGATGCCAAGTTCAGATGAGTAGTCCTTTAGACATTATTCAAGTACACTGCAAAACCCACCTCCATCTGATCTGCTTGTGTGTCATCTGAAGTGGAACGGATATGTGCAATCATCTGAAGGAAAAACAGCTACCTGTTCTGTAACGATTGTTCAGTATGTGTTGCATGTGTATTTCACAACCCACCCTCCTTCCCCTCTCTATTGGACTCTGGCCGGTAAAAAGGAACTGAGGTCGGGGGTGGCTGTACCCTTTATACCCTCATGCAGTAGCACAAGGCAGCAGAGGGCATAAGCTGCCCCAGCAGGTTCAACTAAGGAAAAAATCTCTGGCTCTGATACACTGGGCATATTAACAAACTAAAGTGCTCTGTCTTTGGCCCTCTGCTTTCTATCACCTGTTCCAATCTCTCTATCCAGGGCTTTTACAGAGCATGTAACTGCAGCAGACTTCCAAAGCAGGCCATATGTTAATTGTTGCTGGGGTCGTGAAAGAGAGTCATCAATCCCAGTAATGGATGTCCCTAAGTGGGAGGAAACTCAATTTGGATGTCTCATTGCTAATAGCATTAGCAGGTATGTCTAAGGCTGTTCCACTCCAATATCTCCCAGCTGATGGGTTTGTGTCTTGAGGGATCTACAACCAATTTGGGGGAAGGATATTTAAGTGCTTGCGTACTGACAATTGTCAGTATAAATACAGAATCTATACACAGAAGACTATCTTAAAATTACACTTGTTAAATTGTGCTTTCTTCCCCCTCCCCCCCCAAAAAAAACCCTACCACTAGCAAGGAATTTAAAGTACAGTAGCAGGTTTTGACAAGCACCAGTTGTCAGATGTCTCTGTATTTGACTAATGGATTCTTCTTTCATTATCACTGACTTTATTTCAAGTCACTGTTATGCGCTATTTCTTAGTCTGTTGTTTTTATAATCATTCTGATGCTCTGTAACTTGTTCTCATGAGAGCTTTCTTGATACTTCTAGAAAATTACTATCTGCTAGTTTTCCAGCAAGAAGCAGAACTATGATGTATGAAATAAACTGACCTGTTTCTACAGGCCAAAATTCTCCATTAACTTCAGATGGTATGTTGATGGGTACTGTGTATTTGGATCTATAGTAAACCAATAGAAGTGCAATTAGTCTCTGTAGTTTCTGTCTGATTTCAGTGTTGCCTACAGGCCTGATTCTGCAGCCCAGTTGACAAGCAGAATTCCCAGTGATTGCAAAGTGATTTCCTATGCTGCATCTGGGTCACATTGGGTCCTTTTGTTGCTTGTTTTCCACATATAAATTGATTGGTTATTGTGGCGGTTCAGTGATGAGACAGAACACAGCTTTGTGCAAGCAAACAGGCTGGTCAGCGGAGATGGGCTGTTCTGCCCCCCTGCCTTCCACCTTCTCCTTTTATTATATTTCTCCCCCTAAGCATTACACACTGCTACACAAAGGAATGTATGACGTTGATTCATATGCTTAGTTACCATCCTCTATCTACTACAATCCTGGTTCTCAGGCCTTGAGCCCAGGCAAAAAAAACCTCCCACAGTTGCTGTCCAAACAATCAAGTTCTCAGGGTTCATATCTAGCCCTTGTCCTTGGATAGAGCAATGTGTGCATTGCTTCTAGGAAACAGTCAGGGTGTGCCCCGTCTGCTTCCAGGTGGAATAGCTAAACATTAACCCTTCATCTCCCCGTTTTTTATTTATTGATAGTTGGCCATCTCATGGTAGCCGTCAATTTGTTTTGTCATGCTATTTAACTCCCAGACAGACAAGGACATAACCTGGGGAGCTTTCCAGGGCAAAATTTTACAAAGTCTTAACAAGGAAGGAATACATTGTACACAGCAGCAACAAAAATAAGCCCAATGATTACAAACACAAAATAACCAAAAGCTTAACATCTGCAATATAATCATCTAAAAGGGGTACACTTCTTTTACTACAATTGTGACCAGCAAAAGGCAATATAAGTATCATTCTACTAAGACAGCAAAGGGTGCCATCACTTAAATTTGCAGGAATATAATTAAAGGTGCATGAACCACAAGTAAAAACCCATCCTGATAGTAGGATGATATGGCCATAATTATATGAAACATTAATAGCATGGGAACAATTTAAAAGGGATTGAGAAATTTTTTGACAGCCCAAGGGCACCTTTGTACTAGTGCAGTTAACTACACGCGCACAGGTGACATTGTGAGCCCCGGCCGGGTACGGTGTGTGGAGGGATATAGCCATGTGAGGCAGAGTATAGTTGGCCGGGCCCCAATTAGCCATGCTAGAGTACTGGGAGGAAAGATTAGCATAAGCAGAGAACAGTGTCTTATTCTCCATCTCCTCAGGGTGATGACATACTGGAATAAGGCATGTACCTAACAAATCTCCGGCTGCTACAGAATTAGATAAACAAAAGTGGGTAACATTTGCTATTGAAGCCAATCTTTCCCATATGTTATATGTCATTTGGGCTTGTAACGGGGGAGGCGCTTCCGAGCCAACCCCTACAGGAAATAGCAGGCACAAAAGGCACACAATCATCACAGAATTAGCAGTGATTTGGGCGAGAATCGCCACAAACAAAGTCTCAGGAGTCTCTGGCTGTTGATCTGCTGCCAGTCTTCATTGAGCCGTGGCGACCAATGCTTTTACTGCTCCCCATGTCACGGGCTGGCTTGGGACACTACGCCTCCTCCGTTTCCGTCCCGTCGTTGTCGACTCGGGGGGCAACGCGGTCTCCTCCAAGGTCAGCTGAAACTCTGGTATGGGATTCGACAGCCCCTGGTGCCATGCCATGTTGTTTAAGTGCCAGTCGCACACACCGGGCTGGAACCCACAACGGTCCTGCAGGGAGAGACACAGCAGCATATCCCCGACCCCAAGTGATTAGAGGTGCTGGGCCCAGCCACTGTGGATCGGGCAGCTGACGGTAAAAGACACGCGGTCTTTCCAGTACCTCAGATTTGTGAAAATGCCGATCCGCAGGGGTCTGCTGATCTGCATTCAGTGTTAAATTATTTAAAGTAAACAAGAGGATATGCATTTGTTGTTGAATGTCTCCTAAGGTTCGGAGACGCAGCTCCCCTTGTTTTAATTGTTTATCTAGCAAGGTTTTGAGTGTGCGATTGGCACGTTCAACAATGGCTTGGCCCATGGAATTATAAGGGATTCCGTGTTTAAGACGGACGTCCCAGCGGGCACAAAAGGTGGAGAGGGCTGCAGAGCAGTAGGCTGGGGCATTATCTGTTTTAATTTGGCAGGGGTGACCCATAACAGAAAAGCAGGCCAGCAAATGGTGAATAACTTTGTTAGTGGCTTCCCCACGTTGTGGGGTTGCCCAAAGGAAGCCTGAATAAGTATCAACGGAAACATGTAAAAATGAATAGGGGCGGAATTGTGGCACATGAGTAACGTCCATTTGCCACAGCTGATTTGCTGCGGTACCTCTGGGGTTAACGGCATAAGAAAAAGTAGGAGCAGCAGCAGCACAGTGGGGGCAGGAACGAACAATGGAACGTGCATGATCAGCAGGAATGTGACACTGCCGGGCCAAAACAGAGGCAGGCTGATGAAAAAAGGCATGGCTTTCAATGGGGTCAGAAAAAAGGGAATTTACCTGACCACGCAACGCGCGATCAGCACGTGCATTGCCCTCAGTGAGTGGCCCAGGCAGAGGGGTATGACTGCGAATATGAGCAACAAAGTAAGGGAAATGATGAGTGGCAAGAAGATGCTGTAAAGACAAAAACAGGTGAAGGAGGTCTGCATCAACCTGAGGGGTAATGAGGGCAAGGGGTAAATGATCAATTACCTGATAAACATAATGGGTATCCACAATTAAATTAAAGGGACAATCAGCAAAAAGTTGAAAGGCCAAAATAACAGCAGCCAATTCTGAACGCTGTGCAGAACGCTGAGGCAGTGTAAAACGAGAATGCCAACGAGGGGGGTCACCCAACTGATAAGTGACTACACCTCGGTGGGGAGAGCCATCAGTAAAAAGAGTGACAGCGGAAATAATGGGTTGAGAGCGGCTAAGACAATGAACAACTAGGGGCACCTTTTGGGTAATGACCAACCGAGGATCTTTTGGAGGATTGTAAGAAATCTCTCCCACATAATCACAAAGAGCAACCTGCCAGGGCAAGGAGGTGTGGCACAAAGAGTCAAATTCAGTACGGGACAAGGGGAACACAATGGCAACTAAATCAGTGCCAGTGAGTTGCACTGCACGGTGGCAGGCTTTACGAACAAGATCAGATAGGGCATCTAAATACGGATAAATATTTCGAGGAGGGGTGGATGAAAGGTACAGCCACTCTATAATAGAGACGGCTGTGTCTGTACGGGGTACAAACAGAGCCGCAGTTGGCGTATGAGGGGTGGCAAGAAGAACCAATTGTAAGGGACGGACCTCTGGGAGTCTGTCCACAAACTGCTGACTCAATGCTGCATTGATTTGTCGAATGCAGGCAGTATGCTTTTCAGTGATGGCAATAACCGCACCCGGTGCCCGGGCTCCACGCGGGAGCTCAAACAACGGCTGCAGCATTGAAGTGGGGAGACGAAAATAGGGCCAAATCCAATTTAAATGACCCAAAATCTGTTGTAATTTAACAAGGGTTAGGGGTTGAGGTAAAATTAATTCCGGACGAACCGGAGCAGCATAGGTTTGTAAAACCTTATATCCGAGGTAGTGGTAGGGATAAGAGCGTTGGATTTTTTCTGGTGCCACTAACAGGCCATTTTGGCCGAGAATCTGAGATAAAGGTTCAAGCTGTTGTGCCGTGACCCGGGGACCGCTTAGCAAAATGTCATCCATGTAATGGTAGACCTTCAGCGAAGGGTACCGGGCACGTAAAGGGGCAAGGGCCCGATCCACAAAAAGCTGACACAAGGTTGGACTATTTTGCATTCCCTGGGGCAAGACCTTCTACTGATACCTTTGAGAGGGTTGCTGATTATTATATTGTGGCACCGTAAATGCAAATTTTTCGCGATCTTGAGGGCAAAGGGGGATGGTGAAAAAACAATCTTTTAAATCTAACACACAAAGTTGATCGGTTTGAGGAATTAAATTTGGATTTGGTAAGCCAAATTGCAAGGGGTCCATAGGTTGGATGCGTTTATTTATTTCCCTTAAATCATGTAACAGCCGCCAAGCACCTGATTTTTTCTTAATAACGAACACCGGGGTGTTCCAGGGACTGGTGGAGCTCTCCAATCGCTGTGCTTGCAAATGCTGCTGCACAAGTGAATGAAGCGCTTTTAGCTTTTCTAGAGGGAGGGGCCACTGGTCAATCCATACGGGCTCTAAGGATTGCCATACCAAGGGTAAGGCGGAGGGCACGGTGGGTGAGGGAGGGTTTTGGGCCATCAGATGTTAATATCGAGGGTGGTGTCTAACTTTGTAAGTAAATCACGGCCCCAAATATTGAGGTGGACAGGGAGCACAAAAGGGCGGATTGTAGCAAGGGCACGGCCTCCTGGTTTAGAGACCGTGACCCAAGACAAACTTTGGCGCCCGGGTTTGCTACCCCCAATCCCCCACAACTGTTTAGAAGGAACCGTAGGCCAACTAACCGGCCACTCCAGATCACGAATCACTGTAACGTCAGCTCCAGTGTCCACCAGCCCTGTAAAAGGAACATCATTTAAGAGAAGTGTTAACTGAGGTTTCGAGGGGCGGACTGACATTGTCAGAGCAACAAGTGGAGAAGACGCGCTGTGAGACGGCGAGTGAGACAACGTCGATCCAAAGCCTCCTCCGCCCCGAGTTCGATCCTCGGCAGCTGGCACCTGTTAGGGGACTAAAATCAATTGTGCAATTGACCGTCCACGCGGGAGCGACTGTGGAAGATGAGTCCACACCTGAACCTTAATAATGCCAGTGTAATCAGCATCAATGACCCCTGGAATGACAAAAAAGCCCTGTTTCCCAGCATGTGAGCGAGGGAGAACAAGACCTACAAAGCCGGCAGGGAGAGGTCCCGTCACCTGTGTAGGTATGGCACAGACCTCCCCTGGCAGCCGAAAGTCAGTGTCCTCCTGCATGATCAAATTAAGCCCTGCGCTTCCAGCAGTCGCTGCCCTCATAGAGTCTACGGATTCCAAGGCAGAGGAGCGATTGCCTGAGTAGGAAACACCCCCGTTTGGCCCTGGGTTCAGGGGGGGACCCGTCACGCGGTTTCCCGACCCGCTACGACACTGATTAGCCCAGTGATAACCTTTCCCACACTTGGGGCACTTCTTTGAGGGTCGGGCTGGTGCCTTAGATGAGCGGCACTCCCGCTGAAAATGACCCTCCTTACCACAGCGGTAACAGCGCTTCCCCTCCTTCCCAGTTTTTCTGAGGGTGGCAGCCAGAACTCCAGCCTTGTGGGCTTGTGTGCCAATGTTCTGGCACGCCCGCAGCATGTCTGAGAGCTCTAAAATACCAGAGGCTTGTGCTGCCTGGAGAGTACGGCGGCAATCCTCATTTGCATTTTCAACTGCCAATTTTAACAGGAGCTCGTGAGCTGCCTCAGTGTTATCCACCTGTCGGAGGATAGCCTCCTGCAATCTGTTGGTAAAATCCAAAAAGGACTCTAAGGCACCCTGATGGATACTGACAAAGCTTTTGGTGGGCTTGCCTGAATCCGGGACCTTCTTGAAAGCATGCTGGGCACAGGTGGAAATAATGGGGAAGACGGCCTGAGGGAGTTGAGACTGCATCTCAATAGTAGCAAACGGGCCCTCCCCTGCCAAATGCTCATAAATGATACCGTGCTCTCTATGTACCTGAGCTTGGCGTTCTGCCATCTGCCGATACTCACTAAGCCAAATAACATACTGACTGGGTGACAACATCATGTGCAGCAGCGTTTTCCAATCCTCAGGGATTAGGGAGTACCCAGTACCCATCCCTTCAATGAGACCACGCACAAAGGTGCTAGTCAGGCCAAATTCACGAATTGCTTTCTTTACCTCTCTAACCACCGAGTATGGCAGAGTGGTCCAGGTGCCCACGGGGTTGCCCTGGTCATCATTCTGCCAGGTCACCGGGCAAATGGAGACCAGATCAGCCAGCTCCTCTGCTGTAAGATCTGATTGAGCTTTCGCTGCGTGAACCATTTGTTGCACCAGCGAAAGCTTCTGAGCAGATGCAGATGACCCTCCGGGGGGCCCCACGGGGGGAGGGTGATCACACACCGGCTCCGGTGGGGAAGGCCAGGGAGGCGGTGGTAATAGAGGCACTGGGGGCGAAGCAGGGGGAGGGATGGCTGCAGGAGCGGACGGGGGTGGCAGGATCGGCAGCTCCTCTGTTGGTGCTGGAGAGGGCCTTTCCGAGGCGACACGCTGTGTCGCATCGCCAGGAGGGGGGATGGCTGCAGGGGCGGACGGGGGTGGCAAGAGCACCAGCCTCGCGAGGGAGGGTCTGTCCGAGGCGACACGCTGTACCACGTCGCGGCAGAGGTGCCAGGCATGTAAAGCCTGCACGGGCGCCCGAGGCTCTTCGTGCAATGTCTGGCCCAATCGCTCCCAGTCCGCTAGCTTAAGGCTTCCAGCTTCAGGATACCACGGGCACTTGGCACGCACCTCCTGTAGCAGGAGAGTAAGTGCTCGAGCCGGGCAGTCATGCTGAGCCTTACGCAGCAAATACTGCAGCTCATTGCGGTGTTGCACTTGCAAAGCAGAGAGGGAGCTTCCCATACTTACCACAATGAAAAATACTCACCGGGATCCACGAAGCGGATGAGTGACGCGTCTGAAACCCTTGCCGGGCGAGGTGAGTGCTGAGGGCCCCACGTTTGGGCGCCAGTTGTGGCGGTTCAGTGATGAGACAGAACACAGCTTTATGCAAGCAAACAGGCTGGTCAGCGGAGATGGGCTGTTCTGCCCCCCTGCCTTCCACCTTCTCCTTTTATTATATTTCTCCCCCTAAGCATTACACACTGCTACACAAAGGAATGTATGACGTTGATTCATATGCTTAGTTACCATCCTCTATCTACTACAATCCTGGTTCTCAGGCCTTGAGCCCAGGCAAAAAAAACCTCCCACAGTTGCTGTCCAAACAATCAAGTTCTCAGGGTTCATATCTAGCCCTTGTCCTTGGATAGAGCAATGTGTGCATTGCTTCTAGGAAACAGTCAGGGTGTGCCCCGCCTGCTTCCAGGTGGAATAGCTAGACATTAACCCTTCAGGTTATATTTGATAGAAGGCCTTTACAAGTAAAACCAGTGGGGCAGAATCTCACTCTTTTTTACTAGAAATTGCTTTTAAAAAAAAACACATGAAGTTTTAGACAGTCAAGACTGTCACTTTTGAATTTAGGTTCTTCAGAGCATGTATTGGCAGAACCTGTACCAAGCCAGCTCATTGCCAATGTGCCTTGATTTCACAACAAACCCCATCAAAATGTGGGACTGATGAACAGAGAGGGTTTTTTCTATTCCTCTGCAGAAAAAAGTAATTAGAATGCTGATATCCTTGACTTTTTACAAGACATTAAATATTTCAACAGTCTCCACTGTAAGTAGGGCAGTAAGGCCAGGTGTGAGCAAGTAATGACTTCATGATTATGACTATTTGAGAGTGCCAGAACTGCTGGTTTAAGCATTAGTTAGTAATTTGGAAGAAGTAAAGCTGCCAGATAAGTTATGTAGGCCCCAGAATTTGATTTACCTTAATCTAATGGGGAATTGATAACTATCAGAGGAATTTCTGCTCTACTATCCAGTTTGTCAATGAGGCTTCATACGAGTAAAACCCTAATCCTTTTCTTTAAAATTATATATAATTTTTTTCTGCATACTCTTCAGCACTCCTAATGCAAGTACAGCAAACAGTGACAGGTCTCCTTGCTGATGATCTTTGCTGATCACTTTTGCTGCCTCCAGGATGTACAGAGCTCTCTTAAAAGGAAGAGGGGAGATCCAAGTGAGCTTCTCTCAGCTCCTGTTTCCCACTTGTCCCTCTCTTCAACCATATTACCATTGGTGCTGTCATCTTCTACTATCCAGTCATAGTTGGATAGTAGACCTCCTGCCCCAGTGATATCCTTCATCCTCACCTGCAAGAAGCTTTCTGGTCCCCACAAAGTCCTGTGCAGCCAGTATAGTCACTGATCAGTGAAATGCTACAGGTTGATTGCTAGACATCAGCCACAGCAAGACAACTGCCAGCCTTGCATGAAATCAAAGTGTTGGGGATACAGCTGAAGAAAACAGAAGAAATGTTTAAAGTTTAAAACTAGAGTTGTTCCCAGGAAACCATAATAAAGTGTTTTTCCTTCTCGGCCTAGGGAAAGCAAATCGGATAAAATGACACTTTTAACCAAATAACCATTTTTAATGGGACCACAGAGAGCCTGATCTGTTGAGCTCCCTCTGCTGGCCGTGCAGCAGCATACTAACAAGCCATACTTCAAAACTTTGACAGTTTTCAGAGTAACAGCCGTGTTAATCTGTATTCGCAAAAAGACAAGGAATACTTGTGGCACCTTAGAAACTAACCAATTTTATTTGAGCAGAAGCTTTCGTGAGCTACAGCTCACTTCATCAGTTGCATACTGTGGAAAGTGTAGAAGAAGCGTGTGTATAAAAAGATCTTCTACACTTTCCACAGTATGCATCCGATGAAGTGAGCTGTAGCTCACGAAAGCTTCTGCTCAAATAAATTGGTTAGTCTCTAAGGTGCCACAAGTACTCCTTTTCTTTTAACTATGACAGTGTTGACTTGGGGGGTTCAAACAGGACAGTAAAGAGACATTCCTTTTCAGATCCATTAAATTTGTCAAATGAGGGTCTGAGCAGAGAAGCACAACTACTAGTAACTGTGGAGAGTTGATTTCCAATCCCTAGAAGGGGAAAAGTTGAAAGTTCAAAGCAAAATATTTAACTGCTTAACCTGGTCTTTTTTTCCCCTTGCCATAAAAAACAGATCCTGTTTTTGTATTTGTTTATATTTGTGACATGACTTGAGTATATATAAAAACTATTCAGAGTAACAGCCGTGTTAGTCTGTATTCGCAAAAAGAAAAGGAGTACTTGTGGCACCTTAGAGACTAACCAATTTATTTGAGCATAAGCTTTCGTGAGCTACAGCTCATAAAAAGTATTGTATTACTTTGCACCATTATATAAAAGTGAATTTGAAAACATTCATCTTTGTTTAAATCAATATTTCATCTTTATTATTGTTTCTTGGGTGGGTGTGAATTAACGAGCAGCTAATTGAAACACTGATGAGTGTTTGTGCTAACAAATTGGGCTTTCATTCTCTAGACATGCCCAGCACAATATGCGTGAAGGGTGTTTACTCCATGTAAAAGTAATTACATTTTCTGGGTTTTTTTTTTGATAATCTGTTCTTGAATGTTTTGTGCATAATAGCAGCTGAGTCAAAGCACTGATGTAGGTTATCAGCTACTCCCAGGTCACTTAATCTCCACAAAATACCTCAAGGCTCTAGCACCATTCTACATGGTGAAACCAACAGAAAATACCAGTCACACTGATAGCATAACCAATGATAAGAGTTAAACCAACATCTGATCTGACCACCTGTTAGCCGACGGCCAAGGATGTTTGGTGAGGTGCCAGCTATGCCCGTTTATACCATCCGTGACTTTAACCGCTAGGACGCACTGTCCCTTCGCGGCGGGCAGCCCGGGCTAGGCTGACGGATGCCCCAAGGTCCTAACCACCCGTGACTTTAACTGCTAGAGCTCAGAGCTCCTTCGCAGCGGGCAGTCAATACTGACTGACAGGTGCCCCAATGGCAGCACTAAGAGCCTCTCCACACCCGTGACTTTAACTAGAGCTCAGAGCTCCTTCGCAGCGGGCAGCCAGGATTGACTGACAGGTGCCCCAAGAGTTTGCCCCGTGGAGGCGGCACAACTCAACGCTAGGCTCTTAGTACTCTCACCTAATGGCCAGGCTTTAGAGCCAAAACGGCTGAGGTTCTTTAATTGTGTTGGCTGCTTTGCAGTAAACCAGAGAAAACAAATCAGGCTTATGCACAAATGGTTACCAAAATTTATTAAGCTAGATTCTAATCATGTGGTTACAAAATTGCTAGTGCCTACTTATTTAAATGTAGAGATGTTACACACACAAACAAGTTACAAAACTGAAGCCACAATCCCAAAGAAAGAAAACAAAGTATAGAGCTCTATTTCAAAATATGTGTACACTAAAGATAGATCAGGTGTGGGTGCTTCTTACCCTCCTTGCATCTCTCGATTCCAGCGGTGCCAAGCCAGGATTGGTCACTCAATTCCACGGAAAGACGAATAAGGGACAAGGCTTAGGGACCCTCTTAGCTGCAGAAGCCTTGGGAGGCTGTCACTTATCTGACCAGCAGATAGATAGTGAAAAGCACTCAAAAATCATGGTGCTGTAGGTCCCCTACTTATACCTCTGTACTCCTTTATTCTCTTTCTCCTTTCTTATGCCAAATTGAGGCTGGTCTGTCTGGGTGATGCCAGCTTTCGCAAGAGTAGTTTACACTTGCAAGGGAGAGAAACAATAAGTGTTGACTACTGGACATTTCTTTTATCAGGGTAAATATTTTCCCACCTAGGATGTTGGTGTGTGCATCACGCTATTTAGTAGGGGCTAAGAGCCATGTCTGTCACAGGGCCTCTGCCTGCTGTGAGCTTAATCGTTGTATCTGTTCCCAGAGGCACATTGTAGCAGCACACCTGTGCTTTTCACAGCTTCAAAGGCTGTGCTGGAATATATGTTAAGTGCCGTGTTCCGGCTTCCTTCTGTGTTTCCACCAATGCTGGTCTGGGGGGGGGGGTGGGGGCTGGCTGTCTGGCTACACCACCATTTCACACTGACATGTCAATCATTCAGAACCTCAGTGAATGAGTGTTAGGTGGCTGACTACATGTGTTATTCCCCATGTAATATTCAGAATACCTTCATGATGGTTTTGTTGTTTTTATACTCACAGCTATTAAGGTGCATCTTTATACTTTATTAATGTTTGCACCTCCATTGAGGAAATTGTCAGTATTTTTACACTATTCTACCTTCCAACTGTTTTAATTGAGAAAAAAAAGTGGGTGAGGTAATTTCTTTTATGGACCAACTTCTGTTGGTGGAAGACAAGCTTTCAAGTTTTACAGAACTCTTCAGGTCACCATTGAGAAATGTCAGTCTTTTCTAATATGGACATTTTTGTGACTTTCTTATCAAACAAAGCTTCTTTAAACAATTGCCAGGACCGATATTACTTTGAAACATTTACTGGTTGGTTGTTATATACATCAGTAAGTGTCATTTATTATATATTGTATAAGAGATGAGAGACGGGAGTAGAGGCTCTTGACAGAAAAACTGTTGGCAAGCTGTAAAAACAAACAATGGAATTGTGTCTTGAAGTCATTTTTCACATCCTAAAGGGCTGTTTTCTCTCTAGGCTTAAAATTCTCATGTGTGAAGATATATTTACGAGGCTGGAGCTGGCTGGAAGACTGCTTCCAGCCATGTTGTGTGCAAGTTTCCAGTCACAGACACTGAAGGAAAAATGTTAGATGCCATCAATATTTTTCCTGTTCTGATTATAGCTCTTCCTATTTGTTCCAGGCAGTAGTTCAGCAAAATATACAGATAAGTAAATGGTGTTCTAGGGACACAATAAGACTTCGTTATAAAGAGCTCTGGCTCAAAAAAGGCTCTCAAGATTACGTCTGAAATGTTTGTAAGTGTGCCTTCAGAAATCTGGAACGGGATGAATAAAAGTATATGCTATTAGGGTATATCATTTGAGGTTTTTTCCCAGCTTTGTGTGCTTTTTTTTCCCCCCTCCCATGGATGCTGTTGTGGGAGGCTTACCATAGACTCAGAATAACTTTAGTCACCAATATACATTAAGTACATGGTGCTCTCCCTGTTAAAGTTGCTTAACAATCCAGCCAATAACCCCTAATATTCACAGTCTAAGTAGTGGCTAACTAAAAAGTACTTCATACTGTTGAAAATGCTCTGAATATGCTGTTCTAATAATTGTGCAGCTTATAGCTGGGAGTCAATGTGCTCCAGTAGATAGACCACTGGACTGGGAGTTAGGAGACCTCTCCACTGTCATTGACCTGCTGTATAGCTGACCGATAAGTCATGCTGCCTCTTTGTAAAATAGTGATGGGAACTGCCTCCTTTATAAAGCACTTTTAGATATCATATAAAATGTATGTTAAGCTTAATTCCCATATCACACCCTCGCACAGAAGTACCTGGAGCGGTTTCTCATGTACTTAAAAATTAAACTTTCAAATTAAGATTATATGAGTTGTTTCACTGATCAAAAATTTAGCGCCAATATTTTAGAGCTTAATTCCATAAAATTAGCAACCTAAATCCCCATGTAGGCACTAAATGCAAGCAGTCTGAGTTTTCAAATGAGTGTTCACTGAAGTGAGTGCTCAGCACATCTGAAAAATTAGGCCACATTTACTTAGTGGTTACGTATGGTTTTAGATGGCTAATTTTAGCAAGCAAATTAGAATTTTTTTCCCAGAAAATAGCTCTTCAAAACAACCACACTTAGCAAACTTTCTGTTTAGCTTGTCTACAAAGTAGCTTCAATCTTGAAAAGAATAGGAGAAATAAATTATGTATTTAAAAAAATTGTTTTGATAGTTGATCCATTTAAATCAGTCGTCCGTTTAAAGCAGTGGTTCTCGGCCCGTGGGCCACATGCACCCCAATTAGCACACTGCTGGGCCACAGCAGGGTGCTAAAAAAAAAATTCAGTTTCCTGCACCACTCCAGCAGGGGGCAGGGCCAGCTGAGGGGGAAATGGTGTCACGCTGGAGCCCTGCTGGAACTTTCCTGCCAACAGGGAAGGCGAAGCAGTCCCTGAGGCAGGGGAAGAGCTCAGTAGCCCAACATAAGGAGCCCTGCTGGGCAAGTGGGTCCTGAGAGAGCCAGGCTTGGGCAGGCCTCACTCCTGCTCCAGCCTGGCTGATTGTGCCTCTCTTAAGAGAGGCACAAGCGATCTTCAGTCAGCTCCGGCCGTGCTGCTGGCTCAGTCTAGTGGACACAATCACCTCCCAGGAGGGCCAATGAGTGCAGCTGGGGGACAGGGCACAGGAGAGTGGGTCTTGGTGGGGAGGGGGTCTGTGGCAGGGCTCTGGGCAGCGAGGGGATAGGAGGTGCTGGACAGTGAGGGGTTTGTGGGGGGTGGTCTGTGTGTTAGGGCACTGGGCAGTTGTGATGGTGGGGCTCGCAGGGGGTGGTGTGCAGGGCACTATGCAGTTGTGTGAGGTCTGTGGAGGTGTCTGGATGGGGGGTGCTGGGCATAGGAGTCTTGGGGGGGTCTCTGGGCAGGGGAGCACTGGGAATAGGGAGTCAGGAGGGAGGAGGGGGTGGTGCTGGGTAGGGGGTCGATGTGGTGTGTGGTGCAGGCCTGCCCCCCGAGGGGCATGTTGGCAGTAGAGGGCTGGGCAGG
This sequence comes from Lepidochelys olivacea, assembly GCF_965140295.1. Lineage (NCBI taxonomy): Eukaryota > Metazoa > Chordata > Testudines > Cheloniidae > Lepidochelys > Lepidochelys olivacea. Next base: position 166,889,612 of record NC_140411.1, on the reverse strand, counting down.
CCACTGTGTCTAGCACAGTGGTTCTCAACTTGCGGCCCACAATGGTAAATAGGTTGAGAACCACTGGTTTAAATGAAACAAAGTAACTTCCTCCCTTTTTTGCACAAATTTCTTAGTAGTGTACTTCTTTAGGACTCTAAAGATAAATGGAAAAAGTAAATGAGCTTAGTCAGCTGAGATTCCTGGGAAACCTTCTGGTGATATTTTAGTGTTTTCTATTTGAGGGGTGTCTTAAATAAACATCACATGGAGTTTATCAGAAACTAGACCATTTATTCAAAGCTGGCCTAACATATTCATCTAAATGATGGAGATTCAGACAGTAGCAGACAAATTTCTCTAATTTTTTACTCTTGCTATAGGCTGCAGGAATATTTTGAACAACACATAGTGCTATCCATAACTGCTTTAATGGATACAGTGACAAACAACTGGGGAAAAAATGACATGGTCATACATGAATGATTGCTATTCCTTACCTCCTCCTTTTTTTATGTTTTTCTCAGCACTTTTCAGGTACAAAAAGTTGAATATCCCTTGTACAGCCTATCTGGGGTTAAAGCCTCAAACTTTTTCTTGTAATGGTTTTATAACCAATGTGAAACTCCAGCACATCTATCTTGAAACTTGATGTTTATAGCAGGGGAATAGAGATGAGCTAAACTGGGTCTGACAATTGACTTCAGCATTCCATCTGAGTTAGTTACCCTTTTTAAAAAAAAGATAAGGAGTAGATTATAACTTTACAGTATGTTTAGAGACCTATTCAGCCATACAAACACACATACTGAACTATGCTGTACAGCTAAACTAAAGTAGTTGGGCCCAACCCTTGAGCTGTCTAGAGCAGTTGTACCCTCCTGGTCTGGCTAGTTGACCATGTTTGATGGTACAGGTGAGTATAGCTGCAAGCATCTTTTGGGGAAAACACTATCTGCATATAATTACATACATTTGTATAAAATGTTGCTTGATGGTGCTTAGGCTTTCAGCTCCTCCAGCACACAAGCCAGTAAATTAATTCTGCATCACCCGCAGCCCCATATCAATTAAATCTGTACCTGCCAGCAGCTCCACAATCAGTCAGTTCTGCATGCTCCCAGTCTCACATCAATTAATGGATAGGTATCTTATACATTTTGCAAAGTTGGATTTGAGGGGTAGTAAGGAGAGTCATCAGAAATGTACGTTGGTATCACCCTTCCTGCAAGTGATAATAAAAGATCACTTATTGTGATAAATGAAGGGTGTGGGGGTAGGGGGTAGTTCCCTTTTATGGACACCCAGCCAGCTGGTTAGTTACAAAATGCGTGTTAGTAGCTGTTCTCTACTTCCTTTACCTGTAAAGGGTTAACAAGTCCACAGGTAAAAGGAAGGGAGCAGGCACCTGACCAAAAGAGCCAATGGGAGGGCAAGAACATTTTTAAATTGGGGAAAAAACTTTCCCTTTGTCTGTCTGTCTGTCTGTTCGTTCTCTGGAGAGAGGAGAGATATAGCAGCAATGCTATAAGAAGCTTTAAGCCATGTATGGAAAATCATCAGACCATACCTAGAACTACTTATCTGAAACCCCAGATATGTAAGTTGTTACCTGAAATTAGGCTAGCTAGTAAGCTTAGGGAGAACTAATGACCCACCAGAGTTTGGCAGAAATCAACATGTTTATTAAACTGATAGCTAAGCTCAAAAGAAGGGGGAGGGGGAGTGTCACATTCACATACTCACACTCCCAGGACAGGCAGGGCACTGGAGATGTCAGGATCCTTTAAAGTAAGTGTCCCACAGCACAGCAACGGATGGTGTGATGAAGGTAAGTCTTCCCAAGGCATGATGGAATGTAACATGGTGAACTACTGGCCAGGCGGTCCAGGTGAAGGGCCTTCACAGGAGGTACAATCTTGTGAGTGCACTCCTGAGCACATGGCCCCTTCCCCTTTTAAGGATGTGCTCCTTATGGCCTGCCACATGAGATGACTTGGCTGCATCTGGTTGGTCATTCTCCACCTCGGGCAGGGTCCATGTGTTGGGCATGTGATCGTTGCCTAATCAGAGTCTCAGACACCTTGTCTACCTGGGAGCTCTTCTGATCTTCCAGCTGCTCAAGCAACCCATTCATCCCACAAGCATTCTGGGAGGGGGGGATGGGGCAGAGGAAAGCCACTTCACAGATATTCAAAGAGGGAAAGGAGACAAAGCGGGAGGGGGAGGTGTAACCGACCTTTTGAACATACAGGTTATATAGAGCATAGTGTGATAGGGCAAGGCGAGATGGCTATAGAAAAGTAGTGGGAGAAAGATATATTAGCTCCAGGCTAAACAAATCCCTAGTACCAGGATAAGTGAAATGGCAGCTGCTCCAGGTCAATTAAGACACCTGGGGCCAATTAAGAACTTTCCAGAAGGCAGGGACAATCCTATGCTGATTGGGACACCTGAAGCCAATCAGGGGCTGGCTGAAACTAATTAAAAGCCTCCCAGTTAGTCAGGTGGGTGTGCATGTCAGGAGCTGTGGGAGGAAGTTGTGCTGTTGGAGAGACTGAGTAGTACACTCCATATCAGGCACAAGGAAGGAGGCCGTGAAGTGGAGCTTGAGGAAGTGAGGGCTGCTATGGGGGAAGTAATCCAGGGAATTGTACAGGTCATGTTTCTAAAAGGTCAGCTACCATAGCTGATACTATTAGGGTCCCTGGGCTGGAGCCCAAAGTAGAGGATGGGCCCAGGCTCCCCCCCCCCATTTGCCCCCTGATTAATCACTGAGACTGGGAGACAACAGAGACTGTGCAAGGAAGGATAACTTCTCCTCATCTCCCTCGCTGGCTTATGATGAAAATGGCTCAGTAGACTGTGACCCTTGTCCCTAGAGAGAGAAGGGTTACGTGGAGGGTCACAGTGAGCCTCTGAGGCTAGTGAAATCTGCCAGGAAATGTGGGACCCACAGAGGCAAGGACAGAGCTTTGTCACAATAGTTATTCAGAGCATTCAGATCACTGCTGCTCTTACAACATAAGTAAATCAGGGAATGTCTAGGACAGGGATGGGCAAACTTTTTGGCTGAAGGGCTACATCTTGGTGGAGAAATTGCATGCAGGCCATGAATGTAGGGCTGGGATGGGGGTTGGGGTGTGGAAGGGGGCTCAGGGCAGGGGGTTGGGCACAGGAGGGGTGCGGGATGTGGCAGGTGGTTGAGGTGCAGGAGAGGTAGGGCAGGGGGTTCGGGTGCAGGAGGGGTTCAGGGTGTGGACTCTGGCACTGCTTACCTGGAGCACTTCCAGGGTGGCAGCGGGGCTCAGGCAGGCTGTCTGCCTGCCCTGGCCCTGTGCTGCTCCTGGAAGTGGCTGGCCCCAGATCCCTGTGGGAGGGACAGAGGGCTCTGTACGCTGCCCTCGCCTGCAGGTACCTCCCCCGAAGCTCCCATTGGCTCCCCATTCCCCGTCAATGGGAGCTGCAGTGGGCGGTGCCTGCAGGTGAGGGCAGCATGCAAAGCCCTCTGCTCCCCTCTCCCCCAGGGGCCGCAGATATGTGGTGCTGGCCGCTTCCAGGAGCGGCACGGGGCCCGCAGCGCCACGGGAGTGGCAATCCCACAGGCCGGATCCAAAGACTTGATGGGCCGGATCCAGCCTGCAGGCTGTAGTTTGCCCATCCCTGGTCTAGGAAGATGCAGTTAGGGTCATTTTTCTTATTTATTATTGGCTTGTGGACTCCTCTGTGCTAACCCCCAAATGCTTTTGTTTTGTTGGTAACCATTAAGCTGGACCTCAAGAAAACCATTCCTGATGCTTAATTATGATATTTGCTCTTTTTAAATCTGGCAATAGCCTAAGTTCCAGATGTATTTTCTTTCTTTTTGTTTTTAATAACATTTACCTTTTTTAAGAACAGGATTGAATTTTTGTGTCCTAAGAGGTTCGTGCATATGTTGTTTAATTAGCTGGTGGCAACAGCTGATTTCCTTTGTTTTCTTTCTCAGCTTTTCCCCGGAGGTGGGGTGAAAGGGCTTGAGGATACCCTACAGAGAGGAATTCCCAAGTGCACCTTCCTGGGTCCCAAGGGGTTTTTTTTGCACTTGGGTGGTGGCAGCATCTATCCATAAAAGGTCAGAGAAAAGCTGTAACCTTGGGAGTTTAATACAAGCCTGGAGTGGCCAGTTTTAATTTTTAAAAATCCTTGCAGGCCCCCACCTTCTGCACTTGAAGTGCCAGAGTGGGGAATCGGCCTTGACACTTATAAACACAGTTTAGTTATATCTTGGAGTGTGAAATTCTGTTCAGTGGTCTAACCTCATAACTTGAGAATTTCATGTGATATGTAGTTTGAAACATACCAAATCTGAAAGAGAGACAAATAAACTACAGTATCTTGAAGCTGTTTCATATTCCTGGGGAAATTCAAAAATATTTTTCCTTTAATTCATGACCTTGTCACTATGGACCCTTTAAAAATATATCTCAGCAGGATTTAGATTTTTTTTTTTTTAAATAAAGCCTTGTGCTTTTGTTTGTTTTGAAAGCCAGTGAGAACTGGACACCTAATTCCCTTAGGTTCCTTTGGAAAAATTCTACTCTATAGGTCCCAATCCTGCAAGCTGCCCTGGATGAGTAAACTTGAATTAAAGTAAATAAGGCTCCACCTAATGGCAGAGGTCTCCCGACATGGACCAGTTTGCAAGATTTGGGCTTCATTCCTTAGACTGTACTGCCATGGAGGATTTTCATGCACAAATGGGGAAGTATTGTCAAATCTGTGTAGTGGGAACACCCTAACCATTAAACATAGGTAAGATATGCCCAAATAGGGGGAGAAACAAAAATAGGTAAAAAGGAACTTTATAAGTTTCTAATACTGTCAGATTTCTTTCCCTTAGGTCTCCTTGTGTCAGCTAAGATAGGGGGAACACCTAGGGAACTACTTATGATGGACAACAGCCTGGAATGTAAGATGAGGTTGTCACCCGGGGTGCCGAGGGCAGCCCTCACTGAAAATGCCAAGGTCAGGGCAGGCTCAAAAAAGGAGAGCAGATTCTCCCCAAAACTGGTAGTTAATACTGAAGTTAGACTCGCCAACAGGTCACAAACTATGCTCCGGATCCCCCACACTGGTTATCAAGAAGCTAAAAAAGAAATCACACATTCCCCCCCCCCCCCGCATTGCATTTCAGTTCTCTGGCTCCCAATCCGCACCCAGGTCCAGTACAATGAGAAAATATTTAAAAACTCTGCTCACTATACAAAATGTTCTTCTGACCCCAAAGGGTCAACCACATTACCAGGTCAGTATAGGATTGGATCTTACGCAAAATACCATGCTGCCAGCCAATCGTAAATGTCTAACACTAAAGGTTTATTATAAAAGAAAAGAACAAGAAGAGAGTTGTTAAATGGTAAAGCAATCAGACACATACATAAGTAGGGTGACCAGCTGTCCTGACTGTATAGGGACAGTCCTGATATTTGAGGCTTTTTCTTATATAGAAGCCTATTACCCCTCACCTCCATCCCGATTTTTCACACTTACTGTCTGGTCACCCTATACATAAGACTTCAGAGCCCATGTTTCAGATTCTTATTGAGTTTGCTGGCTTGAAAGTCCCTCTGGAACACATCCACGGATTGGATGAGTCATTCATTCAGTCCTTCCTTCAATGCGTCCGTTTATACAGAAGTTGCTCCAGAGGTAGGAAGCAGGATTGAAGACCAAATGGAGAAGATGTAGCTGCCTGGGTTGGTGAAATCTAATTATAGAACATGCTAATAGTTTGGGGTGTCTGCCCTGTTCTTGGCAGTCTGCCAGGAGGTAAGTACTTTCAGGAGTGAAACGCTTCAGACAGCATGACCTGGTGAATGCAAAAAATGTAAAGAGCAAATCAGAGTTGTAGGCGAGGAAACAGAGTAAATAGAAAATATTCCTGAGAGGTCGGGGGAAAACAATGTCCGTTAGCTATTTAGATAAATCTAAAGTAAAAACCAGTCGTCCTTCAAGGACTGTAATTAGTGAGTACAGCTTTGCAGGCAAAGTGCACTAAATTAAGGAATAAGTGCACAAAAACAAATAAGTTCAGAGCTGCTGCAAGAATCTGGCTGAAAAATGTCACTTTAAAAAAAATAACTAAGAAAAAAAGTGGAAAGTTAAAAGGAGCTTTTCCACAAATTGACATTGCACAGCTCAATGGGAACTAAATAGTTGGGGATAGTGCAAGTAATAAAGTATTCAAACATAAAATTAACAAAGTGATTAAAAAATTAGTGTTGGAGAAAAGAATGCTTGGTGTAATAATGGAACCAACTCAACCCATTTCTGCTGATATGGCATTATCAAAAGTTCTACCAATGGAGGACTTAGAGCTAGGAGGCCACACTGCAGAGGATGACACCATTGAAATTATGATTCTGTCTATTTTTACCTTTCTACCATTAACTTGCCTATGGAATTACAAGTGCTGCAAAGGGGCTAGTGAAGTGGAGTGGAAAAACGCCCCCAGCCAGCAGAACAAAGGAGCCAGGTGTTGGTAGGGAGACAACTAGAGAGAGACACTAAGAGAGGAGTATGAAACTTTGGGCAGTAGTGGGGAAGAGATAGGCAGGCTTTTGTAGCAGGAAGGTCTTGTTTAATTGAGGGACTGACTGGAAAAAGCTAGATGACCTAGAAAGAGGCTCCATGTTTCTGAAGAGAAATCATGAGCTGTAGTAGGGAAAATCCCTAAAAATTCTGCCCAAGCCCTAAGAACTCTTCAGACTGCTGAAGAACATATGGCAATGAAATGTACGTGGTGTATTTATTTTGTTTAGATCTGCATATCGCTCATGCTGTTGAGTGAGTCTGTACATCTGTTGGCTTTCATTGTTACACACCCTTGAAGAGACTAACTGTAAAACCAAGTACCCACATGGCTAGAGTTCTGAGACACTGTGTGCAGCGGGAGAGTAAGGGGGTCGGTACTGTACCAGCGGCTGGGCAATTGGATGGCAGGGTCTCAGCTCTGAGAAAGGGGTGCTAGACAAATGATCAGCACCGTGAGAGTTCGCCTAGAGACACCAAGCCAATCGGACAGCTTGGACTCTCTTCAGTCTCCACAGGCTTAAAGCCGGTTGGATCCCTTTATGGCAGTCTGGTGCAGATCAGCTGGATCTGTCACACAAGGCTCCAAAAGCAGCCATGATTCCTAGTACTGTCACGAGGTAGATATGGCCCTGGCAATAGCACCACTTGCTAGCTGCTCTCCATCCAGCTTTGTCAGCAGTGGGGGCTTCTTAACTGAATTAATCCTGTTTTTTACATTGGGCCTGCCGCCTGCCATTTTTTTGTGAGATTCTAGCTTGGAATCTGGCTGTAAAGATATGATTCAGTCCTGGGTGGGCCCAGGTTTTATTCTTTGCTGCTGATTTGGGCTCCAGTCCTGCAAGTCACCCCACATAGGGCAGACCCATGCATTCACACAGAGCAGGTTGCAGGATTTGGTCCTTAGGGAGGAAATTTGTTTGTGTCTAGGTAGAAGAGACCAACTAAGTTATTGAGTTAACCTGTCACTGAACCTTGGCTGAGTGATTCTTACTCTGTTCAATTCATCAAGGACTGGTCAGTGCCTGCTTCTACAGTTGTGCATATGACCATATTTGCTTTTATACTTCTATCTTCCTTGAAAGACAGAAATCAGTTGATTAAGGAAGTGATAATCTTAGAGTAGCAGCCGTGTTAGTCTGTATCCGCTAAAATAACAGGAAAGGAGTACTTGTGGCACCTTAGAGACTAACCAATTTCTTTGAGCATAAGCTTTCGTGAGCTACAGCTCACTTCATCGGATGCATACTGTGGAAAGTGTAGAAGATCTTTTTATGGCCCAACTTGATTATCATACACATTGTAAGGAGAGTGATCACTTTAGATAAGCTATTACCAGCAGATCTAAAGTGATCACTCTCCTTACAATGTGTATGATAATCAAGTTGGGCCATAAAAAGATCTTCTACACTTTCCACAGTATGCATCCGATGAAGTGAGCTGTAGCTCACGAAAGCTTCTGCTCAAATAAATTGGTTAGTCTCTAAGGTGCCACAAGTACTCCTTTTCTTTTTGTGAATACAGACTAACATGGCTGTTACTCTGAAAAAAGAACAGGAGTACTTGTAAAAAGAAAAGGAGTACTAGTGGCACCTTAGAGACTAACCAATTCATTAGAGCATAAGCTTTTGTGGGCTACAACCCACTTCATGGGATGCATAGAATGGAACATATAGTAAGAAGATTATATATACACAGAGAAGGTGGAAATTGCCATACAAACTGTGAGAGGCTAATTAATCTGAGCTATTATCAGCAGGAGAAAAAAACTTTTGTAGTGATAATCAAGATGGTCCATTTAGACAATTGACAAGAAGGTGTGAGGATATTTAACATAGGGAAATAGATGCAATATGTGTAATGACCCAGCCACTCCCAGTCTCTATTCATACCCAAGTTAATGGTATCTAGTTTGCATACTGTCTAAATGGGCCATCTTGATTATCACTACAACAGTTTTTTTTTCTCCTGCTGATAATAGCACATCTTAATTAATTAGCCGCTCACAGTTTGTATGGCAATTTCCACCTTCTCTGTGTATATATAATCTTCTTACTATATGTTCCATTCTATGCATCCCATGAAGTGGGCTGTAGCCCACGAAAGCTTATGCTCTAATGAATTTGTTAGTCTCTAAGGTGCCACTAGTACTCCTTTTCTTTTTGAAGTGATAATCTATAATTGATGCAAAACTGGCTCACCAGCTTGTTGAAGATCAACTTCATGACTCAGAAGTTCAACAGACATTTTTAAGAACCCTAAGCTGAACAGACCAAATGTAAATTTGCATTAAGAAACTGAAAAGAAAAGCTTATTTAGATATGAATTACCAAGGAAGGTAGATGAGTCACTCTTCTTAGAAGGGCTCAAGAAGAGGTCAGACAAAATGCAGGATTTCCTCTGTGCTATGTCTCCCCAAAGCATCTTTCAAGGCACCTGGACTACATCAGAGTGGTTCTCATCCCTATCATCTTTCTATCCCATGTTCTTCACCATCTATTCCTGATGACTCTTCAGCAGTTGCTTTGTACTGTCTTACTTTATTTAATCTCATAAGAACATAACAAAACTGGAACTCTCTAACCATTATTATTATTTGTAGGATAGTAGTGCCTAAAGGTCTCAACTCATTGAGGTAGGCACTGCACAAACACACTGTAAGAGACAATCACAGCCCTAAAGATCTTATAATCTAAATAGACAGGACAGACAAAGGGTGGGAGAAAGGAAGGATTCTCATCCACTTTTTTACAGAACTGAAATGTAGAGAAAAGTTCAGTCCAGGTCACACACAAATTGAACCCAGTTCTCCTGAGTTCCAGTCCAGTGTCTTAGCTATAAAACTGTCCTCCTATGCTCATCATTCTGTTTCCTATTGCTGGAACTCTGACACCATTGGCCAGGGCTATATTTCATTTGGTAACTTGCACTGGGTTTTCAGGTGTTCTTGAATTGGTCTAACTCTCTCTGTTTTAAAAAAACAAAACAAAACAAAAAAAACCTCAGTTTCTTGTTCTGAGAAGGTATTGATACATCATAGTCCTATACGGGGTTTTATAGTTCCAAAGGACAACATTTAAAGAGATGCTATCAAGATTATTATCATAGTTTAAAAAAAATCTTAACTTTAAAACATATTAGTAAAAGTTTTCTTTAACCAGATAAAATGTTAGCATTCAAATACCAACAACTATTTTAAATAGAATTTTAGCAAGTTTTGCATAATTATGAATCAAATTTGAAAACTTTTAGTTAGCCTTTTCCATAACTTGATTCAAGTTCTGATGTGGGGAGTCTCAAACATGGAACCTGATCCTACTAGATGTTGTGTATGCTAAATTCTCATTGAAACCAAGGACAGTTTAGGACATTCTGTACCCTCCAGGACTGAGCCCATAGTTCTGATAGCACAGTTTATTATCCCTCCAAAAACTATGGTGCATTCTCTAAAATGGCTCCTTGAAGGGCAGTGTTACTACACTGTCAGCTTTAAAAGTTGCATCCCCAACACTGGGACATAGCTTTCAAAACTGGCTCAGCTTTCTATTAGTGAAGAGAGCAATGCTGTTTCAGTAAAATGAGAGCACCTCTGGGTTATTCTTGCCCAGTGGTCAGGATAATCTCTGTTAATTTGTCTGCTGCGCTCTTGTCATTACTTGCACATCTGTTGTGTGGTGTTTGTTTCTATGCCCTCTGACTAAGTAGATTAAAAGAGATGGGGTCCTTTTTGTAGTAAGAACAGGAGTGTTATGCCTACAAATATATTTTCCTAATAAATACATGCTGATTGTTCACCCATGAGGTACTAGATCCTATCAAATTCCTAAGCAGTTGCAACTCTTACTGAAGTCAGTATTGCGTTTGCTCATGGTGGTGCTGCATTTGATCCTATGTTACTGTTCATTGGGAATTCAGAGCAGACGGGAAGCAGGCAAAACATATCATGGTACTGTCTGTGTATTTAGGCGCATGACTGTCATTTAATATTAATGTATGCCATGTTGTTGCAGCCACGTTGGTCCCAGGATATTAGAGAGAGAGGGGATGGGTGAGGTAATAGCTTTTACTGGTCCAACTTCTGTTGGTGACAGAGACAAGCTTTTCAGCTCACACAGAGCTCTTCTTCACATCTGGGAAGTGTACTCAGGCCAGGTCTACACTACAGACCTATAGCAGTATAATACTTTGCTCAGAGATGTGAAAAATCCACACCCCAAGTAACATAGTTATACTGACCTAATCGCCGTGTAGACAGCGCTATGTCAACGGGAGAGCTTCTGCCATTGATATAGCTCCTGTCTCCTCAGGAAGTGGATTAACTATGCTGACAGGCGAAGTTCTCCCACCAGTGTAGTAGCGTCTTCACTAAAGCGCTCCAGCGGCACAGCTGGAGCACTGTACGTGAAGACAAGCCGTCAGTCAGAGTGTCACAGCTAAACACAAGGTGGAGCAGATTGTTTAGCATAAGTAATTAGCACATATTTCAAGGGACCATTGAAGGTGAATGGTGAGAGCCATGTAAGTTAAGTCTATAGACAGGTAGACTTGTGTCTCAGCAAAACCTTGGTTTTTTTTCCTCTTAATCAAGCAATTCCTATTATTCACTATTATTGTTGGTGTTTATTCTGAAGAGCATTATGCCTCTACTCAATGGATGTACCTATAAACCTCACATGTGCAGTCAAAGTGGGTTTTATTAAAGTTGAAGATGCTAGAAGTACATTAAGGCTGCAAAAAGACAGATTCCTGCCCTGTGCATTTATTTTTTGATTATTGTTTTTATTTCAATTATCACTATAGTATCTGAGTTGGGAGGAACTCTGATTTTCAAAATTACCTAGGGTTTGTAAAAATTTACTATCATAGGTGCTGGAACTAGGGGTGCTAGTTATAAGGGAAATCACTTCAAGCCAGGGGATGCAGCAGCAACCCTAGTTCCAGCACTTATGATACCAAGGGTTGCGGTAGCTGGCATACCAGGAAGTACCGCAAGGCCGCAGCTTCTCTCATATATACACGCACAACATTTACACCTTGGTTAAGTGGCTTTCAACACCCCCATTATAAAAATTGTTCCAGCACCCTTGTTTACTGTTGGTGGGTAATCAATAATGTTAGTGAAGGTGTGTGGTTAGAATATAACCACGTGTTTGCAGTGAAAGCAAAGGGACTTTTTAACCACCTGATGCAAGATTTTCTCACTTAAACCACAAATATATAAACAATACTGCACACTCCTCTGTAAGCTTATACCATGTGTGGTCATGATAACCAGAGCATGTGCGTCTTTATTTCTGAAACCATAGAATAACTATAGTTATACTAAATAAATTGCATGTAGTTGGCACTTTTGGCCTCCTCATTAGTACTGCTTCTATTAAATTAGGTTAATTTATAGCATTCCAGATCATTCAAAAGTGTGGTTTTCTGCCAGTTTAAAGGAAAAAATCTACCCTACCTGAGGTGGCCCAATGGGATTTTGCACACCCTAAAGATGTCATCCACAGAACTAGATCTGCCTATTGTTGGATTGGGGCCTACAAATTTATTCTTCATCCATTATATATTTTCTCATCTGACAGGATTATATGGTGTGCTATAATATAAAACAATACCTTGTAAACACTATTGTTATTGAACTTACTATTCAGACTTCTATTCTATCAGCACCTGCTTTCACATGTTCATACTATAATTCCCCATGCTTGGTTTTAGGCTAAAGATGAACTTTTCTGTAAACTTTGAGCAAAATTCCCTCCCACGTTTTGATTGTTTAATAAAAGGAGAAGCACTGTAGTCTAGTGCGCTGGCTGGGAGCCTGGGCCTTAAGAGCAGGAGTTTGGCTGGGTGTCTCTGTAAACCAGGTTTCGGAGTAGCAGCCGTGTTAGTCTGTATTCGCAAAAAGAAAAGGAGGACTTGTGGCACCTTAGAGACTAGCCAATTTATTTGAGCAGAAGCTTTCCTGAGCTACAGCTCACTTCAGCGGATGCACCAGTAAACCAGGAAGAGAATTAATTTTCGGGTTACCAGCCCTCCAGGAATACTGCAACCACAATTAGCAAGCAAGTAACCGAGCAAAAAGGCACCAGGCCTCGGTGCTTTTCCTCGCGGACAGGGTCATTGTCCCAAAGGGCTCAGCCCCACCGGAGCTGGGTTTGTTCGGAGCGTGACTGACGCGGGTTACTGACAATGAGTGGCCCGGCCCGGCAAGCGGGGTGTGTCCCTGCGGCTCGCTGGGTCCCACTCTCCCCCGCCCCCGGGCTGGGCTGAGGGCGAGAGCTGTGGTAGCTGACGCACCAGGAAGTCCCGCAAGGCCGCGGCTTCTCTCAGCCACCACAGGCCGGGGGCGGGGAGGGGCTGTTGTGCAGCAGGAGCCCGCGCGGGCCCCCGCCTGCCGGGGGTTATTAGGCGAAGGGCGGGGGCGGGCGCGCAGCAGCAGCAGCAGCAGCTCCCGCGGGAACAGCCCGGCCCGGCCCAGGCTCTGCTGCCGCGTCACCGTTGGGGGCGGGAGCCCTTGAGCGCCTCGCTCCCCCTGCCGCGCCTGAGCAGCCCGCGCGGGGGTCCCCGGCTTTGCCAAGGGGGCGCTGGGCTCTCCTGTCCCGCCGCGGCTCCTCCCTGCCCAGGAGCCCCGCTGGCCGCCGCCCCGACCCGCACGTGGGCCGGAGGTCCGGGAAGGGGTTGGCCCCGGGCGCTGCACGCACATCCCGGAGAAGCAGACGGGCGGTGACCTGCCCGGGCTCGGAGCCAGCCGGACAGAGCTGGGGTGGCGGCGGGCCCGGGGCGTGTGAACGGCAGAGCCCCCCCCCCCGGCTCCTCGGTCAACAACAGCCCCCCGGCCTCGGCCATGCCGCGCCCCGGCGCCGCGCTGCTCCTCTGCCTGCTGCTGCTGAGCCTGCCCGAGCCCCCTGCCGCAGGTAGGTGCCGTGGGGCGCCCCGGGGCTGTGCGCGGGCACTTGCAGCGAGCGGGGCCGGACAGGACAAGGGGGTGGGTGGGGGGCTTGTGTTGCTGCAGAGTCCTTGGTCCCCGGGAAACCAGCCGTCAGTAGCGATCTGCCTGGGGCGATTCCTTGGCTTGCTGATTGGGGGGCTGCTTAGGGGTGTGGGGTGCCCCAGCGCTGGGGTGAGAGAGCCCCTCGGGGAGGTTTCAGACAGTGGTTAGTGGGAAAGCCCCTGGGGACGCATTTCCCTGAGCGAACCGATAGGTGAAGCCAGAGATGTGTTAAGGTGAGCAAAAGTCTCCCTTGATTTTCACTTCACGCCTAGGGGAAATCCTTTGGAGGCAGGGCAGGGGGGATGTATGTTCTGGGGACATCGCTCGCCTTTATTTTTATTTTCAAACTTAATTGCTGGTTTTAAAATGCGTTACTGTATTTCGTATACACTACAGGCAATTCTCCTCCCCTATAATGTCTTGACATTTGCTAATTCATAAAAATGCTCCGTCTATATACACAGTGATACACAGTGCTTGTAGCTGGGGACTGGATTTTTGCTGCTCTAAAACTATAGTAGAGCCAGGCCTTCTGTGGTAGACAGGCCTTCTTTCCCTTTCTACGTTTTTTTTTTTTTTAAATATGTCTAAGCTATATATATATCTCTTTGGATTTCAACTTGTCTGTAAACATTTTACTAATGGAAGTAATGACAGGTTTCAGAGTAGCAGCCGTGTTAGTCTGTATTCCCAAAAAGAAAAGGAGTACTTGTGGCACCTTAGAGACTAACCAATTTGTTTGAGCATAAGCATCCGATGAAGTGGGCTGTAGCTCACGAAAGCTTATGCTCAAATAAATTGGTTAGTCTCTAAGGTGCCTCGAGTACTCCTTTACTTAACAGAAGTAAGTCATTCTTACTTATGTTACGTCACAGTGTGCTGCCTGGTTATCCCAGTATCAGGTGTGGAAACCCCTGTTGCAACTCTTGCCTTGCTGCTAGCTGTTACACTCCTCTCACTTTCTAGCTCCTACCCATGAGGATACTGGATTATTAGTTTGCCTGCCAGCTATCCCATGCTTCCCAGATGTAATTTTGCTTTATAAAAAATGCTATCAGGCTAAGTGTTGGATACATTTTGAGACACAAACCTGTGTTCTGATATTCAAATTGATAGAAGAAATCAATGACATTTAAATGCTGGAAAGGAACTCATTGATATGACATTTCCTGCTTTAATACAGTGTAGCAATACTTGAATAATATGTAACATATGGTGACTCAGATGAATGCAAAACAGATGCACAAAAGGGCCATTTAAAATGGTGTTTGTCTCGCCTATGAAATTCATTGTTCTGTTTTATACTTATAGCTGTGTTTGTCTGTGCTGTGGGTGTATTTTTCTGTATGTTTTTAACTGTATCTCATTCCATGGGGAGGGGGCTCTCATCTGTTTCAATAATGGCTGGCAGACTTATTTTGCATTTATTAATTTGGGATGTTTTTAATCCAGTTGATTTGCAGTTGCATTCTTCACAATCTCAGACTGTAGTAAACAAAACCAGAAAATACTCCTTGAAATTAGAGGCAGTTTTGTATAGGTGATTGTTTATTTGTTCTTTGGATTTTTGGTTATTTTTTGTTGTGTGTGAGTTATCAGATACTAAAATTTGAATAATGATCATTAAGGGCCACAGAAATTGAGACCTGGGATAATATAGTGAGGCCGCTTTTAAAATATAAACCAAAGTAGGCAAGGTACTGGACTTCACTGTGTAATATGGCCCTATTATGGTGTCTTTTCCTGTATCTCCAGTAAATATGGGTAATGTAAACCAGATTCACCTTTTATTCCGAAACACGTATTATGCTAGTCCAAATAAAATGAGAAGGAAGAGTCCTTACAAAATTGATTGTACAGTTTGAGAAATCACTTTGTTTTTTCAGTTAGGTGATTAAATTCAGTCATCTGAGCTGGGTATTTTCCTTTACAGTGTTCCATGGAACCAGTTCCATTTAGCAATAATTTGCTGTTCGGCATGTGCCCCCTTAGCTTGCTATGCAATTGCAAAATTGTAGTTTTAAAACCGTTTTTTTGTGTGAGCAGTTAGATACATGAAGATTTGCTATTGAAACTTTGTTACAGTGTTTAAATGTGGATAAATTCTAGTTCTGAGAGAACATAAAAGTAAAAAATGGAATTTGACGATTATGTTTAGGGTTGGAAGAATTAGATTTTTATCAGTAAATGTCAAACATTGATTTCAGCATATAAACACAAACCAACAAAAAATATTTCCCTCAATCATTGAAATTTACAGATAGGCAAAGTAGGGAAAACGCTGTTTGAGAAATTATTAGTTTGATTTGAGGATATTTACTTTGTATATTTTTGGTGTGATGTTGACAGCTTGCGTTTTTACAGTTTTAAAGTTTAACAGCTTTAACTTTTTGAATCAATGTCTGTCATTAAATAACTGTTTTCTGACCCTCATCTCATAATTTTCTGCAATTATGAACATTTAAATTGAAAATTCAAAAAAAGCTTTAAATCTATATTACTGAAATTTTCAAAAAATAAAAATTGAACTCTGCCTAATTATGTTGCATAGATTTCTGACTCCTGAATTTCCATTTTGTGCCACTGCCTAAATCTAACTGCACTTTGAGTTATTGCTTTTCAAAGGCGATTATTTTGCTTCATGATCAAGTTCATGATCTGTCTGAAATAAAGAACTAGAATTAGACTATCCTATTTTGATGGATGTACTGCCAGGTGATATAATGTTGGAGTACTTACTTCAAACCTAAACTCCAACCTTAACTATTACCCAAAACCCTCTCTTTTTTACTCTTACATTCACTTATTCTTATATATCTTATAGTATCTTTAGTGTTCTCAGTGGTGAACATGGGGAATTACTTTGAGGAAAACAATAAATCTTTAATTGTATCTGGACTATATCAGAAGTTTCTGAAGTCCAGAAACAAATAACTTGTTCCTTCCTTGGTAAATGCTCCTTTTTCTGAGAGAAAAGTTATTTTAAAATGTCACCAAATGTGGGTCTGACACATTACAAACATATAGCAAATCAAGGTTTCTTGTCTGCAGCATCTTGCAATCTAAATTAAATTGAACTCTCTTCAGACATTCCTTTTTCAAGAAGACTTAACTACTGGATGCTTGGAATGATATTTTAATAACCTTGTATTTAAAAAAAAAAAATGCTAAACATAAAATGATCAATTCCATGGAAATGAAAAGGTTGTTATAATAAAGTACTGCAGATTTAAATGAAAATTTAAAGCAATTTAAATCAGTGCACCTCAAACTCCTCATCTCTGGCCCCACCCCAGAGCCTGCACCCAGAGCCTTCCCCCAGTCCTGAGCCCCTCCCAAACCCCTCATCCCCAGCTCCTTTGGGTCACGGGCATCAACAATTTTCTTCAACTGGGTTGCCAGAAAAATGTTTGAAAACCCCTGAGTTGGAGTATACCCTCCTATATAAGTTTATTTAAGCAATTTATATAACTTAATATTTTCAGATTCTTATTAATTGTACATTTTTAGTAGTTAGAAAATGGTAAATGATATATTGCTTATTTACTAGATAATTAACTTTTTGTGCATGATTTGTGTCAAGCTGCATTAGGATGATGATTTGAATTTAATTAAACACATAAAACAACATATACAATTTAGGGGTGTTTTAATAAATATTTTGCATACATAAACTTCAGTGTTTTTCCATGAACGGGAGAGTACGTTTTCATGGTGGGTGGAGTCATAAATAATAATAATTTGATAACTGAGCCAATCGGAGCTGAGGTAGGGAGAAGCTATAAAACAGGAGTATGAGACCACCCAGGTGGGGGTCAGTGGATGGTCCTGATGAGATACATGATGGTGTCTCCTGGAGTCAGAGGCCGGCTCTCTATGATAACTTTGCCAGTCTGTTGCACCCAGTAGCACAGCCCCTGGGTCCCCCACAGGATCGAGCCCTTAGTACAGTACATATGTATTGTGCCATATTTATAAAGTTTGACCTCAAAAGTTAGATGTTTTCCCTCTGATTCTTTATATAGAAGAGCATCCCCTGTAACTCTAATTCAGAGGGTTTTTTTAATAGAGACTCATGGATTCAGCATATTTAGTTTTTATTTAAATGTTAAGAGATTTGGGCCTTAAATTGTTGTACATTAAATTCAAATTTCATTTTAAATAGGTTTATTTTTAAGCAGAAATAATTTAAATATCAAAATCAAAAAAATCCAATTTAAATAAAAAATATTTTTCTCCCCCCACTCCCCAATCCGTTTTTATCCAGTCTGAAAATTACACCCACCTTATTTGGCACAAAGCTCAGAAGACTCATGTATAGAAATGACCTCTTACTGTGTATCAACTGTCAAGTTAAAAGTTTTGATTAAAATAGTCATTTCTGAGCCTACTGTCTGGGACAGTCCTGCTTCTGAATAATGGTGTTGCTTCATACCAGCAGTATGTGAACCCAGTGTCAGGGAAAAATGAACTAATTTCCTTCCTCTTTTGTTATTTCAGTAACAGTCCAGAAAAAAATTAGAATGTGTGCATTTCACACCATTAGCATTCTTGAATTGTCACCTGTCTTGTAGAACTAGTTACCTCATATGGTTGGCTAAGTGACTTAGCTGATTATACAAGATACTCTGCCATGTGCCTCAGACCAGTAGCGAGCTCTAGCTGTTCAAGTATTCAGGAATTTGCATGATACCATGATTCAAGAAAAGTTTGTTCTTTATATTTAAGCAAAG
The DNA here is from genome assembly GCF_965140295.1 of Lepidochelys olivacea. NCBI lineage: Eukaryota > Metazoa > Chordata > Testudines > Cheloniidae > Lepidochelys > Lepidochelys olivacea. The sequence continues at coordinate 166,871,336 of NC_140411.1, read as the reverse complement.
AATTCCCAGCAACCTTAGAAATATATACTAAATAGCAAATGTAACTATGCTGTGAACACCATTTAAAACTCACTTTTCATTGATTTTATGACAGCCAGCCCTGTCACGGATGGTGAGTTCATATTGTGCATGATTCCCCAGAGTCACAGTTGCCAACTTTCACGCGGTAAATAAGCACCCCGACTTTCACAGTAAGCCAGAAATCTAGTTAATCCTATTTCAGAACAAGGCCAAAACAAGCCAATCCCTAAAAACCCCAACACACTGTGACTAGATCCCCTCGGGGCATGCAGTCTGGGTCTGTGGTGGGCCCACTCTGCACCTGTGACTCTCTTCCCCACCCCCCCTTGCCCCTGCTTGCCGGGAGCCGATCAAAAAAAGAAGCTACAAGCCCAACAAGCTACAAGCCAAAAACTAGCCAACAAGCAATTCACAAGCCAATTAAGCCAAAAACAAGCCCAACTTCTGCATTTTTTCCCGCAGGTTTGGCATGTCTGCTCAGGGTGTGCTATACTGATGACATAAGTGAACTGCGGTTATGTCAAAGACGTTTTTCCCCTCTATTGGTCATTTTTGCAAGTTTAAAAAGACAACACTGCAAAACCAGGCAATGTTGTAAAATTCTATACATACCAGAGGCCAGTATATAGGCAAGTTTTGTGGTTAATGTCACCAGGAAAAATGTACTCTGGGGTATTGCTGTGAGACTGGGCACTAAGGAGTCATTATTATTTATTTTAAAGAAGGGCTTCTTACACTAATATGCTAAAAGTTCCTGACTAATGGGACCATTTGGCGTGTTACACAAAGTTGTTAGAACTTCATTAAAACTGGATGGGAATTGTTTTACAACACACTTTGTACAGGTTGTATTGTACTTCGCAATTTCTTCAAAGTGCTGTGGAAAAATGCTAATTGTTAGCAAGCCTAAAAGGTTTTTATAACTATTTTTTCTCTGAAGACTGTCTGTGCTGAGCTTCTCCTGGCATAGGTACTCCACCTCCCCGAGAGGCGGCAGCGATGTCGATGAGAGAATTCTCCTATCAATCTAGTGTGTCTACACTAGGAGTTCGATTGGCTTAACTGCATTGCTCAGGGATGTGGATATTTCACACCTCTGAGCAACGTAGTTATGCCAACTTAATTTTCTGGTGTAGACCTGGCCTAGGTCAATGGAAGAATTCTCCCATCGACATAGCTACTGCCTCTCGGGGAGGTGCATTGACTACAGCAGGGGTCGGCAACCTTTCAGAAGTGGTGTGCCAAGTCTTCATTTATTCATTTTAATTTAAAGTTTTGTACGCCAATAATACATTTTAATGTTTTTTAGAAGGTCTCCCTCTATAAGTCTATATATTATATAACTAAACTATTGTTGTATGTAAAGTAAACGAGGTTTTCAAAATGTTTAAGAAGCTTCATTTAAAATTAAATTAAAATGCTGATCTTAAGCCGCTGGCCTGCTCAGCCCTATGCCAGCCTGGGGTTCCATTCACCTAGGCTGGCAGCAGGCTGAACGGGGCCTGCAGCCGGGACCCCAGCTGGCAAGGAGCTGGCAGCCAGAACCTCAGACCGGCAGCGGCTGTTGGACCCGCTCAGCCCACTGCCGGTCTGGGATCCTGGCCCTGCCCACATAGAGTGGGTAACTACCGTCTCCCTGGTTCTAGCCCATTCTCTTCCTCTCCCTCTGCACTGAGCTGAGGGTGGGAGTGCACTGAGCACAGGGCTGGGTGTGAAGGAGCAGGCTGGGAGTTGGGGTGTAGGGAGGTGCCCAGGAGCTAGAATGAGGGAGGGGGCTCAGGGTTGGGGCAGGAGGTTTGGGTGTGGAGTGCTTACCTGGGCAGCTCCCATTTGGTGCAAGGGGTGCAGGTGGGAATGTGTGGGGGATGCAGGAGCTCCCGTTTGGTGCGAGGGGTGGGAGTGGGAATGTGGGGGGTGCAAGAGTCAGGGCATGGGGTGTGGGGGGGCTGGGTATGTGTGGGGGGTGCAGGAGTTAGGGCAGAGGGCTGGGGGCATGTGAGGAGGGTGCAGGAGTCAGGGCATGGGGTGTGGAGGGGGGCTGGGTATGCGTGGGGGATGCTGGGGTCGGGGGGGTGCAGGAGTCAGGACAGGGGGCTGGGGGCATGTGAGGGGGTGCAGGAATCAGGTCATGGGGTGGGGGGGCTGGATATGTGGGGAGGGGCTGGAGTCAGGGCTGGGGTCACGGGGATGCAGATGTCAGGGCAGAGGGCTGGAGGCATGTGAGGGGGGGTGCAGGGGTCAGGGCAGGGGGCTAGTCCACACCCCAAGCCCCCTGCCCAGAGCGGCTCATGGCAGGGGCTGGAGGGGATATGCCCTGATTCCACCCACACCCCCCACCCGTCCTCAAGGCCCCACCCCCGTCTTCGCCTCCTCCCCGGAGCAGCAAGCGTGCTGCAGCTCTGCTTCTCCCCCTCCCTCATCATCAGCTGATGGGCAGCAGGGAGGGGCAGGAACCCAGCATAGCAGGGGAAGAGGCGTGGGAGGGGGGACCTTGCCTGCCCTGCAGCAGCAGCCGACAGGACCAAGCTTCTTCACCCTGCCCCCACGGGGAGAGCGGGGAGGATATTTAATGGCACGCTGCTGCCTGCTGGGGTCCCAGCCTGGGTTCGGCAGCGGGCTGAGCGGGGCCAGCAGCTGGGACCCGGCAGGCAGCAGCGTGCCATTAAAAATCGGCTCGCATGCCGTCTTTGGCACGTGTGCCATATGTTGCCGACCCCTGGACTACAGCAATAGGAGAACCCCTCCAGTGTAGAGTCTAGACACTCACTACAGCTACAGAAGTGCTATGCTGACTCAGCTGCAGCGCTGCAAATGTGCTGCTATAATGTTTTAAATGTAGACAAAGCCTAAGTGACTATATGAATGTGAGATTAATAATTTGCATAGCATTTCTTTATCTCAAAAGACCCCAAACTGATTTTCAAATTTTGATGAGCTACCTCTGGAGCCATTTCTGGAGTGGTACCCAGCTTGAATAGTGTTGCCCACATGTAATAAAATACAAATTGAAAACAGGAAGTGAATAATAAAACCTCTAACTGGAATTTTAGAAGAAGTATAAATAGGCACAACGTACCTTACCTTATGGGAACTGGCCTACTATATGGGGTGTTATGCAATCATATGGGATTTTCAATAGTTTTATTGTTATTTTGGTTTCAAACATACATCCTCACAAAAATTATGCTCTTTAGTACATTGTCATTAGAAAGGTTATGGCAAGATATAACCAAAATAAAACACATGATCTCCCCTGGATCAATATAAAATATTTATTGAAAACAGTTTTTGAAATAAAATAGAAATTAATACAGCTCTGAAATTGTCAAATACATATTAGGTATATTAGTCACAAGCATGATTAAAGAATTAGAAAACATGATTTATATACTGACAGACTTAAGGAGCTCAATCTATTTAGCAATGAAGATAAGGTGAAGGGATGACTTGATTACAATCTAGAAGCACTGATGTGGGAAACAAATATTTAATAATGGGTTCTTCAATCCAGCAGAGAAAGGTGTAACAGAGTGCAATGTCTGGAAGTTGAAGCTAGACAAATTCAGACTGGAAATAAGGCATACATTTTTGACAGTGAGGGTAATTAACCATTGAATAATTTACCAAGGGTTGTGGTGGATTCTCCATCACTGACTATTTTTCAGTCAAAATTGGATGTTTTTCTAAAAGATACTTTCCAGGAATTATTTTTGGGAAGTCCTGTGGCCTTAATACAGGAGGTCAAACTAGATGATCACAATGGTCCTTGGAATCTATGAATAAGTCTATGGATGTTTGATATTTTGACATTCAAATGAGAAGACAACCTTTGAAAAGCATAAACGTCATTGCATATGCTGTGAGCAAGTCAACTGCAAGATTGCATTGAGAGGGAAAAGATGAAAAGCTAATTGAGCCCAGGTGTGACAGTTTTTTATCTCATCTGTCATTGTATACAGAACAAAACTCAATGCTTGGGAACCACTATAACTTCCAATACTTTAATCCATCTTCATTGATTCAAATTAGAAAGCTAGATGCTTATATGGGATCGAAATATTAGGAAAATAAGAACATAAGGATGGCCATACTGGGTCAGACCAATGGTCTATCCAGCCCAACACCCCATCTCCTGACAGCAACCAAGCGACACATACCTCAAAGGGAATGAACAAAACAAGGCAATCATCAAGTGATCCATCTCCTGACGTCCAGTCCCAGCATCTCACAATCAGAGGTTTAGGGACATCCAGAGCATGGTGTTGTATCCATGACCGTCTTGGCTAGTAGCCATTGATGGACCTATCCTCCATAAATAACATCTACCTGATCCACAGCTGAAAAGTGCTATATAGGAGCCAGATATTTTATTTTATTATATGATGCTTTTCATCAGAAGATGTAAACGTGCTTAAATAGTGTAAAAAACAAAGTCAAGTGCACAGAAGTTAGGAAATGCCAGAATTAAGGTTGCCTGTGCAACATTAATTTGGCCCTTTTGTGCATATGCATTATGATACAGTCTTTAATTACATGGTCACACTTTTTTCCCACAGGACCCTGCCTCATTCAGTGCACTGGATAGACGGTGCCCACTCAAGGAGCCAGCTATTCAATATGTTCTCTCCTTACTATTCCAGTGTGGCCCCATGCCATATGTCAGAGGTGGGCAAACTACAGCCTGTGGACCACATGCGGCCCACAGGACCCTCCTGCCTGGCTCTTGAGCTCCCAGGCAGGGAGGCTCGCCCCCAGCCCCTCCCCTGCTGTCCCCCCCTTCCCCGAAGCCTCAGCTCACTGCGCCACTTGCCCAATGCTCTGGGCGGCGCGATTGGCTTCAGTCAGTGAGGGGGTGGGGAGCGGGGGGGTTGGATAAGGGGCAGGGAGATCTGGGGGGCAGTCGGGGGCAGTTGGATGGGACGGAGGTTCTGGGAGTGGCAGTCAGGGGACGGGGAACGGGGGGTTGGATAGGTGTGGGAGTCCCGGGGGGCCTGTCAGGGAGTGAGGGTGTGGATAGGGGTCGGGGCAGACAGGGAGCAGGGGGATTGGATAGGGGAGGTCCTGCGAGGGGGTGGAGGGGACAAGGAGCCGGGGGGGGGGGGTTGGATGGGTTGGGAGTTCTGAGGGGGGCAGTCAGGGGCAAGAGGTGGCAGGGGCCAGCTGTTTAGAGAGGCACAGCCTTCCCTGCCCGACCCTCCATATACTTTGGCAACCCCGATGTGGCCCTCGGGCCAAAAAGTTTGCCGACCCCTGCCATGTGTACTACATATTATTCAACCTCTACTCTGAAGACAGAATTATTGATTTCATTATGGTTTTTCTGTGGCATGCATTGTGTGCTTTACAAAGATAAATTATTTGCACAATACTGCTGAGAGGTGAGAGGGGGTATTATCTCCAGTTTACAGATGGGAACTGAGAGAGAGGTTAAAATGAAAAGTATGCATTAATTTTGAGTGCCCAATTTGAGATGTCTAGGGCCTGATTTTTTCAGAGTACTTAATGTCCAGAGCACTTCACCCATTGACTTCAGTTTGCAGCTGTGAGTACTCTGCACTTTTGCAGATCAGACCCTAGTCTCAAGTTGGGCACCCAGAAAATGAGGAACACACAATTAGTGACCACCTGTGAAAAGTTTAGATGAAGTGACTTGCCCAGGAACTTGGTGGCAGAGGCAGGGTCAGAATCCAGTTCTCCAGAGCACCGTTCAACTGCCTTAACCATGAAACCGCCCTTTCTCTTCCTGCCAGTCCCCTGCCTCATTTATCACACTTGCAACTTCTGAAGCAAATGAGGCAGGGGTCCTACAGATAATAGCCACCTTCACTGCACAACCCTGATTCATCCATAGAGCATGTCTATCTTGTGCACTGAATGAGGGTGACCTGCCTGGTGCACGGGCACTGACTGAGGCAGAGTCCTTTGTAAAAAATAGAATGTGATCATATAATTAAATACTGTATTATAAATGCACAAGGGGTTGACTAAAGGTTGCACAAACAACCTTATGTCTGCCATTTCCTAACTTTTTGAATGCTTAAGTTTGCAACCTTCATGTTCTTTTAATGTTAGGGTGGTCGTGGTTTTTCTTTTGTGTAACATCCTAGGTTGTTTTTTTTTTTTTTTAAAAAGCAAACTGGAAAAAAAAACAAATTTCATCATTGGTCATCAGTAAGGCTGTGATTCAGACATGGATTCTGTGACTTCCAAAGACCTCCGTGACTTCAGGGCTGGTTGGGAGCTGCAGGGTCCCCTGCTGCCAGCAGTGGCAGGGGCGACCACCAATGCTCCCCACCCGCATGGGCAGCACAGAGAACCCCACAGTTCTCCACCTCCATAGGGGGCAGGAGGAATCCCTAGAGCTCCCGAGTTCGGATCCCCAACTGAGGGGGACACTGCAGCTCCCAGCCCACCCACATCTGCCCAGCCTTCATAAATGATCTGGAGGATGGTGTGGATTGCACCCTCAGCAAGTTTGCAGATGACACTAAACTAGGAGGAGAGGTAGATATGCTGGAGAGTAGGGATAGGATACAGAGGGACCTAGACAAATTGGAGGATTGGGCCAAAAGAAGTCTGATGAGGTTCAACAAGGACAAGTGCAGAGTCCTGCACTTAGGACGGAAGAATCCCATGCACCGCTACAGACTGGGGACCGAATGGCTCGGCAGCAGTTCTGCAGAAAAGGACCTAGGGATTACAGTGGACGAGAAGCTGGATATGAGTCAACAGTGTGCCCTTGTTGCCAAGAAGTCCAATGGCATTTTGGGCTGTATCAGTAGGGGCATTGCCAGCAGATCGAGGGATGTGATCATTCCCCTCTATTCAACACTGGTGAGGCCTCATCTGGAGTACTGTGTCCAGTTTTGTTTGGAAAGCGTCCAGCAGAGGGCAACAAAAATGATTAGGGGACTGGAACACATGAGTTATGAGGAGAGGCTGAGGGAACTGGGGATGTTTAGTCTACAGAAGAGAAGAATGAGGGGGGATTTGATAGCTGCTTTCAACTACCTGAAAGGGGGTTCCAAAGAGGATGGATCTAGACTGTTCTCAGTGGTAGCAGATGACAGAACAAGGAGTAAAGGTCTCAAGTTGCAGTGGGGGAGATTTCGGTTGGTTAGTAGGAAAAACTTTTTCACTAGGAGGGTGGTGAAACACAGGAATGCGTTACCTAGGGAGGTGGTGGAATCTCCTTCCTTAGAGGTTTTTAAGGTCAGGCTTGACAAAGCCCTAGCTGGGATGATTTAATTGGGGATCGGTCCTGCTTTGAACAGAGGGTTGGACTAGATGACCTCCTGAGGTCCCTTCCAACCCTGATATTCTATGATTCTCATTTTGTCATGGATATTTTTAGTAAAAGTCAGGGACAGGTCACGGCTTCCATGAATTTTTTCATTATTGCCCGTGACCTGTCCCTGACTTTTACTAAAAATATCCATGACAAAATCTTAGCTTTAGTCATCAGCAGGGCTAATACCTTGAAGATCCATCACACATGTCTCTGTCACTTGAGCTAAGAGAGTAATTGATTGTTGTCACCTTCTATGTGGACTAGCACTAGAGCGGAATGAGTCACACACTTTGCCAGGGTTTCAGAGCTATTTCTTCACAGATGGGGACTGGTGAGACTCAGGAATCTTGGATTCCATTCCAGGCTGTGGAGAGGAGTATTCTCTAATGGTCACAGACCCGTGTGCCTGTTCCCCACAAGCTTGACCCCTGCCACTCTATAGTCCTATCTTTTCTTCACCCCAGTTCCATTCTCTAAGCCTAGCCAGTCCCAGTCTCCTTGATCAGCCAGTCCTGGTTTCCTGCTCTGGGCTCCCCTGAGTTAATCTCTTTGTTTGAGTTAATCTCTGTCCCTCATCAATCTTCTTGCCCAGCCAGTCTCAGTGGCCCCTTAGCTCCCAGTCCCAGTTTCTCTCTTCTTCCCCTCTGTCCCCCAGGCTCAAATGCCAGTCTCTCCCTGGCCCGCAGTCTCAAGTCTCTCCCTCACCAGACTACTTGTTCTAATCTCCTCTCCCCCACCCCCAGTCTGGCTGTTATCCCCTGTGCATTTGAATCCGGCACCTTCCTCTTCTGTGTAGCCTAGGCACCAGCAGGAGGGCCACTGAGCACAATCTCCCTGCTCTCAGTTCTGGTGCCTGGCCTGACCACAGTAGCTGGGGAGTGCAGCATGCTCAGTGTGGACAGTATCCATGGATATTTTGGGTTTGTTTAGTCTGGAAAAGAGAAGACTGAGAGGAGACAACACTTTTCAAGCACATAAAAGGTTGTTGCAAGGAGGAGGGTGAATAATTGTTGTTCTTAACATCTGAGGATAGGACAAGAAGCAATGGGCTTAATTTGCAGCAAGGGAGGTTTAGGTTGGACGCTAGGAAAAACTTCCTAACTGTCAGGGTGGTTAAGCACTGGAATAAATTGCCTACGGAGGTTGTGGAATCTCCATCATTGGAGATTTTTAAAAGCAGGTTAGACAAACGCTTGTCAGGAATGGTCTAGATAATATTTAGTTCTGCCATGAGTGCAGGGGACTGGACTAGATGACCTCTCGAGGTCCCTTCCAATCCTATGATTCTGTGATTTTTAGCTCCAGAACTCTGATAAGTCTCTGCTGAGCATGTGAACACTGAGATGGTTCAAAGGGTTGTAATTTGGCTAAATTTGGGCATTTTTTCATGAGAATAGCAAAAGGACATCCCCTGTCAAATTTGAAGTTCACCTGTTCCAAAGCATGGAGGTACTCGAGCTTTCAATAAAATGGCTGCATGGTTTTTTCCTAATCTTGTCTTTGAAAATGGCTGAACCATTTTGCCTGAAACTTTCCAACAAATTCAGCCTGAGCCAGACACCGAGCATGGAAAATTTCAGCCCAAACAATTAAAGTTTGGCAAAGTTACAAACAACTGGTTCAGGGTTCTGTAACTGGAAGTGTTGGGTAACCTGTATATCGGAGTGGTGCTATCAGTTTCACCTATAATAAAAATAGTGATTTTAATTTTTCCCCTATAGTTTCCTCTCCCAAAGCCTTCCTTCAGGATATTGGATTTAACTGCAAACTGTAGCTTGTATCTAGTATTAGGCAATAGTGCAGAAAACAATAATAATGGGTAATAGAGATGTACGGGCATTGGTGCATAGTACACTTGGAAACAGATGGTGTGGAGGTCTCTTGTTCTGCAGCAGTTGAGGAAAAGGTGCAAGTTTGTGGCAAAGCTGTATAAATATGTGGCCATGAATTTTGGAGGTGAGGAAAGGTGATTTCAAATCTGTAGTTACTGTGTGTTGAAAGTTTTATTTACTGTTTTGATGTTTTTCTCTATTTTAGAATCGTCATTCCAGTTACCAGCACCACAGAATATGACAATTTACTCATATAATTATCAGAATTTATTGAGATGGGCTCCTGTTAAAGTGGATAATGGCTCAGTGTTGTATACGGTCCAGTATAGTACGTAAGTAAATAGTTGCATTCTACTAAATTGGTTTCATTCTAATAGAAAAGTCTAAGCTTGTATGTAGAAAATGAGGTTTTTATTAAAAAGGTTTTCAGGTACATTTGAAAACAAATTTCTTGGACTGAATTATTTCCACTAAACAAGGAAAAGAATGAAATCCTTCCTTTTTCCCAATTTTTTTTCACTCTTGTTCCAAACCAGCTTTGTTAATATTTTTCCTGAAGCCCATGGTTATTTATACTCGGGATGTTCTTATTTTAAATATCCATATAGATAATAAGACAGAAAATATTATATTTCCTCTATATAAATCCATGGTACGCCCACATCTTGAATACTGCAGGCAGATGTGGTCTCCCCATCTCAAAAAAGGTATATTGGAATTGGAAAAGGCACAGAAAGGGGCAACAAAAATGATTGGGGTATGGAACAGCTTCCATATGAGGAGGGGTTGATAAGATGACTTTTCAGCTTGGAAAAGAGACGACTAAGGGGGGATATGATAGAGATCTATAAAATCATGACTGGTGTGGAGAAAATAAATAAGGAAATGTTACTTACCTTTGCTTACCCAAGAAGTAGGGGTCACCAAGTGACCTTAATAGGCAACAGGTTTTAAACAAACAAAAGGAAGTATTTCTTCATACAACGTAGTCAACCTGTGGAACTTTGTCGGAGGGTGTTGTGAAGGCCAAGACTACAATAGGGTTCAAAAAAGAACTGAGAGAGAGGTTAAAATGAAAAGTATGCATTAATTTTGAGTGCCCAATTTGAGATAGACAAGTCCATCAATGTCTATTAGCCAGGATGGGCTGGGAATGTGTGACGGGATTGATCGCTCAGTGATTACCTCTTCTGTTCATTCCCATCTAGCCCAGTATCCTGTCTTCCGACAGTGGCCAATGCCAGGTGCCCCAGAGGGAATGAACAGAACAGTAACCATCAAGTGATCCATCCTCCCTCGCCCATTCACAGTTTCTGGCAAACAGGCAAGGGACACCATCCCTGTTCATCCTAGCTAATAGCCATTGATGGAGCTATCCTCCTTGAACTTATCTAGTTCTTTTTTAAACCCTGTTATAGTCTTGGCCTTCACAACATCCTCTGGCAAGGAGTTCCAGAGGTTGACTGCATTTTATAAAAAAAACAACCCCAAACTTCCTTTTCTTTGTTTTAAATCTTCTGCCTATTAATTTCATTTGGTAACCCCTAGTTCTTGTGTTATGAGAAGGAGAAAATAACACTTCCTTATTTCCTTTCTCCATATCAGTCATGATTTTATAGACCTCTATCATATCCCCCCTTAGTCGTCTCTTTTCCAAGTTGAAAAGTCAGTCTTATTAATCCCTCCTCATACGGAAGCCGTTCCGTACCCCTAATAATTTTTGTTGCCCTTTTCCAATTCCAATATATTTTTTTTGAGATGGGGCGACCCCATCTGCACAGAGTATTCAAGATGTGGGCATACCATGGATTTATATAGAGGCAATATGATATTTTATAGATTCATAGATACCGAGGTCAGAAGGGACCATTATGATCACCTAGTCTGACCTCCTGCACAACGCAGGCCACAGAATCTCACCCACCCACTCCTGCGAAAAACCTCACCTATGTCTGAGCTACTGAAGTCCTCAAATCATGGTTTAAAGATTTCAAAGAGCAGAGAATCCTCCAGCAAGTGACCCGTGCCCCATGCTACAGAGGAAGGCGAAAAACCTCCAGGGCCTCTTCCAATCTGCCCTGGAGGAAAATTCCTTCCTGACCCCAAATATGGCGATCAGCTGAACCCTGAGCATATGGGCAAGATTCACCAGCCAGATACTACAGAAAATTCTTTCCTGGGTAACTCAGATCCCACACCATCTAACATCCCATCACAGGCCATTAGGCCTATTTACCATGAATATTTAAAGATCAATTAATTTTCTGTCATCTTATCTATTCTTAATGTTTCCCAACATTCTGTTCACTTTTTTTGACTGCTGCCGCACATTGAGTGGATGTTTTCAGAGAACTATCCAGAATGACACCAAGGTCTCTTTCTTGAGTGGTAACAGCTACTTGAGACTCCATTTTATATGTATATTTTGGCAAACGTAATCCCATGTGCATTACTTTGCATTTATCAACATTGAATTTCTTCTGCCATTTTGTTGGCTAGTCACCCAGTTTTGAGAGATCCTTTTGTAGCTCTTTGCAGTCTGCTTGGGACTTAACTACCTTGAGTAGTCAGTTTTGTATCGTCGGCAAATTTTGCCACCTCACTGTTTACCCCTTTTTTCAGATCATGTATGAATATGTTGAATAGAACTGGGCCGACTATAGATCCCTGGGGGACACAACTATTTACCTCTCTCCATTCTGAAAACTGACCATTTATCCCTACCCTTTATTTCATATCTTTTAACCAGTTAGTGATCCCATGACAGCTTACTTTGCTTAAGAGCCTTTGGTGAGGGAACTTGTCAAAGGCTTTCTGAAAATCTGAGTACACTATATCCACTGGATCCCCCTTGTCCACATGCTTGTTGACCACCTCAGAGAATTCTAGTAGATTGGTGAGGCATAATTTCCCTTTACAAAAACCATGTTGATTCTTCCCCAGCAAATTATGTTCATCTATGTGTCTGACCATTTTGTTCTTTACTATAGTTTAAACCAGTTTGCCCGGTACTGAAGTCAGGCTTACTGGCCTGTAATAGTTGAAGGCATTCAGCCTCTGGGATTACAGAATGTCCCCTGCCTACCTCCTAAAGTTTTTAATTGGCTACATTTTGAAAAGAGTTTCAGGTGCTTTGAGAGAAGGCGTTGCATGGTTATAGAGTAAAACTGCTTGAAAGTTGTACTTTTATATTAAATGTCGATTCTTTAGAAACTGGCTAGGTGTAAAGAATATTTGAGAGAGCGTTTTCTATCAGTTGTACTAGATGCAGCAGCGAGGCGATTCCACTGACTTATTCTTTCTTCATTTTGTATTGCAGAATGGCCTGTGATTGTTGGGAAGAAATTAACTGCACAAATATTACAAAGACTGAATGCAATTTCACACATCCAAATATCAAAAGCTTTTGGACAATTACTTTACGTGTTAGGGCTGAGCTAGGACAAGTGAAATCTGTCTGGGTGGAAACAAATACATTTGTAGCAGACCAAAACAGTAAGTCTCTTATGATCTCAGCCTCTTACCTCCTTATAGAAAATATTTCTGATAATTGTTGTTATTATTGTGTCTTAGTTTTCTTCACTTTATATAGTATGTGAGAGAATTCAAAAGAGAGGTGATGGGACCTGCTGTGTTAGGAATCTGTTTTTAAAATCTGTTTCAGTTTATATTTGCTATGCCAGTGGTACGGATACAGAGACCTAGGAGAAACTGGTATCTGTCAACTTTTCTGTAATGATATTAAAACAAGTTTCTCATCTACACTGAACTCTTGTCAGCACCAGTTGATGGGGGAATCTGTTGATGACAACTAATTTTTCTAAATTGAACAGAGCCCAGGAGAGCAATAAGTTAACTTTTTTTATTTTCCTGTAGATTTTGGGCTTTTCTGCACACCTAATTTTGTGATCACTCCTAAACACATTTTGGCACCAAATGCATATAATTTCAAAAGTACCTACATTATTCCCTACTTGTATAGTATAAAGGGTCAGGGATATACAGTACACTCCCGTTTATCCAAAACCCTATAATCTGAACTTCCACGTTATCTGAATCCCTTCCTTGTCCCCCAGTGTGAGATACCTGACCTCTGCAGCCTCTTCGTGCTGGGGGATAAGGCAGGGATTCAGATAATAGAGCAGAGATCCCCAGCCAGGGCTGTGAGGAGGAGGACAAGCCCCTGGCCATGGCTCCTGCCCTTTTAATTATCCAAACTCAAGATTATCCAAATAAAATCAGTGTCCCCTGTGCTATTCAGATAATGGGGAGTATACCATACTGACAAAATCAAGGTTAATTTGGTGGCTGCGTGAACACATTTAACTTTACCATTTAGAAGTATCCACGAGTTCCTTTTTTATGGTTGGTTTCTGAGGTAGGAGGAGATTCAGTGGTGGGTTTCCTTTATTCAAAAGTTAAGTCTGAAATAATGTTTAGCGCAGAAGAGAGTCCTTCATTATTCCCTCTTATTTCCCAACCTGGGGAATGGATCCTGTGGGTGGGGGCATACGACTAGCTCAAAGGAAGTGCAAAGCAAAGGAGAGGCTCGGGGGCTGGGGAGGAACTGCATGATTCCACACCTACCCCTTCCCTGCTTGTGTATCCAGTACTCTGGGTACTTTCAAGTGGCCCCTTGAAAGCCAGCAGCCTTCTCTGCCTTCTCATGTGGCACCTCATGTAGCCAATCCTAAAATCAATTCCTGTAAACTCAGCTGTTAGCCTTCTAGCTTGTGTGTGTTTTTTCCTATGGCATTCAAATCAGCCATGTAGATCACACCCCAGATCATGTTTCACACTCTGAGCGGTGAGAGAGAGAATATACTGGGGAGAGTTACTTGCCAAGTGAAATGTTCAGAAGAGAGGACACGTTAAAGGAGAGAGAGCAGTTGCAACTGTAGTAGGGCATGATGCAAGAAGAAACTAAAAAGTTCATGATCCAATGTATTAACAAGAGGGCCAACTTTCCACAAAATAATTTTGAGCAGAGCAGAACCATTTGAATGAAGCAGGGTGAAGTTTTATTATTTTTGTTTTTCTGTTACCATAGCATGGATGACATTGCAACAAAATGAATCTAAACGTGTCCTGCCATTATAAAAATAATAAGCAGAAGTTACAGGAAAGGATCAGTTTTCTCTTGTGTTATGCTAGGCTGTCTGACTTTTTTTCTGGTCTTTTAACATTTGTTTTTTATATATTTGTAAAATAGCTGTGTATAGAGCTCAGAACTCCATTGTATTAGGCACTGTGATACAAATTAGTTAAGAGTCCAGGGCAACTCACCGTTTTTTCTTTATGCCATGCTATAACAATAATTAGGGATAAACTAATTGCTTGGTAGTCTTGTATTTATACAGGAAGGTACGTTTTAGCAGTTCACTTCCAAACTTTGGTGACCAACAAAATGTTCAAAAACCAGTCGGAGAACACTTCAGTCTCTCTGGTCACTCGATTTCTGATCTCAAAGTGACTATCCTTCAGCAAAAAAACTTCGAAAACAGACTCCAACGAGAGACTGCTGAATTGGAATTAATTTGTAAATTGGATACAATTAACTTAGGTTACTTTTTATAATGACTCAACCATTCCCAGTCTCTATTCAAGCCTATTTCCCCTTGTTTATTCCGCCCCCCCCTCCTCCCCCACTGTTCCTCAAACGTTCTTGTTAGACCCTGGATTTGTGCTGGAAATGGCCCACCTTGATTATCATACACATTGTAAGGAGAGTGATCACTTTAGATAAGCTATTACCAGCAGGAGAGTGGGGGGGGGGGGGAGAGAAAACCTTTTGTAGTGATAAACACCCATTTTTTCATGGTTTGTGTGTATAAAAACATCTTCTGTATTTTCCACAGTATGCATCCGATGAAGTGAGCTGTAGCTCACGAAAGCTTATGCTCAAATAAATTGGTTAGTCTCTAAGGTGCCACAAGTACTCCGTTTCTTTTTGCGAATACAGACTAACACGGCTGTTACTCTGAAAATGTTCAATGGGAAAATTAAAATATAACATACGAACGTAAGTGTGACGGGTTCGGTCACAGGGACCCCGTTGGGACTGTCACCTGATGTGCTGAGACTACCTCTGAGCCCGTTTTCCCTGGCAGCTTGGGACTTCAGTACCCTGCCTGGTTGAGCCAGACACGCTAGCTTGCTGCAAACACAGACTCGGGTCTGAACCATGTCCCCCACAAGCTGCAGACTTAACTGAAAACAGCTTAAGAAGTGCTACTGTCTCTAGCACCCAGACATCCAGTTCCCAATGGATCCAAACCCCAAATAAATCCATTTTACTCTGTATGAAGCCTATACAGGGTAAACTTATAAATTGTTCACCCTCTATAATGCTGATAGAGAGATATGCACTGCTGTTTGCTCCCCCAGGTATTAATTACTTGCTCTGGGTTAATAAGTAAAAAGTGATTTTATTAAATACAAAAAGCAGGATTTAAGTGGTTCCAAGTAATAACAGAACAAAGTAAGTTACCAAGCAAAATAAAACAAAAACATGCAAGTCTAAGCCTAATACTGTAAGAAACTGATTACAGATGAAACCTCACCCTCAGAGATGTTCCAATCGGCTTATTTCACAGACTAGACTCCTTTCTAGTTTGGGCCCAATCCTTTCCCCTGGTACAGTCCTTGTTCTAGCTCAGGTGGTAGCTAGCAGATTTCTCATGACTGCATCTCCTGAGACCCCAAGCCTTCATTCTTCTGGGCCTCACTCACAGGAAGGCTTGCAAGTAAACAGAGCCATCTACAGTCAGTTGTTCTAGTTGATGGGAGCTATCAAGATTATGAACCACCATTAATGGCCCGCACTTTGCATAATTACAATAGGACCTCAGAGTTATATTTTATATTTCTAGTTTCACATACAGGAATGATACATTTATACAAATAGGATGACCACACTCAGTAGATTATAAACTTTGTAATGATACCTTACAAGAGACCTTTTTCATGAAGCATATTCCAGTTACATTATATTCACACTCATTGTGACGTTGCACTCCATATGATTTTATGAAAATATCCTGATAAGACCCACTTCTTTTCCTCTTCTTTAAGCCTTGGCTGCACTGGGAGTTTGCCCCAATCCCAGCCATTGAAGACTATTCACAGACGTAGCTGGAGCAGTGCAAACTCCTAATGTAGGCAGGCATAGCTGCTATTCACACTGGTGGGGCCTAGCCTTGCTTGAAATAAAGGTAACCTGATGTAGTGCAAATAGCAGCTTTGCCTGCCTATACCAGAGGTGGTACCAATGCATCCACACCTGTGGCTAGAACCAGGATAAATTCCTAGCTGTAGACAAGGCCTTGGTTCTCCTTTTACCATGTTGCATGCATCTAACCTCTCCTCCTTGCTTGCATCTGTCTTTTCATCCTCCTTCCTCTAGAATCTTTTTGCTTTCTTTTTCTCTTCTTAGCAACCGCAGCATATAACAGTAGCGCCATGTTGAAATACAGGAGCACTTCACAGATGCAGCTGGCTGTGAAGTGAAACTGAGTGGGGTTATAACATCCTTGTCAGTTTCCTTTTGCGGCCTTCTCCACCTGTAGGTAGACTTTGCGCATGAGACACTACTCTGGAGTTGATTGCCTGGTCAAGGGGTGTGTATGAGAGAGACTACCGATCAGAAATAATAATAATAATTAATAAGCACATATATGGTGTGTTTTTATCTGTAGTTGTTAGTGCTTTGCAAATGCTGGTAAACTTCCTCAGTTTTATCCCCAGTGGATAGAGTGAAATGATTTTCCCAAAATCACACAATGAGTCAGTAGTATAGCCAGTAATAGAACCCACATCCTCTGACTCTAAGTCCAGTGTCCTATCTGCTGGAACAGATGAGGCTCCTTTGCTGGGAGGCAATATGGGAAGCCCAGAATGCATAGCTGATCTGGCATTTTGAAGGAAAAATTTAAATCAGATTAATGTCAACAAGGCTATGCAAAAGTCAGAGTGAACTGCAGATAGATCCTACTACAGCTTGATAATTTTTCAAGATAAAGTAGACAAAATGATTCTTCGTATAATTTAAATTCACATAAAAAGCCAATATTTAGTGCTGTGAAGCTATTTGAAATAATTAAGGAGTAAATGTATTTGAACGATTTATATCTCTTCCAAATAACAGGCTGTTGTATTCAGTAATTTCTTATTATGCATCAGATCAAAACTAGTAGGAAATTTGCTCATTTTTAAAAATTCCAAATGTTCATCTATTTTTTTTGTTCATTTTCAGCTACTATAGGGCCTCCTGTTATAGTAAATGTGGATTCAACACCTGATTCGCTTTTCCTTAGCTTCGTGCCGCCTGTAAAAGAAGATACTTTACAATATCTTGTGCGCTATTGGGAGAAATCAACAAATAAACAACATGTAAGAATTCTTTTTATCTCTCTCCTTTTTTTGGCAAAATGGTAGAAAGAAATGGAGGGCAAAGTTGTAATATTGACCTTTTTTCCAGCAGAAAAGAAGCTTGTTAGTTAACTGAAGGGAAGTTAATCTAATCTGGGCTCAGATTTATTAACTGTTATTAATTGAATGGATGTAAAGTTTTCCAAAGCCCTTAAGTGACTTAGGAATTCCATTTTCAAAAGTGATTTGGGCTCCTAAACACCTTCATTCTGAAAATCAGACTCCTAAGTCACTTAGGCACTTTTGAAAATTTTACCTAGGACCTCCGAGATTTTTCTCTCTCTCAGGCCTTGTTTGGACTGGGAATTTCAGCCACTTGTGTCCAGTTACTGGAGTAGCTGTGCTGGTTCAAATCAAAGCCTTAATGTAGACAGGTGCAAAACTGCTACAAAACCTGATTTGTGCAGTATCAAGAAAGGTGAGCTGTGCCAGTTCAAATCTTGGCCTATGGATAGGGCCCTACCAAATTCACAGTCCATTTTCGTCAATTCCATGGTCATAGGATTTTAAAAATTGTAAATTTCATGATTTCAGTTATTTAAATCTGAAATTTCCTTATGTTGTAATTATAAGGGTCCTGACCCAAAAAGGAGTTTGGGGGGTGAGGGGGATCGCACGGTTATTGGGGGGGGGGGCGTTGTGCGGGTTGTGGTACTGCTACACTTACTTCTGCGCTACTGTTGGCAGCGGTGTTGTCTTCAGAGCTGGGCAGCTGTAGAGCGGCGGCTGCTGGCCTTGAGCCTAGGTCTGAGGCAGCGCTGCCATCAGCAGCAGCACAGAAGTGAGGATGGCCTGGTCGGGTATTGCCACCTTCATTTCTGTCATGCTGCCTGCAGAGCAGGGCCCTCAAATCAGCAGCTGTTGCCCTCCAGCCACCCAGATCTGAAGGCATCAGTGCAGAAGTAAGGGTGGCAATACTGCGACCCCCCCCCCCGAAGATAACCTTGTGGACCCCCTGCAACTCCTTTTTTGGTTAGGACCACCAATTTGAGAAACACTGGTCTCTTCTGTTAAATCTGTATAGTATAAGGTAAAAGCACACAAAAGACCAGATTTCACGGGGAGAGGCCAGATTTCATTGTCCGTGATGTGTTTTTCATGGCCGTGAATTTGGTAGGGCTCTACCTATAGAGGTTTTGCAAACATATGGTGTACACCAAGTCATTAGTGTAGTTATACTTTTGTCAGGGCCACCAATGGCTATAAGCAGGGCAAATTCCCAGTCTGGACATGCTGGTTTTGGTTGAATAAACTGCCCACAAATGAGGAATTTTTGTTTTAAAGACATAGACTGATTTTTTTCATAAATGAAAAAATCCGCCCCGTCCAGAGCTGTCCCATCTGTAGAGCAGACCAGGGCAACCACACTGGTGCAGCTCACCTTTCTTGATACTGCACAGGTCAGGTCTTGTAGCAGATTTGCACCTGACTACATTAAGGCTTTGATTTGAACCAGCACAGCTACTCCAGTAACTGGACACAAGTGGCTGAAATTCCCAGTGCAAACAAGACCTGAGGTGCTTTGGGGGGTGCTCAGGGCGGCCCGGGGGGCCTGGTGCCGGCAGCAGAGGTCGGGCCCGTGCCCCACACTCACTGGCCAAGGTGTTTTGTTTTGTTTTTGTTTCCTGCAGCCCCCTGGGCTCTGTCTCTGGGGCCGGGTCACTTGGTGCTGCCGCAGCCTGTTCCATGGGCTCTCGGTGTCACCCAGCCACTAATGCCTGGGCAGGCTGCCCCTGCCCTTCCGCCTCAGACGGACCCTTCCCTTTTCTGGTGGGACCCTTCACTAACACAGGGGGTCACCTAGCACAGGTGAATGCCAGCCAGTAGTCTCCATCGCCTAGCATTGGTGTCCCCCCAGTGCCCCACACGTCCCCCTTCCACTGCCCTTTCTCCCCTCTCCCAGCACTGTGTGGGGTCCTCCAGTGCCACCTCTTATCACCCCCCCCCACCTCAAGGTCCTCCTTGCCTTTCAGCGCTCCAGCCTTGGGGTTCCCCTCCCTGCAGTACCAGGACCTGGGGTCCCACAACTCTGCTCTCTCCACCACCCACCAGGACTGGGGTCCTCCATCCATCTGCTTTTCTGCCTCCTCCCCAGCCCCCAGAGAAAACAAATCTTAGAGCTCCTCCTGAGTACTGGAGGGTCCTGGGGGTCCCCCAGCACCAGGGCACATATAGGCCTGCCAAGAGCCACCCAGTTCCCGAGACATGGGCTCTCAGTGTTGCGAACGTATAATTACATTTAAAAAAAAATCTACTGAGGGTAGCGAGACCATATGCACCTGGGAAGTGAATTTGCTACAAGAAATCCAGGAAGATGGATTTCAGAATCTAAGCAGTGTAACGCTGATCGTGATTGGTGAGATTTTTTTTTTTTTAAATTATATGAACTTCATTATAATTATATTGTAGTTCTTTTCTATAACAACATTATAATTATACAGCTGGGCGCTATCAATATTTAACCTACGGCCAGCAGCTGCCCTTGAAGTTCACTGTAACCAGATTAGATCTGTATAAAAAATGTTAAGGTGGGCCCCATACAGGCTGATTTGCCCCAGTCCCTGCACCCCCCTAGGGACGGCCCTGCCTCTGGCTTTCCAACTACTTACCCTTTTCATTTCAGTTAATGAGCTGAGCTTTTTTTTAAAAAAGACAGACCATGTCAAGGTTAATGCACCTCCCTCCTTTCCCAGAAAAACTGAGTTTTCTGACACACTTTTAACATACTCCCCTTCCTCTAGCTGACATACAGATGAGAGAGAACTCAGACCTCATGTCATAACTTTTAGCTTTGACATTAAGAATTAATCAAGTTCTTAACTGAGCTACCCAGCATTGAAAAAGGCAAACTGCTAGCTTTGTTAGACTGAGGACATAAGAATGCATTTAGTGTTGCCCTACAGTTCTCCCTGCTAGCTCCGTTCTTGTGAGTAGGCAAAGAAATAAATTGGTGAACAGCATGATCTTCACTGGACAGAACTTTTGTCTAATTCAGTTCTTGCTGTCTGGGGCCAGTGCTCTAGTGTCAAGAGTGGAGTGTTGATGCAAAAAGAACACCATATTTGCATCTGTCTTTAATCCCTAGATAATGGTTCTGGGCATCCTAGCCCAGAACCTGGTATTTTAAAGCAGCAGATTTGTTTTTGCCGATATTTTTGTTTTGTTGTTTTTCCAACTCCTACTCCTTCCAAATCACCATTTACTGCAGGTATTGGCACAAAAATACTGCAGACTTTCAGAGGTTCGAAGGGTGTTTTGTGTACAATGAAATTTTACATTAACCTACTTGCATTCACAAAATAAATAATCATGTCCGTGGTAGATGGGGAGCGTAAATAGCCAGATTTTGTTTCATTGAAGCAGAATGGCTCTATTTAGTAACATTTGCATTTAAAATGCACTGCAATAAGAAGCTCATACAGTTACACTACTTCTCTTGCATACTGTATAAATGTTAGTTATGAAAAATAATATTGTGAAGCTTTTGAATGGAAACTTGTGAATTCAAGTTGATTGTATTGAAGAAAACTCTTAATAGAAATATGGTTTTTGTAATAATATTATTTGCAATAACATATAAATTCACTTTTTTTTTTTTTTTAAACAGGAAACAGAATGGACCAAGAATACCCGAATCGGACTTCTGAATCTAAAGCAACTGACAGAGTATTGTTTTCAAATACGAGCAAAAGTCCATATATTACATGACAACATTGGACCATTAAGCAAAACTGATTGTCACAGAACTGCAGTTAATGGTATAAATCTTACTTCATGAACACCTGTTTTATCTCTTGTGTAATGAAACTGGTATAAAACTTGAGTCTTAAATAGCTAGCTGTTTTAATTTACTTTATCACACAACCAGTACCTGTCTTCAGTTTTAAAAGGGCACTGTTTTTTAGTAGTTCAAGAACATATTCGCATTCATTTTCACATAATGAGTTTTTCAGCAGCTCAATAAATGAGAGAGTAAACCAGAGCATCTGCCTCCCTTTCTCCACCCCTCCTAGATAGGATATTTTTTTTTTTTTTTTTTGATGGGGCTGTTAAGGTACAAATACAAATATATATTGGTATTCTAAGGGGAAATTACTTACTGGTAATTCCTTTTCTCACCTTGGGTCAAATTTGTTTGAAGGAAAACTCACCATGTCCCTCTCTGCCCTATCCCGTTCACCTGATCCCGGGCTCTGCCATTGTATGGAGAACGGGCAGGAGAGAGAGGAGGGGTGAGACAAGGTTGGGGAGGGCAAGGACAATTCAGAAACCAGTAAAGTTTGGTCTCATCTATATGTTGGCCACAGTGTTAGAATCTGGTTTGTCTGTGTCTGAGCTTAAGCCTGGTTTTAAACTCTGTTGTAAAGCCTGTGTAGATTTAGGCCTTCATGTTATGTCTCATACTCTAACCTGGAGGAATCACCTCTAGGCATGAGAAGACAGAATAGGCTCCATGCTCACATACTCCTTTTTCAATCCTCTCCCTACACAAATGTGTCAAACAAGGTGCTGCTTTAGGGCATGATCCTGCAAGATGCTGAGCACTCTGGCTCTAACCTAGTAAAGCTCTTAAAATACAGTAACTCCTCACTTAACATCATCCCTGTTTCTCGTTACATTGCTGACCAATTAGAGAACATGCTCGTTTAAAGCTGCCCAATGCTCCCTTATAATGTTGTTTGGCAGCTGCCTGCTTTGTCCACTGCTTGCAGAAAGAGCAGCCCGTTGGAGCGAACTGGTGGGGGCTTGGAACCAGGGTGGACCGGCAGCCCCCCTAGCAGCTCCCCTAAGTTCCCTGTGCGGCAGCTGTCCAGCAGGCTATCAACTGCCTGGTAGTTCAGCTGTCCCTCCCCCCACTGCCATGTGCTGCTCCTGCCCTCTGCCTTGGAGCGGCTCCTGGGAGCCTCCTGCTTACTGTGCAGAGGTCGGGGGGGGAGGGGGTGCTAATGTCAGGGTGTCCCCCTCCCCCCTGCTCCTGTGCCCCATCTCCATAGAGCAGGGGGACACACGACAGGGCTCAGGACAGAGGGAGCGTGCTGGCGGAAGTTGCTGTCTCAACTTGCTGATCTACTTAAAAAGGCAGTTTACTTGGAGTGGGGTCAGCATACTTAAAGGGGCAATGTACGTGTCTCTCTCTCACATACACACACACACACACACAGGTGCCTCTCTCTCACGCATGCACGCATGGTGTGTGTCTGTCTCTCTCTCTGCCATGCTGTCTCCCCTCCCTCCATTTGTCCTTGCTTGTAGAGTGTGAGGTTACATTAACAACAGGGCTGAGCCGAGTGCTAGTTCATCATTTAGCAGAAAGGCATTCCCTGGGAAATATCCCACCCTCTGACTCCTCCACCTCAACCAAGCTTCACAGTCATCATTGCTGTGTACAGTATTCAATTGTTTAAAACTTATACTCTGTGTATGTATGTATATATATATATAGTCTTTTGCCTGGTGAAAAAAATTTCTCTGGAACCTAACCCCCGCATTTACATTAATTCTTATGGGGAAATTGGATTCGGTTAACTTCGTTTTGCTTAAAGTACATTTTTTCAGGAACATAAACTACAACGTTAAGCGAAGAGTTACAGTATGTTCTTAACTTTAAGCATGTGCGCACACCACTGGGACTACTCCTATGTTAGTTAAGTACATGTTTCAGTGCGTTAGCAGGGCAGAGTGGATGAATTTAAATAAGAGTTAAGCCTCTGGGTCTGCCATTCTAGTACCTCACACTGAATCATTGTTTAATAGAGCAATGCAAATTATCCAGGGCAAATACACTAATATTAATATTTCTTCTGCTTAGTGGGATTTGGATCTCAGCCTGTGAATTTCTACATTGTTTGGCTTAAGATAGTAGTGTTCGTTTTAAACAAAATTTTGAGAAGAATGAGACATAGCATGATGTACTTGCTATTGATGTTTCTCCTCCTCTTCCCAGCAATTTTTGATAAAAGTTCGTGTTCCCCATAGCTCTTTTACTCCCATGTTAAAGCTGGAGAGTATCATTTTATTTTGTTTTTTGATAGTGTCTGTCACTATCATGTCTAAGGTTTGATTCTAGAAAAAGAGTTCCATGTGCCTGAAATACACGTTTAGCACCTCTGGCGGAAGCTACTCATGACCTGTAAGTTACGCAGTGATACTGCCGTGCACAAGAGGTGAAGCTTCTGTGTTGTTGTGTTAAACAAGGGAAGTCTATAAAAGCCTCCTCCTTATTATGATGCAATTTAAATTAGTATCCAAAACAATTGATTAGTTTTCACATTAAAAAGTTATCAAGACTTGTTGATAAACTTGACGCCCGTGGAGTAAAAAGAAAAAGCTTTTGATATATACATTTTTACTTCTCTCTTTTCAGATGCAACCAGAGCTGGATTTGTTGTAATAATATTTGTTGCAGCCACAGTTACTGTGGTGTTTTCAGCAATTGTCTGTTTCCTTTTTATTCAGAAATTTCATCAAGTCGTTAAATATTGGTTTCAACCTCCTTTTAAAATGCCTCCACATATTGAAGAGGTAGGTGTTTTTTGTCTTTTTGTTTCGCAGAAGGGGTAGTGGTGTGACTGGAATGAACTGGTTAGGTTAGTTGAGCTCACATAGACGCTACAAAATATTAAACTCTTGCCTGTCTGAGTTTACATTCAAACTCCATAAATGCAGTATAGCTTGTTGCTTTTCATATTTAGTGTGGCTGTAATATAACTCCAGTTTATGCCATTTTACTTAGCTGGAATCCTTTGCTCACTCTGTACTTAAGTACAGATATTGTGGTGTTCCTTTGTGTGAAACTCTCATAACATGAAAAAAGGAAATTCAATTTTTTGTTTTAAAATAAAAATATTGATTAATCAGCAGACCAATTCTTCACTAGAGAACTGAGACCAAATTGCAGGTGATACAGTATTAGGAGTTTGGGGGTTTAAGTAGACTTTATCGCTCACGTACTGAATTACAGGGGAGCATGTGCCATTTTAAGAGTGGACACCAAATATCAGAATCTCTGAAGGCCTTGGGAGATGAAAGGTATATGTGGGGGTGGGGGAATTGTTTTGGGTGGGGGTTTGTTTTGTATGGTTTATTACAGTTCACAGATGAATGACGAAAGATGCATGTGACTTTTTTTTCTGGCAGCTCATGCATCTCTGTACTGAAGAACATTTCAGCTCTGTTCAACTTCCTCTTTTTACGTTTTAAACAGGAAATGTTTTTCTATTGATCATGAATTAAAATTTATGGCTTGAGACAACTTCCACATCATGTGTTAAACATTTCTACTATCAAAAACAATCCTTTGAGCTAGGGTGCTTTTGTGATTAAGGAACTGGATCAGGACTTCAGGATCTGGGTTCAGTTTCCAAGTCTGCTATAGATTTCCTGCATGACCTACGGCAAGACACTTAATCTGTCTCTGCCTCAGTTCCTGTCTGTAAAATGAAGATGATGATGATGATTTCCCACCTCAAAAGGGTTTTGTGAGGAGAAGTTTAATAACGTTATGCAATTAGATATTATTATTATTATGATGGGGGGGCACAGAAGTACCTAAATATGTTCACTTTTTAAAAATACACATTATATTATGGAAAGGATGGTAAGAGTTATTCTGTTTTCTAATGCTTATTCTCCATCAGAATTTATAACCCTCAGTGCAGAGGTCGTTAGGATTCCAACTGGATAGTAAGCAGCAGAAATCAGGTGAATGCTTCAGCAACAGTGAACCTGTTTTCAGGCAAATAACACTGATAATGATGCATACATATTACAAGCAGAATTGTTTCTAAATGTTTTCCAAGAGGGGTTATCTGGCCTAGTGCTTTTCTTCCTCTTACATCTATGGATATGTGAAAAGATTGTCATTAGAACAAGTTACCATAGTTAATATATGGTAGTGGCTTCTATTTCATATGTATTTTTTTTTTTAGCTTTTCAGAAAGTCGCACAGTTCCTCCTTTTGACCAAATTCAAGGCTTTCATTTGAGTTACAGGAAGCAGATTTGATATTTTCCCACTCCTTTGGTGTAGCAAAAAAAATCACAAACTGATTATTTCTTGAATTCATTAAAATGTACTTATTTGCTCTTCCTGTCTTTAAAATCTACTTGTAAAAATTATTTGAATCAGATTAATGCCAGAGGTAAGAAAGTCATGATAAAATAACTTTAAATTGTTCCTTGTCCCTACCCTGTCACCTGTATCTATAATTAAAACTATATTAATACAGAAGCCAACAAAAATGTTATGCCATGTTGTAGTTTGTAACGTTAGGAAAGTTTTTGGCTTCTAGGCTTTCTAACTAGCCCTGGAATAACTCCTCAACAATAAAAATTTTGTGCTCAGCTGTCTGAGGTGCTCTCACGTCCTCTGTTCCAACTGAAATGTATTCAAAGACACAAGATCAGATTTCTAAGATCTCAGAATCTTCCTCAGATCTAAGAATTTTTCCTTGTTTCCCTGGATTAAAAATCCACACTTTTTAGTACAAGGCTGTTTATAATTTGAAATGCAAAATATAAATTATAGGAATAGTATTTTGTTAGGGTTTGCAGATAACAATATGGGAAGGTGGAGATCTAATCCAACTTGCACTGTACTGAAAACTTTGTGTTCTCATTTGCCCTGTCAGTATTTCAGACCTCTTTCTCAAGAGCCTCTCAGTTGTTTAGGACCATCTGTGTTGTGCTTGTTTTAGGCCTTTTGTTTGGTGGGGTGATAGATTTGTTTATTTTGTCCTGGGGCAATCTACTTAAAGCTGACATTCATCATTAAGTTGGGTATGCTATTATTCTAGTTGCATACATGCATTCATAGTGTCTGGTTGCATTTTTATAAATCCAAAACTCCACGAGTTGTCCGTATAAAGTGATACCGAATAGGTGTCAAAAGGTGTGTAAGAACAAAAAAATCATATCAGCCTGGTCCTTGTCCAGTATTAATCAATGTAAAGCAGAGGTGTAGCCATGGGTGGGCCTGAGTGGACTGCGGCGAGCCCGCTTAGCATCCAGGCCCATCCAAATCGGGGCCGGATCCCTCCAAATCCACAGGCTGGGACTCCTGACCCCAGCTCGGTGTCCGACCACGTCCCTCTCCTGCTGGCTTTTAAAACACTGCTGCCCTGGTCTGCGGCCCCAGTGCTAGTCCCTCGGGGGTGGGGAGGGGAGGGCAAAGGGAGGTTGCCTCGTGGGGGCAGGTCGGGCAGGGCTAGTGCTGGGACTGGAGACTGGGGCAGCAGCACGCATTGCCAGCAGGTAGGGGATGCAGTCTGACAGATTGGGTTGGGAGGGATGGATGGAGCTCAAGCCCTGGTGGGGCCCTCCCTCCTGCCCATGGGCGTGCCCCGCAGCCTGTGTGCCCCGAGTGGTCAGGGGTGACGGGGGGAGGTGGGCCCCCCATCCCTCCTGCTCCCCCTCTGCAGGGCCCCCATCCCTCCTGTCGTCCCCCCGTGCCCTGCCCAGTCATTGCCTGCCCACCTGCCTAAAAGCCAGGACCCACCCAGGTTTCCTGTCTTAACAGCACTGATGTAAAGTGCATGAAACTTTTGTTTGTTCCACATGGGCTATCGAGAGGTGAACTTCTGGTGGCAGGCACGCAGCCTGATGGCAATTCTGTAGTGCTTTATACTGTGTATAAAATATATTAGCTATATTACAGCCCAGTTCCTGTACTTGACCACCCAGTCTTAACATTTGAGATGTCAGCCAATTTGAACACCCACCTGTGAAATTAAATAACTCTAGCTAATAGAATACTGTGATTAATCAACATATAATGTACTCTATTGACTTGCATTATATTGATGAAGAATGTATCATTTGATATTTTGACTAATTCAGCAACTAAAAGTTTCCAACTTAGAGCTCTAACACTTAAATTTTGTTACATTCAAGTGTGTTGGTGATGTCAAAGCTCTGTTTGTAGATGACAGGCTGTCAAATGGTTAATTTTTGGTGTGTTTTGCTTTTAAAAGATAGTTGGAGTAGGTCATGTTTGAAAGTTGTGTTTCATGACAAGTGTCTCTAAGATGGGAAATGAAACAGGCTTTTAAAACATTTAATGGTGTGTATTGATTAAACTGGAAACCTTTAAAACAATTAGAACACTGTTTTTTGCTGAAAATAACAGTCAAGTCTGAGCTAATCAAGTTAGGGAAAAAACATGTTAGTTTGTTATACTGTTGGTTTAAATACTTTGACCTTTGATTTAGTGTTTTTTTTTAAAAAAAAAAGCTCTTTGCATTTATCAACATTGCACTAGTACTGTTTCTATAAAATGAGTCACAGGTGTGCATCTATGCTCACAAGTACAGAGTCTAATTACTGCATACATGTGATTATTATGGAGTACTTGTTGCACCTTAGAGACTAACCAATTTATTTGAGCAGGACAGTGGGGTGGGAGGAGGTATTGTTTCATGATCTCTGTGTGTATATAAAGTCTGCTGCAGTTTCCACGGTATGCATCCGATGAAGTGAGCTGTAGCTCATGAAAGCTCATGCTCAAATAAATTGGTTAGTCTCTAAGGTGCCACAAGTACTCCTTTTCTTTTTGCGAATACAGACTAACACGGCTGTTACTCTGAAACATGTGATTATTATGTTTCCTAGCAGCCTCAAGTTCTGTGTGACGACACATTTTTGAAAGGACTATTTATAATAGCGTTGGTTTTTGTAATGTGACTTCTAAGTAGAGCCAGCTTTTAAGATCACCCTCTCCAAATTATGACACTAAAAATTGCTCCATATATATACTGTAAACACAGTACAGTTGTGAAATGTGTGTTAACTACGTAGGTAGAGTGAAAGTAAGTTAGGATGCTTCTATATTAAAGTGATATTTTAACATTGAGAAATTCCTATTCTGGGTAGATAAAGTAGTAAGAAACTACAGAATGCTCCTGATGCATACATGGCAAAAGTTACAAAGTAGTTGGAAGCTGGAAAATCCCTATAGAATTTACTTTCATTTTGCCTTGCCAAGTTTTCTCAGCTGATATCAACAGATTATAAGAAATAGAATGGAAGTTCCCCAGTTCAGTATGAAATGAAAGATGCTGCAGGTTTTTTCTGCTGTCTTCCAGTAAGTAACAGAATCCCAGTAAATTTAACAGAAAAGTACACTGGGACATTTGTGGTCATTTAAAAATGATTAATCATATATCTGATTAACTTCTCAGAGTTATTCCTGTCATCAAAAGTAGGAATGATTCCAATATGAAAATACTGTAAGGCCAAATCCTGCAGTCCCAATTCAGGCAACATTCTTAGTGACTTCAGTGACTGAGGACTGCAGGATTTGCTCTTTAGTTTGTGTGGATTTGTTTGCATAAAAAAAATCTACATTACAAGAAACATTTATTAATATTTCAAAGTCAAGCACTCAGAATTTGGGAACTACCCAAAATAAGGTTGCTGGTGCAACTTTAATTCAACTCCCATGTGCATATGCATTTTGATGATAGTCTTTAATTACATGATCAAACATGACTTTTTCCACAGAATCTGTCTCATTCAGTGAGTGGATTATTAAATATTTCTTTTTATTCCCCCCTCGTTCTGTGTGTGGCCCCAGGCTTCATTTACTGGACACCCTCAAACTCTGCTTTCCCCATAACCTCTTTAGTGCTTCACTTCAATGAATTTGTCTTCACCACACTCCTGAGATGAGTGGGTAATATCCCCATTTTACGGGTGGAGAGCTGAGGCACAGAGAGAGTAAGGCCAAAATTACCAAGTGTCCACTAATTTTGAATGCCTAACTGAAGACTTATGAGGGCCTGATTTTTCAGAGAACTTGGCATTTTTATAGCATGTTGTGTTGAGAACACAGCTCCTATTGAATTCAATTGCTGGTATGAATGCTTTGCACTTTGGCATATCTGGTGCCAAGTGGCTCTTTCAGGCATCCAGAAATGGAACACAGAGGCTTGGTGTCAATTACCAACTTGTGCTGGTATAACTGTTACACCTGGGGGAGTTCTGTGCCACTGCGCATGCATAGAATTCATGTCCCCCGCAGATTTCTTTGCTTCCTTGCAGAAAAATGACTTTCTGACAGGGAAGCAAAGGATCACTCTTGTGGCTTTCAAGTGACCCTCCCCAGTAGTATGTTTTGGGTGCCCAGGGCAGCCGACAGAGAGGTAAAACACTGTGGGGCAGAGGATGGGACTGGGGAAATCCTGGCTTGTGGCTCCTACCCTGCTCTGGGTTCAGCTGCTAGTCCTGGCAGAGTTGGGGAGGACGGGACTTCCTCTTCCCCTGCACAGCTGGTATCCAGAGTCGGGCCACACCCACCTCCAGATGGTTTGTTTCCCAAGGCTCCAGGAAGCTCTGCAAACTTCCCCCGCACTTCCTGTGCCCAATGTTCCTCAGCTGCAGGGGGAGGGATCACTGTATGGGGAGCTGCTCCCCCATCTGCCCAACCCCCCGTGCATCCAGACCCTCCCACTGAGCCTCACCACCACCACCACCACCTGGACCACCCTGACGAGCCACCTGGATCCCCACCCCACTGCACCTGGATTTCCACCCCACTGAGCCCCACTCCCCCAGCATCGGGACCCTACCACTGAGGGCCCCCCGACCTCCCCTGCTGAGCTACAACCATCTTCACCTGGACCCCCCTGCAGAGTCCCATTACCGTTGCACCTAGAACCTCCCAACAAACCCCTGTGCATCCAGATCCCCACACAGAACCCTCTCAACCCACACGTGGATTTCCCACCCCACCCCCGCACTAATCCCCTCCACACTTGGAGCCTGCCTGCCTGCCCGCACCTGGCACGAAGGGGAAGGGCCCTGGGGTGTTGCGCTGTGTCAGGGTTGGGTGCAGCCTCACACCACTGAGTCCGTGTCCCCGGGGGGGCGGGAAGCTGAACAGTGATCTCCCACCTCTGTGCAGCCAGTGGTCTGTGCCTAATGCCATGCTCGAGCTTCCATATTTATTTGACAATAACATTTCAAAGAATTTAAAAATATTATGAGCAGAATTTTTAATTTTTTTGGCACAGAATCCTCTCCGGAGTTAACTGCATCATACAAGGGTATGGGAAATCCTCGCCCCCAAGCAACAGAGGCAATATTTTGAACCCACTCCTGTAAAAAAAAAAAAAAAAAGAAATCCTGGGAGAAATCAGGAGGGGGCATGCGACCCCATGTGTCCGTCCACCCCACACGCATCACCTCTGTCAAGCGACATAGTTATGCCGACCTGACCCTAGAATAGACAGTACTATGAATACAGGAGGGCTTCTCCTGTCAACATAGCTATCACTTCTTGGGGAGGTGGAGTACCTACGCTGATGGGAGAAGCTCTCCTGTCGGTGTAGGTAGTATTTTCACTAAGCACTACAGTGGCACACTAAGTGTAGACAAGACGCAGTTAATGGCCACCTGTGAAATGTCTGGATTACATGACTACTCCAGTTCCACATAGGAACTCTGTGGCAGAGGCAGGAAAAGAATCCAGTTCTCCAGAATGCTGTTCAGCTTCCCTAACCGGGACAGGAGATCATCCTTTCTCTTCATGAAATCCCCTGCTTCATTCACCACACACCCTCTAACTTCTGCTACAAACAAGGCCCGAGTCCTGTTGACAACAGTCTCATGCACTATACAACCCTGATTCATTCCCAGAGCAGAGCCATCCTGTGCACTGAATGGGGAAGGGACGGGGTGGAAAACATAGCATGTGATCATGTAATTAAATATTGTATCATAACACATATGTATAGAAGGGCTGAATTAAGGTTACAGTCAACCTTCATCCTGGGATTTCCAAATTTCGGAGTGCTTGACTTCAAAGGCACCCTAATGTGCTTTTAATGTAGTATTTTTAATGTAATTTTCCTAATATTTAAAAAATGAGGAAAAATAATTCCATGATGAGGAAGCAATTTACCCCCACCTGGGTCATCAGCAAGGTTCAGACCTTTAGATCTGCAGCACAGAACTTTATCACTTGAGCTGTTATCCTCCCTGTGGGCCAGTCATTAGAGGGGGATGAGCCACACATTTTGCCAATGGGTTTCGCAGCGATCTTCTGACAACAGGGGAATGTAGACATTTGGGAATCCTGGTTCGATTCCAGGTTCTGTAGACTAGTGATTAGGTCCTTCTTCCCTGTAGCTTTAGCCCAGCTGCCATTGCCTGTCTCTAGCTCCCTTTCTCCCTTCTCCCCTTCCTCTTGATTCCTCATCCATCTGCATTCCAGTGTTTGCTTCGTCCTTCTCCATGCTGCCTGGGTGCCAGCAGGAGGATCACAGAGACGCAACATCCCTGCCATTCTGGTGTTCAGTGCCACAGCAACAGCTAGGAGAAGCAGTTGCTCAGAAAGTCCTGCTGAGCCCCTGCAGCCCTTGGGATAGAACATGCTCTGAGCAGATGGAATCGTCAGAGAATTTAGCTGCCAAACTCTAACAAGCCTCTACTGAGCTTCCACAAACAGCTTTTCAGGGGCTTATATTTTGGCCAAATTTGGGTGAATTTTCATGGGGATTGCAAAAGGCACACCCCATGGCACCGAGGTAACCCCTCCCTCCAGGCCAAATTTCAGGTCCCTGCTCCAAAGCACAAAAGGTCTAGAGCATCTCAACAGAACAGTTGCAAGAACATTTTTAACATGTGCAAAACACATTTTTCTGTAATCTCCTGCTTGGAAATGGCTGAATTTTTTTTTAAACTCCTTCTCCCGCACCATAATCAGCCTGAAGCTGACCCAATTAAAGTATGGCAAAATTATAAACAGCAGAAAATAGGGTTTTATAATGAAGTAGTGTTGGGTAACCTTAATTTATGGGTGGCACTATCAGCGCCGCATATAAGTACACATTCCTAAACCATATAGCATGAGATTGGTCTGTTACAGCATTTGTTCTTCAGAGTGCATTATAACTAATTATTGTTTTTTGCCTTTTTTAGTATTTAAAGGATCCTGGAATGCCTGTTTTAGAAGAATTGCAGAATAATTGTGCTGAGGAAGATCCCTGGGACTCCTTGTCAGTTGTTTCCAATGCAGAAGGAAGTCAAGCACTAGTAAAGGACACTCTGACATTCAGACAGCAGATCTACTGAAAGTGGAAAGAACTTCATTACATTGCGGTAGAAGGACCTGTACCAGTGCCTTGATGCTATAGAAAGATGATAGTGTCACTGTTGACAAACCAAGTTGTGGGAGTCTTGACTTCCTGAGAACATTGTGTAACCTTGAGTAGGGTTTTAATGGTTTCTACTGCAATTCACCATATGAAGTCCCTTCTCCACGAGAGACTTTTTAAAAATGGATTTGAATGTGAACTGGAAATGAACACTAAAAGAGCAGGGAAAGGACAACAACATGGTTGGAGTAAAATGGCTGCATCTGAACATCTTTGCAGAAAAGACTGCACTATTACTATGAACGGTGTTGATTATTAAGTTGATCTAGGTTCTAACGAATTTTAGTGGACCGTAGCACTTTATGGTAGGATATAGTACTAGAAAGAATTTTTCAGTGAGTTAGTAGATTACTGCACCATGAATGATTATTGATCTTTGCTCATCAGTACTTCTATATAAAGTCTGTCCCTTAGCACACAGTAAGTTAGCACTCAGAAAATGACTCAGACCAATTTTTCACATATATAAAATTTTAAGAGTGTGGTGCTCTATATCTGAAGGAAATAGCATGTTTTCAGGAATCCATTTTGTCCTCCCTCCCCCCTTATTTGTGTGGTTTTTTTTTTAAAAAAAATTTGTTCCAGTAAAAGATGAAAAATTTATATGAGCTGAGGAGAAACCAGCACATAATTCACTCCCAATTAAGGAACCATCATGGAAGGAGTGCTTACAGGGACAGACAGGTTGGATCACTTCTCCTCTGAGCCTTCTGATGCTTGCACAACAATGGCATTAATTTCTTCTACAACTGCAGTGTGGAGATGCTCTCTCTGTAGGGGGCGTCACATCCTTTACAGTGAAATGAACTCCTAAAGCTTGTATCAGACACTAAAATATAACAAGTTTGGCTACCTGGAGAGCCCTTCCAAAAGTCATTCAACAGAACTTGTCGGGTTTTGATGCACATGAACCAAAGCTTTCTGTGTAGTCAGAATACACGTGGGCAAGATGTGTCAAACATAGGGTTTACCCACAGCTAGTGGACACGAAGAACAAAGCCATGGTTCTCTCACCTGCTCAGGCAAGTTCTGACTGCTAGTAAAGACAAGACCCGGGATATGGAGTGTGGCTGTTTGGAGAATGAAGCATCCGAAAATTCTTTACACCACTTCATCGTATACGTGAAAATCTTGCTGTTAAAAATCCTACAACGTGTATTGGAATATTATTTGTATGGACATTTAATACAAATAATTTAAATATGGAAAAAGTGTTTTAGGGTGTTTTGTTTCCCAATGGTTTTTTTCCTTCAAATTCCATGTGGTCATTTGCTGTTCCTTTAGGATCTAATCAGTGCCTAAATGAGGAAGAAAGGACTTCTTTCATATGACCATTATGAAGAGCAGAGGTTTATGTGCAGGGATATGGTAAGTTAGCATTATAGAATGCCCTTTTAGTGCCTCTCTTCTTCATTTTCCAGGTTGACCCTTTATTCATATGAAAATAAGCTTCAGTTATGGTTCTAGACAGAATTTAAAAATAAGCACAGTGACATTCTGCTCTTGTCTGGGATGGGGAGAAGTGCTTGTGTGGCTCTAAACTTAAAATTCTGCTCACATTAAACAATATATATGATCAAATGTGACTCATCACTTTCAAATTCAATGACTTCATAAAACATTTTCCATACATCCACCTCACATGTTTAACTTACTGCTTTAAACAAGATAATGTTTTTTTTCCAGTTCTGGTAATGTGGTCTACGTTAAAGTTGTTATCCTTCTGATTAAGGCTAAGATTTAGTCACAGGTATTTTTGGTAAAAGTTATGGTCAGGTCACAGGCAATAAATAAAAATTCACAGCCTGTGACCTGTCCATGACTTTTATCAAAAATACCCCTGACTAAATCTCTACTTCTAGGGCCCCGATTCTTGGGGGGGGGGCTGCTCCAGTGCTGGGCGTTGACTGCCCCCCAGCTGCCACTCTCCAAACACCCTCCAGGTGCCCCTGGGGCTGCTGCTCCAGCCACCCCAGGACTGCTGGCTTGGGCAGTCTCCAGGACCAGCTGCTGCTCACATGGTCCCTGTAGCCAGCTGACCCTGAGGTCAGCTGCTCAGGTGGCCTTGAAGTCAGCTGTACCAGCAGTCACGGAAAGTTATGGAATCCGTGACTTCTGCGGCCTTGTGAAAGAATCGCAGCCTTAGTCATGATCATTATTAATAGTTGATCATGTTAAGTTTCTTAATGAATTGGGTGGAGAGGAGCTCAGCTATTTTATTATTTATAAAACCATCCAGCTGTGGTGGTACTGGTAATTCAGTAGTTCATTACATTACTAAAAGGGAAATGTAAACAACCCTACACAATCCAAACATTTCACCTTAATACATTCAATTCTATGTAGGTTTTTAACCACACTCACCACTGTATTCTCTCAGCACCTACCAATAGTGCATTAAGCAATGTGACTACACATCCGTCACAGGCTGGTTGGTCTCTTATCCTCACCCCAGTTTCTTTGCGGGTGGGTCTCAGCAACCCGCTGCTGTTAGTAATGGGGATCTTCCTGCCAGGGTCCCCCACCCTATCTTCAGTTGAGGGGGATGGGGCCTTTTCACCCCTATTGTGACTTGGAACCAGGTGTCCATCCACCCCCCTAGTTACATAAAGGGAGCCAGGATTCAGAGAGTGCTGCATAAGGTAAATGTGACAAAGAGAGGTAGGAAGTAGGGCAGGTTCAATAAGAGTGGGCAGCTGAGAATGAAGGGAATCAGAAAGGGACATTAATGGAAGTAGAAGTGGAGGGGAAACTGGAAAAAGGATAATGTAGTGCCCATCTTTTAAAAAGGGAAGGAGGAGGATCCGGGGAACTACAAGCCAGTCAGCGTCATCTCAGTCCCTGGA
Organism: Lepidochelys olivacea; assembly: GCF_965140295.1. NCBI lineage: Eukaryota > Metazoa > Chordata > Testudines > Cheloniidae > Lepidochelys > Lepidochelys olivacea. Next base: position 166,835,762 of record NC_140411.1, on the reverse strand, counting down.
AAAATCATGGAGCAGGTCCTCAAGGAATCAATTTTGAAGCACTTTGGGGAGAGGAAAGTGATCAGGAACAGCATGGATTCATGCCTGACTAACCTAATTGCTTTCTATGATGAGATAACTGGCTCTGTGGATGAGGGGAAAGCAGTGGACGTGTTATTCCTTGACTTTAGCAAAGCTTTTGACACGGTCTCCCACAGTATTCTTGCCAGCAAGTGAAAGAAGTATGGGCTGGATAAATGGATTATAAGGTGGATAGAAAGCTGGCTAGATCATCAGGCTCAAAAGGTAGCGATCAATGGCGCCATGTCTAGTTGGCACCTGGTATCAAGCGGAGTGCGCCAAGGGTCGGTCCTCGGGCCGGTTTTGTTCAGTATCCATTAATGATCTGGAGGATGGCATGGATGCACCCTCAGCAAGTTTGCAGATGACACTAAACTGGGAGGAGTGGTAGATACGCTGGAGGGTAGGGATAGGATACAGAGGGACCTAGACAAATTAGAGGATTGGGCCAAAAGTAATCTGATGAGGTTCAACAAGGACAAGTGCAGAGTCCTGCACTTAGGATGGAAGAATCCCATGCACCGCTACAGACTAGGGACCAAGTGGCTAGGCAGCAGTTCTGCAGAAAAGGACCTAGGGATTACAGTGGACAAGAAGCTGGATATGAGTCAACAGTGCGCCCTTGTTGCCAAGAAGGCTAACAGCATTTTGGGCTGTATAAGTAGGGGCGTTGCCAGCAGATCGAGGGATGTGATCGTTCCCCTTTATTTGACATTGGTGAGGCCTCATCTGGAGTACTGTGTCCAGTTTTGGGCCCCACACTACAAGAAGGATGTGGAAAAATTGGAAAGAGTCCAGGGGAGGGCAACAAAAATGATTAGGGGTCTGGAACACATGACTTATGAGGAGCGGCTGAGGGAACTGGGATTGTTTAGTCAGCGGAAGAGAAGAATGAGGGGGGATTTGATAGCTGCTTTCAGCTACCTGAAAAAGGGTTCCAAAGAGGATGGATCTAGACTGTTCTCAGTGGTAGCAGATGACAAAACAAGGAGTAATGGTCTCAAGTTGCAGTGGGGGAGGTTTAGGTTGGATATTAGGAAACACTATTTCACTAGTGGTGAAGCACTGGAATGGGTTACCTAGGGAGGTGGTGGAATCTCCATCCTTAGAGGTTTTTAAGGCCCAGCTTGACAAAGCCTTGGCTGGGATGATTTAGCTGGGGATTGGTCCTGCTTTGAGCAGAGGGTTGGACTCCTGAGGTCCCGTCCAACCCTGATATTCTATGATTCTATGTGCAGTAGTGTCTTGTTTTGATAGGATGCTTTTGTTTTTAGAATATCTGTTATGTGCTTAAGAGAAGATTAACGCAAAGAAATGCACTTTGCATGTGAGCGGAAAGGTTTGTGATGATCCTTTGCAGGGAATTTATTCCAGGGTGTTGGACCAGCCTCTGAGAAAGTTCTGTCCCTCACACAGACAAGGTTTATTCTTTCTGTAGAGAGTTCTGTTGTGCTACAGGAGCAGAGTTGTCCAAGAACTTTGTCCCGGAGCTTTCAGTGGTCTTGTATATTGTGGGCGCAGACTATGAAGCACTTTGAGGATAAGGACTGAGATCTTGAACTTGCTTTGAAATTCTGTGGGAAGCCAGTGCAGAGGACAGGTGTAATGGAAGGAAAACATGATAATGTGAAGATGAAACTGACTGACCAGCATAATGTAAGTTACATGCTTTTGTTAATGTTTAGTGATATGCGCAGAGTCTTTTGCAAACTCTTTGGTTCATTGCTCTGATTTCCTCATCTTTTCATCTCTAGCAGCAGTCTTGCTGAACCACTATTTGTATTACCAGAGTGCCCCGGAAGCACGAGTCATGGACCAGGACCCCATGGGGGTAGGGGCGGTACAAACACAGATGATTCCATCCCCAAAGAGCTTACAGTCTAAGTATTAAGACAAGAAATGGATACAGACAGCTGTCCAGTACCATCCCCATGCTACAGTGAACTTGGAGTATTAAGGAACAGCCAAGCTGTACACAAGTTTCCCTCTGATATTAATGAAGTACAGCCACCTGAGAGAGAGAGATGCTAAAATGATGTTAAATGTTAAACTAATGTCCAGTTTCTTGGGGGATTATGCCTGACAACTAGCTACTTAAAAGCATGGGGGCTGCTCAGCCAGGTTTTGGGTGGTAGAAGGGGTTGTCCAAGTGAAACCTGTTTTGCACCACCTCCTTACTGCCAAATGTTTCTGTAATTCTCAGCATTTACTCATCAACCTGCCTAGCTTCCCCTGCAACCAGGAGAGGGGGAAAGGAGAAGAGCAGCTTAGATTGGTAAGCTATAGAAAAGGCACATCAAAGTGTGACAGGTTAAATGAGGAAATGTACTGAAGCTAGACAACACTGCATTTCCACAGTGCCACACTTCATCCGAGAGCCTTGACACGTTTCACCCACAGGAACCTCCCATCACCTCTGAAATAAGTTACTTCTCCAGTTGTTTTCTGAAGCTGCAGTAGAGCCGCACTCTGGAGTCTGTCTGATCAGTGGGCATGTACATGGGAGTAGATGGTATTAAGCTGCTGGTCTTCTCTCAAGTGAAGGGTAGATGGGTATCTATTCCCATTCTAGGGCCTTGGCTACACCATTTTTATAATATGGTTGACCTGTTTTGACTATAGATTCTATCAAGCTGTGGACTACCTACTTTAGGTCAGCCCTGGGGGTGGGCACATGCAGTTTTTTGTAGTACTTTGTATATGTTTAGAAGCTGGCAGTTAAAGCAGTACTGTCCCCTCCTCTGGGCACAATTTTATCAATATGTTTTTATAGCAGTATAGCTTATTTCTGTTACTGGTATAAAGGCATCTTATAGTGATAGAATTGTGTCCACAGGAGGGGGTTGTACTACCTTAACTGTCAGTTTCTAAGCATATACCAAGTGTTACAGAAACGGGGGATAGGTCAGCCCTGGAGGCAAGGTAATGCTACCAGTTTTGACTGGTGTATCCTGCACTGTCTTTAGAAACAATTTTCCAAGGGGAACAGTGAGAGCAAAAACATTATATGGCTTCAAGACTGAACTTGGTAAGTTTATGGAGGGGACGGTCTGAGGAGACTGCCTACAATGGCATGTAGCTGATCTCCAACAGCCAGTGATGGGACACTAGATGGGAAGGGCTCTGAGTTACTATAGTGTATTCTTTCCCAGGTGTCTGGCTGGTGGGTCTTGCCCACATGCTCAGGGTTTAACTGATCACCATATTTGGGGTCAGGAAGGAATTTTCCCTTGGCTCAGAGAGACTCGGGGTGTTTTCACCTTCTGCAGCATGGGGCAGGGTGCAGGTTTAAACTAGTACAAACGCTTGCAGGTCTAAACTAGTGTAACTCCAAGATCTTTCTTGAGTGGTAACAGCTAATTTAGACCCCAACATTTTTGTGTGTCCTGTAGTTAAGATTATGACTTCCAATGTAGATTACTTTGCATTTATCAATATTGAGTTTCATCTGCCCTTTTGTTGCCCAGTCACCTAGTTTAGTGAGATCCCTTTCTAACTCTTCCCAGTATACTTTGCACTAACTATCTTTGAGTAATTTGGATCACCTGCAAATTTTGCCACTTCAGTATCTACCCTTTTCCAGATCCTTTATGAATATGTTGTCCAACATTCATCCCAGCCAGTGCAGACTCCTGGGGCATACCACTATTTACCTTTCTTCATCAATCTTAAAAAAACCCAACAAGCGAATCCAGTGACATTTTGAATAAATAAACCAGTCTTATAATGCTTAGAATTCTGAGGCTAAAAACCCTCGTGAGGATGGTATGTAAAGGAGGGATGTATTCATCTTGATACTACCACAGCAGTGCTGCTCCTGGCTATTGTTTGGGGCCTCTCTATTGCTGGTGCTCTTTCTTCTAAGCTCCATTTGCTGTAACAGCAGCCGCAGGGCAACATTCGCTTCTGTGCCCCCGAGCTAGGATGCATATAGAATGCAACTTTGAACACACAAGTGGAGCTAACCACACTGTCCTGGCAGATGAAATATAATTGAGAACTTAAAAGGATACCCTACAAAACCATTAATAGGCTAGATGTTTTCACTTTGCAAGAAAATCACCATCTATAGCCACAGGTTCATGGAAAGCTTCAGTTCTGGCATGCTACCAGCACTTGGTCTGATAAGCTTGAAGCCAAGAGGTCTGGAAAATAACTTGTTTTAATATTGGCTGACTTCTACAGTCATGAAACAGGATACTGAATAATGTATAGTGGTGTTTGGCAATTTTTATGTAAGATCTGTACAAACGAGAGATTAGTCTCAGGAAGCCTTTATTGTATTTCAGTGAAGTTATAATTGAGCAAATATAAGCTATGTACAATTCACACAGTTTAACATCATCAAATGTAACTGATTCAGAATGAACTTGCACAGTTTGGTGGACAAATCAGGTCGGAAGTAACAGTCAAGGCAATGGGACAACTCTCAGCTATGGTGTTTGCTTCATATTATGCCCACTGGAAAGATCCCCAGAAAGGAGTGGAATGAGAAGAAATCAAATTAACAGGAAAATTAGTTGCCATACATGTGGAATATTTTTTACACTGTAAAAGTTATGTTAATGCTGTTTGTGGAGCAAGCTTATGGTATATAAAGCTGAGTGTGAGGCAAGGTAATCTCACTTCACTTTATGCTAAATGCTTTAGATACAGGTAGAACTGATAAGAGAAGGATGTAAAATGTGTAATCAAAACTCAAACATGTACAAGATCATCCAATATAAACATCAAAATCTTCCTTTTTGTCTTCTCCAGTTAGAACACACTGGACTCCAATAATAAGGGAACCATTTCAACTCACTTCTTTCCTAAGTCTGTACTCATTAGATTGAAGAAATATACATGGAAAAAAAAATTCATAAAAATGAGGAAAAGTCATCCTTCCACATATATTTCATCAGCAAAATTATCCCTGAAGAAAAGCTGCATTAATATAACTTTAAAATGTTTTAATGCCTTTCATATTTGAGTATGACAAACACATATCAGTTTCAAATGAATTTAGGTTTTTCTTGAATGTAATGGTAAATGTAGCTAATGGTAATAAGTTACTGAACACTAGACATGAGTGTTGAATTTTACAAGAATCATCTCAGTAAATTGTATTTGTGCTATAATAATGACAGGACTGAAAATAAAACTGGTCAAATTGTCCCTTTATTATAGGACTTTGTTAAAAAGTCTTCACCTTTTAAAAATAGTTCAAAAGCTATTCTGAATTTGACTTTTTTCAAACCTTTATATAAAATTCTTCTTAAAATCTCCCTCTTAGCCCAGGATCTAATCAAGATTTTTTCCTCTTAGCTATCCAGAAGTTTAGCTGAGACACTTTGAAGGGCTCACTTCTACTTTGAGGTATCCAACTTGGCATTGCTGCACAGCTTGTAAAATCAGCTACAGCCCATCAGTGCATAAAAGTAATAGTTGATTTGATACAGTGTGGGCTTGATCCTGCAAACTCTTACTCGCTTGAGTAGTTCAGCTGAAGTTTGTCTCTCATGTGTGAGGTGTTGAAGGATCAGATCCTACATAGTGTTGCAAGTTCATGTATGAGAGAAGAAATAAAAACTTCAGAAATAAAAAAATTTAACATTTGCTTTAAGATATATACATACACAGCTATATAATGTACATATTCACAAATCTCTTTATGAAAAAAGGGAACTAATTACAGAAAACTGTCAAACCATTTTTGAAAATCTCATCATTCAATTTAGAGAAAGCAAAAGAACATTAACAAAAATATTGAATGCAATAGCTAAGTATTTGGCAAAATGTAAAAACAAACAAAACAAAGATGTCTAGATACTGAATACAATATAAAGGGTACTGAATTAATGCTAACTTTGATTATATTATCCCCATAACTCTTCTGTTCTTCCAAATTTGTAGATCAGAGTACTGTAAGAAAAGAGAAGTTTACATGTAATGTGGAAAAAGGTCACTTGACATAGGAACACAGGATACTTTAAACTCAAGTTTTGCACTTATAATTTGGGATGAAAGAAACTAAGTGTAAAATATTAATTCTTTAGCTACAGTACAGTTAGGCTCCCTCTTCTAATCTTAGCTACAGTACAGTTTAACATCTTTAATTTGAAAATCTACTTTTACATATATTTAATCCCCTATGCATACTTGAAAAAATGAAATCTGGCTATACATCCAAGAGTTCTGGTGGAGTTTAAGTATGAAGTGGCTGAGTAACTCTATACAATCTCTCTTTAAAAACAGCCACAGTTCTGATGATTGGAGAGTAGTAAATGTACCAATTTTTTGAAAAAGTTCTAGGGGTGATCCACAGAACTCTAGAGCAGTAGATCTCACAGGTGTAGCTGACAAACTGCTTGAAAATTAAAAATAGAACAAGATATGTGAAAGATCATGATATGATAGGGTCTACCCAGCAGTTTCCGCCAAGGAAAATAGTGCTTCTCCAATCTCTTAGCATTCTCTGAACACATCAACAGATAAACCATAAAGGAGAAATGGCTGACAATTTATTTAGGTGTCCAAATATGCTTTTACAAGGTCTCTACACAAGAGGCTACTAAAAAAAAAGCTACATGTTCATGGAGCAAGAGGCTAACAAGCATTGTCATGGCTCAAGCCCAGCTAGGACAGAGAAAACAGAGTAGGAATAAATGGTGAGTTTTCCACATGACAAAAAGTAGCTAGCAGATGCCTGAAAGTTCTGTACTAGGTCCCATGTTATTCAACATTTAACAATGACCTGGAAAGAGGGGTGAGCAGTGAGGAAGATGACACAAAATTATTTAGGTTAGTCAGGACCAGAGAAGACTGTGAGGAACTTCAGAAAGACCTAAACAAGCCAGATGAATGGGCAACATGATGATGAATGAAATTCAGTGTTGACAAATGCAAAGCAGTACACACTGAATGGAAAAAATTAAACTACTCATATTTTTGATAGGGCTGTAAATTAACTATTAACTCAGGAAAGGGACCTGAGTGTCACTGCAGACAGCTCAATGAGCCGCTGCAGTCAAAAAAACAAACATGATATTAGGCTGTATAAGTAAATGGATGGAGAATAATATAGCAATCACTATTATATATTTACATAATGTCAATGGTGTGGCACTGGTCATCCTATCTCAAAAAGGTTACTGCAGAATTAGAGAGGTTCAGAAAGAGGCAATGAAAATGATCAAGGACCTGGAAAAAACCTCTTATGATGAGAGAATGAAAAGACTGTTGACCCTAGAAAAAAGATGACTATGGTCAAGAGAGGATAGATCAGGAACATCTGTTTTCACTGTGGCATAACACAAGTACAAGGGGGCCTTTACTGAAATTAAAAAGGTGAGAAATTCAAAACTGATAAAATACTTTTTCACAGAGTATATAATTAGACTATGGAACTCATTGAGGCCAAGAAATTAGCAAGATTCAAAAAGGAACTAGGACATACTGATAACAAGACTATTCAGAGTTATCATAATTAATGATGCACTTTTGGAAGAGATATTAAAACCCATGCTTCAGGGCTTAAGACCAACTATCTATTCGAGACCAGGATGAGATCTAATGGGGAGGAGGGGGTCAGATTATCCCCACATCTGCCTATTGTGGGGTTCTCACACCTTCATCTGAAGCTTCTGGTATTGACCATGGTTGGAAAGAGGATTCAGGACTTGAATGGCCCAGATTCAGTAATCAGTTACAGCTGGGCCAACCCTAGGTTTGCAAGACCCTGTTGAAGAAGAGAGAAATGAGACCTCATACTGACTTTCATAACCTGCATATTTGAGAATAGGAGGATTTGGCATGTAAATCCCATTTTAGAGATGTTTTCATTAACAAAGGTGGGTCAGAAGGGTTTCACCAGCTAGAATGTGAAGAGACCAGGTTTATAAAAAACTAGGAAAGACCTCCACATTTCATTTTTCAAGTATGGAAGGGGTGAGGATGGGCCAGGGTAAACATTGGTTGTGGATGCTGACAGAGCAGTAGCCTACACTAAGGTCAACAGCAGTGGCTGGGTGCTCAACCTTCTTGAAACTCAGGCCACTTATTGTACTGCTTAAATATGGATGTGGGAGCCCAACTTTAGGCTTTTTTAAAAACTTTAGCTTCTGCCTTTAACATTTGTTTACTAACAGCATTTAATTGTATGAAAACAAACACGCTTTGTACTCCTATGAGTAGAGAGAAACGTGTTTAATGAGTAAAACAGAAATGGACTTCAGTTTGGCAGTTTACCTGCTTCATAACATGACTGTGGGTAGAATAAGACAGATGCCAGCAATGGTTTGAAATACTTAGGCGTAAGAGAAAAATAAAACTTACCTAAAAAATATCAATGCGTTTTGAAAAAACACAGCTAATCCTGGGTACACATTTGTGTCTACAAAATAAAAGTGCAAGATATATTAAGTTTAGTAGCTTCACATTGGAAAAGTGTATTTGAGACTTTATTCATAGAGTCACCATCTTGACACAAACCAAGCATACATTGCTGTGAAGGGGAATGGACAGTGAAAGACAGCACTTGCCCTATCTCACAGGGGTGTTGTGAGGATAAATACATTAAAAACAGTGAAGCACTCAGATGCTATGGTAATGAAGCCACATAAGTACCAAAGGTAGACAGCAACTGTCACTGTTCACTTCTAGTACTTACACAAGTGATTGTAAATTAGAACATAGCCATTGCAATGCAATATGTTACATGGATGACTATGTCAGAAAAGAACAAAATAAGGTCCCCACAAATAAATAAATGGAAATGTTCAAATTCTTATAAAAGTCTGCAGTTAGAACCACAAAGGATTCCATGATTTGTTCTGTTCTGGATTTCCCTCCTAGCTGATAGAGAAAGTTTTATTCAGATGCAAAACATAAGTGTTAGTCAGTGCACCTGAGTAATGACCATAAGTGTATTAGTTAAAAAGGAATTGGTTAATAGAGTTTCATAAAACCCTTAGAAATGGAGGCTTCACTAGAATACTTGAAAAGTAAATACTGGTTTTGTATGCTTAAAGGACATTTGAAGTTCCACAGTGACAGGGAGATTTATGTTAGTAGACAGAGACTGAAGTTCAAGCATTAAGACTATAGACTGCCCAGCAATACATGTATATATAGCTTCTTCTTCAAAATAAGTCACTAAAATCAGTACAGTAAAGAGTTGAGAATTTCATTTACAGTTTCTTTTAATCTGAGCAGCACTATGGCTCCTTACTTTACTCACCAGATCTCTATTCTCTGAACTTGCAAAACTCTCAATAACAACATCAACACAAGAGGTACATGTGTAATGGAGGTAGAATTTGCCATTGAGGTCAAAAGTACAAACTGGAGCAGGTCACTTTCCACTGTATGTGTAGACTTTCTTTTGCTACCACTTTGTGAATGTCCCCTCCCCACCGTTAAAAAGTAATAAGGAAGGAGCCTTACTTTGTGTAACATATGCTCCAAAAAGGATCCACATTGAAGCAATAAGTGAACCGAACATCAACATGAAACCAATAAAGAGCCAGATGCGAGCACCTGCAAGAAATATATTAAAAGCATTAAAAATAATCTTCGGATCAGTAGGAGATAATGTATCGTAAAACAGAGTGGCTCAAATCATCCCATCCTGCCCATGGAAGGAGGCTCTGGGGGGAAAAATCTCCACCAGGATACCCTTGCAGAGTTTCTACCACAGCATCCCACCAGGGAGAAGTAAGGCAGGATTTGCCTCTCCTGATGTAATAGGCCTCATGGTCTGTCACCAAATCTGGGGGATCCCCCCAGGTATTCACAGGAGTCCAGGGCCATCTGTGGACAGGCCCCATGCCTTCACAATGGCTCTGGCTCCAACAGCATTCCTCATTTCCTAGTGGTGCATCTCCAAGTGGAGCTATGTTGCCAGAGACTCCACTCGGCCACTGCAGACCATGGAACTCCTGGGATGGGAGAGGAATTCCAACAGAAAAGATAGCAGAACGCCTAAAGTATGCTACCTTTTCCAGGGAGATCATGTGAAGCCCTCGGGCCACAGTCCCGTGCCCGCTCAATCTCCACCTCATGGGAACTCCAGACACAGAACAGCCTCTGGAAGTTCTGAAGGGGGGAGAACAGTACCTTGTGGAAGTGGGAGAAGGAATAGCTATATGCAAAGGATCTCCTCCACGCACAGATATATGGGTCATTCCAAGCCAATATTAATAGTCAGTGGGTACATGGGCAGGTGATAGAAGGTTTGGGGGGGCTGGATTTATTTTAAAAAATCTTGCCCTGTGTAAATAAAAAATGAATAGATGTGTACAAAGTGAAATTAAAACCTGTACACAGGAGTCCCATAGCAGCCCTACCTCCATGTAGAAGCCCTGAGCAAACAGACGATACACAATGACCAGGCGAGGGAGTTTCTACACTCTCCAAGGCCAATTAGATGGACTTTCTGCTGGCCTGAAGTAGCCTAGCACTAATGGAAGTGTTTGGGGTGGAACAGGAGAGAGGGCCATTGGATCCACAGAAACTCCCCCTGTAGACAGCATGGAGGGGCAGCAGCCACTTTTCCAGCCCATAGGCTGGCATAAGATGCAGAGTGGCTGTACTGCAGCCTCAGCAACCCATCTCAGGTTGTGAATGGGGATTTCACTCCCTCTGTGCTCATGCAGGATGCACAGATAAATGCTAGTTACTCAAGCTATATATACTTCTTGAATTCCATCTTTAGTAGGAAATCCAGAATTCATGTTCTAAGACTCAAAAATGGCCAAACAAATATTTTTCAGAGGTTAATGAGCAAGGAACATTTTTGTAAATTCTATGAGATTATAATGAAATTCATTACAAACTGTAGTTGTTTTCATTTAGCTCTTTTAATGCTGATTAAATAAACTATTTACCTGTTCTTCCTAGACATCCATCACTGTAGCTATCTCCTCTCACCTGTGCATTTGATACAGCATTTATCCTGGGACAAAAAACAAACTCAAATACATAAGTTCATAAGTCTAAAGCTTTACTACAAAAGCCATTTCAAAATGATGGTTAAAAAAAAAATGAACGTTTTTAAGAGATGTGAAAAATATTCAGAGAAAGTTACTAGGCAGGTCGTTCCCATCCAGTCACACAGTTTGTAAACTCTTTGTTTAGATCAGATCTTGCAACTGGATCCACAAGGGCAGATTTCTACACCCACACAGAGCTTCAGTGAAGTCCATGGTATCCTCTCAGGTGCAAGGTCTGTTCCAAGGCAACAAGCATCTGAGCCTTGTTTAAGTGTCCTTTTTTTAAAAATGATTGAAATATCTGTAATATATTCCTGGCTTAAGTTAAATGCATTTTTTTTAAAGTTAAAGACACCCCAAATAGGTTTGTGGGATGACTGTGATGAAGACAATAGCATGAAGCACTCAACTACCCACTACTACTAATGGTCTAAATTCATCTCTGATGCAACCTTGAAAAAAAGAAGTGGTCATCAAAATAAGTTTTAGACCCAGAGAAAGAGCTGCAGGAGTAGTTAGTTACACCATGGATGAATCTGGCCTAACTTCATGTTAGTATTATTGCATAATATAGCAGAGGTTTTTCTCCAGGAATATGGGTACTTGTTATAATAGGAAAAGATGATGCCTTATAGTAAGCCAAGATATATATAATTTTTAAAGATAAAACTTAAAGGAAGCAGAGAGAAGAAACAAATAACCACATAAGTACCCAAGAGAAAAGGAAGCAGAGACCAAGAACGTTGCCTTCTTTTGTGTGATATGCGAAGGAGGTACCGGTGGATTAGCTAAAAGTAATGATGCTGATGGTTCAAATTTGGAAAATATAGAATGCTGGTTAAATTTTCCACTCTGTAAAATTATACATCTATGCATTTACAGGAAGTAAGGACCTTTTTAAATACAGAATTATTATTAGCATACTTACATGAAAAAAGCTAATGTGGAAAACACTCCACAGGTGTGGAATGCATGGTTCATTTGTTCTGGTTTAGGATAAACTACTGCAGCATCTATCATTATCCACCAGCCTGTGAAAAACTAGAGAAACAATAAGACCATCACACAGTATTTGAAGAGGGAGGGGTGTGAAGATAAACTCTCAGCATGTATTCTTTGTCTAACACTTTGTGCATATTGCTAACTTAATTTCTTCTTTTTACAAATACACTCTTAAAAAAGTTTGCTGACATGTATGTTCTGTAATCCAGTGAAGCTGAAAAAAAGCTTACTGCTGACATTTTCAAAGCAGTGTTTGGGATTTAGCCATAAATCTTCTATTAAAATTAAAAAAAAAAAAAGGTATGGCTACATTACCCACATTGCCTTAAAAACCTGAACATATGTTCCCAATATATGCATGATTTAGCCAGGTAAAATGTAAGTGCTATAACATACCTTGTTATGCCAGACACACACATATATCATGTAGGAGTCCTCGTCATGGACCAGGACCCTCTTATACTAGATGATGTACTAACACAGAACAAAAAACAAGGCCTTGCTCCAACAAGCTTATGATGCTAAGTATAAGACAAGAGACAACCGAGGGAGACAGACAGACTGATCACAGGGGTAGTATGAGGAAACAATACTGGTCTGACAGACCAACCACAGGGGGAGTATGAGGAAACAATACTCGTTAGCATGATAGGCTGTGGTCTCAGCACACAAACTGTCTAGCTGTTGTCAAGTATTTTGTAGGCCTCACAGCAAAGGAGAGTTTTATGGACAGATTTGGGGGAGGATAATGAGTTACTTTTGCGGGTGTTTATTGGGAGCTTCTCCCAAGTGTAAGGGGCAACATGGGAGAAAGCATGAAGGTTCTTGTTTGAAAAGTCAACAAGTAGGTGATGGCAGCTGGCATCACAGGCTGATCAGAGGCAGGAGTCTACCTTTCAATACTACATGAGAGTTGATAGGTAGGATGGGGATAGGGCCATGAAGGTCTTTGAAAGTGAATACATACCTTCCAACAATTTAACACTTTTTAAAAGAAAAACAATACCGGAAAAAGAAGTAGTAGTATTGGAACATCAAATTCAAACATAGTGTATACATCCAGGTGAACTGCAAAGGTTTTCCTAAACACATTTGCAAAATGTGAAGAAATATATTGGTTTAAGAATGCAGTTAGCACTGGGTTTCAGAGTGGCAGCTGTGTTAGTCTGTATCAGCAAAAACAATTGGCCAAACCAGACAGTCTCTATGCAAAAGAATAAATGGACACAAATCTGACATCAGGAGTTACAACATTCAAAAACCAGTAGGAGAACACTTCAGTCTCCCTGGTCACTCAATAACAGACCTAAAAGTTGCAATTCTTCAACCAAAAAACTTCAAAACCAGACTCCAACCTGAAACTGCAGAACTGGAATTAATTTGCAAACTGGACACCATCAAATTAGGCCTGAATAAAGACTGGGAGTGGTTGGGTCATTACAAAACCTAAACCTAATTTCCCCCATACTAATTTCCCCCTACTGTTCCTCACACCTTCTTGTCAACTGTTTGAAATGGGCCACTCTAATTGCCACTGCAAAAGTTATTTTTCCTTCCTTAGTATCCTGCTGTTAATTGAATTGTCTCGTTAGACTGACCTCACACTTGGTAAGGCAACTGCCATCTTTTCATGTATTCATACCTACTCCTGTATTTTCCCCTCCATACATCTGATGAAGTGGGTTCTAGCCCAGGAAAGCTTATGCCCAAATAAATTTGTTAGTTTCTAAGGTGCCACAAGGACTCCTCGTTGTTTTTGCAGTTCGCACTGCAATTTAACAAAATTTGATTTAGGAACATTTTATTTTCAAAGATTAATGAAGTATTAATGCCACATTAAACAAGATGACAAATCTGGATTCATTTGTGTAGTTTGAATACTTACCAGTACACCTGCAACCACTGAAGCAACTGCATTTCTTCTTTCACTCCAGTCAATACACTCACACTCTGGCCATCGGAAATTGTCTAAGAATCCTGCCATTTCTCTAATGGTTAGATTTTTCTTCTTTATCTGTACTCTTGCATGAATTTTTCATTAACTGTTGAATCCTAAATAATTTAACAAAACAGCCAGACAATTTAGAAATTTCATGATTTTTTTTCTTAAAAAAAAAAAAATTTACACTTTTGTAAAAGACAACATCCATTTAAAAAAGCATTTTTTCTCAAATCAAATTTAGGCTAACGTTTTTGTTTTGTAAGAACAAGCTTTTACAAACTAAGTCTAACAGCAATATATCCACAATTTAAAAAAAAATCTAAAACCTACAACCCAAACAATGAAGGGTTGTGCTAGCACATGAGAACTTAAAAGTGATTAGAAATGGAATACTCTACTTTCATCATCCAAGCTGACAGAAATGCAAAAATAAAAAAGCAAGCAAAACAACATAAGTGGTAAAAACTAAATAGGATTTTTAACCTGAGAGTTTAACTTCAAAGGCACAACCATGTTTCAGCCACTACAAATACTCTTCTAGATAAAAAGAGAAATATCACAGGTGCAAGGGGACTTAAGAAGTTCTGCATAAATGCATAATGAATGCATAATAACTGGTCTTTACATCAGATCATCTATTAAGTTAGATTCCTGATACCAGTTGTATTCAGGAACTAAGGATGTTTGGGGAGTAGTGTACTCACACCACAGAGAGAAGGGAATAAACTTGTTGATTCAGCTAAGGAACAGTGTTAATAAAATGTGAAGGGTGTCTTATCTAGTCCTTCTAGACCAAGGAGGTAGGTGCATCACTGCAGAATCTTAAAAGTCTGAAGGCTAAAGCAGGGGTAATTAAAGAGAAAGCTATAAATAACTGTAAATAGAAGTGAAATAATTGGGCCTCAAATGTTTTATTGGCTGACCAGTAACTATAAAAGTTTCTGAACCACTATATTATTGTTCATAGTCTATTACATTTTAATCTTTATAACATATACTCCATTTGCACATTCCTTATATTTGATATTGTACAGGCTTGTATACCTGGTTTTAGTTTTTGGGGGGGTTTTTTGGTGTTAAGGGTTCAAATATTTACAAGATTTACAAAGCATATTAGCAATTCACAGCAAGCATTCCTGATGTCTAATTCTGTTTTAATATTGTAGTTAATCATTTCCCTAATCTATACAGAACAATCTACAAATATTGTTTAACTATTATGATTAACAATTAACTATCTTAATCAAAGTACAGGAAAGACTGCTGTGGAGGTTTTTAAATTCCATTGTTATCAAGAAAAATGCCCCACTGAAGGTCAAAGAAAAATGAAATCAAATACTCAGTATCAGCCTACACATGAATAAAGGGCACTTCTTGTAGTTTAGATATTTATAGAAGAAACAAGCAATTCTGAATCTAGCACTATGATTTAATCAATGGTTATGGTGACATCTTAAACCACTAAAGCAGTCCTTGAACAGTTGGGTAGTCAACCATAACTTCCAAATGAATGTACTGCACAATTAAAAAAAAATTTTTTTTAAACAGCAGTAATGGATACGAGTTCAAGATCCAGCTCTTACCTAGAGGATTCCAAAAGGCTCACATTCCTTCCAACTCTTCCACTTGTTCCCTCTGTGCTTCCCTCCCTCTATCACAACTCTATGCTGGCTTCTACTGTGTGTGCTTCCTTCTCCACCCCACCTTTAAGTTGCTGTTTGTTCCTCCTGTAATTTCTTCATTTCCTTTCAACTCCCTGTGGCTCCTGTTTCCTTCTCCCTCCTCCACTGACCTCCTTCTCAGAAAGTCTGGTCCACCTCTGATCATCTCATTACCACTTTCTCCATGAACTACAGCAGAGGTCGGCAACCTTTCAGAAGTGGTGTGCCGAGTCTTCATTTATTCACTCTAATTTAAGGTTTTGCATGCCAGTAATACATTTTAATGTTTTTAGAAGGTCTCTTTCTATAAATCTATAATATATAACTAAACTATTGTTGTATGTAAAGTACATAAGGTTTTAAAAACGTTTAAGAAGCTTCATTTAAAATTAAATGAATATGCAGAGCTCCCTGGACCGGTGGCCAGGACCTGGGCAGTGTGAGTGCCACTGAAAATCAGCTTGCGTGCTGCCTTTGGCACACATGCCATAGGTTGCCTACCCCTGAACTACAGGTTCCTTTGTGTATGGTATTGCAGCCATTAATTACAACACAATGGCACATGCAGAAACATGCAACATTTTAAAAAACATTTTATTAAGGCAAAGTTACAATAAACCGGTAACAAACTATACCATATGTTACTTATTCAGGCTCCAGTTAATATTCAAAGATCCTGGCTAAAGATTCTGGCCTGCTGACGGGAAGCCTCCCTCCTGAGTACACTAGAAACGGTGACAAAATTTCTAGAAACCTATCCCATTTTTGGCACTTTTCTTGTGTACATACTTGGTGTGAAAGCTTTACCATCACAAGGACTGTCCATATTTTTCTATACTACAGTTCCCCAAGAGAATGGGTCACAATGATGACTGGATGACATTAGTAAAACGGCAGGGTTTGAATAGTACATATCTGAATTCTCTCTCAGTTACTCTGATTACTGAGACACTAGCCACTCTTCTTGAGGTGAGAGTGGTGTGTAAGGTACCATTGCCTAACTATTACTGGATCTTTGTGGTGAAGCTCATTAATCTCTGAAATACTGGGAAACAGTACGATTTCTGTATAAATACTTTGCAAAACCTGCAGTGTAAATTCATACAATTTGCAACACATTCCAACTAGCAGCATGGTATGTGCTAAAATTAAGAATATATTGTGCTACTGCACAAATACAGAAAGGAAGAAAGAACTTTAGGTTGATCCATCAGGCATGCAGGGAAAGGACTGCAACATTAGTAACACACATACATTCACTTTTCAACCAGATCATCTTTAGGGGAGGACTAAGAATTGTGGCATGAATGGGTAGGACAAAGCCTCAGACAACTAAAAGCATCACTGAGTGGTTGTGCTTGAGAAACAAACAATAGCATAGTGAGGCAATACATAGAGACTGCAATATATTTAGTGATATAAACCTTTGTACTATATTTGCTCAGAAATCGCACGCAAGAGCTTAACAGAATAAGTATCATTCAACAAAAAAGAAAGAGCATGAAAATATACCAATTGTAGGATCCACACAACCGTTTGCAACACCGTACATAAAGATTAAAGGCAGAGTTATGTGGCTGTCAATAATTCCCCGGAGAGTTTTGCCCATACTCCAATAGATAAAGTGAAACCTATACTCTTCTCTCCCTGCCAGATTTGCTTAATTTTCTTTGAGGTTTGTATGGTTTCCATTTGTATGTTAATATATTTATAGATTTTAGGTGGGTGATATGAATTATTCATATTTATGATGCAAGAATGTCTTTGCCAGTGGCATTTTGCACATATAATACTGATCTTCCTGCTATAATCTCTCACCTGCTTAAATCTGAAAGCTAGGAAATAATACAATTGTTACTTAAATTAAACTTCAGCAAAGGTTTGTAGTGCATGATCCAACATCTCTCCAGTAATGTTAATGCCTTATAAAAATGTCAGGTTTTCCCAAATGGAAGACTTTTAAATTAATTTTGATACTGAGATTACCTTAAATGGGTTTCATGGAATTGGTTTGCATATGAATATTTTTCTTTTTTCCAGAGCAGTAACAGCAGTTATTATTAGTCAGGGCATGAAAATTTACCAGACACCTGCTTGTCAGAGGAGTAAGTCTACCTGCCATAGGTTGGTACTAAAGATGAACCCACTAGAAAGCTCCATGATTACTGTTCTGGTAAGAAGCACAGGAATTACCCCCAAGCCACTGAAAAGTAGAGTACTGAGATTCTTACCAAGATTTTCATACCAGAACCTGCTCCCCCTCTTGTTAATGGGTTTAGTGCCTGATAAATGTGAAGCCCCTCCTATACCCATCTGATGCCTGGAAGGGAGAAGGAGATTCATCTTCATCCAGACTCCTAGGCCAGAGCCTCTTGGCTGTACAGGTGTCTGCTCCTTTAGTCTTTTCCCAATCAACTGGTTACTACAAGAGCTGGGTCATCACAAGTCTCTTCCTCACCCAGTTTTCTTAACCCCTCCTCATAAATATTCCAGCGCCTGCTTCCACTGCACCTCACATCCTGCCCAAACAGCAGGAGAGAAATTGACATGATTGTCAGTTTCACAGTGCCCACCACTGTAAATATCATCCGTGAAACTGACTAGACTTATTAGTTTCATATTTACTTTCACAGAGAAAAGATATTGGGGAATATTTAGGAAAAACTCAAATACTCTATGGGATTTTACAATTATGTATAGATAAAGTAATCGTTCTGATCATATTTATACTTTCAATAATTGTCAAATAGAAAATAAGTACTCAAGTTCTAAACAGGTCACATTTTCTTTAGAATACTAGAAGTTCATGAAAATTAGCAATCTTTTCACCAAGAAGGCTAGAAGCAAAGCATTTAGCTATTGGCCACAGCCAGTCATTTTCTTCACAGAAAACTACCTTCTCAAAGGTTATTTATTAATTTTTAAAGAGAGTTCTAAAAACAAGAGAAAATAAGAATGCTACCTGATATTTTCTCCCTGATCCCAATATTACTCAAAAATTTCAGCGAGAAGTAATATTATTGATATCGTGCTATAGCGGACATGTTAAGGGAAATAGCAAACAACTCAGTATCCAAACAAAATTATTCCTTTAGAGACAAACGTGTCAGAGTTACAGACACAGTATGACTTAAAATAACAATAACTTTACCCAATTTATTAATTTGATCTGCCTGCCACTAAGAAGGATCACTGTTTCCTCTCTGTTCTGGATTGCTAAGAGGTCACCCTCTCATTGAAAGAATGCCTGCTAGATTTTCAGATGACTACAACATTCAATTCTTAAGAAGATACATATGGTTAAATCATTTTTTCCTTTAAAAAAAATTCTTTAGTCAAAAGGACAACATGAAATACAAAAATTCTCTCTTTCCTAGGACTTAGGTGGGAGATGTAGTCTGTACCTTTCCCATCCTGAGATATTAGAAAATTGTGTAACTATGCAGATTTGCAATTTCAAAACAAAGTGTGTCAGTAACCCTAATAAAACTTAAGTAATTTGGTGGTGATGGAAATATGTATATACAGTGTACACTTACAAAAAACGGTATTTAAATTTTTCAACATTCAAAAAGTTGAGCACCAAATTGGGGATGTTTGGCTCACTTGGGAAATCTGAAAGCTCACACAGGAAATCTGAAAGCTCACACAAAACTTCTCTCAGCATTTCAATAACTATCCACACAAATCAGATTCTATTTTTAATACTAACATTATGGGCAAAATAGTGAAATCAGAGAACCTGTTGCCTCCTTGCCCTTGCAAATCTAATAGATTTTTTTAGAAGACCTGCTGGCTGAAATGCAAAGCAATCTGCTGCCAATGCATATTATCTTCTTTACTACAGAGTGCATTCCTGATACCCAGAACTGGCTCTGAAACATGAGTTTTGTTTGAACTTGACCTTCCAGGCCAGAGGGATAATGCAACAATTAACATGAATAGACCTGATAAAAATGCCAGCAGGTAGCATTTTTCTACAATAAGAGCCTCATAATGGACAACACAATTTTTCTGCTTCTCCAGAACATGAGTATAAATACGAAGAATAAATAAGCGATGAAGAATAATTTGCAAATGAACACAGCATAAGTAAAGCAAGATAAAGGGTCTACTCTGGAGACCTTCTCTGACTTCAGTCTGAATTTAACCGTGGGTGCCCTGCTCCAGAGTTCAGACCTTCAGTGATGCAGGAGTTCATCTGCTGTATTCTGCAGCCCATTTTTCTAACATAATTTGAGCATGGAAGGTACGTAGAACGCTGCAAACAGCAAGTCTCAAACTTTCCTATGACAATGATATTTATGGGACTTCAACTATGGAGCTTCACTTAAAGTTAAAATTAATTTTTAAACAACATTTCCTTAGTTGCTTATGTATCACCATAGATGTATAGAATACTATACACCTGTGTGCCTAATAACATCCTACATTATTAATAATTAGCTTTTATATAGTACTTTGTTTTCAAAACTTTTAACCCATCCTCAACATCTCAAGGAGGGAAGCAAGCATTACTCCTGGGAGAATTCTGCACCACTGCGCAATGCAGAATTTTGCAGAAATCAACATTGTGCACGCAAAATTTCCTTCCCCCCACAGAAATGGGCTGCAGCACTGCTAGCCACCACGAAGGACTCATGGGCCAGGCAGAGCCCATCTTGCACATAGAAGACACTGCCAGGGGAGAAGGAGGGAGCTACAGGGTTCCTGGCAGCTGCAGTTCCCAGCACGCGCTGAGGGAAGGAGAGGGCAGCGCAGGAAACGCCATGCAAGCCTGGGACTGAGCGAGCATTAGGCTGTTTCCTCCTCTGGTTCTCTGGGCTCTGGAGCGAGAAGGGTGTCTGGGCAAGGGGGGGGGGGGGCAACGGCTGGGCTCTGGTGGGGGAAAGGGGTTCGGGTATATCGGCTGGGGGGGGCTGCGGCTGGGCTCTGGGATGGGAGGAGTTATAGGTGTCTGGCCTCCCAACTGGGCTCTGAGGGGAAGGGGTAGGAGAAACAGGAACTGGGTTGTCATAGGGGTTTCTACTCTACTCTCTCTACTCCTGGGGGGAATTTTTGTGTGCATCTTTACTGTTACAGATATACTTGCTGACAGGTATTTTGAAATAAATTACCAAAATAATTGAAACTGGCATGATTATGTAGTTTCAGAGTAACAGCCGTGTTAGTCTGTATTCGCAAAAAGGAGTACTTGTGGCACCTTAGAGACTAACCAATTTATTTGAGCATAAGCTTTAATGAGCTTCAGCATCCGATGAAGTGAGCTGTAGCTCACGAAAGCTTATGCTCAAATAAATTGGTTAGTCTCTAAGGTGCCGCAAGTACTCCTTTTCTTTTTACGATTATGTAGTGTTATTCTGACAAAATCTGCAAAATTTTGAATTTTAAAATATTGTGCACAGAGTTTTTAATTTTTTGGCGCAGAATGCCCCAGGAGTAAAGTATTATTACAGCCATTTGACAGATGAAGAAACTAAGACCCTGTCTACACTGGCAAGTTTCTGCACAGTAAAGCAGCTTTTTGCACTGTAACTCCCAAGGTGTAAACAATGCCAAGCCACTAAGTGCACAGAAACTGCGCAGTTGTAGCGCTTTAAAAAAAGCACCCCAACAAGAGGCATAGAGCTTTCTGAGACGGGGATATTGCACTGCGGTGCTAGTATAGACACCGTGGCGATTACAGCACTGCGATTGGTCTCCGGGAGGTGTCCCACGATGCCTGTTCTCACCTCTCTGATCACAGGTTTGAACTCTACTGTCCTGTTCTCAGGTGACCAACCGTCATCCCCACCCCATATATTCCTTTGGAAATTTGGAAGTCCCCTTCCTGTTTGCTCGGTAATGCGTGCAGTGGTCTCAGTGCATCTTTCCAGGTGGCCATGCCTGCTCCATGCACCAGGCGATCCCCCGCTTGGAGCAATGATGAGCTGCTGAACCTCATCAGCATTTGCGAGGGGGAGAGGGAGGCTGTCCAGTCCCAGCTGCGCACCATCCATAGGAATTATACCACCTATGGACAGATTTCATGATGCATGACAGAAAGGGAACAAAGTGAAGAAGCTGTGGAACGCCTACCACAAGGCGCAGAAGGCAAACCACCGTTCTGGTGCTGCGCCCATGAGCTGCCAGTTCTATAATGACCTGGACACGATACTCAATGGCGACCCCACCTCCACTTTGAAGACCAGTGTGGATACTTCAGTGGCTCATGTGCCAGTCGAGAGTGGACCAAGCCAGGAGGAGGAAAACTGGGACAAGGATGTGGAGGGGGACCCAGAGGCAGAGGATGACTTGGAGACCAGAGATGCATGCAACCAGGAGCTCTTTTCTACCCTGGGGGAGGCTAGCCAGTCACAAGCTGTCAGAGCTTGGCGAAGAGCAAACAGGAGAGGAGGCACCTGGTAAGTGGATCTGATTTTGTGAATCGCTGAAGTGAGTTGTTGGGGGCAGGAGGGTTGCAGAAAGCAGGCTTGTCTCCCACCGCATGCCTAGTATAAGCAGCGGGACAGGCTGTTGATTGACTCCCTCATTTCCCAAGAATCTCCCTCAGATATCTCCAGGAAACTCTCATGGAGATACTGGGCAATCTGTTGCCGCAGGCATTTCGGCAGAACGGCTTTGTTTCTTGCCCCATTAACAGTAACTTTCCTGCGCCACTGTGCCATCACGGGGGGCTGGGGGAGACCACTGCTGCACACAGGCAAGCTGCATAGGGGCCTGGGCGGAAGCTGCAGGCTTGGAGAAGATCCTCCCTTGATTCCTGCTCACCTTCAGCAGTGAGATATATTCCATAATAATCACATTCTGTGGAAAGTGTGGGGACAGGAGTGATTATCAGGCTTCCCCTACAGTGCTGGCTCTCCCCAAGAGCCATGTGCCAAGTGTACAGTAAGGTCCAGGAAGAGTAATTTACCCTGCCCCTGTGGCTACTCACCATTTTGGGGGTCTTGTGGCTCATGTGTCCTTGCCTGGGGCCAACCAGTTAGTGACAGGTGTGAGAGTACTGGCTGTGCTTTAAATCACTGAATCAGTGTTCTCTGTGTTGCAAACAATACTGCTTCTGTACAATGTTGCATTAAAGTTCACAGAGATGACCTTGGGAGCCCAGCCTCCCTCTTTGTTATCAGCACCTGAATGGCTATGCAGAATTAAAAAGCAGCCAAGAAGAATTAAGGAAGACTTTCTGCATGATGTTATGATGCACTCCGCTGCCGAGAAACAGGAATTGAAGGAGTGGTGGGACAGCGAGAAGAGGGACTGAAAGGAGAACGCAACACGCCAGAATGAAGCCACGGAGCGGCTCTTAAAGGTTATGGAGTGCCAAGCAGACATGCTCCAGGAGATACTAGCTCTTCAAACCAAGCAGCTCCGTGCCCGCCCTCCCCTGCAGCCGCTGTGGCAAAACTCTTTCCCATGCGCCCCCCAGACAGTGCCAACACACTCTTATCAACCTCCTGGTTCCAGTCTATACCCGCGGCATTCCACTCCTCCCTCCTCACAGTCCAGCACTGTGGACTCCCACTACCCACTGCACTCAACACCCATCCCTCTCCAGTTTGGCCCTGCTGAAGTACAGTACCTGCTGCATTGTATTCCAAAGGAGAAGGATAGATATGATCCCTGGACATATACAAATCTTTAGCCATCCTGGGACCCCTCCTCCTCCTGGGACCTTCCCTTATCCCTCTCACTGCTGATGGGTCTTTTTGTTTGACTCTCTCCTCCAGTTGTTGTTTTTTAATAAAAGAATTGTGTTGGTTTGAAAGTAATCTTTATTCTATTAATTGAAAGCAAAAAGAGCACTGCAAAGCAACATACAATTATGTTAAACCCACTTATTGCATCATGTGCACCAACCACCTCCTAGCATTACAAGCACTGCACTCCCGAGCATAGCAACAAATATTAGTGGCTTTCAGCTTCAGATTGTTGCCTCAAGGCATCCCTGATCCTTATGGCCCCACGCTGTGCCCCTCTAATAGTCCTGTCTCTGGCTGTTCAAACTCAGCCTCCAGGCACTGAAGTGAAGCTTTCACCCTTTCCTTCACAAATATTATGGAGCATACACCATGCAGCTATAAGCATAGGAATATTGTCATCGGCCAGGTCCAGCTTCCCATAGAGGCAGCGCCAGCGGGCTTTTAAACAGCCAAAAGCACACTCCACAGTCATTCTGCACTTGCTCAGCCTGTTGTTGAACCTTGCTGCTGTCAAGTTGCCCCCTGTATGGCTTCATAAGCCACGGCATTAAGGGTAGGCGGGGTCTCCCAGGATCACCATGGGCATTTCAACTTCCCCAACAGTGATCTTCTGGTCTAGGAAGAAAGTCCCTGCTTGCAGCTTCCTGAACAGGCCAGTGCTCCAAAAGATACATGCGTCGTGCACCTTTCCGAACCAGCCTGCGTTAATGTCTGTGAAATGCCCATGGTGATCCACAAGCACCTGGAGAACCAGTGAGAAATACTCCTTGTACTTAATGTACTCAGTGGGTAGGTGGTCTGGTGCCAGAATTGGAATATGCGTGCCATCTATCACCCCTCAGCAGTTAGGGAAGCCCATATATGCAAAGCCATCCACAATGTCACACACGTTGCCCAGAGTCAGAGTCTTTCCAAGCAGGATGCAATTAATGGCCCTGCACACTTCTGTCAACACGAGTCTGACGGTAGACCTTCCTACTCCAAACTGATTAGCGACCGATCAGTAGCAATCTGGAGTAGCCAGCTTCCACAGTGCAATCGCCATGCACCTCTCCAATGGCAGGGGAGCTCTCATTCTCGTATCCTTGAACACAGGGCTGGGGCAAGCTCATCACACAATCCCATGAATGTGGCTTTCCTCATCCGAAAGTTCTGCAGCCACTGTTCATCATCCCAGATGTGCATGACGATGTGATCCCATCACTCTGTGCTTGTTTCCAGAGCCCAAAAGTAGCATTCCACTGCAGTCAGCACTTCCATGAATGCCACAAGCAATCTTGTGTTGTAGCTACTACGCGTGGCGAGATCAATGTCACGCTCGTCTTGCCTTTGTAGTTTAAAGAATAACTCCACTGCCACTCGTGATGGGTTGGTCAGAGCAAGCAGCATAATGGTCAACAGTTTGGAATCCATTCCTGCAGCCAGAAGAGGCAGGGCGCGCAATACACAAATCGTTGAAAGATAGCGACAAATGCGGACAGAAGCACAGGAATTGCTGGGTTGCAAAGCAATGCATCACAGGTCATTGGGACAGGACTCAGGATGCCCCATAACCCCCTCCGCCTTCCCACAAGTGTAAGCAGCAGAAAAGAATGAGGTGCTCTGTGGGATAGCTGCCCAGAGTGCACTGCTCCAAATACCGCTGCAAGTGTGAACATGCTATTGCACAGGCAGCTGACAGTGTGAACACACAACAGTTTCCCGCCAGTGCTGTAACTTTGCCAGTGTAGATGTACCCTTATTCCAGAACAAGAGTGTCACTGGAGGTAATGCTAAACAGGAACAAGGCATGCTTGTTCCGGAATAAGAGTGTACACATATGGAGTTGGTTGGGAACAGCTTACTGCACTTTTAATTAACACCCTACCTTAATTGCCCTTAACTTTGAAGTATAGACAAACCCTAAAATGGAACTAGAACGCAGGAGTTCCATCTGAAATCCAGTCCAAACGGCTACACGGTCTCCATGAAAACAAAGAATGGGAAAAAGTTTACTTTGTAAGCTTTTCATTTCTTTTTGCATTTCCTGAAGTTTGTACAATGAAAATCCAATATAGTGGTCTCTACACCATGAAGCACTTTCTGGGGTGTCTGCAGAGTGCTAGCTCTTCTCATTTTCAGACGAGAAAGAATGGATGGGGGAGGGGAAGAAATCAAAACCAAATCGTCTTTCAAAAGGATAAAACATCACTCTAAAGACAGTTAAACACACATACTTCTTTTATAAAAAAAAGAGTTTGAGAATCCTTGAACTAGCCCATTAGAATCGCTCATTTTACACGCAGTTTCACTTTCAGGTTCTCACCCGCGGGGACACACAGCTACAAGATAGGGGGCTGCGTGACAGAAAGAGGGGGGCAAAGAAGGGGGAGGGGTGGTCTGTGGGGGGGAGGGGCGATGCAGAGTCGCGTTTTGGGTGCCGGTGGCACTTTTTAAGGAGCATCCATTCCCCAGCACTGGGAGCAGGGGGGAGGAGGTGACGGGGCAACCTCCCCTTCCCCCCCCGTGCAGAGAGCGACGAGAAGATTTGCACCCTGACCCGCCGCGCGCGAAGGGCCGTTGGCTTGCGGCCGTTAGGGGGGGACTCCCGTGGAGCGCGTGCAGCAGGCGGGGGGCGGTTAGAACGGGCGGCGTAGGGGGGGGGGGCAGGGAGCGCTCGCTCAGGAACAGCCCCTACCCCAGCGGGGAGGCGGCAGCCGCCAAGCTGCTCTCAGCCTCCCTTCGCGAGGGCCTCGCTTCGCCCGCCTTTTCCGCGAGCTCGCCCCCCTCCCCGCGCGCTGGGCCGGTCCGAGGGGGACGCAGGAACCGCACCTACCCTGTCCTGCGTGAGACACTTCCTGCGGCCACCGCCCGGCCGGCCCGGGGGGTGGGGGGGAGGGGTAAGCGAGGAGACTGACAGGTGCCTCTGCCCAATCAGCAGCCGCAGCGAGGCGTCACAATGGGCTGGGCAGGGAGGGAGGCTGCGCTGCGCTGTGGTTAGCCCGGGCCCGGGCGTGAGGCTCCAGCCGAGGCCAGGCCCTTCCCCGCCTGGGAGCCCCCAAAGCAGCCCCTGCCCCTCCCCGCGGGGCTGCAGCAGCCTCACCGGGACCCTGAGTCGCTCTGTCCCCATCCCCCATCCTCTGCTGCAGCAGTGCCATGGCCCGTGCCCCTCTGGCACCAGCTGCCCACACACCCCCCCCCGGTCGGCAGCGGGGGGCCTCTCTGACAGCGCCGAACGGGCACGGCCGGGCTCCCCCCTGCCTGCGTCACAATGGGTCAGCGCTGTGGTTAGAAGGCGCTGCAACCCAAGCCTTGGCAATAAAGGGCAGCGGCCGCGCAGGTGCGATGGGCGCTCGGTCCCCGGGGGGCAGTGACACAGAAACAGACCGTGGGGTTGGTGGCGGGTAATCTGCTGGACATGAACTCCCCCTGTGATGCTGTGGCCAAAGGGGCTAAGGCGATCCTGGAAGGCACAAATCGGGGGAAGCGCAAAGAGGTTATTTTATCATTTGGCACCGGTGCGACCAGTGCTGGAATCTGACCCGTGGCCAGTTATGGTGCCCACAGTTCAAGAAGGATGTTGCTAACTTGAAGAGGGTTCAGAGAAGAGCCACGAAAACGATTAAAGGATTTGAAAACATGCTTTATATTGACAGACGCAAGGAGCACAATTTATTTAGTTTAACAAAGAGCGGGTTAAGGAGTGACT
The DNA here is from genome assembly GCF_965140295.1 of Lepidochelys olivacea. Lineage (NCBI taxonomy): Eukaryota > Metazoa > Chordata > Testudines > Cheloniidae > Lepidochelys > Lepidochelys olivacea. The sequence continues at coordinate 166,808,733 of NC_140411.1, read as the reverse complement.
TCATTACACTCTGTAAATACCTACTTGGGGAACAAATATTTAATAACAGGCTCTTCAGTCTGGAAGAGAAAGGTATAACACTGGTGTGGGGAACCTTTTCTATCAGGGGCCATTGAGCCACAGAAAAAATCAGTTGTGGGCGACACATAGCCCCGCCAGGGAGGGGTGGGTGCAGAAGCTCAGGGCTTCCCCTAGGCTCTGGGGTGTGGCCAGAAATGTGGGGTTCAGAGTGCAGGAGGGGTCTCTGGGCTGGGGCAGGGGGTTGGGGTGTGGGTGAGGGCTCCTTCTGGGGGTGTGGGCTCTGGGGTGGGGCTGGGGATGAGGGGTTTGGGATTCAGGGTGGGGCTCTAGGCTGTGATCAAGGGGTTTGGGTGCAGGAGTGGGCTCAGGGTTGGGACATAGGGTTGAGGTGCGGGAGGAGGTTCATGGTGCAGACTCCGGAAGGGAGTTTGGGTGTGGGAGGGCGCTCAGAGCTGGGGCAGGGGGTTGGGGTGTAGGATCTGGGAGGGAGTTAAGCTGCAGCAGGGGGTTTCGACCTGGGGCAGGGGTTCGGGGTGCAGGCTCTGGCCAGGCAAGGCTTACCTCAGGTGACTCCCGGTCGGCAGCTCAGCGGGGCTAAGGAAGGCTCCCTGCCTGCCCTGGCTCCACACAGCTCCTGGAAGCTGCCGCCATGTCTGGCCCCTAGGCGGAGGAGCCAAGCGGCTGTGCACTCTGTTCCCGGACAATGGGAGAGCTGCACAGCCAGTGCTGAGGGCAGGGTCAGCAAGCAGAGCCTCCCTGTTCGCCCCTGTTCATAGGGGCTACAGGGACATGCCGTTCGCTTTCAAGAACTGGAGCCGAACCTAGCTTCCCCCTGCAGTGGAGCAAGATGGCGCTCACAGCTCCAGCCCCACAGGGTCGGGAGGCACTGAGGCTCAGGGCTTCCAGCCCGCAGCGCAGAGACTTGCCAAGGACCATATGAAATTAAGCAGTGGGCCAGATCTGACCTGCGGGCCATAAGTTCCCCACCTCTGGTATAACATGATCCAATGGCTGGAAGTTGAAGGTAGGCAAATTCAGACTGAAAATAAGGTGTAAATTTTTAACAGCGTAAACCATTGGAACAATTTACCAAGGGTCACAGTGGATTTGCCATTGCTGACCATTTTAAAATCAAGCTTGGATGTTTTTCTAAAAGATGTACACTATGAATTATTCTGGGGAAGTTCTATGGTATGTATTATACAGGAGGTCAAACTAGATGATCACAATGGTCCCTTCTGGCCTTGGAATTTATGACTCTATGAACCCACTCCAGTTCCCAAAGTTAATGCTGATTAAGGTAGGTTGTGAATTTAAAGTGCAGTAAGCTGTTCCTTGTGGCCCAAACCAACCTAGCTCCAACTCACTGACTTAAGTGCAGTTACTCCTGGTTTACATCCCAGCCAGGGAGAACAGGACCAGGGCTCCTTTTCCACAGTGTCTAAGAGAAGAAGCTAGCATTGCCAACCCCAAGTATCCAAAAATTATGGGTCAGTGCCAGTGTTCCCTCTAATTTTTCCCATCCATGTGCGGAATGAATTTGTTATGCGTGACACATCACCTCAATATTGGTGCACATAACAAAATTCATTGGCGGGCGTGGGGCTGAGGGGTTTGGAATGTGGGAGGGGGTTCAGGGCTGGGGCAGAGGGTTGGGGTGTGTGGGGAGGTGAGGGCTCCGCCTGGGGGTGCGGTCTCTGGGGTGGGACTGGGGATGAGGGGCTAAGGGCTGGGGCAGAGGGTTGGCGGGGGTGAGGGCTCCAGCTTGGGGTGCGTGCTTGGGGATGGGGCCAGGAATGAGGGGTGTGGGGTGCAGGCTGCCCCAGGGCTACAACAGGAATAGAGGACTCCCCCGCAGCTCTCTCTCCCCACACCAGTACCTGGGTTTGGCGGGGAGGGGCGCCTCAACCTGCTGTGGCAGGGCTGGGACTGGGTTGGGGCCGCAGGACAGATGCCTCTCCTGTGGCAGGTCCGGGGCTGGGTTGGGGCTGCAAAGAGGCACCTCTCCCATGGCCTCAGCAGGTCCAGACTAGGGCTGGGTTGGGGCCACGGGAGAGGCGCCTCTCCCAGAGCCGCGGCAAGTCCATGCCAGGGCTGGGTTGGGGCCACGGGAGAGGTGCCTCTCCCACGGTCTCAGCAGGTTCTTACTGGGGCTGAAGGAGAGGAATCTCTCCCCACCGCAGCCCAGAGCACCTGCCCAGCGCTTAATAGGTTGCTGCACAGCCATGCAGCTTAAAGAGAACTTAGATCAGTGCCCTTCCGCCTGCAAAAAAAAAAAAAAAAAAAAAAGATTAAATTTTATATATATACATACACACACCTGGTGGATATTTTATTTGCCTTCTGGGTTTTGAGGCGCTATTATTTAACATTTTAAAGTTTTTCTCAGCAACCATAACTGCTAGAAACTATTTTTCTTTTTACATAAAAGCCAAGACTTTCATGTAAGTGCATTATTCCTGAGCTGGGACTCTAAGAAAAACATCAAATGTCATGCGATTTGTGATAAAATCATGACAGTTGGCAACACTGACAAGCCCAAGGCCTGGCCTTGTTACACTCCTACACTATCCCTCACTCAGGCATCTCAAAGTAACCTTCCCTTTTTTATTTCTTTATAATTAAGGCTGCATGTCTGTCATGGAGGTCACGGAAGTCACAGATTCCATGACTTTCCATGACCTCCTTGACTTCTGCAGCGGCTGGTGTGGCTGGCTCAGGCAGCACATGGGCCAGTTGAACCGGTCCCTGCTGGGGCAGTCTCAGGCCACAGCTTCCTCCCCCCATCCCCAGGAGCAGCAGCAGGAGTTTGGTGTGGGAGGGGGCTCAGGGCTGGGGGTTGGGGCATGGGAGGGGGTGAGGGCTCTAGGCAGCGCTTAGCTTGCGGGGCTCCTCAGAAGCAGTGAGATGTCCCTCCCTCAGCACACGGAGCTAGGAGCTTAGGAAGGGACATGTCACTGCTTCCGAGAAGCTGGGTGGGGAGTTTGACAGCCCCTCCATTCCCCCCCCCCAGCAGGGGTTCCAGACCACCCCCCTGAGTACTCACGGCACCCCCTGGACCGCCCCCCTCGAGCACCTGTGGCCACACCCCACACGGCGCCCCCCTGGGCCACCCCCCCCCCAGCACCTGCAGGACCCCCGGGCTGCCCACCCTGAGCACCAGCGGCACTCTCAAGATTTAATCAGAGATATAGTACAAGTCATGGACAGGTCATGGGCCGTGAGTTTTTGTTCGCTGCCTATGACCTGTCCGTGACTTTTACTTAAAATACCTGACAAAACGTAGCCTTATTTATGATGTATAAAGAAGCCTGCAAGGATGGTTTTTTAAAAAAAAAAAAAAAAAAAATTCCCTAAGTCCCCTTTTTTAACCTTAGAATATGAGGAATATCAAGTCTGCTTTGGAGGTCTCAGAGGACTGGGAATTTCCTCTTTACCAACAAGAACTTTTATACCATTTGTAGGATACTGGGGTTAAATAAAATTAACTTTTAAAAACAGTGAATAAAAAGTATTTCCTTGCACATTTAAGCAGGTTTGGTATGTATGATAGTTGTGATGTCATAATCATACTAATTGTCCAGTCAACCATTCAACCAACTAGGGAAAACAGCAGCCAAGACCTGAATTTATTGTTAAAAAAGAGGGGGGGAAATAAAAATAAAAGACCCCAAAAGATGTCAGGCCTTCTTTATATACCGTAAAGAAGAAAAGAGGGCAATATTATTTTTTGTTCCTTTGCAGGTTGCTTTTAATAACTGTAGATTCATAAAGTGAGAAGTGTCCTTTTTCTTTTTTTTTTTAATCTGTAACACGGAGAATGGAGCCCACTCTGGAATCTTCAACCATTTGATATTACACCAGTCACTTTCTTGTGGATAAAGCTATAAGAAGCATTTTATTCCATAATACGACGACTGTTATTCCCTTACATTCTGGTTAGACAAAAGGGTCTCCTTTTATTATAATTACCTGTAACTGGAATTCCCAAAATGTCCACTTGGAATAATATCTAGAGACAAATTCTGTTTTCAGATATGTACATATGTATACCTCCCATTAGCTTTCATATGATTTGGGAACGTATATTTGAGGTGAAATTTGGCCTTTCGCAGTTAAGGCTCTACTATCTCCCTTAATCTTTCAAACAACTTCTCCTTATTTCAATTAGAGTTATACATGTTGAACAAGGATAAAATATGATCCTTAAACAGTTCCTGTATGTTCAAAGGCCTTACTGCACACGTAAACAACCCTAAAACACTGGTGAATATTATCCCAATTTTATCAATCCTGTGTCACAGGATTGACTTGCCATTTACAGGATTTATTCTCAGCCCCACCTGTGCCATGTCATTTGGTCCCAGGTGATGGATTTAGGCCAGTGGTTGGGTCAGTGACCAGGCCTAACATGATCATCACAGGACTTGGTGGTGCTGGGAGACTTCAACTACCCAGACATCTGTTAAGAAAATAACAAAGCAGGGCACCAATTATTCAACAAGTTCTCAAAATGTATTGGAGACAATTTTTTATTTCAGAAAGTGGAGAAAGGCACAGTACAGGAGAGGCTGTTCTGGCTTTGATTTTGACAAATAGGGAGGAACTAGTTGAGAATCTGAAAGTGGATGGCAGCTTGGGTAAAAGTGATCATGAAATGATGAGTTCATGATTCTAAGGACCCTATAGCCAGCAGCCCCATACTGCCCCTCCTCCTACTCCACCATTTGTTTCCCTGGGCCACTTCCCCACCTTCTCCACCCTTGTATCAGGGCGTCAGTCTGGCAGCCATCAGGCTGGAGCTCCCTCTTGCTCCCCTGATCCTACCCAGCATTGCTCTGTCTGTGGTGCTGTCACTCTCAACCCTCCTACCGGGCGGGCGGGTGGTCCTCCTCCCTTGGCTACCAGGGAGAGACTGCCTCTGTTCTGCTCAGCAGCCGTTCTTATATGGGCCAGCCTGGCCCTGATTGGCTGCTCCACTAAGCCTTCTCCCTATTGGCTGGCTCAATAAGCCCTCTTCTAATTGGCTGGGTTCTGCGCAGTCTCCCCAAGGCTGTCTTAACCCTTCTTCTGCCTGTGTGGGGCAGCCGCCCCACTACACACACTTTTGCAACATTGCCATCTCTTTCTCACTGACCCTAGTCAGGCACAAATCTCTGCAAACACCCAAAGCATGGTCAGTGTTGGCGGAGGCGGGGGGCCTCTACATGGGGAAAAGTGCACACTCTTGACTCTTTGCAAGGGTCGTGGTGCAGCATTCTAGGTAACAAACTCTAAAATTCTCCCACACTTTTCCACAAGTGGGGTAATTCTAGCAGACATCTCACTGTTAAGGGTAAGCAGGGAAACGAGGATACATCTACTCCATGCTTGTGGCTTCTGTCCTCCTCTCTATGCTGCTTGCCTATGTGCCACTTTGGTCCCTGCACAAGTCATTGCTGAATGGCACGGGAAAGCTTCCTACAATGGGGGAAGAAACAAAGCTGCTTGCCACGGAACCTTCGGCAGAGGATTACTGAGTATCTCCAGGAAACTTTCCTGGAGATCTCTCTGGAGAATTCCTGAGATCTCGGCGTGCACCAACACCATTCTGCTGTACTGATTAGCTACACAGGGAAATGCCCAGCTTAAAAAAACACAGCCAGCCTTCCACATTTCTACACCCTGAACCCATCTCCACACTACACAAACCACAGCCACTTACCAGAAGTCTCATCTCCTGCTTCTTGCTCGCCAGAGAGCAACTGCTGAGACTGGCTAGACACCTCTGGAGTGGAGAACAGTTCCTGGCTGCCTGCCCCACCGGGTGACCCCACTGAGAGCTGCACATCCTCATCTAACTCCACCTTTTTATCAATAACTTCATCCTCTGTGTTAGGTCCTCTTTCTGCCACCTCCATGCCCCCCGAAGTATCCATGGGGCTCTTGGTGATGGAGGTGGGGTCGCCACCAAGGATAGTGTCCAGCTCCTTATAGAACTGGCAGATCTTAGGTGAAGCACCTGAGCACCGGTTTGCCTCCCTCACCTTATGGTAGGCCTGCCTCAGCTCCTTTATCTTTGCTCTGCACTGCAGCGTGTCCCGATCATAGTGCCCATAGGTATCCCAATTCCTACAGCTCAAGCGCAGCTGGGATTGCACAGCTTCCTTTTCCCATATACTCAGCAGATCCAACAGCTCTGCAGTGATCCAAGTGGGAGAGCATTTGCTATGATAACCCGTCACCTGGGAAGATGCAATGAGACCTCTCCACATCGAGCACTCAGGAAATGGAATTTAAAAAAATCCCAGGGCTTCTAAGGGGGAGGGGTGAATGGTTGTTTTCCTGGCTGCAGGCAGTGGAGTTCAAATTGCTGACCAGAGCGATCAGGATGGGCATTGTGGGACACCTCCTGGAGGCCAATTAAAGTGATGAAATGAAGTGTGGTGTCTACACTTGCCCTTTGTCAACAAAAATATAGAGGAAAAAGACGTAAATCTCTCCTGAGGGTGGATGTATTTTGTCGCCAAAACCAAGCATTCTCCCCAACAAAAGTCACCTCGCAGTGTGTATGAACTCACTGTTTGGGTCGACAAACAGAAGTTTTGGTGACAAAACTTGGTAATGTAGACAAGGTATTAATGAATGCCAGTGAAAATGAGGTAGGATCAGAGGCTAAAATAGGAAAAGAACAAGTTAAGAATTACTTAGACAAATTAGATGTCTTCAAGTCATCAGGGCCTGATGAAATACATCCTAGAATACTCAAGGAGCTGACTGAGGAGATATTTGAGCCATTAGTGATTATCTTCAAAAAGTCATGGAAGATGGAAGTGATTCCAGAGGACTGGAAAAGGGCAAATATAGTACCAATCTATAAAAAGGGGAATGACAGATCAGTCAGCTTCATTTCAGTACCTGGAAAGATAATGGAATAAATAATTAAGCGATCAATTTACAAACACCTAGAAGATAATAAGGTGATAAGTAACAGTCAGCATGGATTTGTCAAGAACAAATCATGTCAAACCAACCTAATAGCTTTCTTTGACAGAGTAACAAGCCTTGTGGATGGGGGAAAGTGGTAGATGTGGTATATCTTGACTTTAGTAAGGCTTTGTCTCGCATGACCTTCTCATAAACAAACTAGGGAAATGCAACCTAGATGGTGTGAGACTTGCTGGTTTGAGATCTGCAGCTGTAGTTCACCTGCTGAATAAATTTTCCTCCCAAACAGATCCAGTTTCTTTAAATCTTTCTGTTTGGGGGTAGCACTTGCTTGGCTCCATCTATCCCCCTCATTGGCTGCTGATACAATTAGGGATGCAGGGGGAGGGTGAGAGTATATAAATATTCATATCCCTTGGCTGGCATGTTGTATTTCTTCTCTGTCCTCTTAGAAGTGGGAGGGAGAGAAGATGGGGTCTGCCACAGGGACTGGACCCATTACCGCCTCATTAATGGATAGGGCCACCTTACATGGTGCTGCTGCAGCCAGAATGTCAATGAAACTGTGGGATGATTCCTTGAGCTCCTCAACCTCTAGTCCCAGGTTGGCCACTATCCTCTTTAGGAGTTCCTGGTGGGCTCTAAAGTCATCTTGGGGCAGCGAGCCACTCGGTCCTTAGGCAGCCTCACTTGGGGAGGAGGAAGAGGCCTGGACCGGAGTGCGCGCTTCCTCCTCTTCTGCCTCTAGTACCTCTATTGGGTCCACATCCAGTATATCAGTACCGGGTTTGGTACAGGAGTTGGGGTCCGGTGATGAGCAGATCAGTGTGGGAGCCCACCTCTTGGATGCAACCAAGTAGGACTGGTGGGATGATGAACCCGGTACCGGGGGAAAACCCCATAGGTTCCAGAACGACCATTGCACAGGCCACTATCCACCTAGCCAGGTTCCGGCAGGGGGACCTGCACCGGATCTGGCAGGATGTAAGACCTGTTACCCAAAATTGGGCCAGCTAGTAAGCTTAGGGAGGACTAATGACCCACCAGAGTTTAGCAGAAAGCAGCACGTTTATTATTCTGATAGCTAAGCTCAAAAGAATTGGGGGGGGTCACACTCACACTCGCACACTCACACTCCCAGGACAGGCATGGGACTGGAGATGTCAGGATCCTTCAAGGTAAGTGTCCCACAGTGCAGCGATGGATGGAGCCCTCTGTGGAGAAAGAAGTGGTTTGGGACTATTTAGAAAAGCTGGACGTGCACAAGTCCATGGGGCCGGATGCGTTGCATCTGAGAGTGCTAAAGGAGTTGGCGGATGTGATTGCAGAGCCATTGGCCATTATCTTTGAAAACTCATGGCAATCGGGGGAAGTCCCGGATGACTGGAAAAAGGCTAATGTAGTGCCCATCTTTAAAAAAGGGAAGGAGGATGATCCTGGGAACTACCGGCCAGTCAGCCTCACCTCAGTCCCTGGAAAAATCATGGAACAGGTCCTCAAGGAATCAATTGTGAAGCACTTAGAGGAGAGGAAAGTGATCAGGAACAGTCAGCATGGATTCACCAAGGGCAAGTCATGCCTGACTAATTTAATTGCCTTCTATGACGAGATAACTGGTTCTGTGGATGAAGGGAAAGCAGTGGACGTGTTGTTCCTTGACTTTAGCAAAGCTTTTGACACTGTCTCCCACAGTATTCTTGCCAGCAAGTTAAAGAAGTATGGGCTGGATGAATGGACTGTAAGGTGGATAGAAAGCTGGCTAGATTGTCGGAATCAACGGGTAGTGATCAATGGCTCCATGTTGGCGCCATTACTCCTTGTAGTTGGCAGCCGGTATCAAGTGGAGTGCCCCAAGGGTCGGTCCTGGGGCCAGTTTTTTTCAATATCTTCATAAATGATCTGGAGGATGGTGTGGATTGCACCCTCAGCAAGTTTGCAGATGACACTAAACTGGGAGGAGAGGTAGATACGCTGGAGGGTAGGGATAGGATACAGAGGGACCTAGACAAATTAGAGGATTGGGCCAAAATAAATATAATGAGGTTCAACAAGGACAAGTGCAGAGTCCTGCAGTTAGGATGGAAGAATTCCATGCACTGCTACAGACTAGGGACGGAATGGCTCGGCAGCAGTTCTGCAGAAAAGGACCTAGGGGTTACAGTGGACAAGAAGCTGGATATGAGTCAACAGTGTGCCCTTGTTGCCAAGAAGGCCAATGGCATTTTGGGATGTATAAGTAGGGCATTGCCAGCAGATCGAGGGACATGATCGTTCCCCACTATTCGACACGGGTGAGGCCTCATCTGGAGTACTGTGTCCAGTTTTGGGCCCCACACTACAAGAAGGATGTGGAAAAATTGGAAAGAGTCCAGCGGAGGGCAATAAAAATGATTAGGGGACTGGAACACATGAGTTATGAGGAGAGGCTGAGGGAACTGGAGATGTTTAGTCTACGGAAGAGAAGAATGAGGGGGGATTTGATAGCTGCTTTCAACTACCTGAAAGGGGGTTCCAAAGAGGATGGATCTAGACTGTTCTCAGTGGTAGCAGATGACAGAACAAGGAGTAATGGTCTCAAGTTGCAGTGGGGGAGATTTAGGTTGGATATTAGGAAAAACTTTTTCACTAGGAGGGTGGTGAAACACTGGAATGCGTTACCTAGGGAAGTGGTGGAATCTCCTTCCTTAGATATTTTTAAGGTCAGGCTTGACAAAGCCCTGGCTGGGATGATTTAATTGGGGATCGGTCCTGCTTTGAGCAGGGGGTTGGACTAGATGACCTCCTGAGGTCCCTTCCAACCCTGATAGTCTATGATTCTATGGTGCAATGAAGGTAAGTCTTCCTGAGGCAAAATGGAACGCAATGCGAGGAACCACTGGCCAGGCAGTCTGGGCGAAGGGCCTTCATTGGAGGTACAAGCTTGTGAGTGCGCTCCTGAGCACATGGCCCCTTCCCCTTTTAAGGACCTGCTCCTCATGGCCTGTGACTAGAGATGACTTGGCTGTGTCTGGTTGGTCACACTCCACCTCGGGCAGTGACCATGCAGTGGGTGTGTGAGTGTTGCCTAATTAGAGTCCCAGACACCTTGTCTACCTGGGAGCTCTTCTGATCTTCCAGCTGTTCAACTAACCCATTCATCCCACAAGCATTCCAGGAGGGGAGGGGAAAAGCCACTTCACAGGTATTCAAAGAGGGAGAGGAGACAAAAGGGGCCGGGGGGGGGGGGAGTGTAACAGACCTTTTGAGCATACAGGTTATACATAGCATAGTCATACAGAGCATACAGATCACTGCTGCTCCTACAACAAGACCTGTACTGGAGGTGGCTCTTAGGCTGGGCGTAGAGCTCCATCTCAGACTCCGATGAAGAGTCCTCCCAAGTGACCATGGTGGAGTGGTTCCCCTCACTTCCTCTGTGTGGTACCGAGGATCTGAGGACTACTGCCAACTAGAGACGACCTCACTGAAGAAAGCAAGATTGGCTTGCTCCTGGAGGGTACCAAAGATTCCGGTGCCAGGAAGAAGCTTAGAGCATCATGTTCTCTCCTCCTCAGGCTCATCAGCCCCGGTGGTTGTCCCATCCAGGTCAGCAGTACCGTGGCCTGTGCAAAAGCTGACAGAGTAGAAGGCACTGTGATTCCGCTGGTGTTGCGATAACTTCCTGGCATCAGCAGGGAGTCCCGCACCAGACTCAACATCCCTCTGAAGGAGTCGATGGTGCTGCCCTGGGACCGGGGGGTTGAGGAGTGGCCTAATGTGGGTTGCACTCCATTGTCTTCCCCGTTTGCCCTTCTTCGGCACTGGAGAGTGCCCTCTGTTGGAGCGCTGCTTTTTATGTTTCTTCCTTGGCACCAGAGATGGAGAACAGTGCCAGCATGGGCAGTGGGTATTGTAGGCGGAGGTAGGCTGTGCCTTCCCAAACAGCCTAGTGTGGTCCTGCCCACGCTCCACCCCCAGGCCAGGCCCCTTCCTGCAGTTCCCAGAGTGCTCTACCTTGGTTGGCCCAGGATGGCTGGGGCTGGCTGACCTGCCTCCCACAGGGAGTCAGGTCGGCTGGTGCTGGGGCTGCGCCACGCAGAGCACTAGGGCTGGGAGCGCTGCTGCATGGTGCACCGGGGCAAGCTGTGCTGTCTGGCTTCCCAGAGCACTGGAACCAGGAGCGCTGCCACCTGGGGGACTGAGAGCACTGCTACCCAGAGCACCGGGGCCAGGAGAGCTGCTGCCCAGCGCACCGGGGCTGGCTGCACCGCCCAGAGCACTGGGGCTGACCGCGGCACCTGGAGCACTGGGGTTGGGGCCTTGCCCCCTGGCTGCCCGGTGCTGGGGCCTGGGTGGGGGTGCTCTGGGCTCCTGCAGGGAAGGAGGAGGGGGGCAGAACAGGGAACAGATAGGGAAGGGTGGGGCCTTGGGCACAAGGGAAGGGGCTAGGGGCTAGCCTCACCCAACAGCCGGGTCACCGGCCGCCCATGAGTGCAAGGAAGTGCATAGTACTAGAGAAGCGCTTCACACCAAGGCCAAAGTGCTTGGTGCTGAATATGAGTGGCTTGGCTCTCAGGCAGGTCTAAGAGCAGCTTCCATTAAGATAGCCCTCAGTCTAGCCCAGTGGTGGGCAACGTGCAGCCCACAGGCTGCACACGGCCCGCCAGGGTAATCCGCTGGTGGGCCACAAGACAGTTTGTTTACATTGACCGTCCACAGGCATGACTGCCCGCAGCTCGCTGTTCCCAGCCAATGGGAGCTGCAGGTGGCATGGTCAATGTAAACAAACTGTCTCATGATCCACCAGCAGATTACTCTGATGGGCCGCGTGTGGCCCACTGGCCACAGGTTGCCCACCACTGCGCTAGCCTCTGTTTTTCTTCGCACAAGGCTTAAAGTCACAACAAATCTGACAGCGCTCTCGTATATGAGCCTCTCCCATAAACTTCAGACAACTGCAGTATGAGTTGCTCATCGGCATAGGCTTGCCACAGGATGCACAAGGTTTGAAGCCCGGGGATCAGGGCATACCCGGCCCCAGGGGCAAAGGGAGCCTCTCTATACTAAATGACGAGGGCTAACTATCTACACTAGAACTATTTACACTACTACTATACTAAGACTAATAAACTAAGTTAAGAGAAGAAAACCACTGAAAAATGCCTTGCCGAAGCAAGAGGAGTTGTTCTAGCAACCGTCGCGGGTGGTAAAGGAATGGAGAGGGTGCATGGCTGTCAGTGCCCCTTATATCAGCACATAAGCGCACGGCACCCAAGAGTGCTAGAGCAATGGTGCACATGGCGCACGCACACCTAACGTGGAATGGACATTAGCAAGCACTCGAAGAAGAATGTATGATTCTATGATTAGTTTTCAAATGATACAGCACAAGGCATATTTTGTACAAAAGATTTTTGCAATTGTGTGTAGGGTGTGAATACAGGGGTGCTTAGTGTCACGGAGGGCTATCCAGGGAACCTGTAGTTCTGGTAGAGCTCCCCTACCCAGAGAGAGTGCATGTGTGCTGGGGCCTGGAGCCCTGATACAACAGTAATAAAGGGGAGACCTCTGCATGGGATCCAGAGGGGGCCATGGGAAAGAGGCTCTCCCTACCAGCCAGATGAAAAGACCTAGCGAAAACTGCAGTGATGTGCTGAAACCCAAAGAGGCATGAGGAAACACCAGGTGGAAGGACCTGGGTTTGGGGAAAGAATTGTTCAGTCCAGAAAGGAACTGAAGAAAATGTGGAGCGAGGGAAAGTCTTGTTTAGATTTAAGTTGACATTTGAATTGTGATGTTTTAATAAATCAGATTCCAAGAACTAGAAGTGCTGTTTGACTCACAAGTAGTTTGGTACAGTTTTTGAGAAGCTGCAAAAGGGAAAACTGTCTGAGGCAATAGTAGAGTTTGAGGCTGAATTGAGGATACATGCTGACTACCTGCAGTAGCTTCTTCTTTGTGTAAAATTACCCGTTATTGATAATTTTTATGCAGTTCCACTGGTGAGAGCACTAGTGTAGAAAATCCACCTTTATTGTAATCATTGTCTTCTAACACTGTGCAAAGCAGGGCTAGATGATACAGTGGTGAAAAGACTGGCATGCCAGCACTTTCACCATTGCTACTGTTGGATCATATTAAAGAAGTTCTGTATTAAAATCACAAATGAGTTTGATTCCCTATAGTTTAAATTCCAGGGTATTACTAATTAAGAGGTCTCTTGGTTTTTGGTACTGTTTCTCTCCCTATGTGTGAAACTTGCAAGCTGCTAATTGCGTTAGTACATTCTAAGACAGAGTCTGTTCTCAAAGCAATTCACATAGAGAGAGACTCAAAGCAATGCTCTGTAACAACAGAAACAGCAACCAGAGACTCCCCGCCCTTTTGTTGTATTAACACTTGTGATTAAAATAGAGATAGAGGATGTATGTGGATGGATGCTTGGTGTGGATAATAACTGAATGATCAGGGAGGTGCCAGAGAATCCAGTGTCCATCGGCTGAAGAAGGCGTCAAGTGGAAATAACCAGAGGACGCCCCCAGAGGGCAGACTGGAATCCACCCAACAGCCTCAAGAATGGGAGAACCAAAGAACAAGATAACATCTAGCAGCATGGAGCTGTGGAGCCGTCAGGAATGTGCTATCTGCTGATTGATTCAGCAACAGCATGATGAAGCAATTCCCATAGACTGGCATAGGAAGAAATTGCTATAAAAATAGACTCTAAAAAGTGAGAACTTTGGGGTCTGATTCTGCAAACCAACTTCCAGGAGCATCAGATGAACATCTGACAAGGCCCTGCTCCCTCCTCACGTCCAGGCCACCTGGCCAGTGGCTTGGCATGAGCAACTCTAAGGCTGGTAACTATGATAACAACCTTGCAGAACCTGTGTATGTGTGTTTGTATGAATGAATGTGTGAATAAATATGAGATTGAATGGAATGTTATAACTATAACAAACTGCTTACTATGATTCTTCCTGTATTCACAATAAATGTGGTATTTTGCCTTTTCCCCTTTAATAAGATCCTGCTGGTTTTTATTTTATTGGTATAACACTACCACCACTGCAGTTGTTGTAGGTATTCCTAGCCCAGTCCACTGGGCAACCCTGCTCTGGAGCATATAAAGCTGAGTGCTCTCAAACCTAGGAGACATAATAATTTAATGTGTTTTGCTGATTAGAATCCCCCCCTCCCCTGTCTTCCTGAATGCACATTTCACACTATCTCCAAAATTCCATAAGTGGGCTCTGATATTGATCCTGTTTTGTGTACTGGATCAAAACTTTCAACCTTAAAAGCAGAGCAGTGAAAAATTTGACTCAAGATGTCAATTACTAACTAGCTTCCTTCCTGCTTCCTGAACACGATTTAATTAGCTCTTTATTTCTTGCTTTCTAGCCTTTTTGTTCTCAAAGCAAGAGAGAGAGACAAAAGGATAGATTAGCACCAATATATACTGAGAGATCTCTTTAAACAAAAAAAGAGTTGCTGGGCAATTGCCCATTATAAAGGACTTAATATGAACCAGGTTTTAGAAATCTTGAGGCAAAACACTAAATTTGGATTAAATTCAATATTGGAGATGTTAGCTGGCAGTCTCACAAAACAAGTGTTCATATTCAAATGACTGGTGTATCCACAGCAGGATCAGTCAAAAAAAAAAAAAGAAGTAGAAATTAGAAAGAGGAAGAGAGTAAACAAAAAGGGGAAGAAACTTTAAAGATTACTCAAAAGGAACAGAAACTAGGATGATGGGGAACTAAGAATGAAACAAAGACAGGAGCAACATAACCCAAGGCATATAGAGAGATGTCAAGTGGAAACAAACATAAAATGCAAAGACACTAAAGACAGACATAAGCCCTGATCCTTCAAACACTTGTTTACATGAGTACTGCCATTAGATTTAGGTGTCTCAAACCCACCAAGGCATTCACAAATCTACCTATTCTTACCATTGTTATCTTCATCTCCTTCCCTCCTTCCTATTGTTTTAGACCTTGTTAGACCCTGATCCTCCCCTCGCTCACCCCCGACTCCCGCCCAAAGTTCCACTAATCTATGGGGTTCTCTCTATGGGCACAGGAATCTGCCCATGCAATTCAATTGTAGAAACAACCTTAAATCAAGCTTTTCAGAGCAGGAAATGAACCTTTTGTCAGTACAGCACCAGACCCTGATTAAAGTCTCTGGGCACTATCTCAGCATAAATAAAGTATAATAATTATTACTGGATTGAAGCAGGAATCTTGCCTTATCTTCTACTTGTAAAGTGCCACACCAACTTTGCCACTAAGTAATACAGTAATAGTCCCCTGTCCATGTACTGCACCTTTCGCTACCCTCTCAGGACATCTATCTGAATTCACACCACCACATTCTTATCTTTTCCTCCAAGCATCTGGTGGTGCTAGTAAGGACACCAGATGGGGAGGACTCTGATTTACTACAGAAAATTCTTTCCCAAGTTTCTCCCTGGCGGGTCTTGCCCACATATTCAGTCTAAATGGTCACCATATTTGGGGTTGGGAAGAAATTTTCCCCTGGGTCAGATTGGCCAAGGCCGTGGGGAGGGGGTGGTCACCTTTCTCTGCAGCATGGGGCACAGGTCACTTGAAGTTTTAAACTAGCATAAATAGTGAATTCTCTGTACCTTGAAGTCTTTAAACCATGATTTGAGGACTTCAGTAACTTAGGCAGAGGTTAGAGGTCTATTTCAGGAGTGAGTGAGGTTCTGTGGCCAGCAAAGAGCAGGAGGTCAAACTACTTTCTCATAGTGGTCCCTTCTGACCTTAAAGTTTATGAGTCTACGATTCCTTCCTCCACATTGTTCTCTGATGCTGTTGCTGTTCTTCTTTCCCTGGTGGCTCACATCTCTTGAACTTTCCATACCCCAAACAATGTTTGTGGCCACTTTCTACATCAGTTCGTGCTGCTAATCTCAATCGTGGGCAGGTGGAGGCCTCCCCATATGTATTATCCATATGTAAGAAGTGGAAGGAAAAGCTACACACAAACATGTGGAGAAGCAGTTTCAAATATGCAAACACTTTTTTCCCATGCTCTATTAGCTGTGTCACCTGCTTCCTGCAAGAATGGATACTTGGCAACTTTTCTTGCCCCTTGCTTGTAGTGTCCCCCTGTTGCCTCTCCTCAAAACCTTCTCTGTTGGTTATTCAAAAGAAGGTGAATGGCAGCACCTCAAGACCCAATAATACCATTTGTGCAACAGTAGCTCCAGCAGGGATGTTTGGACTTTGAAACCCAAGCTCTACAACTACTAGAACAGGATTTAGATGCATGGTAATGGTCTAGCAATTCAAAGAAACTGAAATGCAGGTTTGGGTAGGAATGAGCAAAATACTGACACCAAGGATGATATAGTCTATTCCAACAACTCCATAACTAATTTTTATTTGAATATTAAGATCTCATATCGACAAGCCTTTCAAGGCACTTTCCATCTACTAATTATTCACATAACTCCCTGTACATGTAGGTAGTCAAGACACCCTTTGTATCTGGAAGTAATATCTTAATTTTATTATTTTTCACAAGTCAGACCTAACAGAGAACTGTCATCAATCTCAAATTAGAGGCCCATTATTAGACCTCATATGGGATGGAGAATTTACTGCTCTCTCGGTAGTTCTTTCTTGGGTTTGTATAATTCAAATACACTTCTTAGATATTATGGTGCTAGGGGCTTTAGAAATGCTGATTAGACAGCGTGATATTAAGATTTTATGGCCTAAAATATGCAGAAAACTGACATTTATATCAGTCTTTCCCCCACATGCCAGGGGCAAGTAAAATTTAATTTTTTTTATCATCATCAAGGTAAAGTGTGGAAAAGCAGATCTTGTGCCTGATAATTTTTCATGACCATTTTGTAAAGCTGATTTAAAGTACAAGGAATCTGTCCACATCTATTCAGTTTGCAGTTGAGAAATGAGCAATTATTTTGTTTGTACTGTTGGATAAGTTTAATTAGAAATGCCAGTCAAATTCCATTGGTCATCCTGACAAACAGAAGTTACAATCTTTTTAATAGTATTGTGCGAAAAGGCTTTTATCTGCTGTAATTAAGCCCTAAATTTAAGCAGAAGTCTGCCTGCTCTGAAGTTTCCATTATAAACAAGAACTACTAAATCACTTACACTCTTCAATGAATAAGCAGGCATTCATACAGCAGTGACACCTAAAATGAGCACAAAGTTTGTGAAAGGACAAAATCTTCTCTGAGATGCTAAAATAATGTATTCAAGCATTCCATGGCTTTGAGTATTGCTATTCATAAGACAAAAAGGAAAATGTACCCCTTTCAGCTGTCAGTAGGGTCACTGAAGATTGAAAGGCCCTAAATGTGACCTCTTGATTTTTTCTTTTTAATGTCTAGACGACGATGAAAAATGATTATCCTTATCCTACCAAAACTAAAGGGTGCAGTGCAAGCTTCTCAACTGCTTGACCCACCACAAATAAACTCAGCTCAGTGGGATTGCATATGAGTTTGTACACATCATACCATTCTTTTACTTGCTCTGTCTGCTCATTTCTTATGAGGGGATGGACTATGGAAACAGACAAGAATCCTGGTCTCTGAAAAACTTGAGAGCCAATTTCAGCCTTTTGCCAGATCACAAAAACAGAGAATGCAAGGACAGCACAAAATGAGTGTTTGTGTAAACAAATGCAATAAATTCAGGTGTTGCTAGATCACCTGTCAATGAGCTGTGATTTTAATACTGTTTCAGCTTTCATTTGGAATGGTCAGACACTAGAAGCAACCATCAGGAGACAAAAAGTTGTGGTGGTAAGGATTACATTTTGGGCCTATCAGCTTTCTCAGTGTCCTTTTAACATATAAGAAGTATTCAGAAAACGGAACTAGTAACTAAGCTCCCAGCACTCTCAAGAAAATGTTCAGTCTGCTTATCTAAAGAAATACATACTAGCTCATGCGAGCAGGGACTCTACTATTAGCCACAATTCCTTATACCAGAAAACAGTCTCTGACATAAATATTTTTTTATGTAAGACAATTTATTACTTAAAAGGACTCTTTTTTTTTTTTTTTACCTGCCCACTGTTCCTTGCTGTAAGCATTCAACCTAAGAGGGCAGAATGGTTCAATGAATAGAGCACAGGATAGGAAGTTAATAAATATAGATTTTATTCTTGGTTCTGTCACTAACTTGCTGTCATTTCTTTGCACCTCAGTTTCCTAATTTGTAAAGCAAATATAATGATACTTTTACGAGGTTTAATTCTTTCTGATTTACCCAAATAAAACATTGGTTCAATATATGAAGAAGAATAAGCTTGACAAAAGCAAAACTGGCCGAGAAAAATTATTTATTCTTAAGCAGCTTTCATACTGACCACTTGGAGAGCCAGGTCAAGCAGCTAGTTTCCTTCTAAACATTATAACATTAAAACAGGTAGGTTTTATATTTTCAGTAAACCTGAAAAATTCTCTCTCAAACTACAAAACATATTAACATGAATATTTAATCAAAACTGGTACATCCATTTTATTTTATTTCAACATAAGATTTATCCACTTCAAAAAGCCAGATTTAAGCCTAAACATTTTAACTTTTTCCTGTTCATTTTCCTTTGTATCCACATCAGTAGTCTTTGTTTTTTCCACGAGGATCTCATAAGCCTTCTGCGCTCGTGCAATTTCTTTGTTTGCATTAAAATGAACCATTTGTCTGTTCAGAATGGGAACAATTAAATTGAAGTCATTAATTCTTTTGTTTAGTTTCTTGATATCGTCTATTAATTGTTCACAAATCTGACTCCATTGTTTCTGTCTACATGGTGTCATTGGCTCGCCAAGTTTATTCCTAGATGCTACTATGTTCTTTCTTAGTTCCTCAATAGTTTCTCGTATTTCTTTCTGCATCAGAATCCATTCTGGTTGGTATCCATTATCTATTAGAATTCTGTTCAGGTTGTGAGTCATAGGATCAATATGTGGACAGTATGAAAATTTCTGCAATGGTTTTCCTTTACCACTGAGGTTATCAAAGTCTCCTTTAGCCATTGATTCCTGGATGAGGTCCTCAACCAAACGGTCAATTGCTTGGGTAATTTTTACCTTCTTACTCTGCCTTATATCTTTGGCTATCATAGTGTTCATAGCATACTGGCTCTCAAGTTTCTGCTTTCGATATTCCATCACCTGTTCAGCTGCACGGTCTACTCTAAACTGCATGTACTGTCTCTCTCTTTGACTCGGAGTCCCAAAACCAACACCTTCCAAACTTAAATACTGCCTGTGCTGTGGTGCTTTGGATTTGAATTTGGTTTCCTCTTCATTTTCACTTTCACTTGATTTCATTTTCTTGGCCACATCAGAAAGCACAGCTCGGTATGCTGCTTCTATCTGCATAAATGTTGCGGAATCAGCTGTGATGGAACCACTGTCTGGATGATACTGTTTGGCAAGATTTCTAAATGAACTTCTTACGTCATCTAGGGAACACCCCTCCTGAAGTTTAAGACGTCTGTAAGAGTCTTTGATGTTATTTTTAGATTTGTAACCTGACAACATTCTATGCTCAATGATATAGGGATAAGGAAATGTTTTTACTTTTTTGGGAATCATTGTTGAAAGTGCCCAGAGATGACATCCAACTTTTTTTGTCAATATGACACAAAGCCACTTCATATTTCTTCAGATGCTGCTACATCCTAAACAATGACCTATAAAAAACAACAACACTGAACATAAAATAAAACTAGTGTGTTGAATTTTAAAAGCCAATATTATTTCTTAAAATCTTCTGACATTAACCAGTTATTTTCCTTTACTTTCAAAGATTATCAAAATTCAGATTAATTTTTATGTACAAAGATCTTTATTTTAAACACCAACTCTCAGTCATATACTTGCCTATATATATATATAGTAACAGCAGATTAGCACTATTTACACAAGAAGAATCCTGTATATACTACAAATGAAAACTCATTTGCAACACAGCTCTCCCAATATCACAAAAGAGCAGTCCTCTTTTGCAGTGTAAATATCCAAGGCTTTACACAGGTACAAAGTTTTAGCATGTTTCTTAAAACACAGTTAGGTCCTCTCTATATTGCAGAGAGCTGTGCTTTATAACTATGTTGAAGACATGATTGTGTAATAACAGACCCCTGCAAATACAGTTGCAATTTAGTCAGGCTCTAAATGTAAACTACCCACCAGCTGGACTCTATATCCACAGTTATGAATGCCACAGGATCTATTTTCCAATGTATATTTAAAAGTTTATTGGACCAAATATTGGAGTATTTTGCAGCATAAGTTAAAGCCATATTCATATTATTCAGTTATTTAGATGGCAAACTGCTGTACACCAGCAGGACTCAAATATCCTAGATGCCAACCTCTTTTACTCCTGTTAAATAAATCGAGAACATTAACTTTTTAGTAAGAATAGAAAAGACCAATAATCCCTTAACTTTGATTCTGCTGAGAAGACTGGGTGCTGAAAGCGCTGGGGTCCCAAAGCAATTCTTTTTCAAATACTTACATAAAAAATAATTTTTCACTAAAAATCAACCATAGAAAGATACAAAGCAAGCAAAAACTATACACCTAATACACCACTGAAACAACCAATTATTGTTAATGAGAATCGTCAGCCTAATTCCTTGTACAGTACACCAAGATCATCCTCACTTTCATGGCCACCGCCACCACAAGTCTTTATGTCAGCTTGCATTTTAAGATATAAAACTGGACAGGTTGACTCAATTACTGTTATTTACATTTTCTACAGCTAGCAGGCTATCTATTTGGAAGAACCCTTCTGAAGAGAGGCCAGATTAGAGGCATTCAAAGCTGATCATCTGTCCTGAATGCCTTGTAAAGGTACAACTCCACACATAAAGGATCAAAGCACGGGTTTGAAATTTAAGATGAGCAGGGGGTTGTTTTATTTTCTAATCACCTTGCCTTGTTTTACTTTCTTATTATAAACACTACCACTGTGAATTCTTATGGCTTTGGTTATGCAGGAGGTTGGACTAGATCAGGGATTGGCAACCTCTGGCACGCGGCCTGCCAGGGTAAGCCCCCTGGCAGGCCGGGCCAGTTTGCTGACCTGCCGCATCCGCAGGTTCTGCCGATTGCAGTTCCCACTGGCCGGGGTTCACTGCAGGAAGCAGTGCGGGCCTAGGGATGTGCTGGCCACCACTTCCTGCAGCCCCCATTGGCCTGGAACGGTGAACCGCGGCCAGTGGGAGCTGTGATCGGCCAAACCTGAGGATGTGGCAGGTAAACAAACCAGCCTGGCCCACGAGGAGGCTTGCCCTGGCGGGCCACAGGTTGCTGATCCCTGTACTAGATGATCATTATGGTCTCATTGCCTTAACAAAGGCTGCAAACATGTTAAATAAGATCAGTAGACCATCTCTTAGAACTGAGTGCATTAGTCAGTGAATGAATCCCCTACAACTGTGTGTAACTGTTTTTCATATATTCACATTACTCAAAATAGTGTGTTGAAAGTTTTTATGCCTAGTAGCCACTTTGAGTTGCTGTCAAACTAAACAGATTAGGCTCAAAATTAGACCTGCTTTATATTTATGATCTGATTGGAAAAAAAATTCAGATTCTAAGTATCACTCAAAAGTACTTGTACAATCTACTACTCATTACTATTGTTTAAATCTAAAAGTAATACTCAGTTGTTGATAATTTTAAATAAAAGCTGCTACGATTGTGTATAACATTGTATACAGTGGAGTGTGGTGCTTTATGTAGGATAGTTATGTAAGACCTATGCAAAATGATATTTTGTACTATCATGCTCTACAAAAGTATTTAACTAAAATGGCATCCTCACTGTTATGGTGATTTTGGCCTTAATCCTGCAATTTTCATCAGAGAAGGACTTTCTTCTCTGATAGAGGCATCTGTGAGAAAAATATTATTGCTGTTTAATAAGCATTCATTAAACGAACATTTCCATCTGCAAACACTCAGGGCAGGTCTACACTACCAATGCAGCTATGCCGCTGAGCGTTAAAGTGAAGATGCTCCTGTGCCATCAGGAGAGCTTTTCCTGTCGGCGTAGTTAATCCACCTCCCCGAGAGGCAGTATAACTTCTTCCATCAACATAGTGCTGTCTAAATGTAAGGATAGGTCAGTATAACTACATTGTTCGGGGGTGTGGAGTTTTCACACCCAAGTGACATAGTTATACACCAATATAGGTCTGTAGTGTAGACCTGGCCTCACTTTGCTCACAGCAGTAGAAGGGTTACTCTAGACTCACCGTTTACGGTAAAACTTGATTATCCAGCTCTAGAGCTACTTCTCCCGCCAGAGCAAACAATGCCTTCACAGCAGGAAGTGCCAGTTGTGCAGTCATGTGGGGGAAACTGCCGGGGGGGGGGGACCCTAGAGATCAGTGACGCTGGCTCACCCTGGGGCAGCTCTTTCCTACTCTATTACGATGGCAGATTAAGAGCTCCGCACTGCGATCTGACACGCTGCACAGGGCGCGGCCAGACGAGGGCTCAGAGACCAGGGTGATGGGCCACTTCCGGAGCGGGCTAGCCGCAACCCAGGGGCCGGCCGCCGGCGGGCGGGCGCTGCCATGAACGGGCATGACCCCGCTTAGCGGGGGGAGGGTGCGCAGCATGGCGGGGGAGCCAAGGTCTCAGCACAGCCCGCCGGTGTCACCCCCACCCCCGCCGGGGGCCGAGCCCTGCAGCGCCCCTTGCCCCGCCCCCACTACCCCTGCCTGTCCACGCCGCCGCTGCTGTCCGACGCCCCCGCCTCACCTGGCCCCCCCCGTCCCTGTGATTGGCGCATGCGTAAGGGAGCGGAAGGCACGCTCACGTTGAGGGGTGGTGTCTGGAAGCGCGGTGGGAGGGGCAGCTCCTTTCACCCCGCGCTCAGGGACGGCTCCTAGTGGCTCTCTCTGGCGGCCCCGCCCCCTCCCATTCCAACGGAGCCGACGCGCGTGCCGCCTGGGGTGGTGGGATATGTAGTCCCCACCATAGACAGACGCCTCTGGCCGCCCTGCCAACCCGTGACCCCGCCCGCTCCTGCGTCCGCCTGACACGTGACAGAGTCTGGGGTGGTTGTGACGCGTGGCCTGCGTGAGAGAAGTCGCCGGGGCTGGGCGCGCGTGCGCGCGCCACAGACCCTTTGGGGGAGGGGCGCTGAACGCTGTCCGCTGTCCGGACAGAGTGGGAGGTGCCACCATCGGGGAGCGGCCGCGTGCACAGGGACTGGCAGTTAACCGGGCAGTGTGGCTGTTCATGCCCCGGCCCCTGGTGATACTGCAACAGACAAGAAACTAACACCCCCCACTCCGACCCCCCACCCCCCAGTGCCGTCTGTGATGTACAGCCAGCCCCTGAGACGGTGTTTAGCGTGTTCCCCATCAGCAGCCCCAGCCTGAGCCTTCGTTTTCTGGGTCTGCCGCCAGATAACCCCTGAAACTTATTCGAAAAGCCCGCGTCGCTGGGGCCTAAATGCCCTACTGGAGCCCCCTGGGACACAGACCCAAGCTGTCAGGGCCGGGCCAGCTGTTACCTTATCATGGTTCGAAACATGGTAACTTGGAAAGAACGGTGCATTCCCTATCCCGAGAGAGGTGCTGCGTGGAGGAACTCCCAGCGCTGTCAATGAGTGCTTCAGACCTCAGTCTGTCTCTTTGCTCTCTAACAGATGAACTCTGCCTGGTAGATGCTGAACGTTATATCTTTTAGGCAGTATAGCTATGAAGTGTGGTTTGTGCAGCAGTAGTTGAAGTGAGCTGTAGCTCACGAAAGCTTCTGCTTAAATAAATTTGTTAGTCTCTAAGGTGCCACAAGTACTCCTTTTCTTTTTGAAGCATAATGGTATCTTTTGTGGGGTAGCGGTTTCAGTTTATCTGTGGATGGAATACTGGTTTTGAGATAACGTGTGCCAGACTCAGAAGTGATGTACATGGGGGTGTATCATGTTTGTAAATGGGCAGCAGCTGCTTTATGAGAGTGTAAATTATATTTCAGTACTGCTACCTCTTGTGATTTTATTGCAAGTTTTTCAATATTTGGTGTTTTTCTTCAATGTCCCACCTATTGGAGTCAACTGATTACATGATACTCAGCTTTTATTTAAAAAATTAAGTATTTAGCTCTAATGGTTGCAGAGAAATGCTTGAAAAAGTGAACTAACTGCACCCTTAACAGCTCAGAACCCAGAAGGCAAATAACTCCATCCCCCAAAATTCTCTATTTTTTAAAACTCTCATCATTTTTAAGCCAATCTCGTGGGATTTGTTGAGCCCAATTCATGATTTTGAATGCTTGGGGTAAGCAATATTGTACACCCAGTCAGTGAAATGACAGCATCACTGAAGCAAGAAAAGCCACTAATGTAAGTGTGTAAAAGGAGGCCTGCTTCATCTTATTGGCTTTCATCTTTACACACTTGTGATAGAATGTACCTGCTGTGACCACACCCCACATGCTACTGTAATAATCTTTGTACAAAGTATGCCTTGTGAGTTATCATTTTAAAACTCATAATTTTCTGTTTATTATTGTCCTGATAAAATGTGTGTGACAATTGTCTCATGTGAAGTTATAATATTCCACTTTATGATGTTATTAACACATTCCAAAGTGAGGTTAGCAGACAGGTCTGCCTCAAAGCAATGTGTGTTCTGCTTAATTAGCATTTAAGCAGTAAACAGAGTTATCAAGCAGGTCGGGAAACACAGGATGCTCAAACAGGTGAGGAAAAAGCAGCAGGGAATATCCTTCCATATAGACTATTTTGTCTCCCGAATGTCATCTGGAGATGCATTCACAGCACCTGAAGGACAAAGGAGTCAGTGCTGAACTGGCAGAGGGATCCTGACCTAAGAAGTTTGGTGAGTAAGACTGCTGAAAGTATATGGTGAGAAACTATTTTGCTTGATTCTGATATAGTTTAAGTTAAGCACCATCAGAGTTATAACTTTGACTTATGCCTCATTACTTGTACTTACTTAAAATCTCCATTTGTAGTGAATAAACTTAGTTTATTGTTTTATCTAGTCCAGTGTGTTTAAACTGAAATGTCTGGGAAACACCATTTGGAGTGGCAGGTTCTGTGCAAATTATTTCTTTTAAAGCAATAACAGACTTTATATAAACTTGTATTATCCAGGAGAGGGGTGGGTATCACAGGACATACATTTCTGGGGGGAAATCAAATACTGGGGGTGTGTTGGGGTCACCTGCAGTATAACCGAGGTTGGTAAGAGCCCAGGTGTGGCTAGCTGCAGCACACACACAGACATAGCTTGGAATGACTTTCATGCTGGAGGCTACAGCAGCAAAGCATTGGAAAGGGCACTCCATGTTAGAGGGCAGGAGTGACACAGCAACTCATTAGTCTGGATTGTACCCTGATGTGTTGCTTTCCCATTGCATCTTTGTTCTCTTGGAGTAAATTACACCAATTTATGTTGCTTATGATGTTTTATGAATATGCAATTTATACTGCCACTTACATCCCCTCTGAATCTGGCCCTGTGTAGTTAGTTTGTTCTCCTTTTGTTTGATCTGTATATGAAAACTGCAGCAAACCTAAACATTTACATGAAGTGGAAATGATGCCATGGAAGAAGTGTTTTTGTTTGGGTATTAGACATTTCAACAGTTTTTGTGTCTTATTGTTCTCTCTGTTTATTATTGTATGTCTGTCTCTCTTTCTTATCCTACCTTAGAAAATGACTTGAGTCAGATAACTGCAGTATGTTGTGGGCAGTTAGAATGAATGCAAATTTTCAGTATCTTCCTCTTATGTGATTGGGTAAAAGAAGACAGGATTTTGGAATTGTGTGGATTCTTGTTGTGATCTACACTGCAGGATCCGTGTGAATGTAAGAAGAAATTATTTAAACATCTACAGACCAAATTCTGCCTCAGCAGTTGTATGCTTGTTTGATCGGATTTCAACTAAAGAATATCCCGCTGTTTGTCATTCACTAGAAGAAAGCAAAAGAGACGTGTGACTTGATAGGTGGTGATTAAGCTTATTGTAATGTGCATGGCTTTTTTTTACTGTGGTGCTAAAATCTGTCCATCAACATGTAGGGAATTGGAAGGTGTGCATATGTGACATTATCCTGTTTGTTAATGTAAATTTATTTATTTTAATGATGTGAGAGGAATGTATTGCATTTTAGAGAGACAAACTTTTATTTCTCACTGCCTCAGTGTGCACCTGCTTTAAGAAGTTCACACAAAGGTCTTGCTCAGTGATGTATCAGCATGTTTTGATTTATTTTTCTGAAAACAACTGTAGTATTGGAAACATGTGTTAGTCATGTCTCTTAATGCACTACTGGAAGGTGTTCAAATACTATGGTGGTGAGGATGGTAAAAGAACCTATAAAGAATGGAATAGAACATATTACTTATTATGTACCTATCTCCAACACTGAATAAACCTCATTTTATTTTCCACAAAGTTAAAAGTTTCTATGTCATAATTCAGGATTAAAGGAAAAACACTTAACTTTAATATGTGCTAGATATTAAAGTAAATTTTAAACAAATCTAAAAGTGTATTTATATTATTGATTTGAGGTTGTGGGGAGTTACACATGCACATCAAGGAATGACTCTTCAATATTAATTTAAATAATGTCTCTCCCAGCCTCTGACATCAGAAAAGAACAGTTTTTAACTTCTGTACTATTACCAAAGATGTTTGTGTTATTGTTATAGAAAGTTGCCTTGAGATTAATTACTTGAAAAGGGCCATAAAAGTGCAGGAAAATGGCACAGACTGATGAGTACATTGACCAATGTCTCAGTTTCAGAAATTATAATCTTTGTTTTTATAGGGAATATAGAGTTTGTGTGGATTACCAGCAAAAATACAGAACTGATTGGTGGAGAAATAATGCCATATTATTTTTTGCTCTCTTGTGAGAAATCCAAAGAATGGAGATTAGCAAATGTTACATAGTTTTTTGAGGGGGCACCCTGTTTTATATTGTTTTGTTTTTTAAAGGAGTGAGTCATCTGCATTACCATCAGGAGTTAAAATAAGGGGGAGTGCAGCTCTCCCTCTTTCCTAAAAGGAGCATGGGAGCACACACTCCTCCTCGTCCGTCTCCATAGCTTGGAGAGGTTAGCTCCCCAAGAGCTCGTTGTCCTTGGCTATGGGATCAGCTCTCATCACACAGAAGAATTTGAACTGGGAGCAGGAGGACGGGGTTGTATCTGGCTGGGGAATTTCTGGAGTCATTAGGTGGAGCAGTAGTGCCTGATGTGGCAAGTAGAGGTGTCTCAACTGGGAGTCCCCATCATATCTCCTCTAAAGTAAGTTCTATTCTTCTGCTAGCTCCCATTTCTGCCAAGATGCCTTTAAGTTGACTGGAAGAAGGGGGGAAGGGAGAGGAAAGCCCCCTCCTTTTTTTTCTTTATGGAAAGAAAACATCTATTTTTTTTAAGCGTGAAGGGGTTTCTGCTTGTGTGTTTTCCCTGCCCCCACCCTCCATTAGAAATTTAGATCTATTCTACCTTGAAAGACACTACTGAACTAGTGAAATTATGATGGGTCAAGAAGAGGTTGAAAACTGAATAACTGTGAGGGGAGAGGATTTAATTCAATTTTTTTAAAAACTTTTTTAGTTAACACCTATTTAATTCCAGTGTGTACTGAGCATTTGGGATAAATGATTATTTTGTTAAAATGTCATGAACTTCAACCTTTTGCTTATTGTGAGCTCTCTTATCCTTTAATTAGTATTGTAAAATCCCCCCCCTCCGCCCCCGAAAGTCTTCCAGCAACAACAGGGACGATCAGACTTAATATTTCTTATATAGCTAAGACCAAAGACGGAGGAGGGAGGGGCAGGAAAAAGAAAACTTTTGATAAAGAAGCAAAAAAGGGAAGAACCCAACTTTTAAAATTTTTTGCACGAAGTAAACTTTATTTCAAGGTAATCTAAAGTATGTATTTAGTGCACCTAATGTATAGTACCCTTATTCTGGAAAAAAAATGATGGAAAAGACTTATTATATAAAGTAATCCTTTTCTCTGTAGTTGCAGGATAAAGTCCCCTGAAAGAGAGCACATAAAACTTTTTATGTGGACATTATACTTGATCAGCTCAGTCATTTTGGAAATGTATATAATCAATAATTATTTTATCGATTATTGGTGCCATCTCTGCTAAGAACCAAAATCTCCTTCCTAAAAGGTTACAGTTTACTAAAATCTGTTCTTAAACATAATGCTTTTGTATTTGAATATTATCTCTGATTTTGTTTGTAAGCTATATAGTAAAATCCTCACAGATCATCTTTTCCTGAGAAAGAGCAATGTTGTGTTGGTTGGAAAGCTGACATTTTTATGGTGGTCTTAATTTATTATGTATCTTGTGGCTGTGGTTATGGATAGATGCTATTGACATTAACCAATCTTAAAGGTCATATTCTGGGATTGGTTTTGTTCATGACATTTATGTGTGCCCATTTTAATTTCATATTGGAAAAACTAGATCAGCAGATGTAAAATACATTGCATATTATAGTGTTTCTGAAATACATCAAAATTAATCTGCCAAGAAATACTATTGAGATAATTTTAAATGTCAGTGTATGGGGGTGGGGGTGTATTCAGCACATTATTCTGTCTTAATAGCATTCTCACTGATTTTTATATTTTGACAATTGCTGTTTTTTAAAAATTACATATTTTAGTGCTCATTAAAGTTTCTGGATTGACATTCTCCATATTGAAGCCTGCGTTAAAGGTAAGTTTAAAACCAACATTTGTACAAGCTTTCCCATACTGCCAATGTGGCTCAGTACTTCTGTGGAGGAACCGGATCTAGACGGGTAGTTCAGTCTCTACACGTTGGCCTGTACGCTTAACGGATTAAATCTTGACCCCATTGAAGTCAATGGTAAAATTTCCACTGACTTCAGTTGGTCCATGAGTTCACCCAGAAGGTCAACACTGTTGCCAATCAATACGATGTGTGATGGTGTATTTTTGTCAACTGAATACCTATATGCTGAGAACTAGACTGAGGCTACGAATTATGAGTGGCTGTTAGAGACATAATTCATATGTTTTTGTTTTTTCCCATAGGACTCTGAAATAAGTACAGTGACTGGCTTTTCATAGACTGATGGCTGATCGAGTGCTTGTGATTGGCAGTGGAGGCAGAGAGCATGCTCTGGCCTGGAAATTGGCACAATCTCCACATGTAAAACAAGTGCTTGTCGCTCCAGGAAATGCAGGAACAGCCAATAATGGAAAGATTTCAAATTCAGGTAATAGAAAGCAAATAAATTATATTTCAAGCTGTGCACATATATAGATGTGTGAATATAAACAAAAAATGTTCAATATCATATGCTGAATCAGTAGAAATTGACAGTGTGTCTTATTCTTTTCTACAAAAGATACCACAAATTATACCACATGCAAATAATTTTTGCTGTGTAGTTTTTTTGAATTGTTGGATTATCTGATAAAACACTTACTCCTGGGGGAATTTTGTGCCACTGCGCATGCACAGAATTTATGTCCCTCACAGATTTCTTTGTTTCCCCACAGAAAAATGACTTTCTGACAGGGAAGCAAAGGGAGGCCACTAAAGCTGTCATGCGACCCTGCCCAGCAGTATATTTCAGGTGCCTAGGGCAGCTGGCAGAGAGGTAAATCACCATGGGGCAGGAGACAGGACTGGGGAAGACCTGGCTGGTGGCTCCTACCCTGTGCCAGGCTCAGCTGTTTTGTCACAGCTGGGCTGGGGAGGATGGGACTTCCTCTTCCCCTGCACGGCATCTGGGGCCAGTTCAGACCCACCCCCAGATTTCTCCCCCAGCTGCAGAAAATTCTGCAAACTCTCTCTCTCTCTCCCCGCTCCCCCGCTTCCTGCACTCATCGGGGATCCCTGTATAGAGAGCTACTCCCCCATCCACCGACACCCCCCCCCCGTACACCCAGATCCCTACCCCACTGAGCCCCAACCTGCTGAAGCTGGATCCCTATCCCATTGGGTCCCACTCCCCCAGCATCTGGACCCCTTTACCAAGCTCTATCCCCCTCCCCGCCCCATTCTGAACTCCCCCTACTGAGCCCCAACCACCTTCACCTGAACACTCCTGCAGAGACCCATTACTGTTGCACCCAAAACCCCCAACAAGTCCCTGTGCATCCAGATCCCCCCCGGACCCGGATTCCCCATTGAGCCTCCCGCATCCAGAATAACCCACATCTGGATCCCCCCACATTAAGCCCACTCCACACTTGGATCCTGCCTTGCTGAGTCTGCCTGCCCACTCAGATGGGCAGGTCCCTGGGGTATTTCTGGGGCAGGCATGGTCCTTGCGCTGTGTCAGGGTTGGGTGCAGCCTCACTGCTGAATCTGTGTCCCAGGGGGGAATTTGCAGAGTGATATCCCACCTCTGTGCAGCCAGTGGCCTGTGCTCCCCAGTACCATGCTGGAGCCTCCACATTTACTTGACAAGTAACATTTGCAGAATTTTAAAATATCCTACACATAATTTTTAATTTTTGGCACAGAATTTTTAATTTTTTGGTGCAGAATGCCATCAGGAGTAAACACTGCATCATGTATTTTGAAAAAGCGCCAAGAATTAAAGTAAACAACACATGAGACTTGAGGACAGCTGGATCTAAATGGATACTAACCACTCCCAAAAACACATACAAAGGTCCAAAAATTAATAGAGTGAAACAGATACAGTCAAATTCACAATGTATTTTAGGTTCTACCTTCTTCAGTGGTAAAAGATTTATTTCACTGTCACTGAATCTGATCGGTATGTGCTTTAATGCTTGTATATGTGAGAATGGTTTGTCTTGTCATTGGGCCTAAAGTACAGATCAATGAGAATCTTTCTACTGACTTCAGTGGTCACTGGATCAGGCTCATGATTTACTCCTGGAGGAATTTTGTGCCAAAAATTAAAAATTCTGTGTCAGATATTTGAAAATTCTGCGAATTTTATTTATCAAAATAACACGATATAAGCATACCAGTTACAATTATTTTGGTAATTTATTTCAAAATATCTGTCAGCAAGTATGTCTAACAATACAGACCCTCCCCCCAAGAAAAGATTCTGGTAATTTTTTATTTTGATAAATATATTCTTTACGAGGCATATTAATACAGAACTTTGTGTAATTCATTTAAATTACAATACAGAATTGTGTTTCCTGCACCTGTCGGAAGCAGTGCAAAGGCTTGGTGGAGTCGGGTAATGGAGGAGCTGAGGGAGAGGGACGGAGCATAGCAGTGTTGGGTGTGGGAGGGAGGTTTTTCTTTGAGAGGGGATTGTTAGGGTGTTTGGGAAGCCTCCCCCATGCAGATCCTTGCTGACCCCAAGCCTCTGCCATTCAGTCAGGCACGTCTGCCCCGTCCCCGCACCTCTCATCTCCATGGGTCTCTGCAGCCACCGTCCCCAGGCTCAGCACTGTCACCCACTAGCTCCTGAGCCCATGCTCCAGTCCCCCCGAGTAGCCATTCTGAACCCCAGTCTGTGACTCTTCCCTCCCCTCCCTCCCCGCAGCCCTGTGTGCCCCACTCTGTCCTAACCTGGCTCTGTGAACACAGTGCTGTGATGAACTCTTACTCCTGGGGGAATTCTACAGCACCGGGTATAGAATTTTGTATTTTCCTGCATAAAATACATTTTGCCTAAGAAGTGCTGCAGTTCCACCATCTGCCCACCAGAGGCCTCTGTGGTGCTAGAACGCCTTTTTATTTTTAAAATGTGTTAGTCCATTTGTATAAAGATGTTTTTAAAATGTTTACTTGGGCTACCCAGAATAAACATAGTGTGATTAATATTTAGTGAATGTATATTTATCATATATTGTGCATAACCTTCAGTTATCTATTTTGGACTCCGTTTTTAGTTCTTTTTCAGTTTTGATAACGTCTGTAAGGGCTTAGCACCCTCTAAGTTGTTCTGCTCTTCTTTTGCCTATAATATCCTATTCCAACACTGTATTGTCACTCTTCGGGGTTGAATTATAATTATAACTTAATTATATATCTTTATCCTTGTCAGCAGTGTTAGTCAGCAATCATACTATCCTTGCCCAGTTCTGCAAAGACCATAACATTGGACTTGTGGTAGTTGGACCAGAGACACTCTTGGGAGCCGGTAAGGTTAGAATAAATTCTCTTGTTAGAAAAAGCCAAGTGCCTTAAATTTATCTTAAAAGAAAATAATCATATTGAAGTTCTAAACTGTATTCTACCTTAATTTAATTGAAGTGTAAGACTATTCTAGGGTTTTCCTCTATAAATGTAAGATTATTTTATGTCTAATTTTTGCTTCGTAGCTGTGTACATGTTAGACATCATGTGGGAAATGTGCAGTAACTGGATGGTCTCACTATAAGGCTTTGTAAAATAGGATTAAAGATCTCTTGAAATCAAATGATTAAACAGGTAGCTTAATCCATTTGTAAAATAACATTTTGAACATTAAATTGTTCACTATAGCAAAGGACATAGCAGGCTGCTTGGATGGTGCTTTGAGAGGTATTTAAGAACATAAGAACGGCCCTACTGGGTCAGACCAATGGTCCATCTAGCCCAGTATCCTGTCTTCCGACAGTGGTCAATGTCATGTGCTTCAGAGGGAATGAACAGAACAGGTAATCATCAAGTGCTCCATCTCCTGTCTCTCGTTCCCAGCTTCTGGCAAACAGAGAAGTAGGGACACCATCTAGTTCTTTTTTTGCCTCTATATAAAACCACATCTTGAATTCTGCATGCAGATCTGGTTGCTCCATCTCAAAAAGGATATATTGGAATTGGAGAAAGTACAGAAAAGAGCAACAAAAATTATTATGGACTTTTCTATTTTGAAAAGCGACTGCTAAGGGGGGATATGATAAGTCTATAAAATCATGACTGGCGTGGAGAAAGTAAATAAGGAAATGTTTATGTACTCCTCATAACACAAGAACTAGGGGGCACCAAATGAAATGTAGACTTCCATGCTAACCGTGCTCTGAATATTTTCAAATGAGGGATGAGAACAAAAATAAAATGGTAATACACACAAACCCATCAATAATGTAAAGATGTTACAGAATAACTCCACCAAACAAGGACGCTCCACTAGAGAAATAGATTGCATTATGGAATTGGCCACCCAAATACCCTGAGAGAACCTGTTTCCGTACAGAAGAACCCTCCAACACACACCCCTAGTTGTCACCTACCATCCCACATTGGCACACACAGGAAGTATCATTAAACAATTACATCTTATACTTGATGGGGATCACATCCTGAAAGAAATCTTTCCTGAACCCCCTCTTCTGGCCTTCAAACGACCCTCCAACCTTTCCAAGCTCATTATCAGAAGTAAGCTCCCCACAGATCAGGACACTCCAATTCAAAGCAGCACCAGGCCCTGGCATAACAACAGATGCAAAACCTGCAGACATATCTCCACTGCTATGATGATCAACTCCCAGTACAACACTCCTTTCAAGATCCATGGGTCCTACACATGCCTCTCACAATACGTGATGTACCTTATCCAACGCACTAAATGCCCCAATACCAACTGTGTGGGTGAAACCAGACAGTCACTATGTCTTGAATTCACACAGTAAAAGGATAAAAGACAAAAAGACCCTCTCACCTGTGAGCGACCACTTTTAACAAAATGATCACTCCATATCTGATCTCTCAGTTCTCATCGTCAAAGGAAACCTGTACAACACCTTCAAAAGACGAGCCTGGGAGCTTAAATTCATAACATTGCTAGACACTAAAAAATATGGTAATAATAAAGGAACTGGATTTATGGCTTATTCCCAACAATGTATAACCCGCTAACCTGCCCCCTTTTTGGTCCTATGACTGGAGAGTTGTTAACAAGCCACTTCACCTTGAATGGTCTCTTAGAATATGTGTTAACTACTTATGCTAAACAATCTGTGCTACCTTGTTTTTACTATCACACTCTTGAATATCTTTCCCAGACCTGAAGAAGAGCTCTGTATAAGCTCGAAAGCTTGATTCTCGCTCTCAAGAAGTTGGTCCAATAAAAGATGTTACCTCACCCTCCTTTTTATTATTATAGCTGTGGTTTTCAACCTTTTTTTTCTTTTTCATTTGTGGACTTCTAAAACATTTTGAATGGAGGTATGGACCACTTTGGAAATCTTAGACATAGTCTGCAGACCCCCAGGGGTCTGCAGACCACAGTTTGAAAACCATGATTTTCTAGAATAAAAAGGCCATCTTAGGTAGACATTTGAATATTTGAGTGCATTTATCTTCTGGCACTTCTCAATTACTAGGAATTGTGGATGACTTGATGTCAGCTGGAGTTAGATGTTTTGGTCCCTCAGCCAAGGCAGCTCAGCTAGAGACTAATACAAGCTTTGCCAAAGCCTTTCTGGATTGTCATAGGATCCCAACAGCAAGATGGAAAGCATTTGCCAATCCTCAAGAAGCTTGTAGCTTTATTACCAGGTAAACCATCCATCACTTGAAGCTTATTCACTTTTTCAAGTATCTTGTATATTTGGTCTTACCCGTGGGCAACAAATACAATAGGCCAGGGAAGGCTAAACCTCCCCTGGCAGAGCCGCTGCTGCGGGACAGTAGGTTGCAGGTTTTTGCTTCTTATTATGCGCTATTGCAGGTTCCAGGGCAGCTGAGGCAGCGGTATCTGCTATTCAGTTTCCTGGGTTCATCAATAATCACTCTGGATTCCAGAGAGATTACTGATGAACCCGGGAAGCTGAGTAGCAAATACCACCTCCTCAGCCGCCCCGAACCTGCAGTGCGCATATAAAAAGCTCATTGTTTGTCTGCTGGGCGTCTGGAGGTCTCGGGAGGCAAGGCGCACTGCCTTCCCAATTCTCCAGCTCAGGTTGGTCGGCCAGCACACGTAGGGCCAGCCTGGGGCTCCTCCATTGGCAGGGGGAGCGGATTGGTGTTCCGCCAGCCCGGGGCTTCTCTGGCCATGGATGGGGGGGCGCAGGGCTCCTGACATGGGGGAGCAGGACCTCGTTTGGAAGGGGTTGGGCCAGGGGGCTAGCCTCCCCAAAGTGGGGGGTCCACCCACCGCCCATGGTTTTACCTCATACTTTCTTTTACTTGTTGATGCTTTATTAGCTACTAGCTGTCATTAAGGTACTTTAATAATCAAAGACAAGGATGGCCATTGGGCAACTTTAATGGTACTAAGGGCCACAATGGCAGTTTTTCAAGTTTCAGCTCAGAGATCAGAGAGGTTTTTCTCTGTTAAACTACATAAGGATAACAGTTGGCCATCCATGATAAAGGAAAAAACTGATCTAAGAAAAATAATGTTATATTTAACTAAAGTTTTCTTCAGATATTTTATATATGGATCAGGCTCTCCTGTGTGCCATCACAGATTTCCGTGTTATTCCTGGAGCACTATGAAAGGATTCACATACTCACAGCTGAAGCTCGATTTCTTACTCGTTTAAGGCTAGATTGCATATTCCTTACTCATGTTGGTGAGCAGTGATTCTAAGTAGTCCCACTGAAGTCAATAGGATTCTTTGGGGGAGTGGCTCACAATTGTGAAGAAGGGGTTCACAATCTGGCCTTAAGTAGTGACGCTCCATTACCATAGTTCAATTGACCACAGAAGAAAGCTACTGCTGTACAACTGTTCTATTCTACAGCCATGCATTGGCCCCACAAATTGTGTTTTCTCTTATGTCATGTATAACATGTGGTAGTATCAATGAGAACATGCATTTTAAAAAAAAACAACCTCTCTTCTTACTAATTTTACCCAAACAAGTTCTACTACGCTATTTTCTATTACAGTTATGCAAAGGAACTTTGATATGTAAACAATAAAAGAACCTTCAACACAAAGAAGAAAAACCATCCCAGATTGGCATGCCATGCATTGCATAATATGAGCTTTGTGTGCTTGGTCCTGCTCCCGTTGAAGTCAACAATTGGGCTTTGTTGGAGTGGATTAAAATATGAACAAGAAAACGTGCTATATCAGAATGTGTGTCTATTTGTATGTTGGTGTTATGAACAATCTGTTCAAATATTCCATTTAGTTTTACTGTCCAATATCTGAGGAAGGAGGAAAGATGGATAAAATGTGGTTAAGCTATCTCTCGGAATTGGATAAATCATTTTATGCTCAAAGAATAAATGCTATAAAGTTGAGTAAAATACACGATATTCCTCATGTAACAAAGTAGCTGAATCCCTGCTTTAAGTGCAAAACTCGGCATTAATTATGACTGTGACCTGCACAGTGAGCAAATGTCAGAGCCTGCACTAGACATCAGGAGTTCTTGGTTGCCAGTCCTGTGCTTAGGCCACAAAACCACATTAAGTCCATCTGAAAATATGACATGTAAGATTGGTACAAGCAGGTACATTTTAATGTATTATTCCTCAGAAAAAGGGGAAATTTTCTAAGTGTTCAGGTTAGAAATTTACCTTTTAGAGGATGCATTGAAGATGTCCGATCCTGACTCTAATGTGCCCTGCCATCACTTATAGCACAGACTTTCCTGCGCTGGTTGTAAAGGCTAGTGGCCAAGCTGCTAGAAAAGAAGTAATTATTGCAGCCAGCAAAGAGGAAGCCTGCAGAGCTGTGCAAGAGATTTTGCAGGTAAGCTACCCTTTATTTAAATACTGTGAGGTCCGATTCTCGCTGCCCAGTGACCTGGAAGAAATTAATTTGGGGATCTCACTCCGTTCTCTAGACCGAACAGACAAGTGCTTTTCACCACAAAACCCACCACTTTGTTGGCCTGAGAGCTGAGTGGACCTTGAAATTTAATTATTTTCTTAACCTAGGGAGGTCCCTCCAGCTCAGGGCGGGTGTACTGGGAAGCTTACTCTGCTGCTGCCTATGCTATACCTGTTCTCTGGGTAAAAGGAAGGCTTCAGTCACCAAAACTAGCTGTTTCTTGTGACACTGGGCCATTTTCCTGATGCCTTGCCCAGGCACATAACTGGGCAGAGTTCCTCTGGGTGGATTCCTTTGACCCTTTCTCATGGCAATGGTGTTGACCAGTGTTCTCCCCTTGGTTTCCCCTCTAGATCCCTCATTTTGTATCTGTGATCTTCATCCCTGTTTTTTTGTCCCATATGTAATCAGTTAAGTTCTGGGTTCTGTGGCCCCTCTCTGATCTGAGGGGGGTGGTCTTTTCATTTCTTTGGTTGTCTCTGCCCACAATCCCAGGATTAACATAAACTGACTCTTTTCATATATTGTAAGTATATGTTTCCTTCTCTTTGCGATGCTTTTCTTTTTTAAAGAGAAGACATAATCTAACTGATGGATGTCACAGCTAATAACTAAAGAATATTTTTAATGCAGGATAGAGTGTTTGGAGAGGCTGGAGAGACGGTTGTCATTGAAGAACTTCTTGAAGGGGAAGAGCTATCTGTATGTTCAGTTTTGGCTCAATAGTTTGGTCACAAATTCTTTTATGCACTTGTATTGTTGTTACACTTTTTGCCTAAAAGCATGAATTCTTCATTTTAACTAGTTTGTGTTTTATATGGCTACTACATAAATATGTAAGAGATGCAATCTGATGTCAAGTTAGTCAATATACATTCTCAGTACAACTCTATTCTACATTAACTGTAAATATGCAGTAACTGTGATCTGGGGGCATGGGGGTGAATTGATTCTCTAGAGGAGAAAAAAAGTGTTTGCTGATTTTTAATATATTTACTTTGTTGTCCCAATGCTTAGTTCACTTTTTTTATCTGTAAATACAGCTGTGGTGCCTTCCTTGCTATAAACTATATGTTACTTCTCTTCAGGATAAAATGTAAGCTTACCTATGTGACACAGATCTGGATGTTATGTCACAGTTATAAGATGAATTCTCTACACAAGATTTTACTCCATTACCAAAGATAATATTTTGCTCTCTTTTTAAACCCTGATCCTGCAAATACTTACAAACGTGCTTCATTTTAAGCACTTGAATGGTTCCACTGAAGTCAGTGGGACTACTCACATGCCTAAAGAAAGCATACATTTCAGTGGGCTTGTTGGATCAGGACCTTAATGTACCCAGCCCTGATAATATAGTAGAAGGAATTCTTATATGCAGCCCTCACCAATCAAAACCATTGTCTCCAGAAATCTTTGTTAATACCTAAATAAATAATTAAGACAGGCTACTCCTTGTAGTCAGTGGAGTTACAACAGGATGAATTTGGCCCATTGTTTTCTAGTTTTGAACCTTAAATACTAATGACAGGGCTAAATCTGTGGCCTTCTGAGCTGATTTCAGTTAATACAGAACATAACCATTTGAGTACATTCTGTGGTGTTTGTTTTTCTTTACAGTGCTTGTGCTTCACTGATGGTGTCACTGTTGCCCCCATGCCACTAGTCCAGGCCCACAAACGGCTAATAGATGGAGACGAGGGCCCAAACACTGCCGGGATGGGAGCTTATTGCCCGGCACCACAGGTTTAGTGAGCTTTTGATTTTATTTTCCAAATTTACTTATGAAATGTAATTAAGCATTGATGAATTTGTTAATAAGGGCCCAATTCTGTTGCCATTATGTAGGCAAAACTCCCTGTGAAGTCAGTGCTTTGTTTGCATAAGGATATGGAGCCCCAGTCCTATTATTCATTCTTGGACTGGGAAATGGTCTCATGGCTTTTCTGTTAATTTTAGGAATGGTGTGCCTCCCACGCTGTTAGTAACTTTGGAAATGAGCATACACTTTAAAAAGTGGACCTGTGTAATTCCTGACATGTCTGGAGGCTTTCTGTATATTAAACATGACCTTAGTTAATGATTTCAGAATTGTTTTTTTGTTTGTTTGTTTTTGGTAACAAAGAATGTTTGTGACCAGCTGCTTAACACAGTAACATTAACCTGGGGAAGGAACACAAGCAAGAACAGGTTAAAGAATATTTAGATAAGTTAGATGTATTCAAATCAACAGGGCCTGATGACCGAGGATATTTAAGGAGCTAGCTGAAGCATTAACATTGATCTTCAGGAACCTGTGGAGGATGGGTGAGATCCCAGAAGATTACAGAAGGGCAAACATCTTTTGAAAAGGGGAAAAAAGAGGACGTGGAGAATTATAGATCAGTCAGCCGAACTTTGATACCTGGGAAGATACGGAAAGAAATTATCAAACGCATTTTTAAGCACCTAGAAGATAGTACTGTGATAAGTAATAACCAACAAGGATTTGTAAAGAATAGATTGTGCCAAATAAACTGAATCTCCTTCTTTGACAGGGTTATTAGCCGAGTGGATGCGGGGGAAGGAGGAGAAGAAGTAGATGTGATATACTGTATCCTGATTTTATTAAGACTTTTGACATAGTTCCAAGTGACATTCTCTTAACTACTAGGGAAATGTAGGCTAGATGAAATTACTATAAGGTGGGTGCACAAGGGTTGAAAGACCGTACTCAGAGAGTTGTTATCATTGGTTTGCTGTCAAACTGGGAGGACATATCTAGTAGGGTGCTGCAAGAGTCTGTTCTAGATCCAGCACTGTGTTTATAAAATTTGTGGATGACCCCAAGCTGGGTGGGGTTTCGTAAGCACTTTGGAGGCCAGGATTAGAATTCAAAATGACCTTGACAAACTAGAGAATTGGTCTGAAATCCACAAGGTGAAATTCAGTAAAGACAAGTGTGAAGTACTTACACTTAGGAAGAAAAAATCAAATGCATAACTGCAAAATGGGGAATAACTGCTAGTTAGATGGTAGTACTACTGAAAAGGAGCTGGAGGCTATTGTTGCTTCATGTTCAATTTGTGATCTACTAATAACATTCTTGGGTATATTAACCGGAGTGTTGTAGGTAAGACAAGGGACGTAATTGTCCTGCTCTGCTTAGCACTCCTGAGGCCTGAGCTGGAGTTCTCTGTACAGTTCTGGGCATAGGCGCTGAATATGCTTAGCACTCACTGGCAGCCAACCTCCCCCCTTCCCCTACAGCGCCTCCCGCCCGCCGGTAGCCCTGCTGATCAACTCTTCCCCCTCCCTCTCAGTGCTTCCTGCCTGCCGTGATCAGCTGTTCCGCGGTGTGCAGGAGGCACTGGAGGGCAGGAGGAGAAGCGGGGATGGGGCATGCTCAGTAGAGGGGGCAGGAAGAGGAGGGGTGGAGGTGGGGTGGGGGTGGAGCCTGGGGGGAAGGGATGGAGTGGGGGGCGGGGCCTGGGGATGAGTGGGGGCTGAGCACCCCCAGGAAAAGGAGGAAGCTGGCAGTTGTGCTTCTGGGGCTACATTTCAGGAAAGATGTGGACAAATTGGAGAGAGTCCGGAGGAGAGCAACAACAATAATAAAAGGTTTACAAAACCTGACCTATAAGGAAAGTTTAAAAAAAAAACTTGGCATATTTAGTCTTGAGAAAAGAAGACTGAGGGGAGACTTGAGAAGTCTTCAAATATGTTAAGGGCTGTTATAAAGAAGACTGTGATCAGTTGTCTTCCATGTCCGCTAAAGGCAGGACAAGAAGCAATGAGCTTTATCTGTAGCAAGGGAGACTCAAGGTAGATATTAGGAAAAAACTTTCTATTATAAAGATAGTTAAGTACTGGAATAGGTTACTGAGGGAGGTTGTGGAATCTCCATCATTGGACGTTTTTAAGTATGGGTTAGACCAGAGGTTCTCAAACTGTGGGTCGTGACCCTGTTTTAATGGGGTCACCAGGGCTGGTTTAGACTTGCTGGGGCCTGGGGCTCAAGCCAAAGCCGGGGCCCCACCACCTGGATCTGAAGCCCAAGCCCTGGGTGGCAGGGCCCAGGTTACAGGCCCCCTGGGGCTGAAGCCTTTAGGCTTCAGCTTTGCCCCTGCACCCTGCCAGGGGTGGTGGGGCTCAGGCTTTGGCTTTGGGGCCCCCTGCCCGGGGCAGCGGGGCTTGGGTGGGCTCAGGCTTCAGTTCCCCCTCCTGGGGTCATATAGTAATTTTTGTTGTCAGAAGGGGGTCACATGGTACAATGAAGTTTGAGAACCTCTCGGTTAGACAAACACCTGTCAGGGATAGTCTAGGTATACTTGATCCAGCCTCAATGCAAGGCGCTTGACTCAATGACTTCTTAAGGTCCTGCAGAAATAACAAAGTATGTTGGGTGAAAATAGGCATATAGCAAGAGAATGTTAT
Source organism: Lepidochelys olivacea (assembly GCF_965140295.1). Classification (NCBI taxonomy): domain Eukaryota; kingdom Metazoa; phylum Chordata; order Testudines; family Cheloniidae; genus Lepidochelys; species Lepidochelys olivacea. The sequence continues at coordinate 166,767,632 of NC_140411.1, read as the reverse complement.
GGTTTTCAGGAGAAAAAGACAGTGTTGAAAAGAAATGTCGTGTGATAGATCTTTAACCAGAGAAAGAGCTTTTTAATAAATAACATCTTGGTGCTATCTTACATTTTCACTGTAATTTAAATTCAGGCACTTCTTCTGGAAACATGACAACGTAACTGGTATAAAATAAATGGGTTATGTTCAGTGCTTTTTAAGAGACTCAGATGAATTAATAATAAGAGGAAACATACCATAAAAGGCTTACGCTCTCAATTTGGAATTGCTCATCAGATTCCTGAAGCTCTTCTAGAGAAAATTAAAGACTCTATCCTGCAACACGTTGTTGATGGTATGAGACAACAGGGAACAACATATGTAGGTAAGTGCTCACCTGAATGATAGAGTAAGCACATGCCAAGTAATTCTGTTGAACTACTTTTGAACTCCAAATTATCTCCATCAAAGAAGAATGCACTAGTTTCCCATCCTACTTTAAATCTCCCCAGCACTGAAAGTTACAGATAGGCAAAGTAAGTAAAATGCTGCTTGAGAACCCATTAGAGTTTGATTTAAGGACATTCACTTTGTATATATTGACATGAGGTTGACAACTTGTGTTTTAACAGTTATAAAGCTTTTACTTTTTAAATCTCAGCATCTTCTGTCATTAAATAATTGTCTGATCCCACTCATAATTTTTCATATCTTTGAAAATGTAAATAGATTACAGTTTATTTTTAAGCTTTTTTTAATCTTTTTTGTTGAAATTATATAAAACTAAAATTGAGTTCTGCTGAGCCTAGCTATACAGTGCCACACAAATAAACAAATTTCAGAGCGGTAGCTGAGTTAGTCTGTATCAGCAAAAACGACAAGGATACTTGTGGCACCTTAGAGACTAACAAATTTATTTGGGCATAAGCTTTTGTGCTAAGACCCACTTCATCGGATGCATGGAGTGGAACATACAATAGGAAGATACTGCAATTCTTCAACAAAAAAACTTCAAAAACAGACTCTAACGAGAAACTGGAGAACTGCAATTAATTTGCAAACTGGACACCATCAAATTAGACCTGAATAAAGACTGGGAGTGGGTGGGTCACTACAAGAACTAAAAACTAATTTCCCCATGCTAATTTTCCCCCTACTGTTACTCACACCTTCCTGTCAGCTGTTTGAAATGGGACACCCTGATTACCACTACAAAAGTGATTTTTCCTCCTGTTGATAATAGCCCACTTTAATTGAATTGTCTCGTTAGAATTGGTAAGGCAACTCCCTTCTTTTCATGTGCTATGTATATATATCTTCCTACTGTATTTTCCACTCCATGCAGCTGATGAAGTGGGTCTTAGCCCACCAAAGCTTATGCCCAAATAAATTTGTTAGTCTCTAGGGTGCCACAAGTACTCCTCGTTGTTTTTACAAATAAACAAAAATCTCCCCTGTACAGGAGGTATTCTTTGGGAGGTGTTTGTGCATTTTTTCAAGGCCCCTTTACACCTTCAGGGTGGCTGCAATTAATGGGCTTTGTCAGAGGGCAGAATCTGCCTCTGTGTGTTTAGACTTTAGCAACACTCAAATGTTTCTGAACTCGCTCTGTCCCTCTCTAGTATCTTCAGTAATCTATCACAGAATACATTTCTTATGGCACTGCTATGCAGTTTGCTGGATTTTTATGGGATTTTAGAGGGATTGCCATAGAATACAAACATTTTGCAGAACCCATGGTGAAGATTCCCTACAGTTTACATAAGTTTATCCCACATTTCAGTTTACTGCTTTTAAAGAAAGTGAAAAAACTGCTTTGAGCTAGCTTGTATAGTTCTGCTTTCTGTTCAGGTGTGCTGCAAACAGGATTAATGCGTACTAAAGATGATGTGAAAATTTTAAACTTTAACTGCCACTTTGGTGACCCGCAGTGCCAGGTGAGTGAGAGATGCTGGAAAGCTAAATATGCTCCATGTTCCATACCAGAATCTAATAACTTGCTACTAATGTAATTTACATAATTTAACAGGATGTATGTCATATCTACCACAAATATGGAAATTTACAAAAGAGCATCTTTGAGAATGTAGCAGTAACTATTAGAAATTTGCTTGTTAGCATTTATCTTCTGTGAAATGTTCATTGGCTTAGTTTGCAATTTGAGGTTATTGCTCAAATTGTGGTTTTCTGAGTAGTAAAGGAGCCCAGACAAATTTGTGCTAAGTAGTTTCATACTTGGTCTCTACAGGTGATGGTTGCTTTCTGCCTGTTGCTAACAATGGATGAAATTTTCTTAGTGATAGTAAGTTTGCCAAAAATGTGTGTTTGGTATACTGAAACTATCTGAATTCAGGTTGAATTCAGTGAACAGTTTCAGCTGAAAAAACCCTGAAAATAAAATTCTTGGAAATGTCAAAATGAGCTGTTTAGACAATGTAGTTTTGAAACAAATGTCAAAACAAAATGTTTTGATACAATTTTTGTTTTAAAACTAGCCAATTTTTTTGTTTTCAGACTTTTTTTGTCCAGCCACCAAACAGAAAAATCAATTTTTTCTCAGCTCTAGTGTCTGGGAATAATTGCTGTAAATTAATGTTCACTGATTTTATTTCCAAATCTGCAAATGTAGCAAAATATTTCCTGTTCTCCAACACATTTTTTGCTCACTAAGGTGAGCTTCATGTGAGTTTTAGTTTTTGAAGAAAAGCTTAATAAGTTTTTGATATTTAACAGTTAACAAAAAACATTTAACTAAATTGTTTAGCATACTTTTGCAGGTAATTCTTCCACTGCTTAAAAATGACTTTTATGAAGTGATTCAAGCAACAATTGATGGGAAACTCTGCAGCTGCATGCCAGCTTGGTCAGAAAACCGTACTGCTGTGTCTGTGGTTATGGCAAGTGAAGGGTACCCAGGAGACTATGCCAAAGGCCTGGAGGTAACAGGTAACTTCTTCTTAAATTCCAGACCAGGACTACTGCAAGGGGCCCAGTGAGTTTCATTTAGCAGAGAGCCATATTGTTACTGGTCCTGAGGAGGCACATGGGGAGAAGGGACTCCTTGCACCCGTGCATGGGGGACAGTCATCGTCACAGAAATGTAGGTTTACACACCTGTCCAAAGTACCACAGGGGCTAGCTGTTTCAAACAGCGCTCTCTCTAAGGACCAGACTGTGGCTTGGGGTTGGGATGAGAAGAGGGTTCTAGTGCAGTGGTTTTCAAACTGTGGGTCGCAACCCAGTACTTGGTCGCGGAATGTAAGGCACTGGGTCACAGCGGCTCTGGTCAGCACTGCTGACCAGGCCATTAAAAGTCCTGTTGGCTGTGCTGCCTGGCTAAGGCAGGCTGGTCCCTACCTGTTCTGACCCCACGCTGCACCCTGGAAGCAGCCAGCAGCAGGTCTGGCTCCTAGGTGGGGAGGGGATGCGCTGCCCCCGCCCTGAGCACCGGATCTTCACTCCCAATGGCCAGTTCCCGGTCAATGGGAGCTGGTGGGGACAGTGCCTGCGGGCGAGAGCCGCTTGTGTGCTTCTGCCTAGGAGCTGGACCTGCTGCTGGCTGCTTCCAGGGCACAGCACCGTCTGCGGTGCCAGGACAGGCGGGAAGCCTGCCTCTGCACCTCTGCTGCACCACTGACTGGGAGCCACCGGAGGTAAGCCTGCACCCCAACCCTGCGCCCCAATTCCCTGCCCAAGCCCCACCCCAGAGCCTGCACCCCCCGCCCAGACCCCTGCCCCAGCTCAGAGCCCCCTCCCACACCCTGAACCCCTCATTCCTGGCCCTACCCGCAGCCCTCACCCCTGCACCCCAACCCTCTGCCCCAGCCCTGAGTCCCTCCCACACCCTGAACCCCTCATCCCCAGCTCCGTTGGGTCACGGGCATCAACAATTTTCTTCAACTGGGTTGCCAGAAAAACGTTTGAAAACCCCTGGTCTAGAGCGCTAGGAGTTCCTGGTGGAATTCTGGCTGACCAATTCAGAATTTCTCCAGCGACTTTGTGGGGAGCACAAAATGGAGTGTCACCTTTTCACATGTGCCCTTGTACTAGCTCAGCTTTGCTGGCTTGTAGGTGAGGTGAGCCAGGTGTCTCAGCCAGACAATGGCAGGCTAAAATTGGAACATCGCCACCTTGGCCTGTGTAATACTGAAAATTATTAACCTTTATAACAGGAGCAGAGTGCATTTCCCCTACACCAGTGGTTCTCAACCAGGGGTATATGAACCCCTGGGGGTACTCAGAGGTCTTCCAGGGGGGTACATCAATTCATCTAGATATTTGCCTAGTTTTACAACAGGCTACATAAAAAGCACTAGTGAAGTCGGTACAAACTAAAATTTCATACAGACAATGACTTGTTTATACTGCTCTATTATACGATCCACTGAAATGTAAGTACAATATTTATACTCCAATTGATGTATTTTATAATTATATGGTAAAAAGGAGAAAGTAAGCGGTTTTTCAGTAACAGTGGGCTGTGATACTTTTGTATTTTTGTTTGGTCTTTGTAAGCAAGTAGTTTTTAAGTGAGGTGGAACTTGGGGGTGTGCAAGACAAATCAGACTCCTGGCTCCATAGTTCAGGGGTTAGAACACTGGTCTTGTAAACCAGGGGTTGTGAGTTCAAAGCTCACTGGGGCATGTACAGTAGCTTCTAGCAGTGTCTGTTGTCCCTCAGCAGTGAGGTGCTTTCCTTAGATATTTATTATGGGGGCGGGGGGAAGGGGGGAGGGATAGCTCAGTGGTTTGAGCATTGGCCTGCTAAACCCAGGGTTGTGAGTTCAATCCTTGAGGGGGCCATTTAGGGATCTGCAGCAAAAATTGGGGATTGGTCCTGCTTTGAGCAGGGGGTTGGACTAGATGACGACCTGAGGTCCCTTCCAACCCTGATATTCTATGATCCTATGAAAGGGGTACAATAGTCTGGAAAGGTTGAGAGCCACTGCCCTACACCATATCTGGTCTGCAAGTCCTCCCTCTGCACCAGCTAGCAAGCCTGAGCAGTGCAGAGAGGAGTCCATGTTACAAAGCTCCCACTGCACCATATGTTCCTGAAGAAATTGTCTGAGTCAAAGAGTGCTGCTGTTGCATTCCCCCTCCTCATCCTCTTCCCGTGCAGCCAGTGTCTTTATTTTGCTTATCCCCGTGGTGCTCTGAAGAAGTGTATATTTCAGTTACAATAACCCTAAATCTAATATGAGTAATAACAAAAAACAGTACATGCAAAGAAATCCCTGGTTAAGTTTGACACTTTATTCATAAGCCATTGCTTAGTGTGCATACATTTAACCCCCTGCAACATCTAAACTCTTCAGGACAGAAGGAAATGAGAATCTTTGCATATCACAACTAGAATATGATTGCCCTATGTGTTTTTCTGTTGCTTACACTGTATGTAGAATGTGAAAAACATATGCCAGAATAAACTGTTCTCTTAAAACGTTAGGCACAGGAGTTAATTTGAAATCAGAGTCATGAAGCACAGCCAGCTGTCGTTAAGCTCTGACCTTCACTGCAGTGCAGCCTGCATAGCAATGTGACACATTATAATTGCAGCAAGTGGAAAGGGTTTCTTTTGCTGGTAAAAACACTTCCTTGCCTATTGTGAAATTGGGAGTGTCACGGAGTCCCCGGGTGATGCTCTGGAACTGATCCCTATGAAGCCAGTCAGGACTCTGGGGAAGTCTTTCTGTGAGCAGACTGTCTTCAGGACACACAGCTCACACCTTCCTGGGTCTGACCTCAGAGCATTCATCATCCTCTGCCCCTCCGTGCACTTCCCACAGCGAGTCCGCCCAGGCAGGCTCTTGGGAAAGCCAGAGGGTCCTGCACCCCAACTTCGCAGTCAGACATGACTCTCAGCCAGCCAGTAAAACAGAAGGTTTATTAGACAACAGGAACATGGTCTAAAACAGAGCTTGTAGGTGCAGAGAACAGGACCCCTCAGCCGGGTCCATTTTGGGGGGCAGTGAGCCAGACAACCATGTCTGCACTTCGCTCCTAGTCCCCAGCCAGCTGCAAACTGAACCTCTCTCCAGCCCCCCCTCCTCTGGGCTTTGTCCCTTTCCCGGACCAGGAGGTCACCTGATTCCTTTGTTCTCCAACCCTTTAGCTCTCACCTTGCAGGGGGGAAGGGCCCTGGCTATCAGTTGCCAGGAAACAGGGTGTCGGCCATTCTCTGTGTCCAGACCCCTGCACACACCTGCCCTCCAGGGCTCTGCAACGATCATACACCTTTACCCCACCACCTAGATACTTAAGAACTGCATAGGGGAAACTGAGGCACCCCCACACTATTCAGAGGAAGAACCTTAAGAACAGTCCCGCTTCGTCACAGGGAGTTGCTATGTTGGATTTTTCTGCCTAATGATGATAGTAGCAAATTTCTCCCTCAAAAATAACCTCAACAGTAAACCCCCCAAATCCTCTCCCCCACCCCAAAAAAACCCCTTATTTTCTAGTATATATTGAAAGAACTAAAGGTTTTTAACTTGCTTAAACAATGACTACGGGTGAGGAGACAACCATCTACAAGTATTTGAAGGGTGCAGATTCTGTGGAGGGCGAGGAATGGTTCAGGGTGGTCTAAGCAGTATAACTAGATGTAATAGGATGAAAATTAAAATACAGGATGAATATCAAGAAAATATTCCGAATAACGAGTTCTTCTGGCATGTGGAATAGTATCTCAAGGGAAGCCTTGTCTCTAGCATCATTTAAAATTAGACTGGACAAGTTCTTCAAAAACATGGTGTTGAAAACATCTTGCCATGGCAGGTGGGTGAGTTTTAAATGTCCTAATGCATCTCTCTTATTCTATGAGCTGCTGCTCTTGAGGGCAGACTCAGCAGGAAGGTTTAGGATAGAATGGGCTTGTGAAGTGAGCTACTCTCTCACCCTGGAAGTAATCTTTTCTGGATACACACATTGGTGAGAAAGTGTAAGGAAGCGTGTAGGGCCACTGCCTGTCCTGTACTTGTGCAATGAGGCAGAAAAAGAATTTCAGCTGCCAGCGCTGTCACCAGCATTATATTTTATTTAAAATAATGAGATCTAATTTTGCTTTCATTTTTGTAGGACTTCGACAAGCGAGAGAGCTAGGGGTGGAGGTGTTCCATGCAGGCACAGCCATGGAAGGTGATAAAGTGGTGACTAATGGTGGCAGAGTCCTTACGGTAACGGCTGTCAAGGAGGATCTGATGTCAGCACTGGAAGAAGCCAACAAAGGAGTAGCAACCATACTGTTCAAGGGTGCCATTTTCAGAAAGGACATTGGTTATCGGGCTATAGCTTTCCTCCAGCCGTCTGTGTATGTAAGCAAGGGCACTAGCAGAAATAGATGCTTGCCTAGCCCACAGCCATTCATATTGTTCTGATTCTGTGATGAGCAACAGTGATGCAGAAAATGTCACTATAACCTCAAATGTGCCCCCTTTTCTCTTTTTCAGAGGCCTGGTACATGATGATGTAAGTGTATACACTCTAACCAGCAGTGCTTTGATTAATCAATCTGAACCACCAACTGCAACTGGTAGTAGATCAGGTAAGGTTAGAACAGTTCTGCAAACTTCCTCTATTTTGAATGAAATCTGAATTTCTCCTAAGAAATGAACAGACTGACCTTTCCACTCAGGCGAAACACCTGGCACTGGTATCGCTAATGAGGCAATATCACTTGTATGCGATTGAACCAGGGGTTTAAATCATCTTTACCAAAGAGAATTATCATTTTCTTCTGTCTTTCTTGTTTGTTAAACAAGGGGAATGACATTCTCTTTCAGTTACATCCCTGGCTTGACCTTGACACACTAGACAAGGGGAACTTGTGGAATGAGAGCTTGCTGTGAAGTGAAATGTTGGATCATCAATTTTTTAAGATAGTATGAAACCAGTAAAGTTTGGGAACCATTACACTAGATTACTGTAGTATAACAAACCTTGCAACTAGCTTTTTAGTAGAATATTATGTCAGTGTCCACTGAAGTAATGCAGTATTACCACTAGTCAACTGTTAACAGTAGTTCTCGTACCAGCTTCATATATTGTTTTAACAGTGTATGATATGCAGACAGGTATCTGTGATCTTGCTAATGAACACTGAATTTTGAGGTCTGCTGTTCACGCTGTGCCTTTTATTAGTAACAGTCATGTGGTCTGAGGAAGGCTTTCTGTTACATAATTAGTTTTTAAAGTGAAATAAGAAAGATTATCAGGTAACAAGGGATCAGTTGGTAAATACTGGTCACGAGTGATTTTTTGCTGTAGATACACTCTAATTTACAAAATAATGGGCTGTAAATATTAGTTATAACAACGTGAAATATGTGATTTCAGGATCTGTACTTCATATGATTGTACATGTTTCTAGTTTAGTCGGTGAGACCAGTAATAAGTTGTCCAAGCTGTAATGATTTTCACTAGTAATGCTGCTTGTTGTTTCTTTTCCTTAGAATTACCTAAAAGTTGTCCTGGGCATTTTTTGTACTTGGCAGGCAGCCATGCAGATCTGGGAGGCTCTACTGATCTCTTTGACTTGAAAGCAACTGGTTATGATGATCCTATCTTGGTATCTCGAGCTAAAGGCATTGGAACTAAACTGCAGGTAACCACTGGCATGCCCATACCAGAGCTCATGTTTGCTGAGAATTTTAAAAACAGCACAATATATTATATAGCTTACAACTCTGAGCATTGTAAAGACACTGGAGGTATGTCTACATTGGAATAAAAGACCCGCAGCTGGCCCAGATCAACTGATCTGGGCTCAGGCTGCAGGACTAAAAATTGCTGTGTAGATGTTTGGGCTCAGGCTGTAGCCTGGGCTCTTGGACCCTCCCCCCTTGCTGTGTCCAAGAGCTTTGGCTCCAGCCTAAGCCCAAATGTCTACAGACCAAATTTACAGCCCCACAACCTAAGCCCTGTGAGCCCAAGTCAGCAGACTTGGACCACCTCTGGGTGTTTAATTGTTGTGTAGACATACCCTACAAGTCCACGCTAGTCAAATGATATGAGATGCTGCTATCACACACTCATAACAAATATCCTACACCCACCACCACCTGTCTCCCTACAGCCTCACCACCACAAGTATGTTGCACTTCCTAGATTAAGCTAATTGAGACTTGTGTATATGTGCGTGTACGTATTTGGGAGTAAATGAAAGTTCTAGAACAGCCATGATGATATTTTGACTGTTGAGTGTTTCCTGCTGGGGAAGCCTAGTACCACACTTTCTCCCCAACAAATCAGCAGAGGACTGTCCCCAACTCTGTCTTACATTCCCTCACTCCCGAGACTCTTCCTTGGCTGACAAGAGTTTGTTAATGCCCATCAATGCTGTTTGCTAGCTGAACCAGAGGGATTGTTACAGTGTGACAAAAGATGCTGAATAACTTAACTCCATAGTGCTCCCAGTCCCCACTGGTCTGGGATGAAAGAGTCCTGGCTTTGCAAACCAAACCCAGATTTTGCATGTGAACCTGATCCAGCACCCATTGAAGCCAATGGGAGTCTTTACTTATGTTTTCCGCTCAATCTTTCTGTACTGAATTGTTTTGTACTGGTGTAGCTACATGAGTGCAACTCCCTACTGTAGATAAGGCCAAACATTCAGCCCTACACAGAAATTTTTTCTGCTCGTTTCATCCAGTGTAGCTATCAGTTACCAGGGTAAGTTGCACTGATGCAAGCCCTGATTTGCATCAGTGCACTGTGTCTGCATTAGCAGTTGGCACCAGCGTTAACTGCACTGCCATAGCTACACCAATGTAAACAAACCCATCTGTAGTTACACTGGTGTAAATTTCCCTACTTTAGAGAAACCCTCAGTGACAGTTGTTATGGGAAGCAGAGATGAATGTATACAAGCAATATGGTAATCTTAAAAATAAATAAATTAGAAGTCTTTCTTGGGGAAACCAGACTTAATTTTGTGTGTTGATAAATTGTATAATCAATTGCTTGACCATGCTTTGGTTCATTATTTCGTTATGAAATATACTCAAGGCCAAATAACCAGCGTCAGTCAGGTTTATTAATATGGTACAGGAAAAAGGTTCTATGGGGTACCAGTTTCTGAAGAGCAGTCCCATGCAGGTATGTTATATGCACCTTATGAAGAAAGCATGCTCCCCAAGTTACACGCTTCAGCTGGTATTATTGATGTGGTTTTGCAAATTTTACGTTTCTTTACACATCACTAAAATCCAACTGTTTGATCCAGTTCCCTAACTTGTTGTCCTGTTGCTTCCTTATTGTCATTTTGGATACTAGCATTCCAGGTATTGTACTAAGACATAGGAAACTTGTCAAAATCAAGATACATACATTCATGCCGAATGCGTGCTTCAGCAAATGCAAGGTGTTATGGGATACTTAGCATTAGTGAACAGGATTATGGGATAGGCCAGTTTAGGCTATATTGCTGTTACAATGTTTGTGCTTAATGTTACTGGTGTTTAATACCTACTAATATACATATGGTTCAGGAAATACATATTATTAACATGATATATTTATATCTAGCCAGCATGTATTAGTAAACAGTATGACTTTTAACATTCCATTCAAGGCCCTGCATTACAGTGGAACAGTTCCAAGTTGTCGTCCGTGACAATGAGATGGGGCTTCTTTATCAGAGAGGGTCAGTGAAATATCACTGGAAGGAGGAAGTCTCATCCCCTTTACACCTAATAAAGCAAAAGAAAGTTATTTAATGATGCTCTTTGAGTTTTGCTATATTGTTAAATGAAAACAATAAACTAAGTAGTACAGAACGCAAAACCATGTTTGATGGATTAATTTTATATAGATATTGATAAGCACATACTGTAGTTATCATGAAGAAACTGATGGATGCCCCATCACTTTAGGACAATCTAATATTGGACTCAGCACACAATTTTAAAAAACTATATTGAAGGGACAAATTCTGCACAGGCAGAGAGCCAGGACGTGAACTAGATGATCTGACAAGACTTTCCCATTTCTGATTTCTATAGTGGACAGCGGAGGTGATAAGAAGATTGTCTGCTTTTCTTTCCTCTGACGTGGCAACCATGTCAGAGCTGCTGTTTGCTTCCTATCACAGCTATAAATTGGTTCTCTCACTGTCTTGTTGCAGATTGCACAGATGTGTAAGAAACATGACACCCTTGGCCAGGACTTGGTTGCCATGTGTGTCAATGACATCCTGGCTCAGGGAGCAGAGCCCCTCTTCTTCCTCAACTATTTTGCCTGTGGGAAACTTGACACTGAAGTGGCTCAAGCAGTTATAGCGGGAACAGCTGAAGCTTGTAAGAAGGCAGGATGCACTCTCTTGGGTACGAGCACTCACTTCCTGTATGGGATTTGAAGGTTCTGATATAAAATTTACTGCCATTAGTACGCAGACACTGAGCCTGATTCTCCTCCCTCACTTAATCTGGTGTAAATGGGAGCAGAATTTGAGGTGCTGGATTTTTAGTGCACTAAAAAAATGTCCAGTCCCTCTCCAAATAGAAATATCCAGTATGGGGAACTTCCCCTCCCCGCCCAGAGGTGCCATTTTGATTTTGTCCCAGAAATCTGTGCTCAGATAATACTTTTCCCCTTCCCACTTTTCATTTTTGTAACTCTGAGCTTAACTTTTTGGTGGTCCTTTGAAGTAAGAAACACTTTTCTGGATTTGTTTTGAAACATGCAGTTTAAGCTGTGCCTGTCTTTGTAGCAACACTGAATATGTCCCCAATATGAAAACTTGCATCCGATGAAGTGAGCTGTAGCTCACGAAAGCTTATGCTCAAATAAATTGGTTAGTCTCTAAGGTGCCACAAGTACTCCTTTTCTTTTTGCGAATACAGACTAACACAGCTGCTATTCTGAAATTTGAAAACTGTCATTGATTCCACATTAGAAATGAAATGCGGATGTGTTTACAGTTAGTGCTGCCTTCTTTCTACCTTCCCCTAGGAAGAGAGACTGCTGAATTGCCTGGCATATATTCGCCTGGAGAGTACGACCTCGCTGGCTTTGCAGTTGGTGCAGTGGAACGAGGCCAAATGTTCCTGCAGCTGGAGAGAGTTGCTGAGGGGGATGTCATCATTGGACTAGCTTCTTCTGGGATTCACAGCCATGGCTTTAGCCTTGTAAGGAAGATTCTCTTAATGTCTTCCCTGCACTACTCATCTCCAGTACCTGGTGGATGTGGTGACCAGCCATTAGGTATAATAATATCTGCTTTTTAAAGGTGAACCTTCCTGGAAGTGAATCCAGTTCAGTTATTTTCTTAAATAGACACTGGCAGGGTTTTTAGATCTCAAGATTGAATTTCCTAGTTATGGTTGCCACCAACCCAGTTTTAGGCCCATGGTCCAGTTCCTTGGTTTCTGAGATCTTTCATCCATTTCCCCACAGTGTGATGACACTTCTTGCAGTCTTCCCACGCTACTCTTGGCAGGTCCTATGTCCCAGAGATAGCAAGAGGAATGCTGATAAAAGCATAACTTCTTGTATTGCCTGATAAAAGTGCTTCTGCACTGATTTTTATCTCTAATGATTTTGTAAACTTTTATGATCACAGGAGAACTATTGCTAACTCCAACCAAAATCTACAGCAAGGCTCTGTTGCCAGTCCTTCGTTCAGGGCACGTGAAGGCCTTTGCCCCTATCGCTGGTGGGGGGTTACTGGAAAGCATCCCCAGAATCCTACCTGAATCATTTAGTGTATTTTTGGGTAAGTGTAAAAAAACCTTTTCTGTTATAGGTAAATGACATCTAATATAGACCTTTTTTTTTTTTTTTTTAAGCCTGGTCTTAAGGAGACTTAGGGTATGTGTATATTCCTCAAGCAGAGGGGGAGGGGGCAGGAATCCCAGTTGTGAATCTCGGAGCGAATCTCAGAGCCTGAGGCTACAGATTTGGCCTCATGCTACGGTGCTAAAAGTAGCAGTGTAGACATTTCTACTTGGGCTGAAGCCTGGGCTCTGAGACCTGCCCACCATGCTGGGTATTGGAGCCCAGACTCCTGCCCAAGCAGGAACAGCTACAGTGTTATTTTTAGTGCCATAGCGTGAGCTTGAGTCTGTGGACCCAGGTTCTAAGACTTGCTGCTGTGGGTGTTCTTTTGCAATGTAGACATATCCTTAGAGGTGAAGTACCATAGGTCCACAGCCTCTGGGTGGCTTAATGGGCACAAAGCACGGGCACGGTCTATAAACATCTTGCTTAAAATGTTTGTTTTATAGTTTTAACAAGTTTCAGCAAAATCTGTAGCTGTTAAGGAGCATCTGTTTCTAGGAGGGGCTAAGAATTCATTAAGATAGCTTCTGCTTCTCAAACTGCGTACTCAGATTGAACGTTAAGCGCTTGGTAAGGGAGTGAAATTGTACACTTTGGGCTACTGTCTATATATATCTAATATAGTGTTCTGGAAAGGCAGTAGCTTCTCGGTTTCCATTACAAGTCTGATCTTGGCCACCAGCCAAAAGTCCACAGAACTGAATGTCAGATAGAAAATTAGCACATAATGTCTGTAGCTGAGAGAAAAATTTCTCTCAGATTTTAAGTAAATTGGACAAAGCATCTATAAATTACAAGATATTAAAAATATAGGTGTTCAGCAGAGTCCACAAAGTCTTCTAACATTCTCTGTCCTTCAGTAGAATGAAAATAGAAAGGAAAGAAATGAAAACGGAGTATACTGTTTTAATTTAGTTATGCCCACGATCTAAGATTAGATGATAAAATTCGAATTTTATATAGTTATGTCAGAATGGTGTGTTGGCTCTGTCAGCTTAAAATAGGCCACCAATTGACTACAGGAGACAAACTTTCATTTAAAAAAAGAAAAGTCTCTCTAGTTCTCTTCCTGTGGAGATAAATTTGCAAGGGAGGCTTGTCAATAGACAAACGGTCTAGCAAAGCTGGAGCTAATTAGACAAGTTTGTAAATTAAGACACTAAAAAAAAGGTATTCATCACAGTTAGAATATTCTGTCTAAAATTTTTGCCAGATCTCAGCTTGAGAGTGAACAGTCTGAGATAATTAAAATTAGGTCTGTTGGGTTTCTCTCTATTTGCAATATGGTGCATGGGACCAAGCTTCTGAACTTTACAATCAAGTTTTAAAGGTTACTAAGTGTTCAAATAGGAACATGAGGGCACAGCGGGCTATGACCAACATTGCACTGCTCCTGATGAACCTTGGGAAAATCATTAGGGTGCTGATAAACTTTACAAAGTATGCTGACTGCTGGCTCAATGGCAGTGCACCAATTCACCTTTCAGTGCACACAATTACCTATCATAAAGTGTATGGCAGTGTTTCCCAAATGGTAGGTCCTGATAGAAAGTTTAGATGAGTCGTGAGGCCCTAGGTAAATATATACTTGTTCCAGCTTGATGTAGAGGGGAGACCTGGGAGGTTGGAAAATGGCCCTGCCCCACGCTGTCACTGCAGCGGTGGCTCCTGTCCTGCAGGGCTGGCCCAGCTCCCCACCCCAAGCATTGAGACCCAGCACAGGGTCACAGCCCCACTCAGGTTTGGCCTGGTTGTCTCTCCCCAAACCCGAGTGACACTGCATCCCTCCCCGGCCTAGCTCTGTGAGACAGGAGGCACCATGTCAGTGTGGGATGGGCTCGCCCTCTAACCCCCTTTTCCCCACCTCCTGTCCACACAGGGCCAGTATTAGGATTGTGGTACCAGGGTGGAGGTTGCATAAATGTAATGGTGTGTCACAAAGAAAAAAAAAGAGAGAGTGCAGCGGTGGGTTGCTTATTAAAAAGTTTGGGAACCACTGGTCAGTAGCAAACTCCTCTACTCTCTGAATTCAGTCACTTTGAGCCACCTGCACAGCACAAGGCAACCCCTGCACTTTCCACGGTGGATGTAAATGGCCTGGGGCTTGACGTTTCTGACTGATCTGGGACAAATGTCACTTTGCTCTATCACTGTTCATCTACAGCAGTATGTTTTCAATAGGCTGTGCAATGCAGTTCCCATAAGCTTTAATGTGTGTTGCACAGGAAGATAGCTGCCCAATGGTTTTAAAATGTAGAAGATATTATCGATTATACAATGGTTTATATCCAACACTTTTGCCAATCTATAAACATTTCAATCATTTTCAGATGCTTATAGTTGGCGGATACCTGAAATCTTCTCCTGGCTCCAAACAGAGGGGAACCTTTCAGAAGAGGAGATGGCCCGAACGTTTAATTGTGGGATCGGTGCTGTCTTGGTGGCAGACAAGGAGCTGGCTCAGCAAGTTCTGAAGGATGTACAGAGGCATGAGGAAGCCTGGCTGATTGGAAATGTAGTCCCAAGCCACACAGGTTACTGGACCTCTTAACTTGAAATAAGAAAAATGGAATTCCATTCATTAGGGCCTGATCCAAAGTCCACTGAAATAATGAAAAGCCATTAATTGATTTAAATGGGGTTTGGACCAGGCCCTTAGAGATACCCTATTTAAGCTGTATACCGACACAAAGTAGATCATTAAGGATCTAATCCTGTGAGGTTCTGAGCACTTATTAGGAGACAACATGCTTTCACGTGCACTTCTCCTCCACTCCACACCCTGTAGAACTGGGTCCTTCATTCTTCAGTATAGATCAAGTGAGAAGTAATTTGTTACTAGAGATGAACCTTACTAAGTCAGTGGACAGAAATACCTGAGAAATTGCTTGAAACTTAGGCAAATCTCCCTACAGTGTCTACAGCCATATAGGCACTCCTAATGTTATGGCTGCAATAAAAGAATTATTTCTTTGGGTCATATTTTACCAACATTTTGACAACAAAACTCCCATATGACGATAGCAATAGTTATTTTGTGCAAAGTTTGAGGGTAGAAGATGGCTACTGTTACATGCTTGTATGTCTGCCAACTGGTAGTTAGATCATCCCCAGTTAGGTGAATCTCCATTAAGTAACTCCATCCACTTAGGTGTGCATGCAGTGAGACTTTCACCAGGCCCTTTATGAGCTGCAAGCTGCAGCTTTAGTAAGGGAGACATGAGGAAGTTTTGGTTCAGTTGAGATCACTTTTAGCATCCCCTGTAGGGCAGCACGAGGTTGGGAGGAAGGGAGGGTTTGATATGGGATGGAAGAGATCTGTTAGTACATCTTTACTATTTTAGGTCCCAGTCTTGCAAACTGTTACATGTGAGTAACTTTCCACATGAACTCAATGGGATTAGTTAAGTTATTCACGTCTATATTTCAAATATTGCATAAGTGTTGATGTTAGCATAAATTATCACTGATAGGTTTGCTTAGTTGATTCTAAATGGAAAGGTATTTTGATATTTTACTTTGAAGGATCTTCTCATGTCAAAGTCAAGAATCTCCTTAAAGCCTTGCAGTTAAAGAGATTGCAGTTTCTGCAGAATGCTGCTGATGTGGACAGTCACCTGCATGTCGAGCCCAAAAAAAGCAAAGTGAAAGTAGCTGTTCTCATCTCTGGAACAGGTGAGTTTGCATTTTTCATCGCACACAATGACATCCTAGCACATGAAAGGCCAAATTCAGCCCCACTGTAAGCATTTGCATCTCCATTTACTTTACTGCAGTTGTACTTTCTTAAACCAGGGCTGAATTTGACCAAAGATCAAAAAGTTGTTCTGTACTAGCCAATGAAAAACATTACTTGTATGTCACAGGGTGGGTGGCCCTTCTATGAGGAGATAAGTCTTAGCCCATCTGTGACACAGTTGACTTGCCATCCCACACTGAGAGAATGAATTAGTCACATGACAGCCAGTCATGAGACTAAAGCAGCACTCTGGGAGGGTAGAAAAACAGAGACCTGTGGACAGCCAATGGGGGACTGCTGAGTGAAGCTACAAGAAGAGAAGTCTCCTGCAGTGATCCCTGAGGAAGGAACTTGGGGCTGGGTAGAAAGACCCAGCTGGAAGATTTGTTTTCCGTTTTGGGAGAAGGCCAAAAAGGCAGGCCAGGGCTTGTCTTCTCCATTGTCTCCAAGAACAAAGGAAGAGACAGTACCTCAGGGAGGAGGGGCTGTGCCCAGCTTAAGGCTCAGTGAAAGACTTTTTTGTGTTTGTTTGGAACTTTTTGTTAAAACCAGATCCCAGGATGGGCTGTTATTGGACTTGTGAAACTCTCTTTATTTTGAGTTATTGAGTATCGGAGGGGAAACTGAGGCAGGGGATCACAGAGCCACCCTTGACCACAAGGGAGCATGTGGGAGGCAACTGACCTTGTTGCACACTGCTAATCAACAAATTCTTTAGTCCTTTTCCATTCGAGTGCTTGTTAAAGCAGATAGTATTTTCATGCATCCAAACACTTATGAAACATATGAGAGGATGCTAGTAACACATTGTCGCTTCCTTGCCAAATCAAATAAAACCCATGTCAGTAGTGACCACAAATTATTATCTAATGGTTGTTTGGTGAACTGATGTGGTGCTCTGTCTGATTCTCAGTGGACAGAAACCACCACCACCACGCCTGGCACTAGCTGGTCCCCCTACTGTCACTCTCAGGGCTGGTCTCCACTTGAAAAGTAGATTGACCCAGGGCAAATCCTGCTCTTGTCCATGTCTGTCAGGGTCAGACATAGTTGAACCATTATAGTTTTGTTGTGTGGAAAGGGGCAAGATTTGGGGAGTCTGCACCCACTGCATACCAGAGCCCAGCTCAGTGGCATGTCTTGCTGTATCCTGGTACTGGGGAATGGAGCAAGAGTGGATACATAGAGGGGGCATGCAGTAGTGTATGGGGCTGTTGCTGGTATGGGGTCCTGAAAGCAGTCTGTGGAGGGACTTAACCCTCATTACCTGTGAGGCAAGGGAAAGAACCCAGTTAGTCCTGCTCTGAACTTGTGGGTAACTAATTGCCTCCTGGCCAGAGAAGGAGGAGTCTTGTAAGTAGACTGAGGGAGGTTAGTTGGGGAGAGACTGCTGAGGAGACAGGCCTTTCTGGCAAGAAAACAAACAAATAAAAAAACCTCACCCCCTATCCCAGGGCTTCAAATAGGTTGGATACAATGGAGGGAGAATGCTACAGGAGCAAGTTAAGCTTCTGCAGGAGAAGCCCTGTGGTAGGGCCAGTAAGGGAACGACAGTAAAGCCCGATAGGAGCATAAGGGCAATATTTTTGAAGACTCATTTGGATTAGTTTGTGCTACCCTGGAAAGAGTTTAGACTCTTATGTGAATTGACTGAAGGGCCAAGTCATACAACAGCCAGAGGGGGAGTTGAGAGAAGATGGGGGCAGAGAGAGGCTAAGGAACTAGCCACTATGGGTGGCAGGGGGTGCAAGAGGCAAAGTCCCCTGCAACACTGCTTCCAAGGCACGAGGGGATGGTGGGACACACACGCAGCCAGAGAGAGACCTAGGGCACGGTGGATTCCTTCCTCTCTGCCCCACCATTAAACTCCCTGAGCCACACCTGGTTCCTTGAGTTGGTGTGTGGAAGGGGTGTGTTTATCCCTTAAGGCCTGACCGTAAGCAAACAATTCTTAAAAACTGTTTCTAAAAATAGTATGTGCATGAGATACAGCAGCCCTGTGACTGTGGTTAGTTCACACAGAGTCTACCTCTTTTAATATAAAGGTTTATTGGATTGTTTCATGTTCATGTGTCTGAAGTGGAGAGTATAATCCTTTCAGACAGAAATAATGCTTTAGATGCTGAACAGTACTTAGCACACCACAAGGCCTTGATCTCTTAGGGGCTTCTGGGAACTCCAGTAATGTATGTATGAAGTGGTGATGTATGTGGAGCCAAGACAATGCAGGTGCATTAAAATACATAGATAATATAGAGAAGTGGCCATATTTTTTAGTAGGCATCATTTACTGCACCTGTAAAACTTACATGTGCAAACAACTATGTATAAGTGGACATTTACATGCACAAAAAGGAACTGATGCATCCAAATAGGACACTTACCTGAACCAGGCACTGTCAGCATGTATGAATGTGGCTTGTTCTGTGTGGAAATGGATGTGCCTACACAAATGTTGTGGGCTTAATAATGGCAGCCCATGGAAATGTTGAACATAGTTTATTTTGTGGACCCCAAAGACATAATTTGTTGTATTAAGTTGTTAGGATTTGTGTTCATAGTTCCTATCTCTTTGTAACAGATATTCTTTTTTGAGTCGTGTCCCTATGGGTGCTTCAGGTGTGCATGTGCCTCTCAAACCTTTGATCAGAGATTAAGTGTGGGCAGTGTGCGTTTAGCCTATGCATGCACCCCATGCCTCCTCATGCTAGACACCGAGGCTATTTTGGGATGCGCTCAGTTACTTCTCAGCCACCCTGGCCTGAGATAGATCCTTAGCATGTCAGCCTTAAGCGTGCTTCAGCTGTCTTTTATTGTACTTTTCTATAGTTTTGTTACTATCAGTTAGTCGTTAATAATTGTTATAGTTGGGTAGAGATAAGTGGTGAGAGGTGTGTTTTGCTCCTCTCTCCCCCCTCAGAGAGACTTATTTTTCCTGGCAGGGCATACCTGGCTTGCCACGCTTCAAATACTGTCTCTCTTGCAAAGAGGCTACACCTGTTAGAGACAGCCACTCGAAGTGTATCCATTGTTTGGGGGAGTCCCACCTCTCCCAGAAGTTCAACGTCTGCCTGGCCCTCGAGTCCAGGGCAAGGAAGAGCAGGGAGAATGAACTGAGACTGTTGCGGATGGAACACTCCCTTTGGCCAGCTTCTGAGTCAAGTCAGGAGACACCCCCTGCCCTGTACATCTGTCTCTGGACAGATCCAGTGTCCTTCAACCACAGCACAGCCTTCCCTTAATAAGGGGAAGACGTTGGAGGCTTCAGGGAAGACCTCTAAAAAGAGGGGCATGGAGGCTCATCTTAAGAACCCAGCTCCAAAAAAGCCCAGGTACCCACCAAGGTCTACAGTCTCAGAAGCCTCAACCTCTTGACTCTGCACCATTGAGTTGAAGGACCTCTCCTCCAGTTCTGGCTGGGCTGGAAGGACTTGGAGCTTGAAGAAGAGATACTGCTCCAACAGGGTCTCTGTACCCACCAGTAGAGACAAGGAGGGCAAGTGTAAGCGCTTCAGATTGGCACTGTCTGGCTGTTGGTACCTACCCATTTGGCACTTCAGTACTGAACGAGCAACTACACCAGACATCATCTGTGCATACGTCAGTATAATCACCATCAATAGCACCCTTGGCTTTGGCTACCATGTCTTCACCTACTGCATCAGCACTGATCTTCTACTTGCTTGTAATGGATGAACTGGAAGCTTCACTCATAGGTACTGAGAATCTCTGTATACCAAGACCCTGATCTCCAGACCACCATCCTCCAGTACCACAGGACTCTTCAGCCTTTTCTGTGGGTGCTCTTTCACTGGATGATATTGAGGATGAAGGAGACTTCTGGTTCGTCTCTTCTCTCTCTGTTCAGGATTCTCCAACATATCCTTTCAGGAACCCATTCTTTGACAGCCACAAGGATGTTTGCACTTGTCATAAAGGGTGGTGGAACCAACCCTGCATGCCACCCCACTCCCATATGGGACCTCCAATGGCCATACTGGGACCCTGGGCTGCATATTGGTGGCAACTCACTGGACCACCAGTACCACCTCATAAGAGGCCACAACTGTACATTCCTCTCCTCCCCTACTAGCCCGCAACCCCTAGGAGGAGACATTGAAGGAGCAGAAGGCAGGGGGGAGGCCATTCCTGAAACGCCTATTTCAGTGATGCTGGTTCTGGTGGGACCCAATTGAGAGTGCCAATGCAAGACAAATTGCTTAAAGCACAGGACAGTTACAGCCCAAGGCTTGGGTTTTTCCGCCTCTAAGGCAAACCAAACCAGCCAGACAGAGAGGACTTTGGTTTTATGGTTTTACCCCACTGGCTAACCACAAGTCACACAAGCAATTCCCTTAGACACTGCAGTTTCCCAGTATCACCACCAGTGCCACTCGTTATGGGGACAAATGGTTATGAAAACCAATACCCCAGTAAAAGAAAAAAGGTTCTCTTGATCCCAAAGGACCAAGCCCCAGACCCAGGTCAATATACAAATTAGATCTTACCCACAAATCATGCTGTTGCCAATCCTTTAGAATTTAAAATCTAAAGGTTTATTCATAAGAGGAAAAAAATATAGATGAAAGCTAGAATTTGTTAAATAGAATCAATTACATACTCATTTACCTTCTGAGACCTCCATTTGAACCTGAGGTGACCTTTTTCTCTGTTCCATTTATCTATGAAGAGGGCCTTTTTAGTAGCCATCAGGTCAGCCTGTGAGATTGGGGAGATTGGAGCTTTGATGGCAGATGTCCCCCCGCCCCCATGGTATTCAAGGACGAAGTGTCTTTACGTCCACATCCTAAATTCTTACCCAGGGTTCTGTTGGAATTCCACTTTAACCAATCCATTCATCTACCAGTATCTGTTACAAAGCCACAGTTCTCTGCAGGAGTCCCGTTTTCATGCACTAGATGTTAGAAGGGCATTGGCTTTCTGTTTAGATATGACCAAGCAACCTCAAAAGTCACGTAGGCTCTTCATCTCCTTCGCAGATAGATCCAAGGGGTCCACGAGCCCTGGTTAGATTATTGAGGTTAATATCTGGATGTATTATTGCTTGTTATGATGCAGGCATTCATCCCTCAAAGTGTGATAGCTAAGGCTATGTTTTAGTCACGGGTATTTTTAGTAAAAGTCATGGACAGGTCATGGGCAGTAAACAAAAATTCATGGCCCATGACCTGTCCATGACTTGTACTATATATCCCTGACTAAATCTTGGGGGAGGGGAGGGGAGGGTGGCCTGGGGGCTCTGCGTGCTGCCTCTGCCCTGAGTGCTGGCCCCACAGCTCCCATTGGCTGGGAACCACAGCCAGTGGGAGCTGCAGGGGATGCGCCTGCAGGTGGAGGCAGTGCGCAGAGCTGCCTGGCTGTGCCTCTGGCTAGGAGCTGAGCAATGTCCCTGCTTCCGGGGAGCCCCCCAAGGTAAGTGGCACCCAGAGCCCTCACCCTCTCCCGTGCCCCAACCCCCATCCCGGAGCCCCCTCCCACACCCAAACTCTTGCTGCTGCTGCGGGAGAGGAGCTCGGTGGCCTGAGACTGCCCCAGCAGTGGCCGATGCAGCTTGTCCAGGGGCTGCCTGAGCTGCTCAGGCGGCTCCTGGCTAGCTGCACTGGCCACTGCAGAAGTCCTGGAGGTCCCGGAAAGTCACAGCATCCACGACCTCTGTGACAGACTCACGGCCTTAGTGATAGCACATTCGACCAGATCATAAGCAACATCCGAAGCGTTACTTTAGAACATGCCAGTATCTGAGATATGTAGGGCTGCTACATGGGCTTCAGTACACATGTTTTTTTGAAACATTACGCTTTAATCCATGCTGTCAGAGCTGGTGTGGCACTTGGTACTATAGTAATATCTTCAGTTCTAGACTTCGTGCCAAAGCTCCCTCTTCCCACTGGAGATACTGCTTGGAAGTCACCGGAAGTGGAGAACCCACAGGGAGACTGCTTGAAGAAGAGGTTACTCACTTTGTGCAGTGACTGCGGCTCTTTGAGATGTGTCCCCCTATTGGTGCTCCACTACCTGCCCTCTTCCTCGTTTGCTTCAGACTGTTCCATATGGGACATTCGGGTGCAGAAGGAACTGAGGGTGGTTTGCCCATGCAACCCCATATAGCCTCAGTGTATGGCACGAGGAGGCATAGGGCATGTGTGGGGGCCAAATGGACCACTGCTAATGGAAATCTCTGATCAAGGGCTCAAGAGGCGCACGCGCACCAGAAGTGTAGCACCCCTAGGGGCACACATCTCAGAGAACATTAGTTAATGCACAAAGTGAGTAAAGTCTTCTTCAGCCTCCTGTTTATAAGACTACTTGTTCTTCTCTTTTAATTTGAGGTACAAACCTTGCAGCACTTATTGCATATGCAAAAGAACCAGCAAGCTGTGCACAGATAGCTCTTGTCATCTCTAACAAGTCTGGAGACGTGGAAGAATTGAGAAATGCAGCCCGGGCTGGGATTCCCACCAGGGTAAGGACATCCATTTCCTTTCAATCACCAGAGAAACAGCTACTGCTTTTACAAATCTGGAATAAGTTTTCTATAATAATTCTTGCCCCACATTTATTTAAACTTTTTTATGTTAAGTTGTTAGCCAAGTATAAAACAATCATAGAATCATAGAATATCAGGGTTGGAAGGGACCCCAGAAGGTCATCTAGTCCAACCCCCTGCTCAAAGCAGGACCAATTCCCAGTTAAATCATCCCAGCCAGGGCTTTGTCAAGCCTGACCTTAAAAACCTCTAAGGAAGGAGATTCTACCACCTCCCTAGGTAACGCATTCCAGTGTTTCACCACCCTCTTAGTGAAAAAGTTTTTCCTAATGTCCAATCTAAACCTCCCCCACTGCAACTTGAGACCATTACTCCTCGTTCTGTCATCTGCTACCATTGAGAACATCAGATAATGACATCAGATAACTAAGATCAAATCCAAAATCATGAAGGACCTGATCCAATGCTCATTGAAATCTGTGGAAATCTTTCCATTAACGTCAATGGGCATTAAGACCCCAATTCAGTAAAGGATTGAAGTGTGTGCATTGAAATCAGTGGGACTTCAGATGTGTGCTTGCTTTGCTGAGACCCATGCAGCTTACACCTTTAACTGCAAAGAGGAAGAAGAAATCAATAAAATGTCATTTTTTTGGACCACATGTGCACACTTTCCCTTCCAATGCTGCATTTATCCATCCGCTTCTTGAGCATGTAGTGAATATCGGCATAAGAAGACCTATCTCTCACACCGTTCCCAATTACTTTCAATAGCAAAGTGAGTCTGATTCTGTTACTATTATTCAGATTAAGTAGAACCTCACTGCCCAAGGAGTCCCATTGAGTTCAATTGCATACCATAGGCATACAATAGAAAAAGAATTACACACATTGAGAACAGTGATACCATCTAGAGACTTCTGTCTTAAAACAGTGAGCCAAAAACATGTTCTTATAATAATATTTAAGATCCTGAACCATTCTCTGTTCATAGGGCTGTGGTCAGACAGTAATGAAGGACATAGTAGCATTTAGTGGTTCTCCCATGCATCTGAAAGTTTGAGCTAGCTCCCCCAAACTGTTAAACTGGAGGCTCATTAAATTTTCTCCAGCAGTATATAGGCTCATATCTGAAAACGTGTTAAGGGCCTTCAAAAGGTTTTCATGGGGAAGAGGAACACTGCTCCATCACCTATATTGTTGAAAGTCGTCTTGAATGGAATTGAAACACTTCGCTTGGGTATCTGGGTTTTGGTCTGGAGTAGGGAAGAACAGAAACTTTGCTCATCTTACACACAATGTCTGATCAGTCCAGTGTCTTTTAAAATAAACTCCCTGTTGCACAAGTCAATGACTGTAAAAATTATGGTGCTGCTTTTGGTGAAACCATATTGTTTTAAAGTAAATCCATTCACTTTATACGCATTCTTTATGTGCATCTGGATTCAGGATAGGAGTAAGAACTTTGTCAATCATATCTTCTCACATGAAAAAATCACTAGAAAACACCCTTTTAAGGAATACTGCTGCACTGGCTGGCAGGTGAACTTCAGTGATGCTATAGATCAGAGATTGGCAACCTTTGGCACACGGCCTGCCAGGGTAAGCCCCCTGGCGGGCCAGGCCGGTTTGTTTATCTGCTGTGTCCACAGGTTCTGCGGTTCGCCGCTCCCACTGGCTGCGGTTCGCCGCTCCCACTGGCTGCGGTTCGCCGCTCCCACTGGCTGCGGTTCGCCGCTCCCACTGGCTGCGGTTCGCCGCTCCCACTGGCTGCGGTTCGCCGCTCCCACTGGCTGCGGTTCGCCGCTCCCACTGGCTGCGGTTCGCCGCTCCCACTGGCTGCGGTTCGCCGCTCCCACTGGCTGCGGTTCGCCGCTCCCACTGGCTGCGGTTCGCCGCTCCCACTGGCTGCGGTTCGCCGCTCCCACTGGCTGCGGTTCGCCGCTCCCACTGGCTGCGGTTCGCCGCTCCCACTGGCTGCGGTTCGCCGCTCCAGGCCAATGTGGGCTGCGGGAAGCGGCAGCCCGCCCCGTAGTCCCCTGGCGGGCCACGGGCCAAAGGTTGCCGATCCCTGCTATAGATCTTTCCCATTTCTGCTTCCTGTGATTCTGTGAATTGCAAACACAGATTGATAGTACACATGAGCACTAGCAAGGCTATAATAACTTATTTTAAAATACTGGTATATTTTGGCATGAGCCTATTTTGATTTTCCTTTGTTCTCAAAGTAGTTACCCTCATTCTTACACACTGAGTTACTTTAGTCTTTTGGATTTGGTTGTTTTAATATTTTAGGTAGTTGACCATAAATTATATGGAAGCCGCTCTGAATTTGACTGCACAATTGACGGAGTCCTTGAAGAATTCTCTGTTGAACTGATCTGTCTCGCAGGATTTATGAGAATTTTATCCAGTGCTTTTATCAGAAAGTGGAATGGTAAGAAACCAGAATAAACAATTGTTAGCAATAGCTGTAAAAGAGGCATGAAAAATATCAATGCTTGGGGCCCATTCAGGAGCCTTGGGGCCTATCCAGTATCGCACACCATTACCACTACAGGGGAAGATTCTAATGCCTTTTGTCATATGGAGTAGCACAGTCTTCTGTATACAGTTGTATTTAAATCAGTGGGGAGTATTTTATGCTTTCATTCATGTAATTCATTCACTCAAATCAATGGGACTATGCAAAGGGTAAGATACTACCCAAAGAGCTAAGTTGCGCTCTGGGTATTGGGGTGGCAGGAGGGCAAAGAGGTATCCTGCATCATTGTAGCAGCAAAGGAAGGAAAGCAGGGTCTCCAGAGTCACTAAACTCCTCCCACCCCATGCAGGTGGGGGAAAAGGACTGGGGAGTAGGTGGAGGATTGGTTCTGTTCACTGCAATGCACCTGGTAGCATAGCTGTGCCAGTGTGTCAAGGGGCACATGCTGTGCTGGGTATAGACCTGGGGCAGTTACTCCTTCCCAAGAATAGCAGAGGAACTGAGAGTGAGACTGAATTCTCAAGTCCCTCCTGAGCTGCTCTATGAGCAGCAGAACAGTGCACTGCCCCTTACTCTGGGCTTGAGGTAAAACCATGATGGAGCCTAGAGTGAATAAGGCTATTAGAATCTGACCCACAGGGTATATCTACACTGCAACAAAAGACTTGTGGCACAGCCGTGGCTGGCCTAGGTCATCTGACTCAGACTGTGGGGCAAAAAATAGCATTGTAGATGTTTGGGCTTGGGCTGGAGGCCAGGCTCTGAGACCCTCCTCCTCGGGGGTTTTTGGAGTCTGGGCTCCAGCCTGAGCCTGAAAGTCTATACTGCTATTTTTAGGCCTACGATCCTGAATCAATTGATCCAGGCTCTGAGACTTAGTTCCATGGGGTTCTTACTGCAGTGGAGACGTACCCACAGAGGCCAAGTTTCCAGTCACAGATGGCGTCCGCCCAGCAGGGGCTGGGAATGCACACTCTTGAGCCGTGGAACCCTCTGTCCTGTTAACAATGGCCCAATTCCTGAGGCCTCAGTGAGAGTTTACTCACTTTTTATTCAGACCTTACTCAGACAACCAACTCCCCCCGTCCCCACAGGGAGTGATCTGTGTCACACTTTCCCATCTCTGTCTGCACTGGTACAATAGCAACCCTGCAGAGCGGGGTCTCTCTTTTCCAGCTCCCCTTATGCACAGAGTTGTGAGCTGGGTATGCAACTTAGGGGGTAGAGGGAACCTTATGACCCCTTCCTCCTATCTGTGGCCATGGAGGACAAGTGACTGCAGCAGCTGCTGTACTTCGTTATCCTTGTCCCTGGAAATGTAATATTTCCTAAACTTTTCCCTCAGATCTGGCCCTTCTTAGCCCCACCATCTATGCTTTTGCATTTTAACCCTCGTGCACCCTTAGTAAGTTCTGATTGCTGTTTGGAGCCTTCCAGATTGTTGAATGAAACCTGGTGCTATGAGCTCTTGCCGACAAATGTTTTATTACTTGACTATCATCTATGATTTTTATTTTAAAAGAACTTCAGCTTAATTTTTTTAAATGATTTTTAGGAAAAATTTTGAACATTTGTCCATCACTATTACCTTCAGTCAAAGGGAGAAATGCCCATAAGCAGGTGCTACAAGCAGGAGTCAAAGTCACTGGCTGTACGGTACATTTTGTACTTGTAAGTATTCTCCTGCCTCTAAGAATTGTTCTAACTCTAGGCAAATGATTATTGTATCACAATAACAAATTCATAAATGTTATCCAGATAACATGAGTGTAATGAACTTAGACCTGGAAATACTGGAATTATTACCAATAAAATAGGAAGAGTTGGAAGTTAAATTTCTGTAGGAAGATTAGCTTATGAATAGGAATGTGCAAAAATGGGCCCCAGTCCATTAAAGACCCAATGCATGCTTTACCCAATGCATGTGAATAATCCCACTGTTGCCCTTCCCAAGTGATCCATCCCTTTCAATTGCCTTATTTCTATTGCCCTGTTCTCATTCCCTCCCTCACCCTTCTTCCTTTCACAATAAAGGCTTGTCCCAGTCTTTTCTATCCTGAAAAACTGTCCATCAACTATCTTTTTGCACCTCCAACTTAACCCCCCCCCCCATTTCTCCCTTTTATCCCCACTCATTGAATGTGTGGTCTGCAATTGATGCATTGAATCCTTCTCCTCCATCCCTTCAGTCTCCCTTCTGCCATCTTCACACTACTGAAAATGTTCTCACTAAGGTGCCTAGTGACCTCTTCTTGGTCAAATCTCAAGGCCTCTACACCATCCACATCCTCCACATAAACCTTTCTGCTACTTTGGATGCTGTCAGCCATCTTCTCCTAACAGATTTATAAATATCTCCCACTTAGGAGGAAGCTAATACAGGAGCAATAATTCTCCAGGAACCTGTCTCTGTGAACACAGATGATACCGAGGAGACCTTGTTGGAAAGGGTGAAAGAAGCAGAGTGCCGAGCCTTTCCCGTTGCCTTGCAGCTGGTGGCCAGTGGAGTGGTGCGACTAGGAGCAGATGGTAAAACCTGCTGGAAACAAGGAACCCATAGCTTGACTCATTATGAAAAGCAAGATTGCATTTCCTCCAGTACTACGCTCTAGCCACAACAGTACAATAGGAAAAGGAGTGCTTGTGGCACCTTAGAGACTAACCAAGGTGCCACAAATACTCCTTTTCTTTCTGCGAATACAGACTAACACAGCTGCTACTCTGAAACAGTACAATAGGCTTCATTCAAACGAATGAACGTTCTACTCATTGCTCACTGGTTTTTCTCTGTCTGTTGTTTCTTCTGTCCTGATTTCAGGCAGACCAGTTTCATATCTTTCCTTTACAACCGGGATATATCTCCCCCAATCTAAAGTTTGTTACAGCTCCTTTGTTAAATCAGTGTTGGAATCTAAATTACCACCTCACATGTTGGGTTCCTGCATGTTCAGCTGTTTGTTAAAGGTGTGTGTGTGTATGTATGTGTGTATATATATGTGTATATATATACATAAAGCAAAGAATTTAAGGTGTGAAAATAACAATGGTTTATAAGGGAAATCTAGATGAATTCTGTTAAATACCAGTTTTGTCAGCATCTCCTTTTGATTGTTAATCTGATTCCAGAAAACCATGAGCTTCACAAATCAGCCCTATATGAATTGGGGCAAGCTACTGCTAAACATTCTACCCCAAGCATGGATCCAGTCAGATAATTCGGTCCCTACTTGACAGGTAAGGGGGATGGAAAAAAATTAGGCAACTTCTTAGGGGAAAAGTGCTAATTTTGTAGAAGGAGGTTGGTGTCTCTGTGAGTATTCTCCCCCTTTCATCGCCATAGTTGGAGGCTCCTGGGTGTGTGTCTGTCTTCTCCCTAGTGGGTCTGTAGCTCTATGTGATGGGAAGTGAGCCTGGTTGTTATGGCAGAGAAGGAGAAAAGAAGTGTTAGTTTGATCAGTGATCCACTCCATCTGCCTGTGATGTCAGAGCCAAAAATTAGCACAACTAGGTTTAGACATTAGTCATGTTTCTAGAATTAGGATCCAAGCTAGTGGTACTAGCAGTTCCTGGGACCCTGTTCTAAAATAGGTAGAAATGCAGCCAAAAAGTTGGAAGTGCCCAATTTTATGGAAAACCTTGAATTGTGTTTTCTGCAAAATTACCTAAGGCCCTCATTAAAGGTGGAGTGAGCTGACAAGCAGCAGATCCAAAAGCCAGCTGTAACAAGGGTAACTGACTTTGAGGGAAGGTTTTACAAAATGGATTACATTTTTATCAAGCAACCTTTATCTTGTTTAAGTTCTCAGGGAGAAGCTATTTTCCCTGATCTTTCCTTATCATGTAGGAGCATGTTTTGAAGGTATGTTAAAGCACAATCCAATTTCTTGAGCGGGAAGGGCAGTTTCCAAAGATTTTAAAACTTTACACAGGAGATTACCAGTATATATTGAAGAATCTTTTTGGATCTTGTTAAGGATAGTGAGAAGGACCAGAAATACACATTTTCCAGGTTTCTGATAGCAAGGAGAAAGAGGATGATTTCTCCTTTGAGTGACTGTGTGCACATACATTCCACTGTAAGGGCTTGTCTTCACTGCTGGGGTAAAACGATGTAAGTTATGCTACTCCAGCTACGTCCATGGGAGACGCTCTCCTGTTGACTTACCTTAATCTTCTTAGGGAGATGGAGTACTGGGGTTGACTGGAGAGCACTCTTCACTAGACCCACTAAATTGACCCTGCTGCATTGATTGCAGCAGTGTCATCTCCCTGTAGTGAAGACCAGCCCTAAGTGTGTGCATGCCCAATGTACTTGAGACAGACTTTTGCCACCCATTCCAGCAGACAGTGCACAGGTCCCCCACTATTCTCCTTCCCTGAGCTGAGGGTATAAAGGACATGATAGCCACCCCTCTCCATTCCTTCTTACCACTCATGGCGGGAGTCAGAGCTCCCTGTCGCCCCTGAGATTCAGTTAACCAGCCCTTTAGAGGCATTCTTGTATTATATATATTTAGTGTTAGTAAATACCAGATCAATTAACTGGGCAAAGATCCCCAATTTCAAATAACATGCCATGTGCGTGGCCATGATCCTGGCTAGCGACAGACATAAAAGTTGCCTTATCTGCTTAGGCAACAAATGTGAGGCACAAATGGCTTCTTTGTACCTCCTTCCCAACCAGAACAAAGAAACAAAGGGATTTCTGCCTTAAAGTAAGTCTTCTGGTAAAGGCGATGCATCCCTCATCAGAGCCCAACCCTGATCGTGAGAGGACAGAAGGTTGGTCTGTGAGGAGTGCCCCATTGGCAGCCTCTGCTTCCAAGCCAAAATCTGGAGAGAAATGTTACTCGTCATGTTCTGTGGCCTCCTCAAACTTTTCCAAATCCTCCTCCTCATCCTCAGAGACTGACAAACCATCAAAGTCTCATTCTTCCTCTCACAGAAAGTCTCTGAAATTTGAGGTCTGGTCATAAGCACCAATACTCCCCAGCATCATTGATGGCCCTGCTGGTGCCAGAGTCAAAGACCAATGCCTCCTGCCTACCAGAGAGATCTTTGAGGCCAGTGCTGTTGGGTCTGGCACCACCAGCGTTAGCAGCTTAGCACTCACCTCTGATATTGGTGCTGTCGATGCTGCAGGCATTCTTCAACTATCTTTTTGTCTCTTTCTCCCCTGGACTTTCTCGTTACATCAGCTGATGCCAACCTTAATGCCTTCAGCTTCATCGGCACTGCCAGCACCAGCAACTTCGCTTACCGCCATGGTTGCGGCAGTTCAATCTACTTTGTCTATGGGTGCTGCGCTGTCAACACTGACTCACCTGTCCTGCATTCTGACTGCCTTGTCCACCAGCACCATTGGATACATCTTCGAGTGCACTACCTTTGGGACAACACCGTATGTTGCTGGTGCTGAGATCTTCCACTGATGCCTATGGGGATCGCTCCACCATTTACTGAAGAGTTTTGTGTTTCCTCCTCTTCAGACCCGTGAGAGAACCATACCTCAGGCCTTCATACAGACAACATTGTAGAGAGACTCAAATTAGAGCAAGAACATTATTATAAAGATGTCCCAGTATGGTGCCATCCACCGTGGGCAGTACAAAGACTGGACAGTCCTCCTTGGCCTCCTTCGTCATTTTCAAGACTATCTAGGTTCCTATTGGCCACTCAATCAAAAGAGAGTCCCCTCCTCATGTACCTAATAGTGCCTAGAGACAATCCTCTTCCAAACACACAACCACCGGGTCTGTTGAAGCCAACAGACCCAGAAGAAACTAAGGATATTCCTGCCCTCCACCGCCCCAGTATTTCTTCCTTTTCTCCAGTCGACATCACCTATGCTTGGAGGACTTTAAAGTTTTTCAGGACCTCATTAGGAGCCTGGCCACATTTCTGGGGCTACAGGCAGCACTCATGCAAGACAATCTGCACAAACTATTAGATGTCTCTCAAATTCCCACTCCATAATGTATTGCCCTTTCCACAAATGAAGGCTTGTTGGATCCCCCAAAGACCCTTTGGCAGACACCAGCCTCTATACCTCTCACTGTCAAATGGGTGGACAGATACTCTAATTTTGGCTAGGGGACTATTTCTTTACAGAGTGGCAAACAAGCATCTGACACAGCCTCACCCTAAGGCTACCCCCCAAAAAATAAGGAATACGAGACTGGACCTCTATGAGCCTTCAAATTAGGGTGTCAAATTAGACATTGTTGTCCAAATATACCTTATTAACAGGTCAACAATTTCAAAATTTTTGGACAAACTATCTCAGGAATACAGGGATCAGTTTTTGGTCATGGTATCAGAAAGTTATCTCACCGCTTGCATGTCCCTCCAAGGAGCGATTGGCACGTCAGTGCATCATGTTCAGTGGCTATGTAACCCTTCTGCCCGGGGGAGCCAGCCGCAACCAGGGCTGGGTTCAGTATCTAGGGATTCCTTTCCATTGATACAACACAGAACCGGCTTGAGCCCCCACCCAGTAATCTGGGAAAATTACAAACCACCCCGGGCGCCTCTGAGAGGCAATATTTCCCACTCGCAAGCACAGAGTCTGAGTGTAGTAAATAAACTTTTAATAAAAGGAGGGAAGTAACTGGGTGTTAATTTGGGAAAACACCGCAAACAGAGTTCATAAACATAAACCATGAATAAAAGACCCAACCCCAAGTAAGTTGGGCAGTGTCCTTTTCCCCTCTGGTTCTTAAGTCCAACAACCTAAAAGTCCCTTTCATGTGCCCAGCCCTTCTCTGTACCCCACTCACAGTTTTTGTCCTTGGTCAGTGCAGATCCAGAGGTGCATCTGCAGAGTTCACCTCCCCCCTGGATGGGGTAAAGAGGTACCTTACTCGCTCCACTGCTTGGGTACTCACTCGCTGCCCACCACCCTGCTGGCTGCGCCTGCTCACTGCTCTCACTGTGCCTCTCCATCAGCTGCCCTGCTCGCTGCCTGCTCTCGCCATGCCATCAGCTGCCCTGCTGGCTGCTTGTCGCAGCTCTTCACTGCTGCCCACCATGCCTCTCCATCAGCCGCCCTGCTGGTCATTCATCACGCCTCTCCGCAGCACCAGCCACTTGTTCACCAGCTGACTGTCAGTCACCTTCTGCTGCCTCTCTGCTGTGGCATCTGCACATCAGCTCTTTGCCGTCCAGGCAGAAACACTGCCCCATCTCAAGTGATTTCAGCTCTCAGTGATTTTTAGCTCTTAGCAGGCAGAAGCATAGTCCTACCACAACTGATTTCAGCTCTGATTGGACATTTAACATAACAAAGAGGCTCATAATTAAGCCTATTCAGCTCTAGCTCTATTCTTTGAACAGTGGGGTGGAACAGCTTAAATCAGTCTAGGGAGGGCCCTTGATAAGGGTGTCCACCCCTTTTACTTTCACAGGGCTCTGGCATTCCACCCCCTGGCTTAACGATGTCCTTTCAGCTAAAGGTGACACCCCCCCTCTCCCCAATATGGGACAGGTTAAGCATAGTCCTGCTTCCCTGTATTCCCACAGTAATTACAACATTTTGGTAACAGCATTTCACTACCCCTGCATTCAGTACTAATATGATTTGTACCCAACACCAGCCAAAATTGGTTACTTTGACACGGCTCTATGTGCTGAATATCTAAGCTGAGCAGGAGCAAACTGTGTTTACATAAACACACTCAAGTCTCTTCCCCCTCCCAGCTAGCTGTCAGGGAAGCATTCATTCAGACCTGGCTTACATCTACATCCATTTCAAATGAAACACTCTTCTTGATGGCAGGCCTCTGGCACCCCCAAAGAGTTGCAAAATAAAATCACTTTAGATAAGCTATTACCAGCAGGGGAGTGGGGTGGGGGGAGAGACCACCTTTTGTAGTGGTAAACACCCATTTTTTCATGCTTTGTGTGTATAAAAAGATCTTCTACACTTTCCACAGTATGCATCCGATGAAGTGAGCTGTAGCTCACGGAAGCTTATGCTCAAATAAATTGGTTAGTCTCTAAGGTGCCACAAGTACTCCTTTTCTTTTTGCGAATACAGACTAACATGGCTGTTACTCTGAAACCTGAAAATAAAATACAAGATCTACCATTTGGAGATGCTAAACTGTTTTCCCAGAAGACCTATGATATGGATGCAGATGTTGAAAGACTCTTGTGTGACCCTTCATTTGCTGGGTGGAAGCAGTTTAAGTCCCAAACGCAGTACAGACCCTACTATCAGCAGAGACTTCAGGATGTGTCTAAAAGAAGGTCCCTGGATTGGTGGTTAGAACCTTTCCTACCAGAACCAACTGTGACATTGGCAACACATGTCCACCAAGCACTGTGGGGGAGGGTCATTTGGGTCAATTTCAGGCTCAAGTACTTTAGACACCTTAGGAAATTTCATTACAAATAAATGTGATGGAATTTCACACTATTCACCAGACCTGCAAAATGTTCATTTCCACCATCAGAGGCTAGGTGGTTCAGGTTCTCACAGTACATTGCTAGATTTTTAATCTGAGAAAGCAGGGAGGTGCAAGGTTGTCTCATTTTATGCCAAGATGCAATCTACTTGTGGTACTTTAGTATAAAGGACAATATCTCACTAACGGCCTTTCAAGAGTGAGGAGCACTATTCCATATTGCCTCGACTGGAACTTCATAGGCCACCATGAGTGGTCAATAAAGAGGGTCATTCTGCAGGAGGTCTTCCATCAGTGGGGATACCTAGTAATAGATCTCTTTGCAACCAGTGCAAGAGGTTCTTTTCCAGAGTAGGTAACAGTCTGGGTTTTGTGACCAGGTGCCTTTCTTCTTCCCTAATCAAGCTATCTGCTATACACATGTACGTGTTCCCTCTGATTCTGAGAGGGATCAAGAGGCTAAAAAGAGACAAGGCAACTTTAATCCTCATAACCCCTGCCTGGCCAAGGCAGTACTGATGCACCAATCTACATCAACACTCAATTCATCCACCCACACCTCTGCCTTTGGTCCAGGATATCTTGTCTCAAAACCAAGGGAATCACTGCACTGCAGCCTACAGTCCCTTCATCTTTACAGCCACGGTGCTGCCTGGTGAATAACAGAAACAGTTCCATCAGAGCCACATATGTAGCAAAATGGAAAAGGTTTTTATCTGGGTGGAATCTTGTCAGTTATCACCAGATTGTACAGAAATTAGATTTATATTGGACTACTTATTGCATCTGAAATTCTCTGATCTCCATCAGTTTAGTGGGAATCCATTTAGCAGCCATTTCTGCAGGACACCCACTAGTGGAGGGGTTTTCCATCTTTTCATATGGATTGGTTTCTAGATTGATTGATTTATTTACTTAAATTCTTATCCATGTGTTACTCTACGTCTGATCCAGTATCTTTATGGGACCTGAATTTGGTATTATCTTTTTCGATGGGTTCCACCTTTTTGAGCCCTTGGCAACAACATCCCTGCCACTGCCATCAATGAAAATGGTCTTTCTGGTAGCAATTATTCCTGCAAAGAGGGTGTCAAAGCCCTGGGCACTTATAGTGGGGCCTGTTTTCAAAGTATTTCACAAAAACAAAGACTTGCTTTGGCCATACCTTAAGATTTTGCCTAAGGTGGTCTCTGCATTCCACCTCAACTTGATCATTCATCTTCCAGGGTTCTTTCCAAAATCTCATTCTACTAAGGTTAAAGAAAAGCTTAATTCCTTGGACGTTCGGAGAGCTCTGGCACTTTACCTGGACTGCAAAGTCTTTCGGATCCTGTCTTAGACTCTTTGTAGCCTATGCTGAGAGGATGAAAGGGTTACCTGTTACAGTCAAGCAAATTTCACATTGGATTTTTGACTGCATCAAGCTTTGCTACAATCTCGTGAAGGTCCCTCCTCTACTGAGGATAACAGTGCACTCCGCTATGGCTCATTCCACTTGGCTAGCCTTTTTGGAGCAACATTCTTGTGGCTGTCACTTGCAAAGTAGCAATGTGGTCATTGTTGTATATACTTTCTCCAGACACTGTGCTATTACTTAGGCTTTTTGAGACAATGCCAGCTCTGGCCATCTCCAAGTACAGTAGTCTGAAGTTCTACAATCTGTAAAGAAAGTGCTGGTGAATCACTTATGGTGGAATGAGCATGTGCATAGCCACTCAAAGGAGGAAAAAATGGTAATTTACCTGTACAATGATTTGTACCTATTCTTCTAGATGCCCTCTCACCTTCCCTGCTACTTCTGGAATTGTAGGTGTGCCTAGTGCACTCCTCTGTCTACAGTGGACTGTATTTGTGCACAACACATCTTGAAGAACATCAGTCACTGTACAGGTAAGTAACCATTTTAGTGACACAGGAGTCACCAGACTTGATTTGCAATGGAAGCTGAATCTCCATTTTCACAATGTCGAGCCAGTGACAGGCTTGGCAGTGCGGGCTTCTTCCTTTAATTAAACACTTTGCCCAAGTAGGCAGCTTATTTTAACTCTGTCAGAGTAATGGGCCATGTTCAAGTAAAATAAATCAGTGGGGAGGCAAGTCAGCCAAGAAATTATTGGAGAAGTTGGAAAAAGAAACAGCCAGAATTGAGCCTTCTGATGAAGGAGCCATTGATTGATTAGATCAGATCAGATCATGGACATTAATATCCCCTATGGTTCAATGAATAAACACTTTGTTGTGGAATTGAGTTTCATGTCCTGTACTTTTGGGGGCGTATCGTAGGTCAGGCTCTTGGCTCTAGTGAGATATTCCAAAGCCTATGGCAAACTCCGTTGTAATTTACATTATGGGGAGGGGGTATTTCATTTAGGTTTTGTATTTATGCTTGTACTGTGGTGAATGCGCTTTGGTAGCGGGGGAAGGTTAAGAAAACTATTCCCTACTGTTACCTCTTGTCTGCCTTTTAATATATAAGACATTTATGATTTCGGTATAGCAAATGATGGAGTTTTGTTATGATTACAACAGTGAACTTCCGTTTTCATGTTATCCGTTTCCTTTCTCCCAGCTTATGCTTAGGGCAGCTGGCAAATGCTTTTGATAGACACAGGATAAACATACATGATTATTGCTTCTGCTCTCTTATGGTACTGAATTGTATAATCTTGTTTAAACATATTCAAATCTAACAGTTATAACTAGAGCCTTACTCTTCTTATTTATGTATCTCCGATACTTCTCTGTCCCCCCTTGCCATAGTATCCAAGCAACTCACAGTCTTTAACTTATTTTTCTTCATAACACCCCTGAAAGGTAAAATGCCCACTTTGTACAGATTGAGAACTGAGGCACTCATTGCCAGACTTTTAAAGGTATTTAAACACCTAATTTCCACTGAAAGGCCATCTGCTTCTTTAGGCACCTAAATATCTTTGTAAATCTAGTCTCAAGTGACTTGCCCAAGATCAAAAAGGACTAGGGTGACCAGATAGCAAGTGTAAAAAACCGTGATGGGGGTGGGGGGTAATAGGTGTCTATATAAGAAAAAGCCCCCAAAATCAGGACATCTGGTCACCCTAAAAAGGATTCTATGTCGCAGAATAGGGAACTGGACCCTCTGAGGCCTATAGACTGCACGTGTAGCATGGGTGAATTTCGCCATTTATTTTCTGCTAATATGTTAGAATAGTCTTAGCATCTACTGTCAAACTGTCTGCACTCTGACAGAATGTGAGCTGCAGGTGAGTCTTCGAGTGGCAACTCCTCCTCTCTCCTTGACTGATCAGCAATGAGTTGGAAACCCTACTCTACATGTCTCCTGATTCCCACCCTGTGGGGCATGCACTAAGGTGTTTTGTTTTTACTGGATTAAGTCAGACCCTTTGTGGCCTGCCCATGTGCCTCTCCACCAATTAGTCTTGATCTCGGTCGTCGGCTCACTGGTGTGTGAGTCAACTGGGGGCTGTGGGAGGTGCGACCTCTAAGATCTGACCAACTAGAGAGTGTAATGAGGCTGGAAATTTGTCCTCTAGTGCTTAACCATTGGCTAGTTGGTAGCAGTATCCTAGAAGCCCTTCAGATGTGAAGGAGGCCATTTTGTTTGAAGAGCTCAGTTCCACTCCCACAAGACCTATTTACTTCAGCTCCAGTGGTACTTGAGGAGGAGGGGGTAGTCAGGGGGAGCCCCCTGGCCCAGTTGCTGTTAGAGATCCCAGAATGCAACTTTGGAGGCGTAACAGGCAGCCTGACGCCATATGTGCTGGAAGTAGGGGTGCTGCAGCATCCCCTGACTTGAAGTGGTTTCGATCCTATACAGGGTTTACACTTTGGTCCAGTGGCTCTCAGCACCCCTGCCTCATGCTTGAGTCAGAGCCCATGAACCCAGAGCAAGCCCAGAAATGTTTGGGGTTGCCTGCTGTTTTAACCATTGGAGGGGGGCAGGACATGTCATACAAGGCTGAGGTGTCTCTGCCAAATGATTTGAGTCACGGAGCCAAGTTACATGGAATAGAAAATGTTGAAAGGGCTGAGGAGGGTAATGGGGATAGGAACCGATTGCACCTATGTCAGGGGTTCTCACACTGGGGGTCGCGACCCCTCAGGGGGTCATGAGGTTATTACATGGGGGGTCATGAGCTGTCAGCCTCCACCCCAAACCCCACTTTGCCTCCAGCATTTATAATGATAAATATATTTAAAAGTGTTTTTAATTTATAAGGGGGGTCACACTCAGAGGCTTGCTGTGTGAAAGGGAACACCAGTACAAAAGTTTGAGAACCACTGACCTATGTAAATCTAAAATGGGGCCTTACCTGTGTGTGGGGATGGGTGGGGGCGGGAGGTTCTCTCAACAGCTGAGCAGTACCTTTCTAGAGAGCCTGAGTCTGGACAGCATAGATCTGTGGATATGGAAGAATTAGGCCAAAACTGCTTTTGTCCAGCCCTGAGACAGGGTGTTTAAGAGACTGCTGAGAGTGAAGCTGAAATGGGGAATATGCTGCAGGGATAGTGCTAATTGAGCCTGTGTGACATCATGAGCATGTAAGAGCTGTGTGTGTTGTTGTGTGGTTCTGATTTGTTTTCTTTAAAAACAAACTTTACTCACAAAAAACCCATACACCTAAAAAACACCCTAAGACACATTTTGTCAGCTTCAAAGTCAGCAGGAAGGGGGATACAGTAATAGTCAAGGTTGCAGTGCATGATGGTTTACTGTTTAATAATGTAAGAAGATCCTGTAGTGCTCTATTTCAATTAGAAACGGGAAAATAAAAACCCAAAGCAGCCCTGTTGTTGTGTAGACAGGGTTTTCACCCACAGCTGTGGGGGTGCATAAATTCATCATGTACCCTAATCAAGTATATATTAAGAACTGAAGTATCAAAATAACATGCTAACTACAGATGTTAAAGTTCGATTGAAACAAAAGGTGCTTGGCGATGTCTTATTTATTTATTGGTGACCATCTCATTACAATAGAAAGCATCTTGGTCGGAATAGCTGCTGGACTGACAGGTATATTGTATAATTCTGAATATACCTGATATCTAGTTGTGTCTGTGTGTATAAATAAACACACACACATTTTATTGTAGTGTGATCCATTTAGTGGGGAAACAGCAACTTCAAGCAGTAATTCACCAGGGCAAGGCAAAATTCCATTTTAACAGTGCATATGTTTTATATTGTTTTTAAACAGGGCTGTAAGTGTGTTTCTCTAAACATGCAGTTTAAACAGTTAAGGAATATTATCTTAAATGTTGTTGATCATTAGGCCAAAGACCTAAATACAAGTGTGTAGGAGGGCGGGGGGAGAAATAGAAGAAACAGATACCAGTGTGCCTTTATTCTCCAGTGTGCAAAGGACATGCAAGCTCTTTTTAAAAAATGGATGAACACCATCTGCCACTGAGGGAGCAACCAGCAGGTCTAGACAAAGGTAAGATGTGCTGGTAAGTCACACTGAATTGCAGGATGACTACAAACCTAAATCCGCAACCTTGAGGGAGAGGGTGCCCGCCTCCAGAGAGGTGATGGCTGGAGGCCTGAGACCAACAGAGGAGTCCTTGAGCAGACCACAGGAAGCAGAGGTGTAGTTAATCTCAGCACTGTCATTTATAGTGGCAGTGTGTGCAATTTGTGACCGTGGTGAATTACCAGTAAGTGCTAAGAGCAGCAAAAGCAAATATTGTAGAAGGAAAAATGTGTTTTGTAGCCTTTTCAGGAAAAGGCTAGTGAAAAGAAACAGCAAAATGAGTTATGAACAGCTGAAGAAAAAAGCCAGCAGAGGGAGATGGAGCTCTTGGAAGCTGACAAAGGCAGAGTTTGCTGACCTGTGTATATTTTGAAAACCAGAAAAGCAACGATGGTCCAGAACTGTAAGGGACACAAGCATCACTGTTTCTGAACTCCATGTGAGGAAAGTTTTGACAGAGATCAAACTTACTCACTAGGAGATCCCTTGTGAACTCTGAGTACACACATTTAAGCAGAAGGTTTCTTTGCCATGTGTCAGTTTAATGTTCAGATCCATGCCATTCAACAAGTTTATCTTAAAAAGAGGTAACTGTAGAGCTGCTCGGGCAGCTATCTTCCTGCTCTGAGCTGACAGGTTCATCCACTTCCTCAACCCTCTGTTCTTGCCCTTCAGCTCTGCTTCATATTCTTCAGATGTGTCTTTGTAAAACAGGCTTGTGGAAAATTGTGTGGCAAGGGTGTTGTCACTGTAATTGAGCACCGATGCTGTAAAGGCTCTGTAAGGCTAACTAATATTGCTCTGGCTTATAAGACTATCTCCCAGAGTGACAGCCTGCTGGTTGAAAATGGAGGCCTTGAGGTAATTTACTAGTCCCACCTTGGGCCCCTCATTGGTTTGTAAAAGATGGAATCAATCTTGCAACAGAAAGATACAGTAATGTACTTAAATCCATATAACCTATCCAATTCCTGGCAAAAAAGTCAAGCAGGGAGCTTCTGCAATGGCTGATAAGAGATGGTGCTTAATTGTATATATTTTTTTTCTATGCTGGTCTGCAAGGGGGATATTTAGAATCATTCTAGTTTGAATTTGATGCATTCTTCAGCCTGACAGTGAACAAAAGTCATGTTGATTTAAAATCTTTTACCAGGTGAGGAGTGCCTTCTGTTTGCACTAGCTTCCGCTTGGCCTTTCACTTCTGGCTAACCCAGCATTTCAAAGCCTCTGAGCTTTGTTCATATAATCCACTAATTCAGGTATGGGTGATTAATAGCCTTACTCTAAGAAGAAATGCCCTTTCTTAGCCCACAAAGGTGATTTCAAAAGGCTTGTTGGGTGATGCTGTTTCAGATAATATTTCCACTAACCCTACCTCCCAGGCCCCTGGGAGATTACAATATAGTTAGTTAAAACTGCATAAATTCAAACTAGGGGTTTGTGGAAAATCCCCAAAGCTGGCATCACTGTGTTGATGTAAAAGTCACCACAGCTCTTTTCTCCTTGTACAACTAGAAGGTTGGAGAGTTGAGATGAGGCTTCCAACCACCTCTTAAATTTAGTGGGCTGACCCAACTATTTAACCAGAAACCATTTTTCTCCCCCTCCCCTTTCCCAGCTCGAACTTTTTCAACCCTGTAAAACCTATCTTGTTCAGGTTTAACATTTTTGGTAATTCTTGAGACCAAAAAGAATTGGTCTTGTCCTTGTAATCTTTTAAAGCCCTAGACAGGCTCCATCCCTTGATTAAGGCTTCATCCCCTATGAATATTTCATCAGTAAACATCTGTTGATAACCTTTTTCAATGCTTCTGGCTTTATATAGCCTCATGGGGCCTGTTTCTGAAAGGGGACCCAGACTGTTTTATTTTAAAAACTGTCCCCATAAACCATTTTTCACAGTACCTGCATTTGCAGGATTTACCTCAGCCAATCTGGTACAGAGAATTCTGTGAATATTTTGGCTGTAATGCTTGATAAGCTCCAGTAACATCACTATAGAGAGAGGTGGTGTGGGCTGTAAATATCCTCCCTCTTCAGGTTCTGTTAAATCATTCTGCCATCCCAATGAAACCAAAGGATCAGCTATATGCTGCTTTCACAAATTGTTTAAAAGTTCTTTCCCCGGCTCAGGCACTAGTTTTTGGAGAACGTACCCATCACCAACAACACTTTGAAAGGTCTTTAGAAATTTTACCACCTGTCTTGTTTTTTAAGCCTAAGGTTTATCACCCTTAAGAGGGACTTAAAACCACTGTCATTTGGAGACTTGCTGCATATCCACCTGCTCTGCCTACCCTTGTGTATCCACATCTGAAATAGTTTGTTCCCTTTTAAACAGAGAATGTTTTAAAATAGTTTCTGCCCTTCATGAAAGCAAAAGAATTGAAGGAAAATATTTAAATGACATCCCTTTAACGTTGCTTTTTCTCAACTTTATTAGAATTGGATTTGAAATAACTGAGCAGTTGAAATTGTAACGCAGAAAGAGCAGGATGTCAACACAGGCTGGCAACCAACGTTTGGTGTCACTTAATGTATTAGTGACAGGAGGTTTCTGTTTTTCTTTTAAAAACTATGTAGGAGCAACTGAAGGAAGGTGCCTCTAGCTTGTGGGAAAAACAGATTTAAGTAAACTGTATAGTGACTAACATGTTTGCAGCTGCTAAAAACATTAAAAAAAAAGGGGGGCTTGTACAGAGGTAAGAGTTCAGCCATAATAAAAACACTCAAATATGCTTCTGAGAACAAAAAAACATTGGAGGGAAAAGGGGTAGGTAGAGAGAATAAAAAACATCAATCAATATTATTCTAGCTTAAACAGATGTTCCCAGAATTCCTGAATCTGGCTATGACAGGATTGGTAAAGAATTTCATATAGGATTATGAGCACTGACAAGCATCTCATTCCCAATTCTACACTGGAAAAAAAAAAAAAAAAACCCTCTGACTCTAAACTTGCTTAACCTCTAGTGGACTATAGGTATGAAATGCGGACCCTAAAGTCAGACCCACTTATCCACCGGTAAGTGTTCATCAGGAGTTTCATTCTGTAAGTCATCTGGTGGATCACAGGTTCCACCTCTAGAGTTACTTGATATGTTGAGTCCAGACCAGGTGCAATACTCCATGAAAAACACAATTTGCAGGAGCAAAATCCACTTCAACATTTTCTTTAAAGAAAGATTTTGTTATGAGGGCCACTTCCTTCCTTCCGGTGTGGCCAGAGCAATGCTAATCCATTACCACCACAGTACCACCCACTTTCACCTCCATTCTATTGGTACTAACAGTTGTCCTGAAAAGACTTTTCACAGCCTCTGTCAACGGGCTCTTTTGCTACAATTGTGTCAAACAATTCGGGGACTAATACTGACTAATAAGCTTCAACTACTATGATCCTTTCATAGGGAAAGCCAGAGATGCTCAAATCTCTGATTCTTTGGCTATGCTAGTCTAAGACTACCAAAAGTAGAATAGAAAGTGTGAAATTATGGACAGAGGTCAGTGGAAAAAGCCATCATCATTGATGTGGTAGCTGATAGTGAGAGCTATGGTAGTCTTAAAAAAACCAAAAAATTAAAATCCCCTCCCTTCCCATTTTTGGCTTTCTCAGTCTTTACTTTGGAGCAGTAGCACTTGAGAATTTGGAGATCTTGCTGGAATGCCATGGGAAACGTTACACTAAAATACACTCGATGAACAGAATAAAAGTAACTGTCCAGTTGCTAAGTTCTGCCTTCTGAATTATTGTCGTTAGAACTTTAGTACTGTTGTTCCATCACTACAGCCAAGAGTCTTCTCAATTCTGCTGTTCTAAATTCCAGGTGATCTTGCCACTTTCTCCTAGGCACACTGCCTTACTGGCCACCAGTTGCAAGGCAGCAGGGAAGGCTCTGTGCTCCGCTTCTTTTACTCTTTCTGACAAGGTCTCCTCTGTGTCTCCAATCTCCACGGGAACTGCCTCTTGAAAAATTATAGCTCCAGCATCAACTTCCTCCTGAAAAAAGAAAATCAGAATACTGTAAACTGAAAGAGGGGGAAGAGAAGACACACACGTAGGACAGTTATTTGCTCTGGTTACCTTATACATAAGTGGTACCTACTTTCTGTGATATGTGAGGACTACAGAAAATACAATGGGGTCATACCTTGGTCTGCAGGGAACTGACGGGAGTCTGTTTCCAAGAATAGAAGCATGTAGGCCAGGGTGAATGCCGTGAAAACATCTGACATTTCTGTGAGGCTGAGGAATAGCGTCCCACAGAAAGCAGTGAAAGCCATGGCACTTAAGCCATATAAAACTAGACTAGACAAAATGCAGGTATATTTACAACAGAGAATTATCTTGCATTGACAAGGAGATG
The DNA here is from genome assembly GCF_965140295.1 of Lepidochelys olivacea. NCBI lineage: Eukaryota > Metazoa > Chordata > Testudines > Cheloniidae > Lepidochelys > Lepidochelys olivacea. The sequence continues at coordinate 166,723,897 of NC_140411.1, read as the reverse complement.
GATTAAGTGAGCCAAAAGACCTTTCCACCTCTAAACTATTTATTTCCCACGTGATCAGTAATGTTCCCTGCTGTCTATGAATTGTCTCTCAGGGATTCCTTCACTTGTGGAAATGCCACAATGACATACTATGGAGGGACAGAACCACATCCATGTCTGGAAGAACCGAACTCCTTGCCTCCTCCCATGCCACAGTGCTGGCAAGAGTAAGAAAATGGATTTCTTATGCAGCTATAGGAGTGGGAGGATGATTTCAAGCATTTAATGAGGGAGCTACGTCCTGCTACTTTCAATCCTGATAAGTAAATGGGGGTGGGGGGGGGGAAATCTTGCTTCTAAACTAATTGAATTGTGCAAATGCATTCTCCACAAACGGTGAGAAGTCAAGGCTCATCAACCCTATGGAGTTCATAACATACTTCTAAGATACCAGGGAGGGAGAGGTTAACTTGTAAATAAATTTTTCAGTTAATCATCAAGAGAGACCAGAGGCATTTTAACAGGGGTCCAGCTGAGCAATGTTTTCTGTGGAAGCCAACTCTTCCAAAAGCCCCAGCCTCTCCTAGCATCATGCAGGCCTACCACTGCTAGTTGAATGATCCAAAAAAAATTTTTTTACATGTTTTTAGCAGCTGCAAACATGTTAGTCACTGTACAGTTTACTTAAATCTGTTATTCTCACAAGCTAGAGGCACCTTCCTTCAGTTGCTCCTACATGGTTTTAAAATAAAAAACAGAAACCTCTTGTCACTAATACACTAAGTGACACCAAATGTTGGTTGCCAGCCTGTGTGTTGACATCCTCCTGCTCTTTCTGCATTACAACAGTTTCAACTGCTCAGTTATTTCAAATCCAATTCTAATAAAGTTGAGAAAGCAACGTTAAAGGGATGTCATTTAAATATTTTCCTTCGATTCTTTTGCTTTCATTAAGGGCAGAAACTATTTTAAGACATTCTGTGTTTAAAAGGGAGCAAACTATTGTTTCAGATGTGGATACACAAGGGTAGGCAGAGCAGGTGGATATGCAGCAAGTCTCCAAATGACAGTGGGTTTTAAGTCCCTCTTAAGGGTGATAAGCCTTAGGCTTAAAAAGCAAGACAGGTGTCAGAACAGAAATATCAGCATCAGGAAATTAGGTGTCCAGGTCTTCTGAATTTCTTATGGGAAGTCAAGAGCTGGGCCTAAGACCATTGCTTATCCTGCTCAAAGCAGGTCTTGACAACATGATGGCAATATTGCCAACTCCAAGTGTTAAAAGAAAAAAATTATGACTTTTACAAAATTAATGTAGTCAGGGTTCTTTTCTTTGCCTGCAGGGGTGTGGGCTTTTAGGTTAAAGTCACTCCACAGTTTCAAGCTTTTCTCTGCAAGCATGAGGGCTGGAACAGTTTTTTTTGGGGGGGTAACGAAAGCGGAGATTCTCAGGCGTCCCTTGATTCCAACAACTGGAGCTTTAAGGAGAACGCTAAACAGGGTGAGGCTCATGATCGAAACATAGGACTTGGAAACACGGTAGTGGGTAAAGATGTTGCTGATCACCAAGGCCTTGCTTGGGCTAGCGCTCCCACTGATAGGACAACTGGTGGAGCAACACTACTGTTACCAATGGTAGGAAGCTGCACAGAAAAAGCAAGCGTAGATAAAGCCTGAATTCTAATCTAGTATTTATTCCCAATTCCCCCAATGCCCAACATTCTAAAGAGTTCCGCTCCCTGTACACCTAACCATTTCCACAAACGAAGAGGAAAAGCAGAGATCCTTTTGACACAGGTATTATTCCAACCAAGATTATTCACTGCAAATTTTTCAGAGCTGCTCATTGCTGTTAGAAATGGCGTACTTACAGCTACAAAGTGCACAGTACAGCCACTGATTCGGACTCCAGCTTGTAATACCAATTTATGGGCATTTGCTCCTTTAAAAGAAGGTAGTAAAGATGGATGAATATTCAGTATTTTTCCTAGAAAAGAATAAATGAAATCATCATCATCTCTTAGCTCTCAGCCCTCGTTTCACAAGTTTAAACAAGTAAATGCCTCCTTACTAACCAGAATGCAAAATGCTCATAAATGCCATGTCAAGGCAGCCCAAAACTCATCAGGAATCTATGTTCTACCCGATCAGGGTTGGGAACAATAAAACATTTGCACATACATAGTACACTTCTCCCAAGAATCTCTGCCCTGACTATCGTTTATTTATAGCTCCTTCTTTTTGGTGGTGTTCTCTTCCCCGGTGTCATGGTTTGTTCTTCATCTGACTACAGACACATTCCTATTGCTCATAGTCCTTAATACCCACTCAAGTTAGTGACTTAAAATATTGGCCTATGGAGGCAGGGAGTGTCACACAAGCTTCCATGAAAGTGGTGAGATTTCTTCCTAGGTTAGTCTCCTAGCCCCTAAGGACTGTTCAGTCTTAACAGAAGGAACTGCTGCCTACACAGGAGCATCCCCCTGCCCGTCCAAAAAGCAGAAGCTTGTGTGACACTCCCTGGCCTCCTCAAAACTCAGGATTAAGGTGGCCCCCTTCTCCATGATAGTAGAGTTTAAAAGGGGCTGGCAGGGGCATTAGGAACCAATTTTGCTTTCTCACAGCAGACTGAAGAGCTCCCTACTCACCAGCCGCTAACGCTGACGCAAGGGGTGACCTTTCATCATGTTAACAAGGTTGTACGTTTGGTGTGATGGCTGGTTTCTGGATGCTCTAAAAGGTCCCTTGGACTGATTCTTGTTCACATGTTCAGGGTCACTTCAATTGCTTTGCTTGGGGTTAGGAAAGAATTTCTATCCCTGGCCCCACAAAACCATTAGCTGAGGTGGTGGAGGGGTTTTTTTGTTTGTCTTCCCTCCCCTTTTTCTGTAGCAACTGAAGTTAAGGGTGAAAGCTATGCACCTGAGAGCAGTGGGAGCATGTCGGATAAAGACAGCCTGATGGGAACTTCAGCTTAAGAGCAGCAGGTGTGTAGGTGACCTATCTGAGAGGTTCATTTTCATAACACAAAAAGGCGACATATAACCTAGGACTCTAGTTTTGGGGCAATCCCATCATAGTAGAAATCACTTGTAGTGGCCTCCTGTCCTGAAACTTGGGCACGGGTTTGGGAACAGGGGAGGCTAAGGAAAGGAATCGATAGCACAGAGCCGGGGAAGACATTACTACCTTGTGCAGATATTGGCATCCCATGAATAAGCATGTTTCTCCCCATTATTGGCTTGGTTGGGGATTTCCAAGCATATCATGTTAAAATCCTAGGCACACGATGAGTACTCAGGCCTTACACTTATTTAGGATCAGAGGGACGACTAAATGACATTGCAGCTTGAGCTATTTCGATAAATGCTACAGCCTCAGCCTTTGAACAAACTATCAGCATCTCATGGCTTATTCCTGCATCGTCCCAATCGTCATCACCAATGATGGGATCAGCAACCGGTTGGTTGGTTAGCTAATGATACACAACTGGTGTGTCACTAAACTGCTTTAAGTTTCTAACTCCCCGTGCAACCAAAGAGGGTGCTTTAGGTGCAGTTTTGGGGAGAGGGAAGGTTTCTGTTCCAACCATAGGTGACAGGTATCATAGGCTGGGGGAGGCTATGCCTCCCCAAACTGTCTGGTGTGGTCCTGCCCATGCTCCGCCCCCAGACTCCCTCCTGCAGTTCCCAGCGCTTTGCCCCAGCCCAGGCTGGCTGGGGCTGGCTGGCTTGCCTCCCGCAGGGACTCAGGGCAGCTGGTGCTGGGCCTGGGCCTGCAGGGCCTGCCTGGCACTCAGACTGTGCCACCAGGCCCTTTGGGGCTGGCCACCCAGCGCACTAGTGCTGGGGGTGCTGCGGCCACGCCACTTGGCCACCCGGTGCTGGGCTGGGGGCCGTGGTGGGGGTGCTCTGGGCTCCTGCGGGAGAGGGGAGGCAACAGTGGAGGGGGAGGAACATTGGGCACAACGGGTGGGGCCAGGGGCTAGCCTCCCCCAACGGCCAGGTCATCGGCCACCCATGGTTCCAACCTTCAGCAGTTTTGTACCTTCTTAAAAAATCCAGAATATAGTTGATAAAGGTTTTACTATTTCAAGTGGTCAATCATCTATGTGCACTTGGCTTGTTTTCTCTATATGTTTGCCAGACGAAATACAATGCTTAATTGCAGCTGCAAAATGTCTCTTGTTATGTTTAGAAGTATGTCTTAAAATAGTGTATTTACCATCCCACTTTTTGACAAAGGGACCAGACAAAATCCGCATAAATCCTGCAAGACAGATCAGTTCAACTGAGAATTCTTCAAGGACTTTATCAACTGCATTATCAAATTCTGTGCGACTTCCATACAATTTATGGTCAATTACCTACAATATCCAAAAAAGGAGAGAAACAGACATGAATGTGGGATTAACTTGACTCTCTCATAAAACAAGAACATGCTGAAATACTACGCTGTGATCAAATAAAAATCTAAAACTCCATATATGACCAAAGAACGGTGTCCAGATACAACAAGGATGGGCACTTTAGAAATGCACGTAAGTAACCGTAGATCAAATCCTATAGTTTTCAACTCAGACCATATTCAGCCAAACTCATGTTGAAAGCAGTGGCAGTTTTGCCTGCTTAAACTCAGTTTAAGGCTACAGGATTTGGACCATTAACAATTAATTATTAATAATAACCTGAAAATTATAACAAGCACCCTAACTCTTAGACTGGCTTAACCAGCTTCAGCTGATATGAAGCCTTAAAACAATCTACAGGGTTTAAACCCATGCAAACCTTAGATCAGTTTAAATTGCAAACAAGATTCTCCCCTCCCCCGACCCATTTAAAAAACTTAACATAGGACACCACAAAAGGCCAGAGGGCTAATTATAGGCATGTTAAGAAGGAACAGCTGGGTAAGGATGTACAAGGATGAGGATTGCTCCAGTTAAAGTTTTCCTTGCTAAGGTCACACATGCCATATTTAAATGTGAATAATTTTAAAATGAAACTACCAAAACTATTTTCTTAAAATATCCATAGCTTTAAAATAATGAGGCCTGTTAAATACCAATGAAATGTACCAAAAACAACTAAGTTTAAAGTCAGCACATTAGGTTTGAAAAGTTTATGCTAAATTGGCTGTGCAGTTGTACAGTGCATTGGCAGTGTGGTTGAGTGGATAGGGCTGGACTGGCTTCTATTATTGCTTTGCTACTGACCTCTTGTGTAACCCTTGACAAGTCACTTCACCTCTGTGAGGCTCTGATTCCCTTCCCACTCTGTCTTATCCATTTAGATTGTGAGCTCTTCAGGACAGACACAGTCTCTTAGGGTAGGATCCACAAAACACTCGCCGATCCCTGGAGACCTCTAAGCTCACTCGGCACTTATGTTTTTCAGGTCAAAAAAGGTCCCTGGGTGTGTCAGGCTCTGGGCAGGCGCACTGCTGCTTCCCTCTAGGCATCTGGACACCTATCTCCTGCTCCTCTAGAGTGATTCACGACCCAGAAAATAAGTGACTGAACGCCTATGTCACAAGCGGGGTCCAGTGCTGTAGGCAACCTCTGAGCATGCCCCCAGACCAAGTGTGGTTCAAAATCTGGCTGAGGAGGAAGCAGCGGTGGTGCCATGCACCTGATGACTTTTAGCCCAGTGGTTAGAGCACTTGCTCAGGATGTGGGAAACCCTAGTTCAATTCCCTCCTCTCAAAGGGCAGGGGGGAGGATTTGAACAGGGGACTCACACTTCTCAAGAAAGTGCTATAACCCCTGAGCTATGGGATGTTCTGTTGTGAAGCTCTCTCCACCTCTCGTGTTGAAGCTTTTCCACTGTAGATAAATAATTAAAATGATTGGAGCACAAGGACTGGACCCCAGGTCTCCTCCCTCCCTCCCTCCCTCGCAAATGTCCTAATCGCTGGACTCCAGAATCATTCCTACTCTCAATCTGGCCCCAGGATTGTCCTCCTATAAATAGTCATTCAGCCAGAGAATGAGAACGCACGAGAATGATGCTCTAAGTCCATTGGTTAGGGCACCCATCAGGGAAGTGGGGGACTGACTCAGGGCCCAGTGCCCCTGCTCCAATCACTCTTGCATTGTTTATCCAATGGGGAACACCTTCCACAGGAAAGGTAGAGTGCCCTGCATCAGATGATCCCATCACTTAGTGGTTAGAACACTCTTCTGAGAGGCGGGAGACCCCCTTTCAAATCCTTGCTCCCCCTTTGCCACAGAGATGGGGACTGAATGTGGGGCTCCCACTTCCCAGGTAGAGTGCTCTAACGAGCGGGCTAAAAGCTATAAGGTGTGCACCACCACTTCCTTCCCCTCCCCCCATTTCATGTGGAATGAGTCAAGTGCCTACATCATTCCTGCAAGAAACCCCTTAGGCACCTAAGGTGCCTGACTCTACATGGCTGGTTCTCATCCGTGGATCTCTAAGTAGACCTTGATGCCTCCCTGCAGCCTGGACTTAGGTGCCTGTCTTCAAGAGAGGTGAGGGGCTTAGCTCTTGTCAGCTTCTCCCACTGGCTAGCTTAGACAGCTCCCCACCTAATATGCTGGCTTTTGCAGATTGTGTTCTGAGGTGCCTTTCTCTCCCTATGCATTGGATAGGGAGCCTCAGTGCCTAAAAGACAGTTACCTGTTCCATAACTGGCGTTCTTCGAGATGTGTTGCTCAGGTCCATTCCGTATTAGGTGTGTGTACTTGCCACATGCACTGGTGCCAGAAGTTTCCCCTCAGCAGTATCCTTGGGGGACCAGCTCTGGCACCCTCTGGAGTGGTGCCCACATGGCGCGGTATAACGGGCCCTGCCGGTTCCCTCCTCTGCTCCTTCTTACTGGAAACTCCAGCAGTGGGGAAGGAGGGCGGGTCGTGGAATGGACATGAACAACACATCTTGAAGAACAGCAGTTATGGAACAGGTAACAGTCTTTTCTTCTTCGAGTGCTTGCTCATGACCATTCTATATTAAGTGATTCCCAAGCAGTACCCCTGGAGATAGGAAGGCGTTCATGGATGTGTTTGATTGCAACACAGCTCTGCCAAACCCAGCTTCATCTCTGGCCTGCTGAGTGATGGCATAATGCACTGTGAATGTGTGAACAGAGGACCACATCACAGCTCTACACATGTCCTGGATAGGGACGTGCGCCAGGAAGGCTACTGAAAACATCTGCGCTCTCGTTGAGTGGGCTCTGACAATCGGCAGCAATGGAACCCCCGCCAGGTCATAACAGGCCCTTATGCATGAGGTGATCCAACTGGAAATCCTCTGCGAGGACACCGGAAGGCCCTTCATCTTATCCGCTGTAGCGATGAAGAGTTGAGTCGATTTATGGAAAGCTTGGTATGTTCTAAGTAGAAAGTCAAGGCCCTCCGGACTTCCAGGATGAAAGACGCCTCTCTTCACTGGTCTTGTGCGGTTTGGGACAGAACACTAGGAGGAAGATGTCCTCGTTCATATGGAAGGTAGAGACCACCTTTGGTAGGAAGGCTGGGTGGGGCCGCAACTGAACCTTATCTTTGTAGAAGACCGTGTACGGAGGTTCTGAGGTCAAGGCTTTAATTTCTGAGACCTGTCTTGCTGACGTCACTGCCAAAGGAACGTGACCTTCGATGACAGGTGGGAAAGGGAGTAGGAACCTAGTGGCTCAAAGGGTGGGCCAGTGAGCCTAGAGAGGACCAAATTAAGATCCCACTGCAGGACAGGGGCCTGTACCTGCGGGAAGAGTCTCTCAAGTCCCCTCAGGAATCTGACCATTATGTCAAGGGAAAACACTGTCTGTCCTCAGATTGGTGGGTGAAAAGCAGAGATGGCCACAAGATGAACGCTAATAGAAGAGTGTGTACCAGGCCCTCGTTCCTCAAATGGAGCAGGTAGTCCAGGACAGCCTGTATGGAGGAACACGAGGGAGAGATGTCCTCTTTGGACGCCCAGTGGGAAAACCTCGTCCACTTGGCCAGGTAAGTCAGTATAGTTGAGGGCTTCCTACATCCCAGGAGGACCTGTTGGACCCCTTCCGAACAGGTCTGTTCCTCCAGGTTCAACCACGCAGCATCCACACCGAGAGGTGGAGGGACCCGAGGTTGGGGTGTAGGAGTCGACCGTGGTCCTGTGACAGCAGGTCCGGTGGGTTGGGCAGGGGCCATGGAGGGGCTGCCGACAGGCTCATAAGCGTGCCGAACCAGTGCTGGCGAGGCCACGCTGGAGTGATCGTGATAACCTGCGCTTTCTCCTTTGGTCTTCGCCAGGGCCCTGCTGATGAGCGGAATCGGAGGGAACGCGTACGTCAGGCTCCCTGACCATGACAGGAGGAAGGCATTGGAGAGGGGAGTCCTTGCTCAGACCTTGCAGAGAACAAAACTGGTGGCACTTCCTGTTCTGTCTGGTAGCGAACAGGCCCACTTGCAGAGTTCCCAACCTCTGGAAGATCATGCAGGCTACCTCTGGATGGAGCAACCACTCATGGTGAGAGAAGTCCCTGGTGAGCTGGTCTGCCAGTGTATTCCTGATGCCGGGAAGGTGACAAGCTTCTAGGTGGATTTTGTGGCTGATGCAGAAGTCCCACAGATGGAGCGCTTCCTGACAGAGAGATGACGAGCGCGCTCCTCCTTGCCTGTTGATGTAGAACATCGAGGCTGTGTTGTCTGTCAGGACTTGAATCACCTTGCCTGACAGGTGCGGCAAGACGACTTCACACGCCAGCCAGACTGCTCAGAGCTCTTAGATGTTTACATGCAACCGCATTTCGTCTGGGGACCGCATCCCCTGAGTCTGGAGGATGCTGATATGCGCCCCACAGCCAAGGCCTGAGATGTCCAACACCAACTCTATGGAGTGTGGAGGGCTGTCGAATGGAACCCCTTCCAGGACTGTTCTGCGGTCGGTCCACCATCGCAGCAAGAGAAGTATCGCCTGGGGAATGGTAACGATCTTTTCCAAGGGGTCTTGGCAACTGGGAATAGACTGTCGCCAGCTATTGTTGCAGGGGTCGCATCCGGAGCCTGGCGTAGCGGACCACATAAGTGCACACTGCCATGTGGCCCAGAAAGCGCAGACAGACCCTGGCCGTAGTCAAAGGGAGAGCGGAGATTTCCGTGATTTGATTCGTCAACGTGTGGAACCTTTCCAGTGGCAGGAGCGCTCTGGCGCAGGTAGAGTCGAGGACTGCTCCGATGAACTCTATCCTCTGCACTGGCGCTGTCGACTTTTTGTCATTCACCAGTAGGCCCAGACAGCGGCACATGGCTTGAAGCACCGCGACATCCCTTTGGACTTGAGACCTGGAGCTGCACTTGATGAGCCAGTCATCGAGGTTCGGGTAGATCTGGATACCCCAGCGCCTGAGATAAGCCGCTGCCACCGACATGCACTTGATAAACACTCTTGGTGCTGTCGCCAGGCCGACTGGCAGGACCACAAGCTGGTGGTGGTGGGGCCCCACTGTAAACTGGAGGAAGAGTCTGTGTCCTTGAAAGATCGCTATGTGTACATATGTGTCCTTCAAGTTGAGAGCAGCATACCGGATCCAGGGAGGGGATAACAGAAGCCAGGGAAACCGTGCGGAACTTTAGCTTCTTTAGGTACTTGCTGAGGTCTCGCAGGTCCAGGATAGGCCGCAGACCGCCCTTGGCCTTTGGGATTAAAAAGTACCAGGAATAGAACCCCTTGTTCATGTACTCACAAGGAACTTCTTCCACCGCACCCAGCTGTAGCAACCCCTTTACCTCCTGGGTGAGGAGACTCTCGTGAGAGGGGTCCCTGAAGAGGGACAGGGAAGGCGGGTGGGAAGCAGGGGTAGAAAAGAACTGGAGAGTATAACCCTGTTCCACTGTGCTGAGGACCCATCAACCTGAGAGGGAAAGGTGGTTAGAGAACACTGGGAAAGATGGATCTGGGGACTAGTTTGGTAGGTTGCCCTTGGGTGCACCCTCAAAATGACTATTTGGCCCCCTGCTTATTCTGGGTCCAGCCCAACTGGGCAGAGGGTGGCTTAGATGGCACTTGTAGCCCTTGGCTCATTTCCCCTGGCCCTGTGGCTGCTGTGGTTTGAACCGCTTACGCGCTGGGGCTGGGACGTAGAGACCCAGGGTCTTCAGCGTGGTGCGGGAGTCCTTGAGGCCATGCAATTTACTGTCTGTTCACTCTGCAAATAGGGCCCGGCCATTGGAGGGCAGGTCCTGCATTGACTGCTGGGCCTCAGTGGACAACCCAGAGAGGAGCAGCCAGGAGGCTCGCCGCGTGCAGATAGCAGAAGCCATGGTGCGAACAGCAGCATCAGCAGCGTCTGACGCCGCCTGGAGGGCCACCCTGGCCGTGGTTGTGCTCTCATTGAGGATTGCCCAAAACTCCTTTTTGGAAGCCTCAGGGAGCGACCCTTCGAACTTGGCCATGGCTTGCCACATGTTGAAGTCATATCGGCCCACGAGGGCTTGGTGGTTGGCCACTCTCAGCTAAAGGCTGGAAGACAAATAATTCTTATGTCCGAAAAGATCCAGCCTCCTGGAGTCTTTATTTTTGGGGGTGTCCCTGAGTTGTCCCTGCCTCTCCTTGTGGTTAACCACCTCGACCACAAGGGAATTGGGGGCTGGGTAGGAGTATAAGTACTCATGCCCCTTGGTTGGCACAAAGTACTTGCATTTGGCCCTTTTAGAGATAGGGGCCAGGGAAGAGGGGGTCTGCCACAGGGCATTAGTGATCTCGGAAACCCCTTCATGAAGGGGTAGAGCCCCACTGGCAGGAGCCGAGGAGCAAACGACATGAAACAGAGTCTGAGGGCTCCTCCAATTACTCTGACTGAAGCCCAAGGTTAGAAGCGACTCTCTTCAAAAGTTCCTGGTGTGCCTTGGCGTGCGTCATCCTGAGGAACTGGGTGAGGGGGCCCCGTGATACCCTTGTCTGGCGGTGATGAGGCTGATGCCGGTGCCGCGGGAGCCTCCACGTTCATTGGTGGTTCAGCAGCTTGCTCCCCTGGGTCCTCCCACCCGAAGTCTCAAGCACCTGAGGGGGACAGGATATCGAGTCCGCTGGCCTCTCCGAGGCTTCTGACATAAATCAGGCAGCCTGGGAAGGTTGGGTGAACCCCCAAGGGCTCCACAGGTACCATAGTGCTGGCCACTATGCTTGGGGCCATGGAACAGATTTCAGTGCTGATAATGTAGTCGACACTGCCAGTACCAGAGCTTGTCCTGCAGTCTGGGAACCTTGCTCCAAGCCGGAGCTACCAGCGGAGTGGTCGGTACCAGGCGACCAGGATCGAGCTGAGCAGTGGCTCTTGTCCAACCGCTTCCAATTGCTGCATCCCGAAGCTGACCTGTCTGAGCGAGATTGTCTTGGTTGGGCTCTTGGGGACGGACGGCGTTCGGCAGATCTGCTTTGGATACCCGGCAATCCACGCCTCATGCTACTCGATTGATACCGGGATTTCAAACGGGACCAGGAGCTACTATGGACCGGTTGCATCATCCTGAGTAGGGCGATCTTCTTTTTGGAGAGGGGCTATGACTGCCCAGCGATCAGCGGTCTCTGGTGCCCGATCAGTCCCGAGATCAGTACCAGGCCCTTGAAGACAGTTGGAGCCGGTCCCGGAGCTCTTGTCAGCTGGTGCGTGCCTCAGAGGGTCTGTGCCAATCTACCGGCTAAATACACCTTGAGTCCCTCGATTGGTGCCCTGGGTGCGGGGACCAAAAAGGGCTCCACTGAGCCTGCCTCCTCAGTCCTGAGGCATGGTGGCTGTGGGCAGGCGAACGCCGGTGGGACATCCCTCTTGATGGGGAACAGTACTGCCGAGGTGGGGACACATGTATAGGTCCCAACACAGATTTTCCTGGAGACCGGGGTACCGTGGGAGCTGGTGAGGGCAGCACCGGGAGTGTCAGGATCTCATGAGCTGCTTGAAGGGCTTCGGGCGTCGATGGCACCTGAAGCTGGCTGGGGCCTGCACCATTATCTGGAGTCGCAAGCAAAGCATGGGATGGGCTTCACTGCTCGACTTGAGCTGGGGCCCAACTTCCCAAGGGGGATGTTGAGCTGCCTGACATGGGTCTTGGCTCTCCCCCTGCCCTTTCCTTTCTGTTGCGGGAGGCAGGAGATCTTCCCCTCACAATCTTTTTCGGCTTCTTGACCGGAGCTGTGGAGGGAGACCAGTGCTGGCTTGCGTACGGCGCCAGGGAGCACTGCGCACAGAGGCCACGGTGCTCGGTCCGGAGTCAGACTGCTGCTCTGGTGCTGGAGTGAGTGCCGACATCTTAGAAGGATATCACACACCTTCGTCCTAGATTTGAAGGACTTGCCGATATGGCATTTGTCACTTATGTGCCCTTCACCTAAGCACCTTAGGCAGCTGGTATGTGGATTGCTGATGGGCATAGGCCGTTTGCAGCGATCGCAGGGCTTAAAGCCTGGGGACCGGAGCATGCCCTGACCCCTGGTTGGGTCCCATCCAGGACTAACGAAGAGTTCGAGAACTACTACTAAGGGTAACTAAGAAAATTAGTAACTATATATAGCTATTTTACAGGATTTGAAAGTTAGCAAGAACAAAGAACGAAACAACGCTAGCCGAAGCAGCAGACATTCCAGCACCGTCACTGGTGACAAGAAGGAACTGAGGATGCGGGGAGCCAGCAGCGCCCCTTATACCGCACGCTACGCAGGCGCCCCTCCAGAGGGCGCCAGAGCCGGTCCCCTATGGATACTCCTGAGGGAAAAAACTTCCAGCACCGGCGCATGTGTCGAGCACACGCACCCTAATATGGAACGGACATGAGCAAGCACGCGAAGAAAAACTCACAGTATGTCTACACTTACCAGGGATCGACGCTGCTGCGATCGATCCACCAGGGGTCGATTTAGCGGGTCTAGTGAAGACTGCCTAAGAGACCGGTGCTGTGACACTTTGAGCCTCGCAATGCCTCAGTCCCTTTGTGGATCTCACCCTTACTGTATATTCGTACGGCATTAGCACAATGGGGTCCTGTTCATAGCTGTATCCCTTTCTGTGGCGGGGGGAGGGAGATACTACCTCACCCACCTTGTCTCTCTAATGTCATGCAAATAGTAATAAAAATAATAATAATTAATAATTTGTTTAAGCATCAGATCCTGCTCTAGTTGAAATCAACGGCAGAACTCACATTGGGCCCGATTCTCCATTGTTTATAATTGATAAATATTTTTGTAAACCAAACAAATACACTAACCCTGAACAAGGACTCTCTCCATGCTATTTTTAAACTGCAGCCATGTTGGCTGTAGCATTGTCTGAAATGTACATATTTTCTCACCATAGCTGAACTTAAAAATCAAAAAGAAAGGCTTTTGTTCAAACTTTAATAATAAAAATAATCACCTTTGGGGAGACCCCAAGCAAGGAAAATATTAGCTCTAGAAGTGAAAGGTAGGTTGGTGGAGGTGTGGTTTTAATTTTAAGTGTTTTGCAACATTAACAATGGCAGGGGTTTCTAGGAACACCCTACAACAAATCCCAGTAACACCTCTAGGATGGAAATAAGACATACTATTATCTCCATCCTACAGATAGGAGACAGAGAAGTTAAGTGACTTTCCTAAGGGCACAGACAGTCAGTGGCATAGAAGGTTTCTGTCTCCCAGTTCTGTGCTCCAGCTCCACCTCTCCCCTATAAATATTATTAATCCTTGGCTAGCTTTCCACAGCAGTGAGTTAGTAAAATCTGATTCAAAAGGTAAAACATTGCTTACTTTTGTAGGAATACCAGCTCTTTCAGCTCTTCTTAACCCTTCCACGCCTGATCTGTTAGAAATGACGAGGACTATCTGTGCATAGCTGGTTGGCTTTTTTGTGCTGGTTATCAGGGCTTCAAGGTTTGTGCCTAAAATGAAAAAGAAGAAATGAAGACCAAGCATTTCTTGGAGGGTAAATATGAACATTCTGAGACAGCTTTTAAAAACAGTAACTTAGGAGGAGCCTGAACCAATGGCCCCTGAAGTCAATGGGTGTCTTTCCATTGACCTTAGTGACTTGGGGGTGTGTGTGTGAGAAATGGTTTAATAAGTTACGCATTTGTAAAACATACTTTCCAGTGCATGAACTATGCTGCATGAAAGTTTGGTCTGTTTGAAAATACAACACTGCATCCCTCTGATCAGCTGGTTGATCACCGAAAGGTGGTATAGATGTGTGTAAGCAAAAGTTACATTTGTAGGTGTATCTCACAAACAGTTTGCAGCCGTGGGTAATGATCAGAGTATATCCAATTCAAAATGGCCTGGGCAAAAATCTTTTCTGCCTGCCCTGAGGAGCTGCCCCTTGATGTCGATCTCTAGGCACCTGACTGAAAGCTCACTGAAGTTCATGGAAACACTTCCAATAACTTGAAGCAGTTTTGGTTCAGGGCCCAAGTTTCTTTTTCAACAGCCTGTGTTGTACCTTGTAGCGAAGAATGCAAAAGCCTCACCTGTTCCAGAGATGAGAACAGCCACCTTCATTTTGCTTGTTTGGGTTTTGCCTTGGATATAGTTGTGCAAAAACTGTAACCTATTTGTTTGCAAGGCTTGAAGCAGATTATTGACTTCAACATGGGCAGATTCTTAATGGGGGGGAAAAAAAAAGTGTTACATGTAAACAGAGAAATATAGAGGACATAAAAAGGACTTCCGCACCTCTGAAAATTAGACGAATAGCATTTCTTGTTTCTCACCACTTCAAAGCTAACACTCATTTATCAAACACTGTTATGCATGTGTTATATGTACTGTAACTGGAGTCTTCAGGACTAGCATTTTAACACACCTATGGAGCAAATGCAACAGAGTATCTATGGACCAGATCCTCAGCTAACATCAGTGGAGCTTCACCAATTTACATTGGCTGGGGATCTGGCCCTACTTTCCTCTAGGTAAATGAGAATCCAGTACCTGTGTGTCGGGAGACGACTTCACCAATCAGCCAGGCTTCCTCATGTCTCTGTATGTCTTTCAGAACCTGCTGAGCCAGTTCCTTCTCTACCACCAAGACTGCGCCAATCCCGCAATTAAACGTTCGGGCCATCTCCTCTTCTGAGAGGTTCCCCTCTTTTTGAAGCCAAGAGAAGATTTCAGGTATCCGCCAACTGTGAGCATCTGAAAATGGCTGAAGCTGTAAACTGCTTGTTGAAGTACAAAACAAGTGTTTAATAGCAATGATTGTCTTGACACAAATACTCAAGTTCCTAGAATATCAAGAGCCAGAATTGCTGGACGTGAATTACAAATGCAAAAGTGATTAGACCTGGGGCAGTCTTAGGCCCAGTGATCTCTGCTACGATGCAGAAGTACTGGATTTAATTCCCAGTCCATGTCTTTTACTGCCTCAGTCAGCAGGGTCTGGAGTGTTGGAAAACATGGTTCAGCCCATGGAATGTAGAAAATGAATTACTCAGCTGTGACCCATTAATTAATAATTAGGTAGGGGCTTTGAGGATACTTCAGAAGGTGCTCTTTTAGTCATCCTCTCCTCGGAAGATGACAGCTGAAATGGTAGAGAGGATATAAAATGAGGGAGGGACCATCAAATTCCAATAGACAAGACCCCTTTCCCCCATGGCAAAAACTGATTGGCCCGCAGCAACAGCATTGCTGAACAAGCCAGCATGATGGAGTTAAAAAGGGAGTAGATTTCTTTTTGCCATATGATATTTTAAATGTTATGTCCTGGTTTTCATACATTAGTACTCAGAGTTTAGCATACAGAAGAGGCAAACTATAAAAATAAAACACAGATCTGATGATCTCAGTCTGCGGAAGAAAGCACAATCTATAATTTGGAACAGGGAACTGGGAGTCATGCGTTCTCTGTTTTATTCTGCACCTGGCACCAACACAATGTGATCCTGAACAAGACACTTAACTTTCCTGTGCCAACAGTTGCTTGCTTGTAAAATGGGAATATCATCATCCCACTGGGGACAGGACTCAGGGCAGGGGGAAGGGTGGGTGAAGAGGGTGCTTAGTCCCTGCCCTTGGGGTTGCTCTGGAGCCTACAGGGTTGGGGCGTGAACAGGCTGGAAATTGATTCCCCCCTGCAACTCCAGAGCTTAGCTGAGAGGCGGAGAGGCTTCTCTGTGCCAGCGCTTTACGGGGCTTTGGCACAAACAGGGCCTAGAGGGTCTTGGGCTTTCCTGGGGCACTGGCCCAGCCAGAGGCAGTGGGGGAAGGAAGGAGCCTGCTGGCCAGGCTGTTGATGAGCTGAGCTCTCTGACCAGTGGCTAGGGATATGGAGGAGCAGCGGGCTGGAGGAGGAGGGGACAAAGGGGAAAAACAGCAAGAGGACAGCGAGAGGGGGAGCACATAAAGGGCCAAAGAGTAAATAGCAGAGGCAACATGTAATCAGCCACCGCCTGGGGCCTGCCTGCCTGCACCAGCTACCGCAGCGTGCAGCCAGTGCTGGCAGGAAACCAGATGGGGGGTGGGACCCTACTGGCCAAGAGCTGGCACACAGCGTGGGTTGCCCTGACGGACCAGTTGGGGGAGCAGCCGACCCCGTGCACAGCATCTTCACCCCACCACTAGTCTTGCACACCCACCCCCATCATCAGCCACTGGATCCCGCCCCCAGGCAGCTAGTGAGCAGGGATCCAGCCAGAAGCAGGACCCACCGGGTGGGGGGAGAACAGAAAATACAGGGCAGTTTGCCCGTTTTTAAGAAAAAGCTGGGACACCTACAGGAGGGCTTAAATATGGGACTGTCCCTTTAAAAACAGGACATCTGGTCACCCTACTACAAAGTACTTTGTAGGTATTCTGAGCGAAAGGGAAAATTCAATAAAGATCAAGTAAAAAAATAAACTGTGTTCTAGACATGCAAATGTTAGACTCAAGGAAAGTGTCAGTTTACCTTATACCACACGAATGGGCTTTTCAGGTCCATCCCCACAACTGTGCATTTTTTTATATGATGTCCATTTTGCTTCCTTACCTAAAACTACACCAAATGATCCTGGGAGAACTCGGGGGATATTTTCCAACAGACCTCCTCCAGTGATGTGGGCGTAGGCCTTAACACACCCTGAACGAAGGACAGGCAACAGAGTTTTACTGTAGATTTTAGTCGGGGTTAACAATAGCTCCCCTGTGAATGTAAAATGAAACAGACTGATTACAACACAGAAATAAATGTCAATCAAATTAAACCAAGGAAGCCTAAAAATATTCATTTACCCAGATACTGAAAAACAACTGCTATATGATAGAGTAAATGGACTTGGAAAGAGAAGAACGCTCTGCTCTAACACCTGTAGTACACACCTGTGAGAAAACCTGGATTTGTGCTGGAAATGGCCCACCTTAATTATGCACATTGTAGGGAGAATGGTCACTTTGGATGAGCTATTACCAGCAGGATAGTGAGTCTGTGTGTGTGGTTTTTGGGAGGGGGGTGAGGGGGTGAGAGAACCTGGATTTGTGCAGGAAATGGCCCAACTTTATTATCATGCACATTGTGTAAAGAGTTGTCACTTTGGATGGGCTATCACCAGCAGGAGAGTGAATTTGTGTGGGGGGGTGGAGGGTGAGAAAACCTGGATTTGTGCTGGAAATGGCCCACCTGATGATCACTTTAGATAAGCTATTACCAGCAGGACAGTGGGGTGGGAGGAGGTATTTTTTCATATTCTCTGTGTATAAATAAAGTCTGCTGCAGTTTCCACGGCATGCATCCGATGAAGTGAGCTGTAGCTCACGAAAGCTCATGCTCAAATAAATTGGTTAGTCTCTAAGGTGCCACAAGTACTCCTTTTCTTTTTACACACCAGTGTTATTACCCATCTGCCCCTCCACTTAATTTGTGTCAGAGTATTTAATTTAGAGAAAAGGGAAAGAAGAATATAGTCAAGTAATAGTGGAATCATAAAAAAAAAAAAAGTTATGTTGGGAAGACAACCATGACGTTTTGTTACATTTCAGGAGAAGAGGTATTCGTATTAGTGATGGTACCTAATGTCTGGTCACCAGAGCCAGCAACTGATGGAGATGTGAAATCTAAAGATGACTTTTCTACAATCTTCCTTACAAGGCTAAACCCATTGCTGTGAACCCCAGAGGAAGCTATTCCGATGACAACATCCCCCTCAGCAACTCTCTCCAGTTGGGGGAGCATCTGTCCTTGTTCCACGGCACCAACTACAAAGCCAGCGAGGTCGTACTCCCCAGGCAGATACATGCCAGGCATTTCAGCAGTCTCTCCTCCTGCAGGGGACAGGGAAGGAGAAAGAATAGGGGTGAAAGACATTGTGATGAATATACATATGATTTTTAAATGTTTCCAACCGGATGCGAAGGAATGCAGCGGTGTAAATAGGCTACATTAAAAAAAAAAAGTATAAAAAAAGACAATGAAAGAAATTAATTAACACCAACATTTGTCACATGGCTGTAGCTCTGGTCATTGGAACTGACAACAGGCAAATTGGAATGTTGTCAAGAAATCCTAATTCCTGCTGGCCAGGGTTAAAATTACTATATACCTACATTTGTTTATACAGATTTTTTCATCACGTTTGTTATCTAAGTGCTAATATGGCTTCCATCACAGGAATATCTGAGCACAGAGACCACCTCCTGAGCACGGAGCCTTAGTGAAAACTAAATTATTCCTTTATACAGCAAAATATAAATGCTTAGATTAGCACTCTGGAGAATAACAGACAGGTTTAATTCCCCTCTGGGGTGTGGCTACGCTACACTAGGAAATGGATCCAAGGACGCTGAAAGCATTAAATAATAATTGTCTTCACAATGGTTTAGCATATCCTTGTTTGGCAGAGCCATGCTGGCACATCCACACATAAAATGCCTTACTAACCTGGTTGGACCAGTCCACTCTGAAGTGTCGATCCCACAGTGCCCAGGACTGTTGCTGGGAGCAGAGTTGTTTCAGTAACTTCTAAACATATGGCACTGCATTGTGGGATGGAGTTAGCAAGGCTAACTGAATCAGTGCAGCTGCAATGCTTACGGCTTCCTGTCCACACTGGAGTGATACCCTTGTAGATTAGCTCAGGTATGACTGAAATGGTGCAAAGGCCTTTTCCTAGGTGTTGCAACCATTGTGTACAAGTAAGTTTTGCAAAGTGCATGGCACAGCTGCAGTGCATGGATGCAAAGGGTCATAGAGCTGTTTAGTCTGTTGTGACTTCTTTTTTGCCTAGTATAGACAAGACCCAAGGTATTTAAAAGTAGCCTTCTCATGTAACAAAATGTCTGGAAAAAATAGTGATTTTAACAGGTCTGAAACAGAGACAGTGATAGAATTCTACCATCCTAATGGCTACTTGACTCATGGTCTCGGATATTTCTGAATATGAGCACGCAATGATACACAGTATTCCCATTTAAAACTTAATGATTAATCTCCACCAATTAATTTGTAAGTCTCCAGCTTCCTTTCTAACCTCACTGTCAGTGACTATGTTTGCAGTTGTGTACTAACTGTAATGGAAATTAAGCCCTGAATTTTAAACAATTTAGTCAATGCATGTGACAAGTTTTGATATTTAAATATGAGTGTATTTTAGATGCAGGGTTTGAAGTAAGTAGCCCATTTGTTCATATACTGGTATGAAGTAATGAATTAAGAAAATTTTGATTGGCAATACATACATTGCCGGTTTTTCACGGACAAAGCTTGTAAAAATACCTGTAAAATGAGAGATCCCCATTAAGAGAAGTGTGAATGACTCTCTTCTTTCTATTTTTCAAAGATTGGGAAAATGGTAACTATCATAATTTTTAAAACATATGTAATGCAAGATGAGCTTATCTGATTTTGCCATCTCTAAGTGGTACATGAGAAGGTTTGTTTTGAAAATGTATTAAGCTTTGCTCCTGTATTTTTACTAGGGAAGATAATTACTTCTAAAAGGAGGAGAAATGTAAAAACAGAAAGAGGGAGCTGAACTTTGCTTTGTAGTTTTCATTCTTCTGAACTGTAAGCTTACATTCTATTACTTTATAACCTAAGGATTCATATTAAATACTTGGATAACACAAGATTCAGCTAACAGAATTTGAAACATTAATGAGTTGAATGACTTTTAAAGGTTATATTTTTGTGAAAGTCACAAGTTAAAATGAACCATTATATGACTTTTATGTAACAGTAGCTTCAATATTGAATAATAGGATATGTACATAATTTACTAATAAAATATGATCACCTAGTGTATAATGACAGTTTGAGGGAAAATGCTTAAACTTACATCTTAACATCTTGGGATAAACTGATTTTGTGAAAATTTGGATACTGCAAACACAGAGTCTTCATCAGAAAACAAACATGCCTCTTCAGCACATTTATAAAGTGACTTGAAATATATAAATAATTCAAATATGTGAACTATTGGCAGGAAGGGCTTTATGGCGCTCATTTTTATGAAGTTAAATGAAGAGACAGGGAAAGAAAATTGTCAAAACATGGATTCCTGACCTACTCGTAGCTTTTGTGAACAAAAAGCACCTGCTATGAAGGTGGATGGAGACTCTATTTCATAAAGCATAGACAGTTAATCAGAGTCTCATTGAGTTTCAATTTATGAGACCTTTCAAAAATGTGGACACAAAACATTAAAAAGCAGTTTAAAAAAGGTGCAGCACACAAATTTTCAAATGCCATACAGGAAGTGAGTGCTCGTACCCAAGAGAGAACATCCTGCCTTTTTACAAGCTTCAGCTATTCCCGCTATGACTGCTTGAGCCACTTCAGTGTCAAGTTTCCCACAGGCAAAATAGTCGAGGAAGAAGAGGGGCTCTGCTCCCTGAGCCAGGACGTCATTGACACACATGGCAACCAAATCTTGGCCAATGGTGTCATGTTTCTTACACATCTGTGCAATCTGTAACAAGACCGAGAGAGACCAGTTTGTAATTTTTGCATGAATTAAAAGCACAAGAATGGAGATGTTTCCCTGACAATGGCAAGGGAAGGCACAAACGTCATATTGTTCATGTGAATACTTTCTGAAAATCCTCTAAAATTGTCAGTTCCTTCAAATTAGGGTGTATCCTTTCTCTAAGTTGCTTATTTTTGTGGGGAGGGAGATTCTCTATGTTTTTCACAATATGGGTCACATCTTACTAGAGAGGGTCTCATGGACACTTCCCCTGCCATTGGCAACTGTCTAACCTCCCTGTGGCAACTACAGCAATTGCTTACGTGACATTAAAAAAGAATTTCAGAGGTTTCAACAGTCTTTAGTGCAATGTAGCAGCTGAAAACAAGGAAGAAAGACAGTATCATGTGACCGTCCAGCTCTCCCCAGACCACCAATAAGTAATACACAGACCACCAGATTTCAAGAAGTGAGAGAAGCTTTTTAGGGGAAGAGAATGAAAGATAAATAAAACTGAGAAGACTTGAAAAAAGATACACTTCACTTCTAGAACACCTCTCATAAAAGGATCTCACAGTGTTTTGTAAACATATGCGAGATAAGCCGCACAGCACCCACCTGGTGGAGAAAGAGAATATTATCATCCCCATTGTTGTAGACTGAAGAAGTTGTGGCAAAGAGTGGTCAATGCCATAATTATCGACTTTGTGTGTCTAAAGCTTGGAGCCTAAAAATCAATAAATAAGCAGCCTGCTGTACTCCCAGCTCCAAACGTTACAAAAGCATAGCTAAAAATCATGCAATTTTAAAACAAATCAACTTTGGCTGTTTATTTGCCTACTTAGTTTCAATCTTTAGGTTACATTCATGTCACATTTTCAAGCTATACACCATAATCACCAGGGCTAGAATCTTACTGTAAAAATAATCATCAGGATTGATAGTCTCTCATAATCCCTTGCCTCCAGGACCTGGGGCTTTAAGCAAAATACCAAACAGCACGAGACTTGTGATAAAATTGTGAGAGTTGACACTACTGAGACTGATTTCCAAGGCACTAAACAACCATAGCTCCCATGGAAGTTAACAAAGGGTGCCCACGAACCCTTGATATGACCAAATGACATGGCTGGATTTTAGTATGTTAGACGTCAGCTGCAGTGATGGAGTTAGTGTGAAATAGCAGGTATTTCACAACTTTGCTTTTCTGGACCAGGCACAACAAGTACAAGAAACTCTTCCCCTATTTCCTAAGCAAAAGAATAAAAATGACAACCAAGTTCAAAATAGCTCTGATAAAACTGGATCTCTACATTATTAGTAGTAGTAGTAACAGTAATGCAGTAGCACGTAGAATGTCCAAATCAAAACTGGGACCCCACTGTGCTGGGCACTGCATAAACACAGAGTAAGAGATGGTCCCACCCTGAAAAATTTACCATCTAAATAGGAGACAAGATACAACAGGTGGATTTAACGAACAATAAGAGTAAGAAGGGCAGGGTTCAAAAGAAGAAGAAGTGGGGAGAGCACAGCTTCCTAGTAATTGCCTTTTCCTGGCTTGGGTAAGGAGTGCTCCCACACCGATCCTCCTTAGTTGATGAGGAGAAATTTCCCCCCTCCTGTTTCAATCTACATTAACCACTGGAGAATGGCACTGAGGGAGCCCATTAAGATCATGCAATTATACAGAGCAAGTAGATAGTGCATAAGGTCATTCTGAGTCAACGGGAAAGTACGTTTTGGTGGCTTTTTTTTTTTTTTTTAAACTACAGTTTATTTCCACTTTAAAAATAAAAATTAATCTCAACTAAGTTTATTTTTGTTACCACTCTCTATTTCCATCTTTTCCAACTGCCAATGACTTGGACATAGAAAGGGATCCCTTGATTTTAATAATAATAAACGTTTATGAGAGCACGGAGATTTGGAATATCATTCATTTACAGCTCAATGTGCTACATTCTTTGTGCACCTGAAACTCTCAACAGGAGTTTTGGGAAACATGGTCCCAGTCTTTAAATCTCTGAGCTGGAAGCTCAGCTCCAAAAATTTCTCTGGTGTGAACAAGAAAACCAATGGGCACAGCAAAAACTCCAATTCATGCTGTCCAGCAGTAGTCGTTCTGCTCTGTTGGATACAGATGTTAAAAGACTATGGGCCAGGTACTCAGCTGAAGTAAATTAGTAGAGCTCAATGAATCTGACTTAAGATCTCATCTTACAGAATGTTCATTTTTTTAATTTAATTGGGGTGTACAAAATGCACTCAGAATGAAATGGTCCAATCAATGTGCACAAATATACAACGGCCTTTATATAGTCTTATTGTCTGGCTCTGCGATTGGACACTGTGTAGTAGAGATGGAGGCCCTGAGGTATTTAAATACGTGCCTAATTTTAAGCATGAGCAGTCCCTGACTTCAATGGGGCTTCTCATCTGCTTAAAACCAGGCATATACTTAGCTGAACAGGGGTCAGAAAGAGGATGCTTTTTGAAAGTATTAATGTGTATTCTTCTGAACACAATAAGCGTCCCCCATTAATAATCTCGGCATTGATGTGGACAGGTGTTTTGCTTTTAACCAGGACATTCCTTCCTGCACAGGTGTGTCCAGTTACCTTGAGTTTTGTTCCAACCCCATCAGTTCCAGACACCAAGATAGGATCTTTGTAACCAGCTGCTTTCAAGTCAAAGAGACCAGCAAATCCTCCGAGCTCTGCATTGCAGCCTGCCAACCAGAAAAAAAGAGACAAGGGAATTAAACTTACACTCCAATGGGATCCTGCCGGATCCTCCACCCACTGAAGAGATTCCTTCTGAAGCTTTAGTCAACAGAAGGGATCACAAGAGTCTCTCTTCCCTTCCCTGGCTCCCCAAAGACCAAGTGCACCTCTACAGCAGTCTCAGCCTCTATTAATAGGCCAATAGGGATTATTTGTCCCTTTTTGTACTTAAAAAGCTTTCTGTAAAAGCAGATAAGAAATGGCTGTAATAGTCTGAAGCCCATTCCTCCCTGAAGAAAGTTGCCAACAGGACATTTTTTCCCCACTGAGATGCAGTACCCATTTTATAATGTCTCTACCTACAGTGTATTATTACTGTCAAGTACATCTATGTTTAGCTTCCAGCTGTTAAGATTAGCACACATCAAAAAAACTAACAATGAAAGGGGCAAAGCTGGAAAGAACAGAATTAATAATGCAAATTATTCACAGCTTTGGTAAATGTGAAAAAGATATAAAGCTATTTGAAGGTCCTTAGTTAATTTGAAAATTGAAATAAACTATATTAAAAAAATGGCTGTATTCGTTTCAGACCCATACTTTGTTATACCACCGTTAGTGACTTGTTATGGCAAGGCACGTTTCTGAAACCAGCATGAGGAGGATCTGACCTGATAAGAGTTATCTGAGGAGCACATGGGTGTCTTGTATGCATAACTGAGGTAATTCCATGTATGAGGAGCTTTACACTTTCAGTGAAAGGTCACAGGCTTTCAAAACATTTATTGTATTCAATTCTGTTGAACTCAAGGGGAGATGAGAATGTGCTACACCTCTCAGGTAATACGTTTTACAGGGTCATTTTGACAAGTGATTCTGTATCTTTAGGGATTTCTGCATTTTGAATCTCTCTTGGATGTTTGCTCAACCTTGAAATTTTCAAGGCAGGACACACAAACATGAGCATTTGTGTCTGACATGTATGGTTGTCAAGAACTGAGCGAACCAGGAATAATGGTACAAATCTGAGCTTACCTGGCCTTGTGGTGGCTGCTGCTAAGGGTTTGATTTTCTGAACCAAGGTATTGCCAGCTGCGATGTCTACCCCACTGTTTTTGTAAGTCAGGCCTCTAAAAGATTGTTAAAAAAAAAGTTTAAAGTAACCAATTACTAATGGCATAAATATGTTTGCCGTTTAGAGCATTTACTGTCCTACATTACTGTGATGCTGTGAGATTTAATTATATAGAACTTGATCCTGGCCTTAGTGAACTCAATGTGAGTTTTCCCTAGTAGCATCATCCCTTTCATGTTTGCACAGGACTTTGCTAATATAGCGTACGCTGCAAGCATGATTAGAATAGCGTGAAAGAATTCAGCAGTAGTGACACAACATTTATTATACCACAAACTTCAGAACAGCTCAGTAACTCCAAAGATTGATGCACTGCACTGCTGTTTTGAGGCTAAGCTCATGCACTTGGCTGAAGATAGGAACCAGGAGTACTGAGCTGTGTGATATATGAACACTCCTAGCCATCGTAAGGACAGCATCAGAGACCAGAACATAAGCCAACTGGCTACATACCAAGATACAATTCACACAAAGAGGACATTCAAAGGAGGGACAAGGGGCTTGGTTCTGCAGACACTGGTCCATTGGCTTCAATTAGATTACTCACATGCTAAAAGTTAAGCATCCGCTTAAGTTCTTTGATGGATCAGGCAAGCATGCTCAGTGGCTTGCAGGAAACTCAAAACAGCATCCCATAATAGCATCCCATACATGGACCAGCACTGCTCTATGAGAACATATCCTTCAACTTCAATTTAAGATTAGTCCTTTCTGAATCACTGTGGTGGTAGCAGCATAAAACATAGTGCATCTTTTTTCTTTTTTTTTTTAATTAATAAGCAAGCTTCCTTTTAAAAAAATGTCTAGCACAAGATTGCTTAAAGAATGCACATTTTTAAGGCCCAATATATTAAATATACACATACATACATACATACATGCTTGTGCGTGCGTACACACACACACACACACACACAAAATAAAAGGCACCCAATGAATATTTGGTTATAACTTGTACCCCAATTCAGGTAATGCATAACTGTATACACATTGGAATATACAGGTTATTAACTGGGATATAAATTATTACTCCCATATTCACAGGAAGGACGTTTTATTTTTGGGATGGTCATTGTAGTTGCTTTCAATGCTCAGTTGCAGCAAATGTATTTGACTCAGATTGAGCAATCTGAATTCTTACACGGTCATGGGTATGGATGAGATGGCCTAATAGATATTTTAGCTCTCTAATTTTTGTGATTCAGTATTTGGTTTATTCTCAAGGTGAAGCCTGATACTGGTTGAGGAACAGAGATCTGTCAGAATGACTGCCCTCTTCCCACGGAGTCTTATTAAGAAAAACTCCTTACAAACAGCTGCATACACACACATTTCTGTTCAAACATACAAAGGGAGAAACATTAAGCATTTTCAGCTCCTAAATATATGCTGGATTTTGTTTTTGTTTTTCTTAAAAAGAGTATTTTATTTTCAGAAAATGCTCTGATTGCATTATAGCAGTGGTGGGCCGCAGGTTGCCCACCCCTGCATTATAGAGTGAAATATTACTGCCCAAGGATTGATCCTGCCAGGTGCTGTGCGCCTTCCCTGAGCTGCCCCCTCAGGAGCAGAGGCCTCCCAGCACCTTGCAGAATAAGTTCCTAGAGACTACTGCTGCACTTTATGGCCCAATCTTTGGTCCTTGTGACCTGTGCTCAACACAGGATCCAAGGTGGGGCAAAGGCTGTTTTGCATCACCTATTTGTTCTGCCAGTACTTGGGACTGTCTGGCATCAGTCTGGCCTCCAATACACATTAAAGCAGTCTCAGGGCCACATGAACTTACACTAGCTCCCAAAGGGCTGACACATGAGCCGGGGATCATAAGAGCATAGAGGAATTCCAGCCATGCTCCCTCTCTCTCCATGCCCCCTAAGTTCAGTGCTTTTCAGGGTCAGGCTCCTAGTGTCTGTTCAAATACACTGGTTTCTCATGTAATACGAAGATTTGATTATAATATTTTACTACAGCATTTTCACCAGTTATATGCTTTCACATAATTAAATTCTCCAATGGTGTCCTGTACTCTCAGGAGAAAGAAGACTAAATACAAGCACTGTTTCACACTTTATTTATTTATTGATTATACATAGATGGCTTTACAATATACTAATCAAACAGTACACTAGTAGCAAAATAGAGACTCTTACTAACACAGCCTCTCATACTTTGCATAATGGTCTATTACCAAAAGTTATTATGGCTGTTAATGAACTGGGGAAGAGGCAGATGGAGAAAAAATGCTCCGTATCTGGTAACATCAGTTAAAAAGTTTGCAAGAGGTTCTTGACTACATCAAAAGGCAACCAAGAGACACTGCTCAAAAGAAAAACAAACACAAAAAACCCCACCTTCCCAGGATTAATAAACCTGTGTCTCACAGAACTATTTCAAAATAAGTTACAAATTATAAATGGGCTGTTAGTTGAAACCCAATAAAGCAGGAGTTCCAAAGCTTCTTGCTCCTTTTACACACATTTTAATAACCCTAAAAATGAATCCAATAAAACAATCCACTAACATTTCTCCCATGAACAGAAGAGAGGACTCTAATGTTAGACTAATGGGTAAGATGAATTTAGTGCAGGAGAAAGTTACTGTTGTAAGAACCTTGGAAACTGAAGTCCTCGATAAACAGAACAGGCATAGTACAGACAGCAGCAGTGCAAGTTACCTTAAACTTGCTTGTTAGTGTGGTTTACCCCAGACCTGGAAGAATCAGCTCTAGGTTGAGAGAGTAATTCAGTTTCCAAACCCAGTCAGTTGCTGCCGTCTCTGCTGAGATCACTACAGAAATGCCAACTGGAAATTGCTACCTGCATCTGGGTACATCAGAAGCTAGCTGAAGACACCAAGTTAGGTGATCTTTTGAGTTACTGATATCTTTTGATCAATTCAGGTAGCACTAATAACAATCAATTTCAGGCAGTGCCTTCAGATATATACCTGGAATTGCTGAGGAAAGCTATAGCCCGATAACCAATGTCCTTTCTGTAAATGGCACCCTTGAACCGTATGGCTGCTACTCCTTTGTTGGCTTCTTCCAGTGCTGACATCAGATCCTCCTTGACAGCCGTTACCGTAAGGACTCTGCCACCATTAGTCACCACTTTTCCATCCTTTATTGCCGTGCCTGCATGGAACACCTCCACCCCTAGTTCTTTAGCCTCAGAAAATCCTGTAACATTTTACAATATAAATATAAAGCATCAGTCAGTCACTTCAAATACTTTGATCTATCACTAATTATTAATTATTTGTATTTCAGTAGTCCCTAGGAACCGCAATCAAAGATCAAGATTGATTGGTTATGTGGGCCTGCACACTCTGGTAACTAAATACATATAAAGAAGCTAAATCCACAGACAAATGTGTTAGCTAAATGCCCCTGGGACGTGGAAGGAGGCATTTAGCTGAGACATCTGCTTACAGATTTAATTTTTAGTTGTATTTTGCATTACTCTACTCTTAGTTATGACTGTGAGTGACCAAAATAGATCAGCACGTCGCTCGGTTGGTACACCCCGCCGCGGAGTGTCGGGGCACGTGTGGTCCAAAAAAAGGGAAAAGGCTGTACCACAGCCAGTTAGTTATACTAATGACCTTTACTAGGGCCATGTTAAGTTTGGTTTCTAGAGGCTGGTGTCAATAGGGCAGCCCTTCTAGTCAGGGCAGCATGGCCTAATGGCCAGAGTCAGCAAACAGCCAGTCAGTTCCACTTGGGGCAATGTGGCCCAATGGCCAGAGTCAGCAAACAGCCCTTCTACACAGGGCAGTGTGGCCTAATGGCCAGAGTCAGTATAGTAGCCCACCTCTGAGAGATTGCATGGCCTGTTGGTGGAGTGCGGCACCGCTCAGGGGGGCATGGCACTCCGGGTAATGGGACTTGGGACCTCCCTGCCCCTCCGAGTCCCAGCGCAGGGCCCTGTCGGTGGTGGGAGTGCTCACCACCGAGTCAGCGGGGATCCTCCTGAAACATGCTGACTGGTTCCCTGGTTCGTTCACCGTCAAAAAGTTTATGTTCCCTGGGCTGCTTCTTATCCTTTCCCCCTCGTCAGAGCTCCTCTGTTCCTCTGGGGTCCTCAAATGGCCAGGCTCCCACCGGTGCAGCCCCTTCTCAGGGCTTGTCGGGCAGCCTAGAGTCTGTCTGGCACTCTGCGAGTCAGGGCCTGTAGCAACTCCCTGGAAAGAGCTCGCAGCCTGCGTCCTTCCCCTCCAGCAGCCTGCCTAGACTGAACTGGGCTGCTACCTTTTATATGCTGGGGCCGGTGCAGGGTAGGTACGCCCTGTCACACAGCACCAAAACAACAACGGGCAGTGATGAATTTAGTACTTCCTCAGGTTTCACAGCACCTCAACAACATATTCCATATTTAAGAAACATAGGAGGACCAAAAAAAGAGGATGTTGTGAGTGGGAAATGCTGCAATTTTGGACACAATGCTTACAGTATGAGAGTAAACTCTCAGTTTTCCTCCCCAGTCTGAACTTTATATGAAAGGAAAGACATTCTATTTGACTAATGAAAGCTAAAAATCTAACTTGGGGGGCAGAAGGAGTGGAGGGGGGTGTTAAAATTCAGTTGTCTCTTGCTGATGCAGAGTCATAAATTGTGTAGTTTCCAAAACTCTATAATAAATAGATTAATCTGCGCAAGGCATACAGGGGAAAGCTTCTTGCATATTTACTCCTGATGTCTTTACCTGTTATTTCCAAGCCCTTGGCATAGTTTCCTGGATAACCTTCACAAGCCATGACCACAGTCATGGCTGCACTGTCTTCAGACCAAACAGGCATGGAGCTAGACAGCTCTCTCTTGATCGTTGCTTGTATAACTTCATACAAATCACTCTTCAATAGTGGAAGAATTACCTACAAAAATGTAGACAAGTTAAAGAGACACTAAGGTTGAATTAAGTCCCAAATTCAGACTTTTTAAGAACATTTGTTTTTTATAAAACACAGTTACTTTTTCTGTAACTGGTGTTCTTCGAGATGTGTTGCTCATGTCCATTCAACTTAGATGCGTGTGCTTGCCACATGCATCGGTGCCGGAAGTTTTTCCCTCAGCAGTATCTGTAGGGATCCAGCTCTGGTCCCCCCTGGAGTGGCGCCCGTATGCTGTGGTATATAGGTCGCCGGCAGTTCCCCCCACCCTCAGTTGGATGCCGGTCACTCTGCCTGGAGACTGATCTGGAGTGGGGTCTTAGGGACCCGTGGCGCTCGGATCCGCGACAGCTTGGAGCCAGCGATCTAGGTCTCGCGCTTGACGAGTGGTGCTGGGATGAGGAGCGGGACCAGGAGTTGGAATGGGCCTGGTGTTGGGAAGTGCCTGCATGCGGTGATGCCCTCCTAAGGGGATCAGCAACGGTTTGAGGAATGTTGACATTGATCCCTCGACGGGTCCCTGGAGCAGTACCGCGGTCTCAGAGATATTGGGTGCTGGGACCGGTACTCCTGCCGGGGGGCGCATGACTCCAAAGGTCTGCACCCAGTGGCTAGCGAGCTGTGCCTCAATCCTTTCTGCCCGTGCCCAAGGTCTGAGGACCGAATGGGGCTGGGCTGTGTCTGCCTTTTGTGGTCAGATGCATGGCAGCTACAGCAGGGCGAGCGCTGGCGGGCCGTACCCTGCGATGTGGAACGATGCCACTGAGATGGGGACCGAAATAGTCCAAATGCAAGTTTACCCTGTGACTGGGGAACTGCAGGAGCCGGTGTGGGCAGCACCGGGAAGGACATGATCTCCTGTGTTGCCTGCAGGGCCTTCGGAATGGACGGCACCCGGAGCTGATGGAGGCCTCTGTCACTATCCGGGGTAGCTGGTGGGGAGCGGGTTGGGCTACATCGCTCCACAGGAGCTTGGGCCTGAGATCCCAATGTGGGCGAAGAGTTGCCCGGCCTGGGACCTTGCTCACACCCAGCCTTATCCTTTCCCTTGCGGGAGGTTGGAGACCGGCCTCGCACCGCCTTCTTGGTCGGAGCCACGGATGGGGACTGGTGCTGACCAGTGGACGGTCCTGGTGGGGCGCTGCGTACCGAGGTCACGGTAGTCGGTGCCGAGTCGGAACGCTGCTCCAGTGCTGGGGTGAGGGCTGATTCCATAAGGAGCGCTCTTAAACGAATATCCCACTCCTTCTTAGTTCTTGGCTTGAAGGACTTGCAAATTTTGCACTTCTCATGAACGTGTCCTTCACCCAAGCAACACAGACAACTGCTGTGTGGACCCCTAATGGGCATGGGCCTCTTGCAGTGATCACAAGGCTTAAAGCCTGGAGACTGGGGCATAGTCCCATTTGGGACCTATGAAGTCTCTACCTATAGCTAAGGGATTTATAAATGCTAACAGAAAACTATACACACTATAATACAAGATTCATAGATTCAGACTTGAAGGTCAGAAGGGACCATTATGATCATCTAGTCTGACCTCCTGCACAATGCAGGCCACAGAATCTCACCCACCCACTCTTGCAATAAACCTCTCATCTATGTTTGAGCTATTGAAGTCCTCAAATCATGGTTTAAAGACTTAAAGGTCCAGAGAATCCTCCAGCAAGTGACCCATGCCCCATGCTGCAGAGGAAGGCGAAAACCCCCCAGTCTGCCCTGGAGGAAAATTCCTTCCTGACCCCAAATATGGCAATCAGCTGAACCCTGAGCACGTGGGCAAGATTCACCAGCCAGAAACCCAGGAAAGAATTCTCTGTAGTAACTCAGATACCATCCCATCTAACATCTCATCACAGGCCATTGGGCCTATTTACCATGAATAGTTAGCGATCAACGAATTGCCAAAATCATGTTATCCCATCATACCATCTCCTCCATAAACTTATCGAGCTTAATCTTGAAGCCAGATAGGTCTTTTGCCCCCACTGCTTCCCTTGGAAGGCTGTTCCAGAACTTAACTCCTCTGATGGTTAGAAACCTTCGTCTAATTTCAAGTCTAAACTTCTTGATGGCCGGTTTATATCCATTTGTTCTTGTGTCCACATTGGTACTGAGCTTAAATAATTCCTCTCCCTCCCTGATATTTATCCCTCTGATATATTTATAGAGAGCAATCATATCTCCCCTCAACCTTCTTTTGGGTAGGCTAAACAAGCCAAGCTCCTTGAATCTCCTTTCACAAGACAAGTTTTCCATTCCTCGGATCATCCTAGTAGCTCTTCTCTGTACCTGTAACAGTTTGAATTCATCCTTCTTAAACGTGGGAGACCAGAACTGCACACAGTATTCCAGATGAGGTCTCACCAGTGCCTTGTATAATGGTACTAACACCTCCTTATCTCTACTGGAAATACCTCGCCTGATGCATCCCAAGACCGCATTAGCTTTTTTCTTGGCCGTATCACATTGGCGGCTCATCGTCATCCTGTGGTCAACCAATACTCCAAGGTCTTCCTCCTCCTCCGTTACTTCCAATTGATGTGTCCCCAGTTTATAATTAAATTTCTTTTTTATTAATCCCTAAATGCATGACCGTACACTTCTCATTATTAAATTTCATCCTATTACTCCAGTTTACAAGATCATCCAGATCCTTCTGTATGATATCCCGGTCCTTCTCTAAATTGGCAATACCTCTCAGCTTTGTATCATCCGCAAACTTTATTAGCACACTCCCATTTTTTGTGCCGAGGTCAGTAATAAAAAGATTAAATAAGATTGGTCCCAAAACCGATCCTTGAGGAACTCCACCAGTAACCTCCCTCCAGTCTGACAGTTCCCCTCTCAGTAGGGCCCGTTGTAGTCTCCCCTTTAACCAATTCCTTATCCACCTTTCAATTTTCATATTGATCCCCATCTTTTCCAATTTAACTAATAATTCCCCATGTGGCACCATATCAAACGCCTTACTGAAATCTAGGTAAATTAGATCCACTGCATTTCCTTTGTCTAAAAAATCTGTTACTTTCTCAAAGAACGAGATCAGGTTGGTTTGGAACAATCTACCTTTTGTAAAACCATGTTGTATTTTGTCCCATTTACCATTGACCTCAATGTCCTTCGCTACTTTCTCCTTCAAAATTTTTTTCCAAGACCATGCATACTACAGATATCAAACTAACAGGCCTGTAGTTACCCGGATCACTTTTTTCCCCTTTCTTAAAAATAGTAGCTATGTTAGCAATTCTCCAGTCATACGGTACAACCCCGGAGTTTAGAGATTCATTAAAAATTCTTGCTAATGGGCTTGCAATTTCATGTGCCAGTTCCTTTAATATTCTTGGATGAAGATATCTGGGCCCCCCGATTTAATCCCATTAAACTGTTCAAGTTTCGCTTCTACCTCGGATATGGTAATATCTACCTCCATATCCTCATGCTACCATTATCCCTAAGCTCCTTATTAGCCTCATTAAAGACTGAGGCAAAGTATTTGAATTAGCTCATGATCACTTGAACCAATGTTGTCCCATACAACCATTTCTTCTATGAGGGCCTCACTATTCACCGAAACCAAATCTAAAATGGCATCCCCTCTTGTCGGTTCAGCAACTACTTGATGTAGGAATCCATCAGCTACCATATCTAGGAAAATCTGAGCCCTATTATTATTACTAGCACTTGTCCTCCAGTCTGTATCTGGGAAGATAAAGTCTCCCATGATCATGCAGTTCCCATTAGTATTTACTTCATTAAAAACATTAAAGAGGGCTCTATCCATATACAAATTAGATCCCAGCGGTCTATAGCTCACCCCAAGTACTATCCCAGGGGAGGTTCTCATAGTTTTCTTCCCCAATGTGATTTTTGCCCAGACAGACTCTGTCTTATCCATTCCATCGCTTCTTATTTCTTTACATTCTACCTCATCATTGATATACAATGCTAACTCCACCACCCTTACCTTTATTTCGGTCTTTCCTAAACAGCACATACCCTTCAATACCTGTAGTCCAGTCATGACGACTATTCCACCATGTTTCTGTTCTCCCTAGAATATCTGGTTTCACTTCCTGCACCAATAGCTCTAGTTCCTCCATTTTGTTACCTAGGCTCCTCGCATTAGTGTACAAACATCTTAATTTTTGCGATTTGGCTTCGCTCACGTTCTTTACCCGATTGGGCACAGACATTCTACCTCCAGTATGACCTATTACACTGGTATCCACACTGCCCTTCCTCCTTATGTCCATTCTCCTACCCACGGCTGTATCCTTTCTTACTTTGTTTTCTTCCCTCTCTATGTTAAAATCCGGTGTGAAGATTACCGGGACATCTCCCAACCATCTCCCCCAAATTCCTAATTTAAAGCTCTCAATCAGTTGTGCCAGCCTCCATCCTAGAAGTCTATTTCCTTCCATACTCAGGTGAAGTCCATCCCGAGAGAACTGTCCTCTGTCCATGAATGCCTCCCAGTTGCCATACATCCCAAAGCCCTCCTTATAGCACCACTGCCTGAGCCATCTGTTGATAGTTATAATCTTGTCACACCTTTGTTGCCCTTCTCTAGGAACAGGCAGAATCCCACTGAAGATCACCTGAGCCTCAATTTCCTTTAGTGTCTTTCCCAGCTTGTCATAGTCTCCCTTGATACGTTCCAGTGAGAATCTATCAGTATTATTTGTTCCCACATGAAGGACAATCAATGGATTCTTTCCCGCTCCCTTTAGGATCCTCTTCAACCTCAGGTCCACATCCCGTATCTTAGCACCTGGAAGACAGCACACCCTTCTGCTCTCTGGATCAGCTCTGGTTACAGGCCTGGCTATTCTTCTCAGTAAGGAGTCCCGGATCATGTAGACCTGCCTTTTCCTGGTGATGGTGCGATTCTCTGGTCTTTCCCCTGTTCCTTCTGGCTGCAAGTCCTTTCCATTCCTATTCTCCCTTGTAATCCTCTTCAACCCATCCTGTATCCTCCTGGGGCTCATATTTGGTGTTGTCTCCATTGACTCTTCCCCTTTTCCTATAGGGCTAGCTGCTCTTCTCTTCTTCCTTGCCCTTCCACCTTTAGTGACCACCTGCTGTGCCCCTTCGTTTTCCAACTCTACATACCTGTTCTTGAGCTCTATTTCTCCTTCACTAGCCCGTCTTCCTCTGCCTGGTTCTTTTAGTCATAAATAAATATTTTTTAACAAAGTAAACACTCCCCTGAAGTGTTTGCTACTCAAAACATTGTACACAAGAATCAGAAAATGAGACTAACTAGAGACTGAATATGAATGAGAGTGAAAGTGGCTGGTCTATTTATATCATCCATATGGAGTGAAATGTAATTGAACGATCTGCATTAATGATGAACTCTAAATTACTAAAAATAATATTTTTTAATACCAAGAAAATCTATTTATAAAATAAGGCAAATGCTTACATTGGTGACCCGACACTCATAAGTAAAGCCAAAGGGAATACATATGTATCTCTCACCAATGTGAATAAAGAGTTCACAATCTGGTCCTACATAACATTTAACCTGACAGTATCTCTTCAAAATTTTAACACTGTAATGTAAATTCAAATCCCTTCTAAAGACTCACTTCTTATGCAATTAAGATATAAGATACCGAGAACTGAAAATAAAGAAAGCAAGCTTTAAGGTATGCCATTCTCTAGATCATTAACTGAGTAGGTCTGGGACTCAACTATGTCGTTTGTTCAGTACTGAAAACATTTTTGGCACATAAACACATAGTAATTAATAATGTGGAAAAATACTAATCTCACACTGCTTTGAAGGAAATTGCCATATAAAACTCAAAATCTAAATTTTCTTTTTAAATCTTAAAACAATTAGGTAATTATGCATTCTATCTTTGGTTAAGTTTTCTCTATTTATAATCAGTGCAAATAAAGAAGCATAGGTAAAAGTGTGATATTTTTTCCATACTGTTGAACTATTTTCAGT
The DNA here is from genome assembly GCF_965140295.1 of Lepidochelys olivacea. NCBI lineage: Eukaryota > Metazoa > Chordata > Testudines > Cheloniidae > Lepidochelys > Lepidochelys olivacea. The sequence goes on along the minus strand of NC_140411.1, from coordinate 166,688,360 downwards.
CACTCACCTGACATTCTGGGTCACCAAACCTGCAATTAAACTCTAGAACCTTAGGCCCATCATTGGTAAGCATTAATCCAGCATATAGCACACCTAAAATGACAAACCACATTAAAACTAGTCTAAGTGACTGTACAGGCCATTTGTTTCAAAACGGTTTATAATGAATGTTGCATTTGCAATGCTATTATTAGGGGGCTGCCAGACCATGTTCACTCTAAACCTTAACTTCAAACAAACATTTGGGGCAAAAATTCTCCAAAATATCCTGCAGAATTTTGTCCACAATTATTTGTCTGCTGTTCTTTTAATCCAATCACTTGTGGATGCAAATAATAGAATGAAGACATGCAGTTACCTCATATGTGCAGAGACACAGAAATTCCATTACCTGCACTCATGAGTGATTGCCCTGTTAACATTACAGGCACAAATAATTGTGGACACAATTTTGCAAGCTACATTAGAAAATGTTGCCCTTACCATTCTTGCTCATTTGGGGCCTGATCCATCTGACTCAACAGAAAGAAGCCACTGACTTCAGTGGGCTTTGGATCAAGCCCTTGGAACCAAATCCAGCTCTCAAAGAAGTCCAACTATTGCCATTAACTTCAGTGGGAGTTGGACTGGGCCCATAGCGGGAGAGTGAAGAAGGGAAGAGGGAGTAAGTTATGTTTGCTGTTTGAAGACAAACATCTAACAAAAACAAAAGCTTCCACCTACCAATGTAAGGGACGCCCTCTTCTTTCATCCCATCAACCGCTTTCTGAAGAATAGTATCTCTGATTTTCAGTAGCAAATCTTTGGAAATCTAATAAAATATTATTAGAAATTAATGTATTTTTTCCTAGTGTCATATATGTGTTTTTTTTCTTTTTTCTTTTTTTTGCATTGCTTTTAAGAGCCGTGCAGCAGTATTGCAGGTGTCTTTCACACTTGAAATTCAACAAGACAAAGCCAATATCTAGAAAGAGCATACAGCACTCCTGACACTGACTCCAATCCCACAACATTTACACACATGCAAGTAGTCCCTTTGACATAATGGAACCCATTTGCATAACGTTAAGTATGTGTGTAAATGTTTCCAGGAAGGGGAGGTCAAGACAAGTTAAGGCTGGAACGCACACAGGACATTACTGACTGAATCACTGTCAAATAAAATCAGCATAGTTATGTTATGATAAAAGGTTTACTTTTACCTTTACAATGGAAAAAGAAGTCAGTTGACCAGAATGTCAATTAAAAGAAAGTAAAGTATTTCCCTTTGCAAATAACAGTTACTGGTCAAACAGAGAGACCAAATCAATAATGACACATATGGCAAAGGCAAATCATTCTAACTTAAATAAGAGAAAAATTGATCTTTAACCAGTTGGTACAGGTGACCAGGATTTAACAACACCGGCACAAAATGCAATATGGCAGAAAATCCAGACTTCCACCTTCACAATTAAAATGTAATTCAGTAAGGATACACCACTCTTTAGTGCGAGACATTTAGTAAATCAGTCCTGGTGAAACAATCCCTTGTGTCAGACTGTCATCTCCCTCTGCTAGAAGCCCTCTCTCTCCAATCCTGTTTTCCATGATAGAACAAATAATACACCCACACTTTTAATATTAAACTCCATCAAAACAGCTTCCCAATATCATATTACACCTGTGGTGCTGGGCAATAAGCTCCCATCCCTCCAGTGTTTGGGCCCTGGTCTCCATCCATTAACCGTTTGTGATCCTGGGCTGGTGGCATGGGGGCAACAGTGACACCATCAGTGAAGCACAAGCACTGTAAGGAAACATGAATAGTTACATACTCAAATGTATATGACTAAAACTAGCACCACTGGAAATGGTGAACATAAACCCAGTTTTCAGGCTTATAAAACCTGATTGTAAAAGCAATAAACTCCACCCCCCTAGTAATATAAAACACACATTATCATTCTAAGCACTTCTCCACCTTTGCCCCCGCAAGAAATATCAACTTGTGCTATAGAACCCTTATATACAAGTAATTCTGTAGGAACAGCAGAGTGACACTGTGGAAGCACACAGATACGAAAAGCATCTGGAATGCTCCATTGCAGAGGTTACTCCTGAGGAAGGGAAGCATTCCATAATTCTTTTTCCTTCTTCTGTGATCACAAAAAACAAACTGACTTTCAAAATTACGTAGCTACCATATGCTTCCATGCTTTGTAGTGTCTTCAGAGAGCTCCCCCTGCCAGTCTCTTTTGGGAATTAAGTGCTGTCACTCACTGTTTGGGCAATTGCAAATATTGCTCACTCAGGACTGCTTACAAGAAGCTTTTATAATTCCATTCAGAGGCAAGCAGGGGTACCCTTATAACACTAAGCAAAAAGAGCCAAACAACATATGTATTTCAGACTCTACAAAATTGTACTCACCCATGACGGATTATTTTTGACAACCAAGTAAAATACTATTTTTTGCTTTTTCATAGACTCGTAGCCTCTAAGGTCAGAGGGGACCATCATCTAGTCAGACCTCTTGCACATTGCAGGCCACAGAACCTCACCCACCCACTCAAGTAATAGACCTCTAACCTCTGGCTGAGTTACTGAAGCCCTCAAAGAACTTTCAGGTAAGTTTTCATGTTCTTGAACTGAAATCCTCTGATGTCCTTTTGGCTAATTAAGAGTATCACCTCGTACATACTTAACTTGAGAGAACCACCAGTCTAAGCTCCCCTTAGTTCCAGACCAGGTCACTCTAAAGAAGACGACCTTCTGTTTTTCTTCAGGCAAGGCAGGATACTGACGTGGCCTCCGCTATGACTGGTCAATAAAACAGTGATGGCTATTTTTCATATATATCACATCACCCTCCAAAGCTCAAGTGTGCCTCATCTAATATAAGCCTATTTTAGCCCTGAGTGAGAAACCCAAGACCATACTTAGATTTCCTATGTTGCAGCGTTAATGCAAAGTTACCCACACCATCTTTTAGAAACTGAGTCTGAATTCTCATGTACACTTAGGCCTGTATACACCAGTTTGCCAGCGTTAAGGGGCCTTAAAGTGGGTGGAACTAGAATTTATGTCCGTTTCAGGCTTCTCTAGACTGCCAGAATGGTGTAAAGGGGCCTTACTGTTAACAAAAATTCAGGCCCTGATACTGGTTACTTGTACAGTATCTTCTAAGTAACTTGGTACAGTAGGTCCCTAAAATGTTCCTTCAGTAACCCAAACTCTTAAGAGGACAAGACGCATACTTACAGAAACCTCTTCTCCTACAAGAAGTTCTTCAACAACAACAGTTTCCCCAGCAGCTCCAAAAGTCTTATCCTGCATTAAAAATCATCTTTATTTCTTCTGTCTCCATTTCAGGTGATTTCAAACAACCTTTGTAATCCTCCCAAACCAGCAAGGAAAAATACATCTGGAACCATCTGTTCTGTTTCCATTCTCCACATCAGACATGTTGGCAATATTGAATGCTCCCCCTCCCACTTTTCATAATACAGACATGCTCTTGAAAGTTTATAAACGCAACACTAATACCACTTGGGTTATTGACTGGCAATTCCGCATACCTTTTTTGTTTTATGTTTTGAACCAATATTATTTCAGACTGGAGCAATGATTCTCAGCCTTGTGGAGCAGAAAAGCCACTTTGTTCAGAACACATTACAATGGAATGCGAGAACATCGCTCCACGGAAATGTTTGCATGCTGACCACATATTAATGCAGTGCACTGCCAAGGCAACTTTGTGGCTCTCTGAGGCCATGTCTACACTACCACTTTTGTCGGTATAACTTATGTTGCTCAGGGGTGTGAAAAAATTGACATTAGCGATTATCTTCCAAAACTCATGGAAGATGGGAAAGATGCCAGAGGACTGGAAGAGGGGAAAATATAGAGCCAATCTGTAAAAAGGGGAATAAGGACAACAAAGGGGAATTATAGACCAGTCAGTTTAATGTCAGTACCCAGAAAGATAATGGAGCAAATAATCAAGAAATCAAATTTGCGAACACCTAGAAGATAATAAGGTGAGAAGTAACAGCCAACGTAGATTGGTTAATAACAAATCATGTCAAACCAACTTAATAGCTTTCTTTGACAGGATAACAAGTCTGGATAGAAGGGAAGCAGTAGATGTGGTATATCTTGAATTTAGTAAGGCTTTTGATACAGTCTCGCATGACCTTCTCATAAACAAACAAGAAAAATACAACCTAGATGGAGCTACTATAAGGTGGATGCATAATTAGTTGGAAAACCATCCCCAGAGAATAATTACCAGTTGTTCACAGTCAAGTTGGAAGGGAATATCAAGTGGGGACCCTCAGGGATCAGTCCTGGGTCCGGTTCTGTACAGTATCTTCATCAATGATTAAGATAGTGGCACTTATAAAGTTTGTGGACGATACAAAGCTGGGAAGGGTTGCAAGTGCTTTGGAGGATAGGATTAAAATTCAAAATGATCTGGAAAATCTGGCAAAATGGTCTGAAGTAAACAGCATGAAATTCAATAGGACAAATGCAAAGTACTCCACTTGGGAAGGCACAATCAATTGCACAAATTCAAAATGGGAAATGACTGCCTTGGAAGGAGTACTGCGGAAAGGGATGGAGGGGTAATAGTGAATCACAAGCTAAATATGATGCAACAGTGTAACACTGTTGCAAAAGAAGTAAACATCATTCTGGGATGTATTAGCAGGAGTGTTGTAGGCAAGACACTAGAAGTAACTCTTCTGCTCTCCTCTGCACTGATTAGGCCTCGACTGGAGTATTGTGTCCAGTTCTGGGTGCCACACATCAGGAAAGATGTGGACAAATTAGAGAAAGTCCAGAGGAGAGCAACAAAAATGATTAAAGGTCTAGAAAACATGATCTATGAGGAAAGATGGAAAAAAATTAGTTGGTTTAATTTGGAAAAGAGCAGACAGAGGGGGGACAAGATAACAGTTTTCAAGTACATAAAAGGCTGTTGCAAGGAGGAAGGTAAAAAATTGTTCTCATTAACCTCTGAGGATAGGATAAGAAGCAATGGGCTTAAATTGGAGCAAGGGAGGTTTAGGTTGGACATTAGGAAGCACTTCCTATCTGTCAATGTAGTTAAGCATTGGAACAAATTGCCTAGGGAGGTTGTGGAATCTTTATCATTGGAGGTTTTTTATGAACATGTTAGGCAAACGCCCGTCACGAATCATTTAAGGACTATTACTAGTCTGCCTTGTGTGCACGGGACTGAACTAGATGACCTCTCGAGGTCCCTTCCAGTCCTACACTTCTATGAGTCTATGTGCTTAGCTTTACAGGTATTCCACTGGGATTTAAGCACATATGTACAGTTAAGCATATGCTCACGTGCTTTGCTGAATCAGCACCTACAGCTGAGGCTGCATGTTCAGTTTCAAGGACCTTTTTCTTTAGTTTGCCTTAGCCAGTTTAATCATAGGAGTACTATTAGAGTAAATAGTTAGAGTCCTGCCAGTTCTGTAATATCAGGGACACAAAAGGGATGAAGAAAAAGCAAAGCCATAAGGAAGCAAGTATGAAAATGGGATCTTATTTATGCCCATAGAGATTGTGCCTGGAAAGAGAATGCTTCCCGAAGGAATAAAATATTGTATTAATTCATATACACCCAAATAGTGCAAGCACAATATGAGAAGGGATAATCTCAGACAACTGGTGGATAAGGTCCCATGGCAAGAAAATCTTGGGGGAAAAGGAGTTCAGGAGAATGGGTAGTTTCTCATGGAGACAATATTAAAGACAACTGCAAATTATCCAGATGCAAAGGAAAGATTGGAAGAATAGTAAGAGGACAATATGGCTCCATCAGGAGCTCTTTAATGACCTGAAAAATCAAAATGGACTCCTACAAAAAGTAGAAACATGGATGAATTACCAAGGAGGAGTAAAAAAGAACAGCACAAGCACGAAGGGACAAAAATCAGGAAGGGTAAGGCACAAAATAAGTTATACCTAGCAAGGGACATAAAAGGGAATAAGTAAAGCTCCTTTAAATACATTCAGAGCAAGAGAAAGACAAGGAAAATGTAGGTTCTCAATTTAATGGTGAGGGAGAGCTAATAACGGATTACATCAATAAGTCTGCGATGTTTAATGCCTATTTTGCTTCAGTCTTTGCTAAAAAGATTAACGGTGACCAGATACTCAACACAACTAATATTAACAAATAGGGGAAAGACAAAACAGGGAACAGGTTAAAGAATATTTAGGTAAGTTACATGTATTCAAGTCATCAGGGCCTGATGAAATTCATCCTAGGGTTATTTAAGGAACTAGCTGAAGCAATATTGGAACTCTTATCAATTATCTTTGAGAACTCATGGAGGACAGGTGAGGTCCCAGAAGACTGGAGAAGGGTATACCTAGTACCCATATTTAAAAAGGAGGACAAAGAGGACCCAGGAAAATATAGACCAGGTAGATACCTGAAAAAAATTATTAAACAATTACCTGGAAAAAATTATTAAACCAATCAATTTGTAAGCACCTAGAGAATAACAGTGTTATAAGGAACAGCCAGCACAGATTTGGGAAGAACAAATCATGCCAAACCAACTTAATATCTTTCTTTGACAGGGTTAATGGATAGGGGAGAAACAGTAGACATGATAGATCTTGATTTTAGTAAAGCTTTTGACACAGTCCTACATGACACTCTCATAAGCAAGCCAGGGAAATGTGGTCTAGATTAAATTACTATTCGGTGGGTCCACAACTGGTTGAAAGACCATACTCAAAAGAGTAGTTATCAATGGTTTGCTGGGATGGTGCATTTAGTGGGATCCTGCAGGGGTCAGTCAGGATCTGGTACTATTCAATATTTTCATTAATGACTTGGATAATGGAGTGGAGAGTATGCTTATAAAATTTGCAGATGACATCAAACTGGGGGGGAAGGGGGTGTTTACAGATACTTCAGAGGACAGGATTAGAATTCAAAGTGACCCTGACAAATTGATGAATTGGCCTGAATTCAGCAAGATGTAATTCAATAAAGACAAGTGCAAAGTAATACACTTAGGAAGTAAAAATCAACAGTACAGAATGAGGAACTGGCTAAGTGGTAGTACTGCTGAAAAGGATCTGGGGGTTAGAGTGGATCACACTGAATATGAGTCAACAATGTGATGCAGTAGCAAAAAAGGCATATATTCTGGGGCGTATTAACAGCAGTGTTGAATTTAAGACACAGGAGGTAATTGTCCCTCACTACTTGGCACTGGTGAGGCCTCAGCTAGAGTACTGTGTCCGGTACAGGATGCCACACTGTAGGAAAGATGTGGATAAGTTGGAAAGAATCTGGAGAAGAGCAACAAAAATTATAAAAGGTTTAGAAAAGCTGACCTATTGGGAAAGATTAAAAAACTGGGCATATTTAGTCTTGAGAAAAGAAGACTGAGGAGGAGGGACCTGATAACAGTTTGAAAATTGTTAGGAGCTGTTATGAAGAGGACTGTGATCAACCGTTCTCTACGTCCACTGAAGGCAGAATGAGATTTAGGTTAGATATTAGTAAAATCTTTCTAAGTGTAAGGACAGTTAAGCACGGAAATAGGGTACCAAGGGAGGTTGTGGAATCCCCATCACTGGAGGCTTCTAAGAACAGGCTGGACAAATACCTATCAGGGATGGTCTAGTTTTATTTTGTCCTGCCTTGGCATAGAGGGGCTGGATTTGCTGACTTTTCAAAGTCCTTTTTAGCCCCAAATTTCTATGCATCTATAAGTTGTGTTAGGCTAATGTATGTTCCATGTAAATCACACAAAAATGCCTGTGACATTTTGCTATCGTTACTAACAAACAAAAATCTCATGCAAAATGAGTATTTACATAACATTGCAACTCACCTGCATGATTTCATGCACAGCTTTGCAGGCTCCCTCTTTGTTAGTAGCCACAATTACTCCTTTGCCAGCAGCCAGACCACTAGCTTTTACAACCAGGGCAGGGAAGTCCGTGCTTTAAAAAAAAAAAAAAAAAAAAAAAAAAGAGAGAGAGAGAATGACTGAGGGATTCCATAATAACCTGTCAGCCTCTGATGCATTTTCAAGTCCAAGCCTCCTACCTTCATAGATTTGGAAGGTTGAAAATAAGAGTTCATATGTTCATATCACAGTAGCCATTTAACTTTGATTGAATAAAAGACATAATCAAGTGTCTTCCCCTGCCAACCCACTTCACTACACTATTTCTGGTTGGCATTTCTTTCCACTGTTGTCTGACACTACTTTTCTGACAGGGAAAATAAGTATATTTTATTTCTGTTAGCACTGCAGACCAATACTGTTACTGAGCGAGCAGGTCTGACTTCTGACTAATGCAGTTGTGGGCAACCTGCAGCTCGTCAGGGTAATCCGCTGGCGGGCTGCGAGACAGTTTGTTTACATCGACCGTCCACAGGCATGGCTGCCCACAGCTCCCAGTGGCCGGAGTTCGCCGTTCCCAGCCAGTCAGAGAACACTTCAATCTCTCTGGTCACGCAATCACAGACATGAAGGTCGCTATCTTAAAACAAAAAAACTTCAAATCCAGACTCCAGCGAGAAACTGCTGAATTGGAATTCATTTGCAAATTGGATACTATTAATTTAGGCTTAAATAGAGACTGGGAGTGGCTAAGTCATTATGCAAGGTAGCCTATTTCCTCTTGTTTTTTCCTACCCCCCCCCCCCCAGATGTTCTGGTTTAACTTGGATTTAAACTTGGAGAGTGGTCAGTTTGGATGAGCTATTACCAGCAGGAGAGTGAGTTTGTGTGTGTATGGGGGTGGGGGGGATGTGAGAAAACCTGGATTTGTGCAGGAAATGGCCCAACCTGATGATCACTTTAGATAAGCTATTACCAGCAGGACAGTGGGGTGGGAGGAGGTATTGTTTCATATTCTCTGTGTATATATAAAGTCTGCTGCAGTTTCCACGGTATGCATCCAATGAAGTGAGCTGTAGCTCACGAAAGCTCATGCTCAAATAAATTGGTTAGTCTCTAAGGTGCCACAAGTACTCCTTTTCTTTTTGCGAATACAGACTAACACGGCTGTTACTCTGAAACCTATGAAAGGTTGTTTACCTGGTAATAAAGCTACAAGCTTCTTTCGGATTGGTGAATGCTTTCCATCTTGCAGTAGGGATCCCATGCCGGTCCAGAAAGGCTTTAGAAAAACTCTTACTGGACTCTAGCTGAGCTGCCTTTGCTGTAGGACCAAAACATCTTACCCCAGCTCCTGTCAAGTCATCAACAATGCCTAGCAATAAAGATATTTAAGAATTATTATAACTACAGTACTGAGCTGGTTTATAAGATTTACAGGTTAATAAAGTTGTTGCTTTGTATTACCACTTTGACATATTAGATAGTAACAGCTACAAACACTGTGCCATGTATAGGATACATCATGGGATTGTGGTCATTTTACCCCATGGATCTCAAGGGCAGTGTTTGCCGTAACTAGCAGGGGACGATCTGGGCTTTGGGACTCCTGGGTCAGAATTTGTTGTTGCAGCATGTAACTGCAATAACACCACTTTAACAGGTACAACTCCTTTCCCCCTTTATTAGGGTTCGAAAACTCCATGGTAATAATTGGGGGAGAATAATCGCATGAGGTGGCAATTTTTGATGATGTGAGAGAATCAAACTGAAAACCTATAAATTCTGTAGATAAGTCTCTATGTGCTGACTTGCAAATCAGTCAGTCATTTTCAGAAACATTACATTTAAAAAGTTAGTTAAGGTTGCTAAGTGACAACACTGACATATCATTTACAAAACCCAAGCACTTAAAAGAAAAGATCTGAATAGTTAAGGACATCATAAATTTTAAACTACTCGCATAAGAACCTTCAGAAATGTGCATTTCATCAGAATACAACCACCTGGAACTTCAAGGAACAATGGGCCTGTACCTGTTCTCAATAAACACATTCGGAGACTTGCTATTGACTTCAATGGGAAGAGAAGAAGGCCTAATATTCCATTAACCTAGGGGACCCTGAAAGTCCCGTCCCGTCCCCCCGATATGAAACTGGCCCTCAAACAAAAACAAAACAATATAAAACCAAAAAATACACTGAGAATATTTCTTCAGCACAGATTATAATAATCAGGAGATTCTGGTTTCTATTCCTGACTGCCTGCATGACTTTGGGCAAGTCAATTAGAGCCTGATTTGCAGAGATACTGTGCCCACCCACAAATCCTATTAACTTCAACAAACATTGCAAGTATTCAGCACCTCTAAAAATTAGACCTTTAATCACGCTGTGCCTCAGTGCCATATCTGCAAAATTTGAATATTAATACCTCCCTACATCACAGTATAAATCAGGTAAAGTTTACAAGGTGCTCAGACACTATAGTGCCACAGAAAGCCTCTAAATAAACAAACAACAACTATCCTCAGCAGTGGTAATTTTTTCCAGCACATCTGATGCAATAAATTAAAACCCATAATTCCATGAACAGTTATATGGCAATAAGTGGGTGGAACTTTAATAACAATTTATTTTAAATTTACCAGCAGCAAGAGGAACTTCTGGGCCAACCACCACAAGTTTGATCTCATTGTCTTTGCAGAACTGGATAAGAGCGGCATGATTACTGATTGAGATGGCTGTCAAAAGATGCAAGAGAAATTTAAACAGAGAGTATAATGATGAACAGAAGATTTACATATAAAAGAGAAAGCTTCCAAGAGACTAAATATCAAATTGTGTGATGAAAGCTCTGCAAAGAGGCAATATTATCGCACGACTTTTATCCAGAATAAATAAATCCAACGTCAACAGTGGGCTGAGTCACCTGAACTCACACAGTTCTGAGCTGGATTGGTCATTTGCAATGCGAGTGACAGCAGCCTGAAGCTACTCTCACCATTTGAGAAAAAGAGAGCAAAAGCATACATCCTCCTTAGTCCTGGAATATTTTGCTTTAAGCCTTTTTCTCTTTTCATGATATAGTGTTGCTAACGAGGATGCTATGCTGCATGTTCACAGGATGGGAAATATACTGAGAAAGGTGAGAGTTTTGCGGTAGAGAGTTTTGCGGTATTTTAGGTTGCCACAAAAACCAAATTAAATCCACAGGATTATATCCTGATTGTTTAAACCCTTGAGATTAGCAATACTGCCACTGGCAAATAAAAGCATCATGTCAGATTGCAGCATCCCCTCTATATGCACACCCCAGCTCCAGGTGAGATTCTCTCTTGTGCCCAGCTTCTACTAAATGCAGCCAAGTAAGGGGTGCTCTGTCAGAGCGACCTGACTATGGGTTTCTGATTGTCTGTCCCAGCACTGGCACAGGTTAGAATAGCTTGGGGGAAAAAATCAAGACATTATACTACTCCCTGTATTGTCTTCCTGCAGGACTCAGCTAAAAACAAACATTATGACATACAAAACATTAGCAGAGGATCCACAGCATGTGCCAAGAAAGAACAATGAATGAGTCATTTTGTTCACGTATTATTCCAAAATGCTCCTGTTTACTGTGGAACATAATTTTCGTGAGGGTGTAAACTGAAAGGGAATATTTTTGTATTCTTTCTGAAACCATTAAATTTGGCATAGGACTATTGTATTCTATGCTGAAGAAAGGAACAGAGGCCAGAGTTTTCAAACCTGGGTGCCTAAAGTTTGACTCCTAACTCCATATTCAGGCACCAAAATAAAAAAGTCATCGGAAGTGTTGTACACCCAGAAATCCCAATGAAGTCAGTGGGTGCTCATCATGTTTGCGAAACAAAGCACTTTTATTCAGTTGCCTAAATATGGAGTTAGCAGTCTCACTTCAGACACCCAGGTTTGAAAGTTTTGGCCACTATGATGAAAGTTTGGGAAAACTGGTATTAGATTATTTATTTATTTAAAAAGATCTGATATCCTTTTTTACCTCAATGACTTGCAAAATAAGTTACCCATAAAGCCACTTTTTTAAGAGACAGGTGTTGTTTAACTGCGATAGTACTATAAACCTTTTGTGAAAGAGAAATTTTTTTTTAAATGTTCATTATTTCCTTTGAAAAAATCACGAGACATAGGATTTCAGTGCTAATTAAAGGGCATCTTGTGCATCCTGCTGTACATCACTGCCAAAGAGAGGGAAGGATAGACTTCCAGGAGCAAAACTTGATTAGACTGAAGTCAGTGGCAACACTCCCATTGACATACATGGAAAAAGGATTAAATCCCCATGCTTTAGAACATAATAAGGCTCACATGCCTCTGTGTAATTATTTCTTATTTTCTCACACATGCTGAAATCTAGACTGAGTTCCTGGCCCAAGCAGCAAGTCTTGGCTCTACAGAGATGCAAGGGGAGTGGGCGGAAGTAGGATGAAGCCTTCCCCCCCAGGCCACAGAATATGAATTCACCCCTCCTCACAAATCCAGGTTATGCCCCTTGAATGCCTAAAGGGGCTTGGATTTACCCCTTAACACACATTCATTGCAGCTCCAGTCCAGCGAAGTACTTAAACGGCTTTTGAGGGGACTACTCAAGTAGCTAAAATGATGTTCATGATTTGTTGGATTGGGGCCAGACTCTCCAGTATGTAGATAAATGCATCTTTTTTTACTGGGAAAGTGACAGAAAAGTGTAGTAATTCTAACAGTATTCTTTAAATGACATATTTAATTTAATCATCTGGACCTCATGCAAACTGACTTTAACTTGATTTAACACAGGGACAAACCTCTTTGTTTAACATTGTGGATGCAGAGGGATCATATGATTTCCATGGAAATGCTCATTCCCTTCCCCTCACCCTCAAAAACAAGCAACAGATTTGTTCTGTTTGGTTGATGACACTGCAAATGGAAAAATAAGATAGAGAAAAATAAATATGGCATTTCTTTGGTTGAACCCTGAGGTGGAAGTTACAGAGCAGTGGTTTTCAACCTGTGGTCCGCAGACCTCGGGGCGGCCGCAAACTATGTGTAAGGGATCCACAAAAGGTTGTCGTTACCACAGAACAATGGTTTTCAACCTGGGGTCTGCAGACTATGTCTAAGATTTCCAAAGGGGTCCACACCTCCATTCAAATTTTTTTAGAGGTCCACAAATGAAAAAAAGGTTGAAAGGCCCTGATCAGAGCATTTATTTTACATTCAGAATGTGTGAAATCTGTCATGGCTCATGTTTCCACAGAAGGTGGTAAGACATACAAAAGCAGATTTTAGTCGCATGCTATACAAGGATAATATACCGTATGTATGTGTATATAATGCATATCTACTGCATTAATTTTTATTTTATGTGTAATAACATATTTTAAAGTATACAGTTTATAATATATTAGTTGAAATATATGGAAACATAAGCCAGTCATTAAAATATTCTCTGCAGCTGTGTGATCTAATGGAGTAAGTAATTCTGGCTCCCTCTCCTGGACTGAGTAATTATTCCTGCTCGCCCACTGAGCCCTGGTCTACATTAGGACTTTAGGTCGAATTTAGCAGCATTAAATCGATGTAAACCTGCACCCGTCCACACGATGAAGCCCTTTATTTCGACTTAAAGGGATCTTAAAATCGATTTCCTTATTCCACCCCTGATAAGTGGATTAGCGCTTAAATCGGCTTTGCCGGCTCGAATTCGGGGTACTGTGGACACAATTCGACGGTATTGGCCTCCGGGAGCTATCCCAGAGTGCTCCATTGTGACCGCTCTGGACAGCACTCTCAACTCAGATGCACTGGCCAGGTAGACAGGAAAAGAACCGCGAACTTTTGAATCTCATTTCCTGTTTGGCCAGCGTGGCAAGCTGCAGGTGACCATGCAGAGCTCATCAGCACAGGTGACCATGATGGAGTCCCAGAATCGCAAAAGAGCTCCAGCATGGACCGAACGGGAAGTACGGGATCTGATCGCTGTTTGGGGAGAGGAATCCGTGCTATCAGAACTCCGTTCCAGTTTTCGAAATGCCAAAACCTTTGTCAAAATCTCCCAGGGCATGAAGGACAGAGGCCCCCGAAGCAGTGCCGCGTGAAACTGAAGGAGCTGAGGCAAGCCTACCAGAAAACCAGAGAGGCGAACGGCTGCTCCGGGTCAGAGCCCCAAACATGCTGCTTCTATGATGAGCTGCATGCCATTTTAGGGGGTTCAGCCACCACTACCCCAGCCGTGTTGTTTGACTCCTTCAATGGAGATGGAGGCAATACGGAAGCAGGTTTTGGGGACAAAGAAGATGATGATGAGGTTGTAGATAGCTCACAGCAAGCAAGCGGAGAAACCGGTTTTCCCAACAGCCAGGAACTTTTTCTCACCCTGGACCTGGAGTCAGTACCCCCCGAACCCACCCAAGGCTGCCTCCTGGACCCAGCAGGCGGAGAAGGGACCTCCGGTGAGTGTACCTTTTAAAATACTATACATGGTTTAAAAGCAAGCATGTGAAAGGATTACTTTGCCCTGGCATTCGCGGTTCTCCTGGATGTACTCCCAAAGCCTTTGCAAAAGGTTTCTGTGGAGGGCAGCCTTATTGCGTCCTTCATGGTAGGACACTTTACCACTCCAGGCCAGTAACACGTACTCGGGAATCATTGTACAACAAAGTATTGCAGTGTATGTTTGCTGGCGTTCAAACAACATCCGTTCTTTATCTCTCTGTGTTATCCTCAGGAGAGTGAGATATAATTCATGGTCACCTGGTTGAAATAGAGTGCTTTTCTTCAGGGGACACTCAGAGGAGCCCATTCCTGCTGGGCTGTTTGCCTGTGGCTAAACAGAAATGTTCCCCGCTGTTAGCCACAGGGAGGGGGGAAGGTTGAGGGGGTAGCCACGCGGTGGGGGGAGGCAAAATGCGACCTTGTAATGAAAGCACATGTGCTATGTATGTAATGTTAACAGCAAGGTTTACCCTGAAAGAGTGTAGCCACTGTTTTATAAAATGTGTCTTTTTAAATACCGCTGTCCCTTTTTTTTTCCTCCACCAGCTGCATGTGTTTCAATGATCACAGGATCTTCTCCTTCCCAGAGGCTAGTGAAGCTTAGAAAGAAAAATAAACGCACTCGCGATGAAATGTTCTCCAAGCTCATGCTGTCCTCCCACAATGACAGAGAACAGACGAATGAGTGGAGGCAAATAATGTCAGAGTGCAGGAAAGCACAACATGACCGGGAGGAGAGGTGGCGGGCTGAAGAGAGGGCTGAAGCTCAAATGTGGCGGCAGCGTGATGAGAGGAGGCAGGATTCAATGCTGAGACTGCTGGAGGACCAAACCAGTATGCTCCAGTGTATGGTTGAGCTGCAGCAAAGGCAGCTGGAGCACAGACTGTCACTACAGCCCCTGTGTAACCAACCGCCCTCCTCCCCAAGTTCCATAGCCTCCACACCCAGACGCCCAAGAACTCGGTGGGGGGGCCTCCGGCCAACCAGCCACTCCACCACAGAGGACTGCCCAAAAAAAAAGAAGGCTGTCATTCAATAAATTTTAAAGTTGTAAACTTTTAAAGTGCTGTGTGGCATTTTCCTTCCCTCCTCCATCACCCCTCCTGGGCTACCTTGGTAGTCATCCCCCTATTTGTGTGAGGAATGAATAAAGAATGCATGAATGTGAAGCAACAATGACTTTATTGCCTCTGCAAGCGGTGATTGAAGGGAGGAGGGGCGGGTGGTTAGCTTACAGGGAAGTAGAGTGAACCAAGGGGCGGGGGGGGGGTTTCATCAAGGAGAAACAAACAGAACTTTCACACCGTAGCCTGGCCAGTCATTAAACTGGTTTTCAAAGCTTCTCTGATGCGTACCGCGCCCTCCTGTGCTCTTCTAACCTTCTAAGATGCCCTGGTGTCTGGCTGCGCATAACCAGCAGCCAGGCGATTTGCCTCAACCTCCCACCCTGCCATAAACATCTCCCCCTTACTCTCACAGATATTGTGGAGCACACAGCAAGCAGCAATAACAGTGGGAATATTGGTTTTGCTGAGGTCTAAGCGAGTCAGTAAACTGCGCCAGCGCACCTTTAAACGTCCAAATGCACATTCTACCACCATTCTGCACTTGCTCAGCTGTAGTCGAACAGCTCCTGACTACTGTCCAGGCTGCCTGTGTACGGCTTCATGAGCCATGGCATTAAGGGGTAGGCTGGGTCCCCAAGGATACATATAGGCATTTCAACATCCCCAACAGTTATTTTCTGGTCTGGGAATAAAGTCCCTTTCTGCAGCTTTTGAAACAGACCAGAGTTCCTGAAGATGCGAGCGTCATGTACCTTTCCCGGCCATCCCACGTTGATGTTGGTGAAACGTCCCTTGTGTTCCACCAGAGCTTGCAGCACTATTGAAAAGTACCCCTTGCGGTTTATGTACTCGGCGGCTTGGTTCTCCGGTGCCAAAATAGGGATATGGGTTCCGTCTATGGCCCCACCACAGTTAGGGAATCCCATTGCAGCAAAGCCATCCACTATGACCTGCACATTTCCCAGGGTCACTACCCTTGATATCAGCAGATCTTTGATTGCGTGGGCTACTTGCATCACAGCAGCCCCCACAGTAGATTTGCCCACTCCAAATTGATTCCCAACTGACCGGTAGCTGTCTGGCGTTGCAAGCTTCCACAGGGCTATCGCCACTCGCTTCTCAACTGTGAGGGCTGCTCTCATCCTGGTATTCATGCGCTTCAGGGCAGGGGAAAGCAAGTCACAAAGTTCCATGAAAGTGCCCTTACGCATGCGAAAGTTTCGCAGCCACTGGGAATCGTCCCAGACCTGCAACACTATGCGGTCCCACCAGTCTGTGCTTGTTTCCCGAGCCCAGAATCGGCGTTCCACAGCATGAACCTGCCCCATTAGCACCATGATGCATGCATTGGCAGGGCCCATGCTTTCAGAGAAGTCTGTGTCCATGTCCTGATCACTCACGTGACCGCGCTGACGTCGCCTCCTCGCCCGGTATCGCTTTGCCAGGTTCTGGTGCTGCATATACTGCTGGATAATGCGTGTGGTGTTTAATGTACTCCTAATTGCCAAAGTGAGCTGAGTGGCCTCCATGCTTGCCTTGGTATGGCGTCCGCACTGAAAAAAGGCGCGGAATGATTGTCTGCCGTTGCTCTGACAGAGGGAGGGGCGACTGACGACACGGCTTACAGGGTTGGCTTCAGGGAGCTAAAATCAACAAAGGGGGTGGCTTTACATCAGGGAGTATTTCAGGCAGGACTTCACGGAGGGTTCCAATAAGAAATAGTGCACCTAAGTTATTGTTCTTATTGGAACAAGGAGGTTAGCCTGGCCTCTGATTGATACATGGCTAGATTTACCTCGCTGCACCTTCTCTTTGAGTGACTGCAGTGTGACCTAGAGGAATGAGTCCCCTAGACGGGGGAGGAAGGGAAGCAAATGAATACAGAACAAATCTGGTGTATTTCTTGTTTTGATCCACTCCATCTATCTTTTACATCTTTGGCTGGCAGCAGACGGTGCAGAAGGACTGCATGCCATCCACATCTCATGGCTGCTCGGCAAAAGATGGTACAGTACGACTGCTAGCCATCCTCATCTCTTGCCTGCCCGGCTGAAGATGGTACAGTACGACTGCTAGCAATCTGTATCGCCTGCCTGCTCACCATAAGACGGTTCAATAGGACTGACTGCAGGACTAAAGAGAATGACCTGGTCAAGTCACTCCAAATTTAGTCCCTGCGCCCATGTCTGCTCAGGCACTCCCCCGACGTGGCCAGGAGCACCTCGGACATGACGATGACGGCTACCAGTTGTACTGTACCGTCTGCTGCCACAAGGCAAGGGGTTGCTGCTACTGTGTAGCAATGCCGTACCGCGTCTGCCAGCACCAAGGAGACATAGGGTGACGGTTACCTGAGCGGGCTCCATCCTTGCCATGGTATGGCGTCTGCACAGGTAACTCAGGAAAAAAGGCGTGAAACGATTGTCTGCCCTTGCTTTCACGGAGGGAAGGAGGGAACGGGGGCCTGACAATATGTACCCAGAACCACCCGCGACAATGTTTTACCCCCATCAGGCATTGGGATCTCAACCCAGAATTCCAATGGGCAGCGGAGACTGCGGGAGCTGTGGGATAGTTATCCACAGTGCAATGCTCCAGAAGTCGACTCTAGCCTCGGTACTGTGGAAGCACTCCGCCGAGTTAATGCACTTAATGCACTTAGAGCATTTTCTGTGGGGACACACACACTCGAATATATAAAAGTGATTTCTAAAAAAATGACTTCTATAAATTCGACCTTATTCCGTAGTGTAGACATACCCTGAATCATTGTGTGACTTTAGGAAAGTCACTTAAGCCAACATTTTCAAAAGTCACCACCAATTTTGGATGCTCAACTTTAACTCAGGTCTGACTTTTATAATTGATGACTACCAACAATTCCAATTCAAGCCAATTGACGCTGTAGGTACTTTAAAACCTCTGAAAAAGGTACCTAGAATTGACCTAACCTCATTATGTCCTGACATGAAAAACATGGATAAGAACATTTTCTTACCTACAGCATTCACCCTTAAAAACTTGCTAATTCTCTCAGATAATTAAATAAGCAATATCTCAACACACACCTAACATTCCTTGTGGGCACAAGCGTGACCCAGATTACACACCTGTGCAGAGGAAATAAGGAAGCATAAGGGGAATAAAGCAGCACCAGAGTGGGATACCTGTGTTATAGGCAGGCTAGGAAGGATTTGATTTTTAATTGGAAAACGTCAATTTTACTGTATACACACACGACAAAATACTTCCATCATCATAACAGAAATTACCAGATAGGCGAAGTAAGAAAAATGCTGCATGAGAACTTATTGGAGTTGGATTTAAGGTGATTTACTTTATACATTTTGACGTGATGTTGACACTGTGTGCTTAACAGTTATGAAGCTTTAACGTTTTGAATCTCTGCTGTCATTAAATAACGATTATCTGACCCTCCCCATGGTTTTCTGTAACTGTGAAAATCAATACTTAAAAAAAATCCTTAAAAATAAACATTGATATTATCCGTCAAAATTATGAGTAGGCTTGGCAGAATTCAGGCATTTGTTTTATAGACAGCAGCCTCTGCAGGGCCTCTTGCTACACAAGAGGGTGGGTAGTGTCTTGACTCCGCCTCCCCAAAGCAGCACCAGCACAGCTGAGCTGGTGCAGAGGGGGAAATAATCTGCACAAGATAAATTACAGTCTGAGTAAAGCTTTTTTAATTACTTCTCACCCTATCCAAACATCACCTTTATAAGCATTCAGGGTCTGAAACATAAGAACTCCTATAACACTAACAGATAGAACCCTAAATTTATCAATGAACCAGTTTAGGCTCAACTATTGGTAATACACATTAAAAAAAATACTATTTAGGTTCTCTTTTTCGTTTATTACCTGAATTTGAAATCTTTCCATTATTGGCTGTTCCTGCATTTCCCGGAGCGACTAGCACTTGTTTTATATGTGGTGACTGTGCTAATTTCCAGGCCAGGGCATGCTCTCTGCCTCCGCCACCAATCACAAGCACTCGATCAGCCATCAGTCTGTGCAAAACAACCAAAGTAATAATATTCAGGTTAGGAAAGCAACAACATCACTGCGTGCACTCATCAACTAACATCTTTAGTCTGCAGAGCAGCAGAGGAACTCACTGCAGAGGCAGATGCCTTTTTTGCCTGTTTCACATGATTGTTGTCCTGCAGGTTTGTGTATAAATGTGGTGATCGAGAAAGCAAGGTAATGATAGCACTGGCTCAACCAAGCACAGCACAAATGCCACAGAAGTTTTTCCATGGAGTTCTGCCAGTGCACATCAACATGAACCTCCTATACTATTCCTGGTTCTCTCCTTACCAGACTACCTACTGTACCAAAATTACACAGAAGTTTTATGACATGGATAAATGTTCACTACTGACCCAGCTGTGATTAATCACAGGACATTTTATACTTGCAACCTAAATAGGTTTCTGAAGAATGTGAAAATGTCAAAGGTAAAGTCCCTTTGGACTAGTGAAGAATTATTTGCTAATCTGTCTAGTGGTGTTGCTAAACTAAATGGGAGAGCTCAAGACTTCTCACAAGTGATGTCTGAGAATCTTCTTAATACCTTATATGAAAATGAAAAGGTCAGAATGATGAAACAGGGAAATGTCTTCCAACCTCGATCTTCTTCAGGACAGAGCAACCGTATTCCAAACAAAACTTTACAGACAAATACATGAAGAGCAGCATGTCCTGATAAAACAAAAAGCAGCCTGACCCTGCAAGGAGCTAATCCGGGGTCTGTTCCAACGTTCCCCAAAAAATCAGTGGAAACACTCCCAGTGATTCATTGAGAGTTAGCTGGGGGAACCCCCAAATGAACTAAGACTAACCAAGCCCACCTGTGCCACAATTGTTTTCCTGCATATAAAAGCCAGGGCCAGTGTTAGGGGAGAGCAAACAGGGCAGTTGCCTGCGGCCCCACGCAACCACATTGCTCAGGCTTCTGCTTCAACCCCGAGTGATGGGGTTCAGGGCCCTGGGCTTCAGACTTCTGCCATGGGCCCCAGTGAGTCTAATGCTGGCCCTGTTTGGTGGCCTCCCTGAAGCCTGCTCGCAGCCCCAGGACCCCTGGTTGAGAACTTCTGATCTATAATATCCACAGCAGACCAGTCTATCAGTTAGAACTTGAAAAAGCCATCCAGTAAAGGACAATTCGTCTAAGCAGAATGCCAGTAGCTACAAACTAGTGTTGCTAAGCCTGAATGTAAAAGGTACTAGTGGCAAAAAAGAGGTTTTTTTTAAAACCATAATACATACAAGGCAGTTGTTTATACACATTTCAAATAGACAGAGTTAACAGTATTATTAAATAGTGAAAATAAATTTTTAAAAGCCTTTCATGCAGAGGGAAGCAACCACAACCACTTTAATTTAATTCTTTTTAATGCTTAACAATAAATTTCACGTGGTCAATAAGGGGGTCTTGTGTCTTTGCTGTCCAAACCATCTTATATTCATTAGGAGGAAGAACATCGATTAAATAAGAATTTTACTCAAATTGAAAAAACAGCACTTTGTTGTAATCTTAGCAAACATGGCACTTAAATCCCATTTGTCTTCCTGCATTTCTTCCATGAAGAGGTTGGTCACCAACCCACTCATGTACATGTGTACAGTTTCACCCAAAGCAGCGCAGATAAACATTTGGCACAGTATTCATGTTGGATATGCATACATGCAAGCTCTATTTACAGAAGGCTAAAGACCAGAACTTCTATGTAAAAGGGTAAGAAAGAACTGTCAGAGAGCTAGTCTCCCCCCAAAATTCATAGATTCTAAGTCCAGAAGGCACCATTGTGATCATCCAGCCTCATCTCCTGTACAACTCAGGCCACAGAAATTCCCCTAATAATTCCGAGGGTATATCTTTTAGAAAAAACAATCAATCAATCTTGATTTAAAAATTGTCAGTGATGGAGAATCCACCATGACCCTTGACAAACTGTTCCATGGTTAAAAAGTGACATTACGACAGCTGTGACTCATAGCAGGTTTTCAGCCCATCAGCAAGACAAGGTATGTGCCTCATACCCAAATCAGCCATATTTCATGAGAAATGTAGTTAGTCTGCTGAAAGCATGACTCAAACCCTGCTACCTTCTCTCCATATAGCAGCTACCTAGTTTTGCTCCTTTCAAGGGCTAGACACTAGAAACTTGTCTTCCCTGGGAATTGTTACTATTCAGAGCATGGCTTCCACTACAAAGGGGTCACTTGGTTTAATATCATGAATATATATGAAAAAGCATGTTTTTAAACCTAAAAAGTCTTCATAGCAAATTATGGGCAGAAAGATCCCAGACATTTTTCAGAAGATATTTCAATTCTATATGATATAACATTTTTAAGTCTTGTACCAAATAGAAGACTCTTTCAGAGACCGAACATTTTAACAAAAACAAAAATAGAGTTTGAAGAATAAAGAAAACCCCTGAATAAATCATGAATTGTGGGGGGAGGAGAGAAGAGTTCAGAAAATTAAGCATTAAGCATGAAATACTTCACCATTAGCTATATAAATTTAGTTTTAAAAAACATATTTTCAGGTGCTCTAAACGGTAGCTTTCCGAAACGACATGCTGATGAAAAGACACTTCAGATTTATATAAATATTTTTAAAATACATTGATTGCAAAGTGACGTGTCCATTTAAAAGCTATCTACTCACTTTCATGAAAAAAATTAATGTTTTTAAAAAATTTCACACTGGTCCTAGAGATGGTCTAATCAGCCTGTGATGGAATGAAAAATCATCACTTATAGTAAAAATGTTTGATGTGAAAGGTAAGCAAGTAAAAGAAAAAAGGGAAGAAAGGTTAAGGGACTGGCCACAGTGAAGGATAATAATCTAAGAGGAAAACATTTTTTTCTTATTTAAAAATAATATAATGTATTAGACAGTTATCTCTTATTCCTAAATGAGTCAAATCCAATAAGCATGTTCCCATGGCAGCGTATGGAACCTCAGAGCACAAGAATACAGACTTGAAAAGCAAGGTTATCACAAGAGCCACAGAAATTAAAACACATGCTTTAAAGATTTATTCTGCAAGTTACTCCATTTGTGCTTGACACAGAGGCTGAAACCAGGACAGAGAATGTATTTAAGATAATGCTGATCTGAGAGAAGGGATACTCAGTAGCCAGACACACAATGACAAAAGAGAAAGTCAATCTCCAGTTAAATTGATGAACCCAGTCCCAATGCCACCGCCTTACTGACTACACCACACCAATGAGATAAAATAATCTGAGTTAAGAGTACCTTGAGAGAAGCTCAGCCCTTCACACACACACACAAAATAATAAAAAAGTATATAAAAAAAAAAAGACTGCATACGCTTAATTTTACACACATGAATAGTTCCATTGAATCAGGGGGATCTACATAAATAGCCTGATTTTCACAGCACTGAGCACCCCCAGCTTCTACAGAACTGCACTGAGTTTCTGGATGTTGAACACTTCTGGAAAAAAAAAAAAACACAAAAACCAGACAACTTAATTATGTATGTAAATATGGATGTTAATTTAGAAGCCTATGGAAAAGTTTGGCCGAGGCTCTGCACCTAGAATCTTGGAAAGAAGATCACAGAATTTAAACTTCATGTGTAGAGCAATGGGGATCCAGTGACTAATGACACCTATACCTCTTACCTAGGGCTTTTCAGCTATAGATCTCAAAGCACTTTATAAAAGGAGGCCAATTTCATTATCCCCATTTTCTAAAGGGGGAAAATGAGGCACAGAGAGCTGAAGTGTCATCCAGCAGGCCAGTGCCAGAAGTGGAAATAGAACCCAGATCTCCTAAATCCCAGTCCACTGCTTTCTCAGCAAAGTGACTCTAGAGGAAGGTGACATGGCTGAAGCAACAGATGAGAAAAATGACTTTGGCAGGGAGAAAAAAGGATTGGCCTTTTAGAAGGAACTCAAATCATTCGGTCATAACAGTTATACCTTGTCTCAAAATTCTTCCTAAAGTACAAGCAGTCACCTGAAGCCATATTCCGCTCCTAATTTAGGGAAACACACACTGGAAAACCAATACTAAAAATCAATGGGAATTTTGGTGGCCTCATCCCAACAGATACTCAAACCTGTAACCCTAATTATATTCAGTAAGAGTTCAGAGTGCTTTCAGGATCCAGACCTAGGTAAAGATTGCAGAATAAGGCCTAGAGAGAATAAAGGAAAGGAAAGAAGCATTTTCCTTCCTGCATAAATATTTTCAACATATATACTTACATATTTAAAGTAAATATACTTTAAAAAAAGATAACAAATGTCAGCAAATTTAACCACTAATTTCAAGCTTCCCTAGCTGAATTTAAAGAATTTAAGAGGACAATGCCAATTTTGGTAGTATCCCAAATTTGCAACTAAGGGAAAGAATAAAAGTAGGTTAAAAATCAAACCAAGATAGGTCAAAAGTTTAATATTCACTTTGTTAAAAGCAAATATTTCCCTACTTGTTTAAAGCCAAAAACTAAAACAGTGTAGCATTTATATAATACTAACATAACAAGCCAGTATGTGTGCATAATGAAAGAAACAAAATTTAAATTTCTAGTTTCTGAGATGCAATGCTGAGCAAGAGTAAGAACAGCTATTTTTAAATTCATATAAATAAAAAAAATCCTATTGCCCTTATAAATAATAAAACAAGCAGTAGAAGAAGCAATTTGCAGTTGCAATAATTACAATGCTATAATCAAAAAGAAAAGGAGGACTTGTGGCACCTTCGAGACTAACCAATTTATTTGAGCATGAGCTTTCGTGAGCTATAGCTCTATAACCACAGTTTTAAAATTAAACGCACCCACCCAAGTTTGTTCTAGCTATACAAGAACAAATGTTGCTCGTCTTACTCATGCAAGTCATTCAGTTGAAAGGGAGGGCTCACATAAATACAGTGAGCACGGGTTGACATTCAAAATGCTGTTCCTACAACAGTGAAGAGGAAAAGCCATTTTACGGAAGATCAAACAGCACAGACCAAGCACATGGCCATCTCTGAGATCACAGAATAAATCTCCTCCTACAAATTTGTCTCTTAAAACATTATTTCTTTCAAATGCCTCATTGCAAAACCTACACATGTGCAACTCCGCTAGCATGAATGCACAACGTGCATTAGACAGAACACATTTCTAAAAAAAACGAACGAAACACTTACTGTAGAAAGAGAGCAGAGCACGTCCGCCTGCCAGACTACTAAACCTTTTGCAGCAATTTCGGCAAACGACAGACCAGTTCCCAGAATTCTTAGCAACATCAAATGTTCATGCTTGATTAACCCTTTAGGTAGAAGAAAGGAAAAAGCAATGAATGGGAGGGATTGTAAACGGAGGAAGAGAACTTTTTATACTAATAAATCAAGAAAATAAGAAATAGAAAACTGATAGTGAATGCCACTAACAGTTCACAGTCTATCTGTGCATGAAGCTAGGGATTTTCCAGTCATTTATTTACAACAGACGGCTCTTTTGACACATACAGGCCTTGGAGCTACAAAGAGCTCTGGACAGGAGGATCGATGTGTCTATGGGGTGCCCCATTGACTTCAATGCAGCTCTTCATAAATGTAGTGATCTGCTTATGTAGATCTGATTGCAGTATCCGGGTGGCAGTCTAATAGACTGTGAAATAATTTCCCACGGGAAGTAGTTGAGCCTCATCCTGGCTGCATTTACAACTAGATAGGACAAACACCAGAAAATGTACAACAGTGAATAATTTTGCATTGCAAGGTTACGGACTACAGCTAATAGATCTTTTTCATCTCTAGATTATTTGATTCTATGATATAATGGAGGAAATATAACATCACTGTATAGTGTAACATTGATAGTTAAAAGAAAAGGAGTACTTGTGGCACCTTAGAGACTAACCAATTTATTTGAGCATGAGCTTTCGTGAGCTACAGCTCACTAGCTGTAGCTCAGGAAAGCTCATGCTCAAATAAATTGGTTAGTCTCTAAGGTGCCACAAGTACTCCTTTTCTTTTTGCGAATACAGACTAACACAGCTGTTACTCTGAAACCTGTCATTGATAGTTAATTGGGTTAATTGGAAGATACCCTACTAAGACTAGTACTGTTTACTATTTTACTAGGGCAAATGCTCTTGGGAATATTATAGTATTAAATAACAAATAATACCTTATGCTTATTATATATATCAGCTTT
Organism: Lepidochelys olivacea; assembly: GCF_965140295.1. Classification (NCBI taxonomy): domain Eukaryota; kingdom Metazoa; phylum Chordata; order Testudines; family Cheloniidae; genus Lepidochelys; species Lepidochelys olivacea. Next base: position 166,662,668 of record NC_140411.1, on the reverse strand, counting down.
AATTATGAAGAATTGTGTGGGTGCTGTAGCATGTTAAATTTAGCATTAAAATGGTACAAAGGCATAGGTGCTGGAACTAGGAGTGCTGATGCACCCCCTGTCTTGAAGTAGTAATAACCAATCCAAATACAATGTCTTCCGCCTTCAGCACCTCCATTATAAAAATTGTTCCAGCACCACTGCGCAAAGATGTTATTCATCTTGCTGCAGTTTCTTTGCTTTCCAAGAGTTGTAATATAGTTGTGAAGGACTCACTCTTTGTTGAATTTTGCTCATATCTTCATAGGAGTACATAATTCCTCTGAATGCAAATAGTGTATGCATGAAAAATTATATGCTCTGAGAAGACACAGTATCATGTTGCATCAGATCTTTTACAATTATTAGTATCAAAATAAAATATCAGTTTATTAAATACTTTTACATATATGCGTAACTCAAAGAATCATTGGTTTAAAAAATAATCCCACAATCAAGCTCTGGAGTAGTTTTTGTCTTTTAAGTGGTACAATTGACTTCAATGGAACTACTATGGGGAGAAAAATTATTCCAGAGCATAAATGATTGCAGTATTGGACCCTAAACTGGTCAACAGTAATTGATCCATATATAATCACTATGGCCTTGTATGAACTAGAAAAATTATATTTTTTCAATTTAAGTTTGCTCAATGGAACTAGTTCAATTCAGTTGAAAATCTCATTTACCACCAATCTAGATTAAGTTGTTACACTGTCTACACTAGTGTTAAGCCTGATTTTCAATTGAGCTACACTACTTTGATTGCGCTAACTCAATTGAAACAAACACCTTTTTTCAATCTAGCAAGGTCTACGTGAGCGAGGTTTGAAATAAATGATTCAGTCTGAGAATTTTTCACACCAATGAGATTTCTTGGTAATCCTCTCATTCTTGTCTAAAGTATGTGTAATATTGTCAGAGTAGTATCAAATGCTTTAATTCTTATTTATCAAAGGTTTCAAATGGAATGAACAGAACATGGCAATTGTCCATCTATGCATCCCATTGTCCAGTCTATACATCTAGCAGTCAAAGGCTTAGGGACACCGAGAGCACGGGGTTGCAGCTGTGACCATCTTTGCTTATAGCCAAGCTTATAGCTTATAGCCATATTTTTTTAATCCAGTTATAGTTTTGGTCATGACAACATCCCCCGGGAGTGAGTTCCACAGGTTGACTGTGTTACGAATTACACCTGGTAGGACACGCACACAACTGCTGTGAATTATACCTTGTAGGACATGCACACAAATGCTACGAATTACACCTGGTAGGACACGCACACCAATGCTACGAATTACACCTAATAGGACACGCACACCAATGCTGCGAATTATACCTGATAGGACATGCACACCAATGCTGCGAATTATACCAGATAGGTCACGCACAGTTCGAACCTAGGCTGAGGCCACAGAAACAAAGTCCACAACTGCAGAGTTCCCAAAAGACACTAAGTTTATTACGCTTGAGCGTGGTGCCCCCCTGCTAGCCGGGGGGGACCCTGAATACAGATTTTACAAAGGTTATATACTTTTTAGCAAAGCATGTTGCCCTCGTGCATCGGAAACCTTAGCCAATAAACAAACCCTTGTCTTATCTACCACCTATCCCTGCTTGGTGCATTCCTCATGCTATACCAGTATGTTAATTACACAGCATGGTCCTAAAGCCATGCATCAGTAACTTTTATTATCAGGATGGGAGGCCTCACATCAAGGCCAAGAGACAGTGAGTTAGAGACTGACAAAAACGAGATACTGGGAGTCAAGCCAGGCTGGAGACAAGGAGGAGGATTTTCACAGGGATTCAGTGTCTAAGGATCACTCCTCCTGGTGTATGATGTGCTGGCATTTAAACAATGGTGGGCCCCAAACCAAAATGGAGTCACATGTACTAACTTTTCCTTAACAACTGTGCATTGTGTGAAATACTTCCTTTTATTTTAAACCTGCTGCCTATTAATTTTATTTGTTGACCTTCAATTCTTGTGTTCTGCAAAGGGCTAAATAACACTTCCTTATTTACTTTCTCCACAGCATTCATAAGTTTATAGACCTCTATAATTGTCTCTTTTCCAAGATGAAGTCCCAGTCTTTTTAATCTCTCCTCAGGTAGAAGCTGTTCCATACCCTTAATAGTTTTTGTTGCCCTTCTCTATACTTTTTCCATTTATAATTTTTTTGAGATGCCTTGCATAATGACAGGTTTCAGAGTAACAGTCGTGTTAGTCTGTATTCGCAAAAAGAAAAGTAGTACTTGTGGCACCTTAGAGACTAACCAATTTATTTGAGCATAAGCTTTCGTGAGCTACAGCATCCGATGAAGTGAGCTGTAGCTCACGAAAGCTTATGCTCAAATAAATTGGTTAGTCTCTAAGGTGCCACAAGTACTCCTTTTCTTTTTTGGGATGGGTGACCAAAACTGCGTGCGGTATTCAAGGTGTGGATGATTTATATAGTAGCGTTATGATATTTTCTGTTTTCTTATATATTCCTTTCCTAATGGTTTCTAACATTCTATTAGCTTGACTGCCACTGCACATTGAGCGAATGTTTTCAGAGAACTATCCATGATTATTCCAAGATCTCTTTCTTCAATGGTAACAGCTAATTTAGACCCCATCATTTTGTCTATAGTTAGGATTATACTTTTCACTATACATTACTTTGCATGTATCAACATTGAATTTAAAATGCCATTTTTGTTGCTCAGTCACCTAGTTTTGTGAGATCTGTTTGTAACTCTTCACAGTCTGCTTTGGACTTAACCATCTTGTAACTGAAAACACAGTACTTTTCAGTTAGCATTGGCGCACATTCTGCACTAATACATATACTGCATATAACCACTGTCATCAAAGGTCTGCATGGGGGCAACAAATAGCACTGAATTTGTCCCATGGCACAGATTATAAATAAGACCTCAACAGCAATTGATTTGCTGACAAATTAGTGTAGGGTGGCTTTCCCACGAAAGCTTATGCCCAAATAAATGTTTGTCTCTAAGGTGCCACAAGTACTCCTTTTTCCAGAAACTGTCACACATGCAGCTTGTCTTGAGGAAATATACAATGTATAGACTTTACTTTGGGTAAATTATTATTTGAAAAATTAACGTTGTCACCCAAGAATGCAGAATCATCACATAACTGTATGCCATCACACGATTTGGCTATTTTCTCTCACAGACCAAATACGGAAAGGGGTAAGGCTGCACCAGTGGAACACCAAAATATGTGTGTGAGAAAGTGCTTGGGGGATAATATCCCGTTTCTAGTGATGTTCTAGTAAAACATTGCCCAAACCAGGCATTGTCTGGCTAACGGAGCCGAGGCAGACGCTGACTTTCAGGTTGGGGTTTATTTATTTATCTGAATTTAGTTCTGGGTTCCGGTCCCCCCGCCAAACCTGCAGACGCAGGTCAGATCCAGGCTTCCTAAGAGCTGGGGTTTCCCTCACATGTCTCTCCGTAAACACGCTCTGCCCTGTGCGTGACTTTACACAGCTGCTCTGTGTGTGTGTGTGTGTGTGCGTGCAGCCACCAGCGCACGGAGCCGTGCCGCACCCCCGGCTGCAGCAGCCACCCGCCGTCTTTCTCTCGCGCACGGGAGGCGCAGGGAAGTGCGGGGCCTGGTGCGGCGCGCTGTCTCAGCCCCATGGCGCAGCTCCCACTGGCGGCGGCGGGCCCGGCCGGAGGCGGCGGGCTCGGGCTCCAGGCGGTCACGGCCCCGGATCCCCGGCCTGCGCGGAGGTGAGTAGGGCCGGGCAGGCGGGCAACCGAGCCCCCGCCGCCCGTCTACAGGCGTACGCGATCCTGGGGCAGCCCCCGCCCGGGCCGAGCCCGTTTATCGGCCCGGTGGGGGAAGGGGGGGCGCGTTTTATCCCGTGGGGGGAGGGGCAGCGCGGCCCCGAGCCCGCCAGCGCTCTGTGTGGATTTTGGGGGGGGGGGGCGGACTCGGTGCAGCAACATGGCTGCCGGGGCCCATCCCCCTCCCCAGGCACCTGCGGGGGGAGGGGAACGTCCACGGTCCCCTCCCCCCCACTAGAGAGAGGCTGCGCTCTATGGTTCCCTGTGGGGGCAGAGCGGCTGATTGACGTCCCGTCATGCCTCTGGTTCCACAGAGGGTGACCAATGGCGGGAGGGCATAAAGGGACCGCGTCCGCGGCGGGGGCTGGCCCGTGGCTTCTTGCAGTGGTGCATTGTGGGGTAGTGGAGGACCCGCGTTGCGGATGGAGGGGGAGTCGAGCCGTGGGGCTGTCATGGCGACTAACATCGAGCAGATCTTTCGGTCCTTTGTGGTCAGCAAGTTCCGGGAGATCCAGGAGGAGCAGGAGCAGCAGCAGCAGCTGGGCGGGTAACGAGCCGGCTCGGGGCCGTGGGAGAGGCGAAGTGGGACGGGAGCCTAGTGTGAGCGGGGTGGGGGCGGGGAGAGGTGTCTGGGGGCAGTTGCGGGATGGGGGCAGTGGGTGGGAGGGAGGATGGGGGCGGGGAGGGATAACTAGGGGACAGTTGGGGGGGAGGGGCAATCTCGGGACGGGGGAGGGGCGGCCGTTGCGGGTCACTCGAACATACGGGGCCTGGCCCGGCGCTCAGCGGCGACATCCGGTTACGGGGCCACCAGGCCGCTGCCCCTCCGGGCGGTCCAGCTTTTCAGTGAAAATAACAAGTTTGGATGGGCTAATTTCGCAATGCTTTGATGCGCCTCACAACACGTGCACGCTGGTGTGTTTTCAGTCTGAAAAAGAGTGCTTGGTGGGATGGGATTTTTTTGGGGTGGGGGGTGGTGGGGGCGGGGGCGGGGAGAGAAGAGGGAAACGAAATTTCTGTGTTGTGAAAAGGCCTGGGATGAAACAGTGAGAAAATATTTTCCTCCCTTTGGCATAGTTCTAGTGGCTAACAAAGTATTTTGTCTAAGAACGCAGTAAGTAAAACAAACCAAAAGATGAATATTTCACTAAAGTGCAAGGCCTCTTCAGGAGGCCAAAATATTCTTTAGAAGGTTTGGCTGTAAGAAATGTGAATACATTACCTTTTAAAAAAATAAAAATAAAGCTCGAAATTACTTGAATTTTGTTAATATTTTTCTTGGTTAGTGGAAAGGTAGAAGGCCAGCAGAATGGTGAAACAATCCCAGCTGAGCAAGCAAACACTTCAGATGACACAGTTACGGGTGCTGGGAGTCTTCAGAATGATCAGATAGTTCAGAAAATAGAGGAAGTACTGTCTGGGGCCCTTGATACAGAGCTACAGTGTAAATCAGGTAAATGAAAATGCTTAAACATTGCAAATATGTTTTTCTTCAAGGGGACACTATAAAGAGTAAATCTAGTCAGTTTTTTGAAAATTAAATAAAAGTTTCCAGTGCCACTCTTGCCATGCACTTCCCTGATACTTTTTTAATGGTTTTATAATATTTTACAAAGGATTTTGTCTCCCCCTCATAGTGCTGATAAACCTACACAAAATTGGTCTGACAAACATGTATTCTCTAAACTCTGAAACTGATTATCCACATAGTGCTGTCAAGTGCACAAATTAAGAGAAAAGTAATCTTCCCCTCTTATTTCTTTGTTATAGTAGTAATCAATTTTATTTGTGACAGTAACAGGATAAAAAAAATCAGAGAATATAATTTTTTTTCTTAGTTGACAAGTGCCTCTTTAAAGATTACTTTTGAAATAAGGCATGTGACAATTCATAAGTATCTTCTTCAAGGCATTGTTGTGCAGTTCTAACTCTGGCAGAACTTACTGAAACTAATGGAAGTTTTGCCTGAGTAAGGTCTATAGGATTACTCCTTACATCGTTTATCAAACTACAAAATTGTATGGCTAGGTATATTAATCAGATAGCAAGGTATGAAATAAAGTAATTCCTTGGTGGTGGTATTAGTGAATAATGTACTTATAATTGGAAAAAAACAGGCATTCAGCTTTCAGTTGCTTCAAATGTAATACACTAAATAAAATGGCTGTATAGACTTTTTGATAACAATGAATCCAGCAAAAACGAGTCCTGCAAGCATTGTCTACATTTGAGTAGTTACAGTGATTTCAATGGGATATTCACATGGATAAAGTTACTTGTGTATGTAAGTGTTGGCAGTATTGGCGTCCTACTTGGTTACAAAAATGCATTTTCATTGTCACGGAAATGAGAGGACGGCTGTGCACTTGGTAAGTATATATTCTAAGTGTTTCCACAGAAGACAATGTAGAACTTTGTGGTTGATCTTTGATGTGAATAATCTCAAAGGCTACATTTGCAATTTTTTCTGATGTTCCTTCTTTCCATGATGTACTATGGCTTTTCTACATTGAGCATTTTCAGAAATCTTCCTTGCAGTTGGTGTAGAACGGGTGTTGGTCGAATAGTACAAGGAACAGGAGGCGCACTAGTGCAAACTGGGCATTCGTGTTTTTAAAACTTGTCTAATTCTTCTCAAAAGAAGACTAGATAATTTGGTAGTAAAAAGACTTGCAACCATTATGTGATAATGCTCCCATCAGTAATAGTAAAGGTGAAGCTACAGCAGTGATTTGGGATTTATTGAAAAAGTTGTGCAGAAAAGGACACTGATGCTATATTATTGATACTCTTCATGGCATTCAAAGGAACATGGATAGAAATACCATTTTTTAAAATTAAAATACTTAGCTAATATAGCCCATAGTGATACAAACACTCGTGTGTAAAGTTACGTGCATGTTTTCTTGATCAGGGACATATGCGTTTTATAGTATGCCCATCATCATAGTAATGTTTACTTTTTATATCAACTCTTTTATTCCAAGATCACTTTCTCCTTTTAAGTATTGTTTTGAGGATAGAAGTAAATCATAGTCCTGTGATATAGCTTAGGGTTGCTGAGTTGCTGCAACGTAAAAAAATTTTTTTCAGTGCAATCATTTTTTTTAAAGGAACCTGGCAGACTAGAATTATATACTGTATTTAAAATGATGTGCTTACTAATAACACTTTAGCGCCCAATTCTGCAAGTATTTACATGCTTACCTCACATGCCATTGGTTTCAGTGGCACTACTCAGTGCATAGTTAAGCACATGTGTAAATCTTTGCAGGATTGAGGCGTACTTAAGTGGGCTTTAAGATGTTTGTATACCTCACTATTTAAGCTCTTTGTGTATTTCTCAAGTTCTCTCAGACTTGGTAATGAAAGCTAGTGAATTTGAATTCAGTTTTATTTTTAGCTTCTGATCATTTTTTTGCTCGTCTTCATGTACAAGCAAATGCTGCAATGTGTGGTTGCAAAATTTTTATTTTATTTTTTTAAGAAACAGTGTTTCAATTGGAATTAATAAATAACCTTGAGAAATGTTCTTAAATGTTTGTTAAGGCTTTTTAAACATACACATTCAATTTTAGGAAAATGTTGACCTGTCACTTAAAAAAATCTTAAAGACATGTATTTTAACAACTAAAGTAAAAGTTTTGTTGAAGTCTTTTTATTGAATCATGCAAATGGCACATTTTCTTTCCAGTTGTGTAATTTTGTAAGGTGTGCTATTTTTTTCAGGAATAGTCTTTGCTGTCTTCCATTCATTATAAGTGTTTTAGCTACTGATCAAAGGTCAGTTGCTGTCACATCATCTTAACAGTCTTATTTGTTGTTTTAAGTGTAGAAATCCTAGCAAAAAATTGGCAAGAGGCAGTTTGAAGATTGGTTTAATGTTTTTGAAAACTAAATTTTTGTTTTTTACCCAAACATTTGAAGCTCCTACTGAGGGAAAATGTAACTCGTGATGTATATCAGGAAAAAAATGTTGACTTCAGGTTGTGTATAACTTTATGTGCACCTGTGCCCAAATACTGGTTTAAAATATTTATATTTGAATGTCTTTATAAAATTAGTTTTAAATAAATTTCTTTTTTTTTTTCAGGTGTAGAGGAAGATTCAGTGAAAAATAGTTCTCCCTGTACAAAAAGAGGCCCCACTGATGAAGTAGAAGATGAAATTCCAAGAAAAAAGTCAAAAAAGAACAAAAAACACAAAAGCAAGAAGAAGAAGAAGAAAAAGAAGAAGAAAAGGAAGAAAGAAAAAAAACATAAAAAGCAGCTAAAGGAATCAAAATTAAGTGCACAGTATGGAGAGCATGCAGATTTACAACCTGCTTCTCACTCAAAGACAGAAAAATTGGGCTCAAAGTTGATCACACGGCATGGAGGACATGCAGATTCCGATCTTGGTGGTCAAATGCAGCCAGAAGAATTGGGCACAAAATTGAGTGCAGAGTACATGGGACATTCAATTAAAAGACTCACACCTCTTTTGCTATCAGATTCTGAATCATCTGTGGAAAAACTTGGGAGAGACAAAACTAACTTGGCCTTGACTGATACACACAGTACATTCAATTCAGAAACCAGCAAATTGGATACCCAGGAAGAAAATACTAGTACAATGAAAATTCAAGAGCAAGCTAATGTAAAATTATTGGTGAATAAGACTCATGAAAGTATATATCATATAGCTTTTAATATGAATGCAAAGGATGAACCTTTACCAGTTAAAGACACTGAAAATGGTACTGTGTCTACCAACAGAACTGGAGTTGCTGGTAAATCTGAAATTGAAAAGGATTTGGAAGCTGCTCCAGCCTCTGAGATAACTGAAGAACTAAAAGATTCAGAAGCTACTCTGGAATCGATGGGCATGGTGGAGGTGAAAGAATTAAAAACAACCTTAGAATCTGAGACCATGGCAAAGATTAAATGTTCAGAAGCAATTCTAAAATCTCTGACTATGACTTCAGAGGGTTTGGATGCCCCTCTAGAATCTGTAGCCATAGCGGAGCTGAAAGCAACTGGAGAATCTGTGGCTATGACAAATGATTTGGTAGTAACTCCAACATCTGAAGTTGTAATGGAGATGAAAGCTTTGGAAGAAACCGCAGGATCTGTTGTCTTGACAAATATGAAAGGTTTGGAAACAACTCTAGAAACTGTGGGTGTGGCTGAGGCAAAAAGTTTGGAAGGAGGTCTAGAATTTGTGACTGTGCCAGATGATTTGGTAGCGACTTCAAAATCTGTGGCCGAGGCAGAGGTGAATGATTTGGAAGCAACTCCAAAATCTGTGTCTGTGGTGAAGGTGAAAGGTTCAGAAGCTGCTCTAGAACCTGTGGCCATGCAGGAGGCAAAAGATTTGGAAAGAACCCTAGAATCTGTTGCCCTGGGGAAAGGTTCACAAACAACCCTAGAACCTGTTGGGAATGCGAAAGATTTGGAAGCAGCTCTAAAACTTGTGGTGGAGATGAAAGGTTTGGAAGTAACTCCAGAATCTCTGCACATGGAGGAGGTGAAAGGTGCAGAAGGAGCCCTAGAATCTGTGGCTATGGCAATAGATTTGGAAGGAACCCTCAAACTTGCTCCTGTGGGAGAGGCAAAAGATTCAGATGCAGCATCACTGTCTCCGCAAATGGAAGATATGAAAGATTCAAAAGGATTCCTAGAATCTGTAGCCGTGACAAAAGGTCCAGAAACAATCCTAGACCCCGTAGGGGTGGCAGAAGGTCTAGAAACAATCCTAGAACCTGCAGAGGTGGCAGAGGAGAAAAATTTGGAAGGAATTCCAGAATCTCTGCACATACAGGATATGGAAGATTTGGAAGCATCCTTAGAACCTGTAGTCATGAGAACAGGTCTGGAAGTGGCTCTAGAACATGTGGCTGTGGTGAAAGGTGTAGAAGCAACTCCACTTTCTATGCAAATGGAAGAAGTGAAAGATTTGGAAGGAGCCCTAGTAGAATCTGTGGCAGTGACAAAAGGTTCAGAAGCAGCCCTAGAACATGTTGTTATCTTGGCAGAGAAGAAAGGTATGGAACCAACTTCACTATCTCTGCAAATGGAAGATGTGAAAGATTCAGAAGGAGCCCTAGAATCTATTGTCATGGAAGAAGGCTCAGAAGCAACCCAGGGACCAGTGACAGAGGCAAAAGACTTGGAAGCAATCCTAAAATCTGTTTCGGAGGTGAGAGGTTCAGAACCAGCACCACTGTCTCTGCAGATGGAAGATGTGAAAGGTTCAGAAGGAGGTGTAAAATCTTTGGCCATGGCAAAAGGTTCAAAACCAACCCTGAAAGCTGTGGCTGTGGGGGAGGGAAGAGGTTCAGAAGCAACTCTGCTGTCTCTGGAAGTGGAGAATGTGAAAGATGATGAGGAAGCCTTAGAATCTGTGGCCCGGGCAATAGATTCAGAACCAACCCTAGAACCTGTGGCCATTGTAGAGGCTAAAGGTCTGGAAGCAGTTCTGTCTCTGCAAATGGAGAATGTGAAAGATTCAGAAGGAGCCCTGGAATCTGTGGCCATGGCAAAAGATTTAGAGGCACCTCCAGAACCTGTGGCAGAGGCGAAAGATTCGGAAGCAATGCTTCAGTCTCTGCAAATGGAAGATGTGAAAGAATTAGAAGGAACCCTAGAATCTGTTGTGGTGACAAAAAGTTTGGAAGCAACCCTAGGGCCTGTGGCGGAGGAGAAAGGTGCAGAAACACCTCCATTATCTCTACAAATAGAAGATGTGACAGAATCAGAAGGAGTTCTAGAATCTATGTCTGTGGTGAAGTTGAAGGCTTTGGAAGCAGCCTTTGAGTCGGTAGTCATGGTAGAGGTGAAGGATTTAAATAAACCTGTACAAGCTGAGTCTGAGGTCACAGCTCAGTTTAAAGATTTGGAAGCAATTCCCAAATTTCTGTGCATGGAGGGAGATTTGGTAATAACTCCAGAATCTGAGATAACATCAGAAGTGAAAAACTTGGAAATAATTGGACAATCCGAATTGCTGGCAGAAGTGAAAGATTTGGAAACCACCCCAGAATCTGAGGCAGTGGCAGAGTCAAAGGATTCAGAAACAACTACAGAATCTCAGGTGGTGATGGAAGTGAAAGATTTGGAAACCATTCCACGATCCCAAGTCATGACAGAAGTGAGTGACTTGAAAATATCTCCATGTACTGAGGTGGAGGTGATGAAAGGTTTTGAAACAGCTACAAAGTCTGATGCCACTATAATGGAGGTGGAAGATTCTGAATCAACTCTGGAATCTAGGGCAGTAGTAGAGGTGAAAGATCCGGAAGCCACACCGGAATCTGAGGCAATAACAGGCATAAAATATTCTAAAAAAATTCTAGAATCTGAGGCCACCGCAGAGTTGAAACATTCAGAAGCTAGTCCAGAATCTTTACACTCGACAGACTTGAAAGATTCTGGAAAAACTCCAGAACCTGAGGTGATTCTGCAAATGAAAGATTCAAAAACAACTAAAAAATCTGAGCCCATCGCTCTGGTGAAAGATTCTGAAGCTAGTAGAGAATTGCTACATATAGTGGTAAAAAATGTGCAATCAACTCCAGAATCTGAGACTGTGGCAGTCGTGAAAGATTTGAAGGAAACTCTAGAGCGTGAGATGGTGGTGGCAAAAGATTTGGAAACAACCCTAAAATCTGAAGCAATCATGGATGTAAAGCATTCTAAAGCTGCTCCAGAATCTTTGTATAAAGCAAAGGTAAAGGATTCAGAAGCAGTCCCAGAATCTCTCTACTCATCGAAGGTGAAAGTTGCTGAATTAGCTCAAGAATTGGAGGCAGCAGCAAAGGTGAAGGATTTGAAAGAAACCCTAGAATCTAAGGTCATGGTAGACGTGAAAGATTTGGAAGCTGCTTCAGAATCTGTGATCAGGATGAAGGTAAAAGATTTGGAAGAAATTCCAGAACATTGGCAACCAGTGGATGTGAAAGTTTTGGAAGCCTCTCCGGAATCTGAGAAAACAGTGGAAGTAAAATATTCAGAAGCAACTCCAGAAACTCAGGTGTTGACAGAGACGAAAGATTTGGAAGAAACTCTGGATTCTCTGTACACTGCAGAGGTGGAGGAGTTGGAAAAAATTACAGAATCTATGCCAATGGTAGAGGTGAAAGAATCTGAGGCTGTGATGGATCTGAAATTCTCAGCAACAACTCTAAAATCTGAGAAAACAGTGGAGGTGAAAATTTTGGAAGATACTCCAGAATTCTTGACAGTGGAAAAGATAAATTCAAAAGCATGTCTCGAATTTCTGCACTCTGAGGAAATGAAAGATTTGGAAGCAGATGTAGAAGCTGAGGCTTCAACGGATCTGAAGGATATGGAAGGAACTTTGGGCACTGCACAGGTGAAATATTCAGAAGCAGTTTTGAAATCTGTGGGCATAGCAGAGAGAAAACATTTGGGAACAGCTGTAGAAAATCCTAATGCAGTGCTAGATTTGGAACCGGTTTCAGACTCTCAGCATACTGTGGATCTGAAATTTCCAGAAACTCCTCAGATTCCTGAGTTAAAAGTGGAGGTGAAAGATTCTGAAGCAGCTCTAGAATCTGAGACTATTACAGAGGCAAATGACTTGCAAGCTACTCCAGAGTCTGTGGCCACAGTGGAGGTGAAAAATTTGAAAGCAGTTCCAGATTCTCTTCATGCAGTACACATGAATAATTTGGAAGCAACTCCGGAATTGGTGGCAGCTGCAGAGATGAAAGATTTGGACGCAGTTCCTGAATCTGTGGTGGTGCTGGCAGAGGTGGAAGATTTGGAAATAGTTTCAGATTCTCTGCATACTGTAGACGTGAAAGATTTGGAAGCAGCTCCAGAATCTGTGGCGATAGTAGCAGAGGTGAAGGATTTACAAGCAGCTCCAGAATCGGCAGCAGTGGTGAAAGATTTGGAAGCAGCTCCAGAATATGTGGTGATGCTGGCAGAGGTGAAAGATTCAGAAGTAGTTCCAGTTTCTCTGCATACCATAGATGTGAAAGATTTTGAAACAACTCCAGAATCTGTGGTAGTGGCTGAAGAGGTGAAAGATTTGGAAGGAGCTCCAGAATCTGTTGTGACAGCAGCAAAATTTAAATACTCAGAAACAACTCCAGAATCTGTGGTGGTGACTGCAGAAATGAAAGATTTGGAAGCAGCTCTGAAATCTGTGGTGGTGGCAGAGGTGAAGGATTTGAGAGCAGCTCCAGAATCTTTGGCAGCAGAGGTGACAGATTTGGAAGCAGTGCTAGATATTCTGTGTCCTGTAGATGTGAAAGATTCTGAAACAGCTCCAGAATCTGTGGTGGTGGCTGAAGAGATCAAAGATTTGGAAGCAGTGCCAGATGTTCTGCATACTGTAGATGTGAAAGATTCTGAAACAAGTACAGAATCTCTGCTGGTGTCTTCAGAGGTGAAAGATTCAGAAACTGCTCCAGAATCTGTTGTGACAATGGCAGAATTGAAATATTCAGAAACAAGTCCAGAATCTGTGGTGGCTACTGCAGAAGTGAAAGATTTAGAAGCAGTTCTGGAATCTGTGGCAGAGATGAAGGATTTGGAGTCTGCTCCAGATGCTGTGGTGGTGGTGGCAGAGGTGAAAGATTTGAAAGCATCTCCAGAATCTTTGGCAGCAGAAGTGACAGATTTGGAAGCAGCTCCAGATTTTCTGTGTATTGTAGATGTGAAAGATTCTGGAACAACTACAGAATCTGTGATAGCGGCTGAAGAGATGACAGATTTGGAAGCAGCTCCAGATTTCCTGTGTACTGTAGATGTGAAAGATTCTGAAAGAACTCCGCAATTTGTGGTAGTGGCTGCAGAGATGAAGGATTCTGAAACAGTTCCAGAATCGGTGGCAGAGGTAAAATACTCAGAAACAAGTCCGGAATTTGTGGTAGTGGCAGCAGAGGTGACAGATTTGGAAGCAGCACCAGAATCTATGGTGACAGTGACAGAGGTGAAAGATTTGCAAGCTGTTCCCGTTTCTCTGGTGTTGGTGGCAGATGTAGAAGATTCAGAAGGAGCTAGTGAGTCTCTGCATGCTGTAGATATGAATGATGCAGAAGCAGCTCCAAAATCTGTGGGGTTGGCTGCAGAGATGAAAGATTTGGAAGAAGCTCCAGAATCTGTGGTGGCCATGGCAGAGGTGAAAAATATGGAAGCACCTCCAGGTTCTTGGTATACAGCATATGTTAAAGATTCAGAAACAACTCAGGAATCTGTGTCAGTGACAGCAGATGTGAATGATTTGGAAGCAACTCCAGCATTTAGGGCGGTGGCTGCAGAGGCGAAAGATTCAGAAGCAGCTTTGGAATCTGTGGTGATAGCGGCAGAGGGGAAGGATTTGCAAGCTGCTCCAGATTCTCTGGTGGTGGAGACAGAGATAGAAGATTCAGAAGCAGTGAGTGTTTCTCTGCATACTTTAGATGTGAATGATTTAGAAGCAACTCGAGAATCCGTGGAGGCTACGGCAGAGATGAAAAATTTGGAGGCAGCTCCAGATTCTCTGTGTACGTTGTACGTTAAAGATTCAGAAACAACTCAAGAATCTGTGGGAGTGAGAGCAGAGGTGAATGATTTGGAAGCAACTCCAGCCTTTGGGGCAGTGGCAGCAGCGGCAAAAGATTTGGGAGCTCCTCCAGAATTGGTGGCGGCTGTGGTAGCGGTGGAAGTTTCGGGAGCGCCTCCAGAATTGGCGGCGGCTGTGGCAGAGGCAAAAGATTCCAGAGTGGCTCCAGGATCTGTGACTGTAGTGAAGGAAAGTGATGAAGATCTTTTTAAAAAAAAGAAAGCATATGAAAAAAGTAACAAGAGTAGTGATAAAAATAAACAAGATGCAAAGAAATTAAAAAGGAGTAAATCTAAATCTCTTTCACGATCCAGGAAGCGGAAAAAGAAGTCCAGGTCACGTTCTGTCTCTAAACATTTGAAATGTAAAAGAGCAAGGTCTAGGAGCAGAAACTACTCAGATTCCAGAAAGAAACGTTCCACATCTTACGACAAGTCTAGATCCAGATCTGTTGAAAAAGGAAGGGGCAAAGACTCTTCCTGGAGGTCCAGACGCAGGCGCTCCAGGTCCTCTGATGGTCTCAAGTCAAGATCCAGATCCATTGATAAAAGGGAAGGTAAAGACTCTTCCTGGAGGTCCAGACGTAGGCGCTCCAGGTCCTCTGATCATCTCAAGTCTAAATCCAGATCTGTTGAAAAAAGAGAGGGCAAAGATTCTTCACGGAAGTCTAGACGCAGACGCTCTAAGTCATCTGATCGTTTCAAGTCTAGATCCCGATCTGTTGAAAAAAGAGAGCGCAAAGACTCTTCACGGCGGTCTAGACGCAGACGCTCCAAGTCCTTGGATCGTCTCAAGTCTAGATCCAGATCCAGGTCTGTTGGAAAAAAAGGGCACAAAAGCTCTTCATGGAGGTCCAGACGCAGACGCTCCAAGTCCTCTGATCGTCTCAAATCTAGATCCAGATCTGTTGAAAAAAGAGAGCGCAAAGACTCTTCACGGAGGTCTAGACGCAGACGCTCCAAGTCCTCTGATCGTCTCAAGTCCAGATCCAGATCCAGATCTTTTGAAAAAAAGGGTGGCAAAGAATCTTCCTGGAGATCCAGACGCAGACGCTCCAAGTCCTCTGATCGTTTCAAGTCCAGATCCAGATCTTTTGAAAAAAGAGGTGGCAAAGAATCTTCCTGGAGGTCCAGACGCAGACGTTCCAAGTCCTCTGATCGTCTCAAATCAAAATCCAGATCCAGATCCTTTGAAAAAAGGGGTGGCAAAGCATCTTCCTGGAGGTCTAGACGCAGACGCTCTAAGTCTTCTGATCGTCTCAAATCAAAATCCAGATCCAGATCTGTTGAAAAAAGAAGTGGCAAAGGGTCTTCGTGGAGGTCCAGACGCAGACGCTCCAAATCATCTGATCGTCTCAAGTCAAGATCGATATCTGTTGAAAAAAGAGGGGGCAGGGACTCTTCATGGAGGTCTAAACGTAGACGCTCCAAGTCCTCAGATCGTCTCAAATCTAGATCGAGATCTGTTGAAAAAAGAGGCGGCAGAGACTCTTCACGGAGGTCTAAACGTAGACGCTCCAAATCCACTGATCATCACAGGTCTAGATCCAAATCTGTTGAAAAAATAGGTAGTAAAGAGTCTTCACGGAGGTCTAAACGTAGACGTTCCAAGTCCTCTGATCGTCTCAAATCTAGATCCAAATCTATTGAAAAACTGGGAAGCAAAGAGTCTTCATGGAGGTCCAGACGCAGATGCTCGAAATCCTTTGATGATCTAAAGTCTAGATCTAGATCCAAATCTGTTGAAAAAGGAGAGAGTAAGGAATCTTCATGGAGATCTAGAAGTAAACGCTCAAAGTCCTTTGAACGTCACAAATTGAGATCTAAATCTGTTGAAAGAATAGAGGTACAGGAACCTTCGCAGAGGTCTCGAAGTAGCTGCTCCAAGTCTCCTGAGCGTCACAAGTCCAGTTCCAAATCTGTTGAAGAAATAGAGGCACAGGAGCCTTCACAGAGGTCTCGAAGTAGCCGCTCAAAGTCTTTTGAACGTCACACATCTGGATCCAAATCTGTCGAAGAAATAGAGGGAAAAGAATCTTCATTGAGGTCTCGAAGTAGCCGCTCTAAGTCTTCTGAACGTAACAAATCCAGATCCAAATCTGTTGAAGAAATGGAGGCTCAGGAGGCTTCACAGAGGTCTCGAAGTAGCCGCTCAAAGTCTTTTGAACGTCACACATCTGGATCCAAATCTGTCGAAGAAATAGAGGGAAAAGAATCTTCATTGAGGTCTCGAAGTAGCCGCTCTAAGTCTTCTGAACGTAACAAATCCAGATCCAAATCTGTTGAAGAAATGGAGGCTCAGGAGCCTTCACAGAGGTCTCGAAGTAGCCGCTCAAAGTCTTTTGAACGTCACACATCTGGATCCAAATCTGTCGAAGAAATAGAGGGAAAAGAATCTTCACCGAGGTCTCGAAGTAGCCGCTCCAAGTCTTCTGAACGTAACAAATCCAGATCCAAACCTGTTGAAGAAATAGAGGCTCAGGAGCCTTCACAGAGGTCTCGAAGTAGCCGCTCGAAGTCCTTTGAACATCACACATCTGGATCCAAATCTGTCGAAGAAATAGAGGGAAAAGAATCTTCACCGAGGTCTCAAAGTAGCCGCTCCAAATCTTCTGAACGTAACAAATCCAAATCTGTTGAAGAAATAGAGGCTCAGGAGCCTTCACAGAGGTCTCAAAGTAGCTGCTCCAAGTCTTCTGAATGTCACACGTATAGATCTAAATCTGTTGAAGAAATAGTGGTTCAGGAGCCTTCAAAGAGCTTTCGAAGTAGCCGCTCCAAGTCCTTGGAACATCACATGTCTAGATCCAAATCAGTTGAAGAAATAGAGGGCAAAGAATTTTCACAGAGGTCTCGAAGTAGCCGGTCCAAGTCTTCTGAACTACACAAGTCCAGATCCAAATCTGTTGAACAAGTGGAGGTGCCGAAGCCTTCAGGGATGTCTCGAAGTAGCCGTTCCAAGTCTTTTGAACATCTTCACTGCAGATCCAAATCTGTTGCAGGAATAGAGGTGCAGAAGCTTTCACAAAGCTTTCGAAGTAGCCTCTCCAAGTCTTCTGAATGTGTCACGTCCGAATCCAAATCTGTTCAAGAAATAGAGGCTCAGGAGCCTGCAGAGAGGTCTCAAAGCAGCTGCTCCAAGTCTCCTGAACTTCAAAAGTCTAGATCCAAATCTGTTGAAAAAATAGAGGGCAAAGATTCTTCACAGAGGTCTCGAAGTAGCCGCTCCAGATCTTCTGAACGTTACAGATCTAGATCCAAATCTGTTGAAAAAATAGAGGGCAAAGATTCTTCACAGAGGTCTCGAAGTAGCCGCTCCAGATCTTCTGAATGTTACAGATCTAGATCCAAATCTGTTGAAAAAATAGAGGGCAAAGATTCTTCACAGAGGTCTCGAAGTAGCCGCTCCAGATCTTCTGAACGTTACAGGTCTAGATCCAAATCTGTTGAAAAAATAGAGGGAAAAGATTCTTCACAGAGATCTCGAAGTAGCCGCTCCAGGTCTTCTGAACGTCCCAGATCTAGATCCAAATCTGTTGAAGAAATAGAGGTTGAGGAGCCTTCACAGAGGTCTCGAAGTAGCCGCTCCAAGTCTTCTGAATGTCACAAATCCAGATCCAAATCTGTTGAGGAAATAGAGGTGGAGGAGCCTTCACAGAGGTCTCGAAGTAGCCGCTCCAGATCTTCTGAACGTCACAAGGCCAGATCCAAATCTGTTGAGGAAATGGAGGTGGAGGAGCCTTCAGAGAGGTCTCGAAGTAGCCGCTCCAAGTCTTCTGAACGTCACAAGTCCAGATCCAAATCTGTTGAGGAAATAGAGGTGGAGGAGCCTTCACAGAGGTCTCGAAGTAGCCGCTCCAGATCTTCTGAACGTCACAAGGCCAGATCCAAATCTGTTGAGGAAATGGAGGTGGAGGAGCCTTCACAGAGGTCTCGAAGTAGCCGCTCCAAGTCTTCTGAACGTCACAAGTCCAGATCCAAATCTGTTGAGGAAATAGAGGTGGAGGAGCCTTCACAGAGGTCTCGAAGTAGCCGCTCCAAGTCTTCTGAACGTCACAAGTCCAGATCCAAATCTGTTGAGGAAATAGAGGTGGAGGAGCCTTCACAGAGGTCTCGAAGTAGCCGCTCCAAGTCTTCTGAACGTCACATGTCTAGATCAAAATCTGTTGAGGAAATAGAGGTGGAGGAGCCTTCAGAGAGGTCTCGAAGTAGCCGCTCCAAGTCTTCTGAACGTCACATGTCTAGATCAAAATCTGTTGAGGAAATAGAGGTGGAGGAGCCTTCAGAGAGGTCTCGAAGTAGCCGCTCCAAGTCTTCTGAACGTCACATGTCTAGATCAAAATCTGTTGAGGAAATAGAGGTGGAGGAGCCTTCAGAGAGGTCTCGAAGTAGCCGCTCCAAGTCTTCTGAACGTCACATGTCTAGATCAAAATCTGTTGAGGAAATAGAGGTGGAGGAGCCTTCACAGAGGTCTCGAAGTAGCCGCTCCAGATCTTCTGAACGTCACACATCTAGATCCAAATCTGTTGAAAAAATAGAGGGAAAATATTCTTCACAGAGATCCCGAAAGAGCCGCTCCAAGTCTTCTGAACGTCACAAGTCCAGATCCAAATCTGTTGAGGAAATACAGGTTGAGGAGCCTTCACAGAGGTCTCAAAGTAGCCGCTCGAAGTCTTCTGAAAGACACAAGTCCAGATCCAAATCTGTTGAGGAAATACAGGTTGAGGAGCCTTCACAGAGGTCTCAAAGTAGCCGCTCCAAGTCTTCTGAAAGACACAAGTCCAGATCCAAATCTGTTGAGGAAATAGTGGTTGAGGAGCCTTCACAGAGGTCTCGAAGTAGCCGCTCCAGATCTTCTGAACGTCACACGTCTAGATCCAAATCTGTTGAAAAAATAGAGGGAAAAGATTCTTCACAGAGATCTCGAAAGAGCCGCTGCAAGTCTTCTGAACGTCACAAGTCCAGATCCAAATCTGTTGAAAAAATAGAAGCCAAAGATTCTTCACAGAGATCTCGCAGGAGCCGCTCCAAGTCTTCTGAACGTCACAAATCTAGATCCAATTTTGTTGAGGAAATAGAGATGGAGGAGCCTTCACAGAGGTCTCGAAGTAGCCGCTCCAAGTCTTCTGAAAGACACAAGTCCAGATCCAAATCTGTTGAGGAAATAGTGGTTGAGGAGGCTTCACAGAGGTCTCGAAGTAGCCGCTCCAGATCTTCTGAACGTCACACGTCTAGATCCAAATCTGTTGAAAAAATAGAGGGAAAAGATTCTTCACAGAGATCTCGGAGTAGCCGCTCCAAGTCTTCTGAACGTCACAAATCTAGATCCAATTCTGTTGAGGAAATAGACATGGAGGAGCCTTCACAGAGGTCTCGAAGTAGCCGCTCCAAGTCTTCTGAAAGACACAAGTCCAGATCCAAATCTGTTGAGGAAATAGTGGTTGAGGAGCCTTCAGAGAGGTCTCGGAGCCGCTCCAAGTCTTCTGAACGTCACACGTCTAGATCGAAATCTGTTGAAAAAATAGAGGGAAAAGATTCTTCACAGAGATCTCGAAGTAGCCGCTCCAAGTCTTCTGAACGTCACAAATCTAGATCCAATTCTGTTGAAGAAATAGAGGTTGAGGAGCCTTCACAGAGGTCTCGAAGTAGCCGCTCCAAGTCTTCTGAACGTCACAAATCCAGATCCAAATCTGTTGAGGAAATAGTGGTTGAGGAGCCTTCAGAGAGGTCTCGGAGCCACTCCAAGTCTTCTGAACGTCACACGTCTAGATCAAAATCTGTTGAAAAAATAGAGGGAAAAGATTCTTCACAGAGGTCTCGAAGTAGCCGCTCCAAGTCTTCTGAACGTCACGAGTCCAGATCCAAATCTGTTGAAGAAATAGAGGTTGAGGAGCCTTCACAGAGGTCTCGAAGTAGCCGCTCCAAGTCTTCTGAACGTCACAAATCTAGATCCAAATCTGTTGAAGAAATGGAGGTTGAGGAGCCTTCACAGAGGTCTCGAAGTAGCCGCTCCAAGTCTTCTGAACGTCACGAGTCCAGATCCAAATCTGTTGAAGAAATGGAGGTTCAGGAGTCTTCACAGAGGTCTCGAAGTAGCCGGTCCAAGTCTTCTGAACGTCACAAGTCCAGATCCAAATCTGTTGAAGAAATAGAGATTCAGGAGCCTTCACAGAGGTCTCGGAGTAGCGGCTCCAAGTCTCCTGAACTTCAATACTCTAGATCCAAATCTGTTGAAAAAATTGAGGGCAAAGATTCTTCTCTGAGGTCTCGGAGTAGCCGCTCCAAGTCTCCTGAACTTCAACACTCTAGATCCAAATCTGTTGAAAAAATTGAGGGCAAAGATTCTTCTCTGAGGTCCTGGAGTAGCCGCTCCAAGTCTCCTGAACTTCAAAAGTCTGGATCCAAATCTGTTGAAAAAATTGAGGCCAAAGTTTCTTCACGGAAGTCTCGGAGTAGCCGCTCCAAGTCTCCTGAACTTCAAAAGTCTAGATCCAAATCCGTTGAAAAAATAAAGGGCAAAGTGTCTTCACAGAGGTCTCGGAGTAGCCGCTCCAAGTCTCCTGAACTTCAAAAGTCTAGATCGAAATCTGTTGAAAAAATAAAGGGCAAAGTGTCTTCACAAAGGTCTAGAAGAAAACGCTCCAAGTCTTCTGAACGTCACAAATCTAGATCCAAATCAGTTGAAAAAGTAGAGGGAAAAGAGTCTTCACAGAGGTCTAGAAGTAAGCGCTCTAAATCCTCTGAGCGCAAATCACAAAAACATGATAGCGAATTGCGGTCTAGACGAAATCGGTCTCGGTCAGTAACACGTAAAAGACTCTCAAAATCTAAATCTAATCATCGGTCTCGGACACGCTCCCTGTCACGTTCAAGACACAGGAGGAGGACTCGGTCAAGATCAGTGTCAAAAAGGAGACGGTCTTTATCAAGAGAGAGACACAAAAGATCTCAAAGGAACAGATCAAGGTCTGCTGATCGACGAAGGAGGAGATCAAACTCAAGGGATCACCGAATAGTGCTCAGGTTACGGACCAGAAGTCGAACACCTATTCGACGAAAACGGTCTAGGTCAGTGGGAAGAAGACGAAGCTCTAGCAAATCACCAGTTCGACTAAGGAGATCAAGATCACCTGGGAGAAGAAGATGCTATAGCAGATCACCTGATCGTCAAAGAAGGTCCAGGTCATCTGATAAGTTTTCAAGCAGATCACCTAAACGTCTTACAGACTTAGGTAAGTAATGCTCTTTTCGTCAATCATTTTCATGGCTGCGTAGTGTTGACCTATGTAAACTTCATCCTACCTCTGATGAAGATAATACAGTGCAACCCTAGCATTCATCAGGAATCTCTTCGAAGTAATTTTAAGCAATTGTTTAATTTTAATAGACTTTCTGTTGGCATTGAGTATGCACTTATAGGGGATTCAAGTGTGTAGTCTGACTGAAAATGCATCAGAAAAATGTGAAGGGTACAGGATTTTACAGGTTATTCCACATAGGCAGACCCATGATGAACCCTGGGGTTATGAGTCTATGCAGGTGCACAAGGATTTGTCCACACACATTGTAATCATAGGATCAAGGCCTTAATGTTTTTATTAAGATGCAGTGATTCATCAGATTTGTTTTTTTTCCAAGAGCATATAGCACATTATTTAAGAAAGTGGAAAACAAAATATACATGTGGGAGTCCTCTACGGTCAACATAATGTTTCTTTGCCAGTCATATTAATTCTCTTACCTCATTCACAGCTTCTGTGTTGCTGTTCAAAACTACTTCCTACTTATATGAAAACAGGCAGGACTGAGCAAGTAATCTGGTTAACAAAGGATGTGAGCTAGAGGATTCATGTGATGCACTCCAAATTTCCATGGGGGTTGAGGAGGAAAAATCTAGTAACTATCCCTTGCTTACTCCCCTTAGGAGCTGAGCTTGCCTGTATTGAGACTAGTTCTTTTAAGGTAGAACCCTTTAAGGATGCTGGGCTGAAATTTCTGAGTATATTGAATAGATCTACTCACTTTGCCACCATGTATAGGTTGTCAGGGTCCCTATATTCTATTCTGTATCACATAGTAAGGTGGCGATATATGGCTACAACTAGCTGGTTTCCAAGTTGTTAAGCAGCAATCCATTATGTTAACTACACGTTTCAACATAAGACTGGCGACTGAGGCAGCCTTAGTCAGAGGCAAGACTCAAGACACCTGGGATGTTATTCCAGATGCTGGAAAGCTGTAGTATGGAAGTTCATTGCTCCTCATTGATTGCTGCCTGCATCAGGAATGACTTCCAGATCAAGATGTGGAAGACGACTTACCTAGAAATGTGAGGAACTTAAAACTCTTTATTGAGGGCATGACCATAACCTAACATCACATATATGATATAGCACTGAAAACGGCTCTTCAACTGTGTGGCAAGATGCAACAGATTTTCAGAATCTGATATGACTGGGGATGTCTCCTTACAGAACAATGGAGACCAACCAAAAATTAAGGCTAAAAGCAGTAATATCACACATTGTTTTCTTGGGTCCTCAGCCTCTTTCCTGCCACAAGGAACAGAGCTCCAATTTATTATCCTTGGGGAAGAGGAGGAATCCCCACTGTGAAGAATTGTAGTGAGGAGTTGATATTTCTTGAGTTTCTTTTTTGCTATTGGTTATTTAGATGTAATAGTTATTTTGGTCAGTAGCTGAAAGAAACTTCAGTATACTCCCACCCTAAAATAAAGAAGTCACTTATATATTTTCTTTGCTTTATCTGTTCCTTTCCATTCTCCCTGATCTTTTGAATAGTTTTGTTTCTGTTCCTTATGTGTGTGCTCAGCTTCCTGATTTCACCTTGGGCCACATCTTATGCCCCTCACTTCACTCCTTTGTATTCTCCCTCTCTCAGCCACATTACAGGTGCCAGAGTAGCTTTATATTCAAAGCATTTAGGGAGGAAGGCAAATTCTTAAATTGTTCCCAACCCCAGCTAGTCTCATTGCTTGAAGAAATGAGAGGATGAAGAGTTGAACAGCTCAGCATGCTGACTTGTCCCCCCCATTCCACATTGTTGGAGCTAGTGGAGGGAGAAAATATCTGGAAACAAGAGCTGGTTTAGCATGAGCAGAGATGTAGCCCCTACTCAGCATGTTCAGCTTTTCCTGGTGGAGTGAGAGCATTTTTTGGGGAGGTGAGCTTCCGCTGTTGCAAATTCACTTAGACCTTCATTTGGAGGCCTTTCTGTAGCTGCAAGCTATGAAGCTCTGTGATCTTCTTTTTCATTGCTTAAAAAGTAAGGGGAATCTCATCCTGATATGCGAGGGTTTACCTGTGTAACTCTTTCCTTAAGGTGGTGATACTTCATTTATTTGGTTGTTGCAGGATTTTTTGAAAAGCAGTTTGAATCACAATTATTAGAATATACAAATATGCTTTGTGTATTTCCATTACCTGACTCCTCTACACATTAGAAACCACATTTATTATTTTCCATGAAAAAGCAAAATCCTGTCATGTTTAAAAATTTTTAATATGTAGTAATTTTCTTAACAGTTTGAGATATATATTCATAGTGTTTAACCTATGACATAAAATGCTTGTTAACTTCCTGATTGTTTTGGTTATAGTCTGTATATTTAATATTGTCCTTTTTAGTTGACTTTCAGTGTTTGAGATATTATTTCAAGGAATGGTTTAAAAGTGAGCTGCAAAGGATTTCAGAAGAATTGGGCTTGTGCCCCATTTTCGTTTTTTTATGACTTTTCTCCCTCACTTTTACTTGAGAAATATCAGGAGTGTCAACTCTGGTCTTCCATAGTTTTTGTGGGAGTACCTTTCCCATGTCTTCGAGGATGAGTATTGTGAACTTTCACCTTAATATAAGAGGCAATGATGTTGACTCTTTAAACAATATCTCCAAAATATTAATTAGTCAATTAAGTTAAGTAGGCATTGACCAAAACACACTCTCACACAAAATCTGGAATTTTAGGTAGTCTTAAGGACTTCTTCCTTCCCTTCTCAGTTCTTATCTTTCATGTTTTCTCACTCTCTTGTAAAGTTTTTGTTTCACTGTTTCTCAAGTCTCACAGACCTGAATTTCTAAAGTAAGGACCAAGCAGAAAAAACTAACACTTTTTTTGGTGGGGGGGAACCCTTCAGGCCTTCTTTTATACAACATAAAGAAGCAAAAATAAAAAAAATGCACAGATGCAGTTTTTTCCTCCTGTGCAAGTCTCTTTAATTATATGACTCCTGTGATATGAAGGAAAAGTGAATGGAATGTTCCATGTTACTTTTAAAAATACACAACATATTATTCACACTTTATATATGTGTGTGCACTGTTTTTATTTTCATAAAGTTTGTTTGGCCTGGTGGAAAAACGGATTTACTATTGCAACTGGTCCTAAAATTATTATATATGTATATCTATACATATACGTTGGCCTTCAGAAATCTTTAAAGGCCCACTAATTAATATTTAATATTCTTATAGACAAGGCCCAGCTACTTGAAATAGCCAAAGCTAATGCAGCTGCCATGTGTGCTAAGGCTGGTGTCCCCTTACCACCAAGCCTACTGCCTATTATAGCTCCAGCAAAGAAGGAGGAGAAAGTTACTCAGAAGTCAGCAAGAGATACAATAAAGGAGCTCACTGAGGTAAGCAAATTAAATTTGAAAATAACTAACCAACTGCTACTGTTAATAAGTAGGTGTCTGGTCAAGCTGTAATTCTATATGTTTAATTCTCATGAAAGTCTGCTTGTAGGAAGACTGCAAGATTGAACCCTAATTGTTTAGTGTGTTCTCTTCACAGCTTATATTAATATGGAAAATTTAATATTTGTTGTCTTACAGCATTCAGTCACTGACTTTTATAATTTAAAAATATAAAAATTTCACAATTTGTACTCAGTCAAATTCTATCCTTTACTGCACATATTCAGCTCCTTTCAATTTTGGTGAGACTTACCTATGCGTACCCAAGGACAGAATTTGATGATTAAAATTATGACCTGTACCACTTGCAGTATGTTAAAGTTCTTTTTACTCAGATCACAAAAGAAATCTTTGCACCTTGTTTCTTCTGTCACAGGAAACTTCATGCAGTCTGATTTTGCCTAGTTCTGGGATATGTTCTCATGTTTTCACACTGAAAAATTTCTATTCAAAGGTGCCATTGTGACATTTTAAAAACTATCACAGTTCTGACATCTAAGATTTTTTATAAAATAAAATCATAATTTTAGTGTTCATGGAAAAGATGCCATTTCACATAAATAAAGACTGAAATTTGACTCTTCACATATTAGGTATAACATGGTATAGTGGCAGTGCAGGCTTCCCCACATTGCCCCACCACACAGATGTGCTTCAACCTTGTCTTGGAGGGACTTGACATAAATAGTAGCACAGTCTCCAAGTCTATTCAGTTTTTGGTTTCTGCTGAGACTGACAAGAAGTGTGCCATTGCAATGGTAGTTTTTGTGATATGGCTTCTTCTCAACTCCAAATAGGCCATCAAACAATCATCAAATGGTTACAACTTCTGATTGCTATTGATACGAACTGGAGTTGAACCAATAAGTTATAGATGATTGGATCTAAATCTTTTTACCAATCTCCTGAGCCATGTAATGTCTCCAATTTGTTACTAATATTTAATGATGAATGGTCACATAGCAATAACGCATGGCCACTATTTTCTCTGCTCCTTTTCATGACAGAAAAACACCATTAATTATTTTGGCTGTCAGAATTTCCAACTTTATAATGTTCTCAAACTCACTTCAAACCAATGCATTTACAAATACCTCTGGAGCAAAAAGTACAAGCCAGTCTATAAATAATAAATAGTAATTTGTTATTAAATGCTAGTCCACCAGTTGTTTTCAGGAAGCTGTCTCTTCTCTGATATTCCGGTCATACTGTTACTGCCTACCCTAAAGTTGCTTTTACATATTCCTGGAAGAGTAACAACTTGGACTGCCACACAGATTTGTTCTTAGCACCTCCCCACTTACTGTACGTTTTTAGGTTGCACTTCCACAGTACGCAAAATGGGATTGTCCTGTTCAGTTCTTGTAACCTGCAAAACATTTCAGAGGTGTCCCAATCTTTCTTTTAAAACCCTTGCACCTGGGAAGATTTCTGCACCACCAGTGAAAACCAGTAATTGTTTCTTGGGTTTTTCCTTGCAGTCATTTTGTGTGGAAATTTTGCAGGCCAACTAAATAAGTGAGCTGTCTATTATTATTTTATTTTATTTTATTTTACTTTATTTTATTTTATTATTATTACTACTACTACTACTATTATTAAACATTTATGTTGTGGTGCCTAAAAGCCCCAATCAGGAGAGGGGCCCCACTGTCCTGGGTCCTAGTGCTGATACAAGCACACAGTAAGAGACAGTCTGTGCTTTTGAAGAGCTCATAATTTTAGCTCTGGATCCTGCAAATAGCTCCATGCAGCCCCCTTTGATTATAGTAGGGCTCTGGATGGATATAAGAGTAGAGCTCAAAGCCTATCTAGACAAGATGGATACACTTCAGTAGATAGATGAGGTACAAATAAAATGGCAAAGTTGACTTTTTTTTAAAGATTTCCCCAAACGATCAACTCCTCCTTTATAATTCTTTTATTCCTGATTTTAAATATTTATTTCAATGAATTTGTCAGAAAGTCCTATTTCTTGTAGAAATAAGGAATGTTTCTGTCCAGATGTTCAGATTGATTCAGAATTTATTTTTTGGTAGAAATGCAAGAAGATTGCACAAAGCACAGATGACGTGATTGTGAACAAGCCTCATGATTCTGATGAAGAGGAGGAGGAACGCCCTTTCTACAATCATCCTTTTAAACTCAATGAACCCAAACCCATTTTTTTCAACTTAAATGTAAGTACTTTCATCAATTATAGATTATAAGTTTTAATTTTGTTTTATTTTAGCAAACTTATGTAGGTACGGGAAAAACAAATTCGGTGACCCTTATCAATGGAGGAAATTTTAGTTTATTACAGGATTATAGTTTTAATCTTGATATGGATTTGCAACGGAATGTTAACAAAATTTCAACAACAACATGCCTATTTGAATGCCATAGTAAGAGACTGGTCCAAAACCTAGTGAAGTTCATGGCCAAGTTAAGAGAAACTTTTGGTGCTAGATTAAAACTCACTGTTTTTCTTTCTAGAGACATTGTCTGATTAAAATTAATATATTTAAAAACAACTGATTTTCTTTAACTAACAGTTTTTTAAAGCTAATTTTTCAGTATTTATAGTAGAACCTGAGAGTCACAGACACCTTGGGAATGGAAGTTATCCGTGGCTCCAAAATGTTCGTAACTCTGAACAAAACGCAGCTCCAGCGGTTCACGCTCCACGCCAGGCTCCAGAGGCAGCTAGGCACTTCCTTGCAGGCAGCTTCTTTCCCAGCCTGGGCAAGCTTGTTCCCCTCCCTACTGGGGTGTGGAGGATGGGAGGGTGAAAACAGCACCTATGGCTTACAGGAAAGCAGCGCAGACCCCAGTGCTGCTCCTGCTCTGGCTGCCTTGGGCTGGCAGCAGGGGCTCACAGCTTTGCCTGCGAATTTCAGTGTCTTCAACTCCTAGCTGTAAGTGGGTGTCCGGCATGTTGGGGTAGAGGTGGGGACAGACAGCCCTGATGAGCCTATCTTTAAGATGCAATACAGGCAAAATACAGTATTTGCCCCCCCCCCCCTTTTTTTTTTTAAAGAATAAACTGGGCTGATAATGAATGCTGTAAATTATTGAGGTTGCCTGACGCTTCCCATTATAGGATCATGGTTTCGGTTGCTTATAACTTTGCCAAACTTTAAGCATTTGGGCTGAAGTTTTTCATGCCAATGGCTGCCTAAGGCTGAATATTCTTTTCTGGAAAATTTCAACCAAAATAGTAAAGCTGTTTCCAAAAATGAACCTAGGGAAAATGCACTTTTTTTGCCCATGTTAGAAGATTCTAACAACTATGTGGGGTTTTTTTGTTGTTGTTTTTTGAACAGCTTTAGCACCCCTATGCTTTGAATCAGAGACTTGAAATTTAACAAGGATTTGACCTTTTTATTAGGGATGTGCCTCTTGCTATGTCCTTGAAAATCTGACCAAATATGGCCACGTTATAACCCTTTGAAAAATCTTACTTCACACATGCTCACTAGAGATTTCTTCATATTTCATCTAAAATCTCTGAAAATTTTATCCTTACTGAGAATGCCTGAATCTCTCTCAGCTCCTGGTGCTGACTAGGCTTCACAGGGTGTGGCGATCAAACTCCTGAAGAATATAAAATACTGTACAATTAAATGAAATATTATGTTTTTAAGGCTGGTATTATTTGTTACCCAGATAAGGCTCAGAATAATAAATTAGGCAATGTAACTGTGTAGAGACAGATACATATATACAGAAAACTAGCATATAGCCTTTCATAATGCTGCTTATTTAATACAGCTCTCATGCTAGCAGCAAGTACTTTATAGTTTAGAATGCAAATAAATTTTTGTTACGGTTTCATGTTTTCATATGCTCAAAATGTTCTGAAGTATTCACCTTTGGGGTAAAATTTTCCCTGTTTGGCTTCTCCCCAAAAATGGATTTTTTTATTTTTTGAAAGACTGGAGAAAATACCTTCAGCTGTTCTTTCAGGTTTGCGTGAGTGGAAAGAAAATGAAATATAGGGCATTTTTTCCACTTTAAAACATTCTTGAATATGTGGAAAACTTGTGACTGAGGTTTGACATATAAAACTTGGCATGTGTATAATTTAAGGCTGTCAAGTGATTAAAAAAAATTAACCACAATTAATCATGCAATTAAATAATAATAAATACCATTTATATAAATATTTTTGGATGTTTTCCACATTTTAAAATATATTG
Source organism: Lepidochelys olivacea (assembly GCF_965140295.1). Taxonomy (NCBI): domain Eukaryota; kingdom Metazoa; phylum Chordata; order Testudines; family Cheloniidae; genus Lepidochelys; species Lepidochelys olivacea. The sequence goes on along the minus strand of NC_140411.1, from coordinate 166,633,382 downwards.
ATTTCTATTACAACACAGAATACAAAGTGTACAGTGCTCACTTTATTTTTATTTTTGATTACAAGTATTTGCACTGTAAAAATGATAAAAGAAATAGTATTTTTCATTTCCCCTAATACAAGTGCTGTAGTGCAATCTATTTATCATGAAAGTTGAACTTACAGGTTATATACAAAAAATAACTGCATTCAAAAATAAAACCATGTAAAACTTGAGCCTATAAGTCCACTCAGTCCTACGTCTTCTCAGCCAATCGCTCAGACAAACAAGTTTTTTTACATTTGCAGGAGATAATGCTGTCTGCTTCTTCTTTATGATGTCACCTGAAAATGAGAACAGGCATTTGCGTGGCACTGTTGTAGCCGGTTTTGCCAAATGTTTACATGCCAGATGCGCTAAAGATTCATATGTCCCTTCGTGCTTCAACCACCATTCCAGAGGACATGCGTCCATGCTGATGATGGGTTCTGCTAGATAACGATCCAAAGCAGTGCAGACCAACGCATGTTCATTTTCATCATCTGAGTCAGATGTCACCAGCAGAAGGTTGATTTTTCTCTTTTGGTGGTTTGGGTTCTGTAGTTTCCATGTCGGAGTGTTGCTCTTTTAAGAATTCTGAAAGCATGCTCCACACCTTATCCCTCTCAGATTTTGGCAGCCCAGATTCTTGAACCTGGGGTTGAGTGCTGTAGCTATCTTTAGAAATCTCACATTGGTACCTTCTTTGAGTTTTGTCACATCTGCAGTCAAAGTGGTGTTAAAACGAACAACATGTTGGGTCATCGTCTGAGACTGCTATAACTGCTATAAATATATGGTAGAATGTGGGTAAAACACACAGCAGGAGACATACAATTCTCTCCCAAGGAGTTCAATCACAAATTTAATTAACACATTTTTTTAACAAGTGTCATCAGCATGGAAGCATGTCCTCTGGAATGGTGGCCAAGCATGAAGGGGCATACAAATGTTTAGCATGTCTGTCACTTAAATACCTTGCAGTGACTGCTACAAAAGTGCCATGTGAAAATCTGTTCTCACTTTCAGGTGACATTGTAAATGTACATTATCTCCTATAAATGTAAACAAACTTGTTTCTCTTAGCGATTGGCTGCAAAAGAAATAGGATGGAGTGGACTTGTAGGCGTTGAAGTTTTACATTGTTTTGTTTTTCAGTGCAGTTATGTAACCAAAAAAAAAAAAATCTACATTTGTAAGTTGCGCTTTCATGATAAAGAGATTGCAGTATGGTACTTGTATGAGGTGAAATGAAAAATACTATTTTATCATTTTTGCAGTGCAAATATTTGTAATAAATAATATAAAGTGAGCAGTGTACACTTCGTAGAGTTTGTTGTAATTGAAATCAATATATTTGAACATGTAGAAAAACATCCAAAATATTTAATAAATTTCAATTGGTATTGTTTAACAGTGCGATCAAAACTGATTAATTGTGATTAATTTTTTGAGTTAATTGTGTTAGTTAACTGCAATTAATTGACAGCTCTAGTATAATTACTGAGGACTATTCACATTGGTTGGTTTCATTTTCATCTACTAAAGTTAGGAGCATTTAAAAAATGCATATTGAGCACATGCAGTAGCTTTCTGTAAAAACACTGGGAGGTGTACACTTAAATGCAGAGAGCATGCATTCTCAGCTTAGGAACGGCATGCTTTTCAAAACTCGTTTAAAAGTTTAGTCTGAGTGCTCCTTGTTGATCTGCACCCGACCAATTCTTGTCTAACCTTCACCCGCTTTGTACACCTTTCACAAAGCTTGAAGTGATCTAAATGTGTGGATCAATTTTAGCTGTCTAATGTGATTTAAAGGTTTAGATCAATTTAAACCGCAAAAAAAACATAATTTATTGAAATGGAGCAGCTGGAGTACTATCCAGGTGGGCATAGTTAAGCTCTTAAAAGTCTGGGATAATAAAAGTTAACCTTAATTCTGCCTCTTCTTTAAATTCAAGACAATACGTTATCTTAGGTGCATATATCTAAAGTGTATTTTTTCAATTGATAACCTAATTATGTGATTGCCTGCTATTTGCATAAAGAGGCAGAGTCAAGGTTGCATGGTTAACCTTAATTTTCATGTTTCTTGATTTTTGTTTGCCTTAATATTGCACTAATATAGTTTTTTCTATTTATAATGTATGTTGTCTGGAAATAAATTTAAAGGTGGGTGATTAGGACACCAACTGAAGCAAGATTGTTTTACAGTCCCTCTAACTCTCCACTTACCAGTATCAAATATATTTTTAGCCAGTTTAGAATTAACGGATATTTAAACTGAATCAATATATTGACATTTTTTTATATGGATTAATATTCATTAAACGTGGTACTTTTGTAGATCACCTGCCGTCTTAAGAAGTTTGTTTCCTGGTCTTACAGAGTGTTTCCGGTTTATTTTTGCCAGGTTATCTACCATGACCAGGTGTCTGTGGAAATAGTGACTAGTTCCATCACAGACTAGTATAAGAAGCTTATTAAGAGGTAGCTGCCCACTGCAGATGAGTGGCGTCCACTTTATTACACTATCGTTTTCTGACCCTACAAACTGCGTAACACTTCTTTTTTAGTACAAACAGAGCAGTGACGGCGGGACTGTTGAAATGTTCTGTTTCTACAAAAACACATTTTTCTCCTTGGTGAAATTTTTCACCAGATCTTGGAAAGGTGTAATCATTCTTTTTAACCACAGCTGGTAACCTTGTCTTTTTTATATTTGTAGCAGATGAGGTATGGAAGGATTTGGCAGGTCCTCAGGAGTTCTGATTAAAGCTAGAAACTCCTGAAAACAGATGAGCCCTTTTTATTTAAACAGTTTTCCAATACAGCATATTTGAGGTTGGTGTGATGTGGTTTTTTTTTTTTTTTTTTGTTACAGATATTGGTAGGAATACACTGACTGGCTTTAAATGAATTCGTTTTTAAATCAACTCGCATGGAGTTCAGCCACTCTTAATCTGTTGACAGTTTCAATAATCTCACTACACACCTTAGTTTCTTTTGAGGTTGGAGGAAGAAGTAGTGGTTGCCTTCTTTACATATAAAGGCCTCAATCCTGTAAACAGGATTTGGGGTTTCTGTACATGGGAAAGTTTCACCAGTTATACAGGTGTAGTTTAAACCGGTATCGTTATACTGGTATAACTCCCCATCTGGACACTCTTATTTTGGAGTAAGAATGGCTTTTTTTGGCTTAGTTTAAATCACTTCCAAAGTGAGTGTCCAGAATAAGTCTGTTCACACAAGGAGTTATATCAATATAATCAGTGGTTTAAATTTGTACCCTACTTTTTACTGGTATAACTTCTCTGCATAGAGAAGCTCTTACTCATGTGTTTAGGTGTTCACAGGATCAGGACCAAACACCGGTCATGTGAGGGCTGAGCAAAAGATACTGTCATTGCTGCTCAGTATAGAAACTAGAGGCTTAAAAATAGTTAATAAGGGAGGGCTAAGTTTTTGATTGAGGTCCACTGTGAGAGTGAAGAACAGTGAACAGAGTACACCCTCCATCAGTTGCCTTCATTTTAAATCAATCTACCAAAAGCACATCCTTGTTTACTGGGGACATTCGGCACGTGCTTCTAAAGTTGCTGAATTTTAATAGTCCTCTGCAGGTCAACTTTTAATTTTATATAAAGAATCATATACATTATATACTATCTATGTATCATCATGTGTGTATCTTTGGGTCCATTGCACATACATTTTGTGTGTGTGTGTGTAAATAATTGGCCAAAGACTGTAAATTTTCATCAAGGGATTCTGATGACCACCTAAACAGAATGTTCCAGTCTTTGTGGTTGTCCTCAGAAATCCCAGGTGACATTTCTGTCTATTTCCTGGTTATCAGTTAACATATTGGAATTGTTTTAGATGAAATATCTGGTTTTCTATCTATACACCAAAAAGCATATGTATGTATAATATCCCATCACTTTTATTATGATTGTGTGATGTCTTACCTGCTGTATTATGATAATTTCCAGAAATAGAATACTGTATTGTGACATTCACACCAGACAGAGATACTCCTTTTGATTTTCTTGTTTGGAGATCCACATTTGTTGTCCATACTGATTTTTACTTATCCAGCACTCCCAGTCCCTGTTGGTCTGGGGAGTAAGAGAACAGTCTGTTCTCCTTTAAACAGAATCTACCCATGAATTTTTTAGACTTTTTGTTATTTCTGGCTCTATATAGTATTAGAAAACCTGATTATGCTGAAATGCAAGCCTTCTTCATCTAAGGAAGACTTTTTGACTGCATCACTAGGAGGCTAAAGAAGGGCACACTCAATCTTCAGCACCTTCTATGCCCAGGATTTTCATTAGAATCTGAGTGTTGGCACTTCAAAATGGCAATGTCTAAGTGTTTGGACTTGCTTCATAATCATTTACACACTGTTCTGGAACTTCTTTCAGGTACTGAGTGGGGGGTGGGAAATGCTGAAAAAGTTCTATGGCAAAATGGAGGCAGTTCTGCAGTGGGTGAGTGACTTGAAGAAAACTTCTTCAGATCATACAGATTTAATTAGTTTTATACAGGACAACAAAGCATTTCAAAATAATACTGATGGACAGAGGAAGAGTTTAATGGACTGGGTGTACCAGAGAAAACTGGAATATGCTTACTGAATGTCTGTCTTCTCTAAAAGACTTACCAATGTTCTAGGATCTTTGTTGCCTGCTGGAACTGTTGCCTTCATGCTGAGTGAAAGGCATCCCACTTAAAACAAACAAAACCCTTTTTCCTGGTACTATTTTCGAATGCAGAAATCCTTAGTTGCAACACAGACTGCTATAAATAGCAAGGAACTTAGAAATGCTGGAATTCGCATCTTCTCAAACTAAAATCTTTTTGGATTATATGTCAGCATTATTACAATACAAGAAGAGTTTTTATTACCTTAAACATAGCTCAGGGAACTCTGGGATTTTATTTTTGCTGTATCCACAAAAAACTGTTCCAGGAGTGAGGTGGTCAGCCATGTGTTTTGTAAACCTGAAGATGCTTCTGGTAATATATTAATTGTAGATGATAGAGTAGCTTTTTGACAGTACATTGTATTCTGTCTGAGAACTCTGATTCAGTTTAATTAGATCCCATGGTTTCATTGCTGTTAATCTTTTGTTTTTGCTAATATAATAGTATTTGGTTTTCATTATATATTTAAATCTCCCAGAAGGAATATGCAGTACCAGGGGAAGAGGGTGAGGGGAGTTCTTTATGGCAATGTGTTCTCTCTTGCACGTGTGATCAGATATTTAGAGGGACTGTACCTTGTGGGCACTTCCTGCCTTCTCATCTAGAGGTGGAGTCTGTTAATAATCCCTCCAAAACATCAATCCATCATCTGTGTACAACTCTAGCACGTTTCTCTTTGGCTAGGTTTGCCTAAGATTTAATTGATCAAGATGATGTTACTATACTACTACAAGTGTACATAGTAATATGCAGTCGGTGAATGGTGCTCAGTCGGCCCCTGCCATTAAGAGCTGATAATGTAAAACCATAAGCAGAAAAATATGTTGCAATACACAGATAGAGGGGAGACCTGAGAGCATGGGACTTGGAATTAAGAACTCCTGAATCCTAATCCTTGTTTTGACACAGATATCCTTTTGTGGCCTAGGCAAGTCAGGTAGTGTTTCTGACTGTTTCCCCAAGTGGAAAATGGGTCTAAATCTTACCTACCTCACAGGAATGTTGTGAGGAATAAATAAAATTGTAAAGCTATTTGAAGATAGAAAGCACTATATTAGTGCTAAGTATTATTAGAACAAAGAGAAGTATATCATAGATGAGTTTTTAGAATTTTTTTTGGAAGAGAGAGACGGCGCTGTTCGGGAGTCAAAACTAGGTACATTCTTTCTGATATATTAATTATAATTGTTCTTTATGTACATGCTTTCCAAACAATGGTTTACAGCTGTTACTTTGTATAAATTTAATTGTAGAATTATAGTAAATTAATGTTTTATGTACTTTAGATGTTCTTTTGTCCTGTCTTCTCTTTATTTTGGATAAACTGTACACCGTTGAAATCAGTGATACCTGCACACTTCCTCTGTGTTCGTTTTATATATGTATATTCTGTGTAAGCGTCACGTGGCAGGATCTAGCATTGACAGTGCATCTAGGTCTTGGTTTCTTGGGCACACAACATTTGATCTTCTGTTTTTGTATGTTTTATTCCATAACTAAGTATATATAGCATTCTACTTTGAGACTCCACGTCAACAAAACACAAGTGCAAAATGTCTCATCTCTATGACAAAATGGGAATATATTCTCTTCCAGAACCAAGTAAAGATATGATGATGCTATTAAATGGTACTTTGAGTTGCTTAGTTTTCAGTTTCTTTATTTACCTGCATTTTCCCCACATTTAATGCTTAAACTGTACATGTGCCAGAAGATTTAAAAAGCAATCATTTTAATTGAGTGAGTACAACAAGTATTCCATTAATGTAGCTGAAGCATTTATTTATTTTTTATTTAGTGAAATGTCATGATTTTCTAATGTGGAGGGGAAGGGTCCAAAATCACATCTTGGGTTTTTCACAGAGCAATCAATATTTTCTTCGCTCTGTAGAATTGCGCATTTCCTGTATTGTTCTCATCATCAGCAATAATCATTTTAATTTATTTAGCACCTTTACTCCATAGTAATTCTAGCACTGTTTATGAACTGAAAGAAAAACTACCCATTTAGATGTCACTTCACTCATCATATGTTTGAAACAAGGATCCAGTTTTAAATAACATAGTCCCGATTTTAGTTCAGAGACTGTATCTTTAGAGTTTTCATTTTAATTCCAGTTAAAGAGGGAAAATTGAAATAGTGTTTGGCACTTAGTGTTCATAAAACCCCTACAGTAATTGTTCCTATGGAATAGGACCTTGTATGCGTATTGTTCTTTATTACTTCCTAATCGCAAAATGCTTCTTTTTCTTTAAGACCACTCCTATCGTAAAACCAGCACCAAAAAATCAGGTAACTTTGACAAAGGAGTTCCCTGTCTCATCTGGGTCTCAACACAGGAAAAAGGAAGCTGACAGTGTCTATGGAGAATGGGTTCCAGTTGAGAAAAGCAAAGAAGAAAGCAAAGATGATGTTTTCCCCAAACCAGCTCTTGCACAGGTAGGGAAGGGAAATAACACATCTTATTTTACAAAAAGAAAGTTGTTACCTGCTCGCTCTGGGATCTAGTTGTAATCTTTGTAAAGAAATTGTTCATATCAGTAGTATTTGCCCTTTTAATGACTAAATCGGCTATCCTATTTTGGTTTTTGGAGATAGGCTGTTCATATGAGTGCTAATTATTGCAGCATATAGTCAGCCATGGTATTTCCGTCTGTCTATGGGTGACCTCTTAGTTTCTGTGAAATTTAATCTTTCACTTAAAAATAAAAACTAAGCTTCTAGCCCTTGCCATTGCCAAGAAAACCTTCCAAGCTTAGTCTTCCTGAACCAGAGAACCTAAAACAATAGTTACCAATGGCCTACCAATGTTAAATCAACATCAACTTGAAATGTAATCAATTTAAAAATATGATTTGAAAGTAGTTTTCAGTACTACATATATATATCTGACTGTGTCTGCCCATTTCTGTAGTTTTACAATCACATTTTCCTAAATATTTGTCTTCTCTTGTTTTTTATGTAAAACCCACAAAATGTAAAGGAGAAATTGACTATGTATAAAGTGGTGCTGTCAAATACACAAAATAAACAAAGTGGAAACAATAGAATAGTGAAATAGTAAAAATTTTATTTAATCACTTTCAGTCAAAGTAATATTTTGTGTTTCTTGTAAATATAGTAGGCAAAACAAATATTTCACCTGCAAGTGTTGGTTTTTTTCTTTTTAAAAGCAAAAGCCTGTAACATTTATTTTTTAATGCCAGAACTCTGTTAGCTGGCTGTTTCTTACTGAATTAATATATTTTTAAATTTGACAAGTTCAGTATTAAAGGACTATGTGTGAAAAGCTTCATTGAATGTATTTTAGTACTGGTTCAGAATTACATTGAAATGCAGTTGTTTTTTACTATTTATTAATTTAGGAAGTATTAACAGGTTTAGAATCCTTGCCATGTAAATATCGGGAGCAAAAGAAAAACATTACAACAATGAGCTTTTGTTTAAAGAGACATTATACCAGAATATAAACATCCGATCTCTATTTAGGAGGACTTTCCCATATTACAGAGTGATCATCATTACAATACCTATGACATTTTGTTTTTAGTTATTTTATTTAATTGAGTAAAATCTCTGATTACACATATTTAACAGACCAGGATGTCTATCAAATGTAAATATTAAAAAAAAATTGAACAGGTGTGGTGGGGGTTTTTGCAGGTCAATGTACTTTGTCTGAGTATTGAATAAAAGGTAACTAAATATCTAAGTATCTATTTGTCCTCTGTCTATTTTGCTGAGTACATAACTGGTGTGTTAATTTTTCTATAATAACCGCCTTCCATATTTTTGAGACATTCCTCTACAGTTGGACTATTTTTCTTTTTCCAATGAGAGTCTATCAATAACTGAGGAGCTACTAGCAGATGAGAGATTAATTCTTCATTACTTTTTATGTGATCATTTCCTCTAGGAAGTCACATGAGGATTACCAAAGGATCATTTGGTAATAAATATTCAAAAATATTTGGTGATGGATTGCATCCCAGTATTCTCTGGTGACTGGGCATGTGCACCATCTATGCATAAAATCTCTTCTTTCACTATGATTTCTCCCAACATTTGTTCCCATTCAAGTGTGTGTGTGTGTATGTATGTCTGTATGTATGTATAACCTGACTGGTGTGAGGTACCATTGAAACAGTATCTTAAATAAATTTTCTTAAATAAATTTTCTTTTATTGTGCTGCAGACTGAAGTTGTTGGTACATTTTTCCAGATCAAACATCATTCGTCTGGTATAATTTTTCTGCCCAGGTCCTTTTCCGAGCATGTCATATATGGACATTTTTTGTTAGGAAAGTTGTCTGCAAAGATTGAATTAGTTATAACCTATGTTTCCTAATTGACCAGATGCCACCACTTCTATTAAAGTTAGGTTTCTGTATAAAACATTTTTTCCTAAAGAGTTGAAAGAAATATAATGTCTAACTAGAAAGTACTGTTACCATGGGAGAGTGGGCCAGTTAAAGTTAGTTTTGATCTCTAAATAAGTTAGAAACGTTTCTTTGCTCAGTAGCGGGTGAACCATATATATTCCATGGCTCTCCCAATTTTTAAAGCTCTCTGGTTCGTAATTTGGGTTAATATCTGGATTATTTGCAGTGGGTATCATTTGGCAAGATAAAAGATCTTCTTTTATATCTAGTTCTATCGCAAATCTGTAGAGTAGCCTTACTATAGGATGTGTATAAATTTCTGGAGGGTGTGATTTTTTTTATTTATTTTTTTTTAAATTAATCCATGGTAGCCTAGTGATGCACACACCACCACAATGTTCTTGCTCTGTAAAGTGTTTGGATGGGTTAAAGCACCTCCTGTCCACTACTGCTTTGGGCTGGCTGGCTTGATAGTACCATAGATTATTTGGAACCAGCTAGTCCATCCTGTTTTAATGGGTTTGTACAAAGTTTCTGCAGTTTCTTTTGGTCTTATTCCATATACATTTTAACAAAATCCTCTGTATTCCTGCTAGGGTTTTATCTGGAATCATCAAAGAAATATTTTGAAACAAGAAGAGTATCCTTGGCAAAATGTTAATTTTGACCCTAGCTGTTCTTCCCAACCAAAAAATTGCATACTTCCCCAAGCATGCCGTTTGCTGAAGTTGTGTTTGACATTTAAATCATAGAATTCTTCAAGACTATTTAAGATTTGAATTCCCAGGTGTCTTCTAGAATTCGTTGCCCATTTGTACCCAAATGTTTTCTGCAGGAATAGCTTTTCAGAGTTGGACACATTTATAGCTAGGTTTTCGGATTTGGCAGGATTTACTTCAAATCTAACCCAAAGTCATAGATTTTTTTTTTTTTAGAAACTAATTTTAAGGAAATATTTGGTTCATATAAAAATTACATTCTCTGCATTTAAAGCTATTTTCTGATGTGTTCCTGCAAGTTTTATTCCTGTGATAGATTCCTTGTTCCTCATCGTTGTGTGAAAGGCTCCATGAGCAGTGCAAAAAGTAAAGGAGACAATGGACATCCCTGCCTAGTCCCTCTGTATAATTCAAACATGAGATTTAACCCCAATAACTCACATAGCTGCTTTGGGACTGGTGTCGAGTAGTTTTTTTCCATTTAAGGAACTAGGGGCCAATGTCCCTATAGGACAGGGCTTGAAATGGAAAGCTCCACTCTGTTCTATCAACGGCCTTCTCTGCATCAAGTGATAATTAAAAAAATGGATCTTTTCGTGATCTGGTATTGTGGATGATCCCAAGAACTCGCTGAATAATGTATGACGTTTGTCTATCCTTAATGTATCCACTTTGATCTGGATTTACATAAGCTGAGAGCATGGACTGCAATCAGTTAACTAGTATTTTTACTAAAATCTTTGTCATGATTCAACAGTGATGTGGGCTTATAAGAGCTGCTTAAGGTAAGGTCTTTTCCAGCTTTAGGGAGAAAAACCACAGTAGCTTCGTTAATAGGTTGTGGAAGTTTATCCTCTAACAAAATAGCATTGAAGGTACCTTTCAAGGGACCCACTAATACCTCCTTAAATAAAGTAGAACCCCGTTTATCCGACCCTACGTTACCTGGCTCTCCGTATTAACCAGACAACTAGCGCACACAAGTCCGGAAGTGGGCAATCTCTCTTGTGGCTGCCACATGGCGCTGCAGTCCCGCACTTTCCCATTCTCCCGATTATCCGATCTGGCCCCAGTTCGAATTAGATCAGATAAACTGGGTTGTGCTGTACCTTGTAAAATTCTTATGGAAAGCCATCTTTCCTGGAGTTTTACTACTTTTCATGACTTGCTTTTGCCACTCAGATTTTTTCTTTTTATTTCTTTATCTAAAGTTTATAATTTTTGTTTATCTTTGGCAAGCTTGCTACTTCCAGATATTTTTGAATAACTTTAGAGCTTGGAGTATCTGAGGTAAGAAGGTTTTATAATAAAAAACAAAAGTAGCACATACTTACGCTCCCTGATGAAATACTTTTTTCTGATTGTTTTTAATCGGTGAAACAATATGTTGGTCTTGAATCACTTTTAGCTTTCAAGCCAATAGCCTATCAATTTTATTTCCTTTTTCAGAAAACATTTGCTTTGTATACCTCAGGGCCATCTGTCATGAACACATTCAAAATTTCACATATATGTTAATTGTTCATACACTTTTTTGGAACCTGTGTTTTTGATGAAGGTCTTGTAGCCTTTTTATCTCCTGTTTTAGTTCTGCCGTTTCTTGAGCTCTTTCTTTTTTTCAGCTGAGAGGCTCTGCATATCAGTTGGCCCCTAACCAGTGCTTTACGTGCTTCCCAAAGAAGGCCTCTTTTTGTATTGTCTGTATCATTTATTTATACATCTTGAAGAAGCAAGCAGTTCATTTTCCAAAAGGTTAATGTTTGGGACCCATACCAGCTATCAAATATTGCTTCCACTGGTGCATATTCTGACCTAATGGTGCCAATTTCTGCAGATCTTGTCAGCTTCATTAAGGATTTAGAGATTAACATTCAGTCTAGTCTAGTAGATAACTGATAAGTGTACAAATAACAGTGTAATCTCTTTCCCCTGGGTGTAGTTCTGCTTTCTTATCCCCTTTCTCTTTTTATCAGATCTGTCCCAGAAAGGATTCATGTATAATTTCCCCTTCCCCAAAGTGTTGCAGTATTTTAAAGAAGTCCTTAAAAAAGGTTTTGGGATTTTTTTTGCTTTCAATTGGGAGCATACACTAAACCCATTGTTATTAATAACACAGCAATTGTGCTGTTCGACAAGATAAGCCATCCCTCCTTTTTCTTAAATTGAGTATTAATCTGAAAAGATACACGTTTAGCAAATACTATGCCCACTTTTTTTTTTCTTTTTTCTTTGGCTGAAGCAAAAAATGTCTGAAACCAGTTACCTTGCATGCCCATAATTTTCCCCTCCTGAAAGTGAGTTTCGAGAGAGAGAAAATAATCTGAGTAGTTTTTGTTTTTAAATTCTTTCAGGGCTTTTTTTCCTTTTAATGACATAATTTAGCCTTTTATCTTTCAAAGACATTACTTCAAAAGAAAGAGCCATTCTTGTGATAATTCCCCTCACTTGCCTTATTTAATTCCAGAAATAAAATACCAACAGGGCTTATAAATCAGCCACCAAATGATTGCTTTGCTGAATGCTAAATCCTCGTACTCTCTCCATGAACACTTGGATTACTTCTCTTCAATCCAGAGGAGGTAATTCTGCCTTTAGGGATAGATTACCGTCTGATCATTTGAGTTACACAGGGGATTTACACAGAACCCTGCCGAAGTCTCCTCCCATCCCCTCTCTATTTGCTCCAATCTCCACCATACCTGGGACCTCCCTTTCTACAGCCCCTTATTGTCCTTTGTCCTTTATTTTCTCTACTTTTTAAAATAAAAAACACAGCTATCACAGTTATGATCACCACAGTTGAAGCACATTTCATACTATTCCCCTTCTAACATAAACATAGTTCGTTTACAACAGTTCATTCTTGATGACTCCCAAGAAATCCCTTGTAGGTTATTCGTCAGATATCTGTGTTCTCCTGTTCAGCTTCACTTCTGCCATTGCAATATGTTCTCTAGAGGCTCTTGTCTTTTCTTTTCCTATCTTCCTTTTTTGGGTTTCACCATCTGTCAGGATTCTAACAGCATTTTATCCTTGGTTTCTACCTCTGGAGTATCTGCTTGTGTGTCTGAGATTTGGAGTTCTATTCCAAGAGTATATTTTCCCCCCTTGTTTAAAGTCTCTTACTGTGTGTTGCAAGTTGAAAGAGAATTTAAATGGGTATCCCCATCTATAGCAAATATCTTCCTGCCTGAGTGCTGCTGTAATTTCTCCCAGTGCTTTCCTCTTTTTTTAAGATTGGGGCAGAGAGAGTATGGAAAAATTGCAGTTTGTGGCATTTGAGTCTTAGCTTTGAATGCTCTCTGGCTTTTTTCCTTATTAAGTTTTTTGTCTGATAATGGTGAAATTTCACAATTAGATCTCTGGGTTTGTTACTGTTATTAGACTCAGTTGGGGGCAACAGTGCTGTATGTGCTCTTTACTTTCACCCCTTGCAGAGAGCTGAGATTTAACAAATCCACAGCTGAAGTGTTTACATATTGGCTTCCTCTTTCAACGTTTTCAGGCAGTCCCTTAATTCTGAGGTTATTTCTTTTCACTCTGTTTTCTATATCATGCAATTTAAGATGCCTCTCTCTCCCTCCCTGCCCCTCATCAGTGCCATGAAGCTCTGCAGCTCTGTCTGTCACTTGCTTCTTCTGGACCATCCCAGTGCATTTTGTATCTGAATGATTTGTTTGTTAGATTATACACTTCTTGTAGCCAGGACCTTATTTTCTTCTTTGCATTGTGCAGTACCAAGTACACTATTATTGGAGCTTAACTAATAGATCTAACAAATGTGAATTGGTCCCATTCGTCTCACTGTGTTAACAACTGTGAAACCTAATGGTGACAATTCAGATATCAGTCCACATTGGCATCAGGAATCAGAAGATCATGCCTAATTTGTGTGGGACATTTTTTAATTTACTGACCTAGCTTCAGAATAAGCTGTCAAAATTGCCCCCTGCAACTAGTTTGCTGCTGACCATGTTAGCAGAAGTATCCAACTAGTGTGATTATCCAGTATGGTTGGAGATGGGAAAAAAACATATGGTCCTTAGCCTTCTCCCAGCTTCAGGATTTCTCTGGAAAAGATGAATGCTGGTGGAGAGAGAAGAGTAGACTCTATGTACTAAAGATGCTGAGCCTATTGGGAAGTTTAGCAAGAGTTCTACAGAGGGTAAAGCATTGAAGTTGATATTATTGTTTAGTCAAGTAAAACAGTATCTTTCCTTATTTGAAGCATTTTCCGAGACCCAAAGCTACCATACAGTAATACAAGCCACTACTGTCTCAAATATGGTGACCAATCATGAGGGGAAATTCTTTCTAAGTAGGGTGTCTGTTAATAGGCCCAGATCTAGCAAAGCACTTAAGTGCATGTGTACCTTTAACTGTGTGAATAGTCCTACTGACTTGAGTGCAGTACTCACATGCGTAAGTGTATTGCTGGATTGGGGCTTTAGAAAGGAAGATAAAATGTTAACATTAAAGTTTATTAATGTTTAGCTTGTAGTCAGGATTCAAGAGAAAATTATTCTACTCACCAAAATTTAAGTAGCACTGTCAACACAAAAAAGTACATGTTGTACACAAATTTATTAACACCTTAGATTATAATTACTGGAATTTGTTTTGATTAACATTTTCACTGTTTATGCTGCTTGTTTATGTTCTGCAGTTCTCTGCAGAACACAGGAATTGTTTTACGGGTCCATCTAATCCAGTATCTGACTTGCCAGTATCAGATTCTTCACAGGTAGTTTGTGCAACAAACTACCCCGTGCACAATTATGGAATAACTTGCCCATATGGAAAGATTCTTCCTAATCCCAGACAGTGAATGGTTGTCGTCTTTTCCCCTTAAACATGAAGGTTTATATCCCATGTATAAAACTTAGTTATCCTGTTTTATGTAATTCTAGATGTTCTCATTTTTCTCATTTCTCTTTTTCAAATCCTCCTAAATTCTTGGCTTTAATGATTTCCAGTGGCAGTGAGCTGTCAGTTAATTGTGTCTGTGTAAAGTATATATTCATTAGTTTTAAATTAATTTCCTTTCAATTTTATTGAATACCCTCTTATATTATGTGAGAGGCTAAATAGGAACACCCAGTTTACCTTGTCTGTACCATTCATTGTATTGATTATTTCTGTCATGTCTCCTCTCTAAAGTAAACAGTCCCAGTCTTTTCAATCTCCCTCATTCGGAGGTCTGCATACCAATCACCTGTCTCTGGACCTTTCTCTTTCTCTCTTTTTTGAGATATGGTGATCCAAAATGAACAGAGTATTCTAAGTGAGAGTGTACCACTAAAGTATATAATTGCTTTATACTGTTCTTATTTTTTATCCCATACTTGTACCTCTTAACACTTCATTTTTGTTTTTTGACCACTGATGTGCATTGAGCAGAGGTTTGCCTGGAGCTGTTCCAGTTGGTTCACCCATGTCTCTTTCCTGAGAGTTTCAAGAACTCACTAATGTCTATGACAGAAGTTCTGATTCCTCTTCTATTAAAAGGCATTCTGGTTCATCTGTTTTTGCATTTAAGCTTCTTTCATTGGTGTATAGAAATTTATAATTTATTTTTTGCTCTGTATTTGTATTTAACTCCTTAGTCTGACATTATTTTCCAGAATTTTTCTGTGATTTCAGAAGTTCCACTGTAACTTTTATCCTACCCTTCACCTGATATACAGAGAGATTTAAATTATTAGCATTTAAGCAAATGTCTTTATCCTGAGTGCCCCCACTGCATGCATTGTATTTCCATTAATGCCTGTCAGTTTTTGGAGGGGATTATTAAATAATTTTCTGTGCCAGCAATCTGGTTCTACGTTGGTTAATTGTATTTTAATTTTAGGTGCTCAGTATATCAGTCTAGGTTTCACACTTCAGGGAGAATATGTAAAAACAGATGTCACTGAAGTTAAGAAAAAAAATTCTTGTGGTCTTCAATTTTATAAAAGTTTGATTTTTTACAGAATTTAAACTTGGGGCAAATGTAAGTTGACTGTGTCCCTTTAGTAACTTTACATGAATTTGTCTGCTTGATGTGTGGTATCTTTGGCAGAAGAAATTTTTTGTTTCACAGAATCATAGAGGTGTAGGACTGGAAGGCACCTCTAGAGGTCATCTAGACCATTCCCCTACCGTCAAGGCTGGACTGTGTTTGTTTGTTTTTACTCTTCAGGAAAAAAGTGCCCTCCCTACTACAATCTGGTATAACTGTTTTGTTATACCAGCAGAGTTTTTCAGTTTTTGAGAGAAAAATAATTGTTTTCCAAAACTGAACTCTTTATCAAAATCTTCAGGACGTTTACTGGTATAGTTGCCTTTGGTAATAGTTTATGTATAGGAACAAAATCTAAATAAACCTTATTTTTCTATGCTTTCAAAGTGAATTAACTTCCAAGACAATACCAGAATTTGGACTCATGTATCGGAATGCGATATTGGTTTGTACTGATTTTTTTAATATGGTGAGATCAGCCATTTGCTACCACCTCTTTGCTTCAGGTTAAGTGGTAGGAAACAGCAGTGTGTCATCAATAGGCCAGTCCCAAACCACTCTTCTTCACTGTGAAATTGATATGTACATGGCCTGCCCTCTTAAAATTTTGTCCCTGTTTCTGTTCAGTAGTGTGTTTTGGATGCCTTTGGGTTTTAGGTACAGCCCAGAATAATTTGCATTAGCTGGAGCAGCACATCCTTTGAAGTCCTACTGCAGCTGGTGGGGAAGAATCCTGAATCAGGTTTAAGAATTAAAGGTGCTTGCTGTCTGTGAATGAGCAGAAATAAGTACATCCTTTTGAAGAAATGAGAAGCAAAGTGGTTGAGAGAGGAGAAGAGGTCTTAAGTAGATGAGTGGGACTAAATCCAGGTTGATAAAAGTGCATGTGATACAAGTATGAAAAGTTGCATTACATTGGAGAAATAATAGTGTGTATTAAAACATGAATCCTAACAGGAACTGCTCTTTATAAAGAAATTCTGCTTACATTTCTGTGGGACCTGACCGTTTACCTTTAATTAATTATTTCCGCATTCCAGTTTTGACAATATTAAATAGATTTATAGCATTTTTTAAAAATACTTTTCAGTTTTATATATCTGGAGCCTTTGCTCTATTTCTCTTTGTTGAAAATAAATGTAAAATTTAAGCTTACTAGGCTAACGATTGATGACCAATTTATGAACATGCTAGAACTGCAAAAAGTAATGCCACTATATTGTATTTTATCCCTACACAATTTCTATTAATTTTGTAAAAGTCAGATTATACATGTTTAACAAGCAGTTGTCAGATTAATTTTTTTTGTTGAATCTGTTTTCCATTTCAATTTACTACTTTCAGATGTAGAACACAACTTTTTAGCATATCTCCTTATTTTACAATAAACGCTTCTAGAGCAAGAACACATTATTATGGTCAATCTGTTTTAAAAAAATAAATAAGCTGTATTTCTTCCTAGACTGTGGACATCTCTACGGCAATGAATGAACGAACAATGGCTCAGAAGAGGCTTACAGAAAATACATTTGACTTAGAGGCCATGTGCTTGTTAAATCGTGCACAGGAACAGGTGGGTTGCGCTGTTTTTTCTTTATCAGAGTTTTGTGAAGTCAGTGAAAAATGATGCTAAGCTTCTTTTTAGATCAGGCCACTTTCTCTATAAATACCGAAATATGGATTTTAGGAGTCTGACTTTAGGCACTCATTTGAAAATTTTAGTTTAAATTTTTACCACAGAGTATTTATTGTTGGTGATACATAAGCCGGAAGTAAACTAACTTGATTTTCAGATTGCATGGCTGGAAGTTAAAAGGTGATGAGAATTTTATTTGTAAACACATGCCCAGAACAATTGTGATGAGTACAGTATAAAAAGCTAGGCAGAGTTCAAGTGGGAGTCCTTGAGAGAATGCTATTTTAAAAAAACGATCTTTCATAGTAAAACAGTACTTTAAATATACCATAGTGTTGGATATATAAGGCATACTATGGTTTACCTGGTGATATTTCTGTTTCACATCTCTGATTAAGGAATTGATCAGAAATAGTTTCTCCTAGTCCCGAAAAAGATTATAATTATGGTGGAAAGAGGTTGGGGGCGACAGTAGTAATTTTTGTACTTGTCTCCAGAACAAGTACTTTACAAAAGTGATGAAAATAGTTGTATTATGGTGGTAAAGAATAGGGGGATGACTTGTTCATGGTCACTCTGTGGTTTAAATGTTTTAAAGTAAAAATAGTTCTAAATTATAGCCGTCTAGTAACTTTGTATTTTTTTAATTTTTGTATTAAACCGGGGGGTGGGGGGAGGAGGTAAATGTTCTGTTTCATAACACAAATGGCATGGATCTTTACATTTGGGGGGAGAAGTTGCAGATTTTTATTTTGTTTTTATGCTGATCTATCTTGTAGATTGATGCCTGGGCGCAGTCAAACTCTCTGCCGGGCCAATTCACAGGAAGTACTGGAGCACAGATTTTGTCCTCAGATGAGTTGTCCAACAGTGGTCCCCAAGCCTGGATTAGAAAGGTAGATGATATGCAGACAGATATGTCCAAATATCACATGATAAATAACATTGAAATGATTGGAAGATACGAAAAATGGCACACTAAAGTTGTTAACAGTCTACTACAATGTACTTGGAAAATATGCTATACCTTTAACTGAATTAATTTACTATATGCGTTCAATCTAGGCATAATAACAATGCATATCTATCTAGCTATGCGTTAAGGTGTTCATATGAACAGGTTTTCTGATGTCTAGAGAGCTTGATAGGTGCATTATGGAAATTTTAAAAAAATCTGGCTGGTATTTGAAATAGATTGGTTCACGCATTCTATTACTGTTGATGTGCTGAAATGACATCCATAATCTTGGGTATGGTTGCAGTGGTAGGTCATCAATTAAGCTAATCTGTTTGGAATGTACTGGTCAGGGCCTGATCCTGATGTAATTGAATTCAGTGGTGTTTTGGCATTGACTTCAATGGGAACAGGATCAGCACTTCTGTCCCAAGATGAATTGTTCTGTTTGGATTAGTTCCATCCATTTACTTTCTTGCCTCAGTTTGCATTATATAACACCATTTCTGCAAGCCAAATATTTTGAAATATTAAAATAGGGGTTGCAACTGGTTTATTGATCTAGTATCATCAAGCACCTAGATATTTGTTAATAAGAGAAATAACAGCCTATCACCTGAGCAAAGTGTGTCATACATTTTTATGTTTTTGTAAATTTGTTAATATTTTATATTTCGTCTTTGAAAATCAGTGTTGAACGAGTTCTGTTTCAGTGAATAAAACTGGGGAATCTATGAGATTTCCATTTTTACAGGCAAATAATCATGAGTAACAGCACTCACTCTGGCAATGGTTGCAGTAGCTGAGTTTGTTACAAAACTGATTTTGCTCATTCTATAATCCACAAAAAAGTAATAGGATTCTCAAAACTAGTAAGTTAGGTTTGAAGCTTAGGCAGAAATTTGACATGAACTGAACAAGAGGTTCTTGAATTATGACACTCTAAAAATAGAAAGTGTTCACTAGAGTTCAGAACTCTTTCCCCTTTCCCCCCACCCCCCAAGTTTTTAGGAAGACAATAGAAAGGAAAGAGAGATACTTGTTAGATGGAAAATTTTCTGGGATCTTGATGAGACTTAGGGCTGAGGACCAACTTTAAATTAAGACTTCCATAAACTAAATGTTGTTTTGAATTTGTAACGTTGCTTCAGAGTATCTACCTTTTTCCTGGCAGAGAGAGACTTCAAAATGAAAACCACTCAGCAGAGAGGCTTATGAGTGAGGAGAAAAAGAGAACTTTTCCACTTAAAGGCTTGTGAAAGAGGCCAGTAAGCCTTCCTAAGGCGCTCTGGGGTTCTCTTTTCCTGCGTACCTCAGGAGATTCCCAAGACAAGGCAGGAGAATGCCCCTTTAATCTCCTCTTTCCCAAGCCCCCCGTTTTCATCCATCTCTCCTTCTTTGACATTCTCTGATGGTCTTCTGTGGCTTGCAGTAGCAGGACTGTCCTTTAACAAAATACATGGAGTGGAGAAGGCAGGTGTGTTTTCCCTCCGCCTTTTTCTCCTGTACTCCTGAGCTGCTTCTGAGCATGTCATCCTTCTCAAAAGATATTCATGTCTCTGCGGGGAGAAATATGTAGACAGGGCCAGGTCCAGGCACCAACTTTCCAAGCAGGTTCTTGGGGCGGCAATTAGAATGGGGCGGCAGTCTGTGTCCTGTGGCAGCAATTCGGCGGTGGCTGCTTGGGGCAGCAAAATTGCTAGAGCCGCCCCTGCATGTTGACTGTTGACCTCTGGCTTGAGAAAGCTTCAGATGGGGATGTGGAGTTCAGTAGCAAATGAGCAGGCAGGGAGAAACACTAGCACTTCTGTCCTTTCTCTAATCAATAGACATCCTGTGGTTTGAAGCAGCAGAACTCTTCTCTGGCAGACCATAGGAGAATCCATTGGGTGGAGAAGTCAGGGAGGCACTCGTGCTTCCCCCACACTTTCTCCTGCATCGTTGAGCTGTTCCTCAGATTGACTTCTTTGCTCCTTTCAGCTTCCCCATTCCCTATGTATGGCCACCAAAATTTTGGGGTTGAGAGGTAACCACAATCACAAACCCAATCTAAAGGGCTGTGGGGGCCCACACAAGTCTCTTAAAGCTTGCAAGAATTGTGGGACTGTTGACAAACCTCACAAAGCTTACTTAGAGGGTTGATGAACTTTACAAGGTGGACCTCAGCTCTGTGGATGAGATGGGAAAATCTCACACAAAAGGCAAAGCAGGCACACTGTGTTTTGAGTGCATATTATCTTTCAGGAACGGTAGTTTAAAAAAAAAAGAATGAACTAGTAAATACAGAGTTCAAGTTGCATTTCTCAGGCAAGGCACCTGAACGACCTTTAACTCTGCTTTTGTAGTGATGCCCTGAGAAATTAAACGCATGCTCAGTTATCCATCGTACCAAAATGTTAAATTTCTGTTAGTGACCACAAAAAGTAGAATGTCTTCTTCATAGCTGTGTAGCGGTACTGCTGCTTTATGGCTGTCCTTACAGCTATACACAGCACGCACAAAGAAATGTTACATATTACTGTTACAAATAGCATACTGAAAGCAATCATGCCTGTCTTTACTAAGGGCCCTACCCTGCAAGGAGCTGGAGGCATGCAGTACTTGGCAGAATCAAAACTGTCAGTAGAGACAGAGTTAGTGTGTCTCCATATGCAGACATCGCACTTAGTATGACAGGCATGTATGAAACAGATTATAAAACCAGTGTGTGGTGTACATTTTTGATCCTCTAAATGCAAAGAAGATAATAGGCATTTCTGTGAGGCGAGCTAAGTTAGTTGGGGTTGCTTGTTTGAGAAATGCAACCTTAACTCTGCATTTCCTGGGTTTCTAAGATTTGGGTTTCCAAAAATTTAATTAGTATTTTTGGAAGGTAGTATGTAGTCAAACCGCTATGTATCTGCAACCTTAACTTCACCTTAATAAATTTTTGTGTGGCATGTAAGTTAATTTACTTAAAATGGTTAATATGGCAGATTGAATAACTGTGGCATTCCAACTAGCAGCATTTTTATTTTCTTTCGTTTTAGCAGTGTGACTGATTCATAATGTTTGGACATTGGGTTGTTGAACAATATTCCCAAAAGAACAACATTCTGTAGGTTCCATTTTATCCCATTGATACAGTTGTGACCAATATTATTTTTTCTGAAAAGTGGATTTCTGTTTATCATCAATGATGTAATCAGTTCACAAATGTGGAAAATATTAACCTGTTACATATAGCATATATAGGATAGATTCTCTCTGGAGGCTGATGATTTGCAACAAAAGAAAACAAAACAGAATGTTGCTGTACAAAATATCATTTGAGGGGAAGTAGGTAAAATATTTTGGTCAAGCAAGTTCTTTTGAGGCTTACTCTTGTTTAGACTTTCCCAAAGCCACCAGTTGCTTCTAGATCAATAAACGCTACCACATGTATTGTACAACAAATACATTTTTTCCAAAACTAGGTGTTTTTTAGGTTTGTGTTTTGTTAACTGGGTTCTTTTTTATAACACATTGCGCAGTGTAATGGCTTTTTTGTTGATTTGTGCTATCTCTGTAAAACAAGGCATTTTCAGGGCTGTTATAAAGCTATATTTAGGGCTAGACATTCTGAAAAGGTAAAATCCTTTCTTCCACATTCCCTGGTGCTCACCACAAGTGAGTATAACTCCCTCCTCCAGTAGATGGAGACAAGAAAAAACAAAACTCTTGTGATATCACCTCCTCTTGAATGGAGAGTTGTCTGGCCTTCTCTGATCTTACAAGAAGTGGAGGCAGCCTTTCAAGTTATCACATGCTCATCACCTTCAGGCTTGTCTGCTACACTGTGCTTTGCTTGGGGATGAAAGTAAAGGCCAGGTGGTTTAACAAGACGCTCTGATGTGGCTTATGCTACGCAGGCTCCGTGTCCAGTACTGAATCCATTACAAGTCCCTGGATTTAATTTTCAAAGGCCTCCGAATGGACTGGCTCTGAGGCTTCAGAGACTTCCTTTCTCTCTGGCTCAGCACAACAGTTATGAACAGCAGAAATCCTGGAGGTGACAGTGCTCAGTTTTTAGGAGGAAGGGGATAAGGCTTCCTTTGTGGTGGACTCTTTACAAAGGAGTTTCCTCTGAACATAAATCACTGTAATCAGTACCTTCCCGGTGGAATGGAAAACCAGTATCTTTGCCAAAGTCTTTCCAGCTCTAAGGGATGATACAGCATCACTTCCAGAAGATACACAATCAAAAATACTCTAAAGCTTTATATTCTGTACAATCTAAAATCAAAACAAAAAGCCCACCAACAAAACTAAGCACTCAGTAATACCTTTGTACAAACAGAGGTGGTGAATAGTCCTTCAAACTAATAGGTGCTTTTCAGAATTTTGTTGGTACCCCTTTGGATGAATGGGAATATAGAGGCCTTTTACTCCAGAGTCCAGGATTCATTGGCTCTGGGAGCAGGTGTTAACTCTCCCTTGTAGGAGTTTGACCTGCTGTATATCTTCCCTATACGTCTCACCATAGTCAGTCCTTCAGAAGATAGCCAAATTCAGGGAGAAGATCATCCTGGTATTTCTGGACTGGCTGGAATTCCTGGACTGGCTCGGGAGGTGGTAGCACGGTAGCTGGCTGGATCTCTTCTGTGATCACCCACTATGTTTCACTGTGGGTACAATTCAGCATGGAGAATCCCTTGTTCTTGAGTGAACCTGCATGAAGAGGGATTTATCGGAACTGCTTGGTAAGTGTTCAAAAGCAGATTAAGGCATATTTCAAGCTTGATGCAAGGCCAGAAGATTTAAGTTCAGTTACTAGTGAAATTCTGTTCTGTTTTTGAAAGGCCTGGAATATTGGCTTTTGGGGTCCACGCCACTCTAATACTAAGAGGCAAAGTTAGAGCATTCTTCTATGATGCACTTTTGAAGATAATGTTTTTTAGGACAGCTGACAAGCTAAAACTGAGATTTTTTTTTCTCTGTCCCGATAAGATCTGTATTTCGTGCCAAATGCCCTCTCTTGTGCACCATTAAAGAGGGGTGAACATTTCTTTTCAGTTTGCTTTTTTGTTAGGAGAGAATGAGTGCTATAAGTCCTTTAATTCAGGGAACCCTGCCTAATTTTTGATCAGGACAAGGTAGTAATTAGGGTTGCTCTCAATTTCCTTCCAAGTTGGTTTCTCCCATCCACAAGGCTGTTCCTTCTCCTTATTCTGACTGGCCCTGTGAAACACTCACTGTGAAGGCTTTGTGTATCTTAGATATCTAGTGGTTAGAAAGTCAGATCCCGTGTGGTGGTCGTGTTTTTGAGAGTCCCAACCATAAAAGGCTTAGCAATCTGCAAGCTTCAGTGTCTTGTGTGAGAGGAACCATTGACCAGGATGAAGCAGCTCTGTTTTCTGTGAAGACTTATTCCTTCAACATCATGTCTACATCACTGACAGAAGAGGAGGAGATTCTTCCCCTCCAGAACTGTGTGGAAAGGAGCCGATTAAGCATATTTACATGCTATTTCAAATCATTCTGGACTTGATGTTTTAGGCTTTGCTGCTGCCATCTTCGGTAGCCAGGTCCTGCTCACTGTAATCCCTTACTCTATTTTTTGTAAGGTATTCGCCTTTTGTCTTGTTATTGACATTCCCACTTATCTCTGGGCTTTGTTGGCATAGCATAAAGCTGTAAAATTGTAATTTTTTACCTGTTAGTTTGGTTTTTAAGCCCTCCTGTGCCAGCCCAGGTATCCCACGCTTGTTCTTATTTTGTTGTTGGAGTTGAAACTGTTCTGAAGTTATTTTCCTATTGTAGTTTTAAGCGTTAAGCATTCCAAACTATTTGAGCAGGATCTGCCAGCCAACCTCCTTTGTAGGAGAAGTAGTGTCACAAGAGCATTGCTCTTTGTTCATCCCCATCTGCTGGTAGGAGGAGATGTACCCACTTGTCTGGCCTGGCATAGGAGGGCTTGGAGATTAACAGGTGAGAAGTTGCCATTAAACTGTCATCTTGATGAGCAATTTCTCTTGTAATACAATTTGTGAATAGAGATTGGGTAAATGGGAAATATTTTTTTAATCTGTTATGAAACTCATTTGACAATGGTAATGAAAAGAATTAGGAACATAGGATTTACTGTACCTGATGATCCTATTGGACTGTCTAGTCTGGTATTCTGCCTGTCTAATTTAAAATAAAAAGGAATTTGAATCTTCCACATGTCCTGCATCACTTGATTTTTTGATTTTTTTTTTTTAACACTTTCAAAGTTCATTACAAATATGGCGCTCTTACAAATACCCCTGTGAGATAATGGGGTGGATGAGTTAGTACGGTATTATCTTTGTTTGGAGAGAAGGAAACTGAGACAAAGAGCTGAAGTGTCTTTTCCAACATCACACTGTAAATTGGTGGCAGAGTGGACTTGGAGCGTAGTCATTTCAAGTACTTTGTTCAGTTTCTAGACCATACTGTTCCCTCTTAGTTCCATTCATTATCTAATTAAAAAAGTTAACATTTTATAAATGTCATTTTTCACATTCGCTTTAAAGTGCAGTTTCACTCTGAATGTAACTGTATAAATGGCATTGTATGGCTTCATGTTTTTCTTTTATGATTTCTATTTCAGTTAGCCTCCATTTATAAGTCAAAAGTTTTGTTTTGTTTTTCCTCTGACCTGCAGTACTTGTTCTCTTTAATTGGAATGTGAGACGAGCTGAACTCTTTATTTCTGGTAGTGATGTGTGAGAAACCAACTTTCTGCAGCCTGCAACGGGGTTGTGCAGGTGTAACTGTTTGCAGTGTAGTAAAAGGCTTTGTTAATGAAGCACAAGAAGGAATAGAATTCAGCTCTCATTCTTAACCCTGTTAGCTCTGTTGTGGCAACAGGAGTGAAAAGCAGTAAAAACATGGTCTGCCACTAAAATCAGCAGATATCAATACAAGATATGAATACACAAGAAGCAGATCTGAGTAAGACGATGCCATATTTACAGTCATTTTGAAGTACAATTGCACTTTAAAAGTTTAGAGAAAGTTAGATTTTTTTCTAAGTTTAGGATTTGTTTAGGCTTTGATATTTCTGTCTAAGGTTAATGCCTTCATTTTAAGCCACGAAATGGGTATATTTTATGTCTTTTTTTCCCAAAATTAATTTGAAAATGTAATGGGAAAGCTCTATAACATGAAAGTGACTTCATCAAGAACTTGCTCCTACTCTGGTTGTGAACTGAATACACGTTGGTGATAATGAAACAGATGTTGATGTTGAAAATTCTATCATTGCAAAGCAGGTACAAAAGAGGAATCGGAACCCTGGGTGACATTGACTGGGGTTTGTATCATACTCTGCATGGTTGACCTTTTCTTATGAGAGGTTCCTGGAAAAGACAGGGGAGGATGAAACTGGAAGTAAGTAAAAGCCATTCTAGGTGTATAGAGTGAGGCAGCTGGTATCGAACATCAGCTAACTTGTCTCTGCGTACACATAAACTGCATGGCCTGCACCGATTGAAAGTTGAACTGGAGAGGTAAACTTAGCCTCTGTCTACCCTTCCTTCCATCAGAGCACCTTGTTGTTAAACTCAACATCCAGTTGCATGGTTTCTAGGGATTTGTTTTGTTGCTTATATAGGTAAATATTTGGAAAACTATTCTTATTATACATGTTCATGAATTTTTATTATTTAACTTCTTAACAACAGGAAATGTGGGGGGTTATGATGCATATGTCCTTGGTATGTGCCATAAGTGCCTGTGTTGAGAGGCTAATCGTTTTTATTAAGAATATATATATTCTAAGTCTCCTGGAAAAGGAAAACTTCTAATTCTGCTTATATTTGAAACCAAGGAAATATCTGTCTTCGTCTCTTCAAATCTGGGAAATATTGAGTACGTCAAACACAGTTTAAAAAAAAAAAAAAAAAGAAATAAAGAAATTTAAAAAGTGTTCCGTGAACTTACCACTATTTTGAAACATAGGTAAAGTTACTACAAAAATACTAGACATTGTACCTATTACCTACTGTGTGAGAATAACTGCGTTATCAATACCAATGTGTAAACTTGTATATTAAGTCAAGCAATTTGCTGCTGTGATGGAAATGACTGACTTACTTGGGTCAGTGGGTGGGGCAGAAGAGAGATGATAGTTCACAGAATAACCTGTGAACTTTCACCCCTCTATATGGAAACTTGTTTCAGGGTCAAATCCTTGTAGCTGCCTTCTTGCCACGGTCAATGCCAGCCCTACTATTCACAACACTGCGGCCATCGAGGCCTAGGTACGTAAACATTTAAGGAGTTTTTAAAGTTCTTTTCAACAAAACAGATTTTTAAAAGTTCTATTTGATAAGCTTACGACACTTAACAACTATTATGTAATGATGATTTGAGACAATGATATTACAACTACTGCTGCTAAACTGTGTGGCTAAGTACCTTATTTTTGTTCATTTGTTTTTAAAGAAACGCCTGTATCTGTTCTATGTGGATTTTCAGAGTAAAGTGTGTGTCTGCAACTGCTGCGTAATAAAGTGGGAAAGCATTATTCATATTTAAAATATGCCTAAACAGTATTTGAATGTCATTACTATATTTACTTGTATTTTGTTCAATAACTAGGTACACTTGGCACAAATGTTGCTAGTTAAACAATTAACACTGCCTCCTTTCACAAGATAAGAAGAGATTCATTGGAACCAAAGTAATGTGTTTAAAAATAAACGTTGGTTATCATTTTATTACTTACATGTTTGAAACAGGTCAATGTTTAAAATTGCCATTTTTGACTTAAAGGATCTCATTAAAATTTTCTTAAGCTGTTCCTAGTTTGATATTTTGAACAAATTATGTGTCTAACTTGTGTGTTATGAACTCGGGTTTATACAAGCCATGTAAATGTATGTAAAACTAAGGTATATTCACTTGAATTGATCAATGAAAGGTTGTTATAAACATTTTTGGAAGCTCCCAGTTATTTTTTTTAAAATCAAGTGCTAACTTCAGGACTTGTTTTACTTTTCTTTCTTTGGATAGGATCAGTTCTTAAGAGCAGCCCCTGTAACTGGAGGAATGGGAGCCCAGCTGATGAGAAAAATGGGCTGGAGAGAAGGAGAGGGGTTAGGAAAAAACAGAGAAGGAACTGTGGAGCCTATCCTAGTGGATTTTAAGACCGATCGAAAAGGTAAACTCTTTCCTTAAACCTTTTAAAACACTATAAAACTGATAATGGTTTTCTTTCTATTATAGCAAAGAATAGAATGATCATAGTATATGGAAATTATTTTCACTGTAATATGTAAATTACTATAAAATATTACAGTAAAAATAGTTGTATTGATGCTGGCCCCTTACACCCTAGCCTACATACATTTAGGCATGAGCTTAACTTTAAAGCCATAAATACTCTCATATAAGTCAATTGGGGCTCCTCTTCCATTTAAAGTTAGACACATGCATAAGCCTATCTGCAGAATCAGGACCCTACTGTGACTTACATGAGCTGCCCAGATTACACAATTGGGTATTTTGCACATATACACAAACTCGGCAGCAGTTTTATTTCACAATGCATGCTGAGGTATGCTGTGATTCAGAAAAAACGTTTTCAAGCTCTTAAAGTTAACATTTTAAAACGTGTTGCAAAATTCCAATTGACTTCAATAGAGCCTGGATTTCACCCATATTGTTTCATAATGTGCATTGGTAAACCAGATTAACATTGGCTTGTAGTTTAAGTAGAAAACTAAATATTTATCTATTATTCCCTAACCTTTTTGAGCTTGCAATACATTACATAGATCACATTTAAGCTTACAGACATTTAGAGCAGAGTTTTCATTCAATCATAGTTTCACTCAGGAAAGAAACAAAGCACGTAAACTTAAACTTTATAGGCCTGATTTTCATAAATGCTGTTAAGTCAGTGAAAACTGCAGATGCTAAAAACCAGACCCTGACTGTCCACATTGAGATTTCCCAATAGTGGAATGCTCTCAATCAAGCATTGAAAATAAGGTGTTAGAATCGTACAAATTGTCTGTGTGGAGTCAGGAAATGGAGATCCTCAGAGTCTCACTCTTTCGTTTTACAAGTATAAGAATGAGATCCTGTCTAAAGTTTATAGCTCCTTTAGCAGTCTATACAATGGCTTTATAACTGAGCGATGAAACAGTCCACAAATATAGAAAAGGAAGCCATGAAAACAAATGAGTTTTACATATTAAAGTGTCTAAACCTGCTTTACAACTATTCATTTCTGCCAGACATCTTGCCAGATTGGGGAGGGAGGGAGAGAGTTTGGAGAAGAATTAGTTGACCGAGGTTCCAGGAAGAACACTTTTTCTGGAATGCCTTCAACTTGTTGAGCTGCAGCACAGCGTTGTTCAGCAGCTCTGTCCTCTAAACCTCTCATTGCTGATAACAGTTCTTTGAGTTTTACGTGGGTAATGTCGCAGGCATCAGGGAAGAACTATATAGATCTATAAGCTAAACTAAAATTCCTTCAAGGTCATTTCTCTTTTTCTGAGCATCCTGCAGAATGGGTTATCTGACAGGCTCACATCCATGATTAGGAGTATTAACCTTATTGAGTGTCTGGCAGCCTCTGTGTGGTATCTGATAACATTTCTTAACATCTGTAGAGTTTGACATTCAATCCCAATGATTATTTATATTGTGGTAAAGCCTGAAGACCTGAACCAGGACCAGGGCCTTGTTGTGCTAAGTGCTGTACAAACAAATAGGCAGATATATTCACTGCCCCAAAGAGCTTACTGTTTAGTAAGATGGCCAGAGAGGTGGAGAAGAAGAAAACAGCATACAAGCAAATTTATTAGTAAGATCTTAGTGAGGAGAGCTCTTGACATGCATCTTCCCTTTCTTGGTATAGGTTCACCGACAAATATTGATATCCTTGCAGTGTGATTCCTGGGTTGTTTTAAAACTCAAAACGGGCTAAAAAAGGATTAAATTATCAGATAAATAATCCTACATCCCTTCAAGTCTGTAATCCTTTCCAACAGGCTCCCTAAAAAAAATCAAACCCAGATTGATAGGAAGAAGTGCCAAAGTTTCGCTAAACCGACATGGGTGCTTCATGTTAAGATCATGTACGCTATAAAGAGGCAACTTGGGTTGTTAAAAATAGGTAGCTGAAGTGATTCTTGTACATTGGGAGGGCACTGAAGTGCATTGGAATGGACTGATGCTGCTGTTTATAATCCCATAATCCCTTGAAATAAACTATGTTTGAAGTTCTGAGCATGAAGGTATGGTGGTAATGAGGATGTGAGCTTAAAAAAAAAAAAAAGGTGGTGAAAAACTGCAGTATGTCCCCTTTACTCCCTTCATTCCCAAAAGCCAGGAGAGGAATCAAGTTGAAGGTAAGAAACAAGAAAAATAAAAGGGGATTGAAGAAAAGGAAGTTCAGGGCCATTGTTGTTCAAATGTTTTATTTTTACATGTATTTAAAAGTGTCACTCGAGAGGGAGAAAAGGGATTTTTGAAATTCATGAGGATAAAATGTTTTGTTAAAGGAAAATTGGTGGGTCACCGTACACATTTCCTTATGCTATAGGCAGATTGATTGTTTTATTTTACCCTTTAAAATCTTGGGATTGGAAGGTTGGAGTGGAGGACATGGCTCACGAGAGGATGTCTTGTACAAAGTAATTAACAGAATGAAAGTTTGATAGCTACTGCCTCAGAACTATATAGAATGTTTTTTTAATCACCTACTTATTTTTGTCCTTTCTCCTGAGAACAGACAATTGGAGCAGGTTAGGTTTTCCATTGACTTTCAGTGGGACTTGTACTCCTACATCACTTAAGCAATTTTGATAATCCCACCCTGTATTTCTGCTATAGGCTTGGTCTGTACTAAAAAGGTATATCAGCTTTGCTCTGTCAGTTAGGGGTTTGGAAAAAAATCACACTTCTGATTGACAAAGCTATGCTGACAAAACCCCCATTGTAGATGCAGCTTTGTCAACAGATGAGTGCTTCTTTCGAGGTACCTAATGTCATTCAGGGAAGTGGTGTTCCTACAC
The DNA here is from genome assembly GCF_965140295.1 of Lepidochelys olivacea. Classification (NCBI taxonomy): domain Eukaryota; kingdom Metazoa; phylum Chordata; order Testudines; family Cheloniidae; genus Lepidochelys; species Lepidochelys olivacea. The sequence goes on along the minus strand of NC_140411.1, from coordinate 166,602,940 downwards.
TGACAGAAAAACTCCTTCTGCAGTGTAAACTGCATCTGCACTGTGGTCTATACCAGCATAGTTTCTGTAATGTAGACACAGCCATTGACAATGCATAAGGCTAAGATTTTGTCATGGTTATTGTTTAATAAAAGTCACAGGTCACGGACAAGAAACAAAAATTCACGGAAGCCGTGACCTGTCTGTGACTTTTACTGCTGCAGCTCCATGGTTTCTCCCCTCTGCCCATGGTGGTTGGGAGCTCCAGGGTAGCCATATTTCCCAAAGAGAAAATGGGACATCCCCAGCCGCTCGCCCAAGGTCCCGCCACCTCTCTGCAAGGCTGTCACCCATCACTGGAACCTTGAGGAGGCTGTCAACCTTTGCTGAAACCCTGCAAGGGCCCTGCTGGCTGCCAGCTCCAGTCTTGCAGCCCCTGGGGCTGAAGCAGAAAATGTCAAGGAGGTCTCTGGAATTCACGGATTCCGTGACTTCCATGACATAAACGCAGCTGTAACAATGCATCATGTTTCTCCAGATGTGATTGACTTCCATGTAAACGGCTATGAATCCAGACACAAGAAAACTCTGATCATTGTAAACCAAGAACAGCACATATGAGACAAGGAAGCCATTGTAATTAACAAATTCTCTCATACGACTAAATGACACTGTAGCGTGAACTATTATTGACAAAGATTTTTTTCAACAAGCTTGAAGTTCTTTAATTTAAAAGGGAAATGTTTCAACTAAAGTACATGATAGGTGGGGGGGGTGAGATTCTGAACATTGGGTGGCTTGCAGGAGCCCTGCACCTGTGCGTCTCTTGAGTTTTAGTTCAGCTTCTGCCATGCATTTTCCCCAAAGGTGACATGAGCAGTGAAGTACTGAGCTCTGTGAGGGGGAAGAGTGCCTTCCTTAGCATGCTTTGTGCTTCCTGGTGACTGGTAGACTAGTTACAGTCTCGATGGAACAGTTAATGGAACAAGTTGAGAAGAATGGCATGGTGTGAAGAAAAAGTACTATTGAAATGAAGGGAAAGATTAAAAGGCTTTTGAATGTGTGACTGCACCACAGTCGACGTTGTCCTAGATGCGTGTCATTAATGCATGCTGTGGGTTAATGGAATGAGAGAAACCCAGGCTCCAATAGCAAGAGTTCAGTGCTCACATCAGGTCTGTAGGAGTAAAAAGTAACACAAGATATAAACATGGTCCATATTTTGTTTAGGCCTTGTTGCAGTGGGAGAAAAGACACAAAAGAGATCGGGACATTTTAGTGTAATGAAGGATCTTTCAGGTAAGGCCTTTTTTTACTCCTTTAAAATATATAATTTAAGGTAACTTGTCTAGGAGTAACATTGGAATTAATTTAGAAATAAAATATGTTGTTATATTTAAGGTAAACATCCAGTTTCTGCATTGATGGAGATATGTAATAAAAGAAGATGGTCACCACCTGTATTCGTATTGGTGGATGATAGTGGGCCTGATCATCGCAAACATTTTATCTTTAAGGTAAGCTTGAATTCCCTTTTCTGACATGTCTAGTACTCGGTTAGAAATGATAAATCTAGTATTATTAATTTCATTTTTTTGTATTCCAGTAGTGCCCCCAATGTGCTGGGCATGGTCCAAACACATAGGAATACAAAGTCCTTATTCTAAAGGGAGCTTACAGTTTAACCCCAAAATCTGCAAACATGTATGCATGTTTGTAACTATGAAGAGGCTAAATGCCATTCTTCCCACCGCCAATTTAAATGAGTTAAACCAATTTGGAGTCAAATCCTACCTGCCATAGTTCCATGAATAAGCTTTAGTGGAACGGCCCTTGTGAATAAATTGAGCAGGATTTAACCCTTTTTTATTGTTTAGTCCAGCTTACTCTTTCCACTTGAATCTTGCATTAGTGTTTGCCATTGAAAATGACTACTCTTCCGCTAAAGAACTGACAGAGAGAAATAGATCACAAAAACATATTAGTGTCTTCTCCTCTCCTTCTCTAGGAGAAAAATTCTCAAGCATTGTGGAAAAGATCACTGCAGGAGTCCAGGCCATAGCATCTTGTCCTATACTTAATTTCAAAAGTTTGCATATACAAAAAAGAAATTCAGGCATACACTTTTTCTGCCTTAACAGTAATTTCTTATCAATTATTTTAATTTACCCCCATCAAGTAAAACCTGGGCTCCGTAAACTATTAAGCAGTATTTTAGAGCTACATTTCTGAACTTACTGGCTCCTAAAATGGAATAAATTAGTAGTTTTAACAAAACAAGAGTTCTCGCACTGCTCTATGAAGTTTGCTAAACACTGGTTCTGTTGTCCCCAAGGACCAGATTCCAGAGAAGTGGGCCCACCACTCAGAGTGCATTGCTACTAATCACAGAGTTCAATCACAAGACGCAAAAGCAAACCAGCAGACCACAACTGCCTGGAGGGGATATAGGGAGAAGGTCTCTCAGCCACATTAGGTCACCACCTTAGTCTTATTTAATAGATTTTTATTAAATACATTAACTAGCAACCTAATTTGCTTTGGAGCAGGGACTCTTTGTACAGTGCCTAGTACAATTGCACCCATTCTTAGTCGTTCCTTAGGTACTACTGTAATAAACATGATTAATAATAATAGACATCATATACTCATCCCCTTTGAGGGAAGCGGTTCCTTTCTGTATCACATGAGGGAGCTTTTGAATCCTTTTTAAAGGTAGTCTCAAGCATCATTTGTTGATATGATGGTAAAAACACCAAAGCCCTGTGGGTGCAACAGCTTTCGCTGGTGGAGCTGTAATAGTGCTAAATTACAATGGAAGTTTGCTATGTAGACTCCCATGGAGCCACAGTGTACCTGGTATAACAGGCTCTGCACAGGGAGTGGGAGGAAGAGTTAGGTGGGGCAGGGTTTTTTAAAATACTTGGATCTTTGCATGCGGTGTAGTTATTGCCATGTCAGTCCCAGGATATTAGAGAGAGAAGGTAGGTGAGGTCATATCTTTTAGACCTGAAGAAGAGCTTTCACCAACAGAAGTTGGTCCAGTAAAGGGTATTAGTTGGCCCTTTAACATTTTCCTAATATGTAGTCTATCAGTGTCTTGTATATTTAGATTATAAGCCTCTTTTGGGTAGGGACAATCTTATTTTGTGTTTGCAGTGAGACTGATCCTGAGTGGGGGCCTTGGTGTTACTAGAATATAAATATGAATAACTTACTACATCTGAATTATACCCATATCTAAAACGACAGAAAGGGAAGTGAAGACACAATTTCAAGATGCAAAGTGTGCCAGCATGAGAGAAAAATGTAGAGAATGGGGAAAACTTAATGAGTGTTTTTGTACTTCGAATAATAGTGAAGAGTTCACAAATTGATGTTTTTGAGGAACCTTAATTTCCTCATCCTCAGTGCAGCCCGATAGTTTGTACTTGCTTGTCTTTCAGCATTAAGATCCAATGGAGTTGTTTATAAGTATCATAGAGACTTCAGCGAGGACATGCATGCATGTTGCAGGTGATGCTGGCAGCGGATTTTGCATACTTTTAATAGGAAGTTTGCGTATCGCTCTTTCTGGCTCTTATAAAGAACTTTTCCAGTACTAGTAACAAACAACTGGTTAAATCGCTTATTTTATTGTATGTTTTTTCTCTTAAACAGGTGATGGTCAATGGGCATGAATACAGGCCTAGCTTTCCCAGCCTTAATAAGAAGCATGCTAAAGCCACAGCAGCAACTGCGGCTCTCCAAGCGATGGGACTTGTACCAAAGGACAGCATGCCCAATGCTACCATCTTCAGGAGTGCCTCACACCGCTAGATATTGTTTTTTATATTGACATTATTTCAGATAATTTTATTCTGCACAAGAAAGGTATTTCCCCGTTTCATGTTGTAAATAAATTGGTGATTCCCACGTTGTAAAAACTGTACAGACACCTTCAAGATTTTCTTTTGTACCATCAAAAATGTATTTAAATCATACTTAGTTTTTGGTATGTTTATATTGTTTACATTAGTGATGTAATTATTTCTTAAATGACTAAATTCAACAGGCAGACTCTGGAGGGCATCAGTAATCTAAACCCTTGTTTTAAAACTCATGCAATTTCTCTTTGAAACTCATGCAAGTTCTCTTCAATATGGAATGTTAACCCTTTCATACTCTTTTGTACTATCATGCAGTTTTCCCTGGTCTTGGTAAAGCTACTGTTGTAGTACTTTTGCCTATAGCCAGTACAAGGCTGTGCAGCTTATCGTAGTCTAGAAAAAGGCTGGTATGTACTGCTGGACAGATACTGGGCCAGTAATGTTACCCCTCCAAGAAGGTAGGTAAATTGTGGCACTGTTGTACAATGCTAACATTACCACTTCTCTCTGTCTTGTTTGGGGTTTAAGTCAATGGTGTACTGCAACTGGTCATATTGCTTACTTTTTAAGACTAAAAAGAAAAGGCAAATGACCTGGCTTAAATGAGAGGGAAGAAAGTCCAGCGATGAAATTGATGAGAATTGCAGTGTAAAAGTCTCTCTCCCCTGCATGTTCTGGTAAGGAGATATGAAATTATCTAATCCAATCTCAAATTAACACACTGCCTGATGTTGATTGTATGAATTTGTGGTTAATGTGAATTTTAAGATATAACAAATCTACAACTGGATGGGGGGTAGAATGATACTTCAATTGTTGTACCCAACTCAAGTCAATAAAGCCGCACAAGTTCATAATCTTAATCATTGGTCAGTAAACAGTAATTAAGATCTGTGCCAAAGCAGTAATTTAGAGAGTATGTATCAGAGGGGGAGCAATAGTGAAATGTTTTCAGTTGTTTATAAAGTTACCAAGCTAACTTTTGGCCTCATGTTTTCTGTGCTTGTACTCTATCACAAGATAAGGGTTTTGTTTTGTTTTGTTTTGTTAAGTTTGATTCAAAATTCTGGCAGTTTTTGCTAACGAAGGTGTGTAGGAATAGGCACTTTTTCTCTTTTTAAAAATAGCTCTAAACTGTTGACAGTGGGGGGTTTGCAGATTTGCAGTGGGGGAAAATAGTTCTCATGTCTTACATGGTTGAGTTATAAATCTTAGAAAATGGCCTAGTAGTTTGCGCATGCCTAGCAGTTTGTATGCTTAATTATTTCTTTAAATTTTTTTTCCCCCCTCAAAGCTTGTATCTTGTCAACTGCACACACCTCCACAAATTCACAGGGACAAAATGGAGCTCCTCTTAGCATCAAGCTGTCCTTTGGTCTGAGGGGAAGGAGCTTTGCTCTAGGAGCCAGAAGATGAATTCTAGTCCCATTTCTTCCATGGATTAATGTCACTTCTCTATCCTTTGCACCTTTTTATTGAACAAAATATCAATGTCCCATGTCAGAGTGACTGAAGGCTAGAAGTGTAGTATAAAGTCACCTTTGTCAAAGCTGGGAATAGAACCTAGCTGTCTAATATGGCAGATGAGTTCCATCCATGCTTGTCTGTTGGCAAAATACATAAAATGTGTGCTTTGCTAGGCTATTTGTGAATTGGGACTGTTCCTCCATAACCACCTGTACAAAGTGCTTTGACAAAGAGCTGAATAAATACTATGAAGGTAAAGCACTGCTTAAAAATAAAGTAGCATGCATGAGTCCCAACTCCATCCCCTGCTCTGTTAATTCACACTCCAACTCTGGAAGCCTTATATCCAGTACTCTGCTATCCTCTAAAAAATAGTGGCAACAGGGGGTTGATTTTTTTTTTTTTAATTCTAGTTAAATAAAAAACCCTATGTTCAAAGACCATTCATGTTGCAAAGTGAGACACTCAAATAGGAAATGCTTGAATTAAAGATAATGCACAGGTAAACTTAATTACTTAATCATGCTTCCTTCTCCCTACCAGGCCCCTAACCTCATTAAATGAATGAAGCTGTTGGTTATGGGACCCCTGCTTCATTTGCTGCAGAAGTTAGGTCTGTAGTGAAAGTAGCCTAGAAGATTGTGGGAGGTGACCACTAAATATGTGTGTGTTTGTCTAGTTGACCACTTGATGCTTATAAGGTATTGTTTTCAGAAGTGCTCAGCGCTGTTCCAGCTGTAGTCCATTGGAGCTGTGGATATACAGGATATACCTGTGAAAAATCATGCCCTAGTTCAGGAAGATGAGCCTTGGTTGATTCCAAGATGATCTGCACATCAAGCTGGATTAGAAATGATTCAATGAAAACTTGTACTCTACTATAATGTGTAAAGGAACACTCCAATGTAAGAGGGTTCAAATTCACAAGCCCCAACACTAACCTTTTTGCCCAACGCAGAAAATGAACCTTTTCACAGGAGCTGGTTTAGGTTAAATAGTTCCATATAAAAGTCTTAAAGGAATAAGGAAGCACTGCAAAAGTAGATACTAGAATTAAGGTAACCTGTGCAAGCTTAGTTCTGCTTAAAGGTGGAGAAATCAATATAGATGGCAGCAAGTCCTCTACAACCAGGGAAGACTTGATACACCTGGTTTTAAAGTTTAAAACCTCTGCTTGTTTTAACAACACTTTCAGGCATTTATGCATAAAATGCCAAAAAAGCATTATCACCTCTTTTAAAGTAACTTTCAACTAGTTAAACTATTAAGAGTTGTTTTAAAGTCATACATAAAGGCCTGTGCCTGAAATGCATCCATTTATTTAACTCATTTTACCATCAGATTTGCTCATCTAAGTATCATAGTAAGTTAGTGAGGACACTTTATTAGAATTAAAGGTTAATGATGTTAGTGGAGTGGAGTGGTAGACCACCCCAGCCTACATGGATTGAGATAACAATTACACAAAGCTAAAACCAAGAGCTACAGTGACTAATTGACTTTCCAACTTCCATGGGGCAGCCTCTTCAGTGTTCTACATATTGATCTTAAGAGCTCATGATCTATAGTGCAGGAGCCTGTTTACCAGAAGTCTATGTAGTAAAAAGTATTCTACGGCACTTCAAGGATGTGTCAGTTTCTTAGAGTTACTTTCAGCTAAAGTTGGAGGACAATATCTGCTATCTACATCAACCTAGAGCACTGATACTCAGCCCTCTGTGGTTCAGAAGCCACATTAGCAATCAGCATTACCCAAAAGAGGTACAGTAGTGTGAATTCATAGTGTTTCTTTTACTATAGTACTACATATTGATATTTAAACAGTATGACAGGGGAAATAGTCATTTTGCTGTGAGGAAAACAAACTGAGTAAGTATTATTTCATCAACTACAACTGGTTAATATAGTAAAAGCATCCTGACAGGTTAAAGTCACTTGTGGCTTGTCAGGCTCAGTCTGGTATCACTAGTAGTGTACTTTTCATTGTTGAATCCTTTCAAAATGTACTCAAAGTGACAATTTACTTGTCAAGTGAACATCTTAGTCTGTATTCTGCCAAAGCTGAACCATTACATAACGAAACAGCAGATTGATATTTAAATTCAGTTGCAGGTAGTGTAATAAATAGCATGTCAGAACAAAGCTATTCAGTTTGTTACTGAACATAAGTTTATTCAACGGATCTTACCAATAGCATTGAAATCCTTCCTTTTAGATGACAGCTGTGCTTCCTTTGAACTTTAGATGCTTCCAGTTACATTTAGTTACTGCTAAGAATAAACTGTACTTGGGAGGGATACCACTCTTTTTTGCTTTGTTTCATAGTGTAAAGGAGTTAAGTTCTCACTGGAAAAGATAAGTGTCACAACTTTTTATACTTCTATTAATATCTCATTTTATATCTTTAATGAAAGGTAAAGGTTTAGGATTACATATACTCATTTAGCTATCATGGTTTAAGCACGAGGACAACTACTGTTTAATCCAATCATTGTCTCTTTTTAAATACTGAAACAAGTAATAATTACTGACCTCCAGTGTCCACTAGCATAGGAGCTACTTCACCTTCACTAGAAACTAGAAGTGGTTCCTCTAACAGTTCTGTACCTTAAAAATGGTGGAAATATACTAACCCTCACTCTTAATTCCAAACAGGAGAAAACACAAGATTACCTTGTTTATAAAACATTTTATTTAAAAACATTAAAGACAAATGCTGCTGTTGCAGGTTTTGAAAGAGGCAGCGTTCTTGCTGGACTGTTCAGAATATTTGTTTTTCCACTGGAAGTTGTCTTATGAGTGATGGTGTGCAACAGAAGTTCTTCTCCTACATCCAAAAGCTTTCGCAAGTAGGCAATTCTCCCTTCCTGGTACACAATAGCTTCTGTAGAGTGCTGACCAAAGACTACTAGCCTCATTTCATGAGCCAAAATAGCATACTTAGGATTTCCAGGTGTAAGCATAGTCTCTCATTTCTAGGAGTCTTATGGAAGATTTTCCTAATGTTGGAAGTTGAATCAATTGATCCAAGGTTTTAAGATGCAATCCACACTTAGTGAGGTCCTTGCACATAGTTTCCTGTGGAAATTCAGTTTCACAAAAGGTGTGCAAGATGCATTGGTTTCAAACTACTAATTCTATTTTATACCCATTTTTGTGCCAATGACCAGTAGATTTTGAAGAGCTGCCTAGTCTAGCGGTGGAGGAGCAGATAGGGACTGGGTTAAAGCCATCAGTTTAATATACATGCTTTTCCACTGTTATGACTCGGAATCCCAGCCTCCTCCTTACCACTGATAAAACCTTGTAAACTGGTTACTCTAAAGTGGCCAACAAATGGGTGTTAGCCATTATCCCAAGCCAAGAGCAGTTTTTCCCCCCCACATTCACTAGTCTATTGTTTCTAGTGATAAGAAGTACTAACCCTAACATAGAAGACACCATTTCAGTCTACTTACCTTATTTAAGATTCTCTCTATATTAGTGTTAAACACTGCTGTTGGCTCATGGGTGTATAATACAGCAGAAAAAGCTCCCCTCTGTGCAGATTTGAGCAGCATGGTCAAAGTATGCAGACAATGAGGCATGACAGGACCTGTGATCTCCAAGCTAAATACATCATTATAACATGAGTGAACCGGTGTTTTCACATTGATGCTTCGAGCCTGAAGACAATAAATTACATATTCAGTGTTTGACACATCAAGATTAGTGACAAATCTTATTTTTCATCTACTTCAACATTAGCTTTAAGTCAAGGTTCTCAAAGTGCTTTATGAATTAGATATTAAGTTATTCAATCTCTCTACAAGGCATAAGCTATAGTATGATTTTATTATATAATATACTAAACCCTCATACACAAGGAAACTACACAGTATGGTAGGTAGAGTGTGCAACTGCATGGGGAATGTAATTAGCGACCTTAGTGACTGGGAGTGGCGAGTATAGTTTTAATCCTGTGTCTTGAAGGTGAGACTATGTACAACTAAGGCTCCAAATCCTTTAAATCTGTGCTACCAACCTGAAACCCCAATAGAGAGGTTTGTAATTAAACTGCTAATTCAACATCAAATTATACAGCACAAATGGCACCATTAAGAAATATCGCTGGAGGAGCAGTAACCACACAAAGATATGCGAAGGAACAAAGCCTTCCCTTCCTGAAGACAGACAGCACCAGAAAGTCATTCTTTCCTTGGCTCTTTACCTTGAGCGTTTGCATTGTTGCACCTCGAAAAGCAACTGGGGACAACAGTGTTGGCGGGAGCCCTGCTTGAGGGCCTGCAGCAGCCACTAAACTCTTACAGTTTATCAAGAAGTTCAGCAATGTGAATGTGTTTGTTCCTTTCACTAACGCAACAGATTCAGGCTTGTGATCCACTTGCACTTCATTTTTCTCTTTACGGCTATGTTGATATGGGTCAAAGGAAACACACAAGAAGTTTAAGGGCATCAAATACACCAGACCAAGAATTAAAGTCAAGTAAAAATTCACTGAACAGCAGTCTATGCTAATTTACATTTGCTCTGGAAAGGTAAAGAACTCAAAAATAGTTTAGGCCTAAACTTCATTGAAATCATGAGGCAAGGAATGTTTTCCAGATTGTTTGTTTTGTAATTAAACTAAACAATTTTCCTTTAATGACCTGTTTAACAGCTCTTCAGGGAGAGCTGTTACTAAAACAGTTTTCTTGTGTTTATTAGGAAAATTGGAGTGTGAAAAAGTACTGTTCCCAGTTTTAGGTTTGTACTAGTACATTGTAAGTTTGTGTAGACAAATATCTTTAACCAAACCGTCTGCTTGTCTAGTAAGTCTTCCTACTGAACCATTCTGGGAGGTAACAAACAGCTTATGATCTGTAGGGGTGAAGTGTCGTTGATATTGTCACACTGGTCTGTACTATATAGATTACTGAGAAGGCAGTTGAACAAAGTAAATTTGACCTAGCTTGCCATGTATGGCTTTACATGAAGTATGCTGATTATTCCTTGTCTTGGCAGAAACAGGTGGAATTGGTTCTTATATCAAAATATAAAAATGCATCAAATACAGAGACATATGCCGTAATAGGTTGGACATGGATGTGCAGAAATACCAGTTGACAGAAAACCTAGAACTGACATTTGTTTACATCATTTCATCACAGGCGCCCACCCTGTAGCTGTATAACAGGTACTATATTTCTGTTATGCTACATGGAATCTATACCGCCTAGTCTTGGGTAAAATTTATAACCAGATAAGCTTAAGACAGAAACCAGTTTTTTCATAAAAAGCAAATGTACTTTAAACACACAGGTAAGAGAATGCAGTTACTATTACTCTCAGCCTAATCAGAAGGCAGGTCAGTAACAGGTATATTTTCACTCATTACGTTTTATAATGTGATAGAATCTACATTAATATTTGGTACAATTAAAAGTGTAGTCGCTTAGTGATCCTGTAACAATATTTGGTGCTTTAAAAAAAGCAAAGCCAAAGTGTTAAAAGTACAGAAGGAGATACACTTTTTACAGTAAGTGTTCATAAATGCTGTATCACTAACTGAAAATACTACAGAATCATCATTATTGCACAGTCATTGATGGACTACGATTTAAAAACCACAGATCTTCACAGAGAAATGAAGTACTCCAATGCATGTTTTTTGATATAGTATATTCTGGTACTCAAAGGATACAGTTGGATAGAAATTGCATCTGGCTTTTTAATCTGGTCTTGGACTCCCATCTCCTCAAGCCAAGAGAAACTTTCATCGTCACTCACTCCTTGTTCCCTAGGAAAAACAGATTCAGATGGTTAAAATACTCCACATTAATATCTATTAAATTGTCTAGGCAGTGGCAAGTGCATTTAAATTCTAGACACAGACAGTTTTGTTACATACTCTCCATCTTCAGTGTTTTTGCCTGTTTCAGGACTGTTAACTTCTGTATCCAAGTTTGTTTCAGAGTTTTTCTGAGTCTTGCTCCTAGTTTCTTCTACCAAAGGTAAAGAAAATTCTATGCCTGAGTAGGAAAGATTAGCAAATGAATGGTTTATATACATAAATACCATACAAAACTCATGTTCTAACACAGTTAAATCTTATTGGAAGGAACTCTGTCTTACCTTCATTTCTCATGGCTTCCCTTAAACCCCTGGTTGTGGGGGAAACAACAGCTGTGATCACATCACTTCCTGCAAGGCCTGCTGCACGAAACAGCACAGTAAATTGGTAGGTACAAACATAGAAATAAGGACACAGCTTGGCTTTGAGAAGATTATATAGGGAAGTAAAACTGACAGACCTGCAGGTTAGAGGAAAGAGAAGTTATAAAATTTTAATGACCATCCTGTAAGACATTTTTTAAACTATTGCCACCTGCTACAACAACCACCTGGATCTCAAATAGGTTGAAATAAAATACTCCGTAAAATGTCTAGTTTTACGGTATTTTAGATAACATGCACCTTGTATGATCAGGTTTGAAGGAGGTGGTCTTGGAACACCTAAGGCTAGATTTTCAGGAGTTATCATCCACTGTGTTGAGCTCTTTTGATAAAGTCTGGCCCTGATTGTAGGTGCTGAGCTCTTTTGAGAAGTTTACTCCTTAGTGTATTAATTCCCATAAAGCATTAATGGAAATTTGCTAATAGTTTTGCAAAATTCTCTCAGATCAACAGCTAGGCTTGGAAAGGCATTCAACACAACAAGTTAGCTGTAGAGTCTTAAGACTGCCTATTGAGCGTATTCAGCTCCCTTTACTATGATAGAAGGATTTTATAAGAGCTTTGCATGTCTGCTTTATGTAGCCATGAGAAAGAGAGGTTGGTTACTACAGTAGGACTTCAAATTTTACAAACACCTATCTTATGAAAGATCAGTTTTATGAACCATTTTTCCCCGGGGGGGCAGGGGGAGAGCGAGTTAGCGGGACAAAATTAATCATGAATGAAAGTGGTGTCTATGAAGAACAAGTCAGTATCTTTTCACATTTCAATGCATCAGAAGTTGCTTTGCAGTGGTTCAAAGGCCAAGAAAGCAATGCACCATACTGCAACTTATACACTGTACCTATGGTAATTTTGAGATGTTCACTTTTAAGACCTCCTCAATCCCCACTAGTTTTTAAGATATGGATTCTATTGTAGTAACTATTGTTCAAGAGTTGCCTCTATATTTACACCTGTAGAAATATGGTGTCCCTGGTGATAAGGTGTGAAACTGCCTTGATAGAGTTGTATGCAGTGTTGTTATAGCTGTTTGGATCCCAGAATATTAGGGAGACAAGGTGGGTGAGGTAATATCTTTTATTGGACCAACTTCTGTTGGCGAAAGAGACAAGCCATTTCACCTTGAATGGTTCCTTGAAATGTATGTGTTAACGATGTATGCTAAACAATCCGTTCCACCTTGTACTTAGCTGTGTAGTAAGTTTTTCAGACCTGCAGAAGAGCTCTGTGTAAACTCAATAACTTTTATCGGACCAACTTCTGTTGGAGAGAGACAAGATATTACCTCACCTACCTTGTCTCTTTGATAAAGTTATGTCCATTGGGAAAGACAATGAGACCCCTCACATGAGGGTCATCAGCCTACTCTACACAAGGGAGTGCAATCCCCCATCTGCCTCAGTTTCTTCCCCCAAACCAGAAAGGCCTGATGTTAATTAGAATTCCAAGGTAAAGAGGAAGGTGGGAGGACTGTCAGTGCAAACCCAGAACAGTTATCGGTAAGTAACCTTTCTTCCTAGAAAGTCTCTGTGCATTCCCCATCTGGGAGATTAGCAAGCAGTGCCCCATCAGGATGGCAGACAGTGAGGAGTTTTTAACTAAAAAGGACTGTAGCACTGTTCTCCCAAACTAGGAATTGGAGTACAATGCTAAATCCAAGGAGCAGTATCTGGTGAAAGTGCATCAAACCCCAAGTTGCTCCTATGCGTGACTCCACCCTGGGAACCTTCGTAACGCTTGCTACTGACACGGTGGTGGCTCTCATGGAGTAGGTCTTTAAACCAGAAGGTACTGGATTCCTAGCTAATATCTATACATCTCCTTAACCAGTGAGAGTCTGTTTGCTAATGGGCTTTCTTTGGCATCTCTCCACATATGTGATAAAAAAACCCATTAGATTTTCGAGAGGCCATGGTCTTTTCTGGAGAGCAAAAGAGCACCCTTACTACAGCAAGGGTATGGAGGTAAGTTCCCTTGGGTAGGTATGGGGTCTGTTACGAACAACATGGTGAAGGGAAAACATTGATAGATGGGAACCTCAGATCACCTTAGACATGAAGCTGGGATGGGCCTAATGGCACACTTGTCTTTGACCACCAAACCTTTACACTGTGGTCCACAAAGCCCTAAGCTCACTAACTCTCCTAGCAACTGTATCTGCTCTCAGGAAGGCCAATTTGATCTACAAATGCTTGAGACACTTACACTAAAGGCACACGGGAAGGGCCCATTAGCTTTGTTAGACAAGATTTAGGTCCCACAACAGCAGAGGCTCCCTAAAAGTGGTGGGGGAAATGCATTCACCATGCCCTTCAGGAAACTGGAGATTGTAGGGAGAGAGAAGACTGGTTTGCCCTTAATCAGAGAAGGGTCCAAGTTAATGGGCGCGGAGATGCCTGGCTCCAGAGAATTGTGGAGAAGAGGTGACAGTCATGTAGTTAATCTCCAAAGCCCTTGTGGGTTGGAAAGTATGAAAGAAGAAGAGGGATGGTCCTTTCATCTCACAAGAGGGGCAGAAGTAGATGAGCTTCCTCTTCTATTGCCTTTTCCCAACAGGCACCTGCGTATAGGGGTATCTGCAGTGGAGGAGAGATTGGAGTCAATGTCAAGGGCAGCAGTGCTGAATGAGGAGTAGGCTGTGTGGTGGTCAGTTCTTGTGTCATCGCCAAGGCTCTACAGTGCTGGGCAGTGCCAGTTTGGTCTTGGGTGCTGCTTTTGATTTCCCAGCAGCGCTGGATAAAGGATTTGCTCCTAGAACAAGGCAGAAGAGATTCCATCTTGGGCCCACGATAGAAGGCAGCAGAGGCTGGACTGGCAAAGTGAGTGTTGTGTCAGAGAGCCTCAGCAAGAAGACTGGTCTAGGTACCTCCAACAGGGCCAGAGTATCAGGCTGTAGACATTGAGAAGCCAAATGAATCTGGAGACTCAAATGTCTCCCCATTCCAGTGTGGGGAGTGAAGGTGTGGGAAACTGCACAGTAGGTCATCGAGTAAAATCTTGGTTCAGCTGTGGAAGGCACCAGACATGAGTGACAGTCTCTAGTACAATTTGAAGGTACGCCTCTTGAAACCTTTATGGGGCTCTGGCCTTGACATGACCCTAGAAAGGGGCCAAAGGCTCTTGAGATAAGGGCAAGCTATGTATACTAAACTATCCTATCCTACTATACACCATCATCTTATTTTCTTGTAAGTTTGACTAAGGGAAGATCTAGCCTGAGGACAAAAGCAAGGTCTGTTTGCTTTCTCTGGTGGTGGCAAAGAAACTGAGGCCTTTGGGGTATGCACGCACAATCCCTTATACAGAGTAGGGTGATGATGTCACCATCATGCGAGGTCTCTTTGGGGCACTGCTTTGAGGCAGTTCTGCAGCTCAACAGAAGGGATGCCACATTCTGTATTTGCAAATACAGCGACCCTCAAAATGATAAATATTCTTTGTGAAAGAAAGCGTTTTCCACAGGAATGAGGACAACAAATACATAATTAAATTAAAATACAGTAATCTAAGTGTTTGGGTTTACCAAATCCAGAAATTTGTCAGTTCAACTTACCACTCGCTCATTAGAACTTGTTGCAGTGTTTCATCATGTGACCAAAAACTAGTCTTTCCAGCTATTTTCCTGTCTGCTCCAATACGAGGGAATAGCTGTAGCCATGGCAGTGAAGGGTGAAGCCAATAAATAAGACTTTGCTGGAATGCACAGCGGAGTTCCGTGGACAGCTTTGGTTCCTAGATTCCAAACACAGTGTTTAATAAGATTGGTAATATCTTTCTTCTCAGAGAGCTGGACAGTCTCCCTTTCCGGCACTTCAAGCATTTATTTTACACATAAACCTAAGGCCTTGTCTACTCTAGTGAATAGCCCCAATTCAGCAAGTGGTAGGCAGCAACTAGGGAACTGCACCAGTACTGTTTGCACCGTTGTACACCCAGTTGAAGGAATAAACCTTAATTTAACAACTTCACAATTGTTGCAAACCCTAACTTTCCTTTTTCTGCAGTAGGTGGTCAGCACTGGTGCAGTTACACCAGTTGCTCAATAAGGGATATTCCCAGTGTACACAAGAACTTAAAATAAAAAACCCCGAAGCCCAACAATAAATCCTCAACTCCCAGTATCTCCATTATATTTAACATGATTACAGGAGAATGATTACCTGTATGCTTTGTGGGAAATTGACTGATGTTGCTCTACAGTGCTGGGCAAATCCTTGAGCCTCTTCTTGTGCCTTTAAATGCTCTGCCCAAGTAAAAGGTTGAGAAGAAGTGAACAGAAGTCGAGTTTTAATACTCCAGTCTGCAGGAAATTCTGTGCTTGGTGAGGAGGAAACATCAGGTATGGAAACAGGTAAATGAAGATCCTTACAAAATAGAAATAATGTAAAGTCAAAATACAAGAAAAATATTTTTCATCTAAAAACTATCAGCCAGTGTTTTTGGAAAGCATACAGAACTCATGCTTCAAGGCATAAGTCAACCACTGACATGGGTTAGGAGAAGCTTTTTCCTCATGGAAAAGGTTATTTCATCATTGGCCACTATGGGGGTTTCTTGCACTTTTATTTAAAGCACCTGATACTGGCAAGCATATAAGATACAGGAATTGATGGACCACAGATAGGAAAATTATGTTATATGAGCTCTGAAGTACAGTAGACCATGCAAAGCATGGAAGTCCTTGCAAAAACAACTTTTACCTTTATTACACTGGACAGAAGCATTCCTTACACATTGATTGCTATGACAGTAAATATAACAGTACCCAGTACTTAGTCATTGCAGAGGAACACACATGCAAAATTTAAGTTGTTCCTTGTTTACAAGTACCTTAAACTGTTAACATTTATGATCGCTTTAGAAAAATGTATTTTCTATTTCAGTTTATATCCATTAAAATAGACTAGCCAAAATCATTGTTTTGAGTCACAATCACTTTCCAGCTCAGATATACATACTCTCACAATACCGCAGTGTTTGGGTTACAAACTGCAGGAGAAGGTTTTTATCCAAATAAAAACAAGTTGATTTCACTAACATTTTAAGAGACTTGTCTATGTATTTCTGTTTTATTATTATTATGTACAAGTTTAAGAAGATATGAATTCCATGCCAGATCAGACCAGTGGTCCATCTAAGCCAGTCACCATTGTTGGTGACTGGACAGTACCAAATGCTTCACAGAAGGTGCATGAAATCTTTTAGGCAGTAAGGGATAACTGTTGCCTTAGAGAAAGTTTCCTCCTAACCCCTGATAAAAGTTGGCTGAAATCTAGATTTTGACCATCAACATGAAATCTAATGAGAAAAGGTGGGGGAGGTAATCTCTTTTATCAGACCAACTTCTATTGGTGAAAGACATAAGCTTTCGAGCTTCCACAGAGCTCTTCTTGTTCTGAAAGAGCTCGGTGTAAGCTCAAAAGCTCGTCTTTCCTACCAACAGGAGATGGTCCAATAAAAGGTATTACCTCATTTACCTTGTCTCTCTAATATCCTGGTACTAACACAGCAACAACACTGCATACAACTGGAAATCTAGTCAGCTTCAAAAAGTTAGTTTCAGGAATTACACCTTGCTTAAGTCGGTTATCAATGTTCGTAGTTTTACATTTTATTTTTTTTAGGGGTTTCTCTCTCTTCTGTTACAGCACTGAAAGACCAATAGGGACAACAGGGGACGTGAATGACTATACAAGCAGACAAAACTGTTTTAGACGTTTCTGTGAGAAGCGCAAAGTAAACAAATTGAAATAATTTTTCTAATCTCTTTCCGCTACAGTAAATGTACGTGTCAAGTAACAGTAGTAAAGATTTCAGAAAAAATATGAATTTTAAGTTGGTGTCAACTTAATACTGAACTTCAAGGCATTCTAAGAAAAAGTCCTACAATTGTAACATTCTAGTAATGACACTGAACACAAACCTACAGAAAAAGACAACATTTAAGCTTTTTGTGCATGATGAAATGTTGAACACCCCAAAAACAATATTTATGGCTTCCTACATTTGTTAATGTGGTAACATCTGCTCTTTCAGAACACTCTTCTTTCCAGGTGGATTTATTTTCTTGAAGAGGATCTAAAAACTAAAGAAAGAGTTATCAACTTAATCTAAAGTACAGCAAAGTTGAGAGTTAAATTGACAATTTTGTTTTAAGGCTGATCTTTAAGTGTAATTTCATGAGATATTTAAAACTGACCATTATAAATAGCACATATTAGAATAGTTCACTCTCTGGTGGCAACAATTAAAAGGCATTTTGCAGATGTAAATACATTTGTAAGTTTAGTGATTTTCTTAAATTGTACTCCAAATGTATTGGAAAGTTTGGGCTTTGAGAGTCCCTTTCTTCAGCCAAATAGCTTGAGAATGATTAAAGATTGCACTGCTGAACACACACATCCTCCTTTGTGTTAGTATAGTATGAAGTACACTAAATGAGAGCAACAAGCAAATTTTCCTGTTCCTTTAATTGTTTTATACACAGGTACAATACTTTTGTGCAACACCCCTCCCCCACAACCTTAACAGATAATCTAGTGGAACCTGCTTCTCCCTACCAAAAAGCGTTTCTTAAATTGTAGAAAAGTGGCTTTAATTCTACATATGACTGAAAGCTTTAAAAAGCCTTGTAAGTAGTTCACAAAACAGCATTACCCCACTAGACACTTCTCCAACCATTACTCATAATGGAGCCTATCTGGGGGGTAAAGTTAGATTTACATGGCCACATGACACCAGGACAGAGTGTTAATCTGTAGGAGAATATATTTCTTTCCCCTTCTGAGATTTCACTAGGTCCAGGGGTATGCAGTGCTCTCTGGGTGTGGATTTAAAGTGGTTGACAACTTTTTGCCTACCAGTTTGCTGCCCCCCTTCTTTTTTGGGAGGGGGCGGAAGAGGGGAGAAAAGAGGGCAAACCAAGTGGCTTTGACTGATTTTTTTTTTTTAAAGGACAAAAGCAAAGGTGTCTTTTAGGTCCCAACCAACGCTTGACTCACTTTTTTCCCTTCAGAGGGGAAAAAAAAATTCCAACTAGGGATGGGATGCTATTTACTAGAGGTGGACTTTACTAGGTAAAAAGAAAAGGAGTACTTGTGGCACCTTGCAACTACAGACTAACACGGCTGCTACTCTGAAACCTTTACTAGGTAAAATCACGGTATTTACTGCCCCAGGAAAAACTTGTTAGTCCCAGTTGACGGCATTTTCTATTTTAAAAACCTGTTTAGCTAATGCATACTACCTTATATTTAATTTTAGTTACATATTCAAATTGTCAGGTTTCAGAGTAGAAGCTGTGTTAGTCTGTATCCAGAAAAAGAACAGGAGGACTTGTGGCAACTTAGAGACTAACAAATTTATTGGAGCATAAGCTTTCGTGGGCTACAGCCCACTTCATCGGATGCATAGAATGGAACATATAGTAAGATATATAAACATACAGATAAACATACAGATGCACAGAATGGAACATATAGTAAGGTGTGTGTGTGTGTGTGTGTGTATATATACACACACACACACACACGTTCCATTCTATGCATCCGATGAAGTGGGCTGTAGCCCACGAAAGCTTATGCTCTAATGAATTTGTTAGTCTCTAAGGTGCCACAAGTACTCATTCAAACTGTGATTACATAAGTCACTATATTAATTTAGGGTTGTATAAATAAAAAGTAAAACTGCAATGGGCTTAATATATGCAATTATAATACTGAACATCAGAATGTCTGTACACACTTTGGTTTGGTATTTTCTCAAGGAAGTTGTACCTGTCCACTCATATTTCAGTTTTCAATATTATATAAACAAAAATCAAAAACACTTGATTGTATGAAAATGGCAATAATGCAGTGTTGTAGGCTAGAAGCATTAAAGCAATCAGATGCATGCAGAGTTTCAGACTATCAGTCCAGGTCCATTTGGCCACCCAGCATTCTGTAGCAGCTTTCTGAGCCTGTCAGTTACTAATGGATGTACCCAAAGTTTGAAGAGATTCATTCTACCTTTACCAAACTGCTGGACCCTGATGCAATTCTTTCCCCCAGTTTCCTGATTTAAACTGGATTTAGGCCAGTATTTACCAGCACCCGGTCCTAAACTAGTTTTTCCTGGGAAATTGCCAGTGCTGATTCTAACCCCACTCCACCGCACCCCAAAACCTCCCATCATTTTTACAAAAATAAAGGCATCTCAGTCAACTCTAGCGCTATCGATAATTCCTAGCTCTTTTTATCTGCAGATCTCAAATGGTGCGTCAACACAGCCATAAGAGACCAGTCGCACAGCCACACCTGGCCTGCGTCAGCTGACTCAGGCTGGCAGGACTCAGATTAAGGGGCTACAAAATTGCAGTGGGGATGTTTCGGGCTTGGGCTGGAGCTCAGCCTCTGGGACACCCTCCCCAGACCAGGTTTCAGAGCCTGGGCTCCAGCTCAAGCGTCTACACCGCAATCGTGCAGCCCCGGCAGCCTGAGGCCGGGGAGCCCGTCACCCTGCTAGGGGTCTTCTACGGCATTGTAGACCTACCCAAAGGGCTTTGCAAAGGTCAGCCGACCACCCCAGCTGGGGGGGGGGGGGGACGGGGACTCAAAGCTCAGCGGGGTGCAGTGACCAGGAACACAACCCCGGGCTCCTGAGTCCCGGCCCACTGCTGCGTCCACTCGACCACACCGGCCCTCTCAGCGCTCCCCGCCCCCGTCTGCTAGCGGGGCCTGGGGAGCAAACCCGACCCCACCCAGCCAAGCCCCTGGGGGCGGGGGCCCTGTAGCGCGGGCGGGTCGGTACCTGCCAGAGGGGGTGTTTGGGGGTCTGGCTCCCCGGCGGGGGCCGTGGCTCCTGCAGCGCGGGGAAGCCCGGGGGGCGGTGCGGGCCGGTGCCGGGGCGCGGCGCGTTGTCCAGGCTGGAGAAGGGATTGCGCCGCCCGGGTCTGGGGAAAGGGCGAGGGGTGCGGGCCGGGTCCGCCCGGGGGCAGGGCGGGGAGGCGGCCTCGCTCCTCCGGGCCCTTTTCCGCTTCAGCCGCAGCGTCTCCGGCGGCCTCTTGAAGCCGGGCGAGTAGCCGGGCACCGCGGCGCACATGGCGGGGCCGGGCCGGGCGCTGGCGGCGGGACCCGGGCTCCGAATTCTGGCGCGCAAAGCGGCGAGCCCCGCCCCGGGGCGGACCGGCGCCTCCGAGCCTCCCCCGGCCACGCCCGGGGCCGACGCGAGCGGCGACTCTCACTTCCCCCAGCGCTGCCTCCCAGCGGCGGCGGGGCCCCCGCGTCGGTAACATTTGGTTCACGTTTGAAAGTTTTCTTTGCATCCAATCGATGCTTTTCTAAACGAATTAAAGCTTAACCCCTGGCGCCCAGAACAGTGGCTGGGGGTAAGGTGTACAGTATACCCTGTAATTTGAATCTTGCATACACCCAGGACATTTGCGTGCATTTTATACTCACACCCTATGTGCGCCTCACTTCTCTGACCCAGCCATACGTATACCATCTGCACAGTGTACATACACCACACACACGTGTACCTTATGCCAAACCCGCACGCCTACAACTACTACTCACTATGCACATCTTGTTAGTACCACACACCTATATCTCACACCAGTCATGTCCTGAGGTGGGAGCGACAACTCTTTTCTTTCATTGCAAAAAGTGTTCACAAAGGGGTCATTTAAAATATAAACAGAATGATTTTTTTTTTTTAATTTGCAATTTCAAACTGGAATCAATGTCTATACATTTATGCTTTTGACCTGCAGGGAGTGCTGCAGGACTGATGTCAACACTGGGAGGGAAAAAAAATCACTAACAAGTACCAAGATGCTGTTTTGCAACAATCCTGCATTTATCCGATATGTAAATAAAATGGTTGGCATGGCCTGGGCAGCAGCTGTATTTATCCGATAATGGGAGTCTGGCAAATTCCAAATGCTTCAAACAAGATGGGCGGCATGTGAGCCTAATCAAGCTTTAGAAAAAAGGAAGGTCTCCTACCTCATCAAGCACCAAGGGAAACAGGCTGTACTTAAAGGTAGAGGGGAAAATGGTCTACCAGATATTAAAACAGGAGGGTATACACTTGTGTTCTTATATTATACTACCACAAATATTGTGTAGGTACTGGCTAAGTAAAAGCTGTTTACTACTCCTTTTGCTTGTCATATACGTAATGGTACTCAAAGGGAGAATCTGGGTGCCACTTTTCACCAGCACAAGCTATTTTCATCTGCTCCTGTTACACTTCTGCAGTTCTCTGTCTGACTTTAGACTATATTTCCAAACTGCACCAAGTTTTTCCATTCCAGTGAAAAGTCCAACCCACACTAATATTAATGATGATCTCTTTAAAGATATTAGGAAGACAGCTCACTCTTGCCCAAGGAAAAATGTGTATATAAGAGTAATACCGAGGAAAAAAAGATTTATTTGAAGATATATCAAAGCTATTAATTACAGGCTATTTCCACAGTAACCTTCAGGTTTACTAGAATGGTATATGCTAAAAGAAGCAGAAATGTTATCTAAAGGGATAGAATACGGAGGAGTCTTTCACACCTGGGCCTTGTCTACACAAGTGATTTTCCTGGCATTAGTTTAGCACTGGTGCCACTGCACTGTGGAGTGAGCTAGTGCAGACCCAGTGCAGACATTTTTATCACCATGTCAAAAAACCTACAGCCATTCAGAGACTGAGGCCACAGAAACAGGTGGATTCAACGCTCCTTTGGACAGACTAAAGCAAGTGTATCGTGCTGACCAAAGCTGCTACAGGAATATCCAAAGCAGATGCCATTCTGCCTACCAGGTCTTAAAAGGCCCTGCTGCCCCTCAGAGGAGAGGAGAAAGCAGTCAAGACAGCCTCATCAGGAGCTGTGGTATAAGTAGCAGCTTAGAAGCCAAACTGGTTCTTCCTCCAAGAAAGTGTCCAGATCCACATCAGGCAGCACTTCTGACTTAGCAGACTAGACAAGGCTGAAAAATCCCTTTAGGAGCCTTCATCTTCTTTAGTGGAAGAGACTTTCAAGGGAGGACAACAGGAGCTGCTGGGTGCTCAACACTTTTGAGAATCAGGTCTCTTTATTCAGATGCTTAAATAGGGATTTAGGAGCCTAGCTTTAGGCTCGTATTTTTGGAACTCTTGGCATAATAGCTACACTAATAGCTTTAGACTAATTTTAGGTTCTATACAAATATATCTAAGCTAACACTCCATATAGAAAGAGAATGAATTAATTTCACAACTGCTCATGTTGATGGAGGTGCTAAGGCAAAGGTGGGCAAACTATAGCCTGCGAGACTGTCCTGCCCAGCCCTCGAGCTCCCGGCTGGGTCAGCCTAGGCCCCAGCTCCTCCCCTGCAGCCTCAGCTGGCCGGGCTGCCAGTGCTCTGGGTGGCGGGGCTGCGAGCTCCTGTCAGGCAGTGCAGCAGCGTGGCTGGCTCTGGCCGGGCGGCACAAGTGCCAGACATGCTGCTCTGAGCAGGATGGTAAGGGGGTGGGGAGGTTGGATAAGGGGCAGGAGGTTTGGGGGGGTGGGGTCAGGGGGAGGTTGGATGGGGGAAAGGTTTGGGGGTGGCAGTCAGGGGACATGGGGGGGGGGCCTGGATAGGAGGTAGGGTGCCCAGGGGGCAGTTAGAGGTGGGGGGGGGTCCCAGAAGGGGACAGTCAGGGGCCAAGGGGTGTGCGGATGGGGGGGGTTCTGAGGGAGGCAGTCAGGGGGTGAGAAGTGGGAGGGGACAGGCTGTCTGGGAAGGCACAGCCTTCCCTACCTGGCCCTCCATACAGTTTTGGAACGCCAATGTGGCCCTCAGGCCAAAAAGTTTGCCCCTGCCTGAGCTAAGGGATAGTTAAAAGGGGTAGGGCATTTATATCAGCAGTTTATTGTACTTAGGGTTTGAGGGACATGCCCATACTCCCTCACAGTCACTTACTGCTTTAAAAGTCTCCAAGGACATGTGTTGGCATGCCACTCCTACACTGTGGGTCTGTGGAGGAAATGTCAAGGAGACTCTTCTGTCATTCAATGGACCTAGTTCATTCAAATTCACCAAAACAATTTGCAAAATGCTTCCCCCCAGCCCAATGTATGAGACCAACAGCTAAAATGTACAACATACAGTAAAACAAAAACAAAAAAAACAAACAGATTGATAGTTCTAGTTCCTAGAACTCTCTCAATTCTTTTTTTCCCCCCCTTTGCAATTTTATTGTTACTTTTCTAGTTTTGTTAGACCGAATCCAGTTTTGTCATTACATTTTTATTTCCATTCCCTCTGTTCTTGCTCCTTTTATGTTTAGGCATTGAAACTGAAATGAAAGTGGCAGGAGAATAAATATAATACACTACTGGATGGATCCTGGGTTCAAGACTGATTTCAAATGAGAGAGATCAATGCCTTAATGTAATTTTACATGTGTATATTCTGTAGGAACCAGCACCTGTTCTCAAGCTTGCATTGTATCATAAATGGAAAAAATTTATTTTTTTCATACTTCTTATAATCTGCATTATAGGATTTACGGAGGACATGTGATAATCCCAGGGAGGAGAAAAACTGACATACTGTTACAGTCAAGAGAAAAGGTGGGTGAAGTAATAACTTTTATTGAACCAAATTCTGTTGGTGAGAGAAATAAACTTTTAAGCTTACACAGAGCTCTTCAGGTCTGAGTAAAAAAAAACAAAAACAAAATAATTCCCAAATTTGAAGCAGAGCTCTGTGTAAGCTTGAAAACTTGTTTCTTTTGCCACCGGAAGTTAGCCCAATAAAAGATATTACCTCACCCACCTTGTCTCTAATATCCTGGGATGAACACAGCTACAACAACACTGCATATACTGTTACTCAAGATTAAATCTAACAATGTAATACCTAGATTTCAAAGGGCTAGTGCTCACAGTTTGAGCCATCCCCTCCAACAGTGATATTTAAATTAATAGAACAGTTGGTGCTTCAGATCTCAAGCAGTAACAAGCAAGGAAGCTGTAGGCCTCACTGAAAGAACTGTAGGTTTTTTCCTGAAGGATGGATGCTGGTGTGTGTGGTAGTGGAAAGGAGAATGGTGTTGGACAAGCTGATCTCATCAACATTAGCGTATGACTAGTTAAGATTAAAGAGCAAAAGTGAAAGGGTGTAAAGGTGTTTTAGGAATGATGTCAAAGATGGAAATCCAGTTTACATTTCCTACTCTTTAGCCATATAAAAAGGAACAAGTCTATGTGCAATAAAGAAAAGGAGTACTTGTGGCACCTTAGAGACTAACCAATTTATTTGAGCATGAGGTTTCGTGAGCTACAGCTCACTTCATCGGATGCATACCGTGGAAACTGCAGCAGACATTATATACACACACAGAGATCATGAAACAATACCTCCTCCCACCCCACTGTCCTGCTGGTAATAGCTTATCTAAAGTGATCATCAAGTTGGGCCATTCCTTTTCTTTTTGCGAATACAGACTAACATGGCTGTTACTCTGAAACCTGTCAATGTGCAATAAAGTGCATTGAACATAAACATGAATTGAACACTAAAGCAAAAGACTGACCTCATATCTGTAATCTTTCATTCACATTTATCTATCTTAATTTTATAGCTAAATAAAAGTGTGATGTTATGGTCATAGAACAGTAATTCAAATCTTAAAGGGACAAGATTAACTTGAAAACAAATCAGTTTGAAAAAAAACCTGTTACAAGTTGTGCCTGCCCCTAGAATCCCTCCACCAATTTTTCTAGTTTTACGACTACATTTTCCTATTTTTTAATATTTTTCTCTTCCCTGTTTAAAAAGAGTATGTCAAAGACTGAAGCAGACTATTCAGGTGCTAGCAAATGCAAAAAGTAAAACTGAACAAGCCGAAAAAATATTTTTTCTTGAACTCCAAAATAATCTTAGATGTTACTTATAAACAGTAATAGGAGTGAAAAAAATCAGACAGATGTGATTTTTAAGTTAATGGTATCTCTTTAGAGTTGTTGATGGAATCATTCTATTAGATTTGATACAGAGAAACTGAAAGTCTCAGTACCAAAACATTCACAGCCCAGACACCATCTTCAGACACTAGTTACAGAACTATTTGAAGTTGCACACCAATTTACTTATCAAATATATTACATATCTGTCTCGCAATCTTAGAAACAAGGAAATTGTGCTTCAGAATTGGATGACTTGTCTTTTTCTTGCTTGATTCTTCTGAACTATTTCCATAGAAACCTTGGCTTCATACAATGGGACTGGTTCATCCAACTGAGGCCTAAAAGGGAGCAATCTGTCAGAAGTGTCTGGTGTGCATGTTCAGATCAATAAGAAACATTCCAATACTATTGCTGTAGACTTTACATTTTACAACGTCAACTTTACTCCTTAAACAAAATGAAAATGTTATAGCTCTGCTAGGATCCCTGGAAGAACTGCAGAGCTGTAAAGCAAACAGGAAACACAAGTTTAATTCAAGATAGCCTGAATTTCTTTTTGGCAGGGGGGCGGGCTACTCTTCCCACTCTGTGTAAGCAGTGAGGGATCTCCCTTTTCCCCCCCACTTATGGCAGTCTCAAATTCTATTAACTCCATCATTCTTCTGACAGAGGAAGCCTAGAAAGATCTCCATTTAGAGCCAGCAATACTCTTCATTCAGGTACTGTTGAGCACCACAAGGTATTCTCTCCCCACAAGGAAAGAATGTGCTGCCTCTGTTGGATTTCCAGACAGTGCTGATCCAGGGAGAGAAAAAACAGGAATTGGACCCAAGTTTTCCATGTGGTAATGCAGCAGGCTAGCCACACGTATAGACCATAAACAGCTTCATATAACTTATTCAGTAAAATTTCTCACAATGTAGTTCTTTGAGTTGACAGTACAGGTGGCAAGAGTTTTCTGAAGAATAGTTATTTCCCAGGTTAAAAACTCAGTATTAATCAATCAGAGTTTGTTTTCACTATGGTACTTCTGTCTTACCTGAAAATACTATTTGATAACTTTTCCATTACATCTTCTAAGATACGTATCTGAGAGGGCTGTTAAGGTAACAATATATACACAAGACTGATCTTTAAGTCCACAGTTCTGCAGTTAGATTTGCCTGGGGTAGATCCAGGCATCTGTGCAGAGCTCCCAGGGTCAGGGATAAGATGAGATGATTTAAAGACTGAAAATAAAGTTAATCTGAGGTCCACGTTTGATTATGTGTTACAAATTATGCTTCCTAAAACAAAATAAAGAAGGCAGGTAGACGAATGTATCCTCTAACAAATACAACAGGAGTTGATCTGCCACAGTACCTAGGAGTTCTAGTGCTGTATCATAACAGTTTTATTTTTAAAATTGTTAAGTTTTACATTATCTGTATGGTGCTAAAGCACTAGTTACAATGTCCATCATTAAACAGAGCATGGCACTCTTTGGAGAATAGGTATGACAGGTTTTGGTATGAGTAATCTGTATGAATGATGGATAGCTATTTGTCTGAGGTAAAAATCAAGACAAGTCTGGGAGCAGAAGAACATGTGAAGCAGAACATATGGATTTACTAAACTCTCAAGGACATGCACAGTGTATAAACGCTGTGCACATTTTCAAGAAATCTATTTTATTTGAACTAATCAGCAATACTCATTACAATGGGAAAAAGAGGGTTTTATTAAGACTGTCTACTTTTACAGACCTTACAGTGGCACAGCTGTCCTGCTGCAGTTGGGCTGCTGTAAGATCTCCCATGTAGCTGCTCTATGTCGATGGGAGAGAGCTCTCTCGCTGGCATAATTAAACCATCCCCCATGAGCAGCAGTAGCTATGTCAGTGGGAGAGTGTCTCCTGCTGACACAGCGCTGTCTGGACCGGTGCATTTGTAAGTAAAACTTATGTCAGTCGGGGGGTGTTTTTCCCCATACTCCTGAGTGACAAAAGTTTTACCGACCAAAGTGCTAGCAGAGTCATAGTGGTAGTCTTCAGTATTTTTGTCAGTTACCAGAAAATGTAACTTGGATTCATTCAATGTTAAGAGTAATCAATTTAGTATTCAAAATGTAAGCCATTTCAACCTGATCTTCATGTGATCTCTTCTGATTTTTTTCCTGCAGTATGTTTACAGTGTCCAGATCACATACATATGTTCAATGTTTCTATATAACAATTCAAGGTAATGCTGTTATTCTGTTTGAACAACCTGTGGTAAATAAAGTATGCTCCTTGATTATAGGAAAACATAAGAGCTGACAAAATAAATCCTGTTTGTTTAGTTAGTTTAAGAGCTAAGAACACAAACTGTATTTCTCAGAATTATTAGTCATTTTTAAATCAGGAAAATTAATCGAGCTACACTGAAGTGGAATGTCAACAAATAACTTTTTAAAAGAATATTCATGATTACTTGCTTCCCCACCCCACACATCAATGTTCATGTAGATAAGCCTTTTGGTGTGCTTAATTTTGGTTAAATTATTGTGCAATTTAGTTGGGGGGAGGGGGACTTCCTTTGCCCCAAGAGTCTCAATGTAGTTAACTCCCTTTTAGAATGCAGGAACTTAATCCTTACATTCCTGTTCTGCTGAACTGCAAAAAATGATTCAGCAGATCTCATGATCTGCAGTGCTGTGCAGAAGCAAGGAGGGACCTTAAAAGCATCATTAAATTTGCAACAAAAGGTATAGATATTGTTTTTTATATAAAGAGCCACTCATCTCTCCAGCAGCATGCGCGCACACACGCACACAGCTCAACAGAATGTAGGTACACAGAATTTGCAAATAGGGTACAATTTCTTAAAGTACAGTTCTTATGAAGACAAAATTATAATAATGAGGTATTAAATATTTCAGTTTAGTCATTAGAATGCAACAGTTAAGATCTGTAGATGAAAAAAGTAATGCCTAGAAGAATGGAGAACAAGTACCATATATACTCTATCATAAACCGGTTTGTTTTTAAGGCCCCCCCCCCAAGATGGATAAGTAAAAATAGAAAAGTTTTATGACCCATTCATAAGCCGACCCTATAATTCAGGGGTCAGCAAACTTTGGCTCCCAGGTCATCAGGATAAGTTGCTGGTGGGCTGAGATGGATTGTTTACCTTGAGTGTCCACAGGCACGGAGGTAAACCTAAGTAAACAAAGCGTCAGCTGCTTACCCTAACAGGCCGGGACAGCAACTGGTGGGGGAATTTTTTGCAGGGCGGGGGATGAGAAGCTGGGGGTCAGGGGAGTAACCCACATGACTCCACCCCTAGCCCAGGACCCCCCCATCCCTTCCCACCTTATCTGGGGAGGGCCAGGGAAGAAGGTCTCTGGCCTGGCCAGAGCTGCTCCGGCGGGTTGGGCAGCGCAGCCACAGCCTGCTCTGGTGGGCCAGACCGGGCAGCATGGCCGCAGCATGTTCCAGCGGGCTGGGCCAGGTGGCATGGCTGCAGCGTGCTCCAGTGGGCCGGGCGGCGCAGCCACAGCCTGCCAGCCCTAGAGCTGCAGAAGCTGGGGGGGGGGGGGGGAG
Source organism: Lepidochelys olivacea (assembly GCF_965140295.1). NCBI lineage: Eukaryota > Metazoa > Chordata > Testudines > Cheloniidae > Lepidochelys > Lepidochelys olivacea. The sequence continues at coordinate 166,573,929 of NC_140411.1, read as the reverse complement.
GGAGAGCAGCATGGCCAGAAGCAGAACCACTCTGGCCCCGCCTTTTCCCTTCTGGCTCTGCTGCCTCACCTTGCTTCCTCTGTTGGGGAGAGGGACTGTGTCCCACCTCTCCCTCTCTATACCCATTCATAAGCCTACCTCCTTCTCTGATGCTTCCCTTTTTTACTAAAAAAATTCGGCTTATGAACAAGTATATACGGTAAACCTTACTATCTAAAAGCATAGACAAGATTTGATTTAAGGTGCCAGATTCTCAGCTGGTGTAATTCAACACAACTACATTGCCTTCTATGGGGTTATGCTGATTTACACTGGTGGAGGATCTGGGCCCTAATATTTTACTTTCTTCAAAATATTTGTTTTAGTTTTTTGTTCTGTTTTTCCCAAAGTACAGGAACTCCTCACTTAGTGTTGTCTCAGTTCGTGTTGTTTCGTTGTTACATCACTGATCTATTACAGAACATACTTGTTTAAAGTTGCGCAATGTTTGCTCATAACATTGTTTGGCCGCTGCCTGCTGGCAGGTGGGGGCTTGGAACCAGGGTGGACTGGTGCCCCGCCCCCCCATCAGTTCTCCATCACCACCCCTAGTAGTTCCCACCTGCCGGCAGGCCCCACAAATCAACAAATCTCTCCACCTTCCCCACGCCTCCCACCTGCAGCAATCAGCTGTTTCAGTGTTCAGGAGGCTCTGATGGGGAGGAAGGAGAGGGGAGGAGCGAGGACACAGCATGCTCAGGGGGAGGGGTGGAGTGGGGGGCAGGCGTGGGGCAGAACCAGGTTGAGCACCCCCTGGCACTTTGGAAAGTCAGCGCCTCTGCAGCTGTGCATGCGCTGTCTGGAGAAGGGAGTGGTGCGCTCTAGTGGGATAGCGTGGGTTCATCATCACATTCAGTTTCCACAAAGAAGTGTTTGTAGCCACTGCCGTGTGTCTATTGTGTCTCCTCCCTCGGTGCCAACTCTTAGAGTAGGAGGCTACATTAACAATAACGTGTTAACCCTTGAGGGCTCAGCTGAGTGCTAGTTTATCATTTAGCAGCAAGGCATTCCCTGGGAACTATCCCAATTGATATCAACATGGTTGCTTTAGGAGAAGCTCATTAGCAGGTCCCCAGACAATCCTCTGATTAGAAGTTGTTTAAAACGTGTGTGTGTGTGTGCGAGAGACATTGAGCTATATGTCTTGTCTGGTGAAAAAATTTTCCCTGGAACCTAGCCCCTGCACTTACTGGATTCGCTTAACAGTTTCTTTGAAAGTCGCATTTTTCAAGAACATAACTACACCTCTATCCTCATATAATGTGGTCCACGGGAGACGAAAAAAATCTCATCGCATTATAGGTGAGACCACGTTATATTGAACTTGCTTTGGCTCCCCTGTTCCTTGTTCCAACTACTCCCTCCAGAGACCCCTGTCCCTAATCACCCCCAGGACCCACCCCCTACCCAACCCCCCTGCTACCTGTCCCCTGACTGCTCCAACCCCTTTCCACACACCCTGCCCCCTGACAGGCACTCACCAGCAGTGGCGGGAAGCAGAGCAACGCGGCCCCTACCTGTTCCACTCCACCAGCTCCCAGCCGCGGTGCTCTGCTTCCTGCCGCCGGTGAGTGCGGGGAGGTGGGGAAAGGACGCCCTCTGCACTCACCGGTGGCAGGAAGCGGAGTGAAGTGGCCCCAGCCCACTCAGCTTTCCTTGCCCCGGCCCCAGCCATGTTGCTGTGGGCGGGGGATGGGGAAAAGGTCCTGCACTCACCTGTGGTGGGAAGCGGAGCGTCGCGTCTAGAAGCTGGTGGAGTGGAGCGGGCTGGGGCCAGGCTGCTCTGCTTCTGCCACTGCGGGTGAGTGTTGGGGGGATCCCTTCCCCCAAGTGACACGGATGGGGCTGGGGCAAGGGAAGCAGAGTGGGCTGCTCCCGGCCCCCCACTAATCCCCTGGGCCACTCTGAGACTGCAGGGCCCCTAAAAGTGCCCTGCCATAGCTCCTGCCTCCCAGACCCTGGAGGGGGTGTGGGGGGGAAGGCCCTCTGCCCCTTATCCAACCCCTCGGCTCCAGCCCGGCACCCTTAACACGCTGCTCAGAGCAGCGTGTCAGAGCTTTACCGTGTTGTATGCGAACCCGTGTTATATTGGGTCACGGTATATCAGGGTAGAGGTGTATAACATTAAGCAAGGAGATAGTGTATACACTTAGAGGGAATCTACATAAAAAGTGTGGTCAAAGCAATAATTTATTATATATATATATATATATATGAAAGTGATATTCCAAACAATGGTTAGGATGTTTCTGAAGTAGTAAAACATTTAACCACATGGTTAAAATTTAGCATATGCTTAGGTGCCTTGTTAGATCAGAGAATATACTAGTAGTTATCTCATAATTTTTCCCTCAGGCAGATTACTAGTTAGTGTCTAAAATCACCATTAAAGGATATAAAGATACTTCCCTTGTTGCACATTTGACAAATTCCATACTTCATCATTCAGAAAAGAGACTGTGGCTCCCTTAAGGAACAAGCAGTGGCTATCTGGAGGGTCCAACTTAAACAAATTAATAGAAACATCAATACATTTTCTCAAATGAAAATGGTATGAACCAATCAGATTAGTGGATGGTTGATTTATATTTACTGCTAAAAGATGAAAAAACCCTTCCAAATCTATCAGAAATTAACTGATTCATAATGGTCACAACAGTGTAATTTTTTTTTAAAAAAATGGTACTTTATGACTGGCAAATCAGTTCAATACTTTGAGCCAAACAACATGAACCCTTCAATAATGGTGTGTCCATGCTATTATAGTAATTTCTTTTCTACACCATCACGACTGCTCATACAAAATGACACTGATTTGTTATATGATAGAAATAAAGACATTTATTAATGTTGTTGCAGGATAAATACTTCCTGCTGCTTTGGAAATAAACATCAAGGTTTGTGTGTGCACAAACTGACTGATATTATTTTAGCAGTGGGAGACCATTCATCTGAGAGACAATTCTAAAATACTTTGTGGTTAAGAGTAACTTGCAGTATTTTGTCCTTACCTGGAGGTTTTTCTCTGTGGTTACCCAGTGTCCTCCAGCACTAAGAAGTGTAATGATATCATGTTTGTGTGGCAGCAGTTGCTGTTTTAATGTTGACTCATCTTCTTTACTGTATAATCTCACTTAAAAAAAACAAAAAAGGAATACAAGTTATGTACAATGCCTAACAAAATAAATTTTATGTTCAGTTTCCGCTTTATCAGAAAAATATGTTTTGCATGTATAAGAAACAGAATCTCATGAAGATTTCTCACTGAAAAGCACCTGGTTTGTTCATTTTACATTTTCCTTATTCTTGTTTTTTAGTTCAGTCTTAAATTGACTCTAAATGTATTTTTAATGGGGTGAAAAACTGTTTTTGAGATGCACAGTTTGCAAATCAGTGTTGTAGAATACAGACAAAAACAGATGCATGGCAGTGATTTAAATACAGCTGAAAATGTTTTTAGTGAAATATATGCAAGAGCAGAACCTCTATGAAGCAATACCAGTAATATATATTCCTTTTAATAAATAAGAGCTCAGTGGAAGTCTTTCTAGAAAGTCCCACAAATGTTTTAAAATACCATTAAATAGTAAGAAAGTTTGTCAACTGTAAAGCAAGTAGTATTCTCAGCACAGGAGGTTTATTCACGTTCACTCTGGGCTTTCATTGCTCATGCAAGGTGCTAACTGACAGCACTGGAGATTTATGTCCTTACTTTATCCACTAAACAGCAAAAACAGTGGTAGTACAAATTTCCTCCATGCTGATTCCTTTTCAGTTATTTCAAACTAAAAAAAAAACAAAAAAAACCCATCGGGCAGGATTTAGAAGATGAATTTATTTTAATGATCAAAAAAGTCACAGTTTTAGTCATTCAGCATCATATACTGTCCATGGGAAATAATTTGCAACATAACTGTCTAAGGAGTTTTGTTTAAAAGTAACAATTAGTAAAATGTTCACTTAACAACTATTACTAATCTGTATGACTGTGCAGTAGTATCAGATACTTCCATTAAAGGGTGACATGATCGCATACGCTTAAGGAGATCTGGCATTCTACCCAGCAGAGGCACAAGTACATTTGCACATTGTGGGAGAACAGACACACAATCGTTGTCTATTATGTAGGTGTGTTTTTAGTTGAAGTGTTTTGCAATTTGTCAAAAATAAAAATATTTAATACCACTCAGCAGAGCAATTCTGTAGCAATTACAAACCTCCAGCATCTAGGACAATATCCACTCCCAGCCCGCCTGTTTCCTCCAAACAGCTTTCTGCCACATCAGTCTTACCATTTGAGACATCAATGACTCGAGCTAGACAGGACAGGAAGTTTGGTCAGTTACAGTAAGAATCTAGAATTTAAACCCAAAGCAGAACACATGCAAATGGAGTTTCTATTCTTTAAAATGAGCTATGAACAAAATTGCAGCAAAGCAAAGAAATCCAGCAGTTTCTAGTCTCCAAATTATTTAAGACCAGTGACTGAATTTACTGAAACCAAAAACACTAAAGTATATTTAACAGCATTTAAGCTCAAAATGAAATATATAGTGGTGTTTATGACAGGACAGCATAAAAAAAAAAATCTGTGATCAAAATTAGATTATATTAGGATTCTGAGGTAGTTAGCTATACCAGGGTTTCTCAAACTTCACTGCACCAAGACCCCCTTCTGACAACAAAAATTACTACATGACCCCAGGAGAGGGGACTGAAGCCTGAGTGGGTGAGGGACCGAAAACAGAAGCCCAAGGGCTTCAGTCTCAGGAGTCCTGCTGCCCAGCACTGAAGCCCCCAGCAAGTTTAAGCCAGCCCGGGCAACCCCATTAGAACAGGGTCACGACCCACTTTGGGGTCACACCACACAGTTTGAGAATCACTGAGCTATACTATAGAAGCAATATGCATTAGAACAGTGGTCCCCATGATGTGGGGCATGGAAGAATGTTCAGGAAGGTGTGGCTGGGCCTGGGCCAGCCTACATGGGGGATGGATAGGGAGTGTCTCAGCCCCACTCTGCCCCCTGCTTGGCTCTGGCCCTGCCCCCAACCCCACCTGCGACTCCACAAGCCCGGCTCCCGGCCCCTGACTGTGGCCGGGCTCCTGGTGGGAGGAGGAGGAGAGAGGGGTGTGGACAGGTTCCATTGCAGGTAAGGGGTGGGGGGGAGAAATTGTGACAGAAAAAATATTGGGGACAACTGGACTAGAGGAATGATCGGAAAGTCATCATTTTTAATCATGGTTGTGTCATTGACTTGCTTTGTGGTTTTGAGCAAGTCACTTCATAGCATTGCATCATTATCCTCATCTAAAATAACCCTGCAATAATGATAACACTTAATTACCTAACAGAAATGCTGTGAAGGTTAACATGTTACATTTTTGTATATAGCTTTTAACCTGTACGGTGCTATTATACAATATCGCATTAAAGAATGCTTTCTGGCTTTCTTTTCAAAGCTTTATTGAAGAAAATGGTGTTCATAAGGTTTATGTTGCACCAACTATCCAGTAGCTCAGAGGTGGGCAAACTTTTTGGCCTGAGGGCCACATCTGGGAATAGAAATTGTATGGCAGGCTATGAATGCTCACAAAATTGGGGTTGGGGTGTGGGAGGGGGGCGAGGGCTCTGGTTGGTGTGGGCTCTAGGGTGGGGCTGGGGATGAGGAGTTTGGGGTGTAGGAGGGTGCTCTGGGTCTGGACCGAGGAGTTCAGAGGGGGGGGATCAGAGCTGGGGCAGGGGAGAAGCTCAGGGGAGCAGGCTCTGAGCGGTGCTTACCTTAAGTTGCTCCCGGAAGCACTAGCATGTCCCTGCTTCGGCTCCTACACAGAGGCGCAGCCAGGCGGCTCTGCACGCTGATCCATCTGCATGCACTGCCCCTGCAGCTCCCATTGGGGTGCTGGAAGGGGCCACTGGAGCGTGTAGGAGCCGGAGCAGGGCCATGCCGCAGCTTCCAGGAACCACATGGAGCAGCCCCCAACCCTGTGCCCTGGTTAGAGCGCTGGAGCGGGGCCATGCTGCAGCTTCTGGGAGCCGCATGGCACGGCCCCTGACTCAGTGCCCCGGCTGGAGCAGGGCAAGCCCCAGACCCTGCTCCCCAGTGGGAGCTCACAGGCCGGCTTAAAATGGCTCGGCCCGTGGGCCATAGTTTGCCCACCCCTGCAGTAGCATTTCCATACAGTTAAAAAAGTAAGACTGAAATCAGAGATTTCAGTTGCTGGAAATTAAGAACAATTAGGGTATAGAAGTAGCCTATGTAAACTTTTTTCCAGCTTGTAGAATAAAACAAACATTTCTATTTAAATAAGCTGCATAAGTAAAGTTTTTGCACTTTAAATTAACATAACTGAAATAATTACAAATAAAATTGGAGGTATATATCCAAACCATAATAGGTTAAACTAAAATTTGCAAAGTGAACTTACCAATTAAAGGTTGCCTCATGCCTTTTTGATATTAAGGAAGAAAAAAGGAGAGAAGAAGGTGTGAAGCATGCATTTAGAAGAGTCAGTAAATGAAAAGAACAATCACACTTAGTTAGGAATTGTAGTGAGGCAGAGTGGCCTCCCTTCAAGCCTGACTGTTACTGAAAAATTGCTTACTTTCTCATTTTTACCACATAAGTATAAAATAAATCAATATGAATATAAATATTGTACTTATAGAGAGCAGTATAAACAAAGCATTGTCTGTATGAAATTTTAGTTTATACTGATTTTGCTAGTGCTTTTTATGTAGCCTGTTGTACAACTAAGCAACTATTTAGATGAGTTGATGTACCTGCTGGAAGACCTGCGTACCCCGGTTGAGAATTACTATGCTAGAGTATCAGTTGTTTCAGGGGATGCATCTTGGGTACCCTACTATTTATTTTATTAATTAATCACAATGATGCCATGACAGAGCATAATTCAACATGATATAAAAAGAAACTAATAAAAATTCTGTAACAGATATATTTCAAAATTATTTAACATCTATTTTAAAAAGTGGGTGATTGGTAACCAATTGTGTTAAAATGTGAGGTGACAGTCTAGTTATTTGGAACCACTTCATTCACATACATAACATTTAGTGCTATATTCAATGAATATTTATAAATTTTGCCTTAGGTCAATGTGCTCCAGCCTATAATTCAAATGTGTTAGTCACAACCCTGTTTAAACCCACTTCTTGCCGGCAAGGTGCAATAACCATTTTTCAACCAGTGCAGACAAGGCTTATCTGTGTAATAAATCATTTTACAAAATCAAAAGATCCTCCATAGTTTATAGAAATTTTAAAAAACCCAATATTTATTATAAGGTTCACCAAGTCTTTCTGACCAGCACAATCACATTAGCTCTCTAGTAGCAATATATGGTTCTGACTAACAGTTTCAGTGTACCTTTGACAGGTCTTTAGTCCTTCCCTCCTGCTTCCACTGAACTTAATGATGAGTAGTGGGTAATAGCAACACTTTTCATGACTTGGTGCCACCATTTATCCAATACCTGCTATTACGGCGTATGAAAGTTGTCCAGTATCAAACACCTGCTATTTACTATACTGAGAAGGCTCAGAGAGAACCATGACATCACACAAGACATCACAGGGGACGCATAAAAATAAATTTTGCAGCTGATTACTGTAAGTACACATTTTTCTTATGTTTCATCAGTACTCTACTAGAAATACATTATGCTCATACTTATGTTCATATTCTGTCCCGATTCTGAAATTAACATTAGAACCCACTAGTTTAACATACTTCCTCTGTTTTGCTATTGTCTTTAGTCAAATTATTGAAAGCATGTGAAAACAGCTTCCTGTATATAGACCAAATATTAATACCTACCTATCAAGAGAAACTTTTACTAAATTTACACAATTTACACATTTTGGAAAAAACAAGATTTTATGCTTATATTGTCTTTTTTAAAAAATCTAAAAATACACATTAGATCTATTTTCCCCTGTACCCCTAATCAAAAACAAATCTTTTGACTCCCAAGAATAGCATCCCAATACCTTGCTCCAAAAAATCCTAGTGTATGTCACAATAAACTGGGAACTGAAGGAGACAGATAAACATGCACTTGGAGCCTAATCTGAAACCCACTGAAGTCAATGGAAAGACTCTGGCTCAAACTTCTGGAGGATTAGATTCCTAACTACAGAACTTCATTGATTTTCTGACAAAGAAATTATATCAGTATCATGAAACTGAGCTCCCTCTTGTTTCTATAAGAACTTAAAACTAATCCCCATAGTTTGTTTCAATTTGGAATTCTGATTTAGGCAGCTAAATACTATACCTCGGGCTCATGATTATGTTGGAAAGACTTCAGGTACAGAGATTGAATTCTGTGCGACTGATGGTCAGGTAACAATTTCTCTCTACTCTTGAGCAATGTTATCTACTATAAGAAGAGACTGCCCAAGCAGTCTGACTAAAACCAGGCATTAAACTTTTATAGAAGTGTTTTTGCTAAATAAGAAGTACTGGGAAATAGCCAGCACCACAAAGGATGTGAAGATCAAAAAGTCCTATTAAATAGACTAAACTTTTACACTATATGAGACTATTTTTAAGTTTGGATTTTAGATTTCAGTTGTTAAAATAGATAGAATTCAAACTGAAAAAATATATTTCAAATCATTGTTCCAACAAAAGTGTAGTGAGAAAGACTATAAAACTTACCCACAGGAGGTCTAAGCCTCTCCAAGTACTGCTCGTCTTCAAGACTATATGCTGTAGAAATTACTTTGGCTCCTCTGTGCTGTGCTAACTGAATAGCTATTGTACCAAATGGCTGCAGGGAAAAATATACCAGTTTATCCACAACCACAGTAATGAAATGTAGTTTGAAAACAAGAGTTTTATTACAAAGGTAGTTCTAGAGCTATCAAAGAAGGACACCTTGAAACAGGCTTAATATTTTGTCTTAATGAAATATGGCTGGAAAAGTATTTCAGATCCGTAGGGGTCTGCTCTTGCGCTCATTGAGGACAATGGAAGTCTTTTAACAGACTTTAGTGGGCTTTGGATCAGACTCTAGGAGATAGTTAATCTCCTTCCAGAGCAGCTGTAGCTTGAATTCCAGCTCTAGTGTATAAAGTATTGTAAATGCAGCTGCAATTTCGGAGTATGTCTGTAGAAGAGAGGAAGTCTTTGCATTTGGTTGCTACTTGAAGGAGGACATGCTCTCTAGAGAGGAGTTTCAAGCACTTGTTATCTTGTATATGTTGCAAAGCTATATTTCATTGATGGTTCTTTGCTCAAGTGAGCCTAACAGCTGCACCAGCAGTTAAGAGGGCAGGTAATCAAAACTGAACAATGTAAGAGAAATTGAAAAGTGGTGGTGGGGAAAGAGGTCAAACTACAGTTTTCTTCCATCTACAGTTGAGGGATCAATACAAAGAGCGTGTAAAAGTAGAGCAAAGCAAGGAGGAATTCCCTCTTTACTCCCCACACAACATGGATAGGATTGTACAACTGGCCCGATGTATTTAGGGGCGCCCCTTCTTATCCTTGTGAATCATCTACTGAAAGATAGAGGAAGTGGATACCAGATTTGATTAGTCCAATCTGTCATTGCAAATGCTATGTTCCTGGGTAAATTCCTTGATAAAAGTAAATTACTAGGGCTGTTGATTAATCGCAGTTAACTCACGCAATTAACTCAAAAAATTAATCACGATTAATCACAGTTTTAAGCTCACTATTAAACAATAGAATACAACTGAAATTTATTAAATATTTTGGATGTTTTTCCTACATTTTAAAATATACTGATTTCAATTACAACACAGAATACAAAAAGTGTACAGTGCTCACTTTATATTATTTTTTTATTACAAATATTTGCACTATAAAAATGATAAAAGAAATAGTATTTTTCAGTTCAGCTCCTACAATACTGTAGTGCAATCTCTTTATCATGAAAATACAACAAAATACGTTGTGAATACAATGTTACATAACTGCCATTAAAAACAAAACAATGTAAAAACTTTAGCGCCTACAAGTCCACTCAGTCCTACCTCGTCAGCCAATTGCTACGAGAAACAAGTTTGTTTACATTTACAGGAGATAATGCTGCCCACTTCTTATTTACAATGTCACCTGAAAGCAAGAATGGGTGTACACATGGCACTTTTGTAGCCAGCACTGCAAGGTATTTATGTGCCAGATAGGCTAAATATTTGTATGTCCCTTCATGCTTTGGCCACCATTCCAGAGGATGTGCTTCCGTGCTGATGACGCTCGTTACAAAAATAATCTGTTAATTAAATTAGTGACGGAATTCCTTGGGGGAGAATTGCATGTCTCTTGCTCTATTTTACCTGCATTCTGCCATACATTTCATGTTCTAGAACTCTTGGATGATGACCCAGCACATGTTGTTCGTTTTAGGAACACTTTTACTGCAGATTTGACAAAACGCAAAGATGGTACCAATGTGAGATTTCTAAAGATAGCTACAGCACTTGACCCAAGGTTTAAGAATCTGAAGTGCCTTCCAAAATCAGAGGGATGAGGAGTGGAGCATATTTTCAGAAGTCTTAAAAAAGAGCAACACTCCAATGTGGAAACTACAGAACCTGAACCACCAAAAAAGAAAAATCAACCTTCTGCTGGTGGCATCTGAATCAGATAATGATAATGAACATGTGTCAGTCCACACTGCTTTGCATTGTTATCGAGCAGAACCAGTCATCAGCATGGGTGTATGTTCTCTGTAACGATGGTTGAAGCATGAAGGGACATGAATCTAGTACATGGCACAAATATCTTATGACACCAGCTACAACAATGTCAGGTGAATGCCTGTTCTCACTTTCAGGTGACACTGTAAACAAGAAGCAGGCAGCACTATCTCCTGAAAATGTAAACAAACTTGTTTGAGTGATTTGCTGAACACGTAGGAAGGACTGAGTGGACTTATAGGCTACAAAGTTTTACATTGTTTTATGTTTGAATGCAGTTTTTTTCTTTGTACATGGTTCTACATTTGTAAGTTCAACCTTCATGAAAAAAAAGATTGCACTACAGTACTTGTATTAGGTGAATTGAAAAACTTTTTTTTTTTACAGTGCAAATATTTATAATAAAAAATACAAATAAAGTGAGCACTGTACACTTTGTATTCTGTGTGGTAATTTAAATCAATATGTTTGAAAATGTAGAAAAACATCCCCAAATATTTAAATAAATCTTATTCGATTATTAACAGCACAATTACGTGATTAATCACAATTTTTTTAATTGCTTGACAACTCTATAAATTACTATATAGGAGTAGGAAATAATCTGTTCCTAAATTATTTTAAAGATATGCCTTTTGGATGTTATTGTTACCTACACTTGCTCCATCCATTACTAGTACAGTTTTTCCAGGAGAAACATGGGAAAGATAATGTAGAGCTGTGTATGCTCGTAGGCCATCACGAATGGTCCCTGCCGCTTCAACCCAAGGGACTTTTTCTGGTTTATGAACTGTGTAAAAAAGAACAAAGAGAAGGAAAGAAAGCAATAGGTTTTGTAAAGACTTAACATTTCAGTAAAAACTATGTTAACAAGTTTTTATCTCTAGATCCTTAGTCATTTTCTATAAAAAACAGAAGAAGCGACAAACACCAGTCATTCCCTCTAAACCAAGCTACCTACATAAAAACGGCCATACTGGGTTAGACCAAAGGTCCATCTAGCCCAGTATCCTGTCTTCTGACAGTGGCCAATGCCAGGTGCCCCACAGGGAATGAACAGAACAGGTAATCATCAAATGATCCATCCCCTGTTGCCCATTCCCTAGCTTCTGATAAACAGAGGCTAGGGACACCATCCCTACCCATCCTGACTAAAAGCCACTGATTGACCTATCCTCCATGAATTTATCTAGTTCTTTTTTTAACCCTGTTATGGTCTTGGCCTTCACAACATCCTTTGGCAAAGAGTTCACACGTTGACTGTGCATTGTGTGAAAAAATACTTCCTTTTGTTTGTTTTAAACCTGCTGTCTATTAATTTCATAGAGTGACCTCTAGTTCCTGTGTTATGAGAAGGAGTAAATAACACTTCCTTATTTACTTTCTCCACACCAGTCACGATTTTATAGACCTCTATCATATCCCCCGTTAGTGGTATCTTTTCCAAACTGAGAAGTCCCAATCTTATTAATCTCTCCTCAAATGGAAGCCATTCCATACCCCTAATCATTTTTGTTGTCCTTCTCTGAACCTTTTTCAATTTCAATATATCTTTTTTGAGATGGGGAGACCATATCTGCACACACTATTCAAGATGTGGGTGTATCATGGATTTATATAGAGGCAATATGATATTTTCTATCATCATCTATCCCTTTTTAAAATTATTGCCAACTTTCTGTTCACTTTTTTGACTGCTGTTGCACACTGAGTGGATGATTTCAGAGAACTATCCACAATGACTCCAAGATCTCTTTCTTGAATGGTAACAGCAAATTTAGACCCCATCATTTTATAGGTGTAATTGGGATTAGGTTTTCCAATGTGCATTACTTTGGATTTATCAACATTGAATTTCATCTGCCATTTTGTTGCCCAGTCACCCAGTTTTGTGACATCCTTTTGTAGCACTTCGCAGTCTGCTTGGGACTTAACTATCTTGAGTAGTTTTGTATCTGCAAATTTTGCCACCTCACTGTCTACCCCTTTTTCCAGATTAATGAATATGTTGAATAGGATTGGTACCAGTACAGACTGCAGGGGGACACCACTCTCAATTCTGAAAACTGACCATTTATTCCTACCTTTTGTTTCCTACCTTTTAACCAGTTACCAATCCAGGAGAGGACCTTTCCTCTTATCTCATGACAGCTTACCAGCCTGTAATTGCTGGGATCACCTATGGAATGCTTTTTAAAAATTGGTGTCACATTAGCTATCCTCCAGTCATTTGGTACAGAAATGGATTTAAATGATAGGTTAAAAACTAGTTAGTAGTTCTGCAATTTCACATTTGAGTTCCTTCAAAACTCTTGGGTGAATACCATCTGGTTCTGGTGACTTATTACTGTTTAATTTATCAATTTGTTCTCTATGCCAGACTTTATTCCAACTGGGTTGGGATACCTTCCTATCTCAATGTCAAATTCTCAACTGAACTTTTAAAATTACCTGCGTTAGAAATAAATATCACTAGACCTGGAATTCCTAGTTTATAAAGTGATTCAATTCTGTTACTCTACCAGGTTCCCCAGCACCTGGCAGGAACGCAAAAGTCCATTACACTTGTGACATTTTGGTGCAGAACAGTGGTAGAAAGTAGAATCCCCAAGCGTTGCTATCCTGCCCTCTAGCTCTTCATTGTCTTGTTGCAGGTTATAACATTACTCTGTAAAATATAAGGCTGCAAATGCATTTGATACCCATATATTATAAAATGAGTTCAGAAAAAAATAAGTTCCAGCCTGTGTTGAAATAGAACCACAAACACGAGTGGGAATGTACTGGTTACATTTTTCTGTTTCTGGCTCCTCAGTGTGAAAGGTAGTACAGAGAACCTCTTACGATTTTTCCTATTTTTTTAATTTTGTATTTTAATTTGAACTCAGGGAAGGATTGCTGCAAAGCAGCAAATGGCTGTCTCCACTCTGTGGAAGAATCCAACTGGCCAACATAACAACAATATGTGCAACAGCACTGCACTATTACCTTTATGTAATGGAGGAGAGAAGCAGTGAGAGACAAAAAGGCATCCTTTAAAAAGTGGAAGTTAAATCCTAGTGAGGAAAAATAGAAAGGAGCATAAACTCTGGCAAATGAAGTATAAAAATATAATTAGGAAGCCTAAAAAAGATTTTGAAGAACAGCTAGCCAAAGACTCAAAGTAATAGCAATTTAAAAAAAAAAAAAAAAAAAAAAAGTACATCAGAAGCAGGAAGCCTGCTAAACAACCAGTGGGGCCACTATATGATCGAGATCCTAAAGGAGCACTCAAGGACGATAAGGCCATTGTAGAGAAACTAAATTAATTCTTTTAATCAGTCTTCACGGCTAAGGATGTGTGGGAGATTTTCAAACCTGAGCCATTCTTTTTAGGTGACAAATCTGAGGAACTGTCCCAGACTGAGATGTCATTAGAGGAGGTTTTGGAAAAAATTGATAAACAGTAGTCAGTGACCAGGACCAGATGGTATTCACCCAAGAGTTCTGAAGGAACTCAAATGTGAAATTGCAGACTACTGACTGTAGTTTGTAACCTATCATTTAAATCAGCTTCTGTACCAAATGACTGGAGGACAGCTAATGTGATGCCAAGCAAGTGAGTTTCATCTCCCTGAGGCAGTGGAAAGACAGCGTGTAGGTAGAACCTGGACTGCTTTTTAAATATGAGGAACAAAAGATTCGAGACTCAGATGGCACAGCTTCCCCTCTCCCCACAATACTACTTGAGGAAAAAGTGATTATTGGGTTGTCCAAATATCTCTGTTGATGCACTGGAGGAGAACTCTAGGATTATCTGAGACACTGTGTGAGTCAGTTCGTGACACTGCACATAGTGCACTATACAGGAAAACACAGGAAATCTTAAAAGGGTCTCCTTCTGTAGTAAGTATGTATAGTTCACCAGCATATACTTGTCACTTTTATATAAGTCCTAATTTTGCTTAGCCTGTGTGTGATGGGGCGCCTGCCCCACACTAGGCTCTAAGGGGTTAATAGAGCCCTAGAGAGGCTGTGCAGGAGGCAGCCAATCAGAGAAGGGCTGAAGGGAGCAGCCAATCAGGGCCAAGCAGACCCATATAAAAAGGGAGCTGCAGAGCAGAGGAGGGCAGTTCTCTGCTAGGGGCCCAGGGAGGATGGAAGGACTGTGTCTCTGTAGGTCTGAGAGAACTGCTAGCGCCCTGGACAAAGCATTGCTGCCAGCAGGGATCGGGGAAGTGGGAGACAGCTTCTGGCTGGCTGCTGAGGTTTGCAGACTGAGGCCTTGAAGCAAGGGTAAAGAGGATGCTGGGGCCACAAGGAAGTGGCCAGACAACTTGCTGCAATACCCACTAAGGGCAGTTGCTGAACAGTATGTGACTGTTGCTGAAGATGATGTAGTGGTCCATGGAGAGACGTGGGTCCTAGAGTAGGAGTGATGGTGGTGAGGCACCATCACAGGTGGGTGCACTGGCGAACAGAGCTAATACCCATGACAGCCAGCAGGAAGCACCAGAGTGGTGAGCACAGCCCATTACACTGTGGTTTTAAGTGTTAGAGTAATAAACCTTTATTTTAAATATTCATAAACCTGTGACTGTTTTACAGACATAAGGAATCATAACCAGGAGGGGATTTAACCTTAAAGTGATCTAACCTAGATAACACTCTACTTGGTTACATCCAGTACATAGGGATCAGGGAAACAATATTTTCCTCAGAATAATTTACACAGTTAAAGTGGAGTAGGGGGTTTGGTGTCAGTATAAACAAGTTTACATTATCCTTTAAAGAACCCCTACCCCGCAGAGCGGCTAATGTTTGTTTCTCCATGGATGGAGACAGAAGAATAGAAAAATTGTTAGGATACAATTTCTTCAAGATAGATACCTTGAGCAAGTCATTTCACTAACCAACAGGTTGTGGCAGAGCCAGAAATGGAATCCAAGTGTTTTGACTTCCAGTCCAGTCACTATCCACTAGACAATGCTGCCTCCAGGCAAACAGAACCCAAAGAAGGAAATGTTGGTGTAATCTACAATACCATGTTTTCCTTTGGAATCCCACTCTAGTCTGTTAGCATACATTCCAGGTGTTCCTTTCATCCTAAAGCAATGATGATTCAGGATCAGAGGTCAAGGCTAGGAGAGAAGGTAATAAGCAAGAGTGGAAGTTGTTTTTCAAAATGTTTATCTGTGGGGTAGGTAGGGTAAATCAGTGGGAAAAGAAAAGTGAAGCAATGAGGAAAGTTAGGTGAAATAAGAGATGAGTCAGCTTGTGTACTTGAGTCAGAACATAATGTCATTGCTGCTGTTGTTCAAAGAGTCCGAGTACACTGTAGTCAAGGTTTCTATGAAAGGCGGAGTAGATAATGGGACATCTGAGTGCTGCTATTATACATAAACAGAGCAATGGTTCCAACTCACTGGCTGTCTATAAGAGACTACTTTGGGTTTTACATCTATAATCCTCTTAAATATTAAGTGTCATGATCTACTTACCCAAATAATGCTCATGAATTACAGCAACTTCACAGAGACCAGACTCTTCCGAATCCAGGGGCAAGATTCCTGAAAATTTTCAGCAAAAACAAAACAAAACTTAAATTCAATGCAAGTGTATATTACAAATGAAATAAGTTGAGTGTTCCCAGATGAATCATTAGTGCAGCTTTATCTACATCACAGTTCCTCTTTTCTCATTTCTATATAATGCAGTTGAAAGCATCAGTCTGGATTATTACAACGCTTTAGGTAAAGACAAATGATTCAATGGTGCCACATGTTCAAAGTGGTACTCCAGCATTTTCTTTTCTGGATGATAAAGTGGTATTCTGCTGATGGTACTTTAGCTCCTCGTCTGCTCACGAATGAACTCATCTCACACTGTTTATCTGCTTCTGTGGTGTCTGATGAGCACTCCTCTTTTGACTCTACCTGAGTGCATTAGACATTACAGGAAGAAGAGAGATCTCACACCGCAGGAGGGCCCAGATAGGGTCAGATGTTGAAAGCACCGTGGACATGGGGCAACATCATCAATTTAGTACAAGTTTCTATTGATTGGTAGGTATTAACATCAAGTTTTTAAACAGGAAGCTGTTTTCACACATGCCTTCAGCTATGGTGCTTGTACATGACTGAAACTCATTATCGAGACACTTCTCTAATTAAATATTGCTCAGGTTTAGTAGCTGCCAAAATTCCCCCCTTCACAAGTCCCATTTATTTAATAAAAGGCCAATCTAGCATTCTTGGTCTTACATTTAACTACTGCTCTAAAAAGATAGATATCTTAGCAGAATATTCTCTTTCTCTGTGTAATATATTCCGATTTATATGATTTTACCTACTTAATCTAGTCACTGTCATCACTCTCTTATTTTCATATGAAAAATTCAATCAAATTAAAAAGAAAAAAGGAGAGAGTCCTCTTGCAAGTATAAACTCTTAGATTTTAAGATTAAAATAATTCAATAATTGGTATGCTTATGGTCATATACAGACCATGAACTCATTCTTGCAACCTTTACTCCTGGGAATAGTACCAATGAACTCAGTGGTATTTACTGCATGATTAATGACTGATTTATAAATAAGGGCTACAGTATCAGACTCAATCTATTTCATTTGTTAACCTCAGGGAGAAGCACACACTGGCACTACTACACACGAAGATCTAAGCAGCTTTGGATAATTCTAGTAATGACACTACGATAACTATTCTATAGTTTTTAAAAATCTGTTCAATTTTATTCATAAACTAACACCATAGGCAAGTAAACTGTTACGCAAAATCCACCATCCTTTAAATCCCCTACCTATTAAGTATGGATAGGAACATAGCAGCAGCAATTTGGAAATTTATTTGTCAAAGTTCTATTTGTGTAGGGAAAAGTTTCTTAAGTGGACTTCAGATTGTTGTAGCATCTTCAGTATGTGATGAATAAATTGAAAGAGTTGTTTTGAAAGGGAAAGTCAAAAGACTTCAGTATTTGAAAATAAAACTAAAGATACTTTCAAGTGTATTTTTCCCTTGAGTGTAATTCTGGTTCTGTGGAGGTAAGTGGTAATCAACAAATAGCAATTTTGAAAAATATTATACAAACTGCTTCTCTTTTTCCAGATACAGGTAAAAATAGGCCTGATTCTGCTATTTTATATGCCAGTTTCACACCAGTGTAACTCCATTGTTGTCAACTGAGTTACTCCAGATATACATCAGCGTCAAGTCTTTATTATCCACACCACTTCAAAAACTTTTCAGAGCTTCATTTGACCCTTACAGATCTCTCTTTACAGTACTTTTCAGCTTTGTTTTCCTCCAGTGATTGGGACCAGTTATGTTTCATGAACTAGATCACAAGGTCAATAAAATACACAATTTTAAAAAGTACTGAACACGTATGGCCCCAATTTGGTGATATATTAATCACCTGTGTAGTTCCACTGAAGTCAATGGGACTACCCAGCCACTCAGAATTAACCCAATTCAAAAAAGAACTAAATAAATTCATGGAGGATAGGTCCATCAATGGCTATTAGCCAGGATGGGCATGGATGGTGTCCCTAGCCTCTGTTTGCCTGAAGCTGGGAATGAGCGACAGAAGATGTATCACTTGATGATTACCTGTTCTGTTCATTCACTCTGGGGCTCCTGGCATTGGCCACTGTCGGAAGAGAGGATAGTGGGATAGATGGACCTTTGGTCTGACCCAGTATGGCTTTTCTTATGTGCATACATTTTACAGGATCAGGGCCAAAACATCTGCAAGACACTGGGCTATAAATAATGTTTTAGTTGATTAGGCAGATCTAAATTTTTTTTTAGAAACTGTACATTACTACATCATTTCTGAAAGCATAAGAATTGTTTATTATTAAAGTAGCAAATATGGAAAATGTGAACATTAATTTTATTTCACTACATTTGAAACTAATAATGAAAAAGGAAAATTCAGGAAATCCTGGAAAAACTTCAAGTGATTTAGGACTTTTGACCTGGAGATTTTTATTTCTTTTTAAATTTGTTAATATTATTTTGGGGGGAAACAATGATTAGCACTTGGGTAACTTTCCCTAGTGGGAAGCCCATAACAAGTCACAGAGCAGGGCTCCCATCCACTTAAAAAAAATTTTTAAACAAAAAGTCTATTTTCATTAAAATTATTTTTAAAAAATGAGACATGAAACTGACAAAATGTGTGAATTAAAAAATGAAAGCTGCAGAACTAAAACATCTTGAATCCATCTGTTATTTTTAAAAGGCCCTGGAGTTAGCAAAGCACCCAAGCATGCACGTAATTTTAAGCAAATCAGTAATTCCATTGAAGTCAATGAGATTACTCATGTGCTTAAAGTTACACGTGTGTTCAAATTATTTAGAATGTCAAAGTGAACAAGCCTCAGTGAACTAGGACAAAGAGCAAAGATCAGGTCACTAAAAGTTTCTGTATGCTTTTTTTTTTTTAAGCAACTTTTAAAAAACAGCAATAGGGATATAAAATAATGAATTATACCACCTTGTATGTCCACGCAAATAGACTAAAAAAAACACACATGTATGGCATAGTATGTAATCTGTACCACCAGCACAAATTGTCAGTGTATTTATTCAAATTGATGGATTGAAAATGCACCTCTGTTGGGCAGATTCTCAGATGCTGTAAGTTTTCATAGCTCCACTGAAGTCAATGGCACTATGACAGTTTAGATCAGCTGAGGATCAGTCCCTCTGTGTCTCATTCAGACAATTTCCAGAGCAGAAAGTCTTCAAATAGGACTCAGCTCAGGAAAGTTTTATTATAGTGAAAATAAAACTGTTTCAATTATCTTGCAACTTATATGAAAAATAAAAAACACACAAAACCCACAACCAACATGTCTATTTGTAGTGATAGCATTGATTATAAACCTTAACACTTTAAGAATTATTTCAAGAAACAAAAGTTAACTGATAAAGCACAAACTTTAACTTACCTACTACTTCATCATCTGGCTGAAAGAAGGACACTTTGCTTCCAACTTATGAAATACAACATGAAGGAGAGGGGGGAAAAGCATGAATATAAATATTTAGAATTGAAAACTGTATTTGAGAGAATACTACAGACTAGCAGTAGCTTACAAAAACAAACATGTTCAGACTATTTTATCTGTTAGGCAAAATTATAGGTGGCTTCATTTTCAGAATGTAAACATTATTTAACTTACGCTCCAAGCCCACAAAACATGCGTAAGCACAAGAATAAGTGTTTGTAGTACCAAGTTGTTAAACAATGCATCAAAGGTGGACACATGAGTGAAATATCTTGAATTCCTGAAAATTATTTTGTCTTAGGGTTAGACTATATCAACATTATAGTGACTATATCAACATCACCATAGCTATGCTGGCATAACCCCGTAGTGTAAATGCACCCTACACTAACAGAAGGGGTTTTACTGTCACTGCAGGAACACTCCTCCCCAAATGACAGTAGCTAGGTTGATGGAAGTATTTGCCCATCAACTTAGCTGCTTCTACAGCAGAGGTTAAGTCGACATAGCTATGTCGGACAGGGGTGTTTTTCTTCACATGCCTGAGTGACATAGCTATGTTGACCAGGCCTTAGGATATGTCTACGCTACGAAGCCTATGCCAGCATAGCTATGCTGAGTAGTTCCCTAATATAGACAGCCTACACAGAGAGAAAAACTCCCGTTGGTGTAGGAACATCACTTCTCAAAATGACATTAGCAATGTCAATAGAAGCCCTCTTCAGCAAACATAGCTGCATCTGGCACTAGGGATTTTATCAGCATAGCTAGGTCAGTCGCAGTGTGGGTTTTCCACATCCCTGACCAACACAGCTCTGCAGATTAAAACGTATGTTTAGACCAAGCCTTAGTCATTGCAACAAACACTTTTACAAATGTCAGTTACAACATCGCAAAGATATTCATAAATTCTACTGTAAAGTTTACCCTTGAACTGATTTGCAGGTTTTACGTTTCAGTCTAAGTATTTTTAATTTTTACTATATTATACCATTAATAGTTTGTCAAAAACATATAGCCAAAGTGAATATTTGCTCCGGTCACTAAGGCTGTACAATTCAGACAATTTTTAGTGGTCTTAAATGAGTGGCCATTTACTTTTTCTCCCCCAAAGATGATCATATTGTAGATTAGTAGACTCACCCTCCAACACCACTCCAGCAATTTCCCTCCCAACAGGTAGAAATTCTTTCTTCATCTTCATTTCTGATAAAAGCTAAATCACATTAATGGTTAGAACTTTCCTGCCAAGACTCTTAATTATTGCCTATGCTCATAAATTAGGGGCCATAAAGAGAGTAAAGCACTCTGTTTCTTAAAGATGAAAATCTGGTCTTTGATCCAAACATTATTAAAATAAAAATCCTTCATTCCTCGTTTAAAAAAAAAACAAAAAAACACACTATATAAAAGTTTGTTCCCATTTAAATTAGTTAAAATATATATAGCCAACGTACTGAACAGCAGAACATGTATATCAACAAAAAACAAATGACACCTCTATCCCGATATAACGCGGTCCTCAGGAGCCAAAAAAAAAAAAATCTTACTGCGTTAAAGGTGAAACCACGTTATATCGAACTTGCTATGGAGGGCTGGGTAGGGAAGGCTGTGCCTCCCCAAACAGCCTGGCCCTGCTCCCATCTACTTCCCAGCTCTTGACTGACCCCTCAGAACCCCCAACCCATCCAACCCCCCACTGCTCCCTGACCGCCCCCCCTCCCAACCCTCTGCCCCTTATCCAACCCCCCGGCCCGGCCCCCTTAACACACCACTCAGAGCAGCGTGTCAGACCTAGACACGCTGCCACCAGGCACCGACTCCAGGGCTGGAGCACCCCCGGAGAAAAAACCAGTAGCCTCCCCCCTACCCCAACTCAGCTCCACCTCCTCCCCGAGCATGCCGCTGCCACTCTGCTTCTCCCTCCCTCCCTCTCAGGCTTGCCGCAAGTCAGCTGTTTGGCGCAGCAAGCCTGAGAGGGAGGCACGGAGAGAGAAGCGGAACAGCAGTGCACTTGGGGGAGGAGGCAGAGAGGAGGTGAGCCCCCCGGTTACTTGCTGCAGCCCTCCCTGTGCCCCCACCCACCCCAGCTCACCTCCGCTCCGCCTCCTCCCCTGAGCGTGCCGCCGCTCCGCTTCTCCCCGCTCCCTCCCAGGTTTGCGCAAGCCTGGGAGCGGGGAGGAGGGAAGATGCTTTACCACGTTATATCTGAATTCGTGTTATATCGGATTGCGTTATATCGTGGTAGAGGTGTATATTAATTTAGGCTCCTATTTGGGTTTTAGTAAGATTTTTCACATTCAGGTTACATTATTGTTTGTGAGTCTGATCCAACCTTTGCTGACATAGTTGGTTTATATCCTATACACAAAGCAATATACAAACAAACAGTCATTATAGCTGTCAGACCACCTAGAGGCGTACAGAATCATCACCCAGAAGAGAAGCGATGATTTTATTACTTTATACAATTTAGAACCGACAAGTTGATTCTTCCCAAAAAAATTAGGGGCCAAATTACAGGTACCTTTTAAACACCTGAAGCAGATCAACCACAACAATGAACTAAAATAATATGGCCACAACCTCAGCTGGTGTAAATCAGCATAGTGCCATTACATCAGCTGAGGATCTGGCTTATAGTTTTCAGATAGAAAAAGTAAATTCCCCATGTCCTTATAAAAGTTAAACAAATACCTTTATATCTGTCCAGCTCAGAGCACAGGCTTTAACCTGTATTTTCACATCATTGTCTCTTGCAACAGGAAGATTGTCCTAGGATAAATTTACAGACATTATTGTCTGTAATACAACAA
This sequence comes from Lepidochelys olivacea, assembly GCF_965140295.1. NCBI lineage: Eukaryota > Metazoa > Chordata > Testudines > Cheloniidae > Lepidochelys > Lepidochelys olivacea. The sequence continues at coordinate 166,551,361 of NC_140411.1, read as the reverse complement.
GAATGTGCTAACAGGATGATCGCAAGATCTTGGGAACATTTATATCCAATGAGTCCAATATCCTGACTATAAAATAGTTCAGAAAAGTCAGGAAAAGTCTGTCATATCAAAGGAAACTAGGAAACTAGAGACCATAATGGATTTACATACTGTAAATCATCAGATTTTAATTTTGTGTACTTTTGTGTTATGACCATAAGAATACCTTACTAAACCTCACTACTAAGATAACAGGGAAAAAATGTTTTGCCAGCTAACTTTAGCAGATGTAAAGGAATAGCATGCAGGTTTGTAATGTAAGCTAAAGAAAAAGCAAGCAAAATGGAACTATTTTGAAGTAGATGGGGAGAATCTTAAGACTAGAATTTTTTAAGACTCAAGTGTTAGGCCCAGTCCTGCCTCACTTAATCATGAGAGTAGTCACATGCAAGTAGCCCAACTAAAGTCAAAGGAAATATCTGCATGAGTAAGGATTACAATTTTAGGCTCCACAAAGGATAGTCACCATATATTACAACAGGAAAAGTTCATTTGTTTAAAAGGTTCATCCCCTCCCATCACATTCCACCCTGGATGTCCTCCTTAGCACCTCAGATTGGAAGTGAAATTCTGGTCCCATTGAAGTCAACAGGAGTTTTGCCATTGCCTTCATTAGGCCTAGGATTTCACTAGAGCATGGATCGGCAACTTTTGGCACGCAGCCCATCACAGAAATCCGCTGGTGGGCCAGAACGGTTAGTTTACCTGCAACGTCCGCAGGTTTGGCCGATCACAGCTCCCACTGGCGAAAGGGGGCGCGGGAAGCAGTGTGGGCTGAGGAATGTGCTTCCTGCAGCTCCCATTGGTCTAGAACAGCAAACCATGGCCAGTGGGAGCTGTGATCGGCCAAACCTACGGATGCTGCAGGTAAACAAACCAGCCCGGCCCGCCAGCGGATTTCCGTGACGGGCCGCATGCCAAAGGTTGCCGATCCCTGCATTAGAGAGTGTTTAGATTTTCCTTAAAATGTTTTTTTGCTTTAACTTTTCCCCTGGGCTTATCAATTAGACTGACCTCCAACTTTTTTTTCCTGAGGAAGACTGAGCTGAACTTTCTCTGGCTCTTGCTTAGTTACTCAAGATCATCCCACAGCTCCAGGTTGCAAGGCTTTTTGCTAATCTGGGGGAGGAAGATGCCAGCTCAACAACCAAACCGGGTTCTCCCTCTCTGATGTGCAGAGAGCTACTGCTAAGCCACAAAACCATTCAAAAAAGATTAATGTTTAACTGAGTTAGATTATAACTTTTTCTGAAGCCAAAGGGTTTCCAAAGAAAGCAAATTTACATATAAAAATACACTAAACTTAGCCTGTAAGCTTTTGGGGCAGGGACTGTCCTTCAGTTAGGTGTGCCTAGCCCAATGGGGCCCTTATTCCTAACTGGGGCCTCTAGTCACTACCACAATACAAACAATGTAGTTTGTAAGAGAGATTTATAAAACATAACTCTCATAAGAGCAAGAAACAGATGAGGTGGTGTATGCCTCTGTGGGGACTCGGATCATGGCGCTCTTCCTCATTCATTATTTGGAGACAACAAGATCATGGGGTGAAGGCCAATGGTCGCCTTTCACCCCTTCCGCCTGTGGCCCCGGCCCCACCCCTTTCTGCCCATTCCCCAGGCATGGCCCCGTTCCACCCAGGGACCCTCCCCCATTTTGCCCCCCCCTGCAGCCTCCCAACGTGTTTGCTCCTTTCTACCTCCAACACCACTGTGCCCCCAAGACTGGAGCAGCTCTGTCCCTGGAGCTACAGAGGACAATGAGAGCTCCCCCAACCCTGAGGCCATGGTAGGTAGCAAGAGCTCCTCCAGTCCTGGGCCTTCCCCCACGCTTCTGCAGGGGACCAGGGTCGGGGCACTGGGGCTTCTCCCACCCCACCTGCCCCACACTTCTGCCAGAGAGCAGAGTCGGGACGGGGGATTGCCCTGCAGCTTCTGCTGGGGACAGAGTTGGGGGGTGCTGGGGGCTTCCTCTGCTGCCCTGCGGCTTCTGCCAGAGTTGGGATCCAGGAGGTTTCTGGGGGTTTCTCCTGCTGCACCCACCCGGCGCTGCTGCTGGGGAGCAGGGTCAGGGCACGGGGGTTTCCACTGCCCTGCCTGGTGCTCCTGCTGGGGAGCGAGGTTGCAGCGCCGGGGCTCCAGGCTTCCACCACTCGGAGGCAGATTTTTTCCGGGGGTCCCAGGTACGGGCCCCCATCAGCCCAGTGGCTAATCCACCACTTCTCCTGACATTCCTCTATGCTCCCCCAACATATCCTCACTAGTTGGTGGTCTGTTTTGATAGAGACTGGCTTTCCTTTCCCACAGAAGTTTTACTTTTTAAAATGATTCTTTAATTATAATAGTGTTTAAAGACCCCAGTCAGGACCGGCACTCCACTGTAATAGGTGCCGTACAAACATATACAGAGATAGATTTTAAGCTTGTCAGAATGTGGGCTAAATGGGCAAGCAGACAAATAATATAAAAGCAAAACAGCGTATGTTAGTTACTTTTTTAATTTTTATTTACACTACAACCATCCCTCTATCCAGGTGCCTCAGCTAATATAGTTTGCCACTACTAACCCAATGCAGTAGATTGACGATTCCTATCTAAAATAAATAGTTTCATTTTGACACTTGGATAGTTTTACATGCAGATATGAGAACATAGCTGTGAGAAAGCAAAAAGGATGAAAGATGCTTAATAATTGATCCACATAGGAACATATTCCCTTCTCTCAGCACATGATTAACAGTTCTTCTGTAATCTGAACTCACCCTTTCCTGGAAGACAAATATAATTTCCTCTCCAGATGAATTCTGCTGACAATACAGAGCCTTCATAGTGACCTGAAATAACATACAGAGGAATCGAAAATAACCAAATTTTAATATATGTAGCACTTGTAAATTGATTTAGTAGCAAAGACTACAAGCATTTTTGTTCATCTAGAGCAAAAGTTTAAGATACACAGGAGGATTAGAAAATAACCCTACTCCCAATGAAGTTAATGGTAAGTTTGCTGCTGAATTCAATGGGTGCAGGATCAGTTTCTAAATCGGACAAATACAATGTACACAACAACTGTACTAGTGCAAGATATGAAAACATCAAGCTTGCCTATACTAGAAATATAGGTTGAAGTGAGGTCAGTGTGTACTGACTGACCTAACTACAACCTCTTTCATAGCACAGATGCACTGCAATGCCTTTTACCTTGATTGAACAGGTGAAAGGTTTTGCATTCTTTTGGTGAAATGTGTTGTCTTGAGTGGAAAGGAGGTAGGGTGACCGATGTCCCAATTTTATATGAACAGTCCCGATTTTTGGGTCTTTTTCTTATTTAGGCTCCTATTATCCCCCACCCCCTGTCCCGATTTTTCATGTTTGCTGTCTGGACACCCTACAAGGAGGGGAGAAACCTAGGACAAAGATTTCTTTTTCTCTCGCACAGACTGGATCCTACATGTCAGAAGGAATGACCCTCTCATGTTTGGGAGAATTATTCATGATAAGCACATATTTTTTCAGACTATACACAACTGCCCCAATTCCACAATTCATTGCAAACAGGAATTCTGCTGCGCTTGTGCAGAGCCCCCCAGTGAAATCACAAACGTATCTTCACGCAAGTTAAAAAAAAAAAAAGCATTAAACTCAATGGGACTCCTCATATGTACAGTTATTTAAGTGCACTACTATTCCCACGATAAGACCCTTAGTCAGTGCAGGGATTTAATGATAAATACTGTCAAATCATACCAATTTCAGAGTGTTAGGTTACCTTTATTATTAAAGCTGGGGATTTTCAGGGGCGTTGCGCTTCCTGGTTTAAGGGACACCGCTCGGCCGCAGTGCTGCGGCTCTGGTGACACCTGGGGTCTTTCTTAGAGCTCCTGCAATCAGGGGATTACAGCCGCCTCTCAGCCTCCGCTTTTGTTTTGTATTTTAAGTAAATTTCCAACCGTTCGCAGCCCCCAAGGAAAGGCCAGAAACCCCCCGGTGTTTGCGGCCGTCTAGAACTGCGGGGAAGGGGGGGGGGGCGGCTAAGCCCATCCCCTGATTGGGGCGGCTCCGAGTCAGGATTTTTTAACGTGGTGGGGCGATGCCGGGTCTCAACAAAACAGGGACGCGAGCAAGAGCGGGGAGGGGGAGGGCTGGCGCCGCGGGGGGAGGGGGGGAGGTGGTGTCACAGACCGGGCCGGTGCGTATCCCTCTCCCCGCCTGGGGCAGCGACGCCCCAACCCCAGGCAGCCCCCAGTTGCCATGGCAAACCGTGAGTGACTTCCGCCGCTCTCACCTCCGCAGCTCCCGCTCGGACCGCTGCGCAAGCCCCGCCCTCTCACCCTCGCGGCCGCGGACACCCCGAGACTGGTCAGCAGGAGAGACTCGCGATTGGTCACTCGAGGTGAACGGGGCGGGGCCACACCGCGAGCCGTATCCACGGCACCTCGGCAGGATCCGCGGAGACCACGATTCCCAGCAGGCCTTACGGCAGTGATCGGACTACAACTCCTAGCATGCAACGCGCCCCCAGTTGTCGGCGTGCTGCTCGAAGGTGCAGGCACTGCGGCGCGAGCGCGGGGACATGTCTGTGAATTAAAGCCCAAGCACCGCCTTTTAAGATTCCGTTCATGCAAATTGACACAACCCCGCCCACTGTTGCCCCACCTCCTCTCCCCTGGGAGCGCGTCTGATTGGTCCCCTAATTTATCCTCTAAACAAAAAGAGGGATCCCCACTAGCCCTGGTAGCGGGGGGAGGTCATACAACCCTGTGTCCTGTACACACGAACCTGCTAGTGTGAGGGGGGCGTGGTTTATTTATGATTGGTCGCTCTGCCCTCTCGCTCAGGTTGCCTTTGTCTTGGTGTCAATCTTCGCATTACGATTGGTCAGTATTTGCGTCAATCTTCCTAGCGGGGCGCGTTGCAACTGGGGAGCGCCGAGGGGAGTAGGTCGGTTGCGCCGTAGTACGGTGGCTGTGAGGGTGACACGCTTCCCCCCTCCCCCCGCCCGCCCCGAGAGGGTGGCTCAGGAGGAGGCAGCGGGAGGGGATGGTGTGTATCGCGGAGGCGGTGGCCGCTCCGGCTCCTCCACCGCCCCCCGCCTTCGCCGTGGATCTGACCAGGGCCCCCCGGCCCCCACACATATGAGGTGAGGGGGCGGCGCGGCCGGGGCCCGGCGAAGGGTCACCCTGGCAAGGAGAGAGCGAGCGGGGCTGGGGGACCCGGGCTCCCGCCGCCTCAGCCCGGAGCCCCGCCGGCCGGCCGGCCCGTCTCCTGCCTCCCTCACCCCGGCTCCGTCCGTCCGAGCTCCTCCCGCCCTGTCTGTCCGTGTCCGTGCCCGGCCCCTTCTGCTGTCCCCTCCCTTCCCGGGTTTTGTCCCTGCCCCGCTCCCGCCCCCGCCCGTCTGCGCTCCCCGCCCGGGCCCGCGTCGGCGCTGCCCTGCAGCCCCCGGCCACCCACACCGTGTCGGCGGCGCTGGGAAGCCGGAGCGGCGCTGGCCCCGGGAGCCAGCGTGTCGGGAAGCGGCCGGGTCCCTGCGTGTGGCTCTGAGGATGGGGTGCGCGCGGGGCGGCGCTGCGGGGCAGGGGTTGGCCGCTGTCTCTGGGGTGTGCCGGTGGCCCACGCACCTGGCTGCCCAGCGAGGCTGAGCGGGGAGACCCTGGGTGAGCTGGGCGTGTGCTGGGGGCGCCGGGGGCCCTGCAGCCGCCGCCGGGGCCGGCGTTCCTGTGCGGGGCTGATGTGAATGGGTCTGTCTGGCGCAGAGACGCGTTTCGGTGGGTGTTGCGGCGCCTGGGGTAATTCGTCACGTCTGTTAAAATATTTTGAGATAGTTATTAAAATCTTGCTGTTATTCCTTTATTTGGAGTTGCGTTTCTGTGGAGAAAGCGAGGAGATGCAATGGAGGGCATTTTGGGAGACAACTCCCTGGTGTCTGATAGAGCCCGCTTGTTTCTGGTATTATGGACATAAATCAAAGCCATCGCTCCTAGAAAGGATCTGTATGCGTGTGTCTGTCTGTAATGTCTAGGAATCTCCATGACATAGGGAAAGGGAGGATACTATTGCAGCCTGCAGGCAGTGTAGTGCCCTGTAATGCCTTAGTAATGATTGTGGGATTTTGGATCTCTGTTTCTTTCCTTCCTAACACGGCTGTTACTCTGAAACCTTTCCTTCCTCTTGCCTCTCTTCTGTTCTCCCCCCCCCCCTACATTTTGCTTCCTGCCCCCTCAACGCACACAGTTCGATGGTGTTAAGTGAAGGAGGAATGCCATCCCTTGTAGCTTGAAAAGGGCACACAACCAATCGGACAAGGGGATGTTGTCAGAGGCTCAGGAAAAAGAAACTTAGATAAGCTACTACCAGCAGGAGGGTGGGGTGGAAGGAGGTATTTTTTCATTCTTTGTGTGTATATAAAAAGATCTTCTACACGTTCCACAGTATGCATCCGATGAAGTGAGCTGTAGCTCACGAAAGCTTCTGCTTAAATAAATTGGTTAGTCTCTAAGGTGCCACAAGTACTCCTTTTCTTTTTGCGGATACAGACTAACACGGCTGTTACTCTGAAACCTGTTACTAGTGCATGGTCGTTTTCCTGTTCCTTCAGGTCTATTTGTCTTGGATTAGGAGACAACTTTATAGACAACATTTCCTGTGGACGTCTTTTGTTCTGTATCAGTCGCTCCTTTTATTGAAAGGAATGCTTTTGCTATTTAGAAAACAGATTAGCTTCTATGAACTTCTTCGGTCAGTAGGCTATGGATATTATGGTCAGAAACACTTTAGTATTGTTTAGTAATAGCACCAGCAGTATTCCAGAAGTAGCAGTGAAGTATTCATAAAAGCCATTGTTCGGTATTTTCCTTGTTTTTTTCTCTTATCCTTTCTCTTGCCAGTTCGTTGAGTACCATTTGTAACAGATGAATGTTTCAAATTGTATTTAAATATTTTAAATATTTAAAGGGTAACATCTGCATAGTTTTAGGTGAATTGTTGAAGTGTGTTTACCAATGTTGTAGTTCTACCTTAGATGTAGGGAAAAAATACAAATATTTAATATTCTTGGAAGCTCTGCATAATAAATGAGGAACAAAAATGGTTTGCTAGTGTGTGAAATATGTTTTGCTGTTGTTTTCACGTTACCAATAACTTCAGCTTATTTTTTTTCTTAGAAGGGTATATTTTTTTTTATAGGTCAGCAGTATTCACAGACTAGTGAAGCAACTGCTAAATTCTTTTTTCCAGTTTAAAAGCAACCCCCCCCCCCATTTTAGTCTTGTTGGGGAGATGGGAGCATAGGGGAAGGGAATACATGACCACTAGGGTCACATTGCACACAGATGAACAGTTTCTGCTGGGTATTATGCCCAGGCTTTTTGAGTTAGGCAAGCAGCTCTTTCCACATATTGCTTCAGAAATCAAACTTAATTCTTTCAGTTCCTCTGTTCCCTTTACAGTATCCTAATACTTTAATTCAAGATAAGTTCTCTTTTAATGCTACATTTTCTTGAGAATTCTCTTAGTAATTGTTCTACAGAACACAGTCTGAAGGTTTAGGAACACGAGAGTTTCATTTCAGAAATGGTTTGTAGTAAGTATCCTGTCTCTTGCCATGTTGGATCCTCTAGGCAAAGACTGTATCTATACTAGTGAACCTACAGTGGCACAGCTCCACTGCTGTAAAATCGCTTGCATAGCCATGTTATGCTGACAGGAGAGAGGTTTTCCGTAGACATAATAAAACTGTGAAAAGAGCGGCAGTAGGTATGTCAACGAGAGAAGTGCCGACATCGCGCTATGCACCTGAGTGTTTATGCTGGCAAAACTGTTGATGATGGGGGTGTTTTTTCACATCCCTGAGTGACATAGGCTTTGCCCAAGTGGCAGTGCAGACATGGCCTAAATAAATGACATTTCCTCTCCTGTCTCTTAATGTCCCTAATTATGCAATTAGTTTACTGTTGGGTTCAGGAAGAAATCCTCATCTGAGGATTAGTTTATATGCTAAATGATTGTTTAATAGCTCTTATTGTTGTATCTTTGCTAATGGAATTGCAGATTCTAACTTCAGTTTCTGCAGAATATTCACTGGAGAAGTAAGGCTGTACAGAAGTTTCATTTGCATAATTTAAAAATACCAACCCTAAAATCAGTTAAAATGCCAGCAACAGCACAAAGAAATTTAGAGAAGATCATCACAGGGAGTTACTTCACCTATGAATGTAGAGTTCACACAGCAGTCTGTTAAAGAAGGTACGGAGTTTTAAAAGTTGTATGGAGATGTTCATTTAACAGAACAAATTGTAAACAGATAAAGACTTGTTCATTAGGTGTATTTGGGTCCATCATGTAGAGAGAGGTGGTCAGTATGACAGGGATTGACCTGGATTTGCAAAACTTGTGCTCACCAGACGTGAAGCCTATTGTGATTTGAAATATTACTTCATTATACGTTACTGTTAAAATGGTAAACTGCCAGAGAGTTTGAGTATTTGATTATTGTAGTGAAAAAAGCTGCTGAACTTTTAAATGGTACCTTTTTTTTCTCCACAACATGAAAGTGGCTGGCAACAATAGGTGACTAGAAATCCTGTGTGTTATTAGATCTAATAGTGCAGTACTTTATTACATTCTGTCTTGCAGTATGCAGAACCAAAACCCAGTGCTTCCAAATAGCATGATGCTTTTTTAAAATAAAAATTTAAGACTGTGGCAAGCCTAAGCCAAACATTTTTGTTGGATAGCAAGTCTGAGTAGAGATATCAAGTGGCTTCTGAGTCACTAATCATAAATGTTAATCTACAATATTTAATTTGATGATTCACCTTCTTGCACAATAAGTATTGTATGGTGCACACAGTTCCTGATTTTGTGCTTAGACATGTAAACCCCATCCAGTTCAGTGGAGGTATTCCTACATGTAAAGTCATGTGCATAAGTGTTTGTAGGATCAGACCATAGACAGGGTTTCTGTGTAGGAATTCATGTTTAGGAAAGTCAGTCTGTCTGTCTGTGTATACATTCTAGTGGCAGGGTGCATTGTTTGTTGATTTATAAAGATTTTTATCTTCTGGTATTTAAACTTTTATTAGCACTTATATACACACCCAAAAGTGTCTGTACCATCCTCCCTAATCAACAGAAAATGCCCTTTATCTATATGCAAGAAAAAATGGCTGGAAATTCTGTATATGTAGAGGGGTGAGGGAGAAGGTTCCATGTCATTCCCTAGAGGAAAGATTTTATTACTAATGAATTTTATGCTCTCCCACTGTTTCATCATGGGGGGGACAAGTTTTCCTTTTGAGGTCTGTACAGCAGATTTTGTCTTGAATAGTCTAATCTCCCTACATGCCTGGAATATCAGAATTGAGATTCTCTGTAGATCTGAGTGGAGAATTTTTCCCATTGGTACTTGCTGCCTGAAGGCTTTTTTAGAAGTCTTTGTGTATTTCTGTCATTATGAGAACCTCTGTGTTAGAGTAAACATTTTATTCATGTTTAATGTAGGATTCAGAAATTACTAGTGGCCTTTTAATGCAACTTTGTCTGACACTTCATTTTTTTTCCCCAAAGGTGATGTGGTATTGTTACGCAAGTAGCAGAGCTATCTTTCCTGATATGCTATTAAAGCATAGGACTAGGAATCAGGTTTTATTTAAAATTCTGTCATAGGCTCCCTGTGTGATCTTGGAAATGTTGCTTAACTTTACTGTGCTACTGTTTTCCCAATCTGTAAAATGGGGCAATGCTTCCCTATCCCACTGGGATGTTGTGAGAATTAACTAATGTTAACGAGACACTCAGTATAGTGGTACACATCACAGAAGTGCTAGTGAATAGATAAAAAAAAAATCTTTAAATATCTACTCTTGATGGGCAAACACATAATGGTTAGCAGTAAAACTGCAGGAAAAACTCAGTGAAATGGTGCATTCTCAAGTTGGTTTTCTATTATAAAAATGTCATAAGTACATTTACCTATGGAAGTAACATGTCTCTTTATTCAATGTGCTGTCTCTGGGATGGTTGACTTAATTAGTGCTAGTGTCTTTACTGAATTCTTTTTCTTTCCCCTGCAAATCTTGCTTGCCACTAGCTTTCTGTAAGTGTATTAAGTGTGCATAAAATAGCTGTGTATGTGTTGTAATTTTAATTGAATGTCTTGGTAATTCACTTTTTGAAACTTATGTCTAATATTCTAGATAAACATTGTGTTAGCTTCAGTTTCTCAGTGAAGTTAATCTTTAGGTTTGGTCTCCTCTTCATCTGGTTTGCTGTAAATAATAAAGGAAGCAAAATTATAAGCTAGTATTTTCTGTTTTCAACAAACTTCTGTTACACAATTTGAGTAATAGCTGTTAATATGCCAGAAGAATAAGCAGGAGGCCTGGATTCGAGCCACAGAATGGTGTGTTCCTTAATTCATTACTTTCTATATGCAGAAAGAACATGCTCTTAAAATGTCTCATGATAAAATTACAACCGTGATTTGCCAGACTGTATATAGTTTGGTAATATTTTCAACAAATATATGTTCTTTAAATAAATCACTCCTGGCTTATTCTATTGGAACACAAAACAACAAAAGTGGAGTTCATTAACTGGTTACAGTTTGCTGGTACAAATTTCTGGCTAGAGCCAGACATCCTGTAACCTCATATTGTGTGGGCTTCCTGACACAGCTTTGTCAGTTCACTTCAGTTTTTAACTTCTGTGATTCTGGTCCTGGCCTTTTCTGAAAGAAGCAGTTGGATTAAATTGCACAAGATTGTCTGAGTGTTGGATTTGTGTAAATATTTAAGAGCTGTGTTGGGGACATCTAAATCACATTTTTTATTTTCATTAACCTCCCACTGACATCCCCAAACAAGATTGTTGAGACTTAAAGGACAAAAATAAACATTCTGGTTTAGAACTGAAGCTGTATAGATGAGAAGCGCAGTCGGGAAAGTAACTGAAATATTTCCCTGATGGATGTTATTGTCTAAATAGACAACCTACTCTAAATTCTCTATTACTGAGGGACAATCTTCACTCATTAATCTATTTTGCTTTTCACAACGAACTCTCTGCACAACTTTTCATGAGGGATGTACCTGAGTATTTGGATTCTAATATCTAAACTGTGTTGTTAAAATTATAGTAACCAAAAATTTGGGTTATTGCTGATTATGCACTATATGTATCTTACGACTTTTAAAACAAACTCTGTATTTGTGGATAATCTAAGCACTAGAACCAGATGTACGGACACTCTTTTCTTAACCTGTGTTCTATATAATTTTTTAACATTATCTTTAATTAAACGGTTTATCAAGATAAAGATGTGAACTAATGCAGAAAACAGATTTCTAACTTCTCAGCAGAATTGACAGCAGAAATTCTTGAACTGACCATTGTAGTAGAATTTGGAGACCACTACATTTGGGAACCTCAGAAACAAATGCTGTTTTTAGTCTGGTTTTGTGATCAGATCAGGTTAAATTCGGATCTTAAGTAGAAGTACGCTAACCCTTCTTCATGCTGAACCACAATTGACTTAAAATGAGTACTAGTTTTGCTACACTTTCAGATAATAAATACACAAGTAACTCAAACTACTACATTCCTAGTGAGATCCTGGAAGCAATGTAAGAAACATCCCTGTGCAAGTTATGTTGGATATTAAGAACCTATATTTGTTTTATGATGGAATTACAGGTCCCTCAGTTAAGCACTCAGAAATCAGAAAATTATAATGCTGAGGTTGCATATGCATAACCCATTATTCATATGCATTATGATTGTCTTATATTGTTATGCTATTTCTCAAATACAATTAATAAAGGCGCTAAAACCTAAATACCCATGCATGCAAGAATGGAAGCTAATACAGTCTTCATTGACTTAGTTTTTAGATAAACTACCTTCTCTGCGAGGTATATTAATTTTGACAGCTATCATGTACGTCATTTTTTCATTTATGTTCCTCCTTAGATACTCGAAGGAGGCAGTTTACTAGGAAGTTAATTACATCCATACAGCACAGAACAGCCTTTCTTAAGTGCCCACTTCAGAAGATTATCAAAGTAGTTGTGCAAACGGAGCTGCATAGGTGACTTTCAAAGGTTAAAGCCAGTTTTTGCTGGAACACAGACACTTTATCAACCAGGGCTATTTCCATATCAAGCTTAGCTTACTATCCATGGCTGCTTCAGCTGTAGAGCTCTTTCAAAAGTCTTAATTATCTTTATAATGGGAATGTCTAATAGGATTTTTCTCTCTCCCTTATTCTGCCACTAATATTGTATGTAAACAGCTGAGAATTTTTTTTTCCAAATTTAAAAAAAAATGTCAGAGCAGAGATGACATCAAGAAAATCTTGACCTCCATGGTGATCACTTTGTAAAGTAAATAGCAACTATGAATGTGTTTTAGGATGGAAATTCTCATGCAAACTCAACTACAGTGTTTGCTGCATCTCTTGCTATAATAACCCATAATCATGATTTAACCTCTTCCACTAACTTGTTACATAATATACTCTTGATCTTATGATAGTCCCATTGTCAGTCACAACATCAGAGAAATCCACTTAGAAAACATGAAAATGAAAGAGAATTGTATCCTAATGAACAGTCTTGCCCCCTACCCCCCCCAATCTCTTGCTTCATAAATAGTGTTTGCATCAATACATTATAGCACTTCCCCCCCCCCCATGTGAAACTGAGTTCTAGAACCTTCGTGTTTGTATATTAATTGATGAATGATTGAATCTCTGCAGATTCCATGTAACAATCCACTCAAATTTTGATATTGCTTCTTCATCTCTTTTAATCAAAGCCTTTTAGAATAAGTAACAGTAGCAAATGTAACAAGATTTAAGTGGTAGTGAAGTGCTTTGAGTAGCAGTTAGGAGCTAGAATATTCTTAAGTACAACTTGAAATATACAAGTTTCAGATGTAGACTGTATTCAATTTCTACACTAATTAAAATATGGTGGTTTGTAATATCCTAAAGATAAATTTTTATAGGTCATTCGCAGTATCCTATTCTGCATAAAAATAAAAATAGAAAAGATTTATTCAATTACCCAGTCCATTATATTAAACAGTGTTTAGATTAATTTGCTGTGTTAATCCCTGATCCCGCAAGCTACTCCTGATGGATGTGTGCTTGCACCATGTAGAGCCTGAAGTCAGTGGAGATATGTGCCAGTGGATGTGTCCACCTGTGGAGAGACCATTGCAGGATCAGGGACTTAAACACTGTATATAGATGCTATATGAACTTCTACAGTAAGTAAAGTGAACTTCTAGCTGAACTGTCTGGATTCTATTTTAAGCAGAAGAGATGTGGTTAAAATCCATTCTCTCCTTTGCTCTGATGTCTGCAAAGTACTTCTCAGCTGATTTGTTGAGATGACTGCCATTATGCTGACAAATACAGTTAGGCTGTTTCCTTGTGCTCCCTCTGTCTGTAACTGTGTTTTCTCTTGTTAAACTTTTGATTCCTAAAATCTTTAGGACAAGGACTGACTTTCATTCATTCTCTTCGTACGTTGCCTACTTCAGTGAGGACCTGGTCCATGACTGAGACTTCTAGGGGTTACTGCCATAGAAATACATTTGTAAAGCACTCTTGAACTTCTCAGGATAAAAGCTACTGTAACGTTATATTTTTCCTTCTGTATCAACTTATAGGAAGTTTTATTAATTTATTAACATAACAGGAACAGCTAGTTAGACTTTAGTGTATTAAAGTCCAGTTTTTGCTAAAGCCTTTAAAGACTTCAGGCATACTATTTAAATTCCTCTTTTTAAAAAAAATATCTGATCCACTCTTGCTGTTCATAAGGACCTTTTCAGGAAGAAAGAAAAGAGTGTACACACACAGTGCTTTCCAATGCACAAAGTAAACTAGGGGGGAAAACGTGCAAACTCTTTCCAGTTATCAGAAATGTTTTTCGGGGGTGTGTGTGTGTGTGTTCAAGTTGTCCCTTTTAAAATGCAATATTCTATTTAATGCCAGACCCTTTGTTCTATTCAGCTTGCTCAGATTGCAAACCTGTTTGCATATTGAACTGGAAAGTACATAATGAAAATGTTTCTGTTGGGATTAAGTACTATGGGAAAAGCTTTTGCAGAAATTCAAAAGAACTCTGCTTGTTGAACACTTTGTTTTAATTGTTTTATACAGGGGAGTTGCATCATGTGCGCATTTAACTTACGCAAATTCAACTATACACTCTCGGCAAAAAAAAAAAAAAGAAAAATAACAAGATACCTGTAAATAATGCGGGCGATTCCACCCACCATTCCACTCAATGAGCATATGCCCCGGAGTGAGCCTGCCACTGCCCACCCCAGCACCAGCAGGGGTCCTGGGACTGCCCTACTGCCTCCTGGCCCAAGTTTTAGTTAGGGGTATATATTAAAAGTCATGGACAGGTCACAGGCTATGAATTTTTGTTTACTGTCCATGACCTGTCCATGACTTTTACTAAAAATATTCATGACTAAAACGTAGCCTTAATTAAGGTGAATCACTTACATTGTAAACCCCTCTAGAGAGGTACCTTCCCCTAGGGAGGTTGGCTCATACTGGGTTTCCAGAGACTAGAAAGGCAAAGGAAATTTGTCTGAAAAATGCTGCATTTAAACTGACTTGGGGCCCTTTTTCCTGATCTAGAAAATGGACTTCTCTTCAAGGTGGGAGAGGCAATCCTTGCAGAAGGGATGGAAGGACTTGACCTACTAGGGCCCCATAAGACTGATGGGTGATCCCTGGTAAGCTTTCAGCATGTGTATAGAAACTTACTGTTTTTTTATGTTTTCTCTGTAATGCTTTTACCTTAAGAATAAGTGTATTTGCTTAGAAAGAGCTGTGTAGTAACTTGTAACTGCTGGCAATACACTGTTCATAGCCCTTGGAGAGAAAGCAAAGCACAGGCTCTGGCCTTTAGGCAATTTGGTTGCTGGGGATAGCTCAGTATATGGGAGAGAGCTGTGCAGCCTTAAAACACCACCACCTCCTGCACTCAGAAGGGAGTGGAACAAGGGTCCCTACCCAGAGACAGGTGACGGCAGGAGAACTGAATGGGTACTCCTGGAGCAGACCTACTTGGAATGGGAACTTCTGGAGTCATTAGTCATCCTCTTGTAAAGCCTCTATCCACAGCTGAACGTTGAGTCATCTGGCCCACCGCAATAACTGGAATCTACTCTTGAAGTATTTCATATATTTGTGTCAAACATCCCAGTGCTGACTTTAACAAGTTGTTTGCTGCATCAACACACAGGTCTGATTCAGTCTCTCTCTCAAAGGTACATTTGATGCTGCTATTAGACATTTAAATCATACAAAACTGCAGAAAATTACAATCTGCCGTAGATGGCATGATTAGCATAGCAACTTGTTTGTATGTTTTTTGGGGGGGGAGGGGGAAGTTTAAGCACTAAAAGGCTAAAATAGTATCCCAAGCTGCTGACAGTTACACCAAGTTCTTTTTATTTTTTTTCAAAATCTCATTACAGTGCTAAATTTGGTGGGTTAATTTAGTATTTTAATTTTTTCTCCTTTTTGTTTCAGAATAGTTTAAAAAAAATAAAAATAGATGGAGGGCTTTACTAAGGCACTGGATCAGAACTCATTTATTGTGGATGTTTGCAGTGCAAACAGATATCACTAAGAAAATGGGCTTGGGTGGATTTACTTAGTGATATCTGTTTGAGACAGATCTTCTTTTTAACTTTGTACTCAATAGTGCAGCTTGATTTCCTTTTGGAAAAGTTCTGGTAAGGTTTAGTTTTAATCTTGTCTAGTGCACAAGACTTGTCCAGTGGGTGGGGGAGGGGAAAGATGGATAAGGAGGCTTATGGAGAATGTTAGTGAAAATATGAGCTGATTAGTAGTTGCAATCATATGGGTAATTAAATCTGGTTCATTAATACTTAAGAATCCTAAATCTGCATTTGAAACTTGTCACTACCATAGGCACTGAAGGAAACCAGTTGTATGTATGGTCAGCTATAAGACTTATTATGGACTTGTTGCAAAACATGTTTTGTTGTCTTAAAATAAACAAGTGAATAACTTGTATTACCACTTTGTGCCTCTAACTTCAGCTCTCAGCCTGGCAATAAAAGGGTCTTGGCATAATTTCTTAGAAAGCTTCCATGGTCCTCTCCAGTCGCTTTGTGGCGATTTAGTGCAAATAGTTCTAAGAGTGCCCACAAAATCCGATGCTAGCTTCAAACTCGTAACTGAAGATCCTTCACACAAGATGGATCAAACCTGCCATTCTGGTCAGATAAACATTGAGTTACTACTTGAGTAACTGGCACCTGCACCAATGGTAATTGACCACTAAGTCAATTACTCTTCAGCCAGTAGATTTTAAACTTCTCTTGAGAAACTAACTAAAAAACAAAATCCACTACCTTCAATAAAATCAAGCCCAAGTGGATCATCTGCTGGAAATCAAAGCTACTGTTTCAATCTCTAGTTTCAGAAATATTCTTGGATATTTTACTCCATCAATTTTGTGGGTCTTAGACAGTATACCACCTGACCTAGTGAAGGCAGCAAAAACTGATTCTGAACTGATGCAGGGGGAAGAATGGGGGAAGTAACTGGACTGAAGAACAGTCTCACTGGTAAAGGATTGTTCTTTGTATCGGACATCATGTACTAGTGTCTGACTCTTCACCTGTTAGAAAGGAAAGTATTTCCTTTCTTACAGGGCTATGAAGGTTTTGACAAATGGTCCTCTAGTTGAGAAACAAGTGGCAGTGTTGGGAAACCTGAATTAGTCATCAAAGGGAATGGAGAAAGTTTGATAACAAGCAATTTTTTGGTTCTACAGTAGTACTTTTGGTATATGGTATCTGAAAAAATGCCTGACTCTGGAAGAATCACTGGGAACATTAGTCAACTGCCCAGACCAGGGCTATTAGTTTTAAGATACTGTGAGAGAACAATAGAAAAGCTTGAAAATGTTTTGGGAAAAGTCTTTAAAACTGATCTTAAGCCTAATTTGAGTTTTTGCTCTAATGCATGGCCATGGAGACCCATTCTATAAGGTGCAATTTACACCTTAGTTGTCAGAGTGAAATGTGGGGAAAGTCTGAGGTCAAGAAGGAGATCTTGGGTCAGGTGTTCCACCTTCTAGAAGGAAAATCCTATGCTTTCAGAATCCTGATGGTCATTGGGTCCATTTTCTAGGGTTGAAAGGCTTAGTTGGGGTGCTTGCAGGCCTGTGGCAGAGAGGCCATGTGTAAGGGACTGCGGAAGACTCTGTTACAGCCTAGCTAGGGGAAAACAGCTTTCTCGCGCCGATGGTCATTGTAGGACACAGAGAACCGGCTGTAACCAGCCCTTGGCCGGTTTCAATCGCCGCATATGGCCCTTTGCCAGTTAGAGGAAAACCCCTTAGGAAAGTACCTGATTATATATTCATGATATGTTAATGTGTAGTGCTTTTTCACTGCTTGTTGTCCGCCCCTTCGTCGGACTCCATCCCAGACATAGCTCCGGTGTACTGGGTTCCCCGCATCCGTGACAGCAATGCTTGGCGTCCCCGTTGCGGGCGTGTCACTTACTTTCAGTAAAGCCAATAACTCGCTACTTTGCTGCGCATAGGCCTCGTTCTTCCGGAGCATTCCTGCTAGGCCTTTTAGTGCCCAGAACACCATGTTTTAGTATACAGATGCACATCAATGTGCTTGAGACAGAGGCAATCCAGAAAACTTTCAAGGAATTCATACAGTGCAGGGACATCCTGGTAAAATTGTTCTTTTCCTCCTCTACATTGATTGTTACATCACCATCACAGTACCAGAAGTGCTTCACTGAAAGAGTAACATCTGGTAGGCAAAATGGCTATGCCAGATGTGTGCCCTTACTTTGGGAAGACCCTGTTACATTGTATCTTGAAGTCCTCTTGTGCCCATAGCTTCACCTGTCTCTAGATCTGTCTTGTCTTCGGGAGTAATTCCAAACTGTCCTAGTTCTATGATAGTTCTTAAAACTTCAGTGGATACCTTTTTATCTATCTTGGGTGCAGAGACTAACATACTCTTCCCTCCCTCCCTGAAAAGGTAAACTTGTTGGGAAGGTGTTTGGAACTTGTGTTCATATCATTTTGGTTTGAAAAATATTTTGGCAGCATCTTGCTTTGAAGCATTGTGGCTTTTTGGATAAAGTCAATGATTTTGGCAAAGTAATGGTAAATGTACTAAGCGCTCTTTCTCTCTCTTCCCCTCACCCTAATCTGGGGCAAGAAGCCAGGGGGATCTCTCTTACTATTTTTCAATGGCTTATACTAACAGTGCAATAGGTGGATACTGTGACCCTGGGCAGTCTGAATTTGGTTACTCATATTTCTGGCGGGACTACAGCATTTTAGTATTATGGCTTACTTTCTCTTGCACCTCTAGATGATTTGTCTGTAAACTTAATTGTTTTAGCATTGTAGGAACACTCATTCCACAGTTAAGGTTGGAACTGGGTTTCTGTTTTAAGCTTGACATTTAATGTTGCTGTAAAAAACAGTCACATCTGCCTTAGAATTGGTAGGTATCATATATATGGTAGATTCCTTCCCTGCTTCTTGAAGTGAATGTCCATGCTAACAAAGGGGATCAAGAAAGACCGCTCAGGTGTTACTGATAGCACCCTACTGGTTGAGAAGGCTGTCTTTTTGTTTGTTTTTTGTGGATCTGATCAGCATGTCCACAAGCAAACCTGTTTTCCTGTTTATACAGAGAGTATCTCTCCCCAGGCCAAACCTATCACTAGAATCCAGATGGGCTAAACCTGAGCTCTTTAAATGAGAAGAGAGTATTTGTACAGATTATAAACACGATCAATAATCTGGGGTTCAGGATATGGGCAGGATTGTCCGCGTACCTCATCTTTAGCTATCCTTCTAGAATTCCTTTAAGATGGCCTTCCACTTGGAAGCAAAAGAACTAAGCACACACCTGACTCCACACTAAGGAGCCATTCAGGCAGTATATTTTGTCACAAAATAGAATAGTGCAAATTATTGTCACCTTACAGACATTAAAAGAAAAGGAGTACTTGTGGCACCTTAGAGACTAACAAATTTATTTGAGCATAAGCTTTTGTGAGCTACAGCTCACTTCATCGGATCCAATGGATAAAGGATAAAAAAGGATTAAGCAATGATTGCCGTGTCAGAAGCTGCAGGTTTTTGTGAGGTTAATAATTTAAGACCCTATTTCTGTTTTTGTTTTAGTCTATTCAAAACAGAGATAAAGGTGCATTTTCTAGTATTCAAATTTCCAGACACATAGGCAAAGCTTGAGAACCATAGGTTAGAGCACACATCCTGCATGTTTGTTTTAGTCCCCTCTTTAACTTCTGTCATATTCATGCTTTTTGTTCTTGAACCCTGAAGAATACTGGCTTAATCATCATAATTAAAGTGAGATTTGTCTGCATGAACTGAAGTAAAAACCTGAACTGTTGCCATGTATCAAAAATCTTGTAGCTTAATACCGTTGTCACTGACCTCTCACTGTAAAAAGTGAGCGTGAGTAAATGGCCTAAAAGATGTCCATACATCTCTTGGCAATGCTCTTTGGCAGGCCTTACTGAGGATTACTTGCTGCTGCTTTTTTTTTTCCTCTGTAAACATATGCTGGAAAAAATTCTAGTGAACAATTTGAAGGAGTGGTGTTGTACCAAAACAAGGTTTTGCATTTAAAGGAACACTGTCTGAAACACTGTTTCTAAAACTGATACACGCAAGGGCTAAGCAAATGAGAAATAAACCTGTTTGCATAGCAAATCTTGTCACCATATATGCAATTTTTTTTGCTAGCATTTGAGAAAGGGGGCATTTACTTGTTTTCCCCTGGTTTGTGTACACTATACATGCCCTGCTGAGGTGTGAACTGCTCCTCTGCTTCTGGAGAGTTTTTGCCTAGGCTTTCTTTAAGCCATGAAGATACATTTTTAGCCTCATAACTATATACATGAAATTACAACCTATAACATTACTATAACAATGATTACTATACCATTACTATAACAGTAATGCTCAGTACATCATGAACTTTCCGAAGACACCTGACATGACAAACTTAGCATTAGATACCACCAGTCGTTATAAGGATGAACATGGGGTGCTGGGTGTTTCTCCCCCCGCCCCCCCCGCAAGGTACAGAACGTCACAAGGTATTCTTCCTTCTCCACTGCCTCCCAATCTCCCCCTCCAACCCCCCCCCAAAAAAAAAAACAAACCAAACCAAAAAAACCCTCTCAAAGCCTGATGAAGCTTGGTCATCTGAGCTAAAACTGAATCAGTCATCTGACAGTCCTAAATAGAAATGTCCATCTCAGTTTTGGGCTTAGTGATGAGTTGTCAGCCCTCTTCAGGAACTTCTGAGCCTGACAGGGCTATAGGGGATGACTAATGGACCCCTACAAGTGTGTAAGGGTTTGCGAGGAGGAAGCCCAATGATCTTTGTAAATTTTGTAGGAGGGTGTGATAGGCCCTCAACAAGCATGCTAGGGCTTACAGTGTGGATTGGGGGCCCCAGTGAGCTGATTGTGGAGGGAGCAGTAGAGTCCCAAGGTCTGCAGGAAGAATCAAATGTGCCCTCATTTTTCATGTTCCCTATCCTTCCTCCTGTCTCTGCTGGCACTTTTTTGTCTGTGCTCCCCATTCACCCTGTAGATCTCCTAAACTCTATAGGAAGTGAGAAGCTGAGGAGGTATTAAGTGAAGGTTTTTTCATAATTTTAATAGTGAACAACCTGCCATTATCTCAGATAGGAATGTACATATGGCAGGGGAACATGGAATGCTTTGTGCATGGATTATAGTGTTGAGAACATCAGTAGTAGCTATGAATGTGCATATAGGTGGGCATTAATCAATTAACCTTTAACAGAAACATTAAAAAATGAAAATTTGAGTTGTAATGTGTTAAGACACTAACAGGCTTGTAATCATAATCCTGTGTTTTCACTGTGTGAATCTCTCAGAAGTTTGAAACTGAGATTTGTTTCTTAACTAACTTTCTAGATCTGCTGGGTTTCTGAAACTATATTCTTTTATCATGCAACAGAACTTGTTTGATCTTCTTAGATCAGGGATTCCCAAACTTGGTTCGCGGCTTGTTCAGGGTAAGCCCCTGGTGGGCCACAAGATGCTTAGTTTACCTGAGTGTCCACAGGTACAGCTGCTTGCAGCTCCCAGTGGCTGCGGTTCACTGTTCCCAGCCAATGGGAGCTGTGGGAAGCAGTGTGGGCCGGGCCACAGCTTCCTCACAGCTCCTATTGGCCGAGAAGGGCGAACCACGGCCACTGGGAGCTGCTAGTGGCTGTACCTGCAGACACTCAGGTAAACAAAGTGTCTCGCGGCCCGGGGGCTTACCCTGAACAAGCCGTGAACCAAGTTTGGGAACCCTGTCTTAGATGGAGGCAACCTCACAGCACACTTTAACTCAAAGTGCCAAAATCTTAATTTATTATTACTGCGTTCCAGGGTGGATTGGTTCTACTAAAAGCAATTTAAGTCACTTATTTTAGTCGTAATTTAAATAATCAAGCAGGAAACCTTGATTTAGATAATCCGTTTTTAACTGTGTTTTGCATTTGTACTTTTTAGTTATTTTCCTAAAGACAGATTGATTCTCATTAGTTGGTAACCATTAAATCAGGTTGATTTTCACCTAAATACAACCGTCATATTAAATTTTGTTGTTTCTTTTGCTAAACTGGGCACTATATCTGCACACATTTATTTAGGTGATTACATTGCATTTATTCAGGTTCTGAATCTTTACTATTTTTATTATGATGGAAAATTGTGAATGATGCATTTCTTATTTACTTGATGATTAATTTATTTACTCATGATTTGTGCCAAGCTCTATTTGGATGGAAATTCAATTGAAAATGCTGTGTATCTTTAATTTTTTTTATTAACTAAAACTATCTTAAATGTGCTAAATACTTTGATATTTTTTCTTATGCAAGTTTTGCATTAAAAACTGATTTATTAAACAAAGGAAGTCTCTGTAATTAATGAATTGAACTGATTGTTTCTGATCACCATGCTGTTAAAGATTTTAGAACAAGTTAATCTGACCCTCTCACATCTAGGTTTTTATTCATAGTTTGGAAGAAGAAAAAACCCTTCCCTGCTTTTCAATCCAAATTTGGTTCTTAACTTTTAATGACCTACTCATCGAACTGGACTAGTTTAGTAAACAAACAAAGAAAATATTTCCTCTTTATCTGTAGGAAAGGCTGCTGCTGTGAAAAGCAGATTTAGTGCTTCAACAAACTGTTTCCAGGTGCTTAATCAATGATTTCCACCAGTTCAGTGGTTTGACTTGGCAGCAAATATGTACTGCTTAATATTTTTTTTATTTAATTTAAGCCTTAACATAAATTGTCAATTTCAAATTTAATTCTAAATAGGCTTATTTTTTAAAATTAACCCATACTTTATTTAAATTGGATTTGTATTTAATTTTTTTTTTAATCCACCCTGCAGGAGTCTCTCATTTCTAGGTGCTGAAAACAGATTTATTGGAATGCCCAAAAGGAACATAAATCTAATGGACCTAATATTTGAAACCTACAGTAAACAAGCCACCAACAGCACTAATTCCTTTATCCTCTTATTGAAAGGAATTTTTGTCCTTTAAAGGGATTGACAAAGCTTGCCACTTCCTTAATGGGATATATGGAGGCCACTGCTACACCTCACTCAAACACGAAGGGCTGATATTATCTAAGAGCTTCATATTGTTTCAGTTCAGAAAAATTTCCTAGGCATGTACTAATCAACGTGAAAAATGCATGTTACCCCAAAGTTATGACCACTGTTAATTAAAGGAATAGATCTTGTCAATATAGTAATACGTATGTTGTACCATTTTTCTTTGCTAACTTCACTCCATTCCTTTTTATAGATGATAGTTTTTTCTGCATTATTTTCAGTGCTCCCTCCCCTCCCTTATCTCTATCTATATTATGTTCTTTATCCCTCCAGACCACTTGCCCTGCCCCCTCTCACATAGGGCCTGAAACATTTTTACTTACACCTAATAGAAGCACAGGAGACAACTGACTGGGGTCCCTGATCTGGTGTAAAAAAGTGGTATGATTTCTACCATGATGCTGTCTCCGAGATCCAGCCTCACTAGCTGGATGCTAAAAAAAAAAAAAAGTTGTGTATTCTGATTAACTTTGAAGCCTCTTTCTGTTTTTACCAGCAGTTATTGTCATTCCCTCCTGAAATCCTTGTTGCTGCTCTGGAGAAGGTGTTAGTGGTAGGTGTCAGTTACTAATCTTCACAGATCTTGGGTCTTTTGGAGCTTTTCATTGAATATCTTGAGTACCTGCCTCTGCTGCTACTCTTAACTTCCACGGGAGCAAAATTGATATGATTCTTGTCACTTCCCCTAGTTGCCTTTCATTCTGACCAGATATGTCAGTTTTCACTTTGCTGCAGCTTGGGAAATCTCTGAACAGCAGGAGAAGCATTACAGGTCTCTGTAGATGAATGAAGATGATACATTAATTTATGCTTTCTTCACATATGGAAGCTTTCTTTACAACCCTAAATGATTTGAAACATATTTAAAAAACACAATCTTAAATTCTGCAGAATTAATGGAATGCACCCCCACACTCTCTTGGGAAAGGTTTTTAATCACTATGGGGTGAATGAATCTGTTAAGCCTTGTATTTCTTTCTTTGAGTATAAACTAGGTTTGAAGATGACCTAAACTGGTCTGTTGCCTTATGCCATTTCATATTACAAAAGCTGTTCCCCAAACTCTATTTCTCTCTCTATCCCTTTGCATGTGGCTGTTGCCAGGTTCAGAAGTTAAGCTGAATTGTTTTTGCTCTGCCATAAAACTTGATCTTTTTTAAACAACTGACAATATTCTAACAGGCATCCCTAAAAGATGAAGCAAATAGAAAATTGATTTGTTTTTTGGCACTTACCTTGCTCTACAGCCATTCTTCACCCATTTCATTGCAGGAGGGAGAGAGGGAGGTGTGTTCCAAAGTAACACTGTAAACAGGACAGTAAATAGATGATATATCAGCAGTATCAGTTCAACTTCAATGCACTTCTCTTTCAGTTTATCACTGCAGATAGGCAGAATCAGGAAAAAGTAATTTTTTTAATAGCTTTCTCAACTCTTTTAGTGTAATCACAAGAGTATGAACTTCTAAATGGGACAATACCTGATCCCATGTTCCTCAGTGGGTCACTCGCTAAGGGCTTGTCTATACTACCCGCCAGATTGGTGGGCAGTGATCAATCAACCCCCCGCTAGATCAATCGCGTCTTGTATAGGCGCGATAAATCGACCGCTGAGCGCTCTCCTGTCGACTCTGGTACTCCATCAGAACAAGAAGCGCAAGCGGAGTCGACGGGAAAACGTCAGCTGTCGACTTATCACAATCTAAGTATGTCAACTTCAGCTACGCTATTCATGTAGCTGAAGCTGTGTATCTTAAATCGACCCTGCGTGGTAGTGTAGACAAGCCTTAAGGTTCGGAACATGCTGCCACTTAATATCAGAGGTGACATTGTCATACTGTCTGGTAGAAGAAAACACTTTTTTCACACACAACCAGGAACCTGACTCTGCTTCTTCAGCCACTTATGAATACATGAAAACTAATACTACAGGAAGCCACAAGAGAACCTAGTATCAGCTTAATGCTGGGGAAAAAAATAACAGATATATTTACATTAAAATTGCTGGTTTCAGAATAGCAGCCATTAGTCTGTATTTGCAAAAAAGAAAAGGAATACTAGTGGCACCTTAGAGACCAGTTTATTTGAGCATAAGCTTTCATGAGCTACAGCTCACTTCATCGGATGCATTCAGCGGAAAATACAGTGAGGAGATTTATATACACAGAGAACATGGAACAATGGGTGTTATCATACACACTGTAAGGAGAGTGATCTCTTAAGATGAGCTAATACCAGCAGGGGAGGGGGGGAGAACCTTTTGTCGTGATAATCAAGGTGGGCCATTTCCAGCAGTTGACGAGAATGTCTGAGGAGCAGTGCTGGTGGTGGTGGGCGGGAATAAACATGGGGAAATGGTTTTACTTTGTGTAATGACCCATCCACTCCCAGTCTCTATTCAAGCCTAAGTTAATTGTATCCAGTTTGCAAATTAATTCCAATTCAGCAGTCTCTTGTTGAAGTCTGTTTTTGAAGTCTTTTTGTTGTAATATTGCAACTTTTAGGTCTGTAATCGAGTGACCAGAGAGATTGAAGTGTTCTCCGACTGGTTTATGAATGTTATAATTCTTGACGTCTGATTTGTGTCCATTTATTCTTTTACGTAGAGATTGTCCAGTTTGACCAATGTACATGGCAGAGGGGCATTGCTGGCACATGATGGTATATATCACACTGGTAGATGTGCAGGTGAACGAGCCTCTGATAGTGTGGCTGATGTGATTAGGCCCTATGAATGTGTCCCCTGAATAGATATGTGGACACAGATGGCAACAGGCTTTGTTGCTAGGATAGGTTCCTGGGTTAGTGGTTCTGTTGTGTGGTGTGTGGTTGCTGGTGAGTATTTGCTTCAGGTTGGGGGGCTGTCTGTAAGCAAGGACTGGCCTGTTTCCCAAGATCTGTGAGAGTGATGGGTCGTCCTTCAGGATAGGTTGTAGATCCATGGTGATGCGCTGGAGAGGTTTTAGTTGGGGGCTGAAAGTGACGGCTAGTGGCGTTCTGTTATTTTCTTTGTTGGGCCTGTCCTGTAGTAGGTGACTTCTGGGTACTCTTCTGGCTCTGTCAGTCTGTTTCTTCACTTCAGCAGGTGGGTATTGTAGCTGTAAGAAAGCTTGATGGAGATCTTGTAGGTGTTTCTCTGTCTGAGGGGTTGGAGCAAATGCAGTTGTATCGTAGAGCTTGGCTGTAGACAATGGATTGTGTGGTGCGATCTGAGTGAAAGCTGGAGGCATGTAAGTAGGAATAACGGTCAGTAGGTTTCCGGTATAGGGTGGTGGTTATGTGACCATCGTTTATTAGCACTGTAGTGTCCAGGAAGAGTATCTCTTGTGTGGACTGGTCCAGGGTGAGGTTGATGGTGGGATGGAAATTGTTGAAATCATGGTGAAATTCCTCAAGGGCTTCTTTTCCATGGGTCCAGATGATGAAGATGTCATCAATATAGCGCAAGTAGAGTAGGGGCATTAGGGGACGAGAGCTGAGGAAGAGTCGTTCTAAATCAGCCATAAAATTTTGGCATACTGTGGGGCCATGTGGGTACCCATAGCAGTGCCGCTGGTTTGAAGGTATACATTGTCCCCAAATGTGAAATAGTTACGGGTGAGGACAAAGTCACGAAGTTCAGCCTGATGGCTTGTAGTCAATCTTTGTGTGGAATGTTGGTGTAGGGGGCTTCTACATCCATAGTGGCCAAGATGGTGTTATCAGGAAGATCACCGATGGTTTGTAGTTTCCTCAGGAAGTCAGTGGTGTCTCGAAGGTAGCTGGGAGTGCTGGTAGCGTAGGGCCTGAGGAGGGAGTCTACATAGCCAGACAATCCTGCTGTCAGGGTGCCAATGTCTGAGATGATGGGGCGCCCAGGATTTCCAGGTTTATGGATCTTGGGTAGTAGATAGAATATCCCAGGTCGGAGTTCCAGGGGTGTGTCTGTGCGGATTTGATCTTGTGCTTTTTCAGGAAGTTTCTTGAGCAAATGCTGTAGTTGCTTTTGGTAACTCTCAGTGGGAAATGGCCCACCTTGATTATCATGCACATTGTAGGAAGAGTGGTCGCTTTGGACAAGCTATTACCAGCAGGAGAGTGAGTTTGTGTGTGTGTGGGGGGGGGGGCGGAGGGTGAGAGAACCTGGATTTGTGCTGGAAATGGCCCAACTTGATGATCACTTTAGATAAGCTATTACCAGCAGGAGAGTGGGGTGGGAGGAGGTATTGTTTCATGGTCTCTGTGGATATAATGTCTTCTGCAGTTTCCACGGTATGCATCCGATGAAGTGAGCTGTAGCTCACGAAAGCTCATGCTCAAATAAATTGGTTAGTCTCTAAGGTGCCACAAGTACTCCTTTTCTTTTTGAATGTAGTAGTGTCTTTAAATATTCTGCTAGAGGCTGCAGCAAGTGGTTATATAGCCGTCATGAGGAGAGGGCTCTAAAGGTACATTTTGCCTTGTACCCTCTGCAGTGTGTATGGAATTCACAAGATGAAACTGATTCGCTCATTTTTTATGCACTAACCCTTTTACATTAAGATCTTTGTTTCAGCCTTAGTATGGTATCTCTCACTGTCAGAATTGTTTTTTGAGGCTATGTACTTACTACAGCTTATGTCACTCAGCGGTGCAAATAAGATGTCTCTCCTACCCCCACCCCCATCCGAGCGACGTAAGTTACACCGACAGCGTGCTGTCTGTGGGCTGCTGCAGGCTCTGTAGTGTAGCCATAGCCTTAGTCTCCTTGGACCATAAATGTCATGCTGAAACGTATTCACTTTGTTACTTCCTTCGTAGTTCTTCTGCTGAGTTCTCTCCCGGCCTTTTATGTGGCATATGATTGAAGGTCAAAATTTAATAATCTTTGCCAGAGTGAGTGGACTCATGCTTTCATTCAAGGAATTAAAATTGACTTTCTGATTCAGAAAGCTTTTTGTGTGTTTATGCTTTTCAGAATGCTATGAATGAGAATTCAGCTTTTTATGTAGGCTGTAAATATTTCCCACAAAAGGGGCAGGATCATCAACATCTGGAACACTGTTTTAAAATAAATTAATAAGCTCACTGCAGCATAGCCATTTAAATTCTTCCTTGTAACCAAAAAAGATTTAACCTCTGGTCTGTGCAAATGGACATGGCCCAGTGTAAGCAGATATAGATGTGAAGTCAAAATTGCTATATATTAGCATTCAGTGATTAAAAATTCATAACAAATGTACTGTTTCTTGAAGGAAAACCACTGTTCGTTCTTTGTAGTTGGTATACAGTCTCCTTGCAGCTTTGGCGGGGGGGGGGGCAGCCTGTATATGGCCAAATCCAACCTACTGAATTCTGGTAGTCTGTTCTGCATCAGTAGCTTCATAGGACAAGCTAAACCTTTCTTTGCAGAATGAGGATTCTTTAAACCCAGCTTACTGGAAAAAGTAGAAAACATTGCTTCTGAGTTCTCTTGTCCAGTATGGCCCTCAAACTGGCGTTAGGTTTATCCATAGATTCTGTTGCGAAGCAGTGCTGCAACTCCCTCCTCTTGCAGGCTTAGTGAAGACAAAATATCCAACAAACATCCAGAAATGGAAATTATTTTTCTGCACCGTAGTAGCATAAAGAGACTTTTTTTTTGATTTCACTCTTATGCTAAAGAGCAAGCCTTCTCTCGAAAGGATCTACACTGTGGCACAGGCCACTCAGTGTGTTGAGGAATGGCCCCCTAAGCAGCAAGTCAGTTTCCAGCTCTTGCTGACAGTCAGGGGCAGCAGAGGCATACATACCTTCAACACCTCTGCAACCCTGTGTGTCAGCTGCTTCTGGGTTTGTCTGCTTTGTTTCATTAAAGGGAACTTTGGATGTTGGTGGGGGGGAACACAATAGTAGTAAGTAGACTGTGAGGTAAGGAGGGGTGTAGAATAACCAGGGTTGGTTAAATATTTTTGGCAGCTTGCAAAATTATATGAAAGGGAAAGGTGGCAATTTCAGTTACAGCAGAGCAGTAGCTCTGCTGTAATTAAGTTTTAAGTTTAAATCTCCATGTCAGCATAAACTAACTAATGCTCCAAAAGTGTGAAATGCACATATGCTGCAGGACTAGGGGTTTCTGGAAGCCAAAGGTTTGCAGACCATCTACTATCACAGAAACTGGGTAGCTCAAGGTGTGAAAAAGTGTTGTCTTTGCTCTCTACGTGAATTCTGCGGGGTCTCCTTTTAGGAAGCTTTGCCCAGACATCAAAATTTCTGGCTTAAGTGAGATATTAAAATCCACATGCAGATTCTGATTGTTACTTCCATAGTATTGTTCAAGAAATTGGCATTAATTAGAGATAAGAGGAAGACTCAGGTAAGCAGTTAAGATTGTAACGTTGCACTCCATATGTTTTATGGAAATATGCTAACTAGTGTGAATATAATGTAACTGGAATATGCTTCATGCAGAAGGTCTCTTATAAGGCATCATTACAAAACTTATAATCTACTGAGTGTGTTCATTCTATTTGTATGAATGTATCATTCTTGTATCTAAAACTAGAAATGTGTAGTATTACTCTGAGGTCCTATTGTACTTATGCAAAAAGTGTGGGCCATTAATGATGGCTTAGGATCTTGATGGCTCCCGTTGACTAGGACAACTGGTTGTGAATGGGTTTATTACCTGCAAGCCTTCCTGTGTAGTGAGGTGGGTAATGAAGAATGAGGTCTTACAGTGACATGTGACCATATCACATGATACTGGAATCCATCTTAAACCTGGTGCTTTTCCATTTAGAAGGAGAGACGGGAACCCAGAGAGACAAAAGATTCCCGCATTGTGCCAAAGATATAAAAGGGGGTGGAACGGAACAAAGGGGGCTGCCAGTCATGAGAAATCCTTTAGTTACCACCTGAGCTGGGACTAACTAGGACTGTACTAGGGGAAAGGATTGGGCCCAGACTAGGAAAGAGTCAAGTCTGTGAAAGAAGCTTATTGGAACATCTCTGAGGGTGAGATTTACCTCTATTCAGTTTCTTAATGTATTAGGCTTAGACTTGCGTATTTTGTTTTATTTTGCTTGGTAACTTATTGTTCTGTCTGTTATTACTTGAAACCACTTAAATCCTACTTTTTATACTTAATAAACAAAAGTGATTTTCTTAACCCAGAGTAAGTGATTAATACCTGGGGGAGCAAACAGCTGTGCATATCTCTCTGTGTGTTATAGAGGGCAATTTATGAGTTTACCCTGTCTAAGATTTATACAGAGTAAAACGGATTTATTTGGGATTTGGATCCCATTGGGAGTTCGGTGTCTGGGTGCTAGAGACAGGAGTACTTGCTGAGCTGTTTTCCGTTAAGTCTGCAGCTTTGGGGGCATGGTTCAGACCCTGGGTTTGTGTTGCAGCAGGCTAGCATGTCTGCCTCAACAAGACAGGGTTCTGGAGTCCCAAACTGGCTCAGAGGTAGTTTCAGCACATCAGGTGACAGTCCCAAGGTGGTCTCTGTGACCGAACCCGTCACATAGATAATATAATCATGCCTCTCAATCATTTCCTGAACAGTGGGACTGAGTGTGATCAAAGGAAAGCAAGTTGCTCTGTCACTTAGTCCAGGGATTCTTGATACACATTCCCTCTAACACGAGTCGCTTATAATATTTTTAGACTTTAACATTTTTGAAGCAGAGCTAGGGAATATGGGGGATCGGCAATGAAGGGTAGTTGGGGAGGTGAGGGAGAGGAGTTGGGAAGGGTACCGGTTGAGGGGCTTGGCTTCACTGGGCTGTGCTCTGGCACACCTACCGAGAAAACAGCACATTCTTTGACTCCCTACAGTGACAATCCCTACAGGATTGTCCAATCACTGTCTTTGAAAACCCAGGTTGACTAGAGCTTTGATGAAGAAATTGGTTTCCAAAAGTAGTTTCTCTGCCATTCCTCAACTAATAAAGGACCCTCCTCAAAGGGACCCCTTCTATCTGAGTGCTCAGAAGTGCTGGCAGAGCAGAACTATAAGGAGGAAGATTGGCCTACTGGGAGATGGTGGTAGGGAGTGAAGCGTAATCATATGTGCCTTCCTCTACAGTACAGATACCCCTCCCCTCCCCATTCCTTCCAAGACCGAAGGAGGATGCTCCCATTCTCTCCATTTCTTCCCAGTTGGAGAGAAATGAAACCAGCACTTCCTACCCCATTTGTGTTTTCCCTGTGTCGCTTCAGGAAGTGGGGAAGGGACATTAAGCTTTGTTCTTCCTTCCCCTCCCGCCGGTGCTGCTTTTCTGGGAGAAGTGGGCAGTCAGCAGTGCGGGAGTATGGGGAGAAAGGGGGGTAAGTTGTGCATTGAGGGATGCATGTGGGCTTCAGTTCTACCTTTACATCTGTGTCCCCTTCAAAACATGTCCCCTTCAAAACACAGACATATAATGTTGAGGCTAGGGTGAGAAGCTGGGAATGGGCATATGTGGGGCTTGGCCCAGTACATAGCACCAAGATATTTGGGAGCTAAGAACAAGCATGCTCTGAGCATGTGTCGAGTCCCTTCCCAACATCCTAGAGCTGGGTTTGGGGTAGGGACTCTGCATCTCTGCTCTCCTTTCCTTTGTTATGTCCAAGTACCTATGAGCAGTTCATGTAGCAATTACCCACCTCATAGCCCCATTATGCTTATTGGGGTATGCAATAGCACAGAGCAGGGTAGAACCCTGTGTTTAGGGGGTCTTGAAACAGCAGGGGTATGTGGGTGATCAGAGCAAGTAGCACAGCAAAGGGAATATTGGAGTAGTTAAAACATTGTGGAGAAATAGGGGAGGTCCCAACAGTGAGGGAGGAACGTGGGGGTGTTGGAGTAGTGCATGGATTTGGTGCAAAAGAGGGGGTTATGGCTGTGTGGTAGGAAATGGGGGACTTGCTCTTTTTCACCTACATTGTTCCTGCATCTTCAACGATTGATCACATGCCAGTGACCACCGCTCCAGGGAGAAGAGAGAGAACTGGCCTGTGCTGGAGAGGCAGTGAGGTGCAGGAGACTAGGAGACGATGCAGGGGCAACGAAGGGACTAACATGCAGCCAGTGCATTCTGTGACTGGGGTAATCACTGCCAAGAAGCTGGAGGCAGTGGAGAGGAAAGCTGGGCTGTGGTACATGGAGATGCTGAATTTTTTTTTTTTTTTTATTCCAACTGTCACAGATCCTAGGGAGTGCTCCCCGCTGGCCACTTACTAGAACTGTAAGGGGAATCCAAGTCTCTGCTGCTCTGGATCCCCTGGGGTGTTTCAAGCTCCTGGTGTATGAACAGAATACAACCACTGCCCCTATATCGGGGTCCCTAGGCACAGTGGCAAGGCACTGACCTTCTATCTGGCACTCCCCTCTGAGTATTGGAACCTGCTGTCCAGATACCTAGTTCCACTGGGCACAGTGTTGTTCCATCAGACTCCCTGCTGTGTAAACATGCCTTTTGCCTAGGACTCCACCCCAAAGGCATGAAGTGTCTAGTTTAATTTCATTCACGCCCACAAAGATTACATGAAAATAGTTGTACCTAACCAGGAATATGCTTGTTTCCTGTTGGTGGAGGAAGGTAAGTCATAGCTATCTCAAGTGTTATTACTCTGTTGACTCATATGGTGGTTAATGGATAGTGCACAATGGGGGAGTTAGACCTCCTTCATATCCCTGTCAGGGACAAGTATTTTATGTAATCTTTGTGGGCACTATCCATTAACCACTATACAAGTCAATGGAGTAATAGCTATGACTTACCACCAACAGGAAACAAGCCGATTAAAAACCACATCCTTCTCAAGGAAGTCAAAATTAAGGCAAAATATCCCTTGGCAGGATACTATTTGAGGTAATCACAGACTTACAGGATTATAAGAACAGCCATACTGGGTCAGACCAAAGATCAATCTAGCCCGGTATCCTGTCTTTTGACAGTGGCCAAGGCCAGGTGCTTCAGAGGGAGTGAACAGAACAGGTAATCATCAAGTGATCCATCCCCTGTCACCCATTCCCAGCTTCTGGCAAACAGAGGCTAGGAACACTATCCCTGCCCATCCTGGCTAATAGCCTTTTGGGGACCTATCCACCATGAACTTATCTAGTTCTTTTTTGAACCCTGATTGTTTCTGTAGGAAACAGTATGTAACTGTAGGAAAGTCTCCGGGCCAAACACAGAGTGTGAAAAAGCCAGTGTCCACCAGAGTCAAAAGTTTTTCCTGGCAATTGTGGGGGTCTAAACTTATCAATTTCTGTGTAATTTAAAATTCTGTTTATAAACCCCCCAAAAAACAATATTTTTATAAATTACTGATTACTTTAGATGTCTCAACATTTGGGTGTCCAACTTGAGACGTCTTTAAGGAGGCTGAGTTAGCACGTGGGTGCTCAGCATTTACTGAAAATCAAACCCCCTACAGGGAGTCTTGATGTGAGCAATCAAAAAAAAAAATCACTGTTCAATCTTGACCAAGTTTTTAAATGTAAATCTCTTCAGGAATTTGAAGAGCCTCTAGTGATGCCTGACACTTTTGCCAAACAGCAGAGTGAAATTAACAAGGCTAATCAGTTTTACTTCTCTCATTCAAAACCCTTTGGGCAGCAGTGAAGTTTTTAAGAGTCATATCACTTATCTACAGATGTAGACTTGTAAAATTAACAAATTTACAGCCATTAAAGATAACTTAAGACTTACGTACGTCAGCATTCTTCAGCGAACTCTGAACGGTCATTTATTGTCAAAACCCTGTTACCAGAGTGTCCACGTTATCTGATAAATCCCCTTAAAAGAGCATCTGCACCCAGAGAATGAAAAATAAAGGTTTAATTTAATAACTTAAGTCCTCCATTGAAACACTACTAATAGTTTCCCAAGTTATGCTGTCAGTCCATTTTTTTCAGATTCTAATACCCTGATCTGAAATTGTGCAGCCTTCACTTAAGTAACTGAGCGCTAAATTGTAAACTGCTTTCTAACTTTGAACAGTTATTCACACAAGTAATCCTGTTAACTTCACTGGTGAGCAAGGGGTTCATATTCAGGCCTTTTTGTCAATACACTAGGACATTTTTAAAGGGGGGGGGTCAATAGATTCAGTGTTTGAAAAGAATCATGGCTATATGTATTTCTTATATCTGAGAATCATACAGATGTAGGACTGGAAGAGACCTCAAGAGGTCATCTAGTCCTGTCCCCTGCACAGAGGAAGGACTAAGTATTATCTAGACCATCCGTCACATGCGTTTCTCTAACCTTTTCTTAAAAACCTCCAATGTTGGAGATTGCACAACATCCCTAGGTAATTTATTCCAGTGCTTAACTACCTTAATTTTTCCTAGTATCTATTCTAAATCTTCCTTGCTGCAATTTAAGCCCATTATTTCTTCTCCTGTCCTCAGTGGTTAAGGAGAACAGTTTATCAACTCCTTTTTATAACAACCTTTTATGTACTTGGAGACTGTTATCATGACCTCCCACAGTCTTCTCTTCTCCAGACTAAACACACTCCATTTTAAAAAAAATCTTTACTCCTAAGTCATGTTTTCCAAACCTTTATTTTTGTTGCTCTCCTCTGGACTTTCTCCAGTTTATCATCATCTTCCTGAAATGTGGTGTCCAGAAGTGGACACAGCACTCTATATTTGAGGCCTTACAGTGCTGAGTAGATAATACTTAGTCCTGCCATGAATGCAGGGGACCGGACTAGATGACCTCTCGGTCCTTTCCAGACCTACGATTCTATGGGTAGAGTGGAAGAAGTACTTCTCACAGTGTTATACAGCCATTTGTAAGTAATCCTCACACCATTCCTCAGAGGGAACAAGAATGGTTAATCCCTGTTTTAAAAGATGAGAGAACTGATAGGGTAGGTGTCTTGCCCATGGTCAGAGTAGGATAGTACCATAGTTAGAAATCGAACCCATAACAGCTGACTCAGCCCTGTGCATTAACCACTAGAATGTGTTTTCTCTCAGATGAATAGTGGAACAACATTCCAAGTAGCATTATAGTATACAATCTAAAAATGAAAGTTGCTAATTAGTATGTGGCGGCTCAGAAGTGACCGAACCAAAATTCTTTTGGGGGTGGGGGTTTTCCAGTATGCTGGTCCAAGAGGGAAAGTGTTTGACAGTTTCATATTAGTGGTACTGCTACAATAGCTCCTAGAGGCAACAGTCAGAATCCTCCATTGTGCTAGGTGTTGTACAGACATAACAAGACCGTCTCTGTCCTGAAGAGTTCAGTCTAATTTTGAGACATAAAAAGTGGGGTTAACAAAAAGCAGGCAAAGATAACCGTGATAAGATCGTTTGGATATACAGGCTACATAGTGCACAACTAGATGAGTCTTATCGGGGTTTTTTGTATATGTATAATATACAGGGTGTGATAATGTGGGAAATCTATGTAAAATTTATTAATTGTTTGATATTGAAGAGTCTGTATTTGCATTAGATGGCAAACTCCATTTTGTTAGGCTGTTCTTTGCCTTCCTGCTGTCTTTTTACCCATATAAAATTCTAAGTGTTGGTAGCACAGGGTTAACCATGAAAAAATCGTTAAACTTTTTGAAGTCGTTACACAAGATAGAAAATAGGATTTAAGATTTTGCATTAATTATGGTTTCTGAGGTTAAGAAAATGTTGGACATGCTAGAAGTGAGTCTCTCTAGAAAATTTTCTTTATAAGTTTGAGTAGCTTATGTTCCATCAATGCACTAACAGAGCTGATCTCATAACAACAGTGGGGCAAGGGGTAAATTGGGAAATTCTCAAAATTACTACCCCTATTAGGGTAGCACATCCATGATCCATTTAAATGTAGAATTGATCACTCTCTTCATTTAAGGCTCTTTGGGAAGTGGTGGTGAAGATTAGCGGGGAACAATGATAAATCAGAGCTCCTCCTCCACACTGTACCCCTTTTATGCCTGTGCTCTATCCAATGTTTCATACGCCATATCTGAATGCCAGTTCAAATACCCTAGTTCTCCACACATACACACTTCACCATGGGAAAACTCTGTGTTGCTCTTCTCCATTATGTCACCCACAACACCTTGGCTATTCCATTCACCCACCAATCCTGATAATCCTTCATCTGCCTGAAGGACATAATTAAGTTTACTAGAATGCTGCTCACGTAACTCCGTTATATGGGTGTGTTAATGAATTATCAAAATTATTTGATATAAAATAAAAACAAATTTTGGACTAACAATGAGCAGTCATAACTGTTGGCTAATCAAATTTGTGCAATAATTCATATATATTCTCTGAACAATGACAGGAGCAGCACTGTGCCAGGATGCCCTGAGCAGCTGTCCTTCCTTACTGCAATTGCTCAGCAGCTCCCCCACTGCCTGCATGCCACACCATAGTACAGGAAGGAGAACAGTTAGCATCTTTCGCTATTTTGCCTGCTTCCCTGCTCGGTTGTTGGAGCTGCAGAGAGATTGGGATAGGAGTTTTGGGTATGTCTGAGCCTAGGTGAGTGCCTAGGAAAGAATGGCTCTCTTTCCCCCACATAGCCATCCAGGAATGAAAAGGAGAAGCTGAGAACCAACAACCAGTTATAGCTCCCTGCATCTCTGCCCCATCCTGGGGTCCGCTTAATGCGCTCCAGTTGGCAAAATGTTCCCAAGGGACCACTTGGTAGATAGCAATGTGCTCCAGTCACTCACCAGCTCCTGCATGAAGGGTGTGAAGTGTAGGAGCTGGCTGTGCCATCTTTAAGCCATATTGGAGTCTCATTCACATTGAGAAGTCACCAGCAAGGGATGTGTGAACAGCTTCCACTTTTTGTACCACCAGAATACTGCAGAAGGAGAGAAGCAGAGCTCAGAATCTACCCCAAAGTATTGATATGTGGCCTCTTGACCTTTTTGATATAATATGTTTTGGTCCTTAGGCTGTAAAGCTCAGACTTCATTGCTGAAGTATGATTTTTTTCCCCCTTCTTTTCTTTGCAAAATAGTGCTGTCCCTCAATCTGTTCTTCCTGTTGCCTTGCCATCAACAGCATCCCAGACTCCAGTGACATGCTGTTTGAATCCGTTTGGTTCCAGTGACATAAAGAAAACACCTTGAACAGAGTAGCTGGGGAGCTGCACAAGAAGTTGAATGGAACAGTGCCAGCAATAACATCCTTAACACATTAGTTAAAAAGAAACATGTTGATACTGACAGCCCAGATAACAACTTTCTCATGAAAGGTGACACGTTTCTTTTAGCCAGTAGACTGCTATGTTTTCCAATAGACCTCTTTCCTGCAAGCTTTTTTTCTTCGCATCATTAAAAAAAACTTGAGTGGAAATGAAATCAAATCTTTAGGCAGTTGTTTTTAACAAATTCACTGTCAGTTATGTGAAGCAAAATATATCTTCAGTACTGCCCCGTGTACCCGCTAATAACAGGTTGATGCCCTTGTACCTGTCCCCTCCATGGGAATGTTGCCTATGAAAGTGCCAGTATGAACACGCCTAAGAATGTAATCATGTTCTGTTGCTGCACAGAACCTGTAGGGGAAACATGCAGCTGTAAGGTTAATCTGAGTTTAATAGTGTAAATTTCAAAGCTTGTATGCATTGTTTCTGGAGTGTTAGGAGATCTGGTGCTGGATGTGGTGGCAGGTTTTCTTTTTTCAAAATTGTCTTACTAGTCAGAAATAGTGAGTTTTAGTAGCCTGCACATTTAAGTGGATATTTTCTATCGTTTGAAACTTAAATTACAGGTATGTTAGGAGAACATGTAAAACTTGCAGTTCTCTCCAGACTGAGACTAGACCAAAAAGGATTACTCAGGGTGGCCAAGGGTTCTTTCTTACTCCTCCCAGGAAAACTTTAAAATACCTGCTTTTTTTTTTTTTGATTTGACACTAACAAAGATTTTAGTCAAAATAACAGATTGCCTAATATTCATAAATTCTATACTAGAATAACTTGGTAACCACAAGATTTCCCCCCCCCCCAATTTAAAACCAAATAGCACAAAAGCAAAACTTCAGCATTTGCATATCCCTTTAAAAGCATACACAAACACACAGTAGATATAACTATGCTACACACTTGACAAATACATAAGACATAACTTTACCCCAAAAAACTTTCCTCCTGATAGTTTAAAAAAAAATCCCAAACCACTCAGCATTATAATACAATGAAACTTCTAACTCTAAGAGTTATTCCCTCCCTTTATACATAAGGAATGCTGAGTTTTCAGACCCAACTGCATGTACTGTCAAATCTCTGAAGGTTGCCCTAGAATTTCCTTGCATATAAAATCAAACCTCTCTTTATAACAAGTAAACATTACGCTGTCAACAGCAAACTTAAATTGCAATATCTTTCTAGGGTAGGGGTGGCCAACCTGAGCCTGAGAAGGAGCCAGAATTTACCAATGTACATTGCCAAAGAGCCACAGTAATACATCAGCAGCTCCCCATCCGCTCCACACCACCACCCCCCGGCCCCTGCTCCCAGTGCCTCCCACTCAGCTGTTTTGTGGTGTGCAGGAGGCTGGGGGGGGGATATGAGGGCATGGCTGGCTCAGGGGAGGGGGCGGGCAGGGGTGGAGTGGGGGCAGGGTCTGTGGCAGAGCCAGGGGTTGAGAAGTGAGCACCCCCTGGCCCATTGGAAAGTTGGCACCTGTAGCTCGAGCCCTGGAGTTGGTGCCTGTACAAGGAGCCGCATATGAACTTCTGAAGAGCTGCACGTGGCTCCGGAGCCACATGTTGGCCACCCAGTTCTAGGGTATGTTGATCTCTCTCTTGTTCCCTTTTGTTTGCCTCATACTGTATCTCATATATGTCTGTCAGTCTTCAATCTAATTTTTCCAATTGTTCAAGTTTAAATTTCAGCTCTTTCTACATTCATCTATCTCTTCTTTTCAAGACATTTCTCTGCTTGTGCCCTGCACTACTTGTTTCACTCACAGCCTACCCCACCCCCTTCTTTCTGGTATTCTCTCTATTTGGTACAGCTTTATGCGTTCCTAAGCATCGAGCAGGTTGCTAGTTGTTAGATTTATTTTGTCCATCACTGGTGCATGCAAGGATGCAGTGATAAGCTCGCTCTTCCTGTGGAGTTCCTGAACTACATGTGAGAGATTCTCACCTTTCAAATGACTGAACTCTGCAATGCTTGCAAGCACTGTGCTGCCCCAGTAGTTATAATCGTTGATTTTTTTTTTTAACTTGTAAAATGTGAGTAGGTGAAATGGATTGTTAGTTTGTGTTTTTGTTCCTTTTGCTCTGGTTCTGTCTCTTATCAAGTCTGCTCTTGTGTTCTGGCTGGTTGTAGTTTTCTCTTTTCCCCTCTTAGCCATCGACCTCTGGTTCCCTTTTCTTTCTACTTCTTTTCTTGTCTTTCTGCAAACACTCCCACACAGTAAACAGCTGAGGGGTGCAGGAGCAGCTCCTCTGTTTTGCAGCTCCCTTTCTTCTCAAAGTTTTAAGTGAGTATAAAATTTTCTGTGCCACACTGATTCAGTAGTACATCTATGGAGCTAAGACACGGCTGGAAGACTTTGCATAGGAAACTGTTTTAGCATCTTCTGTTAGCTTCAGAAACCAAATCCAGAATACTTGGGGATGGGAAGAGAGAAATAGAGGCATGGTTTTGTCTCCAGAGTACATGATACTGAAGCAAAAGGTTAAAGTGCTAATCATTTATAGTTGGAAGGGCTTTGGAAGAATTACTGTTTTATTGACTAAACAGTTAAACGTTAAAATCTAAGTTGTACAATGTTACATAATACTGGTTTGCATCAAGTGCAATGATTTTAAACTACTTAGATGGTGAAGGAATTGACACTAATCTTATAGTTTAATTGCAGTTTAGAAGCAGAATTCAAAGTGAGTCAATGTTTATGGAGTGAGATAAGTGCAGTAGTAACTTTCACAGATAGACAACTGATCTATAATCTATTTATCTTATCTTGAGACTAGTCATAGAATCATAGAATATTCGGGTTGGAAGGGACCTCAGGAGGTCATCTAGTCCAACCCCCTGCTCAAAGCAGGACCAATCCCCAATTTTTGCCCCAGATCCCAAATGGCCCCCTCAAGGATTGAACTCACAATCCTGGGTTTAGCAGGCCAATGCTCAAACCACTGAGCTATCTCTCCCATCAATCTTTGTCTGTGGAGTGTGGTGGAGGTTCAGCTTGCCCCCTGTGGCTCAGGAGGGTGGAGGTGTGGGGTGCTGGGCTCCGGTGCACCTGGAGGGCAGATCGGGCGGAGCAGGGCCTGTGGTTTCCGTTCCGCGTTGCTTGGTGCTGGGTCATTGCACAATCCCCAGCCACGCCGCACAGCGCGCCCGAGAGGGAGTGGAGGGATCAGGCAGATGATCCAGTACCAGGGGAGAGAGGATATATGGTTGTGGGGAGGGAAGGCCTTGGGCTGCACTGGAGGAGTACAGAGCAGGGGTGACACTCCAAAAACCTGCAGCAGAGGGATGGACAGATGGAGAGGGATAGAAGAGGCAGCGAGCCTAACGTCTAAAAGGGGAGTGGGGTCGAGTGATTAGAGTGGTGGTGGGGGTGGGGGGGGAAAGAGGGGCAAGCCAGGACTCCTGGGTTCTCTCCCTGGCTCTGACTCTCTTGTGTAATCCCTCAGCAGTTACCCAACCCGCCAGTGTGTGGGAGCGAGGGGGTGGGGCCGGGTTGCAATGTGTGGGATGGCCTGGGAGATCCGCTAAGAAAGATGCTTCCGGTGGGTTGTGTGTGGAGGTCACTGCCCGCTGCTGGATAGACTCCTCTAGATCAGAGCCATGGGCCCCTCTAGCCCAGTCTCGGCCTGGGTCAGACCCTGGGAGGCCATCCTCACCTGTTGCCACGGCTATGTCTATTGGTCTCCTGGAATGGTCCATTCCCATGGGTAGCAGTCCAGTGGCAGTGAGTTCCACAGGCCTTGGCACATGCTGCATGGGGCGGGAGGTCCTTGTGTTGGGAGCAGTGGGAGTGAACTCTGTGCGGTTATGTCTCTGAGCAAGATTGTGAATATTCCAGTGTGGGGGGCGGTGATTGTCCCTCTCTTTTGGGGGTGGGCTAGCGTGTGCCCTGGGTGTGTCGGGGCACAGACGTCTCCCTAGGGCCAGCTTGGATGATTTCCCATCACGAACCGTCACCATGCTGGTTCCCCCACACGCGTGTGGGCAGTGACGGGCAGGGAGGGGAACAGATGTGATGGATTCGGAAGGAAGCACTTTGGGAAAATCAGTCAAGGGCCTGAGCAGAGGTGGGACACAGACACAGTTACCCCTGCAGCACCCAGGGAGGGGAGTGGGGTCTAGTGGTCACAGCGGGGTGGGGGCCGAGCGCCAGGACCCCTGGGTTCTCTCCCTGGCTCTGGGAGCAGAGCGGGGTCTAGAGGTTAGAACAGGGGGACTGGGATCCAGGACCCCTGGGTTCCATAGTGGCAGCTGTTTTTTCCTGTGTCTCCCTCCCTAGAGATCCCAGCCCAGCCCCCTAGTGGAATGTGAACGGGAGGGAGATTGCCCTGCCACTTCAGAGTCATGATTCGAGCCCCTCCCGCCCGGGGCTCTGACATCACGGAAGCACCCCCCATCACGCCCCAGCCCAAGTCAGAAAGTAGGAGCCCCTCCCCCCATGCGGAAGAAACTAGTGGGTTTCTTGGGGGTCTTTGGCAGAGGTGTCCAGAGGGGCTGGACATCCACCAGACCCCACCCTCCCCATGGCTGCAAGGAGAGACCCCCCTGCACCCTCCTGGATAGTCCCCTGCTAAGAGGGGCCCAGGGCACCCAGAGAGGGTCAGGAGGTGAGATGGGGCTGTGGTGGCAGGGAGGGGGCAGAACTGGGGGCTGGTGCCGGGTCGGGGGCAGGCTACACGAGGGAAAAATCTGCGGCTTTGTTAAATATTTCCCAAGGCTGTGGCTGGATACAGGTTTTTGGAATGACTTTAGGGAAATATTTTGTTTCCAGACAGACTACAGATACCAAACGATGGTACTAAGATGCTCCCCCTGCGCCCATTACCCCAGGGTCCGAGCCTCTTCCCAACCTGCAGGGTAGTTCTCCTCCCAGGCTCCTGCGAGGGTGGGAAGCGCCACCAGCCCCATTTCCTGGATGGGAGAACTGAGGCCCAGAGAGACTGAGTGATGTGCCTGAGGGCACCCAGCAAGTGTGGGGCAGAACAGGGGTCTGGGACTGGATTCTTTTTCTTCAGGAAGTTTCTGCCCTCCTGTCACGGAGTCCCCGGGCGATGCTCTGGAACTACTCCCTACGAAGCCAGTCAGGACTCTGGGGAAGTCTCCTTTCTGTGAACAGACTGTCTCCAGGAGACACAGCTCACACAACTTCCACCTTCCTGGGTCTGACCTCGGAGCATTCAGCATCCTCTGCCCCTCTGTGCACTTCCCACAGCGAGTCCGCCCAGGCATGGGTGCCCCAGCATCTCTCCCATTCCTTGGTGGGAGTTACACCAGGCCCTTCCAGTTTCTCGCCCTCCCTTAGGTCGGAGGTGGTCGATAGCACTCGCATGCCACATGTGGGAAGATTTATGCGGCCCGTGCTTTTTGCCACCCCAAAACCCCCAGGGATCAAACTGGGATCGGGTCTTCTCCCAGTGCTCTAGTCTGGAGGGCTGCAATTCAGGCTCTCTTGGTTAAGAGTCCCCATCTTGACCTGGGCCACATACTGTTCACTTACAGAACTAGCATGGAGACATTCCTTTTCTCAACAACCTTGTCTCCCCAACAAGCTGGCCAAACACAGCCACTTGGTTAGAGGACTGTTTAACTTTCTTAACAGCTTTCACTCCATCTGAGACCTTCTCAAAGCTATCCACACTGGATCTTTCAACAGGAAAGTCAGTGGCTTCATTCACAACAGAAAATTTCTGGCTGTTAGGAACTGAAACTTTCTTGATTAAAAAGAAAAGGAGTACTTGTGGCACCTTAGAGACTAACCAATTTATTTGAGCATGAGCTTTCGTGAGCTACAGCTCACTTCATCGGATGCTTGATTAAATCACTTTCACACCCTTCAGTTGCAGTAAACTGCTTGCAAAGACTCCATGAGGATCCCTTTCCCTAGGGGCTTTTCTATGCAACAATTCACCCTTCACAGAAATTCTGCCCTTACCCTCTTCACCTAGGGCTTGCTCTAGAGGAACACTTTCCTGAGCAACAACAGACTCTTTCTGGGTCTCACTTACATCCAGAATTACCTCTGGCCCATCAGGCGGATTCCTACACAATCCCCTTTCAGGTAAACTGACAGACTTCCTAGATAAAAGGTTAGAAGCATTCTCCTTCCCTTTGCCACACACAAGCTCAGGAATCTTTTCCTTCTTGCTACAGGTTTCCACACCCTTAGTAGGTAACACAATCAAATCATCTTTCTGCTCTCCTTGTGCCCTGGTTAGGATCTCACTCTGTTTAGACAGAGTTGCTGCACCCTTTCCCAGCCACACACTAGCAACTGGCAAAATACAAGCTCCAGAATTGTCTGGTCTCTGGGATTTTGCATAGACACTAACTGGATGCGACCTAGTTACAGGGCCATTCTCCCTAGCAGACACAAACTTAGGACCATTCCCTTCCTGGGCTTTAGTTGAATCCAGCACCAACTCTGAGACAACTGCACTATTCTCAACCATCACAGGCTGAAAGGCCCCTTCTGTCTGCTCCACAGACAAAGAAGAGCCCGAGACACATTCTCCTTTACCAGACACACAGCTTGGGATTTCATTCCCCTTGTCGCAGACACAGGGCTGTTCACAGACAACTGCTTGGAGACCGGGGTAGCTCCCTCCATAGGCAAGTCAATACCCCTGACAGACACAGGCACATTTCCTCCACCCACGTAACAGGTAAGGTATAGGGACACTCTCTTCCTTTGTCATTTCTTCTCCTGCTTCCTAAATTACAATTAGATGGGGAACTTCGTTTTCATTACATTGTTTTCACTAGTAGTACTGTGTGTGGTGGTGTTGGGTTTTTTTTTTTCCAGTGACAAAAGTGGAGGTAAACACGGTATGTATTAAGTTTAGGAGTGAGGAATCAGCAGAATATCAGAAAAGCTTAAAGAAAGATCATTATCAAATTCAGACAAAAGAAAACTGCTGTTGCAAGTTGATGCCATTCTTTTGGTGCTTTTGTATTTTAATGGTTTTGATAAATTTCTGCTGCTGTTTAAGCAGCCTAAATTATTCTCCCTTCAGTTCTGTTTTCTTTTGCCTTTCTTTTTTTGTCTGGAAAACACAGTGGAATCTAGTAGGACAGGAGGCAGCTCATTCACTGTTTTGTGGCTCTGTCACTGGCCATTGTCCCTCTGGCTCAGTTCATGTCACTTTTTGTGTGGAGTAAGAAAAATGCCCATTTAACTTTTTTTTTTTTTTTTAAAAACTCAGACACTCTGGCATTGCTTTAACTTTGAAGAATAAGCAGTATTAAACAAGTGAACATTTTCAGTGG
Source organism: Lepidochelys olivacea (assembly GCF_965140295.1). NCBI lineage: Eukaryota > Metazoa > Chordata > Testudines > Cheloniidae > Lepidochelys > Lepidochelys olivacea. The sequence goes on along the minus strand of NC_140411.1, from coordinate 166,507,202 downwards.
ATGCATGGATGATTTAGTTGGGGATTGGACCTGCTTTGAGCAAGGGGTTGGACTAGATGACCTCCTGAGGTCCCTTCCAGCCCTGATATTCTGTGATTCACTGGAGTTCCCACCAAATAATCCATTTGTGCCTTGTAATTTCCCTTTTGGAGTTGTGTTTACAGTAGTTTAAACTTGCACTCTTGTTAGGTTGAATTAACTTGTTTACAGAGTAAGTGCTATGGCTGGGTGCAAAATAGTCTTTTATTTGCATTCTAGTCTTTAGTTTCAATTTTTTTCTTATGTACTTGTAAAATCGCAAGATACTATATGAGTCTGATTGGTGCATCTCAAAGATTCCTGATCAAACAAGATAAAATTAAAATGGCTCCTTGGAGAGAGTGTGCATTTTCATCAGCTGTGGAATTAGATGTCATATTCTTGCACTTGAATACGACAGAGATGTTATACCCAGTGGAAGTAATGTTTTGAGCAACTTGTTCTGCTGTTGCTAGAATCTTGTCTGTTTGTATGGCTGATTTAACTCTCTTCCTTACTACATCACTCTTCCATTATAAATAAGGGTACTTAGATTTTGTGGACATTTTGTTACAAGAGCAAAATGTAGCTCTTCACTAATAAAGGCAAACAGGAGAAATGTGTGGGATGTTTCAAAAACAGCGTACATTAGTTTCTCCTCAACTAACAGTTTGTTTATTTTTACATTTATACAATACCACATCTTAGTTACTCTTATTTTTCACATAGCAATTGACTATATAACTATAATAAAGTGTATTTTTAAATAGAAGATCTATTATAATATATCTTTGCAATGAAGATCTATTTATCTTAACATACTTCCTTTCTGTTTTAGGCATCTATTAGCAAGCTAAAAGTGACTGAACCATGGCTCAGTTTCCATCACCTTTTGGGGGTAAGATTTTTGTAGTTTGATTTTGTTTTGTTTTTAAATCAGAAAAATTACATTCCTTTCCAAATGCATTCTAGATAGTAATGTCTGAGAGACCAATTCACGTAATGTTTAGCCATCTGCTCTTCTGGCACTCTAAGGTGTGACAAAGTGGGTTTTTCCTCCTTATTATGTTGTATGTGAGCCTATGTGAGTCTTACTGTTTTGCATGAATACTGTGTGTACCTCAGTTTTCCTGTGTATTGCACCAATGCCTAGGTGGTGGGAATAAGTGTGTGACTTCTGCTGAGACTCTCGGGGGCAGGTGAGGTGGCTCTAGCTGCTTGCATGTAAGCAATAGATGGTGCCCTTCGTAACCCGAGACCCAGGAGGGGGATGCGACCAGGTGACACTTTGCCTGGGAAGCGAGACAAAGACCAGGAGGACGGGCCAACAGATGTGTCAGAGGTCAGCCGGGCAGTCTGTGGTTGCGGACTCAGAGGGGGGATGGACTTCAAGTAGGAAAGGAGTCAGGCAGGATTGGAAAAGAACTGTCCCCAGGGGCAAGAAGCCCTCCATCCTGCCCCCAATCTCCTAATGGGATCAACACTAGATGGGCAGCATGCTAGCTGGAAGATCACGCCTGAGTCTCAATAGCCCCCACTAGTGGCTCTCAACCTTTCCAGACTATAGTACTGTACTCCTTTCAGGAGTCTGATTTGTCTTGTGTACCCCCAAGTTTCACCTCACTTAAAAACTACTTGCTTACAAAATCAGACATAAATATACAAAAGTGTCACAGCCCACTATTACTGAAAAACTGCTTACATTCTCATTTTTACCATATAATTCTAAAATAAATCAATTGGAGTATAAATATTGTACTTACATTTCAGTGTATAGAGCAGTATAAACAAGTCATTGTCTGTGAAATTTTAGTTTGTACTGACTTAGCTAGTGGTTTTTATGTAGCCTCTTGTAAAACTAGGCAAATACCTAGATGGATTCATGTGCCCCCAGGGGTACACATACCCCTGGTTGAGAACCACTGGCCCACCGACTCCCCTATAGTTACACCTCTGACTGTGGAGCTCAGCTGCATCCCCCCTCTGCTTTCATATAGATTGCAGATGGAGGGCACTGAAAACTGTCAACACCAGCTTCCTCCCACTGCCATCTGTATAAAAACCCATCTATCAACCCCTTCCTTCCACTCATGGACCCCTACACATATGCCAGGCTGAGACCTCCAGGGCTAGTCTTAAACTCTGGACTATACTGTTTGTGTCCTGTCACAAGATAGATAAACTGTTTTATGAACAAGTTCTGTTGAAATAATGTTTGGACCATGTTTATATGAAGTTCTTAAACAGGTGTACATAGTCCTTGAGAATTAGGCATATTTAATTGGGAGTTTTCTTCTCTTGCAGTCTGATCATTTTGTCAATTACATTTTCTGTTTCAAAAAGTAAGTCTGGAACTTAGTGCTCTTTCGCTTTTTGATGAATGAAACTAAACTATTATCTTTTAGTGTATCTTTTACTGTCTGACAACGTACCTTTAAAAAAAAACACCACCACCACCACCGATTTGTTAAAAGCTTTAAAGTACTGGCCCAGGTAAACTTAGGCAATGATGTAAAAATAAAGAACAAGATCTAGACAACTTGTTTTTGCAAGTCTGTATCTTTAATGTCCTTTTCAGGAGAACTCTATTTTGTTAGCATTAGATGTCTTTGCTTTCCTGAGATTCTGGCCAGCAGTAGTTAGTTATTACTGCTTCAGCAGAGCTAATAAACGTTATATGCTCCTGGAAGTGTTGAAAGACAGTGTTGTATTATCGATTCAAAAATTATGAAGACCAACCTTAGGTGCAGTATTGTGTAATAGTATCTTAAATTCTTCAAGTGAGAGATGAAGTGTTGTAGTGTTGCTGTAAGTATAAGGAAAAGTAACCTAGAGGACAAAAGAAAGAGAAACAAATGCCAAAGTGGTTCAACTAGACAGTGGAAGTAGATTCTGCACATCCGTAGTGAAATCTGGAGAAGGCATTCTTAATGTCACTGTATTGTTTAAAAAATTAAAAGTAGTTTAATGTGAAACTTACTAAATATTGAACTACAAACTTTAAATATGCTCTGGAGGATCCAAATAGTACAAAATACTCCTACATGTATGCATTTCTCATTCACTCAGGAGTATAGTGTGGGTGCTCTCTTCCTACCTTGTGCTGCTTTGTTGCCTATTTTATGTCCTCTTGCATGTTCACATCCTTCCTGGATGAACACCTGGCATTCATTTCTAGTTCTGTGATGGTACAAACCCATTTAGTGCACGACTGTTGACGGCTTGTGACACCTCTTCACTGTTTGGTTTAGAAGAGACTGCATCATGTGCTGCGCTGCATGTGCTATTTGAGTGGGATTAGTTTCTTAAATAAGCAAAACCACATGAACTTTCCATGTTTTCTGTCTTTCATTAAATAGACATCTTTTAAATGTTGTGATCACAAATTGCATTACATGTTGTGTGATATTTTAGGTTATAAAATTGCTGAAGCATTGTTCAGAAGTTCATTTCAGTCTTGGTGGTTTGTTATGGTAAGACTGTACATATGGCTGCCTATTTAAGGATATGTATGAATGCAACTGTAGACGAGTTGGATTTGAGATTATTTTTAATCTATTCTAATACTTAAATTTTCATAGGCAAATTAATTCTGCTAGTACCACCAAGTCACAGGGTTAAAATGTTAAAACTTTGTGTATTGAAGACTTGAGGGGGGAAAAGTAGTGTCTCTTTTATGTACTTGTTTCTGACTTCTATATTTTCTTTCTACACCAGGCAACCTGGATATCTGGGCCATAACTGTGGAAGAGAGAGCTAAACATGATCAGCAGTTCCATAGTCTGAAACCAACATCTGGATTTATCACTGGTAATTAGATAGTTTTCACATCCAATTCCATTTAATAATATCTAGAATTCATAGTCAATAAATATGTACAAAAATTCATGGGAAAAATGCAGGCAAGATTTTATTCATACTGTATTTCAACTCTCTTGTATCTTTCTGTCACATCAACTCCATCCCTTTTTGAATATTGCTGAAAACCTTGTATCTTCTCCCTGGTCTATACCGCTTGATTTTTCTCTTGTCATTCTTGAAGTCAGTCCTGGTTCTCTAAAGCATTGCTACTCTATCTTGTAGAACTGCTTGTTACTACACAATAATCATTGTCATAGACTCAGAACCACAGAATCATAGTGTGATGACTTGATGTCACTTAAGTTTGGTGACTGGCACCATTGCGATACCTTGTCATGTTGATTGATCAGTATATGCAAAAGACAGTCTAATTGTAAGTTGCACCTTTTTAAAGAAAATCTGTTTAACAATTTAGTTAAACCAGTGCAAACCTCTGTATGGACAGCCTTTTATATCTGTTTACAAGTGGCTTATATCAGTTTAGCTTGTGAGGATTAAGCAATAAATCCACACACATGGCTTACACAGGTCTTTTAAACCACTGCAGATTGGGCTTAATGCCACAGAGTGATATCAAGATCTTGTTCTGTGGCTGCTTGGTGGCTCTGTTTGGATCTTCCCTTTCTCACTGCAGCTACACGTGGAAAAAGAGAATGGAGGGTGATGTGTTGCCTCCCTTGCTATCTACCTGTTAGGAGGCATTCAAGAGTCTCTGATCAAACCTGTGGTCCTGAGCGTCTCATCTGTGGTCCTAAAGAGCCACATGTTCCTCTCCTGGCACAGGTTGATTATTGCTGCCCCTCATATGACATTGTACAAAAATCTGGTGTGGTTCTGGGTGTAACTTAATTTTGTAAAAAAATTGATAAGTAATACTACTTGTAGTCTTTCTACTCCTTTCCTTCATAGATTATAAAATTTCCTTTTCAGGGACCTAATCCTACTGCACCTAATCCTAATGTGCTGTCTTGTCTTTCCCATCCTTACTCACCTACCTTTACCAACCTGGGCTGAAAATGGGAAATGACCTCAAAAAATTTGCTATTGCGTTTCTCAATGGCTAATTAGTCTCAAATGATAACTGAAGAGTCCCTTACTCAGTTTGTGTTGACTGGTCTGTATTGTACCTTAAATACCCATGAAAAAATTGAATGTTTTATGTTTGTATTGATGGGAAATAGTGTTTCCTGTGGAGAAAGTGTGTGCTTCCTTGATTTCACTAGGCAGATGACTCCAACAAAGAAAGAGCTTTTAAACATGGATTGGGCAGCAGGAACCATATGTTTCCTATTGTCCATCTCCATAGATATTCCTGGAAAATGTTAATGTCAAGTTAACTTAAAATGGAAGCAACTGGTGCAAATTTAAATATTAAGGCATGGGGTGGATATCTCCCCACTAGATACCCTTGATTCACCAGTACCTAAAATTAATCTGTAGTATTGCTTGTAGCTAGCTAAGTGATAAACTGAATTTAAATAATATTCTGTATTATATCATGTTACAATATATGCCTTTTAATGTTGCTCTCTTTTGAATGTTTTGTGTTGTAATTTAACTTTTAGCTCTGTCTTCTCCTGGGTATTATTAGCAGTCTTTTTGAAATGATGCCTTACTAATTTATTTTACAGGTGATCAAGCTAGAAGCTTTTTTTTCCAATCTGGGTTACCTCAACCGGTGTTAGCACAAATATGGCAAGTATATTAAAAAAAAATCTTCAACTATATTGGAGCAAGGAATTCAATTACACAACCTTTACACTTAACATGCTGCTATTTAAAATCACTTGCTTTGCTCAGCCTATAGTCTAAAAGTCAACAAGACAAAAGTCTTTGTTGCTATGATCCAGCTGTGAATTTTTTTTAAAGTTACTAATATATTTAGTATGCCTCTTGCTGGAGGTGGCCATCTTATTGAAAAGTGATATTTGTAACCAAGCGGTGGTTTGGTAAGAAATGTAAGAAGAGACCATATAAAATGTTTCCAGCTTTGTTATTAATATAGTCATAAAATGCAACAATTAGTTTTTTTTTTAAATACTTAAGATACTAGATATACTAATGGGACTGTTAAACCAGACCTGCACAATTGTCATAACATTTATAATCTGCATAAAATCTACTCTCATCATAGTTCAGTGATAATGGAGTTTAAGGTGGGAGAGGAGGAACAATGATTTTTTTTATTTCTGGGTGAGTGAACAAATTTGCAAAGCTGTGTTAAACTGCTAATAAACCCATTTGGAAACTGGCATCTAGTTTCTTCATGTAGGGCTTTCAAATTGCTACTGTTCCAAAACATATGAAACTTCGACTCAGAAATGCTAATTTTAATGAAAATCTTGAAGAAAATATATTCTTGCTAATTGACTTTCCTTCGAAACTGAGCAAAATGAATGTGATTTTTTCCTTTGCACAGTGCACTGGCAGTGAGGGGTGGGGAGAGGAGGGATCACTGTGTTGACATGGTATCTACACAGATGAAAGTTAACATTAACCAGTAAATACAATGCGTTGTTTTCCATGGTGTCTCCTTATTGCAGCCACTCTTATACTAGTAGAAATGTCTCCGTATTCCATTCCCTTAGGGAAAAGAGTGGCTCTCTATGAAAAAGGAGAGTCATCTTGCAAGAAGACAGCTGCTTTGGAAATGAGTATCTGCCCTCTTGCTGCTTTATGACAAGGCTTGAAAGAGAGGGTGTGTGGGTGTTCTTTTGTTTCATTTTTGGTCTTCGAAATATAAGGCAAATCACATTTGGCCTTATTTTGCTGGAAGACTTGTTGAAGGTTTCAAGTGTCCATTTAAAATTTCTCTCCTCTTAATTAAAGAGGATGGAATCTTTAGTCTTAAGACATTCTTTCTCTAAAACTGTTCACTAGGCATTCGTTTTAAATGTGTTGTTAAAACTAAACAGTTGTAAATAGTCTGAGGGCCTGTCGAAATAAACATTCAGTGCGAAGAAAGCTAGGGTGTAAATCTATCTGTGTGGACCCTGCTACTGTGAATTCAAAAGTTCTCTCATGTGCATTGACCTACTCCTGTTTCAAAGCTGAGTAGATCAAAGTGCACTGGGCAACTTTTAGTGCACAGTAACAAGGTCCACAGGAACAGCTGGTGCCTGGCACTCTCGTGTGCTTTAAATTTGCTGTGCATTTAGCTGTTCGTCTAGATATACCCTGACTAAAAATCTCTTCCCCTCTGAGTTATTTAAACTTTGTCTATTGAGAGATTATCATTCCACTAGCTCTGTAGTTATAGAGACTAGACCTGATTTTTGTAACTTACAAAAAACAAGAAGCAGAAATAAAACTTTAATATATTAAGGCACCTCTCTAAATCATAAGGTAAGGGGGAACCCTTTTTTCTTCTTCGAGAGGTGTCCCTGTGGATGCTCCACTGTAAGTGTTAGTGTGCTCCTACACCGTTGTTTGGAGATTTTTACAGCAGTACCCATATTGGCCGCGCATGCACAGAGCCTGCCTCACATACCAGTCTTGACTTAATAGTGTCCATGTGCAGCTGAACTCCTCAGTTCCTTCTCTACCATCCCCGGCCAGAGTCAGACCTACAGTAGACTCATTAAAACTTTCTCTCCGTCTACATCCTTTTTTCCCTTAGTTTAGCATTCTACTTACTAGATATGTTCATCCCTTAAAAAAAAAAAAAAAAAAATTTGTTCCCGCTTGTTCCTCTCAGCCTCCAGCGGACACTAATATGCCTGGCTCCCCAGGATTTAAGCAGTGCACTATGTGCAGGGATGCCATCCCTATCTCGGATGGTCACTCCCAGTGTATAAAATGCCTGGGGGAGTCCCTCATTCTTCAAAAATGTGCCTATTGTTCCAAATTAAAATCCAAGTCACATAAAGACAGAGAACTCTGCCTGAAAATGATTCTTGGGCAGAAGTCACTCGGACCTGCTTCTGACCCAGGTATAGACTCCTCAGTGAATCACAGCCCTCCCGCCTCCAAAAAGGACAAAAGAGAAAACGCCCGCCTAATTACCCAGAAGGGAAACATTGCAAGCAAAAAGGTTGCCGAGCAGGTCTATTTCTTCTATGCAGACCTTCTCTCAGCTCAGCACCTTTGATGTGCTGGGTTCCTCCGGCATCACACTAATCCCACCTCTGGCTGCGGCGACAGCACAAGCTCTTGGTGCTGAGGCTTCCGACTTCCAATTGCCTGCCTCTCTCATGGCACCGTTCGGCACTGCAATGGACACGGTGCCAGCACAGAGGAACAGACCCGGGCTGCGCTTACCTCCCCGGCACCACCAACCTCAGCACATGCATTGAGCACTACGGTGTAGAGAACGTCGGTGCCGAACAACCCTCCAGTGCTGCAGGCACTCCTAACAGAGGGGTTTCCTCTCACACAGGCTCTCCGGCACTGCAGTTGATTCATTTACCAGACCTGCAGGTGTCACCTAACCTACAGTCACCTCTACTTGACACCTTTTTTTTTTTCCCGGACATTCACATGTGGTCCGGATAGCTGTCTCCTGCTGTATCTCCCTTTTCTAGTGATGAGGATGCCATAGTGCAGGGAGACTTTTCACCATACCAGTTCTCCCAGTCAGACCCAAATCAGCACTGGTCACACAAAATCTAGGTCTTTGTTCATCAAAGACCTTCCTCCCTGGTATACGAACCCATGGATGGCACCACCTATGCCCTTTCCCAGTCAGTGGCAATACTGAGGTCCATGGGCAACATATAAGCGATCCCACTATGATAGCCAAGAAGCCAGAAATAGGAACAATACCACCTCGCCGCCACCAGTGCATACAGCTACAAATGAGACAAAAACAACAAGCTGTTACTCCACACTTCGATGAACATGCTATACATGCTTTCCCAACCCTTCTGGAGTCCATATCCACACAGGAGGAGGCTATACTGGCTGCCCCACCAACACTGTCGGATGATTTCTTAAAATTTCAAGATCTCTTCAAAAGAGTCGCCAATGAGTTGAGGATTAATCTAGAGGAAGTTTCTGAAAACCAGTATGGGTTGACTGACATTCTGCAACCTACCTCCACATCCAAGATTGCCTTACCTATAAATTCAGCCATTATGGATCCCGCCAAAACCATATGGCAGACACCAGCTACTAGCACACCTACCTGTAAGCGAGCTGACAGGAAATATTTTATTCCTTCCAAAGGGTTGGAGTTCTTTTTTACTCACATAGCCAAACTCATTGGTAGTAGAGGCAGCTAGCCACAAGAACAAACACCAATTTGCCCGTTCTACCCCAACTGTTAAAGACAGTAAAAGGCTGGACCTGCTTGATCGTAAAGTGTATGCTTCGTCCACATTACAATTCCGGATATCTAATTATTCTGTCTCTGAGGGACAAATCATCTCCTGTGCCTCACTACAAGCTGTGCTTGATGTTGCTAATACAGCTGCATGGTCCACTGCTACAGCAGTCATGATGCGTCGAGCTTCATGGCTTTCATAGTCGTCTTTTCTCCACGCTGTTCAGAATACCAACGAAGATCTCCCTTTTGGTGGTGGAAAACTATTTGCCAGTAACACCAACAACGTACTTCACTCCATGAAGGACTCGAGAGTGACATTACAGTCTCTCTGTATCCAAACCTCTGTGTCGGGTTCCCTCCCCACTCTGAACTCTGGGGTACAGATGTGGGGACCTGCATGAAAGACCCCCTAAGCTTATTTCTATCATCTTAGGTTAAAAACTTCCCCAAGGCACAAATCCTTCCTTGTCCTTGGATGGGTACTGCTGCCACCACCACGTGAGGTAGACAAAGATTCAGGAAAAGGACCACTTGGAGTTCCTGTTTCCCCAAAATATTCCCCCAAACCCCTTCACCTCCTTTCCTGGGGAGGCTTGAGAATAATGTACCAACCAATAAGTAAGGTGAGCATAGACCAGACCCTTGGGTTTTTAGGACACTAAAAACCGGTCAGACACCCTGCAAAATAGGAGGAGACAATATAGATACCAACCTTATCAATGTCCATGCTACCTGACGTATACTCAACAAAGTCATAGACCATATGAACAACAACATCAGCGACCAAGATGTTACAGCGACCATTGCTGTAACAATTCATCGGCTCCATGTCAGCCCCCTCCCACAAACAAGCAAATTTGAAGATGTGGTTGAGGATATAGAAAACATCATCCCTACTTCAGTGCCTATTCCCTTTCTATCTTTGCCCCCCAGCCCCCTCCACCCTGTCCTTTTTCAGGGACCCCTCTCACTAACAACTGCTCCGCCAAGAGGTGCATCACCTCTTCCAATTAGGAACAGTGGAACCAGTGCCCGACCAACACAGAGGAAAAGGGTTGTATTCCCATTACTTTCAACAGAAAAGAAAACTGGGGGATGGCGACCCATTCTTGATCTCAGATGCCTCAACAAATGCATTATTTAAAAAAAAAAAACCACCTCAAAATGGTGACTCTTGCAACCATAATCCCAGCACTGAAGCAGGGAGATTGGTTTGCAGACCTCGCCCTGCAGGGCGCTTATGTTCATGTGACCATACATACTGCCCATAGACATTTTATTCGCTTTGTTCTGGGCTCACAACACTACCAGTACAGGGTCCTACCTTTCGGCCTCTCGCCTGCGCCTCATGTCTTTTCCAAACTCCTCGCAGTTGTAACACCTCATCTCAAAAGGCATGGAATCATAATTTTTACTTGCCTCGACAACTATCTTTTCAAAGCCAGGACCCTCCAAGAAGCCATTCAGTCCACACAACAGACAATCCAATGTTTCCATGCTCTTGGCCTGCAAATGAACAAAGAAAATCTACACTCACACCCACCCCACAACTGGAGTTCATAGCAACACATTTCAACTCGCATAAAAGAATAGCACCTCTCCCACTCCACCTTCTCAACGCCATCAACAGTCCACAGGTGTCTGCAAGAGATTGCCTACAACTCCTAGGCCACATGGCCTCTTGCACTTTTGTTGTCAGGAACGCTCGCCTCTTCATGAGGTGTTTCCGAAGTTGGATGACCACTGCCTACAGACTGAATGTCCAATGTTCTTCAGAGTCAAGGACACCCTCCACTGGTGGACATTGCCTCACAACCTTTGCTCCGGGGTCCCCTTTCTGCAGGACGTCCCACCAGTTACCATAACTACGGACGCATTCCTTATGAGATAGGGAGTACACATGCCCCACGTAACCGGGCGCAGACTCACCGGCGGCGCCTCTTGCTGGTCGCCTCAGGGAATTAGCGTTCCAGCCTCCGGAGCGCCCTCTTCAGTGTCTCGCCTTGCTGCTGGTTCCCGTGTCCCTCCCAGGACCCCGGTGCCCCTTTCACTGGGTGCTGCCCCCTGGCAGTACCCCACAGTTCTGGGTCTTCCCCTCCCAGAGGAACCCCCAACCCACTATCCCTACCTTGCCTTAGTTGTAGACTCCTGCCAGTCTCCAGCTAGCCCCCACGCCCTGGGGCAGACTGCAGTATGAGCCACTCATCACAGGCAAGGTTGGGTTTGGACCTGCTGCCTCTGTCTAATCTTGGGCTGTTCCCTGCAACCCCAGTACCTGTTGGACCTAATGCTAGGCTACAGCCTGGGGCTCTCCTGCCTGGAGTTCCCCCAGCTCCTCAGGCCCTTCCCCAGCCCTGCTCCAATCTAGGTATTCTGCTTAGGTCCCTGCAGCCAGGTCCTTCGCTCTCAGAAGCTAGAGAGAGTGTCTCTTCTGCTCCTGGCTTCCCTGGCTTTTATAAGGCCCACTGGGTCTGTTAGGGGCGTGGCCCCCAGCTGCAGCTGCTCTGCCAATCAGCCCAGCCCTTCCCCTGGATCAGCCATCTCCCAGGGCTATCTTAAACCCCTCTGGGCCAGAGCGGGTGTCCACCCCGCTACACCCCCCCTAAACCCTCACGCCTGGGGGAAGGGGGGCCTCTTGGCCAGGGCTCCCCAGAACTAGCCCTCCAGGGTCGCCCCTCCAGGCTCACACACCTTCTCTCTGAGGCCTCCCAGGCCCGGGAGATCTCCCGGACCTGGGTCTCCACCCTCTGGCGGGCCCGTTCCGCAGCCTCAAGTCACATCCTTAATTCCGGGTCCCCCAGAGTCTCTTCTGTCTCTGTATTGATCCCCACTATTCCCTGTCCTACCCCAACCTGGGTCCCGGCCTCCTGCTGGGCCTAGTCCGTTTGGGTTTCCCTGTCACAGACCTCCCTGGTGATGGTCTGGGTCCCGCCTGCTCGCAGCTCTTCCCCTGCCCCAGCCCTCTCCCAGGGCTATCTTAGACCCCTCTGGGCCTGAGCAGGTGTCCACCCCGCTACACCCCAATACACTGTCCAGGGGCTTTCGTCTCCTGCCGAGAAGTCCCTTCACATCAACGTCTAGATCTCTGAACGCTATGCAATGCCTGCCTCCAATTTCTTCCCTTCATACAAAACCGACGAGTCAGGATAATGACTGACAACATTGCCTGCATGTTCTATGTAAACAGGCAAGGGGTGGGGTGTGTGATGCCATTCCCTTTCTACAGAAACGATGAAACGGTGGAACTCGTGTCTCAGACACAATGTCTGAATATCAGCTGCATACTTACCTGGCTCTCTCAATACCACCACAGATGACCTCAGCAGAAGATTTCCCACAGACAACGAATGGGAACTAAACGAGGATATAGTACTAGACATATTTCACACATGGGAATACCCAACCACAGACCTTTTCACAACTGCAGCAAATAAGATATGCCCAACATTTTGTTCCAGAGCGGAACTAGGCAAACACTCCTCAGGGGATGCGTTCATGTTCCCATGGAACACCGACCTAACATATGCATTTCCCCGATACCACTCATACACAAAGTACTGATAAAAATACGAACAGATCAAGCCAGGGTCATAACGATTGCCCCAACATGACCCAGACAGGCATGGTACTCTTTCCTTGTCAAGATGGTGCTTTCTGCACCCATCCCACTACCCCCTGCCCGAATCTCTTGTCCCAACAACACGGTCTACTACTCCAACCCAGTTTAACCATGTTATACCTCAAGGTTTGGCTCCTTCATGGTTCTCTCATGCCGAGCAAACTTTCTCGGAGCAGGTTCAAAATGTACTCCTTCATAGCACAACAAATTCTATATGCACCACCTACCTTCATAACTGGACAAGATTTACACAGTGGTGGGCTGCCACAGAAACCGCTCCTTTTTTCCGTGCCTCTCCCACTAATCCTCAACTATCTGTTAGAGATTAAACTTTCTGGATTCTCCCTGAGTTCCATCAAAGTCCATTTGGCCGCAGTTACAATGTTCCATGGTGCCACCAACAGTAGGCTTATCTTTGCTCACCCCATTACTAAGCGATTCCTTAAGGGACCCCAAACCCTATACCCAGACATCAAATGGCTTAATCCACCTTGGAACCTTCTCCTAGTCTTAAACTTAACATGCCTAATCCAAAAACCATTTGAACCATTAGCGACATGTTCCCCCTACATCTCTCTATGAAAACTGTATTTCTAGTAGCAATTACCTCTGCAAAATGCACAGGAGAAATTGCAGCACTCATGGCTGATCCACCATCCACCATATTTTTTAAGCACAAAGTCACCCTGTGCTTACTCCCCAGAATTCTACCAAAGGTGCACTCATCTTTCCACGTCAATGAGCCTATCCATCTCCCTACCTTTTTCCATAACCACATACAAATTCCTTTGGATCTACAATGCACACTTTAGACCTGCGCAGAGCTTTGTCCTTCTACTTGGACAGGGTTAAAACCTTTAGGCATTCCGACAAGCTATTCGTCCCCATTGCAGAATGCTCTAAGGGCTCATCAGTCTCTAACCAGACTTTCCAACTGGGTTTCGAGTTGCATTTGGCTCTATCAATTACAGAATGTGACTCCCCCTACTTTTATCAGGACTCGCTCCACCAGATCCATGGCAGCCTCAGTGGCCTTTCTACGTAATGTCGCCCTTAAGGACATTTTCAGAGCTGCCATTTGGGCTTCTGAAAATACGTTTGCAAAACATGCTCTTACACAGGGACCCATCACCGATACACGTGTGGGCAGAGCTGTTCTATCTACTGCATTTCTTCCAGATCTGAAGTCCCTACCTCCTTGAGAGATACTGCTTTTCAGTCACCTACAGTGGAACACCCACAGGGGAAGAAGGAGAAGAAAAGTTACTCACCTGTGCAGTAACTAACTGTTCTTCGAGATGAGTGTCCCTGTGGGTGCTCCACTCTCCACCCTCCTCCCCTCTACGTCGGAGCTGGGACGGCCTCCGTTGTAGAGAAGCAACTGAGGAGTTTGGCCGCGCATGCACACTATTAAGACGGGTGTGTGAGGCAGGCTCCGCGCATGTGTGGCTGATATGGGTACTGCTGTAAAAATCTCCGAACAGGGGCGCACCCACAGGTGACTCATCTCAAAGAACGTCAGTTACTGCACAGGTGAGTAACCACCTCTTGGTCACTTCTTAATTAAGTGGAGTCTGCATTTTAGGTTAGATAAGCTAATTTGCATCTAATTCCAAGGAAGGAACAGTGAATAAGAGGGTGGGATCACAATAGCTAGAGCAAGAATACCACTTGAAGAAGAACTTCCCTCCCCATTAGCCTCTTTGGATGAAGCTAAGTAAATATCTGACTGTAGATAGTCTAGCACAGATTACTGCTGTTTTACAAAAATCCTAGGAGTTAAAAAGGAACTCTAAGTGGCTCTTTCCACAGAAACTGAAAGCATGCTTAAAAATCTGATAGTTTCCTTTGTCATCAGTTGAAGCATAATTGTGTGTAAATAGACAAGTTCTCAGCCAGATCTTTGGCCTGTAATGCAATGGCAAGAAGGCAATTATATTAACAGCCACAATAGTTGTTCAAAGCAATCTGAGATGTAAAGAAACAAGAAATTTTGACCTACCCCGATTTGAGGGGTAGGATACTCCAAAGGACATCTTTGTGTGGTGGATTAAACGATCAGTAGCATGGTTCCCAAAGGTCTTGTGTTAGCTTCAAATCTTTGTGCTTATTCATGTGGATCCATTGTCACTTTTAGGTCTGAGAGACTTTCGGCTTCCATGGAGGAAGAGTGTACAGCACTTAAATAGGAAAAGCTTCAGGAGGTGTCACAAGATCTATTTAGTGGATTCATCTGCCTCAGTCTTTAGCCCAAGTGCTCTGTACGCTGTTTCAGACTATAGGTCCAGATCTTTATATGTGGGAAGAAAACTATTTACAACCTTAGTTCTCTATCTGTATTCTCTATTTCCCAGTCTAGTTGGAGTTCACCACTGACAATACCCTCAGTTTGCTAGGACTGTCATTTTTTATGAAGTTTACAGAATCTATAGGAAAAAGTTAAAACAATAAGCAACTTAAGGCCCCCAGTGCTGCAAATGTGTATCTTTACTTGTGTATCTTTACTTGCCGCAGGGGCGGATTTACCAGTAAACACAGGGTGCCCTGGCACGGGGCCCCCCAACAACAGGGGGCTCCAGGGCCAGGCACTCAGGCAGCTCAGCACCAGCACACACATACACCCCTCCCGCGGGGGGGCGCTGGGCAGGGGAGCAGGAAGGAAGGCTCCCTTGCAGCCTCAAGGGAGCAGGCGGGTGGTGTGGGTGGCAGGAGTGCTGCAAACGCGGAAGGACTCAGGAGGAGCACAGGGCGGCCGCGCAGCCAGCCGGAGAGAAGCGGCACTTTGACGGGGAAAGCGCTGCTTCTCTCTGGCTGCTGGCTGTGTGGCTGCCCCTGCTCCTTCTGAGTCCTCCGCCCATGTTCGCAGGGCTGGATTCCGAAAGGGGCTTTAGAGCTGCAGCCTGGGGCCCCCTTAGCCAAAGGCCCTGCAGCCCCTGCGTTCCAGGATACCCTGCCTGGCAGGGGACGGCCCCCAGAATTGTGGCCATGGGGGTGATGCCGCACTGCGCGGAGCCACCTGTACCCCCCCTGCAGCAAACAGGAGCTGCCCCAGGTAAGTGCTCTGCACTCCCTGCCAGCCTCCTCCCCCACCCTGAGCCTCCTCCCCCACCCTAAGTATCGCCCAGACCCTGCACCCCCAGCCCTGAGCCCCAGGAGGAGAATGGAGAAAAAAAGAATGAAAAACGGGGTTGGAGGGGAGATAAGTGAAACTGCTCCCCCCACAGTTGGGGGCCCCAGAAATGAAGCTGAGCACAGGGCCCCACTAACTCTAGATCCACCACTGACGTGCCTAATTATTTCCAAGGTCTTCAGTAGGGCTACTTGCTTGAGGGAAAGTTTTGCATATGATAATGTTGGCAGGATTGGGACCTAACTCATTAACTTGTTAGATTCATGGCTCCAAAAACCAAGTCTGATGTAATGCAAAGTCACATCTGCTTTTATAGATTCTTTTGTTAGCTAAGGAAGCATTGTCTGGGGAAGTACAGCTATGAGGCAGGAATTGCTGAGGGTTTGGCCTTGTTGACTGATAGTTCCGACAGCCTTCAGATCTGTTACAGGAGGAGTAATGCATTTTAGAATTGTCAAAAAGATATCATTTCATAATTTTAAAAAAAATTGGCTTGCATATTTTTAAAAATATCTTCAAGTATGATTTTAAAAGGTGTAGTTCTCTTTTAAATTTGGTGAAAATTGGATTGCTATTTTGAGTAATGAAAAATCTGTTTTCACTGAAATAGAATGTCAGGAAAAGCTACCTCGTTGAAATGGTGTTTAAATATTTTCTGCCCAACAGAGCTATTGTGAAAATATTTTGAAGTTGCAGTAATTTGTTTTTAGACGTGAGACTACACGAAGGCTGTATTATAAAATTTAAAATTCAGTTCTTAACAAAACATCTGTGAGCATGTTGGGACTTTTCTAGCGCAAGGCCGAGGAACTGCTATGGTTTATCATGACAATTCCTCTGCTGATCTACTTTTTTCAGGCTTTGTTGTCTGTCAAGCCAGTAATCTATAAAGTGTCTAAATAGTCTTTGAAATGGGACCGTAATGATTCAGAAGGCAAGAACTATTTTTAACTGGGCCATAATCTGGATTTCTTCCAAAACCCACAATCCCTCCTGAAATCCTCCACCCAGTCCCCTTATCTCTAGCTTAGTTTAAACTAGTACGGGAAATAACCAGTGCAAGCTGCTGCTTATTATATTCAGAATTCTATTTCTGCAGCGAACATTAAAATAGTTGGTAGATTTACCCTCTTCTGACACCTGCTTTCCTTCTAATAGTCTCAAATTTGTGGAAGCTAGAAGAATGATGGGAAAATATGATGGTAGGGCAGACCCCGGGATTTTACTATTTAATGTATACAGTAGTTTAGTGACACTGAAGACTCAGTTCCTGCTGTTGTGTTTGGGTTTCATAGTTTAGGATGAATATGGGAATTTAAGGCTAGATTTAATCCAGATCTTCAGTTGCAGTAGAACTTCCTGGCTGGAGTGTGTGGCATTCTAAAAATAACCTTTAGAAAGATATTTTTATAGTTTAATAAGCCATGCTCTAAGCAGCACACATCCTGCCTGCCCAATCCTTGCCCTCACCATCAATCTCACAGATGGCAATATTGCAGAGATTCCACGGCAAGGTATGGGAAAGATGGTAGTGCTGCTTCTACCAAAGTGTAGGCGGGGAGAGATTCATGAGAAGAGGACCCCTTTTGCACCTAGATTTTGGGGGTCTGATTCAGCCTTTTGCAATTATCCAAGTAAAAATATCTACAGTTATGAACACAGGCACATTTTATAGATATAATAAATCTGTAATCAATTTACTGTTCTATGGTGGTTTCCAGCCAGGTCTCAAATAAATGAATTAATGTACATTAAGTTCTTCCTAATTTTGTTATAACCGGATACTTGTGTTTTGTGGAACAGTGAAATGTAGGTGGTAGTTACTGTCAGCTACTCACAGCACAAGGCAATGTTTACACAAAAGTAGCATTGTAAACTCAGAGTATGTGGTTAGATTCTCTTAAAGTGATAAGAAACATGAAGTTTCTCTGTTAATTGAAAAGAGCCTTTCAGAGATACAAAAGCTTAGCTTTGTATTTCTGCTAGCACACTGTAATCATTTAAATGTGTGTAAATAATGCAGCGTTGTAGTTGTACTTCATTTTCCTGAAATTTGTGTGAAGTTGAATAAAGTAGCAAAACTGTTGAACTACAGCAAATGAGTAGAATAGCAGGAAAGACATTAACTAGAGATGAAAGATTTTTTTTTTTGACTAAATGGGTAGATAGGAGTTTTCTCATTCAATGAACATAATGGGAAGTGTGCATATCTTGCTTCTGATTATTATTAATTGCACATAGAAGGAAACTATGTAGAGTAAAAATGTATTGCCCAAAATGTGGGAAACTACTAATGGAATAATACCACCTAGCTAGGTATAATGCTTTCCATTAGTAGATCTCAAAGTGCTTTCAAAGGAGATCATTATCATGTAATGTCTGAATGAACCAGTCACATACAATGTGATGATACTTAATAGTATTCTCATGGTCAGGTGTGTGGCAGATTGAGGAGCTCTTCCTACTTTTAATAGCCGAAAACCTCCTGGAGTAGTTTGTAAATAAAAGTTGATTATGTAGTTGTAGAAGCCTTCTGGGCAGAACAAATAAGCACTGTTACAAAGGCATTTGCTTAAATATCTCCCCCCCCCCACAGCTATTGTACCACTATATCCCAGCATCAGAAATCACTTAATTGCCTGATCTGACAGTGCCAATTGGATGGACTCAGCAGAACTGACTTCTACATATGAAAAGTGAGAGATATGTTTAGTGGGGAAAACACCAGTTGCTCAGAGTGTGATCAAAGAAATCTGTCAGAGTAGCTTTCTTCAGGCAGTCTTTCTCTGATTGATATTTATGGTTAACCACCTGAGACCACATATACTAACCCCCGCCCCCCCCACCCCCCCCCACCAGTTACAACTTGGGGTCTGAATAAAGGATGACTAAACCCTGAAGAAAACTTTAATCAGAATAAACATGCTTTTCCTTTGAGTATTCTTGTAGACTGAGTGGCCTTTTTATTTGCCTTCAAAAGGTCTGGTGTTCTTTTTGTAAACTTTGTAATTTTGTAAATTTAACTTAAATATTTGTTACTGCATTCCATCATCTTTAATACTTAGCAATTTATAAGTAAGTTACTACACCTACAGTATTCATGTCTTCCTTTCACTCAAATGCAAAAGCACTGGAGGGCAAGTTATAGCCTTTAAATCTCTGGATTCCTGGGTAGAAATTCTGACAGATCAGATGCCTTTGACCTCAACCTTAGTGTCTGTGAACATTTCAAAGTCACCATGTAACTTGGTATAATTTTGATTTTCTTTCTAATCAAGCATCTTAGGAGTTGAACATGACTGCTATAGGTCAGGATCAAGGTGCATTGGTTGAGCTATGTCAGTCTGAAAAAGTAAATAAGCACATTGGTGAGAGACTTCTAACAAACTGGGTCTTCCATTACAAGAGCTGGATGATACTGGGGACAGCAAGAGAATTCAACATGTTGTATAATAGCATCTCTCTTGGTGGTATCCTCTCCAGCCACTGGGAAATGTCCACTCTGATCTTCTTGTCGAAACTTAAACTATGCATTTCTTCAACAAAGGAATGATATTTTAGTTCAGTACAGCAGTTGTGGGGTAATATGCACAAGGCTGAAGTCTAAAAGTAATTCGCTATTTGAAAGGTTTCAGAGTAACAGCCGTGTTAGTCTGTATTCGCAAAAAGAAAAGGAGTACTTGTGGCACCTTAGAGACTAACCAATTTATTTGAGCATAAGCTTTTGTGAGCTACAGCTCACTTCATCGGATGCATACTGTGGAAAATACAGAAGATGTTTGTTTTTATACACACAAATCATGGAAAAAATGGGTGTTTACCACTACAAAAGGTTTTCTCTCCCCCCACCCCACTCTCCTGCTGGTAATAGCTTCGCCGCTCATCTGGTCCACTCTCCGCAATGGTACCTGTGGAGAGAAGATGAAAGCGGTTAGTTACCTGTCCGCGTTGCTGGAACCCGGACATTCCCCCTTCTTCTTCTGGAGGTCACATGTTGCCAAGCTTCTTCACTGGCCTCTTGGCTCTGCTGTGCAACCTGCTCTAAATCTTTAGAGCTTTGTGCCCGTAGAAGCATATCCTGACTTTTGTCCAGAAAATCCTCTGTTTCTCGTATGCAACGCAGGGTCGTTATCTGTTGCTCCAGACCTTCAATCTTCTCTTTCAATATGGAGACCAGCTTGCACTTTGTACAGACAAAGTTGCTTCTGTCCTGTGGAAGAAAGACAAACATGGCACATCCAGTGCAGGTCACAACAGCTGAATCCCCCCTTCCATATCACCTTCCTACTGTGAGCTTCCTCAGAGAAGTTGGCAAGATGTAAGCCTCACTGGGCTCACTCCAGGCGAACTCCCAGGCAAACTCCTGTTGTGTGCTGCTCTGCTGTTCCCCGCTGCTCCGCCACCACTCAGCTGGTTCGCGAAGCTCTGGCTATTTTTAAACAGCCAGGCTTCCCTGAAACAGACAGCCCCAGTGCCTGCCCCCTGCAGGCTACCAGCCAATCAGGCACTCACTCAGGCTCTCACACTGCCCTCCCAGCAAACACACACTCGGATACTCACCAATCCCAGGCAAACTCCTGCTGTGTGCTGCTCTGCTGTTCCCCGCTGCTCAGCCGCCGCTCAGCAGGTTCGCGAAGCTCTGGTCCACTCTCCGCAATGGTACCTGTGGAGAGAACATGAAAGCGGTTAGTTACCTTCTGCGGAAGTTCTGCGGAAAAGGACCTAGGGGTGACAGTGGACAAGAAGCTGGATATGAGTCAGCAGTGTGCCCTTCTTGCCAAGAAGGCCAATGGCATTTTGGGATGTATAAGTAGGGGCATAGCGAGCAGATCGAGGGACGTGATCGTCCCCCTCTATTTGACATTAGTGAGGCCTCATCTGGAGTACTGTGTCCAGTTTTGGGCCCCACACTTCAAGAAGGATGTGGATAAATTGGAGAGAGTCCAGCGAAGGGCAACAAAAATGATTAGGGGTCTGGAACACATGACTTATGAGGAGAGGCTGAGGGAACTGGGATTGTTTAGCCTGCGGAAGAGAAGAATGAGGGGGGATTTGATAGCTGCTTTCAACTACCTGAGAGGTGGTTCCAGAGAGGATGGTTCTAGACTATTCTCAGTGGTAGAAGAGGACAGGACAAGGAGTAATGGTCTCAAGTTGCAGTGGGGGAGGTTTAGGTTGGATATTAGGAAAAACTTTTTTTCACTAGGAGGGTGGTGAAACACTGGAATGCGTTACCTAGGGAGGTGGTAGAATCTCCTTCCTTAGAAGTTTTTAAGGTCCGGCTTGACAAAGCCCTGGCTGGGATGATTTAATTGGGGATTGGTCCCGCCTTGAGCAGGGGGTTGGACTAGATGACCTCCGGAGGTACCTTCCAACCCTGATATTATGTGATTCTATGTAAAGTGATCACTCTCCTTACAATGTGTATGATAATCAAGGTGGGCCATTTCCAGCACAAATCCAGGTTTTCTCCCCCCCAACACTCTCCTCCCACTCTCCTGTTGGTAATAGCTTTTCTAAAGTGATCACTCTCCTTACAATGACAGGTTTCAGAGTAACAGCCGTGTTAGTCTGTATTCGCAAAAAGAAAAGGAGTACTTGTGGCACCTTAGAGACTAACCAATTTATTTGAGCATGAGCTTTCGTGAGCTACAGCTCACTTCATCGGATGCATACCGTGGAAACTGCAGCAGACTTTATATACACACAGAGAACATGAAACAATACCTCCTCCCACCCCACTCTCCTGCTGGTAATAGCTTATCTAAAGTGATCATCTAGTTGGGCTATTTCCAGCACAAATCCAGGTTTTCTCACCCTCCACCCCCCCCCCACACAAACTCACTCTCCTGCTGGTAATAGCCCATCCAAAGTGACAACTCTCTACACAATGTGCATGATAATCAAGTTGGGCCATTTCCAGCACAAATCCAGGTTCTCTCACCCCCCTCCAAAAAACACACACACAAACTCACTCTCCTGCTGGTAATAGCTCATCCAAAGTGACCACTCTCCCTACAATGTGCATGGTAATCAAGGTGGGCCATTTCCAGCACAAATCCAGGTTTTCTCACCCCCCCCTTTTTTTTTCCCCGGGGACACACACACACAAACTCACTCTCCTGCTGGCAATAGCTCATCCAAACTGACCACTCTCCAAGTTTAAATCCAAGTTTAACCAGAACGTCGGGGGGGGTGGTAGGAAAAAACAAGAGGAAATAGGCTACCTTGCATAATGACTTAGCCACTCCCAGTCTCTATTTAAGCCTAAATTAATAGTATGCAATTTGCAAATGAATTCCAATTCAGCAGTTTCTTGCTGGAGTCTGGATTTGAAGTTTTTTTGTTTTAAGATAGCGACCTTCATGTCTGTGATTGCGTGACCAGAGAGATTGAAGTGTTCTCCGACTGGTTTATGAATATTATAATTCTTGACATCTGATTTGTGTCCATTTATTCTTTTACGTAGAGACTGTCCAGTTTGACCAATGTACATGGCAGAGGGGCATTGCTGGCACATGATGGCATATATCACGTTGGTGGATGTGCAGGTGAACAAGCCTCTGATAGTGTGGCTGATGGTATTAGGCCCTGTGATGGTGTCCCCTGAATAGATATGTGGGCACAATTGGCAACGGGCTTTGTTGCAAGGATAAGTTCCTGTGTTAGTGGTTCTGTTGTGTGGTATGTGGTTGTTGGTGAGTATTTGCTTCAGGTTGCGGGGCTGTCTGTAGGCAAGGACTGGCCTGTCTCCCAAGATTTGTGAGAGTGTTGGGTCATCCTTTAGGATAGGTTGTAGATCCTTAATAATGCGTTGGAGGGGTTTTAGTTGGGGGCTGAAGGTGACGGCTAGTGGCGTTCTGTTATTTTCTTTGTTAGGCCTGTCCTGTAGTAGGTAACTTCTGGGAACTCTTCTGGCTCTATCAATCTGTTTCTTTACTTCTGCAGGTGGGTATTGTAGTTGTAAGAAAGCTTGACAGAGAACTTGTAGGTGTTTGTCTCTGTCTGAGGGGTTGGAGCAAATGCGGTTGTATCGCAGAGCTTGGCTGTAGACGATGGATCGTGTGGTGTGGTCAGGGTGAAAGCTGGAGGCATGCAGGTAGGAATAGCGGTCAGTAGGTTTCCGGTATAGGGTGGTGTTTATGTGACCATTGTTTATTAGCACTGTAGTGTCCAGGAAGTGGATCTCTTGTGTGGACTGGACTAGGCTGAGGTTGGTGGTGGGATGGAAATTGTTGAAATCATGGTGGAATTCCTCAAGGGCTTCTTTTCCATGGGTCCAGATGATGATGTCATCAATATAGCGCAAGTAGAGTAGGGGCTTTAGGGGACGAGAGCTGAGGAAGCGTTGTTCTAAATCAGCCATAAAAATTTTGGCATACTGTGGGGCCATGCGGGTACCCATAGCAGTGCCGCTGATCTGAAGGTATACATTGTCCCCAAATGTGAAATAGTTATGGGTAAGGGCAAAGTCACAAAGTTCAGCCACCAGGTTAGCCGTGACATTATTGGGGATACTGTTCCTGACGGCTTGTAGTCCATCTTTGTGTGGAATGTTGGTGTAGAGGGCTTCTACATCCATAGTGGCCAGGATGGTGTTATCAGGAAGATCACCGATGGATTGTAGTTTCCTCAGGAAGTCAGTGGTGTCTCGAAGGTAGCTGGGAGTGCTGGTAGCGTCGGGCCTGAGGAGGGAGTCTACATAGCCAGACAATCCTGCTGTCAGGATGCCAATGCCTGAGATGATGGGGCGCCCAGGATTTCCAGGTTTATGGATCTTGGGTAGTAGATAGAATATCCCAGGTCGGGGTTCCAGGGGTGTGTCTGTGCGGATTTGATCTTGTGCTTTTTCAGGAAGTTTCTTGAGCAAATGTTGTAGTTGCTTTTGGTAACTCTCAGTGGGATCATAGGGTAATGGCTTGTAGAAACTCGTGTTGGAGAGCTGCCGAGTAGCCTCTTGTTCATATTCCGACCTATTCATGATGACAACAGCACCTCCTTTGTCAGCCTTTGGATGAGATATTACCAGCAGGAGAGTGAGTTTGTGTGTGTATGGGGTGGGAGGGTGAGAAAACCTGGATTTGTGCTGGAAATAGCCCAACTAGATGATCACTTTAGATAAGCTATTACCAGCAGGAGAGTGGGGTGGGAGGAGGTATTGTCTCATGTTCTCTGTGTGTATATAAAGTCTGCTGCAGTTTCCACGGTATGCATCCGATGAAGTGAGCTGTAGCTCACGAAAGCTCATGCTCAAATAAATTGGTTCGTCTCTAAGGTGCCACAAGTACTCCTTTTCTTTCTCCTTACAATGTGTATGATAATCAAGGTGGGCCATTTCCAGCACAAATCCAGGGTTTAACAAGAACGTCGGGGGGGGGGGTAGGAAAAAACATGGGGAAATAGGCTTGAATAGAGACTGGGAGTGGCTAAGTCATTATACAAGGTAACCTACGTTAATTGTATCCAATTTGCAAATGAATTCCAATTCAGCAGTCTCTCGCTGGAGTCTGGATTTGAAGTTTTTTCTGTTGTAATATCGCAACTTTCATGTCTATAATTGCATGACCAGAGAGATTGAAGTGTTCCCCGACTGGTTTATGAATGTTATAATTCTTGACATCTGATTTGTGTTCATTTATTCTTTTACGTAGAGACTGTCCAGTTTGACCAAGGTACATGGCAGAGGGGCATTGCTGGCACATGATGGCATATATCACATTGGTAGATGTGCAGGTGAACGAGCCTCTGATAGTGTGACTGATGTTATTAGGCCCTTTGGTGTCCCCTGAATAGATAGGTGGGCACAGTTGGCAACGGGCTTTGTTGCAATTATAGGTTCCTGGGTTAGTGGTTCTGTTGTGTGGTATGTGGTTGCTGGTGAGTATTCACTTCAGGTTGGGGGGCTGTCTGTAGGCAAGGACTGGCCTGTCTCCCAAGATTTGTGAAAGTGTTGGGTCATCCTTCAGGATAGGTTGTAGATCCTTGATAATGCGTTGGAGGGGTTTTAGTTGGGGGCTGAAGATGACCGCTAGTGACGTTCTGTTATTTTCTTTGTTAGGCCTGTCCTGTAGTAGGTGACTTCTGGGAACTCTTCTGGCTCTATCAATCTGTTTCTTCACTTCCGCAGGTGGGTATTGTAGTTGTAAGAAAGCTTGACAGAGAACTTGTAGGTGTTTGTCTCTGTCTGAGGGGTTGGAGCAAATGCGGTTGTATCGCAGAGCTTGGCTGTAGACAATGGATCGTGTGGTGTGGTCAGGGTGAAAGCTGGAGGCCTGTAGGTAGGAATAGCGGTCAGTAGGTTTCCGGTATAGGGTGGTGTTTATGTGACCATTGTTTATTAGCACTGTAGTGTCCAGGAAGTGGATCTCTTGTGTGGACTGGTCCAGGCTGAGTTTGATGGTGGGATGGAAATTGTTGAAATCATGGTGGAATTCCTCAAGAGCTTATTTTCCATGGGTCCAGATGATGATGATGTCATCAATATAGCGGAAGTAGAGTAGGGGCATTAGGGGACGAGAGCTGAGGAAGTGTTGTTCTAAGTCAGCCATAAAAATGTTGGGATATTGTGGGGCCATGCGGGTACCCATAGCAGTGCCGCAGATTTGAAGGTATACATTGTCCCCAAATGTAAAATAGTTATGGGTGAGGACAAAGTCACAAAGTTCAGCCTCCAGGTTAGCCGTGACATTATCGGGGATAGTGTTCTTGATGGCTTGTAGTCCATCTTTGTGTGGAATGTTGGTGTAGAGGGCTTCTACATCCATAGTGGCCAGGATGGTGTTATCAGGAAGATCACCGATGGATTGTAGTTTCCTCAGGAAGTCAGTGGTGTCTCGAAGGTAGCTGGGAGTGCTGGTAGCGTCGGGCCTGAGGAGGGAGTCTACATAGCCAGACAATCCTGCTGTCAGGATGCCAATGCCTGAGATGATGGGGCGCCCAGGATTTCCAGTTTTATGGATCTTGGTTAGTAGATAGAATATCCCAGGTCGGGGTTCCAGGGGTGTGTCTGTGCGGGTTTGATCTTGTGCTTTTTCAGAGTTTCTTGAGCAAATGCTGTAGTTGCTTTTGGTAACTCTCAGTGGGATCAGAGGGTAATGGCTTTTAGAAAGTGGTGTTGGAGAGTTGCCGAGCAGCCTCTTGTTCATATTCCGACCTATTCATGATGACGACAGCACCTCCTTTGTCAGCCTTTTTGATTATGAGGTCAGAATTGTTTCTGAGGCTCTGGATAGCATTGTGTTCTGCATGGCTGAGGTTATGGGGCAAGTGATGCTGCTTTTCCACAAATTCAGCTCGTGCACGTCTGCAGAAGCACTCTATGTAGAAGTCCAGTCTGCTGTCTCGACCTTCAGGAGGAGTCCACTCAGAATCCTTCTTTTTGTAGTGTTGGTAGGGAGGTCTCTGTGGATTAGTATGTTGTTCAGAGGTGTGTTGGAAATATTCCTTGAGTCGGAGATGTCGAAAATAGGATTCTAGGTCACCACAGAACTGTATCATGTTCGTGGGGGTGGAGGGGCAGAAGGAGGGGCCCAGAGATAGGACAGCTGCTTCTGCTGGGCTAAGAGTATAGTTAGATAGGTTAACAATATTGCTGGGTGGGTTGAGGGAACCATTGCTGTGGCCCCTTGTGGCATTTAGTAGTTTAGAAAGTTTAGTGTCCTTTTTCTTTTGTAGAGAAGCAAAGTTTGTGTTGTAAATGGCTTGTCTAGTTTTAGTAAAGTCCAGCCACAGGGAAGTTTGTGTGGAAGGTTGTTTTTTTATGAGAGTATCCATTTTTGAGAGCTCATTCTTTATCTTTCCCTGTTTGCTGTAGAGGATGTTGATCAGGTGGTTCCGCAGTTTCTTTGAGAGCGTGTGGCACAAGCTGTCAGCATAGTCTGTGTGGTATGTAGATTGTAATGGATTTTTTACCTTCAGTCCTTTTGGTACGATGCACATCTGTTTGCATTTGGAAAGGAAGATGATGTCTGTCTGTATCTGTACAAGTTTTTTCATGCAGTTGATAGATTTCCACTCCATACAGCTAAATGCAGGGCCTTGCATAATGACAGGTTTCAGAGTAACAGCCGCGTTAGTCTGTATTCGCAAAAAGAAAAGGAGTACTTGTGGCACCTTAGAGACTAACCAATTCATTTGAGCATAAGCTTTCGTGAACTACAGCTCACTTCATCGGATGCATACTGTAGAAAATACAGTTGGGGTGTTGGGGGGGGGGGGGAGAGAACCTGGATTTGTGCTGGAAAAGGCCCACCCTGATTATCATACACATTGTAAGGAGAGTGATCACTTTACATAAGCTATTACCAGCAGGAGAGTGGGGTGGGGGAAGAGAAAACCTTTTGTAGTGGTAAACACCCATTTTTTCATGATTTGTGTGTATAAAAACAAACATCTTCTGTATTTTCCACAGTATGCATCCGATGAAGTGAGCTGTAGCTCACGAAAGCTTATGCTCAAATAAATTGGTTAGTCTCTAAGGTGCCACAAGTACTCCTTTTCTTTTTGCTATTTGAACTCTCAGTTGATTAGTGTCTCAACTCTTACTGTTCTGAGTTCTTCCTATCTGGTTCATCATATAGTTTTTTTGTTTGTTTGTTTTTAAAGTATTCTGTACAGCATATGTCTGGTTGCTTGTGACAAATATATTTGTATTCCCAGTAGAGTAGCAAAGGACAAAAAGACTTCAGGGAAGTTAATCAAACTCTTGGTTTACACACCAATATATAGGACTATAGGAGACATTTGAACTCGGTAGCTGGCAGAAATGGACAGCCCTAACGAATTAGGCTATGTAGCAAGTTTACTTTGCTTTTTAACTTTTTCCAGGAGCAGTTCTGTTCCTTCTAGCAAAAACCCCATCTTCGTTATAATCTACAAAGTTCCTGTCCTCTTGCCTACAACTTGTCGGGGGGGGAGGGGGGAGGTTCTCTTTCCTACAATAAGGTTCCCTCAAACCTCTAACATTCTCAGTCTGATTATAAGTATCTTGTATTTTAACGATCTTTGGGCTACTTTACACTGGCAGCGGCATCGCTTTAACGTGACTTGTGTAGTCATGGCAGAGCGCCAGGAGAGAGGTCTCCCAGCGCTCTTAAAAAAAACCCACCTCCACGAGGGGCATAGCTATCAGTGCTGAGAGCCCAGCGCTGGTGTACTGTCTACACTGGCATTTTACAGTGCTGAAACTTGCTGCGCTCGGGGGGGTGTAGACAAGCCCTTTGCTCATACAGCAGGAGATATTGATTTCTTATCTCAATTTCTGGCAGTTAAGTAACTGTTGTTTCAGGGAGGCCCTCATCATGGCGAGGTTGTGGGAGGAGGAGGAGGACGAGATGAGCTATAGCTTACCCTCTCAAAAAAAGCATATTTCCTCCGTTAGTCCTGGTTGGTTTTGCTCATCTCATCTCTTCATTCTGGCTGTTGGGAACTACTTACTTAGCTGCCATGTCACTGCCCCAACAGAGCCTTTATAACTAACAGCGGAAGCTATATCATACTAGCAACTTTATAAGTAATGACTGAAACATACATACTCAGTTCTGAGGATACTACTGATTAGTCTTTAGAAATCTCAGCTGGTTAACCAGGCTGATTAGAGTCCCAGAGAGTTAGGCAGATCTTACATCCAGCTGCTGAACAGCAGGCAACATTCATCTGGAATATTTGAGTGAACTTCCCTGGGTGAGGAGTGAGAGATAAAGGCATCAGGGGGCCAGTCTCTCTAGCAAGTGCGCTTGCCTCTGGAATTCTCTTCCACTAGAAGTATGCGTACTAGCTGGGCCACATTCAAGAAGTGCTCCAGTTTCTAACTGTAAATTCCGGAGCCCTTAGCATACAGAGATGGCTTTCTCATTCCTCTCTGTAAGTTTGTAGTGCCAGATTTTTGACTGGTGTCAATCAGCATTTTTCCTAGCCAAACAGGAAAAAAAAGCTTGGTTAGTTTTGAACCAAAACTGAATTAGGTAGTTTGTTTTTTCTCATTGTAATGAAAAACAGAAAATTTTGTTCAAGTCAAATGAAATGTTTTGAATGTCAGTTGACGTCTTTAAATTTTTTGTTTTCAGAAAAGGTTTTCAGCAGAAATTACTTGCCAGATTTGACCTGAATTCACAAATAGTTTTGGTGCCCCGAAAAAGACAGTTTTGGGGTGGATTTATCATTTGCAGAGCCAGGTTACATGGAAGACAATGGAGCTAGGCTGATTTGCACTTGCTGAAAATCTGGCCCATAGCATTATGGAGGGCTGGGAGTTTCCCTGTGCTTGGCAAAATATTGCTTGTCATCTCAGCGATGTTCAATATGCTTTGAGAGTACACTGATGGCACTGATATAGCAACAAATTGGCTTCAGCTCCTGTCTTACAAATTTTCTCAGCTTTGCCTCTAGTCATGTGGGCACAGTGTTTACCTGCTCAGTTATTGAACTTCATTAATTATTGCCAATCCAGGAAGGTCCTTTTGATGACCCTTAATTTACTTACATAAATGCTTTCCTTGCTGCTGATTTAATTGGAAATAAACTCAGAGTTTAACTAGACTGTCTAGCCTCCCAGCTGGGCATCTGATCATAGTATTGTGTTGCCATGTCCATGGCCTATGATCAAAATATATGTTTTATTTTTAGTTTGAAATAATCCTAAAATGTTTGTACTGGAGTTAGAATAACTTTTATTCTCTCTAAGGAAAGCAACATAATATAACTCTTAATTTATAATTGCTGAAATCATTAACATGCATTTACTTGTTTTGTTTTGGTTCCCAGTTGCAGGAGCTAGTGTTGTCCCTCTTCATCCCCTCCTGCCCTCCCCACCCCCTGCTGTGCACTGTTTTCTTAAACAGTCCACTTTTTGTTTCTTCATTTGATGTACTGTAAAGTCAGAGACTACTCTACATGAAAGCCTATTCAAAAACTGGCCCCAATGTTTTATACTTGAATGCTATTGTTTAACTGAAAAACTCATTTGTATACTCAGCTATAATGGTGTTTAGTACAGAGCATGAATTTAAAGAGCAATTTATTATAGGACTAGCTGAAGTACAAATTTGTTGACTAAGTCATTTGGATCCCTGTGGTGCTGTGTGCAGTACCATGTCACTTTAATTTGTGCAATTTAGCAAAGTTTCTATAGAATTACACTAATCCTTTCTTTCAGCTTACTGTACTATAGTTCCTTCATGGAGTAAAACATAACTTAGAAAATCACAATTTTATCATTCAAAGGAAGAAATAGAGATGTTTTCAGTTTGTTCTTTAAATGGTGGCTTAGTAACCCTGGTTCTGCTCTGCAGAATTCCTCTTTAAATGGGAATCAGATGATTCTTGAGTTTCTTGGTATATGTGGGTTTTTTCTTTGTTTGTGGGAGACTTCACAAGGTCATAATTTAAAAACATAATTGTAAATCCTGCTTATTTGTAGGGCACTGGCTGACATGAACAATGATGGGAGGATGGACCAGATGGAATTTTCTATTGCTATGAAACTTATCAAACTAAAACTACAAGGTTATCAGCTCCCCTCTGTACTCCCTTCTGCCATGAAGCAGCCTCCTATTGCTGTTCCTGGTGCACCAGGGTTTGGTAAGAG
Organism: Lepidochelys olivacea; assembly: GCF_965140295.1. NCBI lineage: Eukaryota > Metazoa > Chordata > Testudines > Cheloniidae > Lepidochelys > Lepidochelys olivacea. The sequence goes on along the minus strand of NC_140411.1, from coordinate 166,476,724 downwards.
CAAAATTTTTTTCTAGTTCTGTGGTATGATAACCTCTATAAAAGTTTTGTTTGGGGGGTTTATATTTTGATTTATTTCAATTTCTAAAATTGAAAAAGGTACTACTTAAAATCAAAACGATATATAGTTTTAAAACAGCCTAATGAGCCTGGCTCCTTAGCATCCAGGCATAATCAATAACAAGTCAGTGTCCTACTCCATTGCAGACCCTGCTCTGCTCCCTCTGTACTCTCACCATCACCAAATATTAGGAAAAGCAGATGAGCCCTGCACCATGCTGTGAAGATCAACAGAGCTGGGCTGTTTCAGACCAAGGGGAGTGAGTGAATTCCGAAGTTGGGGGCCTTCAGTGAGACCACCTTGCTGGCAGTTTCCTTAGGTCTTCATTAATGGGTTCCAGCTCTAACACCTCTGCCACAGTTACAATCAGCGATCTCGATTTAATTTAACCAAAATAGTGTGGAGCAGTCCACACCTGTTTGCCTATGCAAAGAGTGACATTAATAGTAGTAGCCAGAGTGTCTACTGCTGCTCTTGTAACTTGTAACTGGTATTGCTGAAGTGGTCATGACTCCAAAGAAAGGATTGGGTAACATAGGATTGAAATAGATGGCATAAAATAAATGGGTGGGTAAAAACCTGGGTCCTAATGCTTAACATGTTGAGTTTCTTCTGCATTCTGGTGTTGAGAGCCACTTTACATGTAACCTTTAGTTTGCAACATCTCCTGGTATTTAGATGCCTGGTAATTGTGATCACCATAAAGAGTGAATTAAATAAATAATGTATTTGGTAAGTGTTGCACCAAAACTCTCACCTTTTAAAACCTGTATATCTGCTAATTAGTTATTTTTCTCCCCCCTCCCTTCCCCCAAACTTTTGCTGTTTGGTTTATAAAACTTTATCTCGGGCCCTAATGGTTGAGTGAAGTTCAAAAGAACAAATATTGGACTTAAGGAAGAAAAAGCATAAAAGATTGAAATTAAATTATGAAGCAAGAAATCCAGCAAATAATTAGGTTTTCTTTTCCTCGCCCACTGTAGACATGCTCCCAGCTGTGTGCATGCAGCCTCACCTCTTTCCCCAGTGGAATCGCTGAATCTCCTTGACCGCCACTTGTCATTTGTGCAGCTGTGCTCATACCTAAAATATCTTCTTACTGTGCTTTACCCTATTAGCTTTGCATTGCTTTGTTTTGGCAGTAGGCTGTGAGCAGTTCTGAAACTCATTCTTTTTGGACGGTGGCTAAATGTAGATTTTCAGTTCTCTACCCACTAGTGTTTGACAGTGTTGCTCTTTAGCTAGCACACAGTGAACAATTTTCTAAAGGCAGGTTTCAGAGTAGCAGCCGTGTTAGTCTGTATCCGCCAAAAGAACAGGAGGACTTGTGGCACCTTAGAGACTAATAAATTTCTTTAAGCATAAGCTTTCGTGAGCTACAGCTCACTTCATCGGATGCATGCAGTGGAAAATACAGTGGGGAGATTTTATATACACAGAGAACATGAAACAGTGGATGTTACCATACACACTGTAACAAGAGTGATCAGGTAAGGTGAGCTATTACCAGCAGGAGAGGGAAAAAACCTTTTGTAGTGATAATCAAGATGGGCCATTTCCAGCAGTTGACAAGAACGTGTGAGGAACAGTGGGGGGAGGGGTGGAAATAATCATGGGGAAATAGTTTTACTTTGTGTAATGACACATCCACTCCCAGTCTTTATTCAAGCCTAATGTAATGTCCAGTTTGCAAATTAATTCCAATTCAGCAGTCTCTCGTTGGAGTCTGTTTTTGAAATTGGAGTCTTTTTTTGTTGAAGAATGGCCACTTTTAGGTCTGTAATTGAGTAACCAGAGAGATTGAAGTGTTCTCCGACTGGTTTTTGAATGTTATAGTTCTTGACGTCTGATTTGTGTCCATTTATTCTTTTACGTAGAGACTGTCCGGTTTGGCCAATGTACATGGCAGAGGGGCATTGCTGGCACATGATGGCATATATCACACTGGTAGATGTGCAGGTGAACGAGCCTCTGATAGTGTGGCTGATGTGATTAGGCCCTATGATGGTGTCCCCTGAATAGATATGTGGACACAGTTGGCAACAGGCTTTGTTGCAAGGATAGGTTCCTGTGTTAGTGGTTCTGTTGTGTGGTGTGTGGTTGCTGGTGAGCATTTGCTTCAGATTGGGGGGGCTGTATGTAAGCAAGGACTGGCCTGTCTCCCAAGATCTGTGAGAGTGATAGGTCGTCCTTCAGGATAGGTTGTAGATTCTGGATGATGTGCTGGAGAGGTTTTAGTTGGGGGCTGAAGGTGACGGCTGGTGGCGTTCTGTTATTTTCTTTGTTGGGCCTGTCCTGTAGTAGGTGACTTCTGGGTACTCTTCTGGCTCTATCAATCTGTTTCTTCACTTCCGCAGGTGGGTATTGTAGTTGTAAGAACGCTTGATAGAGATCTTGTAGTTGTTTGTCTCTGTCTGAGGGGTTGCAGCAAATGCGGTTGTATCGTAGAGCTTGGCTGTAGAAAATGGATCGTGTGATTTGGTCTGGATGAAAGCTGGAGGCATGCAGGTAAATATAGCGGTCAGTAGGTTTCCGGTATAGGGTGGTGGTTATGTGACCATCGCTTATTAGCACCGTAGTGTCCAGGAAGTGGATCTCTTGTGTGGACTGGTCCAGGCTGAGTTTGATGGTGGGATGGAAATTGTTGAAATTATGGTGGAATTCCTCAAGGGCTTCTTTTCCATGGGTCCAGATGATGAAGATGTCATCAATATAGCGCAAGTAGGGGCGTTAGAATAACACTTCCTCAGCTCTCATCCCCTAAGTCAGCCATAAAAATGTTGGGATACTGTGGGGCCATGCGGGTACCCATAGCAGTGCCGCTGGTTTGAAGGTATACATTGTCCCCAAATGAGAAATAGTTATGGGTAAGGACAAAGTCACAAAGTTCAGCCTCCAGGTTTGCCATGAAATTATCGGGGATACTGTTCCTGACGACTTGTAGTCCATCTTTGTGTGGAATGTTGGTGTAGAGGGCTTCTACATCTATAGTGGTCAGGATGGTGTTATCAGGAAGATCACCGATGGATTGTAGTTTCCTCCGGAAGTCAGTGGTGTCTCCAAGATAGCTAGGAATGCTGGTAGCGTAGGGCCTGAGGAGGAAGTCTACATAGCCAGACAATCCTGCTGTCAGGGTGCCAATGCCTGAGATGATGGGGCATCCAGGATTTCCAGGTTTATGGATCTTTATGGATTATGGATGTTTGGAGTTCTAGGGGTGTGTCTGTGCAGATTTGTTCTTGTGCTTTTTCAGGGAGTTTCTTGAGCAGATGGTGTAGTTTCATTTGGTAACCCTCAGTGGGATCAGAGGGTAATAGCTTGTAGAATGTGGTGTTGGAGAGCTGCCTAGCAGCCTTTTGTTCATATTCCGACCTATTCATGATGACGACAGCACCTCCTTTGTCAGCCTTTTTGATTATGAGGTCAGAGTTGTTTCTGAGGCTGTGGATAGCATTGTGTTCTGCATGGCTGAGGTTATGGGGCAAGTGATGCTGTTTTTCCACAATTTCAGCCTGTGCATGTCGGCGGAAGCACTCTATGTAGAAGTCCAGTCTGTTGATTCGACCTTCAGGAGGAGTCCACTCAGAATCCTTCTTTTTGTAGTGTTGGTAGGGAGGTCTCTGTGGGTTAGTATGTTGTTCAGAGGTGTGTTGGAAATATTCTTTGAGTCGGAGACGTCGAAAATAGGATTCTAGGTCACCACAAAACTGTATCATGTTCGTGGGGGTGGAGGGGCAGAAGGAGAGGCTCCGAGATAATGTGTATGGTAACACCCATTGTTTTGTGTTTTCTGTGTATATAAAATCTCCCCACTGTATTTTCCACTGCATGCATCTGACGAAGTGAGGGGTAGTTCACGAAAGCTTACGCTCAGATAAATTTGTTAGTCTCTAATATGCCACAAATTTTCTAAAGCAAACTCTTTTATATTTCTTTGGTTAGCATTGCAGTCACATAATCCTGTAATATACATACACTATAAAATATTATGTTCTTCTCCCTAAACCATTTCATGTTGCCATTACTAACTAAGAGCTTGGTAACCCTGGAGTTTTTCAGAGTCTTTATCCTCACTTCAACCTGCTGTCTAATTCTAGGTTTACTGCTGTATAACTCTGCAGTCTGCAAACTCCTTAAATTATTTTCTGATCCAAATGATTCTAAATTGGAAAAATGTCTACTTTTTCTTGTGTGCAGGTATTGGGGGCATTGTCAGCATGCCATCTCTTACAGCTGTAGCCCCAGTACCGATGGCGTCCATTCCAGTAGTAGGAATGTCTCCACCTTTAGTATCTTCTGTTCCTAAAGCAGCAGTGCCTCCCCTGGCTAATGGAGCTCCTGCTGTTATACAACCTCTGCCTGCTTTTGCTCATCCTGGTATGCTGCATACTGACACTATGTATTTACTTTTTTTCTGTTAAACTGTTGAGCAATTTTCTTTGTATCCAAAAAGAGAGAATATGGTATTAGTAACTGTTATTATTTTAAAGAATTGCTTTATTTAGGGAATACACTTAAATTGGGTCAATTCAAATAGGATTAAAAAAAACCTTAAACCTTCAGTAGAAGAAATCTAGGTTTATTATATTTTAAAACTACTTAGATTTTTTCAGATATTTCTATACACAATCCAACAATAACCATGAACAAAATGTTGGCACTCTAGTAAAAGTACAATTAAATTAGCTTGCCCATCATCCAGAATTGATACCTACAAATTGGTACTCCTTACCTATTTGTAACCATTAAGATAATACTGTTCTTTGGATTACTTTCAAAATACCAGAATATGCAGTATTCCAACTTTTATTTTATAAAGTAAGCTGCTCTTTTAATGTATCAACCAGATTTATATTAAGATTGCAAATACAGGAAGTCATGAAGGTGATGTGTGTTGTATTTTTTGTGGAGCGGAGGAGAGGTTACTAATTTATTTTTGTATTGGGAACATTGCCTAAAAAACCCCCAAACTGATTTTAAAATTATAATACTTGTTTTGTGGGGTTAGCAGTTAGTTGTCTATCATTATGAATTGTACAGATATGTTTCAAATTTACTTTTATGATTATTCTTACTATTACAGCCACATTGCCAAAGAGTTCTTCCTTTAGTAGATCTGGACCTGGGTCACAGTTAAACGCTAAACTGCAAAAGGCACAATCATTTGATGTGGCTAGGTAAGTTAGTGTGGAGTGTTTGTGCATGCACATGTGAAATATGCTCTAGCAGGCAGTACTGCCTTAGACTCTAATAGATTAATACCATCCTTCATTAAACTTAAGTTCTGTAAGTCAGAAAATCAAGTCTTGTCAAGTTATTACTTCAAAGGTTTTATAGAATATCTTCATTAAATGTGAAATACTAGATTAGTTACAAATCAGTGAAATACAGCATTTTTAACTGTTGTAAAAGTTTCAAGTCACATTACAACATGAGGCTTTTGAGTGTGTACAGAAAAGTACATGCCTAAAGTGAGCCTAATCTGGTTCGTTTCGTATCACTAGGCCACTCCTTTTGTGCTACAGAAAGATAACACTTACATTTTTCTTAGAAAATAGAGAAGTAGTTTCAGAAGTAAAATATTAAAATGTGGGAGTGCAGTCCAGAGACTAACTCTTTCTTGTAAGTTTTTTGGTTTTATATTTTTTGTTATATGTAAGAATTTATTAAAAGACTGGTCCAAGGAGACATAAAATATTGACTTAAAGAGAACTTTGATGGGGGAGGGAAGCTAATCGTTGCAATATAGTGTTGAGGACTGAACAGTTGTTCAAATCCCTGTGGATTTCAGGGAAGGAAATAATTACTGCTTCACATACCATTTTTAAGTGTTAAAATTTTGTTTGGCTTTTAATCTTAGCTCTCCAGGTAAATTGTGTTTGGAAGTTTCTTTTGTGTCACAGTGTTAGATGCTAAATGTCACTATTATTTGTCTGTAAATGAGATTTAAAAATGCCTTGCAACTCAAACTTTTTTTTGTCTGAGTATTGTTGGGACCAGTGGAAGCAGTATGCTGTAATCCCCACACCGGGAGTGGAGTGTACCGCTTTCACCAGTGTGACGTAATAGTGATTAGCTCCATAGAGACTGAAATCCAGGACTCCTTAGGTAAAAGAACTGGATATTCCTTAAGACAGCTATCACAATGATAAGGCAAACTTCACCTCTGACTCTCTGGTCTCTTCTAGAGCTGGGTGGGATATGGTTTTCCTTTCCTGTAAAACCTTTGAGATTTCAAAAATTTTCCTGTTACATATTGGGATGAGCCTGAGACCTTTTGAAGTTTTGAGGTGAAGGAGAATAGGACAATGGGCAGACTATTCAGGGATCGATATCTCTGAATATCTCCTGTTGGAGCTGTTCCACTGTGTATAAAAAGTATTCACTGGGCCAGAGAGACACTAACTTTATAGTCCAGCGAATAGGGCAGCCGCTTGGGATGTGGGAGACCCAGATTAAAATCTGCACTCTGAGTCAGACAGAATGCCCTAATCATCATGCTGTTAGCTATTCTGAGGTGATCGGGTTCTCTCATTTTGATCAGAAATTCCATCATTTAAACAGAGATGGTTCTACAAAATTTTGGTTTTGATGAATTGGCATTTTCTGATGAGAAAACATTTTTAGTAGGGCTGTCAAGTAATTGCAGTTAATTTGTTTTGAGTTAATCTCTTGAGTTAACTCAATTCAAAAAAATTAATTATGATCACAGTTTTAATCACACCGTTAAACAATAGAATACCAATTTAAACTTATTTTAAATATTTTTGGATTTTTTTTATATTTTCAAATATATTGATTTCAATTACAACACAATACAAAGTGTACAGTGGTCACTTTATATTATATTTATTTGCACTGTAAAAGAAGATAAGAAATAGCATTTTCCAATTCACTTTATACAAGTACTATATTGCAATCTCTTTATCGTGAAAGTGCAATTTACAAATGTAGATTTGTTTGTTTGTTACATAACTGCACTCAAAAACAAAACGTAAAACTTTAGCACCTACAAGTCCACACTGCTGATGACTGGTTCTGCTTGATAACTATTCAAAGCAGTGCGGACTGATGCACGTTCATTTTTCATCATCTAAGTCAGATGCCACCAGGTTGACTTTCTTTTTTGATGGTTCAGGTTCTGTAGTTTTCCAAATCAGAGTGTTGCTCTTCTAAGACTTCTGACATCAGATTCCACACCTCATCCCTCTCAGATTTTAGAAGGCACTCCAGATTCTTAAACCTTGGGTAGAGTGCTGTAGCTCTCTTTAGAAATCTCATATTGGTACCATCTTTGTGTTTTTGTCAAGTCTGCAATGAAAGTGTTCGTAAAATGAACATCTGCTGGGTCGTCATCCAGGACTGCCATAACACGAAATATATGGCAGAATGCAGATAAAACCACGGAGCAGGAGACATACAATTCTCCCCCAAGGAGTTCAGTTACAAATTTAATTAACGGATTTTTTTTTAAACGATAGTCATAATCATGGAAGCATGTCCTCTGGAATGGTGACCAAAGCATGAAGGGGCATACCAATGTTTAGCATGTAAACGGGGCATGTAAATACCTTGCAATGCCTGCTACAAAAGTGCCATGTGAATGCCTCTTCTCACTTTCAGGTGACATTGTAAATAAGAAACGGGCAGCATTATTTCCCATAAATATGAACAAACTTGTTTGTCTGAGCAATTGGCTGAACAAGAAGTAGGACCGAGTGGACTTGTAGGCTCCAAAGTTTTACATAGATTTTTTTTTTTAAAAAACTGCAATAAAAAATAAAACATTTGTAAGGTGCAAATATTTGTAAACAAAAATATAGTGACTACTGTATACTTTGTATTCCGTGTTGTTGTTGAAATCAATATATTTGAAAATGTAGAAAACATCCAAAAACATTTAAATAAAATGGTATTCTATTGTTTAACAGTGCGATTAAAGCTACGATTAATCATGATTAATTTTTTTAATCATTTGACAGCCCTAATTTTTAGAGTTCTAGCCTGAATCTGTTGACCTGTGCTGTAGTGCTTTTTCCCCACCATGGGCTCCAAAATGCAGCTTAGACATACCTTCTCAGACTTGAGCCCTGGGCTGCCGTTCTTTGTGATCAGTCATGATTATCTCAGCAGGCCTGACTTATCTTCAGTGCCTGCAGTACCGTTCCCTCTGGGAACAGTGACAGTGCTTTAAGAAGGCTATCTACCCACTGGTTACCAAAATATTACTCACTTAGAACCAAAATGTTTTAGAGAACAGATCTTAAAACAATAAACTATTCGCTATGTGTTGCTGCCTCTCTAAAGCTTAACATTGCAGGGAGCAGGAAAAGGTCCATTTTTCTTCAGACTCCCTCCATAGATCTGCTCTTTGCGTTAGCCTGTCCCCTTTGACAGCCTCTCACAGCTGATACCTCCTCCAGTCTTCCCTTTTTGACTGTTCAGTGTTTATTTGGAGGATACTTGTCTAGATCCATTGTGTTGCTTTCCGGCTTGTTTTTCCCACAATCCCTTTTTAAGCTGCATTAGTACAGGAAAATCTTATAACTTGTTATACAATAACTTCACTGACCAGTTCACATACAGTGTTCATAAAATTATTATCTCTTAGTATTCTTAGATTATTACATAGCAGCTCCATATCAGTCACCACAGCCATCCAATACTGGGAATAAACAGGAATAGATTGCGGGGGGAGGACAAATGCATACAAATATGGTGGCTTTTCAGTGATCGATATTTTAAAAATCTTTTTAATTCTCCTTTCATCACTTAAATTAAGACATTAATATTTTGTATTCCAGTGCAAAATGTAGATGATGTACTTTAAGATTAAAAGGATCTCACTAGTTTAACAACTTCAATTTAAAATAAATATATATTGTGAGGAAAGGGGGAGGGGGGAGATAAGGGATGCAGACTGGCTCAGGCAATGTTAGAATGGAATATAAGAGTCACTACCAGTTTAGTGGTTTCAGCCCTTCTCAGCTCAGTAGGGAAAGTAGTTGCTATGCAATCTGTTCAGTGGCCTATGTGAAAGAAATTGGATTGTCTCAGTCCAATTCTTACTGTGTCCTAGCGTCCTGGCATGTTTTGGCAGACTTAATAGAGGACCATGGGTTAAATGGAGCTGAAGACTGAACTAACATTTCATTCCTATACCTGCTCTCTCCAGTTCTTAGTACTGAGACACATTGGCAGCTAGCATGGGGAAACTGTCTCTGCAAATAGCTGACCTATTTAAAAATACTTGTATTTTCCGTTAGCTCTGTTTGTTTCTTTTCAGCTCTGTTATCAGCCTCCGGTTGGTTGGTTGCTAGGCTGGAAAGACACCTGGTTAAGGTTAGCATAAGATGAGATGCTGTTTCTACCAACTACGTGGAGAGTTTCCCACCATACAATTGAACAAAGATTTTTGCATATTTTGGATCTTCCAAAGCACTGAGACTATTTACTTTTCTACCTTTCTGAAAAAGCAAAGCTATCTATGACAAGGATGAATATTTGGCCTAATTTGGGATAAGAAACATGCTTTTAAAATGCTGAACTGGGTAACTGTTCTCAACCACCACTTCAATAGTATGTAATCTTTTTGAAGTAAGAGCTGGGAAAAATTGTTGAAAGAACAAATTCAGATGTAAACCTTGAACTTCAATCTGTCCTCCTGTCACTTGAAATATGAGTATTTTTTTCTCTCTCCTAATTCCAGTGTGCCTCCTGTAGCAGAATGGGCTGTTCCTCAGTCATCAAGACTGAAATATAGGCAGCTGTTCAATAGCCATGACAAAACTATGAGTGGACACTTAACAGGTATTAGAACAATTTTTATATTCTTTATTTTTTTGCTTCCATTTGATTGATCTTTGACAACTATGTGTCTGTTAATGTGGTGCTTGAATTATGGAAGGCGAGTGAAAGCAGAGTTCGCATCCTGAAATGAGTAACTTTCCAAATGGGGGGGGAAAAGCTTATTTTCTATATTACTGTTTTCCATCCGCCCTTTAGTTACAACTGAGAGCAAACATATGATCATTTGTGAGTGGTTGCTACTTAGGGCTTGTCTACACAGGGAAGTTAGAATGCAGCAAACTAGGGTGTGAATTTATGGCACACTAGCTACTCTGCCCTGTCTCCCCAAGTGGACATTCTGACTGCACTAAAAGAGCCTGCACGAGAACGCATTTAGTGCGCAGAATGTTGACTTGGGGAAGATAGTGCAGAGTAGCTAGTGTACCGTAAATTCACACGCTAGTTTGCTGCATGTTAACTTCCCTGTGTAGACAGGCTCTTAGTAAAATGGGCGAGGGTTGGGGAAGGGAGTTCAAAAGCCATCTAATGCCCCTGTGTGACAGGCTTCAGTTGGTCCACTGAGCCACTCTGGGGGGGTGGAGAGTTACTGCCTCACCAGCAGGCCTTGATCACACCTTTCTGTCACTAGGGAATTAGCGGAGGGAGGTGTGCCGGCAAGACTCTGTGGCGCACCCCTCAGGCAGGGGAAGTGCCGGCAAGAGTCTGTGGCGTTGTCGGGATTCTGCTTCCCTAGGCAGGTTGGTTGGGGTAAGGGAACACAGGCCCACCCAACTCCACTGCATTCCAGCTCAGGGCCCTGACAATGGCGGGACCCGCTCCTCCCGCCACTGGGTGAGCGGGGAGCCATCCGCAACACGCTGACCAAATAGACCCACCGCACTGTGCAGTTCTGCCCCTGGGCTACTTCCTACCCGGTCTCTTGAGCGGGTCCCTCTGGTCCCTCCAGCTCGTCAGGGTATTCAGCTGCTGGCAGCTCCAGCTCCCCCTCTGTGTCAGGCTCACACTGGCCTGGGTTACTGCCTAGCTCCTCCAGGTACTCGGCAGCTGGCAGTCCTGGTAGCCCCAGTCCTTCCTCCAGGTCAGGTTTCTCCTGGCCCAGGGTCTTCCCTAGCTCGGCAGCAGGGTCTGAAGGGAACAGCCAGCAGCCTGTATCTGTCTCCCTCCCTGGTGCTGCCCTGACTGGGCTAAGGGCCGCGCCCTTTGTACTTCCTGTTCCATCCCTCCCCTTTCAGGGGTTGGAGTAAGCTTGGTCTGGCCCCACCCACTCAGGTTGGGAGAGTGGCTCTTTACCCTCTGGTTCGGAGGGAAACCACCCTGGCTCCCTACACCCTGGTACAGGATTATGAGAGGTACTGGGCACCTGCAACTTCCATCAGCTTCTTGCTAATTTTTTTCCTCTCCTCACTCCTGCTTTCACACTGATTGATTTATTGTCAGGGTGATCCCTTCTGGCCTTAAACTCTAACTATGACTCTGAGATCCATGCCCCAGAACTTACTTAATTTTCTTTTTGAAACTTATCCTGCCGGTGTAGTTGGACAGAGCTCCTGATCTCCACTGACCACCCAAAAAGGAAAAGCCTTTGACAATTGTGGAATTCTTCTTGTCCCCATTACTCCTTGTTGACAACCTACCAAGCGGGTGAAAGTGTTGAGTAGTGATTAACACTATCAGCTGGCTGGTAGGCTGTCATGGCTTGTAGGCTGTTAAAGAGGAGCTTTTCTCTTCAGACCACACACACAGTTGCCTCTGCCCAAGAGAGAACCCACCCCAAATGGGGGGAGGCACTGAGCATATATAGGAGTCCTCCCTCACCCTTATGTCATCCCAAGAGTTTATTGCGAGGTATGAAATTGGTTGTGGCAAACTGTGACTCCTGCAAAGGGCATGGGTGGCTGGGTCAAGCTTTGTGTGCGCCTTTCATGAGAGACAGTTTCCTCATCATGATAGCAAACTGCCTGTGCAGTGGGAAAGGGTACATTAAATGTGGGATTATTAATCCTAGCAGCATTCCTTAATCTTAGATATTCTTTTAAAATAACTTCCCTCTTGTGCTCTGTGACAGTTTGTTCTGAGCAGTAGTATGTTCAGCTCTAACACATAGGGAACTGACATTTTTCAGGTTAGCCCATCAAAACTGAGTTCTGCTCCAGAATAATGTTCTCTGATTTTTTGTTTGTTTTGTTTCTTAACCCTTGTTCTAATTTGTTAGGTCCACAAGCAAGAACTATCCTTATGCAATCAAGTTTACCACAGGCTCAGTTGGCTACAATATGGTAAAGATAGTTCCTTTAATTTTTCTCAAATCAGAAACTGTACTTATCACTCTGGATTATACCCTTTTCCCCCCATCCCCCCACTAACTTGTTAAATTTTGCAGTCTTTTTCTTTACACAAGATATACATTAAAAACTGCATACTTGTACACATTAACATTACTATTTAATAAAGGGCATTGTTAGAGGAATTAGATTAGTTGCCACTGAATTTTTCTAATGTCAGCTAATTCTTACAAAATATAAAAAATGGTTCATAAAAAGAACTCTTCGTTTATTTTACATTAGATACCTATGGTAATCCTCACCTTCTGTGTGGGTTGAAAACATAGCTGACATTTTTACTTGGTTTTGTCTTTAATTGTTTGTAAAAAAAACCCACTTTGTTTCTCTTACCTGTAGTGAAATTATACCCCGGAACTTAATACAAAAAAGTATTCTTTTAAAATGTGTAGTAAAGAAAACTGTAGCCTCCTAAAGTTGTCCTTTATCCCTAGTTGTGTCCTGGCAGAAGTATTAACTCTTTGAAAAAAGAAAAGGAGTACTTGTGGCACCTTAGAGACTAACCAATTTATTTGAGCATAAGCTTTCGTGAGCTACAGCTCACTTCATCAGATGCATACTGTGGAAAGTACAGAGATGGCATATATCACATCCACCAATATGATATATGCCATCATGTGCGAGCAATGCCCCTCTGCCATGTACATTGATCAAACTGGACAGTCTCTACATAAAAGAATAAATGGACACAAATCAGATGTCAAGAATTATAACATTCATAAACCAGGTTTCAGAGTAACAGCCGTGTTAGTCTGTCTTTGCAAAAAGAAAAGGAGTACTTGTGGCACCTTAGAGACTAACCAATTTATTTGAGCATGAGCTTTCGTGAGCCAGTCGGAGAACACTTCAATCTCTCTGGTCACGCAATTACAGACATGAAAGTTGCGATATTACAACAGAAAAACTTCAAAACTAGACTCCAGCGAGAAACTGTTGAATTGGAATTCATTTGCAAATTGGATACTATTAACTTAGGCTTGAATAGAGACTGGGAGTGGCTAAGTCATTATGCAGGGTAACCTATTTCCCCTTGTTTTTTCCTACCCCCCCACGTTCTTGTTAAACCCTGGATTTGTGCTGGAGATGGCCCAACTTGATTATCATACACATTGTAAGGAGAGTGATCACTTTAGATAAGCTATTACCAGCAGGAGAGTGGGGTGGGGGGAGAGAAAACCTTTTGTAGTGGTAAACACCCATTTTTTTCATGGTTTGTGTGTATAAAAAGATCTTCTGTACTTTCCACAGTATGCGTCCGATGAAGTGAGCTGTAGCTCACGAACGCTTATGCTCAAATAAATTGGTTAGTCTCTAAGGTGCCACAAGTACTCCTTTTCTTTTTGCAAATACAGACTAACACGGCTGTTACTCTGAAACCTGTCATTAACTCTGAGTTTCTTCTCTTTGATGTGCTTTAAAGGAGTGTCCTTTGTTTTTTATCTCCGCATTCTTATCTGCCAAAGTAGATTGCCTTCTATTAACATAACCAACCAGGTCTCTCATTTCTCCTTCAGCCTGAGTAATCTCTTGTACCTTGCTGTGTAACTGCATAGTGGCTTTAGTATTTATTTATTTGCCTTTTTACTACTCTCCTAGTATTTTTGTTCCTGATTGTTCAGGGTCACCTTCTGTGATTTTTGAAATGGCCTTCATGCCACTTTTGTGTATTTTAATGGATTAATTGCTCTCTGCTGCCTATTTCTAATTAACTTCCTCTCTTGAAATTCAGTGTATTAAATCTCTGCTTGAAATTCAGTGTCTCACTACAGTGCTACCACATGATTTCCCCTGTGCTAGGATGTCAACTATATTTATTGTCATTGTTGCATAGTGGCTGTGCCATACTTGCTTTATAGGGTTTGGCTTAGATATTATTCAGGACTTACAGTAGCCTCTTCTCTTTTGTTTCCTAACAAAGTTGCTATAAGAAGCAATGGCAACCCAATAATCCAGAACATCACTAGCTGTGACTGGGGTCCCAGTGGGGGCCAGCAGAGGTCACTTAGTTAGGGTGAACCCCAAAGAATGGGGTAGATAATCCCCAAAGCTGGTGGATGTTTTCAATACTTAAATTTACCAAGGCAGCATAAAATCACTTCTTTATTACTTCACTGGTTGCCAAGAAGTCTCCTCCCCAGGAGTTCAGAAACCCCAAGGATCTGTTTGTATCTGATCTTCCTGAGTCACCACTACTCAGACACAATTTCCCTCCACTTCCATCCTCCTCTCCAGAATCACAACATTGTTCCCTTTCCCCTCTGAGGATGGCACCGCCCTTTCCCAGCGATGCAGAGGAGAAGGAGTACTTTGTCCCACCCTCTTACTTGGGACAGGCGCAAGATACATCCTCTACATGTCCTCACTATCCACAACCAGACCAGGGCCCTGGTATGGACCGCCATGGATTTAACCCCACGTGCTGCTCCCTCCACATTGGCCATACAGGATCCTTGGGCAGGGCACAGTTCGGGAAGCCTCCCATACAGCAAAGCCAGAGGTCTACACATTCACCATCTCCATCGGTCTCTTGACCACCAGAGACTTAACCTTTCCCCATAGCAGACAAGGAGGAACACCAAGAGGCGGAAGTTCCGTCACCACTCCACTGCTTCTCTTCTTCCCCTGATGAGGCTATCATGCCTCCACCCCCTACTGCAGCAAATGACTTCAAACGCTTTCAGGAGTTTTCACAGGATTGCAGACTCCCTCTAGATTCGTTTGGAGGAAGCCAAAGAACAACAGCATAAACTCCTCGACATCCTGCATGCATCCTCATCCTCCAAAGTAGCCCTTCCTGTCAATGAGGCCCTTCTCGCCCCCTCCAAGGTGCTCTGCAGACCCCAGTGTTATTATCCCACCAATCTGAAAGCAGGCAGACAAAAAAAATTACATTCCCGCAAATGACATGGAATCTTTTTTCTCACCCCACTCCAAATTTCTTCATTGTCTATGCCGTACACAAAAAGGGACACCAATACCAACCTCAATCCACTGCTCATGGCAGACTAGAAGCAGTTGGATCTATGGACGCACAGCTTATTTATCTGCTACGCTCCAATTACGATTATCTTAACTATTCCAAAATACAGGAACTCTAAGACCTTCCTGATGGCAAAAAAGAGCAATTCCAGGCACTTGTATCCAAAGGACACTTCTTGGCCTGTATGGCTTTACAAGCCCCCTTGGACTCCATGGATACCACTGCCCATTCCATCATGACTGCAGTAGTCATGAGACGGACATCATAGCCACGCCTCTCCGACATTCCTAAGGAGGTACAAGCCACTGTCGAGGCCCTACCCTTTGAGGGCCCCAAATTATTTGTGGAGTGTATGATGAGTCCCTACACTTGCTTAAGGACTCTTAAGCAACTCTCTGCTCTCTTGGCATTTACTCACCAGTGCCAAAAAGACACTCAGGGAAATACCAACTTCCTCCATGATCCCGACCACAGCAACACACCCCCCAACAACAGTGCGATACTCAACACTGTCAACAGAAGCCCCCTACCAAGCACAGACATGACTCCTCAAGGGGCAACCTCTCACATACCTTTGGCCAAACAACAATTTTGAAGGTGTGTTCGAGGCCCTGAGAAGCCTCCCCCTATTCCAGTGAAAACAACCATCTCCAACATCCCACCAGTTTGGCGATATTCTATCCCCTTTTTTTCCATCATGGCAGCTACTTACCTCAGACAAGTGGGTTCTAGGGATAATCAAGGAAGGATACTCCATTCCTTTCCTATCTACCCCCCCCACTTCCTGTACCTCTTGAGGGACCTTTCTCACGAACGCCTTCTACGAGAAGAAATCACCTTCTGCAACTGGGAGCCATAGAGCCGGTCCCATCCCAGCATAGAGGGAAGAGTTTTTGTTCCCATTATATTTTGATCCAAAAGAAATCTGGCGGATGGAGACCAATACTAGACCTTCGAAACCTAAATGAGTTAGTCAAACTGCAGTGCTTCAAGATGGTTATCTGTTCTACCATTATCCCAGCACTTGAACACGGGGACTGGTTCTTGTTCCTTAACCTCCAAGACTCATACTTTCACATCACAATTTACCCTGCCCACACACGGTTTCTCCAATTCATCCTGGGGACTGATTACTAGGGCTCAGTGTCTGTCACGGAGGTTGCAGAAGTCACGGGTTCCGTGACTTTCCACGACCTCCGTAACTTCTCCAGTGGCCAGTGTGGCTGATCCCAGGGTCTGCTAGCCCTGGCAGTGGTGCCGCTGACCCCAGGCACCACCCTGTCCCAGCAGCAGTACCTCCCTCCCTCTCACGCCCTCTCACCCTCCCCAAGATTTAGTCACAGGTATTTAAGTCATGGATAGGTCACAGGCCATGAATTTTTTTATTGCCTGTGACCTGTCCATGACTTTTACTAAAAATACCCGTGACAAAGTATTGCTCTTCAAACTCTTGACAGCACCTAATGTGTTCTCCAAAGTCCTTGTGGTAGTGGCTGCCTATCTACACAAAGAAGGCGTTATCATCTTTCCATATTTAGATGACTGCTCTTCACAATGTCTGAATGACAATGGACCTTTTCTTGAGCCTCAGCCTTCACATAAACCTGGAGAAATCTACACTAACATTGGTGCAACACCTGTAGTCTAGCGAGGCACAATTGGATGCCATACAAGCCAGAGCCTTCCTCCCAGCTCACAGATTTTTAGTTATAGTTGATCTTGTATTCACGGTGAGAACCTGTCCCCAGATCTCAGCCAGGGCATGTCTCCAACTACTTGGCCACATGGGAGCAGCCGTCTTCATGGTAAAGTACGCATGTGTTATATCTCCAGGTGTAGCTACATAGTCTATGTACCTCACAGACACATCCTTCACAAACTCCTATCCATACCTATGAAGGTCAAGGACCGACTAGTCTGGTGGACACAGATCAAAAACGTCTGTGTTGGGGTACCTTTCCTTCAATCAGCGCCGTCCATGATTCTAACAACCGACTCCTTAATTGATTGGGGAGTACACCTTCACACTCACACAGTGCAGGACAGATAGTCCTTAACCAAATCCACCCTACACATCAACGTCCTCGAGTTATGAACAGTCTGCAGTGCCTGTTGATGTTTTCTCCCACTAATAGTGTGATGTGCTATCAGAGTCATGACTGACCATATGGCCTGCATGTTCTACATCAACAGGTAAGGTTGAGGGAGATCCCTCTCTACGCTTAGAGGCATTGAAATTATGGAACTGGTGTATCCAACACTGCATCACTATCATAGCTGTATGCCTCCATGGACACAAGAACACCATTGCAGACTCACTGAGCAGGAGATTCTCCCACAGTCACACATGGGAACTAGATACATGAGTCCTTCAGCACATCCTCAACCGCTGGGGATTACCCTCCATAGGCCTCTTGGCCACACCAGCGAACTCCCACTGCCTCAGTTTTGCTCAAGATGGGGTCGAGGATGCGAATCCCTGGAAGATGCATTCCTTATCACATGGGATACACTGGTACTCTGTGCCTTCCCTTCCTTCTCCCTTCTGTTCAGAGTACTCCACAAGAACCAAGGGGACAGAGCCAGAATCGTGCGTATAGCTCTGACATGGCCACCCCAGATCTGATATACTTACCTCATTTGCATGACAGTATGCCCTCCAACCACTCTGTGTCCAACTCAGTGACTTCTTTCACAGGATGAGGGTTGCATCCTCCATCCCAATCCACAGCTACTCCCACTGAACGCACGGCTCCTCCGTTGTTCCGGGATTCAGAAATAACCTCTTTGGAAGCAGTTAAACATGTACTTTCGAACAGCAGGCGCAATATGACTAGACGCACTTACCTCCACAAATGGACTAGAATTCAATCCTGGTGCACCTCCCATTAGGTTGAGGCACTGAGCGCTCCATTACCACTTATCCTGGACTATGTTTTGTACCTTTAAAAGATTGGGGTTATCCACAAGCTCCATAGGTGTGCATTTTGCAGCCTTCCCAACCTTTCACTGCGAGATAGACAGCCACTCCATCTTCACCCACCCGCTCATTAAACGATTCCTGAAGGGACTCCAAAATCTTTCCCCTCACATATGGTCTCCAACCCAGGCTTGGGACTCTGGTCACTAGACCTCCATTGAAACCAATGACAACTTGCTTCTATGTTCATTTATCATACAAGAACAGTATTTTTTGTTATCACCTCTGCCTGGTGGATTGGTGAAATTTTTCATAAAGACAAAGTTACGCTACACCCACATCCAAATTTTTTTATCTGAGGTACCATCTAAACCAACCTATCCACCTTCCCTGCTTCTTTCCAATGCCACCCAGCAACCAACAGGAGGCAACATTGTATACCCTGGACATCAGATGAGCAATAGCTTTCTACCTGGTCAGAACTAAACCTTTCAGGAAATCACCCTGTTTATTCCTCCCAATGGCCAAAAGATAGAAAGGCGCAGTCATTTCTAAGCAATGCCTTTCCAAGTGGATCTCACAGTGTATACATCTTTCTTACTAATTACACAATCAATAACCTCCCCATGAAACTAGAGCACATTCCACTCACTCATTCTCCACCTCAATCGCCTTTCTTAACAAAGTAGCCACATGCACATCAGCGGACACTTTTAGCCGTCACTACACTATTACTCAGGACGCCGCATCAGATACTCTTCTAGGACATGCTGGCCTATCATCCACAGTAAATGCCACTCCAAAGCTCCAGCTTTCCAGCTGGGGGTACTGCTTTATAATCACCTACAGTGGAGCACCCATAGGGACATCATTTGAAGAGAAGGTTACTCACCTCTGTGCAGTATCTGAGGTTCTTTGAGATGTGTGCCTATGCGTGCTCCACTCCCCATCCTTCTCCCCTTTGTTTCAGAGCTGAAAGATAAGCTCTGCAACAGAGAAAGAACTCGGGGGTGATCAGGCCGCACAGTGCTATATATATGTCCCACTCCCAGTATGCATGTGCAGTCCAACAGGTACTGCTGATGAAGATCTCTAATCCCAGGTACAGGGGGTGCTGCCACACCTACAGGGGAGCACCCATAGATAAAAGGACAGACTTGCACTCCATGAGGGAGGTGATCTTGCTCACTTCCCTGAGGCTTATCCTCTGGAAGTAGAACCAGTGTGGTTGCGTGCAGGAGGCAGCATTTGTGAGTCCATGCTGGCGATGGCCCCACTAAGGAGATCAGTGGCACAGACATGGGTCAGTGGTGGGTGGGGGAGGGAGGAATAGGTTAGTGGTCTTCCAAATTCTGCCCACAAATGAAGCCTTATACACTTGAGATGTCCACAACACTCCATTCTCAAAGATCTCTGCAATATGAGCCTTGCCTGTATGCTTTGAATCAGCATCCAATAACTGATGAAGCTACAACTCTGAAATCTAATGATGAAAATTTAAACTCTTAATATGAATAAAGACATTTCACACTCATGTCAGAACTGGTTTAGGCCATCATCAGACATCATTGCCTTGGTTTATATTTGGTTAACATTCACGTTTTCTTTGCATTTGTCAGTGCTGGATCTTAACTTCTTTTAAATGAAAGCTTAAATTCCAAGAACATGGTAGCAGCCTCCAGGAAAAAGTGCTGGTGTGCCAAACCACCATAAACAAGTCCAGTCTGACCCTCGCTGCACTGCATTGTGCAGTGGATATTTGTGGGAGGAACAAGACTCTACCTGCCAATCTTGCCTCTTATAGTGGGTGCATCAGCAATTCTAGGCCTGAAGGAGTAGAAACCATGGACCAGATGTGGATGCAGAGATTATAAATTGGGGGAAGAGGGGTGGCACACTTGATTTCAGCCCAGTCATAAGATATTTTAAACTTAAATGGGGGGAAATAGTTGTCAATTGTCTAACAATAGAAATAAGAAAAAATGAATCACTGGTGAATTGATAATATAGAAACCATGCCACTTAACCAGTATTTGAGTTTAAAAATTATTTTAAAACTGATTTATTTGGGTCTTTTCATTAAACAGGAATCTTTCAGATATTGACCAAGATGGAAAACTTACAGCAGAAGAGTTTATTCTGGCTATGCACTTAATTGATGTGGCCATGGCTGGCCAACCATTGCCACCTGTACTGCCTCCAGAATATATTCCACCTTCATTTAGGTAAAATGGTTATAAATGGTGCAATTTCATTCCTAAACTACTTAATCTTGGCTTTGTTTGAGGAAACCTGTTTTGATCTTTCTGTTCAGTTGTGTGGAAGTCGAGGATAAGAGGCTGGAAAAAGCTGCTACTTATCCCATTATCTCTGCATTGCACAGGCAGCATGCAATACTCTCTCACTGGGGAAATGTCTGCTGTAGCTTTTATTATTGGTTACTGGGAAATGAAAACGCTCCATCACAAGAAGTTACTTTAAGAGTACAGTTCTTGTCAATAAGTGAATTTTAGGAAAATAAACTGAGAACTAAAGCAATTTGAACTAAAATCTATTGTAATTCAGCTACCCAATATTACCCTCCCTTTTACTGCACACAAGGAGATATGTGAGAATTCAAAACTTGCCCTGAACTTCTACTATAGTAAATTCTGGTTTGTGGTCCAGTATTATTTATGGATTCCAAACACTGAGTTACTCTACTTCTTTTTCCATTTTCCTTTTCCAAGGCAAAATTGCAGTGAGACGGCACCTTTACATATGTTCACTGTCTCAGGAACTTGAAATTTAATCTTACAGATAGCGATTCATAACTTATTGCACACAGTGTTTTTTAATTAAACTTTGAGCTTCTGTATCTCCTTGCTTCTTGAGCTCTTGCCTAGACCATAGTTGTCAAACATTTTGGCCATAATTGGTTTACACAATTTATAACTATTTTTAATTGGCAGAAGAGTACGCTCTGGCAGTGGCATCTCTGTGATAAGCTCAGTATCTGTAGACCAAAGGTTGCCAGAAGAACCAGTGTTGGAAGAAGAACAGCAACAACTGGAAAAGAAATTGCCAGGTAAATGAGTTTGCAGTGTTGTTGTAGCTGTGTTGGTCCCAGGATATCAGAGACAAGGTGGGTGAGGTAATATCTTTAATTGGACCAACTTAGTTGGTCAGAGACAAATTTTTGAGCTACACAGAGTTCTTCACATGAGTGAGTGTAAGTTTAGATATGCTCTGTCCTGTTAAAGCAGAAAGCACTATCAGCTGCTCACATATATTAATAACATTAAGATTTTTTTTGTTAAGGTTACATTGTGATGCGAGAAGCATGGCTGAGATGTTGCTGTGTCCAACTGATTCCCAGTTTCTGAAATGGCTTCTGTGGGCCATTGTCAGCAGACATGGGAACAGTTTTCACACTGCTTTATCTTGCAGACCTGCCCAGACTGGGGCTACTGTAATAGTGGTATAATGTTACTTTTGACCCCCCCCCCCCCCGACTTGCACCGAGTGTATTTTGGCCTGTGTGGAGGATCAGGGCCATAGTGTGTATATACAAGTCTATTTTATTGTAATCTGTGTACTTTATGCTTTTATACATTTTTTAATCAGTTCTGTTTAAGAAGGTATCAAGTTTTCTGAACATTAACTAAATGGCTTCTGATATTAAAACATCTAAAACGTTATTGAGGAATTCTTGGCTTATGATGGGGTTGATACTTAGTTGTTGGTGTGAAGCAATAGTAACAACCAGCAGCCAGCGGGGCTTATCCTGCATGATGAGTTTTTAGAGCATATTTCTAGTTGAAATGTTTACTGCATTCTTTCGGAGAACTAGAGAAACAAAACTTGTTTCCACCCATCCAAAGTGTACTCCGTTTTCTTCACTATGAACTGCACATCTGCCTGAATGCCCCTCTGACAAAGGAGGACTGCACTCAACTAAATTACCTCAATGAATCTACTCTATACCACTCAGTGGCAGCAAGATGGTGGCCCTGGTAGAATGATGTGGGGTATTGCCACCCCCTCAACAGGTTTCCTGTGCTGTGCCTCTAGGTAGTGCCAATCCTGGAGTGAGAGCTCTAACTTGAATCCTCAAACTGATGTCTTGTGTGGGATGTGTTATCACTATATCACTGGCCTAACCCTGAGGCAACTAGTGACTGAACCAAACCCAAAGCTTGGTGTCGTATTTTCACTCATGTCTTAGTGTTGTTTTATCAGAAAAATATCTTGAAATCATGCAGTATGTAGCTCACAGAAAAAATACCTTTGTAACTGCAGTTAAATTGCTCTTAAGCTGTTATACTGCATCTCAAACTTAACTTACCTCTTTCTGTCTGCTCTATTATAAATGAAGTGCTGTAAATAAAATGATAATCAGTGAATATATTAAGTGATAAAATGTGAGGCTCAAGGTGAGCACAGTAGTTTAAGAATTGTGCTCTTCACTGCCTGGATTCAACTGGACAGTTTTTCAGAAGTTTTCCTAAATAAATTAATGAATCATAGCCTGCACTTTCTTGGCTTTGTAATAAGTTAGCTTCCACCTCAGTGGTGCTACATGGCAGTGGTTTCTAATCTCCTTGGAAAGTCATAGCTTTTACTAAACTAAAACTTGGACTTTTGGTTCTCAGTGAACAACACACACTTGATAGTATACAATTCACATATGTTGAGGGGCTCCAAATCCTAGAGTATGCAAGATGGGGGGGAATGGACTGCCTAAACGCCAGTATACACATCTGGATAGAAGCTGGGCTTGTGGCACAGAGGAGCCCAAAGGGTAGGCCTGGAATTCATTCTTCAAGTAAGGATGAGGGCTTTGGTGGAGATGGCAATATAAGTGCCAGTGACAACATCAAGAAGTATTCATTACAGTTCTGCTTATCTGTAGTTGAGAATGAGGTTGGAATACTGTTGGACACTTGTTGCATGTAGCAAACTGTTCTTGGCTCACCAGTCTGTTTTCATAGTCCTTTTGTTTGGTTGCTTGGTTTTTTTTAGACAAAGCAAAGCTTAATTTCACCATTCACATTTTCTTGTGTTGAAGTTACGTTTGAAGATAAAAAACGTGAGAACTTTGAACGTGGCAATCTGGAGCTCGAAAAGCGGAGGCAGGCCCTTCTGGAGCAGCAACGCAAAGAGCAAGAGCGTCTAGCACAACTGGAACGGGCGGAGCAGGAAAGGAAAGAACGTGAACGACAGGAGCAAGAACGTAAAAGACAACTGGAGCTGGAAAAGCAATTAGAAAAACAACGTGAATTGGAACGTCAGAGAGAAGAAGAAAGGCGGAAAGAAATAGAAAGGCGTGAGGTAAATGGATACAGAGGTAGTAGTGTTTCTGAAAATTGTCTTTTGATCTGAACAAAACCAAAAAAAGTATGTTGGCAAGTATTTTACCATACTTTTCTTTATTATAAAAGTCTTTACTTGTTTATAATTCCTTAGAAACTAATCGGTTTGTTAGTGAAATATTTTTCTTGCTACAATTAAGGAACAGACTTCAGTTTCAAGTTTCCTGGAAGTAGATAGAGACAACATTAGCTAAATCTGGGATGTTTTCTTGTGAAATGTCTCCCATCATACTGAATGGGTCAGACAGTTAGGTGTAGCATAAAGTGTTCTTGACCTCCAACCTCAAAACTTTCTGCAATGTGAAGTGATCCTGCTTTCAGTGAAGGAGCAAAGACTTCTGCCTGGGGTTGGAAATTCTTCATGCTTCTGATGCAGTCAGTACATGAGGTGAAGAGAAAATTCAATGCCAAGCTTAGGAAGAGCTGCTGTGTTTTGAAATCACCAGACTTTAACCGTTTTTAAAATTTAATGGAGCAGCACTTGACCTTCTACTCCCATATATGTTTGAGAAATTGTGTGTGATTATTCAGAGTTTATTGAAATGTCAAATTAAATGTGGGTTAATTTATTAAAATGGAAGGAATATTTGTATTTCAAAAGTAGCACCTTTGCTCATTGTGGCCTCAGTTGACCAAGAGTGTTAAGCACATGCCTAACTTTAAGCAGTGGGATGATTCTCTTGTTGTTAAAGCTAGGCATATACTTAAGTACTTTTTGAACAGGGGCATATATTAATGCTTCCAGTGTACACTATACTAGAACTATTCTAATGAGGGAGTAGGGTAGATTCACAGACTGGGCATTTCAATAGTAATTGTTTTTTTACATACTATAGGCTGCAAAAAGGGAACTTGAAAGGCAAAGACAACTTGAGTGGGAGCGTAATCGTCGGCAAGAACTACTAAATCAAAGAAACAAAGAACAAGAGGACATAGTTGTGCTAAAGGCAAAGAAAAAGACTTTAGAATTTGAGTTGGAAGCTCTAGTAAGTGAAGATCTTTTTAAAATGTTGTAGGTTTAAGTATTATATATGACCAACCATTTCCAAAAAACTTGTATTTAAGAGAAAAACTGGAGTGGTGATTACATTGTAAATGAAGTACAAGATCACAGTAACAAACACTACAGAATCTTGATTAGTTTCCATAATTACATCTTGGTTTTTATTCTACAACTAATCGACTACTTTTAGTTTTAGAAAGCATATAAAATCCAGATTTGCATGATGAATTATTGTAGTAACCAAAATGTATCTCTTCTTGCTGAAGAATGATAAAAAACATCAGCTGGAGGGAAAGCTTCAGGATATCAGGTGTCGATTGTCTATCCAAAGACATGAAATTGAGAGCACAAACAAATCTAGAGAACTGAGAATTGCAGAAATTACACACTTGCAACAGCAGTTACAGGTGAGCACGCTGGTGATTCTTATGTTTAGCCTTTAGGCTTGTTTTATATCCTCACCCATCTGGATCAGTGTCCTGACCAAACTTCCCCGCCAAACATTGCATGCTACTTTGTCATTCCTGAATAGTTCCTCTAATTCATTTTTATAGTGTCTTTCATGCTAAAAGATCAAGTCACTCTTAAAACTATGCATAGGAATTGCTTACCACACTGGAAGTTAGCAGCAATTGATTGAACATGCACAGCAATATCTCAAAAAGAAAAGGAGTACTTGTGGCACCTTAGAGACTAACCAATTTATTTGAGCATAAGCTTTCGTGAGCTACAGCTCTCTTCATCAGATGATATCTGATGAAGTGAGCTGTAGCTCACGAAAGCTTATGCTCAAATAAATTGGTTAGTCTCTAAGGTGCCACAAGTACTCCTTTTCTTTTTGCGAATACAGACTAACGCGGCTGTTACTCTGAAACCTAGCAATATCTCACACTCTTCAGATTGGAAGAAGTGATTAAATTGTCTATCTGAAAATGTACGGGGAATTGAGGGAGGTGGATTTTTTTATTAAAATATACATTTATCTATAGGAGCCCATCCCATACATTCAAATATAAGTACTACCCATAAGAAGTAGCTACCAAACTCCTCCAACCCTCAATCGAGCACCCTCCCAAGTTGGAATTCATCAGCACATTGTGGCGAACAACAGTCTTGTGAAAAGCCTGTATAGCAAACAAAGGCATAACAAGATCAGGAGGCTGGAAGATGGAAAACTTAAGATGGAAGTAAGAGTGAAAGTTTTAATGATAAGGGTAGTTAATAATTGCAATAAATTACCAAGGATTTGGTAAATTCTCCATCACTTAGAATCTTTGAATAAAGATTGGATATTTTCTGAAGATAGCTCCAGTTTCAAGTACATGTTACTGATAGCCCCAATTCAACTAAACATTGAGTGAAATCCCAATGCCTGTGATATGCAGGAGGTTAGACTTTTTTATTCCTTCTATGAAGTTGTGAAAAATGCCATTGGACTGTAGATAACAGAGGTGTTTAATACCTATTTGACTTCAGTCTTCACTTAAAAGGTTAACAGTGCCCAGATGCTCAACACAACTAATATCAACAGCAAAGGGGAAGGAGTGCAAGCCAAAACAGGGAAAGAACAGGCTAAAGAATATTTAGATAAGTTGCATGTAACTTAAGTCAGCAGGGCCTGTTGAAATTGATCCTAGGGTACTTAAGGAACTAGTTGAAGCAATCTTGGAACCATTAGCAATGATCTTTGAGAACTCTTGGGAGGATGGTTGAGGTCCCAAAAGACCAGAGAAAGGCAGGTGCTATGTTTGCCTATCTTTAAAGGACCCAGGGAATTATAGATCAGACAGCCTAACTTTGGTGCCTGGAAAGATACTGGAACAAATTTGTTAAACAATCCATTTATAAGCACCTGCAGGATAATAGGATTATCAAAAATAGTCCCTATGGATTTGTTAAGAACAAATCATGCCAAAACAACCTAATTTCCTTCTTTGATAGGGTTACTGGCCTATTGGATGGGGGGGAAGCAGTAGATGAGATGTATCTTTATTTTAGTAAGGTTTTGACACAGTCCCACATGATATTCTCATAAGCAAAGCAGGGAGATGTGGTCTAGATGAAATTACTATAAGGTGCATTCACAACTGGTTGAAAGCCCATACTTAGAATTAATGCCCTAAATCTGCAGCAAGGAAGATTTAGGTTAGATATTAGGAAAAACATTCTAACTGTGAGGGTAGTTAAACTCTGGAAGAGGGTTCCAAGGGAGGTTGTGGAATTCCCATCATTGGAGAGTTTTAAAACAAGTTGGACAAATCTTTGTCAGGGATGGCCCAAGGTTTATTTGGTTCTGCTGCCACAGAGATGATTTCTCAAGGTCCCTTCCAGCTCTACATTTTTATGATTCTATGACCACAAGTGTTTGGGACCGTAGTAAGTTAAATGGTGGATGGGTTTGGATATTTATATACGTGGGGAAAGTCCTTTTTTTTTAATAGAACTTGTAGGATGAGCTCCCACAACATAGAATGGATACTTACAGATATTTTATTTACGAATATTTGCTAAAGCCAGAAGGAACCACTATGATCACCTGATCCAAACTCCTGTGTAACACAGGCCATAGAACTTCTCTGAAATAAATTCAAATGTATGGACTCTCATTCCCTAAATTTTACATCTCAGTCAAGAGAAGTAAAAAATCTTTTCCTGTGAACATCCAGTATTCAGATTTATTTTAATGAGCTTTTGGTATTTTACTAACATATCCTTGCTGTAGATGGAAAGAGAGTAAAGGGGGCACTGACCTATGATTTTTGATACTCAAATGTAGTATATTATTCTGTTTCTTTAACAGTTAACATTGTCATGTTTAAATAAATGAGAAAATAATTTAGATTCCTGCAGAGGATCTCTGGTGAAATTCTGCCCTCAGCATGTACGTACACTTCCTGACTTTTGCTGGAAGCTGTGCATGTATATCTGAGGGCAGAATTTGTCTCTTCACTACTTTTTAGTTCAGGTGACTTCTTATTTTACACATGCAGACAGCAGTGATGTTTTGTTAGAAAGATTTTATATTCCTGGTGTGAAACCAAGCTATTTTCCTGTATTTTAAAGTTAGAAAATAGTGTTGTTTTAATACTGAAATTACCAGGTAAAATATACAGTAGGGAGTTTTTTTGGTGGGGTTTTTTTTTTTTTAGTCTAGTCCTGGCAATTTAGTTTTTCTTTTCTTGTCTGTTTTTTCTCCTTCACCATCCCAAATTTCAGACAAGCAAGGAGTGATTTGATATATATGTTAAATGTTGTGGTATTCATTGTACTTTTAGTTAGAAACTATAGTTAAATTGTAAGCTCTTTAGGGCAAAGATGACCATTCTGTGTTTTGTTCAGCACCTAGCACAATAGGGTCCTGGTCCGTGATTGGGATTTTTGGTGCTTCTGCAGAACTACTACTATTAATTCTTAATTTCAAAGAAGATGAATTGAAATTTCAATTGTGAAGATGTAAGGTTAAAGCTGTCTTAAAACTCAAACCTACAGTTACTTTTTTCAAGCCATATACAGCATAGTCTGTTCACTCGAATGAAGTCAACACTTGGAAGTTAAATCTCTCAATTTTATGCTGACATTGTATCATTTTAGTTTATGGCTTTCAATTTTATATTAAGTTTAAATTTTAAACGTCTTAAATTTCCTTTGGAGTATTATGTGGTACACTGTTAGACCCTTCATAATAGTAGCCTTTTTTTGATTGTAGTAATCATTGTAATAAAATAAGCTTCAGTTTAGGATGTCTGAGACACTTACAGTGCTAAACTTAATTTGACGCAAGCAATGACAAAAAGTCCTTCAAAACTTTTTGGCAAACTCAAGCATCAGTAAGTCTACAGCATCTTAAAATCTGTTGCTGTTTACATACTGCAGTAATGGCTCAAATTAACAAGTAGCAGCTAACTGAAGGAGAAACTGGCTGCAAGTGAGGAAATTCATACAGTATAATCCTTTTATGTAACATAAGGACTACTTAAAAAAGACGTGCATAGAGCCTAAATTTCATGTAAAAGTAATGACCACTTGTATTTCCCTTTATCCCTAAACACTTAAGCTGTTACTAGAAATTGTTTAAAAGAATGTACCACAAATCAAAGGGGTGTACAAATTTAGATAAGTTGTGTGGTGAAACTGTTGTGAACCCCCCCCGCCCCTCCCCCCCATTAAGCAACCCAAATCCTTGCAAAGCTTTTTAAACATATGCTGCCCTGGTGTCCTGGAGAATGTGAGGCCACTGGGCAATCAAGTTGCTAAAGGAGCACTCAAGGAAGACAAGGCCACTGTGGAAAAGCTAAATTTGCGTCAGTCTTTACTGCAGAGGATGTGAGGGAGATTCCCACATCTGAGCCATTCCTTTTAGGTGACAAATCTGAGGAACTGTCCCAGACTGAAGTGTCAATAGAGGTGGTTTTGGAACAAATTCATAAATTAAACCGTAGTTCCCCTGGACCTGATGGTATTCACCCGAGAGTTCTGAAAAAACTCAAATACAAACTCCTAACTGTGGTATGTAACATATTGCTTAAATCAACCTCTGTACCAGATGACTGGAGTACAGCTAATATAACACTGATTTTTTTTTTTAAAAAGGCTCCAGAGGTGATCCTGTCAATTACAGGCCAGTAAGCCTAACTTCAGTACTAGGGAAATTGGTTGAAACTACGGTAAAGAACAGAAGTGTCAGACATATAAATGAACACCGTATGATGGGGAAGAGTCAGCATGGCTTTTGTAAAGAGAAATCATAACTCGTCCATCTATTAGAATTCTTTGAGGGAGTCAACAAGCATGTGGACAAGGGTGATCCAGTGAACTTAGTGTACTTGGACTTTCAGAAATCCTTTGACAACATGCCACACCAAAGACTGTTAAGTAAAGTAAGGAGGCATGGGATAAGAAGGAATGTCCTTTCATGGGTCAGTAACTGGGAAAAAGATAGGAAACAAAGAATAGGAATAAATGGTTAGTTTTCATAGTGGAGAGAGGTAAATAGCAGAGTCCCCCAAGCATCTGTACTGGGACCGGTGCTGATTAACCTATCCATAAATGATCTTGAAAAGGGGTAAACAATGAGATGGCAAAGTTTGCATTCGATACAAGCTTATTCAAGGTAGCAAAGTCTAAAGTAGACTGCGAAGAGTGACAAAGGGATCTCACAACCCTGGGAGTCTGGGCAACAAAATGGGAGATGAAATTCAGTGTTGATTAAATGCTAAGTAATGCATATTGGGAAACATAATCCCAACTATATATACAAAATGATAGGGTCTATTAGTTTTATCACTTAAGAAAGACCTTGGAGTCATTGTGGATAGTTCTCTGAAAGCATTTGCTCAGTATGCAGCAGCAGCAGTCAAAAAAGCTAACCATATTAGGAACTGTTAGAAAAGGGATAGAATCTAGATAATAAGACAGAAAATATCATAATGCCATGATATAAATCCACAATATGCCCACATCTTGAATACTGCTTACAGTTCTGGTTGCCTCATCTCAAAAAGTACAGAAAAGAGCAACAAAAATGGTTAGGGGTATGGAACAGCTTCCATATGAGGAGAGGTTAAAAAGATTGGGACTGTTCAGCTTAGAAAAGATGACTGAGGGGGGGATATGATAGAGATCTATAAAATCATGAGTGGTGTGGGGAAACTAAGTAAGGAAGTGTTGTTTTACCCCTTCACATAACACAGATACCAAGGTTGTCCATTGATAGGCTGCAGGTTTAAAACAAACATGAGGAAGTACTACTTCACACAATACACAGTCAGCCTGTGGAACTCCATTACCAGGAGTAGATGTTGTGAAAGCCAAAAGTTTAACTGGGTTCAAAAAAGAATTGAATAAGTTCATCAAGATAATCTATTAATGGATATTTGCCAAGATGATCAGGGATGCAGCCTTATGCTCTGGGTGTCCTTAAACCTCTGAATACCAGGAGATGAGGCTGGGTGACGGGATAGATCACTTGATAATTGCCCTAGTCTGTGCGTTCTCTCTGAAGCACCTTTCAGTGGCCACTGTCAGAAGACAGGATCCTGGGTTAGATGGACCATTGGTCTGACCCAGTATGGCCATTCTGATGTTCTTATGACAAATGCTATTTTAGGTAATTGCATTTTTCCTACAGACTAAACTGAGTTCATGTTCTCTTGCCATATACTGTTTCTATGAACTGTAAACAATTCTTTCCTTCCACATTGGAATTGGCTATATTTTTATGGTAGGTAAAATGGCTTGTTTATGTAGCTTGTAAAGAACTTTTGCATCCTTTAGAATGAAAGGTGCTGCGTAAATTTTAGATATTAATATGGCTCTGGGTAAGGCTGCGAGTTTGTCACAGAGGAACGAAGTCCCGGATTCCATGACTTTCCAGGATCTCTGTTACTTCTGCAGTGGCCTTTGCAGCTGGCCTGTGGGCTGCCTGAGCAGCTCAAGCAGCACCTGGGCTAGCTGCACCAGCAGTTGCTGGAACAGTCTCAGGCTACCACCACACCCCCACCCCCGCAGCAGGAGTTTGGGTATAGAGGGGGCTCAGGGCTGGGGCAGGGGGTTGGGGCATGGGAGGGAGTGAGGGCTGCAGGCAGCATTCACCTCAGGGAGCGGTGACATGTTCCTCCATCAGCTCCTAGGCGGAGGTACAGCCAGGTGGCGCCACACGCTGCCTCCGCCCACATGCGCCGGCCCTGCAGCTCCCATTGGTCGCGGTTCCCAGCCAATGGGAGCTTCCAGCCCCACCAACCCCTTCCCCCCGAGCACCTGTGGCACTCCCGGGCCACCCCTCACCTCCACCCTACCCCAGAACACCCAAGATTAGTCAGGGGTATATAGTACAGGTCATGGACTGTGAATTTTTGTTTACTGCCTGTGACCTGTCCATGACTTTTACTAAAAATACCCATGACTAAAACGTAGCCTTAGCTATGAGTAGTTGCATTTTCATGAGTTCATTAACTGCTGCATTGTTTGTCTGAACTGCACATAACACATGTATCTATTAGGAATTGATATGTGAGAGTCTTCTGGTTTGTTTGATACTGTTTTTATAGGTTCTTATGATCCCCATCCGCGTAACACTTGAGCACCTCTTAGCTTTCTAAAAACAGAAATACCAGTAAGAATTGTTTTTGTACTGTTCTCTCGCTCTTCCCCCTCCCCCATCTAGCTCTTAAGGTGTTTTGTTTGATTAGTTGTTTGGAGGGTGGGTAACCTGTGTGGGTGTTTCTTTGTGTAGAAACAAAGGAAAAGCTGACTCAACCAAATGAGTGGAGAATGATTAAATAACTGAAGTCACTCTCTTAAAAGATAAGAATGATCACAGACCTAAGTCCAGCTCTTGTGAAGGTTTTTTCTTCTGTATCAATGGACTTCCTCCTTTAGTTTACAGCTTTCTGCTTTCAGAGCAAAGCAAATTTAACACATTGAAGATTGAGCCCTAGTCATCAGGATTCTCTCCTCCCTAAATCCCCTTGAAATGGGGTTTATTTTCACCAAAGTCAAAACTGATATTTCCGTAACATTTTGGTTCTTCTCTACAAAGTGAGAAATATATAAAACAGAGTAAAGAGAACATTTATAAAGTGGAGATAGAAAATAGAGTAGTAATGGAAGAGTTGAAAGCTTGAAATGTGGCAACACACTGTAAGTGGATTGAATGTTAGAAAACTCTGTAGAATGGAGAAACAACTGAGCTACTACAATATTTTATCACTTAATTCATGAGTCATTCACATAGGCGCTGACTCTGTGGGTGCTCTGGGGCTGGAGCACTCACAGGCAGCCAAGTTCCTCCTCAACCCGAGTGTGCCGTGCCCATGCTCCTCCACCTACCTCCCAGCACTTCCCGCTGCCAAACAGCTGTTTGACGAGGCTTAGGACTTTCCAGGGGGAGGCACGCTCAGGGGAGGAGGCGAAGAAGAGGTGGGGCAGGGACGGGGACTTGGGGGAAGGGGGTGGAATGGGGAGGGGAAGGGGGCAGGGACTTTAGGGAAGGGGTGGAATGGGGGCAGGGTGAGGGCAGTGCAGGGGCGAGGCCAGGGGCGGGGGTGGGGTTGAGCACCCACTGGGAACAGTGGAAGTCGGCCCCTATGACGTTACTGATTTTATCACATGCATACAAGGCTTGAATGCATGCAGATGTCCTTAAAATGTTACCTTTTATACTAACTTTATGAAATCAGTTTCACTGTATCACTGTAGGAGATCCGAAGGGGAGCAATTTACCTGCTTTTTAAAAAATAATTGTTTGCCTAACTGTATTAGTTCTGAGTGGGGGAGAAATTCCTCCCTCCCTGTAAATGTACCCTATGCAGCATACAACTGCTTTTTGCTTATCTCAATCATTAGTTTGCCCTCTGTTTAATTCCATTAAAATTTCCAAAACAAAATCAACTGTGTTGAAAATTACCTACTTTCTAACCTTCATTCAAACCACTCGTGGTTTTAGGTTTGGGTAAATGGTTACAATCTGAATTGAATCCTGAGCATCCAGCAATGCAATTAATACAGAGCATTAACTGTTTATAAATGCTCTATTCACAATGATTGGAACTGAATTACCATCATACCCTTAAAAAAAAAAAGGAGTGCTTGTGGCACCTTAGAGACTAACAAATTTATTTGAGCATAAGCTTTCGTGAGCTAGAGCTCACTTCATTGGATGCATTCAGTGGAAATGAATGCATCCGATGAAGTGAGCTGTAGCTCACGAAAGCTTATGCTCAAATAAATTTGTTAGTCTCTAAGGTGCCACAAGTACTCCTTTTCTTTTTGTGAATACAGACTAACACGGCTGCTACTCTGAAACCCATCATACCCTTATTTGTTTGATTATTTTCTTTTTAGCTTAAAGGTACCCAAATCATGGCCCTTCAGTATCAGCTTCTCCCAGTACATGATCCAACATTAATGTCATATTCCTCAAGTGTTGCTGCTTGAATGATTTATCACTGTATGATCACAAACCTGTAAATAATGGTGACTAATCAATAGGAAAAAGCAAAATTGCCTTGGGAGAACCTAGAAAGTAATCAGAAATTGCAAGGACATTGAGTCAATTCCTCAAAAATATTCATAAATATACATGACCACCTCATTTATAGAGGAGAAAACAAAAAGCATCTGATTGGTCTTTTTTTAAAGGAGGTTCCCAGACTCTTAATTCAAAAACTTACAAAAATCAATAGTAATAATTATCTTCATAAGATGGGGTGTCTCTCCCTTTAATTTCAGTTGGAAATCAAATGGTGCCTAATGTTTGAGTGAGATACATCTGGCTGACATTTATGATACCACACTCTTAATATACAGTGGTCTATAAACACATTTGGAAAGTCTTTGCTAAATGATCCTTTCTCCAAGTTTCTTGGGAGTGAAAAGCTGAATTAATTAAAATAGTGACTACTCTTCCAACTACTGCAAGTATTAAAAGTAGGGCTGTTGATTTAATCACAGTTAACTCATGCGATTAACTAAAAAAAAATTAATCGCGATTAATCACAGTTTTAATCACACTGCTAAACAATAGAGTACCAACTGAAATGTATTAAATATTTTTGAATGTTTTTCTACATTTTCAAATATATTAATTTCAATTATAGCACAGAATACCAAGTGTACAGTGTTCACTTTATATTATTAATTTTTATTCCAAATATTTGCACTGTAAAAATGATAAAAGAAATAGTATTTTTCACTTCAGCTCGTACAGGTAATGTAGTGCAATCTCTTTATCGTGAAAGTGCAATTTACAAATGTAGATTTTTTTGTGTATGTGTTACATATCTGTACTCAACAACAGAAACAACAACAACAACAATGTAAAACTTTAGAACCTTTAAGTCCACTCAGTCCTACTTGTTCAGCCAATCGCTAAAACAAACTAGTTTGTTTACATTTATGGAGATAATGTTGCCTGCTTCTTATTTACGTCACCTGAAAGTGATAGATATGCACATGGCACTTTTGTAGCCGGCATTGCAAAGTATTTACGAGCCAGAGATGCTAAACGTTCATATGCCTCTTTATGTTTCAACCACCATTCCAGAGGACATGCTTCCCTGCTGATGACGCTCCTTAAAAAATCATGCGTTAATGAAATTTGTGACTGAACTCCTTGGGGGAGAATTGTGTGTCTCCTGATCTGTTTTACCAACAATCTGCTATATATTTCAAGTTATAACAGTCTCAGATGATGACCTAGCACATGTTGTTCATTTCAAGGACACTTTCACTGCAGATTTGACAAAATGCAAAGAAGGTACCTATGAGAGATTTCTAAAGATACCTACAGCACTCGATCCAAGGTTTAATAATCCGAAGTGCCTTTCAAAATCTGAGAGGGACGAAGCATGCTTTCAGAAGTCTTAAAGCAACACTCCGATGTGGAAACTACAGAACCTGAACCCTTCCCCACTCCCCCCAAAAATCAACCTTCTGTGATGGCAGCTGACTCAAATTATGAAAATGAACATGCATTGGTCCACACAGCTTTGGATCATTATCAAGTAGAACCTGTCATCAGCATGGATACATGTCCTCTGGAATAGTGGTTGAGGCATGAAGGGACATACAAATATTTAGCGCATCTGGCACGTAAATATCTTGTGACACCAGCTATAACAGTGCCATGTGAACGCCTGTTCTCACTTTCAGGTGACGTTGTCTGTAAATGTAAACAAACTTGTTTGTCTGAGTGACTGGCTGAACAAGAAGTAGGACTGAGTGGACTTGTAGGTTCTAAAGTTTTACATTGTTTTGTTTTTGAGTGCAGTTATTTTTTTTACATAGTTGTACATTTTGTTATGAAAGTTGAACTTACAAGAGATCACACTACAGTACTTGTATTAGGTGAATTGAAAAATACTATTTTTGTTTATCACTTTTACACTGCCAGTATTTGGAATCAAAAATAATAATATAAAGTGAGCACTGTACACTTCATATTCTTTGTTGTAATTGAAATCAATATATTTGAAAATGTAGAAAAACATCCAAAATATTTAATAAATTTCAATTGGTAGTCTCTTGTTTAGCAGCGCAATTAAAACTGCAATTAATCGTGATTTTTTTAATCACAATTTTTTTGAGTTAATCATGTGAGTTAACTGCGATTAATCAACAGCCTTGCTATGTAGTCATTTCAATACCATCATATATGTGTTCTTGTAAGCAAATGCAAATCTTTTACTGGGCTCATGAAAGGATTAACCAGTTGTGTGATACTTATGTAGAAGGCCATGCTATGTCGTTTATGGTGGTTTGACAAATCTGTCAGGTAGTTAAATCGTCAAAACTGCTGCTGAAGTAATTTGCTTAAAAGAAAGTTTGTTTTCAAAGATACTGAGATATTGATACTGACAGTTTTTGTTTATTAAGCCATTTCGTATCAGGGTTCTGTAATCTGTTCTGACAACTTGATGTTGGGGTCAAGGCACTGGAAAAGTATGTAGTGCAATTGACAATTATCCCCTAGAAATAACAAGGATTATACATATTCTGCCATAAGAAAAATCTTCTCATTCACAGGACACCCTACAATTAAACTTTTATTTGTGCATCGCTTTCTGGGTTCCTGTAAAGTGACTGAAACAAATAATGGACTGTGATCTCTGCTGGAATGCTAAGCAGAGATCTGGAACTCTAGTATTCTTATTTGATAGTCTACAAGTAAGCAGATTTTGGTGGTTATGTGTTTGTTTAAAGGAAGATTATTTATTATCTTTGAATGATTAATAAAATTATCAATCCTTAAATCTTCCTCATCTTGATGAAACTTCTAATTACTCATTTAAATGACTCCCAGACACTTCCGAAGGGCCCTATTCAGTACCCAACTAAGTTGATTCTTGTTCCCCTATGAAAATTTCAGTCAGATCTTGCTTTGGAACTAGTTGAGATCAAGTTTGTTTGTTAGATGGGGGCAGTTTCTAAAGTAATAGATTTGACTTACTGGCTTTTTTAGGGTATAGGATGTACCTGTATGTAATGGTCCCACACAACAAGTGCTTTGATAATATTTGACTGAGTGATTGGAGCTGAAAAGAGATACTTCACTGAAGGTAAAATGGTATAATGTGAAGCTAGTGCCTATTCCTGGTTAAAGTCAATAGCTTGTTCTTTTATCTTTTCCCCAAGGAGTCTCAGCAGATGCTTGGAAGGTTGATTCCAGAAAAACAGTTACTCAATGACCAACTAAAACAAGTTCAGCAGAACAGTTTGCACAGTAAGTATGTATAATATATATCCAGGGGTGAAAGTAATTTAAGGGACTTACCGGTATGCAGGGCCGGGGTCCCCCCTCGGGTGGAAGGGGCGGGGGCCTTTACATCCCAAACCCTTTAAATTGCTGCTGCTACCCCGGGGCTCCGGTGGCAATTTAAAGGGCCTGGGGCTTCGGTAGTGGTGGCCAGGAGCCCCGGGCCCTTTAAATCACCACCGGAGCCCCATGGTAGAGATAGCTGCGGCGGCTGGGAGCCCCGGGGCTCTGGCAGTGATTTAAAGGGACGGGCTCCGGCCACTGCTGGGAGCCCAGGGCCCTTTTAAATTGCCCACCTGGAGAAGCTGCCCCCTGCCAGTATTGTCAACTGTGTACAGGCTCTTGCTGTACGCCATACCAGACAGTACTGGCTTACTTTCACCTCTGTATATATCTATATCTATCTAAAAATAAGTTTGAGTCTATTTGCACAACATATCATTTGTATCACTGATAATTCTTTTATCTTGCAAGAGAAATGCTGAGAAACGGTACAGTGTGTGACCTAAAGACGTCTGTGTAAGAAAATATCTCATTTGACAATATGTTTAAAAACAGGAGATTCTCTTCTTACCATCAAAAGAGCCTTAGAAGCCAAGGAACTAGTACGCCAGCAGCTTCGAGACCAACTAGATGAAGTAGAAAAAGAAACCAGATCAAAACTTCAGGAGATTGATATTTTCAATAATCAACTGAAGGTAACCTATGTTAATCCCTGTTTTCTAAATGTTTGGTTGATCATGGGCAGAAACATTTTACTCAGTTTTTTTAATCAGAGTTTTAATGTTAAGATCATTTTACTAAGTGACAGCATTCTGAAATATATTGTACTCTCCTCCTTTTAAGAAGACAAAATTTGGATAAATTGGCATTACTGTACACTCTGAACAAGAGGTTCCAGATTAAATCTGAAGCCACTTGGGAATAAGTTCAAGTGATCTGATCCCAGATCTATGATTACACTTGAAAAAACTACCAACCTCTACCCTCCCCATCTATAAACAGAGGTTCTGGAAATATGGTGGAATTACTGCTTCTGCAAATTCATACACCCTTCAT
Source organism: Lepidochelys olivacea (assembly GCF_965140295.1). NCBI lineage: Eukaryota > Metazoa > Chordata > Testudines > Cheloniidae > Lepidochelys > Lepidochelys olivacea. The sequence goes on along the minus strand of NC_140411.1, from coordinate 166,438,946 downwards.
TTTAAACATACCTGTAAAGTGACTTGACTTCAATTTCTATGCAGAATTTTTCTGTCACACTTGTTCCTGACTATAGTTTGTTTTTCTTTTGTCTCTTCATACTTTCACTTCTCCTGTTTTTAGTCAGTTCACAGATTGATTAGTCAGTTGTTGAGACTGTGCTTTATCTAATCACACAGTAAAAGCAGAGAAACGGCAATAGCTAGGAGAGGAAGAGCATCCTTCAAAGATAGTGCTCAAGACTTCTTCCTGACAGTTACATTCAAAAAATGGAAAATGATAACCTAATATGAAGGAACTTTTTATCTCACTGTTTCCACGGATATTTTTAAAAAAACAGCATCCAGGAGAAGATACCGTATTTCCTGCAACATACAACTAGTATATTGAACATTCTCCTTTTTGTTTTCTATATTTGCAACAAGAGCAAAAGTTTTATGGCCGATTCTGGTTTGAAATTAGATCTAATTAGGAGAATTGTCTTTCTATTAAGTTAATTTGGCTACAGATATGAATTGCATATCTTTTGTGTGAATATATCCTAAAATAATGTTAAATTAGATTTCTAATTCACTTTATTCTTGAAAAGGAAACCACACTAATCACCTGTCTGTCAGTAGTTGATACAACACAATGTTTTGAGAGATAAGGTAAACTGAATAATTTAACAAAAGTATTTAGTGTGCCTTTTCGCTACTGAGACCATAGGTCAAGTCTTTTCTGATGTTCTAATGTGTTTAACAACATAGTATACGATTGTGGCTCATCCTGGAGGTGCCCAAGACTGAGTTGCCTTGTTACTCCCCTCCCCCACCTCCAAAGATACAAACTTGCTGGTGCTTAACTGAGCATCAGCTCCCTGACAGCACCAATCTGTAAGCCACACAAATGATCCCCTCAGGCCAATGTCAGCCCTTGCTTTGCTTTACAGGTTAACGATAGGTGCATCCCAGTCACCACCTCCTTTGTAGCATTCCCCTGTGATATCTAGACCCTGTCACCAGCTACTCACAGAAATACCAGTTTTGCTATCATCAAAGGGGTGTTGTAAATGCCAGCTTCTTTGATTCAGTTGAGGATCAGCCACTGTATAACATCACAGCACTGAGGTACATTTATGGTGAAAACCATCGTAAGTTTATTATCAAAGAGAAGATTTAAGAGAGTAAAGATAATGGAAACAGGTTACATATAAAGCAAAATCAATACATGGTTTCTAGAGACTACACTTAACTTTAACAGGCTATCCATCAGTCTAAAAGCAGTCTTCAAAACGTTTCCAGCCAAAGCTGTTTGGGATCCCATTTTCATTAATGTAATCACTCTGCCCCAATTACTTCAAGTGCAGGAGAAAGGAGTATCCTGTTGCCTCCTTATATTCCCCAAAGTAATTGTTCTTCACTTCCTCCTGTTGAGTTTGTATGCAAATAGGTCTTCCATTGTGCTGGCCTACAATGCTTAATTTACATGTGAACGGAGGCAGACAGGTGAATATACATTCTTTGTCAGAAACCTGTATGCCAACTCTGCATGGATTCAAATGTTAAGCACTTATTTTGCGAGTGTGTGTGTAATTTTATATATATAAATGTCTTACATGGTATTTGTACCTACCTTTCACAACGATATTAGTGAACAGTGTTTCCCAGCTTTTACTGAAGACCTCACATGATCTTTTTTGTGGATAAATACTATGAAAGCAGTATGTACTGTAGTGTAGGTGTAGTGAGCTTGTCAAGCCCGTTAAGCGTTGCTGTTACAGAACAGTGAATCTTTTGCCAGTTGGCATTGAGGGGTTCTTAAGGTCACAACTGTAGATTGCACTACCATTGCATGTATTTTATAGTATTTTATATTCCCTGATAAGAGAAGGCCTATGGTGACCAGAGTAGTGGCTAAATTATTTGAATTACTATAACTGTTTCCTTGTGTCTTTGTGGTCTACATAATCATGTAACCATGAGATAGAACACTGGTGGTTTGGCTGGCAGTTCTTGCACTCCTCCTAAAAGTCTTACTTCATAAAGGTCCTTCTATTCAATTTCTCATTGTGGCTGGGGCTCTTCAGTCACTTATTCCTTCAAGTCAAAAATTCGCGAGTGGACACACTATGAGTGGGTTTTTGAAGCTCTTTGGAATATAATGTCACTCAGAGTTGGGTTTTCAAAAGCAGTATCTTAGGGCTTCCTTACTGAATACCTGAAAATCTTCAGGTAGTTGGGACTGCATGGTTGAGGCAACTGGTTTAAAAAAAAAAAAAAAGATAGTATGGAGAGTCTTTAACTTGTAGATCACCAGTTTGAATTTGGTCCGGGTCCATAATGTATGAAATGAGTTGGCTGTCTTAGGCAGTCTCCTAGTACAGTTTTTAGAGTAGCAGCCGTGTTAGTCTATATCCACAAAAAGAACAGGAGTACTTGTGGCACCTTAGAGACTAACAAATTTATTAGAGCATAAGCTTTCGTGAGCTACAGCCCACTTCATCAGATGCATAGAGTGGAACATATAGTAAGAAGATATGTATATACACATATACAGAGAAGGTGGAAGTAGCCATACCAACTGTAAGAGGCTAATTAATTAAGATGAGCTATTAGCAGGAGAAAAAAACTTTTGTAGTGATGATCAAGATGGCCCATTTAGACAGTTTACAGGAAAGAGTGAGGATACTTAACTTAGGGAAATAGATTCATCATGTGTAATGACCCAGCCACTCCCAGTCTCTATTCAAACCCAATGGTATCTAGTTTGCATATTAATTTAAGCTCAGCAGTTTCTCACTGGAGTCTGTTTTTGAAGCTTTTCTGTTGCAAAATTGCCACCCTTAAATCTTTTACTGAGTGGCCAGAGAGGTTGAAGTGTTCTCCTACCTGTTTTTGAATGTTATGATTCCTGAAGTCAGATTTGTGTCCATTTATTCTTTTGCATAGAGACTGTCTGCTTTGGCCAATGTACATGGCAGAGGGGCATTGCTGGCGCATGATGGCATATATCACATTGGTAGATGTGCAGGTAAAGGAGCCCCTGATGGTGTGGCTGATGTGATTAGGTCTTATGATGGTATCACTTGAATAAATATGTGGACAGAGTTGGCATTGGGCTTTGTTGCAAGGACAGGTTCCTGGGTTAGTGTTTTTGTTGTGTGGTTGCTGGAGAGTATTTGCTTCAGGTTGGGGGGCTGTCTGTAAGTGAGGACTGGTCTGTCTCCCAAGATTGGTGAGAGTGAGGGATTGTTTTGTAATAGGTTGTAAATCTTTGATGTGCTGGAGAGGTTTTAGTTGGGGGCTGAAGGTGACGGCTGGTGGCATTCTGTTATTTTCTTTGTTGGGCCTGTCCTGTAGTAGGTGACTTCTGGGTACTCTTCTGGTTCTGTCAATCTGTTTCTTCACTTCAGCAGGTGGGTATTGTAGTTTTAAGAATGCTTGATAGAGATCTTGTAGGTGTTTCTCTGTCTGAGGGATTGGAGCAAATGTGGTTGTATCTTAGAGCTTGGCTGTAGACAATGGATCATGTGGAGTGTCCTGGATGGAAGCTGGAGGCATGTAGGTACGTATAGCGGTCAGTAGGTTTCCAATATTGGGTGGTGTTTATGTGACCATTGCTTATTAGCACAGGAAATGGACCGCTTGTGTGGATTGGTCTAGGCTGAGGTTGATGGTGGGATGGAAATTGTTGAAATCATGGTGGAATTCCTCAAGGGCTTCTTTTCCATGGGTCCAGATGATGAAGATGTCATCAGTATAGCGCAAGTAGAGTAGGGACATTAGGGGACGAGAGCTGAGGAAGCGTTGTTCTAAGTCAGCCATAAAAATCAACCTTTCCAGACTACTGTACCCCTTTCAGGAATCTGATTTGTCTTGCGTACTGCCAGGTTTCACCTCAGTTAAAAACTACTTGCTTACAAAATCAGACCTAAAAATACAAAAGTGTCACAGCCCACTATTACTGAAAAACCGCTTACTTTTTTGTTTTTACCATATAATTATAAAATACATCAATTGGAATATGCAAGTACAGTATTTATTTCAGTGTGATACTTGACCCTGTTTTACACTTGTTAGCCTTGTCTGAAGCCTGAACCCCAGGCAGCAGACCCGAAGCATGTAATTTAGCTTTGCCGGGCTCCCTGTGGCTTGGGAAATTGCCCTGCTTGCCACCCTTTAATGATGCCCCCGTTCTTGCGATCCCCCTAAACCTGTCCAGTGACACACACACCTTCCCCGCCCCCCCCCCCCCGGGGGCTGCAACCTCTAGACTGAGAGACACTGATATAGATGAGTTGAGTACTTCCTGGAAGACCTGTGCATATGCCTGGGGGTGTGCACACCCCTGGTTGAGAACCACTGTCCTAGTGCCCATTCATTACTTGTAGAGCAGATTTGAAGTGCAGTAACAAGAGACTGACAGTGGCTAATGCTATATATTATTTCCGGGAGTGTGTTATGGAATAAGAATCATGAAGTCAGTGGGAGCTGCTATATGTGTAGCATGGTTGAAAATCAGGCCACCTATTTGATGCCTCAATATGGATTTGGGAGCCTAACTTTAGGTACCCCATTTTGAAAATCTTGGCCTGGCCTAGTCTAGTCTGTTCTATCTAGTTTAAATATATGTTTGGGTATGATATAGGTCTACCTGGATCCACTCTTTTGCATAGAAGTGTAAAAGAGTTCTGGGTTAAGGAAGGCTTATTATGTTACTCTTTTTGTGTAATACAGTTTGTGCATATACGTTGTTTATATACAAACCCTCACTTTCACAAAGGCCACAATCATTTAGAAACCCTGTAAGATAGATCCGTTTTTTTAAAAAATCAATTTTTGGCTGCAAATATTAATTTCGATAACACTGGAGATTCACATATTTAGCATGTGTGTTAATACAAGAGGTGAAAGCCAGTAAATTAGTGTAGCCAACTGATTTTAAAATAGGCGTACATTCCTGATATATTACTCTCAGTGCCAGAAAAAATGTGGCACACAACTAAAACAATGTTCTTGAAAAAAGTCTGTCTTTGTGTAATATTCCATTTGTTTTTGGTCCTGGTCTAGTCAATGTGTACTGGACAAGTGTTGCATATGAATGACTGTTTATATTTGAGCATTTCTTTCTTCCAATCAGTGGCAATGGAAGATGCAATGCTGCAGTGCCTGGCAGTTCTCCTGGGCTGCATCAACTACTTAGACTTCTTTCTAAAGGTCTCCATGTCCTAGACAGGCAGTATTCATCCATCTCAATCTAAGAACCACCTCCAGTTATCATAGAATCATAGAATATCAGGGTTGGAAGGGACCTTAGGAGGTCATCTAGTCCAACCCCCTGCTCAAAGCAGGACCAGTCCCCAATTTTTGCCCCAGATCCCTAAATGGCCCCCTCAAGGATTGAACTCACAACCCTGTGTTTAGCAGGCCAATGCTCAAACCACTGAGCTGTCCCTCCCCCCAAAGGGAGGGATATGTGCTTTGCTTTCCCATAAACAGATGAGTGTGCAGTGTTTAAGTTAGTATTTAATAAGAAGTTCTAGAACAAAATCTTAAAAGTTTAGATCCAAATTTGAATTTCAATCTAATCTTTACTTATTGCCTAGATAAAAAGTAGTATTTCTTGTGTGCCTTCACTTACAACCAGTACAGGGTACTAGTGAGTATAACATTTCAACATTTTAAAACAATGAATCTCCTTGTTTCGACCATTGTGTTAAGAAACTTTAAACAGAAACACTTATGCTGCATCATACATAGTCTATTCATATAGAGCACTGCATTTTGTGATGCTGGGTATTATACAAGAGGCTGTTAAAAAATTCATCTTCATTAGATGGTAGTTTTTTCCTAGCTGCTGATATGGGGCATAAGGGAGGGGGAATGTTTCTGTTGAGGATAGCACAGCTGCTTCAGGAGTGTTGATGCTTCATGGGATGGGGTGGGAGAGCCCCTCAGTGAGTAGTGGGACTAGAGGAGTGGTGGGCAACCTGCGGCCCGCGTCGCTTCCCACAGCTCCCATTGGCCAGGAACGGCAAACTGCGGCCACTGGGAGCTGCGGGCAGCCGTTCCTGCAGACGGTCAATGTAAACAAACTGTCTCGCAGACCTCCAGTGGATTACCCTGGTGGACCACTGTCATAAATATAAAGGGAAGGGTAAACCCCTTTGAAATCCCTCCTGGCCAGGGGAAAGCTCCTCTCACCTGTAAAGGGTTAAGAAGCTAAAGGTAACCTCGCTGGCACCTGACCAAAATGACCAATGAGGAGACAAGATACTTTCAAAAGCTGGGAGGAGGGAGAGAAACAAAGGGTCTGTGTGTCTGTCTATATGCTGGTTTCTGCCGGGGATAGACCAGGAATGGAGTCTTAGAACTTTTAGTAAGTAATCTAGCTAGGTATGTGTTAGATTATGATTTCTTTAAATGGCTGAGAAAAGAATTGTGCTGAATAGAATAACTATTTCTGTCTGTGTATCTTTTTGTAACTTAAGGTTTTGCCTAGAGGGGTTCTCTATGTTTTTGAATCTAATTACCCTGTAAGATATCTACCATCCTGATTTTACAGGGGGATTTCTTTATTTCTATTTTCTTCTATTTTTATTAAGTCTTCTTGTAAGAAAACTGAATGCTTTTTCATTGTTCTCAGATCCAAGGGTTTGGGTCTGTGGTCACCTATGCAAATTGGTGAGGCTTTTTATCCAACATTTCCCAGGAAAGGGGGGGTGCAAGTGTTGGGAGGATTGTTCATTGTTCTTAAGATCCAAGGGTCTGGGTCTGTAGTCACCTAGGCAAATTGGTGAGGCTTTTACCAAACCTTGTCCAGGAAGTGGGGTGCAAGGTTTTGGGAAGTATTTTGGGGGGAAGGACGCGTCCAAACAGCTCTTCCCCAGTAACCAGTATTAGTTTGGTGGTGGTAGCGGCCAGTCCAAGGACAACGGGTGGAATATTTTGTACCTTGGGGAAGTTTTGACCTAAGCTGGTAAAGATAAGCTTAGGAGGTCTTTCATGCAGGTCCCCACATCTGTACCCCAGAGTTCAGAGTGGGGGAGGAACCTTGACAGCCACATGTGGCTGCAGGTTGCCCACCACTGGACTAGAGGTTGCCTTCCCCTTGGATCTAGAGGGCTGGGATGCTCCACCTCTGTCTGCTCCACACGGCCCTTGATCCTTTCCCCTCAAGGGCAAGATTTGGTGGAAGCTTCACAGGGTAATCCTTGGAAATTTCCTGGGCATCCTCTTGCCTCTCTGTGGGAAGGCAAGATTTGGCCCTAAAACAAGAAATGCAATAGTTTAAGGCTTCCATGGCAACTTTACTTGCCAACATTATGTACTCACTGTCCTACGTATACTTAATAGTCTGCCTAGTTTTCCGAAATACCTTGTGAGTGTCTTAATGTTATCAGAATCTTTGCTGTTATACTTCTTGACGGTTTAGATTTGCAACTTTGACAGTGCTCTAATTTTTCAAAATATTTATGTATATCTGTGATTTAGTTGCTTATTTTTAAACCGTGTCTACTTGCACCTTTTGGATAACACATTGGTAATCTTGCAAACACCACGAAAGGTGGATGAAATATGGACTCTTAAAGTTATGAATATCTCAACAAATGTATAGCTTTCTAACTTACGACTTGTAGTTACCTATCTTTTTATAAAAAGACTGTATTTTTTAGCTGTATATTTAGCAGAGTTTCATTCACCTGACTGTTGAAATGGAGTGGTATTTTGTTTAGTTGGTATCTTATATAGTATTGTGGGAGATGCTGATTTTTTTTTTTAAATGTCATGCCAAGCAAGACAGTACAATACATAAAATGTAAATCCTGGTCATTTAATTCCCATTTCATTAGAGCTGATGCAAGAAGGCAAATAAGTCCTTTTCTTAATTATAGTTTTATCTTCAGATAACAGTTGTAAATTACCATTCACTACTGGATACACAATTTTATTGGGTATGTTGCTTGTTAAGGTTGCTTACATACCTCATATTCAAAATTTTTTGCTCAGCAAAATATAGAACTAGTGTGCCAGCTTGGGGAAAAGAAAATGGTGAATTTAAATGCCTTTAAAATTTTTTTACATTTTAAAAACTGGAGATCCTACATAACCAAATGTATAGCTATAAAAGAAGATAAAATTTATTTTTTTATTTAGAACAGTGAACAGAAATTCTTTACCTGTTGGGACCAGACATCAAACACTAGGGGCTCTATTTTTGCTGCAGCAGTTACTGACCTGGCTGACACCTACTCAGATTCTTCAAACTGGAATGGAGACATCACTCTTGTAGTGAAAGCACCCAATTCTGGTCTTAGCAGATAAAGGTGGCAATGGTTTTCAACTCTTCTTCTAAAATGTGCTTAGTTGTTATAAAATTAGCTTCGTTGTAAGGTAAGCCTATATATGTTTTTAAAAAAAAATACAGTAGAACCTCAGAATTATGAACACCAGAGTTATGAACTGACCAGTCAACCACATACCCAATTTGGAATCGGAAGTATGCAATCAGGCAGCAGCAGACACACCAAAAAATAATCAAGTACAGTACAGTAATATGTTAAATGTAAACTACTAGAAAAATATAGGGAAAGATTTTTAAAAAGATTGGACACGGTAAGGAAACTGGTTTCAGAGTAGCAGCCGTGTTAGTCTGTATTCGCAAAAAGAAAAGGAGTACTTGTGGCACCTTAGAGACTAGCCAATTTATTTGAGCATAAGCATCCAATGAAGTGAGCTGTAGCTCATGAAAGCTTATGCTCAAATAAATTGGTTAGTCTCTAAGGTGCCACAAATACTCCTTTTCTTTTTGGTAAGGAAACTGTTTCTGTACTTGTTTTAATTAAATTACAGTGGTTAAAAGCAGCATTTTTCTTCTGCATAGTAAAGTTTCAAAACTGTATAAAGTCAATGTTCAGTGGTAAACTTTTGAAAGAACAACCATAACATTTTGTTCAGAGTTACGAACATTTCAGAGTTACAAACAACCTCCATTTCCCAGGTGTTTGTAACTCTGAGGTTCTACAGTATGCAGTCCTGCAATTTTGATTCAATCAGAGCTCCAACTGATGTGAATGGGAGTTCAGTGCAAAGAGTTCTTGCAAGATCAGGTCTGTACTCCTTTATGGATTTCATAACTTGGTGAACTTTTAAAAATAAATTACTAAATAGAAACTCTCTCTAAATTAGACTAGAACTCTTTCTGAAGCCTTTGGATGGCTAAATGGCTCTCGTTCTGTTTTAAATGTCTGTTAAAATAAATTAGCCTTAGTGCAAATAGTTGGGCTTTATCTTCTTTAATTTTTTTTTGTTCTTGTGGGTTTTTAAAGTTTGATAGCTTTAATGCTCCAAGGATTTTAGTTCCACTTCTTGGCCTAATGACTTAGTCCTGTTTTATAACTACTTAAGATCAAAGAAGAGAATTGTTGGAATAAAGAAATCAAGTGAGGATGAGGAAAAGGGGCACTTGGAATGCTGCTGTGTTCTTAATAGCTAGCCAAAAGTATTGTAACTAGTAACAGATTTCAGAGTAGCAGCCGTGTTAGTCTGTATCCACAAAAAGAACAGGAGTGCTTGTGGCACCTTAGAGACTAACAAATTTACTTGAGCATAAAATAAAGCTTATGCTCAAATAAAATTTGTTAGTCTCTAAGGTGCCACAAGTACTCGTGTTCTTTTTCTAGTAACAGATGATCTTCAAAGCTGCCACTGTAAAGCCATTCCACTTTCTAAGTCCTCTGTTCAGTAGCAGTAGAGATGTTAGCTCAGGACTGATAAGCCAAGACTTAAACTGCAACTTTGAAATTGAGCCACTTACCAAACAAGTGTAAGTGAGGGAAGAGGGGGCGGGGCAAGAAAGGGAAGAGGTGCATCAAGGGAGTTCTTAGCTGAAAGCAGCTCCCACACGTAACTAAACTGAGCATGCCAAAGTCCCTATCCACACTTGAAATGACAGCAGCAGCAGCTTGTTCACCTGGAAAAACCTAGACCAGTGGTTAAAAAACTCTAAATACAATGGAGCAGAATAAAATTATGTATTTAGTGGAATGGCATAGTGATATGGGGGTGAAGTGGCTTTATTGACATTACAAATGCATGAATTTTGGAGCTGATTACAAATCAGATAACTGTTCTTATCCATGGCTGACCTCTATAATCTGTATTTCCCTCTTGATGAATGTTTATAAATCCCATTACTGCTAATGTTTATGTGAATTATGTTCAATATAGTTCGGCTTCATACAGGCATAATATCTTGATGCTAATGGAAATTATGGGTGTGCATAAAGAGAGAACTTTCTCTGTGGTTACAGAAAATAAGTTAGTTTGGAACAAAGGTAGAATCCTTAACGCTGCAGAATACTGTAAACTGCAAAATTAAATAGGTGAGTTAGTTCCGTAAGGTGAGACACTACCTCCAGCTTCAAGTGCCCTCTTCCTCTACTAAGCTGTACAAGGTCCCTTGCTCCCCTTGGCTCTCACTGTCCAATGCTTTTCTCCTTTCAAATCCTCCTTCTGCCCCCCACAAAAAAAATTGTGCTGTACACGAGTGCTTCTAGCTATGTGTGCATGTGCAGGACTTGAAAAATTTCCCAAATCCCCAGATCACTTTAGAATTAAGCCTGTTGTATGTTCTGTAATGCCTATCCTAGACTTCAGTTAGCCTTTAAGGTTCACTGTGACTTTCTATGTAGAGCTGGTGGAGAATTTTCCAACGGAAGTGTTTTGTCAGAAAATGCTGATTAGTTGAATCTGAAATGTTTCACAGAAACATAGTAGGTTTGGCGACCTTTCAGTGAACCGCAGGCAGGGTTCAGATGGAAACCTGCCTGGTTTCCAGCCATCTCTTGGTTGGCTCTGGGGAGCCCAGGCTTTCAGAATATGTGGCTCTTGAACAGCTGCACTGGGGGGTGTCTCCTGCAGCCTGATGAGGCAGCTACCCAGGAAGTTCTGGAAACAGCTAACTAAAATGGATGTGATTCTCCTCAGTTTCACTGTTGTTCAGTGGTGGGCAGCATTGAAATTGACAAAAATCATGTCAATTTCATTCTGCAGCTTCTGGATCTTGGGGGGCATATTTTGTTTCAAAAACACCACGTGTCTATTTCTATAGTGAAAATTTTATGGAATCTCCATCTCGTGGGAAGCTTTTTGAAATGTCGAAAATTCTAGCAAACCAAACATTCAAAATTTTGGCCCACTTTATTTCTAAATAATAGCATCCGCACAGTATTGTTTTGCCCAAACTGTCCACTTTTACTCTGTGGGTTGTTTCATTAAAGTTGTAATATATGAGGATAAAAAATAAAATTAAACTGAGAGCCAGGTCATTATATTCATTTTAACTTTCTTCTTAGTTTCACAGATGTATCATGAGCTTTGTAGCATCTTGCAAATGACACTTGCTACTGTTTATCACAATCTAGTTATTTTGATACCTCTTTTAAAATCTAGCCCAGCCTGCTCTGCTGTGTGATTGCAGTTATGGATTAATGTATGTACTTGTTTCAGTGACATACAGGTGTTTTCAATCAAAAAACATTCTTTGCAGACTTAAAAGGGAATGGAAAATTAATGAATGACTGTCACATCTATTTAGGTGTTTTTAAGCTGTAGGTGAGAAGTCACTAATGATGTTGCAAAGTAACCTGCTCATTTTCTTTTCCATTGCTGCTTGCCGAATCGCTTCTGACTTGTCAGAGTTCAGCTGTCATTTTTACTGCTTTTATACACTTTCCAGTTCTGTTAATATACAAGGTCCAAATGTGAGAAAATTAAACACCTTACGTGAAAGATTTATTTGGGAAAAAACTTAGTTTGTGAAATTCTGACAAAAGCAAAGATTAAGTGGCCCAGTATATGAATAATACCTGGGAGAGCACATGTTACAAGTTTATCCTTTATCTCTTAGGACTGAAAGTGTATAAGAAATATAAACCTATTTGGTCTGGTGCAAGTTTCAATATGTTTCACTAAGACATGGAAATTATTAGGATATATATAAAGTTCAGAGTTCCCTGCCATAGAAGCTGAATAGTTTATGCTTATTTTTATATACGTGAAGACTACAGTAGATTTTTCTTCATAAACTGGAAGTGATTATTTAAAGATGTGCAACTAATTTTCAAGGGGAGAGACAATTCTCAAATGTGTTTGCATAAAGACATTCCCAGTTCTTACAACTAGTTAAAGAAACACTGACAAGATGATCAGACCTCAAAGTTAGGTGTTGTACAAAGATGTTCATAATATAATTTCTGTTCATGTTAGTACTGACTTTTTATTATTTTAAACACACTGCATTCATTCATTATAACCCAAACACTTCAAGCAGTTCTTTTCATCCAAATAATCAAATTTGTGCAAATTAATATTCCTCTTTCTAGGCTTGAAAGGATTAGATCTTATTGGTAAATGTTGATTTCACCATACGCACACCAACTACTGAAATAAATATTTCCATTGATGATCACAATTTACAGATGGGCAAAGAAAGAAAAATGCTGCTTGAGAATTTGAATTGAAAGTAAGGGAATTTACTTTATCAGCGTCACATGTCAAAACATACAATTTGTGTTTTAACAGGTATAAAGCTTTAACTTTTTGAATCTGTGTCTGTCATTAAATAATTGTCTGAACTCCCCATAATTTCCCTCAAGTGGGAAAATTTAAACTGATAAAAATAACAAAACCCTTAAAAATAAATGTCAGTGTTATCAGTCAAAATAATTTTAAAATAAATATAAAAATCAAATTCTGCCAAGCCTATCTGTTTCAGTGCCTGAATTCAGCTCTGAAAACACTGCTTGAAATATTCCATTTTTTTGGAGAGAAAATAATCTTGAAAATGCTTCAGCAGTTTATATGGCAATGAAATACCCTATGAATCTCAAACTGAAACCTATACATTGGAAAATAGTTGCCAATATTTGTAAGAACAATTCAGGAGTTAATTTTAAAAAAATTGTCATAAGAAGGTAAGAAATCTGATAAATTTAGCAAAGCTGCTAATAATTTATTAATAAAAATAAGGCCACCATCAAGATAAAGAATATTTATTTATGAAGAAAATCCTTTAGCCATTTACAACAGCATTTAAGAAACAAGTCAGTCTCTTTGAACTCTTTATCACCTCTGAGAATATGACTAAAAGTGGAGAGAGAATAAATGTTTGGAAAGCTCTGTGAGCCATACTTTAGATAACTGCCAGATAAATCGTAAATATTAAAAGCCTGAGCAGAGATTTCCAGCCTTTTGTGAAGATGTGTTCTTGCTGCCTGATTCACTTTTTAAATTAATATATTGATTATCACCTTATGAATGAAGGAAATAACAGTTCTCTATATATTGAGGAATGACCATTCTGATGTCTCATTTTACACATTTATGGCCCTACATATCAGAGACAAAATTTCATGTTTATTCAACCTCACTTATATAGCTGTATTTAAACAAGATTCTGTAACTTAATGAAAAATCCAATTACTATAGCAAGGAATGGAAACTAAAGAATCTATGGTGTAAACAATAAAATGTCAGCATTATCACTTTGAGGGCTAAATCATGGCAACCTGTAAAAATGTCTGGCCTGTTGCCAGTTACATGATTTTCAAAAATTTGGGTAATAATATTTAAGAAGGTTTTGGGTCCTTAACAATGAGAAATGTGGAGCCATTTGTTGTGATACTGATATGTAGTACATTATTATATGCAGTATATTTATTGGTTGCTGTAGGAGCTGAGAGAGATGCATAACAAGCAGCAGCTTCAGAAGCAAAAGAACTTAGAAGTTGAGAGGTTGAAACAGAAGGAGCAAGAGAGGAAGACAGTAGAACTGGAAAAGCAAAAAGAAACCCAAAGGTAACAGTTTTAGTTTATGCTAAATACAAATTTTATTTAGAGTCATAGGTGTGCATAGTGTTTCACATACAAGTAAGATAAACTTCCTGTTCCTGAGAATTTAATCTAAACTCAGTTATTTACTGAGCCTCATCAGTATGTTGGCAGCTCTATGAAATGGGGAGAACTCAGGTCCTTAGCCAAGATTTTTGTTTCAGCCCAAAAGGAGACTGCACTTGAAAGGGGGAAAGCCTTGCATCATTGAGTCCAAAGCCTAATGTGGAGACAAACTCTTATGCATGTATAACCACACCCTTGCTGTTGGTTCTTCCTAGAACTCTCAACCAGCAGTAATGCGTGGAGATGAGAATTTGGCAAAGAAACTAGACTGGTTTTGTTTGTTAACTGAAATGCTTCTCCAGTCCACAGATTCTTTTTTTTTTAATGACCATGCTGTTTGGGAGTCTTAGGGAAAAATAAAAAAAAAAGGGTTTGATATGCTTCTATGCATTGAATTTTTCTGATGATGTAACTTACACATTTTTTATTACACACAAGACTTAAATACTGAACAAGGAATATTTTTGTTTTAAGAATAATTTTTTTCCATGTATATGGTATGAAGACTAGCCAGCAGCTCTCTTCCATAAGGGAGAAGTTTCATTAAAACACAGTAGAAAATTTTAATATGATACAGCTGTTTTAGCTATTTTGAATTTTGTTTTCAACGTTCTTTTGAAACCAATCACACACACACTGTGGGAGTATTAAACTCTTGATCTAAACAAAAGCTGTTAGTCAAGTGTTTAGAACAGAGGACTGGGAGTTAGCTAGAAAGGCCTTAAATTGTAATCAGGGCCATCAGACTGTCTGAGCATCCTGGGGCAAGTCACTTAACTATGTTCCTTCTTCCCCACTCAACCCAATTAGAAAAATTCAGTAAAAAACAGGATCTCGCTGAAAACCATATTTGCAAACAAAAGACTTTTGAAAAAATTGTTAAAATTGGAAGTGTGTTAATGGAGTCCAGTTAAAAGCCTCAAATTATTTACATAATGTTCTACATTGCTTTAAAATCTCTAACATTAGTACTAGAGCTGGTTGAAAATTTTCCAACAGAACAGTTTTCTGTCAGAAAATGCTGATTCAATGGAACTGACACATTTTGCCTGGTGTGCCTGGTTTCTTGCCAACCCAGGCTCCCTGCTTCCCTGGCAGTCAGCCTGGCTCAGAACTTGGGAATTGTCGTTCCAAACTTTGGAGCCTGGAGAGCTGGGACCAGAAAATGTTGAAAAATTCCATGTTGGTTCTTCTGAAATGTTTTTTTAAAAAGTCCCTCCCAAGAAAATATTGCATATCCAACTTTTTCTGATTCAGAGAGAATTTTTTTGGAAATGCAAAATTTTCCAGAAGATGGAAATTCTAGGCCCCATGCAGTTCTAACGGGTATGTCTGGAGACAAACAGTTTAGGGTTCCATCTGATTCCCCAGTTACATAATCATTAATCATTCGCTTGTGCCACCTGTCTTTTACCACCACCAACCTTAACATTGCCCCCTAAAGTTTTCTGAAAGCTCAAAATAACAAGTAAATAGAAAATAACTGATTTGTCTCTTGATAATATTTTAAATCTCCCAGTTTAATCTCCTGCTGCCTTTCAATGGAAGAGAAAAGATGACAAATATACAAGTGAGAGAAAAGAATGGAATGTAGATAGAATGGGCTAGAGAATAGGTGAGAAAAGTAAATAAATGGAAGAGAGAAAGAAGCTAGGAGAGACATCTACATACCATAGGATAGTGGGAGTGTTTGCTGCTTTTATTGTAGCTAGCAGGAGACATCCTACATCTTTGTACTGTTGTGGGAAAAGGATGGGGTTTTGAGTAGTTTGCTAACTTTCAGTTTACTCTGCATTTATAGTTAAATCAGAGAAAGAATAACTTACAATTCCTCAGCATGTCCACCCAACCTTTGGATGAATGAGGGCCTAGGAGCCATAACCCCAAGTTTATATTAACTTGTTTTGACTTTATTTGAAATGATGACAACTATGCACTGAGCATAGCACAAATAACTCAGTTCTGTTTCTTTAGCAGAGGAGTCTAGAACAGCACCTGCAAGGTGAGAGGGTCCCAGAGCTTGGGAACTTAGAGGTCTACACAGCAATGGAACAGCCCTGCAGCCTGGGCCCTGTGAGCCTGACTCAGCTGGCATGGGCCAGTCACGGTTTTTTCTTTGCTATGTGGACATAGCCTTAGGGGATTGTGCAGGAGAAGAAAAGTATTTGAGTAATATGATTCAGAAATGGCCCTAGTTTTGGGACGGGAACCTTCCTAAAGTGGAGATGTGGTGTTGGGGAGAGAAGAGAAAATAGCTAAAGTCTGTTTTCACTTGTTAATTCCTGATTTAAGGGCCAAATCCCAGAGTAACCCAGTTGCGCACTAGAAAAATCTGTGAGGCTAGGGTACGGGAAGAATCATTTTTTCATAAGCAACAGAGCTCCAACAGCTTCTATGCTTCTATGCAAGGTCTGTGTCAAACTGCATTGCATGTTTTGCTGCAGGAAGCATCTTCCCAGTCTCTTCATATCCCTTTCGCCTTGTCTTCCCCACATGGAGCAGAAGTGCATTGGTTCTGCTAACAGTTAGACCTTTAATGCCCACCAGGGGGGTGAATCATGCAGCTCCTCTATAAAGCCATTATCCTCTGCTGGTCCCATCCCCATCAGTTATATCAAACTTGATTTTGAGTGGTGAGTCTTAACCACTGTACTAAAAAACATAATTAAAAACTCACAACTTTCTAGCTAAAGCAGTATTTACTATCAATGATTACAATATAAACCATATAGAACCCTCTTTGAACAAACTAAGTACACTTAACACCATTAAATGCTGCATCATGCTGTCTAGAGAAGATTTTCCCTGAATGTTTCTATATAGCGCAGTCTAATAGTATTATAGCAAGACTTCTGAATAATAGACTCTAAATGTTTTGCAAGAGCACTCACTAACGAGGATACACAGACTAATATTTGAAACAAATGGCTGAAAGGGCTGCAGCTTTACTATGTGAAGTTAAATGACATAACTGGAAGCCAGAAAGCCCTGGCAGTATTTGTAAGCTGGAGAAACAGTATTTCCTTTTACTATTGTTGGTCTTATACCTTATTCCTAACAATGTATTGATGCTGGTATTATATAACTCTTCTGCTATCCCAAGCAGTCTAATACTACTGCCAGTATTGAGGCCTAAACACAGCCTGCTGTCCTGCACAAACTGTTTTGGTGAGTAGCTTCATACCTTGCACAGAAAGATAAAATATTCTTGTTGATTCAAGTCGAATCAGAACATGATGGTGGCTGTGCTGGTTAGGCAGCAACCCAGTCTTCAGTTGGCTTGGAAGGTAACTCTTGACCACTTGCAAATTTAACTGTGTTGCCAGGACTCTGGTGTAAATATCGCAGTCCTCTTAATTAAACAAAATGGTGTGCTATACAAAAGGCCAAGTCCATAAATGACAAACCTGTCATCAGCAACTATCAGTGATTCCAGAAAGCAAGCATGAAATTGCCAGAAGAGCAAAATGTCAGAGGTAACGTGTGTATGTCATAGTCTTGCAAAATTCTGTTTTTATACTCTGAGGGAAATATTTTTTTTGGCAGACAGAGTGTCATTAGGTTCAGTGTCTGTTTTAGTTTTAATCCATCTTTGCAAAGGATGGGCTGGTAGAATTCGTGCCTGGGATGCTCAATTTTTATGACGTGTGCAAGGCTGATCTATAAAGTGCAAGGAAAGGAAAGGAGGAACATCTAGGCAATAGGCAGAACAGGAATATAGCAGTTTCCACTTGCTGCCCCTTTAGCACCCTTACCAGGGTGCTAATCTGTTCTCTTGGCTAGTTTGAGTCTGAGTAGGGATTGGTAAATGTCTGCTAGTGAGAGAGGATGAGCATGACTGATTGGCTAGTTCTCTTTCATGGCTCCTGCATTGTGAAGCCCCGCAAAGCTAATGTTCTATACAGGGGTGTGTGTGTGTGTGTGTGTGTTGGGGAGAGGGGTAGTGAAAAAGAGAAACGATCATGCTGATTTAAAGCAATAATCATTCTGAATGTTCTGTCCTCTAGGCTGCCTAGTGCAATGCAGGAAAGGCGCGCATGTTGAGAGAGAAGCAGTTTTAAAGGCACAAATCCAGACTCTTGTATTGTTGTACCAATAAAATAAAAACCAGCAGGATCTTATTAAAGGGAAAAAGGCAAAATACCACATTTATTGTGAATACAGAAAGAATCATAGTAAGCAGTTAGTTATAGCTATAACATTCCATTCAATCTCATATTTATTCACACATTCATTCATACAAACACACACACATACACACCCACACACACAGGTTCTGCAAGGTTGTTATCATAGTTACCAGCCTTAGAGTTGCTCATGCCAAGCCACTGGCCAGGTGGCCTGGACATGAGGAGGGAGCAGGGCCTTGTCAGATGCTCATCTGATGCTCCTGGAAGTTGGTTTGCAGAATCAGACCCCCAAAGTTCTCACTTTTTAGAGTCTATTTTTATAGGAATTTCTTCCTATGCCAGTCTATGGGAATTGCTTCATCATGCTGTTGCTGAATCAATCAGCAGATAGCACATTCCTGACGGCTCCAAGATGTTATCTTGTTCTTTGGTTCTCCCATTCTTGAGGCTGTTGGGTGGATTCCAGTCTGCCCTCCGGGTGGGGTCCTCTGGTTATTTCCACTTGACGCCTTCTTCAGCCGATGGACACTGGATTCTTAGGCTGGCACCTCCCTGATCATTCAGTTATTATCCACACCAAGCATCCATCCACATACATCCTCTATCTCTATTTTAATCACAATGGTTAATACAACAAAAGGGTGGGGAGTCTCTGGGTGCTGTTTCTGTTGTTAGAGTATTGCTTTGAGTCTCTCTCTCTGTGAATTGCTTTGAGAACAGACTCTGTCTTAGAATGTGCTAACACAATTAGCAGCTTGCAAGTTTCATACATAGAGGGAGAGAAACAGTACCAAAAACCAAGAGACCTCTTAATTAGTAATACCCTGGAATTTAAACTCTGGGGAACCAAACTCATTTGTGATTTTAATACAGAACTTCTTTAATATGATCCAACAGTATAGGGTTTCCAATTTTGGTTGAACGTATTCCTGAAGGTTTCATCATAGAATCATAGAATATCAGGGTTGGAAGGGACCTCAGGAGGTCATCTAGTCCAACCCCCTGCTCAAAAGCAGGACCCATCCCCAATTAAATCATCCCAGCCAGGGCTTTGTCAAGCCTGACCTTAAAAACGTCTAAGGAAAGAGATTCCACCACCTCCCTAGGCAACGCATTCCAGTGTTTCACCACCCTCCTAGTGAAAAAGTTTTTCCTAATATCCAACCTAAACCTCCCCCACTGCAACTTGAGACCATTACTCCTTGTCCTGTCCTCTTCCACCACCGAGAATAGTCTAGAACCATCCTCTCTGGAACCACCTCTCAGGTAGTTGAAAGCAGCTATCAAATCCCCCCTCATTCTTCTCTTCTGCAGACTAAACAATCCCAGTTCCCTCAGCCTCTGCTCATAAGCATGTGTTCCAGACCCCTAATCATTTTTGTTGCCCTTCGCTGGACTCTTTCCAATTTATCCACATCCTTCTTGTAGTGTGGGGCCCAAAACTGGACACAGTACTCCAGATGAGGCCTCACCAATGTCGAATAGAGGGGGACGATCACGTCCCTCGATCTGCTCGCTATGCCCCTACTTATACATCCCAAAATGCCATTGGTCTTCTTGGCAACAAGGGCACACTGCTGACTCATATCCAGCTTCTCGTCCACTATCACCCCTAGGTCCTTTTCCGCAGAACTGCTGCCTAGCCATTCGGTCCCTAGTCTGTAGCTGTGCATTGGGTTCTTCCGTCCTAAGTGCAGGACCCTGCACTTATCCTTATTGAACCTCATCAGATTTCTTTTGGCCCAATCCTCCAATTTGTCTAGGTCCCTCTGTATCCTATCCCTGCCCTCCAGCGTATCTACCACTCCTCCCAATTTAGTATCATCCGCAAATTTGCTGAGAGTGCAATCCACACCATCCTCCAGATCATTTATGAAGATATTGAACAAAACCGGCCCCAGGACCGACCCCTGGGGCACTCCACTTGACACCAGCTGCCAACTAGACAGGGAGCCATTGATCACATGACATCATCTTTAATTAAAATTAATCTTTAATTCCTGGAGGGTTGGCAGACTTGCTCTTGTAACAAAACTGTCTTCAGGAAATTTAGTATATCAAAAAGGTTTGTTCAGTTGACCTGTCTTGTTTAGGTATAAGTATTTTGAAACACAAAAATATAGCCTTACATTTCCTGAGCAGATATAAGATGGCTTACTTTGCAGTATTGTTGTTATACCAATAAAATAAAAACCAGCAGGATCTTATTAAAGGGAAAAAGGCAAAATACCACATTTATTGTGAATACAGAAAGAATCATAGTAAGCAGTTAGTTATAGCTATAACATTCCATTCAATCTCATATTTATTCTCACATTCATTCATACAAACACATACACACCCACACACACAGGTTCTGCAAGGTTGTTATCATAGTTACCAGCCTTAGAGTTGCTCATGCCAAGCCACTGGCCAGGTGGCCTGGACATGAGGAGGGAGCAGGGCCTTGTCAGATGCTCATCTGATGCTCCTGGAAGTTGGTTTGCAGAATCAGACCCCAAAGTTCTCACTTTTTAGAGTCTATTTTTATAGGAATTTCTTCCTGTGCCAGTCTATGGGAATTGCTTCATCATGCTGTTGCTGAATCAATCAGCAGATAGCGCATTCCTGACGGCTCCAAGATGTTATCTTGTTCTTTGGTTCTCCCATTCTTGAGGCTCTTGGGTGGATTCCAGTCTGCCCTCCGGGGGGGGTCCTCTGGTTATTTCCACTTGACGCCTTCTTCAGCCGATGGACACTGGATTCTTAGGCTGGCACCTCCCTGATCATTCAGTTATTATCCACACCAAGCATCCATCCACATACATCCTCTATCTCTATTTTAATCACAATTGTTAATACAACAAAAGGGCGGGAGTCTCTGGGTGCTGTTTCTGTTGTTAGAGTATTGCTTTGAGTCTCTCTCTCTCTGTGAATTGCTTTGAGAATAGACTGTCTTAGAATGTGCTAACACAATTAGCAGCTTGCAAGTTTCACACATAGAGGGAGAGAAACAGTACCAAAAACCAAGAGACCTCTTAATTAGTAATACCCTGGAATTTAAACTCTGGGGAATCAAACTCATTTGTGATTTTAATACAGAACTTCTTTAATATGATCCAACATAATCACTTTAAAACCTGAAGTGCCTAAATTTAAGCTCTAACACTTCAAGGATTTTTATATCTTCAAACGAATTATGTGAATTTTTTCTACAGTTTGTCACTCTTAGAATGATTTTCTGTGGATTTTATTAATAGAACTGTGCAAAACTACAGAAATAAAATATAAAATATTGTTGAATTTGCAACATAGTCAGGGAATGCGAAACATGATTCTCATAGTAATACCAGCTCAAGACAGATTACATGTTAACATATTCACATCTGATTACTAGGTAGATTTAAATGGATAACTTCACAGTAATGACTGTGACTCTATATTTTTAAAGAAATATCTTAGCCAAGTTTGAGAGGGTGAACGCTAACAGTTCTAGATCTCCAAGATTGCTGCAAGACCAAGGTGTTAATTTTTTTTTTCGCTGCTTGCAGACAACTCTAGCACAAAATTAGTGAACGATTTACCATTCAGGAGTCCTTGGTACTCTCATTATTTCACTGTTTGCCTCTTAGAGGTGCTTCTGCAGAACTCCGATTGTAAACCCACAGATTTCATATGCATGGCTGAAAATATAGGGTTATATTAAGAACTGAGTTGCAACCTTACCTGTCAAATTGTTATAGTATCTTGGTGCTAGATATTTTTTTGGGCAATTACTCTGATTTCTGTTAAATTTAGTTTTTTGTAGTCTTCTCTTAGTTGGCTGAGAGTCACTAGCATGGCTCTTCCTCATTTGATGCTGACTCTACTGGCAGGGTTTTCAAAATGTCATGTCTTCTGGGATTTTTCATCAGTAAGGAGATTCTGTGGGATGGGTGTTCTTGATAGTTCTATTAATGATGATGGGAAATATGTAAGCTAATAACATGAATCACATATTCATAAGGAAAACTAAATATTATGTTTACTTCCCTTTGTCTGCTTTAAAAAAATTGTAATTGACAGACGAATCCAGGAAAGGGATAAACAGTGGTTTGATCGAGTGCAACAGGAGGAAGAACGGCAAAAAAAACTTCAGGAAAATGAAAAGCCAAAAAGGGAAGAAATAATCAAGAAGACAGACAGTGACGATAAGGGCAAACAGGAAATGCAAGATAAACTGAATAAGCTTTTCCATCAACATCAGGAGCTAGCCAAGCCAGCTATCCAGGCTCCCTGGTCAAGTGCAGGTACGGAAGAGTAAGGAAATCTATTGCATACAGCTGCTAAAGCATAGCCATGGTCTACACTACGAGTTTAGGTCGAATTTAGCAGCATTAGATCAATTTAACCCTGCACCCGTCCACACAACGAAGCCATTTTTGTCAACTTAATGGGCTCTTAAAATCGATTTCTGTATTCCTCCCCAACGAGGGGATTAGTGCTGAAATCGACATTGCCAGGTCAAATTTGGGTTAGTGTGGACGCAATTCAATGGTATTGGCCTCTAGGAGCAATCCCATAGTGCTCCATTGTGGCCGCTCTGGACAGCACTCTCAACTCGGATGCACTGGCCAGGTACACAAAAAAAGCCCCCCAAACTTTTGAATTTCATTTGCTGTTTGGCCACCGTGGTGTGACCACACAGAGCTCATCAGCAGAGATGACCATGGAGACCCAGAATCGCAAAAGAGCTCCAGCATGGATCAAATGGGAGGTACTGGATCTGATTGCTGTATGGGGAGATGAATCCGTGCTATCAGAACTCCATTCCAAAAGACGAAATGCCAAAATATTTGAAAAAATCTCCAAGGGCATGAATTACAGAGGCTATCACAGGGATCCGCAGCAGTGCCGCGTGAAACTTAAGGAGCTCAGGCAAGCCTACCAAAAAACCCAAGAGGCAAACAACCACTTGGGGTCAGAGCACCAGATATGCCACTTGTATGATGAGCTGCATGCAGTTCTAGGGGGTGCCCCTACAACTACCCCACACCTGTACGTGGACTCCTGCAAGGGAGTCTCACGCAACAGGGATGAGGATTTTGGAGACGAGGAAGATGATAGCGCACACCAGGCAAGTAGAGAAACCGTTCTCCCTGACAGCCAGGAACTGTTTATCATCCTGGAGCCAATGCCCTCCCAAACTGAGCTCCTCGAAGGTGGAGAAGGCACCTCTGGTGAGTGTACCTTTGTAAATATAATGCACGGTTTAAAAGCAAGCGTGTTTAATAATTAGTTTGCCCTGAAGATTTGGGATGCATTCGCGGCCAGTACAGCTACTGGAAAAGTCTGTTAACGTGTCTGGGGATGGGGCAGAAATCCTCCAGGGACATCGCAATGAAGCTGTCCTGGAGGTACTCCCGAAGCCTTTGCAAAAAGTTTCTGGGGAGGGCAGCCTTATTGCATCCTCCATGGTAGAACACTTTACTGTGGCAGGCCAGTAGCACGTAGTCTGGAATCATTGCATAAGAAAGCATGGCAGCATGTTGTCCCGATGCTTGCTGGCTTTCAAGCAACATCCGTTCTTTATCTCTCTATTATCCTCAGGAGAGTGATATTATTCCAGGTCACCTGGTTGAAAAAGGGGAATTTTATTAAGGGGACATCAGAGGTGGCCGTTCCTGCTGGGCAGTTTGCCTGTGGCTGAAAAGAAATCATCCCTGCTGTTAGCCACACGGTGGGGGGAGGGGTGAAGCGATCATCCCAGAGAATTGGGCATGGGGGAGGATTAGTTGGGTTTGTGCTGCATGTTAATCAGAAAACATCAGCACCTCCTTTTAAATGGCCAATGTGTCTTTTTTTCAATTTTAATCTCCCTTTTTTTCCTCCTGCAGCTGCAAATGTTTCAACGCTGCGACTAGCATCTCCATCCCAGAGGCTAGCGCAGATAAGAAGATGAAAAAACCACACTCACGATGAAATGTTCTCTGAGCTCACGCAGTCCACCCAACCTGAAAGAGCCCAGCAGAATGCATGGAGGCAGACAATGGCAGAGTCCAGGAAAGCACAAAATGAATGCAAGGACAGGAGGGATGTGCGAGAGGATAGATGGCTGGAGCAACAGGAGAGGTGGCGGGATCAAGAGGAAGGGTGGCAGCAGCATGATAAAAGGAGGCAGGATGCAATGCTGAGGCTACTGGAGGATCAAACTGATATGCTCTGGCACATGGTTGAGGTGCAGGAAAGGCACAGACCGCCACTGCAGCCCCTGTGTAACCAACCGCCCTCCCCTCCAAGTTCTGTAGCCTCCTCACCCAGACGCCCAAGAACATGGTGTGGGGGCAGAAGGGCTTCGGGCACTCAACCACTCCACCCCAGAGGACTGCCCAAGCAACAGAAGGCTGGCATTCAATAAGTTTTGAAGTACAGTGTGGCCTTGTCCTTCCCTCCTCCCCTTATCCACCACCCACCCGGTGCTTCCGTCCTCTCCCAACCCTCCCGGGCTACCTTGGCAGTTATCTCCCTATTTGTGTGATGAATTAATAAAGAATGCATGAATTTGAAACAACAATGACTTTATTGCCCCTGCAAGCGGTGATCAAAGGTGGGAGGGGAGGGCGGTTGGCTTACAGGGAAGCAGAGTGAACCAAGGAGGTGGGTTTTCATCAAGGAGAAACAAACAGAACTGTCACACCGTAGCCTGGTCAGCCATGAAACTGGTTTTCAAAGCTTCTCTGATGTGCAGTGTGCCCTGCTGTGCTCTTCTAACCTCCCTGGTGTGTGGCTGCTCGTAATCAGCAGCCAGGCAATTTGCCTCAACTTCCCACCCCGCCATAAACGTCTCCCCCTTACTCTCACAGAGATTGTGGAGCACACAGCAAGCAGTAATAACAATGCGAATATTGGTTTCGCTGAGGTCTGAGCGAGTCAGTAAACTGCGCCAGCGCGCTTTTAAACATCCAAATGCACATTCTGCCACCATTCTGCACTTGCTCAGCCTGTAGTTGAACAGCTCCTGACTACTGTCCAGGGTGCCTGTGTATGGCTTCATGAGCCAGGGCATTAAGGGGTAGGCTGGGTTCCCAAGGATAACTATAGGTATTTCAACATCCCCAACAGTTATTTTCTGGTCTGGAAAGTAAGTCCCTTGCTGCAGCTGTTCATACAGACCAGCGTTCCTGAAGATGCGAGTGTCATGTACCTTTCCCAGCCATCCCACGTTGATGTTGGTGAAACGTCCCTTGTGATCCACCAGTGCTTGCAGCACCATTGAAAAGTACCCCTTTTGGTTTATGTACTGGCTGTCTTGGTGGTCCAGTCCCAAGATAGGGATATGGTTCCGTCTATCGCCCCCACCACAGTTAGGGAATCCCATTGCAGCAAAGCCATCTAGTATGACCTGCACATTTCCTAGAGTCACTACCCTTGATAGCAGCAGCTCAGTGATTGTGTTGGCTACTTGGATCACAGCAGCCCCCACAGTAGGTTTGCTCACTCCAAATTGATTCCCGACTGACCGGTAGCTGTCTGACATTGCAAGCTTCCAGAGGGCTATTGCCACTCGCTTGTGAACTGTGCGGGCTGCTCTCATCTTGGTATTCTTGCGCTTCAGGGCAGGGGAAAGCAAGTCACAAAGTTCCATGAAAGTGCCCTTACGCATGTGAAAGTTTTGCAGCCACTTGGAGTCATCCCAGACCCACAACACAATGCGGTCCCACCACTCTGTGCTTGTTTCCTGGGCCCAGAATCAGCGTTCCACAGCATGAGCCTGCCCCATTGCCACCAGGATGGCCAAATTGCTGGGGCCTGTGCTTTGAGAGAAATGTGTCCATGTCCTCATCACCACTCTGCCATCGCCTCCTTGCATGCTTTTGCAGGTTCTGGTTCTGCATATACTGCATGATAATGCACAAGGTGTTTACAACGCTCATAACTACTGCGGTGATCTGAGCAGGCTCCATGGTTGCCATGGTATGGCGTCTGCAGGAGAGCAGAGTTGCAGGGGAAGCGGTGGTTGGATGACCAGTTTTGCAGACCTACTGCACTGTCTGCTGCCAGGACACAACAGTTGAGCGGGCTGCACGCTCGCCGTAGTATGGCGAGACGAGCAGCCAAGCAGATTTGCAGCAGAAGCGGCCCAATGAGACCAGCAGGAGAGCAGAGTGCCAGCAGAAGCGTTGGATGATGACGGTCATATAGAGGACCTGCGAGGTGGATTCATAGCATCCGAAGAGCAGAGTGGCAGCGGAAGCAGTGGATGACGATGACGATTTAGCAGTCCTACTGCACCATCTGCTGAAAGCAGTATGGCACCCGCACATAAAAAAGGCTCAAAACGATTGTCTGCTGTTGCTTTCACGGAGGGAGGGGCTATTGACGACATGTAACCAAAACCACCCGCGACAATATTTTTGCCCCAACAGGCATTGGAAGCTTAACCTGGAATTCTAATGGGTGGCAGAGACTGCGGTAACTGTGGGATAGCTACCCACAGTGCAACACTCTGAAAGTCGACGCTCGCCTTGGTACTGTGGACTCACTCCACCAATTTAATGCACTTAGTGCATTAGCGTGGGGACACACACAATCGACTGTATAAAATCACTTTCTAAAAAATCAACTTCTATAAATTTGACCTAATTTCATAGTGTAGACATACCCATAGACTCCTCCTCCTTACAGCCTGTCTTCTTATTCCATATGTTGTATATTCTGAATTGAAACTAAGTCACTAATCTTGTTTAAATAAATGGTTTAAGGTTTACATTGTCCACTCTGCATCACATATCTCTTCTGAGTGTTGTTGCTCTCCCTACAAGTGTGGAATTTAATAGAAGTTACATAGGGAGTGAAGGGGACTGGATGAGATGCACCATGCAGCTTGGAGAAGAGAATTTAGCTGTAAGCTGGTCTCCAACAAACTATTATTTCTCAAAATAATGAGATAAAATAATGTTGCCATGCTTCACCTTTTAGAGGCGAAACTGCATTTCAAAAATCACTTCCTTCACCCCATGTACAGTTTGTATGGTAGTCTATAACATTTCCTTCAAAGTAGAGGCAGTATGTAACTAGCTAGTCCTATACAATTTAAAAAAACAAACAAAATCAAATTGTTTGGGAAAAAAAAATTAAAACCGGTTAAGGGGGAATAAATACACTAGATGTTATCCATCAGCCATATAGTATTTGCCAGATGCGGTTTAATGAGTCTGTAAAAGGTCACTATATGGATAATGACCATCTATACCAGGAACTTACTGATCAAGTTAATCCATTATGTCAGTGCAATGCTTAAAAGCAAAACAGGAAAAGTTGTAAAATCATTGTACATGGTTTTAAATGCAGGTATTTTCTATATAAATAGCTGTGTGTTTCATAAAAGCCAAAAGCATATTATTTTAAATAGGTGGTGCTAAAGGAGAAAATAGAGATAAAATGTAAGTTTAATTATTTGTTTATTTCCCCTTATGGAAAATGGGGATAGTACTTACTCTGCCTCTCAGGGCATTGTGATAATTAATTAACACTTTACCTCTCATTTTTTTTACCTCTCTTCTTCTAAAGTGTTTCACAAACATTTTTGTTTAGTTTTTAATATGTATTTTTCTTCCTCTCTATATAGAAAAAGCTCCACTAACTATTTCAGCTCAGGAGGATGTAAAAATAGTATATTATCGAGCGTTGTATCCTTTTGAAGCCAGAAGCCATGATGAAATCACTATTCAGCCTGGTGACATAGTCATGGTAAGAAGAGTGTGATGTTGCTTGAAAAACTGTACTTTGTTTTACATCTCTGCTTCTATTTTTATACCAGTATTTTATTCAACCTAACTTTGAATTTACATATACCACAAGTATTACAAGTAAGTTATAAAGACTGAAATGTACAGTATGTGCTACCGTTTATTATCTCTGCTGTTAGAATAATGAGAGAAGCAAGGTGTGTGAGGTAATATCTTTTATTGGACCAACTTCTGTTGGTGAGAGAGACAAGCTGTCGAGCTTACACAGAGCTCTTCTTCAAGTCTGGGAAACTTAGGCCAGTCCTACGCTGCAGACCTATTTCAGTATAACTATATTGCTCATGGGTGTGGAACTTCTCCTACTGACTTAGCTACTGCCAGGGAGGTGGATTAACTATAAGGAGAAATTGCCTGTTAACACCCCTCTAAAGCATGGGGAGGAAAGGGGGGTTGTTTGTTGTTTGTGGGTTATAGATTGTTGTTGTAAGCCATAAATCCAGTGTCTCTATTCAGTCCATGATTTTTAGTGTCTAGCTCCCAGGCCATCTTTTGAAAGTATTGTGCAGGTTTCATTTGAGGATGAAGACTGAGAGGTCAGATATAGAGTGATCACTTGGTGAAAAGTGTTCACCACAGGTGATGTGGCATTTTTGTGTCTTATCATTTTTCTGTGAATTCATTCGAGAGTATAGTGGCTGTCTGGTTTCAACCACAGATTTTCTGTTGAAGCATTTAGTGCACTGGATGAGGTACACAATATGTTGTGATAGGTATGTGTAGAACCCCGGGATCTTGAAAGGTGTATTGTGGAGAGTGTTGATCATTGTAGCAGTGGAGATATGTCTGCAGGTTTTGCATCTGTTTTTCTGGCAGGGTCTGTTGCCACTTTCATTTGTCCTAGTCTGTGGGGAGCTTACTTCTGATGATGAGCTTGGAGAGTTTGGGGGTGGCGGGGTTTGTTTGGAGGTTTGAAGTGGGGGTTCAGGAAAGATTTCTTTCAGGATGGGCTCCCATGTAGTTGTTTGATAATACCCTGTATGGGTTCCAGTATGGGGTGGTAGGTGACAAGTAGGGCTATACAGTCTGGACGGGGGGGAAGGGGCAGTTATTTCTGTGTTTGAAGTAGGTTCTGTTTGGGTGGTCTGTTCCATGATGTGATCTACTTCTCTGGAGCGTCCTTGTTTGGTGAAGGCGGTTTTGAATGTATTATTGTGTATATCCTGGACTTTCTCCTCAGAGCATATTCTGTGGTTTGAGTGCCTAGCTGTAGATTTTAGATTTCTTGGTGTGTTTCGGGTGGTTACTGGCTCTATGAAGATAGGTATAGTGATCTGTGGGTTTCTTGTATGTGGTTGTTCGTAGGGTTCCATTGTTGGAAACTGATCATGGTGTCCAGGAAGTTGGTGCTAGTGCGGGAGTGTTCCAGAGGGAGTTTAATGGACATTTGGTGGTGGTTGAAATTGTGGTAGAAATCTATGAGGGAGTTTGTCGTCTATCCAGAGGATGAAAATATCATGAATGTATTTCAGGTTTTGTGGTGGATTTGTCCAGAAATTCATGGGTCATCTTAAAGAAGAGGTTTGCATATTGGGGAGCCATATTAGTACCCATGGCTGTTCCCATGGTTTGGACAAAATGTGGTGGTGGTGAATGTAAAATTGTTATGAGTGAGGATGAAGTGGATGAGTTTGGCAGTGTGTTTGGGATACATATCTGAGGGTTGTCCATTGTCTTGTAAATATTTGAGGCAAGCAGCTATGCTGTCATTGAGGGATGTTGGTGTATAGGGAGGTGACATTCATGGTGGCTAGGCTGGTGTTCTGAAGGAGGTTGTTAATGTTGCAGAGTTTGCGGAAGAAGTCGGTTGTGTCCCGGAGGAAGGTGGCCCTTTGTGTTGTGAGTGATTTGAGGATGGTTTCTCGGAGTACCAATATTACTTCAGTAAGAGTACTGTGGCGAGATATGATGCATCTGCCTGGGTTTCCTTGTTTGTATATCTTGGGAAGCATGTAGAAAGGGTTCACAGGGGATGAGTTTGTAGAATTCCTCTTGGAGTTGTTTGGGGAAGAATTTGATGATATCCTTAAATTTCTGGGTTAATTATGGTGTAGGGTAGTCTGAGTTCTTTGTAGTTGATAGTGTCGGAGAGTTGTGGGTTGGCCTCAATGTAGACATCATGGTTGAGGACTATGATGGTACCCCCTTTGTCTGCTGGTTTGATCACTGGTGGTTAGATTTCAGGGACTGTATAGCTGTCCTGTTGGCAGTGGAGGGATTGTGGTAGATGTGATGTGATAAGATTAGAATCATAGGTTTTAGGGTCAGAAGGGACCATTATGATCATCTAGTCTGACCTTCTGCACAACACAGGCCACAGAAGCTTACCCACCAACTCCTGTAACAAACCCCTAACTTATGTCTGAACTATTAAAGTCCTCAAATCATGGTTTAAAGACTTCAAGGTGCAGAGAATCCTCCAGCAAGTGACCCATGCCCCACGCTGCAGAGGAAGGCGAAAAACCTCCGGGACCTCTGCCAATCTCCCCTAGAGGAAAATTCCTTCCCGACCCCAAATATGGCGATCAGCTAAACCCTGAGCATGTGGGCAAGACTCACCAGCCAGACACCCAGGAAAGAATTCTCTGTAGTAACTCGGATCCCACCCCATCTAACATCCCATCACAGGCCATTGGGCATATCTACCGTTAATAGTCGAAGATCAGTTAATTGCCAAAATTAGGCTATCCCATTATATCATCTCCTCCATAAACTTATCAAGCTTAGTCTTGAAGCCAGCTATGTCTTTTGCCTCCACTGCTTCCCTTGGGGGAAGGCTGTTCCAGAACTTCACTCCTCTGATGGTTAGAAACCTTCATCTAATTTCAAGTCTAAACTTCCTGATGGCCAGTTTATATCCATTTGTTCTTGTGTCCACACTGGTACAGAGCTTAAATCATTCTTCTCCCTCTGTGGTATTTATCCCTCTGATATATTTATAAATAGCAATCACATATCGTCTCAGCCTTCTTTTGGTTAGGCTAAACAAGCCAAGCTCTTTGAGTCTCCTTTCATAAGACAGGTTTTCCATTCCTTGGGTCATCCTAGTAGCCCTTCTCTGTACCTGTTCCAGTTTGAATTCATCCTTCTTAAACATGGGAGACCAGAACTGCACACAATATTCCAGATGAGGTCTTGCCCAGTGTCTTGTATAATGGTACTAACACCTCCTTGTGTCTACTGGAAATACCTCGCCTGATGCATCCCAAGACCGCATTAGCTTTTTTCATGGCCATATCACATTGGTAGCTCATAGTCATCCTGTGATCAACCAATACTCTGAGGTCCTTCTCCTCCTCTGTTACTTCCAAGTGATGCGTCCCCAGTTTATAACAGAAATTCTTGTTATTAATCCCTAAATGCATGACCTTGCACTTTTCACTATTAAATTTCATCCTATTACTATTACTCCAGTTTACAAGGTCATCCAGATCTTCCTGTATGATGTCCTTCTCTGTATTGGCAATACCTCCCAACTTTGTGTCATCCGCAAACTTTATTAGCACATTCCTGCTTTTTGTGCCAAGGTCAGTAATAAAAAGATTGGTCCCAAAACCGATCCTTGAGGAACTCCGCTAGTAACCTCCTTCCAGCCTGACAGTTCACCTTTCATTGTCACCCTCTGTAGTCTCCCCTTTAACCAGTTCCTTACCCACCTTTCAATTTTCGTATTGATCCCCATTTTTTCCAATTTAGCTAATAATTCTCCATGTGGAACCGTATCAAATGCCTTACTGAAATCTAGGTAAATTAGATCCACTGCGTTCCCTTTGTCTAAAAAATCTGTTTTCTTCTCAAAGGAGGAGATCAGGTTGGTTTGACACGATCTACCTTTTGTAAAGCCATGTTGTATTTTGTCCCAATTACCATTGACCTCAATGTCCTTAACTACTTTCTCTTTCAAAATTTTTTCCAAGATCTTGCATACTACAGATGTCTAACAGGCCTGTAGTTTCTCGGATGGCGTTTTTCCCCTTTCTTAAAAATAGGAACTATGTAAGCAATTCTCCAGTTGTACGGTACAACCCCTGAGTTTAGAGATTCATTAAAAATTCTTGCTAATGGGCTTGCAATTTCATGTGCCAGTTCCTTTAATAATCTTGGATGAAGATTATCCGGACTCCCCGATTTAGTCCCATTAAGCTGTTTGAGATTGGCTTCTACCTCAGATGTGGTAATATCTACCTCCATGTCCTCCTTCCCATTTGTCATCCTACCATTAACCCTAAGCTCCTCATTAAAGACTGAGGCAAAGTATTTGTTTAGATATTGGGCTATGCCTAGATTATCCTTAACCTCCACTCCATCCTCAGTGTTTAGTGGTCCCACTTCTTCTTTCTTTGTTTTCTTCTTCTTTATATGACTATAGAACCTTTTACTATTGCTTTTAATTCCCTTTGCAAGGTCCAACTCTACATGGCTTTTGGCCTTTTTCCTCAGTTTATCCCTACCTGTTCTGACCTCAGTAAGGTAGCTTTCCTTGCTAATTCCTCCCACCTTCCATTCCTTATAGGCTTTCTGCTTTTTCTTAATCACCTCTCTGAGATGCTTGCTCATCCAGCTTGGTCTACAACTCCTGCCTATGAATTTTTCCCCCCTTTCTTGGGATGCAGGCTTCTGATAGTTTCTGCAACTTTGACTTGAAGTAATCCCAGGCCTCCTCCGCCTTTAGATCCACACGTTTTTCAGTCCAATCCACTTCCCTAACTAATTTCCTTAATTTTTTAAAGTTAGCCTTTTTGAGATCAAAAACCCTAGTCACAGATCTCTTTTTGTTTCTCCTTCCATTTAGTTTGAACTGAATTAGCTCATGATCGCTCGAACCAAGATTGTCCCCTACAGCCATTTCTTCTATGAAGTCCTCACTGCTCACCAAAACCAAATCTACCATGGCATCCCTTCTTGTCAGTTCAGCAACTACTTGGTGAAGGAATCCATCAGCTATCGTATTCAGGAAAATCTGAACCCTATTATTATTACTAGCACTCATCCTCCAGTCTCTATCTGGGAAGTTAGTCTCCCATGATCACACAATTCCCATTAGTATTTACTTCTTTAAAAACATTAAAGAGGTCTCTATCCATATCCAAATCTGATCTCGTTGGTCTATAGCACACGCCAAGTACTATCCCAGAGGAGGCTCTAGTAGCTTTCTTCCCCAATGTGATTTTTGCCCAGACAGACTCTGTCTTATCCATTTCATCACATCTTATTTCTTTACAGTCTACCTCATCATTGATATACAATGCTACTCCACCACCTGTGCCTTTATTTCTGTCTTTCCTAAACAGCACATACCCTTCAATACCTGTAGTCCAGTCATGACTACTATTCCACCATGTTTCTGTTATCCCTGTAATATCTGGTTTCACTTCCTGCACCAGTAGCTCTGGTTCCTCCATTTTGTTACCTAGGCTCCTCGCATTAGCGTACAAACATCTTAATTTTTGCGGTTTGGCTTCACTCACATTCTTTACCCGATTGCGCACAGACATTCTTCTGCCAATATTACCTATTAGATTGGTATGTACGCTGCCCTTCCGCCTTATGTCCATTCTCCTACCCACAGCTGTATCCTTTCTTACTTCATTTTCTTCCTTCTCAAAGAGAAAATCTGGCGTGGAGATTCCCTGGACATCTCCCAACCATCTCCCCCGAATTCCTAAAAAAGTTCTCTTGATCAGTTGTGCCGTCCTCCATCCTAGAAGTCTATTTCCCTCCTTACTCAGGTGAAGTTCATCCCAAGAGAACAGTCCTCTGTTCATGAATGCTTCCCAGTGGCCATACATCCCAAAGCCCTCCTTATAGCACCACTGCCTGAGTCATTTGTTAAGCATCATAATCTTGTTACACCTTTGTTGCCCTTCTCTAGGAACAGGCAGAATCCCACTGAAGATCACCTGAGCCTTGATTTCCTTAAGTGTCTTCCCCAGCCTGGCATAGTCTCATTTGATATGTTCCAGTGAGAATCTAGCCGTATCATTTGTTCCCACATGAAGGATAATCAATGGATTCTTTCCCGCTCCTGTTAGGATCCTCTTCAGCCTCAGGTCCACATCCCATATCTTAGCACCCGGTAGACAGTACACCCTTCTGCTCTCTGGATCAGCTCTTGTTACAGGCTTGTCTATTCTCAGTAATGAGTCCCCAATCATGTAGACCTGCCTTTTTCTGGTGATGGTGTGATTCTCCAGTCTATTCCCTGTTCATTTTTCTTAAAGTACATTATAATGCGAGGTATAGATAAAGTTGATGGGCAAACTATCAGTCTTAGTATAATAACTCAGCTCTAAATGAGTTTGGTGGCAGGGAAGTCCAAAGTGACTGAACAAGTTTGCAAAGCCAACTAGTCTACAGTGAGACATTTGGTCGTCAAGACAAATAAGTGACACAATCATAACTGTCATAGTCACTTCTGAGGATGGTTGCTATACCTGGAAGTCAGAACAGAGTATTAAAGATTTGTTTGGGCTTTAAAGCCTATCTAAAACTGTAGTACTAAAACAATGCAAACTATTCTAATTCCAATTTTAAAAACTCAACTATATTAAGAGAAGGTTACGCTTAAATTAATGCTATGTTAAACACTTACTCTGAGTTAGGAAATGACTACATTAAGGTCACAATCATATATGTTGTGTTAAACTTTAATTACATGATGACTGTTTCTCCAATAATATATTTTTTCTACAATTTCTGCTTTGTCATAATGATCCAGTATAGGTTTTTACTTGTTCATACAATAACTTTTCCTCTTAAGAATTTTTCCCTACTTAATGGCTGCATTGTTTTGCTGAAACACTTTAAAAAATATTTTTTCAGGCAGGAACAAAGTAGAGAAAATGTCAGTCTGACAAAAAGAAAAGGAGGACTTGTGGCACCTTAGAGACTAACAAATTTATTTAGACTCTAAGGTGCCACAAGTACTCCTTTTCTTTTTGCGGATACAGACTAATATGGCTGCTACTCTGAAACCAGTCTGACAAAAGGAAGCGATAAGCAACTGAAAACGTTGGAGGTGTAAATGGAATGGAAATGCTTATTCATCTTTAATTGTAGTGGTTGGTACTACTGGAATAAAACTCCCTAAAAATATTGTTTTGTTAGCCTTAAGTAATACTATGGAAGTATAACTTGCACTTTTTGTAATTCCTAAATCTTTTAAAAATTGTAATTGCAATTGTCAGTAACTATAGTTATTGATGTTTAGGAATCTCTGAATAATTGGAATAAGCGTTATTAATATTGTAACATGCAAATGTCATTTTACAGTTTTAAAAAAATTCTCAATGAAAATATGCAAAAATCTTTTGTAATTGTAATTTATGAAAAACTATAGAGAGAAGCAATATGACCTTAATTCACTGCTTTATCTTCCTATCATAATGAGTTCTCTTTTTAAAGAACTGTCCCACTCTGGAAAACTTCAGTTGGGTTTTGGAAAAATAAACTTTCTAAATTGTCATATCTTAATGATATTTAGACAGTAGTAAAAAGAAGCTCTGATCATCCTTTCCTTCCTTTTTGATTTATTCGGCAATATCTCATGACATCATGAACACTGGATTGTGGCATTACTGAGTGACTTAGGAAGAGGCCCAAAACCCAGTTGAAGTGCAATAATTTCACTGAAATTTTGTCACTTATCCTTTAGTAAAGAAGTGAGGTTGGCAAGTCATCAGTCAGATGAGCAAGTATGCAGGGCTCTGTAGGTTATTGAAGAATGGAATATTCCAGTTAATACTTTATCCGGGAATAAAATGTTTGCTAGAGGGACAGGCATACACTGAGCTTTGCTTGAGGAAGTCTAAATATCAGTTTACTAAATGGCTCAGGGAACATAATGAAATGTTGGGAAATCAGTATTCTGATTTCAGGGAACACTTCTGAATTTCAGATCATGTTTTGGATAATCTGCATTCACCTGTATATGACTTTAGACTTTGCTTTTAATTTATATTATAACAGGGAAAAACTGGCCTCTGGCCTTGGCTTATTTTTATTTAAATATCTTTAATTACTGTAAGAGCTAACAACTGATTCTAGTGGGATTGCTCTCCTGCTCTTTAGTAATTGCTTACTTTGTGAAATGTATTATAATTCTGCCTTACTTTCAAATCATTGCTTTCCTGCTGGAGGTTAAAAGGGAATGGGTAAGTATACTGTATGACTGTTAGAAAGTCTGTACAATCTTTTAATACATTTTTATAAATATAGCTTTGTTACTGTCAAGTTACATATTTTTTCAATTTATCTGGGGTAACATTTTTGAGACTTAAGTCCCGTTGTTTAAAGTTACTTAAGCTCTTAAGTACCTACATCACTTAAGCATTCAAAAAAAAATGGCCATGTCATGCTTCTAAAAGGTGTAAGTCAATTATAGTTTTTGGAGAGTAACAGTTTGCAAGCTTGTGGCACCTTAGAGACTAACCAATTTATTTGAGCATGAGCTTTCGTGAGCTACAGCTCACTTCATCGGATGCATACCGTGGAAACTGCAGAAGACATTATATACACACAGAGACCATGAAACAATATCTCCTCCCGCCCCACTGTCCTGCTGGTAATAGCTTATCTAAAGTGATCATCAAGGTGGGCCATTTCCAGCACATTTCCACGGCTGTTACTCTGAAACCTGTCAGTTTGCAAGCTTATGTGTTAAGGTATGTCTAAGATCCTATATGGGCTGGCCTTATGACCGTTTAAATGCAAGTTAAACTCTGATTAAACTTTCAGCTTGTCTAGGCCAACCAGCATGGACTGGGGTAAAATTAGCCGATAACAATCATGTTCTAATGTAGGTGAAGGCCTATAGTACTGTGATTTGGATTGGTCCATGGTGACTGGTGAGCACTATATAGCTACAACTGGGATCCTTCTTCACTTGTAACGACTAATATTTTGAGGGAACACAGTTAAAGCATGTTTCAGAGTAACAGCCATGTTAATCTGTATTTGCAAAAAGAAAAGGAGTACTTGTGGCACCTTAGAGACTAACCAATTTATTTGAGCATGAGCTTTCGTGAGCTACAGCTCACTTCATCGGATGCATACCGTGGAAACTGCAGAAGACATTATATACACACAGAGACCATGAAACAATACCTCCTCCCACCCCACTGTCCTGCTGATAATAGCTTATCTAAAGTGATCATCAAGTTGGGCCATTTCCAGCACAAATCCAGGCATGGTTCAGTCTGACAGTGCAGACAAGATTTAGGCTGTGTTACCATGTTCCTGAACCATGCTACCGCCTTGGACTTTAACAGGGCTGCAACATGGTTTGAAGAGTTGGTTGAAACACTGTTTTCCCTGTGAGACTGAACTGAGCTTTAACTGGTCTCCAGCTCTCTAGTAATTTAAATTCATTTTCCACCTTTGCTGTAATGTATGTGTGGAACTGCAGGACCAGTGTGGAAGGGGGCATTTAATTTTTAGGGTGTAGACAAATCACCAAAGGGTTCAGGAAGTATGTACCAGATACAGATGTTGGCTCTCTATAATACTGGGATATTTTGTTATATATTCATGGTCTGCCATAGAATCTGAATGCATGATGGGAATACAGGTGAGAGTTGAGTTAAAGTATGTCAAATAAACTTTTTATTTATGTTCTTTCTGTTTAACTTTTTCATTTTTACCTTTAACTTGGAGTTTTTGGCTTTCCAAGTGTTTTAAAGTTTAAACATTTTTTTAAAGATTATTTTTGTATAAATTGAATTGATAATTATTTACAGCCTTACCTTGCATTTGTCTTGGATTGATAATACTTTTGAACCTAGACAGCCCCTTCCATTCCAGGCTCCCTCTCAGACTGATAAATTTCTAACTTCTATTTTATTACTACTCTATATGGAGGAATGCTGTTCATCTTTCCTTTTGGGTGGATATTTCTCTAGCGGAGTGGATATTAATGAGTTAATTTGTTTTCCTTTGGGTTGGGCATCTTTCCATCCCCTCCCCTAGCACCAAGCTGAAGTTCCTCAGCAGATTCTGATGGCACTAACCATATCCTATATACTTCAGTGTTTTGGAATGAACTTGCAAGTAATTCCACGAAGAACACTCGGATTATTGATCTTAATGGCCTGGGTATTAGAGGAACGTAATTCAGGATGAAATAGCTCAATTTCTGCCCAGAGCCTAAAGCAATTTCATAATAGTGCATAGTAGTCTGTAGTCAGTTTTGTCAACTGATGGCAATGGAAATGATTATTGTTGTTTGTAATATGTCAGAGCCTATGCCTATTGTGATGGGTACTGCACAAACATAAGGAGATGGTCACTGCCTGGAAGATCTTACATTCTGAGTAGTAGCAGGGGTTTCATTAATCTCAGAAGCAAATCTAAGATGAAATTCAGCTTTCAGGAAAGTAGATTTTAAAAAGAAATGGATAGTGTTCTGGCTGATAGAATATATGGCTGAAAAAAGATATATAATGGTAGCATTTGTTTTCAATTTGATTAAATGCCAGAGGTAACTGGATCTTTTAAATTTTTTTTTTGTCATTGAGTGTTCTTCCTGTGAAGTCTTACAAAAGCTTCTTCTTTGAAGTTATACAGTGCTATACTTTAAACTTTTAAACACCTACCCTCTATAAAGCTGGGAAATCATAATTTTTTGTAAAGTGTAAAAGATGGCTTTTCATGCTTATAGAATATTTCAAAAAATGAATAATTGAAGAAACGGAAATTTCATCCGCATGATTGGACTATTTAAAGAATTTGTAGAGTTTTCAATTCTGCTTAAAGAAACCTTTAATAAATTTTTACAATCATTCTTGTATATTTCTCACCTACTTTTCCAAAAAATTTTTAAGTCATTTAGGCAACTGTGTCAGTGTGGTCCATTTTTAAGAAGCCCTTTTTTAACAGGTTAAAAAGACTGATTGTGACCTATTGTTGCTGAACTTATTTATTATTGATTTCAATCATCACCTTGGCAATTCCCAAAGATTGCAAATGATGTGCAAATGTTACTACAGTTTGAATTATTCAACTTGAAGAGTCGTATGCTGATATTTACCCCCCCCACACACACACACACTCCATTTGGCAAGATTCGTCCTCTACTGTGACCTTCCATCACTCCAGAATGCTATCTCAACATAGTATTTAGTGCTGCTGCAGTGTAAATTTTGCTCTGTACTGCAGCAAAGTCGCATTGGACTAGTCAAGCATGCTGTCCGTTTATTTCTGTTTGCTGTGAATTAATAGAACTGAGGCAGAGATAGGCCCAACACAAAGCAGAAATAATGAATTGTTTTATGCGAACTGAAGAGTATGGGATACGAACAGTAGCAGACAGGCAAAAGTCAACACATCGCCTAAGGCAGAGAGATCTGTCAGCTGTAGAGGGGAATAGTCTAGAGACAGTTGCAACCAGAAGCGTTACTATTTCAAATTAAGTAGCTTCCATGCAAAAGAATTTTTCCATCCTTACTCTAGATTTGCAGAAGTGTCTGCAGTGATTCTGTAAAGTGATTCCTTGGAATGATCCCAAGTCACCTTCTGGCTACATCCTGATCCACAATGTGCGAGCAAATCACATTGCTCCTGTTCTTGAAGAGCAATGGAGATTTGCAATGTGCACATAGGTGGGATCCAGCTGTCTGTGCAGGCTTTGAAAGCCAGAACTGATCTGTGCTCACTCGCTTGGGAAGTATTCCCCTTTAGTCTCACAAATGTTGTGTGAGGTAAAGCACACCACGCTATTGTGAACTGCACTGGCTGCACTGGCATTTAGATGGGTCCGCAGGCATCACCAACGAGCTTTTCAGGCTCTCAAAGGTGCATTCCACTACCATTTTGCAGCTACTCTGTACTTGCATTTTCTTTTTCTTAGGTCAGCAATGTTGGGGTACAGCTTTGAGCCACATTGGGAGCGGGTATGCAGGGTCCCCCAAAATAACTGTGGGGACAGAAACACTGTACACAACCAAGTTTTTTCTGCGGCATGAAGTCCCTTCACGGTACAATCCTGACCTCCTGAGCGCCCTGGTGTCATGAACCTTTCCTGTGTCCAACATAGGTGTTCATGAACCAACCTTTGTGGTCCACCGAGCCTTGGAGAATGAGTGAGTGAATAGTAACCTTTTTGGTTCACGTATTCACTAGCTCCTTTTAATGGAAGTATTGGAATGTGTGTTCCTTCGATGGTGCCTACAGAGTTTGGAAACCACATCCTCTGAAATCCTGCTATAATTTCAGGGACTTTAATTATGGCAGCCACTCATGGGTAGATTGTAGTTTTGATAGCATGACAAACCTGTAGAACTGTCACCCTGACAGTTGACTTCTCAACCATGAACTTGTTTGCAGTTGACCAGCAGCTATGAGGTATTGTCAGCATCCAAAGGGTAATAGCCACCTCCTGTACTGGTGTGGATTTCTGAAACTGAGTGGTCTGCACTGAAGGGTTGGTGCAAGCAACTTGCACAACTCCATGGAGATCTGCTTCCTCATTTGGAATTTCTGCAGCCCCTGGTCATCATCCCAGGTTTCCCAGATGATGTGGTCCCACCACACTATGCTGTTTGTCTGGAACTAGGGTCAGCAGTCCACCCCGGGGGTATACTGTTGCAATCCCAGCATTCAACGCATCTGTTCCTTGGAAGCCTAGTAGATATTTGTTTGCCCTCAGTTGTCAGTTGTCTTCAGCATTTCAAATTTTTCTGACCCATTCTATCCATTATCTGGTACTGGCCTGCATGAATATTAGTCCCACAAGCAGTAGCAGGAGAAGAACCACATTGTGGACTTGCTCCTTGGCTTCAGCGCAGTTTGGCAAAAGGGAGAGGTGAGAGAACACGCAGCAAAGCGGTTCCCAGAGCATCTCCTATGACACAAAGGACGTTGGGACACTGTCCCTGAAATAGCACTACTGTCATGTACCAAAAAGGGGCAGCATGGATGCAGGTATATGCCTGTACACAGCATATACTCTTGCGCAACCAGAATATGTGGCTTCTGTGGGGATACAAGGTACATGTTCTAGCAGTATATGGACAAGTACTCAGGGAAGTGCACAAGTGTAGACGTAGCCTGAGATTTAGGCAGTCTTTTTTCTTTTTCTGTCCCATGCAAATATTTGAATTTGGGAAAGTATTAATTATGAAAAGGATGACTTTGTATGACGGTACTCATACCATTACATATTTATGTATGCTGTATAAAGAACAGCTGAATATTTAAAAAAATTATCCAATTTTGTAACAAAATTTTGAGTTTACAGTAACTGGAGAAAACTAATCAACTATGAATGGCAGCTGGATTTTTAAGTAAAAATGTTTCTAATGTTTCTGAATCTTGTTATTTAATGTACTTACAGGTGGATGAAAGCCAGACTGGAGAACCTGGGTGGCTTGGAGGAGAACTGAAGGGAAAGACTGGATGGTTCCCTGCAAACTATGCAGAGAAAATACCTGACAACGAAGTTCCAACCTCTGCAAAACCAATAGTTGACCCTACTGTTGCACCTAAAGTTTCTTTGCGTGAGACACCCCCAACTCCGGCAGCTCCAGCTTTGGCAGAATCTACTGCAACCACCAACAACTGGGCAGACTTCAGTTCAACGTATGTTTGCTGGTGGTTATCTCTAGGAGTCCAAACCAGTACTGTGGGTTTTCAAGCAGTTAATTTGTGTCCAGTTAAAATTCATTACATTTCTCATCCACTGAGATTGTGTCAGTAGTTAACCTGGCAAATGAGATATTTTCAGGAAACTAGGCAGCACACTGTAAATCAGGAAGGATTATTCATCTTCGGTAAGACAGAACTCCCATCATAATTGTTTTCCCTTTAGTAAACATTTTTTCCTCAACTGGACAGGCCACTAAAGTTTTGTTTGTTTGTTTGTTTAATTTTAAATTAGGCTTTCCAGTCCAAAGGCATGCTTTCACCATATCCTCTTAAGCAATCAAGAAGACAAGTACAGAAGCTTGCCCATCTGGCACTTTTCCCTGACCACATTCAGAATTATATTACAGCAGAAATCCCAGCATGACATTCTCCATTTGTTTATATACCAAATATGTGAGAGAGCAGAGTTGACACCTTCTCTTACTTCATTGTTACCAGCTTGTATTTTACATTAAGATGCTGCTGCTGCTAAAGTCAACCAATTTATTGTTATACAGTAGTACTCCCCTGGTGTGCCTGATGCTGTACACGTGTAAGACAAGTTTCATGTCCTAAAGATCATATAAACAAAATGGATGTAGGTTTTATCAGGACAGGTTAGTCTACTATGTAAATAATTGGTTAATCATTTTGTTTAAGGAGAT
Source organism: Lepidochelys olivacea (assembly GCF_965140295.1). Taxonomy (NCBI): domain Eukaryota; kingdom Metazoa; phylum Chordata; order Testudines; family Cheloniidae; genus Lepidochelys; species Lepidochelys olivacea. Next base: position 166,396,827 of record NC_140411.1, on the reverse strand, counting down.
AAGGTGTTTTACAATTAGAAGTATGTATTTTACTGAAATATTTGAGTACTTAACACACATTGCTTTAAAAAGATTTTACCCAAGAGATCACAATAGTTCTGAAAAAAATACCACCAAGTTTAAATGATTTTATGTTGCTCTCTGGACAACTTTTTTTCTGAAAAAGCAATAATATAAAAAAATTAAAACTAAGCTTCCCACTAATTTTTATTTTTTTGCTATCTAAACAAAAGTAGCTCAAGACAAAACTATTCTAGTTTTAAGTGAATACTATGCATTTTTATAACCTTGCATAAAAATCATGGTCTGATTTTGTATTTTATTTTCTACCAATTAGTCTCTACTCCAGAGCTTATCACGTATGATGTTTGTACAGTGCTTAGCACAGTGGGGCCCAATCTAGCTTTGGCCCTCGGGCACTATTACAGTGTAAATGCTTAATAATAATTAATGAATATTTAATTAAGGACACGAGCCAGGAATAGAAATTCACATTTAAGGTGGACACTCTCTTTATACTGTTAGTTTCTTTTAATTAACCTAATGGGTTTGTTAAGGCACAGATAACTATGTGACAACATATAACCAAAATCATGGATATCAGTTAGTCTCTACATTTTAGTGGCAGTTTTCCATTTTGCAAGCCACTGATAGTGATGGGACTGAATGAACACCTCAATCTGCTGGCTGATTATTTTATTTAAAATTGGCCCAGCCGTTGGTGTGGTGACTGTACAAAACTGAATAAAATCCATACTAATTACAACTAGTTTCCAATCTAAAATCCTCCAAGCCCACTGAAAGTAGGACTCTCCCACCACTTTCCCCACTCACTTAGTTGTCCTTCCCATAAGCAGCCTGGGAAAATAAGTGTGCTTGGCAGCATTATCTGACAGCAAGGGGAAAAGGGTAATGTTTCGGGGGCTGTGGAGACAGTAAACAAAATGGCTGGCATTAATTGGACAGTCCAATTATACATACCTAAGGTCCCTTCCTAAAGATCCAACTGGGTCTCAAAGAGGTCCTGGCTCTGAACGATCCCAGCCTCCCTGTCTTCAGTGATTTCTCCTCATCTTCCAGTTCAAGGGAGCCACCCACTGCAAGTTGTGAGCTGTCCACTGTCATTGGCAGGAAGGGGGGTGGTTCCTGGCTCGGTCCGACAACAAACAGTTTGTTATACGGGCCTGTCTAAGGGGCAACACCAGACTTCAGTCTGTGCGCCTTTGTCTTCTGGTAAGCCTGCTGCAGCTCTTCCCCATTGCCTGGCATTGGCCCTCATCCCTGCTATACCCCTGGGCCTCAGTGCCCTTAGCGTACGCTTCCCTTGTACACCTCTTTATTCCTGTGCAAATTCTGTCGCTGTGACCGCATGCATACTTCTCTACCCCACCTTCACATCAAGGAAATCTAGGATCTTTTTCTTAGACTGTACAGTGGCGTGAGGATAAAGTAGACTTATGCTTGTCCAACCTTGGCAAGTACACTTGTACTAGCAGGAAAAAGAGGCGTTTCCAAAATATATCGGTGACTTTAGGGGGTGGACTTGGTGTCACTATGATGCCTAGGCAACATTGTTCAAAAATTTGACAGAATGGGCACTGCTGAGGGGACAGGTGCTAGAGGACTGTTTGTACTGGTACAGGTACTTCTGCATCCACACAAGCATCACGCCAGTACAACTATACTAGCAGGGGGCTTGTGTCACTTGAGGAACTGGTTTAACTTGGCTGGTAAAAGTTTAGGGATTTTTTTGGCAGGACTCAATGCTGTGCTGACAGAAGGCAAGTTTTGCTGTTACTACTTTGTAGTGTAGACCAGGCCAGGAAGTGAACAAAGTTGAGCTCTGGCAGACCCACAGGGGTGAAATGTCCTGTCTCGGTCTCACTCTTCCCCTCCTCCCCCCACCTGTTTACTGTGTACAGCTGTTAACTCATACATGTCAGCTGATGTCAACTCCTATATTATGATGAGAGAGGTAGCTGGGACTCAACTATTCAGGGCTTTTTAGACTTTAGGGTTCTACACTAGCTAGTGAAAACGTAGACAATTATCTGTAACTTTGTAATTACAGAAGGAAAAAAATTCAATTAAAAATTAATATATTTAGTTCATAGATCTTTGTCTACTTAAAACTACAGATGTGCACTGAGCTTTAAAAATACATAGTTTCGACAGTTAGCATCCAGAGCTTGCACGCTGGGGGAAAAAGAAATTGGACCAATGAAGTCTAAACAATAAGGAATAAGGCAGGAGATTGAGAGCAGATAATCATGATTAAATGGTAATGAAAAGGTGGTTGAAAGTGGGTTCTAATAATCATTTTATAGGATGAGAGGTGATGTTCAAAGGATAAGTGATAACATGAAAAAAATCACTCAGTTGACAAAGGAAGACTTTAAAAGTCAGCATTACACCTGATGGGGCAAAGGAGTAAACAGAAGTGGAACTATTAGAGCCTTAAAAGTGAGAATGACGAGTATGAATTTGATGCAGAAAGGGAGGAGGAAGTCAATGACCCATCTAGATATGTGGAGCAATCTGCATGGAGCACCAGGAGAGGAAGATTAATATATTTTATCAAATGTGTAATTAAACTAAATCTGCTGTATAGTATAGAGTGCCCTGCAGTTGAAATGTTATTGTATAGGACGTGAGTAAAGGGGGGTGGGGGTGGAGGGAAGTAAATCGTGTGAACAGCTAGCGTTTGTGAACAAGAAGCAGCAAGTGCATGTGACGCTTACCTTTTTAAGGGGAAATATGCAGTCACAGTAAATCCACGTATGGGAACTTCAAACACAGTACAAAGACACTTTACACCTAGCAGAAAATCAATTATAAGGGATTCTTCTAGAATACATACACAGTGTCTTCATTTGAAATTTTTGGTGTGAGCAAGTTTTCAGCAGAATGCAATAATCACTGCAATCAAAAATAAAGATTATATAGTCTGCCTTATTTTCAGGTGGCCGACCAGCACTAGTGAGAAACCAGAGACTGATAATTGGGATGCTTGGGCAGCTCAACCTTCTCTGACTGTTCCAAGTGCAGGGCAGGTGAGGCAGAGATCAGCCTTCACCCCAGCCACTGTTACCGGATCATCGCCTTCTCCTGTCCTGGGGCAGGTAAGTGGCTATATGTGCAGAAATCATACTTAACCTAACGTTTTCGCTTTCGCAACGCAATGACAAAACAGTAATTGACCAGCCCTTGCAACATTCCTCTAAGGGAGGTAAAGTATTTCAAGATGAAGACGTCAAACAAAGCCATGTGGGAAGTGCAATTTGGCATTCTAGGAGTTCTCAAGTAGAGCTGGGTGAAATTTTTTGGACACAAAATTTGTCAAAAAAAGTTCGTTTTGGTCAACCTCAAACTATTTGTGAATTTGACACACATTCACCAAATAGTTTTAGGCAGGAAAAAAATGTTCTGGTTAGATTCCCAAAATGTGGTAAAGAAGAGTAGGAGGTGATGGTGGTGTCCCCCTTTATAACTCTTATCCCAGCGATTACTGCACTCAATTGGTTTATGGGGGTTAAAACCCGAGTTTTCTGCTCTGGAGCAACGATTTGAACCCAGGTCTCCCACTCCCAGCTTTGTGCCCTAACCAACTGGGTTGCATCTCTCTCATTTTTTCCTTCTGATGCTGTTCCATTTTTTATTAAATGCTTGAATAAATTGGGCCAGAAAGAAAAACTCTGTAGTCTGGTGGTGAGGATAGTCACCTGGGAGGGGAGGGATCTGGACTCAAATCTCTGCTTCAGAGTGGGGATTCAAACCTGAGTCTCTCACACCTCAGGTGAGGGCTTAGACCAGCGGTTAGAAGTCTTATCAGGAGACCAGCATCAACACCCTTTCCTCCTCCAATCGTTTTGTGAATTTAGCTCTTAAAAAATGTCTGGAAACAAAATGTTTTGGGTCAAACTAGCTTTGATTTGCATAATTTTTGTCTTCATTTTTAAATTCATTTCAACCCAATTCGCAAACTTTTTAAAAATTTTTTCCAGAACTTCCAGAGAACCGAAAAATCAGTTATTCTCCCAGCTCTATTCCTGAACCCAAATCCTGTGTTCAATCTGTTAGATCACAGTGCCTCAACACTGGCTGAAAAATATGTAGTGCTGGTACATAGACATAGCATTCTGAGATGTGCTAGATATGTAAACCCCGAAAAAGCAAGTAGAATGCAAGATGGCATAATGAATAACTTATAGCAAAAAGATTCTCTTTATGTACACTTTTTTTGTGAGATTTACTATAAGCCCTTGGGGCAAGGCTTGTTTTTATATTTACAGTGTGTAGAAAAATTATTAAATATCTTACAGGAGTGTATGCACCAGGCACTTTTAATTAATACAAATATAGAAATACTGGTGGACTGTGTTAATATATCCATTTGATTGTATTTTTTTAAAATGATCTGTTTGGCTTTATTTGAGTAAAAAGCTTATTTTAATTGAAACAGTCAACACATAGATCTGTGTCTATAAATGAATGTTGTAAGTGAATACCTCTAGTTAGTTAGTTTTAGCAGCCTTCTTTGCAAAAGACTCTACATGATTCACTTTTCTTTTCTTACAATAGGGTGAAAAAGTAGAGGGCCTTCAAGCACAGGCCTTGTATCCTTGGAGAGCCAAAAAAGATAACCACCTCAATTTTAACAAAAATGATATCATCACAGTTCTGGAACAGCAAGACATGTGGTGGTTTGGAGAGGTCCAAGGTCAAAAGGGATGGTTTCCGAAATCATATGTGAAACTCATTTCAGGCCCCATAAGAAAGTCGACAAGGTATTTTGTTTGGTTGCTTTTGTTAGAATTAGCAGCATTTTTATTTAATAATTAATATTATGTTGTTCCTATTTAAAATGTGTTTACTTGTATGTTTGTTTTTAAAATGTTGGCTCTGAAAAGTGACTTTATTAAAATGGCATTGTGTGGCCATATTTGTGTCTCTGGTTTCAGATCGGTGTGGCTCAGTTTACAAATAAAATGATGAGCTTTGGTTTTTGGCTTCCTCTTCTTTAACTTCCAGTCCTACCTACAAACTCAGCTTGGGATATGAAAGCAAAGCTGGATTCTTCCTGCATCATGTATCGCCAACAACAATTCTGCATTTAGAATTTAGCTAACAATTCTGTTGATGCACGAGTGGGAACAGAGTTCAGGTTATTCTCCTGTAGCTGTTTCGGCTACACAATGCCAACAAGACGAAAAAGTAGCAAAATCTTATTTAAGTTGATAAAATAAGTAGAAATTGAAATATGTATGGGGTAGGGCTATTGAGTAAAGAGGTGCCACTTTCCTGTATTCACTTTACTAACAAACAGTGTTTTGTAAGATTGTAATCTAATACAATACATCATGTGAAAACAACGTTCTAGTTGATAATGAAAACTAGAATGAATTTTACATTTTTCTATTGGGGAGCACAGCAATTTTTGCTTTCAATCCAGTTATATGATTTCAAACTGTATTTTGTCATGCTGAGGTTTAAAACTTAAAATTTACTATCATTTTGCTTTACAAGTTGAGATAGTTTGTTCATGGATATAGCTTTTAATGTATTTTTTATTTAAAGCATTTAGTTTGTTTTGTTAAATTTAGAGAAATTAAAGCATTTAATATTTTCTCTTTAAGCATGGATTCTGGTTCTTCAGAAAGTCCTGCTAGTCTAAAGAGAGTAACATCACCAGCAACTAAACCTGCTATGTCAGGTGAAGGTAAGAATTTGAAATGAATGGCATTAGTATCATCTTACTGTATAGTTTAATAAAAGAAATTCTCTAGTAATAGGTACAAGTTCAGAGCCAGATCCAATGGGAATTAGTGGTACTCAGTACCATTGCAGGATCAGGCCCTGTTACTTTACAAAGTGAGAATTTGAATTACCTCCAGAATTAATTATGACTACAAGGCTATGTCCTGCATGTTTTGTAAAACTGCTCATTTCCATAAGAATAATATTTTTCTAATTAACTTAGGTACATTAATTTATGCAGTGTCATTTATAAGCAGTCAAGAATCAGTCCCATATTTCTGATTGTTTCTAGCCTTCTGTCTACAATAGGAAGGGCCCAGCATTTGAAAATGCATAAAGGATGTATTTTCTTTTAAGATCCACTGTGTGCATATATGCAGTATATGCCATGTAAAAACATGCGTACATGCTTCAGGATAGGCAAGGATATTAATTAAATTAATAAGTTGGCTCCCAAAATTTTAGTTTTTCATTCGCAATGTTTCTTTGTGAATAAATTGAATCCTGCAGTGCCTGTTCTCCTATTTAAATGTGGGATATACCAAAACTTTCCACCTCTTAGGAAGGGAAGACAAATCAGTGCTGATCCCGTCATGAGGAAAGGGATAATTATCCAAACAGGCATGTAGGTACTGTAAAATTTTTAATAGTTTTCATTTGTGCTGTCTTATTTGACCCAGGAAGGTTAGATTTAAATATAAATAAATAGCAAATAACAAAGACTGCTCTAAGTGACTTGAGTTAGATATTGGTATTTTTTGTTGTTCCCATGTCATTTTGAACATTAAGTACCTTCCATCAATGAATTATTATTAATTGAAAACCATATGAGTACTTACAGTAGTCTACAAGTTTGTACCTATTTTTTTCATGACAAGGTGCTAAATGGGCCAGACCTTTGCCATCATTGGAGCCCATACCGCTGCCAGCACAGGTGTGGCTGGAGTGATACCAGGAAACAGATACAAAACTTTTTTCTTCAGGGATATTGTTGATAAAACTCCTGCCAGCATAACAAAATTTTCATAAGGTGTGTTAGCTTGGTAGAAGTTGGATTCAGTTATTAAACATGTAGGGTCCCTATTTTTTTAGTATTAAAAGTAATATTGACACGAGGGGAGGTTTTTTTGTGCGGGGGGTTGCATTTAAATGTTAATGGGTCCAGCAATAGTTGGGCTAGTTCAATTCAGTCATTTTTTTCACTTAATTATTGGCCTATATCATATCTGATTCATGATTGAAAGGGATTACTGGAATTAATCTGTTTCAGAATTGGTTACTTAATTGTCAAAAAAGCACATAAAGCAAGGTATAGGATCTGTATGTATGTGCACATGTGTGAAACTAAATATATTTTACAAAATAGTAATATCTTTATCAGTCTTTTTAGCAGTGCCTTAATTCTTTATTTTTTAAAACATCATCTGTACAACTGTAATTTAACAGGAATCATTTTGGGCAATTTTTATCACACACAATGTAGTCTGTATTTTGCCACTGATAAAAATTTCACTGTGGAAAGTGGAATTATAGAAGGATTCTAAAATTTGGCTTGCTTGATTTTCAAAGGCTGTTTGAAAGAAAATACAGAACTGCTAAAACATCTCCCTCCCATCTGGGCTCTATAGCTGCAACCTGGGATACTGTATGTCTTCTGTCATACCGTTCTGTGTTTTTCAGTTTGATTATCTGAATATTTTACACACTGTGCTAAAAGCATATACTTTCAAAAATATTTTTGAAAAAAGTTTTGTATGGATTCGGCAGCCTTATAATTTCTCTAGGAAAGGAAACTCCTATATAAGTATTCTTCAGAAGCAGACTTTGATGAAAGCTAGTTAGGATTTTAGTTCTGAGGATAGTATTTCAGTCTACACTTATTCACCAACAATTAAACATGCCATGCTTGCCACTCTTTTCCACAAGCAGAGTGTGTAACCCAGAATATTTTCAGAAATCTCTGGTATACCTCTGAGCAGCTCCTTTTTTTACAGTTGAGTGAATTGTGTAATGTGCATACTACTTCAGAAAATGTTACTGATTTGTCTGATTCTTATTTGCACTCCAAACTGTAAAGGTTTTCATTGAGTTCTGTAATTAAATTACACATTGCATTTCTCAACATCAGTCTGCTTCAGTGTTTTTTGCTCTTGAATACCAAGTAGCTGACCATGTTTTAACAAAATTATGTATTTCACAATTATCTTAGCATTTTCAAGCCAACTGTTGTGTAGGATACAATGAGATTGGCTGTCTCCATAAGAAGCTTCAAGTAATGAAAGAATTCATTGTTCATGAGAGCCAACTGACATATGTAAAAGGAAGACTGTATCAGAAGTTCAGAAACTGGGATTTTGTATGCCAGGACTGAAAATACTAGTTCTCAGCATAAAATTGAACCCATAAAATTGAACCCATATAAGTATGCTTATAAAGCAAATCATCATCAAGTGCTTGCACATGTCCATTCCACTTTAGGAGTGTGTGTGCTAGGGCATTGAAGCTGGAGAATTCTTCCCCAGAACAGTATCCATCAGGACAGCACATGTTAGCCAACGGTATAAAAGGATGGAGTCTCCCTGCCCTCTCATCCATTCCTTTTTACTGCTCACGGTCGGTAGTTGTAGCGTGTCTGAGCCTCACTGTCTCCCATGCTGTTTTTAGAAAAATATTTGCTGGAGTTTTTTTATTGTAAATAGTTTAGTATGGTTGTAGTTTATAGTTCTTCTTCAAGTGCTTGTTCATGTCCATTCCAACCAGGTGTGTGCGCGCCGCGTGTACACCAGCTGGAAGATTTTTCCCTTAGCAGCGTCCATAGGGTCGGCCTGGGCATCGTACCTTCATGGCGCCCAATATAGCGCCCTGCCAACCCCCCACCCACTCAGTTCCTTCTTACCACCGGTGACAGCTAGCTGGAACATCGCTCGCTCCTTTAGCAAGCGCTTTAGCGGTATCTTTACAGTTCATACTGTGTAAATAGTTTGTTTTTCTTTAGTTAGTTAATAGTTTTTCAATAGTAGTAGTTAGCTTGTTTGGGAGGTTCCCCCTGACAACATTTCTCTGTTTCTAGGATATGCCCGGGTCTCCAGGGTTTAAGCTCTGCGAGGACCGCGGCAAGTTTATGCCTAAGAGTGACCCTCATTCTTCCTGCCTGCGGTGCCTTGGAGAGAGTCACCAGAAAGAAAGGTGCCAGATCTGTAAGGGTTTCTGACCCAGAACCCTCAAAGATCGGGAGCAGAGACTTAAACTTCTGCTAATGGAGATGGCATTATGGCCACACTCTGACCCCGGACCTGCAGAACCTGCACCAAGTACGTCTTTGTCAGTGCACAGTGCTCTGGTGCAGACGGTGCACAAACCGGTACCAGCCAAGGACTCTTAAGTCTCCTCGGCACCATCACGGCTTGGGCCATAAGAATCCTTCCTCGGTGCGGCCCCGCTCTCAGTCCCCAATGCCGCTAAAGAAGAAGAGGCCAGAGGGGGGTCGGTACCCTCAGCCAAAACCCAAAGGGTCGGTGGCGTCCACGAGTGCCTTGGGACAGACCGCCTCCTCCCTACCACCTTCCAGAGTCTCGTCGACTCCTGCCCTGGCTGGGGTCCAGTCAAGTCCGAATCCTCCTCGTCCTGCACAGGCGCCGGATTCAGGTTTTCCCTTACCTCGACAACTGGCTGATCAAAGGCCACTCCAGATCCCAAGTGGAGGATCAGGTAAACTTCATAAGAAGGACCTTCCTCGAACTAGGTCTCCTTCTCAATGAGGCAAAATCCACTCTGTCCCCGGTGCAGAGGATAGAGTTTATACGCGTGGTCCTGGACTCGATTCAAGCCAGGGCGTACCTCCTGGAAGCCACTTTTCGGTCGCTAGGGGACATTATACGGGGCCTCAGGCATTTCCCCATGACCACAGAAAGGAACTGTCTGAAATTGCTGGGGCACATGGCTGCATGCACCTACGTAGTGCAGCATGCCAGTCTCAGACTTCCCCCACTCCAGTCATGGCTGGGGTCAGTTTATCAAGCAGCCCGGGACGCTCTGGACAGTGTCATAACATTGCCCCCCCCCGTAGTGGACTCCCTTCTGTGGTGGCTCGACCCACAGGTCATTTGTGCGGGAGTGCCTTTCACCAGCCCTCAGCCATCCCTCTCATTAGTGACAGATGCCTCGGATCTGGGCTGGGGAGCTCATTTGGGAGACCTCAGGATTCAGGGCCTCTGGTCTCAGGTGGACCTCACTCAGCATATCAACGTCAGAGAGCTGAGAGCAGTGCGTTTGGCGTGCCAGCTTTTCAGAGCCCATATAGCTGGCAGGTGCATTTCAGTCCTCATGGACAACACCACGGCGATGTTTATATAAACAAACAAGGGGGTGCTGGGAAGCCCTCATGCGTGGGACTTCTGCGTAGAGCACTTGATACACCTGCAGGCTTCATGCCTCCCTGGAGTACAGAACGAGCTGGCAGACAGTCTCAGCCGAACTTTTCATGGCCACGAGTGGTCCCTCTGGCCGGACGTAGCAAGCTCAATTTTCCGTCTCTGGGACTCTCCACAGGTAGACCTGTTGACCGCACACAGCAACAGGAAGTGTCAACTGTTCTGCTCCTTCATGAGTCACAACCCGGGTTCCATCGCAGATACCTTCCTTCTCCCATGGGGGAACCGTCTGCTTTACATGTTCCCACCAATACCGCTGGTCCAGAAGGTGCTCCTCAAGATCCACAAGGACTGGGTCATATTGATCGCTTCGGCACGGCCACGCCAGCACTGTTTTATATCGCTTCTGGAAATGTCAGTGACAACCCCGCTCACCTTGCCGCTGATCCTGGACCTGATCACACAGGATCTCGGCTGCCTCTGGCACCCAAACCTAGAGTCGCTCCACCTCACAGTCTGGATACTCCATGGCTAAATTCTGTGGAACGGACCTGTTCAGATCAAGTCAGGCAAGTTCTCCTTGGCAGTAGGAAGCCCTCTACAAGGGCTACTTACTTTGCCATGTGGAAGAGGTTTTCTCTCTGGTTGGAGCAACGCAATCAGTCACCAACACTTGCCCCAATATCATTCATACTGGACTACCTCCTTCATCTTAAACAAGAGGACCTGTCCTTGTCATCAGTAAGGGTCCACTTGACTGCCATCTCCGCCTTCCATCCGGCTGCAGACGGCTTCTTGGTTTTCACGAACCCTTTGGTCAGCCATTTTCTTAAAGGCCTTGACAGACTGTACCTGCAAATGCGCCAGCTTGTCCCAACTTGGGACCTTAACCTGGTCCTCACCAGGCTTACGGGCCCTCCATTTGAGCCGCTGGCGACGTGCTCCCTGCGCTTGCTCACTCTCTCTCTCTAACAAGGGGCATTCCTTGTGGCGATAACCTCAGCTAGGAAAGTCTCAGGGCCCTTACATCTGAGCCCCCTTACACAGTTTTTCATAAGGACAAGGTCCAACTCAGGCCTCATCTGGCTTTTCTCTCCAAAGTTATCTCCCAGTTCCACATGAGCCAAGACATCTTCCTCCCAGTGTTTTACCCCAAGTCACACTCCTGCGATTGGGAGCTTAGGCTTCACTCATTGGATGTACGCAGAGCACTGGCCTTCTATATAGAGAGAACTAAGCCATTCCTCAAGTCCTTCCAGCTATTTGTAGCCGTGGTGGACAGTATGAAGAACCACCCTGTCTCATCCCAGCACATCTCGTTGTGGATCACATCCTGCATTCGGGAGTGTTGCAACCTGGCGAAGGTGCTCACCCCGCTGGTCACCATCCACTCCATCAGGGCTCAGGCCTCCTCAGCTGCGTTCTTGGCGCAGGTCCCCACCCAGGAAACCTGCAGAGCAGCAGCATGGTCCTCAATACACACGTTTATGACACACTATGCGATCACACAACGGGCCAGAGACAATGCAGCCTTTGGATGAGCCGTGCTCCAATCAGTAGATAACTCCGGCCCCACCCCCTGAATTTTGGCTTGCGAGTAACCTGGTTGGAATGGACATGAACAAGCACTCGAAGAAGAAAAAATAGTTCCTCATCTTCTCATAACTTGTTCTTCGAGATGTGGTGTTCGTGTTCATTCCAATACCCACCCTCCAGGCTAACCCTATGGATGCTGCTAAGGGAAAAATCTTCTGGCTGGCATGCACGTGGCATGCACACACCTGGTTGGAATATACATGAACAACACATCTCGAAGAGCAACAGTTATGAGAAGATGAGTAACTGTTTATTAGTAGCACTTGTTTATGAAAAACGTCTTGTTTTTTTATCTCATTTTTCTTTGAGCTTTTAGCGTGGTACTGGGGCATGCATAAGTCCCTGGGATTTAAGCGTCATTCTGGCTGTAGCAAATCTATACCAGTCAGAAATCCTCACTCCCTGTTCAAAGTGTTTTGGAGAAGTATACGTGAAGCATAATAAATGCCTTATCTGTGTGGGTCTTTCAGACCAGGACTAAGAACTTGAGAGATGTTTGACTTTGAGATAGGGAAACAATTTTCCTTCCCTCTTTGGACCCCAGCTGCTCTGTACATGGGGATTCAGACTTGACTCTGTCTCAGAGCACATCACCAGATTTGGTAGCATCCGTGCATCAGAGAGACCTAGACACACGAATACCCATTTTCAGTACTGAGCAAGCTGCAGAAGAAGTCCACCATTTCAACTTCTTCTTCATCTTGAGGGCAGGGTCCCCAACTGACTTGCACAAGAAGAAGACCGGTATCGAGGTTAGAGCTAAGGCAGCTCCCACTAGGCACTCCTAGTACAGCATTCTAGCAATGCAGAGTCATCGACTCTGTCCCTTCACGCAAGACCGTAGAGGCTGACTCCATTGCCCGGACCTTCAATGGCATCAACTTCCTCTATGCTGCATCCTACTGTATCAATATTGTGACATCTGAAGTGTTTGCAGTGGCCAGGGATCTCCTCTGCTTATTGGTGTCAGACCCACCACTGATGCAGGATGAGGCTCAGTTACTGAGTAATCCTGCCCCCCAGGACTGGGATATTTCTTGGCATCTGCACATTTGGTGCTGTATGGGACTGCACCTTTGTTATTACCATCAGGGTCTCGAAGTTCTGTTGTGCAGCAGAGCACACATATGATCCCTTCAGCAGGAAAGCCTCAGATTCTTCCTCTAGTACCATCCCCCTCCCATCAGGTCTTGGTCTCCTGCTACTCTACTTGTTACTATGCTGCCTTGGCATTCAGAGTGTGCTAATTTGTCCTTTGAGTCAGAGGCAGGATATTGTGCTTCACAATCTCTTTTCAGAAGGGCTCAAGCATCTTCCATTGCATCTTGGCTGCAATCATCTGGCATTCCAACCAAAGTCTATGAAACAATGGAGGATTTGCCCTTCATTCTCTCAGAAGACTGACTACAGTCGGGATTCTCTTTCAGAGTCTAGGGCAACCTTAAAGTCTTTGGACTTTTATACACCAGTCCTAAGAGAAAGTACGTCTGCTTTCAGGTCCAGCAAAGGTACCTGTTCTACCCAATAAGGTAGCCAGACCAGTCTAGGGGATGCCATAAGTCTCAGAGGAAGAGACCACCTTCTGCTACCTCTAAACAATCTGTAACATCTAAGCAATCTATTTGATTCAGTAGTTGAGGTCAGCAAGCCACTCTCTTAATTTCTCCTGCTTTTGGCAGCAAGTTGTCCCACTTCCTAAGCATTTAGACCCCCATTATAATCTATCGATTGGGTTCTAAATGTGATGGAACTGAGATGTACCCTGCAATTCACCTCTATTCCCCTTCCCCACACACTTCACCACCCCTTTTCAAGGGCCATTCTCACAAGACTGTACTGATTCAAGAAGCCAATCTCTATTACAGTTAGGGGCAGCAGAGTCAGCATTGTGGGGAGGGAGTCTGTTCCCACTATGTTCTCGTTGGAGAGTCCAAGGGATGTCTCAGACCTCGTTTAGAGCTGCAAAAACTCAACAGATACATGAAAAAAGATAGTTTTATGTGATTACCCCTACATCTGTTATCCCAACCCTAGACCCCAATGACTGGTTCACTGCCCATGACTTAAGCCTTGTCTCCACTTACCGTGGCTCAACCCTGTGGTGATTGATCCACCGGGGGTCAATTTAGTGGGTGTAGTGAAGACCTGCTAAACTGACCTCTGATCACTCTCCCATTGACTCCGGAACGAGAAGCATAAAGTAAGTCGATGGGAGAGTTTCTCCCATCGATCCAGCATGGTGTAGACACCTCAGTGAGTCGATCTAAAGTACATCGACTCCAGCTACGTTATTCGTGTAGCTGAAGTTGCGTAACTTAGGTCGATTTAGCCCCACAGTGTAGACCTGCCCTTACAGGATGCCTGCTTCCATTTGGTCATTCACCAAAGCCACAAAGTTTTTAAGACTTCTTGTAGCAGATGCTCGTTATCAGTTTATGATGGTCCTCTCTGGCTTTTTGTCAGCCCCTTGAGTCTTCACAAAGTGCATGGCATTGGCTGCGACACATCTCAGGAAGGCAGATGTTTAGGTGTACCCATATCTGGATGACTTAATGGTTCAAGCTTGGTCCAGACAGCAAGTAATGGTAGCCATGAAGAAGTTCCAATCCCTCTTTCGCTTGTTGGGCCTGTTAGTCAAGAAAGATAAATCAGTTCTCCTTATACAGAGAATCAAATTAATAAAAACATATTTGATTTGACGACAGTGAAGATTGTATTCATCTCAGGCCAGGTTTCAGGTGATTTTGGACCTGGGCAAATACTTCAAGGCTTCATATGACAGTGAGGAATTGCCTGAAACTTTCTGGTCCCATGACCGCTTGCACATATGAAATAGCATGCCAGACTTCACCTCAGTGTCATGCAGAGGTTGTTGTAGACTGTCTGACATCCATCTCGCCATCCGTCTCATCATCCACTGGATGTGCTGACTCTCATACCTGCAAGTGCTTTGTCATTTCCAGACTGGTGGATGGACTCTGCCATTGTATCCAAAGAAGGGGTTTTTTTGGCCCAACCCTGCCCTCCAGGACCCTAATCCTGGATGCTTCATCTTTCGGTTGGGGAGCTTATGTAGGGGATTTTCAGACTCAGGGACTGGACAGATCAGTATCTCTCCCTCCATGTCTGTGTTCAAGAGCTTTGAGCCTGGCCTGTCAAGTGTTTGTTCCCTGCATCAAAAGCTGTTTTGTACAGGTTCTCAAAGACAACAGTGCTGTGATATTCTGTCTAAATGAGCAGGGAGGTGACAGGTTAGACAGACACCCTGTGCCAAGCGGCAGTGAAACTTCGGTCTTTTTGTATCAGGAATAAGATTATGCTCAAAGTACCTCACCTTCCTGGATCTCAGAACTTCTAGTGGATCATCTCAGCAGATTATTTAGCAAAGATCACAAAGCAAAGTGCATTTTTCAAATTTGGGGAAATAGACTTGTTCGCCACTCAACAGAACAGGAAGTGTCACCAGTTCTCTGTACCAGGGCAGGGCAGAGGCCAGGGTCTGTGTCATATGCCCTCCTGCAATCCTGGAAGAGGAAACATCTTTACACTTTTCCTTCCAACCCTATGGCGCCAAGTGTTTTGAGCAAACTCTGACAGGATCATGCCATCCTAATTTTGACCACACCAGCATGCCCCCATCAGTTTTGGTTCTCGGACCTGTTGAGTCTTTCAATTCAAGATCCCACACCTCTCTCTTAGGTCTCGGGGACATAGTTTTGCAGGACCGTGGCCAGACTGCATCCCAAACCTCGTAGCCTCTACCTTACTCCTTGGATGCTCAATGGCTGACTTCCCAGGTAGCTGTCTGTTCCCTTGGAGTGCAAAATATTTTAAATAGCAGAAAACACTCCCACTTATACTCACCTCAAGAAATGGAAGAGATTCTCCATGTGGTCGCAGCAGGAAGATACCTCTCCTTCAACGGCTCCCCTTCAGTCTGCTGTGGATTACATGCTTCACCTAAAGGTAAAATGACTTTCTACCATTTCCCTGAGGGTTCATCTGGCAGCTGTTGCCACATTCCATCCTCCGGTAGATGAAAGATATGTCTTGTTCCAACCCTACAACTGTTAGGTTCTTGAAAGGTTTGGACAGGATCTTTCCTCCTATTAGGACCAACACCATCTGGGGATCTGAATTTGGTTCTTTCTGTTTTAATGGGGCCTCCTTTTGAACCTATAACTATGTGATTTGTTTTCTCATCTCTGAATTAAGGTAGTGTTCTTGGTGGCTATTACTTTCGACCAAGAGGGTAACAGAATTTCAGGCTTTGCTGGCTATTGCTCCTTTTATGTTTATCTTTATGAACGTTAACATGTGTCACACCCCAAATTTCTCACAAAAGTGGTGTTGAATTCTAAATAAGCTTATATACTTACTAACCTTTTTTCCTAAAACCTCACTCTCTAAGATGAGGAAAAACTCCATTCTTGGGACTTCCATAGGGTGTGTTAGCCTTTTACCTGTTTAGAATATCTCCTCAAGTATTTGTCTCCTTTGCTGACAGGATGAGGGGGCAACTTGTCACTTCGCAGAGGATTTCTTCCTGGATCTCCTCTATTCATCTGTGCTATGATATTGCTGAGGTTCCACCCCTCAGAATTTTAGCATACTCTATGAGAACACAAGCAGCATTGGCTGCTTTCTTGGGTCACGTTCCCATCAGTAAAATTTGCAGGACTGCACCTTGGTCATCTATACATATGTTCATCACACATTATGCTCCCTTCCAAGCCTCAAACCTTGAGGCTAGATTTAGGAGCATGGTGTTGCAGTCCGATCTCCTATTCCATCTAGAACTGCATGTGGGTCACCTAAAGTGGAATGGACAAGTGCAAGCAATCGAAGAAGAAAAAAGGGTTGCATTACCTGTTCAGTAGCTGTTCTTCAAGATGTGTTGCACATGTCCATTCCACAACCCACCCTCTTTCCCTTCTATATCAGAGTCACAGCAAGTACTGGCTTCCGGAGTGAAGTAATTGAGAGGGGTTGGGTGGCTCCACCCCTGTATACTTTTGGCTAGCAACATGAATGTTCAGAGAGTGCATGCTCTGCCCTGATTGGGACCACTATGGGAAACAATTCTCCAGCTTCGGCGCACTGGCAAACATATACGCACCTCTAAAGTGGAATGGACATGTGAAGCACATCTCGAAGAACAAGTTTGGGTGGAGGTTTTTGTTTTGTTTTTTTAACTAAAAAAAAATAGTATATACTTAGGTCATGTTAGAGGTTTACCAAAAATAACTTCATCCATAACAGGATTTTTTTTTAAAGAATAGAAGGCTTTAAAGAATTTTAAGTAGTCTTGAAGAAGATCTAATTTAGAAATTTAAATATTAAACCTCATTTGTGAAGGAAGGGAAAACGTTTTGGAGTGAGGTGTTGCCTATACAGAAGCAATAGAGCAGAAAGCTATGAATATCTAACCTTTGGACAGGTCATATGGTGTTACCTTCATAAAGATAGACTTTTTGAAAATTATACTTTGATTCATCAAGCATTTCCCATTTTTTTTGAACAACTTCTCCTCCAGAATATATTGCCATGTACACATATGAGAGTTCGGAACAAGGAGACTTAATCTTTCAACAAGGAGATATGATTCTTGTGACAAAAAAAGACGGTGACTGGTGGACAGGAACATTGGGTGACAAATCTGGAGTCTTTCCTTCTAATTATGTGAGACTGAAAGATTCTGAGGTAAAGAGATATGAAACATTACAAAGTCTATCCTTTTTGTGTCTCATTTGTCCACTTTATAATGTTCATTTGATGATTTCAAGTCAGTGAATCATATGGAGGGTTTTTTTATCTTACAACTTTATTGGACATGAAAAAAGCATTGTTACGGTGAAATTTGAAAGAGATATTCCTGTATAAACTACCATGGAGTACCCCAGAGGTTCTCAACAGGGGGTTCACAAACCATTTCAGGAGGGCCACGGGGCCCTGTGGCTAAAACCCAGAGCCTGAGCCACAGCACTCCGTGTAGGGCTGAAGCTGGGAGCAGCATGGCTGAATTTTGAGTCCCGGTGCTCCCCCTGGGGCAGAAACCCTGAGCCCATAGGCAGAGTTGGAGGGCTACAGGGGTGTTACACCGTCCTCCCCCCTGAAACTACAGTGCAAGAGCAGGGCAGCCCCAGGGAAGCTCTAGCCCCCTCCACCTCCTTGTTTCCCCACGCCCTGGCCAGGTTGGAGGCGCAAAGCTTTGTCTTCTGCTGCTGCAGGGGGTTGAAGCTGCTCCTCAGCTCCCAGCCCCTTTTGCTCACACAGCTGGTAAGAGCTGCCTGGGTGAGCAGACCCGGCTCCATGGCTGTCAGAGCCCTCGGGGAACAGAGGCTGCAGGGGAGCCCTCCCGACACACAGCCGCTAGTTACCCCCCTGCCTGTAACCTGAGCTGTTTTCAAACTTTTTGAGCTGAGTCCCCGACCTTTTGAGTTATAATTTTTGGTTGCGCCCCACACCCAGACAGGCTGGGTGGCCTGCTGAGGTGAGTCAGGTGGTGTTCCCTTCCCAACCCCACCGTGTGGAGTTGTCTTGAGTCCCGCTGGCCCCTGCCTACCCAAAATAGAAGTCAAACTACACCTATTCCGGCACCCCCCAAACCCTGGCTGAGAGCCCCAAGTCCCCCATCTCCACTGGCCCCTAGAGTTTTTATAGCATGTTGTGGGGGGCCTCAGAAAGAAAAAGGTTAAGAACACCTGGAGTACCCTGGCACTTACCGTTATTAAAGGCCCGTATGGTATCATGTACAGCCAAATCAGAGTAATTATTGCTGTTTTCCAGTTAACAGTACTATGACCAAAGAGAATGGGCAGTAAGATATGACTTGAAACAATATAAAAAGGGGAAATATCCTAACATAAAATATTAATCTTTTCTTTCCAAAGCAAGGTATTGTAATAATGAACCCAAGGGAACAAGCCCAGGGGAAAAACTAATCTTACCCAATAGCCATATTCTGGTGAAGTTAGATTCATATCAATTTAGTTCCAGAAGTTCTGAAACTGAATGCGCTCCGACCACGTGTGTAGGCCCTGAAAGGGGGAATGTGTTTGTCAATATTGTTAGCTGGGGTGGACATGGGCGGAGATTCGCTTTTCTTTTCTGGAGATGGTATCTTGTATTAAACCTAAGAGATGTTTTCTCATGCACATTCTCATCTATTTGAGAATGCAATTGTCATCTATCAGTGAGTGTTAGCTGGGTCATTATGTGGTTGTCTGTATACACTTAAGTTCCTTCTTGCAACAAGATGAGAAATATACTGTATTCTACTGACTTACTGCACTTCTCTTCAACATAAAAATATTATGGTCAAGACTTTAAAAAATGGGGGTCTAAATTTAGGCTTCTAAACTCTTATTTGGATTGGATTTAGGTGCCTAAATAAGGATTTAGGAGCCTGTCTTTTGGTGCACATTTTTTAAAGTCTTGACATCTGTGTTAATGAGATATTACTGTCTCTGTGGGCTATATATATATAATATGGAATATTAGTGCTTATGTAGTCATCACTTAACTTTTTTCACTTTTTGGAAGGACTGAAGAGTGATACTTTTTTATCAGTAGTACAGTATGTAGATACTGAAAGGGCACTCATCTTTTCTATTAAAATAGAAAATACAGTTATCTCTTCTGTGATAAGAACAGGAGTACTTGTGGCACCTTAGAGACTAACAAATTTATTAGAGCATAAGCTTTTGTGGACTACAGCCCAGTTCATCGGATGCATAGACTGGAACATATAGTAAGAAGATAGATAGATAGATATATACACACACACGTACAGAGAAGGTGGAAGTTGCCATACAAACTGTGAGAGGCTGATTAATTAAGATGAGCTGTTATCAGCAGGAGAAAAAAACTTTTGTAGTGATAATCAAGATGGCCCATTTAGACAGTTGACAAGAAGGTGTGAGGATATTTAACATAGGAAAATAGATTCAATATATGTAATGACCCAGCCACTCCCAGTCTCTATTCAAACCCAAGTTAATGGTATCTAGTTTGCATATTAATTCAAGCTCAGCAGTTTCTCACTGGAGTCTGTTTTTGAAGATTTTCTGTTGCAAAATTGCCACCCTTAAATCTTTTACTGAGGGGCCAGAGAGGTTGAAGTGTTCTCCTACCTGTTTTTGAATGTTATGATTCCTGATGTCAGATTTGTGTCCATTTATTCTTTTGCGTAGAGACTGTCCGGTTTGGCCAAGGTACATGGCAGAGGGGCATTGCTGGCATGTGATGGCATATATCACATTGGTAGATGTGCAGGTGAATGAGCCCCTGATGGCGTGGCTAATGTGATTAGGTCTTATGATGGTATCACTTGAATAAATATGTGGACAGAGTTGGCATTGGGCTTTGTTGCAAGGACAGGTTCCTGGGTTAGTGTTTTTGTTGTGTGGTTGCTGGAGAGTATTTGCTTCAGGTTGGGGGGCTGTCTGTAAGTGAGGACTGGTCTGTCTCCCAAGATCTGAGAGTGAGGGATCATTTTTCAGGATAGCTTGTAAATCTTTGATGATGCGCTGGAGAGGTTTTAGTTGGGGCTGAAGGTGACAGCTGGTGGCATTCTGTTATTTTCTTTGTTGGGCCTGTCCTGTAGTAGGTGACTTCTGGGTACTCTTCTGGCTCTGTCAATCTGTTTTTTCACTTCAGCAGGCCCAACAAAGAAAATAACAGAACGCCACTAGCTGTCACTGGGTTGAGGGTGCCCAGTGGGAGCCGCGATCGGCAGAACCTGCAGACGCGGCAAGTAAACAAACCGGCCCAGCCTGCCAGGGGCTTTCTCTGAACAAGCGGCGTCCCAAGTTTGGGAAACACTGCAGTAGATTAAAGGATAAATCTAATCTCCACTGTTCATTATTTATGCAGTGCACTTTAAGAATAAATAAAACATGGTCCTGTTCTTGGATCTGACAGCCTAATGTTAGATATAACACAAGTGAGAGCAGCATGCAGGGGAGAGCAGAAGAGGGGTGAAGGTTTCAATAATATTACCAGCATTCAGAAGTACTGTTTTTCTGGGCAGACTTTTCATAACTCTGATGTGCAATAGGATTTTTGGATTTTCAGAGGTTGGTTCTCTATCTGGTTTAGCTGGAGCAATTTCGCCCACTGTGAACTCTGACTCAGATTATCATCTTCCCTTTAGATTGATGGGGTTCATGATCTGTCACACAGCTGGAAACCTTCCCAGATTCTCCAAACTAAAAACACTTTCCTTCCTAAACTAGTGAAGATGTTTGTTTTTAATTATTCATTATTCACTATTACAGATAATATTTGGGGTGACAATCCATCTGAGAATTGCTACAAGGATAGATCCACTCTAGGACAGTCACTAACTCTTCAGAGCCTTCTTTTGGAAAATGCTGTAGCAAAGCCATTTTGGTAGTCAAGAGAAATAAACATATGAATATGTGTAAGTTTTATATTTGCCTTTTTATTTTAAGGTCCCTGGAACTGCTGGAAAAACGGGAAGTTTAGGGAAGAAACCTGGTGAGTTACGCAGTGTGGCAACATTTTATTTCTCCTAAAGGTTATATTTGCTTCTAACAAAGAGTAAGAAACTTAAATAGGAATGAAATCTCCTTTGAAACAATTTAATAAGTTGCTCATTCTTATTCTTCCCTCTTTCCCTAGGTATAGCCCAGTATGTTGTTACCTTTCTTTAAACATTTGCATCTGCTTTAGGGTTTTGTACAGCATCCATCACGGCAGTATCAAAGCACCAGGTGGTTACAAAACTCGCCAAAAAACTGTTGCCTGAAAGTGAATGTAAATTCACATAACTTGGGGATAGTGCATATAACAGGGCAGTTGATCCATGAGGATTCTGCAGTTTTATGTACATGTCTGATAAACATGGTGAAGTACACATTCCACTTCAGATTATGGCATTCTGCCTGGAATCCTGCACAATTTGCTTCCCCAGCAGCCCACAAAACTGAGGGTTGGCCCTGTCTGTTGGTCAGCATGAAGGTTTCAGTGTTTCTAAATGCCCAGCCAACAGGAAGTGAAAATTCTAGTGAGATGGTTGAATGTTTTCAGTACTTTCTCTAAATAAAGGAGCAGCAAGAAGACTGGGCATTCTTGGCAGAAACTGGTAGTGGGTGGGGGCACAGGGACAGCTATTTTCTGAATTTTCAGAAGCAATACAAAACTGATTACAGACATGTCAGTGTTTATACAGAGAAGGGTTGTGTCTTCAAGCTGTATACGCACTGTGCTAAAAGGGTCCTAACTTTCTTGAGCTGGCTTTTGATTCAGTTGGAATTCTTCCCATGAGAATTCAACACTCAGAAATAATAAAGAATATATTCAGAATGCAATAGAGCTGTTTGTTTTCTGAAAGATTTCTAAGAGCCTCCTCTTTAACTTCCCGCTTCTCCCATGTAATAGGTGAAAATCTGAACTTGCAGGTATGGCATAACTTGTGTGAACTTGTAGCAATAATCCTCTGTGTGTGGGAAAGGGGATATTCTGAAACCTCTAGTCTGAACAAATAATTCAGTTTCTGTATTTAAATGGTGATTTGTAAGAAAATAGGAGTACTCTCATGTTCTGGCAGACAGATGAAGAGAGAGACAATTTTTGCTCCCTCCAGCAGACTTGTACAGAATAATACAGTAGATTAATATCATAATTATGGCTTGCTACAGTGGAAGATGGGTATTTCTGAGTTTTATCAGTTAAAACTAATTTTGATAAACCCCACATCTAGTTTCTCTCTTCCTGCTCTCTTGCCCCTGAATAGCTTTAGCTAAAATCCAGAGGCCCACAGAGTTTCTCCAATAGCAGTATATCCAACTTTTCTGCGTAATAGCTTTACTACTTCACTTTTGTAGAGTAAAATGCATATAACTATCATCAGTTCTTCTCCAGCTGTAATCCTGTCATTGTCCAGATAACTTTAAAAATGCTGTCTGCAGCCTCCTGCTTGCACACTGGACATGCTGCACCTTCAGCCCAGCTTCCAATTCTGATGTCTGTCCTACTCTCAGCCACCAATTCTTCAGCCTGCTCCCTTGATTCTATCCCTTTTTGACTCCCTTGCCCCCACCTCAACTGTCCCTCTCTCTCATCCTCAGTGAGCCACTCTTCTGCATTTAAACATTTCATCATTTCCCACAACCTCAAGCCCCTCAACATCAGTCTGCCTCTTCACTCTGAACATTCAGTTCAAAATCGGATTAAACAGTGTCTCCATTTCGTATAAACTGCCTTCAACCACCTCCACTTTAGGTTACCAGGAAACTTTCTGGACAGATCTCAAGGCTTCTGTTCCATTCTTTATTTCTCAATTTATTTGCTGCCTTCAACACAGCTGATTGCTCCTATTTTATGAAAATCTCTCCCCATACCTTCCAAGGCTCTGCGCCTGTGATTCTTTCTCTTCAACTGGTCCTCTTCTGAGTTCCCTAGCCGACTAGCCTCAGGTGTCACTTCTTTCATCTATGTGCTGCCCCAGTATAACCTCATTCATTCTTAACTTCCATTGTTACCATTGCTGGTGGGGAGATAGATCTAGGAGTCAATCACCATTTCCTGCTGTTCTGTGCAGAAACACATAGGCAAGTGTGTGCATGTGCATGGAAGAGTCTGCTCAGTTGCAGATTCACCTCTCCATGGCTGGGCATGATGTAAGGGCTCTCCTACTGCTTTGGCACTCCATGCTGACAGCAGCTCTGGCTCTGGGCTGTTCTCTCTTCCTGTGACTAGACCCTCCAGCCAGGCCACTTCTAGGCCTGCTTCTTCTGCGGAAAGCCAAGGCCAACGTGCCGATGGTCTGGCAGCCTAATTCGAGAGATTGGGTCCAACTCAGGCTTTTGGGGCCTGCCCAGCCCTTGGCTGTGTGGTCTTCACACCTCACCCTAGGTGGGCTGGTAGCGAAACCCAGCTTTACCCTCTACTCTGGGTTCCAGCCCAGTGACCTTGTACGAAGCAGATGATGTCTGTCTGTTCAGACCCACTTCTGTATCCCTGGGCTGCTTCCTGAGCAGCTAGGCCTTTCCCTGGCTGACTCTTCTATAGGTCCCAAGACAAAGGGGAGCCAAAGTAGTTATGAAGAACAAAAGGAAACTAAAAAGTCCATTACTTACCTGTCCCAAGGAGGCTCTGACATTTTAGAAGTCTATAGTTAGGTTCAAGCCCCAGCTGGTCCTTCCTTCCAGGCAGCTTATTGACTCAAAGGTATAGCCAATTGTTGACTGCACTCATGGTTTGCTCTTAAAAATTTTCAAGAGACCAAATAACTGACTTAGCCACATGTATTGTCTAAAGACAAAAGAGTACAATACGAAAAGGAGACACATACATCCTTCTTCTGGGAAGCAATTGTTATCTTGCAGCGTATTCACCTTACACAGGAAGTGTGCTTTAAAAGTACATATTCTTCTCTGAGTGCTGTCCCTGTGGGTGCTCCGCTCCAGGTGACGGTGCGTCCCAGCGCCGTTGATCGGAGATCTTTGGAAGCAGTGCCTAGTCAGGATGCACGTGCTCAGCTGCTGTCTCGGGGTCTCGTTAGAGTCTGTGCGCACATCCTGTGCCCCCCTCAGTTCCTTCTCAACCGTCCTTGGCTGAAGGCAGGACTCGGGGCAGTGCTAACACTCTTCCCTGGTCTCTGAAGGAAACAATCACAAAAATATAGAAATAGGTAGTTAATAACATCCCAGTTGTTTCCCTTCCTTTAGAATAATTACTTAATTTAAAAAAAAACAAAAAAAACCCACTTTTTTTCCTCAAGCTCGTCTCCCGTGGAGATACTCTCCCCTGGCACTCCAAGTTCAACAATGCCAGGGGCTTCAGGATTTAAAAAGTGTCTCCCCTGTCAGGACTCTATGCCAAAGTCCAATGGACATTCACGCTAGATGAAGTGCCAAGGTGAGACACACGTCCCTGCTAAGCACCTCCACTGCACAAGCCTCAAAACCAGAGCTTGTCATGACAGAGACCTGTGGCTGAAAATTATTCTTATGCGGAAATCCCTGCAGCCGCCTCCGGAGAAGGGCACTGTTAAACTCTCTCCCTCATGCTCCCCAGCCAGGTCTGAACCTATTGGGAGCACGGCTTCACCCTCTCAGGCAGAGAGGCAAGAAGCCCAACTGTCTCCAAGCAGAGACTTTCACAAGGGTAAAGGGTCTCCTGCAAGATCGTTACCCTCAGTGCTGTTAGCGCCGAAGGCAGGAGCCTCTGACCATCCCAGCCGCTTTCGCGGAGCGCAGAGCCAGGGACCCAACTTCCTGTGCAAGGAAGATCTCCTCAGCACCGGCCTCTTCAGCACCAAAAATAGACCTGGTGCCAACAGTGCGCTCTGCTCCTGTGCCGACAAGAACGTTGGCACTGAGCCTGCCTGCTGCTCACATAGCAGCAGCAGACCTCCCGCAGGGCGCACACAAGAGACCCGCAGGACCGGGGAAAGCTAAACAAAAGTCTGTGCATGCCTCTGAGCAGAGACCTCGCGCAGCACACTCAGACCCAAGGGAACAGCAACAACAGTTGCTGAGTCAAGATGACCTTTCAGTGGCACCTGAGCCTAACTCTCCGCTCCTGGACACACAGTGCTCACTCTTTGACCAGCCACTGTCCCCACCTGATCTGGCCACCTTCACTGACAGCAAGCCTGATATGCAGCAACAGCAGGAGTTCTCCCCACCTGCCTCTCCTCCTCCACCGAAACCTTTTACACCTCAGACCACGGTGAACAACCATCAGCTTCAGTTTCCCTACTTCGCCCCACCGTGGGCTGCACCTTATTTCTCTTATCCAATGCGTTTGCCTCATTGGTACCCTTGGCCAGCTCCTACTGCCACTCGACCTCATGCTTCTTGCACGAGACCACAAGCTCCTTCTGTGCCTCCATCTCCAGCTCCATCTACTTCTAGAGGACCTGAACCCCCCTCGGAAGATGTGGGCCAGGGACCATACCCTGATTCGCTGACTCCTAACTCTCCATCAGCTCCAGACAGAGCCCTCATGCCTCCGCCTCCACAGAATGTGGACAACCTGAAACAGTTCCAGGAACTTTTCAAGAGGGTGGCACTCAGCCAAGACATACCTTTTAGAAAACGTCCAGGAGACACCACACAAACTCCTCAAAATCCTTCAACCCTCTGCACCCTCAAAGATAGCACTTCCCATAAATGACGCACTCCCAGAACCAGCTGATGCTCTCTGACAGACCCCATCTCTATCTTACCAACTTGCAGAAAGGCTGAACGCAAATATTATGTTCTTGCTAAGGACGTAGACTTTTTATTCTCTCACCCACAACCAAATTCTCTTGTAGTGGATGCAGCGACCCACAGGACAAAACAGTCACACTACTGGCCCACCCTGCAAGACAAGGACCTCAAACGTGTTGACACCCTGGGTCACAAGGTTTATACCTTCTCCACTCTGCAATTCAGAATTGCAAACTACTCCACCCTACTTGCAAGCTATGACATTGATAACTACAATAAACTCTTTGACTTTACTTCACATTTTCCAGAGGACAGGAGAGCAGACTTTAAATCAGTCCTTGTCGAGGGCCAATTTGTTTACAAAATGGCCCTACAAGCATCTCTAGACATGGCGGATACAGCTGTCCATACTACCATAGCTGCTGTGGTTATGTGTAGAGCTTCCTGGCTCTCTGCATCAGGTATCCCCAAAGACCTGCAGACCAAAGTGAAGGACCTCCCCTTCAATAAAGACAAACTTTTTTCCAAACAAAATGGACAAGGTCCTTCACATCATGGAAGACTCTAGAGCAACCCTACGCACCCTGGGCATCTACCCATCAATTCCCAGGAGACAACGGTATCAACCTTACCAGAGGCCACATACACCACAGTGTCACTGGCCTCAGAACAGACCCTACAACGTGCCTAGAAATTGCCCTAGATCTCCTAAGCGCAGACAAAACCAAGCGCAAACAGCTACTTCTCACCCTCCGGGAAATAAACAACAAATTTGAAGCGTTGGTTGAGGGTCTGCAGGACCACTCCTTAACTCCGCTGCCTACTTGCCCATTTGGCCACGGCCTCCAGACTTTCCACCATGCCTGGCAGAAGATTACACAGGACCGTTGGATCCTAGAAATAGTTCAGTCCGGCTACTCCACCCCTTTTATATCCCACCCTCCTACCCTTCCCCATCCCTCTTCAGGGACCCCTCTCACAAGCACCTACTTTGCATAGAAGTGGATCATCAACGTGATCCCTGATCAAGTGGAACCTGTGCCGACACAAGCTCTACCTTCTGACCAGAAAAAGACAGGGGGATGGAGGCCTATTCTAGACCTATGCCGACTGAACAAATTCGTAAGCATACAAAAATTCAAGATGGTCACACTGGGCACAATAATACATGCGCTGGAACAAGAGGACTGGTTCACAGCCCTTGACTTACAGGATGCCTATTTTCACATATCCATTCATCCGTCCCACAGATGCTTCTTATGCTTCACAATCGGACACGACCATTTCCAGTACAGGGTACTCCCTTTTGGACTCTCCACAGGACCGAGAGTATTCTCCAAAACCCTAGCCATAGTCGTGGCCCACCTCTGCAGACATGGGATTATACTTTTCCCCTACCTAGACAATTGCCTCATCAAGGGCAACTCATATGCCTAGACGCTTCAAGTTACCCATTTCACCATCTCACTCTTCCACACTTTTGGCCTACAAATAAACGCCCAAAAATCTACCCTGATGCCTACACAGCAGATCAAATTCATTGGCGCTCACCTGGACTCAGTTCGAACCAGAGCCTCACTACCACACACCAGATTCCTCACTATCCTACACTTCACACGTACGCTCTCTGTTTGTCCCAGGATACAGGCAAGAATTTGCCTGCAGCTCCTTGGACACATGGCAGCCACTACCTTCGTGGTCAAGTACGCCAGGCTGCACATGAAATGTCTTCAGGGTTGGCTCAACGCAAATTACAAACCCAGCAGGCACAGCCTCTGCACGCTACTGACTCCTCCAGCGAACGTATTAGCTTCCCTACAATGGTGGACGAGACCAGAGAACCTTTGCATGGGCTTTGCCTTTCAACAGCAATCCCCCACGCTCATGCTCATCACAGATGCTTCCCTAATCGGCTGGGGAGCACATTTGAGGGGACACAGGGCACAAGGCCGCTGGTCCGTGCCAGAGACGCGTCTACACATAAACCTCCTAGAGCTCAGAGCAGTGAGACAAGCCTGCCTTCACCTTCTTCCCCTCATAAAGAACAAATCTATCCGGATCCTAACGGACAATATAGCGTGTATGTTTTACATCAACAGACAAAGGGGAGCACAATCGCACTCCCTAGGCATGGAAGCCATCCGATTATGGAATTGGTGCATACAAATTGTTGCGTCATACATACCCGGCTGTCACAACACTACTGTCGATGCGCTCAGCAGACACTTCTTCAGAGAACACGAGTGGGAATTGCACCCCACAATACTACAACAGCTCTTCGCCCAATGGGGCACCCCGTCAATAGACCTCTTTGCCACAACCCGGAATTGCAAATGTCACCTCTTTTGCTCCAGAGCGGGATTCGGGACTGCATCCCTCGGAGACTCATTCCTCATCCTGTGGAACAACTCTCTCTGATATGCCTTTCCACCAATCCCTCCGATACATAGGGTCCTTCGCAAAATCAGAGACGACAAGCCCCAGGTCATACTCATTGCCCCAGCTTGACCGAGACAGTCATGGTCCTCCATGAACTCTCCCCAACAGACCAGATCTCCTTTCCCAGGACAACGGACAAATTCTTCACCCCCAGCTCCAGAAACTCCACCTGACAGCATGTTCCTTCATGGTTCCAGACCCATGAATTAGCCTGTTCTGAGCAAGTCCGATATGTCCTCCTGCATATTAGAAAAGACTCCACTCATAAAACTTACCTGCAGAAGTGGAAGCAGTTTTCCCTGTGGTGTTCAAACAAACAGTTATCACCCCATATCGCAACCCTTCCTAACATCCTGGACTACCTCCTAGAACTAAAACAGAACGGACTCTCGCTCAGCTCCATCAGGGTACACCTAGCGGCCCTTACCACCTTCCATGATTCATTAGACGGATATTCACTCTTTGCCCACCCCACCATAAAACACTTCCTCATGGGCCTACAAAATCTCTACCTCGAGATTTACCCTTCTGCAGCTGCATGGAATCTCAATCTCATTTTTCACAGTCTTATGAAACCTCGATTCGAGCCCTTAGCTACTTCATCTCTTCTTCATATGTCCATGAAGGTAGCCTTCTTGGTTGCTATAACATCAGCAAGGAGGGTAGGGGAAATAAGCGCCCTGATGGCCTACCCTCCCTACACAACCTTCTCCAAAGACAGTAACCTTGCGACCCCACCCTAAATTTCTCCCTAAAGTGGTATCCACCTTCCACCTTAACCAACCAATATACTTACCTACATTCTATCCCAAACCTCATGTGACTCCACCCGAGGCAACGCTGCACACCCTCGATGTCAGACGAGCACTGGCCTTCTATTTAGACAGGACTAAACCATTTTGTAAGTCCTCCCGCCTATTTGTCTCCACTACCAAGCAATCAAAGGGTGCAGCCGTTTCTAAACGACTTTCCAAGTGGATCTCTGACTGCATCAGATCCTGTTACTGCATTCAAAATGCTCAACCGCCCAAAGGCATCAGAACTCATTCTACTCGAACCATGTCAACATCTGTTGCTTTCCTCCATAATGTACCTATTCCTGATATCTGTAAGGTGGCCACGTGGTCCTCTGAACACACATTTACTAAACACTATGCTATCACACAGGATACCACGGCAGACACCATAGTGTGCCATACAGTACTGTCTACAGTACTCACTGTCGCAACTCCAAAGTCCCACCAGCCTTAGTGGGTACTGCTTCATATTCACCTGGAGTGGAGCACCCACAAGGACACCACTTGAAGAAGAAGAGAAAGTTACTCACCTTGCAGTAACTGAAGTTCTTCGAGATGTGTGTCCCTGTAGGTGCTCCACGCCCCGCCCTCCTCCCCTCTACTTTGGAGTTCTGTACTGACTTCTCCACGGTAGAGAAGGAACAGGAGCGGGGGGCTGGGGCGCACGTGAAGCTTGCTCAGGCAGACTCTAATGAGAAAGCAAGACAGCAGCTAAGCACATGCGTCCCGACCAGGCACTGCTACTGAAAATCTCCGATCAACGGCGCTGGGATGCACCGTCACCTGGAGTGGAGCACCCATAGGGACACACATCTTGAAGAACTTCAGTTACTGCAAGAAGAAAAGGAGTACTTGTGGCACCTTAGAGACTAACAAATAAATTGGTTAGTCTCTCAGGTGCCACAAATACTCCTTTTCTTTTTGCGAATACAGACTAACACGGCTGTTACTCTGAAACAAGTTACTGCAAGGTGAGTAACTTTCTCTTTCAGCTAGCAGTATTTATAGTATGATTTTAAAAGTTACAAAACTTTTTACGTGTCACTAAAATCCAACCCCAAGTTCGTATCTGTTCCTTAACTTGTTCTGTTTTGTACTTTCCTTACCTCTATTTTGGATACTACGTCCCAAATCAGTTGGGCATAGAGGTACATCCCAACCTGTGCTAGGACATGCCACTACATGTATCTTGACAGGTTTCAGAGTAGCAGCCGTGTTAGTCTGTATTCGCAAAAAGAAAAGGAAGTGAGCTGTAGCTCACGAAAGCTTATGCTCTAATAAATTGGTTAGTCTCTAAGGTGCCACAAGTCCTCCTTTTCTTTTTACATGTATCTTGGTTTTGACAGGCTTCCTGTTTTTAATTCCAAAGCTGACTTCAGCTTTGGAAAGTGTTGTCGGATATTTGATATGGGTGAACAGAATTGTGGGGAGATTGTAATGTGTTCAGTTAACATAACTTCCCAGCACATGGTATTAATGATGTGTGTGTGTGTGTATTATATTAATATTGTGCATGTAATACCCATTAATGTGGTGTATACTATGCCTAACATATATGTATCGGCTAATAGTTTCGAGCAACCTCTGGTTAGGCTCTTGCCCCAGCTAGCCTTTCCTTCACAGGGCTAGCTCAAGAGGTCTAGTCCCTCTCTGTCAGCCACCACTGAGCACAGCTTTTCCTCTTTTATCTCCTCCTTCCAGGCATGACATCTTGCAAGGGTGTAACCGAGAGGGGCTGATTGGGCCCACAGGCTCTCATTAATCCCTTCTTGGTCATTGTGGGAGCTGTCTTTCTCTTCCGCTGAATCTCCAAATGCCAGTGTGACTGGGGCAGGTTATGTTAGGCCACCCCAAGACTAAGACTGGTCTGTGCAGAGATGGCTTTTCATGCAAACACTGTGTCACAAATAATACAACACAAAATATGCCTCTTGAAAACTCACAAAAATATTGCACCATAAATAAATGTCTTAATCTAGGCATACTTAATCTCAAACAAGTGGCAAACTCAGTACACTTCCTGGGAGACCTACTCAGCCTAACTCAGTTACCACATCACCTAGCTAGCTCCCAGACTCATTCTAGCCATTGCCAAGTAAAAACTGCCTCTGTCTCCAGCCTGTAGAACAAAACACACACACAAAAAAACCTGCTCAAAACCTGCCCGGAAAAAGCTTCCCACTGAGCTCCCATCATTAGAGACCATTCATCTGTGAGCTATCTGGGGCTCTAAGTCCTCCTATTACTCCACCCCAATTAGGCCTAAAAAGATCTCCTGTACAAATGCCCCTTAGTTCCTTTGGCTCATAGGTGGCTACTCAATCACAGCCACGTCAAAGACCTAGCTTGTCAAAAACTAAACTCTCAAATCCTCTTCCACTGTTGACAACTCCACTATCCTCAGTTTACCACTGGGTCCCAATTGTTATAATATTTAGCACCACCTCCCTCTCTCTTACGGGAGTCCTGTCATTAAATCCTGCCTTGTTTTATTTTCCAAAACGTTAATTTCCTGTCTGCTTCCATTGTGACAACATTTTTGCAGGGTTTGATTGTTGCAAGCCTTTCTCTCTGGCCTCCCGAAAACATGCCTTCCCCTGAGAAGTCTGTCCAAATAAGTGCCACCAAAAACATTCCTTGCAAAATGCTTCCATCATTGTCAATCTCTCATTGTTGTTGGCTATCTGTTGCCTTCCTTAATCAAACTAATCTTTGTTCTTGCCTTCAAAACTCACCACAGCATACCTCTGTGCTCTTGTATCCTTTTGTTCCACTCAGTTCTCCTTTAACCCATACTACTGCTCTCTGTATCAACCTCCTCTTTCTGCCATTGTGTACAGTGTTGCCAACTCTCACAATATTTGAGTATTTTATATAGGCCTCAGCTCTTGGAGCCATGTGATTGTGAGGATCTCACAGTTTAAGTTTCTAGCTGGAAAATATGAATGGTACAGGTTCAAAACCCACAAGGCAAAAAAAAAGAACCCAAACTCTGTTCTTTAAAATCTTATGATTTTGGGGGACTTGACTCATTTTTTGAACCCTTGAGGTTGTCAATACAGTTTCTTTCATGTAAATCCCTATACCTGGAACTCCCTCTCTGACTCCTATCTGCAACACCTCCAACCTCTCCTCCTTCGGGTTTTTTCTCAAAATGTGCTACTTCTGGTAGCCATGAACAGTACAGTCTATCTTTTTTTTTTTTTTAAGTGGTGTGTGGCCCTCATGATAAACACTACTTCCCAAGTGACTGCAGAATCTTCATCCTAATCTGCCCCCAACCAACCCTGTACTATTGTCTTCACACATCGTTTTGTTCCTAACTTATGTGTGAACTCTTTGGGGCAAGGCTCTGATATCTGGTAAATGCTGTCCATATCTGTGGCACAGCATAAATGGAAAGTAAAACCAATTTGATGGCAAGAAGTGCATAGTGGACCTACTGTACTAATGAGATATGGCACAGTAAATATTGCATGCTAAACTTGGGTACAGGTTCCATTTTTCAGATTAACAGTAAATAGAACTTTTTTCTCTTTCAATTTAACAGAAATTGCCCAAGTTATTGCCTCTTACACAGCAACAGGACCTGAACAACTTACCCTTGCTCCTGGTCAACTGATACTCATCAGAAAGAAGAACCCAGGTGGCTGGTGGGAGGGAGAGCTCCAAGTTAGTGACTACTACTGTTTTTGTAAAATTCCACATCCATATTTTGCTTTATTTTTCAAAGGATGGACAGATCAGTACCTCGGGGGGGGGGAGAGAGATTATTATGCAACCAAAATATTTGAAGCATACACCTTCACATTAGTTCTTTAAAATAAAATATAAAATTATCTAAGGTAATAGCAAGGCATTTTGCCATGCTATGGGTAATAGAAAGATACAAAGGACAAATTTGGGGCTAATCAACTCTATTTCTTCCACCGGTCTTGCTAAATTTCTTTTGGTCTAAACTCACCATTTAAACTGGTCATTTTTTTCCGTTGAAAAGATTAGTGGGTCTCAGAGTGATAGTCAGTTAATTTCTTCACTGTCTGTCCTTTCTTCACCGTTAATCTGCTCAATAAATTAATCAGTAAGGGTATGGTTGCCTAATGTTTAACATAGGCGTATTTTTATCCACTATGTGTAACAAAATTAAGTGTGATTAGGAAAAATTTTAAAAAAATTGCTTTTGACTTTAATTTAAAAGAAAACTTAAGTGATCCATTATATTACCTAAACTAACTGACTCAGTTTTTCTCAAATGAGAGCATATCTTGTGTGTATATTAAAAGAAATGTTTAAAGCTGGTTTTGGAAGTTTCAAGTTGGCCGCTGTTTTGCCGCTGTTTCAAGTTCTTCATTCAGTGGGACTGTTTTGTCACAAGGGGGGGCTATCACTTTTACGAGCCTTCTCTGCAAGGCCCAGTTTAATGATAAAAGAAAAAAAATGATTAACTTTTGCCAGTAAAAAGCACAGGATGTCAGAAAGTTTTAAAGTGATAAGATGCTTTAAAAATGGTTAATATTGTTAATACTATTAAAATAACCAACAAGTATGTTTGTTTTGTTTTTCAATCTTTAGAACTTGCTTCAGGTCAGTTCTGAAACTTTGACTTCGGTGCTTTTTAAAAACAAACCTAATTTTTTTTTCAGGCCCGCTTTGCAATCAAACTGATTTTTGTGTCTATGTGGTGACAATATTATCCGAAAGAGCAAAATTATATAAGTTTTTGTAATGCATATGCTTGAGTTTATCCAAACCTTAAATATTCACTACCATCTCCTCCCCTGCATATTTCTTTCCTGGTGGTTCTTCTCTCTCCCTTTGGGAGATCCCCTCACAAGTTAATTTCAGCAGCTTACTACATCACTCTTAATTTATAATGTAAAAGGTTCAAACAAGTTTTATTGCTGCCAATAAAAAAATACTTTAAAAATAGAAAAGTTAAAACATGATGCCTTTAGCAAGACTAACCACAATCAGCAACTAACAAGCAATGTAAATGTTGAAACAAACATTGGACTTTTATTGTGTGAAAAGCCATCTTTACCTTGAGTTCCCATAGTACCTAACTGTAGAACAGGTTTAACATTTAGGGTGTTTTTTTAATGTTTTATTAAATGGCTTAAATTGGGATTAAAACAGATTTAACTTTGTATTTAATTTTAAAAGCTTTAGGAACTGCTGTGAATACATGCTGCAAAACTCCATGCCTGCCAGGGACTATATTAATGTCCTTCTTGACTCTCATCATAAAATCAAGCCTGTAGTTGAATGAGAAGTCAGATTCACAAATTACAGAACACTTTGTATATAACCCAACCAATGCTGCAGGACATCTAACACAGCTTTTAATACTGCAACAATTCTTGCTGTAAGTTGGCAACATCAGAGAGACACCAGCAACCTAATAGTATTTTATCTGAAAACGTTTTGCCTATTGTTGCTACAAGTACTGCTGAAGAGTACTGTAGTGGAATGAAATTAGGAGGGGGAGGAAATCTATTTTTTTCTGTAGCATGTTTAGTTTGCTCCTTTGACAGCATTTTATAGTCTGTTTCCTGTGCTGGTTGCCTGGCTCTTTCATGCAGCATCTGGGAAAAGAGAAGCATTAAAAACCAGAAGTATGGTTGTAAAACATGAGTGGCAGGAGGTCTCAGGAGATGGTTTAGTATCGAACTACTTTTAATTCAATTTTTAAAAACATGGCTATGTTTCCAGTGGACACTTTTTCTTTTAAACTGCGGAAGAACCTATTTAGTTTGATTTTTGCCTTGAAATAATGTTTGTTCATAATTGTCCATCAAAAAGAAATAGAATCTTCACTGTAGCTCAGTCTGAAGGAGCTGGATTAAATATTAGCCAGAGTGACAATAAAGATAAAATAAAATCAAATGCTGTAGGACTGTTTTTTCCAAACAGAACAGAGATGCATATATATATAATAAATATATATAAAATCAGGCATTATATTCTGTTAGGCTTAAGGAGATCTTCCAGGACTATTTGGCTGTTAATAATCTATGCAGACTTTGAATCAGATCTAAAAAAATTAGGTTAAATTGGTAATCCAAGACGTAATACTGCACAGATGGCTGCTTTCACTAGAACAAAGATATTTTTGTTATGCTTTAAAAGGCAAACTTCAGTATAATATTAGAAATACTTACATCTTCATCCAACTACAAAAAGTAAATAGCTAAAAAAACACACACAAATCTTAAAAATAAAGAATTAGCACTAAAATTAGAAGCTGCCAATTTTACAGTTGTTGGTCAGAAAGATTTAAAAACCATTTCCCAGGCTTCTCTTCTGGTTCTTAGCTGGAAAGAAGAAGTTCATTGACAAAATAATCTGAGATTGTTCCTGTGAAACATCTAGCCCAGTTTTGCAGACAGGAACACTGGCATTGCAAGATCTGGATCAGATCTGAGTTCCATCTAGTTAAGGGTTTTGTCTCTAATTAATAATGCTCAGTACCAGATATTTCAGAGGAAGGAGTGACAACCCTGCAGTAGGCAGATATGACCTCCACATTGTCTCATCCTGATTTCCCTTAGTTAAATTGGTTGAAGCTCTGAAGCATGAACTTTAATATCCCTTTCAAAATTTGTTATTAATTATAGCTGGAGATTCTTGATATCCATATAAACGTCCAGTCCTTTTTTTTTAATCTTGCTACGCTCTTGTCTGAATAAAAACGTGGAACGCATTTCCTATTCCACAGCGTTTGTCATTATTTTTGTAGCAATTGGTAACTGTTTGTGTATGTATTGTATGTTTATAATACTACGGCTATAGTTTGCTGTTCTCCATGTCCGCTGAAGGTAGGACAAGAAATAATGGAGTTAATCTGCAGCAAGGGAGCACTACGTTAGATATGAGTAAAACCTTTTTAACTATAAGGGTAGTTAAGCTCTGGAATGGACTTCCAAGGGAGGTTGTGGAATCCCCATCACTGGAGGTTTTTAAGAACTGATTGGACAAACAGCTGTCAGGGATGGTCTAGGTACTCTGGTCTTGCTTTAGTGAGGGGGCTGAACTTGATAACTTCTTAAAGTCTTTTCCAATCCTACATTTCTATGATTCTGTACTCTAATTTTAGCTTTTTAGAAATACAATGTGGGAGAAATCAATGTTTGCCAAGTAGAAAAGATACTTACATGAGTATCAGAATGTTTCAGTGCTCTTAAAAAAAACCAACTGTCTATATGTTCTTTAAAATCATTTGGCCTATTTCAAAGTGGTCAGTGTAACTTCAAATA
Source organism: Lepidochelys olivacea (assembly GCF_965140295.1). Lineage (NCBI taxonomy): Eukaryota > Metazoa > Chordata > Testudines > Cheloniidae > Lepidochelys > Lepidochelys olivacea. Next base: position 166,360,423 of record NC_140411.1, on the reverse strand, counting down.
TAAAATTAAAGTGTAGACTGAGTTACCCTGGCCTGGTCTGGGGGTCTGTTGATGTGCTTAACCCTCTGAAAAGAATTATTTTCTCATTAGGCACGAGGGAAAAAACGACAGATAGGATGGTTCCCTGCTAACTATGTAAAACTTTTAAGTCCTGGTACCAGTAAAACTACACCAACTGAGCCACCTAAATCAACAGTATTACCTTCCGGTAAGTAATGCAGTAATGTTCTCAAAATATTTGTTCATCTGTGTCACTTGTGTAGTTTAGAACTGGACATTTCTAGGGAATTAACTGTTATACTAGTCACTTGGGTTTCAAAGTTCCTTTCTAAAGTATTTCATTTTTCTTATAAAGAAAAGGAGTACTTGTGGCACCTTAGAGACTAACCAATTTATTTGAGCATGAGCTTTCGTGAGCTACAGCTCACTTCATCGGATGCATACCGTGGAAACTGCAGCAGATATTATATACACACAGAGATCATGAAACAATACCTCCTCCCACCCCACTGTCCTGCTGGTAATAGCTTATCTAAAGTGATCATCAAGTTGGGCCATTTCCAGCACAAATCCAGGTTTTCTCACCCTCCACCCCCCTGCACACAAACTCTCTCTCCTGCTGGTGCCACAAGTACTCCTTTTCTTTTTGCGAATACAGACTAACACGGCTGTTACTTTGAAACCTGTCATTTTTCTTATGAATTTCTATACAATTTCTTTATTTCATCTATAGAGTATTTTCTCATCTAACTTTGATCATATGCCTTTAGGGAAAGAAGACCAGTTGGGTTAACATGGAATATATCTGTCATACATATTTGCTTATTTTAATGCTAATGAAAGGATACAGGACTGGTAGCCCTAGAGACTGAAATATGCTGTCCACTAAAGATCCAGCCCAGGCAGTAACAAACCGTCCTACTAATGTATGTTAACTGTGGCAGGACCAGGTTTAGGGGTGAGAAGATAGCTCATTCTTATGTCCTGCTGAGTTTGCCAGTTTGGGTGGTACCTTTGTGGTAAGGACACTTGCCCATTAGGATCTGAAGTGAGACAATCAGTTTGTTCCACATAAGCCATTGAACGATATCCAGATGGTAATGTCTTCCATTGTTGTTGACTTGGCTTGGACTTACATTCGTACAGTACTTCCCTGAGCTATTCTCTAACCATTATCATTCCCTTGAGCGAAAAGGAGTCTATTTCTAATTGACTGTGTATAAAACATTGGACTTACACACTGACACACCAAGCATGCCGTCTGTCTTGATTTTCTGTCTCCAAATGTCTAGGAAAAGTAGTCCTAAGTATTTAAATGCTAGGGAACTAGATAAATCATGAAATTATAATGGAATACTCGAATGACTGAAAGCTGTCATCTGATATGTTCAGAGACCTATTTGAAAAGTATGAAATAAGTTTTTAGTGAAAGCAGGTGGCCACATCAGAAAAGTCTGCATCCCAAGTGGCACTAAATGGCCCTCTTCTTGGTAGACTTAGCAGGGAAACAAAAAAGTCAACTGGCATGAAGACTGATCTATCCTCTCACCACTGGTGAGGTAGCTCCCACCAGTTCAGGCGTGGGGCACACAAGCAAGGCATTGCGGAGGCACTTGTATTTTCTGTATTATAGGGCTGACAAGCTAGAACCTTTCACAAGCGCTAAAAATGTTCTATACAAATACATAAACATTCTAGTAATGTCTTTCATTATTGGTATCATGAATATTGGACACACCATCAAACATGATTGTATCAAATACAGCTTTATATTGATTTTGGAGAGTGTGTGGAAGAAAAGAGACTGTCTTGTCTTTCCTTTTGTAATGATGATGTCCTCATTTGGCATGTGGTCAGTCTAATTGGGTGTCTTTATGGACGAAGTCTGGAGGTATGGGCTGGTGGAACCGAATATAGAAGGGTTTTTGTGCAAAGGAGCCACTTATGGCTGTGGGGAGTAGAACTGAGAAGAATGTTCATAAAAGGAGAGTAGTAGTGGCCAGAGCAGTGCATAGAGAGGGGTGTTTAAAATGTGCAGTAGCACATGATGTCTGGAGTTTGAAAGGGAAGGACTATCAGAGGCTGGTACCAACAACAGTTTGATGTGTAGCTATTTTTTCCTCTTTCTGCTTGCGCTGCTACTATACTTGTTGTTGTTGGGTTTGTGTATGTGCGTTCATCATAACATAACATGAATTGTGTGACTTTGGACACCTTTTTAAATTCTGTTGCATGGACACTTTTTGTCTATTAGGACCTTGAGACTTTCTTAATTTCTCACTGCTTTATATCTGTCCCCTTCGAAACCCGTGATGTGAGCACTGTCCTCCTAGTTTGAGAAATGAGCAGGACTCCCTTCATAGCCTGTGAGTGCCACTTCTGTTTTGCCACAGGTAAAGAGGTTATTTTATAGAAATACTAGGAAACCTCTTTCCAAGCATTCCTACTTATTTTAAACAATTAAGTGTGCTGCTTCCATGGTATTTGTAGCTTGTGCTGACGTGGAGACAGCCAGACAGGAACCTGGACTCTGATTCTAACCCATGTAACAGATGATGTGTTTAAGATAATCCCTGGGCCAACTGCACGTCTCTCTCTCTCTCTCTTTTTTAAACAGAAACAAGGGGTACATCTACTTTAGGCTACTTTTATAGTTGTCTGTGGGTTTTGGAGCTGCTGTCACTGCTAGGAATGCAAGCAAATTGGGATCATTCCTAGGGCTTTCCATCTGAGATGAGGGTACAGTAGAACCTCAGAGTTTAGTAGTTTACATTTAACACGGTACTGTACTGTATTTGCTTCTTTTTTGTCTCTGCTGCCGCCTGATTGTACACGTCTGGTTCCAAATGAGGTGTGTGGTCGACTGGACAGTTCGTTAACTCTATTGCTCATAACTCTGAGGATCTGCTGTATATTCAAAACTCAACTAGCAAACTTAAGTGTAGTGGGATAGGACCAAATTCAGACTTTATTTGGCTTGATACAGTATTAGTTGGGACAAATAACAATGGATGACAAATTACATTTTTTCTGCTTAAGAAACAGAATGCTAAAAATCTAAAAATGTTAGAGGACCTCTGCACTGAAATGTGTACACTGTATGTAGTCAAATGTGGAAATTAGCTTGGATTAGTTATCTGACTCCTCCTTAGCGTGATAGGCAAAGCAATAATTAAAAGGAGTCATAACAGTCTCCAAGTCTCTGGAGAAGTAAACAGGAATTATTTTGAGTTGTACAAGTGCTATCACGGAGTACTGGGAGGAAATTAAGAAAGAGGAAATTAATGCTGAATATCATGGAGCTGTTTCCTGACACAGATCATTACACTGTCAAAATGATCTTTTGCGGGGGAAAATACCAGAAGCCCCATTGCTTGGAACGTAGAACACAACAGAAAGGAAAAGGAAATAAGTTGTTGTTCTTTTGTTTAAAAGAGAACACAGCCCTACCTGGCTTGGGAGAATTGGGCCAGTTTTCTAATTTTCTTTTCTATTGTGATTGTGTGGAGCCATTGTGTCCTGGGAGCCACTCAGACATACTGAGTTCCATGATAAGAAAATAGAAAAATATATTGCAGGCAACAATTTTGCCCTGGCAAGAGGATGGGTTAAATGACCTAACAAATTGTCTGATTTTTTCCCCTCCCCCAATCCCCCTTCCACACCCAGTCTCTAATTTCTGATATTCTAAACATCTCTAGCAGCATTGGCACCAGTCAGCTTGCTTTCTCCTGACTGGAGCTGTGTTTAGTAGGTGGCTTTCTCCCCCTTCAAAGAGAAGTTATAATACTTCGAAGAAAGAGTCCATTCCCTAAATTTGTAAAAGTGGGGGTTCGAAAATGTTATGTATGCCACAGTTATTTGTCAGCTGACCAGTTCTAGCTGAGAGAGTAGGCTTTGTAATGCTAGAGAAGATCCAGAACATGTGAGATTGATTTGTCTCCTCATAAAACCATTGTAGAGCTTTTGTGGGTAGAATAACCATAAAACTAAAGTTAAATGGCTGTAGAAAACTAATATCTAATCCTAGAACAAGTTTTGACTTTCTGAAAGTCAATCTTAATATGTAAACCCATCTTATTATTTGCTGAGTATTTTCTAACCAGGGAAGTAGTGCAGGCAGTAATCATTATTGTAACTTGAAGACACTTACATGTGATATTTTACTGAAATGTTACCAATGCCATAGATTTGTTCATTTATCTTACAGTGTGCCAAGTAATTGGCATGTATGACTACACTGCACAGAATGACGATGAACTGGCATTCAACAAAGGCCAGATCATAAACGTCCTGAACAAGGACGACCCAGATTGGTGGAAAGGAGAAGTGAATGGACAAGTGGGTCTCTTCCCATCCAATTATGTGAAACTGACAACAGACATGGACCCAAGCCAGCAATGTAAGTGACCTGTTTACTATCTTACTGTTACTGCTTATGTAGTATTTTAAAATGTAACATGCAGCATTGCTGTGATTCTGCTCTGGTTTGCAGAACTCAAAGCTTGACCACTGCTGCATTTGCCAAAGTCTCTTTGAAGACCTTCTATAAAAGAAACCTTATTTTGTGTTTTGGTTTTTTTAGTTCCATCCCCTTTGTAGCATGTTCCCTTTTATCATTTTTGCATCATGCTGTTTACATGCCTGACTCATTTTCCTAGCTTGAATTTTGCTCATTGTTTTGTTTTGCTTATGTGTTGTTTTCCTCCTTTTTCTAGGAATCATATGTTGTCCATCCCCCACTCAGGCTTGAAAGTCCTCAAAGAGACCCACTATCCCATATCACTGCCCAGAGGGATGATGGGAGATGCAGCCTTGATCATGTGACTTCCAGCATGATCATCTACTGCCTTCTGAGTAGAAGAACACACTGCAGAGCAGTTTACCTCATTTTACATTAGTTGCATGTAATCGCAATGTTTGAGTTAATTATCTACAGATATAGAAGCAAAATTACAAAAAAAAAAAAAAAAAAAATACACAGGATAGTGGGTCCTTTTGTGGCTTTCATAGTTACCAGACTAATTTTTTCCACCTTTGCACAGGTGCTTTCAGTAGTTTTACAAATAATTTTAAATGTGTATTTTAGCCTTTTAAAGGTAAAGAATAAATAAAATTTCTGCAATGCAATTTTGTTCTTGCAAAAAGACCCACTATCAAGGAATGCTGCATGTGCTATTAAAATTGTTCCAAATGTCCATAAATCTGAGACTTTATGTATCTTTTTTTATTGTTCACTAGTCCAGTGTTATTTATGTCTTGTTTTTTTTCTATTACAAAAGAACAGAAGGAGTTAGATCAGTTTAAGGAACTTTAACACATGCCCGATTGGTATTTTGTTCCAGTTCTTATACTGTTTGTATCATGTGTTCCTTGTTGAGTGTGTAATACATTGTGGACAGAAGAAATTAATTTCCTTCCAATGCAAAAGATACTATCCTTGCATAATGCTGTAATCCTTATTGCAATTGACTTTATTTTGCACAGTTATTTGTAGCTACAGTACGAAAGCATCTTTGTTTTGTTTGTCTCAGATTTGTGTGGTTTTTGCATTTTCATATCTGAAATCAGTTGAATATTACATTCATGTGGTCTTTGAAAATTAACATTATTTTTTTTCAACCTGTTACGTGAAGTTTTATTACCATCGTTACTTTTACATGACTATGGAACATCATCTTTTGAACAAGTAATTATCTTGACAAGAAAGAATGTATAGAAATATCTCCCTGCAATTAATTTCCAATGTTTACATTTTTTAACTAGACTGTGGAATTTATACAAATTAATATTAAATGGAGCTTACAGTCAAGTTTATGTAGTAGATGTGCTGTAGCCTAAGCCATGTTTGTCTTTCAAACATTAGTTATAAGCTCTTAATGAAATGCCTGGTGCTCTCTGCACTGGGGGCGGGGGGGGAAGAACCATGCCTCAAGCACAATATAGCCGTTTTACTAATGACTTTAACGTTTAGTCATGTTCTGTTCATGTATTTCTAAATTTCATGCTGGCGGTGTCGTAGAGTTCCTTCCTTCCCCCTTTTCGTGTGGTGCAAAGAACAAGTGAAGCTCCTTATTCAATTGCACTTCAGTATTTTCATTGATATGAATGTAAAATATATAAATATATAAAAACCTGCAGCTTTAACAACTGTAATACAGCCTTTACAATTAGTCACATGTATAGATAATTAAATTCTTCGTATAAAAAGCTAGACCAAAATGTGTTTGTCTTCTTGTTGCTGTGTACAAACAGAATTTGACAAGTGGTATTAGTATGTGTAACAACTTAACCATACATGAATAAGCTGAAACTCAGCTTTTAATACAGAGGGAAGTTTGTGGTGTTTCCTTTGCATACTGAGACATGCTCAAATTGATCACAATTAATTACAACTTTTCAACATGGCTCCTCATCGTAAGTGTTTTCTAAATGCTACATTGAAACCAATCAACATGCAAGTCTCATCTGTCCCTAGAGAGTGGAGCAATTATAGTATGTTACCACATTGACTCTCAAACTTAATTTTAAATCTAGGATTTAAGCTTAAAATTTGCTTGTTAGTTTGCTACACAGATTTTCCTTCTCCTAGAAGTGCATTCAGCACTGTTCAATATAGTGTATTTCCTTCACTGGTTTGCAAAAATAGATGCTCTGTACACCAGCATAACTTAAAGTAAATATTTTGCGTAGCACTCAAACATTTTCATACTGTAATCATGCATGCCAATGTCACTTTAGTGGAGGCTTTCTCAACATTCCCATTATAAGATAGTGTGTGAAAAGATGTGTAACTTGACTATAAACATTTGTCCTAGAACGCAATATTGTCCTGTATAACACCAGCTCCTAAATGGATTTTCTCCAAATTTGGGCAAAATCTTTGTAATTACAGTACTTAAATGAATATTTTTTCTTTTCTGTGTAGATGTAGTGGTGTCCGGTGGTTTTTTGTGTGTGTGCTCTTTTTTAGTGTTAAAAAAAAGAAGAAGAAGAAGAAGAAGAAAAAAATCAAGCAGGCAATATTTTTAAAAAAATTTTCAAAAGAAATTTTGATACACTCACTTATTATGCGTGATTGACAAATCACAATGGCACCAAAGTTCATGAGATTAATGAGCCATGAACTGAAGAGTCTAAGTTTGCTTCTATAAACACATTAATGTATAGTGTGCCAAGAATCCTTGTTCTGAAGAGTGCTGTATACCACTTGACACGGGCAATAGCTTATAAAGCAGTCCATTGTTGCGAATAATCAACTCACTGAATAGCTCAAAGTACAGACTAATGTGTCCTGAAAAAGACGTTCAAGTGAGCCATTATGGTGTATGTTAAAGCACATGAAGGTAAAAGGTATCCATAATATTTGTTTACTCAATAGACTATAATAATTCAAGGGAATTGTATCTGCTATGTAGTTACATTATTTGCAAAGGAATTGTAGTATCAGAATGAACTGTCATACACATCCATTGTTACCTTTCTAGATTTTCAAATTTCTACATTAAGTAAAAACAAAATCAAAGGGACTGTAAAGGCAAAAAGCTTAAATTAGATCCTTTAATATTACACCACTGAAAGCAAAGACTTTGAGTTATTCCTCAGAATCCAATTTTGACTCTTCTCCCTCTTCATTCACCCAGTCCATCTAAAAAGATCTTTAGCCTCCTCAACCACACAAAACCCAAAAGGCTATTGAGCCTGGTTCTGCAGCTTCTTCTTAGTGTATATGCAACATGCCTCAGGTGACAAGCAGATGTATCCAGAAGAAACCTTAGCCTGCCATAGTGACTCAAATGCCAAGCTCCACAGCCACACTGAGATTCAGAGCTTCCTGTGATGAATTACTCCCATGTCCTTGTTTCTTCAGTCCCCTGACCTGGGACTGCAAAACCAGCAGAAGTTAATCCCCCTCTAGGAGGAAGTAACACCATGATGTACACAGAGGAGGGAGGGTGCATGGCCTGTCAATTATTCAACAGGTTTTTAATATAACCACAATTTAGAAAAAGAGGGAAATCCTGTCACTAGCCTCATGCTGCAAGGCTCCGGAAAGCCATTCTAGGTATAGAAAAGGTTAATCCTCATGTTGCATAGAAGCTTTTCTTGTTCTTTCTGGCTAACAGCAAAGCTACAACAACACTGCATACAGGGAAGGAGCGGTCATTCAAAGGGACAATGATGAGATTGGGTTTATGGCCCGTTTTAAGTCTTTTCTGCACAGTTCATAGACATTTAGTCATCTGAGGAAGAAGTGTCCTTCATGAAAGTGGTTGGAGAGGGACTTCCCAAGCATGCTCGATGGAGCTGGCAACAATTTTCAGCACTGATTGCCTTCAGCAAGACTTCGTTCCTGTGATGTGGGTTGACTGGAGTATTGTACTTACTTTGGCATTTTTCAGGTTGTAGAAGAGAGATTTTTCTACTTGGAATAGGGATTAGTCTCTAACTTCTGTTTACTTGAGTAAAAGTAGCTTAAGTGTGTAGTTTAACAGAATAACTATGACTGTGTATTTAAGTACTGATATAGGCAACAAATTTGCAGACTTTGCATCAGGCCTCTTACCTGAATTATCATTTTGATTTTCTTTATTCCTCTTTATTTTAGAAACTCCTTAAAGGAAAGCTGCATTGATTTTGCTGAGCACAAACTAACAAAAACTAGTCCGGCTGAAATCCATACAAATTTGTTTGTAATCTTCTTGTGATAACTAGCATAATGCCATGAAATGACCCAATGTTGACAACAGTATAAATCAGTTTCCATTCTGCTGTATTATTGAATTAACAATTAGGTGAAAAGTATTGTTGTTTCACTGTATTCATATTTGTAAATTTATATTATCAATTAATACTATAGTAAAGTTTGTGAATCTAATGCCTCTGGAAGGCATTGGTTTGACCATATGGGATACTTAAAGCCTCTATTTATCCTAGCTACAGAACAAGAACTTTGGGATGATTGCTAATGTGAGGTTTCCATTCACTCTCCTTCCTTGCCCTTCATGCCCCTTCAATTGGCTTAAACTCTGACCCTGCAGCAGCTGTAGCTAGTGGTGAGAAGGAAGTTCAGCCCTGATAGTCCATTTGCTTTTTAACCTCTCTGCTCAGACTGTCAAGGGTTTTGGTTTGTGCCCACAGAGTATTGGACTAGCACCTCCAACACACAGGTCAACATAATTCCTTGGTAACTTGTGGTGAGATGGTAACGTCTTTTGGTAACTACCAAGCTGAACTGGATTCAGATCAGTGACGGAGGTAAAAGGCTCCACATGAAAAGATCACATTCCTCACAGCCATATGCAGGATTATTTATACTGGACCGCTCCTCAAAGTCACACAGCAATGTGGTAATTCTGGATCCTGACCTCTTCCTCAGAAGGAGGAATTCTGTATCAGTTCCCCTTCTTTTGGTGAGAAAGTAAAGCCAGGAAAGCAAGATGACAGGGAGAGCTTTGTCCTGAAAGAAATAATTAAGTAACAAGTTTACTTCTATGTCTGTTTCTGAGTTTTTGGAATATGGTTCTTCTAACTCCATTGAGGACTGTTCGGGACCTTAGTAGGGATTCAAATGTGTCACCCTGTGAAAGTTACCTCTTGCTCTGTTGTACAGTAAACTTCGGTAGTTGACATTCATAGCAAATTTCAAGACTGTTAACTGAGAAGCTCACTCTTGTTGCTGAAGACAGTGTAAAGTTGGACTGGGCTGCTCTTTCCTGTTCCAAATCAATGATGGTATTCAAGTGCAAGATGAGTTCCCCATATTTCCTTGTCATTAGCAAACACTGGTCAGAGGCCCATGATGAGCAATATTTGGTCCTGGATTAGTGATATGATTTTCAGATCCCCTCAATGCTTTAAATAATTGCCAGAAGTCAATGGAAATCTGCTAATTCATATTTTTAAATGCACATGGGATTTTATTATTCCCATGGCAAATTTTGGGGAGAAATAATTTAGTTATATTTTTTTTGACGTTTTAATAGTTTTCCTATTCCCCCCCCTTGAGTGCCTAACCAGCCTTTACCCTTCAGCTTCTTGTTACAGGATTGAAGCAAATGTTTTTCTTCCCCAGTAAGATAGTGTAAAAAACCACAAAACATTGAGGAAGGCCTTTGTAGCTGCAGAATGAGGGTTGACAGTGACGTACTAGAAATGTGTTCTGTTGATTTTCATAAGGCCAGACTGACTCTCATTTACACTTCAGAATTTTAACAAAAATTAACATGACTGTTGTGAAAAATCTGTATCAATCAGACCTACCACCTCTAAAGAATTGGGTGTGAGCAAGTGAAGGAGGCATATGTCGTCTGTGACTTGTTCTGGCAGAAAGATTAGCCCATGTAATATTTTGTAGGCTGATCCTTTAAACCTATTGTTCTTAGGTCTTTTTTCCCCTAATGCAAAATTTCAATCATTTTTAGAGAGGTCCATGTACTACCAGTAGATGGATGTGTGGCTAGTTAAGAAAGCGTATACCCTATGCAAACTCTTCACCGTGTCTTGTACGCTTTCAGCACTTTATAAATAAAAGGTATATCAAGTAATGATACTGAGCAATATTCTTCGCTGGAACACAGCTATTTGGCCTTTTTGCCTCTAGAGGGGAGTACCATTGCTCATTCTGCTGTGGCTGCCTGATTAAACCTTCAAAAATTGTTAAAAATGGCCATAAAGGAAGATTTGGACCTTGTTTAATGAAGCAGAATGGTGAAGGGGAAAAACGAGGGGTAGACAAAAGCATCACGGAATTTTGCACCCCTTCTGTCTGTCAGTAGGTAGCCTCCCTCCTTATGTCCATTGGAATTGGGCTAATCATGCTTCTGTAGTCCTGGTGAATATCAGGTAAATAGGTGAGAACAAAGATCTTCTTCAGATTTCCTTTTGTCGCACTTCTGGGAGGGCTAGTGCCATCTGGCTACCAGAGTTCAGATAATCAGGTCTGATGACATGGTGGTTAAAATGCTGTCGGGCAATTTACTCTACCACTACTATAATCACCATCACCATTTTACAGTCTTCCTTAGGATTCTCTGTGCAGAAGGGTTAAAGAATATTTGTTTTAAATGGAGTACTAGATTTTATTTCTATGATACGCTGACTGTAGTTAGGCAATGGTGGTGGTGTGTTTTTACAGGTCTATAAAAACATTCTTTAACAGACAACATAGGGTCATAGAAGTTCGAGCTGGAGAAGACCTATTTGATCACTGGAGTCTACAACCCCTTGTGATATTGCCCCCCAGTGGAGGATGCACAGTATCAGATATTTGTACTAAGTTGATGATACAGCAAGAATGGTGTCCCTAGCCTCTGTTTGCCAGAAGCTGGGAATGGGCGATGGGATCGATCACTTGATGATTGCCTGTTCTATTCATTCCCTCTGGGGCACCTGGCACTGGCCACTGTCAGAAAACAGAATAGTGGGCTAGATGGACCTTTGGTCTGACCCAATAGGGCCATTCTTACATCTGAAGTTAGCCAGTAAACTCAGAAGAAAAGAAGAGACAAAATAGGATTGTCTTAGCCAATCAGAGTGCACAGATGCTGTATAAGTATTGAGATATAATTATTTTCCCCTAATTATGCAGAGCCTTAGCATTTTTGGGCAAGCCTATGAAATAATTTTGTACTGCATCCACCTCCTTGAGACACAGTGGACAGGAGTCAGTTGTGATCTCACCACTATACTGTGCTGACGTAAAGACTGTGGTTAGATCTGGGATACATTGTTGTTGTTGGGGATACATCCCAAACATAACTGACTCATTTTGCATTAAAGGGGTATGTGCACATGTGGAATAGTTAGGTCTCCACCAGATTCCTGTTGCAGAAGTAGAGCCCCGCTGCTTGTTCCATTCATCTATAGTGATTGGTTTATATCCATTTTTGTTTTCAAGGCTGCCTTTGCAAAAAAAGGGGGCAGGAACTTTCCTTTTGTAAATGAAATCAGGGATTCTCCTTTACAATTCTAGAATTCCCCAAGTTAGAGGGCCCTGCAGTCACTGGAGACCAAAGGCTTTCCAGAGGAACAGTTGCGCACTATCTCATTCCAGGCATCCAGTTTACCTAATCCTCTGTTTCTTTCTCAGGTATACGGTGTGTCTGAATATCTGTGCATTGACTGATACTCATTAACCAATCAGAGTGCAGGGATTTGCATAATTGCATGATTATTTCTTATTAAATATTGTGAATATGCAGATATCTCTCTCTCCTTTAATTGGGAATTATAAACTCTTTGCTCCACTAATTGCTTAAAAGAAAAACCCCAGTGAACCCCACTTGCCATTGACTTCAGTGGAACCATGATCAGACCTTTCCTCTTTGTTCCTGTTCCCCTAAAACCTTTCCTTCCCCATAGACCAACATGATTCATAATTAGTTTACATTTGGAGGATCTTAACCTCTTCCTCCAAATTCTGATCTGAAATAAAAGATATACTGTCTTTTGAGAAGAGCCTTGCTTAGGTTCCATATGGATGGGAAGGGGTGGCGATGGAGAGAATGAATGGAAAGAAAGGGATAAAATGTCTAACTATTATTTTTAACAATTTACTGTTCTATCCATATTTACAGCCTGATCCTAGAGCCCATTGTAATTGATGGGCTTTTGTCCAGGACCTGTAAGCTCATCAGGGCAGAGACTGTCCTCTTACGTTTGTGTAGCACCCAGCACAATGATCATGATTGGTGCCTCTGGAAGTTACTGCAATACAAATAGTAGCAATAACAGCCATTTGGGGGTGGGGGAAGACTCTCTTTAATTTACACTGTGAATATTTAATTTTAAGTTTCAGAATAAAAGAGTAATAGCCCAAGGATGTTTCTTGTTAACCTGATGATAACCATATCTCTTTCCTCGGCTGATCTATGCCTTCAGTCTATTTATTTAACTCTCAATACAGTTATTGTCTTACACCTTCAAGTTGTTCAAATGAACTCCAAGTTTTTTTAAAAGGACTGTTCCATAATCTCTCTTCAATATGATAAAGTATCTTTTTTAAAAAAATCAGGAAAATTTCAAGAAGTGCAGAGAAGGAGTTCAGCAACACACTTAAGTCTTATTTCAACAAGGTATTTAGATACTGGACTAACTTAAGCACATGTGTAGCTGCACTGGTGACTACTCATGCTTAAAGTTAGGAACCTGCTTACGTTCCTTGCTGAATGAGGGTTTTTGAGATAGATGTGTTCCATTTGTCAGTGGCAGCAGCACCTGCTTATCCAAGGCAGTTTATGGTTCCCGCAAGGAAGGAGCTCTTTTAGTTGGTTGAATTCATAATATTATTACAGCTGCAAGTGGAATTTAGACTTTTAGAAAAGTACCTTTTACAATCTCCGGCTTCCCTGAAAACTAGCTGTAGCCCTTTCATCTCACATTTTAGTTTGAAAAGGAACCCAAAGATTGTTTGTTTTTTATGTCGAGGAGAAAGTTCCTAATCTTTATGCACCTAAAAAAACCATTCTGCATTGGAAAAGTATTTTCCACTTATTCTGCTCTGATTGAAATCAGGTTTTTTCCCCAAATATTAAATGTTCAAAAGGAGACCAATTGTTGAAGTTCAAAGTGGCCTATTTAAAGTTCCCATTGGCAATCTGACAAGCTACTTGAAAAAATATTCCTTTTTGAGATTTTAAATGTTTCGTATAAAACTTTAGTGGTTGGAATAACACTTCAAACCGAGGTCATCAGCATATTTGAAGAGAAAATCTCTCCAGTCTTAAAAAAAAAACAAAACAAAACACTTAGGTAGGGTATTCGTATTTGCTGAGGCTGGCAACTCCGTAAGAAAACTAAACTCTGGTTACGAGACCTGTGTTGTACTGTATGTACTAGAAAATTTCTCTGAAAGCAGCCATTTATAAAGCAGATTGAAGCTTTTGGTTTTTGAACAACTCCCAGAGTTTCTAATATTTTGTCACTAGGCCAGCGCATGATTTAATTGATTATTCTCACCGTTACCTTCTCATTTGATCAACAAAAGTTTAAAGAATCTCATTTAAAGAACTACAATATGCAATATCTTAAAGGACCATTGTCAAAGTGTTTAGGCCCCCAAAATGATCTACTTTAAAGTTACTATAGTCCTACAGGGTGCCCCCTTGGCCAGTCATATCTAATTTTTGTTTTTCAAATCTACCACTCCAGTAAATTTTTTTAAAACTGTTTATGTAGAACCCATGAGTGTGCTCTGCTGCTAATCAGCCAACAGAGGGAGCGCTAGCTAAAGCAGAGGTTCCCAAACTGTGGTTCATGGACTTCTTAATAGCGATCCATAGAAACTTGGCTGGTGACAGGGGGCTGAATTTTCCTTGTTTCCAGCTACTAATTTGCATTTAAAAAGCTAAAAATATAGTAAATACTCTCCTAGTATTAAGGTTACATGGAAGCAATTTCAATAGTTGCCACAAGGAAGTGATATGATTGAGAATAGGAGGAGAGGTGATTCACACTATGAAAAATATGAGAATACCTTGCCTAAAACAATACTCTCCTCAAAGTCAGGTCTAGGTATGTTGGTATCATGGATGATGCTGGTGAACAAATAAATAAATAAAAAGCCTTGATCATTCTAAACTCCATGAAAAATTTTGCAATAGCAAGTTCTTCTGTCAGAAAATGCCATTTTCTCAAAACTGAAACTTTCCATGGGAACAGGTCAATTTTGATACATTTTCATTCAGGAAAAAAATCAAACCCAAGCATTTTAATACATTGAAACCTTCCATTTTGACATTCGTGGCCCAGAATGTTTCAATTTTTTGTTTTTAAATGTATTATATTTGTATTCTATTATAAATGGAAAGACACCCCCCAAAGCCCTCCACTGACTTCAGTAGACGTTGGATCAGATCCCTAGATACTTGGATAGTCAGTTTTGAAAAGAAAAGTGAAGAAAATTAAAATCAAATCAAATAGACAGAACACTACTGGATAGAACGTACACTTTGAAAAGAATGACAGACTAAGGCTTTGTCTGCACTAGCACTTCTGTTGGTAAAACTTTTGTCGGGCAGGGGTGTGAAAAAGGCACCCCCCCTCACTGACGTAAGTTACACTGACAGAAGTGCCGGTGTGGACAATGCTATGTAGGTGGGAGATGTTCTCCTGCTGACATAGCTACTGCTGCTTATTGGGGGTGGTTTAATTATGCAGATGGGAAAGCTCTCTCACTGACATAGAGCGGCTGAATGGGAGACGTTACAGCAGGGCAGCTGCAGGGGTACATCTGTGCCATTGTAAGCTCTCTAGTGTAGACATAACCTAAAATGGAGCATCTTCTCAACAGAACCAACTCTAAACCAACTCAAATCTTGCAGTGTATGGCTATTTGAGAGAATACTTCTCACTGCTATTGTATTTATTGTATTCCCTATCACAGCAGTTAAGATCCACCTTGATGCTCTAGCCTCCCTGTCCCTGAAACCTGCTCCCTCTTAAGCTCACCAAAGTTTAGTTCAGTCATCCTCAGGCTGCAGGCTTTTGTTTTAGCCAGGCTTTCATTCATTTGTTTTATTAATTGTTAGATTCAAGATGATGGAGTTGATGAACAAATAAGTAATAGGACTATGACTTTTTTTTATTGAGCCTCGCTTTAGAGGCAGCTCAAGCCTTTCGATTTTTCAAGTAAATAAAAGATGAAACATTTTCAATTTTGTGCTGTTGTATGTTGAGAGAATGATAAATTAAATGAACAGGTGTCTGTTATTGTTAGTGACGCATTAGCTGAAATATCATGGTTTGAATCTATTTCCAAATAGCCCTTACTAAATTCTGTCTCCTTTGTGTTTTCCAGGGTGTGCTGACTTACACCTCCTGGACATGTTGACACCTACTGAAAGGAAAAGGCAGGGATACATCCACGAACTGATCGTAACAGAAGAAAACTATGTAAATGACCTACAGTTAGTCACAGAGGTAAGAAGAATGGCCAAGGTTTACAAAAAGGAGAGCTGAAAAGTAAGCTCCTAAATCCACATTTAGGCACAGAAACAGTGGCTTGATTTTCAAAAGTGCTGACCACCCACCACTTCATACTCACCTGAGTGGGAACTGTTGGTTGCTCAGCACGTTTGAAGAGCGGGTCACTTATTTAGATGCGTAAACATGGATTTGGGAGCCTAACTGTAGTCCCCCATTTTTAAAAAATAGTGACTCGTAACTTAATCATGCGAAGTTGTAGGTTTTTGAATGAAATGAAAATTTGTCTGACTTGCTAGGAATGATCTGACTTGAGTTTTTAGTAGGCATGAGCAAGTGAGTCTCTTGTTACCAGCACTGAGACATCATCATTTAAACCTTCTGTTTTAGTACAGTCTTTTTACTCCTGATTCTAAAAGTTTATTTCTGATGTATAAGGTCTTAAGACTTAGAGGTTTAACTCATTGCGCACAGATTCTACAGCCACGTTGGCACTTAGTTATCTGCTTTTCTGTGCCTAAATTCAGTTTCTTAATAGTTATTATGTGCATCTTTCATGTAGAGAAAATGGAAGCCAGATAGACATCTAAGGTGAGCCTCTTAATTGAGGGAGAGCCCTTCTTTGCCAAAATGGTCAAGATACGCAAACCTGATATGTGGTTAGATAAATAAAATAAATCAGTGAATAGTTATTTATTCAGTTCTGTGACTGCAGCAAAAAATCTGGAAAAAAATAAGTTAATTTTTCTTGTCAAAATGAAAAACTGAAATAATTTTGTTCAGGTTTATTCAAATAGACATTTCATTTTGAAAAGAAATTAAATGTTTTTCTATTTCTGGGGTTTTTTTAGTTTTTTTTTTTCTTTTGGCTGAAACTATTCACGGAATTCAGTATGAATTCATGAATAGTTTTGGTGACTCCAAAAATTATTTTTCGGTGAACTTTCTGTTTGCCAGGAACAAATTTTTTTCCAGCCCTAATCAGTAATAAATTGGGCATCTGTAGAGTAGAGTCCAAAGTAGACTTCTGTGTAATTTATTACTGAGATATTTTGCAAGTGACCACTAGTATAAGAAAATGCCCAAGGTTAAAACAGAAATAAGCCATCTTGTTTAACATCACTAATGCAAGTTTAGATTATGCCTTGTGAAGTGATACACTGTTCACAAACATCTTATCCGGAAACATTATGGCGCTCTAAGGCCGACAATATGTTTGAAATCTGTTCTAATGAAGATTAAATGTTGTTGTATTAAGTATGCAGACCTCTACATGGAGATTATGAACAAGAAGCTTAGTCACTTTGAACAGATTTAACACTACACTTTCTAAATTGCTTCATTTTCCGCATCTGTAGATCTTCCAGAAACCACTGATGGAGTCTGAGCTGCTAACAGAAAAAGAGGTTGCTATGATTTTTGTTAATTGGAAGGAGCTGATTATGTGCAATATCAAACTACTGAAGTAAGTTGCTTTTCTATAAAATAATTGACCTTTCCCACCCCCTCTTAATTATTTCATTGTGTGAAAATCATATTTGCTACCAGTGAAAACAGCAGCAGGTTGCAAAAAATCAAAACATATAGTATTATTGCTTTGAATTCTTTTTTGAGAAAATCAAGTAGTTTGTTCATATTTCATAGGTGAAAAAGTATCATTTTACTGCCTAAATAAATAAATCTGTTTTGCTGTGAAAATGGTCAAAGTTCGGTGCCAAAGAGGAAAAATTCCCCTGGAGCAAATTTGTGAAAAGAATTTCATTTTAGCCCACAAGGGAGACTTTCAGCTTCAGGCTCCAATTCAGCAAACACCTAAGCTTATACTTTACTTTAAGCACATGCTTAAGTGATGTGCTAAATAAAGATGTACTTAAGCACATGCTTAACTGCTTTGCAGAATTGAGACCAACTATTTTCATCAAGAAAATCTGTGTTTGCTGGTAGACCTGGCCACATTTCACCCTCATTGATATTCATAAATACTCATGTAAATACTGGCAATAAAAATGGCAGTTTCATTTAAATCTAACATCCTTCTTATTTCTCACTTGGTCCACTGCTCAGAGTTTGCTGATGGTAGTGGGTGGTTATGCTCCAATTGTGCAAGACTCAAAACAACATGCTTTCATCAAAGTCACTCATGCAGGACTTCTCAGTGAAGGGTTTTCCTCGAGGATCTCTTGGCGACTATTCACTTCAGGATGATGAGTTTGTTTTGCATGCAGTATAATGTAATGCTAGTATATTTACATTACTCTCCTCCTAAGTGACAAACCTGGAAATCAATTTAAGTCCAGTGAATGTGCACTATTTTTATGTTGTCTGAAGCAACTTGCATTGCTTCTTGTGTACATACACCATATGCTGTACATGGACTAAAGTTTAGTCCAGATAAATATTAAAGTGACAATATATAAACTCTTGAAGTACTTAGTCTCAGAAGAAGCCTTTGGATGCAAAGACATATATCCCAAATTCAACTGTCCCACCTTTTATATGGTTGATACAAACTTTAGATTCATGGATATTAGGCCAGACTTTCTCCTTCTGCATATGTCTCCTTTTTGATACGCATCTAAGATGCTAAAATATTGTTGTCCAAGTCATTTAAAAATAGTGGTCTTTATTTAATATTTAAGCCATTTTTTGGCCAAATTCTTAACTGGTATAAATCAGCTTAGCTCTATGGACTTCAGTGGCTGTATGCCAGTTCACACCAGTAGAGGATCTGGCTTTATTTGTGGTTTCTTTCAGGCATTAAACTGTACCACTTTCCAGCATATTGGCTGATCTGATGAAGGAAAGAAAATGCTTTGAACAGAACTGTATGTTTTAGAGGGTGTGGTCTCATTGTAGGTTAACAAAACAAGGAAATTGCATTGCTTTTTTTTTAATATTAATTCTCAGTTGGATTTGCCTCAAGTTAATTTTGAACAGCAGTTTGGTGACCACAAGAAGGAAACCAGACTGGTGGTTGAAAGTCCAATATGATAGTATATTTTTACAATATGGAATAAATCCTGTGCTGGTCTTCTGCTGTTCTGTAACCCTCTTCATTTCAAAAATGAATTATCAGCTAGTTCATTTCAGGGGTCAGTGGCAATCCATTAATGGTCCAGTTACACACACAACATGCCTAGCATCTTTTGCTTTGTGTCTAGAGCACTGCGTGTTCGTAAAAAGATGTCTGGGGAGAGGATGCCAGTGAAAATGATTGGTGACATTCTGACAGCACAGCTACCACACATGCAACCTTACATCCGGTTCTGCAGCTGCCAGCTCAATGGGGCAGCACTAATCCAGCAGAAAACAGATGAAGTCCCAGAGTTCAAGGAGTTTGTTAAAGTAAGAGACAAAATAACCACTGTGAATTTCTTACCTCCAAACTGCAGCTAATCGTTTTGCTGCTTACAAAACAATGCTATGCCGTGGACAAGTGAAGAATCTTTAGGCCCGAATGTTCATCGAGGAGCCAGATTTGGTCAAAACATCATAGAAGATGAAGTTTTTATTATTAAAGTGTCAGTACTATTACAGTAGCACCAAGAGGCCATGCTGAAATCAAGGCCCCAATGTGCGAGGCGCTGTACAAATACATAGTAAGAAACTGCCATGACTGGGCAAGATGGACAAAGGGTGGGAGAAGAAAAAAAGGCAAAGAAAAATAGTGTTTTGCTCAAGGTCACACAGCAGCTCAGAGGCAGAACTCAGGCCTCTTGATTCAATCTAGTGCCCTGTCCATCAGATCATGCTGCCTCTGAAGTAGAAAAGGCTTATTACAGTGGGACATCCAGCCCACCTCCCTGCTTAAGGTAATATTGTTCCCACTTGAACTTTTCTAGTGTTTAGTCCAGTCTAGTTTTAAATGTTGAGAGATGGGGCTTCCACCACTTCCTTGGAAGAGTATTCTATAGCCTAAAGCAGCTCACGGTCAGGAAATGCATATGAATAGATGGCTAAGAGACAGCAGAAAGAAAAATGTAATAAGCGCTTGTCTACACTTGAAATGCTACAGTGGCACAGCCTGAGTGCTGCAGGTAATCCACCTCTCTGAGAGGCGGTAGCTAGCACTTTCTACACCGGGACTTAGGTTGGCTTAACTATGTCACTCAGGGGGGTGGATTTTTCACATCCCTGAGTGAAGTAGCTGGGTTGACCTGGCTTTTTAGTGTAGACTAGGCCACACGCTATCTATAAATGTTTGGAGAATGAAACTCCAAGTACTGCATGATGAATTATTATTCAGTGTGATACCTGGGGATCTGACTAAAAGTAATGGAGTTACATTAAAAAAAGAGGAAACATAGATTAAATACCAGGGGAAATGTCCTGACAGTGCAATGCATTGGGCTGCGCAGTAGTCTGCCGAGGGAAAAGGTAAAAGCCCCATTGCTTGAGTATTTTAAAAAGGGAATTGGCAAAGCACTAGAAAATGTTCTGTAGGGGACAAGGGTGCTTTGGAAGGGGCATGAAATGGATTATCTAGTAAATTGTTTCAATATATAATATCAGTGAAAAATGTTGTTAAATCTCTTTATTCACTGAGCTGTCAAACTTCTCAGGTTACTTGTGGAGGCAGTCTACATAATTTCCAGTGTGTATGGCACTTTTTTCTTTTGAAGAAAGAAATAGTGGAAATGTCTTTTTGTGGTCAACATGATGACATGGGAGATAATGTTGTGATGATTTCCATTCAAACCCATTAATAAATAATGTCGTCATTCATAAGCCCTGTCCCATAAGAAGGAAGCTTACTTCAATCAGAATGTTTATACAGTCTGAGAATATAGGTATCTCTAGGGATCATAAAGCTGTTCTTATCTCTGACCTATTTTACCCTATTTTGTAAAAATATGAGAAATTCTATTGCTCTGAATTTGTTTGTTATAATTCTTGTTCTGACTGAGAACAGGTTTATGTGACACATGCTATTCATTTATTGACTTACTGTTTTATCTTTTACCTTTTTTTAGGAACTTGTCTTCCACTGTCATAAACAAGCTGGCTAACAACATCTTACCTTTCATATTTCAGAGGTTAGCAATGGATCTTCGCTGTAAAGGAATGCCGCTGTCAAGTTTTCTGCTGAAGCCTATGCAAAGGGTAACAAGATACCCGCTAATAATTAAAAATGTACGTTTTTTTTTGCAAACATACTGGACTGTATTTAGTGTTGCTTGGCTTGTAGCTTATTTGTAGTTAAGTTTCCCTATGTATGTCCATTCTTGCTGTTCTCAAGATGCTAGACACATCTGGTATGATGGGGAATATGGGCCAAATTTGTATTTCAATTACACTGGGATAAATCATCAGTAACTCAGCTGACTGCAGTGGAGTTATTCTGTATTTACACTGGCATAATTGATGGAAGAGCGTAATTTATATGCCAAGGAACGGGAGGGTTTAGCAGCAAAAGCTGGGTGGTGAGTATACAGTAAAGGAGTGGGGAGGGACTGAGTTGTCTTACACTCTCTTACTAGCTGTTTTTCCTGCTGTACATGCCTTCCCCTCCCCCTGGGCTTGTGAGTTATTCATTTTGCACAGCCATTGAAGCCAGATTGGTGCAAGTTACATTACTGTACAACTTACATCCATTTTCTGTCCAACTTTCATCTGATGTCTAACTCACATCACCATTACTACTGAATTTGGCCCAAAACTTATCTAGGAGAGAAACATTATACCAGGCCTGAATTTGGCCTGAAAAGTCAGATTCCTTCAGCAGCCCTGAATCCTCCTCTGTATATGACCAGATGTAATGGGGTGGCACCCACCTCTCGTGAGCGCCCCGTTCTGGTCAGGTGTGCAGTCTTTCAGGTCTGGTGACCCTTGTCGGTGGTTTCTCAGTGATTCAGCCCTCCGGCTGAGTCTCTCACACTATCCGTATGAGAATTAGAACAGACCCCTTCTGGAGTATACAGTGCACCAGGGGCCTATCTCAGTACCCCTTAATTGGTGTCTCTCTAGCCCTCCCCAGGCTCAGTCTTTAAGTGCTCCCAGCCCTGGTATGGGCGTGCCCCCAGGGCTTCCTCCCTGGGGCACTACCTTCCTGTGGTGCTCCCCGGGCTCAGTCCTTACTCAGTCCCAGCAGCCAGCCAGGAGCTCCTTCTTAGCTCCCCTGGTCCCTGCCCACACTGAGCTGTTCTGCTGTTCTTTTAGCCGGCCAGGAACATGGTCCTCTCTTCTCCAGCTCCAGGCAGCAACTGACTGCTGCTCTGTGTTTTTCAGCTCCTTTTATATGGCCCTGCTGGGCCCTGATAGGCTGCTCCATGCAGCCTCTCTCATTGGCTGCTTCCCCACAACAACACTTGGATTTCTTGTCTGCTCTTCTCTAGGATGGGGCGTGGCAGGACCCTGAGGCCTCCAACAGGAGGCTTCGGAGCCTCATCCACCCTGTCACAACTGAACATACTGCTCTAGGGCCCTACCAAATTCATGGTCATGAAAAAATGTGTCACGGACCGTGAAATCTGGTCTCCCCTGTGAAATCTGGTCTTCGTGTACTTTTACTCTATACTAAACAGGTTTCACGGGAGAAATCAGCATTTCTCAAACTGGGGATCTCAACCCAAAAGAGGGTTTGGGGGGTTGCAAGGCTATGGTAGGGAGTTTGCGCTATTGCCACCTTTACCTCTACGCTGCCTTCAGAGCTGGGCAGCTGGAGAGCGGTGGATGCTGGATGGACGCCCAGCTCGAAGGCAGCACCACCGCCAGCAGCAGCGAGGGTGACAATACCAGACCAGGCCACCCTTACTTCTGCACTGCTGCTGGTGGCAGTGCAGCAGCCTTCAGAGCTGAGCTCTCAGCCAGCAGCCGCAGAGCTTCCTGCAGCCGGGGGAGGTTCCTGGAGGTGGGTCTGACCCGAACCCAGAAGAGTCCCTTGCAGGGTAAGAGGAAGTCCTGTCCTTCACCAGCCCAGCCAGGACCAGCAGTTGGAGCCCAGCATATGGTAGGAACCCTCAACCAGGGTGCCCAACGCCCTGCCCCTCCTCCATTCTGGGCCAAGTGCTTAAAGTGGCTTTGGGCTTGCAGTGGGGGGATGACCATGGAAAACCACCCTGCCATCCGTGGTGCCATGGGTGGTCACCTATGTCGCCCACTTGTAAGGTCGCTATTCCTGCTCGCCCCAAAAGTGAGGACCCCTCCATACCATGCCTCCCTCACTTCTGTGCTGCTGTTGGCAGCGATGCTGCCCTCAGTGTTGGGCGCCCAGCCAGCAGCCTTCATGAAAAATTTTGCTAAAAGACTTGTCTTATCAGCAATAGAACTGGCCACAATGGGATGATTTCTTTGTAAAAACAAAACAACAGTTTTTTCACTGAAATTTGAACTTTTGAGGAAAAAAATAACCAAAACATAAAAATTTGGAACATTTTGACCAGTGCTAAAAAAAAAAAATAAAATAAAATGTAGAGCTGACAAGATGGGTGGATTTACAGCCAAAGGTAACAAAAGAAACTAAGCTGTTTTACTTACCTGTAGATAATAGAAAACACTCCTGAAAATCACCCTGACCACAGTCACTTGAAGCATGCTCTGGAGAAAGCGGAAGAATTGTGTTCCCAAGTAAATGAAGGGGTGCGTGAGAAGGAAAATTCAGACAGGCTGGAATGGATCCAGGCTCACGTTCAACGTGAAGGCCTGTCTGAGGTAAACATTGTAACACATATTGAAGTACATAGCATGGTCGTGTTTCATGTTTACTCACCAACCAAGACAAAACAATGATTTGAACATGCCATTGCATCCAAAGATGAAAAGAATATTGTCATCACTTAATCTTTCATATCTTTTTTTTTTTTTTGCCCTCCATGGGGCATCTCTTACATTCATGCAAACTATCCATTTCACTATTGATCTTTTGTTTTCTTCTATTTGGCAAGCAATGCTTTTGTTTCCTGTATTTGGAATGGTGCCAGATTTAAATATTGCCATTTTGTTCAACTGTAATTTCAATTTATATAGTACTTTACAATAGTAATATTGCTATCTTGCATATACAGTATATACATCCTTCCATTATGAAAGACTACTACACTATTCTGTATTGCTTTATAAATGGAGCTGGTTGAAAAAGAGCAAGCATCTTTTGTGATAAAACTTCATCTAAACTTTGAAAATTCAAAAAATGTTGACCAAATCTATTTATAAACTTTACAGATAGGAATCACTTTGTCTTGTCCCTCACCAACTGGTACGTTACAGGTGTCATGCTAAAGTCTCTTCAATGATGTCATGATAAAACATTTTGGTTTTATAGGTCCTATAAAAATAATAACTTTTTTTAAAGTTCTGGTTGTGGCACCCCTATTCCTGGTCAGGGTAGAAGAGGCAGAGAGAATATTGCTTGATTTTCAAACCCCACAGTTTGCCATCCTGGCAATTTGAAAAATCATCTTCTGTTTTATGAACTGAAAAGATGCATTTCAGCTCATTGAGGAACAATAAATGGGGAGCTGCATGATGCTGTTTTTCTGCCATCACAGTGGAAAGACCCACAGGCCAGTTTAAGAAAAGTGGTGCAGTTGGTTACAGTTTTAATAAGCAGAACTATTGCCCAACAGCAAGTGAAAGTAGGGAAGAAGGGGTGTCCTTCTGCTCCCCTAACCCCACGGTCCTGCCCTGGCACACCCAAAAGACTAGCTAGCCAGTTTCTGACAAATATCAAGGTGAGAGCACCCCACCTTCTGTGCTGAGAGATTGGGCCCTCCCACAGTCATGCCTTCATCACTTCCTAAAGATTGGCTTGTTTCTAATCTGAGGAAGGAGTCACTATACGTAACATCTGACCCCTTAGGGTGGGGTGGACCATGAGACACCAGAATGCCAACAAGTGCAAATAGGCCTAACAGTTACACATTACCAAAAGGAAAAACTGAAACTTAACTACTACTTCTAGTGATTGCTCATATTGATTCCAGTTAGGTGTGCGCACGCCGTGTGCACAGTCATCGGAAAGATTTCCCTTAGCAGCTCCCATCGGGTTGGCTGTGGAGCCCCCTGGAGTGGTGCCTGCATGGTGCCCAATATATGACCCTGCTGACCCAACCCCCCATCAATTCCTTCTTACTGTCCATGATGGCTGTTGGAACAGAGTTCACTTGCTCAGCAAGGACTTTCCTTAGCATTTCTCCCTAGTTAGTTGTTCTAGTTACCCATTTTAGTTTACATAGTAGATAGTAAGGTTTGGGAGCAGGATCTTTCCCCAATCCCTAACCACTCCTCGGGCTCATTAGTGACCCCCACGACTCTTGCTTAAAGTGTCTGGGGGAGGCGCACCAGACTGAGAGGTGCAAAATTTGCAGGGCTTTTTGTCCGAGAACTAAAAAGGAGTGAGATTTCCGCCTCAAGCAACTTCTCATGGAGTCTGCTCTGCTGCGGACCGCCAGGACTCAGCACCGAGCACGTCCGTACGGACTGCTCTGGCATCGGTAGGTGACACGGTGCCAAGGAAGGACTCTAGTACAAGAGACCCTCAGCACCTGTGCTCCCCGGCACTACAGCCAGGAGCAGCAGCCCAGCACTGCTTGACTTCACTAGAACCCCACAAGTGGCATAGGAAGACCGAAAGGGGGTTCTCACTGGCTCCAAAAGCCACAGGACCGTCAGGGTATGCACAGGCACACTGCAGAACAGACTCGGGGCCAAAATAACAAGAGTCGGTGCCATTGACTTCGGTGCCGCAGAAGGGACCGTTGGGTCTGGCACGCAGCGACTCTTCGCAAGGGCAGTGTCAGGCAGAGGAGTTAGAGCCACCTGCCACCCTGGACACTTTTGAAGCCACCAGACACTTAATTGAAATGACGGCTTCACAGCCCCCGGTTCTGAGGGACAAGCCTGCAGTTCCAATATGTCCAGTATCGTCTAGAGGCAAGCCAGCTATGATGCAGCGATCACAGTCCCCAGCTCAGCACCATCTGCGGCACCACTTCCAGTCGCTATTACTGCGGTACCGCTCCCCGGCACCGAGCTCCGTAAGAGCATCTCCGGCACCGGTGCGACACTCCCCCTCTCCACCACTGAGGGTGGACCCGCACCGATCCCTGGCTCCGAGAGCAGCCGGCATCGACCCATGGCACCATTCCCTCAGGCTCAGGCTGCTGCCAAGGTGAATCCAGCACAAGACCAGCTGCAGGGTCAGGCTACATCCACCTCGACTGTAGCTGCCACAGGGGCAGGCACTGACCAAGAGGAGGTCAGGGAGCTGGAGGGACAGGAGGACCTGGTACCACCTCTGATCACCTTGTTTTCATCCCTTGATGAGACTGTGGCAGGGGCTTCAGCTTCAGGCCCTTGACCACAGGGTGCATCAGGACCTTCTGAGGCGGATTGCCCGCAACACGGGGTTGCAAGCGGAGGAAGAGGTCAAGGCCGAGGACCGCATGATAGACATTCTTACTCTTGAAGATCCATCGCTGGTAGCTCTGCCATTAATCAAGACAATTCAGAACAACATCAAGACTCTGTGGCAGACCCCAGCCTCAGTTCCACTGACCACCAGGGGTGTGGAACACAAATACTTCGTTTCTTCCAAGGGCTACGAATATCTGTTCTCACACCTGCAGCCATGCTCTATGGTCGTTTCAGCAGTTAATGAGAAAGAGTGGTAGGGACAGCAAGGGCTGGCCCCCAAATATAAGGAGGCAAAAAGGATGGATCTTTTCGATAGGAAGGTCTATGCCACTGGGGTCCTTCAGCAGAGGATAGCTAACCAGCAAGCTATCCTCAACAGATATAACTTCAACTCATGGGCCTCCATGCTGAAGTTTAAAGAGCTGATCCCTGCGGACTCTAGGGCCAAATTCTCTGCCATTTTCAAGGAAGGGAAGGTGGTGGTGCAGACCTCGCTGCAGGCGTCCCTAGACTCTGTGGACTTGGCCACCCATACCCTTTCCTCAGGTATAGCCATGAGGAGGACCTCACGGCTTCAGGGATCCAGGCTTACCCCCAGAGGCGGAGCAAACCCTGCAGGACCTTCCCTTTGAGGGCATGGGGCTGTCCTCCAAGCAGACTCACTCCAAGCTGCACAGCTTGAAAGACTCCAGGGTGTGAGTCCATGAAGTCGTTGGGAATGCACACGCTGGCAACCCAACGTAAGCACTTCAAGCCCCAACCGCAACAACAGTGCCCACATTCTCCTCAGCCGAGGCAGGATTTCTATAGATGAAGGGGCAGGAATGGCAGGTGCAAGCCTTCTGAGCCCGCTTCATGGGAGGGCAAAGGCCAGTCCAAACCTTAGAGCCAAAAGGCTCTAAACAGGCCTTTTGAAGGTGTGACTGAGGACAGCACACCTGTCTCTCCACTGGATCCTTGCCCGTTTTCTGACCCATCTGTCCCACTTCTACTGTGTTTGGTCCCAAATAACATCAGACCACTGGGTTCTTCACATGGTAGAAGTGGGATATTCTCTCCAATTCCATCCTTCTTCAGGGACCGTTCTTACGAGCAACTTCTTATCCAGGAGGTGCAGTCGCTCCTCGCTATAGGGACAGTGGAGGTTCCTGGGGAGCTAAGGGGTAAGGGATTCTACTCCCCCTATTTCCTAATCCCCAAAGCAAAAGGGGGGTCTAGACCCATTTTAGACCTGCAAGAGTTCAACCAGTTCATGGTAAAGTTGAAGTTCCGCATGGTCTCCCTGAGCTCTATTATCCCGTCCTTGGATCCAGAAGACTGGTACGCTGCAGTTGACATGAAAGACGCATACTTTCACATAGCCATTTGGCCTGCGCACAGACGATTTCTGCAGTTTGTAGTCGACCACAAACACTGTCAGTTCACAGTCCTCCCATTTGGTCTGTCGACAGCCCCCCAAGTGTTCACCAAGTGCATGTCAGTCATAGCAGCCTTCTTCTGGAGGAGGCAGGTGCAGGTATACCCATACCTAGACGACTGGCTGCTCAGGGGGCATACCAGGGAGCAAGTGGAATCTCAGGTCTGCTTAGTCAGATCCACTTTCAACAGACTGGGACGACTCTTCAACGTGAACAAGTCAACCTTATCACTGGCCCAAATAATAGAGTTTATTGGAGCGGTGCTGGACTCGGTGCAGGCAAGGGTGTTCCTGCCAGAGACCCAATTCCAGGCCATGACAGACATTATCCAAAGCTTCAGGCGGTACCCAACTGCCGCCGCAAGGGGATGCCGGAGTCTCTTTGGCCACATGGCAGCCTGCACTTCCGTAGTCCGGCATGCCAGAGGCTCAGGCCCCTTCAAGCGTGACTCACCTCGGTATACCGCCCGGGATGTGACATGCTGGTCTCGGTAGTGATGGTGCCAGGACACATATTCGAGTCCCTACACTGGTGGCTCAACCCTCAGATGGTATGTGAAGGTGTCCCCATCAACAGCCCTCCTTGTCCCTAATAATGGATGTGTCGGCTCTGGGTTGGGGGGCACCTCTGGGAGATCTCTGAACACGGCCTGTGGTCGCAGGATGAGCTCTCCCTCCATATCAATATCAGGGAGCTCAGAGCAGTGCGACTGGCATGCCAAACTTTCCAGTCCCAGGTGCAAGGCCAGTGTGTAGCAGCGATGACAGACAACACCACTGCTATGTTTTACATCAACAAACAGAGTGGAGCCCGTTCCTCCCCGCTATGTCGGGAAGCCCTCCAGCTACGGGAGTTCTGCATAGCCCACTCCACTCACCTGGAGGCGTCCTATCTCCTAGGAGTGCAGAACAAACTAGCAGACCACCTCAGCAGATCGTTCTGCAACCATGAGTGGTCCATCCATCCGGATGTCCTTCATTATCTCTTCCAAAGGTGGGGGTTTCCCCTGTTCAATCTCTTTGCCACCCGGAGCAATAGAAAGTGCCCAATGTTCTGTTCCTTCCAGAAACACAGCCAGGGTGGAATCACGGACACATTTCTGCTACCTTGGGGAGACTGACTCATGTATAGCTTCCCACCGGTCCCACTCGTGCACAAGGTGCTGCTCAAGATCTGTAGAAACAAAGCGCAGGTAATTCTGCTGGCCCTAGCATGGCCCTGTCAACACTGGTACACCACGCTTCTGGAGCTGTCAGTGGACACCCCAATCTTGTTACCACTCTACCCCAATCTGATCACTCAGGACCACGGTCGCCTTCACCACCCCGACCTCCAGTCCTTCCATCTCATGGCCCAGAAGCTTCATGGTTAAACCCCATGGAGCTCCTGTGCTCAGAGCCAGTAAGGGAGGTTCTACTTAGTAGCAGGAAACCATCCACCAGGGCCACTTATCTAGCCAAGTGGAAGAGGTTCACTTGCTGGTGAGCCCAGCAACACACACCTCCACTCCAGGTGTCTATACCACTCCTCCTGGAGGATCTTCTGCACCTCAACCAACAAGGCCTGGCAACGTCATCCATCAAAGTACACCTTGCTGCCATCTTGGCCTTCCATCCAGGAGTGTCTAGGTGTTCTCTATTCACTAATCCGATGGTAGGACATTTCCTAAGGGTCTGGAACAGCTACATCCACAGGTTAGACAGCCTGTTCCTGCGTGGGACCTTAACCTAGTCCTCTCCAGACTAATGGGGCCCCCGTTCGAACCATTGGTGACTTGCTCCCTTCTCAATCTGTCGTGGAAGGTAGCCTTCCTGGTGGCCATCACATCAGCTAGGAGGGTGTCGGAGTTAAAGGCCCTTACTTCTGATCCTCCATACACGGTCTTCCACAAGGACAAGGTGCAACTAAGACTTCATCCAGTGTTTCTTCCTAAGGTAGTGTCAAAATTCCATACTAGGCAAGACATTTTTCTACACATCTTTTATCCTAAGCCTCACACCAGTACCCAAGAGCAGAGGCTACACTCATTGGATGTTCGGCAGGCGCTAGCATTCTACATTGAGCGCACAAAGCCATTCAGGAAGTCGAACCAACTATTCGTGGTGGTGGCGGCAGACCGGATGAAAGGTCCCCCAGTCTCATGTCAAAGAATATCTTCCTGGATTACAGCCTACATCCGCACTTGTTACGAGCTTACCAAGGTCCCAGCTCTGGCTATTAAGGCACATTCCACAAGGGCACAAGCCTCAGCAGCAGTGTTCCTGGCCCAGGTCCTGATACGAGAAATCTGCAGGGCAGCAACTTGGTCCTCAGTGCATACATTCACCTCGCATTATGCCATCGTCCAGCATGCCAGAGATGATGCAGCTTTTGGAAGAGTGGTGCTCCAATCAGCTATTCCTTAACTCAAACCTCACCTCCGGGGTGGAACTTGGGAGTCACCTAACTGGAATCAATATGAGCCATCACTCAAAGAATAAAAAATGGTTACTCACCTTCTCATAACTGTTGTTCTTTGAGATGTGTTGCTCATGTCCATTCCAAACCCACCCGCCTTTCCCTCTGTCGGATTAACCAGAAAGAAGGAACTGAAGGGGGGTCGGGTCAGCAGGGTCATATATTGAGTGCCATGAAGGCGCCACTCCAGGAGGCTACATAGCTGACCCAACAGGAGCTGCTAAGGGAAAACTTTCCAATGACCGTGCACACAGCATGCACACACCTAATCTGCATGGATGTGAGCCACACATCTTGAAAAACAACAGTTATGAGAAGGTGAGTAACAGTTTTTTATAAGAGCTAGTGGATAATGTGCAATTAATCCAAACTCCTCTCCATAGCCACTGACTAGCAGATAACCTGCTAAACCAAGCATCATGGACACAAAAAGAAGAAGCACCGTGGTTATCCAGAAGCCCGAGTATGAATTAGACAGCGAAATCCAAACACAGGAGCAAGACCATATGCCAGCTGCCCCCCTCCCGCAACACACACACATGCTAAATCTCACAGCTGCTGTGGTGATGGATCAGCCAATAGGGAGGTCCATTGACTCCATCTGCGTTACAACCACCAATCAGGAAAGAGCCATCAGCTTTGTTCCCTCCCCCACATAGATACCAGTATGCAGCAGGAAAGATAAAAAAGAGGCCCAAGTGCTTTTGTCTTCCTTGCCCTCATGATGTGCTGGCCTGGTCAGACTGAAGAGCCCCAGATCAACAGAAGAGCGGCCATACTAGGTCAGACCAAAGGTCTATCTAGCCCAGTATCCTGTCTGCCGAAAGTGGCCAATGCCAGGTGCCCCAGAGGGCATAAACAGAACAGGTAATTATCAAGTGATCCATCCCCTGTTGCCCATTCCCAGCTTCTGGCAAACAGAGGCTAGGGACACCATCCCTGCCCATCCTGGCTAATAGCCATTGATGGACCTATCCTCAAATTAATAGTTATTTTTCTATCATCTTTCTATGCCTTGTGCTGCTCGTACTGTGAGACTGAGACATTACCCATCATCCCTGTGAAATGAAGTGAAGCAAATGTCAGAACTCAAACCTGTATTTGATCTCTTCCAGGGAAGCCTCAATGGTTTGATCTTGTACATTGCATTGTTCTTCTTCTTCTTTTCTCAGCAACTCGTCTTTAATTCTGTTACAAACTGCTTGGGACCACGCAAGTTTCTGCACAGTGGGAAACTCTACAAAGCCAAGAGCAACAAGGAACTGTATGGTTTTCTGTTCAATGATTTCCTCCTGCTAACTCAGATCATAAAGCCTCTTGGTTCCTCTGGTACAGACAAGGTCTTCAGCCCCAAATCGAATCTGCAGTATAAAATGTATAAAACTGTAAGTATTGCTTTTATGGCAGCCAAGCTGTTGGTGTTTTAACAGTTCAGGAAGGTGGTGGTTCCCCACTTGGAAGTGTGGACAATGGCACTGTCTGGTGCTGTATAAGAAAGAAAGAGGCTGTCAAGTACACTTGGGACTCCAGTCCTGTGGTGCTGGTGCTGGACAGGCTGTAAGCTTGATCTGTATGAAAGAAGGCACTTTTGAGCACCCTATTAGCTGACTTCAAGTATTCCAGCTACAGAAAGAGGGAAGTGATGCAGAGGGCAGTGTGCTGCTTGCAGGAAGGGAGAACTTTGAAAGAACTCTGTGACTCAAGTAGAAGCATTCACAGGATCTGTCTGTCTGTCACTTGTCTTTGGCAAGAGAAAGGGTGAATGAGACACAAGCCCTTTGAAGAAGGGAGTTTAAAAAGCGGGGGGTGAGAAGGGATATTCTGGGCACAAACAAAAACAGTCTGTATTGTGTTGAGCATTCCACTGTGTTCAGATATAGTGCTGTATTACTCTAGCTTTGCCTAATATTTCACAGCCCATTTTTCTAAATGAGGTACTAGTAAAATTACCCACAGACCCTTCTGGAGATGAGCCCATCTTCCACATCTCCCACATCGATAGAGTCTACACACTTCGTGCGGAAAGCATAAATGAAAGGTAAGTCACTGCAGCCTCCTCACGGCTGACTGTAAAGATTTTGATGTATATGTTCATGTGTATGTACACACAACAATCACCATGAAAATCTTCATACACGTCTTTGCAAGTAGGTCACATTACTCAGGTGTCTGTAATATTCCCTGCACTTAGTATGGTGAATGCTGCGGTAATTATAATGACTTGAAAATGGGACTCAAATAAAAAAGTGATGTACCCTTCTCTAACGTGACCCAGACCACTGGGGAAATGGTTAACAAAGGGAAAACTCAATCTGACATCATTCCGCTTCCGAGTTAACCGATGAAGTGAGACAAGTGAGGGCGGTTCCACCTCTCCTGATACTTTTTGCTTTAGTCAGTCTGTCTCTGCAAACCTAAGAAGACACCACTGCGCCAGGTCACACTTGGAATGTTTTCTGTAAAAACATAAGGACTCGAAAAGTAACTTTTGTGAAAAAGTGAAAGCCTCAGTCCTGCAGAAGCTGATGAGGCAATAAGACAAGAGGTGGTGTGGTGTGGTGCTGAGTACAGGCTCAGTATGATCCTTGCTTGCAAAGGCATCATCTGTACAGATTTTAATGCATATAAACCTGGGTAAAACATCCTTCGCTCCCTGGCGGCCCAAGCTGGGGGCGTTGTGGAGCAGTCACACTTGGGCCGTGGGAGGAGTGGATACCTGACCTCACTCTCTAGAAAACAGCTCTGGTGAATGCACGGAGTTGCAGTGAGCAGGACTTCAGAGGAGCAATGCACATCCCTTCTCTGTTGCCACAGGACAGTACCTCTGCAGGAAGGGGAGTGGGAGAGAAAGGGGAGGCAAATGAGGGACTCATGGAACTCAGAGGGGGACCTCCTAGGAGGGAGAACAGACAGGAACTACATGATATAGAATTGTGATTTCTAGTCTTAAAAATTGTTCGTAAAAGTCCATACCGTGGCAGGATCACAGTAGTTCTCCTGGGTGTTTTCTGTATCTCCATTTCCATACCATAAATTAACGGAGTGGGCCAGATCCTCAGCGATGAAAATTGACCTAGCTGGATTAACTTTAATATAACAACACCAGTTTACACTAGTTGGGGATCAGGCCCCATGTTTCACATAGTGATCTGTCACAACAGTTGCCTATTCTGTACTGGAGTGGTTAGTGCAGCCAGCCGATATCTCAGCACTCTGAATATATTTTCTACCAAATCTGAATGTGATTTTGCACTGTATAGATGATGCAGAAATAAACATTTTAACACTTAAGATCACTGACACCTAGAGGTTTGGGTTTTTATTAACAGCGACTTAAATACTGCATTAGCTTCAGTAAATGATGAATTTGGCCAGCAATTTAATCTTTGCTTGTAAATATTTAGAACTGCAAAACCTAAGGCTAAATTCTACACTTGATGCATGCATAGGGCCCCCATTTGCCTACACCTCAGACTTTCTTAGATAGCATGTTACTGCTCCTGAACTCTGCTCATAACACCAGCCTTGATGCTCTCTCGGTTTCTTTCTTCCCACTCTTTTCTCTGTGCATTTTTCCAAGCTAAGTGAGTGAAATGACCCTCCCCGTCCTGGTTTACAAAGCCACTATCTTCTCCTCATTCACATCCCTTCTAAAACCTCCACGGGCCAGTTTTTCAGCTGGCATAACACAGCGAACCACCAGTGAAGTCAGTAGAGCTCCACTGATTTACACTGCCTGAGCCTCTGGCCCCCAGACATTGTGTAATGCCCAGTTAGTTTATTGTAGTAATGCAGGAGGAATGGGAGGAAAAAGTTATCCCCACCTCTTGATTTCCCACTGTGTCCTGGCCATTGTGATTCTGCCTCTTAGGCCTTTTTACGTATAGACCTTTACACCTCTGCAGAGTCACAATGACTCACAGGTGCAGGGTTCCAATCTAGCATATACCAGTACAGGCCCAGACCTGTAGATTGTGAGGGCTCTGGAGCAGGGACTATCTTTATTTTTGTGTGCTAAAGATAAATAAAATAGTAAGCATAATGCTGTGGGGTAACTTTTTGTCTCTTTCCTTCTGAAGGACTGCCTGGGTTCAGAAAATTAAAGCTGCTTCTGAACTTTACATAGAGACTGAGAAGAAGAAGAGGGAAAAGGCCTACTTAGGTACAGTGTGGAATACGATGCCTGTAGTCTTTCATGGAAATGTCAAAAGCCAGGGGCATACTAATGAATTTTGTCATTCCTCTCCCCTCGCACCCCTCCACAGTTCGCTCCCAAAGGGCAACAGGCATTGGAAGGTTGATGGTGAACATTGTGGAAGGCATTGAGCTAAAACCCTGCAGGTCACATGGTAAGGACCTTACCAGTTTTCCTAGTGTGTGTTATAAGAAGGATGCTTCCCCTGGATGTTCTTGTCTGTCTAACGCTAAAGAAAATGTAGGCCCAAAATGGAGATGATGTGAAGCGAAGCGGTTTTAATGAACCTAATATTCACAGAAATGGTTACTTGCAGGACAACAAAACTTGGGCAGTCGTCATGTATTTAAGTATTTTTTTACAAGCTTTCTTAGTGTCACTCACACAAGACTCAATCCCGCAGGGTGCTGAAATCATGAGGAGCTGAGGGTGCTCTGGACGGGCCCCCAGGGCTCTGCATCTCAAGACGGGCCCCCAGAGATGCTCTTTGTTCGTTAAAGTGGTGGCAGCCCAGCAGCCTTTTCCTAATTAGATGGTAATGGAAGGTAGAGGGTATTTAGATGGATGTTAAATCCATGCCCATCAAAATGTGATCACACCCCTGCATGTGCTTTATTACTTTCAGGAAAGAGTAACCCATACTGTGAGGTGACAATGGGCTCTCAGTGTCACATCACCAAGACTATGCAGGACACTCTCAACCCTAAATGGAACTCTAACTGCCAATTCTTTATCAAAGATCTGGAGCAGGATGTACTCTGCATAACCGTGTTTGAGAGGGATCAGTTCTCCCCAGACGGTAAGTATGAAGCTGCTACACTTCTGGTGATATTGTCCCTTCTCCCCACCTTTCAATTTATTAGGAGTTAACTGAGTGCTGATGTAAACATTTAACAGCACAGAAGCGCTCAGTTTATAGCTCTGACTTGCCTCTTAAGGTATGTCTACAGTGCAGTTAAAGCTGTGATTGCACATACCCAGACTTGCTTTAATCTGGCTAGCACAGCACAGCTAAAAATAGCAGGGAAGACACAGTAGCATGGGCTTCAGCACAGAAGGGAACAAGCCTGCCTGGAACACTGGGGTACACACTCGCAATCTTAACCCGTACTGGGGTCTGGGCTGCTGTGTCTTCACGGCTGTGTTTAGCTGAGCTAGCTAGACAAAAGCTAGCATGTGTATGCCTACCCAAGGGCATGTTTAAAGCTATGGCATTACAGTGGCACAGCTGCATGCTGACATACCCTTAAGTGATGCATTGTCCTGGTGCTGGCCCCTTTTCACTGAACTGAGGTGGATTTAACACTAAAATAATATTTCACCTGGATGATATGTTGTTCTCCCCTTTCACAACTGTTGCCTTCATTTCTTTTTGTGATTTAAGGGTTACATACTTGTAATTACTGATCCCATGAATGATATAGATGATCCAATCCAATGGTTTGACATTTTTGGTATTTTGTTTGGCATGTATGATTTTTGAATTGTAATACAAGAAGGTAGGCATTGCCAGACTGGATCAGACCTGTGGTCCATCTAGTATTCTGTCTTTGGCAGTGCCCAGTACTATATGCTTCAGAGGAAGGTATAAGAAACCCACAGTAGGCAGATGTGGGGTAATCTGTCCCTCAATATTAGATCTCATCCTGATCACTAGTAGTTAGAAATAGGCTTAAGCTTGGAAGCACAAGGTTTAATATTCCTTCCAAAAATTTTATCATCAATAACCATGATAATGCTGGATATTCTTTATATCAATATAGATATCCAATATTTTAAAAACTTGCTAAATTCTTGGCCTCAGTTAGTTCCTGTGGCAATGAGTTCCACAGTCTAATTATGTGTTGTGTGAAGAAATATTCACTTGTCAGGTTTGAATTTGTCACCTTTTAATTTAATTGAATATCCCTTTTGTTTCTTGTACTTCTACCTGATGTTGATTTAAATGTATTCATTTAAAAAAAAAGGGTAGATGGAATATAAAAGCAAATTAGAAAAGCCAATTTTAGATTCAGGAGATGTTAAGGCTTTACCTATATTAGCCATTAAACTATTGTTGAAAGAGGGCATATTTTCTCCTTATATTCCCAATGCAGATGGAAGCTAGTGCCGCCTTTGAAGTAACATTTTGTCAGAAAATGAAGTGGAAAGTGAAAATGTATTTCACTCTGAATATGCTGATTTTTGTGTTTCAGACTTTTTGGGCCGAACTGAAATCCGTGTGGCAGACATTAAGAAGGATCAGGGCTCAAAGGGACCAGTTACAAAGTGTCTCCTCCTGCATGAAGTCCCAACAGGAGAGATTGTAGTCCGACTAGATCTGCAATTGTTTGATGAACCTTAGAGGAAAATGCACCAGTGTTTCACTTTAATCTGAGTTCACTGCAATAGGTGTCTGCAGAAGCTGTCTGTCTAGAAATCCTTATTCCTTTTATATGAAACTACTGCTTGTTCTTTATGTGCAAGGGGGTTATCAAAGCAAACAGGAAAATCTATGTGCCTTGATAATCCTTGCTGAAAATTTAATCCCAGTTTTGGGAGTAGATCTCTGTCTCTGTGTGGAACTTCATTATGGTTTTCAGGGTTTCTGAAGTAACATAGTCGTAACTTGTACTCCAAGCTGAAAGGTGAACAAACCATGTAGGTTGTTGCACTTACTCCAGTTACTGTAATGTTTAATTTAAATGAAGAGGGCACTGATTGTATGTTTGAAGGCTTTCTGTAAACTTCCCCATAGGAATTTTGTGCCTATTGCCCCACAAAGTGGTGTATAAACATGACATGAATGAACACTTACCAGGTAAGAAGATCTCTGATTTTCTTTAGGATTGTTATGGTGGTATTTGAAATGCTGTTGTTTTTAAATATATAAATATATATATAAACACAGAAGGTACCGTTATTGCACTCTCAAAATAAGGTTTAAAAGAAACTTAAACAGCGCACAAGCCTTGTGCTAGCACTCTCCACAGCAGTGAACTTCACCCTAACAGAGTACCATCATTTCCTGGAGGGTTGTAAATGTTTAAACAAATAAGTGAAGGAGATAGAATGTTGTACTGTACCACTTCTTTACTACTGCTGCTTAATTGTGTGAAAGCTGATGGATGATCAAGTCACCAGCTCTGACAAGAAATCACTGCTCTAGCTCAGGAAGCTAATTTCTACCCTGTAGAGTCTAGTTTGCAAAGCAATCAGTGGTGACTGGTTATGAAATTGTACTGTGCCTAAACATATTTGACATCTTGGTTTTGAAATCAGGACAGTAGCGTACTGTAGCTCACAAAAGGCGTTCATTGCAAACCGGGTTCATTCCGAGTTTGTTGGCTATATTAGATGTGACCAAAAAATAAAAAATCTTTGTTTGTGATTGTGCAGAGTGACCCCAAAGTAAAAGGGGTCTTGTTGTCATCTTGGGGGCAGGGCAGAGATTGACACACACAATTCCCCACACATATATAGGCCCTAATTCAGCAAACCTTCCCTGTTCAGCAAAGAACCTAACTTTACATATGTGCTTAAGTCCCATTTACTTTAAGCATATGTTCAATTGCTTTTCTGAGTTGGGACCTCCAAGGACAATAGAGCCCCATAAGAGAGTAAAGTCCATCATTGTTCTGCTTAGAGTCCTTTTGTTCATTACCTAGGTATCATGCATAAACTGGTATTTTTGTAATGACTTTATTTCAGAATGAGCTGTCAACCCCTTCATTGGCATGTTAATGTTCTTGTGGAGCTTGTTGGTAGGTTTTGATGTTCTTTGCATGTCGTTTTGGTACTAGTTCCCACCTTTCCTGTATAGATGGTGTTCTCTGGAGAGCACTACAAGTCTTCATGATTTCCATTAGGAAATTAGGATATCTTCATAATGGATAGCTAGATACAGTATGGTAATAAGTGTAAACTGTGCTGGGAAATGTCTGTGTGTTATAATTTCCTTCAAGACCACTGTAATGTTTCAAGAAATTGAAAAGCAAAATCCTGTATGTTGGAAGGACAATGAAGTTTACATTTCATACTTTTAAAAATCTCTTTATTATTTATTTATTGACGATAATGTAGAATTTTGTATCAGAAATGACAGACATTCGTATGTATTTTTTGAACAAAACAGAGATACACACTTTAGTTAGAAACTGTCAACTGACCAAGTTTTAGAGGAAGTTTAACTTCAAGGCATGCATTTGTTTACCACTAACTGGCTGAAAACACAATTAAAAGAACTTTAAGTTTCTATTTTTCAATGTTGTTAAGAAAAATGTTTCAATTAAAATCTGTAAATAGAACTAAACCCATGGTTTCCTATTTCCATATCAGTACATTTTATTAAATATAATGTATATGAAAATACACATTGTTGTGGTAGGAAAAAAAGTGATAAAATCTATTAATGGAGTAACATTAAATGTCATTGTTCTAACCTTTTTACTGCTGTCCTAATTTTACTCACCAGCTGTAAATAAGTTCAATGTTCTAATTCATGGTTTACAAAGTAGTTACACTTGCAAGGTCACTTTTAAAGGGCTCTTGTCACCCAGCATGAATTCCTGTGACAAAATTGGAACATCTTGGGTTTAAAGAAAAATCTAAGCTATGATTTTGAAAGGACCCTAAGGGAGGTACTCAAATTCTGTTGAAATTCAGTAGGAGTTGGACACTTAACTTCTATAGGTTTCTATGAAAATGCCAGCCCTAATCTCTAACATGGCCGATCACATCTTATTTTGTAATTGTAACAGGTCTGAGAGCTTGTCTGGCTAATATCACTTGTCTCAAACAATAGCCTAACCTTGAGGCACAGGGATGTGTGCGTCTAATCCATATTAATGCAAATTGGAGACATATAAAGATGATGATGGGGTGAAGCATGGGGGTTCACCAACACCTCTCTCCCTTAATCACATGGGCTACAAGAACCTAATCCTAAATCCCTGTGCATCAAGGTTACCAAGTTCCCTTACTGTGCATCGAGATATCCCTTTTCTTTTTCTCTCCCTGTCATGCTCTGGGTTGCAGTTCAGACCAGTGAGAGATTGTGTCACTGCTTATATTATAACCCTGAGTTCCCCAAAATGCTTCTGCTACTTTTGGCTCCCAGCCTGAGAGACACGCACGCAGCCAGCATGCCCTTTGTGCGATATACAGCTGTGATTCAGCCACTTTGAATCCAACAGCCAGCCAGCAGTTATCACAGCCACACTTTTGTCTTTCCCAGACTTGGTTAAGGTTAGCAGATGACCCCAACAGACCTCCAGTCCCAAACTTCCCCAAAGCCATGTGATCTGAAATGTTCAGCCCTCTCCTGCAACATTCAGAGAAATAATAGAGTCCGCTTTTTCCTTTAAAGAGACAATCCCAAACCACTTGCTACGTTAATTGGAGTTAACGTTCACTTTAATTCAAACACAGCATTGCTGGTTTGGATTAATGGTGAAACAAGTTGATAAACAAAAGGGGATTTTAAGTAAGTTCAAGTACAAGAAATAAAGTTAGAAATTGTTACAAGCAAATAAAAGTGAAAACACATCTAAAAGTCTAAAACAACCTGGCAAGGTACAGGCTTTGCTCAAGATGGCTTCAGACACAGAGACACACAGGGAGACAGAGACACTCACACAAAATCTTTCTTCTTCCAGCCATGGCTGACTCTCCCTCAGTCAGGACCTTACAAAGAAGTATAAGATGCTGGCTTAATTTGTCTTCCTAGTTGAAAAATCTTTGCCCAAGCAGGTCTGTCACCTATGTTTAGTCTCCAGAGACTTCAACCCACCACCCTGGATTGCAAGATGCATCTTCCTCAGCTTGCAAGAGCTCTGTTCCCATGTGTTGGTCTAGTGATAGACACCAAAAATGGCTTCTGTCTTTGCATATATCTTCCATTGTTTCAAGAGGCAGGATGACCTCAGGTTGTTCTTCCCTTCCTGTGGGCTTCCCATCCCCCTGTGTGTAAATGGGGCTTCCATTGTTTTGATTGCACCATCCTTAATTTACATTGGAAATGGTAAATAGCTGCCTTCTCTCCTGTCTTGGGGGGAACCTGTTTTTCCCTGTTTGGCCACAGACTTTAAAGCTTAAATATTATAAGTATCCATATTTCCTCATACAGTGTTAATACATACATTTCACAATATTAATCACCAGTGTTGTGTTAGCTTTCAGAAAAGATCTCTTGATACATTTTTACAGTACAGTAATATTGGACACAGTCAGTTGATTCAATTGCTTATCACTTAAGCCCCCCCCTCACCTGTCTTTATAGACCAGTAAACCTTTGAAATGGATTCTTCCCAGAGTTACCCCTCAAAGTAAAGTTTATTCAAGTTGTGAGGAAGGCGACATGGCATTGGTGGTGAAGGAAGTTCTGTGTTCTTTCTTCCTCCACTTTTTAAGCTTAATAGCTTTGTTTACCTAATACATAAAAATGGACCTTCATTGTCTTTGCCTGAAGACTGGGCTGGTCAGAGAATCAGATATGCATTCCTTTATCTAAGGCAGACTTGTTTACCAACTCCCCCTGACATGCCTGGTTTAACCACATTTTAGTCATAATTCCAGCGTATATTTGTAACTCTTAATACTCACTGTGTACATATATTTACAAGAATATTAATGATCAGCAAGTTATTAAGTTTCAAATGATACCTCACAAGACATATTTTGTACAGAGATTATTATAATAGTGTGTTGGGTGTGAATACAGGGGAGCTTAGTGCCACACTCCCATTCACACTAAATAGTCTGTAATATAGTGGTACTGTCAGCTTCTGAAACGGAATTGTTTTAAGAGGGTTAACCAAAAGCCCTAAACGTCTATAGATATTGATCAGTAATTATCCATTTTTCCCTATTCAGGAATTAGACAACCTTCCACATTGTTTGTAATGATTCTATGACTGCACGGGACTTCATGCTTGTCAGCTATTCTACATGGCATGACTGCACAGCTCTCCAGTCATCAAGGATTTTATGCTCCCAAAGCACAAACCTCTGTCACTTAAGGTAAATGAGAGTCTCTGTTGGCTGGAGTACCATTAGGGCTTGCCCTAGAGAACAATATAGTCACACAGACATTTGATTAAGACTGACATTCTGTCTAGTAGGGGGATAAGAGACACATTGATAGTAGCCAGTACCTTACATTGTATGGAAAATAATTACTGTACAAATATTCCCTGATTGTATTTACAGAGAGGGCTGGCAGTACCATGATATTTGAATATTGACCGGTAATCTTAGGAGGGCAATATTGCATCATGCAGTGCCACCTTAGTCTGTGCTATTTTCAACACTTAATATTTATATTTCAATAGCATCCAGAGATCCCAGTTGTGATGAGGGCCCATTGTGCCAGTCACTGTACAAACACAGGTGGACGTAAGCCCTTTAAGGCAGGGATTCTAGTCTAAGGCCCCAATCCTACAATATGATAAATGTGGGCAGACTGCTGCTGACTTCACTAGCACTCCTGGTGGGTGTCTGTGACCCCTAACACAGGTCAGATTCTAGGATGGAGTCCTGCAAAGGTTTCTTTGAACTACGTGCTTTTGATTTTGTATTGCGCCTGAGGAATTTTGCCTTTTTCGTTGATGAGTCTTCAAAGAGACTTCAAACCTGTAGTGGAATCATGGCATTCAAGCCTATCGTGCAAAATAGTTTACTCTAAGTTCACAGCACCAGCGGAGAGATTTCATGAAAGTAACACAGAGCCTCCTGTGCCCCACAGATGCCTATTCCAGTAACTCAAGAGGAATTCCAACTGTGGTGCCTCTTCATGCCGTGTTTGGTGCTCTCAGCTGCCCCTTCTCCTGCACCGAGTCTGGGGCTCTGCCCAGCCATATGCACGATGGCAAAGATTCCACTCTGCAAGCTTCTGAAGTGCTCTGACAGTGAGCTGTTCTCTGTATAATGGACTTGTCCACTCCCAATATCAGGGGGAGTCATATTCACGAGAGATTTGCTTCTGCCCACCCCAGTTACTGTAGTTGTGATAAATCTCTCACCCCTAGACATGGGGAACAGGCATGTCGGCCTGCTAGTTGAAGATCTTGAATCTTTAGCTCACTAGACAGAACTATCCCCATCCTTAGCGTTCTTTGCTCAGGCATTGAAGCTCCTACTCCTTCACTGCCCTCCCACAGGGACGGTGAGGTCTCTCCTACTGTCCTACCCACACCACAACAGGTGGAAAGTCTCACACTTCCTGTCTGCTTCCCCTTGGTCACAACTTCCAGTTTCCTGCTTCTTAACAGCCAGAAACCCTACTTCCTACCTGGTCCCTCCAGAGACTCCTGGAGTTATACACATGGCATTATTCAGTGCCCTCAGGGTTAAATAGAAACAGACCCTCAGACATTAAAAAAAAGAAATAAAAACAATTAGCAGCACTACGTCTTCCAAGGAGCTGAACCTCGGAGGCAAAGCCCATTGACGTCAGTGGGAGTTGCAAGTGCCTCTCAGAATCAGACCTAGAAAAACAGAGCTCATGTGTCTGAGGCGTGTGGCATGGCTCTGCATCATGCAATTTCCATATATCAGCACAAGCTCGCTGATCTCTTGTCAAATCAGCTAGCCTGGGGCAGGATCAGTTCACTGACTCCTGCATCCACTCACACCTGCAGGTACAGGTACTGCACGGGACTTCTTAATGTGCAGAGACCCAAATTACAGCATGTTGGAAAAAACTGTATTGTAATTCAAGCCTGAGAGCAAAATGGTATTTTGTCTTGCTGAAGGGACCATAGGAAAAAGTGTTAGGAAACTCTGGATAGGCCAAGTAAAATGACACACCATAGAAATGAAGGTGCAAGGAGCTGTTTTCTTGTCCAGACACACAAGGTGTATATCATAGAATGTATGTTAAATTTTACTAATATTTTACGCAAGAAAAAAAATCTTCCTATCTAACCAATACTTTAATAGGTGCTTTTGTGTAGAAGTTATCTGATGATTGGCTACATGGCAATGATACACTATGCTTGCTGCATGTTTTAACCATTTATATGATCAAGCTAGGTTACATTTTGAGTTGAGTGTCACTGAGCCATCATATAAACACCCACTCTAAAACCTTCTAGAGATCTTAAAGAATCCAAAGGACACCAGCACTTTAAAACTGGCATTTAACTTTCTTGAAGGTGGTAAAGTTGTTACAATTTTGCATTGGGTGAAAGAGCTTTTTGTTTGATCAAAATGCAAGCTGTTAAAACATGCAATTATACTTCTGAGTGAAAAAGGAAAAACGTGCAAGTTTTTAAAACCATGATTCCTTGATATGACGAAAGAATGATATGATGGCAGAACATTATAGCAGGCAAGGAAGGTCTGATTCATTGCTCTATTACATCAAGTTTATATTAACTTCTACAGAGTTACACTGCGATAATGAAATAATGAATCCGGTATGGAGTGCTCAGCATGACACACTTAATTTACCTGCCATTGCCTTATAGATGGGGTTTGCTAAGCTGCCCAAGGGAGTCTGGCATGCAAATTCCATAGGAAGTCAATGGAATCTGGGCATCTATTTCCTTTAGGTTCCTTTGAAAATCCCAGCACATACAAATACAGCAATGGCCATCATTAAAAGATGGATCCTTATTACTACCTAGTGGAGTACTGTGTGCGCGGTATCTGCCATTCTAAATATACAGGTAAATACTGCAGTGAGGGCAAGTGTCCCTTTATTTAACAGAGCACACATTACCTTCCGCTAGACAAACAAGCTCAGTGATCAGTCAGAATCAGCACCTCCGAATGGAGTCATTTATTTCACAGAAAATCTTCAGGGCGAGTGAAATTGCAGTTTGTATGTGGCAGAGTCTTGAAACAAGTTGGGACTTTCATTCTCCTCCACTATCCCCCAGCTCACTAGTGGGTAAAATATACCAATGTGCAGGGGGTCAGCACAATGTACAGTCATCTTTAGCCCTCACAATAATGCTCTTGT
The DNA here is from genome assembly GCF_965140295.1 of Lepidochelys olivacea. Taxonomy (NCBI): domain Eukaryota; kingdom Metazoa; phylum Chordata; order Testudines; family Cheloniidae; genus Lepidochelys; species Lepidochelys olivacea. The sequence continues at coordinate 166,316,130 of NC_140411.1, read as the reverse complement.
GGGACTGAAGCAGCGTGTAGGCCTTGTCCTGCCCCTTGTTTGCTGACTTTGTTTTCTTGGTGAGATATATTTGCTTAGAAATAACATGTAGTAGCAGTTTCTTGGTCGGTGGTGTAATGCTTTTTTATAGATCTTTTCTAAACATAATACTGTGACATTTCAGCACATTCACTGCCTTCACTGAACAAATGATCTTGCTTTGGGTACAGCCGTTAAAAACCATACTGAGAGCGCCCACAAGAGGCAAAACCATGTGTTTGTAGTTTGGCTTTATACTGTAATACAGAATCGCAAGGTAATGTAGTCATAAAGGGAAGTCTCCTTCACTCCTGTCCGCTCTTCACGTACAGTAAGTGCATTCATCCTAACAAGGGGAGAGCTGGGTGTCTCCCAACACTTCCTCAGGATGAATCCTGGTAACACTAGTGAGTTACAGGAAGTAACCAGACCCACATCGTGAAAAAGATTAAAATTGCTTAGTGATGGTGATGTATTGTCAAAGGCAGAACGTCCTAACTAGTGTAATTTCAGAGAGCTCAGAATACAAGAGCAAATCTTTCAAATTGGATTCTTCTAGCACTGCAGTATAAAAACTCAAACCCAGGGACTGTAGGAAATCTTCACTATTAGCAAAGTTGGCGCCCACCCCCATAATAATAAATAATAATAAACCACTGGTAAAGCTTGCATCTGTAAGTTGTTCCCAGCAGGCAGACTCCTGCATCCACTGAGCCGCATTGAATTCAGTGGAGCTCCTTGAAGGATCAGGGTCTTCAGGTGTTACTAAGGGCCCTCAGAGTAATCTTTCTGGGAACCCTGAGGCCTGGACTTGCATGTCTCCTGTGCTAAGAGGAGACACCCTAGTATTTAAAGAACTCTCCCATAATTCCTTGGACATAAAATACTGCACTAGGGCTCTTGGCTTTCGTGGTGTGAGCCAGACAGTCCTAAGGAGCACCCAAGAGTCACATAAATATCCTTTTGGGCCCATGCCATTGCTACAGGAAGAATTGGATCCATGATCTTTCCATGAGCATCAATGTGCCAAATATCCGTTTCTCACAGGACTGACTTCCTCAGCCTGTTTGAGTGCAATGTCACTAAAATCATTCTCCTATTTATACCAGTATCAGCAGGGAGGACAATCGTTCCCTTAAATGAGGGCCCGATTCATCTCCCATTAAAGTCAATGGCAAAGCTCTTACTGATTGCAGTGACAATTGGGTTAGGCCCTTAGTGCAGCTTTGGGTACAAATACAGTCCACTCACATGGGGCATGAGGTGCATTCTTCAAAGCACAATGGGGAGTTTGCCTGAGCCACTCCCTTCCCTCTTGTATTTTGTTGAATGTAGGTGGAGGTCATTGAGCCCAGGGGACGTTTAGCTCTCTGCCTGGGTTCCAGCAGGATGCTTAGGGTACGGCTATCCTGCAAACAAACAAAACCCAAACCCATGGCAGAGAATCTCCAAGCCTGGGTCAACTAACTCAAGTTCACAGAGCGTGTGCTACAGGGCTAAGAAGAGTTGAGTAAGCATTCCGGCTCAGGCTGGAGCCTGGGCTCCGAGACTCTCCCCCCCACTCTGGGCTTCAGAGCCTGGGCTACAGCTTGAGCCCAATGGTCTTCACTGGGATTTTTAGCCCCATAGTGCAAGCCTGAGTCAGCTGACCCTGGCTCTGAGACTCGCTGCTGTGGGCCTTTCTTTGCAGTGTAAACAGAAGCGTACTCCAAGGTGCTAGATGATGGATGGCTAACTCCTAGGCCAGGGGTAGTCCATTATTTTTTGTCAAGTTCCACATGCCAGAAAAACATTTTTCACACCACAATAACAATGATAATAAGTAAAAAACAAAAAGATGTTGGGTCCATTCAAAAGCATCTAATGATCTGGATTTGGTCTGCCTATTGACTACCCATCCTAGGCTGTCTTCGTTGCAGGCTCCAAAATAGACTCATTCACGATGTGGGAATGTTTAGCATCTGGCTAAGCCTTTGCCTATATTTCTCCACAACAGTCCAGTGTTCTTTCGTCCTGTGTAGAGTGCTTGGATATTCTAAGTCTCTTGTCGCTTAAACACATGCATTTGGAAAGTGGTCAGTCTCCCACTCTATTTAATCTACACAGAGGCGCTATTCAAACCACCAGTGATCTCTGTATATATTGCTACCATAGGGGCTACTTTCTAGGCTACTTAATGGAAGCTCATCTGTCAGCCCTGCCATCTACAATGACAGCTCTATGGCCCTGGTTCAGCAAAGCACTTTAGCATGTGCTTGGATGAATAAGGATGGGATTACTCCTGTGGTTAAAGTTAAGCAGCTGCTTAAGTTCTTTGCTGAACAGAGACAGACTTAGTCATGTGCTAGAGTGCTTTGCTGGTTTGGGGCCTCAATTATACAGTCCGTTCAAGTTATCTGACTCCCAGAGGGAGGGAAGGTTACAATATATAGCCCTGCATGGAACAGAACATCAGGCTTCTGCTGAGTTGGAATCAAAGCATTTCATATTCTTGCAGTTTTGATCTCAGCTTTCTCCCTTTTTACAAGCTGCTATTCATTGGGTTTGTAACCACTGACCGCTAGAGAATTTTCTTTACAGTGTGTATCATGATTGAAATCTTGATCTACAGCAACACACTTAAAAATAATGAAATAGATAATGTTATAAGTTGATTCAGGAGCCAAAAGCCCTTTCTATTTACCAAGTGTAATGACGGTGCAAAGCCAGACTGTTTGCTCCAAAAGGTGGCATAGTGTTTGGGACCTGACTCAAGCACCTTGAATGAGACAGCAAGTTATTGTACTGATAAACTCTACAAAACTTTTGCTAGACATACCTAATTATATATTTTCTCCACGAGTTTTTATGAGGGAATGTTTTTTAATGTTCATTTTACAAATGTTTACCTTGAAAAGCCCACCTTTTGTTACACGCAAGTAGCATTCGGCGGGGGGGGGGGAGGGAGAGATAATCATTATGGCTAATACAACTTTTGTAATGTTATCAAAATTGAGAGGTAACAGATATGGACTTTTCCAGCATCACTAGAGTCTAAACTCATATTGCAGTGCGCGCCACTGTGGAATTTCAATCAGTGCTAATCTATCACTTATTGAGGGGAGAGGGATAACTCAGTGGTTTGAGCATTTGAGCAGGGTTGTGAGTTCAATCATTGAAGGGGCCATTTAGGGATCAGGGCAAAAATTGGGGATTGGTCCTGCTTTGAGCAGGGAGTTGGACTACATGACCTCCTGAGGTCCCTTCCAACCCTGCTATTCTATGATTCTATGATACCAGTCAAAACCTTTGAAACACAGAAAAGTTGGTAATCGTGTCGAATTGCTGTAGCTTTGAGAGGGTTTGCCCTGTACAGTATATGCATTCCACATGAAACTTGGCATTGTGTTCATGTGCGTAGGCACGCAAATCTATTTCAATGTATATATAAATACATACACATATATATGTGACTATGTGTGTATACAGTAATAAAAACATGGCTATGTTGTCAAATATTACATAACAGAAAAAGGAGTAGACAATTTTTTGTTTTAAATATTTTAAAGTGTGAACTGTGTTTGAGATTATTTTTCTGTGTATATAAAGATATTTTTAGGACCTAACTTAAGTGCATAAAAAGGTGTAGTAGAAATATGTTAAACTAGCATAGTTGTTTGACACAGTAATTAGAAGAGGTTCTGCTGAGCTTAATTCCTTGCACTTCTTTAAAGCTGTAAAATACGTAGTTAGCAATAAATTCTAGGACCTCAAAACATCAAGCAAGTAAAAGGGAACTGTTATGTGACCAGCGATCTGATGGCACTAACAGCCAGCAGTTCTTGAAGGTTGTAATGGGCACAGATGAGAATGGTAGCAGCATATGCAAGAGAAGAAATATGGTCAGAGCCTAAGAAACTAGATTGGAAACTAAAGAGTAGTTTTCCCCAGAGATTTGTGGTCAGTCTGCACTACAAAAGCTAAAGGATTTGAGTTGCAGCCTTAGCTCCGCTAAAGTCTGATCTTTCACCATTTATTAATCAAAAATTGTCCAGGGAAGCTCTTCTTTAGTCGGTGTCACAGATCCAGCATGACGGGGGTAGAAAGCACTGTTACCGCCCACTTTTTTGGTAGCATTTTGACCATGGGCTTGTTGCGAACTTCCCAAGTAATGACTAGCCAATGCAGCTGGGCTTTTTAATCTGCTGTTCGTTTGCTTTCACTTCAGTCATTTTAGTGCTGGTGAAAGATGGTTAATCAAAGTATTTTAACCCTTTCTAAGCTGCTACTTTGGGCTTTTCTAGCTGACGGGCTGGTGCGCAGCAAGCTGGGGTGTAGAACTACAGCACACTAAGGTGCTGTGCACCGATTGTCCGTACTAGTGCACACCACAGCTTCCCAGTCTGCTTTGACTGACTCCCCTTTTGGTAGCATCTGAGGACTCCTTCAGTACGTTCACCACCCAGTGCCAGTTCAGCTGTGGCCATCCAGGCAGGGCTCATGGGATGCGATCACTAGATTCCCACCGTGCAGAGTGTCTTGTTTCCTGAATCAGGCATAGGTGCTGGTGTTTGCAGAACAACCCCACAGCAGTCTCATTGTGTGGTGCACAGAGCACCACCAATGAAATTTACTCCCGTGCTGAAGCCCAGCATAAGGTCCATATATTACTGGCATCCAGTTTCAGTGGGGCATAAGCCTGCGCTAACTCACCGTGTATGGATGCATTGGCATCGTTGTGGAAAATGAACCATGTGTTGTGTTTGGATCAGAACAGCCTGAGGCTACCGTTATTCAAGCATGCGCATGCAGGGAGAGTCAGCCAGCCTAGCTGCTCTACCCAAACAGGAACCCACAGAAGTTTATCTAGGTTACAGGCAATATTCAATTACTCACATTTCCACATTAGTATTTTTCCAAACCTTGGCAGTCTAATACCTTATTAGGAATAGAGCCAAAACCAAGCTTTTCCTGTTGGTGACAGGTTATTCTTTTGCGGTTAACAGTTCTCCTAATCCTAGCTGCTATGGTTACATTTCTTAATCTGGGCTGTTGCAATTGCTTTACAATGGAATTTTCCTCACTCTCTTCTCATGCCTTCTGACCACATACACCCGTTAGCTTGACCAAAGATTAGGCCTATCCAGTTTTTTCTGTACAGCATCCTTATTAATTGATGAAATTACAGGTCAACCCTCTCTTGCCTTGAAAAAATGCATCTTCTTGTGAGGCCAGTTTGCCCAGTAGAAAGACAGGTTTTGGTTGAATGTGAGGTAATTTGCTGTTTTCCTACTGTGGCTACTATTTAAATATCTGTAATGTTAAAAGTTCTTCCCCAACTAGTTTACAGTTCACAAAGGACTAGATGCTTTTTAGAATGCTAATTCATGATTAATAGGTTTTGTAGAATACCCTATTCCTTTCTTCAGTTAACTGGAAAAGGAATTTAGCTCTAAAACCTTTACAGACTTTATCATGGGTACTTTTTACTTTGTGTTGGTAGGTTATTGAAAAAGGCAATCCATAGTATTTTTACATAAAATGGGGAACACCCTCTTGCTGGTTGTGTTGTTGCTTGCTAGTACACTTGTGGACAAGTAAATGGTATTGTTTAGTTTCCTTTAAAAAAAGTATTGTACTGTTCATCAGAGCCTACAAATTCATAAGGCATTATAAAATACTTGTGCTGCCTGTCTTTATCTTAGATCTGGTTAAACAGGGAAGTTGTATTTTTCTGAGGAAAAAAAATTATTTGTACTGTTAATTTAGATATCTTTGGATCTTTATCCATTCCATGCTTTTTTTTTTTCCAACTGGTCATCGTAGGTAATAATGGAAAATACATAATTAGACACCACTGTTCCTTTATATTATGAAAGTCTCAAACATGCTTGGATGAACATTTTTGAATCTGCTGTTTCCTTTGCTCCACTTGTTTAAGTTATTCCATTTATGAACGAGGTCAAAGAACAGAGTTTTTAGTATTCCTTTTGTACAAATTACACTCACTTCCACTACTGTATTCAGTGAGATTAACACTGCAAATAAGTTTCTATTCTTGTTTTTTGTTTGACAAATTACTGTATGTATGTATGTGAAATTACGCAAGAATAAACCTAATTTTTTTTAACAATGAATTGTGTATGTCGTCAAAAGTGTAAAAAGCTTGAATCAATGAAATTTTTTTAAAGACTTACACGATAGTATTTGTATTTCCTTGCATATTACTATTTTTTTTACGAAGGTTTGGCACATACAGCACACTTCATTCAAGGCTTTCTTATCTATAAATAAAGTGTCCCAGCACCTCTGGGAAATAGGTATTTTGTCCCCATTTTACAGATGTGGAAATTGACAGAGGTTTCAAGTTCAATCCATGCAAAACAGTGGAAATGCTAATAGGATCCCTATTCCTCACCCCCTGTTTACACTTCAGTGTAGGGTTGGGACCCCAGTTAGCACTTTAATTCAGCTGCAGGATTTAGTGTGCTGCTGTACTCTGATTTTATTTTCTTGGGGGCCTTACTTTGTCCTAATAGGTAGACATGGCTGGTTCTGGATTTCTCAGCGGCACTCACTGCAGAGAAAAAGGGAGCTCCCTCAGCCTACAGTTGAGTGTGTGTGTGGAACTGATAGGTCTAGGTAAAGAACTCCTGCAACTCAAGAAGTGCAGCAGTTTCAGCAGGGTGTCCTGCTTCTGACTCACTTCTCTCCTTCCACCTGCTCCAAACCATTTAATTTCCACTTGTGCTTTTATTTAAATAGGAGAAAAGGAGAGTGGCTTGTACAATGGGTTGTAGTAGGAATTAGCACATCTGCAACAAACTCAGAATAGTATTGCCAGTTCCATGTCTTCTCTGAGGAGCACCAGTCAGGCGCACCCAATAATAGATACCTTAAATAGGTGATCTCACAACTGAGGTAAGTATATTTAAAATCTGTTTCCAAAACCATTTAAGGTTACTTACATAAAAAAAGTCATGGATTTTTGGAGGGTAAACCTACTATTTAAAAAAAACTGAAAGCTGAGGAGAATTAGTAGCCAAATAAACCTTAAGTCCAAAGAAATGCATATTACAATGCAGCCTTATGATTAGCCATTTGCTTTTAATTTATCTTGATTTTGAATATTTTAAGGGATACTTTAAGTGGGAAGTCTCAGTAAATGTATTAACAGATTTTTAAACTACTGAATGTACAATTGTCTAACAGGCAACCTGTATAACAAACAATGTATGATAAACTTAAGTGGATGAGTTTTGGCTGAAACACCTATCAAGTATATAATTTTATGTACTTGGCTGTTGTGAGAACTCATTGATAACAGGTCATTGTTTAACATTCCATCAGCTTCATGACAAAATGTCTGTTTTCAACTAATGGCTGTTTAAGCATTACACTGTTCCTGTTTTTGAAAACAGACTGACTCATGGAACAGCAAATGTAATCTGGTGGCATTTATAGAGCACTCATCCTTGTAGTGCCCTGTATGAACACTGTTCCTGGATTAAAAGACAGCAGCAATAACTAATGTAGTGCAACTCAATAGTTTGACCAATTGGTCAACTTTTCCAGAAAACGTTCTCCATTGTCTTCAGAGTTACATAGCTAGATTCAGGCCAAGCCCATTTTCCAAACCAAGAGTTACAGGGTGGCTAAAGAGCACTCTGTAATTGATGCTCTTTACAACCTAACTTTGGAGAGGTTACTGCAGCTAATGCTGCATTTCAGAGTTAATCACCTTACTCTAAACAAACACTACAGCCTATTGAAGGAGAAATATTTTATTGTTTCCATATAATAGATTGATGGGTTTCACTGTGAAAAACAGTTGGATAAGATGTTACACAGTATCTCTCATGATTTTGGTCAGTTTCTGAATCTTGGATTTTGTTGACATGTCAGCATACTTATCCCCAATGCTGACAATCATTCCACCCAGGATTGATGGATCAGTCTAGGAAGAAGAAAAAGTTACACACATCTATTAAATGAAAATCCATTGGCCAAATATTCAATTGTCAATCTTTTCTACGCAGTAAAGAAAAAGTTGTCTAATTAATAGGAATCTTGTTCTTGCAGTTACTATGATGGAAGTTTAGTAGTTATTAAAAATGCCACTGCATTTAATCAAAAGCAGAGTTTAATATGTATATCAAATTTTACTAAACCAAGAGATTGTAAAATGCGTAAAAAATATTTAGAATAGATCTTTCAACGAAGTCTGTACCTCAGATCTGCCTGTTGGTTACCGAAATTGCTTCACTTTATGCAATTTATTCACAAGTCATTAGTCCTTACCTTGGTCTCCAATTTCAAGACTTCTCCTTTAGCCAAGAAGCCACTCAAAGCTGTTTTTAATTCAGCAAGGCTGGCCTGATCCAAGGGCTGGGGCAGGGGAATAAAAAAAAAAATCAAACTACAGAAAATAAAGGGTTGTATTTAAATATCCAATGTCCAAAATACCTGAAGTTTCTATTCCCAAGCTTAATACACAAGCTGGAGGAGGGACTAAAGGAAGAAAGAGCACTGAGCGACACTTTTGGGTAATAAACAGTGAACGTGAGAAAGCATAAAAAGTAGCATTTGTTTGGTGTGCCTTGGACCAGTTAGTTTTAGTTCTACTTAATTACATGAATAGATGTTTCTGATCAACAAGACAGCTGTGTTTCGGTTACACAGGGAAGGTTTATTTTCTGCTGCAAACATGTACTAAAGATTGAAGATAGGAAAGATGGTTAAATTACTGAACTGGGACTCTACTCGCTGGATTGCAATTCTCAGCTTTGCCACAGGGTTCCTGTATGACCTTGAGCAGTCACCTCAGTTCCTCAGCTACAAAATGGAGAGGATACTTTCCTATCTCACAGGGCTATAGAAAGGATAGAGTCAGGAATGTTTGTAAGGCATTCAGCTACTCTGGAGATGGGGACCAGACTGGAATCAGAGCAGATTTTGCAGAGAACAGCAACAGTTATAGATTCTAGCTGTGCTGCTGGTAAGTTATTGAAAAAAACAAATTGTGACATCAGTGTCTTTAAAAGCCATAAAAGAGCAGGAATGGGCACAAGAGCGGTCATTTTAGCCACAGAAACTTAGTGCATAGACGAGAACTTGTGCACCCAAACACACATGCAAGCCTTTTCATGTGTCCAGTAAGTCATTAACTAGGCTGTTCTTTCAGCACACAACAATGCTAGTGTCTGAAGCTGTGGATGTAGAGAGCTCCATGTGCTTTGTAAACAAGAAATGGAAGCATTGAATATATTTAGCCTGACTAGGAAGCTAATTACAGCGAAGTCCTAGGTTTTCAGAGACTTACTAGGAAAAGTCATTGGCTGGCACCTAGGAGGAACCAAAACTCTGACAGGACTGGAAGTATTTAGTTACTGCCCACCAGACAAGCTAGTGACTAAGTAAAAATGCAAGATCCACTGGCTCTCCAACCTGAGGCTCAAAACTTGAGCAGCCTCCCACTTCCATTTCCCGCAGACCCAGAGCAAAAGGAGCAGGTTTTCCTACCATTTCTGAGAAATTCCTCCTGTGGTTTTCCTCAACCATTTGTCGCTCACAGTTAATTATGTAAGCGCTGGGAAACAACTGAAGTCAGTTAAGGAAAAAAATGCACAACGGTTTTGTTTTCTGGTCAATGGTTGCTGGGGATCTGAAAGCCTGTGTACAAGTAACTTCCATTCAGGTATTGTGGTGAACATGCAGTGCTGTTCATTTCTCAAGCATAGCCAAGCTCAGCCTCTTCAGGCTGCTTAGAGCAATTAAGCAAAAAAAATTGCAGCAACCACCAATTAAGCCCAATCCTGCAGTTCTTATGTTTCTAACTTACATTAGCAGTGGTGATTGAGCAGAGCACTTCTCCACGGTATGCACTCATGATCTTTCCAAAAGCAGAAATTACATCTGGAGCCTGTTGCAAACGACCATTTTCAGCAAGCAATTCTGGAAAAAGAGACGTTGCAATGTTTAAACCAAGTTAAATATGAAAAATATATCCAATACAAACTGAGTTAAGAATGCAAAAGAGCAAACCACAACAAATACCAAAATGCTTCAATAGTTTCATTTTACATAGACACCTAAGAAATTAAGACAAAGTAAGTAAGTTTGGTCATGAAAAATTAATATTTCCTAGTGTAATGCTCAGACTATAGTTATATCAATGACTACTTACTCATGAAATTGATGGTGATCGGAGACAATTTCTCTTTTACTAAAACATCACTTATGGTTTTTTGTTTAATTACACTCTTTATATGAGGATTCACGACAACACTAGACAATTTGGGGTCGTTCAAAAGTGTCTAAAAAAGATAAAACATAGGTAACATGATCACCAGTAGAAAATCTTGTGCACCCATTTTTACACACATCCTTGGAAAATGCACAGGTTTACATTAACTAAATGAAGAGGAACATGGAAAGTTTCAAAGCAGAGTAGAAACTTCTACAAACTTCTAATAAAAAGCTTCTTATAAATCTTTCCTGACTTACTGAGCTGGATATAGAAGGAGAAAATCCCTCGCGCCCAAAGCATAGAAGAGTATTGTGAAAAATCCCAGGGCAAGTCTAAACTACAGAATTACTGCAATATAATTACGGTGCTCAGAGGTGTGAATAATCCACACCTCTGAGCAACGTAATTATACTGACTTAGGTGCTCATGTAGACAGCACTATGTCAGCAGGAGAGCTTTTTCCCAACATAGCTACCGGCTCTTGCAGAGGTGGATTAATTATACCAGTGGGAGAGCTCTCTTTCGTCAGTGGAGAGCGTCTTCATTAAATCACTACAGTGGTACAGCTGCAGTGTTTTTAGTGTAGACCTGCCCCCAGGAACTAAAAAGCTAGCAAGTGAAGATAACCAGAATATGCAAATGTGAAAGTGACAAGATTGAAAAAAGCCTCCAAAGACTACATCTACACTGGAGACTATGTTGTGCTCTAGCTGTTTTGTATGAACATTGCTGGTACAAGCTAAAAAGGTATTTAGTTTGCATTAACATAATCCTCTTTCAAACAGGACTCTTCACATTTTCTATTAAGGCAAGGGCCAGTGTTGAGAACTAGACCAGAAAAGCAACAGCATGTGTTTAATACTAATCATATATTCTATATAAAAATGTGATGTTTTTAAATTTGCAATGTTTAGGATTTGATAAACAAGGAGAAATCCCTTCTCTATCATTGAAAAGGGGGGGAAACAGTATAAGAAAAGCCATTTCCACAACACTTAATTTATAGCTTATTTTTAAATTGTTTAGAGAAGTAACTGTATAAGACCTACTTACCGATATTCGACTAAGCTCCTTTTCTACCTGGTCCAGTTTCTTCTGCTTAGAAGCAGCAGAGTAGAGAGCAGTTGCATAGCGACCTTCCAGTCCATAAACCTGGATTGGAGGCTTGAAAAACAGAAGAGTCAAATTAGTGACTCCTAAGGCTTGACAGTTACTAACTCAGAGCAGGTTTAACATCAGGAGATGCACAACTTTCCTCTTGAAAAACAACCTACCCGTAAAGGTTTTGACCTACCACAAATACCAAAAAAAAGTGAAAAACGAGAGCTTTTAGAAGCCCACTGTTACCTAGTTGCATTTTTTTGCGTATTCATGGGATAGGTGATCTGAACGGCTTAGCTCCCTGTGCTTTTTGGATGACATTAAACAAAATACCATGGAGGGCTGCACTCTCTCTGGGGTTAGGCCCCCTGGCTCCACTGCCGCCTGGAACCGTACCTCTGAACCTTCTTTCTCCGTGAGCCCCCTCAGGGAGTCCACACCCAGAGGGAGCAATGCCACCCCACAGTGACTCTCAGCCATCGTAAAACAGAAGGGTTTATTGTACATCTGAACACAGCACAGGGCCCTCAAGCCTAGAAAGTCTCAGCACTGTGCAACCAGGTGGCTCAGGCTGCTCTCTGCCCCCAGTCCAGAAGTGACCTCCTTCCAGCCAACCACCCTATATCACCTTCCCCACAGCCTCTCCTCCGTCCTCTTTCTTCGGTCCCAAGCAAACAGACCACCTGGACTCTCTCTCTTCCGTCCTTTGTTCCCACTGGCCAGAACCGGCTGCCTTTCTGCCCAATTTTAGTGGAAGGGTCAACTAAACTCCCAACAAAGTCAACAGGAGTTTGACTGGGTCCGACAACGGATAGTGTGTGACAGCTGCTAATTATGTCACTGCACTAAACCAGGATTTTCAAGAGAGACTAGCAATTTTGGGTGCCCATCTTGAAAGACCTTGAAGGGGCTTGATTTTCAGAAAGTAGTGAACAACACCTACTATCAGAGTTCGGACCTGTTAACGTGTGTTAAGTTAGTCACACAAAAATCACTCGTCACTTAAAAAAATCTTGACCCCTGTAGATAGGAACGGTCCATCAAGCCCACTATCCTGTCCTCTGACAGTGGCCAATGGCAGGTGCCCCAAAGGGAATGAACAGACAGGTTATCATCAAGTGATCCATGCCCTGTCACCCAATCCCAGTTTCTGGCAAACAGAGGCTAGGGACACCATTCCTGCCTAACCTGGCTAATAGCCATTGATGGACCTATCTTCCATGAATCTATCTAGCTCCCTTTTGAACCCCGTTATAGTACTGGCCTTCACAATACCCTCCGTCAAGGAGTTCCAGAGGTTGACAGTGTGTTGCGTGAAAAAATACTTTCTTGTGTTTATTTTAAACCTGCTACCTCTTAACTTCATTTGGTGGCCTCTTGTTCTTGTGTTATGAGAAGCAGTAAATAACACTTCCTTATTTACTTTCTCTATACCACTTGTGATTTTATAGACTTCTATCATTTCCCTCTTTAGTCGCCTCTTTTCCAAGCTGAAAAGTCCCAGTCGTATTAATCTCTCCTCATACAGAAGCCGTTGTATACCGCTAATCATCTTTGTTGCCCTTTTCTGAACCTTTACCAATTCCAATAAATCTTTTTTGAGATCGGGCGACCACATCTGCACGCAGTATTCAAGGTGTGGGCGTAGGCAATATGATATTTTCCATCTTATTATCTATCCCTTTCTTGATGCTTCCCAACATTCTGCCCGCATTTTTGACTGCTGCTGCACATTGAGTGGATGATTTCAGAGAACTATCCACAATGACTCCAAGATCTCTTTCTTGAGTGGTGACAGCTAATTTAGACCCCATCACTGTATGTATAGTTAGGATTATGTTTTCCAATGTGCATTACTTTGCATTTATCAACATTAACTTTCATCTGCCATTTTGTTGCCCAGTCACCCAGTTTTGTGAGATCCTTTTGTAGCTCTTCGAAGTCTGCCTGGGACTTAACTATCTTGAGTAGTTTTGTATATCTGCAAATTTTGCCAATGTTCTTTTTCCAGAACATTTATGAATATGTTAAATAGGACTGGGCCCAGTACAGATCCCTGGAGAACACCACTATTTACCTCTCTCCATTCTGAGAGCTGACCATTTATTCCTACCCTGTGTCTCCTATCTTTTAACCAGTTACCAATCCATGAGAGAACCTTCCCTCTTATCCCATGACTGCTTATTTTGCTTAAGAGCCTTTGGTGAGGGACCTTGTCAAAGGCTTTCTGAAAATCCAAATACACTATATCCACTGGATCTCCTTTGTCCGCATGCTTGTAATAAACTATTAAAAATAATAAAATAAAATATTTAACTCCCTTTTCTCAATAGCTCTTTGGGATGCCTTTGGTTTGATCATTAAGTTTAACTTCCTATTGAGCTTCTCATATTTAAAACAATATGAATTAGTTACAGTGTTAAAAAGGTTGTCTTGTTGTCACTCAAATCACTTGAAGCAGGAAGCCCTGGTAAAAAGCTTTTACCACCTTTAAAAGGAATTCCTGCTTTGATAGAAGAGACTTATTTCTACTACTGCTGCTACACTGGAAGCTACAGAGATGCAGCGAACCTGTCCTGGTACTGGACATACCCCATAGGACTAAGGGGGCACACTGAGAAAAAGGATCTGTTGTCATACCCCATGCCAAAGGATAGGGCAGGTGAAATTCATGCAAACTAACTGTACAGGTAACCAACAAAAATGAAAAGCTAAGAACTGGCAAATACTTCAGGCGTTCTCCCACATATCAGCATTACAAGAGGAACTGAAACAAAAATAACCAGCTTGAAAAGAAGACATCTGCATCATTAAGTAACCAACAGACATTCCCATTAAATAAAATTACTATTGCATTATGCAAACAAGTAATCAAGGGGCTTAAACCTGTTCCAGAAGAGATGCCTCAATTAACTGCAGCTTGTGGTTTTTCAGGTAAATGAGGCAGACACACTCTTGGGACGCTCATTCTGTGCACAGACACAGCCAAACCAGCACACGCCGAACCAACAATACCGCACTTGTGCCTCCTGGGAAGCTAAGTTAAGGGGACTGGATAGTTGAAGACGTAATTACACCTGCCTAGGAACAGTAAAGCCTGGGCATAACAGTAGAGGACAAATAGCCAACATAAGCCCGCTGAAATTGCCCCGGGAAACTCACTGCGCGACAAGAAAAGGAGGACTTGTGGCACCTTAGAGACTAACCAATTTATTTGAGCATGAGCTTTCGTGAGCTACAGCTCACTTCATCGGATGCATACTGGGGAAACTGCAGAAGACATTATATACACAGAGACCATGAAACAATACCTCCTCCCACCCCACTGTCCTGCTGGTAATAGCTTATCTAAAGTGATCATCAAGTTGGGCCATTTCCAGCACAAATCCAGGTTTTCTCACCCTCCGCCCCCGCAACACACAAACTCACTCTCCTGCTGGTAATAGCCCATCCAAAGTGACCACTCTCTTTAAAATGTGTATGATAATCAAGGTGGGCCATTTCCAGCACAAATCCAGGTTCTCACCCCCCCACCCCCCTCCAAAAACCACACACACAAACTCACTCTCCTGCTGGTAATAGCTTATCCTTGCAACAAAGCCTGTTGCCAACTGTGCCCACATATCTATTCAGGGGACACCATCAAAGGGCCTAATAACATCAGCCACACTATCACAGGCTCGTTCACCTGCACATCCACCAATGTGATATATGCCATCATGTGCCAGCAATGCCCCTCTGCCATGTACATTGGCCAAACTGGACAGTCTCTACGTAAAAGAATAAATGGACACAAATCAGATGTCAAGAATTATAACATTCATAAACCAGTCAGAGAACACTTCAATCTCTCTGGTCACGCAATCACAGACATGAAGGTCGCTATCTTACAACAAAAAAACTTCAAATCCAGACTCCAGCGAGAAACTGCTGAATTGGAATTCATTTGCAAATTGGATACTATTAATTTAGGCTTAAATAGAGATTGGGAGTGGCTAAGTCATTATGCAAGGTAGCCTATTTCCCCTTGTTTTTTTCTAACCCCCCGACGTTCTGGTTAAACTTGGATTTATGCTGGAAATGGCCCACCTTGATTATCATGCACATTGTAAGGAGAGTGGTCAGTTTGGATGAACTATTGCCAGCAGGAGAGTGAGTTTGTGTGTTGGGGGGGCGGAGGGTGAGAAAACCTGGATTTGTGCAGGAAATGGCCCAACTTGATGATCACTTTAGATAAGCTATTACCAGCAGGACAGTGGGGTGGGAGGAGGTATTGTTTCATATTCTCTGTGTATATATAAAGCCTGCTGCAGTTTCCACGATATGCATCTGAGGAAGTGAGCTGTAGCTCACAAAAGCTCATGCTCAAATAAATTGGTTAGTCTCTAAGGTGCCACAAGTCCTCCTTTTCTTTTTGCGAATACAGACTAACACGGCTGCTACTCTGATCCCTGGGTGACCAAACCCTTGTCGGCGACCCTACCTTTACCAGCTGGGACGCGGGCCGGGCCAGGGAGGTGCTGAAGAAGCGCAGCTAGAAGAAAAGAGGGCGGGGGGGGGGGGGTTTAACGTGTAATTTTCCGCAGTAAGGAAGTGAGCCGGGAGGAAAAACAACCGCGAGCCGAAGCCGGGGCGGGGCCTGGGGCGCTCAGAGCGGGGGCGTCTCACCATCGCTTGGGCCACGGGCTCGCCGGGCGACCCCCCCGAGCCGCTTTTCGGGCCCGAGCGAGCCTCGCGGTCACAAGCCGGCCCCGCTCCGCCCGGCCGGGCACCCCAGCAAGGAAAGAACCCAGGAGTCCGGGACCCCCCGCCCCCCACCAGGGGCTCCCCGGGCCCGGCTCGCGAGGGGAGAGGGGGGAGGCGGGCAGCGGCCGCCAGGCCCGGCCGAGGAGCCCATAGACCCCGGGGCGGTGAGGCCCGGCCCCTTCCCGCTCGGGTCCCCGCGAGCCCGGCGCTGCTGTCGGTCACCTTCCCCGGGAGCCCCGCGGCCGCCGCCATAGTCTCCTGCTGCTGCAGGTCACACCTCGCTCGCCGGCGGCTAGGACGCATGCGCAGAACTACACCGACACCCCTCCCCCGCCGCGGGGCACGCTGGGAAAGCGAGTCCTGGGGCCCCGCCCGCTCCTGGGGATTGTAGTTTCTCAGCGAGCGCTGCCGCCACCGCACTGGGGTCGGGAGGTGGAGGGGACGGGACGTGACGTGACGTGACGTAGAGCGGTGGGCGGAAACAGCCTCAGCCCTGGGCACCATGAGTCCGGACCCCCGGGAACATGAGTTGGACCCGGAACCCCCGGACGTTCTCACCCCGCCAGCGTGGTGTAGAAACGGCTCCTCGACGGAACGTTCTGCTTGGGTTGTACTGAGCGTGCGCCCATCGACTGAGCATGCTCCGTGGCAGCAGTTGAAGCCCCAGCCCTCACCCTGCCCTTACTCGGACTCAGCTTCCACTGCCAGGCCTTTACAGCAGGGGGCGGGAGCTGATCCCTGCGGGGAGAACAGAAGAGCGGCCATCCGGGGTCAGACCGAAGGCCCACCCAGCCCAGTATCCTGTCTTCCGACAGTGGCCAAGGCCAGGGGCCCCAGAGGGCGTGAACAGAACCATAATCATCAAGTGGTCCATCCCCCGTCACCCATTCCCAGCTTCTGGCAAACAGAGGCTAGGGACACCATCCCTGCCCGTCCTGGCCAATAGGCATGGATGGACCTGTCCTCCATGAACTTATCTAGTTCTTTTTTTGACCGCTGTTATGGTCTTGGCCCTCACAACCTCCTCTGGCAAGGAGTTCCACCGGTTGGCTGTTTGCTGTGTAAAGAAATACTTCCTTTTGTTTGTTTTAAACCTGCTGCTTATTAATTTCATTTGGTGACCCCTAGTTCTTGTGTTATGAGAAGTAGTAAACAACACTTCCTTATCTACACCATGTTCTCTACACCAGTCATGATTTTATGGACCTCAGTCATGTCTCCCCTTAGCCGTCTCTTTTCCAAGCTGAAAAGTCCCAGGCTTATTAATCTCTCCTCATACGGAAGCCATTCCATACCGCGAATCATTTTTGTTGCCGTTTTCTGAACCTTTTCCAATTCCAATATATCTTTTTTGAGATGGGGTGACCACATCTGCACACAGTATTCAGGATGTGGGCGTACCATGGATTTATACAGAGGCAACCTGATATTTTCTGTCTTATTATCTATCCCTTTCTTAATTGTCCATCCTCATTGCCTACCATCTCTGACAGAAGCATGGAACCTACACATCTCTGCACTATTGTCATGAGCATTGCAAGTCAGGATGTGCCATCCTGCAGTATTAGCTGAGCCTCAAGAATAGGCATGGGGGAGATGATTCCATGCTGAACAGATTGCTGTGGGACATAGCTACAACCAGTTCAACCTATTGGTGACATTTATGGAGCAGTTGCAGATGGTGGAGTACTGGTTCTGGGCCCGAGAAACAAGTTTCAAGTGGTGGGATCACATTGTTTGTAATGAGCAGTGCCTGCAGAACTTTTGGATGCTCAAGGCCACATTCCTGGATCTGTGTGCTGACCTCATCAAAATGAGAGCTGCACTGACAGTGGAGAAGCGAATATAGATTACGCTGCGGAAACTAGCAACACCAGATTGCTACCGGTCAGTCAGAGGTCTCTCAACTAAATACAAGTTGGACTGGATTTCTTTATTATAAGTAAACACATATTGTAAGAGACCATTCCACATGTTCAGTGGCCTGTTACACCTCTCCAGTCAGAAGAGAACAAAGCAGAGTTAGTGGGTTACAGAATGTTGTATTTTACAACTTTCTTAAGTTACCATAGCAATATTTGTGAGTTGATGATTGCGATAGCCCCAATGGCAGAGGTCCCCAAATTGTGGGGCGTGCCCCCCCCCCCCCCAGGAGCATGGAGGACCATCCGAGGTGGTGGGGGACTGTGCAGCAGAACTGGGCCAGCCGGGGGGTGGGAGGGGAGCGCCACCCAGCCCCTCCCTGCCCCCAGCTCTGCTCCAGTCTGGCCCCCAGTCGTATCCCTAGCTCCCAGCCCCGGGTGCACCCCACCCTGTCCCCAGCCTTGGCTGCTGGCCGGAGCTCCGTTCCTGGCCTGTGGGCAAGGCTGGGAGTGGAGCTGCACTTGGCCGCAGGCCCAGCTTCAGGCCCCCACCACAGCCCAGCTTCAGCTCTGCTCCCGCTCCCAGCTGCGGCCCTGGCCCCCTTACCCCTCTCTGCATTCTCCAATCCCCAGAGCCAAGGCCCCACTCCCGGCCCTGGCTCAGGGTGGCTGAGGGCAGACGGGTAAGGGGAGCGTGACCCTCAAAAGTTTGGGGACCGCTGCCCAAAGGTGTGAGGACACAGTCTGATAGGCTGCAAGAAAGATGTTTTCAACTCACTTATAACTCTGTGATGTTGTGTGTCTTTACGTGTGCAGAGTGCAGGACTATCAGTATCCCCAGAAACATCCAGAAGTAGGGTGTTGCAGTTATTAAATATGCTTTTTTTTTCTGTATTTGCATAGACAGTTTTTGTTGTGGGCAATCCATCTGGCAGGTCACGATAGCTGAGCCAATCAGGTCTCAAGGGGGGAAATGTTATAAATAAATCATCGTAACACAGCCATGTCACATTAGTGGCTCTATTTCCATGCAGGAGCAAGCACATGTCTGCTGCGAGGTCTGCATTTGGTGCTAAGACTGAAGAATTTTGAAAAGAAGGAGGAGCTGATGTTGCTATCAACAATTGAAGAAGCCAGATGTGTACAGTATATATTATGTCCACATTTTACAGACATAGGCCTTTTCCTCGCTGCTAAAAAAGTTTGATTTTTTTATCACCTTGCAGTAACAAAGGTGTTTGAGCTATTCTGAAGTAACAACACAATGAGGACAAGGCACTTGAGTTTTAGCGGTGAGGGAAAAGGCTCAAGAAAATGTCTCAAAAATAAGATCAGAGAGCAATGCACTGATATGCATGCGCCACGGTACAGAAGTGTAATTTTTGTGTTGAAACCTTGTGTACAATGACAAAAGGGGGAAGACTGTATAAAGCACAAAGGTAGATTTTCTGCCTATTAGCTTGTTTTCAAAGGGAATTCATAAGTATTTCAAATACTATTTATAATGCTTTACCCCAGTTTCAATGTTTTCTTTGCTAGTAAACTGTATGACCTTCTCTGCAATGGAAAGGGAACAATAACAAAAATACTCAGACTTTCATTCAGGGTTTTACATACAATAACCCTGAAATTCAACTCTGTAGAATGCTTTCTAAAAAGTCCTGAAAACACAGAAACGTGGGCTTGGTCCTCTGTGCTCCAAAAAGTTGTTTTTTTATCCAGTGTTATGTAATAGGTATTGTGATAAATAGGCAGCTTGTCATACAGTTAAAGTGTCACTTATGCTTTTCTGAGCTATAAACATCATGGACATAAGTTACTTTAGTTTTACTATGAGATAACATAGGGTTGGTGAACCCATACAAGAGTGCACTGTTGACCTTGCTTACTTACCTTGTGGTAAACACCTGAAGTGTCTCCACTTACCATTCTCAAGTGAGATAACTATCCTGCATGACCACTTCTCCTTCAGCATTTATAATGAATCTATGATTTGAAAATATCTGATAATTGCTTAAGTGCAACACTTGATGTCATCATCATGTTTCCATCTTCTCTGATTAGCAGAGGGACACTTTTCCATGCTGCAAAAGGAAGAAAGGTTGTCATTGTGCACACTATGTAAAAAGCCCTACAGCTCTTTGAACAGTATCATTACTGTCCACGGGGTGGCTATCAAGAAGTAGTCAAAACGAGAACTGTGCTGACCTCAAGATACTATTAGCCAGGGATGATAAAAGACATTGCAGATTAGGTATGTAAATTAATGAAACGAAATCCTGAACTATGTAGTTTAAATCGAAATACAAATTTGAAATTTACAATGCAAAGAATGATATTTATACATTTGGTGTGAAAATGTAAATTCTGTTCCCTTGCAATAATATTTTCATACATGAATGTTAATGTCATCATATTATTCCGTCCAAACTAGGTTAAATGATGTCTGCATTGCCAAAACGTGAGAAAGGAATTAAATCTGGATATCACCTTGAAAAGCATAAAGGTGAATTTTGGATTCTGAGACATCTACAACAATCTTCTGAAATTTCTTTTACATCCTTTCCATTGTCAATGCATTAGGAATGTTCTTAGCGCACACTGCATATACATGATATAAAGTCTTATCCACTTCCTTAAAAAGCAGTAAGAAATCTTTGAAAGAGAGAGTCAAAGATCATTATTTATTGTAGTGGGGTGGCTGCTCCACTCCAGGAGAGCAGGGGTTAAAAGCAGTCCTTGGAGAGGGCTGTGGCTGGGACCCAACTAGAAAAGGCGTTAAGAGCAGCTAGAGCTGAGGCTACACCCTGTCAGGCCACAGCTTGCCCTGATCTGAGGGCTAAAAGGAGGAGCTGGGTCAGGCTTACTCCAGCCTTGACCTGAGGAGGACCTAGTTGCCTGGGAGAGACAGGAAGCAGAACAGTGCTGGGGAAGGGTAGGCAGAGCTGGGGAGCTCTGGGCTGGCAAGTCACCAGGCTGAGGCCTTGCTGAAAGCCAAAGGAGGTACTGGGGCTGCAGGGAGACAGCTGAGCCAAGAAAGGCAGCAGGTCCAATGATGAGTGGCCATTACAGACTGTAGTTTTCCCCAGAGAAAGGGGACTATATGATGACTGGCAGTAGCCACTGAGACAAGGTGGGTATAGGGGACTGGGGTTCCCTTGGGAGGGGAGACCCAGAGTGTGGGGGTATTGCTGTGGGCAGAACCCCAGGTAAAGGGCACCGGGGTCCAGGAATAACATGGGGGCCTGAGGCAGGAGAGATGCCAGCCAGCAGGGGGTGCTTCAAGTGCTGGAATTGAGCTAATTCCTGGATGACCACCGGGAGACACCACAGCGGTGAGTCTGCAACCTGTTATGTTTAGCATATCCATTTTTATTATTGCTACACCATGAAGCCTTGAATTTGTAACAATGAGTTCAATGCGTATGCATGGCACAACAGTGCAGCAATGACCTCTATTGCTCCTTGCACTGGCATGGCATATTTCTGCAGGTTTATTCTTGTATCATTTTTCCTACCCCTATTCCTGTATTTCTTTTTTGTTTTTTGTTTTTTTTTTTTAAATGGAAATTAGATTCTGATTGTGTGGTTGTGGAAACCACATTTACAGTATTTACTCTGCTTACTACATATGGGCTTATTGAAAAAAATTAATAAGTGAGATCCAAAGTATGACTGTAACTGGTACCTTTGCATATAGGTCAGTCAGCCCTGGGAATTGGTGGGAATGGATTTAATAGAGCCATTATCAACAACAAAGAAGGGATACCAGTATATACTGACAGCCACAGATTATTTTACAAGATGGGTGGAAGCATTTCCCCTCTGAAATAAGTCAGCATATGAGGTGGGAAAGAAAATGTGCAAAGCTATTATTCGATTTGAATGTCCACAGTGGATACTGTCAGATTGCAGTTCTGAATTCAATAATAAAGTAAAAACTTATTTTTGAGGTGACTTTTTTTTATTATTTCTTCAACCACACTATCAAGTAACAAATAGTTGAGGGTGAATATTAGCTTCATTGCCCTTGTGGGGTTTTGGGTTTTTTTAATATAAATTGTTGCTGATGTTTTCTGAACACCCATTCTACTTTTTACAAACCCTGTGGTTGGTCACCCCATCAGGGTTGCTATAAACCTTTTTTTGGTGTCTTCTTACTCACCTCCCAAAAAAAACCCCACATATTATTCCAGGTAATAATACTAAAATATGGGATAGTAAACCACAGTAATTACAGCTAAAATCAATGGCAAATTGAGGAAGGAACATACATATAGACCTGTCCAAAGGCAAGTTTATGGTATAATTTATTTTCTTTCAGTTGACCTGGATATTTGCCAAAAAAAAAAAAATTGGATTAGAATGTAGTTTCACCAGACCATTCACAAACCAATAGATTTGATGGATTGGTTTGTGTTTTCATCCAAAGGTAATTTTAGGGTGGGAAAATTACAGTAGTAAAGGCAAGTAGAATGCATCATGCCAGAAGCTGCAAATTGGTTCTAAATCTTCAAAGTCAACTACATTGCAAGTCTTTTTACCATATCATATGTAAAATGAAAAATAATCATATCAATGCACTGTGGTGGTCTCCTCCTTATGCCTTTTTGATTCCATATAATCTGTATCAGTCAAGACATTGTTTACTTTTTTTCCTCACAAACTGATCAATCACCATTTGTTACAGAGCATTGCAGAAGTTGGCTGATAACACTGGAAGTAATTGGTATGAATTTCTTGATGACATTTTGTTTTTTTGTGATCTAAACCAAACATGACAACAAAAAGTCACCCTTTTGACTACTGTATGCCTTGGAAGTAAAATTTCTAGACCAAGTCTCAGAAAATTACACAGTAATTGTAGTTAAATACCATCAGCTTTTATGTAAAGAATCAAAGAATAACATATTCTCTTCATAAATCCCTTCTCCATTTGTTTACAAAGCCACCAATTTTCAAGGAACTCGCTGAACAATACTACAAAGAGTACAGCATAAATTTGAAATCTAGAAAGGATGCTGACATTGCACTGGCTTCTAGTAATATTTCTAAAGCACAAGAAATACACCAAATGCAGTATGCTAGAAGAAAGTTATAAATATGGGAACATAACATTTGAGGTTGGGGACTGTATTATGTTACTGAATGCGAGAAAGAGAACAAGAAAGGAAGGTCCGCTGCAACCTACCTATCATGGACCATACAAAATTACCATTTTTGTAGGTAAGAGTTAAACTGGAAACCATCCAGGGAAACTTTTAGAATCTGTGTATAGTATCTTCCACTTAAAATCCTTTAAAGAGCCACCAACATTAGGGTGCTGAAAACAGATCAGAGGAAAACATGGAAATGGAGACTGCTGTGGATGACATTGAGAAAAGTCCCCTCAGAAGAGATTGGAAAAATGGGTAGTGATGTACCTCACAAGCCTCATGATAGCAGAATGATCAACATGGAGGTTACGGACACGGAAGAAGAGGTGTGTGTAGGGGAAGAAGTTGCAAGCAATGATTCAAGTGGTGTTGATAACCTGCTTATGGAAGATGGGGAAGACAAACTATGGTTTCGCAAAGGTAAATTGCTTACTACACCTTTTTTATTTTATTTTTTAAAAAAAATAATCATTTACATTTATGAAGTACGTTAAAAAATTTAATGTGAAAATGACAGCATTCACTATGGTAAAACAGAAAAATGAAACTGTATTACCGTGCATGTAATATGTATTTTTTTCTAGTAAAACTTGTACGGACCCACAAGGTTACACTGAGACTGGAGGCCAAGGTGAGAAAAATCAGTTTGTATGACTTTTCATTTCATGGCCTGAAGCCAAGAAGCTGGCTGGGTGACTAGGTAAATTTCACTAGCAGTAAACTTGGGTGGTGACTGGATTGATTCATCAAATATTTTTGAAATTTTTAATGATTCTTTCATCTGTTGTAGGTTGTTAATACATATTTTTGTTATGTGATCGAGAAAGCAAGTGGAATGGTAGGCCACTTATTGTGATGCTACATGGAAATATCAATAATTAAACCATCAAATGAATATGTGGTAAAACATATTTAAGTCCAGATAGCCTAGACGTGTGAATATAAACCTCTCATTGAAGCATTTTGCTGTAGTTACTGCTGCCAAATATACTCAAAAGTATTTTGGAGTGTATATACCTGAGATACAATCCTTCTCATGTTGAAGGCCACCTTAGTTTTGCTACTCAGTTCAGTGAGGCCATGACTTCAACAGTGGTTTGGACACTGGTTAGTCAGCTTTCAAAGTAAGTCAGAGCACATGGTGGGTCTTAAAAATAAAAGGTTTTTAATCCATTTTATGTAACTTATTTGTAACGGTACCGATCTCTTCCATGTATGTATCTATGAACTACATCATGTTCTTCGTGTGTCACAAGGATTGATCCATTAAAAACTTGCTTGTATGTCAGCAGGCATGAGCCATCTTTTTGGTAGTTTCCACTAGCCTTCTGTCAGGCGGAGCAACACAAATGCCACTGAAGGTAAATGTTAACAAGTTTTCATGCCCAACATGGGCAAAGCACATTTTCATTAAGTCAGTTTAAACACTTTCTTAAGAAACAGTAAATACAATGCTATGTTGGGGAATGAGTAATAGTAAACGTACTGAAATTGGGAAATGCAGTATAATCTACATTGCATTGTTTGCTTCATTGCAAGTATAACTGCATTTTTAATTCTTCTTCCAATGAACACAGAGTGGAATTATGCAGCATGATATCTTATTGCTTCCTTTCAACGCATCAAATCAGTGGGTTATTGTGGTAAGATGTTTTCCATTGTTATGCTTTGGGATTGTCTACACTAAATGTAGTACTACATAACCGGATTCAAACACAACTATGTAGCAGTGATATAATTTCCTGTACTGTGGGCTTTCAATAAGTTTAACACATACAAATGGAATGTCAATGGAAGTCTTGAAATTCTGAGGGCTGCAGTTTAAAAAATTAAAATACTAGTGTGAATGTTATGTTGGTAATGTAAATTTAAAGAATATAGTCTAGTGTTTTAACCAAGAAATTCACACTGATTTTTCTCTTGTGTTAGTGAGACATTACAAATGAGAATATCTGCATGCAACATTTTGAAAAATCATTATAAAATTATCATATTACCAATAACGTGTATTTATACTTACAGATAACATTAATGGAAACAAAAGAATTGTTGTTTGACCCCTTGTGTGATGCGACAACATAGGAAAGAACCTTCCTGAGGAATTGGTGGTGGTCTTGTTTGTATTTTTTAGATACATTTATTGAAAATAGTGTTAGTGTGAAACTACATGTAAACTATGAAAATAAGTAAGAATGCTGAGAATAATATCTTCCTGATAGCTACAAAGAAAAATGGAAACAGAAGGTACTTGTACTCACTGTGCTTAATAATAGACATTGAGGGAACTTGTGCAATTTGAGCATGGCTAACTACTTCATTGAACGTGGGCACAAAACACTAGCATTTAGCGTGAGTGAGAAGGTGGTGTTAGTAACTTGGGCCATACCATGTCAAGATATATAAGACTGATACAATAATATGAAACCCAATGTTTATATATGAGCATTAAATCATTACAACCATTCATTAAATAGAAAAAGGATTAGTTCCGATGAAGTGAGCTGTAGCTCACGAAAGCTTATGCTCAAATAAATTTGTTAGTCTCTAAGGTGCCACAAGTACTCCTTTTTCTTTAAACATCTACAGTCACTGTAAGAAAAAGTGAAACCCACTTATACAGTCAGCTACTGTACTCCCTACAAATTTCAGATCCCTCATCTACCAAGTAACTGGAAAATCCACAATGGAACTCTGGAAAACATTGTGGAACACAAGAGACAAACTGATGGGCACAACTATGTGTGGACCACTCATCCTAAAGGTATTCAATAACAAATCTTCATTATTATTTGTTAATGATGTGTAATTATGATGGGTTTTCTAATTAGAAGTTATTAGTTTGCAGAAATGTATTTACAGCATAAAGACCTCAGTACTGTAGAAACCAGATGAGGTTCTAACTAGGTTTAGAAGAAAAATAGTAATTATTTTAATGAAAGAGTCAGGTAATAACTTTGTTACATATACCTAGTGAGCCCGTAGAATATGGGAAGATAACAGGAAGAGTGGAATAATGTTATATCACAAACAGTTATCTTAATACACCTACAGTGGGGTATATCACAGGTTTGGCTCTGCAATGATGACTCTGTATGAATAATTTCTTTAAGTACTGAAAAATGTGGAGGAGGGGGGGTAAATAGCTGATATTGATAGAGCAGTGAAATCTAAGTGGATGTCTTTATATCCGCCAGCAATAAACTAAGAGTTTGACAAACATAGATTAGGGTACTGATATAATTTAAAATGACCCCCCCCCCAAAAAAAAGAAATATTTGTAAACCAGTTAATTGAAATTGACTTTAAATAGAAATCTTGAGTTTATTCATTAGAGTTTTGGTCCTAACATAATTTTAGTACTGTACATTGTATTGACTTTTCAGAGAACATGGAGTACTGCAACTTTGTCACTTGCAAAAAAGAAAATGAAGGTTGCATGATGGTAAGAAACTAAAAATTTTGAGGAAAAAAACACCATATGTTGGAGCAGATAAGTAAGCAGAATGATTTATAGTACAAGAACAAAAGTCATGGCCTGAGATCTAGCCAGTTACATATAGACCCAACATAATAACCTGCCTTAGGATCAGGATTCTTGTAGTAATTCCACAGTAGTGAATATTTCCACCACTGCTGATAGCCATATCTTGGCTAATTATATTGTTCAAGGAATGTTTTTAAATTATATTTTAGCATTATTCTGTGATTTCATTTTCTCATCTATTACTTATCAGAAATCCAGTGTGACTCTTGTAAGAGGTGAGCACATCCCTCCTGCCTTCCAGAGGGAACCAATGAGGAGAACCCGATTAAGAGAGGAAAAAAATACTGCTGCAAAAAGTGTGCATAGGTCAGATGTTTACAAAAAATGTAATTTGTTTTGTGAAGAGAAATATTTTGGCTTTCCTGGAATAACACAACTGGAATATAAATGCGTAATAGAGAAGTTTAATTTCACTAAAGAAAAGTGTTAAGTGTATTTATAAACATGCTTAGATGCTTTTTTTTAAAAAAAATGTTGAAATGAAAAATAAGCAATTCTTGTGTACATACCTTGTTATAATAAAGCTTTTAAATTTTGAAAAATACCTCTTTGCCTACACTTACAGTGGCGATTTTGTCATACTCTGGTCCAGGGGTAGCTAATTGTGATGGACCATTGATACCCTCTTCGAATTTGCTATCCCTGGACCAGAGGATGACAAGAGTGAGAGGCAGCAAACTGTGTACTCAGCAATTCTGGATCTTGGTGTATGGAGATTGGAAAAAATAAGGGACTTTCCATGTAATAAAGGAACTGCTGGCAACCCTACCTATAATTCTCAGCATGCAGGAGCTGGGGCTGTCAGAGCCCTCCAGCAGGACTGAGGTCCCGCAGGACCTGCTTCCATAATAGTGGGAGTGGGTAAAATCTACTTTGTTGGGGAGGGGGGGAATTGGGTGTGTGTCGTCGTCCCCCCCCCCAAAAAAAAAAAAACCAAAAACCAAAACCAAAAACCCCAGCCTGTGGTAACTTGCAGGAAAACAAATAGAATTTCAGCAATGGAAAGCAAGCTTTCCACCTTTTTATTTTTTAAAAAAATAAATAAATGTTTTAATACTTTAAGCAAGGGATAGAAAGAGATTTGATGTCTATTATAACAGTGTTTATTTTAAAAAAAACTTTAAACATGGTTTAAGCAAAATTTGTTTTTTTAGTGGTAAAATTGTGTCTGAATTCTGTTCATATATATATTAAACAACCTTTTGTGTGTGGGTTTTTTGTTTTTTTTTTAGTAGCGGGGGGTGGGAAATCTAAGGTTTTCGTTAATGGGAGTAGGCTAAAAATGCAAGAAACAATGCAGGTGGGAGTGGGTACTGCAGGTGGGACAGGAGAAGAATTAAAAAATGATCCCATGCAAGGCTCTATTGTAACTCAAACGCCAAATATGGCAAGACAAGTGAGCGAAGGTAGCACTGCTTGATAGATTAACAGCTCATGCATGCTGTTGAAAATGATTATCCTCAGAAGAGTTCTGTGTAATCTCAAAAGCTTCTCTCTCGCCAGCAGAAGTTGGTCCAGTAAAAGATATTACCTCACCCACCTTCTCTCTCTAATATCCTCAGATATAAAGAGTTGTAGGGCTGAGAGTTATTGAAAGCAAATGAATCTCCTCTCTCTCTCTCTCATTCGCTCTCTCTAACTTTATGTGCCCTTCATTTTGTGTCTATGCCCAACATTTCATCCCACATTTGGGCATGTGCAGGTAGAGTAGTTAAGGAGAAGAAAGCTGCCCATAATGCAGGGATCATTTAACTAACCAGTATAAAATACGCACAAACACTGGCGTTCATGAATCATCACCATGTGGTGAGAGGACTGGGTGATGTTTGACCTGGCCCACAATGTCATTTATCTACCACAAGTGACCTGTCCCTATGAACCACCTCCATGGGCTGTGACAAGGGAGGCATGCATTGCCTCAGTCAGACTCACAAATTAGGAAGCCCTACCCCAGTAAGAAAGGGCCATGAGCAATCAAACATCAGCCACACTTACATGTCCTGGCTAAAGGATAGCACCTCAGTTTCATTGCTGCATGGGGCTGTTGAAACCATGTGTCCTTAAATGGATCAGTGAATCAAAGTCTACCCTCCTCAGACGTTCTTGTTAAACCCTGGATTTGTGCTGGAAATGGCCCACCTTGATTATCATACACATTGTAAGGAGAGTGGTCACTTTAGATAAGCTATTACCAGCAGGAGAGTGGGGTGGGAGGAGGTATTTTTTCATGCTTTGTGTGTATATAAAAAGATCTTCTACGCTTTCCACAGTATGCATCCGATGAAGTGAGCTGTAGCTCACGGAAGCTTATGCTCAAATAAATTGGTTAGTCTCTAAGGTGCCACAAGTCCTCCTTTTCTTTTTGCGAATACAGACTAACACGGCTGTTACTCTGAAAGTCTACTTGTATTGATTTTAGCACATAATATTGTGAAAACGCTATTGAAATCTAATGAGCTAGGCTAAACTGTCTTCTGGGGAAAACAGAACACGCTTGTGGGTAAAGCACAGGACAGGGATTCAGGAAGCACAGCTTTCAGTTCTCTCTGCCACAGCCTCCCCATGTGATCTCTGGTGAGTGACTAAGGTCTTAACTTGAGAGATGTTGCACACCCCAGATGTCACCTCTGAGGACAGGAACAGGCTTTTAATCTCTCCGATTTGTCCTTTCCTGTAATATGGGGCTAAAAATGATTCCCTGCTTCACAGGGGTGTTGTGAGATTTCATTTATTCACTCTTATGGTGTGTTATAAGATGGAAAGAGCTATAGAAATGCAGAATATCATTATTAACGTAAAAAAACTTTAGTCCGTGGGACTCTAGGGCAGACTTGCTAACACTAGATGTTGCTGTTGCTACAAATTGAGCCAAACTAGAAAAAGAGCATTAACAAAATTCTCTTTCAGACCCAGCCTTGATGAAAAACCTGCGATAATGCCTGGACAATAATACCACCAAGCAGTGATGCTTTATTCCTTTAGGCAGAATTCTGCCTGTTACGTACATACAACATCCCTTGCTGTCACTGGGAGAGGTACAGGTGTAGCTCAGGCTTAATGTCTGAGGAAAATAATTTTCTAAAGCAAACATGAGGAGGGGGGTGTCAGCAAATCTATCGCACAGTGCTGCCATCTGTTGTGTTTTTATCATGAATCTTGAGATATGTAGTGTTTTAGTTAAAGCCCTAGCTCCTGGTAGACCAGGGATTACTGGAGAATCTCAGCTTTCACTGGTTTTAAAACAGCATGTTCCTAGCTTTTACGGTATCAGAAAAAAATGTCACAAAAATGAGACATATGGGCACCCCAAAGTTCAGAAACCATCAAGCAAATTAAAAACAACCCCTCATTAATTATTTTTAAACAGCACTCCACTCATCTAGATACAATTATACAGTCAGGGCCTTACTCAATTTCCCCCTGCCTCTTTATGTGAAGTTTTTCAGGCAGCAGCAGGGGAGAGAAAACATTTTAAAAATGATGTTGTAAAATGTGATGGTAAAACCACAAAAATTGACTGATGAATTCAAGGGCAAGTTTAGAACCTGACTTTATTTTTATTTTTTACAACTGACTAGATTTCAAACTGACAGTATCTCTTCATCACCAGAATATTCCACTGAAAACTTTCCCAGGGATGTTTGCAGGAAGCCTGCACACTTTTCTTGCCTCAATCTTGCTGTTTTGCAGGTGAGCAGCCATGGTTTTATTCTAATTTAATTTATTAACTGCTAAAATTTTATTATAGAAGTGTTATTGAGTACTTATAATACTCCAGTTTATGTATATGTTACTGTAGAACTTTGTTGTAAAGGGAAAAATAATTAACAAAATATAGCCGGATGTTTCTAACTTTCTCAACAAAAATATCAAGACTGTAGTTCATTTAAGTTAATGTTTTAAAGCTTGTTAGACTCATTTAAAGGTAAGCCACAATGAAATATCTGGTTTTGTAAATTTGTTGTATGTGAAATGGTAAGTGTGAGCAATCATCTACAAAATCTGATGCACTATAAATGCAGGTAATTACATGCAATAATTTGGTAATTTGAATATTTTAGAAGTTGTGCATGAAAAAATAACTATAAAAACAACTGGTCTTGTATGAATAACAGCAATAAATACTGCTAGAGATGCCTGCAGGCAATGTGAACTGGTGGCTGAATTTATTACTTTGAACATTGATACCGGAGACCTGAATCTAGTGGGTGAAGCACTGGACTGGCACTCAGGCGAGCTGGGTTCTGTTTCTGGCTTTGCCACTGGCCCACTAGGTGACCTTGGGCGTGTCACTTCACCCCTTTATGCCTCAGTTTCCTTCTCTGTAAAATGGGGATGATACTGGCCTTCTTAGTGAAGCACTCTGAGTTCTACAGATGAAAAGTGTTAGATAAGAGATAGATATCATTATTCTCTTCTCACATGCACTGCTGTAAACTAGGTGTAGTTCCATAGAAGTCACTTGAGTTATGCCCATGTAAATAAAACTGTCCTCCTTTTTTTTTTTTTTTTTACACCAATCAGACTGGTAGCACTATTATTATTAGTAATTTGTTTTACCATAACACTTAGGAGCCCAGTCATGGACTAGGACTCCATTGTGCTAGATGCTGCTCAACACAGAACAAAGAGCTCACTATCTAAGTATGTGTGCTGTATCACTGCTGTTGGACGACAGGAAGATAAATCTATTTTTGAAAAACTAGCCTAGGAGTCTGGAGTGGTACCATGTGCAGTGAATTATTGGTCTTGGTCCATTTGCTAGCGAGCAGGTGTCTGTCACAAAAGCCACTTCAATTATGGCAGTCTCAGCAAAGAGGCCATTGTTTGAATGTGCATGAAAAATAAACTGCTCTCTGTGCCCTAGAGGTGGTTATGAGACACCTTGGCAGAGTAATGTTGCACAGCTGTTGCCATGTTGCGCCTGTTAGCAATCTGAAAAGGAGGACTTGTGACACCTTAGAGACTAACCAATTTATTAGAGCATAAGCTTTCGTGAGCTACAGCTTACTTCATCGGATGCATACAGTGGAAAATATAGTGGGGAGATTTTATATACACAGAGAATATGAAACAATGGGTGTTACCATGCACACTGTAACCAGAGTGATCGGCAAACCTGGTGGCTGAACTTTGTGACTTTGTCCTCACCCGTAACTATTTCACATTTGGGGACAATGTATACCTTCAAATCAGCAGCACTGCTATGGGTACCCGTGTGGCCCCACAGTATGCCAACATTTTATGGCTGACTTAGAACGACTCTTCCTCAGCTCTCGTCCCCTAATACCCCTACTCTACTTGCGCTATATTGATGACAACTTCATCATTTGGACCCATGAAAAAGAAGCCCTTGAGGAATTCCACCAAGATTTCAACAATTTCCATCCCACCATCAACCTCACAAGAGATCCACTTCCTGGACACTACGGTGCTAATAAGCAATGGTCACATAAACACCACCCTATACCGGAAACCTACTGACCGCCATTCCTACTTACATGCCTCCAGCTTTAATCCAGGACGCACAACACGATCCATTGTCTACAGCCAAGCTCTACGATACAACCACATTTGCTCCAACCCCTCAGACAGAGACAAACACCTACAAGATCTCTATCAAGAGTTCTTACAACTACAATACCCACCTGCTGAAGTGAAGAAATAGATTGACAGAGCCAGAAGAGTACCCAGAAGTTACCTACTCCAGGACAGGCCCAACAAAGAAGATAACAGAATGCCACTAGCCATCACCTTCAGCCCCCAACTAAAATCTCTCCAACGCATCATCAAGGATCTACAACCTATACTGAAGGACGACCCATCACTCTCACAGATCTTGGGAGACAGGCCAGTCCTTGCTTACAGACAGCCCCCCAACCTGAAGCAAATACTCATCAGCAACCACACAACAAAAACACTAACCCAGGAACCTATCCTTGCAACAAAGCCCGCTGCCAACTGTGTCCACATATCTATTCAGGGGACACCATCATAGGGCCTAATCACATTAGCCACACTATCAAAGGCTCGCTCACCTGCGCATCTACCAATGTGATATATGCCATCATGTGCCAGCAATGCCCCTCTGCCATGTACCTTGGCTAAACTGGACAGTCTTTACGTAAAAGAATAAATGGACACAAATCAGACGTCAAAAATTATAACATTCAAAAACCAGTCGGAGAACACTTCGATCTCTTTGGTCACTTGATTACAGACCTAAAAGTGGTAATTCTTCAAAAAAAACCAACCTTCAAAAACAGACTCCAACGAGAGACTGCTGAATTGGAATTAATTTGCAAACTGGATACTATTAACTCAGGCTTGAATAGAGACTGGGAGTGGATGAGTCATTACACAAGTAAAACTATTTCCCCTTGTTTATTTCCCCCCACCCTTCTGTTCTTGTCAACTGCTGGAAATGGCCCACCTTGATTATCAGTACAAAAGGTTCAACCCTCCTCTTTCCCCCCCGCCCCCCGCTCTCCTGCTGGTAATAGCTCACCTTAAGTGATCACTCTCGTTACAGTCTGTATGGTAACACCCATTGTTTCATGTTCTCTGTGTATATAAAATCTCCCCACTATATTTTCCACTGTATGCATCCGATGAAGTGAGCTGTAGCTCACGAAAGCTTATGCTGAAATAAACTGGTTAGTCTCTAAGGTGCCACAAGTACTCCTTTTCTTTTTGCAGATACAGACTAACACGGCTGCTACTGTACTCCTTTTCTTTTTACTCTGAAACCTGTTAGCAATCTAGCACTTTAAATGACTGGGAAGTGCATTTTAAAGGGGAAAAATATTTGTCATCCTTACATTTTAAATTTGGGCCGGATTCTGTTCTGAATCACACCAGTGTAAATCTGGAATATTCAAGTCAATAGTATCTCCAGGTATGGGCCCCAATCCTGCAAACTGCTCTGTGTGGGTGGATCTCTCTCCCTGCATGTAGCCCAATTGAAGTCAACCGTGTTCTGCACAGGTATAAGGATGCGTCCATATGAAACAGTTTGGCCTTAGACTGATATATCGGAGAGCATATATTAAGGATATATACTGAGATTGCATCTTGTTCATTACCACAAGAGGGAAACCAATACCAATAATATGACTTTTGTTTTTAACTGTGGAAGTTGTGGAATCATGTTTGTCCATTTCAAGTCTACTGAATATCTCCTTCCCTTTCCTTATAGCAGTTTTGCAGTTGAATCTTTCAACCTGGCATATGCAAAACACCAATGAACACTATTTCACATTCCATTTGTTAAATGTGGTGTGAAATTAATTTCCTGGATTTGTCTGGCTTGTCTGAATGGCATAAATAAAGCTGTTAACAGAAAGTTGTGATGGAGCTGACTGTGTTGTTTTCATAGTGGAATTAAACTGCTCATATACAAACAGGAAGAAACTTGTCTTGTCTCAAGCCTGGTAAAATAAAGACTCTTCCTCCTTATCTGGCTAAGTGTGAAAAATTAAATAATAATTTAGGAGTCATGGGCAAAAATATTCTTAGTTGTTTTTCCCTACCCCCAATAACAATAGCATTCAGATAATGTTCTGAAAACAGGGCTTTAGGCTTCAGCCCTTGTTGAGACATTTCATAATGCATTCTGGGCCAAATTCTGATCTCATTTATCCTACCATAAACCAAAGCAACTCTGCTGACTTCAGTAACTTAAATGACGTAATTGTTTTGTGCTGGTGTACCCGTACTAGTAGCCCTTATTCAGATTCTGAGTTGTGAACATTAATGCAACATAATTTACTCCTTTTCTTAACACAAGAACTAGAGGTTACCAAATGAAAGTAATAGGCAGCAGGTTTAAAACAAACAAACAAACAAACAAAAGGAAGTATTTCTTAGAATCATAGAATATTAGGGTTGGAAGAGACCTCAGGAGGTCATCTAGTCCAATCCCCTGCTCAAAGCAGAAAAACACCAACTAAATCACCCCAGCCAAGGCTTTGTCAAGCCGGGCCTTAGAAACCTCTAAGGAGGGAGATTCCACCACTTCCCTAGGTAACCCATTCCAGTGCTTCACCACCCTCCTAGTGAAATAATGTTTCCTAATATCCAACCTAGACCTCCCACACTGCAATTTGAGACCATTGCTTCTTGTTCTGTCATCTGCCACCACTGTGAACAGCATAGCTCCATCCTCTATGGAACGCCCCTTCTGGTTGTTGAAAGCTGCTGTCAAACCCCCCCTCACTCTTCTCTTCTGCAGACTAAATAACCCCAGATCCCTCAGCCTTTCCTCATAAGTCATGTGCCCCAGCCCCCTAATCATTTTTGTTGTCCTCCGCTGGACTGTCTCCAATTTGTCCACATCCCTTCTGTAGTGGGGGGACCAAAACTGGACACAATACTCCAGGTGTGGCTTCACCAGTGCCGAATAGAGGGGAATAATCACTTCCCTCAATCTGCTGGCAATCCGCCTACTAATACAGCCCAATATGCCGTTGGCCTTCTTGGCAACGAGGGCACACTGCAGACTCATATCCAGCTTCTCGTCCACTGTAATCCCTAGGTCCTTTTCTGCAGAACTACTGCCTAGCCGGTTGGTCCCCAGCCTGTAGCAGTGCATGGGCTTCTTCCTTCCTAAGTGTAGGACTCTGCACTTGTCCTTGTTGAACCTCATCTGATTTCTTTTGGCCCAATCCTCCAATTTGTCTAGGTCACTCTGGACCCTATCCCTACCCTCCAATGTATCTACCTCTCCCCCCAGCTTAGTGTCATCTGCGAATTTGCTGAGGGTGCAATTAATCCCATCATCCAGATCATTAATAAAGATGGTGAACAAAACTGGCCCCAGGACCGACCCCTGGGGCACTCCACTTGATACCAGCTGCCAACTAGACATCTAGCTGTTGATCACTACCCATTGAGCCCTACAATCTAGCCATCTTTCTGTCCACCTTATAGTCCATTCATCCAATCCATACTTTTTTAACTTGCTGGCAAGAATACTGTGGGAGACCGTATCAAAAGGTTTGCTAAAGTCAAGATATATCACATCCAATGCTTTCCCCATATCCACAGAGCCAGTTATCTCATCATAGAAAGCAATCAGGTTGGTCAGCCATGACTTACCCTTGGTGAATCCATGTTGACTGTTCCTGATCACCTTCCTCTCCTCCAAGTGCTTCAAAATGGATTCCTTGAGTGCCTGCTCCATGATTTTGCTGGGGACTGAAGTGAATCTGTCGTGCTGGGAGCTGGGGGGATTTGGCTCTGGTGCCTTTCTCTGTGTGATTCATGAGCGGGTCTGGGAGCATTCATGCAATATAGCTGGGTGTGGGTCTCTTTGCGGTTCCACTGAGTGATAACCTCCTGGAGGGGTTTGCTGCTGGTCACTAGCAAGGCATTGTGAGGGACAGCCCAGGCTGGAGAGAGTTAAGGGGGCACAGTGGTCCTATGGTCCCAGGTTGCACCCTGGGGATCCCGTCACAAATCTTCTAGGACCTCTATTCCTTCCCTCCACAAGTGCAGGAGAGAAAATCAGGGCAAAACTATGAAAAGCCACAGACTATTTTGTAGTCACAAACATGCCCTTGCATAATTATCTAAGCCTCTACATTTTTCTAGTAATATTTTAGGAGCATCTTATGACCTATTGGATCTTTTGCTACCATCCCCTTTGCCCCCTCACAACAGTTGTATTTTAAAAGGTTCTTCTTTGAAAGATTCTACTTGCTTGAGATAGATTCCTCATGATTAAAATGGGGAATGTGGTTGTAACTGGCTATATCTCTCAGATGAGTTGCAGCCTTTAAATTACATCTTTTGAAGATAGCCTTCCAAGCAACCCCACACCTCCATTTCTCCCCTCCCTCAACTACTGTTTTAGTCCCCAGTCCTGTATACACTGGTGCATGTAGTTAGCTCTAAGCACAGGAGTATTCACATTGCCTTCCAGTGGGGCTACTCACATGAGCAAAGTAATGCATGTGCATAAGTGTTTGCAGGATCAGGTGCATAAAGGAGCTGGCTGGGTTAAAAATAATAGGCCATTTTATCCCTAGTTTAACTTCACTGACATTAATGGAGTTACACCAAGAATGAATTTGACCCGGTACATTAAAAAACAACCCTTCTCCTCACATCCCAATTTCCTTATCTATATTGATGGCATCATAAAAATTGGAAGCATTTACTTTTACTAATTTACTTTTCCCCGTGTATGCAGCTTGGACAATGAAGCTAAGCTACCAGGGCAATTTGCATCCCTCTGCACCAGCAGGCTCTGCTCTGCCCCAGGAAGGAGCCCCCAATGGGTTGTATGGAGTGATGTTGTAGCTGTGTCGGTTCCAGGATATTAGGGAGACAAGGTGGGTGAGAAACACCACCGGCCACCCTTGGGGAAGACAAGGTGGGTGAGGTAATGTCTTTTATTGGACCAACTTCTGTTGGTGAGAGAAGAAGAGCTTCAGGTTATGAAGAAAAGCTCTGTGTATCTCAAAAGCCCGATAAAATACATTACCTCACCCATCTTGTCTCCCCCAAGGGTGGCAGGTGGTGGTTCTCCTTAGAGCCATTGAGGATGTGCCAGGGGAGCTCTACAGAGTCCAGAATCGATGCATTTCCCAGTGCCTCAGCCATCCCCAATCACCTGGTGTTGAGGCTGCGCTGCCTAGTTGCTGGCCACCAGCAGGGCAGGACTTGCAGGAGCCTTCTTCTGCCACTTTCCCCTCAAGTCTGACTAGGTACTGCTCTGTGCCCGGGGGTTATTCTGGCATAACCTAGGACTGAATCTAGGTCAGTGTTTTCATTTTGTTTCTAGTCAGTTCTGCTTTCTGGCTGTCATGACTAACACCACTTTGTTGTGTATGGATTGTAAACGCTCCAGATGAATGTTCACACTTAAGCAAAACAGATTTTATGTAAACAATTAAAAAACAAAACATTTCTATCACAATTAGACTTAGAAAAACATCTCTATGTAGGTTTTTGTTTCTAAACCAAGCTTTAAGTTAGCATCTGAGCTGCCTGACAGGAACCCTTAACGTTTCAGGAGGTGCTTTGCTACCATTCTCTTCCCTCCCCCCCTGCCCCCCCCCCGCACTTTTCCCCTGTCTGTCCCGTTCTGTGCTGCCAAGGTGGTCTAATAGTGTAAGGGGGCCCCACTGCCAACTCACCAATTTAGTTCTGTGTGTCCCTGCCGCAATTGTAAATCCCCAGCCCTCAAATAGCTCCCAGTGCAGCCCTCTGTGCTGTTTGCCAGCATTCAGACTGGCAATAATATTTACAATACCTACTCACTCGTGTGGAATAGATCTCTAACTATCAAATGTTGTGGAGTTGAAAAAAGAAAACTCTAGTATCTCGGACTCATGACTGCTTTGACAAGATCTATAGTTATAATTGTGAGTCATATCATTGTGAGCTGACTCTATGGTTAGGCTGAGGTAATAGCCAAGACATGGGATTAAGAGAACATCATGGGATTAAGCTGTAAAATTCCACTACTCTCTAAATCAGGTTTGGAAAGAATTAAGACACCAGAGATATTTTTGGTGGAAAATTATTGCAGAGCTCTGTGGGCAGCATAATGTACCTTTAGAGTACATAGAGAATAATAATAAAGGAGACTTATTAATAATCAGAGACTGCTGTAGTGTTCCTGAGCAAAGTGTACATCTTTCTGCATAGCTGTGTGTGCAAAATGTCACGTCTAACCAACCCCATCAGCCACTACAAGCAAATGCAGGATTGTCTTGGCCGGTGCTGTGTTGCTTAGCAACACTTCGAAGCAGCATGCTACACATCATGCACAGAGTTGCCTACTGCGTTGTACCGGGGCT
Organism: Lepidochelys olivacea; assembly: GCF_965140295.1. Classification (NCBI taxonomy): domain Eukaryota; kingdom Metazoa; phylum Chordata; order Testudines; family Cheloniidae; genus Lepidochelys; species Lepidochelys olivacea. The sequence continues at coordinate 166,277,665 of NC_140411.1, read as the reverse complement.
GATTTCAATGATTTTTTTTAACTGTAAAAATATTAATTTGCAGCTCACAAATAGAAACAGCACCAAGGCATTATGAGGTGATGTCCCTTCTTGAAGTGGGCATGCACAGCTCTTGTTGCCTTTAACAGGAATCACAGGTAGCCCCGGGCTAAATTTAGCCCTATGTATATAGAATGTGAGTGTAATTCATGAGATACAAGTTCTTTTCGTGCTGAGGTGGAGCACACTTTGGAGATAATAAATAAAGAGGATGACGTATGAAAACAGCTCTCAACGTGATGTGGTGCAGATTATGTGATATTAAATGAATGAACATTCAAATATATTTTTAAATAGCCCTTTTTTGCCCTAGATGCACAAATCCTGGTGAGATGTTCCACGTGTTCTTATATAAATGGCAGGGAGGCACACACAGGATTTTGGTGTGTTTTGGGGATTTATAGCATCCCAGAAGGGAGCTGCTAACAAAATTCCATTTATTGTTGCTCAGATCAGTTCCTGCTTCTGATGCGTACGAATCAAGTGGAGGAGACTGTCTAAGAAACCCTATGCTGCTGGAGTGCCTCGTAATGAGATTGCATAACATCACGGTTCCATGGCCAAAAGAGGAAATCCAATCTGATTTCACGAGAAACTGAGGTATTGGTGTGTAAAGGCCAACAGCAGAGGCCTGTTCTTAAGGGGTGCAGAGAAACTGATGTTAGTAGAAATTTCAGGTGCTCAGCCCTCAAGATCAGCTGCTACTTTGTCCTAGGGCTGTAAAGGGACATCTCCCTGGGAATTGTACAGTGTGCAACAGGATCTTGAATAATACTGAAACCTCTGGGTACAGAATACACTTCACTGGACAAATCATTACTGAAGGTCTCTCCAGGTAGTAGAGGAAAGGCTGACACAGAGAGCTGATTAAGCTCAGCAGATCATTTCTGGAATTTGGGCCTTGAGGTTTTCTTCTTCACATTAGACAACTGACTTGGAACATGGGGAGGATAATGCTTAAGCCAAACAAGGAGGGAAGCAAGAGGTGGGCTCCTTGAGACGCTGTTTCATCAAAATACACAAGGATTTGTGAGATATACAGTTGCACATCAAGAATGCATTATGCACACAACACACCAAAACTCTGCTTTTCATTTACACTTGCAGATGTGGCAGTACGGGTGGAATAATCACTACAATCTTTTTGTCTTATCCTTATTTCTCTAGAGAGCAGTAGTTTAATTTTAGGTTAACCCACACCACATTATGTATTGGTTTACGGTATGTAAATTTATGTGCTGTAACCCATAATAATCCACAGCTAATCATACTGCTCTAAGGCAGAATGGCACATGTTTAAAGGCCTCTCACAGATTTCATTAGTACAGTAGAGAAGACACGAGCAGCCAGTTAAATTTTGAAATCGGTCTCCAATGAGTGGCCAAGCAAAATGAGGCCTGGAGCTCAACCGGACGGTGTTTCTGTCTGTAACACAATAATGGTCCCTCAAAGAAAGATGGATTTCCTGACGGTTGAGAATTGCCACAGGGAAAGTTCCCATCTCCTTGCTATAAAACAGTGTTCTCCACAGAAAGTGACAGGGAATCTTGGTGACAGGCAGGGACCACAAGAAGACTAACCACTAATGAAAATAGAAAAAGAATAGCCTAAAATTTTCTTTTCATCGATTTTCATTATAAACTAGCTTCTGCTTTCAGTACCATTAATGTCTCATTATCACTACCCTACTCACAGAGCTACTGAGCACTAACCCCACCTACTGCTGCCTGTGTTTGCCTCAGATGGCTCATTATTTTACAAATTAGAGAATGTGCTAACAACAGAAATATTGGACCATTGTTCTGCTCATCACCTGGCTCAAAACAGGATTCCCTAACTGGGTTTTGTAGCTATACAGCAGGATAATCAGAGGGAGGAAGCCACTGCAGGCTCTGCTGATATTACTGTGACACTAAATTCCCTTGCCAGTTGCTTTTTTTTTTTTTTTAAGAGGAAATTTAATTGATAGTGGCCCATTTCTCCTCTTTTCCCTTTGATTGTTGTATCCTCCTTGTTCTTTTCCTTCCATCTTTGACAAGGGATATAATTTTTTTTCTCTTTATCATATCAAGACAGATGGCACAGTCACCCTCATTCTTTCCAAAAGACCAATGAAAGCTCGAAGAACTACTCCATAAATGTTAAGGAAAAGTTAGCACATGTGACTCCATTTTGGTTTGGGGCTCACCATTGTTTAAATGCCAGCACATTATACACCAGGAGGAGTGATCCTTAGATACTGAATCCCTGTGAAAATCCTCCTTTTTGTCTCCAGCCTGCCTTGACTCCCAGTATCTGGTTTTTGTTAGTCTCTAACTTCCTGTCTCTTGGCCTTGATGTGAGGCCTCCCATCCTGATAATAAAAGTTACTAATGCATGGCTTTAGGACCATGCTGTGTAATTAACATACTGGTATAGCACGAGGAATGCACCAAGCAGGGATAGGTGGTAGATAAAACAAGGGTTTGTTTATTGGCTAAGGTTTCCGATGCATGAGGGCAACATGCTTTGCTAAAAAGTATATAACCTTTGTATAAACTGTATTCAGGGTCCCCTCCTGGCTAGCAGGGGGTCACCACACTCGAGTGTAATAAACTTAGTGTCTTCTGGGAACTCTGCAGTTGTGGACTTTGTTTCTGTGCTTCAGCCTAAATTCGAACTGTGCGTGACTTATCAGGTATAATTCGCAGCACTGGTGTGCGTGTCCTACAAGGTATAATTTGCAGCAGTTGTGTGCGTGTCCTACCAGGTGTAATTTGTAACAGTTTTGGCTACCATGGAGGGACTCTAGGCTCGCCCCAACAAGTGAGACTACACTCCTCCTCTTGGACAGCTCCAGCTGGCACAGGGTGAGTTCACCTTTGAGAACTCTGAGGAGGGGGGGTGTGAGCTGTCGCTTAGGCGATAAGGTGGCACATTTGGTGTCCTTTTGGTAGCCCATTATGGGTTCTGGGCAGAGTGTAAGTAAGGGGACCCCTTTGGTTGAAATTCTCGAGAATTGGGGGACTATTTCTGGTACCCATGGGTTAGGTAAAAAAAAAAAAAAGCTGTAATCTTGTGCAAGGTTGAGTGGCCAGCACTAACAACTCAAACACTTTTTGACTGGCCACCGGATGGTTCCTTTGCTGGGGAAAAATTAACAGCAAAAAAAAAAACAAAAACAAACAAAAACAAGGTGAAGTGCTAGTAACCTCTCCCTTGTCCAATGACAAAGCTAACCTGCATTCAGTATTTGCTAAAGAAACCAAAGCACTACAGGGTGACGTGCTAATAACCTCTCCCCTGTATAATGCAAAACCATGACTGTTCCAAGAAAAAAGAAAAAACGCCTGCTCTGCTAAAACCACCAAAACCCAAGGATTCCTGACTGCAAAAAACACTGAAAATTGGCCTTAATGGCAAAAACGGAGCATTGTACATTGGCAGGGAGGAAGTTGCGGGATTTATTCTTGGGAATGTGAAGTAAAGTGGTCGGGTGGGTTTATTCCAGAGGCTGGAACCTGTGCTTGTAGGCAGGTATAAATACCAAAAACGCCTTACAGCCACGAACATTACTCCCACCATCTGCCACCATTCCTTTGCAGGTAAAGGTTCCTGGATCCATCATAGCTACGTTAAGTTGGTGCTGGGACCCCCACCTGACCCTGACAAGCCATTGGATGAGCCACTTCACGAATGAACACTACAGCCAACTCATGGACTGAGCTTTCCAGCTACTGGGACCTTCACAGCCCACCAGGACTTTTTGTGTTCCTGTTTATTGGACTTACATTGGGGGTAGTGTTTTTTTGTATGGTACAGGGGAGGATGTCGACATAGAAAATACAGTTTTTGTAGGGAATTTTGTGGGGTGCAAGGACACCACCCAAATCAGCTCTTGTGCTGGAGGCCCCTCTACCTACTCCAGGACCCCGTGGCCGGTCCCCGAGGGGTCTGGCTGGTATTGGTTATGCAATCACACAGCCTATAAGGTTCTCCCAGCAGGATGGTGTGGTACATGTACCTTAGGGGCTATAGTACCCGCCGTGACAGTACACCAGAACCTGACCCGGGAAGAAATCCGCAATCTAATATGAAAGCACAAACGAAGTATTCCTTTAAACCCCCTTTCTCAACGGCCCAAAGGCTTTCACTCCTTTGTGCGTTGGTTTCTGCCATGGTTAAAAGTAAGCAAGCTAAAAAAAAGCTATAGTTAACATTTCAGCTGCTTTGGAACTAATGGCAAATGCTACTGCAGATGCTCTCTCTGCCCTTCAAATTGAAGTCACCCAGCTATCCCAAACTACATTGCAAAACCGCCTAGCCCTGAATTATCTCCTTGCAAATCAGGGCGGGGTTTGTGCTCTGGTCAACTCAAGCTGTTGTGTATGTGTAAATCAGCAACATAGGGTGGAAACTAACATCCACGTCCTCAAGCAACAGGCAGCCCTATTCCACCACATCAGCCTCGACACTACCAACGCAGGATTCCAGGAGGTCTGGGACTGGCTCACCTCATGGCTACCGGATGTGGGGACTTGGGGACGGCACCACGCTCGAGCGTAATAAATTTAGTGTCTTTTGGGAACTCTGCAGTTGTGGACTTTGTTTCTGTGCCTCAGCCTAAATTCGAACTGTGCGTGACCTATCAGGTATAATTCGCAGCACTGGTGTGTGTGTCCTACCAGGTATAATTCGCAGCAGTTGTGTGCGTGTCCTCTCAGGTGTAATTCGTAACAATAAAACAGACTTTTTCAAACAAATAATCTAAATCCACCATAGGCAGTTTTCATTGCTTATTTGTACATTGCCCATAACTTTTTTGTCAAGTCAAAAAAGACTGCGTCTGTATTTGAATATGTGTGTGCATGTGTGTGCTTGCACACACCGCAGAACTATGATAAAAGAACACTAAGGTTGAAAAGTCAAGCCCTTAAAAGTTAGAAAATACCAGAATTAAGGTTGCCTGGGCATCCTTAATTTGCCTGTTTTATGTGTGTGCATTGTGACAGTCTTTGATTACATGACCATAACTTATTTTGTCCACAGGACCCATGCTGCATTGTGTGTGCAGGATGGATGCTGCTCACTGAATGGATAGTTGTGACTTCAGTTCCTGTCTTGACAGTGATGACTTCAAAATCTACCTCCCCTTTGGGACAGAGACGTCTCATTTCAGGTGTCTGTACAAAAAATAGTAATATAATAATATAAATATTATTATTAAGTTGCTCCAGCTTCGGCTTCAGCCCTGGATGGTGGGACTCAGAGCCCTGGGCTTCTCCCCACATGGCGGGCCTTCAACTTTCCACCCTAAGCTCCAGCAAGTCTAATGCCAACCCTGCTTGGTGGACCCCCTGAAACCTGCTTGTGGCCCCCCAGCGGGTGCCAGACCCCTGGTTGAGAATTGCTGCCCTACGGAATATTCTCAAGTGCATTTTCCAGTCCAGTTCTAAATTACGGGGTGTAACGGCTGGAGTAATTTTAAGACAACAGGTTTTCACAGGTTGGACTAATTTGAACTTCAGTCCCAGTGTATTTTCTATATTTTCCAAGATATTCAGTCATTTTGGACTCTTGCTGAAAAAAGAATATAATGAAGACATTAAATTTATAGCTTTTTTAATGTCTTCTGAAGAGTCTGCAGCTCGTACTAGCACTAGTTGGAGTAGATGGCCTCTGCAGTTTGTATAGGAGAGATTAGAGTTACACTTTTCTCTGAGCAAAGCTTGTACTCCACCATGTCTTCCAGAGAAGTTTGCAGCTCCATCAAATGCAGAAGCAGCCATCTGTTTGGGGTCCAATTGATAAGCATTTAACTCTAAGATGTGGGTTGTCACAGATGCAGCCGATGTGTCTTTTATAACTTGAACATCTAGACCAGTGGTTCCCAAACTTGTTCCACCGCTTGTGCAGGGAAAGCCCTTGCCGGGCCGAGTCAGTTTGTTTACCTGCTGAATCCGCAGGTTCGGCCGATCACGGCTCCCAGTGGCCGCAGTTCGCTGCTCCAGACCAATGGGAGCTGCAGGAAGCGGCGAGGGCTGAGGGATGTACTGGCTCCCACTTCCCGCAGCCCCCATTGGCCTGGAGCAGCAAACCACGGCCAGTGGGAGCCGCGATCGGCCAAACCTGCAGACGTGGCAGGTAAACAAACCGGCCCGGCCCGCCAGGGGCTTTCCCTGCACAAGCGGTGGAACAAGTTTGGGAACCACTTATCTAGAAATGCATCTACTGGCCTACCACGGACATCAAGATAACGTACTCAATGACTTAATACTTGATGCCCATTTGCATCGGTGCATTGATCAGCCATGTATGCAAATTTTTTGAATATGGTGAGAAAGTTCTTCACTTTTTCAACTGTTGAGTCTTTCACTATTTCACCACATGCTTCTAGCCAGTCAGCTGAGTTTGTTGCAGAAAGATAGTGAGCATTTGCTGGTCTTGTTCGGAACCAGTGTTCAACTTCAGGATAAACAAGTGACAATGCACTTAACATTGGCCTCCCGTTTGTAGTGTGTGGTATCTCTTGCTTAAATAGAAAGTATGATGCCACAGCCATGTTTGTTCGCATGAACTGTGTTGTGTCTCCAGCATTCTTAACAGCCTCATTAACACTCACCGGTGTTGTCCTTGGTCAGTGGAGGCTCAGCGTTCAGAGGTGCTTTCACATGAGCTCACCTCCCATGCTGGGTGCAAGAAGGCACCTTCCTTGTTCCTCCAGCTGCTCACTGTTCGCTCTGGCCACTGTTGTTTGTTGTGCCACCGTTCACTCCATCGCTCTGTTGCCAATGGTCCTGCGCCATCACCTTCTGCTGCCACCTGCCACTGTGACCTCTGCCAGTTGGTCTCTTGAGGTTCCACCCAACTCTGTGATTTCAGCTGAGCTCTCAGTGAGGTTCCCCCACTGCTAGTGCAGACTGGGCCATCTCTTCCACAGAAACACTGTCCCACAGCCGGTCTAAGCACTTAGACCTGATTATCAGTGATTTCAGCTGTAGTGGTCACTTAACAAAACAAAAGACTATCTATCTATGAAGCCTAATCAGCTCTGTCTTTAAACAGCAGAGCGGGGCAGGTCAAATAGTACTTGTGACTCAGGCAGACCATCAAGCTAAACACCCGTCCCCACCCTCTCTCTTGATGCCCTGAATCAGCACCAGGGCCGGCTCCAGGCACCAGCGAACCAAGCAGGTGCCTGGGTCGGCAAATGTAAAGGGGACGGCAGGACGTCGGGATCTGGGGTGGCAATCCGCCCTCGGTGGCGGCGGGAATTCAGCAGCCGCTCCATCACAGCGTGTTTTGCGCTCGGCAGCAATTTGGCGATGGGGATGTGACTCTTTTTCGGTCACCGGTGGCAATTCGGTGACCGCACCTTCACTCCGGCTCCGTGTTCGGCGGGCAGGATTCTGCCTCCCTGTTCGGCGGCAAGTTTTTGTTTTTTTGTCCCGCTTGGGGCAGCAAAAGCTGCTGGAGCCAGCCCTGATCAGCACAGGCTAAATACAGTTCTATTCTACTGCCCTTTACTCATACAATAAGAACAACAACATTTTCATTCCCCCCAGCCACATTCAAGTGATTTGTAACCCAATCCCAACTAAAATCTATCACTTGGGCAACACAGCTCTGGTTAGGTAAATTAGATGTGAATGTAAATACAATCTGGTCCTGAAGTCTTTCCCTCCAGCCCCCAGCTCATCACTGTCTGTCAGGGAGAGCTCATTTAGACTTTGCTTACAAATCATAATTTGAAATTATTAGGTTGGCCAACATCACCGAAATGAATGCACTGACATTGTCATAAAAAACAACAGCTGTATAAGGAAGCTAGTCTATGTTCATTCTTTTCAAATCTATTATACTTTTTCAGATACATGTCTTTTATCATACACCTTATATTCTTTTAAAGTGTGTATTAATGTTTAAATTTCAATTCAAATTTCCGAACAATCACTAAATTGGCAACACTGCATGTAACTAGTTCACAAAACTGGGGGAGAGGGGTGTTGGGGAAATTCAGGGGGTGTGTAGGGAAATCTTTGACTAAAACAGTTGCAGATAACATATGGACAAAGAAAGGAAATCTAGAGCAATGATTTTAAAGAGAACCTATTTATCATTAATAAAAATGTAATAGTTAAAAATCATCCTCCATTTCTGTTGCTTGCAAATATGTGCACATGTTAGTGCAGGGAAAGTACATAGGAGTTTGCACATGCAAAACTGAAGAACAGGATGTAGCCCTGTAACAGGGTAGCTGGCCCCTTAAATGAAACTGGGCTCAGCACTCCTGTTCCAGTCCACGTGCTCCCACTTGGGCCAGTTAGGAGGGTGGGGTAGCATCGTGTAGCTGGGGAGACTAAGATACCTGGTGAGCAGAGGTGCAGTCCTGATTTTGATGTACAAGTACCCCACCCCTGCTGCCGTGATCTTGCACGTATGGTGCGTACAAGGTCACGCTGCATGGAGGGCGCCATTTTGTTTCTATGTAAGTGCCAGAGTGGTGTTCTGGTGCGTTCCAGCCCCACTACATACCTGCTGCAGAAGGAGACCCAGAGAGATAAACTAAAAGGGGATCTTGGAGAGCAGGAGTGATCTAATAAATGAAATATAGTATGTGACCACAGAGTTAGCGTATGCTTGGGTGTGAAGATAGTACGACAGTAGTGCCAATATGTGTTGGGATGCCTGGCAATGAAATGGCAGATAAGGGAGTGAAAAATGCTTTAAAAATGGAGAAATTGATATTCAGATTCCTTTGAGTAAGAGACATTTAAAAGTTTTGTTAAAAAAAGATTTAAAAAGAAATGGCAAGTATTGTGGACCTGAGGAAAAAAGGAAGAAAGTGCACCCTGAAATAGGGGATAATACGCTACTCCAAAGTTATGAAAGGCTCAGTGAAGTGGTCATGTGTCAACTGTTAACTGATCACTGTGGTTTGACTAATAATTTATGTTTATTGAATAGATACAAAGATGGGTTGTGCAATGTGTAAGGTTTAAGAGACAATTAATCACTTGATATGGAAATGCAGCGAGTGTTCCCAAGAAGGAAAGGCTCTTTATGAAGATTTTAGATGCTTGAAGATGACAGAATGTAATATGATGGGTTTAGCGAGAGTATCGGAAAAGTGGGGTAATATTAAAAAAGCACTGCTATATTTTTTAAGGATATAGAGTAGGATATAGAGAGTGTAGTGGCATGAATGTCTGAGGAATATAGTAGGTGATGGTTATAGACTCAGGAGATGAGTCTGCTTTGCCATATAGCGTAAGAAGAAGACCCAGAGAGTCAGTACTGCAGACTGGCTCAGTCAGGAAGAACAGGCGATGGGAGCTGCCAGAGAGAGAAGGTGGTTCCTGGGAGAAGACAGAAGAGCAGCAAGAGGGGTTCGCTGGCTGGTGTCCCCAAAGCGAGAGAGCCAGGGCCAGAGGGCTGAAGGCAAGAGGTGCAGCAGAGGGAGACGCCTGCTGGCTCTGAGTTGAAGAACCAGAACCACCAGAGAGGGCTGAAAGAAGGGGGAGCAGCAGACGGGCTTACCAGGCAAGGGTACTTCCAGCAGAGGTTGTGGCAGTTCCAGCTGGGGAGAGCGGGTTTGCACCCCAGAAGGAAGGGTTGGGCTGGCTGTCCTGGCTGAGGAGGACTGACAAAGAGTCAGCTGGCAAAAGACCCCAGGGTAGGCTGAGAGGGAAGCTGGGTTTTAAAGACTACTTGCACAGAGGTGACTATGTTTTGGGACTTTTGGTTATGGACATTTTCACTGTGCTTTGTTAGTGAACGATAATGGTCTAGAGGGCAAGTTTCCATGGAGTTACTGGGGACTCAAAGGGGAAACTGAGGCAAGGGGCTCTTTTCAGGGCTGCTCTGAGGGGGTGCCTGGGAGGTGTCTACTCATTTACAAGCCCTCTTAAGTATTTGTCCCTTGCTATGCTAATACAGTTGACATAGAAATGGGCTCAAGCTGCAACATTTGGGGACATGCTGATTTGGGGGATGTTGATTTGGCCATTTGGAAAATTCCAATCCACCTTTGGCTTTTGAACACACTAGGGGTATTCAGAGCTGCTGTTGTGATTCTGGCATATCTCTGGTTTGCTGACTATGCACTGCCTTTATTTCACCATCAACAGGTATGTTCTGTAATGCACAACAGGAATGCCGAGAGATGGTTCAAACAAGCTAAATAGCTCATTTGCAGGGCAGTGGTTCTCTAGAGATGCCCTGTGTACACTAACTGAGGCTGCATCACCTGTAAAAGACAAAAGACACATACCTGTTTTATTATGTTTTCCCACTTTTGGATTACAATAACAATAACGGCCTCCGTGCAGGGACTTTGCTGAGGATTAATGTCTGGCTCGGGTAATAGTCCTCAGCTGTGCCTTGGTTCATGCGCTCCTCCCAGCAGGTGTTAATCCCTAGGAAATGCCTTAAACTTTAATTGTTACTGCTTCAGTGTAACCACTGTTCTCTGGGAGAAAAGTAAATGAACCTTTGGAGTTTCAGAATGTATGTGCCACTTTGAAATAGACTGAAATCAGCCAGTTCTAGCCTGATCAGCCTTTAACAAAGATATGGGTGCTTCATTTCCTGCCCCCGGCCGCGTATAGTAGCAGTGTGTCTTTAATAAATATCAAGAGAAACAGGAAAATCACTTTTCGTTCCTCCTCCACAAATCACAGTTGACTCAAGATGTATCTGGTTCTTGCTACGATGACAGGCAGACCAGGTCCCAGTGCTTGCCAAGGCTTTAGGCCTCCGCTGAGCACTGAAAATTCATTGGTGGAAACCAGACTGTTTCACCTGTGTGTTAGTAGGCTTAAGATGGATATTGAACTGATAACAATGTATTTAGAATGTAGACTTTATGAAATGCTTGTAAGTCGCTGCATGCATTCATCTGAGTTATAATATCTTTATCACATGTTATGAGGTAATATTTAAGTTTTTGCTTAATGACTGTAAAAATGTTTGCCCAGAAACTGTGAACCCAGTCAGAAGGGATCATCTCCTAACCATCAAGAAGGCCTATTGAAACTAAATGGGCCATTGTGTGATATCACAATACAAAGATGTAGTTAATTGCCCCTTCACACTCATGAAGAGGATACATGTAAAAGGCCTCCTCCCGTTGGGTTGAATTCTCCTGATGTCAATGGGCCAGATTTTCCCTTTGTTTGACCTGAATTCATACCATTGTAACTCCATTGACTTCAGTGAAATTATTCTACATTTACCCTCCCTTAACTGAAAGCAGAATTTGGCCCTCTGACTTCAGTGGGACTACTCAATTCAAGTAAAAGCTACTCACAGGAGTTTGCAGGATCAGGAACATACTATATAGTTTTCAGAGTAGCAGCCGTGTTAGTCTGTATCCGCAAAAAGAAAAGGAGGACTTGTGGCACCTTAGAGACTAACAAATTTATTTGAGCAAAAGCTTTCGTGAGCTACAGCATCCGATGTATCCGATGAATGCATCCAATGAAGTAAGCTGTAGCTCACAAAAGCTTACACTGTATAGCGGATCAGGAGTACCCTGTCCCCACTGTATAAATGTTCTCTGCCCCTCTTCTGGTCCTAGGATGATGGCTTGCGTTTGGTCTTTCTTTACTCTGACAGTTAGAAATATCTTGAGCATAAGCTGTTTTCCATACAAAATATCAGATGAGAAATACTGCCAATCTAGGATCCAAATCCCAAGCTCCTCACCCAATCGATGCCCAAAGTGGAGGGGGGACTAAGAACCTCAGGATTTTGCCACCATACTGTACAGTTTTTCAAAACATTCACACAGATCTTTTGAATGTGCTCCAATCTTTCCAGCGCTCAGGTCTGACGTTATGCATTCCTCACTATGTTAAACAAACCCTCTTCTTGATAACATATCATGTAGACCATTAGTCTTTTGACTCAATGAATGAGTGATTATAACACTGTTGCACAGATCAAAATCATCACTGTCTAAAATGTCTCTCTTCATAATTGGTTCCTGGCTAATAGCCTCCTTCATCCACATTCCTATGCTCAGGAGGCAGGGCAATGGGGAACACAGGTGGTTTAAGACACTTTTATGCCTCTCATATTCTGGACCCAGGCTGCTTTTATACTGTGCTGGCTTGTCAAGGTCCTCAGGGAGCGTTATGTCAGCGGAGAATAGCTGATTGCAGCAGACGCCACTCCCCTTGGCACAGTTCCTATGCCTGGGGCTGTGAGCGTGGGGGATGGTGTACAGCTGCTCTAGTAACTCTGGAACCCTTTTCTCTGGTGAGTATTCTCCAAGGGCCATTTCCACTGGGTTTGTTTGCCCCTTTACATTACCAGAATAGCATAAAGGGGCCCGATCCCAACACACTCTGGCCCTTCATGTTCGTAAAGTGGCATTGGGGTTAATGCGGTAATCCTCATTTTCCAGGGAAAACAATTCTTTAAATCTTCTTCTGATGAAGATAAAAGTGAGCATTGCTCTTTGAATCTTGTGTACATGTCAGATGCCTCAAAAAAATAATCAATCTTTCTTCAACTGTGCTAATTATGGGCACACATAGTTTATAAAATGTTTTCCACTGCTGACAGAGAGGGAGAGCCACAAGGATGGATGAGGGGGGGAGGAAGAGCACAATGTGGTTTTATTGCTCCCTATATTTAATCCACTTGGTTGTTCAACCATCATGCATTTAGATAACTGGGACTAGGCTAGGGTCCCTGTTTTTTGGCAAAGAAATGGAAGCAGGAAAAACTCAGTACAGCTCAGATTCTTCTTTTCCCATTCCCTCCTTTCTCCCCACATCTTGCTCAGTAACAATTAGCTACAGAAATTTTGACACATCTTTCAAGAAATCTCTACGCTCATTTGGTCTTTTTCTAAAAAATATTTCTTTACCAGTAGTAAAACAGAGCTTAGTAGCCACTAACCAGTGATCAGAGCGCTAGTCTGGAACCTGGAAGACTTGGGTTCAATTCTTCACTCTACCACAACGAAATCAACGATAAGACTCCCATTTACTTCACCAGACTCTGTATCAGACTCCAGAGCCTTCAAAATATAAAGAGATAGCTGGGGTAAACATTTGTCAGGGAAATTTTTCCTAATTATCATACCTCATAGACTCCGACTTTTTAAGGTCAGAGGGGACCATCGTGATCATCTAGTCTGACCTCCTGCACATTGCAGGCCACAGAACCTCACCCACCTACTCCTGTAATAGACCCTAACTCTGGCTGAGTTACTGAAGTCCTCAAATCATGGTTTAAAGTCCTTGGTCTACAGAGAGCTTTGGGGCTGGGAAGCTTCAAGGCCTTAGGTCCTGCAATTTTGAGTGGTGCTCCCTGAAAAATTCACATGTGGGCAGAGATTAAATCACATTTTTTTAAAAAAAGTTTGTGGGTAGCTGTTTGGGAGTAAAAATTCATGAACATGAGTCACATGACAGACATGTGATGTGACTCACAGACAGATGTCATATGAATCAAAATCACTTTTTCCTAACACCGAATAAGAAACTTTATTAGAATAAGGAAAATAGTATAATCCCTAAAGCTGCTGTCTGTCTGCCTGCCTCGCTGTAGAATTTCTGCTTAGAATCTTCTCCAGCCTTCTCCTACTGGGATTCCTTCTGAAAATTGAAACAAACAGGACACGTGTCACAGGAGCCACTCACCACTAGTGGCACCTCCTTCTGGCCATCCTGGGGATTAGCTCTGGCCAGGCATTGCAGCCTCCTCTGGTGGTGTCTCTCCTGTCATCCTCTCATCCTGTGAACTCCTCTCACTCCAGGAAAAGCAGCGTCATCTTCGTGACTCTGCCCTCCAGCCAGGTCATTCCATGGTTCCCCCTTCCAGGGGGATAACAAAGTCTTTCTGGAACAAATCGTTCTGGGCAGTCCGTTGTCCTTAGCCTGGTCTATGTCATGTCCTTGGTGGCTGGTAGGGGAACCTGGGTCCATCCTCTAAGCCCGGTTTCAGCTCAGAGGCCCTCCAGCCAGCAGCCAAGACCTGCACTGTCCTACTTTGCTGCTTTCTCTCTGATTCTTTTCCTACCTTCCTGGCTTCCCCCTCTCTGGGTTTGCCAGCCATCCAACTCCCTTGTCCTAGGAAGTAACTGTGGACTACCCTCTATAATCCCAACGTATCTCCTTTCTCCCAGGGAGTGACTGCAGACTACCTCTCTGCAGCCTCCTTCTATTGCCAGATGCCTAGCTTTATACAGGCCCTGCCTGTTCCTGCCCAGCTGAGTCTCTTTAATTGAATCCCTGCTCCCTGTCTCCAGTACAGCCTGTGCAGTTAATTAGTCCACTTAGCCATCGTAATCCTTCCAGGCCTTGTGTGAGGTGGACACCCCATCACAACATATCCTCACATCCTGCAGCAATAGCCCGTTCATCCCTCAAGTGGTTGTACCTGTGTGTCCAGGAGGCAGGCCACATCTGGAGGTTGGCATCTCTACAGACTTCCTCCTGGACACCAGGTAGTTGCCTGCATCTCTGAGGTAGTTCCCCTGATGAGCTGTGTGCATGGCCTCCAGCCACAAGAGAGGGGATGGCTCAGTTCTAAACTACCATTACAAGGAATCAAATATAGAGGGGAACAGGTCTGGGAGCAGATCTTCCAATGGGGCAGGATCAGGGTGGTGCAGTTAGACCACGGACTGGAAGAGATGGGGTGTGGGGGAATAACAGAGATGGAAGCACAGAGAGCAGAGGTATGGGGGGAAGGAGGGAGAAGAAATCCCTACAGCAGGTCTCCAGCTGAGCTGGTGTTATCTATATAGCACTTTTTGCCTGCAGGGCATATTGCCAGAGCATAGCCCTCTGTTTCCTCATAGCAGAACAGCACTCTAACTGCTTTGCCGCCTCCTTCCAGAGGGAGCTCTGCTCCCTCCATTGCCCTGCCTGGTGACAGGATAATCAGAAGTCACCAGAGAGCAGGAGGAGGGTGAAGCTCAGGCCTAGCAATGGGAAGGGGAACAAAAGAGTTTATTTTGAAGTCTTTTCTATGGACCCACTCACTGTGGTTCCTGAGTATTTCTCAGACATTCATGAAATTTGTCCTCACAACAACTCAGTGAGGTGGGAAAGTTCTATTAATTCCATTTTACAGATGAGGAACTCAGAGAGAAAATTAATGGCTTGATCCTGCTTCCATCGAAGTCAATGATAGGGCTTTCAATGGCTGCAGGATGAGGCTTTAAGTGAAATTTCTCTCTCTCTCTCTCATTAGACACAAAAGTCTTTGTGCAGAGACAAAGTTCAGGATCTATGAAATCTGTGTACTCCCCTGTATTGCTATATAGGTCAGAAACCTGAACCCTCTTACAGTCAGACTTGGAGTGGCTAGAGACATTCTATGTGTGCAGTCAGCCCCAAATCCTGAGCAAAAGTGGTTTGACTTTTCTGCCAAATGTCACAATCTTGCAAAGATGTGGCCTTCACTCAGTCGCTCATTATATACAAAAGCAGCATTGCGCGCTCTTCAGCCATGTTGCCAGGATGGACAAAACCACCTCAGCATGCTGTGCTATCAAATTCTCCATTGACGTGCAACATCAGGCTACTCCATTTTATGTTTTTGATGCTCCAGTCATTTTGCATTTATGCCTCAAAGGTAAAGTGTAATAAAATGTTCTCCTAATGCATTTCCAAGGCTCTGTTGCTCTGTAACTTATTCTAATTCAAACAGCATGGTTTCTTTAGGAAACTTCACTTGCCTCAATCAGTGTATTAATTTTATTAACTCTAAATATTACAATAACTGGCACTACATTCGGAGCAAGAAAACAATTTTGACCTGGGATTAAAGTCATAATGATTAATGTCATATTTAACTAGTTTCCTAGTACACATTTTTTCCCCTACTTTCAGAATAGGTAATCATGATGAATTGCCCTGGTTTTCATGTGACGTAAAATGTAATTCCATAGGGATTTCATTGTAATTTAGCATTAATTAATATTTACTCTATTGTAAAATACCCCCATTATTTTAACCCCTTCGCTTCTAAAGTACTTTAAGGTAGTCTAAGAATCACAAATTGTAAAGTTTTACTTTTATATCACTTTTTTAGAATGTTTGTTTGTTATTCTGTGCTGCTCTCACCCATTCATTCATTCATTCCTGCTGGAAATTAGCAAACCAGTGGTAAAGGCAGTTCCTCATGTAAAAGTGAGTCATAAATTTATAGCAGTATTTAACTGAAGATGCAACACAACAACACCACTGAGATGCAGAAATTCTTCTCTCTCTCCCTCCTTTAGAGCTCAACCCTGCAAGGATGTGAGCTGCTGAGCATCTTAACTCCCACTGATTTCAATTGGAATTCAGGGCGCTGAGCAGTTGATAGGATCAGGGCCTAGGGGCCCTAAACTTGTGGAGGTATCCAATTCTTAATGGGAGCTGGGGACATGCCACATCCTGGAAGCAAGCCCTTATCTTTCCATTTTTTGGTGTGCAGTCACAGTCATTTGCTGCTGCTTCGGTTTTAATACAGAAGCCAGTATTGGAGCCTTTGGAACTAAACAAAAACTGAGTGGCCTACAAGAGTTTGTACCAAAATATGCCGACCCAAAGCATCACAACTGCTGATGACGATTGCCAAAAAGAGCAAAGGGGAGGTATGTTTGGATTCTGTGCAAAGGGAGAAATGAAAAACTCACTCCTGATAGAAGAAAGGCTGCCAATATGTTCCCAATCAGGTGTCCTCCAAGAAGTACACAGTTGCCATTATGTATGTCAATGAGTGGCTTCCTCCCCTGGTGGCTTTATGTGACCCCTCACTTCAGTTTTCCCTCTTGGTTCTTCAGTGGACTCAGAAAGAGTCTTTTACAATTCCAACAACAGCACTCCTTACTTAGTGGCTGGTTTATTAACTTAAAATTCAAAAACAAACACAGGTTTTCCCTCCAACCTTGAGCTGGGCACAGCTTCCAATTCCCCTAGTGCCTCAGGGCCTCCCTTACTTTTATCAGGCCACTTCCAGCTCTTCCTCACTGGGGCAGGTGCCCTGGGCTTAGGTTCTTCCCTACAGGAACCTGCCAGTCTCCAGAGTTGAGCTTTGTTTTCCCCCTCCAAACGTCCTGCTGCTCTTTACAGGGGAACAAGCTGATCTTGCTCAGGTGTGTCTCTTCAGTGATCAAGGTTGGCTGGGCTTGGGCCTCTGATCCATAAAGGGGCAAGCCACCCTGTTAAAATGTATTTCATTGTGTAACGTTCTTCTTTATTCATAATAGGTTTAGAGACAGTAATACATCAAAAACTATTTCCCTTGCTTGTAGATGAGCATGTTAAACTTCTGTTTAGGAGAGCCGTAGCTCTCTGACAAGTGATCCTCTTGATACAATTATATTGCCTACCCTGCATTTCAGTGCACACAATATGTATGGGACAAGACACTAGGAGGAGCATAGGATCCGCCACATCAAATGGTCCAGCATGTCCCAGCATCCTGCCTGTGAGGAAAAATTCCTTATTGTTGTAGTAGCTAAACAATGTAATCAAAGGGTGACCTGAACCAAAAATCCAGACCCTCCAACTTTGAGGAAACTTGGATCGAGCTCCCAACTGTCTGTTTGGACCTAGTCTTCTGAATGAGTCAAACCAAAACTCCAGATCCAACAAACTCCACCCCCTAAAACTTTGGATCCAGATCCAGGATACTGCACCTTGGCCCAGATCATGTTGAAATCAGTGGGAGCTGGGCACCTAAATATCTTTGAGGATATGGATCCTTGAGCCTACCTGAGCCCCTAGGCTTGAGGGCCTGAGCTTCAGCCCGAGCTTCTATTTTTAGCATGGTAACTCGAACTCCGCTTGCACGAGTCTGTCTCCCTGGGCTGGGATGCTCACTACCAACTGCAATGTAGTCATGCCCTAAGAGGCACTGTGTTACATGTACCATAATAGACGAAGTATCTTCAGCAAGATGTAATCCTTATTTTAGAAAAGTAAAAGGCAACAGAGAAAAGGGCAGTCACATGAAAAAAACCTAAAATATAAATTGTCAAAGATTACAGTTCTTACTGAATCAGATTATCATTTATGATGTAATCATATGATACACTTTAGGATTTATAAATGAGTAACTGCTTATTGATGTTAAATGCAGTGGATCTTCATTCAGTTATCCATGAACATTTGTCAAGAATTGATATTACATCGTACATTGAGCAACAACTTTTGTTTACCTTATGATTCATTATAGACTATATCATAATGCATACGCACAAGGAGGCCAAATTAAGTCTGCACAGGAAATGTTAATTCTGGCATTTTCTAACTAAGTGCTCAACATTGCAACTGTAACAATGTTCTTTTAACATAGTTTTTTGGGTGTAATTTCCTAATTTTTAAAAGAAGTTAATCGAAAATACCCCCCACAGATTCCAACATGTGGTATCTCACAGACTGTAACCACCCCACTTGGAGTTCGCTAGCTCCTGGAGTGCCAGACTGAGTGACTGAGCCTCGAGGGGGTCCTACTCAAGGGACAGGAACTGCAGTGGTTACCAGATCCCTCTGACACCATTCCCCAGGATGCTCAGAATCAGGAGTGGGGACAGAATGGACTAGAAATTCCTGCTCAGGCCAATAGGGAGGTTTCTGCATGGGGTGATATGGCCAGGCAGTCTGCTGGACCAATGATAGCCAGGGCTACTCTGTCCCTCGTTGGGAGAGGACAGCCTGACTCAGAGACAAAGAAACTAGTTTTAGGATTTGAGTTTGGAAGCTGCCAGCTGAGAGAGAAGCAGAACAGATCAGACAGTCTCTGCTTCACTCCTCCTCCCCACAAAGGGAGTCTTTGAACTGCTGTGGATCTAGTGCAGTTCTAGCATCTAGAGTGGCAGAGATCCAGTCAAGAGCTCCACAGGACTCGAACCAGGTTGCCAGGAAAAGACCCTGCCCCACCTAGGGTAAAGACTCAGTAAGGGGACCCTTTTTGTCTAAGCTGGCCAACATTCACAGTGCTTCAGCACTCATCTCCGAACTCAGCCTCAGCATGCCATTTGCCTGGGGAGGTGCCAAGAAGGGAGTGGAGGATTGGGAAGAGTTGTGAGTTTGCTTAGTACTTATTAGCTAACCCTAACCCTTTCCTTTCCCAGTTCCTATTTTCCTGCTCCCAATAAAGTCCCCTTTTGTTATACTTATTTTGGGGTGCATTATTCCTTTCCTGGGATTTTTGTTTATGTATTATTGTCCCTTGAGCACTAGGTGTTATACTCTTTGCCAGCAGTGGTAGTATTAATGTTCTCAAGGGACAGCACCCCTGTGTTCTGGGCACAGTGAGAATTGCCTCGGGTGGAAGCACCAGGCATCACAAAATAGAACCCACCACCCACCCCAAGCGGACAGAGGCCATTCCAAATAGCAAGCACAAGAGGCGAATTTACAGTAAAACACAGGGTGCCCTGGCACTGGGCCCCGCAACCACAGGGGGCCCCAGGGCCGGGCAGCTGCGGGGGCAGAAGCTTGGTCCCCGCACTCCCCCTACGCATACCCCCCCAGCCCCCTGCTGTGAGCCACAACCCCAGTCCCCTGCCCTGACTCCTGCACCCCCCACACATACCCAGCCCTACCCTGAGCACCAAACGGAAGCTCCTGCACCCCCCCAAGTTCCCACCTGAATCCCTTGCACCAAATGGACCTGCCCCAGGTAAGCGCTCCACACCCCAACCTCTTGCCCCAACTCTGAGCCCCCTCCTACATCCTAACTCCTGGCCAGACCTTGCACCCCAACCCCCAGCCCGCTCCTGCACCCTAACTCCCTCCCAGACCCTGCATCCCTAGCCTGACTCCTGCACCCCCCAGACACCCCCAACCCTGACGCCTGAACCCCCTCACACCCTCCCCAGTGCCGTGCCCTCCCTGACTCCTGCACCCTGCACACATACCAGCCCCCCCAACTCCGTGCCCTGAGCACCAAACTCCTGGAGCTGCCCCCGGTAAGTGCTCCACACCCGAATCCCCTGCTCCAGCCCTGAACCCTCTCCCTCACCCTAACTCCTGGCCAGACCTTGCACCCCAACCCCCGACCTGCTCCTGCACCCTAACTCCCTCACAGACCCTGCACCCCCAGCACTAAGCCCTCTCATGCACCCGAAGTCCTGGCCAGACCCTGCACCCCAATGTTTTTATTTAGCACTCTTTTCCAAAGTGCTTTACAATAGTTAGCTAATGGTACAAACAATATTTGGAAAGATGACTAAGTGGTCCGCCAAGACCCACAGTGATTTTCAAGTGGTCTGTGGAAAAATAAGTTAGACTACAAAAACAATCAAGGTACCTCACTTTATTTTCATTTACTTGCTATTACTTATAGGAGGAGGCTGAAGAAAAAAGAATGAAAAACGGGGGTGGGGGGGATAAGAGAGAATGTTCTTTTTCTTGGCTGGGTCCCGAGGGATGGCCCCAAAAATGAAGCTGAGCACAGGGCCCCACTAATTCTTAATTCACTATTGTCCGTCACACAGACCTCTGCCACTTAAACTAATGGAGTAACTAATAGCAGTAGTAGGTTGTTATCCCTTATGTGGAACTGCCCTAGAAGGAAATGGGACATTGTGCCAGTGGGTACCACAGACATTTGCGGACAGCAGAGGAATGGTGAGAGCCTGGAATCTTGGGTTCCATTCCAGGCTCTGGAAGGGAGTGTGTCGAGTGGACACAGAATCATCTGCCTATTTCTCCCAGGTCTTCCCCCTTCTGCCCCATCCCTTCCAACCTGTGCCTGTTCCAGTCTGGTCTCTACCTAACCACTGGTCCCTCATCTCAGTCCCAATCTCTTCACCTAGTAATCCCCAGTCTCCACTCCTCAGGTGTCTGGTGCCAGGTTCCTTGCTCAGTAAGTCCTAGTCTCTCCCCACTCCACACTCCCTATCCGAGTCTCTCCCTCCCTGGCTTCCAGCACCCCCACACCCAATTTCCCCATCTTTACTGGGTCTCAGTGCCAATCTCCCTCCCCTGGCTTTATCATCCAATCTCACTATCCTCCACTCCCCCTGCTCCTTGTCCCAGTCTCTTTGCCCAGCCAGTCCATTTTTCCTTTCTACCCTGGCTCCTTGTCAGATCTGTCTCCTCTTCCCCCACCCCGTTCCTCCCATCGCACTCATTCCCAGTCTGTCTCCCTGCAGTTCATCATCCAATCTCAGTTTCCCCCCACCCACTGCCTCCCTGCCTTTCCCCCATTTCCCGCCCTGCACCCGAGCCTAGTCTCCTTGCCCAGACAGTCCCAGTCTCTACTCCACTGACATCCTCCTGCCCAGGTCCACCACCAGGCTCCATATCATCACAATGTGTTCTCCCAACCCTTCCCTGAAATGCCCTAGGTCTGACTCTTGTCCCCTCTGCATATGAATCAGACTGTTTCTCTTCCACACTGCCTGTGTGTCAGCATGGGGTCACTGAGAGCACAGGAGAGACAGGCTTCCTGCTGTCAGTTCCAGTGCCCAGCATGCTCAGTGAGAATAGACTCTTCTGAGATTTTAGCTGTTGAACTCTAGCAAGTCTCTACTGAACATGTGCAAACTACAGTTTTTTTCCAAAGGCTTATCACTTGGCCAAATTTAAGTCAGATTTTCACGGGGACATCAAAAGGCAAATCCCAGACACAAAGGCCACTCCTGCTCCCCCAGCCAAATTTCAGATCCCTGCTCCAAAAGTACACCAGAATCTTTTCAAACACTGATAAACATTTTTCCCTAGCCTTGCTCTCAGAAGAAGTATTTCATAATAATTATTAATAATAGTTCAGTCTGAGGCAAAGTTATAAGCCATTGAAAACAGGGCCTTATCAGATGTATGAGGCAAGCTTTATAATTGGCAGTACTCCCAGCCCTGCCTGTAATATGTATGGGTGTGTATATAGAGAGCGCACGCCATGAAAATGTACCTGCCCAGACATAAAACTTGCTCACCCTCCCATACCAGGATGTTAATGATAACATGGGGTACAGAGAAGTGGAGAGGAAAGGAAGAGAAAGTATTTTACTCACTTTAAAAATGTTTTGTTCCAATCCATTGGGTGAGTAGAGATTTGCAACATTAATAAATGGAGAATTTTTTTAAAATAGCTCTATAATGCTCAACCCTTAAAGGCATCTGAGGGGTTAAAAATATAATCAAAATCAACCATGGCCCAATAACCTCCCAAATTGCTGTAATCAAACAGTTCCTATAAAGCCACTGTACAAGCACATGCCATGCTGCTGCCCTACACTTTGATCTTCCACATCTCCAAGTGAAAGACATCATGAGGCTGAAATCTGATATCACAACATTGATTTAAGGTGAAGGTTCTCATAGCAGTGGCAGCCAAGGGGCAAAGTCTTAGATAAAATCACCAAAAAGGGTTACCTCGCATACCATTTTTTCAAACATAGACTAGCCACTGCTCTGTCTGGGGAAATCATGTGGTTATTACATGGGTCAAATCCTGAAACTCTTATTCAGTTTTTAATTAGGAAAATTCCCAATGAAGTTAATGGGAGTTTTGTCTGAAAAAAGACTATGGGCGAAGTTCACGCCTATGGCCAGGAGCATATACAGGGTCTATGTGCTACTTAAATCTCACTTCAATCCTCATAACAGGGCTTAAAGGGACTTTAGGTAGTGCATAAGCCTGGTGCTGGCCCTCTGTGCAGGGTGTGTTTCACTCTGAGGCCTGGTCTACACTACGAGTTTATGTTGGATTTAGCAGCGTTAAATCCGAATTAACCCTGCACCTGTCCACACAACGAAGCCATTTTTTCAACATAAAGGGCTCTTAAAACCAATTTCTATGCCCCTCCCCAACGAGGGGATTAGTGCTGAAATTGACATCACCGTTTCGAATTAGGGTTAGTGTGGACGCAATTCGAAGGTATTGGCCTCCGGGAGCTATCCCACTGTGCACCATTCTGACCGCTCTGGACAGCACTCTGAACTCGGATGCACTGGCCAGGTGTACAGGAAAAGCCACAGGAACTTTTGAATCTCATTTCCTGTTTGGCCAGGCGAGCTCATCAGCACAGGTGATCATGCAGAGCTCATCAGCACAGGTGACCATACAGTCCCAGAATCGAAAAAGAGCTCCTGCATGGACCGAACAGGAGGTACTGGATCTGGTCGCTGTATGGGGAGAGGAATCCATGCTATCAGAACTACGTTGCAAAAGATGAAATGCCAAAACATTTCAAAAAATCTCAGAGGCCATGAGGGACAGAGGCTACATCAGGGACGCAACACAGTGCCGCGTGAAACTTAAGGAGCTCAGACGAGCGTACCAGAAAACCAAAGAACCAAACTGACGCTCCGGGACAGAGCCCCAGACATGCCATTTCTATGCTGAGCTGCATGCAATTCTAGGCGGGGCCACCACCACTACCCCACCCCTGTCCATGGACTCTGATGATGGGGTACTCTCTGCCATGCCTGATGATTTTGCAGATGGGGAAGATGAGGAGGAGGAGGAGGACGAGCTTAGGGAGAGCCCACAGCACACCGTTCTCCTCGACAGCCAGGATCTTTTTATCACCCTGACTGAAATACCCTCCCAACCCAACAAAGCCGGAGAAGGGACCTCTGGTGAGTGTACCTTTTTAAATACAATACATGTTATAAAAGCAAGCATTTTTTAATGATTAAGTAGCCCTGAGGACTTGGGATGCATTCGTGGCCAGTACTACTACTGGAAAAGACTGTTAAAGTGTCTGGGGATGGAGCTGAAATCCTCCAGGGACATCTCCATGAAGCTCTCCTGGTACTCTAAAAGCCTTTGCAGAAGGTTTCTGAGGAGAGCAGCCTTATTCCGTCCTCCATGGTAGGACACTTTACCACGCCATGCTAGTAGCAAGTAATCTGGTATCATTGCATGACAAAGCCTGGCAGTGTATGGTCCTGGTGTTTGCTGGCATTCAAGCAACATCCGTTCTTTATCTCTCTGTGTTATCCTCAGGAGAGTGATATTGTTCATGGTGACCTGGTTGAAATGGGGGAATTTAATTAAGGGAACATTCAGAGGTTCCCGTTCCTACCGGGCTGTTTGCCTGTGACTGAAAAGAAATCCTCCCCGCAGTTAGCCACGTGGTGTGCGGGGGTGGGGGACAGCATTGGCACTGAGCTGTTCGTGTTTGGCTAGCAGGGATCTTCCCTGATACCAGCCATATGGTGAGGGGAGGGGTAAAGTGATCATCCCAGAGAATTGGATGGGGGGAGGAGGTTAGTTTGGTTTCTGTTGCTGCACGTTAACAGGAAAACCGCAGCACTAAATGGCCAACTCAACGGGCTTTGCTTGGTATGGGAAAGGAGGGTGCTGCTGTTATGAAGGTTGCAGAAGCCAAAAGACTATGGCTTACCATGGCCGCCTGAAAACCAAATTCTGTTGTAATTTAGAGGCAACCAAGGGGAGGGGTTTTCATCAAGGAGAAACAAACAGAAGTGTCACACAGTACCCTGGCCAGTCATGAAACTGGTTTTCAAAGCTTCTCTGATGCGCAGCAGTTCCTGCTGTGCTCTTCTAACCACCCTGGTGTCTGGCTGTGTGTATTCAGCGGCCAGGTGATTTGCCTCAACCTCCCACCCCGCCATAAATGTTTCCCTGTTACTCTCATAGAGATTGTGGAGCACACAGCAAGCAGCAATAACAATGGGACTATTGGTTTCGCTGAGGTCTGAGCGAGTCAGTAAACTGCGCCTGCAACCCTTTAAACGTCCAAATGCACATTCTACCACCATTCTGCACTTGCTCAGCCTATAGTTGAACAGCTCCTTACTACTGTCCAGGGTGCCTGTGTACAGCTTCATGAGCCAGGGCATTAAGGGGTAGGCTGGGTCCTCAAGGATAACTATAGGCATTTCAACATCCCCAACTGTTGTTTTCTGGTCTGGGAGGTAAATCCCTTCCTGCAGCCGTTTAAACAGACCAGAGTTCCTGAAGACACAAGCGTCATGAACCTTTCCCGGCCATCCCACATTGATGTTGGTGAAATGTCCCTTGTGATCCACCAGTGCTTGCATCACCACTGAAAAGTACCCCTTGCGGTTTATGTACTGGCTGCCCTGGTGGTCCGGTGCCAAGATAGGGATATGGGTTCCGTCTATGGCCCCACCACAGTTAGGGAATCCCATTGCAGCAAAGCCATCTAGTATGACCTGCACATTTCCCAGGGTCACTACCCTTGATAGCAGCAGCTCAGAGATAGCGTTGGCTACTTGGATCACAGCAGCCCCCCACAGTAGATTTGCCCACTCCAAATTGATTCCCGACTGACCGGTAGCTGTCTGGCGTTGCAAGCTTCCAGAGGGCTATTGCCACTTGCTTGTGAACTGTGAGGGCTGCTCTCATCTTGGTATTCTTGCGCTTCAGGGCAGGGGGAAGCAAGTCATAAAGTTCCATGGAAGTGCCCTTACGCATGCGAAAGTTTCAGAGCCACTGGGAATCATCCCAGACCTACAACATTATGCGGTCCCACCACTCTGTGTTTGTTTCCCGGGCCCAGAATCGGTGTTTCACGGCATGAGCCTGCCCCATTAACACCATGGTCTCCAAATTGTGGGGGAACGCAGTTTTAGAGAAAAGTATGTTCACGTCCTCATCACGGCGCTTCCGTCGTCTCCTCGCCTGGCTTTTCAGGTGCTGGTTCTGCATAAACTGCACGATAATGCGCGAGGTGTATACAATGGTCATAACTGCTGCGGTGAGCTGAACGAGCTCCATGCTTGCTGTGCTATGGCGTCTGCTCCTCGGGCAATCCAGGGAAAAGGGCACGAAACGATTGTTTGCCGTTGCCGTGATGGAGGGAGGGGTGACTGACGACATGGCTTACAGGGTTGTCTTACAGAGAATTAAAATCAACAAAGGGGGTGGCTTTGCGAGAAACAGAATGGCCCCCTCAAGGGTAGAACTCAAAACCTCAAGGATAGAACTCAAAACTGGGTTTAGCAGGCCGTTGATTTCATGGAGGGAGGGAGGAGAAAACGAATACAAAACAAATCTGGGCTATTTCTTGTTTTGATCCACTTCATCTATCTTTATACATCTTGCTGGCAGCAGACTGTGCAGTATGACCGCTAGCCATCATCATCTCCTGGGTGGTCGGCAGAAGACGGTGCAGTATGACTGCTGGCCATCGTCCTCTCCTGGCTGCTCATCAAAAGATGGTGCAGTAGGACTGCCGGCAGGACTGAATCACCATGAGATGAAACTTAAAAGGGAAATGACCTGGCTGAGCCACTCCCATGTTTGCTCAGGCGCCCTGACCTCATTGAGGTCGGCTAAAAGAGCACCCTGGAGTACGGCAACAATGGCTACCAGTCATACTGCACTGTCTGCTGCCAAAGGCAATGAGCTGCTGCTGTGTAGCAATGCAGTACCGCATGTGCCAACACCCAGGAGACATACGGTGACGGTGAGCTGAGCGGGCTCCATGCTTGCCGTGGTATGGCGTCTGCACGGGTAACCCAGGAAAAAAGGCGCAAAACGATTGTCTGCCATTGCTTTCACGGAGGGAGGGAGGGAAGGGGGACCTGACGATATGTACCCAGAACCACCTGTGAGACTGTTTTAGCCCCATCACGCATTGGGATGTCTACCCAGAATTCAAATGAGCGGCGGAGACTGCAGAAACTGTGGGATAGCTACCCACAGTGCAACACTCTGGAAGTCAAGGGTTGCCTCGGTACTGTGGATGCACTCCGCTGACTACATGCACTTAGAGCATTTGTGTGGGGGGACACACACAATCGACTGTATAAAAACGCTTTCTACAAAACCGACTTCTATAAATTCGACCTAATTTCGTAGTTTGTAGACAAGGCCTGAGTGTCAAAAAGCCAAAACCTGCAAACACACACATGCTTAACTTTACTCACATGAGTAGTCCCATTGAGTCCAATGGGACAGTCACATAATTGAAGGTGAGCTTGTGTGTTTACTGGGTCCAGATCTAGGCCTAAATTACTAATTTTTGACTGTGGATTCACTTTTGCAAGATTCTGTCTACAGTTTGTTCTTGTACATGGTTTAAATCTATGCATTCACTTTTAGACTTTTATTTTTAAGCAGGTTTCTCTCAAAGTAACATAACACTGGAAAGTTTTAATTGAAACAGAGGGTCAAATTCTGCTGTCACTCACAATGATGTACCTCCACTATAACTCCATTGGCTTCAGTGAGGTTACTCTGGACTGACATTGTCATGAGAACAGAATCTGACCCAAATACTCCATCTAAAAAAACCCAATTGCTACAAAATTTACTTTAAAAATTTAAACTAAGAATCTTCATGTAATTGTCTGAACAGTTAGGATTATAAATGGTTAACCCAGTGCATGAACTTCTCCAGTGTGCAAATAAAAGGACTGATTGCCAGGATATTTATAAACTACACATCTTTAGTAGCATTCAGTCCAAAATAAGCAAACCATGCAGAGTTTTGTTTGTATTATTCTAGTTTATTCTGGAGTGTTCCATTTACAAAAAAAAAACAACAAAAAAAACCCCCAAAAAACCAACCAGTGCCCAGCAAGATTTTTTGATAAGAAAAATGGGGCCAAATTTACCGCTGGTGTCACTCCATTGATTTAAATACAGTGACACTAGGGATGACTTTGATCTATTTTATTTACTTGCCAATAAACTTTGATCAACATACTACTAAAAAGAAGAATACAAAGTGGCCTTGCTCATTCTCCCAGTGAAATCAGTGGAAGATTTGTTATCGGCTTCAATGGGAATAGAATCAGACCATATGGCAGGAACAGAACATTGGCACTAAAAGCAGTTATTTGTTTTTTCTTTTTCTTTTTTATTTTTTTTTTACATTTTGATAGTATGTACTGCCATTTTTATTCATGGACTTTCTTGACAAAAATTGTCTTCTGTTCTCTTGAAATATAATCTGGGCCTGATTCCCACTAACTTCTGTAAAATCATCGTTGGTTTGCACTGAAGCAAGTGGTCAGGCCATCTTAATCCCCTCCCCCAAAATATCCATACACTCACACCAGTCTTAATGTGGTGGGGATATATAAACATTTAGTCTGAGCATTTCTGGGATATACACAAATATTGTGAGATATTTTATAATACAGGGGTCCTTGGAAGTAGTTTTCCTCTTTTTCACAAACATGAGGCAATTTGGCCTACTGGATAGAGCACTGGCCTGCAAGTCTAGAGATGTAGACTTAATCGCAGCTCTGCCACTGGCCTGCTGGGTGACGTTGGACAAATTGTTTTGCCTCTATCCTCCTTGCTTTCCCGATCTGTAAAATGGGGATAATGATAAATCCTTTGTAAAGTGCTTTGAGATCTATGGATGAATAGTGCTATATAAGAGCTAGGTATTATTTTTAAACTCAAAATATAAAGTTAAACAAACGGCCCAACCCAAATCATAATGTCAATAATTAAAATAGCTAAATCTCATATACTTATACCTGCTTTCAGAAAGGGCAAGTGTCTCACTTTCTGAAGTGGCTCATGACCATGAGTGCTAACCTCAGGACAGAGTAGACATCCCAAACTGGTTGTATTTTCTATGATTAGATTCCGCCAACCCAGTAACAAATGTGAACTCCTGAAGCACTATGGGAGTCACAGATCGTCCCCATGGGCATTCCAGTCTATTCTGCCACCCAGCAAGCTGGATTTAGTGGAAGGTGGTTGCTATACACCAAAAATCATAAAATATTCAGTTTGCTCCTAGTCCCAAGAGACCAGTCACTTACCCCAGGTCAATTTGTACCTTAGATTTCTTACCAGAGACAATGCTGGTAGCCAATCCTATAATAAACTAACTAAAGATTTATTATCTAGGAAAAGAAATGAGAGCATTATTTACAGGTGAAAGCAGGCAAGCATATATACACAAATGAGTCACAGTCTATGGTTTTAAAAGGTGACAGAGATGTAGTAATCTATCAGCTCTGAATGTTTTTTAGGGCTAACCCAGGTTGACCCTGCAGATCTCTGCTTCTGTTTCGTGGCTCCAGCCCTGGGAGAGTCCAAACAGCAAAAGAGAGATGAAAAATTTTCTTGTCAGCTATTTGTATTTCCTTCTTCCAGAATTACTTGCATGACTTAAGACCTAGACACAAGACTGCTCTTGAGATTATCAGATGGGTGCAGTATACAAATCTGAATGGAATGGAGCAGAATAAACCGAAGTGATTTGAGAGGCCGGAACTCTGTCATAAATATTTAAATTAAAGCTTTTAACATACTGACAAAAGGAAAGTGATGTGAAAGCCTACCTAATGGCCCTTTTCTCAACAGACCTGGTTGGAATAACCCTAGTTGGGACTCCTGCTCCCCTAGTTGGTTGGCGTTCAGACATGCTAGAGATGCAATGTGCTTAGTCTCTGCAGATATGTTCTGTCCTGTCAGCTGAATGATAGAGCTGCAGTACTGGATTCAAAGAAGTCTATATGCTCTGCTCACTTGGCTATAAGATAAATACCATAACGTGGCTGGCAAGAGTGGTAGCATGAAAATATGGCAGGGGGATCTCATAATCCCTGAATGATGATGGGGTTTTGCTCTTGGTTCGGTGATGGCAAAAGTGATTTGGAACTGGAAAATATATAATCTCAGTTGAACTATAAAGGGAAGTTGTTGAAGTCAGGTGAGAAAAACAAATGTTATCAGTGTTGTTATAAAGGTGCGATAACTACTATAGTTAATGGTAGCTTCCCTGCTATGCCATAAATCTGATCTTTCATCACTTCCCTCCACATCCTCCCCTAATTCCCAGCAAAGAAATCGATCTGCCTGAAATTTTGCATGCTTCATCTCATTCTATTGTCAAGCTTCTCTGGGAAGGCTGGTAAATATCAAGCACAGGGTTTGAAAGTGATGGTGTTTTTTTGGAAACTTTACCTGAAGATCTTTTTTTTTTTTTTAATAAAAAAAATTTTTGGGCCCTCCTGTTTCTAAAAAATTCTTAAAAATTCTAAAATTGTTTTCTTTTGTTGGACTTGCTGAGAGTGCCTTTTTGCATTTTTGAGAGGTTAAATACAAATGTATTATATAGAAGTTTAAATACAATAATCCCCATGCTAAGGCCCTAATCCTGCAAACACTTTAGCGTGTGAGTAATTTTTGTGCATCTGAGTACTCCAATTGGCTCCAATGGGACTTACTTACATTCATAAATTTAAGCACCTGTGTGTTTGCAAGAATGGGGCCTAAGGGAGGCATTGACAATGTGAATTAGAAGCTCATTAGAGCAGGGATTTAAGTAGAAAGCATGGGAAGGCTAGGGGTGGGATTTTGAGAGGAACAGGAAATGATTTCCCCTTAGTTCTGACAGCAAGGAGGAACTTACTTGCTACAGTGCATTGCTTCAAAACTATTTTTGTAATGTAATCCAGTCAAATGAAACAGTTTACGTGACATTTCTCAAGTTGTCCTTAGTATTTTTCTCAAATAAACATTCAAGTTTTATAGAAACAATTACATTCAGTCCCTAAGAAATGTTTGACAAATGCTGTTATATTTTTAAGCATTTTAATACTGTTTCATTAAATTTCTAGACAGTTGCTAAACTTTTGTTAAGCATTTTCCCAAGTGCTGGGAGCATTTCACAGGAAGGTCCCCTTAACTAGGATTTAGGTGGTTTATACAGCTTCCCCAAATTCAAATGCATAATTCATAGGCTTATACTATTTTTAATACTGCTAGGGGAGCCTGCTGTTGCATGAGGAACATAAAGGTTAGGGGCAAATGGCATCAGCAGAACTTGGAGAAGGGAGGATGAACATGGGTGGTGAGACTCTAGACAGCATGGGGTCAGGTATGGATTCTGGGAGGGAGTTGGCCTGAGGAGCATGAATGTATAGGTGAGACTTGTGGTGAACATGCTGGCAAATGGGGTATAGGGTGTGGAAGTAGCAGTGGGCTGGGATGAGTATGGGAGTGAGGGGAGAATGCTGGGGAGGGGGTAGTATCCTCTTATATAGGATACACATTCTTCTCAAAAAGAAAAGGAGTACTTGTGGCACCTTAGAGACTAACCAATTTATTTGAGCATAAGCTTTCATGAGCTACAGCTCACTTCATCGGATGCATACTGTGGAAAGTACAGAAGATCTTTTTATACACACAAACCATGAAAAAATGGGTGTTTACCACTACAAAAGGTTTTCTCTCCCCCCACCCCACTCTCGTGCTGGTAATAGCTTATCTAAAGTGATCACTCTCCTTACAATGTATATGATAATCAAGGTGGGCCATCTCCAGCACAAATCCAGGGTTTAACAAGAACGTCTGGGGGGGTGGATAGGAAAAAACA
The DNA here is from genome assembly GCF_965140295.1 of Lepidochelys olivacea. Classification (NCBI taxonomy): domain Eukaryota; kingdom Metazoa; phylum Chordata; order Testudines; family Cheloniidae; genus Lepidochelys; species Lepidochelys olivacea. The sequence continues at coordinate 166,246,392 of NC_140411.1, read as the reverse complement.
AGGGGAAATAGGTTACCTTGCATAATGACTTAGCCACTCCCAGTCTCTATTCAAGCCTAAGTTAATAGTATCCAATCTGCAAATGAATTCCAATTCAACAGTTTCTTGCTGGAGTCTGGTTTTGAAGTTTTTCTGTTGTAATATTGCAACTTTCATGTCTGTAATCGCATGACCAGAGAGATTGAAGTGTTCTCTGACTGGTTTATGAATGTTATAATTCTTGACATCTGATTTGTGTCCATTTATTCTTTTACGTAGAGACTGTCCAGTTTGACCAATGTACATGGCAGAGGGGCATTGCTGGCACATGATGGCATATATCATATTGGTGGATGTGCAGGTGAATGAGCCTCTGATAGTGTGGCTGATGTTATTAGGCCCTGTGATGGTGTCCCCTGAATAGATATGTGGGCACAGTTGGCAACGGGCTTTGTTGCAAGGATAGGTTCCTGGGTTAGTGGTTCTGTTGCGTGGTATGTGGTTGCTGGTGAGTATTTGCTTCAGGTTGGGGGGCTGTCTGTAGGAAAGGACTGGCCTGTCTCCCAAGATTTGTGAGAGTGTTGGGTCATCCTTCAGGATAGGTTGTAGATCCTTAATGATGCGTTGGAGGTGTTTTAGTTGGGGGCTGAAGGTGACGGCTAGTGGCGTTCTGTTATTTTCTTTGTTAGGCCTGTCCTGTAGTAGGTGACTTCTGGGTACTCTTCTGGCTCTATCAATCTGTTTCTTCACTTCCGCAGGTGGGTATTGTAGTTGTAAGAATGCTTGATAGAGATCTTGTAGGTGTTTGTCTCTGTCTGAGGGTTTTTTTCCTACCCTCCCCCAGACGTTCTTGTTAAACCCTGGATTTGTGCTGGAGATGGCCCACCTTGATTATCATACACATTGTAAGGAGAGTGATCACTTTAGATAAGCTATTACCAGCAGGAGAGTGGGGTGGGGGGAGAGAAAACCTTTTGAAGTGGTAAACACCCATTTTTTCATGGTTTGTGTGTATAAAAAGATTTTCTGTACTTTCCACAGTATGCATCCAATGAAGTGAGATGTAGCTCATGAAAGCTTATGCTCAAATAAATTGGTTAGTCTCTAAGGTGCCACAAGTACTCCTTTTCTTTTTGCGAATACAGACTAACACGGCTGTTATTCTGAAACATTCTTCTCAGAAACAGCAGCCTTGGAGGACTAACTCTATGATCTAGGAAAGAGGAGTTTGTCAGTGATCAAGAATGGCTGAGATACTGTGCTGGGAGAAAGTGAAGAAAAGTTTTATATGTGGCAGTGGGCAACTGACTTCACCCCTTAACTTACTCCCAGACAACTTAATGTTTGGAGGGGGGGTGGAAATGTAACGGTAGGATTTCTGTAAGGAAAGTGTAATTCTGTTTTAGTGGTTGTCAGCCAGATCCCATTGAAGGTTGAAAGTATGTTTCTTTAATGACCTTTTTTGTTTGAGAATTAAACTGTTTGTGGACTTTTTGATGTTTCAATATTACTCTCACTAAGGCCTGGTCTACATAGAAAATTTTTACCAGTATAGCTCTTAGGCAGGCAGATGTGATTTCCCGTCTCCCCCACCAAAATAGTTTTACTGCTATAATCCCTAGTGTGGGTGCAGTTAAACTAGTATAAAGATGACCTATAATGTTATAGCCTGTTGCCCTTCCTGTATGGGAATAGCAGTACTGATATAAACGGTTATAACTGCATCCACACGAGAGGGATTAACAAGGCTGGTCTAGTGAAAGCAGAACAGCCTTCTAGTGTAGACCAGCCCTAAATTATGGTTGAAAAAGGTCTGAAAGGTCTTCCTTTAGAACCTTCATAGTGATTTTTCTTGTACTTTATTTTGAAGGATTCTTTCACTGGGTTGTTTGGGGTTTTTTTGTTTGAGGTTTTTTTTTTCTTCCTTTTTTAAGGGAGTGCATATAATTCATTCAGAGTAGCTTCCTGAGGGCTTAGGTTAAGGATCTGTTTTTGTCATGTGCAAACTGTGCATTTGAAGTTAAAGCACTCTTATAAACTTATCATTAACAGCGCAGAAACGATAATACAAATGGTCCAATCTGAAATAGACACATATTGTTTCCCCCTTTTCCTTTGATGTCTATATGCTAGTAAAAGGTAACATTGTATTGTGAAGTCTTAGATTAGCATACTCAATAAATAGGTTGTCTGTGTAGCTGCCACTGAGAAATCTTAGCCCTTGATTGCACTTGTTCTCAAAAGTTTGTCTTAGCTGTGTGATCAAGTGGTCCTATGTTCAGTGTCAAGACAAGAATTCAAGAGTTTAGGATAGAATTGTCCTCCTGAAGCAGTGGTGTTAAGTCAGGGATCATTTAGGACCCAAGCATCTATCCATGAAGGGATAGATACACAGAGCTAAGTTTTCAGTAACTGACGGGTAAGTTGCTTATGTGTCTATGTCCTCACATTAGAGGAGATCTGCAGACTTCAGTGGAGATTTGTCAATTTACACCAGCTGATGTATTATCCGCACACTCCAGGTCACCCACCTTTACCCAGTTCCTAGGGCTCAAGATGTAACCTGATTGATTTGGGCACCTCCACCCTTTCCCACTACCTAGAGATCCAGGAGAAAGGCACCTACCCTTACCCAGTTCCTAGGGCTCAGAGCATAACCTGGGTCATTTAAGTACCCACCTGTACTCAGTTCCTAGGGCTCAGGATATACTCTTCTGTGGGTTTTCAGGATTTTTTTTACCAGTGAAAGAGCCTTACACAGTAACACCCTTATCCTCTATTTATTAACAATTACCAAGCAAAATACAAATGCTAAGCATACAATGCTATGCGCACCAATCCTGATCACTCTGGCAGACTTTCCCTGTTGGCCAGGCAAGGTCAGTCTTGTCTAGGTTCTGGTTGCTGCATGTCAGAGTCATGCAGAGGATTCTTAGGAGCTCTGATTTAAGGCTGTGTCTGGGCGGGGGGGTTGAGTTCTTCTTCTTTCAGGTCTTTTCTCCTAAGGCCTGGTCTCCACTGGTTGAGGGTGTGGGGGAATCGATCTAAGATACGCAACTTCAGCTACAAGAATAGCGTAGAATCACTTAGCAGCTTAGCGACTTAGCGTAGCGACTTAGAATCACTTACTTCGTGTCCTCGCGGCGCGGGATCGATGGCCGCCGCTGCCCTGTCGACTCTGCTTCTGCCTCTTGCCGTGGTGGAGTTCCAGAGTCAACGGCAGAGCGATCGGGGATCAATTTATCGTGTCTACACTAGACACGATAAATCGATCCCTGATAGATTGATCACTACCCGCCAATCCGGCGGGTAGTGTAGACGTGGCCTTAGTTTTTTTCCCTTTTCCTTTCTTTTTCCTTCCCAGCTGGTCTCTTTCTTAGACCTCCGTTTATATAATGAAACTTGAGTCCTGCTTAACTATACCATAACCAATCATTTTACTAAAATATTACAAAATAATTCTTTGACCAATCCTAACATATTGCAAAATAATTCTTTACCCAATCATACCCCGCCACCTTAACTGATTTAAATCTTGTAAAATTAATTATGAACCAGACAGAAACAATCAAAGAACCATACAGAAACCATACAGATAAACAATAGAGAAGTGGGGACCATAAAAGCAAAACAATAAAGAAGCAGAGCATTCACACCCACAGCTGTTGATCCGTGATTCCTTGCCAGACAGAATGCCGTCAAACAAAGTTTTCTTTAAACATTTTAAGAGATTTCTTGCTTATCTGGTAATGGTGGGTGCTATTAGGAGGGGTGCCTTTTCAACAGCCCAATATTACATTGTTTTGATATAATTGAGATGGAATGTGAGGATGACTCTCTGCTTCTTGGCTCATGGCTGCTGCTTTCCTAATATGGCTGCAGAAAAAAGCCTCAGAGTTTACAGAGGCTCTGGGCCAGAGATAGCTTATGCAAGTTAGCTGCCTGTGTTTTTGAACATTTGGTCCTTTGTTTATAGTGTTTTGGGTACTACTTTGCATTATACACTGGGCTGTAGAGGTCAGGTAAGAAGTATAAGTCTCCTATGTCTGTTGGTATCCAAGAATCTATATGCTTGATCTACATTAAATGCTGTTTCTAACTCAGACACTGATTCTTTAACTGGTAGTGAAAGACTAGTGAAAGATAGGGTTTGCCTTGATCTATGAACGTGTGAAAACTACAAAATGCCGTGTCTTCACTAGGATTTTATCTTGTGTGTGTGAACTCAAGTTAAGAACACATTTTTCCCCTCCGGTGAAGACAAGGCCTTAATGTTTGAACTGCAATCTCAGAGCCAATTGTAAAACTTTCTTCATAGACTTCAGTTCTTAAGTGGTAGCTAACCCTTTCCTCCATTTCCCATCGGAGATATTAGAATACAAACTTTAACAGAATATTCTTGATAAACAGAAGTTTAACAACTTTGTCACCTGTTATTTCTGGTAAAATCTCAAGTCTCTCAAGACTTTTAAATTAACACAATTTAATGCCTGTCTTTATCAGATCATATTAAGGGATGTTTAGATCTGGGGAACTATTTTTTCTGGAGCTATGGTTGTGTTGGCTGCATGGATGCTCGTGCACACAGTCACATTTTCACTTTCGCACCTTAAAAAAAAGAAAAGAAAATAAAAGAAAAAGGCTGGAACATCTCCCAGATAGTAAAAACAGAAGATAAAAAATAGAAAAATAAGAAACTTAAAATTATAAGAGGTTTGCAAACTCTCCAGCTCTCAGGCTTCTGGAGTCTCATACAGTAGGAGCTGAAACTGCAGACAAGGAGCAAGATGGTGACATTCTGCTGACACAGCACTTTTTGCTAGTGGGCTTTCTTCAGAAATTGGCTGGTCATAGGTTAATCCGGGTAATTATAGGCCTGTTAGTTTGACATCTGTAGTAGTTTTTGAGGGAGAAAGTAGTTAAGGACATTGAAGTCAATGGTAAATGGGACAAAATACAACATGGTTTTACAAAAGGTAGATCGTGCCAAACCAACCTGATCTCCTTCTTTGAGAAAGTAACAGATTTTTTAGACAAAGGAAATGCAGTGGATCTAATTTACCTAGATTTCAGTAAGCGTTTGATACCATGCCACGTGGGGAATTATTAGTTAAATTGGAAAAGATGGGGATCAATATGAAAATTGAAAGGTGGATAAGGAATTGGTTAACAGGGAGACTACAACGGGTCCTACTGAAGGGTGAACTGTCAGGCTGGAGGGAGGTTACCAGTGGAGTTCCTCAAGGATCGGTTTTGGAACCAATCTTATTTAATCTTTTTATTACTGACCTCGGCACAAAAAGTGGGAGTGTGCTAATAAAGTTTGCGAATGATACAAAGCTGGGAGATATTGCCAATTTAGAGAAGGACAGGGATATCCTACAGGAGGATCTGGATGATCTTGTAAACTGGAGTAATAGTAATAGGATGAAATTTAATAGTGAGAAGTGTAAGGTAGGGATTAATAACAAGAATTTTAGTTATAAGCTGGGGACGCATCAATTAGAAGTAATGGAGGAGGAGAAGGTCCTTGGAGTATTGGTTGATCATAGGATGACTATGAGCCGCCAATGTGATATGGCTGTGAAAAAAGCTAATGCGGTCTTGGGATGCATCAGGAGAGGTATTTCCAGTAGGGATAAGGAGGTTTTAGTACCATTATACAAGGCACTGGTGAGACCTCACCTGGAATACCGTGTGCAGTTCTGGTCTCCCATGTTTAAGAAGGATGAATTCAAACTGGAACAGGTACAGAGAAGGGCTACTAGGATGATCCAAGGAATGGAAAACTTGTCTTATGAAAGGAGACTCAAGGAGCTTGGCTTGTTTAGCCTAACCAAAAGAAGGCCGAGGGGAGATATGATTGCTCTCTATAAATATATCAGAAGGATAAATACCGGAGAGGGAGAGGAATTATTTAAGCTCAGTACCAATGTGGACACAAGAACAAATGGATATAAACTGGCCACCAGGAAGTTTAGACTTGAAATTAGACAAAGGTTTCTAACCATCAGAGGAGTGAAGTTTTGGAATAGCCTTCCAAGGGAAGCAGTGGGGGCAAAAGATCTATCTGGCTTTAAGATTAAACTCAATGAGTTTATGGAGGAGATGGTATGATGGGATAACATGGTTTTGGTAATTAAATATTCATGGTAAATAGGCCTAATGGCCTGTGATGGGATGTTAGATGGGGTGGGATCTGAGTTACCCAGGAAAGAATTTTCTGTAGTATCTGACTGGTGAATCTTGCCCATATGCTCAGGGTTTAGCTGATAGCCGTATTTGGGGTCGGGAAGGAATTTTCCTCCAGGGCAGATTGGAAGAGGCCCTGGGGGTTTTTCGCCTTCCTCTGTAGCATGGAGAACGGGTCACTTGCTGGAGGATTCTCTGCTCCTTGAAGTCTTTAAACCATGATTTGAGGACTTCAATAGCTCAGACATAGGTGAGGTTTTTCACAGTAGTGGGTGGGTGAAATTCTGTGGCCTGCGTTGTGCAGGAAGTCAGACTAGATGATCATAATGGTCCCTTCTGACCTTAGTATCTATGAATCTAAATGACCTGTATTTTCATAAGTCTTAGAACATCATTCTAGCCTGAGATGGCCCGTAGACCCAAAGTGCAAGGCTTCTAGGCCTTCCCCTTGATTTTTATGGTTTGCAGATTGTATCGCTTCACTTTGCAGTACCTCCCTTAGAGCCATGCAACTTGGTCCAGTCAAATTTCAATTAGGTTACTGTTAGCTAATCTCCACTTGGAAAAGTACTGATTAAGCCAGCAATTTGAAAAATATGAGATATTTCCCACATCGCAAAAACTATTGGTTTGTGACCTGCCAAAATATCAAAATTCCAGAAACATAAGACCACTTTTAGTCTTATATGGGGTCAAATATCATAAGATGACATTATATATATGTATAAGACCCGTATACAAATAACTAATGAGAAAAATCCTAGCACAACAAAGCTAGTTATGCAACATTCATTCATCAACAAGATACAAATAAATTCAGACATGATAAATTCAATCATTCCCACTTTCTTCTCTGCTAACCTAAAATAGACAAATCCTCTTATTCTTGCAAACAAGACAATTACAGTAACGTTCCTTTTTTGGAACTGGCCTATAGGTCAGAATAGGTCATTCTCCCTGCCTTGTCATCCCCTTCTGAGCTGCCTGGCTCCCTTTTAAGCTCCACCCCCAGCTTGAGTATGCTCTGCAGGTACAGCTGGACAGGGTTGCTCCTTAACCCCTCCAGCGCTCTTGTGAGGTTTATACATCCCGTCACACAGAGTATGGTATTGAATCCAATCACTTATGGAGTTTTTCAGGGCAGTGTGGATATGAGAGAGAAAAAAGCATCTCAATAAAGGTACTAATGACTGGATCTACAAGCTGATGACACTGAACTCCAGTGCTGGTTCTGGTTCCATGTTCACAGCAAAAGTGAAAGACCCCAAAAGCTTTTGTTAGAGGACAAATTTTGAAAAAAGACTAAAATAAAGCATCTTTGATAACTCAGAGTTCTTGGGAATCTTGAAAATGGCAATTGTGAAGCTCTTTTCTTTTGCTAAATGGACTGGAGATTTGCTTGGATTAGGGCCTTTACAAATATGTACAGTGTTTGCATTTCTTCTGTTAAATATTTGTCTCTTTCTAAACAGACTATTTTTGCTTGCTTTGGTGTTGTTATGATGACGTGAAACTTAAGAAATAAGGAATTCCATCCTTAACACAGAAAAAAGAATTTAAAACCTGGGACCAAAATCTGCCCTCAGATATACTGGTGTAAATTCATGGAAATGGGATTTGATTTGAGTGTTGTTACTCAGGTCTTACAGGGTATAATGGAGCAAAATCGGGCCAGCTGAGAGGGGAACAGGTTCTTGGTGGTTGGATGGCAAGTTTGGTTGCTTGATTTTAATTTAAGGTAGAATATTTATTCCTTTTAAAGCATGACCCTGTGTGGTGAGCAGTGCAGAGCTGCTCCATCCCCAGGGGAAACCATGATCCTTCCCAGGGCTATCGGGGAGGGCAGCTACTGCACCACTCCTTACAAGAAGACAGATCTGCTGGCTAGAGCAGAGGTGAAGGGGGAGGCATGGCATTGCTTCCTCTTAGAAAGATTACTAATGCGGCACTAATCTTGAGCAGCACTTGTGCTCAGGTGTATGCACATGTTGCAGCAGTGGCTAGGCAGAGAAAGTGAACGCTTCCTTGTGTCCCCCTTCCTGGGGTCAGCAACACCTACACAGCTATTCCCATCTTTGTGCATCTGTGCAGAGGCTGGTGCCAACCTGGCTTCACTCTTTACTTGCATTTGCTGAATGGGTTGGGTTGACCTACCTGCAGAGATTCCTAGACGTGTAGCATTGTAGAAAAAATCCTGACTGGGTTGTATTAGTGTAGGGAGGATTTTATATAACCTACTGACCATTGTTTTGCCCAGTGTTTTTGTATTCAAATTAACAATCTAAAGGTGACAAGATTAGCTTTATAATAATAATTAATAAGAATTCATTTCCATTGCAGTAGGTCTTAAGGATCCTATTGGCGAGCAGGACCTGACTGTGCTAAAACAAATAACATGAAGACAGTCTGTGTCCCCAAAAGGTCACAGTCTAGGACTTGCAGCAAATGAATAAACAGAGGGTTGCCAACACTCCCGGATTGGCCGGGAGTCTCCTGGAATCAGACTCAGTCTCCCAGTTGCTATTGAAAGCAATCTGGTAGATTTTAATAGGCCAAAAATCTGTTCGGCGGCACAGCAGGGCAAAGGCAGGCTCCCTACTTGCCCTGGCTTTGCGTGGCTCCCAGAAGCGGCCGGCATGTCCCTGCAGCCCCAGGGCACAGGGGCAATCAGGGAGGCTCTGTCCCTGCCCTGAGTGCTGGCTCTGTAGCTTCCATTGGCCTGCAGGCAGGGGCAGCACACAGACGTGCCTGGCCGCCTCGAGTCTAGGAGCTGCAGGGACATGCTGATTGCTTCCGGGAGCCACCTGAGGTAAGCACTGCTTGGCAGGAGTCCGCACCCTGCACCCCTTCCCACACCCAACCCCTGGTCCCAGCCCTGAGCCCCCTCCTGCACCCAAACTCCCTCCCGCAGCCCCTTCTCACATTCCAAACCCCTTGGCCCAAGCCCAGAGCCTGGACCCCCTCCTGCACCGTAACCACATGCCCCAGCCCAGTGAAAGTGAGTGAGGGTGGGAAAGAGTGAGCGATGAAGGGAGGGGGGATAAGTGAGAAGTGGCGGGGGAAGGGTGGGGCCTCAGGAAGGGCAGGGCAGGAGGAAGGGAAGGGTGTTTGGGTTTGTGCAATTAGATAGTTGGCAACCCTACAGACAAGCAAAGGGGATGGAGGACAAGGTAGCTTCAGAGATAGATGCGACTGCATAAATGAGTAGTCAGAGTGGTCTCAGTAGTCACAGAATCATAGAATCATGGAATATCAAAGTTGGAAGGGACCTCTGGAGGTCATCTAGTCCAAACCCCCTGCCCAGAGCAGGACCAATCCCCAACTAAATCATCCCAGCCAGGGCTTTGTCAAGCCTGACCTTAAAAACTTCTAAGGAAGGAGATTCTACCACCTCCCTAGGTAACGCATTCCAGTGTTTCACCACCCTCCTAGTGAAAAAGTTTTTCCTAATATCCAACCTAAACCTCCCCCACTGCAACTTGAGACCATTACTCCTCGTTCTGTCATCTGCTATCACTGAGAATAATCTAGATCCATCCTCTTTCAGGTAGTTAAAAGCAGCTATCAAATCCCCCCTCATTCTTCTTCATAAATGAGCTGGAGGATGGTGTGGATTGCACTCTGAGCAAATTTGCGGATGATACTAAACTGGGAGGAGTGGTAGATACGCTGGAGGGGAGGGATAGGATACAGAAGGACCTAGACAAATTGGAGGATTGGGCCAAAAGAAATCTGATGAGGTTCAATAAGGATAAGTGCAGGGTCCTGCACTTAGGATGGAAGAATCCAATGCACCGCTACAAACTAGGGACCGAATGGCTAGGCAGCAGTTCTGCGGAAAAGGACCTAGGGGTCACAGTGGACGATAAGCTGGATATGAGTCAGCAGTGTGCCCTTGTTGCCAAGAAGGCCAATGGCATTTTGGGAGGTATAAGTAGGGGCATAGCGAGCAGATCGAGGGACGTGATCGTTCCCCTCTATTCGACATTGGTGAGGCCTCATCTGGAGTACTGTGTCCAGTTTTGGGCCCCACACTACAAGAAGGATGTGGATAAATTGGAGAGAGTCCAGCGAAGGGCAACAAAAATGATTAGGGGTCTAGAACACATGACTTATGAGGAGAGGCTGAGGGAGCTGGGATTGTTTAGCCTGCAGAAGAGAAGAATGAGGGGGGATTTGATAGCTGCTTTCAACTACCTGAAAGGGGGTTCCAACGAGGATGGCTCTAGACTGTTCTCAATGGTAGCAGATGACAGAACGAGGAGTAATGGTCTCAAGTTGCAGTGGGGGAGGTTTAGATTGGATATTAGGAAAAACTTTTTCACTAAGAGAGTGGTGAAACACTGGAATGCGTTACCTAGGGAGGTGGTAGAATCTCCATCCTTAGAGGTTTTTAAGGTCAGGCTTGACAAAGCCCTGGCTGGGATGATTTAACTGGGAATTGGTCCTGCTTTGAGCAGGGGGTTGGACTAGATGACCTTCAGGGGTCCCTTCCAACCCTGATTTTCTATGATTCTATGATTCTCTTCCGTAGACTAAACAATCCCAGTTCCCTCAGCCTCTCCTCATAAGTCATGTGTTCCAGACCTCTAATCATTTTTGTTGCCCTTCGCTGGACTCTCTCCAATTTTTCCACATCCTTCTTGTAGTGTGGGGCCCAAAACTGGACACAGTACTCCAGATGAGGCCTCACCAATGTCGAATAGAAGGGAATGATCACGTCCCTCGATCTGCTGGCAATGCCCCTACTTATACACCCCAAAATGCTATTGGCCTTCTTGGCAACAAGGGCACACTGTTGACTCATATCCAGCTTCTCGTCCACTGTAACCCCTAGGTCCTTCTCTGCAGAACTGCTACCTAGCCATTGGGTCCTTAGTCTAGCGGTGCATTGGATTCTTCCGTCCTAAGTGCAGGACTCTGCACTTGTCCTTGTTGAACCTCATCAGATTTCTTTTGGCCCAATCCTCCAATTTGTCTAGGTCCCTCTGTATCCTATCCCTACCCTCCAGCATATCTACCACTCCTCCCAGTTTAGTGTCATCCGCAAACTTGCTGAAGGTGCAATCCACACCATCCTCCAGATCATTAATGAAGATATTGAACAAAACGGGCCCCAGGACCAACCCTTGGGGCACTCTGCTAGATACTGGCTGCCAACTAGACATGGAGCCATTGATCACTACCCACTGAGCCCAACAATCTAGCCAACTTTCTACCCACCTTGTAGTGCATCCATCCAGCCCATACTTCTTTAACTTGCTGACAAGAATACTGTGGGAGACCGTATCAAAAGCTTTGCTTAAGTCAAGGAATAACACATCCACTGCTTTCCCTTCATCCACAGAACCAGTTATCTCATCATAGAAGGCAATTAGATTAGTCAGGCATGACTTTCCCTTGGTGAATCCATGCTGACTGTTCCTGATTACTTTCCTTTCATCTAAGTGCTTCAGAATTGATTCTTTGAGGACATGCTCCATGATTTTTCCGGGGACTGAGGTGAGGCTGACTGGCCTGTAGTTCCCAGTATCCTCCTTCTTCCCTTTTTTAAAGATGGGCACTACATTAGCCTTTTTTCAGTCTTCCGGAACTTCCCCCGATCGCCATGAATTTTCAAAGATAATGGCCAATGGCTCTGCAATCACATCCACCAATTCCTTTAGCACTCTCGGATGCAATGCATCCGGCCCCATGGACTTGTGCACGTCCAGTTTTTCTAAATAGTCCCGAACCACTTCTTTCTTCACAGAGGGCTGGCCACCTCCTCCCCATGCTGTGCTGCCCAGTGCAGTAGTCTGGGAGCTGACCTTGTTTGTGAAGACAGAGGCAAAAAAAGCATTGAGTACATTAGCTTTTTCCACATCCTCTGTCACTAGGTTGCCTCCCTCATTTAGTAAGGGGCCCACACTTTCCTTGGCTTTCTTCTTGTTGCCAACATACCTGAAGAAACCCTTCTTGTTACTCTTAACATCTCTCGCTAGCTGCAACTCCAGGTGTGATTTAGCCTTCCTGATTTCACTCCTACATGCCCGAGCAATATTTTTATACTCATCCCTGGTCATTTGTCCAATCTTCCACTTCTTGTAAACCTCTTTTTTGTGTTTAAGATCAGCAAGGATTTCACTGTTAAGCCAAGTGGTTGCCTGCCATATTTACTATTCTTTCTACACATCGGGATGGTTTGTCCCTGTAACCACAATAAGGATTCTTTAAAATACAGTCAGCTCTCCTGGACTCCTTTCCCCCTCATGTTATTTTCCCAGGGGATCCTGCCCATCAGTTCCCGGAGGGAGTCAAAGTCTGCTTTTCTGAAGTCCAGGGTCCGTATTCTGCTGCTTTCCTTTCTTCCTTGTGTCAGGATCCTGAACTCGACCATCTCATGGTCACTGCCTCCCAGGTTCCCATCCACTTTTGCTTCCCCTACTAATTCTTCCCGGTTTGTGAGCAGCAGGTCAAGAAGAGCTCCGCCCCTAGTTGGTTCCTCCAGCACTTGCACCAGGAAATTGTCCCCTACAGTTTCCAAAACTTCCTGGATTGTCTGTGCACCGCTGTATTGCTCTCCCAACAGATATCAGATGATTGAAGTTGCCCATGAGACCTAGGGTGTGCGATCTAGGAGCTTCTGCGAGTTGCCGGAAGAAAGCCTCGTGCACCTCATCCCCCTGGTCCGGTGGTCTATAGCAGGCTCCCACCATGACATCACCCTTGTTGCTCACGCTTCTAAACTTAATCCAGAGACTCTCAGGTTTTTCTGCAGTTTCATACTTGAGCTCTGAGCAGTCATACTGCTCTCTTACATACAGTGCAACTCCCCCACCTTTTCTGGCCTCCCTGTCCTTCCTGAACAGTTTATACCCATCCATGACAGTACTCCAGTCATGCGAGTTATCCCACGAAGTCTCTGTTATTCCAATCACATCATAATTCCCTGACTTTGCCAGGACCTCCAGTTCTCCCTGCTTGTTTCCCAGGCTTTGTGCATTTGTATATAGGCACTTGAGATAACCCGCTGATCGCCCCTCATTCTCAGTATGAGGCAGGAGCCCTGCCCTCTCACATGCTCCTGCTTGTGCTTCCTCCCTGTATCCCGCTTCCCCACCTACCTCAGGGCTTTGGTCTCCTTCCCCCCGGTGAACCTAGTTTAAAGCCCTCCTCACTAGGTTAGCCAGCCTGCTCGCGAAGATGCTCTTCCCTCCCTTTGTTAGGTGGAGCCCGTCTCTGCCTAGCACTCCTCCTTCTTGGAACACCATCCCATTCAAAGAATCCAAAGCCTTCTCTCCGACACCACCTGCGAAGCCATTCATTGACTTCCACGATTCAATGATCCCTACCCTGGCCTTTTCCTTCCACGGGGAGGATGGACGAGAACACTGCTTGCGCCTCATACTCCTTTATCCTCCTTCCCAGAGCCACAGGTGATCTTGGTCACAGGTGATCTTGGTCTATGTGATTGTGGATCCCAGTTTGGCATTTGTGAAGTGGACCTGATCCTCCTTTCCTTCTGTGCATGACGCAGGTGGGATTGTGCTAATTCTGTAGTGAAAGATCTGTTACCAAATGAATTATTGACAGTCTTTTTGACAGTCTCAATGAATGTTTTAAAATAAATCAATGGTGTAATTGCTGGACCTGGTGTTTTCCCTGCTCCACAGTATTTTAGCAGTAACAGCATCACAGATTTCAAGGAATCCATTCCTTCTCTTTAGGGCATGTGTGTTTGTTTTGGTCGGTTGGTTTTAGATACAGCACAATGGCATTATGCATATTCTCAGGATTATCTTTATTGCATCGAGGAGCAATAAAGGTCACCATCAGATTGTTCAAATTCATTATTGTCTCTTCAGTTTTACTTAGTCTTCTGCCAGCTGATCTTTTGATATTTGTGATTACTGATAGTAGTTTTAGTTTTGAGAGTTGCCAGTAGCTTGCAGATTTTACTGGTATTCTCAAAAAATCTTTGAAAAGCATTTTGATTTTGTTTAATTATGAAGGTCAAAAAACAATTATAGCACACAGAACCACACTGTAAATCAAAACAGGAGATGGTGAAATTCCACCAAGAAGGGGTGAATACTCACAATGTATAAAATATAGAGAACCAACACCAATATCATATCATATTGCTTCTATATAAATCCATGGTATGCCCACATCTTGAATATTGCATGCAGATGTGGTCGCCGCATCTTAAAAAAGATATATTAGAATTGGAAAAGGTTCAGAAAAGGGCAACAAAAATTATTCGGGGTATGGAACGGCTTCCATAGGAGGAGAGATTAATAAGATTGGGACTTTTCAGCTTGGAAAAGAGATGACTAAGGGAGGATATGACAGAGGTCTATAAAATCATGATTGGTGTGGACATAGTAAATAAGGAAGTGTTATTTACTCCTCATAAGACAAGAACTAGGGGTCACCAAATTAAATTAATAGGTAGCAGGTTTAAAACAAACAAAAGTAAGTATTTTTTCACACATCTCACAATCAACCGGTGGAACTCCTTGCCAGAGGATTTTGTGAAGGCCAAGACTATAACAAAAAAGAACTAGATAAGTTCATGGAGGATAGGTCCATCAGTGGCTATTAGCCAGGATGGGCAGGGATGGTGTCCCTAGCTTCTGTTTGCCAGAAGCTGGGAATGGGTGACCGGGGATGGATCACTTCATGATTACCTGTTCTGTTCATGCCCTCTGGGGCACCTGGCATTGGCCACTGTTGGAAGACAGGATACTGGGCTAGATGGGCCTTTGGTCTCACCTAGTATGGCCGTTATTATGTTCTTATGTTCTTAACACTCAAAACTTCTCATAGGCACAGATAAACTCATATTATTTATTACTTACATTACAATAGCACCTAGTAGCCTCAATCAGGGCTCAGAGCTCCATTGTGCTAGGCACTGAACTTACATATAATAACAAGACAGTTTCTGACCTAAGGAGCTCACAACTTACAGATATGACAAGAAAATAAGTAGAGAAGACAAATAAATAGTGGGAGGAGAGGAGGGAGGACAAGGTGACCAGCAAAACAATCCTGATTAGCCTTAATAAATAGAATAGTCAGCATGCCCACTGTCTCACCATTGTCAAGCATTTTGTTGGCATAAAGAATAGTACAGTATTCTATTCTTCCTCAGAAGGCTCTTTCAACGTAGTATTTAGTCTTTTTCAAAGCAGAACAGTATATGCAGATTGGTGCTGAAAACAAAAAAGAAGAAAGAAAAGAAAGAATCAGAAGGTTTATGTCAGGGGAGGAAGGGAGCAGGGAAACCACTTCGTGATCTAACAAAAAAGATGTTAAATGACTGAACAGTCTGGGGAAATGATAATGTTATTTATTACCTTTTGTTATTTTAACAGTAGTTGTTTAAATAAGAAAAAAATAGAGGGCAGATGGCAGCTTTCATAGCAAAAAGGATACGATGGAAAAATAACGTGATCACCTTGGACAGATCACACACCCAGCACTATACTTGTCGAAACATGGTCTGAATGAGATGTGAGTCTGTATGCTATGCAACATTATACATTATTTTTTTAAATCAAGAAATTTTTTTCTTGATTTTAAAAGAAGATATGGTTGAGGTTCAGCAATAGCTGCTCTTACAGAACCAAATCCTTCCCAAATAGGGAAGGAAAAGGAAAAGGAAATGTGGCTGGCCTATCCTGTTCTACAGAAATCCTACTGAATTCCTCAGGATGGGGTGGGGCAATGTGCTCTGGAACACACTTCACTTTGAATGGACAGCTAGCTCTTGATGCTGATCAAGGCATATCTGCGAATTGACTGGGGCTAGCCATACCCCCCAATCCACACATCACACCACAGCCCGTGATAACTTGGTCCATGAGTCAGCATGTTAGCCAATCCTCTGTGCTAGAACTTTCTTGAGTGCTGTAGAGAAATCCTGCTGAGTTGCATAACCAGGGAGAAGAGGCTCTTCTGAACAGCACAGAGTAAGATTTAGCTGAGAGATAAACTAACTTGGGTTTAAGTAGCCTGATTTTTCAGAGTTGCTGAGCACCCACAGATCTCACTGACATGAAGGGAAATTATGGCGGCTCAATCCTTCTTAAGGCCACAAGATCTAGTCTGTTTGTAGTGATGACAAAACAGGGAGGAGAGTGAGGTACTGCACATCTTCAGATAGATTTTTTCATGCTTACAAAATTGAAAAATAGGTGATGGTGTCCAATAAAATTCACCCTGACACAGAGACCTCACAAGGAAATTTTAGCCTGAAAGGTGAATTTTTGAGGAATGTGTGCAAATGGGATTCTAATGGAAACTGGTTTTGCAACCTTAATTCAAATAGTTGCTGTACCCAAGGGCTGCTGTACTCCACTCAGGAGCGAGAGATGAGGGGCCTCAATCTCTTCTTCTACTGGTTTTACAAACCATGTAACTCCACTGGCCTCCATAGAGTTGTTATTGTTGATATACACAAGAGTGAGGAGAGAATCAGGCCCAAGAACTGTGGGCAAATCTTAGGCAGACAGATATTGATCCCAAAAAGTTTTCAACATGGTTTTGAACTCCAGTGTAGACAGGATTTAAGTGTTAAAAAGGTTAGTTGGCCACACTTGACCCTACGCTTCCAGCAGTGTTGACCATGACCAACTCAAACATCTGTAAAGGCATTAAACTCCCTCTTCATTGGTGTTTAAATTCATATTACCTACAATGTGTTAGGTCATGGTTAAAACCACGCTAGCTATTTTTCTAGACTAGATGTGACCTATGTTTACAAGTCTCGTATCTTATCTGTCTAGTGCCATCTCACCTGTTTCGAACCCACTTCTTCCATAAGGCCTCCTCTATGTTGCTCTTTTCCAGTGATGATTTCATACTTTGTTCCCTATCTGCTGACCTGTTTGTCAAGTGTTGTGTCCGTGGTATGGGAAGCTCTTCAGAGTGGATATATCTTTTTTTATCGTAAAGTACTGTTTACATTTGCAGTGCTCTCAGACATGAGTACAACTGCTATTCACTTCAGTGAGAGTTGCACATACATGTCAAAGGGTGGAATTTTGCTGAAAATGCTGAACTATATTAATAAACAAATATTGACTTATTTTGGTTTTTATAAATTTGAAATGGCCACACCATTAGTGACTTGTTCTTGTTTGTTTAAAATATGAGCTACATACTGTGAGGCAGTTGTGAAGTGCAGGATGGGCAGTGAGAAGAAGGTGGTCTTCAGATCCTCTTATGCCTCTATTCCCTGTTTCTGGGGCTGTCAGGAGACCAGATCAATCCCTGGGGTAAATTACAGCAACCTTCAGACAGTTCTAAGTTATGTCTGACTGCTCATGACCCTGTAGGGCTTTTCTGGCAGCCAGAAATCAGTGACGTGAAGAGACCATGGCCAATACCCCTGTATCAGGTGCTGTTGGGAGGTGTTGAGATGCATCAAATGGGGATTCACTGATAGACAAGTGAAATCCTCAACCGACCAACTAAGCTGGCTTCCCAACTGCTTTGCACTGGCAAAACAGCCAGCGTGGGCCAGGATCTAGCCTAGTGTATATACCCGTGATAAGAACACACTGTAGTCTGGAATGTTGATATTTTATAAACCTAATGGAATGTTGATTTGCATCCTGCTTTCCTACTGGGCACAGTATGGATCTTTAATAGGAAAAGACCAGGACTGTAAACCGAAAACCATATCCATGGCAACATGAAGCTCAACTTCTTGTGATTAAACATATAAAATGATAATTATTTTCTCTTTATTTCTATAATACCATAGTTAACAGTAATAACCTCAGCCCTTCAACTCCTCCAGTTGATCATTAACTGTTATTAATGGTTAAATATTCTTAGAGATCATCAATTGAAAAGTTATACTTCTGCCTGAAAAAATATTAATACTATTATCTGAAATAACACCTGAGAAATATTTGTCATTTCCCTTCCCACCCCAACTGATTTACTTTGTGCATTAGACTGCACTTTGTGTACAGACACTTTCATTGTATCCCTGGTATAGTCAGTCAGTCAGGCGAAGTCTACACTACAGACCTAAATCGGTATAACGACGATGCTCAGGGATATGAAAAATCCACCCCCCTGAGTGACGTAGTTATATCAACCTAGGGCTTGGCTACGCTTGTGAGTTAGAGCACATTAAAGCAGTTCCGGGCACCCTAACTCATGACGCATCCACACTGGCAAGGCACATAGAGTGCCCGGACTCCGCGGCTGGAGCGCTCCTGGTAATCCACCTCCATGAGAAGCATAATGTTTGCTGTGACCCAGATGGAGCACCATGGTGCCAGTGTGGACACCCTGGTCTGTTAATGTGCTCTGATCGGCCTCCAGAAGTGTCCCACAATGCCTGTTCTAGCCACTCTGGTCATCACTTTGAACTCTACTGCCCTGACCTCAGGTGACCAACCATCACTTATAAATTTGCGAATCTTTCCAGGTGATCATGCCTCTATGCGCCAGGCGATCCCTCCCGTGTACATAGTGCTGTGTTGACAAGAGAGCTTCTCCCTCTGACATAGCTACTGCTTCTCGGCGAGGTGGATTAACTACGCTGACAGGAGAAGCTCCCCCGTCAGTGTAGGAGTGTCTTTACATAAGCTCTATGCTGCATCAATGCAGCATTTTAAGTGTAGACCTGCCCTTAGTTTCCCCTGTTGGAGAGACAAGATGGGTGAGGTAATATATTTTATTGGACCAACTTCTGTTGGTGAGAGAGACAAGCTTTTGAGCTTACACAGAGCTCTTCTTCAGGTCTGGGAAACTTCATGTGTCAATATATTTATGTCTCCATCTGTAATTTTCACTTCATGCATCTGAAGAAGTGGGTTTTTTACCCATGAAAGCTTATGCTCAAATATATCTGTTAGTCTTTAAGTTGCCACCGGAATCCTTGTTACTCAATAAGTGTCACCGCTAAGCTAAATAGAAGGTGGAACAGATTGTTTAGCATAAGTGGTTAAACACATTTCAAGTGACAATTTAAGGTGAAGTGGCCAGTTAACACCCCTCCAGTTATAGCAGGGGATGGGCAAACTTTTTGGCCCGAGGGCCACATCGCAGAATAGAAATTGTATGGTGGGCCATGAATGCTCACAAAATTGGGGTGGGAGTGCGGGGTCTGGGGGGGGATGGTCTGGGGATGAGGAGTTTGGGATATAGGAGGGTGCTCTGGGCTGAGACCAAGGGGTTTGGAGAGTGGGAGGTGGGGCTGGGGCAGGGGGTTGGGGCGCAGGAGAGGGTCAGGGGGGTGCAGGCTCCGAGCGGCTCTTACCTCAAGTGACTCCCGGAATAAGTGGCATGTCCCTTCTCCGGCTCCTATGCGGAGGCACGGCCAGGCAGCTCTGCACGCTGCCCCATCCGCAGGCACCACCCCTGCAGCTTCCATTGGAGCATGTAGGAGCCGGAGCGGGGCCATGCTGCGGTTTCCGGGAGCCGCATGGTGCAGGCCGCAACCCAGCGCCCCAGCTGGAGCGCCGGAATGGGGCCGAGCCGCATGGTGCAGCTCCCGACCCAGTGCCCCGGCTGGAGTGCCCCGTAGTTTGCCTGCCCCTGAGTTACAGGGAGGAACAGAAGGAAGGGAGGAGGAAAATAGCAGCTGGGGGGTGGGGGTGGGGGTCTTTCAGCAATGGGGGAGACTTTTTAAATATTAAAAGGCAAAAGTGATTGTAAAGCTACAACAACACTAGCAGGACCAGTTTATGCATTCAGGCTGCTTTTTACCTGAGCATTGAAGCTGCCTGCACTGGTTTTAGCTGAGACCAGAATTAGTCCCACTAATTGTAGTGTAGCACAACATTGCTTATCCTACACTTTTCAGGGACAAACGGGGGATTGGGTAATGACATTAGGAACTGGCTAAGTGATTCATAAGGGAACATAACCATGATTTGGGTAACAAGGAGTTGCAGATTTAAATAAAGAATATTTTATTGTATTTGATTTTATTGTATTTGTATTTATTGTAATTTGATCCCATATTATTTTGAACTTTATAAATTTTTCACATATCCATCTCGAGACTATCTCATCCCAGGTGTGGAACACTACCACTGTATTGTGTTTTTCATCAGCTTGATAATGAATCAAGTGATGCAATACAAATGCTTTTAAATATGTCTCTAATCTTGTGGGAAAGGAATAAAGAAGTCTGATTTCTTTAACAGAGCTTGTAAGACAAGACACTCCCTAAGTGCAACAAGTGGTATTGCAAGTTGCAACACAAAGGGCTCATAGACAAAAGAGCCTTTATTGCAGAAAATGTTTCCACTTCAGCTAGTTATAAAATGGTCCATAAAAGGGTATAAATTGGCTCTTTCATTTCAGAAAAATAAAATGCCCTCCCACTTGATAGCCACATAGTGAAGTCCAAAGCTCTTGTCTGAGGTGTTTACAGTGTTAGGCAAACACACACACAAATGAGGGTGGAGGACAGTGAAGGAGGGGAAGACACGTCCTTGTATGTTGTTGTGTAATGCAACTGTATCAAATAATTTTGTTCAGTATTTATATTAAATAACCACAGATAATATTAAAAAGTATTTAATGAAAAATAAATGCTGGGGTATATGCTGGTTTGTTACAGCCTAATAGAAAAGGGACAATGTCTTTAATCTTAAGTGTTCCAGGGCTATTTTTTGTATTCCGGTTATTCACATGGGAAAATAACTAGACATTCCATCTACATCATTTGGCAGAGACAAAATCTGTGCTCCAATTTGAGTTTCAATAAATCAGTACTGGAATTGGCACGGTCACTCTATAAACTCTTGGGCATTGGCTTGAATACCCTTTTGGAACCATATGGCTCGACTCTTGAACATGACTCTCATGATAAAAAAGTCACTACATCCTGAAACACATTGACAGAGAAGAAGAATGGAGTATTTACATTGACCAAAAAAGCCCGAGTGGCGTATTTAGTGCTTTTGTTACAATCTAATGCAAATGCAATAGTTCATTTTAACTCTAAGATTTACAAGGCTGTTTTCATTTTTTTAAATTGATTTGGAAAAATAAAAAAGACAAGACAATGCCACACAACAGCGACTGCTGTTAACATGACCTTTCTGTGCTGGGAAGCAGAAAGACTGTAGAACAAAAGAATTAGAAAAGCTTTGTAAATACACATTGCAAATTTTGGCACAGAAGAAACCTGTCTCATCATTTTGTTGGTAAACAATATTGCTCTCTTAATGATGTCCTCTTTTAGTGAATAAATACTTACAGAGCCTTCTAAATCAAAACTGAGGACGTTTATGGTATGTCCACACCAGCAAATTCTGTATTTATCTTCCATCAATGGTGCAGCTGCACTAGTGCTGGGAAAGGTGCAAAGACTAATGGAGAGAGGATTCAGGAATTTTTATCACGATGTCATGAAAAATTGCAGAGCCCTGTGTACACTAGTGCATGTACCATTGGTGAAAAAATGAGGACACAATTTTCAGGTGTGGACAAGCTGTTAGATACTTAAGGGGCAACAGTGAATACCAGCAGCATTGTTGTTTTTCCTAAATGTTATGGCAAAAGCATGAATGGCATTACAGTATTTCTAAATATTTTTGCCTAATTAGTCTGCTGGGAAGAATCTGACCTTCACTTGTACTGGATGTGAATACAAGATACTGATGAAAGTTAAAACATACACACAGACCATGTGGAAGGCCCAGGGTCAGCACCACCAAACAGCTGCAAGTCCTGTAACATTTTTTTTTCTTTTGTAAAATACACCTTCCTAGGATTTGAGTTGGTTGAGCTTTGTATTGACTCTGAAATATAAACGTCCCGAGTTACAGAATCAGACTCTTCCTCTGGCTGGCAAGCATGTCACATGAGTAAAACAAAGAAATAATCTATTTAAATGTTAGCTAACCTAGCAATATCTACACTCTCCCTCCACAGCCAGCTATACTTGAGGGGCTGGCCCATGGTAGTTTTTCTCCTTCCTCCTTCTGAGAGGAAACCAGCCTTTTATATCTCTTGATACACAGAAAACAAAACCCACGTGCTCGATTAGATAGGTTAAGCAGAAGCACAGCTGCTTTACCTCAGCTTGAGTGAGCTGGAGAAGAAGAAATCCTGCCTGCCTAAGCTGCCTTTATACAGTATAGTCATAATTTACTAGCAGTGTAGCTCAGAGGTGGCATCAAGGCAACGGTTGGTGTGGTAAAGACTCAGGCATTTTTATCACCATGTTGTAAGGGTAAAAAAAACCCACATCCTGTCTACGCTTCCAGCTTCTGCTACAGTTGCCACACTGCTACCACCATCACAATTGCACCGGTGGTGAGTTACGGGTACCGAGTTTGAGCGTAGACATGTCTCTGCTGCATGGAGTTCCACTGTGATGTACAAGCGCTTGCAAAGTTCTGGAATGGGAAGCAAACCCATTTCCCACAGACCTCTGCCAGCAGAAGATGGCTTTCTAGAAGATGGATGTGGGGCCTGAATGTATCCCTAGGCCACTTATGTGGCCAGTAGGCAGGCACATTTAGGATCCATTTGAATGGGGATATCCTTGCTGTGTAATTAATCATGTAATAGTTGTAATTGTGAGAGTGGAAGCAAAATCACAGACAGGCAGTGAGAATGAGCAGGGGGGTCAGAGGCAAAGACAAGGCTGTAGGCAGCAGCATTGAAGCCACTGCAGGGGCAGAGGCCAAACAATTCAGTCTCATTCTTCCTGGCCTGGGAGAAGGCTGTCCTCTTCCTACCAGTGTCTATCCCCATTACGAGGCAAGAAGCAGATTATAGCTGCCTTCCTTCCCAGAACTTGTTCTAGTTGGCTAAGAAAGGATCCTGATCCTTAGAAAGAACGGTAGCCTGGGGTTTTCCTAGGGCCACCTTTTCTTTCTCAGCATCTATGCTGTTGTTCCCCAGACCTCACCCTCCTGCAGAACTCCTGGACAGTGGTAGCCTGGGCCCTGGGACTTCCAGTTGTTGCCTTAAAAGGTCAGTGTGCCCGGTTACACTTCTCAGGGGGGCTGGAAGAAGAGCAAGGAGCAGAACATGAAAAATTGCCCCCAATACTTACTCGTTGAAGGATTATGCTACTAGCATGGGTGAGGGGAAAATATCCTGCGCTGCCACATGCCCCATGTCCATGCATATTTCATTTCAGTTGGTGATTCTTCACTCCAACCACCCAATTAACTAACTCTTCCCTGATCAATACATTCTGCCCCTGATCAATTTACTTCTGCTGGCACCCATTTGCAGGGCACGGCTCTTCTCCTTTCCATCCCATTGCACTCTGCATGCACAGAAGGCCATCGGCCCTCCAGCTGCTGCTGCTGCACCTGAGCCCTCTACTTCTTGCTCCCCCTCCCCTTCTGTAAAAACATCTCCTTCTCTGACTGCTAAAGGACCAGCCATTCTTGCTCCCTTCCGCCCTCTCTCCTCTGGAGAAGACATCAATGTCCTTTTCCGTGGGAACCAGTTCCAACCTGGGTCCCCCATCACTGGAGGTTAAAAGCAGTTTGTGTGACTTGGCCCTGATGATGGGGGACTGCATCAATGGAGAAAACAGGAGGAGGTGCTTCTGTTTCCTGTATAGTGCTTTTTGAGCTCAGGGAGCCTGTGCACCCCATCAGAGTGATTTACTCAATTATTTGTACTTATGTCGCAGGTTTGGTTGATACAAATGCAGAATAATAGGCCAGGTCCTGCTCCCATTGAAGCTGTTGGGAGTTTTGCCATTGATGTCCCTAGAGCAGGCTTGGGTCCATACGCCTCACTTTTCACAATTTCTCACTCTGGTGTGAATGCACATGGGATGAAATCCTGGCTGTACTGAAGTGAATGGCAAAACTCTCATTGACTTAAATGGGGCCAACATTTTACTCATATTTGCTTCGTACCTATGTTGTTTGTATCGGTTCAAAAGGTGAGTTTTCCATAGTTAGTGCTGTACACTAACTTCCCTGTAGAGACGGACATACTATACTGAACTAAGTAAATGTCAAGGAAACGAGCCTCTTAAAAGAATTCACACAGCAACCAAATGAGAGGAATGTTTAGATATCAGCCAAAACTGGCAAAGGCAAGGCAATATAGTTAAAGGAGAAAAGCCCCATAAATCCTGCAATACCTAGGCATAAGGAGGCTCATCAAAGTAGCAGCCTGCTATGCTTAGGGATTGCAAGACTAACAGTGGCCTTCCAGCTTAATTATATTGCATTTACTTTTTTAATGTGTGTTATAGCCCTCGGGTTGTTTTTAAGGCATCTTTAATGCGTTAATTTATTTTTATTAATTGATTATGGTTTGAGTTAATCCCTTTGAAAAGAATAATTCCACATAAATGCATCATCATTAAAAAGCCAACATTTATCTACAGTCACCACACAGGGTGTATCTGTGAAATCCCAGTATTTTCTTTTATTTGGAATGGGAAATAACTGTAGGATTTCAGGTGCCTCAGTGTGACAGCTCCGGCCAAGTGTTGATTTATTTTTTTATCATTGAGATCATTCTATTTTCAATCCCCTTTTGAGTCTAATGGAATGTTATTTGTTGTTGGATTGGAGAACTGGGGCTTTCCTTTGCTCCCATGTTCTCTCTTTCTTATGCAAGTAGACCTAATTTGTGGTAAATTATTTCTAAGTTTCAGAGTAGCAGCCGTGTTAGTCTGTATTCTCAAAAAGAAAAGGAGTACTTGCGGCACCTTAGAGACTAACCAATTTATTTGAGCATAAGCTTTCGAGAGCTACAGCTCACTTCATAAATTGGTTAGTCTCTAAGGTGCCACAAGTACTCCTTTTCTTATTTCTAAGTTATATTCTTTTGGGCTCTGAGGTTTCCACTCATGGGTGCCTAGGAGCTGAAATGCATTCTTTTTATTTTAGGAAGCTATCATGAAAGGGTTACTGCGAATGGCCAGTGCTAGTATTTCACACACTTCACAACTTTGTGTAAACAGAAGGACAAATTGTTTTGTAGTTAAAGAACAGCATGGGAAGATGAGAGTTGTATTTCTAGTTCTGCCTCAGACGTCGTCTGTGATGTCTGATAAATGAACAAGACCCACATTTTCAAAAATGTCCACTAATTCTGGGCGCTTCTTTCTGCGGGGATCCAGCCGGATCCAGCTGGGGCATGAGTTTCAGAGGTGCTGAGTACTCAGAGCTCCATTTGAATCAAAGAGAGTTTCATGTGCTCAGCAGAACATCGGGCTCAGGGCATCTCAAGTTAGGCATACAAAATTAGGAGATGCTTTGGAAAATGTTGACCTTCACGTTTCTCTGTCTCACTCTCCCCATCTGTAAAGTGGGGTTAATATTTACATACTTTATAGGGGTGCTGTACGTAACTGAATCCTCTTTCTTTGGAGTGATTGTTTGATATGGAAAATGTCAGTGATTATAAGTCATCTCTGTTTTAAGGTAAGTGAGTTATTTATAGCAAAAATGTCAAAGTGATAATAACTTAAAATTAAAACCAACAAACTCTGCACTTCCTTCCTTGGTAATGTAAATGGTTTATTTAATTTAGGACAGCTCTTTTGGCATGTTAAGTATGCCCCTGATTTGTGAAGTGAGAAAGCCTTTAAAAATAGGGGTCCATAAAATGGAAGCATTGCTCCATCATTTGCTATAAAAGTGAATTTGTAACAAGGCTTTTCTAAGGTGACTTTTGGGATTGTTTACATCCGTCTGGCTCTTTCTGTGATAAATAACTCACTTACCTTAAAACAGAGATGCCAAAGTTTAAAACAAGGGCACATTATAATACAAATAATTATTTTTTGGGTCTGCTTTTGGCTGCATTGGTGTGCAAGCAGATAGAGCCACAAGACTGAACATAAGTAGCCGTGTGTGCAATATGACTGCCCATCCACAATTCCTCCATTGTGCACATGAGTGCACTAAGGGGATAGACTTTGTTGATGTACTGGATCGTGGTCTGTAGAGCTGTGACTTACTGGAAAACAGCTGAGGGGCTGTTTCTCAAGCTAACATACATAAATACTGTCCTCAGCACACAGGCACCGACTTTCTGATTTCCCTGGGGGTGCTCGACCCCTCCTCCGCCCCAGCCCTGCGCCCACTCCACCCCTTCCTCCCCTGCTCAGCCCCCACGCCACCTCTTCCCGCCCCTGCCCTTGCTCCACCTCTTCCTGCCCCTGCTCCTCCCTTCCCCCCTAGTGCCTCCTGCCTGCCACTGAACAGATCATCAAAATGACATAACCTTTCCCACAAATAGACAGAATTAGCATGTAATTATATTCAGACCAGCTGCAGGCATGTGCTGTCCCACATAGAATTGAATGTGTTGGGTTATTTGTACTCAGAGCTGGAATTATTTAGGAGGGAATGAGGACTGTGGTGATGACATTTGTGCACATGTCCGCATGCTCACTACTCCCACTCCCCCAGCAGTCATGTTCAGTGATGACCATGTGCAATAGCAGTCGAACAGGCCCTGTGGAAAGGCATTACCCTGGCAAGCTGGAGGAGGCAGAAAGAGGGTGGCTAACTTCTGTTTTGCCTTCTCAATGCTTCCTGCAAGTCTTCTGGTTGTGTGTACATCCGGAATATAGATATGCAACCAAAAATTGGCCCTTAAAGTTAAGGACGCTCACTATTGCAGAGGAGAGATGTGTACTTGCAGAGCTGGGTAGGCATGCTCAAGCTGGGGTCTGATCCAAACTATGACTTTAATGGGCATTGGATGAGGCTCCAGGTGCATAGGCAATAAACCTATGGTGTGGAACATTTGCACCATGCTGAACAAAGATGACAACCTCTTGAGTCTGCACACCTTCCCTTATGAGCGTGCTGGAGGGGCATACTGCAGGTGGGAAATAGATATCATTGGGACAATGGTGCTAAGTTTTCATCCATGTGACAAAATAAAGAAAGTTGTACAGCTGCTGACACATGGCTCCACCTCCAACCTCACAGGATGGTGAGTCGCACCGCATTGCCATACTGCTCATTATCCCCCCTAGTACTTTTCTTATAGCATCTCTCTCTTCCCCCATGCAGGAACAGATGCCTCGCAACTGTATTAGATATGATAATCCGTTCCTCTCAGACCCCTGAAATACCTAATGTGCTTAGAAAAGTATAAACTAAGGAGAAGGTAAAAACGATTAACACCAGCATGTTGGGCGACCGTAAGTCTGAAATGTAGGGAACTTTAAAATGTCCTTTCTGTGCTTTTCCATTATGCTGAATATCTCTCTTATCCTTGCTATTTGGTGCATTTGTCATATTATTGTGGGGAATAATCTTTCTCAAACAGGGACCTAATGGGTCATTTGTATTCCTAACTTCTGTGGTGCTGAAGTTAATGGCATTTTATTGCTTCTGTTTCCAGATCATCTCTAATAACTTGGCCTCAGCACGTTACAGTTACAGATAAAACATATATCAAGAAGGAAAATTCCACTGACCGTTTTGTTTGTATGTCCTCGTTGTCTCAGAACCCCACTGTCGAAGAACATAGTGTCAAACTATAGATTAAGTATTAATCCCTTCTCTTTCTGCCCCGTTAAAAGTCCGGTTGGCGCTGCTGTGGGTCTAAGGCAGGCTACTCCCTACCTGTCCTGGCACTGCGCTGCACCTTGCAAGCAGCCAGCAGGTCTGGTTCATAGGCAGGAGGGCTGCGGGGCTCCGCACACTGCCCCTGCCCTGAGCACTGGCTCCACCCTCCCATTGTCCAGGAACTGCAGCCAATGGGAGCTGGGGGCGGGCAGTGCCTGTGGACGAGAGCAGCGCGTGTAGCCTCCTGGCCCCCCACACCTAGGAGCTGCACCCGCCAGACGCTTCTGGAGCCAGGCTGCCTTAACCCCGCTGTGCTGCTGAACGGGAGCTGCCCAAGGTAAGCCTGCACCCCAACCCTGAGCCCCAACCCCCTGCCACAGCTCTGAGCTGCCCCCCAAACCCAGAGCCCCCTCCTGCACCCCAAACCCTTCATCCCCAGTCCAGAGTCTGTACCTCCTCATGCATCCCAAACCCCTGCCTCAACTCGCAGACCCCCACCACATTCCAAATCCCTCAGCCTCACCCCCCAGCCTGGAGCCCCCTCCTGTACCCCAAACCCTTTATCCCCAGCTCCACCCCAGAGCCTGCACACCCAGCCGGAGCTTGCACCCCAACTCCCAGCCCCAGCCTGGAGCCTCCTCCCGCACCCTGAACCCCTCATTTCTGGCCCCACCCTAGTGTCCGCACCCCCATTTAGAGCCCTCTCCCCCTCCCAACCTCTCCCCCAGCCCAGTGAAAGTGAGGGAGGGTGGGAGAGAGAGAGCCATTGAGGGAGAGGGAATGTAGTGAGTGGGGGGTGGGGCCTCAGAGAAGGGGCAAGGCAGAGGGCGGGGCCTCAGGGCAGGGGCAGGGCTAAGGTGTTCGGTTTTGTGCAATTAGAAAGTTGGCAACCCTAATTCCCACAGATGTTATTCCAGCAGGAGTACTGGTGTGAATGAGTGCTCTTTATAGTGATAAAAGACTGCAGATTCAGGTCCTTAGATTGTAAGCTTTTTGGGACATGGGCTAGTCTTACTATCCATCTGTAAAGCACCTGTCCGGCACACAAGGGACACTGGCGCTGTATAAATGACATTACTGTTCAAATGATCCTAACTCGGAAGGGCAGTATTTTAAGCTGGCAGCTGATGCTGAAGGAACAACTGGGAGATCTGTGTTTTGGTATCCAAGATAAATGATATTACCATTGTTCAAATGAAGGCTACTGCTCTGAAATGTAGCTGACGGTAGCCGTTCCTCAGGAGCACACAATCAGGGAGCAGGGAAGGTAATGGATAGCCAGAGTGGGTGGAGCCGCTCGAAGCTGCGTGATCCCCCTCTCTGCTTGGTACAAAGGATACCTCAGAAAATCTGCTCAGAGCAGCATTAACTTCAGCTACAGTCTGTGACCATCAGTGGAGAAGTCACATTATTCTTTGTTCTACTTTTATTAGTTATTTGTATTATGGTAGCGACTGGAGGCCCACGCAGAGATTGGGGTCCCATTCTACTAGACACTGTAATACACATAGTAAGAGACACTCCCTACCCCAAAAAGTTTGTAGTCTAAACAGACAAGACAGACAAAGGGTGGGAGAAAGGAGGTATTATTACCCCCAGTTTACATTTAGGAAGCAGAGGCACAGTCCTGAGCACAGGTAATTGCAGGGCCAATGGCAGCATGCCAACGGTATCAGACTGCTGTGCTGCGAGTACCAGAGGGGAAAGAGGTTTGGGGAGCAGTGTAGAATTGCACACATTATGCACATATTAAAATGACCTGGGGTGTTTTTTGTAATTCCTCCCTGTGAATATTGACTTTCTGTGAAAACTGGAAGGATGGGGATGAGGTGCAGTGTGAAAGGAACAAGCCATTTATCCTGAGTGGTACTGGTAGCACCTTCTCTTCTGCACATTTTTGCACAGGAGGAGGGGGACTATATGCGCTTGAGATCTTACAGACAGGGAAAGCAATTCCCTGTGGTTGGCATGAGTTATTCTACTGAGTGGAATAGCACAAGTTGTTCTGCCTCCCAGACTTGTAACATCCTAGTGCCCAACACAGACAGTTACACATCCTGCAAAGCAGTGATACAGTTCACTGTTCCACAGTGTTCAGTTTTGTGTCTAATTTCAGCATTCTCAAGGTGAATTGCTATAATGATCTTTTGTGCTGCAGTGTACATAAATCTGCAAGCTGTTTTAACTGCCTTGTTTCCTGCATTGCAGCTACCACCTGTGTTGCTGTTTATCTGTATTTTTTCACACACACACACACACGAAATTGATTTACTTAATAATGGTCTCTTTGGATAGACCCTCACATTTACAGATAATGTTCTCTCAAGGCAAATAAAGTTCTGTACTGACTCACCCAGCATTTGGCAGCATTGTCAAAATTATAATTGCTCCACACCAGCATTAAATGTTTCAATAGAAGTGACAGTTGGATCATCTTCCACTCAAAAGATGTGTCATTTTTTTCCAGACGCTTGTAGCTAGTGACTTAGCAAAAGAAGCAAGTCTGAAATGCCTCAAACCAATGCGACCATGGTGTTGATGGTACCTGCAGTGCAGAGGGAGGAGAGAGTCCCAAATATACTCTCTCATCCTCATTTTGCAGGATAATGTGATCAGATAACACACACAAAGCTACGAATACTACTGACAAAATTCATACTTGCTCTAACTCCCTAATCTTAATAGCTCAGGTTTAGCACACTATTACTCATTTACAGTACTTCTTCTGCACACAATATATACACAACAGATGATGGAAAATTCCACTGTTCACCTTCTTGCCTGAGGCTCCATAGTTGCTTAAAGAAAGAGTGTCAAATTACAGTGCACAACAAGCAGGGCTGAAAATAAAGATCAAATCCTATTGATTTCCTATAAAGCCAAGACAGAAGTTTGACATGTTTGTCACAGAAAAGCTGTATCTGTAAGAAAAGCTAAAAAAGGTTTCAACATGTTATGTCTTCTGATCTCTCTACTTTTTATGTTTGCAGTCCTGAGGCTAGTCATGGGATATACACCATTTCTCTACATATGGGAAATGGGTTTCCCTTATGCCACTGCTATATACAATGCATCCAAATACTACAGTAATACTGCCATATAAATGCCTACTCTGAAATCTATAATAAAAAAGACTTTAAGGAAGTTCTGCTACTTCATGAAAACCAGGAGGATATCTGCTTTGTTCAGTAGAGTTCAAGAAGTATGTGTGAAGATGTTAAATAATCCTGTTGAAGTAATGTGCAAGATAAAGTACTGAAGGGTGAACCACAACTAGTTTGGAATTTGGGTTTGTAGCGGATTAAATCCCTTAGAGTGCAGTTGTACTCTTAAAAGGGACTATGCAAAAATAGCACTTATACCAAAAGAGAAGATGTGCTGACTATTCAGTCATACATTTTTTTACTCCTGCTAGCCCTAGCTCTGCAGAACTAACATGAATGAAAAGGAAGGCTGAAGGGTGTCTATTTCATCTTGTGCATCACAAGTTTTTGACCAGGTTCAGACCTGTTAACTCTATGCAAACTCACTGAATGCAATGCTCAGATGTTGCTAGGGGCATAGTAATTCCTGCACTAGCTTTATATTGGTAATGATGCATATAAATTGAAAACAATCCAGTTTGACTCTCAGAGCCCAGGCTTTTTGCAGGACTGGAGGTTTGAAGAAACAAGGTTTTACTTGTAAACTGAGCTCATTTGCTAGGAAAATCATTGAGACACAATAAACATGGAAACCCACAATGCCATTTTGAGACAAGCTTTTAAGAGTAGAATCCCACTTAAAAGTTAAGGCTCTTACCCATAGTTTCGCTCCCTTGATTCTGCAAAATTGACCCGTAACAATTAGTAGATATATTCTTATCTTCATCGAGTGAGGACGATGCAATATACTGCACTGTAGATTCGTTAAAAAATTCAGTTGCCTTTACTAAGTCAGTCAGTGTAAGATCTGTTTGCATAAAGAGCCGTGGCTTGGGAAAATGCAGTACATGCTTGGACTTCTGT
This sequence comes from Lepidochelys olivacea, assembly GCF_965140295.1. Taxonomy (NCBI): domain Eukaryota; kingdom Metazoa; phylum Chordata; order Testudines; family Cheloniidae; genus Lepidochelys; species Lepidochelys olivacea. The sequence goes on along the minus strand of NC_140411.1, from coordinate 166,214,723 downwards.
AGATACACCGTCATATTACCATAAACTGGAACACAGAATTCTGTTTTTTACCTGTATTGACATTTTAAAAGCACAACAAAAATCAAGATATTAAAGTGTAATATTCATTTATTTAGCATGAGTGTACATTACACTGCGCCCTCTGAGACGTTTGGCAAACAAATAACGGCAACTTGTCTTAAGGAGTTTACAGTTTAACAAAGCAGGTATGAAACAGAACAAAGCACAGAGGGAGCAGAGTGTGCCGTATGTTCGTTTTTGGCTGGAAACTTCTTGGGTGCAGAACTGGTGGGGTTTAGAAGTTTTTTTTAAAAAGGAGGAAAGGGAGGGAGTTTGGTGGGTGCTGACTGGTAGGTTGTTCTAAACCAGTGGTTCTCAAACTTTTGTGTTGCTGACTCCTTTCAAACAGAAAGCCTCTGAGTGCGATCCCCCCACTTATAAATATAAATAAATTCTTAATTTATAAGTGGGGGGGGGTCGCAGTCAGAGGCTTTCTGTGTGAAAGGGGTCACCAGCACAAAAGTTTGAGAACCACTGGCTTGGAACAAAAATATACACTTTTTATATATTTAACACCATTATAAATGCTGGAGGCAAAGTGGGGTTTGAGGTGGAGGCTGATAGCTTGTGACCCCCCCCCATGTAAGACCCTTGTGACCCCCTGAGGGGTCCCGACCTGTTCTAAACTGACTTAAGCTATGTACCTAGAGAACACTGGCTTACGTTGCATTCCATCTTTGTATTTTGTATTTGTGGAAATATCATGCTGTGTTTTTTTTTCCCTGTAGTCATTGCAATGATTTATATCTGGAATGTTTTTATTTTTGGTGATTATTTTTTTCTACCTGCACACTTATTCACTACAACACTTTCTTCATTTTCTCTTCTGTGCTCATGTTAGAGATGAAACAAACATTGAGGTGATCTTGGTTTTGCAAACTCTAGGTCAGGTTTTGTATTTGCAAAACCAAAACCAGGGATGGCTTTTGGATCAGGGTTCCATTTCATTCAGAAAGTTCAGAGATGAGCTGGAGTATTTTGGTTCATCCCAAAGTCATATCTTTGTGGTCCATCTTGCACGCAGCCTCTCTGTCTATCCAGCCATCCAGGGTATTTATAGGGTACCTATCATTGTAGTATTTAAGCACAGCAAACCAGCTTTATTTATGTCAGTGCTATATCATCTGGTGGAGTCCCCCACATTAGAAGCTTTCTCAGCTGACTGTTAAAGCCTGCTTTTTGGCTTCTTTGTACTATTGAAGCATTGCAAAGGGCCCAGACTCTGGTTTAGGATCTGATCTGTATCTCCCACTTTCATCATTAGTTGCTTGCTACCAGAGCATCCAGGATTAGAAATGATTGCAGTAAGACAATGAAACTTCATATTACCTCAGTAAATGGTGAGCTGGTGCCTTCAATGGAGGGAGAAGATTCTCCCCTTCCCACCAGCATTACTTCAGTCTTGCTTAATTGCAGTTTGAGCTGTTCAACTCCTCTTTATCCATGTGCTAGTCTCTTGCAGGCATTGTGACATTTTTGTGACACCATTGATTGTGTTTGTTGAGGAGAAGAGAGACATCTGAGTGTCTTCTGAATATGTGGGTAATAGAGACTATAAGCATCTTACAATTTGTGCAAGTGATTTTTGTTTTGCAGAATAAGGGTTTGTCTAGATATGGGTCTCATTTTATCCAAAACTCCAAAATTTTTCATTCTTTCTGTTTTGAAGTGGCTGTGTGGCATTTCCAAACTCTGAAATAACACTAGAAAGGCTTTCTCGATTAATTTCCAGTCCAAGCAAGAAGCAGTAGTTACCAAAAATTTCACAATAGTTCTGGAAGACCAGTACAGCACAGCTTCCTAGCCATCTGTTTTCAGTGCCATTTTATGAAACATGTATAAGAAAGATAACTTCTTTGAAGGATAAAAAGATGTTTCTAAATATGTAAATTTTTATATGAATGTGTGTAATAATGTCCTGGGTCATGTCATCTGTGAGGACTGAACCCAGGATGACTTGCTCTGAAAGCATTAGCTTCTACTGTGGTTTACATGTGCATAAACAATTTGAAAATATTTAGAATATTCATAATCTTACATCTATTCAGATTACATTGATATGACTTTGTGGACCCAATTCCTGCATAGCACAACTCTGCTGTAGCCAATTAAGTTACTGCAGGGTAGAATTTGGCTTAGTGAGTTTATAATGTGAACATTTATAAATTTATGTATTTAATAAAGAAATAAAGAGTGTATGATTTTTTTCCCATGACAATCAAGGACTAAATCCTGCCCTGGCTGGCCCAGTGAGAGGGTACAGGCAAGCTACAGGGTGAATACTCATATGTCATGCCAGGACAGGATTCCTGAAGCCTGTGGAATGCACAATGTGGGATGCATAATTCCTCTTCTCTGAGCTGCAGCAAAACATGTCCCCAGCTGGCACTTGCTGCTGCCTGTGGCTTATTCACCAGCCAATCCGTAAGGAGGAGGGCATAGACCTGCCCCCTAACCTAATGATCACATTCCCTGGCATAATCTGAGAATTTTTCCAAATACTCTCTCTTCCTAACAGATCCTGACCTGCTCCCTTTGCCCTCCTCCCTGCTCCTTTGGCACAATTACAGTTTAAAGTAGGATTTATCCCTAGAGGTCTGTAGTGGGATGAGAGACCTCTGTGTAGATATTTGTCACCTAACGGGGCTCAGCGACAAGAAGTGGCTGAGGAGCTCTTGCTTTAAATTAAATTAGAGAGGTGGTGGGTGCGGGGTGGGGACAGAAAGACGATCTCAAGTCCTGTTGGAAAGGTGACTCAGCATAAAAGCCCCTCTAAATTCCAGCAGAAAGAACATTTGGAGGGAGGAAAAGTGACCCTGAAAGCCTTGATATTCCACTTTGTGAACTTAGAACATTTTCCCCTACGGAGCTAGTCAGAAATGGATTTGCATTTGTTTGACTTTTGTTATTGTTTTGTTCATCTGTTTGTAAGGTTATAAGACTATATTTTGGTATAATTAATAATATAATTAACATGTGTGCATGTTGGAATTAAACATTTTTCTGAAATAACCTGGGTTTGAGGATTGCTCTGGGCAAGTCTACAGAGCAAAAAAACCCAACCTGCGGCAGTGAGTGTCAGAGTCTGAGTCAAATGACTCGGGCTAATGCTGCAAGGCTAAAAGGAGCAGTGTAGATATTCAGGCCTGGGCTGGAGCCCAGGCTCCAAGACCCTCTCCCTCACTGGGTTTCAGAGCCTGGCTCCAGCATGAGCCCAAATGTCTACAGTGCTATTTTTAGTCCAGCAGTGCATGCCCAAGTCAGTTGACCTGAAATCTGAAACTTGCTACTGTGAGTCTTTTTGTATGTGTGTGTGTGTGTGTGTGTGTGTGTGTGTAAATGCACCCAATGCTGATTTAAACTACTGGGATAAACAATTTGGGTTATTTTAGGTTTACATATTTCAGATTATTACACACCTGTGATGCAGTTTACAATAAGCAAAGGCCATCACGAGTACCCACAGACTCAGACAAACATCTGTAAAACCAGGAAGTTTCATTGTGCAGATAGAGGTGGTGGGAGACCTCATTTTATTATTCACAATTATTTTATACCTTTCATAGTACTGGTGGCACTTCTTTACAGAGTGCACAATGTGTAGCTGTTGTCAACACACAACACAACATTGACATGAGGTCTGTGTAAACAAAACATTAGTGCTGAAATACAATAGACTCCATCACAGAGCCAGCATGGTCTATTGGATGAAGCATTGGAATGGGACTCAGGCGATCTCAGTTCTATTCCCAGCTCTGCTATGGCACTTCTGTGTGAATTCAGTTAAATCTCTATTTCCCCTTCCCTTGTCTATTTAGACTGTAAGCTCTTTGGGGCAGGGAATCTCTCCCACTATGTGTTTGAATAGTGTCTAGCAGAATGAGGCCTCTAGGCATTGTCACAATACATAATAATCCTCAACCTCTTTCAGTTTAATAAAAAATTCTTCACAACTGCCTCGCAAGTGACAATTGCCACTATGCAATTGTCTCCCAAGACATGGGGGTCCCTGACTCACTCCCAGCTTCTGAAAGCCTCCTTTGCTCCCCAAACATATACAAGAAGTATCTATATAACATAATCAAGAAAATTTACAAACAGAGGATTAATATATGTGCTTGTCCATCTTTTACATAATAAAGAAAAAATATTGATCTTGTACTTACATGTCATGCACAGACAACCTAAAATTCTGGCATTTCCTAACTTTTAAATGCTTGATTTTGCAACCTTAACATTCTTCTTCTAATTTCCTAGGTTTTTAAACAAGCAAACTGAAAAAAAAAATCTGTCCTGTGGTATCATATTGGCCCAAACAGGTCATCAGCAGAGTTAGAATCTTTAGCTCCACCACATAGGCATCTTTCTGCCTCGTAGAGTTAATAGAATAATGGATAGCTGTAGTGGGTTGTTATGTTCTGTGTGGACCAGTACTAAAAGCAGATGAGACACAAACTTTGCCAAGGGGCTCACAGATACTTGCTGACATCAGGTGAATGGTGAGAATCTTGGGTTCCATTCCGAGCCCTGGAGTGGGGTGTGCTCTGCTGGGTACTGACTCTTATGCATAAAGAAAAGGAGTACTTGTGGCACCTTAGAGACTAACAAATATATTTGAGCATAAGCTTTCGTGAGCTACGGCGAAAGCTTATGCTCAGATAAATTTGTAAGTCTCTAAGGTGCCACAAGTACTCCTTTTCTTTTTGCAAATACAGACTAACACGGCTGCTACTCTGAAACTCTTATGCATGTTTCCCCTAAAGCTTGACCCTTTATTTTCCATCCCTTCCAACGTATCCCTGTTCTAGTCCTGTCTCTTCCTCACTCCTGGCTCCTTGTCCCTGTCCTATTCTTTGCTACATAGGCTTCTCATCGCAGTCCAAGTCTCCTTGACCAGCCAGTCCCAGTTCTCCCCCTCCCAAATGCCTTGCCCCCCCTCATTGGTTTGCATCCCCAGTCTCCCTCTCTGGGTTTCTCATCCAATCTCAATCTCCTCTACCCACTCTACCTGGCTCCTTGTCCCTGTCTCCCCGATCCTTGGCTCTTTGTCTCAGTCTTTTAATTCAGTCAGTCCCAGTTCTCCCTCCACACCCCAGCTCCTTGTCAGGTCTTTCTCCCCTGCCCCTCACCCCCTGCCCATCCCACGCTAGTTCCTAGTCCTGGCCCCTTCATCCAGCTAATCCCAGTCTACTCCCCAGCCTCCACTTCTTTGTCAGATCTCAATGTCCATCTTCCTCCTCCCGATCCCAGCCAAGTCCTAGACTCCTTGCCAAACCATTACCAGCATCCCCTCCCCAGAGTGCCCATTCTCCTTATACAACCAGTCCCAGCCTTCTGCTCCCAGTCCTACTCTCCTTGCCAGTTCTAGTCCACCCTGCCCTGTTCTTGGCTCCCAGTCTGAGCCTTTCTTCTCCTTCCTGGCTTCCAGTCCCAGCCTCCCTTCCTCTTGGCTTCCAGTCCCCTTGCCCAGTCAATTCCAGTTTTCACCTCTCCAGTTCCCATTCTCCTCCCTGACTCCCAATCCCAGTTTCTCAACTCCCCTCCAGTCCCAGTCTCTCCAGACTTGGAGACTCCAGGGTTGGCGGGTGGGGATTAGGATGGTGCATGCATTGCCTGATTAGCAGTAGGAGCTGGGAGGGGATGGAGCATGCCCAGTGTGGACATAGGTGGCGAGTTATATGGGCCTGTGGTGCCCGGGCTCCAGCAATATTCAGAACCCGGGGGCCCAGCTCCACCAATGTTCAGGGCTCGGTCTCTTCCCCGGTCCCGCCTGCCACTCCCCTGCACCTCCCCGAGTGTCCCCCGGCCTCCCCTTGCTGCCCCAGCTCCCCAGGAGCGGAGCACCCCTGTCTCTCCCCTGCAGCTCCATGCTGCCTCCCTGCATCAACTACCGCTGCAGGGTCCCAGTGCCCCCCAACCACAACTGGCAGGACAGGCTGATCCTGAGCCTGCCCTTCCCCCTCAGACACTTTCATTATCCAACGGGACCCTTCACTAGCACAGGGGGCCCCTCCGCCCACAGTCACCGCTCCTGCCCCATGCTGGACAAGGGGCAGCCCCACCCCCAGTGAAGCTACAGTGAGGGGCAGCAGCAGAGGAGGAGGTGCACATGTGATGGCAGCCCCCCCGCACGGCACCCACTGCAGGGGAGGCAAGGGGGCTTCCTGTACCTGAGAGGGGCCCTAGGAGCACGTGCAATGGTAGTGGTGTGAGATGAGAGTGGTGCAGGGGGGAAGTGGGGGAACCCTCCCCTGGAGCTCACTGCTGCCTGCGGGGAGAGGGCTGGTGGGAATCCTGCTCTCTGGCCTTTGCCCTGGGGCAGCCTGTCTGCACCCCAACCCCTCATCCCCAGCCCTATCCCACCCCAGAGCCCTCACCCCCTGCACCCCAACCCTCTGCCCTAGCCCTGAGCCCCTCCCACACCCCAAACCCCTCATCCCCAGCCCCACCCCAGAGCCCCAGCCCTCTGCCTGAGCCCCCCCAACCCCTCATCACCAGCCCCACCCCAGAGCCCTCACATTTTTTTTTTGCCAGACAAAAGACTATATTTTATATATATACACAGTATAAATTTTAAACAAACAATTTAATACTGTACACAGCAATGATGATTGTGAAGCTTGGTTGAGGTGGTGAAGTCAGAGTGTGGAAGAAGGTGGGATATTTCCCAGGGAATGCCTTACTGCTAAATGATGAACTAGCACTCAGCTGAGCTCTCAAGGGTTAATACATTGTTGTTAATGCAGTCTCACTCTATAAGGCAGCAGGAATGGAGGGGAGAGGCGGGAAGACAGCATGGCAGAGAAAGAGACAGAGACACACACCCTGTGTGTGAGAGAGAGACTTTGAGACAGCAGTTGCTGCCAGCAAGCTCCCTCCATTCTGAGCCCGGCTGTGTCCCCCTCTGCTCTGTGAAGATGGGGAGGGGGACACCCTGACAACAACACCCCTCTTTCCCCTCCCCACCTGCACATATGGTGACCAGATAGCAAGTGTGAAAAATCAGGTGAGGGGTGGGGTGTTATAGGAGCCTATATATGAAAAAGACCTCAAAATCAGGACTGTCCCTATAAAATAGGGACATCTGGTCACCCTGTCTGCACAGCAAGCAGGAGGCTCCCGGAACAGCTCCAGGACAGAGGGCATGAGCAGCACATGGCAGTGGGGAGAGGGACAGCTGAACTGCCCAGCAATTGATAGCCTCCTGGGCAGCAGCTGCACAGGGAACTTAGGGGAGCTGATGTGGGGCTGTCGGCCCACCCTGGTTCCAAGCCCCCACCAGCTAGCTGCAACTGGCTGCTCTTCCTGCAAGCATTGGACAAAGCAGGCGGCTGCCAAACAACAATATAAGGGAGCACTGGGCAACTTTAAACGAGCATGTTCTCTAATTCAGAGGTTCTCAAACTGTGGTCCGTGGACCACCAGTGGTCCGCGAGCTCCATTCGGGTGGTTCACGGATAATTCCCTCTAAGGTGCACTCCTGGGTGACCGCACATGAGAGAATGAAGGGCCACCCACCTAATTAGTGGAGCTGCGCAGGCGTGGCTCCTCTAATTAAGTGCCTGGACTTTGGACAAGATGCACATGTAAGGGGAGATGGTGGCGTTAAGGGAAATAGGGGGTAGGTAGGAGGGGCAGTGGGGTGAGAAGAGGGGGTGGGGGGAATTTGGGACATCCAGGGCTACAGCGCCCAGAGAAAGAGGCTCCAGGACTGTGGCTGCTGGGGAGAGGCCACCTTCCTTCCCAGCTTCAGCTCTGTGGCTGCTGTGGCAGGGGAGAGACCCCCCCCCCTCCTTTCCAGCCAGAGCTCAGGGGCTGCTGCAGTGTGGGAGAGAGGGAGAGACCCCACTTCTTCCCAGTCCCAGCTTGGGGGCTGCTGCGGCAGGGGAGAGAGGGAGAGACCCCCCTCCTCTCATTCCCAGCCCCAGCTTGGGGGCTGCTGTGGTGGGGGAGAGAGGGCACATCTATCACATTAGAAATGTTAAGGCTACTGATATTAAAATATGAGTTGTGTGCTTTTATGTGTAGAACAAAAAAAGTTGATTATTATTTAGGTTTTTTTAAAATATCGCACTTTTATCCAAAGCGCTTTACAATAGTTAGCTAACGGTACAAACAACATTTGGAAAGATCATTAAGTGGTCTGCCAAGACGCTCAGCAATTTTCAAGTGGTCCGCGGAAAAAGAAGTTTGAGAGCCACTGCTCTAATTGATCAGCAACATAACAACAAAACAACGTTAACCGGGACGACTTTAAGTGAGGAGTTACTGTATATTGGCTTTCAAGGCAGGTGGTGGTGGAGGGGGACTTAGACCTGTTCTGGGCACCACCAAAAATTATACAAACCTGCCGCCCCTGAGTGTGGACAGAAGCTTGGGAGAACTGCTAAAATCTAAGAAGTCTTGACAGATCATATCTGAACATATTTTTCAAAAGTTTAAAACTTGGCCAGACTAGCAGCTCTAATACTGCCTTGCCTGCACTCTGCCCAGTAATCTGTTTCACTGGGACCAGACCACTCTACATTCCAAAGTTTGGAGCTACTTCCAGTTAAGCAAGCAAACAAACAATAATACACTTGACAGCAAAATGATTCCTTTCTCCCTCCATCCCTCAACACGGAATTTCTGTTATCCCCCAACTCCCCTCACAAAAATCTACCTTGATTTGAGGAGCAGAACAGAAAATATTCAGCCTAACCCCATGACAAATTTAAAGTTTGATATTTTTCAAACCACGATGGTTAGAAATAGAGGCTCTGTATTGTTGGGGGAAAAGGAGATTCCCTGCTTTTCCACAGGACAAAGAACACTTGCTTCTAGAGCTGGGAGATTCAAAGATAACAGGCCATTAAAAATGTAACAGAATTATATGTAGAAAAGTCATAATAGATCATTTCTAGAGGTTTCTATACTACATGTTTTTTTATTTTTTTCTCCCTCTGAGTCCTGTACAGTTAGACTGGCCATATAGAGATATGAAAAAATAGTACCAAATTTTTAAAACTCTCTAAAACATTTCTAAAAGCTTTTTCTGAAAAATGTGGCCTAAGAGAATAAGAGGGTGTGGTATTTATTGGCACTATTTTAGAAAGAGTGGCATCACTCGTGATGTCTGTGCTGCCCTCAAGCAGAGAGGTGTGTGTGTATCTATCCCTCAGATGTGAGGTGGAGCAGGTCACAGTATTGCCAACTCTAAGCATTCAAAAATTGTGAGTCAGGCCCCCAAAATCATGAGTTTGGCTTAAAAATCATTACTTTTTTAAAAGAATAAATGTGGGATACTTTTTATTTGCCTCTGGTTTCTGAGCCTTTAGGTCATGGTTGCTTCTTGTTTTCAAGCTTTTCTCTGCAACCATGAAGGCTAGAAACTTCCTTCACTTGCGATTTTAAGAAAAATACTAAATATTGTGAGATGCGAAATAAAATCATGAGAGTTGGCAACACTGCATCTATGTAGCCACCAAGCAGAGGGGTGTGTAGGGGAGAATGAGTTGTGTGTCTGGGCCTCAGGTATAGAGGGGGACACATACGCAGGAGCCTGAGGTAGAGGGATGTATGTGTATGCATGGGGATGACCTGCAATAGAATGTGTGTGTGTGTGTGTGTGTGTGTAGCACTCAGGCATAGTGAAGGGGTGTGTGTATGACTTAGGTACAGAGAGGAGTATATAGAAGCAAATGTGCAGGTGGGCCTGATGCTTATGGCTAGGGTAGTGTGTGGACCACAGGCAGAGAGGTGTGTGCTTGTGGGCCTTGGGCATAGCAGTGGGGAGGGGATGTTGGTGGTTAAGGGTCCTCAGGCACAGGCTTCTATGGGAGGGCCTTAAGGGCAGAGTGTGTGTGTGGGGGTGCGGGGGAGGTGAGAAGGCCTCTGGCACAGGGCTTTTTGGAAAATAAATGGAACCTCAGACTCGTTTGCAATTGTAAACTCGTTTGCAATTGTGTATGTGAGAGCCTCAGGCATAAGAATTAAGAACATAAGAATGGCCGTACTGGGTCAGACCAAAGCTCCATCTAGCTCAGTATCGTGTCTTCTGACAGTGGCCAGTGCCAGATGCTTCAGAGGGAATGAACAGAGTAGGGCAAATATCGAGTGATCCATCCCTTCTTGTCCAGTCCCAGCTTCTGGCAGTCAGATGCTTAGGGACAATAAGAGCATGGCGTTGTGTCCCTGACCATCTTGGCTAATAGCCATTGATGGACCTATCCACTGATGGAACTTATCTAATTCTTTTTTTAACCTAGTTATACTTTTGGCTGTCACAACATCCTGGCAATGAGTTCCACCGGGTTGACTGTGTGTTGTGTGAAGAAGTACTTCCTTAAATTTGTTTTGAATCTGCTGACTATTAATTTAATTGAGTGAGCCCTGATTCTTATGGTATATGAATAACACTGCCTTAGTCACTTTCTCCACCTCATTCATGATTTTATAAACCTCTATCATATTCCCACTTAGTTGTCTCTTTTCTAAACTGAAGAGTCCCAGTCTTTTAAATCTCTCCTAATATGGAAGCTGTTCCATGCCCCTAATCATTTTTCCTTTCCTGTACTTTTTCCAATTCTAATATCTCTTTTTTGAGATGGGGCAACCAGAACTGCATGCAGTATTAAAGTTGTGGGCGTACCATGGATTTATACAGTTGCATTATATTCTTTTCTGTCTTGTCTATCCCTTTCCTAAGGGTTCCTAACATTTTGTTAGCTTTTTTGACTGATGCTACACACTGAGTAGATGTTTTTCAAAAACTATCAGTGATGACTCCAAGACCCCTTTCTCAACCTGTAAGAGCTAATTTAGATCCCATCATTTTGTATGTATAGTTAGGATTATGTTTTCCAATGTGCATTACTTTGCATTAGGGCTGTCAAGCGATTAAAAAAATTAATCACAATTAATCTCACTATTAAACAATAATAGAATACCATTTATTTAAATAATTTTGGATGTTTTCTACATTTTCAAATATATTGATTTCAATTACAACACAGAATACAAAGTGTACAGTCCTCAATTTATATTTATTTTTGATTACAAGCATTTGCACTGTAAAAAAATAAAAGAAATAATATTTTTCATTTCACCTCATTCAACTACTTTAGTGCAATCTCTTTATCATAAAAGTTGAACTTATAAATGTAGAATTATCTACAAAAAAAACTGCATTAAAAAATAAAACAATATACAATTGTAGAGCCTGCAAGTCCACTCAGACCTACTTCTTGTTCACCCAATCGCTCAGACAAACAAGTTTACATTTGCAGGAGATAATGCTTCCCACTTCCTGTATACAATTTCACCTGAAAGTGAGAACAGGCGTTCTCATGGCACTGTTGTAGCTGGCGTCACAAGATATTTACATGCCAAATGCGCTAAAGTTTCATATGTCCTTTCATGCTTCAACCACCATTCCAGAGAACATGCGTCCATGCTGATGACGGGTTCTGCTTGATAACAATCCAAAGCAGTGCAGACAGACGCATGTTCATTTTCATTATCTGAGTCAGATGTCACCAACAGAAAGTTGATTTTCTTTTTTGGTGGATTGGGTTCTGTAGTTTCTGCATCAGAGTGTTGCTCTTTTAAGACTTCTGAAAGCATGCTCCACATCTTGTCCCTCTCAGATTTTGGAAGGCACTTCAGATTCTTAAATCTTGTGTTGAGTGCTGTAGCTATCTTTAGAAATCTCACATTGGTACCTTCTTTTCATTTTGTGAAATCTACAGTAAAAGTTTCAGAGTAGCAGCCGTGTTAGTTTGTATTCGCAAAAAGAAAAGGAGTATTTGTGACACCTTAGAGACTAACAAATATATTTGAGCATAAGCTTCTGTGAGCTACAGCTCACTTCATCAGATGCATTCAGTGGAAAATGCAGTGGGGAGATTTATATACATAGAGAACATGAAACAATGGGTGTTACCATACACACTGTAATGAGAATGATCACTTAAGGTGAACTATTACCAGTAGGAGAGCGGGGAGGGGCGGGGGGGAAGAACTTTTTGTAGTGATAATCAAGGTGGGCAATTTCCAGCAGTTGAATGTCTGAAGAACAGTGGGGGGTGGGGAGGGGAATAAACAAGGGGAAATAATTTTACTTTATGTAATGACCCATCCACTCTCAGTCTCTATTCAAGCCTAAGTTAATTGTATCCAGTTTGCAAATTAATTCCAATTCACCAGTCTCTCGTTGGAGTCTGTTTTTGAAGGTTTTTGTTGAAGAATTGCCACTTTTAGGTCTGTAATCGAGTGACCAAAGAGATTGAAGTGTTCTCCAACTGTTTTTTAAATGTTATAATTCTTGACGTCTGATTTGTGTCCATTTATTTTTTTACGTAGAGACTGTCCGGTTTGACCAATGTACATGGCAGAGGGGCATTGCTGGCACATATCACATTGGTAGATGTGCAAGTGAACGAGCCTCTGATAGTGTGGCTGATGTGATTAGGCCCTATGAATGTTTCCCCTGAATAGATACATGCGCACAGTTGGCAACGGGCTTTGTTGCAAGGATAGGTTCCGGGGTTAGTGGTTCTGTTGTGTGGTGTGTGGTTGCTGGTGAGCATTTGCTTCAGGTTGGGGGGCTGTCTGTAAGCAAGGACTGGCCTGTCTCCCAAGATCTGTGAGAGTGATGGGTCATCCTTCTGGGTAGGTTGTAGATCCTTGATGATGCGCTGGAGAGGTTTTAGTTGGGGGCTGAAGGTGATGGCTAGTGGTGTTCTGTTCTTTTCTTTGTTGGGCCTGTCCTGTAGTAGGTGACTTCTGGGTACTCTTCTGGCTCTGTCAATCTGTTTCTTCACTTCAGCAGGCGGGTATTGTAGTTGTAAGAATGCTTGATAGAGATCTTGTAGGTGTTTGTCTCTGTCTGAGGGGTTGGAGCAAATGCGGTTGTATCGTAGAGCTTGGCTGTAGACAATGGATCGTGTGGTGTGGTCTGGATGAAAGCTGGAGGTATGTAGGTAGGAATAGCGGTCAGTAGGTTTCCGGTATAGGGTGGTGTTTATGTGACCATCGAAGCCCTTGAGGAATTTGGGGGGGAGGGATAGCTCAGTGGTTTGAGCATTGGCCTGCTAAACCCAGGGTTGTGAGTTCAATCCTTGAGGGGGCCATTTAGGGATCTGGGGCAAAAATTGGGGATTGGGCCTGCTTCAAGCAGGGGGTTGGACTAGATGACCTCCTGAGGTCCCTTCCAACCCTAACCTTCTATGATTCTATGAATTCCACCATGATTTCAACAATTTCCATCCCACCATCAACCTCAGCCTGGACCAGTCCACACAAGAGATCCACTTCCTGGACACTATGGTGCTAATAAGCGATGGTTACATAAACATATGGAATAGGGGCTTCCCACACAAGTGTATATAGGATGCCTCATAAAGGGGTGTGATTAGGAAGCTCATGTTTGTGTATTTGTGTTTGAGCACATGGGGATCTCAAATACCTGTGTGTTTGCATGGGGGTTCTAAAGGTGTGTGTTGAGAAGTATCAGGCATTGGTGTTTGAGCATGGTGGTGGGGGTCTCAATTAAGATTGTGTTAATGTAGATGAACAACCTCACAAAGCTGAATGCATATATGTGGGATGGACTTCAGGAATGGGTGAGTGCTTCTCTCTGGATCACAGGGCAAATTGTGCATGTGTCTGGCACGGGTAGCTGTGTGTGTAAGGGTCTCTTTTTTGGGGGGCACAGGGATGTGTATTGATGTTTTTGGAATACTGGCATGTGTGTGTTGCAATGGTCTCACTGACAGAGTGTATCACTGCCCTGATGTGTATAGGGGGAGGGGAGTGTGACAGATATAGCAATTTCCTTGCAATATCCTTGGAAAATCTTAGTGTATTAAATGCAAAGTTTATGTATTGTTGTAGGCTGGGATTGTTACCTCTAGCTGGGGAGATGTGATGTGAGGGCTGGGAGTTCAAAGGACTATACTGTACTGAAATTGTGCCAGACAAGAATGGATTTTTGGGGACATTAGGTGTGCAATGGATTTCCAGGAAAATACCAAAGGAGAGGTTAAGGCAAATTCCCCACCTCTGGTTATGGAAAAACCCAGCCTTTTGAAGCTCTGCTCTGAGAAGGTAATTGTCTGCTGATTACCTATTCCTGGAGGTTGGAGGACAAAAGATCTGTATAAAGAAACAGGCTGATCTGCCCAGTTTGGGTTCTGGTTCTGAATCTGAGAGAGCTAAACACTTGTAAACATAGGGAAAACCCAGTTATGGGTTCATGGCTTTTAAAATGCTCAGTGGTAAATTACAACTATAGGCAATTACGCTGTTCATGCCGTTTGGAGAGAAAGCAACCTGCAGACGCTGTCCTGTTTAAGCCATCGGGCTTGTAGGGAACTGTGTAGTCTAGAAAAACCGTGGTCAGGAGGTGGAGGGATGCGGGTCTCAATCCAAGGCAGGTGATGGCTGAGGAGCCAGGAGCCTCGAGTGGATGTGCTTGGTGGGCCGCGGAGGGGGGAATACAGATCAGATGCCTTGGACTGTGTCAGGGCTCTCTGGCACTGAAGTGTTTTCCCTAACCAGGAGCACGGGGTGTGTGCGCGTAGGGGCCAGGAACACTGAGCGATGTGTGGGTGTGGACCCCCGGCAGCCCCTCTCAGTGGGGCAGGGAGTCACTGGCCGCAGTGGGTGTATGTCTGCGGGCCCCTCTGAGGCTGGCGGCCTGGGCGGGGCGGTGCCCCTGGCACAGGGGTGTGTCCGTGCCGATGTTTCTGGAACATCCTGCCTGCTGCCCCCGCCGCCCGGAGAGACCTGTGAGGCCGCGCGTCACTGACGGGAGAGGAGGGGGGCGGGGCAGAGTATGCGTGTGTCAGGCGCTGGCTCGGTTGCCCCGTGCGCTCCCCGAGCGGAGGAGGAGGAGGAGGAGGAGGAGGCGGGGGTGTGTGTATCTGTCTGTGCCTGCTGGGGGGGGGGCGGACACAGTGGAAACTTCCACTCCCTGCAGCAGCAGCGCGGAAGCCGCCGCAGGAGGGGGCGGGGCTGGCGCCTCACGCACGCGGCTCAGAGGCGGCCCCTCCCACCCCCCGCACGCTTCGGGCCGCCTGCGACCCCCGCCGGGCGCCAGCCCCGCGCAGCCCCCGGCCGGCTGCGGGCCGGAGGGGGCGCGGGCGCGGGCGCGGGCGCACCTAGCCCGGCCGGGGGCGGGGGGCTGGACTCGGCGGTGCCCGGCTCCGAGGCCGGCGGGGGGGCGGGGCGGCGCGGTGGGTGGAGCCTGCGCAGCTGGCGGCGGCGCCCTTTAAGCAGCGACGCTCGCCCGCCTCCCGCTTGTGCAGCCTGGGACCCAGCCGCGCCGCGCCGCGCCCGAGCCGCCCCAGCCCCGCCGCGCCCCCGCCCCCCACGTTCTGCCCTCATCGCGCCGCCGCCAGCAGGAGCAGGCGGAGGAGGATGCCCCGCTATGAGCTGGCTTTGATCCTGAAAGCCATGCAGAGGGTGAGTGAGGGAGGGACCCGGCCCCTGCCCCGCTGCTTCCCCCGCGCGGCTCCCCCGCCAGCCCGGTGCAGCGCCCGCGTGTCCCCGGCCCGCTCCGCGCCCGGCGGCGCCCTAGCGCTCGGTGCCGCCCCTCCCGACCCTGGCCCCCGCCTGCGCCCTGGCTCGTCCCTCCGGCCTCCCGCCGCCCCGCGGGCCGACCGCGCACGTGCGTGTCATGGGGGCGGGCTCGCAGGTCTCGCCTGCCTGGGGCTGCGCGGGAGGGGAAAAAAGGGGACAAACCGTTGTGCCGGAGCCTGCAGGCCCCGGGCTTGGGCCGCTCAGCTGGGGAAGTGTGGGATGGGGAAGTGTGAGGTGCGCAACTGGCCCCGTGAAATAACCTCCCCCCCCCCGCGTGCCCTTTCCTGCCCTTGCCCCGGCTCAGCTAGGACCATCCTGGAGGGTTGGCAACCCTAGGCTCAGCACTGGTTCCACTGTGTGGCTCCTCTCCACACCTCTGGTGGCTTATAGCAGGTCAGTGCTTAATCTGTAATGAACAGGGTTCCAGAGTTCAAGCAATTTATTTAATTTTCATAACCGTTGTGTCAAGCCTAGAGATGCTAGGGCCGAGCCCTGGCACAAATTAGGCAGTAGTAGATGCTAGGATAGTTACAGCAGTGGCTGCTAGGTGCTCTCTCTCTCCTCACAAAGGCCTACAAGGAAGAGTGAAATCGTGATTTCACTCTTGTAAGTTATAGCGTTACCTTTTTTGCAGGGGAGAGAGTGCCAGTGTTGTGACCGTCTGACCCTGTCCATGCTAGGGAAATCTTTCAGATGGTTTCCACTGTTGTTAATGCCAGTTGAGCTCCTTTGATAATGATAGAGCTCTCAGAGTGTCACTAGTGTGGGTTCTAGCCCACGAAAGCTTATGCCCAAATAAATCTGTGAGTCTTTTAGGTGCCACAAGGACATCTCGTTGTTTTTGCTGATACAGACTAACACGGCTACCACTCTGAAACTAGTGTTAAGGGTTGCCAGATACTGCCATGGTTTTGGGTGCCTAGGAACCGCCTTAGATGATTTAAAAAAAAAAAAATTGCTCATAGGTCTGCACTGGGAGCCAAATCATTGTTGGCTATGTATGTATTTTTTTGTTTTTCTCTTAATTTCCCTAATGTGGGTAGGACTTTGAAACACACTTACTGTAAGGTTTCAGAGTAGCAGCCTTGTTAGCCTGTATTCGCAAAAAAAAAAAAGAGTACTTGTGGTACCTTAAAGACTAACAAATTTATTTGAGCATAAGCTTTCGTGAGCTACAGCTCACTTCATCGCATGCATTCAGTGTAAGGGGAATATTTGGTATTCCTCTTTCCTGTCCCTCATGCTAAGTTACATACACAACCCAACTTTCTCCACCACTGTAAAGCTTACTGCATAGGGTCCTTGCACAATGCTAGTGTCTAAATGCAGCAGCTTTTCTATTAGTGGAGGTACCTTTATATATACATATAGTCTCTGTTAGATTTTTTTTTTTTAAAAAAGTGAGGTGTGGAGGTTACATTATACATTGCAGATTTTCTCCATTTGAATCGGGAGATAAGGTATCACAGATCCGACAACACAGTGACGTACAAACAAAAAATTAAAGTGCAAGCGCGACTAGGAGTACTGTGGCTTTGAAGAGCCTCACAAGCATTCCTGGGGTTAGAACATGGTGAAGCAGAGATGTGCTTATGGTCACAGAATGCCTCGTATTTGCATTTATACATTATGGTAACCACTAAAATACTCTTTTTTTTTTTTTTAAAAGTTTGACTCTCCAGTATGTACTTTCTTAACAAATGTTCTGTTTTTAAGGCATTTCTGCAAACTAAAACGATTGGGTTAACTGTTTAGTAGTTCTGGTGAAATTAAGCTAGGTATAGAAACTTGTTTTTCTAACCTACTCCTTGTATCATAACTCTAAAATCTAGAGTTCCTCTTAAGTCTCATTTTAATTGGTTAACTAACTTGCTGTCTACAAATATCTTGCTGCAGTTTGATTTTCTGTGCAGTTAAAACCCTTTAAAAAGCAATTCTGTGCCAACTGGAGCTTCCCTAAAGTGGTGGTGCTGAATCTCAAGAAGTGGATTGTTTTAGTGAGCCCCATAAGATCTTTCCCTGCACAGCATATTGGTTTAAAAACTTTGTATTTTAAAGATTCTTAAGTGCAAAAATTATTACTAAGATTGTGATGTAAACACACCAAAGCAAGGAAATTCAGTTTGGGCTAATAGTCTGAAATCCTGTAATTAATTGCATTAGTCAATATTTATGACTTGAATGATTTAATACACACAATGGGGTCCTGAATAAACTAGATTTGAATTTGACACTATTTAGTATTTCCTGATCAAACAAAGAACCCTAGTGATGACTTTCTAGAAAAAGTTGAAATATTGTTTCTATATTTGAGACATCTTTCCAACTGCCATCCAAGAAATAGCATGTGAGACTTTGGTTCTGTCACTGTGTCCAGCTGGGGTCCAGCAGGCTTTGTATGGGAATATGGTGCTTAACTGCCACTTCTGCCTTTGACAATCTTCCTCTACCGTACTGAGAGGCCACAATAAGGATAGAGTGCTCCCAGGAGTTGCAGCACAAATGTATGGAGATGTACTTTCTGCCTTGAAGAGTTTACAGTCCCAAGATTACAAGTGATCTGAAAGGTGAAGGTAGTAATGCACAGTAAAACTAATAATACAATACTTTAAATTTTTTTTATTGTAAATCAAGTGCTAACTCTTTCTAACCACAAGCTGGCACTATACGTATTGTAGCAGAGGTGGGGCTTCAGGAGGAGAGCGTAGTGACGTTTCAAGTCAGTTCCAAGGGAATATATGGGGAAAGGGGAACTCTTCAGGAAACCACCTGCATATTCTCCCAGTTGTGGTGATGAACCTTCTAGTCCAGGGGTGGCCATCCTGAGTCTGAGAAGGAGCCAGTATTTACCAATGTACGTTGCCAAAGAGCCACAGTAAAACATCAGCAGCACCCCCTCCCCGGCTCCCAGCACTTTCCACCCACCGGCAGCCCTGCTGATCAGCGCCTCCCCCTCCCTCCCCACACCTCCTGCATGCCACAAAACAGCTGATCAGGAGGTTTGGGATGGGATGGGGAGGAGTGAGGACATGGCAGGCTCGGGAGGGCGTGGGAAGGGATGGAGTGGGGGTAGGGCCTGTGGCAGAGCCAGGGGTTGAGCCGTGAGCACCCCCTGGCACATTGGAAAGTTGGCACCTGTAGCTCCAGCACCGGAGTCAGTGCCTGTACAAGGAGCTGCATATTAACTTCTGAAGAGCCACAGACTGGCCACCCCTGTCCTAGTCAGTGAGGGCTTGGAAATGGTTTTGTTGTGCTCTAATGCAGTTCCTCAGATTGACCTGAAGGGGGCAATATGAGACATTCCTCCAGGAAATGCTGGCAGCATGGGACAGAGGTAGGACCTATACTCTGATCCCTTGTGTGGCATTGCCTGTTGCTGCAACTTGACTTGTGAATTGGCATACCTCTCTTCAATAAATCCTACAGTTAGTTTTTTTTCTGATTCAGCTGTCTAATTTCATGTTAAATATTTTTAGTTCCCTTCAAGAGGAAAAAATATTCAGGGGTTTTGGGATGAATTCAGTTTCGTAACCAATTGCACAGATCATGAAATATCAATTAACTTTTTTCATATACAATTCTCCTGTTTCAGCAAATTATTTCACTAATATCCTGTGATCCTGCAAAGCAGTGGTTCTCAACCTCGGTGCGCCGCTTGTGTAGGGAAAGCCCCTGGCAGGCCAGCCAGTTTGTTTACCTGCTGCGTCAGCTGGTTCGGCCGATCGCGGCTCCCACTGGCTGCGGTTCGCTGCTGCAGGCCAATGGGGGCTGCAGGAAGGGCGGCCAGTACGTCCCTTGGCCCGCACCGCTTCCCCCAGCCCTCATTGGTCTGGAGCGGCGAACCAAGGCCAGTGGGAGCTGCAATCGGCCGGAGCTGCGATCGGCCAAACCTGCGGACGCGGCAGGTAAACAAACCGGCCCAGCCTGCCAGGGGCTTTCCCTGGACAAGCGGCGCCCCTAGGTTGAGAACCACTGCTCTAAAGGCTTCTCTTGCTTCTCAATTTGACTTTAGTATGTTCGCGTGCTAACTTTTTTTTTTTTAAGCATGTATTGTTTGCCATCCAAGCAGGATGCCATGTTTTAATAAATTCTCTGCCTGCTGTGAAGAATGTTCAGCTATATTAGGGAAGCACAGGCTATGGACAAAAGGGCTGCCTGACAACTTGATCTCCCTCCCTCCCTGCTGGAGTAACTTGCAGGTAGTCCTCTTCCCCTCCCAGTCTCTCACTAGGCTCATAACTTTTTCACAGTAAGCTCTTCATGCAGTCTAAGTCAAAGACGTTAATTGTGTATTTCGTGCCTAACACTGTGAGATGTGTAGTCATTCTTCTTTTGTCATGAGTCCATAGTCTGGGTCCAGCTTCTCATGAGAGCTCTGTCTCCTGCTATAACTATTCTTGTGGAAGCACTTTTTTTTGCGAGCCTTGTATGTAAATAAACTTTCTAAGAGTACTACCTTCTGGACTGAAATATCTGATGTTTGGATGCTGGAGTGGGGAGAAAGGAAATGGCAATCTGTGTGGCTCATGGTCCATACAGCAATTCTGGATGTGAGCAGGCACAGACAGAGGCCTCATGGGTTGAGGAGAACAGTAGATAGTGGGCAGTGGATTGTGTAAATCAAGAAGTGTGATGGGAGCCCCTGAGTTTGGGATGTGAAGTAATACAGAAGACTGTGATTCAGGAAACCTGAGTTCTAATCTCGGCTCATTTATCTCGTGACTGGGCAAGTCATTTAATCTTTGTACTTCAGTTTGTCCACTTGTAAAATTTGCTCATCAGTCTAGCAGAGAACATGATCCAATAGCTGGAAGTTGAAACTAAACCAATTCAGACTGGAAATAAAGCATATATTTTTAACTGTGAGGATAATTAGCCATTGAAACAATTTAGCAAGGGTAATGATGAATACTCCATCACTGACTATTTTAAAATCCAGATTGCATGCCTTTCTAAAAGAGAAGCAGTGAAATTATCTTGGGGAAATTCTATGGCCATGTCATATGGGAGGTTAGATTACTAGAATATAATTTTACAGGTGTGAATGGGATTCATAGATTCTAAGGCTAGAAGGTAATTATGATCATGTAGTCTCTCACCTCCTGTATAACACAGGCCATAGAACTTCCCCCATATAATTCCTAGAGCACATCTTTTTAGAAAAATATCCATCCTAATTTTAAAATTGTCACAGTGGAGTCTCCATCATTGACTCTTGGTACAGTGTTCCAATGGCTAACTACTATCATGTTTAAAAAATTTACACCTTATTTTCAGTCTGAATTCAGCTAACATCAACTTCCAGCCATTGGATTGCATAATACCTTTCTCTGCTACACCGAAGAGCCTACAATTAAATACTTTTTTCCCATGTAGATAGATATTTATGTGCTGTGATCAAGTTGCCCCTTAACTTTCTCTTTGTTAAGCTAAACAGATTGAACTCCTTGGGTTGATCACACTTGTAAATCAGATTTTTAAATCTTTTAACCATGCTCTTGGCTCTTGGCTCTTCTGGCTCAAGATGTCTCTGGCTTATCAACATACTTATTGAACTGTGGGCACCAGAACTGGACACAGTACTCCAGCAGTAGTTGCACCAGTTCCAAATACAATGGTAAAATAACCTCTCTACTCCTGTTCAAGATTCTCCTGTTCATGTATCCCAGGATTGCAGTAGCTCTTTTGGCCACAGCATCACACTAGGAGTTCATGTTGAGCTGATTATCCTCTGTCACCACCCCCCAAATCTTTCCTAGTCACAGCTTCATAGGATAAAGTCCCCCATCCTGTAAGTGTGGCCTACATTCTTTGTTCTTAAATTGATACGTTTACACTGTTTGCATGTGCCCAGTTTACCAGGTGATCCAGATTGCTCTGAATTTAGTGACCTTTAACCTGTCCTCATTATTTACCACTTCCCCATCTGCAAAGATTCAGTGATGACATTTTCTTCCAGGCCATTAGTAAAAAATGTTAAGTAGCGTAGGGCCAAGAACAGGGCCCTTCAGGACTCCATTGGAAACAGACCTGCCTGATGACTATTTCCCATTTATGGTCACATTTTTTAAGACCTATCCATTAGCCAGATTTAAATCCACTATTGTGTGCCATTTTATTTTTAATCAGCATCTTGTGCAGTACCAAGTGAAATGGTTTACAGTAGTCTAAGTATGTTATGTAACCACTATTACCTTTAGTAACCAATTTTGTAATCTCGTAAAAAAAAAATATCAAGTTAACTTCACAGGATCTTTTTTCCGTAAAGCCAGTTAGCCCCACTCTCAAGCCTAGGTTCTTTAGGTACACCCTTGCTGCCTTATTAAGGCCAAAGAGACTTTTCATGCTCATCAGGGCCTGCAGTCCTTGCCCTCTTGACCTGAAAAAGGAAAGAACACAGGCTGGCTGGAGCTCATAAGCAGTTAAGGGAAGGGGTCTTCATTCACTAGGAGCTCCTGAATGGGCTTGAGGAGGAAGGTGAGCTGAGGGCAGCATAGGGTTTCAGAAATTGTATGGAGGGCCGGTTAGGGGAGGCTCTGCCTCCACAAACAGCAAGGTGTGGCCCAGCCCAACCTACTTCTTGCCCCCTGATGGGGGGGCCCCCCCATGACTCCTGCCCCATCCGCCCCCCCCCACCCTGCCTGCTCTCTGTCCCCTGACTGCTCCCGTCCCATTCAACCCCCCCGTACCCTGAACCCTATCCACACCCCTGACCACTCTCCCGACCCCCAAACTTCCCTGCCCTCTATCCAGCCCCGTTCCCTGCCCCCTTACTGTGCTGCCTGGAGCACCAGTGGCAGGCGGCACAGCTGCACCAGGACAGGCAGCTGTGCTGTCTGGCTGGAGCCAGTCACGCCCCGCGCAGCACAGAGCACCAGGTCAGGCTGGGCTCTGCAGCTGCTCTGCCTGGCAAGAGTTCATGGCCACGCCTCCCAGAGCGTTGCGCCAACAGTGCAGTGAGCTGAGGGGGAGGAGGAACAGCAGGGGAGGGGCCGAGGGCTAGCCTCCCAGGCCAGGAGGTCGGGCCAGGTAGAATGGTCCCGTGGGCTGTAGTTTGCCCATCTCTGTCCTATGGCCTGGCCTGTCAGATTGGAAGGGTTACAAGAGCGGGGCCCAGGGTACACAGGAAAATGTCTCCAGCACATCTTAAGGCCATTAAAAACTACATTAGACACAATGGTAATGTGTTCTCTATAAATCTGCATGAAATTAGAGGATGTGTGTTAAAAGAACTTGTGATGTGACAGCAGCCCACTTAATGCTGGTGATGTATGAGGAAAATTGGGAAAACCAATGTTTCATGCTCCTCTTCAATACCCTTTGTTGAAAGAAGGAGCGGTTGGATGATGGCATCTTTATGGGGCAGAGTTTACATGAAAACCTTGACTCTTGAGTTGCCATGGTTTCTCACTGTTGTGGAGTTGAATTCTAAAACTATTTCAAGTTGTTATGTACTCAGACCATGATATAGATACCTGCTTAATATCCCTACATAAAAGTAGATGAAATCTACAACATTACTGAAATGTCACTTTAAAAGGACCTTACAGTTTTCAGTGCAATATTTGTGGCCTCACGTCTGTTTCATAAGCTGCTGCTTGAGAGAACTTGGTAAGATGAGCACAGCTCAAACCTGCAGAAAGGGTACAACATTGAGATGCTTCATTTCTGATTACTCACATGATTTGAACTTAATGTTCAGAAATTATTGCATCCCTGATTGTGAACCCAGAGAAATGAGAAAGTGGAGTATGCTAATAAAGTTTGTGAATGATACAAAGCTGGGAGGTATTGCCAATTGAGAGAAGGATCGGGATATCATACAGGAGGATCTGGATGACCTTGTAAACTGGAGTAATAGTAATAGGATGAAATTGAATAGTGAGAAGTGTAAGGTCATGCATTTAGGGATTAATAACAAGAATTTTAGTTATAAGCTGGGGACGCATCAATTAGATGTAATGGAGGAGGAGAAGGACCTTGGGATGACTGAGCCGCCAATGTGATATGGTCAAGAAGAAAGCTAATGCAGTCTTGGGATGCATCAGGCAAGGTATTTCCAGTAGGGATAAGGAACTGTTAGCACCATTATACAAGGCACTGGTGAGACCTCACCTGGAATACTGTGTGCAGTTCTGGTCTCCCATGTTTAAGAAGGATGAATTCAAACTGGAACAGGTACAGAGAAGGGCTACTAGGATGATCTGAGGAAAGGAAAACCTGTCTTATGAAAGGAGGCTCAAGGAGCTTGGCTTGTTTAGCCTAACCAAAAGAAGGCTGAGGGGAGATATGATTGCTCTCTATAAATAAATACCGGAGAGGGAGAGGAATTATTTAAGCTCAGTACCAATGTGGACACAAGAACAAATGGATATAAACTGGCCATCGGGAAGTTTAGACTTGAAATTAGACCAAGGTTTCTAACTGTCAGAGGAGTGAAGTTCTGGAATAGCCTTTCAAGGGAAGCAATGGGGGCAAAAGATCTATCTGGCTTCAAGATTAAACTCGGTAAGTTTATGGAGGAGATGGTCTGATGGGATAACATGATTTTGGCAATTAATTGATCTTTAACTATTCATGGTAAATAGGCCCAATGGCCTGTGATGGGATGTTAGATGGGGTGAGATCTGAGTTACTACAGAGAATTCATTCCTGGGTATCTGGTTGGTGAATCTTGCCCAGATGCTCAGGGTTCAGCTGATCGCCATATATTTGGGGTCAGGAAGGAATTTTCCTCCAGGGCAGATTGGAAGAGGCCCTGGGAGTTTTTCGTCATCCTCTGTAGCATGGGGCACAGGTCACTTGCTGGAGGATTCTCTGCACCTTGAAGTTTTTAAACCATAATTTGAGGACTTCAGTAGCTCAGACATAGGTGAGAGGTTTATTGCAGGAGTGGGTGGGTGAGATTCTGTGGCCTGCATTATGCAGGAGGTCAGACTAGATGATCATAATGGTCCCTTCTGACCTTTTAATATCTATAAGTCTATGAGAACCAGTATTGTTTGTTCAAAAACAAACATCTTTCTCCCACTCCCCAGCCAAGCTCTTTTTTAAAATCTGCCCCACATGTTTAGGCATCTAAGTATGGATTTAGGGGACTTTCTTTTGGCACAATTTTTGAAGCTCTTGCCCTATAGTCTTATCACAAAAATAAATAGTACTCTCACCCTTGGAGCACATAACCTAGAGTAGTGATGGAGTTCTAAAGGCATGGAAAATGGGTTTAAAATAGAAGTGTTGGACTCAGGTTTTCCTGTAATCAAAAAAGAGGATACTAGTTGGAACACTTAGTTAATACGCTGGCCTTGCACTGCTGGAGTCCTGGTTTCAAATTTTGGCTTGGGTTACAAATGAAAGTTTGACTTAATACTAATTCCCATTGGATGTTAGAAAAAGTCTACATAATCAGTCCCTTGTCCAAGAGAAACCCCAGAATTGAACTTGCTGGTACTGGTAGAGCTCTAAGGAGAAATTCATATAACACATCTGCTCTATTCATAACTCTAGCTATTGCTCTGATTCATCAACAGAAGTCCTTTGGAATGCAGTGCGCATTAAGTATTTCTCCGAAGAAAACAATCAGTTTAAATAATGACAGTGGTGTTACTGATGTAATAATGTCTGTCTTCATCCACGGGCTCTCTAATATGAGCATGGACTCTGTCTTGCATGCACTAAGATTATGTAGTTCAGGGATTCTGTCTAGTAAATAAGTAATTTGGGGTAGTACCTGTTGCTATACTTCCCGTGTATGTGTGGTTTTCTTTTTTTTCTTTTCCCCCATTAACTCACCTCCTCCTGTTAATTTTTTTAAAAATTTGTCTGTACATGTGTTGCAGGCAGTGCAAGCTGCTTCAGTCTGCCCGCCAGCATGGCTCAACCTTGATGTGGAGAGGCAACCTCTAGGAGTCAGGGGGCAACTCATTCACTCTGCCTCTCTGCTACAACTGCCAACGAGGATGTCAGTTGGCGGCTTTATTGGCTTAGCGGGCAGGGTGGTTTCAGCCAGTCACGGCTCCCTGAGTTTTACCATGTTGACCTGAAAATGAGTGTAAAATATTTTGCTCCCTTTCCTTGTCAACCCTTTGTTTATACTACTTCGGAGGCTCTTGTCTGGGTCTCATATGATCCCACAGATTGGGCACCTTGCTCTGCCCATATTTCCTTCTAGCTTTTTCCAGCACTGCTGTGAAAGCTTGCTTTTTCTTAGTACTTGAACCTATGTAGGCCCTGGCTTTTGAAGCTGTGGACAAATAACTAATAATATGGACACTTAGCTGTCAGTAATTAACCTTACACAATTGACCTTTTTTTTACCAGTCTGCTCAACCGCCATAAGATTCTTTCTGGTCAGTGTCCACTTTGGGCTGTTGTGTGCCTGCTAATGACCTAGGCAAAATTTTTCCAAATTTGGTTGCCAAAAAAGTGGTTTAATTTTCAGAGGTGCTGAGCACTTGCAGCTCCTGGTGACTTCAGGGGATGCAGAGGATGTTCAGTATCTATGAAAATTAAGTCACTCTTGTTTGGGTACTTTAACTTCAGGCAGCAAAGTATAAAAACTTAATCTTTTGGTTTTATTAAAACATGTGAACAGAATCTTCATGTTATTTGGTAACTGACATATTACTATAGTACATCTAGGATCCCGTGTTTATATGTAACTTATACAAGTTTTTTGTTCTTGTTTTAATGAACAGGTGGAGGCCCAAACCTGTTTCCTCAGATGTGAGGGGTTTTGGGAACATGGAGAGTGGTGAAGATATAGCATCTCAATCCTGGGGATTCATGGGGAAGGAAAGTGGAGGCAGTTACATAACGGGGTTACTCTTCTGCACTTTTTTGGCTCTTGCCTGTAGCACAGATCCAGCAGGAGCTGCACTGCTGTTGTCTTAGTTCTTCATAGTTGTCTTGTGCCAACCATGGTTGCATACCATAAAATATCTGTGGGGTCAGCAGAGGGCTGTGTTGGGAAGAGTGCCAAGTCCTTGGCTGTGGCCCCTCTTTTTCCTCAAACCTGCTAAAGCCCGACACTTGTGGTATATTTACAGGGTGTTCCACTCTCCCCATAGCCTATAGCTATCAGTTTTTTTTCCGTACTATCCTTTATTCTTAGAGGCCTATTATCCTCTGAGTATGCTTGTTTAACTCCTAATGTTAATTAGGCGCACATATCAGTATAGAAGACCATTCAGGTTACATGCTGCTACAGTAAAATAGAATTGCAATTTGGGGGTTTAAAATGTAGTTATGTTCAGAAAAATGACCATTAAATCACTTTTACTCAACAGTTCTGCTTCTTGTACTTATTACATCATATCTTCTTTTTTACTCCTGCGTTACAGAGCCAGCACAGTTATGAGAGTGAGCAGATTCTATTCTGATTTATGTATCAACAGAGCTGCTGATTGAGCGGGGGGGGGGGAACATAGCTTGATCCTTTTAGGACCATGCTGATATTGGCAGACCTGATGGGTAGGAAAAAGTCTTTATTGTAAACTGCATTTTTAAATGTTAGGCCCAACAACAATACTTTGAGTCACTTCATCCTTCAGTTTCATTGGGCCATATAGCTCCAGTTACTACATTGCTTCTGTTGCATAGACAGAACTCATAAGTTTGTGTACAACAATGCATACTTAAAATTGCTATGCTGCACTGGATCTAGACAAAGTGTATTATTATTACCCAATAAGCTACACACTACTGTCTTTATGGGTCAGACTACTTTTCTGATAGAGGGGTTTCACTTGTCTAGATTCTCATTCAAAAATACTCTGACCGGGTTGGGGGGGGGGAAGAATGTGTTACTGCAGCATCGGAAGAACCTTGCTGCATAACTTGAATAGCATAGGAAAGTTCTACTATAATAAAGTTATCAGGATCACTTCAACAGACAAAAAGGGAATTAACTACTAATATGTACTCAGATTCTAACTACTAGGTTTTGCAGCTCCTTTTCCTGGAATTGGGAGCATTAATACTTTGGAAAGGTTTTCAGCCATGTAGGTGTGTGTTAATGATCCATTTCTTTGGGTTTGCAGATTTATAGGTGGTGGTTAAGGGATATCTTTGTGAAGAACCTAAGGGGTGGGCAAAGGTTAAATGTCATTTCCAGACAAATACTTTTTAACCCCACAAGCACAAATGTGTTCACTAACTTGCTGGTGAATGCAGAGTTTTAGTAATATGTGATGGATCTGCACCTGAAATAAAATAAAAATTAAAAAACAGAATATTTTGGACATAGTCTCTTCCTCTTAATGAGAGTTGCCAGGATAGACTATATCATTGGTGATAAGAGACAAGGAAAACATAGCAGGAATGCTTACCAGCTGGGAGGAAAGGAGATTGGGGAAGCAGCGTTTAAGGCTGCAGCTGTGGGTCTCTTTCACCCTCTCCTCTCCCCCTCATTATTTAAAGGGCCATCTATCAGAAAATCATGCTGAGAAAGCTTCTTTTTAAAAGAGTGACCCGACAGGTCTGAATTTCAGTTGTGACCAAGCACTTTTAAAGAACTGTGAATAAGGCCTGAATTTCTATATGATCTTATTTTGTTCCACTTTTTTTGAGGGACCCGTTTGAAACTTCAAAATAGCTGTTTTTTGTTTCTGTAATAAGAACTTAAATGTAATCTTGGTGTCAACTGCTAGCTGCATTTAATGTGCCAACACATCATCAGAATCTTACATGAATCCTACATAAATTGTGCCATAAACTGTAGTTGTCTTACCTGTAACATTCCAGACCTTAAAGTGTTAAATGGTGGCTGGATCACCTACATGAACATCTGAGAGAAACAGGTCTTAGATGTATGAGCTATTTTCCTATTCTAATAATAGGTTAAGTGTATGTTCTTATAATATTTCTGCCTCTGTGTGCCCTATAAATCCTACTCTGAATCTATTCTACTGTATCTTGTCTTTTTTGAAAATTTGCCTTTAGCTAATAAACTGCCTTTTTTGTGTGTGTGTGAGACATACTAATATTTGCACAGAAATCTCAAACAGTTATGATACAAAGGAAAGTTTCTTGTACTTGTGATATGGCCCAATCAGAAAGTAGCCAGGGCTGAAATTCACTGTTCTTGGCATAAATTTTGACGTGCTGCTGGTTTTGTCAGTGCCACAAACACTAGTCTCATGGCTTGATAGTCTCCCTTGATAGACTCCCTGTTTGAGTCCTTCTTTAATCAGGAAGGTGGAAAGTTTCAGTAGTCAATATAGATTTGTTACATTGTCACTGTCTACACAGCAAAGAAAAACCTGCAGCTGGCTCATACCAGCCAACTTGGGCTCATGTGGCTTGGGCTGCAGGGATGTTTCACTGCTGTGTAGACTTCCAGGTCCCAGAGCCTGGGCTCCAGTCCGAGCCCAGAAGTCTACACTGCCATGAAACAGCTGCAGGTTTTTCTTGGCTGTGTAGACATGCTTCATTACAGCAGTTCAGAGTAACTTCTTATACCAGCTCCTTACTGAACTTAATTCCAGCATAACCCTGGAAATTCTTCCCTTTTCCTTACTGTGAAATGAGTCTCCTTCCTTTTGTTTCTCTGATCTTTGCCCAGCAAATTTCCCTCAAAACTTTACCAGGCTGAACACCACAAACCAAGTCTGAAAGTTGCAAAAGTGATGATCTTGAAAAGTAGCTATTTAAAGCATGGTTTGGCCTTGTCTATAGGTAGCAAGTTCTCCAGAAGTTAACATTATAACCAAAATAAATACTGCATGTCCGGTGACAGTGTCTCAATTGTGACATATATAACAACTATTAAAGGGCAAATACTCCTTTATAAGGATTATAATCATGGTTGGACTGTTCACTACGATATGCACACTAGCTGCCTTTTTGTATACTGTTACAGCACATCTGATTTCATTACTGTGTCTGATTACTGCTATTGATCAGTTAGTGTCAGTGTCACCAGTTTAGGTCTAAAACTTTTTTCAATAAGATAGGAGGACAAGGAACTAAAATTTTACTCTATTCTTGGCTCACCTTTTGTAGTTGATTCCTTGCATAATTTCTCTTAACCCAATGTATCCGGGAGTGATTGCTTTTGTATACTTTTTTCCCCTTAAAATAATGTATGGAATCTTGGTATTAATGTTGTAATTACATTTTTCATTTAAAAATATAATGAAAGAAGCACTTGCAGCTAAGTAGTGTATTACATTCATACCCAGAAGCTTCATGCAGTTTGGAAACATTTACAGTGTACTGTCTTGTATCGGGGGTAGCCATGTTAGTCTGGATCTGTAAAAGTCCTGTGGCACCTTATAGACTAACAGATGTATTGGAGCATAAGCTTTTGTGGGTGAATACCTACTTCGTTGGATGCATGTAGTGGAAATTTCCAGAGGCAGGTATAAATATGCAAGCAAGAATCAGGCTAGGAATAACTAGGTTGGCTCAATCAGGGAGGAGGAGGCCCTCTTCTAGCAGTTGAGGTGTGAACGCCAAGGGAGGAGAAACTGCTTTTGTAGTTGGCTAGCCATTCACAGTGTACCGTCTTGTTTATGAATAAATTAAACCATGGAATAGACGAGTTAATCTGCAGTGCCTTTTGAGGATGTGTAATTTAAAAACAGATCTGTGGTCTGAGACTCATGAGCTTGATAAATTGAGCCCTCAACTGTAATCAGTCTGTTTTGTATCACATTTCCCTAGTCTCTCATCATTCTTGGATATAACTTTATCAGAATGAGAGTATAAATATTCTCATTTGTAAAAACTGCATATCTTCCTTAGTTCTGAAATACTTTATTTTTTGTGCAACATTCTGCTTATAAAATGGCCAGTTAATACACAAATGCAAAAATTGTTGAGACTGAAGTGGAACTTTTTTTTTCTTGTTAACACATTTGCCTTAGTGAGAAATGCACATTCTCACGGTGAATAAGCAGCATGATTACCTGTAATAGTTTGCTAAAACAGCAAAAGAGTTAACATCTTTTTAACCATTTAAGGTACTCCTCCATACTCTCAGCCTTAGCTCTATCTTAACATAATCTTCTCTGGGAATCTGTTTTGTTTTTAAATTAATTTCACACATGAATGCTAAACAAGAAACCCAAAGAATGCTGCCCTGTGATAGTTTTGAGTTGTAGATATGTAATATCAATCTTTAAACCATTTTTGTTTTAAGGCCAGATTTGTTGGTATGCTTTGTCAGCTTTGTCATTTCAGCACAGTCTAAAGCATCTGGAGTACATTGGCCAATTAAATGATGTTTACAGGGACTCTGTGTCACTGGAGCAGCACAAAACATTCAGGGCATACTGCAGAATCTGGCCCATAATTTCCACAGAATGCAACTATAATTTTTGTGTGTGTAATGACAGTGGGTTAATGCAATGATAGTTGAAGGCCAAATAATCTGTCAAACTCTTGACATGTACAGCTCTTTTTGTGTCATTGACTCTCTTCAGCCCATAGAATTGAAAGATCCAAATTAACTAGAGAGGGAAGGTGGTGGCATCAAAGGTAACTAAATCAGATGGCTGTACTTAAGAGTAACCTGAGCTGTATACGTGACCCTCTCTATTTTATAACAACTGGCTAAAACAGTAATTAATACATTTTAATTTAATTGCAACCGAACTTCTTTTACATATGCTAAATTTGAAGATAACAGTGAATTTTTAATCCTAGGTAAAACTTGAACTTCTTGTGGTGGTGGTAAAATCATCTGGGACAAAACAGGTTTGAGTACTAAATTTCTTACCCCTGGTCTACACTACGAGTTAGGTCGAATTTAGTAGCGTTAGATCAACTTAACCCTGCAGCTGTTCACATGACGAAGCCATTTTTGTCGACTTAAAGGGCTCTTAAAATTGATTTCTGTACTCCTCCCTGACAAGGGGATTAGCGCTGAAATAGACATTGCTGGGTCAAATTTGGGGTAGTGTGGACGCAATTCAATGGTATTGGCCTCCGGGAGCTATCCTAGAGTGCTCCATTGTGACTGCTCTGGACAGCACTTTCAACTCAGATGCACTAGCCTGGTACACAGGAAAAGTACCAGGAACTTTTGAATTTCATTTCATGTTTGGCCAGCATGGCGAGCTCATCAGCAGAGGTGACCATGCAGTCCCAGAATCACAAAGGAGCTCCAGCATGGACCGAATGGAGGTACTGGATCTGATCGCTGTTTGAGGAGACGAGTTTGTGGTATCAGAACTCTGTTCCAAAACACGAAATGCCAAAATATTTGAGAGAATCTCCCACGTCATGGTGGACAGAGGCTATAACAGGGATCTGCAGCAGTGCCAGTGAAAATTAAGGAGCTCAGACAAGCCTACCAAAGAGGCAAACGACCGCTCTGGGTCAGAGCCCCAGACATGCCGCTTCTGTGATGAGCTGCATGCAATTCTAGGGGTGCTCCTACCACTACGCAACCCCTGTCCGTGGACACCTGCAAGGGGGCAGTCTCATGCAACAGGGATGCGGATTTTGGGCATGAAGAAGATGATGAGGATAGCGCACAACAGGCAAGCGGAGAAACTGTTCTCCCTGACAGCCAGGAACTGTTTATTACCCTGGAGCCAATACCCTCTCAAGGCAGGCTCCTGGACTATGAAGCCAGAGAAGGCACCTCTGGTGAGTGTACCTTTTGTAAATATAATACAGGGTTTAAAAGCAAGCGTGTTTTAATGATTGATCTTCCCTGAAGACTTGGGATGCATTCATGTCCAGGACAACTATTGGAAAAGTCTCTGTTAATGTGTTTGGGGATGGAGCAGAAATCCTCCAGGGACATTATTAAGGGGACATTCAGAGGTGGCTGTTCCTGCTGGGCTATTTGCCTGTGGCTGAAAAGAAATCATCCCCACTTTTAGCCATGTGGGGAGTGGGGGAGGGCCCGTTCATGCTGAGCTGTTAGCCTTTGGCTGGCAGGTATCTTCCCTGATATTAGTCATGTGGTGGGAGGAGGGGTGAAGTGATCATCCCAGAGAATTGGGTGGTGGTGGGGGGTTTAGTTGGGTTTGTGCTGCTCGTTAACCCAAAAACCACAGCCCCTCCTTTTAAATGGCCAGCCCAATGGGTCCTTGGTGTGGGAAAGGAGGGCGCTGCTGTTTGAAACCATTTCCACATATTATGAAGTTGAAGAAGCTGAAAGACTGTGGCTTACCATGGCTGCCTGCAAGCCGAATTCTGTTGCCCAGCCCTGCATGTGTGATCGATCTCACTAAATTGGCAGGCCCTCAATATAAGAGGCAAAATGCGACCTTGTACCAAAAGCACATGTGCTATGTAATATTAACAGCTTGGCTCATCATGAGAGTCTACCCATTGTTCTCTAAAATGTCTCTTTAAATACTACTCTCCCTTTTTCTCCTCCCACAGCTGCAAAGGTTTCAACGCTCCCCCTATCATCTCCATCCCAGAGGCTAGCGCAGATAAGAAGGTGAAAAAAATGCACTCGCGATGAAATGTTCTCTGAGCTCATGCAGTCCTCCCGCACTGAAAGAGCTCAGCAGAATGCGTGAAGGCAAACAATGGCAAAGTCCAGGAAAGCAGAAAATGAGCAGGAGGGACTAGCAAGATGAGAGGTTGTGGGAGCAACAGGAGAGGTGGCGGCAGCGTGATGAGAGGAGGCAGGATGCAATGCTGAGGCTACTGGGGGATCAAACTGATGTGCTCCGGCGTCTGGTGGAGCTGCAGGAAGGGCAGCAGGAGCACAGACTGCTGCTGCAGCCCTTGTGTAACTGCCCACCCTCCTCCCCAAGTTCCATAGCCTCCTCACCCAGACTCCCAAGAATGCGGGGGGGGGGAGGGGCAGGCTCTGGGCACCCAACCACTCCACCCCAGAGGACTGCCTAAGCATCAGAAGGCTGGCATTCAATAAGTTTTGAAGTGCAGTGTGGCCTTGTCCTTCCCTTCTCCCCTCATGCACCACCCACCCAGTACTTCCATCCTCTCCCACCCCTCCCGGGCTACCTTGGCAGTTATCCCCCTATTTGTGTGATGAATTAATAAAGAATGCATGATTTTGAAAAAACAATGACTTCATTGCCTCTGCAAACGGTGATCAAAGGGGCAGAGCGGTTGGCTTACAAGGAAGTAGCGTGAACCAAGGGGGTGGGTTTTCATCAAGGAGAAACAAACAGAACTGTCACACTGTAGACTGGCCAGTCATGAAACTGGTTTTCAAAGCTTCTCTGATGCGCAGCATGCCCTGCTGTGCTCTTCTAATCGCCCTGGTGTTTGGCCGCATGTAATCAGCAGCCAGGCCATTTGCCTCAACCTCCCACTCCTCCATCAATGTCTCCTCCTTACTCTCACAGAGATTGTGGAGCACACAGCAAGCAGTAATAACAATGGGAATATTGGTTTCGCTGAGGTCTAACCAAATCAATAAACTGCGCCAGTGTGCTTTTAAACATCCAAATGCACATTCTACCACCATTCTGCACTTGCTCAGCCTTTAGTTGAACAACTCCTTACTACTGTCCAGGCTGCTTGTGTATGGCTTCGTGAGCCATGGCATTAAGGGGTAGGCCGAGTCCCCAAGGATAACTGTAGGCATTTCAACATCCCCAACCATTATTTTCTGGTCTGGAAAGTAAGTCCCTTGCTGCAGCTGTTGAAACAGACCAGCGTTCCTGAAGATGCGAGTGTCATGTACCTTTCCCGGCCATCCCACGTTGATGTTGGTGAAACGTCCCTTGTGATCCACCAGTGCTTGCAGCACCATTGAAAAGTACTCCTTTTGGTTTATGTACTGGCTGCCTTGGTGGTCCGGTCCCAAGATAGGGATATGTGTTCCGTCTATTGCCCCACCACAGTTAGGGAACCCCATCGCAGCAAAGCCATTCACTATGACCTGCACATTTCCCAGGGTCACTACCCTTGATAGCAGCAGCTCAGTGATTGCGTTGGCTACTTGCATCACAGCAGCCCCCGCAGTAGATTTGCCCACTCCAAATTGATTCCTGACTGACCGGTAGCTGTCTGGTTTTGCAAGCTTCCAGAGGGCTATCGCCACTTGCTTGTGAACTGTGAGGGCTGCTCTCATCTTGGTATTCCTGCACTTCAGGGCAGGGGAAAGAAAGTCACAAAGTTCCATGAAAGTGCCCTTACGCATGCGAAAGTTTCGCAGCCACTGGGAATCATCCCAGACCCGCAACACTATATGGTCCCACCACCCTGTGCTTGTTTCCTGGGCCCAGAATTGGCGTTCCACAGCATGAGCTTGCCCCATTGCCACCAGGATGTCCCAATTGCCAGGGCCTGTACTTTGAGAGAAGTCTGTGTCCATGTCCTTATCACTCTTGTCATTGCGCTGCCGTTGCCGCCTCCGCCTGCTTTTGCAGGTTCTGGTTATGCACATGCTGCAGGATAATGCACGAGGTGTTTACAAGGCTCATAACTGCCGCGGTCATCTGAGCAGGTCCATGCTTGCAATGGTATGCCATCTGCAGGAGAGCAGAGTTGCAGCAGAAACAGTGGCTGACGACGGAGGCCACGGGAATAGATATTTATAGAGAACAACAAGAGGATCTGCGAAGTGGATTCATGAGAGCAGAGTTGCAGCGGAAGCGGTGGATGACAATGGTTAGCACCATGCACATTTCCCAAGAAACAACACGCGTACCTGGGAGCCCATGACAGACAACATGGAGAAATTCGCTATTGAGACAATAGCAGCAGAGTAGCAGCGGAAGCGGTGGATGATGATGGTTAGCAGTCCTACTGCACCATCTGCTGAAAGCAGTATGGCATCCGCACGGGGAAAAAAGGTGCGAAATGATTGTCTGCTGTTGCTTTCACGGAGGGAGGAGCGACTGATGACGTGTACCCAAAACCACCCGTCACAATATTTTTGCCCCATCAGGCATTGGGAGCTTAACCCAGAATTCCAGCGGGTGGTGGGAACTGTGGGATAGCTACCCACAGTGCACCGCTCCGTAAGTTGATGCTAGCCACGGTAGTGAGGATGCACTCCGACTTAATGCGCTTAGTGTGGACCTATACAATCGACTGTATAAAATTGATTTCTAAAAATAGACTTCTATAATATCAACCTAATTTCGTAGCGTAGACATACCCTTAGTTTAACTCAGAATAGTCAACTCACTCGTAAATTCTCAGAAAACTCATTCTGCGCTCAGTAAATGCTTTAACTTTAGTAGGGAGGAAGGACTTGCTTTTCACACAATAAATATGCAGAAAATGTAGGGGCAGGTTTCGACATAATTCTTTAATGACCGTAGATGTTGAGATTCAAAAAGTTAGTTTTATAACTGCTAAAACACAAATTGTGAACATCACTTGTCAAAATATACAAAGCAAACATCCTTAAATCAAACTCTTAACTTCTCAAGCAGCATTCCCTGACTTTGCTTATCGGTAGAATTCAGTTATTAGTGATGGCAATACTTAATTGGTTTGCATGTGTGTAGTGAAATTGACATTTACAGGTTAATCTAATCCTTCCAAGCTTAACAATAAACATAAGTTGGATCCCAGCAGTAGGCACAAAACACATCCTTATCTTAAGTGTAGAGTTGATTCTCATTAATGTATCCCCTTCCATGGCAGAAAGAATAGTCAGAGTTCAAAGGGTCAAAGTAGGTCACAGGTCTGCTGGCTCCTAGAAACAGACGATGAGTTTAGGACAGTCCCATAGAACTATATCTCAGCTGTCTATCTCTGTATATTAGAGTTGTCCAACATCTGTTTATTTTAAAGCATCTGTAATCAGGGTGTGACTTCTACAAGTGTCAGCCACACCCTCGCTTGGAGCTTCCTTTTCACCAAAAACCTAAATCAAGAATCTTCATTTCTCCCTCTCCTACATAAAGTGAACACTAGTAAAAGAGAACAGTTGCAGATTAATCACTAAAGGCTATGGAAACAGTTTTGACTTGAAAAATAGCTTTTATTTTTAGCTGTATTCCTATGGCTTCCTGTGTCTTTATAAAACCACAGTGTTAATTTAATTTTAAATAATTAAAAAGTGGTGCTGGACAAAAATGAATTATGAAAATCAGTGCTGATGGTAGAAGTGGTGAGGTGTTTTTGTCAAGCTCTGTGGAACAGAAGGAGAATTGATATACAAAAACCTTTTTAATTTGGAACTACCAAAAGCAGCACTTTTTTTATTTTATTTTATTTTTTTAAAAAAGGGGGTGGGTGGGGAGGAAAGTAAATTGGAACTTCCCTGGCTGGTGGAAACCTTCAAAAATAGCAAATTTTGAAAATAAAACTGGCATATTTTGAGGTGATTTTCTGTTGGGTTTTTTAAGTACCAAAACTATTAGTGTAAACAAGATTTCGTCCCCCTGGCCCTCCCACACACACTGAAGTCAACTCATTCCAATTAAAACACAAAATTACAAGTAGTAGTGTGCACTAAATCACAAAAACTAGAAAGCTACACTCTTGATTGTGTTTGTAGGCTGAACTGGCAGATGGAGGGCAGGGCAGGAACTTGGTCTCTATCCCTGAACTGGTAGGACTCTCTCCCGTAACCCTAACCATGCTATCTTTCCTGGTCATCTCTCCCCTGGTTTAGATGAACTAAAACAATTTTGACTAGGCAAAGGTAAGTGATCCTATTTGAGCCAGGTATAGTTTGGAGGGAGCAACGGTGCCGATCTCTAGCCTCATTCCTACTCTGCAGCTCTAGCTTCTGATCTGAAGCAGCCCCTGCTGTTCTAGTCCTGATCCTCTGAACTCTGTCAAAGCACCCGAGTCCTGATCTGCAGCTTCATTTGCTGACTCACTTCATTCAATAGGATTGATGTATGCAGATAAACTGGTGATATTGAGCAATGACTGGCTGAGTTACCTCTGACCTCATAATGCTCTCTGCTTGCAGCCCCAAATGGGCACTGTGTAGAAAACTGACTTTTTCCGGTTTTCTGATTGTCACAAAAATCAATAGGGTTCTTCTCATTGATACCTAGAGTGTTACCTGAAATTTTAGAATTCATTGGACATGGTCTTCAGAAGTTACCATATTACTTACAAACACTCACTCACTCACTCACTCGCCATCAAGATGTGTTTAGGTCTTGTTTTGCTTGCCCTATTAGTGTAAACAAAACTCCACCCTCCTCCCTATCTCTCCCCCCCCCCCGCCCCCGGAATTTCCTGATACCTTTCCCACTTAAAAATGGCTCTGTGGGGTGCAGTGCATATCACACAAAGTTGTTCTAAAACTTGTAGAATAACCTCAGTTTTACAGTTAGTCATAAACTTACCATTATTTGATACGCGTGGCAGTGTTATGACTTCATTCCTATATTTAGTCATGGCAACAGTGGTGTCTCAAACACAGAATTGTGACATCACTTCGGGATCTAGCAAGAGAAAACTTGGGCTGTTTAGGGTGGAATCCTGGGGAAATTACATTATGACAAAGTTTACTTGGATAGTCTTTTTTTTAAAGTGTCTTTCTATGCAAATGTGGAAGGGCTTATTTTAATGTCTTTTAAAATAGACTTTAATCCTGTGAGGCATTGGGGAGTGGGGAGGAGGGGGGGGGGGAGGGAAATCCCTAATGAGAATGCATTTTGTTGTGTTGAGAGTATTTGACTTTTTTTTTTAAAGCCATTTAATCTTTATGCTCTTGTTTGCTGTATCCATTCATACACGTGTACCATGTCCAGATTTTCAGCTTAGTTATAAAGGGCACTACTCAGTTTGAGTAATGAATTCTCTGTTCTATCTTGCACAAATACAGTTTAAAAGAGGAAAAGCCTTGTAATCAGCCTTGTTTTGATAGACTTCAAATCTTTCTCATAAATCGAGTGAAATCCTTCTCTAATTCAATCTTTGTCTTTTGTCTTTGCTGCCTTGCAGGGTTGGTACAGTAGGCCTCACTAGACTTAGCTGCAGCTAAGAATTTCTCCTACATCAACAGAGTTAATGCTGATCTTGTGGAAAGTCGATTAAAAGTGCGTGCTAAGTTCTCAAATTTCCATTTAAGAAGCGGAGAAAATAAATCTGTCTTCTCAAAGTGTACTACAACCACCACCATCAAGACAGCAAATCAAGGGACAAAGAATTTGATCTGCAGTATTGATAAATGTAAACTGGTTCACATATTACTCTAAAGACTTCTTGGGGGGTGAAAATTGGACATCGTCAGTCAGAAGTCATTTTGTTTATAAAAATGAGGGCTTCTTTGGAAACAGCAGACATTGCCATTGTGACACTGTACTTTGTGCTTGTACTGTGCATAGGCTTTTTTGCCATGTGGAAATACAATCGAAGCACCGTAAGTGGCTACTTCTTGGCAGGCCGTTCTATGACATGGATAGCTATTGGTGCATCCTTATTTGTGAGCAATATTGGGAGTGAACACTTCATTGGGCTCGCAGGATCTGGAGCAGCAAGTGGATTTGCAGTAGGTGCATGGGAGTTCAACGCCTTAATGCTTTTACAGCTTTTAGGATGGGTCTTCATCCCAGTCTATGTACGGTCAGGAGTATATACCATGCCTGAATACTTGTCCAAACGTTTTGGAGGACATAGAATTCAAATATATTTTGCGGCGTTGTCTTTGATTCTTTATATCTTCACCAAACTTTCTGTTGACTTGTATTCAGGTGCACTCTTTATTCAAGAATCTCTAGGTTGGAACCTTTATTTGTCAGTTATCCTGCTTATTGGAATGACTGCTTTGTTGACTGTGACTGGAGGTCTTGTGGCGGTCATCTACACGGACACTCTTCAAGCTCTGCTTATGATTATTGGTGCCCTCACACTCATGATCATAAGTATGAAGGAGGTTGGTGGGTTTGAAGAAGTTAAAAGAAGGTATATGTTGGCAACACCAAATATTACGTCAATCTTGTTAACCTACAATCTTTCCAATACCAACTTTTGTCATGTCCATCCAAAGCCTGATGCTCTTAAAATGTTGCGTGAGCCAACAGATGAAGATATTCCCTGGCCTGGATTTCTGTTTGGGCAGACCCCGGCTTCTGTATGGTACTGGTGTGCTGACCAAGTCATAGTTCAGAGGGTTTTAGCTGCAAAAAATATTGCTCATGCCAAAGGATCCACACTAATGGCAGGCTTTTTAAAGCTGTTGCCTATGTTTATTATAGTTATCCCAGGGATGATTTCACGTATACTGTTTGCAGATGACATTGCCTGTATCAGTCCCGAACACTGCATGCAAGTCTGTGGAAGCAGAGCTGGATGCTCTAACATTGCCTATCCACGTTTGGTGATGAAACTTGTACCAGTTGGTCTGCGGGGACTTATGATGGCTGTAATGATTGCTGCACTAATGAGTGACTTGGACTCAATATTTAACAGTGCCAGCACTATATTTACACTTGATGTCTACAAACTCATACGCAAGAGTGCCCCATCTAGAGAACTAATGATTGTAGGAAGAGTGTTTGTCGCTTTCATGGTAATTATAAGCATTGCCTGGGTTCCAATAATCGTGGAAATGCAAGGAGGCCAGATGTATCTCTATATACAAGAGGTAGCAGATTATTTGACTCCACCAGTGGCTGCACTGTTTCTATTGGGTATTTTTTGGAAGCGTTGCAACGAACAAGGGGCATTCTATGGTGGAATGGTTGGGTTTGTTCTTGGGTCTATAAGGCTGATATTGGCGTTTATTTATCGTGTCCCTGAGTGTAACCAGCCTGATACTAGGCCAGGCTTCATCAAAAATATCCATTATATGTATATTGCTACTGCTCTGTTTTGGATCACTGGAATTGTGACTATTACAGTAAGCCTCTTTACACCACCACCAACAAAGGAACAGATTCGAACAACCACTTTCTGGTCTCTAAAAATCAGGTCTGTAAAAGAAAATGCTTCAAAAGAGGATCCATATAAGGTACAAGAAAAAACCGTCTTGAAATGTAATGAAAATGCCAATCATATCTTGCCAAATGGTAAATCTGAAGAAAATATTAAAAATATTAAGCCTGAGGATATAAATCTTCTAGTTACTTGCAGAGAAGACAGCAACCCAGTGATTTCTGTAAGTCACTCTGAAGTTGAAACACCAGTTGATTGTTATTCAAATGGACAGGTGGCTCTCATGGGTGAGAAAAAGCGTGAGGAAGAGACTGATGATCGAGATAAACATTGGAAATTCATAGATTGGTTCTGTGGCTTTAGAAGTAGAAACATGAATGAAAGAGCCATCCAAGATACGGAGGAAGAGACTCTCTGTTTACAAATGTTGGAAGAGACTCCAAAAGTTAAACTATTACTAAATATTGGACTGTTCTGTGTCTGTTCACTTGGAATATTCATGTTTGTCTATTTCTCTTTGTGAGTGGTGAAGCTTTAAGGGTATGGCTAAACATACAGAAGCTGATACAAGTCTCTCTGGAGAATTTTAAAAAAAAATACAAAACTTGCATCTCAGGCATTGTTTACGCTATATTGTAAAATCAATTTGTCAGCCAATTTAAAGACCATTTGAGATATGTATTATATTAGCTCTGTTTAAATAAGGAAGAATGTGGTTTTTAGTGCAGTACTGCAAGGTGTACGTGTGTGTGTGTGTGTATACACCAAAGAAAGGGGAGGTGGCTGTTTTTAAGGAAGAACATTAGAGGTGCTCAATCCAATATTAAAGTGAAAATAAAATTAAGTGTATAATTGGCATTATCAAGGCTGTCAGTCTAAAGATACCCATATATAGTTTATCCTCTGTATCATACTCCTGCTAACTTGACCAACATGTTGCTGCTTAATTTTGCTTGCAGTTTTTCACTTTTTTTTAAAATTACGTACAAAAAATGTGTGGTGCTTAAATTCCCCAATTCATTTATACTCAACAAAAAGACAGCATTCTGCATGCACTTATCTCCTCATGTATTATTTTGGAACATGCGGTCACTCTGCAGCTGCCTTCTACTTTTCTCCATAAGATTAGAAACCAAACATACTTAGTCAAAGATTTTAACTTTTTTTTTTCCTCCTATCCAAATTAAACACTGGTATGGTGAAAGATTGATATATATTTTTGAGGGATGGATGTGAGCAAGCCTGAAATTATACACTGTTTAACTTTTTGTAAACTTTAGTTTATGACCCTACTGAGGGCGGGGGTCAAAAAAGGGATGGATACTCTACCTGAATTTTCTAGTAAATGTGGACCAAAACAAATTCACTCCCACCCCATTCCAAATTTCTGTAACATTTTTGCTGTGTACATGAATAGGGTTAGCCTCTCCTTAGGGAGCAAGCTCCAGATGGATGTTATTGCTAGGAAAAGAGATCTGCCCAAGAATTATCAAAGTGAAAACTCGAATATACTTCAACTGGATTTAAAAAAATACCCCTAAAGGAAATCTCTAGCAACCCTATCATCAAGCTAGATGCAGTGCAGTCTGTTAAATGTTAACTAATGTGTACTATGGATATGTTTTAAATTTCTATTGTGGAAGAGGGAAGTGGAAGCAACAAATAACAAGAGTCTGTATTTAGCACAGTACTCTTTCTTTCTAACTTCATCTGTTAGGAAAAGAATAGTATGAAGGATTCCACATGGGGAAGGAAGTGAATGTAGTGGGCAGCTTCATTATCTTCAGCTGGGTTTTTTTTTGATGCGTATGTGGAAAAGCAAAACAACTTCTTGTGCTTTAGCAAAGTACCTTCAAATTACAGGAGTGCAAAAAAGATGAGACTTTGAAGTTTTTCCCCTAGGGGCTGTTACTGGAAACTCTATTAAGGGTTTGCAGAATTGGACACAGTTTAATACCCAGTTTAATTACCCTGAGTAGCCTGTTGATTTTAATGGGACTGCTAGCAGAATAGTGTGCTACTTGGTGTGAGTAAAAATGGTAGGTTAATGGAATCTGGGTTGAATCTAATTATTGACTGCTGGAGGAAAAACATCTTGCTGCATAGAACTCCAGTGGGTCACTGAACAGCTCTTGGTAAGCCAACAATAACTAGATTATCTGATGGAACTGGTCATTTACCATACTCTTGAAATAGCAATGGAGGCTGGTAGGTCTGTGGATTTGAATAGATGCCAAGATGTTTCACAGCAACTACTGTTCATTATCAGCTTTGTTTCTATCTTGCACTTGGAAAGTAGAACACTGTGGATCGCAGTAGAGCGATGAGCATATGAGCCATGTTTGAATAATGTAGATGACTGCAGTTACTGTACATGAATGAGGCTTGGTTTTGGTAGTGTTGTCAATGTGTGTAAAAGTTGTTGTTTAAATGGGTTGCTTCATAC
The DNA here is from genome assembly GCF_965140295.1 of Lepidochelys olivacea. Classification (NCBI taxonomy): domain Eukaryota; kingdom Metazoa; phylum Chordata; order Testudines; family Cheloniidae; genus Lepidochelys; species Lepidochelys olivacea. The sequence continues at coordinate 166,171,909 of NC_140411.1, read as the reverse complement.
AGAAAAATATTTTTTTAAATGATAAATTCTTAGTACATGAAAGATTCTGTAAAAATGGAAACTCAAGTTCATAAGTTATTGGAGGTGTGATGGGGGAAATGATACAGTATATGAAGAAATGAACAAAACTCTTTACCCTGCATATAAACAAATAGTAAATAAAAAAAGCTTGGATGAGTTTGCCCTAAATCTAGATGGATACACTAGGAAGAAGAGGGGGATGAAGAACTCAGGGAGCCTCCTCCCTTTTGTGTAGTGACAGAGTGGCTGTGGATCCAGAGCTTCTATATGCATTTTCAGGGCCTGGCTAAAATGCTCAGTAGCACACTTTGGGGTGTGTGGTGTGCCATCTTTGGGATGTTAACAGGCACTATCCCATACTAACTCTGCATACATTTCCATTAGCAACTGGCATTAGAGGGTTTGCTTACTGGCCCTTCTTGATCTAGTTTTAATGAATGTATTATCACCTGCCTCTCAAAGGTAGGCTGGCTCAGGGACCCTTTGCTTTACTGCCACTGCTTCAGTCCTTCTTACTCTTTCCCTAGAATGCCTCACACAGTAATAGGGCCAGAAGCATATATCTTGTCTCCACCTAGATAAACAGCAGCCTGCCTAACACAGTCTCTTCCCTAGTTCCTTTGCCCCAGATGAGTTCTTTTCTACCAAGCCCACTTTTACATGTTTACTGCACAATGAGTGCACATGGCACTGGGCACACTTATGATCAGTGATAAAATTTTAATCCTGTAACAACATGTAATATTCACCAATAATTATGGCTGTATTAGGTCTACACTTTTAAAGACAAGGAGTTTGTGTCTATTGGCATGTGTTTGATTATACTTCGAATACTAAAACACAGTTTACTTAGCTCTATTTGGTTGTATCTTTACATTTTAAATGTTTTCATACTAAAAGTCCATATTACACTAGTTCTAAAAATTTATTTCCAATGGGGATCAATCGAGTCCTGTCACTATGTAGCTTCACAGAAGTAAGACAACCTATTGTTGGATTAAATATGGCAAAGTGTTGTAGTCATAGTTGGAAACTCAGTTGATAAAATGGCTGTATTCTCTCCCTGTCTTTATAACTGAGGCCTGGTCTACACTGTAAACTTAGGTTGATGGAAGCTACCTTTCGTAGACCTAATAATGTATGCATCTACTCTACAGTAGAACCTCAGAGTTACAAACTGACTGGTCAACCATATATCTCATTTGGAACCAGAAGTATGCATTCAGGCAGCAGCAGAGACTGGGAGGGGATGGACAAAAAGCCATTCAGTACAATACTGTGTTAAATGTAAATGACTACAAAAAAAAAAGGATTTAAAAAAAAAATGTTGACAAGGTAAGGAAACTGTTTCTGTGCTTGTTTTATTTTAAGTAAGATGGTTAAAAGCAGCATTTTTCTTTTGCATAGTAGAGTTTCAAAGCTGTATTAAGTCAATGTTCAGTTGTAAACTTTTGAAAGAACAGCCATCACATTTTGTTCAGAGTTATGAACGTTTCAGAGTTACAATCAACCTCCATTCCCGAGGTGTTAGTCACTCTGAGGTTCTACTGTACCAGGTCCCTTCCACTGACATACGTTGACTGTAACGTCGACTTTTCCACGAGAGGCGTAGCGCTTAATTCGGTGGTGTTGGGTCAGAGAGGCAGTGTAAACGCAGCATTGTGTAAGTTGACCAAATTAGCCTCCAGGAGGAGTCCCGCAATTCTCCACTGTGACTACTCTGGAGATGGTGTTCAACTCTGCTGCTCAGCAGCCAGGTACACAGGAAACAGCCCCTCCCTTTTTAAATCCCCAGGAACTTCTGAATTCCCATTTCCTGTTTGATCAGCTTGGAGAGCTCACCGGCACAGCTGATCATGGAGAGTCAGAGCCCCAAATGTGCTCCAGCCTGAAGTACACAGGTGGTGGTGGTTCTTATTGGTCTGTGGAGAAAAGCGTCTGTACAGACACAGCTCTGATCCAGCTGAAGAAACGTAGAGGTCTACAAAAAGAGTGTGTGGGACATGAGGGAGAAGGGCTACACCAAGGACATGCAGCAGTGACATTTGAAAACCAAAGAACTTTGGCAGGCATACCAGAAGACAAGGGAGATGAACAGTCCTTATGATTCTGCCCCACAGACATACTGTTCCTACATGTGATTCTCGGTGGCAACCCCACCACTACCCTCCTACCATAGCATGGATACCTCCCAGGAGTCCAAGTCCAGGGCCACCTCAGGTAAAAATGAGGAAGACATTCTGGATGTAGAGGAGGAGGAGAATGGGAGGCAGGTGAGGTGGGGGATCCATTCTCCCCAAGAGCCAGGAGCTATTTTTAACCCCAGACCAGTCAGTTGGTCGCAGGACAGCATGATGGCCGAGTGTGATGCCGGGGAAGGCGTCTCTGGTAATTATGCAATTCCAGTCAAACTGTAGGGGTACATGCTGTTATATACTTTTTTTTTGTTTAATATGAAGGAAAAAGTTGAGGTGCAGTGAGTATCTGCCTCCATGTTGCTAAGGGGAGGGGGCATTATCCACCTACCCACCTGAGCTCCCAACTCAGATTTCCCACAAGTTGCAGTACAAGGCCTGTTACCTAGGCTGCTGGGCCATACTCACCATGGCTGGAACAGCAAACTGGTTCATTGGACAGCCAGGGATTCTGATTATGTTCTGGCTTGCACTTCAGTATAATAAGGGAAGTGATATTTAAATAGTAAACTTGCACTAGACCCAGGGTATGCACTAACAATGGTTGCCTTGTGCTTTGCATGCCTTATAGTGGAAAATTTGGCCTTCAGCATATGCTCTATACTGGCGGAGAGGCTTTTGCAGATAGAAGGTGGAAAAAAGAACGTGTGATGAATGTGTTCAGTGAGCTAATGAATGCCTCTGGGACAGCTGACATGGAGCTAAGAGCATGGAGGATTTAATTGTTTGAAAAACTGGACATGGATACGGACAGCTGGAGAGCATCCCAGGAGCATGAGCGTACCCTGCAGGATGAGATGATGTGTTTTATAAAGGACCAATCGGACACATTAAGGTATCTGAGCATCAAGAAAAACAACTTTACAGCCCCTGCAGAATAGCCTGCAAGCATCACCCTATTCTCAATCCTCCTTCCCAAGTGTTCCAGGAAGTGGCAGGGGAAGGTGCAGTATCCCTTCCACTCAACACTGGGGGAAGGTACTAAAAACAAAAGGCAACAATTCAGAGACCTTTGATGGGCAAGACTTCTGTGCTTTCAGACACAAGCAGGCTTGGTTTTTCCCCTTCCAATTTTATCACACAGTTTGCTCAAGGTTAAATTATTTTCCTGTTTTGTTTTTATTTTTGTGCAATAACAGACAACATTTAGAGAATGAAATACTCTTTATTTATTCCAACCATGGAGACCTAGGGGAGGGGAGGTCCAGCAGAACTGATACAGTGGGGGAATGATAGGGGAAAGCACAAGCCACAATAATGTGCACCACTTATCTGCATTATTAGTGAAACTGCTTTTCAGAACCTTCCAGAGACACAGAGCTCCTTGCTGGGCTCTTCTTCTTGCCCTGGTATCTGGCTGCTCAAAATTAGCTGCCAACCTATCTGCGTCCACACCCCATCGCTGCAGAAACTTCTCTCCCTTTACCTCACAGATATTATGGAGCGCACACAGCAGGCAGTGATAATGATGAGGATATTGCTTTCACTGAGGGCTAATCTAATAAGCAAACTGCGCCAGCGACCCTTTGAATATCCAAAGGCATGTTTAACCACTATTCTGCAGTTGCTCAGCCTATGGTTGAACCGCTCCTTACTGCTGTCCAATGAGTTGGTGTATGGCTTCATGAGCCATGGGAGCAAGGGATAGGCTGAGTATCCCAGGATCACGACTGGCATTTCAACATCAGCAATGGCTATTTTGCGGTCTGGAAAGAAAGTCCCTGTTTGCAGTTTTCTGAACAGACCTGCGTTCCTAAAGATGTGTGCATCATGCACCTTTCCTGGCCATCCCACGTTGATGTTGGTGAAATACCCCTGTGATGCACCAGGACTTGCAACACCATTGAGAAGTATCCCTTTTGGTTTATGTACGTTTTTTGGCAAGGTGGTTTGTGCCACGATTGGGATATGTGTTCTGTCTATTGCTCCACCGCAGTTAGGGAACCCCATTGCAGCAAAACCATCCACTATGTCTTGCATGTTTCCCAGAGTCACTGCCCTTCTTAGCAGAAGTCTATTAATGGCCCTGCGCACTTGGATCACAGCAGCTCCCGCAGTGGATTTACAAACTCCAAATTGATTCCCTACTGACCAGTAGAAGTCTTGCGTTGCAAGCTTCCACAGAGTGATAGCAACGCTCTTCTCCACTGTCAGAGCAGGTCTCATTTTTGTGTTGCTGTGCTTCAGTGCTGGTGAATGCTCTGCACAAAGTTCCTGGAAAGTGGCCTTCCGCGTTCAAAAGTTCTGCAGCCACTGCTTGTCATCCCATAGCTGCATAACGATCCGGTCCCACCAGTCAGTGCTTGTTTCCTGGGACCAGAAACTGCACTCAACTGTGTTCAACTGCTGTGTTCCTGCCAGCAGCAACTGGGAATTGTTTTGCTTTATAGCTTGCTTGAGTGATATTGCAGTGTTCTGCGTGGTGGCTCCTGTCTTGGCTCTGGAAATACTTCAGAATAAGGCATGTGGTGTATATAATGCTCACAACAAGAGTGCACAGCTGAGCGGGGTCCGTCCTTCTCAAGCTATGGCATATGTGCGGCTAAGCCAGGCTTTTGGGTGGGGGGGGGGAAGGTGCAGGAAAGTATGGGGGGTTTGCTGTTGATATCAGAGGAGGGAGAAAACTGCATCATGGGAGGTCGAAGCCATGTTCCCATTCCCTCCTGCAATGACGTTTTGTTTTCATGAGGCATTGCAAGCCCTTCCCAAACCGGGCTGCGGCTAGTTGCACTATGGGTTAGCTACCCATAGCACATTGCTCTGTGCATTGATGCAAGCGCTGCTAGTGAGGACGTGCTCCATTGACACAATGAGTGTGGTATGGACACACCCAAATGACTTAATTACTGTAGTGGTTGGATGTTGACTTGATGTTTTGTAGTGTAAATATGCCCCTACTGTTAGGAGACTTTTTAAAAGAATCTACCATCCACCTGTCTTCATACTGGGCTTTTTTAGAAACTTGTTTCCCCACTAATCTCTGTGTAATTTCTTCATATCCAAGCAAGCTCAATTTCTGCATCTTAGCTGTCACTGTAGAACTTGCTAATGTTCGTCACTGCATATGATTTATTAAACATTATCTATCTGTATTTGATACATCTAATAGATGACAAAATACATCTACCAGTTGTGTTTTTTTACATAGCTTGTTTGACCTGAAACTGAAAACACTAGGTCAGTCTTGGTGTTGTATGAGTAAAGAGAGGTAAAGTGTTGTATGACCGCACTAGCCCATGTGCAAGTGTCGACATTACCAAGTTTTATATGGAAACTGAATCTTGCTGCTGTTCCTCTCCATTGTTCCTTATCTCTCTTCTTACTAACTTTCCTACCAAAGTGTATCTTTTAATGCTTCTGTAATGTAAGAAAATCAAATGGGATAGTTTTAACATGGGCATGGTCAGCTATGAAAAGGCCAATTGTAAATTAATGCAACTCAACTGTGAAGAACACTTTTAATCTGATTTTTTTAAAAATTTTTTTAAAGAAATCTCAATCTATTGAATAGGGAGGGAATGTTTATAATCTTTAAAATATGCTTATTAGGTATATTTCTCTGTTTTAAAGGGAGTGTAAACTGGATAATCACCAGGCACTTATATTGCAATCTCAGTTATGGGGTGAAATATTGGCTCCACTGAAGTCAATGGCAAATGGAGCTAGAATTTCAGCCATGATATCTAATGGCTGTTAATGAATAGAGATATTTTATTTTGCTTTAAAAATAATACTGATGGTTTTAATGTTGTTGACTGTAGAATCATTCATATTAATACAACTGCACCCAAGAATATTTTCTGCATGATCTCAGACTTTTATGTGTATATTCTTATACTGTACAGTGGTGCATAGACACATTACAGAGCAGAAGGCTCAGTTGTATGAAAGACGGTAACTTGACAAGGTTTTTCTCTCTTCATTTTGATGTTTATCAGGATTGTTTTCGTGCATAGAAAGCAAAATCCAGTGCATATTCCTTGGAATATTAAAACAGTGGCTAAGGAGCTTTTAGCATTCAGGTAAAAGTGAAGACCTGTATTAATAATGAGTGTAACCACTTCATTACATTCCTTTTACTGCTTTATGCATATACCACATTTGATGGACAAGAACACTAACTTGGACCATGCCATGGACTACGATGTGTAAGAAATTGCTTCAGGGTTTTTGTAGCGTAAACATGCCTCTACCAGTCTTGAGTCATGATCTGATCAACAGAGATGTGAACCCAGATTAGATGTAATGTTTTTGGTTTACCATTAACTCCTGGGGCTTGCAAAACTGCAAACATAGTATCTTTTGTAACAGATTCTGGTCCCTCAAATTTCAGTATCTGGCCTCTCATGGTGGCCAATGCCTGTTGCTGTGGACTTGGACCAATTGCCACAGAGATCCAGAATGATTTTTCTACCCATCCCTACATAACTAGCCATTTATTGTCTTGAACTTTTGAACCATGGCACTTGATAACACCTATTTTGACACTTGTAGCTTAATTTTAAATGTCACCCTTTTGTTCACCTTAACTTATTTTTCTTAATTTTCTCCCACTAATTTACTAAAAGTTTCTTTTAAAAAGAGAAGGCTTCTTGAAAGCTTTTTGTACACTTCATTATGGAAAACTTCCCCTCCATTTTGGAGAAGCTTCTTTGACAGAATGGCATCAACAGTTTTTTCCTTTACCTTTCATTGATATCGAGAAGGAAATGTGATGGTTCAGTTTACCCTTTGTATGCTTCCCACCAGGGTTTTGGAGCCGTGCTCTGGCTCCGCTCCAGCTCCAGGCAAAGACCTGCTGCTCTGCTCTCCTGCTCCGGGCTCTTCTCCAAAGTCCTGCTTCCCACCACTCTCCTTCTCTTTTCTGCCTCTCCTCCACATTCTCTCCACCTGCCCCTTCCCCCATACCATAAAGGCCAGGATGATACTTCTGGTGTAAGTCATGTAGGTACTTGTACCTGGCTAGTGTGAAGGATTTCCCTGAAGGTTTTAGAGGAGGGTGGAGTGGGGAATAGCTATCACAGAACCTCTGCTTGAGCACCCAAAGTGAAGGATACTTGCACGTCTAAAACATGCAGCTTTATTTTTTATATTCTTATCCTAAGATAACAGCGTTGTTGGGAAAACCTTTCAGAGAAAGGGCTGTGTGGAAGAGGTTTGAAAAATCTTTGGAGTCATTTATCTCTAGCTTTCTTTGAGAGACATGCTTTGGATTTGGTAGTGTATAATAAAGCAGAAATACTCATGTATTTATTCAGTAACTGTATGTTCCATGCCCTTAAACTTAATTGTTTTGAAATTAATATTAACCTTGTTACATGTGATGTTTTAAAGTAAACAAACTTATGTGCACTGTTTTAAAGGTGTTTTTCGTTGTTTTTTAAAGAAAATGTGTATAATTCAGTGGTTTAATGTGCTTTAATTAGGCGATGATAAACAGTAGTTGTAGAATATAAATAAATATGTAACTAGGATTTCTGATTTTACTGATGAGATCTCAAAATGCTGATGTTTGCAAAATGGTTTTATTTTTTGTCTACAAAACACTTTATGGTTTTTCTTTATGGTGTTGGTTTAAAAGGCATTTGCTTTATTTTTGTTCTGCTATCAAATAGACTATGTATTGACATCTTGTGACACTTTTTTTTTTTAAAATAGATTATCAGCTTCACTGTATAAAGTCAGACACTCTGAGCAAAGATGGTGGTGATGTTATATGACAATTCTATGTCTATCAATACACGTTTTTAAATGAGGTGATTATTAAAAAAAAAAGTTGCTGTGCAAAATGTTAGTAGTCTTCTTCAAGAAGAAAGCGAATTCTTTTTTAATATCACGACAGAAATCTTTTCATTCATCTTTTTTTTAAAGCACAGTGTCAAAGTGATGCTGCTTTTACCTTGTATATTTGATATCTTTTTTTCTTAGATTTCTGTGAAATACTTTTCTGTTTTCGTTGCTGTTGTATTTTCTGCAGCTTTTATATAAAATACCAGTTAATGAACTGCCTTATTTTTAACTATTCTGCTAAAATGCATTGCTGACCAAAACCAAACAATATTATATAGCATTTGAATTCTGCTTTTTCCCTAGCCCCTGACTCATATGGAATGAACCAAATGGACATGCAGATCAGGCAACTCTAGTTGGGTCCAGGTCTCTCTTCGGTCAAGTGTTTGTTTAAGGGTCTAGCAAGATCTTATTAGATGGATGACTTTAAAAATTCTTGTAGTAGGAATATAGATTTAGCAGTGTTAATGAGATTAATATAGCTTGATTATACTTGTAAATTGTTACTGTCCATATCTACAAGTTCTTGTCATAGAAATGATGTATGATAAGGTAATTTTGGTCTAGTGAATAGAGTATTATATTGTTATAAAAACTTTGAAGTAAACCTGATGCAAAACTCCTAGTTCTCATTGCTGACCCTGTGTATACTGTTTGCATATTATCTTGCCTACTGCATTTGTCTTCAAACTAAAACTCTTATTAGAGAGTGTCTGGATACTTCAAACTGTTTCTTGCAGTTTACATTCCTTTACCATGGCATTTTGTCCTGTTTAAAAAGTATTCTGTAAAAAGTTTCAATAAAAATGGTGAAAAAACCCAAACCCATGTATTTCTGAAATTATTTGGGAGAAATTGTAGATACTGTAAGCTGTCTTATGTTTTAACTTCATTGACTTTGGTTACTTGTAATAAATCTTGCAGTCCCTCACTCTTCACCCACTATTAAAATGCAGCTCTGTCTGGGGTGGAATTTAGTGACCATTTAAATAGTAATCCACCCAAAGAAACTAAGACTATCCCAGTCTACTTAAAACTATAAGAGGAATTTAGGTAGGCAGAACATAGTTGTAGAACTTGGCCAGAAAACAAAGAGCTAATACGCATGGTGTGGAACATGCGCGCGCGCTCTCCCCCCCCCCCCCCCCCCAAAAAAAAAAAAAAGCCATGGAGGCAGGGTTTGATTCAACGCTGCTACCTCCATAATTTGAAGTCCAGGGCATTGGTAGCAGAGAGCCGTTTGCAGTGCATCAACTCACTCCAATGAGCCTGCAGAATCTGTTAACGTTGGTGTGCCCATAATTGGCAGTGCAGCCCTAAATGAATAGTGCAGGCCCAGGAGAGCAGGTGGACAGAACCTGCACACCAGCTGCCAACTTGCCATATTTACCTCGGTCATAAATATAAATGGAACGGTAACCACCTTTCTGTATACAGTGCTATAAAATCCCTCCTGGCCAGAGACAAAGCCCTTTTACCTGTAAAGGGTTAAGAAGCTCAGGTAACCTGGCTGGCACCTGACCCAGAATGACCAATGAGGGGACAAGATACTTTCAGATCTGAAGGGGGGGAAAAGGCTTTTGTCTGTCTGTGTGATACCTTTGCCGGGAACTGATCAAGGATGCAAGCCCACCAACTCCTGTAAAGTTAGTAAGTAATCTAGCTAGAAAATGCATTAGGTTTTCTTTGTTTTGGTTTGTGAAATTTGCTGTGCTGGAGGAAATGTGTATTCCTGTTTTTGTGTCTTTTTGTAACTTAAGGTTTTGCCTAGAGGGATTCTCTGTGTTTTGAATCTGACTGCCTGTAAGATTATCTTCCATTCTGATCTTAGAGTTGTTCTTTTTTCGTTGTTCTATTAAAGTTCTGTTTTTTAAGACTCTGGGTTTTTTTGGGTCTTAAAAATCCAAGGCTGGTCTGTGCTCATCTTGTTTATTCTCAAGCCTCCCCAGGAAAGGGGGTGTAAGGGCTTGGGGGGGGGATATTTTGGGGAAATAGGAACTCCAAGTGGTCCTTTCCCTGATGGTTTGTTAAATCACTTGGTGGTGGCAGCGTTTACCTAATCCAAGGGCAAAGACTTTGTGCCTTGGGAAAGTTTTAACCTAAGCTGGTAGAAATAAGTTTAGGGGGTCTTTCATGCGGCTCCCCACATCTGTACCCTAGCTTTCAGAGTGGGGAAGGAACCCTGACAACCTCCCATGAGTTCTTTTAGAAAAACTCAAGGGGAGGACAGTGGTGTCTAACTGTTTAGCTTTTATTCTCTCAATGTGATGTGGCTGTTCTCTTAGCTTGCACACCATGTACAGCCCTGTGCCTAGGAGAGTGAGCATCCCAGGATATTTTTCTGTGTCATCCAAAAAGCACATCCTTACTGAGGATGTTGTCTCTGCAGAATGATAAGAATGAGTGATAAATTTGCATTATAACATCATCACGTTCATAATACTAAAAATGGACAGCAACCATTCTCAATACTAGCCATAAACTAGTTACATAAACTTTATTTATTTTTTGTTTTGGTACGTTGCCTCCAACCATTGGAATGGAGGGGGAGCAATTAAATCGAGGGGTTCTCAAGGTTGAGAAGATGAATACTGGGCTCAGTTTCACTCATGCAATCTGGTGTTGCAAATGTAAGCCTGGTATAACTACCCTCCAAGGTGACTCCCTCCTACGTAGAGAAATCTTTCAGTCGCCCTAGAGCTGCTATAATGGCTCTCATGGTACATTCTGGCCTCTATCTATGGGACATCCTTGGGATGTCCCAGCATTTGACCGCTATAAAGGACACCTTGGGCTGTGGGCATCCTTGCATAATTCATTAGGCTGAAAGTTTTTATCTGATGCTGGAGAATGGCCATGCCCCAGGAATGGGGGAGCTGTAAAGGTGAATCAAATAAGATCATTCAGACCATGAAATCTGGTTCCTAATATCTAATAATTACTAGAGTGTGAGGCCCACTACCGTAACTTTCTGCAGAATCAAGGTTTTAAAGTTTAACTTCCTTCCCTTTGTGGCTGTGAATATAAACCAATGCAGCCTCGTCTTCTGGAGGCCATGCAGTACCCATGCCTCTGTGGCAGACCTAACCTAAGTAGGTTTAAGACGGAGATTGGTAAGTTTATGAAAGGCATTTTGCGATGAGGTTGCCGGCAGTAGCAGGAGACTGCCCTCTGACCCTTCCAGTCCTATGGTACTCCCTTGCTTAGAGTTTTTCTAAATTGCAGAAGTGTGGAAACTGATTTGAAAATGCCTAGCACCCTGCAGATGCAACCAAAAGCAAATAATTTAAACTGGAAAGAGTCAGGCTAGTTTTGAGCTGCCGCTGCTGCTTGACAAAGCTATGAGTAGTACAGGCAAGCCCTGGAGTGATTCCCGGCAAAGGAGACTGCAAAAGAATGGAGAGATGAGGAGTAGGGTTACTACTTGGACCATAAGTGAGGCTAAGATTAGGTCATGGAATCCGTGACTTCCAGAGACCTCGTGACATTTTCTGCTTCAGCCCCAGGGTGGCGGGGCTGGAGCTGTCAGCCAGGGGGAGGGGGTGGCCTTGCAACTCCCAGCCACTGTGGATGGCGGAGGGACAGCGGAGCCACAGCAGGGGTGGGTGCTGGACCCCCCACCACCACCATTTTGTCACAGATATGTTTAGTAAAAGTCAGGGACAGGTCACGGGCTTCCACAAATTTTTGTTTGTTTGCATATGACCTGTTCTTGACCTTTCCTAAAGATAACTGTGACAAAATCTTAGCCTTAATCATAAATTGTTGAGGCCAGGGACTGTGGTTTTCATTGTGTGGCTTGTACACCGATTAGCACAGTGGGGCTCTGATCTATGATTGGGATTCCTAGGTGGACTGTGGTGTAAATAATACCACCACCCTTAACTGTGCAGCAGAATGAAGGGAAAGAATATTGTGCTGCTCTATGCCAGTAGCCAGAGGGGCTGGAAGGGGTTAGGTTTCCACATTAATCAAACATCTACTAGACAGAAGCTATAAAAGATAGGGCTTCCATGCTGGGCCTGGAAACAAATCCTAATATAAGCAATTCCAGCATCCTGTCCTTTTCCAGCAGCTGGTGTGAGGGGGGAGCTGGTTGGCTTCTCCCTGTTCCTAAACAGCAGCAGTCAGTTTTGTCCTCTGGCCATTGGGTTTTTGTCCTCTGGCCATCTGGCCATTGAGTCTAGGCTTGGAAGAATTAAATATCTATTGGCGTCGCTAATAATAAAAATTTACTGATAAGCAAAGTAAGAAAAATGTTGGCTTGAGAACTTGTTAGTTTGATTTAAAGATATTTACTTTGTATGTTTTTGACATGTGGTGTTGACAACTTGTGCTTAACAGTTACAAAGCATTAACTTTTTAAATCTCAATGCTTGTCATTAAATAATTGAGCTCTCCTGCTCATAATTTCCCATAACTGTGGATAATTGAAATAAATAAATAATGCTTAAAATTGGTGTAATCTCTCAAAATTATAAAAAGTGAATTCTGCCAAGCCTACTTAAGTCACTCAAATCAGTGTCTGAATGGGTAGGTGAATAGGGACGAGAGGATGAGAAAATAATTTAAAGTAGGTGAGAGAGAACACGTGGGGTGGTGGTGGGGAGCAGCATAGTGAAATAATTACAGTTTAGTGCATGGGAGGGTGACACGGAGAGAATAGACACAGACATTGAAATCTGAGAGAAATCATAGGTAGAGTAGGAATGCACCTCGAGAAATAGCCTGTATGAGAATGTGGTCCTTATATAAAAAAATGGAAAATTGTATATTTGTAAACGTAATCCTGATAGACTTTAAAGTAATTTTTCTATCAAGGTAAAGGTTTCAGAAGAGTGTTCTTTGATCTATAGCCTAGCTCCAAAACCGGAAGGGTACTATGAATTTGTCATAAGTCAAGCAAATTTATATTGGAATTGGAAAAGATTGAGAAAAGGGCAACAGAAATGATTAGGGGTATGGACAGTTTCCAAATGTCTAACTTATCAAAAGTGTTTTGTTAAAGTCTATATTATAATATCTTGGGAGAAGATAAAAGGGTTAGCTACCACATAAGAATAAAATTTTAGGAAGGAAGCTTAATTGGCTCTGAGGTTGTGGTTCAGACATTCTTATTTTGTTTCAGTATTAAGCTATTAACCAGCTCAAGTCATAGACTTGGTTACAGTTGATAACATTTCTTAGTTGTGGTTCGTATAACCCAGGGGTCGGCAACCTTTTAGAAGTGGTGTGCCGAGTCTTCATTTATTGACTTTAATTTAAGGTTTCGCGTGCCAATAATTCATTTTAACGTTTTTTAGAAGGTCTCTCTCTATAAGTCTATATATTATATAACTATTGTTGTATGTAAATAAGTTTTTCAAAATGTTTAAGAAGCTTCATCACCTATGCCGGCAGCAGGCTGAGCGGGGCTTGCGGCCGGGACCCTGGCTTGCAAGGGGCAGGCAGCCAGAACCCCAGACCAGCAGTGGGCTGAGCGGGGCTGGTGGCCGGGACCCCAGACTGGCAGTAGTCTGAGCGGCTCAGCCTGCTGTCTGCCTGGGGTTCGGTCCGCCGGCTCCTGCCAGCCAAGGTCCTGGCTGCCGGCCCCGCTCAGCCCGCTGCAGGTCTGAAGTCACGGCCCTGTCCACATAGAGTAGGTACCTACCTTCTCCCTGGTTCTAGCCAATCTCTTCTTCTCTTTGCACTGAGATGAGGGTGGGAGTGTGCCGAGAACAGGGCTGGGGATGAAGGAGCAGGCTGGGGGTTGGGGTGTAGGGTCTGCCCAGGAGCTAGAATGAGGGAGGGGGCTCAGGGTTGGGGCAGGAGGTTTGGGTGTGGAGTGCTTACCTGGGCAGCTCCCATTTGGTGCGAGGGGTACAGGTGGGAATGTGGGGTGTGTGTGTGTGCAGGAGTTCCCATTTGGTGCTCAGGGTGGGAGTGGGGATGTGGGGGGTGCAAGAGTCAGGGCAGGGGGATGGGGGGGTGTGAGGAGGGTGCCGGAGTCAGGGCACAGGCTGGGATGTGTGGGGGGTGAAGGGGTGAGGGCATAGAGCTGGATGTGTGTGAGGAGGGGTCAGGGCAGAGGGCTGGGGTGGGGGGTGCAGGGATCAGGGCAGAGGGCTGAGGGTATGGGCTGGGGTTGTGAGGGTGCTCCCAGCCCCCTGCCCTGAGCGGCTCACGGCAGGGGGCTGGAGGGGTTATGCCCTGATTCCACCCCCTTCCCCAAGGTCCTTGGAGCAGACAGTGCCCTGCGGCTCCGCTTTTACCTCTCCTACTCATAGCAAGGGCCGTCAGTTGATCGGCCGCAGGGAGGGAGAGAAGGAGGGGCAGGAACCCAGCATGCTGGGGGAAGAGGCGGGGGGAGAGGGAAGTTTGCCTGCCCTGCAAGGAGAGAGTGGGGGGTGGAAAAGGCTGGGCTGGGCCTGGCAGGATTTTTAGTGGCATGCTGCTGTCTGCCCGGGTCCGGCAGACAGCAGCGTGCCGTTAAAAATTGGCTCGTGTGCTATAACCAAACAACCAGCTTCCTTCTTAGAATCTTCCTTACACATTCTAAGGATTGATTATCTCTACAACTAATTTGTTTTAACTTAATCCAAAGTTGAGACAATTTTGTTGATTTAACTATTTTATATTGATTTAGTACTTGTATTGCTTTATTTTTAGTTTTACATTAATAACTTAGCTTTGGTGATAAATTTTCTTGATTCTATTTTAAAATGTGTTAATAAAACTTATTTAAAAAAACAACAACCCTGAGTCTCCATTTTCTCTCAAAGTAATGTGGGTCCTGAATACTAGAGCAACTGGGTGTATATTAATTAGTCAACCTAAAATAACTTCCCTCCTGCCCCAAAATTAGTCTTTGGTTCTTACAGCTGAAAAAGATTATACCCTCTATTATTTGGGGGGTGGGGTAGATAGAGTGAACCCAAGAAGGGAAAGGGAATAACAAAAGCAAGAGAATGCAGTTCCTTCGAAATGACAATACTGACAATATGTTGTAATACTGACAAAATGACAGTACTGACAATATGTTTTCAATTTAAAACATAACTGCTTTGCCCAGGGTGTGATGGCATCAGTGACATTTTTCAACCTGGTGAGTAGCCTTATGTCCCGGTTTTCAGAAGGGCTGAATACCCAATGCCTATTGAAGTCAATAGGAGTCTCTCGTGCTTGGCACCTGTGAAAATCAGGCCAAAAGGTTTCTGACCATTTGGTTTTTAGGTAATGTTTTAACCCTATGGAAGAGATGGGATGGTTGTCTTAAGTAGATATATTTGAACTCTTTGTAATCACGTTTTTGTATTTAGGCTTTTTTCTTAAATTCTCCCGCATTCCGCCCCCTTCAAAGATGCTGTGAATACTGTTGGTATTCTATGAGTACTTAAGGCACAGAAGGTGTAGCATCCTTTGGCACTATGATGGTGCTATAGAAGCATCTTTTATGGGTATGTAAGCATGATTCAGAAACTTCTACAATCTCTAGTTCCAGTCAATCAACAGTCCCCATATTCTATCATAGCATGCTCTGCATATCCACTGAACTATTGGGTTAACCTGTGTAAGAAAATACCTCAATAAAGTGATTAGGCTTTAAATGTAACAACATTGCTTTAATTGAAGCAAGTACTGGAGCGCTCTGGAACCTGTATAGCCGTTCAGGCTACTCAATTTAAACTAAATGAATCACTAGTTCATGTTTGTTCAGCATCTTAAATAGAACACTGTCCATCCAGAAACCAAACACACAGGAAAGAATTAATATGTGAACTTAATTTAGAGGTCTGCTCATGAATGTCTTGCTACTTATTTGGATAGATAGTCTTCAAGGGGTAGTTTTGCCTGCATAAGGTATGTAAAAATGAGCCAGTTTGTAGTAGAGTACCCTAGTATAGTAACTGGGAGCATGTTGCTTTGAAAACAAAAATCCAAAGCCAGCATTTTGGATTTAAGGGCTAGATTTGCAAAGGGCCTTGGGCCTTGCAATGCTGAGTGTCACCACACCTAACTTTTAGGTACTTACAAAAAAAAAAAAAAAAAAAATCAGTGGGATTCACAAAGTCTGGGTTAGAAAGCTTGAGCTTTGTGCCTTTTATACAATGAATTGGAGGAGAGAGGCACCTCACACACGAATTAGAAAGCATAAGCTAGCCCATGGAAAATGCTAAAGGAAGGAGTGTGTCCTAAGCCCTACCTCTCTCGAGGTGTTCCGCACCTCCCTCTGATCCAGATTTAGGTGTCAGTCTTACTTTGGGGATTCTCAGCTGTGAACTCAATTGTGAAGTTAGTCACCGAAAGGTGTTTGAGTAAGAGGTCTGTACTCCAGACCCAGGACCTAGTCAAGTGATATGCAGACTTTTCCAGTCACAGCCCCCTCTTTCTTCCCACCCCCAGGTACCAGAATCTGTCAGCGCTTCTACTCCATTATTGCACGGCCAAGGCTTCCTCCACAGCAGAGCTTGCGCTGGAGGTGGGGCTGGGGGTAGGGGTGGATCTGAACCTGGAGGCTGAACAGGATTGGGGGCGGAGTGGGGCTGGAAGAGTGGCTTGCCCTGCTGCACATCCTCGGGATGTTCCTCTGTGTCCCCATAGTGGGGTGTATCCCACAGTTTGGAGACCACTAATCTAGTCTGACTGCTCCAGTGTCTGTTTTATCCAGGTGGAACAGCTCCAACAGGAAAGATTGAGGGGGCCACACATCAGAATATCTCATAGACTGATGGCTAGGGCACTTGCCTGAGAGGTGTCAGATCACTGTTCAAATCCTTGCTCATCAGCCAGAGGAGGGGACTTGAAGGGGAAGTCACCTGCATCCCAGGTGAGCATTCTAACCCACTGGGTTGAGAGTTATGAGGGAGCTGGTCCTGCTCCTCGTTGTGAGCTCTGAGCAGGCCGACCAGATCACGCCATGCAGGCAAATTAGGCAGAGGAATGTCTGTCTTCTCCCAGTTCATGAATTGCACTGGGGCTAATGTGTCTGGACATTAAATGAGGCAGCAGTGCCCATGCTCAGAGGCAGAGACCTAGGGAACTTTTATTGCAAAAACTTAGGTGCCTAAATTCACTTTGCCCCTATAGGTTTTGGTGGCAACTGTGTGGGGGTTTTGTGAATACCCAGTGGTGTGTAAATTGGGACACTGCCAGCTAAGCTGTCTTGTGAATCTAGTCCTAAATCCTATAACAGTCACAGGGTGTATGTTTCTATCTTGTTAGCACTGGCATATCAAATTGATAGTGAACTTGTTCCATAATTAAAATTTCACCGTTGTTCCCTGTAACAGGGTTCACGACCTGCCCCTCTTCCTGAAGCCTGCTTGCCCTCCCCAATAAGGCTCGGAGAGGCTTCAAGCTTGTGCAACACCTGTGTTTTTATTTACTTATCATTGTCCCACCACCAGTGTCCATCTATATACAAGCTTTAGAGGTTTGGTTGTCTCCCTTACAGGCAGAGTCAGCCTTCAGCTAGCATGCCTCTAACTCCCTTCCTGACTGACTTCTCCTTGACAGTGCCTTTCCTTCTAACTCCCTTCCTGACTGACTTCTCCTTGACGGTGCCTTTCCTTCTGGCTTCCTCCCAGCCTTTATAGCCCTTGGCTTGTCAGGTCAGCAAGTGTTGCCAGTCCTCAGACTGGCATCAGGCCTTTTCCATCAGTCCCAATCTCATTCCCTTGATTGAAGCTGACCGGGCAGAGGCTTATTAGGTGCTTCTGCACCAGCACCCAGCTACATTCCCTTGCAACTCGCTTCTAATTTTTGCAATATTTTGACACCACCCCACCTAGCCCTCCTTTGAAGTGTGAAACTCACAAGAACATTTGGCCAGTATTTTACAACTTAAAGAAAATGTGGTTTCCCACCACCAGCATCATATTTAAACATCACTTGAGAAGTGTAATGCTGTTTATGGTGGAAACTTTGTTTATAATTTAATCAGGAATGCCCATTGAATTTAAATGTCTTGTATTAATTGCATCATTAGCTGAAAGAAACTCAGCTACAATCCTCACCCTAAAACTAAGGCCTGATCTACATTGATGTAAGGCAGCTTATGTCAACCTAACTCTGTAAGTGTCTACGATACAATGTTGGTCTCACCGATGTAAGTCACCCACTACACCGACCTAGTAACTCCACCTCTGCAAAAGGCTTAGTGCTTAGGTTGATGCAGTTAGGGCAACACATTGTTAATGTAGACGCTGCATTGACTGTTCCGGCTGTGAGCCCCTGGTCACAGTTAAATTAGTGCAAGCGCTTCTGGTGAGGATGTGGACCGCAGACAGAAGGAGCTAGTGTGGACATGCCAAACCGATTTAATTACTGTGGTGGCTGTACGTCGACATAACTTAAGTTGACTTAATTTTGTAGCGTAGACTTGCCCTAAGTATTCTGTGCGTATTTTTCTCTCCATCCTCTTTGGACCCTTTTGGGAAGGGGTGGGGGCTTGAGGAGGCCTCTCTTGGCTGCCTGTGCTTTTCCTTTCCTATCACCTTCCCGCCCGCACCCCTCTCCCCCCCCCCATCTCCTGTGCTCAATTCTTCACCCTTTAGTTGCCTAAATGGAGTATAGTTCCTCCCACTCTGATACTAACTGCAGGGTTGATCTTTGCTACCTGGGAAGAGTTAGCTGTATGGATGGCTGCATGCTTCCTCCCCTTAACTCCCCAGGACTACACAGTCAATTTAAAGCTCTTGCGTTGTTATAACATTGTTCCTGTTGAATTGACTCACCCTGCTGCAGGTTAATGTCAATATAAAAAAATCAGTACACTGAAAACTTAGGAGCAGCATAACATATATTGAATTTAATATTAAAATAACACAAGTTACTGTATGGTAGGTCATTTAAAAAAAAAACCTGCTTGAGTATCCAAATTTCTTCTATTAGAAATAAGTTTCTGGTCTTAACATACATGCAAAATTTACGTGATCAGTTTTTATGAAACACCAGTCTTGCAAAGGCTTTATCTGAAGTTGCCTCAGAATTTCCAGACTGCCACAGAATGTTGCCAGAGTGGTTAGAAACCATGGGCCCTTGCCCCAGAATTTAGGTCCAGCTTACTGCAGAGCCAAAGCACATTGGATCTTTTTGGAACTGAATGACTTTTACTGCCAGTTTCTGTGCTACAGGGTTATTAAGCACTAAAACTGACTGGTAGGTTCATGTTCAATGTCCTGTTGCATATTGACTACTGGGTGGTTCTGTAACTCGCATAAAAAATATGCCTGCCCCATGTCTCCCAACCCTCTGTCCCTTCCTCCCACTTCTTTTTATGCTTGCTTGTCCCTGTTCTAATTTTACATGATTGATAAAAGACTGTATTGTGGACTTCTTTCATGCTGGGAACATTAAATATCCTCCCAAATGAGCATGCTCTTGCAGGAGTGCTCTACCACTTGCTAGATATAATTACAATAGTGTGGCTCTCCTATGTAGAGTAAATATTGATCTAAGAGAACTTGACTCCCTAGCCCTCTCCCTTTTTAGAGCCCTTAGTTGATGACCCAAAGAAGTCTATGCATGGAATGGCTTTCAGCTCACTCAGAGGACATTTCTTCCATATACAAAAGATCCTCTAAGAGGAAACTGCTGAGGGGTTGATGAAGAGAAAGGGAAAGCAAGGTCAGTGTGGGTGACGTGCTTCTGAACTAGTATTTGACTGTGGTTGTAAGTGAAGACTGTTTATAACTTCTGGGCACATGGGGGTAGTGAAGCCTTTAAATAAACTGTGTTTGTGGCTTCAGTGTTTGTGAATGGTGCCAATTGACAACCCTGGAGACCTCTATCTGCAGAACGATTACATGGCTAGAAGCACTATCCTCTCCACAGATGTGTCCATTACGTCTTCCATAGTTGCAGGTGCCTGTGATATGTTTAATGCCCCTGTCTCTACCCTTCCAAATGTAATCAACTCATGTTTGCCGTGATCACACTGTTATGCACAGGGTTGACATGAGGCTTTTGGGCAAACCGATTCTCCTGGACAACCTCCAATTTACATGATTATTTTTTAGGGCTGTCAAGCGATTAAAAAATTAATTTTAATCGCATTAATCACACTGTTAATATACCATTTATTTAAATAGTTCGGATATTTTCTACATTTTCAAATATATTGATTTCACTTACAACACAGAATACAAAGTGTATAGTGCTCACTTTATATTTTGATTACAAATATTTGCACTCTAAAAAACAAAAGAATTGAAAAATACTATTTAACCTAATACAAGTACTGTAGTGCAATCTCTATCATGAAAGTGCAACTTACAAATGTAGAATTTTGAGCAAAACAATAACCGCACTCAAAAACAAATCAATATAAAACTCTAGAGCCTACAAGTCCACTCAGTCCTACTTCTTGGTCATCCAATTGCCAAGACAAGTTTGTGTACATTTGCAGGAAATAATGCTGCCTGCTTCTTGTTTACAATATCACCTGAAAGTGAGAACAGACATTTGCATGGCACTGTTGTAGCTGGCATCACAAGATATTTATTTGCTGGATGCACTAAAGATTCATATGTCCCTTTATGCTTCAAGCCACTATTCGAGAGGACAAGCGTCCATGCTGATGACTGGTTCTGCTCAATAACCATCCAAAGCAGCGTGGACCGACACATGTTCATTTTCATCATTTGAGTCAGTCACATGCCACCAGGAGAGGGTTGATTTTCTTTTTTGGTGGTTCGGGTTCTGTAGTTTCTGCATTGGAGTGTTGCTCTTTTAAGACTTCTGAAAGCGTGCATTACACCTTTTCCCTCTCAGATTTGCAAGACTCTTCAGACTCTTAAAACTTGGGTTGAGTGATGTAGCTATCTTTAGAAATCTCACATTGATACCTTCTTTGTGTTTTGTCAAATCTACAGTGAAAGTGTTCTTAAAACGAACAACGTGCTATAACATGAAATGTGGGTAAAACACAGAATAGGAGACATACAATTATCCCCCAAGGAGTTAAGTCACATATTTAATGAACACATTATTTTTTTAACAAGCATTATCAGCAT
Organism: Lepidochelys olivacea; assembly: GCF_965140295.1. Taxonomy (NCBI): domain Eukaryota; kingdom Metazoa; phylum Chordata; order Testudines; family Cheloniidae; genus Lepidochelys; species Lepidochelys olivacea. Next base: position 166,150,908 of record NC_140411.1, on the reverse strand, counting down.
GGAAGCATGTCCTCTGGAATGGTGGCCGAAGCATGAAGTGACATACAAATGTTTAGGTTATCTGGCATGTAAAGATCTTGCAAGGCCAGCTACAAAAGTGCTACGCAAACGCCTGTTCTCACTTTCAGGTGACATAAACAAGAAGCGGGCAGCATTATCTCCTGTAAATGTAAACAAACTTGTCTTAGCGATTGGCTCTACAAGAAGTAGGACTGAGTGGACTTGTAGGCTCCAGAGTTTTACATTGTTTTGTTTTTGAGTGCAATCTGTAAAACTGCTGCCATCACAAACTATGGGTTGGGTTTTTGCATCCTTCACTCCTGTAAGGAGTCCCCATTGGCTCTGGTGAGAATACTCCTCTGAGTAAAGATTATAAGAGCAGGTACTACAGGTATGTCTACGCTACGAAATTAGGTTGAGTTTACAGAAGTTGGTTTTTTATAAATCATTTTTATATAATTGATTGTGTGTGTCCCACACAAAATGCTCTAAGTGCGTTAAATGCATTAACTCGGCAGAGTGCTTCCACAGTACTGAGGCTAGTGTCGACTTCCGGAGTGTTGCACTGTGGGTAGCTATCCCACAGTTCCCGCAGTCTCCGCTGCCCATTGGAATTCTGGGTTGAGATCCCAATGCCTAATGGGGCAAAAACATTCTCGTGGGTGGTTCTGGGTACATGTTATCAGGCCCTCCCTCCCTCTGTGAAAGCAACAGCAGACAATCGTTTTGCGCCTTTTTTCCTGGGTTACTTGTGCAGACGCCATACCATGGCAAGCATGGAGCCTGCTCAGCTCAGTGTCACCGTATGTCTCCTGGGTGCTGGCAGACGCGGTACTGCATTGCTACACAGCAGCAGCTCATTCCCTTGTGGCAACAGACAGTGCAATAGGCCTGATAACCATAGTCATCCTGTCCTAGGTGCTCTTGGCCGCGTCAGTCAGGTCGGTCAGGAGCGCCTGGGCAGACATGGGCGCAGGGACATAAATAGGAGTGACTTGACCAGGTCATTCTCTTTAGTCCTGCCAGCAGTCGTATTGCACTGTCTTCTGGCGAGCAGCCAGGAGATGAGGATGGCTAGCAGTCCTATTGCACCATCTGCTGCCAGCCTAATATGTAAAAGATAGATGGAGTGGATCAAAACAAGAAATAGACCAGATTTGTTTTATATTCATTTGCTCCCCCCTCCCTCGCTCCATCCCTCCCGTGAAATCAATGGCCGACAATAGTTTCGGTGAGGTCTGTCAGGGGCACCTTGAAAAGTTTAATGGAGATTCAGTCCTGCCTGGAATACCGGGGGGAGGGATGGCTTAGTGGGTTGAGCATTGGCCTGTTAAACCCAAGGTTTTGAGTTCATTCCTTGAGGGGGCCATTCTGTGTGACGGTTGTTTTTGTTTCTTCTTGATGTAAAGCCACCCCTTTTGTTGTTCTTAATTCCCAGTAAGCTAATCCTGTAAGCCATGTTGTCAGTTGCCCCTCCCTCCATCAGAGCAATGGCAGACAATCGTTCCGTGCCTTTTTTCCGTGCAGACGCCGTACCACGGCAAACGTGGAGCCCGCTCAGATCACTTTGGCAATTATGAGCACATTAAACACCACATGCATTATCCAGAGGTATATGCAGCACCAGAACCTGCCAAAGCAAAACCAGGCGAGTAGGCGACATCAGCGCGGTGACGAGAGTGATGAGGACATGGACACAGACTTCTCTCAAAGCACGGGCCCGGGCAATGTGGGCATCATGGTGATAATGGGGCAGGTTCATGCGGTGGAACGCCGATTCTGGGCCTGGGAAACAAGCACAGACTGGTGGGACCACATAGTGTTGCAGGTCTGGGACGATTCCCAGTGGCTGCGAAAGTTTCGCATGCGTAAGGGCACTTTCATGGAACTTTGTGACTTGCTTTCCCCTGCCCTGAAGCGCCAGAATACCAAGATGAGAGCAGCCTTCACATTTGAGCAGTGAGTGGCGATAGCCCTCTGGAAGCTTGCAAACGTCAGACAGCTGCCGGTCAGTCGGGAATCAATTTGGAGTGGGCAAATCTACTGCAGGGGCTGCTGTGATGCAAGTAGCCAGCGCAATCAAAGATCTGCTGTTGTCAAGGGTAGTGACCCTGGGAAATGTACAGGTCATAGTGGATGGCTTTGCTGCAGTGGGATTCCTTAACTGTGGTGGGGCGATAGACAGAACCCATATCCCTATCTTGGCACCGGAGCACCAGGCCGGCAAGTACATAAACCGCAAAGGGTACTTTTCAATAGTGCTGCAAGCTCTGGTGGATCACAGGGGACGTTTCACCAACATCAGCGTGGGATGGCTGGGAAAGGTACATGATGCTCTCATCTTCAGGAACTCTGGTCTGTTTCAAAAGATGCAGGAAGGACTTTCTTCCCAGACCAGAAAATAACTGTTGGGAATGTTGAAATGCCTATAGTTATCCTTGGGGACCCAGCCTACCCCTTAATGCCATGGCTCATGAAGCCATACACAGGCAGCCTGGACAGTAGTCAGGAGCTGTTTAACTACAGTCTGAGCAAGTGCAGAATGATGGTAGAATGTGCATTTGGACATTTAAAAGCGCGCTGGCGCAGTTTACTGACTCGCTTAGACCTCAGTGAAACCAATATTCCCATTGTTATTACTGCTTGCTGTGCGCTCCCACAATATCTGTGAAAGTAAGGGAGAGATGTTTATGGCGGGGTGGGAGGTTGAAGCAAATCGCCTGGCCGCTGGTTACGCACAACCAGACACCGGGGTGGTTAGAAGAGCACAGGAGGGAGCGCTGCGCATCAAAGAAGCTTTGAAAACCAGTTTCATGACTGGCCAGGCTATGGTATGACAGTTCTGTTTGTTTCTCCTTTATGAAACCCCCTCCCCTCCTTGGTTCACTCTACTTCCCTGTAAGCTAACCACCCTCCCCTCCCCCCTTCGATCACTGCTTGCAGAGGCAATAAAGTCATTGTTGCTTCACATTCATGCATTCTTTATTAATTCATCACACAAATAGGGGGATAACTGCCAAGGTAGCCCGGGGGTGGGGGAGGAAGGAAGGACAAGGCCACACTGCACTTTAAAACTTAAAAACTTAAAAAATTTAAAACTTTATTGAATGCCAGCCTTCTGTTGCTTGGGCAATCCTCTGGGGTGGAGTGGCTGGGTGGCCAGAGGCCCCCTCACCGCATTCTTGGGCGTCTGGGTGAGGAGGCTATGGAACTTGGGGAGAAGGGCGGTTGGTTACACAGGGGCTGTAGCAGCGGTCTGTATTCCAGCTGCCTTTCCTGCAGCTCAACCATACGCTGGAGCATATTAGTTTGATCCTCCAGCAGCCTCAGCATTGAATCCTGCCTCCTCTTATCACGCTGTCGCCACCTATCATCTTCAGCCCGCCACCTCTTCTCGCATTCATGTTGTGATTTCCTGCACTCGGACATTGTCTGCCTCCACGCATTCGTCTGTGCTCTGTCAGTGTGGGAGGACAGCATGAGGTCAGAGAACATTTCATTGTGACTGTGTTTTTTTGCCTTCTAATCTTCGCTAGCCTCTGGGAAGGAGAAGATACTGTGATCCTTGAAACACATGCACCTAGTGGAGAAAAAAAAAAGACAGTGGTATTTAAAAACCCACATTTTATAGAACAGTGGGTACACTCTTTCATGGTAAACCTTGCTGTTAACATTACATACATAGCACATGTGCTTTCATTACAAGGTCGCATTTTGCCTCCCCCCACTGCGTGGCTAGCTCCTCCCCTTTCTCCCCACCGTATGGCTAACAGCGGGGAACATTTCTGTTCAGCCACAGGCAAACAGCCCAGCAGGAATGGGCACCTCTGAATGTCCCCTTAAGAAAAGCACCCTATTTCAACCAGGTGACCATGAATGATATCACTCTCCTGAGGATAACACAGAGATAAAGAACGGATGTTGTTTGAACGTCAACAAACATACAGCGCAATGCTTTGTTCTGCAGTGATTCCCGACTACGTGCTACTGGCCTGGTGTGGTAAAGTGTCCTACCATGGTGGACGAAATAAGGCTGCCCTCCCCAGAAACCTTTTGCAAAGGCGTTGGGAGTACATCCAGGAGAGCTTTATGGAGATGTCCCTGGAGGATTTCCGCTCCATCCCCAGACAAATTAACAGACTTTTCCAGTAGCTGTACTGGCCGTAAATGCCAGGGCAAATTAATCATTAAACATGCTTGCTTTTAAACCATGTATACTATTTAAAAAGGTACACTCACCAGAGGTCCCTTCTCTGCCTGGCGGGTCCAGGAGGCAGCCTTGGGTGGATTCTCGGGGTACTGGGTCCAGGGTGAGAAACAGTTCCTGGCTGTCAGGAAAATCGGTTTCTCCGCTTGCTTGCTGTGAGCTATCTTCAACCTCCTCCTCCTCATCTTCCTCATCTCCAAAACCTGCTTCCGTGTTGCCTCCCACTCCATTGACTGAGTCAAAGCACAGGGTTGGGGAGTGGTGGCTGCACCCCCTAGAATGGCATGCAGCTCATCATAGAAGTGGCATGTTTGGGGCTCTGACCTGGAGCGGCTGTTTGCATCTCTGGTTTTCTGGTAGGCTTGCCTCAGCTCCTTAAGTTTCACACGGCATTGCTTCAGGTCCCTGTTATGGCCTCTGTCCTTCATGCCCTGGGAGATTTTTACAAATGTTTTGGCATTTCGAAAACTGGAATGGAGTTCTGATAGCATGGATTTGTCTCCACATACAGCGATCAGATCCTGTACCTCCCGTTCGATCCACGCTGGAGCTCTTTGGCAATTCTGGGACTCCATCATGATCACCTCTGCTGATGAGCTCTGCACTCACCTGCAGCTTGCCATGCTGGCCAAACAGGAAATGAGATTCAAAAGTTCGTGGGCCTTTTCCTGTCTACCTGGCCAGTGCATCTGAGTTGAGCGTGCTGTCCAGAGCAGTCACAATGGAGCACTCTGGGTTAGCTCCGGGAGGCCAATACTGTCAAATTGCATCCACAGTACCCCAAATTTGACCCAGCAAGGCTGATTTCAGCGCTAATCCCCTTGTTGGGGGTGGAGTAAAGAAATCTATTTTAAGTGTCCTTTAAGGTTAAAAAAAAAGGGGGGGGGGGCTTCATCGTGTGGATAGGTGCAGGGTTAAATCAATTTAACGCTACTAAATTCGACCTCAACTCCTAGTGTAGACCAGGCCTAAGTAAAGTATCTATGCAGGGTTGCTTTATAATTGTTTTACAAGGCATCCTGATTCAGATGAACTTGGTTGCTCAGATACTACAGGGGTCATATAAGAACTTGTACAGAGTTTGGGCCAGATTCCCTGGTCTACTAAGGCTACTTTATTCCATATAAGTAATGTAAAATGGCTAGAGATAGGTGGTGAATTCTCCTTGCATATGGAAACTTCACTAGTGGAGGCAGCTCTGTCCCCTTCTGTGGCAGTGGCCCGCCTGACCTTATGGATGTGAAGGTGTGTGTTCTGGAAGGGCATAGAGGAGCAGACCTTTTCTATGCTTGATCTTCTACTGTTATTATGAACTTTACTCCAGTGATGGAAGTTTGAATAGGCTCCCTGAGGCTGCAACTCTGCACTATGGCCAAGCAGAACTTGTTTTTGTTTTTACTTTTACCTAGTCCCTGGAATTATTGTGAAGGGCTCTATTCTAGCTCCAGGTTTCTTCTAGAGATCATGGTTTTAGTGGGGAAGTCCAATATCTTAGAAACAATAGGCTCATTTGCCAGTATAATAGTACAGAAATATCTGGCTTGATTCATCAATATTAAGGAAGACTGAAATTCAGTGTAGCTAATCAATCAGAATGTGCCAACTTCAACCCTCAAGTGACTTGTATTTGGCTCAAAATCTGCAATGCATGTCATGTAAATTGTTAAAAAACCCTTACTTGAATGACTCATACACAATTTAGGACTCACTTATTGTTTAACTGTACTGTTAAAGTCTTTTAACAGAGAGGAGATGGTGGGTGGTCAGTGTACTGTATTGTGAGTCAGGAGAGCAGGGTTCCATTCCCAGTTCTCCCACTGTGACCTTGCACATGTCAGCTGACTACTTTGTCTCTGTTTCCCCAGCTGTAAAAGGGGAGTAAAGCCCTTTGAAATCTGCAGATGAAAAGTAATACATATGAGATATTTCTATGATTCCCAAACAAAAAAACTGCACTAATGGGCTTTTGTTCTTAATTAATAAAAGACTTACAAAATTAACCTTTTAGAATACTACACTCAGACCATTAATGCAGTAAAGTAGAAAAATCTTCCTGGACAAAATCTCACTTCAGACCTAATCCTGCAAGATGATCTGCACAGGCAGACCATTACACCTGTGCAGAGCCTTAGTGGCTTCAGCTTGGAGCACTGTTGATGTCAGTTGACATCTGTAGGGGACTGACAGTAGGTTTGGGGTGTTAAATACCATAGTGATAGGTGCTATACAAATGTTAGTAAATGCACATAGCTACTTTGAAGTTCAGAATATTGGATTTCCTAGCACCAATAAGTTAAATATGGTGAGTGCACAGTATTGTACAATGAAATTAGGAAAGTCTAACTTCTAAGGAATGGCATAATTGCTGAAAGGGCCATTTCAGGCAATTATACCCAGTTCAATGCAGCTACCTAAACCTATCAGGTAGGTCCATAGCAATTAGGACAACTAAGCCACAAGGTCCAAATCAGACTGAAACCAAATTTTGAAATATTGACATTTTCTGCAAAGCAAAAATTCTAAGTTTTGCCCATCTGCTATCAGGTGATAGTGCTCTCTGTTTATGTACTTCTCCAGGAATCCCAGTGCTAGACAGACTTTTCCATGTGGGTTACAAAGACCACCTTGTGGCATATATTTTCACAGTTTAAACACGGCAGTTGTGTCAAATAAAGCACTTGGTGACCATTTTAAATATGTATTTTGAGAAGCTTTAAAGATATTTTTCTCCATTTTTAAAAAAAGCTGCATAATATTAATTTGCTTAGCTGAACTGTAGGTGAATTATTGTAAAATGACAGTGATTGGATTAACATTTCTCACAGAAGAATAAAGATTTTCCTCTATAATAACCTGTAATCTCTCCGGGCCCAATAACTTGCTTAAATATCTTGAACTCTTCCTTTTCTAATAGCTAATATAGGATATATTTATTATTCATCTGAGAAATTGTACTTGTAGTATATCGATTTTACATACTTACAATTTAAAAATTATTCTTGTAATACATTGTCTTGATTGCAAAATAGAACTAGTTTTAACAGCTCTAAGATACTCACATGCCATGTAGAATTATATTACAGTACGTAGTTTTACTTGTATATGTAAACTCCTATAATGACCTGTCAGACACTTTTTATTTACTTTTACAATAAACTGATCCAATATTCACAAAGCATTAAACCATTGTCCTCTGTAACCCCTTTCCCTTTCAAATAAAATCCCACAGAAAAGAGTCTAAGGCTATGTTTACATTGGTAACGCTACAGCAGCACAAATGCTCCACCGTAGTGTTTCATTGAGACACTGTCTATGCTGATGGGAGGGGTTCTCCTGTTGGTGGAGTTAATCCACCTCCCTGAAAGATGCTAGCTAGGTCAATGGAATAACTTAGTACGATCTACATGGGGACTTAGGTTGGCTTAACTATGTCACCCTTGGGTGTGGCTTATGTGACCAACATAGTTAAACCAACCTTATTTTCTAGTGTAGACCAGGTTGTATTCAGGTAAGTTTGTGCAGCTCTCTGAATTGCAAATATACCACAGTGAGGCATGGCTGGATGGGAATGAAATTGGTAAGTGGGCCCTACAACTCCTGCTCAGGTCACTGAGCCACAAGACATTGTCACTCAGCCCCAGTCATACCCACAGGGCTGATATCCTTCATATCCTGTGTGTCCCTCTCCTTCTTTAGCACTGGCAGCATAGCTGGCTCACATGCCATGCTGCTATAGACACCTTTAATGTTGTCCCCATTAAATGTGGAGGTGGAGCGGATGTTATAGCTGAAGAGGGGGGAGTTTATGCTGATGGATGTGCTCTATATGAAGTGGAACATACCATGTAACATGGGTACTCCTTGACTCTGTCCATCACTTTCTCTCCTGTCAGCTATGCCCATAGATTTCTCACTAACTCTATGTGGATCCTCTGATCTGCCCATCATTCCCACTTTGAAGTCCTGAGCTAACACAGGCTTTGAGTTGTGAGGGAACTAAGGGAGGGTCATGGTTGCATCGCTCTTTATGCCCTCTTATGGGGGCACGAGGAGGCACAGAGTGCATTTGCTGCCCTGCCACACACTGCTACACAAAAGATGCTGAGCTTGCATGCATGGGGCACATGGGCACCTACTGTGAGATCCACATTCACTGCCACATCTCAAAGGGTTGCTGTTGGGTTACTAACTGTTTTTTAACAATAGGAACAAAGCATTTTGAAAAAACGATTTTAAAACAGTCTACATGCATGTCTTCTTACCTAAAGGCTTACCAACCCGACAGTAGCATAGGCAGGTCTAGTTTCTTCAAACATTCCAGCAGGTCCTGGGTGTCATTCCAGGGGTGCTGGAACAGTTTTTATAGCGGGGGTACTGAGAGTCATTGTAAGCCCTGTATATAATGGAAGCCACTTCAAGCCAGGGGGTGCTGCAGCACCCCCCATGCCCCTAGTTGCAGCACCTATGTGTCATTCTGCTTTTGCCAAACAGTTCCCCAACAACTTCCTTCTCTCTGGAGAATGAGTCCTTCTAATCCAGCCAGAGTTCCTTTGTTCTTGTCAGTTCCCAGGCTTTTGGCACTGCTAGTCCAAGCAAGCTCTGTAGATATGGTGCATGTCTATGCTGCATTTGCGTGTCTGGTAAAACCAGAGGGGAAACTCTCCCCTATAAGATAACCTATAGCCTAGGACAGTGGTTCTCACACTTTTGTACTGATGACCCCTTTCACAAAGCAAGCCTCTGAGTGCGACCCCCCCCCCTTATAAATTAAAAACATTTTTAAAAAATATATTTAACACCATTATAAATGCTTGAAGCAAAGTGGGCTTTGGGGTGGAGGCTGATAGCTCGTGATCTCCCATGTAATAACCTTGTGACCCCATGAGGAGTCCTGACCCCCAGGCTGAAAACCCCTGGCCTAGGGCAATGTGCACTGAGCTGCAAGCCAGGAGAGCATGAATTCTACTCTTTCACTGACTGCTGTTAATATTTCTGTTGTTAACTTCTTGTTGTTAACCAAGGCTTCATATTCCTACCTTAGAGGGAGGTAACTAATATTCACTCATTTTACAGATAAGGTAAGTGAGGAATTGCACAAGGTCACTTCAGGCTGAGAGGGAATGCTGAGACTGTCACAGTGATATGTTTACTTAAATTCTAACCATTTTTTAAAATTTTGCTAACTATATTTCATAACTTTATTTCCAGCTCTTGCCATTACATCAAGCAAGTGAGCACAGGAATATGTTTTAATGTGAGATGTTATCTTATAAGTATCTGTACAGCATATTTTTTATAATTCTGTTGGATATTATAGCTACTTACAGTCTCCGTTTTCCCTTCTCCATATGGGATTTGTTTCCCCACAGTACTTCCTCTTACTTCTCACATCAGCATCTAGAAACACTGTATTAACAATGTGGTTGTGGTTCTTGAGATTGCCTGTCAACATCACTTAGTGTGTCATAAATAGTAGGATGAATGTGTTGTTCCCTGGGAATGCTGATAATCCTCTTCACCAAGTCCCAACAATCTTGAAGACACACAACTGAAACATTTTAGCTTTTCTATAAATAAAGATGAAATAAAGTAATGGTGAAGGGTGAGTGTTGAACTGGTCTAAAACTATAAACCAGCCTTGATATGTGCTAAGAAAGAAACTGTTCAGTCTTTGGCAGTGTGTCCATTCCTCAGATCAGTACAATTACTTGTTAGGAGCAGAATTCATTTATACATTGTCCTTTTCAGTTCCTTATTTCATAAATAAAGCCAAACTTTTGCTCAAATTCCAAACATTTATAAAGTCAATGAAATATTTCACCATGAATCTAAACAAGGCTCCATGTTCTTTTTACACATACGTAATTGAAATGACCATGTAAAATAAGTCTCTAGCTAATCAGTGGTATCTGCAATCAGCCAAACTTTGGCTGATTCCCTTTGTACGCTTTTTATTTGATTTTTTCATTATGTTGAGCAACACCATAAATTATGCCAGTTATTGGACTGAGAAATTGTTGTTAATGCACTGATTTATTTATTGTGTTAATGGTCCATGGAAATCTGATTAGAGCCTTAAAACCACTGGGGCTGATTCACTGTTCTCCTGAACCTCTTGTATTTATTTATACCAGTACAAACAGCACGCAAAATTATTCCAAATCAGTGGACTTGATATAAATGGCTATACAAGGTGCAGGGCAGATGTGAATCAGGCCCATTGACTGTTTTGGCTCTTTTCCCATCGATAGAGCCTGATTTTGCATCATCGAGCTCAATGGTAGCAGAATCAGGGCTACAGTTTCAAAATTTCAGTTTATATTTGAGTAAGATGTCAATTCATGTTTCCTCATTGGCTTGTTGTGTTGCTAATTTGCCTCCTCTAACAGTTGAACCAGGTAACTATATTAATTGATTCTAATTAATTTAGAACCATATCTGAGTGTGTTTCTTTTTTCTTTTTTCTCTTTTTGAAGCCTGAGATGGCTGCTGCACTGAAGCGCACAATAGAGGCTTTGATGGAGAGAGGAGCAGTTGTGAGGGACTTGGAAAACCTGGGAGAAAGATCACTGCCATATAAAATCTCCAAGCATAATCAAGATCACAGAAGAGGAGGGTATGGTCTATATCAGATCCCTTAAAATCCCTTCAATCTCTTAAAATGTAAACATTTATGGTGGCTGGTTTGGTCTTTTCTGTGGGTATCAGTTCAAATATGTAGGAGATGGGTAACCCGAGTAAGTATCCTATGACTATTGGCATATAACTTGTAAAGCACTATGAGTTCTAAGTATGTTTATCTTGTGCGAGTTAGTTTTTATTGTAAGTCCATCAACCACAGTGCTGCAAATAGTCTTGTTTCAAGTGTCTAAACAAGCTGTATTCTGATGGTGTGTCTATGCTACAGTTAAAAACCCTCGACTGACCCGTGCCAGCTGACTTGGGCTTGTGGGGCTCGGGCTGTTTAATTGCAGTGCAGATGTCTGGGCTCATGCTGGAGCCCAGACTCTAGGACCATGCTAGGTGGGAGGGTCCCAGAGCTCGGGCTGCAACCCGTGTCCCAACATCTACACTGCAGTTAAACAGACCCTTAGTTCGAGCCCCGTGAGCCCAAGTCAACTGGCACAGGACAGCCGTGGATGTCTGACTGCCGTGTAGACAAACCCTGAGAGAGATCTTCCACAGTAAAGACTGTGCTTCCTCCTGGATGCGTAATTTTTTTCCCCAGAAGCCAGTGATAGGACTTCAACAACAACAGAATCTATTGACTGTAAATGAAATGCCAATACTAATTGGCGGTAGTGATTTTTTTTTTTATTCTAACATGTCTGAACTGTTAGCTGCCATATGTGCCCTGTAAGACATACTTGTTCCCATAATGCTATTTTTTATTAAAGAGGACTATCTGTCTGCATAATTTGAGGGAAGTATAATAATGACTCGATTATTTTGGGGATAATTTTTGCAGAATGCATTTATGTGATATACTGCATTATTATGTTGAATATAAACTCTCTTCCTGGATGCAGTGAGAATGTAATGAAGATTTTATCCTTTTGATTGCTTAACCCTGTGCTTTGCTGCTGTTAAACTATTTGAGACTACCTCTGATATGGATGCTGCTTCTCTGAAAGGATTGAGAAATGTTGCTAGGCAACGAGTATTATATAGTGGCTGCATACAGTACTCAAAATAACATTAAGATACATTTTTCTTAATATTTTTCACATAAATATGTGAAATTTGATGGCCAGCCAATATGCAAACTAACCTTTGGCTAGGCTGGGTACATGCAAAGGGAAAATCACGTACACTTTGAAAGATGCATGTTTAAGCTGCATAGCCTTTCTCAACTTCTTTCCCCACGTTTGACTCACAAATTCAGTCCCACTTCAGAAGACCTTTTTATTCTCCTGTGTAAAGTCAGAGAGGTGATCTCTGCCAGTTTGAGGGGGAGAAACAAAACCAGCAAACAATTCCTCCTCTCTCCCACTCAAACAAAACCTTGAAACCTCCATGAGGTGCATATTGCTAACCAAAGCAACAGCGCTGTATGACCATCATCTTCCTCCTCCCTTCCTTCTTGGTGTTTGTAATTATCACGCACTGGCGCATTGCCTAATCCTGCAAGCCATTAGTCCAGTGTTTAGTCTCATTGTCTAAACATGAAAGTAACTGTTCACAGGATCTAGCAAATAAATTGTGGCCTCTTCAGCTCTGGGGCTGCATTTTCTGTCACTTGCCATACAATGTTTCTGGTGCTATATACAATTGCACACAAACAGCTATATTAAAAGAACATTGAAATCGCAAAGTCAAGCACCTAGAAGTAAGGAAATAACAGAATTAAGTTTGCCTGTGCAACCTTAATTTGTCTCCTGTCTCATTCAGTGCACAGGATGGACAGTGAACACTGAATGAGCAACTATTCAGTGTTTTAAGTTTTATTCCCATTGTTCAATATATGGCCGCAGACCTGATTTACTGCACACTATCCAAACCGTTTTCTGAATACAGAATTATTAATTTCCTTGTGGGTTTTCCCTATGGCACTCAACACTGTAGTATTTGAATGTTTCACAAATATTAATTTATCTTCACTCATCTCACAGGATGTTGTGGATGGTATTATCCCCATTTTACAAATGGGGAACTGAAACACAGATAGATTAAGGTCAAAAGTATCTACTAATTTTGGGTGTCCAATTTGAGATGCCTAGGACCTGACTTTTCAGGGTATTTGCATTATATATTCAAGCACAGCTCCCATTGACGGCAGTTGGAGCTGTGAGCGGTCAACACTTCTGCAGATCAGATCCCAGGGTTAAGTCAGGCTTCCAAAAAAATGAGGAACACACGATTAGGGACCACCTGTGAAAAAGTTTGGTTCAAGTGACAAGCCCACCATGATGTAGGAATTCTGTGGCAGAGGTAGGGATAGAATCCAACTCTCCTGGGCACTGTTCAGTTGTCTTAACCATGAGATTTCCCATTCTCTTCCTGCAATCCCCATTCATTACACACCTTTCAACTTCTGCAACAAATGATTCAGGGGTCCTAATAAACAGCAGCCTCCTTTACTGCACAACCCAGATTCATCCCTAGAGCAGGTCCATTCTGTGCACTGAATGAGGCAGGGGTCCTATGATATATGATTATGTAATTAAAGACTATCATAATGCATAGGCATATAAGCACAAGGAGGGACAAATTAAGGATGCACAGCAACCATAGAAGTTATCTACATGATGAGATAGTGTGCTGCAAGCCAGGGTAAGTGCGCTGCACTAGTGTGCCACATTCGAGTTGGGGCCATGGGCCTTGCTACTGTGCACTAGAAGTTCCATAGTGCGTTTTGCTCCTTATCTCAGCCTAACCCTTTCCTAGTTGCTTGTCCCATTCTCCTTGCCCAGTTATGCCTCCTCACCCAAGCTGTTTGCTAGATCTGTCTTCCCCCTCTCCTCTGCTCCTGTTGCTCCCCCCCCCCCACTGGTTCCTAGCCCCAGTCTCCTTGTCTAACCAACTCTGTCTTTCCCCCCATGAGCCAACCTGCTCATCCTTCTCACTTGTGTCACCAGCTCCCAGGGCCAGTCTCCCTTTCCCCACCCAGTTCCAAGTCCCAGTCTCCCTGCCCAGCTAGTCCCAGTCTCAATTTCTGCCTGTCTCGCCCATCCTCTAGTCCTAGTAGTCTTGTCCCAATCTACTCCTTTCCCTCTTCCCTGTCCGACTTTTGTCTCCTCTGCATTAGAGTCAGACTGTTTACTCCTCCATGCTGCGTGGATGCCAGCAGTGGGGATATTGAGCACAGAAGGAGAGACAGGCTCCGTGCCCTCAATTCGAGTACCCAGCTCTTCACCCATGTGGTCCTGAACTGGAGCATGCTCAGTGGGGCTGGTACATGTGCAGTCACATGCAGGAGCTATGAGAGGCTCCAGCATGCTCAGTGCGGATGGAATCATCAGAGATTTTAGCTGTTGTACTCTAAGAAGTCTCTATTGAGCCAGTGCAAACAACAGTTTTTCAGACTTAACTTGGCCTCATTTGCTTGGATTTCATGGCAAAAGGCACATCCCTGCCAAATTCAAGTGCCTGCTCCAAAGCATGGGAGGCTAGAGCTGTTCAGAGAGAGGTTTCAAGAATTTTTTAACATGGACAAAACAACATATTTTTTTTCTTGGTCTTGTTAGAAGTGTCTGAATGGTTTTAGCTAAAATAAAATAAATAAATAACACAAACACACACAACAACCCTCAATTTGAGGCAGACACTGAGCATGTAAAATTTCAGCCCAAACGGTTTAAGTTTGAAAAGGTTGTGAGCAACTTAAAACAGGGTCTGTACAGTGAGTAGTGTTAGGCAACCTTAATAAGAGGCAGTGCTGTTCAAGCTGTGCCTATAATAAGCGGGAGTGTGTCCCTGGATGTACCCATGTACTGTGATTGTTCTTCTGTAGCAGATAGAGCTGTGCTGCAGTACTCATTTGTGGTGGATTATTGATGTGCCATCAGATATTTTCTGTGTTTAAGACCTTAGGTAACTCAGGTAATTAAGCAAATTCTAGGAATAGGAAATAAAAGCCAGTTCTTTATTCACCTTTTAAAATCACTTTGTTCCCTCCCTATAACACTTGTAAAGGTATTTAATTGTTTTATTTAAAATGGTACACAGCGTGAAAACCACAGTAGTTTATCAAAATATTACAGTGAGCTAAATCTACATCCAGCAACCTGTCTTTTATTAAAAAATCTTAAATTAATCTTCCCTTTAATAGGCACTTTTTGAATGCTGTTTAACTCTTCTGTCTCATTAACTTGGTTTTAAGTGTCACAGCTCCATCTCTCATTCTGCCAGAGCTGTTTATGAAGGAAACTAAAAGGCTACTATGAGTGGCGTAGGTCAGTGCTACTCAAAGTGGTGGTCTGTGGACCGGTGCCGGTCCATGAGCCATCGACTGCCGGTCTGGGCGCACATTGGAAAAAAAAATTGCCGGTCCCCCACATCAGATAGCTTGAGAAGCATTGGTGTAGGTGGTATTATGTCTGGTAAGAAGAGACGGATAGGACAGAATTCTGAATCTTTCGAAGCCTTGCGTGGAGGTTTTATGTGACTCTTGGTAAAGCTAATCGTTCAATTGATTGCTTCCCTTTGTTTCCAGATGCTTGTGGGCTTGGGATGTATGCTGAATCCACTCACCTTTGGCCTCCTGGCTGGTAAACAGTGTGAGAACTCCGACAGTAAAACATTCATAGTGTAGGCCACATTTTAGCAGAGATTTTCCATGGGAAACAGTCTCCTCCCAGTGACCATCATATGAACCACCTGCCTTCCAGTTATAGAGGCATAACGTCCCTGTGCCAGCTACGGGGAGTGTTTACATGAAAAAGTAACATTAGGAAATTATATAATGGGTTTTCGCTTGTCTCGAGTGTGTTTTTTTTTTTCTAGTAGGGTAAAACAGTAATTATACTGTCTGCTTTTGCTCTTTGCTTCAGCTCCCCCTCCTACCCATTTTGTTTTTCTCAATTGGAAATATTGTAGAGAGCCAGCACAGGGCAACCCTGCCAGCTCTGAACAATCCCACCAAAAAGTGCTCTATGGTCCACAGACCATAGTTGGAGCCCTCTCTGTTTTACTGAATATTCTTTTTCCATCTAGTTAATTACATTTTAAAATACGGGTAAAATATTCATGTGCAATAATAAAGCTGGGTTTGACTGAGAAACATGGCACAAAATCATACAGTATAATATACATGACAAGCAGCTAAGGTACTTAGCCAGGTTAATGTAATGCCTTTACTAAATGGAGAGGAGTCAAACAGGAAAATATTCAGAGGTTAATTGTAGGGCAGTTGTTTGTTGTGTGGATCCATAGTGCTACCATGCCACTCTTCAGAGAATGCTGTTGGTATATGAGGGGCAAACGAGTATTTTAAGAATACCCAGGGGCGTTGCCAGGTAATGGGAATTTTACAGCCAACTGATCTCTACTTATTTCAATGTTTTGATTTTTCAAAGCCCATAAGGGATTTAGACACACAATTGCCATTAAACTTAATGGAAGTTGGGTGTCTAAATCCCCTAGGCAGCTTTGAAGATCTCAGCAGAAGTGTAAAGTTACCTTGATCTTAGTAAGCAAACTGTATTTACTGTGAAAGAGTATATTGATGGTGGGGGCAACACTTGAACTGGTACAAATTCAGGGCTGTCTCTTCCTCTTAAATTTACCTCTGTGCAATCTGCTGTGTCCTTGAAAAACATCTCTTGTGCAAACACTGTAGCAGTAATAGTTTTCCCAGGAACTTGGGTGGTGTTTACCTTTATGTTTCAGGGTATAACTGAGCCTTTAAGTTTAAGTAATTGTGAGAAGATGGCTAGCAATTCATATTCATGTATATTTTGAGAGCTAGATGTATAAAATGTATCCTGAACAGAAAAACAGCTCTTTTGTAGCCCATGTGGTGGGTGAAATATTGCTTACCTTTCCTAAATACCATTTCTTAAATTTAGGAATAGTTGCAGCTTTCTGTATTCCTTTTTGTTTTTAATCATATAACTTTCTAATCACTTACAGTATCTGACCTTTATGATAAAGATATGTCATTGGGGGGCCAAAATTATACATAAGGTGAAATCCTGGCTTCATCGAAGACCATGGGACTTCTGCATTGACTTCAATAGGAACAAAATTTCACTCTTAATACCTGTAATTTCTGTTACTGTATGTTTTCCCCCTAATGTTTGGTGGGGTTTTTTTAGGCAAATTATGGCTTTTTAAAAAAAGAATTAAAATTTGCTTGTCCAAAGGATAAACATCAGCTCTGAACTGCTGGAAGCATGTGAGCTCTTAGTATGCTTTAAACATTACAAAAACTATAAATTTCTATGTGCGTGTTGGGGTAAATTTAGGAAAAAATTTGACTAAATCATTGCTGTATTGGTGTTTTAATGTAAAACTGGAGGACACTACTAATATTTAAACCCGTGGTATTCTTTATGCTAGAGAGCCAGTACATGTTGATTTGAGCACAGGAATAGGAGCCAGGAATCCAGAGTTTTAGAATCCTGCCTCTGACCCTGTATCTCTCTGTGTCCTAGAGAAGGTCAGATTTGTTAGTAGAGATGTTTTTTGTGAAACAGCACTGAACATTTTAAATTCAGTTTATCGCTGTGTAACAGAAAGGTTGGGTCCAATAAAGATCTTGCCTCACCCACCATGTTTGTTTTTTCCATAATCTGTTTGGAATTCAGTAGCTTTCTTAGCTCTGTCCACACACTCTCTGTAGAATTCATTTAATTTATTTGTGCGTTCCGCTGCAAACTATGCATAATTTTGGTTATTCATAATAGATACCATGTGCCGTTTGCCAGCTTTTTTCACCTTGTTGTTTTCTTCCTTTTCAGGTTTAATTTTGAAAAGGTAGCAGTCCTCATTTATTTGCCCACATGCCACTCAATCTTTTTTTGTTTTGATGTTTATTCCTACATGTCTCATCAGCCTATTTGTTTTCTGACACAGCAAATTCAGATTTTGCTTTTCTTGCTATATTGGCGCTCAAATACCATGGTTATGATTGGGTATAAGAAATGGAATTGAACACCTAATAGAACCCAGGACTAGAAGTCAGGAAACTTAGGTTGTATTTCTTGCTCTGCTGTTGATTCACTGTGTGACACTGGGAATATCATATGGACTGCCTTCTGGGAAGAGGATTTCAGCTTGAATAGCTCACCTGAGCTTTGGGGAGCTCCTTATAGTGGATCTGCTCCATAGCTGTTACTCCAGCCTCCTGAAGTAGTGTGACTAGCCTCTCTACCCCCTAGCATCCCCTCTTCTGTGGAGGAAGGACTACAGGATACACACAGCAGTGGGTGGCTCTGTCCCCTCCTCAGGGGATAGGATTTGCTCCTTTCATGTCTCTGTACCTCAATTTCCCAATGTGTAAACTGGGGATAATTCCTCAGAGGAGTGTTTTAACAATTTCAATGTTCTTGAAGTGGCTCAGATATTAGAAGCATTATTGTGCAAATGCCAGGTAGTGTGTTGTTCAGGGTTTCCTGCTTCTGAGTACTGTGTATTTTGAGGCTAGGTGCTGTCCTTGTACAACTTATTTTTAAACAGGCAGCTTATTACAGAACAGTATTTCCATTTGAGAGAGAGGGGTTGAATCCTTATTCACTAACCCATACCATCTGGATGTAATTTTATTTATTCTGATTTATAAGAGTAAAAATAATGAGTGTCCATCAGAATTCTCTGGGAGCCTTTACAATGTTTAAAATCCAGAGGGACAAAAAACAAACCTATAATGTGATCACAGGCCTCAGTGGGGTGCTAATGCTAACGTCTAACAATGGTATTTCAAATGTCAAAATTAACTATTTCAATTAGGTTAGTTTTGGCAGAAACATCCAGTAACTCTCATTATAATGTCACCCCTCTTGTCCTCCGCTCTGAATCCCAATGGACATTCCCATCCTACCTGTAGATTAGAGCCTGCACTCTCTCCGACCCCCTCAACCTCTCCATTACAGAAGCTTACTTAGGGCATGCCACCGCAGCGCTTTAACATGGCTGTGTAGTTGCAGCGTTCGGGAGGGAGGGTGTTTTTTCACACCCCTGAGCGAGAAAGTTGCAGCACTGTAAAGTGTCAGTGTAGACAAGCCCCAAGATTTAAAGCTCCTAAAGAAAAGAGGAGTCCTAAAGCATGAGGGCTAACCATATCTAACATTCTCTCCTTTGCAGCATGTGGAAACCTTTTTGGGTAGCTAACCAGATTGCTGACCACTCAACCTCTTTCAGTTCTTCCCTTTCTCTCTGCTCTCAATCACAGTACACTAGGCTGAGAGCTATGTCCCAAGAAGATTTAAAAGCAAGCTTTGATCTAGGAGCTTCTCATGTGTCATCTAAGTCAAAGTACCCATTTGAAAACAGAGATGTGGATAATTTTTGGGCTAAAGGTTGAAATAATTCTTGGCCTGGATATATAAGAAATGAAATCTCGCTACTTTAAGGTGCAAAAGGAGACCCCCTTCCTTTGATAGCACTGACATTTCAGCAGATAAAGGTTCTGCTGTCCTGTATTTAAATTACCCTTCTATTTACCGTAGAACAGGGTTACAAAAATAACTGGTCTCACAGTGAATCAGAGTGGAATTTTCCTGTCTTTCTCCCTGATGACTTTGCTAACTCCTAGAGAGTTGAAACTCCCATTTTCCAGCTGTGCGTGCAAAAAGAGACTGTTTATCTCTGTCATAAATATAAAGGGAAGGGTAAACCCCTTTGAAATCCCTCCTGGCCAGGGGAAAGCTCCTCTCACCTGTAAAGGGTTAAGAAGCTAAAGGTAACCTCGCTGGCACCTGACCAAAATGACCAATGAGGAGACAAGATACTTTCAAAAGCTGGGAGGAGGGAGAGAAACAAAGGGTTTGTCAGTCTGTCTGTAGTCGTCTTGGCCGGGGACAGAACAGGAATGGAGTCTTAGAACTTTTAGTAAGTAATCTAGCTAGGTATGTGTTAGATTATGATTTCTTTAAATGGCTGAGAAAAGAATTGTGCTGAATAGAATAACTATTTCTGTCTGTGTATCTTTTTTGTAACTTAAGGTTTTGCCTAGAGGGGTTCTCTATGTTTTTGAATCTCATTACCCTGTAAGATATATACCATCCTGATTTTACAGGGGGGATTTCTTTATTTCTATTTACTTCTATTTTTTATTAAAAGTCTTCTTGTAAAACACTGAATGCTTTTTCATTGTTCTCAGATCCAAGGGTTTGGGTTTGTGGTCACCTATGCAAATTGGTGAGGCTTTTTATCCAACATTTCCCAGGAAAGGGGGGGTGCAAGTGTTGGGAGGATTGTTCATTGTTCTTAAGATCCAAGGGTCTGGGTCTGTGGTCACCTATGCAAATTGGTGAGGCTTTTTACCAAACCTTGTCCAGGAAGTGGGGTGCAAGGTTTTGTGAAGTATTTTGGGGGGAAGGACGCGTCCAAACAGCTCTTCCCCAGTAACCAGTATTAGTTTGGTGGTGGTAGCGGCCATTCCAAGGATAACGGGGGTAATATTTGTTACCTTGGGGAAGTTTTGACCTAAGCTGGTAAAGATAAGCTTAGGAGGTTTTTCATGCAGGTCCCCACATCTGTACCCTAGAGTTCAGAGTGGGGGAGGAACCGTGACATGGTGGCACAGTGGTGGGATTAACCTGAAATCATTTTGAGATCCAGTTGAGATTTTTTGAACTAGAAATACAGATTTTAAAAAGGAATTTTTAGGAAGTCCAGAAGGCAGCTTTGAAACTGAAAGCAGCTTGGTTTCTCTCTGCTTTGTGGCCAAGCAGAGACAAAAGGGGATTATCTTGTGAATTGCAGGTTTTCTTGCCTGGAGGCAGGGTACTTAACTCCTGCAGGGAAATTCACAGTCTTCCAACCCAGAGGTTTTTTTTTTTCTTTTCTTCCTAAAAGTAAATAGGGGGTGTGTGCTCTACCCATTTGCCTGGAGACAAAAGTGGCAGGGTTTTTTTTTAGGATTTTGATTTTTTTTTTTTGTTTTACAAGGAGCACAGGTTTGAAAAGAAATTTTTTTTCTTCTTTGGGCTGGGTAAGCAGGTTTCCAAGTAGTTGGAGGTTTTTTGCTTTAATTTGGGCCCAGAGCAGAGACAAGGGAATTGTCTTTTTCTGTAGGCTGACAATCACTATCAGAGAATAGGTATCCTATTCCAGCACAGCAAAATTTTACAGCCAAGTTTTGTTTGTTTATTTCTAAACCTCGGGTGTAAAGTTAGTTAAAAACAGAGAGGTTAGAATGGCCAAATCCTCAGCTCGACTACAGCTGGAATTAGCCAAATTTCAGGCTGAGGAAAAACAAAGGGAACATGAAAGACAGATAGAACTCATGCGGCTGAAGGAGGAGGAGAAGGAAAAAGAGAGGAAGCATGTGGAGGAGATGGAGAGGATAAAGGCCCAGCAGAATATACCAACAAACCCTAGCAATCCTTCTCCAGGTACCACTTCCCATCCCAGAAAGTTCCCCACCTACAAGGCAGGTGATGACACTGAGGCCTTCTTAGAAAACTTCGAAAGGGCCTGCCTTGGGTACAACATCTCTACTGACCAATACATGGTAGAGCTGAGGCCGCAGCTCAGTGGACCCTTAGCTGAGGTGGCAGCTGAAATGCCTAAAGAACACATGAACAAGTATGAACTGTTTAAATCCAAGGCGAGAGTCAGAATGGGGATAACACCCGAGCAGTCTCGTCGGAGGTTCAGAGCCCTAAGGTGGAAACCAGACATGTCATTTACCCGACATGCCTACCACATTGTAAAACATTGGGATGCCTGGATATCAGGAGCAAGTGTTGAATCTCCAGTAAATTTGCCCTTCCTAATGCAAATGGAACAATTCTTAGAGGGTGTTCCTGAGGAAATAGAAAGATACATCCTAGATGGGAAACCCAAAACTGTAATTGAGGCAGGAGAGATTGGAGCCAGATGGGTGGAGGTGGCAGAGAAGAAGAAAACTGGTCGCAGTTGGAGCGGAGACCAGAAGGGACCACCCCAGACCACACCCTATTACCGGGGGCCGCCCAAAGCCCCACCTACCTCCCAAAGAACCCTCCAGACCCTTTATCGTCCCACCACCCCGTTCTCCAGCAACCCTCCTCGCCCCAGTGACCCGTCAGCTGGACGATGTTTTAAGTGTAACGAGCTGGGGCATGTAAAGGCCAACTGCCCCAAGAACCCCAACAGATTACAGTTCATTGCACCGGAATCACACCAGAGGTCCACAGGCCCAGATACCTCCCAGATACCCTTGGAGCGGAGGGAAACTGTGAGTGTGGGCGGGAAGAAGGTCACCGCGTGGAGGGACACCGGAGCACAAGTGTCAGCTATCCATGCTTCCTTAGTGGACCCCAATTTAATCAACCCAGAGATCCAAGTGACGATTCAACCCTTCAAGTCCAACTCTTTCAATTTGCCTACAGCCAAGTTGCCTGTCCAGTACAAGGGCTGGTCAGGAATGTGGACTTTTGCAGTCTATGATGATTATCCCATCCCCATGCTGTTGGGGGAAGACTTGGCCAATCATGTGAAGCAGGCCAAGAGGGTGGGAATGGTCACCCGCAACCAGGCTAAACAAGCCGTGAGGCCTAGCTCTGTTCCGGAAACTTCTATCAGGACCCAGTCAGAGGTGATGGACCTGGACCCCAGGCCAATGTCTGCAACAGCAGTAGTGGATCCAGTCCCAGAGACCCAGACGGAACCAGTCCCAGAACCGGAACCAGCCGAACAACCAACACCAGACCCCGTGTCAGCACTGAATCCAGTACTTGCAACCTCAACACCAGAGGGCCCCACCGAACCTGAACTGGCAGCAGCCGATAACCCTACACAAGAGGCTCAGCCGGAGCCTGAATCCCAACATAGTACACCAGCGGAGAGCGGTTCACAGTCAACAGGAACAGCTCCATCCCCTATATCGCTTCCAGAGGGACCAAGCCTAGGTCCACAATCCCATGAGGAACTGATGTCTCCAGCATCAAGGGAACAGTTCCAGACCGAACAGGAAGCAGATGAAAGCCTCCAGAGAGCTTGGACGGCGGCACGGAGCAACCCACCGCCTCTCAGCTCTTCTAATCGATCCAGGTTTGTTGTAGAAAGAGGACTTTTATACAAGGAAACTCTTTCTGGGGGACACCAGGAAGACTGGCATCCTCAGAGACAGTTGGTAGTTCCAACTAAATACCGGGCCAAGCTCTTGAGCTTAGCCCATGATCACCCTAGTGGCCATGCTGGGGTGAACAGGACCAAAGACCGTTTGGGGGGGTCATTCCACTGGGAGGGAATGGGCAAGGATGTTTCTACCTATGTCCAGTCTTGTGAGGTGTGCCAAAGAGTGGGAAAACCCCAAGACCAGGTCAAAGCTCCTCTCCAGCCACTCCCCATCATTGAAGTTCCATTTCAGCGAGTAGCTGTGGATATTCTGGGTCCTTTTCCGAAAAAGACACCCAGAGGAAAGCAGTACATACTGACTTTCATGGATTTTGCCACCCGATGGCCGGAAGCAGTAGCTCTAAGCAACACCAGGGCTAAAAGTGTGTGCCAGGCACTAGCAGACATTTTTGCCAGGGTAGGTTGGCCCTCCGACATCCTCACAGATGCAGGGACTAATTTCCTGGCAGGAACTATGAAAAACCTTTGGGAAGCTCATGGGGTAAATCACTTGGTTGCCACTCCTTACCATCATCAAACAAATGGCATGGTGGAGAAGTTTAATGGAACTTTGGGGGCCATGATACGTAAATTCGTAAATGAGCACTCCAATGATTGGGACCTAGTATTGCAGCAGTTGCTCTTTGCCTACAGAGCTGTACCACATCCCAGTTTAGGGTTTTCCCCATTTGAACTTGTATATGGCCGTGAGGTTAAGGGGCCATTGCAGTTGGTGAAGCAGCAATGGGAGGGATTTACACCTTCTCCAGGAACTAACATTCTGGACTTTGTAACCAACCTACAAAACACCCTCCGAACCTCTTTAGCCCTTGCTAGAGAAAACTTACAGGATGCTCAAAAAGAGCAAAAAGCCTGGTATGATAAACATGCCAGAGAGCGTTCCTTCAAAGTAGGAGACCAGGTCATGGTCTTAAAGGCGCTCCAGGCCCATAAAATGGAAGCATCGTGGGAAGGGCCATTCGTGGTCCAGGAGCGCCTGGGAGCTGTTAATTATCTCATAGCATTCCCCACCTCCAACCGAAAGCCTAAGGTGTATCATATTAATTCTCTAAAGCCCTTTTATTCCAGAGAATTAAAGGTTTGTCAGTTTACAGCCCAGGGAGGAGACGACGCTGAGTGGCCTGAAGGTGTCTATTACGAAGGGAAATGTGCTGGTGGTGTGGAAGAGGTGAACCTCTCCATGACCCTTGGGCGTATGCAGCGACAGCAGATCCAGGAGCTGTGCACTAGCTACGCGCCAACGTTCTCAGCCACCCCAGGACTGACTGGACGGGCATACCACTCCATTGACACAGGTAATGCTCACCCAATTAGGGTCCAACCTTACCGGGTGTCTCCTCAAGCTAAAACTGCTATAGAACGGGAGATCCAGGATATGTTACAGATGGGTGTAATCCGCCCCTCTGAAAGTGCATGGGCATCTCCAGTGGTTCTAGTTTCCAAACCAGATGGGGAAATACGTTTTTGCGTGGACTACCGTAAGCTAAATGCTGTAACTCACCCAGACAACTATCCCATGCCACGCACAGATGAACTATTAGAGAAACTGGGAAGGGCCCAGTTCATCTCTACCTTGGACTTAACCAAGGGGTACTGGCAGGTACCGCTAGATGAATCTGCCAAGGAAAGGTCAGCCTTCATCACACATCTCGGGCTGTATGAATTTAATGTACTCCCTTTCGGGCTGCGAAATGCACCCGCCACTTTCCAAAGACTTGTAGATGGTCTCCTAGCGGGATTAGGAGAATATGCAGTCGCCTACCTTGACGATGTGGCCATATTTTCGGATTCCTGGGCAGACCACCTGGAACATCTACAAAAAGTCCTTGAGCGCATAAGGGAGGCAGGACTAACTGTTAAGGCTAAGAAGTGTCAAATAGGCCTAAACAGAGTGACTTACCTTGGACACCAGGTGGGTCAAGGAACTATCAGCCCCCTACAGGCCAAAGTGGATGCTATCCAAAAGTGGCCTGTCCCAAAGTCAAAGAAACAGGTTCAATCCTTCTTAGGCTTGGCCGGTTATTACAGACGATTTGTACCGCACTACAGCCAAATCGCTGCCCCACTGACAGACCTAACCAAAAAGAAACAGCCAAATGCTGTTCAGTGGACCGGAAAGTGTCAGAAGGCCTTTAACAAGCTTAAAGCGACACTCATGTCTGACCCTGTACTAAGGGCCCCAGACTTTGACAAACCGTTCCTAGTAACCACAGATGCATCCGAGCGTGGTGTGGGAGCAGTTTTAATGCAGAAAGGACCTGATCAAGAATTCCACCCTGTAGTGTTTCTCAGCAAAAAACTGTCTGAGAGGGAAAGCAACTGGTCAGTCACTGAAAAAGAATGTTATGCCATTGTCTACGCTCTGGAAAAGCTACGCCCATATGTTTGGGGACGGCGTTTCCACCTGCAAACCGACCATGCTGCCCTAAAGTGGCTTCACACCGTCAAAGAAACTAACAAAAAACTTCTTCGGTGGAGTTTAGCTCTCCAAGATTTTGATTTCGACATCCAACACATCTCAGGAGCTTCTAACAAAGTGGCTGATGCACTCTCCCGTGAAAGTTTCCCAGAATCAACTGGTTAAAATCGTCCTTGAGATGTGGAAAATATTGTTAGTCTTTATGTACTTGGTAGTATATTTAGAGATGCATGTGTCTTATTAACTCTGTTTTCCTAGAGCTCCAGGAAGAAATCCCAGCCAGTGTTTCACCCTAGCTGAGATTTGGGGGGCGTGTCATAAATATAAAGGGAAGGGTAAACCCCTTTGAAATCCCTCCTGGCCAGGGGAAAGCTCCTCTCACCTGTAAAGGGTTAAGAAGCTAAAGGTAACCTCGCTGGCACCTGACCAAAATGACCAATGAGGAGACAAGATACTTTCAAAAGCTGGGAGGAGGGAGAGAAACAAAGGGTTTGTCAGTCTGTCTGTAGTCGTCTTGGCCGGGGACAGAACAGGAATGGAGTCTTAGAACTTTTAGTAAGTAATCTAGCTAGGTATGTGTTAGATTATGATTTCTTTAAATGGCTGAGAAAAGAATTGTGCTGAATAGAATAACTATTTCTGTCTGTGTATCTTTTTTGTAACTTAAGGTTTTGCCTAGAGGGGTTCTCTATGTTTTTGAATCTCATTACCCTGTAAGATATATACCATCCTGATTTTACAGGGGGGATTTCTTTATTTCTATTTACTTCTATTTTTTATTAAAAGTCTTCTTGTAAAACACTGAATGCTTTTTCATTGTTCTCAGATCCAAGGGTTTGGGTTTGTGGTCACCTATGCAAATTGGTGAGGCTTTTTATCCAACATTTCCCAGGAAAGGGGGGGTGCAAGTGTTGGGAGGATTGTTCATTGTTCTTAAGATCCAAGGGTCTGGGTCTGTGGTCACCTATGCAAATTGGTGAGGCTTTTTACCAAACCTTGTCCAGGAAGTGGGGTGCAAGGTTTTGTGAAGTATTTTGGGGGGAAGGACGCGTCCAAACAGCTCTTCCCCAGTAACCAGTATTAGTTTGGTGGTGGTAGCGGCCATTCCAAGGATAACGGGGGTAATATTTGTTACCTTGGGGAAGTTTTGACCTAAGCTGGTAAAGATAAGCTTAGGAGGTTTTTCATGCAGGTCCCCACATCTGTACCCTAGAGTTCAGAGTGGGGGAGGAACCGTGACAATCTCCTATATTCCATGTTATCATCCTCCCAGCCTTGCTGGGGTTTTATTTTGGTCACCTGACAAAGAGTAGCTGCAATATTTGTGTGTCCACAGCTGACTGCTTTAAACGAAGAAAAACGTGAGGCTGCTGTGTGCACGATTGAACTGTAGGTTTAAATACCTACATCTGTATTCAGATACACATCTCTGACTAGCTACCTTTGTCTTTATGGGCAGGGTTCCAGATCAGCTCGTGAATCGCAGCAGCCTAACATGGTTTTGTTTTGTTTTGTTTTTTGTTTAAGCACAATTAAATTAATGGAAACAAAAGGCAAAAAGACTTGTTATTCCCCCCCCCCCATTTATAGATCAGAGCAATTACTGCTTTCTTACGCTGAAGGAAGGATGGTTGGTATTGTTTCTAAATTGCATTCTCCCAACTGCTGCATTTTTGTGTCTTCAGCTAAAATATCTACTCTCTGAAAAAGACACAGACGTGCTGGAGCAGCTCATCCTTCCCATCCCCCACTTCTCCTTCGTTTATCAACAGTGCGTCAGTGGAAATTTCCACTGTCTGCTTATGTGTGAGAGACCACAAAGCAGTAAACCTGCCTTTGGGAGAAAAGCTACTGCAGTTTTAGGAGCACAGTAAAAAGCAGCACACAACTTGCATTTAGAAATGGAATGAAATTCTGTAAAAGCAAAGCCAAAATAGCATGGAAAAGTGGGGCGGTTCATGAATGAATGTTGTTGCTAACTGCTAAAGAGCATGCGAACCTTGATGTAGTACGATCTATTAGAACTTGCTTTCCTTTCCTTTTTGGTTGGAACTATGAAAGGATTTCAGGGTCCTGCATCTTTGCTGTGGTAGTCAATATCTTAACTGAAAATAGGATTTTCCTTCCTTGGCCATGCACATCCTTTGGGAAACGTTAAAAGAGTTGTAATTTATTCCACTATTGTTAGGCTTTACCCATTGTTTTTTTTATATAAAGTCTAAAGTATGTGACTTCTCTTACTCACTGGAGATAAGACAGTATTAAGGCATTTCTGTTTTTCCAAATGTATTGGGCCCAATCCTGCTCCCCATTGAAGTCCCTGAGACTTTGCAATTAGGCCTCATTGTAGCATTCATGAGAGGAGTAGTTTCACATAACTAGTCCTATTGAAGTCATGGGGTGTAAATTGTCATAGTTCCACTTGACCTCATGCACTGAGGATCTGCCCCAAGGGGACTAGTTGCTTCAGTACAGACTAGAGGATTGGGTCCCTTAAGTAGTGTCATGGGAGATTTTGCCATTCAAGCCTAATACAGGGAAATTCAGTACTTTAATTCAGTTTTCCAAATTGCAGCACTTCTGCTACAAAAGGTTATTAGTGTCCATTGCTGCACATTCATTTAGGGGCTGGGAATGCTCAGTTAAGGAAATCCTCCTTTATTGTTTTCTCCTTGTGTGCAGCATTCACCTCTGTGCAGCAGGCCAGCGTAAGACCTTTGCACCACTTATGTCCCACCTTTACCCTTAAAAGTGGCGTATAGGATATGTCTACACTGCAGCAGGGAGCGAGCATCCCAGCACAAGTAGAGAGACTTGTGTTAGCTCTGCTCGAGCTAGCATGCTAGCCGTAACAGTGCGGACAATGCAACACGCAGCTACTCGAGTTCAAGGCTGCCCAAACCCCAGGGTCCAATCTCAGGTGACTACCCCAAACCACTTATCTGCACTGCAACCTCCAAACTGCTATTTTTAGTGCACTAGCTTGAGCAGAGCTAACATGCCTCTATCTACCTGGGCTGGGAGGTTCGCTCCCAGTTGCAGTGTAGGCAGACCCATAGGCTTTGTGCTGCCCCTCCGTAGTGGGGGAATTTTGTTCTCTCTCTGTGTGTAATACCTGTTGATGGTCATGGGACTTCCTCTCGCAGGTATTTAGATTGGAGGAGTTTGTTTTCCTCATATGTCATAATATGGAAAACGTAAAGAACTTTTTGTTGTTGACACATTCTCTGCACTCTGTGTTCTGATGTATATGTAGGCCCAGTTTCTCATCTTGGGTGCCTGGCACTTGTTGCATAGCTCAACACTTTTGTGAGTGTGCTGTGATGCATTGTATGCACCTGAAATTAGATTACATTAGAATCTGGCCCTTACTGTGGGGAAAAAGTACTACATGTCAGATATAATTTCCAAGTAAAACTAGCTGGTACACTTGGCCTCTGTTTGTTTTGAGTATGGATTGTTCTGGGTTTTACGTAGGGCCCTACCAAATTCCCAGTCAATTTTGGTCAATTTCACAGTCATAGGATTTTAACAATCGTAAATGTCATTATTTCAGCTATTTAAATCTGAAATTTCATGGTGTTGTAATTGTAGGGGTCCTGACCAAGAAAGAAGGTGTGTGTGTAGGGGGAGGGGGGGTCACAAGGTTATTGCAGTGGGGGTTGTGGTACTGCTACCTTTGCTTCCGTGCTGCTGCTGGGCGACCAGAGAGCAGTGACTGCTGGCCAGGATCCCAGCTCTGAAGGCAGAGCTGCTGCCAGCAGCAGTGCAAAGATAAGGATGGCCTGGTGTGGTACTGCCACCCTTACCTCTGCGCTGCTGCCTGCAGAGCTGGGTCCACAGTCAGCAACTGCCGCTCTCCAGCCACCCACCTCTGAAGGCAGCAGCGCAGAAGTAAGGGGGGCCTGGTATGGTATGGTATTGCTGGCGGAGCGCTGCCTTCAGAGCTGGGTGCCCACCCAACAGCCACTGCTCTCTGGCTGCCCAGCTCTGAAGACAGCAAAGTAGTAAGGGTGGAAATACTGTAACCCCCCCTATAATAACCTTGCAACCCCCCCCCCCCGCAACTCCCTTTTGGGCTAGAACCCCCAATTTGAGAAATGCTGGTCTCTCCCATGAAAATCTGTATAGTATAGAGTAAAAGCACACAAAAGACCAGATTTCACGGTCCGTGACGTGTTTTTCATGGCCGTAAATTTGGTAAGGCCCTAATTATATGTGAAGAAAATATGGTTCCCCTTTGTGGCTGACTCGTTTTTGCATTCTACTGAGGTATACTTCAGAGAGAGCAGTTGTCTTTACTCACATAGCTTTAATAAATGCGACTGTACAGAAGTTTTAAAACAAAAAGCTAAATGGGAATTATTGTGCGGTCTACTGTATCTTTAATGAATGCTGCAGTTGGAAACTGTCTACTCACTGTAATCGTCTAATCTTTAATAGGACTTCTGAGAGACAGCTGAGACTTCCTTTGTACTGTACTGTAGTTAAAGCCTTACCAAAAGCAAGCTGATGGATTAAAAATCCCCACAACTACAAGTTTATTTACAATGCCAAATTGCCATCTATTTCTTATCTTTCAACATGAATATGCTGGCTGCAGTAAAATCACTCAAAATATGCAAGAGCCGTGGACCTCGCTCTCTGAAAAAATTTGAGGATATGGGAATTGTATGAGGATTTATTTCTGAACACTGAAATACAATATCCAGTTGTAGTCTCTCCTCCAAAATGGGACTAGCATATGTTTGGAAGAGCAATAGACCTTACCATTCGCTCTATCCCACTGGAGTTTAAAAAGATTCCTTCAAAATGAAAAGTGAATTAATAGAACAGGATCCAATGCGTGAGTTACTTGACTTGAGTGACTGCAGAAGTGACATAGGGGCCTTAAATAGAAATGGAGCGTCCTCAGTTTTCAGAAGTTAAAGCATGTCACTAATGAATACATGCTCATTTGGGCTAGCTCCAGCTCGCTCGCTCTCCTCCCTCCCTACTTCCTGCTGCTATTTTAAACTTCCACTCAGTTATAAAGTAGTGTTGGGATGGATGAAATATTGCCCATATGATATATAAGCTTTAGATGTTTGACACTGACATCTGTTCGTGAGTCCATTCTCCACATGGCAAGGATCCCTGAGGAGAAATGCATTGAATTCAAGGAGGGAAAGTGTACATTTTTTTTAACTCAAATAAATATGCAACTTCTAAATGGTGTGAAAAATACTATGTATGTAAATGTATGGAGTAAGTAAAGGCAGACCTCTGATTCCAGTTTGAGTGCACAGACAAGAAATGGTGCCCTGTGAATAGGAAAGATGCCCACTTCCATTGTTTTCGGTTGTGTAGCTCCATATAAATTGACTTACCTGTGTTTTAAATCCATAATGTTACTGAGCTTTGTTTTAAAAACAGTTCAAAAAAACAAAATATAAGGTATTCCTCATAGATAATTGGGAGTTTGGTTTTACAATTCCAACAGAATGACGGTATGAATAAAAGCTTTTGCAGTGCATATATCTTATTTTATTGTATCTGTGTGTGTTTTCCATTACAGGTATTTTTTGGTAGACTTTGATGGCCCACCTACGATTGTTTCAACGATGATGGACCATTTAGGACGTGATGTTGATGTAATTAGACCTACTTTTTTAAAGCATCCAGTATCAAAGACAGAAGAATGTGGTGGCATAATCCCAGTCAACTATGAAGATAAACTATATACCAAGAAAAAATGAGTATCCAAAAGACCATATCTGAAACCTTTTTATTTTAGCCCTGCTTTCGGATACAACTGTGGTCATAATTTTTGTCTACGTACAGAGTCATCTATTGTAGTCATATGGCATCTGGAGTTAATGTAACCTTTAGCTTTCTTTTTTGTTGTTAATTAAATAGTTAATTTGTATTCTTATGTTAATAGTTGATGACTAGTCTAAAAATTGATTTGCTTTCCTCGTAAAGCATTACATCTGATGAAGTTCTGTCTACCCATCAGGAGACTAAAAATAGCAATTTTTTTTTCAGTAAGATTACTTCAGACTTTGTACACAGTAGATTAAGAAAGCTCTGTTCGACAATGTATACTGTATAGCGGTATGATTTTTTTTATTTTAAACAAGATAATAAAGGTGATTCGAAATAAGCTTTGTTTGTTGTTGAAGACTATAAAAGGTGCAGGGAAATGTTACACTTATACCCTGCCATAAGGCATTCTAACCTACTCTTCTGAATATAATCACAGGGGGTTGGTCTAAGTACAAATAAACACTCTCTATGGAAGAAGGTAGATACTTCCAGATGGCAGTTCCGAGAATGACTGGACTAGTGTGAGCAGAAAAATGCAAGATATTGTCCTTTGTTTTACTATAAGATGGAGCCACCTGACACTTTACATTTAGAAACATTTCAAACAAAATAAACTAATTTTTTGGCTTTCCCCTATTCCTGTACTGATGGAGAAAACGGGGAGACATGGTAGGTATTACCACTAGAGTATTACCTGCTGGGGGTCCTCTGACTGTTAGATCCCTGAGGAAATCCCCATTTCTTCCTCCCCCCATTTACCCTGTCCTTTCATTGCATCCACCATCTTTCCCATCAAGGAGACAAGCTGTGGTTTCCTTCTAAAGTCCATAAACACTGTTGCTTACTTAGCTAGAGAGGACACTCCCCAACTGGGCATGCTGCATCTGGAAACCCTCCTCCTCCTCCCCTTCCCCCTCACCCCCCCGGCAACCCTTGCTGAACTGGAGATCAAGAGACCAACCCAGGAACTGAACTCTGATTCCCACAGGAATTCCGAGGGGTTTGTTAGTGATATTGCTCTGCAAGTGCTCTTCTATAAGGAAAGAACAAATTTGTTATCTTGCTCCCGGAGTCTGTAGAGTTTCACTTTTTCAAAGGTGATGCTGTAGCCATAAGAAGTTTGATTAAAAATGGTGAAAGATAAGAACAAATTCTCCTTTTATTAAAAAAAAAAAAAAAAAGTGACCAGCAAAAGGGGAGAAAAAGTCATCATCCCACTATTCTCCCCACAACCACAGATTCCTACAACGACGACAAGAATGTCTAATCTAAAATAAGGCAGAATTTCCTTCATACAGCCACCTTTTCAAACTATTCAATCCTTTGCACATCCAAGAAACCAAAAAGGGAACACAAATAAGGAGATCCCTTCCTGTCCTATCGTGTCCAGTCCCTGTTATCATAGGCAACCATTCCATGTAATCCCATTTATAAATTTGAGTTCCATCTTAAAACTAGGTAGCTTGTTTGTCTCCACTACACTATACTCAGCTGTGAACACACTTTAACTTTCTTTGGCAGGTCACTATCAAATGTTCCTTGCTGTAGAATTTTTTTTTTTTTATTTAAACAATGTATCGGTTTGGATCTGGTCTAATGAAGCTTTCCCTTAGGCTGGGATCTTGTGTTCTGTGTTTCGTTGTAACAAAAAAGGCAATTGCAAGTTTCCAACCTTGCAAAATGGGGCAGAGAAGAATGCCAATAGAGCCAGTATGTATATAAACGTAGAAAGGTTGCTTTTATCCTCTTGCCTTTTGAGCGTATAGTGTAGAAATGTAAAATCTGATTTCTTACTAGTTTTTGTTTCAATCCCTAGCTTTTAGGTACATGTTCAAAAAGAATACCCAGGTATTTATTGGATGGGTGCTTAATATTAAGTGCATGCATAAGCCATGGTAGGGTTGGGGCCTCAGAAAGGTCAGACTTTTGTACCTCTTCCTTTTGGAAGGCCCGATCCTGCTCTCATAAAATCAATGGCAGAACTCTCAGGGATTCCAAGAAGAACCGGGGGATTGGGACCCAAAGCAACTGGATAGTGGAAATATCTCAAGGCTCTTTGGGAGACAGTATGTAGAAACCCGACTATCCCAATATTAAGGGGAAAGGTGACCATTATGCCACAAAACAAGGTTTAAGGAGATGTTCAAGATATTACTGTCTAATGTGCTCCTTTCAACTACCACTAGTCCCTGCAGCTATAAAAAGGATTGATTTAAAAATCCTATTACTCTTCAGAATAGAAATATTGACCATAAACCTACAATACCAAGCAAAGGCAAACTTTTTCTGGCCCCATGCATGCCTAAATAAGCGTTTGTGCTTTATTAATCACAGGCTTTGTGTGTAAACAGTCAACTAATTAAAAAGCTGGTTCACAACAGTATGTACCCATTTCTTCATAATTGATGCTTTCCAGTATGAACATTATGGTTTTTTGGGTTACAAATATAGCTCAACCCAGCTTGTGATCCAGACCTGTAGTTAGTTATTCTGGGAAGCTAGTATGTAACTGGAACCTTTGGAGTGGACGTTCACGTACACCAAAAAACTCGCTTACACTCAGGTAATTATGGTTTTCAGCAAATTGACCAATGAGTCTGCCATATGAGAAACTTGGATAGTAACTCAACCCCGAGTGAACATAAATGTCCACTTGTAGTGTCAGGGAAATCTTAGCCTTCTGGTAATAAATTTGGGTACAGTGTCAGTTGCCTTTTGTGATAGTTGAATGTTTATTCATCTCAATGAGCTGTGAGAGACTCTTGATCTTCAGGAATACAATTTCAAGAGTGTAGAGTAAGCTGGATAGCTGACAGAATCAGTACTGCCAAACCACTTCCAAATCATTAAAATGCCAAAAATCATTGGTATGTTTAAAAAAATAATTAAACTTTATTAACTAGAGAAACAGATGTTGAAATTATTTATAGCCTTCCTCAGCTTGTGCTCTCCAGGCTTAAAGGGAAGTAGTTTTATACTCCTAGAAATAATAATTTACTTATATAGTCCCTGTCATCTGAGAATCTTGGAGCACTACACTGAGGTGGCTAAGTATTAAAATGCTGATTGACAGCTCTTCGATCAGCTCAGCAGTGGTTCCCATTGGCTATCTTAAAGTCAGATAACAAGTATGCATATATGGTTCCAGGGAGCAGACCCTAGGTCCCCTTGTTCTGTCTTAAATTGCTTCCTTGCTTCTTTGCTGACATTCGCTCTCACTCACACATCCTCTCACTCACACATCCACCCACTCCCTAAATCTTGCATCTCTGAGAGTTCCTTCAGCACCATGTCTTAAGGCCAAGTTTTCAAAGGGGCCTCACCATAGCCTCCGCTTTTGCACCTGTAAGTTTGTGTATGCAGTGATTTAGTTCTGTAGAGCCAGAATCATGCATTTTCCTAGCATCAGACTGGCCTATACAAATTCTGTTTGGTGGTGGTGTGAACTTAAAGGCTTTTGATCCTCAGTGCCAGCAGAACAACATTATTTTGGAGATTAATTAAGCATTTTAAAGGGATTATCATGCTCCCATGCTCCCAACCACTCTTCTGCTTAAAAGGAACAAAATGTCAAGTGTCAAAGCTGTTGCCTGAGTTGGTTGTGACAAAAGCACATGGATACAAAAATTTTGTACTGTTTCAAAAGTCTTCCAAGGAATAATTAAAATGACCACTTTTACACATTTTATTATGTATAAATGTACGTTTTGCTGCTGGAGCCTGTGTAGTCCAGAGTCTTAGGTATCATCTATCATTGGTGATATGAAGTGATGCAGTAGTCCCAGGATAGTGAAGGGGTGTTTACGGGCCACTTCACCTTGAATGGTCCCTCGAAATATGTGTTAACTAGACATATTGTTAACTAACAATCTGTTCCACCTTGTCTTTAGCTGTGATGCTCGTTTCCCAGACCTGAAGAAGGGCTCTGTGTAAGGGCTTGTCTACACTAGAAACGTAAGTCAACTGATGTTAGGTCAACTTTTCTGTGGTGGTTCATGTCTACTCTACCCTCCTTGGGTCGGTGGTGCACAGTCTCACTAGAAATGCTTCCAGTGACTTAAGAGGGAGCAGCGTGGGGGGCTGAGAGCCTGGGTCTCAGCTCCCCGCCAGGAGCCTGGCTGCCTCCCCCCGCGCTGTCGGATCCCTGCTGCCAGGAGCTTGGCTGTCCCCTGGGCTCCCCACTCCCCATCATCAGGAGCCTGGCTGCCTCCCAAGCTCCCTGCTGCAGCCAGGTTCCCAGCTGTGAGCTCTGTGCTCTGAATCCAGGCGGCTCTCGGGAGCCTCGGTGCAGCCACTGGGCTCCTGGCAGGAAGTGGGGAGCGGAAACCTCTGGGCAGCTGGTGGGAGGGTTTGGGCAGCCGCTAGGCTGTGCCTGCCCAGCTTCCCACTCCCAGCTCTGAGCCAGGCTGAGCTCTCTGTTCCCTGTGGGGAGCCCAGCGGCTGCCCAAGGCTCTCGGCTCCCCACCGGGAGCCCGGGAGCTGCCTGGACTCCAGGTGTGGAGCCCTCTGCCGGGAGTCCAGCTGTGTCAGGGAGCCAGGGGGAGCAGCTGGACTCTTGGCAGTGGGGAGCCAGGAACCTCCAGGCAGCTGCCCAGCTGGCAGTGGGGAGCCTGGGCAGCAGCTGGACTGGGAGCTGGGAGCCAGGGGGCAGCCATGCTATGAGGAGGGAATGGGGTGGGCGCAGCCCAGCTTGGAGTTGGGAGCCCAGGGGGCCATGAGGCTCTAGCTAGAGCCCCCCAACCAGCCCAGTGACAGCCATGCTTTTGTGTCAGTTTCATGGCTCCAGCTGTGAAATTGACAAGAATGACAGCTAACAGCTGTTGTAAGTAACCCAGTGTCTACACACACATTGTGTCACCCTAACTACACCGACATAAACTCTACACCCCTTGTGGAGATGGAGTTATGTCGGTGTAGTAGGGCACTTACATCGGCGGGAGCAAGGCTGTAGTGTATACACTGACATAATTTGGTAAGCTGCCTTATGTTGACCTAACTCTGTGATGTAGATGAAGCCTAAGCTTGAAAGCTGATCACTCTCACCAACAGAAGTTGGTCCAATAAAATATATTACCTCACCCACCTTGTCCCTGGCATTGGTGATGTCAGTTTTCTTGTCACAAGTTTCTAACCTTCTGTTTTGAAAAAAGCCTTCTAAATTTAAAGCCATCCCTTAGAAGCATAGTTTGTCAAAGAGATTTTTCCTGAGAATTCATCAGTCATCAATATTAATATCCTGCTGCCCTCCCACTCCATCTTAGAATGGTCAAGCATTTTCATTATTGCCATCCCTAAACAGTTTTTAAAAAATGATGCCAGGCTCCTAAATAGCATTAGTTTGGCTTAAAAAATCATGAGGTTTTTTTTTTTAAAAGTGGGGTTCTTTTCATTTGCCTTCTGCTTTTCAGTCTTGAGCAGTCACTTTTTCAAGCTTCTTTGTGCATCCAGGATGGCTGGAAACATCATTTTTAAACGAAAGTTGAGATTCTCACATAATCATCTGACTCCAAGAGCTGGAGCTTTAAGAAAAACACCAAATATAATGAATGAGGCTCATGGAGGTTGGCAACACTGCACCTCTCTCTCTCTCTCTGTGAAGAGGGGTGGAAAGGTTCCTTCCCCACTCTGAACTCTAGGGTATAGATGTGGGGACCTGCATGAAAACCCCCCAAGCTTATTTTTACCAGCTTAGGTTAAAACTTCCCCAAGGTACAAACTATTTTACTTTTTGTCCCTGGACCTTATTGCTGCCACCACCAAGCGTCTAACAAATATAACAGGGAAAGAGCTCACTTGGAAACTTCTTTCCCCCCAAAATCCCTCCAAGCCCTACACCCCCTTTCCTGGGGAAGACTTGATAAAAATCCTCACCAATTTGCATAGGCTAACACAGACCCAAACCCTTGGATCTTAAGAACAATGAAAAAGCAATCAGATTCTTAAAAGAAGATTTTTAATTAAAGAAAAAGTAAAAGAATCACCTCTGTAAAATCAGGATGGTAAATACCTTACAGGCTAATCAGATTCAGAACACAGATTCATAGATTCATACATATTTAGGTCAGAAGGGACCATTATGATCATCTAGTCTGACCTCCTGCACAATGCAGGCCACAGAATTTCACC
Source organism: Lepidochelys olivacea (assembly GCF_965140295.1). Classification (NCBI taxonomy): domain Eukaryota; kingdom Metazoa; phylum Chordata; order Testudines; family Cheloniidae; genus Lepidochelys; species Lepidochelys olivacea. Next base: position 166,113,619 of record NC_140411.1, on the reverse strand, counting down.
CACCACTCCTGCAAAAAACCTCTCTCATGTCTGAGCTACTGAAGTCCTCAAATCGTGGTTTAAAGATTTCAAGGAGCAGAGAATCCTCCAGCAAGTGACCAGTGCCCCATGCTACAGAGGAAGGTGAAAAACCTCCAAGGCCTCTTCCAATCTGCCCTGGAGGAAAATTCCTTCCAGACCCCAGATATGGCGATCAGCTAAACCCTGAGCATATGGGCAAGATTCACCAGCCAGATACTACAGAAAATTCTTTCCTGGGTAACTCAGATCCCACCCCATCTAACATCCTATTACAGGCCATTGGGCCTATTTATCATGAATATTTAATTACCTAAACCATGTTATCCCATTATATCATCTCCTCCATAAACTCATTGAGTTTAATCTTAAAGCCAGATAGATCTTTTGCCCCCACTGCTTCCCTTGGAAGGCTATTCCAAAACTTCACTCCTCTGATGGTTAGAAACCTTTGTCTAATTTCAAGTCTAAACTTCCTGGTGGCCAGTTTATATCCATTTGTTCTTGTGTCCACATTGGTACTGAGCTTAAATAATTCCTCTCCCTCTCCGGTATTTATCCCTCTGATATATTTATAGAGAGCAATCATATCTCCCCTCAACCTTCTTTTAGTTAGGCTAAACAAACCAAGCTCCTTGAGTCTCCTTTCATAAGACAAGTTTTCCATTCCTCGGATCATCCTAGTAGCCCTTCTCTGTACCTGTTCCAGTTTGAATTCATCCTTAAACATGGGAGACCAGAACTGCACATAGTATTCCAGATGAGGTCTCACCAGTGCCTTGTATAACGGTACTAAAACCTCCTTATCCCTACTGGAAACACCTCTCCTGATGCATCCCAAGACCGCATTAGCTTTTTTCATGGCCAAATCACATTGGCGGCTCATAGTCATCCTATGATCAACCAATAAACCAAGGTCCTTCTCCTCCTCTGTTACTTCTAATTGATGCATCCCCAGCTTATAACTAAAATTCTTGTTATTAATTCCTAAATGCACGACCTTACACTTCTCACTATTAAATTTCATCCTATTACTATTACTCCAGTTTACAAGGTCATCCAGATCCTCCTGTAGGATATCCCTGTCCTTCTCTAAATTGGCAATACCTCCCAGCTTCGTCTCATCCGCAAACTTTATTAGCACACTTCCACTTTTTGTGTTGAGGTCAGTAATAAAAAGATTAAATAAGATTGGTCCCAAAACCGATCCTTGAGGAGCTCCACTGGTAACCTCCCTCCAGCTTGACAGTTCACCTTTCAGTAGGACCCGTTGTAGTCTCCCCTTTAACCAATTCCTTATCCACCTTTCAATTTTCATATTGATCCCCATCTTATCCAATTTAACTAATAATTCCCCATGTGGCACGGTATCAAATGCCTTATGAAATCTAGGTAAATTAGATCCACTGCGTTTCCTTTGTCCAAAAAATCTGTTACTTTCTCAAAGAAAGGAGTACTTGTGGCACCTTAGAGACTAACCAATTTATTTGAGCTTAAGCTTTCATGAGCTACAGCTCATTCATTGGATGCATACCGTGGAAAGTGTAGAAGATCTTTTTATACACACAAAGCATGAAAAAATACCTCCCCCCCACCCCACTCTCCTGCTGGTAATAGCTTATCTAAAGTGACCACTCTCCTTACAATGTGTATGATAATCAAGGTGGGCCATTTCCAGCACAAATCCAGGGTTTAACAAGAACGTCTGGGGGGGGGGGGGAAAACAAGGGGAAATAGGTTACCTTGCATAATGACTTAGCCACTCCCAGTCTCTATTCAAGCCTAAGTTAATTGTATCCAATTTGCAAATGAATTCCAATTCAACAGTTTCTCGCTGGAGTCTGGATTTGAAGTTTTTTTGTTGTAATATCACAACTTTCATGTCTGTAATCGCGTGACCAGAGAGATTGAAGTGTTTTCCGACTGGTTTATGAATGTTATAATTTTTGACATCTGATTTGTGTCCATTTATTCTTATTCAGAAGAGTTCCCAGAAGTCACCTACTACAGGACAGGCCTAACAAAGAAAATAACAGAATGCCACTAGCCATCACCTTCAGCCCCCCAACTAAAACGCCTCCAATGCATTATTAAGAATCTACAACCTATCCTGAAGGATGACCCAACACTCTCACAAATCTTGGGAGACAGGCCAGTCCTTGCCTACAGACAGCCCCCCAACCTGAAGCAAATACTCACCAGCAACCACATTCCACGCAACAGAACCACTAACCCAGGAACCTATCCTTGCAACAAAGCCCGTTGCCAACTGTGCCCATGTATCTATTCAGGGGACACCATCACAGGGCCTAATAACATCAGCCACACTATCAGAGGCTCGTTCACCTGCACATCCACCAATGTGATATATGCCATCATGTGCCAGCAATGCCCCTCTGCCATGTACATTGGTCAAACTGGACAGTCTCTACATAAAAGAATAAATGGACACAAATCAGATGTCAAGAATTAGAACATTCATAAACCAGTCGGAGAACACTTCAATCTCTCTGGTCACGCTACTACAGACATGAAAGTTGCGATATTACAACAAAAAAACTTCAAATCCAGACTCCAGCAAGAAACTGTTGAATTGGAATTCATTTGCAAACTGGATACAATTAACTTAGGCTTGAATAGAGACTGGGAGTGGCTAAGTCATTATGCAAGGTAACCTATTTCCCCTTGATTTTTCCTCCCCCCCACCCCCGACGTTTTTGTTAAACCCTGGATTTGTGCTGGAGATGGCCCACCTTGAATATCATACACATTGTAAGGAGAGTGGTCACTTTAGATAAGCTATTACTAGCAGGAGAGTGGGTTTGTGTGTGTGTGTGTGTGTGTGTGGAGGGGGTGAGATTTGTGCTGGAAATGGCCCAACTTGATTATCATACACATTGTAAGGAGAGTGATCACTTTAGATAAGCTATTACTAGCAGGAGAGTGGGGTGGGAGGAGGTATTTTTTCATGCTTTGTGTGTATAAAAAGATCTTCTACACTTTCCACAGTATGCATCCGATGAAGTGAGCTGTAGCTCACGAAAGCTTATGCTCAAATAAATTGGTTAGTCTCTAAGGTGCCACAAGTACTCCTTTTCTTCTTGCGAATACAGACTAACACGGCTGTTACTCTGAAACCTTTCTCAAAGAAGGAGATCAGGTTGGTTTGGCACGATTTACCTTTTGTAAAACCATGTTGTATTTTATCCCATTTACCGTTGACTTCAATGTCCTTAACTACCTTCTCCTTCAAAATTTTTTCCAAGACCTTGCATACTACAGATCTCAAACTAACAGGCCTATAGTTACCCGGATCACTTTTTCCCCTTTCTTAAAAATCGGAACTATGTTAGGAATTCTCCAATCATATGGTACAACCCCTGAGTTTACAGATTCATTAAAAATTCTTGCTAATGGGCTTGCAATTTCATGTGCCAATTCCTTTAATATTCTTGGATGAAGATTATCTGGGCCCCCCGATTTAGTCCCATTAAGCTGTTTGAGTTTTGCTTCTATCTCAGATATGGTAATATCTACCTCCATATCCTCATTCCCGTTTGTCATGCTACCATTATCTCTAAGATCCTCTTTAACCTTATTAAAGACTGAGGCAAAGTATTTGTTTAGATATTGGGCCATGCCTAGATTATCCTTGACCTCCACTCCATCCTCAGTGTTTAGCGGTCCCACTTCTTCTTTCTTTGTTTTCTTCTTATTTATATGGCTATAGAACCTTTTACTATTGGTTTTAATTCCCTTTGCAAGGTCCAACTCTACTTGACTTTTAGGCTGTCTCGCTTTATCCCTACATGTTCTGACCTCAATACGGTAGCTTTTCTTGCTGATCCCTCCCTTCTTCCACTCCCTGTATGCTTTCTGCTTTTTTGTAATCACCTCTCTGAGATGCTTGCTCATCCAGCTTGGTCTACAACTCCTGCCTATGAATTTTTTCCCCTTTCTTGGGATGCAGGCTTCCAATAGCTTCTGCAGCTTTGATTTAAAATAATCCCAGGTCTCCTCTACCTTTAGATCCATAAATTCTTCAGTCCAATCCACTTCCCTAACTAATTTTCTTAATTTTTGAAAGTCAGCCCTTTTGAAATCAAAAACCCTAGTTGCAGATTTATTTTTGTTAATCCTTCTGTTCAGTTTGAACTGAATTAGCTCATGATCACTTGAGCCGAGATTATCCCCTACAACCATTTCTTCTATAAGGTCCTCACTACTCACCATAATCAAATCTAAAATGGCATCCCCTCTAGTCAGTTCAGCAACTATTTGATGAAGGAATCCATCAGCTATCACATCTAGGAAAATTTGAGCCTTATTATTATTACTAGCACTCGTTCTCCAGTCTATATCTGGGAAGTTAAAGTCTCCCATGATCACGCAGTTTCCATTAGTATTTACTTCATTAAAAACATTAAAGAGGGCTCTATCCATATCCAGATTAGATCCCGGCGGTCTATAGCACACCCCGAGCACTATCCCAGGGGAGGCTCTAGTAGTTTTCTTCCCCAATGTGACTTTTGCCCAGACGGACTCTGTCTTATCCATTCCATCGCTTCTTATTTCTTTACATTCTACCTCATCATTGATATACAATGCTACTCCACCACCTGTGCCTTTATTTCTGTCTTTCCTAAACAGCACATACCCCTCAATGCCCATAGTCCAGTCATGACTACTATTCCACCATGTTTCTGTTATCCCTAGAATATCTGGTTTCACTTCCTGCACCAGTAGCTCTAGTTCCTCCATTTTGTTACCTAGGCTCCTCGCATTGGTGTACAAACATCTTAATTTTTGCGGTTTGGCCTCACTCACATTCTGTGCCCTATTAGGCACGGTCATTCTACAGCCAGTATGACCCATTAGACTGGTATCTACACTGCCCTTCCTCCTTATATACATTCTTCTACCCACAGCTGTATCCTCTCTTACTTCGTTTTCTTTCCTCTCAATGCTAAAATCCGGCGTGGAGATTACCTGGACATCTCCCAATCATCTCCCCCAGATTCCTAGTTTAAAGCTCTCTTAATCAGTTGTGCCAGCCTCCATCCTAGAAGTCTATTTCCTTCCCTACTCAGATGAAGTCCATCCCGAGAGAACTGTCCTCTGTCCATGAATGCCTCCCAGTGGCCATACATCCCAAAGCCCTCCTTATAACACCACTGCCTAAGCCATCTGTTGATAGTCATAATCTTGTCACACCTTTGCTGCCCTTCTCTAGGAACAGGCAAATTATCATGCACATTGTGTAAAGAGTTGTCACTTTGGATGGGCTATCACCAGCAGGAGAGTGAATTTGTGTGGGGGGGTGGAGGGTGAGAAAACCTGGATTTGTGCTGGAAATGGCCCAACCTGATGATCACTTTAGATAAGCTATTACCAGCAGGACAGTGGGGTGGGAGGAGGTATTGTTTCATATTCTCTGTGTGTATATAAAGTCTGCTGCAGTTTCCACGGTATGCATCCGATGAAGTGAGCTGTAGCTCACGAAAGCTCATGCTCAAATAAATTGGTTAGTCTCTAAGGTGCCACAAGTACTCCTTTTCTTTTTGCGAATACAGACTAACACAGCTGTTACTCTGAAAACTAAAGATTACCTGAGTTTCGATTTCCTTAAGTGCCTTCCCCAGCCTAGCATAGTCTCCCTTAATACTTTCCAGCAAGAATCTAGCCGTATCATTTGTTCCCACATGAAGGATAATTAGGGGATTCTTTCCTGCTCCCTTTAGGATCCTTTTCAACCTCAGGTCTACATCCTGTATTTTAACACCTGGAAGACAGCACACCCTCCTATTCTCTGGATCAGCTCTGGTTACAGGCCTGTCTATTCTTCTCAGTAAAGAATCCCCGATCACATAGACCAGCCTTTTCCTGGTGACGGTGCTATTCTCCAGTCTATCCCCTGTTCCCTCTGGCTGCAAGTTCTTTCCATTCCTATTCTCCCTTGTAATCCTCTTCAAACCATCCTGTATCCTCCTGGGGCTCATATTTGGTGTAGTCTCCATTATCTCTTCCCCTTTTCCTATAGGACTAGCCACTCTTCTCTTCTTCCTTGCCCTTCCATCTTCAGTGGTTACCTGCTGAGCCACTTCTTCATTTTCCAACTCTGCAAACCTATTCTTGAGCTCTCTAGAAAATCCCTCTAGGCTAAATCTTAAGTTACAAAAAGACACAAAAACAGGAATATACATTCCATTCCTGTAGTTAAGCACAACTTATTTTATCAGCCATTTAAACAAAACAGAATCTAATGCATATCTAGCTAGATTACTTACTGACTTTTTACAGGAGTTCTGACCTGCATTCCTGCTCTGGTCCCGGCAAAAGCAACACACAGACAGAGAGAACCCTTTGTTTCCCCCCCCCCCCCGGCTCCAGCTTTGAAAGTATCTTGTCTCCTCATTGGTCATTTTGGTCAGGTGCCAGAGAGGTAATTTTAGCTTTTTAACCCTTTACAGGTGAAAGGGTTTTTCCTCTGGCCAGGAGGGATTTAAAGGTGTTTACCCTCCCCTTTATATTTATGACAAGGGGGGACATCAAGGGGGAAAGAATCTTTTTGCTGGCCTTTGCTAGAATCCTACAGCGCACCCTGTTTAGATGCTTTGGAAGTGAAAATTGACTCTGAAGCCAAAACATATATGTTTGCCCACTCTTTGGCTTAAAGATATATTGTGGATGAGTTTTTCTTTTTAACCTGTGTAATTTATTTGATTTCTTTTGAGGCCTATTTGGAAAGGGTCACCATCAATCTGCTCAGGCTCCCAAATGAAGCTTGCTGACAGGAAGATAAATTCTATGTAGCATCCTCTTGCTTATTAAAATCTTCAAAGGTGAAATCCTGGCCTCACTGAAGTCAATGGCAAAACTCTCATTGATGTCAATAGTCAGATATGTGCAGAAGAGATGCAGGATGCAATTTACCCTTGTTTAAAGAATGTACATATAGATACCTTGCTTGGTCAAAAGAGTCCTTCTGGATTGTTATTGATATGAGAATCTAGCAACTGCAGGCACTTCTAGTAACTTAGATGTGGTAGAGCAGTGTTTCTCAATGACCCGTCCATGGAGTGGCGCCAGGCCTGGAGAGCTCCTTGAGACAGTTTAGGAAGGCAGCAAGTTGGTCCCTAGTATGAAAAAGGTGGAGAAACACTTGTACATGATGCATTTTGGAACATTTCTAGCATTTCTCAGGAAAAGCAGTGGACTCTCACAGAGCGTAAAACCGTTTTAGAGAGGTAAATTTAAGTTGAGTTCTGTGGTGAAAGCTTTCCCATGCTGGCATACTGGGGGCATTTAGACTATAAACTGGGGGTTAAAGGCTTTAACTCAATTTTGAGTTTCCTTTTCAGATCACCTTTAAGGCAGCAGCTGAATTTCTGAGGGATGAGGTAAGGTGCAGAGGGCTCAGCTGCAAACCTACAACCTATATTGAGGGTTTTCAGAGCTCTGTTTTTGGATTTGAGAGGCAGAAGGAAAATGTTGTATATTAATCCATGCTGTCTATTCACACGTGCAACTTACAATATGTATGACTGAGGAAAATGTAAAGATCAAGATGGGCATTATCTTGGATTAACATGGGCATCCATCCCATTCTCTCAATCCACAGGCTGTGAGTGCTATGGGGGCAACACACTCATCCCTTAAATGCCACGGTGAAAGGCACCTTAGAAATGCCAGCAATAGATCGCCCTGGAGAGGAGGTGGGTGAGTGGAAAGGGGTGTCTCCTTGATCAATAGTTAACTCCCAGCTGGTAGAGGAGTGGTAATAATGGGCTCCCTGGAGAGAAGGATGATGAAGGGTAGCAATGGAGTAAAGGGTGTGTGTGGAGAAATGGGAGAGATCCACACCGCACGCTGGCCAAAGAGAAGTGTAGGAACTCTGGGAAAAACAAACACCACCCTCCCTTTTTCCCTGGAAAGACGTGTGTGTTTACACAGAGGAGTATTGGAAGCTGCTGGTGGGTTATGGGTCTGCGCCCAACTTGTTCAGAGTTTAGACACAAAACTGATGCTGTGTCAGCATGCTGGATGTGAATCAAACCAAAATTATTTGATCCCTCAACTCATTAGCTATTTACTTGTGCAGGGCATTGCAAGTCACACCAGCTGCTGGAAAGTGCAAACAGTTTTCTTTAGTGATCCCGTATAAACAAAACCTGCTCATATATTGATGAAAAAATTACCTGAGACATGCCAGACCAAAAGGGAAAAAAAATCAATGAAAGAAAAATCAACCAGTGTAATTTTGTTCTTGGTCAGACTCATCTTAGCCGCATTAGGAGGGTTTAGGTTTCATGCCAAAGGAAGGACTACCATAGGCAAGGAAACAGCCAGATCTTAGGCGGGGACAGTAGTACAGTAAGCCCAAGGCATTGTTTATTATTTATGATACAGGCTGAGTAAGGAGAATAGAATTTGACATAATGGGTCAAATTCAGGGGCATGGTCATAGTGACTTTCACTTTGAGGTCACTGGTTTGAATCTAGCCCAAATCAGTAGTAACTGAGAGCTGCTATGATCCCGTGGCTCTTTGGTATTCTGTGTGCAGCAGGGTTAAGCTCTCAGTGTGGTTCCTGGCAGCCAAGTGTCAAAAGTATTATTGGCACTGGCTAGCACCCTCAGTAAGCCTCAGTAAAAAGCCAGTGATTTCATGGGCATAGCCATAGAGCTACCCTTTCATTCCAGAGGTTGTCGTTCCAGGTTGGCGTCAAGGTAAATCGGCAGGGCAGTGGAAAGCAATGTTGGTAAGATAGTATTAGTGACTTAAAGTTAGGGAGAGGTTGAGTGGGTGGCATGTGCGTGCATGCCAAGAATAATCTTATTAGAAGTGCCCCCTCCTCCCTGTCCCTGACCCGAGAGCCTTAGAAGAGTAATGCCTTTGACTGTATATTATCTTAAATCATAGAAATGTAGGACTAGAAAGGAGTTTGATAGTCATCTAGTCCAGTCCCCTGCACTGATACAGGACTACATTTTGTCTCGACTGTCCCTGACCTGTGTTTGTCTAACCTGCTCTTAAAAACTTCCAATGATGAGATTCCTAGGCAACCTCCCTAGGCAACTTATTCCGGTGCTTAACCACCCTGACAGTTAGGAAGTTCTTCCTAATGTCCAAACTAAACCTCCCTTGCTGCAATTTAAGTGCATTGCTTTTTGTCCTATCCTCAGTAGTTAAGAATAATAATTTGTCACCCTTCTCTTTATAACAACCTTTTACATACTGGAAGACTATTATAATGTCCCTGCTCAGTCTTCTCTTCTCCAGACTACACAAACCCAATCAGAGCATAATAATCACCCTTGCATACAACATGCCAATGACCTCTGAGAATTGTAAAAAAGGCTCTGGTCTAAAATTCCTAGTTAGTTGGCCTGTGAAAATAAATAGCTGAGGAAGATCAAGAGTTCTGTTATTTGATATTATGAAATCCAACTATTGGAAATGCATGGTCCTTAAGTACTGCTATTTTTTTAAACTTATAATGGTGGCCATCCTACTGTGTGATCAGACTGCAGAAACTTTGTACCTTTTTCATGGCAAATATGGTAGACCTTATCCTGCTCGCACTGAAACCAATGGGAGCCTTTGGTAAATGGTTTTACCCAAAATATTTGTATTGTAAACATGCATTAAGGCATTTTCATGAAGCTGGAAAATAAAAATTCCATGAGATATCCCAATCCTGCAAACATTTATGCACACATTTAACTTTACTCATGTGCCGCTGAGATCTCCTAGGATCTAGGAGACATTTGACTTGCTTTGGCCATTGATTTATGCTCTCCTGAATAAAGTTAAGCACATACATAAGTGTTTGCAGGATCAGCAACTTAATTGGTGTCCTCCTGCTTCAGAAATCAGAGTTTGCCACAACGTTCTTGCTAAATAAATGTTTTTTAACCAAAGTTTTATAAAAAGTAGCAGAATTTTTTTCAAAAACACTGGAAATAAAAAATGACTATGAAAAAAATCCCAGAATGTCACCAAAATGTCTCATGGGCTCTGTTGCTTCCTGGTTTAGGCATTAGACTCTTCTTCAGGCCTAATCTACAGTAGAAAAAATTAAAAATATCACTCTTTTTTTTTTTAACATAGAGAAGGCCCATAAATTTGCTCCTCCTACGTCATGTCAAGCAGATTAAATATGTCTGACTCGGTGTCCTATGAAAAATATTTTTGTGTGTGTTATATAAGCAATTTGACTGGAAACATGCCCCCTCTGGGTGCTGTGCAATGTTCCCTCTAATTTTTTACATCCATGTGTGGAATGAATTTTGTTATGTGCACCAATATGGAGGCGATGTGTGGTGGGGCTGGGGCTGAGGGGTTTGGAATGTGGGAGGGGGCTCAGGGCTGGGGCAGAGGGTTGTGGGGAGGGGGATGGGGAGGACTCTGGCTGGGGATGCAGGCTCTGGGGTGGAGCCGGGGATGAGGGGAGTGGGGTGCAGGCTGCCCTGGGGCTGTGGCTGGGAGAGAGAACTCCTTCCAGCTCTCTCTTGACACACCAGCCTGGGGCTAGGAGAACGCGCCTCTCCCCATCATGGCAGCTCTGGTGGGGCCAGGGCTGAGGGAAAGGCCCTTCTCCCTGGCTGCGGCAGCTTCGGTGGGGCTGGGGTCAGGGGAGAGGCTCCTCTCCCTGGCTGTGTGCCTGCGTGGCCCTTAATAGCCTGCTGCGCGGCCATGCAGCTTCGAGGGAACTTAGGTGCTGTGTTTTAAACAGCATGCAGGACAACAAGCTCATTGAACTTGCAGTTTTGGGGAGGGGGCAATGCCATCTCCCAAATTACACCGATGTTCAAAAATGTATGTGGGAGGTATGGCTCCCTGAGTCCCCCCAGTTCCGGTGCCATTGCCACTTACTATGTTAAAGTTGCCAACATTTTCAAAATGTGCTCTATATGGGACATGGGGGAGATGAGATGTGGTGAAAAAGTCTTGTAACATTGCTTAAAGCAGTAGTTCTCAAACTTTTGTACTGGTGACCCCTTTCACATAGCAAGCCTCCGCGTGTGACCCCCCTTATAAATTAAAAACATTTTTTTATATATTTAACACCCTTATAAATGCTGAAGGCAAAGCGGTGTTTGGGGGTAGTATAAGGGCCCTACTGTCAATCAAACCCTAACCCCGCCCCTTGACCCCTTAGCCCTGCCCTTGACCCCTTAGCCCCACCCATCGGAAGTCCCACCCCCATGGGCTATTACTTCCGGGGTCAAGGCCGCCACATGACCGGAAGCAAGGTGAGTCATGTGACACCCACCCCACCCCTTGACCCCTTAACCCCGTCCCTTGACCTCTGCCCCCCTCACTGGAAGTCCCGCCCCATGGGGTATTACTTCCAGGGTCAAGGCTGCCACGTGACCGGAAGCAAGATATGTCATGTGACCCCTCTAACAACTCCCCCCCCCCATCCTCTACCAATCAGGATGGGTTTTGCCCCTGTAGGATCACCCAGAGAGGAGCTTTGACTAATCAGGGCGAGTTCCGGGGTGGGGGTGTCCTCTCTGGAAGTGGATCTTGTGACCCCTCTAACAACTCCTCCCCACACCCCGCTACCAATCAGGAGGGGTTTTGTTCTGATAGGACCAAGAGGAGATTTGACCAATTAGGTTGAGTTCCGGGGGTGGGGTGACCCGTCCGGAAATGATTCGTGTGACCCCCTCTAACAACTCCTTCCACAAACCTCTACCAATCAGGCTGCCCCGAGAGCAGATTTGATCAAAATAGGGCAGGTTCTGGGATGGGGTGAACCACCCAGAAGAGGGGCGTATGATCCCTCTGCCAATCAGAGTGCAGCACCATCACCCCATAAGGCCCAGCGTCAGGCAGAAGAGGCTGTCTTTTACCAAGAGCGCGTGTTTTAGAAATCGTGGAAACATGGACTCCTTCACCACTCCCGTGAGAGTGAGAACTTCAGACTTTGTTTTTGCCCCGAGGGCCTTTGACAAACCGTGGAGAAAGTGCTACATCAGTGACAGTTCCGAGGAGGAGGAGGGGGCGACTGAGGGGAGCCCTTTGGCCCAGCCATTGATGGATACCCTGGACCCTGAAACCCAGCCGCTTGTGGGGCCCCGCGATGAGCATGATGGCCTCTTGTTGTCCACCCCCCTGGAGGAGGAAGGTGATCATGGCTTGGGGGGAAGTTACAGGTGGACAAGGTGAATGAAAAAGACGTGGCTCAGGTAAATGAATGTTTAAGAAGTGACAGTCGGGGTGGGGGTGTGTAATGGGGGGTGGGAGGGCTAGGAACCAGGGATTGTGTAAATCAAAAATCAAGCAGTGGGGTGCTTATGCTGTGTCTTTTTTGAAAAAAAATCTCTCAACAGCTCGATGATGCCTTTCTGGAGGCCTTTGAGAACTTGCACATCGGTAGCCCTGTGGGAGTAAATGTATCATGCATCAGCTGTTTTTGCTCATGTCTGAGACACAGATCTCAAGAGGAAAAGGACAAAATGGAAGAATGAACCAGCACAGACACCCTCATGTTAGGAGTCATGGCGTCCATTTTTACAGGCGGGTGTAAAAGGTTGTGTTAAACCAGGCAATTAATAAAACTTATTTAAATGTGTTAATATGAATGTTGTCCCCCACCCACACTTGTGTTAGTAAAAGATGGTACCAGTAACAGTCATGTCTCCACAGGCGGCTCTGTAAAGAAAATATATTACACCCCCGGGGAAGTTGGGAGCTTTGGCGGGGTGAACCCTCTTTTTCAAGTGGCCAAAAAGCATAGTAAATCTTTAAAAAGAAGACAACTAACAGCTTGGCTTTCAGACCAGGATGCTTATACTTTACACAAACCGGCTCGAATACGTTTTAAAAGAAACAAGACCATTGTTTCAGATGTGGATGCGCAATGGCAGGCAGATTTGGTGGATATGCACCAGTTCTCCAAACAGAACAGCAATTTTAAGTACATCTTAACAGTGGTAGACATTCTATCCAAATATGCCTGGGCCTTAGGCCTAAGAGACAAGACAAGTGGTGAGGTATCCAAGGCCTTTAAAGCTATTTTTAGCGAAGGGCGTGTGCCTCAAAAATTACAAACCGATCGGAGGAAAGAATTTTTAAACAAACCCTTAAGCAGATTGTTAAAACGGCATGGCATTCACCATTTTGTTACTAATAATGAAGTCAAAGCAGGGGTTGTGGAGAGGTTTAACAGAACTTTAAAAACTAGGATGTGGAGATATTTTACAGCCCATAACACCTTTCGCTACATCGATGTGCTACCTGACTTTATAAAGAGTTACAACCAGAGCTTTCACAGAACTATACATACCAGACCCGCATATGTTAACCCTTCAAATTCTCTGAAGTATGGAAAATGGTTTATGGAGATGATTTTAAAATAAAACTGGTTGTTGCCCCTTTTTGAAAAGGCGACCACGTGAGACTATCTAAAACCAAAGGAGCTTTTGAAAAAGGTTATGAACAAACATTTACCGATGAGATATTCATAGTGGATGAAGCCTTAACCAGGGGTCAGAGACCTGTATACCGATTAAAAGACTACAAGGGTGAGACAGTTACTGGACCTTTTTACCCTGAAGAATTACAAAAAGTAAACCCCAAACGAGACAGGATTTACAGGGTTGAAAAAGTTCTAGCAGAGAAGGGAAAAGGGAGAAAAAAGCAACTACTGGTAAAATGGTTGGGGTGGCCTGATAAGTTTAACAGCTGGGTGAAAGCTTCTCAACTCTGTGACATTTAGACGCAAACAACAAACAAACAAAAGTTATTCCTCCCCGCAAAGTCAGAGAAGATGAGCGACAGCGGGTTTTACATTACTTTGCCCAGCAACACCAGCTCTGCAGTTTTTCCCCAAAACACCAGCTCAAACTTTACAATACGGCTAATTAAGCCCTTGGATCTCCGGGGTGCCTGGGAGGTGGGGTTAGTGGAAATACAATACCCGCACAGCTGGAACACTATCAACGAAGACACCCCTTTTGAAGTCACCTTTGGAGATATGGCATGGAGTTTCATCCTACGACGAGGTTATTACGCGTCCATACCCGAATTACTGGATCATATGAACAGTATCATAGCTCATCACCCCGGACCACCTGAGATGGTCATGAACTACGACCCTGTGGGTAGAAAAATTAGACTTAAATCCGCCGCTTTTACTTAGACGTTTTCTACCAGCGGGGAGCTAGCTAACATTCTGGGCTTGGGCCCCAAACACAGTGTCCAAAAATTCCCTTTCTCGGCAGACATTACAGGGGGTTTTAATTCCTTGTATCTGTACACGGATATCGTAGAACATCAGTTTGTGGGGGACTTTTCTGTTCCCCTGTTACGTTGTGTCCCCATCCAAGGAAGGAACAACGAGTTTGTCACCATCACCTACGATAAACCTCATTACGTCCCTATCAGTAAACACCACATTGACACCATTACCATTGAAATAAAGACAGATCAGAACAAAAGCGTCTCATTTCGCTTTGGCAAGGTGATCATCAAGCTACACTTGCGCCCCCGGAGAGAGCGAGTTTTCTAAAAAAGCAAAACAGTATTATGGCGATCCTAAAAAATTACGGCGACCCCAACGTCTACAGAAACTATTACAAAGCCCAGGCGGGATACGCCCTTCCTGGATATCATGGGGCTCCCGTGATGTATGGGGCAGGCGTGGGTGGAATATTCCGTAGCCTCTTTCGAAAAGCCATACCGCTTTTGAGGAGGGGGCTAGAGATTATTAAACCCCACGTAAAAACCGCCGCTCAAAACATAGCTAAAGACGTGGTAGGTCACGTCTCCCGTGCTGTTCTGGAGAAGGTGGGGAACACAGCTTCACAGGAAGGATCGGGACGGATGTACATTAAAAGGAGGAAGAAGAGAAAGAGAAATGCATCATACCCGCGACGCGCAGGTCCTCCGAAACCCTTTAAAAGAAGGGCTTTGACCCGCAGGGTCGGCCACAAGCGAAAGTCCAAGAGGAAGCCTGGGCGAAAGAGGAAACACTCACCGGCTGATACGAGAGATATATTTTAATCAACATGGCTTTCGTTCACTGTGGGTCTGAAGAATGCACCAAATCCAAACTAGACTTGTTCCAAATAGCCCCTACGCAGACCAGCATTGAGAAAAGCATCTATATCGAGGTGCCACCTCTGTCGGCCGTTACGGAGTCTGCCCCCGTTGACTTTTTTATAGCAGGGAATGGCATAGATTATATGGATTTAAACAACACACTGCTGTACCTGTGTTGCAAGATTGTAAAAGGAGACGGAACTGAACTCGACGCGGACGCCGAGGTGGGCCTGGTGAATTACCCAGTGGCCTCTATTTTTAGTCAACTGAATGTCACGCTCGGGGACCACCTTGTAAGCCAAAGCAACAACTATTACCCTTACAGGGCCTTTATAGAATCGGTGCTCAATTACAGCAACGACAGCCTCGCCACGCAATTTTCCGCAGGCCTCTTTTACAAAGACACTGCCGGACAACAGGAAGACACAGACTTGGATAGCGAAAATCTAGGGTTTGTGAGGCGTGCAAAGCTGACTGCTCAAAGCAGAACAGTAGGGCTTCTGGTTCATCTACACAGCGACCTGTTTTTTCAAGAAAAACTATTGTTGAACGGAGTGGATGTGAAAATTAAACTGACGCACAGTAAAGATCCTTTCTGTTTAATGGGCAGCGGAACCGAAGGCTTTAAACTGCGCATTCTATCAGCATCCCTTTTTGTGAAGAAGGTACGGGTGGCCCCGAGCGTTCGTCTGGGGAACGCCAAGGCCCTGCTTACCGCTAATGCCAAATACCCCGTGGACCGTGTGGGAATGAAAGTGTTTAGCATCCCTGCGGGCAGCAGGGTCAGTAACCAGGAGAACCTGTTCTTGGGACAGTTGCCCAAAATGCATGTCCTGGGGTTCGTGGATAACGATGCCTTTAGCAGAAGTTATGCTAAAAATCCCTTTCATTTTAAGCATTACGATATTAATTTTGTGGCCTTGTATGTGGATGGTGAGCAGATACTGACCAAGCCTCTGCAACCAGACTTTGAGGCAGGATGCTGCGTGAGAGAATACATGAATCTGGTACAGACGGCTGGTAAACACATGAAAGATCGTTCTCTGTTAATCGACCGTGAGGAGTTTGCACAAGGTTACACCATGTTTGCCTTTGAGCTGTCCCCCGACCAGGAATGCGCCAATCACTATTCCCTGATTAAAACCGGGAACCTGAGAGCAGAAATTCGTTTTGGGAAGGCTTTAACCATTACTGTCAATATGATCGTTTATGGGGTTTTTGACAACGTCATAGAGATAAATCAGAGGAGAAATGTTCTGTTTGACTACATGTGAACATGGACACCGTGCAGCTCTCACGTGTCTTATCAATGGACCCTTACACGAAAAAGAATTTCTTAGACGTGTTTCCCTGAGATTGGCTCCCTGGCGGCAAGCTGTCTCAGAGACCCCTAGGTTTGGTGGTCAACATGCATCCACATAGCCAACCGGGTGAACACTGGCTTGCCATGTATCTGGTGGAGCGTAACCTTGGAGAGTTTTTTGACTCATATGGGCATCCCCAAAACAGTGTGTTCTTTCCTAAAAGCATTATGAAATTTTTAAACAAAAATGCCACAGACATTGTGTTTCACAACAGACAATTACAAGACCCCAGCTCCGTCGCCTGTGGCTATCACTGCGTGTTTTTCTTACACCATAGTAGCAAGGGTTTATCTTTTGACCGGATTTTAAAATTGTATTCTAATGACTTAGTGCAAAACGACCGGATGGTGATGAATTTTGTAAAAAATAAATTTAAATACTTGGCCATGCCTAGCCTTGCGCAAAGCATGTTTCAACAAGCCCAGACATGCATATTGTGCAACGATTTTCATAGTCATGTTACCCAATAAAGCACCCCAGGTGAGGGGTTTAAAGACAATCGATGTTTGGCGTGGTTTTTTTAAAAAAAACAAAACACAATGACCCAATTCAGAAATGTTTTATTTAAAGCAAAACATTACCAGTTTTTAAAAAAAATAGAACGTGAAAAAGATCACAGACTGAGCCATTCGGCTCTTTTAGCCAATTTTCGTTTTTTAGATGGCAAAAAAGGGATCACTGTTTCTTGGTCCACACCGTTGTCGGCGATCGAGGCCTTGAGGCGTTCCAAAAGATCTCTGTTGGTCGCGTTGCTCATGACGGAAGATGGTATGTTCAGTTCCGCCATGGCATTCATAAACACATGCCATCCTTTAGGTACATGTCTGCTAGGAACAGAGCGTGTCTGGGTGACAGCCCTGACTAAGTCGAGCATGTTAGAACCATTAACCACAGAGCCTTTGTACACAAAAGACCCTTTATTGGTCCATGAAGAAATGTTTTTATCTTGGCCCAGCTTATTTAGCAATATTGATGCATTTTTCTTATAACGCTTATTCACGTTATCCAACACCTCCTGAGCAACAGAGTCTGAGGTCTTTGGTGTTTTGGAGGGTTGGGCAGTCACACTCTGTTCCTGTTCTGGTAGAAACAGACTTATTTTTCCTTTGTCCACATCGCTCTGCTTCACGTACGTTAGGTACCTTTGAAGCATGGTGCTGTAAAGTTTAGCCTTTTCATATTCACCTAAGTCAGTTCTTTGAAGAACAGATTTCATTTCAGCATCCAGTAAGCGTGTTGCGGTCGTTCTGACATTTTCCTCTGCCGGAGGGGGAGCACTTAATTGCTCCAACTGCCGGCTGGGCACCAGGTACATTTTTTCTGCATACTCCATTATCGATTAGTTAAAAGCCCCGTTATCAGAGGGATAGCAAAACTTAACAGGGGTCCTATAAACCCCCCAGACTGCTTCACCAGACACGCTTCTTTCTTTTAAGTGAAACCCTTTTATTACACAAAGTTTTTATAAGCGTGTGTTTCTTTTTCAGCACACGCACTTGCTTCGGTGTTAAAGGTACGTTTCCTTTTAAGGTGTTGAGCGCTATTTCTGAGATGGCTGCTACTAGATCATCAGAGGCCGAGCACAGTATAGCCCTCCTTTGCTGCGGGGACGATTTGCTAAGTAATTTTAAAAGGCCCAGGTTTCTTTTCACGCAGCTAGACATGTTTTCAGGCAGCAACCCCGGCTGTTAAAAAGGGGCCTGCCAATAATTCATCTCTTTTTATACTGGGCTGTTGTTCTTTTTAAAGTATAAACTGCCGGCCAGTCTGGAAGGAAAAGACCAGTTCTTAGCCTATAAGCTTCTGGTGTGGAAGCATTTAAATCCACCACCAGGTAGCCATAGGCCTTTTGGTAGCATCCTCAAAAGCTTCTAGAAAGAACTGAGCTTTGCCAGGGTACATTTGCTGAGTGAGTGTAGCAATTTGTAATCTGTCCCTGTGGTTTTTGAACAGAACCATGTACTTTGTGTTTAGGTTAATAGTGAGAGAACCTGGATTTGTGCAGGAAATGGCCCAACTTTATTATCATGCACATTATGTAAAGAGTTGTCACTTTGGATGGGCTATCACCAGCAGGAGAGTGAATTTGTGTGAGGGGGTGGAGGGTGAGAAAACCTGGATTTGTGCTGGAAATGGCCCACCTGATGATCACTTTTGATAAGCTATTACCAGCAGAACAGTGGGGTGGGAGGAGGTATTTTTTCATATTCTCTGTGTATAAATAAAGTCTGCTGCAGTTTCCACGGCATGCATCCGATGAAGTGAGCTGTAGCTCACGAAAGCTCATGCTCAAATAAATTGGTTAGTCTCTAAGGTGCAACAAGTACTCCTTTTCTTTTTGCGAATACAGACTAACACGGCTGTTACTCTGAAACTAGGTTAATAGTGCGACTCTTTTTTCCCTGGCAAAATACGTTCTGAACTATATACATAATGCTCAGGTTCCTGTGATGCACGTACTTGGTAAAGGCTTTCTCGATTTCATCGCTTTCACAAGCGGAGTTCATCAGATCATCTATGATAATCATGTTCACTTTATTGGTAGGAAACAAACGGTCATCGTCAAAAGCATCAGGCAGACCTTCCACAAAATTGATAAAGGGGTATTTACAGAGCATTTCTTTATACAGAGGTTGCCAACAACTGTAACACCACACAATATTCTCAGGCGTAACAGACAATGTTTGTTTGGCATTATCCAATACATTTTTTATAAAGTAACTTTTCCCACAGTTGCTAGGCCCCACGAGAATTGCAGAAAAGGGGTGTTTCCACCTCGTATCCATTTTTCAAAAGCCGTAGGGCAGGGTTTTAAACCCTTCTCCTAGGACCCTCTTGTTGTAAACGACTTTCTGTGTTTTTTTAAGGTTTTTGTCTCTATTTGCCACTGATTTTTGTTTCTTACAATAGAGGGTTGCTGCACCTCTATCTTTTTTGAGGGGTTTTCTTGCAGATCCGTGCAATAGTCCAGGACTAGATCTTTCAAACTGTCGAAGTTGATCTTTTCACAGTTTGCTACATTCAGGGTAATACCTTTGACCTTCATACAGGCCTTTCCTCCCGACAGTTTATACCCGTATGTTTTTGGGCCTGCCGACACAAACTCGGTGATGTGTTGATCTGGCGGGATCTCGCTCGTAAGGTCCCCTAAATAATCCCCCAGAGGGGGATTCCAGGCCCCCTCCCTTTTCACAAATATCACCGAGTCAGTGTCGTGGTACAGGCACCGCACTTGCAACCCGTCTAGGAGGTTGTATAGTTCTAAGCGGGCATAAGCGGTGGTGAAACAGGCTATGAAAACATTGGTATTGCCAGAGACAGAATAATGGTCTTTTGCGTGCTTCCAAGGTACACACGCTGTTTCATCATCGATAAACTCACAGGATGAAACCTCGTAGTTGGGGGAAAATAGGTACTGAAAGAGTTCGTCGGGGTCTCTCATGATGCTGGTATTGGGTAGGTTGGTTCTTTGGCTGAATTTATCCCACAGAGAATTTAAAAACAGTCTAGCAATTTGGCGTTTAGCGGGGTTTAGCCTGATCTCGTGTTGGCATAAAAGCACGCCTTCTTTCTGGTAGAAATCGTTAACATACTTATTTTGTTTGTCTTTGTCTGTGCCCCAGCTGGGATACCCTGAAGCCTCTTGTTTCTGGCGGCGGTGTAATTTTATGTACTCTGAAAAGAGTTCATCAGATTTTTCATTAAAATGCCAGATTTCATAGATTTTAGCCACCACGTACCCCTTCGCTATGGCTGCATTCAATTCCACCGTGCACCAAGTCCCCAGGATGGCCCTCTCCTCATCAGTGTGGGTGCATATCTCCCGCTGCTCGGTTTCTGCGCAGGTTCGGCATAGCGGGAACATAAGCTTGCCGCCCACTCTGACAGGTAACAATGGGAAAAAGAGGCCTCGTGGGGGGTACAATTTAACTTTTGCAATTCCAAAATAATTTGAAAGGGGTCCAAATTTGTCATAAACTATATCGGGGTGCCCAATAGGGTAGTCTTTGATTTTGTTTACAAAAGGGTACAAGCTGGTAAAATCATAATAGTGGATTTCTTCACCGGGCTTAGGTTTATAATATAGACGGATGGCGTTCGTCCTCCCCCCAAAAAGAGCATCCCTAGGCATGAGAGGCTGGGGTAACTGGGCTTGGTTTAAAAAGCTCGCAAGCTCCCTGTCTGTTTCTTTCATCACCACCCACTCGTGCTCCCAAAGAGTCCTCACTACAAAACCAAGCTGTTTTAGATAGTCGGTCTTGAGCTTGAGCGTCTTGTAATTAAGAAATCCAAAAGTTGTATCCATCATAGGGTTTTGTGCTTTTTCACAATGACAGGCGACACAGCCGTGAAAAAAAACACCCATTAAACTCAAAGGCTGTGTGTACCCCGTCAATATTGGCATAACCGTCTAAAAAGTAGGGGCCTACCTGTAGTTCCCCACCCTGTAAAGCGTGCCATATTTGTATATTTTCTTTTTGAGAGATATACAACAGCCACTGGATAGATGGGGTCGAATATCTCTTTTTCTGTCTGTGATAGTTATGTGGAGGGAGAAGAGCTACCGTGTTAGGCTCCAAAAACATAAACCTGTACATAGCCATGCAGACGGATGCCAGCGTTATGTACCGGAACAGATCTATACACAGTTTTATCTCGGTGAATTTACCGGGTTCTCTCTCTACTAGATCGACCTTCTCCGTCATATTCATAATTTCTTTTCTGTATAGGATACAAGCCTGTCTCAACATTTTTACATCCTGCTGGCAGTAATATGCAAGCTCTTTCTGCAGGTCAAAAGTCTCAGAGCTGTGGTCTTGATACCAGTCGAGAAACTCTGCTTTTTCCCTGGGCATCATGCTTTCTACACTGTAGTGCTCCATACCAGGCATAGGCCCCACATAATTTTGATTTTCTAAAGTGTTAAAAAAATGTGGAAAATACCCTTTGCAACCTTCAAACCCCATCGCCTGTGGGAGCTTGCTAAGCTTCATAGGCAAGAAGTTTAAAGAGTCTATAAAACGAATGCCAAGGGCCTTAACTTCCACACACATTAGTTTACTGCCCTGAGTGATCAGTTCTATGCACATCTTTTCCTTCAGTAACTGTCTAACGCAGAAATACGCATCATAACCTTTGGAATTGTGTGCTAGGAACGTGTAGTCCCGGAACTCTTTGCCAATAAAGGTCTTAACAAACATAGAAAGACATTCGTCACCCTTAAATTCCCAGGATTTTTCCGGCTTTAGGGACATCGCAAAAATATAATTGGGAGTGTGCAACCCAGTCTCCTGCATGCATTCAAAATCATAAAAAATATACTTTTCTGATGATTCGGGCTTTCTAAGACTGTCCATAAAACAGAGGTGAACGTCTACATCTCCAACTATCAAACCCTGACACTGCTTACAGCGCCTCCCTTTACACCTGTGCCGCTTGTCCACGTACGCCTGACACTTATCGCACTAAGTTTTAGACAGGCATTCAACTTGGTTTTTTGACGCACAGTTGACATGTCTGTCTAAACACTCTTTGGACCGACAATACAGTTTACAGCTAGGACACCTCAGCTGCACACCCACGTTGTCAGAGCATGTTGCGCTCAAGCAGAGACGGCAACGATACCTGCAAGAATGGTCGTGACTGTACACCGTGTGGCAAAACTCACAGTAATTTTTTGCTCCAAACAACTTTTTCACATCCAGAACCCCATAGTAATGTTCATTGTGCAACAGGATGAAATAAGTATTAGGGTACACGGGGCCCCCCGTTTTAAAAAAACCCCAGCCACCTTTCACCGCATACAGCACCACCTGTATGTTAACTCCTAAATGCTGTTCAAACTTTGCTACATCACTGAGCATAACCTTTTTTTGATCTGACCACCCCAGTTTCTCGTGCAACTTTCTCGCCTCTGCTAACAATTCTGCATCCGTAGGTTTATGACTGGCCATGACGGCCAAGAGCCCTCCCGCAAAACATAGATTGGTACCGGTGTAAGTCAGGTCTAGTAAACATTGTCTCTTTTTATGAATAATCTGACTACTAAGGATAGAATTTAAAACTCTTCGAGCGCCCCCACCCCTATTTTTTACAACTGTCACAACGAGGTGCAACGTCCCATCGAGATGCAATTCTCTATTGCTCTGAAGCAGCTTTGAGGTCTAGTTTAAGAAATCCTCAGCGGACAGCTCATCCCTAGTTCTTCTGACTGAAAACAAAGGGTTAGTTAAACGACAGCTCTCTAAACGTAACTGTACGTAATCATCAGGGCCTACCCTACCATTAACGTCATCAAGAACTAGCTGTATCCCTCTGTGTATGGCTTCAACAGCCTGTTGAGCTGAATTTATTTGCTCAAGATGGACAAAACGAAACTCCTCACAATACACCAACCCCCCAAATCTAGGTAATTCACATTGCCAACTTCTCACTCTCCCCATATACACCTCTGCATTTTCAGGGTTACTTGGGGGTTCCTCTACGGAACCATCAGTGGCATCTTCTACATCCGATACTAATTGAGAGTCAGACTCTGAGACGCCTCCGTGAGGGTCATTGGGAGTAGATGGGACTCCGTCTAGAGAGCACTCTGGGGAATTTTCTAAACCAGAGTCTGATTTCGCCTCCCCATTTTCAGACATGCCAGTTTGAGAGCCTCTGGTAGGGGGCATCTCTTTTTGTTTTTTTCCCCTCATTACCTCTTTAGCCCTTTTTAAAATTTTTACAGCGACCCTGGCCTGGAATTTTTTGGCAGCCATCTGTTTATCCCCCAAGCGCCATTCGCCCTTTTGTTTACACACGAGCTGATGTGCACCCTTGAAGGTACACCTTTCCACACCTAGTCATGCCTGATCAGAGCCACCCTTTCCAGCCCCCCTTTCTTTTAGGCCCCCTGAGGATTCAGCGTCCATCAGTTTTCTGAATAAAGCATCAAACTCTTCCCAAATACTAGAATATGGGGGATCTTTGTCAGTCCTTAGTTTTTTATTCACAACCCCTAGAGTGCCTACTCCGGGTTTGTGAATGTGGATGTTTTCGCTCACAGTTTTCTCAGGGCTTGGTGCGGCGGTGGCCACTGAGGAAGTGGAGTTGTGTTTGCATGGTTGCAATACCTTGGCATCGCAAGTGTTTTCAATCCTTGGTTTTTTATTCACAACCCGTAGAGCGCCTGTTCTGGGTTTGTGAATGTGGGCGTTTTCGCTCACAGTTTTCTCAGGGCTTGGCATGGCGGTGGCCGCTGAGGAACTGGAGTTGTGTTTGCATGGATGTTTTTTTACCAGAGTGTTTTGTTTTGTCCTTGGGTTTGACGTAAATGAGGTTTGGACTGGGCTGATGCTTCATCTGCACTCTTGTGCTGTTTTGCATTGTTAAAGGTCTCAAAGCAGATTCCTGGTTCTTTGGTGGTTCTCGGGGAGGGGTCCTTGTAGCTCCCACTACAGCCTTGTCAGAAGGGCTGCATATGCCTGCTTGGGGCAGGGGGGGAAAAAAAAAGCATTTTACAAAAACGTAACTTTGCCAGCTTTCTCACCCACACCTATGTATGTACTTAAAATACAAAACCTCATAAATTAACCAGACTAATAAGCAAAATATATTTACCCGGCTTCATCCATCCATCTGTCACTGATACTTGTGAATTTTTCTTTTCAGTTGTCTCTTTCCTTTTTCTTTTGAGCATTTTTACCCGCTCATGTTTTGACCGTGCTGTAAAGCAAACAACATTCTAATAAAACACATGAAACTGTCTAGTAAACTTTAAAATAAAATAAAAAAATATCCATTAGGGTGTTTTTTCTATTTAAAAAAGTCATAGCTTTAAAACAAAATAATCCATTTCAGGCTGTACAACAAACACAGGCTTTGAGTTTATTTCTACCACTTTGAAAACAACCCCCACAAATATTTTTTTTAAAAAATACATCTCATTTTGCAAAGTAAAAACCCTGTTAATTGGAAACACACCATCACCATCAGTTTGTAGACATATACTTTTTAAAAACCACCTATGTTTTACACACACACACACACACACACAGTATAAAACACTGTTTGCAACAAAATACTTTTCAATAAACCCACATGCTTTTAAAAAGACCCCTGGTTGTTCTGGCCCCCGCCCCGCCCCAGCCATGTGTGCTTGGGGTCTTTGGGGTAAAAAAAACAAGACAAAATGTTAGTTAGTATTAGCTCCCAAATCCCTATTCAACCTATGTAATACCTGAAGTTATTAAGCACAACTACAGTTAAAAATGGTTTTTACTTTGGGCTGGTGATGAACTGCAACTTAAAGTTACTGGCTCCATGCTAAACAGATCACGCTGCAATAAAGATATGCACCATTATTTACTAAGATAGCATGGCCAAAAAATGGGATTATATAATATATATATATTTTCAGAGTTAAAAAAAAACCAGGGAACATACCTCCACTTGCAGTCCAGCAGCAATTCAAGAGAGTTTCTGTTGAAAGAGACAGTCTCCAAGCTACCTGAGGTTTTGTTTTTATTTTTTACACCATCCTAACTCTTTTGTTTCAAAATAGTTAGCAGGTTGATTGGATCACCTCTCCCTAGCATTCCCTTTTGTGATCAGGGGTGGGGAATAAGTTTTCTGCACAATTGGGCTGCTTTTTTTTTCTTTCTTTTTTTAAGTTCAAATACTTTTTGTTTCTCCCCCCTAGGGCCTTCTTACAGTAACCATTTCAAGTGAGGGGCCCTTTGCAGATATCAATGAATGTCTTGGGCTTGTTTTTGTTTTTAAAAACATGTTTCTTTCATGCTTAAAGTTTGGTGGGGCGGGGGGTGATTTCTAGAAAAAGTGCCCCGTGGCCTACAACCAACTCCTGGGCCATATTTAAACTGGCCTATAGCTTTCCACCAACTCCAGGGGTTATATTTAAACTGCCCAATAGCATCTGCAAACTCCTGAGGTTTTATTTCATTTCATATTAATCAGAACTCACCATCCTCACCCACCCACCTCCCTTACTATGGGTGCACCCCCATCAAAATTAACCCTATGGCAACAAGGGTGAGTAATCACAGTCACCCTGGCTATTCAGTGAGGGGGGTGGTTAAACCCGTTCAGTTCAACAGAATAAGTCAGCTCTATTGTACTCAACCACATGTCTGAACAATCCCTGTTTATTTTATTGTAAACACATTTTTAGGATATTTTTCCCCCTCCCACAACATACATTTCAGCTTTTTTTTTTTTTTTTTTTTTTGCTGTAAATGGGTCTCTCTTACACAAAAGACACAAGAGCTAGGTTCTCACAAACAATTTTTTGTTTTATTTAAAAGACATACAGCTCCTTGAAAACAAACCAAGATGCTCCATTAAACAAAGAAGGAAAGAAAAAAAAGACTTTAAGCTTCCTTAAGGGCCAGAGACCTTTTAACAGAAATACAGATAGTCACAAAGCACTTTCCAATAGATTTTTTTTTTTAAATTTACAGCTACCAAGTTTTATATTGCATGTTTGGCCCCTCACCATTTTCTAACTTAATCCTTTTAGAGTTCTTACAAATAGCCTTTTTCTTAAGCAGGGTTCTGTAACTTTTTGTGTGGACCAGACGGTCAATATAACGCTCTAAGCAGGCATCTTCCGGTTTGGTCATTTTCTTTAAAACATGGTCAGGGTCTCCACTGAATTGCACAGCATTTATCAAGGTCACGCCTTGTGCTAAACGTTCTTGGGTTAGGCACAGACATTGCATAGCATAACCTATGGCAATAACAGTGTTTAATAAGCTTTCCAAACACAGCTCAGCACACAGGCCCCGGAGCTTGCAGTTTATATCCACTGAAGTCCAAGTCACACAGTCATGGTGCCGCTGGCCTGGTGCATCTATGACACAGCCCTCACAATCTTCAAAAAGCTTTTCCCTAAGACAATGATTAAGAACAGAATAAACAGCAACGCGTACAATAGTCCGCATGACTTTTTTATGCTCACGACGTGGCACTGGCTCAGTCAGTTCCATGCCAAGCCTCCTCCTAAACTCCTCATAGCTGTCATCCTCGGAGTCCTCTTCAACATTTTGTATCGGCGTTGAGCAAAAACAAGGTGGGCTCGGTTCATCTTCGCTGCTTGGTGCAACGCTGTCCAGAGTCTCCGGGTCCTCTAGAAAGGCATCATCGAGCTGTTGAGAGATTTTTTTCAAAAAAGAAACAGCGTAAGCACCCCACTGCTTGGTTTTTGATTTACACAATCCCTGGTTCCTAGCCCCGTTACATCCCCACCCCGACTGTCACTTCTTAAGCATTCATTTACCTGAGTGTTCACCTTGTCCACTAGTGACTTCCCCGAGCTGCGATCAACTTCCTCCTCCAGGGGAGTGGACAACAAGAGGCCATCACGCTCATCGTGGGGCTCCACAAGCGGCTGGGTTTCAGGGTCTGGGGTATCCATCAATGGCTGGGCCAAAGGGCTCCCCTCAGTCGCCCCCTCCTCCTCCTCGGAACTGTCACTGATGTAGCGCTTTCTCCGTGGTTTGTCGAAGGCCCTCAGGGCTAAAACAAAGTCTGAAGTTCTCACTCTCACGGGGGTGGTGAAGGAGTCCATGTTTCCACGATTTCTAAAACATGCGCTCTTGGTAAAAGATAGCCTCTTCTGCCCGATGCTGGGCCTTATGGGGTGATGGTGCTGCACTCTGATTGGCAGAGGGGTCATATGCCCCTCTTCTGGGCAGTTCACCCCATCCCAGAACCTGCCCTATTTTGGTCAAATCTGCTCTTGGAGCGGCCTGATTGGTAGAGGTTTGTGGGAGGAGTTGTTAGAGGGGTCACACGAATCATTTCCGGACGGGTCACCCCGCCCTCAGAACTCATCCTAATTGGTCAAATCTCCTCTTGGTCCTATCGGAACAAAACCCCTCCTGATTGGTAGTGGGGTGGGGGGAGGAGTTGTTAGAGGGGTCACAAGACCCACTTCCAGAGAGGACACCCCCACCCTGGAACTCACCCTGATTGGTCAAAGCTCCTGTCTGGGCAGACCTACAGAGGTGAAACCCATCCTGATTGGTAGAGGGTGTGGGGGGGTGGAGTTGTTAGAGGGGTCACAAGACCCACTTCCGGAGAGGACACCCCGCCCCGGAACTTGCCCTGATTGGTCAAAGCTCCTCTTGGGGGAAGTCCTACAGGGGTGAAACCCATCCTGATTGGTAGAGGGCAGTGGGAGGAGTTGTTAGAGGAGTCACATGACATATCTTGCTTCTGGTCACGTGGCAGCCTTGACCCTGGAAGTAATACCCCATGGGGTGGGACTTCTGGTGGGGGGGCAGAGGTCAAGGGACGGGGTTAAGTGGTCAAGGGGTGGGGTGGGTGTCACATGACTCACCTTGCTTCCGGTCATGTGGCAGCCTTGACCCCGGAAGTAATAGCCCATGGGGGCGGGACTTCTGGTGGATGGGCTAAGGGGTCAAGGAACGGGGTTAGGGTTTGATTGATGGTAGGGCCCTTATACTACTGGGGTGGAAGCTGACAGCTCGTGACCCCCATGTAATAACCTCATGACCCTCCATGAGGTCCCGACCCCCAGTTTGAGAAACCCTGGTTTAAAGATTGGATTCTTCTTAGGTTTCATAGACTGATAGAGTTTAAAGCTAGAAGTGACCATTAGTGTCATCTAGTCCAATCATCTGTATATCACTTTCCATAAAATTTCATCCCATTACTCCTGTACTGAGCCCAATAACATTTGTTAGACTAAAGCATCTCTTCCAGAAAGGTATCTAGTCTTGATCTGAAGACATCAAGAGCTGGAGAATCGACCACTTCCCTTTGTTGTTTGTTCTAATGGTTAATCAACGTCACCATTTATGATAAACAGCGCTGCTTCTGCCCAGCTCCCATGGATCTTCCATCTGTTTCTTAGAGACTTGTTCCCATTCATAGGTTTGAGACAGCATTGGTGCCATGGATACTGATGATTTAGTTTTTAAAACTTCCAGTTTCTTGCTTCTTTTCTTGATTATATGAGCCTTTAAAAAAAAAACAGATTTTTGGTATCTACCAACTTGCTGACATGATAGAAACAACTGGTGTCTTTTAAATAAAATGTTATTAATGTAGTCATGTTTAAATGCAGAACCTGACTAGATGGGTGTGCTCCCTTTAATTGTTAGCCTGCCCCTCACTCCTTCCAGAGTGGTGTATTTCAACCATTCTATATGTCCTCCAGAGACAGGAATGTGGACTAAGCGGAGGAGGTTGGTATAAATTACCAGCTAAGGCCTTGTCTACACTACCGGGGTAAGTCAACCTAAGTTACGCTACTCCAGCTGTGTGAATAATGTAGCTGGAGTCAAGGTAGCTTAGGTCAGCTTACTGTGGTGTCTACACCGCACTGGGTTGATGGGAGAATCTCTCCCATCCACTGACATTACTCTTTTCATTCTGGTGGAGTACCAGAGTTGATGGGAGAGCAATCTGCGGTCAATTTAAGCAGGCTTAGTGAATAAATAGTGACCCAATAAATTGACCCCCTGCTGCATTGATCGCAGCAGCGTAGATCTCCGGTAAGTGTAGACATGGCCTAAGTGAGGTTTGAGACTCCTCTCATTCGGGGATTATTCATGCCAGTTTCTGAAGCAGAAGTCAAACCATGTTTCAAAGAATGCTTATTTGTGAGTCTTATTAAGATTACTGTTATCTCCCTGGGGAACCAAGTTTTCTAATAGTATGAACAATGCCTTATTAGACACCGTTAGCACTGCGGTTTCTATATACTCCATTTTTCTTTCATATTTCTTGTGCCATATCATTTTGGCCTTTTATCTGGGGTAAATAAATGCTATAATGACCGTACTCTTTAACTGACTGGTAGTAATATTTGCCTATTTAAATACCCCTGTAATTTCCCTTGGATAACATCTTGCCCTACACTGTTTTAGAGTGTTGGTGTACACTACTGAGCAGATGTGATATTTCACCCCAGAGGTAGCTACACATCAGTGATGGGCAAAGTAGATTGTGTGTGCATATGTATTAGTCTGGAGAACCAGTGAAGTTTATAAAGCTCTTTGAGATCCACTTTGGATGAAAGTCACTGTATAAATGTGTGTCATTAACATCAATATGAGCTTTATAGAAACATCATGTCATAGAACTAGCCACTTACTTTGAAACCAGATGTCAACAATCCGCTTCACATAAAGCATTGTCAGTCTAAAGGCGAAACATCATGCACCCTTCTCGCCTCTATTTATGGTGGAATATTCTTAGAGTAAGTCTTGTTACACGATAATGAAATTAACAACGTATTCTTCTCCGGTAATGCCATTGCATAGGCAAGTGCTAATGAAATGGATTACTGTTCAATTAATTATAAAATATTCAGATACAGATCTTGCATCCTTCAGCTTAAAAAAATGTCTCGTCTGCTGTGGAGATGTGGGTATATTTGCACAATTTGACATTAGCTAATCCCTTTTACATACTTACAGGCTACTGCAGAGGTTATCCACTGCAAATTCTCGAAATCCAATCTTGAGCACCACAGGAGACCTCCTTTCATGATGAAACAGTTTTGTCTGTTTTCGTATCTTCGTTAACAGAGTTCTCTAAGTTTATGTAAATTGGGTTCTAAAAGCATCTTGGTGGTTTTTGTTTTTTCTTTGAGAAAGGAAAATTATCAGATGTTTTTGGTGGTTACTGAAGTACCCTGCACTGTTTTTGGTTCTTCCCTGAATAAAAATGAATTGCTACAGTGATGACTAAGAAGTATTGCACTGATGCTATTATACAGGGTTGCAGTGATTGGGCTGGAATCTGTGTGCTACTGCTGGTTCCTGGTGCACTTGCTGGTGGCTCAAAGAGAGCTCGCTGGCCACATGATGCTGGCTTTTTCCTCTTTGCTTCCAGCTTGTAACCTGCATTAAAAGATGTCTAAAAAGAACGGAAAATACTTTCACGATATTATTTTTCCCTGTCAACAACTGCTGTAGTTGCCACATGGGTGTCAGGTGATTGGGACTAGGAGGTGAATTGTGTGATGCCAGGTCTATGAGACAACCAGGCAACCTGAGGGACTGCCTCGCTCCCCATGCCATTCTGCCAAAGCAAAGAACTCTGGAACTTGCTCTTCCCCTCCCCCCGCTTGGTGGGAAATGTCCCAAATTTGGTGACTATTTGGGCACATTGCAAAAGACTGGTTGACAGGACTGAGGCTAAGCTTCCCATAAACAATGAAGGGGCAGAAGGACTTTCTGGAGGGTGTCTGGATGAGTTCCTGTTGATGTGACTATCTTAGTGCTGCTGCTGCTGGGATTTCACTGTATTTATGAGATTGTTAATGGTGTGTCAGGATCATTGGCTAGATATCTTTTTATTATTTTTAATCTAAATAAATGAAACCTCTCTATCCAGTTGTAACCCATGCAATGAAAATATTTGAGCCTTCCTGAACAATAATATTATTTCATACTGTTAGTGCAGAATCTGTGTGTGTGAGTGTGCGTGTGTGTGTGTGTTAGGGTACATCTAAGCTGCACACCACTTGTGGCGGTGGCACGTAGGGTATGTGTAGCTACACACCGCAGTGAAAAGCAGGCTGTGTCCACACTCACTGCGGTGTGTAGCTACATGTTCTAGTGAAAGGCTCTGTCAGGTGGCGACAGCGAGGTAAGACTGGCAGCTCCCTGTGGCAGGGAAAGGCTCTGGCAGTGGGGAGCCAGCCGGGAAAGGCTCCAATAGCATGGCTAAAAATAGCAGATACTGCTTGGGCCGTGTAGAGTATGTACCTACAGGGTTCAGGCATGTCTTTACTCTACTTGCCTAAGCATTGCCTGACTCACCATTTACACTGCTATTTATACCTATGCTAGGAGGGCATGCAATGTATGTGTTCTACACACCGCCAAAAGGAGTGTGTAGTTTAGACGTTCCTTTAATGAGTTTGTGGAATAGTCCACAGCCTTATCTTTAATAAGGAACATTCTTCTGTGAAATTTGAGTTCTTTAGATGTTGTTTCCCTCTCTGCTCATCTGTACCTCACACCTGCAAATTCCAGTTTTATCTTTGTTATGCTTTTAGATAGGTTTGCATCTGACGACTTTGCATTGTTGATTGGGAGTTGATGTGTGACATTTGGACCCTTTTCTTTCACTCCAGAATTGCTACGTTTATCAACATATTTATGAATATCAATATATTTATCAATATAGGTATTGCTATATTTATCAATACAAAGCAAAAAACCACTAAGGTCCTATGGATCATATTTAGTTTAGCTTTGTATTTTAAATTCAGTGTAGCAAGTTAGGAAGAAAAGAATACTGGAGACATTATTTTCCCCTGCATCTGATTGAACAAGACTTTAGAGTTAATAAATATTATTTGCATTCTGTTAGTGCCTAGGAGTCCCAGTCATGGACCGGGACCCCATTGTGCTAGGCACTGTACAAACACAGAACAAAAAGATGATCACTGCCCCAAAGTAGCTGTTACTCTTGAATTGTGGCTATAATTTATTCATAAATTACAATAAGTAAATAAATAAATCATCATAGTCATGTGACATCCAAAGTAGCATTCACTAGAAAGACAGATTCTTTCAAATAAGCATCTTAGCAGGCCCAAAGTGTAACCATGTCCATCAAACCACTGAATTAAAGAGAGAGATTATAGCACTGTAGATGTTCCATCACTTTTCTTTTTTTATAAGAAAAGTATACTTAAAGAGCCAAAACCGCTTGCTCTAGTCACAGAACTAATCACATTAACTTCAAGGGGATCACTTGCGTCAGTAAGGTGAAAACAGATTCAACTTCATAAGATTATGTTATGAAATGGGGATCTATTCCTCTCTTTCTGTGTTTGCAAATCTCCAATTCAGAGTAATATGAATGGTAAGAATAACATGAAGGTAAAATGGACAATTTATCCACTTTAATCACTGAGTTTCATAGTCCTGAATGGGAAAAAAGATCAGCATGTTAAAACTTGAAAGATCTCTATTATTATTCTTAGAAAGGATATGAAGTGCCAGCATGAAAATAATCAAATTTAGTTTGTTCTTGCCCCAGATCATGTAAAACTCATTTGCTGGTGAAGACTCATAGATTATGAGTCCAGAAAGGACCACTGCGATCCACTAGTCTGACCTTCTGTATAACACAAGCTATAGAACATCCCTGAATTAATTTCTGTTTGAACTAGTCCGTCTCTTTTAGAAAAATACATCCACTCTGCATTGTCAAAATGTCCAGTGATGGAGAATCCACCACAACCCTTGGTAAGGATTTCCAAAGGTTAGTTATTCTCACTGTTAAAAATGTGCGCTCTATTTACCGTCTGAATTTGTCTAGCTTCAGCTTCCAGCCATTGGATCTTGTTATACATTTGCTAATACAGAAGGCTCTTCAGTCCAGCAGACAAATTTCTGTTCCACGTGTAGGTACTTATCAACTGTGATCAAGTCACTCCTTAATCTTATCTTTGTTAAGATAAATAGATTGAACTCTTAGAGTTTATCACTGTCAGGCATGTTTTCTAATCCTTTAATTGTTCTCATGGCTCTTCTCTGAACCCTCTCCAGTTTATCAACATCCTTCTTAAATTGTGGGCACTAGGACTGGACACAGTATGCCAGCAACGGTCTTACCAGTGCCAAATACAGAGGTAATAACCTCTGTGCTTCTACTCAGTATTCGCCAGTTTATACATACAAGGATCACATTCGCTTTGTTGGACACAGTGTTAGCACTGGGAGCTCACATTCAGCTGATTATCCACCAGGACTTCCAAGTCCTTTTCAGAGTCACTGCTTCCCAGGACTTGTAAGTATGGCCTGCATTCTTTGTTACTAGATGTATGACTTTACATTTGGTCATATTAAAACATGTTATTTGCTTTTGCCAAGTTTACCAAATGATCCATACTGGCCTGTGTCAGTGGCCTGTCCTCTTCATTATTTATCACTCCCCCAATTGTGTGTCATCTACAAACTTTAACAGTAATGATGTTATATTTTTTCTAGGTCATTGATTAAAAACATTAAATAGTGTAGGGCTGAGAACTGATCCCTGCAAGACCCCATTAGAAATAGACCTACTTAATAATGATTCTCCATTTGCAGTTACATTTTGAGACCTATCAGTTAGCCAGTTTTTTAATCCATTTAATGTGTGTCATGTTGAATTTTGTGTTGTTCTAGTTTCTTAATCCAAATATTGTTCAGGTCCAGATCAAATGATTTACAGAAGTCCATGTATATTATATCACTTTTATATTATATTACCTTAATCAACCAAACTTCTAATCTCAAAATAGTAAGATTGATAACATCTATTTTCCATAAACCCATCTTGATGGGCATTCATTTAATTCTTTATTAATTGAGCCCCATATCAGCTGCTCTATTATTTTGCCATGGATTGATGTGAGGCTGATAGGCCTATAATTACCTGGCTAATCTCACTTACTTTTTTTAATGGGCACAACATTAACTTTATTCTGGAACTTCCCTAGTGTTTGAAGACTTATTGAAAAAAAAAATTAATGGCTCAGTGAGCTTCTCGGCCAGCTTTTTTAAAACTCTTGGATGCAAGTTCTCTGGACTTGGACCTGATGATTTAAAAATGTTTTACTTTATAGCTGCTATTTAACTTCCTTCTTCATTACTGCTGACATGGAGAGTATTTCATTATCATCATCAAATGATATGAATATATAATCTGGCATTTTTCCAAATATGGAATGGAAATATTTATTGAATACATCTTCCTTTCTTGCATTATTATTGACAATTCTACCTTTTCCATCTATTAATGGACCAGTAACATTGTTAAGATTCCTTTTTGTTCCTAATATACATTAAAAAAACCCTCCTTCTTGTTGTCCTAAACTCTGCTGGCCATAGATTTCTCCTTAAATCCTTTTCCTTCCCCTTTCATTTTTCTACAGTTTTAGCTTCTTCTATATCTTCATTACTATCAACTTCCCCTTTCCTCCATTTGTTACATACGTATTTTTATAGCTGCTTTCATTTCCCCTTTAAACCAGATTTTTTTTTAACTAGTGTTTTTTTCTCAGTTATGAGAATGAGATTTTTTGGGCATGTAGTAAAAGAGGATTTGGCCTATCAATGATATGAAGGAAAAGGCACAAAGTCTGGAACTAAGTTTTTTCCAATATTCTGAGGGAACTTTCTTCATAAAGGATGTATTATTTTTAAAGAGTTGACAACATGGTGATTGAAAATCCAGTAATAGTTATATCCACTTTCAAGTTGTAGTCTCTTTTTTTGGGGGGTAGGGGAGAAGTGGGGATTACGCATGTGTACAATATCTTGGCATTGTCATTTTTATACCTAATGCATCTTACATCCTGAATTTGTAAATACTTAAATACCATGATAATGGTACTATAGAAAAGCCTAAGATAGACTCTATAGGCCAGTTCCTAAATTGGTGTAACTCCATTGATGCCAATGTAGCAATGCGTATTTCCATCAGCCAATGATCTGGACCTCTGATTCATGAAGTCTCTTCCTTCTCTGGCTGCTAATAACTACTCTAGGATTATGAAAGTTCTTAGATGTGGCTCTTTCTTTAGAAGTTTAGATTCTTATATGTTACACTAGGAACTGGAAACCTACCATTCTCTCTTTCTAGCCAGAGCTCATGGAACTTTATGCTTCAGTCAGTGAGAGATAATTTTATGAAAAGCAAATAAAAGTTACTTCTATAGTTTCCTTGTCCCATTTGCATGCTAATATTTATTCCACACCACCCCTACACCTGAAAAACCTTCCTCTTTCAGGGCAACAGCCACTTTCTTCGAATCTCTCTTCTGAACATACTTCTTTCAGCTAGTTCTCCACTATTGACCTCTTCCCTTTGCTCTCTGCTCTTCCTTTTTTGCTGTGTCCTGTAATTACACGCTTCATAGTGTAACCCTTCTGCCAGGCCAAGTTGATAGCAGCAAGGGCCGGGTTCAATACACAGGGGTTCCCTCTCATTAAAGCAAATGCAAAACTGGCTCGAGCCCCCACCCAGT
Organism: Lepidochelys olivacea; assembly: GCF_965140295.1. NCBI lineage: Eukaryota > Metazoa > Chordata > Testudines > Cheloniidae > Lepidochelys > Lepidochelys olivacea. The sequence goes on along the minus strand of NC_140411.1, from coordinate 166,078,175 downwards.
GACCTGGGAAAATCTTACACACCCCCTGGGCGCCTCAAGGAGGCAATACTTCCCCTCTCGCAAGCACAGAGTCTTGGTGTAGTAGAGAATCTTTAATAACATGAGGCAAACAACATCAGCATTAAATTGGGGAAACACCACAACTAGTGTTCATTAACCAAACCATGAACACTGACCCACCCCAGAAAATTTGGGCCACATCCTTTCCCTCAGGCTCTTGAGTCCCAGAACCCAAACGTGTCTTGAGTCCAGCAATCCACTAATCGCCCAAAGTCCAAAAAAAGTCCAGCCCCGGAGTTCAAAAGTTCACCTGCAGAGTGTTACTCCCCAATCTGGCTAAAATGTGCCTGGGTGTGGGGGAAAGAGGTAAGGGGCACCTTACGTGTCCTGAAGCTGACTGCCCCACAGGGCTCTGCTCCGCTCCACCACGACCAGCTCCGCTCTGCACAGCTCACCGTCTCACGACCGGCTCCGCTCAGCTCGCCGTCTCACGAACACACCGCTGTCTCACGACCGGCTCCAGACAGCTCGCCGTCTCACGAACACACCGCTGTCTCACGACCGGCTCCGCTCAGCTCGCCGTCTCACGAACACACCGCTGTCTCACGACCGGCTCCGCTCAGCTCGCCGTCTCACAAACACACTGCTGTCTCACGACCGGCTCCGCTCAGCTCGCCGTCTCACGAACACACTGCTGTCTCACGACCGGCTCCACTGCACACTAGAACTTCCGGCTCCCCCCTACTTGACACAGTGCTCAGTGATTTCAGCTCTCAGTGATTTCAGCTCATAGTAGTGGGAGCCTTAGTGCTGGTGCACTATAAGGCTGAAGTGAATTCAGCACAATACCTGTAACAAAACTCTTAATAGACCCAAAATTAGCTCTGACATTCCACAGTGGAGAGAGACAGAGGTGCAATTGGTGCTTCAGGCCCTCACAAAAGGGGCCTACACCACCAGGCACTAATACCTGTCTCAAGTCTCTCTCAATTCACAGAGTTTTGGAACCCATGTCCCTTGCCTAGTGAGTGCTACTCAGTTGATGGTGAGTCCTCCATCATAACAAAAAGGCCAAGTACAGTTCCAAGCACAGTTCCCATAATCAGGGTACTAACAATTTATTCTTCCCGCCCCAATAACAGAGACACTGGGGATCCCACAGCAGCCAAAGTGACGATTTGGGCAGTTATGGCCTCATTCTAGGCAGGGTGGGTGTGCCTATGCAAATGAGATCAGCCCCTGAAGTTCTTTTCCACAACTTGCCACACCTCACCACCAGATGTCAGGGTGGAGCCCACCCTGTCTCTGCTTACATCCTCCCCCCAGCCGAGAATTTGGCGTCCCGACAAATCATACTCCCTTTATACCAACTCATTGATTTCCTCCAAAAGGCCTCAGAAAGCCCACTTTGGCTTCCACAATCCTGTGTGCTAAATGTATTGGCTCCTCACTAGTCACCCCAGGTGCATCATAAGTTAACCGTTTTACTGGTCTTATCACCCTGTCTCGTCTATTGAGAATCTCTGTTGCTGAGGTAAGGGGAACGTCCTCTTGATTGATGGATGGAGAGGCTTCCTTTGAGGGTCTCTTGGCTACTGGCGTAGGCCCCTGCACTCCTAGTTCTAACGCGGGAGGGTCCAAGGTGCCCAGGACATCCTCTACCTGAGTGTCTCCACTGGCCAATAACCTGTGTGTGTCATCACACGGGGGTCTCATCAGCGGCACAGGGGTGTCAGAAAGGGGCCTAAATAATTCCGCCATAGGGTTTAGGGTGGAAAAGGGAGAACTCTCATTCGGTTCAGCTGGTCGAGACTGAAATCTTGTCTCCATCCCAGGATACACCAGGGTTGTGTCTTCCTCCTCAGACTCACTCTCAGATGTGCAGAATAGGGGTAAGTTAGCTGCAGGAGGCTCACTGTCTGTGTTGGATGGCAGCTTTGGTCTAGCACTTCTGTTCTGCCCGGCTGCCCTGTCATGGCCCATCTCATAAGGGGTGCTTACCAATTCCCCCACAGGGAGCAAAAGGTTTCTATGCACCGTCTTTATTTGCCCTGGACTGTCTTCAGGTTTGATCTTGTAGACCGGCAGATCTCCCAGCTTTTCCATCACCAGGTAAGGTATTGCCTTCCATCTGTCAGCTATCTTGTGTTTGCCAGCGATACCCAAATTTCGCAGCAGGACTCTGTCCCCCGGCTGGAGCTCCTGCGAACGCACTCTAGCATCATATCGATGTTTGTTGCGGTCTGCGTTCTTCCGAGCCGCAGCGGTAGCCAAGCGATAAGCATCCTGCAGCCTCTCTCTTAGTCGGGATACGTATTGCTGATGAGTTTCATAGCTATCTCCATCCTCTGATACACCAAAGCACAAGTCTATGGGTAATCTTGGTTCTCGCCCAAACATCAAAAGATATGGGGTGACTCCCGTAGCATCGTTCTTTGTGGCATTGTAGGCATGCACCAGAAATGCGACATGCTGGCTCCAGGTTGCCTTCTGCTCTGGTCGCAAAGTTCCCAACATATCTAATAGGGTTCGGTTGAACCTCTCTGGCTGGGGATCACCTTGGGGGTGATAAGGCGTTGTCCTAGACTTTTTAATTCCTGCTATCTTCAGCACCTCCTTCAGAAGGTGACTCTCAAAATCCCGCCCCTGATCAGAGTGTATCCGAGCCGGGAATCCATAGACTGAGAAATATTTGTCCCACAATACTCGAGCGACGGTGGTGGCCCTCTGATCACGTGTGGGATATGCCTGTGCATACCGTGTAAAATGGTCAGTCACTACTAGAATGTTCCCAACATTCCTCTTGTCTACCTCTACAGACAAGAAATCAATGCATACCAACTCCAAAGGTTTGTTGCTGGTGATGTTCTTCAGATATGCAGCCCTCGTGGGCAGGGTTTTCCTTTGAACACATCGAGCACAAGTCTCACATTTCCTGCGAACATCTTCAGCCATTCGGGGCCAATAGAACCTACTACGAATAAGTTCCAGAGTCCTCTCCATCCCTAAATGCCCAAAGTCATCATGCAGGGCCCTCATGGCCAGGGCTCTGTACCTTTTTGGCAGTACTAGTTGTGCTCGTTGCTTTTGTAAAGAGTCGGTGGTCATTCGGTGTAGCACTCCCTGAATCAGTTTTAATTTGGTCCATTCTCTCAATAGTAGTTTACCCTCCGGGTTAGGTGGGACAACTGCAGCTGGGCTTCGCCCCTCCCTTTTGGCAAGTAGTGTATCACGAATGTCAATATCTTGCCGCTGGGCTTCTTGCCAGTCAGCCGCATTGAGCATGGGCAAAGGAGATTGGTCCAATGCAATATAGTTCACTGAGGCAGAAGGCATGCATTCAGGGGGCAGGCCCAAAGCTTCTGCAATACATCCCTGAAGGCTCTCACAGGCCTCTGGCTCTCGACGACTCACACTGCAAATAGCTCTCACTCCATCTGTAGGTATCACAGCAACTTCTGGAGCCTGCGGACGCCTGGACAATGCATCTGCATCTACATTGCTTCTCCCTGATCGGTACTGAATGCTAAACTCATAGCTAGCCAAGGCGGCCACCCATCTCTGCCCTGTAGCATCCAGCTTAGCACTTGTTAACACATAGGTCAGTGGATTGTTGTCTGTCCACACCTGGAACTGAGCACCATACAAGTAGTCTCGAAATTTCTCAGTGATGGCCCATTTCAAGGCCAAGAATTCCAGCTTGTGGGTGGGATAACGAGTTTCACTATCAGACAATCCTCGGCTGGCAAAGGCTACAGGTTTATGTTTGCCTTCCACTTCCTGGTACAGGACTGCTCCCAGACCCTCCAAACTGGCATCAGTATGCAGGATAAATGGTTTGCTTGGGTCAGCAAAAACTAGGACTGGAGCATGAGTTAGGCAAGTAATGATTTCTCGAAAAGCCCTTTCACATCTCTCATCCCACCGTGGCCCAAATGGTGCAAAGGGGCCATTGTGTCTCTGCACAGGAGGCTTTGGGAACCTCCCCTTATTCCTGGTCTTAGATTTGTTCTTGCTGGACTGATGTCCCCTGGTAAGATCATTCAGAGGCTTTACAATCGTAGCATAGTTTTTCACAAACCTGCGGTAGTAGCCACTAAATCCAAGGAAGGTCTTGAGTTCTCTATAGTTACTTGGACGTGGCCATGTAGTGAGTGCTTCTATTTTATCAGGATCAGTACTCACACCCTCTTGGGATACGATGTGACCCACATACTTCACTGAGGTTCTGCAGAACTGGCATTTGTCAATTGAAAGCTTCAGACCATAATCCTCCAACCTATCAAGCACTTTAAGAAGTCTTTCTTCATGCTCCTCTAAGGTTCTTCCAAACACAATCAGGTCATCCAAATAAACTAACACTTGCAGTAAATTCATGTCTCCCACAACTTTCTCCATGAGACGTTGAAAGGTGGCAGGTGCTCCAGAAATCCCTTGGGGCATGCGTTCGAACTGATAAAACCCTAATGGGCAGATGAAGGCGGTCTTCTCCTTATCTTCTTCTCCCAGAGGGATCTGGTAGTACCCACTTCGAAGATCCAACACAGAGAACCACTGGCTTCCCAGCAGACAGTCTAAGGCATCTTGCACTCGAGGCATAGTGTACTGGTCGACCACAGTACGGCTGTTTAGGGTGCGGTAGTCAATACACATCCGGATTTTCCCATTCTTTTTACGAACTACCACAATGGGCGAGGCGTATGGGCTGCGGGACTCTGTAATGATGCCATTCGCAGCCAGCTCCTGAAGATGATGTCGCACATCTTCCATCTCAGAGAGAGCAATCTTCCTAGATCTCTCCCTAAAAGGTCGAGAGTCATGTAGTCTGATATTGTGTTCTACTCCTTTTGCACATCCCACATCCCACTCATGCAGTGAGAACACCTTGGATCTTTCACAAAGTTTCTTCCTCAGGCGATCTTTCCACTCCTCGGACACTGGTGAATCTCCAAAGTCAAACTTTGCTGGGTCTATCGTCGGAACTTGCGTTTCACACTGGGGGGTTACAATTGACTCGGGTTCAAAGAGGTCTGCTATCTTTTGTCCTCGCCTCACAAAAATATCACGACTTGTCCCATTAGCAATCAGTATAGTCACCTCTTCCTGGGCTTCAGCAGGTAGGGTTATGACTCCACTAAGAACCAGCACTCCTTCAGGGAGCCCTCCCTCAGTTGGCTGCTCCACCACTGCTAATGTTCTCTTATTGCCTTTCAGGCAGGTACTCATGACAATCACCTCCTTTTCTGTCATTGCAGACACCACTAAGGGGACCGGGCCTGCGTACCTCAGTGCTCCCACCGGCAAATCAGGCATCACTCTTTTTGCGTCCTCAATTTTTCTGTAGGCTGCAGCACAATGTGTGTGTATCACCAAGGTATTCAGGTATTGGTCCCCTGCTCGCTGTCTGCAGTAATCTGCAAGTACCTTAAAGAGGCTGGAGTTGGTCCCTATCAGCACGGACACATCAGAGACACCTTTAGGGTCAGGGCATATTAAAGCTGCAGTGTCCACCTCCTGTCTTACCCCAGCGATCTCTTCTGGGAATTCCAGGTGTACAATGACATACCCCTGATACGGGTATTCATCCATGCTGAGACCACACAGGCCAAGCCCTGTCAAGGGCTGTATAGGCAGATGCATAAGCATCTGCTGGTAGAAAGACTGGAATATGATAGTCACTTGGGATCCCGTGTCAAGCACTGCTCTACATTCTGTCCCTTCAACCTTTACAGTGACCTCAGCTCGAGGTCCTATCAATCCTGGTGGGATTCGGGTGGCATGGTTCTTCGCAGGGGAGCCTCCAAACCCTGCAGGCCTAGGCGGCTCCCTTCCCAGGCCCTGGGGCCGTTTCCCGACTTTCCCCAGGTGGTCCTCAGCTTTTGGTATACTAGCGGGGGATTCTCTGCATTCTGACACCTGGCAGCAATGTGCCCATCCTGGCCACACCGGTAGCAGAAGAAGGATTGCCCTTTCCCGTGTTGCCGGGGTGGGGCAGAGGTTCTAAATGTAGTCTTCTGGACCGTGGTAACAGGGGGTTCCTTGTACGCTGAAGTCTTTGCTGAATCGATGGTATTCTCTAGTTCAGCCACTTTCTGTGTCAGGACCTGCACTCGTTGGGTAAGTTCCTCTTGAGGATTCACCATCAGCGCCTTGGGCGCTCGTATGGATGTTGTGGCAGTTGCCTGGGGTGGCTGAACCTCCCAAACCTCACCAGCTGCCTGCCTCTCTTCCTCCTCTCGGACCTCTTTTATCAGTCGAGAGTAACCCGGTGGATTGTCTTGGCGCTCCCTTAATCGAAGGTGGAGAAGGATTGGGTTCTGATATTGAATTCCCCTCACAATCTGAGCCAATCTAGTCCGGTCCATTTGCTCAACCGCTACTGCTCCCCTCATGATGGCTCTCTGTAATAATTTCTCCAACCTCTGTATGTAGGCAGAAACTTTCTCTCCCTTTTGTTGCCTGGCATTGAGGAACTTGCAATAAACATCCTCTGAGCCCTCGGTTCTCCCGAAGGCATGATCAAGGGCCTCTAGGCAGTCCTTTACCTTGACCCCAGGGTTACTGAGCTTCAGGGTGCGAATCACATCTAGGGCTGGCCCCCTGAGGCACTCTACTAGTCGCCTTCTCTTTTCAGCATCAGGTACTGGCCACTCCTGCAGCATTTCAGTGGTGTGTTCCAGCCAGGGTTCAAATGCTTCCTCCCCGGGTATTGGGGTGGGACCCCCAGAAAACAGCCTCAGTTTACGATAGGGGCTTGACTCAGGGTGGGGTGGCACGACCTTCTCTAATGCTTGTCCCAAAGCCTTCACCCACTCATCAGGTGATGGAGCAGCCTCCCGGGTTGGGACTCCTGGGTCAAGGCCCAACAGACCCGGCATATCAGCCAAGGTCTTCCCCTCTCTCCCCAAAAAGGCTGACATTTTCTTTAAAAACTCCACTTCAGATGCAGGAGCCGGTGAGGGCTGGCTCCCAGTAGTTATTACCTTCCACTCACCATCTTCCACTGCTATCGTGCCTGGAACCTGTAGAGGGTCCACAGCCGACGGCAGCTCACACAGTACAGCAAAATCTCCATCCTCCCTCACAAATATGCGCCCACGCATTTTACACTTACTCAGGTACTCAGTGGATGCCCTTAAGGTAGGCTCTATTGAGCCTTCATCGAATGCCTCCGGCACCCCGGTCACCAGGACACAGTTCCTAGGGTTAATATTCATCCCCTTGCACCAATCCTCTAGCAAATGTAGGGCCATTATACAAACTGTAATTTCTTTCCCAAATATAACAGATCAAAACAACAACAACCAGATTCTGGGTTCTCCCAATTTAATGACTCACCTAAGATGTGCTTGCGAGGGGTACTGACCCAGTCTCGATCCCGGACGAGCCCCCACAAATGTAACCCTTCTGCCAGGCCAAGTTGATAGCAGCAAGGGCCGGGTTCAATACACAGGGGTTCCCTCTCATTAAAGCAAATGCAAAACTGGCTCGAGCCCCCACCCAGTGACCTGGGAAAATCTTACACACCCCCTGGGCGCCTCAAGGAGGCAATACTTCCCCTCTCGCAAGCACAGAGTCTTGGTGTAGTAGAGAATCTTTAATAACATGAGGCAAACAACATCAGCATTAAATTGGGGAAACACCACAACTAGTGTTCATTAACCAAACCATGAACACTGACCCACCCCAGAAAATTTGGGCCACATCCTTTCCCTCAGGCTCTTGAGTCCCAGAACCCAAACGTGTCTTGAGTCCAGCAATCCACTAATCGCCCAAAGTCCAAAAAAAGTCCAGCCCCGGAGTTCAAAAGTTCACCTGCAGAGTGTTACTCCCCAATCTGGCTAAAATGTGCCTGGGTGTGGGGGAAAGAGGTAAGGGGCACCTTACGTGTCCTGAAGCTGACTGCCCCACAGGGCTCTGCTCCGCTCCACCACGACCAGCTCCGCTCTGCACAGCTCACCGTCTCACGACCGGCTCCGCTCAGCTCGCCGTCTCACGAACACACCGCTGTCTCACGACCGGCTCCAGACAGCTCGCCGTCTCACGAACACACCGCTGTCTCACGACCGGCTCCGCTCAGCTCGCCGTCTCACGAACACACCGCTGTCTCACGACCGGCTCCGCTCAGCTCGCCGTCTCACAAACACACTGCTGTCTCACGACCGGCTCCGCTCAGCTCGCCGTCTCACGAACACACTGCTGTCTCACGACCGGCTCCACTGCACACTAGAACTTCCGGCTCCCCCCTACTTGACACAGTGCTCAGTGATTTCAGCTCTCAGTGATTTCAGCTCATAGTAGTGGGAGCCTTAGTGCTGGTGCACTATAAGGCTGAAGTGAATTCAGCACAATACCTGTAACAAAACTCTTAATAGACCCAAAATTAGCTCTGACATTCCACAGTGGAGAGAGACAGAGGTGCAATTGGTGCTTCAGGCCCTCACAAAAGGGGCCTACACCACCAGGCACTAATACCTGTCTCAAGTCTCTCTCAATTCACAGAGTTTTGGAACCCATGTCCCTTGCCTAGTGAGTGCTACTCAGTTGATGGTGAGTCCTCCATCATAACAAAAAGGCCAAGTACAGTTCCAAGCACAGTTCCCATAATCAGGGTACTAACAATTTATTCTTCCCGCCCCAATAACAGAGACACTGGGGATCCCACAGCAGCCAAAGTGACGATTTGGGCAGTTATGGCCTCATTCTAGGCAGGGTGGGTGTGCCTATGCAAATGAGATCAGCCCCTGAAGTTCTTTTCCACAACTTGCCACACCTCACCACCAGATGTCAGGGTGGAGCCCACCCTGTCTCTGCTTACATCAGGAAACATAATTTGAACCACATTCTCTCTCCTTGCTTTAACACTCTTCTCTCCCTTCCCTATACCTTCCTTTATCTGATGTCATTTCCTGAATTTGTCTCACTTGGAGCATGATCTTGTGAGATGCTGAGTGTCTTCAAGTCCAGTTAAAGTTACTTGGAGTGGAAGGTGCTCAGGTATGAACTGGAGATGCTAAAATACGTTTTGGGATCAGGTTCTCAGACTGCGAGGTCTTGGGAGGCAGGACCCATGGGCTAAATCCTGATATAAATCCATAGTTACTCTGACATCAGTAGCAGTTACTCTGGATCTCCTATGGCGTAACTGAGCTTCAAATCTGGTTCCATGACATTTTATTTTTCTGTTAAGCACCCTTCACAGTTATGCCACTATATAAATATTTTACAAAGTAATGCTCATGGAAAAAATCACCGAATACAAAGGGTTTTTTTCATAACATAATTCTACTTAGGTGGATTTTATAAATACAGTTGGAATTTATTTATGGTGGTATTTAAAGCCCTGACTCAGCCGACCACCCTATTCAGCAAAGCACGGGAGCACAAGCTGAACTCTAAGCCTATGTCTACATCCCAACTGAAAAGTCAGTGGCACTTAAACACACCTACTGTTAAGCATCTGCTTAAAACTCAGATTTTTTTAAAGATATTTGGGCCTTGTTATGCTCAGCATTGTAATGCCTAACTGGATTAGAAGTCTAAATATCATTGACAGTTAATGGGCTTTAGGCTCCTAAATCTCATTGGCGTCGTTTTTGAAAATGAGATTTATCTTTAAAAACCTGGGCCTGAGTGTTTCGCTGAATAGAAATGAACTTAAGCACATGCTTAAATGTTTTGCCAATTTGGGATCTAAGTAACTAAACGTAAACATTGTTTGAGAACAGGCACGTGTTGGTGTTTGGGAATGGAAGAAAGATCAGACTCAGAATGAGAGCAATAGTTAAAGTTTAGGGCAGGAAAAAAATTTATAGATCCTTTTGTGGCCAAAAACATTGAGCCTTGAGCTTGGAAAAATGGGAGTAACCTGTATATTGGGCGAAGGTCCATCTATTTTATTTTCCTCTTTCCATCTCTACATCCCTTCCTTGCGTAGTGCCTAGGGAACTTAAATTGCTTTGTGAATGTCTGACAGGCAGAGACACCTGTAGTGTAATTAACGTATGAGTGTTGATTTGCACAGCTCTCTCTCCCCCTCTCTTTGTGTGTGCTAAGATACATTGGATATGAGCTGCCAATCAGACAGGAGTATAAGCCCTTAAGACTGTCAAAGGCATCACAAATATAACTTAGCTTCATTCCTCTGTGTTTAAGACAGTATATTCCAATTACCTGCATTTTACTTTGATAGAATAAGAGGTCACATCAATGTAAAAATAATCTTCTTGCAACAACAGTATTTTGTTGTTTCCAATGGCTAACTTCAGAAAATTACATCTGGGTGCAAGCAGTAGGAACAACTCTAACACAGCTGATCTAAAACCAACAAATTTTAGATTTTAACAGTGTACTGTCAATTCACTCTTCTGAATCTTTTAGGGGTGTCATTTTCAACTGGTGTTCTAAGAAAATTGTTACATACTTCACAAGATGTGTACTATAAAAACTCAGCCACTAGAGTAAATCCAGTTAAATCTGTCACAGTATTTGTATCATAAACACAGTAAGAACATAGACAGTGTCACACTGGATCAGCTCCGAGATCCATCTATCCAGTATCTTGTCCCTGACACTAGCTAGCACCAGATACTTCAGAGGAAGGTGTGAGAATCCCACAGCAGGCAGCTGTGGGATAATCTGCCCACCCTACTCCACCATAGTTCTCATCCTGGTCTCTGATAGAGACTGACTTAAACCCATAAACAGAGCACTGAATATTCCCTCCACAATTTTTTTAATGTTAATTCTGATAATGTTGGATATTCTTGGTATCCATATATATACACATTCCCTTTTTGAATCTTCTTAAACTCTTGGCCTCAACAGCTTCCTGTGGCAATAAGTTCCACTGTTTAATTACACATTGTGTGAAAAAGTATTGGTTTTGATCTTCCCATCTTTCCATTTCATTTAATCTCCCCTTGTATTTGTGTTATGAGACAGGGAGAACAAATATTCCCAATAGACCCTCACTAGACCATTCATTATTTTATATATCACGTATCCTTTTATTTACCTCCTGTCCAAGCTAAACAATCTCAATCTTTTCATTCTTTCTTCATACACATTTTTTTCTACACCCTTGATCATTTTCATTGCCCTTCTCTGAACTTCCAATAATTGTGCAGTATCTTTTTTGAGATGGGGTGGTCAGTACTGCACAAAGTATCTGGAGGAGGTCACAGCATTGATGTTATATGTTACAGACATAACAGTAAACGCTATTGTTTTCCATTCCATTCCTTATTCAACCCAATATCTTGTTTGCTTTTTAGACAGTGGCTTCTCATTGAGCTGTCTACAGTGACAGCCAGGTCCCTTTCCTGAGTTGATACAGTTCATTTAGGACACTGTCAGGAGTTTGAATAGTTGAATTATTTCCTCTAATGTGCATTACTTTGCATTTATCAACACTGAATTTCATTTTCCATTGTGTTGCCCGTTCATCTCTCTTGTTTAGGTCTCTGATGTTCCTTAAAGAGCCTTCTTTGGTCCTGTCTCACCTAAATAACTTTGTGTCACCTGCAGATTTTATTGCTTCACTGCTCACTCCCTTTTCCTCATCATTAATAAACACAGTAAACAGCACAGGACCTCGTATAGAACCTTGAGGCACCTGCTCTTGATCCTTTGCCACTATGAAAACTGGCCATTTATTCCTTCTCTTTGCTTTTTGATTCCTAGCCAGTTTTTGATCCATGACAATACTTGGCTTCTCACCCCATGAATGCTTAGCTTCTTTAGTAGCTTCCTGTGCAGGACCTGGTCAAAGACCTTTTGGAAGTCTAAATAAATTTTGTTATTTGGTTCTCCTTTATCCACTGCTTTATTGACACATTCAAAGAATTCAATAGATTAGTGAGTAATGGTTTTCCTTTGCAGAAACCATGCTGGTTAGGCTTCATTGTATTATGATCTTCCACGTGTCTTGATATTTTGTTTTAAATTATTTTTTCAACCAATTTGCTAGGTACAGATATGTAGACTGTAAGTTACCCTAGGGCTTTTTAAAACTATGGGTACAACATTTACTACCCTCTAATCTTCTGGCACAGTGGCTGTTCTTAAAGAGAGATTGCATATTTTTGTTAGCGTCTCAGCCACTGCATATTTAGCTCCTTCAGAACTCTTGGATGTATAGCTTTTGGGCCTGGCCACTTACCGTTTTTAAAATTATAAATTTACTCTGGCACCTTTGCTTCTGACACCTCAGTCTTTGAGAGTACCATATTGTTAGTAGTAGAAAAGAGCAGGTCCTGGATAGGAATCTGTCCCTTATCTTCACCACTAAAGAGTCATGCAAACAGATTTTTTTTAGCTTCTCATCAATGTCCTTATTTTCCTGGATTGCTCTCTTTAACTCATGGCAATCCAGTGGATACACTGATATTTTTCCTCCCCCACAGGCTTCCTGCTTTGGCTAAACATGTTTGTAAATCTTTAGCTCTTTGACATTGGCCTTCCTAATTTTCCTCTCATTTATTTCCTGATGTAATTTATACTCCTGTTTACTATCTTAATTAAGGTCAGATTTCCCAGTTTTGAAGGATTTCCATTTGGCTCAGAAAGCCTCTTGAACCTTGCCATTTAGCTATACTGGTTTACTACCTTCCTATCAGGCCATCTATGTACTGGTAAATGTACTGTTGGTCCATATGGCTTAATATTTCTTTTCCATCTCTAAGTTCTATAATTGGTGAGTCTGAAACTGATATCTCCCCCATTTCCTCCCCAGTATCATGTAGCTATTATACATTTATGAATGCATTTGTCATAGCTGATTAGACAGGACTTACAACATGCTGGTTTCACAAATTTTATTTCTATTGTATATTTCTGTGCAATTGTTCCTTAGGTTCACATTCTCATTTGCTTGGAAGTAAGACAGAGCAAGCAGTTACTGTCCACTGCTCCAGAGCTGAAATGAGTGGTGCTTTGTGACGTGGGCTTTCTGAACTGTTCAAGGAGATGAAACGGGGTTGGTGGATTTATACCTTAATATAGAAAGAACCTAAATTGAAGCTGTATTTTGTCTACAGTCCCTCAGTCTTACGAAGGATGTCTTTAGAGAAGGCAGTTAATGAGAACTACTGTAGCCAGAGAAAGTTCAGTCAAAGTCACATAACTGCGGGAGTGTTGGTATCTCTCTGTCCAAGTATCATTTATTTGTATGATAAGGACAAAAGAGGCATACGCTGCTTATCAGACTTTTAAGGCCTGATCTTTAAAATGTGCACATTTGCATACTCCAAATAGACAACTGTATGCGCAAATGCATAGTTAGTTATATAAAGAACTGGCCATTTGGATGTGCAATTGCTCACTTTGTGGCCACAGGAATGATAATTGGCTGGGCACAACTATAAATATTGGGTTCTGTATAGGAGAGTATTATCCCCTTAAGGGCTAGGCTGGAGCCAGGCCAGGAAGAGTCTGAGTGTACTCAGAGACCCTCCCTCCCCTGGGGCTGGCCTATTTAAACAAACAGGAAGCTGAGCTCAGGAAGAAACAGGTTTGGCAGAAAGGCATGGAAGAAGCTGGGAAAAGCCTGTAAAGCTAGAGAGGCCTATGAAAGGCCAGTGAAGCCAGAAAAGGTCTGGGAAAAGCTGGGGAAACCTACAAAGTCAGAGAGGCATAGCAAAATGGGTGAGAAACCATCCTGTCTACAAGAGATGATGATCTCTCTTTCCAGCTCCAGAAGATGAGCCTCACCAAGTTCAGAGACTTTGTTTGAGGACCTCAAGTTTGGGGTCCCTGAACCAGGTCCCAAGGTGAAGACATTATGAACTGTTTGTTGTAATTGCTCCTTCCCTGAAGCCTTATTAAAGGGGACATCATTATTTTGACCAGTTTGTTTTGGCTTCCCTGACCCAGATCCTCTATTGGGAACAGTTTCATAAAATCATTGAAATGTAGGGCTGGAAGGGACCTTGTGCACCGAGGTAGGCCATCCCTGCAGGTGTTATAAATAAATAAATAAATCAATCTAGGCCATCCCTGCAGGTGTTTGTGTACCCTGTTCTTTAAACTCTCCAGTGACAGGGATTCCACAACCTCCCTTGGAAGCCTGTCCCAGAGCATAACTACCCTTATACTGTAGTTAGAAAGTTGTTCCTAATATCTAACCCAGATCTCCCTTGCTGCAGATTAAACAGATACTTCTTGTCCTACCTTAAGTGGACATGGAGAACAATTGATCACCATCCTCTTTATAACAGCTCTGAACATATTTGAAGACTGTTATAAGGTCCCCTTTCTGTCTTTTCTCAAAACTAAACATACACAGTTTTTTAACTTTTGCTCATACGTCAGGTTTTATCATTTTTATTGTGCTCCTCTGTGCTTTCTCCAATTGTCTCTCCTCCAGTGTGGTGCCCAGAATTTTTCTCCAGCTGAAACCTCACCTATGCTGAGTGGGACAATTACCTACCACGCCTAACCTAAGACACTCCTGTTATTACACCCTAGAATTATATTACCCTTTTTTACAATTTCATCATGTTGTTGGCTCATATTCAATTTGTGATCCAATATAACCCCCAGATTCTTTTCAACAGTACTGTTACCTAGCCATTTATTCCTCCTTTGTATTTGTGCATTTGATTTTTCCTTCCAAAGTGCAGTACTTCGCACTTTTCTTTACTGAATTTAATCTTGTTGATTTCTGACCAATTCTCCAATTCATCAAGGTGGTTTTGAATTCTAAGCCTGTCCTCCAAAGTGCTAGAAACCCCTCCCAGCTTGGTGTCATCCATATATTTTATAAGCATACTCTCCTATCCATTATCCAAGTCATTAATGCAAATAATGAATAGTACTGTTCCCAAGATTGACCCCCTAAGGTACCCCACTAGATATGTCTCTCCAGTTTGACAGCAAGCCATTGATAACTTGTTGAATACGGTTTTTCAACCAGTTTTTCACTCACCGTATAGCAACTTCATCTAGACCGCATTTCCTAAGTTTGCTTATGAGACTGTCATGTGGGGCTGTGTCAAAAGTCTTACTCAATCAAGCCGTATCAGCTTCCTACCACCTATTAGGCCAGTAATCCTGTCAAAGATGGAATCTAGGTTGATTTGACATGATTAGTTCTTGACAAATCTGTGCTGGCTGTTACTTATAACCTGATTATCCTGTAGATGCTTACAGATTGATTGTTTAATAACTTGTTCCGGCATTTTTCCAGGTATCAAAGTTAGTCTGGCTGGTCTGTAATTTCCCAGGTCCTCCTTCCCCCCCATTTTAAAGATCGCTACTGTATTTGTTCTTCTCCAGTCCTCTTGCACCTCATCCATCTTCCATGAGTTCTCAAAGATAATTTCAAATGGTTCTGAGATTGCTTCAGTTAGTTCCTTAAGTATCCTAGGGTGAATTTCATTAGACACTGCTGACTTGAACACTTCCAACTTATCTATTTTTTTTCCCGTTTGTTCGTACTATAACTATACTTTAAATATTATGATATGGCTACATTTTGTATTCTGGTTACTTATGTTACAGTTATACTCTGTGGGTACATTTAATATTTTAATTCCCCCACCACTTTGGCCTGGGGCTCCCCACTTCTACAAAGGTTCTGGTGCCCTTGAGTTAAGGCCTTCGGTGGACACTGGCTCTGATTCTCCATTGTATTCTATGCTGGTATAATTCCATTGATATCCGTGGAGCTACACTGCCATAAAATTGATGTAACACAGTGGAGAATCAGACCTGTTCTTGTTCAGAGTGATGTACATTTATGGTACCTTATAATGGTGCTTACGACTGATGGAATAGTGGCACACAGACAACACAAACGTTTATTATGCTCTGTGCATCAATCAGCATATTGCTGTCAATCTGTGCGAGTTTATCTGTGCTGCTCCTAAGCCAGGGAGATTTTTTGGCTAGGCCAGCCAGTGGCACCCTAATCTTATTTTAAGATTTGCTTTATTGGGAGCATGGAGAAAGAGGTCTACTCTCCAGGGAACTGTAGAAATTCTATGGGTCTGAGCCACCTTCTCCCTCCTTTCTCCCGTCTTTATCTGGCAAACACAAGACCCTATTTGAAAAAACAAACATAGGAGTCAACACCATAGATCATCAGACCGGTCAGTGGTCCATTTAGCCTGGTATGTCGCCCTTCTGTAAAAGACCAGAGAAGAAACTGAAGAAATAATGCTATAGATGGGGGAGTGGGGAAACAGAATTCCTTCCTAACTGTCCTTAGCTGAGCTAGCATAACTGCAAATGTTATTAATGTTCATAAAATGATCCTGTATTTCTGAAAAAGACAGCCATATTATCTGCCATGGTGGCAGCAAATTCCTTAGACCGACTCTGTGCTGCTTTGAGAACGATTTCCTTTTACTGGTTCCAAATTTACTGCCCTTTAATTTCATCAAGTGTGTTCCTCTTGCTCTTCCAGTATTATGGAGCTGGGTAAGAAAGGTATTAATATTAATTCTTCTTGTCAGCAGCAAAATACAAATCTGGGTAGTAGCGAATTATTTTCTCTCCGATTGCTTTGAGTTTTTTTTAATGTTTTGTAATCCTCCCCTTAAACCTCGTCAACCAGGATTGATTATAATATAGTTTTTATCTAGTTTTCCTCAGAGAAAGTAATATATCAGTAAACATGCCATTAGTTTACCATCTAAAGCGTAGTCAGGTCATTGTACGTATTTATTTATACTTGTGCTGCAATCTTCAAACAAAATATTACAATGGAAGTCTGTGATTGAATTATATTTGATTTTTAAACTGGCAACAAATTCCTTTTTTGAGCGCTCACTAATAACGCAACACAGTGCAAACTGGTGTTCTCTATGGGCAAACTGTCCCCAGGTGCTTTGCAATTCAGTAAACTGACCCAAAGAAAAATTCTTATTTTTTTTTAAATTGGATTGGTCACAGAATACAAGCATGTTAGAGGCCTAAATTTCAGAATCAGAGTATCTGCCTGGGACACTAAAGAAGAGAGACAGCACAGAATCCAAAGGGCACCACAGTTAATGGTTTGAAATCTGAAGGTCATGTGTCTACAGTGTGTTTAGTCTTCAAGCCAGTTCTTTACCAGCTAAAATGCACTCTGCCTCCCTCCTACACCAGACTTGTAGACTTGGATGTGCTGCACAAAATAATTATGTACAAAAGATTTCTTGAAATTTAGTACACTTGTGCATATAACTTCCCCGCTGGCTGTAGACAAAATACTGAGGTGACTTAAATGATGTTTTAAGTTTCAGGTCAGTAAGTGGGTGTTAGTAGGTGTAATTTAACGAATCACTGACTTGTATCTTATACCCTTTTACTCCCAGCTGTTGGATGCTTTTCCTGCTCCAACCCCACCCTTTTGTCTCTGACATGTTAATTACACCCAGGTTTCCATTAAGGCATAAGCACAAGAGACGTGCATAGAATGCCAGGTCCTGGAGTCAGGTGATGGCATTATCTATGTACATAGATAAATATACATAGATAGATTTCACACTAAAAATAACTACATTGAAATGTTATTTAGGTTGCAAAGTCCAAGCATTCAAAAGTTACCAAGTGCTACAATTAAGGTTGCCCAGGCAAAATTAATGCGGCCCTCTTGTGCATATGCATTATGATGCAGTCTTTCATTACATGATGACCTACTACTTTTTCCACAAAACCCATGCCTCATTCAATGCCCAAGATGGAGTAGGCTCTGGGGATGATGAGAGTTGTGGAGCGAAGGAGGCTGTTGTCTTTAGGACTAGTACTTCATTTGTTGCAGAGTTGGAAGGTGTATAGTGAATGAAGTAGGGACTGTAGCATAGGTGCCAACTTCTCCTCGTGCCCCCGCCCCAACTGCACCCCTGCCCCGCCCCATTCCAACCCCTTCCCCAAAGTCCCCACCCCAACTCCGCCCCCTCCCTGCCCCATTGGACTCCTTCCACAAATCCCTGCGTCGGCCCCGCCTCTTGCCCACCTCCTCCCCTGAGTGCGCCACGTTCCCACTCCTCTGCCCTCCCTCCCACAGCTTGTTACACTGCAAAACAGCTGTTTCGCGGCGGCAAGCCTGGAAGGAGAAGCGGGGACGCGGTGCGCTCAGGGAAGGAGGTGGAGGCAAGCTGGAGAGCGAGGGTGGTGTGGGGAGGTTGGCTGCCGGTCGGTGCATAGCACCCACCAATTTTTCCCCGTGGGTGCTCCAGCCCTGGAACAACCCATGGAGTCGGCGCCTATGGACTGCAGGAAAAGAAAGGAAGGTCTCGTGGTTAAGACAGAGTTGGATTCTATCCCCGACTTGGCCACGCTGTTCCTATGTGATAACTGGGCAAGTCACTTGTATCAGACTTTTCACAGGTGATTAATTTTGTGTTTCTCATTTTCTGAGTGCCTGACTTGAGACCATGGGGTCTGACTTGCAGAAGTTTTGAGCACTCACAGCTCCAGTTGAAGTCAATACATTGCTATATAATGCTAAGTACTCTGCAAAGTCAGGTTGTAGGCATCTCAAATTGAGCACCCGCCATTGGCAGATACTGTTGACTTTAGTCTCTGAGTGCCTCAGTTCCCCATCTACATAAAGGGGGATAATACTACCCCATGATCTAATAGAGGTGTTATGAAAAAATAATTTATGTTTGTGAAACACTGAGGGGCAGATTTTCAAAAGTATTTAGGTATCTAAAAATACAGATAGGTGCCCAATGAGGTTTACAAAAGCACCTAAGAAGGTTAGACGCCTAACTCCCATCTGTGTCAATGGGAGTTAGGCATCTAACCATGATTTATCACTTTTGAAAATCCCTCTCTGTGTTTTAGGCACTTAAATATCTTTGTAAATCTGGCGGTTGGGTACTGTAGTGATGTCCACCACAGAAAAGTCAATGAGGAAATTAATAACTCTGTCTCTAGGGCAGAGTTTGAATAGTGTATGGTAAATTAATCTTAGGCCCAAACATTAAATAATGAAGAGAAAACAAAATATTCAGTGGGTGCTGAATGAGGCAGGGATCCTGTGGAAAAATAGTATGTGATCATGTAATTATAGACAGTATTGTAATGCAGACCTGTAAAGGGGGATGAATTAAGGTTGCACAGGCTACCATAATTCTGGCCTTTCCTTACCCTTGAGTGCTTGACTTTGCAATTTTAATGTTCTTGTAGAGTAGTAGTAGCTGTATGTGTAATTCCCTAGGTTTTGAAAAAGGAATTCCATCACGCGACATCGTATTGACACCCACATCAGCCATCAGCAGGGCTGGAAACTTTAGGTCCGTCACACAGACCTTGACCGCTTGAACTAATGGAATAACTGATAGCAATAGTAGATTGTCTCCTTTTAGATGGAACCAGCACCAAATGGGGACGAGGCACACATTTTGCCAGCGGTTTTCACAAATATGTGTTAACAGCAGAGGAAAGGCAAGACTCAGGAATCTTGGGTTCCATCCCAGGCTCTGAAGGGGAGTGTGCTGTGCTAGTCGCAGACCCTTCTGCCTGTTGCCTTTAAACTTGACCCTTTTTGGCACCTTCTGTTTTGGCTGAAATTAAATTTATGTATAATATATATATAATCAGCCTGAGGCAGACACCCACTATGGAAAATTTCAGCCCAAACAATTATAACAGTTAGCAAAGTTATAAGCAACTGCAAATGGTGTTCAGATGGGATGTATCAGGCAACCTTAATAAGCCGTGCTACCAGCCCTGCCTATAATTAGCTACATGTGGTTATACATTCTAGCTTTTCTTTTTGCAACTATGAGGACGAGATGCTTTATAGACTTACAAGCTTTTTTTATAGCTTGGACTTCTGCACTGGTGGAACCAAGTGTTACTGACCAACCACCATGCTCTGTGTGTGTGTGTGTGTATTTTTCCTTTAGCCTATGTGGAATTCAGTAATTTTCTTAGCTCTCCCACATCCTCTCTCTGCAGGATTCATTTAGTTTATTTGTGAGCTCTGCTGATAAACTGCATCATTTTGGGTTTTCCATTGTTCTTAGCCAGCTTTTGAAGTGATTTGTGATTTTGAAAAGATGGTAATGTCTTTTGTTATGTTTTGCTTGCCACTGAATTATTTTCCATTCTAATGTTATTCCTAATAGTCTCATCAAACCGTTTTGTTTTTGGAAATAGCAATTGCTAAGCTTGTTTTTGTTCTTCCTACCAAGATTCTTGGAAGTACCCCACTGATCTTTATGCCAAATGTGTGTAGGGATTCTGTCTTCCATTGATATTTGACCCCTCTCTTTCCAACATTCAGGCTATCTCCAAAAACAAATAGTTCAGAGAAAATGTTAACTATTGTCTTTGCAATGATTACCATAAGATGCAGACTCACAAAAAGCCAAATTATGCTTTGAAATCCCAATTCCAAAGCAATAGAATGTCACCTAAAATACATTTGCCAATTCCTGTCCAGCTCTCTAGTTGCAGTCTCACTGATCTGATTAGACCTTGCTGTAGGGGCAAGAGTTTTCTTCTGCTCTCTTGAGCCTCCCCACTGCTGTTGAGCAGCTGTAAACACAGGAACCAGCTTTGCACTTACAATCCCCTGAAAATGTAAGGAAACCAAGATTTTGGGCAACATTTTCAAAAGCACCTAAGAGACTTAGAAGCCTAGCTGCCATTTTCAAAAGTCCCTTGGGCGTCTAATTCCCATTGACTTTCAATAAGTCTATATGTTCCTGCAATGTGGACAATGGGCGTGTGATATGTAGTGCACCCTGAAGTATTGTACTGTAGCTGCCCCATGTAGACCCTGGCAGTGCAAGCTAAAAGGTACGTAGTTTGTGTTAACCTAGTCCAGTGTGAAATGGACCACGTTAACATGAACTAGGTACCTTTCAGTTCATGCTAATATCCAAATTCTATTAACAATAAAGTCAATGGGATGGGATTGATTCCTGGCAAAATGTTGCTAATTTTGTTGAACAGAAGTTGTTAATATCAGGGTTGCTATTAAGCAATATCCACTGTATTTATGTATTTCTAAATCACCATCCTCACCTATGGAACTATAGAAATAACAAGTAACTATCCTTTCAAATGGAATAAAGAGCTGTTTATTCACAGGCTGATTACAAGCAACCCTGCACAGCCCAGACCTAGGCAGCATGGGCTAAGCCTAGCGTTGGGAATCTGGAAGTACTGACTACTCAACCTGGCTTTCCCACCTGTTTGCTAGGTGGTCTTAGATAAGTCACTTACCTTGCTGCCCCAGTTTTCCCAATTGTACAATGGACATATGACCGTCATTTGGTCTCAGGTGTCCAGTGGTGCAATGCTGAAGACTGCTGTGTGACCCACCGTGCAATCTATGGTTTCCTGTTGTCTACAGAGAACAGAAAATAGCTTCACTTTCTTCACAGCACCTGCCTTTCGTGGGATAAATTCGTCAGTATTGGTACTTGGAACGTGCAAAGCACTAGGTACTATTAATTACGTCTAAATAACGCAATGGAGAGAAGAGCAAAGGAGAGTAATAACGTTTGCCCAATCCAACTGTGAGCATGTATTAAATTATTTATTACTAGAAATGTATCTTGCTGCTAATCAAACATCTAGTCCTTTTTCTTTTTTAACAAAAAGTGTTCAACATTTTGTACCCCCAAAAAGTTTGTGACTTAATTTAGAGCTTAGGAAAGCAAGAGACTAATGGTATTGGTTCAAAACATCAGGCATAGTGAAAACAAGGCATTGTTATTAATACTTTCTATATAGCACTGTAGGTATACATGGCACTGTGTATGTTTCCTACACAGGAAACTCTGTGCTCTATATAATGTACCTCAGTCCTCACATTCAAGCCTCTCCCCACTGGTAGTTTTGTCCTGTTCTTCCGCTCTCAACGAGTGACTGAAAAGTGTGAAAAGTTGGGTGAGCTAATATCTTTTATTGGACAAACTTCTGTTGGTGAGAGAGACAAGGTCCAAGAAAAGATATGACCTCACCCACCTTGTCTCTATAATATCCTGAGACCGACACGGCTACAACAACACTGCATACAACGATGAAAAGTGTGAGGCAGAAGAGGGAGGAAGAAACACTGCCTGGTAGATAGGGCACTAGATACTGAATCAGAAAATTTGGAGTCTGTTCCTGACTCTGTCATTAATGTGCTGCATGGCCTTGGGTAAACCACTTTGCCTCACTGTGTTTCATTTTCCCCTTTGGCTTCTTGTCTAGTTAGATTGTAAACTCTTCAGGACAGGGACTGTCTCTGTATGGTGCCTAGCTCAGTGGGTTCCTTATCTCAGTTGTGGTCTCTAGCTGCTACTGTAAGACAAACAGTAAACAGAGCTGTGCAAGGGACTCAAAAGGAGCTTAGCTAATAGCAGAAAACTCCTGTAAATTAATTAAACCATCATTTATTTAATGTCAGATCTCCGGAAGTCCAAGGTTCAGGGCTACTGCATAACCCACTGCACCGTCTTCGTTCTCTCCTGTGAACAGAAAATAACTTCACTGTCTTCTTTTTAGTGGAGGTGAATACTACACAGTTCAAAGTGGGTCAGTCCTTTAGATTTCCTTTTACATCTGTGTACATTTTTTTACATATGGGGACTGATCACACTCCCATTAAAGTTAATGGCAAGCTGCTCGTGAGCTGTGTGAGAAGGACCAGGACCACAATGATAACAGACTGTCATAGCATGGTACATTTCCAATGTTTTCTAAAATACAAACGTAATTAAATCATTCCAGAAGGGGTATTGGATCCTGGGCTAGGGAAGTAAGTATTTGTAGAGATGAGGAGACTGAGTCACAGATAATTAACCAGGGGCTGGCCAAAATCCAGACAGCAAAGCACTGGAACAATTTGATTGTTTATTATTATTTGTACTGCAGTAGTGTCTAGGCTCATCCATTCAAGATCTGGGCCTCACTGTGCCAGGCCCAGCACAGGTCCATTGTAAGAGATAAAAACCTATCCTCTGAATGGACAGACAATGGAACTTTGCTACTCCCATTTTGCAGTCTTCAGCATAATGAGGGTTTGCTCCTTGATAAGGGCTCCCAGGTGCTACCACAATAGAAATAATAATGAATAATAATAATCAAGTACAAGACCAACCTTTGCCTCTAATTAAATGAGAACTTGGGAGTTCCTGCCTCCTAGCTCAGTGCCTTAGATCATGCCGGCTCTCTGGTTAAAGTTTCTAAAGTAGGGCATAAATTATTTCCATAAGAATCTCTTCTATTTCACTATGTACAATTAATTGTGGTTCCAAACAGGCTTTTTTCTTTTTAATTATTTCAGTGTGAAATCACAATCAATCCTCATTTTTAAGGCTCATCACATGCAATAATCCTTTTATTTAAGACAGCTGTACTCTGGCTCCCAACTGCTTTGAAGTGCATTACCAATTCCCTCATCAGAAAACAAACCTTGCTATAAGATGAGACATGAAGGCCTGAGCTTCCTGTTTAAGTTGAGCACAATCCTGTAGGGAAGAAACCTTTCACCACATGACTAAAAGGTGGCCTTTGATTAGCAATGACAGTGTTATGCTGTCTATTAACTTTCAATATATTCAGATTGTGCCTCCAACGTTACCCCCCACTTTTAGTCTGGACTCTTAAATTACAGTTCCAATGAGGTAATGCATCACAAGCCGCACACTGAAGCTGTTGTGAATGTTGCCAGGCCCACAGGATTGCATCTTTATATCTTGTTAGTGGTTGAAGGTTGGCTTTGTTTATATTTCTATAGCAAAGCGTGGTTGAAGAGGGACAATCGTACAAAAACCATGTGGTTCTTCTATCCTTGAACAGCTACACATGTTGTGTCTGATTTACCCCGCTCAGCCACACTTTGCTATAGCTATAGTAGCAAACCAGACTATTCTTCTGTTCTTATTCAGTGTTTTTAATTTATTACTGTTATGGAAAGGAAAGCGGGGAAGGAAATGGCCTTCATGGACCTGAAAGGTGGATTTTCTGGTTAATTTTCAATTTCACCTCTTTGAGAAACAAAGTAAAGACTCAGTCCTGAAACCCTTGCTCACGTGACTGTTACTATTTTTCAGCGTATTATAGGACACTTAAATAAGCCATAAGCCAGGCTGTATGGTTCAACACTCCAACTGAAAGCTAAATATAATCAAATGTGAAATTCCCCTTGTCCACCACAGTCCTCTTTCAGGCACAGAAGATCTGTCTAGCCCCTCTGCCATTTTACACCTCTGCTACTGTGAAGCCCCCATCTCATGACCACCATCTTCCTGACTGAGGAAAACAGCACAGGGCAGGGCTGTCTTTGAAGCTCCTTAGGGTATGTCCACAGTGCAAAAGCTGGTCTACCTGAACTAGCTGGAATCCAGCTAGTGTGGGTAATATTAGCAGTGAAGACAGTACAGCGTGGGCTTCAGCACAGATGGTAGGCCCTGGGTAGTTATGGGGCTTGTTAGCCCACTCTGAAGACTTATTCTAACATTTCAAACCTCTGAGCAGCTTCGGGGGGCGGGGGGAGGGGGGGAAATCCACTTGCCAGAGGAATATTAGCTCCTTCTCCACCAAAAGGGGAACTTCTCCTCCAAAGCACTCCTGCCTGGGTGCTGGGGCAGGCAGGATTCCATGCTGGGCCAGAAGCAGGTTTTCTATCCATAAACACTTCACAACATTTTTAACTTGCCAGTCTCTCTTTAACTAATGACAAGTTGGACTTTCACTGGAAATGACCAATAACTGCTCAGTGACGCCTGGTCTTACGGGAGGCAAGTCTTCTGGAGTATATTGCAGGACGTCAGTCTACCGCTCTAGTTCAGTGGTCCTTCTTTCTCAAATCCAGTTTTGACTTCAGTGAACAGAGTAAATTCGTTAGCTCTGCAATGTAACAGTAACAGAAAGGGTCCCTTTGACAATTAAATGCCACAAAGTAGGATCTTTGAAGAAAATCTCTCTCTCCTGGGGAGAGAGGAAAGTCTCAGTGTTAAGGAGAAGAGATTTTTCATTATAGATTTTAAGATTAAACCTGAGGGATTGCTTGTTCTGGAAGGCTGCCATGTGTCTTGTATCAATAAATGAATTTCAATTGTCTGATTTATAACCATGTTTTTAGGTAATTGTTCTCTAGTGTAGCTCTCTGATTTCTTGGAGGTGGATTAGTACCTAATTAAATATGTGGAACAGCAGTAATTCAGAGCAAATTAATTGCTAGGAGTGGTTTTGAACTTGGTCAGTAGTCACAAACAGTGAATTTGCTAGATCTTCAATCACTACATTCACTGCTGCCTTATCTATTTAAAATATAACCCTAGAAACAAATGTTAGAATATTCGTTTTACAGTTTGCAATGCAAAAAAATAAAAATAAGTGTCTTTCGGGCCTGACTTTTATTTACATTAAATCCCTTTTACCCTGCTCTGGCCTTAAAGTGGGCAGAAATTACATCTACAATGATATAATTTAGGCCCATTTTACGGCCCCTTTACGCTGCCAGAATAGTGTAAAGGGGCTTTTGTGTAAATGAGAACTAGGTCATTCATCTTCTAGCTCACTTGTAAACACAGTGTTTCTTCAATGGTACGAAAAAGATGAAGTAAGGAGGAGTCCTCTCACAGCACTACACATTGACCTGAATCAAAGGCCATGTTTCAGGAAAAACTCCCCTTGACACTAGAGTAAGGAGTTTGGGATCAGGCTGAAATTTCACAGAAGCTTGAACTAACCACAGCTGTGCTCTTAGTCTGCTCCCTGGCTTACATGGAAGACTGCAGTCTGCAGGGCAATTAGTCTGGTACCTTTCATGAGCCCTAAATTGAAAGGAAATGCTGTAGTTTTGAAGTATGGCATAGCGGGAGGTAACACTGTATATTAATGACATGTTTTAGATTGCATTAAATACCAAAACTTCAGGCCACATTGTGATGGGAACCTTGTGCTTAGGGCAGAGTGGGAAGATGGTGCAAGGAGCTTCCCCCCATACCTGCCTGGCTCACAATTGCAGTCTCTAAGCTGAGGATTGGCCTTGTGCCTCACAGGGGTTAGGGAGGAGGGAGAATGGCATGGATGCACATGGGGAAAGTGGCTGCACAACCCTGATGCTGCAATCTGTGTACCTGCCATGTTCACCTGGGAACTCCAGAAGAGGTGATGTCTTAAAGGTAAGACCGAGCTCTGTATTAGTGCACAGTGAAGCTGCACAGTTAAAACCACAGATTTCAAGAAATGCTGAGGCTCCAGCACCTACATTAACTAGGCCGTGTTGCACAGTCTGTGCATCTTATAATACACATTATGACCAAAGCAGTAATGTATCAATAGAAGACATTACGTATTCTCTGCACAATGAAGCCAAGTTAATGCTGCTGTTGGAATTTTCTAGAGTGCTGGACTTTTTGTCATTTTAACGATGCAACTCATATTCTATTAATGTGCTTTTTTGCTTTGCTTTTTTTTTTTTTTCTCAGAAGAGGTATTGTTTGTACTTAATGAAGTTAGCATTGAAATGGTCGCAGTTATGCCCTGCAGTTCATATATCACTGGCGTGAGTGGGTAAGGGAACTATAAGTCCCCACTTTTGTTGCTGCTGTTTGGTTGGAGGCAGTTTTCTGCAAGGCTGTGTTGACCGGGGGCAGCAGCACATCTGTTTACACTGCGGTTGTGTCTACAGTAGCACTCTCAGGGAATTCTCCCCTAGTTGCACTGCCATCAGTGGGAGCAGGGCTGAGATGGTTTTATCACGTAATTGGCTAATCCTTCAGGTGTTGTGCATCGTGCTGCTTTAAATAAAAAGAAGGGCATCTGAGTTCAATCCAGAACAAGTCATGTCTGAACATGAGTTCAGAGCTCTGGTCCACATCACAAATATCAGATATGGTGAATACTAATGTAACCTGAATCTTAAGGGTCTGATCCCATGCCCAAGAAATCAGAGATTTGCCGTCAACGTCAATGGGAGCAGGAGCAAGCACTGTTGTTTATTTCCCTTTTTTGATATGGCTTCCTTGGATGCTAAAGGCACATACAATAGTTAATCTAATTTGCATCGCTATCATGGGGCCTGCAGTATGGGAAAAAACTAGTACTTTAATTGGGAGGGCCTGATGATTTTTTACCTTTTAGATCAGGGACAATTTCTTCTGTACTGTCTGAAATTCTGAATGAGGAAGTACAGAGTTGGGTCCACACCATCAAAAAAAGAACTTATAAAAGCTACATGTTGTTCAAAG
This sequence comes from Lepidochelys olivacea, assembly GCF_965140295.1. NCBI lineage: Eukaryota > Metazoa > Chordata > Testudines > Cheloniidae > Lepidochelys > Lepidochelys olivacea. Next base: position 166,051,035 of record NC_140411.1, on the reverse strand, counting down.
AGACTAAGGACACCTAATTATGGCTTTTCTGTTCATCTGTCTAATGTCATGGGGCTTGATCATGCTTCTCTATTGATTAGATTTAGAAGTCATTTTCCTTCCCCTCTGCAGTAATATCTGCAAAAACTTCTAAAAGCTCCTTAGATGAGAACCAGAGCTAAATGTTCATGTCATAATACTCTTACATCCAGTTATCCTGGTTCATCTCAGAGCCTCCTATTGTAAACCCTTAAGCTCCAAGTTCTGCAGAAGGGGAATAAGAAAACAAACCCAAGCAAGCTATTTTTATCAAATGATATCTGAAGCATGTTTTTTTTTTAAAAAAGAATAGTAATTGACGGAATTCAAGTTGAAATCATTGGACATGGGCAGTGTGTTTTCTTTTCATTGAAATAGTTAAGAAGGGGGCACGTGTTTTTACAAGTGGATTTTTGTGTTTGTGAAAGGTTTTATGTTCCCAGACCCAAATAAGCCAATGATGCCTCTTTAATTAACTAAAGTGACATTAATTGGGTCAACAAGAAACATAATGTAACAACAAAACAAATTAATATAGCACAGTGAGTGAGTGGGCCCTTGTAAACAATGGCCACTAGCCATTCCTGGCTGCAACTGATCCCAACTGAACGAGGTTTTTGAACTCTGAATGTTCCAGGTTTAAAAGGTGGAGTAATCACAGACACAATCATGACTCCTAGGGGAATTCTGCACCAAAAGAGTAAAAATGCTGAGCACAATATTTTAAAATAAGGCATATTTTATTTGTCAAAATAACACAATATAATCACGCCAGTTTTTGTCTTTCAGGAAGCTATGGTGTCAGTGAAAAAGGATCTTAATCTTTGGTTTATGCTGATAGGGAGGGAGCTGTTGGTGGGATGTTCTCCAGGAGGGCCCCTAAACTTTGTCATCAACTTCCTCCACTGGTCTGAAATTTGCAGACCTTTGGCTTGTCTTTTTGGTGGGGCATTTGGGAAGGGGGGGCATCTGGGGAAGGGTTGGATATTTTCAATCTTTATTACTGAAAGAGTTTGGATGGTTTATCTCTGCCATATAGTCGGCTTTGGGCGAGTTTGTAATTCTCCACTCGATGAACCACTTAGGTTCAAGGCTGATTTCCATTGGTTAAGTGCTCCAGTTCAAGGAGCCTAGCTGATTTAGGAGCCTAAATTTAGATTTCAAAAGGGATTTAGGCAGTTAAAAGCCTAAATCCCATTGGCTGTCAATAGGATTCTGGCTCCCAAGTACTTATATCACTTTTGAAAATGAGATTTAGACTCCTAAACCAGTTAGGCGTTGCAGCACTGAGCATCACAACACCTAAATATCTTTAAATATGGGCCTTAGTGCACAAAAAACTATTTTTCAGAAGGCGGGGTGAACATCTGTGGATGTTTTGAACCTTAGAACATTTGACTTCAAATATATATAATCTCCTTTTCCAAGGTTTGGCAGAGTGTTTTATTCCCCACTGGAAGAACCACTGGGGTTCAAGGGTGATCTTACTTATTTGATCTTGCTTAATCACTCCAGTTCAAGGAAGTTGCAAACTCTGCTGGCAGAACTTGTGAACTGATTACTAAGATGTCTGTGTTTTACTGTAAACCATATGTTCTCTTTACATCACATCTATAATTATATTAAGTTATAGACCATCTGTATAAGGTTTGGATGGTGGCGGTAACTTTAGCAACTTTGGCTAGTTTTGAAATATTTTCAGCTCTTTTATATTATCATTGTACAATATATTAATGCAAACTATCTTTGCATACAGTAGAGCAAGTGACATACAGCAGAGCACAGAATGATGATGCTAACAGATGTTTAAAAAAAATACCTTCAACCAAGTAACACATCAGCTTTTATTATTCCAGAACTAACACTGGAATCTGTTGGAACTTTGCTTTCTCATCTGCTGGATCCTTGCGTTCTCATGTGCACATGATGTTCCTACTAGCTACAGGAAAATCTCTGCTTAGAGGAAAAAATATAATTTCTGATGGCGATCAAGTGAGTTACTCTCATGTGTGAGTTGATGTAGGGTTTGATAGTTGTCCTCTTGGGAGTATAATTCTTTTCTCACAAACAGCGCAGCTACCAACTGTCATTGTAAACCAGTGAAACTAGCTTCTTACTGTATTCCAAAATGTTAGGTCTCCATATATTGCACTGTTGACATATGTTCAGCCCTATCCATTAACTAAGCAGAATTATGTGTCTAAAGAAAGTGTGTCAATTAGGTGACAAAAACATTTACTTTTCTCTCTAGCCCTGAAAAAAGCAAGGTACTTGAGTATGTGTGTTACTCAAAGCATATAAGTAGTCCCATGGACTTAATGGAACTACAATAGAGCCTCAGAGTTACGAACAGACCAGTGAACCACACAGCTCATTTGGAACCAGACATACACAACCACACAGCTGCAGAGATAAAAAAAAAATAAAAAAGAGAAAAGCAAATACAGCACAGTACACACCTGATTTCCACATGATTTTCATTTACTAATTATAGCAATAACTAAAACTAAAACATTCTACAGACCAGGGCTGGGCAAACAAGTGATAATCGATGTGATGAATTTTGTCCTTCTTCCCAATTCACAAATTGTTCATGAACAGACTTTGAGGCTGGTTTTTTTTTTTTTTTAGAAATTTGTTTACTGTTCATAATTATTTGAGGAATGTTTCATGCAAACCCATTTTCCTCTGTGAATTACTCACAATGTCTTTGCTGCATGTACTTGCTATTAGTTATCACTGTATAGTGTTGGTAGAAAAACTGAAAAAGTTCACTGAAATCTTTGTCAAAAGTGGTCCTTCTTTTTGGTAAATAAATAGTTCTTTTACTGATGATTTTCTTATCAGCTCCTCCACTGTGAGATTAGTCACATACTGTTGACTCTGTTCCCTGATTGGATAAGTGCTACTGTAATGGAAAGCAGGGAGAGGGATTGAGCCAGTGAACCCATGATTCTTGCAAGAAGAGGGAGAGAGAGAGCATTTTGTGAAGTTACAAGTACCTAGAGCGGTAGGATTAAGGATTTTTTAGGACACTTCAAAACTTCCTTTCTGGGCCTCTTGAATTAGGCCTTTCCTCAGACTTCACTGCTAGGCCGTTATACTATTACAGTCTGGGGTCGTGTTTTTGAGAAGCAGCATGGTTAAGTGGATATGGCACAGATGTAAGTTCTAATCCAAGCTCTGCTCTTGGCATGCTGTGTGACTCGGGGGAAATCACGTTACCTCGTTTCCCCCACCTGCCTTTATCTTGTCTATTTAGACTGTAAAAGCTTTGTGCCAGGCACAGTCTCTTACTTTGCACTAGTGCAGTGTCCAGCACAATGGAACTTTGATCTCAGCTGGGCCTTTAGGTGCGAATATAATGCAAATAATTAATAATAATGGTAATATTTTTTTCTCCTGTCCTCCTCCCAATCTTCTCTTCTGATCTTCTTTGTCTTCACCCTCCTTTCATCCAGTTGTCTTTCTACCTCCATTTTGTCCCCAATTTTCTCAGTCTCTCTTGCCTATCCCCGCTTTCTCCTTGCCTGACAGCAAATTACTAAAGAAGGCTGCTACACTACATCTGTTTGTAATACACAGATGGGGCTCAGTTGTGCCTTACAAGCATTGGTCCATGTTGAGTATGGTGCTGCCCTGAGAGTGACCACCTTTTCAAAATGCAAAACCAGGACACATGCAGGAGCCCCACCCCCTTAGTGGCCCCAGCCCTGCCCCTCCTCTTTGCCAAGTTCCCACCATCTGGCCAGGTTGGAAGCCAGAACCAGGCAGCGGTAAGAGCTGTGCAGGAAGCCTGGGCCACTGTGGGGAGCCCTGGAGCCTCCACTTACCCTGGGTGGGGGGCTGGGATGCCCAAAAGCAGCCACCAGCTCGTGTTCCCAGCCCCCAGGGTGCACTGACCAGGGCAGGTGGAGGGTCCGGGGCTCCCCATAGCAGCCCTGACTTCCTGGGAAGCTCTTATTACTGCCTGGCTCCAGCTTCTAGCCTGGCCAGGGGCAGGGCCTCATGGGGAAGTGGAGGAACAGAGGGTGGGGCCTCATGGTGAGGGTGGGCTAAGGCCCACCTCCGCCTCCCACCCCACTGGGAAGAGGCTGGTGCCGCCCCTGAGCCTTGGGCAGGCATGGAGCAGTGCTGCAGGGAATCTGGGACAAATGCTGTTCCAGAGTCATTCAGCCTTGGACCGGGACTTGAAATGTACATTTTGGTGCAGTCCCGCTCAATCAGGGATGGGTGGTCTCCCTAGCTGTGCTATCCCCACTGCAGCACTGGAAGGGTTTGTGCTAGATTATTATTCTTTATATTATGGTAATACCCAGAGGTCACATTTTGCTCAACACTGTTACAATATGTTTGTAAGAGACTGTTCCAGCCCTGAAGAGCTCACAGCCTAAATAGACAAGACAAAGGGTGGGAGTGGAAACAGAGATATGGAGAGATAAAGTTACTTGCTCAAGGTCACACAACACATCAGTAGCAGAGCTAGGAATAGACTGTAGGTCTCCTGAGTTCCAGCCCAGTGATCTCTGATGGGCACCCAACCCCTCTTTGAGCTCTTGAATGCACAGAGAGTGCAGAGGCTCTATCATCCATTAGTAAAGTATATTAGGTTCCAATCTGGGCATCTGGCTGGCATAAAAACTGCCTGGCTCTTGCACACCTTTTGCCATCTGTCCTTGCACACCTACCTGGGGCTAGGAAAAGTCTAGCTCCTTACATGGAATGCAAAAACAATGAGGAGTCCTTGTGGCACCTTAGAGACTAGCAAATTTATTTGGGTATCAGCTTTTGTGGGCTGAAACCCACTTCATCAGATGCACTGAGTGACAAATACAGTAAGCAGTATATATATCACAGCACATGAAAAGATGGGAGTTGCCTTACCAAGTGGGGGGTCAGTGCTAACGAGGCCAATTCAGTTAAGGTGGAAGTGGCCTATTCTCAACAGTTGACAAGAAGGGGTGAATATCAAGAGATGGAAAATTACTTTTTGTAGTGACCCGTCCACTCCGAGTCTTTATTCAGCCTGATTTGATGGTGTCCAGTTTACAAATTAATTCCAGTTCTGCAGTTTCTCATTGAAGTCTGTTTTTGAAGTTTTTTTGTTGCAGAATTGCCACTTTTAAGTCTGTTATTGAGTGTCCAGGGAGATTGAAGTGCTCTCCTCCTGGTTTTTGAATGTTACAATTCTTGATGTCTGATTTGTGTTCATTTATTCTTTTGCGTAGAGACTGTCTGGTTTGGCCAATGAGCACGGCAGAGGGGCATTGCTGGCACATGATGGCATATATCACATTGGTAGATATGCAGGTGAACGAGCCCTTGATGGTGTGGCTGATGTGGTTAGGTCCTATGATGGTGTCCCTTGAATAGATATGGGGACAGAGTTGGCAACGGGGTTTGTTGCAGGGATTGATTTCTGGGTTAGTGTTTTTGTTGTGTGGTGTGTAGTTGCTGGTGAGTATTTGCTTCAGGTTGGAGGCTGTCTGTAAATGAGGACTAGCCTGTCTCCCAAGGTCTGTGAGATTGAGGGATCGTCCTTCAGGATAGGAAGTAGATCCTTGATGATGCGCCGGAGAGGTTGTAATTGGGGGCTGTAGGTGATGGCTAGTGGCATTCTGTTACTTTTTTTATTGGGCGTCTCCTGTAGTAGGTGACTTCTGGGCACTCTTTTGGCTTTGTCAATTTGTTTCTTCACTTCACCAAGTGGGTATTGTAGTTTTAAGAACGCTGGAAGGGCAATTCAGTACATGGTGACCCCTACGTCCTAAGGATGAGAGATGGCATTTGTAGTGTTCTCAAACAATACCTCATTTGACAATACGGTATTTATAAGACAGAGTACTGTGGCTATCTTTGTTACTCATATTGACATCATAAGCCATGGGAATATTTTTATAATAATGTGTTTTCCAAAAACCCTTGGTTCAGAAACAAGAGTTTTATTGTAAGTAAAAAGTTGTTTTAATACATGTTTTTATTGATACCCTGAAGGTTCCGCTCTTCATATTACAGGGCATCTCATGAACCATTCTGGCTTTGGGCTACAGAACATCAAAGTTAATCTTTAGTTTTACTTCTATCCCAGAAACCGTGAGTTGTGAAGCAGACACCCTAGAAATAGAGGAGCCCTCGGGGGACTGTATAGTATTAAAAAATGCTGATGTGAAATAACAAAATAAATATTAATTGATGCAAAATAAATGCTTTCCCTCACTCGGTCTAACTTTAAAATGGAGCAGGCTGAGAGTTAAAACTATACATTGTAAAAGTAGTTCATTTCAGAGCCTGGGCCTGCCCTGCCCTCCTAAATGTAATTCCTGACTCTGATAATTACATCACTGTGCACTGGGTCAGTGAAGATGCCCACGGACTACAAAAATGCACAAACCAAGTAAAAGAAGTAATGGAGAAGATAGGTAAAGTCATGTAAAGTCATGTTAATGCGGACTGTAGGGACAGAAATTAAAATCGGAGCAGAGAAACTGGAGAAGGTGGACAATTTTATGTATCTTGGAAGTACCATCAGCCAAGATGGTACTAGTTCTGAGGAAATAAGAAGAAGAATCGGGAAGGCAAATGCTGCATTTGGAAGACTCAAAAACATCTAGCAACTCAAAAACATCTCCCTCAAGACAAAACTGAATGTGTACAAAGCAACTGTTATTGCCATCACAACATATAGCAGTGAGACATGGCAACTTACCAAGAAAGATACGGAAAAGCTGGATGCATTTCATCACAAATGTTTGAGAAGAATATTGGGAATAACAGAGAGAGAAGAATGAAGAAGTCAGAAAAATTACTGGACAAGGTACCCTCTCACAAATAATCTACAAAAGAAGACATCAGTGGCTGGGACATGTGCTGAGAATGGAAAAAAAGAATGCTTACCAAATACCACCCTTGAATGGAAGCCAGAAAATGCAAGAAGAAAGAAAGGAAGACTGCGAATACCATGGAAACTAATGGTTCTGAACGACATCAAGCACCTCAACATGAAATGGGAAGATCTGGAGAGAAGGGCAGTTGACAGGATGGCAAATGTGGGTAACCCAATGTGCAGCAAAGCACGGGATGGACTAAGGTCTAAGGCACAGGGTCAGTGTAAGAATTTGGGGCAGTTGAAGTGAGATGATTCTTTGGGATGCACCCAACATTTAAGTTTCACCCCAGCTTGCTGTCAATGCAGCCCAGAAATTGGATTGTGGGAAAGAGCAGGGGGGATGCTTTAAAAACAATTTACAGAACCATCTGGATAAGGGTCAACAGGGTCAAAACATCAGAAGCAAAACATTGTGAAGTGGACATAGCCACAGTCCCATTGACAATGGGATCTATTCACTGCTACCCACCCCAGAAATTATAGCGGCAGACTTTGTGAAATGAACCAAACATATTTTCAAATGGACAAAATCTGTTTATAATCCTCATTGGGACTCTTGCTGTATGTTTCCAGCAGCTGTTTATATTGGTATTGGGGCAGCTGCAGAGTGCCTTTCCATCACAATTCAAGTGTTTGATGCCAAGGCAACCATAAGCTCCGATTGTCAGAGGATCCGGAAAGCTCCTCTGGGGAATTAAAGGTTCACAACACACGACGGCAATGGAGATTTTGCCATTGCTTTCAGTAGGAGCAGGATTGGTCCTTTAAGCCTCAATTCACTTTTTGACATAGTATGTAAGTGCTATTTTGTCTGGGTATCATTCAGAGAAAGTGTGATTCAACTCGACTCCTCCCACATTACCACAGGTACATCCCTTCTTTTGGGGGGTGTGAATATACCACAGTTGTTATTAGTTATACCAGTGTAAAACTATGAAATGAGCTGTGGCATCAGAGCACGTAGATTTTCATTGGGGGTTGGGGGCGAGGAGTGAGAGGGAAACTTGTAAGGCACTTGTAGAAGTAGGTTTCTGTACAATCATCTTTACTCGGCTGTCAGCTGTGAGAAACATTTCTGCCTGTATGACTTCCGGGATGGTCATGACAGCCAGGCGAGAGCACACCATATCTAAATTTGGCAGTTTCCTTTAAAATTTCTCACCGGTCAGCTGGTCCATGTCCACTGAGCTGGGAAAGAACTCTCCCCCTTCCCTTCAGCTGTCTGGGGATGCTGATGAGCATACTCTGGGGGATCCTGACATCTCTGTCAAGAGCTCAAGTGCCAGCACCCGGGTGGCTGAATTTTGTTCCATTCTGAAGCACTCAGGTGGTGTCTGCAGAGATAGAAGCAACACAATCATTCTTTCATCATTTGCTATTTTAAAAAAATCTTTCTGTGTATCCTTGAGATCTAATTTGGAGATCCTATTATAATAACCTACAAACGTCATTCCTCTGAGGTTGCTTATGGCACTTTGAATAAGCAAAGTATTCAGTGCCCATGTTGTGATGTAGATGAAATGTGCATATAATTCGCTTAAAACAAGTAAATGTGTATGGGTAAAGGGAAAGAAGTGTGTGCAGCGGGAATCAACAAACTGAATCTTTTTTTAAAAATTTCTTAATGGTTATATGGATTTTACTTTTTATTTTAAATCCTGAAACCACTGATGCACGTTGCAGGTCTTGCATGTGGCAATTTCATTTCCAGTGCATTGGATCTGCACGGAAGCAATACTGGAGTAACTGCAGCCATTTTTAGCGTGCTCTAGCTGTAGCTGACTTTGTGCATTCCTACACTGTCTGGGCCAGATCCTCAGCTGGCATAAATGGGTGGAGCTCCATTGATGTCAATAGAGCTGTTCCCATTTACACCAGCTGAGGACCTGGCTCTGCAGTTACAATACTACGTGTGTTGATTTCTCTAATGCAGGGTTTTCAACCTTTTCCATAGCACAACTCCATTTTCCACATTGGGAATGCCTCCCTCAGAATGCCTCCAGTCTAGCCAGGATCCCCTTGCCATTTAGTAATATGGGACGCACAGGGTGACTCACTGCCTGGCACCTATTTTAGTCTACGTAGATTTTTATACAATGCTTATCACAGCATCTGAATGCCTTCCAGCAGTGACTGCACATCTGTCACATGGTGTTAGTTCTCTCATCCTCTCCCCAGAGGGGGAAGCATGTGCAGTGGGATATCTTGGTTTGGTAGTTTTAAAAAATAAACACATAGCAATGGGTACATTTATGTGAGAGGGCAAAGAAAGGCACTTTGCATATGGAGTGGAATGTTGCTGAGGAGATGTGCTGCCGTGTTCTGTACTAGTTGGCATTTCCTAAGTGCTGAAAATTTCATGCCCAGATATATGGCATTGCTGTAGCTTAGCCGAGAGATGACAAAGGCGTGAAGAACTGTTCATGACCCACTTCCACATAGAGTCACAACCCTTAGGTTGAGTAATGCTCCCTGCTCTAATGCTTCTGGCTGATGGTCTCCGTGGCCAAAATCTCTTCTTCCCACACAATTAAGCAGCTTTCTGCAAGCTAGTTGGTTGCTGACCTCCACCCCAGAGGTGGCAGAATTTCAGTGATGTTGTTATGATATAGGTTGTGTTCCCATTAAGGCCAATGGCAAAGCTCCGGTTGACTTCAGTGCGGCAGGGGTGGGCCCCACTCTCTAAGTGTTTCGGGAACCTTCGAGACGAAAGGCACTACATATGTGTAAAATATTATTTTATTATCATCCTCTAGCTAATCAGGTTTGGAAGACAGCTGTGCATTTTTCCCTCTGAGAACTGATGAAACATGAAAATCACTTATTAGATAAAAAACCCGCAAAGTCAACACAATAAACTATGAGTTATTCAGTCGCTAATCTGTGAAATGAGCTAGGTCAGACATGCTTAGCTCCTCTGATAAATTGTTATTCTTGGAGATCTCATCCTTTCATGGAAAAGTACTGAGCCTGCTCTCTGCTCTTACCCTGTGATCAGTGTATAGCAGTAGGTCAGTGGAAAATTGGAGAAAATCAGCTGCATGTAGAATGTTAAGGGCATTATTTTTAGATGCTGCATTTCTTTGACTTCACACAATTCCCTGTTAAAAACAAGGCTGTCCCAGACCATTGTTGCATGATGTAAAGTGAAATTGTTCTTTAGAAATGGGATGCTAAACAAAATAGAAGAAAAGCAGATCTGTAAATCTGTTCAATGCTCACACATGAGATTAGAGGGAGATTTCAGAATTAATTTATGGGAGTCTCCAGGAACCATGGGAGCCAATGTAAAGTGAGCCACCTCCTCAATGAAAATGTTAACTTGGAGGATATAACTCCAGGTGGATTGCCTTCTTTTCCTCAATGGGATGTAAACTAATTTGTTTTCTAGGCACCACTACTTCTGGTGCCATGCAGCAAGGATCAGAGCTATATACAGGCTTTCTCACAGTACCAATCTCTTGTCCAAACAGGGGTGCTAATGTGAGTGGTTGCCAGTCCAGCTCTGTCTAGGACTAGGATAGTAATTAAATAAACAGGTCTAAAATGAGCTAGTACATTTTCCCATACACAACACACAACACATGTACTCCTAGTCTAGATGACTTTTAGGTTATGGAAAATAAGAAAGAAAGAAAGAAAGAAAGAAAGAACGAACGAACAAATATAAAATCTCCATGGGGAAGAAAGCAGAGTGTCTCTCGCACTGTAAAATCCTCCATCTGCAAACTCCTTATAGCCCTGTCCCCTATCAGACAGGTAGATAAATTTACCATTAAAAATGCAGTAAACAGACAAAAGGACTTGAAGCTGTATGCACCACTGGTACATTGTACACTTTTGATTTGCATCTGCAGGGCCTCATGGAGAATGAGGGATTAAAAAACAGATTATGTCATGGCTTTTGCTTGTACCAATGTTTCAAGTTTGGAATGCAACTGGTTAGTGCAAACATAAGATATCACAGAGTCTACTATTAAATGCAGATCCTGGGGAACGGTCAATAACGTACAGCATGTGTTTGTTCTCAGCACTGTTGTTGTTTTAAGAAGCAATGTTACATTTTTGCCTGCCTGTCTGTCTTGTGCTCTCAGTGCTCCCCCTGCTGGTGCCAAGACAGCATGAAGGAGAAAGCACCTGATTCAGATACAGAGGGGACAAGAGTCTGACTTGGAGGGGTGGAGGAAGGGCAGTGGAGGAAATACACTGAGACCAGGAGCCTGGAGGGGAGATGATTTAGATTGGATGAGGACAGTCTAGGACAAGGAACCTGGGGGGCAGGGGAGACTGAGACTGGAATGAGGAACCCAGGGGGTGGAGACTGGGACTCCATAAAGTACATACCACAAAAACTACATGTTGTAGGGTCGGTCCACCTCCCAAACACCCTTTCATGACCTGAGGTTGCTCTTCAGGCACCCTTCCATCAATCTTCCTTCTCTTCAGGGCTCCCCAACTAAACTCCACACAGATCAATCCCACAGGCCCTTCTGGCAGAGCTTGTTTTAGTCTGCTTGGCTTAGTTTCTGCCCTCAGCCGTATCTCTCCCAAACTACTGCTAGGCTTCCTGTCTCTGGCAGTCCCTGCAAAGCCAAGCCAAGGCAAAACCACAGCTCACTTTGCCCACCTCCCTTCTGCTTCCTGCTATTCTTCATAGGGGAAGAACTGATCTCTCTCAAGTGCGCCTCTTCAGGAATCAGGGTTGGCTGGGCCCAGGCCTCTAGCCCATAAAGGGGCAAGCCAAAGGAAGTTAAATTTTCAAAGTCAAGCATTCGAAAGTTAGGAAATACCAGAATGGAGGTTGGCTGTGCCAAATTAATTTGTCTGTGTGTGCATATGAATTACGATACAGTCTTTTTAATTACATGATCTCATAGTATTTTTCTCTACTGGACCCTTGGTTCATTCAATGCACAGGATGGATCTGCTCTGGAAATGAAAGGGTTGTGTAGTGAAGGAGACGCTTGTCTGTGGGACCCCTGCCTCATTTGTTGCAGAAGTTGGAAGGTGTATACCTAGTGCAGATACTGGGAAGATTTGGAAGGTATGTAATGAATGAGGCTGTAACTGCATGAAGAGGAGGAATGGTCTCATAATTTAGGCAGTTTAATGCTGCCCCCCAGGAGAATTGGATTCTATCCCTGGCTCTTGGTGGTAGTGGGGGGGGGGGGGAAGGTTCACCAAGTTATGTGATTTTTGACTAAGAAAAAGTAACACAGGTGGAGTTCTGTGCTACTAGGGGTAGAAACTACTCCCTCCTCCTACTGCTGCCTCCCTGAGCTGCCACATGAGAGTTCCACGCCAGGCTCCATTGCTATTTCCTCCTGCAGCAAAGAAGTGTAACCACCCAGAGCCAGCAGGTGGTGAAGCAAAATAGAGGGGCTATTTCTGTCTTGGGCAAATCGTGTTGGGAGAAGAGAAGAGGTCCACTTGGCTTAAGACTACCTGGTTGGGAAAAGCTGCAGCCTTTTTCTCGCTGCTTTATGGACAGCTTATTTGCATGCCTGTTCACATGTTGGAGGGACAAAAGCAGCAGGCCCCTGCACAAGGAAGATCACTTCTCTGACCTATGTATGTTAGAGAGAGGTAAAGCTGGGGCAGGCAGGGGCTAGTGTGGGGGAAAGGGAAGGCTGTGGAAGCACCAGGCAAGTACAGGGGTCAGAGGCAAAGTGGAGCATTTTGTAGGGACAGGGATAAGTGTAAGCGAGTTAGGGAGAGTGAAAGGGGCAGATATGAAGGATTTGGGAGGACAGGTAGAAATGTGGAGGTTTGGTGGGATGGGGTCAGAGGTGAAAATAAGCCAGTCAGGTCCGGTCCGGCATACAGTACGCCGTGCCGGACTGGGCTGGCTTCCCCAGACTGGCACTTTAAAGGGCCCTGGGCTCCACACAGCGGCCGGAGCCCCGGGCTCTTTAAAGCGCCCCCCGAGCCCCGCTGCTGGAGCCCCTGGGATAGCGGCAGCAGGGCTCCGGCCGGCGCTTTAAAGGGCCCTTGGCTCCGGCTGCTGCGGGGAGCCCCGGGCCCTTTAAAGCACCCCCCGAGCCCCACTGCCAGAGCCCCAGGTAGCAGCGGCAGGGCTCCGGCGGTGATTTAAAGGGCCCGGGGCTCTGCTGCAGTAGCGGCGGCCAGAGCCCAGGGCCCTTTAAATCGCCCCTGAGCCCCAGGGCTCCAGCTGCCTCTGAAGCTGGTAGCTCTGGGGGTGATTTAAAGGGACTGGGTAATTAAAGGCCCCGCCTCTTCTGGTTGAGGCCACGCCTCCTGCTCAGGACTCCAGAGTACCGGTAAGTCCTTTAAGTTACTTTCACCCCTGGATGCGGCAAGCACGGGGGCTTTGTTGGGGACAATAGAGACTGTTGAGAGTTTTGAGGGGGAAAGAGGCAAATGCAGGGTATAGGAATTTGTAAGGGCTTAGGGAGACCCAGGCGCTAAAGAGGTAGATTTTTATTTCTCTGGCACACAGTGTTATTATATCTTGTATTACACCATGAATCACCTTTCTCCCTAGTGTAGACAGAAGCTGGGGCCATGCATCATAAAATCATAAAGAAACTGATGGGAAAGAGAAGAAATAAAAGTGGAGAGGTCCAAAAGGAAGGGAGAAGAGAAGGCATTTTTGCAGAAGAGAGGGGGGGAAGAAGGGAATGGGAGCAGCAAGCCCAGCTGAGCGAATCAGATCTGAAGTGTCTAGGTCAAGTCATTTCAAGGTAGGAGAGGGCAAAACTCCTGTAGGAAACTTTTCAAAAACTCTGAACATTTATGTCTCTTTTGAAATCTCAGAAACCAATCGTTCAACTAGCCTGGAAAGTTCTAGAAGATCTCCGCCACAGCCGAGGAGATAATATGCCCATTATGAAGCAGATTGGTTAGAGTTTATTGAAGTTGAAGGATTGGGGCATGGGAGGGAGGCTGGTTTTTGTATTCAGCTGTGTAATGGCAAGTTAAATTTAACCTTAACCACGTTGTTGCTACAGTGTCTCCTCAACAGCTACTGGAAACTGCTATTGCTACTGGGATACCTGGAAGCTGATGTCTTAAGTTTTTGAGAGCCCATAAGCCTCCTGTTTTGATTATTTACTGTTTCACAAGTGGGATGTAGGCAGCTGAGGCGCTGAGAAAAATCAGGGAGGCCTGCACTCCTCAAGGTTATTTTGATTTGTTTAGTCCCCCTGATTTAATACACACTTGGAACTGATTGTGTTTCTGCTCTCTTTTGAATTATTTTCTATTCCTTCATCACATCGCAGGAGACTGTGCCATTATTTCCTAAGGCCAATCTCCTTCTGAGAGTCTGTTTGTTGTGGTTGTGTCATTATGTACAGGCCTAGTCTCTGCTTCATATGTCTGAAGCCTGATTTATGAATGAGACTAATGTGAAATGACACCCCTTGTTTGATGTCCCCATCCTTAACTATACAGCCATGGAGCAGGATGTATTTCTTTCTATTTGACTATGAGGTCTGTACTCCCAAATTCAGACCTGTAGCTTGCTGAATCTTCTCTGACCATATAGCTGGGGAGCTAACTGGGTAGATAGTTATTAATTTATTTCATATTATCATGGAGCATCACAGTTAGTTTACAGTTCTAGACTTGGAAACAGCATTTTGAAGTAAATCCCTTGTGGGAGGTCTCTGCTAATCAACTGAGGCACATGAGGTGAGACAGAGGGCACTATACCTGTGAAAATGTGAGAGATGTCTCATAGATGCTTCCTGCTTATTGTGTACCTCTCAGCCAGGCAGTTCTGCCTCCACACTCTAGACAACTTCCACAGAGATATTGCTGTCTAATCTCTCAAGAGAGAGGCAGGTAATAATGATGCTTCTTTACTGAGAATTGCTTCTGCAGATGCTCACTCTTGGGAATATGGCTTAGCACAGCCTGTAGAAATACCTATAGCAGATCACAGGGGATCAGAGGCTTGATTCATTAATATTTATAAAGCATGTAGAGCTCCTTCAAGGGAAGGTGATAGAAGTGCCTTGTGTTATTTTTAAAACGCAGTTAATGCAGTGCTTTTAGGCACTGCACATCACAAAACCTGCTCCTTCAGAGCTTATGCATCCGAAGTGCAAAGCTTTTAACACGCAGAGTTTAACAGCTCTGAAAGTGCTAGCAGTGTAAGGAAAAGTATTAGACATGCAGGCCCCCAGTCTGCAAATGACTCCAGCTGAGTGGAAGTCAGTGGAGTTCTGCACCAGTGTTGAGGCCTGCTCACACACATCACTTGGGGGATGTCTACACTGCAATTAAAAACTGGCAGCTGGCCCGTGCCAGCTGACTCGGGCTCATGGGGTTCAGGCTAAGGGGCTGTTTAATTGTGGTGTAGACATTCAGGATTGGGCTGAACCTGGGCTCTAGGACCCTGTGAGGTGGGAGGGTTCCTGAGCTTGGGCTGCAGCTTGAGCCCGAACATCTACACCGCAATTAAACAGCCTCTTAGCCCGAGCCCCGCAAGCCCGAATCAGCTGGCATTGGCCAGCTGTGGGTGTCTAATTGCAGCATAGACATACCCTTGCAGGTTTGTAGCCTTAAAGGAAGCCTTTACATTTTTTCTTTTCTCTTTGATTTATACTCATCCCCACTTCCGTCTTTCCCCCATTATTTACAAACCAAAGAAGGAAATTAAAACACCAAAACATATATTAACATAACATTAATGTTATGATTTTAAAAACTCAGAAGTCCAGAGACAGCCAGTTAAAAGTCTCATAGTAATGTTAGCCTTGCCTCACTTTATGTGCAACATATTTTCTTTTCTTTTTTTTCCCCAAATGTGTGCCTTTAATACATTCTCATTTATTGCATTTTTCTCTGTGGTACTGGAATTGCACTTATCACTGTAGTTTCTGAGCGCCTCACAATTTGTAGTGCATTTATCCCCCAGCTCTCCTGGGAGGTAGAGTTGCTATTAATCCCCATTTTACAGATGGGAACTGAAAGGCTAAGTGACTTGCCCAAGGTCACACAGGAAGCCTGTGAAGAGCAAAAAATTTAACTCTGGTCTCTTATGTCCGAGTCTAGTGCCCTAACCACCAGACCACTCTTCCTCTTCCATCTTCCTTTGGGATTGCTGAAGACCTTTTTGTTAGTATTAGTCCTTGTTCATTTGCTCTATTCAGCAGAATGCCTACAGGAGCATTGGGAAAGCTTACACCATGATGAGAGCTGTGACATCATTTATAAGGGTACTGCAAGGCTTCCCACCTGAAACTTCTTTCTCACTGGTCAGTGAGAAAGAGATCAGAGCCAGGAACCCGACCCTCCATTTTTTTGTATTTAAATGGTTTCATTTGAATGTGCTTATATGGATAAATATATAGGGCTAGAGCACAGGGCCAAACTTTCAGGGATTTTCAAAAGCGCACTGCATTGCGGTAACTCTCCCGCCACTGAAGCCAAAAGTAAAAGTCGTGTTGACTTCAATGGGAGCTGAGTTGGGCCAACAAGGAGCACTTTTGTAAATCCCACCTTTGTAAGTGCTCACGCACAGCTGGGGCAGATTTTACAGAGGGCTCAGCACACAACAGCTTCCAATGTGACATATCTCACCTGAGTGAGAAAAGAGTTCACAACCAGTGTGCTGAATTCTTTTGAAAATCTGGCCCATGATGTAACAGTACAAATTACCCTATTTATATACAATTACAGTATCTGAAATTCAGCTATTGACAAATTTTTCAAGGTGTTATGCCTGTTATAATTTGAAAAAAAAACCCATTGTATTTACAGTATACTCATAGTGATGATTTCAAAGTATGTCCGTTGTTAGCGAGGGTAGGAGACAATTTATATCAAAGGAGTAGCAGATTAGATAACTTCACAAACATTTTGCAGGTATACAGATCGCATGCTGCTCACGTTGGTTCTTGCTCACATGCTCATGGTCTAACTATCTGATCACCATAGTTGGGGTCAGGAAGGAACTGTCCTCCAGGTCAGATTGGCAGTGACCTTGTTCCCCCCCTCCACTTCCCTGCAGCACGGAATGCAGGTCACTTGCCAGGATTATCTGGGTATATCTCACTTAAGCATTTTCCTGCCATTGCAGGGACCTGGGCATTGTTGTACCTCAGTCCCTGTGTACCTCCGGCAGTCTGTGGCATATGATAGTTTAGTCTTCTGTAGACGATAATAATTTTTTGGTCTAAATTTGATTGTTGAGTTTAGTGTGTGGGTGTGGGTATATCACAAGTATTGGTGGCCTGTGTATCCAGGAGGTCAGACTAGATGATCTGGTGGTGTCTTCTGGCCTTAAACTCAGTGGGTATGACTACATTGCAAAAAAACCCCTGCAGCAGCGAGGCTCAGAGCCTAGGTCAACTGACTTGGGCTTGCTTGCATGTCTTGTGGTAGTGGGCTATACATAGCAGGGTAGACATTCCCACTTTGGTGGTAGCCTGGGCTCTGAAACCCAATAAGGGGGGTGGGTCTCAGACTCTGGGCTCCAGCCTGAGCTGGAACATCAACACTGCTATGTTTAGCTCCCATAATGCAAGCCCAAGTCAATTGACCTTGGCTCTGAGACACGCTGCCGTGGGATTATTTTGGCAGTGTAGACAATCCGTGTGACTCAGTCGTACAGTGTGTTCAAGCAACGCTCATTTCTAGGTATTTTCCTTGAAAGTCTTCTCTGTATTGTTGAAGATAGTACAGTGATTCCAGAGCGCTACAATAACAGAAAAACTAAGCCCTACTGATAGCAGAGCAAAGTGTTGAGCCAATGCTAGAGTTCAATGCCATTTTGTTCATGGCAGAATTTCATAGTCCATAGGTCTCTGAGTCCACTGTCCATTTGCTCAGCTGGTTTTGCATTGTCCTCTTTAATCTTTTTCAAAAGGCAATTTTGCAGATTTTACATCCCAGAAAATACCTTGATATTTCACTCTAAATTTAGCTGTGAGTTGAGGTTTTTTACCCACGAAAGCTTATGCCCAAATAAATCTGTTAGTCTTTAAGGTGCCAGCGGACTCCTAGTCAGTTCTGGTGTCTACATTTGAATCCAAATAATATTCCAAAGAATCAACATGAGGTCAGCACCTTGATCCAGGTGTGAATTTGGGGTCAGTTCCAGAGGGGACCCCTGCACCCCTTCTTTAATCAATTCCTAGGCCTTCCTCTTCCCTCAGGGAGGTATGGAGAGGCCTTTCATTTACTGGGATTTCAAATATTTTGTATACTCAGAGGGAAAAAAAAAGATGCATACAGGCCCTGATTCAACAAAGCCCTTCCTCTGCCCACTGGGTAGGCAGTAGTTCTGAGGTTTGGGACCCAGCTCCTCCCAGGAGTAGACTCCTTCCACTGGCAATAATACACCTTATCCTAGTTTATGGTGGGAGTAGAGTGCAAGAATCAAAATTGTGGCTGACGCTTGGGCAAATGCAAGAAGTGGGGAGGCGAACTCCTGGCACTTGGATGGATCTAGTCGCAGTCTAACCTTTAGTATCTGTTGTGTCTGAACAACAAAAAAGCTGTAAAATGCCAAAGACAATCTACATTTCCCCTCTGTCACCAACCAACTGCAGGGCCTACACCCGGGCAGGTCAGTGACTCACATTTGTGTAGTGAAATGCCCAAGATATGCACTGACTCCTTAGCGACATGCATACTCAGTATTTAACAAACCCCCAGATTCCAATTGTCGCTGTCTAGGACTGGCACTACATTAGTTATCAAGTTCAGTGCCTTTAGTCAATGCCTTTTCAGCACTGCCCAAGTGAGGCTCTATTCTGTATCCAACTGAAAGTGGAAATGCTTGTACATCATTGCCAGTCTCTGTCACTCTAATTTTGGGGCTAGATTCTTTTTTTGCCTGCGTGCCTGCACATGGCTTTCACTGAAATCAACGCAAGCTGCAAGCACGTACCTGGGGTTTGCTCCTACTGCTGTTGGGAGAAAATATAAGCTTATTGCTGGTGAAGTTTGCAGATGACACAAATAATGGTGGTGTGGTAAGAAGTGATAAGCACAGGCCAGTTCTACAGGGCAATCTGGATTGCTTGTGTCAAGGTTCCTTCCCCACTCTGAACTCTAGGGTACAGATGTGGGGACC
This sequence comes from Lepidochelys olivacea, assembly GCF_965140295.1. NCBI lineage: Eukaryota > Metazoa > Chordata > Testudines > Cheloniidae > Lepidochelys > Lepidochelys olivacea. Next base: position 166,032,079 of record NC_140411.1, on the reverse strand, counting down.
TGCCTGAAAACCCCCTAAGCTTATTTTTACCAGCTTAGGTTAAAACTTCCCCAAGGTACAAACTATTTTGCCTTTTGCCCTTGGACTTTATTGCTGCCACCACCAAGCAAACAAATATATAACAGGGAATATAACAGGGAAAGAGCCCGTTTGGAAATGTCTTTTCCCCCCAAAATCCTCCCAAACCCTACACCCCCTTTCCTGGGGAAGGCTTGATAAAAATCCTCACCAATTTGCATAATGAACCCAGACCCAAACCCTTGGATCTTAAGAACAATGAAAAGGCAATCAGGTTCTTAAAAGAATAATTTTAATAGAAGAAAAAGTAAAAGAATCACCTCTGTAAAACCAGGATGGTAAATACCTTACAGGGTAGTCAGATTCAAAACATAGAGAATCCCTCTAGGCAAAACCTTAAGTTACAAAAAGACACAAAAACAGGCATATCCATTCCATTCAGCACAGCTTATTTTATCAGCCATTTAAACAAAACAGAATCTAACGCATATCTAGCTAGATTACTTACTAAAAGTTCTAAGACTCCATTCCTTTTCTGTTCCCGGCAAAAGCAACACACAGACAGAGAGAACCTTTGTTTCTCCCCCCTCCAGCTTTGAAAGTATCTTGTCTCCTCATTGGTCATTTTGGTCAGGTGTGAGCGAGGTTATCCTAGCTTCTTAACCCTTTACAGGTGGAAGGGTTTTTCCTCTGGCCAGGAGGGATTTTAAAGGTGTTTACCCTTCCCTTTATATTTATGACAGCTTGATATACTGGACTAACTTGAACAATTGGTGTTTTAATACAGATAAATGCAAAGTCTCACATCTAGGAACTTAGGATGTAGGTCACACTGCTAGGATGGAGGATTCTGGAATGGCGTGGCTCAAAAAAAAGATGTAGGGGTCATGGTGGACAATCCACCTAATATGTCTTTGCAATGCAACGTGGTGGCTAAGAGAAAAATGCAATCCCTGATGTGTAAGAGAGGGACTGTCAAGTAGAAGTAGCACAGTGTTGTTACTACTCTGTACAGCGTTAATGAGGCTATTACTGGAATGCTGGGTCCAGTTCTGGTATCCACACTTTAAAAGTTGACACACAGGACAGGGTTCAGGACAGAGCTGCAAGGATGATTAGAGGTCTGGAAAACCTGCCTTATAGTGAGGCACTAAAGAAGCTGAATGTACTTAGCTTAGCAAAGAAAAACTAATGAGGTGGCTTACTTACTTACTCTGTAAGTACCTATGTGGATAAAAGATTTCTGATAGTAGAGAGAAATCTTTAATCTAGCAGACAAAGCATAACAAGATCCAGTGGTTGGAAGCTGAAGTTAGACAAGTTCAGACTAGAAATAAGACACACATTTTTTACCCTGAGAGTAATTAACAATTGGAATAGTTTTCTTAAGGATGTGGTATATTCTCCATCACTGGTATTCTTTAAATCAAGAATGGATGTCTTTCCAAAAGAGAGATGCTCTAGCTCAACCAGGAGTTATGAGCTTGATGGGGAACTCATGTGGTTAAATTCTGTATATTACGTAGGATGTCTGACTAAATGATCAGAATGGCCCCTGGGAGGATTAAAATCTGTGGCTATGAATATATTGAAATCAATGGCAAAACTCCCATTGACTTCAAACAGGTGCAGGATGGGACCCTTTTTGATCACAGCAGAAGAATGGGATTGACTCAGATTTCATCCTACCATGCAGAACACATTCACAGCATAAACAATATAGCTATACTTTTACAAAGTAGGTGGTGGAAGCCCAATTAGTTTTAGTCAATTTAAAATGAGACTGCACAAAGCATTTGAGAATACAGTGTAGGGTGCAATCCTGCACTGACATAGGGATGGACCAGATTACAAATAGGTCTTTCAGCACTCATTTCTCCAGTGGCATACAATATGACTTTTATTTATAATTTGTATAAATGCAACTTTCTTCAAGTTTGGCTTTCTGACCTAGTTTCATTGTGTTACTTTTGAAGGATCAGGGGGGGATGTTGTTTTTAAAGCAGAGTGAGCGTCTTAAAACACCAAACCAAACCAAAAAACCTTGTGATGTTATGGAAACCAACAGTTTTTGAATAATACTTCTATACTCTAGAACAATGAACTATGGAGCTTTTGAGATGCTGGGAAATCAACATGTTATGTATTTACTGTTTCTTACAAGTGAAATCAATGGCAAAATATTTTGGTAATGAATGGTAAGTTATTTACGGCATTTTGAAGAAGAAATAACAATGTGCCTTGTGTGAATGGTAAGTACAAGTAGCTCACAATAAAAGACTGTGAGTCACTCACAGATTTTGAATTACTGATGTTTTAGGGTTCTCAGACTTTAAGAGCTAGTACTATTTTTTCCAGTTCCTTCCAGGCAAATGGAATATGTATGTGTGTGTAAACCAATACATGCATCCATGTGCATTTCCACAATCAGATACAATGATGACTGCTAATTGAAACTGTTGTTAAATAAACTTTTGAAGTTCCTTTCTGAAACATTTGTTTTTAAACAACCTGCAACCATTCTTTTCCCAGGGGTCATTCAAGCATATCTTGTCTGCTCCAGCCCAGTAAATTTCCATTTGCTACATGCTATGTACTGTTCTGCATACACCTTGCTTGTTTTGGGCATTTCCTAAAACTGATGCTGTCATAAATGTAAAGGGAAGGGTAAACCCCTTTAAAATCCCTCCTGGCCAGAAGAAAAATCCTCTCACCTGTAAAGGGTTAAGAAGCTAAAGGTAACCTCGCTGGCACCTGACCAAAATGACCAATGAGGAGACAAGATACTTTCAAAAGCTGGGAGGACGGAGAGAAACAAAAGGGTCTGTGTCTGTTGGTATGCTGCTTTGCCAGGGATAGAACAGGAATGGAGTCTTAGAACTTTTAGTAAGTAATCTAGCTAGGTATGCGTTAGATTATGATTTCTTTAAATGGCTGAGAAAAGAATTGTGCTGAATAGAATGACTATTTCTGCCTGTGTATCTTTTTTGTAACTTAAGGTTTTGCCTAGAGGGATTCTCTATATTTTGAATCTAATTACCCTGTAAGGTACCTACCATCCTGATTTTACAGGGGTGATTCCTTTACTCCTATTTACTTCTATTTCTATTAAAAGTCTTCTTGTAAGAAAACTGAATGCTTTTTCATTGTTCTCAGATCCAAGGGTTTGGGTCTGTGGTCACCTATGCAAATTGGCGAGGATTTTTACCAAACCTTTCTCAGGAAGTGGGGTGCAAGGGTTGGGAGGATTTTGGGGGGAAAGACGTGTCCAAACTACGTTTCCCAGTAAACCCAGTTAGAGTTTGGTGGTGGCAGTGGTTATTCCAAGGAGAAAGGATAAAATTAATTTGTACCTTGGGGAAGTTTTAACCTAAGCTGGTAAAAGTAAGCTTAGGAGGTTTTCATGCAGGTCCCCACATCTGTACCCTAGAGTTCAGAGTGGGGGAGGAACCTTGACAGATGCTTACAATGGGATTATGATTCACTGATGTACTGTATATTGTACTGTGACGGGTTGGATCGCAGAAACCCCCTTGGGGCTGCCAACTGATGTGTCAAGACTACTTCTGGCCCTGCTTTCCCTGCCAGCTTGGGACTCCAGCACCCAGTCTTGCTGAGCCAGACACGCCAGTCTGCTCCAACATAGACCCAGGGTCTGAACCACGTGCCCCAAAGCTGCAGACTAACTGAAAGCAACTTAGGAAGTGTTCCTGTCTTTGACACTCAGATGATCAACTCCCAATGGGGTCCAAACCCCAAATAAATCCGTTTTACTCTGTATAAAGCTTATACAGGGTAAACTCATAAATTGTTCACCCTCTATAACACTGACAGAGAGATATGCACAACTGTTGCCCCCCCTCCCCAGGTATTAATACATACTCTGGGTTAATTAATAAGTAAAAAGTGATTTTATTAAATACAGAAAGTAGGATTTAAGTGGTTCCAAGTAGTAACAGAACAAAGAGAACAAAGAGAATGACCAGACAAAGTAAAATAAAACACGCAAGTCTACATCTAAGAAAACTGAATACAGATAAACCCTCACCCTTAGAGAAATTCCAGTAAGCTTCCTTTTACAGACTGGTCTCCTTCTAGTCTGGGTCCAGCAATCACTCACATCCCCTGTAGTTACTGTCCTTTGTTCCAGTTTCTTTCAGGTATCCTTGTGGGTAGAAAGGCTATTTTCTTAGCTAGCTGAAGACAATATGGAGGGATCTCCCAGGGGTTTAAATAGACTTTCTCTTGTGGGTGGACACCCCTCCCTCCCCCTGTGTAGAATCCAGCTACAAAATTGAGTTTTGGAGTCACGTGGGCCAGTCACATGTCCATCCATGACTCAGAACTTACAGGTAGCAGCCATGGGTCACAAGCTACCTTGAATGTCCTCAAGTAGACTTCTTATGTGGATTGGAGCATTCCAAGATCCATTGTCCCTTAAGTGCTTCTTGATTGGGCACTTAATTTGCACGTTCCTTTCTCAAGAAGCTGACCAAATGCTTTACAAAGGCTATTTAAAAATCAAGCCAGTACACAGCCAATATTCATAACTTTGAATACAAAAATGATACATGCATACAACTAGGATTAATAGATTCAGTAGATCATAACCTTTACAGAGATATGTTACATGGCATATGTAGCAGAAAACTTATTTCAGTTATGTCATATATACATTCATAAGCATATTTCCATAAAGCCTTATGGGATGCAATGTAACATGTACTGTGTGTGTTTACACACACAGTACATTACAAAAAACTGTTAAAAAATTAAGGCTGCCAAGTCAAGCACTCAAAAGCTAGGAAATGCCAGAATTAAGATTGTCTATGCAACCTTAATGCAGCCCTCTTATACATTATGATAGTCTTTAATTACATGATCACATATTATTTTTTTCACAGGACCCCCCTTCATTCAGTGCCCAGGATGGACAATGCTCATTGACGTAGGTTGTTATTCAGTGTTTGTTTATCCTCATCATTCAAATGTGTGGCCTCTGGCCTTATATATGGTACACCATGAAAACCCTGAAGTGAACACAGAATTATTAATTTCCTTAGTTCTGCCTATATGTCATTTATTTGATTGTATAGTATGTATGCATTTAGGATCAAATTCACCCCTCTGCAGAGGGTCAGGACAAAGCCTATGCACCTCATAAATCCCACATAAGCCCTCCAAATGGGGCTGAAGTAGGGTGTAAGTGGTGCATAGTCTTTATGCTGGCCTGCTGCATACGAGTAGATGTAATCTTTAGTGTACAAGCTGTATAAAAGACAGGGCTGGTAGCACTGACTATAGTTAGGATTGTCCAACACTTCCCATTATCAGACCCTGTTTTCAGTTGCTTATAACATGGCCAAACTTTCACCATTTAGGTTGAAATTTTCCCTGCTGGCTGTCTACCACAGGCTGATTTTTCTGGGGGAAGTTTAAGCTAAAATGGTTCCGCTATTTGTGAGAATAGAGTTTAAAATTTAAAACTTTAAAAGTTCTTACTACCATTTTTTTTGAGACACTCTAGCATTACATGTTTTGGACCATGGACTTGAAATTTGGCAGTAGGGTTGCCCTGGCATTAGGCATGTTTCTTTTCCTGTCCCTGTGAAAATTCACTCACATTTGGTCAAGTTGTAAGCCTCTGAAACATCTCAGTTCACACATGCTCAGGAGAGACTTGTTCGAGTTTGGCAGCTAAAATCTCCAGATTCCGTGCACACTGAGCATGCACTATCCCCTCATAGCTCTTCTAATCAGACTGCACAGGTGCCATCCACCCAGAGTGACTCTGCATGCTCTATCCCAGGATCGCAGGGGCTGAGCAGGATTTTCCCTGAATGGCTGCTCTTGGCTGCTGGGGGAGGGGAGGGTGGGTACTGGTGCATCAGTCACCAGAACTATGAGTAGGGAGACTGTTTCTCCTGTGCTCTTATAAGTCCCTCTGCTGGGTACCAGGCAACGAGGAGAGGGAGGAGTAGCAGGAACTTGCCTGGCTTGACTGCAGTGGGGCTGGGGAGAGAGTAGGTGGCCATCTGGCCATCTTTTAACCAGCCTGACAGATTTTTCTTCTACCTTGCCTGTGAAAAGATGTAATGTGCTGTTTTCTTCCACATTAGAGTGCTAAATAATTGACACCCTTGTAGTCCATGCTGATGCTGTGTTAGGGTAAGATAAGAAAAACGATAAAATAACCACTAAATGGTTCTCTAAAACATGTTCATCATAATTAACTGTACTTGACACTCAGACACTTTTTGTTGGTGGGACTGTGTGTCCAGTAGCTCTTTTTTCTGTCTCTCAGAGATGGCAGCCCTAGGAGAGAGGGAAGAGAAAATAGGTCGAGGGCAGGGCAGGGGCAGGAGCTGGTGAGAGTAAGAGAAGCTTGGCAGAGAGAGGGTTGAATAGTAGGGGCCAGGAAGGGGAACAGGGAGAAGAGCGGGGTGAGGGGAGAGGAGGGAAGACAGGAGGTGGGGTAAATAGAAACAAGATGGAGGAAGAGCAGCACGAGGGAGGGAGGAGCAAGGAGGACAGGAGAAAGGGGAAGACATGGACAAGAACCAGGAAAAGGAGTAGAGAGCGGGGATCTCAAGTGGGAACCAGGGGGATAGCAGCAGAGGAAAAGAAAAGAGCAGGAGCAGTAGGAGAATAGGAGGAGAAGAAACAGACAGGCTGGGGGCATGGAACAGAAGGATCTGTAGCCATTAGAGAACACTCCCCTATAGAACCTGGAATTGAACCAGTTTTGTATCAACATTGTATCACCATTGCTTTGCTGTCTAGTAAATAGCTGTGAAACCCACTGGCAAAGTGGGTGTCTCTATTCAGGACTGGATGTTTTTCAAAAAGACACACTCTAGGAATTATTTTGGGGAAGTTCTATGGCCTGCAGTATGTCGGTAGTCAGACTAAGTGATCACAATGGTCCCATCTAGCAGCAGGTCTGCCCAGAGGATAATAGTGTTCTACTGCTATCAGATACTCTATTAGTTCAAGTGGCAGAGGACTGTGCTATGGATCTGAAGAGCCCAACAGATTTGATTACCCATGTAGGTGTCAAGATGGTTCCACATGGAGGAATTATTGTTTTTTAAGTTTTAAAAAATGTAGGAAATTATATTAAAAATCCTACATTAAAAGAACATTAAGGTTGCAAAGTCAGGGACTCAAAAGTTAGGAAATTCCAGAATTAAGGTTGTCTGTGCATCCTAAATTCAGCCCCCTAGTACATATGCATTATGATACAGCTTTAAAGATCAGATACTATTTTTTTCCCTAGAGAACTCCAATCTCATTCAGTGCTCATGAAGAACAGTGCTCAGGAAATGATTAGCAATTTGATATTTCTGTTTATCCTTATAATTCAATATATGGCCCAGTCTGAATTTGTCAAGATTCAACTTCCAGCAGTTTTGGAAGTCCCAGCCATGTGAAAGGTGGGGGACTGTGGCGATGTAGTGCACCATCAATAGTGGCTGAAGGCAGTCTACCTGTGGAGGACAGTTGTATGCAGAATGCCTCCGAAGCTGCTGCAGATGTGACATCTTCTTTTAACAGTTGTTGTGTACTTCTTTCAGTACCAGCCTCGGATTGCCGGGCAGTGGAGAAAGGTGTGGGGGTGGAGGGGGAGAAGTGGGGAGCGGATAGCCCTGTCTCGCTAATACTTCAAGATGTCTGTCTGAGTGTCTAGCTTCACTAATGGCATTGTGAATCCCCTCATCTCCTGCACTCAGGGTAAGTAAGCAGCCAGATTCTGGGTGTCTGCTGTGCAAAAGTGCCTGAGGAAGGAAAAGCTCTTTTCACCTTCTTTCCCTCCGCATCTATACAGCTGGATAAGAGAAACCCAAATAGGTCCCTAGGAATATATGAGAGTGTAACATGTCCCCTCGGAAGAGGTTAGTATTCAAAAAAGGGATGACTGCTTCCCACATGCCTTTCAAGTGTTTGTGTTCGTGGGTCTTCATACCCATCAGTGCGGGCTGGGTGGTACGTTGCTAATATTTTGATGAAAATCTGCTTAAAATAAAATTGTAGGGAATTCGTGATAGTCCTGCAGTCTCTTAGGAGACACGGATGAAGCAAATGATTCAATGCAAATAAAAACAAAATAATCATGAAGGAGCTTTTCAGGCAGAAAATACAAGTTTCAAAGTATCAACTGAAAAATCTGCAAATGACCTTTTTTTTCAGATACAAAGTTTATACCAAATGATCTTTATACCACATCCTCAGCCCCCACATTGCTGTTCATCTTCCTTTGCTGTTATGCGTCATTTAGATTTTAAGGTTTTCAGGGTCGGGATCTATTCTGTTTATGTTTTTATAAAGTTCCACGCACATAGAGTTGCATAAACAGTAATAATAACTAATAATGTGTCACCTGGTCTGAAATGTTTCCGAATTGCTATTTCAGGGGACAACAGGGTACTATAAAATGCATTTCATTTGGAAAGCCACCTTTGTGTGAAACCAGGTGGAAGTGGCATTGTTTTACCATAGAAGCATAACCAGGTCTCAAACAGGAAGTCACTGCGTAGCAGTGCTGGTGCCATTTTTGATTAGTCACTAATGTTCTCTGAAGGGATGATTTTTGCAGAATTTCCACTGCAAACCCATTACTTTGAACTGACCAACTGAAATTCCAGTGAGGGATGAGATGAAGCTATAAACACAAGGAGTGGGTGGGTGGGTGGGTACTGTAAGTGGAAAATTCTGTTCCCTTTCTACCTTTCAACACAGCGGGTAGGCTGTTCTGTCTCTGGAAACAAGACTTGGTGTACATTCTTTGTAAATAAACAGGATTGTACCAAAGAAATACACAATACCTGACATGTAACATCCATTTCTCCTCCTAACGGAAACAACCCAGCAAAGCCCTGAACACTGCTCAGTCCAAAAGGGGCCACAACAGCCAATAGTGAAACATAATTGTGCTTGAAACCCCGGAGATAATTTAAAACTTTCGAAAGATGAGAGGATTGTTTGCTGGAAGTGGTCCAGAGTGCAGGTTTCCCTTTATTTTCATATAGATAAAATGTAAAGAGTTCAAAAAGCTGACCGCCCCGGTTGCTCTTAGGGTTTGCGGCTTGTTCTGCTGTGTAATTTAAAATTGGCCATGACATCTGTGAGACATTAGAGCAGGGGCTGGCAGTTAGTGGAGTTTCTCATGCGGTATTTGAGCTTGTTATGGAGTCACCCCAGCTGAGATAAGAGTCAGGACCTGTGTGATCTGGAGGCAGCAGCTCCACCATCTGAACCCAGTGAAAGCCTCCCTCTGCCTAATGCGGCAGAAGCTGTACTCCGCTCACCGAAGTGACACTTCAGTTATTTTCAAACATTCAGGAGCTCTGATGTTGCTGGAATTTTTGTGTGTTGGGAAACCCATACAATGAAAGAGTGTAAGCAATCCCAGATTGTGAGCTCTCTGGGGAGGGGCCAGCTTTGCATTGTTGGGTTGTATAGTGCCTAGCACAATGGTGCCCTGTTCCCTCATTGGAGTCCCTAGGTGCTACCACAATAGAAATAATGAATAACAGTAGTATTATTTTCTTTCAGGAGGTGTTTCCTATATGTCTGCACAGAACACATTGTGCTGGGTTCTGATCTAAAACAAATGAATAATGGAATTTTTTTGAGGATCATGCTACAAAAGCCAGGTTGGACTATGACCCATGGTCTATTGATTTAACAAAGGATGAGGAATGTAAGAATTGTTATGGGGGCACACTTTGGTTCTTGGATACACACAAACAGTTTGTCTCAAACTTAGACAATTGGATGCAGGCAAGTGAGGATAGAATTTGCCCCAAGTTATTGCAACTTCTGAAGAACTGACAGCGTATCCTGTAACTGCTATAAATGCAAAGTGATGATTTGCTATGCATAGCTGCTCACCACACCCAGGGGTGTTGATTTCCAAAATTGCTTTGTACATTAGGGTTTTTTCAAACTATAAACAGGAACCATCAGTTATAAGACTCCGCTAAATCTGCTTTAATGTGGATCCTAAACGTCATGTGAAAGTTTATTTGTTATTTTTTTTTGCTGAGAAATTTGCTGGGACTTTAAGGGGTTGATCTTCCACGGTGCTGAGAACTGAGAACTCCTGCAAGATGCTGAATGCAATGCAATGTAGGGGTTAAGGGCACTCACAGGCTTGCAGAAGTGCCGAGTGACTTGCAGGATGTAACTCTTAAGATATACTTCTTTGTACAAATGCAATTGGAGAGGTATGGAAATGTAACTATGTTCAGTATGAGTACCCTGTTAGCCAAATGAAATGGAAAAAAAAAATCAGGATACAGTATTCTTATACACTTCCAGTCCTAAACTGTTATGTATATTGCTATGTGGGCTGTTAAACAGCTCTCTTCATGTGTAAAGTGATCATGATGGTATGTGTATCAGGCTACCTTTTTAAAGCATTTGGAATCCTTTGACTTGAAATATCTCTCTACACATTATTGTTATGACCAGCTCCACGCCTATACTCATTCCTGGGTAGAGTGCATATGCACACCTCTCACTCTTTTGTTGTGCAGGCTATCAAGGGGTGGCCTTTTTTTTTCACCCTGCATCTGATCATTCTGTCTCTCTCTCTCTCTCTCACTGGACGACACAATTAATGCCATTAACATGGTAATCATAATGTGAAGCAGCAACACAGGCACCCTGGCAACCAGCACAAGTGAAAACCCCGTTTATGTGAATGTCCTTAAACTGTCTCATCTGGTGAAATGTCAGTATTTTAGGAGAGAAAGTGTTTTCAGCTCTCACAGAGGGATTTTTAAAAGTGACCACAAGTTCAGAGTTTTCATGTATTCTCTCTCCTTCTTTATGAAAATGTATAATTTACTTAAAATTCTCCCTGTTTTCATTGGAATGTAGTTAATTGACTTGGAATGAGTACAAGCTCTTGAAGAAAAACATGCTTATGGTGTAAATTAGCCCCTTCTCAAAAGATTTGCAAAAAGCAGATTATATGCAAATTCTTCAAATATTCTTTGGTGCCAAACGCTGCTGGATTCACATGGGCTGGTCAAGTCTCAGCATCAAAGCTTGACTTTTATATACTTGTTTATTTCGAAACTGTCATATGGTTGTGGCAGTCCAATTATTAATGCTGTTGGTAGAGCCATAGGAGCCGTTCATAACAATAGCAGAAACCACCCAAAACTTGGCTGGTTTCAGGTTCAAAAATGGAAATGAAAATAGATGGCAAATAGTTTCCGGCAAAACTGTTTTGGGCCTTTCATGAAATCTGCAAGAATTGTGTGTGTGTGTGTGTGTGTGTGTGTTTGTTGGATAAGCTTAAATTTTAGAAAATGGGTTTTGCGGATTCATAACTTCATAACTGTGGCTACCCACTGTAAGTCACATGATTGGTCTCCTGGCTCCTTGACTGACTGTGACTAACATTTTTATGATTTATGTAGCACCACTGTTGCACATATGTAACCACTGATGAATGTGTTGATAGGGTTCTGTCCCCCCTGGTGCTGATCCACAGAGGATATGAGTTGTTAGTGGTGCTAGCTGCAAGCCCTTGGAACTTTAGTTCAAGCTCTAGCAACTCATGTGATAGTTGTTTTCTTGGCTGACATTGAACTGGGGACTTCCAGATCAAAAATGCATAAATGGTGGCTTGGCAGGGTTCTGAATTGCTGGAGGCCTTCAATGCTTAGGATGAGCTTCCTTTGAGCAGAAGTAGTATATAACCCTCTGTGAGTATATGTTACTGGACGTCTTTGTGCTGTTCCTCACAGGATGTGAGGCCTTGCAGCCCCCAGCTACAGAGCTCTTTGTTGGCCAAGAGGCTGGTCATCACACATGCTTCCCCAACACTAAAGAAGATGCAATCCCTGCCTCAAAGTGCTTATGAACTAAGCCAAACAATAATGGACAAAGGAAGAAAACATAAGAAGATTATGACAATTGAATGGGTTGGCTTTTGCACATATCTTGTTAGTTCCAGTTTTATTCTTTGTTTCTTAAAAATTGTTTGATATACCATAACTTTGATTTTTTTCAATTCTTTAAAATAACAGTGTTGTGTTTTAAAGTAGATGGCTAGTGGTGGGAGGCTTAGTGAAAGAAATGACTCAGAGGGACAGCCATAACGCTTGTGTCTGGATAGATGCTGTGTTTAGTTGAGTTCTGTAGTTTCCATGTCCAAAAGCACACACCCAAACATGTTTTATGCCCACACAGAATTACTGTTTTTGTGCAGTTAGGGAGTCAGGCAGGGAGTAGCTGGACAGATTTTTTTTTGTTTTCTTTTGTTTTGTCTTTGGCAAAAAATCCAACATTAATCTTTCCACATTCATAGAACACTTGAGATTCTCATCTGAAAGATGCAATGTACAGTAAATGCAAGGGACTGGGCTATTTTATAAGCGTAGTAACATTTAGTTCTTCAATCTGGGTGTGACAGGTTGGACTCCCCAGTCCAGGATGCCACCTGATGTCCTGGGGTCTCACTGAGCCCACCCGTTCCACCAACCTGGGCTTGCTCACCCTGTTTATGCTGTGCCAGGCCCTCAAGCCTTCACTAACGCACACACAGACAGATAAGGCCACACCCAGCTGCAAACAGACTGAAGTCAGCTCTGTGTGAGAGGGTTCAGGTCGGAGATTCACCCAGCACTTACGTGCACACCCCCTTTAGGGAGTAAACCGAAAGTAATATTGGCTTGCACTGTATAGAAAGATCTGTACAGCGCAAGCTCATAAACATTTGCCCTCTCCCTCAATGTGCAGAGATATATGCACAGCTTCTTGGCTCCTTCCCAACCCCAGATATGAATTGCACAAACTGGGTATCGTTATAAACAAGAAATAAGTTTATTAATTACAAAAGGTAAATTTTAAGTGGTTATAAGGGATAGCAAACAGATCAAAGCAGATTACCTTAGTAAATAAATAGAACCCGCAAACTGAGCTTAACACACTAGATAGATAAGATATAAATTAGCAGATGCTCACCCTGAGTGATAAACAGGCTGACAGATTCTTAAGGCTCAAGTTGCCTTGGCTTTCCCAGGTTTTCATACACAGGCTAAACATCCTTCTAGCCTGGGACTATCACTTCCCACGGTTCATTCTTTGTTCCTGAGGTGTTTCCAGGTGTGTTGTTGTAGGGAGAGTGAGGACCCCCCCCCATGATGTCATTTCCTCCCTTTTAGATCTTCTTCCCACTTGCTGGAAAGCTATTTTGCTGTGACCTGGGTCAAACGGTTCTCATTGTGTAGTGCTATCTCTGAGAGGTTTCTATTGCCCACAGTTCCTGGGGTAATCCTTGTGTTTGTGTGCATTTCCTCAATAAGCCATTAACATTGTTTGGCCTTTTTACTGTCTTACCAGAAAGGCTACTTGTGGGTGTTTTCAACCTTAGGACATGTTTCAACAACACATACATAGCCAAACTTCATAACTGCACATTCGACGATAGCACATACATTCCGATGAGATATTACTGTCCAGCAGATCAAGACTTTTAGAATGGCACCTCACAAGGCATACTTTGTATGAGACATACCCTAATTACATGACAATGGTGAATATTGGGATGTCAGGGTGTAACGCTGGGTACCATCTTTTACTGCAAAAAATTTAATTCGAAAACAAGCTATTTTTTCCTCAAAAAAAAGAAAAAGTTTTCAGCCAAATAGATTTTGACCAGCTCTAGAAAGGATGATTCAATTAAAGTTTACTTGTTACGAAATCTTTGCATTCTGTCATCTCATTTAGGGTAATGGTTGTTGAGACTTGATCTTTGGGGAACGTACCAATCACCCGAAATTGAAAATTCTCCTTTATTTACTTGAAATGTTTTCCCGTTCTTTCCTGTAGTTCCTTGGGGCCTGTATAGCTGCTCAGCACAGAAAAAGGAAGGTAGTTTACAAATACCTGGTGGGATTAGGAAGGTTGCAGGAGGGATAGAGGCTGTTGTGGTGGCAACAGATTACTTCCCTGAGGTAAACTCTTCAGTTTGCCACTCCCACAAAACTAGGGATCCCTTAGGATCATTATAATGAATTGCACTGTTATTGGGACAACTGGGGTCAGTGGAGTCAAGGGTTAGGTGTAGCCTGTGGGTGGATAGGGTGAAGTAGGAGATGGGAGTGGCTGGGAAGGTAGCAGAGGGTTGAGAAGCCTAGGACATGAGTGGGGAGCAGATGTTTGGTAGGTTGAGGGCAGTGGTGGAGCTTGGGGTTTTAGGGAATGGGATTAGAGGGAAGGATTTGATGAACAGAGAGAATGAGATAGTGGGGAGAGAGAGGATTGTTTGGGAGAGCCTGGGGCAGCAGTGGGAGAGTGCTTTGGGCATTACTGGAGCCTGATCTCGTGTCTCACTGTCCATCTCCTCCCCACCATTCTCTTTCAGCACCTTGGTGGTTGCATCTTCCCACTGGCTGGGAACTAGCAGAGGCAGTGGTGCCACTGGAAAAGAGGCAGTTTGGCTGCCTGTTCAGCAGGCCCCACACTGACCCATGGGTCTAGGAAGAGAATCATAGAATCATAGAATATCAGGGTTGGAAGGGACCCCAGAAGGTCATCTAGTCCAACCCCCTGCTCGAAGCAGGACCAATTCCCAGTTAAATCATCCCAGCCAGGGCTTTGTCAAGCCTGACCTTAAAAACCTCTAAGGAAGGAGATTCTACCACCTCCCTAGGTAACGCATTCCAGTGTTTCACCACCCTCATAGTGAAAAAGTTTTTCCTAATATCCAATCTAAACCTCCCCCACTGCAACTTGAGACCATTACTCCTCGTTCTGTCATCTGCTACCATTGAGAACAGCCTAGAGCCATCCTCTTTGGAACCCCCTTTCAGGTAGTTGAAAGCAGCTATCAAATCCCCCCTCATTCTTCTCTTCTGCAGACTAAACAATCCCAGCTCCCTCAGCCTCTCCTCATAAGTCATGTGTTCTAGACCCCTAATCATTTTTGTTGCCCTTCGCTGGACTCTCTCCAATTTATCCACATCCTTCTTGTAGTGTGGGGCCCAAAACTGGACACAGTACTCCAGATGAGGCCTCACCAATGTCGAATAGAGGGGAATGATCACGTCCCTTGATCTGCTCGCTATGCCCCTACTTATACATCCCAAAATGCCATTGGCCTTCTTGGCAACAAGGGCACACTGCTGACTCATATCCAGCTTCTCATCCACTGTCACCCCTAGGTCCTTTTCCGCAGAACTGCTGCCTAGCCATTCGGCCCCTAGTCTGTAAGGGGTCAGGGGAATCCTGGTGCCTCCCTGCAGTCTTGATGAATAACAGATTGTGACAGGGCTAGAGGGAAGGTGCAAATGCATGACTATGCCATGAGATACCTGACACTTGGCAGCCCTCTGTGGGTCACTCTCAAAGAGATTTGTTTCTGTACCATAGGCCAGAACTAGGAGGGCTTTGCATAGGTTGAGGTTACATGAAGAAAGTTTCACTCAGCCATGTTAATGAACGGGAGTGTCATGATGCATAGAAAATCCACACTGTGAAGTGTAAGAGAAAGCACATATGTCTTAAAAGCAAAGGGGCATGAAGGCAAACTGCACAGTCACTTCCTCCTTCTTCTTTGACATCATGTTCTTGTTCAGTTTAGAAGGGTGTTCAAATTGCTTTTCTTAAGCAGCACAGATTGACTGGGCCCTTTGGTAGTTTTCTTCCAACAAAGCTGGAGGGATCTGGTACTTGAAACCTGTAGGCTGCTGCCAGATGTGGGCAACTGAACAGGTTGTGTTTCCAGAAACTCTTAGGAATATTGGAGCTTTCTTAAGGTGGATCTGAGCACATGCAGAAGCCACAGTAGTGCCAACTCTCATGATTTTGTCATGAGTCTCATGATAATTACTGTTTTTCTTAAAGCCCCAGCTCCTGGAGTCAAGTGGATATGTGATGATTTCAGCCTTCATTCTTAAAGAAAAAGTAAGTTTCTAGCCTCCATGGCTGTGCAGAAAGCTTCAAAGTGTGATCCCAGTGCACCCTGAAAGCTCAAAAAGCAGAAGGCATATAAAAAGAACACCAAATCTATTATTTTTACATAATCTCATGGTTTTAAAGCCAATCTCCTCATTTTTGGTGAGCCTGAGTCATGGGTTTTGAACATTTTGGGTTGGCAATACTTGGAACTACTCCAACCTCATTTGATAGTCGCCATTCAATATCTATTTAAAACTCTAACAAATTTATCATTTAACTATGTTTTTTTTTCTTTTGGGGCTTGTGATGATTATGTGAATTAGAAATAACTTCAAGACACAAAGTTCTTCCTCTAACATTAACAAATTCACCTCCACCATGAAAACGTTTCACTATTTTTGATTAAAAGTGTAGGTATTTTAACTTGTTTTAATACATTCTTTTTCTAGATTGTAATTTCTTTTTCAGAATATACTTCATTAAAAATGTAAATCAGATTAGCGTATCTGTTTCAGGAGGACTCTAATAGAGTCTTCAAGTAACACAACTTCAGTCTGAGAAGTCTTAGTTAAATTGGCCGTTTCCCTTTCAAAGTGCATATGATAATTTCTAGCCTAATAATTTCTAATCTAATTGATAGTTTATTATTAGGTACCTGTAATAAGACTGAAAAACAGCAGTATCTTGATTTGGCTTTTGTTTAATTAATGAGCTACTGACAATATGGCTAATGTATGCACTCAGCATAGGAAGATTATAAGCTCCTGCTAAACCCTGGAATCTGTGTTTTTTGACGTGCTTAATGATTATTTTTTCTCGTATGTTCATAACTTCAGGGCTGGCACATTAGGAGAGAAAAATGAAGTGCTAAAAAGTTGCAAACAATGTATGGCAAAAATAATGTAATCATGAGCACCGAAAGAAAATGTAGTGCTAAGTGGCCAAGAGCCAATTCAGGACACAATGAGAAGGGGACGCAGCCAAAAGGGAAAGAGAGGGAGGGGCTGGAAATAGGGGTGTTAGTACTAGAGCCAGACTTTAGTTCCACTGCAATAATGACAAACCACTTACAGCAAGTGTTTAAAATGCAAACACTGAGTATTAAAGAACCATCACTAAGGTATTTGCCTAGCTCATACCACAGTATGGATCCTTTTTAGTCTTAGCATTTTAGTGAGCGTTCCACCTGGTCTTTCTTCCCTCCTTCGTTTTCAGGCATGTAATTTGCATCAGATTTTTTGAACTGTAGCTAGGGAAGGTTATTACCCTCTTGTGGTCAAGCTGAGGAACTGAACCAGCATTTTGTAGGATCAACTTTGAGAGCATCAAACCAAACAGAAAGGAAATTGCTGATTTGTCTTTTTAGAAGTAAAGCAAACAGAGCTGGTGCAATATTGCAAAACCAGGGTTGATGAGCATTCGTTTGGCTTCCAAATGGCTGTTCAGCTTGATCATGTTTGCCTCATTTAGTATCCACAAGAATGGTTTTTCATGTGACCAAGGGCATTTGTGAACAGAATATACATTTGCTATTCATTATCCACCATGCCTTATTTTCCTGTGTAACAAATTCACTTCTCTAACCAGAAAGCTGAACCAACACCACAGCATCTGACTTATGTAACCCAGGCACTCAGCACAAATAACAAACGGCAAATAGAGCAAACCGTTTGTGAACAGCCCAGAAATGCTGTTCTGTCTCTGCCGCTGGATGAATACCTAGGAATAACGAATATATTCTCAGAAATCAGAATGAGTTTTCAAATACTACATGAAGAGGGAAAAAGATGACATTTACTGGATAATTTATTTGCAACAAATAATTCCACCAGTTTAATAATATTGATTCTCCTTAAGACAAGAATTCTATCTTTAGTCATTAAGATAACATCACATTGCAGTGAAACTACCTACAATATGCTATTCCATTTGCATTTTTCTAGGCTGACACGTCGTATAGAGAACAAGGTACATCCAGATACATATTGGGCAGGATCATTTCATCCAGATGAGCTGTGCTAAGCACAGGTCCAGAGGGGGAAACACAAAGTACACTGTATGCCACTTTTGGTGTTCCTCAGTCCTGGAGTCACTAAAAGTCTGTTTCGCTCTTGGCACAAATTATTGCAGCCTCAAGGCTGCTCAGAGCCCCGCGGGGTCCAGAACACAGTGTCTTCAAGCTCCACTCCCTATGTTGGGGGCTTCATGGTATGGTGGCATAGAGTTACTAGTCAGCCTCTGCCTCCCTGTGGGTTCTCCCTTTTGCAGCAGAATCCATGCATAGCCAGCTAAAACTGGATTATGGCACATTTGAGCCACTGTGCATTGCAAGGGGTCATAGTGGGATGTAGGATCTGGGTCACTGCTTAAAATGGGAGGGCAAAGCTGGGAAATCACTTATCCAAAAGAGCCCTAGAGATGATACTGGACGGCACTAGAAGAAAACGGTTTGTACGGAACTTTTTCAACCTTCATGTGGCATATATGCTCAGGACTATCTAATGTATTAGCAAGAACAGAATCATTATTAATCACTGAAGTGCTTTTAGTATGAAGACTTGGGAGCGAGGCTTATTATTATTTATTAGTAGTTGTGGTCATTATTTTTATTAATTACTATCATTATTATGTATTAGAGATGTGGTAGCACCTGGAGACCTTAGCTATACTCTTGCTATACCAGACACTGTATATACGCATAGGAAGACACAATCCGCAGAAGACTGAGAACCGCCAAACCAGATTTTGTAGTCATTATGCAAGTGGAGCTTTCCTTAGTTCTCCCCCCTCGGAATAGAACTTGGCATGCATCAGAACTGTACCTGCTACACTACACAATCATCTAGGTACAGAAAGTGAAGATTAAGTATCTTGCAAAAATACCATGGGATTGTAAGGGGTTGCCCCCTTACTAACATTCAGTGCGGGTGTTTTGGTTGGCTCGCTCCCAGTACTAAAAGGGGAGAGGCCAATGCTCCAGCTCAGCCTGATTGACAGGGCGGGCAGGCTAATCAGGGAGTCAGGAGGCTGGGGGGTCCAGTCCTCTGTGTGACCTGGAATTGCCTGGGGCAGACAGAGTGGGGCCGAGCTAAGGAGAGAGCAGGGGCCCAAGCTGAGCTGGGGAGTGGAGCCGTGCCAGATCCAGAGGGGCCAGAAAAGCAGCCCAGGAAGCAGGTCAGAGTTGGGAGCAAGGTCACAGAAGCAGCCCAGGGAGAGCAGATCCTGTGCTGGAAGCAGAGCTGCAGCCACAGAGCCAGGTGTGGTGAGCAACTGGGGCCAGCCAAGGGGGGATCCTGGGCAAAGGCCCAACGCAGAAAGACACCCTCAGCCAAGGGTCCTTGCAGGCCAGACTGGGAGGGGGATTTCAACCCAACGCGGGGCTGATGCTGGGAAGAAGGGTCCCACCACCCAAAGCCCGGAGGTGTGTGGCCACCACTATTGCAAGTGTCCAACCTACAGCATCCCTGCAGCACAGCCAGGGCCTGAGAAGAAGGCCTGAGATCTACAAGGAACAGACTGTGACCTGCCCTTACATTCCAGAGACAGTTTGTAATGTTCCCTGCCACAGAGCAGGGTGATGTGTTTTCCTTTAACCTTTCCCATTTTTCCTTTTTTAAAATTAATTGTTAATTAAACAACATGTATTTGGTTTAAATTGTATGAAATGATCAGTGGGTCAGAGAAGTGCCCACTGCAGAGAGAGTACCCTGGAGTGGGGACACCCTAGCCCCTGTCCTAGGTGACCACAGCAGGGTTGGGGGTTGAGCCCCACAGGAATCCTGGGCCCAGCCTTGTTGGGGTTACGAGGAGTCTGCCAGACAGGAGAGTGAAAGGGGAGTCCTCAAGGGCAGGGAGGCCTCTGGGTAAAGGAAGTGGAAGCGAGGACTCGAGGACTCAGATCCTTTCGCTAGCCCACTTCACCGGGGTAGTGCAGAAGCCAGGAAAGTTCCCCAAAATAGTGGAACCAGCCCCCCGCTTACCGGATCTTTAATTATCAGGAATAGTCAAGGCCTCACTTTTATGTCTTGTTAGACAGATAATCTCTCTGGCACTCTAAAAGGGCCTCCTGGCACCATTCTAGAGAACAGGTTCAGTATGGACTGAGAGGGAAGAAAGTTATATTCTGAATTGCCAAAACAACTTCTTGCAGCAGCTTGGGCATTACTTGGGTGACTCCTGTTCACGTATTGACCAGTTTATTAACTTATGAGGGCTGATAAGATCCCAGCACAAAATAATATGGCTGCATGCAATGAGTGGCAGATTTGGAAGCTGTCCTGGCACATCTAGCTCAAGTGCCATCTAGAGGAAATCCCTCCGCTGTGATATGCTGGTGGTTGCTAAACTCAAGGAAATTTTGGCAGCAATATTAGTGGGGAAAAAAAAAAAAGAATTCACTATGCCTTCCTGAATCACCATGCCCTGATTTGGCTAAGCATGTGTTTACAGATAAGCATGTGTGTGATGAAGCAGAGAAACCTCCCACGAGCACAGAAGGGGTTAAAGATACCCCAGCCAGCCAAGACAGCCACTAGGAAACAAGCACCCATCTCCCTGTCCAGAGGAGACAGAGGAAGAGGCCTAGGAGCACCTGGCCTAAGGTGGGACCAGGTGACTGAAGACCTTTTGGGGTACTGGCCCTGCCAAACACACAGCTGCCCCACCCAGATGAACCTGGGACTGCAAGAGGACTCCACCCGAGGTCCACTATTAGAGAGAAGCCACCCCTGCAACTTGGACTATAGGGGCCATGCCCCAAACGGAAGGGACAGCAGTAGGAAGTAGCCCAGAGCAGTGGATTTAGACTCCCTGCTGTGAGGTCCCCTACTCAGGAGTTGACTTACACAGGGCCCTGGGCTTGGACCCGGTATAGTGGGAGGGTCTGGGTCCCCCATCTCCTCCTCAGACTTAAAGACTGAGGCACCTCGACCAAGCGAGGAGCTAGAAATCAAACGCTCCAACCACTAGGCCGTCCTGCCCTCCAAACCCTCCTGTTACACTGTGCTCAAGTGCTCTGTCAAAGCAGAGCCTTAGTGCTTGTCTGTACAGGGACACTCAAGGCTTGTCTTCATGTACATCTGTAGGGGTTCAGTGAAGACTCTACTACGCTGATGGGGGAGCATCTCCTGTTGGCGAAGTTAATCCACCTTTGTAACAGGCGGTAGCTATGTCGATGGGAGAAGCTCTCTTATTAACATAGCGCTGTCTACACCTGAGGTTAGGTCAGTATAACTATGTTGCTCAGGGGTGTGGATTTTTCCATGTAATGGAATGAGCAATGTAGTCAAGGGCATTGGAGCCTTCCCAAAAGAGGTGGGGGGGTATGGGGCTAGGGGGCCCTGCCTCCTCAAAGCTCCATCCCCACCTCTCCTCTTCCCCTGGAGACCCTGCCCCCGGCCAAGCTGGAAGCCAAAGTGTGGTCCGGGATCTCTGCCCTGCCCCAACAAGGGTGGGGTGGGGCCGAAAGCTGTCCCTTGCCCATGTCACCACCTCGCGGGGCCCCCGTCCAGGGCAGGTGGAGGGACCCAGGCTCCCCACAGCTGCCCGCGTGGCTCTCCCTGACCTGGCTCCACCCAGGGGGTGGGCCTTGGAGCCGCAGCCCGGCCATGATAAGTGCTGTTTGGGCAGCTGTTGCGAGCCACAGTGGACCCTCCACCTGCCCGTGGTGTGGGGGGCCTGCCAAGACCAGCCCCTGGCCCATGTCCCTGCTCCCCAGACCTCCCGCCCAGGGCAGGTGGAGGTCCATGGCTCCCCACAGCTACCTGCGTGGTTCTTACTGTGGCTGGTCTGCGGCCCTGAGGCCCTGCCCCCAGCTGGAGCCAAGTTGGGCAGAGCCACGCGGACAGCTGTGGTGAGTTGGCTTGGACCCTCCACCTCCACCTGCCCTGGGCTGGGCGGGGAGCCTGGGAGAGAGGGGACACAGGCTGGGGGCTGCTCTCAGCTCCCCGCACCGCAGGCATGTGGCTCCCACAACTGTCCGGGCTCCCCGGCCAGGCTCCAAGCTGGCCTGGCTGGGGGTGGGACTGCAGGAAGATGGGAGGAGGAGGAGGAAAGGGGCGGGGCCATCCACTTTGAAAATGTGGGAGGGCTATGGCCC
This sequence comes from Lepidochelys olivacea, assembly GCF_965140295.1. Classification (NCBI taxonomy): domain Eukaryota; kingdom Metazoa; phylum Chordata; order Testudines; family Cheloniidae; genus Lepidochelys; species Lepidochelys olivacea. The sequence continues at coordinate 166,010,043 of NC_140411.1, read as the reverse complement.
CCCTGGTTCTGGTGCCACTGAATGTAGTTATACGGATATAGGTCTGTAGTGTAGACCTGGCCTCAGGCAAGTTAAATTAAATCAACTAAAGATGTGAAGTCAATGAGCTTTAGTTCACTGTAACTTAATCCTCCTTGGAGTCACAGTGAACTAAGGCCACTTTACTTCCCCATGAGAGAATCCATGCAAGTGTTTAATGTGCCTTAGCTTATACATATTGACTTCACATGTTTAGTTGTTTTGCCTTAACTTTCCTGAGTGTCCTGGGTGGACATTGCCTTACATTCCATCAAACATCCATATAGGAGTCAGGAAAGTTATGTTTTTGTCCTGCTAAGAATGTTTCTGCATCCTTTGCAGTGAGGAGTTTCAGGGCTTTATCATTTCCCTAACTGGCCCTTACTAAGGTAATAGGTCAAATCTCACCCTTGGAACCACACATATGACTTCCTTAAAAGTCAGTGGGAAGTATGTACATCCAATCAAGATTTGGCCTACTCTCTATGTTCAACCTCTTCCTGGTATCCAACAGCATGCCCTGCTTCTTTTCAAGAGTTCCGCACCTTCCTTGTTGATTGGTTTTCAAAGTACAAGACAGTCTAGCTTCATTCAGGAAAGACTGCCCCCAAATTATGATTTATGATCATGTAGAATGATTTTATATCATCTCTAAATTAACCTCAAGTCAGAAAGGGGTAAAACAAGACATTTTGAAACAATAACAAATAAAGACATCCTTATGATATTAGCAACAAAATTTACTCCATCATTCACATAGTGGCATGGGGGATTTTTTTTAAGAATCAATGGTTAGACAGGAAGCCATGTGCCAAAAGAAGGAAAAAAAAAACCTCACGAAATTTTAGCCAAATATTTTTCTGTTGTTAATTACAAGGCTCTGAATCAGCTGGCTGATTTATGGCTATCTTTTCCACATAGATTAATGAACCATATGCCGTTAACTAGTATTAACCTGCCAAAGTTATGTTTTTTGCTGGAAGAGCTCTGGAGCTGCCAGTGCAGTCACTGCATCTGTTTTGCAGATTAAGAGAGAGAAGCACAAAGAAACATATTGTACCCTTGCTTCTTTTATGGCATAGCATGGCATGTATTAGCCAGGAGCACAATCATGGTGGTTATATGTTCAGATGAAAGTGATAGGAACCTGGAATGATTTTTTAAATAGTAAACTTAATTATAAGCCTATTAAAGCAGTTACTGGGGGTTGGACAAGGTAAAATTCCTCCCATCTTTTCTTGAGCCTGTTTTTTGTATTTTGATGAAATTTTGGTGAAATTATACATATATTTTAAATGCCAGACCTCTGACTTTGTGGTTCTTTAACAAAATCTACAAGCATGTTTTCTGCAGATTTTGTAAGTTTACTACCTCATCAACCACACTATGAAAGGGAATTGGCTTGATTTATTATAAAATTCCTGCAAGAAATAAGAAATATTTCTTAACGTGTTTAAGCTTGACCGAGGGGCAAATTGCAACATCAGTCTTTTAAAAATATTCTCTGCTAATTTAATCCTTCATTGTACAAAAAGGGCTCTTAAATAAACATAATTATCAGTGCATTACAACTATGCAAATTAAAGCTCTGGAACCCAAGACTGCAACCTATACTTCCTTGGGTGAGAAATGTTTACTCACACAAGTAGTCCTATTGACATCAAAGGGACTATTAACACAATTAAAGGCCTGTAGGATGGGGTCCTTGTTCCTGCAAACCTTTACTCACATGAGTGGGTCTTACTCATGCAAGTAGTCTCATATGAGTAAAGGGTTGCAGGACTGAGCCCTTTATTTGGTCTTAGTGTGTGCATATTTATATCCAACATAAGTTGCCTTGCGTTGACCTATTTGTGCATGTATCTACACGCAAATTTGTCTCTGGCTGACATAAGCACCCTGTTACAGTGACAGAGTAAAACTACTTCCCTGAATGGTGTGGAGTCACAGTTGACCTACTGAGACTGATACAACAACAGAAAAACTTCAAAACCAGACTCCAGCGAGAGACTGCTGAATTGGAATTCATTTGCAAATTGGATACAATTAACTTAGGCTTGAATAGAGACTGGGAGTGGTTAAGTCATTATGCAAGGTAACCTATTTCCCCTTGTTTTTTTCTATCTCCCCTCCCCCCCCCACTGTTCCTCAGACGTTCTTGTTAAACCCTGGATTTGTGCTGGAAATGGCCCACCTTGATTATCATACACATTGTAAGGAGAGTGATCACTTTAGATAAGCTATTACCAGCAGGAGAGAGGGGTGGGGGGAGAGAAAACCTTTTGAAGTGATAAACACCCATTTTTTCATGGTCTGTGTGTATAAAACATCCTCACTGCATTTTCCACTTTATGCATCCGATGAAGTGAGCTGTAGCTCACGAAAGTTTATGCTCAGATAAATTGGTTAGTCTCTAAGGTGCCACAAGTCCTCCTTTTCTTAGTGCAAATACAGATACTGATGGTCTATATCAGCCCTAACAGTGCTCCAGAAGCTGGCACATGATGCCCCATTTCCTGTGACAGTGACCCCTCACAGACACTGGAAGTCACCCACCCCCCTTTAAGCTCCTTTAGGTGTTTTTGAAATGCCTGGTCCTAATTGCCCTCATTGGCAAGCACACCTAGCAGCTCTCTCTTGTTGTGTGGAACTGCCCAACCAAACATGCTGGTGCCACACACTAGACACTCTCCTGTTTGGAGTAGACAGGGGGCCTGTGGGCTCAGCTATTGATCAGCCATAGAAACATGGACATCTATGAACAGATTGCACATGGGATGTGGGTGAAGGGCTATGACAGGGATCAGCGGCAGTGCTGTGTGAAAGTGAAGGAACTTTGCCAGGGATACCAAAAGGCCAGGAAGACCAACAATAGATTTGATGCTGAGCCACAGATCTGCCGCTTTTACAAGCTGCGTGCCATACTTGGCAGAGACCCCACCAGCACCATGCAGACCACTGTGGATATCTCGGAGATGCCCGAAACAGAGACCCCTGCTGTGAAAAGCAAGCAAGGTGGAGGAGAGGGTAGACGCCCTGGGGGGTTCCAGTCATGCTGAGAGCAAGGACCTATTTGATACTGCCCCACAAACTAGGCAGTCCCACTAGGCAAGCACGGATGAGCCTGATGAAAGGGAAGGGACCTCGGGTAAGTGTGTATACACATTTTTCCTTGCAATGTTTAAATTTTTAAAAGGTGCTGTGGTAAACCAAGGACAAACAGTGTGGTAAACCCAGGACAAACAGCTACAAAAAAGGGAGGGGTAGTAATTAGTCTCGGGGATTAAAAGGCCTCCCCTGTCCACTGAGGAGATAACCATGGGGAAATAAGGTTCAGCTGGAAAAGGGATTGCTAGGGAGCTAATTAGGTTCAGCTGGCTCCAACTGGTGGAGACCTTTTTAAATCCTCCCCGGCATGGAAGGAGGGGAGAGGAGAGAGTGAGAGAAGGAGGGAAGCTGCCAGTAGGCTAAGGGCAGTAAGACACCGAAGCCTTCGAGGAAGGGAGGCTACACTCCCTTGCCCAGAAGGGAAGGAAAACAAACACAAAGGACTGATCAGGGAAAGGAATAACTGTATCCTGTGCTACCTGCAAGGATTTGCTTTGCCCAAGCCGGTATATCCAAGGCTAAAAAGGACCGAGTCTGCTGAGGAGAACAAGGTACTTTGCCACACGTGGTGTTAGGAGTGGGATAGTGAGTGAGTAAGGCTTGGTGGCAAGCCATCTCAGGGCAGGGTTAAAAAAAATGGAGTATGTAGTGAAGGCGTTGATGCAGGCCACTGCGGCCCAACAAGAAGCTACCAGGGTACAGATGGCGACCCAGTGGGTGTCCAACAGGAGACAAACCAATTACTGATGAACCTGGCGGCCCAAGATTGAGCCACCCTGACTGAAGTAGTGAACCAGTTGAAAGCCCTGACGCACGGACCCGAGGGGACCTGGCCGCTGCGGGCAAGCAACTATTTACAGAAGATGACAACAGACGACGATATAGAAGCATATCTCCTCACGTTCAAGAGAACAGCACTACGGGAGGCCTGGCCCCAAGACCAGAGGGCAGGGATCCTGGCTCCATTTCTGTGCGGGGAGGCCCAGAAGGCCTATTTCGACATGACCACGGAAGCAGCTATGGATTACCCCCAGCTGAAGGTGGAAATCCTGGCAAGGTCAGGCGTGACGCTGGCCCAGCGCTTCCATGAGTGGAGATACCAGGACAACAAAGCACCAAGGTCCTAGCTTTTTGACTTAATCCACCTCGCCCAGAAGTGGCTCCGCCCCGAGACCCATGGGCTGGAAAAGGTAGTGGAAATCCTAATGTTGGACAGGTACATGACGGGGTTGCTGCCAGACATATGAGGATGGGTCCATCAAAATGATCCCTCCTCCTATGATAAACTAGTTGCCCTCGTAGAGAGACACTTAGCAGCCCAAGAACTTTCTCAGATCACCGGGGAAGGAAGGCGCCAGAATCGGAGACAAATCTCCGCACTGAGGCCCCGGTTTGCCCCAGTGCCAGGCTGGATAATGGAAGGGAGGAAAGAGGCGGAAGATCAGCCGGTGGTCCCAGAGAGACTTGAGGACTGGGGGAGAAAGACTCGTGAGATAAAGCTCAGCAGCCTGAAAGATAGGGAGCTGCCCCAAGCGGGGTACCGATGTTATGCCTGTGGTGAATTAGGGCATATTGCTGCCCAATGCCTGAATCTAGAAGAGTCCATGCAATGCGAATTGGGAGATATAGGGGGACCATGTGATCTAATAACTCTAGTTGGGGATGCGATGGTCCCTCATAGATAAATGGTATGGAGACCACCGCGTTAGTAGACTCGGGGAGTGCGATCACATTGGTCTCGGGGAAGCTAGTAGGGCAGGACCAACTATCCCGGGCTAAGCACTCAGGAATATCCTGTGTGCATGGGGATGTCAAATATTACCCAACCATCCCCATAAAAATAGAAGTTCATGGTAACCCCACTAAGGTGACGGTGGGAGTTGTTCTGAAACTCCCCTGCCCAGTCCTTATCGGATGAGACTTCCCAGGATTTGATAGCCTGCTCCCCGGGGAGAAGGTAGAAGAAAATAATGGCTCCGGGACCCAGGGGGTGGCCCCACTAGTTAACACCGCCCCCCCCCCGGCCTTCCATGAATTTGTTCTCCCTGCCGGGGAAGCCCTGGAAGACTTAGAGAGAATTGAAGGAAGATAAAAGGAGGGGGACGAAGATCCTGACCCAATACCAGAAGTCTACGCTTGTAGGGGAAAGAGGTGGCTCAACCAACAGCGGGACTGGGCTGGCAATCAACAACCCTATCGCCGAACCAGGTTCCCCAGGAGCTTTCCCCGAAGGGGAGACTGAGATAGGCCCCCCTGAGTTTGGACAAATGGGGATTGCACTTGGGAATTTTGGTCAGGACCAGGCCAATGATCCAATATACAACAATATTCGTAAAGAAGTAGTCGAGGTAAATGGGGTCCCCATGGAGGGGAGAGTTAAGGGCCCAGGGCCATGTTATGTGATTAAGAATGATCTGCTATACAGAGTAGTCCGGGTCCAAGAGCAAGTCATAGAACAACTCTTGGTCCCACAGAAGCATCAGAGGGGCATAATGGATCTGGCCCACAGCCATTTGTTCGGGGGCCACCTAGGGGTTGATAAGACCCTTGATCGGATCCTGCAGAGGTTTTTTTGGCCTGGCATTTACATGGCGGTCCGACGATATTGTATGTCCTGTCCGGAATGCCAGATACATGGGCACACTTAAGGGCCCCTTTGGTACCTCTACCTATCATTGAGACCCCATTTGAGCGAATAGCTATGGACCTAGTAGGGCCATTGGAGAAGTCAGCCAGGGGCCACCAGTACATTCTGGTAATACTAGATTATGCCACCTGATACCCCGAGGCTGTACCCCTGTGGAACGCCCTGACCAAGACCATAGCCAAAGAATTAGTCCAGATTTTTTCCTGAGTAGGGATACCCAAGGAGATCCTGATGGACCAAGGGACCCCCTTTGTGTCTAAGCTGATGAAGGACCTATGTACAATGCTCCACATACGGACCCTCAGGACATCGGTCTACCATCCTCAGACCGATGGTCTTGTCGAACGCTTTAATAGGACATTGAAGAACATGTTGCAGAAAGTGGTTAGTCACGATGGGAAAGACTGGGACGCTCTGCTGCCCTACTTGCTGTTTGCCATATGGAAAATACCCCAGGCTTCCACGGGATTCTCCCCCTTCGAGCTGTTATATGGTTGCCACCCCAGGGGAATACTGGACCTGGCTAAAGAAGGCTGGGAAGAACAGCCTAATCCAGGGAGAAACGTCGTTGAACATGTGTTACAGATGAAAGACAAGATAGCCCAAGTCTCCCCCCTTGTACACGGACACATGGAGAAGGCACAAGAGGTGCAACAGACATACTACAATCGCCAAGCGGCGACCCGGAAGTTCCAGGTGGGAGACCGGGTAATGGTGCTCATACCCACGGCGGAGAGCAAGCTCCTGGCCCGGTAGCAGGGGCCATATGAAATAATAGAAGCTATAGAAGAAGTCAACTATAAGATCCGACAGCTGGGCCACCGGAAGCTGGAGCAGATCTACCATATAAATTTGCTGAAACCTTGGTGGGATAGAGAAGTTCCGGTGGTTGTGCTGGGAGCGCCATCCCCTAAAAGCAACCAGCCCGACCAGGTGGGGATATCTCTGGAGTTGACTCCGGAACAATGATTGGAAGTGATCAGCCTGATCAAACGCAACCAGGATGTGTTCTCGGAAAAGCCAGGCAGGACTACTGAGGTTCACCACCACATCCTCACAGAGCCTGGAGTGAAAGTGAACATCAAGCCATACCGGATCCCAGAGGCCGAAAGAGAAGAGATCAGGACAGAGGTCCAGAAAATGCTGGCCTTAGGAGTCACTGAAGAATCTCATAGCCAATGGTCAAGTCCTGTGGTATTAGTGCCTAAGCCTGATGGCAGTATGAGGTTCTGCAACGACTTCCACAAGTTGAATGAGGTATCCCAATTTGATGCATACCCTATACCCCAGATAAATGAGCTAATTGACAGACTGGGAAAAGCACGGTTTATGTCTACCCTTGACCTGACCAAGGGCTATTGGCAGATCCCACTGGCCAAGGCTGACAAAGAAAAGATGGCCTTTGCAACTCCAGAAGGTCTGTATCAGTACACTGTCCTCCCCTTTCGGTTGCATGGCGCTCCCGCTATGTTTCAACGGCTCATGGACAAGCTGTTGTGACCCCATGGCAAGTACATGGTGGCCTATCTCGACAATGTCATTATATATAGCCCCGACTGGGAGACACACTTAGAGAAGGTGGAAGCAGTCCTGGACACCCTGAGGAAGTCGGGGCTGACGGTGAATCCCTCTAAATGTTCGATCAGGTTAGCTGAGGCCAACTACCTCGGGTATATAGTGGGGAGGGGCATGGTGAAGCCCCAACTTAACAAGTTAGAAGCTATAGACAAGTGGCCCCGTCCCCTCCGGAAAAAACAGATTAGAGCCTTCTTGGGGCTAGTGGGGTACTGTAGACGGTTCATTCCCCACTTCGCCACCAGGGCATGCCCATTAATGGACCTAACAAAAGCTCGGGGCCCAGACATAATTGGTCTGCCGCGGCCGAAGGTGCTTTTGGGGAATCTGAAGATGGCCCTCTGCACAGACCCCATACTTGTAGCCCCAGACTGGGGGAAGGCTTTTATCCTGCAAACCGATGCCTCTGAAGTAGGGTTGGGGGCGGTACTTTCACAAGTGGTCGGAGACGACGAACATCCCATCCTCTTCCTCCGTAGGAAGCTCCTGCCTCGGGAACGGAAGAACGCCGTAGTGGAAAAGGAATGCCTGGCGGTAAAATGGTCCATAGAAAGCCTACGTTACTCTCTACTGGGATGGAGGTTTACCCTTGTCACGGGCCATGCCCCTCTGCAGTGGATGCACCAAAACAAAGACAAAAATGTGAGAGTAACGAGATGGTTCCTGTCACTTCAACTTTTCCACGTCACAGTACAACATAGGTCTGGAATCCAACATGGCAATGCAGATGGTCTATCGAGAGTGCACTACTTTCTGACCCAAGTAGCGCAACCCTGTAATGTTGAGCAGGGGGTGGGGTGAGGAGATATGGGGTAAACCCAGGACAAACAGTGTGCTAAACCCAGGACAAAAAAGGGAGGGGTAGTAATTAGTCCCAGGGGATTAAAAGGCTTCTCCCTATCCACTGAGGAGATAACCATGGGGAAATAAGGTTCAGCTGGAAAAGGGGTTGCTAGGGAGCTAATTAGGTTCAGCTGGCTCCAACTGGTGGAGACCTTTTCAAACCCTCCCCAGCGTGGAAGGAGGGGAGAGGAGAGAGTGAGAGAAGGAGGGAAGCTACCAGTAGGCTAAGGGCAGCAAGACACCAAATACTTCGAGGAAGGGAGGCTACACTCCCCCGCCCAGTAGGGAAGGAAAACAAACACAAGGGACTGATCAGGGAAAGGAATAACCGGGCCCTGTGCTATCAGTAAGGATTTGCTTTGCCCAGGCCGGTGTCTCCAAGGCTAAAAAGGACTGAGTCTGCTGAGGAGAACAAGGTACTTTGCCACAGTGCCCATCCCATCCCAAGCTACCAAGACATAGGTGTTGACTTCTCATTGTTTTACTCATACGAGAAACGGTAGTGCTACAACAAACAGAGGTAGAGTTGGCATCTGCTTTTCATTCCCCTGTTGGGTTAGGTGGGGGTGGGAGGTGGGGGACATTCAAAACATTTTATTTATGTATGTAGGGATGTCCCTTTTATCCTGTGCCACTAACCAACCTCTGTATTCATATCCTACAAACTACTGCAATGGTGTTTGTACAAAATATACCTTGTAGAGTGTCATTTAAAAACTAATAACACAGTGGTCAATAATATCATTGTAAAATGCATGTGTTAACCTTATTTCTGAAGTTATGAATTTCCTCTGCATGATGTTACTAGAACATGTTTAAGATAAAGACAGCCTAGGTAAAGGTGATAAACAGAAAAAGGAATGTGGGTTTACCTCAATGTATATTGCCCATAAACAAAACCATTGAGCTAAACCAGTGTGGGTTGTCTTGAGCCTGAACTTGAGAGACAGAGCATTAACATGGCTCCTGCACCCCAGAAAGACACAGGAGACTGAATCCCCAGTATGCTTTCCTGACATTGAGAACAAAGACAATTCTTTGGGAATATAAGGAAAAGAGAGTGACTACATCTTTATCTTTCACCTAAGAAGACAAAGGAAACCCACACTTCATACTTCTATGGAAGGTCCTGATTCAGAGACAGTCAGTCATGCTGGACAAAGTATAGTTGGTGAGAAAAACCATCTGAAATAAAGACGGTATCATGCTAGATTAAGTTTTAGACTTTTAGATGCATGTTTTCACTTTTATTTGCTTGTTAATAAACTTGTTTTATTTTTAATCTAAACCAACCCAGTGCTGTGTTTGAATTGAAGTAACTGTTAACTCCAGTTAATGTCACAACAGGATGGGTATTGACTCTTTAAAGGAGCAAACAAACCTTATTATTTCTCTGAGTGGTCCTGCAGAGGACTTGGGGCAAATGGTTTTGGGGCAGTTCAGGACTGGAAGTGTGTTGAGGCCATCTTGCCAGGTGTAACCAAGGCTGGTGGAAACCAGCGTGGGGCTGTTGTGTTGTAGGCGGGCTCCTGGGATCAAAGCACAGAAACAGGGCTGCACAGCACACAGGACACTGCATGCTGATCTGCTGGCTATTCGTGTCCAGGCTATGAGCCACAGCAGCAGGGCATTTAGGGCATGCAGGGCTACAGGGTAGGTGGTGACACAACCCTTATTGGTCTGGATTAACGTGACACATCCTCCTGAGAGATCTCAATGAAACTTCTATGGATATACTCTTCAGCCCTCTGCTGAAGGTTTCCAGGGATGGCTGCCTTATTTCTTCTTCCACGTTAGGAAACTATCCCATGCCACTTTGTGATGAGCTTGTCTGGCACCATTGCAGTAACCAGACTCACGGCATATGGACCCAAGCAGCTTCAGAACACTGGCAGTGTTCTTTGTGCCTTTGTAACCTTTAAGGAGTGAGATGTCCCTTCACCAGCTGTGGAAAACAGTGTCAATATTCTGTGCCGTTGCCCTATACTCATACCCATGGAATAGGGACTGAAATGTTACTGCTTCATGCAACAGAAAATCCTTCCCTTCCCACTCTTGCCACTGTTGGGCTGTACTACATGGCTGGGGCTGAAGCAGAGACATGCCAAAGCTGAAGTGTCAATAAGCATTTCTTACTAAAAGTGTTTATGGGAATAAGGGAAGGGAGTTTTGCGACTTATTTTTCCCTTTGAGCTAGATAGTTCAAGAGGCTCACAAAATCTGGAGTGCGAAGTTTGCCCCTTCTTTGCAAAATGCTTTAATCATTATTCCAAACAAGAGCCAGATTGGCTCAGCGTTATGTTTGAAAATATTTTACATTGATGTTTCACATGAAAAATATCACCCAGGTTTCATTATATAAAACCAACAAAGATGTCTTTGGGGAGTGGCGGAAAATAAAATTAGCTGATATATCTTGCTTTAATTAATGCTCATCATCGATAAAAAATAATTCTAATTTTTGCTCATAGTCAGCAGATAAACCTATTAAAGCCCCACTTCAGAAAGGTACTTAAATTTAAATATATACCTAACTTTAAGTATCCGCCTAGTTTCATTGAATCCCATGGGAGTACTCACATGCTTAAATGTAAGAACATGCTTAAGTATTTTGCTGAACTGGGGCATGGAGGTTTTCTGGTGTTCCTTTCTGGGTTCCAGTTGCTCATTTATGAATAAAAAATCCAAGCTTTTTTAAAAAAGAACAGTTAAGCAATATGAAGGTGTGATATTTTTGAAAAGTGCCATGATATAAAAGAGTTAGCCAATACATGGCCAAATAAAGCAATACATAGGGTATGTCTACACTACGGAATAAGGTCGAATTTATAGAAGTCGTTTTTTTAGAAATCGGTTTTATATATTCGAGTGTGTGTGTCCCCACAGAAAATGCTCTAAGTGCATTAAGTGCATTAACTCGGCGGAGTGCTTCCACAGTACCGAGGCTAGAGTCGACTTCCGGAGCGTTGCACTGTGGATAGCTATCCCACAGTTCCCGCAGTCTCCGCTGCCCATTGGAATTCTGGGTTGAGATCCCAATGCCTGATGGGGCTAAAACATTGTTGCGGGTGGTTCTGGGTACATATCGTCAGGCCCCCCTTTCCTCCCTCCGTCCGTGAAAGCAAGGGCAGACAATCGTTTCGCGCCGTTTTTCCTGAGTTACCTGTGCAGACGCCATACCACGGCAAGCATGGAGCCCGCTCAGGTAACCGTCACCGTATGTCTCCTGGGTGCTGGCAGACGCGGTACGGCATTGCTACACAGTAGCAGCAACCCATTGCCTTGTGGCAGCAGATGGTACAGTACGACTGGTAGTCGTCATTGTCATGTCCGAGTTGCTCCTGGCCATGTTGGCTGGGAGCGCCTGGGCAGACATGGGTGCAGGGACTAAATTTGGAGTGACTTGACCAGGTCATTCTCTTTAGTCCTGCAGTCAGTCCTATTGAACCGTCTTATGGTGAGCAGGCAGGTGATATGGATTGCTAGCAGTCCTATTGCATCATCTTCTGCCGGGCAGGCAAGAGATGAGGATGGCTAGCAGTCCTACTGCACCATCTTCTGCTGAGCAGCCATGAGATGTGGATGGCATGCAGTCCTTCTGCACCGTCTGCTGCCAGCCAAAGATGTAAAAGATAGATGGAGTGGATCAAAACAAGAAATAGACCAGATTTGTTTTGTACTCATTTGCCTCCTCCTCTGTCTAGGGGACTCATTCCTCTAGGTCACACTGCAGTCACTCACAGAGAAGGTGCAGCGAGGTAAATCTAGCCATGTATCAATCAGAGGCCAGACTAACCTCCTTGTTCCAATAAGAACAATAACTGAGGTGCACCATTTCTTATTGGAACCCTCTGTGAAGTCCTGCCTGAAATACTCCTTGATGTAAAGCCACCCCCTTTGTTGATTTTAGCTCCCTGAAGCCAACCCTCTAAGCCGTGTCGTCAGTCGCCCCTCCCTCCGTCAGAGCAACGGCAGACAATCGTTCCACGCCTTTTTTCTGTGCGGACGCAATACCAAGACAAGCATGGAGGCCGCTCAGCTCACTTTGGCAATTAGGAGCACATTAAACACCACACGCATTATCCAGCAGTATATGCAGCACCAGAACCTGGCAAAGCGATACCGGGCGAGGAAGCGATGTCAGCGCGGTCACGTGAGTGATCAGGACATGGACACAGATTTCTCTGTAAGCATGGGCCCTGCCAATGCATGCATCATGGTGCTAATGGGGCAGGTTCATGCTGTGGAACGCCGATCCTGGGCTCGGGAAACAAGCACAGACTGGTGGGACCGCATAGTGTTGCAGGTCTGGGACGATTCCCAGTGGCTGCGAAACTTTCGCATGCATAAGGGCACTTTCATGGAACTTTGTGACTTGCTTTCCCCTGCCCTGAAGCGCATGAATACCAAGATGAGAGCAGCCCTCACAGTTGAGAAGCGTGTGGCGATAGCCCTGTGGAAGCTTGCAACGCCAGACAGCTACCGGTCAGTTGGGAATCAATTTGGAGTGGGCAAATCTACTGTTGGGGCTGCTGTGATGCAAGTAGCCCACACAATCAAAGATCTGCTGATATCAAGGGTAGTGACCCTGGGAAATGTGCAGGTCATAGTGGATGGCTTTGCTGCAATGGGATTCCCTAACTGTGGTGGGGCTATAGACGGAACCCATATCCCTATCTTGGCACCGGAGCACCAAGCCGCCGAGTACATAAACCGCAAGGGGTACTTTTCAATAGTGCTGCAAGCTCTGGTGGATCACAAGGGACATTTCACCAACATCAACGTGGGATGGCCGGGAAAGGTACTTGATGCTCGCATCTTCAGGAACTCTGGTCTGTTTCAAAAGCTGCAGGAAGGGACTTTATTCCCAGACCAGAAAATAACTGTTGGGGATGTTGAAATGCCTATATGTATCCTTGGGGACCCAGCCTACCCCTTAATGCCATGGCTCATGAAGCCGTACACAGGCAGCCTGGACAGTAGTCAGGAGCTGTTCAACTACAGGCTGAGCAAGTGCAGAATGGTGGTAGAATGTGCATTTGGACATTTAAAGGCGCGCTGGCGCAGTTTACTGACCCGCTTAGACCTCAGCGAAACCAATATTCCCACTGTTATTACTTCTTGCTGTGCGCTCCACAATATCTGTGAGAGTAAGGGGGAGACGTTTATGGCGGGGTGGGAGGTTGAGGCAAATCGTCTGGCTGCTGGTTACGCGCAGCTAGACACCAGGGCAGTTAGAAGAGCACAGGAGGGCGCGGTACGCATCAGAGAAGCTTTGAAAACCAGTTTCATGACTGGCCAGGCTACGGTGTGAAAATTCTGTTTGTTTCTCCTTGATGAAACCCCCCGCCCCTTGGTTCACTCTACTTCCCTGTAAGCTAACCACCCTCCCCTCCTCCCTTCGATCACCGCTTGCAGAGGCAATAAAGTCATTGTTGCTTCACATTCATGCATTCTTTATTCATTCATCACACAAATAGGGGGATGACTACCAAGGTAGCCCAGGAGGGGTGGTGGAGGAGGGAAGGAAAATGCCACACAGCACTTTAAAAGTTTACAACTTTAAAATTTATTGAATGCCAACCTTCTTTTTTTTTGGGCAGTCCTCTGTGGCGGAGTGGCTGGTTGGCCGGTGGCCCCCCCACTGCGTTCTTGGGCGTCTGGGTGTGCAGGCTATGGAACTTGGGGAGGAGGGCAGTTGGTTACACAGGGGCTGTAGTGGCAGTCTGTGCTCCAGCTGCCGTTGCTGCAGCTCAGCCATACACTGGAGCATACTGGTTTGGTCCTCCAGCAGTCTCAGCATTGAATCCTGCCTCCTCTCATCACGCTGCCACCACATTTGAGCTTCAGCCCTGTCTTCAGCCCGCCACTTACTCTCTTCAGCCCGCCACTTACTCTCTTCAGCCCACCACCTCTCCTCCCGGTCATTTTGTGCTTTCCTGCACTCTGACATTATTTGCCTCCACACATTCATCTGTGCTCTGTCAGTGTGGGAGGACAGCATGAGCTCGGAGAACATTTAATCTCGAGTGCGTTTTTTTTTCTTTCTAATCTTCACTAGCCTCTGGGAAGGAGAAGATCCTGTGATCATTGAAACACATGCAGCTGGTGGAGAAAAAAAAGGGACAGCGGTATTTAAAAAGACACATTTTATAAAACAGTGGCTACACTCTTTCAGGGTAAACATTGCTGTTAACATTACATACATAGCACATGTGCTTTTGTTACAAGGTCGCATTTTGCTTCCCTCCACCACGTGGCTAACCCCTCAACCCTCCCCCCTCCCTGTGGCTAACAGCGGGGAACATTTCTGTTTAGCCACAGGCAAACAGCCCAGCAGGAACGTGCTCCTCTGAGTGTCCCCTTAAGAAAAGCACTCTATTTCAACCAGGTGACCATGAATTATATCTCACTCTCCTGAGGATAACACAGAGAGATAAAGAACGGATGTTGTTTGAACGCCAGCAAACATACACTGCAATGCTTTGTTGTACAATGATTCCCGAGTACGTGTTACTGGCCTGGAGTGGTAAAGTGTCCTACCACGAAGGACGCAATAAGGCTGCCCTCCCCAGAAACCTTTTGCAAAGGCTTTGGGAGTACATCCAGGAGAGCCGCGAATGCCAGGACAAAGTAATCCTTTCACATGCTTGCTTTTAAACCATGTATAGTATTTTAAAAGGTACACTCACCGGAGGTCCCTTCTCCGCCTGCTGGGTCCAGGAGGCAGCCTTGGGTGGGTTCGGGGGGTACTGGCTCCAGGTCCAGGGTGAGAAACAGTTCCTGGCTGTCGGGAAAACCGGTTTCTCCGCTTGCTTGCTGTGAGCTATCTACAACCTCATCATCATCATCATCATCATCTTCTTTGTCCCCAAAACCTGCTTCCGTATTGCCTCCATCTCCATTGAAGGAGTCAAACAACACGGCTGGGGTAGTGGTGGCTGAACCCCCTAAAATGGCATGAAGCTCATCATAGAAGCGGCATGTTTGGGGCTATGACCCGGAGCGGCTGTTCGCCTCTCTGGTTTTCTGGTAGGCTTGCCTCAGCTCCTTCAGTTTCATGCGGCACTGCTTCGGGTCCCTGTTATGGCCTCTGTCCTTCATGCCCTGGGAGATTTTGACAAAGGTTTTGGCATTTCGAAAACTGGAACGGAGTTCTGATAGCACGGATTCCTCTCCCCATACAGCGATCAGATCCCGTACCTCCCGTTCGGTCCATGCTGGACCTCTTTTGCGATTCTGGGACTCCATCATGGTCACCTCTGCTGATGAGCTCTGCATGGTTACCTGCAGCTTGCCACGCTGGCCAAACAGGAAATGAGATTCAAAAGTTCGCGGTTCTTTTCCTGTCTACCTGGCCAGTGCATCTGAGTTGAGAGTGCTGTCCAGAGCAGTCACAATGGAGCACTCTGGGATAGCTCCTGGAGGCCAATACCATCGAATTGTGTCCACAGTACCCCAAATTTGAGCCAGCAAGGCTGATTTAAGCGCTAATCCACTTGTCAGGGGTGGAGTAAGGAAATCGATTTTAAGAGCCCTTTAAGTCAAAATAAAGGGCTTCATCGTGTGGACGGGTGCAGGTTTACATTGATTTCATGCTGCTAAATTCAACCTAAAGTCCTAGTGTAGACCAGGGCATACTTAGGTCTAATCTGCTCTCCACTCCTCTGTCTAATTTAGAATTCCCACGTGTGGCTTTATAAACCTTATGAGAAAGAACAAGTTAGCCTTTCTTTCTAACCCTTTCTGACTAACCCTCTTCTAACATATCTTTATATTGTAGATATAAATACATAGATAGCTGAACTCTTCTTTTCCTAACTTGGTTATTCTGTTACACATGAAATGTTTTCAGTCAGATTATTTGTGCTTCAGAAAAATGGTAAGAATTTATAATCGCATTAACAGAGAAAGTTAATAGAAATAACTCCCCTCCCCCAAACTTAATAGGATTTGAATTTGTTCCCTATACAATATGGCAACACCTTTACCCACTCAGCTACACAGTCTTTGCAGCTATGAACCAGAATGTGATTTCCTTACTCATGCTGAATAGTACCTTATGTGATGAGTTGTCTCATTAGATCATAAGGTATTACTCAACAGGAGTAAGAGTATCCCAGTCTGACCCTAAATTAAACTGTTTGGGTATGTCTACACTGCATCTGGGAGTGACAAACTTGTGCTAACTGGGTTTGTGCTAGTGTGCTACAAATAGCTGTTTGGATGTTGTGGCACTGGCTTGGACTCAGGCTTGCCACCCGAGCTCAAGCCCACCCTACCCCTGGGGTCTGAAAGGGCCTTCATGATGCACTTATCTACTGTTCATGTCACTATCGAGATGTCTGAAACCTAAGTCTATTTTCGTATCATGAAGTGCAATGGCAAACTGACCCGTGTCATTTTCTCGTTCAAATGATTTCTCTCAAGGGTCAAATCATCACATCACAAAGTGCATGTATTCTGGTAGCATCTATAATGTGCTAAGAAGAGCTGTTCACTCACATGTGAAGACACAAGACTTACAATCATGGCTGGAAGCTAGGCTATCAGAAATGAACTGTATTTGCTAAATAAATGGTCGTGAGTTTGGTTGCACTGTATTACCCGATACGTCAGTCAAGGAAAAGAGTGAACCCCAGCAGGAAGAGTAATTAACATAAAACAGTTTCAGAGGGGAATATTTAGTCAGACTGCCATATGATGTGGATAACATTTGTTAAGGACGCCTTTTGGGTGAGATGCAGCGTAGCTTAGTGGATAGGGCACTGGATGGACATCTGTTTCTTGGCTGTGCTGTGAACCTGCTCTGTGGTCTGGGGCAAGTCATTGCATCTGCCTCTTCCCTTCTGCCCTGTGTCTCATCGGTGTGGTGGTCAACTCTTTGGGGAAGGGACTTTCTCCCATGATGTGAAATGCCTAGTACCAGGGGCCACCTATGTCATCTGGGGACTCTAATTGTTACTGTAATGCCAATAATAATAATAATAATAATTGGTTTGTATATCAAAGGTCTGTGGATCTAGTTTACAAAACCTCATCCCTCACACAGGCTCAAAGACTGCTTTGAAATGGGGAAAAAATGTTGACAGTGATATGCACTCATAAAAAAGCCAAAGGAAATGTGAGAGGATTATGTATCTTTAAGCAACAATGAACTTAATTAAACACAAGGTGGGTGAGGTAATACCTTTTATTGAACCAACTTTTGTTGTCTCTCTAATATCCTGGGACCGACATGGCTACAGCAACACTTAATTAAATATGGTCATTTAGGAGTACAATTCTAATTGTGCATTGGCATCTGAACTAAAGAATGAGGTAATGTACAACATGATAATGAAAGCTTTTAATGCTTGACCTGATAAAGCTCAAGAAGACCATGACACATGGAGAAACATTGATACTGGGAACACCTTGTTGGGTCATGTCGCACAACTGCCTAGAGAGAGCTGCTGAATGACAAATCTTGTGCTGCGGGGGGATAAAGTATGTTCTGCTCCCTGAGAGCCTCATCCATCTTAACGGTTGGGATGTAGCTCACAGTCAGGCCTAGCTAGCTATGCTTATCGCAGACCTTCCATCTATCTGTATTTAGAGTCTGCTTAGCTTTTCACTGTGTAAGTAATTTTGACTAGAAAAAAAAATTTTACTTAAGATCAGCTGAATTGAGTTTTGGGCAATTGAAGATCACAAGCACGGTCTGACAAACTGGACACATTCCAGGGGAGGCTGAATCATGAGACAAGCTATGGTCTAAGCACTGCTTCCATGCAAAGGAATATTGGGGGCCTGTGATGGGATATCTACCCTACACAAGGGAGAGTAGGTTAAATTAGGTCAATTAACCTTATATGCTGTACCTGGAGGAGAGCCAGGCATCAATAAAGCCTAATGGAAGATGAAGTTCAGCTGGGAAGGAGAGCGTTGGGAAGTAGCGACAGGGTCTGGGAGCAAGCAGGCTATAGTTGTTAGACATAAGGTCCCTGGGCTGGGACCTGGAGTAGTGGATGGATTTGGGTTCTCCTACTGGATTCTGGGAAAGTGGGACAGGACCTGGCCTTGGACTGGAAGACTGTCTGGAATGGCATGAGGACAGCTGATTTAACGGGACTTTGTTACCCTAGAAGGGGATGACTATACAGTGACCTGCCTAAAGGGCCGAATCATGAAGAGGGAGCACTGCAAGCCCTATAGATCGAGGAGGGACACCATGTGAGCTACAGTCAGAAGGGGGCATCTGACCTGAAAGTAACTGATCCCCAGAAGTATCCCCAATGGTGAGTATACCCTGTTACAGGGCCCCTCTCAGAAAAGTGCTACAGGGATATTGGCTGTGGTCATTAGGAGCCTGGAAAGAACCAATCCGGTGTGAGGGGCGCTAGGCACTAGATTGTACTTCATTTTATGTACAAGCGTTTGTGCACATTTTTAAAAAACATATATGCTGTGATTGGTACAAGGCTGGGAGATGGTAGAATAGACACCTTCCTGTGTCTGGAAAATTATGGGTTGGAAGTGAAGAGAGGAATGAAGAGCGCCCTCCATAATGTGAATCGGAAGGAAATAATGGACTTGAGGAGTCAGACGTGTATGCTCCATTGACAAAGCAGCCCCAGTGGGATGAAACTTAAAAAAAGTTGGGGTGCAAGTAGTTATGTTTTCGCAGCTGCAGCTTGACTGTAAACAGGGGACATATTTTGCCTGCTGAAGAGGGCATAGTGCTTAAGTGGGCTAAACTCTGGTGTAGGAAGGAGCTAAACCCAATGCAACAACACTAGTGTGGTAAGAGCTGCAGAGTTGCTCTTTAGTAGTCTGAGGAGCAAACGAAACATTAGTGCAAAAAAGTACTTACACACAGATTCACCCTAAAGCTTGGTAAGGCAAGTAGGAATCCCCGGGCATCAGCAGGGCCCACAAGCTAATGTAGTATGAAGATAAACTATATGTGCTACCGATGCAGAAATAGATATGCCAGCAAAAGGTTTAGTGTTATGTGACTTAACATCAAGATAACGGATTCTGCGAGACTGTGGGTCTGCAATGGCCGTAGATTGCAATGGCCCAGTCTTGGCTTCCTACTAGTTCAGGAAAAACCAGGTTCTTTCATTTAAATAAAAAACAATACTATGAAGAAAGAAACACTGATCTTGTGTTTATGGCTTATTTCCGCTCCCTTTCCTGTCTATTTCCCCAATTCTCAGATTCATTTCATACGCCCCTCCAGGTTTTCATTTTGTTCCTTCTCTTCTTTCTCACTCCGAATTGAGTCACTTTTCCCCATTTTCTAGTCTTTCCTTATTTGCACTTACTCTCTTTCCTTAATTTCTAGTTTTGCTTAATTTTCTCTGTCTTTCTGCTTCTCCATTTCTCTCCCTCTTTCTCTTGGTGTGGTTTTGATCTCTCTCCAAGGCTCTGCTTTGTATTACATTGGGGCAGATCCTCAGCTGGTGTAAATTGTCATAGTTCCATTGACTGCCCCAGGTGAGGATCTTCTCCACTGTTTCTGCAGTATTCACCCTTTCACTCAATTTTGATTTTTGTTCCTTGTTTCTATTGTCTTCATTCTCCTCTCTCAAGCTGCTCCTCTTTCTTTCTTTTTTCTATCTTTTCTTTACAGAAATATTTGCTCATGCCTACTGCAAAGACAACTACTAGATTGCATTAGAAACACCTGAGATACTTTGGGACACTGGAAACAGGTTCAGGCAGCTCTCAGGAAGCATAGAGCATGTGCTCTTCCATAGTTTTTGAACCAAATGGAACATACAGCTCCTCATGACCATACAATTATGAATCATGGTTTTGCAAGGCATAATTTAGCAGGCAGCAATGATATCACAAGCTCTTTTGGTAGAACTTTACCCAAAACATTGCAGGCTGTGATTCCATCAGTCCTCACAATCTCAGGAGAGTCAGGCTGCCCATCGTAAGTATTTCTATGGCACACTTCACCATAGCATCCGAGTGCCAAAGGACACTGCTCAGATGAAAATCCTATTTATGCTGAGTCAGTCGTTGAAAAGGAGATCTCCAAAGAGCAGCCAGGTGCTGCAGGAATAGTGTTTCTCATTCAGCTGGTGGCAATCATCTGTTTGACTCAGTAAATGACCCACCATGGAGTTTGCAGGTTCTTATGCTACTGCTATTACTGCCTTTCAGATGTGAGATAAAATCAAATATGCTGACAACTTGTACTCATTGCTTGTTCCATGTCACACTTTGTAAGGACTAGTAGTGTTACCTCTCGTTAACTTAAGGCAACATTTTGTCTTGGGCAATTGCATTTTACTTAGCTAAGTCCCATTATATTTTCAAATGGAAAAAGTATTCACTGCTTCCTGGCTTAAAATGCTGGGTAGTATTCGTGATCAGTTTCTCTCTTTCCACCAATGGCGGCATTTCAATGGTGAATTAAATGATCCCTGTGCATAAACTGAATCAGTTATAAAAATGTTGTAAAGCACTTAGGGAAAGATCATTGTATTAATGTAAGGGCATTATTATTATGGAGAAGTAATACACTTAAGAGTTTACAGTGAAAGCTATATTCCACAATTCCTGTTAACTTACTTTCTCTTAGACCTTAGTTCCTCCTATACCACTGACATTGGGCAATGCAGTTCCTCCATTGATTATGGTCACTCACTAGTTATGGTACTTCTTCCCAGGTGATGCCAGCATATTCAATATCCTCTTTCTCTGTCTTCTGTCAGTTCTTCCTTGGTCCTCCTCACTTTCTCTTTTCTCCCTCAGGTACTCAATTCAACGCTTGCTTAGCATGTCTCCCATCTTCCATACGGTATACGTGTCCCACCCACCTGAACCGTCTTTCTTTGATAACATTTTCTAACATGTCCTGCTGGGCCAGATCCCTCACGCTTGCATTTGGGTTTTTTTTTGTGTTTCCATGAATTGTTTAATATGTTCCTTGGCCATCTGTGATGGGCAGCCTCCAATCTCTTTTTGTGAGCCACTGTCATTGTCCAAGTCTTTGCTCGGTACAGTACTGTGCACTGTACAATTGCATGATATAATCTGACATTAGTTTGGGGTCTGTTTGACCAGATGTTGTTCATCCTTCCAAAAATGGTGTTTGCTTTTCCTACTCTTGTATGAATATGTTAATTGGAGCCACATTTAAATGTCATCACACTCCCCAGATAGCAGAACTCTTCTACCTGTTTGATTTCTTTTCCAGCCACAGACACCTTTGCATCTGTTGTCCAGTTTCCTACCTTCATAATCTTGGTTTTCTCAGCATTTGTTTTCAATGTTCTCTGTTATCTGCTCATTAGTACAATGCTAAGAATGAGGGGCATTTGACATTTTGGAAAACAGATGTTCGGGTGGGATTTTCAAAAGTGACTATGCAAGTTTGGAGCACAAGCCCCTTTGCATTTTAAGGGGACTGACTTGTGCTCTTGGCTTACCCAGAAAGTTTTGAAACCCCTACCCTTGAGCTATTAAAAACAATTAAAAACAAACAAAATCCCGAATGGGAAATAATGGAGAGTGCATGAGCCTGCTGGTGTTTGATAAAGTACATGATATTGCATGACTAGACTTTTAAAAATATAGTTTAACTCCCTCCCCCACTATGGATATCTCATGAACCTGGGGTCCATAGGAATCTGAATAGACTAGACTATCTTGGTATTTATGGTATATTTGTGTTTCTTTTTTTCAGGCTGTTATGCTCAAGAGAACCATTTTGGGGGCAAAATAAGAGCTGGGTCTTCTTGCATTTCAGGTCCTGGATGGTGTCAATACAAGTTCTCTTGTTACATTGGCATCATGAAGTACCACTGGGAGCTATTTCTAAGTCTGTGGAAAAGCAAACACAAATCTGAATCTTACAGTACATATTAAACCCTACTCTACAAGGAGCTAGATTATAAAACAAATGTGCTGTCTTTTGCAAAGCACAATTAATCTCTCTGTTTTCATTCACAGGAATGGAAGTTAATGGTGCACTGGACGATGGCAAGTTCAGATAATGATGTCATCAAGAGCCTTCCAGCAATTAATCACAAACACAGACTCTGTCAAACATATTTCAGTTTGACTCTGGGGGAAGCTAGGGAAACACTTTGAACATTGCACTGAAAGCCGTTCAGAGGAAATGTATGATTTGCAACTCCTCTTCCTCAGTCTTCTGTACTGAATGCTGACGCTCTCTAATATTTTAATGCCGGGGAATCCTCATGCTGAACACATGACTTTTGGCATATCACTGTGCATGGCAAAGGTGCACAGTTTTCACCAGGGGCTAGATCCACAAAGGGATTGAGGTTCCTAAGTCCAAAATTTAGATCCTCAAAACCCCTGCTCAGCTTCTGCCTAATCTTATAGGTCCCTAGGCGCCTGTATTTCCTCTGGTAAAGTCCCCTAGGTGCCTACATTTCAGCTGGCAAGCATGTGCACAGCCGCCCAAATCCTGATGCCGAGCTGTAGTTGCATTGAAGTCAATGGAGTTACGACAATTTATACTAGCTAGGGGGCATGTCTATGCTTAAAATGTTGCATCAGCGTGGCTGCTGCAGTGGTTAAATGAAGACACTCTGAGCCGATGGGAGAGCGCTTCTTCCACTGGCTTAGTTAATCCACCTCCCTGAGCGCTTCTACACAGTGGGGTTAAGGTTAGTATAGTTCCATCGCTCAGGGGTGTGGATTTTTCACTGGTCCACTGGCATCAACATCATCATCCTAACGGGGAACAACATTATCTGAAACAAATTTATGTTTCTGCTGAAAGCCAGGGTCTCAACCTATTCCAGAAGATTATTCCAAGGAGAATTGTACCAGGAGAGCTGGGTCTGAACACTGCCCCCACCTTTGTGGGAATTCATATCTGGATCTGAACTTTGTGCTTGGATCCCCTTTCCATTTCTAATTATCCAGGCTATATTGACCAAAAATGTCACAAATCACAAGTAGAACAAAGACCATATAATTGCTGTGTTGACCAACAGTCAAGTTGTGTCTACTGCTACCAGCTGGTTAGGTTTTAAAGGAAAGCAGTGTAAGAGTCATTCTGTCATGTTGCATGCATGCCAGTGAAGTGAAAATCATGTCACACATACCTCTTTGGCAGTGGTAGCCTGGTTATGTTTATTAAGGTTATGCCATGTCACTGCTAGTCTGCTATGTGGAAAGCAAGAGTGATTACTCTTTAGCTAGGGATTTCCTTTTCTTTCGAGGAGTGTCTTACAACTTTAACATTTGTGTTACTCTTGACAAAATTTCCTTAGAAACAACAGCCATTTTATGATAGTTTGTGTCAGTCAATACAGATTCCAGTTTAATGTATTTCTCACTTATGCCAATTACTCTTCAGCTTGATTGCAAATCATTTTTAATGAAGTCATTTTATATTACAAATAGGGTTGCCAGGTGTCTGGTTTTTGACTGGAATGTATGGTCGAAAAGGGACCCTGGCAGCTCTGGTCAGCACCACTGACTGGGCCCTTAAAAGTCTGGTTGGCGGTGCAGCGGGGCTACGGCAGGCTCCCTGTAGCTCCCAGAAGCAGCGGCATGTCCCCACTCCAGCGCCTATGCATAGGTGCAGCCAGGGGGCTCTGCACGCTGCCTCCACCCTCAGCACTCTCTCCAGCTCCCATTTGCTGGGAGCCGCAGCCAATGGGAGCCGTGGGGGTAGCGCCTGCAGACGGGGCAGTGTGCAGAGCCACATGGCTGTGCCTCTGCATAGGAGCTGGAGGAGAGACGTGCCGCTGCTTCCAAGAGCTGCTTGAGGTAAGCACTGCCGGGAGCCTGCACCCCTGACCCCCTCCCCTACCTCAACCCCTTGTCCCAGCCCTGATCCCCCTCCCACCCTCCAAAGCCCTCAAAAGCCCCAGCCTGGAGCCCCCTTCTGCACCCCAAATCCTTCATCCCCAGCCCCACACCAGAGCCCACACCCCCAGCCGTAGCCTTCACACCCCTTGGACCCCAACTCCTTGCCTCAGCCCAGAGCCCCCCCTGCATCCTGAAGCCCTCATTTTTGGCCCCACCCCAGAGCCCACACCCTCAGCCAGAACCCTCACCCCCTCCAGCACCCTAACCCCCTGAGCCAGTCCGGTGAAAATGAGCAAGTGAGTGAGGGTGGGGAGCGCGAGTGACAGAGGGAGGGGGGATGGAATGAGTGGGGCCTCGGAGAAGGGGCAGGGAAGGGGTGGGGCCTCAGAGGAGGTTGGGTCAGGGGGTGGTGCAAGGTGGTGGTTTTGTGCGAGCAGAAAGTTTTCAACCCTAATTGCAAAGCTTTACAGAATGTCTGTGAACTTGAAATAAATCCAGTGGGCCAAATTCTGCTCTTTTACATGCTCACAATCACACTGAAGTAAATGGGGTTACTCTTGTGTAACTGAGAACAGAGTTGGGTCCTGTAAAGGAACATAGATTGCACTGTAAATTAGACTTTGATATCATATGGAACCACAGCAAATATTCTAAGATAGGACCAGACCAGACTTCAGTGTCAAACTGCCAATAATTTACCGTCTGGCTGGTCAGCTCAAATTTCTTTGGAGACAGTTAAAAATAAAAAGCTGAGTTTGAACTGTTGTGTTCTGTACTCATCTGCTGCGTTTGCAAAGAAGTATTTGTATACAACAATGTAATAAAGCCTAACAATCAGAGCCCTGTTCTATAAATATCATGCAACATTTTTATGGTGCATATATGCCATATTGATCAACAGGGAATAGTAGCCTTGGAGCTACAAAACTTATTTGTAATGTCCTCCTTACCTACTGACCATTCCTTCTGCAGGTAGAGGCAGGATGCAATTGGTGAAGGGCAAACTTCAAAAGAGATTGGGGAGTTCAGATCAGATAAGCACCTGAAAGTCTGGATATTCAGCCAACTATTGGAAAAACTTGGGTCTGCAGAACTGGCCTGGAAATGTTGCAAGAACTGGCTTTCTTTGGGGGTATTTCTATGAGTGTCCATTTCCAGTCCGTTCAGCATAAGCATAGCTTGTCTTATAGTATTTCATTTGGTTTCTGATGCAGGGGAAACTCAATGGAGAAGAGGTATGCAAAGAACTGCCCTTAGCTTTAGAACTCCCTCTTGTGGACTACTGAAAAATCCACTCATGCTGCCAGACGTTATATATATGTAACTTTTATTGATGGGTAGACTTGAAATGGAATTTTCCTCCTCTTGCACACATTCAGATCAGACAAACTGATCACAATGGTTCATTCTGGCATTTAAAAATCTATGAATTCGGGAGAGGAAAACCCAGAGAAGATTTGTGTTTCATAAAAACTTCAGTACTTTTGTAAGAGATTTAAAAAAATATATTTGAGAAGCTTTTTGGTAAAAAAACAAAAACAAAAAAACCCTGTAACAGGCCATTTTCTGGTTTTGGATAGACTCTCACTTTTTCATTTAAGTCAACAGGACCCCAATGTTCATATCCAAACCTAGAATATGGCCCAATATTGTATCAGAGGTAAAACCACTATTTCCCTTCAAAACTCTGCAAGGTTTTCAACTAGGAAATGAAAGTTTAAAAGATTCTATTTGTGCCTTCCCAGTTCAACCCCCTGCCTTCTATCCAGAGGTGGAACTGTAAATACTTTTTAAAAAAGTTGGAAAGGTTATAAAAAATCATGTTTCAGAGTTTAAGCCAATCTGTACCAAGTAGGGGTTAGCAGAAGACTTCCTTGGTAACAGATTATCCCAAATCTGCCTAATGAGAGGTGTCTTGAAACTTGCTTTGAAGCAGTTGATGCTGGCCATGGTTGCTGTCAGGATACTGGTCTAGATGGACCATGGATCTGATTCAGTCTGGCAATGCCAGTGTTTCTTTGTTACTGTTGAGCACCAGTGGTGTGCTCAGTGTATACATAGAAGACCATATAGGGACCCATGCTACAGCTCTTACTCACTTGAGCAATTTCACTGATGTCAATGGGATGCAGTTTTGTCAGTAAACCTAGCCGACATGTCTGGTGGTGGCCAGGGAGGCAAGGGGCTCAGAAAAGGAGGCACCAAGCACCATAGATAGGTACTGCGGGCAACATCCAGGGCACAACAAAACCAACTATTCACCATCTGGCTTGTCTTGGGGGGGGAGGAGGAAGGAGGGAGGGAAGTGCATTCCAGGCCTGATTTATAAAGAGACTCATAGGATCCTGAAGGTATTTTTTGGGGACTATTTGCATGAATAGGGACTATGCATGTGAATAAGGGCTATAGGATTGAGCACCTGGTCCCTGTCCCAATTATTAAAACCTAAGGCTCTGGTGCTGCAGTTGGATCTGTGCAGGCAATCCCTTGACTTCAGCGGGGCTCTGGGCAAGTGTAGGGGTCTGCCCATGCAGATCAGATGGCAGGAGCTGAGCTTAAATTCAACAGACGAAAGAGTTCAGACTTGTAATACTCAGATTTAGGTGACGTAAAAACATGGACAGGTAGCAGTGTGCCACTGTGCTGGACAGGTAACGATCTGTTTGACCAGTGAATACGTTGCCTTATTCTGGGATCTCTAGGGCATGAGTGCCATCCAGCTCTCCCATGATAGAGGCTTGGCAGTATTCCTTTATGATTCCTGAATTCTTGTTCTACATTTTTTGTATGTGTTTTCATTTAAAAAGTATTAAGAACAACTTGGCAAAATTATTTGGCTCTGCTAAATGCTGCAACAGCTTAATCCAGATTTTATTATACTGGGACTTTATAGTCACTCATTTTATATAATAAAGAAGGAATAAGTGAACCTCAAGGAGTTTGAGGTTTTGCAGACCTCTCAAATTAATTTGAGGGTTCACTGAGTTAGCATGGATTTATGAAACTTTTTCCTGTGTAACTTTAATCCACTTCTTTCTCCAAGGGAGATTCAATTTTTAAAATGTTTTTGTAGCTAAAAGAGAGGCCTGGGCTATGTGTTAGGGATAGCACATTCCCCAAAAGCTATGCTGGCACAAATAAGTGCCCTACACATCATACAAAAGATGTATTTTTAAATTAAATGTCTCTTCCTTCCCTTCTCTGCTCCTTTTCTTTCATACTCAGTCAGTGTTTAATTTTCATTGTGCCCACTCTCGGATCCACAGTCACCATCTTTCCCCCCTCATTTTCTTTTTTTCCTGTCTTCCTTTTTGCTCCTTTTTAAAAAACAGTCTCCTAATAACATTCAGGCTTATTTTTTAATACCATAGTGTTCATGTGGGCTTAAAAAAAAAGTCACCCAGCCTGA
The DNA here is from genome assembly GCF_965140295.1 of Lepidochelys olivacea. Classification (NCBI taxonomy): domain Eukaryota; kingdom Metazoa; phylum Chordata; order Testudines; family Cheloniidae; genus Lepidochelys; species Lepidochelys olivacea. Next base: position 165,982,645 of record NC_140411.1, on the reverse strand, counting down.
CTTTTACAGGACCAATGTCAACTGTTAGAGTCCAGGCCCGCAAGAGGCTTAAGCACATATTAGTGGGATAACTCACGTGTTTAAAGATGGGGGCATCCTTAAGTGCTGAATCAAGGCCTTGAAGAGGGACTTTCCAACTGGGAGTAAACCTGCAAAACAGACTGCTTTAAGAGAATGTTACTTCGTCATTTCAGCATCCCCTTCGAAAGGATCACCTAGATACCAGTAGGAGGTGATGTTGACAATTCAGTAGGTGTCACATTTTCCTCTGAGGGAAGGCTGACCCAATGCCCCACCATAGTACTAGAGGGCTTTGTACGGACAGGATAAGACCATGGGCGGTGTGTGAACCCTGCCGTTTGGGGAGGCTTGCACCTGGCCCTGCCCCTTCCACCCTAGGCTCCGTCCCTACCCCGCCCCTTAACATTCCTACTAGCCTTAACGTTGTCCTTTATCTAGAGTGCATAGAAGATATGTTTGTACATCATTTGCTGTTATCCCGCTAGCTATTTTACCTACTTATTCCTTTTTTTTTAAGAGAGCAAATAATTCCCTGTCAAGTAAAACTGTATCCTTTGTTGTCAACAGTCATGTTACAGAATCATTAGAGAAACACTTTTGAAGTTTTCACATGAGGAAGAAAGCCACAGGGCACGGGTCAGTCATATGTTTTGTTTCTTCAAGTATTTTTAGAAACCAACATAATAAACTAAACCACCAATGAACAGGGCAAAAACAGCTATTAATCTATAATGATGTAGAGATTAGCGCACCAAATTTTCCCTTCAGGGAGAAAAGAAAGTGGAGTTTGGGGTGTTTTTTGGAAATTTTTTCTCCCTCAAGTCAATAAAGTAATAGATTGTTCAGATCTATTAGGACATTCAGGCCATTTCCCTGCAGGGCTGGATTGTTCCTTACCTTATGGCACAATTACTAGTATTTTCCCCAGTCTATTTTTATTTGTCCCAATCAGTGGGGGCTTCTGTTACTACCCTTGGGGTGCCATCTGTAAAACCTGAAGGAGGAGGCCACAGAAGAGGAAAGGAGTGGAGACCCCTGTTGGCAAGGAGAGGAGGGCAAGGTTAGCCAGTGGAATACACATGAGGTTCTGTCTGCATATCATCCATGATCTAGAGGATCTGATGAGGTAAAGGGACATCTGCACAAAGGTCCTGTGCTTCTGCACTGGCTTTGAGGCAGATGTCTCAGAATCTTCCCTGGATTGGGCTTCCCCAAGGCAGAGGAGCCTCTGCTCAGAAGTTAATGTAACCTGAAGCTACTTTAATTCCTCATCAAATTTAAGCGTAACTATAAGCATGAGTAGCCCCATCAGCTTCAAATGAGACTTCTCATGTACTTAAAGTTACATATGAACTTAAGTGCTTTGCTAGATCAGGGTTAATGCCAAACTGAATTCTCAGTATCATCTGTGAATTTCGTTAGCATGCTGTTTACTCCTAGGCCATGACTAAAGGTGTTAACCACACACAGCAACTCAGAATTTATTAGAATTTATAAGAATGGAGAAATAATTTTTTTAAAAAATCACATACAATTTCCCACAGGGATAAGAAATGTGGGGAGCAGGGGGCAGATGTCATTTTGTCAATAGAAGTCACCTTGTATGTGTTTTGGTTCTGGAAGATACTCAGATACTGCAATGTGGGGGAAGGGGAATAAGAACCTATATAGAACAGAATTAAATAGTATATTACACAGCACTTGGCCTAACACTGAGTTCTGTTGCATCATGATAGAAACTGGCCCTGTGTTTGATACATTGCCAATGAATGTTACTCTTTTGTTAATATCCTACAGCCACTTTTCATTCCACATTTTTCCCATATAAGTTGATTTGAGTTAATTTTGGAAGTAAGATTTCATGAGACACCCTATAGCAAATGTTTTATTGAAATGGAATATACCTGTAATATATCTCCTACTCTTTGTTATTGTGTCAAAAAAAAATCAAGTTTTTCTGGCAAGATTTTTTATGCTGCTTATTGCTCAATAGTTTGTTATTCTCCAGATGTTCAATGATTTTTTTCTTAATATTTGTTCCAGTATTTTCTGGAGGCAGATGTTATGTTTATGAGATGGTAATTTCTGAGACCATTCTATTTACTAGTGTACTTCTTGTAGTGCCCACACTAAAATTAGGGTCCCATTGTGCTAAGCATGGATAGTCCATGTTTGCCGCTGTACCATCTGAATTCAGGCTAACCAGTTTTGATCTGAGCTCTTTTGCCTGGATCACAACAACTTCTACAGCTTTTTATATTCTCTGCATGATACCATCAGCTGTCCCAGATTTCAAATCTCCCAGGTCAGCAAATGGAGAACAAGATTTCCTTCCTAGACAAATCTGACGTATGCTCACTTTTGCTCAGCTACAGAACTGTCAGTGGATCCATCAGCAAGCAAACTCATAGCTATCTGGGTATGCATTACTGACACCATTTGCTAAGAGACTTTGCTATTGGCTCTGTACAGGCTCTCATTCTGTGGGTGCTCACATAGTTTGACCCAAGATTAAGGCAAGTAATCAGAGTATTTGCAGGGCCTGCAAGTTGCAGAGTATTTAAATATCTCTAAAGTTGAAATAATGTATAATGACTGTGTTAGCTGTACTAAACAAGATGGCAAATGCTTGGATCTCCTGATGTTTCCTTTTAAGAAGCAAGCTTGTTTTTTGTGGGCCAAGTGACATATTTTCTGCTATTATGCATTTTACACAAGCAGCAGAGCAGTTATATAACTATGGAGAGTAAATTCTAAATGTTGGTGTTTCATCCACTTTTAAGAGGGCCGTCCTTATCATAAAGCATCTAACACTCTGCCAATTACAATAAATTGGTTAGTCTCTAAGGTGCCACAAGAACTCCTCGGTGTTTTTGCTGATACAGACTAAAATGGCTATCACTCTGAAAAAAAAGCATTTAATGTTTCTGACATAAAACTTAAAGATATCAGCATTTTCATCCCCAAATGTTCAAAAATCATGCATCAGGATCCCCAAAATCAAAACTTTGGCCTAAAAATCATGAATTGTGGGTGCTTTTCATTGGCCTTCTGGTTTTTTTTTACGCTTGAGTCATGTGTTCATGTTTAGGTCTGTTACCATGAGGCACAGAAACTTGCTTTTCTTTTAATGAAAGCTGAAATTCTCACCTAATGACTTGCCTCGTGGAGCTGAAAAATACCAAATCTCATGAGATTTGCAATAAAATCCTGAGAGATGGCAATAAGCTTGCCAGGAACTCCGGAAAGTTTCTTATATTCCTTAGTTTATACTCTTTTGTGCCATGTGCTTTGTTTGTCTCAGAGCTTTGCACACTGCCCTCTGATGGTTTGGGCTGATGGTGGTTTTTTTTCTTTTTTTGACCCCACTCTCTCCAGCAAAATGTTTGAATAATTCCAGACATTTTTAATTTTTTTAATCAACCAGGTCCCCATTCATATAGTTTATATGCAAATATCTTTCATATAATTTGAGATTAAGTGAAGGATTGATTTGAAAATTAAACTGCTTGGTCCAGACAGAAGCAGCAGCTAAGTTTGCATTTAAAAGGCTGTAACAATTATTAGAGGGAGGACATTTGCCTCCTCAAATCAAGTTAAATGACATTGTGTTTTATGCAAAAGAAAGTAATGAAATTGTAGCTTTCTTTCTTTCTTTCTTTCTTTCTTTCTTTCTTTCTTTCTTTCTTTCTTTCTTTCTTTCTTTCTTTCTTTCTTTCTTTCAGAAGCCCTACTGTGGTAAATTAAATTGCCTTTGACCCATGTGTGATTTGTAAGATTTATTCTCCCTCATCAAATCAAATCAACTGTTGCTGTTAAGTTTGCAAGGCTCTAAAAGTTGCTACACAGCTTGCTCTGGCTTGGTTGGAAAAGTAGAGTTTGTTTTTTTTCCTGCTATTCTGGCCTTTGAACTATCTGACTATAGCTGAAAAGTTCAGACGCAATCTGTCTTCTCCCAGGTACTACACATCTCTAATCAGAGCATTAACACAGAACATACTCATACTGAAACTTGGCATCAGACATGCTCATCTCTGCACTTCTCCCTGGTTCCAATCCCTTGTCCCAAAGTATTACTCATCATGGCTGATGTTAGCCCCCTCCCCCGCTTTTGACTAGCACCTCAATTGTGTTGATCTGCTGGGCCTCTTCTCTTTCCCCTATGCCTGAGAGAGCACCGTTTTCTTTGTTTCCATTCATGCCCTCCTGCTGCCCTCCTATTCTAACTTGCAGCTCAATGCTACTAGGCCTGATGTCACACACCCCCTGTCCCCCTCTCCCCCTCACTCCCTTGCCTAGCAGGAAGGACACCTGACACTTTTACATGCTCGGACAGCACTTCATACATCCTGGCCCAACCTGGTCTTACCCTGCATATCTGAGTGCCTTACCCTTTTATTAAAGTGAACACACGAAAATCCATGTCTCTCTCTTTCTGATTCCCCGTAACCCTTTGGATTAGCATTTCATTATCATTATGTACAAGTGTTAGCTGACTCTGTATTCTTATTTGGCTGCCTCTCACCTTTCTGTTTTCATTCCTTTTTTGATTAACCGTATATCTTTGAGCAGGCGATTGTAAAACCACATCAGTCAATTTGTGGCTCTTGCATTCTTCTTTTGTAGAAGAATCATAGTGTACTGCATGACACCTTACAATCATGGTGTCTTTTAGGATTTCCCAGCCTTCTTCCTTACAAGTGTATTTAATATTTCCTCCCACTGTACCTTATTCTGTTTCCTAATTCTACAACATTTGCTTTTCTAACATCTAACATCCTTCTAGAGCCATAGTGAGTGAACACATTCCTTACTGTGCTGAGTTCAGTATTCTCAGATTTTCATATCAGTTCCTCCCCTATTGCTAAGAGTCAAATCCAGGTTAGGGTCTCTTCTGGTAGGACCATAAAGTATTCTCTGTGTAATTTAGGAACCTCTTTGATGTCTGGCTGTATTAAGTACCCAACCAATATCTAGTTTATGTACCATGGGGGATGGTCCAACAGTTTGATGCTCTTGTTCTCTTCCAGTCTTGCTAGTCTGTTGCAGATATCTCTATTTTCTTTTTCGTATCTTAATCCATAAACATTTCACCATCGCATTCTTCATTTTCAAATTGTAGCTTGGTAAATATTCACATATACTCTCCACTTTTTGTTCCCTTTCAGTCTCTCCTATAACTCTGAGCATTTGATCAGCTATGAATTAGGCCCAACAAAGTAGAGTCTCCAGCCTTTATTATTGCTTCTTACGTGTTCCCCAGGCTTCATGAACTTGTGCACAGACATGTTAGAACATGAATACTAACTTATTGGACACTAATGTTCATGTTTTGTTTTGGAGCAGCTCCATCTTCTGCCTTACAGTGTCTGTAGAAGGTACACAGCAGATCATCAGAATTGTGGGCCTGTCCAAAAGCATACTGAATCAGTGGAAAGGCTCCCTTTGACTTCTGTGAGTTCTGGATTAGGATGTAAGTGCACCCACTCCTTTCCCCCTTTTTCTACCAAGGAAGCTTCTTCACTTGTTGGGATGTGGCAAAGTCCAGCACTTCAATATGTTCCTCTTGAAAATCCTTTTTTGACTTCCCTTGGAGCTCATCTGTTCATTACTCGCAGCATTCAATGTTCTTTTCTAGGCTCCAACACCAGCCTCATCTCTAAGCCCTTGTTATGCAACATCGCACACAGCTGTTCTCCCGGCACCTATCCAGAGCTTTCAAACAAAAGAACCCCACAGAGTCCTGGTCATGGTCTTACTGTCAGCCACCCAGCGCTCTCCAAGCCAGACTGAGCCCGGGACTAAGTAGGCACAACACCCGCTGAAGTCAATGGGAACAGTGCCCAGTGACTTTAGGGTTGAATTTGGCACATCATGCACAATTATTTGTCACTGTTGCAGGCCTGTAGTCAAGGCTGTAAGCGAGGGTCCAGAGTTGGTGCCCACCCAGAAGGGGCCTAAAGAGTAAGGGGAGTGTGGAAGGCTGATGAATCAGGTTGACCATCTCTGCCAGACCAACCAACTGCACACTATGGTGAATGGGCACAGTGCTACCTACAATCCCTCTTGCCCCCCCCACCCCCCGTTGCATATGGAGAACAAGGTGAGTAAGGGCAACAGGCAGTTGGGGTATGCCACCACCAGGAAAGGAAAATGTCACTTCCCCCACAACCAAAATGGGTGGCCAATCTCTCTTCTGATTGGATCAAACTCCCTACAGCCCTACTGACATCAGGAGAGGGAGGGAGGGGCAGTCATCATTATGTTACACTGCTTGGATTTCTATTTTCACAATCTGCATGATATAGTTTACAGTCTGGTATATACTGTGGACCTGATTCTCCACTGTCTCATAGAGATGTGCATTTATACCCAGGCAAAGTGGGAGCAGCAAGCAAGTAGTGTGATCTAGTCCTGGGGTAGGTGGATGTGAGGGGATATGGCAGGTGATTCTTGAAATATGATTATGTTTTGACCATACCTTAAAAGGGTGATGGATTCATTCTTCAATTCAGAAACATTAATGTGCAACTTCTCTCCCTTTTGTTTGGACCTCCTGCAGACTAACAAACAGAATGAAGACTGTCAATACACACTATGGATGTCTCCCAAAAAAGCCACAGGACCAAAAAACAAACAAACAACAACCTAGGACAAGATATACTATGCTTGCCTAGTACTTCCTGAAGTTAATGAGAATTGTGCACATATTTGAGGACAGAATTGGACCCTCATACAATGTTCTCTTTATTTTTTATTAGATGTGATAAATGTGGGGAAAGTTTACAGATAGTAATTTTACTTTTCATAATATGAACAGAATGTTACTAACTGACATCTGTATATCAGTGAATAGATAGGTTTCAGAGTAGCATCCGATGAAGTGAGCTGTAGCTCACGAAAGCTTATGCTCAAATAAATTTGTTAGTCTCTAAGGTGCCACAAGTACTCCTTTTCTTTTTGTGAATACAGGCTAACACAGCTGTTACTCTGAAACCAGTGAATAGATAGTAATTCCTATAGCGTTATGCCTCCCTACAGAGTCTATTTTCAGTACCTTTTAACAACCTCAATTTACCTCACATACCAAATCAATTTAACTATATCTTTTTTTCCCTTCTTTGGAACTCATCACAGAAGAGTGAATTAGGATTCAAGTTAATTACTTCAGAAACTTTCCATCTTTTTGCAAACATTTCAGTCACAATACCAACATCTCACAGACATGCTGTAGGTTACAAAAGAAAATCTGACACAGTTCAGGGCTGGTCTACACTAGAAAATTAGATCAACCTAGCTAGTTGCTCAGGGGCGTGAAAAATCCACACCCCGAACAACGTAGTTAAGCCGACCTAAGTCAACCCTGTAGACAGCACTAGATCAATGGAAGAATTCTTCCATCTACCTAGCTTCCACCTCTTGGGGAGGTGGATTACCTATACTGAGGGAGGATCCCTCCCAGTGGCGTAGATAATGTCTGAAGTGCTCCCATAGCGTAGCAAGTATAGACAGGCCCACAGTGAAGGCGGCTAGCTTGTCAAACAGATCAAAGCTGTATGTGGTACACTCATTTAATTTCTTTGTCCTTCTCAGATGTGAATTTTATTTCAGAAGCATGATTTTTCACAACTACAGTGTAATAGTCATAGTTTAATACTCATAGAATTTGGGGCAAAAAATCATGTAGGGGTTGGCATGTAGGGAAGATTTAGCCTTAGAATCACAAGAAAACCAGTTATCAAAATTTCCCTATTTATCTTTCGGTTTTATACTGCCATCCATCATTGTCATTCCAAATAAAATCAATAGCAACAGCAAAGCCCCTAGTGAAGTTTATGGAGTCTCCAGCTCTTCTCCCTTTTTGGATTAAAACTCTAGTTGGGTAAATTTTTTGTTTTGTTTTGAGTTAGGAATTTGGTTGGTTGATATATTTGTTACAGTTGTTTTTCTTTTCATTGTCGAGGGGAGGAGTTAGAAAGATAGGGATATCAATGTTTTAAATGTAATTCTTGTTATGGTGGAAAGTTTTTGCAGTATTCCCTAAAGACAGACAGATTCTGGCTTTGACTAATGTGCTGTGGAAGTGTCACGGGGTAACACTGGCCCTTTAGGAGGTAGCAGGGCCAGTGCACCTGTGACCCATCCAAATTGGGCTTAAAAGAGGGAACCTGGGCCCTAGAAAGAATGGGACCTGGTGAGTGAGGATTACCATAGAGGACACACAGTCAATTTGAATGTAAAGGGCAAGTGAGAGCTGTCTGAGAGTAGGGAGATTGAGGAAGGTCCTGGGAAGAAGCTGTAGTTGGTTTCTGAGGGAAGGCTAAAAGCAGGAGAGCAGCAAGAAGGGTTTGCTGGCTCATGTCACAAAGCCAAAGAGCCAGGGTTTCATGGCTAGGTTGTGGGTGTCCAGATCTCATAGTCAGAGCCTGACCCCACAGTCACAGGGCAGGAGTCAGCTGGGTCAGGATACCAGGCAGTCAGAAGCAGGAGACAAACTGGAAATCAGAACCATGAGTCAGGAACCAGAGTCAGGCTTGCTCAGGAAACTAGGGGGTCAGAGTCAGGAGATAATGAAACACTTTTTCAAATAAAAGCAAACTTCATTCTGGGATGTATTAGCAGGAGTGTTGTAAGCAAGACATGAGAAATAATTCTTTCACTCTACTTAACACTGAAAAAGCCTCATCTGAAGTACTGTACCCAGTTCTGGGCAGCACATTTTGGGAAAATGTGGACAAATTGGAGACAGTCCAGAGCAGAGCAACAAAAATGATTAAAGGTCTAGAAAACATTATCTTTGAGAAAAGATTAAAAAGATTGGGTTTATTTAGTTTGGAGTAAAGAAAACTGAGGGGGGGAAGACATGATTACAGTTTTCAAGTACGTAAAAAGTTTTATAAAGAGGAAGAAACATGATTACTTCCTACAGGAATTTTTTTCATGAGGAGGTGGCGGTGTGTGTAGTTTGGAGGACATCTGCCCAGAGGTTGACATCTATAATACTCTGAAATTCTGCTTCCTGTGTTTCTGTTATGTGCTACGACTTACCTATTTCCGCACAATTGAGTGCTCCATTGAGAATGCGCTTTGTCATTTAAATTAGATCTTGTTTGCTTTTTGATTCATTTTTGAATTTGAACATGGAGTTGCTGTATATGAGCCCAGTCAGTTCAGGTGTGCTGAAGTTGGAGATATTTTGAAAAGTCTGATCATTGAATTAACTGGTGGGTTGTTCAAAGCTTCTGAATCTGAAAGTGTTGTTGTAGGTAATTCTGTTTTATTCTGCTTGCATCTAGTTGTGGTCTCATGGCAGAATCCAGGGACTTGGTCTAGGATGTTAGAATTTATTATTTGTATTACAGTAGCACCTAGAATCTTTAGTATTAAGGCCCTGTGAAAATTGCATTTTTCCTTTTCCACTGGGGACAGGACAAGAAGTAATGAGCTTAAATTGCAGCAAGGGAGATTTAGCTTAGACATTAGGAAAAACTTCCTACCTGTGAGGGTAGTTAAGCACTGGAACAAATTACCTAGGGAGGTTGTGGAATCACCATTATTGGAGGAGATTCCTAGGCAGGTTAGACAAACACCTGTCAGGGATGGTCTAGATAAGATTTAGTCCTGCCTCAGTGCAAGGGAGTGGACCAAATGACCTATCCAGGTCCCTTCCAGCGCTACATTTCTATGATTCAATTAAAAAACAAATAAAACTCACTCATCTTATTTTGCAAATATATACATATATAAAATCAGACTTTGCAACAGAGTGCTTTTTCTAGAAATCGTGACTCAATCCTACAGCCCCTTATGGTTGGGATTGTCAAAGGAGTTTAAGGGAATTAGGTACCAACTCCTTATTTAATTCCAATTGGATTTAAGCACCACCCCCCCCATAGGCTTCTTTGAAAATCTCAGCCCCATATGAGTAGTCCTAAGTAAGTTAATGGGAATCATGTGATTATTCCTATTGTAAGATGGGACTGTATATGTTTGACTGGATACCCACATCAATGTCTAGGTTCGGTAAAAAGTCTCATCATTGACTCAGTCCTGCTGACCTTCAGTAGACGTGGGCCTACTCCACGGGAATAAAGGCTGCAGTGGGACTACTCGTGGGAATAAAGGCTTCAGGATCAGACAACAAAGAGTGGATTAGCTCTTGGCTGCAACAAGCAGAGCTCACTGGAGGACAGTTCCAGTTCGCAGCAACTTTCAAGGTTTTTGGAACAAAATCAAATGTAATTTGGAACGAAACAGACTGTGTATGTCCTAGACTTGGGGGTGCTGGCTGGGGATGTGGGACGCTCAAATTCAATTCCCTGCTAGGCCTCATCCAGAGCAAATTTTTTCATCCCAGATCACTAGGGCCCTATCAAATTCACGGCCATGAAAAATTCATCATGGACTGTGAAATCTGGTCCCCCCCCGTGAAATCTGGCTATTGTAGGGGGGTTGCAGTACATTCAGAGCTAGGTGGCTGGAAAGCAGCGGCTGCTGGCTGGGCACCCAGCTCTGAAGATAGTGCCACCACGACCAGCAGCGCAGAAGTGAGGGCGGCATGGAGGGAGTGGTCACTTTTTGGGCGGGGCATGGCTGGCCTTACGGGTGGGTGATGTGGGTGACTGCCCAGGGTGCTGTGGTCCGGGATTGTTGTGGTCACCCCTCCCCACACAGCCAGCCCAAGGCCCCTTTAAGCCCTGAGCCCAGAGCCAGGAGGGGCGGGGCTGGGGGCGCCCCAGTCAGGGTCTCCTACCATGCACCGGACTCCAGCCGCTAGTCCTGGCTGGGCTAGTGAGGGATGGGAATTCCTCTTTCCCTGCATGGACCGCTCCTGGGGCCGAGTCAGACCCATCTCTGGGAACCTCCCCAGCGGCAGAAAGCTCCATGGCTGCTAACTAGGAGCCTAGCTCTGAAGGCCACATTGCCACTAGCAGCCACTCAGAAGTAAGGGCGGCATGGTATGGTATTATCTCCCTCACTTCTGCGTGGCGCTGGCTGGGAGCCCAGCTTTGAATGCAGTGTAACTTCCAAGAGCAGTACAGAGCTAGGGGGGTCACGGTATTGCCAACGCTTAGAATAGCCTTGCAACACACACCCCCCCCCCCGCCGTGCCCCACAAACTCCTTTTGGGTCAGGAGGACCCCCATGGTTACAACACTGTGAAAGTTCAGATTAAAATATCTGAAACCTTGACATTTAAGATTTTTTAAACCCTATGACCATGAAATTTACCAAACTGGACCATGAATTTGGTAGGGTCCTACAGATCACTCATTCAAGCAGATCAGGGACTTGAATCTGGATCTGTCATGTCCCAAGGCAGTGCCTAACCACCAGGCTCTAGAACAGGAGAGTCTCAGGCTCTTGCATTCTTCACCTCTCATCCCCCAAATGTTTTGGTTTCAAGGAAACAGCGTATTTCAATGAAATTTCATTTCACTGAAAATGTTCCCACTAGCTGCAGCAACAGTCCCCCAAGGGTCTATTCAGGCAGCTGGCAATTACACAAGAGTGCTCTGGCAATGACCCCTATACTGGGAAAAGATGAGAGGGGGTAGCATAGAGCTGGCTGTGGTAACTCTGTTGGAGAATCTCTGGGACCGTGGTATTCAATAGGCAGACCACACGGTAAATCTGGACCACCAGATGGTTTTGAATGGACCTCCAAATCTTTTTATTTACTTATTATGATCATTATTGTTGTTGTTTTTCTATTATTATCTCTGGAATATGGACCTTGACCAAGAAATTTGGACCTTGACAAAAAATAATTGATTATCCCTGCTCTAGGAAGACCAGCACAAAGCAGCTGCAGCAGGAGTCAGGATCTGACCCAAAATATTAAGTGCTAAGATTGCACAAATCCATACAAAGTGACCTCGCCAGGTATCATAGCTGATCCTGAAACCAAGGTATATCTACTGTACAGTGAAATTAATTATTATTTGGTTGTCAACAACAATAATTAATAATATTAGTATCTAACACTTAGCCAAATTCTGAAGTCCTTGCTTAATTTTTATTCAGTCCTTACTAAGGCAAAACTCCCACTGAAGTCAAGCTCAGATTTTGTTTTGTTCGGGTTTTTTTGAGTATGCACTGAAAAAAACTGAGCAAGCACTTCAAGATTAGACCTTATAAAATAATACAAATAGTCTGCATTTTATAAATGCTATTTCTTTGAGGATCACAAACTGCTTTCAAAGACATTAAGTAAGCCTCAAACCATACCTGTGCAGGAAGCATTATTGGTTGTCTTTTACAGATGAATACACTAAGGCATATTAAGGTAAAGGGACTTGCTCATTGCCACACAGTGTGTAAATGACGTCAAGTTTGCCAACCACTGTTCAACTGATGTCTTGTGCTGCTCTGTCAGAGATGCCAAGGTGAAGAGTCAGATGGGAGTCCGATTCAAGAAAGTGGTGGTCCGTCACTCCCACTTACAGATCTTTTTTATTTGCCTTTTGATAACCTGAAGAACCAATTTTAACTTCACTAAAAAGCTCCTGCCCTGGGCTTTCTTGCAATCAAAACGAACAGGTGCCAAGCACCTGAGGTATTACAATTTTTAAATAAATATTGCCATGTCCTAGTAAAGAAGCACTGGAACACTGAGTGCATTTTGTCATTTTACAGAGCACAGTTGTTGCTTCTGATGGTGCCTGCAAATGCTTTAGCTATGTGGGTTGCTCGACCCTAAAATTGGATGATGCATGCTAGAGTGTGGCTGGTTAACTAGATTGGCAAGCTAGATCTTAGAACCTTATGTATGCTGGCATATAAAGAGACCTGGCAGATCTGCATTGGAGCTGTAAAGTACACAGATGAAACTCTTCAATTCCAACTTTGCCATTTTCAAATAACAGTGCAATTACAAAACAAATTGGCAGATACACGTGAACTGAATACTATCTGGGGCCCTAGCTTTTCATTTTGCTGACCAGTCTGCCTGACCTTCAGTGTAGAACAGTACCAAGTCTTCAAAAAAAAGGAATTGTGAATACTTCGTAATGCAGACATGCCCACGTTGTTCATGGGGGGTGTGGTATTGATCCCCACAAATGAGTTAGCTGCATATCTTGTGAGGATATTGTAATGCAGCATTTCAAATAAAGATGTTTGAAAAATCTCTCACTTCCTTGAGAATGTGGATTTTCTGTGTAAAGGCTTATTCCTTATTTTCCCTATAAAACAGATCCTCAGCTGGTGTAAATCAGCATGACTCTAATGAAGAGTTTACACTTGATGCTACACCAGTTTACACCCACTGAGAATCTGGCCTTGTGAATGTATTTACTCATTTATTGATGTTTGTATTGTTGCACCTATAATTATAGTAGCCAGATGCCACATCCCTGTTTAAAACCAAGAGAAACATTCAAATCATCTCAGCAGGCCACTCAGTGCAGAGAGCCCATCAATCAATCTGCCTTATGACAAATAGTAATAATAACCAACAGCCAAATTAAACAAAGAACAAGACGCTATGCCCTGATGATCACCAAACACGGGTTCTGAAGAACCATGAGGGAGAGCAGATTCCAAAGGCCAGGCTTCTCAATTGGAAATGCATCTACCAAATAACTGGGTCCCAGAATCGGTGCAGCTTTGAAGGATCCGGTAGTGTCACAGGTTACTGAAAGCTCTCTAGGTTATAGCACTAAGATTTGACATTGAAGAATGGTACAAAACTACTGCTCTGAGAAATATGTCTACACAGGTGGGTGTCCACATAGCTGTGACTAAACTCCACAAGTCCTGTCCCACTCCCAGCTTGTACCTGGTTCATTATAAAACCTGGTGTGGATTCTTTAGGGCCAGTTTCTTTGATAGGTCTAATGATCTAGTCAGATCTCTGGGGGAAATTTTCCCAGAATATTGCTGTAGTGGCCAATGTTCCTTGTAAACTGGGTGGCTGCACAGCAATCCTGTATGTACGGCACAGGATAGGCACCATGCCGCTCACCTCTCTTCTGCGCAGCCCCAGCAGGGATGTGGCCCTTTAAGAATCAATGCAGGTCAGCAGGCTCTGGAGCTACAGCCTGACAGTGCACACCACAACCCCCCTCTACACACACACCTGTCCCCCCCTCTCTCCTCACTCCAGACACATACAACTCCCTACACCCTTCCCCATACATACAACGCCCCTGGCCCCCCATATATATGCCTCACTTAAAAGAAAGTGTAAGCTTGCCCAAGGACAAAAATGTACTGCTCAGTGGAGTTTGCATTCTGCCCTGTACCAAAAAACTAAGATTAAAAAAAATATAGCGGGAACATTGGTAGTAGTCATTGCAGAGCAAGACCCACTGGTACGAATATACACTGACCTACCTTTGAAAATTATCTGGAAGCTCCAGCCTGCCACTGAAGCTGAAGCTTCAAGATCATTTTCAAAGGTAGCTTCAAGTAGAGCACATTGCAGTAATCTAACTTGGAGCAACACAGGCATGGATAATGAGGAGCAGTCTGCAACAGAGAGGGAAGATCACAGTCTCCTGGTGCAGTTAAAGAAAGAACACACCAGGACATCCCAGTTATTTGCAAAATCAAGAGCAGTGAAGAATCCAGTAGAGTGTCAGACGCTGCAGGATGCTGGAGAAGTGTGGCTTCCAGTTCCCCAGAGAGGATACCTACAGACACACTCCTATACTTTTTATTATAAACCTTCTGTGATTTTGGGCTCCCAACTTGCGGTGCCGTAAAGGAGCCTGATTTTAATAGAGTGGCTTGTCTGCTCTCTGAAAATCACCCGAAGTTGGTCACCCAGAAACTGAGGCACTCAGAATCACTGGTCACTTCTGAAAATCTTGTCACTGTGTCCATAACGGATGGAGCGCCATTTGAAAGAAAGTAAAATTCTTTTCCTTACAAGTAACTTTTTAAAATAATTCTTTAAAAAAAAAAACTTAAGTAGAAAATAGGCAAGATTAAAAGGAAGCAAATCAGCATCTTTGGGCAAGCTCTAAGTGTTTATAACAGCAATATTAGTTCCAAATACTCGCTCAGATGAAAACCATAGAGGATACAGAATTTCCTAAATAGTTGCTGCATCCTTGTCATTTGGATGGGTTTGGGGAGGCCGGGGGAAGGAGAGAGAAAGCACTGCAAATTAATACATGATTCAGATCAGAACTTCAACTTAAGCTGCTGGTCACCTCTTACAAGGCTGTACATAAATTTGCCCTTGCCACTCTTCTTTGTCAAGCTTCATTCACATCACCTCATCCACCCTGTCGGCATTCTTGCCCTGGCTCTCCCTGTTGTCACGTTTTCCCAAATAATCACCTCTGTGTCTGTCATGCGGTCCTCGTGCATAGATCAAACTCTCTGAATTCATCTGCAAAGTCCCTGCTCTGTCCACATTTAAGTCACTCACTTCTGATGTGATGTCACAGATTTGAACAGAAGAGAAAATCACAGTTGTTTCCCCTCCCCCCCTTTCCTGGTCTTTGATTAGCTATTTTTCTCTCTGTCCATCCTTAGATTGAGCATTGCTTGGGACATGGGCTCTCTCTTTGTATGTCTGGAAAACACCAAGCACAACATGGATCCCACTGCAAATTATAAATAATGGTTTTTGTCAGCATTGGACAGGGAAGCAGAGAAGGGAGTGGAGCATCATGGCGATTTCATGTGCTGTCTGCAGCCTATGGTGCTCAATAGATTGTCTTTTGCATTCTATAATACTTTATTCTTGGCAATGTCTCTCAGATGCTTTTGAAGAGAAAGGTGTAAGCTGAACGTTAGCCTTGATAGGGTTTTTCATGCTTTCATAATGATTCCAAATTGGTTTTCTTTGAGTGTTATGGAGGGTGTTTGATCCAAAGTCATTGGAAAGAACCAGAAGAGACTGGCACTGCCATTTGGAGATACTCCGACTAAGTCCCATGGGTTGTGACTGGAAGGCTGTATATAGAACAGAATTTATATGATTTTATTTGTATTCACATTTGGGTGTACTATGTTCAAGGCCATGTATATTCCATGATTTCACAGCTAAGGAATATGCTGCAGAATCCACCCCCAGTGCAGCATTATGCTCCAGAATCTGACTTTCATTTTAAAAAATTAAGATTTTAGCCTTTATGGTTGCAGAGATAATCTCAAAAACTTGCAACATATGTAAACCAATGCAGTATCATCAGCCTGCGTCTTCAGAGAGCCTGAACCAATAGCTCTGAGAGGTGTGACCTGCCCATTCAGCTCAGCCTGTAAACTTTGGAACTGTGAAATTTGGCAGTTTCCAGAGATGCCGTAAAGTTCACCATGTTGTGGCAGCCAGGTGTCTGACATTTTATATTTTGTTGCCCAGCCCTGCCAGGAACTGCCTGCAGATGCTTCTTGGTCTGTAGTCAATTGGCTTAAAGGGCATGCTCCTCACACTGTTCTAAACAGCCAGCCCTGTAGGATTTTTATGTTTATATAAATTTTAATTTAAAAAAACTACTTCGTCTGGTCAACTAAAAACATGCCTAGCCTCATTTATTGATACAAATGAATGTGAGGCTCAGGCCTGTCCATTCAGGAAAGGTAACTATCTCCTCCAAACATAGGGAAGAGTGAAAGGACTATAAGCCTGTGCTGCACAAGGGCAGGATCCCATGTACCATTCCATCCACGTCCCCTTTCCATCTCTCTGAAACTTTTTGAAGAAAGGAAAAAATATTGCCAAACTAAGAAGTTGTATGTTGGAGCTCCCCCCATTCGCTTGCTCACACGCTTTTACGGAGCTGCTTCCTAGAAGTGGAGGCATAAAGTTTAGTAGAGCTATTGGGGTGTTCTCTGTAGCACCGCTCCCTTTTCCCTTCAGCTGTGTCTCTAGGTACTTTTGAGGGATGTAAGAGGCATGTAGAAGTTGAAAGTACTGTTCAGAGGCTGTCTTTCAGCTCCTTACATGCTTCCTACGTAGGAGAAAAAGGACTCAGAGCTGTTTGGGGTTTCCACCTCTTTTTTTCTCTCTCTGACACGAACAGCCAAATTTCCCAGCCACTGAGGTCCATGGCATGGTCCAACTCCACCAGAGATTAATTTGTTCTGAAATCTTACTGATGCCTTTTGGTAAAGCAGAATGTGTAAGTGTTATGAAGTGCTCATTCCGTGCCCCATCTCTCTCACCTCCATCCTCTCCAGTGAATCCAGCTATCTCCCTCCAAATACACCTCTCACATCAAAAACATCAGCACACAGAAAAAGTGTTGTTGTTCCAGATATCTCTCTCAGATGCTTTGATACCATGTCCATTCACTGCTTGCCCATATGACACGGCCTGAAGCTCTATAGGCTACTCAAGTTTGTACCCATGTGGTATGGTCTCTCTGGAATGAGACAATAGTTTCCCTATATTTTAGAGTCAGGGGTTGAAATGCTACCTTGCCTGCTCAAGTAATAGGATCAGAACAGTAGAAACTGTAAAGAACTGTCTCTCTCGTGGATAATGTGCCTCTGAGTGATGATTTGAAAGTGTACATTCTTAGGAGAATGGGGCTACTTATGTACTTCAAAGTTATGTGATTAACGTTACTCATAAGAGAAAGTGTTTTGCTGGATTGGAGCCTTAAATATGGTGCAGACTAAGATTTTATTCTGAGCATTTATCCACTCTGTTGGCAAGGTTAACATCACACAGTATAGGAGATCAGGAAACACAACACAAAATGACCTAGTATGATATTGTTCCATGCAGCTGGAAAACTTTATTTGCAGCGAAAGCAAAAGAAAACTATAAGAAAACTAACAAGCCCGCATTTCTTATGGCCTGCCTTCTCTCTTTGAGAGTTTCCAGGGCTGCTCCCCCATTGTGAGTGAGACTGACAGTCTCAACCACCAGTGATCCCACTGGCCTAGCCAGCCAGGAGAAATGAAGGTCCAATGCAAAGGTGTTGGCCTTAAGCAGTCCTAAGAATTCTAGAATTCACTGGGTGAAATTCTACTGCCTGTGTTATGCAGACTAGGGTCTCTTCTACAAGATGGGATAATGAGCACTATGAGGAGGTGATTTCAAAAGCAGACTAATGTGCTGTGCATTAAGGAGGAGTATAAAAGAATAGCTCAGGGGCAAAAATCAGTGTATAATGACAAAATCAGAAAGGCTAAAGCACAAAATGAGTAACAGCTAGCAAGGGACATAAAAGACAATAAGAACAGGCTCTTTAGATTAGGAGCAAGAGAAAGATCAAGGAAAGTGTAAATCCTCTATTTAGCGGGGAAGGAGAGGTAATAACAGATGACATCAAGAAGGCTGAGGTGTGTAATTTAGGTTAGATATTAGGAAAAGCTTTCTAGCTATAAGGGCAGTTAAACCCTGGAATAGGCTTTCAAGGGAGGTTGTGCAGTCCCCCTCACTGTAGGTTTTAAAGAACAGGTTGAAGAAACATCTGTCCAGGATGGTCTAGTTTTACTTGGTCCTGCCTCAGCACAGTGGGCTGGACTAGATGATCTATCAAGGTCCCTTCCAGCCCTACAATTCTATGACTTTATGATGAATGGACTATGTACCTTCTGGTGTGCATTAAATGTTCCCTACTGCTTTTTAATGTAGTGCTGGGAACTTACAGTGTGCACCAGCAGGGTCTACATGGACCAGTTAATGCGTAACATTTCTGTGTGCTTTAGAACTCACACTCCTGTAGTGTGCATTACCACACTGTGAAGACAAGCCGTAAATGATCATAAAGATTCCTTCTGGAATTAAAATCCATGAGCAACTCAGAAAGTGACACTGACCTTCTCAAACAGACCACTCACCTGTTGCCAGGGAGGCTAAAGTCCAGTATCATGTGCGTGGTCCTGCTGGTTATAGAATTGCCTCATTGTGTGCAGTTTTCACAATCCCCACTCTGCAGTTGATTCAGCCGTGGATACATTCACCTCTTCTCGCTGCTTGAGCCAAACAGCCCTTTCCGAAATCTATGCCGAACCCAGCTTTCCTCCTGTGACAGTAAATTAAAAATCATTTTATTCACCAAACTTTCTCCCCTGAATCAAATGGATGTGTTGCAGGATGAAATATTAATCAATACAAAGAAAAGAATTCTAAGGGAAAGTCAGACGGCTTTGTTCCGGGGGGACTAGAAATGTGGCTGTTGCATTATTTTTGATGTGTTTAACTCTTTGAAGGCTCACGAAATGTCCTGCAGCAATAGCCTTAGCAAATGAAATATTCCAGATAGCTATAGAATGGCCACAGCACAGGCAAGGCCGATGTAATCTTCCCCAGGCTTGAAGGGGCCAATTCTAGAGGCATGAGTATCTGAAGGAAATACATGCAATTGGTTCATTTGAGCTTGCTCTAGATTACCTTTGTGTACATCTTGTTGCCTTCATTACTCTCTATGACCTCGTCTTGTTCTTTCAACAAGAAAGGCATAACAAGGAGTAGGCTGCAGAAGCAAATGTATACGAAAAGGAGCTTAGGGCCTGCTCTTGCTTTGCTTCTTAACCTTTTGTAGTGATGGGGACTTGGCTCTTCAACACAAGCAGATCTCCACCAGACTTTGAAACTGGGTGTGTGATCAAAAGAACAACTGTAAGTATTGCTGGCATGAAGATAATCCATTGCCATAGCCAGTGGCAGCTAATCTGCTGCGGATCAGCCAGTTTTTGGTTCATGTCCACAGTTCAGCTCGCTTTTTATTAATGTATACATGCATGAGGCATCTGCTTAGCAGAAATACATTTATTATTGGTGCCCTACAGTACTGCCAAACAATGAACAGCAATTAAAAGAGAAACTGTAAACAAATGTTCTGCCAATAAGAGCATTCATATTAAGATAACAGGTTTTGAGTGGATGCAAATTCATAATAAATTGCTAGAATTCTGGTGTTTTTACAAAGAGTACAATGCAAGAAATAGAAATCGAGTAAAAAATGCCACATTTAATGGTTCTGTTCAATTATTTCTGTTTTATTATAAATACTTCTAGGCTATTCTTCCAGCAAAGGAGATGCCAGCACAGGTTTTTTACATGTGAGGGTCAGCAATATTAAAATGACCTTGTATCATAATCCTGGCTGAGCTCTCCCTTGTGGATGCTCACCAAGCAGCTGTGCTTGGACCCACATGCTGGCTATGGGTAAGCTTCGATCACAATCTCTGGCTGTGGCCTCTTGCATACGCTTCCCAGGCCCAGACTCTCTGTCTGGTACCACTTCTAGGGAATAGGACCCGACAGGCCAGCTGCCTTGGGTGCCAGGTGCAATCCACAGAGGGACAAAAGCATTACAACACTGAGTGTTACAGTGCCTAACTTTTAGGCACCTAGAAAATCAGAGGAACAATGTTGCTATCTAGAAAGCCTAGGTAAGGTGCCAAGGCTCCTTATCCAAGGAATGGGGAAAGATATGCAACTTAGACTGCAATCCGCAAAGCCAGCATGTTAGGAGCGATGCTGTCTGAATGAGCCAATGGGAGAAGCCAATGAAAGGGGTGTTTGCTAAGCCCCGTCCCTCTCACAGACATAGATGGTTGAATACCTGACTTCCCCCGGTTCATGGATTGCTAGCAGAGATGGATGATGCCTAAGTTGCATGTGGGGTGCAAACCAAAATGGCTGGGGGGTGGGGAGGAGGAAGGTAACCTCCCTTATAACCTTTATCCTAAAAAACAGGGTATTTCCCTAACAGGTGGCAGACCTTGATTCACATCCCATCTCCCCCTCAGGTGAGGGGGGACTTGTACTGGGGGTCACCCACATCCTAAGTGAGTATCCTACCCACAAGGTTATAAGGGAAGTCCTCTTCCCCCTGGCTGCTTTGTGTGAACTCACCTAAGATTAGAGGGGCCTAATCTTGTAGGTCGCCTCTGAACACTGGAGGGGGCCCCACAGGCTACTTAGGTGGCCAAACACCACTCTCCCAGTTTGTGAATCACTCTGTGGCCTAGGCGGTAGGCCGGCATCTGGGCATCTATTGTGAGGCAGCAGTGCACGCACTGAGGTGACAGATAGGTGTCCAGCTGTCTAGAGTGAGGCTCCAGTGTGTTTGTCTGGAGGCAAAAAACTTCGGTGCCAAGTGAGCTTAGGCACCTACAGCATCAGATGGCAGCCGAGCGGGAGTTTTGAGGCTCACAGTGGTGCCTAAAAACAGGACTTAGGAAGCTAAGTACCTTCCTGGATGGCACCCACCCTCCCTAAAGCTCCACCCTTGGGAGTAGTCTCATTCAGAATTTATCCCCTTATGGACAGGTAATAATTGAAACCAGTAATGTCTAGCCTTGGCCAAGGGATTTCTAAACCAAACACACTTTAACCATTCTGTATGATAGTCCACTGCATGGGAACACTGAAGTTTAACCTTTTGGAGATACACAACCTCAGGGATTACATTGTCCTTTGCTGTACGTTCCTTTGGCCCATTAATATGCTCACACATTTGCCTGGCTGGAAGCCTGGAAAACACCAGTA
Source organism: Lepidochelys olivacea (assembly GCF_965140295.1). NCBI lineage: Eukaryota > Metazoa > Chordata > Testudines > Cheloniidae > Lepidochelys > Lepidochelys olivacea. Next base: position 165,961,212 of record NC_140411.1, on the reverse strand, counting down.
TTACAAAGGTCACTAAGCTAATGTTGCACTTGGCCCATTACAGAAGGGTGAAAGAAAAGAGTCAAATTATTTTATAACAAAAGTGATACTTCCTTTTTCTTAAAGAATACTTCTAGTAAATAATCATCCACTCTATTCTTTAGAAAAAGCAAAATGAGAAATTGCTGCTAATTTCTTAGCAATATGTAAGCAAGGTCTGAATGAGCTCTCCCCTGCCATCTAGGGAAAAGGTGCTCAGGAGCAGATTGTGTTTGCCTAGACATGCCTGCTCCCTCTAAGTGCACAGCAGATGGAGCTGCTTTGCCAAAATGATCAATTTTCACTGGTTCTGGGTTGCAAATCACTCTAGTATTGGAATGCAGAGGTAATGAAATATTGTTATCCTTATTGTATGAGAAAAGGGCAGCAGAACTGGACTTAGTGTGCCTTGATTGAGGGTGTCACCCTAAACTGCACATCACTTGCTAAGTAGTGGGTATGGATTCCAAAGTCCCAGGGAAACATAGGGGGTTTTTCCCCGCCTTTGTACTGGTATAGCTGTTGCCTAAAGAGCCTTAGACACTGTTTAAAAACACAGCTGATTAGACTCAGCTGAGAGACCTTGTTTCTGGTTGGTGATTCCTGAAGCTGACATCACTGCTTAGCAGGTCTGGGGGCTAAACCTTAGACCGTATAGTGGGAAAGTGTTGCAGTGAAAGACAACACAGCAACTGCACAGGCACTGAGGTTCCTCGCTATCCTGCTGAAATCACTAGGAGCTGGGTTAAGTGATTGGACCTCAGAACAGGACGTCACAGATACGGGTGGTAGAGAGGCAGTAGTCAGTGGCAGGAGAGAGACAGCGGCAGCTTTGAGCCAGTTGCAGAGTCATCAGCGGGCATTGTTCAAAACCATGTGAATGCACCTCTGAACTCTGAGCTTTTGCTAACTAAGGACCACCAACTACAAGGGGGCGGGGGGCGCAACAAAGGTGAGATGGAAGTGGTGTATTAAGGGACATTCGTTTGTCAGACTTTCACACCGCAAGGTGAGAAACTGAGGCAAAGGACACTGCCCAATGCATTGTGGAGTGGGTGTTAGTTTATAGTCACATGCTTTTGGATGATGGTTGTGGTGTTTTCCCAAATGAATGTTGGCTCCCCTTTTTCCCTTGTAATAAAAGTTTTAGTTTGTTGTACACAGCCTGAGTGTTTGCGAGAGGGGAAGTATTGCCTCCTACAGGTGCTCCGGGTGGTGTTCAGGGTGGGGGCTCAAACCGGTTCTATTTTGTGTTAAGGGAAACTCCTAGACATTGAATCTGGCCCTTGTTGCTGCTTACTCCACCTGGCAGAAGGGTTACAATATAATTAGCAATACTACTAATACTAATACTACTAATAAAGTATAATTAATAGAAAGATGCACCAGTGCTAACAGGGAACTCAGGAGACCCAAGTTCAATTCCCTACTCTGCCACTGTCATCCTGTATGACCTTGGCCATGTCAATTAAGCCCAGATCCTGGGAGGTGTTTAGATGCCTAATTCCTTGGAAATCAATGGGAGTTAGGCTCCTAAATATTTTTGAGGACCTGGGTTTTAGTCTCTCTGTGCATCCATTTCTCATCGGTAAAATGGGGATGAGGATCCTTCCCTACCCAGCAGGGGTTGTTGTGAGAATAAATACATTAAACAGGGGGTGTAGCATTGCACCTATTTTGCTATTTTGCTTTGATTTTCACCTCAACTTTCTAATATACTTTGCTTCATTTCTGGTATTTTTGGCTGTAGGCTGGTTGTTGGATATTCACTGTGGTCTGTTCCTGAAGTTAAGGAAAATGAACTTCTCACCTCTGGCTAGGAGGAAGAAAAAGTATATAACCTGGAGCCACTTAGTCAAACGTGTTCCTGTGTTCCAAAAGATGTTCCTAAGAAGCTGTCTGTGGGCAGTAGGGACACAAGAGAAAGCCTAGTGATCTCTAGGAGTGGCAGAAGTAAGGGGCTGGAAGTTACATTAGGGGTGGCTGGAAAACAACAATTCTGTTTTGTGAAAAAATTTTAAATTTATTTTCATTCCAATGTGGAACAAAAATGAGACTTTTCTAAAAGTTTCCATGAAAAAACAAGAGAAAGCAATCCACTGCACAATAGCCTAGTGGGGAGTAATGATATAGAAGATCCTAGATCAACTTTCTGTACTGAAGAGAGGGGGAAGGATTGAATCTGCCTGATTCAGACCAGGGACTTGAACCTGGATCTCCTACATCCCGGGGTGGGGGCAATACCCTAACCACATAGCTATTCTGCGATGGCACATGTGCTTTGACTAGAAATTTCTTCCTGGATTTATTTGGGAAAACTTCTCAACAAAGTTTTTACTGGTACACCTGCTTCTGCAAAACATTTCAGTTTCAATGAAATGGGAATTTTCCATGGAAAAATTTTGTTAGAAAATGTTCTGACCAGCTCTAGTCTGCATATGACAATCATTGCTCATCATCTGAGTCTCCTAGTTTTGTGTCTGAGTGTGTGTGCTAAAATATTTCAAATCCTCTTTCTTGTATTACTTAAAAATCAGTCACCATAAAGACGAAAAAGGAGCAGAAAAGGGTAGTGAGAAAGACTCCAGTGAGACAGAGGGGTGAAATCCAAGCATAGGAACAACACCAGCTACAGACCGAACAAATATCAGTAACACATTGGTGCTGAAAGAGGATCAGGCTTTTAACCTCAAACCTTCAAGAAAGGCCTAATTTTTCTGTCCTCTAATCCCTTCCTTCCCTCATCCCTAACAAGGCACTTTATGTGCCACCATTTTGACCCTATAGAAGGAATGTCTTCAGCCCTGCCCCATGGAAGCTCTAAATCTTTGGGGTTTAGATAGAGATCACAGGCATCCTCCCAAAGTTCTCAGTAATAATGATAAAACAGGGTTCCCAATAGGTTTTAATCTTCATTCTCCAATCTTCCTACTCCCAATATTGCCAACTCTCATGATTTTATTGCAACTCCAGCAATTTTGGTTGTTCTTTTTCCTGTCTCTTGAAAACATTATGAAAAGAGCTAACTCATAAATTTTTCCTTATTCAAAATGGTTCCTACCAATGGGGCTGAAGCCAGCAAGATGGCTGCCATTTCCCTACAGTCCATCTGCATGTAGAAGTGAGACTACTCTTGATAAAGTTGCCTGCAATCTCCCATGCCATATTTTCAGTGAGGCAGAAGCCTTGCCCACAGGCAAAATGGCTGCCACTCTGTGGTTCAGGGGCTAGACAGTACTCAAGGACTGGCAGGAGCAGCAGATACATTGTGAAAGGTAGAGAGGGAGTATGAGGGAGAACAGGGCACTGAGGAACAGGAGATAGATTTAGGGAGTTCAAGGGGAGGCAAGGTAGTGCTGCCCAGACCCAGGCAGAGAAGTGCCAGATAGATCAGTGTGTAGGACATCTACAGTGTAGACCTCTTAAGATGTAGTCTTCTCTCCTGGCTTTAGAGTGGCCAAAATTTTTCCTTTCACATTTAATGGGGGACTGTCCTGGGTCTTTCAATATATTTTTGGGCTCTTGAAGTGTTGGTGCTTTCATCCTCCTGTAAGTGATCCTGGAATCACTCTTGCAACAGCACCAGGGTCTATCTTGAAGTCTACCTTGTCTTTAGACTAGCAGTCTGCTGCATAATGCCCTCTTTTTAGACATTTCCTGCATGTGGTATCTTTTGCTGGATGAATATATTTGGTGCCAGGGCCAAACCTGAGTGGGTAGTGAGGTGGCCAGTGCTGCTTGTGCCTAAGCTACTGATCATACCTCCAACTCCCACTGCAAGCTAAGGGAACATGTGTGGAGAGGGGCCTCACCTGCATGGGAGGAAAGTGAAGCCTTGGCAAAGCTGTCCTTACTCTGCCTTTTGCCCTGAGCATTGGCTTGAAGTTTAAGGTAGCAAGGTTAAGATGGGAAATGTTCTGCTTCAACCAGGATAGAGGGTTTTGGAAGTTTTAAGGGGGCTGTTGGGAAGCATGCCATCAGGCTTCGGTAGTCTTTGGATCAGAACAGGGACTTGAACCTGGATCTCCTACATCCCTGGGGGCAGAACCTTAACCACTTAGCTATTCTGCAGTAGCTCATAAAAGAGGAAATAGTTCTTCTCTCCCAAGTAACAATAGACCAAAGAACAATAACAATTCCCTTATGCAAGGAGTTATACAATTCAGTAGCTAAACCACAGCCAATTCCCATGAATTCAAACTGCTTTTTTTCTATTTATGAACTAATTTTCTTGGATCTTTGTTTCTAGGCATTTTCACTGAGCAACTATGCACTGCTTAATTTACCAAATCATAATTAGCAAGTTCAGCTTCTCATAGAAGCCCTTGTATTTCCTTGTGCTTCAAATGGAGAATGACTGGCATTTCCGATAACCCAGTGTGGTTGGTAACTTGTGGTAAATATTGACAACTGCTGTATTGCGAAAACATCTATGCATTAAATCACTGTTGCAGCTGGGTTCCAGTGTAGAACATTGTGTGGTGTTAGTTGGGAGTGTTTAGAGCCACTATGTCCCTAAGGGCATATAGCAAGCAGGCAAATGTCTGTGTAAACAGGAAATAAAGTTAGTCTTGCATTTACCCTGACCATGGTATAAATATTGGGTATCTGTAATCTCTACATGGTGTTAGAATGGGATCAAATAAAGTCCCAACACACCACAGAAACATCACTGCAAAATAAAATAAAAATTTATAATAATTAAAAAAAAAGGAAAAAGAAAACAGACAAGCAGCAAGCCCTCCAACCCAACCAGAAGAACCTAAAAACTGCACACAGCCAGCAGCAAAAGAGGTCTAAAAATAGAAAGCTCAGAAAAAACTGCTGTATTGAGTCTAGAGGCATGTCTACACTTACTTCTGGAGCGATTGATCTAGCGGGGGTGTCAATTTATCGTGTCTAGTGAAGACGCGATAAATCGACCGCCGAGCGCTCTCCTGTCGACTCTGGTACTCCCGCGCAGCGAGAAGCGTAGGCGGAGTCGGCGGGGGAGCGTCAGCAGTCGACCTACCGCAGTGAAGACACCGCAGTAAGTAGATCTAAGTACATTGACTTCAGCTATGTTATTCACGCCCTCCCCCCCACCCCCCAGTGTAGACCAGGCCCTTGCAGCAGGGAGTGAAGATAGGAAAGTAAGGGACAGTGACGCTAAGGTTAGGACCACATTAAAGGATATACCATGTTACTCCAACCAAAGGCAACAAAGAAAAAAAAAAGGGAGGGTGGGGAAATCTGTTGTACAGTAAAACAGCAGAGATGGCTACATCTGACTCAGTCTTTTTCTAAATAACACCCCTATCAGAATTTGGTTTCCAGCACCCTGAGGGATGGCTATTCAGAGTAAGCAGATTCCAGAGGTTCTATCAGGCTTCCTGTTTAGATGAACAAGTCAAGGAGAAACACGTAAATGCCTTGCTCTGTAGCAGAGGTTCTCAAACTTCATTGTATCGCAACCCCCTTCTGACAATAAAAATTACTACATGACCCCAGGAGGCGGGATTGAAGCTTGAGCCTGCCCCAGTCCCACCGCCCCAGGTGTGTGTGTGTGTGTGGGGGGGAGGCGCAAAGCCTCAGCCTTGCCACCCTGGGTGAGGGGCCTGTAACCTGAGCCCCACCACCCATGGCCAAAGCTGAAGCTGTCGGGCTTTGGCTTCAGCTATGGGCGGTGGGGCTTGGGCTTTGGCTTCAGCTCCAGGCCCCAGCAAGTCTAAACCAGCCCTGGTGACCCCATTAAAACAGGGCGATGATGCACTTTAGGGTCCCAGCCCACAGTCTGAGAACTACTGCTCAATACAATGGGATCTACAACAGGGAATATTATCCTTTCCAGAAGCCTCACAGCTATCCAGATGAAACAGTTCAATGCAGTTAAAGAAGAAATGGACAAGTATATCATTTCATGCCACCACAATGTCATTTTTGAGTGGGCACATGATGGGGTGTGTAACCCCACACAGGCCATGAAAGGCTACATGTTTCCTGAGGGACAAATATGTTATCTGGCTGCACCTGGAGAGTGAGCCAGGCTTAATTAGAGATGAAGCCCAGCTGGGGAGGAGCTGGGGCGTGATTATAAAGGCAGGTAGTTGACAGCAGAAAGGGGCTGCAGGGAGAAACTCTGAAGTCATTCTCTAGGATTAGATAGCAGGACTAGGCTGTGGGTGGTGTGACCTAGTGATTAGAGCTGGAGCTTGGTCTAGTTGTTAGAGCTGGGAGTCAGAGTCATGGGCCCAAGCAGGAGTCAGGAACCAGGAATGAAGCCAAGGGTCAGAGCTGGAGTCAGAAGTTGATAACAATGATCAGAGCGAGAGTGGGAAGCTAGGTGAGGGAGCAGGACTGGAATAGGACAAGAACAAGAATCTGTACAAGACTAGAGCTAGTGACCTGCTGCTGCTAAGCTGAAATGCAGAATTGTTGGCTCCTTTCAGTCAATTGGGCAGGCTGGCTAATACTGCAGGCCAGCTGGGTCATTAACCTGACTGAAGTGACTAACCCCAGGTTTCCTGACGCTCAGGAGTTTGTGAGGAGAAAGCTCCGGGAGAGAGTTGGCCCTGGGATCCTCTCCTGAATGAAGTCTGGCAAGAGGCCATGAGGGAGACAAAGCCGCCACTAGGAGTGGAGCAGGCCAGGGCTAGATTAACCGATTACCAGGCCCTGCTCATGTTTGGCCCGGCCACTCCTCCATCATGACAGGGGGTGGCTGTGAAAACTTGAATGAATGGTGTTGCAACCTGGTCATGGTGCCACTCAAGTTGCTGCACCTTTAAGTGGTCTCCGAGAAGGGGGTAAAGACTGTGGAAAGCCCTGAGAGAAGGGTGTGAGGACCACAGGGCCCAGAGGTGGGGTCGGGGACCCTTTTGTGAGAACATTAGACTGTTTCCTGCTGGACTTCGTTAGCCTGAAAGGGTGGACTAAATCATGCCCTGGCCTGAGGGCTGAGTCACAGGACTAGGGAACACTGAAGTGACCAGTAGGGGGCACCAGATGGAGACTAAGCTGCTACACAGTGCCTGGCCACAGGCAAGTGCTCCAGCATTGAGTGAACTCGTTCAGGGGGCATGATTTCGCTCCTGTAAGCAAGAGAAGGGGGAGTCAGCAAATGATTTCAGAACAGCCCTGTCTAACCTACTCCAGCACTGTGGCTATGGAGAGGTGAGTGCAGAACTTATCGGAGACTGGTTTGCGGTAGGGCCAAGAGACAATCAACTGTCAGGATAACTTCGGAGTCTAACTTCACACCATAGACTGCGCAGAACATAGTCCTTCAATATTTAAAGAACTAACACGCTCTTCTGAGGAATAACTTTGAGGAGAAACCCACTGCAAAAGCCATAGACATGGGGAGGAAGAGATCTCAGAACGTCCAGAAACAGTACCTCCTAGACGAAGATGAGCACAAAGGAGCCAGACAGGGCCATGCTAACATGGAGTAACGAAAAGGATCTCAACAAGTGCACAAAAGAATCACAGTGGTCACTGAGCACTGCTCCTATTTGCTGCTGTAATGGAGTTGACTCTGGCACCAGTACCTGAAACAGACCAGTTGGAGCTCGCTGGTGTCATCCAAGTGCTGGACAGGGATCTGCAGTGATGCCCACCTTGGGGAGCTGGCTGGGAGCCCTGTGTGGGGAAGGGGCACCCCACTTTAGCTACTTGAAAAGCTAGAAGGTATGCAATAGGAGTCTTTCCATTGATGTCAATGGACTCCGGATCAGCAGAATTGCCATAGTATTTGGCTGGACTTAAAATTCAGCTTCCGGGTTTATGCACTTAACTGGTTTTTACTCGGCTTCCATTTGTCCTGTCATATTGCTGATGCTAGTTTTAAATGAAGGGTTAATAAATTGGGTTTGTTTAATTGTGGATTTGGTAGCATGTTTGGCCTCCAGGTGGAGGGGAGGGGGGTGTGTGTGTATCCATAGGTGAACTGAAATTGGGCCATGATTATTTTATCCACCATTTATATTTGTCCTCACATACATCAGTTATGTACCTATAACTCCCACAGAAGAGCCCTCTTTTAGAGTTTAAGGCCAAAAGGGACCGCCAGGTCATCTAGTCTGACCTCTTGTGTAGCCAGCACCCACATGCTAAACCCAACCACCAAAATTAGACCAAAGAGTTACAGCCCATGGGAGATTAGACTATTGTGTGCCACAGGGCACGAAGAGGCAGGGCTGAGGTGCACCAGTTCTCAAGGCCCCTGTAACGGAGGAGAAATGACTAAGTGAGACATACCCAGATAATCCTGGCAAGTGACCCATATACTGCGGAGGAAGGTAAAAACCTCCAAGGTCACAAGGCATGAAAACCATTGTTTTCTAACATGCTTCCCATAGAACCCCATTACCTATATATTTATATGTCACTCCAACAAGCTGCTGACTGCAGCAGTGAATTCCTACAGAGAATGAGTATGTGTTAGTCAACTCATCTTTAGTAACTGCTTTTTCAGAGATGACTTCTGACCTCTTTCACTTCATCTGCCAGTCTTTGGGTGCTTGAACTGAAAGAAAGGTCACAGGAAGGTACAGATAAAATGAAAAGAATGCAAAAGCTGGCTTGGCTTTTGCTGCTGAAATTGCATAACAGATCTTTTATGCCCTGCTTGCTAAATAAAATCCATAACAAGGAGGGGGAAATAAACAAAAGAATTTTCTTCTCCGCATGTGCTGGGACCCACCACTGCAAATAAATGTATTGTTAGTTGAAATCAGTGTTTTAGTTTCTCCCTTCCTTTGTGAGATGTTGTAGAGGAAGCAGATTAAGAGCTGCCAGCTTTCTGGCAAAACATGTTGGTGACATTATAATGACTTCATTATGGGCTCAAAGTGAGATAACCGATTAAGAATGTATTCAGGAAAAAATACACATTATGAGCATGTACACAGGTGTACTGTTAACTCCTTAGACTTAGTGTGCTTTTAACCAGGTTAGTAAAGTAGAAGCTCCAATGCCCACGAGCTGGGTGGTAAAAGAGTTAACAGCAGTGTGCCAAGTCATCACAGCTGCATTTGCTTCTGAGGCCATCTACAATGCAAACAACATGGCAGCATTTGTATTGTTTTTCCCTAGGAGTGCTGCTGCTGGGTGAAATTGTCAGCACCTTTGGCTTCTGTTTGGAAACCTATTAGCCCCAAAGCACAAGTCTTGTTTTTAAAGAAAGGTTTTCAAAAAAGGTTTTATGGCATATCTGTCTTTTCTAGCATTTTACATTTTGCATAAAGTTAGTGAAGAAAACAGAGCAGTAGGTCATACCCAGATATTCCCCAGGAAAGGGAAGGTGGATTATGCTCTTTCATGAATCAGGGTCAGCTTGCACCATATTGGAGGAAGAAGAGGATGTACATTACATGTCAGGTTGTCAGTGCTGAGTGTTCAGCCTAGGAGATAGCTGCAGTATTCAGGAAACCAACCTGGCAGCAAACAGTCAATCCCAGCAGGCTATTTCAGCATGGAGACAATAAGGGCAGTCCCAGCAGAGAGTGAGAGATGCCTACTTGACATATCTTTTTGTATCGTTTACCGTAATGAGGTGGACATCCTAGATCATTCAATACATAGCCCAGGAGCTCAGCTGATATATCTCAAACTGGGTTTATTATGTTGTATTTCCTTCAATAGCTGTGGCGCTACTTTAGCATTTTGATTGTAAAATTATCTGCCAACAGAACGTGAAATATTCCTCCAGGGTTTTTATCTGAAATGAACATCCCAGCTAGGATATTTCACAGGCATGACAACCTGCCCTGATCTCTGTAGCTATATCCAATCACTGGGACTTCCTTTCCAGTATTAACTTATATGGAAATGTAATGCTTGAGAAAGGTAAGTCCCAGTCCCAGTCTACTGTGTATAATTAATGACTGTTCTAAACAGTGAGTTCTTGATTTATAAAATAGCACCACAGTTCTGTCTGCCTTCGGGGGTTCGGTAGGCATTTTGCACTGCCTTCAGCACAAGAACTGTACGATGCCTCTATATGTAACCAGTTCAGTTGCTCAAGAGCAGGTGGAGATGAGGAAAGGGGCTCAGCTGCTGAAGGTATAATTCCAGATGTTGGTGACTGCTATGCATATTTCTTCCCCTCTCAGCCAAGCTTGTTACAAAGCAGACACTGTGGTATTAAGTGTTCGAGCGTGCATGCATTACGCTCTGGCTGATGCTATATTTTAAACACCTTTTTCTAGCTCTTTTGGTGCTTTTTAAACTGATTTTTTTACATAATTAGCTTAAAAGCCCATTGTAGTAAGGAAGGCAGGCAGGCTGCACACACGTATCATCCACAGGCTCCCAAAAATACCAGTAGAAAAGTGTATAGAATTTCTTTGAGAAGCTGCTGGGAGGTTCTATGGTTTTTAAAATACATACAGTACAAAGGGCCAGCTTCTGCTCCCACCGATGACATGCAGGCTGGCATTTTTCAGTAGGGCCACTGGAAATTAGGCACCCCAGATACCACTGACTTTCAATGTGAGTTGGGCACCTAATTCCCTTAGGTCCTGTAATGGAATGCTAAACTGTATAAAATTGTTCCACCAGTAGGTGGTGCTGTGAGCAAAATACCTTGTTTAAATTAAGCTCAGCCAGACCTTGCAGAGCATTAAAAAATCTTATGATAAACACATCTGGTGTGTATAAGCAAATTCTGTAACCAGTCCATATCTGGTACAGAAGTACATGAGATAGTGTCAGAAGTAAACTAAGAACAGAAACAGAAAGAACAAAGCAACACAGGTTGCAGGATCTCATCAACATGCCACTCTTCAATGCCCGAGAGAACTTCAGCTTTGACAAATCTTCAGAATGGATAGACTGGAAACAATATTTTGCAAGATTTTGCCTTGCTACCAAGCTCCACAAAGATACACAGATATCTTCTTAAATTTATGCTATGGGGCAGCAAGAAGAGCATATCTTTAATTTTTTTGACTTTACTGAAGATAGTCACAAAGATGACTCTGAAATTATTTTGACTATGTTTGATGCATCCTTTAAACCTCAGAGAAATGTGGCTTATGCAAGAGCATGTTTTCACCAGAGAATTCAAGGACCAGGGGAAATGTTGAATCTTTTATAAAAACTCTGCATACGTTGGCTGAAAACTCTCTGATTTTGGGGAATGCAAAATATGAAAACATTGGACGCAGGCTGGTTATTGGGTTAACAGATTATTAGCTTTCACAGCAGCTTCCATTAAAAAGAGACGTAACCCTACACACAGCTATTTAAAAAGCAAAACAGTCTGGTGAAACAACAAAACCTAATGCAACTTGACAGTTTCAGGTTTTTCAAGTTTATCTTGGAAACTGTAAACAGAAACTTGAATGTTTAAAAATCACTATCATGAAACCCCTGAGGCAAGGAGAGAGAACTTTCAGGCTGAGGGACAAATTCCAGCCTTAGTGACTCTTTTCACAACTTTTCCCAAGAGATAATGCATATCCAACCAAAGCAAAGTGTAATAACGGCATGAAATATGGACTCTTTGCAGCTGTTTGCCACACCAAAGCCATCATAAAGTTGACATATATTACAGACAATCAACAGCCATTGTTTCTGGGTTCTATCACTTCTGGTGACATACAGCCTGCCTAGAGAATGACACTGAATATTTATGGCAAGACTATTGACTTTAAAATTGACTCAGGAGTTGACCTCAAAGTCATCTTGGAAGGGATTTGTAATCCCCATCAGCCCCTCCCAGAGCTGAAGTCCCCTGACACAGTTCTGACTAGCCCTGGAGGTATTAACTGCCTGGGCCAGTTCACACAGAAACAACTTACAGCAGTGGTGGGCAACCTGTGGCCCGTCAGGGTAATCCGCTGGCGGGCTGTGAGACAGTTTGTTTACATTGACCGTCTGCAGGCACGGCCGCCCTCAGCTCCCATTTCTGGCCAATGGGATCTGTGGGGGGCCGTGCCTGCAGATAGAAAATGTAAACAAAATGTCTCGTGACCCACCAGTGGATTAACCTAATGGGCTGTGTGCTGAAGGTTGCCAACCCGTGATGTAAATGGTAGGAATGTAAATTTAAAGGGGGAGATGTAATAGAATGCTAACCTGTTTTATACTGTTCTGCCACTAGGTGGCACTGTGTATAAATACCCCATTTAAACTAACTTCAGCCATACCTGGCAGAGCATTAAAGGATCTTCTGATGAACACAGCTGGTATATATCCGAAAGCTCTCTAGCCAGCCCATATCTGGTACAGAAGTCCATGACAAGTCCCTTGAAAATCCCAGCCTGATGGTTTTGCCACTTGCTTCAATGAAGTGGGGCAGGAGTGACTGTAGAACTGGGGGCCAAGCCCTGAGCTGGTAGAAAATATCATGGCATAGCTCCATTTGACTTCAGTGGAGCTACATCAGTTTACAACAAATGAGGATCTGGCCTTGAAGATTTAACGGCACACCAATTTTTATTTTGGTCTGTGTTAACTAAAATGCTTCAAAATGTGTCAACCAGTTCTATTCTCCCAGTAACAAAGTGATTGATACAGACTTAGCAGCTCACGTCTTCCTTTCCCCCCACTTACATTATTTAATAATGCCACATAAAATACAGGAAAAAATACAGCACACAATGCAGCAGCTTTCCTGTTACAAAACTGAAAATGCTGTGTGGAAGTGAACCAGCTGTGTTACTGGTTGCATGCTTGGCAGCTTAGTATTATAGGTTGGGATCAGTCTTTCACCTGGAAGAGAAACTGATCTAAATTTAAATCTCACTGGTAAGCTGTTAAATGTAGAAATATTTGGGGTGCAGGTGATGATATGATGGAGTCCATGCGATGTCTTTCAGATACATCCAGAAAAAGCTAAGCAGCAGTTTGGGTTTAGATGGTCCAACTATCTTTTCATTTGCCTATTGTAGATCTAAAAAACTCTCTCCAGCATGGAGAATGTATTACTGAGTGAAAGTTTATTACTATGGAAGCATTGGACAGAACTGAACTCCTTTAAAAACAGTGGACATTAAAGAAGGTATATTTGGAGGATAAAGTTCTTTTTGTTATCAGGCAACAGCTTTTGAGGATACACACCCAGCTAAAGCATGAATTGTGGTGGCCAATATTTTCCTCCTACAGGTTAACTTAAATAACCACAAAACTGTTCACATGACAGATCATGTATGAGAAAACAAAATATTACTTTATAACCAATTGTGGCTTGATCCAAAGCGCACTGAAGGCAGTGGAAAGACCCCAATTGATTTCAACAAGCTCTGGATCAGGACTGTAGCAAGCATACAGTGCACTTTCCAGGGAATTTGTATTATAGCCACAGATCCATTTATTTTTGTTAAAGCAAGTGATTTAGGTACTTTTTTCATAGATGAAGAATTTATAGTAGGAACATTCTCCATTCATCCCTCATTGTCAACGTGCTGTAGAAATGAAATCAAGCATCCCACAAAATTTGTAGACAAAACATTTGGCGACTCATTGTTTGGCCATAAATGAAACCAGACCCTGTGTGGCATGAAAATATTTAGTGTTTTAGTGCTTCTAAGGTGGTGAAACTTGGTGGAAATAGTTGAAAAGACAAAGAGCGAGAGAGAAATGAAAATGATGGAGGAAAAGATGATGTGAATGAAAAGTGGGAAAAGAAGAGATGACAATAAGAGTGATGAAATTTAAAGGGGTGACAGGAAATAGAATACGATGGAGAGACACCCCCTTTCTCTGGCTGGGTTTCAGAGCCCAGGCTCCAGCCCAACTGGGAACATGTATGCTGTTATTTTTAGTTCTGTAGCATGAGCCTGAATCAGTTGACCCAGGCTCTGAGACTCACTCATGACAAGTCACTGAGTATCTTCCAAGTCTGACATTTGGGGAAGACTTTTTAAATTTAGCCTCTCAACCTTCTCACTGCTTTCCCAATTGGCACAACTGTATAACACAGGAATGGACAAATATTTTAAAGAAAATGTAGGATGAGATCTTCAAAGAGATCTCAGCATTGACCTAAATCTTCTCTCACTAAAGTCAATGGTAAAACTACCATTGACTTTAATGGGTGCTAAGTTATGGCAATTCTGAGCACTTTGGAAAATCCCAGCGAGTGAGTGCAAAACAGATCATTGTAATTTATACCACAGTTTGGTCCAAATCCTGAAAGAGTACTGATAGGTGAGGCAGTGGAGAGTCAGAATGTGCGGTGGAGGGAATTGGGTGTATTTAGAATCTGACCCGTGGGAGCTCACCCAGCACGAATCCACAAAGATCAAACCCTGACTTGGACGAGACTAGCAAGACAGATGCATGGGTTTGAAGACCGTGAGGGCTGAGTAGTCCATCCCTCATCCCAACTGTCTTTGTGCTTTAAAGCAAATTCCTTTGGCCAGCAGCCTTTTAATCAGTTTTTGATCCATTTATCAAAATTTAGCCCAGAATGTGTCAAGCCTTTTCATCACATGCTTCTTTTACAGCTGTAGAGTAATAGATAACATTCATCCCATGGGTGGTTACAGTCTATTGGAACTATTCATTAATATTATTTTACTTTGTATCACAGTGGCATCTAGAGTCCCTGATGGAAACTGGGACCTCACTGGCACTGCATTGACATTGTACGAGACAGTGACTGTCCCAAAGAGCTTATAGTCTAAATAGACAAGACAGGCAAGGGCTGGGAGGGAAAACAGGGGAAGTGTCTTGCATCTACTTTTCTGTTTAATGGTTCTCTGTGTCATTTTTGATGTCCCTGTAGTTTTTGGTTATACTGCAAATACCTTGTGATGCTTTGTGTAAGTGACACAGTTGACATTCAGTTTAAATTGCAAAGACAGTTTCACCCAGGAAGGTCACTCAGTGTTTGCAAATTCTCTCCACAAGGTGGTGGGGAAGCCATTTTGTGTATTTTAAAAATGGAGCATGTTTTGATAAAGCTTTCTCCATATGTAGGGCATCATGAGGCTTTATTTAGAGCTCTTTGAAATATGTAGATCTGGCTCCGTACTTGCGGAAATATTTCAAGCAACACTTGTGACCGAGCACATGAAAGACATTCATGTGGGAGTTTGTCCAGCCAGCTAACCATACACAATACTGCATTTATAGTTCAGGGTCTTGTAAATTGTCACATCTAAGAACTGTCCTTGGGCAAAAAAATACATTCTAACAAGCCTGACGTGTAATTAAGGCATCCTATAAATATATACTAAATGGGGTCTTGGTTTCCCCATTTGTAAAGTGGGGATAGTAACACTTGCCTGTTTCACATGCTGAGGAGTAATTGATGGGTTCATAGCACTTTGAAGCTCTGAAGCTTTTATGTAAATATTGGGTGGTATTAGGTCAAATCGGTCAATCCTGGTAAATTGCCTGGGTTTGAGCTGGCATGGAAAAGCCAAGTACAATAGTACTGAGTGTCTTCAGATGGGTGATCTGCAGAAGTATAACTTTGTTTATAATGCTTGGAGGATGGGTATATTAAGACAAGAGCTCTCTATCCCCTGCTGTCTCATATAAGGAGGCATGGCATTCTTTGAGGCTCTTATACTTTTCCTAATCAAAAGAACTTGAAATTTGAGTCCCCCAAATATTCCCAAATGGTACAAACAGTCACAATTCTGGGCTGTTTATTCAGTGTGAATAATAAGGGGTGGTGTGAGAGAGAGACTGCCTGCCTGCTAGACAATAGAGAGTAAAGAAAAAAAATTCAGGGGCAATGTAAATGGATGTAAGAAGGTATCAGATGAAATGACTGGGGCATTCATCTTACAGCAGTTTTATTTTGATTTGTGCTCAAATTCCAAGACACACAGTGCTACTATTCTTTATGTTTCTACAGCAGCCCACGTATTCTTGACTATTTCTGTACATTTTTCTCAAGCTTGACCCCAAGAGATGGACTTTTACAAGACTGGCCCTCTTCCTGACTAGTGGGATCTAAAAGAATGAATCTGCCCTAGTACATGGGAAATTTTTCTAGTCAGACTATCTCTGAACTGCATTGGCTGCCAAATCATACTGCAGACAAGGTGGGTAATATCTCTTACTGGACCTCGGTTGGTGAGAGACAAGCTTTTGAGCTACACAGAGCTCTTCTTCAGGTCAGACCCTGACTTTAAATAGCTGTGTGGATCCCAGAGGCTCAGAGCGCTCAGCTTGGGGCAATACATTGTGGGCACTGGAGCCAGGGAGTAGCATGCGTAGGGCCTAATACTGAACCTTTGAAGATCAATGGGCATCTTTCAATGGATTTCAGTGGATTAGGCCCTTAAAAAAATAAGTTGTCTAACTTTTATTGCATATGTACACTTTCCCTAGAAGTCTTCGAGTTAGTACTTATACTGTTGAAGAAGCTTGAAATGGGGCCTTGTCCATTATTGTTTGTTACCATCCTCTTTTGATTTTTTTTTAAACTGGGGAATTTCAATATTCCTTTCAATTCATGGTAACTCTGTTGGAGAATATTTCCTAAGGTCATAGTCCCAACATAATTGCACAACTGCAGTAACTTTTCTGGCTGAGTGGGAACACTTTACTGATTTTGCTGTTGTGAAAAGCCAATATTTGCTTTAAAGATCCCTTTGGATTTTTAATCCATTTTGCCAAAATGTTTAGATGCTTTGCCTGCTTCCATACCTGCCTTTAATTGCTTATTCAGTTGGTCTAACGCAGAGGTGAGCAACCTACGGCCCGCAGGACCCTCCTGCCCAGCCCCTGAGCTCCTGGCCCGGGAGGCTAGTCCCCAGCCCCTCCCCCACTATCCCTCTCCCCCGCAGCCTCAGCGTGCTGTGCCGCTGGCGCAATGCTCTGGGCGGCCGGGCAGCGCAGTTGCAGAGCTGCGGCCTGACCCAGTGCTCTGGGCGGTGCGGTAAGGGGGCAGGGAGCGGGGGGGTTGGATAGAGGGCAGGGGAGTTTGGGGGGGTGGTCAGGAGTCGGGGGCATGGATAGGGGTCGGGGTGGTCAGAGGGTGGGAAACAGGAGAGTTGAACGGGGGCAGGGGTCCCGGGGGGAGGGGGGGAGTCAGGAAGGAGAGGGGAGGTAGGATGGGGCGGCAGGGGGCAGTCAGGGGCAGAGGTTCTGGGGATGGTCAGGGGACAGGGAGAAGGGGGTGGTGGATGGGGTAGGAGTCCCGGGGGGGGGCCGTCAGAGGACAGAGGGGGTTGGATGGGGCAGGATTCCTGGGGAAGCCGTCAGGGGGCAAGAAGCAAGGGGGGTCGGATAGGAGGTGAGGGCCGGGCCATGCCTGGCTGTTTGCAGAGACACAGCCTCCCCTAACCAGCCCTCAATACAATTTTGGAAACCCAATGTTGCTCTCAGGCCAAAACATTTGGCCCCCCCGTCTAATGCATATTGCAAAGAATGACTGTTCTCCAGGATGTGTGTCTTGGGAAAGCTAAGCCTGAAACACATCAGATTGGGAGCACCTAAGGAGTGAGATTTGTTGTGTGTATCTTAACGGGGCTTTGGCTTAGTCATCGTATTCCCTCTTCATGGTATCGTAGCTGTTTGTGAAAACAGAATATGGAAGCCAATATGCATCCATCTGTCCATCCTCTGGGTACTATAATAAAAGTTCCCCTGCCGCAATTACCCATCTATACTTTAGGAATCTGCCAGTAAAAATAAAAAGGAATTTGCTATTTAAATATTATGCAGTATATGCACATTCAAAATATTTTTGTGGTGCCATTCATGCCACTACAAATAAGTCTGTATTATTGTTTCTGTTATAGGTCCCTTCAGGGAATTATAACTTGGCTGTAAAAATCCATTCAGGCCTAAAAATTTGCCAGATAAGGTCTCAGCCTAGAAGGTATTTGTTTATTTTGACAAGTAATTTAAAATAGGGACTGAAAATAAAATTTGAAATTAGTGGTTTCAAATTCCTGTCTTGTGATTTCATATTTATAAAGGGCTTAAATTACCTATTGCAGGCTCTTGGTCTATATAACATGGGCTTATGTCTGGGGGGAAGAAGAATTACAAAGTGCCAAACCCCGCAGTCCCTTCTAAAACAAAACTCTCATTCACCTGTGGGCCAAGGACAAGTGTGAGACATTTCAATTTGTTTTTCAAAGTGCTGAGCACCCAGCAGCCTGGCTCTAGGTTTGAACATTTTGACCTAGGTGACTTGCCCAAAACCACACAGGAAATCTGCCACAGTTCCAGGAATAGAGCAAAGATCATGTGCTATAACGGCAAGAGGCTGTATTTTATTTGCGAGCTGTTACTCCCACAGTGAGTCATACAGGGCTACCTACTGCTAAGAAGCTAAAAGAAATGGCTTGTTCTATCAGTTGTCTTCTGTTCAAGACCACCAAGTAGCAGTTTGGTGCACTGAAGACAGTGCCAATTCTGTGTCATGTCTCTTGGGAGAGGACGTGTATCCCACTTTTGTGCCATTCAGATCCTGGATTGCTGAAACTGTCCCCAGCATAAGTTAAAATAGCCATCTGAGCTGCTCTAATTTATGTAAGTCTGTCTGACTGCCTGCCTATGTAATGCACAGCAGTACAGACCCTCCACAGCACCGCAGCACAGCAGCGACGGCTGCTTTTTCTCCTGCCCCTGAAATGCACCCTCCTGGCTTTGGTTTCACCCCACCATGCTCTTGATAGGGGGAGTGTAGAGCTGCTTATATCACCCTGGTGGCTCATTTATGTTCCTTCTGTGCCTTTGGATCAGGTTCTAGAATCAGCTCCATATGCTCCTCAGGCTGTTTCTTTACAGATCCACAAACAGACCAGTCCCAGCCCTGCTTTGCTTGGAACCCCAAATGATATCAACTCAGACTAGTAAAGCCCTAGGCTTAGATCCTCAACTGGTGTAAATTGGCATAGGACCACTGAAGTCCTCTTGGTGTCTCTCACTATTCTGTTCCCTAACATTCCAGGGGCCGTAGGCATTGGTGCACGCTGGTCCCTCTGGTTTTCTGCCTGTGGCACAAACAGCTGAGGGCTGTAACACTTTGGTCTAATTCTGCTTGTTGGAGTTGATGTGGTGGTACCAGGTGGGGTTAGTGGCCTGTGATATACAGGAGATCGGAGTAGATGATGTGGTGGCCCCTTCTGACCTTAAACTCTAAGTCAATGATGCCATGATTTACACCAGCTGAGGATCTGGCCTGTATTTTACAAAGCATCCAGTTGCTGCCTCTCCAATTGCAGCTTATGACAACACTCGTAATATATGAAGCCCAGAATAGATTTACAAATCTGTCACTCAGGTTTGGAGTTTTGCCATTAGCTTAAAATATTTGTATAAAGCTGTTGTGTAGGTGACATGCTGCAAAGCTAAAGGGCCTATTGTAAGGAAAATGTTTAGGCTCTCCCACCATATATATATATATATCTATATATGCTATTATAATTCCATCAAATGGGTTCCAGATTACACCTCATCTGACTATAGAGTCAACCACAATAACCAGCAGCTCTGAGACTGTTACTGCAACCACAGCTAGAGACATTTGGAACATCACACTTTGAGTGTTTTAAATCAACAAGGGAAACAGTTTGAACATGCATAGTCAAATTTCCTCCCTAAACACAAACCCATGTTTGCCTCATACGTGCAAGCCTAGTGTGAAGCTTTACACAAAATGTTTCTTGAGTTATCCAAGTTCAGGAAGCATCTGAGTAACTTTCTTAATAGTTCTGATTGTTTAATGGTATCTGAACACGTTTTCTTCCGTTTCAAAAGGAAACAAATTCAACTCCGGACTAAGACCGAGCATGAGAAGTTTCAGGCTGAATTTGGGGGGAAATTATACGTGACTGAAACGGGTAAGACTTCATCTCTTGGGATGGACTTCATCTGAGTAGGGAAGGAAATAGACTTCTACGATGGAGGCTGGCACAACTGATTAAGAGAGCTTTAAACTAGGAATTTGGGGGAGATGGTTGGGAGATGTCCAGGTAATCTCCACACCGGATTTTAGCATTGATGGGAAGAAAACAAAGTAAGAAAGGATTCAGCCGTGGGTAGGAGAATGGACATAAGGAGGAGGGGCAGTGTGGATACCAGTCTAATAGGTTATACTGGCTGTAGAATGACCGTGCCTAATTGGGTAAAGAATGTGAGCGAGGCCAAACAGCAAAAATTAAGATGTTTGTACACCAATGCAACTAGCCTAGGTAACAAAATGGAGGAACTAGAGCTACTGGTGCAGGAAGTGAAACCAGATATTACAGGGATAACAGAAACATGGGGGAATAGTAGTCATGACTGGACTACAGGTATTGAAGGGTATGTGCTGTTTAGGAAAGACAGAAATAAAGGTAAAGGTGGTGGAGTAGCATTGTATATCAATGATGAGGTAGACTGTAAAGAAATAAGAAGCGATGGAATGGATAAGACAGAGTCCGTCTGGGCAAAAGTCACATTGGGGAAGAAAACTACTAGAGCCTCCCCTGGGATAGTGCTTGGGGTGAGCTATAGACCGCCGGGATCTAATTTGGATATGGATAGAGCCCTCTTTAATGTTTTTAATGAAGTAAATACTAATGGAAACTGCGTGATCATGGGAGACTTTAACTTCCCAGATATAGACTGGAGGACGAGTGCTAGTAATAATAATAAGGCTCAGATTTTCCTAGATGTGATAGCTGATGGATTCCTTCATCAAGTAGTTGCTGAACCGACTAGAGGGATGCCATTTTCTATTTGGTTTTGGTGAGTAGTGAGGACCTCATAGAAGAAATGGTTGTAGGGGACAATCTTGGCTCAAGTGATCATGAGCTAATTCAGTTCAAACTGAAGGGAAGGATTAACAAAAATAAATCTGCAACTAGGGTTTTTGATGTCAAAAGGGCTGACTTTCAAAAATTAAGGAAATTAGTTAGGGAAGTGGATTGGACTGAAGAACTTATGCATCTAAAGGCAGAGGAGGCCTGGGATTACTTTAAATCAAAGCTTCAGAAGCTATCAGAAGCCTGCATCCCAAGAAAGGGGAAAAAATTCATAGGTAGGAGTTGTAGACCAAGCTGAATGAGCATGCATCTCAGAGAGAAAAAGCAGAAAGCATACAGGGAGTGGAAGATGGGAGGGATCAGCAAGGAAAGCTACCTTATTGAGGTCAGAACATGTAGGGATAAAGTGAGAAAGGCTAAAAGTCAAGTAGAGTTGGACCTTGCAAAGGGAATTAAAACCAACAGTTAAAAGTTCTATAGCCATATAAATAAGGAGTAAACAAAGAAAGAAGAAGTGGGACCGCTAAACACTGAGGATGGAGTGGAGGTCAAGGATAATCTAGGCATGGCCCAATATCTAAACAAATACTTTGCTCAGTCTTTAATAAGGCTAAAGAGGATCTTAGGGATAATGGTAGCATGACAAATGGGAATGAGGATGTGGAGGTAGATATTACCATATCTGAGGTAGAAGCGAAACTCGAACCGCTTAATGGGACTAAATCGGGGGGCCCAGATAATCTCCATCCAAGAATATTAAAGGAACTGGCACATGAAATTGCAAGTCCATTAGCAAGAATTTTTAATGAATCTGTAAATTCAGGGGTTGTACCATATGATTGGAGAATTGCTAACATAGTTTCTATTTTTAAGAAAGAAAAAAAAATGATCCGGGTAACTACAGGCCTGTTAGTTTGACATCTGAAGTATGCAAGGTCTTGGAAAAAATTTTGAAGGAGAAAGTAGTTAAGGACATTGAGGTCAATGGTAAATGGGACAAAATACAACATGGTTTTACAAAAGGTAAATCGTGCCAAACCAACCTGATCTTCTTCTTTGAGAAAGTAACAGATTTTTTAGACTAAGGAAACGCAGTGGATCTAATTTACCTAGATTTCAGTAAGGCATTTGATACTGTGCCACATGGGGAATTATTAGTTAAATTGGAAAAGATGGGGATCAATATGAAAATTGAAAGGTGGATAAGGAATTGGTTAACAGGGAGACTACAGCAGGTCCTATTGAAAGGTGAACTGTCAGGCTGGAGGGAGGTTACCAGTGGAGTTCCTCAGGGATCAGTTTTGGGACCAATCTTATTTAATCTTTTTATTACTGACCTCGGCACAAAAAGTAGGAGTGTGCTAATAAAGTTTGCGGATGATACGAAGCTGGGAGGTATTGCCAATTTAGAGAAGGACTGGGAAATCATACAGGAAGATTTGGTTGACCTTGTAAACTGGAGTAATAGTAATAGGATGAAATTTAATAGTGAGAAGTGTAAGGTTATGCATTTAGGAATTAATAACAAGAATTTTAGTTATAAGCTGGGGATGCATCAATTAGAAGTAACGGAAGAGGAGAAGGACCTTGGAGTATTGGTTGATCATAGGATGACTATGAGCCGCCAATGTGATATTGCCGTGAAAAAAGCTAATGCGGCCTGGGGGTGCATCAGGCGAGGTATTTCCAGTAGAGATAAGGAGGTTTTAGTACCGTTATACAAGGCACTGGTGAGACCTCACCTGGAATACTGTGTGCAGTTCTAGTCTCCCATGTTTAAGAAGGATGAATTCAAACTGGAACAGGTACAGAGAAGGGTTACTAGGATGATCCGAGGAATGGAAAACCTGTCTTATGAAAGGAGACTCAAGGAGCTTGGCTTGTTTAGCCTAACTAAAAGAAGGTTGAGGGGAGATATGATTGCTCTCTATAAATATATCAGAGGGACAAATACCTGAGAGGGAGAGGAATTATTTAAGCTCAGTACCAATGTGGACACAAGAACAAATGGATATAAACTGGCCACCAGGAAGTTTAGACTTGAAATTAGACGAAGGTTTCTAACCATCAGAGGAGTGAAGTTTTGGAATAGCCTTCCAAGGGAAGCAGTGGAGGCAAAAGACCTATCTGGCTTTAAGATTAAACTTGATAAGTTTATGGAGGAGATGGTATGATGGGATAACATGATTTTGGTAATTAATTGATCTTTAAATATTCACGGTAAATAGGCCCAATGGCCTTTGATGGGATGTTAGATGGGGTGGGATCTGAGTTACTACAGAAAATTCTTTCCTGGGTATCTGGCTGGTGAATCTTGCCCATATGCTCAGGGTTTAGCTGATTGCCATATTTGGGGTCAGGAAGGAATTTTCCTCCAGGGCAGCTTTGGAAGAGGTCCTGGAGGTTTTTCGCCTTCCTCTGTAGCATGGGGCACGGGTCACTTGCTGGAGGATTCTCTGCTCCTTGAAGTCTTTAAACCACGATTTGAGGACTTCAATAGCTCAGACATAGGTGAGAGGTTTTTCGCAGGAGTGGGTTGGTGAGATTCTGTGGCCTGCGTTGTGCAGGAGGTCGGACTAGATGATCATAATGGTCCCTTCTGACCTTAGTATCTATGAATCTATGAATCTATTTCAGCCTTAATAGTTCAGGGCAACTGCACCTGTATTCTCCCTCCACGTTTCACCAAGAGCACTCACTTCTAGGCTTTTGGATCCCAGGTGTCACCTGTCCTGGATGGAATCATAGACTCATAGAATATCAGGGTTGGAAGGGACCTCAGGAGGTCATCTAGTCCAACCCTCTGCTCAGAGCAGGACCAATCCCCAACTAAATCATCCCAGCCAGGGTTTTGTCAAGCCTGACATTAAAAATATCTAAGGAAGGAGATTCCACCACTTCCCTAGGTAATGCATTCCAGTGTTTCACCACCCTCCTAGTGAAAAAGTTTTTCCTAATATCCAACCTAAACCTACCCCACTGCAACTTGAGACCATTATTCCTTGTTCTGTCATCAGCTACCACTGAGAACAGTCTAGATCCATCCTTTTTGGAACCCCCTTTCAGGTAGTTGAAAGCAGCTATCAAATCCCCCCTCATTCTTCTCTTCCGCAGACTAAACAATCCCCGTTCCCTTAGCCTCTCCTCATAAGTCATGTGTTCCAGTCCCCTAATCATTTTTGTTGCCCTCCGCTGGATGTTTTCCAACTTTTCCATATCCTTCTTGTTGTGTGGGGCCCAAAACTGGACACAGTACTCCAGATGAGGCCTCACCAATGTCGAATAGAGGGGAACGATCACGTCCCTCGATCTGCTGGCAATGCCCCTACGTATACATCCCAAAATGCCATTGGCCTTCTTGGCAACAAGGGCACACTGTTGACTCATATCCAGCTTCTCGTCCACTGTCACCCCTAGGTCCTTTTCTGCAGATCCTCTCTCCCTCCTAACCAGAGTTTTTACAGTTCCCTGCCTACACTGTTATTCCGAGAAAGCCAGGTTGCCTAAACAGGCCAGCCTCTACACTTCATAGCCTCTGAAGAGAAAGTAAACAGCAAAATTGCCCCTAAGTTATAGCTCTTTCTAAGCAAGCACATTTATTCTTAAGATGAAAGAATTACAGAGAAAACATATTAAAAACAATAAAAACGTACACCCATGCTAATAAGGGGTCTGGTAGAAGTTAGTCCTTCACAGATTACAAAAGTGTTTTCCTGACATTACAAGTTCATAACAGTTTTAGCTTAGAATGCATCCAGGAATGAGTTAGCCTTTCCTTTATATCGGCCTTTGGTCGTCAGATTCCAGAAAAAGTCAAGAGTAGATAATGGTCCTTTCCTCATGGTGCAGCTTCAAAAGACTGGATTTTGACATAAGCAGAGTTGGGAATTTGCATACACCTCCCCCTAGAGATTCCCCAGGGAAATTGTTTACGCAAAAGTCCATTCTTGGCTGGCCCACTGTTCAATATAGTCCTTTGAAGTTCATAGCACTTCCCTGGGCTCTCAATAATACATAACCTTTGCGTTTAATACAATGGACTCCAACAATACTTCAACTTAATTCCTTATTAAATCCTTAATTTTTAAGGATACTACAGGAAACTGCCATATCAGAAGATAGATATTGCGATGCTCACATTTAAAAAATGTGGATTTTTTGCATAGTAACCATCTTCCATGAATTACTGCAGAGCAAACAAATTCTAGTTATTGTGTTCCTCCAGGGAGATGTTTAATGCCAGTTGTAATGACAGATTATATAAAACAGCTGGTCAAATAGAATGAGGAACCAGTTAGTTGGCATTTGATGAAATAATAAAAACAGACACCATGCAAACTCTGGCAGTACCAAGCAATCCTCAAGGAGTCTGGATACAAAAAATAAATGGACTGGAATCTGATCACTGCAGCTGTGTAGGCTTTCAGGTAAGGGTCAGCTATTCCATGGCATGACAATCATTTGAAAGATGTTTAAGAGGTTCCCACTACAATGAAAGTGCATTCATTACAATAAATATGGAACTTCCAAATGACAGAAATACACCAGCTGTGTTTACATTAAACAGAAGTCTTCACCAGCTACTCTGGGGCAAAAAAGAGCTTGTAAACCTGGTGCCAGCACTGGGCCAGAAGAAGTGGCTTGTACTTCGTCTGCGCAGAAGCTGGGGGGCTGGGTAGCTCTGAAGACCGCTGTACTATGTGGTGTTGCTGCCATGACACCAGGGAAAGGAGGAAGTGCAATGTGACTAGCGGTATGTAAAGCTGCGACAAGGTGTGCCTCATGCTCACTCTGCAGGCTGTGCTGAGAACTTTGCAACTTTCCAGTGTGATATGTAATCAAACTGTACCAGGAAAAACAGAAAGAGCCTGTTTATTCTGGCTGCACTCTGTATGGTGCAGGAAGAGGGGTGGGTCTGGTTCTGGGTGAGAAGTGCCTTTTAAAGCCACCTTGGTGCTTCCCTTGTTCTCGGCCCCTTTCAGAAACCTGTCCTCCCCTCACTGTAAGTTACAGCTGCCTCAGGGGCTACTCTAATTTACTAGCAGCTGCAACAGACAGCTAGGGGTCATTCAAGCAGCTGAAAATAGCCTGAATACCCCACTCCTGGAACACCCTCAGCTCCGTGCCTTTTTTGGGGACCCCTTATGTCAGGAGGTTCTTTCATTTAGAGCACATACAGCTAAATAGATTTTGTCATGTATACCTGTAGAAGGGAGATGACATAACTGAAAATCTGGCCCACAACCTCCAAACTCAGGAAAGAAGTCAGGGTCCTAGTCAGTCTCTTCCGATGTAGCAATCGCCTCCTGAGAACCCACTGTCGGGGCAATGACTGCTGCAGCTGCTTCCTTTGGTCATTCTGTCATTTATTTGTGCAGCAGTGGTAGCACGTGGTGGGCTGGAGTTAAAAGGAAGATCCTCTCCCAGTCTGGGTTTTATACAGGATGCATGTTCACTAAAACTATCACCCTGTTCTTGTACAGGAAGTACATTCAGACCACATACTAGTGGAAGAGATAGCAGGACAAACCCAACCACTTCTTACACGCAAGAGCCTGACGCTATGGCTGTGGCAGCCAATATGAGCGGGACTAGCAGTTAGACTCTGACTGTAGGCCTCACCTCAAATTTTTACATTTATGATGTTATTGCTATGGTCCTGATTCATTGTTTAGTTTCCCCCTGTGTGACGTACTGGGGGTACGTAGTATTTTTTAATGAATAGCATGTGACTCAATTCAGTTTTGTGTTGCTGCCTGGCTGAACACACACACACAACTAAATTAAAGGGCTTGTTACAGGACCAAGCAGAAAATGTAAAACAGTGACACAGGTAAGACAGCCTTTAGTACCCTGCGTCAAAGGAGTTTCGATAATAATAGTAGGGCCATCAGTTGGTGGGATAATTTACCTAGCTGGCTCCATCAAGGCAAGAATGATTTACTCTTCCTAAGGCTAAGTCTGCACTCAAAAGACCCTGACAAGCTAAAAAGGTGCCACTGGTAGAAATGGTGCAGGGGTTTTAAGTGACCTGAGAGAGGCTGGCCAGGATGTGTCAGTGAAAAAGCCACTTCAATATGTACACAGTGTTGTTGTAGCTGAGATGGTCCTAAGACATTGGAGTGACAAAGTGGGGAAGGTAATATCTTTTATTGGACCAACTTCTGTTGGTGAGAGAGACAAGCTTTTGAGCTTACACAGACCTGAAGAAGAGCTCTGTACAATCACAAAAGCTTGTGTCTCTCACCAGAAGAAGTTAGTCCAATAAAAGATATTACCTCACCTACCTTGTCTCTCCACTATGTCTGAGCCCTGACCTGGGGTGCAAGAGTAGCTCATTTTCTATGCCCATTCAATCCTTGGCCTCCTGGCTGAGACTACTAATACAAGTGCCTCTGGTGGTGGTGATTGTTTGAGCGGGACGGGTGTACCTGTCTAGTAGCAGTAATAAAACTTCTCCAACTCTAGTGCCTTTTGTATAAGGATACCAAAGAAATTCACAAACTTTAATTAATTAGGCCTCACATCACCCCTGTGAAGTAGGTACAGTATTATTTTTTCCACATTAGTAATGAGTAAAGCGAGGCCAAGAGAAGTTAAGGGGCTTGCCCAAAGTCTCACAGCATGTCAGTAGCAGACCCTCAAACTCTTGGCACCTTTGAATGCTATCAAGCAGAGCTCTCAACTCATTTTGATGGTAATGACTTTCAGTAATGACCTGGACTGATGTCCTAGTGGTAAAAGACTCTGTGTGGCATTACCAAACACCCATGTAGCTTAAGGCCACCCCCTCACCCCCAAGAGTTCTAAACCAGCGCTTAGCCAAGCTACCATTTTTTTTCCTTAGTAAAACATTTTTTAAATTTTTCACTGGATAGAACAGACTTAAATTTCACTTGGGCCTCATTTAGCCATATCATGCTGTGTTAGATGTGATTGACCTACAATGTTCTGGCTGACAGAACTCAAATGTTATGTTCATTTCTCAATGTCTATTTATCTTTTTAGGATAATATTCTTGTACAAATCATTACTTGTCTGTGGAGTCCAAACTCAGTTAACAATAAACTCTCAGTTGACTTACCTTCAATATTTGCTTTTCGCAAGCAATCCTTATAAATTCTCCATAGTCCAAAATGGGAATAGGTAAAATAAGGCTGAACAAAGGTTGTGGGTGGAAACCCAAATACTCACCACCATGAGGAATGCCAATCAAAGAGTTTTCTGTTGGGAGTTATAAGAAGTTATGAGGTAGGGAGAGCTGATGAATAGTCAGACATTTCAGGCCTTGAGTCTTTTCTATTTTTATTTTAACACAATAAATTGGAAACAGGGAAACTATTAATTTTTTAATCATGTGATCTAATATTTACCCTTGTAATCAAATTACATCTCCACACCTTTCAGTTTTACTACAGAAATGTGAACCTGATACTATGCCTACAATTAAAAAAATAATCAAATTACAGTGAGTTTATAGTATTGTATAAGGAATTGCTTAATCAGAATGCAGAACTACACAAATAATTTTTAAGTATAGTTACTCTAAGCCAAATATTGACCTGAGTTAAAAAGATTTTTATGACTTGTGTAAAAGAAGCCCATCGAAAGATCACCACACATAATTCTGCTCATTAGTAGATACTGAGAAAAATGGGATGATTAAAAACACAGCAAATGAACTGACACAGATGTTTCAGTGCTTTGGAAAATATATTTTAAATTATGCCATCTGTAGAGTCATGGTAAATCTAATAAAAATAATGAGAAGCAAGCAGATAAACTATGATTCCTGTAGCTGTCACATTAGGAGATGTATCTGAAATGTAAATAAGTACAGCAAAGTGACATGTGCTACAGACATCTATTCCACATTAAATTCTCCTGGACATTAGTATTAACATATGGTGCATACAAGGAGGTGTCTATGCTAGCCTTTATTTCCTAAATTTTCCTACCAGTGGTGGCAATACTGGAAGGAAGAATTTTCAAAGACTCAAAAGAGAAGTTAATTGTCTAGCTGCCTAACTGCCAAGGAAGCCAATAGGGCTTAAGCACCTAGCTAACAGTTGCACCTTTGAAAATCTCCCCTAGGAGTATTCGTGTACATAGACACCAGTGTTTTGACTACCATTTTGTCTCACCTTGATCGTATTAGTTCTAAATGACATGGTGGTTAAAACACCAGTGACTGCCGATACCTATAATCATAGAGTTGTAGTGAAGAAAAGCATGTGATAGGATTCCTTTGATCAAACCATTCATACTGTAGTCTGTGTTTCCCTTTTGTCAAAACATTTGTGAGGGGAAAAAAGTATTTAATTAGTCATGAACACATATATGACCCTATGAGCCTCTTTATGCTAATTTGTAAAGGGCACATTCAATATACTGTTCTCAGAATATTTAGCCAAAGATTTTATATGTAAGGTATATGTATTTTATATGGGGACATAGAACCATAGGGTTAGCAGGGACGGCAAGGGTCATCTAGTCTAACCTGCTGTCACGATGCAGGATTAGTTGTGTCAAACCATCCAAGACAGATGACTATCCAGCCTCCTTTTGAAAACCTCCAGTTAAGTAGCTTCCATTAGGTAGTTTGTTCCATTGTCCTACTGTTCTTACAGTCAGGAATTTTTTCCAGAGATTTAATCTAAATTTCCTATGCTGCAGTTTGAACCCATTGCCTCTTGTCCTGCCTGCAAGAGAGAACAATTTTTCTCCATCTTTTTTATGGCAGCCTGGCAAATATTTGAAGACAACTATTATGTTCCCCCCCTTAATCTCCTCTTTTCCAAGTTAAACATACCCAGTTACTTCATCCTTTGCTTGTATGGCTTGCATTCCATCCTTTTGATCATCTTTGTGCTCGCCTCTGGATCCTTTCTAGTTTCTCTATGTCCTTTCTATACAGTGGTGAGCAAAATTGGACATAGTACTCCGGGTGGGTAGAGTTGTACTATCACCTCACATGACTTGCATGCTATGCCTCTGTTAATGCAACCCAAAATTGCATTTGCCTTTTTTGCGACAGCATCACATTGTTGACACATTGTGACACTCTGTACCTCAAAGTAGCAACCTGGAACCCCCATATTCACCACTGTCATATAATTATGATATGTTTTGTACAAAGTATGCCTTGTGAGACATCATTTTAAAAGTCTTGATCTGCTGAATATTAATATCCTGTTGAATTGTATGTGCTATCATTGTATGTGAAATTATGAAGTATTGCTATGTGTGTTACTGAAATATATTGTGAGGTTAGGAACATGCACAACCAGCCTTTCAGTTACAACAAAGAAGTAGCCATCACCAGCCTGTTCGGCATTCATGGTCTCATCAACACTGAATCCTCTAGCCCAGAGGCTTCTTGGAGAAGGCATGTACGCCATGGGGGCAGGCTACCCCACATCACAGCAAGAATCTTTCTGGCAGCTAGAAGAAAGTATAAAAGAGGGAAAGTGACATTATTACTTGGCCTCTTCCCCCATCCCCATCTCAACATCTGGAAGAACGTATGGAAGACAAAGACTTTAAACTGGGGAGGTTTGGTCCCTGGCTGAAAGGTGGTCCAGTCTGTATACTGAGGAATTGTAACCTGCTTGTACCATCTGTCAGGGTGAGACATTGCTTGATTCAAATCTTGCTTAATTTGTTTAAATTAGAATTAGACTGCAAATGTATTTTTGTTTCTGAGGTAACCAACTTTGATCTCTATGCCTGCTACTTATAATCACTTAAAATCTATCTTTCTGTATTTAATAAATCTGTTTTATATTTTACCTAAACCAGTGTGTTTTGGTTGAAGTGCTTGGAAAATGTAAGCTCCCACTACAAAGGCTAGTGTATGTCCATTCTACACTGAGGGAGTGGTGAACTTATTAATGAGTTTGCACTGTCCAAGGGAAACTTGAGCAGTGCAAGATGGCACAGTTCTGGGGTGCAAGGCTGGGTAGCTGAGGGGAATTGGCTGGAGTCTCTCTATTGATGGTTCATGAGTGGCTGGGAGATCATTCACACAACTCAGTTGAGTGTGTCCCGGCCTGTGGATGGTTGTACACGTGCAGTGTCTGTCAGAGGCTTGTAGCTTGATATCGGCATCACAGCCAATGGGTTTGGAGGGCTCGGCAGTCCCACAGTCCAGGTTGTACCCCGGGGGACCCCGTCTTACTCATGCTGAGGTTGTGATCCACCACAGCTCCTAGCTCCTTCTCAGCAATGTGTGCAATCCATACATAAATCACACAATAACATTCATGATATGGTGGCCATGAATATCATTGTGTGATTTATGTATGGGTTGTGTAAAGAGCTACATGTGCTGGAAATATGTTCTTAAAATATGTTTTGGAGGCAGTGGATAAACAAGCCTGCCCTAGACAAAGGAATGTGGATTTATCTGTCTGCCTGGCTTGATTACAGGCAAAGGACAATGAAAGTACATTTATATCTATGGTAAACAAAGCGATTAAGACAACTGAAAAAGCAACTTGCTCTGAGGATGAATTAGGGGTTGGCGTTTGAAACACAAAGAACCAGCAGCAGGGGACAGGAAATTTGTCTGGGTCTATTTTTCAAAGAATACATTTGAAAAGTTTTCTGGACTATGAAAGGAAAGAAAGAGAACCCCTTGGTTATCCATCACGTCAGGGAGAAAGGGGACAGCACTCTCTGCGTCTCTGAACACTGGATCCTCCTGCTGGAATGGATGGAGAAGCTGGTAGCTTGATGTAACTGGGAAAGCTGTTTAACAAGCTACAATCTTTGCCTAAAGTTAACTCCTGAACACTAGAAAATGTGTTGTGTTTTGGTTTTTTTTTTTGTTTGTAACCCTTTTCTGTGTGTCATCTCTGTTTTGCATCACTTAAATCTCTGTTCTTTATTAATAAACTTATTTTTAGTTAAACCATCTCAGTGTTGTGTATTAAGGTAAAGAATGTGTCCTCGGTGAGCCTCAGTGAATCCTGTCTTTTTTGAGACAGCAGACTTAATTTCTGTGAGTGTCCAGTGAGAGAGCCTGGATCCTGAAGAGAGACATCTCTGGTGAACTCAGGCACTGGGGTTCACTGAGTATTACCTGCAAGGCAAGGTTTAGACTGGCAGAGTCTTGAGGAGTTTGCTGGCAAGGCGGACAGACTGGGGTGGCAGGGAGCTGACAGGCAGTTTAAGCTCCAGCAAAGCCGAAAGCCCTCTTGCTGAGGCAGAGAGGTAATACAGTGGCTTGCAGTTCTGGACTTCCCAAAAGAGCGGCACAACAGAATACATGTAATGCAATGGGCTCCTCTTGTTAAACATCCATGTCTCTGGCTGGGTGGTCTTGTAGCTCTAACGCTTACTTCCTGAGCCAGCTGAGTTCAGTGGGGGCACCTTGCTTAGCCCAGGAGGGAAGGGAAATGGGAATCTCTCAACTGACACATCTCTGTAGCAAATGCAAGAAGCGGCAGTAACTGCAAATGTAGTGAAAGATAATATATCTATCTCTTTTTAAGGCATCTGTGGTTGCTGGGGGAGGAGGAAGAGGAAAAACTTAAGTGACATTGACTTCTATCTTCCAAGTCTACTCAGAGTGGGGAAATGTTATTTCAATGACTTTCTTTAAAAGCATTGCAATCCACAAGTGGGCCATGACCCGTAAAGCTTTAGGATAAGATGATAGGTTTAAACTACAGCCTGCATATTGTAGCTTTTTTGTGTGTGTGAGAGACAGATACTTGGGCTACATCTATACTATGAGCTAGGGGTGTGATTCCCACCTCACATAGGCATACTCACCCTAGTGCTTTAAAAATATAAGCGAAGCCTTGGTAGGACAGGCAACAATGAGTAGTGGCATGGGCTAGTTGGCCTGAGAATGCGGGAGTGCTCAGTGGAACAGCCAGTTCTACTATCATTTTAGAGGCTGGAGCATGTGTTTTTTATCTCCACCTTCACATACTGGCTCACCTCTGCTAGATAATGCAGAGGGAGTCAGGGACATAGCTCTGCCCGCGTCCCTCCCCTTGTTAGCAGGGGCTAGCACTTCTAGCTGTGGCAGTCTATTGCAGTCTCTGTGCCTTGATTTGAAAGGACAGTGACTGGCTGGCCTAACGTGTGAGTGAGGTCCCTGCACTCTGTCTCTCCTGGAGCACTCTCACTGGTCCAACCACAGCTTGTCCCTTACTGGACTAAACCTACTGTGCAGTAGACTTCTTTTTAGAATTACTGTGACAACAGAGGTGACCTCTCAGGAAACCATGTCCATCCTCTCCTCTGCTGGAGAGTGAGTCACCTCATGGCAGGGTCTTTAAGGGATGTGGGTGGAGGATAGCCAAACATCTCATTGATGTTGCATAGCAGCAGGAGCTGTGTTAAAAGCTAGCATGCTCAAACCATGTAGACAAACAGCAGTTCTCTTCTGTATTCACACATACAGTGCATTGCTTCGACTTCTGCTTACCTCTTCTTACTCTGCACAGTACAGTCTTCTGTGCGTCCTCCCAATGACTTCACTGGGACAGGCGCTTCCTAGATTCAGACATTTGTGACCAAACTGGGACCTATGTTCTTATTTTCCGATGTATTAAAAGCACATCCATTGTACCGTTAGGGCTCATGCTTCCTTTCCTAAGATTTGTATAATAAAATTAGACTAAAAATATGCTCCTTGCCTTCAAATATGCCCAGAGCAATACATTCCATCCCTCTCTTTCTGTTCTTGGTTCCTTCTGAATCTAATGCTCTATGAGCCTTACTGTCTATCAGAGGAGTGGTGGTACTTCCTCGGGGTTAGCAGAAGCTGGGTGTTTAGTATGTGAAAACGGGGGCAGACAACTTCAGGGTAAGTCTGCAATGCAGTTGGAGATGTGACTGCAGCACCTGTAAATACACCTGCGCCAACTTTTATTTAGCTAGCATGATTATCACTAGCAGCGAAGCTGTGGCAGCCTGGCCGTCAGTGCGGGCTAGCCACTCGAGGAAGTATCCAGGCTCCTGGGCAAGTTTGTACAGCCTGTGCTGAAGTCTCTGCTGCCACAGCTTCGTTGCTACTGGTCCGCATGCTCGCTAGCTCCAGGATGTCTACACATGCTGCAGTGGCACCTCTGACGGCTGCACAGACATACCCTCAGCTGATCAGTAGCAACATTGGGCCAAAGTTTGATCCCTTATACCCAGGCAGCCCCACTGAAGCCAGCTTAACAGGAAATTTCCTTTGAAATTATCATCTGGGTTCAGTCAAATCATTAAATGCCCTGGTAGCTATTTGCTGTTTTATCTTTTGCTGCCTTCTCTTAGGAAATTGGTAAGTTTGGTCCACGTCCACAGGGCAACTCGGGATGCGGCACAGAAGTCAGGTGGGCCCTGTCTGTCTGTCTGTCTCTCCAACTTTAAATCTGGTATTTATGTCCTGCTCATCACTGTCCCTGGGTGCCTTACAGAATTACATGGATTCCACACGCTTGGATGGAGGTGGCTAAGAATAGCATTTGCCCTATTTTGTCAACCCAGGCTTTGTTTAGTGATCTGGTGGTATCGGTGTGTTGAAAAGTTGAATCATCTCTTCTTCGCCTCTGTCTGTGTGAGGTGATCTGTAGGGTTGGCTTCTGGGATTCTGCTCCTTAGCCAGACTGGTAGGATCTTCCTGACGACAAAGTTGTAGTGGCTCAGCAATCATAGAGAGGAAGATGGAAATGAGAGACACAAAGCTCAGTAGAGACTCAGAGATGGACTATGAAACTAGTATGACAGAGGAAACAGCCACTTTCTGCTCCACTGTCCAAGATAACGGGGTGGGCGGGGACACTGCCTCATGGTACCAGTGGGTATATCACTTTACATCCAAAAAGCAAGGACAAAACGACTGCCTAAGTCTTGGAGAAAGCAAAGAGACAGCAGAGAGAATCTCAGCTCTGCACTGTGCTATTATTCTGTCAGCACAAGGCCCAGCACTATGAAGTCAGCAGTGAGGCCAGCTCTGCACTTGCGGGGGAGATGAAGTTTTGAACTCTCTTGCCACCAGAAGAGGATTGAGAGTTCAGCAGTGGAGGTGCAAGAGTCAGGTGCAGCGCCTCCTGGTCACAGGACACATAGGGGAAAGGTGGTGGGGGGATGGGAGGGGGACTAGAAAGAGCTTCCATGGGAACTGTGAAAAGAAAAGAAGAGGAAATCAGGAGATTCCCTGAGAACCAATAAGATGTGTGTGTGTGTGTGTGTGTGTATGTAGGTTGGGTGCGAACAGCAGAACAAACTTAGAGGAATCTCCAAAGCAGTGAGGCCATAGCTGAGTGCTCGGAATATGGTGCCAAGTTCTCCATAAATCCAGCGATTTTTCTGGTGCTGGGAATGTGGATTCTGGGATTTTATTGATTTATTTATTTACGTGCCAGGATGTGTGTGTCAGAAACATGACTCCAGGAGTGGAGAGGATCCAGCACCTGGGCTACTAAGAGACAATGCTGCCATTCTGCTTCAGAGGAGGGGCATTTAGCTTGCAATGGTACCTTCCAGCTTTCCTCAGAGCCTGTCTTGTGGAACTGGGGAACAGATTGGGAAACATGGGTTGAAGACAATATGAAGTGAATCTCTGCTCCATCTGCTCTGGTTCAAAGGCAGAAAAGGGCTTTAAGTGTCTTAGAGTTTGGCTGTCAGGGATTACCAAGATAATGGAGAAGCCATGACTCTATCCCCAGCATTCAGCAATAGTCTTGCTGGTTTGGTGATTCCCCTGAGTTTCAGTGTCTCTATACATTGGAGGGAACTGGTGCAGAGGATATGGTGGACCGAAGGATCCCATAGCATTTAGTTTAGAGGGTTGATGTGTTGGGAACTTGTACAATTCTGTCTGTACAGTTCTACTCTCCTCCTGAATCAGGATTTTAACTAGAGCGCCTTCCAACCTGAAGAGAGCTAACTGCTGTCCCCAACAAAGCCATCAGAGGGAGACAGTGTGGTGAGTAGAGGGGATGGACCACAGGAAATTCCAAGTCCACAGGAAATATTTAGCAAAACAAGTTCATACAGATTCCAGCAGCATGAAATTAACATGAGCAAAATATTTTTATCGGAATCATTGACTATAAACTAGGGCTGTCAAGCAATTAAAAAAATTAATCATGATTAATCGCACTGTTAAACAATAATAGGATACCATTTATTTAAATATTTTGGATGTTTTCTACATTTTCAAATATACTGATTTCAGTTGCAACACAGAATACAAAGTGTACAGTGCTCACTTTATATTTATTTTTGATTACAAGTATTAAATTGTAAACAAGAAGTGGGCAGCATTATCTCCTGCCAATGTAAAAACAAACTTGTTTGTCTGAACAATTGGCTGAACAAGAAGTAGGCCTGAGTGGACTTGTAGGCTCTAAAATTTTACATTGTTTTATTTTTGAATGCAGGTTTTTTTGTACATAATTATACATTTGTAAGTTGCAGTTTCATGACAAAGAGAGTGCACTACAGTACTTGTATGAGGTGAATTGAAAAATACTGTTTCTTTTGTTTATCATTTTTATAGTGCAAATATTTGTAATCAAAAATAATATACACTTTGATTTCAATTACAACACAGAACACAATATATATGAAAATGTAGAAGAACATCCAAAATATTTAGTAAATTTCAACTGGTATTCTATTGTTTAACCGTGTGATTAAAAAACTGTGATTGATCGCAATTAATTTTTTGGAGTTAATCGTGTTAGTTAACTGCGATAATCGACAATCCTACTATAAATGTCATCAAATTCATCCCAAACCATATTCTCTCCAGTCTACTGCAAAAGAGATTGCTGATAAGAACAGTAAGAGCAAGGGCTGAGTGCAGTGGGGCAAACCTCTCACCTCCAAGCATGAGAGTAATAGGTGTGGACTTCACACTGGCACCAGTTGCTATGTTGAATGTAGTCAATAGAGTTCACCCTCTGGCAACTGTCCAGTCTCTACTGGCAGGTTGACTGTAAGGAGAAGAGGGAGGATAGACAGCAGTGCCTGGTCACACAGAGCAAGCGACAGGGGAGTGGCTGTGCCGTGTACTACAAGGGTATGTCTACACAGCATTTTGGAGTGAGCCCCCCAGCTGGGGTTGACAGATTTGGACTAGTGGGGCTCATGCTAGAGCGCTAAAAATAGCTGCGTAGACAATGCTTTCAAGTTGTGGCTTCGGCTGGTGCACGGGCCCTGAAGCCTCGGGTGGGGGTGGGCTTCAGAGCCAGAACTCCAGCCCGAGACACAACTTCAAAGAGCTGTCTACACAGCTTTTTTTAGAGTGCTAGCCCAAGTCTGTCAGTCAAGGCTGGGAGGCTTGCTCCAAACTGCTGTGTAGACATACCCGTAAGGACCTAGCCCTTTAATGCCCAGATCACAGTAGGGAGACAAAGCTAGCTCATTGTCTCTCAGGGTGTCTTGGCTTAATGCACTAAATGCAACAGGAGTGACGGGGAAAAAATAGGAGAACAATTCCAGATAAATTTCTTCATCAAGATGGAAATCAGTGGGTAATTTCATAAATGTTTCCACATATGCTCCTCCTGCTGGCGTCTTTGCCCAAGAGCTCAATGGGGAAGGATCATACCTCTCCTGGAGCTGGCACAAGCAGTCTGATTTAATCCCCTCATTTGGGAAGGCCTAGCTGTGAAGTGCAGGGGCTCATGCTGTGTATTGCAGCAGCATCGTCCTAGAAGCCACATTCAGGCACGGTGAATATATGTAATGAAAAGTGGGTTCATATCTCTACGGTCAAAGTAAGAGTGGCAGACTGTGAGGCTCTGATTTTTTGTCCCATAGTTTAGGGCGGGTGTATGTGACTCACTGTATGTATGTTCGACAAGGAATTGTATTATTTGCTAAGTAATAGAGCTGATGGGGAATTTTCCATTTGAACGTTTTTTTGAAGGAAAATATAGTTTCCACAGAATGATGGTTTTCTGCTGGAAAACTTAGATTTGGCTGAAATTTTCCAGTTGGATTAGGTCATCCTGAATCAAACCATTTCAGTTTGTTGAACTGATTTGAAACATTTTGCTTTGCGACAGTTTGGCAATAATCTGTGTCTAGCTGAGCTGCCACCATGCCTCATGGGAGTTGTAGTTGCTCATTATGCACCCCGGTCTCCCCTGTGGCTGAACTACTGTGGTATGTCATGGCAGTTGCATGACCATGGTGCATCATGGGAGGTGTAGAACTGGGCAGGGAACCCAGTCTATAGAGGACGATGAGCGCATGAGGCATCCAACCTACAGTTCCCATGAGGCACTATGGTAGATCAGATAGACACAATTCAATGTTGAACCAAGCTGAACCAAATTCTTGCCAACTCCAAGTATTCAATAATCATGAGTTGGACCCTTAAAACAATGGTATTGCCTTAAAAATCATTAAATTAAAAAAAACAGTTTTTCATCTACCTTCTGATTTTGATCCTTTAGGGTTAAGCTTACCACTCTGTGTGTCATCATGACAAGTACAAAATTCAGTCTGAAATACATACACAGAAGCATGGCTTAGTCAAAGGGGGACTCCAATTCTCTTCTCATAATACCTGGGGTGAGAGACTTCACCACCTATCCCTCTCCAGTCCCTTTCCCTATTGCTATCATGCCTCCATCCTCAATCCCGACTCCATTCTGCCTTTCTCCCTATCCCATCCAGTTTTCACCTGTTCACATTTGCCCTTCTTGCTCCTGTCTAAGACCAGTACCTCTACATTATCCTGCTCTCATATTTTCCTTCATTTCCCCTCACAGTCTCTTATCATCACATTTCCTCTTTGCCATGCCCTATTCCCCTGCACTTCCTCATTCCCCCTCCTGTTCCCTAGATTTTCCTGTCCCTTTACAGTTTTCAGTCCAGGTTCCTAGCCATAGAACAA
Source organism: Lepidochelys olivacea (assembly GCF_965140295.1). Taxonomy (NCBI): domain Eukaryota; kingdom Metazoa; phylum Chordata; order Testudines; family Cheloniidae; genus Lepidochelys; species Lepidochelys olivacea. The sequence goes on along the minus strand of NC_140411.1, from coordinate 165,922,680 downwards.
AGGGTCTGGTCATCTTCACTGATGGCATCCTGGCTTCATTTCCATAAGCAACAATGGAAAATGGCCACTTCTCCAAGAGGCAGCTTCACTTCCACATGCAGGGATGTAGGGATATGGTGGCCATCTTGTCTGATAACAGTCTACGGCTTCCATCTCACTGAATATAATGGTAGAAGGTGGGCATTTTGACTAAAGACTAAAGTTGCCCAAGGTCTCCTGATTTCTGTCAGGACCTTTTGCCCCACAGTTTTGCCACCTTCTGGCAAAACAGTTTTGCCACCTTCTGGCAAAAACATTACTCATTTTGCCCATCAATGTAAATTTTTAGAGAGGCATGCACCAAGTGTGGTCACCATTTTCACTTCCATACTACAGCATGTCATTACTCCAAGTGTAAGCCCAAAGAGATAAGCACTAACTCTGGGCATCTCTTCAGCTGTTGATCATAAAGCAATTCATGCGGTACTCAGCTGGGCATAACCAGCCCCCGACCATAAGCACTCAGTCCATTGGAAGAAGGGGAGAACTACTGAGCTCAGTTGTGTCCTAAATGCCATAAAAGGGATCTTGGATTTCTGATCAGCTTTTTTGCTGACCCCAGTGGAGGGATATCTTAGGGGAAAGGGCAACATTAACACAGTGCACTGAGTCTGATTTTAAAACAAAGACCAACAAATGGATTGCTGACAGAGAGAGAGAGAGAGATTGATAGAAAGATTGAACACAACAGAATTTGGACCAATGCTTCTCACTATCTGATAACTTCCACTGGAATTGCCACCCATGTATGTAGCATTGAGGGCCTTGCCTCAAGGATGTCCCACCCAATTCAAACTACATTAGCCATTCTTGTTCTTTCCAGATTTGCCTTACACTATGGGGAAACTTTTCTTAGAGCTTGTCTACATGGTGGAGTAATGCATTCTATGGGGATGTGTTTTCTAAAGTGCACTAATGTATTGCACACTAACTGGTTCATGTAGACCCTGCTGGCGTGCACTAAGGAGTCTCTAGCAGCACACTTTCACATGGTACAGTTTCAAACAGCATTATGTTAAAGTTCACCAGCAGGGTCTACATGGACCAGTTGAAGTGCAACACCTTAGTGTTTTAGAAATCACACTCCCATAGAGCACCCAACCCCACTGTGTAGACAAGCACTTAGTATTTGCAGCACTCCTTAGACTTCCCTGCATTACCTTGATGATACACAAGTACTGGAGAAATGATGTTTACTTTTCTAAGGCAAATGAAATATTTTTAAGCACGACCACTGTATTGGCACAGTTTATGCACTATGTCTGCATGTCAAACTCCAATTTGTACCAGATGCAAAGAGAGAGAGATTTACCATAAATGCCCCAAACTGTGCAAATTCCTATGTCTTTGTGTTTCCTTAACCTCAACCTCCATTCCACACAACCTCACCTCAACTATGTTTCTTGGAACAACATTGCATTTTGGTCAGTTTGTTCTTGGCTTTGTTTGACTTTGGGGCAGTGTGTGTTATAATGCTGGAGAAAGAATCCAGTATGGTAATACAAGTATGCACATATACAGCAGGAACAGTTTCCATTGCAGCCTCTTGCTTTTACACACTCCTAACTTTCCCAAACATTCACCTTTGGAGATGAAGTTTTCCATGCCTGGTTTCTGCCTGAAGGTTAATTTGCAAGTGTGTGTGTGTATAAGCTTTAGCAAAAGCCTGTTAGTCACTTTCTCATTGTGGGAGAGTGGAAAAACCCCCACAACCAACAACCCCTGCCCCCCTTAAAAAAATAAATTCCAATCACACTTTTCTGAACAGGACTACAGTAGACCTGCTGATGTATAGCACTGACAGGCACAATAGGAGTAGCCCCAGAGGATAGGCGTTAGGGCTTCTATCCGGTAACCAGTTCTGTGAGGCTCCCTGTGCCTACACAGATCCAGGTGGGGCTCTGTTTGTGTGGAACAGCATGCAGGTTTGGGGCTTAGATGTCCAATGTCCTGACCGCTGGCCATTAGACAGCCAACTTCTGTCATTTGGGCCTACACTGAATGGTTCAGCCTCACTGATTCGCTTCAAACATGCTGGCTTGTCACAGCCTGCTGAAGGCTGCTATGCTGGCTGGGCATTGCAGGAGTGCAGTATGCACGGAATATGCTCCCAATACAGCCCTGTGCTGGTGCTGGGGAAGGAGAGGTGAAATAGAGCTCAGTGCCGGCTAAAGGTTCTCCCACACCAGAGGAATCCTCATAGCCTGGTTAGGGCAACTTTAAGTCCCTTTTACTGCTGTAGTAGCATAAAGTGGACCTAGCAAGGGCCAGGATATTGCCTTGAACTTGTCATTATAACTGATGCCGAACCCCTATAGGAATATGTCACAAAGTGGGCATTCCTGGTTGATTCACATATCTGAGCTCTTCCTACTTTCCGAAGGAGGCAATGGAAAGTGCCACTATCAGGAAGAACACAGGGTAGAAGATCAGCCTTTGAGGGCCAGGTAAGAATTCTACTCATCATCTAATCCTGAAAAACTCCAAAATAAGAAAGCGGAATAAGAAGTGCTGCGCTATTCTACTGTGTCCATGGCTCCTCCTCTCTATGCCTTTACATCCACTCACTGCTATACTGCAGTGAGACTTCTCCAAAGTTCCTAGCGTTTATGAGACTTCAAGAAGAGTGCTACGCAATAATTCTCTCCCAGCTACTAGGCAGACAGGCAGCAACCTGTGGAGTTGTACAGAAATTTGTAATCCATATAAAACCAATCACTTTATAGCTTTTACTTTATTTATTTAGCTGTACTTCGTCAAAACCCTGGATCCAAACACCCCCAAATGTGGAATCAGAATCCAGATTAAAATTTTGCAGCTGGCTGCTATTAGTATAATGGAGAATTCAGTACCCAAGATCTGAGCATCTCCCCACTGGGAAGTATCTGACATTTGGAAACAGATCTGAATGGTGTAGTTTGGGACCCTCGTTGGTTACAGGTTAAGATGCTGAATGCCATCTCTTGGTAACTCAGATCGGGAGTACCTTCCTACCTGGAAGCTGTAAGGGTTTTGGTGGGAAATGGTGCATTTTATAAGGACATTTTAAAGAAGCGGGGGGCAGCAATTGAGTAACAACAGGCAGATGTAAACAGCTTATATGGGTGAGTTGTAGTACAGCATGCTTTAAAAATGTGTTGCATTCCCTTCTAGTAGCTGGTCTCCACAGAGGATAAGAGCCTACTACTGCTACCAGCTAATGGTGTTACTTTCTCAGTTTAGTGATAGAGTTCTGCTCTATGATGTTGGCTTCAAGCCCTGCTAATGTCAGCTAGTGCAGGTTATTACCCTTCAGTAGCGAACTGGATTGCTCATGGGGCTGCTCATGAGAGAGAGCACACACCTTTTATCTCGATTTTACCTGGTCAAAACTAGCCTCCAGTCACATATAACCCAAGGCTGTTACCATCTGATGGCTTTGCTGTGGCTTACGGGACAGGATGTTAAAATGTGCTTGCTGGTCTAAGCTTCATTCCACATGGTGAAGGATGGGGAGCTGATCTGTAATAATTTACGGGTACTGCATGTGAACTGGTGACTGGGATAGTCGCTGTATGGCTATACTGGGTTACTGGAATGTTTACTATATGTAGATGTTGGTTTAGTTTAATAGCAGGGCTGCTAGGAAAATAGCAGAAAGGCAGCACAATGACTCCAGGTTAGCAACCTTTCAGTTCATGTGTGTGTGTGTAGGGGAGGAGGATCATTAAGGGACAGTGCCAGAGCTGTTAGCTGGGAAGATGCTACTTCCAAGCTCCAGCCAAGTTACAAGAGTTGGTATGCCAGTGCATGGAGCCAACAGAGTCAAAGACCATTATACAGTTAAAAAGGTACACTCTGTCCCCAGGTCTCATAGTCGTAGGGCACTGCTCATGGGGAACAGACTGACACAGATACCCGGTAGGGTAGAGTTTGACGAAGTCAAGTCTCCCTAAGCTTCCAGAGGGATGTTGAGCTGTGGTGAGACAGACATGCATGTAGCTGTTTTATTGCTTTAAAATCTGTTTTCTCTTATTTCAGGTTTGAGAGTAGCAGCTGTGTTAGTCTGTATCCGCAAAAAGAACAAGAGTACTTGTGGCACCTTAGAGACTAACAAATTTATTAGAGCATAAGCTTTCGTGGGCTACAGCCCACTTCATCGGATGCATACAATGGAATATACAGTAAGAAGATATATATATATATACACATACATACAGAGAAGTTGGAAGTTACCATACAAACTGTGAGAGGCTAATTAGTTAAGATGAGCTATTATCAACAGGAGAAAAAAACTTTTGTAGTGATAATCAAGATGGCCCATTTAGACAGTTGAGAAAAAGGTGTGAGGATATTTAACTTAGGGAAATAGATTCAATATGTGTAATGACCCAGCCACTCCCAGTCTCTATTCAATCCCAAGTTAATGGTATCTAGTTTGCATATTAATTCAAGCTCAGCAGTTTCTCGTTGGAGTCTGTTTTAGCTCATCTTAACTAATTAGCCTCTCACAGTTTGTATGGCAACTTCCAATTTATCTGTATGTATATATATATCTTCTTACTATATGTTCCATTCTATGCATCCCATGAAGTGGCCTGTAGCCCATGAAAGCTTATGCTCTAATAAATTTGTTGGTCTCTAAGGTGCCACAAGTACTCCTGTTCTGTTTTCTCTGATGTTTTGCTTTGTCCCTGCTGTTAAGATTAGACAGGGCTTTGGTCTCCGACTCCCAAGATGTGCAGATGCCAAACCCTGTCAGTCCTGCTGAGTAATCACGGTTGGTGCACAGGGGGCTGTAGGCCAGGGCCTGGTCTAAGAGTGAGAGAATTGTGGGATTCGACCCTAGGAAAGGTAAGAGCACCAGGTCTGATACCTGTAGAGGTGCACTCAGAGAAACCTGGAAAGGGGCCAGAGGTGCAGCTCCCCCGTGGAACCAGGGCATTTGAGCCAGTCTGGATGGCATCTGAGATTAAGAAAATGGCACAAAGAAAGGAAGAACAAATAAGACTGTGGGACACAGAGCGATTGAATTGATTCACACCACTGTCCCAGGCAGGTAGAGTTTACATTTAAAGGTGCAAGGACACAGCAAACACAATCATAACATCACCTGACTTTGAAACGAGCAGTCTGAGCCAGTGGATAGAACACTGGACTGATGCTAAAGACAGGACTAGTACTCTAGTCTGAGCTCTGCTGCTGGCCTGTTGGGCAACCGTTGGCAAATTGCTCTGTGCCTCAGTTTTCCCCATTTGTAAAATGGAGATAATGGTACATACCGTCCTCGTGAAGTGCTTTGAGAGCCAGGCATGAAAAACAGTCTTATTTCATAGTGATATATACCATACTTTCAACCCCCAGGCCTGAATTTTCACCTGTGCTTCGTTTTACCCTAAGTGCAAGTGCTCCGACTCTAATCATCAGTATTCTCACTACAATGCCTGACCCTTTGTTTGGTTTGGTTGCAGACTGAGGTCATGACTATTTTACTGGTAGGTCTAAACATAACTACGGGTCAAATCAATGCTGTGCAAAGGTTTATACGTGTGTGTATTGAGATGTGTTACCAATGAGAATCATGGTCCTTGGTAGATTTAAGTAATGCAGTACAGCACTGTGGGGACACCATGTGGTCATTCTGAAAATGGCAACTGACATATATTACTGTTGCCTGTTTTATTCCTCATTTGCTTTATATAGATTCAGGGTAAACACTGCAGCTGAATCATGTTTATGTAGCTATGACCTGATAAAATGATGCACCAACATGAGGGGCAGTCTAGTTATCTATTCAATCCACTTTCTAAAGCATTACGGTCAGTCACATTTTTGATACAGATCAGCTCACAGAGAAGAAAAATATTTACCTATTTCTCTGCACTTTGATTCCTGATAAATATGAGCTAGATACTCCAGGCCAAATTCAGTGGTGAATCTAAGCGAATGTAATTTTTAACTTCTTCTGGCTCCCTGATCATGTATATACCAACTTAGAGTCAGGCAGATACTCTTTGACTTTCTCTAGGATCTCCTGGACTCTCTCCCACTTACCAATATGTAATTTACACATCACTTCTCAGTTTGGAACACTGAGTCTAACTAAACACTTAGACACATGGGGCCAGACTCACCACTGCCCTGCATCTTGTGTAGTCAGTTACTCCAGTGCACAATGGGTGTAACACTATACCAAGGAGGGGGTAAACCTTGATTAACTCAGTCGGTGTAAACCCTGGCTTGCCTTTGTCTGCTGTTGAAGTCAGCACTGGTGCAACTACACTGATTGCTGACTCAAGGCTATTCCCGAGTGTGTACAAGGTCTCTGAATCATTTAAACTTGTCCCTTTGTGTCCACTGTTCTGCGATTCTCTATGTATCTCCGTCAGCCTTTGGTGGCGTTTAGTGGTATATGTTTGAAAATGCCCTGCTCTCTAGAACAGGGATACAAGCAGTATATTTTATATTTCCTTGACATCCTAAATCTGGACTGAATTCATCATGACCCTGAACATGATGCTAATCTTCAGACACAATTGTGCATGGTTATTTAAAACCACATTGTGGTCTTACAGTCACTTGAGTAGAGCTGAAGACTCCTTGAAATCCACTAGGGCCTTGGCTCTGGCAATCTAATTAACCTGGAAGGAGCTCAGATGCTGCACTGATGGGCACCAGTCAAAACTGTACAATGGAGATGGAAGTGAGCTGCAAAGTTTTGTATTGGTTGAAAGTTTCCTCAGGTTAATGGGACATTTAGTTCAGCCTACTGTAGGATAGTTCCAGCCACCAAATTTGGCTTACAGTCAGGTCTTCACTTCCACAAAGTTTGGGGGTGTTCAGGTGTGGGGCTTCTGCACTTTGTTTGCGGTTCAGCTACATATTATGTGATATTAGTGATCAATTAAAAAACCCTCAGCAGGTAACTGTCCTTTATTCAGGGCAAGGCCTAGGTTTTATGGAGCCCCCTGCAAAGTCAGGTGGGGAATCTCAGAAAAACTTTCTTAACCCACATAGCACATTAGGGAGAGGAGGGTTTGTCAGCTCAAGAGTGAGGGATTTATATGGGTCTTCACATGGAAGGGTGAGGTTCCAAATCAGTATTTCAAGGTGTCAGTGAGAGGGTATGTGGGGTCAGTAGAGGAGGTATAAGCACTTGTCTGGGGCTTGGGAGACGCAGGTTCAATGCCCTGCTTTGTAGATTCCCTGTGTGACTTGGGTCAAGTCAGGTAGGCCTGGTTTACAGGACAAGTTATTCTGGGGTAGCTATTCCCGATTAACACCTTGTGTGGATGCTCTTCATCCACTTTGGAAGTTAATTCAGAATAAGAGCATCCATACATAGAGTTAATCAGGAATAGTTAATCAGCTTTAACTTCACTCCATACCTTATTCCAGATTAACTTTCACATGTAGACAAGGCTTTAATCTCTTTTTGTCTCAGTTCCCCATCTATCAAATGGGGATTACAGCACTTTCCTACCTCACGGGGTGGTGTGGGGATGAATACATTGAAAATATGTCAATAGGGGCCATATAAGTACTGTAGATTGCAGGAGATAGTGTAGACAGAGCACAGCCGCAAAATATATGGGGCCTGCTGTGATCACATGATTTGAGCCAGCCCTGCTCTCTTAATCAGGGGAGGTTCTCTATCACTATGAAGGAATGCGTCAGTGTCCTTCAGAAGCAATGTGATTACCCTTCCCACGAGTGCTATCATCTCTGGGATGCTGCACGGTACAGGGCATGTTGTTCTAACGTTGCTAGATAAAATTCCTTACCAAGTTCCAAGTTACTCAAAAACCTCACACCAAATGAAATGTGTGTGGAAGACTCCAGCTTCTTTAGAGCTATATGAACAAAACTGTATCTTTATTTACTTTCAGCAAACATCTACTTAAAAGATAGAGCTTTTAACATCCATTACATTTGCCAAATGGTTCAGTAAAAAGGGTGTAAAACAAGAATAGTTAGGTAATTAAAGTACCAAACTCCCTTAAAAACCCCAGCCATAAATCTGTCATTGCAGCAAGAATAAGGAAAACGAACTACCCCCTATAAAGTCAACCCATTGCTTCTTTCTCCATAGCCCTTTTTTCAGCTCTTTCCTCCTTAGGTCTCAAGATTAATCAGCATTTTAACTGGGAACAAAATGGATGACTCCTTTCCCTCTTTCAAACAGCCATTTGGGGACACCACAAAGCTCTCTAAGCCTGACTTGGGCTGCTGGACAGATGTCTGGGGATGGGAGAGAGGGAAGAAAATTAACTGCTTTCAATAAAACCTATTCTCCTGATGTCCTTGTAAAGCTATAGTCTCAGTCAGGTCCTTCAAGTATGAAATGGTAATTAGAATAGTGTTGCCAGATGGGTTTTGTGGGCCCTGTATCATCTATGGTGTTCAAAACACTCATATAAAGTCCTTCCAGAAATCAGTTTTCAGGCTGTGAGAAACAAATGTTTCTCTAAAAGAGATTAAATCAGTTTCCTCTTCACTGGCAGCACTCCAAGGACCTAGCGATTTTTATATCTCATCAGGCTCTTAAGTGTCTTCATCATTTATCATTATGTTTAGCTAGTGTTCCTAGGAAAGTAGTCTGCTTTGTGACACGTTTGCCCATCTGCAAAGCCAAATTCTCCTGTATTCATCTATGCCAAACGCAGATGATATTAATCACATGAATTTTACATTGACATAAATGGGAAGTGTGAGTGCTTGGCAGCTCTACAGCTTTGGCCCGGCTGCTCAGAAGATTGCAAAATGATCTGTTTTTCCTCTGCTTGACCAAGATGGAAACTTTTCTGCATTGGAGATGAGACCCCTGAAGGCTAGAGAGGGGCTAAGGAGACCACGTTTTCGATTTGGTTTGCAAAGGCTTCTCATTCAAGTTTTTGTTTGGCAAATCCAAAACCAAAGCTAGGGCTGCTTCCAATCCAAGCCTTTTTAAAATTCAAGCTGCAAATGTTTTCAAATTTGGATTTAGCAGTTTGGGTTTTTGGACCACCAGTAGTAAGCTGCATGGAAACACTACCCATTATAACTCCTTGCATGGATCAGAGATGGATTCAAGCTACAATCATTAGATCTAGATCACAATTATACAGATCCCAATATTCAGAAGTATTGGAGCTGGGGATTTGGTTCAGCTTGTTATATAGATACATATATGGGCCAGATCTGGATTCAGATTCCAACGATTACCTGAGTTCAGGGGAGTTTGGCTCAGAGGTTTAGATCAGGCTCATGACTAGCAAGGATATTAAATTACATCACTAGAACAAACTCTTAAGGAAGGGTCATTGCCCTATAGGGCTGAGGACTTATCCACCATAGCAACTGCTGAGGGCTGATTAACCCTTTCCAGGATGTCCGAGGTAAGATCTATTATTTTAAAAATGTCTTCAGATTCAAAAACATGGAAATATCTTATTGTTCAACATTTACAATGGATTATATTCAGCACTGTGTGCAGGGGCAGCTCATAGTGTATGTACTATTCAGTCCCACTGAAACCCTATTTTGAGGGCTTAAGTAGAGCATTAGTGTGATACACCAGCTGTGCACAGGGGTGAATGTCACAGAGTAAACAGAGACCTGGACAGATAAACGAAACATACAAAGTCTTTGTGGACCAGTGTTAAAAAGCAATTCCATGTCCCACTGAGGAAACAGACTTGGTACTGAGGAGTCAATGAGAGCTTGGGGAGAACAGGTTTGAGTCCTGGTCCTTTTCAAAATGTAAGAAACCTTTAACTTTTTAATGAAAGCAAACATCTACTGGGAGACTTTCTCAGGCAGGGGATAGTATAAAAATATGCCATAAATAAGGGAATTGATGGAACAAGTGGGTGAGTATCAAATTTAGAATTTGGAGTTAGCTCTCAACATTGCCTTTTAAACACCAGTTTGCTGATGCTTCTGGTGGTTGCTTAAGACATGTTTCACGGCCTATGTGCTTAGCATGAAAGGATAACATCTAAAAGCCGATGGATAAAGGTTCTCCAGCAGGAGGCGCATCCACTTGAGAAGTTGTTCTGTTTGCAGATGCAGCGACTGGTATCACTCCTGGAAATGATATTTTACAGTAGCTTGGGGAATGGGAGCAAACATTCACCAGTTGCATTAGGTTTACAGTTTATCTTGGCCAAGCTGTATTTGAACTGGTTTATAGGCTTGCCTCTCTCACCACCCCGAAAACAAAAACAAAATCCCAACATCTAACAGGCTTATTTAAGTGGGTTTATGAGCCCACTTACAGAAAGGCACTTTAAAAACATACAAAATGGGGACATGGGGGGGAGGGATAGCTCAGTGCTTTGAGCATTGGCCTGCTAAACCCAGGGTTGTGAGTTCAATCCTCAAGGGGGCCATTTAGGGACCTGGGGCAAAAATTGGGGATTGGTCCTGCTTTGAGCAGGGGGTTGGACTAGATGACCTCCTGAGATCCCTTCCAACCCTGATATTCTATGTTCTATGAACAATTTTGTGGAGTAAATCTGATGGGATGCAGAACTTAAATAGCATGAAAAGCAAAGTTCATTGAAGTGTTTTATTTGGAATTTTTTTCAGTCTCATTTCAAGAGGGACATTTAATTTTTTAAGAAAAATCTATCACTCTTATATTGCACTGCTTCCTGCTTTAAAGAACCCCAGGTGAAGCCACGCTAAATTACTTTGTTCTCAAGGCATCTACGGAAGAAGAGGAGGAGGAAGAGAGACAGAATAGTCAGATTCCACCCTAACCTTTCTAATGTGTGTGGGACACAACGGCCAAATTTTAGCTAAAGATTGGTAATGTTTGCTACAACTACTCTGCGATATGAACCTGGTGCAGGGCCGGATTAACCTTTTGCGGGCCCCCATTGAGGCAATGGAGCATGGCGCAGGGAGGTCAGTCCTCAGATCGAGGGGTCAGCCAGGGGCATGGCATGGCAGGGGCAGCCCTGCTCCACCCAGCCCAGCGCGAGGGCACTATTTACAAACCAGCAGTTGCCAGACGCACAATGACCCTGTGATGCCAGCATGCCCCTTCCCCTCGGGGGGCGATCCCATGCCACGCCACAGAGCCCCTTGCCCAACACCACCCCGACTCCCTATGACCAGAGCCCCCCCTGGACCCACTATGCACAGCGTCCCCCCCACCAGAAGTGCACAGCGCCCCGCACTACACCACCCCTGCCCAGCACTCCCCTGCCCACAGCCCCATCACAACTGCCCAGCACCCCCCACAGAACCCCACTCCCTATTGCCCCAACACACACAGATCTTCCCCACCCCCTCACAGCCCAGAACCTCCCCCTCAGACTCCCCAGAGACCCACTCCCCCATGCCCTGCCTCCCGGCTGTACTCGCCGGCCTTGCCGGGAGGTGATTGTATCTGCTGGACTGAGCCGGCAGCACAGCTAGAGCTGGTCCTGAGGCCGGGAATTGCTCTGTCCCTTCTGAAGTGGTGCGATCAGCCAGGCCAAGTCCTGTCCCAGCCAGGCTCCCTCAAGATGCACTTGCCGGGAGGAGCCCAGTCAAGCCCCCCACACTGTCCAACCCCGCAGGCTGAGACTAGAGGGAGAAGATTGCCTCCTTCCTTTGGTCCAAGTTTACAGAAGAGCTAGGATTTGGGTCTGGTATACAGACTAGTCCATGTACCACGTCCTTTGCTGAATGCATCCGATGAAGTGAGCTGTAGCTCACGAAAGCTTATGCTCAAATAAATTGGTTAGTCTCTAAGGTGCCACAAGTACTCCTTTTCTTTTTGTGAATACAGACTAACATGGCTGCTACTCTGAAACCTGTCCTTTGGGATGTGGTTTGAAGGTTAGGGACAATATCTAGGCCTGCAGCCAGCTCGTGCTGTGAGCAGATTGTGCTAGCTGGCAGAAGCAGAGGCTGGCAAACTGCTCCTTCTCAGAGGAGCTGCGAAAGCACCCAGCAGGGTATAGCAGGTAGTGGCCTGCCCACAGTTATGTTAATAAGCCATTCTTGGGCCACGCACATAGCCTGCTCTGCCACTCTCCCTCCCCTCTGTATGGCTACATTGGGGAGGACAGGATTTTGCACTAAAACTTTGACACGTAGTGCAACTATTCATGGGTGAAGCTCATTAGGTTCAGCTTGGATAAATATCTCAACAGTCTGACCAGTATGCAGAGCTTTTTGATCTGGAAATCTCATCCAGTCAGGCTCTTGCATGAGATTTCCAGGTTCAAATGAGATTGGAAGTGCCATCAGAGTAGCCTTTCTGATGATGGGTAGGCAGGAAGTAAGTTGTGATTACTGTTACCCGTTGGACACATATTGTGCATACAGCTAGCCTGGGCTAAAACGTTGTGAGAGTTACCCCTCCAACACAAAACACAATATGGCTCTTTCTGATTCGGGGGTGAAGGGTCAGCTCGGTTCTTAGCAGCTAGAGGCCAGATTCTGCCTGGCCCTTGTGTGGATGCCCAGTGGGATGAGGATGGAGGTTGTAAGGAGCCTTGTGACCTCCCCAGCACAGATTACAAATGGGCCAGGGAGAATTGCTATCCCTGTACTTTGGGAAGTGAAGTCAACCCCCCTCTGCAAGCCTGAGAACCACTTAAAGCCAACTTAGTTCTCAAAATAGGGCTCAAGCAGTGCCCAGACCTCATGCTGGGCTAGCCCTTTGCACAGGCTGAGCATTGCCTGGCATGTCAAAGTGTTTCCAAGTTCATTTTTTAAATTCAAATGTAAACACTCATTTTTGTGTAGGGAAAGCTAGAGTGGTACGTTTTTAGGAATGACCTGAACAAGTTGTGGGCACAGTCCAGGAGTATGGGGCTGGATGGAAGAAGGCACAACTTTACTCCCAAGACTGTCATTCCCGCTCCCTCCCCCTAATAATCTTGGATTGGTTTCATTCATACTGGAAGGTAAAAGTCATTGGTTCTGTGGAGAGAACTGTGTTTTCCAACAACACTCCATGAAGGCACTGGGAAAACAAGCACACCATGTGCACAGTGTGTGCTAACTGGGGCAACAGTTTTGTTCTTCATCGGACCCTAATGAATCTACGCTACTGAATCTATCTGTTTCACTGCCCCAGCTGTGTTACTGAAACTGTTACTTAGTAAGGGCATGCTGACTGTGGGAAATCATGGTTATACTGTGTGCAGGGCCAAATTCAAACGGGTAGAGTGTGCACAAGCATGTGTATGCACATTTCCAATTGTCCCCTGCTCCCCTAGAGATAACTGAAGTGTAGCTTCCAATTCAAAAAGCAGGGTCCACCCTAAGCTGTCACAAGCAAAGTGCCTGCTTCCATTATTTACAAACATCTTTTAATTTCATTCCAACATGCTTACACAAGGCACCGGCTTCAGGCCCCAGTGAATACACCACAGTTTCAATGCAACAGACACACTTTAACGACCTTTGAAGCCCAGGTGAAAATGCATTTTCACCTGGATCAGAGAACGTTTGTTGGCCCTCACATTGTTCTGTTCTGCGGGGAATGTATCTACTTTCTCTTCCGTGTCCCTGTTTCCTGCTGAGAGAGCTTTCTCTACAGTCATGATGCTGTGACTAAATCAGGCCCTGATCAAGCAATCCGCTCTTCATTGCAGGACCCTCGAGTCCACTTGGCATGCCACTGAAGGCAATAGAATTCCTCAGTAGGCCGGGGCTTATCTGTGTGAATATAGTTGTGGGATTGGGGCCTTCATAGACATATTCATTTAGATCCAAATTCTCCAAGGTATTTAGGTGCCTAACATTGTTTTCAGTGGAAGTTAGGTACCTAAATGTCTTGAAGGCTCTGGGTGCTCAACCTCACTTTTGTTGTGATGTCTGACTTGTGAATCAGCAGGGTCCTGCTCCTACAAGTTCTGCAATTCTTGTGTGGTTTCTTGTCAGCCTTAGCCCTAGCTGACTTTAGTGCAGATTGGAGTCATTCAGCACCTTGCAGGATAGAGTCCTAGATGCTGACAAGGCAAATTATTTGCTTCTTTGTCTGCGTGTTTAAACACACAGTTGAGGGAGAGCTTGGAACAGCAAGGTCATTTGATTTTAAAAAAGAATGTACAGAAAAGTTTAACATTTGTGCAAGGGCCCCCCCAGGCCTGAACATTTCCCAGCGTGGTGATTAAACCTATAAAGCCTTTCATTAAATGAATGCACTTGGACAAAAGCTACTAATGCAAAACCCCCAAATGATTTAAAGATTTTTTTTTTTTTAATTTCGAAGCATAGTTTAGGGTAAAGCTCAGAAGTCAGAGCTACTCTTCTGCTAAAAGTAAAAAAAAGAGCAAGACCCATGGAGAGAAAGATGTTGTGCTCTGTACACATGAAAACCACTGTTCTCAGCAGCTTTTGCTAGGAATGGCTGTGGGTTTTTGCTCTGGCACAGCTGTTGCTGTTGTGTCTTGGACTGCCCTTCAGTGGTTCCAATCACTCCTGGAAGATAGAAGCTAGTCAGGGTTTCTACATCTCCAGCGAGGCATGTGACATATGGTGTGCCTAGAAGGATCTGTTCTATCTCCCCTGTTGTTCAACTCGGCAAGATCATTTTGAACTACAGGGCAGGTTATCAGTGTGGTGAGGACGCGCCTCTGGGTTTGTTTTGATCTGGGAACTCAGCAAGCTCGGCGGGTGCCATGGAGAATGTTTGGACAATGTTTCCAGCAGGGCTATCCCATTCTCAGTCCTGAGGAGACAGAAGAATTGCAGGTGATCAGTAGGAGGCTGTGACAGGTTCTCAGGGCATCCAGAACTGTAGGTCACCCTGCTACCCTTCTGCCTTAGCTGTAGAAGGCTTTGTTGGTGCTAAATTGTGTGACCTGCCACCCTTAGTCAGCTAAGCAAACACCTGAGAACTCCATAAGTCCTAACTTTGCCTTGGTGTACTTTGGTTCCCGAACTTGCCAGAAGCCTCTCCCTGCAGCATCCAGCCCCTGTCATGCGACGCTCACAGAAATGACCAAGCTTGCTGTCTCCAAAGAGACGGAACACACCCCAGCCTGTTGGCTCAGCTGGGGACACTTTCCTCCCTCTCATATAACAGCCCGGTGATGAATTTCTCATAAAAACAAGAATGAGTTTATTACTAAAGAACAGAGATGGAAGTGACACGAAGCAGCAATGATAGCAACAGAAAATGGTTACAAACAAAACAAAAGTATAATCACAGTTCCTCGTGACTAAAACTTAGCTCTAGAGGCTTATCCTTGACTAAGATAAGCAACCTTTCAGTGTCACTCACCCAACATGGCTGGGGATCCACCCTCCACCACAGAACACAAAGGGTGCTGACTTCTTTGTCCCCTCAGCGATGGATAAGGCTATGTTTATGTCACGGAGGTCATGGAAGTCACGGAAGATAGTGTCCTTTGTGTTGGTTACACAATACTTGATTCATAACAGACACCAAGGCAGACCAGTAACTTTCCTTTGTCTGGGGAAGACTTGTTTATCCACCCTGCTTGGTTACATGGTTATAAACACTTTTTTAGTCTACACATACAACTTTTTAATTAACTGCCATACAGACATCATGCAACGCCAGTGATGACCTGTGTGACATAAGTTTTCATCTGATAGCTTATGAGACTTCTTTATAGATAAATATCATGAGAGTAATGTGTTAGGTGTAGTGAGTTTGTCAGGCCTGATGGGAGTTGCTGTTACATGGCAATGAACCCTTTGCCAGTGGGCACTGAGGGGCTCATGGGGTCACAGAGGTGACTCTATTTGTCTTTGTGTCACTGCTTATCAAACGGTGGGTAGTCGGTGTGGTTAACTCCAGTCTCTCAAGGTTTCTTGAAGGCATGTGCTGGACCAAATAAAATGGGTTGCGTTTGCTTTTTCCTGTGAATACGTTGTGCAGGCTACACCCTTATTTATCCCAGATAGCTGGCACAGCAACAAAACATACTGCCATGGCAACAGTGCTCAGTTACTGTAATTACTTCCATGCCATCCTGTGCAGCTTGTGTTGAAAAGAACAGCGCATCCATTCACTGGACAGAGCATGACTGCACCACAGCCACCTTGCATTCTCTATGTCAGCTGCATACAAAGCACCAGACTGAGATCAATGTTGCCCCTGCTGGTTTTTAAACACTTTAGGATATAGGATCTGTTTGTATTCTAGACTGTCCCCTTCAGACTTGTCCTGGTGGGTATTTGCACTCTCACCCCAGCTACATTTAGGGATTCTCCATGCACTATGGCTTAGACTGGCAGATGATTGAGCTGCAAGTGTGTGTGTGCGTGTGTAGAACTCACTGCCCTTCTCAGTCCATCCTGCCACACTTTTAAGTAATCACTGAAAATGTCTCTGTGTCCAAGGTGTTTTAGTATGATCACTGGTGGCCCTGTTAGGTAGAACTTTCCCATTTCCTCTCTTCCTGGAAGTCCTCCCTCCATTTGTTTATGTGACTTTTATTGTTTTAGAACAAGTAGTAAATATTGTACAGAATCCTGAGCACCTCACGGGTGGGGCACTTTATACATACAACTATTAAGATATTTAGAGACAGGCCTTCCCCAGCACTCCAAATCCAAACACTCCTGACCTTTGGGGACATTCAAAGCCCAGACACAGACCTAGATCAAAAGGACCTCTCTCTAAAGTGGGCTATATTAGAAAGCCAGATCCAAACTGTATGGCTCAGACCATCTCTAATAATGTTGTTATTCAGCTCCATGTTATCTATCTAGCTAATCACAGAAAAAAGAATGACTGGCTAGCTCAGGATTTAGCAGTGTTTCACGGTGACTTTCCTCTCAACTACAAGTGGTTGGGCTTGGATGCAGGAGCCGCGGACAGAGCTGGATGGAGGCAGAGACACCACACGTCCTTCTGTAGGCCACCCACCACTTGGAGTCATGTGATTTCATCTGTATCTCAGCTTTGATTTTTTTTTTTAGTAAGTTTCTAGTCCTCATGGTTGTGAAGAAGACATTGAAAAGCCTAAGCATAACCTATATAGGGACATCTGCTTGAGTCTGCCAACAGCCTGAACCAGTAGCTTTGAGAAGGGTGAACATCCCTGTGCTTCTCACTAGAGTGGGAACTCCAACACCCAGCACGCTGGCATGGCTCCACAACAGCCACCCCAGCAGATACACCTTGGCTGCAGAGTAAATAAAGGGACCCACTTGCTGCCATCCCTGCCCATCCGCTGGGGAAAAGGGACCCCTGTTGTTGTCCCTGCTGCACCCAAGGGAAGAAGAGCCCCTTGCTGACGTCCTTGGTGGAAGAAGAGGGATCATGCTGCTATTCTTGCCTCTCTTAAAAAGAGAAGGGGGGTAGGAGGTTCCCTTGCCACTGCTACTCCAGTTGGGGACTCCACAGGGGCCCCTCTGTCATGGTGTCCCTATGGCCCTGGATTGCCCTAATTCAGCCCTGGTCTCAGGGTGAAAGGCTACAGCCTGTGTTATGCAGGAGGTCAGGTTAGATGTCCATGGTTGTCCCTGTGGTGCACAACAGAGAGAATCCTGTTGCCAACTACCTACTACTTGTGAGCTCTAAGGCCATGCACACAGGAAGCAGCAAAATGGAAGCAGTAGCTGTAAAGGCTGCTGGGAGCCCACCAGCACTAGGACATGTTCATGCAAGGAGAGTCATCCATCAGAAGCAATGGCAATAGCCATGGCAATGTCGGCAGCCTGGCACTAACTTCAGTGGAGCTTCGCCAGGGGCCAATGCTTTTTTTAATACCAAGAGCATTCATTTGCATGCTCTGAGCAGGCTGATCGTATGGTACTAGACTACTTGTGCTTTTGTCTAGCTCCTCACAGGTTGGTGTGTTGGAAAACCTATTTTCTCTGGGAATCGCTTAGGGGCAAAACGCCTTGTAAAATGGCAATGCTCTTTTGGGGAAGAACTGTCCCTTACTAGGTATTTGCACGTGCCTAGTCCAATGTTCTGAGCTGGGGCCGATGCATCCTTCTCCTGGCCACAGACCATTACAAACCTTCACAACAAAGAGGTCTCGGCCCCATTGGAGTAAATCGCTGCTATGTCTAAGGTGTGACGTAAGGGCTTTTCAGCTCGGTTTCTGCACGGTGCTTGTTCAGAAGCAAAGTTAATGTGCAATTCACTTTTTAAAAAATGAGTTTCATCCTCTTGCCTCTACCAATGGTCTCCCTCCAGGTCAGGGTCGAGACCATGTTAAAGAGACCAGCATGGAGAGGCTTGCCCAGCTTCTGCCTGTGCTGTACCTGTTCTACGTGAAAAACGAGGACTTCGCCGTTAAGAGCTGTCATCAAGCTGACATCTTTCATGAGCTTTCCTTTGGAATATAAATCATTGCAAAGAGGAAGTGTAAGGAGGGGTAGAGGACTTCTGGAGGATCTATCTGGTAGACATCAGAGTAGGAAGCTGATGAGAGGTGAAGGTGTCTGCACCTGAAAAAAACAAAAATCCCCCAAAATTAAATTAAAATGAGGGTGGCTGTAGGCCGTGGTCATATAGGTGCTGCCATGGGCTCAACATGCCAAAAGGGTGCTGTGGCTCTGGGAGGAGATCCACTGCAAGAAAACTGGATGTGGCCAGAAGACCTTCATGCTTGAGGAGCCCATCTCCTGCAGTGTGAGCTCCAAAAGGAGGCTGGATGGCCAATAAAAGGAAGGTGCACCATCTGAAGCACCTAGGGAAAAGGCAAAGGAAATGGCAAGGCTGGGGCAGAGGAACTGGGAAGCTAAGGAAGGAGGAATCACAGAATTGTAGGACTGGAAAGGGATCTTGAGACGTCTTCTAGTCCAGTCCACTGCATTCAAGGCAGGACTAAATATTATCTAAACCATCCCTGCTGGGTATTTGTCTAACCTGCTCTTAAAAATCTTCAATGATGGAGATTCTACAACCTCCCTAGGCAATTTATTTCAGTGCTTAATTACCCTGACAGTTTGGAAGTTTTCTTAATGTCCGACCCAAACTGACCTTGCTGCAATTTAAGCCCATTGCTGCCATTTAAGCCCATTGCTTCTTGTCCTATTATCAGAGGTTAACGAGAACAAACTTTCTCCCTCCTCCTTGTAACAATCTTTTATGTGCTTGAAAACTGTTATCAGGTCCCTCCTCAGTCTTCTCTTCTCCAGACTAAACAAACCCAGTTTTTTCAATCTTTCCTCATAGGTCGTGTTTTCTAGACCTTTAATAATTTTTGTTGCTCTTCTCTGGACTTTCTCCAATTTGTCCACATCTTTCCTGAAATGTGGCACCCAGAACTGGACACAATACTCCAGTTGAGGTCTTATCAGCACGGAGTAGAGTGGAAGAATTATTTCTCATGTCTTGCTTACAACTCTCCTGCTAATACACCCCAAAATGATGTTTGAAAAGAGTAAGAGCTGGAAGGATTGGGGGGGGGGAGAGGGGGTGTGGGGAGAGGGAAGGTGCTTATAGTCGTGACTTGAGGAGGGAAGGAAGGAAAGTAGAAAATTCTACTCTTCGGGTGACAGTACACCAGCTGTGCAGAAAAGGTCTTTTACTGTGTCTCTATGCAGTATTCAGCACATCACGCTGAAGTTATTCAAGGGGCCTTTTTTTCATTTTTTAAAAAACACATCTTGACCCTTTGCCTATAATGTGGAATCATGGATCAATACAGAACAAGTGATGTCAATTTATAATCTTAAAAACCTTCATGGTGTTCTTTTAAACTTTATAGTATTACAGTAGTTACAAACTCAAAGGGTGTGGTACACTGTTAGCCGCTAAGATTACGTTAGTTTTCAGCCAATATTTAACTTTCCAGTAAGATTAGATTTAACGTTTCATTTACTATAAACATAGAATCTAGAGTACAATGTGGTTATTTCACTGTCCAGTATATAGCTTAGTCCAAGCTGCCAGTTTCTTGAAACTGAAGATTTTTCTCTTCCCTTCAAGATTATTGTAACATTAGCAAGTGAAGTTTTAAAATCTCAATTGTTGCTGTGAATTTCATTACACGAAGGCACAGAAGAGGTAAGTTTCTTTTATAATTCTTCATTTCCAATAGAAAAATCTTTTCCACAGGAAGTCATAAATAATAAACAAAATGGAATGTTCATGACAATTTTTAATTGTACTTATTTTCACAGAAAATTAATTAGGTCACCTTAATCTTACACAGTTGTGTGAATATGTGTGTTCACACACACACACGCACACACACACCCATTCAAGGAAAAGATATGTGATAGTAATAGGCCATTTAATTGAGCAGATGAAGACTTAACAAGATCCAGTGGCTGGACGATGAAGTTAGAAGAATTCAAATTGGAAATAGGATGAAAATTCTGATCAGAGAGGATAATTCCTCATTGCAGCAGCTTACCAAGGGATGTGGTAAATTCAGCATCACTTTAAGTCTTTACATTGAGATTGAATTGGATACTCTAGCTCAACCACAACTCATTGGGCTTGATAGTTTTTATGCATGCAGTAGCAAAGAATAATATCCACTGAAGGAATTACTGGTTGAAATTCAAAGGCCTGTGTTATGCAGGAGGTCAGACTAGATTATCATAGTGGGCCTGCCCTTCATGTCTTAAATATCTGTGAAGTTGTGATCCAATCACAGCTTTTTATTTTATTTTAAACAAGAAAAAAAACCACCCTAAGAAATAAACATTTTGTTTGAGCTTTTAGACAAAGAAAATCTAAAGTTACAATTCCCACTGCAATCATGATACACCACAATGCGCAGAGAGAAATGCAGTAACGTGGCATATTGTGTAGTAGCATCAAATATTACATATACAACTATGGGCATATCCTACCCCTGGCTAGAGGGGGACCTCTGGCCATGGACTTGGTGTGGTTCCAGTATGTAACAAGGGCAAAATTTGGAGGGGGCGGTGTAGGGGGCTGTATTTCCAATGAGATGTTCCAGCAGCAAGAATGGGACAGGTAGGGGCACATATTCTGGGTTGGGACTACAGAATCTGCTACTTCACGCTCTTCCCATTCTCCCCCCACCCCACCTGGGGGTGCAAAGGCCACAGCGGGTACTGCAGTCACTGTGCATCAGTAGTCTCTGGGTAATAGCTCTGCAGCAACACCTGCCTGAAGAGCAGGATTCCTTCCTCCTGTCCCTCACTCTGCCTGGCACTCAGCTAGCACTTTGGCCGGGCGGGGAGAGGGGGGGGGCTACATATTTGGATATTATGCTCTTACAAATGCATTTGTGTGTGTTGCGTTTGGGTATGCCAGATTTTCATTTGTTTAGATGAAACAAGAAATGGGTGGCTGAACTCTGTGTCGATATACCTTCTGTAGCCCCATTGATTTGAATGGCACTGTCCTGGCTGCTAGTCAATGCAGAATTTGACCATTCCTACTGAGCCAAATCCTAACGGTCTTACTCAGCTTTTACTGAGTCCTAACTTAGACAACGCTCTTCAATTTGTCAGAGTACAGACTGAAACAGAACTTAACTAAAAATTGAGTAGAGACCCACTTGATCCCCTAAACACATGGTAAAATGCAGACACTTGGGACCAGATCCTCAGCTGGTCTAAACTGGCACTAAATTTTATGCTAACTGAGGGAATTGACCCTGCAGTTGTTATAGTACAGAATTAAAAATATCTATATATTTGTTTTCAATGGCAGTGCACTGGAAATATGGTGGATTTACGAAACTTCACCCAGATATTGGAAGATGTTTTCAAAAACACATTTCTTAACTACATGAATAACTGGCGCCGGAACATGACAGAGGAACAAGATGCGCTGCAAGCGACAGTTGATGCAGAAAACTTTGATTACGTTATCTTGTACCTCATTGTAATGATTGGAATGTTCTCCTTCATTATTGTGGCTATCCTTGTGAGCACGGTGAAGTCAAAGAGGAGAGAGCACTCTAATGACCCGTATCACCAGTACATTGTTGATGATTGGGGTGAAAAATATAAGAGCCAGATTCTGAATCAAGACGACTTGAAGTGTACAATCCATGAAAACATCAGTGTAAGGGAGAAAACAACCCCTAGATTGCCTTGATTTCTTGGAGATCAAGGCAAACAAACCATAAAGCCATGTACGTAATGTACTGTTTTCACTAGGATTCTGAATTGCCATCACATTGTCTGATAAATAGCCAGAGATGTCTAGGTATAGATCGTTCCAGAGAAATTAAATCTACTCCTTCACTGTGAGATTTTTGGGTGAGGCTACTTAGTCGGCCATCCGAGAAAGAGAAGTATTCATACTCTAGTTTGATTTTCTATTCTGCTTGACACTAGAGAGGCATGAAAACACCTAACCAAAATTGCCCCCAAACTATGGGCAGATTTAAAATCTGGATGTGGATCTGACTCTGAATATCCCAAATCGAAATAATGGACAAAACCAAATCCCCAGATCTGAAGACACGGGAACTTCAAGGTGCTCAAAATCCGGATCATGATCCAAACAGGGTAGCTGGAGCTCATCTCTTACAATATAATAAAATCTTGTAAAATAAATTTACACGTAAACTGTCTGAACAATATTGTATGGTGCTAGCCATAGGAGATAACCTAACCCTCCATCCATTCAGCATGAATAACATTGATCTTACAATGCAAATTCCCATTAGTTCTCAATTTGATATTCTTCCATATCCAAGACAAACATTTAAAATACAATACCTCAAAGAGTCCAGTTTTAATGCTACAGAACTCCAACCTCATCCTTTAAGCACCTGCGGGTTATCTGCACTGGGCACCACCCACCTTCCGGGGTTCCACCTTTGTGCCTGAAGTCTTTGGAGAACCAAATCTTTCTCATAAAGCCTGGTGCTCTCTAAAATGTATAACCCATTCTTCCTTAGTTAGTTGTCTTAGTTAATCCCTCCTCTTTTTTATTGTCCAGTGGAGAAGGCTGGGAGATGGGAGACCTGTGTTATACCCACTTTTCAATGTTGTATGTGGCAGTCAGGACCCTGAGAACCAGTGAGGTCATGTGTGTGTGTGTGTGCGTGTGTTCACACATGGAGTGGTGTAAGGATCCCAAGCATCGGCCCGTACTCCTGCCAGAGACACAGGCAGGGGTGAAAGTAACTGAGGCCACTTACCGGTACGGGGTGGCTCTGGCCCCCGGAAGGGGTGGGGCCTCGGGTGGAAGGGCCGGGGCTGGGCGGGGTTAGCATCCCCCAGCCAACCCTTCCAATCCGGCTGGCCCGCACCGCGCAGGGCTCCCGTGTTGATTTAAAGGGCCCAGGGCTCCAGACGCCCACTGCGGCGTCTGGAGCCCCAGGCCCTTTTAAATCGCTGGCCCTAGGGCAGCTACTCCCTTTGCCCCCCACCCCCCGTCCGTCGGCGGCCAAAAGGGGCAGCAACATTCAAGCACTGCAAGGTCCTTTGCCACGGCAGTGCTTTAACATTGCTGCCCTTTCCCAGCCCCCACCCCCGGTGGCCCTGCCGGTACGGACCCTACCAGCAGGGCCGCCGACAGGGGAAGCAAAAGGGGCAGGGACATTAAAGGGCTGCTGCGGCAATGCTTTACTGTGGGCTGGGTATGGGCTGGTGCGGGTTCTTCCCGGTACGCAGTACCGGCCTCTACCAGCTCACTTTCACCCCTGCACACAGGTGCACTTTTTAGGTTTTCTTCCTGCATGGGAGGGGATAGGTGGGTGGGTTTCTGCTCAATGTGACCAGGTTTCTCGAGGCAGAGACTACGTCTTCTCCTATGTTAGTAAATCCTCACCAGGCTGGTGCTCAAACAATAACTATAGGTGGAGTTGGTAGCACCACCTATCATTAAGGCACATAGGAAAAGGGGGTGGGAGCTGGGTGCAGATGGATAGGAGCAGACAGGGAGGAGGCAAGAGCTGAAATGGGGACCAGGAGCAATGGGGTGAACAGGAGAAGGGCAGGAACTGGGTGGGGGGGGTGGATTGGAGCAATGAGAGAGGGAGATACGGTGGTGTTGGGATGGATAGGAGCAGAGAGGGACAGAAACAGGCTGAGGGCACAGGCGCATATCTGGGTTTGTAATCACTATAACGCATTGCCCTCCAGAGCTTGGAATAGAACCCAGGAGTCCAGAGTCTCTACATTTCTCTGCCATCAGCAAACAGCTATCCTGCTAATGGCTGGACCGCACAGAATGTAACACTCTATTAGTGCTACCAGTTATTCCATTAGCTCAAGTGGTCGAGGTCTCTTGTGTGGATCTAAAAGTCCCAACCCTGCTGATGAGTGATGTGAGAGTCAATATGATTCTACCATGATGGGATTTCTGGTTCCTCAATTTGTTTTATAAAAAAAATAGGAAAATACATTAAAAATAGTACATGAAACGAATGTGAAGGCTGCAAAGTCAAGCACCCAGAAGTTAGGAAATACCAGAATTCAGATTGCCTGAGCAACATTAATTCAGCTCCAAGTGTGTATGTGTTATGATACAGTCTTTAATTACATAATCACAAACTATTTTTTCCACATGACCCCTACTTCATTCAGTGCACAGAATGGACCTGTTCTGGGATGAATTAGGGTTGTATAGTGGGTGAGGCTGTTGTGTGCAGCAGGGCCTGCCCCTCATGCTGGGCTACTTAAACCAAACTTTTCACAAGTGGGCATTAAATGTGTGTTCCTCATTTTTGGCTGCCAGGCTTGAAACCCTGAGGACAGATGTGCAGAAGTGCAGAATGCTACAGCTCCACCTGAAGTCAATGGGAGCTCTGCTTTGAATATATAAAGTGCTACAGAATGCTAAGTACTTTGAAAACTCAGTCCCTACATGTCTCAAGTTAGGCATCCAAACTTAATTAGTTTCAGCACCTACAGGTCTTCCCTTTGCGAGTTTGTTACTCATGGGATTCAGTGACAAAACAGCCTTCTGAAAACTACACAAGAACGCATTTAGTAGGAACAATGCATTTAGAGAAAAAAGGATTTTAAAACAACAGTTTTCATGCGTCTGTCTGTTCTAAAATTTTACACTGTCCTGATGGTGAACTAGTCAGACCTAACTTCTTTGGACACCCCAGCGGGTACCTGCACAATTCCCCCATCTCTTGACCCTTTAAAAACATTTATGGTCCTCTTTATCTCCTGTGTTTCATGGCTTTGGCCCTGCTCAGTTTTGTAAGTTGGTACCAGGAGGTAGAACCTTCACAGCTGATAGTTTAGGCATTATCTCTTAACAACATCTATGTGGCGGGGTGACCACTGTTTCCCTGCCTGCTTGTTTTTCCTGGCAGCCCTGTTCATCCAGGATAGTCATATAGTAAACATCTCAATAACCAAGCCAACATACAGTATTCATAAATTACTACAGAGCAGTTCCAAATTCATCATAATAACA
Source organism: Lepidochelys olivacea (assembly GCF_965140295.1). Taxonomy (NCBI): domain Eukaryota; kingdom Metazoa; phylum Chordata; order Testudines; family Cheloniidae; genus Lepidochelys; species Lepidochelys olivacea. The sequence goes on along the minus strand of NC_140411.1, from coordinate 165,897,416 downwards.
TATATCCCAAGATGTAATACCTCAGGGAAGTGCAGGCCATGGGCAAGACACCATTTAAAGTCACTCTGAAACATGATTTTTAATGGAATGGATCCTTTATTTCATAGAAGGTTTCAGTGCTGAACATAATATGGTCATAGTGTGGGACTTAGGCTCAGATCCTCAATGACATTTAGCTAAATACACTTGAGAAAGTGGGCTTTATAATGCTCCCTGTGCAGCCTCCTCTAAATAAATTATGCAGCCTGAAGCTTTACCAGGATTTTCCTGGCAACAAACACTGGATCAATACATCCCACCATGTTAGTAATATCATGTAAAAAAAATTTCCGCGATTTCTGAAGGGCTAGATTCTGACCTAGACCACACACCTGGGCAGGAGGGTCAGAACCCTCTTTGCTACCTGAGTTATAGGCTACCTGGGCATTGGGTGTGGGTGGCCAGGGATGTGGGGCACTGCATGCCTGTTTCTTTTTCCCCACCCCAAGTAGGTGGTGAGAAGTGAGAGGAGCTGAGGCACCAGGTTGGGGATAATAATTTATGGCTGGTAAAAGCTAGAAGCAAATGACTACCCTTTGGAGCAAGGAGGGGATTGAGGCTCCCAGCACCACAGTTCATTCTCTGCATGACTCCTGAGGTGCTGCAGCAACAGGTCCCCCTTACTATGACCCGTGACACTAAGACACAAAATAGTCAGGACCAAATTCTGCTCAGGCACACCAGTGTAAGACCACAGTAACTTCATGTACTTCACTGATTTACATAGGTGAGACTGTGAGCAGAATTTGTCCCTAAACTTTTGCCAGGGCTTTGGTCTGTGAGCTGAGCATGGTTTCATTGCACACACATGGAAAAGGATAACCACAGGACATGAAAATCTCTTGAGAAATTCACAGTTTAGGCATTAATTTTTCCATCACTAGAAAGTCCTGTTCTATTTCTATCCAGGTTACTTTGCTTAAGGCCTTCTGTTTCCATTTAGCTGCCATTTTACAGTGAGCAGCTATGTGTGTTTGGAATAACAAAAATACATCAGAGTCCAGCAGGGGTGAACTAGAAAGACAATACTTGTGCTATTCAAGGAATGCTGTCAGGTCGAAAATCATGTATTGAAAATAATAATAATATATAAATATAAATAAGACATAATATGTCATGTAGGGCTACATGGCAAACCAACACCATTTGCTATTCAAACCGAAGGAGTGTTGCAGTTTTTTTGCATGTAATTCATTTAGGTTGGACATTGAAACTATAGAGATTATCTGCCTTGCATGAACTCTTCAAACATGGAGGGACAAATGCACTATCTGGGTGAGATCCTCAGCTACTGTAAGGTGACTTTAGCTTTATTGCTCCTCAGCTATATTGACTTCACTGGAGTTGTGCCGATTTACACTTGCTAAGCATCTGGCCCGCATTTACTTAAACCAATAACATGTATAAAATTGTATCAGAGCAATTCTTTGAAAACATTCTTTAAAAAGAAGCAAACTGCCCACATTTCCTGGTTTCCTGTGTTCCTGGTCATGGTATCTTAGGACCTTCTTAGAAAAGAAAACAGGCAGTGCATAACTGGGTGACTCTCTCTGGCTCCCATTAGCCCAAGGCTAGGAGAGATGATCAAGCAGCTGGAACACTAGACTAGGATTCAGAAAACTTGGTTCTGTTCCCTGCTCACCCACAGTCTTCTTTTGTGAGCTTGGGCAAATTAATCTGTTCTATGCTTCAGTTCCCCACGTATAAAGTGGGAATAGCACTTCCCTACCTTGGAGCGGTGTTTGTAAGGATGATGTCTGTTAATGAGTAAGAGGTCCTCAGACATAAAAGTGGTGGGGACCATAGAAGTATCTAGATCACTATTTGGGGGCGGGGAGAGGGGTGCCTTGTCTTGTGTTTCAGGGACAGATAAGGTGATGAGATGGGTATAGCACTTCAACCTGAACTACCAGGTACAGGTTAGTTCCAACGCAGATCTTAGTTAAGATTGTCTGCAGCTAATGGTCAAACTGCCATAGTGTATAGGGTTTAAAGGTCAGCTAGCACAGATTCGTGTCAAAAGCATGTATCTACCTTACACAGACGGTGCATAGGCACCTATGAATGTGGGATGTTGTGGGTACTTTAACTCTGGATTTCTTCTTTTCAACACCTGTAGAACAAGCTGTCCACGTGTTCTACCAGGTGTCATTCTAAAAGGAAAAATTCCACATTATCACTGTTAATAATATACATGGTGTTAAGTGTGCCAAAACGTGCATTGTGCACGTTTGTTTTATGGAGGTATAGCGGAAAAAAGGGTTAACAGCTAGATATCACTGTGGTATGCTGGGAGCTGTAGTTTGCCAGCTGTAAGACTTCTGGTATTTGTAGTTTGTTTCCACTTCCCCTCTGTGTGTAATGGTTGCCTGCTGCAAGGTACTGTATCCGTTTGTTCTCTTTGGGGAGGTCTTATTTTTAAAATGAACCCGTGATCTAGGGGTATCTGTAAGAGCTAGACTTTCAGCACAAAATGCAAACTTTAAACAAAGTGAGTTTCAGATAAAGTTGCGTTTCTGGGCCTGATTCCCTGTTGGTTTGCATCTTGTGTTGGCATTGCTTTCAGTTCAGAATAGAAACACCTTACATGCATGTGCAAGGCAGTTCAAAATTAGGCTCTCTGTCTTTTTCTGGGCTATGTCCATTTCCCCAGTCCATCTCAGCAACTTTATTGGACGCTTGTTGGACATTTTGAGCCCCACATTTTGTAAGGAACCCCACCCCCGCTCATTAAAGTGGTTTGATATGATTTTCAAATTCAGTAAAAACGTATTTGACTGCATGTGAGCATCCCCTGGAGTGCTGGAACCCAAGCACTGATGCAGAGCTTTTGGGTATGAGAACCTGAAAATAAAATTGGCACTGGGCTAGTCGATTTCACTTATGTTTAGTTTCTCTGTCTCAGCTGAGTGAAGTAAATGAATAGCAGAAAGAGAGTGAAAATTACTGTGTTGAAAAAATTATTTCCGTTTCCTGAGCTGTGTGTGCAGTTCAGGTACAGTGTAGGTGACAGCTGGGAGAGGACTTCCATTGGGAAGTGACTTGTTTGGGGGTGAAGAGTAGAGTTGGGGGCAGGGGGGAGCAGAGGTAGCAGGGCCCAAGTAACAATGACAGGGGAAGGCAGCACAATCAAGCAGTGGATGGGTAGGGGACAAGCACTGGGGCGTGGTGGGTAGCTGGCAGCAGAAAGCCAGGCAGGGTGCCGAGGGGTGCCAGCAAGTGGGAAGGAATGGATATTGGGGGGTGATAAGAGGGAGGCATGCAGGTGGAAGAAGCAGCAGCAGCAGGTGGTTGGCTGGTAGTGAGTGCAGCGGTGGTGGTGGCATCTCAGAAACCCCTCTGATCTAAAAGCAGTCTGGCATGTGACTAAAGTGCTGTGCTTGGACCTGGGGGTTAACAATCTGAGGTGCTGCAGGCATTTGTAATATGATTTTAAATCTGACACTGTCCCTTTAAATTTCCCTTTGCTCCATGTTTAATTTCCAGAGTATGGAGTATGTGAGGCTCTGTTGGAGGGGCTGTTAATACATCTGCTCTCTACAACTCCAGGTATGAAGAACTCAGTGGTATTGTATATTTTTGTTATTCCTTTAACGCACTGCTCTTAGCTACACTGGTTTGAACCCAGAGTAACTTCGCTGGCCTCAATTGAGCAACTTTTGACTTATGCCAGCATAGCCTATAATAGAATCTGGGCCACTATGTTTGAGCTATACAAGTATCTGGATCCGCCTGGCCCTGAATGATTTCATCCTGTATCACATGTGCTGTTGAGTTTTGAAGAATTGTGGGAGTGGCAGTCCAGGATCAGATTCTCTTCTGCCGTGTCACACACTGGCTTTTGGTCTGGCTTTGTAGAGCCACGCTGGGGTATCTTGGTCCCATTCTCAGAGAGCCCAGCCTGACACACAGTGTAGCATCAGCAAGTGAAGCCCTGTGATTGTTTCTCTGAGTAATGGCATGCTGTAACATGTATTGATGGTCTCTTTAAATATATGAACAAGGGGAAGCCAGTGAGATCAGCAAGATGGGGAGAGATGGTCGGCAGAAGAAAACGTGGTTTCTGTCCAAATGGAAGGAGGATACACATTCTTTTAGCGCAGGTTAGAGTCTGCCATCACCTTACAGTAGGTGCAATCAAATAAATTCTATTTTGCCCTTGTATGCTGCCTTTCGTCTCATAGCGCTTTATACACGTTAATTAAGGCTCACAACACCCCTGCCAGGTAGAACAGTATTATGAGCCCCGTTTCACTGCTTGGTAAACAAAGGTATCAGTAGGCCACAGGAGTTTTCCAGCCAACATCGCATAAGAGGCCTCATTCTCCACTACCTTGCACTGTGTCTAGTCACTTACAGGTATGCACGGCTGATGCAAGACTGAGTGAGTGGAGGATTATGGTTTGGGAGCAGAGGTAGAGAGGAAGGATGATCCAGTGGTTAAAACAGCAGCCTAGGCCTTGAAAGTCCTGGGTTCACTTCCCTGCTCTCTACTTTGAGTCATTGTGCCTCAGTTTCCCCATCCATAAAATCAGGATAATGGCACTGCTCTGCCTTACAGAGGTGTTGTGAGGATAAACATGTTAAAGATTGTGAGGTGCTACTATGGTGGTGGTCATTTTACTCACATTTGCGCGGGCTAGATGACTATGCGATGTGCAAGTCAGTGGTGAATTGAGCCCTGGAAGTCTGTGCCTATGCTCAGAGTAGAGCTCAGGTCACCTGTCACTCAGTCGCTCACGTGACTTAACCGCAAGATCTCCTTGGAAGTCGTGACGGCGAGTGAAGGTGACCTCCTTTGCACTGAGCTGGGTCTCCTTTCCATTACCCTTGTATTTATTAAGAGAATATACATTTTCAGGGGAACAAATAACAGCCGAGTATAGATGTTTTTAAACTCCTATCTTTGCCTTATCTGCCTTTGAAAAAGCAAACATGAAACTTCGGATTGTTTATTTGCCTGCCTCCCTTTAAGATAGCATAACCTTGAGAGTACAATGTGTGAGCTTTTTTATTTTTAAACCAGTGATGTCAATGCTAATAAATGTTTCTATTAAACTATGAAGAATCAATCCTGCCTTTCATACATATACATCCAGGCTTTTTTCTTCTGCCAAGATTTACCAGGCCTGGGTCAAGATGAGGAAGCAGGAGAACCAAGAGGTCTAAAGCAGGATTAAGTGGGGCTACTGGATGTTGGGGACATCAAAGCATGGGTATGCAACACTGATATATAAAGGTGGCTTCCAAGCCAGTTCACAACAGTGAGTAAAGCTGATACTGTAAGTAGGAGAGATGGCAGGAGGTAGGAGCTCTCACCGAGAGTTCTGATTCTTAATTAAAATCCCACAGTACACAAAAAAGGGCCTGATTTCATTCCCACTTACCCTATTTGTGACTTCAGTGGAGTTACTCCTGATTTACACCAGTGTGTGGAGAATCAGGCCTACATCTCTATAGACTTTATGCATTACAAAAGTATTATGTGGCATAATTTTATAATTCACCAATCTCCTCCCCCTCCAACCGCCACCCCCCCCCGAAACACCAAAAGAAAAACTAATTCCCTCAATAGCCAGCAATAACCAAATCTTTGCTTCCTGATTGACTCATTAGAGGTGACTACAGGTTTTGAACCTCTAAACACATCCCCTCTTCAGAGTTTTTTTCAGGAACATTCTAAAATTGAGCTGTTATACTTAAAGCAATTCATGGTCATGATGGAGATCTGTTTGATTTAAAAGGATTCTGGCCAACACTTTCAGAGCTGGATACCTCCCTGTAGGCGCCTCAATCCTATAGGTACCTAAAAATTGAGTCACCCAGGTTTGAATCCAAACCATGTATTGAGAATTCTGCTCCCACAACTGATTTCAGTGTCAAGACCTACTATCCCAAGGGATAAAGATCCCAAGAGCTGATAAATCTCATGGTCATTACAATTTTGAAGTAAATATCTGCTTAATATTCCTTTTTGCAGGAAGTAAACCACTAGTGGCTTGTTAGATCACACCTGCTATAATGCTTTGGCAAAAGTAGAAGTTATGAAGAGAATGCCACAAATGTCAGTTCCCATAAGGCTTATAGATAGTCACAGACAGGCTAGTCCATTCAGTGCCCAAGGAATGAGTACTTCTCTATGATTGAAGACGCTATGAGAAGAAAGGTTTCAGAGTAGCAGCCGTGTTAGTCTGTATCTGCAAAATAAAAGGAGGACTTGTGGCACCTGAGAGACTAACAAATTTATTTGAGCATAAGCTTTCGTGAGCTACAGCCCACTTCATCGGATGTATGCATGCTGTAGCTCACGAAAGCTTATGCTCAAATAAATTTGTTAGTCTCTCAGGTGCCACAAGTACTCCTTTTCTTTATGAGAGGAAAGTAGCTCATCAGCTTCTTCCTTCCTTTTCACGCATGGATTCATTGATCCATTTGCACCATTCCAAATGCTTCCCTGTAGGTAGGTTATGCTTTTGTGCCACTTTGTACAAGTTACGCTCCTCAGATATTGGGCCTAATTAAAACTGCATTTCCTGATCAAAAGTGAATGAAAGAAGGGCTCAGACATAGCAAACAAACGCATTTTCCCCAAGAGCCTGAGCTGTACTGCAGGCAGTCTGGGGTCTGTCTTATGGGCACACAGCTCCCTGCCATGGTGAGATAGTTAAGTGCTGCAAGAGCCTTAAGACCACTCACTTGACTCTTCTATCTTACTCAGAGGAGGATCAGAAAAGCAGAGCTATACGAACAATAGCAATAAGCCCACCATAACTGTAAGTGGCTAAGATGTAGTCCCCATTCTGCAGATCACACAGTGAGTCTGCTGTTATGTAAACATGGGGCACACATAGGGAAACAGCTCAGGGACGGGTAGAACATGTGCAGAATCTCATCCCTATGCAGCTGCCTTATGGCCACTTGAGGCTCCTCAAGCATTCCTCAGCTGGAGATCTCAGTGCCAGAAGCTACAGCAAGCGCCCTAGGGGATCACTGACAGTGAGTTTGACTTTCAGCTGTTTTATTGTGTTTGTCGTAGGAGGACTTATGTACAGTGTTTTTTTCAAAATCCAGAAGCATATTTTCACTTTCCCCAGATGATGCTAAAAACAAGAGGAATCGTAGCACTGGGGATTCAAGCTCTGAGCAGGGCCTGTGGGATTAAAACCACAGCCTTGGTTTTGGTGGGCTTGTTTCCCTAAAACATCTCATGGGGATACTCCATTTGCACACATGTCATGCTTCTCAAATGAGCCAGCATTGCATTTATAGTTGAACAGCTGCAGGGATTTGCTGTGTCTGGAAGGGCTGGGCCTCCACCATGCAAACACATGACACCTGTTCCAGGCCTGTCAACCTTCAGCTCTGTGTAAGGCTCCCAATGGCCGTTGTACGTGTCACTCAACCAGCTACAAAATAATCCGCTCCCTGCGAAGTGGTTACTGAACGTTCTGAGTGTATCGTAGCAGTAGGCTCGGTGTGGTTGTCAGAGATGTGCAGCAAGGACGTGTCAAATGCGGAGAGATTGGCTCATTTCTTTCTTTATTTTTATTTCCTCAGATGACTCCGCCTCCACCAGTTTCTTATAAATCTGACAAACGTTGCTGGGCTTAGACTGTGGTGCGATCCGTGACATCGTCAGAGATCCAAGATGGTGGAATTTAATTGGCGGGTGAGGAGACTTTTGTTGTTAAAGCCTGGGGTGGGGATGTTAAAGAGGAGCATGTTAAGCTAGAGCTGGGGATGTTGTGTCAGAGTGTGTGTCTTTGTTTGGCGTAAGCACCATGTTCAGGTTTAAGGGGATTAACTGCAGCTCTCTCCCCATGGAATCTGGAGACTTAATAATATATATCCTACCGTATATATTCAGTGCCTTGCAAGTTGACTTTGCTGTGGGCCTCAGAGTACTATAGGCAGACGCTGTCTTGCTTCTCCATACACACACTCCACATGGCATTTGGCTCTGCTTTTCTTCCTTTCTGTCTAGTCCCCTTTCAAGGCTGTGCTGTAGCACAGTTGCTGTGTTGTCTATACCATTCATCCCCATGTTGCTGTTTGGTATCCCTGGTACAGATGTACCACTTAGTCAGCAGCACACCAGACACAATGACTTTCTTGAGATGGGGAAGGTTTTAATTAAATGCACGAGCAGCTTCTTGGTATTTTGGTCCTGTCTGGATGGGAAGTAAGAAATCACCTGAGGTTATAGCTAACTGGCATTTGGGGCATATGAGAATATTGGCTTTGCTAGTACACCTAGAGGTATGCATAAGGGCATCCTAATCCCCCTTAGCAGGTGTACAGTGCTCTGCTCTTTCAGGAATAATGAGCTGCCAGAGAGTTGTCATTTACTTTATTCTAGTCTTATCTTCATTTGAGTAACATGGGGCGGGGGAAAGCAGCTCCAATAAATCTTATAGTTTTATTTGGCTTGGAGACTCCTCATCGACATAACTCACCAGCAACGACACAACAGAACCACTAACCCAGGAACCTATCCTTGCAACAAAGCCCGTTGCCAACTGTGTCCACATATCTATTCAGGGGACACCATCATAGGGCCTAATCACATCAGCCACACTATCAGAGGCTCGTTCACCTGCACATCTACCAATGTGATATATGCCATCACGTGCCAGGAATGCCCCTCTGCCATGCCCCTCGGACAGTCTCTACATAAAAGAATAAATGGTCACAAATCAGATGTCAAGAATTATAACATTCAAAAACCAGTCGGAGAACACTTCAATCTCTTTGGTCACTCAATTAAAAGACCTAAAAGTGGCAATTCTTCAACAAAAAAACTTCAAAAACAGACTCCAACGAGAGACTGCTGAATTGGAATTAATTTGCAAACTGGATACAATTAACTTAGGCTTGAATAAAGACTGGGAGTGGATGGGTCATTACACAAAGTAAAACTATCTCCCCATGTTTATCCTCCCGCCCCCGACTGTTCCTCAGATGTTCTTGTCAACTGCTGGAAATGGCTCATCTTGATTATCACGACAAAACGTTCCCCCCCCAACCCCCCCACTCTCCTGCTGGTAATAGCTCACCTTACCTGATCACTCATACTCAAATAAATTTGTTAGTCTCTAAGATGCCACAAGTACTCCTTTTCTTTTTGCGAATACAGACTAACATGGCTGCTACTCTGAAACTCTCGTTACAGGGTGTATGGTAAAACCCATTGTTTCATGTTCTCTGTGTATATAAATCTCCCCACTGTATTTTCCACTGAATGCATCCGACGAAGTGAGCTGTAGCTCACAAAAGCTTATGCTCAAATAAATTGGTTAGTCTCCAAGGTGCCACAAGTCCTTCTTTTCTTTTCTTTTATTTGTAAAGCTGTAACTTATCCTCTTTTAAATTCCTCCTTAAAACCTACCCCTGCTGTGATGCCTACCAGTCACTCCTGATTAGCATTGGCTAGGTAATAGGTCAGCTGGGACTTAAATTTTTCCACTCAGTTCTGTTTGCTTGCCCCATATTCCCATCCACCCCACCACGTTTGTCCATTTTGTCTATCTTATGAGTCCTTTCCAATACCTAGGCTATAAATTCAACGGGGCAGGTAGTATTTTCTCATCTCTGGTGTTACTCCATTCATTCCTGGTGCAACAGGTTACACCATGAATGACTTTGGCTTATGAACTGATATAGGGATAGCTCCCCACACACACATAGATACTCCCTGCCACCTTGTGTACTAACAGTTTTCATGTGTAAATGATATTAATCGAAGCAGCAGTGCTACCAAGAAGCCTTGTAGCTGTGCTTCCTGAGATTACATAGATATGGTTGAAAGACAGCACAGCCCCTACAAATTGTGATGAAGTTCTTTGCAAAATTAGGACCCTGGGCTGCAGCTGTAGATGGATCTAGTATAATTTCGTATAAAGTCTGTGCAATGTGGACAAATCAGCACTCCTAAACTTGAGCATTTCCTGATATCTATATTTTAAATTGACAACTGTAATGGAGTGATAACATAGGGGGTTTTATTTGCATTATGTATTCTAATATTGGCGAAACTGAGTTACAGCATACTAGTAGTTGTAGTAAGTGAAAGGTTTGACTATCAAGTTACTTTGCACTGCTTTCAGGTGGGGAATTAGGCCAGCTGGCTCTTTGAAACAGCATGAGGTGAAATTCTAGCATCTACAGTGCATTTCTGATACTGAAAGCTCCATTACGCGTTGCCCGATCCTCTGCCAGTGTGTTTTAAAGTTCTTTATTATGCAGTTTTTGCACTTAGATTTTCCACACACATCTCTTATAGTATCAAATCTTTATAATGTGGAAAAGTTTGTGAAGCATCACGAACCCCAAGCATTCAAAATCATGAGTCAGGCCACAAAACCGCCCCCATGAGATTTAGTATATAAATAAATGTGGGGTCTTATTTGCTTTCCGGCTTTTGAGCTTTTAGGGGGTCACTTTTTCAAGCTGTCTTCTGCAGCCGTGACAGCTGAGACCTGATTCCAGGAGCTGGCGCTTTAAGCAAAACACCAGCTAGTGCGAGCCTCATTATAAAATTGTGGGAATTGGTAACGCTAAGTCATATGGATGAATATTAACAAAAATTAGGCCTCAGAAATGCAAATATGTGCTTAAAGCTGAGCATATGCGTAACCTTTGCAGGATCTTGGCCTTGGTTTGTTTTCCTCTGAAGAATTTAATATTGGTCAATATCAGAGACATTAGCAAATATCTTCTATCCTGAATTGAGCAGAGATCCTCCCACCCACCTATGCCCTGCTTACATTAGAAAAACTACCCATTTACTGAGAACGTCGGTAATTTTAATAATTTTATTACAATAATGTTAAAATAAAAGAAATGGTACAGAGTTTAAGCGAAGAAGTTTCTGGTTATCAGGGAATAAGGTATAGATTACTAAAGGGTGCGGAACATAGTTTCCCTTTGTCTGCACTTGCAATTAAGTTCAGCACGCATAGCTAACAACCGTTCTCAGCTTTTTCAGTGTAGGCAGGACCCCAGCGAACCCTTCACACCACACTGTAATGGATATTTATCACCTGATTAACTTGTGAGGGTGACTAGAGCTTGGTTAAGAATAAATAACAAATAGTTTACTGACAGGTTTCAGAGTAGCAGCCGTGTTAGTCTGTATTCACAAAAAGAAAAGGAGTACTTGTGGCACCTTAGAGACTAACCAATTTATTAGAGTATAAGCTTTCGTGAGCTACAGCTCACTTCATCAGTTTATTCTGGAAGTTTTTCTGTGTGCAAATTGTCTGCAAACAGATCTGTTTTCTCAGATTCAGCCATTACTCAGAATGATTGGCCAGATAGCTTTTGTGACTGATGTGTGGCCTGAAGCTTATTCACAAGCAGCACATTGTGAAATATTCATTATGAAATGTCTGAGCTCTTTTGGCTGGACACAGAGGTCACTGCAACTCAACACAAAAATTGGGGATGAGCCAATTGGATTTTTTTTTCCATGCAGAACTCTGTATTTTACTCACAGAAAAGCAGTTAACCAAAAAAAAATCTGTATGGAACACAGGGATTCCACAGATCAGCATTTATTACCCATCCCTGGGCGACAAAAACAGCCTTATCCCAGGGAACCTACAACTTCCTGTTTCTGGATCAGCTGCTTTTATGGCCTCTCCCTGGAGCTCTGTGTGGGCCAGAGATGGAATGAATTCGGGTTATCTGGTCTCTGCACCCAGTCACATGGTGTATTTCTGTGCCCTGAATGGATGACATGCTTTTTTTCAATATGCAGCACTCCCTTTTTGGACTTTGACGTCTGCACAGATATTCACAAAAACCAGTGTCATTCCTCCCTCCCTCCCTCCTTCCCCTCCCCTCCCCTCCCCTCCCCCTTGAGAGAAAGGAATACACATCTCCTTGTGTCTGGATGACTGTCTCAACAGATCACCTTTATGGATCGATGTTACACAGAGCCTGGCAGCCACTGCTACATGCCTTCAAGATCATGGCTTTGAGGGAACAAGAGCCAATTACAGCCCTCGCAAACCCCCAGTATTAGTGGGGTCTGGTCACCATCCAAGACTGTGTCTTTATTTCAGAGGAAGATGGTGTCTGTGATTTATCAGTCATTGGCTTACAGCTCCTAAGCTACAATTCTTGACTCAGCTCTGGCTCTTTTGGTCTCATACATGAATACCTTGTGCAATTCCTTGATTTGTTTCTATCCTGCAACTGCAACAAACCAGTACATAAAGATCTTGGTCTAGAGCCAGTATTACCATTGCCTGATGAGCTCATCTTTGATATTATTCTGTAGCTACCTGATATCAGGTCCAGGTAAGGTGGTCATCAGCATGGCTAGCAGGCTGCCATGTAAGAGGCTGTAAGAGGAGCACATTTGGGCTGTTGTGTAACTCAAGCAATGCGGTGCCAGGAGGAGTTTTGATATTTAACGGTTCTAGAGTTATCATCCATCGTAATCCCCCTTTTCCGGCTGATGATTCTTCAGAAACCTGGGGTGAATTCCTAACTCCATTGAAGTCAATGGCAAAACTAAGTACATAAACTTCTAGGAAGGCCAAAAATCTTCAGCAGTGCCCAGGAAAGCAACTTTGATAATGCCTAATGTCTGAGACTAGTGTAGGAATCAGGTGAATCCTCACAGTTACCACTCAAAGTTTGCTTTCTGCAAATCTCTTGCAACATTCACTTAAAATTTGCCCTTTAAGCAAACCATCTTGCCAGTAAACTAATTCACAGAAAAGCAAACCTAGAAGGAGGTGTGAATACGGGCAAAGCGAATTCATTTACAAATTGAGATGAATTGAGGGAAATATTTTTCAGTCTGCACCTGAACTCTGATCCAGATGGCCGGAGATTTCCCATGGGAAGACTGCATGCACTGCATTGCCATAGCATGAACAAAGTCTTGAATAATACAGCTTCCAAAGGGAAGGTCTATAGTATGCCATAGATGTGCTTTAAATGTCACAGTTGCTCAAGTGTTGTAGAAACTCTGTTGAAATATATTGTTTTCTATTTCAGGCTTTGGAGAATTTTCCACTGCTGATGTACATTTTGGCAGCTAAAACATTAATTCTTTGCTTGGCATTTGCTGGAGCAAAAATATACCAGAGTAAAAAACTTGAACAAAAAATGAAAAAAGAACATGAGGCAAAGCTGAAAAAGGAAGCAGAGAAGAAGGAAGATTGAAGAATCTTACAAGGTATAGAATTACTGGCTCAACTGGTGTGTGATAACAGCAGGAGGGCAGTATACTGTTATAGCTCATTATGATGTTTTGGTTCTGATCTAGCTGGATTCAAGTGTTATCTTGCTCATCACCACTTATCCTGTAGTCAAACAAAAATATTTCCTGTGTTACTTCAGCACATGCATGTACGCTAAGTGGTTCAATCCTCTACCACTGACACAATGATCACCAGAAAAGTCACATTGTTGTGCATGACCTTTAAGAGATCTTTGTACGAGATTCTCTTTCTGCTATGTATCTACCTAAGCTTTTAGACCATGCTCAGCACCTATGGGATCTGAGCACCAGAAGACAAGTTTAAATTGGGCTCAACACAGGGGTAACTGGATGAGCTAATGGTCCCGTCTGACCTTTTAAAAAAAATCTAAGACTTTAAAGAAAACTTAAATCTCTCACATAGTTTAAGTATGTTACAGGACGAAAGTGCTTTAGCTGGAAGAGCAAAACCATGTCGCAAGGAGTTCTCCGAGGTGGATATATCATGCAAGTTTCACTATACAACAGGCTATGCACTTTACTGGTATAAATGGGCCCCATTTTGGGAGCTGTGAGCAGTGCTCGGTGCTTAAAGGTCTTGCATACCCTTGCCTCTGACTGGCTTGAGAGAGAGCTGAGCACGCTCAGCAACTGATAGTGCTCATAGCATGGAGGAAGTATAGTCGTGCCAGTATAATGTACACCATCTGGGATGTGGTACCAAGAAGAGTGTCTTCTGCTCTAATCACTAGACTGCAGGGGGGATCAAGAGACAGGGGTGCTATTCTCTGCTCTGCCACTTGTTCGCTATGTGACTTTGGACAAGTCACTGTCTTGCTCTGTGCCTTAGTTACTGTATCAGTAAAATAGGGATAATATGACTTCCATAGTGCTTTACTTCTTTACATTTACAAAGTGTTGTTATTAGCAGAACTCCTGTTGCATTTTTTAAATTAAGGTTCACCCCATGTAAGAAATCAATTTCAATTTTTAAAAGTGTTAGCAATTTGGGCCCAAGTCCTGTCACCATTATTCTTCTTCCAAAACTCCTTCTTGGGTGAATGGGAGTTATGCATAAAAGTTGGTGGCAGAATATGACCCTAAGAATAAGTTGTGAGAATGCAGTGGTTGTCTATATGCCAAGTTGCTTCACCACTTTAGGTGAAGCTTCAGCTGTGATTTTAAACTGACTTAGTTAACTGGTGCACAAGGCTCCATAGACACTCCTATTTCAGTTTAAACCAGACTTATTGCAGTTTGGCCCAAGCTGATTAGGAACAGGTTTAAGGCAAATGGAAATACATTCTATTCTTAAACCGAAATAAGAATTTCCGCACAGGAGTTTGCAATGATTTAACTAAACCTGTTCAACTAAACTGGTGCAAGCTGTAGACAAGGCCTAAGGAAAACAGCAAAGGGCAGAGAGAAAAGTTTCCATGAGACACATTCATTCAGTATGATTCTGCATGTGAATCTAAACACCAAAATGGCAGCTCCCTGTGTTCCAAATATCCAGTCAACAGCATGGCAGCATCACGCCATGCACCACAGGGAGGATCATTGTTAGCTGAGACAGGAAGATACAGAGGAAAATGTTTTGAATTTCTTCCGTGTATCGTCCTTTGATTTGGCATCTGGGAAGCACTAATTTATGAACTAGAAAGATAGGGAAGAACTATTCTCTTTCTCTATCATGTTTCAGTGACTGTTTTATTAAAATTCTACTAGGCTAGGGATAAGGTTTCAAAAATAAATATCCAGGGCTGGTGTATATGTGGGAGGAGAAGTGTTCAGGAGTCCTCTCCCACCATTCAAGCCACTGGGACACAACACTAGGGAGGTGTGGGAAAGTCTGGCTGTCACTGTGGCCTGAATTTGCAAGGGAACATGGTTTCCTGCCTAAGGGCTATACCCTGACCCTCCATTAGCTAGTGTTCAGACTATGGTCAGTAGCACTCCGCTACTTTTACAACAGCAGCAAAACCTACCCTGCCTGTGTGCCGTCGCTGGCCCGGCCAGTAGAATTCGGGCCAGAAGCATTCTTGGCACAAAAGTTATACCTGCCAGTGTTGGAGATTTTCCCCCCAAAAGGCATAATTTGGTCCTGATGCGTTTTCTCATTTATATTGCCTGTCATCTTAGACTGTGAACACTGGAGCAGGGAGCAGGTCCTCCACTTGGCACTGTACAGCAGTGAGAATGTTTTGCATGTTTAACAAGTAATAAAAATTCTGCTGGAGAGAGAGGCTAAACCAAAGTAGTTGCATCCCTGCTTCTGCCTGGTGTTCGGTTTCATGTGGAGCCCTTCCCTGATGTTACCCTCTGAGAGAGCCATGCTGCCATGAAGCATGGGGAGGTCCAGGGAGTACTGAGGAGATGGGCCTCCACAAGAATACCTTGGCTATCCAAAGATGGCCCCAAATCCTCAGGATCTCCTCACAGCTATTGGGACACTCATGAACTGGAGGATCAATTTCTTCTTTGTTTACATGGGGAATGGTGGCAGCGGAAGGAACCCTCCAACCCAAAGGATGTTCTAACACAAGAACATCAGAATGGCCATACTAGGTCAGACCAATGGTCCCTCTAGCCCAGTATCCTGTCTTCTGACAGTGGCTGGTGCCAGATGCTTCAGAGAACAGAAGAGGGTAGTAGTTACTGAGTGATCCATCCCGTTTTCTAGTGCCAGCTTCTGGCAGTCAGGGGCTTAGGGATACTCAGAGCATGGGGTTGCGTCCCTGACCATCTTGGCTAATGGCCATTGATGGACCTATCCTCCATGAACTGATCTTAATTCTTTTTTTGAACGTAGTTATCCTTTTAGCCTTCACAACCTCCCCTGGCAATGAGTTCCACAGGTTGACAGTGTGTTGTGTGAAAAGTACTTCCAAATGTTAGTGTTAAACTTGCTGTCTATTAATTTCATTGGGTGACGCCTGGTGCTTGTGTTACATGAAGGGGTAAATAACACTTCCCTATTCACTTTCTCCACACCGCTTTGTGCAATCCACATAGTGTTAAGGCTGCAGAGCTTTGTGTTTGGCCATGGCTTTCCACATGGGAAAGCTGATTTAGAACAGTGGTTCTCAACCTATTTGGGCTCAGCACGCATTTGTAAATGTTTATGGCCTGTCACAACCCAGTAAATACTCTGAGGGTGGAGGGTCTGGGGCAGAGCTGTAACTAGGCATTTTAGTGCCCAGGGCAAGCAAGCATATTTACGCCCCCTACCAGAGGTGACGTGTTGGGAGGTCACGTGCCTCCCCAGATATTTGGTTCCCCCGCCCCGCCCCAACCCAGACAGCCTGGTGGTCTGTTGAGGTTCATTGGGGGTGGATTTGGTGTCCCATCCCTGAGCCCTGCTGCGTGGGGTTGACCCCACCGAGCCCCACCTGGCATTACTGGCCTAAGCCAGCCCTGGGCAGCTGCCCCTCTTGCCCTGCCCTGGTTCTGACCCTGCCCTGAGGTGGTTTCAGGTGGATCCTGCCTGGCACTCATCCCATAGTGGCAGCTTCTGTGCTGTGGGGCTGACTGGGCTCGGCTCTTGCGTCTGGGCATTGCAAACTCCGGAGTTGTAGCACCACTCAGGTTTGGCCCCGCTCCCCTGACCGGACCAACTTTTGTGTGAGTGGAGTTGTGACCTGGCTCATGGGTTGCAGTGCCACTCACTCAAATTTGGCCGACTTAGACTCCCCTCGTCATGACAGTTGGGCCAAACCTGAGTGGCGCTGGGACCCCAGAGGCTGCAGTGCCTGGAACAAGGAGGCGAGCCCAGCCAGCCCTGTGGGACAGGAGCCACAGGAGCTGCCACGTGACCCTTTGAAACATTCTGGCGACCCAATGTTGGGGCCCAACCCACAGGTTGAGAAACCCTGATTTAGACCATATGTTGTAAGCATAGCACATTTGCTGTTCTCACTAATTTTATCATTGTTTTTTCTCTGCAGATTTCCTGACATTTCCTGCTCATGTGGATACCTTTCCCGGGAGGGTGAAGACTTCCCTTAGATGGAACGATGTGTCAAAGAAATAAACCGTCCCCGAGCAGCATTCATTTAAACTGCATATTGACTTTTTATACATGTAATAAGAATACCCATCCTCTATTTATACAATAAAGGTTCCACAGTAGGAACGGGCTGGGTCTCTGCTTATCAGAAATGCTGCACCTAAGGCAGGTGCTGTAAAAGAGGCTGTTCTTAAAATCAGCTGTGGAGTGCAGAAAAACAATCACTTCTAACTAGGAAATCCATCACAGGTGCCTCAAGCTGGTGGAGATAGCAGGAGGCAGATAATAGAAAGCCCCAGACTCTCCTTGCTCCTTTCTCAAGGCAACCAGCACCAGCTGCAGAGGAGAGCCTAGGGCATGCCTAGTCCCGCCCCTGGACCCAGAATAACCAATCCAGGGTGTAGGCTGTTAGGGACAATATCCATGTGTCTTCCTAGATCTACCCTACATGCAGCGCCTAGTGCACACAGTGCTGTACTGTAGTAATAGTAATAATAGCACAAATCAAACCAGAACTATTAAAACTTGGCAGTTTCTGCTCTTCTGAGGAGTTGGAGGTCTCTCTTGCATTATTTTGCTACGCAGAGAACACTTAGAGATGCCAATAGTTACAGCTGCCTCAGTATTTCCATTATAAAGAGTCATTTGTCAGTGGCTTATAACTTCTCAAAGTTTCACCTTTGTGTCTGATATTTGAGGGAAAAATCAGGCCTGTGGCTCTGAGGTCACGTTTCGGGCCTCTGTGTAGTGTAAGAGGTGACCAAACAGTGGCTCACTGCCACCCTCTTTCTGCGACTGCAGAATTGTGGTACCTGGTGAAATCAAACAAGCAATTCTAGCTTTTGGAGACTGTGTAGAAATTGTGGGCATTGATTTGTTAACTGCTCATGTCACAGGTGCAGCTCTGGGGCAAGATACCTGGTGGGTTTCAGTAGCACAAAATTACATCGGCTACTATTAACTGTGATGACTTTTTATAAAAACTTAGCAGTCTAGCTAGCTACGTCAGTAATAGTCTCTGACAATCCATGTTTTGTAAAACTTATACATGTACTAGGGACAGAAACTGAGAAGGTGTGGAAAGGTGAAAGCATCTGTGGTGGTACAGAACTCCTGCATCTTGCACCGTGAGTCTCCAATAGTTTTCAGCTGACAAGCCTGTCCATGGAATATTTAGGTACTGCCTGGGGCCATCATGTGGCAACCACAGTGAATTGCAACAGTTTCCATGTCTGCCTCTGGATCATGTGCATGTATGAACATGGAGTGCAGTCTCCTTTAATGACTCCACAGCATTCAGTTCCATTCTGCTACACTGTCGGGGGGAAAAGCACACACACAAATGATATTTAATCGAACTGTAAGGCCCAACCCTTCAGAGAAAGCACATGGAAGTCCACTGGCTTCAAGAGGATGTCATGCTTTGTCAGCTAATGACTGAATGTATCAGAGCTGATATGCCAACATATCTGGGCCATATCTTCATGATCTTCCCTGATTTTTAGAGTCCTGTAGCTAAAATGACCCCCACTCTAGGAAGTGGCATACATGGGTGCAGTCCAAGAGCAGATTTTTAAACACGCTTAGGATAGCAATCATTTGACTGTGTTGGAGTGTGGGTGTCTACCCTGAACCATGATTATGTAACAAAATGGCACCTCCTCCCTCAAAACAGTTGCCCCCCCTGCAGAGTCAGCAAAATATGGGCCTACTTTAGGAAAAAAAAAAAGGGTGGGGGGGAGAAAACTTGCTTAGTGCACAAAGCAACTGAGGCTGGCATTAGAATTTGTGGGGCCCCAACCTATCAATGGTCACCTGTGCAAATTGGTGAGGATTTTTACAGGTGACCACAGACCCAAATCCTTGGATCTTAGAACAATGAAAAAGCATTCAGTTTTCTTACAAGAAGACTTTTAATAGAAGTAAAAAAGAATCACCTCTGTAAAATCAGGATGGTAAATACCTTACAGGGTAATTAGATTCAAAACATAGAGAATCCCTCTAGGCAAAACTTTAAATTACAAAAAAGACACACAGACAGGAATATTCATTCTATTCAGCACAGCTATTTTCTCAGCCATTTAAAGAAATTATAATCTAACATATACCTAGCTAGATTACTTACTAAGTTCTAAGATAGGTTTCAGAGTAACAGCCGTGTTAGTCTGTATTCGCAAAAAGAAAAGGAGTACTTGTGGCACCTTAGAGACTAACCAATTTATTTGAGCATAAGCTTTCGTGAGCTACAGCCCACTTCATCGATGAAGTGAGCTGTAGCTCACGAAAGCTTATGCTCAAATAAATTGGTTAGTCTCTAAGGTGCCACAAGTACTCCTTTTCTTTTTAAATTCTAAGACTCCATTCCTGTTCTGTCCCCGGCAAAAGCATCACACAGACAGACACAGACCCTTTGTTTTTCTCCCTCCTCCCAGCTTTTGAAAGTATCTTGTCTCCTCATTGGTCAATTTGGTCAGGTGCCAGCGAGGTTACCTTTGGCTTCTTAACCCTTTACAGGTGAGAGGATTTTTCCTCTGGCCAGGAGGGATTTTAAAGAGGTTTACCCTTTCCTTTATATTTATGACAACCTCCTACAAAAAATCTAGTGCTGTCCTATTGCTGGAGAAAACTGGAAATGTATTTCTATTTCTTATGTTTGCATGTAGTTTACATCACTCTCACTTGTTCTTAACATAAAAGAGCTTAAACCCAGGCAGACTATCCAGGAGCTAGATTCTAATGCCCAAAAGTAATTGTGAAAAACAAAATGGGCTTAAAATTAATAGGTAAAAATGTGAGCCACTCCCCTTTCTCCCAATTCTGCCCTAATGTCCTACTAAACTTCCATGCATGAAGTACTTGGGCATATTGTTAAACAAAGGGCTAGGAAATTTGGTATTGATCTAGTCATTGCATGCCTGCTCCATGAACTGGAGCAAATAAAGTTTTCATTGAGAGGCTGCTCCTTGAAAAAGTGTTTCCACTTCAGAACCAATTAGCCAGTGAGATAGTATGTAATTTCAAGCTATTTGCATTCCTGCTTGCCTTGGGCACCTGATATGGCTCTTTCATCAATATTAGAATTCGCATCCGCCTCTCATCTGACCTCTAACCTTTATTCAGAGTTACTTGAATTACTTTATCCTACTTGTGCAGTTTAATCGTGCAAATAGAGATGGGGACAGGAATTAAGATATATGCTTTGATAATAGGTCATGATCAAATGTATTGGACTATACAGTACTACAAGGGCTGGTACTAGTGAGACTATACAGAAATCACAGCAACTTAAAACCATACAAAGAATGTATTACACTCATCCATGCTAGTTTAAATGCCCTCTGCTGGGAATTGGGTGCATGTTATTTGTTAATATCCTATTATTAAAAATGGTTAGTCATAGAAAATGCTTGTCATTCTAAATTACCAGCCCAGTCAGAACTATATTATTATGTATTATTTTTATTACTGTACTGCCTAGGGAGCTCTAGTCATGGACCAGGACCCCATTGTGCTAGGTGCTGTCCCAAAGAGCTATATTAGCTATGTGGTTTTTCATCATCTTAAAGGATTGCAACATCCTGTAGAGAATAGGTTGCAATTTCCCTCAGTTGTGCAAAAGAACTTAAGGTGGATGTGACAGGTTGGGTCACAGAGATCCCCTTGGGACTGTCACCTGATGTGCTGAAACTACCTCTTAGCCCGTTTTCTCTGATGGCCTCGGACTCCGGAACCCTGTCTTGTTGAGCCAGACACACTAGCCTGCTGCAACACAGACCCAGGGTCTGACCCACACCCCCAAAGCTGCAGACTTAACTGAAAACAGCTCAGCAAGCACTCCTGTCTCCAGCACCCAGACACGCCCAATGGGATCCTAACCCCAAATAAATCTGTTTTACTCTGTATAAAGCTTATACAGGGTAAACTCATAAATTGTCTGCTCTCTATAACACTGATAGAGAGATATGCACAGCTGTTTGCTCCCCCAGGTATTAATCTCTTACTCTGGGTTCATTAATAAACAAAAGTATAAAAAGTAGGATTTAAGTGGTTTCAAGTAATAAAGGCAGAACAAAGTAAGTCACCAAGCAAAATAAAGCAAAAACACGCAAGTCTAAGCCTAATACATTAAGAAACTGAATACAGGTAAATCTTACCCTCAGAGATGTTCCAATAAGCTTCTTTCACAGACTAGACTCCTTTCCAATCCTTTCCCCGGTACAGTTCTTGTTAGTTCCAGCTCAGGTGGTAAGTAGGGGTTTTCTCATGTCTGCAGCCCCCTTTGTTCTGTTCCACCCCCTTTTATAGCTTTGGCACAAGGTGTGAATCTTTTGTCTCTCTGGATCCCCACCCCTCCTTCTAAATGGAAAAGCACCAGGTTTAAGATGGATTCCAGTTCAGGTGACATGATCACATGTCTCTGTAAGACCTTATTCTTCATTACCCACACGTCCACAGGAAGGCTTGCAGGTAAATAAACCATCTACAACCAATTGTCCTAGTCAATGGGAGCCATCAAGATTCTAAACCACGATTAATGGCCCAGACTTTGCATCATTACAGTAGGACCCCTACTGTATATTTGAATGTACAGTATTTGAATTCTACTCTATGTAGAATATTTCATATTCCTAGTTTCAGATACAAGAATGATACATTCATACAAATAGGATGAACACACTCAGTAGATTATAAGCTTTGTAATGATACCTTACAAGAGACCTTTTGCATGAAGCATATTTCAGTTATATTATGTTCACACTCATTAGCATATTTCTATAAAACATATGGGGTGCAGTGTCACAATGGATAAGCTCCTGCCTGTGTTAAACTTTTAAAAGTTACTGTGTTACTATGACACAAATCGCTTGAGTAGGAAGGTCTTATTTCTGAGACTGATGACAATAATGAAGAATCTCATGCGATAGGGGAAGTTTCTCTCTTGCTTATAAAGGGCCTTTACTCACACTGAGTAGTGCCTGACTCTGCAGCTAGTCCCATTGACTTCAGGGGGGACGGCTCAATGTGAGTAAAAGGTGTCTTAATCTGTCCATAAAGAAAAACACAACTATGCAAAGGGGAGGCACATAAGCTCAGTAGGGAGTTGCTGTGTTGGTGAAGCAATCCAGCACTTTGTTTTGTTCTTGTGTTTGGTTCAGATTCTGATCTTATTTCTGCCATAGTAAATCCAGAGTAATGCAATGGATTTATTCTGGATTTACCCTGGGCTAACCCAGATCAGATAGTTTTATTCTTGTGTATAGTGTAGTATTATTGTTTAAAGGTCAAGAAAGACATTCCAAAAATGTGCTGTATATCATCCAGTTTGTTAATGAAATAATGAATACTGTGCTGGCTAAGCAATTATTGTCCTTCATCACTCAAAAGACACACTGGGTCAGATTCTCTTCTCAGGGTGTTTTCACACCAACTTAACTCCACTGACTTGAGACGAACTACTTCTCATTCACACCAGTGCAAAATCAGAATCAGGCCCATGGTATTGGAACAATAAAAGCTTTTCCTCTCATACCTTTTCTACTCCTTCAGTAACATATACTCATACTTGGGCCATTCCCATTTACAGCATTTAGCCTGTCACTGTCACTTCCCCTTCCACCCTCCCACCCCTAAAAAGAGCAGCAGTTTATAGTAATTGAACACAAAGCTGAGAAAAGACACACTTTGAAGCATATATTCACACGTTACTAGAAAATATACTGTAGGGAAATGATACTGCTCTGACTCCACCCTCATCCCCCAGGGAATGGACTAGATTTCCTAATTAACTAATTTACTTTTCCACCTCTAATTTCTATAATATATTATGTAGTTTCCACACATGGAAAAAGTACTTTGGATTTTCAGTGCATCAATCAAGCCATTAGAATAAAAATGGCAAGCATCATGAGATCCAAATGTTTTCTTTAAGTTGTGAAGTTTTGTCATTTTCTGTGTAAGAGGCACATGGGAGAAGTATACAAAATAATGAATAGTGTAAAGAGGGCAAATCATGCACACTTATTTATAACAACAAGGGAACATTGAAATGGAACATTGAAATGGAAAAGGCAACACCAGTTAATTTTGATATGAAGAAATACTCCTTTAAACAAGTCGTACTTAACCCATGCAACTCATTGCCACAAGATATTGAGTCTGAGAGCTTAGTAGGATTCAAAAAAGGATTAATCATTTAAATGGATAAGAAAAGCACATAGTTACATTAGGTTGAGTGCAATATTTCATCTGAAGGGATATAAACCAATTACTGATTGACAGGGTTAGAAACAAACTTTCCTCCTTGGCAGGTTATTGCATAATTTACCTCTATGGGGTTTCTTGTATCTTCCTCTGAAACATCTGGTGCTGCCCAATATCAGATAACGAGTCTGAAGTGGTATGCCAATACCTATGTTTTATGTTAAAGACAATAGTAACTTGAATTCCTCTGGCTTGTTTTCCCTGTTAAGCATAAAAGACAATGGCATCTATGCTTTCCACCTCAGATGTACTTTACTCCTTAGTAGATCTCCCAAGTGGGTCAGAGATGGGCCTGAGCTGCAAAATTCATATACTGATCAGGATCCAACTCAAACTCTGGGGTTTGATTTGGTGAAGGAAAGAAGAAAGCCATAAAATTCAGACCCAGATCAGCATCTGAACTTGTCCCAAAAATCAAGCTGTTTGGATTCTGGGTTTTGGTTTGGGCCCATCTCTGTGATTAAGGGAATTAAGTCTATCCATCCCAACACTTATACACCATTTACCACCCTAGTCCTGGACCACATGAAGAGATTAAAATTCAGATTAACATGATGTTTGTTATTAAGATCATTGTTGATGTTTCTGTTTTAGGGTGGCCTCTAAGGAGGGAAGTGGCTCTGCAGAGCTGGTACACTGGCTAATTGGTCGTTTATTTTATTTATTTATTTTTAAATCAAAGAGCATTTGTTGTTTGCAGGAGGAAACCTTCAAGCAAATGTATCAAGGTAGTAATTCTCCCATCTCCGCACTTTGTTAGTCGCCATCTTCCATTTGCTTGGAGTCATCTTTTCTAGTCCTTTCTCAACCAAGTCACTGAAAAGTATACACCTGTAGGAGTAAGTTCTCTCAATGGACCTCAGACAAAATTCCTTTCTGTTGTTGATAATAAACCACTTCAAAGAAGACCACGCTACATCCATAGGGTGGAGATAGTTGTAGGGCAGAGGCACAGAGAGAAGCTCATGGCCATTGGCTTTAGCAATCTGAGGGCAGCACTCAATGCTGGACATGTAAATGACTGATGGGACCTGCGGGTGAGTTATCTTCTCCTGAGCGGTGGGTTCTTTTGTCTGCCTTTTCTCTCTCACTACGATGATGCATTTCCCATAGAACTTGTTCAGAGAATCGCAGAATTCCTGAAAGATGTCTTCATGCTGCTTCATGGGCAATTCATTTCTTAGCAATATTCTGTATCTCCAAGGCACCCAGCCTTGACTGCTTGCAGCATGAACGAGTGTCCATGTTGGCCAATTCAGGCTGTCTTCCTGCAGTATCTTTTCCCCTGTTATGAGAGATTCTGAAATATCAGTTTCTCCTAAGAAGATGGTGTTGAGACCATTAAACTGCAGAGTCCTCAGTGCTTTTAAATACTTCAGGCACTGCTTCCTCGCAGCAGTGTCAAAGGAACTCCTGTGGATGATGTGCTTTAAAAGAGGATTTACAAAGTGATACATGTTGCTTTCCCCGGGTTGCTCTGAAGTTCACAGAAGGTTCTGATGATACAGGGTAGGAAAGTGATGATCTCATAATGGCTTTCATTACACTGGTGTTATTCAGTAGCCTCATAACAGACAGTGCACGGCGTTAGTATTTTCAGACGGCTGATCAAAATTCAGAGCGATCTCAGGAAATAATAGCTCTGTCGTGCTAATTAAACTACAGTTGTGCAGCAAGCTGTAAAGGACTTTGTCATCAGGATGTTTTTCAATCTGAAAATCATCCCCCTCGCCTCGCCTACCTCCCCGTGTTTATTAACATAACCTATCCCA
The DNA here is from genome assembly GCF_965140295.1 of Lepidochelys olivacea. Classification (NCBI taxonomy): domain Eukaryota; kingdom Metazoa; phylum Chordata; order Testudines; family Cheloniidae; genus Lepidochelys; species Lepidochelys olivacea. The sequence continues at coordinate 165,872,116 of NC_140411.1, read as the reverse complement.
GCTTAGTGTGGTATCTGCCTCCTGTCGTGGTAACTAGGCTACACAGAGGATGATGAGCCTGTTACAAACCTTGGCTAGGGTAGGTCTTTAGCTCAAGCCATACGGGCGGGTCTGGATTACAATCTAGAGGTCCAAGGTTTGATCTTCACTGTCAATGGTCAACCAGGGGGGTGGCGTTACAACAAGACAGTGATGGCTGAATTTGGAAAAGAGAAGGTTTTGGAAGGGGGTGTTAACGCAGCCACTGGTGGAACACACCTGCCAAAGTGGCAGTAAGAGTTCTCTGGCCTGCCCCCGATGCTGTTGGAAGGCAGGGCAAGTAGAAGACTGCTAGGAGTGGGATTAACCAGGGGTATTTAGATGCCTAACTGCCACTTTAGATGATACATCCAATATTTAGAAGCCACTGGCCTTCACAATCCCCCTGCTCAGCTGCCACCTAACCCTGTCAGTGCTTAAGGCTCTGTCTAAACCCAAAAAAGCAGCCCACAGCCATGAGTCTCAGAGCCAAGCTTAATTGACTTGGGCTCATGTTATGGAGCTAAAAATAGCCAGATAGATGCCCTGGCTTGGGCTGGAGCTTGGGCTCTGAGACCCGGTGAGGGGGGAAGGTCTCAGAGACAAGGCTCTGGCCCGAACCTAAACGTCTACACAGCTAGTTTTATTCACATAGTGTGAGCCTGAGTCAACTGACCCAGGCCCTGAGACTCGCTGTCGAAGGTTTGGGTCTTTTTGCTGTATAGACGTATCCTAAGTTTCCACTATTAAAGTGCCTGTGGTGTCTAAATTTCAGTGGCTGGGCATGCACAAAGCTGCCTAAATCCTGACACTACCCAGCAGCGTGGTGCTAACTCATGCCTAAGCCCCAGAGATATTCACAAAGTAGGGATCCATCCTGCCAGCACCTAAGTCCTCCTTGTGAAACTAGCCTTGCTGTCACCCAAGGAAACAAGGCAAAGGGGGGAATGACGGGAGGGAGAAACTAAGGCTAGTTTGGGGATGGAAGTCATGTGGGGATGGCATGTTGATGGATCTCCTTCATCTTCCTCTCTCCTGAAGACTGGCGTGTATGTGGTTGGGGGAACGGGATGAAGAAAGTTTTGCGTGGGGGACTGAAAATGGGTGAGGTATATTTCAAGACTTAATTTCTTACCAACTTTCCCCCCACCTTTAGAGGTACACACAGGTTGTTTCTTCTATAAAAATCTGGAAGTGCTAACCTCAGGATTGCTCAACCCTTACCTGTATCTACTTGCCAGGCACTAAACTCTGGCAGATTATTAGTTTTCTAGGTTGGATTACACAATTAAATTCTCTGGCACAAACTCTTCAGTCTCTGAATATTGCGTACATGTCTCTGAACAGAGCATAGCCTACGACCCACAGGATCACTTCCGTAACATTCCTCTTCTTGCCACCTCAATTCCCCAGGTGGACATTTACTGCCTTTTTATCATGAACCAGCTAGTGAGAATTCTGTGAGTCCAAAATACATGTGAAGGGAGGGCAGGAATGCCATCTCCAGTGACTAATGCAGCTGACCCATTGCCCGAGTTTTGAAGCTGGCTCTGCTTGCTAAGGATAATGAGTGATCCTGCCATTCGTTGTAGCCTTGTTACATAGAGAATGCAAGACTAGCAATTTGGAGATGCAGCCTGTCTGCAGCTCCCTCAGCTGAAAAATGATGGAAGGTGTAGATCATGCATACCTGGGAAAATGTTGGATGAACCTACAATACATATCCATCATATGGGAATGGATCACAAGTCAATACTTATGCATATTTATTAGCAGAGTGTAGGCTTTCAGTGTTAGGCCCCAATCTTACATAGACATACATGGGGTTAACTCTACACACTAATAGGGTTACCAGGTGTCTGTGTTGGATCATATTAAAGAAGTTCTGTATTAAAATCACAAATGAGTTTGATTCCCCAGAGTTCAAATTCCAGGGTATTACTAATTAAGAGGTCTCTTGGTTTTTGGTACTGTTTTTCTCCCTCTATGTGTGAAACTTGCAAGCTGCTAATTGTGTTAGTACATTCTAAGACAGAGTCTGTTCTCAAAGCAATTCACAGAGAGAGAGACTCAAAGCAATACTCTAACAACAGAAACAGCACCCAGAGACTCCCGCCCTTTTGTTGTATTAACAATTGTGATTAAAATAGAGATAGAGGATGTATGTGGATGGATGTTTGGTGTGGATAATAACTGAATGATCAGGGAGGTGCCAGCCTAAGAATCCAGTGTCCATCGGCTGAAGAAGGCATCAAGTGGAAATAACCAGAGGACACCCCCCCCTCCCCCCGGAGGGCAGACTGGAATCCACCCAACAGCCTCAAGAATGGGAGAACCAAAGAACAAGATAACATCTAGCAGCACGGAGCCGTCAGGAATGTGCTATCTGCTGATTGATTCAGCAACAGCATGATGAAGCAATTCCCATAGACTGGCATAGGAAGAAATTCCTATAAAAATAGACTCTAAAAAGTGAGAACTTTGGGGTCTGATTCTGCAAACCAACTTCCAGGAGCATCAGATGAGCATCTGACAAGGCCCTGCTCCCTCCTCATGTCCAGACCACCTGGCCAGTGGCTTGGCATGAGCAACTCTAAGGCTGGTAACTATGATAACAACCTTGCAGAACCTGCGTGTGTGTTTGTATGAATGAATGTGTGAATAAATATGAGATTGAATGGAATGTTATAGCTATAACTAACTGCTTACTATGATTCTTTCTGTATTCACAATAAATGTGGTATTTTGTCTTTTTCCCTTTAATAAGATCCTGCTGGTTTTTAATTTATTGGTATGACATCCAGTTTTCGACCGGAACACCCGGTCAAAAAGGGATCCTGGTGGCTCCGACCAGCACCGCTGACTGGGCCATTGCATGTCCAGTTGGTGGCACCGTTGCACCACACAGTGAGGCTGGCAGGCTTCCTGCTAGCTGCCCTGACACGTGGCTCCCAGGTCAGGAAGTAGCTGGCATGTCTGGCTCCTAGCCTTAGGGGCTGCCAAGGGGGTTTGCATGTTGCCCCGCCCCGCACTTGCAGGTGCAGATCCTGTTGGCTGGGTCAGGGCAGGGGAGGAACTAGCGCGAGCGTGACTCGCGAGTGCTCAGCAGGCGGCTGTTGAGAGGTCACGTGGGGCCCCCTGCTGCCCGGCCCTCTTCTCCTCGCCCTCCTCGTGTGGCTGGGCTCAAGCTGCGGCACATGCCCTGTGGCAAACCACGGTCTGCCTGTCCCAGGAGTTCCTGCACCCAGGAGTTCGAGGTACAGGAACTCCTCACTTAAAGTCATCCCAGTTAACGTTGTTATGTTGCTGATCAATTAGGGAACATGCTCATTTAAAGTTGCCCAATGCTCCCTTCTAACGTTGTTTGGCAGCTGCCTGCTTTGTCCACTGCTTGCAGGAAGAACAGCCTGTTGGAGCTAGCTGGTGGGGGCTTGGAACCAGGGTGGACCCGGCAGCCCCCCTAAGCTCCCTGTGTGGCAGCCATCCAGCAGCTACCAATTGCTGGCAGTTCAGCTGTCCCTCCCCCCACTGCCATGTGCTGCTCCTGCCCTCTGCCTTGGAGCTGCTCCAGGGAGCCTCCTGCTTGCTGTGCGGGGGGGAGGAGGGAAGAAGGGGGCTAGCTCTTCCCCTGCTCCTGCCTTCCACTCCTGTACCCCATCTCTATGGAGCAGGGGGGCGGAGGGGACAACACGACAGGGCTCAGGACGGAGGGGGCTTGCTAGCAGCAGCTGTGGTCTCAGCTTGCTGATCTGCTTAAAAAGGCAATGTACTTAGAGTGGCATCAGCTTACTTAAAGGGGCAATGCACATCTCTCTTTCTCGCTCACACACACAGTGTGTGTCTCTCTGTCTGCCATGCTGTCTCCCCTCCCTCCATTCGTGCTGCCTTGTAGAGTGTGAGGCTACACTAACAACAATGTGTTAACTCTTGAGGGCTCAGCCAAGTGCTAGTTCATCTTTTAGCAGTAAGGCATTCCCTGGGAAATATCCCACCTTCTGACTCCTCCACCTCAACCAAGCTTCACAATCATCATTGCTGTGTACAGTATTCAATTGTTTGTTTAAAACTTATACTCTATGTGTGTGTGTGTGTATATATATAGACTTTTGTCTGGTGAAAAAAATTTCCCTGGAACCTAACCCCCACACCCCTTTACATTAATTCGTATGGAGAAATTGGATTCGCTTAACATCGTTTCGCTTAAAGTCACATTTTTCAGGAACATAACTACAACGTTAAGTGAGGAGTTACTGTATATGTATCCCTGTCTCTGAATGCTGGGAATAGGGCTACACCCCCATCGCCCTGCATCCCTCCCCATCCCAGCCCCCTGTGCACCCATCCCCCTCACTGCATCCCTCCCTCGTCCCATCCTGTCCTGCCCCCCCACCTACCCATCCCAGCCATGTACCCCTTACAGCACTCTCCCACCCATCCTCTCCACCTCCCAGAGCTGCCACCCCCATGTCCCTCAGCCCCCACAGCCCTGCACCCCATTCACCTCCATTCACTGCTGCGCTCCCGTTATGTCCCTATACACCCCTGTGCTCCCCATATCCTCATGCATCTGTAGCCTTCTGCCTCTCCCTGCATCCCCACCCACCCCACATACCCCTCCCACTGCCCCCTCTCATCCCCACCCTGCTCTCATCCTTGGCCTCTTTCTCTCCCCATCCTCTCTCTTCCACCCCTCTCCCCCCATCTTTTCCCCTCCAGCCCACCCTCCTCCCTTCTTGGTTGGGTGGTTTAGGCAGCCCCTGGCAAAGTGTATGAAAAAGTAGCTCTGTGTAGGCAAGTATGTGTATGCACTCATTGTATGTGTGTAAGAGACTGAGTGTCTTTGAGTAGGGAGGTGTGTGTATTGCCACATGTGTGTATACCTCTGTGAATAAAATTTGCAGCCTAACTCTTTGACTTTTATTCCTTTTGCTGGCTTGCACACACAAAAATTGATGACATAAAATATGCGTGTATTCATTTCATAACAAGTTTTTAAAAGAGACAGGAACTCTAAAGGAAATTCATTATTTCTTAAAAAGTGAATGTTGTTGACTAGTAACTGCAGAAAAGCCAATGTATCATACATTTCTCCCCACCTTTGTCTAGCTACATTATAAACTCTTTGTTGCAGACTCTCTCTTTTTATGGGTATGTTCAGCAGCTACCATCCTGGAGCCCTGATCTGAGTTGGGGTCTCTAGACACTAAACAACAGTTGTAATATTAAATAATGTGGAAGTATATGTGTTAGTGCATGCTAGATGTGTACACACGAATACACGTGTGTATCTGCATGTAGGTGTGGGAGTCAGTTTCTACAGATTTATTTATATAGGTATCTGGACCGGTGTGCATTTCTGTGGTTGTGCTCTATAGATTTGTATTTGGGCTTCAGGAGTGGGCCTTTAATGGACCCACTGCAGCTGTGATAATGTGTGGTCCTAATTCCACACATAAAATTACAGTAACTTTAGTGAACAAAAAACATGGATCTGGTTACAAAAAATGGGAAGGGGGATGGAAAGAATCATGAAAACCTTTGTGAAATTTCATTTTTTTAAAAATTACCCTTTTTGACTATTTTGCTGCCAGCTCTAGCATCCTGTAACAAATAAAACCTGAACTTAGCATAATACAGACAAACCTCTCAATAATGCACCCCGCGATAATGCAAATTCGGATATAATGCAATCATAAGTTGGCTCCCCCTTAAGGCCGTAATATTGTTCGCGTTTTGTCAGAATACTTTCTTTATGACATTTATAAATAAACCGCATTCTTATGGTCTTAAAAGATAAAGTGACACGTGGCCATTGCAGGCCCATTGCACTTACTTCTCAGGTTGTACATGTGTATGGTGTTTGCCTATTAACTTGTTATTAATTTCCTATATTTTAAAAAATATTTTACCATTATGGATAGGCCAGTTCACAAATGCAAGTTGTTTTCTGCCCAAGAGAAACTGTGCACCCTGGATCAATTAAAGAAGGGCAAACAAAAAACTCAGCTTGCTAGAGATCTAGGAATTAGCAAGTCCACTCTGTGACAGTGGAAAAAAGAAGAAAAGTTCTGTAGCCTACCCTGCATTCTTGAAGAGGAAATTGGTTTACAGCGTAAAAAGGTCAAGTTTGTTAATGACAAAAGCCTAGATTCAGCCTTGTACCAATGGTTTGTCCAGGCTCGCTCAGAAGGAGTTCCCATTTCTGGCCCTATTCTGAAAGCTCAAGCAGAGAAATTTGATCACCTTATCAATGGAAATGAATTCAAATTTAAGGTGAGTAGTGGCTGGCTGGACAGATTCAAGAAAAGGCACACTATAAGCAAAGTTCATGTGTCTGGGGAAATCCGCTCAGCTGATAAAGAGGCTGCCAATTCCTACCCAATTGAGCTTAAAAAGTTGCTGGAGGAAGGTTGCTACACAGCCGATCAAGTTTACAACTGCAACGAGACTGGTTTATGCTTTAAAATGTTACCCGATCACACCCTCACAACCAGGACTGATAGTCACAAACGAGAAGGTTTTAAGCAGAGGAAGGACGGAGTCACTCTCTTGTTTTGCATCAACAAGTCTGGCGGCCACAAAGTCAGACTTCGGATGATCGGAAAAGTGAGGTCTCCCAGATGTTTTCATCATGTTAATATGAAGGCCCTTCCCTTTGAATACACCAACAGCAAGAATGCATGGGTGAACAGCTCCATATTTGAAGACTGGTTCCATAAAATGTTTGTGCCAGCCATTAGGGCTCATTTGTGAAAACTCAAGCAGGAGCAAAAAGCTCTCCTCCTGCTGGATAATTGCCCTGCCCACCCCCCAGCGGAAAATCTTGTCAGCCATGATGGCAAGATTAAAGTCTCTTATCTCCCAAAGAACACTACATCAGAAATCCAGCCACTGGACGAAGGCATCATATTGGTATTTAAGCAAAACTATTGTTGCAAAATGATCAAGTGGATGGAAGTGGATAACAACTCCTCCGTTGACACATCACTGGCATCACTCATCTTGAAAGAAGTCTGTCACCTCGGTGGGAAAGCCTGGGATGCTATCTCTGCATGTTGCATTGAACGATGCTGGATAAAGGGTCTTGGTCCAGCTTTTCTGTCATCTACACATGATGATGGTAATGATGACGAGCCTGAATTTACAAGATTCATTGAAGATGACGTACATTTAGCTGAAGAAACACTCAGAGAATATGAGCACAGTCATCATGATATCCTCAACTGGTTTTCAGCAGATGACATCTGCCCCGTATATGAACACATCTCAGATGACAAAATTGTTGCAAATGTCAGCTGGAAGAATGAAGCTGCACCACCAGAGCCAGAAACCAGTGGCGCTAATGACAACAATGACAATGATGGCAACTCAACTCCCCCACCAAAAGTGTCCGAGGCAGTAAAGCACCTAGAAGCCAGTTTGAAGTGGCTGGAAACCCAAGACGTAGACAGCGTCAAAATCCTCTGACTCAGAAGCATTCTTGACTTTGCTAGAAGCCAACAGTCCATGGCAAATAAGCAGACCACACTAGATAGCTTTTTTAAGAAGTGATGAAATTTAAAATTATGGAGTCATGCAACCAGATTGACTTTGCACTCTGCGCAATGATTAGTATAGTCGATTTCACATGTTTCTTTCATTTACATGTAATTAAATTACGACTTTTGTGTTTAAAACAAGCTGGGATAACCATTGTTTTTTTTACAAAACTTAAATTGACCAGCTTGAAATAGTAAATTTTTGTAACCCCGCTATAAAGCGACCCTGCATTTATTGCAATTGAATTTTTTGGACTCCAATTATCGCGTTATAGCAGGGTTTCACTGTACATCTGTCAAAACAATAAATATGCCTGTTTGGGCCTTGCTGTGAAAATGAGCACGTGAGAGAGGGTGGGGGAGAGCAAGTGATGAAGGGAGGCAGGATGGAGTGAGCAGGGAACAGGGCTTTGAGAAGGGATGGGGAAGGGGCGGGGCATTGGGCAGGGCAGTGGGCGGGACAAGGGTGTTAGGTTTTCTGGAATTAGAAAGTTGGCAACCCTACGCACTATGAGTAGTCCCACTGACACCAATGGGAGCTGCTGGATACTCAGCACTTTTCAAAAGAAGCTCACTTATTGAGGAGCCATATGGATTGAGGAACCTAACTCTGAGCTCCCAATCTGACAATCTTGTCATTAGGCCTAGATCCTCAATGTCTGTAGATTGATTACAATGGGAGTTAGGTGCCTAAATACCTTTCAGGATCTGGGCCTTACTATCTGTATAACTACGAGAAAATCTCATACTTTAATTTCTGTATACATCTAATGTGATCAATGCCCCTCTAGTGATCTGTGTTCAAATTATTGCTAATGGCTCAGAAATTTCATTACAAAAGCTTGCATTGCTTTTTCCTCTGAATACATTTTCCATGTGGAAAGCGCTAAAAATATGCCTTTCCTTGCAGAGTCCTGCAGGGATGGCTTACCAAATCTTGCGGAGGGGGGATCCAGCTACTTTACATGCTTGTGTTTACACACACAGGTTCATCTATGTTACTGTTTCTTTTAAGTTACTTCTGAATTTTAAATAATCATCAATAGAGAATTGTGGCATAGGAGGAATAATATTGTCCAGATAGGCCCCCAAGCACAAAAGTAAAGTAGGGAGCCACCTTCTACAATGTTGCAGTTTTTTGCCCTCCTTTCCCCATGCCATACTCTCCCCTTTAACCTCCACCTCTGACGGCTCTGCCCCGTTCTTACCAACCTTCCCAGTCTAATCTCTGGTGGCTGTCTCATATGCCTTACCTGCCCTGCTCAGCATCTATGTACACTTCTGCGATAGGTTGGCAAGAGGTTGCTACTTGCTACTGACCTGGGTGGGAGCTTGCGTTCCCCCAGGCCAGAGCCACCCTGGCAGTTTCAGAGGAACAGAAGTTGTGAAGGCAGACCAATGAGCTGGTGATGGCTCTGAAGGTGTTACCAATCACTTTCCCCACTTCCTGGCAGCAGTGGGAATTTCTTACAATGAGGTCAGGGATTTGGCAATTCTCTCCACTCCTGTGGCTCTTTTGTTCTCCCTTCTATCCCTATCCATGAAGCTTCTTACTTGCCTCCATTTGCTGGCATAAAGGAGATGGGGGGCTGGGGGTAAACATTTTCCCCCTGCGGAACCAGTGACCCCAGGTATCCTGAAATGACAAGTCCCCAAGCTCTTGTGGAGCACGAGTTACACCTGTGGTTGGTGTCAGTGTTCAACTAGTGCCAAGTGCGATTTCTACATCTTACAGAGTAGTTCCAGAAACATAATTACAACCTTGTAATATACATTGACAACAACACCAGCAGTGTTCGATGTAAATATCTCTTTGCTCTCTGCCCTTAAGAAGCCTTGGCAGTGTGAAATGAACTGAAATGATGAACCAGATTCTCACTTAGATTTAAAAGACACTGAACTGCACTGATATGTCAGTGAAGTTACATCTGTATAAAACTGGTGTGAGATGAGAAATAGGCCTGCCATGGCCTGCATTACATTGAAAGGCACGTTTCCCTCTTTAGTAGGGTCTTCAGAACATTTTAGAACGTATATGTCTCTTCACCCCCCGTGATAACTGGAAAAGGTGAATATCTTTTATTTAAGAATTTGGCTGCTGGAGAAAGCCTTTTGCGATACACTTTTCATTTTGAGAGGGACAGCAATCATACAATGCTACCAAGTATACTTTTGTCCTAGACTGAAGCATGCTACCTCTATAACTACTACAACACAATAGGACTGTGGATCCTTTGTGCCTCTTAAAATCAGGTGCCATATGTCTCATGTTGGGCACAAAAGCTGAGGCATCCAAAGTGAACACTCCTGAAAATGTTGGCCTGATTGTATGGCCCGTAATTTAGCATCAATCTTGTTTTCACAGTTATGCTCCAACGAAGACCATGAGTGGATGAAGGAGCCTCATATGAAATAAGAAATGAAAAATTCAATTATTTAATAAATCAGTAACTAATTACTTTCCAGCCTGTCTTTCCTCTTCAATATTTATCTATGCAGTGGCCAGATTCCACTGACATTCTCACTGATGTCCTGTGAAAATGTCATGACATTTTTGGAACATCAGGAGACACAGGAGACATGTACCCGCCTGACGTACCTGTCATGGTCTGCAAGAGTGAATGAAGCAATTAAATTGTAACAATTACAAAAAATACTAAAACTAATGCTAGCGACTGATTTCTACTGAAACAACAGGGTTTATACTATTTACTAACCTTAGTCATAGTAGCCATTTAAGGGCCAGATTCTTATTACACTCACTTAGCTGTCTGTTCCAGACACATTTTCTGGCATTTAAAAAGAACCTATTCACAAACCAAGCATCTCAATATCATTTTCCAAACATCTTAGAGGCAACATGGATAAATCACTGGGTGGGATTCATGAGACCTGGGGTCTAATCCCCCAGCTCTGCCACTGAGCTGCTCCCAATGCCCCCCTTTCCCCTTTAGTCTGATTTATGGTGTACTAATAATATTAATTTAATGTATCAATTTAATTTTATTTTAACTTAATTTAATTAATCAATAATAATAATTAATTATTAATATTAATTAGTATGGGTTTTAAGCTCACCAGTCTGTTTGATCAGAAGATAAAAGTTCTTGTCCCGAATCAGGCTCCACAGAATTTACAAAGGACCCTTGGGGGTATGACAGGAAGCTCACACTGAGACAGATATAGCCTTAAAGACTTTTTATTAAAATCAATAAAAGTAAGTAAATGGTAAAATACCCAGAGTTACAAAGTTACAATTGCATTACTGCTATTCAAAAGACACATATGATACTATAGTATTATATGTAACAAAGCTTTGGTTAATATACTCACATCCTTCCTTGATAACCTGGTGGTAAGAGACACAGGACCAGCCTTGCAGTTCAGGTTTCTCAATTCTTGAGTGAGGGATGCAGTGCTTAGAAAAACTAATGCTAAGAGCTATTAAAGCGAACTTAGGGTTTACTTGACTAACTTAAACTTAAAATCAAAACCTAATAAACAAACTAAGAATAAAACTTAGGGAAACCAAACTTAGCCTAGTTCCTTTGAAACTTAAAGTTTAAGAAGAACAAGTATAGCCTACTAATAGTAGTAGTCATAGTAGATCGATAGAATAGAATAAAATAAAATAAAATAGAAAGAGTGAGTGAAAGTAAGTAAGACAGAGTAAGTGAGAAAATGGAGTACTCTAGCGAGGTGGAGTACTCTACCTCTTTTATAGGGCAAGTGCCAGAAATCCTTCCTCCTATGCCCAAATTTCATTCCTCATCCACAAAATGTTAGGGTACGCTTACCCCATAGGCTAGTATGTATGTGCGTGTAACCCTTCTGCCCGTCAGAGTTGGCAGCAACAAGGGCCGGGTTCAATATCTAGGGGATCCATTCCAATAACACAATGCAAACCGGCTCGAGCCCCCACCCAGTGACCTGGGACAAATATATACCACCCCCACTGGGCGCCTCCAAGAGGCAATACTTCCCCTCTCGCAAGCACATAGTCTGAGTGTAGCAAAAAGCCTTTTAATAACAGAGAGAAACAATGTGGCATTATGTTGGGGAAACACCACCAACAGGATTCATAACACAACCCATGAGCAAAAAAACCCACCCCAAGCAAATTGGGGCATGCCCCTTTCCCTTTGGTTCTTGAGTCCAGCAACCCCAAATCACCCAAAGTCCCAAAAGTCCAATGCCCCAAAAGTCTCTGTCCCTGGTCAGGGCAGCCCCAGAGTTCGAAAGTTTATCTGCGGAGCTTTACCTCCCAACCTGGGTGGAGATGGGACGGGGGTAAGAGGCACCTTACATGATCTGAAGCTGACCGCCCCACAGCTCCATAGGCCTTCACTTCGCTCCGCTAGTCGCCCCACAAACTCCTTCGCTCAGCTCCGCTCCGCAGCCCACAAGCAGCTTCCACCATCCCACGAACTGCTCCACCAGCCAGTCCACAAACTGCTCCACGTCCCACCAGCAGCTCCCACCATCCTACAAACTGCTCCACCAGACTGTCCACAAGGCACTCCAGCCCTCCCGCAAACTGCTCCACAATATATCTTCAGGCTCCCCCACTACTTAACACAACACTCAGTGATTTCAGCTCTTGGTTAGTTCAGCTCTTTGGTGAATTCAGCTTGTAGTAGGGGAGCCTCAGTGCTGGTGCACCATTAGCCCAAAGTGAGTTCAGCAGCCTGTAACTAGACTCCTAATAGAATCAAAATTAGCTCTGATATTCCATAGTGGAGAGAGGAGGAAGTGCAATTAGCATGTAAGGCCCTCACCAAGGGGCCCATGCCACCAAGTATTAATACTTGTCCCCAGCCTCTCTCCATTCACAGAGTTTTGGAACCCATGACCCTTGCCTAGTGAGTGCTACTTAGTTGATGGTGAGTCCCTCCATCATAACAAAAGGCCAAGTATAGTTCCAAGCACAGTTCCCATAATCAGGGTAATAACAATTTATTCTTCCTGCCCCAATAACAGAGACACTGGGGATCCCACAGCAGCCAAAGTGACCATTTGGGCAGCTATGGCCTCATTCTAGGCGGGGTGGGTGTGTCTATGCAAATGAGATCGCCCCCTGAAGTTCTTTTCCACAACTTGCCACACCTCACCACCAGATGTCAGGGTGGAGCTCATCCTGACACTGCTTACATGCGTATTGATGACATGTACCTATGCACATATGTTTCCTTGTGGTGTACCTGTTAAGTCTGTGGGTACAAATTGGAGAAAAAAAACCCATGCCATTCTCTGTTGTCTATTGGTCTAGATAAAAGGCTAGATAAGTGGGTACTTATCTATTTAGGTAACAAGATATAGATCAACTTTGCTTTCTGAGTAAAAGGTCTTAATATAGATATGCTAACTTTGCCTTAGGTTAACATACAGAATATGGCCTGTAGGTCTCTTGCATTACAGCCAAACTTACTTTAATATAAATCTATAAACCTATTACAATAAACCAAATACTTAAACTATAAGAAAAGATATATATATATATACAAGCAAGCAGGTTAGTCCTATAGGCTACACCCCTTCCACCTTTTGTCTACTTAGATTGTAAGCTCCTGGAGGCAGGGGCTGTCCATCACTTTGTGTTTGTACGCTGCCTTCCACAAAAAGAAAATGAGTACTTGTGGCACCTTAGAGACTAACCAATTTATTTGAGCATAAGCTTCCGTGAGCTACAGATGCATCCGATGAAGTGAGCTGTAGCTCACGAAAGCTTATGCTCAAATAAATTGGTTAGTCTCCAAGGTGCCACAAGTACTCCTTTTCTTTTTGCGAATACAGACTAACACGGCTGTTACTCTGAAACCTGCCTTCCACAAAGAGGCCCTGATCTCAGCTAGGGTCTCTAGGTGACACTGTAAAACAAATAATAAATAACAGTCTTAACATTTGTCTAAGATCCACTGAAAATGTTCAAATGAAGGTGTCCAAAGTTAAACACCTAAATAAGTGGCCTGATTTCCAGAGGTGCTAAGCAACTGCAGTTCCCACCTAATGAGTTGAGACCAATGAAACAGCAAGTACTCAGAACATAAGAACAGCCATACTGGGTCAGACGAATATATCCATCTAGCCCAGTATCCTGTCTTCCGACAGCAGCCAATGCCAGGTACCCCAGAGGGAATGAACAGAACAGACAATCATCAGTGATCCATACCCTGTTGCCCATTCCCAGCTTCTGGCAAACAGAGGCTAGGGACACTCAGAGCATGATGTTCTATCCAAGACCGTCCTGGCTAATAGCCATTGATGGGCCTATCCTCCATGAACTTACATATTTTTTTTTCAATCCTGTTACAGTTTTGGCCTTCACAACGTCCTCTGGCAACAATTTCCACAGGTTGACTGTGCACTGTGTGAAGAAGTATTTCCTTTTGTTTGTTTTAAACCTGCTGTCTATTAATTCCATTGGGTGACCCCTAATTCTTGTGTTATGAGAAGGAATAAATAACACTTCCTTATTCACTTTCTCCACACCATTCACGATTTTATAGCCCTTTATCATATCCCCTCTTAGTCATCCCTTTTCCAAGCAGAACAGTCCCAATGTCTTTAATTTCTCCTCATATGGAAGCCATTCCATACCTTTCATTATTTTTGTTGCCCTTCCCTGTACTTTTCCCAATTCTAATATATCTTTTTTGAGATGGGATGTCTACAGCTGCATGCAATATTTAAGATGTGGGCGTACCATTGATTTATATAGTGTCATTATGGTATTTTCTGTCTTATTATCTATTCCTTTCCTAATGAGTCCCAACATTCTGTTCACTTTTTTGGCTGCAGCTGCACATTGAGTGGATGTTTTCAGAGATCTATCCACAATGACTCCAAGATCTCTTTCTTTAGCAATTTTTGACCCCATCATTTTGTATGCATAGTTGGGATTCTGTTTTCCAATGTGCATTTATCAACACGGAATTTCAATCTGCCATTTTGTTGCCCAGTCACCCTGTTTAGTGCAATCCCTTTGTAACTCTTTGCAGTCTACTTAGTACCTATGAAGGGCAGGCTGCTTCTTTAAATGCCTAAAGGGAGTTAAGCTCTCAAGTTTGAAAAATATGGCCCAGGTGAAGAGAAGATAAAGCTCCTGCACTTATCTCAAATGGTCCAGTGTTCATCTTCAACATAGAAAGTACAAAGATGGTGGGAAGAGGTGGGATGGGGCTGGGCCTCAGGGGAAGGGGAAGTGCAAAGGCAGGGTCCTGAGGGATGGAGTGGTGTGGGGGCAGGGACTGAAGGGGAAGGGATGACACAGGGGGCAGGGCCATGGTTCAGGCACCGGTGGCCCCCCCACTTTTAGGAAGCTTCCGCCGCTCTTGCAGGTAGTTCCATTTACTGTGTGTGGAGTCAGGAACTGCTCAGCCTAGGAAAAGATATCAGAACCTTCTCCACAGTTTGTCTATGAAAATGAATAAGCAGATGTGAATTAACATACCAAAAAAAATAATAAAAATCAAAGACGCTACATAGAACAAACAAAGAGATGGAAATGAAGATTTCTCATAACACATAGATGTAAATATCCACAAATATACCATAATAGCTATCAAACCTATCTTTCTGTCTATATGTTCATATGGCGTGAAGTTCCTACAAGGCCTATGCCCCACTTAAGTTTGTCCTCTACACAGGGATGAATTTCACCTCCTGAGGGCAAGTTTAACGAAGTCCTTAGTGGAAATGGGCCCAGGCCAAAGCCCAAGATGTGAATGTTTTTGAATATTGGAGAAGTTCAGATCTGGATTTAAAGTCTGTGACTCAAAGCCCCTCTCATTTACTTACTTTGGGGAAATTTCAGAATTTCCTGTGGAATGGGAATTCTTAGTTCCAACCAGCTCTATTCCTTACTTGTATCATCCATGTCTCCTCCTATTAGAAACAATCCTGCAAGGCCATGAATATTTGCTAACCACTCAGGCCAAATGGGCAACACTGGTTTCAAAAGCAGGATAATGTTTCCAAGGAAAGTAATTGGGAGGTGGTATTCCTGTTGAACCAAAATGGAACAAATAACGGAGGTGCTCACAGAAATCAAAGGTAACCAAAAGGACTTAAAGCAAGAGTTGAAGACTTTACAAAATAAATTAAAACAAGACCTAAAACAAGAGCTGGCAATGTCTCAAAAAAGAATTAAACTATATCTGCTGGTTTCCCAGAAAGGACTGAGAGAAGATGACCTGCAGTCGGAGATAAAATCTTTGCTGGAGCAGAAGCTACGTAGTGTCTGGCCATTTTTGGAAACCCAACTACAAAATTCCCAGGCTGGATTGGCAAGATTGGCAATGAGTAACCTGACCCATTATGAACCAAAAGGTTTTCCAGAAAAGAGAAGAGCCCAGAAAATCTTTGGTCATCTTTGAACTTGTTAACAGAGATAAGCTGCGGACTCTGATAGATGGGATGAAAACCAAGGCAGCCAGTTCTCTGAGACTCCAACAAATGGTCCCAGGCAACTGGGAAGGATGTCATGGTAGACAGCATGAAAAGCAGCACAGAGACGAGAAACAGAAAGAAAGAAAGAAAGAAAGAAAGAAAGCCTGATGAGAGGAGATCACTTAACCCCCTCCCCCCTCAAGGTGTGGCAGGTTCTGCCCCAGGTTGGGCTGTAGAGCAATGGCTGCTGTGCAATTTTAACTGAAAACCATTTTGTTTTGTCATATTTTCTTCTGAGTTTGAGAAAAGGAAGGAATCAGAAAGTGTCATATGAGTATCAGCTGCATTTATGCCTCAAATTCTTAGAGTTTCAGCTGTATCAGGTTCTCTTTTTTTGCAGCATGCTGCAGAGAGTTAGGTTGGTGGGGGGAGGGATAGCTCAGTGGTTTGAGCATTGGCCTACTAAACCCAGGGTTGTGAGTTCAATCCTTGAGGGGGCCATTTAGGGATCTTGGGCAAAAATTGGGGATTGGTCCTGCCTTGAGCAGAGGGTTGGACTAGATGACCTCCTGAGGGCCCTTCCAACCCTGATATTCTATGATTCAGTGGATAGGGAGCTAGCCCTTAGAGAGTTGGGTTCTATTGCCCCACATGGACTTCTTGTATGACCACATGGCAGTGCCTTAGGGACAAAGTTTCAAAAGTTTTTAGGCATCTAGTGGGGTTTACAAAGCACCTAACCTCCTTGGTGCTTTTGAAAATCCCACTAGGTGTCTAAATACCTTTGAAAAACTGGCCTTTAGTTTCTCTGTGCCTCAGTGTCCCATCTGTACAATGGGGATAACAGCCCTACTCTACCTCACAGAGAGGCTGTGAGGAGAAATAGGTTAGACATTCTGAGGCGCTCAGATACTATGGTGATGGGGCCACATAAATACTACAGGTACAGTGGGAACCTCTCTATACCACTGCTAGCCCTTCCCTTGGTTTTGGCCCCTTCTTTTCACCTATGCCCCTCAAATCTACCACTTTTGTGAATGTAACCTTGGCTCAGAGGGCTTGACTGTATTTCTTCTGAGTCCCCTGCATTCTCTCTTCAAACACCTCCCACACCCTGCAGAGGGACTCCTGTTTTACAGGCTCATGTAACAAC
The DNA here is from genome assembly GCF_965140295.1 of Lepidochelys olivacea. Classification (NCBI taxonomy): domain Eukaryota; kingdom Metazoa; phylum Chordata; order Testudines; family Cheloniidae; genus Lepidochelys; species Lepidochelys olivacea. The sequence goes on along the minus strand of NC_140411.1, from coordinate 165,855,019 downwards.
TTACAGATTCTAAATTTAATTACAAGCCCTTTCTTATCTTAATCACCCTGCCTCTGTTTGTAAATAAAATACTGACTCCCTGCCCCGGGGGCACCTCTCCTCTGCAGAACTCACATTCCACACAAATGCTGTGGTGCAGTTAAGAGCTCCACCTGGGTACACACCTCCTGTACAAAACTTGGGGTGGGGGGAGGAGCCCCCCCCCCGCCTCCCTTAAATGGCTTTCCTGATCAGGCCTTGCTATGTGACTCACTGCCTTGGGTGGTGGCTTCCATTGTTTTCAGCTATCTCACTGCATAAAGGGGCTTAATTTCTCCTTCTAGTTAGCCTGAAAGAAAGGTGCTTAGCACACTTATCAGCTTTCACCAGGCCTCTGATTCTCTATAGACAATCAAAGACTTAGTGGCAACCATCTATACCTTTCAGCATAACAGCACCACCCATTTCAGCTCTGACTATGGTCCTGATGGAGTTTAAAATGATGACACCCTGAATGACCTATCCCAGATAGAAAGAAAATAAATAATGTAACAGTGCATTAATTATTTACATATTGTCTTTCTGTCAGGACATTTGACATCGCCAACACAAATCAGTGTTACCCCTCCCCAACCAAATTTCAGACTGGAAATAAGGTATACATTTTCTAAAAGCTCTGCCCTAGAATTATTTGGGGGAAGTTCTATGGCCTGTGTTATACAGCAGGTCAGATGAGAAGCTCTCAATGGTCCCTTCTAGCCTTGAAATCCATGCACCTCCTTGGAGCGTTCCTTTTCCTGCCTGATCTCCTTTCATCCAAATGAGAGGGGCCATTTTTAATGGACTTCTGAAGAGTATCCATTGTTTCTTTTGAGCTGGAATAGACTTTGCCCAGTCTGTTTTCATGGGGAATTCATCACTGTCACAACTCCTTGAGCCTCAGCTTTCACAGCTACATTGTCCGTTTCTGGGGACAGACACACTGAGATTCAGGCTCACTCAAACGGCCCATGCCATAAAAGAAGCCCAGGAAGCAGGTCAGAATTGGGAGCAGAGTCACAGAAGCAGCCCAGGGAGAGCAGATCCTGTGCTGGGAGCAGAGCTGTAGCCACAGAGCCAGCTGTGGTGAGCAACTGGGGCCAGCCAAGGGGGGACCCTGGGCAAAGGCCCAGCACAGAAAGGCACCCCCAGCCAAGGGTCCTTGCAGGCCAGACTGGGAGGGGGATCTTAACCTGACGGGGGGCTGATGTTGGGAAGAAGGGTCCCACCACCCAAAGCCCGGAGGTGTGTGGCCACCACCACAGCAAGTGTCCAACCCACAGCATCCCTACAGCACAGCCAAGGCCTGAGAAGGAGGCCTGGGGAAGAAAACTGTTGTAAATGTCCTGTTTTACCAATTCCTTTGGCTGGCCCAATTCCATATCTAGGTAGCTGACTTCCATCATGGTCTGCAACCCTTTGAATTTCCTCACCGGGGATTTTTTTAGCTCCTTAAATCCTTGTATAGGATTTATTTGGGTCCTAAGACTACATCCAAAGTTAGCCCCTCTGGATCTGGCACGGCTCCACTCCCCAGTTCAGCTTGGGCCCCTGCTGTCTCCTTAGCTCGGCCCCACTCTGTCTGCCCCAGGCAATTCCAGCTCACATGGAGGACGGGACCCATCCAGGCCTCCTGACTCCCTGATTAGCCTGCCCGCCCCGTCATTCAGGCTGAGCTGGAGCATTGGCCTCTCCCCATTGCTCCTGGAGACTGTCAGTCTCAGGGTCCTGATTCCCCATCGACCCTTCCCCTTTTAGTACTGGGAGCTAGCCAACCAAAACACCCCCACTGAATGTTAGTAAGGGGGCAACAGTCCCCTTACAATTAGATGGCTGAGATATTTAAGTATGAAGTGTATAGTTACTGAGCACATGTTATGACATGTTCACTGTGATGTTAATATCTGTGAGTGGAGGCGCTGATGGCAATAGAAGTTTTACTTGATTAAGGACTAGAAGACGTGATGCTCCAAATTTCTGTCAAGAGGAAGAGCTGCCAAGAGCTCCTGCCTGCAGTGGCCCTGATATACCTCAGAAGTCTCAATTTTTTTTCTCAACTTTAAAATGTGGAATGTTCTTGGTGTTCGGTTTTAAATAGTCTCCTGTGAAAACTGCAATCACTGTAGTGTTGTGTTTAAGAGACTTCTGGAAAGTAACTAGCCTTTAAACAGAAGTGAAAGTGACCTGAAACTGTTAGTTTCACTCTGGTTTAAAGTCAGTTTCTAGTCTATTATTTGTAAGGCTGAGAGTCTGTCAGGGAGGTCACAAATTCCGTGACTTTCCATGACCTCCGTGACTTCTGCAGTGGCCAGTGCTGGCTCAGGGGCTGCCTGAGCCGGGCAGCCCCTGGGCCAGCAGCAGCAGTTTGGGTGTGTGGGAGGGGGCTAGGGGCAGGGGGTTGGGGAGTGCGGTGGAGGGGCACTTACCTTGGGGTGGGAGGCTCCCTGGCTCCCACTGCCATGGACCCCCTGCAGCTCCTAGTGGCAGGGGGCGTGCTGCCCGCGCCCGCAGGCCCCGCCCCCACAGCTCCCGGTTCCTGGCCAATGGGAGCTGCGGCAGCCGGTGCTTCTGGCAGGAGTTGCAAAGCCCCTGCCTTGGCCCCTGCCTCTGCTGCCTAAGAGCTGCAGGGATGCGGAGCCAGGTAGGAAGCCCCTGCCAGCCTCGCCAACCCCCCCACTCTCTTCCCCAGTACCAGCCAGGATCCTGGGCTGCACACCACAACCAGGCTCCCCCTCTCCCAGCACCCGCAGTGCCCCCAGACTGCCCCCCCCCACAGAGCAATCGCGGCCCCCCCCCTCCAAGTTTTAGTCAGGGTGGATTTTTTTAGTAAAAGTCCTGGACAGATCACGGGCCTGTGAATTTTTGTTTATGGCTCATGACCTGTGCATGACGTTTACTAAAAATAGCTGCGACTGAAATGTAGCCTTAATTATCTGTAATAGGGCAACACTGCTAGACCCCCCCCCCCCGGGTAGGTGCAGTATAAACTCATAGGGCCTTGCCCTAGTAGGATATTTTCAAAGTTAAATGATCTATTCCAAGCTTGGTGAACTGCAAAAAGGTGATAGAAAGTAATCTAGATTTTTCTACAATTGTTTCAATTGTTATACTCAAGAATTAGCAACAAAGTAAGAATATACATTAAAATTTTAACCCTAACAAGTGTCCATTAAGTGATTTGACACAAGATGTCAGAACATGTTAATATTAGACCTGAGTGCATCTAATATTTAATTTTCTTTCTTTATATAGGAATTATATAAAGTGTGTTCCAGTCAGCCAATTTCTAAATTATTATCTGAAAAAAATGCTCGCGTTTTCAGGTACCTAAGTAGCCCCTGGAATCATGGTTAAAATTGTCCCCTCCCCCCCAAATCTGAAATGGCACCCCCGGCCTGATCAGAAGCTAAGTTATATGGATGGTGGGATCCCCTATTGCAAACACAAGGGGTAGGCTACGGGATTGGCTGTCAAACTGTATGTGCACTAGAGGCAAAAATTCCTTGACAAGGCTATTGGACAGTGAAAGAAGCAGTTTTGAGTGTGGCCATGGGTGCAGAGAGATAGAGGGACTGCACTGATGGAAGGGGGCAAACCTGGAAATTGTGAGCAAGGAAACTGCCTGCTTTTGTTAGTTTCTGCATGTTCATGGAAACAGGCCTTGGCGTACACTCTTTTTTAAAAAACAGGCTTGCACCAAAGAAATATCATCCATTTCTTCTCCTAACTGAAACAGCCCTGCAAGGCCATAAATACTGGCTAGCTTCTCGGGCCAAAGGGGCAACAATATGTATAGTAGGTATTTCGGAGGCATTTAAGGCTGTGATCCTCCCCCTCTCTCACTGAAAAATGTCCAGGAGGGATAGGCTGGCTCGGCAAACCCCACTGCAGTTGAAGTGTGTGGCATTTCAGAGGGACTATCCCTTAGTGGAGGAGGCCAGGGCTTTGTGGCCCAGCAGAGGTGGCCATGGGCATTTGCCCTCCAACATCATGAAGGCTGTGGTTCTTGGGGCATCTATCCAACCTAGTTACTGCTTGCTAAGCTACCCTCCTTTCCAGGGCAAATGTCAGAACGTGTTAATATTAGACGTGAGTGCATCTAAAGCCGTCATGCATTCTGCTGCCACTGGAACCCCATCTGTGTTTGTACCCTACTTCCTGCTTGCCACAAGGAAGCAGGAGTGGAGGATTCCTGTCAGCTTCCGCTGGCTGGGCTAGTATTAAATGCAGAGGGAATTCTCAAATGAAATTCCACTGGAATTGTTGTGGGAAGTGCCACAGTGCCTGATAACAGCTCTTCTGCTTCGCCACACCACCCCCTAGCCATAACTATTAACCTCATCCACAGGCCACTGAAGTCAACAAAGTGAATCCCATTGATTTGAATGGGCTTTCGACAGGAGCGCCAGAACCGGGGGGGCCATGTCCCCCCCCCACTTTTAAATATGGGCAGGCCATGCCTGTCCACTTTTTAATAAGGACGTAGTAGCCTAGGGCAGGTGCACAGCGGCAGCAGCAGTGCTGATAAGGTGATCAGCTCCTACACTGCAAAATGTTGTCCCTGCTAGTGGCACCAGCCTCTTCCTGGTGTGTGTGGGGGAGGGGGCTGAGGTGGGCCTTAGCTCCCTCTCGCCGTGGAGCTCCCCCACTCATCCTCTTCCCCCAAGGCCTCCTGACCCCTGGCCAGGCCAGAAGTTGAAGCTGGAACCAGGCCATGGTAAGAGCCACCCAGGGAGCCTGGGCTGCTGTGGAAAGCCCCGGACCCTCCACCTGCCCTGGGCAGCACAGTCCAGGGGGTGGGGACATGGGCCAGGGGCTGCTCCCTGGGCAGCTCTGACCATGGCCTAGCTCTGGTTTCCAGCCTGGCCAGGACGTGGGGCCTCCGGGGAAAGAGGAAGAGTAGAAGGTGGGGCCACAGTTCCAGCACCAGTAGCCCCTCCTATTTCTACATACAAAGGAGCTTCCTGGGGGATGGGAGGAATTATGCCAAATTCCGTCCCCAGACCAGTTTGGAGAACACTCCTGCCAACAAAGCGCTGTTCATATTGGCACTTTTTGTTGGTAAAACTTTTGTCATTTGGGGGTGGTTTTTTTTAACACCCCTGAATGACAAAAGTTTTGCTGACGAAGTGCCAGTGTAGACAAAGCCTAAGGAAAAAGAGGTAGGGTGAGGCAGTTGGAGATGGATTCTATTACAGCTTGTCTGGCTCATGGCACTGGCTTGGCCAGAATGGACTATGGCTTAATCTCTGCGTCTCTTTGCTCACCTAAGGACTTTCAGATGCTGTATGCCAGGTGACTAATAACCTGCTACCTTATTTTGAGAAGGCTCCCTGGTGTCACTGCAAATACTCCCTGAGAGCATTGCGCCCTGAAGGGGTACAGTACAAGCCTCCCACAGGAGTCTGGTTTGTCTGGATTTGTTGCAGGGAGTCACCGAGGGAGAGTCAGGGATCGCTGTTGCTTAAGGACTAGTCTCAGAGCCTTGGAGATGATAGGCCTGCCCTAGTGGAAATGTGCAGGTCCCTGGGCCTGGCACATTAAAGGGCTCACTCCCAAGACACTGGTTACAGGTGGAGGCACAGACAAGACCCTGTGGATCCATAGCAGTCCTGCCTTAGACCACAGCACCATTTGCCAGAGACTATTGGCGGTCTTTATTTTTGTATAGTATACAGCCATGAAGAGGTGGCTGGTGCTAACCAAATAAATAAATAACGAACAATAATAATAATGCCAACACGGCTAGAAAAACCACTAGCGCATGCAGTGACAAGACAGGAGCATAAGGAGGGAGGCATTTCATTCTTTTGAGAGACGCATTATAAAAACACATTAGAAAAGAGAATATAAAAGAGTCACACAAGTTTGGACTTGATTTCCAGTCACTTCTGCACAGGCCCAGCACTGGCATCACAAGGGCATTATGTTGCACTTCAGGATTGAGGAGGTGCTTTCACAGCTGCATGTGGGAAGCTTGCACCATACAGAGCTGTGCTATGTCCTGACATTAGACAGTGATACCAGTATCTCACTTTTGTGAACAATAAAATCATCTTTCGATTCCTGTTCCTTCTTTAAAGAAGGCCCATCAATGCTTTTTCATACGTTTCTCAGAGCTGCTTCTTGGCTTGGTGTCTCAGGCTCATTGTTATTACTGTCAGTTTTTTGCCGTTCCCTAGTGTTGCTGGGGTCCACCATCACTTCGTCGCTAATTGTTACCGACGTGTCTTTGCTTTCTTTTCTCTGAAGTCCTCTTTCAATTCCCTGGCTGTTAAACTTCCCAGAATAGAGATAGTCAATGTAGTTTTCAGGCTTGTTGGAAACAATATTGCTGATCATCAGGGAGAAAAGGAGGAAGCCAAAAAATCCAACGATGATAAGGATGTAAAAAGAGGCCGTTATCTCCTCTTGCTCCTTCAAGGCCGGGCTGGTGAAATTATTGAGCCTAACGTTTTTCCTCTCTTCCACGTACATCTCGAGAAAATTCTGCAGAACAGAGTTTGTTTCTGAATGATTGAAATCCATTTTATGATTCCACTCTGGAAATGAAGAAAGCAACTGTAAGGAGCCTATTTCATGCTTTCGGCTTCCTCAAGGACAGCTCTGAACTGACACTGATATGAACACATTTTAGAATACTTTCCCCGCCCCAAGTCAAAACAAGTAATAACCACAGTTGGTATGTACTGACCACAATCTACCGTTCTTCCATGCACAGAACTTCCCATAAAGTCAGCAAGGGGTTCATGCAAAAATCAAGGGGTGAACGTATTGGCTATTACACTGGTAAAGCAAACAGAAAACTCCATGGAGGGGATTCTCTTTTCACAGTGCTTGAATCAGAATCAACTCTATTGCAATTAGTGGCATTACACCAGTGTGCAACATGCATGTACAATATCTAGCACAATGGGGCCCTGATCTGTGATGGGGGTTGGTAGGTATTACTGTACTAAAAATAATAAATGATTATTAATAATAACACTAAGTGAGAGGCAAACAAAAGCTGTATTCTACCTTTGTTCAATGAGTGGATGTACCATTGACAGCTGTGATGGTACCAAGTTAGCTACAAGTTTTTTTGTCCAGTTAGTGCCCACACTGTACGCACAGAAGCCTCTCTGACATCCTTCATAAATAGAAGCCACCATTTCTCTCCCCTATATGACCAGTAACTCACTTCTTTCCTTTGTCCTTGATTCTCTGAGGATATTACAGTCCAGATCCTCAGCTGGTACTGCACAAATCTGTGTAGCAACACTGACTTAGATGGAGACATGCTGATTTATGCCAGCTGAGGATCCGGCCCCTTCTATTGATTCCCCCACTAGAAAACAGTCAGAGCCAATTCATATCATATGAAACCAAAGTAACACTTATTTTAAAGAAGTACAGGAGATCAAGAACCAAAATAAAAATAAGTTAAATATCAAACATCTGAGGTGGGCAATAGAGAAAGCTCCTTCAAACCAGCACTGCCCTTTAATCACAGCAAAGTCATGCAAGCCATTCAGCAGTATTAAATATGGGTTACCCGGGGAAGAGATCATGCTCAGGACCCAACCTCAGGGCAGGCTGCATCTCCAGTTAGAACCTTCCTCTTCCCTTCCAGCCAGCTTGCCTGGACCCTCTCTCCCTGGAGAGCTGTTTTATAGCATCTCCTCACCCTGTGAAGACGATTACTCCTGACTGAAGACAGTATGCCATTTCCTCTCCAGCCCCTTTCCTGGTGAGTATTAGGAAGCCTGATCAACTGAAATGCTAACTGCGACTGGGCACATGAAGTTGCCGGAACATCCTGAATGACTCAGGTTAACGATCACTGGTTAACCTTCTCCCTCCCTCTTTGGGACTATTATCTTTTAATGGCTGTGTTTACCTTGCCTTCATGGTTGTGACTGGGCCATTTGGAATGCTATTAACATTCAAATAGCCCCTCTGACCCGAGTCCAGTGTGTGACTTTTCCACTTCACACCAGACACATTCATAATAGCAAGCACAGATTTACAAGCACAAGGACAGGTACCGAAAATGTAGCAGGTGGATTATAATAAATCACAACCTCAGTGGGCATTTGGGACAAATATCAATGGTAGATCAATTTAGATTGGTACAAATACATCCTTACAAAATACAGATATCTATCTATATCTATATAGATAGATATATAGATACACACATACATACATATATATAGTGACAGGGTCGAGCCAGATGGCTATAGGAGAGTAATAGAAGGCAGATATCTTAGCCCCAGGTTCAGTAGGTCCCTTTTCTCTGGGTAAGGTAACAGGGAAGGTTCCAGAACAATCAGGAACCTTCTGGAGACAATTAAGACAGGCTGATTAGAACACCTGCAGCCAATCAAGAAGCTGCTAGAATCAATTAAGGCAGGCTAATCAGGGCACCTGGGTTTTAAAAAGGAGCTCACTTCAGTTTGTGGTGTGCGTGCGAGGAGTTGGGAGCAAGAGGCAGTAGGACCTGAGAGTGAGAACACGGACTGTTGGAGGATTGAGGTGTACAAGCATTATCAGACACCAGGAGGAAGGTCCTATGGTGAGAATAAAGAAGGTGTTGGGAGGAGGCCCTGGGGAAGTAGCCCAGGGAGTTGTAGCTGTCACACAGCTGTTCCAGGAGGCACTCTAGACAGCTGCATTCCACAGGGTCCTGGGCTGGAACCCGGAGTAGAGGGCGGGCCCGGGTTCCTCCCAAATCCTCCCAACTCCTGGTCAGACACAGGAGGAATTGACCTGGACTGTGAATTCAGAAAAACAGCCAAGCTGAGGGCTGCCGTGAAGCTTCAAGGTGAGCAAACCTGCGAATAAGCGCAAGACCCACCAAGGTAGCACAGGAACTTTGTCACAACTGGTGTCGGAAGTGGGATCTGGTGTCCACAGCGCGGCAGAAGAAGGAGGGTGTTTGGAAGGGAAAAAAAAAAAAAAGAGGGTCTATTTTTATTTTTTTCACCACAGTGGAGGAGGTAGTGCAGGCACTGATACAAGCCACGGCTGCCCAGCAAGAGGCTACTTGTATCCAGGCAGCCACCCAACAGGAGGCAGTGCGGCTGCAGCAAGAGACTAATCACCTGCTGATGGACCAGGCTGCTCAAGACCAGGCTATGTTGCGGCAACTGGTAAACCAGGTAAAGGCCCTTACAGAGCTGAACCGCGGCCACGATGGGACGCAGATCATTCGGGACAGCAATTGGCTGCAGAAAATGACGTGGAAGGATGATGTAGAGGCATACCTCCTGGCCTTTGAGAGGACAGCCCTGCAGGAGGCTTGGCCCCGACAACAGTGGTCTGGCATCCTCGCTCCATTCCTGTGTGGGGAGGCCCAGAAGGCCTACTGTGATTTGCCTGAAGAGGCTACGGCAGATTATCCCCAGCTGAAAGCAGAGATCCTGGCCAGATCTGGGGTAATGACCGCAGTGTGGGCCCAGTGATATCATGAGTGGAGGTACCAGGAAAACAAAACCTCGCGGTCCCAATTATATGACCTCATCCGTCTCTCATGAAAGTGGTTACGAACTGAGTCCCGGAGTCTGGAGGAGATATTAGAGGTTCTGGTCATAAACCGGTACATGAGAGGACTACCGCCAGACCTTCACGCCTGGGCAAGCCAGAACGAACCCTCCACCTATGACGAGGTTGACGCGCTGGTAGAAAGGCGAAGGACGGCGAGGGAGCTGACCCGACCAGTTAAGGAAGAAGCATCCTGGGTTAAACTAGCAGCACCAAGCCCTAGAGCTTGGGTGACTGGGCCACCAGGAGAACCCAGGTGGAAAGAGAGAGGGGCTGAAGGCCCACCAGAAGCCACAAAGAGTTGGAGCACTGAGGGAGAAGAGGACCGTGATGTTAGACTACCCAAACCCAGAGACCAGGGAACACCTAGGGCTCCATATAGATGTTATGCCTGTGGGGAGTGGGGACACATAGCTGCACAGAGTTCCAATGCCGAGGAGCCTATGCAGTGTAACCTGGGGAACTGGGCAGACCCATGGGGGGGGTCTCACTAACCCCACATATGTACACTAGACCAGTGAAGCTAAATGGGATAGAGACCACAGCACTGGTTGATTCGGGGAGTGCTATCACACTGGTCTCGGGGAAGCTCGTGAAGCGTAGTCAGCTGCTGTGGGCTAAGCGTACGGGGATAACATGCGTCCATGGGACAGTTGATTATTACCCCACCATCCCAGTAAAAATCAAGATTCAGGGGAACACTACTGAGGTAGCAGCAGGTGTAGTCCCTAAACTCCCATACCCAGTGCTCATAGGGAGGGACTTCCCAGGGTTTGGAGACTTACTCCCGGTAGGGGAACTGGAGAAAGGGGGAAACCCTGAAAGTAGTGAGGCATCCACAGTAGACTGTCAACCCCCAACCTTCTCTGAAATATCCCCAGATTTGTTTTCCACTCCCAGACAGCGTAGAAAGATGAAAAGGGAAAGAAGGGCAGCTAAGGCCTTGGGAACCCAAATACTGGCCCAAAGCCAGAGGGTTGCTCTCATAGGTAGGCGGACCCAAGCAGCTGAAAAGGAGGCCACCCAGGAGGGAGAAGCACCTGAATCTGACCCACACCCTAACGCCTCTGACCCAGTAGAGGCAAAAGAGACTGGCCCCCTAGATCTCGGGCAGATTAGCCCCAGGAGAGGAAATTTTGGACAGGACCAGGCTGAAGATCCAAGGTACGACAACATTAGGAAGGAGGTGACCAAAATAGATGGGGTCCCCGTGGAAGGGAAAACCCAGGGACCAGGACCCTACTTCATAATGAAGAAGAATCTCTTATACCAGGTTGCTTCAGTACAGGGGCAGAAGGTGCATGAGATCCTAGTACCTCAAAAACACCAGAATGCTGTATTAAGTCTGGCCCATAGTCATCTTTTTTGGGGGAATTTCAGGGTAGAGAAGACCCTGGAATGGGTTCTGAGATGATTCTTCTGGCCCGGAGTACATGAAGAAGTGCGGAGGTACTGTGCGTCCTGCCCAGAGTGTCAGCTGCGCAGTCCCCATCCCCACTTGAGGGCACCTTTAGTACCCCTTCCCATCATAGAGGTCCCCTTTGAGCAAATAGCCATGGATCTAGTGGGACCCCGGAGAAGACAGCCCGGGGCCACCAATATATACTTGTCATTCTGGATTATGCTACTAGCTACCCAGAAGCCGTCCCCTTGCGGAACACAGCCTCTAAAACGATAGCTAAAGAGTTGGTGGGGATCTTTGCCCGAGTGGGGCTACCAAAGGAGATATTAACAGACCAAGGTACCCCATTTATGTTGAAGCTAATGAAGGACCTGTGTTCGCTGCTCCATATACATACCCTGAGAACTTCAATCTATCATCCGCAGACCGATGGGCTGGTAGAAAGTTTTAACCGAACCCTCAAGGCAATGATAAGGAAAGTGGTAAGTTGAGATGGGAAGGATTGGGACACCCTACTATACTACCTTATGTTTGCAATCCGGGAGGTACCTCAGGCCTCAACTGGGTTTTCCCCCTTTGAATTACTAAACGGACGCCACCCCTGTGGCATACTAGATATTGCAAAAGATATCTGGGAAGAGGAACCCAATGAGGGGAGAAATATAATTGACCATGTGTTGCAGATGCGAGAACAGATAGCCCGGGTCACCCCTATTGTACGGGAACATTTGGAAAAGGCACAGGAGGCTCAGCGAACCCATTACAACCGCCAGGCAAAAGTCCGACAGTTTCAACCAGGGGATCGGGCAGAAACCCACGGAAAAAGAAAGCAAGCTTTTGGCCCAATGGCAGGGGCCCTATGAGGTGGTTGAACCCGTGGGGGAAGTAACCTACAAGGTGCAGCAGCCAGGATGCCGGAAACAAGAACAAATTTATCACATTAACCTCTTAAAGCCTTGGCACCAATGAGAGGCGTGTGTAGTGGCCCAAGAGACCCCGATCCAGGGAAATAATATGCAGGAACAGATCAGGATATCCACTGATCTGACACCAAACCAGAAGACGAAGGTAACTGAGAGGATCAACCGATACCAGGACGCGTTTTCAACCAAACCAGGCCAGACCACCAAAGCATAAAATCATAGAATCATAGAATATCAGGGTTGGAAGGGACCTCGGGAGGTCATCTAGTCCAACCCCCACTCAAAGCAGGACCAATCCCCAATTAAATCATCCCAGCCAGGGCTTTGTCAAGCCTGACCTTAAAAACTTCTAAGGAAGGAGATTCCACCACCTCCCTAGGTAACTCATTCCAGTGTTTCACCACCCTCCTAATGACAAATTTTTTCCTAATATCCAACCTAAATCTCCCCCACTGCAACTTGAGACCATTACTCCTTGTTCTGTCATGTGCTATCACTGAGAACAGTCTAGAACCATCCTCTTTGGAACCCCCTTTCAGGTAGTTGAAAGCAGCTATCAAATCCCCCCTCATTCTTCTCTTCTGTAGACTAAACATCCCCAGTTCCCTCAGCCTCTCCTCATAACTCATGTGTTCCAGTCCCCTAATCATTTTTGTTGCCCTCCGCTGGACGCTTTCCAATTTTTCCACATCCTTCTTGAAGTGTGGGGCCCAAAACTGGACACAGTACTCTAGATGAGGGCTCACCAGTGTCGAATAGAGGGGAACTATCACATCCCTCGATCTGCTGGCAATACCCCTACTTATACATCCCAAAATGCCATTGGCCTTTTTGGCAACAAGGACACACTGTTGACTCATATCCAGCTTCTCGTGCACTGTAACACCTAGGTCCTTTTCTGCAGAACTGCTGCCCAGCCATTCGGTCCCTAGTCTGTAGCGGTGCATTGGATTCTTCCATCCTAAGTGCAGGACTCTACATTTGTCCTTGTTGAACCTCATCAGATTTCTTTTGGCCCAATCCTCCAATTTGTCTAGGTCCCTCTGTGATATCACCACATTATCACAGACCCTGGGGCAAAGGTAACTTTAAGGCCCTAACGGGTGCCAGCAGCAAAAGGGGAGGAGATCAAGGCAGAGGTAAAAAGGATGTTGGAGCTGGGAGTCATCGAAGAGTCCCACAGTCAGTGGTCAAGCCCGATTGTGTTGGTGCCCAAACCCGATGGCACCACTAGGTTTTGTAATGACTTTCGCCGGCTGAATGAGATATCCAAATTCGATGCATACCCCATACCCCGTATCGATGAGTTAGTTGACCGCCTGGGCAATGCCCGATTTTTGACCACCCTTGATTTAACAAAGGGATACTGGCAGATTCCCCTTGCCAAAAATGCGAAAGAAAAGATGGCATTCTCTACACCAGAGGGTCTGTTTCAATATACTGTTCTTCCTTTTGGACTGCATGGGGCACCTGCCACCTTCCAGCGTCTTATGGACAAGCTCCTACGGCCCCATACCAGTTATGCAGTGGCATACCTGGATGATGTGATTATTCACACCCTGACTGGGAAACCCACTTAGGAAAGGTGGAAGTGGTTCTGGACACGCTAAGACAGGCTGGCCTCACAGCCAACCCAGCCAAGTGTGCTATAGGGCTAGCCGAGGCTAAATACCTTGGCCACATTGTAGGAAGGGGCGTGATCAAGCCCCAACTAAACAAACTAGAGGCTATCTAAAATTGGCCCCGGCTGAATTGGTAAAAGCAAGTCCGGGCATTCCTGGGTGTGGTGGGGTACTACCGACGATTTATTCCCCATTTTGCTATAAGAGCGAGTCCCCTGACAAACCTGATAAAAGCCCGCGGTCCAGGCATGGTGAAGTGGACAGATGCCACAGAGAAAGCATTCATGGATCTACAGACAGCCCTCTGCAGTAACCCGATGCTTATAGCCCCAGACTTCAACAAAGAATTCATTTTACAAACAGATGCATCTGAAGTAGGACTGGGATCCTATCGCAGATGGTCGGAGATGAAGAGCACCCAATCCTCTACCTCTGCAGAAAACTCCTCCTGAGAGAGCAGAAGTATGCTGTGGTTGAAAGAGAGTGCCTAGCTGTGAAATGAGCCATGGAAACACTATGTTATTACCTTCTGGGATGACAGTTTACCCTTGTGACTGACCATACACTTCTCCAGTGGATGCAGCAAAATAAAGAGAAGAACGTAAGGGTGACCAGATGGTTCCTGTCCCTACAACCTTTCCAATTCACCATACAACACTGGGCTGGAAGCCACCATGGCAATGCAGATGGCTTGTCACGAGTACACTGCCTGACGTCCCAAGTTGCCCAACCCCGTAGTGTTGAGCGGGTGGGGTAGGATATGCGACAGGGTCAGGCCAGATGGCTATAGGAGAGTAATAGAAGGCAGATATCTTAGCCCCAGGCTCAGTAGGTCCCTCTTCCCTGGGTAAGGTAACAGGGAAGGTTCCAGAACAATCAGGAACCTTCTGGAGACAAGTAAGACAGGCTGATTAGAACACCTGCAGCCAATCAAGAAGCTGCTAGAATCAATTAGAAAGGCTAATCAGGGCACCTGGGTTTTCAGAAAAGGAGCTCACTTCAGTTTGTGGTGTGTGTGAGAGGAGTTGAGAGCAAGAGACACTAGGAGCTGAGAGTGAGAATGTGAACTGTTGGAGGACTGAGGTGTACAAGCATTATCAGACACCAGGAGGAAGGTCCTATGGTGAGAATAAAGAAGGTGTTGGGAGGAGGCCATGGGGAAGTAGCCCAGGGAGTTGTAGCTGTCGCACAGCTGTTCCAGGAGGCACTCCTAGACAGCTGTATTCCACAGGGCCCTGGGCTGGAACCCGGAGTAGAGGGCAGGCCCGGGTTCCCCCCAAATCCTCCCAACTCCTGGTCAGACACAGGAGGAGTCAACCTGCACTGTGAATTCAGAAAAATGGCCAAGCTGAGTGCTGCCATGAAGCTCCAAGGTGAGCAAATCCGCCAATAAGCGCAAGACCCACCAAGGTAGTGCAGGAACTTTGTCATTATATATATAGTGCCAGAAATTACAACAACAAATTCAATTAAACTGGCCACAGAACACGACCCCCATCCTCAAAATCTGATAACGTTACCTGAGCTCAGTTGTGGCAGAGATCTGTGTTCATGACACTATCCACACATGAAAGGTGTCCTTATGGTCCCTGGTTTTCAGAGATGAGTAATTTAGTAGGGAATCAACTCATGTGGCCTGGAAAGTAGCAAAAAGTTATCAGACTAAGGAAGATTTTCCAAAAGTAAACAAGATGATTTAGGCTTTTTCATCTTATATTAGGAAACTAATACCCTCCTGTCTCTCTGTACCAGGCCTGCACAACGTATGGTCCATGGGCCGCATGTGGCCCATGTGGGCTCACTGTGCGGCCTGCGGGGAGTGAGTAGGTGGGCTCACTGTGCAGCCCACGGGGGGGTGAGTAGGCAAGCGGTGGGGTGGGGCAAGGTGGGGCAAGGGGAACTGCTCCCTGCCCCAGCTCACCTCTGCTCTGCCTCCTCCCCTGAGCACGCCGTCCCACTTTGCTTCTCTCCCTCCCAGATTTGCGGCACCAAACAGCTGATTGGTGCCGCAAGCCTGGGAGGCAGGAGAAGTGGAGCAGCTGCAGCATGCTTGGGGAGGAGGCGAAACAGAGGTGAGCTGTGGTGGGGAGCTGCTGCACAGCTCCCCGGGCCAATGGGGATGGGGGGCAGGGAGCTGCATGGGGGGGTTCCTCGGGGCGGGGGGGAACTGCCGCTGCTACACTCCGGGCGGGGGGTGGGCAAGGTGGAAGTTGCACCGGCCCTGGGTGGTGGGGAAGGAGGGTGTATTTCTGTGAGGCTGGGCAGTGCTGCGGGGGGGGAGGGGGGTGTTTCCGCGGGGCTGGGGGGCTTTGGCCCTCCGCTGTTTTCTTTGGAGTAATATGGCCCTCACTGCTTCACTGCTTTACGAGATGTGCAGGCCTGCTCTATACTATGCCTGAGGAGTTCCAATCCTTTGCTGCAGCCGCCAGGCACTCAGAAAGACCTTGCATCCTATACTATCCTTTGAGATAGTGCAGCCTGCTTCCCTTAGCTCACCCAGCCAGCTCCATGGGCAGTGCATATGCCAGCATTACACCATGCACAGATTCTCCCAAACATTGGGGACCACTTAAGCCAGTATCACAGCCTCTCGCCATCATCTGAGCAGGGCTGGGGATCTATTGTTTCAATAACATTCTTTTTATATGTGCAATGTCACCGGGACCACTCACTAAAAAATCAGTTGTGTTCCACTTTCCAGAAATTAAAACACTGGTATAGTAGAGACACAGTGGAGATGTCTGAACAATGTAGGACTCGCTGGCCCATAGAACAGTGAAAAACTCTGGGCATATTTTGAATGCTGTATTTTACCTGAAACTGCCTTGACAATCTTAATAGTAGTGATACGTAACAAAATATAACAGAAAAAAACGACAGTGTGCGATCGTGCCTGCAGAAAACAACAACGAGCATTTGAGTCTGCTGACATCACAAGAGCAGATGGAGCACCAGCCGTTACTGTAATGAACACGTAATTAATAACAGGTTAAACATACAACACACTCTGACTTGTATTCAGCAGCCTCTTCAGGACTTTCTCGCAGAAGATGTAAAGCAACTGACAAGAACAGCACCTGCGACACATACAATAAAGGAAGAGGGAACAGGCGTTTTGGGCTTGATCTTGTGCTTATTGACACCAATGGCAAAATGCCCATGAACTTCATTGGTGCAGGACCAGCCCTTCATTGACCTCGGGTTCAAATTGGCTCGTCTCAAGGAGAAATTAAAAATTTAGTTTTTGGACAGTACTTGTAGCAACTGAAACTGTGTGTACAAAATCCCCCTGCATGAATTGGAAATTTATATTATTTGACAAGGTGTGTGTGCATTACACATACACACACACAGAATTATAGAGTTTAAGGCCAGAAGGGCACAGTAGATCACCTAGTCTGTCCTCCTGAATATCACGGGCCACTAAACCTCATGCAGCTACCCTTGTATTGAGCCCAGTAAACTGGATTAGACCAAAGTATTGCAGCCCTCAGGATGCTAAACAATTGCGTGCCACAGGCAGGGAACAGGAAGGACCTAGGCCTGAGGCTCTTGCAATGGCAGGAAATGTATTTGATGAGATATACCTAGATGATCCTAGCAAGTGCAAGCAACGTATGCCTATACACATAAACATACATAGAAATGTATGCACACACACACAGAGCTATAGAGAGAAATACACACACAAGTATATGAACACACTAAACACATACAAATTATATATATATAGCCTATTTTGTCAAAAATGACTAGTGATTTTGGGTGCCTCAATTTTTGGATGCTCAACTTGAGACATTTTGAAGGTGGATGATTTTTATCAAGCAGGTAGGTGCTCAGCATATTGTGAAAATCATACCCTTTTAGATGTTTTGAAGTTGGGTACCCAAAGAGTGAGGCATTCAAAGTCAGTTACTGCTGAAAATTGTGGCCATATATCACTGTGTAATGTAAAAATCCAGATACAAAAGCCTCGTAACAATGGTAATCAAATGTATACACATTTTAGTTGGCTACTTACATTGCAGACTTGGGTATGTCCTTTGAGCAGCTTCTCTTTTGGATATTAAATTAAGCTAGCTCCAAGCTGACACCTGCATTTAAATATTTTAAGAACATAAGTAGAGAGAGGAGTGGCTTCTGCTTCTTTCCTCTAGCAAATAACCACAGGCATGCTACATGTGACACAGTCATCCAAGGAAATGTGGTAACATAATATTATCAGAATTTTAGGTTTGTACAACATGGAAGGTACACACTTGTTGCCATATATATCTTCAGTTAAGGTGGCTAAGTAAATATATCGATCATAAGGTCTGTGGCTTAATTGTAGGAAAACAAACTAATTCCTAATTCTCTATGGATATTTGTTGCTGGACAGAGCATATATGAAAACAGATTATGCCTGGGGTTTTGTTTTCTGCGGCTGCTCTGTAGATTCCAGATGAGTTGCTTTTAAAAATAGTCAACAGACATTCACAAAGCAGGATAGAAAATACCCATGTTCAGAAATGTATTTGTCCGATTTTGCACTCTTTATTCAACAAGAAATTTACCATTTCTTGTTCAAAGTAAGCCTTGCCTTTACCCTGAGGCAAAAGAATGGGGAAAGAGTACAACTGGAACAGGAAAGAGTATGTAAGATGAAGCAACCCTACCCTACCAAACTTTATTTTGCACCCTCCTGTTACTGCTTGCTACACCCCATTCTGCCGCCTGGCTGTGGGTGTTTCATTCAATTTGCATGCCTTCTCAATACCAAATCAGTGCAAGTTAAACTACTTTATTATCTACACCCATTCTATGACCAACTTGTAACTCACAAACAGTTTACAACATTATTTAATTTAGATCGGGCGCTGCCATGGGAGTTATACTGGCTAGGACAGATTATTCTGATCTTGGTTAGCCCAGTGAAAATTTAGTAAAAAGAAAAGGAGTACTTGTGGCACCTTAGAGACTAACAAATTTATTTGAGCATAAGCTTTCGTGAGCTACAGCTCACTTCTCTGAGGTGCCACAAGTACTCCTTTTCTTTTTGAGAATACAGACTAACACGGCTGCTACTCTGAAACCTGAAAATTTAGTGTAGCTCTGTTGAAGGCAACTGAGTCCATCTCGACAACAATTTTTGTAAATCACAATTTATATGAAATTTTTCATTGAAATTTCAAATAAAAAAATGTCAGGGACAATTTTAAAAAAACATTTCATCTTGTTTTTGATTAGCTAGGGAGCTGGCAAAAATGTCAAAATTCAAAATTTCAGACTTCAATTTAAGACAAAGGAGAAAATAATCAGGAACAATTTCCCCCAAATGATGTCCTGTTTTTCAACCAACTGTACAATTAAGTTAAATCTGCCCCATGTATCATTTGGATTAGAATCTGGTCTGCTTACTCCAGCAGCCTGCAGTGTGGATTGTGTCATTTGGCCTTCAGGAATGAGAAGTAAGAATGAGGCATCCTAAACATTTTGCAGTGGTATGCTGGAGGTGCAGCTTGTATGGGTAGGTGATGGTCTCCTGGAATTGTTAGCCTGTTAGAGATTGGGGGTGGGGGTGAGCTAGACGGCTCTAAGGATGGTGGATTGGGAAGAAATTGACAGTATGTTGAGGAGCAATCTGGGAAGGAGGAGCACGGCCAAGTTGAGGTGTATGGGAAAGTTCTCCTTATTTGATCTTTTTCCAAACTCATCAGGGCAGGCTAGAGAAGGGACAAAGGTTCCAGATAGCACCAGTTGGCTTATTCTTACTTCTAATGCTCGTTATTGTTGGGGCCTCAACCCCAGATTCCTCACTGAGTATGATGCTGTCTAGCTAGCAACAGCAATGCTCTTTATTCTCACTACCCTAATGCTCAGTCAGCCCGCACTTTGATCGTGATAGATTCTGTACATTTAAAGCTGGGATAGCATGCTGGGCAGCTTATGTGTTCATCTTCTAAAAGCCAATAAAACTAAATGAAACACAACAGGACAACACAAGGACTGAGACATGGCACTTTCTACTGGATCTAAACTGCATTCTTTTCAAGCCTATTAAGGCTTGTGATTTAGTCTAGACAAAGCCCAACTTAATATGACACAAGCAAATCAACAAAGTGAAGAGCTTCAAAAGTCAAAGGTTATGCAAGAATTATGTACCGTCTTTTGCCAGGAATGAGGGAAAGATTTTGGGGGCAATATGTGTGTGTGTGAGGGGTCGTTGTTTTTGAGATTGAGAATTACCCCAAAATAAGAAAGGGCATCAATAACTTTCTACCTATTCAAAAAGAGAGCAGGAAGTAAGTCAGACAGAGGCTATTAGAAGCCAGTGCTATCATAATCATTGCATCATGGTGTTTGTGCCTTTAAGAAGCAGCAGCCATTGCTAGGAGATGATGGTCAGACATATTATTAAATCTTGCTGTGAGGCTCAGTCCCATACTATTTGTTGCTGATAATGGTGATCTAAAGTCACTGCCACCATAAAACACAAAATCCAACCAGAGTAAGTAAAGTAACAGCATTCCTCTCTAAGGTCCCCATCTGGATTTCTTTCCTTTCCTAGTTTCAGAAGGCTAGCTGTGTTAGTCTGTATCCACAAAAACAACGAGGTGTCTGGTGGCACTTTAAAGACTAACAAAATTATTCAGGCATAAGCTTTCGTGGATAAAAAATCCACTTCTTAAGAAGTGGATTTTTTACCCCAAAAGCTTATGCCTGAATAAATCTGTTAGTCTTTAAGGTGCCACCGGATTCCTCGTTGTTTTCTTTTCCTGAATTGTATGTGAAGGGACAACCCATTCTGAAGTCATCTGCAGATTGCACTGGATTTTGCAATCTGGATCTGGCACTAGAGATTGTGCTCCAGTGCTGGTATTTCTTGTGAACAAAAGTAGGTGTGAGTTTGAAAGCATGAAAAAATCTTAAATGTAATGCCAGTAATTTCCTTCGCTTCATGCCCTTCGTCACTATGCGTCTGCTGAAGCATGAAAATGGCCTGGGACAGAATAGAAGTATCCATAATAACAACTCATGAAGAAGCTGAGTCAGGGGACAGTGTTGGGGTGCAGGGCAGAAGAGGGAGAAAATGCAGGATTTCTCCAGGAGGAGAGTCGTGGAAGTATATCCAAAAATATCATCTATATACATAAAAAGAGAGCATGGTTTTGCAGCCCAGACCAAGCCATAATTATCAGCAGGGCTAGCAGTGAAATATTTACTGCTTTTCAATAAAAAATATATGGGCCACATGCTCAGCGGGTGTAAATTGTCATAGTTTCATTGACCTCAATGGACATACAGCTATTTACACCAGCCAAGGCTTTGGCCCACATGTAGAGTGAAAAGTCTGATCTTCTAAACAGTGTCCTAAATCTTCTAGAACTTTTAGTCAGATTTCTACACTAATTAAGAGCTTTGGGAGTGTTATCAGCCTTACAACAATAAACAAGATCCCTGTGAACTGAGCTGTTCTTTACAGCTAGGATCGATGCAATCTTTCAAAGTGAACGGAATGCGTCCTTACAGCATTGCTATGTAGCAGGGCCAGGGGAAGCCTGCAAAGTGTGTGTGGGGACATTAGGAAGAACGCAGGCTAATTGTTTTAAAATTCCTTTTACTGAAATTAGAAAATTATGGACCTTTCAATGTGCTGTTGATGGGCCTGGAAAGGCACCCAGAATTTCGTGTGCCAAAGGATTTTCAGAGTCATCGACTCTCACATTAATGCTTTTATCTGTAACATAGTAGCTTTGTTTCTGTGCATTAATTTCTGTGCTATAGTGGATGGAAGGTATTAATAATTCCATGCTGTACCCACTCTCTGCTACGGAGGATCAGATAGCAGGTGTTGTGCCACTGGGGAAGTCCAATACACAGGTCAAATGTGTCATCAGCACGACACCTCTGGTTTTCAGTGGCTTGGGGAAACAGAGTTCTGAGCCAAAGTGTTCTACAGCCCATCTCATTATACTATTACAGTACCATGCCACTCGGCTGGTCCTAGTCCTCTGTCTTAGTTCAAGTGGAGATGTGAGGTGAAGGGCTGGTTTGAATCCAGGACTGTATGTGTGAGATTCCAAGAAGCCTCTCTCTTTTATGACAACTTTCATTTTTAACTTTACTGATTTCACATTACTGGTTATTCTAACAGGACTATCCGGTTTCTTCATGTAACTGTCCATACCCATAAGTAAAATACAAATACTTACACCGCAAACATGTGGAGTGAATTACAAGAGTCCTTTGTGACACTGGCAGACCAGTTGCTAGCTCATGCAAATGCCCGTAGGACTCACGTGAAGACTGACAAATACATAGCTGGAGACCAGTCTGGCTCACCTGTGTGTTAGTATTGTTAAAATAGGCATTAAAGAGTTATAAAAATGTGGTTAGAGTTTAGAATTTATGAAATGCTTGTAGGATGTTGCAAGTATTAATCTTACTGATAACATCTTTACCTCAGGTTATAAAGTGATATTAAATGTTTGCATTGTAATCCTCTGTAATTGTGTAAGCCATCAAACTGGAAAGAAACATTAATGTAAAATGCTGGCTTGTGACAGAAGGGGTTAGGCCCTGCCTACCAAGAAGGCCCACTGAAACCAAATGAGCCATTGTGATACATCAAAGAACAAAGTCTTTGTTAAATGCATTCCTTCCCACTTCCATGAAGAGGAGACTCATGATCTTGCCTGAACTCATCCCATCAGCTTGAACGCTGGGGGGAAGGGGATAAAAACTCCTTACAAGAAGAAAGTATCTTTAATGATGCTTGGACTCTGAGGGCCAAAGATTACTAAACATAAGGCAGAAGATCCCCAGTGCTTGGCCTGGATTAGCCCTAAAGGACACATAGAATTTGTTTATTATAGAAGCTTCTATTCCCTTTTAAAACTTAAGACTGGAACTCATTTGTGAATGTATGTTTACCTGCTTTAACCTTGTAAATAACTCACATTTCTTTTTCTTAGTTAATAAAGCGTTAGTTAGTTTATTATAGGATTGGCTACAAATGTTGTCTTTGGTGTAAGATCTAAAGTGCAACTGGCCTGAGGTAAGTGACTGTTTCTTTAGGATTGGCAGTAACCTGAATATTGTTGTGATTTTTGGCGTAAGGGACCATCTATCACAAAGGCAAGTTTACATGGGAGGAAGTTAGGTCAGAGTACCAAAGGATACTGTCTGTGACTCCATAGTAAGGCTGTTATAGTGTGTGAGGAGTCCATACTTGATAATTGGTTGGTGAAATCTAAGTATAGAACTCACAACCAATTTGGGGTTTGTGCCCTGTTTCCTGCCCTAAGGTTGGTACTCATGCTTGTGAGCCACCGCAGGGCAGCTCCACACCCTTTACTTACCATGGAATTTGCCACCTGCTCACATTATACAAAGAGTGTAATTAGATAAAGCTCAATTCCATTATGACTGATTGATTTAGTCTAGTGATAGAAGTCTCGGGCAGCTAAACATAGACACCTGCTCTTCTTTTCTTTAATACAGGTTATTCTTAAGTCCACATTTTCCCATCCCATCTCCAATGGGTTGGCTTCCATTAAGGCAAAGGCAGGATGTGGAGTCACTGTTAATGATACTCCATGCTGTTTGGCCAAAAGAGATGCTGATCCAGCTATGGATATAAACAGTGGAAGTGGTTCAGCTAAAACGCATCTCCAGAAGTGACTAAAGAGGGCATGTATATTTACCACCATTCAAATGTATACCATGTATAGGCTGGTATAAGGCTCATCTCTTCAGTCACACCTCTGCCTGAAGGTGTGATTGCAGGGAAAATATAAAGCTATTGTTTTGGGTGGGAATCTTTTGGGCTGTGTTTGTCACCACATTGTTCGATATTTTGACCTATGTTTGCAGAAGTCTGGGCTCCCTTTTTGCAGATATCATTTGTGCTTGCAAAATTTGTACCCACACTTTTTTCCTGCACACCAGCTTTGTGATTATAATCTGAAAACTGACGCCGTAGAAATGCCACCATGGAGCTACATGCGTATTATTTCTCAGTGACATCATACCCAGCTAAATCAACTTACTAATGAAAAGACATTTTTCTTCAGGCCAGCTCTTTAGAGATAAATTGAGATGTAAAAGTCAAAACGGGGTCCATTTTGTTTCAAGCATCAGCACTACTAAAAAGAAGCTTCCATTGGAACATAGTTAAGAAGTCTGTTGATAATGCATGAACCAGAATAGAATCCAGCTCACTCTGTCATAGCTGCGTTGGCTCTGAAGATCTAACAAGTGTAAGAAGCAGTAAAAACATTTTTTGTCAGCAGATGGAACCCTGAATTCTCACAGGGAACAGATTTGCTGAGTAAGAAGGTGCCACCTTTGCAAAGTCAATTTTCTGCCCATAATTATACTTCAAGCAATTCAGAATAATTGTTATTTATGAGCTCATCAGTCTTTGGATGATTCTTAGTTTCCTCAGCATGTGATGATCATGATGACTGACAGATGATGATAATTGATTGAGGAAGAGGATGGTTAGAATGCTCATCCAAAAGCCCCATCCCCCTATCCATCCAGAGTCTGATGCTGGACCATGAATCAGATTAACAACATAGAGAGTTGGATTTATCTATGGCTGAAGTGGAAGGAAGGGGCAGTTTTCTTACCTTGACTTTTTCTCGTTGTTGGTATGTTCAGGGGGATTCCAGTCTGCTGTGGAGTTGAACAGTGGAGGTAGGGTTCAGGGGTGGTTTGACATATTAGGTATGTCTCTATTCCTCTGCTCAGGCTCCTTTCCCACATAGGCACTGACTTTAACTTTTCCCCAAGGGTGCGCCACCTGTGCTCTGCCCCGAGGCTCCATCCCCATTCTTCCCTCCCCTAAGGCCCTGCCCTCATCCCCCCCTTCCCAAGGCTCCGCTCTCACGACCCCTCTCCCTGCCCCCACTCTGCCCCCTCCCCAAGGCCCCACCAGCCCACTACTCATTGCTCTCTGCCCTCCCCCAAGCCCTCCCTGAGCTGCCAAACAGCTGTGGCTGGTGTGCGCTAGGCACCCACTATTTTTCCCCTGGAGCCCTCACAGTGTCGGCCTGTGCCTTCTCACATACTGTGCCTCTGACTCAGGAAAGCAGCACAAGGAGCAGAAATACATAGGCTGGAATGAGAAAGAAACAAAGGCAGAGAAGCAATTTAAAGGGAAAGAGCCAGTCAGCCAAATGGACGGGAAAGAGAGAGAGGAGGTGGCCTGAGACAGAAGAGGGACACAAAGGAAAACCCGTGGAGAAGATAAAAAATGGAGTTCTCTCCCTTCGGAGCTGGCAGAGCCTACAACACACCAAACAACTTTTGGTCACTACTGACTGTGGGTGGATTTGAACTAGTGACCTAAGTGGATTGTCCTTGAAACAAATGGAACAGAAGGGGCTACAAGTTCAATAAATATTTTTAAATGGATTATTTTTAATGTGTGTATGCCTCTATTTTTTCATCCAGGCTAGAAACTACAAATATTCAAATACAATTAAAAGACTTCCTGTAGAATATTTCTGATTTCATCAAAACAGGAAGCAGTGGGTATCTTTATTACTATTATGAAAGATTTGGGGCCAAAACCTTCCAGTTTTACTCATGGTGAGTAGCACCTCGCTCTGTGAGTAGTCCCACTGGAACCTGCTTGAAAAGCAAGGTACTGCTCGTTGTACAGAGGTCAGAATCTGACCCTTATATAGCAGCACCAATTTGCATGGGACTTCACAGAGATTTAATAAAGAACCATGGTCCCTGCCCTGAAGAACTTACAGGTAAATTAATGGTTGTTTACATAAGTTTGCACCAGTTTAATTAAACTAGTTTAGTTGAACTGGTGCAAACCCCTGTGTGGACACTCTTCTTTCAGTTTTAAAATGGCTTATTTTAGTTTGCTTTAAACCCGTTCCTTATTAGTTCAAGCTAAACTGAAATAAGCCTGGTGAAAACCCAAATAAGAGGGTCTACACAGCCTTTTGCACCAGTTTAACTAAGCTGATTTAAAATCAGAGCTCTAGTTTATGGTCCTGGCATATGAACAGACAAATTAGATAACATAAAACACTCTTGTAGGACACTCATGTTATGACACCACTTTATGTCTTAGAATCCAGCACGATACCCCACAAGAACACAAAAAACAGAGCAAGAAAGAAAGCAGACTGCTCCCTAAAACAGAGGCACAACTCACCCCACTTTACACTGGCTGGCTGTAGACTGACGTCTGCAAGGCCCAGATCACTCGCTTCCCTAGAGAGCCCCTAGCCTGCAAGCAGGACGAGGAAACACATTTGAAGTGCCACCTTACAAATTTAACAGTTTTCAATAAAGTACAGTTAAACTGGTGCAACTCTGCATTTAGGCAAGCCCTTAGACAAACATAGAACACGGTGAAAATAGACAAGGGAGTAGGCGGAGAAGGGAGGGGGAAAGATTAAAACCGTGTGAGGAGGCCTGCTTTGGGAGAGCTCTGTTCCAACAGGACAGATTGAATAGAGGCAGCTAATCACCCAAACATCTGAATGGTCAGCTGCATCAAACGTCCAAGCATTTTGCAGTTTTCCCATCATTCTTATACTATTCCTTTACAACATGATCCCATGTTCTAATGCTGTATGGATACTGAGAGGCGCTGACCACAACAAGAGTTGGTCAAAGCTGTCATCTTGAAACAATTATTTGAAAAGAAATAAGTCAGTGGAAAATATTGCCCGCAGTCTTCAAAATGTCATGACCTGGCTATTTCCAGATTCATTTTACATGAAGATCTCTTCACATAGCAGTTATCACAGCCATCTAAAAAATTGTTATCTGTGGGCCATATCCCGCCTTTGATTCTCATCTGACTCTTCCATTGACATTAGAGGACTGGATATAGCTCTTTAATTGTAACTTGGGGAAACAAAGAGGCTTGCATCATTTGTCGTGGGCAAATGTGCACATTTTTGGCTCCTATCCTACAATTGTTACTCATATAATTTAAGTAGCAAAGCTTTATAATGGTGTCTGCATGACAGCAATACCATTCTGTGCTTCATATCCTGTTTCCACAATAGGCTACCTACTTAACAACTCTTGATCATGACATCAACAGCACTATCCTTTAATGCAACATGTGACCACTAGATGATACTCATACTAGAGAATGGCAAAGAGTCCTGTGGCACCTTATAGACTAACAGACGTGTTGGAGCATGCTCGGGGGTCATGTGTCCTCCCCTTTAGCTTCTGCCCCCCAGTGTGGGGAGGCCCCAGTGGTCTATGTTTCAGAGACTTGTGAATACATTCATTAGGAACGAACAGAGATCTTTGATTAAATGCCTATGGCCTGTTAAGTTACCAGCATTCTTTGTTTGGTAGCCTTGTAACAGCATTGGTTATGATGGACTCTTCTGCTGCTGTTCTGGATTCATATAAATCCAGATGTAATACAGGACACCTCTAACATGAAAACAATGTCCAGACAGCTCTGGTGAAAATGAGGAGCTGTAGATGAGTCAGTCTGATGTTCTAAAATGGGAGAAGAAGGTATCAAACAAGAAATTCTGCCTGAACGGTGGGCTAGGCTGTGATTCAGCAAGGTACTTAAGCACGTGCTTAATTGTATGCATGTAAGGAGTTCCGTTGACCTTATTAATAAATAATAAATATCTCTCTCCCACATAACACTTTCATCAGTACATCTCAACATGCTTCACAAAGGAGGTCAGGAACATTATTCTCATTTTACAGCTGGGACTACTCATGTGCTTTAAGCTAGGCCTGTGCTTAAATCCCTTGCTAAACCAAAACCGATTAACACGCAATTGCCCAACCCCACAAATGTACATAATGTTGCCCCTTTTCATCGTGAACAGCTGATCAAAGTTTGGGGCCCCGTGGATATTCCAGCTGGGAGTAGAAACTGGTGATCGTCAGGTATGTCTTTGAGGCAGGTTTGCTTATTTACAAAGAATGTATAAATAACAGGAAACAGCTTCTGTTGCTTTCAGCACTAAGAGCCTACTTGTAGCCTACACCCACAACGCAAAAACCTCTCCAGAATCGACCACTGGGCTTTCAGATGCTCATTCAAGATAGCTCTTCCCCTCAGTCTTTTTCAGTTTTCTGTGTGTTCTCTGCCCCCTTCCTACACCCGTACACAAAACCCAGTGGAAACTTCCACCCACCTGGTGCTAGTTTCTGAGCAGATTCTGTTAGGCTTTGTTTTAGCCGTGGCCTCCTAACCATCTCTTACAGCTATCTCAAATGTGGGACTCATTCACACCTCCATTTGCACAAGATTTTTAACTCAACCCACAAGGTGTCTCCCAGCTCATGCCAATAATAAATCGTGGTGTGCTTTCGCTATCTTATTTCTCTCCCGTTTTTATTTATGCCAGCTGTTTAATTACACGAGTGAGCCAAGAAGAGACAGCTCTGGAAAAGGAAAGAACAAATCAGTGCCAATGTCCTCATCCTATTTACTTGAGAAAGAGGGAACGGGCAGGTGGGAAGATTTGAAGGAAGAAAGGGCAGGTGCTACAGGATGGGGTGGTGACAACATAACTTCCCTCCTGGATTCCTCTTTGTGGAGGGTGAGCATTGGGAAGGAACTGGGAGAGTGGTGCTGCAATGGCGGCCTGTGAGGCAATTTACCAGGCAATTGTCACTATAATTTCCCCTAGGATTGTATTAACTTTTAGTGCATCACTCGCTTTGGCAGCCATGTGCTGGGATCCCAAACATTTAAAACAGATAAATAACGCCATGCTAACAAGAGTGAGCAACAGAGCTACCAAGGCTGATAGCTGTGGGCTGTTACACTGCCAGGAGCCAAATCTTAATCAGATGCATATGCCTTAAATTATGCTTTGAAGGCCAGCAAAGCAGGGCTGTGGTGAACTAGAAATGATACTAAAAATCTGTAGAGTTAGGCCCACAACTGAGAAAACTCCACCACTGATCCTGAATAGTACAGTTCCTAGGGTAAAATCCGCCTAAACCCTGGCTGTCATAGAGAGCATTGCCA
This sequence comes from Lepidochelys olivacea, assembly GCF_965140295.1. NCBI lineage: Eukaryota > Metazoa > Chordata > Testudines > Cheloniidae > Lepidochelys > Lepidochelys olivacea. The sequence continues at coordinate 165,826,537 of NC_140411.1, read as the reverse complement.
CTGACTGCAACAGGGCCTGGATTTCACCCCTGGAGTATAAAAGGGAGAAGGGCTTTTTCAGGTAGCTGGGTGTGGACTTCAAGTTTGTACCAGCTCCTTGAATTGCACACACAAATACACGTGTAAAGAAGACAAAACGTTTGAGTACAGGTATTGTGCCTTTGGAATGAAAGGCGTTATATAAATATAAGAATGCAATAAAAATTAGCATCTGTTCTTTCACAGCACTGCATCTCGGCATTTGATTTCTATAAAGGTAGAGATCAAGATATTTGTTTAGCTAGGTTGATCAGGCAGTACATTAGAGTACAGTGTCTATCTGCTTTCCCTGTTGTAAAGTGTACAAAAGCCTTCCTATTCCGATACTGCCAAGGAGGTTACAAGTGGTGAGATCCTCTCTCTGCTCATTGCCAGACACAAACCAGGTTTCTGATGCCATATGCTGGGCTCCATTTGTAATTTTGACAGGCATATAAATTCTTGTATTTTGGTGAGTTCTGATGCTGAATGCTAACGAGGGAATAAAGAGACATCTGCAGGTAAAGAATTCTGGAGAAGAGACTCAGGGGCTGTTTGATGTTCATTTTGGAATAAGCAATTCCTTAAGAGAAGGATCCTTTTTCTGTTGCCTACATGGTGCAGTAGCAGCACAAGAAATGTTGAGAAGTACAGAATGGAGTGCATCTCTACTGCCAGTTTTCACTCAAATTATACCAGCTGCTCTAGAGACATCATCAGCTATGATCATTTGAGGTTAGGATTTGGATTTAGGAAAGGATTGCTGTATTTTTGACATTAAAAAGATCTCTCTTTGTACCTCTTTCGGGAGAAATATAGATAATCCAGGCAATTAATGTTGCATTTAAGGCCTCAGTCGTGGAGTGAGCTCTATAAGTATGTGGGCAGACTTCTGTGGCTGTGTGCTGGGCAGTCTCAGGGCTAATGGCCAACTGGTGCTGAAGCATCTTATTAAGATGTATAAATTATATTGCATCAGTGGTCATAAATGACAGATGTATTTAGAGTCTTCTCATCTTCCTGAACCAAAGGAAGGCCCAATTCACCTGTCACCCCTATGCAACTCCACTGACTTCAGTGGAATTGCACAGGAAACAGAGAGGAGAATTTAGCTCAAAAGATTTATTGGAGATGAATATTGTTTTTTGCCATGTTATTTGTGTGAATTTTATTTGCATTCCAGATCCATTTTGTAATATGAAAAACTTATATATAAATGATACATAGAAATATAAGGGGGCAAAACATAGACCCAGATGTAAAGCCCTTACTCCCATTGATTTCAAAGTGTCTGAGTACAGACTACAGGACTGCGTCTCATCTGAGGTATACAAGAAATGTAGCTAAATGATCTCTCAGTCACATTACACGCCTTATGTGGAATGTTTTGACATTATACTGCCACTTTAAAATGGACATAAAGGAAAAACAGAAAGAGAATTTCTGTATCCAGAAAAAATGGGCCAGGTTCTCAGCCAATGTAAATCAGAGTAACCACTTCAATGGAGTCATGCTGATTGATGCCAGCTGAAAATCCGATCCAGAACCCTGTGCTGTGGGGATGGCTGAGTCTGATAATGTTGCAGTTAGGCACTTGCTGATGTCACGGCCTTTGTGCTACACAATGTAAAAGTAACTCTGCATATTGACACAGGATTTCTCAGGAAGTGCACACCAACATTTCCCCTCACTCCACCACACGGGAGACTTTGACAAATTCACAATCAGAGGAGCCAGTTTTTCCAGTGAGATGTGGCTATAGTCTAATGTGTTGGCTTTGTGGAGAGAGTGGTGGGTTCTTCATCTCTTACATCCAGTGGTGGACGGACAGAAAGATGGGTGCCACAACAGGTTTTTACTGTGGGCCGCCACCCAGAGCAGCACCAAGTACAGCAGCACCCTCTCGTCTGGGGACCACAACCCTAGCCCAGTGTGGAGGAGAGGCAGGTTGGGGAAAAGGAGGGGTCCGACAACTCCTGCATCCTGTGAGGCTAGGCCCAGTCACCAACTCTGTGCATTGCAACCTGGCAGGTGTGGTTATAGCACTGCTCACATTTGGCCCACCTGACCCTCCATTCATCATGACAGAGGGCCAAACCTGAGCAGCACTGCAACCCGGTGCTCTAGGTCAGTGGTTCTCAAAGCCGGTGCGCCGCTTGTGCAGGGAAAGCCCCTGGCAGGCCAGGCCAGTTTGTTTACCTGCCGCCTCCGCAGGTTTGGCCAATCGCGGCTCCCACTGGCCGAGGTTCACTGCTGCAGGCCAATGGGGGCTGCGGGAAGGGCGGCCAGCACGTCCCTTGGCCCGTGCCGCTTCGCGCAGCCCCCATTGGCCTGGAGCAGCGAACCGCGGCCAGTGGGAGCCGCGATCAGCCAAACCTGCGGAGGCGGCAGGTAAACAAACCGGTCCGGCGCGCCAGGGGCTTTCCCTGAACAAGCGGTGGACTGGCTTTGAGAACCACTGCTCTAGGTCACAATGCTACTCACTGAAGTCTGGCCCAGCTGCTCCCTCGCTGTCCCCATCCTGACGGAGGGCTGAGTGGGCCAAACCTGAGCAATGCTGTGACCCCGCATGCCAAGTTGCAAGTGCTGGGCCTAGCCCCATGGGACACAATTGCCACTGGAGCTGCTGCTGTGGGGTGAGTCATGGACCCAGAAAAAGTTATGGACAAATGGACAAATATTATTTGTGACTTTTTTCAAGCCATGACAAACCTGCAGCCTTAACAATGATACCTACATTTGAGCCTCCTGGGACCTCTATGGGTATGTCTACACTGCAATTAAAAACCTTCAGGTGGCCCGTGCCAGCTGACTTGGGCTCGTGGGGCTCAGGAAAGGGGCTGCTTAATTGTGGAATAGATGTTTGGGCTCAGGCTACAGCCTGAACTCTGGAACGCTCCCACCTCCCAGGGTCCTAGAGCCTGAGAGCCAGCCCAGGCCCAAACATCTATACTGCAACATAAATAGCCCCTTAGCCCGAGCCCCATGAGTCAGCTGGCACAGGCCACCTGCAGGTTTTTAAGTGCAGTGTAGACATACCCTTTGCATCTGTCCCTGTACATCCCGCTGCAGCTGCTCTGGTTATTCCTCTGCCAGGGTTTTAGTCAAGACTGGATGTCTCTCTAAAACATACTGTCTAGCTCAACTCAGGGCTATGGGCTTCATGCAGAAATTATTAAGTGGTGTTCTCTGGCTTGTGTTCTGTTGGAGGTCAGATTAGATGGTCACAAGAGTTCCTTCTGGTCTTGGAAGGTATGAATTTTTGAGTCTATATTTCCTTGTTTCTTCCCTTCTCATTCAACCTGAAGGATAGCCATAAACACACCTAAACATATTTTTAGAAACAAATGTCCTTGCAAAATGTGGCATGGAACCAGCAGAGAAAATTATTTCCCTTGAGTAACTTTAGCATGATGCCGGCAAGATATTGTACTTCTTGTTATGTACAGTTGGTTGGCTTTGAGTTACAGTTAACCTAGTACTCAGAACCACCTTCTGCAAACAACTGCTGTCTAAAGAAACCACTTTAAAGTTTCTCCAGGATTCCCAGGAAAATTCAGCTTGACCTTTAATGACCACCACCTCTACTTAAGCCATCAAATTTGTGCTGGTCTCTTGGGTAATGGTGTCAGACAGGCTTGCTATTAGCTGTTTGTGTTAAAGCCCCAGCTCCTTGAGCCAGGTGATTACATGAGATTGGCATCTTCATTTAAAAAAAAAGTTTTGAGCCCTCATGGTTGTAGGAAAAAGCCTGAAATTTGTGAACTTTAAAGATTCCAAAACAAGAGGGCAAATAAACATAATCCTGTATTACTTTTTTTAAATCTCATGGTATTTTGCGGCCTGACTCCTGATTTTTGAACCGTTGGGGTCAGCAATACAATTCCCCAGTGTCTTGCTCGGCTGACCCAATTTTCACTAGAGTAATATAAACAGAGCTGATGGCTTCTGCTAGGTAAGGAGATCAGGGAGTGATTTTAGTATAGTGATAATAACACATAGAAACCAAACAGGATGCGTTAGAAATATTGTACAAGATAATTGCTATGCTGGTTATCAACAGTAAAGAATGTTCTGCTTACCTTTGATTGCTCAAAGTTCATATTTATATCAGTTTGTTTTTTGCTATCCTTTGTGCGTGTTTTCCCTGAATAGCTAGTTTGATCCAAGCAACTCCAAATAGAGATCATTTTGATAACTCTGCAGCGAGTTCTAACGTGCTGGAAAGGAGGGAGCCACCCTGGTCTTTCACACTTCAGTTGTCCTGGTGTGTGAAATATTTCATGGAGAGAGTAGTTAATATTAAAGAGTTTAATCTTGCTTGTCTTTAGCACCAAGAAGTTCATTGTGTACAATCCCAGGCCCATTGACTTCAGTGGGAGCTTTGTGTGTGCTAGAAATGGAGAATCTGGGCTGGAGAAAATCCACATCTCCAAGACGGGAAGGAGGGTCTTATGCCTAAGACACTGGGCTGGGGGTGAGAAGGTCTGGCTTTCTTTGTGACTTTGGGTACGTCACTTAGGGTGAGATCTTCACCCCACTCTGGCTTTTTTGTCAGATTAAAGGGGTGGCACAGTTGAAAGGGGTCATAGAAGCCCTGGCCCCCAATATCCGGCTGGGTGAGGATTCCCCTGTTGCAGGCAGGGCTGTATTAATCCATTTCTGAGCTGTAGGCTAATATATACACTCTTGGCCTCCACCTTCTAATATGATTATACATGACAATAAAGAGTCATATAGCACATTCACTGTGGCTGGGCTGGCCAGGCTGTGGATTTGCTGGGACTGGCTGCTCCTTGGAGTGCTGCTTCCCATGATGGAGGGGTGGCTGTGCTAAATCTGAGTAGTATTGCGACTCCCTGTGCTATGTCACAATGCCACTCACTCAAATTTGGACCTGCTGATGACAGAGGGCTGCCTCTGGGCCAAACCTGAGTCGCACTGTGACCCAGTGCACCAGGTTGCAAGACCACTCACTCAAGTGAGTGAAGTTCTTTCAGTTCACGTGCAAATCTGCATTGGTTAAAAAAAAATTGGCCCCACCCCACGAACTTGTGCCCTGGACACACGCCTAGTTTGCCTATGTGTTAATGTGACCCTGGGTGCAGTCACAGTGGAAGATAGCCATAAAGGCTGTCTCTGTGACCCCTTTGCCCCAGTGTAGGAGGTGTGCTGGGTAGGGTGGCCACTGATGCATCCCCAGAGTACAGGTTATCCCCTCAGATGCATGAAACCAAAGCCCTCCCCCACTGGCATGATCTGGCACACATGGTGCATGCAAGGTCACACCGGCAGGGGCGGAGCAGTGCACGGTGCAAAATAGAGTTCTCCGTGCATCCACGATGATACCGGACAAAGTCGTGCTGATTTCTATCAGTACCAGACACAAGAACCAACCTTACAAAAACAGGACTGTCTGGCTGAAAGCCGGCTGAATGGCTACCCGGTGCTGGGGGTGGGAGGGATGTGTTGGAGGCAAAAGGATGCAGGTGCAACAGCGATTGTGGTCAGCAGCGAGGTCTATAGAGCATCCTGGGGAGGCTCCTGTGATTTCGAGAGCTTGTCAGGGCAGTCCAAGGTATGCTGGAGGCCTCAACAGCCCAGGGCTGGGTTGGCATTAAGATGATTTAAAACCACTTTAGCTTCCCTTCCCCGTGGGCTGTGATTTCTGTACTGTACCTCGTAGAGGCACAACACAGAATCTCACCCATGAGTGCCCTGTTCCTCAGTTTCCCATACAAGAGGGATAATACTACTTCTTTTTTCCTACCCTCTGCCTGTCAGCCTAGAATGTAAAGTCCTTAGAACAGGGACTCTTGCTATATGGATGCAGAGGACCTAGCGCAATAGGACTCTGATCGTGTCTGGCGCTTTTAGGTGCTACCATAATATACATGTAAATGGTACTAGTGATTTAAAAAAACAACATACCTATTATGTAGCTTATAAATCATCAGACGATAGCCACAGACGGTTGCCGAGCTAACACACAGTAAGTCACAGAGAAGTAATCAGCCACACAGGGGTTACCACCATCCAACATTAATATTCTGTATTTGACACATGCAAGGCACAAAACACCTCAGTTTTTGAGAAGCAGAGAAAAGAAAGGTTTCAGAGTGGTAGCGGTGTTAGTTTGTATCAGCAGAAAGAACGAGGAGTCCTTGTGGCACTAACGAGGAGTCCTTAGAGACTAACAAATTTATTTGGGCATAAGCTTTCGTGGGCGAAAGCCCACTTCATCAGATGCATGCAGTGGAAAATACAGTAGGAAGATAGATAGATAGATAGATAGATAGATAGATAGATAGATAGATAGATAGATAGAGAACATGAAAAAATGGGGGTTGCCATACCAACTCTAACGAGACCAATCGATTAAGGTGGGCTATTATCAGCAGGAGAAAAAAAACTTTTGTAGTGATAATCAGGATGGCCCATTTCAAACAGTTGACAAGAAGGTGTGAGCCACAGTAGGGGGGAGAAAGAAAAGAAAGCAACCACCTCACATCAGTGCATGAACCCAGGCCACATGCATAACTTCTGCCTCCAGAGCTACATATTTTTTTCATCAATTCATATATTCCAAGGGCAGAAGGGACCATTGTGATCATCTAGTTTAGCATCCTGTGTAAAACAAACTGCAGGACTTCACCAAATAATTCCTAGAATGTTTACTTTAGAAAAATATCCAATCTTTATTTTGAAATGGTCAGTGGTGAGGAATCCACCACAACCCTTGACAATTTGTTCCAATGGTTAATTACTTCCACTGTTAAAACTTTACAACTTACTCTGAATTGGTCTAGCTTCAACTTCCAGTCATTGGATCGAGTTATACCTTTCTCTGCTAGATTGAAGAGCCCATTATTAAATATTTGTTCCCCCCCGTACGTACTTATAGACTATAATCATCACCCCTTATCTTGCTCTTTCTTAAACTAAATAGACTGCGCTCCTTGCGTCTATCACTATATGACATGTTTTCTAATCCTTTAATCGTTCTCGTGGCTCTTCTCTGAATCCTCTACAATTTTTCTACATCCTTCTTGAATTGTGGAAATGAGAGCAGGACACAGGATTTCAGCAGTGATCACACCAGTGCCAAATACCAAGGTAAAATAATCTCTCTACTCCTACTTGAGATTCCCCTGTTTATTGCATTAGCCTGTTAGGGCACTGTGTCACACTGGGAGCTCATGTTCAGTTGATTATCCACCAGGACCCCAAAATCTTTTTCAAAGTCACTGAACATTTACACTTAGCCATATTAAAATGTGTATTGTTTGCTTGTGCCCAGTTTACCAAGTGATCCAGATTTACCACTGCTCCAATTTTTGTGTCATCTGCAGACTATATCAGTGATGATTTTATGTTTTCTACCAGGTCATTAATAAAAATGTTAAATAATGTAGGGCCAACAACAGATACCTGTGGGAGCCCATTAGAAACACATCTACTCTATGATGATTTCCCATTTACAATTACATTTTGAGACCTATCAGTTAGCCAGTTTGTGTGTTCAGTTAATTTTATATTGTTCTACTTTTATTAATCAAAAATATTGTATGGTATCAAGGCACACACCTTACAAAAATCTAATTAAATTGCATCAACACTATTATCTTTATCAACCAAACTTGTAACCTCATTTTAAAACAGGGGTGAGCAAACTACAGCCCGCGGGCTGCATCCAGTCTGTCAGACCTTTTAATTTGGCCCTCGAGCTCCTGCCAGGGGTTGGGGTCGGGGGCTTGCCCTGCTCTGCGCATGTCATGGGTCCGCATGGCTCCCAGAAGCAGCTACGTGTCCCCACTCTGCCTCCTATGTGTAGGGGCAGCCAGGGAGCTCGCATGCTGCCCTGGGCCCAAACACCAGCTCTGCAACTCCCATTGGCCAGGAACTGTGGCCAATGGGAGCTGCGGGGGCAGTGCCTGTGGATGGGGCAGCACGCAGAGCTGCCTGTCCATGCCTCTGCATAGGAGCCTGAGGGGGGGACATGCCACTGCTTCAGGGAGCTGCTTGACCTTCTCCCATGCCCCAACCCCCTGCCCCAGCCCTGATCCCCCTCCTGCCCTCTGAACCCCTCGGTCCCAGCCTGGAGCATCCTCCTGCACCCCAAACCCCTCATCCCCAGCCCCACCCCAGAGCCTGCACCCCCAACCAGAGCCCTCACCCCCCACAACTCCCTACCCCAGCCTGGAGCCTTTTCCCGCAACCTGACCCCCTCATTTCTGGCCCCAGCCTGGAACCCGCAACCACAGCCCAGAGCCTGTACCCCCTTCCACACCCCAACCCCCTGCCTCAGCCCAGAGCTCCCTCCCATACTCTGAAACCCTCTGCTCCACCCCTAGCCCGCAGCCCTCCTGCACCCCAAACCCATCATCCTTGGCCCCATCCCAGAGCCTGCACCTCCATCCGGACCCCTCTCCCCCTCCTGCATCCCAACCCCCTGCCCCAGCCCAGAGCCCCCTCCCGCACCCTCAACGCCTCATTTCTGCCCCCATCCTAGAGCCTGCACCCCCAGCTGGAGCCCTCACCCCCTCCTGCACCCCAGCCCCCAATTTCGTGAGCATTCATGGCCCGCCATGCAATTTCCATACCCAGATGTGGCCCTCAGGCCAAAAAGTTTGCCCACCTCTGTTTTAAAAAAAGATATAGTTAGTGTGACACACAAATAAATCAGCAAAAAGCCATCAATTTACTACAATTCCTAGCTTGTGATTTATAGTCACTATTATCAGCTTCCCCCTTCTTGCATTTGTTACAGATATAGTTTTATTTTTCATTGCTGCTTTCACTCCCATCTAAACTAGGTCAGTTTTTTTAGCTAATAAGGCCTTCTTCCTTGTTTGTGACATTTTGGGCACTTCGTAAAGTGTTCTTAAACAGTTCCCAGTTATCATTCACATTTTTCTGATTAAATATTTCCTCTCAGCTAATTTGGCTCATAATTGTTTATATTTTTATGAAACTGGACCTTTTAAAGCACCAGGTATATATAACTGCTTTGAACTTTATTCTGTTTGCACATTAAAAATGTGATCAAGTCATGATCACGTATAAGTAGGCTATCATTAATTTTTAGTTCTGTGAACAGTTCCTCTCCACCTATTAAGATCAGATCTAATATAGAAGTCCCCTGTGTTGGTTGCAACAGTTTTTGAGTTAGTAAATTGTCATCTATATTAAGAATTTCTTATTACTGGCAGCAAGAGGTCTCCAACATATGCCACTCAAATTGACGCTCCCCCATGATTATGGAGCTTTCTTTCCTTACAGATAGGTATGTAAGGAGACCCTGTTCCCTAGCATGGTTTGATGGTCTGTAGCAGACACCAAATAATACCCTATCTTATGCTTTATCTGTTAGGATGCTGATCCATAAACATTCAAGATTATTTTCTTCTGAGTTGTCAGTGACTCGCAAACAGGTAATGCTGTTTTTTTACATAGAGTGCCTTTCAGCCTCCCCTTTTGCCCACTGTCCTTCCTAAATAGGTTATAACCATTGGTTTTAACATTCCAGCTGTGAGAGTCATTCCACCAGTTTCAGTAATACCAGCTAGACTGAATTTATGCTCATAAATTACCAATTCCAGCTCCTCTTGTTTGTTAGTCAGGCTCCTAGCATTGGTGTATAGATAATTCAAGAATTTCTTCTTTTCATGTTCTTTGGTTCCTTGATTAATTTTGTTCTCAACATCTTGATTCTGTGCTAAATGAGTACGCAGATCTTCCCTCTGTTTTACCCTCTTATTCTGTTATTAGTTTATCCCCCTCCTGACTAGTCTATCCAGCCTGTCCCTGAGGACATCAATTCCCATTCTAATGAGTTAAAAAGTGTTGATTAAATAATATACAACAAATAATGTATCTAATGACTGTAGCCTCTTTTTCAGCTTACCAGTAGTCACCTACATGGCAGGATGCCAGGAAATGTGAGTGCTAGTTAATGAGATTTATGACAATTTTTTTGTTGTTGTTGCCGGTCTTTTGTCTGTAAATATGACCAACAGCTAATTGCACATCCATAAGTGTTACTCGCTCAATTAACACTCTTGCTTCTGTTAAATATTTATGAGCAATTAAGACTCTAGCATCATGCACCCTGAATTAGTCAGTGATTAACGATAGAGGAAGTTGGAGTTAAGTTTACAAGACCTACACGATGCTTTGAAATGCACTCATAGGTGTTAGCTCTCAATATGTGTTATGTTTCATGTACTCACAAAGAGTTCACCCCAGTTTTTAAGCTAAATTATGATCTGGTGGTATCTAGCCTGATCTCCCTTGCTGCTTCTCCATACCATCACATTTGGAACCCCCTTCCAGAGATTACAGGGAATGCAGAGGCAAGCCTGCTCCATCCACCTCCACGCCCGCCCCCATGCTCACTCTGCCTGCATCTCCCCCCATAGGCTTGGGCTACACTGGGAATGTGTGTCGCTGTGACCTTGTCGCTCAAGGTCTGGAAAATCCCGAGCGACATAGTTATACCAACATAGCCCCCGTGTAGACAGCGCTGTGTAGACGGGAGGGCTTCTCCCATCGACATAGATACCGCCTCTCAGGGAGGTGAGGCACCTATGTCAATGGGAAAAGCTCTCCTGTCTGCATAGGTAGCGACATCACAGATCACTACGGAGGTGTAGTTGCACCGCTGCAGCGCTGTAAGTGTAGACAAACCCATCGTACTAGACTCATAGAATCTCAGGGTTGGAAGGGACCTCAGGAGGTCATCTAGTCCAACCCCCTGCTCAAAGCAGGACCAATCCCCAACTAAATCATCCCAGCCAGGGCTTTGTCAAGCCTGACCTTAAAAATCTCTAAGGAAGGAGATTCCACCACCTCCCTAGGTAACGCATTCCAGTGCTTCACCACCCGCCTAGTGAAAAAATGTTTCCTAATATCCAACCTAGACCTCCCCCACTGCAACTTGAGACCATTACTCCTTGTCCTGTCCTCTTCTACCACTGAGAATAGTCTAGATCCATCCTCTTTGGAACCCCTTCCAGGTAGTTGAAAGCAGCTGTCAAATCCCCCCTCATTCTTCTCTTCTGCAGACTAAACAATCCCAGTTCCCTCAGCCTCTCCTCATAAGTCATGGTCTCCAGTCCCCTAATCATTTTTGTTGCCCTTTGCTGGACTCTTTCCAATTTTTCTACATCCTTCTTGAAGTGTGGGGCCCAAAACTGGACACAGTACTCCAGATGAGGCCTCACCCGTGTCAAATAGAGGGGAACGATCACGTCCCTCGATCTGCTCGCTATGCCCCTACTTATACATCCCAAAATGCCATTGGCCTTCTTGGCAACAAGGGCACACTGTTGACTCATATCCAGCTTCTCGTCTACTGTCACCCGTAGGTTCTTTTCTGCAGAACTGCTGCCTAGCCATTCGGTCCCTAGTCTGTAGCGGTGCATGGGATTCTTCCGTCCTAAGTGCAGGACTCTGCACTTGTCCTTGTTGAACCTCATCAGATTTCTTTTGGTTCAGTCCTCTAATTTGTCTAGCTCCCTCTGTATCCTGTCCCTACCCTCCAGCGTATCTACCACTCCTCCCAGTTTAGCTTCATCTGCAAACTTGCTGAGGGTGCAATCTTCCAGATTGTTAATGAAGATATTGAACAAAACCGGTCCCAGGACCGACACTTGAGGCACTCTGCTTGATACTGGGTGCCAACTAGACATGGAGCCATTGATTACTACCCGTTGAGCCCGATGATCTAGCCAGGTTTCTATCCACCTTATAGTCCATTCATCCAGCCCATGCTTCTTTAACTTGCGGGCAAGAATACTGTGGGAGACCATATCAAAAGCTTTGCTAAAGTCAAGGAATAACACATCCACTGCTTTCCCCTCATCCACAGAGCCAGTTATCTCGTCAAAGAAGGCAATTAGATTAGTCCCCATGGACTTGTGCTCGTCCAGATTTTCTAAATAGTCCCGAACCACTTCTTTCTCCACAGAGGGCTGGTTACCTGCTCCCCATGCTGTGCTGCCCAGTGCAGTAGTCTGGGAGCTGACCTTGTGCATGGAGACAGAGGCAAAAAAAGCATTGAGTACATTAGCTTTTTCCACATCCTCTGTCACTGTTGCCTCCCTCATTCAGTAAGGGGCCCGTACTTTCCTTGACCTTCTTCTTGTTGCTAACATACCTGAAGAAGCCCTTCTTGTTACTCTTAACATCCCTTGCTAGCTGCAACTCCAAGCCCTGGTCTACACTAGGACTTTAGGTCGAATTTAGCAACGTTAAATCGATTTAAACCTGCACCCGTCCACACAGTGAAGCCCTTTATTTCGACTTAAAGGGCTCTTAAAATCGATTTCCTTACTCCACCCCTGACAAGTGGATTAGCGCTTAAATCGACGTTCCCAGCTCGAATTTGGGGTACTGTGGACACAATTCGATGGTATTGGCCTCCGGGAGCTATCCCAGAGTGCTCCATTCTGACCGCTCTGGACAGCACTCTCAACTCAGATGCACTGGCCAGGTAGACAGGAAAAGAACCGTGAACTTTTGAATCTCATTTCCTGTTTGGCCAGCGTGGCAAGCTGCAGGTGGCCATGCAGAGCTCATCAGCAGAGGTGACCATGATGGAGTCCCAGAATCGCAAAAGAGCTCCAGCATGGACCGAACGGGAGGTACGGGATCTGATCGCTGTTTGGGGAGAGGAATCCGTGCTATCAGAACTCCGTTCCAGTTTTCGAAATGCCAAAACCTTTGTGAAAATCTCCCAGGGCATGAAGGACAGAGGCCATAACAGGGACCCGAAGCAGTGCCGCGTGAAACTGAAGGAGCTGAGGCAAGCCTACCAGAAAACCAGAGAGGCGAACAGCCGCTCTGGGTCAGAGCCCCAAACATGCCGCTTCTATGATGAGCTGCATGCCATTTTAGGGGGTTCAGCCACCACTACCCCAGCCGTGTTGTTTGACTCCTTCAATGGAGATGGAGGCAATACGGAAGCAGGTTTTGGGGACGAAGAAGATGAGGAGGAGGAGGAGGTTGTAGATAGCTCACAGCAAGCAAGCGGAGAAACCGGTTTTCCCGACAGCCAGGAACTGTTTCTCACCCTAGACCTGGAGCCAGTACCCCCCGAACCCACCCAAGGCTGCCTCCTGGACCCAGCAGGCGGAGAAGGGACCTCTGGTGAGTGTACCTTTTAAAATGCTATACATGGTTTAAAAGCAAGCATGTGAAAGGATTACTTTGCCCTGGCATTTGCGGTTCTCCTAGATGTAGTCCTAAAGCCTTTGCAAAAGGTTTCTGGGGAGGGCAGCCTTATTTCGTCCTTCATGGTAGGACACTTTTATCACTCCAGGCCAGTAACACATACTCGGGAATCACTGTAGAACAAAGCATTGCAGTGTATGTTTGCTGGCATTCAACCAAAATCCGTTCTTTCTCTCTCTGTGTTATCCTCAGGAGAGTGAGATATAATTCATGGTCACCTGGTTGAAATAGGGTGCTTTTCTTCAGGGACACTCAGTATAGCCCATTCCTGCTGGGCTGTTTGCCTGTGGCTGAACAGAAATGTTCCCCGCTGTTAGCCACAGGGAGGGGGGAAGGTTGAGGGGGTAGTCACGCGGTGGTAGGAGGCAAAATGCGACCTTGTAACGAAAGCACATGTGCTATGTATGTAATGTTAACAGCAAGGTTTACCCTGAAAGAGTGTAGCGACTGTTTTATAAAATGTGTCTTTTTAAATACCGCTGTCCCTTTTTTTTCTCCACCAGCTGCATGTGTTTCAATGATCACAGGATCTTCTCCTTCCCAGAGGCTAGTGAAGCTTAGAAAGAAAAAAAAACGCACTCGAGATGAAATGTTCTCCGAGCTAATGCTGTCCTCCCACACTGACAGAGCACAGACGAATGCGTGGAGGCAAATAATGTCAGAGTGCAGGAAAGCACAAAATGACCGGGAGGAGAGGTGGAGGGCTGAAGAGAGTAAGTGGCGGGCTGAAGAGAGTAAGTGGCGGGCTGAAGACAGGGCTGAAGCTCAAATGTGGCGGCAGCGTGATGAGAGGAGGCAGGATTCAATGCTGAGGCTGCTGCAGGACCAAACCAGAATGCTCCAGTGTATGGTTGAGCTGCAGCAAAGGCAGCTGGAGCACAGACTGCCACTGCTGCCCCTCTGTAACCAACCGCCCTCCTCCCCAAGTTCCATAGCCTCCACACCCAGACGCCCAAGAACGCGGTGGGGGGGCCTCCGGCCAACCAGCCACTCCACAACAGAGGATTGCCCAAAAAAAAGAAGGCTGTCATTCAATAAATTTTAAAGTTGTAAACTTTTAAAGTGCTGTGCTTAAAGTGCTGTGTGGCATTTTCCTTCCCTCCTCCACCACCCCTCCTGGGATACCTTGGTAGTCATCTCCCTATTTGTGTGATGAATGAATAACGAATGCATGACTGTGAAGCAGCAATGACTTTATTGCCTCTGCAAGCGGTGATTAAAGGGAGGAGGGGAGGGTGGTTAGCTTACAGGGAAGTAGAGTGAACCAAGGGGCGGGGGGTTTCATCAAGGAGAAACAAACAGAACTTTCACACTGTAGCCTGGCCAGTCATGAAACTGGTTTTCAAAGCTTCTCTGATGCGTACCGCGCCCTCCTGAGCTCTTCTAACCGCCCTGGTGTCTGGCTGCGCGTAACCAGCAGCCAGGCGATTTGCCTCAATCTCCCACCCCGCCATAAACGTCTCCCCCTTACTCTCACAGATATTGTGGAGCACACAGCAAGCAGTAATAACAGTGAGAATATTGGTTTCGCTGAGGTCTAAGCGAGTCAGTAAACTGCGCCAGCGCGCCTTTAAACGTCCAAATGCACATTCTACCACCATTCTGCACTTGCTTAGCCTGTAGTTGAACAGCTCCTGACCACTGTCCAGGCTGCCTGTGTACGGCTTCATGAGCCATGGCATTAAGGGGTAGGCTGGGTCCCCAAGGATACATATAGGCATTTCAACATCCCCAACAGTTATTTTCTGGTCTGGGAAGAAAGTCCCTTCCTGCAGCTTTTGAAACAGACCAGAGTTCCTGAAGATGCGAGCGTCATGCACCTTTCCCGGCCATCCCACGTTGATGTTGGTGAAACGTCCCTTGTGATCCACCAGAGCTTGCAGCACTATCGAAAAGTACCCCTTGTGGTTTATGTACTCGCCGGCTTGGTGCTCTGGTGCCAAGATAGGGATATGGGTTCCGTCTATAGCCCCACCACAGTTAGGGAATCCCATTGCAGCAAAGCCATCCACTATGACCTGCACATTTCCCAGGGTCACTACCCTTGATATCAGCAGATCTTTGATTGCGTGAGCTACTTGCATCACAGCAGCCCCCACAGTAGATTTGCCCACTCCAAATTGATTCCCAACTGACCGGTAGCTGTCTGGCGTTGCAAGCTTCCACAGGGCTATCGCCACTCGCTTCTCAACTGTGAGGGCTGCTCTCATCCTCATATTCATGCGCTTCAGGGCAGGGGAAAGCAAGTCACAAAGTTCCATGAAAGTGCCCTTACGCATGCGAAAGTTTCGCAGCCACTGGGAATCGTCCCAGACCTGCAACACTATGCGGTCCCACCAGTCTGTGCTTGTTTCCCGAGCCCAGAATCGGCGTTCCACAGCATGAACCTGCCCCATTAGCACCATGATGCATGCATTGGCAGGGCCCATGCTTTCAGAGAAATCTGTGTCCATGTCCTGATCACTCACGGGACCGCGCTGACGTCGCCTCCTCGCCCGGTATCGCGTTGCCATGTTCTGGTGCTGCATATACTGCTGGATAATGCGTGTGGTGGTTGATGTGCTCCTAATTGCCAAAATGAGCTCAGCGGCCTCCATGCTTGCCTTGGTATGGCGTCCGCACAGAAAGAAGGCGCGGAACGATTGTCTGCCGTTGCTCTGACGGAGGGAGGGGCGACTGACGACACGGCTTACAGGGTTGGCTTCAGGGAGCTAAAATCAACAAAGGGTGTGCCTGTACATCAAGGAGTATTTCAGGCAGGACTGCACGGAGGGTTCCAATAAGAAATGGTGCACCAAAGTTATCGTTGTTATTGGAACAAGGAGGTTAGCCTGGCCTCTGATTGATACATGGCTAGATTAACCTCGCTGCGCCTTCTCTGTGACTGACTGCAGTGTGATCTAGACAGGGGAGGAGGAAAATGAGTCCAAAACAAATCTGGTCTATGTCTTGTTCTGACCCACTCCATCGATCCTTTACATCTTTGGCTGGCAGCAGACAAAAAAGGCGCGAAATGATTGTCTGCCCTTGCTTTCACGGGGGGAGGGAGGGTGGGAACGGGGTCCTGACGATATGTACCCAGAACCACCCGCGACAATGTTTTAGCCCCATCAGGCATTGGGATATCAACCCAGAATTCCAATGGGCAGCGGAGACTGCGGGAACTGTGGGATAGCTACCCACAGTGCAACGCTCCAGAAGTCGACGCTTGCCTCGGTACTGTGGAAGCGCTCCGCCGAGTTAATGCACTTAATGCACTTAGAGCATTTTCTGTGGGGACACACACACTCGAATATATAAAACCGATTTCAAAAAAACCGACTTCTATAAATTCGACCTAATTTCGTAGTGTAGACATACACCAAGTGTGATTTGGCCTTCCTGATTTCACTCCTGCATGCCTGAGCACTATTTTGGTAACAGAGTTCCTATGGTATGGAGGGCTCTGCCTTGGGGTGAATCCTTAATTAATTGGATGTTTTTTACAAACATGGTTAAAACTGTGTTTGATGTGCATCTAAAAGATGAACCAATTGGGTATTTTCCTCCATATAATGTTGGGCCAGATCCTCACCCTGGGGTAATTCAATGGGTGCCAATTTACACCAGCCAGCGATCTGGCCTATAACATCATTATTTCTCCTCTACATTATACAGCCTATAATTATACTTATAATGAAGACATAAAGGTGCTTAGCTGTGACACTGCTGAGTATGCTTGAAAACTGAAAGCAAAAGGTCGGTAAATAGTTATTCAAACAGAAACATAGACTTTTATGTAACTCTTAAGCAAACATCTGGGATGTATTAGCAGGAGTGTTGTAAGCAGGACACGAGAAGTAATTCTTCTGCTCTAATGCACACTGATTAGGCCTGAACTGGAGTATTGTGTCCAGTTCTGGGTGCCACGTGTCAGGAAAGATGTGGAAAAATTGGAGAGAGTCCAGAGGAGAGCAACAAAAATGATTAAAGGTCTAGAAAACATGACCTATGAGGGAAGATTGAAAAAAATTGGGTTTGTTTAGTCTGGAGAAGAGCAGACGGGGGGGGGGGGGACACATGATAACCGTTTTCAAGTACATAAAAGGTTGTTACAAGGAGGAGGGAGAACAATTATTCTCCTTAACCTCTGAGGATAGGACAAGAAGCAATGGGCTTAAATTGCAGCAAGGGCGGTTTAGGTTGGACATTAGGAAAAACTTCCTATCTGTCAGGATGGTTAAGCCCTGGAATAAATTGCCCAGGGAGCTGGTGGAATCTCCATCACTGGGGATTTTTAAGAGCAGGTTGGACAAACACCTGTTAGGGATGGTCTAGATAATACTTAGTGCTGCCATGAGTGCAGGGGAGTGGACTAGATGACCTCTCGAGGTCCCTTCCAGTCCTATGACCTTATGAGGAATGACATCTGAGGCTACACCACATTTTTGTAATTATATGTTTTATTGATTTTGTAAAAAGGAAAATGATTTTCACAAAACAAACTGGAAAAAAATTATAAGACTAAAAGTTAACATTCAAAGTCTATGGTACACTTTTACACCACCATTGAAAAGCCAATTAATAGCTCCTCTATAGAGGAAATAATGACTATAAAATTGTATTCCCCCCTTTTATAAATAAAAAAAATTATAGGTTTAAAACAACATAGAAGTTATTTAATAACTAAAAAAGTCAGTCACCTTCACCACTAATAATTATACTGCAAGTAACGTACATTCTTTTTAACAAGGACACTGTCATGTAGTTTAGGGCCAAAACTTAGGTGGGGGGAGTTGTTTGTTTACCAGACTTTCAAAAAAAAGCGAACATTGATAGTGTTTGTTAAACTGTTTTAGTTGAATCAAACTCGTTTTTGTTCAGGTTTAACCATTTCCCGGCAACGCTTCACTCTAAACTGTACAGCACAGGCCTACTGCAGGAGAACGAGAAAGCAAAACTGTTTAGCGTGTTTTCATTTGTTCAAGTTGAGGGAAATGTAAAAAAACAAACAAACAGCATAAATAGCACTGAGAAGAAAAGTTCCAGGCCAGGAAGGCTCTTCTCCCCAGAGTCGGAGGGTGTTTGGATACGTTGCTTTGTTCTAGAAAAAGTGAATCAGATAATAACAATGACTGAGATTCTCAAAGCAGCCTAGGGCACATAAAACATAGACCTTCCACTCAGATTAATGGAAGGTACTTGTCTAAATCCCCTAAACTGCTTTGACAGTCTCCACCAATTATTTTCAGCTATTGTTGGTAGCACAATAAACACAAACATTAATAGCACAAGCCATACTTTTAATAGCATGATGATTTCTCATGACAGTGTCGTGCTTTCAGGAGCACCTAAGCTTAGAAAGAGAACAATCAGTGAATTACAGCACTATGTCTTGCAAATATGTGGCCTGGCACATCCTGTGGTGCTGCACTTATCTTTCCAGCCCTCTGCCTACTTGTCTCTGCAGCTGAAGTGGCTCTTCACATGAGTTACCCCGACTCAGAGAGGAGCGTCTTCCCACCTCACGTTAATTATAAGAAATTTTGAACCAGAAACTGTACATGTGATGTGCAGCTGAAAGGGCATTTTTGCTCAGGCCATGCTCCTTTGAGACCAGGCACAGAGGTGAGGTGCCGAGATCCCTGTTTTTGAGCATGTGTTGCCTGAGGAAGGCATGTGCCCCTGTTTTTGCAGAGACAAGTAATGCTGCTGTTTATTTTAGGTTTTCTCCTTCCCCAAGTTGCTGAGTTCAGCTGATGCTTTCCGCTTGACTCAGAACCAAACAAATGGCACCAGATAGGTAGAAAAATTGTCTTGCCATCACCTGGGCTGCGCTTTGGCCACTGTGTAATAAAAGACATTTACTGAATGTGAAACTGTCATTTTGGAGCATTCTAACTCACAAGCTTGAAGTTAAGCACGTTTGTAAGTGCATTGCTGAATCGGGGCTAAATATCAGAGGTTTGCTAAACAAACTCATCACATAGCATGAAATTCACCCTGTGCACTGGCAGCACAAGATCTAAGCACCACTTAAATCCCATCCAAATAGCATGTAAGCAGAACATAAGTGATGCACAGACATTGTGTTCACCTTGTGCAGTTGGGTGAATTTCATCCCTAGTGCATAATCTTTCTTCATGAGGAGGGAGAAAATACAGAGCGGGGCTGATCTGTAGAGTCAGTCAGAAAATTGTATTTACATTTTTCACTGAACAGTTTTCTGGGTTTTTTACATGCAAAACTGGAAACCAATTTTTTTCTCAGATTTTCATCAAAAACATGGAAAGCAACAAAAATCTTCCACAAAATTTCTCATTTAGTAACAAGATTGTTTTTCCTTCAAACATTTTTTGAATGACAAATTTCAACCAGCTCTATTGATCAGCTTTTTCCATATTTTGAAAGAGTGAATTGCCTAGATGCTACTTGATTGTTAACATTTCTAGTGTGTGCTAGATGAATTCCTGTTTTAGTCACGCAGATTACTACAAATGCTACCAGCAGGTTCTAAATTTTGATCATTGTAAGAATATGGGATGCAGTCTCTAAGTATAAAACACTTTTTAAGCTAGCCTCATTGGTGAGGACTATGCAGTTATGCTGATTTACACGAGCTGAGGATCTGGCTCCTACTGTTCTTGATCTTAGAGATTACTGCAACCTGATATTCAAGGTTGAAAGCTTTGCAGCACAATTGTCCAATTTCATGGAACAAGGAGTGTATGAAATGCAGTGCTCCCACATCATGGTAGATGCTATGCAAAAAGAGATTTTGTGTTCTACTTGCAAAATTATTTTGCACCGGATGGGCCACCAGCAACTTCCATTTATACCAGGTGAAGAACTGGCTCTATACCTGTAAAGTTAACAGACCACCTTTTCTCCCATTTCTCTATGAAGACTTCACCTGAGGAATCTCATTAATAGGTTGCTCCACAGCAAGCTGGTTCTCAAACACACAGTACGATTTATAATTTCCCACAATTCTTGCGTGAAAATTTGCCTCATCCAACTTATGCCAAATATCTGTTTCAATGTACACATTGAATGGGTCGTTTGAGTGCTCAAGCTTTTTGGAGCGGATGTTGCTAAGCATTGTTCCAAATGTGAAAAAGCCAAAGAAACCAAGCAACAAAAGCACATAGATGATTTCCAGATTGTCACTGGGTTTTCCAGCCTGAGAAGATGCAGAGTTATTTGTCTGGTCTA
The DNA here is from genome assembly GCF_965140295.1 of Lepidochelys olivacea. Classification (NCBI taxonomy): domain Eukaryota; kingdom Metazoa; phylum Chordata; order Testudines; family Cheloniidae; genus Lepidochelys; species Lepidochelys olivacea. Next base: position 165,806,089 of record NC_140411.1, on the reverse strand, counting down.
CATATTCTTGTAATAATTTGGAGAGGAGTGAATTCAGTGCCGTATCATTAGACACCGTTGCCATCTTCTTCCGTCACTCTTTCCTTTCTGAAGTGGTGATTTCTAGAAAAGCATAAAAACCAGGTACACTTTTAAAACCCAATGTGGCAATAATTCTGTACAACTGATAAATATCCTGTCTGCCTTTCTTTCTTAGAGAAGAAAACTATTTCATGGGAGAATGCTGAACTTAGAAACAAAATATTTCGGACCATATCATCGGCTGGTGTAAATTGGCATAAATCTATTAAATTCAGTGAAGATGCATTTAATTTCAATTTCCATCAGCTGAGGACCTGTCCCTTCATGTGTAAATTTATAGTAATGTTTATTATGTAAGTACAAACACCCCAAATAAATTCATACTGTGCTCTCTGTCTGTTCCCCCACTGTGGAAACAGCAGGTGATGGAAGAAAAAGGCAGCAGCCTCCAGAGCAGGAGCTCCTAGGGTTTGGTGATGAAAAGTGCTTCCCTTCACCCACCCTACCTCCAATAAAACAAAAACCAACCACCCTCCTGTAACTGATTCACAGAGCCCTTCTCAAAGAAAGTCACCATGCAGCTGTGAATTTTGCTGGATGGTTAAGCTGACCTCTGGTGACATCCCTGCAAATCAGGTATACTGCCATATAAAGTGCAATCAAATCACTTTGGCACCCGGAATCAAAGATTTTTGGTAATCAATTCTATTTTGATTGAGAGTTTTACACAAGAAGCTTAATGATCATTTCCCCCTTTAGAGTTTCAACACCAGACATCCTGTGCAGTAAATCCTTTCAGTGGATAAGAACAATGTACCAGGATTGCAATACCCAAGTCTCCCTAACCAGACAATGTAACTGACATGTCACTTTAATCTTAGTACAATGCATAGTTTAGCTTTTGTAATAAATTAAAACTAACATTCCCGATCGTATTATGCCCTTAGACTTTTTGAATAGTAGGTATTGTAGTTCAAGGTGACTTCACTGACAGTAATCTTGTAACAAGATAGGAGCTGTCAGTTCTTTATACAGTTTTAATTATGTGAAAACAGAGTGGTTCATTTACACAGGCTCTTCTGATTTAAATGAGATTTTTTTTAGCCATGTACTGTATTTTATTCACTTACATCAAGGGTAAATTTGCTCCTGGGCAGAAGGCCAGCACAAGGTTTATGCAGGTCTTACATGCTACTTGAGCTTTATTTTGAGGGCTTAAGTAGAACTTGAGTGATGCATAGATCTTGTGCTGGCCCTTTGTACAGCAGTGATTTTCACTCCAAACACTCAGTTTAGGAGTAATGGCACTCAAATATGTGCTATCTTGTGAGACTGGTTTAAATTTTCTGTTTCTAGATAGTGTATGACTAATGCTGGGCATAGTTGTTGCGTGAAAGGTTGGGGTTTTTTTTTGGTGAAAACTGCAGATTCAGTGACATCAAAACCTTTGCAAATTCATGTCAATTTTGTCAAATTCTTTTGCCTGAAAAGAAAACCCATTTTTTTATTTTTTGATCCAAAAAAACCCCAACAAAAGTTATGATGTTTTTATTTGAAATGACTTCTACCCTCCGCCCCCGCATTTTACTTTAACTTAAAAAGGAAACAATCCAAAACAAAAAATGGTCAACACTGAAATGAAACATTTGAAACCAAATGAAAACAGGTTGTTTGATTCAAAATGATTATTTCAACTTTTTGATTCATGAAAAATTTCAAAACATTTCTTTTCAAATTGACCAAAACCATTTTTTTAATTGCCAGCAAACAGAAAAAGCTATAATTTACCCAGCTCTCTATATGACATCTGTAAACAGAGATGCTATGATGCCCTGGAAATGAAAAAAAGAAATGGATCCTATGATTCTTTGACCTTTAAAAAAACAGCATTTATTTACCTGAAATATAATGCTATGAAAGTGAATGAAACGAAACACTAATACAAGAACAGTAGGTTGGTTTCAGCACTAGAATTGTGTGAACCTTTTGCTCTGAAACCCCAAACTATGCAACATTTCCCCTGGGTTTGGATTCATTGGGAACTTGACACTCAGCTCAAATTTGTAAACATTTTGGAGAAAGCAGCCCCAGGGACTCCTGCACCTCACATTTTCTAGGAAAGATTAATGGTTTCGAACAAACCACAAGAAATGTGATGATTTCAAAGTAAAATCAGACAAAAATTGGCCGTTTGGGTTGCTGGGTGGTTCAGGTTGCTCCTGAAATTTGAAAGTATGGCTCAGTCGAGATGTGAACTGAAACACTAAACGCTTACCATCAAATTTCATGTAGCAACAGTATCTTTCTACAGCATAGGGGCCCTTGGATTATCTTTTACAACACATAGAAGCTGAGTTTAACATTTGTTTGACGAGGGTCCAAATTATCTGCCCACAAGATGGAAAAATCTCCCTTACAAAATAATACCCAGATCCAAATTATTGCTTTAGACAAAGGATTCTGACAGGTCAAATTTACTTACAGAAAATTATGTCTTGGTAACTTGAGCTCAGCAGGCTAAAATACATTCACATTTCATAGCTGTGGACAGATTCTTTAAAAGCAAAAAAGAAAAGAAAAAAGGAAATTGAAGCCTTTCTTGGAGATAATTATTTCTACAAACTGGGTGGGAAGTGCATCAGCATTATGAATACTGTAAAATGGAAAGTGCCACACAATCAACATAATTAAAAAACAAAACAAGAAATAATTTCTTTGAATCTCCCAGCTGACCATTCACTCTGGAGAGCTATTTATCTATTTGCTAATGTAAAATATTAACATACATGAGCAACCTTTAAGGACTGATCCGTTAACTTAAATGGGTTGGGAGCCCCCAGGTAACTATCCTCCTACACATGAAAATGCTTCCAAGATAACTGAACTTTCAAAGTAAACACAGTGATAGATATGTAGAACATGTGTGTGAATTTTTAAAAATTGCAAATGGAGGTGTGTGTGAACTACTGCACATTACATTTGGACATTGTGTACACCTACTCCTCCACTGATCTACAATGGATGGGCATAATGGGTGGTTCAAAGATAGCTGTGCAAGTATAATTGTCAAAGATAAATTCGATGGACTACTTCCATTCTGGGTGGGTAAGAGATAAATGAGGACTTTAGGAAACCTTTAAGTCATTTATTATTGGTGTTTAAGTAATTTATTATTGCTTCTAAAGTGCCAGTGGGATTTTGGATTCAGATAGAAAGACCCTTCAGAAGGGTCAGAGGGTGATATTACATTGAGACATAAGAATACAAGGCCTAATTCATGACTGCATTACTCCTGTTTAGCACTTGTGTAACTCCACTGAAACCAGTCAAGTTGCACCAGTGTAAAACTGGAGTCATGCAGTGATGAATTAGACCTATAGTTTCAATTCCTTGGTGGTCCTCACACAAGAATCAACCCTTGTATGTGGCAATAACTCTAGTGACTACAATGGAGTTGCACCAAGGCTGAAATTGAACTTCTATTTTTTCATGCTCTGTTTATTCCCAATATGGGCGTCTTGTCCACTTTTTCTCCAAATCCTGCCCTTACTGTGTAAGGAAATGAGGGATTCTCTCTGAACTCTCTCTTTGAACCAAGAGCTAAGTTTCATTCCCTCAGTTGCTGCTTGATGTAGGTACAAAAATATCCCTAGCTGCCACTTTGTTGACTTGATTTCCTCATGTGTGCAATCAACTACATCTCCAGTGCCTTTCAGATATTTCAGCCTCACTTCAATTTGCTTTAAACACAACTAAATTAGCACCCAAGCACCTGCTACCTGTCATTCTGACAGGAAGGGTCATAGAGAAGGCCTGCAGGAAGCTCATACAGCACTTCTGTCGGTGAGAAAAGCAGGAGAGTTTGAGGGCAGAGTTCCATCAGTTTCAGTGTGTTTTAAAATATTTATTTGTAAATGTAGCACTATTTAAAACAGAAGGAACCAGAGCCTCAGCTTCTATAAATCAGCGTAGCTCCATCTGACTTACATCAGCTGAGGGTTTGGCCCAGTGTTTTCTTTCTCTATTTGTCTGCGGATATTGTTGGGGATGATTTAAATTGAAGGCTTTTCTACACTAGGAGTTTTACACCAATGTAGCTGCACCAGTGCAAACCCCTAGCGTAAGTGTGCTGCACTGGTGCACACTGTGACTTACACTGCTACAAAACACCCTTGTGGACAAGGCTTTAGACAGTCAGTATCCCCTTTCCCTTATTCAAATGTACACTGAACTATATTCACACTGCTCAGTCCTCCCTACTGCCCTCCAACAATCTCTTTATGTGCATGTGCTACCCAATTATCACCCAATTAATTCTCTCTGGCCTAGACAAGAGCCCTGTCACCTGTGAAGCAAGAATGGGAGGAGATGGGAGAGGTACATTAATGGTGGAGAAAAATTCTCCAGAAAACTAAAATTGCTAAATAAGCATCCAATGGCCACTTTGTTCTTGATTTGTATCTTCATCCTATGGGGGCCTATTGCCAAAGAGAAATTAGCCGGAAGTGGCAAATTACAGATATATGGGAAGGAAAATATCAGAGGGGGTTCTCTGCCTTTCAAACTAGTGCTTAAACAGTTCATGTAGCAGTCCAGAAAGTTGGTAAATAAAGCTTTCAAACCACCAGGATCCCTTTGTTTAAAAGCATATTGCTTTTCAGTGGAGTGATCATGAACAATCTCCTGTAGCCGTGCAATCGCAGAATGTGGGCATTAGACGAGCCGGATGAAAAGCCATTACCCACAAACACACGAAGCTCAGCACACTCTGCAACTTGATGGAGAGCCAGATGAATTGTCTGTGTGTGTCTCAGGTTTCCCACCTCCATGACACGAGGCTGCTGAACGCTGGCTTGAAGACTGCCCATGAACACACCTGGTTCCAGGCCTTTCAAATGAAAGTTCAAGTACAATAGTACCATAATAAATTGTCTCTGATTTCTATCCGTCAGTTCATTACCAAATATAAGCATGTGTGACTATGAAGTGGCTGTGCTGAGAAATGAAAGACAGTCGAACCCTAATTCATCCCTAAAAGCATAGTTACAGCGATGTGAGATACACACAAGTACAACGTATACCACACAACTTGAATGGTTAATTTCAACATCTCAGTATTCCTTTGCAGTTTATAGTCTAAATGTCTCATCTGGGTTGGTGATTCTGGCAGGCTCATGCCGGATCAGAAAGCATGCATTCCAAGGAACAAATGCTGAAAAATTCTGTGTGGCCCCATCTCCCTTTTACGGTTGTCACTCAGGGAGAGTGAGCCTATTACAATGGTCATAAAAGGACATGACCTTGCACCTGTGATGTCCCGGGGGCTATTGAAATTGGCCATAAAGTGGGCAGGATTGGGCCCAACACTTTTTTTAGGCTCCTTCTGCTTTCCCGTGCATGCTGAGGTTAGAAAGGGACAGATTTTCATAGTGTGTGTAATGTAGACACAGATGACTGTTAAATGCCCGATCCTCCACTGGGTGGAAATTGGTGTGACTCCCTTCAAGTCAATGGAGCGAGGATGATTTACACCAGTTGAGGATCTGCCCCTAATATCTTTCCTGCCGTAGGACTGTCAGCCATAGAAGCCTACCCTTGAACTCTCTACAGAAGTATTTGTCTTCTGAAAATATAGCACTGTTGTAATCTTTTCACGGGGGGCTGAAAACCTGTGTGCCAATCCAACACATAGATGTTAGCACAGCCCTTTGCCCATAATCACTCCCATAAAATGTCTTGCCACAGTACTGTCCTCATCCATTATACATAATTGTAACCCATTACATCAAAGTGAAAGTGGTTCTCTTCCCCGGCCGTTCACTCAGAGAGATTGCTAGGGTGAGCAGGTTTCTAGAGAGTGGAGTGTTCCACAACTGAGCCCCCATTTTTTTCGTATGGCTTTTAGAAATGTATGCAAGAATCTGAGTGTCAGGATCCCACCAGGGACAGAACAGAAACAGGTAAAGTTTACTATGAACAAATGCTGGGCGTAGTTAGATATGTGTTTACAAATCATGGTGATGGGCACAAGAAAAACACCCAAGATAGACAGGGCGCATCTACACGACAGGGTTCCTTCAGCAGTGTGCGGTGTACACACACATTCAGCCCTCAGCAGAGGTATAAACAGCAGTGTAGACGGTAAAACACGGATTAAGCCAGTGGAGTAAAGACATCAGGAAGGGTGTGAGCATGTAGCTGGGGTACATACCCTACATGTTCTCTACTCACCTCCCGTCTACACTGCTATTTTTAACAATGTAGAGCTGCTCTGCCGCCCATTGATGGACCCTCTTCCCTTTACAGGGAAAGGCTCTAGCTGTGGGAGGACCACAGGGAAAGGCTGCCATCTCCCCACTGCTGAATCCCCTTCCTGCTGCAGGGAACGACTCCAGCAGGGGGGAAAAGCTCTGACAGGGGGATAGGCAGCGGGGAAAAGGCTGAGCCTTTCCTTGCTGCCTTCCTCCCCCTGCCAGAGCCTTTCCTAGCTGCAGTGAAAGGTTCTGAGAATGGGGAGCAGTTGACGTCTTGCCCCACTGCCTCCCTCTGCCAGAGCCTGCCACTGACTCATGTCGCTGCACACCATGGTGTGCCTTTCATGTAAACTACATAGCTACCTGTAAACTACACACCACCAGAAGTGGTGTGTAGTGTAGATGTAGCTTTAGGTAGCTTTATGCTTCCACTCCTGTGGAATCAGATTGTTTTCTTCAGCTACACAGATACAGCAGGGCTGGGCTAGTTGGCTTGTTCCTTTACAAAATGTTATGTTCATATGATTACAAGATAGAAATTCAACTCCCACGTCACACATATGATATGACAGCCTAAAATCATGTGCACAGTGTTTGTCGCTTCAGATCTAGCTACGCTGGGCTGATGCTCAACACATGGACTGCAAAGTGCCAGGCTGACCCTTGGCTCCATACAAATAAACAATAACAACATCAAGTTAAAGACCTTCTCCCTTTTTATTTATCTCCACAAATTCCTTTGCGGGAGGCTTATGTGAACTGTGGCTCCTGTGAGCATTATTTCCCCCATTCTCACTCCAGCCCCTTTGCACTGAACTTTATTTTGCAGTGCCAGCCTGTCTTAGCAAAATACAGTCAAGACTCAGGATTCCAGCTACTGCTGAGAAAAAGAGAAGCAGAAACGAGTGAGTTCTGGAGAAATCTAGGGCCAGATTCGCCCCCAGCTTCACTGGGGTCAGAGCAGGGGAAAATTTGCTCCTAGTTCCTATGGGTGCCCTGCAAAAAAAAGTCCTGAGCAAGCACATCTGCCCAGCTGCTTGCTCTTCCCTTGATCTGTACAAAGGCTGAGAGGCAAACAGGAAAACATGCAAACTCACCTGGCTGTGCAGCTGGAAGAGGCAGGGAGCCAGTGATCTGGGTGCTGTAAGATAGATCCTCGCACTATGAGCATGAGTGGGAGGCAACCTGAAGTCTGGGTGTTGGGAACCAGCCTCAGATTATGTATGTATGTGGGCGGGAACCTGCGATATGGGCACCAGGAACCAACCTCAAACTGTGAGCACGGGGGACAGGGGGGCTGGGGGCAGCTCTGTGCAAGAGCTGGGGGCTGGCTGGGCACGGAGGGCAGGTGGCTCAGAGACATAGCATCCCAGGGGACAGCAGATCTTCAGCAAGTGAGTTGTCTTCTCTCACAAAATAAGAAAGGGGAGTGTGACTTGCACCTGGTACAACGCCCAGCACCTGGCCCTAAGGACACTCAGCACTTGGCTCCCTTGCCTGCACCCAGTGTTCCCCTGCTCCTGGGTAATCACCCCTAGGGCAGCCACACAATGACCCAGCCTCCTTCCTTTCATCCTATTTTCAGCACATCCCCCCCCAGTCACCCACACGCCTGCTCTCCTGGCATCAACCCACCCCCGAAGACACACCACACAACTGTCTCCACAGGTCCTGCACACACTAGTGCATCTATCAAAATTCCTTTCAACATACTTCATCCTGCAATCCTCACAGCCTGCTCCATTCCTCCTGCCCCACACCTCTTTGGAGTTTGAAGTAGGGAGAGAGGACAGAAGCTCAGAACAATCATTCTGACGCTCTCTGAAAATGGCTCATTCTTCAGTTGCATTATAAAGTCTGTCACAGGTCATTGCTTAGCTCTGCATTGATACACTGAATGAAACATTTTGGGAAATAAAAATCATCTGCAAAATGGCTTACATAAATGCTATGACTTTTACAGACATCTCAGTCCTGTGAGACCCCTAGAGTAGACGTTGGCATTATCCTTCTCAGTGTTAAAGGGAGAGGGAGCCACTTCCAGCAATTGCTCCTTAAATCAAACAGACACATGCAGACTGTGGTGTGGAACACACTATTTACTTCTGTTCATTATGTGAAAAAGGTTTGCTATCCAGGACTAAGGCGTGTCCATTTCCACTGGATAAGCAGAGGGATCTTTTGGCTGGCAGTCATTAATGCCTGAAAGGCTTCAGTGCCTATGTGAAATGAAGGGACGAGCTCAACTGGATAGCTTCCATGAGCCCTAAATTCACTTTTAAAATATGATTAAATGTGGCATAATGTGCCCTTCATACTCCCTAAATGCCCGTAACAGATACATCTGGTAAGTCTCCCAGCATGTGCCAGCTGATAATAACTTCCTGTCCCCAAGAATTCTGACTAAAGGTAGCATAGGTTCCAAAACAGAAAATATTGCATTAAGAACAAAATTACCAGCTTCTACTTCCTTTATGTAGTTGTGTTTGTATTCATTGTACATATTCCTTCAAAACTGAGTGGTCCTTGTAGCACGATTGGACTACCGAAGAGTCTGGAACGTGACCAGTACTTAAAACGAAGGAATGAAGACTAACAAGTAAGCATCTTGAAATACTTCTCACACATCCTTGCCAGAAGAGTGGAGAACATTTTTCCCCCATGGGGTGGGAGTAGACACTAAAATATACCTCCTGTCGGACTGTTGTAGCCTGAAGATGAAGCAGGTTGTTAAAATGAAAAGAACAATAATTGCTTTAATGCACCACTTAGCATTCATATAATGCTCCCCATTCAGGGTCTGTAAAGCACTTTACAAACACTAGTTAGTTAAATCTTGCAGCATCCATGTGAAAGATAGGGATGGGATGTATTATTACCTCCATTATACAAATATGTGAATGGAGACTGAAGTGGGTAAATGACTTGGCCAAGTGCAAAGAGTGAGTCAATGGTAGAGCTCGAAATATAAGAGAATTGGTCACACACTTCCCTACTGTAACTACAAGAAAACACTGCCTTTAGTCAAAGCAAGACTACTAAAAATGCTACAGAAGTATGTGGTAATGAATCATGTCCCTCATGTGTTGAGTTCTCTTCTGGGTGAAGGTGAGTTCCTTACAGCTAGAGCTGAGTAAAATGTTTTGACCAAACCTTTTTGGGGTGAAAAATGACGATTCAAGGCAACCCAAACATTTTGCATATTTATGTCAACTTCACTTAATTGTTTCAGTCAAAAAACCCAACCCCCCAAAAAAAATCTGAAAAAAAAAGTTTTGTTTCAACATTTTCAAAATGTTTTGGTTTTTCGATTAGAAACTACTCTTGTTTTGAAATTTCCTTAACTTTTATTTTAATAAATAAATAAATAAATAATAAACCTTTTAAAAGTTTGAAATGGAAACAAACATTTCATTTGACTCAAAACAATTTTTTAAAATTGTTTTGGAACTTCCAGCAAACCAAAAAGTCAGTTATTCGCCCAGCTCTAGTTCCACCCCCTCAAAGTCAGAATCCTATCAACTAAGTTTAAGTGAATCCAGAAGAACTCATTGAAGACTGTTAAGGTGAACACTGGCTCCTTAAGGAAGAAGTATGGTATTTGGTAACCAAGTCAGTAAATCTTCACTCACAACAGTACACAGACATCAAAAAAAAATCAAAGGGCTATGTAAACATGTACAGAAGGTGACAGCCTAGATTAGTAATCAGCTGCATCTGACTCTATATTATTAGTCTGCTAGAGCAATGGTTCTCAGCTGGGGTACATGTACCCCTGGGGTACGCAGAAGTCTTCCGGGGGTGGGGGGGTACATCAACTCATATAGATCAGTGTTTCTCAACCTGAGTGTTGTGACCTCCAGGGGGTTGCGGGACAGGTTTTGTGCGGGGGTCGCAAGTACAGACCGGCATTACGGCATGGCAAGCAGAGCAATTGCCTGGGGCCCCGTGCCAATGGGGGCTCCAAGAAGCTAAGTTACATGCTTCAGCTCCAGGAGGCGGGGATCGGGCTTCCAACTCCTGAAAGGGGTACAGTAGTCTGGAAAGGTTGAGAACCACTGTATGCCAAAGGGAGAGTTGCAAGAAAAGAGATCAAAAGAGAATACAAAAGATTCAAGAACAAAGATGACAAGGATTAAAGAAGAGTGTACCCAGGCAGATAGTGACAGGAGAGAGCAAAGGGCCAGGCATTGTGCTAAGGCATGGCATGTGGGAGTTGAGATGGTGGGAGGCAGTCATCTGTCATAAGGTAGATGCCACCAGAAGAAAGGTTGGGAACCAATGTAGTGGAGTTACCCAGAAGTAGAACAGCTTGAATATCTGAGTGCAGTATAGGATTCTATTTATGTATCTTTCTTGTTGGATAAAATATTTGTGATACAAAGAGAAAAGAACGAAAACAGTTTGTGATCACTGTTTGCATCTCATGGCTAGAGATCTGTCTTCAGCTGCCTAAGCTGACTAGACCCATTCTTTAAAAATGACTAGTCAGTTCTGAGGTGTCAGTTGATGTGGAGGAACTCATTTTCCTAAGTGACGTATTGGAGACAGGACTCACAAACCACATGCCAATCTTTGGTGATAGAAAGATGCATTTTTCCAGTTAATCCACTTCATCCAGTTAAATCCTGTCACTTGTACTGTCTGGCAGACTTTCTGGCCTTGGTTTTTATCAAGTGCCTGTCACTTTACTAGGTAAATGCCACACAACTATTAAAGACAGCACAAAGTATGCCCTAAATGTACTAAAAGGGCGCTAAAAGGAAGGTATTTCTCAGTATCTCTGTTGGAATCACTAAATCGTCAAGGCTTGTTTTTCTCATGCCCTCTCCAGTAGAAAGACCAATGTGTTCTGATATTTGCAATAATATTATTGAGATGAGTGAGACACCTTGAGCCTTGTCTACAGGTGGGCCCATGAGCACTACAACAGGGATGTGATTTCTAAAGCATGGTGCACATGAATTTGTCCGTGTAGACCCTGTTGGTGTGTATTAAACGTTCCCTAGTGCCGTTTAAAGAAAATGCTGTTTCAAACATGCTGAGTGGAGAGTTGGCTAAGCTAGCCAACAGGAAATACTGAAGAGAAGGACGAGGCATAAGCCTTTCAAAGAGAGATAGGGGCCTAAGTCTGAGCCGGAGGGAGGTAACTGTCTCCACTCAGGATTCACAGCTGTGAACCCTCTCCTGGAATTTTGCACCTAAGCCCTTTGTCGCTAAACTCTGAAGAGGAGGAGCCCTCCCCCCGCACCCCTTATAATCTTTAACTCAGTGGTTAAGGTACTCACCTAGGATGTGGGAGACCCTGGTTCAATTTCCTGCTCTGTCTGATGTGGGGAAAGGATTTGAACTTGGTTCTGAGGCCTGTGCCCTAGCTTATGTACTGTTCCGGGCTATGCCTCTCGCAGTCTCACCGACTGAAGTGGTTTCTCTGTGTATAAATAATTAAAAATTGTTGCAGCAGGGGTACTGTGCAGCAGCACCCGCACCTCCTCCTCCCCCTTTGTCCTTTGCGGGGTCTGATCTGATAGGGAGCTTCTGAGTGTGCCTACCAGACCAGGCTCCCCCAGGCGAGTTAGGCAGGGGAATGCCTAGTGTGAAGAATTCCATTGTGGTTCAGGCATCAGCTCGCTGCCTGGGCACCTAGGCTAAGGTGGCTGTGTACATACTCACTGGCAGGTTCTCAGGGGACTTTATCAGTGGAAATTTAAGCACCTAGGGACTTAAGGCACCTACAAGGTTAGGCAACAACTGAGTGGGAGGTTCTACATTTTGGATTTAGGCACCTGACCTGGCAGTTAGGCACTTAACTCCCTTTGTGGATCTAGCTCAAAATCTCTATACCCTACTGGGTCTGTAAACAAGCAGTGTTTTCATTTTCTTCAGTACACCCTGCAGTAGTGACATGCTGAGCAATGGGATCCAACAGGTCAGTCAGATGCTGCCTGTTTTAGGAGATTGGTCAGTAACATTGCACAAAAATCAAGGCTTTGCACCTCTTTCAAAATTGCTTGCTGGTTTCTTGCAAACAAGGTCAAACTGGCCCTCGCTGTCACCCTCCTACAAGCAGCACTGAGCTGGTGTATGGAATAACAACTTATTGTTTGGGGCATTTTCAGTGTTTATCAGAAAGGTTAGTGAAGGACTTGCTCCAGTGGCTTTTGTTAGCAATGAAATAATGAATCATGTAGTTCATGAGATTGCTATCTTTGGAATAACTCCCATGCATCATACTATATTAAACCATTATCATCACTATAAAATCCTAGGAAAATCAGCTGGAAGTGATACACCTCTTGCCTCTATTTATAATGCATATGTAATGCAGGGCCCAGTGGCCAAGAACCTGAGTTGTAGCCCAGGATTTCTCAGTTTGGCTCTGGAAGCCGGGGCGGGGCGGGGTGGGGTGGGGGGGAGGGAAGGGGAAGAGGGTGAGACAAAAGTAGTTCTAAGGCACCTTTGTACTCCCTTGCTCCTGGACCGATCTCTACCAAGCTAGTCCCTCAGCTCACACTCAGAGAAAGTGGACTGCTTGATCCTGAACCTTCTTGTCTGGACACAGTCCAGATATACTTCTCTCCTTCTCAGTCCTGCATTCGTACATCAAGAGTACTTTTGTAAAGTGTGGTCAATTGCTGGTTCATATTAAATGCCAACCTCAGTGACCATAGCTTGAATCCCCCTCCTACTTGCCAAATTGACCTAGATTATCACCTTCTCCACAAATATAAATCCAGTAACTCCAACAGCTGTCAAATCCTACGATACCCCAAGCTATTAGATCTTACCGTGATCCCATGCCAGTGACAATCTACAAATCACTATTCCAATCTACCTGGGGCAGGCCTGGTAGATTGGTGGTCTCGGAGGGAATCCAAACACCAGACAGGTTGGAGGATACATGCAGGCATTCCCATCTTGGTGGTTTAATGAATTCTTAGAATTTAAAAGGATTACATTGCACACTAAGGAACATAGTGTAGTTCACACCAATGAAGGGCTTGTAATAACCACATCACTGGTGTGAATTAAATTTCTTAGGATGTGGGATTTGACCACTCACACACACTGCAACAGGCGCATTGGTATTTTGCTTGAGGCACTTGCACAAGAAAACTGAACTAAGTTATTTCATTCCCTTTTCATGTATTTAAAAGTAAAAGTAAATCATATGCAAAAACTTAGTGTTAATGAAACATTAATGCTAATAACTTAAACATATATCTCAAGCCATTTAAAAGCTAAGATCCCCACAGAAACATCAACTCAGTAACACCGAACATACACTCGTATCAGAGATGGGCCAGAACAAAAGTCCCAGGTAAGGATAGTGTTTGCACGAGGACACTCTCTCTCTCTCTCTCTCTAATGAATATGCATATCAAATCTGATCACACTGAAATTTAGAACAATTTGGATTAGAATTTTAATCCTCCCCCTACCACTAAATTTCACATTCCCAGTCTTTGATTCTCCCCGCTAGAGAGAGATCAAATATTGGTTTGGGCCCATCCCTATCTAGTCATTTGAATTGCTTGTTCCTTTCTCTTCTTCCCTTCAACCCTAACACTTATTGTAACACCTGTTTTACCAACATTGCCTCAAGCTTCTCTCCAACTTCATCCTGGCTCCTCTCCAATCTGGCTTCTGCCCATTTCACTCTGTTGAAACTGCTCTCACTAAGGTTTCCAACAACCTCTTCTTGGCAAAATCTCAGGGTCATAAGATTCAACTTCACTGCAAACATACAGAAGTGCCTGGTGATTCTGAGTGATCAGCCTATAGAAGTTTAAAGAGGCCTGATTTTTTGAAGGACCCTAACACCAGCCCTCTGAAAATCAAGATCCTTTAATTTGTCTCAAATTATAGAACCAAAAATAGAATCACTCAGAATCCTGAAAATAACTGCTGAGATATTAATACACTTATTGACCTGCCAATATTCCAACATTAATGTATGCTCATCAGATTCATAACAACAAGGACACCCATCAATCAAATTCCTTCCCCATAATCCTAGGTCCTTGAGCCACATCCTCCTCTACCACACTATGGGCAGGGGCAGGAAGGGAGGGGATGGGGACAGGGGGAGGCCAGGGGGGAGGGACAGCTTGCTTCACTACAGAAACAAGTTAACTATCACAGGCCAGATCCTCAGCTGGTGTAAATTGGTGTAACTATATTGAAAACCATGCTGATTTACACCAGCTGAGAATCTGCCTCAACCTTTGTAATGATTCACAGATTGAATCTCCATCTTAGAATGGACTGTTTAATTTAAAATGTGCTTAAACCTGAACAAATTGTACAATCTGTTTGTAGTAGCTTCCACTGTCCATTATGTGGGTTACTGTAATTCCCTCTCCCCTAGATAAGTGTGCGTTTTAGATGCCAATAGAGACATGCATGATAGAGCGTTCAATTTTTATGAAGAGCCAGATGTGTCATCCAAATCAGTGATCATTCATTTAATGATGGTACAGAGAGAATTTGGTTTAGAGGTGACTGATGTTACAGTTTATACTGCTGACAACTCATCCTTTAACTGGTGGGAAGACTGTGCTACTAACTAGAAATTAAAATTCATTCAGCAGATCTCTTGAAAGCAAACTCCAGTTATCGGGTATTGCAGAGCATGCGCTGGAGAACCCCATACTGAACCTTTGAAATACAGTTTCAAGCAGCTCTACAATACGAGCTCTTTGGGGCCTGGGCTGTCTTTTTACTCTGCTTGTAGAGTGAAGGCCTGGAACCTGAGGATCCTTGATTCATTTCCTTCGGTGCTACTGAAAATCCAGTTAATAAAGGAATAAGAATAAATATAACTGAACTAAAAATCACACTGCGGTGGAACTCTGAGACCACCATAAAGTTCTCAGACACATTCCTACACAGGAGCTGAGTCTTTTTGCAGCAGTAGATTGCCTGATTCTGACCTCGGAATTCGTCTTTTTGCAACTGGGACAAGAGCATAGCAATCAAGTTGAATGGTCTTTGCTCCATTCTGAGTAGACAGGTGTCCATATCACAATAACTACTGTTGTGACTGGCAGCCACAACTGCAACTGGTCAGCTCAGCAGAGGTGAAAGGACTGAATGGGGCTAATTACTCGTACAAAATTAAAATTTTAAATGATGCTTTCCCCCCCCCTCAAAGGAGTACAGACTGGCTCCTTAAAGAGAGCCCTTTTTAAAACACAACACATACCAACACATGTAGAGGACGTTTGGTTAAATTGGTAATGGTAACAGAGCCAGTCCTGTCTCCTGACCAAGGTAAAATCCCGATAAAGCTGCTTGGATTTTTGCCTGAGGCAGCGTGCAGGAGGGAGTCCTCACCTCCAAGTATGCTGTTTTGGATGTAGAATTTCATCCTAGAGCAAATATTGTTTCTTCCCTCTCATCCCAGGAGGAACTCACTTTTCTCTGCAGCAGTGCCCCTGTCTCCTGGGAATGGGAGAATTCAAAGAGTAGACTAAGGAATTAGAGGACTATGGAAACAGACTAAGGACATACGTTTGTTACACTGCCTGAAGGGTGGGCGGTGAAACACTGTAGAATTTCACTTTCCAAAATTAGACCAATTTCTCTACTCGTCCCAAACTCCACTCAGTGCAAAAACGGAATGGGGAAGGCAAATGCAGTTTTATACCACCTCACCTCCCATATTCTAAGCCCAGACCTCAGCTTAAGTAATAGCAGCCTCAGTGCTGCTCCAGCGTATACTGCAAATGCCCCTAAAGGGACATTCCACTGCTAAATATAGCCCCCTTCTTCTCCTGACGCACCTCCAACACCTATGCTGGTGACCTTGGGAGCCTATAGGCCACTCCATGTCACTCAGGGTATTCCTCAGATGCCGATTCCCACAACTAGACAGGTGCTTTATGCCACTGAAGCTGCTTAAATTGTACGGAGTGGAATGTGAAACCTGTCCCATTCTGTTTTGGCATGACGGTGTTCATTTCCAATGAAACATGAATATATATTTGCTTATGTTAACAAATCTAATACACAGTAGAGTCCTCAAGGCAGAAATTTCTCAGTGCTGCAGGTCAGGGTGTCAGTACAATGGCATATAAGGTCAGGCTAGGCTGCACTGTGCTTTGCATTTGTTTGTTCAATCAACTCCTTGCCTTTCTGAGCATTAGAAAAACAAATTAAAAAATATCTAGGGAAAAAACGATTGCTTCTCAGATCACCTCACATACATTCTCATTGTTATTCTAAGGAGATGACCAGAGCTGTACTCTTAATAATACACCACAGAGATCCCATCCAACTTCCTACACTCACACAGAAGATGCCTCAAGCCTACAATTATCTCAGACCTTGTGCTAGCTGACACATAATGGCACATGCATCCAACCACCTCAACAACATTCATTCTGTTGAAATGTGCACAATACTCACATGTGTGTAGACTAATTTGTTCCCCCTTACACCTATCCAGAAGATTTTAGGTGTGTAATTCCTCCCAAGAAACCATTCAACACAATCTCCTTCTTGGTGGTCTTGAGGTTAGGTTCCAAACAGGGACTGAGAAGAAGCGGGTTTAGTTCTTAGCTCTTACACAGACTTCCTGAGTGATCTTATTCATGTCACTGAATCACTCTGCCTCAGTTCCCATCTGTAAAATGGAGATTACATTTCCACAGATCACAGAGGTTCTTGAAAGTTAAACACTTTCATATATATCAGTCGCTCAGGTACTACAGCAATGGGAGCCATATAAGAAACTAGACTGACAAATAGATTTTAACACAGCTCCTCCCCTACTAATACCGAAAAACAAAATAGTTTGCTCACACCTGTTACAATCTTAATATATTGAGAGTACAGCCACATTTTTCAGTTTGGTGCTTGAAGTAAGGTATCTAAATACCTACATAGATACTTTAACTTGTGATTTGAGTTTCAGAAGTGCTGATCTTCCACTTCAGGAGGCACTGTGGGTGCTCTTCAATTCTGAAACTTGGGCAACTTATTAAGGGTAACATTTTCAAAAGTGTTTATGTGGCTCAGGAGCTGAAGTAACATTGAAAGGCAATGGGACAAGCTTCTAAATCCCTCAGGCATCTGGAGGAAAAAAATTAAAAAGTGCTTAAGTAGAGATTTAAGTGCCTAACTTTGAAAACTTGCAGAAAAATATGTATAGGTATCTTAAATTCAGCATGGCTAAAACAATACCTCATATATTTACTTGGGAGGATTTAAAGTCACTCCCTGTGGATCTATCATAAACCAGCTGATCTTAAAAGACAAGACCTTTTAAATCAAAGTTGACACACTGACAGCTACTTTAGGTTTGTGGGGTAGAGCTCCATATTTTAAAACTGCGCTTCCAGTAACATTAGCTAACACAAATGGAAAAAACAGCTTTGCAAAAAACAAAAAACTTGAGCTCATTATGGAAATATTTTTTAAAAAACCCTCAGTTCATTGATTTAAATAAAGTCAGTAGAGCCATCAGATGCAAGCTGCAAAACATAACAGATATAGAATTAGAGTATTTGGTCTATCGTCATACAACGTCTTGGCTCATTAAACCCCAGAGAAGTTATGATAGTGAAACAAAGACCTCGCCTTGGTTATATCTAACATCCCATTTGTAACTCAAGTATGCTACCCCAGAGTGGGAAGGGCAATGAACTCCAGTTTCCATAGTGAACAAGCGATGATCAGATATCACCCACTACACAACAGAAGGGCAAAAATAATTTATTACATTCATAATGGAATCAGCAGGTTCTCAATGTCACTGACTTGAGGAAATTAAATTGTTATTCTTCCAACCACACAGTTTCAGTACATTAATGCAAAAAATGGATCTCAGGTATTCCGAATAAAACCGTGGCAGAAAGTTCCCAAAACAGAAAGGCCATCAGGGAGGAAGCTGTGGTGTGTGGTCATAACCTCCCAGGGGGCAGGGCCATAAGAGATTGCATAGCTTGGAGAGTGGTGGTTCTGACTGGATAAGAAGTGTGGCCAGGGCAGGGGGATGAGGTGGCCTTAGTGAAATTCATTAGCCAGTTCAGCCCATTAATTCTGTAGGTGGAGTAAGCCCTGAAGAAACTGAAGAGAAATAAGGGCATGAACACAGAAGAAACATCCAAAACATTCTTGAATTTATCGCTATGATGTTAAAAAATGTATGCAATTATAACACTGGGAAAGGAAAGATGGGAACAGAATCAACGAGGCTTAGACACCCAAAGACTTCTTGGCATAGGAATTCTTTTTAGTGTTGATGATGGGCCCTATTCCATCAACTTCCATTGATTTTGATGGGAGCTGATGAGGCTCACCACCTGAGGAGATGCTCAGTGAATCATAGGAAAAGGCCCTATATTGTGGAAACTTGATAGTCTTAACAATAACTGGAAATACTTCTAAAGAGAGAAGTTAGGTGAGGTTTTATTGGACCAACTTCTCTTGGTGAGAGAGAGAAGCTTTTGAGCTTACACAGAACTCTTCCCCAGGTCAGGAAAAAGGACTCAGTGTCACAGCTAAACACTTCTGGCATTCAACAACTAGGAGGCAGCTTCCACTAGTAAGAGTGTGCACAAAGATTTTTTGACTTGGAAAATGTCTCACCAAAAATTACTAACTCTGTTTGGGGGAGGGGTGGGGGAGAGGCGGTGGTGGTAGTGGTAGGGGAGGAATGTTGTGTGTTCTGTTCATACCATGCAAAATTGTGAAAGAGACATGAGGAAACTTGAATACAGTTGGAGAGGGATTCCCCTTTTCATAAAGCTGCTAAACACAGAGTCTCTGCATGATTTAACATATCTGATGTCGTGTATATTTAATTCAGCTTAGTGGCCACGTGCACCTTGAACACCAAGCTTCTGATGTACTTTCAAAGCTTTATATTTGTGACCTTTTATCTCTCTCCCCTTTTCGCAGGTTCCATTTCTCTTTTCTAATGGGAGCACTGCCAGACTCTCCTGAATGTTGGAATGCATGAAATGCAGATCCGAACGTTAGGTCTTGGGCCAATCACTTCTTCCGATAACATTTGCTATCCCCACCCCTTCTCCCACACTTCACGTAATGAGCAGCTGTGTGGTAAAAAATCCAGGTGACCAAAGTATTAGAAAAATGTTACTTCCGCAAAGTAAGTCCAATCAGAATAGATCTCACTGTATCCAGAAGTCTATAGCTGGGAAAAGGTGCCTACACCTGAAAATGTGTACAGATCAATATTTTTTCAATGAACCATGGAGATATCACCCTATAGGCGGGGAATTCAGAAACAATGACACTGCTGTATTATGACTAAGGTGTTGGAGCTTTATTTTGTCACGCAGCTAATGTCAATAGTGCCAAGATCCTGGTAGGTTTTAACTGCTCACCTTTGTCAATATGTGTTTGACTAAGAAAAATATCTAGCATGTTATTTTCTCTTTATTTCACTTATACTGGATTTTTTGCCTTAACAGTATTATTGAGAAAATTATTATAACGCTGATGGGCGAAACACTGTGGAAATCTTTGCACTTATATTTAATGCATTGCATTGTTTGTGACCTGTATTGTTGCTCAGTACATTCAAGTCTGCATGTAAATTGTGTTTTACTTGGCTCAGTGTCAGTAATATAATTGAAAATTGCCAAGTTAGAGACAGGGATGCAGTGAGACAAAAATACACTGATGGCCCTCCAGGAGAAAAATTCTTTGCCACATTTTTCAGTCCCTTCTAGAGGTGACTATTTATTTATGATCTGAAGAGCTTGTTGAATTATTCATTATGAATAATAACCTTAGCCCCTTTTTATGTAGCAAATGGTTTGTGAAGTGATCTTCATTTGTATTTATTATTCATAATTACCCACCAGATAGATTGAATGAACAATTGTCACCCAGTAGGTTTTGCAAAATGGTCACTTTGACTATTTGCCATTAACTATTCGTGCTGTGTGGCCAATTAAGTCACATACTATTCCCTCTGTTTCCTGACTGGATATAACTGAAACAGTTTAAATAGTACAATAATGAATAAATCACCTTCTATATACATTCATAATTACATCTGTGAAAACTGCTAAGATTTATGATTTTTTTCACAAATACTTGGCAGTTGTCTGACCACTCATAATAGCTAATAAAAGCTCTCAGATGATAGTGAGCCAAACAGTGCTTTCATTCACAATTTTTAAAATCATCCACCCAGTCCATAAAAGGAGCATTATGTGTGCATGTATCTCACAACGGACTTCATCTGTAGTGCTACATGTTGCTGTAAGAGGGCAGGACAAAGTCCTAAGGACATTATTCTGCCAAAAATATTCCTTGGGTAGTACAAATCTGAGCACGTAATTCAGAAGAAAGTAGCACATATATAACTTTTTATCTAGTCTGTGTCAAAGGTATTCAGTCACCAGGTTTTCTGTTTGTTTCTTTGCATCACAGAAATATATATATTCTAGTATCTATTGGGAAATCCACGAGCACAAAAAGGGACACTATCAGAGTGAAGGAGAAGGGTTCTGTCCAGTTGTGCAAAACTTTCCGCAACAAGTCAAATCAAAAGATGAAAGCTACCCTATACATGGCACTTTAACTTATGCAACTGGGAGGATGTGGTGCAGTAGGTAACCTGAGTTCTCATTGACCTTGACTGCATTATCACGGACGACTTTAGAAAGGATGTTCTGTTCTTTTTAAAAAAACAAAACAAAACAAAAAACTTTCCAATGAGGCACAAGTATGCTTTTCTTCAGCAGCAGCCATGCATACCTTCCTGTTTCAACTACTTTTCTCTTGAACAAACATTTAATGTGAATAGTCCCAGAAAATTACTGCCCTTCTGAAATGTCTGAGATTCTTTCTATTTCTTATTCACTGACCCAGAGCGGTGATACAGAGCGGGATTTCCCACTCTGCTTTGAGTTTTCTGATCCAACTTTGTACACCAGTAGCTTCTTATCTGAGGCGTTGGAATTGATGTTCCCTACTTTAGCATACTCCAGAGGCCCTGATGTCCCTTTACACCAATTTTACACCGGTCTAACCCCATTATCTTTAGTGGAGTTACCCCTGATTTACAATGCCGTAAGAAAGGAAAGACCTGGGTATAGGAGTGTTGCCTTGATGTGTGGCCAGACATTATACAGACATAGCACCAACAGCCGAAACTGAGGAGGCAGATGATACCAGAAGTAACAGCAGCAGAGATGCTAGATACATAAGCAGGAACAGACTGTCAAAGCAATTCGTCTAGTGTATTCTATAGGCTCAGTTCTTAGCTGGTATACTTTGGGATTCTTAGAGACACAGCGAACTTCATTGTGTGTGGACTGTCTTATTCTTTGAATCCAACGAAGATATTGCCACATATCAAAAGGGCAACACTAGTGAAAAACCATGCCTCAAGAGCTTGCAGTGGGTGTCCTTAGTCATCAAAATGATACAGGGCAATTCAGGAATAGCTCGCATTTTGCTCGAGTCCCAGGTAACTGAGTGGCTTGCAGTGCCTTTTCCCATGTATGGCTGGACAAGAGGTAGCGACCCTTCTTGCTGTGATCATCCATGTCTTTGTAACCTCTAGGACAATCTGCTGCAATGTGCTTTGCTGAGGTCTTCTCTTTAGGTCTACCCAGCAGCTTCAGCCAGTGAAGAGTGCAGTTGCTGGCTCATGCTGTGCTGAGCACACAACTCTGTGCTGACGCATTCACACTAGCTTTCTGTTTGCTTCTGGATACCATCTGAGGGGTTGGAGATAATCATTAAATCTTTGTTTGGGCTGGGATCAAGTGGCCTGACAGGGTGTCTCATGCTAGATCTGACCATGACAATTATTGTTGGGTGGGGGATGTTCTTGCCTGCACTTCCTGTGATTGAACATTCCACTGCTGCTACCAAACGCTCCCAGTGAAGGGTTAGTGCATTGGGAGCTCACTCCCCCTGGGGGTTTGCCAGAGCCATTTTTAGTGGACCTCAGGGCATTCTGTAAAGTGCATTTACTTGGTCTGGCTTTTGGTTACACTTTTCAATGACAGGTTTCAGAGTAGCAGCCGTGTTAGTCTGTATTCGCAAAAAGCTTATGCTCAAATAAATTGGTTAGTCTCTAAGGTGCCACAAGTCCTCCTTTTCTTTTCAATGAGTGTATGTAGTGGGTGCATCTTGATTCCTGACTCTTGGCTGCAGTAGTAATCCTCTGGCTAACCCCAATTGGATACCATTTGTGAAGTTGACTTTTACTTTAATGTTGGCTTTAGTAACAAGTTGCTATAATAATAGTGTGTGTGTGTTGGGTGGGTAGGTGGGGGGAATGAAATAAACAAAAATATCCATCACCCAATAAATAGTTAATAACAACTTCTCAATTAGGCACAAGTGAGTGATTTGTCCAGGATCAGAGAATGGATATAATGTTGATTCCCTGGGGCTGAATCATGAGATCATCCCAGGAACTACAACATCTAAAATCTGACATTTGGCATTCAACCCTACTTCCTCTTTCTCAATAGGCCCTCATTCAGTTCATGCAAATGGAGGAAAAAGTTTGTGCAATCTGTAAAACAGGACAAATTGAAATCTAAAAACAGGATGTTGTAAAATTCATGCACTGTTTGCTGCTAAATCTTTCTATGGGAAATCTCATTGATTTGCTATAGTTCTTCTGAATAGCATCATGAAAACCATTTATGACAGGGCTGATAGCTACTGTCTCCAGTGATGGTCTAAAGGGACCTGGTAGCCCAATAAGGCTGCTGCTGATTTAATCTTGATCACAGCAGGCAGGACATTGCACCTTCTCTAATTTTCTAAATCCCCTTTTTATGCCCAGCAGAGATCATGAATGGCCTGTTTATGGGATCTCCTGTACTGCAACTGCTCTTTGGAGAGATTTTTCTGTAAAGTGGAGAAATAATTGTTTGGGGCAATGCATTTTTTGGGGGGTGGGATGGGATGAGATGGGGGAGGACAAACACCTTCTCTTCCAGAAAATACAGCACAAGGTTTTATGACACTTCTCCAGGGGATCGGCACATGTATGAACCTCCATGGGGAAAGCTTTAGATTTCTTTGGTAAAGACAAGTATTCCCTTGTAAAAAGGCCCCAAACACTGTAGCACAGATTCTTCATTGCTCCATGTGGGCACCAGTATTTTTGAGATGTTTAGGGCTTTGCCTTCCCCTTGAGTAGGAGTCAGCCTAAGGATTGCTGTAATTTACACTCAAGCTGCAATGGCACCCTCTATGGGTCATCCCTCCGCTGAGAACATTACTCACACTGGTGTAATATGTGCCTGATCTTGCCATTCATTGCTGAGGTTAACAGAACTAGGATCCATGTGAACCAAATATTTCCCAGGTCAGGTTTCATTCATTTTGGTCCACCTTTCTGCCGCAGAACCAACGGAAATTTGTGTTTAATACTTCTTTGAGATGAAGTGCTTTGAGTGAGCTCATGTACTTGGCTCCTCTTTATCTGAGAATTAAATCTTGCTTTTGCAATTGTGAAAATCACACACGCTCCTGTGCTGCAGGCAGAGCAAGTTTTTGCCCAGGCAAACTCTTATCTTAGGACAAGTAATGGATACTCAACCCTTCCAGGCTGATTTTTAAAGAGACTTTTTGTTTGTCAGAAGGTGTTTAAGGCTCTCACCAAAGAGAAATATTTTAGTTACTATAAGTGTCCATCTTTGTTAACCCTGCAGCCAATCTACTGCAGGCTTGTCAGTTTTCATAAGATTTGCTCAGTGCTTGGGCGAGAGGCCCCATCTAAAATGGAGAAGCTCCAGGATCTAGTGTTGGTGAATCAGCAGCTGGCACTTCTCTCCAAATCAGAAAGAATATAATGCCTCAAGCAAGATGTTAAGGGGCTCTGTGCCACTGGGAGTGCCATTTACTGGAAGGGTCTGTGAAACCAAGCTCTTCCCATAGGTGGCCATTCGAGACGCCTGACACTTCTCGCATGAGTGCTAATCCCATGGCCAAATTTAAACAAGGGTAATTGCATTCTGCTTCTCTAAAATGCTTGCTGTAGTTTCACCAGAAATTATTCTTTGCTTCCACTACTAAACACTGTGGTGTAGTGTTTGTGAGGCAGAAAGGCTATAGGATACAAGTGGTAGGTAAGTGATCTCTCTCATGCACTGGACTGAAGTCTATAAAAACATTTTGTGCTTTGTCATGCTGAAAGGTGATACAGAATTTCTAAACCACTGTAATTACCATTTTGCTTGCTTTGGTGAGTAGAATGATCATAATAATCTTAAAGCTATAGAACTATCAAAGTGTGTATCTATCTATATTTTAAAGATCAAAGCCAACTACAGAGAAGTGAAACTTGAAGGCTTAGAGATGGACAGGTCAGAAAAAAATTTAGACCATATACATTCCTTACATTTTTCAATTTAAATAAAAGATGGTTGTTGAAGTAATCTCATGTGCACTGCCTATCTCTGCATGACATGGTGGCCCAGGGCAAAAAGAGAAAAGAAACGGGGAAAAATCCTTAATTATACGAGTCTACATTGCCAGACTAGGCTGACTTGCAACTGCACTTGAGTAGTTTCCACATAGCCACCAAGGTCAAAGAGCATAACTCAGAGCTACAGGTTAACTCATTGGTAAAGAACATAAGAATGGCTGTACTGGGTCAGACCAATGATCCATCCAGCTCAGTATCCTGTCTTCCAACAGTGGCCGGTGTCAGATGCTTCAGAGAAAGCAAACAGAATGGTGCAATTTATCAATTGATCCATCCCGTCGTCCAATCCCAGCTTCTGGTAGTCAGAGGTTTAAGGACATCCAGAGTATGGAGTTGCATCCCTGGCCATCTTGGCTAATAGCCAATGCTGGACCTATCCTCCATAAACTTATTCTTTATTCATAAACTTATTATTTTTTTAACCCAGGTATACTTTTGGCCTTCACAACATCCACTAGCAATGAGTTCCACAGGTTTACTGCATTGTGTGAAGAAGTACTTCCTTATGTTTGTTTTAAACCTGGTGCCTATTAATTTCATTGGGTGACCCCTGGGCAAATAAATGATTATTTGTTTCTGTGGCAGTTCTGGGGAAAAAATGGTTTCACATCAAACTGAATTTGAAATTTTTCAGAGTTTTTGTTGATTTGCAAAAGTCTCTTTTGGGTCTGCTCCAGAGCAGGGATTTGAGCCTGGCTCTTCCACATCCCATGTGAGTGCCCTAATCTCCAGGCTAATGGATATAAAGGGGAGGAGGGCAGCAGCATCACCACCTTCACCATCTCTTCCTCCTCCTCTGACCATTTTGTGAATGGCAAAACAATGAATGTCATATCTGCAAACAGTTTCATGTCAGCCAAAACTGCATTTTTCATCCAATAAACGATTCAGCCAAACACCTTTTTTTACCCAGCTGTACTCACTAGTTCATGGGATGGGCAGCCATGCTGCAGCACTCTAGAGCACCCACTTCCTCCAGAAAGCAACTAAAGTAGATGAGACCATCTAAGCCTGGATACGCTCTCCTAGTTACTAGGTAAACAACACCTGTGACCTCACTCGTGCTCTCTGGGCACACTCCATCGAGGTCCAGACTCAAGCCATCTCCTGTCTCTTGGGATGGAATCATGAGATTTTCCAACTCTCAGATGGGCCCTAGGTTGCAGTCCCCTGTGATCAACCATGTTTGCCTCAGCAGGTCTGACGTAGGCATAGACCCTAAAGTTCTGTTCCCTCTGGGGCAAGGACTATGGGAACCATTGGCCAAGCATCTTCCTTCAAGCAAAATATTTAGAACAAAAGCATTTCAAAAAAATAGATCTTAAAATCACTTAAACGGACTGTATGCATGTTTACCTTTTCCCTAAGGTTTACTATACCCTGGACCTGAAAAGGTCCAATTCTTTTAGCCTCCTCCAGCTTGCTTGCTGAGACAGCTTCTGGCAAATGATCTCCCTACCTCCCCTCAGAAGGGCTTCTTAACTGTTCTGTGTTCTTTTTGTGTCCAGGCTCCCATTCTGCCAAAATAACTATGCCACTTCAGCCAGAAGCCTTGAAGTGCAAGTCCCCCCCTTCCCTTCCCTCCCAACAATGTGCTGGGATGTTCTTATTTACACACCATTGTGCTGCCTTCCTGCACAGTCCCGATGGAATTCAAACATGATAGGCAAATAATAAACATTCCCTGACTGCCCCAGTTTAAGTTAGATCCGTACAGTCATACAGGAAATTCTAATGCCCACTGCAGTAACACAGTAACTTTACCTCACTGGCCAGGCCTCTGATCATACTCGTACCATTCTGACATGTTATATATCAAGGCATATCAACTCCACGTCTGTCACAAAGACTTCCATGCAAACATGTAGAAAAAACAGATTTTGTGGATCGCCACGTGCATTAGAGACCGACTTATGTTCAGACCCCTAGATAATAAGCCCCTCTGACTAATGCAGTGAAAGATATCACTGTGCAAAGCAGTGCATATGGTAAAATAGTTAGAAATGGCAAAAAGAGGTCAGCCAACAAGAGACTGGAAGCGCTTACAAAGAGAGACTTCCAAGTAAAGAGGGACAATGTGTGGGTGAGGCAGACAGACAGAGCGAGGTGTGAATGGGGGTGGACAGTAAGAAGAGGAACCATAACTGAGGAATGGCAAAGCAGTGCACAAGTGCAATGAAACCCAGCTGGCCAGAAGAGGCATGAGCAGGATTTGCAGGAAGGTAGGTCAGTGGGAACATCCCTGGTACACCAAAACCACAGCTAAACTGGTTGTTGCCCATTGGGTCTTTCTGAGGGACTCACGTGCATGGTGAAGCTGAAAAAGTTTAACTGTTTTATTAAAATTTATAATAAAAATAGGAGCAACTGGCATCACAGAGGAAACATTCACAAAATGAGTAGAGTCCTCCACTGAGACAGAGAAAACTCTAGTTATAATCAACAGCATAGATGGCAGAAAAAATTACAGAGACTCATCTGTGGCTCGCTCCACCTTTAAGGGCATACCCTACACAGGCATATGTAGCTTTTATAATCAGTAGGTCTTCTATGTATAACTTGTTAGGTCAGACAGCAGCCAGAACAATAGATCTTGTAAGAGGAATCTAGGGAGCTTGTGGCATATTTGGCAAGAACCTGTTAAAAGAACTTTTAAAACAAGCAGGTAAGATCTTACACTCCCCGAATGACCTACTGAAGAAAGATATAGCAGGGTTAATGAGGACAGAAACAAATGAGAGAGTAGTGAAAAACGGAATGGTACATACCTACGGTGCCACTTCTGAAGCTTGGAACAGGAGAGGTGGCACAGCTTAGAGGAATGACTATGGAACTGGGAATCAGGAAAGTAAATGAGGCAATCTTCTTCATGACATTGCCTCAAAGCTGACAGGACACAACAGTGTTTTCATTCCTGGTCACAGCCAGGGATTCTGGAAGGTTCCTCTACACTCCTACACAGCTCTTGAAATATAAAGCAAAAAGGTGTGGTCTGACCCAGAAAAAGTGAAGGTAAATTCAGGAACTCTCACCACCAAGCAATACCTCCAAGATGAAATGGATGCTAGGGATGATAGATTATTTCAAGTGATATTTGTCAGAACTACCTATTATTAGACAACTCCCCTATACTGGATCAAATAATTAAAAGAATTTAATTGAATTTAATTGAATTAAAATTCAAGATCAAATGGGGTCATTTCTAAATGGAAAATGGAAGCATTTTTTACAGATAAATATTGCTATAAGAAGATGGTTGAGAAATAATAAATATTACTGAAGAGAATGACTGTTGGAAGTTTCGTCTTTCCTATATCATGGATGACTCTGGCCTACATGGAAACTGCTACTTCCAGAAAGTGAGATCAATAAGGATGTGGAGAAACTTATTCTGCATATAATTCAGTGAGAGAAGATGACCACTTTGAACAATGTTTATAAGACCCGTTTCAATCTATAATTTCTTTTAAACACAGGTTTATTTTAAATTAACTTGGTTTTGTTCACTTTATAGGCAGATGACTCTGGTGATGATTGGCGAGGTTAGATAATCAGCACCTTCCCATACCCCTGGGAATACTTCTCTCTTCCTTCTCTGATTCTTTGGCAATTCATCTGTCTTCCCATCATGCCCCAACCCAACTTTGACCTCTATGAGACTCATTCAGTAAAGTCTTACTGTAAATACCATAGATGAGATTAGTCTATGGACTTGATTCTCCACTCCATAACGCCAGTATATACTCCAGTAAAGACAGTCTAGTTACACTGGTGGAATGGAATGGAGAGGCAGGCCATATTATGTGATGATGGATGAGTTTAAGAGCAAACAGGAAGAGGAAGGAAATCAGAGAAACACCAATTCTCAGGAGGAAAGGAGGGGGCAGTAAGTAGACTGGGTTAATCCTTAGCACCCAGACCCCATATCTGTGTGCAAAGCAATGAAACATTTTTTTAAAATGTTAAGAAACAAAAAAGACATTTGCCAACGTATTTTTTGTAACTATCTGTTGACACTTGCCTTTAAAACAGCATGCCAGATGTCTTGCCTTTTCCCCACTAAATTCTGAGCAGAGTGATTTTCACATCACCACCCCTCCTCAATTGTCATCATTGTCTGGAAAGACAGTCTCCATAGACATATTTATTGATTATTACATTTTTAAATGTCTATGCTGTTGTTTTGGATAGAATTCTACTCTATTGCCCATAGGTCCAAGCATACATTAAGCAACATGAATAACATCTGTCATGTATCTGTTGTCTCGTCATCTCCTTAGGGGAAAAGGTGTGCACAGTAGAGTGTTGTTTTGGAATTTTTTTAATAAATGCACACACACACACAGCTGTGTGTTTATGTTAGAGAAGGATAAGGTCCCAGAATGCTACTTTTACTTAGAGTGAAAGGTAGTGACATTTGTGATGGTTTCCTTTAAGTATATGAAGACCACTTTCCTGCTACTCTTATTCACACAAGCATCCCTATTGAAGTCAATGGAACTACTTGTGTAAGTACTATGAACAATGGGTATGTGGGGCAAAATCAAGCCACAAAAGAGCTGGGGTGAAGTGCTGGACATTGACTTCAGTGGTGCCAGGCTTTTATCCCTACAACTACCTGGTACCAGCATAGCATGATATCCACAAAACAAAATTCATGCCAAAGCTCACAGTTCAGCCTCCTTGTTTTTCAATGCATCCCATTCCTCTTCTGTCATCTGTGTGTGTTGTCTATTTAGATTGTAAGTTCCTCAGGGCAGGGACTTGTCTTACTTGTCTATAAAACCTCTCACACACTTTGGGCTTTGTATAAATAGAGGTATGTGAATAATTAATTGATTTATGGTACAATAAATCTTTAATACTTTTAATAAACAGGACACGGAATTTCTATGCTGCAGCTCTGCCTAATGACATTGTAAAATGTCCAGACATGCTGTGAGAAAGACTGTGGCAGATACTCTACCAGAAGTCCAATGGGATGTTTTACTGCCAACCATCTAGAGACAGAAGTCCAGGCCAATGTTGGTATTCTTGAAAGAGACAGACCAGCTCCCCTGCAAAGCTAGAACAAATATGAGCAGTATAAATGGCAAAGAAGAATGGGTAGCCCATAAGTAACATCCAAGTATAGCCCAAGAATTTTATGGCGGCTCACTGAACTAAATGGCCTGATAGTTTACAGTATGTGAATTGCCATCCTCAAAACCCACCTCTCAGCATATTGGCTTGGCACTGGTGCAGACATAAAAGAAGAGGAGGAAACCTATTAGGAATGCAGGTTCAGCAGAGGGTCTGAGAAAAAGGAACCATTCCTTTCAGCTCAGTTGCTGGAAGGCCCATGGCAGAGAAGTGCCATTACACACCTACAGAACCTCCTGATTATTTTCTGAGATTTATTGAAATACAATTACTGTGAACCATCAATGAGAAGGTAAAAGGCACCTGTGGTTATTCTATCATGCCTAAAGAAGCTATCACTGGAGATGGTCAAAAATGGGAATGGCCATCCCAGGGGAAATTCCAATAATTCAAAATTTGCGTGTTAAATCAGGATGAAAAGTTGAAATAGCCAACATTTCTGTGAAATGGAAAGTTCTGAAAACTTTCACTTCAGAAAATGTCCAAATGTTTTGTTTCAATATTTTTGGTTAAAACAAAAATGCTCTGACGACTTTGAATCAAAATGTTTTTGGTCTTGAGTCAGTTCAACGGTAACTAGTGTCCTCCTCAGATCTGCTCTATTGTCTCTGGGTAGTTCTAGCCTGAGTGCCTCATGCCCCTGTTCTCTGTAAGCCAGACTCCCTGGCTGGATTTTCGCTTTGCGTGCGTGCACGCACATACGCACATACGCACACGCACACGCACACACAATTTCCTTTACCATAAGCAAATTCCCGTCTAAGCAAAATGTGAACCTAAGAACATTTAAGTCAAATTTGTGAATCCCCAGTCAAAATGGGCTTGAAATTAAGCAAAACAGATCTGTCCACCCCTAAATCAGACTATACACCCTCTTCTCTCTGTGCACTTGAATAAAAGGCTGTTGCTGAACCAGTTTAATATGTCCTGCCCCTCTACATTACAAAAATAAGGGTGGAGCATATTCTGTTTCCTAAATGGTGATTACAGCAGGTGGCTGGCAGTCACATCCTCTAGACCAGAGGTGGGCAAACTACGGCCTGCGGGACCGTCCTGCCCGGCCCCTGAGCTCCCAGCCTGGGAGACTAGTCCCTGGCCCCTCCCCCACAGCCATGCGGCTGCACGGGCAGCGCTCTGGCCTGCCGCTCCTGCCAGGCAGCGCGGCTTGCGCCCGCCCACCTCCCAGGCTTTCCAATAAGCCTGTCCCGTCGCTCTAAGTGGCATGATAAGGGGGCAGGAGATCCTGGGGGGCAGTCAGGGGACAGGGAGCGGTTGGATGGGATGGAGGTTCTGGCAGGGGGGACAGTCAGGGGATGGGGAACAGGGGGGTTGGATAGGCGTGGGAGTCTCAGGGGGCCTGTCAGGAGGCGGGGATGTGGATAGGGGTCGGGGCACTCAGGGGACAGGGAGTGGGGCGGGGGCTGGATAGGGGGTGGAGTCCTGGGTGGGCAGTTAGGGATGGGAGATTCCAGGAGGGGGCGATCAGGGGACAAGTAGCAGTTGGGGTTGGATGGGTCGGAGCTTCTGAGGGGGACAGTCAGGGGCGGGAAGTGGGAGGGGGCAGGGGCCAGGCTGTTTGGGGAGGCACAGCCTTCCCTACCCGGCCCTTTATACCATTTCGTAACCCTGAGGTGGCCCTCAGGCCAGAAAGTTTGCCCACCTCTGCTCTAGACTCCAGCATTGACTTACTGTGTAACATTGGGCAAGTCATGGTTTTTGGCTTAGTTTCCCGCCCCTCACACACACACACACCACCACCATCACCACCCTCATGTGCAAAATGGGGATAATAATACCTCAGTCTGAAAGGTGATAGGAAGCTTAAATTGTTGTGACTGAGATCGATGCATGAAAGGTGCTGTGACCAAACAGTTTGTAACTTGTTTCTTTTGGGTTTAGCATTTCCAGGTAGCACACACATATACTACGTTAATAAAAGTAACCATCCTCAGGGAATATTGCGCCTTTAAATGGAAGAGTTGAAATTAAAAATGATCATTTAAAGTTATAGATTTCCAGTGCAAGATATTTTATTCTGAAATGCACACACATACATTATAAGTAAAGTTGGTCAACATTTTTAAAATGAAAGATTTTCCTGGTGGAAAATGAGGTTTCATCAAAATCCAATTTTCTGCAGGCACAGATTTTGACAAAGAAAATTGATGGGAAAATATCAACACTGTCGAAACATTTCAGTTGTGTGTTTCATTTCAATTTCTGGAGCCAAAACATTTCAGTTTTCCAAACTTGGCTGGGATTTTAGGGACTTCCACCGCCCCCCCCTCTCCCCCCTGGCTTCCTTTTTACCTTTTCTCTCTTTCTTCCACTGGAAAAAAGCAGGGGAAGTTTAAAAGAAAGGTGTGATGAAGTGGATTTTCTCCATATTTACATCACCACTTATATGTCCAATTAATTTGGCCATTGCATCTCTGGAAGGACACCATGAAACAATTATCATTCAGCACATAGATTCTATCTTATTCCAATACTCAGCTTCTAGCAATTTCCCTCAGGTATCTTTACAATCACACTCTATCGGTGTCTAGAATCTTCCGGTTACTGAATCCTACTGGCCCTCTCTATCTCAAACCTCCAGCTGTATACAAGTGAAGGTTGTTAGCTTTCTAGCTGGCTGTCCAAATAGCAGGTCCATCTTTATTATGCTAACTATACATATATACATTTATACATATGCTAACTACCAGGAAAGTTATTTAAAACTTGTATATTAGCTTTGAAACCATTTTCCATGAGCAGTGGCATTAGGATAGTGTGACATTCACAATGCACTGACTAACAGGGACTTACTAATTTTAAGCCTACTTTGTTTGTCCTGTACGAGGAAATGGAAAAAGTGAATTCCTGTGGTTCAGCTACTGAGCCAGATATATTACACATTATTCCTTTTGTTTGGAAAGTCCTCTTTCCAAACACTTTCCAATACCCAAACTGTATTAACGAAACACATTTACCATCCAAATAGTTTCCAGGAGATCAACAGGATCTTTCCCCTGGTATGCTGAATGGGTGAGTTTGAAAAAGCTCTAGTTGGTGTCCTCTTTTATTCTGAGTGCTTATTAAGAAATAACTAGTACTGGCACTGGGAAAGCCTCTAAAGGTTGGGAGTTTTAATTTGGTTCAAATGAGCATACAAGAGTTCAGGTACTCCTACACAATGGGTTATTTCAGATGAGCTACCCAAACCGCCAATCCTGCCACCTCTCCCTCCTCACACAGTCCCCTGACAGGCACCACAACCTTCATTCTTTCTCCAGTAGGCGGCTTGGTTCCATTGCATTTTCATGAGAGAATCTCAGCAGCCCGGAACTCCTTCCAGCATAGGAACGGGCAGCTCCACTGACTCCCAAATCCATTGATGTCGTCTTCAAGTCTTATCAGGCAGCCTAATATCCAATTCTAGAATAGCAGGAGCCAGTAACTTCTCTGTTGGGACCCATGGCTCTGGCTCTAACATTTAAAAGCATTCTGGATGTTCTGGCTCCGAGAGCACTGTATTAATCCCTAGTCTTGTACAATCCCTTCTTCCCCCCATTCCCACAAGAATAATTAATCCTGCGGTAATTAAGACAGTGTCTACACCACAAAGTGAATTTACATTTTAAAAAGCCGGAGCAGCAGGATCCAACAACAGACTTACTAGCTTACGCTGATTCAGATCCTCCAGTCATTCCCCAGAAGAGGGCAGTGGGATGAAGCAAAGGGAGGGACAAGAGATTGCCCATGAAGACACTTGAAGGGAGTATGGGCCTCAAAACCAAATGCTTATTGAGTTAAAAGTGTGTGTGTGTGTTGGTGGGTTTGGGGGGGAAATTAGCTAAATTTTTAGACACAATTTGAAATTACTCTTTTTGAAAAACTAACTTAATGTTTTCTGTTCTATGCTGTTGACAATATAGCAAGAAAAGCCCAACTGGCAGAATATCCACAGCTGCTTAACAGTGAGAGCTCCTGAAAGCTGAGGAAAATCACAGGAAGGGCCACGCAAAAAACCAAGTCTCAATATGTTTTGACCTGGAACTGAGGCTTGCTGGTGTGTTTTGTTTTTTTGTTAATAGTTCTTTGATGTCCTCATAGAGAGCTTGATCCAATGTATCCTGAAGTAAAAAGATACCAGCTCTGCAGACTGAAGTCCCCTATTTATCCACCTAGCTGGTGAAGTGTTAGCAGTGCAAGTTTTCCCATTGATCAGCTCCCATTGATTTTAGCGGTGAAGGCTCAGGGACATATTCCCTTAATCCCCCTCTTAAAGGCCCCAGAGAAGCTCATTTTATATTTCTAATTGAGGATTGCCTGGTACAGCTCCCAACAGTGACCATGAGTGTTACCCCTGGGTTGGCTGGAGGGATTGTTTGGGCCAATGTGAGGTGACCCACTCCTACCCATGGACTGAGCACGTAGCTCTTAAAACCCCAGCAAGCAAATGACCCTAAATTATTTTAGCGCTTTGGAAAATATGGTAACCCCTTGGTCTGAGTGGTTAGCCAATATTTGGTGCCTTGCCATGTTTCTGCTAGGAGGAGAAATTGTTGATAGGAGTCAGGGTTGTGTGTGTGTGTGCAATCCTGTTTATTTACAAAGAATGTACATCAAGTCCTGTCTCCCTAACCACATTAGAACAAACAATAGAAGATAGTTTCCTTACTCACAATTTCCAGGCCTGCCTATCCGGCCACTACTCTGCCCAAAAGAAACTCTCTCTTTCCCCCTGGGTCACACTTGCACTGAGTCTCTCACTGTCTGCTCACTTTATGATTCCTTTCACACACATTCAAACAGCTGTGACCAAAATCAACACCACAGCCCCTGTGTTTACAATCAGTCTCCAAGGAAACCTCTTGGGCCACATGGCTCAACTTCTATTCAGGCCTCGCCATGCTGGTCCGTGTCCTGGGCAGTGGCTTCTGGTATTTCAGCTATCACTAAACAAAAGGGAATTTAATTGCTGAAGGAAAGGTGGCTAGCATGCCCTTCAGCTTCAGCAAGGTCTGTGATTGCCCACAGATCAAAGACACAATTGCTGGAAGCCATCAATACCCTCCAGCTTAACAATATTTTTAAAAACCATTGACTCAATACGATCATTGAGCATTGTTGACTCAGTACTACCTCTCATCTTCCCTCTCTGTGACTCCTAGTAACTGTCTGAATTACAATGCCTCTACATGGGGATGGATACAGAGCGCACACACAATTTGCTATCTATCCATGAAGCACTGACAGCAGAATGCTTTTCATTTTGATGTAGGACTGTCCCAAAAGCACTCATTTTTAGAGATTACTTTTAGATGGAAAACCATTAACCAGCTGGTTTTACTTAACCCATGTCTGAAAGAAAAAGCAGGTTGGATGAAAACCAACATACGTGTAGGAGTAGTTAAATATAAGGGACAGCATGAATAATGTATTTCAGCAATTTAGGGAACTCTATTCATGTAAAATGAGATGGCCTTTTGGCTCTCAAGATGTGATCTACTAAAACAAACAAAGATCTTGTCACTGGAGACAAGGAAGCTCACGATTGCTAAAGGAGCAGTAAACTTTGTTTCAATTCAGCAGTGAGTGACCAAAATTGATTGCCACCAGTGTCTGTTTGCTGTACTCTGTGAAACGAAATGAGTTTGAATTCTCAATCCACTTTTCAGTGGCTGGATGTCCTCATTGTAACTGACACCTTTAGCGGCAGCATCAACCAAAAAATCAAAGAATGGATGGATAGGGGAGATTGAACTACCTACTCACTGCTACTGGTCAGGGCTGAGTCAGGCAGGATGGGAAAGCTAGCTCACCCGAAGCCCATGCTGTAACTGCTTTGTGACTAAGCAGAGGAAAACACGACTACTGAGCTATCATATTTTATAGACACTAATAGTCGCATCATTTTGCAATTAACTGCTGACTATATAAATGACCAGCTGAAGTTCTATAGTTAAATCTTTTAAATAGAAAACTTGAACATTAGGATCACTATAATGGTTTATCACTCTGCTCTAGCAGATCTGGAAATGACCATAACTTTTCACCACCAAAATGGTTCTCGCTCGTCCTTCACAAGATGTAATAATGAGCTTGATGGCAAATACATTAAACATGTTGACAGCCATGACCCAGCCGCTGTGGATGGAAGAAAGTATTGAAAGTCAAAAATACAGCATGCTGTAAAAAGTTTTCCATATAAAGCAACAAAGTACATTTGTTCGCTGTAGTATCATACTAGTTTAATTTTAAAGGGACATTGCCAAGTCAAATTTGGCCCCAATTCTGGGCTGTGTGAAAACAAGGTCTTACAAAAGCTAAGAACAATACAAATGTTTCCAAGTGATTGTGCACATATACAGTCCACTTTAGATATGCATATGCCCAATGAACTTGTGTTGGAGACTTTTGCCAGCAGTACCACTAGGAGACACATGTGCCCCTGCTCCCCTTGTGCATTGAGCCAAAGTCAGAAAAAGGGCATGTCTGCTGTCTCCATCTCTGTTCCTTCTTGCCACCTGTGCAGTTATTGTCCCAACCAGCGGGAAAGGTCAGAGGGTCACGGAATGTATATGTGCACACCTCTCGAAGACCAGCAGTAACTGTGGATAAGTAATCGCTTTTCTCCTTCACTTGATTATGCACATATATGTTCCACTGCAGGTGACTCTGTGGCAATTCCCTTGCAGGTGGTGGGGGACTTCAGATTATCTGAACAGAGACTGCAATACTGAGTTGCCGAAGTTGGTATCGTCCCAAAAGACCTGAGAGAAGTCACAATGTCTGGAAAAGGTATATATAGACCACCATGTTGCTGCTTTGCTGATGTCTGTTATGGGAACCTTTCTCAAAAAGGCTGAGGAATTGGACTGAGCTGTTATTTTTGGTGGAGGAGAAACTTTGGCAAAATTGTAACAAAAAGTTTGATGCAGTCAGAAACCCTGTGTGAGATATGCTGAGCTGCCACTGGTTGGCCTTTGACTCTCTCGGCCTAGGCTACAAAGAGCCTGGGAGAGGCTCTGAATGATTTGGGGTGGTTAAGGGAGAATACCAATGCTCTGCAGACATCCAAGTGCTGGTGGAGCTGCCGGTGTCAGCGGACACGTCCTGAGAGAATGGAATTATGCTGTCAAAGCTTCTGATGATGCTGGTCACGCTGACTGATGCCAGCAGTGCCGAGCGCACCGAGGGCACCCATCGCACTGATAGTGCAGACCAGATTGATAGTGCTGACTGTACACCAGCAGTGCCAGGTGTGTTGATTGCCTGGAAGATGCTGGCAAAGCCAGTGGAGCTGGATGTACTGATGGTGTCCAAGAAGCTGGAATCTACAATACCAGAACCAGGTGTAGCGGGGGATTTGGTACAGTAAACAAATCAAACCTCTCCAAGATAGGAAAGCCTGCAGAGTTGAAGGCACCAAGACAGGTAGGTGCTTAAGTGACAGGGCCTGCTGCAGCAGCAACATGGACAGTGCCAAGACTGTCTGGACCAGCTGAAGTGATGGCAGCAGCCCTGGTATTGATGAAGGCACTAGACTCAATGGTCCTGGAGGAGCAGGAGTCAGCAGTGCTGCCTCAGACGGAGCCAATGAGTGCTTATGCGCGCCATGTTTTGAACCAGTTCTGGAGAACTTACTGGAGGGAAAACGTAGCTTTAGAGCATTTGTCAGCATGAGAACGCTCCGAGCACTTGGAAGAGGACAGGGGAAAGGACGAGGAATGAAGTTTGTCATCTGACTTGCGTTTAGAGACCCAAAGAGGTGGCGAGGCACTCCTCGTGGACTCAGCATCTGCTGATTCATAGTCTGAATATCTGAAGACTGGGGAGAGGCCGACATGGTGAACTCAACCAGCTTGTTCTCCTACAAGGTTCAGCAGCTGCACACGTGAGTCTCTGATCTCTTGGCTTGGTTTCTTCTCCATCTCCAGGTGGTGGGGCCACACAGGGCTGTCCCTCTTGTTCCTTCGGCTCTGGCACATAAAAGTCTACATATGCAACTGCATGTATAGGTACTGGTGAACAATGTAGAACTGTAGGGGAAGATTTTTCAAAGGCACATTGACAGGTGTCTAATTGCTATTGGTTTTAAATAGAGCCGGGCATATAAGTGCTTTTTGTGCCTTTGAAAATATCCCTCTTGATTCTTTCTTAATCCTAGAACAACAACAGAATAGCACTAGAATCAGCTCACCTCAATGACTCAAGAAAAAATAAATTTTTGCCTTTGAAAAAATATCACCATGTCAACGTTGCGAAATTTCACAAGCCGTGGGGAAAAAACAGATTTCCATGACTTTTACACACTTGTTCAAAGGCAAGTTTTTGCTTTTATTAAAAAAAAACCAGTTTTCTTCATGTCAATAAGTAAATAAACGTATTTAAAAATACATTAAGTTCAGTTGTTTAAAATTTTCACGTTGCATGGAAAACAACAACGTTAAATGACACCACAAAATGCCTTGAGAGCATCATAAAATCTTGGGCCCTGATTCTGTAAAGACCTGTGAAGGCCAAGACTATAGCAGGGTTCAAAATAGAAATAGATACATTCATGGAGGATAGGTCCATCAATGG
The DNA here is from genome assembly GCF_965140295.1 of Lepidochelys olivacea. NCBI lineage: Eukaryota > Metazoa > Chordata > Testudines > Cheloniidae > Lepidochelys > Lepidochelys olivacea. Next base: position 165,767,653 of record NC_140411.1, on the reverse strand, counting down.
CTATTAGCCAGGATGGGCAGGGTGGTGTCCCTAGCCTCTGTTTGCCAGAAGCTGGGAATGGGCGACATGGGATGGACCACTTGATGATTACCTGTTCTGTTCATCCCCTCTGAAGCACCTGGCATTGGCCACTGTCAGAAGACAGGATACTGGGCTAGATGGGCCTTTGGTCTGACCTAGTATGGCCATTCTTGTGTTCTTATGACTTATGCACATGCTTAACTTTGCACACACATCAACTTCAACAAGACTATTCATATTATGCAAGGTTAAGCATCTGTGTAAAATCTTTGCCAGCCTGGGGCCTTGATTTTTCCCTGGTGGTACAAATTGTTTTCCACTGATTCATTCTATTGCCAGCTTTCTCTCTCCTTCACACACCTTTGATTAGTATCAGCCTTGTGGGGCTTCTTTCTGAGCCATTGATGCCCTCTCACTCACCTTTTGTGTGTGTGTGTGTGTGTGTGTGTGTGTGCGCGCGTATGTGGGGGGGGTTCTTCAAGGTAAGTATTTCTGTTGATACTACAGCAAATTGTGTAAGGATCTACACCTCTTCCAATAGTAAACAACTGATCCAAATTGATAGACCTTGTGATGAAGAGAGGGATAGGCTAATAACATAAATCATTCTTTTAAAAAGTGTTTATTTGTCTTGCTGTGGTTTCTAAAAAAATAATAGTGGCGACTTGGAAATTTAGTTCTCAATTGCTCAGAGCCTAGGATGATTTTGGCTGATGAAAAGGCCTGTATCCCATCATCAAACACACAAACCCTACCATCTCTTTATGAACATGCTTTTTTAATGTTAAAGATAGTTTAGAGTGCTGTAAAGAATCCCACATTTCAAGGTTTTCTCTTTAAAGATGAAGTCAGGTACAGTAGAACCTCAGAGTGACAAACACCTCGGGAATGGAGGTTGTTCGTAACTCTGAAATGTTCATAACTCTGAACAAAACGTGATGGCTGTTTTTTCAAAAGTCTACCACTGAACATTGACTTAATACAGCTTTGAAACTCTACTATGCAGAAGAAAAATGCAGCTTTCCCATATTTTAGTAGTTTATGTTTAACAGGGTACTGTACTGTGTTTGCTTTTTGATTTCGTGTCTCTACTGCTGCCTGTGTACCGCCAGTTCCAAATGAGGGGTATGGTGGACTGGTTAGTTCATAACTCTGAGGTTCTACTATAAGTAGGGTTGCCAAGCCTCCAGGATTGTCCTGGAGTCTCCAGGAATTAGAGATGAATCTTTAATTAAAGATTATGTCATGTGTGAAACCTCCAGGAATATATACAACCCACACTGGCAACCCTAACTGTAATACACATTAGTTTCAGAAATGAGAAGATTCACACATAACAGTAATGCCATTCCAGCCCTAACATTTCCATATGACTTAGTTTTTAGGGTTAAGGACTCGCTTCCTGACACAGTTTAAACACAAACAGATTTTAAAAGCGAAAAGTCTAAACGATAGTTTTTAAAAGGAGCTTTTTTATTATTTGTTGCATCCAACACAGGCCTTGTCATGGGAAATTCCAGGGTGCCCCAGAATCAAAACATGTAAGGCCAGTTTTCAATACCTGAAAAATTTTAGTCAGTAACTATGAAGGGTGGCTGTTAGTTATGAGAGTTTCATGTGTACCCTGCTAAGAGTGCTATTAAAAAACCTTGTGCTTCACCCACTTTGAGGAATACAAAATCCTGGATAGGTTTGTGGACCTCTCAACATGAGAAAGTGTTCTGTTTTCCAGCAGGGTGTTAATTTAGGTAAAAATCTAAGACCAAATGTTTGTGCTCTGAGGAGCCATCTGCTGTCAGATGTACAGCTTCCCAGATGCACAACTTGGGCATCTAATCAACTAATGAAGGAAATAAGCAGAATAGCTTGGATTTTAGTACACCTGCGAACTTGGACATCTACCAACTGTTGGCTGAAGCTGGAGTCGTTTAATTGCATTGCCAGAAGCCAGTCATTGCTCAGATCAGTCCACAGTAGACCTGCATTGGTGTCTAATACAGCCAAATTTGCAACAAGGTTATGGAGCTCCTGTAAAACATTCAACATGTTACTATCAGCGCTGGAGTCAGGTGAAGACGACTGAACAGCCTAATCCAAATCTGAAAATGGGGCTGTCCACAAAGGTACAGACTTGAGTCTATTTCTGTTATGGAATATATTTTAATAGGACCTCCCTTTGGAATTGTCTCCTCCTGAGAAAAATCATGATTCTCCATAGCACAATGGATGATAGCTCAGAAAATCCACAGGGGGTGGGAGAACACAGATAAGCAAAAAAAAATTTGGTCAGTGGTGTTTATGTGTACTTATATATGGGTGGGAACAGGGTGGCACATAAGCAGATCCCAAGCTTAGCTGTACTACAAATTCCTCAAAGACCTCCTGTTTGAAGACAGTTTCCAGAATCTGTTTCTGTTTGATTTTGAAGTTGGTACAGCCCATCTGGTGCAATATCATAAGACGTAGTCCAGGGAAATTGAGTTTGGAACAAAATACTTAGCATCTGCAGCTAGTAAGAGGCATGCAGATCAGTCAAGCTGCAGTGCAAGCAGCAGGAATCTACCAATACTTTAAGATGTATTTCCAGGAATTCCAGGACCAGCCATACCGCCTTGCTGATCCTGCAATGTTAACTTGGGAAGTACTGCTTTTGGGGGGCCAGCACTGCCGTTCAGATTGGCCCTGGATAGCAAAATGATCACCCCAGCTCCAGTCATCCTAGCAAATGGATGATTTTTATGATGTTCACAGAAGTGAACCTTTGTGACTGAAGCGAGTCATACAGTAGTGCCCATGAGCTCCTTTCAGGTTTAGGGTTCATTGTGATAGGTACTGCACAAACACGTACAAAGATAGGATCCCTGCCCCAAACAACTTACAATCTCAGGGCCCAAGTCAGGAACGCACTTGAGCACATCTTAAGACCATCCCCATTCAGGACAGCACTTAATACACACCTAAGTCCCTTTGATCTCAATGGGACATGAGCATTTAAATGTATACTTTCCTCAATAGGCCGTGAATCAGATTCTAAGAATTGTCCCAAAGTTTGAGAGAGTTTGGATCCTGAGTTCTTGATTGGGTTTATCTCTACTTAAAGGCTGATTTATTCATTTAGCCTTCCTCTTTGGTCTCTCCAGTGCAGTTTGCTCACATGGCTGGATCTGATCCCTAATTGCCTGTATTGTAGCTTAAGTTGCTTGAGGCTGAGACCTCAGTTTTGTAAAGCACATGTGCTGTGACAGGGTGATTGTATGTGAATAGCAAATAATAGCTTTTAACCTGAGTGAGTCTTCCCTCCCCCGTTCCCACAGATAGTCCACACATCCAGTGAGACTCATCAGATATCATCAGCACCTTTGAGAGTAACATAAGCAAAACAATGAGTGAGGCACACCTTGCTTCTGCGTTAGCATTCTCTGAGCTACAACCTGGGGCCACATGCTGACATGTGCAATGAAACCCCCAAAGGACTGGTGCAATCTGGCTGGAGCGCCGGGGTAAGTACAGTAGTACCTTGATGATGGTGTTTATCAGGAAATGCGGTCAAAGGGCAGCTGGATTATGAGGATGGAAGTGACTTAAGTTACTGAGCAGTTATCTTATATTGAATAAAAAGTTCAGTTATTACCATCCAGCACAACATACATGAACCATACTCCTGAAATTAGTCCTGCCCCCGCTCTGGGCTCCAGGCAGTGTTAAAGGAAGACAAGCTCTTTGCCAAACTCCTTTCCTACGTAATGCGATTTGGCTAAGGGATCAGTAGCATCATGCCCATATGGCCCTTTAAATCTGTTATGCACAAATTTAGACTGACTTAAAAATACTCTCCTTAATTAGCAACTGGACATGTAAGCCACTCTACTGTGAGCACTTATTATATATTACACCACAAGATTACAGGGCTAGGATTGGGAAGCTTTCTTACTGACCTACATACCGTAGCTATATTATAACAGCACTAGTCTATCATTAAGGCTGTGTCAAAGTTTCCATTGTACAAACCAGCCATAGAATCACAGATTTTTTTTTTTTTTTTTTGGAGTTAGAAGGGACCCATACTGCTCAAGTGTTAGGGTTTTGGTTTAGTTCAGCTAAGCCTCCAAAATGTGAATGCTTACCAGAAAGCTTAGCCAAATCTTCCTAGGAGCCCAAAACCATGTACAGTAATCCTCCATTCCTGCAAGCCCCCTCAAAGTGGGGCACAGCCTACAATAGCCTCAAACTTCCCCACCATCACTTTACCTTGAGCTGTCTTCTGAGAGTAGGGAAGCTTTAACCTATCCATAAGAAATGGTTACCTTTCTGTAACTGTTGTTCTTCAAGATGTTTTCCACATGTCCATTCCACTGTAGGTGAATGCACCCTAAGCACATGGTTATCAGAGATTTTTTCCCCCCTCAGTGGTACCTGTCAGGACAGCTTGAGCGCCCTCTGCTGCTTGCACACCACTATGTGCAGGTCTAATGGGTGGAGCCACCCCCCAAACTCCCCTCAGTTCCTTCGTACTGGATAGTCTCTGACAGAGAGAGAGGAAGGAGGGTGCGTCGAGGAATGGACATGTGCAACACTTCTCGAAGAACAACAGTTATGGAAAGATAGGTAAGTGTTTCTTCTACTTCCGATGATTGCACATGTCCATTCCACTGTTGGTGACACATAAGTAGATCAGTCTGGAGGTGGGCTCAGAATCTATTTGAACAGTGATTGTAGAACACCATGTCTGAATCTGGCATTGTTCTTGGCTTGATGGGCTAGAGAGTCATGAGAAACAAACGCTGATGACCAAGCTGCCACTTAGCAAATGTCAAGAATAGGTACTTGTGCCAGGAAAGCAGCTGAGGCTGCGCAATCTCTAGTTGAATGGGCCAACACTCTAGCTGGAGGAGTTACATTAGTCAACCAGTAGCAAAAACAAATACAGGAAGAAGTCCGGGGGAGATTCTGAGAGGATACTGCATGGCCCTTCACTCTGTTGGCCACTGTGACAAACAGGTAAAAGGCTAAAGCTCTTCTAACTTCTTCTTCTCCACGAGTATGAGTCTGTGGAAGAAAAGTTGGAAGATGGTTTGCCTACTTAACATGAAATTTGGAGACTACTTTTGACAGGAACATATGGTGAAGGAGAAGGCAAACCTTGTCCTTACAGAAAACTGTTCAGGGAGGCTTTGATACCAGTGCTCTCAACTCACCCACTCTCCTTGCCAAGATAACTGCAATTAAAAACACCACTTTAATAGAAATGACAAGTTATAAGTAGTTCAAAGGATGGCCCCATTAAATTTGCTAGTGCCAAGTTCAGAACCCACTGGGAAAGAGACTCTTGCATTTGTCCCTTCAGAAACCTGACAGCTATGGGGTGGGGAAAAGATCTACTATCCACTGACGGATGGAAAACTGAGATATCTGCCAAATGGACCTTGATAGCGCTAAATGCCTTGATGTGTTAGGTACAGACGATGGATGGGAAACACACTTCCATTTAGGCAGATAAGTCCCTCTGGTGGAAGGTTTTCTGCTTTGAAAGGTACCCTCTGTATGTCTTTAGAAGAATCCCTTTCCAGTGGTTGTAACCATGAGCATCCATGTTGTCAAGTGGAAGGCTTGCAGGCTGGGATGAAGCAGGCACCTTGGCCCTGGGAAATCATTCCTGGATCAAACAGGAGAGACAGTGGAGGCCTGACTGACAAAATTAGGAGGATCCAGTACCAGGGTGGCAGAAGCCACACTGGTGCTATAAATACGATGCAAGTGTGGTCTTGCTTGGCCTTGGACAAGACTTTGGAAAGTAATGGAATTGGAGGCAAGGCATAGAGTAGAGAGCTCTTCTAGGGTGGCAGGAACTTTCTGTAGGTCCACTTGGGGAGACTCCCACAGCTGGAAAATGGTTCTGGCAATGTCCAGACATAGTGACCACTTGTATTGACCAGAGAAGGATCTGCTCATCTGATCTGCCCAAGTATTTCGCACCCCTAGAAGGTAAGCAGCTCTGAGATTAAATGAATTGGCTATGCAGAACTCCTCTCTGCCTGTTTACACAAAACGTAGTTGTGCATTGTCTGCCAGCATCAGCAGATTCTCTCCCACAATATGTGGCCGGAAGACTGAATGAGCTAGACTGACAGCTCACAATTCCCTGATGTTTATGAGAATCTTCAGATCTTGAGAAGACCACAGACCTTGAGTCTGCAAGGTCCCCATGTATTCCCACACAATCCAGGGATGACACATCTGTGATTAACGTGAACGTTAGTTGTGAGAGAATGAAGGGAATCCCTATACAAACTCTCAGAGGGTCTGTCTACCAGTCCAGAGAGGACAAAACTAATGTTAGTACATGAATTGTCCTATCCTGACAGATGAGGACTCCAGGTATACACTGACGCTAGCCATCCTTGAAGTTTTCTGAGGCATAGTCTGGTGTGTTGCACCACATGGGTATGTGCTGCCATGTGCCCCAGGACCTCCAGGGAGGCATAGGTGCCAAATCCCTAGCTTAGCAACCACCGGCAGCCTCAGCGCCTCTCATCTGCCGGTGGCCCCACCAATCAACTCCTCTCCCTTCCTCCCAGTGCCTCCCGCTCACTGCAATCAGCTGTTCCGTGGTGTGTAGGAGGCACTAGGAGGAGGAGGAGCAGCAGCAGCAGGCAGAACCGGGTGGGAAGAGGCAGGGCAGGGGTGGGAAGAGATGGGGCAAGGACTTGGGAGAAAGGGTTGGGTGGGGGCAGGACCTGGAGTGGAGCAGGGCATTGAGCACCCCTGGGGCCCGATGAAGCTGGCACCTGTGCCGAGAGGAGCTGCACCCTGCTCCACCTGTTCCCCCAAGACTCCCCCCCCACACCCTGCAGATAAAAGAAACGGACATTAGGCTTGTCAAATGGCACCCAGCCACACAAGCCAAACCCTGGCCTGTCCAGGTGAAAACTGGACTGGTGGCAACCCTAATGGAAGTACTGTGAATTGGTAATGAGTCCCCCTTTCCATGAACCTGAGAAACTTCAGTGATTTTGGTGGATCATCAAGTGAAAGTAAGCGTCTTTCAAATAAAGGGAAGCACATCAGCCCCCTTGTTCTTGGGAAGGAACAACAGAAACCAGTAGAACCCTGCCAAATTTTATTTCCTTCTGGTATTTGTTTAACTCTCTTGAATCTAAAATAGGCTTGAGACCATCTCTTGCTTTAGGCATGAGGAAGCAGTGGAAGTAAAACCCTCCCCCTGCGAAACAGAGGAACTTCCTCTATGGCCTCCACCTGAAGGACAGTCTGTTGGGGCGGGAAAGTGGGGATAGGAACAAACTGAGGGAGTATCCCACTTCTACAGTGCTTGAGATCCCACTGATCTGATGTGATGAGAGTCCAAGCACATAGGAAGTAGGATAGATGATTGGCAAACATTGGGGTAGGAACAGATGGTACCATGGGGGAGTGTCACCCACTGCTCCTACAGCCTGATCTGATGAGGAAGAGGATGGAGCAGGATGCTGAATCAGAGCTCTAACTCACTCCTGTGATGGCAGAACTGCTAGAGTGGCTTCTGCTTGTTTGGTACTGGTCCAGTTCTGACTATCAGTGGATATTAGTTGTGGTGCTGATGCTCATGGTGAGATCTCAAGGATACCAACTGAGGTGGGTGAGGGAATGCCCTGGTAGGAGGAAGGAAACCCTACAGGGTCCAAGAAGGCCATTGACGGTCTTGGAACCCATTCTTGTGTGGACCATTGGCCCTTAACAGGTGACCATTGCTGAGTCTGCTGTGAGTTCCATGGCCCACGAGAGGCTGATGGAGGATATATGTCCTATCTAGTTTGAGACACATATGACCCAGTCTCTGACACTGAGAAAAATGACGACTCCAACTGCTCTGATAACAGGGCAACAGACCCTGTCAGTACCACAGAAAGACAGCCAGAGTCCAGAGATGGTGGAACCAGCCAGACCATCAGCAGCTTCTCTCTCAACCATACCATCTTCTGAGGTAGGGAAAGTGTAGATGGCATCGGTACTGCATCCTCCAGAAGAACAGAAGTAGGAGCCTTAGGTATGAGTATTGGCTGGAAACCTTCCTGCACCGCAGGGGACATCAGTACCAAGAGGTTAAGTAGTTCCTTAGAGGCTGCAAATATCTCCGGAGTTGTTGGTACCAGTAGTCACTCATATTTTTGAGACTCTTCCACAGGCACTTCAGGTGCCGGCCTTGATGGACATGGCAGAGGTTTCTTCTTCTTAGACAACTCGATGAACTTGCTGAACAGGACACAGTCTTTTGAAGCCTTGTGCCACCTTTTTGGCACTGGTGACAGGGAACGTGCTGCCAACTCAGGCAGTGCACTCTGGACAGAAGCCATGGTACCTGGAGCCCGCTCTGAACGTGGCTGCCTCTATCAGAAGACGTTTATATCTGGCTGCTCTGTCCTTTTTGGAGTGGGGTTTAAACCCATTGCAAATGTGACACTTGTCACTTACACGGGATTTTCCCAAGAATTTCAAGCAGGTGTGGTGTGAGCTGCTTACCAGCATTGGTCTACTACATGACCAACAGGTCTTAAACCTTGGAGAGTGAGCTTCGGTACTGGTCCTAGTACCGAAATTCAAATTTGGTGAGAATAAGGACCTAATTTAAACTGAAATATATCGTTAACTGTCTATAGTATAACTAGCTAACTGACTACTAAATCTAAGAAAAACAGGTTCTTTACAAAGATATGAGGGAAGAACTTGCAGTAGTAAGACTGAAATCACTCCAACTGCAACTGGCATTGGTAGTAAGAAGGAATTGTTGGGGGAGGGGGGAGGAGGATCAGGGCTGGCTCCACATTTTATACGTAAACACAGAACCATGCGGCAGTAGAGAGCTCTCAAGCCACCCCGACAGGTACTACTGAAGGAAAGAAAAATCTCAAACAACTGTGGATTAGGTGCACACTCACCTACAGTGGAATGGGCACGTGCAATCACTCCAAGAACAACATAATTACCTTCTTCTGTGGCATACAGAGGGGCAAGTCAACTGACTTGTTATATAGTAAATGTGTTGCACTTAAATATGCATTCCACCCTCCAGTTATGTCTTTGAGGTTCTGTCTTTGTTCAATTTGATTGGGTTTTTCGGATAGTTAATCACTGGAATATAGAATGTATCTGTATGGGTATATCAGTCTTAATTGCATATATTCCTTGTAACTAAACTAATTAGTACATTGGTGGCTCCTCTCCTCCATTCTACTCCTCAGTTCTCCAACTAGCTGCACTGCTGCAGGTTTGAAAGTCCTTGCTGTGGCCTGGATTTAGCCTGTACCCAGACCCTGTACCAACTTTGGTGCCTCTTGCTGGTTTCCTGCTGGGCTGGAATGATGGCTGCTATATACTCAACATCTCCCTCCACACTTCCCCACAGTCGCCTGTTTCCCATTTGTCACCTCAATTCCTTTGCCTCCCTCTTTCCCTTGTCTCTTATCACATTGTCTTTCTGCCACACCACACGCTCCTGGCATACTCTGCTCAGTCTGCCTACTGCTCCCCATGCTCCGCCTGCACCCTCTTCAAAAACTCAACATTGGTTTGAAGTATCAGAGGGTAGCCGTGTTAGTCTGGATCTGTAAAAGCAGCAAAGAGTCCTGTGGAGCCTTATAGACGAACAGACGTCTTGGACCATAAGCTTTTGTGGGTGAATACCCACTTCATCGGATGCATGCATTCACCCACAAAAGCTTATGCTCCAATATGTCTGTTCGTCTATAAGGTGCCACAGGAAGGACTCTTTGCCAATATTGGTTTGGTAATATTTTGAGAAGTATTGTACACAGCGATGCAGCTCAGTTTGTATAAACTTGCCTGTGAAACTGAGTGGCTCAATAAATAAAGTGCCATGAATGGCAAAGGAAACAAGGTACGTTTCAAACAATTCTTCTTTCTGTAATGTATCTGAAAACAACATAGCCTCTTGAGAACTGGATGTTAAAATAACCAGGGCAATCACCATGTTTCAAAACCAGCCACTTTATGCTGAATGGATAAAACAATTACAGGCAAGAGAGGCACCAGTTTTCCCACAGCAAAATTTCTATTTACAAAAATAGTTTTTTCTCCCTAATCATTCTTCAGCACAAAATAGCTTACATTCTTTCAACTGGAATATTTTACATTGTAACATTTTTAAAATAGCGCTGACCTTCTCAATATCAAAATGACAAGGAATGCATTACAATTCCATTTTGCAACAAAACATTTTATTCCTTTTATATATGGTCTTGCCCTGAAACTATACATACAGTAGGTGCTAACTGACATGGGTTCTCAGTTTTTCTTTTGTTGCTTTTTTAAAGGTACTTGGCTGAAGAATATTTTCATAAAGCTTTTAGTTTAAAGGCAACCATTCACTGACTGTTCATTTCTGCAATATCAGTGATTAGGAACAACTTTTTCAAGTGCATCCTAGCATGACAAATAAATTACATGTAGGTAATGGAGAAGATCTAATACATTGAAGGATATGTAAATTCTTAGAGAACATAGATAGGCACACAAAGCCATTGTCCATAATGGACTTGTTATACACTATTTGTCTGCTAACTGCCCAATAATTCCAGATGCAATTTATTCATTTTGTTTTTCAGGAATATTATGACATCATAGCTCAGTATGGGCTCAATCCTATAAGGTATCGAACGCTCTGACCTGATACAGCTAAACACATTAATATTTCCCCACTGACTTCAAAGTTAAGCAAGTGCTTAAGTACTTTGCTGGTTCAGGCCAAAGTGCTCCGCACCTTCCGGGATCAAGCCCTACATAAGGATAAGATAGGTTTATTTATCAAATGTGCCTCTTAACAAATCGAGAATAAGTTCAGTCTCAGGGCTAGATTGCTCTCTTACTCATGCCGAGAAGTACTTTTCTCTGTGAATAGCCCCAATGGCGTCAATACCTTAAATAAAATTAATAAATTGCTTAAATACCCCCATTACAGGCCCAAGCCAGCACCCACTGAAAAACTTCCATTGACTTCAACGTCGGATACTGCTGCAAAATTCACAATGGTATCTAGACATTAAATGCTGCATTTTTTGAAGTTGCTTCCATTGTTCACTCCCGTTATGAAATCCTTTTGGCTGAACCAGGGCCTAACTTTTTAATATATTTACATTCCATACTGCTTCTAATCTTGCAACATTAAGTTATTATTTAAAAGGGCATGAATTAATATCAGACATTTCTAATACTCTAAAAAGTGTTCATGTAGGACAGGATTATATCTTAATTTGCAAAATATATATATGTATTTTTTCTCAGTTTTCTACACATTCGTTTACAAGTGAATTAACCATACTAAAAAAATCATTTTAGACAGCTGAAAGGTTTTAAAAAGCAGATTAAAAATCCAACATTCAGACTTCTGTTTTTGTAAACAGTTGTGATAATTCCAGAATTGGAATATCTAAACTATGATATTTTTGAACAAAAAGTCTCTATCGCATATAGATTTTCATGACTTTTGTATATATATGCACAATACAACTGGTCAGAGGCAACACAACTATTAGAAACCATACTGAAGTTCATGCTCAGGGCTAGATTGCTAATGTTACTGCACCACAAACAGCATGCTTGTTTTAAGTTTTTCTCTTCTAACATATAATTCCCCCTTTTTTATATGTAGCTTAGTTTTTGGGTTATATGTGCTCTGAAATAGCCCTCAAATCTGGGGTTTAGAATAACAGTAGTCTGAAAATTTGCAATACAAAGACTTTTTAAAAAGTAGAAGCATTAGTTACTACTGTATATCAGCTTATAATGCATGCAAGTCTTGGTATACCTTGCTTTTCACATGTACCATATAACCTTCATGTACTGCTTTTGTCACCCATTAACCCCCACAAGAACCACCTCACACTACAGGTGAATTTCACCCAAGTGTTGAGGACTTACACAAGATGTTCTGTCCTGCACCACTTAAGCGCCGTATGTTAGAGACTGCAGAAATAGCACAGTTGTGCAAAAACTCTAGTCTGTGAGTAGATGTAGCCAAGGGACTGTGCTGCAGCCCTGTGGCTTGTCCATAGATTGAAGATGTGAATTCTGTTCCCTGACCTAACTCCCACTGAGTTTCCTGCACCCTGGTTCCACTTATGAGTGGAAGTCCTTACTTTAGGCCCTCATCCTGTTCAATGGGACTACTCAGGGGAGAATGGTTTCACATGTGAAGTCACAGAGTGCTTAAGTGCTCCCAGGGCTGGGGCCTAAGATGGCAATTGCAATTTGTACATTATAAGTTTAGAATTTATCATCACTAAAAAGGGAATATCATTACATGGTGTTAACTAAAAGCCCATTATACAGTTTATATTTTAATCAGCCATATTCAAAAGGAAGAGAGGCTCTGATGGCCACATCTCTCTTCTACAGCGGTCTTTCTATTGTGAGTTGAAAGGTGATCAGCAGCTTGCAGGTTTGGGCCTTTATTTTGGCTAAATGGTAAGCAGTTTGATATTGCTGGATACTTAGCTCCACCTACTGGGCACCTACATATACTATTACTTTATAACTATAGGCAGCGGGACTAAATTATTTTATTTATACTTGAGGCCTGATCCTGGAACTTTTCTACACAGGCAGATGTAGAGGTATGCTTAGAGCAACATGCAAAATCAGGGTGTACTTTTAAAACATTTTTGGCCCAAACAGCATGTTTTGGGACAGTTTTCATTGTAAATAAACTAGGAAAAAGCTAGAAAGCATTCAATAATAAAAGCCATTAGATTTTGTAGATCTTTAAAATGAAGCATGAAAAAGAAAATATTTTCAGTTTCTCTTTAGACTGCTTTGGGTTGGCAGCAGAATCATTTAAATTTTGCTTTCCAAAATGGGTTGGGAGCTTTTGTCTGACATATCAGATAGAGAGATTGACCTGCACAGCCAGTAAGAACTCTTTGTAAAACCTCTAGTTCCCCCCCCCCCCCATATTATTTTGGCCCACATGAAACAGATTATTACAGTGATGGTTGGCTTGAAATCTATGTTCCAAGTTTGGATACCTCTAACTTTTCAAAGATTTTGACAGTTCAAAAATCTAACCTGATATGGATTAAAGTGAAAATCTGAAATAATTCTGTAAATTGCAGTTTATACACTACTGCACAAAACAGAGTATAAAAAGCCTAAGCTACACTTATTTTCATGGGAACAGTTTTTTTGTTTTTAAATCTTTTTCAATCAAAGAGCATGGATAAAAATACATCTAGAAATGGTCAGGTTGTCTATCAAGCTGGGTCCCTGTTTTTCATTAGATTTTCCAACACCAAATCTTACTTCAGTGAAAGTTCAAGGTTTCATTAGCTATTTTTGTGAATCCAGAGGTCACAACCACTAGAAAATACTGGAAAGGCAAGATCGCCAAAAATAGCTATTCTGATCAGTTTTCTGAATTAAAAATCAACAACATTAAGGAGATCTGAGAGTCTTGTGAGGAAAATTATTAAATGTAATAGATGGATAGTGAAAAGTATTAGGCAAAAATTAAAATCTATTTAAACTTCAGTCAGGCTTGAAAGATAAACCCAAGAGTTTTAAGAGAACTAGCAGAGGAAATCTTGGAACTTCTCAAAATAATCTTAAGAAAAATATCACTAGAGTCAGAAGAGGTGATTTGAGGATTGGACCCTCCCCCACCCCCCAAGCTTTAGTGATGGCCACTAAATGGCAACTATTTGCCCATCAAAACAAGGGCACAGAGTGAAGAGGTTCAAAAGCGCAGAGGACATAGCATACATAGAACTAAATGGAGGTTCCAGCACAGGTATATATACCTGAGTGCAATAGCTATATTTTCTACAGTCCATAAAAAAAAAACATTACATTGAGTGACTCCAGATCAGGTACTCCTTGGGCTCTTCCTGAATTACTCCTAGAGTAGAGGTCCTTCCTTTGCAGCATTGTCAAGAGCTTGAACCAACCACAGAAAAAACTCCAGACACTTGGCTAATAGGGTGGAAGTTTGATTTCCATTGGTCAGAGAGAAGTGAACGAAGGCATCTCAGATACTGTGGTGAGATAGATCTATACCTAGACTAGAAAATGTTCCAGAATATATATTCATAAGTTCCACAATGTTTCAGTGAATCCCATTCACTGACTGCACCTTAAACTGAAGCTTGTCTGATGTGCTATGAAACAGAGCCCTGGAAATAATGAAGAATCTGAATAGAGATTTAATTACCAGTGGAGGGGTGCTGAATACCACAGCCAGGGTGCCTGGTCTAAAGCACAGCCAGGGTGCCTGGTCTAAAGCACTCCTATTTAGAGAGATTCCCTGCCTGCTGTGGTATTTCCAAGAACTCAGACTGAAAAAAGAAAAGGGAACAGAGGAGGGGGGCTACCAAGGAATTACAAATAAAACTAATGCCTGTGCTTTGGGCTTCCTGTACATTCATTTACCTTAAGAAAGGCTTTTCCTCGGACTGAAAGTTCAGCTTCCCGGCCTGTCGTCTCAAGGAAATGTCTTATTGTCAATATGGGAAGCAGGGATGACAGGGTGAATGTGTCCAGTGCTGTATCACAGGACCAAAAATAAATAAATAAAGATAGATCAGCAACTAGGAAGATGACCTGGTTTTCCCAAACTATTTAGCATCTTTGGGAGCTGTTGGGAGCCAGAAGGCCTAAAGAAGCGGGAGGGGAATGGAACAATGGGTGATAGCCGGGAAATGGAGAGCCCTGTCTCAGGAAGAAAGCCCATGGTACCTCACCCAATGACTGTAGACCAAGTGCTATGATAACTCTCAGCCCGCCCTCATGTGCTGAAGCAGCTTCTCTCTTCTTCCTAGTAGCAGGGATTCAATAAGAGGGAAGAGCTCAGGTTGTACAACTTAAGACACCTGCTGATCAACAGGTGAATGAGGCAAACATGAGAGGAAGCACTAGGATGCGTAAGATATTACGGGTTTACTCCCCAAGTGTTGACCTTTAAAGGCCCAACTGAGGAACTGCACATGGACTGGGATAAAATTGTAATGATGGCTTCTGCTGCAGCTATGTAGGTCTATACTGTGGCCCATATTAACCAACATACCTGCTGTCGCCAGCCCCTGCTTGCAGAGTGGTGAAGAGCAACTGCCCTGGTGGTAGAAAGGGTAAGTGAGCCCTGTCACCACGGGAAACATCCCAGCCATGCAGGTTGAACACAGCCTCTATTTCACAACCACCACGTTTTGAAAGCAGAACACCTACCTGTAAGTCTGAAATGGGCAAAGGTAGAAAATGAATTCGTCTGAGTGGGACAGACTCCTCCTGTGAAGGGCAGGATTGAAAGTGTTTGGTCTACCCAAGTTAAGATGAGAAGTTAGAGCAGCTCAGACTTAGGGAGACTTTGGCAGGAAATTTCTGCCAATGAACATAACATCTGTTCCAAGCAGAATATTCATGTGTATTATTACAGGGGGGAAAATTGGAAGAGATGTTTAAGACTATATAAAAAAAAGAGGTTTATTAGAAAGAGCATGTGAAAAATCTAGTGGCCTTAGTGACTGCTAATTTGTAAGGTACATATGTTGCCCCATTTCCATTGTATCTGAGCGCCTCATTTTTTCAGGTTTCAGAGTAACAGCCGTGTTAGTCTGTATCCGCAAAAAGAAAAGGAGGACTTGTGGCACCTTAGAGACTAACCAATTTATTTGAGCATAAGCTTTCGTGAGCTACAGCTCACTTCATCGGATGCATTCTTTCATGTATTATCCTCAAAATACCCCTATGGAGGCAAGGAACTACCACCAAGAGACTATGACTTGACCAAGATCATGCAAAAGTCTCTGGCAGAGTAGGAAATTGAACCCAGATATAAAGTCCAGTGCTAGTGCCCTTCCTCTGAAACATCCTTCCAACTAAAAAATAAAGATAAAGGGAAGGCTGGATGGAGCATGTTAAATTTGCAACAAGACATTCAGTATAGAACCACTGAATAAGTTTGTTACCACTATATTAGCATGTGTCTGAAAATTAGCCGTTATAAAGAGTGCTCATTGACAGTTAAAGCTCCAGGCATGCGACCCATACCATTTAATACATTAATATATGATATAGGAAGGTGTATGATTATCAAGGTCTGAAGTTGTAGATTACTATCCCTTGAATTTTGGACAAACAAGAAGAGTGTGGATTGTGTTCAACAAGATCATGTTCATTCCTAAGAAGTGTAAAGTTACGCAGCTAGTGAGAAGAAAGGATCAAAAGGCTGTACATCTGGAAAAGTCACCCGTTTGACAGAAATCCAGAGGTGACAGGCGGCAAATGGACAAATCGTACATTGCTGTTGCAAAATGAAAAAAGAAGACAGCGGCATGTGTGTGTGTTTGCAGGGAGAACTTAGTGTAATACCAAAAGTAGTAATAGCCCTGTTGCAACCGGACGTGGTAGACTGCATGTAGAGGGTGCCACCATTTTGGGAGAAAAAGAAAATACAAGGAACAGCCAACTATATGGCAGAAAGACTGAAGGATAAAACATAAGGAACAAATTAGGGACCTATATTTTTATAGGTTAGAAAAGTAGACAGAAGGGCAAGTGACAAATATCTTCAAAGTAACCGGAAAAGTTAAAGAATATAATTATTCACGGGGTCAGAATTTGTTAGCACAAAAAAGCAATGGGATGAAGGACTGAAGAGTTTATAAATATATATAGATATAAAAAATGTCTACTGCTCCTCCATGCTATTCTGCCTATATACAAACTCAAAAGAGGAAGTGCTAGATCATCAAAATATGGTTTTGAAGCCATGGGATCGAGCTATCATGTCTTTTGTGGGGGAAGAGAGGTGCTTCAGGCCTTAAAAAGTGACAAGGGGAGTGTCTCCTAAACTTCATGGAGCCTCGGTCTGCTGGAGCATCTCCAGAGAGCCGCAGGGAAAGCATTCTATGGAAAATAGCTGCTTCCTGGTCCCCCCACTACCAGCCAGTGGAGATAAGCATGGGGACATTAACAGCCGGGTAGTTAGACCAACAGAGGTGGTAGGACTCCATTATTTTAGATACTTAGATACCGATTAGAGGGGACAAGTAAATGATGTAGGCCCCAATGCTGTAGTCATTGTTCAAGCAAGAGGAGTTTTGTGAGTATAGAGATTGCAGGACTGGGTTTTTAAGTAAAACATCCCGCAAAATACAGGTGATTAGACTGGATGATGCGAAACATCCTTCTGGCTCCGCTACCCATTCGCATGATATACAACATTCTGTATTTTATTTTCAGTGTTAATATGGGTCAGTGACTCGCATTTTTACAGACAATTACATGAATTATACTAAATATAATTTATGTGATCATTTAAAAATGATTATCAACAATTTTGGAGCACTGGAGCTAATATAAGATTATAGTAAAAATGGGAAGATGAAACATAAGCCCAAAAACCGAATATTTAGATACTCAGTTCTGCATGAATAAAGTAGGATTCTACCTATTACTTTATTATTTTGATTATTTGGGGCTCCTAGGTGCAACTGGAATACAAACAAATTATAGGTAGAGAGCTTCAACTTTAACAGAACTTGTTTTGCTAAGACATTCCTTCTAGCACAATGCAGAATATAGTTTAACTATGCAGGCAAGTACAGTAGCTGGGATTTTTTAAAGGACATGAGAAATTCATTGGTAGTTAGGCACCTTACTTCTTCAGGCTTCTTTGACAATGCCAGCCTGAAGAATTAGAACCCAAAATAGTTAAGTAATTCTTGATAGCTAGAAATAATAGCCTGCTTAAAAATAATTTTTGCCCTATGCATTTTTGGACTTGTCTTGACTATGAGTAAGGGCCATATTCTGTTAACACTTATGGCACTGTACACAGCCCATCTGTACCAATTTCATAAGAATGAACACACATTGGTAACCATTCTTATATGCATGTGATTTCTTGAATGGCAGAATATCATTTTCATTTTTCTGGAGTTTCATGAGAGTGGGTGAGACTCTTATTTAAAAAAAAGTCAATAAGCAAAACAGAGTGGAACTAGCCAGACACAGCAACTTCCATGTATTTGTTTCTAAAAAGTGAACGAATTTAAGGAGGTGTGCTAGTTAAAGCACACTGGTCCAATTAATCCTGTAGTCTTAGTTGTACTGTCTTATCAAGAGCCAAATTATTCCCTCTGATGTGTAAGTGGCTTCCATTGAATTCAATTGGAGAATTGCTTGTCTGTATTAGAGGCAGAATGTTGCTACACACAATAAATGTAAATAATGCCAATTGTAAGATACTGGTACATCACAGAGTTTCTATGCAGAAGGAAATGTAAAAGACTAACATTGACATCAAAAACTCCTTTCTCCACACTTATTTTAGAATAAAAGAATTCTTACCCTGGGTTAAGAGGTGGCCCTTTAATGTATTTTGCATGCCTGGTAATGTTTTGTAATGACTAGGCTTGCTGGCTACGTATATGAAACTACTGACACTATGAAAAATATTTTTAAAGAGATTAAACAATGTTGTAAAAGACTATCAAAGACTATCAAACTGGATTCTCCCACCCCCCCATAATTAATATTAAATTTGGTTGGCAAGGATGTGAGCCTACCAAGTAAGCGGGGACAAAGTCCTTATCCTAACATAAGTACATTTTTGGATGCTTGAAGTTTAAGCATTTTTACACCAAAATCTTGAACTATAGTTTCATGCATAAACAACACGACATTTATAAGTAGACAATCCAAATATTTTAATTTAAATATGTCCCATACTATACAATCTTATAAAATACCAGTTTGTCTTAACAGAACAGCTGTTATTTTCATACAGAAACAGAGTGATCCATACACCACATTGGTGCTAAGAGAACAGACATAGGCCAAGATACATAAACTGGGGGCGGACAGCAAGATGGGCAGTTACCGTCCAGTAATCCATGTTCACAAATACAGTTGAGAGTGGCAGAAACTGCAGCCAGCCCAAATCATTCATAGTTCTGAATCTGAATGACTACCTTCAACCTCCATTATGCAGAATGTCTCAATGTGTACCAACATTCCAAATCATGTCACTGTTTGTTTTACATTCTCTTTTCTATTGAAGATAATTGATGCATCTTGGCAGTCCCATAGAAGCAACAGTAACAGCACCCAGTGTTCAGGGTCTATGCTGGCAGCAGAAGAGGAGATGGAGGAGAATGCTACAGAAATTAGGCCAAAGGTTTTGTGCTGAATGAAGGGCAAATATAAAACATCTGCATCAAAATTTAGCAGCAGTATCTTTGGCTACATGGGAAGCCTTAGAAAGCTATACTAGAGACATTTGTGTGCTTTGATGTTTCTCTAAGTTTGGTCATTGTATCCTGCACTTAAAAATAAAAAGAACAAAGAATGTTATGCATTGCAGTCTGATGTTTACACTTCAGTAACAGAAAAGTAACTCATGTGCCCCTGAATTTATATACTGTATGAAATCAGCAGTAAAACACAGCCTGACCTAAAGCTATGCTGGGTGACATTCTACACCTGCAAACTTGGTATCAAACAACATAACATACACAGGGAGAGCATCTCTCTCTCTGTCACAGATAGGAACCAAAACTCAGCATCAGTCTGTGTGCATGCATGCTTACTGTAAATCTAATCCATCAGAATAGGGCCCTACAACTCCAGATGATTACTGAGGTTTAACAGGTTTCTGTTCTCTTTGGTCACAATAACATTGTGTGTCTTGGTCAGCACAATGGTACGCTTTTAGTGGTGTGGAGTCTATACTGTATTATCAGTTGGAATGATTGTACAAATTCATCGGTACATACAGTATTGTATTCTTTATAATATTTGTCTATTTCTACCCAAAAGTGTATTATGTTGGGCTTCCAAGTCAACATTAACTACAAATGGCACATCATAACGCATTTCATTTTAATGCAACAACAGCTACAATGCTGATCCCAAGCCTAGTCTTACTACTAATGAAGCTAATGGCAAAGTTCCCACTGACTTCAAAAAGAGGATCAGGGTCTTTATTTCTAAAAACGTCTGAACCCCCAAAATACCTCTCCTTCTAAAAGAGAAACATGTCCTCCCCCAACAGTATATTTTTGTCAATATATTAGTATATTTTAAAAAAGTATTAAAATATTTCAAAGTCAGAATCTCCATTTTAAAAGCAGATTCTTGGAAACACTTGAACTGGTACAGCATGTGTTTGTTTGTTATGTAAACATGACAGAAAACTTGTACATCGTTCGTCACTGTCCTTAAAACAGTACTCAAACCAAACAGAATGAAAGCTTATCTGTTCCCACAGCAAGCCATCACCTGAACTGATAAAGCATGCATTATTACTTGGTACTAAGCATTTCTAAATACCAGCCTGTTTTGGAAACAAAGCCAAAAGAGAATACATATTGGACGGACATAGCCATTAGAAAAAATACAAGTGTTCAACTAGTATAACAATCCCATCACAAATTAATGGGGAAAAGGCACTCCATCCCACTTAAACATACCACACATCTGTCATCTATTTCACATCATGTGTGTTGAATCACTGTTAAAATGTGTAACTGCACCAGCTACAATGTACAAGTTAATGTAAAAAGTAATACAGCTCAGGTTTTCTTCCTTTGCCATACTTCTCACTGAAAACTGTACACTGCTGTGAATATACAGTACTAGCTTTATTTACATTTTTAAGAATTTTGTTTTTCAAAAGGAGAAAATCAAAATAATTGAACCAGCATTACTTAAAAACGTATAACTTAAAGTTTAAATAACTTAATACACTTACTTGAACAATTTTCCTATTGCACAGCTTTTTCCATAACTTTGCTAGACAAAATCCCACATAAGCATTTAATAACAGATTAAAATTTTAAAAGCACAAATTATATTGCACCAAAATAAGGTGCTACATAAATTGTATGTCCACTGGAAACTGGGTACCAATAAAACATACATACAGTAAGACACCCAGGATGCTGAGAGATAAGCATTGAAGACAACTTCCCAGATTTCAAAAAGCGTGAAGTGAGAAACTATATAGAAAATAATGCAAAGTTATTTTTGAACATCAGTAAACAACATGCACAAAACAACCTAAGAAAAATGTTTACAATTCCCATATCCTTAAACCATCTCAGTATCACATGTACTTCACATATGTCTAGCCTATGAATTAGAGGCGTATCATGTGAGATAGAACAAAGAAAGCTTTCCCCATCTGTTTTATAATGAAGCAGCCTAGGATTCCTTATCAAGGAAGGTTTCTCAAAATGCCTTTTTCTGATCACCTAACTCTGATCTGGAAGTTTATTTTCGGTTCCATACATATTAACCAATGTGCAGCATTAAAAACAATGAGGAAACTTCCAGTGTTTTTCTGAGTTAAATTACATTGGAATTTCTCCTACTATTGCTGCAGCCACTGCCACCAAACCTGTGACCTGACACTTCCATAGTAAGCATTTTTCTTGTATACGTCTACTTGAAACCCTTGAAAGTTAGAACCACTTCAACTTAAATGAGTAGGAGTATACTCCGGCCTTCTTGTCTGAATAATTTTTGGTTTGGGTTTCTTCATGCCTTCCTCTTCCTCCTCCACTTCATTTTCCTGGTCACTCTCACATACGTGGACAACAACACTGGGAGTAGTGTCAGTTGCAGCATGGAGTTCATACTTTTCTCCTGAAAGTTAGAACATTAGCAAAACTGATCAAAAAAGCTCCATTCTACACAGTAAGCACAGAACAAACAGTCTAAATTTAAAAACAACAACAACAACGAGTCCTTGTGGCATCTTAGAGACTAACAAATTTGTTTGGGCATAAGCTTTCATGGGCTAAAACCCACTTCATCAGATGCCTGGAGTGAAAAATACAGAAAGCAGTATAAATATTACAGCACATGAAAAGATAGGAGTTGCCTTACCAAGTGGGGGGATCAGTGCTAAAGAAGCTAAATCAATTAAGGTGGAAGTGGCCTATTTTCAACAGTTGACAAGAAGGGGTGAATATCAAAGGAGGAAAATTACTTTTGTAGTGCTAATGAGGCGAATGCAATCAAGGTAGACATTGCCCATTTCTAACAATTGACAAGAAGGTGTGAGTATCATTGTCCTACTGTTCTTACAGTGAGGAAGTATTTCCTGACATTTAATCAAATCTTCTATGCTGCAGTTTGAACCCCCTGCCCTCTGTGCAGGACTGGCTATAGGCAGAAGCAAAGCAAGCATGTGCTTGGGAAGGCAAAATTCCAGGGATGCTTGGGCAGTTGCACTCTCGGAGCTTGGGGAGGCAAATTTTTTGCTTGGGGTGGCAAAAAACCTAGAGAGGGCCTTGCCTCTGTGGCAAAAGAGACATCTTTTCTCCATCTTTTTTATGGCAGCCTTTCAAGTATTTGAACACTGCAGTCGTGTCCTTACTTCATCTATGCTGTTCCAAACTAAACATACCCAGTTCCTTCAGCCTTTGATCATATGGCTTGCATTCCATCCCTTTGATCATCTTTGTCGCTTACCTTCGGATCCTTTCCAGTTTCTCTACATCCTTTCTATACAGCAGTGACCAAAACTGGACACACAACTCCAGCTGAAGACTAACCAGCACCAAGTAGAGTGGTACTATCACCTCCTGTGACTTGCATGCTATACCTTGGTTATTGCAACCCAAAATTGCATTTGCTTTTTTTGCAACATCGCATTGACGACTCATGTTACGGTTGTGATCCACCACAATTACCAGATGTTCTCAGCAGTGCTGCTGCCAAGCCAGTTATCCCCCATTCTGTATTTGTGCATATGTTTTTTCTTCCCGACGTATAGCACCTTACATTTACCTTTGTTGAATTTCATTTTGTTGTCCATAGCCCAGTTCTCCAATTTATCAAGATCCCTTTGAATTTTAGCTCTAGCCTCCAAAGTGTTTGCAACTCTACCAGGTTTGTCTCATCCGCAAAATTTGAACAGTATGATCAAATCTGATCATTCAGGAGAACTGTCCATCTCCATACCATGAAGATTTAAAACCACAGAAGCAGATTTCTTCCAAGGCTTCCACTGGCAGAAGTTAATGAAGTTAGATATAGTTTTGCTGACCAAAACCTAAAGGGCTGAATTCTGCCCTGGGATTCCTGTGTAACAACAGAATTCGCTAGAAGGGATTTTACACATCTACTTGGATAGCATTTAGATAGGCTGTGTTATAATTTTGTTATGTCCATTGATTAGTCATTAGTCAACCCTACAATTTATTATTTTCAAATACCTTTTCTGTAGGAGAAAGAAACCAGCACTCATATTTCTGTGTGTGTTCCTCTGGTCACTTTTTCTTCTGTTCCACTCAGTTTGGTATGTTTTATCCTCATGCTTTTAAGACCTAAGTATCTTAGCAGCTGCATCACCATACAAATTGTGGTGCTTGCGACATCAGATATTTTAGGGAACCAAAGAGCAAGCCAGGCTGGATAGTCTGTAAGGTGTCCCTTGCACAGTTTTTCCCAAATAGTTCTACAGAAAATTGATGAAAGCTCCCACAGAACAAACAAGGGATTCTGCCTCCAGCTCTGCAGATAAATGGGAGCCAGGCTCTTAGAGCTTCCTCTATTCCCCTCTGCCACTGACTTACAGTGTGATAAGTCACTTATCCTCTCTGATTTCAAAAAAACCTTTATCAAATGGATACAACACAACATCACAGTGGTGTGAGACTTAATATGTGCAACGTCTGCAAATCCTCTGATGAAAGTGGCTAGACCTATGTCAGTTATTAATTTACTGTCAGATGGTTGAACAACAGCAACCGTGTTTAAGAAAAAGTAGTAGCTATATAGTTAAAATATAAATATTTTAGAAGTGCCATTTTATTTCTGGGGAAACTTATGTTAGAGTTACAATTTTATTTTAAATTTTATAATCTTATAATTCATGTTGTATGACTCAGCAAGAATGTTTTCTTCTGGCAAGGATATTCCTATGGAAATTTTTATCTTTTTGATACAAAAAGGTGATTTCGAAAACAATCCTTGACATAAAAAAAACTTCAGAGTGTTTTCTGTAGTTAGTAATTTAATTGATAATGAACAAATATCTTGGAGGAAAAATCTTTTTGAATTATTACTAGTATTCCAAGTCATTTTTTACTCAAACACAAGTATTAAAACTTTAAGCTTAGAATCCTTCTTACCTGGCCCTAGCTTGGAGATAGCATAGAGAAGGTCATAGTTAATGACTGGTGTAGCATCTTCTACTTGTTTCCAACCAACAGGAGGAGAGGCTGGAGGTGAAATCAAAAACTGTTTGTCTGGTTTTGGTGGAGCCAAATGCGAGCTTCCAATGTGCAAAGTCTGGGAGAATAAAACAAATGATTAAATATTTGATTAATGGAAAATTAAAAGTATCATTTGCATGGAATTTAAAGTTTGAACAGATATACTTCAACAAGCACTCAAGGTGGCAGTATGTAACTGTGTGATAACATATCAAACATACAAATTCAAAACCACCTTGCTGACAATGCTGTCAAAACACGCAGTGAAGTGTGCGCATCTGCTTTTTTTTTTTCCATTTTTGTTTTAATATACAGTTATTTCATCAGAGAAAAATCTGCTCCCAGAAGACCAAAATAGAGGGAAATTAAAAAGGGGCTGTAAGGTCTAATGATAAATGGTGTTGAAACTTATCACAAGTGGTGAAAATTCCAGAAGGTATATAAATAAACTGGCTCCTTCAGGATTGTCCCTGAGGACATTTGAAACAAACACAAAGGATACCAAGAAGAAAGGAACACTCGGATTGATCTTCCCATTAAAGTTAAAAAAAAGGAGTGCCTAATGACAGCAGCTGAAAGTGCACACATTTTCAGAGCTGAGGTACAGTTAGAGATCTCCTTGGTATTACTGATACTCAGGAATCCAGCATTCAGTAACCCACTGATGACTCATATAGATGCACTGGTGATGCTAGGCGCAGGCTCTGTGGTGGATTTGGCGGCCATGGCATCAGGTGGTGGACCACCTTCTGTAGGGTGCCCGCCCGGGAAGGCGGTTAGGGGGAGTGAGCATGGGGAAAGGGGGACTGGGGTGAGGTTGCCCAGATCGAGGCCAGCCGGCAGTAGATCATCCTCTCCCTGGGTGACCGGGGTCAAACCTAGGGCCTCAATCTCCTCATACACGGAGGAGAGGTTGTCTTCTGCTACTCCGGGGGCCTCTCCTCTGGGGCCCGCCTCGACGGTTGCTTTGGGGTTCGCGGGGGGTTCGGGTGGTATCCGGGTAGAAGGGGCTTCCTCAGGGGTCTCGGAGGGGAGGGTCTCCCGTGGAGGGGAGATTCTACCTTCCAATGCCATTCTGTCTTCCCCTCCCGACACCAGCGGATGGATCTCACTCGTGGGCATAGCGGAAGGCTCAGTATCAGTGCCTCCCTTCCTGGTCTTCCGGGGGGCCTCCGCATCGGATGGGTGCAGCGGAGCTTGAGCCTTCCGCTTGCCTCGCTTCCCCTGGAATAGGGTCCAGCCCTCCATAGCGTCGTCTGGGGGTTGGGTAGCAGGGGTCGTGTCGGGGGGCAGAGGTGATGGTTCGGGGGGGGGGGGTAACGGTGAGGCAGCATGAGGGGCGGGGGGTTCTCCTTGGGGCGGGCCCTCTCCTATACCCGGTAATATCTTTGCTGCACCCTCCTCCATAGGCTCTGCTGGATTGTTAATAGCAAGGGTGGGACTCCCTTGCTCGTCTGGGCGTTGTAGGGGAGGTGTCTCTTGGGCCCGGACGGGAACAGCGGTGGATCGAGCAGGAGGAGAGGTGGTTTCAGGTGCGGGCAGCCAGGGGCGTCGGCAACGACGGAGCCGACATCCTGCCGGGTCTCGGGGATCTCGGGTGCCCCTCCCCGCTGGGTCAAAGGGCAGTCTCTTCAGACATGCCCCGCTGAGCGGCAGAGGTAGCACCGGGCTTCTCCCGTGGAGTAAAAGACCCGATAGCGGGATCCCTGGTAGGGGACTAGGACGGACTAGTCGAAGGACCCCTCGAGCGCCTCTCCGTCACGCGCCGGTGGCGGCGGTAGAAGCTGCACTTGCCGGCGGAACGAGAGGACGTGACGGAGGGTGGGGTCCTTGCAGCCCAATGGGAGAGGGCTGATGACAGAAACAAGTTTCCCCAGGGTGGAGAGAGCGGGTAACAGGGCGGCATTGGGTAGAAAGAGAGGGACGGAGGTGAGGACTAGGCAAACGCCCAGGTCCTCTAGCGGCTCCAGGTGGACAAACACCCCCCCCCACTGCCAGGCCCTTGTCCACCGCCTCCTGGGCGGCAGCCTCCAATGCTAAGAAAAAGAAGATCTTCCTGTACATTTTGGAGGCTGCCACAATAGCCATGGGTCCTACCACCCTCGCCAATGCCTGCACGTATGTCACCACGTGGGGCGAGGCGGGGACCAGGAGGCAACGGATGCCGTGCTTCCTGGTCATGGTGGGAAAGGGGCCCCGGCCGCTATTGATGGTAGCGGAGGCGGTGGTTGGGCAAGATGACGAGGCGGCAGGCGGGGGGGTGGGGTGCCACCGCCCGGGCATACGTCCTGGGGGCCGGGGGAGGAACGCTCGCAGAGCTGGTGGAGGGAACAGCGGGGAGGGATGCCATGGTTGATGACGAGGCCACAGCGGTGGGGGCAGCCCCTGCCATGGAGGGCCTGGTGGTTTTAGCGGGGCCCTTTCCTTTCTTCACACCCTGGCCTTTCCGGCCAACGGGGGGCGGGGGTGTCCTAGAATCGGGGGGGGGGCGGTGGACGTTGCAGCGGCAGTAATTGCCCGGGTGCCTCCTGCTGCCCCAGCGGGGGCGGTGGCAGATGTCTTGACAGCAGTGGGGGGGGGGGCTGGGGGGTAGGTGGGGGAGAGGCAACTGAGGTTGTTAGAGGGGCCTCACCCCTCTCATTCCCCGCCATTGTGAGCAGGGAGAGACGGGGAGACACCAGAAGGAGGAGGGGGGAGGGGGAAGCAGATTAACCACTCCTCCCTGCTGGGCTGCAGGCGGGGGGGGCGGGGGTGCCAAATGGGTCGGACTGGATGGGGGAGGAAAACAGGAGTTGGGGTCCGGTAATAGGGGCAATCTGTGGGGTAAACAGTCCGGGGCGGGAGCGGGGGGGGACATGGACCCACGAACGTTTGTCCAAAGAGTCTCGTTTGGTCAGCTGTTGTGTTTGGTCTGAGCGGCAAAATTCAAAGCAAACAGCTGAATCCAAAGGCAGATGGCAAGTTGCCAGCAGGGACGGACGGCGGGGGGGCCGTGACGGTCGTAGTAGTGTTGGGGGGGGAACCGATGGATCGGGGGGCAGCTCCGTGCCACACCCCCTGTGCCCCCACAAACGCAATTAAAACACAGTCAAACTCCCCCCACACGAGAGTACAATTCAAAAGTTACTCAGTCTTACGGCCCCCTCCATGATGGTTCGTAGCTTCCCTGGGTGATTTTTTCTGTCAGCTATCTTCTCTTCCGGTTTTGTGATGAGGCTTTCAGCAGGCCAAGAATGTTGCAGAGATAAGAAGAATCTTCCTAGCTCGGTACGGGTTTAGAAATAACAGCAAAACGGCTGAGTCTGGGGGCTTCCACTCCCCTCCTCCGGGTAGCGGGTCGGCAGTCCTCCCCCCCTCCTCTGGGGATTTCAGCTGGGGCAAAAGCGGCGTCCGAGAGCAGGCGTGGGGGGGGGGGGGGGCTGGCAGCAAGCTGGCAACTGACCAGCACTCGGCAGCAAAAAAAACAGCAAAAAAAAAAAACAAAACGAAGAAAAAGCATCTGGCCCGGTCGGGGGGGAACTAAGGCAGGGTCAAAAAGTAAGAAAAATCCAGGCCAGAGGGCTTTAGGAGAGCATAGAAAGCAGACAGCTAAGCAGCAAGTGAAAGAGGTCCCTTTTCCCTGGGTAAGGGAACAGGGAAGGTTCCAGAACCATCAGGAACCTTCTGGAGACAAGTAAGACAGGCTGATTAGAACACCTGCAACCAATCAAGAAGTTGCTAGAATCAATTAAGGCAGGCTAATCAGGGCACCTGGGTTTTCAGAAAAGGAGCTCACTTCAGTTTGTGGTGTGTGTGTGAGGAGCTGGGAGCAAGAGGCACTAGGAGCTGAGAGTGAGAACGTGGACTGTTGGAGGACTGAGGTGTACAAGCATTATCAGACACCAGGAGGAAGGTCCTATGGTGAGGATAAAGAAGGTGTTGGGAGGACGCCATGGGGAAGTAGCCCAGGGAGTTGTAGCTGTCGCACAGCTGTTCCAGGAGGCACTCTAGACAGCTGCATTCCACAGGGCCCTGGGCTGGAACCCGGAGTAGAGGGCGGGCGCGGGTTCCTCCCAAATCCTCCCAACTCCTGGTCAGACACAGGAGGAGTCAACCTGCACTGTGGGTTCAGAAAAACGGCCAAGCTGAGTGCCGCCGTGAAGTTCCAAGGCGAGCAAATCCGCCAATAAGCACAAGACCCACTAAGGTAGAGCAGGAACTTTGTCACAGAAAGTATTGACCAGAAATCAGTATAGTTCTATATACTGGTACAGACCCCTGCACACCCTTGTCTATATTTAGGAATCACTGCCAATGCAGCTCCACAGGCCAACCCTGTTTGCCGAATCAAGGGCTATTTTTGAGGCTGGAAAAGATCGAACTTCTAAGCCAGTGTTATTTGCATCTCTGTATAACAATTAGAGCAGTGTTTTCTTTGCGACTCCACAGGCATCAGGGTTGCTGAGAACCCACTTTATGCTATAAGAACTGTGCTCAAGAATGTAAGCTTTGATTGAAGAAAAATTACATTTCTGTTACGATTGCAGAGAGCATCAAACATTAACCAAGTGTAAACTATGCGGGTAAGTAAGTGTAAGAGTTTGTGCATAGCCAAAATAATTGGTCATCTCAAAGGGGAGTTAACTGATCAAATGATTACCTTATCTAATATTACAAAATAATTCCCCAATATCATTTACTATTTAGTTACTTTATGTAGTGTAGTTGGGTCCCAGGATATTAAAGTTAAGGTGGGTGAGGTAATATCTTTTATGGACCAACTTATGTTGGTGAGAGAGACAAGCTTTCAAGCCATACAGAGCTCTTCTTCAGGTCTGGGAAAGGTACTCCAAGCACCACAGCTAAATGCAAGGTGGAACTGATTGTTTAGTATAGGTTGTTAGCACATATTCTATTCCAAGGGACCATTCAAGGTAGAGTGGCCCACTAACAGTCCTTTGCAGTCATAGGACGAAAAGAGGATTTAGTTGGTTACAGATCGTTGTAATAAGCCATGGCTCGAAAGTTTTGGGCCAGTAAAAGATATTACTTCATCCACCTTGTCTCTCTATTTAGTTGCTTATCATTTTGGCAGAAATCTCCAGCTAATGCATTTATCCAACATAATTCCCACACCTTTCCCCAGGTCCCAAAGCTATAACTGTCACTACTCAAGCTGCCAACTATGTTGTCAGTACAAATCCGTATAGCATCTTAAAAAATAAACGTATATATTAAACACCTCAAACTAAACTTAACTTATTACCACAAGGGACACAATACTAGTACAGTAAAAACTTTTTAAATCTGGCATGTTGGGGTAATAGGGGGTGCTGGCAAGTGAAAAATGCCAGTTAAGAAAGAGTTTGGGTGCGGGTTCCCATTGGTTCCCAGCCAATGGGAGCTGTTGAGTCAGTGGGCGGGGCAGAGGCAGCGCGAAGAGCCATCTGATGGGTCTCCACCTAGGAGTAGCCAGGACAAGTCACTGCTTGTGAGCAGCCTCCCAAGGTAAGCACCCCCCCGGATCCTGCACCCAAACTCCCTCCCAGAGCCCATGCCTGCACCCCCTCCTGTGCCCCATCCCCCACTCTCACACCCCCTCCTGTACTCCGAACCCCTTGTGGCCGTTCTCCGCCTAGGAGCAGCAGGGACATATTGCTGCTTCTGGGGAGCCACGCAGAGCCAGGTAAGGAGCCTGCTGGCCCCACACCAACCGGACTATAAACCAGACTTTATATCAAGATCAGAAAAGCCAGTTTATAGAGCTTTCCAGTTAGTACAGGGCCAGATAATACAGCTTTTACTGTACTAGTTATTGGGATTTAATTCAATAAAGCCTTCCATTCCAGTGAATAAATGTATCTGAAACTGCTGCAGAATCTTCTATAGTTGTACTGTAGAGATGCAGAATATCTAGGGAGTGTTGCTAACAATTTGGCAAAGAGCAGACATGCTTTCAGTCTCCCCCCTCCCCTCCAAAAGTGAAATCTTAGTTATTTTGTTTTTTAAAACCATCTTTGTTTTATGACCCTGGATATCTTTAAGTATCTCATTAGGAGTTCTGGGGTTACTAGATTTTCAATTAAAGCTGGCTGAAAATTGTCAAAATTTCTTCAACAGAAAAGGTATTTGCAATAAAATGGAAGTTTTTGCAACAATATTTCATTTTGATTGAAACTGATGAAAAATTTCAGAACATTATGAAAAAGAAGAAGCTAGGAAGAGAGGAACACTCCCCTCTATCAGTGGAAAAAAATTAAAGTAGTGAGAGAAGATGGTTTTTATATTCAATAAAATCAAGTGTTCTGAATATTCCCAAAAGTTGTTTGAAATTTTACAAAATATACTCCTCCCCCTGTTTACCCAACCAGCTCTTGGTATGACAGTGAGTACTAGATGTCTCCCCCTTATCCCAAGACGGGGCAAACAATACACAAGCAGCCAGAAACCCAACATATTCATTAGCCTCCAAACACTCCTAAGTTTGGAGGTACCTACCTGATGTTTTCTCCAATCAATTTGGTCACAAATGAATGCTACAAATTTTCACAGGTCTTTAAAAAAAAAAACTGTCAACTACAACAGCATAAGACTCAATGGCAAAATGATTACATTTATACAGAAATGCTTGGTAAAACATACCTGAGCAAAATACAGTTTTATTTCCTTTCCAAGAAATTCTGTCTTATGTAACTGGATTCTAGCATCTGCGGCTGATAAAGGGTTGCTGAAGTTTATTCGTACTCTTTTGAAGCTCTTAAAATACTGAAAGGTGATATCTTTGTCATATGTTCTAAAGAGAGATTCAAATTTGGCCTGTAAAAAAAAAATTATATATTTTTAAAAACAAAAGCAGCCATGTACATGCCACATCCCTTTTTTCTTGTAATTTATTCTCATTCCCTCAAGGACAACTGCTGATTATGATGGACTGCAGTTAACAGTGGCATGCTAAAATATTTTATTAGAGAATATGGTAAGCCATTCAAAATAAACCAATCATCATTTATTTACAACATAGCAGCTGCTTTTTTCTTGCTGAAATAATAATGCCTTCAGAGTAGAAGAAAAGATTACAAATAAGTAAAATATATTGCATGCCTACTGGCTTCTGTCTCAATCTTGTGGCATGCTAAAAAAAGTACTATTCACAAGTGATGAAGATCATGGAGTTTTAATTGCTTAGTTTAGTTTATATAGAAATATCTATAAAAAGCAGGCAAAGTAAATTGAGGGCCAAAAGTCCTTACTCAAGTAAACATGAAGGACATGAAAACGGTAGATATGAAAACTGAATAGTGTGCTGTACTAAAATGTGCTTGTTTTTAAGGTAACCAGACACCTCAGTAATGTTATGACATATGAAAACTATTTTTTGTAGTTATTTTTAATTTAGGGAAATGAAGTGTGCTTAAGGAAATTTCAGTTATAATGACACACAGTAATTCTATAACACCCTCCATCTATGGATCTCAAAGAACTTTACAAACGAAGACGCAATTCCCTTAGTAAAGAAAGTATTGTTCTAATTACACAGACATGGAAACAGAGGTGAGGGCCTTGCACAAGGTTAAAACAGTACATTTGTTGCAGAGTGGGAACAGAACCCAGCCCTTCTGACTCCAAAACCTTGTACTTTTATCGGTGTGGCCCAATGACTTAGCCATCCTATCTAGATGACAGTATGAAACTAAGTCCATCAAAAGTTGGCAGTCTTCATTGATGATTTGAGTAACTAATGTTTGAGCTTTTAGAGCACATGGGGCAGCTATCCAAACCAAACTCAGCTATTTACACATTATTTATGAAGAATGTTTCCATTTTTACTTCAGGGTGCTGAGGGGAGGGGAAGGGAAAAATGAGTGTATGGCTGGCATACTTGCTGTTTCAGACTTATTTTAAGCACAATGACTCGCTATGTACAACCCTTAGTAGTAAGTTATGTTTTATGTATTGGCATTTTGTATGTTACTATTTCACAGAATCTTACTGATCAGAATGTTCTGACTTCATGTTCATCTTTCAACTGCATTCAGTTTAATCACTGATTTTTGGATAAGGCTACATAGAAGGGTATAACAAAATAGCGTAATATTTTTTTCTTGAACACTTAATTTCCTTATTCTCTTATATAAACCTTTGGTTATAGTTTTTATTTAAGCTAAGCGTGGTTCTAACTCACAACAACTTTCTACTGCTATCCCAAGACTCTAAGTAACAAATATATATTAGACAAAAGCCAAATATTTCATGTATGCATGTTAACTCAAAACTATCCTGTCTCTTAGTGTTCTAATAAAAGCTAGCTGTATGTAAACTCCAAGTAGTTTTAATACAATTCTCAAGAATAGAACCCTTAGCACAGGAATTTATTGTTAGCTTTTTACACGGGAAAGGAAGCTGCTTTGTATTTCTGAAATCTAAGCCTTTTTTTATCTTTTTTCTATATTACACTACTTGGTGCACCAATATCTCATTCATACCTATTCAGAAAAACAGATTGGTCTATAATTCAGAATTCATATTCACCACTAAACCTTTGGAGACCATCTAGATGATTAATGAAATGTATGGAATCTTCAATTTTATGTTAGCTAAAAAGAAAATTCTGTACTATTATAAAATACTCGCCTCATGGATCAAACTTCCAGATGAAATCAGATGTTAGCATCATAGTGTCTACTAATAAAATCCAATTGTTTTGTGCCTGACAGATGTCTTAGCACTGCTAATCAATAATTCACTACTGTAAGTCCAACATTTGTGTGTTTGTTACTCCTTCATTCTCATCAATTAGATAGCTGGAGTGATTATATTACGTAGCATTCCAACACTACAGAAGTGTCACCAGTTTTAACAATTACAGTGCTACACCAACAATGTAAATTTAAACATCTTCATATATTCTAATATAAACAAACCTATTAGCAACATTCTAAATCTGATCATTGAAAATGCCTTCAAATGAAGTTTTTTCAACTCATATTCACACTTACATGCATATATACACAGTATTTTTATGGACAGACAACAAGTATTTGAAAAAGCAGAAGATAAATATCTTAAAGTCCATATGATACATTAAGACTGAAACATAATACACAAAATACACATTTGCAGACTACAACCTGTTAACCTCTGAAATAGTTCTTCCCTACTTCTTAAGCATTATCTGTTTAATGTTTTAAACAGCACAGTATTTTTCAACTATTTTAGAACAGCACCTATCCTTCAGTATTTAAGAAATTCACAGATCTAAAACTCAACTTTAAAAAAGCCATACCCTCGTTTCAATTTGATTGAAGACATCGCTGTCTGCCACACAGGCAATTAGGGAACCAAAACTGTAGTTAAGGTTCCTAAAATGCATTTTGTGCCTCACTAAAGCAACGATAGCAGTTCAACACAAATCCAAGGCAATTACTTTTAAGGAAGCTGTTGGTTCTGTAGACTGTGTTTATAAAGGAAAAAGTCCAACCCCCTCAAAAAAGCGTTCAGTGCATCCCGTAAGTGACAGCAAATTCCTGAACAAAGTCCTGCATGCTTTAAGGCAGTCAGGGACAAAATGTAAGCGACTACTGGAAAGAGGTGACATCAGCACATTAGTCAGCTTTCCTATGCTAATTAACTTTGCTTTGGAAGATGGAAAAAACAGCTGAGGTTTGCACAGCAGCTGCTTTATCAACTCCTCTTGCAGCATAGTTTCCATTGGTAGTAATTCCATTCAGCACTCAGACAACATGCTCTTCACTTGAATGGGCCAGCCCATCTTAAGATGGAAAATGTTACTGCTAACAGCTCAATGTCTACAGTAATAAGCAGTAATTAGCCAGCAGGGAAATTTCAAGACTTTGAAAACTAGAAAACAAATCCCTTAGTAAATTTACTCCTTGTACTTTCTGAAAATGTACAAGAAGTTTTAAATTGGGGATTAGAGGAAATCTACTTTGAAAAATATGTTTTTCAATGAAATACTTTATAGTGGAAATTCATTTTGAAATACCTTTTCCAATTAAACTTTATGGAGTAATTTCCTGCTTCCACTTTATTTGATTCTCTTATGGTCTCAAGGCCCTGTAATATGAAATCATACAAGAGCTCAATTAGTAGTTTACTACTAGGATTTTAATACAAACCCCTAATTCTCACTGGTGTAAAACTGTAAAGCCTACACTTATATCCCCTGTTCAATGAATTCAGAGTGTTGTTCGGAGAAAGTTTCCAGAGAATAAAGCAAGATGGCGAGATTTAAATCAAGGCTATTTAAGTCACTGATTTAAAATATTTATATCAGATCAGATGGGGCCTTTGTAAAGCTAATTTGAAAATCTGTGCTATTGCAACTATAAATTTTAATCTAACGAACAAAATTACAAATGCTTTTTTTAGTTAGTTTATTTTAGTATAAAATCTACTACAGTTAAGGTATCTTATTTGAATTTTACAAAGCAGCTACAGGCAAAAAAAAAAAAAACCACAGACGATTAAGGGTTTGTAGGACAAGGACTAAAACCAGCATGTAACTTTACTCAAATGAATAGTCCCTTTGACTTCAGTGGTACTACTCATCTGCTTAGTTAAGCATGTGCATAAGTATTTGCAGCACCAGAGGCTAAAAGTTTTTAATATTTGTGTACAAAATCTTTGCCACTTCAAAACAAAATTGCTTCACTGTTAAGAAGTTTATACTTTCAATACATTAAGTTACTGTAAACTATTTTGTACACAGGCCAAAAACTATCAAAACTATCAGCCTAAAATTAGTGTCTCAGGCCCATATTTAGGCACTTAAAGGTGGAATTTTCAAAAGCACAAGTTACACTGAGTTCATCAGAGAACAGCCTAGCACCATCCTCTTTGGAACCCCCTTTCAGGTAGTTGAAAGCTGCTATCAAATCCCCCCCTCACGCTTCTCTTCTGGAGACTAAATAAGCCCAGTCCCCTCAGCCTCTCCTCATAAGACATGGGCCCCAGTCCCCTAATAGTTTTCGTTGCCCTCTGCTGGACTCGGTCCTATTTGTCCACATCCTTTCTATAGTGGGGGCCCAAAACTGGACACAATACTCCAGATGTGGCCTCACCAGTGCCGAATAGAGGGGAATAATCACTGCCCTCGATCTGCGGGCAATGCTCCTACTAATGCAGCCCAATATGCCATTAGCCTTCTTGGCAACAAGGGCACACTGTTGACTCATATCCAGCTTCTCATCCTCTGTAATCCCCACATCCTTTTCTTAAGAACCGCCAGCCTGCAGCAGTGCATGGGATTCTTCCGTCCTAAGTGCAGGACTCTGCACTTGTCCATATTGAACCTCAGATTTCTTTTAGCCCAATCCTCCAATTTCTCTAGGTCACTCCCACACCGCCTTCCAAACTCTGAACCCCTTGTGGCTGTTCCTCCACTTAGGAGCAGCGGGGACATGTCACAGCTTCCAGGGAGCCATGCGGAGCCAGGTAGGGAGCCTGCCACCAGCCGGACTATAAACAAGACTTTCAATGAAGATCAGAAATGCTGGTTTACAGAGCTTTCAGGTTGGTAAAATGCCAGATAACACAGCTTTTACTATAAAAACATTCTAAGACAGGAAAACATTAAATGCTCTGATTTGTTGCCTAATTGCAAGTTATACAAAAATATTAATGGCAGCATTTTCTTTGCCAGTAATACCTGCCATTTTCATCATATGGAGTGAACAGAAGTATTTTAAGAACTCTAAAAGCAAAAAATACCTCTTTGAATATACATATATATCCCAAACCCCACTTCAAAAATGGAAGACTAATTAAAAAAATTCTCTATACTGATACACCCAGAAATCCAGCTTTCAGCAATGAACTGAACAAGTCAACTTAAATCATAACGGTGATATCACAGCATTAACTGACCACATACTTAGTCAAGTTATTCTAGTTCTTGTTGCAGAGTTCTATATTCAGTTTATTTCTACTCAGAAGCCTTTTTTTCCTGAACATCACCTTCATGGTACAGTAAGTGTATTACTAGTCTGCCCAAAGCATGACGTTGTATTTGAATATGGGGGTTCAACTAAGAGACAAGACTTTTTGACCATGTAACAACCATTCTAGATACATAGTTTTAGGGCCTAATCCTGCTCTCACTGATGTCAATGGGTAGCATTCCTCTCGGGACTTTAATGGAAACAGGATTGGACCTTAATTTGCTATGGAAAACACACACTGCATTTACTCACAAAATTTCCATAAGAGGTAATGGAACTAAGGAGAACTTAGTTCTATGGGAAATGAGACATAACAAAACCTATCAGTCTTCCTGTGCTAATGCTCCTCTTCCTGTCACTGAGGCCCAAACAGGATGACTTCATGTTTCTTCCTGATGGCACAGTCACCCACATTCTGGAGACTACTTTTGTAGCTCAAAACCTGACTGAGGCTTCTGGGTTACTATAATACAAGTCAATAAAATCACCAAATATCACTCTGCCAAAAATAAATAAATAAATAATAAATAAAAATTGTCCTGCTCCAAAACTTCCCATATAATGTATCAAGCAGGGAACAAAATGTTTTGTCTTCAATCTGAAAAGTGAAGTTTGGAAAGAGATTAGTTTAAAACATAGTCTAACCCTTGGTACTGTATTTTCATTAAAAGAAACAGTCTACATGCTCGGAGATATTCTGTTAAAAATAAGACAGTGTGTATTAGTTTAACTATTTTTTGTTTATAAAGAACTTGCTGTGTCTTTATACAAGAAAATAAATGTATACTGTTAACTATTCTGTTTTATCTAATAAAGTGTTAGTAATTAAAGCAGTACTCTACCTTGAAGAACTGAATATCTATTTCAGAAGCAATCAGAAGTTACAACAAAATAACTATTACAACTTCCTGATGTTGTGTGACAACTCGGTGGCAATGTTGTTTTATGGCATTTGATATCACCACACAAATGACACATCCTGAAAGAAACACCGAAAAAAAACACAGAATTTCACAGAATCTGTATCTGGCTGCTCTAATACAATATCACCTTTCCTTCTTGCCAACTCTTGACTACTAGGGACATGCACAATTTGATGTTTTGCCTCCATGTTGGCCTGGTGCACCAGCAGGGGGAGAAGAAAGGGGAGGCAGAGAGGGACCCTGCCTGCCTAAATTGAGGTGCGTGCGGAGCCCCCGGCCCGCCCAGGGGCCGCAGGGACATGCTGGCTGCTTCCAGGAGCGGCATGAGGTAAGCACCACATGGCCAGAGCCTGCACCCCAACCCCGAGCCCCCTCCTGCACCCAAATTCCTTCCCAGACCTTACACCCCCTCCTGCACCTCAACCCTCTGTCCCAGCCCTGAGCCCCCTCCTGGAGCCCACACTCCACGCCCCCTCCTGCACCCTAAACCCCTCCCCCAGTCCTGAGTCCCCTCTAGCACCCAAACTCCCTCCCAGAGCTTGCACCCCCACCCCGTCCCAGGCACAGCCTGGAGCCCCCTCCCACACTCTGAACCCCTTGTCCCCAGCCCAGAGCAAGCACCCCCTCCCACACCCCAACTCCCTGCCCCAGCCAGATGAAAGTGGGTGAGAGAGAGCGAGCGATGGATGGAGAGGGTGGAGTGAGCAGGACAGGGCCTCGGAGAAGGGCGTGGCTGGGGCAGGGCCTCAGGGAAGGGGCATGGCAGGGGTGTCTGGGTTTGTGATTAGACAGTTGGCAACCTTACACTCTAGCTGGATGCAAGAGGAACCTGCTGAACACATGACAGGGCTATCAAACATATAAGTGGCACACGAGATAAGAGAAACATGGCAGCTCTGCTTCCTTAATGTTTTCATTTCCAGCCAAAGCCTCAGGGATTGTGACTGATGAAGCCCAAGTTTCTAGAAGCTGATTTCTGCCACTAAGTTGCTGTGTGAGTAGAGAAGAGGGTGGCTGGAGACTACAGTCCCCTATTCTTGTACCCTCTAGCTACTCCTCCTCCAAGATGCTTAGTTGGTAGCAGTCTCAGGGCACAAAAGCAGACTTGAGTGGAAGCCCAAGCAGCAGGGTTTTTTTGGGAGGGTTGGGGGAAGAGAGATGATGGGTAACTGATAGGTGACAAGAGGATAGTGGAAATATGAATGGACAAGTGGTATAGTGGGAACATGAAGGGGAATAAGGAGACACTGAAAGCCACAGATGGTGTATAAAAGGATATCAGGAATTCCAGGGGACACATGCAAGACAAATACAAAGAAAGGGGCACAAAAAAGAGGAAAGCCACAAACATCGCCTTTTTTTAGTTGACACCTATGCTATCACTGACTGGGAGACCAAGGAGGAAAACCTATGTAATATTAGAAGTTACAGAATTGACAATGCTGTTAAAGAAATGTTTGTCCTACAAGCAACAAAACCAGAATTTCATAATCCAGCTGTGGCCTTCTTGCACTTGGTGAATGTTTACACCAAACCTCAAGGGTTGCACTTCATACCCCAAACACCCCCACCTTATTATACAGTTATTGATTTTCTGTGTCTATGTACTGTTTTCATTCCTGTTTTTATGTACTACATAAAGTTTAAGATAATAAAGGTTAAACACTATCCTGGAATGAACTTTCCTAATAGCATTGATAGGTTTTGATTTTCAAAGTCAGGGAAACAAGATTATCTATACATGTCTGGTATCAGGAAAGTATATTTTTTGCGCATGTGTGAAAATTAAAGTCAACCTCTTACCCAGATCCCAATAAAGGAACAGGAATGCATAAGTGTGTGAAAGGCATTCTAAAGAACAGGATGTGAAACACAGTCTGCATTCCTGTTTTGCACTCTGGATAAGAGGTTATTTTTAAGGCACACTCTGCAAAAAGAACTGAAGAAATTACTCAAGGGGGAAAAAAAAAAAAAGAGGCAAACTCAAGTTAGACAAACATACAAGCAGTCATCCAAAACACTCTGTACCTGTGTAAATGGGTTTCCTGAATACTCGAACCAAATCATCAACATTTTAGTCATACAAGAAACCTCTTTGAGCATCTCTAATTTTGCAGTCAGTGGGAGCAAGAAACTTTCCTGTAAGGAGAGAAACTAATTTAACAAGAGGCTGCTGTCTTTACATCTTTGTCAGCTGGCTGATCCACAAAAGAGTAGTAAGGACAGGGAGCTAGAGAACTTTCTTACCTCCCATATAGTGAAAGAGTCTATGCTGGCAGTTATCAGTAAATGGGGCTTATAAAAGGTAATATGATAGAGAAACAGGAGAAATGCATATAAAGAGGGAGATTCTGCAATAATTTTAACAGTCAAATATTTTGGGGTTTTGTTTTTTTTAATTTTTTTTAATCTGGATGTTTTTGGTTTTTTAATGCCTCTTTTGGCAAGTCTAACAGGACTTCCCTGTTAAAAACAATTGGCAGATACATTCTGCTGGACATTAGACTGTCTGTGGGCACCTGACAGCCATGATCTTTCTCCTTCAGCAAGGAAAACAGTGCAAAGTGGATGCATGTTCTTCTGCAGCTATGCAAAAATACAACACTCTTGCAGCTACTTTAAGTAAAGCTGTAAGTCCCTGCAGTGGCATGCAAAACCATACATGAAAGAAGTTAGGCAGTGGTTTTGCAGTTGTTCTCAATCAACACCATAATAGAGGATAAAACAAAGTATATCCCAAATAAAAAATAATTAATAAGACAACCAAAAAACATCATCATGACTAAACAGCAGAGTAAAAGGTGGTTAGAGGCAAAAAGGCATCCTTTAAAAATTGGAAGTCAAATCCTAGTGAGAAAAATAGAAAGGAGCATAAACTCTGGCAAGTCACGTGTAAATATACAATTAGGCAGGCCAAAAAAGAATTTGAAGAGCAATTAGCTAAGGACAAAAACACTAACAGCATTTTTTTTTTCAAGTGCATCAGAAGCAGGAAATCTGCCGAAGAGTCAGTGGGGTCACTGGGCGATCAAGGTGTTAAAGTAGCACTCAAGGAAGACAAGGCCACTGTGAAG
Organism: Lepidochelys olivacea; assembly: GCF_965140295.1. Taxonomy (NCBI): domain Eukaryota; kingdom Metazoa; phylum Chordata; order Testudines; family Cheloniidae; genus Lepidochelys; species Lepidochelys olivacea. Next base: position 165,727,466 of record NC_140411.1, on the reverse strand, counting down.
AAGCTAAATTGATTATTTACATTGCACTGAAGAGGATATGAGGGAGATTTCCACACCTGAGTGACAGATCTGAGGAACAGTCCCATATTGAGGTGTCAATAGAGGAGGCTTTAGAGCAAGTCAATAAATTAAACCGTAATAAGTCACTAGGACCAGATGGTATTCACCCAAGAGTTCTGAAGAAATTCAAATATGAAATTGGTATGTAACCTATAGCTTAAATCAGCCTCTCTACCAGATGACTGGAGAATAACTAATATAGTGCCTATTTTTAAAAATGGCTCCAGCAACAGTTCTGGCAATTACAGGCTGGTAAGCCTAAATTCAGTACCACGCAAATTTGCTCAAACTATAGTAAACAAAATCATCAGAGATACATAGATAAACACGATATATTGTGGAAGAGTCAACACAGCTTTTGTAAAGGGAAATCATGCCTCACTGATTTACTAGAATTCTTTGTGTTGATAAAAATGTGGACAACAGTGATCCAGTTGATATAGAGTACTTAGACTTTCAGAAAGCTGTTGACAAGCAAATTATGCAGTCATGGATATGAGGGAAGGTCCTCTCATTGATCAGTAACTGGTTAAAAGACAGGAAACAAAGGGTAGGTCTAAATGATCAGTTTTGACGATGAAAAGAGGTAAATAGCAGGGTCCCCCAAGGATCTGTACTGGGACACATGTTGTACAACCTGTTCATAAATGATCTGGACAAGGGAGTGAACAGTAAAGTGACAAAATTTGCTGACAATATAAAATTACTCAAGATAGTTAAGTCCAAAGTTAAGTGAAGAGCTACAAAAGGTATCTCACACAACTAGGCAACAAAATGGCAGATGAAATTCAATGCTGATAAAGACAAACTAATGCACATTGGAAAGCATAATCCCAACTATACATACAATATGATGGGGTCTAAATTAGCTGTTATCCCTCAAGAAAGATCTTGGAGTCATCGTGAACAATCCTCTGAAAACATCCATTCAATGTGCAGAATCAGTCAAAAAAGCTAACAATGTTAGGAACCATTAGGAAAGGGATAGATAATAAAACAGAAAATATCATAATGCCACTATATAAACCCCATGTTATGCCCATACCTTGAATACTGCATGCAGTTCTGGTTGCCCCATCTCAGAAAAGATATATTAGTGGAGAATGTGCACAGAAGGGCAACAAAAACGATTAGGAATATAGAACAGCTTCCAGACAAGGAGATATTAGAGACTAGGACTGTTCAGCTTAGAAAAGAAACTACTAAGGGGGGTGAAATTATAGTGATCTATAAAATCATGAACGGTGTAGAGAAAATTAAAAGGAAGGGGTCATTTGCCCCTTAATATACCAAACACCAGGGGTCACCCAATGACATTAATAGGCAGAAGGTTTAAAAACAAACATAAGGAAGTACTTCTTCACACAATGCAGAGTCAACCTCAATGCCTGGGGATATTGTGAAGGCCAAAAGGATAACTAACTGGGTTAAAAAAAGAATTAGATAATTCATAGAGGAGTTAGGGATATACAGACTCTATTGTAACACAGGTGAGCCAATCAAACATGCTTTTTCCTTAGAGGATTTATTACATTTCCCATATTTTATACATTTATTTCAGCCTGGAAACTGACCTTTAGAAAGTATTTAAATATCAATTGATTACTATTTACCACAGTATTAATGATGGCAAAAGCAGCGTGTGTTTAAATGGAGGAAATTGTGAAACCACAAGTCCTTTGTAGTAAGTTATCCGCTGGGTTTTGTTCTTCTGGGGTCACAAGTGAGTCATAAGGGAATTATAGAAGCTTTGTCCCAGAGATACAACACCTTTTTAAATAAAGGAAACAGCCTACAGGAAAACATGTAGCCAGAACAAAATGGATAGAAATACTTGGAAAAGAAAATCCAGTGACACTAAAGGATGATTCTGTAGTTTTTTTCTTTAAAAAATGAGCGCGTAACACTTTTGTCTTGAAACAATGTGTGTCACCACGATGAGGAAATTTAAGAGGCTGGTAATGTGAAAAGTGATTTTTTTACATTATTTACTGGATTTGTAGGCCTCTTTAGAATCAGCTCTCCTCCTCTGCGGTAGAAGGAAAAATATCCCAAGAGGAGTTTAAAAAAAAAAAAAGGCAACAAACCCATCTATTTAGTAGCACATTTAAACAGTGTAAGAATTTTTAACATAAAATAGCAATAAGGAAATTCTTGTTAAATAAGAAATAAAGATCTGAAAAACAGTTTCACTGGAGATAAAAGTATCTGCAAGATACATATAGAAGAATAGAAATAAGTAATAAGTAATGTTTTTTTCCTAAAGATATACACCATACATAAAAATACATTTAAAACTTCAGGGGTGAATTTATTACTGTGCTGTGGAATACAGGAAGCATCAGATATTCTTCCCACTACTATACCTAGGAAAAAATGAAAGCCGCTTGAAAATAGAGTTTTAGAGAGTATTAGTTTGAACATCAGGTCTGGGGAAAAGTTAGACAAAATTATTAACAAATAATGGGTATTTAAGGCAAATTAACTATTAGAAAGAAAAAAGGGGCACATGGTATAAAACAGGAACTAAACCAAAAAGTGGCCCATCAGAAATTTGAGTGACGTTGTGCACATAGCATATGAAGAATACTTTATAGCTGTTTATCCCTTACAAAACAAAGTTATTTAGAAAGAGGTACAATCTGTATGGTTTAATTATTCTGTAGTGTATCACAGTATCACCTAGAGCCCTATTGTGCACAGTGCTGCATGAACTCAGAATGGAGCCATATTCCTTGCCCCAAGGGCTTACAATTCAAATTTGGACCAGATAGAACTGATTCTCCATCTTAGCAGAGTTCTGTTTGGCTGAGGAATAGGGGTAGGTGGACAAGATGAAGGGGAGAAATGCAGGGAGGGGGAGGAAGGTGGCTTCATGCCACCTTTACACTTCTTCATATTTACTCTTCCCACAGCTGGAGTGCAGCCACACTCCAGCCCTTTCCCAGTATAACTCCTATGCCAGGGGCTGGTGAGAAGCGTAGGGTCACGTCTACAGCACCTGAGGAAATCCCTATGCTATTCCCTTGTATCCTGGCAAGGGAAACATGCGGTCATCAAGCTACTGGAGCAGCATAAAGGGGATATTATCACAAAGAACCGGCCCCCAGTAGTTCACTATTGGTGAAGTTAACGTTTAAATAAGTGGCGAGGTATCTAGGATCCATCTTAGACAGGTACAGATATGAGCCAGGATGGAGAGAAGAGGTAAGAAGTGGAAAGGCAGTTTTGAGAGTCCTGGCATAAAGATGCTAGAGCCACGTGAGCTGATGAAAACTCCCAAAGTAAGGGTGCAGAATGACAGAGGGAGGCAAAGCAGCTATGTGGAAACCCCAGGTGATGGAAGGGGAAGAGTATTGGCAGTGGATCCATACTGCCGTGTATTTAATAGTCACCCCTAAGCCCCAACACCTAACCTGCTTTACTCATCAAAACCCTCTGATGCTATTACAGACTGAGCCCAAGTCGACTGATGCTCCACAGTGCACAGGAATATTCAAACTAGACCTTTCATTGTCTGGCATCCCTTGCATAGTAGGCCCAAAAGAGTTGTGCTGCGTTTTGAGTCCTATGTCTTCCATGGCAATTTGGGCTCAACGTTACTTAAAATGTAGTTTGGTCATTTATTCTGATGTGTATTTTTTTTAAATTACGCTTTTTAAAAATACTTCCCAGAAATCTGTTAAAGAAAACAGGAGGGATATATGAAATCTAGACTGAATGTGGGGGAGGGAGGGGATAGAGTAATAGCCCAGGCTCTCAAATTTTAACTCTACATGGATAGTGTTATGTAATTAAAAGATTTGAAAAGTGTACTATAGTAAATTGAATAAACTAAGTCTCAATGTCAACCTTGAGAGAACATTCTGTTCTATTAAATATTTGCTGAGAAATTAGGAAAATTGTTGGGGTTTGTGGATTTGTTAAGCATGTACCTACCTAGTCTTCATTATACTGGGACTTTAAAACATTAAAATGCTGATGTCTGTCAAATATTCCAATGTTGTATGCAGTGTTGTTGCAGTAGTGTCGGTCCCAGGATATTAGAGAGACTAAGTGGATGGCAATATCTTTTATTGGACAACTTCTGTTAGTGAGACAAGCTGTTGGGCTTATACAAAGACCTGAAGATAAGCTCTGTTTTACCTCACCCACCTTGTCTCCCAAATATTCCAACATCAGTTAATGCCTTCTGGAAAAATCATATGCGAAAAAGCCAAGAAATTTCTTATCTTAAAAATTATTTTTCATTCTAGAAGATAAAGGGAAGAGATAGCATGTAAGTTCAATATGAGGTAGAATGAATAGAAAGAATGAATCAGCAATGTCACTGTGTTTACCTAGACTTGCAACTCAAAATCTAATAAAGAGTTACCATAAAAGCACTGATTATATTGCAGACACTCTGATACACATTAACCAAAATAATGAATTTTTTCTCTATTAACACAGTTCGTATATATTTTGAATCTTGGGTTTGACTCAATATTGACAAGATGAATTGCCTTTTATGGTTTCCGTTCAGCGTTCACCTTTGCTTTCACTGGGTGAAGGACCTTTTTGGAGGTTCTTCAGTCTCCTTTGGAAGACCAAGCTGTTATCAGACTTGTATAAAGGAAGAATGCTCTGAAGCCATTGTTGGAGAAACCTTGTTCTAAATGCATGCCTCTCAAGGGCAGAGAAAAAAAGCATAGAGTACTTGCACAGCTGAAGGAGAAAGGCAAGATGTTATTTATTTTTTAAACGTAAGGGCAAGGTGCTGACTTAACTCAAAACAGTACTCTTGAGGCCCTCACCCAAGACTCCATCTCTTGACAATGGCACTCTAAATGTTTCCCTTTGAGAAATCTTTGGTGTTGCCTGAAGTCCAACAACATTTTGCAAGTGTCATTGTCTGGATCTCCAAGTGATGGAATATGGTCAGGTGTCCATGATTCCTTAAGATTTGTTATCATTCTTTGTGGGTTGTGTTAAGGTGATCTCTGGCTGGTTTGGACAGGATTGCTTTGGAGGGGTTTTGGTTTTTTTTCTCTGAAAGGATGTAGAGGGTGGTTTGGGGCAGTTGCTCATTATGCCCCAAATAATCTCTTTTGCAGGGGTATGCAATACTATTTCATTACCACTCCTTAATGCATGTGAGACCATGTAGATTGTGAAGCAGTTTTGTCTATGGTGTCATCAATAACTCCTGAAGTCCCATCTCTCTCTTTTCTCCCTTTACTGAAAGATTAAAGGATTCTATTAAAAGCACATGAACTCCAAACCACTCAGCTCTAGTAAATGCTTAACCAATTGCTAAATGCTTTTTTTTTAAACCCAGATTCAAAAGTTTGTCACAAGATTGACAAAAAAATTCCCATAAAATGCTGCCTACCTCTACTGCTAACATTTTAAAAAACATCAAGAACAATCCTCCAAAAGTACAGTTTTTAATAAATCACATTTACTTTAATAGTGTATTGGGGAGTGTATGATACAAGGAGTCCAAATTTTGACTGCAGATCAAAGTGTGCCTTAGCTATAGATATCAATGGGACTCATGTATCCAAGGGCAGAATTTGGTCCTTGTTCTGCACAGAACTACTGTATAACTATTTATCTTGTAGTCAATCCAGTGAGGGGTAAAAGAATCATAACAAGCGCTCTGACAATGCTTTAATTTCCTTTTTTGAATGTACTGAAATAAGTTCTTTCCTTCCTGGAAACAGTGCTGCAGGTTTTTTTTAAACTTGTTATACTGAATAGGTTCTCATTAAAGGAAACATTATTACAATAAAACATAACAATATATTTTTATACTTGATCATGTAGTTTTCATGTGTCCAAACAGAGTATAAAAAGCTGTGCTTTTTCATAGAAAGGCTATTTACAGATTGGCTGACCATTAGTTGGAAAACTGTAACACATTCAACTGACAGAAAATAATACCTACAGTGCTTAATTCCTTCCTTGGAAAAATCCATGACTTACTTATATTTCCAAGCATTAAACATTAAATTCCTGTTCACTGACTGGTAATATTAGAGTGGTAATTTGGAAATTCCACTGAAGAAAAATGTTTGCGTAACCAGCTAGACACATTTACTAAACTCTGTTTTTTTAATGTGGCATATACCTTTATAAATTAAAAAGGTTTCTTCAATGATGTATTTCCCCTTTTATGGAAAGTATTTCCTTAAAATACACACATGGAGCTACATGGAGCAAATATTTTAATGTAGGTGTGTAACGGTATTTTAATAAATATTCTTCATATGCTATATTTACTGGAAAATCCATAATTACCTACATTTCCAAGCATTCAACATTACATTCCTGTTCATATTGTCAAATAGAACTGCATTTTCTAATGGAAAAGATATCCAGAACTTATGTATTAGCAGTGACTTCCTCAACAGACACACAACTTTTATATTTTTCTGTGCTGAAATGTAAGTGAGCATTAGAACAGAGAAACCACTGCAGTGGGGTATCAAAACTAATTAGATCCACTGTAGAATTAAGTGGTTTTTAAAAAGTCTATATTCCAAGTGAACAAGGTCAGTGTAACTACAGATCGTGTCTAAGTATCACTGTACATACATTAAAGCAAGATTATTCTGGGAACAGAAGCTATACAAATGCTTTGTACAACTCTACCAGCTCTAGTGACTAATTCCATATCTCCTAGTACGTGTATTTAGAAAACTACACATTGTGCCTTAGCAGATCTGTCCTTAGGAAGCCTTACTTCCCAGCTTAGGAAGTGGCAGTGCTTTCGGTAAAGTAGGTCTTGATCACCACTACATAAGGCTGATTCTAAACACTCAAGCATCACTGATCCACTCTGATATGTGAACAAACTCATCAGCACCAAAATTCCCTTCTATCTGTGTAAAAATTCCAAACTCTGATATCTGAGTTATGGAGGCACCAATTAATCTCAGGAGAGAACTATTAGAGGGAAGACAGATATTCTGGATCTGATGGAAATGTGGGGACTGAACAAACTAAAGAGTACCGATGACAACTTTGTTCTTCTGAGGAAGTACAGAAGAAAGTCTAAGCCAGGGCTGCTAAATCCTAGTCAAGGCAAGTCGAGACAATTGCCATTAGAAAAAAAAAAAAAGGAGTTAAGGGTTAAGAACTTCAAAGGAATACCCTGCATAGGTTTGAAGGGAGAATTATTAAGAGCTTGTATACTAGATTCACCCTCCATTTGGGCTTAAACCTAAAAAGGACTATAAAAATGCTATGGAAAAAAAGATGATGTCTTCTAGTGTATTTTTGAATTGTACCCCCATGACCAAACACCTCCCCAAAAGCAAAGGCCGCTAAGGACCTGATTGCAACAGCTTTGTCAATTCCATTGGGATTTTTTTTTTTAATACTACTGATACATTTTGTAGGCTAAAAAGTTTTTTAAAAAATGTAGTCAATGGCAGCTACTATAGGAAAAGAAAGCATAAAAATTTTGGATTTAAAGAGTGCAGTGATTGTCAGATTCTCTCCCCCAGCCACCCCACGTCAACTCCAAACAAAGGAGAAAGAGAAACAACTCTTACATGCCAGACTGTTAGGGTTAGGATCTTGACAGACAAATCAAGGACTAGTGCCAGAAAAATGCAAAACCAGATACAAAGAAGTCTTCTTTCTAGGGACAAATGGACTAGGTCCTTGACACAAGGCCTTGGCCAAGGAAGAGCCACAAAAGTGGTGCCAGCTTTGAGTCTTGCCACTCAGAAAAGGGGATTATAAAAACTATGCATAAAAGATCCTTGGAACCAAAGATTAAGAAGGCACCCAGTTGGCAGAGCAGAGGTTGCTTGTATGTGGAGGAATCCCAGGAAGTAGATCATTTACCAGAAACACACTAAAACGATGCTAATACAATAGTGAAGATTCAGGCACTTGATAATGGGAAGTTATTTGCTACAAGGTTGCTTGTTTTTGTGTCTTTTAGAAGGGGGGAGAATTGAGTTCTGCCACTAATATTCAACCATAGCAAAGGTTTGATCACTTGCTGGTCTAAAGCATAACAGTAGGATCTCTAAAAAGTGTTTTATGTGAGTGCAAAATGTCCAGCAGGATGGATGGGCAAAGATCTAAAAACAGTCAGGCCCCACTGTGCTAAGGGCTCTAAAAATAACCATATCCGTCAAAAGAAAAAAAAAGAAAAGAACAAAACCCCTCAGTTAGCCAATATCAAAAAAGCCATGATATGATCATGCCTACTCAAGCCAGTGCGTTGACATACTTCTCCTTTGTGAACACGATGCAAGCAATTGAAAAGAATAATATGGAACAATAATAATTGATCCACAGGGACATGGCATATGTTGCTGTTACAAGGATGCCAAAGGATTAAAAAAAAAAAAAAAAAAAATTAGGTACAAATCCTTTCAAGGAACAGTAATATTTTCTTTTTCTTTCCAAGGTACATTTCTTGAAAAAATTCTTACCGATGGCAATTAGTTTAAATTGAAAAATGGAATCAGCAATTATGCTTTCCTAAGTCAGGGTCTGAATGAATCACTAAATTTCAAATCAGAGGCTTTGCTGTTTATCATCTTGAGGTAGACTATATCAGTCACATACCACAGAAACACTTTTTTTTTTTAAGTGAACTGGTGATCATGAAAAAAATTAGAATATATGCCCAGCAATTTGACCGTATAGTCCATGAAGATGCATTTCCATTGGCTGAAATGTAATATGCAAATTAACTGAATAAGCAGCAACCATCCCTGTGATATGCATCTCACTATTTAAAATAAACAGCTGTTTCCCCAAGTATCAACCAGTAAGTTAACACTACTTGGTAAATATGAAAGTCACAGAATTAGTGAATTGCAACATTATTGCTTCTTTCTCCTCCTCCACTCCTCTTCCAATGGCGGGATCTTCACAAGTAACCACCATATTAAACAGCACACTGAGTGGAAACAGAGTACCAATGGGTGACTGTGGTTTGAATGGATGGGAGTTAAAGGGAACAGATATGAGAGATGATCAGGTTACTGTTTTTTTTCCTCCTGTAATATTATATATCTTGCCAGCTGAAACTACGTTTCTCCTTTTCATTCAGGATGATCTGAAGACAGAGTCTGACATCAAATCATAAGATCTCCACAATTTTAACAAGAGAGACTAATGGGGCAGTTATAAAATTGATCATAACCCCATTCTTGAGAAATCTCCTTTATATTTATTATTTGCCAAAAAAAATATGATATTTTTGGTAGATATTTAAATTAAAAAGCTTTTTTCCTGAATCACTCTTTCTCAGTAGTCAACTTTATTTCATACCCTCACATACCACATAACCTCACATAACACATACTCTCTTAAATTTCACAGAACGAATTCATTTTCATTTCAATAAACGTTTACCATTAAATCCAGATTTTAATTTCAAAAGCCTCTCTTTGGTAAATATTGGTTTAAACTAGGGTTGTTGATTAATCACAATTACTTCATGTTATTAACTCAAAAAAATTAAGCACGATTGAAAAAATTAATCATGATTAATCGCAGTTTTAATTGCATTGTTAAATGGAATACTGATTGAAATTTATTAAATATTTTGGTTGTTCTTCTACATTTTCAAATATATTGATATCAATTATAAACCAAAATACAAAGTGTACAGTGCTCGCTTTACATTATTTTTATTACAAATATTTGCACTGTAAAAATGATAAATAGTATTTTTCAATTCACCTCATACAAGTACCGTAGTGCAATCTCTATCAGGAAAGCACAACTTACAAATGGAGTTTTTGTTACATAACTGCACTCAAAAACAAGCCAATGTAAAACTTTAGAGCTTGCAAGTCCACTCAGTTTTACTTCTTGTTCAGCCAATCACTGAGAGAAACAAGTTTGTTTACCTTTACAGAAAATAATACTGCCCGCTTCTTATTTACGTCCCCTGAAAGTGAGAATAGATATTTGCATGGCACTTTTGTAGCTGGCATTGCAACGTATTTACGTGCCAGATAACCTGGGCATACGGATGCCCCTTCATGCTTTGGCCACTATTCCAGAGGACATGCTTCCATGCTGATTAGGCTCGTTAAAGATAATGCATTAATTAAATTTGTGAATGAACTCCTTGGGGAAGAACTGTATTTATCCTGCTCTGTGTTTTGTCTGTATTCTACCATATATTTCATGTTACAGCAGTCTCGGTTGATGACCTAGCATGTTGTTCATTTTAAGAACACTTACACTGCAGAGATGACAAAACGCAAATAAGGTACCAATGTGAGATTTCTAAAGATAGCTACAGCACTCAACCCAAGATTTAAGAATCTGAAGTGCCTTCCGAAATCTGATCGGGACGAGGTAGGGAGCATGCTTTCAGGAATCTTAAAAGAGCAACACTCCAATGTGGAAACTACAGAACCTGAACCACCAAAAAAGAAAAACAACCTTCTGCTGGTGGCATCTGACTCAGATGATGTAAAAAGGAACATGCGTCGGTCTGCTCTGGTTTAGATAGTTATCGAGCAGAACCCATCATCAGCATGGACGCATGTCCTCTGGAATGGTGGTTGAAGCATGAAGGGACATATGAATCTTTAGCACATCTGGCATGTAAATATCTTACAACACCGGCGAATACCTGTTCTCACTTTCAGGTGACATTGTAAACAAGAAGCAAGCAGCAGCATCTCCTGAAAATGTAAACAATCTTGTCCGTCTGAGCGACTGGCTGAACAAGAAATAGGACTGATTGCACTTGTAGGCTCTAAAGTTTACATTACAGTTTTACATGTGTTTTAGTTTTGAATACAGTTATTTTTGTACATAATTCTACATTTGTAAATTCAACTTTCATGATGAAACTGCTTTCCGAAACATGATAACTGCTTTCAACTACCTGAAAGGGGGTTCCAAAGAGGATGGCTCTAGACTGTTCTCAATGGTAGCAGATGACAGAACGAGGAGTAATGGTCTCAAGTTGCAGTGGGGGAAGTTTAGATTGGATATTAGGAAAAACTTTTTCACGAAGAGGGTGGTGAAACACTGGAATGCGTTACCTAGGGAGGTGGTAGAATCTCCTTCCTTAGAGGTTTTTAAGGTCAGGCTTGACAAAGCCCTGGCTGGGATGATTTAACTGGGAATTGGTCCTGCTTCAAGCAGGGGGTTGGACTAGATGACCTTCTGGGGTCCCTTCCAACCCTGATATTCTATGATTCTATGAAGAGATTGCACTACAGTACTTGTATTAAGTGAATTGAAAAACACTATTTTGTTTTTACAGTGCAAATATTGATATAAAAATAAAGTGAGCACTGTACACTTTGTATTCTGTGTTGTAATTGAAATCAATATATTTGAAAATGTGGAAAACATCAAATATTTGTATAAGTAGTATTCTATTAATGGAGATTAATATTTTTAATCCCTTGACAGCCCTAGTTTAAACTGAACACTCTAATCACAAAGATCCACATGATTTATAAAAATATAAAATCAGAAACAAAACACTTATGAACCAAGGATGAGGTGTGCTTAGAACTCAAAGGATGAAAGGTCAGTAAGAATGTATTCTAGCATTGCTATCAGGACTGAAACATAATTGTCCAAGTATCATATCATATAGCTGACATTTGAAACATACTTAAGTGTCTACAGTATTGGCCTGCGTACACAATTGATCAGCCAAATCCATCCTGATATGAATCAAGAAATTATCTTAGGGATGAGTTCGTCCTAATGTCTGGTTTTTTTTTTAAAAAAAAAGTAAAAGCCATATTTGGTTGATTTTTAAAGAACAGAGTAAAGGTATCTACCTCAATACCTTAAATACTTTTTTTCCAGTTATCTTGAGGTCAACTGGCATACTCTGTAAGAGCTGAGCTGTAAGCACTCAGCAAGTAAATAAATCTGTCCTCCTTGAATGGATCTTCTGAAGTCTGAAGGCAAAGTCTCTGGATGTAAAAATCTATGAAACCTGAACTGCAGAACACTCCAAAATAAGGATCATCATCAGATTGGTTTAATTGGTTATGAAAGCGTTCTACTATAAGAAGCTGGAAGATTTTTTCCTTTCATCGTATCATACATATGCATAATTAAGTGCAAAAAGATTAGCATGTTGTAGAGGGTAGCACAGTTAAAAGCAAAGATACGAAAAGCTAAGGCTGCCACAGCAACATTAAACATTGCACATGTAATGTTTTCTATTGCTATTCTTCTGTTAAATATGTAGATTAGAAGTGGTGCTAACCTGAAAAGTGAAATAAGAAGGTCATATTATTTGCTTAATCTGTTGCATGTGAAGATGCTATTTTTACAATTACTTCTCAAAACAAACTCCATTTCTACATATAACGTTAAATGTGTATCAAAATACACAGGTATGGAAAGTTGATACAGAAGCCTTAAAACTTTTGCAGTTTTGGTCATTTCAACTGTACAGCCTTAGGACTAAATTTTGGCCTGAAGGATGAAGTACAGATGTGGAAAAGAAAGAAAAGGCAGCTAAACCCATATATTTGAAGTTTACACCTCCGTAAAGGAATACATTCCGTATATTACTATTAGGCTAGAGACAGTTTTCTACAATTCTGTGTTAATATGGCAGCAGTGAATCCATTTATTTTGTGATATGTCTTGGTAAATGGAGTCAAGGTGGGTGAGGTAATATCTTTTATTGCAGCAATATCTGTTGAGGAAAGAGACAAGCTTTCAAAACTTTCACCTGAGGGAGAGGTCTGTGTAAGTTTGAAAGCTTGTCTCTTTCACCAACAGAAGTTGGTCCAATGAAAGATATTACCTCACCCACCCTCTCTGTCTAAAATCCTGGGACCGACACAGCTACACACCACCACAAACAACATTGGCAAATAGAGACATTTCTCTTTCTGAGAGTAATCTGAGAACGGAAGAACATACTGAACACTAGTGGAGACAACACAGTTCTCAGGATCCACAATATAAAATACATATCCATTACTGATCCTGATCTGGATTTCAAAGGAAGATTTGAGAAATGTGCTTGGTGGGTTTTCAATGAAACATGTACTATCTCCCACACAGACTGTCCTAGGAATAGCTAGAGAGCAACAGCCCGTTCAACTGGGAACACACACTACAATTTCATAAAAAGATGGAGGCATCATTACTAAGACTGCATGTCTGTCACAGATTCCTTGACTTTCTGTGACTCCTGCAGCATCCGGTGCTGGTTCAGGGGCTTCCAGAGCCAGGCAGCCCCTGGGCCAGCAGCAACAGTTTGGGTGTGTGGGAGGGTGCGGGGAGGCACTTACCTCGGGGGGAGAAGGGAGGTCCCTGGTTCCCACTGCAGCTCCTAGGCGGAGGGATCAGTGGGCTCCGCACGCTGCCTGCACCTGCAGGTGCTTCCCCCGCAACTCCCACTGGCTGTAGTTCCCGGCCAATGGGAGCTGTGGAGCTGGTGCTTGTGGTGGGAGAAACGCATGGAAACCTCCTGGTCACTCCTCCTCCAAAGAGCTGCAGAGACATGCCCATCAGAACCCGGAAGGGAGTCTGCCAGCCCCACCAACTCCCCCGAGCACCCACGGCCCAAGTTTTAGTTAGGGGTAAAACGTACAAGTCATGGACAGGTCACGTGCTGTGAATTTTTGTTTACTGCCCGTGACCTGTCAATTACTTTTACTAAAAATACCCATGACTAAAAGGTAGCCTTAATCATTACATTTTGCCAACAATCTTAGATACCCACTGAGCATGTTCTACTCCTGGGGGAATTCTGTGCCAAAAAAATGTGCACCAAAAAAAATTAAAATTCTGCAAAATTTCAACATTTTATTTGTCAAAATAACACAATATAATCACACTAGTTTCAATTATTTTTGTAATTTATTTCAAAATACTTGTCAGCAACTGTGCACAAAAAAGATTCAGAAAATGTTTTTTGACAAAGATTCCTTACTAGGCATTAATACAGACTTCTGAGTAATAATTCATTTAAACTACAATAAAGAAATGTATTTTACGCATACCTCAGAAGCAATGCAAAGGCTTGCAGGTGTCAGGGGTAATGGAGGAGCAGAGGGAGAGGGAAGTAATTGCTGGGAAGGAGCCGGGGTGTGAACTTGGAGGGTTGCTGGGTGTGGGTGGGAGAAGAATGGAACAGGTTTTTTGGGGGTGAGGAGGGGTTGCTAGGGAGCCTCCACCATGCAGACCAGGGCTGACTCCTAGCCTCCCTCATTGTCAGCCACATCTGCCCCTGTCCCCATGTTTCCCTACAACCCCCATCCCCATGTGTCCTTGCACCCAACTCAGCCACCCCTCCTCCCCCATCCCCATGATTCCCTGCATCCCCTCCCCGTGACCCTGCCCCATCACCTGTGTCCCTGCACCCTTTCCCCATGTGTCCTTGTACCCCCACTCAACCACCCATCCAGCCCCCCCACACTAGCCCTTCTGAACCCCAGTCTGTGATTCCCCTAGCAGCCCCATATGCCCCATGCTGTCTGTCACCCCCATATCCCATGCCTGCTGACCTGGACCCACAGCCAGGGTGCTGTAAGGAAGGCAGCTTCTTTCTCTTCCCTATCCGCAGCTAGGGCTGCTCCCGCTTGGGAGCGGCTGCTTTCTGTTCTGGCGCCATAGCGGCCCATGGTGGGCGAAAGGAGTAACTATAGCACCTTTCCAGCAGAATGTACTTTTGGGGTAGGGGCAGAATTCTGCGTGGCACATGAATTGTGTGTGTGCAGTGGCACAAAATTCCCCCAGGAGTAATGTTCAGAAATTTTTTTTCACTCCTTCAGAGAGCAGCCATTAAATTTGGCCACTCGCATAACCCAAAAAGGCCCTTTTTTGTTCTTAAACAAAAAAACAAAAACAACCACCACAACAATAAAAAACAAAAACAAACAAAAAACCTCTCACATTTCAGCTGAGATTAAACATGGAAATTCATTCCAAATGAGTATTTTTGTAAAGTTAAGAGCTGTCTGATTGTAACTGCTTGCAACCTTACCAGCAAGCTTTTCTTATTATGCCATATGATTTTAATAAAACCATGGAAAGTCACAGTATTTCCTGATAGCAGAAGCTGGGGTGGGTCACTCAAATACCTCTTCTGACTAATTCATTCCATCGTGTTTTCCATAAATGATTCACAGTTGTATTCTACTTTCCGGACTACCTGGAAAACTTTTTCACAAAGTCTGTACATTATGTAAAGCAGAACACATTCTTTGTTTAAAGAAAAGGAGTACTTGTGGCACCTTAGAGACTAACAGATTTGTTTAGTTTCTGACTACAACTTCTGAAGACATTGTTTTCTTTCTAAAAGAAAACTGAGAATTGTTTTTTAAACAATTTATTCTAGTAAATATTCTTACAGTTTCATGAAGTAAAGTACCTGCCTGGAATAAATTCTGCTATGGAAAACCAAACCAAACCAAACCATTTTTTGTAAATGAAAATTTCACTATGTTCTTGCAAAATTATAGTTACATTTCTCACACAGTTCTACTCAGTTATATATCTTATTTATGTCAAACCTTTTAAAATATTTATTCTACTCTTACATGTCATCTCCTGGTGTGAGGTCATTACTTTTTATTGATGGCCTAATCTTGCTCCTGTTTAAAATCAGCACAATAAATTTGCCACGTAAGTGGAAGCAAGCTCAAGCCCTTAATCATAAACTCCTCTGGACAAGGACCTGTCATTGTTTAGAAATCTGTAAAGCTATGCTGCCGTATAAACAGAAAAACTTGAAACTGATTATATTAACTTCTTGCAGATTTACAAGTTGTCTTCTTTTTAAAGACACTACCTAGATAAGCGCATGAAAGGTTGTGAAGTATGTAATACTTTAAGGATAAAATTATTCTTGAAACTCTAAACAATAATTCAGCTCAAAATATGGAGCTCAAACAGTGCAATTTAGATGTTTTGTAGCTTTCTCTCACCTAAATTAAGTTATAAAAGTGAATTTGGTTTTCCAGTATTTCATTATGATTTCCTCAGACAAAACTATGTTTCTCACAATTTTTTTCCAGTTAAATTTTCCATTACACTGCTGTTCAAAAACAAGCTGGGTGATTAGATCTGTGTCACAGTTTGAGGAGGTAGGGCGTCACACTGTGAACTCCATTTTTATTTTAGGAGTGCCACTTTTGATTGTAAACTTTATTGTGACCTTCATTATGTATTGTAACCATGTTGATTAAGACATCAAGTTTGTGCTAAAAAGTGCCTGGTCATGACAATGCCAGTCTATTCTAGACATGGTATTGCTCATTATGGGGGGGGGGGGGGGCGGGGGGGACTCTTCAGAGAAGGCTAACAGAAACATCAATATTTAATGACTCTTCCCTACTGGAACAATGGATTTTCTATCCCAGGAAAACAGACTTTGAATAACTTCTAAGGGAGCTGGAAGGGAGCAGTGACAATGCTGGAGCTTGGTATTCCTCCATCTGAAGCACATGGTACACTTACACTGAAGCTGGAACAAAATCTTCCTACCTATATAGACAGACTCATTCTAGCAGGGCTAACACTAGTGCACTAAAAACAACAGTGTGGACATCCCAACTCAGGATCTCAAACATACCTGATCCCCTTAGCTTCAAAGCCTGAGCTGGAACATCCAATTTGCTATTTTTAATATATTTGTTTGTGCCACACTAGTGCAAGTCTGCTACTCAGGCTGGGAGGCTCACTCCCAGCTGCAGCATAGACATACCCATAGGAAACAAGGACAGAATTTTAAAAGACGACTGCTTCTCTGGTCTTGGCACCAGTCCATCAACACACAGTGGAAGATCAGATTAAGGAGAGAGAAAGCAGGAGAGTCAGCCTAGCCTATGAATGCTGACCCAAACCTCAGTCTCATAGCAGGAATCCTTTCCTAAGCCCATCTGCCATGCTGTCGATGAAGCAATTAACAGAGAAATTCAAAGCACCTACAGCAAGGTGAAACTCTGAGGGAGCTTGTGTAAATTCAGAGGGGCTGAGACACCAGGCTGAAAAACTCCACATGCCCAGGAAGAGGTACAAACATGAGACCTGCACCTGGAATGTGCCTTAGAGACCCAACAGAAGGAACAGTGACCTTGATTCTGCCAAGACATAGTTGGTTTAGGAGCAGGTTGGGACAACTCAACAGACTGATGTCCACCCAGAGAGGGTTGTGACTCCCTGTTTCTGCTTACATCCAATATCACAGAGGTAGGGGGTTCTTATGGCTAAGGCAGGATTTTATCCATTGTTGTTTAGGACTATTACAACTTGACAGGTGGAAGAGCAGTTAAGGGCCTAAAAAAATGCTCAGAAACAAATTCTCATCACGAATTTTTTCAAAATATTTTTTCAAAAAATTTTTTCAAAATATTTAATACACCTCCAAATTGGCATATAATTTGTCTAGACAAAGTGCTGCTTGGACACCAATCAGGGATTGACCAGGGAATTTCAAACAAGAAAATTCTAAGATTATACTGTGCATAGTTAAAAGCCACTTAAAAGCAGGATTCTCAATATGGACCTGATAATGTATATTAATAGCAAAAAAAATGCTTCTGACATGCTCTTTTTGACAGAGAATTGAACTGTTTCAGAAGTAAGTGTGGCTAAAAAGTAAGTATGATTTAATCACATTATTGCAAAAAATCTGAGATAATTCCAAAATAATAAACAAACGTTAAAAATGCAACATCAAGTGCAACATCAACATTTCAAACATCAAGTTAAAAAAGTGAGCATTATGAAAGTGGATAATGTCAACACCTATTTTTCAGGAGTACATCTGTACATAAGTTCCTAGTGCACATCTAAATTCATTCAGATACTCTATTAACAGTAACAGTTAGAGACACATTTAATTTTACTTGTTTACCTTGGACCAGGACATGAAATTCACTTACTTCAAATGTCTTTATTACTTACTTAGCTAAAAGACATGACATTCTTCAGTGTCCAAATAGGTATGGTAAAATTAGGTATTAAAAAAAGGGTTTCACATCAGAATTGACACATCTGAGTGTGTGTCTGAATTTCCTTGAATGCTTCTGACAGTGCAGATCCTTACACAGTCCTCAAAGGTAGATATCCACACAAGGACATAGAGGCACTAGGCTCCTGCAAGCTGCTCTCTGTTGGGGTACCCTTCGGTGGGAGTGGTCACTAGTGAGGTTTTGCCACATAAGAGGAAGCACTAATTCACGTCCATGGCATCCCTGACATACTTAAGATGCCCTTACTGGTGGAACTCTCAAGGGAGGGCAGCACTGGCAGTAGAAACAATACCTTCCTTCCTCTGGCACTGAATGTCCCTTTTCCCTCTAAGCAAAGCAGCCTTTGCTGGCATAGAAGGTGTACCAGTAGGGATCAATCTAGCCTATCTACTTAGACCCCAATCCTGCAAAGACTTGTGCATGTAAACCCACTGCACTCCCTGAAGGACCAAGTCTTAATTAGTTTGTTCTATGTGCTCTTTAATGGAGAGTTTCAGTTACAGGCCTTAATCACACATATAAAACTCTTAAAACTTCAAATACTTCTTTCAACATGAAATGTCATGTGTGGTCGCTTACAGTGGAGAATTTTTTTTTTGGAAAGTGATGGACAAGCAGGTTGTGGTTAGATGTTGTGCTGTGTGTGTGTTTCCTTTATGTGTTGCCCCAGCCCTGTGCAGACAGTTGGCACAGCAGACCTCGAGTGAACCGCCCAATGACCACAAGATTAGTTAAGGGACGAAGGCATCCAGTCAGGTTTATTGTTGACGAAGCATGGTACTAGTACCCCACAGACTTTACCGGACCACTAATTCATGTATGCCCATAACAATGGACCAGCTCAGTGAACAGCGGGATTTTCTGTTCCTCCCTAGGCCAAAGATACTCCCTTTGAGATACAACTTTATACCCCGCTATAAACAAGTTAGTACTGTCCCTCTGACATAGTTAGTTACTGCTCTCTGACATGGCTAGTTATTATCCATCACCTTATACATGTTGGTTCGATTAAAACATATTTATTACGTACTGTTATCCTGACCTTATCTTTTAGGAGGGGTCAGTGTGTTCCTGTTATCCTTGGGGAATGTTTTTGTACCATCCTTGATATTGGGATATTCTGGTACCACTTGATATCAGGATGGGTTTGCATGAGTACTTTGTGACTAGCACTTTTTAGGAACGTGTATTTTTGCAAGATCAGCTCTGTTCTTGCCCGATTTTGTGAGCCGGTTCGGCCGCATACCAGGTCTCTGATATAGGGGCTTATGTTTCAGGTTCTCTTCCTTCTACATTTCCCCGCTTTTTGTCTTTTTATGGGGAGGATGTTTACCCACTGTCCTGGAAAGGCATAATGCATAGACTGAAGATGGCACAGTGGGCTAAACACTGTTATGTGGCCATCTTGGGAGACAGAGGAAAGGAAAGGGAAGAGGAGGTTTTTCACATTTTAAAACACCTAATTTTTTTGAAGATGGGCCTCAGCTTGGTCTTTCAAAAAGGTGTGTATATGTTAATTTTATTTTTTTATATTTATTTACACACACACACACAGTGTTTTATACAATATTTATTAAAATATTCCAACTTTATCTGTCCTGGTCAAATTTTGTTATCTAGGAATACTAATGAAAGGTCTACAGAAATTATTCAGTAAATTTTTTTTATTCTATTATGTCTTTTGTTTATTCTTCTCTTGATACATGTTGCAACTCTGACCAGAGAGTGTGTCTACCCAATGAAAGAAGAACAAACTAATTACATGTATTTTGGCTATTCCCAAGAATAGTTTCCACACTATGTTGGAAAACCTTGCCTGACATAAGTCTTTAGAATAATTTGAAGTCAATTAAATGCTAAACAGTACATCATCTAACCCTATGTCTCTCAAATGACCACTTCCGCTGACTGTATTCAGACGAGCCAAGTTACACAAAGGTCCAGTTATCTCTCTACTTGCATACAGAAGTAATGAAAACAGAGAACTTGAGTTTGATTTTTAGTGATATATGAATACAAATGATGCTACAAAAGTAAGACTGGCTATTTTTGTCAATTCTGTAAAGTTGTCTAAATGTGCCTTAAAAACAAAAAGAAAATAGTGCAACTATGACAGATCAAACATACATTAACACTGATTTAATTTCCCAAGTTTCGGGATATTTCAGTTTCAACTTCTGATTGATATACAATTTTTTCGTCCATTTCATAGCCATAAAAATCCTTTTAATGGCAGCTATAATCATGAAACATTTTCTCAGGTTAAGAAGGAAAAATATGAAACTTCCTTCAGATTACTACTCAAAGTTATCTGTAGTTTGTCTACTATTAATGCCACTCTCTAGTGTATTTCTCGGAGGAGTTTTATTAAATTACTGCAATGAAAACATCTTGTTCAAAGGAAAGACTACCACTATATATACAGCATATGTACAGTGATTAAAATAACCAAAGAGTTGAATACAGAGGGCCTACTCCCCTCACCCATCTGGAGAGCAAATTTAACCGGAAAAAGTGACCAGCTTCTTGTGCATCTAGACATAAAATTAGATCAGAAAGGCAACAGTATAATAATCTGAATCAACATTAATACAGAAACATGTTAAAAGAATGATGAGTGTTAATGGAACATGTAGAAAGATAGGGAGGGGAGAAGAAAAAGAAAAGGAAGACCAATAGTAGTACTCCGCCCCCATCCCGTAACAGACAGTGATCTGGAGAACTCACAAGAAAAGCTTCTTAGACAGTTGGCTTTCTTAATAGTTAACTATTTTGCTACTCAGTAACTGATAATTATGCTAAAAATAAATCAACTTGGTTACAGTTATACAAGGGATACAGTTATGCCTGTATCAGGAAGCTGCAAAACTGGGCGTCTATTTTTGATTTTTGGGGGGGTGGGGCAGTAAAACACCTTTGACAGTTTCTCTTATCAGGTGTTAAGCTGCAACTGGTGCAGGATTGTGCTGGACATTAATTTGGCCAGATCCCACTCTCGCTTACATATCATTTTAATATACAATGAAGTCTAGCTTTTTTGGGATTACTTTTTTATTCCCTCACCCCAAGCCTATATGTGACCAGTTCATTGAGCTCTGTTTAGTTTGCTTTGTGCTATTTAAGGTAATTCATAGTGTTTTCTATAAATCCATCAACTATATTTCTTTTATACTAAAACTCTAATTCTTCATCGTCGCACACAGAAGGAAGGGTACATGTGAATGTGAGTGGGGAAAAAGTGTTTGATTTAGCACCTAAAATCCTCACTGGTGGTTTTGTCTTTTGTTACTGAAGGTCACCAAAATTAGAATACACAGCCAATAGTGACTTGCTCAAGGTAACCTACCTCACCTACTTTGTCTTGCTCAAGGTAACAGTCAGCTGCAGGGATGTGAATAAAGCCTAATTCTTTGCACTATGTTGTGTCCACTAGACACCCTTCCCCCTTCAGCTTATTCTTGGTTTTCTGTGCTTTCATAATGGAAACCTAGAGTTGTAGTAAGACATTAAGCAATAGGTCTTATCAAGCTGAAATCTTTGCTTGTTCTGGTCTTTAAGTCTTCTCTACTAAGGAAAGCCTTCACAGAGTGTTAGTAGTCTCCATGAAATTTAAAGTTTTATCCAAGTCCTGTTTAGAACATACTACTCTCGGGGGAATTCTGTGCCACTCCATACCTCCCTGAACCTCATACCCTGCATCTGGAGCCCCCTGCACCCAGACCCCCTGTCTCCAGACAACCTCCCACTGAGCTCCCTGCACTCAAACCCTAACTCTGACAAGCCCCACTCCCCTGCACCACCCTGAGCCCCGACATCCAGACCCCCACACCACTGACCCCCACTTAGCTGCACCCAGACCCCCACCCAGCCCCACTCCCCCAGTACCCAGACCCCTCTGCTGAGCCCCAACCACCTTCACCTGGAAGCCCCTGCAGAGTCCCATTGCCCCTGCACCTGGAACCCCATCAACGAGCCTCTGTGCATCCAGCTCCCCCCACACCGAGCTGTCTGCACCCAGATTGTCCCACACAGAATCCTTTCACCCCACATCTGGATTCCCCCACACTTGGATCCTGCCTGGTTGAGCCTGCCTGCCCCACCCTTGGTGCTCCTGACACAGAGGAGCAGGGCCCCAGGGTGTTTCTGGGGCAGACCTTGTACTGTTGTCAAGGTCGGGTGCAACCTCACCACTGAGTTCGTGTCCCAGGAGTGGGGGCGGCAGGGTGATCTCCCACCTTCGTGCAGCCAGTGACCTATGCTCTCCACTGCCATGTGAAGCCTCTGCATTTATTGACAAATAAAACTTGCAGAATTTTAAAATATTGTGTACAGAATTTTTAAATTTTTGGAGCAGAATGTCCTCAGGAGTAACATACAGTTTTCAGAAGCTGGTCCTTTAAAAACAACCACAATGAAACAGTCTGTAGGACCTGAAACAGACTTTTCTGATATGCCGACAAACTAAGCATTTTTGGAACCAAACTGAACTTTTCAGATTTTTTGATTTGTTAACCAAAATGAAAAAAAAAACAATTTATGCAGCTCTAGTTATAAACTTGACGAGAATTAGATTTTACACTGTGTCCAAAGCACACATATGGATCACAAAATTGCAGATGTATGTAAGCCCTGAGGTAATATATCCACTCGATGAACAAAGGCATTTGAATATGAGAAGCCAGCATGACCAGCTTCTAATATTAGGGTCACGGGGGCTATAAGCGAGCCACAGCTATTGCGGTTGCTTCTTCCTGTCTGTCCTGCATACTAGTAGACTTGCAGGAAGTGCAGAGACATCTTTTGGAGGTTCTGTTGTTTCTTCTTTGAGCTTACTCCTTCAATTGCCTTCTCAAAAAGCTCCCAAAGAGCTTTGAGTTACTTCCAGGGACATTCTGTGCCAAAAATTAAAAATTCTGCACACAATATTTTAAAATTCTGCAAATTTGTCAAAGCAACACTACATAATCATACCAGTTTCAATTTTAGAAATTTCAAAATACCCATCAGTAAGTACGTCTAACAATACAGACACACAAAAATTCCCCCAGGAGTAGAGAGTTAAAGAAACCCCTATGACAACCAAGTTCCTACTTCTCTGCCCCCTTCTTCCCCAGAGCCCAGCTGCATGCCCTCCCTCCCCAGCCCAGATACCCTTCCCCCGAGCCCAGCCGTGGGCCCCTTCCCAGCCCAGTCACCCAACCCCTTCCCCACAGAGCCCAGCTGCGGGCTTCCCCTGGCCCAGATACCCAACCCCCTTTCCCTGCCCCCAGAGCCCAGCTATGCTCCCTTCACTACTCAGAGCCCGGGGGGGGGGGGGGGGGGCGAGAGAGAGAGAGAGAGAGAGAGAGACTGAGACTGATGCTGGATCTCGAGTCTGTTTGGAGTTTCCTGAGCACTGCCATCTCCTTCCCTCAGGGCGTGCAGGGAACTGCAGCTACCAGAAACCTTCCAGCTTCTTCCCCTTTCCCCAGTAGCGTCTTCTATGCGTGAGCTGGGCTGTGCTGAGTCTAGCAGCCAGCACTACTGCAACCCATTTCTGTGCGGGAAAGGGAATTCTGTGAACGTTAATTTCTGCAAAATTCTGCATTGCGCAGTGGCACAGAATTCCCCCAGGAGTATTTAGTGTATCTGGAATCTTCCATAAACTATTAACCTGGATACCTGCTTTCCATTATTTTAGCTACAAATGTCATATGGCTACCATATGTATCTGAACCTTACTGGTGAACTTCAATGGGTTCTGTGAACTCCTAAAAGAAAGATTTTCTCATTAACAAATGCTGCACTAGGTCAAGTTTGGGATTTGGGACACCAAAGAATTTTCCATCCTGCAGACTTTGACACACGATTTGTCTTTTTTCTGTACAGAGATGAAGGGTGGCAGAAAGAAGGCACAGTTTCTATTATTTTCTTTCATTTGTTTGGCCATCAATCTGGGCGCCTCTATGAGAGACTACTGCTGTCTATATGGAAGGGAAACTCCTCCTTAAAGGCAAAAATCCCTTCTAGAATGCAAGCTTGGCTTCAACTTCAAAACAAAAAAACCCACAAGTAAAATATGCTGAAAATTGAGGGGGGAACTTCCTAATACACCTGTGCCAACACCGCACTTCCTCCTTGGTAGGAGTCTAAAGTAGGCGGAACTGAACTGAGCTGCCAGAGAGTGTAAACCCAAGTCCTATCCTGGCGACTGATTGAACATGGGACCAGACCAATCTTATTCATAGAGGGGAAAATGAGTTGTCAAAATAAGCCTAAATGTGAAGAACAGGAACTCACCTTTGCCATAAATAAAATCCTGTCATTATGAGATTTTTCTAATGAAAGTTTACTAACCTGATTTCTTAATATCTGAAGAGGGAGGAGGAAACGGACAATGCCTGGTATACTGTATAATGTCATCTGTTATGAGGGGCTCCATTTCCATTATTTATACATATAGCACAATCATTAAGCGCTCAACGCAAGCAGTACCCAACTTCTTTAGAAGACCAGCTTCCACGCTAGGCTTGGTCTTCTCCTTTCCTGGAGTGGTAATTCTGAGGTTTCTTTATGACTCTGGATCACAGGTGACAGTGCAGAATGCTGCAAGCCTACAAACCATGTTGCCTACTTGCTTATATCAGCTTTTTTTCAGGGGGCAGAGAAAGGAAGAAAAAAGGAAAGATTACATTTGATTTTTTATATATAAAGCTAGCAAAAATATCTGTCAGCACAAAAAATAAAAATGTGCTTGTGGAATATTGGTTTGGAAGATTTTTTTTTTTTTTAAGTGAGAATGAGTTCAAATCTAAAACAACAACTAGCAATATCATTCTCCCATTTTCTGAAGCATGCTGAAAAGGGAAGTCTCTTGCAATATTTCCTGTTCTTAGGCTTCTTGGCACTTCAGCCATGTCACTGCAGTCTGATAGCAAACAGATCTGTCCTAATGGAAATAGTGATTGCTCCAGGGAGATACGTGAAACAGCTGCTGTTGCAAGCAATGGAAAGTATGAATAACTCCTGCCTGGGGTTGCATAACAAAGAATAATCAGATCAGAGTTTATGTTAAGTTATCATTACTCTTGACTATTAAACCCACTATTAGCCCATGTATTTTCATGTCTCAAAACAACATACAATGATTTAAAAGTGTCAAAAGACACTAAAAATAACTGGAGAAAGCCATCAGAGTTCAGGAATCAGACATTTTCCTCTTGAGAAGGGAGGAAAGAAAATTAAGTCTGCTGAGAGATTTGTATCCTTTTAAGCAGTTCTAAGGATGTTTCAGTTTTTTTCCTGTTTATGATCATACTCCAGGCAAAGACTAAATGCAGTATTAGAAACATAGCCCAACAAGAGAATGCAAATCTTCAGTGCAGCAATTCAATGCAGGGATTTTAGGACAGACTGTTCCCAATTGCTCCCACTCACAAAAGATGCAGCTATGTCTCTTCACTGACTTACCAAGAGAGTAAAAATAGAAACTACTGATCTTATCAATATGATAATGCAATAGTAAAGTTTTGAAGCTCCACTGTAAAAGATTGCCAAAAAAAAAGACAAGATTAAAAAGCAGCAAAAAGGTGGAGAGAATGAAATGAATATTCATCTCTGGTCTTACGTAATATTGACTAAATCTTACGTTTAAAATTGAAAACTGTTGCCCTGCCAGTTGAACAAGCTATGATAGCGGAGGCATTATTTCCTATTAGCGATCACTTTTTCAACTTAAAGACCACCACTTTTCCCTATAAAACTATTAAGTGATTTTTTAAAAACATGTCCTAAAACTTAAATGCATACTTATTTAAATGCTACACTGTCCCAAACAAAACCAAACAAACCTTTCCTGCTAGGACATAACACTGGAATTACTCTACACTGAGGCTTTTCTATTTAGATCATAGGGTCATATGACCCTGTCTCATTCTATTTTTAGATGCCCAAAAATGCCATCAGAAGTTAACCAAGTACCGTACTGTCAGATCATTGGTGAAACAGAAGGGTTAAGTAGTAATATTAGTGAGTTAGAGATACAATGTGTCACAAGATACAATGTGAACAAGAGCTGCTTGCAATTAGAATTACAAAAAATCAAGACCACAGAATCTTAGTGTCCATTAAGAAATTTACCTTTTTGGGCTTCTGCCATCATTTGTGTTAAAAAAAATTTCTCAATATACAATAATTGCACCTGGAAAAATACAATTACTTCTTGAAATTAATGTTTTGTCTGTTTTGCTAACTATCCAAAAATGTTCCACTTCAAAATATATGTTTAAACCAACTCATTGTTCTTCCTCAACTGACTTCAGTGGAAAATTTCATTTGATGGAGGCTACAGAAATATAATCCTGCCATTTTTAACACTATTGTGGTTTTCTGAAGATTACTAGAGCAGACAGTAATTTTTTCCTTGACTATCCTTAATTACAGAGGATGCAGAGGAAGACTGGTCAACAGAAGATAGATATAAAAAAGTTAGTAACTTGTATTTAGCTGTGATCCCACGTCTATCTTTAATCATCCAGTCATACAAGCCAAGACAGTACCTGCCTTTGTAACAAAAAATGAATCTGCAAGACATTTTAAATCAAACCTTAATCCAAGCAGTAGTTGGATTTAAAAACCAAAAGTCTTGTCTTTATGTAGTACAGAGAATCAGGCACCAATTATAGACTACTTTAGAATAAAATCAGTTAACTGCAGGAGTATGCTTTAGAAAGTTTGTTTAATCATACAGGTGACTTAGATAAGTCATACAGAAAACTAATTTCTTGGTGTGTTTTGGGGTGGTTATTGGATCTATGAAGATATGAGTTCCTGGCAGTAGATAACACCTACCACAGAATATGCTCCAAGGAGAAAGTCCAGGATATACACCTTAACACACTCAAAACCGCCTTCACCAAACAAAGACAATCCTCCAGAAAAGTTAAGTCGCATCATGGAATGGACCATCCAAATACCCCGAGAGAACCTGCTTCAATACAGAAAACGTCGTCTGACCACCCACCTGTACTTGTCACCTACCACCCCACACTGGAACCTATATGGGTATCAAACAACTACAATCCATACTGGATGGGGACCCCATCATGAAAGAAATCTTTCCTGAACCCCCTCTTTTGGCCTTCAAACCTATATGGGTGAAACCAACCAACCACTACACTTGAATGAACTCACAGGAAAACTATAAAAGACAAAAATCCCATATCACCTGTGAGTGAATACTTTTCACAAAGTGATTGCTCTATAATCTGACCTCTCAGACCTCATCCTCAAAAGGAAACCTGCATAACACTTTCAAAAGACAAACCTGGGAGCTTAAATTCATAAAAATCATGGAATGAAGAGAGACATTAGATATCGTAAAAGTTGTTTTATCCAGCACTTCTCCAACCGGAAAGTTCCGTAAACCAGCATTTCTGATCTTCATTGAAATTCCGGTTTATAGTCTGATTGGCACGGGGCTGGCAGGGGGTTGGAGCATGGGATCTGTGAGGGAGTTTGGGTGCGGGAGGGGGCTCGGGGCAGTGGGCTGGAGCCAGTGAACATTCACCTCTGGCATCTCCTCACAAGTGGTGACCTGTCCTGGCTGCTCCTAGGCAGAGGCGTGGCAGGTGACTCCGCTCACTGCCCCCGCCCCGAGTGCTAGCTCTGCAGCTCCCATTGCCTGGGAACTGTGACCAATGGGAGCTGTGAAGGCTGCACGCAGGACAGGTCGCCACTTGCGGGGGAGCTGCCCAAGGTGAGCATCCCCCAGATCCAGCACCCCCTCCCATGCCCCAACCTGCTGCCCTGAGACCCCTCCCGCACCCAAACTCCCTCCCTCCTGGTTAACTGACATTTTTCATTTACCGGAACCCCTCATTCCCCGAACATGCCAGATAAAACAGCTTTTACTGTATATGGCTTATTAAAACAATCTATAACCCATTAGCAACCCCCTAGTTGCCTTCCCCCTCCTCCTTTCATGCCCCTCTCCCCCATGACTGGAGGGCTGTTAATGGGCCACTTCACCATGAATGGTCCCCTGAAATGAGCTAATTACCTATGCTAAACAATCTATTCTACCTTGTATTTAGCTGTGACACACTGAGTACATTTCCCAGACCTTAGGAAGAGCTTCGTATAAGCTCTAAAGTTTGACCATGTCTACACTACAGACCTTACAGAAGCACAGATGTACCACTGCAGCTGCACCACTCTAAGGTCTCCTGTGTAGCCGCTCTATGCCGGCAGGAGAGAGCTCTCCCACTGGCATAATTAAACTATCTCCAATGAGTGGCGATAGCTATGTTGGCAGGAGTGCTATCTCCTGTCTCACTCCAGAGTTTTTTTGTTCTCAAAGCAACTAACATTTATAGAAAATTACTACAAAAAAAAAAAGTAGAGAAACAGTAATTTTGTTACAAGAGGAAATATGAGCTATTTTGCTTCCTGTCATAAATATAAAGGGAAGGGTAAACCCCTTTGAAATCCCTCCTGGCCAGGGGAAAGCTCCTCTCACCTGTAAAGGGTTAAGAAGCTAAAGGTAACCTCGCTGGCACCTGACCAATGAGGAGACAAGATACTTTCAAAAGCTGGGAGGAGGGAGAGAAACAAAGGGTCTGTGTCTGTCTGTAGTCGTCTTGGCCGGGGACAGAACAGGAATGGAGTCTTAGAACTTTTAGTAAGTAATCTAGCTAGGTATGTGTTAGATTATGATTTCTTTAAATGGCTGAGAAAAGAATTGTGCTGAATAGAATAACTATTTCTGTCTGTGTATCTTTTTTGTAACTTAAGGTTTTGCCTAGAGGGGTTCTCTATGTTTTTGAATCTAATTACCCTGTAAGATATATACCATCCTGATTTTACAGGGGGGATTTCTTTATTTCTATTTACTTCTATTTTTTATTAAAAGTCTTCTTGTAAAACACTGAATGCTTTTTCATTGTTCTCAGATCCAAGGGTTTGGGTTTGTGGTCACCTATGCAAATTGGTGAGGCTTTTTATCCAACATTTCCCAGGAAAGGGGGGGTGCAAGTGTTGGGAGGATTGTTCATTGTTCTTAAGATCCAAGGGTCTGGGTCTGTAGTCACCTAGGCAAATTGGTGAGGCTTTTTACCAAACCTTGTCCAGGAAGTGGGGTGCAAGGTTTTGGGAAGTATTTTGGGGGGAAGGACGCGTCCAAACAGCTCTTCCCCAGTAACCAGTATTAGTTTGGTGGTGGTAGCGGCCATTCCAAGGATAACGGGGGTAATATTTTGTACCTTGGGGAAGTTTTGACCTAAGCTGGTAAAGATAAGCTTAGGAGGTTTTTCATGCAGGTCCCCACATCTGTACCCTAGAGTTCAGAGTGGGGGAGGAACCGTGACATGGTGGCAGCGGTGGGATTAACCTGAAATCATTTTGAGATCCAGTTGAGATTTTTTGAACTAGAAATACAGATTTTAAAAAGGAATTTTTAGGAAGTCCAGAAGGCAGCTTTGAAACTGAAAGCAGCTTGGTTTCTCTCTGCTTTGTGGCCAAGCAGAGACAAAAGGGGATTATCTTGTGAATTGCAGGTTTTCTTTGCCTAGAGGCAGGGTACTTAACTCCTGCAGGGAAATTCACAGTCTTCCAACCCAGAGGTTTTTTTTTTTCTTTTCTTCCTAAAAGTAAATAGGGGGTGTGTGCTCTACCCATTTGCCTGGAGACAAAAGTGGCAGGTTTTTTTTAGGATTTTGATTTTTTTTTTTGTTTGTTTTACAAGGAGCACAGGTTTGAAAAGAAATTTTTTTTCTTCTTTGGGCTGGGTAAGCAGGTTTCCAAGTAGTTGGAGGTTTTTTGCTTTAATTTGGGCCCAGAGCAGAGACAAGGGAATTGTCTTTCTCTGTAGGCTGACAATCACTATCAGAGAATAGGTATTCTATTCCAGCACAGCAAAATTTTACAGCCAAGTTTTGTTTGTTTATTTCTAAACCTCGGGTGTAAAGTTAGTTAAAAACAGAGAGGTTAGAATGGCCAAATCCTCAGCTCGACTACAGCTGGAATTAGCCAAATTTCAGGCTGAGGAAAAACAAAGGGAACATGAAAGACAGATAGAACTCATGCGGCTGAAGGAGGAGGAGAAGGAAAAAGAGAGGAAGCATGTGGAGGAGATGGAGAGGATAAAGGCCCAGCAGAATATACCAACAAACCCTAGCAATCCTTCTCCAGGTACCACTTCCCATCCCAGAAAGTTCCCCACCTACAAGGCAGGTGATGATACTGAGGCCTTCTTAGAAAACTTCGAAAGGGCCTGCCTTGGGTACAACATCTCTACTGACCAATACATGGTAGAGCTGAGGCCGCAGCTCAGTGGACCCTTAGCTGAGGTGGCAGCTGAAATGCCTAAAGAACACATGAACAAGTATGAACTGTTTAAATCCAAGGCGAGAGTCAGAATGGGGATAACACCCGAGCAGTCTCGTCGGAGGTTCAGAGCCCTAAGGTGGAAACCAGACATGTCATTTACCCGACATGCCTACCACATTGTAAAACATTGGGATGCCTGGATATCAGGAGCAAGTGTTGAATCTCCAGTAAATTTGCCCTTCCTAATGCAAATGGAACAATTCTTAGAGGGTGTTCCTGAGGAAATAGAAAGATACATCCTAGATGGGAAACCCAAAACTGTAATTGAGGCAGGAGAGATTGGAGCCAGATGGGTGGAGGTGGCAGAGAAGAAGAAAACTGGTCGCAGTTGGAGCGGAGACCAGAAGGGACCACCCCAGACCACACCCTATTACCGGGGGCCGCCCAAAGCCCCACCTACCTCCCAAAGAACCCTCCAGACCCCTTATCGTCCCACCACCCCGTTCTCCAGCAACCCTCCTCGCCCCAGTGACCCGTCAGCTGGACGATGTTTTAAGTGTAACGAGCTGGGGCATGTAAAGGCCAACTGCCCCAAGAACCCCAACAGATTACAGTTCATTGCACCGGAATCACACCAGAGGTCCACAGGCCCAGATACCTCCCAGATACCCTTGGAGCGGAGGGAAACTGTGAGTGTGGGTGGGAAGAAGGTCACCGCGTGGAGGGACACCGGAGCACAAGTGTCAGCTATCCATGCTTCCTTAGTGGACCCCAATTTAATCAACCCAGAGATCCAAGTGACGATTCAACCCTTCAAGTCCAACTCTTTCAATTTGCCTACAGCCAAGTTGCCTGTCCAGTACAAGGGCTGGTCAGGAATGTGGACTTTTGCAGTCTATGATGATTATCCCATCCCCATGCTGTTGGGGGAAGACTTGGCCAATCATGTGAAGCAGGCCAAGAGGATGGGAATGGTCACCCGCAACCAGGCTAAACAAGCCGTGAGGCCTAGCTCTGTTCCG
Organism: Lepidochelys olivacea; assembly: GCF_965140295.1. Taxonomy (NCBI): domain Eukaryota; kingdom Metazoa; phylum Chordata; order Testudines; family Cheloniidae; genus Lepidochelys; species Lepidochelys olivacea. Next base: position 165,696,127 of record NC_140411.1, on the reverse strand, counting down.
GAAACTTCTATCAGGACCCAGTCAGAGGTGATGGACCTGGACCCCAGGCCAATGTCTGCAACAGCAGTAGTGGATCCAGTCCCGGAGACCCAGACGGAACCAGTCCCAGAACCGGAACCAGCCAAACAACCAACACCAGACCCCGTGTCAGCACTGAATCCAGTACTTGCAACCTCAACACCAGAGGGCCCCACCGAACCTGAACTGGCAGCAGCCGATAACCCTACACAAGAGGCTCAGCCGGAGCCTGAATCCCAACATAGTGCACCAGCGGAGAGCGGTTCACAGTCAACAGAAACAGCTCCATCCCCTATATCGCTTCCAGAGGGACCAAGCCTAGGTCCACAATCCCATGAGGAACTGATGTCTCCAGCATCAAGGGAACAGTTCCAGACCGAACAGGAAGCAGATGAAAGCCTCCAGAGAGCTTGGACGGCGGCACGGAGCAACCCACCGCCTCTCAGCTCTTCTAATCGATCCAGGTTTGTTGTAGAAAGAGGACTTTTATACAAGGAAACTCTTTCTGGGGGACACCAGGAAGACTGGCATCCTCAGAGACAGTTGGTAGTTCCAACTAAATACCGGGCCAAGCTCTTGAGCTTAGCCCATGATCACCCTAGTGGCCATGCTGGGGTGAACAGGACCAAAGACCGTTTGGGGGGGTCATTCCACTGGGAGGGAATGGGCAAGGATGTTTCTACCTATGTCCAGTCTTGTGAGGTGTGCCAAAGAGTGGGAAAACCCCAAGACCAGGTCAAAGCTCCTCTCCAGCCACTCCCCATCATTGAAGTTCCATTTCAGCGAGTAGCTGTGGATATTCTGGGTCCTTTTCCGAAAAAGACACCCAGAGGAAAGCAGTACATACTGACTTTCATGGATTTTGCCACCCGATGGCCGGAAGCAGTAGCTCTAAGCAACACCAGGGCTAAAAGTGTGTGCCAGGCACTAGCAGACATTTTTGCCAGGGTAGGTTGGCCCTCCGACATCCTCACAGATGCAGGGACTAATTTCCTGGCAGGAACTATGAAAAACCTTTGGGAAGCTCATGGGGTAAATCACTTGGTTGCCACTCCTTACCATCATCAAACAAATGGCATGGTGGAGAAGTTTAATGGAACTTTGGGGGCCATGATACGTAAATTCGTAAATGAGCACTCCAATGATTGGGACCTAGTATTGCAGCAGTTGCTCTTTGCCTACAGAGCTGTACCACATCCCAGTTTAGGGCTTTCCCCATTTGAACTTGTATATGGCCGTGAGGTTAAGGGGCCATTGCAGTTGGTGAAGCAGCAATGGGAGGGATTTACACCTTCTCCAGGAACTAACATTCTGGACTTTGTAACCAACCTACAAAACACCCTCCGAACCTCTTTAGCCCTTGCTAGAGAAAACTTACAGGATGCTCAAAAAGAGCAAAAAGCCTGGTATGATAAACATGCCAGAGAGCGTTCCTTCAAAGTAGGAGACCAGGTCATGGTCTTAAAGGCGCTCCAGGCCCATAAAATGGAAGCATCGTGGGAAGGGCCATTCGTGGTCCAGGAGCGCCTGGGAGCTGTTAATTATCTCATAGCATTCCCCACCTCCAACCGAAAGCCTAAGGTGTATCATATTAATTCTCTAAAGCCCTTTTATTCCAGAGAATTAAAGGTTTGTCAGTTTACAGCCCAGGGAGGAGATGACGCTGAGTGGCCTGAAGGTGTCTACTATGAAGGGAAATGTGCTGGGGGTGTGGAAGAGGTGAACCTCTCCATGACCCTTGGGCGTATGCAGCGACAGCAGATCCAGGAGCTGTGCACTAGCTACGCGCCAACGTTCTCAGCCACCCCAGGACTGACTGAACGGGCATACCACTCCATTGACACAGGTAATGCTCACCCAATTAGGGTCCAACCTTACCGGGTGTCTCCTCAAGCTAAAACTGCTATAGAACGGGAGATCCAGGATATGCTACAGATGGGTGTAATCCGCCCCTCTGAAAGTGCATGGGCATCTCCAGTGGTTCTAGTTCCCAAACCAGATGGGGAAATACGTTTTTGCGTGGACTACCGTAAGCTAAATGCTGTAACTCGCCCAGACAACTATCCCATGCCACGCACAGATGAACTATTAGAGAAACTGGGAAGGGCCCAGTTCATCTCTACCTTGGACTTAACCAAGGGGTACTGGCAGGTACCGCTAGATGAATCTGCCAAGGAAAGGTCAGCCTTCATCACACATCTCGGGCTGTATGAATTTAATGTACTCCCTTTCGGGCTGCGAAATGCACCCGCCACTTTCCAAAGACTTGTAGATGGTCTCCTAGCGGGATTAGGAGAATATGCAGTCGCCTACCTTGACGATGTGGCCATATTTTCGGATTCCTGGGCAGACCACCTGGAACATCTACAAAAAGTCCTTGAGCGCATAAGGGAGGCAGGACTAACTGTTAAGGCTAAGAAGTGTCAAATAGGCCTAAACAGAGTGACTTACCTTGGACACCAGGTGGGTCAAGGAACTATCAGCCCCCTACAGGCCAAAGTGGATGCTATCCAAAAGTGGCCTGTCCCAAAGTCAAAGAAACAGGTTCAATCCTTCTTAGGCTTGGCCGGTTATTACAGACGATTTGTACCGCACTACAGCCAAATCGCTGCCCCACTGACAGACCTAACCAAAAAGAAACAGCCAAATGCTGTTCAGTGGACCGGAAAGTGTCAGAAGGCCTTTAACAAGCTTAAAGCGACACTCATGTCTGACCCTGTACTAAGGGCCCCGGACTTTGACAAACCGTTCCTAGTAACCACAGATGCATCCGAGCGTGGTGTGGGAGCAGTTTTAATGCAGAAAGGACCTGATCAAGAATTCCACCCTGTAGTGTTTCTCAGCAAAAAACTGTCTGAGAGGGAAAGCAACTGGTCAGTCACTGAAAAAGAATGTTATGCCATTGTCTACGCTCTGGAAAAGCTACGCCCATATGTTTGGGGACGGCGTTTCCACCTGCAAACCGACCATGCTGCACTAAAGTGGCTTCACACCGTCAAAGAAACTAACAAAAAACTTCTTCGGTGGAGTTTAGCTCTCCAAGATTTTGATTTCGACATCCAACACATCTCAGGAGCTTCTAACAAAGTGGCTGATGCACTCTCCCGTGAAAGTTTCCCAGAATCAACTGGTTAAAATCGTCCTTGAGATGTGGAAAATATTGTTAGTCTTTATGTACTTGGTAGTATATTTAGAGATGCATGTGTCTTATTAACTCTGTTTTCCTAGAGCTCCAGGAAGAAATCCCAGCCAGTGTTTCACCCTAGCTGAGATTTGGGGGGCGTGTCATAAATATAAAGGGAAGGGTAAACCCCTTTGAAATCCCTCCTGGCCAGGGGAAAGCTCCTCTCACCTGTAAAGGGTTAAGAAGCTAAAGGTAACCTCGCTGGCACCTGACCAATGAGGAGACAAGATACTTTCAAAAGCTGGGAGGAGGGAGAGAAACAAAGGGTCTGTGTCTGTCTGTAGTCGTCTTGGCCGGGGACAGAACAGGAATGGAGTCTTAGAACTTTTAGTAAGTAATCTAGCTAGGTATGTGTTAGATTATGATTTCTTTAAATGGCTGAGAAAAGAATTGTGCTGAATAGAATAACTATTTCTGTCTGTGTATCTTTTTTGTAACTTAAGGTTTTGCCTAGAGGGGTTCTCTATGTTTTTGAATCTAATTACCCTGTAAGATATATACCATCCTGATTTTACAGGGGGGATTTCTTTATTTCTATTTACTTCTATTTTTTATTAAAAGTCTTCTTGTAAAACACTGAATGCTTTTTCATTGTTCTCAGATCCAAGGGTTTGGGTTTGTGGTCACCTATGCAAATTGGTGAGGCTTTTTATCCAACATTTCCCAGGAAAGGGGGGGTGCAAGTGTTGGGAGGATTGTTCATTGTTCTTAAGATCCAAGGGTCTGGGTCTGTAGTCACCTAGGCAAATTGGTGAGGCTTTTTACCAAACCTTGTCCAGGAAGTGGGGTGCAAGGTTTTGGGAAGTATTTTGGGGGGAAGGACGCGTCCAAACAGCTCTTCCCCAGTAACCAGTATTAGTTTGGTGGTGGTAGCGGCCATTCCAAGGATAACGGGGGTAATATTTTGTACCTTGGGGAAGTTTTGACCTAAGCTGGTAAAGATAAGCTTAGGAGGTTTTTCATGCAGGTCCCCACATCTGTACCCTAGAGTTCAGAGTGGGGGAGGAACCTTGACACTTCCCATGCAGCAACGTCTTCCATCAATACATCTAATAATAAATAGCAATGCTACAGGCATTTAATATAATTATATAGCCATCTTCACAGGTGGGGAAAATATACTGATTGACGTCAGAAAAAGCTATAATGAGACCTTCAAGAGGTGGCCCAAAAGGAAACTGAAGTGATTTAGTTATGATTTGATATTCAACTTATATCTACTTAGCAAGAAGTATTTAAAATTGGTTTTCAAAATAGTTAAAAATACCTGTCATTATTTCACTAGTCCCATATCTGTGAACTATGCTCATCCCTTCCTTTCAATGGGAGCTACCACGATGCTAATATTGTGGTTTGGACTTTCTACTAAAAGTAGATTAAGACATAGGAAATCATCATTATAGGTGGAAAACCATAGAATCTTAGAAATGTAGGGCTGGGGACCAGAAGTCATCCAGTCCATCTGCCAGATGAAGCAGGATCAAGTATGCCTATGCCATCCCTGACAGGTATTTGTCTAATCAGTTTTAAAAAGCCTCCAAAGAGATATTCTACAACCTCATTAGGTAAACCTCCTCATAAAGTTTTTCCTAATCTCTAACCTAAATCTCTCTTGCTGCAAACCAACCTAATTAATTATTGTCCTACGCCCAGTGGTCATGGAGAACAACTGATCACTGTCCTTGCATTCAAATCTATTTTAAGGCATGTTTGTTTGTTCTTTTTAAAACACACAATTTTATTTTATTATAAAGATATGCTTTCAAAGAGCTGCCACAAGCTAATCTTTAGTTAGCTTTTATCTATTGCAAGTTTTTTTTAATAGTGCAACGCTACTTGGAAAGATGCATACACCCAGTACTGTATTTCACAGCTCTTTTTAGGAGCATATGTAACAACGTATCGGTAATGCATTGTCACTTAGGAAAAGAATTGTTAATTTGAATATTAATATAATCAAGATTTATTTACTTTTTTAGAAAAAGGCATGTTTGATTTTGACTGATTTTCCACTTCAAACAGTAGTTTCTATGGTTGCAAAATTTCTGGATAAGATACATCTCATACAGAAAAGGGACATAACTTGCATACTATTACTATTAAATATAACTTTTTTCTCTAAAGTATAGAAAGTTCCGTTAAGTCAGCAATGGTCAACATAAGTAAACTGTTCTGTTTTCACATTCAGGTTAGTCTCCCCAAATTACCTACTTCAAAATTATTATTAATCCAATCAAAACACTAGAGTCTAGTCCAGTCTACTACTAATTGTGAATACTGAAAGACTAAATTAAAAGAAGAAAAAAAACCTCCTCCTAGGCATAAAGGGAAACAAAGCAAAACAAAAGCACAACATTCCTTCTTTGCGAATGGGGGGGGGGGGGGTAAATCCCCCCCTCCCCCCAAGATCTACCCAAGTCTTCATATATAAGGCCTTGTCTACACTACAGAGTTTTGTCAACAAAAAGGGAGCTTTTGTCAACAAAACAGTGAATACTGCAATGTGACTTTTGGCGGCAAAAATGCCGTTTTTGTGACAAAATAAAACCACTCTGACTAAAAACGTAAGGCTTTTTGCGCAAAGTTTTCTGTCGACAAAAGGCCAGTGTAGACAGCACGCTTGATTTGAATTGCTTTAATTAGCCTCCGGGAGGTGTCACACAATGCTCATCCTGACCGCTTTGGTCAGCACTTTGAACTCCACTGCCCTGCAGCCAGATAAACTAACATCCGCCCCTCCCACTTAGAAGCCCCGGGAATTTTTGAAATTCCATTTCCTGTTGGCTCAGCATGGAGAAGTCTCATTGCATCTTCCCAGGTGACCATGGTGGCTTATTGCAGCAAATGCTCTCCTACTTGGATCACTGTGGAGCTGCTCGATCTGCTCACTATGTGGGGAGAGGAGGCTGTGCAGTCCCGGCTGCACTTAAGCTATAGGAATTTTGATACATGCGGGCAGATTTCTTGAGGCTTGTGCAAAAAGGGCTATGACCAGGACACGCTGCAGTGCAGAGCAAAAAAAAGGAGCTGAGGCAGGCGTACCATAAGGTGAGGGAGGCAAACGGTCGCTCCGGTGCTGCACCTAAGACCTGCCAGTTCTATAAGGAGCTGGACGCTATCCTTGGTGGCAACTCCACCTCCACCACCAAGAGCCCCATGGATACCTTGGCAGGCCTGAAGGCGGTGGAGAAAGGACCTAACCCAGAGGATGAAGTCGTTGATGAAGAGGAAGTTAGACAATGATGTGGAGCTCCCGGTGGGGCAGGCAGCCAGGAACTGTTCACTGCTCCAGAGGTGTCTAGCTAGTCTCAGCAGTTACTCTCCAGTGAGCAAGAAGCAGGAGGCCATGCACATCCGGCAGTATGTGTTCAGGTGCCCCTCCCCCTGCTGTTTTACAGCCACATTGCTCCTGCAGCTGCTCCCGGGACCCTCCTACTGGCTGTGCAGAGCAGGAGGGGAGGAGGGGGGGCTAATGTCAGGGTGTCTCCCACCCCTGTACCCCTTCTCCACAAAGCAGGGAGAGCTGCTGTGGTCTGAATCAGCCTTCCGGGTGAGTGAGTGCCATATATATCACACACACAGACTCTCCCTCCCCGCTGCCCATGTACCCCATCTCCACAGAGCAAGAGAGGGGAGACAGGGCTCAGAAGCAGGAGAGGTTTCAGTAAGTGCCTTAAAAAGTCAGTGCACAGCACCTCTCAGAAACTTCCCCAGGAGCCAGCACGTGCACATACAGTCTTTCACACTCACCTCCCAACACATACTTGTGTGGTGGTTGTTGTTACTTCTTGGTACTTCCTGCAATGGACATATATTCCCTGTAATTGTATTCTTTCAAAGAGTGTTATTTTAGTTTTTTGACTAGTCTATGCATTTCATAATTTTTATTTCTCTTACACTTACATTTAATTCTTTGAGTAGTGAGTTCTAAAATGCCTACATTGTCCTGGCTGGCGCTCCACCTACCCAGTCAACGCTCACCATGCTTTGGGCGTTCGCTGAGATGTGTGCTTGTCAAGGATAAGTGAGAAAGTGATTGTTACCTAACCAGAGGTGTAATTTTACTGAAAATGTTTAAATGCTGTTCATGAACTTATGCTTCTGTGCCTTGTTCCTTGTGCTTTGGCAGATGTGGCCTTGAGGAACACCCCACACACTCCGGCTGAGCATCTCTGCCAGATAAGAAAGTGCCTAAGACGGAGCAAAGACTACATGTTCCACGAGGTGCTGCATTTCTCCAAAGTAGAAAAAAGGGAGCGCAAGGAGAGGAGGGAAGCCAAAAGACAGGACAAAAGAAAAATCAGGAGTTTGTGAAGGATGCTACTGAGTGGATGATTAAAGTCATGGAGACGCAAACACAGATGCTGCAGACTGAACAGATGTATGCCCACCCTCCCCTGCAGCACATTCAGAACTCTTTTCTGCGTCCCTCCCAAACTCCATCCCCACAATCCTTTCCACTTGCCAGGACTGCTCGGTTTCCCCTTCACTTCACTCCCCCGGAGAACTTTCAAAAGGATAGCTGGACCGACACACGACTCTGAAAGTCTGCCCTTCCCTGGTACCTCCTTTCCCACCAAGCATCTTTGTATGGGTGTTTCTTGTGCAATAAAAGCAAAGTTTTTGAACAGTAACATCTTTATTTGTTTGCTACAAATTGAGGTAGCAGGCACTACCAATACACATACAGGCAGTTTAATCATTTGATTACTGGAATGTAAGGCTCCAAATTTTACCATTGCTTCCTAGGAAAAACTACATATAATGTAACAATGCAGCACCAATCACAGAGATATACATTACTGGTTCTCATTTTCAGAGTGTTGCCTCAAAGCCTCTCTGATTCAAATTGCCCCTGCTCTAGGCCCCTCTGATAGCCTGGTATCAGGCTGCTCAAAATAAGCAGCCAAGCAGTCTGGTTCAACACTCCACCCTTGAGCAAATCTTTCACCCTTGGCTTCACAGAGATTACGCAACGTACAACACATGGCTATGACCAATTATCCTCACTGAGGTCTAACCTGCCATAAAGGCACTGCTAGTGCACTTTTAATCTGCCAAAGGCACATTCCATTGTCATCCGGCACCTACTCAGCCTGTTGAACCATTCCTCACTGCTGTCCAGGTTTCCTGTGTAAGGTTTCATGAGCCACAGCTGTAAGGGGTACACCGGGTCTCCCAGGATCACTATGGGCATTTCAACATCCCCCAATGTAATCTTCAGGTCTGGAAAGAAAGTCCCCGCTTGTAGCTTTCTCTACAGGCCGGTGTTCCTGAAAACGTGTACGTCATGCACCTTCTCCGACCACCCTGCGTTGATATCAGTGAAACGCCCACGGTGAGCCACAAGTATCCTTTCAGCTTCCCTCCACTCCTTGCACTCCCTTTTCTCTGTATTGGAGAAGTGCAGTATCTCCAGGAGTACTCCTATTGATGTGCTGAACTTGTATTTGTCTGTCTGTCTGAAGGACAGTGGGCTGTGGCTGGCAGTTGGAAGCTGTGAGCTTCTAAACCAGGTTTGAAATCTAGAACCTTTGTTCATTGGCTGAGCCTTAGTCAGGGGGTGGGGCGATCAAGAAAGACAGAGCTTTATAAAGCAGTGAGCAAGCGACCAGGGAGCTTTGCGAACAGGGACCGCTAACAAAGATTTTCAAGAGGGAGTTTGGAAGGGGAGTGGAAAGGGGGTGAGGGACACTTGTCAGTCTTTAAAACCTTTAAACTAAACTATAATCAAAACTTCTTGATTTAAACCAAAACCCTATCATTAACCTAGGTAGCTGTAGGAGAGAATGCAGGCAGAAGCCCAGCAGCAGAGTGGGGCTATCCTGTTTATTGCACTCAGTGTAGCATGTATGATTACCTGCCCTGTGGGCGGGTGGCGTATGTGTGCATTTGGTGCAAGGAGCTCCTGGTCCTCAGAGACCGCATATGGGCTTTGGAGGCCAGGGTGGCGGAACTGGAGGAGTAAGGGAGACAGAGAGGAATGTTGATGAGGCTTTCTGGGACACTGTAGATTTGTCCCATCTCTGGTCAGACAGCCCCTATGCTGTTAAGGAGGATGAAAGGCCCAGGGAAGGAGAGCAGTCAATGGGAGCAGAGGGAAACCTTCCCATAGTTGGGACCCTCCTTCCAGATGATGTTGGGGTATTCTCTCACACCGAGGTTACCTCTCCAGGGGAGGGAACTCCAGTCATTAGGAAAAGGCAGGTGTTAGTAATGGGAGATATGATCATTAGAAACATAGATACCTGGGTTTGTGATGACCAGGAGAACCGTATGGTGACTTGCCTGCCTGATGCAAAGGTTGCAGATCTCTCGAGGCATCTAGATTTATGTGTAGTGCTGGGGAAGAGCCGGTGGTCGTGGTACATGTAGGTACCAATGACATAGGGAAGGGTAGGAGTGATGTCCTGGAGGCCAAATTTAGGCTGCTAGGAAAGAGACTGAAATCCAGGACCTCTATGGTGGCATTCTCAGAAATGCTTCCAGTTCCACGCACAGGGCCAGGTAGGCAGGCAGAGCTTCAGAGTCTCAATGAGTGGATGAGACGATGGTGTAGAGAGGAGGGGTTTAGATTTATTAGGAACTGGGGAAACTTTTGGGATGGAGGAGCCTATACAGAAAGGATGGGTTCCACCTAAACCGAAGTGGATCCAGACTGCTAGCACTTAACATTAAAAAGGTTGCAGTTTTTAACCTAAGATGTTGGAAAGCCGATTGCTGCAGAGGCGCACGTGGATCGGACAGAGACTTCTCTTAGAGGAGAATCTATTGATAGAGATTCTCTAGGTTTTAGTCAGGAGGAGCGGATGGAAGAGGATAAAGTATGGGCCAGATCAGAAGAGAAACATTCACATAAAAAAGAATCTGACACATCAGAAAAGGGCAGACAAATAAACAGTGACAAGTTTTTTAAAGTGCTTGTACACAAATGCTAGAAGTCTAAATAATAAGACGGGTGAACTAAAGTGCCTTGTGTTAAAGGAGGATATTGATATAATAGGCATCACAGAAACCTGGTGGAGTGAGGACAATCAATGGGACACAATCATTCCGGGGTACAAAATATATCGGAAGGACAGAACAGATCGTGCGGGGGTGGGGAGGGGGAGTGGCACTACATGTGAAAGAAAATGTAGAATCAAATGAAATAAAAATCTTAAATGAATCCACACGTTCCACAGAATCTCTATGGATAGTAATTCCATGCTCTAATAAGAGCATAACAGTAGGGATCTATTATCGACCACCTGACCAGGACAGTAATAGTGACGATGAAATGCTAAGGGAGATTAGAGAGGCTATCAAAATAAAGAACTCAATAATAGTGGGGGATTTCAATTATCCCCATACTGACTGGGTACATGTCACCTCAGGACGAAATGTAGAGACAAAATTTCTTGATACTTTAAATGACTGCTTCTTGGAGCAGCTGGTACAGGAACCCACAAGGGGAGAGGCAACTCTCTATTTAGTCCTGAGTGGAGCGCAGGATCTGGTCCAAGAGGTAAGTATAACAGGACTGCTTGGAAATAGAGACCATAATATAATAACATTTAACATTCCTGTGGTGGGAACACAACCTCAACAGGCCAATATTGTGGCATTTAATTTCAGAAAGGGGAACTGTGCAAAAATGAGAAGGTTAGTTAAACAGAAATTAAAAAGGTACAATGACTAGAGTGAAATCCCTGCAAGCTACATGGACACTTTTCAAAGTCAACATAATAGAGGCTCAACTTAAATGTATACCCCAAATTGCCTACTAAACAACCAGTGGGGCCCCTGGGTGATCGAGATAGAAAAGGAACACCTAAAGACGATGAAATCATTGCAGAGAAACTAAATGAATTCTTTGCTTCAGTCTTCATGGCTGAGGATGTTAGGGAGATTCCCAAACCTGAGCAGTCTTTGGTAAGTGACAAATCTGAGGAATTGTCACAGATTGAAGGGTCACCAGAGGAGGTTTTGGAATTGAGAAACTTAACAGTAACAAGTCACTGGGACTAGATGACATTCACCGAAGAGTTCTGAAAGACCTCAACTGTGAAATTGTGGAACTATTAACTATGGTTTGTAACCTGTCCTTTAAATCAGCTTCTGTACCCAATGACTGGAAGATAGCTAATGTAATGCCAATATTTAAAAAGGGCTTTAGAGGTGATCCTGGCAATTACAGACCAGTAAGTCTAACATCAGTACCAGGCAAATTAGTTGAAACAATAGTAAAGAATAAAATTGTCAGACACATAGAACATAAATTGTTGCGCAAAAGTCAACATGGTTTCTATAAAGGGAGATCATGTCTCACTAATCTATTAGAGTTCTTTGAAGGGGTCAAACAAACATGTGGACAAGGGGGATCCAGTGGACATAGTGTGCTTAGATTTCCAGAAAGCCTTTGACAAGGTCCCTCACCAAAGGCTCTTATGTAAATTAAGTTGTCATGGAATAAGAGGGAAGATCCTTTCATGGATTGAGAACTGGTTAAAAGACAGGGAACAAAGGTTAGAAATAAATGGTAAATTTTCAGAATGGAGAGGGGTAACTAGTGGTGTTCCCCAAGAGTCAGTCCTAGGACCAATCCTATTCAACTTATTCATGAACGATCTGGAGAAAGGGGTAAACAGTGAGGTGGCAAAGTTTGTAGACGATACTAAACTGCTCAAGATAGTTAAGACCAAAGCAGACTGTAAACAACTTCAAAAAGATCTCACAAAACTAAGTGATTGGTCAACAAAATGGCAATGAAATTTAATGTGGATAAATGTAAAGTGATGCTCATTGGAAAAAATAACCCCAACTATATATACACACACAATATGATGGGGGCTAATTTAGCTACAACTAATCAGGAGAAAGATATTGGAGCCATCGTGGATAGTTCTCTGAAAACATCCACGCAGTGTGCAGCAGCAGTCAAAAAAGCAAATGGGATGTCAGGAATCATCAAAAGAAGGGATAGAGAATAAGATGAAGAATATCTTACTGCCCTTACATAAATCCATGGTATGCCCACATCTTGAATGCTGTGTACAGATGTGGTCCCCTGATCTCTAAAAAGGTATACTGGCATTAGAAAAGGTTAAGAAAAGGGCAACTAAAATGATTAGGGGTTTGGAACAGGTCCCATATGAGGAGAGATTAAAGAGGCTAGGACTTTTCAGCTTGGAAAAGAGGAGACTAAGGGGGGATATGCTAGAGGTATATAAAATCTTGAGTGGCGTGGAGAAAGTGAAAAAGGAAAAGTTATTTACTTGTTCCCATAATGTAAGAACAAGGGGCCACCAAATGAAATGAATGGGCAGCAGGTTTAAAACAAATAAAAGGAAGTTCCTCACACAGTGCGCGCACTGTAAACTGGTGGAACTCCTTGCCCGAGGAGGTTGTGAAGGCTAGGACTATAACAGGGTTTAAAAGAGAACTGGATAATTTCATGGAGGTTAAGTCCATTAATGGCTATTAGCCAGGATGGGTAAGGAATGGTGTTCCTAGCCTCTGTTTGTCAGAGGGTGGAGATGGATGGCAGGAGAGAGATCACTTGATCATTACCTGTTAGGTTCACTCCCTCTGGGGCACCTGGCATTGGCCACTGTCTGTAGACAGGATACTGGGCTGGATGGACCTTTGGTCTGACCCTGTATGGCTATTCTTATGTACTCCATCACAAGGTGGTCTGGTGCCAAAATTGGAATGTGGGCACCGTCTATTGCCCCTCCACAGTTAGGAAAACCCATTTCTGCAAAGCCCCATCCGCTATTTCATGCACATTTCCCAGTCATGGTCCTTTGTAGCAGGACGCGATTAATTGCCCTGCACACTTGCATTAACACAGCCCCAACAGTCAACTTATCAACTCCAAATTGATTTGCGACTGACCAGTAGCAGTCTGGAGTTGCCAGCTTCCACTCAGCTATTGCCACACACTTCTCTACCGACAAGGCAGCTCTCATTCTGGTCTGGTGGCCTTGCGCCGCAGTACTGGGGCAAGCTCTGCACACAGTTCCAGGAAGGTGGCTTTCTGCATCCGAAACTTCTGCAGCCACTGATAGTCATCCCAGACCTGCATGACGATATGATCCCACCATTCAGTGCTTGTTTCCTAAGCCAAAAAGCGACAGTCCACCATCTGCAGCTGCTCCGTGAATGCCAAAAGCAATCTAAAGTTGCTCCTATCTATATCACACAGCATGTCAGGCAACTGGCAGTCTTCTTCAGTTCGGAACTTTGTGATTAACTGCACTGCAATCTGCGATGTCTTAATGACAGTTATCAGAGCACAGGAGAGCAGTGCAGGATCCATCCCTTCTCACAGAGATGCTGGGGTGCACCCCAAACAAGGGCCGTTGAAAAATGCCATGAAAGCAAGCTGGAAGCCCATGGCATGCTGGGACACAAAACAATGCATCATGGGACATTGAGCTCGGTCCCAAGATGTGAGAAGGCGGAGCGGATCACAGCGCAAGACCTAGCGGCGGCAGGTGTTGAGCTGGACTGTGGAATAGGTACCCACAGGGCATTGCTCATATTGTCAATGAGAGTACGCCAACTGTGGATGTGCTCTGACGACAGAGGGAGCGAGTGTGAACGTGCAATACTGATTTTTATTATAGCACTTCGAGTGTCAACAACTTTTGTCTACACTACAGAGTTTTGTTGACAAGACCTAAGGCTATCTCTACATTACCATTTGTGTCGGTACTACTGAGGTCACTCAGTGGTGTGAAAAAGCCACCTCCCTAAGCGACATAAGTTACACAGACCCAATCACTGGTGTGGACAGTGCTATATCGGTGGAAGAAGCTCTCCTGCCAACATAGCTACCGCAGCTCATGGGGGCTGGAGTAATTAAGCCGACAGGAGAGCTTTCTCCCATTGGCTTAAAGCAGCTACATTAGAGAGCTTACAGAGGCAGAGCTGAACCACTGTAAGCTCACTAGTGTAGCTATAGCCTAAAAAAGTCACTGTTTTGTCTTTTGAGAACTTCCCACATTCTAGTACACACATCACTTGTGTATCATTTCAGAAAAACAACAGATTCAGGTAACAAAACCATACAGACACCCTTTTCAATACTGTAGTTTCTAAAGGGAAAACTACAGAAATTGCAAAGCAGGATACAATACACAGCATAAAGGTCATTCAAAGGTGACAGCTGTATTAGCTTTTCTGTGTTCCTGCACAGCACAGCTAAAACCGAAACCTTCTAATGAAATCTAAATGTTAATTTAGCATACAGCATAGGATCTGGATCAGAAAGTAAATATTCCCATGTAGGATCAGAACCTCGCCCGGTGTAAGTCAGCACAACTCCTTTAACATCAGTGCTGTAATACTAGCTGATGATCTGGCCCTCCCGGGTGTGATCACATTTTTCCATAAATATTAACAGGGAAAATAGTATTGAGTTAACAGATTATATATAGCTACAAAATGTGATACCTGTGTAGATTCTTTCCCCCTTATTAGATGCATATATATGCATATTCTTCTAGAATTACCACATTATATGCAAGAAGAGGGACAGGATGCATGCAATGAAAGCAGCACACTTAAGTATTAATAAACTTAATAAACTAATTCACTGATCCCAGTCTATGGGCTGGACAGTGTGGGTGCATATGCATGTGTACATAGGTTATTTTTCAACATTTCTCATTCCACACACTTAGATTACAATTATTCCAATGCTGAATCTTTCAGATCATCATCCATTTGAACAAAATTATTGTTGAAAATTCTAAATATTCAAAAGCGAGGGGTACTAAAGACTCCTCTCTACTTCTTCCTCACAAGAGCCCAATTCCCTCTTCAGCATAACGTATTAACAAAATTATGCATTTTTTCCCTATGGCTATGAACTCCAAAAATGTTTTTCCATCCTTGATAGTTGCCTGCCCATTAAAATGCCAGTAGCTTTAATAAGTTTATGTATAACAGACTACTTTTATTAAAGTAATTCTTTTTCCCATTGCCCCTACTTTTAAGGCCCTTTTAGTAAATGCCTTTTAAAGAAATGTACCCTCTATTTATTTTATACAGTACATTATATTCACATATCAAAGCTATTTGGCCAAGACATTAAATAAAGGTATTTTCTGTTTATCTTTCTGGACTGTCTAGGTAAAGAGGATCATCTGAGCATTTCTGAAATGAGTAAGTAAGAGCCCTAGGATTTTGAACAGTGCTAGAAATCATTTGCCAGACATAGACTAAAAATGGAAGTGGAATCCTCTATCTATCATGAGACGTTCAAGGGCTTAGCTATAAAACTAACACGGATGCTGAAAAGCATGTCCTCTCAAAACAGATTCTTTCCAATCTTTAAAGCTCCAAGAGTAAGGTATTCATGATGCCCTGGTCAAACACTTTTAAGTTATACAATCTATTTAAACCCTTTTATTCCAGACTTCTTTTACTAGGAAGGTAAGCGATGTCCAGAAAAAAAAAAAAGGCTATTAAGAGTAACTGGGAAGCCTCTCCTGAATTGGGGAGCCAGAAAAAGACACATGAACGAAAGCATTTAAAATGTGAATATTCCCATATTTTAGGGACACCAACCCCTGATAAACAGAGACCCCCATAATCTAACACAATAGTTAGGTATTGGGGGTCTCTCTATTTAAAAATTTAAATTAAGGGGGGAAATAGCATTTTTAAACACCTAATTCGATTTCCTGACTGAGATTGTCAGAGAAACTCCTTTGCACCCTATGAGGGAGAAACAGCAGAGCAGTGACCCCTGAACAAATTCTGTATACACACATATACATAGAATGAGGATCTTGTGTTCAAAATGCCTAAAAAACTAAGATTTTCAGTACTTCATCTCTTTCTTTTACTGCTTAAAATTTTCAGCAAGTATATATGCACAGTATAGAGGGGATTTATACTGCATTAGGCTCATAATTCACATGGTTCTGTATTATGAATTTTATTAGAATTATGAATTATAGAAAAACATTAAGGATAAAGTTTCCCAAAGCATGAATGACTTAAGAATTTAAGCCCCAATGACTTTCAATAAGACTTTGAAACCTGAGTGCCTAAGTAATTTTTGAAAATTTTACTCAAGGCCTCAGTCTTCCAATTAGATTAAACAGTGAGATTACTGCAAAAGTCTTTTAAATTATTACAAGAAAGGCAGTCGTGGACTTTTGGTTTATGAAAACTCCTACCATGATCTCAATTGCCAGAACTCAGTGTCAATTCATGAATGAGTAGCACAAGGAGAATTACGTGAATGGGTGTGGTAACAAAGTGTATATGGGAAACTTAAATATATTTTGAGATTTTTTTTTAGTATACCTGACAGTGAAATAAATGTATGTACACATGTATTCTATTGAATAAAACACTTGAATTTTTAAATTCAAATTGCAACAGAATCTTTCACTTAAAATTTTTTTTTAATTTGGCCAAAATACTAAAACAATGGTTTGTAATGCTTATAAAGTACACCTCTTTAAATACTTCTTTTTAAACACAAAGGGTTTAAATGTAATTCATGACATAACAGGATTATTGTACATGTGAGAGGGATTAATTGAACATGTGAGACACACAGGAAAACCCAAGTACAATTTTCTAAAGAAAGTTTTGTAAACACTTGAATAAAAAACTAAAATAAAAAAAGATATCCTGTAAACGTAAGATTAGCTTTATGGAGAAATTCTGTGAATATTTAATGAAAGACAAAATAATGAAAGCTTCTGTTAAATAGCTCATATGATATTTAGAAGGCTGTAGATCACAAGAGTTTTAATAAGCTTGAATCACTTCAATAATGACTTAGCATTTAAAGATCAATTCATAAATGTCTTTTTCAACATTAAACTTTTACACTGCAGACAGTTTTAGAATTTTAACATTATATGACAGTCATTAACAATACACAGTATATTTGCCATTAAGAACCGTTGCCTATATTACTTCAAACTTGCAACAGGTCAGATCTAATTTCTGAACACATGGCTGCTACTCTGAAACCTAAACACAAATTGTGTTCCTTCATGGTTTTAGCAGGGACACTTTTTTTTTTTTAAATATACAAAGATAGTTCTGTCTGCAACTGCCATGGAAGGTCATTTGAAGGGATAGGCTTTGTGAGAGATTGTTTCCACTCTCCAACCCTTACCACTCCAGCAATTGGGGGAAGGGTTCTATGCACCTAACAACAGTTCTCTTTTCTTTTTCAAGATAATTTTGGTAAAAACTGGGTTATTCTCCAGAGTTTGTGGAGAAAATTGTCTTACCTTCAGCTAAAATCCTGTCTTAACCAAGAGGGATAGCTCTGATTGTAATGGTAATTATTTTGATTATTTAAGACAGATCTAGCACTACATTCATTAATTTGTTTTAATATGCAACAAGATTTACAAGTCTACAGCAAACTTAAATCCTTTAAGCTAATTTACGGTACCTGTACTTAAATGACAGAAGCTAGCTGGATCATACAATCTTTCACTGTACCTGATCTGCTAGCTTCAGAACTACATTTACTGCTCTAACACAGAATTCCTTCCATCTGAGTGCACAACACATGTATTAGACCCATATTCATTTTAAAACCCAAACCATGATGAAAACATTTATAAGTGACAAACCTGTCCATAACTAACCTGAAACAGAAGCTTCACACTCAGAAATTCTTTGAGATCTTAAATATGAACAATGTAGCCTACTTTGCAGGAGCCTAATAAAGCATAAATGAAGTTACTTAGCCCCCTTGTGGCTTCACCCAGTATTATTTTTTAAAGTCATTAAAGTTTGTTGGTGCAATATTCTAGGATATATAAGGAGCATCAATCTACTGTACTTATGCGACAGTAAATTCTATAAAATCAAAGACCTCTCCTACATCAAAAATACCATTAAAAATGCCAAATGGACAACAAGTTGGGGAGGCAAGGAGATGGAGCCATTGTGCTACAGCAAAACATTTAATGTTTTTTTGTTAATTGAGTCCTGCCACATATATTGCATTGGAACACAGAACTAATAGGATGACAACCTTATCATGAGTTGCGATGCTTTCCTAAGAAATTCTACTTCTCTATAAACACACCATTACTTGCCCATCTACATGGCTGACATTACAGCTGCTAGAAAAGTTACTTTAGAGAAGGCAATTTCAGAGGGTCAGAACAGAAAAGTGTTTCAAAGACTAAATTTTTGAAACCCAGGGAAATGGGCTTGGGAGGAAACCATGAACCTGAAATGCAGAAACAGAACCACTTTTTAGTAACCTGGAACTTAAGAAGAGAGGAAGCAGAATCTACAGTGATTTTTCTAATCAGGGCATCTGAAAACCCTTGGAGATGAACATTCAGGTTTTCTTAGGAAGATTAGCTGTAGACCATTCTAGAATCCAAGTTGAAGAAATTTTAATAAGTCAGGGATTGTTTTTGTTCCTTGATCAGCTATAATTACGCCTGGTAAGGAAAAAGCAACAGACTACTGAGGATACTTTTACTCAAATTGATAGTCCAGTCTTTTAAGAGCCTTATAATCACAAAACAGGCTAAGAGAATTACTACTCCTGGGTTGAAATACAGTATTGACCCCAGATGTAGCAGTTCTATAAGACAGAGAGAGGAGCATGTGCACCAGCTCCATGTCTCTGTGGGTTTCTAAATAATGTATTCATTATTCTAGTGCTATCAATATGAAAAGGATCTGATGTCTTGTTTATTTCAGCACTTTCCAGAAAGCTGATCAGTTTAGGCCAAATTCTTAGCCACTGTAAATCAGTGTAGTTCTACTGACTTCAGTTAAAGTATGCCATTTTACACTGGCTGAAAATCCAGCCCTTCACTTTCTAGACCCTACTTTCCTGGTTGGACTTCCTCATTGCTTAGCCTGCCTGTCAACCTGGATGTCCTGGAACATGAAGGAGTGGTGGACTGAAAGTAACTCTTGACTTAAAAAAAGAATTACTACTCTGAAAGGTTTTAATCTTGGACTGCTGACTGTGATATGATACTGGAGTTACATTATCCGTCCTGATTGGTATATGTTGCTGAGCACAGGATTTTTTCCATGAGGAGCAGTGATTGCTTCACTTCTGAAAGTTGCAGTATACTGGCATATAGTGACAGCTCCCTACAAGACCATTCTCCCTGTGCAGAAGCTTCAGTAGATTGGCTCCTTTTGGCTATCTGTGCTAATACAGTCCTGGTACATCTGAAAGCAGAGGCCTATTAAGGATGTTCCTATCCATCTACTAGAGCAAGGACAACATTAGTTTTGCTAAGACAGATGGCCTGACATCTAGATTCCCTCCTGCAATTCTGAGGGTTGATCATAAAAGTCACTAGAATGCTGTATGAGTTTGGCATAACCTAAGACATTAAAACAGCATGGTCTCCATCAGACCATGGTCTCCATCAGATATATGCAGTTTGTGGCCATTACTTTTGTCAAGACTTGCATAGGGGTCAGTCTGATTACCTCTTCTAACAGGAAGAAAACTTCCTCTGGGAAAAGTATTTCCCCCTCGCCCTCCCCATGGGTTCATCAGTGACTTGGAAGAATTGTGTTCCTCACTCAGGACCCTATTCAAAGCCTAGTGATGTCATTCACGTTTTCCCACTCACTCCAGTGGCACACTGGAATTCACGTGGGGCCTAATCTAAAGAGACAGAATAAGATTAAGGCCATGAATAGCATTTGCCAAGTTGTCCTCTGTACGTAGGTGCTGACTTTTGGTTTTGCCAGAGGATGCCCCATCCTGGCTCCGCCCCCTCCCCCAAGGCCCCGGCCCCACTCCACCTCTTCCTGCCCCATCCCCCTAGACTTCCCCCACCTCCTGGAATGCCTCGTGCCTGCCAACCTCCCTCCCCTAAATACCTCCCACCTGCCGCTCACTCCTTTCTACCCCTCCTGCCTTAAGGACAAGGTGTGTGTGCTGGAGGGGTGCTCCGCCAGTTTTGAGGGGAGGCTATTTTCAGCATATTTACACACTTTCATTCTAGTTACTGAATGTATATCTATCATTGGTATCTCCCCTTCCTGATGTTTCCCACTTCTTGCTCTCCACCTGTGTCCGTTTTCCCCATCTCTCTCTGCTCCCCACCTCCTGGTGGTTCTGTCTCGCGCCCGCTCCCACCCATGAACTCAAAGCAGCTCTGTCTCCCCCCAACCCCAATGGCCAGCCCAGAAACTGCCCACCCTGACACAGAGAAATTGAATTCAACAGCCCGGCATAGAAATGCCCCATTCATTCATCCTGCTGTGTGGCTGCTGTGTCACTCCAGTTCCTCCCAGTCCCCAGGGTTGCAGCCCATCCCAGCTTTGAAGTTCACTCGCTGACTCCCTCACAACTCTGCAACTTTTATGGGAGGGGAGCCTCTGGTGGGACCATGGCCAAAGGCGGGGGGGGGGGAACTTCCTCTTTTGGAGGAAAAGCCCCTCAGGCAGGCTTGATTGGGGGCATGGGGGGGAAAAAGAGAGAGAAGAGAACAGCTTTCAGCTGGGCAAGCATTACGTTGCCAAGCATGAGAGCCAGTCATGGTGAAGAACCCGCAGGGAGGGTGTTCCCCCTCCTGTCCCCCCATGCACGGGGGAAGGGATGCGGAGCCCTGGGACCTAAATCAGAACTGTAGGGGTTGGGAGCTCCCAGAGCCTGTGAGGGAGGGGTCCGGGTACAGGCAGGGTCCGGGCTGGAGGAGGCTGCTCATTTGCGACTGGGGCTGCAGTGAAGCCCCTCTCACCTTTGGCCGCGCGCACCCGACAGAGCATGGGGAGGGGATGAGCTGCTGGCCCCAGCCCAAGTTCACTCATCAGACACAAGGGTAAACTTTTCTTAAAGGAGCCATGTGCTTTGGTTTGTCCCCCTGCCCAGCACTAAGTGGGTCTGCAGCTGGTTTCTCCTGGCTAGAGCAGGGCACAGGTCCTGGGGGAGACACCAAAGGGGGCTGAGAATGGCTGTCTCGGTCCTCGAGAAATCCCCCCCCCCCACCGGCCCCCAGCAGTCCCCTGTGGCCAGCCGAGAAGCTGCCTGCCTGTCTCCCCCAAAACCCCTGCCAAGAAGCTGCCCATGCTGTCTCCCCAACCCCTCCGCAGCTAGCACAGAAGCTGCTGTGTCCTGGCTGCTTGTCTCCCTAGCCCAGCTCCCTTTGCCCTGAAAATTAAAAGGACTCACACCTGCCTGCAGTGGGGTGGAAGCCTGCTGGGAGCTTCAGCAGCTGCAGGGGAAAGAGCTGATAGGTGAGGACTTCGCCGCTAAACAGCTGACTGGCCGCAGCCAGCCAAAGAGCTGATGAGGGCTGTTGCACATGCTAAATAGCTGATTGGCAGTTGCCAACAGCTGATCGCCCCTAGTGGGTGCTAAGCACCCACGGAGTCTATGCCTGTGCCTCTGTACATTTACTGGGATCACAGCAAGTTATTAGGGATAACAGGCAATGTACATCAACCTAATTAGGTCATTGTACATACTCCAGCCTTGCTCCCACCGATGTAAGTACCCTACTACACCAACATAACTCTACCTCCATGAGAGGCTTAGGGCTTATGTCAGTGTAGTTAGGGCAACACAGTGTCCATGCAGACACTCCATGCTGGAGCTGTGAAACTGACAAAAAAGCCAGGCAATCACCCCAGGATGGGCTGGGAGCAGGAGGAGGAGGAGCCAGGCTCCGTGGAGAACTATGCCAAGGTAAAAGCCCAGGCATAATTGCCCCACACTGCCCCAAAAATATTCCTGCTTCGGGCCTCCAGTGGGCTAGCACCAGCACTGATGGAGACTGGAAGTTCATTAAAGCCCTGTAAATTTTTTAAATTCCTTTTCCTGATTGCCTGGCTTAGTGAAGACACCTAGCACCGCTACATTGTTGAATGCAACTGCCCAGGTGACCATGCCAGTTATGCACTCCAGATGTGCGCCTGCTTAAAGTAGACAGGAGATATTGGATCTCATGGGCCCTGGGGAAGAGAGGCTGTGCAGGCACAGGTCCAAGCCACCCAAAGAAACGTCGACATGTACAAGAAGATTGCTCAGGTAATGCAGGAGAAGGGGTACAACATAGACTAGCTGCAGTGCCACATGAAAGCCAAGAAGCTGAGGCAGGAATGCCAGAAGGCCAACAATCGACCAGGTGCTAAAATGCAGATCTGTCGCTTTTACAAAGAGCTGCATGCCATATGTGGCGGAGACACCACATGCACAGCACAGGGGAGTCACAGGCCCCTGCTCTCAACAGTGAGGAGGTAGTGGAGGATATGGGACAGGCGACTGGGCGGATCCAGCTACACAGTGAACCAGGACATGTTTTTGATTCCAATGAAGTCCAGCCAGTCTAGCATAGGTGAGCCCGATGCAGGGGAAGAAACCTCAGGTAAGTGTGCAGATAAACTTTCACTACAGGAATGGCATTCCCAAAGTCGCAAAACACATCTTTTGGCTTTTCCTTAATTTACCCACGCTACAAGAGCTAGTGGTATAACCAAGAAAGGTAGAGTTATCTGCTTTTCATTCTCCTCTAGAGTTAGGTGGCAGGAAGGGTGTGGAGAACAGCATGAGTAGTAGTTTATGCATACAGGAATGTCCGTTGAATCCTCCTGAGAGACCTTGATGAAACTTCCATGGAAGTACCCTGCAACCCTCTGCCAAAGATTTCTATGGAGGGCTGCCTTATTTCTTCCTCCAAGGTAGGACACTTTCCCACATCACTCAACAATAACTTCAACAATAACTTCAGTATTGCATGATTGCAATACACAGGCTGTGCACCACATGGAACCAGGTACCGTCAGGATATCAGCCGCAGCTGTGCTCTCTCTGCCATTGTTACCCTGAGGAATGAGATATCAGCTAAAATCACCACCGCCTGTGGAAAATAATGCCAGTATTCAGTGCCAGTGCCCTCTTCTACTAAAAATCAATTGCAACCAAGCAATTCCCTCCTCCTTTCCCCAAGCCACAGAGGGTCATATTCACCATGGCTGGTGCTGTGACTGGTGCGGTGCACAAGCAGAAGTGAGAAGAGTGAAAGGGTAGTGCTTAAAATTTTTGGGTAGCAAGGGGAGTGAGCTCAGCATCTTAAGTTATGCTTTCTGTAGAAATTATGCTGACAACGGTACCTCTATGTTTTATCTGGAGGTGCTGCCATTACAGCCTTCAAGGTCTTCCTCTCCACACCCACAGAATGCCTGAGCCAGATAAGGAGGAGAAAGACAACGACTTAGGATGATCTGTTCAATGAGATCCTGCAAGCTAGTGCTGCATGGGACCATGAGCACAAGGCCTGGAGGATGGACATTGCGGACAGCCTGGAGAAGGAGAGAGTGAAGAATATAAAGGCCCAAGAGTCCCAGCAGTAAAAGGAGAGGCAAATGCACCAGGATATAATGGGGCTACTTGGGCAGCAAAACACACATGCTGCAGACTCTGGTAGACCTGCAGGTTCAACAATCCCATTTTTATTAGTTCAGAAGATATGCAGCTGAGTGCTCAGCAGTTCTGAGAGCAACCAATTACCTGTTACTGCACAGTGTCACACCCATAGGATCATTCACAAACAAAATGAATACATGCATTGAAAAGGTTATATTCCCCATATACAGTAATCACCACACAATTCCCACCAGGCCACAAAAGAGCAGGGCCAGGTAGAGCACTCTATTCAGGCTCAGAGTTAAAACAGTCTTTCAAAGCCTCCAAGC
Organism: Lepidochelys olivacea; assembly: GCF_965140295.1. Taxonomy (NCBI): domain Eukaryota; kingdom Metazoa; phylum Chordata; order Testudines; family Cheloniidae; genus Lepidochelys; species Lepidochelys olivacea. The sequence goes on along the minus strand of NC_140411.1, from coordinate 165,672,258 downwards.
CATACAGTTCCACAATAAGCTCTTTTAATAGCCGTTGTATCTGACTACTCAAATTGAGCAGACAGCCGCTCCACCTCTGCCCTCTATCCCAGCAGAGACTTTTCCCCCTTTGCTTCACAGATATTATGCAGGACATATCAGGCAGCTGAGACCATTGAGGTATTTTTCTCACTGAGGTCCAATTTTGTGAGTAAACTATGCCAACATCCATTCAAATGACCAAAAGCACATTCAACAGTCATTCTGCACCTGCTGAGCCAATAGTTGATGTCATGGGCACACAGATTCAGTGCTCTAGAACAGCTTTGAATTAGTCTTAGGCAGGACCCTTGTCAGTGTGGCACTCCCTCAGGTCACACACTCACTAGGGAAAACCTCCTCAGACTGACCGCGGAGTTTTCAGCACCCCCATTCCACGCCATGAGCTCCCCACAGTAGGTTCGTCTGAACGGGACACCTGGGGAAGTCTTACGCCCTCAAAGGGTGCATGCACGTCCAACTTCTACAATCAGCAGACACTCTCAGACAGAACTGTAAAAGAGAGGGGTTTATTAGTTGTCTGGAACACAGGGTAAGAAAGTTCTTCATTAGCACAAAAAGCAGGGAGTCCCAGCGAAGTCCATCTTGGTTGGGCCCCGAGCTTGGGTTCCCTCTCGAAAACCCACAAGAAGGAGACTGTCCTGTTTCCAGCAGCCCACACTCAGTCATGCCCATTTGCCCCTCTGTCCTTTGTTGTGTTTCCCAGGAAAAATTGGTCACCTGGCCTCCACCTCTTTGTTCTTCAATTTGACGCAGCAGTCTGGCTTCTTGCAGAGGATGTGCCCCCCCCCCCCCCCCCCCCCGCCATCAGTTTCTAAGTTACAAAATGTCTAGCCATTGTCTGGGCCCAGGCAGCTAGACAATCACACCTGTTCCTCTAGGAGTCTCTGCAAAGATCAAACACCATTTCACCACATAGTTAATCATGCAACACATAGGGGAAACTGAGGCACGCAGTATTCGTTCAAAATCTTAAGAAAATGCCACACTTCGTCACAATTGAATCATTCCTTGGTGCTGTCCAGGTAGCTGGTGTACAGCTTCATGAGCAATGGGTAGGCTGGATTGCCCAAAATTACTATTAATCCACCAATTGAGAAAGAAAGTCCCTGGGTGCAGCTTTCTGAAGAGTTCTGTATTCTTAAAGATGTGAGCAATTCATTCCCCAAGAAACAGCCAAGTTCCCCACTCATTTGGTTCTTTTTGTAGCTCTCCAAATACTCCAGGATTATGCACTCTGTGTTTGTAACGCTCATAATAGTGCAGAGCTGTGCAGGCTCTATGATGTCAGACAGCGAGGAGGGTCACGCAGGTTTGTGGGATTTTGAAAAAAAAAAAAAAAGAGCATGAAAATTATGGGATACAGATAACACCATGGAATGGAGACAGTTGCAAAAAGGAAGTTGACCCCATGGTCCCAGACACCCCTGCCTGACTCATTCTGGGCCCCTCACACAGTGTCAGAACCTCTCAAAAGACAGTGTACTGGATGGTGGCAAGTTGCACAGTGGGATACCTACCTCTGGTGCATCACACAGTGCACTGATACAAGCTTTACTGCGAGTACACACACCGCTGCCACAAGGAGTCAAACGATCTCTTAGAGATAGTGGCTACATGCTGATGTAACTTGAGTCAACATAAGTTTGTAGTGTAGACATCGCCTAAAAGGGAGTGGAAGTTCTTCATTCCTTTCTTCAGGGGTATTGTGTAACATTCATACTATTTTATAAAGCATCATTTGGTTGACATGCTACATTAAAATTCCCCTCACTGTTCCTCAGACATTCTTGTTAACTCCTGGAAATGTGCTGGAAATGGCCCACCTTGATTATCACTTCAAAAGGTTTTCTCTCCCCCCACCCCACTCTTCTGCTGGTAATAGCTCATCTTAAGTGATCACTCTCCTTACAATGTGTATGATAAACACCCATTTTTTCATGGTCTGCGTGTATATAAATCTCCTCACTGTATCTTCCACTTTATCCATCCGATGAAGTGAGCTGTAGCTCACAAAAGCTCATGCTCAAATAAATTGGTTAGTCTCTAAGGTGCCCCGAGTACTCCTTTTCTTTTTGCGAATACAGACTAACACGGCTGCTACTCTGAAACCTACATTAAAATGTATTTCTTAAATTCAATGCTCCCTCACAATCTGACATTTTGCACTATAAAAACTGTACTTTTTCAATAGAAAAGAAGTTTTATTTTCCTTATCTCTATTACTACATTAACTAAGATTGAAAATTCCAGATGTTTTTAATGGCTATTGGTCCCAGTATTGGCAAAACTGAAACCTATTCTTCATTCTCATATTTAAATCTCATCTTCATCTACATAACACTTATAATACAGGGTGGCAACATGCCTACAGCACTTAGGAAAACTAAGTCTTGAAAATAGTATGTACACTAAGAAGTCTATTTTTCCTCTGACACATGCATAACTTATCAGTGGCACTGACACACTAACAGGATACTAGGCCTTAAGTGATAAATAAAGTTTTAACTTTTCATGTAACTACAGTGTCTTTTAAAGTGAATACAACCTTAAACGTAAACACTGAAATCAGCAGTTAATACTGTTGCCAGTTTTTAAAAATGTAAACTCTCATCTTTAATGAATTGTAATTATCTGGAAGCTCAGAGACTTATTACTGGTCTACTGCCATGACAACCAGTACCTGTACTTTAAAAAATAAAATAAAATAAAATAAAATAAAAAAGACACTTAAATTTGGCCCCTAAATCTGATTATAAAAACATGCTTTTGCAAAAGATAAAAAACCAGTACAAATATTTCCTCAAGTTTTTAATCCAGCAAAAACAGTTGATTTAAAAACTAAACAATCCCTTGCAGTGTTTGAAAAGCAGCCATTACAAGTAATAAGAGCATAAAAGCAATATGAAACAACCGATTTCCATCTTTTTCTACATTTTTAATAATCCAAGCATTACTAGTAACATAGCCAAAGATCTCTTTACAACAGAAGGCACTGATCCTGCAAACATGTACTCACTCACTTGCTTAAATTTACTTGTGTGAGTAGTACCATCAACTTCAAAGAGACTACTCAAACAAGCGAAGTAAAGCATGTAGGGCTCCGTCTATGCTAGGAATTTATGGTGGTATAACTGTGTCGCTCAGGGGGATGGAAAATCCACATCCCCAAGCAACAGAGTTACACCAACCTAACTCCCACTGTAGACAGTGCAATGTTGACCAGAGGGCTTCTCCCATGGACAAAGCGACCACTTCTTGGGGAGGTGGAGTACCCAGACCACCAGGAGAAGCCCTCCCATCTGCGCAAGTCCCGTCTTCACTGAAGCACTACAACAGCGCCGCTGCAGCATTTTAAGTGTAAACAAGCCCTGAGTATAGGCAGGTTCTGAGTTTAGTATATTAAGATGTCAAGGTCTGCTTGCAATCATTTCTTTAAAAACCGATTATTTCTTTAGAACTAAATCCTCAGGTTAGGGACCCTCACCACAAACCTGAAGACACCTAACTAAGCACACGCTATCTTCACTCAGAGGAGCAGCTATCCAAAAAAATCAAAATCATTACCTGCATATATTTGTTTAAGTTCCAGAATTATTCCTCTTAAGGTCACGTAGGTTAAAATATAGCCTATCAGCGGGCACAGCCAACAGTGGCCGCTGGTTTAATGCAAGGGAGTTGCAACAGAAGGGCATGGGATCTCTGCAACAGGAAGTCTGTGGGACAGGGTCACCCCCCAGCAGGCGCCGCTGGAATGCGGGGGGTCACCGGCCTTTGCTCTCAAGCAGCGCTTGGCAGGGGACCGGGCGAGGGGGGGCCAGGATCCAGGCAAGTGCTGCAAATGCTTCACCGACCGGCCTCCAAGGGCTCCCCACCTCCCAGCTGCCTGCGGACGTTACGTTCCACCCAGACGCCCGGCCCCCACCGCATGACCGGCTCCTCACCAACGGCCTTCCCAACGGCCGCCCAACCGCCCCACGCCCGCGCCGCGGCCCGCCAGCGACGCCCCACGAGAGCAGCCGGCTCAGGCAGCCCTCGGCTGTGCCGCAGCCCCCCCGCGCGGCCTCCCCGGCCAGCGGCCGAGCACGAGCGGGGCCGCCAGGCAGGGAGCGACGGGCACCCCCGGGGCACGGCCAGCTTCTGCTCCGGCTCTCCCTGCTCTGCCCGCGGCCGGGCGGCGAGCTCTCCTCCGGCAGCCCAGCGAGCCGGAGCGCGCCCTCCGCCCCCCCCCCCCACGGTGCAGCGCCCTCCGCCCCCCACGGTGCAGCGCCCGGCTCCGAGCCCCGGCAGCCGCCGCCGCCCGGACGGCAGGGAAGGGAGAGGCCACAAAGTGACCGAGCCGCCATGGCACCGGCGGGGCTCGCGGCAGCTCCCCGGGGCCCCAACCCGCGCTCACCCGGCACAGGGTGTCCTGGAAGAGGCGCGGGTCCAGGTTGCAGGCGATGGTGGCGGTGGGCAGGTCCCGCAGCGCCACCGCCTCCATCTCGCAGTCGATGAAGCTCCAGTCCGACTCGGCCTCCGGCGGCGCCTCCTCCCCGGGCTGCTGCGGCTCCCGCTCGCTGCCTGCCGGGCCCCTCCCACCCGCCGCGCCGGGCAAGCGGCTGCAGCCGGCGCCCTCGCTCTCCATGGGGCGGTTGCGGGGCCCCTGTCCCGGCCCAGCCGGGCGGCGCTGCGGGCTCCTCCTCGGTTGACGGCGCCGCCTCCGCCCCCGGCGTTAACCCTTTCCCCGCCGCGCAGGCACTGCGGCCCGGGGCAGCCGCAGCCAATGAGGCGCCGCGCTGCCTCTACCTCAACAGGTGACCGGCCCGCCCGCCTGAGCCCCGGCCGCCATCTTGGGTGAGGGCAGCGGCCCCACTTCTCCCACAGCCCAGCAGCGGGCAGCCGGCGCCTCCAGCTGCGCGGCGCGCGGAAGCTCCCCAGGGCGTAGCGCCGCCAGCATGGGCCAGCAGCCCTCGGGGGGAGGATCGTGGCTGTCCCCGGCCAGGGAGAAGTAGAAAATATCACCCCCTGGACCGGTCCGCTAGCTGGGTGTCTTCCTGGAAAACGGCAAAGACATTGCCCCGCTTGTGGGGGGCATGCTCACCCCCAGCAGGTCACCCCTCCTGAGGCTTCACGGAGACAACGGCTGTGAAAGGGGCTGATGTGTAAAGGCCAGCACCCCAGCACGCTTTAGTTTTGTGGTGCGGTCACCGCCATACACAAGCCAGGGCTCCGCCCTGTAATTAATTAGGCAGCAGGTTTGGTATAAACGAGAGGACGTGCCCACTTTCCACCCACTGCACAAGGAACCTGTGGAACTCATTGCCATGCATGTGCTGGTTGATGGCCAAAAGTACGACCAGTTTAAAAGAACTGGATAAGTTCATGGAAAATAGGTCCAGCTACGGCTGTTAGCCAAGATTGCCCAAACATGGGCTGGACTACCTGAAACCTCTCCCTACAAGAAGCTGGGGATGGAAGACGGGTGGATCATGCCATAATGGCTCTTTTCTGTACACTCCCACGGGAGCGCTACTGTGCACAACTGCTAAAGACAGCAGAGTGGGTCAGCTAGACCATGGTCTGAAGCAGTATGGCAGCTCTTTTGTTTTTATGTGTATTGCAGCATATCAACCTTTTCTTGTCATTGAAGTACATTTATCCTACTTATAGATAGACGGGGGCAGGGAGCGGGGGAACAGATATTAGACACCAAATAAAGGACAAGTGTTCAGCAAAAACAAAGAAGCCAGGTGATTTATGATCAGCTACACAAGACTTCTTACCCACATTAAGTTTAGATCATTTTTTTTGTTTGTTTTTTTTGTTCTGCAAGGCAGAACATTATGTAACAACATTATGTGGGCAGTTGCAACTTATTGTGCTGGAGGAATTGTGCAGCTAATCTTATTCATGAACTTATATGTGTGGTACCTTATTTCTAAGACAAACTGTCTTTGCTTGATATTAATGATATTTCGGATTTAAATGGCTGTTGTAGGAGGGAGTGTAAATATGATTTAAAGTCAGCCTTATGTTCTTTACTTCTAACCTTAGCTGTACCAAGTGAAGCAATGTAATAGTTGAGGATCTGCATCAGTATCTTTGCATCTCCTTCACTTCTTTCCTTTCCCTTCCTTACAAAGTCCCAAGCATGTAAACATCGCTGTCCCTAAAATGGAGCCAAACTAGAGCACTATTTATGCTCTCTTCTCTCCCCCTCCTCATCTGGACTCTGCTTGGAATTCAAATCTTTTTATCAAAATAACTTTTAAAAAAATCTCAGCTATATGTTACATATTTCTCTCCAAATAAACACACTTTTCCGTGTGCACACATACAGCTGTGTTGAAGAGAAAAACAGTTCCTTATAGGTAAGGTCAGGCTTGACAAAGCCCTGGCTGGAATGATTTAGTCGGGGATCGGTCCTGCTTTGAGCAGGGGTTGGACTAGATGACCTCCTGAGGTCCCTTCCAACCCTGAGATTCTATGATTCTATGATTTCAGGTACTTTCAGGTCCATTCCTACAGGCCAGAGGAGCAGTAGTGATCAACATCTCCCATAGATTAGCTGGCTAGTTAAGAAATGTGTTTAACCTAAGTAAACAAATAGATTCTACAGATATTTAAGTAGGATCAATTTCCAGGGGAGCTGCCAAAGACAAGGAGTTTTAGAAGCACACCTCTTCACAAAATTTGCATGGGTGTCCAACTACGTAATCTGAGCAATTTATCCCAGAACAAGTTTAATACTGTGTACAAGACAGAAGAAGTATGTTAATAAATGCACCTTATTTTCTACACGTGCATATGACAGGTAAGAGGAGAGAAAGGTCTAAAAAAAAGTGGAAGAACAGTTTAATAGTCCAAGGACATTAGACTGGTCTCTCACTTCAGGGAGCCCTCTAATACTGAATACCTGGCCATTAACTAACCTATCTACTTTCCTATAATGAATTTGATGAGAAAGGACTCTTTTTTTTACAAAATTCCTCAACTTCCTTCATAACTAGCTCCAGTAGGGAATAGTGAGTCTTTGTCGGCTTAAAAGTAGGTACTGAGTTTCCATTGTAAGTTTAAATGGCAAAAATTCCCAGGAGACAATTTGGTCCTTAGACAATGGCTCAAGGCACCAAAGTGCATCTGACATTCCATTGTGTAGAGGGTATTGATACATACACACACACACAAGTCAATACGTCACCTGTTCCCAAACTACGTTCATATTTTATTTCAGTTCAGACATCTGGAGTTCAGTTCTGTGATCATTCACCTTATGCCATGACTACAGAAACATACTTTTTTGTTAATGTACATTAAAGTCTTTAAGTACATATGTAAAAATATACTACCAGGTGTCATAACCAGACTAAACTAATTTAGACTATTGTGGCGCAGTTCTTTAAAAAAAAATCCATTTCTTAATCATGGTATGGCAAACAGCGAAACCGTAGTTTAAAATATGTTGCTGCTATGGTAGGCAAATCTTGTCTTCCAAAATGCAGCATGGAGTAAATGTATATGGCAAAGTAATGAACTTCTGAAAAACTGCTATAGCATTCACATGCCACTAATGATCAGCATTGTGTAAGGTTTATGGCAAAGACAATAGCCCCACTATTTGACTTAGCTACTGCATCCTGAGGCAGTACTGTTGGTCTTTTTTCAAATTGATCTACATGTCAATAGACTTCACAGTGGAACATAGTACTGTGTTTGAAACTGATAAGTTACTGGTTTTAAATTAATTCCAACTTCATCCTATTGCAAGAAGGTGAAGAAGATTGTAGTGAAAACAGAGTAATTTCTTGCCATTTAAAAAGGTAAATCTATTCATACTCAGTCTTCTAGGCAGGAAAAAACCTCAGTTTTTATCATCTTCCTCTTGGAGATAACTCACATTCTAAATACATCATATTTTCACTAGTATCCACGTCGTCATGTTCTGTACTTTCATCCAGTCTGGACACATGTTTCCACCAGTATTCACAGACTCCAGCAAGCAGTATTTATTATCAGTATTTTTAAAAAGCCAACGTTGATATGATTTGCTTTCAAGTGCAAAATTGCTCCAATCTCTAGACAGCTAACTCCATTTTTTCTCTCTCACTTTTCCAGTAAGCCTGCATAGCTGCTCAACCAGTCAAGTCAGAGTTAGTTCTTGACACAAATTGTGAAATTCATCTCAGTGCAGACAACTTGTACCAAAAAAAAAAAAAAAAAAAAAAATCAATCTATGCACCACTTAGGTCCTAGAACTCTGCACGGGGCAATTTCACCTGCAAAGAACAATGGAATCTGATCTGAGATTTAGCAAGGCAAGCATATTTCTTAAATCTAAAAATGCCTCTTCTGTAATTATAATATAATTTAATTCAAATAATAATTTCCTTTTATACAAGTGAACAGGGCATTTTCTTCAATAAGAATGTTTATTCCTTTCACCAGTAAAGAGTGATTGAGCAGTTCAGCTTCAAAATACTTAGACTGAAATCATGTATTCTTAACATTTGTACATTTATCATGTAAAAATTGGAGCATGAATCCTGTCATCTTGCTTATTATGTATTATATTACAAGATACCTAGTGGGCACTCAGAACAATGAGGAGTGCAATAGAGAAGACTGTTTGGTAATCGTAACTAAAATTCCAGATTCCTACAAAATAGCCATATTATTTATTGTTTTTCTATTACAGAAAAATAGAAAATACGTCTAGCTGAGATCAGGGCCTCCTGGTGCTAGGCACTGTACAAATACATGGTAAGAGAGAGGTCTGTGGGGCAGAAACTTACAGTCTAAATAAAAAAGACAAAAAGGAAGCATTATCCCTATTTTACAAATAGGGCACTGAGGCAGAGATTAAGTGACTTGCCCCTACATCATATTGAAAGTTTGCAGCAGAATTGAAAATTGAACCCAAATCACCTGAATCCCAGTTCCATGCTTTTAATCACAAGACCATTCTTCCTCTTTATTGTTAAATATGCAATGAACACCAACATATGAGTGGGCTGAGAGAATCTGATAAAACACAGAGGGGAAAATAGAGATAGACCCCTGAGCAACAAAGTTCAGATCTGGGGTTTTGTGCATCTCTAGAAGAAGATACATCAAAGAGAAAATAAGATGATCAATGGTACAGGTTCCTTTAGGGCGAGAAGCAAACTTTCTATCATAAAATGATATACCATCACATTCAGTAACAAGTGACTTAAAATTTTTTTCTGTTTTAAGTACAGCATGAATAGCAAACACCACCACCTAGTGGCTGATGAAAAAAGCAATGGAAATCTTTTGTAAGATTTGGTTTTATTTAAAAAAAGACAAAACAAAAAGTTCTTGCCTCTCAAATGCAGACTGACAAGCTATGCCAACATGTGCAAAACAATCAAACCCAATATACCTATGCTTCTTACTTCTCATTAAGTGTATTCAGTGAATTTTTTGTGAAATCAGATCATGGGACCCAGTGAATGTACACAGGTACATGGTGCTGTATAACATGTTATCTATGTGCATTGAGTCTGTCATTATCCCTATTTTAATATCAAGATTTTAAACTTAGAGTAAACCAGCACACTACCCTCTTTCTGCAACTAATCAGTTCATTTACTTCAGGAATGGGATTCAAATGTCATCCAACCAAAACACCAAATTCATACCTCAGTCATCAGATTATTGTTCAGCTAAAGATATGCCACATGTGTAATACAGAAGAGTTGAGGGTTTGCATTTTTTTGTTATATCAAAAGATCTAATGCCAATTCCCATTTGTCTCCCTGGTGTCAGCTTTCTGTGACAGTGATTTAGCCCCCTATCTGACTTCTCATGGTTGATTCTGCCTCATTGGGGTTCAGAGCCAGATTAAAGCACAGGCAGCTCTAATGGAAGCCAGTAGTACCCCCACAGAAAAATAATTTTCTATATATGGGCCCAACTCTCTCCCCTCCTAGCAGTGCCTATATAAGTGCAGGTGCTTCAGTGATGTGAGCATTTCCAGGCTTTTGTGAGATCTCCGTGGCGTTGGAAGAGTTACCATTGGGTGGGCAAAGCATGGAAAAAGAGGGGTACCTTGTTTGAGGAAGTTAGGTAATGAGCAGGGCCCAGCACCTTCATAGCTGTGGACAGCAGTGACAATACAGCACACAATCCATAATCAATAGACTTTCTTCCCTCTTACACCTAGCACTTACAAGGACCTATTCCTGCCCCCAAGTCAGGAACAACTCTAGATACTTGGTATGCTCCCAGCTCCACATGGAGTGGGTGGCTTTTCTTTTGGAAGGGACTGTGTCATCTGAGAGAAATATGGGAATTGCTGAAATATTTTTTCAAAGGGACTAGTAATATTAGGTATAGCGGAAGTCATCTGCATGGGGGACAAGGCAGAAATATACAAATTCAATGGAGTAATAGGTAGCAAGCCCAGAGTCCCTTTATCCCTTTATTTAGGAGGGCGGTGAAACACTGGAATGTGTTACCTAGGGAGGTGGTGGAATCTCCTTCCTGAGAAGTTTTTAAGGTCAGGCTTGACAAAGCCCTTGCTGGGATGATTTAGTTTGGAATTGGTCCTGCTTTGAGCAGGGGGTTGGACTAGATACCTCCTGAAGTCCCTTCCAACCCTGATATTCTATGATTCTTTCAAGGCTGGGAAGAAGGAGAACACATTAAGGGAGCACAAGTGGTTAAGGAGTCTTCAAAAAGAGAAATTAAAATACAAAGTTTAAGTAACTGATTCAGAACCATCAAGTTGTATTGCTAGCCAATGTAACTGATCGTATTACTGTTACCCTCATCCTGAATTCCCTCCTATTGTTTGTTATGCACACTTTTTGCAACTTGTCTTTAATTAGATTGGAAGCTGATCTGGGCATGGAATGTCTTCCAGTATTAGTCTGTATTGTGAACAGCACCATGAAACCACCAATGTCACTGGCAGCTTTGTATCCCATACCAGATTTAGTAGTGACATGTCAATATCTCTGCATTACACGAAGGTACCAGGTTAGCATGTACGCCTCCTGACTTTCAAAATATGCTACTGGCAAGTTAATTTCTAAATTAGGAAGAGAAAGGCAAAGTTGATGTGGAAGTAAACAAGCCACTGATTTCAGGAGCAATCAATCAGATGATCTCTGGTTGCTCTTTGACTTTATAGCACACCTTTACAACATGTTATTGAGCAAATAAATTGAATTGGTAAACGCCTTTGAAAAGGCATAATAAAATAAGACGATAATAGCAAAGATCAGGTTAAAAGCTGTTAAAAGAAAAGCTAAAGTTGGGTTCTCATCTGCCTGATCCTGTGGGGAAAAATAGACGGCATCATGCTACATAGTAACCTGCCACTGGTTTGGACATTAATGACAATTAGAGGATTGAATCCCAAACACAATGTCTATCTGGGAGTGTCATACCTGTCTCTGACAGACAACTAAAGGGTCTGCCTTTTTCTTACAGTTCAGCTTCATTTGTGTAACTTGTCATGCCAATAAAGTCCCACTGAATTGAACTGGAAAAAAAATGAAACCTAACAAGAGTCAGCTGTATGGATTTCATAGGAATTCTACATCAATGTCAGATGAGCAGAATCATGGAAGTTTTAAAATTAAGATTTTAAAAGTTATTTCTATGATTTTAGCAATAAGCGCATCAAATAGCATTCACCCAAGTAGAACTTTTGCTAACTTTCAACAACTTTAACACATTTATATTGAGAATTACAAGTAATCTGTTCAACTTTTTAATTTATTTTATGTATGATATTCAGTAATTCATTTCTTAGTTACCATATACTCATTATAAGACCAATATTTAATATACATCTCATTGTATGTGCACCTTATTTCTATTTAATCCATGTAATTCAAGTATTTAGAAACTTACTATCTCTCCAATCTGGTCATTTATTTTTTTTTGTAATATTTTATACTTGATGTTATAGCACAACTTTAAATTAAAAAGCATGATTTTTTTTTACACTAATGGTGAGATTGAGGTGTGAGCATTCCATCAGAAGCCAAATTAAATTGAAAGGAACAGAGAGGAACCCAGTTCTGCAAGGGATAATCGCTTGTAAGAGCTAAGCTAAAATTTAGAACATAAATCTTAGCTTTGGAGGTAACCATAAACAAACAATGTATAAATGAACAGTGATGGGGATGCTGAGCAGTAGAAGTTTTAAGCAATTGTTGCAAGAAACTGAGGCAGCAGTAAGATGAGAAACAGGAACTAGAGTAAGCCAGAATTTTATTGATATAAGTCAATAGGACTAAGGTGACAAGGGAGAGTCAGAAAAAGCACCAGCATTATTGGGTGGGAAAGTATCTTGTCTTTTTAAAAATCAAGCTCCAGTTGTTTCCAAGTTTAGTATTAGAGTATTAGAATAGTCTAATACATCTAGTTAGGGTGTTAGGGCATACATGTATGGTTGTAAGTGCCAGCTAATATAAGGAGGGAAATATTTACATAGTTAAAAATAGGTACAAAATTCTACTGTACATTGATTAAATTTTTTGAGAATCCAGAAGTGTGCTAGACACTGCAAAACAAGTAATGGCATATTCCCTGCCCCAAATAGTTTACATTCTACAGATTGACTTCAAGTGGAGTTGTGATTGCTCAGTGCTTTTGAAAAAAAAAATCAAGCTCTAAATTTAACATGAGTGACACAAGAGGCAAGACTCAAACAGAAAAAGAGGACAGGAGGAGAGAGGAAAGAGAAAGGTGGCAATAGTAAGATCATACAGTTACTTAGTAAGGCCCTAATCCTGCAAAGATGTATAGAATCATAGAAATGTAGGGCTGGAAGGGACTTTGAGAGGTCATCTAGTTCAGCTGCTTGCACTAAGGTAGGACCAAGTAAACCTAGACTATCCCTGACAGGTGTTTGTCCAACATGTTCTTGAAAACCTACAGTGATAGGGATTCCACAGCCTCCCTTGGAAACCTATTCCAAAGTCTAACTGCCTTGTAGTTAGAAAAAAAATTCTTATATTTAACCTAAGATCTCCCTTGCTGCAGATCAGGGGTAGGCAACCTATGGCACGCGTGCCAAAGGCGGCACGTGACCTGATTTTCAGTGGCACGCACACTGCCCGGGTCCTGGCCACCGGCCCGGGGGGCTCTGCATTTTAATTTAGTTTTAAATGAAGTTTCTTAAACATTTTAAAAACCTTATTTACTTTACATACAACAATAGTTTAGTTATATATTATAGACTTATAGAAAGAGACCTTCTAAAAACGTTAAAATGTATTACTGGCCCGCAAAACCTTAAATTAGAGTGAATAAATGAAGACTCGGCACACCACTTCTGAAAGGTTGCCAACCCCTGCTGCAGATTGAACCCTTTACTTCTTGCCCTGCCCTCAATGGACATGGAGAACATACCATCCTTTTTATTTAGCCCTTAACATATTTGAAGTCTGTTATAAAAGATTCTGTCTCCCATCCCCAGTCTTCTTTTCTTAAAACCAAAATGTCCTTTAATAAAACCCCCAAAGATAGATTAGGTTTTCTAAACTTTATCGTTTTTGTTGCTCTCCTCTGGAGTCTCTCTAATTTTTCCACATCTTTCCTAAAGTGTGGCACCCAGACACAGCCCTCCAGCTGAGACCTCACCAGTCACGTTGCTAAATAAAGTGGGCCAGTTACATCCCATGTCTTACATATGGCACTCCTGTTAATATACCCCAGAATTATATTAGTCTTTTTTGCAGCTGCATGACAATGTTGAGTCCCATTCAAATTGTAATCCACTACTACTCCCAGATTCTTTCTGTAATGTAATGCTTTCATTTGCTTGCATTGATTTCAGACCAATTCTCTAATTTGTCATCATTTTGAATTCTAATTCTATACTCTAAAGTGTTTGCAATCCCTCCCAGCTTGGTGTCATGTGCAAATTTTATAAGCATACTCTCTATTCCATTATCCAAATCATTAATGAAAATATTGACTAGTAACAGACTCCTGTGGGATCCCACTAGATACAACCCTACAGTTTGACAAACTGTTGATAGCTACTCATTGAGTACAGCCTTTCAACCAGTTTTTCATGCACTTTATATTCATTTAATCTAGACTACAGTTCCTTAGTTTTCTTATGAGAAGCTCAGTGATAGTGTGTTAAAAGCCTTACTAAAAAAAAAATAAAAAATCAAGTGATATATTTTTATCTACTGCTTCCCCCATCCACTAGACCAATAACCCTGTCAAAGAAGGAAATTAGGCTGTTTTGGCATGATTTGTTCTTGCCAGAGCCATGCTAGATATTCCTCATCACCCCCTTATTCTTTAGGTGCTTACAAATTTACCATTTAATAATTTGTTCTTTTTCCAGGTATCAAAAGAAGGTATATTGGTCTAGAGTTCCCTGGGATCTTTTTTTTAAAAAGACCTTTAAAATACAAGGTACTATGTTTGCCCTTCTCCAGTCCTCATGGACCTCACCTGTCCTCCATGAATTCTCAAAGATAATCATTAACAGTTCTGAGATTACATCATCTAATTCCTTATGTACCCTAACATGAATTTCATCAGGTCCCACTGACTTGCATACTTCTAACGTATCTAAATATTCATTAACCTTTTCTTTCCCTGTTTTGGGCTGTGTTCCTTCATCTTTGTTGTTAGCACAATCAAAGTATCTGATTGCAATTTACCTTTTTTGTGAAGACTAAAGCAAGCTTGGCATGAAACACCTCAGCCTTCTCGATGTTTTCTATTACTACCTCTCCTCCTTTGCCAAGTAGACGACCTGCAGTTTTATTCACCTTTCTCCTCTCCTAATGTATTTACAGAACCTCTTCTTATTGCTTTTTTATGCCTCTTGCTAGACAACTTATTTTGTGCCTTAGCCTTGCTGATTGTCCCCACATGCTTGTGCTATTCTTTTGTACTCACCTTTTGCAATTTGTCCCTGTTTCCATTTTTCATAGGATTCCTTTTTGATTTTCAGATCATTCAAGAGCTCCTAATGGAACCATATTGACCTCTTGCTATTTTTCCTCTCTTTCCTTTGCATTGGGATAGTTTGCTTTTGTACCTGTAACATTGCCTCCGAGAAACTGCCAGCTCTCCTGAACTCTTTTCCCTTAGACCTTGCCTAACAGTTCTCTGAGTTTGTTGAAGTTTGTTTTTTGAAGTCCATTGTCCTTATTCTACTGCTCCGACTCCTTTCTTCCATTAGAATCATAATGAACTCTAATCATTTCATGATCACTTTCACACAAATTGCTTTCAACCTTCAGATTCATAACCAATTCCTGTTAGTTAGAACAAAGTCTAAAATGGCTATCCCCCTTCCTCTACCTTCTGAAACAAGAAGTTGTCCCCCCATACATTGCAAGAACTTAGTGGACATTGTGTTTTGCCATACTACTTTTCCAACAGACATCTGGATACGTAAGCTCCCCCATTACTACCATGTCTCGTGTGTTGAATATTTCTGTTATTTGTTCTAGAAATACCTCATCTACCTTCTCCTCCTCCTGACCTCGTGGGTCTTCTGTAGAGCCCTACCATAACATTATCTCTGTTTTCCCCCTTTTATCTTCATCTAAAAACTTCCCACTGGCCTGCTTCCCACCTCCTTCTGGACCTCAGAACAAGGTACTTGCTTAACCTTAAGCATGTGAATAGTCCTATTGAGCTCATGTACAAATCATGAGGCTTGTTTAAATAATGTTGCTATTATTTGTGGAGGATTTTTAATGCGAATTACTATCAATAGGAACAATACACTCTTCACTGAAAGGGATGAGCGGGGGCAAATTGTGAAGCCATGAACCTCCAGGGTCTACACAGCCAGGGAGGAGAAGGATTTGTTTGGTACCATCCTTCCCCTCATTTCTTGTGTGCAAGACAGGATAACTGAGTTTTCAGAAGGGATGTGGATGTGGTGGCAGAAGGGAATATTGAGGCTGGCATTATTTGCATAGTGGAGGAGGTGAGATGAGGCAGGAATGGCTACGACTACAGTACTCAGGCTTTGCATTACATTGGAATTCCTGCAGCACATTCAAAACCATTATTTTATTAAGTATGATGTGGGACAAGAGAAACAGTACAGTTCTAGTGGAGATTTTGTTAGTTTACTTTTACGTTAAACAGTAGAGGTTTTAGACTGTTTTTCAATGTATTCTATTTCCAATTTTTCAATGTGCTGCAGAATTTTGTATTGAAAACAAAACTCTGTTGTATATGTTTCGTTGGTGAGCAGGAGGTATCGAGAGCTTGTGAGAGGTAGGTGGGACTTCTGGCATCTAAAAAGGAAATGCATCTATTTCTTTCCACCTTGTCAGTTGAGATGGAGGGAACTTGAGATCTAGATTTCCATCCCATCCTTGACAACCACCAGCTTGTTAGAGGTCCCTTATACTATCTTTTGTTGAGGTTTGTCTATTTTAATTTTTTGAAGTAATGTGGAAAGAATTTCCATGTACAAGATCTATCTGCATGCACCTAGGACACTATACTGCTTTATTAAAGCTGTACCAATAAGCAAAGAAAATTAAAACCAAAGTAAAAATAAAGGATACAAAACCTGGTTGTCTCAAATAAATTACCCAACACTCTGCTTTTTCTTCCTGTTTGCATCAGTCTGCCTCCAACCTCTGTTTACACAAATGTTTCTTCTGTTATTGCACATAGCTAGCTCTTCCACAGCAGACTGCCTCTAAGCAGCTGTGAAGGGAACTGATTGCCCCTAATCAGCTTAATGCTGGAGAGCTGAGAACACTAAACACAGATGGCATCCTTTTTTCCTTGTTACCTCCTCTATGAAAAATGAGGTATCTGTTTTAATTTTGTTTGGCTGAACTGAGTACTATGAAATACAAGATGATAGAATACCACATTCAATTTTAGTCAAGTATTTAAAGAATCAACAAAAGAGTGGCAAATCTAAATTTACATACTCAGTGGTAAAGTAAAAGTTAGAGTCCTCTAAAGCTATTTAATGGGACTCTTTTCCCTACCAGCAACACCGTAACATGGATGGGAGAAGGGGAGACATAGATTAAATATATGTGTAATAATACTTTGTGTATATAGCACTTTTCATCCAAAAGGGTTAGATTGTGATATGCTTGTGGTGTAGAGCAGTGGCTCTCAACCTTTCCAGATTACTGTACCCCTTTCAGGAGTCTGATTTGTCTTGCATGCCCCCAAGTTTCACCTCACTTAAAAAACTATTTGCTTACAAAATCATATGTAAAAATTAGGACTGTCAACCAATTAAAAAAATTAATCACGATTAATCGCACTGTTAAACAATAATTGAATACCATGTATTTAAATATTTTTGGGATATGTTGTCTACATTTTCAAATATATTGATTTCAGTTACAACATAGAATACAAAGTGTACAATGCTCACTTTATATTTATTTTTGATTACAAGTGTTTGCACTGTAAAAAAATAATATTTTTCAATTCACTAATACAAGTACTGTAGTGCAATCTCTTTATCATGAATGTAGAATTATGTACAAAAAACTGCATTCAAAAATAAAACAATGTAAAATTTTGGAGCCTGAAAGTCCACTCAGTCCTATTCCTTGTTCAGCAAATCGCTCAAACAAGTTTGTTTACATTTGCAGGAGATAATGCTGCTCACTTCTGGTTTACAATGTCACCTGAAAGTGAGAACAGGCATTCTCATGGCACTGTTGTAGACAGCGTTGCAAGATATTTACATGCCAGATGTGCTAAAGATTCATATACCCCTTCATGCTTCAACCACCTGTCCAGGGGACATGCGTCCATGCTGATGACAGATTCTGATCCATAACAATCCAAAGCAGTGCGGACTGACATTTCATTTTCATTATCTGAGTCAGATGCCACCAGCAGAAGGTTGATTTTCTTTTTTGGTGGTTCAGGTTCTGTAGTTTCCACACTGGAGTGTTGCTTTTTTAAGACTTCTGAAAGCATGCCCCACACCTCGTCCCTCTCAGATTTTGGAAGGCACTTCAGACTCTTAAAACTTGGGTCAAGTGCTGTAGCTATCTTTAGAAATCTCACATTGGTACCTTGTGTTTTGTTGAATCTGCAGTGAAAGTGTTCTTAAAATGAACATGTGCTGGGTCATTGTCCGAGACAGCTATAACATGAAATATATGGCAAAATGCATGTAAAACAGAGCAGGAGACATACAATTCTCCCTAAAGGAGTTCTGTCACAAATTTAATTAATGCATTCTTTTTTTTAAAAAAAGTGTCAGCAGCATGGAAGCATGTCCTCTGGAATGGTGGCCGAAGCATGAAGGGGCATATGAATGTTTAGCATCTCTGGCATGTAAATACCTTGCAATGCCAGCTACAAAAGTGCCATGCAAATACCTGTTCTCACTTTCTAGTAACATTGTAAATAAGAAGAGGTCAGCATTATTTCTTGTAAATGTGAACAAACTTGTTTGTCTTAGCAACTTGTTGAACAAGAAGTAGGACTGAGTGGACTTGTAGGCTCTGAAGTTTTACATTGTTTTGTTTTTGAGTGTAGTTATTTAACCAAAAAAAACCCAACCCTACATTTGTAAGTTGCACTTTCACAATGAAGAGATTGCACTGCAGTACGTGTACAAGGTGAATTGAAAAATACTATTTCTTTTGTTTATCTTTTACAGTGCAAATATTGTAATAAAAATAATATACACTTTAATTTCAATTACAACACAGAATACTATACGAAAATGTAGAAAAACATCCAAAATATGTAATAAATTGCAATTGGTATTTTCTTGTTTAACAGTGCGATTCATTTTTTTAATCACAATTAATTTGAGTTAATCACGTGAATTAACTGTGATTAATCAGCAGCCCTAATAAAAATACAAAACTTTCACAGCACGCTATTACTGAAAAATTGCTTAGTTTCTACTTTTTACCATATAATTATAAAATAAATCAATTAGAATGTAAATATTGTATTTACGTTTCAGTGTATAGTATATAGAGCAGCATAAACAACTCATTGTCTGTATGGAATTTTAGTTTGTACTGACTTTGCCAGTGCTTTTTGTGTAGCCTGTTGTAAAACTAGGCAAATATCTAGATGAGTTGCTGTACCCCCATAACACCTCTCCGTACCCTTGGTTGAGAACCACTGTCATAGAGTACTATTCAACATAACTAACTTGTATGGACTTCAGTGGGCCTACCTGTGGGATTAGGTACAACTCAGTGCTATGGGCCACAATGTTTCACAAACTAAGGTCAACAGTTTCACACAGATCTTTAAGTAAGTTAATCACTTAAATCGAAACTGAGGAACCTAACCAAATAGTGCCTGATTTTCAGAGATACTGGGCATCCACAACTCCCAGTGAATTTAGTGCAGATGCTCAGCACCTCTCAGAACCCAATAGGTGTTTAATTTGCTGTATTTAGGTTAGAAAGTTTTGGCCTGTGACTACGTAGCTTCATCAGTGATTGTAGACATCTCTGCAGTAGAAAGCAGAAGTCAGGTGGACAAGGAGCATGCAGGCTGCTACACAATAGTGAGAGGAAGGAAAGTTATAATCTAAGTCAGTAAGGGCTTGTTTACGTTACCCGCAGGATCGAGGGGCAGCGATCAATCCAGTGTGTGGGGGGTGTCGATTTATCGCGTCTAGTCTAGACTCGATAAATCGACCGCCGAGCGCTCTCCCGTCGACTCCCGTACTCCATCGGAGCAAGAGGCTCAGGCGGAGTCGATGGGGGAGTGTCAGCACAGAACAGAACAGATATTGTTTTTTCAGATATCACACAAAAGATCACCTCCCCCATGACTTTTCGCTAGTCAAATGAATGCAGTTATTCAATACTTTGATCAAATGTAGGGTTAAATTAATGCTGCAGCATTTGAACAGTGGTTTTAGTTATTTCCATGATGCTTAGGCCACAGAACCATCATTTTTATTGACAACACTATAATATCCTTCACAGCAGAGCCTCAGTTTGGTCATATAATGTAATATAAATTCCAGGCTCTCCATTTTTATTCCTAATTCCAGGCTCTTCCAGTTTATTCACTATAAACCATAAACTGGTTAAAGGAAAAAATCTGAGGTGTAATCTAGACAGAATGGCAAAACTTAGCAGTTGGAGTGCTTTCCATACAAGAATCTTCAGTGCTTTACAATCAATTAATTTACCTTCATAAATATGAATGTCACCTTCCTTTCGCAGTTGAAGAAACTGAGGCATAGACAGCGTAAGTGAATTTTCCAAGATCACAAAGGAAGTCCATGGCAGAGCTGACAATAAAATCCTGGGGTCCTATTTTTACCCGCAAAGAATATGAGTAATTCTTTTATGGAAGTTACTATTATCCTGCAGAGAAAGAGTAGGGTCTGGGCTTCCTGACTTCCCATTTTGTATCCCTTATCACAAAGCCTTCCCTCCTGAACCATGAGCAAAAGAAATCTGAATAGGGTTTTGAGATTAAATATTGTATCTCACTCCAAGAGCAAATTGGTGTGGTCTGACAGGTCTCTGTAGGGATATAATATGCATTCTACAACACATTGTAAAGGGATCTTGAAAGTATCTCTCATTAGGTCTTTCATTAGGATTTCTGCCCATACTTTCGGCTATGTATTAACTGCTGTATTAATTTATTTTCAAAATGAACATAAGGATGCAATAATCTTTTCTAAGCCCAAGATGGCTGAATCATAAGGGCAATATCTATTAGAAAAACCCTTCTTTAGGGTTGTAGGGGCAAGTTTTAGTGACAGACAGACCATGAAATGTGTGAAGGTTACATAGCAATACAAAAAATGAGTCTGCAGTGGGAGCAGAGTAATCTTCAAGCCATTAAGATGTAGGGCTAAGTCTTTCAGTAAACACAGTTTGTCATTCTATGCTCGATGTAAAGTGCCAGATTTCATTGATTTGGTCTATTAAAATCAGATCCATCTCCAAATCTGACGCCAAGGAACTTGGGGGCCCTCTACTGGGCTGATTGGTTGACTCATAGCTGCCTCCCAGCTCCCATGCTTTCTGCTTCAGTCGTTTACTTACATATACCTCTAAATGCAAGCAATGAGTCATGGAGTTGGGAAGGGTAAAAAAAAAAAAAAAAGCAAGACATAACAATAGCTACTGAAAAAGCCCTTCAGTGACAGGAAAGGAGAAGATGGGGAAAGGACCAGCGGAGAAAAAGGCTGAGGAGGCAGTGAAATATAAATAAGTGTTCCAAGGAGGAAAGAAAAAGGCACTCAGGACCATGATTAGGAGGTCAAGAGATTAGAGGACCCATGGGACAGGGAAAGCATGAGACATAGGGAACGAGTTTGTGGGGGATGAGACAAAAAAGATGCTAGAGCCAAGTAGAAGACAGAAAGAGGCTGGAAAAGGGGAAGAAGGAAGAGAGATGGGAAGCCAGAGGGAAAGTGAAATAGAGAAAAGGAAAGCAGAACTGGTAGGGAGTGTGGGAAAGATAAATGCGGGATCAGGGAGAGAATGGAAGCATCTAGGATCTATGGGGTAGAAAGAATAGAGGACTGATCTAAAATCCTTACACACAGTGTAGGCATAGAGATTACCCCAGCATGCTCCCTGTGGTCAGGCAGGATACCACAGGTGAGCCCTTGCCTCAGTTTCTCCTCACTCCGAATATAAGCAAGTCCAAGCAGGCCTTGCTAGTATTTACAGTGCACCCTCTTCAGAGGGTCTCATTTCTATAATAAAAACATAAATAAAAACTTCAGTCAACTACTCTACTAAAAACTCTCTCCTCTGGGTTAATAGGTCTTAAGTCTTGCTCCTCTATCCATGGTTGAATTCCCTGCCTGGAGCTTGTACCTCTGCTGGGCATTCAGCTAAATGCTATTTTTCTCCTGACAGTTCATTGTTCTTTGCCAAGCAAGTCTCTACTAGTTCCCTAGGAGGTCCCAAACTCACTTCATTCTCTTGGGTAGCACCAGTCCCTTACGTGGGAACATTTTCTCCCCAGGCTTGTTCCTCTGTCTGAGAGCCTATACTCTCCAGGGAGGCACTGCTGGGAGTAGCTTCCTAACTAGCTCCCATGAGGGGTCTTCCTCCTTAGGAGTCTCCTCTATTCTGGCTTTCTGACTGAACCTTCATTAACCTTTATTAGGCCTAGGCGTTCCTTAACTAATTAACTGGCACCCAGCCACCTAGGTAATTAACTACTCACAGGTGGATCTGGGTTGGCTCATTTTTCTTAACGGAGCCAGTCACAGAAAGGCTGGGTGCCTGATCCCCTCAGGCACCCGCTAGCCTGTGGCACACAGCATGCCACTTACAGTGAGCCAGTCAATAACTTAATTAATTGGTCATTAATTGATCTTTAAATATTCATGGTAAATAGGCCTAATGGCCTGTGATGGGATGTTAGATGGGGTGGGATCTGAGTTACCCAGGAAAGAATTTTCTGTAGTATCTGGCTGGTGAATCTTGCCCATATGCTCAGGGTTTAGCTGATTGCCATATTTTTACATATTTTTACAGAGGTTTTTCGCCTTCCTCTGTCGCATGGGGCACAGGTCACTTGCTGGAGGATTCTCTGCTCCTTGAAGTCTTTAAACCATGATTTGAGGACTTCAGTAGCTCAGGCATAGGTGAGAGGTTTTTCGCAGGAGTGGGTGGGTGAGATTCTGTGGCCTGCGTTGCGCAGGAGGTCAGACTAGATGATTATATTGGTCCCGTCTGACCTTAGTATCTATGAATCTATAACAAACATTGCAAAAAACTTTAATTGAAAAATAATGTGTCTAATAATCTGTACTGTGTGTTTTAAGATCTATGCATGTGTGAGTTTGTGGGCATAGAGGAGGAGAAAAGGGAAAACATTAGAGAGATGTGAGTGCTAAATTAAGGCTTGTAGTGAAACTCTGATTTCAACCTTAATAAGGAAGCCATGCCCCTTCCCCTCCTTATAAATATTAGATCATTTATCATAGATGAATGTAAGAAAGAGTACATTATAGTGGAATATGATATACAGACTACATCGGCATAAATTAGGGAAGCCTGCATTATTTGTGAATGGCTACATCGTGAGTGAGCAGTTTAACACACCATCTGTACCACATTGCTTTATAGTGTACCATACCATCATTATGTTTTTCCCCCATCTGTCAAGGTTCCTCCCCCACTCTGAACTCTAGGGTACAGATGTGGGGACCTGCATGAAAAACCTCCTAAGCTTATCTTTACCAGCTTAGGTCAAAACTTTCCCAAGGTACAAAATATTCCACCCTTTGTCCTTGGATTGGCCGCTACCACCACCAAACTAATACTGGTTACTGGGGAAGAGCTGTTTGGATGCGTCTTTCCCCCCAAAATACTTCCCAAAACCTTGCACCCCACTTCCTGGACAAGGTTTGGTAAAAAGCCTCACCAATTTGCCTAGGTGACTACAGACCCAGACCCTTGGATCTTAAGAACAGTGAACAATCCTCCCAACACTTGCACCCCCCCTTTCCAGGGAAATGTTGGATAAAAAGCCTCACCAATTTGCATAGATGACCACAGACCCAAACCCTTGGATCTGAGAACAATGAAAAAGCATTCAGTTTTCTTACAAGAAGACTTTTAATAAAAATAGTAGTAAATAGAAATAAAGAAATCCCCCCTGTAAAATCAGGATGGTAGATACCTTACAGGGTAATTAGATTCAAAAACATAGAGAACCCCTCTAGGCAAAACCTTAAGTTACAAAAAAGATACACAGACAGAAATAGTTATTCTATTCAGCACAATTCTTTTCTCAGCCATTTAAAGAAATCATAATCTAACACGTACCTAGTTAGATTACTTACTAAAAGTTCTAAGACTCCATTCCTGGTCTATCCCCGACAAAGACAGACTATCGACAGACACACAGACCCTTTGTTTCTCTCCGTCCTCCCAGCTTTTGAAAGTATCTTGTCTCCTCATTGGTCATTTTGGTCAGGTGCCAGCAAGGTTACCTTTAGCTTCTTAACCCTTTACAGGTGAGAGGAGCTTTCCCCTGGCCAGGAGGGATTTCAAAGGGGTTTACCCTTCCCTTTATATTTATGACACCATCTAAACCACATCTTTTACAGAAAATCTATTTTGTGAATGCTTTAGAAAGTTTACAAAATTGTTACTGGTGAGAACATAAGAACAGCCATACTGGGTCAGACCAATGAACAGAACAGACAATCATCAAGTGATCCTTTCCCAGCTTCTGTCAAATAGGGGCTAAGGACATCATCCCTGCCCATCTTGGCTAATAGCCATTGATGGACCTACCCTCCATGAACTTATCTATTTTTTTAAACCCTGTTATAGTTTCGGCCTTCACAACATCCTCTGGCAAAGAGTTCCACAGGTTAACTGTGTGTTGTGTGAAGAAATATTTCCTTCTGTTTGTCTGAAACCTGCTGCCTATTAATTTCATTTGGTGACCCCTAGTTCTTCTGTTATGAGTAAATAACACTTCCTTATTTACTTTCTCCACAGCAGTCATGATTTTATAGACCTTTATCTTATCCCTTCTTAGTCATCTCTTTTCCAGGCTGAAAAGTCCCAGTTTGATTCATCTCTCCTCATGTGGAATCTGGTACCAGGTCCTTGAATGATGTAAATGCCTATAGTTCCTTGTAGTCCAATGGACCAAAACCAACTTATAACAGCTGAAGATCTGGCCCATTATGTCAGACTTCCTTACTCCTGGGAGACCTCTGTGGTAGAAAATAATTCTCACTAACATATTCCATATACCTGTACAAAGGTACCTTCTCCATATATAAGCATGGGGCAAATTTGAAGACTGATATTTCAAGGTTTAATAGGGCTAAACCCAAAAACCTTATCCTTTTGGAAAAGGAGGATTCCTGGCTTTCTAATGTTATAAAGCTCCAGTTCCAGCTGTGATGTGTTGACAGATACTAGTCTTCACATCTCTCACTGGTCCAGGATTAAATGTTGCCCATTCTGCTCTTCCAACTTGGCAGTCAAATAATATTTAACATATGGGTCTGCAATTTATCACATGACTGTCACCATATATATGGTAGGTACATATATATCACATCAACCCTCCATTTAGAGTCCTTTCACTTGTAGATACTAGGAAGAGCTAATATAGAAACTATCAAAATATTTTTTCATTGAAAAAATATATGTGCATTTTAAGAATAGATTACTTGATTTCAGTATAGAAAGAATAGAGGAAAAGTACTTAAATCAGTTTGAAAAAACAAACAAAAAATGCACAAACCACATTGTTAATGTATCTACCCTGGATCCACAAAAGATCTTGATTCAACACTTAACGTGTCCAAAAACCCATCCAAAAATTTATTTTCTTTGCACTCGAAGAATACTGTTCGCTAGATGTCTGAAAATATCATTGCCAAACCTTAGCTATGTCATGGTGAGAAACATTTATTGGATTATAATTAAGGAGAATACAATGGGATTTGTCACAAGTTATTTATCCATTTCTCCATAAAATTGCCAATTTTATTAAATGTTATACGGTACCTATGCTCTTCCCCATGGTACAAAGATAATAATTAACAGCTTTCCAATGTCAGCTTGTAGTCTTTTTCCACTTTGCCTTTGTCTCACTCTCACAAGTATTTAAATAGCTAATCTATTGTTGTATGTAAAATTGCCTAACATTTATAAGCAAACAGTGTTAATCTTTGGAAGTTTTTTTGCTAACCTTGAAAGCCAGTGATTGCTTGAGACCCACAGACCAGCCTTCAGAAAGATACAGAAGTATGGGTAATATAGAAATTAAAACTGATCTACAATGAATGAGCATTGGCCAGAGCCAATTATTTTTCACGTAGTAGGCCAAAATCAGCTTGAAGAAGGTGGGTTCATCTTCCATTGAAAACAATGGGAGTTACACCCACCTAAGCAAAGATATAATTTGCCACACACTCACCATCCCAGAATACCAAACTGGTGTAAATTATCCTTTTTCAGTCACCCACTCATGACTAAAATGGTGTAAATTCTACTACTAACCTACTTCCAACTCACCTATCTTTGGCTGATTTACACTTGGCGCATAACTTATATCATTATTGAATTTGGGCCCATTAGCCAAAATTCATCTCCATTCTAAATCCATTATAAACAAAGGGCTTGATTGGGTGCAGAGCTGATCTTCCATGCTACCATGTTGGAATGGCAATCTGAAGACAAACTGAAATTAAGACTAAAATAGACAATTGGACAAGTGAAGATTTGCTATCCAGAGGACAGTTTGAAAGAAGAAGCCTCCTATAAGCACTTAGAACAAACGAGTAGGAGCTAACAGGATGCTATGGTGCCTATTGCCACACAAAACTAGAGAACCATGCTGATTGAAACTGGATTGTCATGGATACTGGTAAGGAATCACCACTTAAGAAAAGCACAAAGCATGCAATACCCACTTTCAGAAGCAAAGGGACCATTCAGGAGCTACTAAGAGAACATTGCTGAACACAGTGGATTTTTGGAGTCAGACAGAAGCTGAGAAGTGCTGTGCTGAAGTTGAAGGAATACACAGTCAGGCTGAAAGGCAAACAAGACATCTGAAAGGACATTGGAGTGGTCCATGAAAGTGAAAAGCAAGGTCGAAGAACCCGAAGAAAATCTCCAGAGGTGCCTAAGCAAATTCTGCCTCACCCCCTTCCCTCCCTGATAGCGAGCCAGTAAAGAAGTACCAGAGACAGGGGAAGATCCCAGATTCAGAGAAATAGACTAGAAAAGAAAATAAACCGTTAGGAAAATTCAGAGTTCAAATTGTTTGATATATTTTTCAAGTTTAAATTTTAAAAGGGAAAGCAAGCTGGTTTTTAGAATAATAAACTGATAAAAGGTGCAAGGGAAGATATGGATGGCAATAGAAACAACTGGGTTTCACTGTGATATATGAAAATAAGTAATTGTTTTGTATATGTGTATGTGCCTATAAGCAAAACGGGAACAAGGATACAATCAGTGGGCAGCTACCTCAACAGCTTGTTTCTCCTTGTGTGTTATGAAATAGGAGAAATAGTGGTGCTAACATGTGAAGGGGACCCTATTTTGGCAAGATAATTTCTTCTATGTTTAATTATATATTTAAACAAGTGGGGCCTCATTAGTGCTTTCAGTGAAGTCAATCTGTTTACTTCAATGGCTGTGTGTACACTAGCATTTGTCTACAAATTTCCCACCATGACTGTACCATTGATTGTTGCATCACAATTTGTAGCTCTGGTGGGAGCACCACGGTAGACTAATCATCATCCTTTTAGCCACTTTGCCATCTAACCTGAATCCAAGCAGATCAGACAACATGATGGCTAAGGCTAGTGGCCTACCTTTACTATTGTCTTCAGCTGCACTCCATGTAACACCTGAAACTTTTGCAAAATAATTCGGGGAGCAATGTATGGTGTGCATGGTGACTGGGGGACCTGACCAATCTTCAGTTAACCAGAGATAAGACAAATGGAGCTATGGAAATACTCACAAATGACTATGAATTAAGAGGCTATACATTTATCAAAGGATGCTAGTGACATGAGAAACTAAGAGAGCAAAGCTATTCTTTATCCCACCATTATATATTTTTTTTGTTCACCATTAAACTTACTATAAACACATGGAAACTACTACTAAGTTATATGACAGGTTTTAGAGTAACAGCCGTGTTAATCTGTATTCGCAAAAAGAAAAGGAGTGCATCCGATGAATCGGATGCATCCGATGAAGTGAGCTGTAGCTCACGAAAGCTTAAATAAATTGGTTAGTCTCTAAGGTGCTACAAGTACTCCTTTTCTTTTTAATAAGTTATATGGTAATTTATTTGCATCATTACTGAATAGTTTTAAATAGAGTTGAGCTTTCACTTCATCCTGTGATTTATTCCTCCAGATCTTCCACTCTTTCCCAGATCTTATTATCTCTCCAGACTCCAGTTCTTCTCTCTTCCCATCTCTCCCAGAGTCCTATGCTAAGAATCTCTCCTCCCTCTACCCCCGAAACACTGTTACTCTTATTTTTAAACTCAGTTACTCTCCTCTTTAAAATCTGGCATCTCATTCCTGGAGACCTTTCCTCCTAATGAATCCAGCCCTGCATATAAGAAGATGAGAGGATGTTTCTGATAAACTGATCAGCCATGAAATAGTTAATGTTGGCATTTAAATTGTCATCACTAGACTTCTCTGGTCACACCTCTCTTTGGTCACAATTCTCCGAAATCCCTAATTTCAGACCATCTACAAACAAATGTTCACATCAATTCACATTAATTGGAAGGTTATCTTTATAACAAAAACAGCTAAAAACTTTGTAAAACGTTTAAATTATGCCATGAGTAAGAGAAGTACAAAAAAACAAGCAAACAAGCAAAAAACTGCTGAGATACCCTAAATCAGTGCTATATAACCGAATTTATGCACCCTGAATCTTCGTATCCCTATCATAATTTAAAGATACTGGTAATCCCGCCTTACTATATTTTTGTATCCATTTCAATTCAGTCTGTAAACTCACAACGCCTACAGAGTATTATTGTAATATATAGCTAGATAATATCTGAATGCTACTTAGAGTAAGCATTGCAAGGCTAGTGTTTTTCACAGCATGATGCAATGCTCATTCTTATGACTGCATGCAAATTGGTATAAATACTTGAACTGCTTTATGCAAGGTTAGAATCATAGAATCATAGAATCATAGAATATCAGGGTTGGAAGGGACCCCAGAAGGTCATCTAGTCCAACCCCCTGCTCAAAGCAGGACCAATTCCCAGTTAAATCATCCCAGCCAGGGCTTTGTCAAGCCTGACCTTAAAAACCTCTAAGGAAGGAGATTCTACCACCTCCCTAGGTAACGCATTCCAGTGTTTCACCACCCTTTTAGTGAAAAAGTTTTTCCTAATATCCAATCTAAACCTCCCCCACTGCAACTTGAGACCATTACTCCTCGTTCTGTCATCTGCTACCATTGAGAACAGTCTAGAGCCATCCTCTTTGGAACCCCCTTTCAGGTAGTTGAAAGCAGCTATCAAATCCCCCCTCATTCTTCTCTTCTGCAGGCTAAACAATCCCAGCTCCCTCAGCCTCTCCTCATAAGTCATGTGTTCCAGTCCCCTAATCATTTTTGTTGCCCTTCGCTGGACTCTCTCCAATTTATCCACATCCTTCTTGAAGTGTGGGGCCCAAAACTGGACACAGTACTCCAGATGAGGCCTCACCAATGTCGAATAGAGGGGAACGATCACGTCCCTCGATCTGCTCGCTATGCCCCTACTTATACATCCCAAAATGCCATTGGCCTTCTTGGCAACAAGGGCACACTGCTGACTCATATCCAGCTTCTCGTCCACTGTCACCCCTAGGTCCTTTTCTGCAGAACTGCTGCCTAGCCATTCGGTCCCTAGTCTGTAGCTGTGCATTGGGTTCTTCCGTCCTAAGTGCAGGACCCTGCACTTATCCTTATTGAACCTCATCAGATTCCTTTTGGCCCAATCTTCCAATTGGTCTAGGTCCTTCTGTATCCTATCCCTCCCCTCCAGCGTATCTACCACTCCTCCCAGTTTAGTATCATCCCCAAATTTGCTGAGAGTGCAATCCACACCATCCTCCAGATCATTTATGAAGATATTGAATAAAACCGGCCCCAGGACCGACCCTTGGGGCACTCCACTTGATACCGGCTGCCAACTAGACATGGAGCCATTGATCACTACCCGTTGAGCCCGACAATTTAGCCAGCTTTCTACCCACCTTATAGTGCATTCATCCAGCCCATACTTCCTTAACTTGCTGACAAGAATACTATGGGAGACCATGTCAAAAGCTTTGCTAAAGTCAAGAAACAATACATCCACTGCTTTCCCTTCATCCACAGAACCAGTAATCTCATCATAAAAGGCGATTAGATTAGTCAGGCATGACCTTCCCTTGGTGAATCCATGCTGGCTGTTCCTGATCACTTTCCTCCTGATTAACTGTTCCTGATTAACTTTCCAGGTTAATATTAATATAAAAGTAGGTTTGCTTCAGGAAAAAAAAAACTTAGCGCAGCCCACAAACTGTTTGGGAATATACTTCAGCTTCGAGGAAACAATTGAAATTATGTAAGTGTTCTTTAGCTGTCTTTTTTTAAATATTTTTTTTGCACAGGACCTGCGGCGTTGTGCGCTCTTCTGCTTCTCGGTGATCAAGTGGTTATTTTTTGGCACAAGAATTTTGAGAATTTGATGTACGTTGCCAAATAGATAACAATTTGAATGGATACTGGTACGTTTGATAAACTTGGATTTATGCAAATGAAGTCATTCTCCTTGTTCTCACTGCAGCCTGTGGCACTGTGGAACACTGCTGGACCGTGTACATAGCTATGCAGGCAACTCTGGTTCCCTCTAGCTATCAAACCACACTAGCTATGATAGCGGCTCCACTTCTGCACCACAATCCTTAGCCCATGATGATCAGTTCTGTACTCTCTGCTATCCACCTTCTTATTCTTGGCCATATTATCCAGAGCCTTGAGTTTAGTTCCCATACAGGAGTTCAGAAATGTAATCAAAATGAAAAATCAGATATCCCAATTTAGCTATCAATCACAGTAACCTTGGTGCCATTCTTTCCTCTGTACCCTCTTTTTCCACATCAGCTATGCCTGCAAGTCTGCCTGTCACCACCTTTGCAACGTTATAAGCATTAGCTTCCCATTTCTTTCCAAATATCATCTGTAGAATTAGCTTTCTTCTTCTTCATTTCCCTCTGCCTTGGCTATTGTTTATACTGTAGCCCAATCGTTTTATTATTGAACTCCGTGAAGCATTTTGGGATACAGTTACAGTTTGGGCTACTTTCTTACGTTCGTCAATAACAGGCCACCCAAAAGGTTACATCCTGCCCAAAGCACAATAAAGGTATGAAGGTTGCTTCAAGGACTTGTGGGCAGGATACGTCCCAAACACTTGTAGTCAGGCAAGGGCAGGATATTTGAAGGGCAGCAAAGGGCGAGTTATTAAAACTTGGCAAGGGGAAACCAGAGCGGGAACCGGAGAAGCAAATGCAGCTCGAGCACAGCGAGCGGATTTCGGTCCCCGGTTGGGAGCTTGCCGGGGAGGCCTGCTGCGCTGAACCCGAGAGTATTTAGGTGCCGAGTTGGGAGCAGAGCAACTCACGCGGCGCAGATTTGACTGCGGCCAAGATCCTCGTGAAGGATCGATCCCTAAGTGTCTTGGCTGCTCTAGCGAACACGTGTTGCCCACTGAGAGCTCTGACCCGCCGGTGAGAAAAAAATCAAGGGGTTTGGTCCTAGAGAAACACGTCTGTTTTGTGCCAGCAGCAGTTCCCCACCAGTTTCCTGCCTGTGCTCTGCATGCAGAGGGGCTACTGGCTCCTCCGCTCCCTCCCCCCAAGCAGTGTTGTTGTAGCCCTGTGAGTCCCAGCACGGCATTGGCCGGGAAGCCTTTTTCACCCCAAAAACCCCACAACAGAAAGTGCTGAGTCTTGGGGGGGGGGGAGGGGGCTAGCTAATAGCTTAGCTGCCACAGCTCAGTGCAGAGATAAAATGGCTAAGGAGGACAGCAAGCCCAACTACTCCCAGCTAGGGTGACCAGGCAGCAAGTGTGAGAAATCAGGAGGGGGGTTGGGGTAATAGGAGCCTATATAAGAAAAAGACCCGCAAATCGGGACATCTGGTCATCCTACTCCCAAGCCCCCATTTCTGCCCCTGCATCCCCCGTTTCCCCACCCCCACTCCCCAATCTTCTCTATCGTGTCTCCCTTTTCCCTCGCCCCGCAGGGTGGCTGGGACAATTTGTACAGTGGGGGTGCTGAGAGCCATTCCACCGAACTGCGAAGCTGGTCTATAATGGAAAGCCAGGGGGGTGCGGCAGTGACAACCCCCTCCCCCCCCCGCACCGATAGTTCCAGCACCTATGTCGCCCCCTGGTGTTGCGCCCCCCCCCCCCGGGCTGTCCCCGCCTGGCTCGGGGAGCCGGTTCCGAGGGCGACTTAGGGTCGAGCTAGGGCAGCGGCGGCTAGGGAGCATGCGCAGACGGCCCCGTGGCGCTCTGGGGCGCCGAGCAGGTGCTGCTGGCCCTGGGCGCGGGCCAGTCGCTAATCCCCGCGGGTGCAGCGAGGAGTCGCCATAGCCAAGCGGCTGGAGTCCCCGGCGGCGGCGGCGCCTCTCGCAGGACCCACGCTCCGGCCCCTTGCCATGGAGAGCAGCCCCCCTTCTCCCGCAGAAGAGCCCCGCTCCGCGGTGGGGCTCAGCGGGGCGCAGAGCCCGGAGCCGCTCGGGCCAGAGCGCTCCCAAGAGCCGGAGGAGGGAGGGAGCGAGGAAGGGGTGGCGGCGGCGGAGAAGCCCCCCGGGCCCCGGCCGGAGGAGGATGCAGCAGAAGGAGCAGCTGAAGGGAAGGACCGGGAGGCGCCCGGGGAAGGGGGCGGCGAGGGCAGCCCGCGGGAGGGAGGAGCGGGGGAAGAGGAGGCAGGAGCAGGGAGCCCCGAGGGGCAGCTGCAGGAGCCTGCCCCCGCGCACAGCCCAGCTGGGGAGCGCGCGGCGGAAAGGGGCGAAGGAGACGCAGGGGGCAGCGGGGAGGGCGAAAGACCTGCAGAGCCCCCCGCGGAGGAGGGCCCCGGAGGGGAGAGCCCGGGGCCGAGCCCCGCGGAAGGGGGAGGCGCAGAACGGGTTGCCCCCGGGGTAGAACCGCCCCAGGCAGAAGATCCTGCAGAGGCTGCCGAGGAGGAAGAAGACCCTGAAGGAGAAGGAGACCCTGGGGAGGACGTGAGAGAGGAAGAAAAGCCTGGGGAGGTGGCAGGGGGGGAAGGAGCCCTCGAAGGAGAAGAGCGCGAAGAGGAGGAGAGAGAGGAAGAGGACGGCAAAGCAGATGCAACGGCAGAAGCGAAGCCCGAGGAAGGGGAGGACGAAACTGGGGCAGGACAAAGTCTGGGAAGCACTGCACCAGCGGGAGCAAATCCCGAAGGCACTGGGACAAGCGAAGTACCCCCCGCGGCAGGAGACGCCGCAGGCCATGCCACCGAGGAAATACCACCAGCAGCAGAACACGCAAGCACAGAGGACGCTGCTACAGGAGAAAGCCCAGAGGGCACCCCAGGTGGGGATGAACTGAGCAACCACCTAACAGAGCCGCATGCAGCCGGAGACCCCGAGGAGCCTGCGGGAGCGGAGAGAGGCGAGGAAGCCATGAACCTGAACGGCATGCAGGCCAGGGGAGAGGAAGAAGAAGAAGAGGAGGAGGAGGCGGCGAGCACACCTGATGAACCCGGGGAAGAGGCGCAAGAGCATGACATTTCCCTCTTCGTCAAGGTAAAACTGCCTGATCAGTCAATCCGCTTGTACCCTTGCTCTTCCCTTAGACCAGTAGCCGGCTCCCTGCTGGCGATCCTCAAGCTTGGGGAAGATTTGTTGTGTAGATCATGCTTGCCGGTCATGGGCTGGTGTTAGCAGTTTCCTATAATTACGGGTGGTCGGGGGAGATCTAGATAAAGCGATCGCCCTGTGACACAGCCTAAATGAATGCAGTGACTCCTCTGTCCAACCATATGTGTATGCAGTTTTACCAAAAAAGGTGACACTGTGCAGCTCAGCGTTACAATAACGTGGAGTAGTTTGAGGGAGCTCTATCTAGTCGCCCCCCCCAGCCCCATATTCCTTACAGAGCGCAGCTATACGGGAGAGAGCCTTTGGTTGTGCATTTGCTGTTACTAGTGTCATTTAAATCTGCCAGACGCAAATCCAGTTTTGTTAAGATGGTTTGGTTATTATTTAATCCCGAGATAAATTTCCTTTGACTTTTCATTTCTTCCTGGTTAAATAAAGTCATGGTGCAAAGTTTTCCACTCTCCGTTGTGCTGAAAATAGTGGTTTTATCATTCTAATAGTTACAATAATTAATAATAACACCAACAAGAAAGGTTTCAGAGTAACAGCCGTGTTAGTCTGTATTTGCAAAAAGAAAAGGAGTACTTGTGGCACCTTAGAGACTAACCAATTTATTTGAGCATGAGCTTTCGTGAGCTACAGCTCACGATGAAGTGAGCTGTAGCTCACGAAAGCTCATGCTCAAATAAATTGGTTAGTCTCTAAGGTGCCACAAGTACTCCTTTTCTTTTTACCAGCAAGAAAAGGGAAAGTGCAAAACTGGCAGTAAGGTCTTTCACCGACAACTATTTTGACGTGTTTTGCCTTTTTTGTCTAGATATCGCCATATGTTTAAATGAAACGTGTATGAGAATCTAGGTATCACTCTGGATTGTTCATGGGCTTCTCTGTGGTGCTAATTATCGTAGTATCTGAGCACATGAAGTACTTGAATGTGATAATTCATTCTCGCAACATTTTGTGAAGTAGAGAAATACCTGTTAAAGGTCCCTGGAGAGTTTAAAATCTCCAAAGGAGGAGGAGATAGAAGATACACCACAGTTACCCCTAGAGAAAAATACATAAGGTGTGACATTATAGGGACTTACTTGGAAGAAAATAGAAAATTCCTTTTTAAGAGCATTGATAATATGTCACATTTATATAGCATGTTTTATGCTAAAAGATCAGGAAGTGTTTGACAGATACGGAAAATTGAAATTAATTTCAGATAATAAATGTAGATAAATGTGGCAATTCTGGATTCAGAAATGTTTTTTTTTTTAAAACAACCAACCCCATGTTGCTGTGTAATATGTTAGTATGTCAGTTAAAGATACACAATTTACATACGTTCAAAATACCTATAATTCAAGCAGGTGAAATCTAGGTTAGAAAAAAAAACCAGGCAAAATAAAAAAAAGACTGTAACATTTATGACATGTTACCTGAAATTAATTTCTGCCTACTTGCTCAGTTTTACAAAGTATGGCCTTGATCCTGAAGTCAGACCAGCATGGGTAGACCCTTGGGTCAGCACCATGAAAACCAAGTCCCCCACTGTTGGAGGGCAACAACCACATTTAGCAGGCACAACAGTGAGCAGCATGGAATAGTTTGACCAAGTCAGGGCTAGTCTTATAAACAAAGAAAACAAGGGGCCACTTTGGGTCTTAACTTACTGGAAGTAATATTTCCCACGCAGAATGTGCAACTCATTCATGGGTTGACCCAGTCTCATCCACCAGCACAAGAATGAAGTCAGAACAAAAAACTCACCGTTTGGCAATGAATCCAGAAGACCAAGCAATTTATGCCTTGATTTCTCCCCCTTTCTTGAAGCTTAGGACTGCATATATAAAGCTAGGTCTATAACAAACAGCAAACAAAAACAGGGGAAAAACCCTATTTTTACAAGTGCTATTGAGTTTTGAATATCCAATGTACTGTATAGTGCCATACTGAAAAGATAAATGTTCTCTATTTTTATGTGTGTCCCCCCCCACAGCTTTTTCTTAAAATACAAGCTTGGTTGTGATATAAAGTTACTGGAAATAACTTATCTCTACCATATTGATCTCCATTAGCTGAATGTGGAGGCTAGAGTTGAAATTAATATTTCTGGGACAAAGTAGAAATCTATACAGCAGAAGTTGTGTAGTACAATTTTACTCTGAAAAGTGACCGTGAAAAAATGTTACCTTCTTACTCAGTAGATCTGCACCCTGTGCATATTCAGTCGTTTGTGCTTTCTTTAATGACAGTTACATTTTTACTGCTGTCAGCCCTGCAGGGCCAACTCAGATCTGGCAGAGAGAACTCCATTCTATTTTTGCTCATAGGTTGAGTAAACTGTTAACTACCATTTGTAGGGCCACTTATGCAACTTCCTTTTTGTTTTGTATTATGATCATAGATCCATCCACAAATGGAGCAGGATTGCACAGGTGTAATTAAGGTCATAATGTGCCAGCGGTTTCATCAGTATAAATGAGAACAATTTCTGATTTTCAAATCCCAAGCAGAGATTGAAGGGCTGCCAGTCAGAAAAACATATTTTTGTATGTCAAAAACTGATAGTATTTGATACGGATTATCATTGAGACATCATAAATGCAGAATCCCGTGTTGTCACTTTCATAAAGTCACTTTGCAAAGGCAAACCACACTTGGAGCATGATTCCAGTCCTTGTAGAATATCTGAGGGATCAGAATTGGAGAGCCGGACATAATAAGGATAAGAATGTGAATTTGCTTATAATCCAAAAATATAAGGTTTAAGCATAGTTAATTGAAATATCTGTGAACTTCTAAAAGGAAGGAGGAACATTTTCATGACTGATTTAACATTAGTAATTTAAGAATGCTTTGAAAATAATGCATTCGTCATTCTAATGACTTCACTGGCAGGATATAACCAGATCCGAACATTTTACTGTACACCTACTTGGTAAAGGACTAAATTTATTAGCTAAGACTGGTCTCTTGTTTTTCCACCTCTCAGCCTGGCATCCTAGAGCAGTACTGTATTGGGAGCCCAGCATCTCCCCCTTCACCAAACCACTCACAGCATTCGAGAGTACAGGGAGCCCCGCTCTTTTCTACTGCTGGAAGGAATCATGCCTCTTTCTCTCTACTGCTGTGAGGAGCTGCACCGTCTCTCTGTACTCCTCCTGCCCACTGGGAAGGGATGGGAAAGAGAAGGTGGGTTCCCACCGTGGCTCAGAGTGGGCTCAAGATATTTAAAAATACAGGTACAATAATACAGGGATACACAGGAAGTCTGTTGCATACCTGAAAACATTAGTTTGAAGCATATCTTTACATAAAGTATTAAAAAGTTACCATTGTTACCTATTTTTCTGAATTACCAGCACCATTATCTCTCAACAGACACCTCATAATATTTAAAAATTAAGTTGCCAACCTGTCCAGTGTAGTAAAAACAGCTACCTATCTCATTCTAGGGCACCTTCATGCTTCAGCTGGATTCCTTGGTGGCTGTACTGTCACCATCCTCAGGCATACTGGGAGATCACTCATGGGAACCAGGGATCTGTGACTTCAGGGGCCATAAAACAATCATAAAGAAGGGTGAAGGAGATTTTCAAAGGCACAAATGGCTGTGATGCACTTAACTCCCATTGACTTTCTGTGGGATGTGGGCATCTAACCACCAGATGTGTCTTTGCAGATCTTCTCTGGTAAGTTTAAAATTGCCTAGGAATTGAATACTGCTTTTAAACTTACTATTTAGGATATTCAGGACATAATTCTACACCTGGTTCATTTAAAAACATACTTGCAAGTCACCTTTATTCCAGGTAAGATCAAAATTGACAGGTTTCAGAGTAACAGCCGTGTTAGTCTGTATTCTCAAAAAGAAAAGGAGTACTTGTGGCACCTTAGAGACTAACCAATTTATTTGAGCATAAGCTTTCATGAGCTGTAGCTCACGAAAGCTTATGCTCAAATAAATTGGTTAGTCTCTAAGGTGCCACAAGTACTCCTTTTCTTTTTAAGATCAAAATTAAACCTCATAGTTTTAACTACAAATTTCAGTGATTCTGAAGATCAGAGGGTCTAGTAATTTGGCTGTAAGTGCAGAACTCAAACAGCTGGACTACTCATTTCAGTACGGGATCTTCCATCAAATTTGTTCTTGCTCAGATTCTGGTTAACAATAAATGGTGTATCTTAAGAGCTCTTCAAAAGGCTAAGATTAAAATAACAGATTTCATCCAATCTTTGTAACCTTTTTGGTCTCTTATTCACGGGGTGATTCATTTCATTCATCCTTCCAATGGGTGAGGTTTTGATCTCAGTTACATTTGTGTAATCTGAAGTAACTCCATTGATTTCCAGCCTTCATTGCACCTTTCCTGAGAAGTATTGTGCACCAAATAGCTGATTCCGAGGATCTGGCCCTATAGTTTTAGAATTTTGCTGAATTATCAGGAATTCTGATACACAAGAAAGTAAACAAGGCAGACACATTTTGGCCACTGAAAGAAAGAGTAGGAAAAAACTAGCTACTGCACCATGCTTACAGATATTTCACCTGATGCATGCTTTATAATACAGAAGAGGAGGAACCTTTTGTGATGGGTTGGATCACAAAAACCCCTTTGGGACTGCCACCTGATGTGCCTAGACTACCTCTGAACACATTTTCCCTGCCATCTTGGGATTTCAGTACCTTGCCTTGTTAGAGCCAGGCACGCTTGCCTGCTGCAAACACAGATCCAAGTCTGAACCATGTCCCCTTACAAGCTGCAGGCTTAACTGAAAAGAGCTTAAGAAGTACTCCTGTCTCCAGCACTCAGATATCCAGCTCCCAATGGGGTCCAAACCCCAAATAAATCAGTTTTACCCCTGTATAAAGCTTATACAGAGCAAACTCAAATTGTTCGTCCTCTATAACACTGATAGAGAGATATGCACAGCTGTTTGTCGTCTCCCCCCCACCCCGTATTAATACTTACTCTGGGTTAATTAATTAGTAAAAAGTGATTTTATTAAATACAAAAAGTAGGATTTAAGTGGTTCCAAGTAGTAACAGACAGAACAAAGTAAATTACCAAGCAAAATAAAATAAAACACGCAAGTCTAAGCCTAATACAGTAAGAAGCTGAATACAGATAAAATATCACCCTCAGAGATGTTTCAATAAGCTTCTTTCACAGGCTGGATGTCTTCCGAGTCTGGGCCCAATCCTTTCCCCTGATACAGGCCTTGTTCCAGCTCAGGTGGTAGCTAGGGGATTTCTCATGACTGCAGCCCCCTTTGTTCTGTTCCATCCCCTTATATAGCTTTGGCACAAGGCAGAAATCTTTTGTCTCTCTGGGTCCCCACCCCTCCTCCTAAATGGAAAAGCCCCAGGTTTAAGATGGATTCCAGTACCAGGTGACATGGTCACATGTCCTGTGAGAACCCAAGCCTTCATTCTTCCGAGCCTGTCTCACAGGAAGGCTTGCAAATAAACAGAGCCATCTACAGTCAATTGTCCTAGTTGATGGGAGCCATCAAGATTCCAAACCACCATTAATGGCCCACACTTTGCATAATTACAATAGGATCTCAGAGTTATATTTCATATTTCTAGTTTCAGATACAAGAATGATACATTTATACAAATAGGATGAGCACACTCAATAGATTATAAGCTTTGTAATATACCTTACAAGAGACCTTTTGCATGAAGCATATTCCAGTTACATTGTATTTACACTCATTAGGATATTTTCATAAAATCATATGGAGTGCAATGTCACACCTTTACTTTCCATGAAATGTTTATAGATCCAGTTATGGAACTGTGGTCTAGCCTATGTATTAAGAAAAAAGACTATCCTAAAATTAAATTATTTGGACTTAATATCTTTCTTTAAGTACTGTGGCTGTGATTTTCAAAGGAGCCCGTAGGAATTAGGTGCTCAAATTCCATTGGAAAAAAAAATCACAGCCTGTATTCCCATCTGATGTACTTCACTCTGTATCTGACGTTTGACATGCAGATTTCCAGGAAAATCACAGAGGAAAGATTTATACCTCAGATTTGGATTTTTGCTCATCCATGGGGTTATATACTGGTGAAAATCAATTTGATTGAGTATGGTTTATGAGGAGAGCAACTGACTTCTGTTATCCAAACAAATATATGTAAAAAAAGAGAAAAAATCACTTTAATCTTTATGATACAGACACATTGTTATCGGGGGCCAGAATTTAGATCACCTTTAAAGGGTATAAATACATATGCAAGTATGTGGGGTTACATTGCCCTGTTTTTTATGGATTTCTGTTCTTGTTAATATATGAAATACAGGGAATCTCACAAAAGGCCTCTTATTGTGAAGCTTTGAGCCCATTTTGCAAACTAAAAGTTTTTGGGAAAGTTCAGATAAGCTTGCATTGCTGATCCAGAGCAAAGCAAATCATTTGAGATTTGCCTAAGGTGACTGGATTTGTTAAATGCAAAGCCAGGACATGACATTGTGGAGTGAGTAGAGGAACATTTGATTAGGTTAGACAACAGTGGAAAAGGTCCCCGGTTCTTTTCCTCAACCTCCTCCCTAATAGGGTTGCCAACTTTCTAATTGCACAAAATGGAACACCCTTGCCCCGTCCCTTTCCTGCCCTTTCTCCAAGGTCCCACCCCTGCCCCACTTGTTCTCTGAGGCCCCACACCCCCACACACTCCAGCCCTCCTACCTCTGTCGCTCGCTCTCCCCCACCCTCACTCACTTTCACTGCACTGGGGCAGGGCTGGGGTGAGGGCTCCAGCTGGGGGTGTGGGCTCTGAAGTGGGGCCAGAAATGAGGGGTTCAGGGAGGGGGCTCTGGGCTGGGGGAGGGGGTTTGGGTGCAGGAGGGGGCTCCAGGCTGGGACCAAGGGGTTTGGAGTATGGGAGGAGGCTCAGGGCTGGGGTAGGGGGTTGGATATGGGAGGGGTGTGGGCTCTGGCTGGGGGTGTGGGCTCTGGGGGGGGGGGCTGGGGATGAGGGGTTTGGGGTACAGGAGGGAATCTGGGCTGGGGCCAAGGGGTTTGGAGTGCGGGTTGGGGCTCAGGGCTGGGGTAGGGGGTTGTGGTGTGGGAGGGAGTTTGGGTGCAAAAGGGGAGGGAGATTGGGGTGCAGGTGGGCATGTGGGGTCTGGGAGAGAGTTAGAGTGCAAGAGTAGGGTTGCCAACTTTCTAATCACAGAAAACCAAACACCCTGCCCTGCCCCGCCCCTTCTCTGAGGCCCCGCTTGTTCCATCCCTTCTCCCTCTGTCACTCGCTCTTCCCCATACTCATATTCACCAGGCTGGGGCAGGGGGTTGGGGTGCAGGAGGGGGTCAGGACTCTGGGCTGGGGGTGCAGGCGCTGGGGTGGGGCTGGGAATGAGCTGTTTGGGGTGCAGGAGGGGGCTCCAGGCTGTTACAGTGGGTTGGGGTGCAGGGGGTGGGGTGAGGGTTCTGGCTGGGGGTGTGAGTTCTGGGATGGGGCCAGGGATGAGGGGTAGGGGATTGGGGTGTGGGAGGAGGTGCAGTGTCCCGGCAGCGCTTACCGCAGCTCTGAGGATGCAGCTGCCAAGTCCCTGCGGTTTCTAGGCACATGGGCGACCAGGTGGCTCTGCGTGGTATGTGCTGTCTTTGCGCCTGCAGGTGCTGCCGCATCCCCGCAGCTCCCATTGGTTGCTGTTCCTGGCAAATGGGAGCTGTGGAGCCGGCACTGGGGATAGTGCACCGAGCCTCCCAGTCCCTGGCTGCCCCAGCGCATAAGCGCCGCAGGAACCTGGCAACCGCTTCCAGGAGCGGCGTAGAGCCAGGGCAAGTAGGGAGCCTGCCTTATCCCCGGGCCCCCGCTGCACTGCTGACTGGACTTTTAACAAAGTTGCCACGGTCCCTGTTGGACCAGGGGTTCCGGTCAAAAACCAGATGCCTGGCAACCCTACTCCCTAAAGTTCCAAC
This sequence comes from Lepidochelys olivacea, assembly GCF_965140295.1. Classification (NCBI taxonomy): domain Eukaryota; kingdom Metazoa; phylum Chordata; order Testudines; family Cheloniidae; genus Lepidochelys; species Lepidochelys olivacea. The sequence goes on along the minus strand of NC_140411.1, from coordinate 165,630,961 downwards.
TTCCCTCTTCCTTCCACATTCATTCTACATGCTCTTCTTAATGAATATAGCCCGTCCCTCCTTCTCTTGCATCCTACCTGTTTTCTACATATTTAATTAAAATCACCAAACCTCCAGGGACAAGATGCCTTTATTTGGTTCTGTACTTCCACTCTTCCTGGTGCTGCTAAAGCACGGGCAGCCCCTGAGCTAGGAGCAGCAGTTCGGGTGTGTAGGAGGGGGCTAGGGGCAGGGGGCTGCTTACCTTGGGGTGGGGGGCTCCCACTGGCATGGCTCTGCAGCGCCTAGGCAGTGGAGGGGCTGGAGGGGGGTGGGAAGAGCTCCACCCTGCCCGCACCTGCAGGCCCTGCCCCCGCAGCTCTTATTGGTTGCAGTTCCCGGCAGCCTGTGCTCCTCTGCTGCTTAGGAGCTTCAGGGACTCGGAGCCGGGTAGGGAACCCTGCCAGCCCTATCAATCCTCCCCACCAGCACCAGTGGGGTCCCGGGTCACCATACCAGCTCCTGCGGTGCCCCCTGGTCTGCCATTCCCCCCGAACCCCCCACCCAAGTTTTAGTCACAGGTATTTTTAGTAAAAGTCCTAGACAGGTCACAGGCCATGAAGTTTTGTTTATTGCCTGTGACCTGTCCAGGACTTTTACTAAAAATATCTGTGACTAAAACGTAGCCTTAATTGTAGGGTCTTCCAATCATGCCCCATAATTCATATCATAGCAGCCAGTCTAACTTAAAAAGGAAATGTAGCCTTAATTGTAGGGTCTTCTAATCACGCCCCATAATTCATATCATAGCAGCCAGTCGAACTTAAAAAGGAGGTAGCCAGAAAAGAGAATCATTGCCCCAGGCAGAGCATAAGCACAGCTCAAGCTTACATCAGGGAATGGGTGAGGAAAGGGCAACTATCCATCAACTAGCTTATTTTAATGAAACCAGAACAAAACCAAATTGTGCTTTCATTCAAACTGGCCACCTGGGGCTGTCCATCACAACCAGGCAATTCCTGTCAAATAGCCATTTATAAAATATTTGTATTGCAGTTTCAAATCTTGTATATATTTTGAAGTGCTGAGTTTGCAGAGGCAATTGTGTGCAGTAGTTAAACACTTTAGCCAGGGATTCTGTTTTGTTCCCAAGACTCTCACAAAGCAGGAAACTGGCCAACTTCCCACAAGCATTTGCCTTTTCTCAGCTATTTTGTTGGATGGAGTGTGGCAATTTAGGATACCATAATACAGCTTAAGAGGAGCTGGCATTATGAATTCCTTTCATAACTCTTCAGGTTATTGTGTGTACTCTGTGCACTGGTTGCAGATGCTTATAGAGTTGACTACTTATTTTGAGGTCTTTTTTAGTTTATTAAAATGGCACACTTTTAGAGAAAAGGATCAACATAAATTTGGCAAACAAAAGCTACACATGTTTTAAGGAGATATGAAACTGAAATCCTTTGTTTCAATGGCAGCAAAAAACAGTTTATTAATTCTAAAAGCACGGGGAGAGGTTCAGCTTTACTTATGATTACAATTGCTCTCCCCCCCTTTTTTTGGGGGGCAATTCTGAGCTGTTTTTAGCACTTAAAATTATACAGATAAATTTACTCCCTGAACCTGTTCACTGAAAAATAGCTTTAAAAGCTATACACTGAAATTCCTCATTTTGCAACTTTGATCTTGAAGGCATGCTTACACATTATGCAGCAATTTAGTGCTTTGTTGAGGTATACTAATGCCAATTCTGACAACATACACCCCAAACCCTGCTCCAAAAATAGACAAATTAAAAGACACAACCACAAAATTATAGAGGTATCATAATGTGGTCACATATGTAAAGCTGAATCCACCCCGTGTCGATTTTTTTTCCCCCACAATCCTTCCAAACATCTTGAGTTCCCTTTCTGTCCTGTAATGTGAGGATTGCAAATGATAAGATGTATAAATTTTGTTTATTTGGCTGAAGTCTGTAAAGGCCCCAAGAGTAGTTTATGCACATAATACTGTGTCATTCTCCAGCATCTGTCCTCTGTAATGTCATTGCAAATGACTTCTTCTTGGTCTAGAATTATTTTAGTCAGAAAGTATTAAAAATCAAAACCTAAGCATTTTATGTCCTCACAATTATGTTCTTAAACATTTATTGCTTTCACTTATCAAATTAGTGTGTGTTTTTACTTTAAGCACGTGCTTTAGTCACATAGGCCTGAAACACTTTGATGAACAGAGTCAGGGTCTGAATCAGTGTCTAGGGCTTGATCCTTGTAACTGATACTAGTGGTAGTTTTAAATGTTCAAGGAATGCAGGATGAAGTCCCTAGGGGCTCAATCCTACAACCTTTGCTCCTCATGTGAGCATTCTTCTAGGTAAGAAGGTCTATTAACCTTACTCTGGGTGTGACTGTACACTCTTCACAGACAAAACTCCCAGGGCAAAGAAAAGAGTTCTCCTTATCTCGTTGCTGCCAATGCCCTGAGTTTGGCAGGGACTAGCCTTGGTTTTGTAAATGCATCTGGGTAACAGCAGCCCTCCCTAATGTCCTGTGGCTGCAGAAAACAGCTGTAGGGCTGTGCTCAGAGCTTTGCATTCTGCTAGTTGTTTAATTTTATATGTTTTTGTAGTTTAGGGCAGGGAGAAGAGGATCCACTTTTTATTTGTGTAGAAAGAAAGAAAATACCAGTTCACACAACTTCTGCTGGCATTCCGATCTACAGCATCACTATTCTATTACTGGGGGAAAAGTTAGATAGCCTTATGGTTACTACAGAATGTCACACAACGTTATCTTGCTTTACAAGTGTCTCACATGCATGGTGTGTGTGGCATTGCTTACAGTCATAGCATGCACAGTAGCTGTGCTTCATTTTTTGTCTCCATTTTTTTATGGTTCTATGATTTTGTTTGTTTTTTTACAGTTCTCTCTCATGGATTCTGACGTTGCACTCCATAATGTTTTATGGAAATATGCTTATGAATGTGAATATCATGTAACTGGAATATGCTTTATGCAAAAGGTCTCTTGTAAGGTATCATTACAAAGCTTATAATTTCCTGAGTGTGTTCATCCTGTTTGTATGAATGTATCATTCTTGTATCTGAAACTAGGAATATGAAATATAACTCTGAGGTCCTATTGTAATTCATGCAAAGTGTGGGCCATTAATGGTGGATTGAAAGCTTGATGGCTCCCATTGACTAGGGCAATTGGTTGTAAATGGTCTGCTTACTTGTGTGGGCCACCTCTCGAAGAATGAAGGCTGGGGTTTCACAGGACATGTGACCATGTCATAGGATACTGGAATCCATTGTTAAATCTGGTGCTTTTTCATTTAGAAGGTGGAGTGGGGATCCAGAGAGACAAAGGATTCCCACCTTGGACCAAAGCTATGAAAGGGGGTGGAGCAGAAGAAGGGGGGTGGCAGACATGAGAACACCCCTGCTTTCCACCTAAGATGTCTGCTGGAACTAACAAGGGCTGTACCGTGGAAAGGATTGGGCCCAGACTAGGAAGGAGTCTAGTCTGTGAAAGAAGCTTATTGGAACATCTCTGAGGGTGAGATATTACCTGCAGTTTCTTAATGTATTAGGCTTAGACTTGCGTGTTTTTGCTTGGTGACTTACTTTGTTCTGTCTGTTATTACTTGAAACCACATTAATCCTACTTTTTATACTGAATAAAATCACTTTTGTTTATTAATTAACCCAGAGTAAGTGATTAATACCTGGGGGAGCAAACAGCTGTGCATCTCTCTCTATCAGTGTTATAGAGGGGGGACAATTTAGGCATTCACCCTGTATAAGCTTTATACAGAGTAAAATTGATTTATTTTGGGTTTGGATCCCATTGGGAACTGGGTGTCTGGGTGCTGGAGGCAGGTAACCTGCTGAGCAATTTTCAGTTAAGCCTGCAGCTTTGGTGTGTGTGGACCAGACCTGGGTCAGTGTTGTAGCATGCTAGTGTGTCTGGCTCAACAAGGCAGGGTTCTGGAGTCCCAAGCTGGCAGGGAAAACGGGTTCAGAGGTAATCTCAGCATGTAAGGTGACAGTCCCAAGCAGGTGTCTGTGACCAAACCTGTCACAGACTCATACACACGGCCCTATTTTTAAAAGTTAAAAAAAAAAGTCTTTCTAGTGATTGTGAGGACATGCAGAGGGTATGCAGCCTTGCATTGATTATTATTATTAATAGGACAATAGAACTGAAGTCCATCTGAGATCAGGGCTCTATTGTACTGTGCACTCCAAGAGACAGACCTCACTCCAATGAGTACCATCTTAATACATGCAAATATTGTTATCCCCATTTTACAGATGGGGAACTGAAACAAGTAGAGATTTAGGTCTTGATCCTCAAAGGTATTTAGGTGTCCAAATCAATGGGAGTTAGAAGCCTAAATATCTTTGAGGATTCTGGACCTTTCTGACTTTCTATCACTGTTAGTGTCCACATAGTTTTCTGCATATTTTGATTCCTTGGACTAAAATACAATGTAACCTCAGGTGGTCTCTAATGCCAGTTTTTCTGAAGAAAAGAATCACATATCTCTTGGTTAGAACACAGGTTATTGTAAGGAGCATAATTAAATGGCATCTGAAGTTTATATGATTATTTTTTTGCTGCTAACTGATAAAACGTCATGTGATAAGGAGTTGTTTGCATTTCCATTTGCTATGTTTATTTACTGATAAAAGACTGAAGAAGTTGAATGATTACGTACCAATTGATTTTTCAGTAATTTCAAACTTTTTTTTAGCATTTAAGCAAACTTTTTTTAGTTTTCCAAACTAAGTTTCTCTAGTTTTGTAAACAAAATGTTGATGTTTTACACAGTGCATGTCATTTTAATTAGTTGTTTAAAACCTGCTTATGATAATACATTTAAATTTATATAGCATTTTATATGAATGAATAGTTTGAGGCTTTCAATGGTCGTTGACAATGATTGACACATGATATGCAGTAATGTGTGACGCAGAAAGCCCAAGGTTTCCTGGAGAGGGCCTTATTCAGAAATAAACACCGCTTTCCATGATTATGTATTAAGTGAGCCGTGGCATGTGTGGGAAGGAAATTGTTGCTCAGATCATACAGGGAGGAGTTTTGCCCCTTCCAGTTCTTCTTTTACAAAACATTAGGGCTTGGCTACACTTGCAAGTTAGAGTGCATTAAACCAGCCCCGGGAGCCCTAGGTCACTACCTGTCCACACTGGCAAGGCACGTAGAGCGCTCTGACTCCGCAGCTAGAGTGCTCCTGGGACTCCACCTCGGTGAGTGGAATAACGTTTGCTGCGGCTTTGGCTACAACGCCTGGGCGTCAGCATGAACGAGGTGTTGCATTACTGCGCTCTGATCAGCCTCCGGAAACGTCCCATAATCCCCGTAAGTCAAGTGGCCACTCTTGTCATTGTTTTTGAATCACTACAGGAATGCGGATATGCCCTTTCAAAGCTCTGTTTCTGACAGTCAGCTGCTTATCTGCTCCGAGAAAAAGTAACCATTACTGTGGAATGCTGTGTGTGAGAGAGAGAGGTGGTGGTGGGGTCTGCTGCTGTCTGACCTTACAAGATAGCATGCTGACATGCTCTCAGCCCCCCAAAAACCCACTCTTCCTTCCCCCCCATACACACAACACACTCCCTATCGCTCTCCACCTCCCTCCCCCATTTGAAAAGCACGTTGTAGCCACTTGCATGCTGGGATCGCTGTCCATAATGCACTGCTCCCAATGCCACTGCAAGCGCCGCAAATGTGGCCACGCCAATGCGCTTGAAGCTGTCAGTGTGGACAGATTGCAGCACTTGCCCTACTGCACTCTAAGAAGTCTGGTTTAACTCAAAGCACTCTACATCTGCAAGTATAGCCATGCCCTTAGAGACACAGAACAGTTTTAGATCATTAGCTTAATGAATGGGGGATGCGGGGGGGGCGCGATTACTTATTTCTTTTTCCTCAGAAAGGGTAGTGTTGGCACTGGCAGACTGACAGTGCTGTGGTTGTGATGTTTCCCTCTCTGGTTCTGTTTCCATTCATAAACAGAAATTTCAGAATATAACAATACTCTATTTTTCATCTGGGATGAAAGTGGATCAGGACTATAATCGTTATTAATGAGTTCAACAACAGCAGAATAGAATATCTTAAATGTACATCATTATTTACATGGGACTTGGTTTCTCAGAAACGCGAAATAAAAAGAATCCTGCCACTTTCTTTACTTTAGACCCTGTTCACATTAGGACATATAATCATGTCTGGAACTATTTTCAAACACTTTTAACCCCAAACCAAGTCGTAATACAATTTGGTTTCTCACGAGCCAGACTACAGGCTACTTTATACAATGTTGTAGACTGAAGGTGTGAGGGATTTGCAGTGTTTCCAAGTTCTGCAATATTGGGTGTTTTTTCTTGAACCTCCAGCCCCTGGAGTGGAGCAATTACATGAGAATCTGAGATTTTATTACGTAAATAAGGTTCCTAGCCCTTATGGTTATATACAAAAGTTTAAAAATGTGTGTTGAATGAACCCAAAAGATTTAAAAACCAGCAGGCAAATACACCTTTTCCCCCAAATTTGTCATTAATATATATTTAAACCAAACTTACAACGTTTTGGGGCTTGAATCCTGATTTTTGAACACTTGAGGTTGGTTAGTCTGTAGCAGGATTTCTAGAGCATGTTTTTACTTAACAAAATTGTTTATTTAGCAATAATTGATTCCCACAGATTACAAAGTATTTCAATGGGGTGGGGGGGAAGAAGAGGGGAGAGCATACTCTGCACTGGGAGCCTACAGTGGAAAGGAGAGGAAAAAGATCACTTCCACCAGATCCCCACTATCATTTTGCTTCTTGGGCTGGTATTTTTCATTACCAATATTTCACTGGGTAATGTACCCAGCTATTACCAGTGCTTTGTGGGAGGTTCTGAGCCAGGTCCCTCTGAAGCCAACAGGGTCCTTTTTTGTAACATTCTCCATGAATGTTTGTTTTGAGTAGAAAATAAATGAACCCCCCCCCCCCCAATTCAAAAACAACCAGCCTCTTCTTTCATTTTCCCTACTTGGCCCAAGTGTAGGAATTAGGATTATCATTGCAAGATTGCTTTCTTGTCCACCTCACCACCCCCTCCATCTTTTTCCACTCCGTAGCTTATTAAATGCTTTTTGTTTTCTTACAAGGCATATTATAGATATTTTATAAATGTAGGTTTTGCATGTAGATTAAATAATGTGGCTATACAACATGTTAAATATCATGTTAAACAGGATGTGTCATTAAAATCCCAGTTAATCTGTTTTTCCCAGACCTATAATGTGTTCCAGAATATAATGCTCTTTTGTTGCAATAATTCCCTGTAAGAATTTAACAAGGATACAAGTTTTTTGTCTTGATGTAAAATGTTCAGCTGGTATTTTGCCATGTTATTAAATACGGATTAGAAATAGCATTGAGGTATTTAAACCATAATTCTTGTAACAGGATAAATAGCTAATAGCATTTGGTTTGTTGCTTGTGCACTTGTGACCTGGTTATCGTTATTTTAACACAAACAGACAAAACTAAGTCTCTCACTAGCATTCAAAGTGAAGGGACATTCAGGTTTTGAACTATGTGGAGTAAAAATATCAGACCCTTTAATCCAGTGATCTATAAATGGGTACAGCATTTCCAAATGTTCACAGAACCACAGATAGCTAGCCATGTGCAGGTTCAGAGCATTCAGTTTCTTTGACTGTCATTGCCTATATTTGTGTAGGTTTTTAAATCTAAGAATACAGCCAGGTGAAGAGAAGAGTTAAACAAAGCAACCTAGTGTGGGTCTTAAAAAGAACACAACTTTCTTTTCCAGTAGGTTTATTTTTGTAGTGGTTAAAAGTAGATTGAAAGGGGAGGGCTCCCATCTCAGCAGCTGAGAGGAAGCAGGGAAGCAGTGCTTACCAAGCCGGGGAGAAGAAGACTTGTTGCTGCTACCACTCTTACGTTAAACCTGCCTCTATGAACGAGCCTCCCGTCAGTCTATGACCAAGCAGATTGTATTGTAAGCTGTGTAAGGAATTTAGCCACATATTTTCCACTACAATGAAATGGCTTCCGTTCTGAATGATTCATAGAGTCCAAGGCCAGAAGGACCCATTATGATCATCTAGTATGACCGCCTGTTTCACACAGGCCATAGTACTTCCCCAGAATAATTCCTGGTGGAACTAGAACTCGTCTTTTTAATAAATCTAGTCTTGATTTAAAATCTGTGTTGAATGAATGGCTAAATCACCTACACTGCTTTGAAAAAGTCTTAACCCCTGTGCTTGAACACTTGTGGAACCCATTGTAAAATATGTTGAAAACAGTCATTAAAAGAAATGCTGGTTTGACAGGACCTACAAGCAGCACCATTAACATGATGTACAAAGTCTTTTTGTAATTAAACTATACTTGCAAGTTTGGCAATATTTGTTTAATCAGCACTGAGGTGTACTTGAGGGCTTCAGCCTTTATTAACTTACTGGCAAATTAATAGAAGGTTATTTAAAATATTCCATGCACATTTCTTACAGATTTTCTAAATACAGTCTAAAAATCATCTTTGTAAAAGCAATCATAATTGTTTAATTCAGGAGTTGTCCATAAAAGAATTATGGAATTGTCATGTAAATTACTAATGGGAGAAAGATACTTTATTTGCAGACAGGATTGTTAAAGCTGCTTTGAGAAAAAGAGTAATGTATTACAAACTTCTGATTACTAGATCCAAGGGGTAATCAGTTACATATTACTGATTACTTTACTATTACAGTTTGCTCAGCACCTACCAGACCATAGAAAACACACTGAACAGTTTACAAGCTCAGGACAACAGAACAATCCTCAGGAACAAGACTTGGGGGAGGAAATCGCTGCAGAGCATGGAATTTCTCTCGAGCGGCTGTTCTTCCCCTTGCAGAATGGGCGGTGCTTTCATGCGGGCTCTTGCCCTCCCATTCTCCCCACTACCCTCTGGCAGACTGGCTTTGCTGGAGGTGTTCTGCCTAGTTTCTTCTGGCTGTTGCTGCCCACAGACCTCCATGAGAGGGAGGGAGACAGCAAAAAAATGTACTTCGGACCTAGACTGCATGACCGTTTTTTGTGTAACCTCCTTAAGAGCGGTGGGAGAATGGTGAAGACGGATTCATTCCCACCATGAATCTTGACCCTGTAGGTTCCCGCGAAGGGCTAGCACTGCCACAGAGGCAGCGGGTTGTCCCTCTTCCCCAACATAGCGTACGAGAAATCTGCATGTAATGGGAGCCCTCAGCAGAAAGATCTCCCAGGGCTGAACTGGGCTTAAGTTACTGATTTATATAAGTTACTAATTATTTCTCGGTCAGAGAAGCAGCAGATGACTATGTACTGGTTACTTCTGCGTCATGTACACTGTTGGATTTCAGCTACCAGAAGTAGAAGGCACCCATAGGATAGCAGGGTTGGAAGGGACCTCAGGAGGTCATCTAGCCCAACCCCCTGCTCAAAGCAGGACCAATCCCCAATTTTTGCCCCAATCCCTAAATGGCCCCCTCAAGGATTGAACTCACAACCCTGGGTTTAGCAGGCCAATGCTCAAACCACTGAGCTATCCCTTCCCCCCTAAAATTAAACTTAAAAATTAAAAAATTAAACCCACTTTACATTAGTTTGACCTCCCATCATGAGAGATACTGGGGGTTTCTTCTTGAATTACTATAGGACCCAACATGAGTCCAATACAAGTTCTGTGTGTTCAGTACGTAGTAGGTCACAATATTGACCCTATTTGACCTGAGCAGCCAGTCAAAGTTTGGGGCCCTGAGGAGGTTTCAGCCGGAAGCAGAAATTGTTGAAGCCTGGTATTTCTTTGATGCAATCTTGTTTATTTATAAAAAATTTACAAAAGTCCTGATATCTGAATGTAGAAGGAATAAAGAACAAAAGGAGCAATTTCCTTCATTTACAGCCCCCCAAGTCTTTTAGCCAACACCAAACCCCCAATCACTCCCCCTAGCTTTTTCCAGACGCACTGTGCTTACAGGCTCCTGCTTGGCTTTTGTACTGCTTTCCTTCTCTGCTCTTGCCTCTTCTCAGTTTGTGTGGTCTCTTTCTCCAACACCCAAAATAATACTCAGCCACAGCTGATAGGTGGGTCACACACCTCTTGTCTTGGGTGGGGGCTTATGCTTACAGTTATGCTAATTAAAGGGTGAGTTCACACCTATCAATCTCAATGGGGGTTTAATTCAACTCATAACATTTCACCTAGCTCATATAACAGTACCATAGCTAGCATGCTATCATTACTCATACACAATGCAGGACCGCCAACATACCCAAGAAAAGTAATTTAGTAAATCACATTCCTTTTCAACCTGTAAAATAATCTGATTCTATCGCAGGATTAAATCTTTTAAAAACTGCCTGCAGTTATTTTCATAGCCCTGCTGTGAGCCTCAATTTTAGATGAAAATATCCTATTTGTATGACAATATTTAGGGTCCCTGCTCTGATTAAAGACACTGGTAAATCTCCCCTGGCATCATTGATAACAGTATTGGCCCCAAGGTTACTATGTTCACAACTTATTTGTTTATATTTCATTGTTGTTATTTCTCTGGACAAATCTTTCCGTTTGTAATGGGGTGGAAGGTGTATATTTGAGAGCAGCACATGTTTTAGTAGTAAATAGACAAGTTCTATACTATTATTCATCTTTGATTTTTATGTACACTGTCTGGTCTCTTTGTATTTCATGGAGTAATTATTTATTGGTTTGCTTTATGTAATCCAGATCAGAATAGGATAGACTGTTTGTAGACAGATTGGGTAGGTGCTGGAGCACTGGGTAGGTGTTAAATATTTAACATCAAAAGTGAACGATGGTCCCAAATCCAGCTCCCATTTAAGTAAATACGAGCAGCTGTAGGCCTCTTATTTCTAGAAAAGAAATAGTAATGAAGGCTTCTTAATAACTTCATTGGGAATTATACTTTCATACTAGCAACACTATAATCATTAATGGTTATAGAAACATTTGCATTACAAAGCCATATATCTTGGTGAGTATAACTGAAAAAATTATTTGGTTGATATTACTTGTGCTTATTTTAGGCTTAAAGATTCCTCCTTCCTCTGCCCCACCCCCCACACATTTGGCAAGATTTGCTTCTTATTGCATTTGATTCAGTGAAGGTAAAGAAGAGTTCCCTCTTTAGCAGTAAGCAAAATCTTTAAAAGTGACCCTATAAAGGAAGAAAGTGAGCTTGTGACCTTCTGTAAAGAGAAGCTAGAAGATTCTTTCAAAAGTTCTTTTTTTTTTTTTTGCCCCTTTTTTTAAACGTTAGACATTTAGATTCTGACTAGCCTGGATGACTGGACAGCTAATGAAATGACCACATCACAAGTGTCAATAATGATAACAATTAGAGGGGAAGAGATTTTTAGTCAGACAGTTTATAATTTTGTTTTGTTAACGCCTATTTAACTTCAGTTGCTAGTTAACATTTGGAACAAAGGCTATCTTGTTAAAGTTGAATTCAGCACCCTTGTCCCTTCAACCAAGTTGTGAGAGGAAACAGTATACATTCTCTGAGCCTTACACAACTCCACCAGCAAAGCCATTCATACCCCCCTTTCAATATTATACAGGAGCAAAAATAGTTGAGGGCACAGTTTTTTGTTTTTGTTTGTTTATTCTTATTCTATGCCTTCTTTTCCCTAAATGTGAATCCAACCCTTAGCAAGGCCTCTATCCTGCCTTGGAATCTGCTAGTGTGGATCCCTGTGCCCACGCGTCAGAGCATGAGTCAGGGGTCCACGCTGGCAGACCACAATGCGCAAAGGTTTCATGAACTGCCAGTCATATTTTACATTTGTAATTCATCAGATAAATAGAAGCTGCACACATCTGTATTAAACAAGTTTGATGTTAATCAAGTAGATGAAGATATATGGCTGTTTAAAATAATTTTTGATAGCTAAGAAGCCCAAACAATTTTACTCCTAGCTATTTCAACGAAATATTTTTAACCTACAGCAGGATGTTTTTTGACTTCTTTAGCTCAAAAGTTTTATGATGAATTTAAAATTTCTACAGATTAAGATCAGTATTAGCTCTTATATTTGGAATTCAAGGCCAACATCTAAGGTTTTCTTGAGAGGGAACTTAATAAAAAAGGAAAAGAATCTGCATTGGGACTTTGCTCCCAAATGACAGATAAAACCTGTTAATATTGAAGGTTACCATTGTACAGGGTATCATATGAATGGAAGTAAATACAACAAGGTGGGTGACCTGAGGAAGAGCTCTGTGTAACTCAAAAGCTTGTCTCTCTCACCAATAGAAGTTGGTCCAGTAAAAGATATTACCTCCCCCACCTTGTCCCTCTAACAGCCTAGGACTCTCACAGCTACAGCAACACTGCATGCAAGGAAGTAAAGATGTTCATTATAAAACCACTAGGTGGCATCAAAACAGTTTGGCAAAATTTACAGAGCACTTATGCCCTAAGCCCCCAAATGAATGTGTTTTACATACAGAAAAAATTAGGTTGTTTGCCTCTGCCTCACAAAAAGCTTTAGTCTGAACATGTTATTACACAAACAACAAGCCTATATGATGCCTTTCTGATCACCACAATGTATTACATGCGACTAATATGCATTATATTTACAGTCAAGTGAACCAAAATGATTTCTAGCTATATTTTCATATATTAGTACCATTGGAATATGGTAAATTTTGCATTTTGGAATGGTACAATTCTATCACTACCTGCATAAATAGTACTGTATCAAACATCTACAAATATTTATAAGGTTTTGTAAATTCAGGGCTAACTATATTTCACATATTGTTCAATGTCTGTTACAATAATTTATACTGGAGAACAACAAAATTTTGTATAGAAATAAAAATTTAAACTTAGAATTATTGTTGATTTTATATATATATAGAGAGAGAGACAAAGCTCTGTCCTTGTCTCTGTGGGTCCCGCGTTTCCTGGCGGACTTCACTAGCCTCACAGGCTCACTGTGATCCTCCATGTAACCCTTCTCTCTCTAGAGACAAGGGTCACAGTCTACTGAGCCATTTTCATCATAAGCCAGCAAGGGAGGTGAGGAGAAGCTATCCTCCCTTGCACAGTCTCTGTTGTCTCCCAGTCTCAGTGATTAATCAGGGAGCAGGCAAAGGGGGGAGCCCAGGCCCACCCTCTACTCCGGGCTCCAGCCCAGGGACCCTAATGGTATCAGCTATGGCAGCTGACCTTTTAGAAACAGGACACGTACAATTCCCTGGGCTACTTCCCCACAGCAGCCCCCACTTCTTCAGGCTCCACTTCACCCTTACGTAAGGGCCTCCTTCCTTGTGCCTGATATGGTGTGTACTGCTCAGTCTCTCCAACAGCACAACTTCCTCCCACAGCTCCTGGGAGGCTTTTAACTAGTTTCAGCCAGCCCCTGATTGGCTTCAGGTGTCCTAATCAACCTAACATTCTCCCTGCCTTCTGGAAAGTTCTTAATTGGCCTCAGGTGTCTTAATTGACCTGAAACTGCTGCCATTTAACTTATCCTGGTCTTATTGGGATTTGTTTAGCCTAGAGCTAATATATCTATCTCCCACTACTTTTCTATAGCCATCTGGCCTTGCCTCATCACAATATATATTTATTTAGACAGATGGTAATGTAAATTACCAGTTATTGTAAAATCTCCTAGCAGTCTAGGAGCTCATAATATAACTCAAGTGCATATAGGAATCTTACCAGAGCAAAAAGAGAATTTTTGTGCCAGGTGTAATAGTAGAGATTGTGATTGAATTATTTCTTTCTTTCTCTGATAATTATCATTAGTGTTTCTTTATCTCTGTAGCACTAAGCTAGGCAGGAAGGGGCTGGGAAAGACTCTAAGCAGAAACTGTACGGTGAAGCGAACAACATATCTTTAGGGATAGTACTGTTTCTTATTCTAATAAAAGTCTTTGCTCAGAATTAGGACAAAAAGTTACATTACAAAAGTAAAGAATCACAGAAAAAGTGACATTGTCAGAAACCAATTCAGTTTGAACTAGCATGAGTAAGGACCAGAAAATACTTTCAGCCTTTCAAAAGACTCATTGTGAGAAGCCAACAGACAGGCCTAATGAATGGGACACTTCACCAGAACCACAAAGAAGATTAAATGCAGAGAACAGCAAAGTATTGGCCATTGTGTTAACTTAGGGCTTGTCTGCACTGGCACTTTACAACCTGCAACTTTCTCACTCAGGGGTGTGAAAAAAACACCTCTGAGCGCTGCAAGTTTCAGTGCTGTAAAGTGCGAGTGTAGGCAGTTCACCAGCACTGGGAGCCGCGCTCCCAATGCTGGTAGCTACTCCCCTCGTGGAGGTGGGTTTTTTTAGCTCACTGGGAGAGCTCTCGTCCAGCGCTCTGCCGCGACCACACAAGCCACGTTAAAGCGTTGCCACGGCAGTGCTTTAATATTGCTAGTGAAAATGTGCCTTTATGCAACAAGTGAAGCAGAAGATCATCTGTTAGTCATTTACCTTTGGTGGTGATAAGGAGATAAGACTAACTGGGATATCATTGTTAAGAAGTTTGAAGAGAATTTCTTTTCAAAAGGAACGTAACACATAGATGGTCATGCTTTTACCAAAGGGTGCTAAGAACTGGAGAAAGTGTGGAAGCATTTATAGAAGCCCTATATGAAAAAAAGTATTGTCACTTTGGTATCAGTAAGGAAGATTACATAAAAAGTTGTTTAACAGTTGGAGTTTAAAACAAAGCACTTCCAGAAAAATTGCAGTCAATGTCTGTGCTAAGAAGCAGGGGGACAGATCCAGCTCGGGCACTCCCAACTTGGACAGTTCTTTTTCTCCCATCAGGTGATAGTTCTGCTCCACCTCCTGGATGAACTCCCCAGCCAGGCACCAGCTCTTCCTGCTCCCACTTCAGATTCTTCTTCCTCCTGCAGCCTCATTTAATCAGCCACTGCTAGTGGGAGGCGAGAGAACTAAACTCCCTCATCTCAGAGGGAGGAAGGGGAAGGGCCCCTGTGCTCTTCAGTGAAGGAAGGGAAGTTGTGCTGCCTGGTGTTCTTCCTTACTTTAACCCTATTAAGAACTATTTGAGAATAGGGGAAAAAATTTCCCTCACACTCAAAAGCCAAACCATTTTTGGTCAAACTAGGGATGTCAATTAATTGCAGTTAACTCAAGCAATTAAAGCAAAACAGATTAACTAGCTTTTTTAAAAATAGTTGCAATTAATCACAGTTTGAATTGCATGATTAAGCAATAGAATGCCAATTTAAATTATAAATATTTGTGGGGTTTTTTTTCTTTTTTTACATTTTCCAATACATTGATTTCAATTACAACACAGAATACAAAATGTACACAGCTCACTTTATATTATTTTTTATTACAAATATTTGCACTGCAAAATGATAAAAGAAATAATATTTTTCAGTTCACCTCATACAAATACTGTAGTGCAATCTCTTTATTGTGAAAGTGCGACCTACAAGTGTAGAATTTTTTTCACATAACTGCACTCAAAAACAAAACAATGTAAAAAAGTTTAGAGCGTACAAGTCCACTCAATCCTACTTCTTCAGCTGATTGTTAAGACAAACAAATTTGTTTATATCAATGGGAGATAATGCTACCTGCCTCTTATTTACAATGTCACCTGACAGTGAGAACAAGTATTTGCATGGCACTTTTGTAGCTGGCGTTGCAAGGTATTTACGTGCCAGAGATGCCAAACATTCATATGCCCTTTCATGCTTCAACTTGTAGATTTTTAAAAATCTTTTTACAGTGCAAATATTTGTAATAAAAAAATTACAATTAATTTTTTTTTAAATTACAATTAATTAATAATATAAAGTGAGCACTGTACACTTTGTATTCTGTGTTGTAATTGAAATCAATATATTTGAAAATATAGAAGAACATCCAAAATGTTTATAATAAATGTAAATTAATATTCTATTAGTGTTTAACAGTGCCATTAAAACTGCGACTAATCCTGACTTTTTTAATTTAGGGATTAATTGTGATTTTTAAAAATTGTTTGACAGCCCTAGTTCAAACTTCAAACCAAAAAACACAGGAAATACAAAATTTCACCCTCAGGCATTTGCTAGAGGCATGGAAAATTTTAGCTCAATACGTGAAAGTTTCAGGAAGTTATGAGTGACTGAACATCGAGTGGTGCTGATAGCAGCTATTATGGAACTTTAGTTGCAGCAATTTCTGTGGTCATGCAACTGCAGAATACATGGAGCCTTAACTATTAGATCATAACCATATATACAATGTAACACAATAAAAAATACTACTACTTAACTCTTATATAAAACTTTTCATCTGCAGATCTCAAATCCTTCACAAAGAAGTGCACTATGAAAATCTCCATTTTACAGATGGGGAAACTGAGGCACTGGGATGGACATGACTTGCCCTAGCTCACCTAGCAAACCCATGTCAGAGCCAGGACTTGAACTGAAGTTTCCTGAGACCCCCTCCAGTGTCCTATTCAGTAGGCCACATTGCCTAGTAGAAGCCCCTTTGTTAGCATGTTGAAAGTTTAAAACAGGATTACACCCAGCCCTGTAAGCTTAAATAGAAGAGGAAAGAATGGTGCATGGAACATTTCCCTCCACTTTGGACCTTTGTGCTGGTCCCATACACAAAGCAAACAATGGGAGAGAAGAACAGTAAAAAATTGATGAAAATAGTAGAGCATAAATTAATAATCCCATTAAGCAATGGCTTGTGATTACAAATAGCAATAGTCAAATGACACTGTCACAGTATACAGATCATTGCATAAAAGGGGACTTAATGAAAGCTTTTATGTGGGCTTTAATATTTTCCTTGTCTGCAGACACAGCCTTCATAAATGTTTGATTAATGAACTCATTAAGCCCTGACATGACTAGGAAAGACATACTTACCCCGTGACCCATCATAATTAAAACGTGAATGCCATTTGTTCAGGATAGTAGCTGGAATCATTTATTTAAGTAGCAGAACAACACAAAAAACAGCTTTTGACTTAGCCTGATGAATTAGCTCACCCTCATGGACAAAACAAAGATATTGGGCTTGTGTTACATCAATCAGTGATTCACAGGTAGAAGGCAACTTGCAATACCACCTGGCATTCTATCTATATTTACATGGATATTAAAATTATAGCTGCTTGGAAAATTTCTATGAACTATTTTCTATGCACACCAAAAAAAAAAAAAAAAGAAAGAAAGAAAGAAAGAAAAAATGTTAGCAATTTTTCACCCTTTCCTAATCCGCTCTAAGTCACAGTGATAGCAAAATGCGGAAACCCATTCAGTCCTTTAGAGGACAGTGAGAAAGTAACATGAAGTTCTGTACACACACCAAGCAGAGCTTGCAGTAGTAGAGCACTGATCAGCACTGCAGAGAAAATTACAGGGATTTCTACTTGCAGGCTGCAAAATTCCATAGCTACACTACGTGTCTCACAGCATTAGTGAGTCAGGCAAGTGGGCCATACTTGGTTCTCTTACCACTGCATCAGGTTCCTGCAGTGGAACACAGGGAAAGAGTCTTACCTTCCAAAAGAAGCAGCACTTACTATACAGAAAAATCCTTCCTCACATCAGGATGGCATGGTTCAGTCAAAGCTGGATTGCTTAAGCCACAGGGAGACATACATATTTTTTAAAAAACATGGTTAATAAGAAGTGTACAGGCACTGTGGATGAATTCAGTCCTTTGCAGAGGGCCTGCAGATGACTATATACCACTTAGGCCCTCAAAATAGGGCTTAGGTGACGCATGGGCCTTGCGGAGACCTGCACAGAGGTGAATGTAGGATATACCATTTTACAAGGTGAGTTGAGGAGCATGATGCATTGGCAGGTCTCTTGATTTTATTTTATTACAGGTCTGATATTTGGTGCTTTTCTTAAAATCTCAGCTCCAGGAGTTATACAATTTGTGATTATCACATAATTATTTTACCCCTGACAATTTTTAATCCTCTATTTACTAAACCTTAGTGTCATAATTAAGGATTTCCTTAATAGCCAAAATATCTGATGGACTGATTAAATGAATGATGGAGGTTTTATTTTATTGTGGTATTTGTTAACCCATTCTGTTTCTAACTTGTGAAAGTGACCTTGTAAACACTATTAGGCTGTGCAGATATACCAAAAACATGTTAGAATAAGATACTGTACAGTGTACTAAGATGTACAATTCTGTTAGCTGTGATATTATGTATGATGGGATTTTTGTCTTTAGAGGCAGCTTAGACAACATTGCATTAGCATTTTAGTGAGGGTGATGACATGTAATCTTTCTGTGCTTTGGTTGCTCTGGAAGCTGTGTGTGTGTGTGTCCTAGCACTGTGGCAAGCTAGAATGAGGATGCATGTGTACAAAAGTTCCTGCTACCAGATTCAGGGCAAGCTGCCCTGGAACCAGTATTGCACATAGATTGAAATTTGACGGCAGGGGCCCATTTTAACAACTTTATTGTCAGAGGGTTGGAGTCTGGACTGTACAGAGCCTTGGCAGGGGTTTATAGGCTGACACTGGTACTGTGAATTAAGCTGATTGAAAATGAAACGAGGAGAAAGTGAGGCACATGAGCTGGTGTGCCATACTAACATCTTTAGCAGGGCACTATACCAGAATTTTATTTCTCTGCATTGCCACTCAGCTCCCCTATGCCAGGGGTCTTCATTTGTGTCTCACTCTTCTTTGAAGACGGGGGTACAATCTCTAGTGGTAGCATTCTGCATTGTTACACAGGGGTCCCAGGTGTTTGCGGTTCTGTGGGTATGCCTGCACTGGGGCTAGGGGTGTAATTACCAGCTCAGGCAGTCATAACCAAGCTAACTCTGATCAAGCTAGCATGCTAAAAAATAAAAGGGGACCCACAGAGGCACTAATGGCAGAAGGGGCTAGTGACCTGAATACATACTTAGGGTCTCAGATGTGCTCACGTTTGGGGTGGCTAGCCCCTCTGGCTGCTTGCGCTGCCATGGCTACACTTCTATTTTAGCATATTTGCTCAATCAAAGCTAGCACATGTATGTCTTCCTAAACTGGAAATTACACCTCCAGTGTAGACATATCCTTGAGTCTCATGTCAGGGTGGATGGGCACAGGGAATGCTGAAGACAACAAATTCAGGCCACTGAGGGAAAGCTAGTGATATTTGATTTGGTTGCATTTTTCACGCTCTTTGCACTGGTGTGTATGACTATGTAAGGTGCAAGGCAGTGGAGAATCAGGCCTGCCTGGCATCTCTGATTCACTAAAATGTGAACGTTTTTGTTGTACTTTGAATGTAATGATATTTGTACTAATTTGTTCCAGTGTCTAAAGATTGGTATATATTAGAAGGTATATTGGCAAAGTTTAGCTGGAGAAAGAATTTAAAATTCATATTTACAATTTGAGGATTATGATTTTGTCATTATTAGAAATTATATGTTTGGATGGTATCTTCTGTTGAATTTTCTGCTTATAACATAGAAATGCACTGGTAACAGGGTTCACTCACCACTGCTGCGCTTCCTGTTGGCTGTCCTGGGGATTAGCTCTGCTCGCCAGTGCGCCCTCTTCTGCTGATGTCTTGCCACAGTCATGCCTGCTCCAGGTCCCACGTCACTCCAAGGATCATGGTGTCCTCTTCAGGACACAACCCACTGGCTGTGGTGCACTCTGTGCTCCCCCCTTCCACAGTCCCTCAGCCCAGCCCCTGCCTCAATTCATTTCCTTGGGCCACTTCCCCACGACCCCCAGCACATTCTTCACCCTTACCTCAGGGCTTCAACCTGCCAGTCTTCGCAAGAGCTCTCTCTAGCTTCCCCCGTCCCTGCTTGTAGCACTCCTCTGACCAGGTGCTGGCACTCCTGCCTCCTGCTAGGGGCCTGATTTTCCCTTCTCAAGCTCCAGGCAGCTACTGAAGCTGCTCTGCCCTGCAGCCCTTCTTATATGGGTCTGCCCAACCCCCATTGACTCGTCCTCACTGCCCCTCTCCTATTAGCTGCTTTCTGCGTATCCTCTCTAGGGCTCCATTAACACCTTACAAGCCAGTCTGGGGCAGACACTCCAACACAGCACCTTTACACTAAAGATGAAAAAAGATTCAAAATCAAGGTTTCTGCTTGATCATCTCCATCCTACCCTTATAATAAGAAGTCATCAGTTGCTATGGCATCTTGGAGATTTCAGGTATCTATCATAGGTTTTTCTAAGCTCCCTAGGAACCTATTGTGAGAGTACAGCATAATATTTCCCAATACATGTAGGTGTAGCAGATTGAGCACTCACTGCCATGGCGCCTCCTGCTGGTTGCCTTGGGAATTAGCTCCTCAGCCTCGAAGCGCCTCCTGCTGGCCAGTGTCTCTCCTGCCTCACGTCCCTGTGTCTCTCCTGGACTCCAGTGCCCCTTGCCTTGGGGTGCTGCCCCACAGGAGTGCCCCCATGCTCTGGGTCTCCCTGCCCAGGGGAACCCCCTCCCCTTATGCCCATCTTACCTCAGTGGCTACTGCTAGTCATCATCTAGCTCCTTTTCCCTGGGGCAGACTGCAGTCTGTAATGGCCACTCATCATTGGCAAGGGGGTTGGACCAGCTGCCTCTGCCTATCCCCAGGCTGCACCTTTGCAGCCCCAGTACCTCCTTAGGCCTTTAACAAGGCCTCAGCCTAGGGAGTTGCCAGGCTGGAGTTCCCCAGCTCCTCTTGCCCTTCCCCAGCAGTGCTGTGCTTCAGGTACCCTGTGCTCCCAGGCCGCTAGGTCCTTCTCAATCCAAGGCTGGAGTGAGACTGACCCAGCTCCTCCCTTAGCCCTTCTATCCGGCTGTGGCTGCCTCCCCAAGCAGTCTTTTCCCCTAGTAGTGGGGTAGCTGCCCCACTACAGTAGGAAAATGGAAGTGGAATCTTCACAAGGTTTTCCATTAACACTTTACTGCCATCCTCAAATAGAACATTGAAGCACAAAAAATGAAGTTCAGGTTTCAAAGGATGTTAAGTCTGCATCATATTCATTGACTGTTAAAATTACAGGAAAGAACTTAGACAACCTAGGGCCATCTGCCTCAGTTCCTGTGTTCCACCTCTTGCCGTAGCTGTAGGTCAGTAGCTTCTTGTGCTGCTGATGGCTTTCAAGATTTGCTGTCTCCTGCCTCCGACTTTGCTGTTGTTAGAGGCTGACCCTGCAAAATTGGAGGCAAGCTACTGGCATCCATAATTGTATCAGAGGTGGCTGATGCAGAGCCCCTGAAGGCCCATGACAGCTGGTCTGCTCCCCGTTCCATGAAGTTGGGGCTCCCTGCGGCTACCAGTCTTTCAGGCCTTTAAATATGGTGCTGTCTACATGGCAGTCCTCCCCAGTAATAGGAAGAGACAATGGTTTGGGTATGACTACATGAGAGACTGCCTCTCTCCTTGCAGTAGATGAGATCAGTTGGGACATCTAGTGAGTAGTTCCCCGGTGTAGGCAGGAGATGGCTGTTGGCAGAATATTCTCAGTTTGGGGCCCTCAGCTCTAGAACTCACTTCCCTGTCTTGGGCTTGCATAGCCAGAGTCTGTGGACCTTCAGGACATGTTACATTACAGGGCCATCGTTTCAGAAAAAATTAGGAGAGACGGGGAAAGTTTGGTCAGCATTCTCACTTCATGGCTGCTCTTGGGGTATTAATGGGCTGGTCCCATCTTGGAGGGGGGTGGGACAGGAAGGTGGCATCCTGGTACTATTCCGGACATTGAGAGGAAGATGGGCTGAGGTGTATGTGTGTCACCGATGGCTGGCACAGGACAGAGATTGGGGCCTGACCTGCTCCATGCTGAGCTCAAGCCCAGGGCACCACCACTGCATCCTGTCCAGCCAGTGGGGAGAGAGAATGGTGCTGACCCAGCTGGCCCAGCCTGCCTCACAGTGGCCCCCAGAGACCTGAGGGAGATACCACATCACCAGCTGGCAGTGAGCTATGAAAAGTTAGTGGGAGGGGCAAAATCAAAGTCTGGGGGCATAAGGTAACTGCTCCCTCTGCCCCATAGCAAATGACACCCCTGTTGCACAGCCTGTATGCCCAAGCTTTTGGGTCAGGAGGAGTGCATTGATGTGATGCCAGTGTTTTGCCAAGGAACTCCCACAAAACTTTTTAGCTTGGGAGCTTTTTAACTTGTTATAAAACTTGTGTCCCAAAAGGAAATGGAGAGGCACTGGGAAACAATTTAATTTATTTTTGGTTTTAAATCAAAATGCTTTTTTTGTAACCACAGGAGGCAGCACCACTGGACAAACACAGTAAGCTACATTCACTAGAAAATTTATAGTTGGTTCCTGAATATATATAGACTAATATCATGCTGCTAATACACCCTGGTGTTCATCTTGCACAATATGGAAAGGGACAAAACCTGCAAACTGTTGGACTTCAGTGGGAAACAAAAAGCCCAACAGCATACAGGACTGGGCCCTAAAATTATTGAAAAAAATATATACATTATTTCCAAGACATTTCAAGCTTGTTGTATAATTCTTTGGCAATGTTTTGTCATTCATTTTAGCCATTTCCCCATTATTTTAAGTTCATCTCTCACTGGTGGTTACCAGCAACTTGATAGATATGTAGGAGAAAAAGGAAAGAGGTCAGCTATTCGTTATTGTATTCATAATCTGTTGCAAAATGGACAAATGGGAAAACCAGTATTATTCCCCTAAATCAAGCTGATGCCCCCAGAACATAAAACTTTCTCAATCATTAAAACATTGCACTTATAAATAAGCCATCCTGGTGCTTCTGTAGCAGTTCCAAAAGCTGCCGATTCCTAAGCAAACAGATAACTAGGTTGTTGGTAGACTATTTGTCATTCCAGTGTAATAACAAATTGATGGACTCATTGTCTACTTCGCTTCTGCATTTGTCATGGTAACGTGTCTGTCTTCATCTGGATCCCTGACTCCACCTTATGGAAAGTTACACAGAAGAGCAGGATGGAAGCTGCTCTTCTGAGTCCCTGAAATTTACTGTTACCACGGTGATGGGAGACAAAACAAATTGACAGCCTGGCTGTCTATGTTCCCTCAGCTTCAGTAGCAAAAGTTAGAGGGACCCAAGCTTCTAACTTTTATGTCAAGGGAAATTGGTACAGGATCATGAAAAGAAGTTCATTCTATTGTGACTGTTGATCACTTAACGATCTGTAAAGTTCTCTGAATGCAACAGTAAGCCTGACAAGGGGATTTCTTTTGCTATCAAAGCCCTAGTGAACACAGTGTGAATGTCAGTTTGTTTGGAAAGAATGGATATATGTTTTGCTTTTCAGGGGAGATGCCCCTTGTTTCCTCAAGGTGCAACAATTTACTATCATTTGAGATTATTTTTAATTATTTTTTATTCTGTATAAATCAAATTCCTTTGTCATAAATATACATCTGCTTTTGATGAGTTTAAAAGCCTTTGTACCTTACTTTTCTGCACTATTCGTAAAACTCTAGAATTCCATTTTCATTTTCATTTCATTTTGAAATGCCACCATTGATCATTATTTAGTAGCAGGGACAGGTGTGGTGTCCCACCATCCCCAAATAAAATAAAAATTAACTGACTTGTTCACCATTCTCACACCTCCCTCTGTACTATCTGGGTTTTTTTTATAAATAAATAGGGTAAACATGTGTCCCTAAAGACAGGCATATCCCTGTTTTCAGGGCT
Organism: Lepidochelys olivacea; assembly: GCF_965140295.1. Classification (NCBI taxonomy): domain Eukaryota; kingdom Metazoa; phylum Chordata; order Testudines; family Cheloniidae; genus Lepidochelys; species Lepidochelys olivacea. The sequence goes on along the minus strand of NC_140411.1, from coordinate 165,607,234 downwards.
GGTCCCATCAGTTTTTTATAGAAAATAGTGTTTTGTCCCTTAGGCGCCGACTCCGTGGGTGCTCCACCTACCGGTAGCCCTGCCAAACAGCTCTTCCCTCTCCCTCCCAGCACCTCCTGCCCATGACGGATCAGCTGTTCAGTGGCATGCAGGAGGCGAGGTGGGGAGGGGAAGGAGTGAGGGCAGGGCACTCAGGGGAGGGGATGGAATGGGGTGGAAAGAGGCAGAGCGGGGGTGGGAAGAGGCAAGGCAAGGTGGGGCCTTGGGGGAAGGGGTGAAGTGGAGGTAGGGCCTGGGATTCAGAGAGGGGTCAAGCACCCCTGGGGAAATGAGGAAGCTGACGCCTGTGTTTTGTCCTTACTTTGGTAAGTCATGGCAGACTGCTCACTTGAGCTGGTGAAATTAAAAGCAGCCTGGGTGGGCAGATAGGCGTCCCCAGCTCTGTTATACAATAGCACCCTTCTTCAGTCAGAACTTGAAAACAAGAACTTGGGCTGATGTATAACTTTGTACTACAATATTTATATCTGATTTAACTAATGCTTCCAAACAAAATTCTCTGTGATATTATGGTGGTGTTTATCAGCTTGATAATCATAGCCTTTATTACTGTTGATGCATGCTAGCAATGGAGCATAATGAAGTCAAGAAGTTAGGTGTGCCAGTAACTCCTATCTTGTTTTTGTAAAACCCTCATGTGACAGGCATGGAGTCTATTGTATTAAAAATGCAAAGTTTATGTATTATTGTGAGATTGTACATAACTTTTCTAGGGAGGAGATGTGTCCAGTGTAAACCTTGGAAAGTGTTATAAGCTTCAAAGAACTATACTGAACAGTGGGCCAGACAAGAATGACAGAGTTAAGAGGGAATCTCTAGCGGGAGGTAAATACAAATGTAACCTGCTCTAGTTATGCAAAAAACTAGCCTTTTGAAGCTCGGCCCTGAAGATTATTTGTTTCCTGAATCTGAAGATCAAAGGCCAAAGCTGTATAAAGCAGTGGTTCTTAACCAGGGGTACGTGTAACCCTGGGGGTACGGAGAGGTCTTCTAGGGGGTACATCAGCTCATCTAGATATTTGCCTAGTTTTACAACAGGTTACATAAAAAGCACTAGCAAAGTCTGTACAAACTAGAATTTCATGCAGACAATAACTTGTTTATATACTCTGAAATGTAAGTACAATATATTCCAATTGATTTATTTTATAAGTACAGTATATGGTAAAATGAGAAAGTAAACAGGTTTTCAATAATAGTGGGCTGTGACACTTTTGTATTTTTATGTCTGATTGTTGAAAGCAAGTAGTTTTTAAGTGAAGTGAAACTTGAGGACGCACAAGACAAATCAGACTCCTGAAAGGGGTACATGGGTATAAGGAAAGACAGAGGGCATAACTACACTACAAACTTTTGCCACCACAAATTACATTGGAATAAAGCCACCACAGTTAGTATATTGCTTGTGCACCTACATACTTTGCTTCTTTCATCGGCACTGCTCATACTCACCAGGAGCGCTTGTGTTGATTCACAGTGCAGTGCACCGCAACTCGCCACCATCCAGTACTCTATCTTTGGGAAGTCTTTGCAACGCATGGTGAGGCAGAAACAGATCACACAGAGCTGACTGGGAACAAATGGTCAACTTCGCAGCATGCAACTTTCTCCCTCCGATACTGTCATTTCTATCCCACAATTTTCATGCCGTTTTAAAAAAAGAAAAATCCCATGGACCTGCACGACCCTTCTCGCTGTCCACCGTCTCTGACAGAAGCATGGTGCCTGCACTACTCTGACTGTTGTGATGAGCATTGCAAGCACAGGACGCACAAGAGATTTATCTGATTTAGCCTCCTAACTGCTCTTGGCACTACATCTCAATTTATGACGTAATATATTTTGCTACATCTTTTCGGACTGGTGTTTCCAGAAGTCATAACTGGTATAAACATATTAAGAATACATATAATTATTTAGAGAGATTTATGTTAATATGGAATCTTTCTTTTCAAGTAATGCTATGATTTGAATTTTGTTCACTAGTTTATAAAAACATTAGTTATACACTAAACAAACCATTTTAGAACATCCATTTCTAAGGAGACATTACAAGTGTTTGGAGGAGTATATAAAGAAACATTGTATAAAACTATTTCATTATAAATGATTACAGTGAGTTGCACCTGCTTTCACCAGATCTCGATTTTGTCCATATCCTTTAAACAGCAGACAGCTGACTGACTTTGCCATTATAAAAATAGTTTTGCTAAAAGCATATTTTATTGTTTTTCATTGTAGGCTGGTAGTGATGGGGAAAGCATTGGAAATTGCCCATTTTCTCAGCGTCTTTTTATGATTCTGTGGCTAAAAGGTGTTATATTTAATGTAACAACTGTAGACTTGAAAAGGTAAGATTACAGTATATATTTTCATTTTCAGAAGAAAATTACCAAAATGATTCTTTTAAAGAATGTATTGCTTGTGGTAACTTTGAAATACACATGCAAACTGACAGACCTTATTTATACAGCTAATTGGTATTTTCATAGCTCTTTATAGGCCTGATTATTATCTGATTTAAACTGATGTAAAACAGTAATAATTCCACTGAAATTGATGGGGTTAACATGGTGTAAAATAGGTGTAAGTGAGAGGAGACTCAGGTTCTATGTGGTCAATGCATGGAACAGATATTAATTAATTAATACTAATGAATGCTCACAACATCTCTATGAGGCAGGAGATTATGTCTTACCTTTACAGAGAGGTAAGCTGAGATAGAAAAGGGGAAGTGATTTGTCCAAGGCTACTCAGTAATTGCAAGGATAATTTAAACTATTTTATTTGCTTTAAATAATACCAGTATACTATTGCAAAAGTGGAACAGATTACTACTACTACTACTACTGCATGTCTCTCACATAGCTACTTACCCAAGGTGTTTGTACCCTTTTAGAAAACCTGCAGACTTACAGAATCTAGCCCCAGGAACAAACCCTCCCTTTATGACTTTTGATGGTGAAGTGAAAACTGATGTCAATAAAATCGAGGAGTTCCTAGAGGAAAAATTAACACCACCAAGGTACTGTGCTCTTGCGTGTCATGTTTTGCTTTTAGTCCTTCAAAGTGCCTTCACTGCACTCCCTGACAAAATTCCCACTGGTTTCAGTGACAGCAGGATCAAGTCCTTGGTTACTTTCTTGCCTTAAAAAATATGTATGAAATATATTAGATTTAGAAATACTGATTCTGCTCCAATTGAACTCAATGAGCGTTGCGGTTGACTCCGATGGAAGCAGTAGTGAGACCTAGCATAATGGTGTTGTTCCTGTGAGCTCGTGAGTGTTAGATGCTGATTGCTAGACTCCGAATGACTGAAGTAAATGGGAATTGACAGTGTTCAGCACCTCACAGGTTTTGATACAATTATTGTAAATTAAAGAAACATTTTCAGTGTTAAAAAAATCTCTATTTAAATTTGCTCTTCCAGCAGTATTTCCTCTGGGCCAAATCCTCAGTTGGTGTTAATTAGCACAGGTCCATTGACCAAGGATCTGGCTCTCTGCATGTGCTGTTAGTTAAGGGCAAGTCATCAGAAATTATTAAGTTTTATCATCCATGCAATGGAGATTAACTACTAATTTGCTTTGTGTAACGTGCAATAACTGTCTGCAATTTCAGTATCAAAATTTCCTTTTCAAAGAGATGGCAAAAATAGCAACTCCCTAGAGTTAATAAAGGGTCTGAGCCAACACCTATTGAAATCAATTAAAAGACTCCAGTGCCGATTTAAGTCAATAGGAGCTGTCCTTTATGGCACTAATCAACTGATTATATCCCGCAATGATGCAGACATGCCAACTCTCGCGAATTGATAGTGAGAGATGCAATTTGTAAGTAAAATTAAGCCTGGCTCCTGCTGCCAGGTTGGGAAATAGGAGAGGGGACCCCACTGCAGCCCACCTTAGGCATGGGGAAGGAGAAGAACCTTAAGAGGAGCAGAGGTAAGGCTGGTAGGGCTGAAATACTGCCTGGAGGCTGCAGGGGGGTTGGAGTGTGTGTGTGTGTAGGGGGAGCGCTGATTGTGTGTGTGGGTGTATTGATGGTAGGTTCTGAGCAGATGTGGTAAATGCTGGGAGAGCGAACTGAGTGTAGTGGGGGTCAATGAGGACTGAACTGATGGGCTGATGATGGGGATTGGGGGACTGAACTGAGGGGGGCTGAATTGAGGGGGGTTGGGTGGGGACAGAACTGATGGAAGATTGGGTGACAGGATTAATTGTTGGGCAGGAGATGGACAGATGTGGAGGTGAGAGCTTCTGCAGCAGGGGCCAAAATCACCATCTCCAGTACATGTGGGAGAGTGAGCAATACTAATTGTCACATGCACATACCCTTGCAAAGAGCAAGGGGGAGTTCAAAAATCAAGATTCTGACCTAAAACACCACAATATTATCTTTAAAAAAAATAAAAATCTCATGATTTTTGAGGGTCTGACTCACCATTTTTGATCTCTTGAAGTTGGGAATGCTGATGATGTCACTACAGTAATTCTCAAAGAGTAAAATTCACTCTAGTGCAGAGGGCTCATGCAAGGACCTCCATACCATTATAGTAACCTACTATTTCTCTGTATTTGTGCTTTGAGATTTCCCTCATTTTCTTCAAGTTGTAAAACGATGAAAGTGATGAGTAATTATGGCAAGAAATAGAATTAAACTTCTGGATACTAGGAGTAATTGAAAAACATTTGACACAGTATATATTTTGTATGGTCTAAGTGGTTTCCATTTTAGGAATGTTTCCTATGAAAAATATCTAGCCATACTTTGTTCGCAATGGGGTGGAATAAACTGCTGTTCATATAATACAGGAGTAGCTGAATGTCAGAAAAGAACCTGCTAGTTATATGACATCCTTGTATTTTTAATTCCTCAGGTACCCCAAACTTGGGCCAAAGCACCCCGAATCTAATTCTGCAGGAAATGATGTGTTTGCAAAATTCTCTGCTTTCATAAAGAACACAAGAAAAGATGCTAATGAAAGTAAGAACCTGCAATCTCTACATCATTATCGTTGATAACTTGAATGAGTTGAAGTTACATAATTACAGCATAAAGTTTTGCACGAACTTTCAATGTAGAGTAACAAAACCTATCTGTATTTGCACTAAGGACTCATTCTAAGCAAAAGCTATCTATGGCTTTCCAGGACATGAAAGCTTTGGAAAGCTGCAGATCCTGAGGAGGGTAATCTGTTCAAGAGAAAGGCCAACACATATGCACTATGGTGAAAGGAAGAATTAGTAGCTTGTTGTTTTTGTCAACAAACTTCACCATACCGCAATGGCTTGGCTGAATAGTATTTAAGGCCCTGATCGTGCAAATGCTTAACTTGCTGAAGGTGAGTAGTTCCACTGACTTAAATAAAACTACACATGTCCAAAAAGCTAGGCATGTGCCTAAGAATTTGCAGGATCAGACCTATGAATGGAATACAAAAAAGCAAATGCTTTTTTCTTCAACTTTAAAAGAAGGGGTATAAATTTAATGAAATGAACATACTAAGTAAGTATATATAAGTATCAAGTATCAGGGGGTAGCCGTGTTAGTCTGTATCCACAAAAACAACAAGGAGTCCAGTGGCACCTTAAAGACTAACAGATTTATTTGAGCATAAGCTTTTGTGGGTAAAAACCCCACTTCTTCAGATGCATGGAGTGAAAGTTACAGATGCAGACATAAATATACTGGCACATGAAGAGAAGGGAGTTACCTCACAAGTGGAGAGCCAGTGTTGACAGGGCCAATTCAATCAGGGTGGATATAGTCCACTCTCAATAATAGATGAGGAAGTGTCAATTCCAGGAGAGGCAAAGCTGCTTTTGTAATGAGCCAGCCACTCCCAGTCCCTATTCAAGCCCAAATTCATGGTGTTAAATTTGCAAATGAATTTTAGTTCTGCTGTTTCTCTTTGAAGTCTGTTTCTGAAGTTTTTTTGTTCAAGTATAGCTACTTTCAAATCTGTTATAGAATGTCCAGAAAGATTGAAGTGTTCTCCTATTGGCTTTTGTATGTTACCATTCCTGATGTCCGATTTGTGTCCATTTATTCTTTTACGTAGGGACTGTCCGGTTTGGCCAATGTACATGGCAGAGGGGCATTGCTGGCACATGATGGCATATATAACATTAGTAGACTTCCAGGTGAATGAGCCTCTGATGGTGTGGCTGATGTGGTTTGGTCCTCTGATGGTGTCGCCAGAGTAGATATGGGGACAGAGTAGACAACGAGGTTTGTTACAGGGATTGGTTCCTGGGTTAGTGTTTCTGTGGTGTGGTGTGTAGTTGCTGGTGAGTATTTGCTTCAGGTTAGGGGCCTGTCTGTAAGCAAGGACTGGCCTGTCTCCCAAGATCTGGGAGAGTGAGGGATCGTTTTCCAGGATAGGTTGTAGATCGTGGATAATGTGCTGCAGAGGTTTTAGCTGGGGGCTGTACGTGATGGCCAGTGGTGTTCTGTTATTTTCCTTGTTAGGCCTGTTTTGTAGTAGGCGATTTCTGGGTACCCGTCTTGCTCTATCAATCTGTTTCCTCACTTCCCCAGGTGGGTATTGTAGTTTTAAGAATGCTTGATAAAGACCTTGTAGGTGTTTGTCTCTGGCTGAGGGATTGGAGCAAATCGGTTGTATCTTAGGGCTTGGCTGTAGACAATGGATCGTGTGATGTGTCCTGGATGGAAGCTGGAGGCATGTAGGTAAGTATAGCGGTCAGTAGGTTTCCGGTATAGGGTGATGTTTATGTGACCATCACTTATTTGCACTGTAGTGTCCAGGAAGTGGATCTCTTGTGTGGACTGGTCCAGGCTAAGGTGGATGGTGGGGTGAAAACTGTTGAAATCCAGATGGAATTCTTCAAGGGCCTCCTTCCTGTGCATCCATATGATGAAGATGTCATCAATGTAGCGCAAATAGAGGAGGAGCACTAGGGGATGAGAGCTGAGGAAGCGTTGTTCTAAGTCAGCCATAAAAATGTTGGCATACTGGAGCCATGCGGGTACCCATAGCAGTGCCACTGACTTGAAGGTATAAGTCATCCCCAAATCTGAAATGGTTGTGGGTGAGGACAAAGTCACAAAGCTCATCCACCAGGTGTGCCATGGCCTCATCAGGGATACTGTTCCTGACAGCTTGTACTCCATCCTCATGTGGAATATTGGTATAAAGAGCTTCTACATCCATGGTGGCCAGGATGGTGTTTTCAGGAAGATCACCAATGCATTGTAGTTTCCTCAGAAAGTCGGTGGTGTCTCAAGCAGAGGGTCTGAGGAGAGAGTCCAAATAGCCAGATAATCCTGCTGTAAGAGTGCTCTTCTCTTCGTGTACCAGTATATTTATGTCTGCATCTGTAATTTTCACTCCATGCATCTGAAGAAGTGGGGTTTTACCCACGAAAGCTTATGCTCAAATAAATCTGTTAGTCTTTAAGATGCCACCGGACTCCTTGTTATATATAAGTATAATATAGTCTAATTTTTTTGACAGTGAAATTGAAATAGCTAAGAGAATTAATTTGGAATAGTACTTTTTGTGTAGTAATGACTTTTCTAGGATTTCTCTGAAACAATTTGACTAGCTCCAAAATGTGGGAATTTTCATTCCAGTGCAGTTTTTTAAATCAAATAATTAATTTTTTTCCCAAGATTATGGAATTATGGTACATAATTCTACAAATGGTCATCATGTTTCCTGGCCTAGAGATAGATGAGAATTTGACAGAAATTCCTCACTCTCTGGACCAGCCATCTACATTCACTGTGGGTGAAATCCCCTCCCCTCTCCCTTCACAAAACTGAAATCAATAAGCTTTAAGTAGGAAACCAAGCAAGGGTTGGAATTCACCTTTTTCAGCCTACCAGCATTGCTGAGGGGCTACACTGCCACATCCATAATTCATAGCTCCTGTTTATCCAGCTACTGCATTCGTATAAGCAAGGGTCCAGTGGCTGAACCTTCCTTCAACACCTCCCTTCTTCTGCCAGGTGGTGAGGAGCCCACCACCCATTATCCAGGGCACACACAGTGTGAAGGTGCCCGCTACCATCTCTCTGTTGCTCTGAGCTGTTCTCCAATATTCAGGGCCTTGCTGGGTTGTTTCTGTTAGGAGGAAAAATGGGTGATACAAAGCAGGCATTTCTTTGGTGCAATTCTGTTTATTTACAAAGAATGTACAGAGTCCTGTTTCCTCGAACACAATAGAAACAACCAACATCAGGCAGTTTCCTTGCTCACAGTTTCCAAGTCTGTCTCTCTAGTCAGTTATGTGCCCCAAAGGGTTCTGTTTTTGCTCCTTTTCAGGGCCATGCTCACAACTGCTTTTCTCACTGTCCCCTAGCTTTCTCCAGGCATTTCTGCCTCTGACATACACACAGCTACAGCCAATCCCCAAGACCCTGCATTTGAAATCATAGAACCCTTAAAAGCACAAGTCTTAGCTTCTGATCAGGCCTTACCATGTGTCCCATTGCCTTGAACTGTGGCTTCTGTTGTTTTCAGCTGTATAACTGCATAAAGGGGCTTAGTTGCTCTGCCTGAAATAAAGGTGCTTAGCATACCCCATTAGCTTTATCTAGGCCTGTAAATGTCTGTGGGTCAAAGATCCACTTGATGTCAGCCATTAACACCTTCCAGTATAACCATCTCTATCCTTAATGTCCCAGTATGCTGACATGGGGGCTTGAGTGGTGTGGAATGCTTTGTACTTGTACCTGTCTGTCTGCACTTAGGGAATTTTCACCCTTCTTTAGAGCTGGTTGAAAAGTATTTTTTTCCCCCCGACAGGAAAATTGTGATCTTTAGCAAAAATTCAAATACCAAAATAATTGGGCCAAAAACTGAAAGAGTACAGTTTTTGGAAATGCTGCCCTAGTGCTTCATAAGATTTGTATTTCAGGTGCTTCATGACCCCTTGCTCCTCTAGAGACTGGGCTCCCTGGTCATACTACATTTCCCTTGATGCACTGTGGTCTTCCCTCTGGGAGAGAGAAGGGAATTAAGGGGAACTCTTGCCCATATTCTGTTATTGGAGATGTAGTCTGCCTGGGTAGCCCGGTTCATAGAGGAGAATGGAGACATGAGTCAACTAAAGGTATGTCGGCACTGCAATTAAAAACCCATGCCATTACTGGTCCATGCCAGCTGATTTGGGCTCGTGGGGCTCAGGCGAAGGAGCTGTTTAATTGTGATGTAGACATTTGGGCTCCAGTTGGAGCCTGAGCTGAAGGGTCTGAGAGCTGCAGCCCAAGCCCAAACATGCACACAGCAATTAAACAGCCCATTAGCCCCAGTCCCACAAACCTGAGTCAGCTGGCATGGGTCAGCCATGGGTTTTTAATTGCAGTGTAGACATACCCTAAATTACAGCTCTCATGAGGCACCATGGCAGCATTTCCAAATCAAAATCTTTGGTTTTGGCTGAAATATTTAGATTTTCAGGTGTTTGGTTTTTCGATGAAAAAACAAACTTTTTCACAGAAAGAAAACACTTTTCACAAAAAAAAATTGTTAGTTGCAAACCCAATTTTCTGTCAAAAACTGTTTTGATTGAATATTCTCAATCAGCCCTACCCTTAATGCTGAAATTTGGCATAAACGTGTCAAGAAGGATATTTTGTAAACCATTTCAACTCAATTGGTTTTACCATTCTTCTAAAGAAAGAAAAAAGAGAACAGTTTTTGTTTGATTTGCAGACAGACATTCTCCACCCCCATCCACCACTCTAAGAAAGAAAAGGGCAAACTTTGTTTTTTAAATTGCACTAATCTAATCCTTTGAAGTGATGTACTTTTATGTTAAAGTATGTTTCAGGGGGGTTGAAGGGTGTGTTGGGGTTGTTTGTTTGTTTTTTTTTTTTTTTATAAATACACCTTTTTAAATGGGGGTAAAGGTAAATAAACATCAGCAGGAATCACAGAACTGAATTAATCTTTAATGTAAATCCATTAAGTTTAGCTACACCAAACCTGATTTTGGCAATTCTGTACCAATTGACCTCACTAGCACTTTTGTTATTCCCTTATTACATTAGCATTTAGCAAGCCCAGTAAAGGATCAGAGCCCCATTGTGACAGAGATGGTAAAGATACGGCAGCTATACTTAACAAACATTATATCCCAGAGAGCTCTATGGACAGGTACACACTTAAAACATTTGCCTCTAGAGTATTACTGGTTATGGGGGAGGTGATTTTTAATGACATTTCTATCCCAGCAAAATCCCTAGTGTAGATACAGTTAAACCAGCATAAAAGTGCTTTTATTGACACAGCTTATTTTGCTTGAGGACCAGTGTGAACTATACCAGCAAAAGCACTCTTCTGTCATGCCAACAGGAGCTGCATCTACAGTAGGATGGTTTGTCAGTGTGACTATTGACTATACCAGTATAGCTATACTGGCAAACCTTTTATGGTCTGGACTAGGCCTACATTTCGGATAGGATTCAATTGATGGCGGAAACAGATAAACAGTATGGATGGTTTCAGAGAATGGGGTAATAATAAACTGAACAGATTAGAAAAAAAACAGAAATCACAGCTAACTGATGTCAGATGGAAATGTTTTATAACCATCATAGCACAGGTAGTTCTCAGGAGGGATTTGAATTAGGACAAGGGGCAGCTTTTGGAATATGACAGAGTTTTTCCTATGCACTGGGGTTGGCATGGGAGAACCTCAGTGTGAGTGGGCTTAGTGTTTGGAAATATCTGATCTCCTGGGATTCTTCTACTTTTAGAGAGAACTCAGTTCACTTTTCTCTAATGTCTATTTTTCTGAATGTAGATTTGGAAAAGTCCTTACTTAAGGCTCTAAGGAGGCTGGATAACTATTTAAATACCCCCTTGCCTGATGAAATTGATGCCTATAGCACTGAAGACATCACTGTTTCCAGCAGAAAATTCCTGGATGGAGATGAGCTCACCTTAGCAGACTGCAACCTCTTACCCAAGCTCCACATCATTAAGGTTTGGATTTTCTCTTTCATGATGTGCAAAGACTGGCAACACTGATGCACAAGTGCATTTAAAAATGACACAAAAATTGACACATCTTTACTGAAACAGACTCACAAATGCTATCTCAACCCAGGGTGAGAATGGAGTCAGAGTAAAATTTAGCCTAGCATGTCTAACATCCTTTGGGGACACCCAAACAACAGCATAATGACCTAGTTCCATTTTTTATCTGACAATGTAATTCCTAATGTCTGGATTCCACACTTGTTAGATGGCCTAGCTAAAAATAAATAATTTAGCTAAGAGTACTGCTGCTGGCAGATAGACGCTCTGCAGCCTCTCACATTAGGCAGCTGTGGAGGCTTATGGATTCCAAGATAGCATTACTGCCTTGGCTACAGTCACATTGTTATGACCATCTCTGAGATTCTCCTTGTGGTTGGACACAAGGGCCTGGATGCACAAAAGGAGTTAGGAGCCTAAGTCCTTATTTTGTGTGTCTTAGTTCCAGTTTCGGGACCACTGTGTCATCATAAAAGTCACGCTGAAACCCTGTAAGTGCCTAAACTTGCTTGACGCCTAGGTTTTTGCGGTAAAAGTTCCTTAGGCACCTATGTTTCATGGTAAATAGGCCCAATGGCCTGTGATGGGATGTTAGATGGGGTGAGAGCTGAGTTACTACAGAGAATTCTTTCCTGGGTATCTGGTTGGTGAATCTTGCCCATATGCTCAGGGTTCAGCTGATTGCCATATTTGGGGTCAGGAAGGAATTTTCCTCCAGGGCAGATTGGAAGAGGCCCTGGGGGTTTTTCACCTTCCTCTGTAGCATGGGGCACAGGTCACTTGCTGGAGGATTCTCTGCACCTTGAAGTTTTTAAACCATAATTTGAGGACTTCAATAGCTCAGACATAGGTGAGAGGTTTATTGCAGAAGTGGGTGGGTGAGATTCTGTGGCCTGCATTGTGCAGGAGGTCAGACTAGATGATCATAATGGTCCCTTCTGACCTTAATATCTATAAATCTATGTTTCTGTCTCTAAGCATGCACGCTGTTGCCTCCCTGTGGGCATCTGGATGCCTAGTTTCTGCCTATGCCCCAGAGTGATTCATAAACCAGGGGAAGACATGTGTTTGGTTGTTTAACTCACCTGTGGGACCTGAAAAAGTACATATGCTCTCTCGCTCACTCGAGAGTACAAGCATGAGCATGAGCATAGCCTGGTGGTTAGCAGACTTACTGAGGATGTGGGAGACCTAGGATCTGCACCCCCGGTCCAGTGAGAGTTTCATTATTTATCCACTGTGCAACAGCTTCAGTAGGCGAGATTGAGGGACACCCTACATCACAATATTTCATAGCCCAATGGTTAGAGCACTCTCCTGAGAGGTAGCAGATCCCTGTTCAAATCACTTTTCCCCCTGAGGTGAGGGGTCTCCCTTATCCCAAATGAGTATCCTAACCATTGGGCTAAAAGTTATGAGGGAGGTCCTCCTCTGCCCTCATCCCTGATTAATGCCTTTTGTGCATTCAGGCCCGGGCTGCTTTATTGGACTCCACTGCTGGATCCCAACTGCTTCCTAGTCTACTTGGCCGGAGCAGCATCCAGCCTCTCCTAGGGTACAGAGTATGTGCCTAGTATCTCTTCTTGGGCTGTGGAACCCTGAGGTCCAATGGCCCTAGGCCCAGAACCATTGCTGATCCTTCAAGTCTCCCCAATCGCTTACGCACCCCTTCATAAAACAAAGTGAAATCCATAAAACAGACAGATTCCCCAAACTCTCACACACATAATGACATTTTAGCCTTACATGCCTTCCTAAGTCAGCTCGCTTCCCTCAGGGGGACTGTACCCACCCAATTGCCATATATGGACTGATTCAGAACATTTTTCACTCTTTCATTATTCCCTCATAAATTTGGGGCTGAAATTTGACATGTGAGTTTTTCGGTACTTCTCACAGGCAATGAACTCTCTCTGTAGTGCTCTTTTCTGTCAGTGCCTAAGACCATGCAGGTTGACTGCTATGTCAGTTAGCAGGACCCAGAGGTGCAGGAGTTGCGCTTTTACCTGACTGGGCAAAGTTTTTCAGTAAGGGAGAAGGTACAGTTGACACGTCATTTGTGAGTACGCAAGTGCATGTTTTATTCAAAATTTGGCTTCCATTTTGGTTTTTAGATCACCTCTGCTAGGGTATATTCCCCTAATATCTTTTATCTCACGTTTCAGTATGTGAAGTAAGTATTAATTAAAACTGGAATGTGTCACAAGTTGTGTATGTTCCAAATAAGATGTTTGCTTTAAAATATCAACCAAACATCTATTAAAAGATTTCTCTTCATATTCGGTGGGCTTTTCAAATCCACCTATGGAATTTGGGTATGCAGGTAGAAATGTATGGGAAATGGGCAACTGAAGTCCTTAAGTAGCATTGAAACTCTCAGTTATTTGGTTTTGTAAAATCTTTTCATCCCAAAACCTACATTTTGAGCTTAAACTACTTGACAGTCCCTCTCTAACTAACCAGCCCACCTCCCCCACATCTGATATCTTTCTCCTCTTTGTCTTTTTTCAAAATTTAAAACGTCAAAAATGGATTGCTAAGACAGAAGAATGGAAGAAACCTATTGATTACAAGCATTGTGTGCACTTTGTTTACACAGCTCATGCCTCTAGCAGTCTCTTTTATTTTTTATTTTTTTAAGGTTGTGGCAAAAAAATATAGGAATTTTGAGTTTCCACCTGAAATGACTGGGATCTGGAGATATTTGAACAGTGCTTATGCGAGAGATGAATTCACAAATACTTGTCCTGCTGATCGAGAAATTGAGTTTGCATATTTGGATGTTGCAAAAAGAATGAAGTGATGGATTAAAAGATCTCTCTAGTCTACATTTCTTCGGCGAGCTGGATGGGAACAAACCAAGATAAATACAGAGTACATTATGCAGCATAATTTTAAGTTCTGTGACTGGCCAATTCTTCTTTCTTTTCTTGCGTTATATTAAGCTCACCCTTAAATTATATGTATGTATGTCTGCTTATTTGTGTGTACACACACACACACACACACGTATTACACATTCTGAGTTAAAGGTTTCAGATTAAAATTCAAACATTCGTTGAAATTACGGTAATGGGCTTGGCACACAATTATTACAATTTGGCTGGTTACTCTTAGTAAAAATATTGAATTTTGATACTAAAATTCCCTGCTTCTTACACATTTAGTGTGATTATTACTGCCCCTAATTTCTCAGTTTATTTCAGCACTCCTGTCAAAACTGACAGTTGACTTAGAGATCTGTCTGAGAGGCAGAGGAACATTTTTCTCTCAAGATATAGCTAACCAAAAGTATCTGTGACCTTCTGGGCTGCATAAATCTGGGAAGACCGCACAATTGCTGTTGGCTGCACAGCAGGCTGGTTTATCCAGAAGAAAGATCAGGTATGATGTGTAACCAACTCCCTCTTTCAAAAGCAACAACTCTATATTCCCGGGAGCTGTGGATCAGCTCAACAAAAGCCCTGCTTCACACTGCACAAGTCCCTATTCTGTATATGTCTAGCCCTCGTCTCTCTAAGATCTGCACAACCCATGGGACTTCCTCCAGCCCTAGAGGAGAGGAACAAATATTGCAGCTGACCTGTGGACTATGCAATAAAGTTACTTGGTATAAGTGAAAAGAGAGGGGTCCTGCCCCCTGCACTGGGAGAGGAAATGGAAAACCTCTCTGCCCCAGATTACTGAACTGAGGCCCCCTCCTCGACTTCTACTTGGTATTGGAAAGCAATGAATATGGGGGCAGGAGGGCTATTTAGGAGGTAGCCCTTTCCTTGTTCCTGACTGAACTGCGGAATGTGCTGTACAACCAGAACCAGTGAGAATACCCCATTCCCTTGGAACAGGGAACGTACCATCAGAGGTCCATGGAACATGAATGGGCTATAGCCACAGAGGCTGCTTTCTGCTGGTACAGCCCTCAGAAGCACAACCTGTGCAAACCACAGCCCCTGCACTTGCCTGGGAGCAAGAGCTCCAGCCCAGCTACCAAAGCTGCGTTATCCCTACAGTCACCAGGGAGTCAGTCTCTGATGCTTTTGCACAATATATTTTTGATAGGGTTATGTGTATCTAAAGATGCAGTAGATCTATGCATACTAGATTGATCTATTTCATATCTAAGTGTCTAATATAATATCTAAGTAAGAAACCCCCCTCTATTTTAGAATAGACAACCTATTCCGTATCAAGCAGACATCTACTTTTCTTACAATTTGTACTTGATTGTATATTTCAGGTATACTTTGTCTGCACTGTTTAATTATAAAAATACTTAGTTCTGATGCACATCTTGTATCACAGTTATTTTTAAAGTGTTAAATATTGAAATTTTATTTTATTTTCTTTAGAAAAAACAGACACTTAACCTGTTTTGCAGTACAGAGCTTAAATATTGGGGTTGATAGCTGAGCAATCACTCACCAAATGTTACTAACTGCTGCTTTATATTTTCCAATATACATATATATATATATTCTATATAATCTTTTCACATGCCTTACAAATTTGAACAGAAAATACACAAATTGATAAGTAAATTGAATGATATCCTGTGTTTATTTCAGTGCCAGTGTCCTGACTATGTGCAGTCTATCATTAGCCTGGATTTTGAGAGAGAAAGATGAAATTTAACAAAACCTTGATTTGTCTTTAAGAACTGGAAGAACATTTTAGGCCCTGTCCTGCAATCAGACCCACCCAGGTGCAAGGATGTGCACACACAGACCCAATTTCAGGACTCAATCCCCAGTCGTTCTGCTCAGAGGTGTGTCATATTGCTATTACTGACTTTAACTACGCTACCCAGCCATGATTCAACTGACAGTGGTTTACTGTGTTAGTCTTTATTGACTTAAAAAATGTAGCTATCAGCTGTTATCCACCTTTAATCAGTATGAAATTCAACATTACTATGTAATATGGCCTGTTGTACAGCAATATTGTACGTGCTTTACTTCTTTTTTTTTTTTTTGCCTTGAGGTCACCTGAGGCCCTCATTTAGACACAAACCACCCTCAAGTTTGTGCCCTGTGCTGTCCTGAGCCTGCAGTCTCAATCCTTTCAGCCAAAGGGGGCATACCCTGGATATGTAGAAAGTAATGTATATTTAAAATCCTACATCATTTTGAAGTATATTTTGCTGAGATGGAGGGGCTTTGGCCCTGGATAAGACTGAAATCTGTTTTTTGTTATTCCCATGCTCCTCTCCCATCCACCTGGAGGAAGAGTTTTATGGCCCCAATCCTACAATTAATTTCTCTTGGTGCAGTAAATTGCAGGATTGGGGCCAACCTCAGCCTCATATATAGTGCTATTGAAGCAACAGAATACAACTGGGATTTAAAGACTTCAGGAAATATAGTTAGATGATAGTATAAGCAGGGATGGTCAAAAAGTGGGGGAAACTGAAAAAAAATCATTAAAATTTTTAAAAAGGTTTATATTGTATAATGATGGTCAAAAATAGCAACAACTTTTCACAAAAAATGCAAAAATAATTTCACCTAATTTTCAAACAATGGAAAGTTCTTGACCAGCTCTAATTAGCTGTCTGTCCCATTAGGATTGCCAACTTCGGTTGGATGAATTCCTGGAGGTTTCATCACATGACATTATCTTTAATTAAAGATGAATTTTTAATTCCTGGACACTCCAAGACAATCCTGGAGGACTGACCATCCTATGTCCCATACATGTAAATGATACACCAGATTGCAACAAATGAAGCATTCACGTTTGTGATGGGCTTTAAAAGCAGAAGGAGAAAGACATATTCTGTTACAGGCCAGCTGGGACAGGAAAGGATTCCACACAGCTCATTGGGGCATGCCTCATGCTACAGCAGAAAACTAAACGTAATGGATATGCCCTGCTCCTTTAACAGCCAATTGCAACAACAACAAAAGGTTTTTCCTTCAGCCAAAGCAAAGGATTGCTTTAAACAAATCCCAGAGGGAGAGACAAGACCTCACCTCAGCACCAATCCCCTTCAGAGATCCATCTTCTCACAACTACATTCACCTCCCAGTGGGATAAACCTCTCTCCTGCACTAGCAAGGGGGATTAATAAATTTCCCACAGCTGGCTGTGCCCTACTAGCCTACACATAGGAAATGCCCTAGACTGGGAACTCCACCTCCCCGATTAACCTACTTTAATTCAACTGCCCTTTTCAGTGCTTAATTTTCCTATTTATGGGACATAAGTGCTGCATAGTCTCGTGTTTTTGTAGGAGCTCAAACCAAACTAACAACAGAGAAACACTCTTACCACTTATTCAGGAGCAAACTTAATGGGGAATCTGGGGTAGTTCTCTGGCAATACATACGTGATAAGGTGTGGTCCCAGTCTTAGCCACAGGGTAATTGTAAAAATAAAAGAGTTCTTGTTTTGTGTTTCTTACTGTTTTTGATTATATGCTGGGATCTGTTCATTGAGATGGCACCGAATATCACTGCAATCAGAGGTGAAACAGCTCCCTGTTTGGTCCAGCCCACTCCCCGGTTACTGTTGTTATAAATGATTTGTACTGAAGTTGTGCCAGGAGGTCCCGTTCTACGAGGCACTGTGAAATGCACTGTAAGAGACAGCACCTTCCCCAAAGATCTTACCGTCCCAGGCCCCAATCCTGCAATTAATAAAGTGTGGATGGACATGCTGCACAGCCAGGGAAACTGAGGCAAAAGGTGTTGCCCATGACCACACTGCATGTCCGTGACAGAACCACTCCGATCTCCTGATTATCAGGTTGGTGCGCTATTCATTTTAGATCGTGCTGCCTCCACTCTTTCTTGCCCAGCAGCACTAAGCCCCACATGACTTCCTCCCTTCTCTTACAGCATCTGCAAGAACGTTTATGGCTCTGATCCACAAAGGTACTTAGGCACTTAAAACATAAGATTTAGGCACCTAACTCTTCTGTTCAGGCACCAGATTTCCAGTTTTAGGCTCCAATGCGATCCACAAAACTTCTGAATCCTGTGGATGCCTAAACTCACTTGGCACCAAAGTTTTCAGGGTAAATGTTTCTTTGATGCCTATGTTTCTGGTTCTTAGGGTACACCTGTGAACACTGCATGTGGAAGTGCAGTTCCCAGCTTGGGGAGACAGACAAAAGCTAGCTCTGCTCGAGCTAAAAGTAGCAGTGTAGCTGGGGATAGCCCAGGTAGCAGCTTGGGCTAGCTGGCCGAGTACAAAGCCACCTGGAACCCCGGGGTACATAGTCGGGTGGCTAGCCTGTGCTACCCCAGCTTCCCTGCTATTTTTAGCATACTACTCAAACAGAGCTAGGGCTGTCTGCCTAGCTGAACTGGGAAGCACACTCCCAGCCACAGTATAAACATATGCTGAGCATGTGCATTGCTGCCTCCTGCTAGGCACTGAGCACTTGTCTCCTGCCTAAGGCTGGTGGTTAGGGCACCCACTGTTTACATCTGTCAGTGCCTCAGCTTCAGCCTGAGTGGGTACAGCTACACTGTTACTTTTAGCTCCATAGCATGAGTGGTCTACGCTTGAGTCAGTTGATTCGGGCTCTGAGATGCGCTGCCTTGAGGGTGTTTTTGGAGTGTCGATGCACCGTACATTTTTAGATTTTGCTTCTTAAACAAAAAGCTGCAGTAATGTCACTTGCTAAAAGCCTAAAGGAAAAATGAAACACTCTCATCTGAAACAAATTTTCATAGGGCTTGATTTTCAGAGGTGCTGAGCATCAGCAATTCCCCTTGACTTCAAAGAGAATTGTGGACCCTCAGCACCTCTGAAAATCAGGGTCATGGGGCCTGGACCTCCAACATTTAGTCACACAAGACGTTCCACTGGCTCACTCCCTAGATCTGGAAGCGTAGATCCATCTCCTCCTTGCCACATTTCTCCACCTCCAGACCCCCTGGAGCATCTTCACCCATCAGAGAAGAGGGTGAGAGTTGGCAGAAGGGGGAAAGGAGTGGGTGGGCCAAAAACCCCCACAACAACGATATGACAGCCTTGGTAAGTTCTGGGGACAACACAGGCGGTGGGAGTCCCTCGCACAGGGCTTCCACAGGGATGGCCTTGTCTCCCCAGATTCCCTCACCAAGAGCTGCCTGGTTTGGGAACAGGCTAGCCCTACAATGCTTTTCACAAGGGACACCCCACCCACGACTCTGAAGGGACTCCATGGGGAATCTCCAAGACTCCAACTCCATGAGAGGATCTTCATTCACAGAGATCGGCTGAGCCTCCCCCTTCAGGTATCAGTAAAGAGAAATAATGTCCATCATTGATTTCAGTCAGACTGGTTGTATAACTAGGGTTGCAGAATTGGGATCATGCTTTTGAAAGTATATGTGAAACTCCAACTATCATAAAAGCAGAAATAAATTCTGGTTTGCTATTTCTTTCAAAGTGCAGAGAAAGGGACCAGTATTTTCCCCAAAGATACCTACATTGTTTATTAGGATAAGAAATTTTGTTATACAATCTTGCTTGTACAAAAATTATTTTATTATATTATTTTAAATAAAAATATTTACATTTTTCCTTTAAATACATATTATACGCAAGGCAAATATGGTCAAATAGTTACTTTATTACTTGTTGTTTAACTGTTTGTGTGGAAAAGGCTTCAGATTTTGAAGATTTCTTTGTCAGGGTCAAATTCCTTAGTCACCAAAATCGTCCGTTGATTGAAGGGCTACAATCTACTTGCTCTGAACACAGTATTTCCAAAAGCAGGCTGAAATTGAACAAAATACATAGTTAAAATATACTGCAATATATTTCACCTTGTGCATTCTCCTTTGAAATAACTTTAAAGCAATGGAAAAAACCTGAATAATTGCACATTATCTAATTGCACCCCTTTCTCCATGTTACGTGAATAAACATACTGAATTTTTAAAATTCACCAACTCTTCTAAGCTCTCAAGGACAAAATGACCACTAATAACTTCCAAGGTGAGGAAGGACTCTTAAGTTTCAAACCATCAGAAAATATCCAAGGCCTTTCAGAGCATCTAACTCTTGGAAGAGTAAACAAAGCAATCCCTACTTAATGAGTTTCATGGCAGGGAGCTGCAAATCACCTGCATTCTGTCAGCAATGCAGATCCTGGTTTTAGGGCAATGTGGCCCCTTATCAGGGATGAAAGTAACTTAAGGGACTTACTGGTACGCAGGGCTGTGGTCCTGAGCAGGAGAGGGCGGTGGGGGTGGGGGACAACCCAGGTGGAAGGGGTGGGGCCTTTAAATCCCCAGACCCTTTAAATAGCCGCTGCTACCCTGGGGCTCCAGCAGTGGCCAGAGCCCCTGTCCCTTTAAATCACCATCAGAGCCCCATGGTAGCAGTAGCTATGGTGGCGGCCGGGAGCCCTGGGGCTCTGGTGGTGATTTAAAGGGCCAGAGGCTCTGGCCCGGGGCCTTTAAATCACTGCCGGAGCCCCATGCTAGCTGTAGCTGCAGCAGTGGCTGGGAGCCCCGGGGCTCCGGTGGAGATTCAAAGTGCATGGGGCTCCTGCCGCTGCCGGGAGCCCAGGGTCCTTTTAAATTGCCCACCTGGGGAAGTTGCTCTTGCCGGTACACAGTACTGGACCGTACCGGCTTCCTTTCACCTCTGCCCCCTATCCAGTTCTACAGAGTCTGCAGCTTCAGCTGGAATAACTTCTCTAGGTGACCTGTAATTGGGGGTGTTGGCCAGTTCCAGGCCCAGCCTTTGAGTGACAGTGACGAAACAAACAAGTGAAATTATCCATCTGCAGGCATGAAGTTATTCTGTTCACCCTAACTAGCAACATGCTGCTTTGTAGGAAACAGAGTGTGATTGTTTTACAGCACTCAAGTTCTGGCCTGACTCTGCTTCTATTGAGTTAATGGGAGTATGATCAGTAATGGCAGCCCAGTCAGGTCAAAGGTATAGCTATTTAGAAAACAGCACATAGTGTCTGTGAAAAAGTTAAAAGACATTTTCATTTTATTTGAAAATTTACAGATTTTTTCAGTTTTTTGGTTAAACCGATGAACAAAAAAAATCAGTTTTCAAACAAACAGTTTTGTTTTTTCCTGGTTTTATTGCTCCCGTTCTCTCCCTTCTTCCTTCCCCCGACCCCCACTCACTAGAAAAGGGAAGGAGCGAGAAGGGGAGGGAGAAACCAAACCATCTTTTGGATGTTGAAATTCAGTTTTTCATTGAAAAAAAAAAAAAATTAAACCAAAACAAAAAATGTGCTTGAAAAACCAATTCCTATTGAAAAAATGTTTTGGTGAAATTTCTTCAACCAGGTGTAGTCAGCAATGAGTGCTGTTGAAAATCCTGCCTATCCTGATTAGGAAACAGGCTGAACATCTACGCTGCAATTAAACAGCCCCTGAGCCCGAGTCAGCTGGCATGGGTGTCTAATTGCAGTGTAGAAAAACCCAGAGAGACCTGAAAGGGGACTAATGTGCTTCAGAACCATGACAGTATATTTTTTGGTTTTTAAAAATTGTTTTTCTTGTCATTTGTCTTTTTTACTGTAGTCCAGGGGTCTCAAACATGCGGGCCGTGGGCCGCATGTGGCCCATGGAGTTATTTCCTGCTGCCCGCCATTGCTCCGCTCCCCCGCCTCCACTCCTCCCAAGCGCACCATGCCCCAGCTCCTCCGCCTACCTCCCAGTGCTTCCCACCATCAAACAGCTGTTTGGCGGCACTTAGGACTTTCCAGGAGGGAGGGGAGAGGAGTGGGGATGCGGTGAGCTCATGGGAGGAGGCAGAGAAGAGGCGGGGCTGGGGCAAGGATTTGGGGAAGCGGTTGGAATAGGGGCAGAGACTTTGGGGAAGGAGTTGGAATGGGGGCAGGGAAGGAGTGGGAATAGGTGGGGCAGGGGCAGGGCCTCATGGAAGGGGTGGAGTGGGGTGGGGCCAGGGGGAGAGTGGGGGGCTTTTGCATCTTTGTATGAAAAGGTGTCAGTGATGCGGCCCTCGGGCCAACGTACTACTCCTCATGTGGCCCTCGTGGTGATTTGAGTTTGAGATCCCTGCTCTAGTCGTATATTAGGAATACAGTCCTTTGTGTTGAAGTGCTGTATAGCTGCACTCAGTAGTAGGTACTACTATCAATCATCTCAGCTTCAGTTTTCATCTTCCAGTATCACCAGCCCCATGCATTCAAAAATCATGAATCAGACCTCCAAAATGTTGAAATTGGTTTAAAAAGATCAGATATTATTGATTTGATTTCTGTAGTCTTCAGGATGCACTTGGGTCAAGTTTTTCTCTGCCACCTCAAGGCCTAGACACTTATTTTTTTGAAAAATGAAAGTGCCGAAAGTCTTATTCCAAGACCTGGGACATTAAGAAGCACACCACATATGAGACTTTGATAACAATCACATTGAATTATCCTAATGCTTCAAATAACAACAGTTATGATGTATAATCTACAATACACTGTGCCAAAGTTTACGTGCCTCTCTCTAGCTTCGCAACGCTGCCCTCTGCTGGATGGAATGTCATTGTTACATGAGGTCAATGGTGTGTGATTAATTATTGCCTTTTAGATCTACTGAGGATATAAACCCTAAGGAAGGGAATTGGAAGAAACCTGGAAAAGAGAAAGAGGGTGTGTCATAAATATAAAGGGAAGGGTAAACCCCTTTGAAATCCCTCCTGGCCAGGGGAAAGCTCCTCTCACCTGTAAAGGGTTAAGAAGCTAAAGGTAACCTCGCTGGCACCTGACCAAAATGACCAATGAGGAGACAAGATACTTTCAAAAGCTGGGAGGAGGGAGAGGAACAAAGGGTCTGTCTGTAGTCGTCTTGGCCGGGGACAGAACAGGAATGGAGTCTTAGAACTTTTAGTAAGTAATCTAGCTAGGTATGTGTTAGATTATGATTTCTTTAAATGGCTGAGAAAAGAATTGTGCTGAATAGAATAACTATTTCTGTCTGTGTATCTTTTTTGTAACTTAAGGTTTTGCCTAGAGGGGTTCTCTATGTTTTTGAATCTAATTACCCTGTAAGATATATATACCATCTTGATTTTACAGGGGGGATTTCTTTATTTCTATTTACTTCTATTTTTTATTAAAAGTCTTTGTAAAACACTGAATGCTTTTTCATTGTTCTCAGATCCAAGGGTTTGGGTTTGTGGTCACCTATGCAAATTGGTGAGGCTTTTTATCCAACATTTCCCAGGAAAGGGGGGGGTGCAAGTGTTGGGAGGATTGTTCATTGTTCTTAAGATCCAAGGGTCTGGGTCTGTAGTCACCTAGGCAAATTGGTGAGGCTTTTTACCAAACCTTGTCCAGGAAGTGGGGTGCAAGGTTTTGGGAAGTATTTTGGGGGGAAGGACGCGTCCAAACAGCTCTTCCCCAGTAACCAGTATTAGTTTGGTGGTGGTAGCGGCCATTCCAAGGATAACGGGGGTAATATTTGTTACCTTGGGGAAGTTTTGACCTAAGCTGGTAAAGATAAGCTTAGGAGGTTTTTCATGCAGGTCCCCACATCTGTACCCTAGAGTTCAGAGTGGGGGAGGAACCTTGACATGGTGGCACAGCGGTGGGATTAACCTGAAATCATTTTGAGATCCAGTTGAGATTTTTTGAACTAGAAATACAGATTTTAAAAAGGAATTTTTAGGAAGTCCAGAAGGCAGCTTTGAAACTGAAAGCAGCTTGGTTTCTCTCTGCTTTGTGGCCAAGCAGAGACAAAAGGGGATTATCTTGTGAATTGCAGATTTTCTTTGCCTGGAGGCAGGGTACTTAACTCCTGCAGGGAAATTCACAGTCTTCCAACCCAGAGGGTTTTTTTTTTTCTTTTCTTCCTAAAAGTAAATAGGGGGTGTGTGCTCTACCCATTTGCCTGGAGACAAAAGTGGCAGGGTTTTTTTTTAGGATTTTGATTTTTTTTTTTTTTTGTTTTACAAGGAGCACAGGTTTGAAAAGAATTTTTTTTTCTTCTTTGGGCTGGGTAAGCAGGTTTCCAAGTAGTTGGAGGTTTTTTGCTTTAATTTGGGCCCAGAGCAGAGACAAGGGAATTGTCTTTTTCTGTAGGCTGACAATCACTATCAGAGAATAGGTATTCTATTCCAGCACAGCAAAATTTTACAGCCAAGTTTTGTTTGTTTATTTCTAAACCTCGGGTGTAAAGTTAGTTAAAAACAGAGAGGTTAGAATGGCCAAATCCTCAGCTCGACTACAGCTGGAATTAGCCAAATTTCAGGCTGAGGAAAAACAAAGGGAACATGAAAGACAGATAGAACTCATGCAGCTGAAGAAGGAACAAGAAAGGGAGGCAGAACAACACCAAGAGGCTGCCCACAAGAGGGAAATGGAGGCAAGGAAGCATGTGGAGGAGGAGAGGGAAAAAGAGAGGAAGCATGTGGAGGAGATGGAGAGGATAAAGGCCCAGCAGAATATACCAACAAACCCTAGCAATCCTTCTCCAGGTACCACTTCCCATCCCAGAAAGTTCCCCACCTACAAGGCAGGTGATGATACTGAGGCCTTCTTAGAAAACTTCGAAAGGGCCTGCCTTGGGTACAACATCTCTACTGACCAATACATGGTAGAGCTGAGGCCGCAGCTCAGTGGACCCTTAGCTGAGGTGGCAGCTGAAATGCCTAAAGAACACATGAACAAGTATGAACTGTTTAAATCCAAGGCGAGAGTCAGAATGGGGATAACACCCGAGCAGTCTCGTCGGAGGTTCAGAGCCCTAAGGTGGAAACCAGACGTGTCATTTACCCGACATGCCTACCACATTGTAAAACATTGGGATGCCTGGATATCAGGAGCAAGTGTTGAATCTCCAGTAAATTTGCCCTTCCTAATGCAAATGGAACAATTCTTAGAGGGTGTTCCTGAGGAAATAGAAAGATACATCCTAGATGGGAAACCCAAAACTGTAATTGAGGCAGGAGAGATTGGAGCCAGATGGGTGGAGGTGGCAGAGAAGAAGAAAACTGGTCGCAGTTGGAGCGGAGACCAGAAGGGACCACCCCAGACCACACCCTATTACCGGGGGCCGCCCAAAGCCCCACCTACCTCCCAAAGAACCCTCCAGACCCCTTATCGTCCCACCACCCCGTTCTCCAGCAACCCTCCTCGCCCCAGTGACCCGTCAGCTGGACGATGTTTTAAGTGTAACGAGCTGGGGCATGTAAAGGCCAACTGCCCCAAGAACCCCAACAGATTACAGTTCATTGCACCGGAATCACACCAGAGGTCCACAGGCCCAGATACCTCCCAGATACCCTTGGAACGGAGGGAAACTGTGAGTGTGGGTGGGAAGAAGGTCACCGCGTGGAGGGACACCGGAGCACAAGTGTCAGCTATCCATGCTTCCTTAGTGGACCCCAATTTAATCAACCCAGAGATCCAAGTGACGATTCAACCCTTCAAGTCCAACTCTTTCAATTTGCCTACAGCCAAGTTGCCTGTCCAGTACAAGGGCTGGTCAGGAATGTGGACTTTTGCAGTCTATGATGATTATCCCATCCCCATGCTGTTGGGGGAAGACTTGGCCAATCATGTGAAGCAGGCCAAGAGGGTGGGAATGGTCACCCGCAACCAGGCTAAACAAGCCGTGAGGCCTAGCTCTGTTCCGGAAACTTCTATCAGGACCCAGTCAGAGGTGATGGACCTGGACCCCAGGCCAATGTCTGCAACAGCAGTAGTGGATCCAGTCCCAGAGACCCAGACAGAACCAGTCCCAGAACCGGAACCAGCCGAACAACCAACACCAGACCCCGTGTCAGCACTGAATCCAGTACTTGCAACCTCAACACCAGAGGGCCCCACCGAACCTGAACTGGCAGCAGCCGATAACCCTACACAAGAGGCTCAGCCGGAGCCTGAATCCCAACATAGTACACCAGCGGAGAGCGGTTCACAGTCAACAGAAACAGCTCCATCCCCTATATCGCTTCCAGAGGGACCAAGCCTAGGTCCACAATCCCATGAGGAACTGATGTCTCCAGCATCAAGGGAACAGTTCCAGACCGAACAAGAAGCAGATGAAAGCCTCCAGAGAGCTTGGACGGCGGCACGGAGCAACCCACCGCCTCTCAGCTCTTCTAATAGATCCAGGTTTGTTGTAGAAAGAGGACTTTTATACAAGGAAACTCTTTCTGGGGGACACCAGGAAGACTGGCATCCTCAGAGACAGTTGGTAGTTCCAACTAAATACCGGGCCAAGCTCTTGAGCTTAGCCCATGATCACCCTCGTGGCCATGCTGGGGTGAACAGGACCAAAGACCGTTTGGGGGGGTCATTCCACTGGGAGGGAATGGGCAAGGATGTTTCTACCTATGTCCAGTCTTGTGAGGTGTGCCAAAGAGTGGGAAAACCCCAAGACCAGGTCAAAGCTCCTCTCCAGCCACTCCCCATCATTGAAGTTCCATTTCAGCGAGTAGCTGTGGATATTCTGGGTCCTTTTCCGAAAAAGACACCCAGAGGAAAGCAGTACATACTGACTTTCATGGATTTTGCCACCCGATGGCCGGAAGCAGTAGCTCTAAGCAACACCAGGGCTAAAAGTGTGTGCCAGGCACTAGCAGACATTTTTGCCAGGGTAGGTTGGCCCTCCGACATCCTCACAGATGCAGGGACTAATTTCCTGGCAGGAACTATGAAAAACCTTTGGGAAGCTCATGGGGTAAATCACTTGGTTGCCACTCCTTACCATCATCAAACAAATGGCATGGTGGAGAAGTTTAATGGAACTTTGGGGGCCATGATACGTAAATTCGTAAATGAGCACTCCAATGATTGGGACCTAGTATTGCAGCAGTTGCTCTTTGCCTACAGAGCTGTACCACATCCCAGTTTAGGGTTTTCCCCATTTGAACTTGTATATGGCCGTGAGGTTAAGGGGCCATTGCAGTTGGTGAAGCAGCAATGGGAGGGATTTACACCTTCTCCAGGAACTAACATTCTGGACTTTGTAACCAACCTACAAAACACCCTCCGAACCTCTTTAGCCCTTGCTAGAGAAAACTTACAGGATGCTCAAAAAGAGCAAAAAGCCTGGTATGATAAACATGCCAGAGAGCGTTCCTTCAAAGTAGGAGACCAGGTCATGGTCTTAAAGGCGCTCCAGGCCCATAAAATGGAAGCATCGTGGGAAGGGCCATTCATGGTCCAGGAGCGCCTGGGAGCTGTTAATTATCTCATAGCATTCCCCACCTCCAACCGAAAGCCTAAGGTGTATCATATTAATTCTCTAAAGCCCTTTTATTCCAGAGAATTAAAGGTTTGTCAGTTTACAGCCCAGGGAGGAGACGACGCTGAGTGGCCTGAAGGTGTCTATTACGAAGGGAAATGTGCTGGTGGTGTGGAAGAGGTGAACCTCTCCATGACCCTTGGGCGTATGCAGCGACAGCAGATCCAGGAGCTGTGCACTAGCTACGCGCCAACGTTCTCAGCCACCCCAGGACTGACTGAACGGGCATACCACTCCATTGACACAGGTAATGCTCACCCAATTAGGGTCCAACCTTACCGGGTGTCTCCTCAAGCTAAAACTGCTATAGAACGGGAGATCCAGGATATGTTACAGATGGGTGTAATCCGCCCCTCTGAAAGTGCATGGGCATCTCCAGTGGTTCTAGTTCCCAAACCAGATGGGGAAATACGTTTTTGCGTGGACTACCGTAAGCTAAATGCTGTAACTCGCCCAGACAACTATCCCATGCCACGCACAGATGAACTATTAGAGAAACTGGGAAGGGCCCAGTTCATCTCTACCTTGGACTTAACCAAGGGGTACTGGCAGGTACCGCTAGATGAATCTGCCAAGGAAAGGTCAGCCTTCATCACACATCTCGGGCTGTATGAATTTAATGTACTCCCTTTCGGGCTGCGAAATGCACCCGCCACTTTCCAAAGACTTGTAGATGGTCTCCTAGCGGGATTAGGAGAATATGCAGTCGCCTACCTTGACGATGTGGCCATATTTTCGGATTCCTGGGCAGACCACCTGGAACATCTACAAAAAGTCCTTGAGCGCATAAGGGAGGCAGGACTAACTGTTAAGGCTAAGAAGTGTCAAATAGGCCTAAACAGAGTGACTTACCTTGGACACCAGGTGGGTCAAGGAACTATCAGCCCCCTACAGGCCAAAGTGGATGCTATCCAAAAGTGGCCTGTCCCAAAGTCAAAGAAACAGGTTCAATCCTTCTTAGGCTTGGCCGGTTATTACAGACGATTTGTACCGCACTACAGCCAAATCGCTGCCCCACTGACAGACCTAACCAAAAAGAAACAGCCAAATGCTGTTCAGTGGACCGGAAAGTGTCAGAAGGCCTTTAACAAGCTTAAAGCGACACTCATGTCTGACCCTGTACTAAGGGCCCCAGACTTTGACAAACCGTTCCTAGTAACCACAGATGCATCCGAGCGTGGTGTGGGAGCAGTTTTAATGCAGAAAGGACCTGATCAAGAATTCCACCCTGTAGTGTTTCTCAGCAAAAAACTGTCTGAGAGGGAAAGCAACTGGTCAGTCACTGAAAAAGAATGTTATGCCATTGTCTACGCTCTGGAAAAGCTACGCCCATATGTTTGGGGACGGCGTTTCCACCTGCAAACCGACCATGCTGCACTAAAGTGGCTTCACACCGTCAAAGAAACTAACAAAAAACTTCTTCGGTGGAGTTTAGCTCTCCAAGATTTTGATTTCGACATCCAACACATCTCAGGAGCTTCTAACAAAGTGGCTGATGCACTCTCCCGTGAAAGTTTCCCAGAATCAACTGGTTAAAATCGTCCTTGAGATGTGGAAAATATTGTTAGTCTTTATGTACTTGGTAGTATATTTAGAGATGCATGTGTCTTATTAACTCTGTTTTTCCTAGAGCTCCAGGAAGAAATCCCAGCCAGTGTTTCACCCTAGCTGAGATTTGGGGGGCGTGTCATAAATATAAAGGGAAGGGTAAACCCCTTTGAAATCCCTCCTGGCCAGGGGAAAGCTCCTCTCACCTGTAAAGGGTTAAGAAGCTAAAGGTAACCTCGCTGGCACCTGACCAAAATGACCAATGAGGAGACAAGATACTTTCAAAAGCTGGGAGGAGGGAGAGGAACAAAGGGTCTGTCTGTAGTCGTCTTGGCCGGGGACAGAACAGGAATGGAGTCTTAGAACTTTTAGTAAGTAATCTAGCTAGGTATGTGTTAGATTATGATTTCTTTAAATGGCTGAGAAAAGAATTGTGCTGAATAGAATAACTATTTCTGTCTGTGTATCTTTTTTGTAACTTAAGGTTTTGCCTAGAGGGGTTCTCTATGTTTTTGAATCTAATTACCCTGTAAGATATATATACCATCTTGATTTTACAGGGGGGATTTCTTTATTTCTATTTACTTCTATTTTTTATTAAAAGTCTTTGTAAAACACTGAATGCTTTTTCATTGTTCTCAGATCCAAGGGTTTGGGTTTGTGGTCACCTATGCAAATTGGTGAGGCTTTTTATCCAACATTTCCCAGGAAAGGGGGGGGTGCAAGTGTTGGGAGGATTGTTCATTGTTCTTAAGATCCAAGGGTCTGGGTCTGTAGTCACCTAGGCAAATTGGTGAGGCTTTTTACCAAACCTTGTCCAGGAAGTGGGGTGCAAGGTTTTGGGAAGTATTTTGGGGGGAAGGACGCGTCCAAACAGCTCTTCCCCAGTAACCAGTATTAGTTTGGTGGTGGTAGCGGCCATTCCAAGGATAACGGGGGTAATATTTGTTACCTTGGGGAAGTTTTGACCTAAGCTGGTAAAGATAAGCTTAGGAGGTTTTTCATGCAGGTCC
This sequence comes from Lepidochelys olivacea, assembly GCF_965140295.1. NCBI lineage: Eukaryota > Metazoa > Chordata > Testudines > Cheloniidae > Lepidochelys > Lepidochelys olivacea. The sequence continues at coordinate 165,577,421 of NC_140411.1, read as the reverse complement.
CCACATCTGTACCCTAGAGTTCAGAGTGGGGGAGGAACCTTGACAGGGTGAAAAAGGGGAAGATGGAGGAACAAGGAAGTGAAAAGGAGGAAAACAGGGAGCAAGGAGGAGGGAGAGCTTGGAGCTATTTCTGATGCTATAATCCCACCAATCTGGGAGCACCAGGTCATCTATTATATAGGCTCCTATACTTACTTATGTATAATACACACACATTTATAGAAAATATACTCATGCTTATCAAATGCCTGCTGCTTGCTCTCACCAACTATGAACATAAACTGATCATATCTATCTAGCTAAATTATATGACTAGAGTTGCATGGGAACCTGATTTTTCGTTTCACTGGAAAATCCAGTATTTTGAAAAAAATATCCTTCCAAAATGAAATACAAAAATTTCCAAATTTCCTGTGAAATAAAATTCTGAAAAATATTGTTTGGGTCAAATAATTTTGTTTCAATAAAATCAAAACATTTGGATCAGATTTTTACACTTGAAAATGTTTTTTTATATAAAATAAATGTTGAAACAAAAAGTCATTTTGAAATGAAAAATCAAAATGTTCTGTGCTAAAAATGTTGAAATGGGACACTGATATTTTTGAAATACTTCATTTTGATTTTCCCCAAAAACTAAATTTAGTGTCTGTGCCTCTCACAATCTTCAATGTAGTTATCCCCACAACAGCCATATGAGGTAGGAAAGAACTATTATGCCCTTTTTACCCATGGGAAACTGAGGTATAGAGAGACTGTGTCACTGGCCCATGATCACATAGAAGGTCTGTGGTGTGAGCAAGGAATTGAACTCAGGTCTCCTGACTTTGGCACAAAAAGTAGGAGTGTGTTAATAAAGACTGTGGCTGACACAAAGTTGGGAGGTATTGCCAATACAGAAGAGGACCGGAATATCATACAAGAAGATCTGGATGACCTTGAAAACTGAAGTAATAGAAATGGGATGAAATTTAAGAGTGCAAAGTGCAAGGTCATGCACTTAAGGACTAACAACAAATTTTTTTGCTATAAACTGGGGACCTATCAGTTGGGAGTGACAGAGGACGAGAAAGATCTGGGTGAATTGGTTGATCACAGGATGACTATGAGCCACCAATGTGATGCGTCTGTGAAAAAGGCTAATATAATCCTAGGGTGCATCAGGTGAGGTATTTCCAGTAGAGATAGGGAAGAGTTATTACCAGTCTTCAAGGCACTGGTGAGACCTCATCTGGGATACTGTGTACAATTCTGGGCCCCCATCTTTAAGAAAGACGCATTTAGACTGGAACAGGCACAGAAAAGTGCTACTAGTTGATCAGAGGAATGGAAAACTTTTTGGCTTGTTTAGCTTAACTAATTGATAAATACATCAGAAGGATAAATACAAGGGAGAGAGAGGAGTTATTTAGGTTAAGCATCAACGTAGCTACAAGAACAAAGGGATATAAGCTGTCCCTCAACAAGTTAGGCTTGAAAATAGAAGAAGGCTTCGAACTATCGGAGGAGTGAAGTTCTGGAACAGCCTTTCAAGGGAAGCAGTGGAGGCAAAAAACTTAACTGGTTTCAAGACTGAGCTTGACAAGTTTATGAAGGAGATGGTCTGATGTGACTGCCTACAGTGACATGGTGCCCATCTGTGACTGCTAGTAGCAAATATCTCTAACTGCCACAGATGGGACACTAGATGGGGAGAGCTCTAGGTTACTACAGCAAATTCTTTCCCAGGTGTCTGGCTGGTGGGTCTTGACCACATGCTCAGGGTCCAACTGATCACCATATTTGGGGTTAGGAAGGAATTTTCCCCTTGTCAAATTGACTGAGACACTGGGTTTTTATTGCCTTCCTCTTCAGCGTGGGGCATGAGTCTCTTGCAGGTTTAAACTAGTGTAAATGGTGGATTCTCTGTAACTTGAAGTCTTTAAACCATAATTTGAGGACTTCAGTAACAAAGCCAGAGGTTAGGGGTCTATTACAGGAGTGGGTGGGTGAGGTTCTGTGGCCTGCAATGTGCAGGAGGTCAAACTAGATGATCATGATGGTCCCTTCTGGCCTTAAAGTCTATGAGTCCCAAGCTAGTGCCCTAGCCACTGGAACCTAACCTTCTTGGTATAAAATTTATAATTAATTTGTGGCTGGATCTGGGGAAGCTACATATCCTTTCACCTCTGGGACTCAAGTCCAAATATGACTCAAGGAAACAGAGTCCAAATATGACTCAAGGAAACAGAAGTCTACTGTCTGATGACTGTTCCGTGGCTTTTATATTAAATGGATGTGATGGTTTCAGTCCAGTTTCTATGCAACAGATATCCACATCGCAGAAGAGACCATCATAAATGCCACTTGGCACTTTCTGCACAGACCAAAGAATGGGTGGCCAGAGAGAGGGAACTATCTGTTCCCCTATTGAAGCCAGGGTGGAAATCCATTAGTGAGAAGCAGTGTGGGGATGCTTCTGCCTTTGCTCTACTGTTCTGTGGCTAGAAGAGTCCAGTCTCCAGTGTGGTTAATCTAGCACCTTCCACAAGCAACAAATTACAATAAGCTTTATCAGGCATCAAAGTGACCCAGCACCAAGGTGAGCAGGGTACATCATCACACTGCTGGAAGTCCTACCTCTCTTCTTGGATTTCTTGGGGGATTGTGGCACTGACTTCCTGAAGTTCTTCCCACTTAGAAGATTTATTTCCAGGAGACCCTTGCTCAACTCAGCAGCACCTTCTTGATGGGCAAGGCGATTGGACTGCCCTTCATTTAAACCTTCCTGCCCCAAACGAAACACACGAAGGACAATTTGAATAATACAATTTCTAAAAGCTAGGAACACAAACAATCCAGAGAAGCAGTGAAATAAATAGCCAGCCATCAGTGAACCAGCTGTGTGGTGAGGAGGTGAATTTTACAAATATTAGATGATGACTAGAGCTGGAAATTAAGAAAATATAGAATTGGTCTTACCATTTTGACTTTCTTCCCAAACATCTTGGCATAAGCTGAAATAAAAAAAAGGAGTGGGGGGGGGGGGGACATTTAGCAGCTTTTCTTTTGAGAGATGGTATCTGCTTTCTTGCAAACTTAATTGTGATGCACCATTTGACAAAACTGCTGGAAGAGTCCCGTTTTGGTGGGGGACAGTAAGGAGGATATATAGATGGAAGGGGCACACCATGTAAGTACACCAAGAACTCAATCCTGCAAGCTCCTACAGGTGGGAACTGTCCTTACTCACCAACTGAAATCAGTGGGCCTACTTGTATGAGTAAAGATCTGCAAAACAGGACCCCCCCCAACATGACAGAGGCCTTCCATCAAGGCAGTGTTTCCATTTCCCTCGCTTCCTTTTCTGTTTTAATTTAAGGTGTATATTACTGCCCACCCTCAATAAGTATCATTCACTGAGTTGTCTGGTCATCCATTTATAGATGTGGAAAATGAAGGAGATATGTTAAATGACTTAACTGAGGTGACAAAGGGCATTAGTGTCAAAACTAGAATACATGAGTACGTGGCTCTCACGCCTGTGTTCAGACCATTAGCTCATACTCTCATCCATTGTGTAAGTATAGTTTAGTCCTGGATGTAAATCCCAGTGCAGCAGTCGCAGAACTGTGTGAGGCTCGTTGGGGTGAAGGCCTTTCCCACATTAGGAGAAGGGCAGAGGCACTGGGAATCAGGGTGGGGAATAAGGAGAGCATACTGTCAGTTGGGACGGACATTTTGAATGTGTGACAGAAGGAACGGGGGTGGAAGGGGTGCTTCAGAGTGTGCTGAGAACGTCCCTGGCCCTTGGAATTTTTGCCTGGGGCCCTTCTCAGTGCCATACCCCTGATTTTAAGAACTTTTTGAAAGAAGAATTTTAGAATAGAGCACAAAGCACAATGGTTATGCAGCCGTTGTGCAGTGGCCACTGCTTATCATGCTAGCCAGCACTGCCTTATTGTTTCCTTGTGCTCCCCCTGCCTGTTTGTTGTATCCAGCTGTTGTCTCTCATCTTCTATTTAAATTGTAAGCTCTCTGAGGCAGGGGCTGTCTCTTTGTTATATGTTTGGACAGCACCTGGCACAACGGGGCCCTGCAATACAAATGCAAATATAAATACAAATCATCATCATCAATGCCCAGAAGAGGGAACTGAGGTGGAGTAGCCTTGCTGGGAATTTCAGAAAAAATTTGCATTATTTATAGTTATCTTTTTTAAAAAAATCTGCTTTGAATCATAAGAGAGCAACCTAGCGTCAGAAGCTACTAAGTGCTCAGAGTAAGGGCTTTTCTATACAGAGAGTTAGTGCACGGCGAGCCAGGGTGTGAATCTACAGCACTGCAGCTTGGCTCTTACTAACTCTCCATGTGGACTGTGTTACCACATGCTGAAAGGTCTGTAGTGTGCATTCACGTGCTGCTGTTTTGTTGCAGGATGGCATGATTTGCTGGTGCATGAGATGGGTGGTTGTATAGATCCCCCTCCCCCCGCCTCTTGGTTAAGTTAATAAAGTTGTGGCTTTCTGATTAAATCCACCTGTGTGTCTATCTTCCATTTGCCCATGTGTCCTGAGCCATAGCAAACGATACAGGAAGTGTCCTTCTGGGTCTCAGTGCAATAAGCAAAGTACCTATGAATTAAATTTCCATTCATTGGGCTGGACTCTTCTCATGCCAGTGTAACTCAGGAATAACCAATGAAGTTACACCAGTGTAAAACTAGAAAGTGAGAGCCGGATGGGGAATCATTATCCTTTTAGCAGACACAGGAGCTGTGATGTCGCCCAGCACGTACATTTTCCTTCTGAAAGGAAGAACGTGTCACTTCTTTGCGCAAAACAAAAGAACACAGGCTAGACTCCAGCAGAGATTTAATAAGAGAATTTACTGCAGACAAGAAATTAAATAACCAACTTGCTTATATATTTATCTCAGTTATTGTCTGAGTGAACTGCTCATTTATGCAGAAGGACAATGTTGACAGTTTTGAGGGTGAGATGTAAGGAATTGAAGCTGTGGATTACTGGGATTGGAGACAAGGAGGCTGTATGGGGGATGGTGGCAGAGGAAGGCAGTTTAGGCTCTGATCCTGTATTGGGATCTGCTAGCATGGATCCCTATGTCCCTGTGATGTTTCATTGACTTGGACAGGCCCTCTGCATTTGAATGAATTTTATCCTGAATGAAAATGACTATTCACCTAGGGCTTGATCCAAAGCCCCTTGAAATCAGTGGGATTCTTTCCACTGGCTTCAATGGGCTTAAGATCAGGCCCCTAGTTTTGTCCCTCTCTTACAACAGACACAACTCACAGGTAAGTGAGGATAGTAATGGGGCCTGTAATAAAGCAATGCTGAGTTTCCACAGTTAAAGTTGGAGAGTCAAGAAATGCAATATACAGGGCCTGATTCTCCAGTGCTTGGAGCCTTATGTGTCATTTTTACATGTGCAAAGTGACCATAAAATGCTACCATTCTAATTTGCACAGGTGTAAATGATTACATGAGTTACAAAGCAGTGGAGAATCAAGCCCTCAGTATTTGTGTACAATGGTCTTAAAAAAAAAAAAAAAAAGCAATCTGGCTAAATAAGACTCAAATCTTGGGTAGTATGTGTCGAAAGATGTAGGAGGCAGAACATGCTGCCTCAGATCCCCCATCTCAGTGCACCCACAGAATAAGGTAGCAAATTCCACAACAAGCTGGCAGTTTGGAAATTTATGTGTTATCATTTTGCTCACTGAGCTAGCCCTTATTATCAGGAGAGGGCCATGGGCACAACGGCTAGCCAATCTTACTCAAATGTACACAAGCAATATCATGCCAGACACTTCTGGCAGAAACTGACCCTCAATCGAAACCAGAAGAAAACAACAGTAAACAGCCCCACCTGCAGTACATTTTATATGGTCAAGGTGATACAAGCATGGTCCAAAACCAAACTAAAGACATCCAGTCTTTCCATTAGCTTTAGCAGGCTTTGGATCAGGCCTTAAGTTGCCATGGGTTTGATTCTGTTCTCACTTACACCAGGGTTATAACAGTTTAAATCCATTAACATCAATGGTGTGACTTCCAATTTACACTGGTGTGAGTGAAATCAGATCATATATATAAAATCTGTCTATCTCTACATTGGTATACAGGTGAAAGATAACTGACATAATATTAACAGCTTGAATGGGCTTTTTCAGCTCACATCTGAGGAACTGTCCCAGATTGAGGTGTCAGTAGAGGAGGTTTGGGAACAAATTGATAAATTAAACAGTAATTAGTCACCAGGACCAGATGATATTCACCCAAGAGTTCTGAAGGAATCCAAATATGAAACTGCAGAACTACTAACTGTGGTATGTAACCTATCACTTAAATCAGCCTCTGTATCAGATGACTGCCGGACAGTTTATGCAATGCTGCTTCTTATAAAAGTCTCCAGAGGTGATCATGGCAATTAAAGGTCAGTAAGTCCAGCTTCAGTACCAAGCAAATTGGGTGAAACTATGGTAAAGAACAGAATTATAAGACATATAGATGAACACAATATGTTGGGGAAGAGTCAACTTGGCTTTTGTAAAGGGAAATCATGCCTCACCAATCTATTAGAATTCTTTGAGGGGGTCAACAAACATGTTGAAAAGGGTGATCCAGTGGACTTAGTGCATGTGGATTTTCAGAAAGCCTTTGACAAGGGCCCTCACCAAACACTCTTAAGTAAAGTAAGCTGTCCTCAGATAAGAAGGAAGGTCCTCTTATCAGTAACTGGTTAAAAGATAGAAAACAAAGGGCAAGAATAAATGGTCAGTTTTCACAGTGGAGACAGGTAAACAGCAGGGCCCCTCAAGGATCTGTACTGGAACCAGTGCTGGTCAACATATTCATAAATGAGCTCAAAAAAGGGGTAAACAGGGAGGTTTGCAGACAATACAACATTACTTGAGGTAGTTAAGTCCAAAGCTGACTATGAAGAGTTACAAAGGGATCTCACAAAACTGGGTGTCTGGGCAACAAAATGGCAGATGAAATTCAGGGTTGATAAATGCAAAGTAATGCATGTTGGAAACCATAATCCTAACTATACATACACAGTGATGGGGTCTAAATTAGCTATTACCATTTAAGAAAGAGATCTTGGTGTCATGGTGGGTAGTTCTTTGAAAACATCTGCTCAGTGTGCAGCGGCAGTCAAAAAAGCTAACAGAATGTTAGAAACTATTAGAAAGGGATAGATAATACAACAGAAAATATCATAATGTTACTATATAAATCCATGATACACCCACACCTTGAATACCACATGCAGTTCTGATTGCTTCATCTCAAAAAATATATATTAGAATTGGAAAAAGTACAGAGAAGGGCAACAAAATGGTTAGGGGTATGGAACAGCTCCTAGACAAGGAGAGATTAAAAAGACTGAGACTGTTCAGTTTAGAAAAGAGGAGACTAAGGGGGGATATGATGGAGGGCTATAAAATCATGACTGGTGTGGAGAAAGTGAATAAGGACGTGTTATTCATTCCTTCACATAACACAAGAACCAGGGTCACCCAATTAAATTAATAGGCAGCAGGTTTAAAACAAACATAAGGAAGTACTTTGGAACTTGTTGCCAAGGGATGTTGTGAAGGCCAAATTATAATGGGGTTCAAAAAAGAATTAGGTAAGTTCATGGAGGATAAGTTGAGCAATGGCTATTAGCCAAGAGGTCAGGCACGCAACCCCACATTTTGGGTGTCCCTAAACCTCTGACTGCCAGAAGCTGGGACTGGACAAGAGGGGATGGATCAACCGACAACTATCCTGTTCTGCTCATTCCCTCTGAAGCATCTGGCACTGGCCATTGCCAGAAGACAGGATAGTGGGCTAGATGGACCATTGGTCTGGCCCATTATGGTCATTTTTATGTCTTATGAAAGCTACACTGCCCCAGGAGTGGACCAGAAGAACTGAGCTTCGGAGACATGCAGTAATGCTGGCATGGGGACAAAACAATTTGCAACCCCCCTTTCTGGGGTGCAGCTCTTTCTCCATCCACCCATCACACTGTCAGCCAGCATGTAGGGAGTACAATACTGGCTCCACTCATTCCCCACCTACTCTCTGCTCAGCTGCTCCCAGGGGAAGTATCTGGGGCACAGTCTCTGTCCTTGGACTGGGAATCTGGGGAGCCCTTATGTGCATGGGGTAGGGAGTCCTTACTCTCTCCTACTCCCCTGTATGGCCACAAATTAATAGGCAAGGGCAGGATCCAACTCAGATTGTGCAAGGTGCAAACTGTATATTGGCCACCTGCAGTTGGAACCAGTGAAATGTGTAACAGAATTATGGGACAAGACCAAATCAAGCAAAATACTAGGAGAATAACCAGAAATCCTATGGCCCAAAGTATAATAAAGCAGTGATTACAATGCCAGATAAATTGGTGAAGCAAGGGAGTGAATACATTTAAGAAGTGAATTCACAGCAGACATGGAAACACAATGACCATTCCCATAGGGTAATGACATGAGACAGATGAGCAACGTATAACAGGAAGAAAACAAGTGCAAAGCAAAATGAAGCAGCTTGATCCATGCTTGGGTTTCTGCCCCAAAGAAAATTTTACTGGAAAATTTCAGCAAAATCCCCCCAGCTTTTTCTGTGTTCTGAAATGATTAAATAAATACAGTTTTCCTATTTAAAAAATGGCCCTACCCCCAGTGCAGACAACTCCAAGAGGGGTGAACTTGGAAACTTGAAACACAACAAAATTGATATGAGATTTAGAAAACATGTCCCATGAGGAAAGGTTGAAAGGACGGGGTGTGTTTAGTCTAGAGAAGAGAAGACTTCAGGGGCACATCAGAACAGTCTACAAACCTGTAAAAGTTTGTTTTAAAGAGGATGGTGATAAATTATTCTCCATGTCCAACGAGATTAGGACAAGAAGTAATCAATGTAGTTTGCAGCAAGGGAGACTAAAGCTGGTCTAACCCTGGGAAGCCCAATCCTGAGAATTAGGGAGCCATGACTGGCTCCCTGGGAGCCCCCAATCTTTGTTGCATAGAGAATCTGGGACAATAAATACACATCGTGACACTAATAGTCACGATGATATTAATAGTCTTGTTATTGGGAGATAATTTCTCACTCCTTGTCAGAGGATGTTGTGCAGTTCAAGACTATAACAGGATTAAAAAAAGAACTAGGTAAGTTCACAGAGGATAGGTCCATCAATGGCTATTAGCCAGGATGGGTAGGGATGGCGTCCCTAGCCTCTGTTTGCCAGAAGCTGGGATTGGGCGACAGGAGATGGATCACTTGATGATTGTCTGTTCTGTTCATTCCCTCTGGGGTACCTGGCATTGGCTGCTGTCGGAAGACAGGATACTGGGCTAGATGGATATATTGGTCTGACCCAGTATGGCCGTTCTTATGTTCTTAAGTTCCCATGACCATATATCCTTGATTCACATAGAAACTACTGCTCCTGATAAATAAATCAAGCAATAAATCCTGCTGGATAACATGATGACAGCTATGAAAATAACATGGATCACCATTGTACATACAGTATATGACACTTCAGTTGACTATAATATATATAGTCCTTCTAAATACCTGAATATATATTTTAAAATTCATATTTGGCAGAGGCTTTAATCCTAGACTAATTATTCTCTGGTGCTCTGATCCCTTAGAGGTTCAAACTAACACGGCTGAAAATGTCTCTTTTTATTTGGCTTGGTGTTTAGCTGTATGGTTTGGTTGCCTTGACTTTATACCATTTATGGATAAGTAACATTTATTGCTGCTTCCCATGCCAGCCCCTCCGTGGAGTGATTTAGAACAGTGTTCAGTGCACACAGGTTCACATTCTTCCTTTAAATGCATCCAGTATCTCAGCAATAGGGTTAACTTCGACCCTTCAGATAAATCCTACTCTTAGGTTTCATTTGCACACTTTCAGTACTTGATTAATTAAGTTATAATGAGTCCCTGTTATTTTGTGTCTCGTGTTTCGTGGAGAAGTTTTATAGCAGGACCATGAACAAATATTTAACCCAAGCCCTAGAAGTTTGTGATTTAAATGGCACTCTCTATGTTTCACGTCTGAACACAACAATTTGCTGTATATGAAACATTAAGATGCAGTAATGAAAAGTTCTTTATTTAAACCTGGTTTTAGAAAGAAAAATACCCTGATTCTCATTAACACTAAAATAATTTTATAGCTCTCTGGTGACGGAAAGGGGCCTTCAAGTGAGCATAAATGTCATTTGCACTATTTTTGGTCCGTTTACTTGGCTAAAGTGGTATAAAATGGACTCAGTGTACATGAAAATCAAACTATATAACTTTAAGTTCTTGAAGTTGGAAAACAATCTATAAGGGTATACATGTGGGTGTGATTTTAGAAAGCACCTAAGGGATTTAGGAGGACCACATCAATTGCCAAATGAAAGTCAACGGGACTTGTGCTGCTAGCTCCTTTAGGTGGGTTCTTAAAAACTTCTCCGTAAATGTATTATTGCTTCCAAACATGGCTAAACTTGATCTATGCACAGAAGATATGGCCCCTAAATTATGCAAAATTTGAGCTGCACTGAATATTTGAATAATATTTAATATCTGAATTACACCTTAAATAATATTGGGAGTAAAATGTATGAAATTAATACTAGGACTCATACCACCCATGAAAAACTACAGTACTTTCCCCCATTAAGTGCTGGCAATAACATATACTGTATTTTGTTACACACTTCCCTCAATTTTAGCATCTCATAGAAAACAAACCTCACTAACATTTTAAATACTTTGCACTTCTATAGCATCTCCCATCAGAGAAGACTGAAGGGTTTTTGTACATAGTACTCTTTGAACTAGGGCAGTATTATTGTTCCCCATTTTATAGACGGGGAAACTGAGTCACCAAGCAGTTACTGGTAAGCGACTTGCCAGATTATACTCAAACACTGATGCTTCCTTCAACCTTCCCTCATCTCCTCTACCAAACCAACAGAAAACAACTGTACCCCATGCAGACTTTTTATACTCCCCCCCCCAAAAAAAAGCAAATCAGAGATTCCATGAAGTCACTATTGTTATCAATTTTATATAGCAGGTGCTCAGATACTGAGGTAATGAGCAGCAGCATAAAAACTTAAAATACATAGATAGATCTCCTGACCTCCAATCTTGAGCTTTAATCATTAGTATCCACTAACTCATCTTGTAGAGCTGTTGTTTACATTTTAGAGGTGGGTAAAAAATGAATTAATGATCTGACACTCCAGCTAGAATCTAGGGGACTCGTAAATAAGCCCCAGATCTGAACCACCGTGCATCTCAAAAAAACTTGATTTACAAGGTTTTGAAAAATCCAAACTATCTCCAGTTTTGCTCATTTCTATACAGAAATTAGTTTTGAAATAGACTGTACTTTAGTTATATTGAAACATGTTTACTAGACTGCAATCCATTATTTATGCATAGAACTGGGTGAATAATAGATATTTTTAGTTTGCAGACAATTCAAAAAATTTGTTTAGAGTCTAACCAAAAATTAAATTTTTCATTATTTTCATAGCTCTATGCATAAATGCAAGACAGCAGTCTATTAAACATATTTCAATATAGCTACATTACAAGTATATTCAAAATGATTCAGTAATTCACATATATATTTTATTTCAAATACCTACCTGGAAACAAATTCGGTACCTATGTATTGAGATCTGAGCAGAAGGTGAATTCTCAGGAAAAAAAAAATCTCAGCATTTCAAAGGGTTACCTTTCTGTGTCTACCTTTTAAATTGCAAGGAAGCATTTCAGACAACTTTTGTACCTAATCTCTGTTTGTTTTCGATGCACATAACAATCACGCTGAGCAAAAAAACAAGTGGCATTTTAACTAAGAGACACTTTCTGAACCAAGAGATATTTTTGCAATTACCTTAACTAAGAGACACCTTCTGAACCAAAAGATATTTTTGCAATTACCTTTTCGTCCAGTGGTTTTGGGGCTTAATCTGGGATTGGCACATTTTTGTGCCTCGTCAAATGCCGATAACATTTTCAGGATCTTCCCTTGTTGATCAACTGCAGGGTTTTCCAAAGCTGTACGCCTTTTGTCTTCTTCTTGGAAAAAGAAGAACATTACCACTTCTTTAAACGATTTATCTAAAATATTTTCATACATATATAAAACTGCCAAAATATAGATTATCCTCAAATTAAGAACTCATGTAGCGCTGTCTCTGTGTATATAAATTAACCTTTCCTCATGTTCTTACACTTATAACCCAAGGAAAGCATTGAATTTCCTGAAAGTGCAATTCTCAAACAGAGTTTTAGAACAATTTACTCTTGATAGTTTAACTAAACTGAACGACTGGCTATAAAAAGTTCCGTCATGATAAGCTTTCTGTTCATATTAGCCATGCATTAAAAGGACACAATACATTCGACGGGCCAGATCTTCAGCTTGTATAAATTGGCATTGCTCAATTATCTTCAGTGGAACTCTCCTAATGTGTAGAAGCTGAGAATCTATCCCAAACATAATTAGCATTGCTCTTGTTCTAGTGAAACCAATGGTCCCGTCATTGGTTTAATTAACTCTTATGAACTCTTCTTTCGTTCAAACTCACTTACTACCTAAAAGCTTCGTATAGTGCCAGGATTGCACGGAGACACTGACTTGCATTGTGGCACAGTGTGAGATGGCACTGCAGCATTGCTTACCTTCTTGCAGTTGCAGTTTTTCAGGCACCCCTGGAGAAGCAGATGCCTGAAAAGCTGTAGAAACAACAGCAGCTATAAGAATGTGAATTAACACACCAGTTTCCATTGTAGCCAAATAGGACCTTTTTGAGTCCTACGTCTCTACTGTGAGCACTTTTCTACAAAGCTTGTCAAGACTCCTTCGTCCACGTTTTCTGTCTGGTTGAACGAACCATCCCAGCTATGCACTTTTAAACCTCTGCTTCCCCTCATTACCTAGAGAACAAATTCCCAATCAAATTCCACTTTACTAACCTGCGTTTTGACATTTGGCGACATGTCTCTTTCTATTTTTGGTGATTTGCTTTGTGCCATTCTGGTAATAGAGTTTCCAACGTCAGAGCTCTTTTCTGTTCTTAAGCAAACACATTAACTTTGTGTTATCGCTGCTTGAACAGGAGAATCTCCCAAACATGTATGCAAACTTTGGAATGGAGTAAGGGGTCAGCTATCAGCAGTGCAGGAACTAGCCCCAGGTCTTACATTGTCTCCTTTCTGCATCTTAATAAGGATGCCAATTAAAGAGCAAAGATTTCAAACATCCCAGTGACGCCAGCGGTCGGCATAGCAAACAGCCAAGAAACAGAATAAACAGCAAAGCCTCCCGAGTAAGCCAAATCACCAGGACTAAATAAAAGTATGAGATAGATGCATGAGGATGAAGGCAGCCTGGGCAGATTTATCAGAAGTGAGACCACGTCACTAAATATTTGGGGTGTTAATATCATTCCACCTATCAAGCCAAAAACTTTGCTCAGCTTGAGTCTTCTGACAGCTGAGCGCTTTCCATTGTTATGTATTACAGGCATTCAATCACCTTGGTATCACAGATTTCCTTATGACAACAAGAGGGTTTCTTCCCACTGGCTGAATGGAATTCAAGCTTCATACTATATAATGTCTACACACTGATGCATGTTTGTTTATTTACTTTGCTATTGCACTCTGTGATGGGGTGTACAAACTCCATCACTGGGCAACAAGGGGTTAAGGAACTGCTCTGGGTCCAGTAAGCCCCACCCCACTGCCCCTGCAAGAGATGCACAGGCTGGAGGAGGAGTTAAAAAGGAGCAGAACAGCTGACTCCTGGGCAGGCCAGGGACCAGATCAGACCTGCAACTTGCAGCTTCTGAGGAAAGGCAGGGTATCTCCCACCAACAACTGATCATAGGCCCTTCCCTGAGGGAAGGGAGGACCTGCTACAGATACACCCTGAGAGGAAGGCAATCTCCTCTTACTCTCATGTGAACTCGTTTGTTTGTGCTAATTCCCTATGTATTGTTTGTGGACTATCCAGATAGGGGAGAGACCTGGAACTGACCTGGCTGGAGGGCCGAGTCACAGGAGGAGGTAGCCACCACCCCAAGAGAGCCAAGCACGGCCATGAGGAGGTGCCCAGGGGTGAGCTGACCCCCTTCATGTCTCCTTGCCACAGACTACAAACTGTGGACAATAATGGGGTAGTAGGACATGTCCCAGGGAAGGCAGCCTTATGGCACTCCTGGGTGTCAAACCTCAGAGCCCTGGCCCAGAGCCTAGTGGAGTGGGAGGGCCTGGGCTCCCCTGCCAATCCCGCCCCCCCCCCCCCCCCATGTTGAAGGACTTAAGACCCTGACAACTAGATAATCTTCCCCACAAGTGCCACGCATCACTGTCAAATCTGAGCACTTCACAGACTGAGACATTTACCCTCAGAACTCCCCTATGACATAGGGAAATATTATTATCCCCATTGTACAGATGTGTAAATTGAGGCATGGAAGTTAAGAGCATTCCCCAAGGATATGCAAGGAGTTTATGGTACAGTTGAGACTGGAACCCATCTCTCCAGTACAGGGCCTTACCCACAAGACCTTTCTTCCTCTTTGTACACTCCATGTTATATAAACACTCCTAGAAAGAGAAGCACTGTTGTTACTAAAAGAAATAAATAAGCCTTTCTGAAAGAAAACAGGCAACCTAAAAGACTTTAATGATGCCTACCTAATGGTTTGGTCCTGTTTGAAACAGCAATAAGTCATTGTGGACTGTGGCACTTTTAGTGTGTGTTAGTAGGTTCACATGACCAGTTAGTTCATGGCAGCTAGTGCGCTGTAGCTTTACATGGGAACTTGCTGTGTATTCGCTCCCCATGTAGACAAGGCCCCAGATTTCAGAGAGAGTTTAAGTACCCTGTGGAAACATTTTGCAAATGGTTGCGAAGTTTACTTAGTTTTACTGTAAGCCTCTTTAATTTGTTATTGATCTCCAAAGAAACAGTGCTTGCTGTATGAAACTGGCTCATATCATCCATTAAGCAGCTGTGTCTTGAAGTAGCTGGTGTGAGTACTGATCATACACAGACTATCCAGCACTTTTGAGTGGTTAAGGAAGCAGCTAGAAAACACCGTGGTGGTGGGGGGGGCAACCTAGCTTTTATTTACTGGGAAAAGATCACTGCATTTACAAACAGGATTTCACGGTGTAGGAGCACTTCATCAATGCATGGATATTGCAGATTACTGATGTTTCAGAATATGAATGTCAATAAAGCATGGAAAGGGATGGTCCACTAGTTAGCCTGCTAGTTAAGGCATCTGGAGTCCTGGCTTCAAGACCCTGCTCTGCTGCAGACCCCTTGTGTGATGTTAGGAAAGCTGTTTAGTGTCTGAATTCCCCTTGGGGCTGATAACATTTCCCTACCTCGCAGTGGTGTTGGGAGGCTAAATACATGAAACATTGAGGAGTTCAGATACGACAGGGATTGGGGCCCTGTAAGTACCTTAGACAGATAGAAATATAATTTCCTAAATATCCATCTATTTACATTGTGCCTTTGTATTTTTCTGCAAGAAAAATATACTCTCTCCTATGAAGAGTTGGAAAAATGCCCTTGTTTTAAAACAAATGTATTAAATGACTTCTTTTTAAAGGCCCTGATTATGCAAACATGCACTCACTCATCTTTTAGCATGTGAGTAATCTCACTGAAGTCAGTAGGACTGCTCACTGGCTGAATGTTGAGCACATGTGTAAGCGTGTGCAAGATTGGAGCTATTGATTCCTGGCCAGCTTCAGAAAAGCTGTTACAAGCTGAAATCTCTCTGCGCCTGATAAACCACTCAGGGATTCAGCCCTGTCATAAATATAAAGGGAAGGGTAACCACCTTTCTGTATACAGTGCTATAAAATCACTCCTGGCCAGAGGCAAAGTCCTTTTACCTGTAAAGGGTTAAGAAGCTCAGGTAACCTGGCTGGCACCTGACCCAAAATGACCAATGAGGGGACAAGATACTTTCAAATCTGGAGGAGGGGAAAAGGCTTTTGTCCGTCTGTGTGATACCTTTGCCGGGAACAGATCAAGGATGCAAGCCCACCAACTCCTGTAAAGTTAGTAAGTAATCTAGCTAGAGAATGCATTAGGTTTTCTTTGTTTTGGCTTGTGAAATTCGCTGTGCTGGAGGAAATGTGTATTCCTGTTTTTGTGTCTTTTTGTAACTTAAGGTTTTGCCTAGAGGGATTCTCTATGTTTTGAATCTGACTGCCTGTAAGATTATCTTCCATTCTGATCTTAGAGAGTTGTTCTCTTATCTTTTTTGTTCTTCTAATAAAGTTCTGTTTTTAAGAATCTGATTTGGTTTTTTGGGTCTTAAAAATCCAAGGCTGGTTTGTGCTCATCTTGTTTATTCTCAAGCCTCCCCAGGAAAGGGGGTGTAAGGCTTGGGGGGATATTTTGGGGAAATAGGAACTCCAAGTGGTCCTTTCCCTGTTCTTTGTCTAAGTCACTTGGTGGTAGCAGCATACTGTTCAAAGACAAGGCGAAATTTGTGCCTTGGGAAAGTTTTTAACCTAAGCTGGTTAGGGGTTTTTTCATGTGGGTCCCCACATCTGTACCCTAGAGTTCAGAGTGGGGAGCCAATAAAAGGACAGCAGTGTCACCAGAACTCTCCCTAGGGATTACAGATTGGAGCTTTAAAGTAGCCAGAACTCTAGTGGCATCAGCCATTTAGGGAGGAGCCTATTCAGTGTCCTCCCGAACTCTTGTGACCAGACCTGCCCAGCTTTGAGATCTGAGCTGGTTGCTTACAGCTTACCTCTTGCTATAATTGAGGTTGCAATTTCTTCCTCTACCCGGGACTTTGCAAAGAGGCATTTTGTTATGCTGGCATTTCTTTATTGTTATGCCTGCTATGGAGGCCTTTCCACGGTTTTGATTATCGTGCCAGCTACCAGGTACACATATGCGTTAGAGCAGATGGAATGGGTGAGTGTATGAGCTGTTGTCATTTGGATATTGGAAAATGACATAAAATGACGTAAATGACATAAAAGCACTGAGTGTGTGAGGTGGAGTGCAACAATATTTGTATAAAATCCAGAGACACAAATATAGTTAAAAATGTACAGCTGAGACCTAATGTATTTGGGACTTGGATAATAAATGTCACCTCAGAAACAGGTTTAAGTTAAACCCATTTTAGTGCTTCCCCACTGATAGCTCTGAAGACCTCTGTGTATGCAGAGGAAGTGATGACTAATGTGCTTAAGCTCTGAAATCAAGAAACCCATTTTTGAGCTGAGAGGGCAGTTCAGTTTCTATTTCTGGTCAAATCTTGGCCTCCCTGTTGAGACTGCTAACAATAGTGCCGTTAGTGCCAATTTTCATGTGCACACAGCAGTGGACCTAGAGATTACCAACTCGTTTCATGCGGCCCACCAACTATCCAGCAGAAGGTCACATCATTAATGCAGTAGCACCATGGAGCTGATTCAAGCTGCAGCTAAGAGTAAAGATGGATCCTATGACCAGTCATTTGAGCAAACCAATCTCATTACTTGCAGCTATAGAGCAGTTCACTTCTTAATAGAGCTATGCAAGATTAAATGAGACATGAACTAATATTTTTACTTACAAATAACCTTGCCTTTAACTGGGTACAGAGTCACAGAAGAGATCCACTTCTCCTCAAATCTTACTTTGCTGTAGCCAGCTCCTTCCTCCCCAACTCAGTATCAGGATTTAGGTTGAAGGACGTCAGTAATTTATGCCAGTGGCATAATGATAGTGGGAACTTTGGAGTAGGAACAAAAGTTACACATAGTGTTGTATGAGGGGAATCATTATGAGCATTGTCTGCAGTTGAAATCAGGTAGGCAAGCCTGCAAGATCTGGCCTGGCTGTATAGATCTTGGCAACAAGTTAAGTAAAGTGTTTCCTGTCACTTAATTATTCTCCAGTATCTTTTCATATGTTATAATAGCAAGATGGTAACAGCTGTTACATCTGGCATCAAATCACTTTTCTCCCAAGCAGCTGCCAAGATAATTTCTTTCTCCTGAATGTGGTCAAGATGGCGGTAACTATGAACTCAGTGGCAGTCTGGCATTGGTTTCCTATGTCAACAGATGCGATGTGTATAGACAGGACATCTGAAAGACATAAATTGGCTGCGTGTGGATCGTCTTCCTCACGCCTACTACATTAGCAAGACATGAGAAGTAATTCTTCTGCTCTATGCCACGCTCATTAGGCCTCAACTGGAGTATTGTGTCCAGTTCTGGGCGCCACATTTCAGGAAAGATGTGGATAAATTGGAGAAATTCCAGAGAAGAGCAACAATAATGATTGAAGGTCTAGAAAACATGACTTATGAGAGAAGATTGAAAAAATTTGGTTTGTTTAGTCTGGAAAAGAGAAGACTGAGAGGGGACATGATAACAGTTTTCAAGTATGTAAAAGGTTGTTACAAGGAGAAGAGAGAAAAATTGTTCTTCTTAACCTCTGAGGATAGGACAAGATGCAATGGGCTTAAATTGCAGCAAAGGAGGTTTAGGTTGGACATTAGGAAAAACTTCCTAACTCTCAGAATGGTTAAACACTGGAATAAATTGCCTAGGGAGGTTGTGGACTCTCTGTCATTGGAGATTTTTAAGAGCAGGTTAGACAAACACCTGTCAGGAATGATCTAAATAATACTTAGTTCTGCTATGAGTGCAGGGGACTGGACTAGATGACCTCTTGAGGTCCCTTCCAGTTCTAGGATTCTATGATTAGAGTTCAGTATATCCTCAGGGGCTTGACTATTTCTGACATTTTCCAAAGATCCTAATCCCTGATCATCTTCTTAACAACTGTCTTGCTCATAACTGACCTCCTTCTACACCACTGTGCCCTGGGACTTGTCTTGCTTCTTCTTTGGTTCCAGCTGTGTTTCACAGAGTCCTTTGCATTTATGCATACAAGACAGCTATTCACTTTTGCATTCTGCAACTTTCCTGTGTCTTCTCAGGTTGTTAAGGTCCTATGCATGCTGTCTCATTTAGTGTTTAATATTTCTAAGAGGCTCTAGAATTCCTATATTGGTTCACATTATTTCACAGCATTGCTGGCCAGGAGACCGAACCTGCTAACAGAACCAGCCTTTGTAAGCCAGCATATTTTTCTGAAATCCTTTCTCCCTCCATTATAGCAATGGCATTTGTTAGTTCTAGTAAATATCCACATACCATTAAAGTTATGGTACTGGTGCGTTGCTCAGGGGATTGATAATGATGAGCTATGGAGTCTCTCTATGAGGGTGCCAGTTCTTACATAGATATTGAATCGGCGCGGACCAAAAGTCATTATTCTGGGAAGGCTGATCAGGGCCTGTAGGATGGTGGTCTCAGTCTAGCTTCTAGAGGGCAGCTGTCCATGTCAAAACACCAGCACTGAAACCCTGCTTGGCAGTCTCAGCAGAGGGACCAAGAACTGAATAGGTACGGCAGCTGATTTACCCCCTCCAGGCAGATGTTATGGAAGAGACACAGTAAGGGGCAGAGTGAGGGAAGCCATCACTGCCAGTGCTGTGCCTGTTTGGGGTAAGAATAGAAATCTGTATGCCTAGCACTGTCGAGCCAATGCCTTCTGCTAGCACTACTTTAGCTTTATAAAAAAGAAAAGAAAGTGATGTATGAGACACTGAGTCAGAAAAGAAAGTGATGGATGAGACACTGAGTCAGCAATTATTACCAAGCTAGGTTCTGCAATGGGAGAATACACTGCAAGTGACCACCACTTTCCAAAGTTCATATAGAGCATGTCCAGTTTAGAGGATGTGCCACTGTCACAGAAATATACAAACTCCCGCTTTGTGTGATGAGTACATATTAAAATAATAGTATTTTAAGGAGCACACAGGTGAAATGGCCGAGGCTGATGATGGCGCATGCCTCTGTGAGCCATTCTTTCATGTCACGGGTTGGACTGTGGGAACCTTAAATGGTCCTACTGGTGTTTTTATTTTCTCACTGTTGCCATTTTGCCAGAATACCCTTGAAACAGAAGAGGGAAATTCTGCCTTTTGTTACCCCAGTGTACATCAGAAGTAATTCCTCTGATCAGGTGTGTTATTCTGGCCATACACCGTTATGAGAGCAGAACTGGGCCCCAAGCCTCGGCTTTTTCAAAGGTGCCTAAGAGATTTAGATGGCCAGATCTCACTGGGCATCTAATCCCCTTTGGTTCCAAGGCAAATCCTAGCCCAAGAGTCTCTCTCACGGATTTTTACGCTGCTTTATATATATGTAAATAAAATCACTTGGACTATTTGAATATTACATGCATCTGATGGGTGGACTGGAATTTCTGGGTCAGCACCACATGGACTTTGAATGCATTTGTGCCAGCACTGTGTCTGCTCTTCGGAAACATCCACTGTTAACTGAGTTTCTCTCTGATTTGTCCTTTACTTCTTAGAGATGGGTTTGAATCAGAACCCCAGAGCTGAACCCCCCCTGTATTTTTGAGGGACAAGATGGGGGAGGTAGTATCTTTTATCGAACCAAATTCTGTTGGATTTTTGCATGATATATGGATTTGGGTCAGACCTTCATCAGCCAGTGCTCATCTCTAATTGATTTTAAAATTGCCTGGTTCCTCTTGGTGGGGCCATTTATAGAGATGGGCTTTACCACGGCAAAGAAGCCAGTGAACAGATTTATTTGTCATTTCCTGTTGATTCTGGTGAGGTGAAAGTATGCCTGAGCTTGAATGAGTGCAAACATTTACCAAGCAGAATGCCACTAAGTTAGAGAAATGTCCCGATTGTCACCTGGATTGCTTTTGCCCTTTACTCTGTGCCCGTTGTGCTGGTGCTGGGTCCACCAGAGAAAATTACAAATCTCAGGGTCACGACATCAGACTCGATGGGAGCCTGCTCCAGGCACATTGTCACAGAGTCAAACCAGTCCTTAGAAACCTGCAGCCATGCAAACCAAGGGTCACACAATGCCGATACCCCTGACCTCCAGGCGTTGGGATCCGAACGAGTTGGAGGCAACTACTGGGCAGTAATGTTCTGAATCTTGCCAGTGAAACGGGAATTGTGCTGCTTACAGAGTACTTTAGGAGGCCTGTACCATGCTGAGCCATGGCATCTGATGCATAGCTGCGGCAACAGACCTACATAATCTTGCCAGAGAATTTATCCTATTTGCCTTAAACCTGGAATTATAATGATGCATCCGATGAAGTGAGCTGTAGCTCACGAAAGCTTATGCTCAAATAAATTGGTTGCTCTCTAAGGTGCCACAAGTACTCCTTTTCTTTTTGCGAATACAGACTAACACAGCTGTTACTCTGAAATCTGTGTACAGTGACACCATGCTCCCAGTCACTCAGGCCAATGACCTGGGTGTAATCTTTACTTGGCCCTTTCACTGGACCAAGTATTCATGTTCATGACTTTGTTACACATCATCTCTAAAATCTGGCCTTTCCTCTCTCCTCCAAAACTCTCCTCCAAGCCCTCATCACTTCACATCTTCACGGCTGAAACCACCTCTTTTTTGGACTAGACTACGGAACCTTGCTGGCCTCAACTCTAATCAGACTTCTGCTGCCAAAAGCATTCTCTTGGGCTGTCACTGTGACCACGCCAATGCCCTCTTTGAGTCCCTTCACCCGCTCCCCCTTCATCTCCACATCAGCTACAACCTTTGTGTCTTTTACCACAACACAATTTAACCTCCCCCCCCCGATATCCTAAGCTGACCTAGTCACCTGTCATGATATTGACCCTGCCAGCATTAACCAGTCAGATGCTCCCTCTGGGTTTTCTCCCGTGCTGCCCAATGTGCATGGGGAAACTCCCTGATAAAATCCAAACAGCCACTACCTTCCTCATCCCTTCTTAAGCCTCACCTGTCATGATGCCTACAATACCTGGCCTGCTGACCATGGCTCGGCAGAGTTAAGATGTGACCACTTTTCCCTTCCCCTTCTTTCTGTGTCCTAGTCCCTTCCTCTGTGCTTTCATATCCAATTTAAAAAAAGAGTAACAAAATTGTGCCAGTTCTGTACTGTGTTGATGTGTGTGTTTGCTGTATCCTCATCCCCCTATCCTTCATCTCTGTGTTTCTCTAGATTGTCAGGCCTTCAGGCTGGGGTTCGTCTCTTTTCTGTGTTCATACAGCATCCGGCACAGTGGGGCACCCATCCTTACTGGGACTTTTGGATGCTTTATGTTGCCCAAACTTATAGCAATGTTCAGATAGGCCACAAGATGGCACTACATCGCAATGGGCCACTTGTATCTTCCCCATGTACAGAAATAAAACAAAATCAGAAAAAAGCGTAGAGAAGGGGAACAGGATCAGTGGTTGAGATGTTCAAAGCAGCGTGGGAGAGTTAGCCACATGTTTTCCATTCATTTTAAGAGAAGTTGCGTGACTACATCCCCTTTGCCACTGTGGAAGCTGTTTAGCTAAATCCCTTGGTGCTGCTTTGAATATCTCAACCCTCATTATTCACAAAAAGAAAAGGAGGACTTGTGGCACCTTAGAGACTAACCAATTTATTTGAGCATGAGCTTTCGTGAGCTACAGCTCACTTCATCGGATGCATACTGTGGAAAGTGTAGAAGATCTTTTTATATACACAGAGAGCATGAAAAAATACCTCCTCCCACCCCACTCTCCTGCTGGCCCAACTTGATTATCATACACATTGTAAGGAGAGTGATCACTTTAGATAAGCTATTACCAGCAGAAGAGTGGGGTGGGAGGAGGTATTTTTTCATGCTTTGTGTGTATATAAAAAGATCTTCTACACTTTCCACGGTATGCATCCGATGAAGTGAGCTGTAGCTCACGAAAGCTCATGCTCAAATAAATTGGTTAGTCTCTAAGGTGCCACAAGTCCTCCTTTTCTTTTTGCTAATACAGACTAACACGGCTGTTACTCTGAAACCCTCATTATTCAGTACACTAGATTGAAATGGGTTTACAGACAAAGTCAGTTAACTTTTACTTAGTTCCATCAGAAAAAAGAAGCACATGGTTATTCTTACTAAAGCAACCACTAAAACATTTAATTCATTCCTGTAGTTAGTTCTGTGTCACAGTTAGTCTGGTTTGGAGGCCCATGAACCATAGCTGGACCTGTGCAGTATAGTAGAGATCTTTCTTACTCACAGTTGCAGTTTTCCATTCAGTGCTGGCACTAGTTACTAGTTCTTATAGTGACCTTCTCAACCTAAACTCAGCAAGCCAGCTCCATGTGAACCAGGAAAATATCTGCTAAGTTCACAGACGACAAGCAAACTTTGCAAACACTTCTCCCAACTTTATTGATTTACCAGCATACCAAACAGCATTCAGATTCCCAGCAAATAGCTCAGCCCTGTTTGAGATGTTGAACTTCCATGTACCATTAGATTTAATGGCTGACAATTACTTATATTTGCTTCGTTTCAGTTACTGTTGCTTTGTCAGTGCCACAATGCTTAAACTACCAGTGGCCGGTGATCAGCCTTTGAAAGTATAGTATAGTGCATGATATTTGAGATGTCTCTACTAGAACCTTTCATCCAGAATGACCACAAAATGCTTCATAACCTTGGCACTCAGAGCATTAGTGGAATGGGTAGCAGCCAGCTGCATGCCGCACAGGGTGGAGAGAGGGGAAATTCTGATACGACAGCAAACCGCTGCTAGTGACATGGGATTTTTTTAACATCCACACAGCGCCGGCAAGACCTCTGTTTTTAAAGTCTCAGGCAGCTTTTATTCACCTTCATAGTAAACAGCATGGCTCACAATGTATCTGTTGCAAATAGATGAAGGGCTAAGACAGCAGTGCTAGGATTTCACCCTGAGAGTCCAAGGAATCTGGACATTTCAAAGCAGATGCATAGAACCTTGAGTCATTCTTTGTCTAACTAGATATTTACATCCCTCCCTCCCACCCCCCCAACACCACAATCACTATAGCAGCTTGGTACATAACCATCATTACTGTACTCAGCCCCAGAACACTCCTGGGAGGGAGGGAGGTATTAGTGTTCCTGTGTCACAGATGGGGAAGTGAGGCCCAGAGAGAGGGCCCAGAGTGAGGCCCAGAGAGAGGGTTGATTTGCCCAAGCTCACCCTGAAAGACTACAGCAGAACTGAAAATTGAGCCAAGGTCTCCTGAGTTCCAGGACACTGCCTTAACCCCAAGACCATCTTTCCTCCATTTGGGGTGGAAGGAATAGTGGTAGTCTAGTGTTTTGGTGCTGTGCTGGTGCAATCATTTCTCTTGGGGAGACACTGCTGCAGTGATGGGATGAGAAGGAAAGACTAAAATCAGGCATAACACCAGGTAGCTGCCTAGGATCCTTTGGGATTGCCAGTTCTTGTCAACCAATTGCACAATCGTTTCCATATATCTGGGCTTCTCTCTATATATGTAAACACACTGAGGTTTTAGCTCAATCACCATTTTAATCTCAGTAACTCCCCAATCTGAAATGTATATAATGGTGTAACGTGTAACAGTGTAGTATACGTTATTGTGAAATGACAAATCCATTGTATTAAGCACCTTGTGGAAACTGCTGTACCCTCCCAGTGTTAACAGTGACTGCCCTCTAGTGGTACAATTACTAACCACTTGTCTGACTGCCTGCAGGACTACACGGCACACTTCCTTCAGTGGCGTGTACCGTACACACACATGTAGCCCCCCCCCCAGCAGGGGTATCAATGGCAGTGTAGAAATGACACACAGCTTAGGCAAGTAGAGAAAAGGGTGTAGATATATACTGGTGTACATACCTGGCACAGCTCTCGACTCCCTCAAGCTGCGCCTTCCACTCTACACTGCTATTTTTTAGCAAAGTAATGTCCTGCTGCCAGAGCCTTCACTCAGCAGGGGAAGACTCCAGCCGCTCCACACCACTGGAGCCCTAACCTGCTGCCTCCCCTCTGTCAGAGCCTTTCACTGACACATGCAGCTACACACTGCAGTGTGGACGCGGCGTGCTTTTCCCTGGGGTGTGCAGCTACACACACGTGACACACTGCCACAAGCAGCGTGTAGCGTGGATGTCACCTCAGAGGTTTGCTAGGGTAGCAACCGTGAGCTGAGTTCACAGTAGGATAAAAGACTGACTTCAGAGAGCAGGAGGAGGAGGAGGGACGGTGACATTTTAAATGAAAACTGTAGCTGTACAGTCCACCCTGGAGAGTTAATAAAGTTAATAACCACATGAGAGCACGCCGGCAAGAGATTCACACAGTGCAAATTGCTGCTTGAATGAAGAACAAGTAGGTCACATTGCTTCATCAGGCCTTTATTATTCCAGCATCTTCAGTCCATGTGTGCCACACGTTTCGCCCTTTGATGCACATATTCAGCTCCTGCTGAAGTCAAGTAGCTCAAGAGCTTTTCAATGGGAGACAAAGGCTTCTAAGGGCACAATGTCTAAAGTTTAACGTCTTTGAAGGCTTAAGCAATGTTCCTGCTCCCTCACTTTGTTATTTCACAGACTGGGTCTGTCTCCCCTCATCCTCTGTCTCCTCCTCCCCATTGCCCCCTGGCATCTGTGCTAGGTCTCTCCTCTGCCCTTTCTGTTGTCTCCCTTTTTCTGGACAGCACTCTCCATTTCTCTAGCTGCTCCCCTGAAATCTGTAGTTTCTCGCCTTTTCACTTCTTCCCACCCTTGTCTCCCCTTCCTGACTCACAGCGTTTTCCTTAGAGCCTGATCTAAACCCCATTAAGTCAATGGGAGTTTTTCCACTGCCTCTAGTGGATTTGGATCAGGTCCTTAGTTAGGGGATCCAGGTGGTCTGCAACTGACCTATAAAAGTGCATGCAGAGAGCACAGCTGCAGAAAGGGGAGAAACTGAACTCTTTTCTTTCCCTTTCAGCAAGGTCTCTCGAGTGTGGGAGTGAACATGCGAGTAAAGGGTTCACTACTCAGTCCTAGATCTTGTTATGTTCACAGCCTAAACATGGAGAAGCTAGATAAAATCATAAATACTCTTTCTGGCAGTTTGTAACCTTACACTACTATGTTTCTTAGAATTCAGAACGATAACACACAAGAACCCCAAAACAGAGGGACACCAAGTAGCCGGTTCACTAAACCAGAGAGGCACAATTCACCCCACCTTACTATTCACTGTCTGTCTGCAGATACGCTTCACTATAGAGTTTCCTAGTCTGAAAGCTCCCCCCTCTTAAAGCGATAGCTTACAATTCCAATACAGTCCTCAATACGCCAATGTCAAGGTTCCTCCCCCACTCTGAACTCTAGGGTACAGATGTGGGGACCTGCATGAAAAACCTCCTAAGCTTATCTTTACCAGCTTAGGTCAAAACTTCCCCAAGGTACAAAATATTCCACCCGTTGTCCTTGGACTGGCCGCTACCACCACCAAACTAATACTGGTTACTGGGGAAGAGCTGTTTGGACGCGTCCTTCCCCCCAAAATACTTCCCAAAACCTTGCACCCCACTTCCTGGACAAGGTTTGGTAAAAAGCCTCACCAATTTGCCTAGGTGACTACAGACCCAGACCCTTGGATCTTAAGAACAATGAACAATCCTCCCAACACTTGCACCCCCCCTTTCCTGGGAAATGTTGGAATAAAAGCCTCACCAGTTTGCATAGGTGACCACAGACCCAAACCCTTGGATCTGAGAACAATGAAAAAGCATTCAGTTTTTTACAAGAAGACTTTTAATAAAAAATAGAAGTAAATAGAAATAAAGAAATCCCCCCTGTAAAATCAGGATGGTAGATATCTTACAGGGTAATTAGATTCAAAAACATAGAGAACCCCTCTAGGCAAAACCTCAAGTTACAAAAAAGATACACAGACAGAAATAGTTATTCTATTCAGCACAATTCTTTTCTCAGCCATTTAAAGAAATCATAATCTAACACATACCTAGCTTGATTACTTACTAAAAGTTCTAAGACTCCATTCCTGGTCTATCCCCGGTAAAGACCAGCATACAGACAGACACAGACCCTTTGTTTCTCTCCCTCCTCCCAGCTTTTGAAAGTATCTTGTCTCCTCATTGGTCATTTTGGTCAGGTGCCAGCGAGGTTACCTTTAGCTTCTTAACCCTTTACAGGTGAGAGGAGCTTTCCCCTGGCCAGGAGGGATTTCAAAGGGGTTTACCCTTCCCTTTATATTTATGACAGCCACATATCTATAATGGTTGAACTAAAACAAAACAAAAAACTCTTGAACTTTGGGGTGTCTAAAGACTGGGATGAGATTCCAGATGCATTTGGCTGCTTTCCTATTATAGTAATTTTGTTACGGTGCTTCAAAAAGAGGCACCTAAGAAATTAAACTACCCTAACTTACCCTAGCATGGTTACAGGGAGTAGAAGGGAAAGTTGACGGCAGAAGAACACGCGGCAGCAAAAGAAGATCTTGGATGGATGATGTGGTGTCCTGTGTGGATCAAAAGGGCTATTCATTCACAAAGAGATTAGCAGCAGATCATAGTGAATGGACTACCATGGTTGTAAACCTCCAGTAATGGAGATGCCATATAAGAAGGAGCAGCTTAGGTCAAATTCTACAGGCAAGTCCAATCTCCTACAGTGGGAGATGCATGTGTGTAGCTGAGGGCAATACTTAACACTGTGTGGACTTGCTCCTTTCTTAAGTAATGCAGCTGGTTCTGGCTTGATTCAAAAATATTGCCTCTGGAGCGCTTTTCTCTAAGAAACGAGGTATCAGGAAGTCATAGGTTTTAAGGCCAGAGAGGACCATAATGATCTTCCAGGTTGACCTCCTGCATAGGACAGACCATCGGTATAAGTTCTATTTAACTTCTCCATTGAGAGGCCAATGCAGGGCACTGGGGTGCGGTAATATCCTAAGCTTTTATTTCCTCAAGACCTGGTTTTATGTACGTAGCAAACCACCCCATTAAATCTCTCAACACACAAGCAAGGAAGAGTAATTCACTCTTCTACACAATAGACTCAATTGATTGAGTCAGATGTTTGGTACCTAAACCAAATACCTGAGGAAGGTGGGGTGAAAGGAGGCATGTGCTGGAGGGAGATGCACAATTACTAAACCAGAGCTAAAGAATATCTAAAGCGAGAGCTGAACGTTATTAAAGCAAGTGGGAAATGCTGATGAGGGAAATTCTTCTATTCAGACACCCAACTTCATAGCAAATGAACCTTCTTTACCATCAGTGAAGGAAAATTTACTGGCATGTTTTGAAGTGGCAGATGTTGGAGTAAGGTTCTAAAGAGGTAGGTGAGCTAATGAGATGGTTTGCCCCTATTCAAGCTGGTCAAGGATACTGAATCTTTCCTTTAGTTGTGCATGGATAAATGTGAAAGCAAGAAAAGGGTGTAAGGGTGTGTGTGTGTGTGCGTGTGCACCAGTGATAACTGGACAAGTCTAGGGGAAAGATAATGATTCCAAAGCACTGAAAAGAACTAGAAAAATCTGCACTTAGAGCCACATAACAATGGTCAATGCAATAATCAGATCCCTGGCTATCTGTCAGTTTCTAATGATGAGTAATTGCCAGTAATTGGGAGTATTGGATCATACAATTGTACAATTCATATGGGCTGTGAGACAAAGTACACTGTAAGGGCCCACCCCCGAGAAGTCCTGTGTCCCGATATAAAATGCTGAGCACACACTTAAATCCTCTTAGTTTCAGTGGGAGTTGAAGGTACTCAGCACCTTGCAGGATCTGGCTTTGTAGTGACACAAAGGAGAATATAACCCACTGGATAGTTTTGCTGTCCTGGTTTCTGATGAGCAGTTTATTTTATCAGGGATATAAAACAAAACTTAGGGGTGTTCTCTTCAGTTATTTACAGCCCTGTTCATGAGCTCCTAGGAGCAATTAGCCTTTAGACACTGGGCTTTTAATAGCATCTTGACAACAATAATTCATAAGTCTACATTCTATTTTTCCCTTTCTTTTCTGATGTTGCTTTTCTTTCCTAGTCAGAAAATAGGTGTGGGAAGTAAAGGATGCAGAAAAAAATATGCTTTGTTTGAACAGGTCAGACCTAAGAAAAGCAAGATCCTGGGCCAAATCCTGCTTGCCTTACTCACATGATTAGTCACCCCGTTGAAGCCAGGCATCCACCTGTGGAAGGTGAACAGGATTTGACCTTTTATGTGCTTATGATTATTGTAGTAAACAGGGCTTTAAAACCATTGCACAGTCCAGGGTTGCACCCAGGAACGATACAAGAGCTGCCTGTCTTTTGGTCTTTTTACACTATCTGCTGTAATCAAAGCGGTTGGTGACATCCACCACTCCAGATGAGGGAACTGAATGAATGACTGGCCTCCCAATCATGCCATGTGATTTACTGAATCAAAGTCTGGGATCATCTTGGCCATTGAATGTATGGGCATACATGGTAGGGCAAGGCCTGGACAGACTTTTGGCCCAAAGACCCTAAAATCTGACCAACATGTCCTGAAGAGTCATAGCCCAGTCACCTCATAAGAAACAGGAAGTGATGGAGACAGAGAGCACCTCTGACAACAAAGATTGCCTCCTGGGCATGTCTGGAGAACAACCCCCCTTTATGAACTGTGCACCCACCATGTTTCATTGCTTTTCACACATAGTTTTTCTTCTGTCTCAATAATGGTGAATAAGATTCTGGAGCAATAGGAAGCAGCGAATTAGACATGACTCTGCAATGAAATATGGCAGCAAAATGCCAGTGCAATTATGGATTGCCCATGGAGAAGCATCAAATTACAAAGCAGGGAAGTGATAGCCCCAGATTATCCCCACCCTGCTTATCCTCTCTTGTATGCTGTTGGGATGTTGACTCCTCCCTCTGTTCTCACTTCATTGCCTGTGTGTGTGTTAAATTTTCCAAGAACCACCTTTGGCGCTTTCTCCCAAGCTGCTGCTAAGCATGGGAGAAGCTCCGTGTAAACATCCTCGATGCCACCATGTTATCCCTTGTCTCCTCTGCTGTAGACACTGAACAGGGGGTAGACAAGCTGGTGTGCTGAGATCGCTGCCCATTGTGCTGACCAGTATCATCGTTTTGTTACCTTGTGTTCCCCTCATCTGTTCTCCATACCCACCTGCTTTCTGTAGCATTACTCTTAGCCTGTAAGCTCTTTGGGGCAGTAGCCATCTTTTTATTGCCGTTAGTACAGCACCTAGCACACTGGGGCCACCGCCAGTCCCACAATACAAATAATACACGATAATAATAGTCCCCTTTTAAGTCTTTTGATGAGACTACGGGTAAAATATGACATTCACTTCTGGGCATCTCAACACCACAAATGTCCTGGGGAGGAAACTAGACATGGGCAGAATGAGTGCCATGTCTCCTCAGTGAGAGATGTTGGTATTCCAGGGAAAACTGGTTGAGATTTGGTAGAGTTAGGAGGCGCTGGCCATCACCTCTCGTGCCTGCGCAAAATGGGCAAATTTCTCCTCATGCAGATGGACAGCACAAAGCCAATGCACCATTTCAGCCCTCAAAGTAGCTTTTCAGTGCTATGTAGGCTGTGTGGTGATCCCCCGCACAGAGTGAGCATCATCCCCTATTGTTAATCTTGGTCTCCCAGTGTTCAGCACGGAGGTAAGCTGTGCTGGGCATGCATGGAGCAAAGCTTCCCAGCCAACATGCACCACCTCCAGGGTGCACATCAGGACCCTGCCTCCCTAGCTAGACAGGGAATATGGGACAGCTCCATAGGAACCCTGTTTCAGTCACAGCTTGCTAAACTGTAGATTCCATAGGACACGGGCTGTATTTCCTCTGTTTGTATAACACTGAACATAACAATGGTGCTCCATACTCAGATAACTATAAGCTGGTGGAATAGCCTCCAAAAGAAAAGCCACAGATGCTCCCTCACTAAGTTGGGACATTTAAAACTACATTAGACAGAAGCACTTTTAACTGCGTGATAGGAAGCAGTCCTATGTGGCAGGTGATGGGCCATATGATGTGACATAACTTGTCCATCTCTATTTATTTTTTTATGACTCTCTGTTTTGTGAAGCCCTGAAATTGAACATAACCCCCTCAGAGCTTTGAAAGCACATTGTGTTTGAAAACACTGTATTAGCTTTTCTGTCTAATTTGTTTTAGCCTCCTCTTGCAAACCCAAACAATTCCTAGACAGTGACTCGCAATGACTAATGCAGTCTGGAAGACTTCTAGGTGTCCCTGTAATTTAAAACCAGAAAACAAGCTCCCTAATTCAGCAGCTAGACATTCCATTGAAGACCTGTAGCTTCTGAGTTTTTATTTTCCTTCTCCTCAGGGTTAAACATGCTTTTATCTACAGCTTGTCTCCCTCCCCCACAAAGCAATAACGTAAGATCTGCAGTAGTTTAAGACGAGCTGTAATTCAAACATTCTTTGACTATGGTGCTGCCTACATTCTAAGTTCTCCTGCACTGGGGAGCCCGGTGGCAACATGGTAGCTCCCGGACATACTTAAAAAAATGAAATGTGCTGTGAGCTTGCCGTAAAGAACGGTGGGAAACCATAGTTTAGGCAGGTTCCCAAATCATTCTATAGCTCTGCAAGACCCCGAACCTGTTGCACAAAGCGGGAGCAAGTTTAAAATACAGTTTTGGCCCATTTACACTGCCATGGTTTAGCTGTGTTAGGAAACCAGGGTGGCATAAGCCAGTCTTCCAACATGGGAGAACGGTAGTGTTGTTGGAACCGTACAATGTAAACACTGTGAATAAGGGCCTCCCTATGCACAAGAGGATTTTACTGAGTTTATAGCTAGGTGTGTGTCCTCACCAACCATGGTTATAATGTAATTTTTAACTATCTGGGTGTACCGGGATGTTTTATACCTGCTCTTGAGAAGGGCTGTAACATGATTTCCAGGCTCAGACCAACTCCAAACTTGCCAGCGTGTGAGACAAACCACGGAAATGTGAGACCAAAATGTGGCACTCCTGTGCTTTGTTGTGTGTTGTCCCCATGGCTGACGGTTTAGTGGCTTCTAGTGTTTAATGGCTTCTAACTTGTGTTAAAAGATGTTTTTTTTTCACTGTTTGAATAAAACTGGTTTATTATTTGATGCATACAGTGAGGAAACCTCCTTAACAACAGGCTTTATAATTATAAGCCATTAAAATCTGACACTCAACAAAATGCAACAGCTCATTTGTCCGCCATGTCATTCCTCCTCTCACAAACAGCTGCTTCTGTCCTTTGTCTCCATCACTTTCCCCATTTGGCTCCCTCTCCCAGTTCTTTACCCTCCCCTCTTCCTGCCCTTCCCAAATGAGCCAGAGGCTGAAGATAAGAGTGCTCTTACTCCACTCCCAAAATAAGGTATCAGGAAACTACCTGGAGCTATCAGGGAACAGCAACGGTGGAGTGTTCTGGTGGCAATGTCTCCTCTTGAATTTCTCACCCGCCTTCTTATCTGCCCAGACAGCAAGCTCATCTAGGGAGGTGGAGATGGAAGGCATAGGCAGCTCCTCAGGGTCCTTCCTGGCTCCTCTTCCTTGGGATATAGATGGGCAGCAGATGGTGGCTTGCAATGGCTCCTTCCATGTGCATGAAGAGGGAAGGTGCTGCCAACACACACCTGGGACCTGCACATAGTCATGTCACCACCACCACACAAGCCCGGGAGCGTGCTCCTTGGACAGTGTCTCTTCCTTCCACCCCGCCACCAGTTGGCAGCTGATGCGGACTATTGTCCAAGCTGCTGCAGTCCAGTTTACACTGTAAACCTTAGCAATACTGCGGGACAGGGAGTCTCAAGGGGCTCTAAAGTGGAACTTATTGTGAAATGTGTTACGGTTGAAAGCTCTGGGTTGGATCCCCCTAGACTCCTCTAGTAAGGTTTCGCTCCCACCTGCTCCCATCAACCTAAGCAAGCTGAGAGCTCCGCTCTATTAGCCTCAGTATCGTTTTCAAGAACTAAGATAAACATTTCCACTGGTGTGCCCTTGATATAATAGTGTTTGGTGTTTGTTGCCTCCCTGCTTGGCATGTTTAAGCGAGAAACCAAATGAATAGATTCCCAGTACCTCACCAATTTCTCTACAAGTGCACTCACTCTGGTTGTGTGGCTTTTCCCAGGCAAAGGAGGAAAATCTGTGTGGGGGACCTTCGCTAAAATAGCAGCAGCCCAATGCTGCTTGTGCTGAGGCAAGTGCTGCTTCGGGGCCATACTGAACTGAGTTACCAGTAATTCTGTCAGATGAGCACATCAGAGCAAGCTTCCACAGAACATGGTTCTGTCTGGGGTGTGGCTTGTATGGTTACTGCGCCCAGTAAGAGAGTTTAACCATCTCTAATTCAGAAACAGTTTTTCCTTAGTTCATGTTTCTGACCATAATTTTATAGTGATTGCATGAATCATCACGTGAGGGACTGTGTGGTGTCTGACAAGGTGTCATATAGCAGAACAGATTCTCTTTATACTGGCTTGTTTTGTAGATCTCATTGACAACGTAAATGAAGGCAAAACTGATATATACTGTACTGCACCTTGCTGTATGGAAGGATAAGAGGCTTAATTTGTATTATATAATACAGTATATTGACAAATTTAGTGTAAAGCTACAAAAACATATTTTAAAATATATGCACAAATGGAAGATGTAAGATTGAACTTTCAGTCTTAGCTCTGTTGATCCACTCGATTCCCTGACATTAATGTTGCATTAATGCTAGTCATTGGCATAGCATTATCTTCATTTGTTTGAAAAAAAATTGCCAATGCCCCTTGTAAGTTACATTATCTAGGACTATTTGTTTTGATGCTTCCTGAATTAAAGTACTGCTCAGCAGAGCCAGACAGAATGCATCCTACAATGCCAAATAAAGTGGTGAAAGAGATAAGATACTGTTGGAACACGCACTGAAGACTGCAAGTCTCTTCTGAAACAGGGGAAATTTACTTTAATGTTTTGTATCTGAAGAAAGATCTAGAGTGGGAGAGAAGATATAGGACCTCTTGGAAAGTTCTGATTTAATTAAGAAGCCAAAGACTTAATTCAATTGTTAGGCCTCCGCAGCACTTAAGTTCGATTTTGAAGACTGAAGTGGCCTAATAGGTCTTTTGCTGGCCTTCTCCAGAAGGGTATGGAATTAAAAAAAAGAAAAGAAAAGAAAAGAGTAAGCATGTCAGCATATGACTGGCAAACTTTAAGGAAAATCTTTTTGAAATTGTGACTGATACCTTGCCAATGGCCTTTCACTGTTGGAGTTATAGGCTATTCCCTTCCTAATAAAAGAACAAATCAATCCAACGTGCATACTTGCCAAACATTTTATTTGTCATTCACACTAATTATAATATTGAATTTACAGAAGAAACTGTGGTACAAAGAAAGAAAGCAAGTCTCCATTCGAACTAAGTTAGCAGTCCCGCTGCTCGGCATGCTAGTCATAATGAATTTTCCTGTAGCACTGGACACTGTCTTCACTACGTACAGTAAGTGTCTACTTTGACGTGGTATCTAGAGACATCTTGTAGTGGGGGAAATCTACTCCATTTTCTTTTCCTATCTGGTTAAAACAACAACAACAACAACAAATAAACCACCAGTGCTTGAAAGTTTCCCCTTCTGAAAATGTTCAGGGTGACAGTGTTGAAGGAAAATGTGACCATTCCAGTACATTGCAATGTCTGTTTTGTAAACATATCCAGTAAATGCAGAACAAACATACTCTGGTGCTGTTCTGATAGGATCACATTTCCCATTGTGTTCTCTATCAGATTTACCATACAGTCATTTCAGACTGAAAGTTTCTTTTTTAAAACGAAGTCATAACTGTCACAGCCAGAAAACCACAAAGAACCCACAGTTGTTTGCACATTCATTTCACCCCTACCAAAAAAAAAAAAAAAAAAGAAGTGAAGAGTGTTTGAGAGAGACCATGCTATAACTGTTTATAAAAGTGAATAAAATGTAGTTAATTTTGAAGCCTAAAATAACTAAGTTGGAAAGAAACAAGCTTCACTCCAGTATTTAGCCAACACAAGGATAAATTCATTAAAAACGCAGAAAAATTTAAAAAATGCAGAGTAATTACAAGCACTAACAAGATTTTGCTATGTAGCTTTTTAACTCTATTTACATACATAAATACAAGTAAGTCTGTTGATGCAACTCTTCTACAATAAGGAGGAAAAAATGCCAAGTGATCAGTACTGACCAAGCTAAATAAACAAAAACTGTTATGATGCAGGTAAACAAGAAAGAATTTTGCTCAAATAAAAAATCATCTATTATTTCTGAATTGTCAAATACACGAATGAAAAAGGTCACTCAGAAAATAATAATGAATGTTTCAAAGACAAAGGTAAACCAGGACACATATCACCTATCTCAGACTGTGGGCCACTTTCTGGAAATTGATTGTTTCCTTTCCAAAAAATTATTTATCATAATTATGCAAAAAATCCTCAGTAGCAGTATGACAGGATGGGCCTGACTGCCACATACACAAAGGCCTGCTCTGGCTGTGTAACGGGGGGCCTTAAAGTGGGTATAAATGTAACTTACAGAGCAGTGTACAGGGGCCGTCATGCAAATGAGAGTTAAGTCCTATATTTACTTAAATCTAATAGTAATTTGACTGCTAAGCTGGGTTGTTTCAAACATGGTTACAAATGATAGTTTGCAAAAAGAACATTCAAACCCAACCCTTGGGGGAAAATATGAATTATTGTCTATTGTAGTGGGATTAGAATCCTGAGCCGTCTGCTGGGGCAGAACAGTTTGTAGGGAAATGGAACTGTCCTTTTAGGTTTAATTCAACAATGGGAATGATAACACTGAATTAATTTAGAGATGCATGAATACAGGAAATGTCTTCTTTAAACTTCCTTCTTTCAACTGCTAAGTGCTTTTGTACAGTCTCAAACACATGCCACGTACATTGTCCTCATCATTTGTTGATGAGGAAGACAATTTCTTAAAAACAAAGTATATGGCTACTGGGCATGAAGGGGGGATAGTTTTCAAAAGACAGATGTGGTTTGTTTTCTGGCCAATTTATGATTTTTCATGTGGACTTGTATGGATTCTCCAGCAGCGCTACAGTCTAAGCAGTGAAGAAGGACTTTTTTCAAGGTCACTGGAGACAAGAGACACTGACTATGCAAAGGGTCACAAAGGCTGGTTTAAAGTTCAGGATGGTCACCGTACTTTCAAAATATACTTTAACGCTTTGTGTCTTCCACTTCTTTTGTTCTTAGCAAATTTAATATAGAATTCTTATATTGAACTAAAAGGACAATGCCAATTTATGTAGTTTAAATAATAAGAAAACAACTTTGAGCTTCCACTGAGATCCTTTGAAACATTCCCCATTTTCTGCATGAGAATGACCTTATTGACCATGTTAGATGCTTCAATTTGTAACTTGTTTTATTCCAAAGTGCTACTGCATCTGACCAAAACAAAGAAGCAAAACCTAACATATATATATATATATAATATATATATATATTTATATAAAGAAAACTCAAAAAAACAAATGGTTTTAAATAAGTCCAGCTGTTTTGCTGCCTGCAGCCAAGGATCTTTGTAATTCAAATCCTTTAAATTTTTTTTTTTAAACATCAAACACTGATCTGAAGTCCTGCTTTCAAATACTCTTCTGAGTGGACCTGCAATTGTTTCACTAATTTAAGAGGTACATTAAATAACAATCAGATCATTTTGAATGCACACATGTCAACATCAGCAGTTTGTAATTAATGAGTAGTACAACAAATGCATTCAGACCAAACCCTCCAATAAAATAGTGCCTTAAAATTTACAGTGACATCTGATATGTTTGTGCTGTTAATGATGGGCAACAGTGATATTCCATAATAGCAGATTAGTACTATTATAATGCATTGCAAATTTTCTACAGGACAGAATATTCTGTGCACCAGTTTTGAATATTCTTCTTCCTTCAGAACTATATGACCACAGAACTTTTAAACTCCACTTGTTTGATATTCTGGTTTCCAGTTGAGTCTGAGAGCACTTTTCAGCTCCATTTACTTGTGATTTGTTAATCTGCTTTCTTTTTGAATACACTGGTATGTAGAGTGTTGTGCTGGAAACTTTGCGTGGAATTCTGACCCCATTTAAGTCAATGGCAAACCTCCAATTGACTTAAATGGCACCAGGATTTCACTCTTGGAGTGCCAACTATATGCTAGATTCTGTCCTTGGATGAGTACTTGACTCCTACTAAAGTCAATAAGAAGCCCAGGCAGGATCAATAGCAGAATATGGCCCTAAATATTTCGTTGAAGGGAGATGCATGACCCCATTGTGTCTGCTTTACAAATTATATACTTCCATACTGCTGATCCTTAAAGTGTTTCAACCCTTGGTGTTGAAAGACCAGCAGAGGAAAAGAATGACTTTATAGGGTTTCAAATGGCAGATTAAATAAACGGAGCAAAATGTAAACAATATGGCTAGATAACTAGACGTCACGTTACCCATCGTTATGTCAGCCTTTTTTCAATGTTATAAATTTACCTTTGGCTGCTGTAAAAAAAAAAGAGCATATTTAAATAATAATAGTATCAACAAATAAGAAAAGTCTAAACATCAAGCATAAATATTGAGGAAATCATCATAGTACAGTAGTTGAAAATGACCTAAGGCTGTAGCCACTGCATTAAACGAAGTCCAAAAGAAAAAAAAGTTAAACTACCTCATTGAAAAGGGGCTGATTCTTTCAGTTGACAAAGCAATAAAGAAGCAAGCATGATTTTTTTTAAAAGTGAAATCTTTTTGCAATGTATAAGGTGCCAAAAAAGAAATAAGAGAAGTTAGATGCAAAGCAGGATGAGTTGCATCCTTAAAAATTAATAATAATAAAAAAAATCCATATTCTTTGGAATATATAACCTGGTAAAAAAGTCAACGTCCAAGATATAAAACTTCTCATTCACAGCATTGCTAAATCAGAAGCATTCACAGTTTCCCTCTGGGAATCTTCCTATACTTCCTTATAACTAACACGTTCTTATGACTAAGTATACTCACTAAGATTGTGTTAGATTTTAAGTCTGAAAATTAGAAGTGAACCAAAGCACTTTTTAGGACTTTGGAGACCTCCAAAATAAAGGATGTTTGGAGGCCACCGGTCCGAAAACAGCCTGGGTGTCTATCTACCCACCTTCCCTATCTCTAGACCAACTTCAATGTTTTCCTTTCCAAAGTTCAGCCCTTGAAAAAGGCTACTTTTCTGGAACGACATCCCTTCACTGATTGGCTAACACCATGACATCATTCCTGAAGTCCTGACTTCTGGACCGTTTGCTTCTGAAAGTGATGTATAAACATGGCAGTGCCCACAGGCGGGAAAAGTTATTTATGGGATACCTATGGACATCAGCAGATAAAAAGCACTTTAGTCCTGGCCCATCTCTACTTATAATTAATTCAGTATGGTCGCCATACTGCTTCTTCCAGCCTTGCTGTGGTGCCCATGTTGGTAGGGGAGTTGCTGTGACTACCTTCTGCCTCTACCACATCGCTTTGGTTTGGAAGATTGGGGTTGAGGAGAGTAGACCCTGTGGAAGCATTAGTGCAAGGAGGGAGGATACGTGGGGGTGACCGATCTCCCCCAGACATCATGGAGAACTGGTATGACCCTGCTGATGTTCCGTAATAGAGATGGTAAGAAGGTGAGCTGGTCTGAAATGGGCTGCCTTGAGACTGAGAAGAACCAGGATATGGAGGAGGGAGATAAGTGTGATATCTTGTGGCAGTGGTCATAGCAGACATACCAATTCCTATTCCTGAACTGACAGGTGTTGGGGTGTAGGTGAATGCTCCAGGATAGTGCATACGAGGATCAGAAATTGAAGGAAGAGTAGAGAACGGGCGATCAATTCCCACCCTGGGATCACTGAATGCTGTTAGGTCAGAAGCACCTAGTTTTTGAGAGAAGAAAAACAAATCAATTTTAAATGGAAAGAACAAGATTTTAATGAGTCACAAAAGGACAATGCTTTCTCATGGCGGATCAGTGATAGGGTATTGGGTAACACTGGCTATCTGAAACTTTTGGATTCATTTCAGTAAAGGGGCAATTAAGAGGGATTGCCCTTGCCCTATAGGTTTTATTTGTTTGTTTGTTCTCAAAGCACTTACAGCCTACGCAGCATTTACAGTTTCAGAGTGCTCTATAAACATTATCAAAATAGTCATCACAGTGGTCTTGTCAAGTAGGAATACGATAGTAACAAGTAGCTTTGGAGAGGGGGAAGCTGAGACACCAAAGCTAAGTAATTTGCCAAGGACCACACACTGGCAGAGATGGGACCTTGAATGCAGGTGTTGCAGGTTTTCAGTCCAACGCTTAGTCTCTTATAACTGCCTTATTTGTCTGTCTTAAAAATCGGAAGCTCCTTGGAGCAGACTCTGGTTTGAGGTATACATATATGTGTTCTGTACACTACAGCTAATGATAGTGGTCCACATTGCCTATCAACATGACTGAAGTTAAGAAAAATCAGGTCTCTTTAAGGTGTCAAAAATTGGGCACTGA
The DNA here is from genome assembly GCF_965140295.1 of Lepidochelys olivacea. NCBI lineage: Eukaryota > Metazoa > Chordata > Testudines > Cheloniidae > Lepidochelys > Lepidochelys olivacea. Next base: position 165,537,889 of record NC_140411.1, on the reverse strand, counting down.
AAAATGGAGTCTCCTGAAATCACTACCGACTTTTGAAAATCTTGGCTTTAAGAAATCAACAAAATGACATCTGTTGCAGATTTGTTTCCAAGCGGGATACTTTGGGATTAAAAGATTGAAGTGCGTTTTTTTATGGAAATGTTTCACACCTGACTGAGCTGAACATCTGATATAAGAACGGCCATACTGGGTCAGACCATCCAGCCTAGTATCCTGTCTACCAACAGTGGCCAATGCCAGGTGCCCCAGAGGGAGTGAACCTAACAGGAAATGATCAAGTGATCTTTCTCCTGCCATCCATCTCCACCCTCTGACAGACAGAGACTAGGGACACCATTCCTTACCCATCCTGGCTAATAGCCATCAACGGACTTAATCTCTATGAATTTATCCAGTTCTCTTTTAAATCCTGTTATAGTCCTAGCCTTCACAACCTCCCCAGGCAAGGAGTTCCACAGGTTGACTGTACGTTGAGTGAAAAAGAACTTCCTTTTATTTGTTTTACACCTGCTACCCATTCATTTCATTTGGTGGCCCCTAGTTCTTATATTATGGGAACAAGTAAATAACTTTTCCTTATTCACTTTCTCCGCACCACTCATGATTTTATATACCTCTAGCATATCCCCCCTTAGTCTCCTCTTTTCCAAGCTGAAAGGTCCTAGCCTCTTTAATCTCTCCTCATGTGGGACCCGTTCCAAACCCCTAATCATTTTAGTTGCACTTTTCTGAACCTTTTCTAATGCCAGTATATCTTTTTTGAGACGAGGGGACCACATCTGTTCGCAGTATTCAAGATGTGGGCGTACCATGGATACATATAAGGGCAATAAGATATTCTCCATCTTATTCTCTATCCCTTTTTAAATGATTCCTAACATCCGGTTAGCTTTTTTGACTGCCGCTGCACACTGCGTGGACGTCTTCAGAGAACTATCCACATTGACTCCAAGATCTTTCTCCTGATTAGTTGTAGCTAAATTAGCCCCCATCATATTGTATGTATACTTGGGGTTATCTTTTCCAATGTGCATCACTTTACATTTATACACATTAAATTTCATTTGCCATTTTATTGCCCAATCACTTAGTTTTGTGAGATCTTTTTGAAGTTCTTCACATTCTGCTTTGGTCTTAACTATCTTGAGCAGTTTAGTATCATCTGCAAACTTTGCCACCTCACTGTTTACCCCTTTCTCCAGATCGTTTATGAATAAGTTGAATAGGATTGCTCCGAGGACTGACTCTTGGGGACCACAACTAGGTACCCCTCTCCATTCTTAAAATTTACCATTTATTCCTACCCTTTGTTCCCTGTCTTTTAACCAGTTCTCAGTCCATGAAAGGATCTTCCCTCTTATCCCATGACAACTTAATTTACATAAGAGCCTTTGGTGAAGGACCTTGTCAAAGGCTTTCTGGAAATCTAAATACACTATGTCCACTGGATCCCCCTTGTCCACATGTTTGTTGACCCCCTCAAAGAACTCTAATAGATTAGTAAGACATGATCTCCCTTTACAGAAACCATGTTGACTTTTGCGCAACAATTTATGTTCTTCTATGTGTCTGACAATTTTATTCTTTACTATTGTTTCAACTAATTTGTCCGGTACTGACATTAGACTTAACGGTCTGTAATTGCCAGGATCACCTCTAGAGCCCTTCTTAAATATTGGAGTTACATTAGCTATCTTCCAGTCATTGGGTACAGTGAGCTGATTTAAAGGACAGGTTACAAACCATAGTTAATAGTTCCGCAATTTCACATTTGAGTTCTTTCAGAACTCTTGGGTGAATGCCATCTAGTCCCAGTGACTTGTTACTGTTAAGTTTCTCAATTAATTCCAAAACCTCCTCCGGTGACACTTCAATCTGTGACAATTCCTCAGGATTTGTCACCTACAAAAAACGGCTCAGGTTTGGGACTCTCCCTAACATCCTCAGCTGTGAAGACTGAAGCAAAGAATTCATTTAGTTTCTCTGCGATGACTTTATCGTCTTTAAGTGCTCCTTTTGTATCTCGATCATCCAGGGGCCCCGCTGGTTGTTTAGCAGGCTCCCTGCTTCTGATATACTTAAAAAACATTTTGTTATTACCTTCTGAGTTTTTGGCTAGCTGTTCTTCGAACTCCTTTTTGGCTTTCCTTATTACATTTTTACGTGTAATTTGTCAGTGTTTATGCTCCTTTCTATTTATGACAGCTAAACTCTGGTCCCATTGCTTTGACACAGATGAAAGCGGGCTTCCTCCCACCATTGCCTCCGCCAAAGGGATTAAAGAACCTGAACAGATAATGGCCTCCTTAAAAGGATCTTCATCCTGACTCAGATGAATGGAAGCTGTCAGTCCTCTGACTTGGCAGCTATGTATTATCAAAATAACAATAATAAGAAAACTTTCCTAAGACAACTTCTTTCCGACAAGGGGCGGAGTCTGTATGAAAGGCATGTGTGTGCAGAAGGAAGCACTAGGAAGAAGGAAAACAAAGCACTCTGCTCTGACTGGATTGAAAGGTAGAACAGACATATTACAGTGTCAGGTTCTGACAGTGTGTCATAGCCAGCTTTCTTCAATGAGTTTCTGAACCTTTCTTAGAAGAACTCTGACATATGGTGTAGGCTTTGTTTCTGAGTCTGCCATCTTACAAGTAGGCTGCCTTTTTGTTTAACAAGATCAATGAACCCCTGAATACTTCCTTCCACCATACAGCACCACATTGCAATTTTAAATTGCAGTTATGCAGTATTATGGAATGGTGGCAGCTAATCTACAGTGAAGGTTGACGCTAGGTTCACATTGTGGTCCTGATATTCAACGCTCCCTCTACTACCAACTTCTCCAGAGAAAGATCAGTGTCTTTGAAGTTTCACATGCCACACCTAAGGCCAGGACAGGGTTTGTTTATGGCAAATCTGACAAAATCAGAAAATGAATTTTAATGTTATGATGTTTCAAAAAGGTCCCTGTTCATCAGTTTGAAAATTTTCCTCATTTTTTTTCTTGACTATCAGAGCTGCAGTTAACTTGCCCTAGAAACTTCCAGGTTGTTGTTTTGCTGATCTTGCCAAGGAGAAGTTCCTTGGAGTGTTTTTGTGTGCAAGTGTGGGTTTTCCTGGGGGACTTACAATGATACAAAGAGAGATTTTATGTGACTACGGAAGAGTATTTAAAATCTAAATAATATCCCACAAACAAAAACTTAATTACAAACTAGTTAAGGTTGCTTGAAGGCAAAACCCACCCACCCAGACCCATGAAAGCAAGGAAATTGCAAGTGAAAGAAGCACTCAGACAGCAAAAATTGGGGATTGGTCCTGCTTTGAGCAGGGGGTTGGACTAGATGACCTCCTGAGGTCCCTTCCAACCCTGAGATTCTATGATTCTATAACACTAACTCCGGTCACTGACAGATTCTGCATCTCCACATGGAACCCCCTTCCACCTCCAATAGATACAGAAACAAATTACACCCCGCAAATTCATCTGACGTGCTGTAATGTAAAACCTTTCCACCGATCTCACAGTTTCCCACATAAAATAACTCATCATACAGTAACTTAGTATGCATATTTCTATAATAGCTATAAGTGAATTTCCTCAAGATCAGCATTAAGGTTTTGTAATACTGTCCGCATGAGATGAACTCAGGGCATGTGGTGTATTTCTTTATGTGTTGGAGTTGGAAGTGATTTTCCTGTCAGTGATAATGTTATGCCGGAGTGGTAAGGGAAGATGAAAGAGTGTTCCCTTTACACAGACACCTGTACGCATGTACAAACTGGAGAAAAAATGGGGGCAAAAATATGTCTTAAAAAAAAGAGTTTAAATTAGTTTTCCTATCATCTTTAACACACACACACACACACACATACACACACAATCTGTATGTTAAAGCTGGTCAAAATGTTTGGTTCCAAAACAATTTTCAACAAAAAAATGGTTTTTCATTTGTAAATAAAATCTTTCCTGGACAATTTTGTTTGGTTTAAAAATTTCTGGTTTGTCAGCTAAAGATTTTTTCCTCCTGATTTTTCTTTTTTCTTTCTCCCTTTTTTTATTTTGCTCATGGAAAAGGGGGTGGTGGGAGGAAAAAAAGGAGTGAAAGAGGAAGAAAAAACAAAAATAATCAAACCGTTTCATTGTCTTGGTTTTAGCTTGTCACTGAAAAACAAAACCATTTCACAGAAGTTTTTTTTTAAGTTTTAATTTTCCACAAAAAGCCATTATCAATTTTCAGCCTGCTTTAATATCTAGCTGTCCCCTAACCTTGACAAGATAACCTACTTCTACTGAGAAGCCCAGATAAGGATAGGTAAGTGATTAAAAAGTGCATCTTTGAAAACAGTATTTTTAAGCATGTACAACCCACTGCAAGTCCAACAGCAGCATAGACTATAGACCACTCAAAGGGTCCCACTGATGTCAGAAGGATCCCTACCTACTCCAACAAGGCCAAAATTTGCTGCCAAGGGGTAAAGTTCCAAAGAGCTGTGCAGGAACTTTTGTTGTGTGGTTCCCATTCATTTAAAGAGAATTCATGATGGTGAACACCCAAATGTTGGTTTAAGATTAATAGATTCATAGATACTAAGGTCAGAAGGGACCATTATGATCATCTAGTCCGTCCTCCTGCACAACGCAGGCCACAGAATCTCACCCACCCGCTCCTGTGAAAAACCTCTCACCTATGCCTGAACTACTGAAGTCCTCAAATCGTGGTTTAAAGATTTCAAGGAGCAGAGAATCCTCCAGCAAGTGACCCGTGCCCCATGCTACAGTGGAAGGCGAAAAACCTCCAGGGCCTCTTCCAGTCTGCCCTGGAGGAAAATTCCTTCCCGACCCCAAATGTGGCGATCAGCTAAACCCTGAGCATATGGGCAAGATTCACCTGCCAGATACTACAGAAAATTCTTTCCTGGGTAAAATGTGGGGGTTAATGTCAGTAGATGGACTGTGGTAAACGATACAAAACCAGGTGGTAAGTGTTCATTTAGAGATACATTTTTATGTTGGCCTGTAAAGTTCTGCAGTGCAATTCGACAAAGACATAACATGACACAGTAAAACACAACACTTAAAATGTCAAAAAACCCATCATCCTCTGTTCAGCTGTAAGCCCCTAATCTTCTGTGATCTGCTCTGAATTTAGTGTGAGGGAAGGAAGCAGAGATGAAACATCCGCAGCATTCATTTCTTGGCAGATATTGCAGCTTTCCAGCAATCTAAACTATTTTTATAGTTCTGCATATCTCCCATTTCAAAGCAGCTCAAATTAATTTCTCTTCTGGTTTTTGACAGTGACATTCTGGATTTCCCCATCACTTAGGCAAAGCCAAGTAAACACTTGAAAACATTTTCTTGCAGACTCAAAATGTTTTTCATCCCGAATTGAGTAAAAAGTTAAGAAGCTCCAACCACTGGTATCTCTGTGGTTTGGAAAGAGTCACATGGCTTTGGTGGTACCTGTTTAGTGTGAAAAGAAAAGGAGGACTTGTGGCACTTTAGAGAAATTGGTTAGTCTCTAAGGTGCCACAAGTCCTCCTTTTCTTTTTGCGGATACAGACTAACACGGCTGCTCCTCTGAACCCTGTTTAGTGTGAATAACTTTTAGGTTACTTACTTGAGAGTCGGCTTGAGAGTTCCGCAGTGAGGGATGTCATGCCGCTAGCTCTCCCAGGTGAAATTGGAGTGGCAGGGTGCACTGAGGGCGTGGCGATTGACCCCAAGTACTGGTAGGATTGATCATAGGACCACGGAGGAGATGGCTGTACTTGCCTTGTATCTGCAAACGAAAAGAAGTATTGAGAGAGAGAGGTTATTTTTAGCTTCTAAACACCCGTGATCAAACATAGGAACTGAACCAAATGGTTTATACAGAAACATCATTACAATTCACTTCAAACATTCCCCTTTGTTAAGATGCCTTCAGACGAATGGCTCTTTAAAATGTTATTTGTGCTGCTGGGATTTTTGATCAGTTGAGGCGTTTTGCTAATTCACAATGATGGTGGTCAGGGAAAAGCGGACTAAGCTTCCAAAGGTGAAAGTGTCAATGCACAAACTGTTCATTGTTGAGGTACATTAGTATTTCACTTGTGCAGTGTTGCTGTTGCTGTGCCACAAAAGTAAGACTCACATGTCACTGAGTAGAAGACAGCTATGCTAAATTGTGACAGTTTAGACTGGGATATTCAAAGGATGCTAAGGGAGTTAGGTGCCCAGTTCAAAAGGATGTGGGTGTCTAATGCCCTTAAGCTTACTTGAAAATTCCAGACTTCGTTCTGTGACAATTAATTTTGTTAGAAATAGTGATTACAGTGATTAAGGAAGATTTGTTAATAGATGTGAATGAAACGAATAGAGCTGGATGAACTTCAGAAACAGGAGTTCTTGTGCAAGCCTCTTGGAACTGAAAAATTGAGAAAACAGGATATTTCATGATTTCTGGTGCTTCTAGGCGAAATCTGGAAATGCAAACAGTTTTTTTTTTAAATAGGGCACAAAGTTAACCAATTATTTTTTAGCCTCAGAACTAGTTTGACTTAAGTTTGGGGTCAAAGGTTTGTAGCAGGGATGAGGGGCAGTATTTATATTTGTCCAAAGCAGTTTGTTCATTGTAGGAATCACCTCTTTTTGCCAACTGAGCATCCACATGTGAAACTGGCATTTTCCCACCTGCACAACCTGTCTTTTACTTTCAGGAAAAAACACAAAGCAAGAATGGAAATTGTCTCTTTTTCCCACAAATCTGAGGTTTCTCACTAGTTTTCCCAACAGTGAGAATTTTCTCCTACCGCTCAAACTGACCAATTGTCTCTTTGAAAGACACAAATATCAGAGTGGCAAAAAGCTGATACCATGCACAGAATGAATACCAGCATGGAAAGAAATGCTCTCAAGTTCTAGGTGAAGGACTTTGAGCTTCCATAAGAAACCATATTTGGAGATTTTTATTTTGTTGCCAATTATGGAGATGAGATCTACATTTCGTTTCTTTTGTTTGTTTGGAAGTGGAGATTTATCCAAAAGCAGAGTGGAGTAACCTGGCCTTTTAAAAAGTTACTTGTAAAGCTACTTGCAGATTAAACCTACTAAATCAATCTAGTCCCATTGATTTCAATATGTCTATTCACCTGAGTGCCAGGATAATTGGATCATGGAAGGACCAACTCTAGCAGGGAAACTGTATAGTTCAGTCTCCTTGCCCATTCAGTCTTTGGTGAATCTGCTGAGACTGCTATCCCAGAAGCCAATTTTTTTTACCTCTTTTATCTGAAGGATTTTCTAATACCCCCATCACTGCAGAAGAAGGTCCCTAGTGGGCTTTCTGGACTCTCTGCTTTTCTTCCTTCCTTGGAGGGAAGAAGCTCCACTTCATTTGTATTTGCTTCTGTTTTCCTTCACCACCATTTCCAGTTATGGTAGGAAAACTATTTCAAAGAGGGAAGGCTCTTGCAGCATGCCCTAAATGTGGTCATACTCTGAATTAGTCTAATCGGCCCTGGAAGTTTGTTTCACAGCGGAACCCCCGTGATTCAGCATACTTATCTCCTGCTCTCACGTGTTCTGTTTTGGCCGATAGGTGTTGAAGAAGAGTGAGGAAGGATCTCTACCTATGGGGATCGACATGTGAGTGACTTTGGGAAGGAGCAGTAGCTACCCATCATCGTTCTCTGGCTCTTCTTGGAGAGGATAATGGGAGGCAGTCACACCACCTATTCCAGTTATGCCACGTAGATGGATCAGTACCACCTTCTCACTGATTGTGTCTAAAACTAAAGGAGTCAGCAGTCTGAACACTGAAATACGAACTCTACCCCTCTTTTAAGGCCAGTTCAACTGCCTCAGTGCTGTGCCCTGGCCAGAAACCCAAGAGTGGTGTATTTTATGATGCCTGCACATGCCCATTAGCAACTGGACAGAGGCTACCAATATATTTGCTCTAGCTCATTCAAGGTCCACTGTCAATTACTGTTGACCTGAGATGGATTTGAAGCAGTGACAGAGAAATGAAAGGCTCTGTATCTCATTACTAACCCCATAACCCATCTCAGTCTTCCTCAAGTAAAAAAAATCTAACTGCCAAAAATCAAGCTTATATTTTGTTACCTGAATACCCAAACACATAATTTTCATTAGTAGTTGGCCTAGAATGGCTTTAAAAATGAAGAGCTCTGATTGGTTAACAAATTGCATTCCATTCAATTACACTAATGCAGCATAACCACAATACCTGGGTTGGAAACTCACTGACCCCATCCGCCTCTTCCTTCAGTCATTTACTACCAAATAAAGTGATGAAAATAGCACTGGAAAATTTCTGTAGGTTTTTTTTTTGAGGGGTGGGGGTGGGGAGAGGGTTCTGCCACTGTTTCAGTATTTAGGGCTTTGTTCAACTCCCACGAAGGTCAATGGGAGCTTTTCCACTGACTTCAAAGGGAGCTGGAAATATTTCTGATATCCTTCGTTCTTTAGGACCCAACAGTGAGCTTTCAGTTTATCTTAACTTGAACTGCAGACTGTCACAGCTGGAGGCAGAATGAGGCTGTTTAAAGAAATACAATTTCCCCCCCTCAAACTCACCATTCTCTTCCAATCAGAGTAAAGATTTAATTTTATCAAAATGAAGCAACCTGGGGTGGGGAAGTTGGGGTGTGTGTGTGTGTGTGTGTGTGTGTGTGTGAGAGAGAGAGAGAGAGAGAGAGAAGTATGAAAACCTGCTTTACAAAAATCTGAGTTTCTTCACAAACCATAGTATCTCCAAAAGAATCTGCAGAGAGAGCCGGAGGTACTCCAGTTTAACTTCAGGGAAAATAATAGGGGCTTTAGGGCCTTTGGGGTCTTAATGCCAAATAGGATTGCAGAATTATTTAAAAGGAGATCAAAACAGCATGAAGTCAGTGGAGCTGCAGCTGTTTATACCAATTTAAGGATCTGGGCCCAATTCTTTCTGCATTTCTCCTATTAGCATGTACTTTCATTTCTGCTTTTCATCATAGGAGAAAATATATTTCAAAAAATGAAAACAGTTAGTAATTACAATAAAACACTCCAGGGCAATAATTACAGCACAGTAATTCACACCTTGTTGTGTAGTCACTAGATCTCGGCCTCCTGCCTAACAAGCTTAAGCATGATGTATTGGACCATCTTTTATGCCTCGTCATGTTGTAGTGCCATGAAAACGTTGTGGTGTTTGGCTTTTTTAAAAAAGCCCTCATAATTAAACAGTGCCAATGTTGCGTAATGTTTAATGGTTAATAAAATAAGCTTTGGCAAAAGACTCAGGTAAGAGGGTTAAATCTCTTCCCTCCCATGTTGCTTCTTGTGGTCTTACATATAGCATTTTTCTAATGATTGTTGCAGTGGAAAATCAAAGCATAATTTGCAGAAGGTTGGCATCTTCAAAGAATGTTGATAATTCTGCCTTCCAACCTGAGATTTCACCGTCACTGGTTTGTCAGCAGGTGGCACTGGAGAACTTTTTGCACAGCCCCATAATTGTTAACACATATTCCAGCTAATGTGTGCTTGGCACCAAATAATTGCACTACAGAAGTATCATGCCTTAACAGTGGTGATTTTCCAGAACTGTATGACCTACGACTGCAAACAGTAGTAAGGTTGGCTTTGAGTCCCCATGCAAAATGCCATTTTGCACATGCAACTCTCCCAAGAGCTGTCTAAGCCATTTATATAATACTTGTAACACTCTTTAGTCCAGTAGAACCCACAACTGTACTCTGAAAAGTGATTGTGTAAAAGTAGTGCCTTCTTACTTAGCAGATCTGTATTCAGTCTCATTTGCTGACTTTAGGGACTTTTTCTCTTTTTTTATTGTTTGTTAGCACTGCAGAACAAGAGTGAGCAAATACCTGCCAGGCAATGGAGTTGCACAGATATAACTCAGGGCATAATTTGGCCTACAGAACCTTTATTAATGGCAAGGATGCATGAGGAGGAGAGAACTCAGCTTGGCTTCAGAGCCCAAAGTGATTTTGTGGGGCAGTCATTAAAAAACCTCCCAAATAGCTCTTTACCTGTAAACTGAGCACACATGACATAGAAATCAGTGAGACACAACAAACACAGAGCTTCACGATGCCATTTCTATAGAACCACTTTTCAGATCAGACTTGCACTTCAAAATGTAGAGCGAAATAAAGCCAGATGCTCAGCTGGTGTAAATCAGCACAGTTCCATAAACTTCAATAGAACTGTGCCAATTTACCCAAGCTGAGGATTTGGCCCCTTTGTTGTGGTAGTGGATGGGTCTGTTTTCATCACCCACTGATTTCTAAGGTAAAAAAAAATCCATATTGGACCATAGGAGGGAAACGACATAAAAGATCTTACAATCTAAAACTTCTTAATCGTTGTGGTATAAAACTAATCTCTTAAAGAGATTGGAAGTTTTAAGTTTAAGTGGTCAATCAGATATGGAAATCAGATAGGTGGTACCACTGTGCCTATGAGAATGAAGAGAACTGTCTTAACGATTATGTGAATTTCTGTCTTGTCTGTGCTGGGTAGGATACAATCTGCCTTTGGAGATGGTTTGTGCCACCATAGAACAGAGTGAGACAGCATACTGCATAGTACAGAGTAAGACAGATCTGTGTCACGGCAGATCAGACATTACAGTCTGATTTTAGCCAAGTGGAGCAATGTGAGCCAAATCTCACTATGACATAGTGTGTTTACTGGAAGCTTCAGCAAGGAGCTGCAGGATGTGAGTCAGTTTTTCATGGTGCGAGTCAGGATTGAGAATGATGCATCAGTAATCAGCAAGGTAATAGGTACCCCCTTGACTAGATTTGGGTGCATTTTACCTCCATTTTACCTGGACGCCCCTGGCTAAACTAGGGTAAATTCCAAAGCACCACATGAAAATAATGTTTCATTCCCATAAACAATACATACCTAGCTAAAAAGTCTTATTATCTTGACATCTTTCCTTCCAGAAATGATTTTACAGCACAAGGGTCAATGGGTAAAAGGGAGTCACCCACAAGTATATACAAGTAGCAAACAGTTGCTTAGCCAGATATCTGTATCAGTTAAAATTCCATAATAACATGAGTCAGTCCCTGGTAGCATGCTGCAGACAAAATGTGAAACAGCCTCTGCAGTTGCCAGCCATTTCTCTCAAGTTCCAAAAATGTCTGTCAGTCACACACACAAAATTTCTACCAGTCACATAGTGTCAAGCTTTGCAACTCCTCCATGGTCCTGGCTAGCACCTTAAAGGGAACATCTGGCACAAAAGATGGGATGAAAGAAGGCTGGGATCCCATCTCAATGGCTAAGCAGGGGCTTACTAATGTCATCCCAGAGGGAGATAAGAAATGACTAGGGCCATCAACTACTTTACGAAGCTTCACTGACTCCAGTATTCATTTTCTTTTTCCCCACCGCCTGCATGATTTGCCAAACTTTCCAAAGGGAAGCTGTTCTCATTGTGTGAATTTCCCTCTCTGCCAGTGTAAGTCAGGAATGGTCTTGATTAGACATGTTCATTCAGAGAGGTTTCTTGCTGAACAGGGGCAATGGGCTGAGAGGAGGGAAGTTTTAGGCCTCAGGAAAAGAATGAAGACATTTTGCAAAGTTCTTTTAGTTTTTTTCTCTCTCCCTCTGTCCTTTTACTCTCCCTTTTTTTTCCATAATCTTTCACATTCCTTTCTCTGCTTCATCCACTGCCACCCTCACCATCTTCCATCTACTCCTTCCAACCTCAGGTGCACAAAGGACCGATTGGGGCCCTACAATCTTGCACGGATTTGACCTGATCTCCCATCCAGCAGCATGACCAACATGACTCCATCACTCTCTCCCTTTCCTACCAACTTGGGGACCAACAAATCACAAAGACAAGCCTTAAATCCCAGCCTACAGCAGCACTTTGGAAAGCTGTGTCACCTTTCAGCAGCTGAAAGGATTAGTCAGTGACTTTGAGAAGGTGGCACTTTCCAAAGGGCCAGGTCATCGCTGGCAGCAGCAGACACACAAGGCAAATATTCTAACGCTTCTCAGTGCTAGAATATGAGGAACTGGAAAATTACAGAGCAAACTGTAAAAATTCCACCCTCACCTATTTCACTATACAGGGTGCTTCCCCTGAGCATGACACACGGTGGAAACTACTACGCTGCTCTGTCACACCACAGAGCCATTTCCCAATGTAACGGCGAGGAGATGTTTGGGCTTCATGGAAGTGGGCACAAATTTTAGGGGTGGGATTTTTAAAGCCACCCCAGGGCTTGAAAATTGGAAATGAATGGGAATTGGGCATCCAAATCCCCACTGCGGCTTTGAAAACCTCACACTAGATTTGCAATGGTTGACGATGGCTCTTTTGGCAGAGAATTTCAGTGGCTGCCACCACTCCATTGTCTTTACATGCTTAAGGTTTAGCTGCTTGTTCCACATTGACTTCAGTGCCTTCCTCTGCGGGAGCCGCAAGATTTTTGGATCCCCCCTTTTATATGCACTTCATGGCACACTGTTGGCTTGAAATCTCTGATTGTGTGGAGCCCCCAGATTACCTCATGTAGCCCTTCCACTATATGAACTGGTGTCAATGAAGGCCACACCAGATTACGGTGCACATCATGTTTTCATGGCACTGCCAAAGCTACTTAATCTCCAGAAAAGGCACCTTTCAGCACTGGCCTCATACCCCAGTATTTACTTTTATGTCAGCGCTTCTGAGGTTTTGTGAAATGTTCAAACTGTTTGAGGAGTTCTAGAGGAGTCTGAGCCTCTGAATTGTTTCCCATGGGACCATGAAATGCGTGCAGTTCCACACAATTCCTGCATTGGCATCAGTTCCTTAGGTTCTAGAGCACAATATGGGTTAGAGTGGCAACCTTTCAAAAGGTTACTCTTAATTGCACCATATTAATTTACCTTTTGTCATAAATATAAAGGGAAGGGTAAACCCCTTTGAAATCCCTCCTGGCCAGGGGAAAGCTCCTCTCGCCTGTAAAGGGTTAAGAAGCTAAAGGTAACCTCGCTGGCACCTGACCAAAATGACCAATGAGGAGACAAGATACTTTCAAAAGCTGGGAGGAGGGAGAGAAACAAAGGGTTTGTGTGTCTGTCTGTAGTCGTCTTGGCCGGGGACAGAACAGGAATGGAGTCTTAGAACTTTTAGTAAGTAATCTAGCTAGGTATGTGTTAGATTATGATTTCTTTAAATGGCTGAGAAAAGAATTGTGCTGAATAGAATAACTATTTCTGTCTGTGTATCTTTTTTGTAACTTAAGGTTTTGCCTAGAGGGGTTCTCTATGTTTTTGAATCTAATTACCCTGTAAGATATATACCATCCTGATTTTACAGGGGGGATTTCTTTATTTCTATTTACTTCTATTTTTTATTAAAAGTCTTCTTGTAAAACACTGAATGCTTTTTCATTGTTCTCAGATCCAAGGGTTTGGGTTTGTGGTCACCTATGCAAATTGGTGAGGCTTTTTATCCAACATTTCCCAGGAAAGGGGGGGTGCAAGTGTTGGGAGGATTGTTCATTGTTCTTAAGATCCAAGGGTCTGGGTCTGTAGTCACCTAGACAAATTGGTGAGGCTTTTTACCAAACCTTGTCCAGGAAGTGGGGTGCAAGGTTTTGGGAAGTATTTTGGGGGGAAGGACGCATCCAAACAGCTCTTCCCCAGTAACCAGTATTAGTTTGGTGGTGGTAGCGGCCTGTCCAAGGTGTAATATTTTGTACCTTGGGGAAGTTTTGACCTAAGCTGGTAAAGATAAGCTTAGGAGGTTTTTCATGCAGGTCCCCACATCTGTACCCTAGAGTTCAGAGTGGGGGAGGAACCTTGACACCTTTACTGCGGTATTTGTGGAATTCCCTAAGCTTATTATTATTGCAGAAGTTGCCAACATATGCTGGGTGTTCTACAGCTATGTAAGAAGATACAGTCTCTACAAAGTGCGCAGCCTATAATGTGAGAGACGAAAAAGGAAACACAAATATTGGAGAGGATGAGACACAACAGGCCAAGAGGCCAAGGTGATGGCTGGCAGTTCTAGTGTTAGTTTTGCTTTTTATTTATTTTCTATGTATCATCAGTCCCCAACTTGCCTTCTATGTAGCCCTAATTTGTCAGTTGGCTACTTTCTTTTAGGCATTGCCCAAGAAATGAGTCTTGAGGAGGCAAATCCCGGAGTGCCTCTAACTGCTGGGGATCGTCATCCTCCAGTTTTTAATTTCCCCCACTGCAATTCTGTAAAATAACACATGAACAGTTTCAACTACTTCTTCTTTAAAAATGGGTGGGTCAGGGGATGTCACTGGGCAGCTGGCCCCCGTAAATGAAGTAGGTCCAGAACCCCTGTGCCAGAGCAGGTTCTCCTAATTGGCCGATTAAGACCAGGATTGCAGCTGGAGGCTAAAAAGGATCAAGGAGAGACCCAGTGAAGTCCCTGGAGGAAACCAGGAAATAAGAGTCCCAGTGAGTTAGAGCAGACTGGTTCAGTCAGAGGCAGGTGAGAGCTGCAAGAGGCCAGAGGGACTGGAGAATGTCCTGGAAGGAAGCAGAAGGTGTTTACAAAGCCAAGGTGAGCAGCAAGGCGGGGTTTCTGATTGGCATCTTCAAGCCAGAGAGTCAGGGCTGGAAAGGGCTGAAGGCAGGAAGAGCAGCAGAGGGAGATGCCTGCTGGCTCTGAGCCAGAGCCTAGGGCCAGAGAGGGCTCAAGGCAGGGGTGCAGTGGAGGGACTTACCCTCTGACATCTCCAGGGCTGGAAAGCTGGGCTCAGAGGCACCATGACAAGTGACGCTCCACTGGCTAGGATGTTCCCAGCATAGAGGCTGAGGGGGTTCCCACTAGGAAAAGCGGGGTTGCACCCCAGCTAGAAGGGCAGGGCTGGCTCTCCTGGTACTAGGACAGGAGAGGACTAGGCTGAGTGCTGGGGTGTGGTGAGGGAAGCTGGGGCTGTGGTGGAGAGCTGGGACATGGTGAGGAATGCCAGGGTTGTATGTTGCACTTACTGTTTGGACTATGTTGGGGGACTGCTGGTTTATGGTACTGGGACTGGTTCTGTAATGGTTTAGGGGCACAGTACTTTTGGATTACATGAACTCCACACAGGCTATGTGTATATTTGGGCAGATGCTTTGGACTATTTCTGGGGACTTAAAAGGAGGGGAAACTAAGGCAGGTGTGCTTGCCACATGAGGGTGCTCTGGTAGGGCTGCCCTCTTACAGAAGGGAAAAAACAAGCACTGCCTAGCAGTTTGTTTTAACTTGTTTCACTCTATTCCAGGCCATGTCAGCAAGTGAATGCTGCAAAATAGCTAAAATGGCAAAAGGATACCAAAGGCAATGGAAGAAAGTACTTGCTGAAGGGAGCCCCCATCCCTTCCATTCTCCTACACTGTGGTTTAGGTCCTCCCTAATGAACTATCCAAGCTAGAAGCAGAGAACAGCTTGCATGCTGTATTGTACTGCCAAATAAATACATAAATAATAAAGATGGAGTGCTTATGAAATACTGATTGTCTGGGGGCCCCTGGGCATCTTCTGCCGTTCTTCTTGCTAACCTGATGCCAACACTGGGAGGCGCAACAGAGCAAGCATTGAACTGTGAAAACTGTGATTTCACAATCAGTGTGTGTGCTGTTCTAGCAGGTTAGTGCATAAGCTGCTCAGATGAAATATAAACCATCTCTCCCACTGAGTAAGCACACTCTTTCTGGGCTGGCGTCACTGTTGCTTTGAAGAAGACGACTGCGTTATGTGCAAATGGCAGAGTCTCGCAGTGCCAGCGACACACAGAAATCAGAAAGCTAAGTTTTGTAAATTAAGGATGAATTGTTCTTTGTCTTCTGAGGTATGACTCACCCTGGAGAGTGATTTATTTATTTATTCAAAAAACTCTATTCCTTCTCCCCCCACACCCATCTTCCTCACTCTCCAAAAAAGAATATTAACAATGAATGAAATCAAAGTATTCAACCCTGACCTTCTACTTTTTTGGCTTCCTGTGAAAGGCACTCAAGCAGACTCTGGCATGGTGCAGTTTTCCCCCCCTCCCTGTCCCCAAATTCTCTCCTAGAGCATAAAAAGAATAGCTAGGAAATCATAGCTCTAAGACTCAGGAGTCAAAGAATACCTTGGCTACCATGACAGCTTCACACAAGCTATTGCTATATTCTTTATAATAAGGCCTGGCATATAACTGACCCTTATTATTAATTATTATTATTATTATTTGTATTACTGTAGCTCCTAGGCACCCCCTTCATACACCAGGCCCCCATTGTGCTAGGCACTGTAATAACACAGAACAAACATTATTATTGGCCCACCTTTCAGCTCCACTGTTTCAAACATCTGTTTATCTAGGTACTTATACATTCCCCAGCATTGCAGAATTTTAGCACCCCACAAATGTTAATGAATTTACCTTCACACCACACCTGTGAGGAAGGACAATATTATTATAATCCTCAGTTTTACAGATAGGGAACTGGAGCACACAGATATCAAGACTCCAGTTCAGCAAAGCACATAAGCGTGTGCTTTAAACGCTGAATCAAAGCTTAAGTGAATTGCTCAAGGTCTCAGGATCTGTAGCAGAGCCACGTAGCTAGAGTGCTGGTTTAGTGCCCTAACCACAATACCATCCCATCTCCTGGTGGCTACTACAATATTTTTCTTGTACAAGAGAGGGGAGATTCAAGGAACCCACCAATTGCTTTCTGGTGCCAGTCCATGGGGAATGGTGGAGGAGGATGAGCCGTGTGGTCAGCGGAAGTGGGGTTGCTCTGATTTCATAGCTCCACCATGTTGTGCCTGCTCTCAGCAGCCCTGGGGTAAGGGTCACTGGAAATGTAATTTGCCAATTGCCAAACCACTAAGACATCTTCTTGAAATGTCATAGAAGGACTTGGGATCTTGTGTTCGAAAGGACAGTCAAGAAGGCACACAGCCTGGTTTTAATTCATGTAGAATTGCCTCCTATTTCTATATATATGTTTGAAGACCATTTAATTTGAGGTTGGACATTTCTTAGAGGAATTATTCCCCTTGGAAATAAAGAGTAGCAAAGAAGCAAGTCACCTGAACGAGTCTGTACAGACTGCTGTGGGACACAGTGATAAAGAATGACTACAACATGGCGTCAAGTATCTCACAGGTAGCTCCTGAAGATGTGAACTAATTACACCATATTAAAGTTCTCTAGCTCACAGATAAGCAAAGACTCCTTCCCAGTCTCGTCTTTCATACCTTCAGCACTTCTCTCTCCACATGAAAGCTGCATAAGAAAAAACTTGCTCTCTGGAGTTTGCAGTCATTTTATCCACCACAAAACTTGACCTTGATGTGAACTAATTAGGATTGAAATAGACTAATAATACAGGTTGGCAAGGTGGAGCTTTGTCAGTATAAAAGAGGCCTTTGAAGATAACAGCCATTTACACTTTCATGATCTCATCCCTAGTGCTCAGAAGAGAGAACATAAACTAATAATGTGGAATTCATCTAGGGGCATTCTACACACAGCAGCAGAATATCACACCTTCCCTCACCTCCCCCCAACTTTTATTCAGGATGGCAAATTAAATCTGCTGGGATTCTTTTAAATTCCAACACAGATTATTATTTAAAAAAAAAACTTTTGTTAATAAGAAGACCTCTGATGATCTAAAGATGCACTGGTTCATTTTATTAACTTAGAGAAAGTAAATGACATATCAAATGCAACCTTCAGACTTTAACAGATGAAGTCACCTTGAGAAAAATGATACCTAGCACAGTAGTATGAAACCTCTCTCCAGAGTACAGCTTTGATTTACAAGGTGAAGTAAGGACTCCATCATGTGAACATATATTTTTAAAGTTACGTTGGCTTAGACTGTACCGTGGGTTTTTTAAAGTAGATAACTGAGATAACTGACAGGTTTCAGAGTAGCAGCCATGTTAGTCTGTATTCGCAAAAAGAAGAGGAGTACTTGTGGCACCTTAGAGACTAACCAATTTATTTGAGCATAAGCTTTCGTGAGCTACAGTTCACTTCATTGGATGCACTGAGATAACTGAGAAACTGTTGCTATTTAAAGTCCTAAATGAAGTGGGTGACTTGTGAAGAAAACAATAGCTCTTGAAAACAATATTAAAATCTCTGCTTTTCTAAACACTGAGCTAATGATTTACATCAAACTGGTTTACAGAAGATCTGCAAAGCTGAAATGAAAAATGAGTTAAGCCCCTAAAAATGTGCTGAAAGCCCCAACTAACTGGGCGGTGGGACACATTCAACCCATAAATACATTTAACATACCTTTTAAAAAATGCTTTCCTCTCTCTGTGAAATCCTCTGGCACTTCCTGTTTAGTTGAGGAATGCAACTTACTGTAACATTGTGGATATCAGAAATTCCATGCAGCCCTATGGCACCAGTGAAGTCACAGAAGGCTGTATCTTGTGATTCTTTAGGCAATCGGAAAATGCCAGAGGATTTCATTTCCAGAAAGAAAGTAGTAAAAGAAAGGTAAGTGAAAATGTAATAGCCTCCCCCCCACCCCCAGGTCATATAAGCAGGGGTCTTCAAGCACACGTATCTGGGTTTGGTTCAATGTTAATGTTAACTTTGCAATTCACTTTTCAATGCTACATTGACAAATTTCAGATCAGGACAAATCTAAATCTGACGGAGAAGAGATATAAGCCGTAAACTGTGAAGTCCAAGTGTGGGATTCTCAGAAGCACCATGGAGTTTATACTCCTAAATCACTTTTTGAAAATCCCATCCAAAGTGCACAAAATGAACCACGTGCACACGTCTTTGTAGGACTGGAGCCATTGGCCAGCATCTGCAAAGTTAGGTGCCTAAAGTTAGGTCCCTAAATATGTGGTGTGAGTTTCGAAAGTGCAGAGCACTCTCGGCTCCTACTGAGTCACTTGTAGTCATTTCATCTATTAGCAATTTGATGTCCGTGGGAGTTGCAGGGACTCAACACCTTTCAAAAACAGGCCACTTAATATAAGTGATGAAATATGAATTTGTGCTCCTAACTGTAGGTCCCTACATTAAAAAGAATGGCCTTCATTTCCATTTTGTGCCCTGATAGTATTACAATAGACTAGGGAATGAAAATAAATTTATATATAGCTGGAACTACGCAGTACAATTAAAGGAAAATTGTAATATATTATAAAACAATCCTCATCATAATATCTGATTACTATTTATTTAAAAAAATGTTGCAAAATGGCACATATGAAGAAATGAATAATTAACATTAATAATTAACAAGAAGTCATAACTTTTTTGACAGTCTGAGAACATCAGTTTTTTGCATAGCTCAGCATGAATAAGGAAAACTATTGTATGTTCTGATTATTTGTGTAACTAAAAAAAGAATTTGCATTAAACCACTGATAAAGTAACCACAACTCTTTTCAAACAACTTGGAAAGGCTCCTCCTTCCTCCATGTTTCAGGAAGATGAGTTACACTTCCTGTGTCTCAAATTATGTCATCTGACTAGACTTTCTGCTGGGAAAGATCAGTAAGATAACAGCTCTTACCCTAATCATGGATACTGACACACCAGCAGCTATCTCTAAAACTTTTTAGAATCTTGACTGATCCCAATGACACCCCCTTAAATGCATTGAAGACAAAGAGTTAATCAATAATTTTCCAGTGACCTTATTGTGCACTCCTTACCCCGGCAAACCTGCTAAGAAACACCCTCAAAGCTGAAGGAATCTTGATATGCAGTTTCCTGCTTTATTTAAAATGGTATGTCAAGACTGGTAAACCCCAAATTTGACCTACTGTACATTTTTGTTCATGCCTGTGTGGAAAGTCCAGGAACTTTTGTATGTGCGTGTATTTAGTTTTAAAAAGAAATACTTCGAAGCTCATTATTTCTAATGGGGGGAAATAATGGCAGTGGCTGAGCGCTCACATGTAACCTGGTCTGTGTGTGTACAATGCAACAAAAAACAATTTCAATCAGGAAATGGATTTCATTTTCAAGACTCCTAAGAGTTCTTATAAACAACAGCAAGAACAAATACGATCAAAGCCATTTTGACTGTCTTTTTAAAATGACCTAAAACTGCAAAGTGACGGCAAGAAGCCAAGTCCCTTTAAAGGAAAGTGCCATCTTTTACATTTTTTGCTAACATGATCCCAAAATGATGAGTTAGCTGCCCTTGTGTTAATCTCTCTTGCAAGTGAATTAAATACAAAATGGCTTGCTCCCACCCCATCCTCACATGCTCCTTTAGCCAGTCTGAACCTATAGATAAGCTGATGATGAGACACTAAAAGGCAAAAGCAGACAATTACCTAGGCAAATGTTTGAAGGATTTGGGCCCTGGAGCAAAATGCTGTTTACTAAAGACTGAAAGCGCCATTTGTACTTAGCACAACCAAGTCTGTCTGAACTCAGTCGTTCTGGATAGTGGCCACCAGTGGACTCGGAGCAAGGTTTATAGGTGTGAGATAACATCACACTCCTGTCTGTGTTTCATCGCCTCAGGGCTTTTGCAGTATTTTTAAACAAGAAAATGCAAGTACCAACAAAAGCATATTATAACATCTGTCTTTATGTTCACTTATTGCACTGGTTAATCATTTATTTTTATGCTGCAGACCACCCTGTCAAGATTCAGAGCCAGATCCTCAGGTGATGTAAATGTGCGTAGCTCTCTTGAAGTCAGTGGAGCGATGCCAGTTTACCTCAGCTGACAATCTGCTCCATAGTTTTCACTTAACTTCATCTCTTTCAAACCTAACTGCAAACAAATAGGGTTTCCAATACGTATGTCTTTCTTCTTCTCCTTAAAAAAAACCCTTGTAAACATACATATCGGTCAATTTGTGGGAAGAGTCCAGAGAGATCAGTAAAAGGGGAGATAGAGAGAGATAAGAGACTTTGCAGCATAGGGACCACCCCTTCCCTCTCCACTTCTCTCTACACTTCATATACACATTCTTCTCTGCATGGTTATTATCAGTAGGATCAGTGATGATATGGACAGAACATGGAGAAGTCAGGACATAAATGGAGGGGATAAAAAGATGGTAGGAAAATTATTGCGCAGATGAGCAATCTTCCATCTGTACTATGGCCCAGCACCATAATATCTGAGTGTTGCATATACATTAGTGACTGTGTCCTCACAACATGCCTATGAGGTCAGGAGATACTTTTGTCCCTATTTTAGAGAGGGGAACTGAGACAAAGAGAGATTAAGTAACTTGAACAAGACCTCACAGGAAGCTTGTTGCAGAATTAGAAATGAAACCCATATCCCTTTAATTTCAAACAAGTCCTTTAACCACAAGACCATTCTTCCTCTTCACATTCCTGATGGAGGAAACATTGCCATTAACATACCTGACAGAAAACAAACCTTGATGGGCCATGGGCTACATTTCCCTTTTCCTCCACACCTGAAAGACCTCAAAGAAAAGTGCAGAAAAGTACGGCACAAGGTTAGGACCAATAACAGGAAAAGAACGGAGCCAGAGAACAAATCAGAACTTGACTCTGACGTAACACTGTAATATGCAGGACTAGGACTAGCCAATAGCAGAGTTTCTGAAGGTCACAAGTCTATCTAAGGTTATGTCTACACTACAGCGGCACGGCTACGGCACTGCAGCTGTGCCACTGGAGCGCCATAATGCAATTAAATCGCTACAGCAATGGAAGGGGTTTTGCCATCGCTGTAGTTAATTCAGCCCTCAGGAGCCAGTAGCAGGGTCTATGGAGGCATTCTTACGTCGACCTAGCAGTGTTTATACCAGGGTTTAGGTCTGCTTGATAGGTCTGGCACGGGTGTGAGTGATGTAGCTAGGTCGAGCTAAGTTTTAGGTGTAGGCCAGGCCTAAGATACCGGAACAGGAGAACTTGGGCAGGGAGGGGACAAGAGAACAGAGAACCAAAGATTGACAGAAGGTGAGTCGAGGGCGAAGGGAAGCCTGCATTACACTTGCCCATGTTTGTACCACTTGTGTGTCAATAAATAGAGTACTCCAGTCCCCAAGGCTGTCAAACATAGCACCCCAAGCACTAAATTCACCCCCAAACACTAAATTCTCAAGGAAGGGAAGGAGCAGCAGCAGCAGAAGAGCAAGACAAATCGATGGGAAGATACTGATAATACTAAAGCAGCAGGAGGTATGTTTTCAGTGATTGTGTGACAAACTAGATGCATGTCTCCCATGTCTAATCCACCAGCACAGTCCTATAAAATTGCCCCTTAGAGAATAGCACTCCCTTATGTTTTACTGCAGGATTAAGCTGTTTTTGTTTTGTAAATCCATTTTCCCGTCAAATAAATTTATAAAAAGAAAAGAAAAAGGATGCTGCATCAGAGGATCAGGAATGTGTCTTTTAAAGAGACAGCATTTCCTCAGTCTCCTCTCTATGCTCCCCCCTCACCCCCATGCAAAAAATAAGTAATAAGACAGACTTTGCTGGAGATGTGTCTAACAAGGCCTTCATTGTTTCAGACAGGTGTGAGACTGGAGCTGATTCAGAACCAACAACCCCAGTATCAGAGCCAGCTCTGTGAACTGAAAACATGCACCAACCATCCAGTAATACCACTGCAGCCAGCCAGAGACTCAACAATTTCAGGCTTAACACACACACAACATAAATCAGATGAGGATGTACCAGCCAACCGTCAGCTTCTTGGGCAGATGCCTGCAGACTGTCTGTGCAGATCAGACCCTGCCTGTTTGGGTTATTAGAAACATTTTTTTTTGTCATATAAAGAGAGGCTGGGTGGAGCAGTTAGCACAGACACCTTTCTGTTTGCCCTGTCTTGTTCCAACGGCCCTCGCATATTCGCTGTTTGTGAGGTAGCACTTCTTGTGAAGTTGCTTTATTCAAAGCACAGGAGAGAATGAATTACATCTCGTGGAAATGTTTAATGTCTAGAAATCCTGCGTACACGCATTCTGTACCAGCTACTCTCATTCAAACAAAACAAAATCATTCCCTGTCCATGGGGTTTATGAGGCTCTAAACATGACCAAACAAGCACGAGAATTAATACAGCTGCTTACTCTCATATACATTTCCTTCACTTTTCCAGGAAAACCAGTTTTTACTCTCTCTTCTCCATCTCCTGCTTTGAACTAGACCCTAATCTGCATTTGGCTATAATTTGGATCACTCCCATGACAGATCAGAGCAACAATTCAGAATCTGGGATTAAGGAACCTCTCGGTTATGTTTGGTTATCCACGATCTCATAAACCTGCCCAAAGAATTATTCCTCCTTTGACACACTACTGCTGGTTTTGTAGGAGCCAAGAAGGCAGAGCTGTAATAAAGGTGTGATATACAGGAGTGCTGATGAGAGACTAAGCTTTGATTCCTGGCCCCAATCATATGGACAGGATAGAAAATTTCACTCCGAGTTCTCTGCTGTACTACTTGCTGTCCGGAAAATTATGGAACCCGGTGGGCACCTCCTCCAGGTTCTTTTCCAGATTCAGGCAGCTTCGTTTGCTCTATTTTTAGTGAAAAGATTCCGTTTATTTCTGACACCATGTAATAAAGGTGTGACACACAGAAGTGCTAGTAATAGACTGGTCTTTATTTCCTGTCCTGTCACATGCACCAGTCCTGCCTCTCTGCACCCTCCAGTGGCTGTGTCCAGTGTTTGAAACCCTGACTTGCTAATGGCTGCCGTTTGGAACAGCAACGGCAGCTCTAGATCTCCACAGCCATCTTTGGCTGCCCCAGACTCTGCAGCCCTTACCTTCTAGTGACTGCTCCCTGACACTGCAGTTGGGGCTCTGTGCACCCTTCAGAAGCCAGGACTGGGCTCTGAAGTCCTGGTTTCCTAGTGGCTGCCACAACCCCTCTGAATGACTCTTTTGTCCCAGGGGAGCTAACTAAGCCATGCATAGCTCTCTCTTTGCGATTCCTCTGTTTCTGTAACACTTATTGTCAGTACTCCCTTTCCCTTGCAGAGTGAAAGTCAACAGGCTGACTGCTGCTCCCCCAGTTCAGAGCCGATTCATATCCGCTCCAATAATAGACCAGGGCACTCACAGCTGTGGAGCTGTGGCCATTTTTCTGTCACACACACCTGCTTGGTTTTATGCTTTTGGCTGGACAGTTTGAGCCACAGCTGCGAGTGGCCTTTGAAGGGTAGAGTCTCCTGAGTGGAATCAACATGATAGTCTGGCACAAGCAGCGAGGTATGCACTTAAAATAATAAAGAAGCTGAAAGTGAGTTTACAGAAGTATTTGTAGAGGGGAAAAAAATGCCAACATGCTAATAATCAATGCATGTTTACATGCAAGCCAGGCAAATATAGTTTGCAAGCCCAGATTTGCAGTCTTTACCTGACTACCTTCTTGAGGTAGTTTTATGCTCATTACTAAAGTTTTCACCTTTATAATGTATAGCAGCTGCAGACATTTCTAGGTGATACTATTGTTCATAATAAGTAATATAGCGCCCACATATGCTAACACCGTTGCTTGTAAATTTACATATGTGTGTAGTCTCATTGATGTCAAAGAGACTGTTCCTATAAGTAAAGTTACTCACAAGCAAACGCGTCTGCAACCATTGGGCATATTTTGTAATCAGGATGTTTAAAATAAAATATACTGCATTTCAATACTTTGGTACATGGAGCTCCTGGGTAACTCAGAGGGACAACTGAAATCAACTGAAATGGTATGTTTGTTAGCCTAGCTTTAAACCATATTATACAAATAAATAATCACGTTTGTCAAAGTGTTGCTATTTCTACAATTCTGCTTGACAACACAATATATTTCAGAAAAGGGGAGCTTATAACAACTTCTCTGAATACTGAACACTTAGCAGTGAATAAAACAAAGATCAAATGATATTTGGTTAGATTTTATTTTTGATTTCCAAGAAATTAAGAGAACCTATAATTGACCAAGTCACCTCTAAAAGCTTTCATCATTATGATTGTTCAAAAGAGCAAACAATGTAAATTACTGTGGCCTGAATTTTCAAAAGTGAGTGGTGATCCATTTCCATTGTTGGGTGCTCATCTGGAAATCTTGAAGTGTCTGATTTTTCAGAAAGTGGGTGATCTGCAGTTTCTGAAAACCAGGCCCCTCTAAGTTGTTCCAGGATGGTCATCCAAAAATGGAGGCAACCCAAATCACTAATCGCTCGTGAATAGCTCAGCCCATAGATAAAAATTAACAAGTCTCTGAAACAGAGACAGAAAGAAAGCACTCGTTAGAAATGTCAAGTCAACCTTCTTTGCTCGTGTAGATTTCACACAATGTATATGAGTATGTTTCCCACTACATCAATTCTTGTATTTGAGATGTGTTAATGGAGGAAGAATGGTCATATTGTGACAATAATCTTCTTGAGCATATAATATGCGCTTCTTCATACAATTTACTGTTCTTCAAAATTTATCCCATCACATTTTGTTTTGTATGTAATCAAGCCCCTCTTTCTTTATGCACCACATACTGTATGGGATGCACAGGGAGCCTCCAATGACAGGCAGACTCCAATGATTTGGGTGGCTGCAGTGGTGTACCTATTTATAGCTATGCTAAGTGCTCAATGTGTATTTGTTATGCTATTCCTGGAGAGGGTTCTGTGAGCCACTCATGACCATTACAGCAACTCTGTCCACACAGCCTCTTGTAAAGGCCACACCTGCTAATGTGACAAGGGAAATCTGCTCTTTATATTTTATTTTAAGAGAAAAAAATCTAGTGCATAAACTCCACCCTTAAAGAAAGCAGAGACAGTGAAAATCCTATTGCAACAGTCATGCCAGCTTAAATAGTCTGGTGTGGAGGTAGAGTTGTGGGGGTGAACCTGTAAGGGGTCATTGGATCCGTGATTATGTGGATTTAGCATATACCCCATGTCCACACCCTGCACGCTATTGAATCTTTGTATAAAATATGCCTTGTGAGGTATCATTTGAAAATTCATAATTTGCTGGTCATTACTGTCCTGATAAAATGTGTGTGGCAATGTCGTATATGTAGTTATAAGATTCCACCATATGGTGTTCTTAACACATGTTCCAAACTGAGGTTGGCAAACAGGTCTGTCTCAAACAAAGGAACGTGTGCTCTGCTTAATTTGTGTTTGAGCACTAAACAGAGTCATTAAGCAGGAAGGGAAATAGAGGGTGCTCAAACAAGTGAAGAAAAAGCAGCAGGGAACATGCTTCCCTATAGACTCTTTGTCTCCTGAATGTCATCTGGAAATGTTTTTCAAGAGGGGAACTGGCACTATAAAAAGGAAGGACAAACACCCCCACAGCACTCCCCATCTCTCTGCCCATCGCCTTCACAGCACCTGAAGAACAAAGGCAGTAGCACTGGACTGGGGGAAGGGTCCTGACCTAAGAAGTTTGGTCAGTAAGACTGCTGAGAGCATGCAGTGAGAAAACTTTGTTTTGAGTTTAACATAGTTTGGTATATTAGGCACCAGTTGCATTTTATTTTTCTTATAACCATTTCTGACTTTTATGTCTCATTACTTGTACTCACTTAAAATCTATCTCTTTGTAGTTAATACATTTGTTTTATTGCTTTATCTAATCCAGTGTGGTTAACCAAAGTGTCTGGGAAACTCCATTTGGGGTGGCAAGTTCTCTGCATATTATTTCTATTAAAGCAATAATGGACTTTATATAAGCTTGTATTGTCCAGGAGAGGCCTAGGCAGCACTGGACATAAATGTCTTGGGGAAAACCTAATACTGGGGGTGTGTTGGGGTCACTCTGCAGTATAACCAAGGCTAGTAAGAGCCAAGGCGTGTCTGGCTGCAGCACACACACAGAAATAACTGGGAGTGACTTGCATGCTGGAGGCTGCTTGTGAGCAGTCCAGGCTGGAGGCTACAGCTGCAAAGCATTGAAAGGGCACCCCAGGTTAGAGGGCAGGGGTGACACCACTACTCCTTAGTCTGGATTGCACCCTGTTATGTCACATATGGCTTGGGGGGAAGTCATGCCAGCTCAAAGAGTCTTGTGTGAGGGTGGAGTTGTGGGGGTGAACCTAGGAGAGGTTGTTGGATCCGTAATTATCTGGATTTAGCGGTGTGGATCTCACACACCATGGATGTGAAGACTGTGGTTGCTACTCCAGTTAATAGGAATTGCAGCCTCATGAGCTTACCTGTGGTTTAGGTGGGTTGATTTTACCCCTGGGCTAGTCTTGTCTGTATTTAGAAAGGGGTGAATTTCACTCAGGGTGAAATTTCACTCAGGGTAATTTCACTCAGGGTGAATTTCACATCATGGGAAATATCTGACTTCTGCTGGATGCATTTATAGTCAGAAAAAACAAATATTGAAAACTTACCATTCAAACAATATTCTCATCATTTTATCTTTCTTCATTTTAATGTAGTTGTAACATTTAGAGATGTATGTGATTTCCATGGCACAGCTGCTGAGCGTTTTGGCAATTTGGAGAATATCTACACAGTACAACCAGGGGAAAAAATCAGTTGCAGAATCAAATTGGTCTCTTCTGGCACACGAGTGCCATCCGATGAATAATAAGCTCGTTTCAGCCGGTTTTATTTTTTAGGGTAAGGAGCTCTTTTTTTAAATTTTTTGTTTATTTTATTTATCATGCGAGGTAATTTGAGCTCTGGTATCAAACATGAAGTGTTCTGCCAAGAAGGGATTAAAGGAGCAAATTCTATGGAAAGAAACTGGGTTTGTCAGTAAAAGACTAAGAGATTTTATTTACCAGAGTTTTGCAATCAGCACTTTTAATCTTCATCACAATTGGGCTATTCAAAGGCCAAGAACATGCTTCAAAGGCCATTAAAGAATAATCCAAAAACTAGTGGGTGTAGGACTCGAATGTGAAAATGTGATCAAATTGGCATCAGCTTGTGTGTGTCTGAAGTCCAGGATAGTCAGTACACCTGCTTGTTAAGCAGGAAGGTATTTTCACAGTCAGCAAGTTCACTGTGTTAATGTGAAAGGTGAGAGTAGTGGGGGAAGGAGCCGTGCTAGAGCTCCAGAATCAGGTTGTCTAGTGAAAGAATACTAATTGCTCAATGCCACTGTTGATCTGAATGGCAAATATGAAACTCAAATAAATAATAGCATGACTTAAATAATTGCATTAAGGGCTCAATCCTGCAAGGTACTGAGCATTCTTAACTCCCACAGAAGTCAACAGGGAGGGAGGGAAATCAGAACCTCTAAGTGCTCAGAATCTTGAAGGATCAAGCCACAAATTATTTTGGCACTGGTGGTAAAAGTGTAATGGTGTTAAGGAAGCCTGAAATTAATCTAAGTTATTTCAACTCTTTTCTGTTGAAAACTGAAGGCAACAACAACTAATGAGCACACGAACCAGTGCAATATACCAGGCCAGATTCTGCTCTCATCTGCACTATAAGTCCAGGAGAACTCCTTGTGACTCTAGTTTTGTGCTGGTGCAAATGAGAACAGTTTGGCTCAGTGAGCCTAAAAACTACAAAAAAGATTTGTGATGTTAATTAAAAACTGAAACAAGGACATTTTTTCCTACCTGAAAATTAGCTTTCTGTAAAAAGTCTTCACCTATCTGACATCATGCTTTGCTCCACCTTGTCATGTGATAGACCAGACAGACAATTTTGTGGCCAGGGCTTAAGGGCCAGATTTTTTAAGCTATTTAGGAACCTAAAGATGCAAATAGGTGCCTACTGGGATTTTCAAAAATGCTTAGGTATCCAATTCCCACTAGGCAACTATCTGCATCTTTAAGTGCTTAAATATCTTTAAAAATCTGGCCCTAAATGACTTGCCCAAAGACACACAGAAAGTCTGTTGCAGACCTGGAAAGAAAACCCAGGTCTCCTGACTCCCAGCTTTCTGCCTTTAACCCAAGACTATCATTCCTCCAGTCAGATTTGCTCTTTCTGCTAGGACCTTCCTGCGAACACTGGGAATAGAATAGATAAGAGCAAGCTTGGGTAGCAGAAGACCTTGCTAGGGGACTGAGAAGCCATTTATATTGCCCCGCCTATAGTACCTTTGAATCTTTGGAACTTCAGAGCAATTGGCATATGAAGACAAATATCCTTTAAACCTACAAACACCAGGAAATTGCCTGGCTTAACCCACACTATGATGTGCCTACCTCTCTCCATCAGAGTCTGCAGTTGACTAAATAGCTGAACCACTTCAAGTGGAGCACAGAACTTTTTTTTGGAATTGAAAATAAGGGGACAGACTATATTCCTGAGAAAGGCTTCTGCCATGAAGGTGGACATACTCTGGAGTCCTGCCGTGTGATGAAGAGCTTGTTTCATTGCTCTGCTCTTCCCCAGGTGCGAGAAGATGGAGGAGGGCCAAGTCTGTGCTTTAGAGCAGCGGTTCCCAAGCTGTAGGATGTGTACCCCTGAGAGTATGCAAGCCATCTCTGGCAGATACGCAGGAGAAATTGTGTAAAGGTAGATTTTATTTATTGCATTTTCATAATAGGCTACTCAGATGAAGCTTTAAAATCCCGTGGGAATTTGTTATATAAAATACAGTCGTTAGTTTACTTCAAGATGTACCAATGAGAACACAGACACATCAAGACCCTGAGGTACAGAGCCCTCACCTCCAATCACTGTACAGAGTGGGTTCAGTTGCCCAGCAACTGTCCAGTCTAACAGAGCTCAGAACTTACTCAGAGTTCTTTTTTTTTCCAGTTGTATATATTGTACTGTAACTATATCTGTATGTTACAGTAAAATATGGACAGACGGCGAAAGATAGGTAGTGTTAAGAAGAACACACAAAGTATCAATGATGAGAAGGATAGGGGTACGTGAGCAGCTGGTACATCTGGAAGGGGGTACATGGGCAGTTGGTAGACCCAAGGGGGTACACAATAAGAAAAGTTTGGGAACCTCTGGTTTAGAGGGAAAGAGTGGAACTGCATGAAGCACACTGAAATGATGATAGGCAGAACACACTGCACGTCTGTGAAGGAAATGCACTAGTTTGAAATGAAGTTTTTCCTTTAACAGGCAAAGTGAGAGATTTACACTTCTGGCAACAAAAACTCTTAGCTGGCTTTAGTTTATTCCAGCAGCTCTGGTGTTAGATAGCTGATTGAACCTGTATCTGAAATAAGATGTATTCAACGAGCTCCAGAATATTTGGCAATCTAAGTGGAAATAAGAATTGTCTGAGGAGTTCACAGAGATTTTATCTCATCCTGGAGATCTTAAAAATAGTCAAGGGAATCCCCAAGCAGTTTCCTGCCCATAAAGAAGACTGCAATTTGGCATTGTTTTGACTGAATGAAGACATAGGATGAGATTATTGGTCAGTAGCAGCAAAAGCAGTGACCTGTCTCAGAGAGGGAGATATTTTAGGCCTTGTCTACACTACACAGTTTTGTCAACAAAAGTCAGCTTTTGTTGACAAAACAGTGGAGGTGTACACATTGAAATGCTTCTCCTGCTGATATAACTCCCCTGCTATGGTGACATAATACAACCACATTGACCAGAGGCCTGGGGCTTATGTTGGCGGAGCTAGGGTGATGCAGTGTTGGTAGGGTTGCCAACTGTCTCATCACACAAACCCAAACACGCTTGCCCTACCTCCTGCTCCTGCTCCATCCCTTCCCCTTGCTCTGGGAAGGAATTTGGGTGCAGGAGGGGGCTCAGGGCTGGGGCAGAAGTATAGGAGGAGGTGAGGGGTGGGGGCTCCGGCCAGGAGGCACTTACCTTGGGCAGCTCCCAGTTGGTGGTGCAGCGGGGCTAAGACAGGCTCCCTGCCTACCATGGCCCTGCGCTGCTCCCAGAAGCAGCCAGCATGTCCCTCTAGCAGCAGCTCCTAGGCGGGGGGGCCAGGGGGTCTCCGTGCACTGCCCGCACCTGCAGGCACCGGCCCCCCCGCTCCCATTGGCCGCAGTTCCCAGCCAATGGGAGCTGCGGAATTGGCGCATGGGGTGGGGGCAGCATGCAAAGACCCACCTCCCCCTCCCTCCCGCCTAGGACCAGCTGTCAGAGGGAGTGCTTCTGGGAACGGCGCAGGGTCAGGATAGGCAGGCAGCCTGTCTTAGCCCCACTGCGCTGTGGACATTTACTGCCTAAAATCTCCCGGTTTGGCTTCAGTAGCCTCCAGGAGATAGGGCCTGATTCCAGGAGACTCCCGGCAAAACCGGGAAGGTTGGCAACCCTATAAACAGAGGTGATAAGCCCTGGGGGGCAGCTGGGCTCCTGGTAGGGAGCTGCACAGAGCTGAGAGCCCTGGCTGTTAATCCTCCACACTGCCCCTCTTCAGTCAGTGGAAGTGCCCCTGGTGAGGACGGACACCTCCAACAGAAGGAGGGTAGTGTGGACATCAGCCACCGCAGGAATTAACGTGGTGGCTATAAGTCGACCTAAGATAGGTCGACTTAAGATTGCAGCGTGGACATAGATAAGAGAGAAGTTATGGTCATGAGGTCCAAAGAGGAATTCTGATGCCAAAGGGAGGGAATTCCATTGGACTATTCCTACTTCTAAGAGACTTCCTGATGTAAAATCTGTAACCATCTCCCTAATATGCCATGGCAGAGCTGGTGGAGATGCCCTTGGTAACAAAATCATGGCCATTAAGAATTAATATTTAGAGAAGACCCAAAGGACGCTAGGAGCTTTACAGAACATATAAAAGACACACACACCCTGCCCCAGGGTGGCTAATTTTAGATATAATAAAACAAGTAAGAGCAACACACAATGGAAAGAAGAGGGTCCAAGAGAATGGAAAACGTGAAGGTGAGGATTACACAAAAACAAGGTTATATATTTCCTGATGCACACACATTGCACATGGCTTCCCCATATTCATTTTTAAATTATGTTTTTTTCCGCATCTTATGCCCTGCTACTTGTCAAACTTTCTGTCAGACACAGACACGGCTTTGGGAAAATGGGGATTTCGGGATGGGGTTTTTTTTTGGCAAAGTGAGCGGGCTCTTTCAACAGAGAGTGCTATGCAACCTAGTCTTGCCATGCTTGAGATGGAAAGAATCGCATTAAAGGTGCTCCCATTTAGTTTGATTTTTTTTTTTTTAAACCAGATTTTCAAGAATACCTTCGGTTTGGTTGGCACAGTTAATGCTGGGCAAAAGTGGTAGCATTCATTTCCGCAAAACTGAAGGACAGAATTAGGCCCCTTTAAAAATCAGACCCATTATAGTCTTATGGTGGTAGGCTTCTAGGAAAGCAGTGTGAAACTTTTTTCTGGATTAGAATTCTATTTATTTTAATGAAAGAAAAATTGTTATGAGAACTTTAATATGGTATGCTTTCCGTGTCTTACAAGAGCTGTTTTGTGACACAATAAATAAATTTGATATCGAGGGTTTGCTTCTCTTGTAGAACAAAGAAAAGGAGGACTTCTGGCACCTTAGAGACTAACCAATTTATTTGACCATAAGCTTCCGTGAGCTACAGATGCATCCGATGAAGTGAGCTGTAGCTCACGAAAGCTCATGCTCAAATAAATTGGTTAGTCTCTAAGGTGCCACAAGTCCTCCTTTTCTTTTTGCGAATACAGACTAACACGGCTGCTACTCTGAACCCTGTAGAACACCACCATTCATTTTTAAAGGACAAACTGCTGAGATGATTTATATCAATTTAACTGATCAGAGGTTAAACATGAGTCAAAGAAACATATTGTACTCTTAGAAAAAAGCAGATTTCTCTGTCTGACATTCACTAACACATTTAAAAGATAAGTGAAGAGATCATTCTTCTTAGGCATGAAGAAATCTCTTTTCACTATTAACATCGAATGCCTTACATTTCTTTACAAGATGATGTCCATCAGTCTCTACCCAACCAAGAAACATAATTTAGTTAATCTTTTGCCCTATTCAGGAAAACCCATAGAGCTGGATTCTGGCTGCCAGGCACACATAGGTATGTGTGCGCACACACACACAAACACGAACATACAGAAGACAGGGTGCATGGGACAAAAGTTTTCCAGCCCTCTCTTGGATCCTCTCCAAAGCTGTGGGGAGGATGCTTTGCAAACCATCTGCAACAGAAATGATGGCAGAGCGTTCTGGGGTTAGGAGTGGGGCAAAGGTCCATACCTTGGTGCTCAAACATCCTTTGACCCAGTGGCAATGGCAACTATGTTTTCCTTCCACCAAAGCAGATTTGTCATGCTCCTAACAGGAATAATCTGTATCGCGTGCCTTTGAATATTGCTGCTTAGAATACTGTACCGGTGTAGTATGGGGAACATTGGTGGAGGAATACAGGCACACAGAATGCTGCTCTGCCAGCAAATGTGTACACCTGTTCTTGCAGCTATTGACTAAGGAAGTCTGAATTTGATCCACACCCCTCATTATCCATTTCTTTTTTTAGATTATATAATGATCACAATCACAGGTACAAAGAAACCAGCATAAATATACAATCAAAAATTGTTTGAAAATATAGTGCAGACTTGTAATCAGTAATGTTAAGGTCTGAGATCTCATATTTAACCTTTTTTATATAGCTTTAGTGGTAGAAGTACAAAGTATGCAATTACTTGACCTATGGGGTATAAATCAGCATAATAAACTACTCAGATTAATCAAAGAAAACAACATGATATTTCATTAATAAGCTATATACTTATTGTAAGCACCTACAGTTCAAGGAAAAATACATTAATCGAAAAAGAGGGAGCTACAGCATCATCCAGAGAGAACATATTTAGAAAAATAGAAGTATTTTTAAATATTACACAGTGAAAAGACAATTCACTGTCCTAGTCTTGAGTGTCTGCCTGTCTGAAATCAGTCAATTAGAACTCTCTACAGTGCCTTAAAAATTACATTTTACACTTAAGCCAAAGACCTCAGCAGCAAATGTCACTGACTGCCAGACCATTCTGAAACCCTACCCTATGAACACTTCTAACACTGTTAATGTATTAGAGAAACCAGGTGGGATCAACACGGCTACAACAACACTGCAAACTATTAGCCTATGACCTACCAAGCTGATTTAAAAGTGGGGGAAAAAAATTGGGACAGGATACAGTTGTAATAGGAGCAAAGCCATTGAAATTCCTTGTGCTTACACATAGCCCTTGATTCCACTTCACTGTTTCTTTAGTACATGGGAACCCTGATAAACAGGGCTATTTTCAGTGGAACAAGATTATGATAGTATGGACCTTGAAATGTCTCTTAAACAAAGCATACTGCACCTGGGAGAAGACAAAAGACTGGGTCGTAACCAGAAAATCTCAGTTTTAATGTTCCTTACTCACCCAAAGAGTAGATCTTTACATTAATAAAATAAGCACATAAATATGTAAAAGTCTTTGTTTTGTTTATAAACTGCAACACTGGTTAAAATCTGTCAACATTTTTATTATGAATTCTTGTTTCCAGGGTCTTTAAACTTGGCCATAAAAATGTAGTCCCAGATGAAACTTAACATATTAGCTTACAGGTTTTTTTAAAAAGCTCCAATTTTTTAAGGCTATCAAGGTGTAAAAGCCAGAAGTGTGTTGTTGAAGATGATTATTTGCTTTTTCTAGACAGGAAAAATAGCTGTCTTATTTATTTTTCAAACTTATGGGTGATTAATAAATCGTGAGTTGGAAACACTGTTTTGGCTAATTTAAATAAACCAAAACTATGTAGGTCTTTCATTGGAAATATATGTAAATATATGTTACCCCTTAAAATTGCTTATGTAGTTACTGTGCATTGGCTCAACTCTAATGGCCCCACAGGAGCAGATTCTTGGGTGAATGATCTACAAATTTAAAAATATTTATGTTGGCCCTGACCAGACAAACTGAAATGGAACCATATAATCCATATTTTTAAAAGTTTCTAATTATGTATCTACCTACTCCAGTCAACATTATGAAAAGCCAACTTCCTAGTTATGTAGTTACTCACTCCAGAATGACACCACAGGAAACTCAGTCACAAAAGTATATACTTAAATCATGATCAAAGGCCTTACCTAACTGCTCAAAAGCAACTATCTGGGCCTAGCTCACACTGCTCTGCCATTTCTTTCTTTCTTTCTTTCTTTCTTTCTTTCTTTCTTTCTTTCTTTCTTTCTTTCTTTCTTTCTTTCTTTCTTTCTTTCTTTCTCACAAAAAGGGGGTAAGTTGAGGCTGAATAGTTATCTGGATTTTCAGCCTTAACTGAATTTCCTTGTTTTTGGGATGTTAGGTCAGATCGTTAACATTATAGGCTTGGTACTTGCACAAAGTAATCTTTCAACTTGAAACATGTGTGATGTGGTAGCTGCTCTTCTCCCCCCACCAGCTTTTGTCGGTGAACTGGTATGGTTAGATCTTTCAAATGAACAGGTGTACTTTCTCCCTTCTTGTGATATGAAAGAAGCATAAAACTCGATTACAGCAATTTATGATCTCCTAACTTGCATGGACTTGTATCCATGACACAAGCAGCTTTATGTTCAAATTCAAGACCTGATAAAATGGGAAGTTAAAATTAACCTCAAGCCCTTTATAGATGAAAACCTCAACAAATAAACAGTGGTTTAGTGGCATGGCAATCTGCCCCTTTAAATCTATGAACTAGCCCAAGATGTCTATTTTGAGTTAGGATTTTTAAAAAAAAAAAACACAAAAAAAAAACATTCTGATGAACAGAGGAGTAGCCTGTGATTCATACTGGGGTAAGTTAAAGCAAAGTTTACCACCACCAATTAAAAGCCTGCACTGTACATTTTTCTTGCCTCCTGTCTATAAAAAGTCTAATGCTCTCTTCATTCAATAGGTGGTTACACAAAGTATCTGAAGCTGCAAATATTTATACATCAGCGGAGTAATAATATGGAAAATGTCAGAAATATTTCATTTCTGTTAGGCTATATTCTGCAATTTAATGATGTTATTTAAAAAAAACAACACACCCTCAAAACCCTGTGCTCCTTAAGTGTAACATAGAAGCTCAATCTGGAAATCAGACATTCTTCAGATCTTGAGAAATATATCAAAGCTCTGATTCTCATTTACATTAAAGCCTCTTTACACTGTGGGAGAGCATGGTCTCAAAATGGGTGTAAAATAAAAAGGGGTCTTTGCATAAATAGCCCTACATTTTGACCGAAAGAGGCTTTAGCCTTAGCCTTATTTTCCTGTTAGTGGCTACAAGTCTCACCAAGCTGTTCAAATTTTGGTCAGGCTAATGTGCAATTTTCATGGAGGGGGGAAAAAACAACTAAACTGGTGATTTAGCATGAGAATATCAATGAGGAAACATTAGCAGTTCAATTGCTATCATTTTCTGACCTACACCTATAAATTCACAGGCTAAATGTATCAAAATTATATTTTAAGAAGCAAAGCAATATACTAAATACATTTCCGGAAGTAGCAGCTGAATCCCTAGAGGAGTGTGAAAGAGTTATATTGCTCTGAAGTTGTACTACTGAAGAGGTCTAAAACAGAACAAGAAAAGAGGGATAGTTGATGTTAAACCTGATACTCTGCTACGCATATAGTGTTCCAAAGTAGTTGAAGAATGCAAGTCTGCTACTAATACCTCCACCCATGTAGCCATAATAATACATTCATTTTCTTTGATAGCAATATATCTGAAGGCAGAAGAAATCAAACTTACTTTGTTCTCCAAATCAGACTCTCAGCAAGGTGACTGCCAAAAGTCTTTAGAGATGTAAGACCAGATCCTCTGCTGGTGTAAATTGGAGCAGCTCCAGGAAGGACCTATGTGCTCCTTGAACTTTTCTGCATACTTTTTTTTTTTTTTTGCAATGCAATTCACGATAGCATGTTGATTTAATTCAACAACTCACTTACTTCTCAGTAGTGGCCAGACCCAGACCCTGTACGCACTGAAGTCAATGGGAGGTTTGCAAGTGACTTCAATGGCCCCACGATCAGGCCCGAGAAGATAAGGATATATAACGAACACTTTAGTTACAGAAGTAATACACTTTTCTACAAGTAGTGCAAAGAGTGCTGCACGCTAACCCAGATTTTAAAAAATAGAACACTGAAGAAAAACTATTGATTCGAAACCACTATAACTAGTTCTATCCAGAACACCAGGGGAGAAGCTTGATCAAATCTATTTCATTCTGACTGGAAGGACAAAGTTTAATTCCATCAAGCAACAGCATTTGCTAAGATAAATATGGTCATTTACCTTAATTTTAGATGTGCTTAATTATACATCTGCATTTTTGACAATTTTGTAAAATATACAGGAGTCATCTGATTCAATGCCAACTGAATTTCACCTGATTTAATGGATGCAAAGTAAGATTTCAGAAAATTATCCAAGACTGGGTTGCTTGATTTCATTCATATTATCTGGACTTGAATCACAAATGAAGTCAACATTTTGAGTCCCCTCTTAGAAGTTTTAATTAAAATAAAAGCTATAGAATATCCTTATATCACAAATGTTTGCTCTTACTAGCAGTGCAAGTACTTAGTTCTAGACTGGTCTTCTCTGCTGAACAATGGGCTCAGAGCTTTTGTGTGTAAATGGTTTCTTAGGAAAACTACTGCAAGTTGCTGACAGTGTGTCTCCTTCACAAATGCATATAATTCACTGACTAAATATTCATCAGGGAATACAGCTACATATACAAAAAAATCCAACAGTACAGCATCTTTTTTTTTAAGAAGGCTTGAAGAATTACAGTCCCAAGACATCTGAGGATAACACCATGAACTCTACTGTCCAAGTGAAAGTTGCTACAGTAGATGCACGTTAAAAAGGTGCTAGACTTTAAAAAAACATATGGTCACTTGTTAGAAAAAAACCCCACAGCTGAATGCTGCAAGGTAAGCGAAGAAAATCTGTTCTATGTGCCTTTCTCACCCCCATCTTCCTCCCACTGTGTTTTATCAAAACGTCACAAGTGACCTCTGGAAATGGAATTGCCATTAGAGAGACAAGGTGGGGGAGGTAACATCTTTCATGGATCAACTTCTGTTGGTGAGCGGGACAAGCTTTAGAACTACACAGAGCTCTTCCTCAGGTCCCGAAGAACTGCTTTTCATGTAGGCCACCCTACCATCACAGCTGTTGTGCTGTCTTCCATGCATCTCCTGGTTACCAAAACAACATGGAAGTTATTTGTGGCAGGGGGAAAAGCAACCTGAAGGGCCATCTAGTACTGCAGACTATGTTAAGACTTTGATGACCAACAGCGGTTCCTTCACTTTAGGGGAGGTTTCAGGTACTTACCCTGAATCTGACTCTGAGGCTGAGGGTTAAAAGCAGTGGTGTGGCTCAAGGAAGCTCGTGGGTTAGGTGTGGGGGCTGGGTGATGTGGGCTGACCCTCATGGCTGTGCGACGCAACTGCTCCAGTTCACTCAGACGCTCTGAAAAGGACAAGCTCCCGGGCTTTGTCTGTTCATCTAGTTTCTGACGATGTCCTAGTGTGGGAGGGGGGGAAAAAGATCAGAAAATCTCACTGACATATGCCTTTTTTTTCCTCAGTCCATTGGCAATGTACCTAACTGGCTAGTGGCCATCTGAAATTCAGCAAAGACTGTTTGCTCTGTATTAACAGGAGACACAATCAAGTCATGCACAGTAATGATATCACAAAGCGGTGTAACTCTTATGAGGTATGGACTACTCAAAAAAAAAATCCACTAGAAGTCACAGCACCCTATTATCCCTATTATTGTGTATAAAAAAGGTGCATTTGGTGGGGCGAGGGCCTTTCAAATACATATTTTCAGCTTCTGTCACCTAAACCTGTACTGAAGTAGCTCCTCAAGCATTCAAACCCAGATTGTCATAATTCACTGCAATTAGACAAGGAATGATACTACAGAAATAAAACCCCAACCCCAAACAAATAATGTTCTCGGATGCTTTAGGAACTGCTCTTTACAAATGAACAGGAAAGGAATACAAGACACCGTGTTTAACAAATGGAAACTATGGGGAAACAAAGTGTCTTTTACTAATATCGGGCGTTTCCAAAACATTAAAAGGTTGGACTGTCCCGTCCCCTGCTGTGCCCTGAAGAACATCTTGCGAGATAATGCTGATGTACTCGTTGCTATCTTAAGTGGTGTATGCCAGTGCACAGTGAACTCAGCTGCCATCCCAGGGGAGTTTCAGAGCCAGTGGCCATGGGGGAAGCCCTGGTAAGCCCTGCTCCAGCCTCCTGGTAAAACTTTGTTGGGTTGGTGGTGGTGGGAGGGTGAGGTCTGGAGTATGTGAGCATGGGGGACAGCCTTTGGAGAAAGCAGTGGAATGGCACAGATCCAGCACAGAATTTCCAAGGTCTATTGGTTCAGGGGATGAAAGCCCTGTCCAGATGCACAAGGGCACCATGAAAGGACAACTCTGAGTCATCTCTTTCCTGCCTCCTGGGGGTGGAAAGGAGTTCGCTAATTGCCTAAAAGTTTACATATTGTCACCACTTTCCATCCCATTTGTGTCCCCTTGCTTCCAGTTCTATATGATTAAGCTCACTATCAAAGTATCTCGTCATTAGAGCCTGACACCATGTTGCTGAATGCAAATGAAAGATTCTAAATGTAAACATACAGCTACCAGTGTTGCACCTGAGACCTATCACCAAACGAACAGAGAGTGCTCTCTGAAAAGTTCTGTCTGTCCCCTACAGTACAAAGCACTCTTTCACAGAGCTGTAACAACACTTTAATCGAGACATAGGCACTTCTTTTTTCATTCTAGGGGGGAAATGTACATTTAAAAGCAGTTCCCAGTAGCTACAATTCTAAAATTAAATTCTATAACTCGCATTATGGTTCCAAATCTCACTGGCTCAGTTTTCTTTCTCCGACCAGACCCTTTGGCGCAGCTTGCACTTTCTCAGATTCCACACTGCACTATAAATTATCCCAGGGAAAAAAATTAAAAAGACACAGTCTAGAGTCGTGATTTTATCATTAAGAAGGCTTTAAGGGGAAAAAAAAGAGACTTTCATCCAACACTTTAGTAGTTCAAACACAACTTTCTTTCATTTGTCAGCAATGCAAATCTGGATTCTGATTCAAATCCTTAGCTTATGGCACTTGACTTGAATGCAAACACACTGAGTCACGCAAGCTGTGTACATATGTAAAATGTCTCGTACATTCTGATTATATTAAACATGAGCCTGCTGGATTGAAGGCCCCTGGGCCAGGATTCAGAGTAACCCCTAGCAAGTCTATTGACGTAATATATGTTATTCTCAAATCAATCAATTTATGCTTTTAATTTAGTGCTCTGTGTAATGTTTTACCCCCTTAGCTTCCCTCCTTCTTCTCTGTCAGGTGCTGCTCTCATGGCATCACATATTATTCCTGTGGCATGGAAATTAAGGGCTTGTCTGTACAACCCCTAGATATACTGGTGGCACTTGAGTAACCCCACTGAAGTCAGTGGGATGAGGGCTGGACAAAAGCTGGTGAGATGAGAGCTCCCCTTCCTGTTTCAATTTACTTTAAGCACTCTGAGAGTGCACCTGCTCCAGTACCCAGGATTCTTTCAACCAGTTTACAAAATCCTCTCTCTAAGGCCAGCTCTACACTTAAAAATTAGCTTTCACCTTGCTACATCACTCCAGGCTGTGAAAAAATTGTGTGCCTCGTGCAATGTAATTCCCTCCACCTAACCACCCGTGTAGACACGGCTAGGTCGACAGAAGAATTCTTCCATTGGCCTAGCACCTCTCTGAGCGGGGCGTTAACAACATCAGCCCTTTCCATCAATGTAGGAGGCAAAGTGTCAACGTGCGATAACGGCACAGCTACGTGTGCCCTACGTGACCAGCGCAGTTCAGTGCGAAAGCCTGGCAGCGGGAATCTCTGTGGCGAGAGCAAGGGATTGGAGGGGGAGGATTTGAACCAGGACTTTTAAGATTCCACTGATGTAAATGTTACTTAGAAGAATTACAGGATTCCCCTGGCTGCGTCTTGAGGAAACGGTCATTTGTTTTGTGTGGCAGCTTTGTGATGGGAGCTACTGAGACATATCACTGGAAATGTCATTTCAGGTAAGTGCCACTTACTGCAAAAGCGAGTGGTTGGTTTTTAACCAACCGAGCTACGCAGCCTTTTTCTGCGAGATGACGCTGGCAGGCAGCAACATAAGAAGTTTAACGTCACAAGCGTCTGCGCAGCGTCAACATGCAGTATCGGAAAAATGTAACTAATATAAATGGCTTCCCCAGGCTACAAAAATGCATGGGCTGAGTATTCCCAGAGCAACGTATTTATTTATTGGCTTTACTCGGAGCAGTCTGCAAACGTTGGTGAATGTATCCTCATGTCAGCCTTGTGAGGGAGGGATTTATTACTATCCCCATTTTATAGGTGGGGGAATTGAGTCACAGAAAGAAAAATTGACTTGCCCACAGTAACAGAGTGAGTGGCAGACTCCTGACGCCTAATTTAGTGCTTAATCACAAAACCATCCTTCCTCTGTATGTGAGGATGGCGAATGATGGAACAGGTATTCATTCACAATGCAGTCCTCTCACACTTTATAGCCCATGAAAATAGTGACAGTATTGAGTTTAAAGGGAACAAAGGGAACCAGTC
Source organism: Lepidochelys olivacea (assembly GCF_965140295.1). Lineage (NCBI taxonomy): Eukaryota > Metazoa > Chordata > Testudines > Cheloniidae > Lepidochelys > Lepidochelys olivacea. The sequence continues at coordinate 165,496,360 of NC_140411.1, read as the reverse complement.
ACAGCAGAGAGGCAGAGAGAAAATAACAGAGAGGTAATAATATTAAGGGTGAACATAAAAACATTTAGGTGTTCTGTATTTATGAAACAGAATAATTTGTGGTAGGTCACTTGCCAGACCGTGATTTGTTTTCCCTCACATGGGTTAGTCAATTGAACAGTCTTCTTCTTGTTCTCTTGTGGGCCAGATCCTCACCTGGTATCAATTGGTGCAGCTCCATTGATGTTAATGCTTTACAGCAGTTTAGGATTTGGCCCTGAAAATCTGATTCTCTTCGCACTCCAGCTTGTGTAAAGCGGAAGTAACTCCACTGAAATCAGTGAGGTGTGAAACTGATGTAAGAAAGGAGAATTGGGCTCAGCGCTTGTAGTGCCAAATGATAGATTATACTTGACACTGGGGCCCAACCCTTCATTCCTTGCCTTCTCAAAACTCCCATTGCTTCTGTTGCGTCAAGTGTCCTCTGAACACAGAGAGGGAAGAAGGGGGTGGCAGGTTTTTTCCTGGAGTGCAAGGTCATGGAATTAATGCAGTATTTAGGACTCTATTTAGAATAAACAGGGCATCCAATCTGTTTGGTTGAATCACATTTTTATATCCCTTTTAAATATCACCTTCTTTGCACAGAATTTGAAATAAGGTGCATAGCAAAAACACTAACTGTTCTGATATTTTTACTGAAATAATGAAACATGAAAGTCATTTTCCTCTAAATGGGGGAAGTGCAGTTTTATAGGCTTTAAGAGACTGTAGAGCATTCAGCTTGGACTGGGTCCATCTGGCTGGAATGCTGGATTTTGAAAATAACAAAACCAAAATATCTTGGCAGCCCCCATTTTTTTGCACACTGAATGTTAATTGTAAATGTTTACTCATTTAGTGTTTAATATTGTGGCTGGCCATAGGGATACAATGTCAGCATTTCTAGTTGCCTCTTGCTTCTTGCAAAAAGAAATAAACTCCAGAGTTATCTTCCTTTAAGCCTACTTTATTATTTATTTCTTTAAACTTCTTACATATTTATATTTACAGAATCAGGTGGAAAAGAAGAGAAGATAACAAGAAAAGACATAAAATATGAATATGTTTAGTCTTCCAGTCCAAAACCTCAAGCTACATTACCTCCTCTTTGAAACTGCATATTATTTTAAGAGTAGCCTTGGCAGAATTCAATTTTTATTTTTAAAATAATTTTGATGGACAAGATCAATGTTTATTTTTAAGCACATTTTTCAATTTTTATCAATTAAAATTTTCACCATTGTGGTACACTGGGAGGGGGAGGGTCAGACAAAAATTATTTAATGACAGTAGACATTGGAATTCAAAAAGTTAAAGCTTTATAACCATTACAACACAAACTGTCAACATCACATGCCAAAATATACAAAGTAAATATCCTGAAATGTTGGTATCTGCAAGCATTTATAGATGTTAGACATTCCCACTATGATCTCTCCCTACTATGGGACTCAGACTTCACAACCTTAGCTGCCTTTCTGGCAGCTCCTGAACTTGTCTGGGCATTTCTATTTCTCCACCCTGATAATCCAACTTGTACATGTGTTAAATTAGTTTTCCATGTTCTTTTTTTCCCCATCCTCCTGTTTAAACCTGTTCTGTTCAAAAAAGTACATTCTGGGTTGACAAGAACTGTAGAGCAGTGGTTCTCAACCACAGGTCCGCGGCCCCCTGGGGATCCATGAACACTTTCAGGGGGGCCATGAAGCTGGGAGCGGGGCAGGGCTGAAGCCGGCAAACTTCCCCCCCACAAGCCAGGAGCAGCAGGGGGCTGAAGCCAGAAGCCCCAGCACCCCCCTCCAAAGCTGGAAGCCGCATTGCGGGTTCCCCCACCCCGCGGCACGTGTACACTGCCCCTAGCTACCCCCTGCATGCACACAGTCCCTAGCTAACCCCTCCCTGCACCCTGAGCTACTTCTCTGCCTGCACACAGTCCCTAGATACCCCTCTCCCTGTACCCTGAGCTACCCCCATGCTCGCACACAGCCCCTAGCTACTCCCTGCATGCACACAGTCCCTAGCTACCCCTCCCTGCAGCCTGAGCTACTCCCCTGCCTGCACACAGCCCCTAGATACCCCTCTCCCTGTACCCTGAGCTACCCCCATGCTCGCACACAGCCCCTAGCTACTCCCTGCATGCACACAGTCCCTAGCTACCCCTCCCTGCACCCTGAGCTACTCCCCTGCCTGCACACAGCCCCTAGATACCCCTCTCCCTGTATCCTGAGCTACCCCCATGCTCGCACACAGCCCCTAGATATCCCTCTCCCTGTACCCTGAGCTGTTTTCAAACTTTTTGAACTGAGTCCCCACTTGAAGTTATAATTTTTGGTTGCATATCCCACACAGCCCAGACAGGCTGGGTGGCCTCCTGAGTCAGTCAGGGGGTGGAGGTGGCGCTCCCTCCCTGGACCCCACAGTGCAGAGCTGGCTCGAGCCCTTGCTCCCCAAATAGAAGTAAAACTATGCCTATGCACAAGGGTCCCGCCCGCAGCGAGAGCCCCCACTGGGCCTTGGTGTTTTTATAACATGTTGAGGGTGGCCTCAGCAAGAAAAGGGTTGCGAACCCCTGCTGTACAGTACTAACTGGTAGCTAGAATATACCCTACCCAAACCTTAACAAAAAGGAAATTTGTTTTGCTTCCCATTCCTCCACCAACATTTCTACTGACTGGTGACTGATATGGATATGGATGCTGGCAGGCCAGGGGCCAGTTCATGCTAAGGTCCTCATGTCTCAACTGGACACTGACAGATACATAGCTGGAATCTGACTGGCTCACTTGTGAGTTAATATTGATAAAATAGGTATCGGAATTATCAGAAAGCGTTCAGTACTGAATGCTTGTGAGTTGCTGCATGCATTAATCTCACTTGTAATATCAGTGCTCCATATGGTACTGTAATATTTGAGCAGTTGTATGGTGAGTCTCTGTGATTGTGTGAATTGCCATTCAGGAGAGGGACATGAACTGGTGTGAAGAGCTGTTTTTCTACAGAAATTGTTACGCCACTCTCCAAAAAGGAGACCCATCAATACCAGACAGGCTATAGCTGCATCTTACCCTCCCTACATGTGGATTGAGATGCCATCAACAAAAGGACTAAAGACTGTTCTGCTCTGTCCCCATGAGTCATGTAAGTGGATTCCTCCCATCAGCTGAGTTTGCATATAGCAGGAAGGGCATAAAACCCCCAAACCAAAGGTGGTTGGATTCTAAGGGGTGGGAGAGGCAAAGTGTTTCTAGGCATAAGCAAGAGAACACCAGCTGTTTAAGCCTGGGCTAGCCCTAAAGGACGAATAGAGCTTGCGGATTATAGAAGCCTATATTACCTTTTCTAACCTAAGTCTGTAACTCATTTGTGTGACTATGTGTGCTTGCTTTAAACTTGTAAAATCTCTCTAATTTCCTTTTGCTATTTAATACATCTTCATATAGTTTACTGGAGGACTGGCTACAAGCATTGTCTCTGGTGTGAGACCAAAAGCGCAATTGACCTGGGATAAGTGACTGTGTCTTTGGGTTTAGGAGTAACCTGAATATTGCTGTGATTCATGTTACACGGGGCCATCTATCACAGCGATGTGCTCCCCTGGGAGGCAAGACAGACTGGAGTACCGAAGAGGCCTGTCTGTGTCTCCACGTTAAGGCTGTTAAAGTGCTTGAAGTGTCTGCACTTGATGTAGTTCGTTGGTGAAATCTAAGTTCAGAACTTACAACCGATGTGGGGTTTGTGCCCTGTTTTTTAACCGTCTGCCCTGAGGCTGGTACTCATGCACGTGCATCACTGCTGGGAGCATCACAAGGTTCACATGTGGGAATAGGCCAGCTCACTGACGTAACAATAATGCAACAGAGCATATGGAATGTTTTAAAGAAGAATCAGTTCATGGAAGTTACATTGGTTTTCAAAATTATACCCTCATCTTACTTTTTTTTAACCACAACATATGTACTTTTAAAAGAGCTAATCCCTGTCAAGGTTAGAACATGAGCAACACACTGCCAAAAGCCTCCTTTGTTTCTTTATTGTTTGCATTTTCCCTCACATAAACTTCCCTAAAAATATACTCCAGACATGGGGCTAAGGCCTTAAAAGTTAGGTCAACATGGCTACTGCACTCAGAGGTGTGAAAAATCCACACTCCAGAGCACAATAGCTATGCCAGCCTAACCCTCAGTGGTGACACAGTGAGGTTGATGGAAGAATGCTTCTATCGACCTAGCTACCGTCACTCAGGGCAGCGGCGTTCCTACACCAACAGAAAAACCACTTCCATTGCTGTAGTAGGCTGCGTCTACACTAAAGGGTTATGCCAGCAGAGCTACAGCACCTTAGCTATGCCACAATAGGCCACATCTACAGTCTGGGGACTAACACATAATTGCTGGCGACATGAATAAATGAACAGGTGTGGAAACAAAAGTAGAAAATGATAGCTCTGTCCAAAGTAAAAATCTAAAGAGACATTAGTTTCATACTGTTATTCCTTTTTGGTTAAATGATTTAATCAGTACATTTGAGGGCTTGCAAAAGGTACCAGATTGGGAACCTGGGAGAGTTAATTCCTTTAGGCAGTATATACTTCCTGATCCTACCTTGCCTCAACTGGAATGACAAAATCTAAGACCTGGCCTAAACTTAAAGTTAGGTAAGGAAAAATTCACACCCCCACCTAAACCCTAGTTACAGCTGTGTCGATGGAAGAGTCCCTCCATCAACCTAGCTACTGTTGTTTGGGAAGGTGGCATTCCTTCCCCTACAGAAAAAGCCTTCCATCAGTTTTGACTCTGTCTACACTACGGGATTATGCCTGCATTGCTACAATAACCATTGCTCATTCTCCGAGTCTAAGCCAGGGAATTACAACAGGAAAAGTGAATTTTCCCCACCTTAGCTATTTACTGTTCAAACTTGGACAACACATGAAAACATTATCCTTCTCCCATGAAAAAATTAGCTACACTGTTTCAGAGTAGCAGCCATGTTAGTCTGTATTTGCAAAAGGAGAAGGAGCATTTGTGGCACCTTAGAGACTAACAAATTTATTTGAGCATAAGCTTTCGTAAGCTACAGCTCACTTCATTGGATGCATTCAGTGGAAAATACAGTGGGGAGATTTATATACAAAGAGAACATGAAACAATGGGTGTTACCATACACACTGTAACCAGTGTGATCACTTAAGGTGAGCTATTACGAGCAGGAGAGCCAAGGCGGGAAGGGTGGGGGAAGAACCTTTTGTAGTGATAATCAAGGTGGGCCATTTCCAGCAGTTGACAAGAATGTCGGACAAGAACAGTGGGGGGTGAGGGTGGGGGAATAAACATGGGGAAATAGTTTTACTTGGTGTAATGACACATCCACTCCGAGTCTCTATTCAAGCCTAAGTTAATTGTATCCAGTTTGCAAATTAATTCCAATTCAGCAGTCGAGTCTGTTTTAGAAGTTTTTTTGTTGAAGAATTGCAACTTTTAGGTCTGTAATCAAGTGACCAAAGAGGCTGAAGTGTTCTCCAACTGGTTTTTGAATGTTATCATTCTTGAAGTCTGATTTGTGTCCATTTATTCTTTTACATAGAGACTGTCCGGTTTGACCAATGTACATGGCAGAGGGGCATTCCTGACACATGACGGCATATATCACATTGGTAGATGTGCAGGTGAACGAGGTTCTGCTAGTGTGGCTGATGTGATTAGGCCCTATGATGGTGTCCCCGAATAGATATGTGGACACAGTTGGCAACGGGCTTTGTTGCAAGGATAGGTTCCTGGGTTAGTGGTTCTGTTGTGTGGTGTGTGGTTGCTGGTGAGTATTTGCTTCAGGTTGGGGGGCTATCTGTAAGCAAGGACTGGCCTGTCACCCAAGATCTGTGAGAGTGATGGGTCATCCTTCAGGATATGTTGTAGATCCTTGATAATGCGTTGGAGAGGTTTTAGTTGGGGGCTGAAGGTGATGGCTAGTGGCGTTCTGTTATTTTCTTTCTTGGGTCTGTCCTGCAGTAGGTGACTTCTGAGTACTCTTCTGGCTTTGTCAATCTGTTTCTTCACTTCAGCAGGAAAATAAAATTAAAAAAATCTTTGCCTTCCTTGAGTACAGGGAACGTAATTTAACTCACAATTGTTTTGCTGTGCAATAGTTCAGAATACCTGACTTTTCAGTGAAATGGCGTGAACTTTTTCTTCTTTGACTTAACAGTCTCTCCACTGTAGTAATACTATGTAATGCCCAAGCAGGATTCCAGCTCATTGAGAGTTCATGAATTTCTTGTGGTTCTGCCTAGTCTTTATTTTATATTTTTGCACCATTTTTACTTCCTTCATTTTCTTTGCAGCTGCAGAGAGATATAGTAAGCTACTGTATAGTATTTTGAAAGCAGGGCCTCTGAGTAGTTTCCAAACTGCATACAAGCAGGTTATTCTTTAAGCTTGTTTTCTTTGGCATGGTGTTAGCAACACAGAATGAGTCAAACAGTATTAACTTTCAACAGGGAAGTGATGTGGTCAACCAAAACTGTTCGCGGCTAGATTGTGAAGATAGGTAGAGCAGGTAACCAAGACCAGTCCATAATGCAGTGTGTAGGCAGGAAAGGCAGGCAGATTCTTAGTAATTAAGTCAAAGTTACAGCCTAAACTTTTCTGCCAGTTTGTGTTAAGGTTACACCGTAGCCTTACAGTTCCTGATCACTCAGTCTTAGGAAGCTGGTCAGATTAGTTCTTTTCCTTGAACTATTATACTTTGGATGAAAAGTTTTATGCTGGAGAAAGAAATGGGAGCACTTTCCATCACTGGCTGGTTTAACTTCCTTCACATATCTCCCCTCCTCCATTTGTACATACTGCTCCTCATCTGTTCAGGGGTACGGAGAACAAATAAGATGCTCTTTCTGTGATAGGTAGGCTAATATTGTTTCAGATATTGACAGAGTATGCTGTAGGACAGACAAATCTTTCTTGGTTACTCCACAGATAGAAGTACACAGCCTCCTCTATACATCATTCTCCCTCTCTTAGGACATAGGAGTCGAACTCCTCTGGCAGAGGCCATTGCAAACATGTGAACAGCCTGGCCCCCATGAAACACCTTTTAACGTTTGTTAAAACTCAATTGCTTCTTCATTTTGCCCATCGTGGCTGATAGGCCAAAGGCAAGAATCTGAATCACCTCTGGAGCAGAAATTCTTTTCCAGGAACTTGTTCATTCCAGCGTATCAGAGAAGGATACAACAATGACAGCCTCCAGTGTTTCTGTGTGTCTACATGAAGGAAACAGGTACAGCGTCTGATAACAGAAGACAAGCTGAGCTCTGACTGCAGCAAAAAAGCATTTTTACTTCTAGCAATTAACCACAACGTGAAAGACACGGCTGCTCACTGGGAAGCAATGATGTTGTGCAGACACAAAGCTATGCCGTCACCCTGAGTGGCTACCATTCTGTTAAAACTCATAACTAAGAAAACTTCTTACTAAGCAGGACTCCATAAAAGCTCTGCATTTACAGCAGATTGTTTTGAACAACACAGCATCATGTAGGAATATTTTTGCTTTTAAATTCCAGTTCTAAGGGGCACGACTCCTCACTCCGATCCCCGCTCTTGGAGTAAGTGACAGGACCTGGAAAGCAGAAGAACCACAGGTGTTCCGCTGCATGGAGTTGGAGAGAGGAAGTGGACGGTGGAGATGTCATGTAACGGGACTTGGTGGAACTCCCTTGGCACACACCATTGGACTTCGCTCCAGGGCAGCTCTCTCAACAGCAATGCAGAAGGCATTTGGGAGAGGATGCAGAATGGGACAGAGGCAACGCCAGTAGGTCAACAAACTATATAGATCCATTGGCTAACCACCCTATGTGGTAGGCGCGTAGACAATTTATGTACTGCAGCCTGGAAACTGCAATGAGTTGGTTGCACAGCACATCCTAGGCTTGATTCCATTTCCCCTGATCCCACGCAAGGCCCCTACAGAAGCTTAGAACCTCTCATTGGTTCAGGCTTTAAATCAAGTATCAGAATATGGTCCTTAATGACAAAAGGAAGACTAAGGAAAGACAAGACAGATAAGTCTGAGAGAATTAAAGGGCCTGGTCTTGTGAGGTGCTGAGCAGCACGCTATAGGACTGGATTCTAAGTGAGAAGGAATAATCAACAGGTATATATCCAGCTGTCTACTTTGTGTGCTTTCTTCTGCCTGCTAAAATAAACATATTATGTTAAATAAAATAACTTGATTAGGTTGCCTATTAAACATCTTTGCTTACACACAAGTCTACTTGGTATTTCCCCATATTCCTATGGAACAGTCAGAAAGATGTACTTGTTCACCAGCCTTAATAATACAAGGTTCTCCTTGGATAAATGATGATCACCTCTCCTCTGTGTGCTGCAGGGGTTTGGCAGTGCTGCAGAGTCAGCTGGTGAGGAAGTGGAGTATTTACTGCATTTTTAGGGAGGGATTTTCAAATGCATTTGCACTGGCCTAACTCTGCTCCCATTGACCTTATTGAGAGTTTTACCATTGACTTCAATGGGAGCCGAGTTAAACCAATGTTGAACATGTCTGAAGATCCCAGAATACAAATACAAGTACAAATAAACACTTAAAAATATGCATCATGGTCAATAAATGAGATTGAAGGTTGTAAAAGCAAACACCCACTACAGAAATAAGGTCAGAAAGAATGAGAAGATTGAAGAGAAACTGAATGATTTGGTGACTGTTTTAGATTCAAAATTGAACTGTTTGAAGAAAGATGGATCAAGTAGGATGAACTGATGATTACAAAAAGAAACTAAAATAACTTTTATAATGAAGTGTATTCTTACTGAAACCCCTTCCCTATACTGCCTCAAATCTGCTATATATCTGACATCCTCTCATTTACTGCTCATGTAAGAAAGGAACTTGTACTGTCAGCAAAACTAGAGACAAGGTGAGGGAGGTAAAATCTTTTATTGGACCAACTTCTGTTCATAGAATCATAGAATCATAGAATATCAGGGTTGGAAGGGACCTCAGGAAGTCATCTAGTCCAACCCCCTGCTCAAAACAGGACCAATCCCCAACTAAATCATCCCAGCCAGGGCTTTGTCAAGCCTGACCTTAAAAATTTCTAAGGAAGGAGATTTCACCATCTCCCTAGGTAATGCATTCCAGTGTTTCACCACCCCCCCTAGTGAAAAAGTTTTTCCTAATATCCAACCTAAACCTCCCCCACTGCAACTTGAGACCATTACTCCTTGTTCTGTCATCTGCTACCACTGAGAACAGTCTAGATCCATCTTCTTTGGAACCCCCTTTCAGGTAGTTGAAAGCAGCTATCAAATCCCCCCTCATTCTTCTCTTCCGCAGATTAAACAATCCCAATTCCCTCAGCCTCTCCTCATAAGCCATGTGTTCCAGTCCCCTAATCATTTTTGTTGCTCTCCGCTGGACGCTTTACAATTTTTCCACATCCTTCTTGTAGTGTGGGGCCCAAAACTGGACACAGTACTCCAGATGAGGCCTCACCAATGTCAAATAGAGGGGAATGATCACGTCCCTCGATCTGCTGGCAATGCCCCTACTTATACATCCCAAAATGCCATTGGCCTTCTTGGCAACACGGGCACACTGTTGACTCATATCCAGCTTCTCATCCACTGTAACCCCTAGGTCCTTTTCTGCAGAACTGCTGCCTAGCCATTTGGTCCCTAGTCTGTAGCAGTGCATGGGATTCTTCCGTCCTAAGTGCAAGACTCTGCACTTGTTCTTGTTGAACCTCATCAGATTTCTTTTGGCCCAATCCTCCAATTTGTCTAGGGCCCTCTGTATCCTATCCCTACCCTCCATCTTATATACCTCTCCTCCCAGTTCAGTGTCATCTGCAAACTTGCTGAGGGTGCAATCCACACCATCCTCCAGATCATTTATGAAGATATTGAACAAAATCGGCCCCAGGACCGACCCTTGAGGCACTCCACTTGATACCGGCTGCCAACTAGACATGGAGCCAATGATCACTACCCGTTGAGCCCGACAATCTAGCCAACTTTCTATCCACTTTATAGTCCATTCATCCAGCCCATATTTCTTTAACTTGCTGGCAAGAATACTGTGGGAGACTGTGTCAAAAGCTTTGCTAAAGTCAAGGAACAACACGTCCACTGCTTTCCCCTCATCCACAGAGCCAGTTATCTCGTCATAGAAGGCAATTAGATTAGTCAGGCATGACTTGCCCTTGGTGAATCCATGCTGACTGTTCCTGATCACTTTCCTCTCCTCTAAGTGCTTCAGACTTGATTCCTTGAGGACATGCTCCATGATTTTTCCAGGGACTGAGGTGAGGCTGACTGGCCTGTAGTTCCCAGGATCCTCCTTCTTCCCTTTTTTAAAGATGGGCACTACATTAGCCTTTTTCCAGTCATCCGGGACTTGCCCCAATCGCCATGAGTTTTCAAAGATAATGGCCAATGGCTCTGCAATCACATCCGCCAACTCCTTTAGCACTCTCGGATGCAGCGCATCCGGCCCCATGGACTTGTGCTCGTCCAACTTTTCTAAATAGTCCTGAACCACTTCTTTCTCCACAGAGGGCTGGTCAGCTCCTCCCCATGCTGTGCTGCCCAGTGCAGTAGTCTGGGAGCTGACCTTGTTCGTGAAGATAGAGGCAAAACAAGCATTGAGTACATTAGCTTTTTCCACATCCTCTGTCACTAGGTTGCCTCCTCATTCAGTAAGGAGTGCACGCTTTCCTTGACTTTCTTCTTGTTGCTAACATACCTGAAGAAACCCTTCTTGTTACTCTTAACATCCCTTGCTAGCTGCAACTCCAGGTGTGATTTGACCTTCCTGATTTCACTCCTGCATGTCCGACCAATATTTCTATACTCTTCCCTGGTCATTTGTCCAATCTTCCATTTCTTGTAAGCTTCTTTTTTGTGTTTAAGATCAGCAAGGATTTTACTGTTAAGCCAAGCTGGTCACCTGCCATATTTACTATTCTTTCTACACATTGGGATGGTTTGTCCCTGTAACCTCAATAAGGATTCTTTAAAAACAGCCAGCTCTCCTGGACTCCTTTCCCCCTCATGTTATTCTGTTGGTGAGTGAGACAAGCTTTTGAGCTTACACAGAGCTCTTGAGGTCTGGGAAAAGGGACTCAAAGTGCCACAGCTAAATACAAGGCAGAACAGATAAAGAGAAAACACATGTTGCAAGAAACCATTCAAGGTGAAGTGGGCAGTTAACACTCTTACAGCCGTAGATTGTTGTAATGAGCCACAAATCATTTTTGGTGTTTAGTAGAGTTATGAATTTAAGCTCTCAGGCTCATGAAGATGTTGTGCAAGTTTCCTTTGAGGATGAGTACTAAGTGGTCAGATATGGAGTGATCATTTTGTAACAAGTGTTCACCCATAGATGATATGGTGTTTCTGTCTTTTTTCCGTTTTCTGTGTGAGTTCATTTGAGAGCGTAGTGATTGTTTTGTTTCGTCTACATAGTTGTTGTTGGGGCATTTAATGCACTGGTTGAGGTACATCACCTGTTATGATAGGCATGTGTATGACCCATAGATCTTGAGAGGTGTGTTGTGGGGGGTACCGATCATTGTAGCAGTGGAGATAAGTCTGCAGGTTTTGCATCTGTTGTTATGCCAGAGTCTGGTGCTGCTTTGAGTTGGTGTCCTGGTCTGTAGGGAGCTTGCTTCTAATGATGAGCTTGGTGAGGTTGGAGGGTTATTCAAAGGCCAGAAAAGGGGGCTCAGGGAAGATTTATTTCAGGATGGGGTCTGCATTGAGTATGGATTGTAATTGTTTAATGATACCCTCTATGGGTTCCAGTGTAGGGTGTAGGGGACAAGTATCAGTGTGCAGTTGGAGGTTTTTATGTCCTATATTAAAGCAAGTTCTCCCGGAGTATTTGCAATCTACTTCTCTGGTGAAATGCCCTTGTCTGGTGAAGGCGGTTAAGGAGTGTATCCTGGACTTTCGCCTCGGAGCATGTTCTGTAGTATCAGAGTGCCTGGATAGCAGATTTCTTGGTCTGTTTGGGGTGGTTACTTGATTTCTTGGTCTGTTTGGGGTGGTTACTGTTTGGGGTGGTTACTTGAAGGTAATCTGTGTGTTTCTTGTTTCACCTTCAAAGTACCTTACAAACAACAGTGGACTGATCCTCTTGTGAACTAGGTGCTACAATTAGCTAATTAAAACACCTAGGAATGTAGGTGGGTAGACCCTGTCTATACTGAAGTTTTTTGCACAAGTGTATCTACACCAGCAAAAATGTTGACTTGCACTGATACAACTTATCCCACAGTAAGCTGCACTGCTGCAAGTCCTGGCTTATACCAGCGTTTCCCAAACTTGGCACACCGCTTGTGCAGGGAAAGCGCCTGGTGGGCCTGGCCGGTTTGTTTACCTGCTGCGTCCACAGGTTTGGCCAATCGTGGCTCCCACTGGCTGCGGTTCACTGTGCCCGGCCAATGGGGGCTGCGGGAAGTGGCGCGGGCAGAGGGACGTATTGGCTAAGGAAGGACTAGAATGCTGGAATTACTGTCTCTTAGGGCTGGTCTTCACTATGGGGAGATTGATGCTGCTGCAATCGATTCAGCAGGGATTGATTTAGCGGGTCTAGTGAAGACCTGCTAAATCGATGGCAGAGAGCTCTCCAGTCAACCCCAGTAATCCAGCTCTTCATCAAGAGTAAGGGAAGTCGACCAGAGAGTATCTCCCATTGATGCACCACCGTGAAGACACTGAGGTAAGTCAACCTAAGCTAAGTCGACTCCAGCTACGTTATTCACGTAATTCATGTTATTCACGTAACTTAGGTTGACTTACCCCCATAGTGAAGACAAGTCTCATGCTCTTACCACTGGAACATGACTTGTCTCACATCATAAGTCACTATACCTCGCCTACTCCTAAAATAAAATATTTTCTCAGTGAAATGCAAACACACATGTCAGTGTGTCATTTATAAAGCTGCTTATATTATTATGAAAGTTATAAAATAGGTGCCTATCACAAATGACAGCAGAAAAATACCCCACATTGAATAGATCTAAATTACCAATCATATCACTCTGTTACAGTCTAAGAATAGATGGGCCTTGCACCATACCCTGAAAGTCAACAGACTTAGGCCCTACCAGCCTGGTGGTGAGTTTCAAAGTCAAGGGCTCTCCATTGAGAACACCCTGCCATTGGCCACAAGACATTCAACCCTTGGGACTATCATGAACAGTGGCCTCACATAAGGAGAAGGGGTCTCTTCAGGTAGCCAGGATCCAAACCACAAAGGTCTTTATAGATCAGTTTCAACACCTGAAATTGCACCTTCAATGAGAAGTCAGTTTGGACTTTGAAGAATTGATTTAACATTAACCTCTGAAGCTGCCACTGCCAAGCAGGTAACCAGCAACATTCCATACCAACAATGGCTTCCAGATGGTCCTAAAACACAAGCCCTTGCAGAGCGCATTGCTATAATTCAATGCCGTCATGTAAACATTTGTGTGTCATAAGCAGACGTATTTCCTCATAATCTAGATTCTTTTCAGAACATACGATCACTCGTCACAAACCGACAACACAATTTATTTCTTTTACGTCTCTTGCTCTCATTATGCCCTACAGCAAAATGTTTTTGTTAACAAAATAATTTTAAAAATTAGACGTTGGAATGGGCAATATACATACTTGGGAGGGACAATTGACATCTGCATGACATGAACTTTATCTTTTGTGCCAACATTTCCTTGCTGCTCTGGGAGAATGCAAAGCAATCCCAGCAACTGATAGATTGTTGGGAATGCCCTGCATTTTCCATCTGTTCAAATGTCTTTTCTTCAGCATGCCATGTTTCCTTTTGTATATGCTCACATAGTGCAGTGTTTTATTCTGCTTAAAGTTGAACTCAGTCACTGTTCCTGAATGGTTTCCCCAACATGACTCACATATGGAAAAAAAATGTAAAAAGAATACAATCAATGAAATTATATATATATAATATATATTCTTTTTACTAGACGTGTACAGCAGCAGTGTGAAATTACAAAACATTCTAGCTCAAATCTAAATTTGCTGCTGTACACTTCTATATGAAAATTATATAAGCTGATTTTAAAAGTCTTTGTTGTGTATTCATTATTTAAACCCAGAACTCCTACTCCCCTCTAAGTTTTAATAATACAAGAAAATACATGAATACAGAATATGCACACATCAGTGCTCAATCATTTGTGTTCATTGCAGTCCATTGCATTCTTTGTCTATACATGATCTATTTACATTGGAAGCTCTTAGGGGAAAAGTACCTTGGCCAAGATTTTTTAAAAGTATCTAGCAATTTTGGGTGCTGATCCTTAGAGGACAAATGATCTGTGAAGTGCTTAGCACACAACTTGTTCTATAGAAGCAATAAGATTCTGAATCACTCTCTCATTTTATTATCTAGCAAGCCAAAAATATCACTTAATTTTTTCATTTGAATTTTCTGCCAAAGAATCTGTGAAATATTACAAATCCCCAGGTGAATGAAAGGGTCTGGTAAGTAATCAGTGAAATCCTGGGGGGTACCATCATTTTATGACAGCGACACAGCCACTTATTCATATGTGATTTCTACATTACAGTTTGATACAAATCTTTTCTTAAAAGTTAGTCTCAGTTCCAAAGAAAGAAAGAAAGAAAGAAAGAAAGAAAGAAAGAAAGAAAGAAAGAAAGAAAGAAAGAAAGGATTTGAAGGCATTTAACATTATTTTAGTTCATTGAGACAAAAAGAAAGATTTGAAAAATGTTTTGGCTTTCAGTCAAAGCTGTATTTAATAGAAACTGAGTACAGACACAGAAGTCCCAAACGAATTTATGATCATTAAATTACTCTGTAGGGGTCTAAGGAGTTAGCAGATTAATGCAATATGTCTAGTAAAATAAGTTTTCACTTTTGGGACCTAAAGCTTTTATCTAACCCTCGCCTGACAAAATCTAACATATATTGTAAAGTCAGGTTGTACAAAAGAGTAGGTCCCAAAGCAATGCAATAGCTTTTCCTTGTATACAAGCCTGAAAGCAAGGTTTAAAAATCGTAGATGTATAAAAACCCAGTGAGATCATCCATCCCAGATGTGAATGCAGAGGGGAACCTCTGTACACAGATCTCCCAGCTCCTGTGGGAAAGAGAGGCAGAGGCTATGACTTTCTGAGTTCCTAGAGGGTGCTCAACCTCTGCTCTGCCCCAGGCCCTGCCCCCACTCCACTCTACCCCACCCCATGCTCTGCCTCTTTCTGCCCCTGCTCCTCCCCCTCCCCCCCAGTGCCTCCTGCATGCCGCTGAACAGCTGATCACGGCGGGTGGGAGGTGCTTGGAGGGAGTGAAAGGAGCTGCTCGGCGAGGCGGGAGGACTGGGGCAGGGGAGAGGGAGGAGCAGATCCGCAGGGTTGTCGGTGGGTGCTGAGCACACACTATTTTTTTCCCCAGGGTGCTCCAGCCCCGGAGCACCCACAGAGTCAGCACCTATGAAGAGAGGGATCATTCACTTGTGAGGCACTTCCCACCCCCTCCAAACCATGTGGAAGGTGCTCCGTGGATCCAGGGTTTGTGCAGAGTGGGGAACAGGCTGCACAGGTGAAGGAAAGGCATGGACTGGCCAGACACACGATGTCACCCCTCCAGCCCTGGGGAGAATTCCCAGAAAAGATACCTGGGAGAGGAGGAGGGGCAATCCCCCAATGAAAAGTTCTCCATAAGAGGATCCTTGGAGAGTTCCTTCCTCAGAGCCACCTTCCATAGGTTTTTCCATGGCAAGGGATGATCTGATCCCTGATCTTTACAGCTGGGATTTAATCACTTACTAGCTTCTGGACAAGCTTAAATACACTGATTGATCAAAAGTGGATCATAAAGGATCAAAGGTGGAGAATGAATACTGACCTCAGTCTTCTTGTTAACGCTGCCAGATGGCAATAGAACTGGTTAATGTCTGTATGGCCAACCTCTTTGCCCTGGTCTACACTACACAGTTAGGTCAACATAAAGCAGTTTATATCGACCTAACTATGTCAGCGTACACACTACAGCCTTGCTCCCTAATACGTGTGCCGTACTACACCGACATAATAAATCTGCCTCCGCAAGAGGCATAGGGCTGATATTGGTGTAGTTAGGGAGATGCAGTGTCCATGTAGACACTGCATTACTTATATCGGCCTTTGGCTGTCATTCTTGCCAAGTTCATGACTCCATGCTGGAGCCGTGAAATTGACAAGCAAGTCCTCCCCACTCTCAGCCCAGCTGCTGCCCGCTGCCTGGGCTCCTTGTTGAGAGCCCACTGGGAGCCTGGGCAGCTGCCCCACTCCCAGTGAGGACTGGGCAGGCAAGAGCCCAGATGGCTGTCCCGCTCCAGGGGGGCAGGGGTGTGCAGGGAACAGAGAACGGTGGGGCAGCTGGTGTGGAGCCGGGAGCCCATTGGGGGGCAACAAGTGGAGCTGAGAGCCCGACAGCTCCCCACACTGGCCTTATTAGGTCAGTGGAAGTGCTCCTGGTGAGGACGCATATTGCCGACTGAAGGACTGTAGTGTCGACATGCACCGCCGCAGTAATTACTGCGGCGGCTGTAAGTCAACCTATATTAGGTTGACTTAAGTTTTTAGCGCAGACATGCCCTTTGTTACATTCTTCCTCAAGTTCTGCTCAACAACCTACACCCCAGACTGCTCTTTGAGAGGAGTTCATATGGTTAATTATGTGTGGCCAAAATTAATTGGGACAACCATATATTCATGCTGGACAAACACCTTTAACATTCAGCTTTTGCCTGGACAACTCAGCTTAAAAAAAAAAAAAAAGTAAGTGGCATAAATTTACAAACCCTTTGGAATTTACACAGTGCCTTCAGCACAGAGCTCTACTAGAGAATCACTTCAGAGCTGTATAGTTCAAACAATCCAAAAGGAAGAACTAAAAGAAGTCAAAAGAAGGAAAATAATTTTTAAGAGCATCCATACGTCAGACAGCCTTAGGGCCATATTTAATGTAAGAATCGTCATAATATTTCTACCAAGTTTCCAGGAGCAATTCTCTTGATCTGCAATGCTAATGATTTTCCCCATGGAGTTAGTTCATAGAAATGCAACTTGCTTTATGAGTCATAGAATCAGAGAAGATGGAGTTGAAAATGAGCTCTGAGGTCATCGTATCTCCTTGCCAGCACAGGATGTTTCCCTCTTATACAAAAGTCAAAAATAAGCATTTATGAAAATCTGGAAAATGAAAACTTTTAAAAAATAAATAAAAGTAGTGGAGGAAGACTCATGTCCTTTTGTGCTTTGGCTCTGTGCACTATGATCATTTTACAAGAAACACTGCATAGATATGCATATTCAGAAATGCAGAAAAAAAAAGAAATTAAAACCAGACACAATTCTGTAACTAATTTGTACATGCAGTTACCACAAATGGAAATCTGGTATTTACATATGCAAATTGACTAATAAACAAATAATTGGCCATTTCCATGCACAATCATTGTAATCAACTACCCATAAAGTACATAATTGCGCTAGCACTTCAGGATCCACATCTGAGAAATTTGGTTTTGTATGTATCTATGCAGACATGCACTCACAGTAGTACATGGTATATTACGTAGACCTTTACACATCACAAATACTTAATAAAAAAAATCCAGAAGTTAATGGATACCTGCTTTTACATCCTTGGATATCTGTACTTTTCTACTTGACAAAAATGGCTTAAAATCTCATTAGATGTTCTTGTTTCACCTTTTGCCCGTCCTATGCACATAAATTAAGGAGGCAGCCAGCTTCCATTATAACGCCCTAATACCACACCCCTAGAATTTTGAGTCAAACATGTTTGACTAAATAATCTCTGAAGACAAGAGAGCGCTTTTCTGCAAAGTTTGAAGACAGTTTGTTGATCTGTGTTTGCTTGGGTTTTTTTAAGATAAATCTCATTAAAAATTATCCTGGTTTGGATTTTGACCTTTGTCTTAAATTTATTCTTAGCTCAAAAATGGCTTGTTGCTGCTTTTTCAAACTTTCCATACAGTAGAAAACGTAGGCACTAGTTATATATGATGACTATAAAGTAATTATATTGTATGTATAAAACAAAGTTCGTAACAATTTTTGTTGCTGATAGATTTAGATAGGTATATACATACACTCCAAAGCTCTCTAGATGCCCAAGCAATACCTGCAAAGTCTAAACTGCTATTTTTACACTGCCTCCCTGCTGCTTCCCCGCTGTCAGAGACTTTCACTGCCATGTGTAGCTACACACTGCAGTGACAAGTGTGGACACAGCCTGCCTTTCACTGTGGCATGTAGCTACACATACCCTATGTGCTGCTGCAAACATAGACAAGATCTTAGAAAGAACACGGAGGCATTTATACAAGAAGTAGCTCAGAGAGATATTCCTTTGGCTCAAGTGGTAGAGGCTTGTGGTTTTAGTCTTGAAGGATCAGGGTTCAAAGATCAACTGTGCAGGTGTGTGTTGATTTATTGTGAAGAGGGGATAATCTTTCCAAAGTTAATGTTGCAACCACAGCCCCATTATCAGGCTGATTTTGCACTCTTGTAATTCTGAAGGCAAGGTAAAAAAAGAAAAGAAAAGACCATAACAAGTTCCTCATGTTTTCAAATATTTAGGGTTAATACTTGGTAACTAGAACAATTACAATTTTGTATTAGGATTACTACCTTAACTGCGCCCCAGCAGAGGTGTCAGCCTGCTATTGTGAAAAGTAAAATATGAGAACTGACATTTTTCTGTCTGATCCTTGGGTACAAGACCAATGCTTGGGAGAGATTACTGGTCCTGAAGGCACAATTAGTAGTGTGCCTGTCCAAGTGTTTCTAGCCCTGGCAGGCTGCGAGATACTGTACCTTAAAATCATATTATTTTGATTGGGTTTTTTTGGGTTTTTTTCCCCACTTCAACTTCAACATGATGTTTGCAGCCAATATATCACAAGCCACTAGAGTTAGAGATGAGACACACTGTCAATTCAAATTTGACCCTCAATTTAAATGTTGTAAAAAAACCAAACCAAAACAAAAAAAGCCCATCCCCTAAGACGAACAGAAACAGTGCCATGACTTTAAAGACTTCCTATAAAACCATAACCCCCTCCCCCAAACATTTCTATTTAGGCCGCAATTTAGCAAATCCTTGAAACAGATACAGCACTTTGGGCAAGGCTATTTGCACATCCATGAAAATGCAATCTTAGGCTATGTATGAGCATATGTAAAGCTGAGCACCAGGGACAGGCCTCCAGAATGGGCACTGATATGCACCCCATGTTACCTGCAAATGTACAGAGTTTTAAAAAAAGTGTAAAGGAAAATGGGCATATTTGAGGGACCCTGGGGAAGCTCAGTGGTTTGAGCATTGGCCTGCTTTAAACCCAGGGTTGTGAGTTCAATCATTGAGGGGGCCATTTAGAGATCTGGGACAAAAATTGGGGATTGGTCCTGCTTTGAGCAGAGGGTTGGACTAGATGACCTCCTGAGGTCCCTTCCAACCCTGATATTCTATGATTCTGTGAGGGGCATGCTCATGAGGGAGTTAGCAATGTCCTGATCCCGCAGACACTTACGCATGTGCATAATTTTACTCATGTCAATAAAGTTTTGAACTAATGTTTCCTTTTTAAGTTGCAATTTGATTGTGAACTATTTATTTCTAAGCATGGCAGGCCTTGAGATACTGGAGCTTACATCTTTCATGATCCCCTCAGTCCAGCAGTGCTTCTTTTGACACTGGTTCAGGTCTGAACATAGCAAAGCCTTGACCTTGGAGCAGTGTAATTTTCAATCCCTGCAACACACTGCATGTACTACAAGGAACCCCTTAAAATATGTTTATGCAGATAGCAGTAACACAAGCTATTTTTGTTCAGATGACTGCATTGGATCTAATTGATTCAACAAATCCAAAGTGCCATAAATACAAAGAGTGAGAGAGTATATAAAAATAAGGTATGGTTCAGTACTGCCGCAATTGCCTGAATGTTATGAGAGATACTGAAAAGAATTAGACAGTGGAAGGAATTTTCTGCCTAATTAATAAAAATCAGGTGACATGACACAGTTTAGGAAAACTGAGGTTTACCCATAAGCCTATTATAACGTGTGCTCTGGGTAGCATGTCTTCTCTGCATTGACTGGGGCTGGATTAGGCCCATCTAGTCAAACAGTTCACTGCATTTTCCTCAACTATCTAAAGTGTATTGCATGTATCATATATATGTAACCATTGCTGCAATTCAAGAAACTCTTGATTAGATATCAAACTACAGTGCTTAGTAGCAAATGTTCTGTTCTTTTATATACAACAGATTATCTGGCAATAATGAGAGTTATGTGTCTCTATCAAAAGGAAATTTGACCCCTTAGTACTACGTGCATAAAACTTCCTTGTGTGTACTACTCATTTTATACGTTTGACTTCCCTATGACAAATTGAAATTGCATACAAAAAGGCTTTTACATGTGTTTGAGTTGTGAAGATACATATGTAGCTTCAGCAGAGATGTTTTCTTTACTTCCTCTCTTAAATGTAAAACCATATTAAATATTAACTATTATACCAACTGAGCAATTGATCTAAACCAGGAGGTAGATCATCAGAATGATATTGTTTCTTAGAACTCTATCAGACACGTATTCAAAAAACCTAAGGCCAGGTGATTGTGCATGCAGATCTGGTATTTGCATATACAAATACCTGCTTTGCATGCACAGTTGCTGGTTTTCTAGAGATATTTCTCAGGAACAATGTAGACACTCATTCAAAAAACAAAACAAAACAAAACATCACCACCACAAAAAGAAAAGAAAAGAAAAGAAAAGAAAAGAAAAGAAAAGAAAAGAAAAGAAAAGAAAAGAAAAGAAAAGAAAAGAAAAAGTCCTCTGTGTTTCGAAGGCTGGCCTCAAATCCTAAAAACCCTGGGACCTGATCTTTAATACATTAGTACAGCTGCATACACTGATTTACACCTGCTGAGGATCTAGCCCATAACTGCAGGCAACTATTGAGAATAAAAGGTAGCTGAAAGCCGGAGAGTTTTCTAACCTATTATATTTAGCCATTGGAACCTCACTGTTCTTCCAATACTCAGTAAATAACCCTGGCTTACACGGATCACCCTCTAGTGGGTGTTCGTTTTTTTCTGTTCTCCTCTCCTGGGATGACTTCTCTTAAACAACAGTTAGAACCTATGCCAAATGTGCAGAGGGAATAAAAGAAGGAAACCACAAACCTCAATTTACATCAGGGCATTTTGATAAAAAATATGAAAATTCTACATGAAGGTTAGTGACTGAGGTTAATTATTGCCCATGGTAATAAGCAGAGCATGTGTTGCACAAGCATCTGATGACTGTACATCTGTTTTTTCCAAAAACTGTACTTGTGTGAAATTTGTGGATTTGTCCCTACAGATATCAAATCATTCATCTTCTATTCATACTTAATGCTTTTAAAAAATTTGGCAAGAACGACTGTCTGTGAAAATGTGCACCCCAGTGGAGTAAATTCCATCTGTCTGTTTGAAGGGCTGTTTTTAACAATTACAGTTTTCCTAAGTTATAAACCAGCATGAGGCACAATAAACTATACACAAGAACAGCCAGTTGTCATCTTTCTGAATTTTTTTTTTTTTTTGCTTTTGTCTGCCAACTTTGAAAAGTTAGATCAGTGGCATCTTGGTTTCTAAAGTTAAAAATCCTATGACCATCTGAAAGTCAAAGTGACCAGGAAATGCTGCATAATTTATGTCCTGTCCTTTTTTTACCCAATATCCCTTCTGTCTTGTGTACTAGACAAATCCTACCTGAGTTTGTTGCCTTCAAGTGCAGAGCACTTCAAATACTTTTTTGAACAACCGAATACACTCGTGCAGAACTAAGCTCTAGAGAGGCATATTTAAAATCATTAGTGGATAGCCTTAGCTCAAAGCACATCCATTGCTCCCAATGAATCTTATATTTTGCTGCATTTAATCTGACAGGTGATGAACCCCTGTTCTAATATGGAATCTCACATCTGCATTAACATTGTTGCCAGATCACTTACTTCTGGGTTCTCGAGGTCCATCCACCGTTATCTTGATGGCTCTGTGATACGTGGCTACTTGCGGAGGATTTGTAAAGACTGTGATGGTTAGGGTGAAGCTCTTCCCTGCAACAGGAAAGCACATTACTCTCTTACTGATGATTACAATACAACATGCATTGAGAGAATTTGTATCTGTCATTTTCAACAGCTCAAAAACACATAATATTTTAGTCTCTATATATTATATATGTGCCCATACGGTGCAGCATTTCACATCCACTTCAGGGCAATCCAAGACTGTGTATACTCCATACATGGCTACTGCTCCAAGCAAGTATAATTGATTTACAGTTAATGTTATTTATACTTTGTAAAATACACAGTTTACAGCTGGACAGTTATATTTTAAATTATCTACACTACCACTTACAAATTATCTATATTTGTTAAGGGTGTTAATTCACAGAGCCCTATACATTATGGCTGAGTTCCAAAGCTGTCTAAGGAATCTGAACACACAGTTCCCATCAACACCAAAGGGAACTGGGTGTTCAAGTCCCTTAGGAAGCTTTGAAAATCCCATGGTAGATGCTTCAAGCTACTGTTAGATCAATTCTACAGAATAAACAGGAATCCTTTAAAATACAGAGAAATCTACTACCATACCTCCAAGAAATTACAGAGAACAGATAAAAAAAAATCTCTATAGTTTGTCTGAAGGGAATTAAAGAGTTCCATGAAGACATAACAGAGATTTTATTGTTCTGGATTTCCTCCACTTCCTCCCCCTTGTTTTAAACCTGGACAAGAATATTTTATACAAACTCCATTTTTTTTTATTTTATCCCTTTGTGGGTAAAAACTAGCTTCCTGGATTTCTATGGAAAGTTTTGCTAAGATATTATGGTGGGTTTCATTATAATTCAGAGGGAAGACTTTTCAGATATGGTATGTGCACGCCATAGTTCTGAGTTTTGAAAATTAGTTGTTTTGGTGGTTCAAATGGAGATAAGAAATTATGATATATGCTGCCATGATTATGATGCATTTAAATATTTCTGTTTCTGTTTTGGTGTAAACTCCTTTTACTCTCATTTGTAAAATTGGGGAGGGGGGATAATACTACTACTTGTCTAGTGTCCTTCAGATTATTTAGTTACTGAATGTGTGGCATATTGACAATATAAAGCACTGTATAAATATTAATTATTACTTTGGCATTTACAGTACTACCCGTAGCGCGTTTCAGTATAGTTATCTGAATGTCCTGGGGGACATGGATAATCATGAAATTTTCAAGAAACACGGCCCTGATTTGGACAATGGGGAGTTTCAGATAATTGAGGTTATACTTGCACAGGCATGTGCTGTACAAACTTTCCCACACACCTCTACAAAAGGTACCTCATTGCTGGACTCCAACATTTCTGTCATCCAAGTCTCAGGCTTCTTCTGATGAAAGCTTCCCATTGTTATAGTTTGCTTTGTTTATCTAGATGTAGGTATACATCCACGTGTGACGAGAATAAGACAGCTTCACTTACAATAGTATCTGAACTCAATTCTTATCTAGGTATCGGTATGGCCCTCAGCACTAATATCTGAGCACTTCATAATCATTAATGGTTTCTGTCCTCACAATGTCCCAGTGAATTAGGATGGAGCAGTAAAGCACAGGTTAAATAAGGGCTTGTTTACACAGTGCAGCAATGCGCTCTACGGGGGTGTGAATTCTAGAGCATACCAATGTGTTGTGCACTAACTGGCCCATGTAGATCCTGCTGACGTGCACTAAAAGTTCCCTTGTACGCTAATGTGGTCCCTTTCCAAACAGTAGTACATTAATGTGCCCTAGGGAACTTTCAGTGCACACCAGCAGGGTCTACACAGGCCAGTTAGTACACAGTATGTTGATGTGCGTTAGAATTCACACCCCTCTAGTATGCATTGCTACAAGCCCTAAGTGTCTCAGCCAATGTCACACAAGAAGTGTGTAGCTCAGCCGGGAATAAAAACTCAGTTCTTCTGCATCCCAGTCCAGTGCCTTCCTAATACCCTTCCAACCTCTGCTGAAAAGTAGCTCCGGGTATTGGGAGGAGCTGTAGAGGTGGCATAAAAGCCACCTTTGATCCATGCCTCAAGACGGCTGACCCCTGGCTTGGGTCCACTCAGCCAGACTCAAGGCTAAAGTGTTTTTGACATTTTTTAAATACCAAATTGTAAGACAGATCATAGCAATTATGTTGCCAATACTCAGACTTTTCTATGAGGGATCAAAAATAAGTGCTATTAAAAACTCCCCAAGAAAATTAACACCCCAAGACATGAGATTTTTAACTAATATTAAAGGGACATCATCAAGCCAAAGAACATATCCTGCTTCTTTAAGAAAATATTTTTACCTACTGTTATTACAAGTAGCACCTAAAACGCCTATAACTGAAAGAGATTAGAAAAAAATAATACTTTTCTATTTATTAATCTATTTCTAGCTATAATGTTTCCAGTTTATTTACTTGGGACATTTAATAGCACTTAATGGGGGCGTTTTCACTGTTTCCCTAACACACTCAATCAGTTCCCCGTTCTTTCTGTACGTTTTTCACACAGCACAAGGAGCGAGAAAAATATTTTTTAATAGTTAAACATGATTGTAAAATCAGAAAAATTACTATAGAGAATCAGGGCCAGGTGCAATATTTGTAACTGCTTTAAAGATATTCTTCAAAACTTATTAGATTTCAAAATGATGGTGCCTGTTGTGACACAATTTGGCAAAAGCAGGAAGACACTCCGCTTACCTTTTACTGTTTATAGAAGTCTACCCATTAACCACATGCTGGTTAACCACAGGACTACATAACCATATGCCTATGTGTCACTTACTGTTACTCTCTGATAATTCCACTGTAGTCCTCTGGCCATTAATTTGCATTTAGTTTTACTCATTACACATGTATTAACTATATGTCTGGTTGATTCAGGTAAAATTAGCTAGAAATGCATCCAATCTAATTTTAGTTGAATTAATCAGGCATACAGTTAATACAGGTGCATAAAGATCACAGGATGAATGCACACCCAGACTTTCCCCTTGCATCTGTGTATTAGCATGCAGCCTAAGTATTTTATCCAGATACACATGTGCCTATTACACACAGAGATGTATGCAAACACACATGATCTGTCAAAACTGGTTATTAAATTTTGGTTCAAAAATAATATCAGATTAGTTTCTTGATAAACGACAGTCAGCTTTCCCTAGTACACAGCCCTTTGTTAGCTAATGGGAAGAGATGAGACCCCTGGTTAAACAATCCACAAAGCACAAATGGAAAGACTAGGCACAAATGAAATATGGATCATGTACACACAGTATGTGGCAATTAAAATGGGAAATTACTGTCCATATGCGGGCGTACTGGGTGAGAATAGCGAATGATCTCGTATGAGGTCCTTATCTTTAACACTGCTAATGAGCAAGATTTAGAGACCGCCACTCCCTCTGTAATTATCCATGGCAGCTCTCGGTCCCAAGGATAAAACTTTCAGGAGCTAGGGCTTTTTCAACAGAGGGCCCTTGGCTTTGGAATATACTCCCAGCAACAACAAAATAAGCCCAAGTCTTGCATCTTTAAAGGTACAGTACAAGATTCACTGTTTCAGTCAATCAGATCTGTCCCCAATATTAGGGTAGCACAACAACCTAGCAATGTTTCTCCTGCAAGATCCCCACCATGATTCACTTGAAAAAAACATTTAACACGGGGAAGAGAACTAGCTGTATTTCTGGACAGGCAATAAGTAAAACTTAATTTTGTATATGGTGCCTAGATACTACATTGACGGCTGCATTAGAAACCACACAGGAATGCTCTCTAGAGCAACTGGTGATTAAAGTGTCAAAGGAAAAGATAGATTTTTAAAAAAATCTTCTAAAAATCATAGCTTGATGGTCCAATGATAGTGCACTGCTCTGCCAGACAGGCATCCATACTTGTGTCCTCAGCTGTCATTTACAGTCTGGCAGGGACTGGAAATGCAGTAAGAGTGCAGTGAGACCCAGGGAAAAGTGAGACACTTGAAGTGCCCCCTCTGGATGATGCTTGACATAGTGTTGAAGGGCTCTTCAGGGAGCTGCATTCCAGCCTCTTCAGCTGGAGAAAGGGTTGCTGTAATCTGGGGCCTTTGCAGCTTTTGAGAGGGAATGAAGTCAAGGTGGGAAAATAGCGAATCCCAGACAACAACCTAGTAACATGCAAAGAGGTTTTGTGTATTGCATTAGTCATCCCTGAGAGACGCAATTACAAGAACGGGGTGGCTCTATGGATGAGAGGCATTTTTTAGAATGTGTGTGGATGCAAAGCAGCACACCCAGACAAGCTACAGAGAATGGCAAACAGAAAGTAGCACAGAAGACATGTAACCAGCAGGGCTCACCAGATGTTTTTAAAAGATGGTTTTCTGTCTTCTCATGTGTGTTGTGGTTGTGGAAGAGAAATAAGTGGGAGGAGATGAGAGAAGAACTTTAGAGATTACAGACCATATGATGAGTTCCCCATTCCATTTTTATTCAGTTTTGCTCAGGCAAAACTCCCGGCTGAATCAATGTGGGGAGGAGGGGGTGTCTGAATGAGGATTGAACAAAAATGTAGTAAAAGCTTTAAGATTGGGCCAATAAGGTGCGGAAGGGAAAAAAAGCAAGAGACGCTGATGATACGGCCACAATAGCTATATGCTGCCTTAGGATTTCTTTTGTCATAGAATATTATTGGTTTTCTTAAGTAATTACAATGCATTATTTTAACAAATTGGAAAAGAAGCCAAAATGGGAAAGGAGCCAAGAATGTTTGTGCTGACAAGACCAAGCGATATGGATGAAAAAATATGAAGTGTAATACAAAAATACACAATACAACACAAATGATATTTTGGCTAATTCCATGATGTCTGAGAGAGGTTTCCAGGTTGTAGTAAGAGAAATTATGGTACAATATTTTCTGCTACTACTTTTTCATACTTGTGTGTTTGGCTGATTTTATTAAACTGTGCTAAATTATTATTGTTATATATCTTTCAAACTTCTCATGACACTTCCCTAGGTATATATCAAAGTGCCAATGTAAAGATCTCTACTATTTTTTTTATAATGCATGTGGGTGTATGTACACGCAATATATACACACATACAAACATGCACACACACACACAACATTAACAACTATACATTAGGGAAACATTTTGCCACTCTTGATTAATAGCTTACTACTTGAATAATCCCATTGAAATTGATATGAGTAAGAGTAGTAGAACTGACCCTTAGGCCTGGTCTACACTACGGGGTTAGGTCGAATTTAGCCGGGTTAGCCTGATTTAAAAATGACTGCGTCCACACAACCAACCCCGTTCTGTTGACCTAAAGGGCTCTGCAAATCGACTTCTGTACTCCTCCCCGACAAGGGGAGTTGCGCTAAAATCAACTTTGGTGGGTCAACTTTGGTGGGTCAAATTTGGGGTAGTGCGGATGCAAATCGATGGTATTGGCCTCTGGGAGCTATCCCAGATTGCTCCATTGTGACCGCTCTGGACAGCACTTTGAACCCTGATGCACTAGCCAGATACACAGGAAAAGCCCCAGGAAGTTTTGAATTTCATTTCCTGTTTGGTTAGCGTGGCAAACTTAGCACCACTCAGCAGCAGAGGTGACCATGCAGTCCCCCCAGAATCATAGAGTGTAGAACATTTCTATACTCCCCCTATCATCTCGGTCCCTGAGGTTATCGCAGATTAGAAGCCAGAAAAAACGCACTCGCGATGACATGTTTTCCGAGCTCATGCAGTCCTCTCACACTGATAGGGTACAGCTTAATGCATGGAGGCATTCAGTAGCAGAGGCCAGGAAAGAATTAAGTGAACACAAAGAGCGGAGGCAGGACACGATGCTGAGACTAATGGGGGAGCAAACAGACATGATGAAGCATCTGTTAGGGGAGCAAACGGACATGAAAGGAAAGCCAAAAAGAGCACATACCCCCGCTGCATCCACTGTATAGCCGCCTACCTTCCTCCCCATGTTCCATAGCCTCCTCACCCAGATGCCCAAGAATGCAGTTGGGGGGGAGGCTCCAGGCACCCAGCCACTCCACTTCAGAGGATGGCCCAAGCAACAGAAGGCTGTCATTCAAACAGTTTGATTTTTAGTGTGGTTACAATAAGCAATGTGGCCTTGTCCTTCCCT
This sequence comes from Lepidochelys olivacea, assembly GCF_965140295.1. Classification (NCBI taxonomy): domain Eukaryota; kingdom Metazoa; phylum Chordata; order Testudines; family Cheloniidae; genus Lepidochelys; species Lepidochelys olivacea. The sequence goes on along the minus strand of NC_140411.1, from coordinate 165,468,024 downwards.
CCTCCCCACCCCACCTGGGCTACCTTGTCTGTTATCTCATTTTTTTAATTAATAAAGAAAGAATGCATGGTTTCAAAACAATAGTTATTTTATTTCGAAGTGGGGGAGAGTGGCTGGCTTACAGGGAATTAAAATCAACAAAGGGGGCGGGTTTGCATCAAGGAGAAACACCCAAAACTGTCACACTGAAGCCTGGCCAGTCATGAAACTGGTTTTCAAAGCCTCTCTGATGCGCAGCATGCCCTGCTATGCTCTTCTAATCGCCCTGGTGTCTGGCTGCTCAAAATCAGAGGCCAGGTGATTTGCCTCAACCTCCCACCCCACCATAAATGTCTCCCCCTTTACTCTCACAGAGATTGTGGAGCACACAGCAAGCAACAATAATAATGGGAATGTTGGTTGCACTGAGGTCTGACCCAGTCAGCAAACAGCACCAGTGAGCTTTTAAATGTCCAAAGGCACATTCTACCACCATTCTGCACTTGCTCAGCCTATAGTTGAACTGCTCCTTACTACTGTCCAGGCTTCATGAGCCATGGGAGCAAGGGGTAAGCTGAGGTAGGTGCGACCGCACGTTGCTGGTGGCTGGGAGAGTAGCCTGAGGCAGAAGCCTGCAGCTCACGTGATATTCCAGGGAGGACTGAATCTCCATGAGACGAAACTTAAAGAAGAGAATGACCTGGAGTCTCTGGCTCCCATTCAGTGCTCTAAGAGGAGGATAGCTATGTCTGTCCAGGCGCCCCAGATCGACCTCACCGAGGTCTGCCAGGAGCACCCTGGAGACGTACGACAGCTATCAGTCCTACTGCACCATCTGCCATGAAGGCAAGGAACTGCTGCCGTGTAGCAATGCAGTACCGCATCTGCCAGCAGCACCCAGGAGACGTACGGTGATGGTGAGCTGAGCGGGCTCCATGCTTGCCGTGGTATGGCGTCTGCATGGGTAACCCAGGAAAAAAGGTGCGAAATGATTGTCTGCCATTGCTTTCACGTAGGGAGGGAAGGAGCGGGGCCTGACGACATGTACCCAAAACCACCCGTGACAATGTTTTTGCCCCATCAGGCATTGGGAGCTTAACCCAGAATTCCAATGGGTAGCAGAAACTGCGGGAACTGTGGGATAGCTACCCACAGTGCACTGCTCTGTAAGTTGATGCTAGCCAAGGTAGTGAGGACGCACTCCGCTGACTTAATGCGCTTAGTGTGGACATACGCAATCGACTGTATAAAATTAGTTTCTAAAAATCGACTTCTATAAAATTGACCTAATTTTGTAGTGTAGACATACCCTTAGTTAGCTGTTGCTTAGTGCATTGTTTATTTTTTTAAATGCTTCACCTAATTGTGTGACAGTCTAGGAAAAACTAAACAAGGTAAAATTCTGTCCTCAGATGTCTGTCTTGTTCCTGTTGTCTTCAGTGGCAGTTTCAGACAACGAAGGACACAACTTTGCCAATGGCATTTCATTCAGTGGGCATCTCATAGGAGAACAATTATAGTTAAAGTAGAAGATATTAAAGAATTAACTTTTGTTCACCATTATCACATAGATACCATAGACAGCTACTATTTCAAGCGCAAGAGAAACTGCAGTAATTTCATATACTACTATGTGACACCTGTTGTCAAATACAGAATTTTTAATGGTGACCACTGCACTATAGGCCAAATTTAACAATGAGAGCACAATGGGTATGCCTGCAAAACTGTGTACAAATGCTTATTTGCACCTAGAAACGAAATAACTGTGTGCACAAACAGGTAGTTGCACCTACAACAGACCGGGTTTTTTTCACATGAAAATAGAGGCCTATGTGTGTGAAATCTGGGATTTTGGAGATGCAGCTGTTGCACCCTTCCAGCCAAGTGATCCCATCAACTTAACCTTATGGCTATATTCTGAAACATTTCTACAGGATAATTCCAAGTGTCTTATTGCACAAAGTTCTTACTTCTACATTTACCTGTACAGGGTGAAATCCTGTCCCCAATTAAATCAATAGATGTTTTGCTATTGACTTCAGTAGGGTCAGGATTTCATCCATAGGGCCAAATCCTGCCCTTCATACTCTGCCCCAAATAAGAACCACAGAATTTAATCCACTGTGTGATAAGATTCCGAATCACCTGAATACTAATGGCTCAGCAACCCAGACACCAGTAATTTGGGTGCAACTCAGCTAGTGGCTTCCACTTTTTGCTCTCATTTCTGTTTCCTGCAACACTCCATAAGGTATGTCTACTCTGGAGCTGGAAGGTGTAGATTCCAGTTTACGGAGTCAGACCCACGCTAGTTCTGATCAAGTTAGGGGGCTAAAAATATAGTGCGGCTCAAGTAGCGATAGGGGCTAGCTGCCCTGAGCATGCACCCAAGGTCTCACCTGGGATTGTACTTGGTGGGAGGGGGGAGCTAGCTCATCGCACCACTTCAGCTACACCCCTTCTTTTAGCGTGGTAGCTCAGAGCTGGTGTGGCATTGTCTCCTCAAGCTGGACTTTATACCTTCCCGCTTCTGTGGGGACACACCCAGGCTGACCAACAAGAGATGCAAGCTGTACTCTCACATTTCCCTGCCTGTGCACCCACCATGTCTACAACGAGCAAATCAACTGCTTTCGGGATTTAGAATTAATTTTTCCTGCATGTTGAATTAGATGGAGTTGCTCAACATTTTTCAGAATACGTGCGAGCGACTTAGAGCCGACACACAGGTCTAAAGAGGTGTCTGGCTCTCCACGCCCCATGGGGCTATTCTGGCAGACAGGGTCTTGCTGGTGTACAACAGTGCTCTGGCCACAGCGCTCTGCACCAGCGATGCCGCCTGTGCTCCCTGAGGAACCCTCTGACACGGGCGAATCCCCAGGTAGCTAATTCACATGGCTGAAAAAAAACCTTCTTTTCTTTTGCCCCTTTGCCCTACAGTAGCAGAGCTGACATCTGGCCTTGTGTGTGAACGCCTCCTCTTTGCTTCAGAAAGAATCCCCGAGCAGTACACGTTCCAACCAGCACGACTGAGGACGCTAGTATACACACCACAAATGGGACATGGTGAACGCAAATAGCACAATTCTGTCTGAACACTTTTTTATGTATTACTGTAACAGCTATTGCCTTAGGGTTTGATCCTGCAATTCTTGGAAGAGCAATCCTTGCTTACATTAATAAGAATTACTCGTGTGAGTAAGAGCTGCATGACTGGGCCCTCCGATTGTGAACAGTGACAGATTTTCTCTCTATTTTTCAGTTGTTTACTTTTTCATTTGACAGTGTTTTATGTAGAGTCAGTTTCATTTCTGCATTGATGGTCAGTTTCACTTCCCAGTCTCAGGCACTAGCATGATGCCACCCTTCTCCTTCACCGCTCGGGGAGTCCCTGAACCCAAGTTTTCCCTGCCGCTCTGAGAATGCGTGTCACCGTGCAGATGGTGCTGCTGTTCCATGGTTTGCTTGGCAGAGACTTGATAACCCTTTTCCCATTTAAGAATTGAGATTATTCATTTATCAGTTTTTAAATATTGATGTTTTAAATAAATGTGAATTCCACAGAGTTACTTTAATTGATTTTTTAAAAATGTAAACCTTGCTTATATTTTATGAATTTTGGAACAGGGCAAGTGAATTGACTAAATCAGAGATGTGACTAATGCACGATTTCCGCACTTGTCTAGATACCAAATGGTGGTTGTTAGTAGACTGTGGATGGTTCTACTATCACCATGTTCTCAGAGACCTCCCTCCTGCCATCCTGGTCCCAGACCCATAGATCTGATGCCTAATCTCCTCCCTCTTGCTCAGTAACTTCTTGATACATGTCTTCCCTCCTGATTTGTCTGCATACTAGCATCCTCAGTTATGCTAGCTGGATAAAGTCCACAGCCACGTATCAGGCAGGAGGCAGTGGGAGGAAAGAAGTATAACAGGAAGTAACTGAGCAAAAGGGAGGAGATTATGCATGAGGTCTACAGATCTGGGACCAGATCTGGCAGAAGGGAGGTCTCTGAGAGCATGGTGATAGCAGAATAATTGTCTTACATTGAATCTGATTACCTACGTGGGATTACATCAACATCAGCAGTACTGTCCCCCACTAAAAAGCAATATATCTGGAGATGACATCATGGCACTGGTCAAGTTCATCGGTCAGGAATTTGGCCAGCTACATATATTTGTACATTAACATCTTTAATTGTATGTGTTTCCCCTTTTAAGCATCACAGCGGTGTGGTGTAGGGTAGTGTACATTGGAAGTAAGAATAATGTTGGAAACTAGGGGGGGAAAAAGGGAATATATTTCATCCTGCCCTAAGAAACAACAGCTCCACTTTATAGGGAATGTTGTGTGGGAATGCTTTGTTAGGCTGGAGGCCTGCAGATCAAGTTTTCAGCATGAATTAAAGCATTTGATTAAAAGACTGAAAAAAGAGCTCTTAATGGAGAAGCCAAGCAGCCTTGAACTATAAGTAGATCTGCTGCAGCGCCACTATAAAATTCGTAGGAACATGGGTGGAGACAATAATTACAGTACAGGAAGAATGAGACGCTGTTGGGTGCCCAACCTGTGTGGCACACTGGCAGTACAAAGGGATTATACGGCTTGATTGCGAAAATGTGATGTTTATTGCAAAAATATTATTGAGCGCTGAAAGGCATACGTGGACTTCATAAATATTTGCATGTTACTAATGTTTGTAAAAGGGGTTCGGAGGGCTGAATTACAGAAGAGTGATTTTTTTTCCCCCACAAAGATCAGCCTGACATATAGCACTTCATTTCTGCCATTCGGTAGTGAATTTTCTGCTCAAAATACTGGCTTGGTCCTTTTGAGTTATGGCCACCTATGTATGCAGGAGTGCTGCTTTTTTAGACTCATCCATCATAATATTTGACATTTACACAGACCCTTTCACTGCAAAAGAGCCCCCCAGTACTTTACAAATATCAGTAAGGCCTATTCCCAGTCTGGGTGCTTATTGTGTAATAGCTTAAAGAGTACCAGCTATTGATTCACCTGCTGTAATCCTTACTGATTGTGCCTTGGCTCCTTGCCCTTTTGTCTGCACTGGTTTTCACTTTGGACAAATCCCAGTTCAACCACCTGTTCAGACAGACACTGGAAGATCTTAGCATTTTGGCGATTAGTTCCCAGCTTGGACTGAGCACACTCCTCACACTGCAGAACAATGAAGCCAATGACCACCGCATGGCTCCAGGCAGATGCATGAACAAAGATGGTGTCAGTACACAGGCTTCAAAAGGGTGGAGTGTGCTCACTCTGAACATGGCTAGCAAATGGCACGTGTGTGTTTATCAGCACTAGTTGAACAAGTGAGTGACCTCCAGCCCAGATGACCCCAGAGCAGTGGAGGGTAGAAAGATGACCAGAGAGGTCAGTTCTGGAGTGAGTGGTGCAAGGGTGGAACATCAACAGGAGGAGTGTTTGCAATGATTTATTTGTCTTGGGAGTAGGACGCATCTACACTGGCATTACACTGATGTAACACCCACTGATACACACCTTGGGGTAACTTGTATTAATGGATGTCCAAGAACCACAGATACGGATAGATTTTTGTATGAACACCTGACACCTCCCACTAATAGAAAGTTCCTCAGAGGGACTTTCTAACGTAGCTAAGCCTTCAAAACATGGACATTACTATGTTAGCTTTTAGACCCGTGGTGCGTAACCTTCAGCCTGTGAATTATACAATGTGTTTCCTACAGCTTCTCACTGAACTTCAGGAAACTGGACAGGAAACTCACTGCATGCACTGCCCTGCAGAGCTCTAGTAGCTTCATTCCTTCCTTCCAGTAGCTGCTCCTCCCCACGTCCCCCTTGCCAGCCTCCAGGAGCTCCTCCTTCTACACCCACTCCCGCCACCCAGTGCCTCTCCCTTCCTTGCATAGCATTAGAAGCAACCCCTTGTCCACAAGGAGGGAGCAGAAGTACTACTGCTAGTTGACTGGGTGAGGCTAAAAACTAGAGGGCCTTATTTTCATTGACATAAAAGCCATTTTGGTACTTTGCCTAGCGCAATGGGGCCCAACCTGCTTGCATCCTTTATGTGTTACCACAATATAAACATTAAATAACAATAATTTATACCATCTTGGCAGGGTAAAGCAGCTTTAATGTAAAGGAGAATCAGGCACAAAGTGTCTGAAGCTGGCAGCGTAAGAAAGCAGAGCTGAGCTTTGGGCTACAACTGGCCTGGGAAGAGGCACCCTAAAGGCCATGGGTAAAACCCAGGCCCACTGGAGTCAATGACAGAACCCTCATTGATTTGAAGGGCGTCAGAATTTCACTCAGTGGCTCCAGAACAAGAAATGGAGGGGGAGCAGTAATAAAGGAGCAGGAATAAGAGAAAAAGTGAGATGGAGAATACAGAAAAAGAGGAGAGATTTTAGCTAAAGAGACAGAGAACAAAAGGGAAAGATAAATGGTGTAAGAAGAAAAGTCATAGTCAAAAAGAGAGAAAAGGGATTAAAAATGGGAGAAAAGAGAAGCAAAAGATTTAAGGTTAAACAAAATGCCCCTCACGCCATTTACTCTAAATGCTATATGAGGATGCAATACAAACTGACCCAAAATTGCTGGAGGCTTATGTAAGTTTATATGCACATTATATTCTTATCATGGCCCTCCGGATGGCAACAGTTGTGCACCACTGATTTAGAACACCCTCAGTCCTTTTGCTAAGTACAAGAGAGTTGATGAGAGCTGCACACTTTAAAGTAGTCATCTGAAGTTCATTAAAGTGCCGTGAAGCCTGAGCACTAATTATTTTTCTCTTAATGATTTTATTTTGACTACAAATCAGCAGCTGTTCTTGGTGTGACTTTTTTTCCAGACAGTTTTGCTTGAGAAGAAGTCTAAAAGAGGGCACACAAGAAAGAAAAGCAAACCAAACCAAAAACAAAACAAAAAATGCTGAAAGGCAAACAGTTTTCTTGAAACAATGTAACCTCTTCTTTCAGTGAGATACTTTGTTTTCCATAAGCACCATCCTCCTAAGATGAACTTCTTTTACAATCATACAGAACAAGAAAACTCTCAGAGAGCAACACGCTATCTCATTATCATCATTATCCCAAGATTAAAACAAAATGTTCAAGCATGGCTCCGTGCAACCAAAAAGTAGATTTATTGTTATTGGAACTAGGCCAGTAGTTCAGCACTTGGCACGAGCACTGTTTACAACCATAATGCTCCCGGAGACAGGGAGCTCTAAAAATCACTCTACCTTTATTTTTCTCCTATTGACACTTTCTGATTGAAACTTCTTCTGCCAGACCAAATTTAAGTAACCCAACGAATGTCTGTGAGCTGGCAAAGATAGCAGGAGTCATGCTGAACCCTCCAGACCACATGATGTTTTCAATTCAAATATCCTCACTGAACTGCATCATATACTTCCTTAACAATCAGCAATTCATACAAAAATGTCTGCATTGAATATATAACTGTAAACACAAGTCTGTTTTGGTTGTACAGTTTTATAAAGAATTCTTCTCCACTCTCCCCACTAAGTTTCCAATGAAAGCTTGCACCAAGAAAGTGACTTTGTCTAAAGGACTGTGTTATTAATGAATATAATTCACATATTTTTCCCCACACTGATGGATCACCACTATTTGATCTGCAAGATCTATGATACATTATATAAATGCAGAGAGTTTTCATGTCAGATTTTGCCATGTAAATCTAAAGGAATATTTCCTATCCTACCTGAAATGATGAGCTGAAACTTGTTTATATTGTATTTTATCTCTGTGCTTACATATCTTACTCACCTGGCATAGTATAATTCATAATACTTATTTGTTAAGCACTAAGAACATGCTAGATGCTGTACAAAGTTAAAGATAGTCCCTATCCTGCAGACTCCTGCTTTCTAATAATTTCTTTACTAACAACTTTTACTTTCCCAGTCCTAAAAGATCAATGACTTTTGAGTAGCTCTCTACAAATAAACAAACAGAAAAAGAAAACCAGAAAAAATGTTTTTACCAATTGAAAAACAAACATTTTACAATAATATTAACAAACAGCTGCACACCGCCTTGTGAAAAAACACCTCTCTCTCTCTCTCTCTCTCTCTCTCAGGGTGATATTCACTTTACTCATACAAAGCGTGAATCATCAAATTTTATGCAGGTAAAATATGCAAATAGTAGGAGGCAAAATGTATCCCCTCTAACCCAGGCCACAACCTATAGGCTAGAGTAGTGACCACTGCCCCTTCACCAATTGCAACAAATCTTAGGGACACTGGATTGGCATACTCAAAATATCCCAAGACTCGTCCCCAAGCTACCCTCCAGCACCACCTTCCACAGCACACAGGGAAACACAGCTTCCTCCAATCACAACTTTCCCCCCGCAGAATCCCATTGTGTAGCATCAGTGGTGTGCTGGTCCTCCATGCAGGGATGAATTTCACCCTTAGGAAAGGTTTCAGAGTAGCAGCCATGTTAGTCTGTATTCGCAAAAAGAAAAGGAGTACTTGTGGCACCTTAGAGACTAACCAATTTATTTGAGCATAAGCTTTCGTGAGCTATAGCTCACTTCATTGGATGCATTCAGTGGCTTAGGAAACTTAGGAAAGTTAGTGATTGAGGATGATACTAACTTGACAACCCAGAAACAGAAGTCCTTTATCAATACACAGAATATGAACAACACAGGCAGTCAGTGCTGGCTTTGTATCCTATTCTCAAACCTCTGGACCATCACCTCTGTCTATCTTGCTGTTTATCACAATATCGTATGTTATACAACAGTGTTATTTTTAGACTACATCCATTGCAACTTTTCTTTTTCAAATACACTGTTGTTACTTTTCTTCTCTTTCCATCTGATCAATTCTAATACAGTGAAATCTATATAAGAGGCCATCCTTTTTAGGCAACCTTCTGTTTCAAGAGACTACCCTCCCCACAGTATTTTATTTTAAAACCCCAATTAATTGTTATCCAAGGGTCTGATACAAAACCGACTGAAGTCAACGGGAGTCCTTCCATCAATGTCAATGAGTTTGGATCAGGCCCCAGGTAATCGCTTAAGTCAAGTTGTACTCCTTTTTATACTCTGTTGAATGGAGTACCAGTCTGCACTCTGAATACTATTATAATTTTAAATGAGTTTAACTTTTAGTAAAAGCAAAGGTTCACAAAAGTGTCCTTCAATAATATGTCAGAAAATGAAGCTACACAGAATGAGTCAAATTCTGCCATTAGAAGGCCAGTAAAAACCAAATGAACTCAGAATCTGGCCCAGTAACTTGTTAGCATATTTTAGTCATCTACATCCAGTTTAAACTGAGCTTTCTTCCTCAAATTTATGTCTTGAAGAAAGAGACCTGGAACGAATATTTCTGATTATGTCTTGTAATATCCTCTGAGTGTTCTCATATAGGCTAGTGAAGTGAAAACCAGTGCCACAGACTTACATTTTCTTATGTTTCATAGAAATGAAAAATGGCATATTCTTATCTGCCAAATTATTCATGTGGTTCTGACCCTGCCAGTTGCTGAATTTTTAAATTTCATTTTTATTTCTTTAAAAAATACAATTTAAAAAGATCTTGCAATAAAACTAGTTATAATAACCATTAAATGCCCGCAAAATGTTTAGAGATAAGATTGACAGCTTCTGCAGGTAAACCAAGATACATTCACATCAATTACTAATATATTAATCCATTCAAAATAGTTTTCTCCAGAAAACATGAAAAAAAATATTGCCATCTACAAAGCAGACAGTATTTGGATAAATGATTCCATGTGGAAACAATGTAGTGGCCACCAGACCCTGAACCTTTCCCTCTCTAAATTAACTATTTCTATTTCATTTTAGCCAATGAACTTCCTGTGTGGTATTTGGCTTTTCATGTTAGCTTTATTTCATCATAGTAAGCTATATTAAGAAAGCTACCTATTTTGCATTGGTACAGAATAATTACATTTGAAAAATGGATGAGTGAAGGGAAAATTTGGTAGAAAAAAATAAAGAAAGATGTTTACCAGCTTGTCAGGCAGAAGCACTTAGAGTTTCTTAAGCCTTAAACTACATTTTTCTTTTAGAAATTACTTACTAAGACCTACAAGCCAGACAGGCAGGTTTTCCCAGTGGCATTCTGAACTGAGGGTGAGGAATAGTAATCCTGGACATCAGCCAATTCCAATGCAAACTGCTTTGTACTGGAGGGCAAGCCAAGTCTCCTAAATACAACATCCTGGTGTTTCTGAAGATCTGTGATACTCTCACCTTCCTGTGTTGGTATCGAGAAAATCAAGTGTTTTCTTTTAAATAATGAACATCACACTGCATGCCCAGCAATAGCAATACAGGCCTGTTGCTTCACTATTAAATGTAAAATGAACATCAAAATGTAACTCAGCTATTTGATTAACTTTCAGCTACTATTTGGAACACACTTGTGCATCAATGTGCACACAGGCCCAGATCCTCAAGTGGTATAAACTAGCGTAATTCCATTAAAGTCAATGGAGCATTGTCAATTTACATAGCTGAGAATCTGACCTGTGGTTTTAAACAAGGACACATGAAACAATAGCTATAGTGACCTATATATATAGTTAATGGCTCACGTTCCTTTTACAGCACCACTGAGGCTCAGAATTAAGGGTAAGTGTTAAAATTAGTGAGAATGATTATTTTCTATCCTCTGAAAATGAGAAGTGGATTGTCAACATTTCTGTGAGGTTTTTAATGGTGATGTTTACACCGCCGATAACTGACACATCATAAGAGAAAGTGAGGCATGAATTTGAATTGTCACAGTGTAAAGCCCTTCTTTGTTACATCAGAGTACTGATTTCAAGTAATTCAAACCACACAAATGGTATCCACAATGACCATACCTGACTCAAACTTCCAATGACTGTTCATGTATAATTGACATCACATTATCACTGTTGGGAGCTGAATTTACCCCAGCTCAAATATTACACAGCAAACAGAGTTTCACTTGATTTTCCTATACTGAAGAATCAAAAGAAGCAACACCCTTTGATGCAGCAGCTACCTTATTATTTAGGCTTTATGCAAAAGCAACAGAACATAACATCAGAAATCATGCACCCAAATGCAAACAAGCCACACCTTTGGAAAACAGTTCAGTGTTATACGAGTAAACAAAAACATATATTAGTCATTCACTCAAAATATGAATAGCTAATGGAGTTTATGAGATTAAACCTCCAAGCCTGACTAGTAGCATTCAAGGTCCCCATATAACTTTTTTTATTTAAGGTATCACAGCAAGCACAGGATTTTTTAAAATAAAACTTCTAATTGTATATAAACGATCATTGTTATTAGCAAGCAAAAGATATTAGCAAAGTAAATGGTTACAAAAATCTTCCCTACAAGCTTTTGGACAATTAGTGTTCTCCCTCAGCTATCAAATTTTGACCTTGAAAAATCACACAGACCACAGTTGTGATTTCTAGCTTCATTAGCATGGCCAGGAACCAAACTGCAAGTCTATTTTTATTAGCTTCTCAACCACTTTGCCAGCTATTCATTTGAATCTTCAAAATGTTTTCTAAACACTCATCTCTGAATCATAATGCAAATACCATTTATTGAAAAGGTGGAACCTTTAATATAACAAATGAACATGTTTAATGACTGATACTTTTATACATTACTGCATCTCTTATGTTTTCAGTAAATGGATATAATTATCCCTGCATTACCCTATTATTATCCTTCCTTAGCATTACTATGCTACATTTTCAACTGCAGTTCACCCCCCACCAATTGGATTCTGAAGCTAACCCAAACAACCAGGTTTGAATGACGGCAGGCTAATGAAGCTACAAGACATTTCAGGCCTGGTTGGATATTTTACACATACAATGTATTTGCTTTCTGAATTTATGACTCATCTTTAAATCTGTTCCAGGGGGTATGGCGGTCTCAAATTGCACACGGATTTTATATTAGAAAAAAAATTGTACAAAATACGAGTTTAATTTCAAAAGCAAATAAATTCTGCTGTCTATAATCAGCGTAACTTACACAGTCAAAAGGCTGATCTCACTCCCATTGTAATATGCAGCTTTGCAAGGAACAGGAATGGGCCAGCTATGCAATCCTCCTGAAGTATGCTTATAACACCATTCATGTTTATAGGAGTTATGCACACACACATCAAGAGGAGACTAGGTCACTCGAGAGTACACAGAAGAATAAAAATGGGGGTGGGAAAGAACAATAAGCCATAAAGGGATCTGTCTGGTTCCAAAGAGACAACAGACTGCAAAACAACTAGTAAAACCAACCTACTTGAATGCACCAGATAACGTCAATTTTGGTTTATAAATTTTACAACATTGAACTAACCTAAACTGACAATATTGTATTTAGTCAGCCAAACCTTATGTTTTGACTTCACTTGAAGATAAGAACTTAACAGAAGAACAATATATTTGTAAGCACTTTATGAAAGCATACTGAATATGAAGTACTTTTTAGCACCTTACCCTAAAACTGGAAGGCTGTATTTTCAAATGTTCATCAGCTTTTCTGCTATGGGCCTGATCCAGCAATCCTTACTCTGGCAAACAGACCCTATTCACATGAACAGTCCATGGGACTAATTACATGAGTAAGGAGAGCAGTGTAAGATGAGTTAAAAAAATTATCTTGTAATATAAACACGGCTGCTTACAATTTGTGTTTTCTATGATTACGGGCTTGAACTAAAGCCCATAGAAATCAACAGGAGTCTTTCCCATTGAATCAGGCCAGTATCATCAGTTCACATGTTAATTAATGAACTGTGTGTGTGCTAATACTATAATTTTTGGATTTTAGCATCTTTTGGGGTGGAATTATATTCCATGTCATTTTAAAATCTCAGTTGTTGCATATAGCAATGATGCCTTTTTATTCTTACTTGAAATTAAAAGTTACCAAAGAGATACAGAGGGCCAGATCCTCAGCCACTGAAGTCTTCCATTCTAGTCTTTTCAAGTTCTTATACCATGCTCATCACTGCAGTATTTCAGTGCCCTACATTAAGCAATGTGACTAACATCTGCCATGTGTTTGTTCTCTCCTCCTCTCCCCAGGGGGAGAAGTGTGTGCAGTGGAGTGTTTTGTGGTGGAATTTATATGTAAAATATAAAAAATAAAACCTATATAGATCCCCCCCCCCACATACATACATATACACACACGTTGCTATATGGTTAAAGTTAGAGAAAGGAAGGTCAAGGACGCACACGTTGCACTTGGAGCAGAAGATGGGGAGGTCTGGAATGGTCCTGAGCTCCTGCGGGAGTTCATTCCATAGCCTGAGGGGAAGGACCCGGCCCCTCCCTCCCCCCAGAACACTGACTCCTGCACAGACAATCTTTATCCTTACCGTAGAAAGTTTCATTGTCCCTTAGGAGTGGAGTTATCAACCATAGTTTTGGACGTTAGAGTCATGTTGATTTACATCAGCTGAAGTTGGGCCCTGTTCACAAATTAATTTAATCGGAAGTAGGTGCTCTGTTCAGCCCTTAGTTATACCAATGAAATCACCTTGATTTCAGTGAAGCTAATGAGCTTGCACCGATGTAACTAAGGGCACAATCAGGATTGTCTTTTGGATATGCTTTTAAATAAGAACACTGTTAGGAAGTGTAAATCATAATGAGGATTGGCTTGTGTAGAACACTAAAAATGTGTGCTCAGTTTCTGTACTGCGAGAGTCTGCACAAGCCAGATCTTGCAGGATTCTCCCGTGCTGAAGCTGGACATATTTTGTGTTCAAATTGTCCCTAAGTAATTGAAACTTGATTCAAGTAGTAAACAGTCAAAATATAGCTGTGAGCAAATACGTACCTCTTCCACTTCTACCCACAAATCTGAGGTCATTGAACCTTGCTACTTGGTTTTTCATGGCAGCTGTAGCATTTCTGAGCTCTGCAGAGTAGTTTTCATCATTTCCAGCCATTACTGTGACCAGTGTCCCATCAGGAACATCGCCTAAGGCCACTACCTGCAAGATTAAATAGAAGAATCCTCAGTCTTCGTAAGTGAAATGTATCAGTAAATAACCTGATGAAAAGGGGAAAAGCAACAAATTATATAAATTAAAAGGCTACTTGGAGTAAATAGGATATATTTCCAAATGTAGCTTACAGAGCCAGATACAAATATTTGTATCTATATATGTCTAAAGTACCTAATTGCACCTAAATATGTACAATACACATAACATGCATACATTTATATTTACCAATAAATAAATCAAAACAACAGGACCTGATTCTGATCTCATTTGCATCAGTGTAGGTCAGGGAATAACTCCATCAAAATCAATAGAATTACACTGGTATAAAATTACTGCAAGAACAAAACCAAGCCTATTGTCTCTTTGACATAACAGAATTGATTCCGCACAGTGTCTATCCAGTTTTGTGTCATGTAATGTCATGGATTTTAATGCTGATACACCAGTGCAAAACTGTGGGAAATCAGGCCCAAAATATACATTTGATCACTGTTCACAAAACCATTTCTTTTTTCCTTTTAGAAACAAGAAAGCAAGTTAATGAAATTAGAACTGTCCCCAAACTTTGTTAAAATTGTAATGTGAACTGATAAAACCCGAAATATTTAAATCAAAGGCTTAAGCTCTGTCACTAATGTTTCCATTGTGTTTCAGCAGTGCCAATATCTATAAAAATCACCTAATATTTAGGAACATATGTGATGTTACATTTCTGACACAATGTGCTATATGACATTTAGATTTCTAGCCTCAACTTTTCTGATTTCTCTCAACTGTGTCACGGTGCTCATGTTCATTAACCATTTTAGTATTTAATTTCATCTTAAACTCTTGTGCAAGACCCAGTTCTGACCTCACTTAGACAAGTTTTACACTGGTGAAATAATAAAATAAAATGATGATTATAATAAAATCTAGCTCTTTTTAGTTTCTTCTTTTATAGATTTTAAGAGGAAGTAAGTAGTCCTGCTTCACGTCCTCAGAGGTACTGCTTGATTTTTTTCCCTTCCTCTTAGCATTTTCTAGTTCATGTTCATGCAGTTAAAATGTCTCATTGCTTTTCACAACTCAGTTTATTTGTTACTCTTACATCACTCTGATATTTCTGAACAGGTCCATAGCTCCTTTACCTATTCTCTTTATTATACTTATTTCTTACTCATAATAATTCAGAAGTCTCTGATCTCCCTTTCACTTACATAGGCTACACTTTGCATCTTAATGTTCTCTGATGTGTTCTAAATAGTCTATAACCCTTATTCTTGATTCCACATATAGAGTTGTGCTCATTGTGTCGAAATTCCCTCTTTGTGCATATATTTCTACTTCCTCTTCCCCAACCCTCTTCAGCAGCCCATGTGTTTATTTTTTTGTTCTCATCTGTACACAACAAAAATGCTGTATAATCAGAATTATGTATTTCAAATCCTCCTGTTCTTGGCATGCAATGTTTTTTCTCTCCAGACTGTTGTGGGGTGTGGCAATTTGGCTCTCAAAATCCTCAATCATGAACCTGATGTGCTTACCAAGTTTTTTTTAAAAAGCCTGTAATAAAATAATTATTCTACATATATTAAAGACTTCAGATATAAGGAAAAACATATAGGAAAACCCCATTTACATGAGTAGTTGTGTGATTATTTAAGGAATTATGTACGCGTATATTAAGTGGAGAACAAACCTTCATGAATTACTGAGATAATGCTCTTAAATTGAAAAAGAATATGTTTAAAATTCACCATATTTACAATTCACCAAAGACAACTTCTATGATAAGCTATTTGAAGAAATGATTATAAAAATAATATATAAAACGTGTGCATACACACAGAAGAAAAAAAACTGGAATGAAAAGTCATAAACGAGAGGCATTGACGAAATACAAACATTTACATTATAAAACAGACTAAACAGATAAGTAGGAACTTGCTGACTGGAGATATCTAGTATTTTGTTTTAAAAATATATGTTCAGAATATCAGCAAACCCATGCCACAGCACACCTAAACCCCCCAATCTTGGTCCATCAGCCAAACAAAGTTGGTCTCTTAAATTAGGATTCAGATGATTTCCTAACAGTATGTTGAACAATTAACCAATATTACAATTTATTATTAATCTGCATCAATAATTGCAATTTACAATATTTAAATTCCTTATAACTTTCCTTTATTTTAAAAGAAAATCCTGGATGTTTTTGGTTTAAAATAGAATTGTGATTCTAAAGACTATATGCAATAAGTGATTCTTTTTTAAAAAAATCTATTTTATTTTATTGTTTGGAGTGTAAGCATAGGGAGAAAGAGGGCATATCGATCTGTAGAAATCTCTTGGTTTGTATTGGTACAATGAATATTACCAAGTACCCTACAAATCCCACTGCTACATTTGAGCATAGGATCTTGGCAGTATATAGATGATTTGAACCGAACTCTGTGTAACTAGGTATTATGTGTTACCCAGTTCTCGCACGATACAGATTATTTTCAGATGGATCGGAATACTTTCAAAAGGGACCTTTGGAAAACACACAGTAATCTTTACAATCGGATTGTGTTTGTTTTTATAATCAGTCAAATATTTCAGGTCTCATTCCCCTGCAGTTCCCACTAGCCGGTGACTTTGGGCGGTGGTGAGCAGGGGGGCGGAGCTGCAAAGAGAGTCAGAAAGCAGGTGGACTCTAAGGTGCCACAAGTCCTCCTTTTCTTTTTGCGGCTACAGACTAACACGGCTGCTACTCTGAAACCTGTCAAACCGTAGGAGTTCAGAGATTCACCAGGAAACGCTGTACCTTTCCTTGGGAGGGTGTGTGGTTTAATGCTAGAAAGGAATAATCTTGTCTGGTTTGAGCGTTTGACTCCCCTACTTTGCTTGCAAAAGTAGCAAGGGGCTAGCCATTTAAAACATAACGCGCGAGTTCCCAGCAGAAAAGAAGCTGAGGGCCGGTTACCCCGTCAATCCACCCTCCCTTCCCCTCCTCCAAGCCTGGCCATTCACCTGGCTGAGAAGAGCTGCTCTCTCCATTCAAACATCCCATTAACAACCAGCCGCTCAGACACGGGAGCGCGGAACGGATCCCTTTCAGCAGCTGAGCTCTCCGCTCTAGCTGGGACCAGACCGCAACATTTCAGAGGCGCTAGGGGAAAGAAGGTGGCTGGCTGGAAACACTGAGCCTGTTTACAAGGAGCGGGGCAGGCGTTGGGTATTAGTCACATTATTGGTTCCTTCGCCTTCCAATACAGGGTAAAATGAAAAGGTTTCAACCGCGCCACGCTGGGCAGCCCCCAGCTGCTCTGCAGCCTGCGCCCAAGAGCGCATCGAAATAGAAGAAGCGAATTCTAAAGTATCAGCCAGATTTCCAGACTTCGCTTCTCTAGGACCCGGGGAGCGGGGGGTTCAGTCTATTTTAAAGCAATAACGTTGTCCTGTTACAGCGTCCCAGCTACTCCGCTGCAGTTGTGTACAGTTTATGTGTACTGTGAATGGTAGAAAAATTCATGGAAGTGTGTGAAGGGGGATTTGGTTTTCGGAATTGATCATTCCGACTTGACCTTCCTTTCTCCCACCTCTCCCCTCTCTTCCTAAACAAAACCCTCAGTAGGCAAAATAAACACTTGTACTTATCCTAAAGCCCTGTTCTGATACGTATTAAGGCTTTAAGAGCTCAACTGATTACCCCACATAATCAAATGGATACTGCTCTGATCTGGTTTGGCAGCGGTGAACTTGGTGGAAAGAAGCCTGTCCGGTGGAAAGGAACAGGCTGATTCAGACTGTCCTACTCCCAATCTTAAATGTAACCATTTGACGCCATTAAAGGCTTTAGGGGAGCTACACCCTAACAGGGACTCATCCTTGGAGACAATTAAAACCTTTTTTTTTTCATGGTTGGAAACATATAAATCAACGGCAGGGAGTTCAGCATTATAAAGAAATTATTTATAGGCCAAAGTCTTTTTTTTTTTTTTCAAAGCGGGCAAGGGGGACTGAATACTTGAATTCAAATAAGAGGAAATCGGACCATGTAGACAAGAAAAGCTGCCGCAATTATATTCTAAATGTAATCTACATTCATTACTCTTCTTGATTGTAAAGACACATTGTACTGATTATCCAGGGAGGCAGACACAAAACTTTAGTGGGGTCGATTTCAGCACATAGAACAAGCATCTGTCTTAGATGGGGTCGTGCTAAAGTTTTACACTTGCGGGTTTTTGTTTCTTTGTTTTTGTTTTAAGGGAAAGGTCAGATGTTTTAAGACAGGCTGGGTAAGTGTACTACAGCAACTCCAAGTACGAAAAAAATCAAAAGAGAAAAGGCTTCTAAACTTCTGTCCGGTTAATTTTAAACCACCACCCCCGGTGGAAAGTTGATGGTCTATGAAACCGCAAGATCATGCATCCTTTTCGTGCGAACTGAGCATTCCTCAATAAGCGGCCTTACGCTAGTGTTTCGAACCTTTGAGGTTTAGTGACTTCCAGCAGAAGAAAAGCCAGCACTTTTCATAGAGAGATCTGCCAAAGGTGGGCTTAGTTAAAAAAGAATCTGGAAAAACACTGATATATTTAACAACAAACGGATTATTTTCTAACTCACTATCCGCCCAGAACAAACCGCTGCCTAAATTAGGTACCAAAATAAAAAAGACCTGACTTCTAACAGGGATGAGGACCTGCCACTCTACACAAATGGGGGCTTAGCACCTCTGAGCTTCCATTATTTAGGCGCCTTCAACACCGTGTAAGTGCGAAACTTTAGACACGAGACTCTGAACATTGTGGCCTGCACATTTATGGTCTTGCAAACATATTAATCCAGAAGTACCCCAAACTCCGATGTTTTAAAAGTGTCCCGTTCCCATTGTCGTGGGTTATTTCTATGTACAAAACACACTACAGTCCAGAAAGGGTCATTTTAGGCTATTGATACTTGTATCCACCCTGTGATTGATTGTGTTGCATCCTGTTACACAAGGTAGAGAGACACACTCAGCTCCTTGTTCTTTGCTTTTTATAGAACCACTCCTGAATGGTATGTTTATGAATGAGATGAAGAGACAGACCGGTTGGAGAGAGAGTCCCCAAAGTCAGCGTCCTGCCCCCAGCTCCCCTTCTCCCAGCTCTACGAAGTGACTCATGTTAGCAAATCAGTAGGCTAAATACTGTAAAACAGGAGGGCCCGCTATACTCACCGGTGCATAAAGGGCAATACAGTGAATCGGGATACACAGAGCCGGTCCCTACAGCAACTCCGGTCTCCTTAGGTGGGACTACGCCTAAAACACATCTCCAAACTCTGCGAGCCGCGCTGCAAGGGGGCCAGATGAACAGCCTCCCATCCGGGAAGCAGTTACATGACATGCACGCTGCGTTTCTGGTCTTACCGTGTGCACAGCAGAGGAGTTTGTACATTGTCCCAATTCACCCCGGGCTCTAGCGTGACCAGATGTCCCGATTTTATAGGGACAGTCCCTATATTTGGGGCTTTTTCTTATATAGAGGCCTATTACCCCCATCCCAGTCCTGATTTTTCACACTTGCTATCTGGTCACCCTACCCGGCTCCCACTGATCCTCCCTCTCCCCCCGGTTTAATACCTCCCCCAGAGAAGTGTCGAAAGGCCAAATACCTTGAAAGCAATTGGCAGCGTCTTGTTGCACCTCCAGTGCGTTGGGAGCACGGAGCAGAGGAAGTTGGGGCTGTCAGTGCGGACCAGCTCCCCGGGGTGATCCGCTAGCACCTCCACCATGCTGCGGTCTGCACTTCTCAGCTTCCCCACCAGGGCGCCGCTGTTCTCCTGGCCAGCCAGCGGGAGCGCCTCGCTCATCTTCCCCGGGCTCAGAGTGGTGGAGGGCGGCGTGAAGCGGCGGCTGGTGCTGGTATCTACGGGGATACGCATCACAACAAGCCTGTTGAGTGAAAAATCTCCCAAGAGTTCTTACAAAGCAGCGACAGGAGTGTAACTCTTCAGCGATCACCCTCTGGAGACCAGGCTAAACGGGTACAGGCTTAGCACTGGGGAAGGGGGGGGGTCGTTTCTATGCCTGGCCCCAAAGTTAATTTTGCTGATCAGTTTGAGGCAGCGAATAAACTGAGCTTTAACTCTTTGGCTTCCTGGGCCTGCGAAACAGAAGAGTTAATCCAGTAATCGAAACAATCTTCCGCACGGGGGTTTACTGTGAAGGCTGCACATTTAGTCTTTGGTTGGTACAAGCGTTATCAGAGGCAAAACTCCCTCCAAAAATCCCGCACACCGAGGAAATGTGTAGGCAAGGGAAAGCTAAGACACACGTTCAGACACACAAGCAAAACCTAGGGCTTCCCAGGAGTTAATTCCCTATCAGTTTTTTCCAGGTGATTTTTCTAAAGTCCCAATAGAATACAAAATACATCAGTATCCATAGACAACAGCCGCTCTCTAAAATGGCGAAAATCGGCTTCAGTCTTCAAAGAATACAATGCGCGAGCTAGGATTTTCAAAGGTCAGCTGACTAGAACAATGTATCTATACACAGACACACACATATACTGTACTTCATCAAATATTTACAGTATAATCTGTAGAGAATTTAAACACAACAGAAATCCATTAATGGTCTCTGAAGGGTTTTTTTTTTTTTAAGTAGCCTTGAAAATCAGCGTCAGTAGTTTGACTTGCGTTGCTCGAGAAGTACTCGTGTCATGATCTGTCAGTAATTTTGAGAAAAAAAAATGTTCAGTGCATGGAATTCAGTCTCGACAGAAATGCCTTTGGTACAGAGTCTCTCATAAAGTCTTGGAAAGGTCGCAGCCGATCTCAAGCTCTGAGGCTAAAAAGTCCACACATGAAAACGTGGGTTTGGGGATGTTGGTTAAATTGTGGGTTCTCTCTGTGGTTTGGGGTGTGCAACAGCTCGCGCTCTCTCGCTCTCGCTCTCACATACAAACACACTCTCTCTTCAGAAGTCAACCAACAATCTGCAGCAGTTTGGTGAGTCAGACAACTTTTTTTTTTTTTTTTTTTTTTTGGCAATCTCTGAGACAATCTTCCTCTAATTCGGCCGCAGCAGCCAGCTGCTTTACAATATTTTAACCACAGCAGGTGGAATTGTGCTTTCGGAGACACGCTTTTTCTCTTTTCGCCTCAACTCAACGAGATCGATACCGAAAGCTGGCAAGCAAACACTAATGTCTGCTTGCAAAGGACTGCGAGCGTCCCTTCCAAAAAGAGAGGGGAGCTGTAGCCCTCGCTCACACAGAACAACGACAGAAGTTCACAGACGCGGCAGAAGTTAAAATATCCAGCCCAGGAGATAGCTCAGAAAAAAAGCCCATTTCCAAAGCGGGGAGATCTTGAAAGTCTTCACGTGTCCACAGGACTCGAAGGGAAAGCTTCCTCCTGGCTGCCTACTGAACACTGGCTACACAGCTTTACGACCTTCTGTGAGGAGCTGTTTGTTTGCTCATGCTGATCTGGAAAGCCTGGTCCTCCCTCCTCCCTTGCGCCCTTCTGGCTCTATGAATGGAGATTGACTGGAAATGAATTTGCTTTTACTGTAAGAGTGCGGAGGAATGTCATCCCCTTAGCTCTTTTGCATATGGGGAGGACGCCGGCCAATCAGATCCCTTTCCGGTATCAGCCCGGGCGCGGCTCCAGTCCGGGGGCTCCTGGAATTGGCCCGGGCGCTGCCGCCGGAGCTACTGTACAGAGCCCAAGTGTCAATGGGATGCCGCGGCCGCCACAACACACACACAGAGGCAGAGACCATGTGCGGCTGCTGGTGCTCCTCAGACCCCCACCGCAAACACCGACTGCGGGGGCAGCGGCAGCAGCCCTGTGCATAATGCACTCAGCTCCCTGCCTGTGGTTTGCTACAGGATATTATATGCAGTGACACCAGCACCGGGAACGGCAACTGACAAGCAACCCCCTAGCCTAAGCCAGCCCTTCAGAGTCCCCCCCCCACCCCCTCGGGCTTCACTGCAGTTTTGTCTGAACTACATTTAAAGACCACCTCTACTAGGCAATTGATAGGTGGGTCCCTGGGATGTCGCTTAGGGCAGGGTTAACTGTCCATAACCAGCCTTGCTTTGAAAAATTACTCTCCCAGGCACCAAATATAATCACTTGAACTTTATCAGGATGACTGACTATATTGAAATGTGTAATGATATTTGCACTCACCCCAAAATACACAGTCTGGACAAACACAATTTTGCAAGGCTATCCGGCCTCCCCCAGTTTAATCTGTCACTTCTTCCTCCCTCCCGCTAGGGTGCTTTCAGGTTTACACAATTTCTACGTCCTCCATACTCCTGGGCTTGTAACATATGCACAGTGCCTGCATAGAATCCAGACCTGAAGACCAGCCCTGTGTAGCTGGAAAGTGTGTCTTGCTCACCAACAGAAGCTGGTCCCATAAAAGCTATTACCTCACCCACCTTGTCTCTCTAAGAAAAGGAGTACTTGTGGCACCTTAGAGACTAACCAATTTATTTGAGCATAAGTTTTCATGAGCTACAGCTCACTTCATCGGATGCATTAAGTGAGCTGTAGCTCACGAAAGCTCATGCTCAAATAAATTGGTTAGTCTCTAAGGTGCCACAAGTCCTCCTTTGCTTTTTGCGAATACAGACTAACACGGCTGCTACTCTGAAACTTGTCTCTCTAGAATCTCTTCCACAGGGGAGGCCAGGACAATTGCAGTCTTTGGCAAATGGCCACCATAGATACGCCTGCAAATCACGTTTTAAAAAGGCACAAATCATGCTATTTCAGTCACAAAATATTCAGCCAGAAAGGGAATATGGCAATGCAGGGGCGAACGGCCCTACCTGTGTTCCCGCCATGCCCTCCTGCTGTTACACAGTTCCAAGATAAATGAGGTTTGAGTAACATTGTGGGACCAGCAAACTACAGCTTGCACAAGCATTCACTTTTTTTTTTTTTTAACCACAGCAGTTTGTTCCAACTGTCCTTTCACCTGGCCTGTTTAGGATCTCCTATCACCCCTGAGAGCCCAGTGACTCATCTCCGGTCTAGCAACAGCTAGGGGCCCCTACTCTCCCTCTCACAACTACTATTATAGTCCCCTTTGGCCTCTCCCTCTCAGGATCTGCCCCTGTACGACCACTCTGGTAGTGCCATAGTCACAGCTCAAGTCATAGACCCAGCCAAAAAATACAGTCCCCCCTGCACCACTATGGTGGGGTCGGTGATCCAATCACTTCTAAAACACAGTTCTCCAATTTTCAAACAGGGAGCACAGCATTGGCCACCCTGCATCCAGGGTATTTTCCTTGACAAGTCCTGCTTATTTCAGGACAGGAGGGTAAGCCAGGTTGTTAGACTGCCCATGGTCAAAATGGAAGTAGTGGGATTTCTGTTTGTAGCATTTCACTGTGGACATTGATGGCATGGGTTTAGTTTGGTTTTTCTTCTGATTTTTTTAAGCTGTTGCCCTTTGCCAAAGAGGAATCACTCCGGCAGAGGGTGCTGCAAAGCTGCTCTGGGCCCAGCCCCAGCTGCCCTCTCTCATGGCTATGTCCTGGCTAGCCTTGCCTCCCTGAAATTTCACACCCTTGCGAACTAGATAAAACAGGGGTTACCAACGCTGGCTTCTGCTGGTGCTTTTTCCACACTAGTGCTCTTCCTGCTGATAGGGCTGGGGGAGCTGAATTAGTGGTAGCAAAGATGTGACATTTTGTGGGGAAGATGGCAAGTATAGACAAGGCCAACATGATCTAACATAGCCACTCGGCAGACACTGTTTGGCCCATACCCTCCTTGCCATCAGCAGCATTTAAACAACCCAAGACCTAAAACTGTGCTAATAACTTAATGAAATTACCTCTCTGGGCCATGCCAGAGCCAGCACTCCTTTGAGATAACAACCCTGTCTCTGCCTCCTTATCCTTCCCAGGAGATGCCCCAGGGGCCTAGAGGCCACAAAGTTGTCCTCTCTTTCTTTCCTGCTTCCCCCTCTTGCAGGAGACTGAAGCTGCTCCTTCCCCCCTTCTCTCTCTGTGTCACATCAAGGGCTATTTCCTTACACTCCATCCCAGTCCTGGCCTCAGCAGCAAGGGAGGGCCCAGCAGTTAGTCCCATACAGGGGTATATGGGGTATGGTGCAGGGGGAGAGGGGGCAGCAGTTCAGAACAGGGATGAGGAGAAGCAACAACCGCTGGTCCCCCAATGACTGAGGGGAAGTGGGGGAGCAGGCACCGTAGTTAATAAGAACCATTGCTAAAAGCTGTACTGTGGTAACAGGCCCTGCCTTTAACAGCAAAGAGGAAGCAAGCTGAAGGCCTGTTCCTGGAGTCTCTGAGCTGCCTACGGTTTATTGCGCAATCGGGGAAAGAAAAAAAAAAACCCCACCAAGCCAAACCCTTAATGCAAAAGCAAAACAGCAAATAAACTCCGGGGAAGGCGGTGGCGCTGCACCGCCCCCACGCGCCATCCCCTGCAGCAACGCGGAGCGGCCAGTAGAGGGGGCCAACAGCCTTTTTTCCTCGGCACTCTCGGGCCAAGCCGCAGGGCGCGGGTGGGGAACGAGCCCGGCTGTCCTTTGCCCCGAGCGATAGGGCCAGCTGGCTCCGCACGTGCAGGGAGCCGCATCCGCTCAGCCCGCTCTGGGGCAAAACACGCCGGCGCTAGGCCCGGTCTTTCTGCACAGCTTCGCACGGGCGACTCACACGCACCCCCCCCCCCAGCAATAGCCCCCAGCAAGGCTGCCCGAGAGCAGATCCCGGGCAGAATCAAGGAGTCCGGGTGATGAACGCTGTCAAGTACCTAGCGCTCGCTGAGCCAGGCTCTGGGCGAAATGCTGCGTCCCCCCGGGTTACAACACCGAGCGGGTCCTAACTGGTAAAGAGCGATCCTCGCCGCGGGCGGCTCGGCCAGCCAGGGTGGGGCCCACTGCTGGGAGGGGTTCACCAGCTCCCCCCTCCAGACCTAACAAGCCGGGAAGCAGGGAAGGGATCGGATCGGGTGGCGGGCGCAGAACTGCTTGATCCCCGAGCCACACAACTCAGGGGTTCAAGCCGCAGGACGCCTGCGTACCCTGGCAGCGCCCGCCCTGCGGGGGAGAAGACGTGGCAGTAAGGGGAACACCCGGGTTAGGCGTGTTGAGCCGCGGTCCCAACCCTCCTGAGTCGTGTCCCCTGCGGCCAGCTGGAGCAGGGAGATCTCGTTGCGCGCTGCGGTCCCTGCGCCAGCCAAGCCTGGGGTGCGCGAGGAGCGCAGCGCAAGCCAGCAGTTCCCCGCTTGAAAGCAGCTGTGTTAGGATGGCGTGTGCCCCCCAAGTCACGGAAGGGGGCACATTACACACTCCCCACCCCGCCGGCTCCATAGCCAGCCGTTGTCCGGCTCCATCGCCCTTCTGTTCATTGCACAAGCGGGAAAAGTTCAACGTGGCTAACGCTTCCCATTCAAACACAGCCGGAGCCCGGGCGCGGAGCTTCACAAAGCTGGTGATAGGAATAATTTTTTTTTTTTAACAAAAGGAAAAGCACTAAAGTTGCACCAGATCTTGTTTACCCAGAATGAAGCGAACGCGGAGTATTTCGCTGTGTAATTCTCCCAGAGGCGGGAAATTCTTGCCCTTCATTAGCATGTTCATAGGGGGGATTTAATTCCTAATATGCCGCCTATTTGGTTAGTCAATAACCCTCTGCAGAAGGCTTCCGATGGGTATTTAATTCAAGAGAGATGAGCACAGCCTGTGATCTTGCAAATTCACTAGCCATTTGTTTTAAAATTGCTCCGTTGTTGCACGAAGGAGCGTTTTCACATTTCGTATTTCCAGGATCCCGCTTCTTGTATAATGCACGGTGCCTCCCAGAAGCTGCAATTTCCCCTTTCCTGGGAACTAAACGTTATTGGAAGGCACGTTACCGGCAGAAGCTGCATACTCTCCCAGCCTTGCACACACACGACCACCACATTTACAACGCGTCCTGAGCGGTATCTCCCGTTCCCTAACGAAAAGTTTCTTATCCATCAGACAGACGCAGTCCTTTCTAGTCTCTTTCAATACAAGAGAACAACACTTTCATTTTAGAATGGCTTTTCGTCGCTCTATAGCTTCCATTTTTTTAGTAGGATTTCGAGGTGATGCAATTTTAGTATTTCCCCCCAGAACTAACAGGGTAGGATCTTGATGGTTGTTCGAAATTTGTTTACAACACAGTATCTTAACAGAACCTTTAGTGGCACATATAAAATAGGTCCTTACATAACAAAGTGAATGAAGGCTACATGGATTACTAAATATACTTATTAAGGAATTACAGGGTCCAGCATTTGATAAATCATTGCAGTGGACTGTTTACTGTACAACTTTCGCCTGTGCTAAATTATCTCGAGTCTAAATTACTTCTGATCTATTTCGTTATATTTTTAGGAGCAATTAAAAAGGCAAGTGGGGATTTTTAAAATACAGTTTACTGTGTTTATTACATATGGGATATATTAGTAGTAGATAACATTTTTATAGACATTGAATAGATAAGGAGAATAATTTCAGTGATGTAACATCTGCATATTTGTACATATTACATCATGTAAAATACACACATCTACAGAATTTGATTGTTTTTTAGGTCAAGTAGGATTCTTCAGCTTTAGTCAGGTGGTTGAGAGGCACTTTAGTTTTAAGATTCATTAGTAAACTGAGCTGAATTTCACTCATTAATGATCCTTTCTTAATCTGATTTAGTCAGTTGAAATGGAAATGAAATAGAAACACAAATGAAAATGGAAACACAAAATTTCCATGTTTAATAGAAGACAGAGGAAATATTTCATCCTTATAACCCTGCACCATTTAGCTGGCATTATCCATGTTGAAAAGAAATGTATTACTAAACCAAGAGTAATAATAAAGCATTTTAAAGCTTGAAGCCAGGCTTTATGTTAAAATAAGCTGTAACAAGGGGTCATATAAGACTGGAGTGGATGTGGTAAATACTGTGATGGAGATAATTGATAAATGAACTTAAATGTTGTATATTACATGTATGTTAGGGTTAAGGCAGCAGTAAGAATGTTTTAATCTTTTGGTTAATTCAGTTTATCATCTTCCATTTTACTGATCCGTGCGTGATGAACAGAGAAATATAGTTTGAATCCACTGTACGGTGAAAATCTGTAGGTGGAGTTATTCTGAGTAAATACTCTGAAAGAAGTTAATGAAATAAACAGGCTGCATGAATAAAATGACAATTACTAGTGAAATGATGGTTGTTATATATGGAGGCCAATTATACATATATTAGGCAATATTTTTTGCTAACATAATCTTTCTTAGTATTCCAAAGGCTAAGAATTGTCATATGATATTGTGAAGGTTATGTATAAGAATCAGTTCAGAACACAACTTGTATTTTAATGATAAACAGATAGCATACTGCACTGCTTATATTTGTATTTTAACATCAATTTATTACAGCTGTAAACAAACCACATATGACTCTCTAGCCACTATGGGTTGCTTCTGTCACATGGGATTGTGAGACCACAAAGCACTGAGCTTTTTAAACTACTACAGTTAAGCAAAAGCTTTGGAAATATGAGAAAGCAGATTTAGGGATGAATTTCAAACAATATAAATTGCACTGGGAAAATTGAACATGAATGCAATGCAAGTTACAGCTGCTGCATGCAAATACTCTAAGGGCAAATATGAAGAAAAATATACTTGTTCTGAATAGCTTAAATGCATGTGGTTTTGAGCATATTTTACAGAAGAAAAAGAGCAAAAAAAAAAATATTGTGAAATGAAAAAAGATGTAGACCTTAACAGAATTGGCCCATATAAAATAAAAGTACAATCTAAAACAAAAACAACAACAACAAAAAGGGCTCCAGTTCCCAATCCTGCAAACACTTACGCACCTGTGTAACTTTACTCTGGGCAGTGGTCCCAGTGAAATTAATGGGAATGCTCATATGAATAAAATTATACACATGCTTCATTGTTTGAAGGATTGGGGCCTAAAATAGAACTATTCTCTGGGTCAGTTAGTACATTTTGTGTCTGAATTGTTTAGTTTGTCTGTTAAGGCCCTCTTGCCAAAGAAATTGTGTGAGAAGTCTTTGCTTCTACATGTGATATGTTGAAGGACTGCTCTGGGAGTAAGAGTTTGTAGGATCAGGCCTTTACAACTGATCCTGCAAACACTTAATGTTAGGAATAGCAATTGTCATCATGAGTAGTCTGATTTAATTGGCTAAAAACAATTACTGTGTTATTTAACATATTAAAATATTTTTGTGCTGCTTGCCTTTGAGTTTTATGATTAAATACAGCATTTAGAAAAGTAGTATTCTATAGTTATAGCCATGTAATCCTCACTATATCCCACAATGGCCTCGTGTATACATTGAAATATATATATTTAATTAAAGTAAATTAATGTGTATGAGAGATGAAATGGGATGTGAGATCTCCAATATGTGGAAGACATTTTGCTCTATATATTTAATTGGACTGGCTGGTACTTATCTATTGTTATGCCAGGACT
The DNA here is from genome assembly GCF_965140295.1 of Lepidochelys olivacea. NCBI lineage: Eukaryota > Metazoa > Chordata > Testudines > Cheloniidae > Lepidochelys > Lepidochelys olivacea. The sequence continues at coordinate 165,439,481 of NC_140411.1, read as the reverse complement.
TCGGCTTGGAAGAGGGTAACTTGGCTGCAATTCAACCCAGGCAAGGCTGAGGTTGTGCAGGTATGTCGGGGAGCCAACTAGAGAAATGGCACAGTTGATATGACCTCTGGACATCTGCCTACCTTTTGTTGGTCAGGTTTGGTGCAAAGGGAATGTTATTGAATCCCCAACCACTTTTGAATACACAAGTGCCAACAGTGGCCAAGAGCACATTGTATTATTTACTCTTGACCAGAAGTTTGTCACTTTTTCTTTTGGATGTGACCCAGGCTGGAGTGACCAATGCTTTTGTCACTTCAAGACTCTGTTACTGTAATATGGTTTACAGGAAGCTAAGTCTTGGGCAAATCACTTTCCCCATCCGCAAAATGGGGATTAAGACATCTTTGTAAAACCCATTGAGATCTACAGATGAAAAAGGCTATGCAAGTGTGCAGCATTATTAATTATTATTATTATTATTACACTTTAAGACCATTCAGAAGGTGCAGCTCTTAGTTGAAAGCCGTGTTGGTTAAAAAGTCTTTCTTTCTTTTGAGGCGCTCAAACTAGCCCCCTCCCCTGGTGTAGGCATGGGGTGGGGAGTTGGATACCCTTATGTTCAGGGAGAGATTCTCATCTGTGGAATATGCTTTCGGCATCAAATCCCAGATTTGTTCACCTTCAGCAGCCAGTGACACGCCCATTTGTTCTTCCAGGCTTTCCCCATGGGAAGGAATGAGTTGATAGGCAAGAGTAGGAAAGAGCTCAATTGTGGGGAGATTTCAGAGGTGGGACATTGGTCCTACTTATTGCTTTTACAATGAGTACCCTGAACACTGGATCTACTGCTTTAAAAAAAAAAGATACAATTCAAGGCTCGATTAGGCACAGCTCTGTGTAAACTGCACATCCTGAGTGGCCCCCCGGGAGGGACTGTGTCTCAGAGACACTCTTCTGAGGCACAATCCACTCTCCGATTCCTCTTTTCTCCAAGGAGGAGGCAAAGGTGTAGTAATTTGCTGCTGGGCTATACCAGCAGTCAGTTATGGATACTCCCCAATGCTGGCTCAACTTTTCTGGCAGGTTTGTTAGGGGTCAAAGCTAAGATTCTGTTCGTTCCTAGCTGCTCCCCGCCCACCTGCTTCAGGGTGTGTGAGAGTAACTGGGTGTGCAGTCCATGCAGACACCAGCATGCCCAGATCCAAGATCTGCATAGCCCAGGCAGGGGTAAGGTGCGCTCTTACTCCTCTTTAGTCCATTGCACGTAGATGTAGCTCAAGTCACAAGCTGGCCCTACATACACTATAAACTTTTTATATACAGGATATTTTTACTTTGTGTACTACATTGATGTCCATAAACTGGCATGCTGCAGTGAAGGATTGGTCAAAGTTTCCATTGAAAAGCCATTCTTCTGCAGTTTCTAATTTGGGCATTCCATATTGTGTTGATTAGAAATTTGAAATGCAGGTTGGATGCAACTTAAAAAAAATGAAGTTGGTTACTCAAGGCAATGCTGTAGACAAAGCAGAGAACTGCTCTTCTGAAATACATAAACAGAGGGATCACATCTAAGACCAAGGAGGCAATTATTCCCCCTTTCTCAGCACTCAGATCACAGCAGGAGCAATGTATTTAGTTCTGGGCATCATACTATTGGCTATATATCAGTAGATGTGGGAGATTCCAGAGAAGAGCAACTACAGTGATTAAAGGTCTGGAAGGGACTACCTATAAGGAAAGATTAAAGGAATACAATATATCCATATATTTGAGGTAAAAAAGAAAGCCAAAGGGGACAGCGTAACTGAGGTTTACAAGTACATAAAAGGGTACTATAAAAAAGAAAGGGAGGAACTGTTTTCATTAGTTTAAAAATGATAAGACAAGAAATAACAGATGCAAACTGAAGTAAAATAAGGTCAGTTTTAAGAGCAGGGGAAATTCTGATCATAAGATCAAATAGACAGTGGAATATGCTGCAACATCACTTGAACTTTCCAAGTCACAGCTTGAGAAGCATCTTTACGGAGAAAATTTAGAACTAGTAGGCACGGTGCCCAAAAACGCAGTGATGAACGATGACTTGGAAGCCCTAATGATTTTAAGCCAATTTACAGATGCTCTAAAAATGAATTTATAAAAATACTCTCTGGTTTCTGATAATTTCTTTCTTTGCACAGCTCAAAAGCAAGAAAATAAAAGGCTGAATTAAGAATTTCCCTTTAATATTATAATACTGTAGCTAATCTGAGAGTAGAAGCCCAGTTACCTGAGATACATAGGAGTGTGGGGTGTAGAGAGCATGGAAGTGAGTGATCTGAATAATTACTACTGTGTGTGTGTGGCAGCTGGTTTTGAAGACTTAAATGAGGACTGTGTACCATTATACTGTGAGTTACATGCCTCTGTTAGTATAGATAACATCTTTCACACCTAGTGATTTCAATGGCACCTTTCTATACTAAGGTTTACATAATATCAGCCTACATGGGTTCATTGTAAGGTTTAGGCTTTTGATGGGATTTCATATACTGTGGTTGCAAGGACAGAGTGAATTGCTTTCTCCCCTTTCTTTCTCCCTCCACATCTTGTACACTGGTTCTAGGGTGAGGAGACAAGGTGAATTCTGGCAGCTCCTTCACTTAGCTGCCCATAGTAGAAAGCTCTCCTCAGTGAATTTGCTTAGCATTTTCAAAGTTTCACAAGTAAGCATCATGGAAATTGATTGTGCTTTGTGCTCTTCCTGGAGTTCACGGAGAGTGTTGATAAGACACACAATGACAAGTGATTACATCATGAGCCTCAGCTTCAGTTTTATTGGCTGAGATATAAGGCTGCCATTCTGTCTCTAACCCACTTTGTGATTTCAATTACAATAGAAGACATAATGTAGAAGATTACTTACCCTCTGACATCTTGGCAACACCTAGGAACTGCAGAGTGAGGTAAACATGCAACGTAAGTCTTAGCTCCAGTTACATTTCTCACAAAAATGAATGTATGTAGCACAGGACAGATTCTGCCACCTTTTCTCACACTGACTATTACCTTTAGTGTGATGGAATACACCCCTGTATTCACACCCTACACACTACTGGAATACTCTTTGTACAAAGTATGCCTTGTAAGGTATCATTTGAAACTCATAATTTGCTGGTCAGCATTGTCCTGATAAAATATGTGTGGCAACATCGAATGTGAAGTTATAAGATCCCTCTCTCTCTGTCCCTGCCCACTGCATTTTCTACACCTGAGAAGACAAAAGGAAACAGCTGTTGGACTCTGGGGGGAGGGAGGTTCTGACTGAAGAGTTTGAGCAGTAATTTTGCTGGAAGCATGTGGAGAAAAATTTGGCTTGAATCTAATATAATTTGTTAAGTTAGGCACTAGTAAATGATTTTTCTTTATTTTTCTTGTACCCATTTCTGACTTTTATGCCTCAATACTTATACTCACTTAAAATCTCTCTCTTTGTATTTAATAAACTTGTTTTATTGTTTTATTTAATCCAGTGTGTTTAAATTGAAGTTTCTGGGTAACTATATAAGATAACAGGCTAGTGTATATTACTGAAAATGAGATCGGAGGAAAACAAGGCTCAATTAGGGAAAGACCAAGTTAAAAATTACTTAGACAAGTTAGATATCTTCAAGTCACCAGGGCATGATGAAATACAGCCTAGTATACCCAAGGAGCTGACTGAGGAGATATCTGAACAATTAGCAATTATCTTTGAAAAGTCATGAAAGACGAGAGAGATTCCAGAGGACTGGAAAGGGGCAAATATACTGCCAATCTATAAAAAGGACAACCCAGAGAATTGCAGACCAGTCAGTATAACTTCAGTACCTGGAAAGATAAAGGAGCAAATAATTAACCAACCAGTTTGTGACCACGTAGAAGATAATTATTTGATAAGTAATTGTCAGCATGTATTTGTCAAAAACAAATAATGTCATACCAACTGAACAGCTTTCTTTGACAGGGTAACAAGCCTTGTGGATAGGGGGAAGTGGTAGACATGGTATGTCTTGACTTTAGTAAGGCTTTTGATACTGTGTCGCACGACTTTCTCATAAACAAACTGGGGAAATACAAGCAAGATGGAGTTACTATAAGGTGGGTACAAAACTGGTTGGAAAACCATTCTCAGAGAGTAGTTATCAGTGGTTCACAGTCAAGCAGGAAGGGCATATCAAATGGGTTCCCGCAGGGATCATTCTGGGTCCAGTTCTGCTCAATATCTTCACCAATGATTTAGATAATGGCATAAAAAGTGGCAAAGTGCGGCCACTGGGAGCTGAGAGTGGCCGTATCTGCGGACGCTCAGGTAAACAAAACGTCTCGCGACCCGCCAGGGGCTTGCCCTGAACAAGCCGCGAACCAAATTTGGGAACCCCTGTATTAGTAGAAGTGTTGTAAGCAAGATACTACAAGTAATTCTTCAACTCTACTCTGTGCTGATTAGGCCTCAACTGGACTATTGTGTCCAGTTCTGGGCACCATATTTCAGGAAAGATGTGGACAAATTGGAGAAAGTCCAGAGAAGAGCAACGAAAATGATTAAAGGTCTAGAAAACATGACCTATGAGGGAATATTGAAAAAATTGGGTTTGTTTAGTCTGGGGAAGAGAAGACTGAGAGGGGACATGATAGACAAAGGACAGAGTTTTCAGGTACGTAAAAGGTTGTTACAAAGAGGAGGGAGAAAAATTGTTCTTCTTAATCTCTGAGGATAGGACAAGAAGCAATGGGCTTAAATTGCAGCAAGGGCAGTTTAGGTTGGACATTAGGAAAAACTTCCGAACTGTCAGAGTGGTTAAGCACTGGAATAAATTGCCTAGGGAGGTTGTGGAATCTCCATCATTGGAGATTTTTAAGGGCAGGTTGGACAAACACCTGTCAGGGATGGCCTAGATCATACTTAGTCCTGCCTTGAGTGCAGATGACTGGACTAGATGACCTCTCAAGGTCGCTTTCAGTTCTATGATTCTATAAAGTCCAGGACTGGGGAGTGTGTTGGGATCACCCTGCCATATAACCAAGGCTGGTAAGAATCAAGGTGTTACTGGCAGGCTGCAGTTGAAGCAAAGACATCTGGGAGTGACCTGTATGCTGGTATCTGGTTGTGAGCAGTCCAGATTGGAGGCTAAACACAAGACATTTCAAGGCACCCCAGATTACAGGGCAGGGGTGACACAGCACCCCTCCCCTCACTGGTCTGGATTGTACTCCAGTATGTCACACTGACTCCACAAGTAGACAAAATGGGAGACTACTCACAGGGTAAGGCTATACTGAATGTGAGTATGGTAGTAGTTTCTGGCCACATACTTTTAATATACACATGGCAAGGAGATTTGCTGAACAAGTAAGAAGGAGTTCTGAGAATGTCCATTTCTTGTTCTTCTGTAGTACATACCAGACCTCAGATAGTCAGGTGAAAAAAAGGTCCCTGACCCAGCAATTGAGTTGCATGTTATTCACATACCACTGCCTTGATGAACCAAACATTTATTCCTTCTAACATTCATGGTGCACATCTAAAAATGACTCTACACAAAGAAGGCATTTTGCCTCTGAGCTGTTAAGGGACCATGCTTGGGATTTTCACCACAAGATCATTTGCCTGAATCAGAGATGGAGGAAGAAAGCCTAACTGAAATGCAAAGGCCTATCAACCACGATCATCACCACTAATGCATTTTCACAGCCACAGACAAAGCCGCAAGTTAATCTCATAAATTGTTTCTTTTCCACTTAACATTCCACCTGCAACTGATTGCTCAGTGTACCACTTAGATGCTCTAGGCTCTGATATATTGTTGCCAGTCTTATTATAGCCTTTCCCCCACTATGGAACAGCTTTAGTATATAATCTAGTTTACGGTAATGTATACGCAACAGGATTAAGAATAGACTTGAAGAAAGACGTCATTTCAAATAATCAAGACACAGACTTTAATGTTATAATAATTAGAAAATATTTGATTATAAATATTTTACATACATATGTAAGATGAATTCCAGTTAAATGCTGATTTGTTTAATCCAAGAAATTAACATAATTTTAATATATCAATATGTCACCTTCTTCTGGAATTCATCTTGTAAGATTTGTTTGCAATGCTGGTATGAGTGTGTACACGTTAGAGTCTAGAGAGGGGTAAGGCTGTTAGGTCATTTAGTCCATCTCCTTGCCAGTATAAGAATGTTCATTATTGTGTTTTTTCTGGTTTAGCTGTTTTTTGTTTTGTTTTGTTTGAAATATGGCTGTGGATTTTTGCTATGTGTTTGTACAGCATCTAGCACAATGGGGTTCATGACTGGGGCTCCTAAGTATGGCCACTAACAAATAACAACAATAAAAGGGATTTACAGGCAGGATTTGCTATATGTATGTGTATGCACACTGTGACAGGGTGCTGGGCAAAGGGTTGCAGATTCAGCCCTCTGTGAGCCCCGCTCCTCATTAGGGGAACAAATTAGGATGGGCTGGAGGTAACTTGGCTCTCATTGGGGAGGTGGAGACAACTGCTACCTAATTAGCCCAGGGCTGCATAAAAGCCACAGGGAAAGGAAGCCAGGGGAGAGCAGAAGAAAAGGAAAAGGGAAGGGAATGGAAGCAGGGAGGTAGCTCTCCACTCCCTCCCTCCTGCCTGCAGACGGTGAAGAGTAACTTGTACATGGTGAAATGGTGGTGGGAACAAGCCTGAGAATAAAGTGTACCAGTGGTTACTAAACACTGGGTCTCCAAGTGACTTTATCAACCCAACAGGGATAGGAGCCAAGAGGGCCCTGCCACACCCTGCTACACACACTCACACTTTTATATACAACACAGCCCCAATCTTTTAAGAGCTCATGTTGTTAATTATATTTCACTAGTGATTGTACATAACTGCCTTTATTTGCTAGCTGTGTATTTATTTGTTTTTAGTGAATCTGAAGTCAGTTGGCCAGATCCACAGCTGGCATAATTCAGCATTGCTCCATTGATATCAACATTGATCAATTGGCAGCTGAGAATCTGTATTTAAAAAGAACTCTTTTACTGGGTCTTTTCACCTTTGGAAATTACAAGCATTGTAAGATACAAGTTACTTTACCAAAAATTCGAACACAATTGCCTCCACAGTAGCATGAGTGAATAGAGGGAGGTTTGCAAAGCAATGGATGTCCTGCATATCAAAACAATAAAGTATAATAATAGAAAAGATGCAGATAAGGGCCTGATTCTGCATTCCTCATGCAACTGATTCTCCCACTGAAACAAATGTATACCCAGGCAATGCCGAATTCAGGCCTTTCATGATGCTTTTTATGGCATGGAATCTTTTCCTAATCCTTATGTTTGTTAAAGGGTCTAATGATAGGAGCTTATTCTTCCCCATATTATTTACATTTTTTATTTTTCATAATCTTCTCTTTTTCAAATGGTACTCAGCTTCCAATAGTATTCTTACAGTGTAACTAACTCACTTGAATACCTTTATTTGACATTTCATTAGCTATTATTCAATTCTTTTTTGGGCTGACACGTGCAGGCATCTGCAGTACTTTCTATGTCGGTGGGCTATGGCTACATGAGGACTCTTTTATCAAGCAGTGATAGGAAATACTGGTCTCCATCACCACAAAAAAGCTAGGGGAATTTTAAACAGGTCTGGATATCCAGAACCATGACCCTAATGAGTAATTCATTCTGGAGACAGATTCATTTTTATTTAACCCTCCTCCCCCAAAATGCCTATTTTTATTGCTATAGGGAGAAAAGTTTTTGAGCCTTAAGAATCAGGACAGAAGACGCTAAACAAATTGTGGCAATTCCCTTTGGCTCTCCATGACCTAACACTCTCTCCCTTTCCAACTCCAACTCCTATGAAAGAAAAAAGACTCAATCCTCAACTGATGTAAATCAATACAGCTCCATTCACGCCAGCCAAGGATTGGGGCCAGAGATGCATTTCTGACATTGGCTGATTATGAAGCCAAGATATGACCTTCTGAGGACACATTCAGTAAGGGATAGATGGAGCCCCAGTCATTTTGGATAAGAGCACAAATAGCAGAGATAACATTTTAAAATAAGGCTACACTGACTGGCTCAGTAAACTGTTAGTGGGATAGGAGAGAAGTTGTTAGATTCATGGTTCAAGCCCAGGTCAATAGAGAACATTGACAGCTATTTGGTAGTTTGTGTGAAATCAGATGATGGTATCAGTTTATTTTCAGCTGGACAAAGTAGCCCCAAAATAGTAGCCTTAGCAGAATGGTGAGTAGCCTTAGCAGAATGGTCACAGACTGAACTGCTGTTTGACCTTCCAAGGTGGGGTTGAGGCATACTGGTAGGGCAAGAGCTTACATTGTTGCTGCCTATTCTGATAAATACAGGATTGCATCCTCCTAGACTGTCAATCAGGCACCTCAAAATACTAAATTCACTTCAAATATGCATGAATAAGGATACAGTTTTGGCACAAAGGTCATGGAAATAGCAACTTTGAATAAAATCAGTGAAATCTTGGAAATGGCTGTGAAATCACATTTGCTTAGGCCCCCAGATTGAGTGGTTTTGTGACCTGATGCACATGGATGGGTATGGAGGGGAGGACCAGCCAAACCTGAGTTGCACTAAGACTCTGTATGCTTAATATCTTAATATTAGCCACTCCATAAGCTACATTTATTTAAAAGGGAATTTACTGTATACTCAGGCAAATATCTTAGCAAGTTTGGTTTGGGAGCATATCTGTTTACAGCCTTTCATTAGCAGATGCGTTGTATGATACCAGGGACACAATGGGTTATCTATACATTGCCAAGTTTATTTTGAGCACAATGCTACACTGTAATCTGTTTTTCCCTTCAGTACTTATGCAGGATTATGAAATTACGCATTAAAAGTGCTTTAGCCCTGTTCTATGTTAGGCAATATTCAAGCCTTTCTTAGCCAATGTGTATTTTGTTTGCATGGTTTTTAAATGGGAATTATAAAACTGGGAGTGTCCAGAAGAAGAATAATCCCTGCTAAATTGAACCTAAACATAACTATGTCAAACAACTTTATCTCCTCATGTGATTTATGCACTAAACAAAGCATTTCTCATGTGGTCCACTATTTATTTACAGAGTATCAAAAGGGATGTTTTTTCAATCTACTGGACAGCAAGAATTACACCCATCACCTGAAAACTAAATCTAAAATACAGCAGATCTTTCCAACTTTTATAATTTTATTAAAGCTGAATTGGTTTGCAGTACTTATATAGTGCATACACACCAGCCACAGTTTATGGTGTTGCCTCCTAATCACTTCCCTCCCATCACTTTATAAATCACTCCTTAGACCATGCTGCTGGAGAAAGGACTCTCTTGAAGGACAACATGCTGCTGCTTTAGAAAGCAAAAAATATTCTTCAGATGTTCCAAACTACTTCAGACGTAGGGTATGTTTATCACTTGCACTATGCCCTGAAAGAAACATTGGGATGGTGTCTCATTTTCTTGGCTGAATGCTATTTTTGAATAAGCGTACCAAACATCACATTTTCGGTCATTATTTTTTGTCTTTCTCCTCAGTACATGCAGAACAATGCTACTGGGAGAAAAAAAAAACTGGAATAGCAACTCTTACAGACTGAACTGATATATGGCTTATAATTTTACAGCCATATGCCACGTATTATGTCTTAAAGCCCATATGGAAAATTAGCCTGGTTGAACTCTGTTCAGTATGTACATGTTATCACCAAATGATTAGACAATACCTCCAAAACACTGTATAATGGAAACAAGGAGCATACCCCTCTCTTGACAGAACAATAGTATATGTTGACTTCAGCACAGAATTTGGCCCAGAATCTCTGATTTAGAACCAATGGGATTAGGACTTCAAAAGGGCAGCACTGGGTAGATATCAGAACATAATGTATTCCCTTGTTTAGTTTAAATATAACCTTTATAATGTTAACAGTAAACAGCTGAGAATCACACCATGCCAACTGGTTGAAACAAAAATCGATAGGAGGAAAGTGAAGGAATATTGTAAAATGGGAATTAAAAATAATAGATGTGACAAAATTATTCTAGAATTCCTAACCCTCATTCTGGCCTTCTATCCTTGTTCAGTAAGGTTTTGAATAGAACAATAACTAGCCATATTAATAATCATACTCGGGTCATATTACGCAACCCAGGTCCCTTTTGCATCACGATACTGTATTGTATAGCTATGGATATAATTAGTGGAAAGGGTCAGCTAAGAACAGTGATAATATCAGGATGATGTAAAAGAAAACAAAATCTGAATTTTGTCAAATATATGAAAGACCGAACATATTGTATTTCATTCTGGCAAATGATTCATTTGAAAAGCACCATAAATAACATTCTCAGCCTATGTAGAACTACAACAGAATTGACCTAAGTGGAACCTACTGAACTGACCAATGTGTCATTCAAGCTCAAGTTATTTTGTCAAATGATATTTTTCTCTTTAGCTTTGATATGAAACAAAAACTCTTTTTTATTTCATTAATATTTTTTGAAGGATTTAAAGATATAATATATGGGCCAGACCTCCAGCTAGTGTAAATCAGCATAGCCAGTCGGCATAGCTCCACAGATTTTAATACACATTTATTGACAATTCCCATTTACACTAGTTATCCCGTATGATAACATTGCTTTTCTGAAGTAGCTAAAATGCCAAAAAAGCAAGTACTGCCTAATAGACTTAATCCTACCCCTAAAGTCAGTAGCAAAATTCTCACTGACTTTGATGAAACCCAAATCCACAGTGCTATAACAAAAATTACCTTTAAATTTCTTCAGAGGAAACACTTAATTCATTTTTGAAAATCTTACAACATATTTAATAGTCTAGTGAAAGCCAATGTATATACACTAATGTATTTGCTTTGTTTGCTCCAGTAGAAATCATATACTTTTAAGCTCCTTCCCATCAAATAGTTTCCATGTTTACACAGTAGTAGAGATCTCCATGATAACACACCAACAAAAACTTTTGAATAGAAAGATAAATAAACCTTTACCAAAGATACCAGTGGTTGCTCTGTTTCTCCTCATCAGGTACATGGCCCAGGATAGAGGAGATGACATGCCAAACTGTCCACGGTTCATGTTTAAGTTTAATATGATAACCAAGAAGTAGCCAGACTCTCTGCAAAAGACCAGGAAAAACTAAACAAGACCAGAATGGAGCTCTTCCTTTTCACTTCACTCTTTTTCTGCCCTAGAGATCATTATTTAACACAAGCAAATTGAAAAATGACATGCAGTCATGCTTAATATGTTTTTTTTTCTTTTCACTAACCAAACTCACAAGAGACTTCACTTCTTTTTTTTTGCCTCAGGCACTTATAGACTTGAAATTTTCATTTAGCTACTCATATGATTTCCCCCTCTACCCAATTAGAGTGGAAATGGATGAAGATTTACAGTTTACAGGTTTGCTGCTGGAAATGAGGTTGTAACTGTTTGATGGAATATTTTGTTGTTGTTTTTGCTGATAAATTTTCTTCAGGATACTAGTATCTATTACCAGTAGATAGAGTAATAAATACATAAAGAATAATAATTAATAACTATAATTATTTTTATATAGTGTTTTCATACTCAAAGCACTTTTACAGTCATGAACACCATACAGTGGTACCATAATAGTGCTTTTATTTACAAAGAGAAGATTATTTCAGGGACTATATTGTGCAAGTTATGGCCAAACCCTGCTCAGTCTATTCATGGGAATAATCCTATTGAAGTCACTGGGACAAGTACTTGTATGAGTGAGGAGAGAAGGATTTGGCCATTTCTTTGTGCTGATAATTGTAAAACAGCACAAGAACAAAAGTTAGCCGATACCCGTGCAGCTTGCAACTGTACTAACAGACAAAGTTATACACTTTACTACTGTAGAATGTAGAAGCATATAATTCTTCATAGGAGCATATGCATTAACATGAGAGACTTAAAAAAAATAACATCTGTTCTGTCACTATGAAATTCAGTGACTTCACAGAGTAGAGCTTAAGTGCTCATGAAAATGTGTATTTGTGAATATTTTGAAAACATTAAACCAGATTCACCAGTACATTCTGCTTCTTTTGCAAGCTGGATTTAACACTGCTTTGTGTCACTGAAGTGGAGCAAGGAGGCAGAGCATAGCAGTGAATCTGGCCTATTGACTTCACAATGTGAATTTATATTGCACTGTATTTAGGGTAAAGCATTTTTGGAATGACACAGACAATGAGTGTATAGGCCAGGGTAGCAATCATGAACTCAACAGCTCATATAATGGTTAACATTTGATTTTTATTTTTTTTTAAAGAAAGGGAATTTGACTAGAAAGCTAAAAATATTTCCTATTTGTCTTCACTTAATCTTTTGTGCCCCATTTCTCCATCTGTAAAATGGGGAGATAATTATATACTGTAGCAACAAGGAGGATATAAGTATCTAGATAAGCAATGGTAAATTACACCTGGAAAACTTCAGAGATAGGCAGAGAGGACATTGCTTTAGGGTACAGTAAAACAGAACTTCACTAAGAGCAGGCCCTTAGGGCCAGATCCAAAACCACTGAAATCAAAGGGAGGCTTTTAATTAACTTCAGTGGGCTTTGGATCAGGCCCTTAATGATAACCATAGAGAAGCCCACCTTTGTACTGCACTGCTGACTGGGTAGCAGCCCACATTCTGCTATATAAACATTTCTAAAGACTTCTCTTTTTTTAGGAAGTGTATATGATCATTTTATCATATCAGGATTTAGGGTATTTTATTTTTTTAACAGTATGGAGAAAGTAACAGCTCATGTACTGAATTTTGAGTTTCAAAATATTGGCTCAATCCTTGCCACCATTCAGTGTGTGGTGCCTTACTGAAGTCTATTGGCTGGTATGTGTGTATGGATGGAGGGAAGCATTAGGCCCTTAGATTTATTATGGCTATGTCACTTACCAAAATTCATATTTAAAGTCGAAGCCACTGTGGCGTTTTTATATATGATATAAAATAAAAAAGCTTCTTTGCAGCTGTAATTTGACATGAAATCTCAGCTAACACATTTTGTGACCAATGCCCTGATCCAACAAACACCTACTTTTAAATTAAGTTTATTTTTTTAAACTCCTGTTACATATCAGGAATAGCACCATAGCTACCACAAAAGATGCATCACATTTTAAATTTATGGCTGGCTACACCTGATGTAGAGATTTGTGTAGTAGCTGTTTGTCTTTTGATCTCATACTGACCAGAAAAACAAGAAGCATTATTATTTTTCTTCTTTATTTTCACAGTCTGTCTTAGGTAACAGAAGAGAGATCTTTACAAGCACTGCACCTAATTTCCCCGGGAAAAAAATGGAGAAGGGGAAAAAAATGACACGAAATGCTACAGCACAACCTTTACCACCCTAGTCATTGTTGCACAAGCCTGTGTTGTAACATTATTCAACTGTAACAGAAGGCCTGGGAGGGACCTCAAGCAAATGTTTCATCAACTGCACAGCAAGATGTTTCCTGGGTTTTGCAGACAGTGGTTCAGTGAAGGTACAATAATCTCTGTTGCCGACCAGATAAAGCACCCCTGCTAGCCACTATCTTCAAATGGTAACAATATGGATAACATTCTTTCTTTCCGTGCCATTGGCTCCGAGCTTTCGCAATTTACAGATCTTTATTACTAGATTCCTTCATTCATGTTTATCAGACAGTTTTCATCTTCCTTTTCCTAATGCTTGGTACCTCTCTATCAGAGTTTGAGCATCTTGTGTACATTTACATGAAGATAAGAAATGATGGGGCTGTATAATGGACACCTTTGTTGCCACCAGAATGCATAGACTTCTAGGGAAAATGGAGTTCAGATTGTTAATGGAGTTGGGGTTTTTGTTTGTTTTTAAATTTGTTATTATAATATTATGCTTTTGGTTGAGCCTGGTGATATAGTAAACTGAGTAGGATTTTAAAGACTTTGACTTCAATTTCCTTTTATTTTGTGGTTTCTGCTATGTAGAGGAAGCTTCCGATTCTTGCAAGAGAATATTGTCACCCCCGTGAAATGTGCTGTGGCAGTCTTGGCAGTCTGATACATGAGAATGAGACCCCAGTTGTATTTTTATTGCCTCCGACATGCTCACAAGCCCAGAGGCCTCATCTCAGATGTCTTCTACAGAAATGTCTAGCACCAGAAAGTGGCAAGGGCAGAAGAGAGATGATAGTGGCATTCTTTATTCCTATATATGCACAGGAAAAATGTTTATGATGCTAATTCTAGACTCAGGCATATTTAAGGAACAAGTACAATAGGCTAAGACAGTCGTTTCAACACTTGGGACCTAAGTTTCAAAGGTGCCGTGTATCTGCAACTCTCATTGACTTCAGCTGGAGATGTGAGTGCTCGGCACTTCTGAAAATCCGGCCTTTGATAATGTTTTCATTGAAGATGGCATCACAATAAGCAAGGGCACGGCATGCAGTTTACAACTAGTCCACAATGGTTTTCACAAATTGTTTCCTAAAGCAAAAATATACATGCAAGTTTAAAATAAAAGGGAGTAATAGAGAGCAAGACTGTGCTATTTTATGGTGCTCCATTTGTGTGTGGATGAAAAGCAAGCACAAAACAGTGGTGGAGCCAGGTTTCCAATCTGACAGTGACATTAGCAATATATCCTCAAAGTTTTGATCTTAAAACTCAATCAGTTAACAAAAACTGGTACTCTCCAAAAGTCACACAGTACTTTAAGTGTTGTCTTAGATGTCTGTTCTCAAAGTTCAGAGTCACCCTAAATCTATTTATTTACTTGTAATGTTGATGTTTAGTCAAAAAAAGTGACTGGCTTCTGTATAGGAGTAACTGATGAAATTCTATGGCCTGTGCAGGAGCGGCTCTAACAATTTTGCCGCCCCAAGCAGTTGCCGCCGAATTGCCGCTGCGGGACACGGACTGCCGCCCCATTCTCAATGCCGCCCCAAGCACCTGCTTGGAAAGCTGGTGCCTGGAACCGGCCCTGGACCTGTGTCGTTTAGGAGGTCAGAGTGAGGCTTTAATGGTCTTTTCCAGCCTTAAAATCTATTTAAAAAAAAACAACAACTCCAGAAAGGTTATCCAAGATGGTATTGAGAGCCCTACTTTCTGGTAAAGAGTATTTTTAGGTTTCTCTGAACTGAGCTAAGTGAATTACATATTTTGAAATATAATTCCAACAAAAAGAGAGGCAGGTAAAATAAATAAAATAAAACAGGACATATTACATATCCTGTTTTCAACGTATAGCACCATCTTTAACTGGCTTTGAAGCACTGCATCCTTTTTGCAGAGTGTTTAGCAACTCTTCCTTGAAGCAGGTTATTTTTCTATATGCTAGATGTCTCACACATTCTCTGGTGATTCTGACAGGATTGGTAAAGTGCAGTCGAGGGCGGGATTCCCTAACAAATACATAGAGCTACTGTGTAAAATCCAAAAGACAATGACTTCTTTGTTGGGATGTTTGCACAGGCTTCCACTGTGCAAAAACTTGGCATACTCTTCTAAGAGGCCACACCTTGAGAGACAGTTTGAGTTGCAGCTGTTTCATTTTATTTACTTTTTGGCGTCTTACTAAATATTTAAAAGTTATCAAAAGCTAATATTTTGGCAGGCTCTTTTTTCCCATTACTGCCTTCTTTAAAAATAGTCTACGTTGTAAAGTTGTTACTGTCAGAAAAATACCCAGTATTTCAAGTCTGTACTCACACATTTATTGTATTTCCTGCTAAGAACAACAGTCTGGAGCGATGGCTATGCCTGAACAGCCCAAAACGCTGCAGTTTAAATATGAAATATCATCATTTAAGCTATAGCACGAAAGACAGCTTCATGTGTAGAACCTACATATCATTCATTTATTTATTTCCTTTTTACTTCCCGTTCTTGCCTTCATGGCTTCTGCAGACCATTGCTGCAGATCTGCCCAGAAGCAGGAAAATACTGCTTCAAGTGCACACATCAGCCAGGAGGGGGAGCTCCTTAATGACCAGCCAGGCCAGCAATCCCCAAATCAGCTAGCTGTATCCACTGCCAAGTGACAACTCACTCTTCATCTCAGAGCATCTGGCCAACCTCTACATCTCTTCTTTGATGTCTGCAGACACAGAGCTCTAGACTGACAAGTTGTTTCCATCTATCCTCAGCTAACAACTATTACCACAAGAGAACTGCTTTGCAATAATATACAAGTGGTAAGTACACATGTTTAAACACACACACACACACACACACACACACACACACACACTTTTCTCAAGCCAAGCTTAAATTCAGTACACATGATTTTCTGCTTATATCAGACGAACTTAGCTTGTAATCACTGAGGTACCAAAAGACTGAGATAGGGTCAAAATCTCTGCTGGCACAGCTCCAATGATTTTACTGGTGTTATGCCAGCAGAGAACTTGGCCCGTAGTCTCAGAACTGTCTCCTGAACTGGTTTAAAATAAAGGTAGCACTGATGTGCCTATGGAAACCTCAACATGGTCAAATGTGGAGGCTGCAACTTTATTACCATCTAATATCAAACCAGGGCAAATCACCCAGCAGGGGTGTTCCTGTACGGATTTCAACTGACACCAATGGCCCTAGGCACCCTCAACCTGACGGGGAGTATGAAGGACATGCCCCCTGTACACCCTTAGGTCAGGCAAGAGATCCTGACTGGAAGCCAGAGTCCCAACCTTCTCCATGCCAGAGGTAGAAGAGATGAGATAAGAGAAGCTACAAGCTGCACCAGACATCAAGGCCATGCCACTATTGGGTTTTAGAGTCCTTCACTGGTCCCTTTCAAACCCACCAACTGCACTGGAAATCACCAAAGTTAGGATAATTATAATTTAACCCCTCAAACCCAGAGCTCCTGGATGTAGAGTGCAAGGTGAAAAAAACTCACACAGCCACTCACCAGTTTTGCCCTACAGGAAAAATTCCCTTCCAGACTCCCAAACTGGGAACCAGCCTAACTTCCAGCATTGTACAGATTTAGCAACCTTTTGAAAGATGGAAAGGGTGGGGCTGAAACAACAGCTTCCCCACCCAGGAAGAAAACTGTACACTCTCTCACACACACACCCCACACCAGATGGGAGCCAATCATTTGGTCCCACACCACCCCTACTGCCCAATGGCTGCAGTGGTAGGCTGGATAAGACCCAGAGCCTGGACTTGGATGCAGCATGTAACCCCTCCTGTCCCCGCATGCTATGCCACACAAGGAAGGAGGAGGTGGGAAGAAGAACCATCTGCATGTGCCTGAGGTGAAGAAATGAGAGGGCATGTGGGCTATTTGCCTCAGTTGTTCCATCTGAGATCCTGCCCCAACGGTACCTTCACAGGCCCCAGCTCCACCAAAGCTCCCTCTTGGCTAACAGGTCAAGTATTTTAAAACAGAGCATACTGGTTATTTTAGAACCTTAGCCTGCTTGTTTCCTCAAACTGAAAATGTAATGAGGGGCCACATCACACGGAGCAGCCTGATAGATTTTGGATAGAAAATATCTTGTAATCAGAGAGGGATGACAGGTGTGTCATCTGCCTCTCAACAACGCCCCTCCCTGGCTCGCTGTGAGGGCTGAACAGAGAGAGTCACAGTCGAACTTTTATTAGATAAACCAATTTTTAAAAGAAAACAAAACTATATAACAGGTAAACAAGGGAGAGAAGAAGTCATGGGATATGAGAGCAAAGGTAGCAACTGCCATATTCCAGTGAAATGTCTTGAAATTTGACTTACATTTATGAGGCTTTATTCTGGCTTTTACATTAAGGGCCTGCATTGGAGAAGAGGGAGGCTGTTCCATCTCAGCACCAGTCTCTAGGGGCATTCTGGCTGGCTCAGCCTGTATTCCTCTGGGAGCCCATGCCAGTGAGTGAGTTGAAAGGGGGAATGCATACTCCCTTCTTTGCTGGTCCTACTCCACTGACAGGTGTGGCAGAGGTAGAGCCATGCTACCGCCATTCTCCCCAATCCCACATGCTATGGAGCGTCTAGTTCTCATTAAAGAGGATCCGGCCAGGTCATGAGATTGCAGAGGAATTCAGACTACCCAGAGTGTAATTGCCATTATGTGCTTTACACTGCAAGTCCTTGTTCTGTGAAAAAGATTTCCCACCACAATCAAAAACAAAATCCCATCCCTCTCAATCCTAATCCCTCTTCCCCCCCAAAACCTGCAATCTACCTAAATAGGGTCCCTTACAGCCAGGGAAGGGAGAAGAACAGAAGGCTTCTTGAAGTCCACTTGGGACCTTGCCATGCATCCCTGGTTTATCTACAAGAACCTATGACAGGAGGAGCACAAGAACCTAGACTGAGGATGCCCCTTGTGAAGTTCTGTTAGGGGATGAAGGAGTGCTTGTGCCCTCCTCACATAGCCTGGATCTCCAAAGACTCAGAGAACAGTCTTCATGTTTATTCTCGCTGGGAGACTCTCTTGTTGCTACGGAAGGGAGTCTGCTATCCAAACTTTCTAATTCCTTTAGCAGCTGCCTTTGCCTGGCAATCCAGCATTTTCACAATTTTGTACCCTCCACCACTCTTTCTACCCCTGTAGCCTATTCAATAATGTTGATTAGGCTTCAGGGCAGAAGCAGCATTTTGCACTTTCTTCTAGGGCAGGATTTCAGTTTGGGAGAAAGCTCAATCTTGCTTTCTTTAATAATTCAAATGGCAGTATTGTGTGGATACTCTTAACTGCTACTTAAAAGTAATTAATTGATTTTCTGACATATCAGTTAACAATGTATTGCACTGACATGAAGTTGTGATTTTGCTGTTGATTGGGCTAGATGACTAGATGCATCATACTCAGTTCAGGAGTTTAGTTTAGAAGACTCTAAAAATATTCAGCTATAAAAGGAAAGGCATTTTACAAGTAGTGTTGTCTAAAACTTGAACCCATATGCAACTTTAACTGCTGTCAAATGAAAGTATTGCATTGTTATTGCAGTGGACTGGTAGTATTTAAATTTAGAACATCCAGTACGTATGAAAACACACAACACACACACTGAATTTAAACAAGAATGATATCTACAGATGTGTTTTCTGTATCACACCCCTGACCCCCCCACCCCCCGCACTGAGAGAAGTCACTGAAGTTTCTACATTGTTTATAATAAGCCTAGTACCCCATTTGAAACTCCTAAATGCTGAGGACATATACGGATGAGTCTGAAACACCAGCAGAAAGAAGGAAGACAAAGAGATAAATCCTGGGGTCAGAAGATGGGCTACATAGCCTTTCATCTCTATTGCAGGTCATCACTTCCAATCAACTCTAAGTTAGCAGTGATTAGAAACTGTGCTTGTCTCTATAAATATGTGCAGCAGTCACAGGGATAAATAAATTGTATGAGCCAAGGCCAACCTTTTCAAACCTGGTATATAAAATTAGGCACTTAAACTAAAAGAGATCTGATTTTCTGCACCTTTAGCGCCCCTTGACTTCAATGGGATTTTTTTCACTCGCTGAAAATCAGGTCCCTGTTACTTAGCTACCTAATCATGGATTCAGAAGTTTACCTTAAGGTATTCAGGTTTGAAAATTTTGGCCTGAATACACAGTGGAGAAGATCCTATCAGAAATATTTTCACTTGTTAGGGATGATGTGACATTAAGAACATAAGAACAACCATACTGGGTCAGACCAAAGATACATCTAGCCCAGTATCCTGTCTTCCAACAGTGGCCAATGCCAGGTGCTCCAGAGGGAATGAACAGAACAGGTCATCATGAAGTGATCCATCCCCGTCACCCATTCCCAGCTTCTGGCAAACAGATGCTAAGGACATCATCCCTGCCCATCCTGGCTAATAGCCATAGATGGACCTATTCTCCATGAACCTATCTAGTTCTTTTTACCCATTTGTGGCTCTGCTTTGCTTCATCATGTGTAAATCATACAATCAAATGCCTAACTTTTAAAAATACTTCTCATAATACTTCACACTACTTAGTATAGATTTGCCATTATCTTCAAAGGGAGACCTATTCTCCATCTCTTGTCCCTGCTTACACAACAGCAACGGAACACAAAGGAACAACTCAAATTTGCCTCCAAATTTAGACTTTTACAAACATAAGCTCTTACTGACTATGTTATTCCTTTTCCATTTTTATTTCAAGAAAACCCTCCATTTTTGGATTTACTTGATGCTGCCACAGAATTTCTAGTTTGCCATAGGTTTTGCACTGCAATGCTACAAAGCCTGGGGCCTTGTGGTAGAACATAGATCCATTCGGTCACATAGTCCCTGGGTCCTGAGCCTATATAAAAAAAGTTCTTGACAGAACTTGAGTTGTTAATACATTCTTCGGGTTAAAATCTTCTCTTACAGTTTTAGTAAGTCATTCTTGTCAAGAAGCTGCCAACAGCTTCCTGTGTTCCATCATATACCCAGCCACATTGGCCATTGAACCAGGAAGTCTTCAGCCTCTAATAAACTAAATTCACCAAGACCATCACCCCTGTGAAAATATGCTGATATGTGAACTTTACTGTGCATGCAATGCATAGAACAGAGCTTAGCATAGTGAAATATGAAATAGCTTAACATTCAGAATGATTTATTATCAGTCTTTTCAAATGTTTTCTTTTGGCTGCTAAAAAGCTTTGAATTACCAGACATTGTATCCTGACTTACTTAAACTTCAGAAGAATGGTAACAGGAGAACCAAGGCAGATTCAGTAATGCATATTCTGTGAGGTGTTTAGGTTAAGAATAGATGAGTTCTGAAAAAGAAGAGAGGCCATAAATAATTAACGTCCCTCTCTGTAGATGGGAGAAAAGTATCAAGATTTTGCTGAAGTCATTGATTGATTTTCTGACACAACAAGTGAAAAGATGTGAAAGCAGCCACTTGGAGTGCAATGTCAGATATGCGATCCATTGTTAAATGGAATTATGCATTTTAGTTACTAACACAGCTTGTGTTCCACTGATTGCACTATTATAAAGTACACATTAAACCTAACAGAAATGAAAAAGTAGGGAAAATATAGGCCAAATTTACAGCTAGATGTTTGAATTAAAAAAAGAAACAAAAACACAAACACAAAAACAAACAAACCCCAACAATCCAAAACAGAAAAGAGAAGTATTGCTTTATAAACAAAGTACTGTTACATTGATGGAGAAACTGTATTCGCTTCTATTTACAAGCAGTTTGTTGCCTTGGATTCCTGATTTCATATATCACTGTCATTAATAGGAGATAGAACACTGAACTAATTAATTGGTCACTGATGAGCACATCCTTTCATTTCTTCCTTTTTCAGTATAAATTCAGATATGAAAGGATCTCCATTATATGCAAACAGGTGAAAAAAATTCCCATGGAGTCAAACATTATCATGTACATCCCACAGCACACTGTGCCTTTTTTATATTATTCATGTCAATCTGAATTAGAGGTCAAATGAACAGAGCATAGGTACATCTGAGCTAACAGCAGTACTGAAGAGAAACGTGGACCTCTTAAGGCTACCATTTATTGTTCATTATGAAGTCTTCCTTATTCTACATTTCTTCACAGTCCTAGAATTAAGAAACTGTATATTACTAATGTATATGTAGGAAGGCACAACCCTGTGTGCTAAACATACATTCCCCCAAACCCAACATTTCGTATGGTGTAAAGGGAAGGTTTAGTTTGGTTGGTTGCCTTAACCAATCACTGATGGACTGATAGCAAAATGAAACTTACTAGTACATTTGATCTTTGGTATTTGGTCTGGTGTCTATATAGCTATTTCAAAGCAATCAGATGGTGCATAATGATAAGCCTACTTTACAAAATTTGAAGGAGGATGTAGGATCAAAAGGAAAAGGAGAAAAAGAAATGGATTGGCTGTGTACACAGATTTATACTGGTTAGGAGACTCCAAAATGAACGAGCTGAAGCCATTATATAACACATCAAAACCCTTCTGAACTATATCAGGTTTAACATGTTTGAATTATTCCAGTTTAATCCCTGGCTTCCACTGAAAAGTTAGCATGAGTCTTATGATAGTCTTTATTTTCTTGATAAACTACTGACTATTAGTTATTACTTATTAACCAGTGCCAAGCTGTTAGTGCTATGCATGACACAAAATTAAGCCAGTCTCTGTCCTGAAGACCTTACAATCTAGCAGATTCTTTTATAGTACAGTGAAATTGTTAATTGAAAGTGTTGTGTGGGCGCCTCCCTTCCCACTCACAATCACACAATATCCTTGTGGTACCTGGTATCTACACAGTTACACATATATATATAAAGTCTGCTGCAGTTTCCACGGTATGCATCCGATGAAGTGAGCTGTAGCTCACGAAAGCTCATGCTCAAATAAATTGGTTAGTCTCTAAGGTGCCACAAGTACTCCTTTTCTTTTTGCGAATACAGACTAACACGGCTGTTACTCTGAAGCCTGACACATAAAAAGGTAACATTAGGAAAACATTTAGGGCCTGATTCTTAATTACACTAAGGCCCCTCTGCTCTGCTCTAGGAACATAATGTGGCTTATATCCATGTTAAGGCCCTTGTACATTGTCAGAGTGATGTAAAAGGGCCTTAACATAAATGAAAATCTGACCCTTAATGTACTTTAATATGATTGAGCAGTGGCAAAACCAGAAAACCCAGCACTTTGTGAGCAGCCACCTTTCTTCCGACCAAGAACGAGGGTTCTATGACCACCAATGGTCCACAAAGCACAGCTTTGGAACTTTTGCAATAGAGAAAGAAATGGCATGCACTGGAAAGCCTAGAGGGAGAAATGATTTACAGTGTTTGGGGTATTTTAAAATGTTCATTCACTTCTCCTGGGCAACCCGAAGAAGAGAGTCTTTAGATGGGACATGAATGCCGAGCAGGTGGTGACTCAGTGAAGTGAGAGGTGGAAAAAGGTATGAAGACGGAAAGAAGAAAAGACAAGCAGGGCACTGAAGGCTGCTCTTGATTGCTGACAAAATGAACAGGCTGGGAGAAAGCATTAGTAGCAGAGTGACAATAAGGTCAACTGGTGAAATCCTGGCAAAGCTCCCATTGTCTTTAATAGGGCCAGGATTTCACCCAAGATATTTAAGTGTGTTGCAGTGGACAATGGGAAGCCAGCGAAGCAACTGAAAAAGGTGGAGATTACACAATCTGATAATATATTATTAAAATAACAGTCACATCACATGTATATGAGAAGTATATGAGAAGAAAATACTCAGAAATTCTGTCTTTTTGCCATATCCTGTCATTTGTCTATATCGCAAACTCCTC
The DNA here is from genome assembly GCF_965140295.1 of Lepidochelys olivacea. NCBI lineage: Eukaryota > Metazoa > Chordata > Testudines > Cheloniidae > Lepidochelys > Lepidochelys olivacea. The sequence continues at coordinate 165,416,169 of NC_140411.1, read as the reverse complement.
TTGACCTCAGTCAGAATTCTGTAATGTCTGCTGAGTATTAGCATTACGTAGTCCTGCTATTGCTCAGGTGACCAGGGCAAGGAAATTAGTTTATTTGTCTTCCCAGGACTTCCACATGCCATGCAGATTCCTGGTTTTTCCTCCTCTCAGAAGGGAGGCTAGTAGATAATATCACATGAACAGAATTTCTGTTAGTATTCCAGCATTCAGGTAGCAGCTGACTAACAACAGGAAATGCACATACACAAAATTGAAAAAAAAAAAGGTAAATAGTAAATGTTAAACTTGTTTGAAAGTTTGATTCTTGTTTAATTGGGCCAGATCACCAACTGTACATAAAAGACAGCTGCAAAGTAATTAGCTAGTATCATATTACTTTAACTTTTAGCATCAGCATTATAAGTAAAGGGAAACAGATAAGAGACTTTCCAGTTAAATCTCATGGCTGCTTTGTAGGATCTGTGTATAATTATTTTACAATAACACAAAGTATTGGGGGGCCCCAATCATACAAGCCCTCAAGCAAATAGTTCAGCTGATCTATTTGTGTAAGAAAGGATTTGCTGGACTGGACCTTTGGGCAGTTGTTGAATGGCACGCTTATCTAGAACACAGAGAGCCAATCATTTTTTAACAATTATGACAATAGATAAAAGCAAGACAGACTCTGATTTAAATGCCTGATAATAAAAGCTTACATTGAGAGATGGTCAATAAAACCTTAGTAACAATAATAAAAATTTAGTCTCGACGCTACAAGAAAATGCATAAGATGTGAACATGGCATAATATTGTGATACTGAGGAAAAGATGGGTGATCCATATAGAAGTCTGTAATCTATTTCCAGTGCTAGTAGGAACACAAAACCACTCTGTGTTTATCAGGTGCCAGTGAGATTGTCTGAAAATAAGAGAGTTTGGTGGTCTCTGTTCATTTTTCAATGGTTTGTACTCTACTACATACCTGGCTCATTTCCAGGGGAGCCTAACTGCTGAAAAAAAATCATTTACCAATTAGCATGGAGATAAAAATATTTCCTTCTCCAATTGGGTGGTCTCTTTTACAGCTGAAATGAAATTAGATCCAGGACATGGCAGGTATATCTTAGGTTAAAGCTCATAGTACTATATATAAAATTCCGTTTTGGCTGAGACAACTATTACAGAATTCTAGGAGACACTGAGTTTGGAACTTTGCACACATATAATTTGTGAAATACGAAGTGAGAAGTATTATGATACAGAATAAAACTTGACAGGTTGATTTGTGTTGCCACAGCATTTCTGCAAGTCTTGCTACTTTAATTTGACATGTATTATGTAGATATAGACTAAATATACATTACACATGAGTAAAATATATAGGAAAATCCAACTGCTGTAAAAAACAACCTTCAAATCATACCTTTAACATCAGTAACCATGGGGCAGATTATTATACCTTTATTGGCGCTGAATAGTAATGGTATTCCATTAATTTCAATTGAACTTCTTTTCAAGTAAATATGGTAAGAATACTGCAATCCATCACAATGACAATTACTTTTTACTAATGCAAATATGACTTTTCCGGGCCTTAAATTCAGCCTTGGAATTTTGCCCTCAGTTTTGTGCATGCTGCACAAACATAACCAATCAGAACAAAGAAAAGTTAGACAAGTTATATATGCTATATATAAGTTATAAGCATGTTGTACCAGGCTTTGCTCCAAAAGGATCTTCCGGAAATACTGCTGGTGTGCCCCCTCCCTTCGAGGACAGCAGACATTCATATGGGAAACTTCTGGTAGCCCTAAGTCGCTCCTGCCAACAGAGGTTCTTGTTTAAAAACTACTGGTGGCCTATGTATCCCTCCATCCGTAGGTCCTATTTACATTTGTTGCCCAGTGCAACATAACCTTTTAAACTGCATTAGGTTATAGTCTGAGCTATAGGCCTATCCCAGCGTGATTTCATGCAGAGCAGTACGAACCAACATTTAAAGCTGATTCCTTTTTTAAACACAGATAGAAGCAGGTAATTGATATGCCAGCACATATTTTGATATTATCCTTCATTAGGTAGCAGGCATTCCACCATGGTTACAGCTTTTATATGTGTAGAATCAAGTGTAGAATATCCTTCACATTCTAATTTCTCAGTGACTTCTTGTAGAATCAACACTCAATGGAAAACAACAAAAGTATGAGAAAGCATTCGAGGAATGCTTGTAAATGGTGGCTCAGTAGACTTATGATAATTTCTCTGATGTACAAATCCCTGCTCCTGAAAGCATGGGTTCTCTTAGCAAAGTCTAAGTGATGCAAAAGGTCAGCAGTTTGATGTAGGTGTTTAATGCTAAGAACCCTGTTGAATTCACACAGAGAATTACTGAAGCATAAGTGGGAAAAGTGTGCGAATTCAAGCATCACAGAGAACTTCACTCCTGCTTTGCAAAAGAAAGAAAGAAAGAAAGAAAGAAAGAAAGAAAGAAAGAAAGAAAGAAAGAAAGAAAGAAACCCATCAAAAATGTAATCCAATTACAGCATTGGGATTTATGGAATTACACAGGCATAGAAATTCATGTACAGTATTATATCCTCACAAAACACCTCTGAAGAATTAAAGGGCTCCTTACAGAGGCTCTGACCTCATTTTCCCTTACCTCTCTGGGCTGCACACAGTGGGCTATCCACACAGACATCAGTGGGGAGTTGTGTGTGTGACTCAAAGGTAATATATGCTAACTGGTTGTTAAGGTCTCCTACTTGGCTAATTGTTACTGCTAACTTGGAGACAGGTGTACTGTGAAAAAAAACATGAATATTTTGATGATTTCTAACTAGAATTTTTCTTCAAACATGTTTGTAGACCCGTTTGAATGAGCTTTTCAGAGACACTTGTGCAAAATCTGTTGAAGACTAGAAGAAATATTTCCAAACAGCAGTAACCATTATTTTCAAGGCTAGCTCTTGAAGAGAGCATGCAGTACTACTGTCAGTGTCTGCAGTCATTAATACTTTTGCTTTCTAATGAAAACAATGGCATGTAGTGTTCTGAAAGCCCAGCACAGTGGAAGCTAATGGTTATTACAAATCTCTATGTAAATACAACACAAATTTGCCAGGTTTCTTGCAAACTATTAGTATACAAAGTGGTGTTTTGCTAGGCAACAGCAGATAATACATTTTGCAGTACAAGCAATGCAAATCTAAATATTTTAATGTATGGCTGTATTGTGTAGGTCTTTGTGAAGCAGATGTAGGGAAATTCAGTTTCTTAGATCAACATTCCAAAATCCATCCGTCCCAAACCGGGTAGCTTGATGCTATCTAGTTCTAACAATAAACTTGGATATAAAGTACACTGTAACATAACTTAGTAAGAGGGCCTGACTTACCCTTATGAGCCAGAGTTTACCTGGTCCTTGCACATGCGTGTAGGTGCAGGAGATGGTGCAAGGAGTCTCTCCTTCCACCTGTGCCCTAATGGCTGACAAGAATCGCATTGGGAAGCATAGTGTCTATTCCCTCTTAGCACTACCTAGGCAGTCAGTAGGTGTACAAAAACGGGGAAGGGGGAAGTGCAGTGACTTGCCTCTCTGCCTCTACGAGGGCCTGCAAAGTTGGGACCACACTCCGAAGCTCGGGTAGCTACTGTTCTGGTGTGAGTGCCCCAAGAAGAATTCTGGTTGAGTCTTCAGCCTCATTGCAGCTCCTCCACACTTCACCACCCCCAAGCTCAAAATGAGGGCACCAAGAGCAGAATCTTGTCTTCACTAAGTAATCACACTAATAGGCTATTTAAATAAATGGTTACATATAGAGACAGGTTAAGGTGGAAACTGAAAGCACACTGCACCTAGCTAGCTTTGGAACATTTTCAAAGTAATGCGTGTTCCTTGGGTTTAGCTATGTGACCTGTGTGGGCATGAGACGCAGAGTAGAATCCAGAAAACATGCACGGCGTGGTTGTAGTATTTTCTGGATATAAATAGCTAGGGGTGTCCATAATTTGAGACTGTAACTCAGTTTTCAGAATTCATATTCCCCAATTACTTTATGCTGGAGGCCAATATAAAAAGTGCTCGAAGTTTCATAATGAGAGCATTGAGTTTCTATTTCTTGACCATTGTGCTGTGTGGTCCAACAGAGAAGGCAGCAGTCCCATTAAAGTTAGCTTAAGAAGAAACACGAGTGATCTGTTGATAGAACTTAACAATAGGGATCCACATTTCCTTCACCAGGAATAGTTACTGTCTGTTCTGTTCTGTCTTTAGAAATGTGATTTGCAGGGGTATAATTCACAGAGGGAAAATATAAAACACATAGCGAAGAAGCTTAAGCTGGGCAGCTGAATGTTTGGAATGAATGTTTGAACTGTTCTTAGAATATCCTTCACATTCTAATTTCTCAGTGACTTCTTGTAAGCAATCTTTATCTTTCAACCTGGCCAATGCCAAGGGGCAGATGAGAAGGTCAGGCAGCATCTTTGGTGAAATGTTATAAGTTTGTCACAGGACTTTATGTAATTTCTGAATCAAAACCAAATCACAGTAACAGATGTGAGTATATAAAAATATGCAGATATCAGATGAAATCCTGGCCTTGTGGAAAACAATGGCAAAACTCCCACTGACTTAAGTGGAGCTAAGATTTCACCCACAAATTGTAAAAATAGCACGTATTTGGAAACATAAAAATTGCTGCACCAGATCAAGAATCTCCCACAACCGAGACAAGTGCCCTAATCCCTGGGCTATGGAGATACTCTCTCACTCTCTCATTTTTTTTCCATGAAAAATTCTGAAAGATCTCATTTTCATTCTGTTGGACAGTCTCACCTGCTTCAGGAAAAGATGCATAAAGCACAACGTTGGCATTTGTGGAATGGACAAGGCCAAATACTGGTTACTGTATGTCTGCAACCATAGAGTCCGAGGCCAGAAGGGACCTTTCTGATGATCCAGCCTGACCTCCTTTATAACAGGGGCCATAGAACTTCCCCAAAATAATTTCTAGAGCAGAGCTTTAGAGAAACATCCAATATTAATTTAAAAATTGTCAGTGATGGACAATCCACCACAGCTCTTCGTAAACTGTTCCAATGGTTAATTACCCTCATTGTGAAAAATGTACGCCTTATTGCCAGCCTGAATTTTCTAGCTTCAAACTTCCAGTCATTGGATTGTGTTATACCTTTCTCAGCTAGACTGAAAAGCCCATTATTAAGAATTTGTTCCCCATTTAGATACTTCTAAATTGCAATCAAGTCACCCCAGAACCTTCTCATTATTAAACTAAACAGATTGAGCTCATTAACTCTATCATTATCAGGCATGTTTTCTAATCCTTTAATCATTCTCATGACTCTTCTCTGAACCCTCTCCCATTTATCAACATCCTGTGGGCATCAGAACTGGCTATAGGATTCCAGCAGCCATTGCACCAGTGCCAAATACAGGTCAAATAAATACTTTACTCCTACTTGAGACTTCCCTGTTACACAGATGTAACATAAGAGACATTGTGCTTACTTATTTTATACATTTGTAATATCTACCCAGAAAGCTAATTTAAAAAAAAAATACTGTCCTTTTCATAAAATGTTTCAGATTAGTGAAGATCTTGCCTATATTTAGCTTTTATGGAAGAAAGGATAAAACATAATCAACTGTTTAAAGGATAAAACACAAACCACATGAAGCACTGAAACTCCTTGGCGAGAAATCTAACAGTAGTGCTTGGTAGCAACCCCATCTCCTGTGGAGCAGATGTTCAGGATTTTACATGGAAATAGAAACTGCACTAACATAAAATGCTTTAGTGACTGAAAAACTGATAAATGTTAAAGATTGTCCTTCAGGTTAGGTGCAACACTATCTTCCTGATTGTCTAAAGATGCCCTAAGGAACATCGGGATGGAAATATAAAAATAAGCAGCAGCAGCAATTAAAATATTGACAGTTTAAAAAAAAATCTAGCAATGTTTCTCCGCCTTCAGGCATCTTTTAGTACAGTCTGAATGGCTAACTATTGCCAGCAATGGGGTGGGAAGCTGGATTGCAGGCACATGATTGTAAAGCCCTGGAAATATTAGGCTCTGGTTTCAGTAGAGCCATATAGAACATGCTAAAATTTCAATTTAAATATTTTTGTCAAAAAAGCCTGGATTTACAAATGAGTGTTTGTGTTGTTGAGAAGTAGGGGACATTACAAAACCCAAGATTTGTTTCAAAAGGTGGTTGTTTTCATTTCTGATCTTGGGGGTGGGATTATGGTCTGATTTTTCAGGGATAACTTCAATGAGAGTCTTAGGGGTTCAGCACCTCTGAAAATCAGACCATTAGACTTTAGGGTAACTAGACAGAACAGAGATGGGAGCTATATTACACCCTCAAATCCATATGTGCAATGTGAATTGGAGCGACGTTCTGAGATCAACGTTTCAACATGTCCTTACAGCTTGAATTAACGGACTGGGATGGATTCGGTATGAGTATGCTTATTAAAAATAATGATTTTGTTCCATCAGTTTGCAAAATAAAACACTGGTTTAGAGCTTGGATAAGAACTATTGACAGTGTGGAAAAGCATTTTTTTTTGTGTCCTGAGAGACACCATTGGTTAAACCTACCAAAACAAGGACAGCTGAAATACCACAGCAGACTACATGAATTTTCTATGTGGGTGTTCACGTTTTATATCAGCATATGATACTGTGCAGTTTCATACAAAGAAAGACATCAGTCCCTGCCACACACGCCCAAAAGCCAAACAGATGTCGCACAGAGCCCACATCTCACCAAAATTTTCCAGTAGTTAAAATAGAAAACATCAGGTCAAATTTAGCCTCCTCAGGCTGATACCACTTTCACTTTGATTCAGTTTTCTTGACATATGGTTTCTCCCCCCTCCGCCCTTCACATTTTAAACTTAAATAGAGACAATAAATTTCATTTAAATATTTGTGAACGACACCAACAAAAGATAGGGTATAGAAAATCAAGGAAGATGCTTCAGAGAGCAGATCAAAAGTAGGGAATAGCTTAACCTCTCATTAAAATCGTCAGGAGTTTCTCAGGGGTATGATCTGAAGATGGAGAAGGAGCCTTGATTTAGAATTAGCATCATACTATGTAGCAATCTGCCACTGGATCAGGAAGGTGTGGTAATGACAGATGGACCTATGGAATCAAACCCCAAGCACACAGTGTTTGGCCCTATTCTGGGTGGATTTTACCAACTCCTGATAGATACGTGAAGAGCCTGTCTATACCTCGTCATGCCAATAAAGTCTCATTGACTTTCCCTTTAGTCTGTGACACAGTTTTAATGTTATTTGAGTAAACTGGTGGTTATTTTTTAAACCTTGCATAGACATTTACAATACATAGTTTAACTGAAAATCTAGAGCACTGGAGTATTTCCCCGACAGACCAGAACACTTGTATGCATTTTTGTAACATGCATTGATATACTGTTTGTTTACCCAAGTTATTGGAATGGCAAAGAAAATCATAGAAAGTCAATCGAAGTGCCAACTTCCCTCAAATTTCATGAGATTTGAAGGCTGAGAGCACTCAGAAGCACTCAGGAGATGTTCGGTACTTTACAGGATTAGGCCCGTAGAAACCCAGCAAAAATAAATGTACGTTTTTAAACCATGCAGTATTCCACTCCATCTGGTGAATGTGGACATAAACAAACTCTATCTATGTTGATTCTCTTAGTGCTGTTTTCTGATATCAGATCTGGAAATGTTTTAGAAAAGCCTAGACTTGCAAAATTTTTAGCCCTATTTTGAGGCTAACGAGATTTAGAAAGTTCAGATAATCTCCAGATAAACACTGTAGCTCTGCTTCTCCAAAAAAGAACTGAAGCTTTTGCGATTCTGCCAACACAAAGTTTTCATTGCACATGATACTACTGAAAGATGTGGCCAAATCCAGCCCTTCGAGTACATGGGTGCAGTTCCAGGTAGGACATGTGCGTTCGCACACCAAGGCTGAATTTGGACCATGTTATGCCAAATATCTAAAGCAATTAGATTCTACTATGAAATAATCTCATTTGAATTTTTAGTTTTGAAAATAATGCCCATTTAGGTATGTGAATGCAGATAAAAGCCAGAAGCCAAAAATCTATTTTACATTCTCTTATTTCAAATTGGATTAAACAGATTTTTGCTGAATGTAGTAAAGATATGAATTCCTTCTGAGTCTGAGACACTGCATTACAAATTTCAGCCTGGAGCAAAGTGTGTCCATTCTTATCCCCAAGTAAATAAATAAGATAGTTAGTAATACTGAATTGTGTATAATCTGAAAATGAATTTAAATCATAGAACTGGCAAAAAAAAACAACAGCAACAATGCAGATGAAAAGTCTTTCCTCCCCTATCAAAGTTCCAGTATTTGTATGCATGATTGCTACTGTTTTGTCCTTCTGTGAAGGTACGAAAATTCAATTAAAAATGTAAGCTATATTTTCCACACCTCATTTTCAGTGTTTTCATATTTGAAGACCTTTTTTCCCTTTTATCATCATTATAGAAATTTACATTTATATGGTACCTTAAATCCCAAAGAGGCCTATTGAGCCTTCCAGAATAAACAGAATAAATCATTTCACTCTCCCTCCTGAAGAAATGCAACCACACTTAAGGAGGGTGCAAGAACTGTTTAATCAGAACAGCTTCCACACAGGAATAAATTCTCCAGTAACCTACAAGGGGAATTAAGGTAGGCATAATGCAGTTACCCTCACTGGAACCAGGGCTAACTTAGCTTAGTGCCAGGGGATCTTCAACGATCACTCAAGTGCTCATGACCTTGGTTCTGGTTTTCATCACGATATGGCAACTCTAGCAACACAGCGCTCCTTTAAGCCTCACGTGGAATCACCAGCCAAACTACGGGCAGCGCTTTCCTACTGGAGGCCTGTTACCCAAGTACTGAGCTCACCTGGCTGTGCTTCATTTATGAAAGTTGATGAAATCTCCAACCAGGGTAGCAAGGATGAAAATATCATGATGATTATTTATCTGCAGTTTTATGGCCCAGTGCTTCTATAAGTAACATAATATCAATCATTTGCCTTCCTAAGTCTTTCTTCAATCTTCATGTTTTCCCTTCCATTTGTTTTTAATTCAATTTAATGTGACCAGCTGGACACAACCCATAAAAGAAGCATGATTCTGGGACATTCCATTCTAAGATTTTTCTTTTCTGTAACATTTTTTCCTTAGGTTTCATTGGGATCCAGACAATGCTTAATAACTCAGTGCTCTGAGACTAGCGTGAGATGGGACTTATTGTCTGAATATGGTGTCTGAGAATGTTGATAAATTGAGAGTGCTGAATGGCTGCTGGAGCTTTAATGATTTGAAGTATAATTAATAATAGTAGATTCTACTTTAGCTTAGGTTCCAAATCCTTCAGATGAAAGGAAAGAAGAACATGTGGTCTACCATGTGCTAAGTATTCATCTGTCCTTGAATGTCCCTCTTAAATGTGTTCTGAATTAAAGCTATCTAAACTCCATGAATACTGTATTTTATTTTATGTATCCCTTAGTAACTAAAAATAATCGGAAGTGATAAATAATAATGGCAACACAGTGGAAGCTGCTTTTAGAGAGCTCAGATACGTTGAAACTCTACCTGTAGTGAAGAGGAGCAAAAGTGTCAAATTGTTCATTGCATTTCCATGGAATTTCTTTCCATCTAAGGGCAATCCCTCATGCTAGGAGAGTTAAGAGATTTGGTTTAGGCCCCTTAGGGCAGAACATTTGCCTTTTCCCCACCATAATGAATACTGTGTTTGGCTCCCGAAACCAACGGATTCTTCTACGTATCTCAAAATTGAGGAAGAAGGCCATCTTGGTTAAAAATAACCTGACCTGGTTTAGAGAGGAAGCTATAAATCTATATAACAAATGGAAGAAAGGGGAAGTTGATAGTAATGAATATAAATCAGAAGCTAAGAATTGTAGAAAATTGATAAGGGAAGCAAAGGGAGCACAAGGAGAAATCTAAAGTCAGCAGAATTAAGGACAATAAGAAGGACTTTTTGAAGTCTATTAGGAACAAAGAGAATCATAACAATGGTCCATTACTAGATTGAAATGGTAGAATTATCAATAGTAATGCAGAAAAGGCATAAGTGTTCAATAAATATTTCTGTTTTGTATTTGGGGAAAAAACAGATGATGTAGTCATATCATATGATGATAATATTCTTTCCATTCCACTAGTATCTCAGGAAGATGTTAAACAGCAGTGAATAAAGTTTGACATTTTAAAATCAGCAGGTCTGGATAAAGTGCATACAAGAATTTTAAAAGAGCTGGCTAGGTAGTTTGCTGGACCCTTAAGGTTGATTTGCAATAAATCTTGGAACACTGGGAAAGTTTCAGAAGACTGGAAAAAAAATAGCACTGTACCAATATTTAAAAATGGATTGACTCAGGTAATTATAGACCTGTTATGCTAACACTGATCCCGAGCAAGATAATGGAATGGTTTACTTGGGATTTGATTAAGAAAGAATTAAAGGAGGTTAATATAATTAATGCGAATCAACATGGGTTTATGGAAAATGGAGCCTGTCAAATTTGATATCTTTTTTTATGAGATTACAAATTTAGTTGATAAAAGTAATAGTGTTGATGTAATATACTTAGATTTCTGTAAGGCATTTAACTTGGTATTGCATGACTTTTTGATGAAAAAACTAGCAAGATTTAAAATTAACATGGTACACATTAAATGAATTAAAAGCTGGCTCACAAAATGTAACTGTAAACAGGGAATCATCACTGAATGGATATATTTCTAAGGGGGTTCCACATGGATCAGTTCTTAGTCCTATGCTATTTAACGTTTATTAATAACCTGGAAGAAAACATAAAATCATCACTGATAAAGTTTTGATGACTCAAAAATTGGGGGAGTAGTAAATAATGAAGAGGGCAGGTCACTCACTGATACGGAACAAAGAATGTGGGCCATAATTACACAGTGGGGAACTCTATCCTGGGAAAGAGTGACTGAAAAAGATTTGGGTGTCATGAGGGATAATCAGCTGAACATGAGCTACCAGTGTGATACGGTGCACAAAAGGGCTAATGCAATCCATGGATGCATAAACTAGGGAATCCCAAGTAGGAAAAGAAAGGTTTGTTTGCCTCTGTATTTGGCACTGGTGCAACCACTGCTGGAATACCGTGTTCAGTTCTGGTGTTCACCATTCCAGAAGGAAGTTGATAAATTGGAAAGGGTTCAGAGAAGAGCTCTGAGAATGATAAAAAGATTAGAAAACATGCATTAGAGAGACAGACTCAAGGAGTTTAATCTATTGAGCTTAACACAGAGAAGGTTAAGGGTAACTTGATTATAGCCTAGAAGTACCTAAATGGGGAACAAATATTTAATAATGGGCTCTTCAATCTAGCAGAGAAAGGTATGACACAATCTAATAATTGGAAGTTGAAGCTAGAACAATTCAGACTGGAAATAAGGCATACATTTTTAACTGTGAGGGTAATTAACCATTGGAACAACTTACCAAGAGTCGTGGTGGACTGTCCAACACTGACCATTTTTAAACCAAGATGATGTTTTTCTAAAAGATCTGCTCTAGGAATTATTCTGGGGAAGTTCTATGGCCTGTGTTGTACAGTAGGGTCAGACTAGATGATCACAATCTCCCTTTTGGCCTTGGAATCTATGAAAACAAGAGTTGAGTTGGGTTGGGTTTCCAGGGAACTGCAAGGAGGAAAAGACCATCCACAGAGAGGCTGCATGCCTTTTGTACAATCTCTGATTGCGCTGGTAACAATTCTCTATAGTACCTTGAATTGTGACCTTCTTACACTTCATAGTTACACTGGTTTAATATTTGCCGCCATATGGACAGAAGACATTTTAGGAAAAAAGCCTAAGCTGATTCTGGAAGAGATAAAGGTGACACATTGCTTTGCACATTTTCTTCTAAAGTAGAGTGAACCAATGAGTTGAGTTACAGGAGGTGCCATTATGATGGACTGTAAACAAAGTCATAAATTGAGGTAGGCTTGAACAAAGAACCCCATATCAGACCTCCTTTGAACTTGGAAAAAAATGTAGATCCATCACCTAACTTTGCAGTTGGGGCCCATCTCTAGCTATAACCACTTGCGGTCTTTAAAGACATTATGTGAGAGATACCAGTTCTGATATCCTGGCTAAGTTCTTATTGTCACATACCCAAATTTCTTATTTACTGTAGATTCATTTGGACAAGATGTTCTTCACTTCCTAACCTACAGCATGTTTGGCACTAACAAATTACCCAGAGGTGGCTGCATTTTATCATTCTACAAAACATCTTGGGATCTGGTTCTTATGGATGAAAGACAGTACATAAATGTAAGGCATTATTACTTTACGAATACAGGTGTCTCAGATCTGACACATCTCCACTTGTATGCCTCTTGCAAATAATTTACGTCAATGTGCAATCTATTCGATTGCTTTACAGCCTAAAGATGATGTTGTATCTTTTCAACTTCAGTATATACATTTTTTAAAATGTATTCAAGACATCCAGAAGTCAAAATAAATGTTCTTTCCTTGACTGAGCAATTGATCTTTTTATCTCCCAGCCTTTCTTTAAAAATCATTACTTCTGCATGTGTGATGTTATGTTGATTACAGTAAAACTGGAGAATTCTCTTAAATGTCAGACTGTCTACTCCACAGCAAATGCTTTAGTGCTTTATTCATTCAAACTCTTTTTGAAGGTCACTTTACAAAAACCAAATAACAGTAAGATTAATGCAGGGGTTCTCATTCCTTAATGGTCTAGAAAGCTAATGATAATTTTATTGTTTGATGTTCTGCTCTAGACAATGATTTTTGATGGTGGTGGAGGGGTTTTGTGAAGATCAGCGATGGATTATTTAATGAAAAACACATGTAGTAACTTAAGCCTGGTAAATTAAGATTGTCTCTGTATTCTACAAAACGACGCTAAATCCTTTGATTTATGTGTGGTGTTCTGAACCACACAATATAATTATCTTAGCCATAGTAGAAAATAAAAAAAAGCACTCGAGTTACACATAGAATTCAACCCAATGTTTAATTTGCACACATAATCAAAACTATATTCATTGAATTTCTGCTAAGCTTTGCAAACTTACCCTCAAACTGCAGCGTGACAAAATCATTAACTAATCACCGCAATAACCACACTCCATTCACTAATCCACAATGTTTTTACTACAAATACAGCAGTTTCAGTTTCTATTCAACATTTCTTATGCTTTCAGTGTTTTTCTTTATGGTTGTGGTGCAAAGGAACTCTTCAGTAATGAAAATTTTTGTTCTAAGTACAAAACTCGATCTTCTACAATTCTGTTTAGGACTATATATTTTCATAATTAATGAACTGTCCTAAAAACTGTGACTGAAAGGTTAGTGAACAGGATTGCTCTTATACTAGACTATATTATGAAATTATATGACAGACAAGAACTGTCTAAACTGGAGCAGCAGAAGTGCAAATAGGTATAGATGCAAGTTTTGCAGGCACAATTTAGAAGGCTCATTTTAAATGTTGTTGGCCTGTATGACACACTTAGCACACATGGCTGTCTTGATAAAATTGGGGGTGGAACTGAATGGCTGGCTCAAGTCCACAGTTTGTTTTAATACATAGGATTTCTCTTGGCCTCTAAAATGTAGGGATCCATGGGTTTGCTTTTCTTAATTACACTTCTTTCCCAACTGGAGGTACATTTAGTTAGTGATTAAACTTCCTGTTTCTTGGACTATTCAAATACTTGCCAATATTAAGATGAATGAGATTATAATTCATGTAGAAAATTCAATAATAAATAGCAAATTGTGTAATCAGAAAATGTTTTATGGAGAACCATGAATAGTAGTTGGGTGAAATAACTCATTTCAGGTAGAAATATTTAAACTAAGACACTGGTAATGAACCCATCACCACAGTAGTATGCAGGCACTGAGGTTATGTCTATGCAAGGCTAAAAAATTTGCAGCTGACCCAGGCCAGCCAAGTCTTTTTAATTTATTTTTTAAATCCCTGTGTAGACATAACCTGAATGTAGCAACAAAAGGCCTAGTCCTACACTAGTGAAGTCAATCAGAGTTTCTACATTAACTTCATTGGCAAGAGGATCACCCCATAATACTGCAGTTAAAAGGAGTCTACAGTTCTTAGCTTTATGAGCACTATCTCTCACTATTCGTCTGGTCCACGCCGCATTGACTGCAATCAGAAGACTCCTATGGACTTCAAATGGCTTTGGGTCAGGCCTACATAGGATAATAAAACAGAAAATTGTGTTTTGAGCTTCTCTTTTACCCTATCTATGTTTGCAGATACAGCATCAAAAGTGAAAACAACAAACTCAAACCCTGCACTGTACACTGTGCATATTGGTGTACATGTTGCACTGTGCATTAATCCTTAAGCCTGAAGATTTTTATTGCCTTATTTGGCAACGTCAGCTTTCCTAAGTATCTGTGCATTTGGCAAAAATGAATAATTAATCAACTCTTATTTTACGAAACTCACAAGTTTACTGTTCTGAGCTCAGAAGTCCAGCAAAGCAGTTACTGATATAGGCCCCAATTCAACAAAGCACTTAAGCGTGTTAAAGTTAAAATTTTGCTAAAGTTTCATCGAGATCAATGACACTTTTGCACATGCTTAAAGTTAGACATGTGCTCACATGCTTTCAATAGGAATGGACTGCTGAACTGGGGCACAGCTGAGAAAGTAGATGTGCAAAGGTAAACAAGGAAAACTGCTTCCCCAAAAGTTCCCATCACATTTCAGGAGTACATGCTGGAGAGTTTGTTGCATTTGTCCAGTATGGTGTGTTTTGGAATAAATTGTTTGTGACCTGCCCTTTCAGGACATGTCACTATTAGAGGGTCTGGACATTGACATTTTTCTGTATCACAAAACAACTATATTTTCCTGTGTAGAGAAAGATGGTGGTTACTCTGAAAAGTTAAATAAATCAATTAATAGAACGTCTCATAATTGTGCAGCGTATAAACTTGCCCAATGCTTAGACCTTTCCCAGAAGTGTTCCGCTCTTTGATGTCTTTTTTAAAGTTCTGGTAAATTGTGGTAAATTTCTTATGTTTGAAAAGCAATTGTCACACTGCGGTGCATGTGAGAGGAAACAGTACAGACCACCCGAGTCCAATCCTTTATGTGGACATTTAATCTCCTTCACCAACATCAAAGCCCTTGCTCTGACATCCAATTGGATTTCCGCATGTGAGGTTTCCCGTTTGTTTTCTCTCCTTTCTCCCCCTCCCTCCCTGTCATTTCCCCTACTTATTATTATATTATTATTAAAGGGGATATTTTTCTTCCTCCTGAAAAGGCTATTACTCTTCCATTTGTATATTTATAATGGCTTCAGACACTTGATTTTTCTCTTCTGTGGCTCAGCTCAGTTAAACATCAGAAAGAACAAGTGAAACAAAACCACTTCAGGAACTATGGAGCCTAAGGATTTAAACCCATCTCCTCCCCTTTGTGGGTAACGAGGCATAAGAATGAAAGGACCTGCTGGAAAAGGTACATGGCTCCCCCAGCTGCTTCCAGTCTGCTGCACCATCCCTTCTGAGAGGTGGGGCTGGGGGGCAGTGTGAATCTGAGAGGGCGCACAGGCCTCTAATTTCATTAAAGCCGAGGATCAGTGGGATTAGTGGGGCGGGAAGGAGTAGCCTGCAGACGTCAGGCCATCTATATGTGTGTCAGGATCGCTGCTTCTGTGCCTTTCTAGCCACACCTCCAGCACTGGCAGCACATACCTTGCTGCCACTGACCAGCTCCCAGCCTGCTGCGTATGTCACCCCTCTTCAGCAGAGGCTATTATTACCTCACTGCAAATGATGCTGCTCTGAGAGGAGAATATGCCACAGTCACCGTTCCCCAACTCCTACTCTGCCATGCATCACTCTGACTGGACTTTAAAACTGCAAAGAGGACAGAGTCTCTGATGTGTTGGGAGATGTTACTAATGCATAGCTGCCTTCCTCACCTGGTCCCTGATCCCCTTTGTGTAACATTTCCATGATCTGGGTTCCCCCACATCCCCTAGTGATAACTGATGTTGCACTACAGAAACAGTGAATATTTTTTGCTTACTTACCTGACCAGGAAAAGGAGATGGGCTAGAATGAGAAAGGGGCTGTTATGAGAGAACTCCAAAAACTGCTTCATGACACCTCTTTTGGGTTAGCAAACTGCTATAATCCCTGGCTGGAAGCAAGTCTTCCCTGATGGACAGCAGATGCACACAGAAGATGTAATGTAATTGAACAACACGGGTGGAAATATTTCAAATTTTGAAAAAGTTCAAGAAAAAAGGGACAATTTTTTGGAGAACATTTTTATGGAAGCTGATAAAAAAATTCAATATTTTTGACAAAGAAGGGACATGGATTTTTAAAACAATTAGCAAAATATGTTTCCGTTTTTCAGCTAGCTCTACATTTTTCATGCATATTTGCTGTATTATAGGCCCCAGCATGACTGCAACATATAATAACAAGGCAAATGAATACATTAGACATTAAATATAACTTACTTACTGGCAGTTTGTGTTAGCAATGGAAATGACACAGCAAACATACAAGAGACAGCAAAATATAATTCAGTCTCTTAGGTCACAGCAGATGTATTTCACTTTAAATATGAGCCTTTGCAGCATTTTTGTTTGCTTTGTAATTTTATATGAGAAGTTCACAGTATTGGCAGCATTTGGAAAAAGAAAAATATATTTATCAAGAGCTAGAAGTTAAACCCTACTAAACTGAAATGAGAAAACTACAAAATCCACTGCACAAATCCAAACTCCCTCCTGGCTTCACTAAGACTCAGGGCATGTCTACCTGCCTCATGGTTCAGATTATGGGGTGTGATTAGCAACACACACCAAAGTGCTACGCTGTAACTCCCCCGTGTGGAAGCTGCGGGTGCAAATTTAAAGGTTCCTATTTGCACTAATATTGTCCTCTTCAAACAGGATTATATAAATGTGAACTAGGAACGTTTTAGTTCAAACCCGCAGCGTCCATCTAGGGGAGTTACAGTACAGCATTTTGGTGTGCACTGATGTTCAGATTCCCATAGTCCAAACTGAGGGGCATTGTAGACATGCCCTCATATACCACAGTGATGAATGCAGTATAAGGGCCCTATAAACTCCTATGAATGGGAGCAAACTCAGTGGAATTACTCACGGGAGTAAAGTGCTTACAGGCTCAGCCTGCAATAGACAGAAAAAAAAGATAAGACAGAAACTCTCCATAGACACTTACTGCACTACCAATCCAATATCAGAGTCTGGGGCATTACATGCAAGGGCAGTTCACAGCTCTTGATAGGCAACTCAAGCGACTGCAATGCCCTTTCATAGCCAGAGCCACAATTGCAAACATCAACTTTCTAGAGGAAAGAACGTTGCATTAACTCCTCTCCTTACTACAAGTAACACACAGTTTGTCTCATCTACAAGTCATAGAATCCTAGAACTGGAAGGGACCTTGAGAGGTCATCTAGTCCAGTCCCCTGCACTCATGGCAGGACCAAGTATTTTCTAGACCACCCCTGACAGGTGTTTGTCCTGACTGCTCTTAAAAATCCCCAAGTCACAAACCATTATAATATTACATGTGGAAAGATTGGGCCTTTGAAAAATAAACTGCAAACATAGGACACATTTCTCCTCTCTGTCTGCACCGTAGATCCAAAAGGAGAAAGAACTCTGCTCCTGATAAACTAAGCAGGAGAATGAACAAACCAAAACATCTGGGACAGGCACCTGTGAATTATATTTTTCCCAGATATGACAATGCACATGTTCAAATTCATTTTAATGTGAGGCTAGAAAACTGCAGTGTGGGGTAGATTAAGGATGGTGCATTCTTGAGGCCAACTAGGAATTAATTTGTTCAGGTTTGGCTTGGTGCTTTTGCACATTGGACTTTGCTCACATTATTCCACATTTAACTATAGCACAAACCCACGCATGCTAATTGGTGCCCTTTTGGTCACCCTTAACTGAGAAGCTGAGGACTGAAAGGGCAGACACTGAACTACAGGCTCTCACTCCTACACGTGCTACCTCCAGAACAAAGTTGAGACACATTGTTAGCATGTGCGAGGCGAGGAGGCTTTGCGCTGTCACAGCCTGTGCGGTACTTCTGTTGTGAACAAAGGATGTTCATTGTCAGGGCTCACAATCTGATACATTACACTCAACTGGATTTAAAAAAAAATGTAGAAAACAATGGATGTGTCACAAATGTATAACATTGACCTATAGCCCTGATTCTTCTTTCTCTGGCACGAGTTTTAGACCGGTGTAACTCCACTGAGCTAAATGGAGTTGCTCTGGAGCTACACTGGGCTGAGTTAGATGGAAATCAGGCGCCACATGTGCACTCTCTAATAATACAGATGAGTAAGAGGCAGGAGGATGAGCCGCAGAACAGGGAATCCAGCTATGGTTCCATTTATAAATTCTTTGCTGATATGTATTAGATTCCTACCTACAGCCGCATCCTTTAACAACCTTCTACCACATACTAGCAAAAGCATTAATAATCATTTGTGAACTGATGACTTCACATTTCTCCAAAATGCATTAAATATCCTTAACCCTGAAAATTTCCCATTTCACATTAAAAGTTAAAATACATTGTGGACTTTGGTTTCACTGAGAAACGCCACCCACCCACATCAACATGAGGGGAAATTCATGGGGCCAGCAGTGAAAGAGGGACACTCCCAGTAGCAAGAGTGGGAGGCACTTGCCAAGAGACAATAGGTAGCTCCTCTCATGGGAGTCTCTGGCACCCATTGGCCAGCTGGGGTAGAGGGGAGCTGATTGGTCAGCATTCCCCACCTCCCAGAATTTAGCCCAGCGCAGGGGCCATGTCGAGCCTCTTTTGTCTCTGTTCCAGTGAGTTGGTGGGCTTCCCAGACATAAGTAGGTATTTTATAGTGTGGAAACTCTTACAAAGGTGGGTGAGGAGAGGCGGACACTGGAGGGATGAGAGGTTACCCATAACACTGGAAACCCTGACAGAATTAGTAAAACTTACATCCACACCAAGGAAAAGAGGGCAGGGAGCAGCAAAACGTAACTAACCTAATGGGCTTGTCTGGTTCAGGAGCAACGCAGAGCGGATGCAACGTCTGGATTTGTGGGCACTCTATAGTGCAGTGATTCTCGACCTTTTTGATACCAGGCACTGGTTTGCTGCCTTCCTAAACTGTGTTAGGGAAATCTCAGGGACAGATGCTGGTCCGCAGACCAGTCATTGAGAAACACTGCTACAGTGCATTGGGCCCACCAAAGGGCAGCCAGGACAGCAGCTGGGTCTCAGCCGGGCTTCAGGGCCGAAGTAGTTTGTGGCCAATGGTTCGGCAGAAGAGGCACGCATTCAGATCAGCTCATGCCACTTCTGTACTCATGGACAAGCAATTCACACCCGTCCTGGTTATTCACCTTGCGGAGAACAATTTCGGGGGCTGTACAGGAGTTAACTTAAGGGACAGCATCCAGAGGGATGTTAGCTTAGTTAGGCAATTATGGCCAGGGGTGAGGCTAGGATGATTGGAAATGCTCACAAGGCGGGTCTGGCAGGGAGCTGCAGACCCAGCCTGTGCAGACAAGGCTAGAGAGAAAGTGAATAGAGAGGTGACCAACATATTCCTGGACACAGGGGGTTCAGCAATACAGCAGAGAGGCATCCGTTACAATTGGCCATCAGTTTTCAGGGATGATGGCGTACGTTTGTCAGACATGGCTACAGGATGTGAGGGAATGAACTGGACGGGAATTGTGATACCTGAAAGTGTGGCGGGGTCGGGGGAGCAAACAAGCTAGTCATCAGCACTCCCTGTGGTAGTTAAGAGAATAAAATGAAAGGTTCCCAGAGGTAAAAGACCTAGGATTTTGGTGATGGGCCTAGGACTCATGTGATAGGGTGATACCTTGTGGCCCTTGCAGGCCAAGGTCTCCACCCTTCTGCACCCTCTGTCCTCCTAGCAGGGGAGAAGGCTGCTTGGACTCAGAGAGAACTAAGTCCTAGGGGGTCGGTTGAGGAGACTCTACCCCATACTATCGGTTATATGGTAAGGAACCCCATGACCCCCACAGTGGAGCCAATTAAATGCCTGGTATCGGATGGTATGGGTGATCAGCCCTTGCTTTGTGCTAAAAGTTTATAAAAAATTGCAGCCTGCTATTTAATTCTGTACATATGTCTGTCCTCCTTTTGCTGCTGTGTCCACATCAAAAACCTTATCTTAAAAGTAGCCTTCTTTACTCTTAAAGTGGAGATCACTCACAAAATGGTATTATAAACAAATAGGTGGGTCTGTACAATTTCAGTTCTCAAAGATGTATTTTAATGTACAAGGCACTGCACGGCAATATACATATTGGAGATTTCATCAGTTTTTGGCTAAGCAAGCAAGGGTGTGAACAGAGCTATGCTGATTGTTTGCTTTGCTGGCCATTCTGAAAAATAAAATAAAAACAAACAAAAATTGGTGAACTAAAAGACTGAATTAAGCCAAATGTTTTGGTCAACCCCAAATGAAACTTTTAAATTTTTTTTAAAAATAAAATTGTTTTGAATCGAAAATCAAAATGTTTCATTTAAAAATTTAAAAAAAAATGTTGATTTTTGTCTTGTTTTGCTTGGGTTTTACTCTGACTGAAGCAATCTAGTATATTTGACATGAGTTCACGAAATGTTTTGGTCAACCCGAATCTGCATTTGTTAGCAAAAAAACAATTTTTTGCCAAACATTTTCACCTAGCTCTAGTTGTGAACGACTTCAGTTCCGATTGCCTTCAGTGAGAGTAGCAGGTACATAGCACCATGCAGGTTCAGGCCTACACACAACACAATATTATGAATTAATTTCTTTACAGTGTTTATGAGGTGTAAGACAGCTCTCGCAGTCTCCTCACTATGACACATAAAGAATGTATTTATACATTGCATATAACGAGATCAATGAATTGTAAGTGAAAATATTCAACTCTCAATACAGCCAATACTTAACTGCTGTCTCCAAGATGTAAACGATACTCAAATTCTGATGGGTAAAAAGAGCTCACATGATTATGAAATATTTAGGCCCCAATCCTGCAAAGACTTACACATAAGCGTAACTTAAGCAGGTGAAAGTAGCCCCACTGGTTTCATATGTGTAGGTATTTGCAGTATCATGACCTTGGGTTGTAAGCTCTTCAAGACAGGGCCTATCACCTACTTTGTGTTTATAAAACACTGAGTACAAGGGCGTCTTGATCTTAGTCAGGACCTCTAGGTACTACTGTAAGATAAAGACAATAATAATAATATTGTTCTCAGAGCTACCTAACGTGTCAAGGCTTTTCATTGTGCCTATCTCTGTGCACACCTCTTTGGCTTTGGGTAACATACCATTCTACAATCTCAGGGATCTCTTTTTCCCCTTCAGGCAATATTTTATTGCTATTATCCTCAGAGACTGTCAGCACTTGTATATGTATAATATCTATACCAGGGATTGGTAACCTTTGGCACGTGGCCTGTCAGGGAAATCCGCTGGTGGGCCAGGATGGTTTGTTTACCTGCAGCGTCTACAGGTTCGGATGATCGTGGCTCCCACTGGCCGCAGTTCACCCTTCCAGGCCAATGGGGGCTGCAGGAAGTAGTGGCCAGCACATCCCTCGGCCTGCACTGCTTCCTGCAGCCCCCATTGGGTTGGAGCAGCAAATCGTGGCTAGTGGGAGCTGCGATTGGCTGAACCTGCGGACGCGGCAGGTAAACAAACCGTCCCGGCCTGCCAGCAGCTTTCCCTGATGGGCCGCATGCCAAAGGTTGCTGATCCCTGATCTATACCATACCATATATTCCTATTTAATATGCATTGAACATTTAAAGTGCTATAGAGTTCATATATGAGAGTGAGTCTGTAAATTGCTTTGCGATGGAGGATACTATATTTGTAAGGTATCGCTATTGGTAAATAATAAAATGAACGTATAAACACTATTGTATGAGAAAATTACTGTTGCCACTGGAGAAAGCACCAAGTTCTTCCACATTGAAATAGTATTGAAGTATAATTTTGTTGTAAATAATATACTTCAGTTAAAAGTCACTTGCTTTTTCTAATGATAAACCCTAATTTTCAAGAGTTGGCATCAAATACACCTGAAAAGGTGAAACTTGGTGATATTTGCCTCCAATTTAATTCTTTAAAAGGCAATAAGTTAATTATCTGCCCTCCCTTCTCCCTCCCCCGAGATAGGACTTTTAACAATTAAGTTGTCTAGGCTGTTTTAATGGGCTATTTTTACTTTGACACTAACTCAATCCCAGCTAGAATTGGGTGATCTTGTGCACTGTATGTGTGTTGAGCTTAGGAAGCTTATCTAACAATTAAAGCAAAGCACTGTAAATCAGGTAGCTCTAGGTGTATTTTCAGCCTGGACACTGACCCATCATGGGATCTTTGGCAAATTATTTAAATTTCCCCTGCTTCAGTTTACCCATCTGTGAAACAGGGATAAAATCTCCTGTACCACGGGGCATTGCGAAGCTCAATAAATGTCAGTGAAATGCTTTGAGTTCCTTGGATGAAAGGCATTGTAATGGAAAGAGTTATTATGTTAGTACCCCAGCTAGGAATGGAGCAGTAGCCTACGCTCTGGATTTCCTTACTAAACTTATTCTATCATGCCTGGACCTTTACATCATCTGAACATTCTGGTGGCCTAGCACCAGGGGATCTGCCAGGAGAGCAGCCATGTAAGGTGCTCCAAAAGCCCTGCATCCCAGACATGGCTCTGTACTTAGACTGTAAACTCTTTGGGACAAGGACTGTCTTCCCCCCCCCAGTCTTTGTACAGCACCTAGCACCATGGAATCCCAGTCCATGACTTGTATTATTACACAAATAACAAACAAACAATAATAATATCCTGGGCCAGTATAAACAGAGCTAGGGAAAGGCCAAGGAATCCATATTCACTCTGATGCAGCAGCCCTAGCAACTTGTGCAAGTGGAGCAGAGGGGCTAGAGATGCTTTTTCAGCCCATAGTATCCAGAAGGCTTAGGTTGTAGCTCTGTGGCCTGACTGCAGATTAGGGGTGCATGTCACCCACCCTGTGTCCACAAATCCAATATACTGCAGTGACATGGACCTAACTTTCTGTGGGTGGAGTGAATTTCAGCCCTAATGTCAATTAAACAAGTTTTTGGAAATTAAACTGTGCTCGCTGTATGATTTGCTTTAGCAGCTCAGTTCAATGCCATAAAACTAATCAGTCACTTCCCCCCTACTTCATTGTTAGGATGCTAGCCACACGGAAGACAAATCACAAGCTCATACTTTAAAGAATAAATTCTGCACACAGCATATTGAGGCCTTCATCCACTTGACAGGGTCTTAATTTGCGTAGCCAACAGGAAAGCATCTCATTTGTACCTAAAACTGTGGATTAAAAAAGCAGTCAGGAGTATAGGAAGTCTCAATATAACACAATATGACTTAAATGGAGGCTTGATGTAAAACATTATGATGTGCGGCATATTCAGTAATGAAAAAACATTCTGGAAATTGATGAAGGAAAAGGTCATTCGCATACCAGTGAAATCCCTTAAGATTCTTAAGGCTTTGCTGGGTGCATTTTTAAGCATTGATGGAAATGCGTTAATGACCATGTAAAGATGTGGTCAGATGCTGACCACCAGACCTGAGGCCTTGTGCAAAATTATTGACAGCTATATGGCTTATTCTTGTAGCGGTTAAGAAATGAAATGCCTTTTGCTAATCAAGTAATTGCATTAAGCAACTGCTGGGAACACTTTGCTGCTTTTCTTTAATAGCCGAGAAGTCAAGTGTATTTCATATTTGTTAACTGTCAAGAGCAGTTCCATTCACATTTATGTTTTAAAACTAAAATAACATGGTCATTTCTTCTGCCCTTTCAAGTAAAACTCTTTTTTTTTTTAATGTCAACTAGTAAACATACAGAAGTGAAAAGTTTGAGCAGATTTCAGAATGTCAGCAAAATGGAATCCCACAAAGGAAGTTTTAAGCAGACTTGAACACTGCAGCAGTGACGTTAGAATAAGAATAAGAGCTATAATTAAAGACATGAAGTTGTTGATTACTGGCAGATGTCATGCTGCTAAGAATGTTTATTCTCTCTCTCTCTCTCTCTTTTGCTCTCTGTTGCCACAAGGGCACTGGTTCATTCCAGTGATTAGGGGTTGTTTAAGCTGCAGTATTTCCCTTTTAATTAATTATCAAGGAATTTTTCATTCTCATGAACACCAAGAAAAAAGCAATGATGAAGATGTCATCAGTGTAGCACAAGTAGAGTAGGGGCATTAGGGGACGAGAGCTGAGGAAGCGTTGTTCTAAGTCAGCCATAAAAATGTTGGCATACCGTGGGGCCATGTGGGTACCCATAGCAGTGCTGCTGATTTGAAGGTATACATTGTCCCCAAATGTAAAATAGTTATGGGTGAGGACAAAGTCACAAAGTTCAGCCACCGTGACATTATTGGGGATACTGTTCCTGACAGCTTGTAGTCCATCTTTGTGTGGAATGTTGGTGTAGAGGGCTTCTACATCCATAGTGGCCAGGATGGTGTTACCAGGAAGATCACCGATGGACTGTAGTTTCCCCAGGAAGTCAGTGGTGTCTTGAAGGTAGCTGGGAGTGCTGGTAGCGTAGAGCCTGAGGAGGGAGTCTACATAGCCAGACAATCCTGCTGTCAGGGTGCTAATGCCTGAGATGATGGGGCATCCAGGATTTGCAGGTTTATGGATCTTGGGTAGCACATAGAATACCCCTGGTCGGGGTTCCAGGGGTGTGTCTGTGCGGATTTGTTCTTGTGCTTTTTCAGGGAGATTCTTGAGCAAATGCTGTAGTTTCTTTTGGTAACCCTCAGTGGGATCAGAGGGTAATGGATTGTAGAAAGCTCCCCCCGCCACCCCGGCTCTCCTGCTGGTAATAGCTCATCTTACCTGATCACTCTCACTACACTGTGTACGGTAACACCCATTGTTCCATGTTCTCTGTGTATATAAATCTCCCCACTGTATTTTCCACTGAATTCATCCGATGAAGTGAGCTGTAGCTCATGAAAGCTTATGCTCAAATAAATTTGTTAGTCGCTAAGGTGCCACAAGTACTCCTTTTCTTTTTGTGGATACAGACTAATACTGCTGCTACTCTGAAACCAGTCGTAGGAAGGTTTTTATCCTTTTATGAACCCCAGCTCACTTTCTTAATTGTGTTAGGGTCCAGATCTCTAGGGTCCTGATCCAAAGCCCTTGCAGAAAATGGTGGTCATTCCTTTGACTTCAATGGACGTCAGCTCAGGCCTCAAATCAGAGGAAGAACCCTCAGTGCAACAGGCAGATCCTTAACAAAAATCATTTTAAGTTTAAAAGAGAGGGAAGCTGTGGGTGCATAAAACTACTGGGGAGAGAATGCGAAAGAATGAGGATTTGCATGATTGTTCTTTTACTTTATTTTACACTTGTGTTTTCTGCTCAAGATAGTCAAGACCAAAGCAGACGGTGAAGAACTTCGAAAAGATCTCACAAAACTAAGTGATTGGGCAACAAAATGGCAAATGAAATGTAATGTGGATAAATGTAAAGTAATGCACATTGGAAAAAATAACCCCAAGTATACATACAATATGATGGGGGCTAATTTAGCTACAACTAATCAGGAGAAAGATCTTGGAGTCATCGTGGACAGTTCTCTGAAGACGTCCACGCAGTGTGCAGCGGCAGTCAAAAAAGCTAACCGGATGTTAGGAATCATTAAAAAAGGGATAGAGAATAAGACGGAGAATATCTTATTGCTCTTATATAAATCCATGGTACGTCCACATCTTGAATACTGCGTACAGATGTGGTCCCCTAATCTCAAAAAAGATATACTGGCATTAGAAAAGGTTCAGAAAGGGGCAAATAAAATGATTAGGGGTTTGGAACGGGTCCCATATGAGGAAAGATTAAAGAGGCTAGGACTTTTCAGCTTGGAAAAGCAGAGGCTAAGGGGGGGATATGCTAGAGGTATATAAAATCATGAGTGGTGTGGAGAAAGTGAATAAGGAAAAGTTATTTACTTGTTCCCATAATGTAAGAACTAGGGGCCACCAAATGAAATGAATGGGTAGCAGGTTTAAAACAAATAAAAGGAAGTTCTTCTTCACTCAGTGCACAGTCAACCGGAGGAACTCCTTGCCTGAGGAGGTTGTGAAGGCTAGGACTACAACAGGGTTTAAAAGAGAACTGGATAAATTCATGGAGGTTAAGTCCATTAATGGCTATTAGCCAGGATGGGTAAGGAATAGTGTCCCTAGCCTCTCTTTGTCAGAGGGTGGAGATGGATGGCAGGAGAGAGATCACTTGATCATTACCTGTTAGGTTCACTCCCTCTGGGGCACCTGGCACTGGCCACTGTCAGTAGACAGGATACTGGGCTGGATGGACCTGACCCAGTATGGCCATTCTTATGTTTTTACGCATGTGCTGGCAATAAGAATAAGGACCTCTAATATTTTATTGTATGAAAATGCACATTTATGAAAGTTCCCTCTTTATACTTCACAATGTAGTATATAAGGCTGAATTTGGAAAGCACAGTGAAAATGTAATGTAACTTGTCTTTGCTAAGTAACTTATTCCAATCCATACTGTAAACTAACATACTAAACATATGTTTTCTAAAGCAATTTTTTCACTGGAGGTTCTGTTTTGAGTGATGTAATTATTTATGAACTCTTAATCAGCAGGTCATTTCAGTTTGTAAGCACTGCAGTCATTCAATCATTCTCATAAATATGTCAGCAAGGATGCAGTTTAGAGAGCATCTGTAGCCACACACAACCCTGCTCTGTAACTGGCTAGCTGCAGAACAACTGTGTTAAAGGCATCTTCTGTGATCAGACAAGAGCAATTGTTATGTTCACAGTTGACATTAAGGGGAGAAAAAAATCTACTTTGGCTCTTCGCAAACAGAGAACATATTTCTACATTTAAAAAAGTTCCCAAGCCTCCCAGAGGTGAGCTATGGAGCAAAGTCACAGGTCCCTGACTGTTAAATGACAGTCAATATTATAGTAATAATAATGCAATAAAACTGATTGCTCTCATAGTTCTGGGATCCTGCTGGGCTTCCTGTGTGTTAAGTACATCACAGTGGGGGCTTAATGATCAATTAAACCACTATTATTCAGTCACTATTGGCCAGCAATCCTGTTTCTGTGAACTTTTTTTATACAACTGAAAAGCCCTGCTAATGCAATCACATCAGAACTGATTTATCTATTCTACTGACCACCCAGCACGGAAAGCTCCAATCAGACAGTTAACAATTTTAAAGCTTTGTAATACTAAATGAGAGGCAGAGAGCATAGAATTGTTGACCGCTTTAGAGTCTCAGTTCCTTTTGTAAGTAGTTTATTGTATTTGTCAGGATTGGGGTTTCACATTTTGGATTAAATTTGGGCAAAAATATGACGACAAAGCCAATAATGTGGGCGACCATGAATCATCCAATTTGGGCCGTGAACCTGACCATGAAATATTCTTGCTGCGTTAATCCTCAGAGAGAACAAAAGTTTTCTATGACTGTTTAAAAACCACTCAGCTGAGTGAACTAGGACTCAGGCTTCTTATGCTAAAGAGTATATTTTGCTTGAAAAGGCAGTTCAGTTTTCATTTATCTTTTGGGTTCTTTGAAGTACACCCCTCTGTCTTTGTTTAAATGGCCTAAAATAGAGATTGTAAGATGAAAAAAGTCCCCCCTTCCCCCGCAGGAAAGCCAAGCCTAAAGAGGCAGCAATTTTCCAAACATTCAAGACATATTCAGGAGTCTGGTTTTATAAAGCCCGAGACAATTACCAGAGAATATCTAAAGCAAGCCCAACGTGGTATGTTAATGTACTGGCAGGGAAGTCAAAGAAAACGGTTTATGCTAAAGGAGGAGAGCCAGAGAGGGATTTCTAGGAGGAGCTGAAAGCCATAAGCCAAGCTCCACTTCTAAACCTTTGGCGAACAGCTGATTCTTGCTCATCAGGACCAACCCAGAAAAAGAGAAAGAAAAGATGAAAAGAGGAAACATAGGAAAGGGAAATGAAAAGAGCTTTATTAGTAAGGTTCTTCTCCTGCCTGACCCAATTATCAGATTTTGCATTTAAGTTTAAGACAGTAGATCAAACAACAAGAGCCACTTTGTACTTTTGCCAGGAGACCATATGATATCTCTCAGTGACTCTCCTGCATGCCAGGAATAAGAAACTGTGCCTCTATGTTAGTTTGTCTTACATATGGTGCAATGTGCAAAAAATAGCAAAATTCATAAATGACTGCACTCAGGAACGATGTCCAGGATTTATGGTACTTTATCAGTTAGGAGGGAACAAAAGGAGAAGGAAAATCTAATTATAAGTTTCCACAAATAAGCTAAAAAGGAATGAGAACTGAAAGAAAGTCCAAAGGTTGGTGTCATGCTAACTTAGCAAAAGAAACTGTCTAGTTATTTTCAATGAGCATTTTACAGTGGTCAGCTCAGAATCTATTCTGGATATTTGGACATTTTTTCAGGGACTAAAAATCTATTACATAAATTAATCTGCAAACAGAGCAGAACTGTAGCTGTAAAATTATCCTATCACGTAAATGTTAAGGCCTGCATCCTCACTAGGGTTTTTTAATATTATTTTAAATCCACCAGCATTGTTTTGCGACACTATATAGGTTGTGGTATTTCAGGATTGGAGTATTTTAAGGTTGAAGTGGGATTTGTGTGCAGGAGATGCCCTGAAAAGTGCATGTTCCTCACTTAATCCTTTTGCATCAGTACTTTTGGTAACAGTGGTAAGCATCAGAAAAACCTGACACTCAGCACAGTGCGGGTAAAGTTCCATTCTCTGCCATGATTTCTGGCAATTCATAAAATACCGTATGGTTCTTTCACTTCTTCGAATGAAAGCAAACTATCACCAGTTCAGTATTTTAGTATGTCTGTCTAACACACAACGGAGTCAAATCTTTCGTAAGGGATTTTATGTGTACAGCAAGATTCAGATACCTCTCACCATTGCTTTCTTTGCTTATGCATGGGCAAGACAGACACCTTGCTCCAATGCCAGTACATTTTTCTCCAAGGACGACCGATCCTGGCATGTCCACGCATTTGTTTCTTGTGTTATTTTTTATTTCTAGTGCATTTCATTAACACTTTAGCTGGTTAATGTAATATCAAGTTTTGTTTTCAGAAGAAAACTTTCTTCTTGTATTTGTGGGATCATTTGGGTTGGAAGAGACTTTTTACTGGGCATTGTGGCAGGGACCCTAAATCATTCCTTGGTGAGGATCATCTAGCCTACTCTTCACCATCGCCAACGATAACTCATTCTGAACTTGTTCCATCACTGAACTGTTCTGGTATACTTTCACCTAGATTTCCTTTTCCATAGCTTAAGCCAGTAACTTTGTTTTGGTCTCATTGACTAGCAACAATAATTGAGCCATATCATTTTACAATTTTCCTTTGTGCATAGATCTGTGGGACAACGGTCTCATCTTAGCTACCTTTTCTCCAGACTTCATATAACCAGTTTTATTACAAACTTTTTATCATTGCTGTTGCTCTCCTCTGAGTCTTCTGCTTGGCTGTGTACTTTCTGAAATGACGTGTCCAGGTATGAATGGGGAGTGTTTGGGAGGCTGACCCTGGTGACTGGAGAGATGGATGTGAGTTTGTAGCGGGGAGGAGTTAGCATTGAGGGAGTAGCAGGGGGTCCTTGTTACATGGATTCACATGGCTCCTCATGTCAGCAAGGGCTAAAAAGAGGCTGCCAGTGGAATAAAAAGTCAAACTTGTTTCTTTGCTTATCAGCTGAGGTGCTCCCCACTCACCCTCCTTGAGTTTGCCCAAGGAGGGATCTTTTCTTCTGTGTAAACATACAAATTTGCTTATGTTGGGTTTTGTATGACAATTGCTTTCATACTGTTGGAATCATTCAGTCTTATCCCCACTCACATGCTAAGAGTGAAGATGATCATCATCAGATAGAGCTGGGGAGAACTTCCCCCTCACTACACAGTGGGCAAACTAATTTTCACCTTCCACTGGAGCATCCGTCAGGAAACAAAAAGACTGAGATCTTACAGTGGGTACATATGGGCTGAAGGCAGCATTCGCAAAAAATGACATTCAGGCAGTTGCCCTATTCAGGACAAGTTCCCTTCCCTGGTGCATTTAGGTTATGGAGGCTGGGACAGTTGTTAGCGCTGCAGCTTGACAGGTAGGAATTCCTTGCAGTAAGAGACGATATTCTGGGAAAGGCGGCCAGGACTATGGCTATTTGCTCAGGTTCAGAAACAGATGTGCCAAATAGGGAATGTCTGAGAGAGGACACAGTAATCCCTTCCCCATCCCACACAGAGCTCAGGCACTGCCCTTTCCTCCCCATCAGACAACATGTTCATCCCCACTACTGCTATGATCTGGGAAAGCTGTTTCTCCCTGGAGCAGAGGACACATTGTGGGTGCCCTCACACTGGATGATAACTTACTGCCAGGGGCCTACTGGCTGCCAGGTAACCCTGCAGTTCAATATACGTGTGCCTTTAATTCAATCCCCAATGTGTTGTGTTTTCTTTCCACATCATCCAGAATGGCATCAGTAATGATGTGGTTCTGGGAAGGAAATTATTTTTGTTGGAAAGACCTTGGCTTGCCTATGACAGCTCCTTGTGTTGCAGCTATGTATTTCTTGGTTAAAAACAATAACCCGTTCACCATTTGCTAACTTTCTTTTTGTGAGCCACGTTTAAGTAAGAAAATATAGAAATTTAAAAACATCTGTTGAAATGTAATTTAAGAACTGACAGAAGTTTTTGCCAGTTCTACTGACAGCAAAGAGAGCTGGTTCATTATTTGAACACTCATCTGCCTGAAGGTTCAGTGTTGTTCATGCTACTGAAAGCAATTGACTTATGCCTAATGAGCATTTATACCGTGTATGTGAGCACTAGTGTTGTCACGTGAAGACTTGTGTCAGACCAAAGGGAAAATATCTTCGCATATATGCTAAACAAGGCCTCTATTTTCCAAAGGAAATCGAAGTTAACTACATAGAGGGGGCATATAAGGTAACTCTACTCTGCTTGATATTTTGCAGTGACTTCTGCCTGTGGTGCCTAGGGTGTTAGCATGCACTTCGCGAATAGGAAACAGGCCATTATGAAGCAATACTAGCTGTTCCAGACCATCTGCAGGAGTAGGGGGTGGATAACACTTTGCCCTACCATAACACTCAGTTGGAAACTGGGACATCCAAGGGCTGACTCAAACTGTGTATGTCCAGGAAGCCTTTGACCCTGGGGTCTATCGGTGACCTGTAGTGGCCACATTAGGAAGTATTCATCTACAGACCCCACAAAGACAAGAAGTGACCACATCATCTTCTACAATGACAATGCAAACTACAGTGAAGAAATATAGGGACAGCGAAGAGGAAAAGTCAGTCCTGCTACAGTTCTGCATTGCTTGGATTTTATGTTTTTGTAGCAGCACTGTACCATGTTTTATGCTGTAGATATTGACCCAGTGACAGATACCTTACTTTTCTCCTGTCTGCAGCACTGCAGATATTTATATCTCCTGGTTATTATACTCAATGTACTAAATTTGAATAATGAAGTGGAAACTGGAAAATATAACCACTCAAAAGAAAAAGTTCTCGACTTCAAAATGAAGCAATCTGGAATTTCATTTCTGTTGAGTCTTCTCTTCCAAGCCCACCCTCTAGTCTCCCAAAGGGAACAGATTTCCCCATGACTGATGGAAATTTAAGTCTCCTCATAGGAAGGATTTCCCTTCCAGAAATCTAAAACTTAAAAGAGGTATCAGGCAACATGACTCTGTGCCAAAGAACAGAACTTTCCAAAGATTTAAATGGAATAATCTCTTTGTTTTACATGGCAGACAAAATCTACATGGAAAGCAAACACAAAGGAGTGGAAAATGCAAAAACTGGAATAATAAGCATAAAAGGCAACTTATTTTATGGTGGAAAACTTGGAAATGACCATATGTTAATAACTCAAAGAGAGAAAGCAAAACATGACTACATCACAAGTTTCAAGATATAATTTACAGTGTAAACCTAAACAATGGATTTTGAATATCATACTGAAAAGATACTTCAGTGAATTTGCCAGTTTAAAATGTTGGAAAATTTCAAAGTCCTTTAGCCACACGGCTCTCATTGAGGTCAGTGGGAGATGTTCAATTAAATCTCTGCATTCCATTTTGAAAATTTACTTCAGAAGTAGTGTTACTTCACTCCCAAAATATCACAGGTTTGCAACTAAACATAATGGGCTAGAACCTCAGCTGATATAAACTGGCACAGTTCCATTCAATCAGCTGGGATCTGGCTCAATGTTTTATCATCTGAATTTCACTGCTCTCACATACTGTCCCTCAACTATTGTAACTTCAGTGATGAATATGGAAACTCACATCTCATAAAGGGAACATGTTTAAAACCCCAGCATTGCAACAGAAATTTGAACTTCAGCTACAGAAGTGCAATAGAATCCTCTTGTATAGGTACCTTTCCCTCCAATTTTCCTTTCCCAGAAGTTGTATGCATGACTTGGGAATCTTTCAAGCTTAAAAGGCAATGGACCTATTTCTCATTTACATCAAGGGTGCTTTATACTATATGGTTTATAGTATCTAGCCGTAAAGTGTATGTAAAGAGTGTAGATTAGAATCTGGCCCATTCATGAATACAGCACCATTCATTGCAAACTACAGCAAATGAACCCAATGTCCATTTCAGTTCTCCAATTAAATGATTGTTTATTTGGCCTCAACTCTAATCTAGTAATTTTATAAGAATAAAAATATCTGAATTTCAGAAAAAGATTAAAAAGTCTAAAGGAACCAGACCATAACGAACATGAACAAAGATGTCTAGATCACAGTGTCTGTAGGCCCTTTTCCAGCCAATAATAATATTGCAATATTCATCTCAAGACGTTGATCTTTTGGGCCCAATCCTATTCTCCCTTAAGTGAACAGGATTTGGACTGGAAATGTTTTTCTTAAAGTTTGATTATTCCATGAAATGAGAGAATTCACATTTGTAATGTAAACTGAGTTAAGCCTAAATTTAACCCTGAACATTTCTTTAACCTTTTTATGGGGTTTATTTCCTGTTCATTTTTCTCCCTTCTTTTAGATTACTATTAAAAAAACCCAAAAAAACAACTAAGTGTCAATACACAGAAGACTTTTTTGGTACAGAGTGTTACACAGTCTGTTGGGATTATTGCATAAAGGTGTGTTATAGGGTGTTCACCCCACGCTACCCCTGAAGGGGTTAAAATGGCTCTGAAGGGGCTACTTGAAAGGATGGGCTGCAGCAAAGGTGGGATGGCATGGACCTTAGCTGCTGATTGTCAGCTCTCTAGGCTAGAACCCACTGTAGAGGGATGGACTGGGTTCCCCTATCAGCCACTGCGGGGAGTAGCACAAACAGGGCATAGAACTTTGAAGACTGCCTGTGATGGTTTGTTCAGAGAGACTTTGATATCCCAAAGTGAGGTGGAGTGGGGGTGGAGGAACTACAGTGACCTGGCCAGAGGGCCAAGCCATGAGGAGGAAGCACTGCAGCTTGTGGAACATGAGTATCTGAAACACTGCAGGTTTCAGAGTAACAGCCGTATTAGTCTGTATTCGCAAAAAGAAAAGGAGGCCTTGAGGCACCTTAGAGACTAACCAATTTATTAGAGCATAAGCTTTCGTGAGCTACAGCTCACTTCATCGGATGCATATCGTGGAAACTGCAGCAGACTTTATATATACACAGAGAATATGAACCAATACCTCCTCCCACCCCACTGTCCTGCTGGTAATAGCTTATCTAAAGTGATCATCAGGTGGGCCATTTCCAGCACAAATCCAGGTTTTCTCACCCTCCACCCCCCCACACAAATTCACTCTCCTGCTGGTGATAGCACATCCAAAGTGACAACTATTTACACAATGTGCATGACAATCAAGTTGGGCTATTTCCTGCACAAATCCAGGTTTTCTCACATCCCCCCACCCCCATACACACACAAACTCACTCTCCTGCTGGTAATAGCTCATCCAAACTGACCACTCTTCAAATTTAAATCCAAGTTAAACCAGAACATCTGGGGGGGGGGGTAGGAAAAAACAAGAGGAAACAGGCTACCTTGCATAATGACTTAGCCACTCCAAGTCTCTATTTAAGCCTAAATTAATAGTATCCAATTTGCAAATGAATTCCAATTCAGCAGTTTCTCGCTGGAGTCTGGATTTGAAGTTTTTTTGTTTTAAGATAGCGACCTTCATGTCTGTGATTGCGTGACCAGAGAGATTGAAGTGTTCTCCGACTGGTTTATGAATGTTATAATTCTTGACATCTGATTTGTGTCCATTTATTCTTTTACGTAGAGACTGTCCAGTTTGACCAATGTACATGGCAGAGGGGCATTGCTGGCACATGATGGCATATATCACATTGGTGGATGTGCAGGTATACGAGCCTCTGATAGTGTGGCTGATGTTATTAGGCCCTGTGATGGTGTCCCCTGAATAGATATGTGGGCACAGAGATTGGGACTGTCATGCTGTTTGGAGTAGCTTACGACCATGAGTGCCTACCTCGGGCAGACTGTCAGAAAGCTGGTGGTGTGTTCTATAATTAGATTTCACCAAGCTAGTAACAAATGTGAACTCCTGGATCACTGTAACACTCTTACCATGGAGTCATAGACAGTCCCCCTTAGCCTCTCCCATCTATTTTGCCACCCGGACAAATTGGACCAAAAATCAGGTTGCTCCCAATCCCAAGAGACCAGTCACTTACCCCAGATCAATTGGTACCCCAGAAAGCAGCACGGGCCAAGGGACGGGCTGGCCTCCCTTCCCTCAGCCCCCATTGGCCTGGAGCGGCGAACCGCGGCCAGTGGGAGCCACGATCTGCTGAACCTGCGGATGCGGCAGGTAAACAAACTGGCCCGGCCCACCAGGGGCTTTCCCTGAACAAGCGGCAGGCCGGCTTTGTGAACCACTACTCTAGATCTTACACCAAAAACAATGCTGGTGGTCAATTCTACAATAAACTAAGTAAAGGTTTATTCGCTAAGAAAAGGAAGTGAGCGTTATTGAGAGGTTAAAGCAGGTAAAACATAATACACAGGTGAGTCAGAGTTTGTAATTCCAAATGGTGGCAGTGAGGTTGCCAGGTGTCTGGTTTTCGACCAGAATGCCCAGTTGAAAAGGGACCCCGGTGGCTCCGGTCAGCACTGCATGTGGCATGTCCCCGCTCCAGCTCCTATGTGCAGGGGCAGTCAGGGGGCTATGCATGCTGTCCCTGCCCCAAGCACCGGCTCTGCAGCTCCCATTGGCCGGGAACTGCAGCCGATGGGAGCTGCGGGGGGCAGCACCTGCAGATGGGGAAGCACGCAGAGCTGCCGGGTCACGCCTTCATGTAGGAGTCGGAGGGGGGACACGCCGCTGCTTCCGGGAGCTGCCTGAGGTAAGCACCACCTGGATCCTGCACCCCTCCCCCCTCCCAGGCCCCAACCTCCTGCCCTAGCCCTGTTCCCATTCCTGCCCTTCAATCCCAGCCCGGAGCACCCTCCTGAACCCCAAACCCCTCATCCTTAACCCCACCCCTGATTCTGCACCCCCAGCCAAAGCCCTCACCCCCCCTGCACCCCAACCCCCTCCCACAGCCCTGATCTCCTCCTGCACCCGGAACACCTCAGTCCCAGCCCAGAGCACCCTCGTGCACACCAAACTCCTCATCCCCAGCCCCACCCCAGAGCCTGCACCCCACACCCCCTCCACACCCCAACCCCAACCCTGATCTCCCTTCTGCCCTCCGAACCCTTTGGTCCCAGCCCAGAGCCTGCTCCTGCATCCCAAATCCCTTATCCCCAACCCCACACTAGAATCCGCACCCCCAGCCAGAGCCCTCACACCCCTCTACCCCCTGCCCAGAGCCCCCTCCCACATTCCAAACCCCTCAGCCCCAGCCCAGAGCCCCCTCCTGCACTCCAAATCCTTCATCCACAGCCCCACATCAGAGCCCACACCCCCAGCCGGATCCCTGAGTAGTACAATACTGAGTAGTACAATACTCTGAACAATAACAAAAGATAATATCTATCTCTTATACAGCCCTTTTCATCAGTGGCTTTCCAAGTATTTCACAAAGGAGGTCAGTATCATTAGCCCCATTTTACAGTTGGTGAAACTGAGGCACAGGGAGGGGAAGTGACTTGCTCAGGGTCACCCAGCAATAGATTTCAACAGGCCTGTTTGTGAAATAAGGTGCTGCTCCACATGAGTAAGAAAAAGTAGCAGAATCTGGCCCTTTATACTTTGCTTTTGGTAATGTTACTTCTACAAGCAAAAAAAGCGAAAGTACAATGGGCTAATCCTGCAAGGCGCTGAGCAGTCTGGCTCCAATCCTGCAGGGCTTCTCGCTGTTGATTTCCATGGGAGCACTCCTACTTAAAGTTAAGCGTGTGCTTCGTGCTGTGTAGGATCACAGCCACAGCGCTCAGCATTTTGCAGGATTGAGCCCTAGAGACGTTTTGCACATAAAGTCACGACAGACCATTCTGAATTCACTTGCTGAATATGGGTTTAAATACATTTTGATGGATCTCCACTGAACGAACAAGATCCCATAAACACTGGAGGTGCTGGAGACGGTCTCTGGGTAAAAAAATGGTGTTAGAGTGCATCTTGGGGACTGAAGTGAGAGCTGAAGCCATAGAAACGAGACAGTTTTAGAAGCGAATGGGCAAAATTCTCCTCTCGGATGGACACAGTGGAATTCTGCTGTGTTAATCTGTCTCCCAGTGTGCAAGGGACTCCTACTGGCCTGTGCCAGAAACAGAGGGCTAAATTATGCTTCTTCCTGTGCAGGAGTGCTACAGGGGGTAAGGGTGCAGGGAGCACACCCCTTCTGGTACATGTACAAGGGCCAGGCATAGTCTGCGGCAGTAAGATGGGGACAGCTAGTAATCCCATCAGCATTAGTGGCCACAGAGGGATTGTTTCTAGGCAGGGAGAGGGTGGGACCAAAGCCTTCCGCTGTTCCCCACAAACCTGGCAGTGTGGCCTGCTTGCAAAGGTGCAGTGAGGGGCACCTGTTCCTTGCATTTTCATCATCTACCACTGCCTATCAGATGATGTCCCACCACCTCCTCCTCCTGTTCCCAAGCATGGTTCAGGCTCAGAAAAGCCATCAATTGTGCCAATTTATACACCCATCCAATGATCTGAGTGCATGGACGTTCATAATAAAATCAACGTCAAGGACCAGATCCCTCCACAACTAGAACTCTCCCAACACTCCCTCCAGTCTTTCCTCCTCTCCTCCTTTCCCCCCCTTCGTGCCCCCCCAAAAGTCTGGGAGAACTAATAGGCCATGCAGCATGACCTGAAGGTCAACACGTTTGGGCTTTGGCAAAACAAACGGCAAATTCCACAGCTGAGGACCCTCCACTGAAAACGGACTTGAGCTCTAATTGAGTCCAGACACCCCTATAGCCTCATTAATAGTGTTGTAGTAGCCAGTGCTGACACCATCATTAGTATGTACAATCCTGCTACGCAGTTGCGGCCATTATGAGCCGTTTCATTTTCTCTCACGAATGACTGAATGGTTAAACACTCCTAATAATCAGCTCCTCTAGCAGGCTTGTGTGTGATACACACTTGGGGACGGGGGGAAATACCAGTTTGGTTACTCATCTTTGTACTGGGAGGTGGCACACAATTTAAGTACGGGCACAGGGTCTTTTTTGAACCACATAGGCTTCAATGCATGCACAAAGGAAAATTGTACTCTGACTAACATTGACTATCCACCGATTAGCCTTTTCCATTAGAAGCACTCCACAGGCACCGTATTGTCCCAGTACAATATTTACTCTTTTCTTTCCTATCAAGTACAAATAGGGGCTGATTCAAAGCCCACTGAAGTCAATGGAAAGACTCCCCCAGTGCATACTATAGGAAAGCCGTTTTGAATACGGAAGTTTGTCTTACTAGCATCAACATACAATGAGACTGGACAAGCACCATTTGCCCAACAATAACCACATAGTGGTGCCCTAGATTCCTTTTATATGCCCCCTATACTTAGGATCGAAAATAACTCTGGTAAGTGGTGGCAAATGTTGCCTTTTAAAGGCAATCACAGTGTGACAACACAAATCTGGGTTTCCTTATCTCCCCCCCCCTCCACCCCATTTAAAACAAAACAAACTTCTGGGGCATGGAAGATGTGCTGGGAGCTTAATGAACATTTGGGAGGAAATTCAAGCTTTCCACTAGTCTGGCCTTGTGCAGTGCTGTCACCGTGTTCCTGCTTGTCATTCGCCTTGCACTAGTCCAGGAAACATGCAACACTCCGTGAAATTTGTTCAACTATTTACTCTTATTAGCAGGCGTCCCACCCGCCCTCTCACTCAACCCCTTCAGAATGTCACTACTCCTATGATAGCCGTAGCTAAAGCAGAGATAATGTTCTAAGAGCAAGTGGATTCAGGTGTAATTTGATGTTAAACAAGATAGCTAATACAATGAATCCCTGTCTTGGCTGTGTATAGTAAGCTGGAGGCTTGTCCACTACCCACATGATTTTCTGTTGCTCAAGCATGTGTTTCCTGAAGCATGGCATCAATATTACACTAGCCCTAAAAGGTGGAAGCACTGATCCCCAAACGTTCATGTTCACACAGTACAGCTAATGTGACTTTGAACTTCAATCAATGCCAGACCAGTACACTTCATTTAGACCATGCTGACTGTCCCACAAGCTCTCGGCTGTGAGAAGTCCTGGTCAGACACAGTCAGATCTTTGTTCAGTGAATCATTGCCTAAAGATTCAATTAAATCCAGTTTAGTCTGCTCTGTAGCCACAGTCTATGTCTTTGTGAGAACACGAGTGTTTAACAAGTTACCAGGGAAGAGCCAGACATGCAAGGGGTAGAGAGTGCTGACACACAGGCAGGGAGCATGGGGATTAGGGCTCTGTAATGTGTGTGGCTAATGAAGTCACCATCCATTCTGCTTATTAGAATGAGACAGCAGCTGGTTCCTGACACACTCTTTTAGGCTCCCTTAGGAGAAAGAAAAGGAGGAGGAAAAACCCTTTGTTTAATCAACGGAGGGAGGTTACACCTCAGGAGTAGAGAGGAGGGTAGCACACAATGTTCTCTCTATTGTAGAGAAAGAGAAAAACTTGACATTTTACTGTATGAATTTTGAGGATGAGCTGCACAGGGTGAAAATTTCCAACGGCTGTATACTGGGTTTATATATTGGATATTTATATTCTGGATATATATATGTATTGGACATTGGATTCTGTCAAATACACACAGCCCCCACAAACTCAGCCCAGGCCCCAGTGCACGCCGGCACAGCTGTGCTATACAACCAGGCGCATGTCATTCCGGAGTTTTCACTGGCTGTTTCATTACCCTTGGAGCCCAACCAAACATCAGGTCCTCCGCCGCTACCTGTGCCACTGCTCTTCTGCTGGAAGAGACAAAGCAACATCCCTTGTGTGGCAACCCCTCTGAATTTCATTCCGAGGGCTGTAAAGCCTGTGCTTTGTCAGGCCCACAAACTAGAAAAGCGCTGATCTGATGTCATAGGAATGTGCTTTGGATATAGATCAATATCAATGTTTATTTTTAAATTTGGAAGCTCAGGTTATGAGCTGACTTTTTCCCATGAAAATACTGAGTAAGCTTCCAAGTGGCTACTGCATCAGACTGAACAACAAAGGAGGGTGGGGGTATTCCCTTCGGAAAGTCCCATTCCAGGAAGAGGGAATCCCAATTGGAGCGCCTCAAAAGAGGTGATGAGAGTAAACAAAATCTGAAGCCCCAACGCAGCTACCAGTTCAATGGAGTTGTGCCTTCTTAGCCCTCCAGTGAAAGAAGGGATTACAATCAAGTATATTTACCCAGCACCCATGTTTGTTCAAGAAGTTGGAGTTTGTTGCTGCAATTGTGCTCTTTAATGAACACTGTTCTGCTTAGCTTTAGATTTTTGCTTTTCCGAATGTGCATTTCTAACCCATGGGTGAGTGTTACAGGTCCCCCTTCGGTGCCCAGTCCATGGAGGGTGAGAGTCTATTACAGCCCCAGCTAGAGAGTCTTGGCTCTTTAATTGAAGCTGTAGCAGCTCATGCTTTTAGATCTGGAGGTCCCTGGTTCAATCTCCCATGTGTCAACCTCTACAAGATAGTCAGCACATATATGAAATAACAGAGTCTTATACAGCAGAGTCGCAGGGGCATTTTACCGCTGGATATGATTGTGCAGCTCACCTTAACAGGCGTGGCACAAGCCCGTCTAGATCTCTTCCAAGGGTTCCAGTCCAATAAACATGCAAACAGAGCACAGTGCCCCTTTGGCAGCCAAGGCATTGAGGCTGAGAGCAACAGCAATAGACCGTTTGCTTTTTTAAAACAGGAAGAGGAAAGTGGTGAGAACAGAAAGATCTTCAGCTGGACAAGGATGTGCATTGGAAGTACAGATGTGAGGGGAGGGAGAAAATAGCACCACCTGCTTATGGCACTCCTCTGCTTGCTCTACAATGACTGGTACTGATTTCTTCCATCAATAAACACTATGCAATGAACAGAACCTACTCCAATGTACCCCACAGTCCCGCACAGTGGAGCTGGTAATGGGGAGGAATTGGTAGCCAGCTCTGTCTCTGAGCAGCAGCATACTTTATAGGATATAGCCATGCCAAAGGCCATATGGCCAGAACTAGTACTCAGGAGCACCTGTCTTCCTCTTCTGAGTTCAGCAAACTAGACTATGGTGCATTGATCACAAAGCTGCTTCACCTAGTTGGGACTGCTGTCGCTAAGCACTGCTGGACTAATGTTTCCAGTGTAATCAAAACTACTTTCTATGTGACATTTTTCATGCCGAGAGAGAGAGAGAGAAACTCAGCTACTTTTCTTAGGAGACTTCTCATTTTTAGTGAGAATCGCATGAAGAATCAATAGGCAGCTTTCTTGCTCTATGTTCTGGTTTGAGGGTTGGGACAGAGATTTGAGGCTGGGATTTCAAAGGAGCTTAAGGGCGTCACGTGCCACGATGCCCACTGAAATTTAATGGGCCTTGGGCACTTGACTTCCCCTGGCTCCTTTTCAAACCCAGCCTTAAATGCCAATGTCACTGAAGAGGAAGAGCTCTGTGTCAGGTCAGAAGCTTGTCTCTCTCACCAGCAGAAGTTGGTCCAATAAAAGATATTACCTCCCCCACCTTGTCTTTCTAACGGCACCAAACGACACAAATTTGGTGCATATGATGTTTCTGAACACTTCTCATTAATGAACAGCCTTACAGTGTCTAATGGCAGCATAATCTGACGCCAGACAGGGGATGCAAGTTGAAGCCCCAAGCTTGAGTCTTTGCTTTCTGAGCCAGTGGAAGGGGATTACTCCAGAATCAGCATGCCCTGTCCCTGTTTTTGATCTATCAGCACTGGCTGCTATAGGAGTGGTTTAGAATGAGCCTTTAGAGAAGGAATCTCAGCTGGCAGATTTGCTTGACCTACCTAAGACCTTGGAGGGGAAGCAATAAAGAGAAGGAAAAAACAACATCCATTTCAAATAGTAGGTTTTTAGTTGGTATGTTTAATATGTTTTAGAGCGTGGCTGTCCAGGAGACTGGCTGGTTGGGTTTGAATTCTCCAGACGGAGATCAATCAGGGACACTCCCGCTCCAGGACTGGATGCAGAACACACCCCTTTTTGGACAACAAACTACCCTGTCTTACAGGGAACACAGTGTGCAGTACATGTATAGGCACTGAACAGAAATGCAAATACAACTCTACAGTCTCCAGCTATTCCGGTCTGATAATAATTGCCAACAAGTAACTAGATTCAGTGAAAAGAAAAAAAGGATCTCATGCTCAGGGAACTGTCTTAAGAAGCTGTATGTGAATTCACTTGCTTTTCGGCATAACTAAGTAGGATTCATACATATGAGATTGTTACTAAATCTATAGTTATACCTTAAGTATTATGTTGATTACACGGGAGACATTAGTCCAGCAGTGCTTAGCGACAGCAGTCCCAACTAGGTGAAGCAGCTTTGTGATCAATGCACCATAGTCTAGTTTGCTGAACTCAGAAGAGGTAGACAGGTGCTCCTGAGTACTAGTTCTGGCCATATGGCCTTTGGCATGGCTATATCCTATAAAGTATGCTGCTGCTCAGAGACAGAAAGCAGCAGAGCTGGCTACCAATTCCTCCCCATTACCAGCTCCACTGTGCGGGACTGTGGGGTACAATGGAGTAGGTTCTTGATACACAAGGTACCTTGTGTTAATTTATAAAACCACATATACATCTCTACTGCAAATATCCACATAACAATCTACTACCCCACCAAAAATTACAAACATTTCTCCCTCCATCTTCATCCTGAAAAAAAGGGTGACAAAGTCAACAGGCCTTGCAGTATTCCCAGAGGGTCAATAAATCCAGGTCTGACCAAGCAGAATCAAGGACTCTTCATTGAAAACATCCTCCTTCCAGCATTTAAACCAGGAGGCAGTAAGCTTAAGCAGCTCATTTGATCACAACTGCCATGTTATCACATTAGGCTAGAGGTAGCGTCTAAGGCAAAGACCCAAGCCATTTAGGTGTGCATAGGTCAAAAACCTTCCTCTTCACCTAGAACTGCAGTCCAACCATTATTCTGATTTATTTTATCGGCGCTAAGGAAACATCATTCATTTCCGATAGCAAACTATATTCTATTCAACTTGTCAATGAGTTCAAACTAATCAAATTGAAGTTGGGTCTGGTTTATGAGATCAAATCTCATAACACAAAAGTCTTAATTAGGAAATACCAGAAGTTTGTGGACAGGTATGTGAATATCTTTATAGGGAGGGCCCTACTAAATTCACCATCCATTTTGGTCAATTTCATGGTCCTAGGATTTAAAAGATGGCAAATTTCATTATTTCAGTTATTTAAATCTGAAGTTTCACGGTGTTGTAATTGTAGGATTCAAAAAGGAGTTGTGCGGGGGTTGCAAAGTTATTGTAGGGGGCTTGCGGAACTGCTACCCTTACTTCTGTGCTGCTGCTGGCGGCGGCGCTGCCTTCAGAGCTGGGCGGCTGGAGGGGGTGGATGCTGGGTGGGAGCCCAACTCTGAAGGCAGAGCTGCCGCCAGCAGCAGCACAGAAGTAAGGGTGGCATAGAATGGTAGTGCCACCCTCACTTCTGCACCACTGCTGGTAGGGCGCTGCCCTCAGAGCTGGGCGCCCGGCCAACAGCCGCCGCTCTCCAGCCACCCAGCTCCGAAGGCAGTGCAGAAGTAAGAGTGGCAATACCGTGACCCCCCCTAAAATAACTTTGCAACTCTCCTGCAACTCACATTTGGGTGAGGACCCCAATTTGAGAAATGCTGGTTTCCCCTGTGAAATCTGTATAGTATAGGGTACAAGCACACAAAAGACCAAATTTCATGGTCTGTGACACGGTTTTCATTGCTGTGAATTTGGTAGAGCCCTATTTAAAAAAAAACTAGTGGTCTTGTTCCTTTATTGCTACCACAGACAGAATGCATGGGGCATAGGTCTCCGCCGAACTGGGGACTAAAAGACAAAGCGTTACTACAGAGCAGCTTAGGAGGAGAGACCCACATTGCTGAAAGTTATGCAAACTATGAAGCTGGCCTAGAGTGAATATTCAACATTAGAAATAGTTTGAAGAAAAGACTTCCAATCCTGTTCCGCCTCCCCACCTTTCCATTGCAAACTTGACTCAAACCCAACCCAATGTTTTCTATACTTTATAAAAGTTTATTTCATCTTTCTTCACATTGTATATTCCTTTTTGCACATCTCTGGACTCCAGATTCTAGCCAAGATTAGAAATGGAAGTGCCAAAATACTTCAATATGTACCATTCTCATGGTATTTCTGGCCCTCCAAAAGCAGAAAGTGCTGGAAATCCCACAAGAAATCCTAGTCTCATGAAAATTCCATCCCAGTTCCGAAGGCCTGAGAGCTAGGCTTAGTTCAGATAAGCAGCCTTGCAAACCCAAACTTCCAATCTGCTGACAGCTTACCTATCATTTACAGATGCTGCTTCTGTTTAAGACAGCCGTTTTATGAAAGTAGAAAAAAACATTTACACCCAATCTTTTTTTAGGGCTGTCTGAACATGTTTCTAATTCAACTTCATTATTTTTCAAAACCAAGTTTCCAAGCCTGTTAGCTGGATTTGTGCAGAACGTATTGGCAGCAATTCTGGTATATTGCATTGCAGTTCGAAGGCACTAATTTACAGGCTGGTAACTAGCAACAAGGGAAAATAGGTCAGAAGGGCAGGCTGTGGAGGGATGAGTTTCCCGGCAGAATGGCTGTAGAAATGGCCAAGACTTGCTCCTCCCAAATATCTGACCTGGCCTTCAGCAATCAGCAACTACCTCTCTGGCACACTGCCTCCCAGTGGTGTCACAGACTTTCTGTTCATTGGTCACTTCCCAAGTGATAGATATCAGATAATTAGCTAGTTTCCTTAGGACTAAAGAGATACTGGCACTTTTGAAATTCTATG
Source organism: Lepidochelys olivacea (assembly GCF_965140295.1). Lineage (NCBI taxonomy): Eukaryota > Metazoa > Chordata > Testudines > Cheloniidae > Lepidochelys > Lepidochelys olivacea. Next base: position 165,371,405 of record NC_140411.1, on the reverse strand, counting down.
CATTCTTCCTGCTAAGCAGAGTTAAAATGTTAAGATGAGAGAGGGACAGCGTCACTCTTGTCTGCTTCCATCTTGCCAAGCTAATTGGTTTTCAAAGGAAAGTTAGAAAAAAAATATTGGTAAATCATCTATTGTCATTCTGTCTGAATCCAATTCGATCACATTTCAGGTCTATCTCAGTTTAAAAAATAACAATTGGAATCATAGGTGTGAATCCAATGACCAATGGATTCCCATGACTTCAGTGGGCTTTGGATCAGATCCCAGGAGAGCATGATGATGGCCCACAGAGAGTGACCATGGTCAATAAATACAACCCGCAGGTCTCAATTTCTTCAGTCACACTCTTGTAAAACAATTTTTCATAGGTGCAGAACTTATTGTCTGGTTGATGTCACAAAGCTTAGTTTTCCTTTTGCCCCTAAGTCAACACAACAAAAAGGTTCAAATGTTGGGATAAGTCCTGGTGTCTTCATAATCCATAGAAGAATTTTACGGTGACTTCAGTAGGACCAGTTTTTGGTTCCTTTTGTGCATTTGTATTATATGTATGTATGTATATATATAAAATCAGCACATAAATAAATAATGGTTGGAATGTTTTGGTGGTATGTGCTGATGCTGTACTCGTCTTGTGTTGCCTTGTTGTTATTATTATTATTAGGATGGGGAAGATTGTTTGTTCAAAGAATGCACCCCACACCCTCCAACGTATGCTAAATCAAATTACACCTCTAACCCGATATAACAGGAATTGGGATATAACGTGGTAAAGCAGTGCTCCGGGGGGGTGGGGCTGCACACGCCGGTGGATCAAAGCAAATTTGATATAATGCAGTTTCACCTATAACGTGGTATGATTTTTTGGCTCCCGAGGACAGCAATATATCGGGGTAGAGGTGTACTTAGGCTAATGTGACAAAATTTTAACCACCTTGAAAAACCAACTACTGGCAATAGCCAAACAAAATCTTAGTGACAAGCACAACTCATAGTGACACAGCACTTCACAACTTCAAAGCACTAAGTTATACCTTAACGAATTACATCTTCAATATAAGGTAGTTACTGTAAGTATGATCTCCATTTTACAGGGGAGGAAACAGGTAGAGAGGGCTAAGTCACATAGCAAGGCAGTGGGGAGCTGGAATTAGAACTCAAGAGCACCTGCTTCTAGTCTCACACTCAGTCCACTAGCCTACACTCTCGCACCTATAAAAGTACTTTCTGGCAGTTCAGCTGTAAACTTCCATAACACTGAAGTGTCAGCACTGAAACCCAGACCGATATTTGGCATGCGACTTGAACTCAAATTGCTGGGCTAAAGGGGAATCAGATTCTACTCGACTATTCTAACACATCAACACAATCAATTACTGACGGCTTGACAGGCATTTGTAATTCATTTTACTGTAACAAAAGTATAGGAAAATTGTATCTAGTTTATTGCATCACTTTCCCAATACACTTTGTACATCATGGGTTTTGTTAAATTGCAAGCTCTTTTGAAGCAGGGGCCATGCCTTCATATGTGATTTTGGAGCACCTAGCACAGTAGTTTTCAACCTGGGGTCTGCAGACCCCTGGGGTCTGTTGACTATGTGTAAGGGGTCTGCGAAAGGTTGTGATTACCATAGAAAAATGGTTTTCAACCTATGGTCCGCAGGCCTCTGGGTGTCCACAGTCTTTAGCTAAGATTTCCAAAGGGATCTGCACTTCCATCTAAAATTTTTTAGAGGTCTGCAAATGAAAAAAGGTTGAAAACCACTGATCTAGCACAAATCAGGTTCAGTTCCTGAGGGTGACCTCTGGACATGCATTTGCTATAACAGAAATATGAAAAAAGTAGTAATAATCATAGTCAAACAGTACATTTAAAATTTCTGTCAGCAGCCTCATGATCTTATCTTCCAAAATTAGTTTAATAATTAGATGGTATTATTTTTTCTGGCCTTCTCTTTATAATGCTTGACTTCATTATAATGATTGCAGTCTAACAGGAAAACAATGGCATAATCTCCTAAAATCCCCTAAATTTACCAAGCAATTGCACAAGGTTTTAGGCATGCAACACCCATTAAACCCAATGGGAATCCCATGGCTAATACTCCATGCTCTTTTTTTGGAAATGTGCATTCTAATTGGTTTTCCAGTCTGTAAAAGCAGTCACCACAGACAGATTAATATTAAAGTGAAATGTTTCTGGGTAGGAATGTATATTATATTATATGTACAATGCCAAAACTGCAGAGTTTAAATATATATATATAAGCAAATCTTGGATCTTTAGGAGCAGCAGGACAGCTGGTAGTGAAATCACTGGTACACATGCAAGTGAGTCAGAGAGGAGCAAGGGTAATGGGAGACTCCCACAAGTGGGAAACTCAGTACATTTAGACACAACTGTGCCAAACAAATTTACAATTGCACATAGTTAAGCTGTGATTTGCACTTCAATGATGAGTGAACAAGAAGGGAAAAAGCTGCCTGTAAGAAGTGACTCATCCATTTCTGCTTCATTTTAATCTTGTGAAAGAGTGCTCCTGCATGACATCACCAGCGTTAGGAATATACAGGAGTCCTTTCTTGTAAAACAGTTACAAGGCTATGGCTTTGTCATTAGCTGCCCTGAACAGCAACACAGCCAACTCGGGAGGAGACTTCTCAGACACTGAATTCCAGTCACATCCCATTTATCACAAGAAAATAGATGTAGAAATGATTCAGGTCCCATTTGGAACACTTAATGCTAACTAAAAACAATCAACTCCCATTTTGTGGCATGTGTGGAAACAGCCTCCTAAAAGATTCAGAAGATTCTTTCAAGGTTTATTTTGTGAAATGTTTCTGGGATTGAGTGATTTGACATGATCAGAGGCAAGGTGCTACCTTAATGCAAAGTATGCCTCCTCTGAAAATGTGGGTACTGTACCATATACAACAGCGAAGAGGACATAAGAAGTCTACTCCTCCAGCTTGTCCTTATGTGAGGGTGCAGGTAGGGAGGGACTAGAAGTCCATTGCTGGCCACACATCTGGCAGAATAGGCATTTAGGCACTGAGGTGCTGGTCAGCTTTGTTGGGCCACTGCAGTGTGCTGTTTCCTGCTCCTCTGAACTGGAAAAGAGGACACAGAATTTCTGTTGTTGGCTTTGGCATTTGCACAGCCACCATATACAGGTCCAAGCACAACAACAGCTGCCACCAGCTGACAAACTAGACACACCTCCTAATAAGACACCATGTCCTGTTGAGGATATGACACCTGCCCTAGTATGCTACCTGCCTGGGCATTTCTGTGTGCTATGGAGCATCTAAGTGCATGGTAAGTAAAGACCCCCCTGCCCTTTCCACATCTTGCACACCAGAGGGCAGGATTTAGCCATCTGTAACCTATGTGCTTAATCTATGATTGTACCTAGCATGTCCTTCAATTTAGCATTTGAGAAAGAGAGAGAGAGAGAGAGCTGTTGATTACTAGGAGATTGAGAGACAGACAAGACATTCTTTTAACTTGGCCTTGGAATAACTAATATTTAGATAGAGCCAGACTATGTAACCCTAAACTCACATTGGCTCACATGAGCAGTCCCACTGTCTTCTTTGGGACTACAAGTGTGAGTCAGTGATCTCCCATGCACAATCCAGTCCATACAGCACACAGATCTTCCGGCATCTGTTGTGGGGATTTCTGTGCTGAAGTGCAGCTGTGTCTCTGATTCACCTTAAAAAGAATAAAGCAAAGTCTTGGCTCATCTACCCAGTTACCCTCATCCTCAGTCAGACTAACATGGTCTTTTCTGCTGTCAGACTTCATCGTAATGAGATTTTGTCTAAAAGTCTAATTTCACATGGAAACTCAAAGGAGTTTTATGACAGGCCACCTCAGTGTAAACAGCCTATTTGTTTTAGATGCCTTCTCTTGCCAAAAAACAGTATGTAATCATTTGACTGAGTAACATGAAACCCCTACCAGTACGGTGGGATTTCTATTTCCAGGCATGGAACCAAAGCAGCCACACTAGGGTCTGCTAATGTGGGTGCACAAATGGACTTCTGTATATTCAGGCTACAGGTATCAAAAGGAGAAATCTGCAGGATGTGTTCAGGGAGATTAGAAAAGTTCATGGACTGGGGAGTCACTGAAATATAGGTGGGCATAACAGCAAGTAGGTGCAGAGCTAGGGATAGAACCCATATTGCTAGGCTCCCAATTTTGTGCTTTAGCCACGAGACTGTGCTTCACCCCCCATTAGGGAACATATCCAAGGTGCTGCTGCACGAGATCGCACAGAGAACAATATTTCAGGTGCTCCTTCAAACATTCAGCATAGGCTAAATTCTTCAGCTGTCAATCAGGTTGCACTGATTGCAAGTGAAGGCAGTATCTGGACCTGTATTATTTACTGTAATATACAGACCATTTCTACCTCTTTAGGAGCAACAACAATGTTCATCAAGGAATTACAATCTGGAGTAGTGACTAAATATGTTTTTTTGAAAAGGAGGATAACTCAGAGGTGTTTTAGTGTTGTCCAACACTTCTCCTTTTAGATTTCGCTCTTGTGCTCTTTCTGGTATTTTTCTTCTTGTCTTTATCTATCACTTAACCTTCTTTCCATCGGGTGGCTTGGAAACTCCTACTTTAACATGAATGCTTGTGGTGTTGGTACATCGCAGCAGGCAATCATAAGCACCTGCACCAAAGTATTAATATAAAATAATAGTTTGTGTGTATCCAAATTTCTCGCTTGTGAAAGGTGCCTCATGGACAGCCATGGAAACTAAAACAGGTGGCAATGGTGCAAGATTCTCCCCAAGACCCCACCGGTGTGTCCCCACCTGTTTTTGGAAGGACCACCTCCAATGGCAGTAAGGAGTTCAGCCTGCATGCACATTCAGTCAGTGGCTTCTCTACTGTGTCTTCCAGCAAGGGTGTCAATTAGTGTCAATATGGACACACGACTCAGACACGTAATTGTTCATTGGCCTGTCAGAGGATAACAGCTTTCAGACACTACTGATGAGGGCTGGATTGGACATGGTGATCTACAGGTGAGAAGTCCATCTATGTCTCTGGGAGTAGCGACTGCCTCTTCCTCTGATTGTACAGTGCCCAAAACAATGGAGCCCCAAAACTGATTGGGGCCTTTCAGCATTGCTAGAATATCAGTGATTAATATTCGGCTGTGTAGATACTTATTTGGCCTTCATTGTTGTAGCATCTGAGTGCTTCCCGAGAATTTAAAACACAACTGTAACAATCCCTTTTTCTCTTCCTTCACAGCCCATAGGAGAACTAGCTTGATTAGTTTACAAGGGTTTACTTATTTGCTTGTTTATAGTACTGAATTATAGATTCATAGAAATGTAGGGCTGGAAGGGACCTCTTGAGGGCATCTAGTCCACGTATGTGTCTGTAGAGAAATGACTAATTCTCTGAGCCTTCCAGTCCTGAAAACTGGCTTTCACTTTACGAACACAGCAGATTTACAGTAAACCTCTGCTGCTGGGCTTCCCCAGACGTATGGCCGCTGCTGTGCAGTTCTCAGTTCTGATCACCAGCCATGCGCCCCTCTGCACACGCCACGGAAAGATGCAGGCTCACAGCACACCCCCTCAGGGAGAGGGTGTATACCTTGGAGGACATTACAGATCCTCCTGGAAATCTGCCAAAAAGTCCAGTTTATTTTTTAAAGGTTTTTACCTTTTGTCTCAGAGCAACAGCTTGTCTGCAGTCCTGGAAACACCATTCGGGGTCTGTGTGACTCAATTTATGACTCAGGAAACTGCCTGTTCTGTCCTTCAAAGCACCACATTTTTGGTTCCAGACTTCAGTCAAATTGAAGTCAGATCCAACTGATTTTTTTCCCTGCTCCGAGTAATTTAATTGGTCTGCACATAAAAAAAGCCAAATTTTACAACAAACATCCATTGATTTACCTATTTTACATTAGGCACTCTTATTATTTATACCGTCTTTATTGTGTAAACCTCCTGCCCCCCTAGAATTAGAGCAATCCCGCCCCAACCCTGGAACCCTGCCTGCAACCCCTGAATATTTTACAGGTACACATATGTCCACAAGTATGTTCTACAGCTGTGCTTTGACATCCTGCTCAGAAGTCCTGCCTCCAAGCTGGCAGCACTCTCAGAAATGAAGTTACAGTGCAATTTAGTCGCAGTGCTTCTAATGATGCAAATCCTTCCTTAGGCCGGGGTAGACAAAGCAACTTGCTTAATTAAAGTCCAGGAGCATGTCATTGCCCTGCTTTTGGTGTACTGCCTGCAACTCATAAAGCAGCAAGAAAAAATGGTTCCATGTTCTCAATGTATCCCCACTCTGTTACACAGTTGCATTAATGAAAGGCCGCTATTTTCATCTTTCAACTTTCAGCTACAGCAGTTTCCATTTTGTAAGGTTCTTGAAAGGGAAAATTCCTCTCTCATGTTGTCGATATCAATAGTGAAAAATTATGCTGAAAACCCCTTTAATCTACTATTTTTGTACTGAGATCTTCAGAGTTATCAGGATGACCTTCCAGACCTTTTACATTGAGCATTGGACTGTTTCTAATGCTTTCTGTCATGCTGATCCCATTTCTAACTTCCCTTGAAAATGACAGACAGAAGTAAAAGCACATTGATATTGCTATTTGTTCCTCTAACAACTTAACAGCTGCCAGGATGTAGAAATCCACTCTAGTTTAACAGTGTGTGTACAATATGAGCACACACACACATACACACACACCCCCAAGAAGAATGGGCCTTATTATCCTCTCACACTAGTGTAGTTCAGAAATAATTCCATTCAAGGAAATAGACTCTCACCTATGTAAGTGAGATGAGAATCAGGCCCCTTCTCTCTCTCTGCATGTGTATACACTGTATTTTACAGATACACATGTGCACTGTTTACAGATGTACACACACCAAAAATCAGATCCTGAGCCTCAAATTTGAGATCTGGAGGTTTATTTTATGCCCAGCTCTTGAATACACTGTGTGTTTGTAATAAATACACTATGATACATGTGTGGGAATTATATAATATCTACACAACAAAACCTAATTACACATAAATGAGTTTAAAAAGGCCACATTACTCATGAGCGGTCAAACCACTGCTGAGGTCAGCTCAAATGAGTGCCAAGAACATCTTTATGCCACACCATCATGTCTTCTGTGCATGACACACATCTTGCAGGAAGACTATTTTAGATTTTTTAAAAACAGAAACCGCTCCTTGAAGCATTAGTTTTCATCTCTCTTTAGTAAACTCAGGCTCTTTTAGTACTATGAATCTGGCAGTAGAAAAGTGGAGGAACAGAAAATTATAACTAACATATTTTAGACACCTCTAAAAATTACCTAAAGCAGCTTTTCCACACAATGGTGTGTGAAGCTCTGATTTACACAGTGCAGAATGAAAGACTTTTTTCATTGTAGAAAGGGTACGAATAGACAAAGGGTGATTCACACCCTGGGCCTGAAATTGCTTCCCTTTGCCTACGTAAGGGAAAGGTAAAAAGCCAATGAGAAAGTAGATGAGGTTGTGGAAGGGGAGTAGTGGCTTTGTTCCATGCTACATACTTACCCGCTTCTTGGTTGGAGCTCTCTGCATACATGGGAGTGGGGGGGGGGGTAGAGGGAGAGCTGGGGAGAATCTTCACCCTATGTTACCCCACACCAGATTTTCTAGCAGAAATTCTGGCAGTGTTAAATCCTCCTCTGAACCATCTAGCCACTCAGCAGAATGTTAGGGGACAACCAACGGTGCTACCATGATTCCTAAGGAAGACATGTTGCCAAGTGGCTGGAGAGCATCATGGAGATGTTTATTTTTTGCAAAAAGAAAAGGAATAGTTGTGGTACCTTAGAGACTAACCAATTTATTTGAGCATAAGCTTTCGTGAGCTTCAGTTCATTTCATCGGATGCATATTGTGGAAAGTATAGAAGATTTTTTTATTTACACACGCATGAAAAAATACCTCCTCCCACCCCACTCTCCTGCTGGTAACAGCTTATCTAAAGTGATCACTCTCCTTACAATGTGTATGATAATCAAGGTGGGCCATTTCCAGCACAAATCCAGGGTTTAACAAGAACGTCCGAGGGGGGTGGGTGTAGGAAAAAACAAGGGGAAATAGGTTACCTTGCATAATGACTTAGCCACTCCCAGTCTCTATTCAAGCCTAAGTTAATTGTATCCAATTTGCAAATGAATTCCAATTCAACAGTTTCTTGCTGGAGTCTGGATTTGAAGTTTTTTTGTTGTAATATAGCAACTTTCATGTCTGTAATTGCGTGACCAGAGAGATTGAAGTGTTCTCCGACTGGTTTATGAATGTTATAATTCTTGACATCTGATTTGTGTCCATTTATTCTTTTACGTAGAGACTGTCCAGTTTGACCAATGTACATGGCAAAGGGGCATTGCTGGCACATGATGGCATATATCACATTGGTGGATGTGCAGGTGAACGAGCCTCTGATAGTGTGGCTGATGTTATTAGGCCCTGTGATGGTGTCCCCTGAATAGATATATGGGCACAGTTGGCAACGGGCTTTGTTGCAAGGATAGGTTCCTGGGTTAGTGGTTCTGTTGTGTGGTATGTGGTTGCTGGTGAGTATTTGCTTCATTGTAAGGAAAGTGGTCACTTTAGATAAGCTACTACCAGCAGGAGATTGTGTTTGTGTGTGTGTGTGTGGGGGGGTGTGTGTGAGAAAACCTGGATTTGTGCTGGAAATGGCCCAACTTGATTAGCATACACATTGTAAGGAGAGTGATCACTTTAGATAAGCTATTACCAGCAGGAGAGTGGGGTGGGAGGAGGTACTTTTTCATGCTTTGTGTGTATATAAAAAGATCTTCTATACTTTCCACAGTATGCATCCGATGAAGTGAGCTATAGCTCACGAAAGCTTATGCTCAAATAAATTGATTAGTCTCTAAGGTACCACAAGTACTCCTTTTCTTTTTGCGAATACAGACTAACATGGCTGTTACTCTGAAACCTGTTTATCTTTTGCTGGCCCAGGATCTAACATCACACCCAAGTTGTGCACCTATGTTTCAAAAGGCAGTCAGATTTTCTATCAATGAGCCATGCTGATACAAGTTCTGCCAACTCTAATGGCTGCTTCCCCCAGCCCAACAACGTTATCTCTGCTGGGAACAGGCATTATGGGATGAAACTGAGTGAAAGAAAATTTAGAATGAATATTAGGAAAATCTGCCAATCGTGTAGTCTATTTAGGCTACAGAACAGGCTCCCAGGGGAAATGGTCAGAAGACCCATTGCTTGAGTCAGTTGAAACTAGACAGAAGAAAACAATTGAGAACACACAGCAGGAAACTATCTTTCACTGGCAGTGGGGGTACTTGGACTATTGCACATGAGTTTGGTGCTGCGTTTCCAGATGCCTCTGAAAACGTGATAAGACCGAGATGACAACAACCACTTCACACTTTGGAAAACCCAAACAACTAAAAACTCTTGAGAATTTTGAAAATAAGGTTTTTTGTCCACGTGAGATATTGAGGCCATTGTATATATCTCACTGGGGGAGGGGAACACCAGAAAGTTTAATACGTTTGAAGGGAAGAATGGTTTCATAGTTAAGTTGCTGGACTGAGACTTGGGAGGCCTGGGTTCAATTCTCTGTGCTGCCACAGACTTCCTGTGTGACCAGGTGTAAGTCGTGCACTCTCTTTGTACCTCAGTTCCCTCTATCTGTAAAGTCGGGGTAACACCATCTCCTTTTGCCACTCTTTGTCAGTCTTGCTTGTTCAGATTGTAAGCTCTCTGAGGTAGAGACTCTCTCTTACTAAAAGTGCCTAGCCCAATGAAGTCCTGGTTTTGGTTGAGGTCTCTAGGTATTATCATAGATAGTGGGCCAAATTCTTAACACCACTGAGCTGTATATGCTAAGTACCTGGGGGAAAATCCAGGAGCTGTGTAGGTACATGTGGCCCTGTGCTGTCCTGCCTCATAGCATAGGACAGATTGGCCACTCTCACTCCCAGCACTTCGTGCTATGTGAAATAGATCATTTCCAGCCACAAGGGAGCTTACATAAATCAGAGCAGCTCCTGGGGATGCTCTAATTTATGCCAGAGGCTGCACTGGCCTCCAGTACAGACAGATTCTATGCAGCAGATAGGTGGCTTAAAGCCACCTTCACCATCATTTCACCTGGACTGCACTTTCTCTGTTGTGCCTCTGAGGAGGCACAGCCTAGAATCTATCCTCGTAACTGTTCTTGACAAAGTAGTAACATAATTAGCGGGTGCTAGAAATAGTAAGTGAGTGCATGCTGCTAAATCAGATGAATAAGACCACAGTGATTACAGCATGATAATCAATGGGTTTGAACAAGGGAGGTTTGGAGCACAAGATGAAATTTCACTATGTTAGGCTATCAAACAGGAACATACATAAAAAGAGCCACTGGTCCAAAAAAAAAAAAACGTCTCATGATTGTAATTGAGAGGCAGATGCATGGCTTTCAGAGAGAAAGCCAGTCGTGTGTGCATTGCATAACAGGCAATTATCAGTGGTTTTACTGTTTGCCCTAAAGAATTTAGAACAGCGTCAAATGGAAATTCGATCTATGAGAGGGAAAACAGTACTGCATCTCTTTAACCCTGTGCCAGTTTGGCTGGGCTGGGGACTAATTTGTTTCCATAGTGAAGTTTGTTTGTGCAAAAAGTTTTGCTACAAAAAGTCAGTGTGATATAAAGTTATCTAGAGCAAACATATTTTTAACAGTTAGAACTTCAAGGGAAAAATGCTGGGATAAATATATTGAAACCACAAGCATGAATCAGAAAGGCTTGAAACACAGATGTTGTTTTAACTCCAGTGTAAGGGCCTGACCAGATCCCACTGAAATCTACGGGCTTTTGTTAAATGCCCTAGGGACAGACAGGAGTGTGAAAGTCATGACCATTCATTCTTAAGCATTGGCCCAATGAAAATATATTTTAAGTATGTTTACCACAAATAAATTAAAAGTTTAAATAAACATATTTCAGGGCCAAATTATTGTGCAGCTCCTTTAGGCACTTAGGGTACGTCTACATTGCAATTAGACACTTGTGGCTGGCCTGCACCAGCTGGCTCGGCTTGCAGGGCTCAGGCTAAAGGGCTGTTCAACTGCAATGTAGACATTCGGGCCCAGGCTGCAGCCTGACCTCTAGGACCCTTCAAAGTGGGATGGTCCCAGAGCTGGGGCTGCAGCCCAAGCCTGAATGTCTACATTGCAGTTAAACAGCCCCTTAGCCTGAGCCACTTTGCCTGAGTCAGCTGGCGCAGGCCAACGCCAAGTATCTAATTGCAGTGTAGACATATTCTTACTGTACCGACAAGCTTTTAAAATCTCAATGAATATATGTGATTCTTACTGTTAAAGTGACTGGAAACTAATTGATTTTTATTTCCTTTTCCACAGACTGTGATGTCCTGATACGACCGCAGCTTTTGTCCTGGAGAGCCATTCCCTTTAAAGCTACTATATATTCAGTTATGCTAATTACATTGAAGCCTGGAGTAGTGATTATGCTAAAAATGGGTATATACTTGAGATTCAACATTTGTGAACTAAAATTGCCCATTTTCAGTGGTGTGTTTCAGTGGTTGAAGCACTTTTTCTTCTCTTTCAGTGACAATCAGTAGATCACAGCAATTTACCAGATGGTTATCATCTCCCGCCTCTGAAAAAAAAATCTTTGATCAAGATTTGTTTGGGATTAGAACTCATTTAAAGATAGAAAACCAGTTTCATGAAAATGCTGAAGGGGTCTGATACAGACCTGTTAAAAAAATTGCAATATATTTTTCCCAAAAAATATTTTACTATTTAGGTTCCTCTCCCTTTCTTCCCCATTTTTCCCTTTTGCTACTTAGTGCAATAAAATGGATGATGTCCAGGTTCTTTTATCCCATTTTTTCATGTTTCATTTCTTCTTTTATTAATGCTGTAATTTTTCAAATCTTTTTTAACTTTGTAAAAGTTATAGACTGGCAAAGGGAAAAATAAAATGGAATCTCTGGCATTGTGCAACTTTTCCGAACTTGACATCAGTGAGCATGTTCCTGGGCAGATTGAAAGGAGTATATGGCCCTTTCTGTGCAAGTATCCCAGTGTCTCTGACAGGGATTTTTAAAAGGACCCTAAGAGAGTTCTGAGGCTAACTCCATTAAGTAACGCCCTTGGGATCCTTTGAAAATCCAAGTCCATCTCTTTCAATATACCAACATTGTGTTTCATGTTTCAAGTTACACCAGAACACACCAGCATCATCAATAGTGGACTCTGCCTTGTGGAAGGTTGAGCCTTTATTGTGATGATATATAATATACAATTTAAGGTCTCTTGCTAATACCAATTACTAAGATGTGTCAAATCAAAGCCTAGGCTTTCTTCTTGGCTTGCTTGTAAAATAGTTCTTCTTCCTGAGCTTTTGTGTGTACTGTGTTTTTTTCCAGTCTTTAAATAAAGTCTATAGAAAGCCACAAGAGAGATCTGGACCCTATACTTTGGAAGCCTAACGGATTCTAGTGAGCAGCTGGCTTGTAATATGAGTCACACTGCAGACTCTCTTTTGTATGTTTTCCTCTGAACTAAAGAGTAGGTTATTGGATGTCCTGTGGCAGGTGCTATTGGATTAAGGACATAGCTGGCCAGGAACAAACTTTGAATTAGTGTTTTTTGTGTGACTAAAGTAAATATGATCTGTTGGCATAATCCCCCTTATCTAACATCAGGTTCAGATATAATGGTGTTGTATTCCCCTGCATATTTTGCAAATAACTGTACAAGGGTTTTTGTATCTGCTAGTGATATTGAAGACTAATGAGAAACAACATATATACTGCTGCCTTAAATCTATCTGCTTCACTAGCTTCTACTGCAGATGCACCCCAGATACAGGGTGAAAATAACTCCAGGCCTTTATAGGAGCAAGAACCCTTTTTGGCATCAGTGATGCTAACTTTTACTAAAGGTGGTTGCAAAGGCAGGCTAAGTTCACTTGGTCTGAACTTTGCTATCTTGTAGGGAAATGGAATTAAAGTGATAGCTTCTCTCTGAGTTTGTAACAGGGATGTTGTTGTCTGTGTTGAATACAAAGCTGTAGGTATCAGCCCAGTAGAATATTGAGCCCTAGTCAGCCTTGAGCACAATACATGCAAATCACTTCCCCTGTAGCAACCGGTCTGCAAGGGGAGGAAACGCCTGACCGAATCTTCCTGAGGTCAGCCCTAGTGCTTCCCTGGCCTTCCATTCTGCAATCACTTACCTCCCTCAAGGCACACTTCATCTTCTCCATCCCACTGCCCTTTGCTAGTTCCCCACCCCATCTTCTCTCCCCTGCAAGACAGCCCTTCCTGATGATCCCTTCAACCACCCATCCCCTCACCCTCCAAAAGTATCTCCTATTGCATCATCCCCTCTGGGCCAACCCACACCCACAATCCCTTCTGAAGCTGCCTCAGCCATACTCCATAACTCCCTCTATTGATGGGAGTAGGTATCAATTTGAGCAGCCTAAGGCAGAGCTTGAGCAGCCTGTTGAGGCATCTGCACTTGAAGGCTAGGCCTGAAGAAGCAGATGTAGATTCATGACTAAAGGATCCATGTCAGCCTCACAAATCATCCATGTAACTCCACAATAGGAATTTTATATTAACATGTTGTTCTTACAGCAAACAGGCCTTGTAGATGAGGACAGGAACCTTTTCCAGCCTACAAAGTATGGCTAATTTGTTGTAATGGGGCAGCGTAGTGAGGCCAGCCATGTTTTAGGAGTGAAAGAGAAAAGGTGCCTTTGTTTAGGGTTAACTGTTTAACTTTTATAGTCTTTAAAGGTGATCTCTCTTTAAAACTATGCAAATTACAAACTCCTCCATAAGCGATGCACAAGTTCACCTTGGAATGAATGTGTAACACAGAGACCGTGCATCACATCCTTACAATGAAAGCCAATATACCTGCACTCGTGGCATATGCTGCCGCTCCTCTGCAGTTCGCTCTGCGGTCGAAGACTCTTAAAACTAGCCTCGTGATACCTATTTTTTCATCTATTTAAATGGCTATGAACGCATAGAAAAACCACTTCCCTCAACCACGCCAAAAGAAACGTACAGACGGTGGCAGTGAAAGTCTTGTGAGCCAGCACAGAGCTCTACATGTTTGCAGTGTAGCCCAGAATACTCAAAACAGCCCACTGTGGCATACCACAAAGACACACATGAGGATGAGGGGTAGGGAACAGTGCACACTTCCCGATTTACACAGTAGCTAAATCACTTGGTCCTATTCAGAAGCTCTCACAATATTTCTGGTACTTTATTAACTGCCCATTAGAGCACAGCATAAAAAAATGCATGACTAAACAGAAGAATTCATCAGATACACAACAGGTGGATAAGAGTCTACCCCATCACTTTATAAAGCTATCAGTACCCGTCATGTTATGAATTTAGACCGAACAGGTTCAACGTAACTTCCATAACCCTGTCATCCTGGGCAAGAGTACCATGGATTGCACCATTGCAAAATATAATCTTTTGTCACTCACTGACTAGGCTAAATGGATTCAGTACTCTAAGAGAGGCCGGGTTGTCCAGCGGTTGGGATTCTAGACTCAAAGCCAGTCTAGATTAAATTCTCTACTCTGCCACAGGCTTTTTGTATGACTTTGGGCAAGTCACTTAGTCTCTGTGCCTCAGACCTCATCTGTAAAATGGGATTTCTGAGGTTAAATACATTAAAGACTGTGAGGCACTCAGATACTATGGTGATGGGGGCCATATAAATACCTAAGATGGATCTAATCAGTTACTCCAGTAGATATTGGACACATCTTAAGGATCCACTGATATTTTGCCCCATGCCTAAATAGACCTTTCCTCTCAGCTGGGCCCCCTTCCCAACTAACACTTATTTCTTGCCTGCGTCTGATACCCCAACTACTCCTGCCTGCTCCCAAAGAGGGTAAGCCTGGAAAATATTAATGGAGATAATTACCCTATCTACCCTTCTGAAAGAGGCTGGATTACTAGTAGGGCAATGTGGGAAGTAAGTGCTGCTGTTGCCCCTCCTCTATTTGTTCTGTGGTGAGAAGATTTTGATTTCCAGTGCTCTTAAGCAGGAACCCTTCAAGAACACAAAGGCGTTATTTATTTGTCTAAAGAGTGCAATGAACTCATTTAGACAGTCCTTCGCTTTTCACACACATTGGAGATGGTCTGGAACAGCCTGACTACGTAGTGATTGCTAAGTAGCTGTTCTACAGGGTGCTTCTAAAAAGCTTGATGATATAACATGCTGCTTGGGGATGTCTCAGCTTCTATGAATGGTACTAAGGACTTGTGGCACCCACCAGTGTTCTAGGAGGGAACGTATCTGCATTCAAAGGTACTGTTTGAAATTGCCTCAAAAGATCTTTTTAGAAATTCTCTAGCATAGATTATACCTCTTTGACTTTCCTGAAATCCCTGCCAAAAGGCTCTGTTAGGCTGGTCATTAATACAAACTGTCTTCTGTACAGGTTTCTGTTAAGAAAGTAAAATACTCTGAGACCAGCAACACAACAAAGAGATAATGCTGCCACTTGCCATTTAACTTCTCCTGTAAGGGAGACAGTCTAACTTTCCACTGTAACTAAAGTTAACAAACATGGTTTTGTGGCTGTCTGAGCGGAAAAATATCTTATCAGAAGAAAGTCATTTGTATGGCAAATTAGGTAGTAGGGAATAGACAGCAACCACCATACAGTTGGTTTTAGAACCTATTAATAAATGTTCAGGGTTTACTCATCAGCCATTCTCTTATAGGGTCAAGAAATGAAAATCCTACTCTATAAGCTTCACCCTCCATCATATAAGGTTACAGATGGGCTAATGCTGGACCCTCAAATTTGAAGACCTTAACATTTCAAAGAGGAAGGGAGAGTTGGATTTGAAACCTTGTATCTGACCCTGCCTATAAGGTAAAGGAGAGCCCATGCATATTCAAGAGAGGTGCAAGTTGGTGGGGAATGGAAGAAAAGAAGCTGGCAGAAGAGAACCTTGAGGTGGTATGGTGGTGCATGCAGCTTGGTTAGGAGACCTCAAATGTTTGGACAATTTAAATAACTGAAGTCTGACAAAACTGAAGTCTGAACAAGGTGAGGTTCACCTAGCACTAATTAAAAGAGAGCTGCCATATATGCACAATAGGTTTTTTGGATGTGTATGTATCTATTCTTGTCGAGTTTTTTTTCTCCCAAAATCCATCATTGCGTTTGTTTAAAGAAATGATTTTTTTTAGCAAGAGGAATAAAATAAAATTTTAAAAAAGTATATATATGTGTATTCTGTAGAGAATGCCAGTGACACTGAGTATAAATCAAGGCAGAATTTTCTTCCTTCATTAGGTGCATTTTTAAACTGGGTGATGCCAAGTTTTTGCAACCCCTCCTCACCCAAACCCCAATCTATTCCCTAACTAAGCCCTTTTGTACCAGGTTTCACCCCAGAGTAAAGTTTGCCACAGCAACACTATTTCAGAGTGCTTTTTTTGGGGGGTTGGGGCCCACACTACAACTCTCTGCTGCTCGGAAGAACACATGGAAAGATATACGAGGAGTCAGACAACTTAAATCTGATATATTTAAGTGCTGAAATAGTCACAAAAAATGAGGTCAACTGGTAATATCTGCAGCCTAACAGAGTACCCAGTTTACCTTCATCCTGGCCTATTATCAGCAACCGGGGAATGATTGTGGTGGAATTAGTGGTGTACGTGGCTTTTGCTTTCCCACAAGAGAAAACCTAATACTTGTGTGGCTTCACTTTCTCTGTAACTCATCAGGGTAAACATCATCACATTCACTTCTCTGGCAATTACTAGATGAAATCAAAGCCAATCACAGCTTTATAAAGTCAGAACCATTGATTAGCATTGTGGTACTGGGTTTCTTTTAAGTGTTTGCTCTTCAGAAAATAAAATAAAATAAAAACTACACCAAGCAAACACCATATGTATGTTTCAGCAGCAATTAAAAATAGCATGTTCAGTTAGGGCTCAATTTTGCAAGGTAAAGAGCATCTTTAACATCCACCAGCATCAATGGGCATTCAGTGTGCTTACCACCTTGCATGAGTGCTCACCAGCTTGACTGGGGAGGCAGTGTGGCCTAGTAGATAGAGCACTGGCCTGGGACTCAGGAAACCTAGGCTCTAGTCTTGGCACTGGTCTGGTGAGTGATCTTGGCCAAGTCACTTGCCCCTCAGTTTCCCTACCTGTGAAATGGAGATAATGTTATTGACCTCCTTCATAAAGCACTTTGGGATATACCGATGAAAATGCTACAAAAGAACATCCAGCCATTTGGAAGAAGTGCATTTAATGTGCATACCTGGTGCATTCATCAGGGAAAGGATGAACTGGGATTAGCATGATGTAAATGGGAAAGTAGAAAAGAAATAGTTTCATTATTTGAGAATTCTGCAGTGTTTAGCACACTGAGGTGTTTTCTTGCATTAGCAGCCAAGTTCATACTTGTAGCATTTGCTTAACAGAATAAAGACATGTGAACTGAAGGGAGGAAGAGAAGAAAATGCGTACTTTATATTGGCTAGTCAAGCACCTTGACAAATGCCTTTACTGTCAGCTCAATGGGCAGCTCTCTCTAATATTCCACTATCAAAACCACTTCACCAACCCTGTTTCTGTTCTCTCCTACGAGCCCTTAGATACACACACATTCTTCCTCCTTGTGTAGCTGAGTGAAGGGACTGATTGCTCCATCCTCTACCCTCTAGAAGTCTTTGAAATGCTAAACACAATGTAAAACAATTTTTTAAAAAATCACAGCAGCAAAATATGGTCATAACCTCTCAGAATCACCCCGTGCATCCCTGTGATTTGTCATACAAGCCTGAGTCAGGGGAGCATGTTGGCAGCTCTATTACAGTGGTTTCCGCCCACTGTCATATTGGGATGAATGCCAAATTACTTTGTTCCACCCAGCTTTTGGGTCTCCAGGAGCCTGCCCTGAGAAATATATCCAAAGAAAAATAATCTTCATACTAAAGAATCACATTCTGCACAAAAATAGTCAGTGCAATTTCAGACTACAAACCACTGACTTGTCATCCCAAAGCAATGAGCTAATCATCTCTCTTGATATAAATCAAGTACAGTTGTACCTGGAATATCAGGCCAGGTTCTCTGTGCACTGCACACACTTTGTGTCACTCTGATGGTGCAAAGGGAGCAGACAGGCTACATTCCCCTAGCTGGGGATTGCCTGGCCATTGCATAGCCCCCCTTTAGCCTCTGGCATACAGGGCATGTCTGCAGCATTGCACTTTAACAGTCCCCACGTGGAGGGCGAGTCCAGGCAGATCATCACCAGCTGCTGGAATGTAGAACAACCTCCACAGGGGGCCACAGCTAGTGCCAAAGTGGCCTCAGAATCAGGGAGCTACAACTGGTTTCCTAACAATCATCTGTCTCTGGAGCTCCCGCCAATGAGCACCGCAGGCTGTTAGTGCTGGATCCTTTTGACCAGAAAGACAATTTGGAGGGAGTTTAAAAGAGGGCAACAATGGTGGTCAGGAGGCTGCAGGAGAAAATTAAAGGTGTTGTTGGGGGAGAGAATAATTTGTAGGGGAAGAGGTACTTTTACACTTCTTCAAACATTTGTTAAACTGATGTGAGCGCTATTCAAAACAATTTATCTTTCTGTTTCGTTTCAAGCTGCACGTGTGCTTCAGTCTTTGCAGTATCAGTGTGTCTGCTTGGATGGTATGCACCTATTGCCTGTCCTTTCGCATTGGTCCCTTTTCTAGACTGTAAACTCTTTGGTGTAGGTACTATGTCCTCCTCCCTATATGATTGCCCAGCTTCTAGGGTCCAGATCTAGAACTGGCTGAAACAGACTAAAAGGTCTTTGAGGAACATTTGAAAATTCCAAAATGGATTGTTTCACGGGGTTCAAATCTAAACCCTTTTGCGTGGAATTTATTGGTTGGTCAGTCCCTCTCCCCAAAGTATATTGATTTTTTGTTAAAATAGTTTTCAACATCATGAGCCAAAATGTATTTTCTGAAAGCTGCATTTCTATATTGAAAACAAAAATTCCCTATGCTGAATTTGAAACTGATGGCAATAAAAATGCTAATAAAATGTCAATAAAATTATCTGTTAAAGATGTCACCGTTTTTTGTGTGCAAAAAACCAGAACATTTTAATAATGTTGACAAATTTTCATGAAACATTTTGTTTATAATAAAAGACCATTTTACAATGAAAAACAAAAATATCTTCCACCAGCTCTATCGAGCAGCTTTACTGAAGCGAATGGAGTTATGCCATTTTATACGACTTGAGTACCGGGCGCTAAGGTCAAAATGTTCCCACCTGGGGGCCTACAGTTAGTCACCCAAATCGATATTTAGGCACTAAATAAAATGGTCTGATTTTCAATGGTGCTGAACGCCCACAGTTCTCATTTTATTTTGGTGGGAGCTCCAGGTGCCCAGCACCTTTGCAACACAGGTCACAGTTAATTAGATCCTTCAACAACTTACATGTGTATGTAATTTTAAACACTTGAGCAGTTGCAGGGAGGAATCGCTTACACATTTAAAGTTAATGCTGCAAACACAAACACTTATGAGTGTTCTTAACTTTCCTGCCACCAGTAATTCCATTGAAATCAATGGATCTACTCATGGTAGTAAAGTTCAGCACATGCATAAGTGTTTGCATTATTGGGATCTAACCAGTAATTCCATTGAAATCAATGGATCTACTCTTGGTAGTAAAGTTCAGCACATGCATAAGTGTTTGCATTATTGGGATCTAAGTTTGTGCAGGATCAAGGCCTAAATATGGATTTAGAGGCCTAAATTTAGGTCCCCAGATTTGAAAATTTTGCCCGTCTTGAGAGATTGGATTTTTCTTCTAAATGTATTTTGAGTGTAAGGTTTGATGATACTGACCTCCTTCATACAACACATTGAGATCTAAGGATGAAAAGTCTTGTATAAGAGCTAGCTATTATTATTATTCATTATTATTATTATTTAAGATACAACAAAGTGTTTAAAAGGAGAGCAACTTCACATGCAGTTCTCTTCTCAGGATGAGGGCCTTAGACTGCTAAATTCTAAAATTTCTGGACACCCGTGGCTTCCACTGTAGTCATTTAGCAAATGTAATCATCGTTTTGAAGGGTCAGACACAGCCTGCTCTGTGCCTGTCACTCTGTTTATAGCAGTGGAGGATACTTTGAAAAATGAGCAAGTAACTGAAAAAATGTGGCATAAATTAACAGCAAGAAACGGCACTGCTTAAAAGCGCGAAACAGGAAAGAGCCAGTGACACTTGAGCATTTTTTTCATCAGTGTTCAGTAGGGACGGAACTTCTGCAAAAGCTGCTGAGGCCTGTTATCAGCTTAGCTCAGAGACCTGTGGTTTTCTCGCTCTTGCAACCCTGCTTTAACTGTCAGTTGTTTTTCAACAAACAGGATACCTCCCTCTAAGCTGTCAGCTTCCCTGTCACTTCACAGAAAGAGGCACTGCAGCTCCACCTCAGAGGCAATGCTTATCCACTTTTTGTTTCAGGGGAGTTTCTTCAGGTGCACCACAACTAAAAGAAGGAATGAGGAGCAAATGGTCTCCTCTCTGGAGCAACCGATTAAAACAAACAAACATACCTGTGTTCTGGATTCTTTGCAGTTTGGAGTTACAAAGTCCACACTTCATATTACGGGATTCCAAAGCATTGTTTTAGACCAGACTGTAATTTCTCTTGCTGCTGTTTTCTAAAGCATTGCACTTCAATTACTGGGGCAAATCTCATCCTCCCCCAACTCCTCCCAACCTGCAAAAGAGTCAGTGCGACTCCATAGCACAGGGGAATGGAGTCAACATATTTTGCTATGAAGCCAATTCCACAAAGGCTCCCTCTGCATCGTTACATAGTGGGGTTTGGGGGCAGGACAGGTTGACTATGCAGATGCATTAACGGTTGGTCCCAGAGAGCAGAAGTCCAGCAGCAGCGACTATGGCTTTGCCAGGGCTGTGGCTCAGCTCTTCCTGAGGCCCCTTTCCGTCTCTCTCCTCCCCAGCCTTTTGGAACCCCCTGCACCAAGCTTTGCTACTCGGGTTGCGGGATTGTGTGTGTCTATTGGCGGTCATTTAGCCTTTCTTAGTTACAATTCTTTCGTATCTACATGAGCACTTAAGCACATGGGCAAAGTACGGCAAGCATGGATTTCTATTCAGAAGTCAGATATGAGCAAAGGGAAATACCTTTTTTGCCCAGGGTCCAGTGATCACATGGCCAACACTTATCCTTTATGTACTGCCTAGTCTTACCGGGAGCAAAATTTGCTTTTCAGATTCATGCTCCAGATTTCAATTACATAGTCTTCTCTCAGAACCGGTGTTAAATTAGCAATGGAAAGCTGAATTCTACCACTGCAGAGTATGTCTTGGAGGGCTGCAGCAGAAATCTTGATCTTTAAGGCTTTTTCCAAAATGCCCATCACTGTAGTAGCTCTGTGCTTCTGAGGGGAACATTTTGCCCTAAAGCAAAGTTTTTCTTTGAAATTTTTCATGTCAGAAAAAAATATCAAACTTGTGCCTAGTTGCTTCTGTCCCCACCCACCCCCCAAGGACCACCTACACCTCCTGATTTCTTGAAAATTTCAGTGCATCTTTTAGTGGTGCACTTTTTAGCTGGCTTGGTTCATTTTCATGGCATGCTTGAAGTCACATAACATATCTGGCTTTTCTGATTGACTGAGCCTATCCCATGTGCTCAAGAGGCTCAGGAAGGCCAGCAGAAGCCATTTTGACTGGTGGGAAAATGTGATGTTTTTAAGCCAGTCCAAAGAAAACCCTAGTGAGTTATTTTTCCTGTATATGATATTTTAAATACTTCCAGAAGAGCTGAGCAAATAATATTTAATGAATAATTTTTTCAGCAAGTGTTCCTTCTTTTCCTGTTTGAAGAATGTCCACAAACAGCTCTCAGTTTTAAAAAAATATATCTGTTCAAAATTATTGGACAACATTTTCATGAATTTCCATTAATTTATGCCTTGCTTTTTGAGTTCTGTTGCTCAGTTGTGATTGGGCTTCTAAATTTCTGTACCCTTCTGGGATGAGTATAACTCTAAATTAGGTTTCTGGTGGGAATAGTCACTCTAGGAAATGTAAAATTCAAAGCACAGAAGACGGATGGTCTTGTGGATATTCAGACACTGAACTGTGCATCAAGAAACTAAGGTTCTGTTCCCACTTCTACCACACACTTCCTTGGGTAAATCACATAATCTCTCTGTCAGTTCTCTGACTGGAAAATGGGGAGAATGCTACTGCCCTGCTACTTTAAGATGCTTCCAGAAATTACATCCTGTGTGTAATCTGTTACACAAGCTCAAGGTAGATAGCCATCTCCTCTTTTTACACCCTCCTATCCTCTTAGGTGTAGGGCCTCAAAAAACTGGGCCAAATTGGTACATACAGTGCATGATAAACCAGACAGTTCACATGCCCCTTTCTTGCACACAAACTAGATTTTTCTGAATTCAAATTAAATTACCTCCCTCCCCACCCCAGAAAGGAGAGAGCTTCTGTCTGAAATTTCACCAACCCCATAGTTCCATGAAAGGGGATTTCCACATTTTTTCATGCTTTCCTTTGAACAAAAATCAACCAGCCTCCTGACATTTCCCAGTGAAGCAAAATGTTGGAGATTCAGTAACCACCAAGGAAAAAAACAGCAAATATTTTAATGAAAACTTTTCCACAGCTCTAATAAAAAGAGCCTTTCCCAGTACTGCCATCCTTGTACTGAATGAGCATACTACCAACATGGTGAGAATATTTACATTCAACGTTGTCATTATCTGCTGTACTTGAGGCAGATCTCAATACATTCCAATACAAAGAACTTCTCTAGCAATATCGCCAAAATGAGTTACTGTAGCAAAATGCTGGAGATGTAGGCTAACATCGCTCAAAGCGTCTTGGTAACACGAAGGAGAGGGAGAAGGACACTGCCCAACTCCCACAAAGGATAATTATCTTAAAACAGTAAGTACCAAGCACAGATCCTTTAGCAGCAATGATTACAAGGTATCAGGTACAGGAACGCCACTCTCTAATCCCTGAGCCAGCTTCTGACTGGCACTTCACAGTAATTTTATCTTGGTGGTTGACTTCAGTGTTGGCCCAGGACAGAATATGACTGAAAATGTACATACATTATTTGTTTACTGAAAGCCACACATTTCAACTTCTTTTTTATTTTCCACTGCAGCATGGATTAACAGGGGGGAAAATCCTAAAGCCTGGAATCTTACAGACATAACCTTCCGTATGTTGCTTCAGTCAAGCATTTGGCTCAACAACCTTGTTAATGTCTGTCTTCTACATTATAAATTTCATCAGTACCCAAATCTCTCATTTCCTTGGCACGCATTTTATGTGAAAGAACGTCAGAATATCTTTCTGACTTTTTTTTTAGAATCACTTCTGTCTCTGCACTGACTGAATTGCCTTAGCGCATCACAAGAGACACTAGTAGGGTTACCACCTTTCCAGCAAAAAAACATCCTCAGACACATGCAGGAGCATGCTGTTTTTATTGATAAGACGATCGGAACACAGAACCCAGTGATGCCCTCTGGAGCATGCACAATTTGGAACCGCAGGGTCCGAAACTCAGCAGAAAGGCTAACGAAACAGCTGGACCATACAAAGGTAGTGGATGAATGTGCCAGCTGTGAACTTGGAAAACCAACTACTGAACATCATCACCGCCAGGGGCCTATTTCTCTATCCCCTTTTCTCTTTTACTCTGTGTACCAACTTGAAAGAGCCCAAGATGTATTGCAGAAATACCAAACAAAGGGGAGCTGTAACAGCTGTTAGGCATGGAAGCACTGCTTTATTTCATCACCTGTATCTATCTTATTGTAATCAAAATATCCGTGAAGAAAGGGAGAGAATTTAATAGGTATGTGAAATGGGGCTGAGAACAGTGGCCCTAATTCAATCACCAAGCTTGTTAAAAGATGGCTAAATGCCAATGGATTACTCTCCCCATACAGCAACTGTGGGAGTTACTTATATTCCATTATTGTGACTGACGCTGGCTAGCTAGCAAAGGCAACTTTAAACACCTGTGTATCAGATACCAACAGCCGTATATGTTTCCACCTCCAGCCCCCAAAAAGTGCCAGTCAGAATTGGTTGGGAGGAGATCCCAATGGAGATGGAGAGCCTAATTTCGGAACTCAGTGAGAATGGTATACACCAAAGTTACTGTATTGAGGCCAACAGAACTTCTCCTGGCATGTTGCAATGTAACAATTAAATCAGACCTACACAATAAAATAAATCTTCCCTTCTTGCTGTATTCTTTACACTCATGTGCTTCTGTGTTGGTTTCTGATGACAGAAAAAAATGAGTGCAGTTATTTTCATACATACTCTTTGGATATCAAAGACATGATCCACCTACTTAGGATTTGATTATGACTCAAGTTATCTAACTACTGTAGGGTAACCAGATGACCCAATTTAATAGGAACAGTCCCTCTATTTAGGGCTTTGTTTTAAATAAGCACCTATCACCCCTCCCCACCAGTCCTGATTTTTCACACTTGCTATCTAGTCACTGTAAACTAATGATATATTAGTCTCCATGTGCCTGACTGGACTGTAATACAAGCAAACCTGACAACGCAATACCCAGGTACTAGAAATGTGCAGGATTATTTACTGAAGGAACCTCTGAAATGGGCAAATAGTAGAAAAAACTCAATGTTAGAGTAATTTATCTCATCTGTAAGGAAATAATAGGGAAGGGGAAGATTACCAAAATTAACTACCACTTAAAACAGGACAAACAGTTTTTTTTGTTTTGTTTTGTTTTAGGTGGGTTATTGTGTTGATTCTTATTTCAACCCCTCCCTGAACAGCAGTGTGAATGATGTGCAAGGAGCGGCATTTTTAAATAAGAATTTTGTTAACATTTCACACAACAAAACTTGTGATTAATATCCTGGCAAAAAAAGAAGCTGAAATGTTAAGGAAAAAATTACTTCAGAAAGAAAGATCATTTCAGAATGAATTTGAGGTTAGGGAACTGTGGTAAAGGTTTCCCCAAGAATACTCATTTAAATGTTTAAGCACATTTCAATTCAACCATGTTTCTGACCTTTTTGTGTTCATTTTCCAAGGTCACTTGAGAAAACAAGCTTAACTAGTATGAACATTCAGAAAAAGCTACAATTTTAAGCTCGTATGCTCAACTACCCACCAAAACCAAATTATGGATTATACAGGAGACTGTAAAATAGGCAGTTCATACTGTCTTGGTCAGCTTGACCAGTAGGTGAACAGAAATGATACTACACGACTTAAGTAAGTAAAAGCCAACCTAATGTGGATTGTGAACATATGTAATCAATGATCTGACAATAGAGAGTTATTTGCTGAAGAAATTTGTGAATAAAGAATCAATGGGAGAATTTTGCAGAGACACAGAGAGGACAACTCATAAACAGAACAGGAAATACACTGAATAATATTGTCAGGTGTTACTCCCTCTGCTCTGGAATAAAAGCTGTTTTAACTCAGTTTATGGTTGTGAAACCAAACACAATGGTTTCTATTAAAAAGACAGCCTTTACAAATGCCAAATGCCCACCTAGCTCCATTCAACAGTTATCCCAGTTCACACCAGTGGAGGATCTGCCCTCTGAGTCTATCTATTCAGTTATGCAAAATCAGGGGTGGACGAGGATGCCCAATAACTGGATGAAGACTGGACATTGAAAATTCAGACAGCAAGACACAGACAATTAAAAATGGACGTGCCTGCCCTGTGCCCAGTACACTTCCAGTAATAATTTATAATGCCCAGCATGCTTAATAACAAAAGCTTAGAGCAGAAAATAGGCAGCATTCTGGCTTAGCAGATCTTTGCAGAACTTAAAAAAGAACCCATCAGACTGTACTCTCGTTTTAAAGTGTGTGGCCTGTAACTTGTAGGATACTAGGTTAATCCACTGTGACACAGCAGGGGTTGTCAAAGCTGATCCAGAGCAACAGCCTGCAGTGTGGGCCTGTTGTATTTTCTAATCCCTTTGGCTGGAGTGGGCTTTTTGAAAGCCGAAAGGGAAGATGAAAGTCTAAAAAAAACTCCAACTGCTTCTGTTTAAATAATGCTTTTGATCTTAAACTGCTGCGTTTAGTCAAAGCAGGGCTCAGGGGGCTGGAGCATGCTGAAAGCATGAAACTCTCATAGGAGAGAGATGGAAACAGGGGGAGTAAGAGAGAAAAAGGGAGCAGGTGGAGGCTGGTCTAATGAGCATGTAAAAAGGAGTCTTCCAGTCAGCAGGCAGCCTGAAATGTGATCTCCAATATATACAATGGAATTTTTATTTAATGGCCCTGGCAAACACAATTAAAAGGAGCGAAACTGCTTCAGAGGTAGCTCCTGAGAAGGGGGCAAGCGTCTACAATGGAGAGGAATTAGCCTCTCTACTTTTTCTTTTGCACTCATTTGTTTGTAGAGTTGCGGGATGAGAGACTGCTGAATTGAGCTGCATTAGCACTGTACCCTTATTTTGGGTGGTTAACACTCTGACTTTTACGTGGTGGGAGCTGCCCACTAGAGGCCTGATCCAAAGCTGACTGAAGTCAATGGGAGTCTTTCCACTGACATCAGTGGGTTTTGAATCTGGGCTTGACTACACAGAACAGTTGTACCACGTTAACTATACCAATATAGCTAGAACCAGAATAAGCACCTTTAGACAGATATAGCAGGGTCCACTCCGGGAGGTTGTATGGCTTTAGCTATACTGGTGTAGTTAAAGTGGTAAACACCCTCCCTCCTGCAGATGTGGATGCAATTATAAGAATATATGGATATAGTTTATGCCCACACAGTAAGGAGAAAAAGCTATATCAGTATATGGCACTTTAATTACAGTATGGTATATTACAATTGCATCCATGCTAGGGCTTGTACGAGCATAATTATTTCTGTGTAAAAAAAAAGTCACACTCCTAGCAGTACAACTTTCAAGTGTAAAAACCAAATGAGTAGACAGCACTTGTCAACTACTGCAATCTAAACAGAAGAAAAAACTTCTTCCAGAACTGAACATACCATGAAGAACAGGCATGCATAGATTTAGACACTTCAAATGGGAATTTTCATTCATTAAAACAATCTACTGCAGCTGAGAGCTTAGCAAAGAACTGCAAGGCAGCAAGAGGATCGGATTATCACAATAAAGCTTTCACAGTTTACCCCATAACTTCACACAGGAAAATGTGAGATCTCCTTCTTAATCTCCTGTTTTCATGATAGCCTGACATACTGTAACCAGGAGACTTCCCATACTTGCTTGGGAGATTAACCCTTTTAATCGGGGGGAGGGGGGGAGCGAGGGGGAGGGCAGAGGACTAGATGGCTCAGGGGATTGGATAGTGAGATATTACTCACCTTTCTCACTTGCAGGTTATGTGCTGCAGTGCACCCTAGGCAAATGGTGATCAAAATATGTTACTATTGGTATATGATACAATAATACCTAACTCTCAAATAGCACTTCTCATCAGTAGAAATCAAAGTACCTCACAATCTTTAGACTCACAATACCCCTGTGAAGCAGGGCAGTGCTATGATCCCCATTTTACAGATGGGACCTGAGGCCTAGAGAGACTAAGTGACTTGCCTAAGGTTACACAAAAAGTCTGTGGTCGAGCAGGGAATTGAAGCTGGGTCTCCCAAGGCCTAGACCAGTGCCCCAATCACTGGACCATCCACAGCGCTGGTTTCAATGGGCTGGTGTCCAACATTAAACACCCACCACTCATTATTACTTTATGTAGTCTCAACATAAAGGCCAAAAACATGAATGGGCATGTAGACTATAGTACCCATTTGCTCCTCGAGGCGGTCCCTGAAGGCCTGGCTATTAAGGTGCACTAGCAGGTGGATGGAGGGACGTTTGCATTGCTGCCCCCCCGTGCGATACTTGTTCTAGGGATAAGATGACACTGTTATCTATCTGTCAGCTTTGAAAGGCAACAAATTCACTTAACCCTCCTGAAAGCATATGTCTCTACTGTCTGGCTAGACTTCCAGCATTTAGTTCAGATGTAAGTGTTCTCGTTAAATCAGGTTATATCTCCATTTACAGCAGTGTTCCTACCACCACACAAGTCCAGAGCTTTATAAATTCTTCACACGGATTTGGCAGCCCACAGTCACAGCTTGTTGTTGGTTTTGCTCCTCGGGCTATGAATTTTGTTACACCCAGTTTAAGCAAAATCAGAAATATTTACATGCAGGCCTTAAAACAAAAAACAAAAAAAAACCCAGTAACACTTTACAAAAGCCTGATATTATCTAGTGACTGTATTGTAACACTCAGTTGCCCTTCTTATGGCCTAGGGGCAATATGTATTCACATTTCAGCGTTCTCTATATGGCAATATGCAATAGGGACAGAACTTAAAGTTGCACTCACAAAATTCCTGTTGTAAATGTTAAAGGACCATATCCTCACCTTGCTCTTTTGTGTAGAGCTCATACTTATGTCAGTGGGATTTCTATGTATGTCTAGAGGATGATATGTGATAAAGAAAGGCTCATATCAAGACTCCTACAATGCTCACACCGTTTAGTTCAGGACCACCACCATATCAGGCCAGTCACTTAGTAACTTTTCTTCTCTTTAACTTTTAAAATATAATCCAATAACTACGAGTAGGAAAAAGTTACTCTTAAACTTGCTGTATAACATATGTTATGTGTAATTGTTTAGGGCAAAGATGTTATGGATTAACGCCCCCCCCACACACACACCCCAGCAACCTTCCAATTCTGACAATCCCATTTTCACCAGTTCAAGACATCTGTGGCTTAGTGACAATTCTCTGGGCTCCACTGGTAGACCCTCAGAGGTTCACAATTAGCCTTGTTCCCACCTTTGA
This sequence comes from Lepidochelys olivacea, assembly GCF_965140295.1. Lineage (NCBI taxonomy): Eukaryota > Metazoa > Chordata > Testudines > Cheloniidae > Lepidochelys > Lepidochelys olivacea. The sequence continues at coordinate 165,342,363 of NC_140411.1, read as the reverse complement.
TTTTTTTCTTCAGGTTTTTATATATAGTTACTATAAGATTAAAGGGCAAAAACTTGGCCCCACTTTAGTCAGTGGGAGTCTTGTCATTAACTTCAGTGAGGACAGGACTGCATGCTAAGAATTACGCCAGGAGTAACTTTTCAACATGTTACTCTTTGATGTGCAAAGTATAAATACAGACATATCCATTAAGAGGTGAAAAAGCTCATATGCACATTGAAAATGGTGTGAAACTACATGCTTCATACTAAGCTCAACATGCTAACAGAAGCTGTGTTATCTGACTATAAAGTAATTTAGGTTTGTGCATGAAGCTTTATCATTGTTTGTTGATATAGACCTCTTTATATATGTTTTTTAAAAAGTGCAAAATAATTTGAAAACTACTATGAATGTATGACTATCCCAAAGCCACATGCTTTGCCTGAACACCACAGGTGTGCACCATACAAGCAGTTAAAATGCAATGAGAGATGAGGGTGTGACCAGGATTTAGAATGTGTAATATATTTGTCATAAGGGGAACTTGTGCATCTGTTGCATATTTGGGGACTGTACTTGTAGCTTTAAAAATATTTTAACAGATGGACAGCTCTCCCCTTTAAAGACCATAAAAGGGCAAATTAAAGGGTCAAGGGTCTGATAGGGTCAATGGGTTGACAAGGATGGGTTGGCTGAAATGTTTGCAGCAAATCATATGTAATCCAGCTGATTTCAGGTTTCCTTAAACTCAGACCACATTCATGGAAAGATTTGCTTTGAGATGCACATCTTTCAGCTGTATCTTAGCCCAGTCACAACCAAACCTGAGGACAGACTACGAGTGTGTCTCAAAATCATGATCATTTCATGACTTCAGCATGAAATCAGAACCAAAAAGAAAAAAACCCTCTAAACTATTCAGAGTGAGTTTTGGGTTCACTGGAATTTGAAACTCAAAACTAAATATATGGGGTAAAAAACCCAGATAGATCAAAACCATAGGACATGGTTTCACAAGTCTCTGTGAAGTGAAACTGACAAATTTCACACAGCTTTCCTCACAAGCAGAAGTGGTAAGCACTGAAGATGGTATGAAGGATGAACTGGAAGCATTCCTGTGAGGGTAGCAACTCCAAGTGTTCTCTACTTTCTCAGACTTATGATCAAATCTACTAATGCCATTTTAGGATATTTCAAATATCTGCATCCAGTTTCATAGCGAATTCTATGTTTTACACTAATAAATATCTTGTACTTAAACCTGTAATTTATCCTGCTGGGACCAATGTGGAAGAAAAGTCATTTATTTTGAAGACTTTATATTGGCAACCCAGAAATTTCTAGCCTCATTTCCAGCTCTAACTCTCAATTTAACAGAGGTAAATCTGCTGTATATGGTGCTCTTCTAGGGGCTAGACAGATACTTGTTCAGACAAGTCTGAAGCTATCAAATACAGGGGAGATACCAAATTACTACAGGCCTTTATGAGAGTTATATTAGTTTGTCACAGCTCCATATACATATTATATACACTCATAAGATCAGAAGGGAGGTGGTGGCGAGGGCATTAGTGTAATATGTGCTTGTGGCTTGTCATAGGAACATAGGAATTGTTTACTGAATTAGACCTGAGGTACATCTAGTCCAGTATCCTGGCTCTGACAGTGGCTAGCTCCAGAGAGGAAAGCGTAGTAATCCTGCAGAAGGCAATTTTGGAATAACCTGCCTACAAGAGAAAATTTCTTCCTACCCATCAATCAGTAGAGGTTGGCTTATGCCCTGAAACATGGGGGGGGGGGAAGGGGGAGGGATTATAACACTTCCAAAGCTCCTGTTCTTTTAAGTCTCGCTATTTTAAGTCTGAATACTGTTATCCATATAACTGTCCAGTCCTTTTACAAATCCTGTTAAACCGTTGACCCCAAAAGTATCCAGTAGCAATGAGTTCCAGAGGCTAACAACACATTCTTTGAAAAATTATTTCTGGTATAGCTTCTCGGATACACATGAATTTAGATCAGCTTGAGGACTTGTTTCACAATGTGCAATGTGCTCCTCCTCACCATAAAGAGTAAAGACTGGAGGTGTGTCTGTAATTTTGAAAAAAAAATCAGACCTCACTCTGAATAAACTTATAGATTTTCAAATTGCAATACACAAAGTTGTATAAAATCTGAAGGCTTCAGCGAAGGGATTGTGTGGTATGTCACTAGCTCTGACTGCACTTTGAAATCCTAGAGAATACTTTGTTAATATTAGGAGCCTTATGCTAACATATTAATTGCACCAGTAATTTCACACAGCTTAATTGAAACCAAAATCCTACTTTGAGGCCTGCAGCTTCACAGTGGATACTGAGGGATTTGGTAGGACTCAAATTTAAAATGCGGTTACATTCAGTGATGTGTATACCTTTTTATTCAACACTGATTTGCTTTCCTATTCAGTCAAAGTTGCTTGCTTTAGTTTCTCATTCTGGTGTTACAGCTGCAGGGCCAACACAGCTATGGGTGGGTGAGCCAGGTTCTGTTCTAGTTCATCTGAATTGTTAACTCAGTTCTGAATGCAGAATCTTTGTTGCTTTTCAATGAAACAGGAGCCAGAAAAAACTCAGCTTGACTTTGTTGTGTTTTCAGGGCAAGTTGTTTTTGCAGGGCTGGCCATTAGAAATATCCCCTTCTATTATTATAAACTGAGCAAATTTGATCTGAAAATTTTTGAGAGATAGATGTAGATGACATGATGCCATTTTTACAGTTAGTTTTCAAATTATAACCATGGTCCACCCTCTGTGAAGAAAAAGGATTTCCATTCCCCCAGTAGATGTACTCCAATGCTGTATCTTTGTATTTAAAGTGAGCATTCAAAAGGCCTGATTCCTCTTCTCTTGCTAAGCTACCTTTATGCCACCGGAGCAGTACAGGGGTGCCTTGAACTAGCCCTAGCAGGCTGATGGGGATTGCCCCAGCACAGGAAATTTCAGCCCCTCCCAAACCCCTGAACATCCAGAGCGTGTACTGGCACCAGCTGTGGAGTATGGGCATGATGGGGGCCAGATCATGATGAGTTCCCTGATCCCCAACTGGTAATATGGTTCCATAATGTTTTATAGTGGAGATTTCAAAGACGAGGCTAGACACAGAGAATATAGCTTCACAGATTCCTCAGTAGTGGTTCCACTTAAGTTTTAACAGCAATTATGTCCATTTATACATAAATCAATAGTAATTTCTCTCCCATGTTTAGTTGTAGATTCCCTCTTCAAAGATAATAGGCTAAAGAGAATGTCTGCTTCCGCTTCATAATAAAATACTTAATTTACCTTTCACCACCATGAACTTGCCAACATCATAGGATTATAAATGTCATTTAAACATGAGCATATTGTTCTTATTATGGTCAATTAGTACTGAAACTTTGCTGTGTAGAACCAATACAGGACGACACATTGGCCACACAGCCAGCACTAGGCCTAGGCAGACTAAACAATTGCTTAGGGCCTTGAGCAGCTGAAGGGGGCCCCTATTTGCTTTTTTTAGTAAGTGTTGGGGGGGATGGGAGCCAAAAATATTCCTGGTTAAGGCTTCCAATGAGCTAGCACCACCTCTGATTGGCAATGAAACTGTGCGATGCTCCTCCAGGTTTTGGATCTGTCAAAATAATGCAACTTCTCTTGCATTAATGTTGTACGTATTGGCAATATATATATATATATATATAGTAGATATCTTTACTTCCCACTGGACAAGTACATCAGAGCTAGAGTCTGGTTCTCTGGTTGAAATGTAACCCAGGGGCACTGTTGGTGAAAGGATAAAGAGTGAGACAGTCTTGGGTATCTGTAAATCAGTCATATCCACTGGCTCGTGAATCCTGTCTAACCCTGCCACCACAGCACATCACTTCTTTTACGGCTTGCTTAGACACTGAATTTAGTGTCCAGGCCCAGTATATGATCTTTCAGTCTTACTAACCAGAAAATTAATCTTTTATTTAAGATACTTTACCTGTTTCTTCTCAGTGATTCCAGTGTTCTGGTTTCTCAATGTTATACAAGCCTTTTAAATAAACACACACATGAACACACACACACAGAGTCACTCACTCGTGTGTGTGTGGATAGATAGATAGATAGATAGATAGATAGATAGATAGATAGATAGATAGATAGATAGATAGATAAAATGAGTCTAACACATAGGGGAGGCTGTGTAAATCAGACATTGTGTACGCTTTTTCTTTTATTACACCGTGGTTTTTATGAGATTCTTTAGTTCAACTTCCTTTTCACAAGATACACTACCAACTCTATAGTGCTCACACTAGTCAACTTTTTGTTACAGTTCTGACAGTCTGCAAAGAACTAGAACTGTCTTTCCCTCTCCTCACCACTCAGTGGCAATGTGTATTTTTTTCTATTTTGAAAATATAATTGTTTTACTCACCTGCAAAAAAAGTCACTGACCTGGGCAAGAGGAGGAATAGAGTTTTCCAAATTAATATTAATTTAAAGTCAGATGCTGTATATCTCTCAGAGGAAAAAAATGTCTTTTCTACAGAGATATTTCCAATATTTACAATATATGAATCCTCTGAATAATGTACTGGGTTCTAGTGGGCTGACATCATCACTGTGTTCATTTATTTCTTTCCCTTCTGAAAATTCTCTAAGGATCAACACCCCCACAGATGAGCCATGCAGAGATCAGCATTTGGGAGGGAAGCAGAGTTTGGAATAGGAAACATATCTTAACACTCAAGGGACCCCAAATATTAGCAGATTGTCTCAGAAGTCCATAGACTACTTTGTAGGTTGGATGCTATGCTATCCATTCTTCAGAGTTTTTTCTTTTCTTTGTTTTATTGCATGGCCATCCTTACAGGAAATGTTTGTTACAGTGTTGAATGCTTCATACTGGAAATCAACTTTGCATGTGGCTATTCTCACAAATGTGCAATCCCCAAATGTATACATGCACCAAAACTATATTAGAACTAAAAGTCTGATCATGGAAACACCACTAAGGCCGGTGATTATTACCATGAATAGTACCCTTGACTGCAGTCACTGAGTGTGTTTATTTACACTGCTAAGTATAAGCCATGCCACATATATCATTCAACATCTAGATTCAAAGAGCGATATCAAGAAAGCTATTCAGATAACCTGCTTTTATGGTAGGTGTTGGAGAAGCTATTATACCACCATTAGTCCAAAATATTTTAGAAACAAATATTCAGATGAAAGGAAGACTCATACCCTCTAACCGGAGAAGCTTTTGAGTGAGTCATAACCAGGGGATACACTTAATCTAGACTCAGATAATAGAGAATTTCTGATTAGACAGACTCTTTTGACCCAAGGAGAACTACTGACTTCCTGGATCCAACTGCAAGACAAGTCAGAGCCATGGACTTTAATGCGTAAAGATAAGCACATGTGTAAGTGTTTTCAAGATCTGGGCCTTAACTGCAAACTATTTAGAGCAAGGTCAGTAAGATTTCTGTACATTACTCAGAATAAAAGGGTCCCAATCTGGACACTACCATAATATAAATTATAAGTAATAAGACAGCAACAAGTCATGTACTTTTCTAAGAGAATTGCACCTATCCACAAGCTTTAAAGTGCCTTAACTAAAAAACAAAGAGACAAAATCCAGAAGCAACCTCTTCCATATATGGAAATAACTAGCCAGACCTCACAACAAAGGGAAGATGAGGAGATATAACCTATGCTTCCAAAATATTACACTCCATGTTACATGCATCTTCCTAAAAACCTGTACAACAAGACTTGTGATTCTCTTTTTCATAACAAGCAAAATTATTAGGCTGCATTAGGTAATAGTAACATGTTTTTTACTCCAAGAATGCAAGGAAACAGCTTTCAAATCCCTATTTCTTATTTTGTATGTTATTTAACCACAAGAAACTCCGAGGGAATTCGTTTTCATGTTCTCCCTGCTCCAAAAATATCATTGCTGTGACCTCATTGATACAACCTGACTGGAATGTTTCTAGAGGAGAGAAAACCTTCACAATAATAGGGGGTTACGCAGGAGGAACAGACACAAACTACAACATAAGAGCCTTGATGATATAATCCCATATTCGACAGAAAGATGGGTTGACTGCTTTCTGCTGGCTGCAGTTTAGCAAGACCCTTAGGAGTACTCTTCCCGTAAACTCCTGCCATCCACCCCAAACTTACACTGAAATCATACCACTAGGAAAATAAGGCACTTCTTAGAAGTAGTCCTGACAAATATTTTAATGTGTTCAGCATGCATGATGCTCCAGCAGAAGTTTCAATACAGTCTTCATTTCTTTACCTAGTGGCACAAGAGAGGACCTGGTGTGGTGCGATAGAAAAAGGGCCATATCCTTTGTGGTGTACCACATTAAATTAATATGTCAGGCTTTCTAAGTCTGTCACTGTTCACAGACGGTGGAACAATTGTTTTGCTTCCCCACTCCCCTCTTTTTTTCCCAATTTTCACATAGTATCACGCTAAAAAAGAGTTATGGATTTCCTTCTGAGAGGACTGCATGGACTGATAAAGTAAATTCATGGCACAAAACAACTTGTTATTTTCCCTTTTACCTCATAATTTCACTTAAGAGAGAAAGTGCAATAAATTTTGGCGGGAAAAATAAGACTATTTTGGACATTTCTAATGACTAGTCTGTGTAAACACTATTGAGAAATATGGGTGAGAACAATTCATCCAGAGGAATGATTATTTTTCTTGCCCCGAGGCCCTAAACAGCACTTTTGTGAAGTATTTTAAATTGTCTGAAGTTCATTTAAGAAGAGGAAGAAGCAAAAAAAGAAAGTTTGGAAAACTCTCATAGGCTTTCATGTTTAAATGCTTTATTCTTTGGTGATTATGAAACAGTCACTTTCTAACTCAACTGAAGAACTGTTGCCCAAACTTTCCTAACGTACAGTTAGTGGGCCATTTTGATCTCACTTACTCTGGATATATACCAGAATAGCTAAGATCAGAATCTGGTCCAAGGTATCGAGGCAACATTTAGAACAATGGGCTCCTGGCCCAGACTGGGGCCCCTAGGGGTTACGATAAGATAAATAATGAATAATAATGCACAGTTGGACACTCTCGCTATGCACACAATGTGTTGGAGCTAAATTCCCTGCTAGTGTAAACTCGCACAGCTCTACTACCTGTAACGGCGCTTCAGCAATTCATGCCCGCAGAGAATTTGGCCCTTGGTCTTTAGTGTTTTACTAGCTTCCCTGACACTACTTAAATATGGTGCCTCGGTATAGCTCCTATTGTCTCCGGAACTCTGCTACAGGCTGGCTGGGCATTAGTACTTCAAGCACTGCCCCACAGGGTTCACTCTTCATTACCTTATCAAATGAACAAAATTTCCTCAATAAGTCTTCCTGTACTGCAGATAAAATAGCAAACAAACATTTGGGCGAGTTAGAAAAAAAGCTGACTAAATGCAGGAAGATCATTCTTGTTATTCTACCAATATTGCTTCCTTTGCTCCAAAGGAAATGCTAGTTCAGAAGGAGCCAGGGGAGCAGTTAGCAGCTTCTTGCTAGAGCTCCAGTATCTCTGCTGCAGAGGCTAGAAGATGCTGTAAGAATGTGTGACTCATACGGCTCATCATGATTGAAACCTCTTCCGATGCCAGTAGAAATCTACTTAAAACCTTTCATTTGCAGGGTAAAAAGAGAGCTGGAATGACATTTTTCTTCTGTACATTCACCCTGTTTTCAAACCAGAGGGGCCCCGAGCTGCAGCAGCAACAGGGTGCTTGCAATGTAGCTGGTTGTGACAAGGCAGCTGACAAGCCTTCCGCATTCCACAGCTCGATTATTAATATGAATAACTAATGACTCACGCTGACACTACCGAGGCCGGGAAACTTTCTGTAACTAAAGAGTTATAAAATGTTATTCTCCCACAGCACCACCACCAAATCGATGAGTGATCTGTGTACGGCTTTGCATTCATTTCAGACGGAATATGCATGTCCCTGCACACATGGCTTGAAACAGTCAGAAGATTGGTGTTTAGGGGAAAGAGTTCAGTTGTATCAGGCTATTTAGGGGGCTAACTGCAAGAATGCAGAGACATTTCTCACGCTAGTCCACTTGCTTACTAATATGAATAACTAATGATTAAAGCATCTGATCTACCGAGGGCTGTGAGATTATTAGACCAGGCTTGTGAAACTTCTTTGTCACTGTCTGGAAAAGCCAGACTTCTCTGGAGGTTGCAGTTTCATTTTTTCCCCCCTGCTCAGAGGACGTGGTATGGCTTCAGCCAATAATTTAGAATCATCCGAGAGGGACATATCACCAAAAGCAACACTACATGTATGGATCCTCTTCTTCGCCTGGGCTATGTGAGTTGCAACTACCTTCAAGCAAGTTTCTGAGCTTTTCTTACTTGTTCCCAGTAAGCATGCTTCTTCTTCCTTTACCCCAACTGACAAAGTAGCAAAAATGAGACAGCATCACGCTCTGCTGGCTGTACGTATGAGCTTGCTCATCATTCAGTACTGTACTAGTTTTAGTCTGTGATATGTGCAGCATGCCGTTGGCTGTTACTTTTAATGGCTGTAGCTCAAAAGCAAAGATTGTGCCAAAAGAATCAAAAAGGTTGATGCTACTGCTATTGTAGTGTGGGGAACTCCGATGAATAGTATAACGTGCCTGGATTTACAAAAGGAAAATCTGTGAGGATGCCATGACTCTTTGAACAGCTAAAGTGAGGTATAATAACATCTCTAAAGAATTGACAAGTAGTGAACTAATAAAGCAACAACCTCAGACATTAGCTCCAGTAAGACTTTCTCAAAGAAAACAGAAGTGGAAAACTATGTATTATAAGCATTTCCTGAAATGTGCAACAAGCACGCATTTTCTTAAACACAGGACAGTCCAAAGTATATTTAACAGCACTGAATAGCACTTACCTCTCATGAAGCACTGTTGGTAAGAAGGAAATGACTCAAATACGCTGTTTGAAGCCATAGTTTCCTCTTTAAAACTTATTCTTTCTTTAAAGTGGGGGAATATGTTATTTCTTTCACCTTGGGAAGTGAAAAAGTAAGAATGGTCATTGTTATAACCCTCCTCCTAGCCATTGCTTTCTATTTTATCTTAGTGCCTTTGAAGCAACATAAGCCAGATAATAAGATTCTTTTTCTAAAACAAACACTGAAATTGTTAAAAAAAAAATAGCGGATCAGTTGTGGTTTGATGATGCTTACCACTCTACGAAACTCTGTGGTTTGCAGTCAAAACGATTTGCCCTGTCTGCTGACCAATATCCCGGACCCGCTCTTGTGTGACTGCCTCTGTACCCAACTTGTGGTTCTGTGGTTGTTTATGAGGCCCAAAGAAGTGTTTCACACAACCAAAATTACAAATTTAACTGTTCCCCTTTCCACAACCTGTTTCAATTGGTCTGTGCCGATCACATGATTTGAGTGATGTCGACTTTAAAAAAAACCCAAAACTTTCTAAGCAATGCCCTCTCCACTCCACCTGCCCTCCCCTAGGCTGAGAAACAGAGTAGATTTTGCAGAGGGAGGGAAAAAAAGTGACTCACAGCCCCTCATTCTGGAAATGGTCTTGCTGATTTAGTACAACTCTGCTTGTTTTGTTGTTTGTGGTTTTTGGAACTACCGATTATTTTGATAGAGATTTCATTGCTGCTTATTCAATAGTAATTCAAACCCTGGTATTAGTCGGCTGCTAAAGGAGGACGCATATGTCATCATTTAAAACCTTAGGAATCAGCTGTAGGAAAAGTCTACTAGCTGTTGAAGAAGAATATAAAGGGATAAAAATCTGCAGTGTAAAAATTAAAAGAAGAGATTATGAATTTCAACCTATAGAATCTGGAACAAAGGGCTTGTTGAAGGAAGTCAGTCTGTATAAGCTGGCAACAAAGACTGTAAGTTACTGCCAAAGGGCCAAATCCTGTAGTCCTTTCCCAGGCAAAGCTCCCATTGACTTCAGAAGGAGTTCTACTGGAGTGAAAACTGAGTAAAGACTCATCAGTTTTTAGGATATAGTGAATAAGAGATTGATCAAAGAACACAATATTCTAAATTTCTGTCTAAAACAGTGGAGCTCCTTTACAAACAGAATAGCCCAGCCCATGCTGGTCTGACTCTGGTTAGAACAGTACGGAGAGGGTGGGGGGGAAGCTACTTATGTCAGAACAATGAAGTGACTGTTATGCCAGCTATTGTCTCCTTTCTCACCTCTTCTGAATACTGGACAACTACCTTTTTGCACTTCAATGCAAATCAATATGATACCTCACACCTGTACAGAAGCTTGGAGCTCAACAGGTTTTTTAAGCTATTAAACATTTGCCAAGGAACCAGTAACAATAGAGGAAATGAACCAATTCACACAACACATCAGAAAGAGTATTGTCCTGCACATCATATGTGACAAACACAGTTAAAAGTGTAGCCTGAAGAAAAAGTGGTACACATTTGTGATGTCATTATTATTTTGTATTGCAGTAGGTACAGGAGACCCCTATTTGGGTCATGGCCCATTGAACTGGGTGTTGCACAAACACATAGGAACACAAAGTTCCTCCCCTGAAGAGCTGACAATCTAAGTCCACAGTACTGCAATTGGACTCATGCACACAGACCCTAAAACCCCTCTGACATCCATTGGGCTCCACACAGGAATAAGGATTCCCCCACCTGAATCATATCTCCATAACATAATAACAAACCCATACTTTCAATACTTTCAATACTTTTGGATTTTTCCCTACACTAATTTTGTTGTGTGAAAATAAAATCGCTTTCCCCCATTGACTTTGTCCTTTCCATTTGGCTAACATTGACTTATCTCTTGTGTTTCTAAAGCAGCTGCAATTTACGTGGTGCTGTCGGCTTATTTCCTTGCTTGGTGCCTGAGTGTGAGTGATGATATAAGTTTCAACACAGAGCTGGGAACAGCATCAGGTTGGTAATTGCTATGTCTGAACCAGCAGAGGGAGCTCAGATGGGTCCTGCAAGAACGCTGGGATTGGGATGTGGACGCTAGGTATTTCCCCCCTCTATAATCCATTAAACACAAAGGCTGGCCAAATATTTAGAGTCCAAATTACTTAATAATAGAGCTAGATGAATAATGCAAAAATACTTCCTCCGATATTTGTTCTAATTTTCAGTGGTGCTGGAACAATTTTTATAGTGCGGGTGCTGAAAACCATTGGATCAAACTGTAAGGTAAACCCTGCCTATGATGGAAACCATGTTAAGCCAGGGGGTGCTGCTGTACTCCCAGTACCCTGACTTCCAGCACCTATCCTAATTTTTTAAAACAAATTCACTTTCATGTTTCCAATATTTTCTCCTTTTTTGTGTTCCCTTTCCATGAACATTCATCCAAATGGATTTTACTCTATGAATGCCCATTGGAAAATGTGGTTTACGCTTACCGCATCTGAACACTCATGAAAAGCAAATTCCAGATTCACTTTCCACAAGCCTTTTCACCAGAAACCTGGTGGTGAGGATTAAGCTCAGCTAATTAGAGAACAGCCACAGTATCATGGGGCTTATTCAGCCAATCATATACAGCAACACACCTCACAATTTGGCCAAACAAGCCACAAAAATAAGTTTTAAATTATTATTTTGATAAGAAACACAAGAAAGCCACAATCTGTTCACAGGCATTGAAGGGACATGCAAGATTCAAGGCAAAATTGGTTGAATAAGTTATTTGTTATGATTTAGCTCAGTTCTATTTGATAAAGTCATTTCAAAATCGGATGTGCATTTCTTTTAGGAAGTTCTTACCAAGGGGATCCATGTTTTTCTAGTGAAATCAATGCATGGAAATTCTGGAGGGCTGTGGAGGGCAATGCTTGGACCAACTTACTTTTACAGAAAGTGGGGGGAAAAAATCAGTTTTGTCCACTTTGACTGGCTCTTGCTTCTAACCCATTGTCTAGATCACCAAGTAAGAGAAGCTTCCACCAGGAGCCTTAGTAACTCAATGCTATAAAACACAGCAATGATTCCAGTCTTAAGGTATAACTAAAGCCACTTTTTATTTCCCTTGTTCTAATAATCAAAGGGATGGGAAAGCTCCCAGACACCCAGGCAGCTAGATACTCAGGTAGCCATAGCATATGCTATAACGGCCAGCCAGACTGTGGGCATAGCACTAGGGACAAAGTGCCACTGCATGCTGAATGCGAGCTATGTTAATGCCTTCACCTCAGTCGTTTGCCACGCCAGCCATGGCATAACTATGCTATGTGAGAAGCAACAACTGGGCTGGTTTTAACGCCTCAGAATTACTGCAGATGATGCAAGAGAAAAAACGAAGTGTTTCAACATGTATCCTGCCACTGCAGTTTCTTCTCTGCTACAAAACAGCATCTGAAAATGCTTTGCTAACATCCACACACTTTGAACTTTAGGGAAGGGATCACAGAACAGCACACTGGAACCCAGATTTGAATGTTGTTTTTCAGGCCCATTCTAAACTTAAATTGAAGAATTAACTACTATATTCCCAGGCCTGTGTTATGCCAGTTAAGGAAGCTCTCCATTAATACTAACAAAGATGGGTTACACCTGGCAATTCTTAGCAGAAATTCTGAATGTGTTGAGGTATCGTTTTGTAGTGGTGTTAGGTAAAACGTAATGGAAATGCTATAGCTATAGTTATATATGTCATTATTTATTGCCAGGTTATCTGGCAATGTACAAATAAAGGAAGATGCTGAAGCATTTCTCACAACAACAATCCCTGCCCCAAGGAGTTTATGAAAATATTACTATGGGCTGCTGTCTAATTAAAATTGGTCTCCTAGATTTTTTAAAATCTGGACTCTGCCTCTTCTAAATAAAGTTCTGCATAACAATCATATGACTATTATCTTGGGTCCTTTGCTTTCTAATAACAGCTTTTTAACATTTAGGCAATATCATACTTAATTCTGGAAACTGACACATCATGAAGCAAATTATCAAGTGGCCACATGACACTATGAAAGAGCAAATTAATGTGCCAGTAGTCATTTGTTCAATTTGGTATATGGTGTATTGGGCAGGGGTCAAAGGTCTAATGATGTTAAAGAATTTATTTCCCACAGCTGACTGAGGAACATGACCCCATTAGCTAGAGTCATTAGCTGGAACATGACTTCAGGTAAATAGGTCTCGACATTGTACATGTCTAAATACTCTGAAATCTGACTGTAGGCTAAAGGTGAACATGTCCTCTTCAAACTCCAGTGGGGTTTCCAAATTTTGAAAAAGTAAAGAAGTCACAGGGTGAAACTAAACAGTTGAGATTTTAAAGGCAAATCCTTCTTGCTTTCAGAATTTCATTCAAAGGCTAAATTAGGAACATGACCTCATTAGATGAATTATGTGAATATGTGAAAATGCCCACATCAACAGTATTTTTCTCTTAGGGTACATCTACACAAGGAAACAAAACCTGCGACTGTCCTGGGTCAGCTAACTCAGGCTTGTGGGGCCCGAATATCTACACAGCAATTTTCAGCCTGGAGCCAGAGCCCTGTAAGATGACCTGAGCCAGCCGTGGGTTTTTTTATCCCAGTATAGACGTACCCTTAGAGTGCCCAATCTCTCTGTTGAAACTAATTGTTTCCTTGAAGATCATAGTAACCAATGGCAAATCATCACCCAGCTGCAGAAAGCCACAAGCTGCTGAGATACCCAAGCAGAATGATTTGGGGATTACACCGGTCTGTCTCAGGAGGAGTCTCAAGGTCAGGTTTCCAGTTTGAGGTTTGACACAACAATGTAGGGAGGCCCACATTTTTTCCATCTGCCCTACAAGTGACCAATTGTACATAAACAAAAGGGTTTCTTTTCTCCAGTGACATCAGGCTCTCAGTTTTCACCCTCCTTTCAATTTAGAATCACTTTAATCCCTTGAGGTCTTCCAGACACACAACATACAGCACTTATTGGGCCCTTGGGTATAGTCTGCGTATTAGACACATCCTGTTGCTACAGTGAAAAGCAAGGGCCCATCCTCTCAGATGTGTGATATTTGGTGTGCTAATTAGTCATGGGCACCCCTCAGTAAGGTTTGGCTCAACACAGAGAAGTATAAATAAGTAGGGAAAGGCTTCAGACCAAGCTGCATGAATAACCACCTCAAAAAGGTAATTAGGAATAAGCAGAGAGCCTACAAAGAATGGAAAAAGGGCTTGATCAGCAAAGGAAACTACACCATGCAGGTTAGAAAACTTAAGACTAACGTGAGAATTGCTAAAAGTCAAGCTGAATTAGCTCTTGCTAAGGAAATTAAATAAACAGGAGGGTTTTTAAAGTTATATAAATAATTAGGAAGAGTGAGGTTGGCCTGCTATGTGGCATGGATGACTTTGAAGGTAATCCAGGTATGGCCTAAAACTAAATAAATATTGTGCCTCGGTTTTCAATAAGGATGATAAATATGGACCATGTGCACGAAGGCATGAAGGTTGATAGAAATGTGTGTCTAGAAATAGAAGTTGCCACATCTGAGGTAGAAGAAAACCGTAAAGAGTTTAATGCTCTCAACTTGGAGGGATCAGATCATTTCCATCCCAGAAAACTGAAAGATGTGGCACATAAGATTGCTAATCCAGTAGCAAGGATTTTTCAAATAAACTACCTATTTGGGGGTAGTACCATATGACTGGAGAATAACTAACATTAGACCTATGTTTAAAAAAGGAGTGGAGAAGTGATCCAGGCAATTACAGACCTGTTAGTCTGACCTCAGCATTTTGCAAGGCTTTACACCAAATTGTGAAGGAAAGAACAATTAAATCCATAGAGGTACAGTAAATGGTAAACGGGAAATAATGTGCCATGGGTTTACCAAAAGTAGATCATGCCAAACTAACCTGATTTCCTTCTTTGAGAAAATAACTGATTTTTTAGATTAGAGAAATGCAGTAGATCTAATAGATGTGGATTTCAGTAAAGCATATGACAGTACCACATGGGAAATTATTAGTTACATTAGAGAAGATGGGAATCAGTACAAAAATTGTAAGATGGAGAAAGAATTAGCTAACCAAGGGGAAGGCAATGGGTTGTGCTGAAAGATGAATTATCGGACTGGAGAGAGGTTACCCATGGAGTTCCACAAGGACTGGTCTTGGGACTAATTTTATTCAATATTTTTATTAATAACCCTGGCACAAAAAGCAGGAGTGGGCTAGTGAAATGTGCTGATGATACAAAGTTGGGAGGCATTGTCAGTACAGAGGAGGACTGGAATATTACACAGGAAGAGCTGGATGACTTTTAAGACTGGGGCGTGATAGAAATGGGATGAAATTCAATAGTACAAAGTGCAAAGTCATCCATTTAGGGTCTAATCATAAGAATTTCTGCTACAAGCTGGGGGCTCATCAGTTGGAAGTGACAGAGGAGGAGAGAGATCTGGGTGTGTGGGTCCATCATAGGATGATTATGAGCCACCAATGTGATGCACCTGTAAAAAAGGGAAATGTGATCCCAGGATGCGTCAGGCAAGGCATTTCCAGTAGAGATAGAGAAGTATTGATGTCATTGTACAAGACATTAGTAAGACCATATTTGGAATACTGTCTACAAAACTCTGATCACCTACGTTCAAGAAAGATTAATTTAAACTGGAGCAAGTACAGAGAAGAGCATGTTCAGGGGAATGGAGGGCCTATCCTATGAGAGGAGACTGGAAGAGCTTGGCTTGTTTAGTCTAGCAAAATGAAGGCTGGGATGTGATGTGATTGCTCTCCGAATACATCAGGGGGTAAATAACAGAGAGGGCAAAGTGCTACTTAAGCTAATGGACAGTGTCAGCACCAAGAACAAGTGGATATAAACTGGCCATGAACAAATTCAGGCTGGAAATTAGAAGGTTTCTAACTACCAGAGGGGTGAGTTTCTGGAACAGCCTCCCTATAGGAGTTGTCAGGGAAAACTACAGTACTTAATTAGTTTGAAGAGAGAGCTGGATCAGTGGCCTAGCCAGGACAGGAAAACTGGGTGGGCCTCGACTTTCAGGTGGGTGGGCAACGACAAGGTGGCAGGGGAACAGGATGGATGGGGCGGGGGGTGGCACCTCTCCCCAGCCCCTCCAGCCGGCCCTTACTGCTTAGCAGACACAAGAAGATGAGGCTGCCCGGGGCACACAGGCTGCGGGGTGCACCATGGGGCAGAGGGGGACCCCTCCAGGGCTTGAGCTTTGGCTGACTTCAGCTTGGTGTCCATCTGCCTGGCTGGCTGTGTCCCTCTCCAGCCAGTGCCACGTGCTGCTGCCTCAGTCTCCAGCCCCAGCACTAGCCCCACCCAGACCTGCCCCTCCTGGGATGACTCACCCCCTCCCAGCTTGTGGATTCAGGGAGCTCCAGCCCCTATTCAGGTGGGCCTGGATGCTAAGTGTGTGGCTGTGGCCACCCCAGCCCACCTGTGTCTATGTCCCTGCACTGGACAAATTTATGAGTGCAATTGTATGAGGGGGCTGCTTGTGATGGTAGAGGGCTGGATTCAGCGTCCCTGGGGCTCACTTCTAGTTTACATCTTATGTTCCTAAAAGCACGTGCTTCTGAACAAATTTTGAACCTTGCTTAAGGAAGCCTTTCCATTCTGTTTTTTCCGATTCCCCTTACACCTGGTGACAGAGTTGTCTCAGGAGACATGTTGCCACTTTCTGTCCCTACTATACCTGGACATCATTCCCCCTCCCACAGCTGTCGGCAAGGAATGGACAATGCACCCTAACATGACTTCTTCCAGCCCCGCTATCATGTGGCAAGGCTTCCTTTGGATTTTGTGAAGGGAAGGAGGGTGGGGGTGGGAGACAGGATTGATGAAAAGCTGCCCATATCTGCTGCTTTTGAGACATTTTATCCTTTTTAACTCTCATTTTGTTTACCTCTTTGCTGGAAGGAGACATACAGGCTTAAATGTTCCGGCTTTTCTCTTAGTCCTCTCCCACTAAGCACAATATTAGAATGAGACCTGTAGATTTCCTCTGACTTTTAAATGGAAAAGCCACCAGTGTAAACACTAAACCTCATCATGCTTATAAGCCAGATGCCATTGAGTTAAAGAATTAGAAACCTTACGTCAGAATGTTTTTATTGAATTATTGGAATGGCTAGACATATCAATGGGCCATTGTAACCTGGAAAAGCCATATAACATTGCAAAGCATGAAATATGAAACAGAAAATTAATACCGTAGCAAGTTGATGCATAATATAAACTTTTCAGGGGCTGCCTCGACAACAAGACTTACCAGTGAATTGCGTGGGTGTGGGAGGAGCAGGTCATCTGGCTCTCATCTCGGATGGTAAGTGGCTCAGTAAAGCTTACTGCACATTTTTACACACCGTAGTCCTGAACTGCAGATATTGCCTCACATATAGCGTTATCTCCCCTAACAGCATCCTCATTTTCCCCCACCCTTGTCGGTGGGTGTTTCTAGCCATGCCCTCTGCCAACAACTGGAAAGATATTTTCCCCACAAATGGATGGCATGATATGTATAAATTACACAGCTCCGTTTTCTGTTCAATTTGGGCAGATATTAACCCCTTCCACACTTATTTACTACAAGAGAATATTACACAAATCTACGCAGCTATGCTGAGGCTGAGTACCATTATTCTGTTATTATGATACTTATCCTCTAGCATTTGTGGATCTTTTCACATATGTTATTATTTATTTTCAATAAAACATTTTGAAAAGGTGACACTGGTTTTCTTTTTGACTCCTGCCAGTGTATGAAGAGAGCCAAATGTACACCCCAACTGGGGGGCAGCAGGAACTAAATTTCAAAAAATCTGATTCCAAAGTTGTCAGTACTTACAGGGCTCATATAAAGCCTCAGAGCATTGTGAAGTTTGCCTGTCACTAATATCAATAAGACAGGGTTAAGAATTCTTTCCCAAATATTATGGACAAGGGTTAGACTCCAGTCTCTTCCTTAAGGATCCCTGAACTATTCAATTGAATATGTAGAACTTACATGCTACAGAAGCAACAACACATAATGCAAATGGATAATGAGTCTGTAAAAAAGCTCTCATTTTTTTCTTCTCCTCTTTGCAAATTATCTTGGCTATTTTTGACTTGAACAGATTCTAATCTAGTGGCATAGTTCACCCCTTAAATTCAGCACCGACATTTGCACAAGCACGGTTTGGTTTGGGAGGCATGGAGGGGAAAGAAAAATATACTCTATTATAAATTGATGTGTCTGTAACAACTACCCACAATGAGTTGTCAGCAAGGATTGTACCCAGAAGCTTCATCACTGAAGGCCACCAACCTGCAAACAGTTACACACATGCTTAACTTTATGAATGAGAGTAGTCCCAATGAAGTCAACGGGACTCAATGTGTGTAAATTTAAGCACAGGTAACGTCTAAAGGATTTTGAAATACTTAACTTTACTCATGTGAGCAGTCAGAAGACTGCTCACATGAATAAAGTTAAGCATGTGTAACTGTTCCTAAGTAACATCTTACTCCATAAGTGCTCCCAGTAAAATCATTCTTCTGAATCACATGTATACGTGTTTGCAGGATTCGGGCCTACATTCTTCTGTAATGTTTCAGAGTAACAGCCGTGTTAGTCTGTATTCGCAAAAGAAAAGGAGTACTTGTGGCACCTTAGAGACTAACCAATTTATTTGAGCATGAGCTTTCGTGAGCTACAGCTCACTTCACGAAAGCTCATGCTCAAATAAATTGGTTAGTCTCTAAGGTGCCACAAGTATTCTTCTGTAATGTAGTTTATCTGGGTATCAAAAAACATATAAATATATATTTTAAATCCTTTTAGCTTTGGCTTGCTACAGAAGGACTTTTTGGGAGGAGATGGGGGTGATGGAGAAACAGAAAATTTCCAAAAAAATTAACATTCCTTAAAAAAAATCAATTGAAATATGTTGACCGCTTCCAATGGGTACCTCGATGTTTATATATAAACATTTATCCCCAAGTTTTCTCCTTCCCTTGACAGCTAGCAGGCTACTAATAGACATAAGAATTTTATAACTGGCAGATCATTTTGGGGGTTACATTTTATCAAATAAATGATAAATAAATAAAG
The DNA here is from genome assembly GCF_965140295.1 of Lepidochelys olivacea. Lineage (NCBI taxonomy): Eukaryota > Metazoa > Chordata > Testudines > Cheloniidae > Lepidochelys > Lepidochelys olivacea. The sequence goes on along the minus strand of NC_140411.1, from coordinate 165,323,251 downwards.
GCTGGGGGAATTTTTTTTAGGAATGGATAACATACCATTCAAACACACCCAGTGAATTTAATTGGGAATTGGGCACCTAACTCCCATAGGTGCCTTTCAAAATTTTCATACTTAACTACCCTAACTGGCCTTCTACCTAGCCATTGTTAGATGGCAAATTTTACGTAGGCACTGAAGTAGAAATTGGTGTTGAGGAGGGATTCAAAGGGAGAAAAGGAAGGCCTTAAGCACTACTTCAGGGAGGATGTTCTATGCACAGGCAGCATGGAAGAAAGGTCCAAGATGGTTGTGGGAGAAGTTGGTAATCAGGAAATTGAAGTTGGCATTATTGCTTTCGTAAGGATCAGGCGCCATGATAAAGAGAAAAGAGCAGAGAAGTAGGGAAGGGAAAAGTTGTGAAGGGTCTTGAAGTTGAGGACACAAAACTTGATCTTGGTGCAGCAGAAAGTGGGAAACCCATGGAAAGATTCAAAGAGACAGGGATGAGGTCAGAGTAATGGCCAAGGAAGAGGGTCTTAGCAGCTGTGTTTCACATAGAGTGCAGTGGAGGTGACTGTCAGGGAGGAGGTTGAGTGATATGCCAGACCTTCATGAAAAAAATTACCTGATATCACACAAATGAACCTTTATTGCTAAATAAAGCAGAGGAATGCTGTCGTTCAAGTAGACTTAAGATGAAAGAGCGTGTCAATGCCTAGTTGTCTGGAACCACTGCAAAAAGTTATTATCACAGTTCTTTTAAAGGAAGGGTTTAATGCCGTGATTGGATTGCTGGGGACTACCTTAACAAAAGGAAAGAATGGTTAAAGGGATCATTTACCTTGTTTTCCATGCTGGATTTGCCTGCTTTTTCTTCCATGTGCACTCCTTATGGCATTGTCTGCGTTTGCTCCTTTTCCACAAAGTGAAACGCTCAAGAGAGTTAATTGCAGGTTTGGAGATGTGCTAAATTGAAGCGGATGGCAGCTGTGAACTGGGTGCATCCTGCAAGAAAAGGTTTGAGTTTCCTTTGTAGTCAAACACATAATAATTTACTATTCCATCTGCTACTAACTTTTTGCTGGCCCCCAGTAAGGGCTCTGGCAGAGGAAATAATGCCCTTTCATTTTGTTTACAACAAATGCTAGTATAGCCAGGATAGTGTCATTATCTGTATTTCCTCAAGGGCTTCACCTGGACTATAGAGGCTCCAAATCAGAATGGACCCTAAATACACTAACACCCATTGACTGACATTATTTGGCCTCACTAAAGTCAGAGTCCTTCCACTGACTTCTAAGGGGTGTTGGATCAGGCCTGTTATTAGTTGTCAGGCTCTCTTAAGCAGAATGAGATTTCACCTCTTTTCTAGAACCTACTGTCCTCCCTTCCAAAAATACCTGCCATACATCTGTGAGGTAGATTAGTTAATTTAGAATAGCTCAGTAGCACAGTGATTACTAACCTTGCTTTCCATGCAGAAGATTAGACCCTGACCCTGCACCCCCAATGCAGCCAGCAGCTTCTTATCTGATGTCCCAGACGGTATAGCAATGTGCACTACATAAATCAATGTAATAATTTCTTTCCTTTTCTTCTCTGCGGTATACATGTACAGTGCAGTTTGCCTTACACTGTGCAGCACAGTATTTGGCATTATGATGAAGTAAATGGAACACTTCATTATGAGAGTTTCCCTTAACATGAAGTTAGTTTAAACTTTAATCCTGACAGAAAACTGCATTTTGAATAGATGGATGGGATACCATGTGGCTGAGATGTCCAATCATCGTTAAGAAAGTGCCCTTCATATCACTTAAAAAGCTGATCATACATTGGCCAACGTACAGAGAGGTACAAGGTTTCCTACAAGCAGAAAAGTGCTGAGCATTCAAAATGCAGACCCAAGAGTGAGAGGGAACTTGAAAATAAAATCTTTAGGGGGAGGAAAAATACCCTTGATTCATAATTTACAACCACTGAATTACTTTCCACCTACCGGGTCAAGTTTTACCCTCACGTACAGCACGTAGATGTAGAGCAAATCCACTGTTTTAATGGAGTTACCCTGGAGTAATTGGGAACAGAATTTGACTCTAATAGCTGTGATTTTCCCCCCAGCAACCCTCGAAACCATGAGGAAACCTTTCCCCACAGCATCAAATCAGGATCCTCTTCTTCCTGCTGCATGACTTATACATGATGACAGCACAAAAGGTAACAGTATGGAAAGGCTGGCTTTTGTATCCATATAGATTGAACTCTGTGTGTTTGGTACAGCTTTGAAAAAAACACCATGGTGTTTTGTTCCTTTCTCCCACACCTCCGCTTATGTTAAATTAATTTCTTGATCATACATTATATTTTCTATGATTTGAGTTTCATGTCTTGGGATTTCTTATTGAAAATAATTAACAATAATATAACTAACAAAACCACAGGTTCATGTATGACAGAGATCAGTGAATTCAGAGCGCTCCCTTGCTTGTATGGAAATACTGTTTTAATTAGGAAGTTTTCTACAGACTTGAAGGCCAAGAATTTCAAAAGTGACTAGCACTTTTTGGTGTTTTTGGGCCACAACAAAAAGGCCTGATTTTCAGAAGGTGGCTCAAGGTGGGTACCCAAAGGCCTACAAAAGGTACTACAAAATCATTAGTTGCTTTTCAAAATTTTGACATGGAGTATATCCATCTATCTAATTCATGGGTGGCTCTATTCCTAGCATTCACTGAGAGGATGGTGACTGCTTGGTATCACTCAAATGTGTGGGCAAGGTGCAATAGCTTTAAAAATAAATCATGGCAGTAGAACTCTCTCATTTCCCTCTAGGGTGACCAGATGTCCTGATTTAATAGGGATAGTCCCAATTTTGGGGCCTTTTCTTATATAGGCTCCTATTAACCCCCACCCCCACCTCCTGTCCCAATTTTTCACACTTGCTGTCTGGTCACCCTATTTCCCTCCTTAGTTTTTACTATTACTATTATTTCTATTCTTAAAGCATTTTTATTCTTGATGCAGATTTGGTGAACATTCCATTTGAGCAATGAAAGTTGGACCTGTAGCCTGAGGATCTCCCCTTGCTCCAGGGTTACCAATGGTCCTTAATCTGCTAGAACCTCAATGTGGAATGCAGTATGGGACTCAGATCCAGAATGCAAAACAAGAGGAGGAAGAATCTCCAAATCATAAGAGTTTGGGTAGCTCGATCTAGTGGGCTAGAGAGTCAAAACACTGTTATTAGCTGAACACTGTTGGATGGAGTGCGTTTGTGGTTTCAGTTTAATTTCTAGAACACAAGTGAGAGCCCAACTCAAAAACCACTAACACTGACACGGTTTTTGGTCATTTAGTCAGAGAAGCCAAGAATTGAACTGATGTGGAAACCATGAATCCTCATACCACAAGAAGTGGTCCCTTCACGTTAGAACTGAGGAGTCGCAGGGCAGCAGGTAGATATTTGCACTGTTGATATATAATATGCTGTACACACCCATACTGAGGATAAAAAGAGGGCTTCACTATCAGGATGCTATCTCTACGAGGGTTATTAAATGCAACTAAAAGAAATAAGCTCTTTCTTCCACACCCAAAATATGATCAATTAATTTCTTAAATGATAGAAAATATAATGTACGATCGAGTTTCATGTCTTCAGATTTCTTATTGAAAATAATTTACAATAATATAACTAACAAAACCACAGGTTCATGTACAACAGAGATCATAGTGAATTTGGAGTGCTTCCTTGCTTGCATGAGCTTCTAAGTCCTACACTGCACATGGAACTCTGAAAACGTATAACTAAATGCAGCTCAAAGATTCTTTTTCTCTAGAAAATCCCATGACAAATGTCCTCATGTGAGGTCACTTGAGAAATCCCTGGATTTCCTCCTGGATCTCGGTCACACAGCACATCAATCTATAGAATAATGGCTCTCAATGTACGGTCTGAAGACCACGTGAACAAACAGAATGCCAAGGAAAAGGGGTTTGCGACAGGTGCTCTTCAGCAAGGAGATCTGTATAAACTGCCACTCCAAAAGACTTAGGGCTGATATAATGCCTATTGAACGCAGTGGAAGGAATCCAAATGACTTCAGTAAGCATTGGATTGGGCCCACGGGTTTTAAAATGTATTTTACAATCAAACCCATGTAGTTTGGATTTTGCTTTTGTCTTCCAGAGCCCTCAGTAACGAGTTTGTTTAAAGCAGGCTTTGCAGAGTTTGCACTGCTGTTCAGGGCTTCTTAGGAAAAACATTCTGATATTGCAGTCTGATACCATTGTTTTGAGAGTTAATCCTTGTGGATCTAGAGTAATAGCTACATGCCCTTCATTCTGCTGTGATCCTTTGAAAAGCCATTTACAGTTTCAGTGTATATAGGGCTGCAAACACCTCCTTGAATAAAAGCATTGTGTATATGCCAGCCAAAATAAGAAAACATGGGGTCAAATGCATCCTTGGTGAGACTCCACTGAATCTAATCATCTTTCATTAAGGATGAACTTGGCTCATTTTGTTTCCTTTTAAAAATATGAAATGTACTTGTCTAAGTGGCTTGATTTCACTTCCTTTTACTTGATGTTTTAGAAGTGGTAACATAAATATCGGTTAGAATCACATGCGTTATTTCCTGTTGTGCCACCCCAATGCAATAAAAGAGAAAAGAGTAGAAAATAGCGTAATTAAACTCTTGAAGAAATTCTTGCTCTCACTGAAGTCACTGGAAATTTTCCATTGACCACAACAGTTTGAGGAATGGACACTCTCTGGATATTGCAGGTCTGGTAGTTTTATAAATGAGCTTCCACTTTCTGCTATGAGAACACGGTACCTCCACCTACATCACAAAAAGATTTCCTGTGAAATCCACACTGGCTGTTGTCCTGAGCCCCAACACAGTGTTCTGCTTTTGCTAGCTGATATACATAGCAAAAGTGAAATATTCTGCAGAAGCTGTATAAGGAGTAGGGTAGGTAGGCTACAATACATATCCTATGCTAAAACCTTGCCCAGCAAGGAAATAACCCACTGCTCTAGTCCATAATTGCATAGTTATGGCAACTGAAGTTATTCCAAACATTGTCCACATTCCAAGTTCTTCAGGAGTGTACTGCTGATATTACAACCTACACTCTAGTTCATGGAATCATTCCAGAGATCCAGATGCAGGTGAAATTAACACACTGGAAGTTAAATGCTTGAAGTGACAAGCTGCTCTTAAGAGGAGACCATGACAGATTAGTTAGCCTCTCTCTGATTCACATTTGATAGAATGCAGAAAAAATGTTAAGAATGAATTTTATAATTATATTAGCCCTGTATCTTTTAAAGAAGATTGAGTTGGTCTTAGTGACACTTCCAAGCATGGTTATTAAGGCCAGCACAAAAAAGGAGATAGCTTTGGGATGACACGACGCAGAGATAGAACAGAAGGTCAGGAACTGAAACTGTTTAGACACCAGCACTCAGTCCATGCCTGCATGAATATGGGCACAGACCCTGGCAAACACCACTTGGGCATGGGGGAGAGAAAGGGCTGGGCATGTAAAAAAAATAGTGGGTGTTTAGCACCCACCAGCAGCCAGCTCCACGCCCTCCCAGCGCCTCCCATCTGCCAGCGGGCCCTTCTGATCAGCTCCTCCCCCTCCTTCCCAGTGCCTCCAGCCCACCATGATCAGCTATTCTGCAGTGTGCAGGAGGTGCTGGGGGGTTAGGGGAGAGGAGTGGGGACGGGGCATGCTCAGGAGAGGAGTGGGACTGGGCAGGAACGGCGGCACGGGAGTGGGGGCTTGGAAGAACGGGTGGAGTGGAGTTGGGGCCTGGGGCGGAGCAGGGGTTGAGCATCCCTAGGGCAAGGTACAACCCAGCACCTGTGTGTGAAAGGCATAGTTGGACTGTAAGGGGTAAAGAGAGGGAAAACCAAGAAGGATGTGTCTGAGACAGGTGGTGAACAGGTCACAGGAGAAAAGCAGAAAGCCCTCTGATAAAGTGACAATTTTGCACTTCTGCTACTAAATCAAGATCCACTACTTCTTATTTATCATTTGTATTATAATAGGGCATAGGGGCCCCATCCCAGATCCAGGCCCCCTTGTGCTAGGCACTGTACAAACACATCGTATACAAGAGTCCCTGCCTCAAAGAGTCTACTATCTAAATAGACAAGACAGACAAGAAATTATCTCAATTTTACAAATGGAAAACTGAGGCAGAAACGCTAAGTGATTTGCTTAAAGTCACATGGGCATCTGTGATAGAATGAAGTACTGAACCCCAATCACCGGAGTCACAATTTATTGTCTGAACCACAAACCTGCCCTTCATGTCTGCTTTACATAGCTTTACTCTTGCCAAGTTCAGGACTAGATACATGACAGGTACCTTTGTTTGTTTGTTTTAAGCTTATTTTCTCTCTTTTCACTTAACTCTTGTTTTAATTACACCACTTGAGCCTTAAATTAAAGTCAAGTCACTACAGTACATCCTTGAAAGGGACGACAACCTTCTGTCCTCTTCTGAAAGGTAATCAGGGATAAAACAGTATGTAACCTGGAAGACTGGCCTGAGGCAATCATGTAAGAATTGCCACCGAGATACTGGCTCGGTCAGTATGGAAGCCAGTGAGCCAAGAGGAATGGCTAGATGGTTATGTCTCAATATCAATGACTGGACAACAGCCATGAAATTGTCTAAATTGAGGAATATGTGAACAAAACTCACTTTGGTCTAATCCCCCAAGTAAAAGACAATCCCCAGTTACATTTTTTTTAAAATCAGGGTCTGGTTTAAATTAGACACAGGTCAGGTTCATTATGAAAATGTCTACTTAGGTAATATTTTACTTTGCTCATCAGATCCATATGTCCAACTTGGGAACGCAGGTGTGGTTTTTGCAAGCATGCTGTCGCTCTCACATCAGATGGGAGAAGCTTTGTTTTAACTCCTTAAGGCACATGTGCAGATGGCAATTATATCTGGGATGCATTCCATTTCCCCCTTTTTATTATTTGTAGGAATAAGGAAGAAAGTAGCCTCTTAGGGTTAAATTGTGGCTGTTAGGCATGGCCAGCTGGCTGAAAGGGATGGTACGGAGGCGCAGTGTGCTAGGAGGCATCCTGCATCAGACAAGACCAATTATCTCCTGAAGCACTCTGTTGTGTGCTGCTGCTGGTGATGGTGGTGGTGGGAAACAGTAATTTAATACTACCATTTAAAGGATGCAGCAAACTCTGCCCTGCCCCCTCTCCCCCATAGCCAGTGAAATCTGTTCACTGACACCAGAGTAGTTGTCGTGGTTTAAGAATGTGGGTGAGGCTGTAGAGACCAAAGGTCATGCTCCATTTTGGAAGGCGTAGCTCTGGACTGCAGTCAATACCAAGCTCTGATTGCTGTTGTGTCGGTAGAATTGCCAACCCCGTTCCATTCCGACATCATGAGTCAGCCCCCCAAACTCAAGAGATTGGCTTTAAAATACATTTGAAGTTCTTTTAATTTGGTTAATTAATCTGGTTAATGTTCAGGTTTTGGGGCCTTTAGATTACACTGTGGTCACATTTTCAAACTTTTTTCTGCAACCATAGGTGCTAGAAACCTCCTTTTGGAGTTAATTTTAAATGAAAGCCAAGATTCCCACAGAATCATTTGTCTTCAGGATTTGGGGCTTTCCAAAAACCATCAAATATTGCAAGACTCACATGAAGTTTGCGAGAGTTGGCCAGGCTGTGTTAGCTATGTAATATTTAAATAAAAAACAATTTAAGTGTTAAAAAATTCTCTGTGCCGTAATAAAGAGATGCCCCCAATGTGGGGGCATAAGGGCAAAGGACTCTGCCTGTTCCTCTCCCTCTTTCTAGGACGTTGCTGCCAAAGGGTAGCAGTTCAGTTGCAGTCCTTGTATCCAAACTGTCCTTTCTCCCTGTCTCCTGCCCTTCCCCAACGCCCGCGTGCACACTGTGAAGCGCAATTTGATTATGCCTACAGTCAGACACAAAAGACTCACACTATCACCTCTTGCCACAGCATTTCAGCCCTTTTACTGGAAGCTTTTCTTTCCCACTCAATGCCCTTTGGAGATTCAGATGAAGAGAAGTTTTGCATTAATGATTTCTATGAACCAGAGCAGAGACAATAGTTTACAAAGGGCAAACATTTTGCTAGTGTTTGTGTGTCCAAGTCAAATGCAAATAGCAGGGTATCAGCAGATCTGAGATATGATGTGCAATGAAGGAGGGTCAAAAAGCTTAATTTACATGGTCTGATAATATTTTCATGCTATTTTGTTCTTTTATTTTCTGCACATAAAATGCAGGGGGGGGATTTTCTTTTCTTTTTCAGGAAAAGAGTATTTTAAGTGTAGCCTTTAAAAGTATTGTACTTGATAAAAATACACATTCTTCAGTGCAATGCAAACCGAAAGTAACAGTAATGCCATGTTTTATAAAAAAAAGCTTTTCTATTGCTGCCAAATAGTCAAAAAGATTTGCATGCTTTCACAAGGAACATTAGCACATAACGTATGATCTAATGCCTATACACCAGACACACACACGCACACACACACACAAGAAGGGCATGCCAATTATCCCTTGTATTTCTCCCCTTCTCTTGGCATTGAGAACACTCCCTGATGTTGCAGAGGACCTCAGAATCATTTTACTACCCTGGGCTGAGCAACATTATTCAGACTAAATCTGAAAGAGTCCTTCCTCCCTTTGATGTGATCCTGTTACAATATGTCTCTGCATGGGAACACACTTGACTCTGGCTTTCAAAAGCCTCAGATCACTTACCTCCAATCAGCACTAACCTTTAGGACTGGGGAGGGGACCCACCTCTCAATTCATATCATCCCAGAGACCACGTCCGGAATAGAGAAAAAAAACAACAGGCAGCTTGCCCTGATGACATTCAGCTAGCTACCAGCAGCACGAGGTTAGAACGACAGAGCTATCCTTTCTTCATTAAGTGTATTTATAAACATGCAGTACATAAGCATTTTTCCTTTCTTCACAGTGACGGGTGATTGTATGCCTATGAGAGGTTTTCATTTATTTGGCGCCAGCGTAATCAAAATCAGTTGAAACTGTGGAAAGAAAACAAGTAGGCATGGGATTGACTGTGTGTCTCTCTCTCCCTGGGCCATCCAAGGGTAGTAGCTGGCAAAAGTGCATCCACTGCAGATGAACTTCTCCTGCAGCTGGTAATTGTTCCCAGTCCTGTTCATGGCTCCTGTCCATTGAGGATGTAGCCCTGCATAACTTTAAAAGCAATCAGCTCTGCTCTGGAAACTCTGTGGGAGCTTCTGAGCCAGCATGTGCGTGACTCTGTTTAGGCTTTTAAAAAAAAACAAGTGGTCTCAGAAAACCTTTGTGAATGAAATTTTCATGCTTTCATGTCTGTCCCGGCACAGATTCTGGGTCAGTCCTTGTGATCTCAAACATCCTGTTTAAACTGGTGTTTTCCACTACATACATACAAAAAATATTTCCATTATAAGCTTTTCAGGGTTGTGCATGGGCAAGCAAAATGACGTAGGTAAAGAAAGAGAGTTAACGGGTCTGTGTACAAATATATAAAATAAATAATAATAATAAAAAGAAAAAAAATACTGATTTTTTTCCATGAGTCTCCCTGGGTGTTAAATTCCTTAAATTCATCTTGTAAGGCCAGATGTTGAAGAGTTCAAGGACAAAGTTTGTGTTTTCATTCCTTTTTCACCCCCTCACTTTCATAATTATGCACCAAAAATACAGTGATTACCCTAACACTACAAGCATTCTGCGCTGGATGAAAAGGTGGCACAACGTCATTTGCTTCCAAAATTATCCTTTGCGGGAGTTTCCAACCCTCTTCCGTGAGAGAGATGCACAGTGACCCAGTTTCCTGCCACTCCATAGAGGACATTTTGTCCAGCTGATCTAATGAGCCATTTTACATAAAGTAGAACCTCAAAGTTATAAACACCTCGGGAATGGAGACTGTTTGTAACTCTGAACAAAACATTATGGTTGTTCTTTCAAAAGTTTACACCTGAACATTGGCTTAGTACAGCTTTGAAACTTTACTATGCAGAAGAAAAATGCTGCTTTTAAACATCTTGATTTAAATGAACCAAGCACAGAAACAGTTTCCTTACCTTGTCAAATCTTTTTTTCTCCGAACTTTCCCTTTATTTTTTAGTAGTTTACGTTTAACACGGTACTGTGCTGTATTTGCTTTTATTTATTTATTTATTGGTCTCTGCTGCTGCCTGATTGCTTACTACCGGTTCCAAATGAGGTGTGTGGTTGACTGGTCAGTTGGTAACTCTGGTGTTTGTAACTCGGAGGTTCTAATGTATTTGCAAATAATTTACATATAAGCATTATCTTCAATTTATAGTCAATATGCCCTCCCCCAAACAGCAACGGGAGAAGGAAACAAAGCTGCACAAAACTTGCTGGCTCTGTCAGTGGAAGGGGAGGTACTCAGGATGTCTGGGGTCCTAGCCTGGCAGGGGACTCTGGAAACATGGGAGTAGCAGAGGGGTGGTTTGGCTACTAGATCACGCTGCCTCTCTTGCTGTGGAGGTCACTCTCACTTTCGGCAGAGGAGTTGACTTAGCCACAGGTAGACAGCTGGTAAGGAGCATGCTTTTAGTTGTATCCTGAGTGGAGGTGCACCTACATCTGCGAACTTGAACTGGGATGTTCCCAAAGCCCAGCTCTCAGTGGCTGTGAGAGGCTGAATAAACTACGATCTTCAGGGACAAGCTTTCAAGCATAATATTCGGTTACATTGTCAGGGCTAGCTCCACAAGGTAAAGGGCTACAAACTAATGGGATGCTCTTTCACATTTCTTGGTCCCCACACTGATGACATAAGGGGTGGGAGGGAAGGACATGGCCATAGGTTTTGAGAGTCTGTAAAGACCAGTTCTGCTCCCACTTCATAAAGTGAGGCTTTAGGAGAAATTTAGTCTGCAGTCTGATTTTCAGAGTGGGACACCACTGCCCTCAGCATAGGACATCATCCAAAACAGACATTTTCCTGTATCTCAATGCTGTTGCTGAGAGAATGCCATGCAGCACAGTGCAACTTACTAACTGCCAGCAAAAGGACTGCTATTTTACTGGCCATTCTAACAAATAATACTGCAGGGATAGTCAATTATACTTTGTCAATTTTCTTGGTCAAGGTTTAGTCAAGGTCCAGACTCCAGAGAAAATAATAATAATAATAAATCCAAACAATAATGATAATAATAAGTAAATAAAAAGGCTTCAGGGTCTGTTCAAAAGTAAACTGCTAGGTTTGAACCCATTTTAAGTTTGCTTTTTCTATTTCTACATCCTTAAACTTCAAAATAAAAGGCTTGGGACTCTCCTCTACTATGGGCCTAATCCGAAGACCATTGAAGTCAGCAGGAGTCTTTCCACTGACTTCAGTGGGTTTTGGATCAGGCCCCATATGGGCACAGCTATCCACATGGGTATGAAAGGATACATGTCAAAGGCTTATCTACACAGTGTGGTAGTGTGCACCAGCTCGTGTGTAAATTCAGTGCACACAGTACTACATCAACACACAGTAGGGATCTTTAAGTGCATGACAGCAGGGTCCACATGGACACTTAGTGTACAACACACTGGGGCACACTAGAATTTACATCTCAGCTAGTGAGCACTAACACACTGTGTAGACAGGCGCCCCATGGTCAAAGCACAGGCCTGGGTGTTAGATCTGTGCTCGCTTGCTTGTTCTTCCAAAACGGACTTGCTGGGTAGCCCTCTGCAAATCATGTAACCTTGCTGTCTCAATTTCCCCATCTGTAAAATAGGGACAGTAACACCTCATTACCTCACCGAGGAGATGTGAGGCTTAATTCGTTTGTTTGTAAAGTGCTTTGAGATCTTCAGATGAAAAGTGCTGTAGGTACCAAGTCTTATTTGTGAAGTATTGAGTTTTATGCACGACGCTTGCACTGGAGAATGATACCGGGGGGCTGATCCTCACCTGGTATAAATGGCTATAGCTCCATCGGCGCTATGACCAATATGACCTGCTCCTGCTTTGCAAGGTTTCTCCAATAGCACAGTGCATAATTTGATTTATACAGTCGTCTCAGAGTCACACATATCCCACTTATACTTGTTAGCTTGTGTGTTTAATTAAAATCTCTCCTTTCACCCCAAAATAAGTTCAGTCAGTGTTAAGGATGTGAAGTAAATCCACAAAAACAAACATGTCCTTCCCTCTGCCCACAATGTGCCTTGGCGTGGTCTCACAGCATAGATATACACTATAATGCTCAAATAAATTGGTTAGTCTCTAAGGTGCCACAAGTCCTCCTTTTCTTTTTGCGAATACAGACTAACACGGCTGCTACTCTGAAAACTACAAGATATTTGAGTGTTTGGAAGTCATTTTAACACGGAGGTTTGACGGAATGTAAATCTGGTCAATCTGATGTTCAAGTGACTATGTAGTAGGCTAACTTCAAATTGTCTTGCTCCATGGGCTTAGTCAGATACTTAATGGTATTTGAACATAACTGTTTGCGATTTAGTTTTCTTCTTAGGGTGTTTTTTAAGAAGGGAGTGAGACGGAATGAGCACACTGCTAACTCTGCTCTGTGCGGTGAATGCATACAACCTATAGAGTATGATGGAACTAGAATACTGAACACATAGGAATCATAAGAGCTAATACCTAAATATGATTCTAAGCACTTTACAAACGTTAACTAAATCTCTCAATAACCCTGTGAGGCAGGCAAAAATTATCCTAGATGGGGAATATTGCTCAGGCATGCAGGAGTGAAATCAGGAAGGCCAAATCACACTTGGAGTTGCAGCTAGCAAGAGATGTTAAAAGTAACAAGAAGGGTTTCTTCAGGTATGTTAGCAACAAGAAAAAAGTCAAGGAAAGTGTGGGCCCCCTACTGAATGAGGGAGGCAACAGAGGACGTGGAAAAAGCTAATGTACTCAATGCTTTTTTCGCCTCTGTCTTCACAAACAAGGTCAGACTACTGCACTGGACAGCACAGCATTGGGAGGAGGTGACCAGCCCTCTGTGGAGAAAGAAGTGGTTCGGGACTATTTAGAAAAGCTGGACGAGCACAAGTCCATGGGGCCAGATGCGCTGCATCCAAGAGTGCTAAAGGAGTTGGCGGATGTAATTGCAGAGCCATTGGCCATTATCTTTGAAAACTCATGTGGATCAGGGGAGGTCCCGGACGACTGGAAAAAGGCTAATGTAGTGCCCATCTTTAAAAAAGGGAAGAAGGAGTATCCGGGGAACTACAGGCCAGTTAGCCTCACCTCAGTCCCTGGAAAAATCATGGAGCAGGTCCTCAAGGAATCAATTCTGAAGCACTCAGAGGAGAGGAAAGTGATCAGGAACAGTCAGCATGGATTCACCAAGGGCAAGTCATGCCTGACTAATCTAATTGCCTTCTATGATGAGATAACTGGCTCTGTGGATGAGGGGAAAGCAGTGGACGTGCTGTTCCTTGACTTTAGCAAAGTTTTGACACGGACTCCCACAGTATTCATGCCAGCAAGTTAAAGAAGTATGGGCTGGATGAATGGACTAGAAGGTGGATAAAAAGCTGGCTAGATTATCAGGCTCAATGGGTAGTGATCAATGGCTCCATGTCTACTTGGCAGCCAGTATCAAGCGGAGTGCTCCAAGGGTTGGTCCTGGGGCTGGTTTTGTTCAATATCTTAATTTATGATCTGGAGGATGGCGTGGATTGCACCCTCAGCAAGTTTGCAGATGACACTAAACTGGAAGGAGAGGTAAATACGCTGGTGGGTAGGGATAGGATATAGAGGGACCTAGACAAATTAGAGGATTGGGCCAAAAGAAATTTGATGAGGTTCAACCAGGACAAGTGTAGAGTCCTGCACTTAGGGCGGAAGAATCCCATGCACCGCTACAGACTAGGGACCGAATGGCTAGGCAGCAGTTCTGCAGAAAAGGACCTAGGGGTTACAGTGGATGAGAAGCTGGATATGAGTCAACAGGGTGCCCTTGTTGCCAAGAAGGCCAATGGAATTTTGGGCTGTATAAGTAGGGGCATTGCCAGCAGATTGAGGGACATGATCATTCCCCTCTATTCGACATTGGTGAGGCCTCATCTGGAGTACTGTGTCCAGTTTTGGGCCCCACACTACAAGAAGGATGTGAAAAAATTGGAAAGCGTCCAGCGGAGGGCAACAAAAATGATTAGGGGACTGGAACACATGAGTTATGAGGAGAGGCTGAGGGAACTGGGATTGTTTAGTCTGCGGAAGAGAAGAATGAGGGGGGATTTGATAGCTGCTTTCAACTACCTGAAAGGGGGTTCCAAAGAGGATGGCTCTAGACTGTTCTCAGTGGTAGCAGATGACAGAACAAGTAGTAATGGTCTCAAGTTGCAGTGGGGGAGATTTAGGTTGGATATTAGGAAAAACTTTTTCATTAGGAGGGTGGTGAAACACTGGAATGTGTTACCTAGGGAGGTGGTGGAATCTCCTTCCTTAGAAGTTTTTAAGGTCAGGCTTGACAAAGCCCTGGCTGGGATGATTTAATTGGGGATCGGTCCTGCTTTGAGCAGGGGGTTGGACTAGATTACCTCCTGAGGTCCCTTCCAACCCTGATATTCTATGATTCTATGAAGCAGAGGCAAAAAGGATAAGGGTTTGGGGGTCTTTCCGAAAAAATCAGGCCACTCTGATTCGACGGGGTATAAGTAACCAAATATAGGCACTGAGGTTTGAAAATGTTGGTCTTTATTCTTTTTAAAATAATTGGTACAACTTAAATAGCACTGTTTTAATAGTGACAACAACAGTGTGGTGGGAAATTTTCTAAATCAACAGTTCTCAAAGTGATCTGCAGAGCTGCTTCTGTAACAAAAGCCACAGAGAAATTACGTGTCTGAGCTGAGTTTAGAGGTAAAATTTTCAGAGACGTACCATAGAAACATAGGTCCCATTTTCAAAATGAATTCACTGTTGAAAATGGGACTCAGGCTCTTTTGAAAATATTATCCTAGAACACTGGAGGTCCTGGGAGGCCATGCTCCTCTCACATAATGCAACTTATGAAAACAGTCACTGAATACGTGAAGTAGCGACTGACTAAAAACTGTTACATAATGGTCATTTAATTTTTTTGGAGACACAAAACCAGAACTGACCAGTTCTAATATAACATATCCACATGGTGCTTTCCAATTACTGGAGGGAATTATCTTTACTGTGCTCCACCCCTATTCCCCGAGTCTAAACTAGCAAATATCTGTTTGCACTTTTGTAACAAAGATTATCAAACTGATTCACCACTGTATTACTGCAATCTTATAGCACTGGAGTTACACTGGCATAAAACTAGTGCAACTCAATGGTGAATCAGAGCCTTAGTCTCTCTGCACTGAGATTTCCACCTCAAAGAAACAAAAACCCACCCTATATTAATTTGTGTGCATGCCTCCAGCATTCAGCAGTGGGCCTCTGCTGAACAGAACAAAGCTCTCAAACATGCCAGGTTGATTATGAGATACATGCAGACAGGGCACTGAGTTAGGAACACACTGTTTTTTATGTATGAATTAACTCAAGATTGAACTCATATAATTAGAGGGGGAAATCTAGTGCACCAACTCACTGGCCCCACCCCATCTTGCTCTTTCCAGTAACAAACAAGTGTTGCTGCACTGAATCTGTTCCTTAAAGCAGTCACTAATGCCCACAGATAGTGAGGGTTCATCTGGTTTTCATATAAATGTGATTTTTGTTATTAATTGCTGAACTTTTCTTAGAATGGCCAGTCATTCCACTGTTCTCAGTTCATCTTTCTGCTTAAGTTTCTTTCCAGGCTTAGGATCTGAACCACACCAAAACATTAAGTTTCTTCCCCTCAGAAGTTGCTGGACTCTCAATGGAAATAGATTAAGTTTGTTGGGTTTTGCTTTCCTTGCAAACAAGCTGAGGGGACAACCCTATTTGTTAGCAGACAAACAACTGGATAAAAAGAGCTGGCTCACTCTACCTGGTTCATTGGAGCACTCACAAATGCTTCTTGGAGTTGCACACTGGGGTCAAATGTTTGTTAAGGGAGAGGAGTGGTTATTCAATAGCTGAATTTACAGTGGGGTCCGCAAAACAACAGCACCTCTGGCTCATCAGGTTTTTGCACTTGTTTTTAATTTGGTTGTCATAGAAACAGTGGCTGAAAGGGTTGTGGTAGTACAAACTTGACCCTAGACTGATGGAGTCGTCTGGGTGAGACCAAAGAAAGAAAACCTCTTTCAAGAAACAGGATCATACACCCAGACTCTCACACTGGCCCAGAAGAACAATGTAATGTGTTCAACTTGGCTGTTTGTTGCTTTTGTCTTTCATAATAATAAAAATAATTAACAGAAAATGAAAACACACTGTTCCCTTCTTCAAAGAGCTAAGAACCCCTCTCTTCCATGTTCCCGCCTGGCAAATAAAGGCCTAATCATGTTCTCAATTAGACTTATTGGAGTTTTGCTATTGATTTTAGCAAGAGCAAGATTGAATGGTTGTTTTTATTGTTGGTTCCTGGGCTATAGCAGAACTCTCTAGGACAGGGGTGGGCAAACTTTATGGCCCAAGGACCACATCTGGGCATAGAAATTGTATGGCGGGCCATGAGTACTCACAAAATTGTGGTTGGGGTGCGGGAGGGAATGAGGGCACTGGTTGGTGGTGTGGGGTCTGCGGTAAGTTCAGGGCGAGGGAGGGTGCTCCGGGCTGGGACCGAGGGGTTTGAATGGCAGGAGAGGGATCAGGGCTGGGGCAAGGGGTTGAGGCATGGCTCAGGGGTTCAGGCTCCGGGCGGCACTTACCTCAAGCATCTCCCAGAAGCAGCAGTATCTTCTCCCTCCAGCTCCTACATGGAGAGGCAGCCAGGTGGCTCTGCTACATGCTGCCCCGTCCGCAGGTGCCACCCTTGCAGCTTCCATTGGCCCAGTTCCCGGCCAAAGGGAGCTGCGGGGGTGGCGCTTGGGGCGGGGGCAGTGTGCAGAGCAGACCCCCTCTGGCTGTCCCTATGCGTAGGAGCCAGATAGGGGACATGCCACTGCTTCCAGGAGCCGCGCAGAGCAGCCCCTGATCCTGCTGCCCGGCTGGAGTGGGACAAGCCCCAGACTCCACTCCCCAGCGGGAGCTCGAGGATCAGATTAAAATGACTGGTGGGCCGGATGTGGCCTGTGGGCTGTAGTTTGCCCACCCCTGCTCTAGGAGCAGCTAGAGACCCTGCGGTGGGGGTCAAATTCCATAATTATAATAATACATTTAGGACTCCATACATCACAGTAGAATCTGCAGTGATGGCAATGGGAGGTTTGCACAAAGAACAAGAGCAAAATAGGCCTCTATGTAGTAACTAAATGCCATCCCTATTTAATATTTGTTCAGTGCCATAATTTTGTATTCATCATCACTTGGTGGGAAAATAATCTTTCGGATCCTTGATATTTTGACCCCCTTTTGCTTTCTCTTCCTTTGCCATACACTCTCCCTTTCCCACTCCCCACCACCTTTCCTGTCTCTGTGTTTATCCTTTCTTTTCTTCACCTTTTTTTTTACTGAGCAACTTTCAATCCCGATCCTCTGCAGATTTAGCTCCCACCACCCCACCCCATCTGCTGAAAGGAAGAACAGTGAAATAGTTAATAGTGAGATCCGAGTGTCCTTGGTAGTGTAACATTCCCCAGTTAGATTAACGGAAGATGGGGGAGTTCATGCCTTGCCGAGCCATTGGGTCCAGGCTGTCTGTAGACTATGGAAGACAACACTGCATTGCACTTCACACTGGAAAGGTAAGCTCTGCAACCATGGGGCTAAAAATATAATACAAAAAAAAAGCTGAGACTCTGCCCAATCTGAATATAGCATAAAAACCACATAATGCATCGAGTGGACTGGATACAGGCTAGGAGTCCCAAATCTGACACCTTTGCACATAAGGGGTATTTTCAGTAGAGATCACTTGGTTCCTCTGACAGCTCACCAGAGCCAGCATTGGGGAGCGTTCAGGGCAGTGTAAGGTGAATATGATTAGGCAAGTGTAGGCAACCTTTGCATGTTGGTACAAGAAGATGTACAGAATCAGGTAGGAAGGGCAGTTATTAGGCCAAAGTAGTAGTGGATGATATTGTACATTTGAAGTGTACCATGTATGGTTTTAAATCTAGAAAGGTGCCTTATAAAATCCACCTTAGCATTAAAACACAAACTTCTAACATAAAAGTCATTTTTCTCCCTAGGAAATAACTTGCATTCCCAGAGCTGGGGGAAAGGGGAGATTAATATAACATGTTGTGGCATGAAAGTAATATTAAGACTATGACCTCTAAGAATTCTCAGTCTCTCTGCAGAATGAAGGCCATGGGATTGTTCAGCAATGCTCTGTTGCCTTGACTTGGATCTTTGTTCTCAGCACTCACATCTCCTTCCCTGAGTCCAGGCCTGATGCTATTCTCTGCATTCAGGTTCCCCTACCTTTGCGTCCCCACCTCCAGCCTCCGTTTGTTCCTGGGCTTTCTGCCTCTTTCTGGCCACTGCCTGAACCTCACCTTTCTCTTTATTTCTGTCGGTCTGCTTCCCAAGTGCTGAACCTCTATGTTCTGCTTTCAATCTTCCTGTTCCCACAAATCATTTCCCATCCTTGGGCTCCAACAGCCAAATTCACTACTGATGTCAGTAGATTCAGTTCCACTAAAATTAACAGAATTGCACCCATTTATAGCAATACTGAGCTTGCCTCTGTTCTGTTGCCATGTTATTCTTTTGAACTTGTGCTGCCTTTCTTTGCCTCAGGCCTTTTCTCATTATGCTTACTTGTTCCTATAACAGGAGCACCTAGAGTCCTCAAGGAAGATCAGGCCTTCGTTGTACGAGGCACTGTACATACGCAGAGTGGGAGACACAAAGGAGCTTACACTCTGAACGTAAAAGACAGATGGAGGGTGGGTGAAAGGAAGTATTAGTTTTATCATCCCTATTTTGCAGATGAGGAACTGAGTCACAGAGGGATAAAGTGACTTTCCTAGCTCAATCAGAAGGCCTGTGACAGAGTTGGGACTTGAACTAAGATAGTCTCAGGCCCAGAAATCGCCAGGCTACCCTTTCTCCTTTCTCTCCCCTACCCCCTCTCTTTTTTGTTCTTTTCATTCAGCTTGGCTTCTCTGCATTGATTTCCAGTGCTGATGCCCATGAGCAGTGCATTCCTTCCTCCATACTAGTGCTAAATCACATGACCCTTGTCAATACACCAAAGAGCGTAGGATGTTTCACAGGATATTTAATACACTACTGCAATAATTTTTTAAAAAATTCTTATGTGTAAACTTTTGTGGGTGAGCAGCACTCAGTGTCACAACGAGTTGGATTCACAGAGCATGAAACCTTAAAAGGCTCAATTCTCTCTCTGAATTTTGAATCGATGACAGTCAAGTAAATAGGTTTCTAGCATGTCCTCCCACGCCTGTTTTTCTACATATGAATGGGGTATGTTTTGGGTATGAATAGAGACTGTGCAATGTGTCTCTTTGTCATCCTCCCTAAAAGAGGTTTGATGCAAACACAAATGCCTACAAGTCAGAATTTCACACCCCAACTCAACTAAAGAAGAAAGTATTGTTAGAAAGCAGGATGTTTGCACAGATATTTGCATGGCCACTGTGCAAAAGGCCTCATGCATGTAATTTAGAGAGAGTTTAAGAATTGTAACAGCTCCATAGCCATAGTGACCAAAGACAAGGCAGCTGTCAAAGAAGAACAACAGGGTAAGTTAGGTACTTTCAGGCTCTGTTTAATTATATTTAGGGTCTGACAGCAAATATTCAAAAGTGCCAGGACTATTTGCAGGCCAGCTCATCTCCAATCTAAATGGGAAAGTAACACATTTCAGAATCACTTCTGCTCCAACGAAGGGCCAGATTCTGCCACCCTTGTTCACACTGAGTAGCCCCTTCAATAGAACTCCTTACGGGCTAAAGTTCTACTCAGTGTGGTCAAGGATGGCAGAGACTAGTCTTTAATTTGGTCTGCATTCTACTAATTTAATGTGAAGAAAATGTATTACAATGAATCAGAGATGAGTCCAAGCCCAAAACCTGTAACCTCACGTTGTTCTCCCTAAACACTGGAGAAATCCAGCTTCAGATCAGCACTTTAGGATTGTCTGTCTGTCTCTCTGTAATGGGCCAATGCCAAATACTCCCAACGTTTGGGGAAGTTTAAATGCAAGATTAAACGTTGTGGCTTGGATCTATTTCTACAAGAAGGACATGATCCTGCTGTCATGGAAAAACTCCCATTGATTTGAATGGAGCAGGATCAAGTACTGAATGAGAATGAGTTAAAGTAATTAATACATGCAGAGCTTTCTCAGGACAGTCATAAGACACCATAGAAATTCCTAAATGGACAGATACCATTTCCGTGTTCTGAAACATTAAAAAGGTGTTCAACTCAAGAGAACGTGTAGGAAGAGTCCTGTGCCAGGCCTTGAATAAACATAGCTGCATAGTGATCAAACTGCCTTGCCTCAGAGTGATTTAAAGTTCTCTGGACCAGTCTAGTGGCAGTAATCACTACTATACAAAAAGACATAATTTCCATTCCTAATATACTGTACCTCGCTCCCCAGACCAGCAGCGCAGTAAAAACTGGACACTCAGTACATGGGAATAGAAGAAATCCTTTGTGTATTTCACCTGGGACTCTTTCAGCTGACTCTGTCAGGAAGCTTTCCACATCTTGTCCATCAAACAGATCATGTCCACAAAGTAGGGGACTTAGGAGGAGTGGGAAGGAAACGAATAGGCTGTGTGAGATAGATTGAAAATCCTGGGGGTAAAATAAGGAATGAGAGGAAAAAAACAAAATCATCCTGGCTTCTGTGCACTTTGGGATTATTGTGTAGGAAGATTTCTCTTGTTCTGCAACCCCTGCGCTACCCACCTCCATTAAAATCAGTGAAGCAGGGTTGAACGTGGCCTAAAATACTTAATAATTCAGCATTTCTCAAACTGAATCTTGCACCTCTCCCCGCCAATCATCTGGAGAAATGAATGGGAGAGTCACAGGCCTGTTCCCATTCCTGTCTCCAGCTCCCCACTGTAAGTGGATTGGTTCATCTGGTATCCCCCAAATGCCAGATTGTAAGCTCCTTGGGGCACAGATCATATCTCCAGATTTTGGATCACACCGAGCACTCATCAATATTCTACAGAGGTTTAGGATCGGAATACTTGGAACATAGCAGATTAAGGATAGGCAGTATAATTCACCTCTGTACAGAGGACTAGCACCATTTAAGTCTCACTTGGGCCCTCAAAACAGGCCTTAAAATAGACGTGAATGGTGTCCGTGGCTTGTGCTGGCCCTCTGCACAGGGCTGAAATTCACTCAAAGTGCATTGGCAGAGCTGTGTGGAGAAGCCTGCACAGCACCTGCCTGCATTTTGAAAAGCTGAAGCTAGTATGTATGGCTCACATTCACCACAAACTTCGAGAAGAGTAAAAACTATTTTCAGCACAAAGCATGCGTGATATCAGCAACTCTTTGTAATTACGGAGCAGATTTAAAAAATGGGTAAGGCTTGATGTAAGAGAGTTTCCATGTGTAGCACAGATGAGCATCATTGCAGGCTCTCCTGAAGCATGAAAAAAGGTGACCTTTGCAAACTGTACCTATTTCCCTGTCAGGCTTAGCATTTAATTTTGGGGGATAAGGATGTTATCACACAAAAGAAAGAGTAATAGAATTTCCAGTCTTTTATGGAGCTCCCTGACGTACCAGAATCATCATGGAGTAAGGAGAACCCAAACCCTATGATGATTTTAATCTTTACCACGTATCTTAGCAAGTTGGGTAGCCTGCCAACTGGAAAAATACAGAGAAGAGTTTAAAACTGAGGTCATTCCTTCAAATGATGCTAAAGGCATGTTGGCTGATTCATTCCCTTGCATTGGGTATATAACTGAAATTCCATTTCCCAGAAAGTCAAGTGTTCATTTAAAAATAGAGTCCTAGGGACTAAACCTCCATTCTACTCCCAACTTCTTCACATCTCAAATGAAGAACTGAGTTAAGACGGCCAGCAAAATCCTTGAAGATCTGCTTTAAATTGCATCAGTTTCTTCCATCATCTTGTCCCTGCCTTGTGTGAGTTTCCCTTATGAAATCAAGGGTCAAAGTCACTGAGTACGCACTAGCAAACTCTTTGTGCTTTCAGAAGAACACATTAGCTCCACACCCATGCAGGTGTCTGACTACATAGAGTTCACTGCAGGCTTTAATTACTAAGGCCTGATTTGGCAAAGATGCTTAAGCACATGTGTAACTTTAAGCACACAAGTAGTCCCATTGTTCCAGCTGTTTGGTATTGCCGGGTGACATGGACATCAATGAGACTAGGCTCATGCTTGAAGTTATGCAAGTGTTTAAGTCCTGTGCTGAATCAGGGCCCAATTGAAAAATTACATACAAGTGCAAATGAAACTAAATAAAATAGCAACATTGTTCTTCTAATGGGTAATTCACTTTCTGCTCCTAATTTATTATTTCTGTTGTTCACTTTCACCTACTAGATCATCATTTCTGCCAAATGCACTGAGTTACTGTAAATAAAACACAGCCACATTTTTATTCAGAAAGTCTCCCTATGAGAGCGGATCACTGCTAATAAGTTACAGACTGCTGAATGCCACAGTGTTGGCTGGTACGCTTTATTAAATAAAGGACATAGTTTAACACTTCAAAAAAGAGTTGTGTTATCATGGAACATTATAATAAAGCACGACCCAGTTCTTTCCCCATTATTTATTTTGTTACCATGGATATCTTCCACTTTCCCCGAGGACAGCACCCAAATCATTCCAGCGAGGCTTTTTTCTTTGTCAAACATATGAAAAGGTTTTATGTGGAATGCATTAAAACAGAGATTGCAGCTGTAAAGAGGAGCCTTCTGTGTTAACCTTTGAGACTGCTGGATCTGTACACTGTTGTTTTATTGGCAAGTCTAATATCTGGGTTGTCTGCTGAGCTATAAATTTGATGCTGATTGAATGTTTGCCAATGACTTCAGTGGGAGCAGGATCAGACCCCGTACTCCCTCCTTTGTGTGTAACATTAAACATTCAATCACAGTCAAATTTACAGCTCAGCAGACACCCCAGATATTAGACTTGTCCTCTCATTTGTACTTCTGCACAGTCTTTGTTCTAAGAAGGTATCAGAAAGCTGGCAATCATTTATATCAATTTTGCATTGAGAGAGAATTAAAGTAGTCCGTTCCAACACTATTACTAGCCTTTACATTAGAGCTCGTTGAAATTCTCTGAATTTTGTGTTTCATAAATTTTGTCATTGAAAATTCAATTTTTGACAGAACCCCTCCACCCCCCCCAAATGTTTTGTTGGAAAGTTTTTCCAATCAGTTTTAGAGCTGTTTCGAATGTATTGACATTTAAATCAATTTGGATGGAATTTCAAATTTCGTGAATTTTTTTTTAAAGTAGACCATTTAGAAAAATTCCCACTACGCTTTTTACTTTTTCTTTGAGGAGAGGAGCTCAAACTGAGTTACGATTGTTTACATACTTGCATATTCTAGACATGGTCTTTGCACCACACTTGCTTGATCTTTTGCATATTTGCCACTCTGGAGTTGTGAATTTACATCAGTTGAATTACCTTGTATTTTCTAAAGACCTGTTTCTGCTTTGTTGCCTATAGTGAATCTAGTTGAATTGTATATAAATACCCTATTGTTATTCTTTAACTGTTTCTCATATATATAGACATAAAAATGAAAGATGCTACTTCGTTTTAGGTAGGCCAAGGAATGTTAGGGAATATGCCAAGTGTTTCTGGATGAGAACTACATCCCAGAGAGCTGACGGGTAAGTGTGAATACTGCCATCTTTGTCCAAAAAAGGAATCTTTAAAACCATAAGGCCTTGATCCTGAATGGTGCTGAGTACCTACAACTCACATTGACTACAGGATCAGACCATGGGAGTTCTCTGCCTCTGATATCATCTCTTTAAAATTAACAGAAGAATCTAGGCTTTCAAGAACAGAACACATAATGCCTCTTGTGAGTAATATAACATATCATTTCCTTACTGGTAGAAATAAATAGCCTCATACCACCACTCACCATAACAATATCTTCAGTTGCAAATCTCAGTCTTAAGGGAAAACTACCCTAGGAAAATTGAACAGGTGCTTTTTAGCTTTGGAATGAATATGAGTCTGTCCCATCTATTGAAACATCCAACTGTAATGAGGTTAGGTGTCTTTTCCTGAAATCCCTAACACAGAATTCAGAAATTAACTCTGTGTAATTTATTGGAGTATTGGAATGTAGGTGTATTTTAAACTCTTTAAGTAATGCTATGCAATGTGAAATACTGCTTTATTTCCATTTCCGTTTACTTTTTTTTTTTTTAGCACAACACACGGTAAGTTTGACAGACAGAAACAGAAGTGAAAGTCTGTTCTAATACCTTCCCTGTAGATTCTTATTTTGAAACTTGCATGTGTATAGTCATAACTTTCTAGAGCACCGAAACTGAATAGATTTGTTTTATAAACACAGTGCTATCTCAGCCTTTGCTATGTGGCTTAAAAAGCCTCATTACTTGGACTTTACACATTAGTTTTTGTTTTGTTTTTTTTAATTCTCCATCCATCTAAATTAAGAACTTCAGCTGAACAATAGAAATGAAGGGGGTGGGAGAAAAAGTAATTCAGAGGCAGAGTGTAATTAACTGAGTGCTCCTGAGGCTGTGGTAGGACTGAGCTTCCCAGAACTCAATAGGAAGTTAACCTAAATCAGTGCAACTAGGAAGTTCTTAAAATTTTTCTGCTATCCTTCTCAATTACATGACTGAAACTTCTAATGAACTATCTATCTCATTAAACTAAAGAGATAATCCATTCTAGTGCGAGGCTGGCTGCCAAAGAGTTCATGTTGTTCAAGGAAATGAAGGGGTTCAGCACTCCATGTTATTAACATGCCAAAACAACAACAAAATCTTTTCTCATGGTCCAGAATGTTAAACAGACACAACCAACTTTCATTAAAAAGCCACATTTTCTGCACAGTGTTTTCCCCAGAGAGACGAACATTTCTTTTCCATAAGTGGGATGAGTTTTGCACTTCATTAAATGTCTTGATCTTTTCATCACATTAGCCTTTAATCCAGCAACATAATATTAGTTTGCCTGGATTAATGATTACGACAAACGTGTGTGGGGAGCAGAGGGTTGGAGAAATGTAAGAGATCCTTCAAAAAATTATAGGGAGTGAAAACCCCAAATTCAATGTTAAGTTTTCTTAAAAGAAACAGTTCATTTATAATGGATATTTTAAAACTTTTATTTTAGTGGGGTTAGGGTGACCAGATGTCCCAATATTATCGGGACCATCCTGATATTAGGGGCTTTGTCTTATATAGGCAACCTATTACACCCCTGTCCCAATTTTTCACACTTGCTATCTGGTCACCCTAAGTGGGGTTAAAGTTTTAAAGGTCTTTAGTTCTCTCTTGATTAAGATTTTCACTCAGTTTGTTAACTATCTAACTACTTACTTACATGGCTTCCCCCATTGTAGTATCTGAACACCTTGTAAACAAGGTCTATGGCTCCAGACAAAATCAGATTCCCTTTATGTTGGCATTGTACAAATACATAATAAAAAACAGTCTCTGCCTCATGACAGCATACTGTTATTTGAGATGATATGCAACAAACAGTTGTGACAAAAAAAAGAAAGGGAAGGGGGGGATGGAGGATGAGGGTTATGAAATTAAGAACACATAGATAGTTAAACTACAGATTTGTGACTAGAAATGTAGGCAAAAAAGTTAAACGGGACCAGTTATCGTGGCCAAGATTAAACTTTACCCTCAAAAATTGCTCAGTATCTTTCTACTTTGTCAGGTTTCAGAGTAGCAGCCGTGTTAATCTGTATCCGCAAAAAGAACAGGAGGACTTGTGGCACCTTAGAGACTAACAAATGTATTTGAGCATAAGCTTTCGTGAGCTACAGCTCACTTCATCGTGGCTCTCAAATGATTCAGGGTGGAATTTGGCTGACATCACATTTTTTTTTTTTCAAAACAAAACGCTGGATGACATGTGGATCTGGAAATCCACTCCATTTCAGAGATAGCATCATACTAGCAAAGCCAAAATGTGATGCGGAAGCTGCTGTCATGATTTATAAACACAGGAATAAATACCACCAAATTTCAGAGACCCACAGTGCAGATCTGACACTACCATATGCCCCTAATAATCCGTGCAATGTGTTTTCAATCTGGATATTGCAGTGAAATAAAGATACGGTAAAAATCTCAGGCTCCAATTCTGCAAACACTTAACATATGCACTTAGCTTTAAGCTGTGAGTCGTTCCATTGACTTCAGTGAAACTATTCAGACAAGTTAAGTTAAACACATGGATGAATTTGCAAGATTGAGGCTTTAAATACCTTGGCTGCTTGTAGTCTAGTATATATCCCTAAAATCCTTCAATTTCCTATCACAGCCTTGCCAACTATTCCCAATAAATAACGTAACCATGTGAAGGGTTGTATTTTTTAATAACAGTTCTTAAATGAATAAAAATTAAGGGAAACAAATTTGTAATAAGATATGTATCATAATCAAACTCCTGAAGGTCTTGAAATATTGTACGGTATAGATTTTAAGGATACAAATCATCCTTAAAATGTGTGGCTTGAAATGCAGAGGGTGGGAGGGGAAGGGGAGCAGTAATTGTTATTTTTCAGTCCATGACACAGTTTGTAGTTGGGGAGTTTGGAAATAACATTTGGACATTTCCTGATTCCATGTGTTGTTCCCATGTGGTCATATGTGTAAATATATTAAAAAAGAAGTTTTTGCAAAGCTATATTAAAGCTCAGTTACATTCAGTAAGTTGCACTGATAAAATAAAGCCAAATCAAAAAATGTTTACCCTGAATGCACACAAATGGAATTAGGGCCAGATCTACAGTAGAAACTTTTGCCAATATAATAATATCAATGAGGACTGTGATTATTTATGACTTTTTTTATACTGGCAACAAGCCAGAGTGTAGATGCATCTTATACTGACAAGAGTTCTTTTTGCCGGTATAATTTATACCAGCTCCCCAAGCAAAGTAAGCTATACCGACAAAAAAACTTTTTTGCCAGTATAACTGCATCTATACTAGAGATATACATATACTATATGTTTTTACCATAACAATCACACCCCTAAGTGATATTATATTGGCAAAAGTTTCTAGTTTAGACCTGACCTTAGATTACATTTAAAACCCAGAAATGCAGGAACAATGGTGCTGGTTCCAAGCATTGCTAATTAATATTTATTATATAGGCCCTAACTCTTAGGCAAGGCACTTAAGCAGGTATCTAACTTTACTCATGTGAGTAGTAGCCCTATTGGCTTCAAGTACCTGGCTGAATCACAACTATACACGGGTGTGCTGTAGACGTTTAAGACCAAATCCACAGCTGATTGATATTACTTGTAATCTCTGATTGACTAACGTGAGCTTTGGATCATACCCTTAGGGTGTGATCCTGAACCAGTGGGGTCAATGGGTGTTTAACCAGCAATATTAGGTGCTTAGTGACTGCTTCAGACAGCCAGACTAATTTATAATTCTGCAAGGTTTGGGTTTGTGCAGGTATGTCTGCTGGCAAACAGTGTGACTGATCTAGACAGAACCAATGTACAGCCTGTGAATTTATGATGCTGTTTGTTTTCTATAAAGGAAAATGTCCCATTTAGGAAATATGGCTTTTTTTCTTTTTTCAACAGAAATTAAAGATACACTGGTATAGTGGTTAATGCTCCAAATTCATGGACAGTAATAAAAATAATGTTGTCCAGAAAGCAGCAGGAGGCATTCTGGAGAGAAAGAGACAGGCTAATAGAATGAATAGAAATGTTTGCATCATTGCCAGATGGGTGACCAGGCTGATTATTGTACTTGGCTTGCTCAGCTCTGCAGTGGAAGAGGACTTTCTAGGTAACTGTACACAATGTATTTGGGTATGAAAATGGGACTGCCTCAAAAGAAACAGAAACCCATGGGATTACGGAAGGATTTAGTGAATTAAATGGATGCATAATGTTGTCATGTTGATCTCTGACTGCTCTCATTCTCTTCCCACCCTTTCTGTCTCTCTCTCCCGGACATGCCAATGTATTAAAATAAATCAGCACTAATTAAATACACTTGGGCAGTCTTACTTTAGCTTTCAAAAAACCCACCCAAAAAAAAAAAATCTATGATCAAGTAATACTACATGTTACTGAAACTGACAAAAGAATTCTGAGTTAAGGATGAAACTCCACCTTCAGTGATCCTACTACAAATGTTTAGGTGAGGTCCCATATGTATAGCCACCATTGCTTGGACTGACTGCTAAACCTGAACACAGTGATAGGTTAAAAATATAATCTCAGCCTTTAATCTGGATTTTCTGTTTGCTTTTGTTGGTTTAACTCAAAATCTTTTTGTTTACTTGAGTGTAATTTGTGGTGATTTGTAACAGATTTAAAATAAATTTTAAATTTTAATAAAAGAGAATAAAATCAGAACAATATTTGTATACAACTTGTATATACTATATCGCTGTTAAACATGCAGTAAATCAATCCGAAACTTGGTAATTGTTTCTCCCATTGCTGTTTATCAGAGATGAAGAGGTACAGTACAGTATCTCCTTACAGTGACTTCCGATTAACATTCATGGGACTTTAATTAAGGAGAGAGCATTTCTTAAAGAATTTAACATTTTTAATGAGCTGCCGGAAGCAAACAGTTTCAGTACTATGTCTTATGTGGGATATTCTCTACAATAAATCTTTTGTTTGATTACCAAAGGAGAAGTAGCATAACACATAGAATACCTTTAATCTCACCTGCCATTTCTCATCCCACGGTTCTTCCTTCAGGTGCTCTAGAAGGTAGGAGGAGCACAACACAACAGACCCGTGTTGGGTTTTTGTTTTCAGGGTGGGTTTTTTTAAAAACAACAACTCTACATTGATCAAATTTATTTAGGACACAGACTGGGATCATCATTTCCCTCACCTTGTCTTCTTCAATTTCTTGACACGCAACTTATCTTAGAGCCTTTTGTTTAGTCTCATAATTAAGCAGTGAGTCAATAGCCCACAAGTATTATGAGTGGAGCCAGACATGATCAGCAAGCTTCACTGACCACCTGTTCCAAGCAGTTTCCTGTGTGGGCGGCCAAGTTCAGAGGCACTTAAAATATGAGTTACGGTAAATTCTCTTAAACTTCTGTACACACTAGAGGCACTCTGAGTTGTTAAAACTGGAAGGAATTTTACTTGATTACTATGGGCATGAGTCTCCTCTTGCTTACTTACATCAGTTTAGCTTTGCTGACTTCAGTAGAGTTACTCCAAATTCTATGCCAGGGTAGGTAATAGCAAGAATCAGGTGCTAAATAATCAGTCCAGCCACATTTCATTGCCCTTGTTTGCACATATATTATTGGTTCTTGTAACCATTGGTCCTGTCTTCCTGCCACTCCCCACAGTCAATCAGCTGTCTCCATGCCCCTACTGACTGCAGCAAGTGTCCATGGGACATTTCTTAGGGTGTTACCAAACTGCGTACTGCAGGACAAGTACTGTTTTCTCCCTCACTGCCCCTCACAAGAGGTGGGTTAATGGATCTCCCTTGAAGACATACTAAGACATGACTTTATGTTAACATAGTTTAGGACTGAAACAGTCCCATCAAAAAACAAGAAAGAAAATCAGAGATTAAAATTATGACACCAAAAGGGACAGGGGAAGGATATGCATAACATATCTAGTCTTAACCTTTGCCAAAAGTGTCCTAGGTAGGTACCATTCATGAAGTATGCACCTTTTCTCTCTGACTCTTTTGGGAGTCAGTATACCAGGAACACACCCTCTAGTCTCATGCTATTCTTGCCCCAAATCGGATTCATAGCACCATTATACTTGTCAGGCTTCTTGGATGTGCCTGGCTTATTATAATACCAAACTCCGCCACAGAGAGATGTACCCGAGTGTGTCTCTGCAGATATTGGAGACACAAGGTGGGTGAAGTAAAATCTTTTATTGGACCAACTTCTGTTGGTGAGAGACACAAACGCAACAGAAATTGGTCCACTATTACCTCACCCACCTAGGCTCTCTAATATCCTGGGACCAACATGGCTACAACACTGCATATAACAATTTGCAGTTATTGGTTCATCTCTCATGTCACAGTCACCATGCCAGTATGTTTCCGGCAGTCACTTGCTATTGCAGTCACTACTTTGGATAAACAGTTTTGGTTTCTGTTTTTCTGCACACCTTTCACGTCTTCCATCCAAATAAGCCTCCTGCCATTCCACTGACTGCCCTTTGTTCTGGCCTAACAACTATACTTCACCATGTGAATTGTCCTGGCTGGTGAGGAGTAACTGAATCCAGCTCATACTGACTTTAAAGAGACAAGACCCATATCTTCTTGTTATTGCCTCTTAACTTTATTCTATTCTACCTCAGGATGAATTAATCCCAGTTTAATGCCAATCTGTCACAGCTATGTTTGTATAGACAACATTTTCTATAGAAAATTAGATATGCTCTCCTTTGTAAAATTACTATGTATAATATTATAGATGATAACTAAAGTATGTATAAAATATATATCACTGAATGTTTGGAGGTGGATGGAAATGCTATTTTAAAAGCTTTCCTACAAGGATGTATCAACTAATTAATTGTGATAGTGAGCGTATCAAATAGAAGTCAAATCCCTGAACATACATGACTGTTATTCAAGTTATTATTAATATTACTTTAACACCAGAGCTGGGCCAAAAAAGGTAAAGATTTTTTGGGGGAAAAGTTCAGAAGTGTGAACATTTTTTGTTTGATTTGAAAATTGAGACTTTTTTCATTTTTCCAGATGAAAAACGTTTAGTTTTGGAATTCCTGACTCCTGGCCTAGAACATGCTTGTCACCACTAATTCCTGTTTATCCAACTTCTTACTGTAACGGATAGTTCTAGGGTCATTCTCACTTACACTATGGCCCCTTTCGCCACTCTGGCAGTGTAAAGGGGGCCTTAAAGTAGGTGTAAGTGTAATTTCCTCTGACTAAAGATTTTAAAGGCCACTAGAGAGGGAATATATGTGATATCACAGCGACGTTAGGCCGCTAGTGTTCATGCCCAAGGTTTATAGAACCCCACTGATGTTCGGATAAAACTGCACAATCTGTTATTTTTGAAACAATAGCTACCTATAAATACCCAAAGCTGTAACTTATCAGAACAATTTGTTAACATGTGAAAGCAAACCATGCTTAGGAATGTCATTCATTCACCAAAGCTTGAAATATTGAAAGATCTATTCATTGGGTGTTCTTGAATATGGCCCTATCCCTAATTCCTACTCAAAGGTAGTGCCTGAATGGGGCAGGGTTGGGGTAGGAAGAGGAGTTGCGGCTGGTAAACTCTCCACCAAGACTGATGGTCTGTTCCTCCTTTTTCCTCCATGAGAAACAAAGGCTATGGCAAAAACTATCTATAACCCCTACTTCCCCACTACCAATCCATGCACTGGTCGTAGGGCTTCAAAATGGCTGTGATTGACAAAAAAGCACATCCAACAGTTACCTCCGGAATCTAGGAAAGAGCATGAACTATGAGTATTTTATAGCTGACTGCTTTGATTTCTCCCTTTCTTTATGCTGCTCAACAAGAGGCAATGCCATCTTTCTCTCACCCACATACTGACCTATGTCCTTCAGCAAAGGAATCTCTGCATATGCCACTTTGATAAAAAAAAAAACCTCCTTCCCTTGCTGCAGTCAGTGTTCTTGCTTATGGTCAGGGGCTCAGCACATTGTCACGGTTGTGAGTGAGCATATCTTGCTGAACTGCAAGGGGAAAGTGAAAAATCAATCAACCAAGTAACTGTCATTTAATCATTTTGGCCCCACACAGGGAGACAACTGTGGGAAAAGTTGTGGCTGGTTTATGAGGAGGGAAATGGGGGCTGGCTGTAATGGTCCCTCCACAGAGCTGCCTTCATCCCTCCTAGGAAGGCATGTAGAAAAAAGGGGAAGAAGAAAGGAGGATACGCCACACGACCCCACAAGGGCATTGATTTATTGATTACATAAATAAAATGATTTAACAACAACTAAATAAATGAGTAAACAAATAATTAAATAAATAAAATTGATGTGCAAAAAGATTAGTAAGCATTGCTCTAATCCTACCTGCTCTGGCTCAAATTCCGGTCCGGTTGCATGCCACAACAAAACTCTTGTTACTTTCAAGACCAGGATTGGGCCCTCTGTGACTCAAGAATCACAGAACACAGCTGATACCTTAGTAGCCAACCAGGAACAATCATGCGGCCATTTTGTGAGGGTGAGGAGGGAGTATAGCGGGAACATCTCTGCATTGCTGGCTAGAGTTGGGGATAGCATTTCCCATTGATCTCCTCTGCAATACTTTATCGGGCCTCTTCACCCATCCAATCCACATCCTTATGAGTCCCACAAAACCAGGGGAATGGATGGGAAATTGGCCTTCCCTTCCACCTCTTTTTCCCCCATGATATTCTGGAGAGCTGTTTGAAAATGTGTGAAATGTGAAACTTTTACATTTTTCATCTAAATTTTGAATTTCAATTAAAACACAAGTTGAAATTGTCTATGGAAACTCGTGAGGAAATGTGTTGAATTTTTCAACCAGCTACAGAGCTGGTAGAAATTTTTCAACATTTTACATTTTGATGGCATAGTTCATCAACATTTCGAATTTTCACACAAAAAAGGGACAATTTCGGGGAACATTTTTTTGAAAATTACTTCCCTTTTTTCAACCAGATTTAATGTTTGGTGACCAGGTTTTTCATGTACAAAACACTTCGATATTAGATGGAAACTGTGGGGGCATTAATATTTTCTTTTGTTACAGGCAAAGACCTGGTATGGCAGCTGTGGGTCTTTAATTATCTGCTTCTCCTCCCAAGACCTACAAGGTCACCAATGAAATCTTTACAATTCTGCCTTCAGAAGTAATTAATGTGACCACTGCATGCTCTGCACTTACTTTAGGCAATCTCTAGGGCATACGGAGAAGACTGCAGTAATGTCAATTATTTGCAATAGGCATTTATTAAAATTTTCATGGTGATTGCTGTACTGACCCACTCTCCCTGCCCCATATGACTCTCTCTTAACCTCACCACTATGACAATTTGTGCCATTTCCCCAAACTGTGCCTGTATCACAGCCTCCCAGCTGTTGTTCCCCCAGACTATTCCTCACCCTCAACTGCATGTCATATCCATCCTCGGCTTCTTCTTTCAGCTTCTGGGAGAATGCTGGAAGGTCTACTCCCACTCTTCCTCTCTCTTCCTGACTGGGGTGAAGAAGGCAAGCTCTTCTCATCGCTGGCATCTCTTTCTCTCCTCTCCTCCCTAAATGGGAGAAGGTCCCTGATTTTGTATCCCCCCCGCCCCCTTTTGCTCTCAGCATAGTAAAGCAACAAACCACCAGAGGAAAAAAAATGCTTGCTCTCATGCTTGTTACAAAAACAGAACTTTGCAAAGCACTGGTGAAGGGTGAGTGCAAACATTTTCAATCAAAATATGCAAGACTATGTATTAATCTTAAGAGGGACCATTGACCTCAGTTAATATTTTGCAGGGGCTGAATGACTAGTAAACCTATGGGATGACTAAATATTTCTAGTACTCTGGTGTTTCTTTTCAGCAACCTAATCTGCAAAAATCATAACTTGATCCAAATAGGAGTAATCTCCACAGATGAGTCAGAGTAAAACTTGATTATATGATGTACAAATCATAAACCTCACAAGGGAGGTTTTGTCATTCTGAGAAAGTATGTGGTAAAACTGATACTGAAAAATGAGTTATTTAATTTTTCCAGGAAGAAGATTAGCCAGGATTTCCCTTAGACTTAGCTAAGGATTTCCTTAATTTTCCATTCTGCGATCTGGGGCTACTTAATTAATTGGTTAAAACAATTACATTAAAATGCTGAAGTGCAGCGATGACAAAATGTGCCATGTAGTCAAATGATAATCACATTTTGGTGTGTTTCCATTCTGTCCCTAGTTATGATACCTAATATTGCTAAACATGGTACTATGAGCATTATGTAGAGAGGAGTCTAAAACAGAATATTGAATCCAAACCCCAATGACTTATGGGAAAGTCTGGATCTGACTCTGAGCTTTGCAGGTTGGATTTTTCCTCTATAATGGGCCCAACCTGCAATTCTTAATCTGAGCACCACAAAATTTGGGGCAAGGGGATGAGTAGGATCTCAGATCCAGGACACAAGTTCATAGTTCAGGTCCATTTCCTGTATCATCGTTATCTAACTGATACATGATGGGACAAATTCAGTGGGAGCAATGCCCACTTTTGCCAATATTGAATTTGGTCTAGTATTTTGCTTCTCTGCTGTTCTTACACTTAATTACTCTGGTGTGAATGTGGATTAACCCCAGTGAAACCCACATACTTAAATCAGATTTATCCTGATGTAAACAAGAGCAGAATTTGGCCCCTAGTTTTCCTGTCAGACTTAGTTTGTCACCAAAACTGTAAACAAAACAAAAAAAAAACTTGAGTTTTGGTTCATAGGGGTGTGTGTAAGCCTTTATTTAAATTCAATCTGGGTGCATTTGCACCCTGCAAACCAGATGCCAATCTCATTTACACCTGGGTAAATTCAGAATAACTCCATTAAAGTAATTAGGTCTGATTTTCCACTGCCTTACATCTGGTTTAATCATTTACACCTGTAAAAAATGGGTATAAAGTGCTACTAGAATGGTCAAGTTTGAAACCTGCCTTGCAGATGTTTAAATGCCTACCAAGGGTAAGGCACTGAAGATTCAGGCTCAAGGGCTGTACACCAGAATTACCCAAATTTGAAGATGGCCCATGATTTCTTGGTTTGTAGCTGGTTTTTTTTAAACATTCAGACTGAAATCAATTCAAAGTGAAATTCAATTGACTGCATATCCTCATGTTCTGTTGGGTCTTACTGCCAATCATGTCAGATGCACTTGAAAAGAGACCCAGGTTGCTGGAAAAGTTTGCAAATCTTCATAAACTTTTGGATGGACCTGAGCTGAGTTTCAAGCTTCACATGGTCTTGGGTTCTGTAATATAAGTTCCACAGCTTCACTTCCTATTTGAATAATTAATTCAAATAATGCTTGAAGGACTCAAGCCAATCTCTAACTATTAGGTCAAGGATGAAACTTTCATGGGTGGCAGATTATCCTGGATCTTGCACCTTCTTCTGAACCAGCTGGTGCTGGCCTTTGAAAATGGTTAATATTCTCAAAAGATGAAACTGTAGCATCCTTAACTGGCTGATGTGTGAAGCTCCTCCTTCTTTGTGATGTTAGCCACAGCAAAAGAATTCAGATTCAGCAGCCCAGAAACTACAGCTCTAAGGAGTCAAGAAAGCAAGATGAGAAAGCTCTTCAGTTGTGTTACTCTGATTTACACTCGCTGGGGATCTGGCCTTTGGAGTCTAACTCTGGCATATCCGTCCAGACTAACTGCTGTCTTTAGAAGTGGCATAAGATTCCAACTGTTCAGATGGAAAGAGGTGAAAGCATGGTCCGTGAGGAGTTCAGTACTGGAATGCTTTGGGAAAGCAAAGGAGTTTTAATGAGGAATCTGAAGGGAGAAGGAGAGGCAACTTGGCCTCCCAATAAAGCGCTTTATAAGGAAGACGGCATTATATTTTTAAATAATCATTGCTGCAGTACAAGGACTTTTTTCACAAGTGAAATAAAAATAAAAATCAACAGCTTCCATCCTGACTTAGCTTGAAGTAAAAGGGCACAGGCTGACAGCTAGAATTTAACCAGATTGGGGAGCGGGGGAGGGGGAGTCAGTAGGGACTCTTCTCAGTCAGCGTTGTTAATGAACTGACAAGCAATTAGAAAGAACTCCTGGCATGCAGTACTATGGCACATTCATATGCACATTTTACTGTGGAGTACTAGACAAAGACTTCCAAAAGGTCACTAGACAGCATGAATACAATGCTACTGAGAGACTGTTTTCTGGGAAACTGAATTAAGTTGTTCACTAAAATTTCACTGCCATGAACTACAAAATATTCCAATTCATTTCAGCCATTTCTTGTAGAATGAGACATTTTTTGGTTCCTGCTCACAGCTACACAAAGCTGGTTTGAATTATCTGGTACCTGCGTAGTGGTAGAGTCTGCTATGCTGTTATAACTTTAAACATGGACATAGCTGGATAGGAATGAAATAGGATCACATCAGTGGCCTGGTTTTATCAAGGCTTAAGCTATGGCCAAAGTTTTCAAACTTGGGAATTCCTAACTCCACAGTTAGGCAGCTAAATAAAATTATCCTGATTTTGAAAGATGCTGAGTTCCTGCAGCTGCCATTGACTTTAATGTGATTTGGTGTTATTCAGCACCTCTAAAACTCAGACCACTCCTATTTAAGTACCTAAATATGGTGTTAGGAGCTTAACTGTGGGCACCCAGACACTTTAGATAGGACTGATTCGTCTGGAGCCAGAGCACCATATGGGGATGGAGATGGGGAGCCAGGAGCACAGAGCTCCTGGGCCCTCTGTCTCCATTCTATGGGAAGTGATCCTATAGTTTGTTTAAAATAACTCCATAATGGGACCAAAAATATGACTTTTTGCACTCCATTCAGAGCCCACCACAAGTGTGAAATGCAGCCTTTTCAAGCCTGATTTATAAAGAGTGAGGTTGAAGAGAATCTGTTACCCTCACTCTGCTTCTGGCATTCACCTGTACACAGCGTTTTCCCCAGGAATTGAAATTAGGGGAGGTCAGGGCCGATGACGGGTGAGACCATAAAGGTGAAGGTGGACTGTACGGCACCATAGTAAAAACTGAAAAATGTTTCATGACCATTTTATTAGATTTAACTCATGTTTTAAAATCATCACACATATTAAAGTTGGCTACTCAAGCCTTCTATGAAGCACTACATCTACATCTTTCTTGGTTTCTTGTTATAATTTTGCACAACTCTGTTAATGAACTTCTTTAATGCAATGTATTTGTCTTTGGTGGCTTCTTGTGTGTCTGGTACTGCCATTCCTTCAATT
This sequence comes from Lepidochelys olivacea, assembly GCF_965140295.1. Classification (NCBI taxonomy): domain Eukaryota; kingdom Metazoa; phylum Chordata; order Testudines; family Cheloniidae; genus Lepidochelys; species Lepidochelys olivacea. The sequence goes on along the minus strand of NC_140411.1, from coordinate 165,286,026 downwards.
GATATGCTCATTAGTTCATTCACATGATCAGGCAGAAGGCGACTTCTTTCAGAACACAAAATTCTAGTCAATGATGAAAAAGGACTCAACTGTAGCTGTTGTGACTGGGAGTAGCAAGAGATGAATTCCTACTTCTTTCATCCTAGGAAACAGCATAAAGTTCGGGTCGAGCCACTAGTGATGATAAAAAAGAAATTGAAGTCAAATCTTCATTCATTTGTCGTACGATATGCCACTCTGTGTTCAAATTCTCTATTCTGTCCTGAGCACATGGCAGCCCCATTTCTGGTCGTGCCTCACTCCACTCAACTGTTGGTGTTTTATAGGACAGGGATCTGTAAAAGCTATGTAGAGGTTGAGTAGAATCTAGAAGTTGCTGTTGTAGATTTTTAAGAATCAAGTCTGTGTACTTTTTCAGTTGTCTTAACAAACACTTCTTGTCCTCTTCACTTAAGGATTCAATATAAATGCCTTCATTAATCAACTTCTGGACTGAAGTCTGCTTCTTCCAGTACGTTTTCAATGGATAGCTCTCTGATTGATCCAAATGTAGCTTCTATTGCTGGACAAACATCTACTACTGTTGTAGCAGATGCCTGGATGGCATTGTTTAATGACCCAAGTGGTTTCAACAGTAGACTTACAAGAGAGAGAATGGCAATAGTCTTCTCTGAATGTAGTAGCAAAAGTAATTCACCAGCCTCACTACTTACATCCATCCCATTTTGGTAGATACTTTCCAAAGCCAGTAATAACAGCTGGAGTAATTTTAAGACAACAGCCAAGGATCGCTCATGAGAAAGCCAGAGGGTTTTCCCAGGTTGGACTAATTTGAACTTCAGTCCCAGTGTATTTTCTATATTTTCCAAGATATTCAGTCTTTTTGGACTCTTGCTGAAAAAAGAATATAATGAAGACATTAAATTTCTAGCTTTTTTAATGTCTTTTGAAGAGTCTGCAGCTCATACTAGCGCTAGTTGGAGTAGATAGCCTCTGCAGTGTGTATAGGAGAGATTAGGGTTACGCTTTTCTCTGAGAAAAGCTTGTACTACACCATGTCTTCCAGAGAAGTTTGCAGCTCCATCAAATGCACAAGCAGCCATCTGTTTGGGGTCCAATTGACAAGCATTTAACTTTTCTAAGATGTAGGTTGTCACAGATGCAGCCGATGTGTCTTCTATAACTTGAACATCTGGAAATGCACCTACTGGCCTACCACTGAGATCAAGATAGCGTACACAATGACTCAATATTTGATGCCTATTTGCATCGGTGCATTCATCAGCCATGTATGCAAATTTTTTGAATATGGTGAGAGAGTTCTTTATTTTTTCAACTGTTGAGTCTTTCACTGTTGCACAACGTGCTTCTAGCCAGTCAGTTGAGTTTCTTGCAGAAAGATAGTGAGCATTTGCTGGTCTTGTTTGGAATCAGTGTTCAACTTCATGATGAACAAGGGACAATGCACTTAACATTGGCCTCCCTTTTGTAGTGTGTGGTATCTCTTGCTTAAATAGAAAGTATGATGCCACAGCCATGTTTGTTCGCATGAACTGTGTTGTGTCTCCAGCATTCTTAACAGCCTCATTAACACTCACCAGTGTTGTCCTTTGTCAGTGGAGGCTCAGCGTTCAGAGGTGCTTTCACATGAGCTCACCTCCCAGGTGGGGGTCAAGAAGGCACCTTGCTCGTTCCTCCAGCTGTTCACTGTTCACTCTGGCCACTGTTGTTCGTTGTGCCACCGTTCACTCCATCGCTCTGTTGCCAATGGTCCTGCGCCATCACCTTCTGCTGCCACCTGCCACTGTGACCTCTGCCAGTTGGTCTCTTGAGGTTCCACCGGCTCTCAGTGATTTTAGCTGAGCTCTCAGTGTGGGAACCTCACTGGTAGTGCAGATTGGGCTGTCTTTTCCACAGAAACACTGTCCCACAGCCGGTCTAAGCACTTAGACCTGATTATCAGTGATTTCAGCTGTAGTGGTCACTTAACAAAACAAAAGACTATCTATGGAGCCTAATCAGCTCTGTCTTTAAACAGTGGAGAGGGGCAGTTCAAACAGTCCTTGTGACTCAGGCAGACCATCAAGCAAAACACCTGCCCCCACTCTCTCTCAATGCCCTTAATCAACACAGGCTAAGTACAGTTCTACTGCCCTTTATGCATACAATAAGAACAATAACATTTCATCCCGCCCCCCCCCCCCCACATTCAAGTGATTTGTAACCCAAGCCCAGCCAAAATCTATCATTTGGGCAACACAGCTCTGTTTGCTGGATACCTAGGTAGATTAGTTGTGAATGTAAACAGAATCTGGTTCTGAAGTCTTTCTCCCCAGCCCCAAGCTCATCACTGGCTGTCAGAGAGAGCTCATTTAGACTTTGCTTACAAATCATAATTTGAAATTATTAGGTTGGCCAACATCACTGAAATGAATGCACTGACATTGTCATAAAAAACAATAGCTGTATAAGGAAGCTAGTCTATGTTCATACTTTTCAAATCTATTATACTTTTCAGATACATGTATTTTATCATACACCTTATATTCTTTTAAAGTATGTATTAATGTTTCAATTTCAATTCAAATTTCCAAACAATCACTAAATTGGCAACACTGCATGTAACTAGTTCACAAAACTTGGGGGGGTGTTGGGGAAATCCATGCCTGTAGACCTATAGATCTACAACCCCATGGGCTTGCGAAGAACAGCTCTGTTGGGAGGGGAGGTGATGATTCCCACATGCGTTCTACAACCCAATTCTGCACTATTTTGTGCCTCTCTGTTCACATAAAGTCTCTAGAAACTGTCAAGGGAAATATCAAGTCCAGGGCATGACAATATCTCCTTCCCTTAAACTCCATAATAGTCTCAGCTTCCCCCCAACCCCAGAAAATGGAGATTAATCTCTCCCAATCTTCATCAGGAATTTACTCATCATCCTTAAAGAACCAAAAGACACTGTACTTTTTCACAAGGCCTCCAAAACATTCGGCACTTTGGGCTCAATTGTTCCTTGGCCCCTGCCACCACACAGGGACACAATGGGAGTTAGATTTTCCCCCTTCTTCCTCTCTGCAGGCTATACGGACACTGCCTCCCACTCCTCCACCCAACACATTTACAGGGGTGGGTCAGTAAGAGAGTGAGACTTGACTGGGCCCCTCACACACTGGCCGACATAAATTACTATCCCTCATCCCCTGAGCAGAGGAGAAGCAGAGGTCCGGGTCCTTCTTTATGTTGCTCCTCGAGTGGCACAGCTGCACGATAGCCTGTAGTCAAGGCTTGTGGCAAAGCTTCAGTCTACACTTAGAAAATGCCAAAAGCATCTCATCTGCTGAGCAGATGGTACTGAAAAGAGACCATGCAAAATAAAAGCAATGGTAAAAGGGACCAACTGTAGAACGCTTCCTCAAGTTGGTGAACACTTACACATCAACAGGCCCTCTTGCACAAGTACTGCTCACATATATGGATAAAGGTTCCACAATTGGTTCACAGTAGATAGTCATCTACCTTTTTCCTCATCTAGGACTTGACCGTCAACTCTAACTCATTTTGACTTAGTCACACAAGTAGCCTGTTGAGGTCAAGCACTACTCAGTGTGAGTAAGAGTAGCAGTATCAGGCCTCATATGTCTTATTGAGGGAAGATAGTTTAGTAGCTTTTTGGCTGACACTGGCTACTAAGTTTGGTAATGCTTTGCTGATAGCTTTGGACTGTTCACTGTTATCTACATAGGGCAGATACTTCACAGACTTTCCCTCTCCCCTAGATTCTGGTACCTCTTGTTGCCACCCTGCAGTATTTCCTGGACATTTTCCATTCTCTTCAAATGCTGTAGGTGTAAAAAATCAACTGAGGCACTGTTCTTTGGCATATCTGACCTGACTCACACCATGTTGCAAAGTGGAACAGAAAGCAAACATAATGGAATGAATTTTAAGTAAGTTTTGTGACTAAGACATGGAATGCTTAGAGCATGAAAAAGACTAGCCCCAAAAAAGTATTCACACTTCATAGTTGCTTTCAGGTTAACTATATAGTTAAACCAAACTAGGGCAACATTCTGCCAACAGGTCCTTCTATTTCATTACAAAAAAACAAAAGAAAACAAAAAAATCCCCACACAATAACTAACCCAAAACACGTTTTGTTTCATTTCTTGGATTTCTATTCCAGGAGATGTTACCATCAAACCAACTCTTTCTACATATCATTTTTTCACCCACAGTGCAGTAGCAGTACACACCAGGAAAATAGTTTCTGTGATGTAATCCCATAATGATCTTAAAAATTTGACTGTCTTTCTAATCAAATACTTGTTGAAATAATAAAGAAAGCCAGCAGTACATATTTTTCCTCAGGAATATTTACTGTGTATACAAGTCAGGACTGTATTACCTACAGTCAGTACATACAGCAGGGTAGGATAATGTGAGATGCTCAAATATTTATTTGGTCTGCATCACCAATACAAGGGTGAGGATTTTCAACAGCACTCCACTCTGGCCTAACGCTACTCTCCTTGAAGTCAATGGGAGTTCTCATTGAAGTCAATGTGGGTTTTACAATGAAGTTCAATGGGAGCAAATTTAGGCAAACTGAGTACCTTAGAAAAATCTCACCTCAAACAAACAGATGAAGAATTTGAGTGGGTAAGCACATCAATATATGTTTTAGAGCAAAAGTTTATCCACAGCAATCCTTTAAGATGAGGAGCATAAAGATGGAGGACATATAGTAGTTTTTACTACAGATGGACATGCCATATGTTTGTGTGCAGTGTTGTTGTAGCTGTGTTGGTCCCAGAATATTAGAGAGACATGATGGGTGAGGTAATACCTTTTATTGGACCAACTTCTGTTGGTGAGAGAGACGAGCTTTCGAGCTTACGCAGAACTCTTCTTCAGGTCTGAAAAATGAACTCAGAGGGTATGCCTACACTGCAATTAAAACACCCACAGCTGGCCTATGTCAGGTGAGTCAGGCTCGCAGGGCTCGGGCTGCAAAATTGGGCGTAGGCATTCAGGCTCGGGCTGCAACCTGAGCTCTGAGACCCTGAGAGTGCAGAGGAAACCCTATAGACAACTATATTCAAGAAACCCAGGAATCACCACACCTACCTGCACAGATCCAGTAAATCTCTCCTGAACACCATATTCTGGCCTTCAAACAACTAACCTCCCAATCGCATCATCAGAAGCAAGCTCCCCAGAGACCAGAACACCAATTCAAAGCAGCACCAGACCCTGCCAGAACAACAGATGCAAAACCTGTAGAAATATCTGCATACTACAGTGATCAACACCGCCCCTGCTCCCCGCCCCCCCACACACACACCGTTTAAGATCCCTGGGTACTAAACAACATGAGTACCTCCTTCAGTGTACTAAATGCTCCAATAGCAACTATATGGGTGAAACCAGACAGACAATCACTACTCTCCTGAATTAACTCACACAGAAAAATGATAGACAAAAAGCCCATATCACCTGTGGGAGAACACTTCACAAAGCGATCACTCTGTATCTGACCTCTCAGTCCTCATCCTCAGAGGAAACCTGCACAACACTTTCAAAAGATGAGCCTGGGAGCTTAAATTAATCACTCCGATAAACACTAAAAATAAGGGACTAAATAGAGACACTGGATTTATGACTTATTACAACAATCTATAACCAGTGGTGAGCTGGAGCCGGTTCGCACCGGTTCGCTGGAACCGGTTGTTAAATTTAGAAGCCCTTTTAGAACCGGTTGTCCTGCCTAAATTTATCAACCAGTCAAAAATGGTGCCTTAGGCGCCGACTCCGTGGGTGCTCCGGGGCTGGAGCACCGACAGGGAAAATTTGGTGGGTGCAGAACACCCACCGGCAGCTCCTCGCCCGGCCCCAGCTCACCTCCCCTCCGCCTCCGCCTCCTCCCCTGAACGCACCGCCCCGCTCTGCTTCTCCGCCCTCCCCCCTCCCCCAGCTTCCCGCGAATCAGCTGTTCGCGCGGGAAGCCGGGGAGGGCTGAGAAGCAGGCGGTGGCTTCACGCTCAGGCCTGCGGAGGCGGAGCGGAGGTGAGCTGGGGTGGGAGGGGTGCGGAGGGGGCTGCCTGCGCTGCACCAGACAACCCGGGGGGCGCGCAGGGGAACCGTTCCCCGCCCCAGCACGCCTCCACCTCCCCGGGCCTGAGCGGGAAGCCACCGCCTGCTTCTCAGCCCTCCCCGGCTTCCCGCGCAAACAGCTGATTCCGGAGCACCCACGAGTCGGCGCCTAAGGCACCACTTTTGATGTGATCGGTGTGGGGAGCGGCCACTCCCCCTGCTCACCCCTAGCTACACTACCCCACCTCTAGGAGCCAGAGGGACCTGCTGGATGCTTCCTGGGAGCCGCCCCTGGTAAGCACCACCGGGACTCCCCGGCAGGTCCGTCTGGCTCTTAGAGGCGGGGCGCGGTGGGCACTCACTACGGTGGCCCACAAGACCCTCCCGTCCGGTTCTGGGGGCAGTCAGGGGACAGGGGAGGGGGGTGGATGGGGCAGGAGTCCCGGGGCGGGGGCATCAAGGAAGGCGGGGGGTTGGATGGGGCAGGGGCAGTCCATGACCCCCTCGTGGGGTGAGGAGGGAACCGGTTGTTAAGATTTTGGCAGCTCATCACTGCCTATAACCCAATAACAACCCCTACCAGCCCTTTTTTTTCTCTCTTTCCCACCCTGCTATGACTGGAGGGGTGTGAATGGGTCACTTCACCTTTAACGGTCCCTTGAAATATGTGTTAACTACTTATGCTAAACACTACATTCCAGTTTGCATTTAGCTGTGAAACTCTGGCCAGGTCTACACTCAAAAGTTAAGCTGATCCAGCTACGTTGCTCAGGGGTGTGAAAAATCCATACCTGAGTGACATAGTGAAAGTGACCTAACTCCCAGTGTAGACAGTGCTAGGTTGATGGAAGAATTCTTCGATCGACCTAGCTACTGCCTCTTTGGGAGGTGAATTATGCTGAGAAGAGAACCCCGCCCCTCTACAGGAGCTGGCATGCTAAAAATAGCAGTGTGGATGTTACACCATAGGATAGCCACCCAATATTGGAGCCAGGGAGCCAGGTGAGCTTATATGGGGCAACTAGCCTATGCCACCGCCTGTGTCACAACTGCCACATGGCTATTTTTAGCTGGATATTTTAAATGGATCTAGCATAAGTCTGTCTATCCGGGCTGTGAGGCATGCTTCCAGCTACAGTGTAGACATATCCTTAGGGGAACAGTGCATTCCTGTATGTTTGCACAGTGCCCAGCACAATAGGGCCTTAATCCTGATTCAAGAGCTACCACAATAGAAGTATTAAATATACAATAAATGTAATTTCATTAGTGTATTTTCCATGTGATAAACGGTAGAACCTGCCCCCTCTCCCCAAACCATTATAACTTCAGATATCTGATGTCCACGAACTGCCTCTAGCAAATGCCCTGACTGTACTCAAAAATAAATAATAATACAGCATGTTCTGTAGTCTGGGTGAACATGAAAAGGTTCTGATGCTCAGTGCAGTTCACATAAATATCCCCAAATGTGGGTGCTTATTGGAAGCTTCAAACTACCTGAACCTATGAGTGCAAAATTGGCTTAGAGATCCCACCAGCATGAAGTCATGGGATTTTGTGCTCTTGGTTAATTACAAATACCACAAGAAGAGTCGCTCTGGCATTGTTTTAGCACTTTTCTGGACCTCTCACTCCCCTGTGCCATCCGGAAGAATCTCACAGACTGCTGTAGTGGTGGTCAGCTGTGCGATGCCCAGAAAGAGGGCAGATTTCAATGACTGGTCCTGGCCCTTTCCCACACAACAGATGGGCCATTCCCAGTGCAGAAGGAGGTCTGCATGCCCATGGATGAAGACACTGGAATTTCACTCCACGCCACTAATATATCTGTCCCTCAGGAATTCATTATTCATTAAAACCTCCATTCAGCAAAGCACCTCAGCAACTGAGCGTGTGCTTACATACTCTGCTGAATAAATATGGACTTAAGCACCTGCTTAAGTGCTATGTTAAATAGGGCCCACCTGCTGTACCTAAGTATCCTTCTTATGATGGCATCCAATATTTCACTAACAGTCATGTCTTCTCCCACCTGCCCACCCCCCACTTTTAAAATATCTATGATGCCTGTCTGCAGAAAAAGGCAGTCATTTTTAGGAGGATACCTGCAGCCTGTAACAGAGGAGAGACAGACACCCTGTACTCTCTAGCAGAGACCTTATTTTTGTTCTTTCACATTTTGTTGTTTTCCTTAACCTAAAAATTCAGGTAATTCAGATTGAAATTATATGGCTGATTTTAATGTAGAAAGAAACATCCACTCCTTTATGTCTGTCGACATATGTTTATATCAGGCCCAGTTCTGCACTGCCTTGCATTTTGTTTAGTTATTTACACCTGTGCAAAGTCAGTAAACAGTGGGTGTTAAAAGCTACCTCTCTGGTCAGATTGTCTATCACACCCAGTCTGTATTCACTCTGCTCAGGTGTAAATTTTTCCACAAGGTGCAAAGTATCCCTCCCTAAAGAACTATGTGAAGCAGTCTCGTAGATCATCCACTTGTACACTGCCATAAGTATTTTTTTTTAAATCAGTAGGTTACTGAGTGGATTCAAAACACTGAAACCATGTGAACAGTGTTTCCTGCAGTCTGATGAATCTGTCTGTCACCCATATGTTCAATAGCACCTTTACAGACCTGATTTTTCTGCAGCATTGCATCTAAAGACCCAGAAATGCTTACCCCCTTCCCATATGCCAATCCTAAGGATACATAAGGGCCAAGATTGCCTTTTATTGCAGTGAATTCCACCATGACACTTCATAGCTGTTGAAAAGCTTCAAACAAGAGACCGACTCCTTGTAAACTATAAGACTTCAGTCCCAATGGTGATCAAGTCCCTCACAATGAAATGCAGTATGCACACAACACTGTCTATGCGAATCTCTCAAAAAAATGCCCCTAACTAGATCAACCTCAGCTTCTGAGCCACTCTTTGATGTCTGTCCCAAAGGGTGACAGCAAAATGATCATTAAAAAAAAAAGCCTTTAGTTTTTTTGTTTGACAAGCAACCCAGCCTGCCTGATGGAGATCTCCAAAACAGCTCGCAATTACATCAAAGGCATCAGTGAGAGTTTGCCAAGCTGAGTGACTCTGGGTAAGTCATATAGCCTTTTGTGCCCCCTTCATCATCTTTTGGGGCTTGATTATTTTTTTTTTTTTTTTGTCTTTCAAAATAAATTCATGCTGGCAGAGCTGGATAATCTTTCCAAAATCCAGAATAGCAAACTCAAGCGACTGCTTGATACAGTGCACTTCCATTAACTTCAGTGACAGCTGTGGGCACTCAGTCACTCTGAAAACCAGCTCACTTTTATTTCGGTGCCTATTTCCGGACTTAGGTGCCTAACTTTACATAAGAGCACAAACACTTCCATATTGGCTCAAAGCAACCTTGTCCAGTACCCTGTCTCCATCAGTGGTCCGGGCCTGTGCGCCAGGGACGTGTACAAAACAGGGCAATTTGGGAGTGATCCACTCCTGTCTTGCACTCTCAGTTTCCAGAAGTCAGAAGTTTAGGGGTCACCCCAAGCACATGTTTGCATCCCTGCCCATCTTAGCTAATAGCCATTGATGGACTTATCCTCCATGGACTTACCTAGTGTGATGCTGTGCGACTGAAGGTGACCGTTTACATCGATATACCCCGGTTATACAACTGCAACAAATCTTGTACAACGTGTGTCATGTATGGTGTCATGGAAAACAAGTTACAATCTGTCAAGCATGGTTATCCCAGTAAATCCATGCATCAGCGTCTGAAGTTATGCATACTGACTATGTATTTGTATCTTAAATGTGTTTGTTCTTGAGGGGACACCCACAAGGTAGTTTACCTCCAGTCTCGCCACCCAATTGTGAATGAACCATTCAAGTTTGATGGGCCATTAAGAAGAATCAACTCTCCAGATAACTCTTCCTGAGGACACCTGAGAGAGCAAGGAGCCAATGGCCATCCCATGATTCAGGAAAACATGCAAGGTCATGTGATGTGGACATGTGACCACAGACTCCATCTTTTTTTCTGTCACTTTCAATTCCCAGGGCCTGTGGGCATTGTTTGAGACAGTAAATTTCCATGCATATGGCAGAGGATATAAAATACTCCTGAGACATCTCCATTTTGCCTCATTCCTGCTCCAATTTTCTGAACTGTGGATTTACAACTAAAAGGAGTATTTTGAACTAAGGACCTTCCAATCTTGTGGAAGTTACCAGAGAGCAGTTTTGCAAGCCAACAGTTTATTCCATCACGGCTACAAACCTGATCTAAGGTCTTTGTTATCATTTGTATGTATATGAGCTTTTAACCATTTATAACTCTATTCTTTCCTTTTATTAATAATTTCTTTGTTAGTTTACTAAGGATTGGCTGGCAGTGTGATATTTGGGTAATATCAGAGGTTCGTATTGACCTGGGGGTAAGTGTTTGATCCTTTGGGATTGGCAGAACCTCACATATGTTGAATTGGGTTTTCAAAAACCTCTCACTACATTAGACCAGTTTGATTGGATGGGAACCAAGGGCTGGAATGCCTAAAGGGGACTGTATTCGGCTTCTTGTTAACCAGCATGGTGCTATAGAAGCTCTTTGTTACCGGTTTGGTGAATCTAATTTTTTGGAGTGTGCATGCCTGGTTTCTTGCAGTCTGCCCTGAGTGTGGCATTCTCAGTGTGGTTTGTCCCAGCCACCCAGTCCTTTTTTGATCCCATTTATATTTTTGGCCATAACAACATCCCATGGCAATGAGTTCCACAGGTCAGTCGTGCGTTGTGTGAAAAAGTACTTCCTCCTGTTTGTGTTATAAATCACTTAAGGCTCAAGAATGTGAACATTTTGGCCTTAAAAATATTTCCCAAGCAAACTGACATTAAAAACAAACAACAACAACTAATCATCAAGACTGGGTCGAATTTATGAAACATCTCTGGGTGTTTCAGACTCAAGATAATACATACAAACAATGGTCCTGCGTTGACTAGATGACCTCCTGAGGTCTCGTCCAACCCTAATCTTCGATAATTTTATGAATGCTGTGCTGCACACATTTCTCAGATATTCTCTCTCTCAAACACACACATTCTTTATATAAAACACGGTATTTGAGTAGGAGAGCAACCTATTTGGGCACCTACAACTGGTATATTTCACAGGTTTATGAGTTTTTGTACGGAAAAAATAATACAAAAATACACCTCCTTAAAAGACTCCTGGTTTCCTGTCAGTAACCAATTTCTTCTTGATAGATCTCCTTAGGGAATAAAAAATGTTCTCTCTCAAGAAGTTCATGGTGCCTTCATTTACCTTTTGCATAACAAAAGTTCAGACTAATTCTAAATAGATGTTTTGTGTAGTTGAACCAGGTGTCTTGCTTGGAAAGACAGAACACTGAAAGTCAGCAAAATGCCAATTTGCTCAGTTTCAAAATATTTTGTTTCAATTGTTGCCAAAGCCTGGGGCAAAAACACTACATTCTGTTTTAAGTGTCTCTGTTTTTCAATCAGCAAGTTTTTAAGTTTTTCTTTTTATCAGAATACTCAAGAGAGTTTCATCTAATCCTATTGATCTGGTACAGATTTTAATAAGTAAAACTATAACTGCTTGGAAGAAGACGACAAGAAATCAAAACAATGAATATTGTCATTATTTTCAATATAATTAGTAAACACATTGGGGGAAAGATCAGAAATACATGTGTCTGGATTAGAAGAATTTAAATGCTTGTATCAACATCAATGACTCTCATCATCTGGAAATTGTAACCCAGATTTCTATCTGTGCATCCTACATTTAGTCTCAGTAACTGATTATTTAATCAGAATTTAAATAAATATTGCATGATTATGTTGTATGATCACATACTGTATATAGCTATATAGGCCTCAATTTAGCAAAACATTTAAGTACAGGTTTGAAGCTATCCCTATTCAGCAAAATATATTGGAGTTATTCATTGGGACTTAATGCATGTGCTTAAGTGCTTTGCTGAAGAGGGATGGACTTAAATACATTTATGCTTAAAATCAAATACTAGGGTGACCAGATGTCCCGATTTTATAGGGACAGTCCCGATATTCGGGGCTTTTTCATATATAGGCACCTATTACCCCCCCACACCCTGTCCCGATTTTTCACACTTGCTATCTGGTCACTCTATCAAATACAGACTGAAGGACTTTGCTGAACTGTGGCCACAGTAAGAATATTTTTAAACCCTGAATCTAGGAACACGTTTGCATGTATTTAATTTTATGCACATGAGCAGTCCCATGGAATTCAGTGGGTCTACTCATATGTGAGAGCGTTTGCAGGATCAGAGCCTTTACTACGAAGCTACTTTGTATTATTAAGTATAGCAGAACTTCATTTAGAGTTTCATTCCCACTAAAATTTTGTGGGTTTAGTATTTCCCACATGAACTAAAGTGTCTGAGTTGCATATGGCCTTAGTTTGCTGGGAATGAGTAGAGTCTGGAGTCTAGCTGAGTCATCTATGTCCTACAACTAATCTGAGTATCATGGTTAGGGCTGTGCCTTTACCACTGCTGTTACTGCTATGACACAACCCATGCCAAGAAATGAGTGAATAGATGGAAAAACAATTTCCATTACTTTTCATTTACAGTCAACAGCAAATTTCAATTTTACTGGGCTTGAAACCTTTTCTATAAAAACTCAAACACAAATCTTTATGGAAAATTAATTTCAAATTGTAAATTCAACGGTAAAAATCACAGATCCTGCTATGTGCTATTAGTTACATGTAATATAATATTATTTCTGTTCCCTGATTGAATTACTTATGTAACACACCAACACAGCAAATATTACAATCACATACACAATTTAAAATTCACAGTGTCCTGGTAGTTATAGAACCATAGAGATGTAAGGTTCAAAGAGACGTCAAGAGGCTATCTAGTCCAGCCCCCTGTGCTGAGGGAAGACCAAGTATACCCTAGATCATCCCTGACAGGTGTTTTTCCAACCTGTTCTTAAAAACCTCCAATAATGGGGATTGCACAACCTCCTTTGGAAACCTGTTCCAGTTCTTAAGTTTTCTTGTAGTTAGAAAGTTTTCCCTAAGACCTCCCTTGATGCAGATTAAGCCCATTACTTCTTCACCTATGTTCAGCGGACACAGAGAACAATTGATCACTGTCCTTGTATTACAGCCCATAATATATTTCAAGACTCTTACAGGTTCCTCCTCAGGCTTCCTTTCTCAAGATTAAAAATGCCCAGGTTTTTTTAACCTTTCCTCATAGGTCAGGTTTTCTAAACCCTTTATCATTTTTGTTGCTCTTCTCAGTTTGTCCCCATTTTTCTTAACAAGTGCGACCCAGAACTGGACACAGTACTCCAGCTGAAGCCACACCAGTGTCAAGCAAAGAAGGACAATTACTTCCTGTGTCTCACAACATTCCTGTTAATACACACCAGAACAATAGTAGCCTTTTACACAAAGGCTTAACATTGTTGACTCCTATTTAATTTGTGATCAACTATAGACCCCAGATCCTTTCAGCAGTACTACTGCTTAGCCAGTTATTTCCCAGATTTGTAGCGGGGTGCATTTCATTTTTTCTTCCTAAGTGAAATACTTCGCACTTGTCTTTATTAAATTTCATCTTATTGGTTTCAGACCAATTCTCCAATTTGTCAAAGGTGTTTTGAATTCTCATCCAATCCTCCAAAGTGCTACCAATATCTCCTCAGCTCAGTGTCCTCCACAAATTTTATAAACACACTCTTCATTCTATTATCCAAGTCATTAATGAAAATATTGAATAATACCTGACCCAGGACTGACCCCCTGCGGGACCCCACTGGACACACCAACCCAATTTGACAGCAAACCATTGATAACTACTCTTTGAGTAGGGTCTTTCAACCACTTTTGCATCCACTTTATACTAACTTCATCTAGACCACATTTCCCTGGTTGGCTTACAAGAACGTCATGTGGGACTGGGCACAAGCCTTACTAAAATCAAGATATGTCACATCTAGTACTTTCCCCCCATCCATTAGACCATTAACCCCATCAAAGAAGGAAATTAGTTTGGTTTTGTATAATTTGTTCTTGACAAATCCATGTTGGCTATTACTTATAACCTTATTATCTGCTGGGTGTTTACAAACTGATTGTTTATTTGTTCCAGTATGATTCCAAGTATTGAAGTTAGGCTGACAAGCCTATATTTCCCCAGGTCCTCTTTGCTTCCCCTTTTGTAAAGATAGGTATTGTGCTTGTACTTCTCCAGTCATCTGGGACCCACCTCATCCATCCTCCACTTATCTCAAAGATAAGTTGTGAAAGTCATTTAAATAAGATGGTCACATAGATTACACATTGAACTGCAGATTGCATATTCATCTGTAATAATCACATTTTGAAGGATTTACAGGTGTGTTGTTTTTTTTTTTGCTGAAGAAAATTGTGAATATTTTTAAATTACCATTTCTTCAGACAGTTTGGGCCCACTTCCAACCAACTGAAACCAATGGAAAGATTACCATTGACTTCAACTGGTGTTGAATCAAGCCCTGAGGGAACAAAATATCATTATGGAATTCAAATAAATTATTTGTTACCAATTATTCATTCAGCTCTACCTATGATTTAGAGTTCAACCCCACTCAAAGCAAAATGAAGTATCTTCCACTGACTTCAATGGGAACTGAATCAAGCCCCCACCTTTGAACTGTAAGTCACTGCTAGTTTAGATTAGGTTATACTAATGGTCCCTATATCCAGAGGACAGTGAACAGATGTTCTTAGCTTTGCAGAGACTGGCTGTTGTCAGAGGAATTGCATTCTGGAGTGCAGTAAAGATCACACAACTACTCTGATTCTGACAACATGACTCACCCATGAATTCCCCCCAAAAGCTACTATAACTGTGACACACTTTTAATCATGGCTAGAGTTTTACTGACACTTAAATTGTTTCAAATAAGCTTTTAATTTAGGTATAATAAAGCAATTACTGCATATTAAATATTGATTGTTTAAGAAGCACTTAGTAAAGTATATTAAACAAAGTACATGCCTGCTATCTACTTGCCATTACAATTATATGAGCAATGAATGTTATTGCACATTTATCAATTTATTAAATGACATGCATATGCACTTTAAATGCATTAAATGTGAAAGCTATGCTAATACTTTTTGCTCACTACAAATATCTAACTGATACTTACACATCAGTAGTTTGTTCAGTTAAACACTAGATGACTATAAAAGCTCTTTAACCTATGACCCTATAATACTAACTTTTGGACTAGCAGTACCATTTTACAATGTTAATATGACAGCAGGCTTGCATTGCCGTATTCATGCCATGAATCCAAAGATGATTAATTTTGTATCACAAGACAGTATTTGCAACTTATAACATTAAAAGCAAGCTAGGTTAAAAAAACTGAATTTTAAGGTTAGATTTGAAATTACACATCATTGGTGGGTGAAGTTGTTCTTGCATAATATTTATTTAGTCTTATGTACACACATCATTAAAAGGATCCCTTTTTCTAGAAAATCCTTGACAATACTTAAATATGCAACCATAAAACTGACCACTTCTGCAACTCCCCTTCAACGGTTAACAAATTAACATAGAAATTCATAGACAGATTCTGAGCCCAGAATGGACCATTGTGATCATCTAGTCTGACCTCGTATGTAACACAAGCCAGACAACTTCCCCCAGATAATTCCTAGAGCATTTCTTTTAGAAGAACATCCAATATTGATTGAAAAATTGTCAGTGATGGGCAATCAACGATGTAAATTGTTCCAATGGTTAATTACTTTCTCCATTAAAAATTTACACCTTATTTCCAGTCTGAATTTGTCTAACTTCAACTTCCAGCCATTGGATTGTGTTATACCTTTCTCTGCCAGATTGAAGAGCCTATTATTAAATATTTGTTCCCCATGTAGGTGTTTCTAGACTGTAATCAAGTCACCCCTTAATCTTGTCTTTGCTAAAATGAATAGATTGAGTTCCAACAAGTTTTCTAATCCTTTAATTATTCTCCTGGCTCTTCTCTGAACCCTCTCCAATCTATAAACATCCTTCTTGAATTGTGGACATGAGAACTGGATGCAGTATTCCAGCAGCTATCACACCAGTGCCAAATACAGAGGTAAAATAACCTCTCTATTCCCACTCAAGTTTCCCCTTTTTATGCATCCCTGGATGGCATTAGCTGTTTTGGCCACAGCATCCCACTGGGAACTCATGTTCAGCTGCTTAGCCCCCATGACTTCCCAAACTTTTTTCAGAGTTACTGTTTCCCAGGCTAGAGTCCCCCTTCCATAAGTATGGCCTACATTCTTTGCTACTAGATATACACATTTACACAGCCTTATTAAAATGAGTATTGTTTGCTTGTGCCCAGTTTACCAAGTGATCCAGATTCCTCTTCATTATTTACCACTCCCCCAATTCTTTTCTTATCTGAAACCTTTATCTGTGATGACTTTATGTTTTCTTCCAGGTCAAAATGTTAAATAGGGATCGCACTGGACAAAGATCTGTACTGGGATGAGTGCTGTTCAACATATTCATAAATGATCTGGAAAAGGGTTAAACAAGGAGGTGGCTAAGTTTGCAGGTGATACAAAATTTCTCAAGACAGTTAAGTCGAAAGCAGACTGCAAAGACTTACAAAGGGATCTCACAAAACTGGGCAACAAAATGGCTGATGAAATTCAATGTTGATAAATGCAAAATAATGCACACTGGAAAAAATAATCCCAACTATGCATTCAAAATGATGGGGACTAAATTAGCTGTCACTACTGAACAAAGATCTTGGAGTAATTGTGGATTATTCTCTGAAAACATCTATTCAATGTGTACTGGCAATCAAAAAAGATAACAATGTTAGGAACCATTAGGAAAGGGATGGACAAGACAGAAAACATCA
Organism: Lepidochelys olivacea; assembly: GCF_965140295.1. Taxonomy (NCBI): domain Eukaryota; kingdom Metazoa; phylum Chordata; order Testudines; family Cheloniidae; genus Lepidochelys; species Lepidochelys olivacea. Next base: position 165,268,981 of record NC_140411.1, on the reverse strand, counting down.
TAATGCCACTGTATAAATCCATAGTATGCCCATAGCTTGAATACTGTGTGCAGTTCTGGTTGTTCCATCTCAAAAAACATATTAGAATTGGAAAACATACAGAGAAGGGCAACAAAAATGATTAGAGGTATGGAACAGCTTCCATATGAGGAGAGATTAAAAAGACTAGGACTGTTCATCTTGGAAAAGAGAAAACTCAGGGAAGATATGAGAGAGGTCTATAAAATCAAGAATGCAGTGGAGAAAGTGAATGAGGAAGTGTTTTTTACCCTTTTATATAACTAACAAACCAGGATTCACCCAATGTAATTAATAGGCAGCAGGTTTAAAACAATCATAAGGAGGTACTTCTTCATGGAAGCACAGTCAACCTGTGGAATTTGTTAGTAGAGGATGTTGTGAAGGCCTAAAGTATAACTGGGTTCAAATAGAATTAGATCAGTTCCTGGAGGATAGATCCATCAATGGTCCATTGATGTCCCTAAACCTGAGTGTTGGAAGCTGAGACTGGACAAGAAGGGATGGATCCCTCAATATTTACCCTGTTCTGTTCACTCCCTGTGAAGAATCTGGCACCAGCCTCTGTTGGAAGACATGATACTGGGTTAGATGGACCATTTGTCTGACCCAATATGGCCATTCTTATGTACTTATGACTATAATCTGTTTGTTTCCCAGATACAAAACAGATATTATTAACACTATTGCCTTTTCTCCATTATTATTGATAATTCTACCATTTGCATCTATTAATGGGTAAATATCATTGAACAATATATTTTTGTTCCTAATATATTTTAAAAGTTCCTTCTTATTTTCCTTAATTTGGCTGGCCATAAATTTTAGTGTCCCCCTTGGCTTCCATTAGCAATTTTCTATAATTCCTAATTTCTGATTTATATTCATTGCTATCAACTTCTCCTTTCTTCCATTTGTTATTTATATATATATATATATACACACACACACACACACACACATGCATCTGTCTTCACTTCCCCTCTAAACTAGCTCAGTTTTTTAACCAGCACAACTTTCTTCCTTCTTCCTAGCTACAGCAACCAGCAATAACCCAGCAGCAAAAAACAGACATTTGTTCTCCCACCAGTCTTCCCATTCACTCATGGCTAGGTAAAACAAATGGGCCTTGCAGCATTCCCTAAAAGTCAGTAAATTAGGACTATTATGGACCAACATGGCAAGTGAAAGCTAAGGGACTCTCACAAAGAATGCCTTCTTTTCTTTATACAAGTGGGCCTCCAGGTCAGGTATCCCTGCTGATCACAACTGTGGTAGTATGGCACATGAAAAGAGGTGGATGGTATTTCACACAATAAGATCTCATGCTTCTTAGAGCTTTATTGGTAAAAAAATATCACCTAAAATTCTACCTGGTACTTTGCAATAGCCAAGGCAAATCCAAAGTCTCTGGGGTAGCATGCTAGCAGCAAACTACACCCTGTAATAACCAGCTGAATTCTGCACCAGTTTCACTTTCCAGATAGATTTAAGATGTAGAACATGTTGCACTAGTCTACTACGGAGGTAATAAGGCACAGATGACAATGGGATGGTCAACATCTATCAAAGAAATAGGGGTAATCTCCTGGCTGTACCTAGATGGGGGAAAAAAAGCTGATCTGCTACTAAAAAGCTGATCTGCTAGCACCTCATCTTTTAATAACAGCTGGTAGTACAAACTCCTGGATTGTGCACCTGTCACAAATATCAGGTGAACCATCTAAATCAGAGGGTATATAATCTCTGCCATCATTTCTGGTTGCTTCCCCCAACCAGTTATCTTTTCCATCTTCTTCAGATCAAGTCTAAGCCAACTAGCTCTTATGCATGTCTCAATCTCACCCAAAGACTAGGCAAGGCAATCAGTTTCACTGTGTGGATAAGGGATTTGGAATACATTTTTCCAAACAGTCAATTTGGTGTTTGATTCAGCCTTCTATTTAAAATGTACTTAACCTTACTAAGAAGGCATTACATAGACTCCATTCATACTGTCCCTAATTTCCATAACTTCTTGTTATCCTGTTGCTTTTCCATGTCTTTGTGTCATTTTTTTCCTTTTTAAAATTAAACTAGGCTGATCTTCCCCACCAAAAATACAAATTTCAGATAAATGGGAAAATGTTATGCTTATTGTAACATTCCTGCAACCCTTCAAACTTCAAGCATATTCTGTAGGCCAAATTCATCCCAGCTGTTACTTGTTTGGCTTCAATGGACTTACACTAGGCATAAATTTGGCTCATTCTCTTCACTGAACAACAGTGGACATAGACACCACCTCCCCCCTATTTCCCCCCTCCCCCCCGATCCCCATTGCTCATGGACATTGGTTGGCATCTGAATGGAAGAGCCAATAAAGTTGACTTTATTTAGAAATATGATTTAAATCATGGAAACCAAATACACGGTAAAATGCATCAAATAAAAATAAGTACTTACAAAGCGGGGAGAACAGGTTTGATGAATTGCATGGAAATAGTAAATTAGGCAGAAAATCCTTTGGAAACCATACAAAGCTCTTTCGGAATAGAGCTGTCTGTGGAATCTGACCAATAAATCCAGACTCTCAAATATACAGAAACATAACTAATTTCATCCAGTTTTCATTAGCGTATTCCATGATAGACAGAGAACAGCTAAATAGTTTAAATGCAGTAATACATCAATATTAACCTGGCTTCTTTTGACAAAAAGAAGAAAACGTTTGTAATGTTCTCCTGGCCTTTAGTATAGAATTGTTACCTTTTAAAGACAATATCAATTTCACATTGCCTATGTTTTTACAACTTTTTGATGCTAAGGAATGGTGCCTGATTGATGATAGTGAAGTCCTTATTATTAGAGCTAGTAAAAAAATCTATGAAAATATTTGATATTTGAGAAAAATTTGAATATCAAATAATTTTTTGGCTGAAAACAAAAATTAATTCAATTTTGAAATACTGCCTTGGTGTCTCATGGGAATTGTAGTTTCGATGCCTGAAGCTGCTATTCTCTTATAATATTGTCTTGTTTCCTTGTACTCTGCAGCTATCAGTCTGTGTCCATCTGTTCTTGTCTTATTCTTAGATTGTAAGCTCCTGGGGCAGAGACTCTTATTTTGTTCTGTGTTTCTACCGAGCCTAGTGCAATGGGCTCCTGGTCCAAGACTGGCACACCGAGATGTTATAATACAAATAAATAATAATACTAATTTAAGCTGGGCTCTCCTACCCAAGTACCTCTCCCCTGATGCACCATGGTCTCCTTTGTTGGACATTGGAAGTGTTGCCTCCCAGGCATTTCTGGCAATGGTGCATGTAGTCCAGCCAGGGAGTGCAGCCTATAGATCAGAACAGGGACATAAGCAACTGAATTGCCATTCACATGAGGCAGTGAGGCAGCATTTCTAAATCAAAACATTACAGTTCCCAGTTTCTGAGCAAAAAAAAAAAAATGGATGTTTTCTGCAGAAAGTAGACATTTTTTCACAAGAAATTGTCTTTAGTCAAAAACTAAAAACAAAAACTAATTATCAATCAAGAATAGAATAGAATAGAATAGAATAGAATAGAAATTTTTCAATCCACCCTACTTGGTATATCCACTGAACAGGAGCAGCTGCAATACAAGCTTCCTCACATTCTCCTGCCATATCCCCATTACAAGTATACTTTAACCATAGAATCATAGATATTTAGGTCTGGAAGGGACCTCAAGAGGTCATTGAGTCCAGCCCTCTGCACGGAAGCAGGATCAAATAAACCTAGCCCATCCCTGACAGGTATTTGTCTAACCTGTTCTTAAAAATCTCCAATGATGGGGATTGCACAACCTCCTCTGGAAGCCTATTTCAGAGGTTAACTACCCTTATATAGTTAGAAAGTTTTTTCTACTATCTACCCTAAATCTCCCTTGCAGCAGAGTAAGTCAGTTACTTCTTGTCCTATCTTCAGTGGACACAGAGAATAATCAATAATCATCCTCTTTGCCTTCCTCTGCAGCAAGGGGCCCGGGTCACTTGCATGTTTAAATTAAAGTAAATGATGAATTCTCTGTACCTTGAAGTCTTTAAACCATGATTTGAGAACTTCAGTAGCTCAGCCAGAGGTTATGGGTCTATTACAGGAGAGGGTGGGTGAGGTTCTATGGCCTGCAATGCACAGGAGGTCAGACTAGATGATCATGATGGTCCCTTCTGACCTTAAAGTCTATGAGTCTGAGTCTATGTGTCTGAGTTTTTATAATAGCCCATAATATATCTGAAGACTGGTATCAGGTCCCCCTCTTCAGTCTTCTTTACTGAAGACTAAACATGCCTAGCTTTTTAAACCTTTCCTCATGGGTCAGGTTTTCTAAACATTTTATAATTTTTCTTGCTCTTCTCTGGACTATCTCCAATTTGTCTACATCTTTCCTAAAGTGTGGTATCCAGAATTTGACACAGTACTACAGCTAAGGCCTCACCAGTTCCAAGTAGAGAGGGACAATTGGCTCCTGTGTCTTACATATGACACTCCTGTTAATACAGCCTAGAATGATTTGAGCCTTTTTCACAAGTGCTTCACATTGTTGGCTCATATTCAATTTATGATCCACCTGATACTTTTCAGTCATACTACAACCGAGCCAATTATTCCCCATTTTATAGTTGTGTATTTGATTTTTCCTTCCTAAATTAAGTACTTCACATTTGTCTTAATTGAATTTCATCTTGCTGATTTCAGACCAATTCTCTAATTTGTCATGGTCATTCTATCCGCCAAAGTACTAAAAATATCTCCTGAGCTTGGTGTTATCCACAAAGTTCATAAGCATACTCTCCACTCCATTATCCAAGTCATCAATGAAAATATTACCTCAGCCAGGACTGACCCCTGCAGGATGCCACTAGATACACCCACCCAGTATGAGAGAGAACCATTGATACCTGTTCTTTGAGTATGGTCTTTCAAACACTTTTGCATCCACTTCATACAAATTTCATCTAGACCACATTTCCCTAGTTAGCTTACGAGAATGACTGTGTCAAAAAGCTTTGCTAAAATCAAGATATATCACATCTAGGCCCCCAAGTACTAGGCCAGTAACCCTGTCAAAGAAGGAAATTAGGTTGGTTTGGTATGACTGGCTCTCCACAAATCCATGTTGGCTATCTCACTTACAGTCCTATTACCCTCTCGGTGCTTACAAATTAGTTGTTCAAATTGTTTGTTCCAGTACCTTTCGAAGTATTGAAATTAGGCTGACAGGTCTATATTTCCCCAGATTCTCTTTGTTCCCCTTTTCCAGTCTTCTGGGACCTCACCTTTGAAAACTCATGGAGGATAGCTAATTGCTAAAGGTTCTGAGATTGCTTCAGCTCGTTCCTTAATTAACCTAGGATGAGTTTCATATGGCCCTGCTGACTTGAATGAATCTAACTTGTCTAAACAATCTTTAACCTGGTCTTTCCCGATTTTCACTTGTGTTTCTTTCCCTTTATTGTTAATATTAATTGTGTTGAGTATCTGGTCACCATTAATCTTTTTAGTGAAGACTGAAGCATTAAACACTTCAGCCTTCTTAATGTCATCAGTTATTAGCTCTCCTTGCATGCTATAAAGAGGACCTACAATTTTCTTTTTCTTTCTCTTGCTCCTAATGCATTTAAAGAGACCCTTCTTATTCCCTTTTATGTGTAACTCATTTTGTGCCTTTGCTCTTCTGATTTTGTCCCTACATGCTTGTGCTGCTCTTTTGTACTGCCCCTTAGCCCTTTGTCAATGTTTCCACTATTTGTAGGATTTTTTTTTGATTTTCAGGTCATTAATAAGCCCCTGATAGAGGCCAATATGGCTCCTGCTGTTCTTCCTAACCTTCCTTCACATCAGAATAGTTGGCAGTTGTGAGTTTAATTTTGTCTCCTTAAGAAACTGCCAACTCTCCTGAACTCCTTTATTCCTTAGATTTTCTTCCCCATGGGATCTTACCTACCAGTTCTCTGAAACTACTAGCAATGATAATTATTGTATTTTTTTTTTTGTAACATGGACAGCTGCCTGCTAAGATCTGGTTTGAGACCAGCTCATATCACATTGGCCCTAAAGAGTTGTCATATAACAACTATAGGTTATTACTGACCTTGACAACATTTGAGCTCATACACAGTATGAAATAAAGGCTCAATATTTCATAACTAAATCCCTAAGCAATCCAGCCTCTCTCTGCTGTGTATTTTTAAAGAAATTGATAGATTCCCAGTGCACACATTTTGCTAGATCTATGCATTTGCAAAGACTGTTAAAAAAATCAATTTCAAATTGTTTAATTCAAAACAAGGCCACAAGATCCTTCCTGGATTTTGTGGGTCTAAAAATCTTGTAAAATCCCTTAGAAAGGCCCACTGAGTTCATATTTTCACTTTAACTAGATTTGTTGTAAATTTCTGCTAGTGCTTTAGCTCCCACAATAACAAAACAAAACCCTAACAAGAAACAGACCCCTCCCACCACCCCCGCCCCATACACCTATGCCAGAACATTTCACCAGGGACAGGGATCTTCCTTGTGGCTTATTGCATTTGAGGAGAGGTTTAAGAAATGCCAGTCTCAGTGCATGTTTGGCTGGGGCTGTTGTGCAAGAATGGGAGTTCTTGGAGCTCCAAATTCCCAGAATGTAGGCTAGCTACAGACTAAGGAGTAACCCTAATTGGAGAACTAATGACAGGTCCCTGAGGCTAACCTCAATACCTCACGGACATTGTGCAGAAAGACTTCAGGGCAGCACTTAAGAAACAGACTTGTGCTCACATCTGTTTCCATGTAGTGATCCCATGGCAATAAAATTGAAGCTTCTGGAAATAATACACCTAGACTCGGCTGAAAAATAGATTGCAGAGCATGGGGACAGGAGGGAGGGGAGGCAGGCATGATGGGTCAATACTAACATTCTATAAAAGTGATCATTCTTATTTTTTTCAAGTGAATGGAATGCTTATGAATGATGCCAGGCTGACATCAATCTGAAGGGAAAGCCCTTCACGTGCTCAACGTGTGGCTACAGTAGAGGCATCAGCAATTAAAGCTTCCCTTTCAGGATTTCCCTCTCTCTCTCTGGGGCTTAATTTATTTCGGCAAGTTTGGGGAAATCTCCCAACACTGCACTAGCGCTTGTGCAGCTCCACCCTCCACCAGCACTAGCAACAGGTGGAGCAATAGCGTAGGGTGGCTCATGCATTTTTACTACAGTGTTGACTGGATGTGTTCTACGCAGAGCTAGACATGGAGGTAAAAACGCCACTGGCTGCTGTATACCAGCAGTCACATGAGTGCGAGCACTTTTGGAGCTACACATTTAGTACTAGTATAAACAATCGGAGATTTTCCAAAACTTGCCACAATAGACAGGATTCCAAAACTCCCAGTATAGAGGCAGCCTGGGTGTGAGACGGTACTGCCTTATCCACAGTGGTGCAAACCTTGGTCTTTCTGCAAAAACTGCTTAAAAGGTGCATATTGGTGTCCATTTGAACACTGACCCTTGTTTGCCAAGATCACCATTTTATTTTCCATAGGCCAAACAGATGCACAACACTTGTGACTTTAAGGTCCAAAGCCAATTAACATCAATGGGAATCTTCAATTTCAATAAACTTTCGATTTACCCTTAAGCCATAAATGACCCGGGTTGGATTTCACTGGATGCCCTCTCTATATGGATGTAAGGGGATTGGCAATGGAATATAGAGCCTAAACTATCCAGTCCTCTCATAATTGCTTTTTAATACAGAAGGTCATGTATTAGACTGGGCAATTGAGAACATTACATGAAAATTTTGATTTCCTTTGTCTCTTTGTATCTCCCTTTATTTAGAACAAAGTGAATGGAAGAGTTTTTGCAAATAATATCTACATAGTTCTTTTAGATAAAGACTTTTGAAGTCTGGGTTAAAATTCAGTCTTCTTATTCTTTGCAACATCTCATCGTGATCTTTCACTTAGATCCTATGAAAACAACCAGAAGAGAAACATATGCTGAATAACTTGGCTGAAGTCAGCTCTCAAATCTTCTACTCTAATCAGTGATGTCAGTCCTTAGTTCCTTGTGCGTTCAGAAGTCTAATCATGTGGATCAAAACAGAATTTTGTCCTTAATTACTGGATTGTATAGTGATGCACAATTAGTATTAGCTATCTTTAAAATGAAGTAAAGTTAGTAGAAAGATTACTGTATATAGTAACTTCTGCTTTCTGGTGTGACAGGGGGAGCAGCACTGATCAAAAAAGTGAAGGAATCAGATTGTTGCATTTTTTCAATAGAGACACTGTTTTGTGGAAGTCTGTTTGGGTTGGAGGGATACTTTAAAAAACAAAAAAATAAACAGCAATTTAGGGCATAATGTAGTGGATAAAGAATCTGCAAGTATTTAAAATTAAATTCTCTCTGATGCAAAGGGGTCTATTAAGTCCAAGCAGCAATGCCCTCTGATAAGCCGCAAAGGGACAATGCTCTTTTCATAAGGGGGAGGAGTGAGGTGGAAAGCTTATCTATTTCAGAGTCCTCCAATATGTACAGTACCTTAATCATAGTTCCAGGACGGTGCATCATGATGTATATGTATGATCATCAAATAGACTTGCTCTCATGATGTCATATATGTCTCCCTCAGGGACTACATTCTTTAATAAAATATTTTTATTTTCTGTTTGGAAGCTGCCTTAGGATGTGGGGAAGTTTTACTAGGCTTCTGAGTCTTGTAAAATAATATGGCTTTTTTCAGACAGTCCTTCAGATCCAGCTGGGAGGCATCTCTCTATGGGACGTGGTAGAAATTTTGGCTTGCTTACCAAGCCTTACACAAGTATTATATAACATGCATAATATAATGCATGTACATAATATACACATAAAATGTTTAATGCGCAATATGCACACACACACACACAAGTAAAGATAGTTCAGTAAATTATTATATCTATTGCATTAACCCTATACCGTATGTCAAGTAAATCTATTCCTGCTGCATGCAGAACACACATTTGAACATGTGAAGCAAATAGAAAACATATTTCCCAGTAAAATTAGAGCCTATAGTTTCATGAAAATCTCCACGTGTCCTTTTAATTCATCTCATGTTTCCACAATTGTTTGAATCCCCCTCTCCTCCCGGCATTGGGTACAGACTGCTTTGGCTGTTTGTAGAGCTATGGCTTTGACTGATTTACTGTATAGTAGTGTTTCCTCACTGAAACCTTTAGGTTTTTCCTTTAAAAAAATAGGTGGAATCCTCCTTTTCTGAGTAAGACTCTCCTACAGAAAAGGAAAGACCCTCCCCACCCAATTATAAAATAGTCAGGCTGTGGTCCAAAGCCATAGAAATTAGGGGTGGAAATGACCTATTAAGTCATCTAGTCCCTACTCAGTGGCTTAGTACATCATGTATTCAGTATTACAGGACAGTATTTAGGTAATGGGCCAATGAAATGAAGATGCTGGTGGTAAATTGTACTGTATAACCCCATATCTGCTCAAGAGCCTGGCTGATAAAGCATATTGTCTTTTGGCAACCTTTTTCAGTGGTCACTTCTGTATCAGGCAACAGCACAAGTCTTCTAATGCAAGTTCTTTTACCTTAACAGGGAGTAAAGTAACTTCCATCAGCACAAAAAAATTGAACGTTTTGGTCAACAGTCCATGTCTTTTGGCCATAAACGTCTGCCTTGACACCTTCTGCAGATTGTTTCTGCACTCATACACCTGCATCAGTTACTAAGGTCAGATCCTTACATGCCATTTTAAAGTTCATAGGACTGCAAATCAATTTTATTAGTTATACTATGGCACTGAAGTCTCAGACTCAAGAATCAAAAGAGACCAATCTAAAGGGGCAACAGCAAAACATATGAATGAGCAAATTGAAACAAAAATTAAAAATCTGTGTTGCTTCAAACCCCCTCCCCCATTCCTGTATATTGCCCCAGGCCATGGCCCATCCAAAACCTGTTGCTATACCACTCATTGAAACAGCATGGCAAGCAAACTAGTCTCCATATTTCCACTTCTCAGAGCACTCCTTATGTACAGAAATACTCACATTTTATCAAACTGGTTGATCTGTAATTTGCATTTAGCCGAATGATTACAGTGAGAACATGAAACAGTATGATATGAATTTGTTCTCATAATGAGGCTGTCATGAAAACGAGGAACGTGCAAGCCTAACTTATTCCTGTTACAGTTTTGAGATTAAAAATCTTGTGGTCTTGTTGGGATGCATCATATGCTTTGAACTTTGGTTCAAGCTATTTCCATATTCATCCTCTTACTTCCATGGGGACAGACACCAAACATGACCATGCTGACAATGCACTAGAAATCATTCTGTTTAAAGTCACCAAAAAATCCAGGGAGGAGGAAAGAGAAGGGAGAATATTTGGTCTGCTGTTAATTTAAACCATCTGATTACGTGCAATGATTTGTCTGAAGCACTTCTGAGCTGTACCCATTTCTGTTTACACTTGACAGCTGTACATTCTTTACTGCCTGTATTGTTTGAACTATGTCCAACAGTGCAATCATTAAATCTTTGATAGTTGATTTTTAAAAACAAAAGTGACTTTTTTGAGAGACAGACATACATTTGTGTTTATTACATCATTCTCTCTCTCTCTCTCTGCATTGCAATCCAGCGCTTCTGGTCATTTTTGGCTTGCCTATTGAGAATTTTTCATATTCCTCACATCTACTCAGAGAAAAATCACCATCCTGTGATCCCTTCTCCAATGAGGATGCCTGTTGTAGTTAGAGAGTAAATTGCAGCACCCAGACTTACTCACTCAGGGTCAATATAATTAGATGGTAGGGCTGAGGTCTCATTGGTTGGAATATCACAGGTACTCCCGGCCCAGGGAAAGATAGATCAAAAAGAGCTCTCACACTTTGAGGATAATGGATAAAAGTGAAATCCGAGATCTTTGAAACCACTAGTCCATTTATCACAAATGGAGAAATCACAGTAAAATCTTTTGGATGATCAAATGTGTCCTAGACATGTTACAGAGTTTCTCTTTGAAGTCAGCCTCTAACCTCCATAATCCATTGGCACAAATATGTGGTGTAGCTATATCCTTAAAAAAGAGGGAGAGAGAACTTCATTACCATATGTCATTCTCTCAGTAATCTACCTAGTTTATAAGGGAAACTAATGTGGATTATGATTATTTATTGGTTTATTTTTATTATTTTAAGGGAATTTACAACAACTATGAAAAAGAAACAAAATTCCCTAATTCATTGTGTTTGTTACAGTTGGGCCTAGATTTCCCAGTCAGGATAGGGGCCTTGTTATGCTAGATACTGCACGCACGCGATCTCTCTCTCTCTCTCTCTCTCTCTCACACACACACACACATACGCTGCCCTGAAGACCCCACCCCCCACCCTCTCCACCTGTGGGTTTCTAAATGTGTCCTGTCTCTTACGTTTCTGTCATATAGAGTTTGAGCTTTTTGAGGGCAAGGACTCTCTTTTCTTACATACACATTGCACAGCACTAACCACATTGTTGGCACCAAACAAGTAATTAAATAATAATAATATTGAAGACCAACAATGTCCTCATAGTATAAAAATACAGAAGATAGCACACTCCCTGCCCCAAGGATCTTCATGAGGGATTTTCAAAATTGCTCAGCAATGGCCTAATTGTGTTCACATGGAAGTCAATGGGAATTTTACCCTTATCACTTCCATAGTTGGACCCATGTCAAGCATATTTGAAGCTCCCAGCCTGACACACTAATTTATTGTATTCCATTCAGGTATTAGCAAGAGTAGGCAAGATTAGTGCTACTTGATGTGCTGCTCTTTCCAAGAAGAGTCAAAAGTTAAACAGGAGTAGGCTCATTGTTCCCTTTATGTGTTGAAAAAAATAAAAAGAATAAACTTCCTTGAGCCTGGAGAACCTCACAGTGCTCCAGTGAAGATGTGGCTCAGAGCAGCCCTGTCCAAAGAAACCAAAGATAAGTCTACTGTACAGCTGGCAGCATTCTCCCCAGCTTGGGTAGACAGACACACACTAGCTCTGCTCGAGCTAGTGTGCTAAAAATAACACTGTAGTGAGAGTAGCACAAGCAGCAGTTCAGGCTAGCTGCCCGGACCCCTGGGGACATTCTCAGGTGGCTAGCCCAAGCTGCTGCCCATTGTTACCCCCAGCTACTCTACTGTTTTAGCATGCTAGCAAAAGCAGAACGAGTGTTTCTCTCCCAGAACAGATAGCCAATCACGCTCCAAGCTGCCGTGTAGCTATACCTCAAGAAGCTCCAGGAATGAAATGAGCTGGATTCTAGGAGAAATAAACAAACAAAAATCAAACACAAAAATGAACCTTACTGGAGATACAGCCAGGAATTTACAGTCTATTAGTATATTTCCTGAACTGATCATTATGGCCTCATGTAATGCCTGTCAACATCCGTGGAAAAACTTCCCCTGTCTTCAGTGGGCAGGTATCGGCTCAAGGTTTGTATCCCCAAACTCATGTTTCTGAAGGATGGTTTCAGGAAAATTGATGGGTGAAATAACTGGTGACAGCTTATGTTCATGACTTCATCAGACAGAAACTGAACAGTTTTGCTGTAACTTCAGCTATTTCACAAACTGCATTAAGAGGAGTATTAACAATCCCTCAAGGATTCTCCTGAATCATAACATGCTTTGAGCCATATATTTCTGGACTATATCCTACTGTCGTATTACTACTATTCCTTAATGGACTCTTTTTCAGCCTAGAGGTTTTGTCCCCTTTCTTTCCTTCTCCCTCCTTCCTTGCTGGCCCTTATACTTGGAACCAGAGGCAGATTACTGTTTTGTGGTGTCCTGGGCCAAAGCAAGTGGGGGCCCCTCCCTACCCCTTCCACATTCATTCCCCTCAGCACTCCTGCCGTGGAAATGGGGTTGGGGCAGGGGGCTTCCCTCGCACTGGGCGGTTGGAGTAGGGCAAGCCCCCAATCCCACTCCACGGCAGGAGCACCAGCCTGTGGGTGGAGTGGGGCAAGCCCCAGTGGCCTGACCTTACTCCCCGGCAGGAGCGCTGGGAGGGCAGAACAGGTCAAGGTATGGGGGTGCCCATTGTTCTAGGGCCCCTTGGCACAGGCCCCATTGGCCCAGTGGCTAATCTGCCACTGCCTGGAATAACCAATCTAAACCGTCTGCCAAGCAACCACCCTCTCCTTCTGCAAATCCCACCCCAAAAATCTCACATTTGCAGTGCTGTCCATGAGAAGTGAATGCTGATTAAACAAATTGTGTGCATACTTTAGGCCCCTTATCTTTTTCTCTCCGCTTATTCCATTGGTCTCTGACTGTGACACAAAAACCTCAGAATGTCAACTGGCAAAGGGGTACATAGAGGTTACAGGACTCTCCTAAGTCTGGTATTTACATTCCAGTTCACCAAAATGCAACACCTGAGGTCTCAAATAAGAGCCGATGTCACACTGGTCATCAATATCATTGTGAAATGTACATACCCTGAAAATTATGTTCTTTAGTTGTGTGTCTAGGGACTGGTCACCAGCAAATGGGAAAAGCAGGTTTTCTGCCAGACAAGAAATATGTATCTATCTGGCTGTTTACATGTGTATTAAGTATTATATTGTTTACAATGGGCCTTTGCTCACCCCTCTTAACTGAATGCTAAGGAAGGACTGTAAAAACTTCAAAAAGAGAGGAAAAAGCAGCAGCCGAGAGGAGAGTTCTATTATGAAGTTCACAAAGGTTTTTCTCTAAGTATATTTGTGGGACAAAGAAAACACCCTAGCATCCTTCACTGAGAAAGGAAATGGACAGTGAGTTTCCTTCATGGAAAAGGGGTCTCACCCAGGCTTGGCTGAAAATGCTGCAGAGAACTTCGGGTGAGATAAGCTTCTTTAACCTGATAGTTAAGGTTAGTCTGTAGAAAGCATGTTATGATTTTGTTTTATATGTAATCATTTGTTTCGGGTACTCTTACTCACTATCACTAGAATCTTTGTTCTTTGATAATATACTTATTCTTGTTTGCACTATAAATATATCTCAGTGCTGGGCAGTGAAGAAAAGTGGTGATCCTTAGCTTACAAGTTGGTGTGTACTGTTCCTTTGGATGCAGCAGGCCTGGAATTGCTGTGAGTGTTCAGTGGATAAGGGGCTGGACACTGCAGGGAACACTCCGAAGCCTCAGAGGTTGAGGCATGCCTATCACTAATTATACAGAGAGAGCGAGGCCTGCAGAGGCCTGGAAGGTAATGCTTGTGTTGCTAGAGGCTAGTGGTTTCAAGGGAGCGGAACAACAGCAGGCATACCCCAAACTTCCTCATGGTAAGGGGAGCTGGTGGTGAGATGCCTCACAACTTTGGGTACCCCTGGGAAGCGTCACAGTAACCCTCACTTCTTGTGGCCCTTCTGAGTTTAGATAGAAAACTCTGTGGAACATGGACTGAAAGCCATTTACACTAAAGGTCCCTTTCCTCTGCTCTGGCAGCACAGAGGGGCATTTCCTGCAAATGAGATTCTGGCCCAATGTCTTTACTTGTTTCTGTGAATCACCTAACTCACTTTCAGGAGTGTGAGATTATAAAATTCATTTGGTTTCAGGAAATGGGCACAATAAATTACAAGTCCCAAACCTGCTTAGCTTCAGTTCCATCATGATCATCCCTGTCTGATTCAGCAGCACTGCATGTTATTTCACACCCAAGGAAAACAAACAATTGCCCTGACGAGTTAGCCAGTGCTGCGTAAATACAAATAAATCAATGGCCTATCTATCATCTTTAGGATTAAAGTACATGAAACATTCTCACCATAAGAGTTTTAGACATGATTAGATTCTGTAAACGTTCCCTTTGGCAATGATATCAGCTAACTTATTGGCTTCTTACCAGTCTACCAAATCTAGGCTGGTTTTACTTCAGTCTCATCAATTTAATTCCACTCTTATCGTATTAAGCTCTCTCATTTTAAAAACAAACAGCAACTTAAATGCTTTGTTTATTGTTGGTGAGAATGTCCCAGCCATCTGGGTATTAGTAAAGCTCACCAATTAGAGAAACTCCCATTTACCATACATAGGGCTGTAAGAGTTTAGATACTTCTGAAACATAGGCCAGGTCTACACAAGTGACTTCTGATGGCATAGCTATGTCAGTCAGGGTTGGGAGGAGGTATGATCCTTAAGCAACGTAGCTGTACTTACAAAAGCACCTAGCATAGATGCAGTTACACTAGTAAAACTCTGCTTGTAGTGGCATAGCTTATTTTGTCCAGGATGGGGCTGGAATAAGCTATAATGGTACAAAGTGTAGCTTTGCCAGTATAAACTCCATCCACACTAGGAGAATTTTTTTTCTGATCTAGTATTCCAAAATAGTTATACCAGCAAAGCGCTCCTACTGTAGACAGGCCACACTGTTGTAGGGCTGCTTAGAATCACGGAAGTCCTGACATTTAAAAATCGAGAACAAACCCAGATTAATACAAGTGCACTGCAGTTTGTACTTCCCTTGTTGGAATGTTTGTTCATTTAAGGGAGTGCAGACTAATGCCACAATTATGTCCTGAGCAGGGGGAGCTGAAAACCTGTGAGATGAGTCAACAGAGAAGATACGAGGGGATTCCCTACATAGCCCTGAATCATCAGTCGTTGATTCTGCAAACTGATGTACACACTGAAGAGTTAAGGAAAGCAAATGGGTAACTTGGTTTTGGCAATGTCTCACAGGGCATTTGCTGAATCCCAGTCCAGTCTTGGGGGGAAAAACAAGGTGCCATAACTGGCTGCGTTCAGATAGAGTGAAATCAAATAAGAGATCCGTTTCCAGCTCATTCTACTTATTTTTTTTAGTTACTTTATTTATAGTCACTGGGATGACATGCAGGGATCAGAAAGAATGAGTCTGGGGATGAACAATTATTCAGTGTCTGATAGAGCACAGATGTACAGAGCCCTTTTAATAAACTAAGAAATGGAGGGTTGCCAGGCATCCAGTTTTTGACTGGAACACCTGGTTGAAAAGGAACCCTGGCGACTCCGGTCAGCACTGCTGACCAAGGTGCTAAAAGTCTGGTCAGTGGGGCTAAGGCAGGCTCCCTGACTGCCCTGGCTTTGCGCAGTTCCCAGAAGCAGCTGGCACGTCCAGCTCCTAGGCACGGGGTGGCCACAGGGGCTCTGCACGCTGCCCCCCACGCCAAGTGCCAGCTTCGCAGCTCCCCATTGGGAGCTGCAGAGGTGGCACCTGCAGGCATGGACAGTATGCAGAGCCCCCTGGCCCTTCCACCTAGGAGCTGGACATTCCAGCCACCTGAGGTAAGCACCGCCCGGCTAGAGCCCACACCCTGAACCCTCTGCCCCAGGTCGGAACCCCCTCCTTCACCTTAACTCCCTCACAGAGCCCACACCCCTCAGGCCTTAAGCACCCCTCCTGGAGCCTGCACCCCAAACCCCATCCCACACTCCAAACCCCTCGGCCCCAGCCGAGAGCCCCCTCCTGCACCCAAACCCCTCATCTCCAGCCCAACCCCCTGCCCCAGCCCTGAGCCCCCTCCTACACCCCAACCCCCTCATCCCTGGCCCCACCCCAGAGCCCTGAACCCTTCCCATACCCCAACCCCCTTGGGCCTTGGAGAAGGGGTGGGGCAAGGGCAGGGCCTCGGGGAAGTGGTGGGGGAGGTGGCAGGACAAGGGTGTTCGGTTTTGTGTGATTAGAAAGTTGGCAACCTAGAGAAAGCCTATAGATATGCCCTTGTGGCAAATGAACCCCACTGTAAATTGTGCATCGCTTTACAAAACAAACTATAGAACAATGACAGGAGACTCTGGCTTACTGGTTCTGTTTAGGTACAATGAATGCTTTAAAAAAAAACCCAAATGGGTATCCTGAAATAGCTCAACTGGTGCAGTTTCCTGTGACTTATGCGCAAGGAAAGTGACATCTGAAAGGTGATATGCTGATATATGGTGTCACCTCCCAGACAAGACACCCCAAACAAGAAAGACTGTGTACAGTTTTTGCCATGCCACATGAAGGGTAAGGATCGAAGTTTAACAAAATGCCACATATTCGCTTGTACAGGTTCCAGTTTGTGGTTTAAGTGGCTTGGTGAGATGATGGAGTGAATATTTGGTTATTGCCGTTCACGCTTACATGTGGGCATAGGGGCTCAAACCCCAGTATCTAGCCCCTCTTCTGAGTGGGTTGTACCTAGCCTTAACAGATATCTCAGAGGGTCTTACTTTTTCCTACCCTTCGGCAACATTTATACAGCATGTCCTACCACTATACTCACATTGAACTTTGAATTGTGCAATTCAAATCACAGACATGTTTAAATATCATCAAAGTCTACTCTATTGACTTCTCTACAGCTATGTCAATTTACACCAACTGAGGATCTGGCTCTACTCTCTAGAAAGTTGTTCATTCAAAAAGGCTAACAAATAAATTGCCTTTTAAAAGTACATAAACTCACACAAAATTCACTTTGGAGGGCAGTGACCTCCTGCTGTTGTTCAGTCTGAAGAACTAAGTTGTTAAGCATACCACATGTGGGGGGGAAGGTTTATTTTTAGCAAAGATGACATTGATTCCCTTGTCCCTTACTTTTAGGAGTATTATATCAACACCTGTTGGAAATGATGACTACAGCATAGCTATCAGAATCATTGTTTCAGAGTTTTACAACTCATAAAACTTTTATAAGTCAGACAAAATTGTGCTTTGGGAAAAAACTTGAGATTCCAGCTCTCAACGTTGGAGCGCATTTTCATTTTTATATTACAAATGTAAAAATAACAAACGTAATGGTTTTTATTATATTTGAGGGAGGGGGAGGAGGGAAGGAACTGCATATATCATCAGCAACCAAATAATCATAGCTACATGTTTTACAAAATCATGCTGAGCACATGGACATTGCAGAGAGTACAAGTAAATATACAGCTAACAAAATGGTGCCAAATCTTGACATCCTTACTCAGACAAGAGAAGCCAATCCTGGAAACTCTTATGCTTCAATTCAAAGAAGCATTTAAGCAGATGTTTAAGTCCATCCTTATCGAGGAAAGCATTTAAGTATGTGCTTAAGCACCATTCTCTGCTTTCCTGAATTTAGGCTTTAAGCATATGAGTAGTCCATTTTTAATACCCTTAAAATTAGTCACCTGTATAAATGCAAGAATGGGGTCTCAAAGTGGAGCTTTGTCCGCATGAGTGATGACCAAACCAAGCTTTTCTTAGGAGCCGTTTGGCTCAGCTAATGGAGCTAATGTCAATGGGACAGCTCCAGGATGAAGGGACTACTTGACATGAGTAAACGCAGCGGAGTCTAGTCCTGTATTTGAATTGGGTGCTGGAGTTTGTATAAACACACTCTAGGTTACAACAGGAAGCCGGTCCAGGGAGGATGAGCAGAGACATTGACAGGTGTTCTCTTGCCATCAGAGAGTTGGCACAACAGCCTCTAGAGGGTCCGTTGCTGCAGAAGCGGAGAGAATGCTCACCTGCTGCCAGCTCATGCTTGTTGAGGATGGCAGCATACATTCAATTTGGCTTCATGGCCAGGCACACTCAGTCAGAGCAGGCCACAGAATGGCATGGACCTCCTCATTGATTCTTCCTCCTTGGTATGCAACTGCTTGCACAATGATGAAATGTTCCTTGTGACCTCGCCCTCCCTTTTTATGCCAGGGCAACAAACAACAGGATTTAGTCTTATACGTCTGCTTGTGATGTACAAGCCCGAACAAGAGAACGTTGGCAAAAGACAGGGGTAGCATAATGGTACTGTTTGGGCTTGGAAATGAAAGGATGGGTCTTGAATTCCAATTATCTGCACATGTCACTAGGGGTTTTCTATGGGATCTGCCATGGTTTTGACATCAGTCAAGCATTAGCTATCCAGAAGCTACCCTCCCAGACAACAATGCTATAGTGACAGATAACTTGTTTAGTTTTTTGATGTCAGTTCCTGAAGTTTCTGCTTTCTACTGCATAGGCATAATATAGCTGGAAATTAAATTTCAAGTAATGGCACCCACCATTTCTGAGGTCAATTAACACCATCAGTACCCTACCTTGTGCTGCATGACTTTGTATGCTGTACCAACAGAATTTGCCATTGAACACATAGGATGGAACCCTGGTGTAAGGGAACTCAGACAGGGCTTGTCCCTCAGCGGGGTGGTGCCTCACTACACTTTCTGCTGGGTTGGGGAATACCCAATCTATGGCAAGCAGTTCAATATAAGCGCAGGCCCTGGGTCAGGGCGGGCAGCAAACAAACAGGGGCTCAGGCCCCCAGGCAGGGACTGAGCAAAATAGTTCCACAGCAAACCCCAGGCTCCTAGGTTTAGCAACCGGGGGAGGGGGAGACTTCCACCCGCAAGGTGGGTGGCAGGGGAGACGCAGGCCCACCCACTCCACTGTGTCCCAGCCCAGGGCCCTAACAGTGGCCAAAGACCCGCTGCTGTGTCAGTGGGGATCCTGGCCACAACACACTATCATAGGCTCTGGCAGTGCTGCAGCCAGACTAGGGTCGGCTGCCCCCGGGCTACTTCCGGACTCCCCCTCGTAGGGTACCTGGGTCAGGGTAGTGTCCTCGGAGGGTTCCAGCACCATGAGTTCCTCTGAGTCGCCAGCGAGGGGTAGGCTTGGCAGCTCCTCTGGGTAGCTGGCAAGGGGTAGGCTTGGCAGCTCATCCATGCATCAGTCAGCGTCAGGCATTAGCCGGTCTGGCCAGTCCTCAGGTCTGCCACGACTTGCCGGGGTCTCCCAAGCTGGAGCCAGGCCATGGGCGTCTGGCCTCTCCGGCTGCTGCCACCTAACTGAGCTCTGGGGTTGGGCTTTTCTACTTCCTGTCCTGCGCCTTGACCTCTTGGGGGCTGATGCAGGATCCACTGGCTCCACCCACTTTGGTGTCTGGGGAGGTTCTTCCCTCGGCGGGGTGGTGGGGCACCACACCACCTCACTACACCTGGTTACATTGATTACTCCCAGGGGAATTCTGTGGCACTGCGCTATGCAGAATTTTGCAGAAATTAACGTTGTGCACACAGAATTTCCTTTCCCCCACAGAAATGGGCTACAGTGCTGTTGGCCACCACTAGGGACCACTGGACCCAGCAGAGCCCAGCTCGTACATAGAAGACTCTGCTGGGAGGAGGAAGAGGGAGTTAGGGGGTTCCTGACAGCTGTAGTTCCCAGCACATCCTGAGAGAAGGAGATGGCAGTGCACAAGAAACTCCATGCAAGCTTGGGACCGAGCATCAGGCTGTTTCTCTCACTGGATCCTTGGGCTCTGGGAAGAAGGGGGGCAGGTGTCTGGGCTGGGCGGGGGTTGCTTGTGTATTGGCTGGGAGGGGCACCACAGCTGGGCTCTGGGGGTGGGGTTCTGGATGTCTAGCCCCCTGGCTGGGTTCTACTGGGGAGAAGGGAGCAGAGAAACAGGAACTGGGTTGTCATAGGGGTTTCTTTAACTCTTTACTCCTGGGGGAATTTGTGTGTCTGTTTGTATTGTTACAGACACACTTGCTGATAGGTATTTTGAAATAAATTACAAAAATAACTGAAACTGGCGTGATTATGTAGTGTTATTTTGACAAATAAAATTTGCAGAATTTTAAAATATTGTGCACAGAATTTAATTTTTTGGCACAGAATGCCCCCAGAAGTATATTGATGTCAATGGGAGTTTTCACGAGCCCACAGCCGTTGAAGTTCAAAAATGCTTGGGCTGAAACTATTTCAGTTTCCCTCATGCTCAAATCCCCACTGGAACCCAAAGGCAAATTTAGGTTAGACTTGTTTATGGCTTGCACACATAGGTTCATGAGTTCACTGGACTAATAGTCTTCTTTCAAAAATAAAGTGCAGTGACATTGCCCTACAAACTGTTCATTGAACGAGGGAATGGGAAACTCTCCATGTTCACAGAAACCTGACAGCACAAAAAAATGTTTGATTGTATCCAACTTTGATGAAGTTTTGGGATACGGACAAAAGTGGTGCGAAACACACTTGGTCCAAGAACATGGGTCAGATTTGAATCAAAGCTGAATTTGAGAGCATTTGGGTTTTGTCTTGAATGTTTTGCTCATCTCTGATGAGGACAAATATGTAACTTGGTCACAGGCCAACATCTTAATACGCTCTTTTGTCCACACCAGGGAAATCTCATGGGTCCATCTCTGTAGCTTTGAATATCTCTAAGATGTATTTCCTTCTTAACATATGAATATGCATTTCTAACATGCCATAATCTTGAGTACGTGTCTGGAGTGACTTCCTGAGTTACTATCATACCTAGAAGAAACCACATACAACAACATATCATAAATAATTTGATTATGATCAAAATACTAGGAAAGTGCAGGGGTGCTGGGACAATTTGTATAGTGGGGGTGCTGAGAGCCATTGAGCCAAACTGTAAACCCTGTATCTAATGGAAACCACTTCAAGCCAGGGGTTGTGGAAGCACCCTCAGCACCCCTAGTTCCAGCACCTACGGGAAAGTATGTAGAGAATCAAGTAAGAAATTAGATGGAGGAACAGATATGGACAGAGCTCAATCAAGCCTATATCTCTAATACATGGGTCAGAGCAATCAGTTCTCATCCCTTTAAGGGTCAATTGTTCTCTCATTTCTCTGCCAAGTCTGGCAGCCCAGCTAAACCTGCTGAAGAAAGTTGAAAGTAACAAAATCCAAATATTGCAAGTTAACGTAAACCTTTTGGCATTAATGCTGGGGGGAAATCATCTTTCCAGTTTTTAATTCAGCCCATGTGTAAAGTTGCATGCTTTGAGATATGGCTTCTCATAAGAGCTGTTAACAAGTCTTTTTGATCACAGGACATGGAAGAGAGTCACTTCACCGAAGAAAACAACAAACATTTATGGACACTTATACTCTCCCTTTTGGTAACTGTCAATCATTTGTCAAGCTTTGTTTTGATTTCTAGCAAGCAGCAGTGGTGGTGGTGGGAAGCTACTCATCATCACACTGGCTGGATTTCTATAGCTGTGCTCCAGCTTCCTTCCGTTCAAGGGCTCAAGCTGCTGCTGATGTTTCTGGGCAAACGGCCACTGCTATGATGTTTGCTTTAGATAGGCTACAGCTGGGCTGAGTGGGTGTTTCAGGCAAACTTTATAAAGTAGACTCCCCAGCCGCTGATTCCTGGTAAAAGATCTTTCTGGTTCCTTTGAATTAAACCTTTTTTTTAGAATCTAGGTGCAGTTAGACTTCTTGGAAGCACAATACTGATGAAGACCTGAATGCTCCCCCGCATGTATTCTTGCTGCTTAGCCCATCTATCTGTCAAACCTCTGCAATCTGCTGCCCTGCTCTCTAGTGCAAATAAAAAGCATTCTCTTCCTCTTCAGAGTAAGAGGCAACAGTTCAGTCTCCACAGACATTCAATTCATGGCTGTATTTATGAAGGCTAAATAATATCCAGAACTGCTAGTAAATTATACTGAACTCATGGGACCAAAACATTTTTAGTGTAACTTCTCTGACTTCAAAAGAGTTACCCCCCAGGGATGAATTTAGCCTCTTGTCTGTTATCTCATGATTTAGGGCCCAATCCTGCAGTACCTACAGGAGTGAATAAAAGCTGCAGGATCAGGCTGCAAGGATTTGATATGTTACTGAGAAACCAGTGTGTGTACGCCATATGTAGTCACGTTTATGCAGTTTTCCATTCAAACCAGTTAAGGGAAATGAAAACCTGATTTTGTGAAGCTTCTACTGCAAATTAAATACTTGATTTTTACCCCGAGAAAGTTTGTTCTCTGTGTGTGTGTATGTGTGTGTGTGTGTGAACTCTTTTTATAAAAGGGGGATTTTTTAAATCCAAAAATCACCTTGCTTAAAAAAGAACTAAGCTAGGATTGCAAACACAACTATTCTTGCAATGGGAGAAAACCCCAAAGAATACTGGAACAAAAATATAAAAGCAAAGAAACTGAAATGAAGGATTTTCAGTTCCTGTGTTTGTCCATCTATTTGTATCCTAGAAGAAAGCTTATTAACATAGCTGTGTTTTGTGTCACTTAGCTCTCCTCCCTTTGCGGTACTTCCAAAATTTATCTCTGCACCTGGTTTCCCTGAGCCCAATATGTTATGCCTACAAGGCAGGAGAAGTTTGTCAGCTGTTGCATTGCAAGTGGGGCAGGGGGGAGAACAGCAGAAAATCTGGGCACTCCGTTCCCACAGGGGCACCAGGGGGATGTCAGTTGTTTGGGGGTTTTTTGATTATAGAGTTAAAAAAAATGTTGCTGGCAAAACTGACTGTTGGCCTACTCTAAGGAAACTAGACTGGGGGGGAAGAAATTTTCTTCATTGGATCACAAAGACACCTTTTCTCCTAACACTTCTACCCAGAGCTCTTGTTTTGAGCATGCTAATTTTTATTATTTTTCTTTTGTGAGGACAGGAGACAAAGGAAATTTTTGGCTGAAAAGAAGGGCACTAAAGGAGAGAAGAATCTGGGCCTGAGGCATTAAAAAAACAGTACTTGAAAATACTATTCCACCAACAAGGCAGAGTACAGCCAGAGAGGAAGAAATGAAGGATGACATTCTGGCCACACTGAAGTCAATGGGATGGGGTGTCTATACACACACACACAGAATACCTAAGTAGCCCTACTCCCGCAAGCTCAGGTGTGCCGGTAGACCCCTGTATACATGCCAAACCCCACTGATTTCAGCCAATAGTGGGCTTTGGGAACCATGTACATTCCTGACTGCATGTGCTTCACCCAAAGTGCAGTATTGGGGCCAAACTGTCATTTAAGTTCATTTACAAAGAATCTGACGTGATTCCCCATTTTCAGTTTGAGATTAGGCAAGCCGGTCTGTCACCTATCCAGTACTTTTAGGTGCCAGTCAGTTCAGACCAGAAGCTTGGCTTTGAGGGAGAGTCATGCAACATACAGACAACTCAGAGCCCGAAGACAGAGGGGTAATCTTGGTCTCAGTTAAGTCCATGGGAGCATTACTAATTGCCACTGACTTTGATGGGGCCCGGATTTTTCTCAGAATGTAGCTATTTTAGTGTGAATATGGTTTATCTGGTTGTGTTAAAAATATCACTAAGCTCTAGTTTCAAAAACCAAAACCCTTTTTAAAAAAGGGGGAGTGGAAGGGGGAGAGGATACTACCTATGTGGGGAAGTAATCAGTGAAGGAAAATCATAAATCAGCCTTTTTTAAAGTTTTAACAGCTCCACCCCATACACACCCCTCTATTCACATTTTTAAGTCAATTTAGCACATGTGAAGGGTGCTAGGTTAACAGCCAGAATGAATGAAGTTCTTGATTCTTTACCTCAAAACAACCACAATGCAGGTTTCTAAATGCGGCCTCATTAACTGCTTCAACCCTGAAAGGACAGATTGCTTCAAAGGGGAAAGGGTAAGTGATTCTCCATGTCTTTTCAGTCCTTAGCTTCTCTGAGGCAGGCCAGAGATCTACCAATGGGCAGATTTAGTGATGAGGACACACGTCTACTGGGAACTAGAGTAAGACCACTCAACTTATTTCACAAAATCCATTGAACAGACAAATGGTAACAACTATTGGTTACCACCTGTGAAAGGAGGATTTGTACCCATAAACCTAGAGAGCAAAGCCTCACATCTGGAGCTGGACAAAAATTTTTAATGACAACTTTTTTCAGAAAAAAAATACAGGATGTGGAGACAAAAAAAATCTATTCACGTCAATTTCACTGAATGGTTTTAATTGGAAAAATAAGACAATGTTTTATTTCAACATTTTAAACAAAGAGTTTTAATTAAAAATGAATTTTCATTTATGTTTTTTAATTTTATGGCTAAGAAAATGCTCAAAATAAAAATAAATGTGTTTCATTTTGGCTAAAAAAAAAAAAGCATCTGTTCAACCCCAAAATGATTTTTTTTCAAATTTTTAATTAGCCAAAAAGTTTGAACATTTTCAGTTTGACTTGAAACTTTTTGTGTGTGTGGATGCTTTGGAATTGACAGTGAACAACAACTACAAAAATCCATGTTTACACAGCTTACCAGTACCATACACAGTTTACCAGCTTACCATACCCCCTTACCAGTCCTCTGAGCTATCCAAACCCATAACATGTTGTTTTTAATTCATTTCCATAAAAAGGCATCATAAAAATGAGAACCGACAGTCAAAATAAACCAATAAAGTGTTTACCCCACTGAAAACAAAAATATTAGTATTCTGTCAGGCATTCTGGAAGACCCCCGCACAATCTAGGGACAGTGGAACTGTGTTTTCAAATTAAGTCTTTTAGGATAGGATCCTTAGAAAATCCCAAAGGCTCCCAAATCCCTCCAATAGTTGAGTACCTAACTGACTTAGGATCCTTGAGAAATCCTAGTCCAAACTATTGCCTCTCAATGCAAACTAAATTCTACTATAATTTATTCCTACAAAAATCAGACTGAACACTAAGATGAAACAAAATGTAACTACTGTTCCAGGTTCAGTAACATAGAGACATAAACAATATGTTCCTCAAAAGAAAAGCTAGAGAGCTGAAGAACATGTCAATCATTTGGTATTACATAACTAGATACTGAATATCAGAGGCAATTTCCTCACTGGATATCAGAGATGCCAGGAAAAAGATGGTCATAATCAAAAAACATGGAAAACAATGTAAGTCCTTTTAAACTTTGGTAAGATAGAACCTGGCTGTAAATGAAACAAAAATGGTGGAACCCAAAAGAAAGGAATTCAAAATGTAAATGAATGTTTCTTTTGAGCATGGCTGGCGTTGGACACATTAGGAAAGATACACATTTTAACATCTTTCTAGAAAACTGCATCTTTCCTTTACACATCACTTTCATCAGCCTCTCTATATCAACAATTGTGGCTCCAACAATAAACAGTTGATGATAACCAACGGAGTTATCTAGTACAGAAATCAAAAGTCCTTATTTTGGGATTCAGTACAACCTGCACATCTGAAGAGGACTAACACAATCCAAAGAAGTAAACAATTCAAATACACCATTCCAGCCCATTGTCCAGGAACGAGGAATCTATCCATATGAACTTTATAATTTGTCTCTATATTCATTACATAAAAGTTAATGATGAATCCAAATATTTTTAAAAGACGGAATATAAGACAATGCAAAGTATGAAAGTAGGACAAATTAACACTATATACAAAAGGTCTATTAGGCTAAAGAAGGCATCTAAAGCTCCTAAAATAATAATTATTTAGGACATAGTCTTAGCTCAATAAGATATAAAAACATAATTTTCTATTTCCTCCACACCCAGAACACTTTTCTAAAATTCTCTTGCCATGTCAAATGAAGTCAATCAATTTTTTATTTATAAACAAAAATAGGTCAGCTTGCTCCAGAAGCAGGTTTTCCAGAGTTTGCTTGGCTTTAGTTTCAAGAACCTGTGGGCCTCTACATTTTAGTGCTACCAGACCCAACTCTCAAGACCAGCTCTTTAATTCTTGCAACCCAAAGACAACTCTTGTATGTTTGCTGCTTTGCATATGAGGTGATGGAGATGAGTGTGAGCTATTCAGTAGTCTCACTGGCTCTCTCACTTTGCCATCTGAAACTTTGCTACTGTTCAAGGAGTGCTGATGTGCTGGAGAGTAGTGTCATGACTGCCCACATTCGAAACAGCGGAGGCAGAGAGGGTAAACACTGAAGCCCATAGCATACTACCCCACACAGAGTTAAGTATTGTGGCTTGTACTAGCCCTAGCTGTGCTGTGGGTCAGGATGAGTAAGCAGACTATCCCAACGTTAGTGCTGGTGTAGGGCAAAGGGAGACCTAATTCACTGGGTGTTGTGCACTCAGAAGCAGCACTCACTATACATCTGAGGCACCTGGGCCTCCAGGCACCTACCCCTCCTGTCCCCATTGCTAGGCACTTTTCTTGCATTCAGGAGGCACCACTAAGGTGGCCACCTGCATGGGTATGTTAGGAGGAGAAAGTGGCTCCCTGTGCCCTTTTCTCCTCCACTCTTTAGTACAGGGGTGGGCAAAAGGCCACATCGGGGTGCGAAACTGTATGGAGGGCCGGGTAGGGAAGGCTGTACCTCCCCAAACAGCCTGGCACCCAGCCCCCATTTCACCCCTTCCCACCCCCTGACTGTCCCCCTCAAAACCCCAACCCATCCAACCCCCCCACCCCGCTCCCTGTCCCCTGACTGCCCCAACCCCAATCCATACTCCCGCTCCCTGACAGGCTCCCCGGGACTCCCATGCTCTATCCATGCCCCCCGTTCCCTGACTGCCCCAGAACCTCTGCCCCATCCAACAGCCCCCTGATCCCTGTCCCCTGACTGCCCCCGGGACCCCTTACCCAACCCCCACACCACCGCGTGCGCGCTGCCACCGCCCCCTAACCATTCTGCTAAGAGCTGCCCACGCTGCAGCATGGCTGCAGGGGAGGGGCCGGGGGCTAGTCTACTGGCCCAGGAGCTCAGGGGCCCGGCAGGACAGGCCCACAGGTTGGATGTGGCCCGGGGGCCGCAGTTTGCCCCCCTCTGCTCTAGTATAACCTTGCAGGTTCATCCACAACTTGATTTTAAATCTCCATCTGAATGTTTCCCTCCCCACTCCATCCCCAAAGGTATGTCCAAACAAAGACAAGCCAGAAGGGTGTACAGATATGACAGCACTAGCAGTTTGGGAGAACACATCTTCCCCTGAAACCCTGCACAGAGTAGTGCTGCATGCTACAGAGCAGCCCAGGACCAAAGAGGAACAGTACTGACCACTGCCAAGGACAGGATACCTGGCTAGATGGACCAGTGTTCTGATCATGTGCAGCAAGGCCTCTGTGCCTATGGAACAGCAGACGTGTGCTGTAAGGGACCATAGGGAAAACGACGGAATCACAGGAGTAAAATATTCTTCACTGGAGAGGTTACATAAAGATTCTTCCTTCCCCTTTAAAGTCAACTAACACAGTCAGGAGGAGAGAGTAATAAGGAAGTTAGGAAGGGCCCTGGAGTGCACTGAATTTGCAAGCCAATCTGGTGTCCACAGCAGTGTCAAAAGGGGACTACATGTAGAAGAAGCTGAGGAGTAAGTCATTAGGGGAAAGACTTCAGAAAGTCCCAGAGAAATCACCTGAAAATAGTGTTGTTTATGATGGAGTGAACACTCTATGAGTTTTATCAGAGTCATCTCCTCAAACCCTCCCGCCCTCCACCACCATCCACCCACCCATTTACTATGGGCTATCCAAAATCTACTGAAGTGAGTGCAAAGATTCCTATTAACTTCAATGTGCTTTGAATCAGGAACCCACACTTCTTCCTTCCTGAAAATAAGAGACTGTTAGGGTTGCCAAGCGTCCAGTTTTCAACCGGAATGCCCAGTCAAAAAAGCAGCACAGCGACTCCAGTCAGCACCGCTGATTGGGAAGTTAAAAGTCTGGTCAGCAGCACAGCGGAGCTAAGGCTGGCTCCGCAGCTCCCATTGGCCAGCTCTGCAGCTCCCAATGGGAGCTGCGGGGGCAGTGTCTGTGGACCGGGCAGCACACAGAACTGCCTGGCCATGCCTCCGCGTAGGAGCCAGAGGGGGAACATGATGCTGCCTCCGGGAGCTGCTTGAGGTAAGCGTCACCCAGAGCCTGCACCCCGACCCCCACCTGTGCCCCAATCCCCGGCCTCAGCCCTGATCCCCCTCCTGCTCTCCAAAACCTCAGTTCCAGCCCGGAGCACACTCCTGCACCCCAAACTCCTCATCCCTAGCCCCACTCAGAGCTCACACCCCCTGCCAGACCCTTCATGCCCTCCCACATCCCAACCCCCAGACCCAGCCTGGAATCCCCTCCCACACCCTGAATCCCTCATTTCTGGCCCTACCCCAGAACCTGCACTCCCAGTCCAGAGCCTGTATCCCCTCCCACACCTTAACCCCCTGCCTCAACCTGGAGCCCCCTCCCGTACTCAGAACCCCTTGGCTCCACCCCCCAGTATGGAGCCGCCTCCTACACCCCAAACCCCTCATTCTTGGCCCCACCCCAGAGCTCGTACCCCAGCTGGAGCCCTCACCCCCTCCCAAACCCCAAACTCCTGAGCCAGCCTGGTGAAAATGAGCACATGAGTGAGGGTGGGGAGAGCAAGCAACAGAGGGCGGTGGGCGGGGCCTCAGAGGAGGGGCAGAGCAGAAGCCAGGGCAAGGGTGTTCAGTTTTGTACAAGTAGAAAGTTGGCAACCCTAGAGCCTGTCATTTGTCTTTTTCCCCTCTTGAGCCTCCCTAGCCCACCCTTCAAAAAATATTTACTTTAGTGGCAAGGACTCATGCCCCTCAGTCTCTTCAGCTGAGGAACAATAGTCTGACCTTACTCATTAGTGCCCCTCCCCACTACATTGTCTCTCTTTTCTTACACACACGACTGCAGGTCATAGTAAACCAGAATCACGTCAGCCAGTCAGGGCTGCGGCAGAATTACTGAAGCATAACTGTACATTTCCAGCTCCTTGCTCCAGATTTGATTCTTGGGGTCTGATTTGCATAATCATTCTACAGCTATTTCTTTCCATAACGGTACAGTATCTTGTACTTTGATTAGCTGACAACAATTTTTAGCCAGAGAAATAGCTATTCTGTTAATATGCAAATGCCTTGGTTCTGGTTGACTATTGTAATTCATCTGCTCTGACTGGCTTCTGTGCTCAGAATTTTCAAGAGACAAAAAAAGCCTCTGCTAATGAACACTCCCCCTTCCCGCCCCCAAGGATATTTAATAAATCAGTCCAAAATAGCTGAAGCAAAAAGGTGTGTGTGGGGGGGAGGGGGTTGGTTTTTTTTTTTAACTCCTTTGACTGAGGGGCTGAATCCTGCTTCCACTGAAGTTAATGGGAGTTTTACCAAGAACTACAGAGAAAGTAGACTGGGCCTTTACCCATAAGGCCTATCCTTCCCTACAGACTAATAAGGCTCTCAAACTCAGTCACCATCATAAATTTGGTTTCTTATAAATTTGAATCTCAGTCTGTCCCTCCAAATTCTAGTTTGGAACAAAATATTTTAAAAACTGTGTATTTTAGTTATGCTGGGGAGAAAAATAACATGCAGATCAGTAAGGAGAAAATGGGGAAGGGTAAAAATATTTTAGAGGTAGATTTTCCTCGGCAGCTGAATGCAGGAAAAGGGATGGGGGAGGTGATCAGAGATTTAGTTGTGGCTCCCTGATCCCATGCTGATGAGCCCCAGCTTGACTTAGAGCAGCTGAGCATCTGCTCTAATTTATGCCACTAGCATAAGGGCCCTAAGTAGAAGACAGGATAGTGGAGCTTTGCTCCACCACACTCCTTTACTGCTGCCTCCAACAGCCTCATACCAGTAGAGAGTTCCCCTACCCAAGAAGTATTCTCCGCTGGTCACCTCCAGCCAGAACGTGACTACTTCGCACCACTTGAAGAGCACAAAGTGGTTGCAGTGAAGCAGGGAATATAATCTGGGGGGTAGGGGCGGTGGGGTAGTAGTTCTCCCTTCTTTCATTTTTAATTTGAATGTTTTATTTAAAATTTCAGTCTAACTGCCATTTGCAGTGGGGAAGTCTTGTTGAGCAATTCTGCTGTATCCACATTTGCATGTTAGGTTTGGGGAAACTGAACCTTTCTGCAAAGGAGTTGGACTCCCACTAGTGCCTCCAGGAAGCAGACTGCTAACCTAGTACACTGAAAGATGTGCAGAAAGCCCATTTTAAATGGTAGTTCTACTTTGAAACATGGTGCCATGCTTAGGTCATGATTTTCAAAAACATTCAGAGTTGGCTGAACTCTCCTCCCATTGTAGTCAATGAAACTTTTATCATGGACTTCAACAAGAGAAGAGTTAGGACAGTGCTGAAAATCCCTCATATGTACATTTTTGGTGTATAGCCTTGTAGGACCCACTCTTCAAAATGTAGCAACTTAATTAGGAGGTCCAGGTTAACGCTCATGTCAACATGCAGGATTTGTGTGCCTACTGTAAGGGCCAGAGTTTATATTCAAATCATTAAATACTTTAGTGGATCAGGAGCAAGTCCATCAACCCAAAGCCAGAGGGGATTTTCTGACACACAGTTAAGGTGGCCATGTTAAAAAATGGGGCACCTGTGTAGCCTCAAATACATACAGACAGCAGCCACATCTTAGCAAGGAGCCTAGAGCATGCTGAAAAGTTTAGAAAGGTTAAATGAAAACCTGGTGCTATCCCAGAATGGAAGTGTTTTATTTGGAATGGAGAGCTTAG
Organism: Lepidochelys olivacea; assembly: GCF_965140295.1. Taxonomy (NCBI): domain Eukaryota; kingdom Metazoa; phylum Chordata; order Testudines; family Cheloniidae; genus Lepidochelys; species Lepidochelys olivacea. The sequence goes on along the minus strand of NC_140411.1, from coordinate 165,237,713 downwards.
TCATGTGTCCTGCAGGGGTTTGCTCAGCTTCTTTGGTCTCTCCATCTGTCTGACTCGCTTCTTCATTTTTTCCATTTCCTTCTCTACTTTCTTTCTCAGGGTCCCAAATGCCAAGTGCTGACTTTTCATAATGATGTCACCAGTAATAATGATGCCTAATACAATTCTCTTCAGTTTATAACAGAGCCTGAACATCTGATATTTTTGTGGCAAAAGCCTCATGCTGCATGGCATATGGATATGTTTAGAAGGAAAATGATTTTCAAATCGTTCACTTGTCATTAGTTTCACTGCAAAACGAAAACCACCCCCGCCCTTTATTTTTTATTCCTGTTGCATATGGTCTCTTAAATTAGGAGACAATTGTATACTCTTGCTGAGATCATTTATGGTTTAGGGATTTCAAGTAGAATAAAAGTTTTATTCTGATTTCATCAGGTAATAAGGCAAGTGTTAGAAGATGGAATTTTTGGCAAAGAGCAATATTCCACCAATGTTCAGCTGTTTTATATGACTCATTATGTGGAGGTGGAGGGGTGACATCACCAATAAAAGCAAACGCATGATAAAGTTAGGGTTCCATCACAGAATTTAAACTTCAACTAATAAACTGTCCAGACAAAGGGGATTAGATCTGCTGGAGGCAGAGACTGTTGCCTCTGTTAGACATGGGATAGCCCAAAGAGGATACACTATCTTTTTTGTTCTTTTAGCAACCAGTCTCTCCCCTTGTTGAAAGAGAAACCAGCAGCAATTTCAGATGGCTTGGATTTCTTTTCTTATTAAAGAGACACAGTAAGATGTAGACCAAACAAAACCAGCTTTATCTTAACAAGGGAATCAATATGCACATTCTATACCACTGAGGGATTCAGCTGTGATTTCACTGAGCTTCCTCATGCCTCTGTGAATTACAGCTATGCTAATAAGTAGCGGCAGCAAGATCTGAGCATGTAACACTGTGTGGGGATAACAGCATGTCCCCTCTCCTTCCTCCTCTTTCTCTGACTGTCTGAAGCAGGGGGTTTTATTAGGTTCCTGACAGGGCTTAATTGACTACAGGTGCTCCAATTAACCTGTAGCAACCCTCCCTAGTCTACAGGGAACCACGCCTTAATTAGCCTAGGGCTTATATATTTCCCCTCAACCACTGCTCCCTGGCCTTTTTGTATCACACAGTCTTTTACTACAGCTGATGGAGGTTGAGGAGTCCATTCCACATAGCTAAGCACATATGGCTAAACACAATGCTGGTTTGTGACCCAGGACTGTGCAAACCACTGGGTTCAAGGGACATACTAGGCTTGACAGACCACTACACTGGTCCAGGGGTAATTCCACTTATTTCACAAGGGCTTAATTACATAACAGCGATTTCAACAAAGTTACACCAGTGCACAACTGGAGTAATGCAGTGGTGAATTGGGCCAACAAGTTCTGCAAGCATAGCTGGAGAAACTTATTGATGCTGTCAAGAGAAATTTGTCTGGATCTCTTTCTGAAACTGGGGAGATGCAATGCAAAGAACTGCAATGCTGATCCTATGTTCATTGGAGAACAGCGCTCCCATTGGCTTCAGGGGTGCAGGGTAAGGTCCAGGGATACTATAGAATTCTTTTCAGATGTATTTTGTTAAGAACACTTTTCTGTCTGTAGAGCAAAGCAACAGACATGATTGAACCCCACCATCCCCATGTGGGGAGGGAATTTTCTACACTACTGTGTTTTTTAAAAATTGCTCCAATACTATTTTTATTTCCTATTGCATGTTGGCCAGGCCTTAAGAATAAAAACTGTCCCCTGCATTTCATTACAGGAACCTCGTAGGGATGAAGGTCCAGGGAGTACCCTCAGACAAACTTGCTGCTGCCCCAAGACAGCTAGTGCAGCTATGGGTTTTGCAGTAGAAAGCCCAGTAGTGTCCTGTGCACTACTGTACATTGCTCTATTGTATTTAGGATTGTACTGAATGTTTGAAAAGTGAAACCTTTGTTCAATGGTCTAAATAATCAAATGCACTAGCAAACATGCATTTAACCTTTTCCTTGGTGTTTAAACTTCAAAAAAAAAAATATATATATAGAGAGAGAGAGAGCGTAAGTGCACGCACACATGCGAGAGAAAAAATGATTAATCGATCAGTAAAATATAGCAACTTTCAAACAAGTTGCATGTGTTAGTAGTTCCTGGGCAGCTATTTCTCATGAGTTTGATAATGGGGTTATTGTTCTATTTCAGAGTAACAGCCGTGTTAGTCTGTATTTGCAAAAAGAAAAGGAGTACTTGTGGCACCTTAGAGACTAACCAATTTATTTGAGCATGAGCTTTCGTGAGCTACAGCTCACTTCATCGGATGCATCCGATGAAGTGAGCTGTAGCTCACGAAAGCTTATGCTCAAATAAATTGGTTAGTCTCTAAGGTGCCACAAGTACTCCTTTTCTTATTGTTCTATAAAGACATCAGCATGTTGCTTTGTCACTCAATGCACCCGTTCTCCAGCCTGAAAATAGGAAGAGGCAAAAACCCTGAAAATTTTCAGACAAAAACCCAACACATTTTTGTAAGTTTTCAAAATAATGAAGAAATCCATTCTTTTCAAAAAGAAAAAAAAAAAAGAGTCCCTCCCCCCAACCCCTTACTTTCTGTCCATCCCTCATTCTCACATTCTCCCATAAAGCACATAGAGCTACATTCCTAATGACAGGTCTGAGGAATCATGACAGGTTTGCCACACGCACTCTGCTGGTTCCACAGTTGGCCCTTACTATGGACTCGTGACACTAATAGGAATTACCTAACTGCACCACACAATAAGTGTGGTGTGGCACATTCAAGTGCTTGAGCTGACAACAGACCATGCCTCAATGTTACTTGGCAGAAAATACTGCTGATGGGGTAAAGAAAGTGCTAAAGTCACATGGTATTCCCAACATTATATTAGCTGCAGTGGTTTACAAAGGGAGAGTGTAAGATGTACAGGAGATTCTGTGCAGTGATACGTGAGAGCTGCGATGGAGAAGATGCCAGACAGACAGACTGACTGTTTGGCAGTGCTCAGACACTTGTTGGCCAGTTTAAGAAGGGCTCACTGGAAGACAGGTAGCAGAAACACATTTAAGTCCATGTTAACATGGAAACTTTTTTGAACAGCTCTCTTGCTAAACTGGAAAGATTGTATGGGAGTCATGGGTCAGTATGTACAGTCTCAGATTCTTCTGTGACAAAAGAAAAAAAAAGAGGACCACTCTCTGAGCACAAAGGAGGACCAGAGGGAATTGCCTGAAATTATTTCCATTTTACAAATCTTCCAGCTGGCCACAACATTTTCAGGTACATAGGAGGTTGTTACAAAGAGAAGGGAGAAAAATTGTTCTCTTAACCTCGGAGGATAGGACAAGAAGCAATGGGCTTAAATTGCAGCAAGGACAGTTTAGGTTGGACATTAGGAAAAACTTCCTGTCAGAGTGGTTAAGCACTGGAACAAATTGCCTAGGGAGTTTGCGGAATCTCCATCATTGGGGATTTTTAAGAACAGGTTGGACAAAAACCTGTCAGGGATGGTCTAGGTAATACTTAGTCCTGCCTTGAGTACAGGGGACTGGACTAGATGACCTCTCGAGGTCCGTTCCAGCTCTATGATTAGTAAGGACACAAGTGTGTTCTGCCACTAGACTAAGACACTCAGCAGACATGCAAACAGGCACCTAAGGATTAAACACAGATGAAGGAATTATCTCCGTGATGTGGAGATAAGCTGGGAAATTAATGAAAACAGTGTTCTTGTGCCAAAACTGGCAAAGGTATTGGATTCTTGTTTCACTGAGCCCTTTTACCTAAGGCTGTGCAATAGGTGTTAGTGGACAACTGCAAGGTGTTTAAAAGTTAATAACTCACCAGTTGCTTTTCCAACAAAAGACACTAAAAATGAACAGAATGCAGCTTTTGATTTACTCCTTAGAAGAAAAACTGAAGATGCTGACAGAGGCAGAGACGGTAAGAAAAGCGTGTGCCTGTTAGCAAAAGCATGTGCCTCAAAATACAAACAAACTAGGCTGGCAGAAAGACAATGCATGCAAATACAGAACCTGGCTCTCCTTGTATGTCAGATATTCTTAATTCCTGCTACACCAACACCATCTGAGCATGATATTCTAAAGCACGATATGCCCAGAATAAGTGAATATGCTAACGTGAGCATTGGGTAGCGTAACTGATAGTTGTAGATGATAGCTTGCCCTTCAGCTGTGCCTTGAAGTGATGTTAGTCCTTGAATGTCTGAGTCCTATTCATGAGGTGCTATTTCTGGAGGCTAAATATATACTAATTGTGTTGAACACTTCCCAAGACAAACAAAAGACAAGATCCTTGTGCTAAGCGACTTTAAAAGTATGTTCAGACATGGACAGACAAAACAAGAGCTATGGAAAGGAAGGATGCGAGCAACGTTGGTAAGATTAGGTGGTTACACAGCAAGGCCAGCATACAGCTGGATGGAGCCAAAAAAGTTAGTTTTGAGGAGATAAACGAATAAAAAAAATTGTGGGGAGGGGGGAGATTTAAAGGGGCACAATGAGAATTAGGCACCCCATTGTCCTTTGAAGATCTCCTGTGGAAGCTGCAGGTTTCTTGTAGGCATTTTAGCCTCACTTACCTGCCCACTCCTTGTAAGAACTGAAACCAAAGCCCGTTTACTGACACTGCACCGTGCTGGCCTGGAGAAGAGAAACTATCAGATGTTTCAACTGAACAGCTGCATGTCAAAAATAGTAGGAACCAGCCAACGGCTTCACTCTATTATGATTACGGGAAGTACAGTACACACTTTCTGTAAAGACAGGTGTCTGATTTACCTGCCTAGAAATAAGCTCTTCAGCCCCTTCTACACAATAAAACATGTTAGAGAAAAAGCTGAACCTTTTTAAGGCTACACTGGAATTATTTGGGTTTTTTTGGTTAAAGAGGATGGTAAATTCTAATGGAGACTTTGCACAAATGCTGGTTTCAGGACACACACATGTATCCTATCATACTAGACTTTACAGGATGTTAACATGTTACAACATGACTAAAAATTCATATGCAGACATATCCCAAGATCCGTATAAGACAGGCACAAGTTTGTTAAACCAGGTTTAATTAAGAAAACAAAACAGAAATCCTGGTCCCTCTCTTATCTCCACTCTTTCCTAAATTGGGCATATCAAGCTTTTGACTGCTCCATGGTGACCAAATCGTAACTGAGGTGGACTGCTATGATGCGTTTCACTTGGTGTGGTGCCTTTCACTATCCTTGGTTACTGTTTTAACATCCCGGTTCTTAGGAAAACTATTTTACATACAGCAAACCCATAACATGAAGAGTGGTGTGTAAAATCCTTAATAAAAACAACAAATAAGCAACCGCGTAATGCAAGCTGTTTAATTCTTTCAAAGAATTGTGGTGCCACAAGAGCTCCAAGACACAATTTCCTTGTGCATTAGCTTTTTGGATTTTTTTAAGTACAGCAACAAGAGGTTATAAACATCTGTTTGAAGTGTGGTCTGTTTGCATCACGTGTTTGGAGTAGAAGGCTGACTGTGTTACATTTTCTGCTATTTTGGGGAAATTGTCAGTAACAATGTTTGAGTTTAGAGGAAAGAGGAGGTGCAAGTGTTTACCTTTGTGTGAATAAAACAGTACTCTTCTCTCTAAGGAGTTTGTCTTACCTCAGCTTCTAGGAGTAGTGAGATTTTCTTTAAGGAATCACTCGTAGGTCAGTGATTTTGAATGATTGTGCAAAACTGCACATTTGACCGTTTTCCTCCCCAGATGGTGGGAAATTGTTTAACAGCCTCCGGTTTGGTCAGTACTTGGATGGGTGATTGCCAAGGAAAACCCAGGTGCTGTAGATACTGTTAGTGATTCAGTAGCCAGCACACTCTTCTCTTGGAATTATTACTAAATCAAAGCCCCCCAGCATGGTGTTAGTGGGCACTGTGTTGCAAGTTGTTCAGAGGAGACATAAAATAGAGGTCCTGATCATGTGTAATTAAAGATCCCATGGTGCTTCTCACAAAAGTAGGGAGGATTAAGCCACAGCAATGTTCCACTGTGTGAAATTATTACCATCTGCCTATTGAAGTCTCCCGGTTTTCATTTGTATTGCTATCCTTCTGCGCTCCCTGAAAAACTTCTGTGCACTGTTAAACAGCTATAATGTTCCAGTTTAAGGGCAGTTGCAGTTCAGTAGTGGATAAAGTGATTTATATATGCACACAAAGCCAAATCCTGCCTTATGTTGCACAGGTGCACTGGATGGAAGAAGGTACAGGGAGTCTCTGTAGCACACCCGTACACCAGCAGGCAGGATATCCGCTCAGTGTTCTAAGCCCCAGTTAAGCCCCAAGCCTATTCAAAGCACTTAAGTGCTTTGCAGAACTGAGGAACTAAGGCTTGATCCTGGAAGGTGCTGATCACTCTGGCTCAATTCTAGTAAAAAGAAAAAATATATAGTTTTAAGCATCTGACCGGTCCAAATCAACATCAATGGGTGTTGCTTAAAGTTTAAAATTGTTTGAAGTGCTTTGATGGATTGAGCCAGAGTACTCAACATCTTCCCAGACTGAGCCGCACTGGCTAATTTCCTTGATAGTTTGTCTATGACAGTGGGTTCTCAATCTTTCCCATTTCACAACTTTCTTTTCTGTACCAGGCCATGATCTCCCTTCCACCTTGCTGGGATCTAGCCAAGAGTCATCCCCCCATCCATTTAGCAAAAACAGGAAGAGCAGAGTAGTCCCAACCCTGACTCTCAGTGGCTGGGATATAAGTAGTCATGCCTAGTGGTCAGAGCTGGAGTCAGGACCCAGGAATCAGAGCCCAGGGTAGAACCTGATTCAAATGCCAGATCTGAGGATCAGAACTAGGTTACCTGGAGGGAGGCAAGGCAGGCTGGGTCCAAGGCAGGTGCTATCATAGCCTTGGGTGAAAGTTTTGTGCAGCTATTGAAGTATTACTGCTGCTGAGGCTGGGCTTAAGAGCCAATCAGGCACTGCAGCCAATCAGGCAGCGCAGCCAATCAGGCAGCCTAGTACAAAGCCAGTTGCACTCATTAAGTTGCACAGAGGCTGGCTTTGCTGCAGGCCCCGAGTCCTGATGCTGACCCTTGGTTGAAGACCTAGAAGAATGTGGTGTGCTAGCTTTGAGTGGAGGTCATGCTTCTGCTTCCCTGCTCCAGGCATGCATATACTTTAGTCTGTAGCAAATGTTAAGTTAGAGCAAATACTACCCCTTTTTGGAGAAGTAGTAAGATACTGCTCCTGCCCCACCACCCTGAATTAGTCTGTCCCTGCCTGAGAGGCCCACCTTGTGGAGGTTGTCTTTGGTAAGGGCATGATTCTGCTACAGATAGCACAATGCTTGTGGGGGCGGGGGGGGGGGAGTTGTGTATTCTCTCATTATAATGAAAAATAAAAAGCCAAAGTAAATCTGCTCTGCCAGCTGAAAAGGAGAAAAATGATTAGAGACCGACTTATAATGAGCCTTATCATCCTTTTTCATGAGATACCCCAGAAGTGTTTGAATGGTGTGATTAATATGGCAGAACTTGCTCCTAGCAGCCACACTATTTTCTGACTAGTTTTAGAAACTGAACTCAAATGTAAAAGGCTTTTTCATAGGCATGTGGGGGGAAATAAAACAAGATGTCTTTATATAGACATTGTCTGCATCTGGCTACCTCACCACAAGTAACAGGAAACTGGGTTGGCTGCCACTTAACACAGCTGTTTACATTTTGGACTAACAGTAGCCGTTCTGCTAATACTAGTTTAAAATAAAAGGATGAGGTACACAATGGCTAGAACGTCATTTGTCTCATGTCCTTAGCAGAATATAGACAAGATCAGCAGGTACCTTCTGGTGTGCCTTACATCACCATGACAAATAGGAACTGATCCTCTGTAATAATGCTTTACATTTCTATTGTGCCTTTCTTCTGAGGATCTCCAAGAGCTAATGAAATCAGTCTCACAGCAATCTTGTGAGGCAGGATTATTGTTAGTTATATTCATTATGGTCATGGCTAGGGACCAGTCAAGATCAGGGCTCCTTTGTGTTAGGTACTGTACTAAGAGAATAGTAGGTAGTCCCTACCCAAAGATTTTATAATCTAAATAGGCAGGACAGATGAAGGTGGGGGGAAAGGTGTAACACCCAAAGATGTTATAATCCCTCATTTACAGGTGGAGAAACAGGTATAGATTAAATTAATACCTAGCACTTGTATAGCACTTTTCGTGAGTAGATCTCAAAGTGCTTTACAAAAGGAGGCCAGTATTATCCTAATTTTACAGGTGGAGAAATGGAGGCACCAAGAAGTGAAGTAACTTGCCCAAGGTCACCCAGCAGGTTAATGGCAGAGCCGGGAATAGAACTCAGGTCCCCTGAGTCACAGTGCAGTATTTAGTCTAGCCATTAGATCAAGGTTTTCAAAAGTGGCCACTGCATCTGTAACAGATGTTTGGATTTACCGGCATATTTCCAAACAATAGGCAAAAAATCAAATGTATCGTCTATCTTGGGACACATTGTGAGGGCCTGATTCACCACTATGTTACTTCAGTTTTATGCCAGTGTAACACCACTCGTGAATCAGACCCCATGTCTCATGTCTTCTAAGTGCCAAGAATGCTTTATGGAACTACATAAGAAAGAATATTGATGGGCCCAGGTGCACCTGCACAATTCCCATTGCTGTTGGTACCAGTGTTGGGTTAGCTAAAATGTTGCTGGGGCTATGGCCAGGGATCCCCCAATGTAAGGGAATTGTTTAACATACGAGCAGCCTCAGACACTGCAATTTACAATGCAATATTCAGGGTGCTCTGAATGTATATAGGCCCCCTACCGCTCTAATCCAGTCCTAACTGCTGTGACAAAGTTCCTGCTCTACCTTGGTGGGTTTTGCGCTTATTGGTGGATTTGCTCGCCTTGGAGCTTCACGGCAGCCCTCAGCTTGGCTGTTTTTCTGATTGACTCCTCCTGTGTCTGACCAGGAGTTGGGAGGAGTTGGGGGGAATCCGGGCCTGCCCTCTACTCCGGGTTCCAGCCCAGGGCCCTGTGGAATGCAGCTGTCTAGAGTGCCTCCTAGAACAGCTGTGTGACAGCTACAACTCCCTGGGCTACTTCCCCATGGCGTCCTCCCAACACCTTCTTTATCCTCACCATAGGACCTTCCTCCTGGTGTCTGATAATGCTTGTACACCTCAGTCCTCCAACAGTCCACGTTCTCACTCTCAGCTCCTAGTGCCTCTTGCTCCTAACTCCTCGCACGCACACCACAAACTGAAGTGAGCTCCTTTTCTGAAAACCCAGGTGCCCTGATTAGCCTGCCTTAATTGATTCTAGCAGCTTCTTGATTGGCTGCAGGTGTTCCAATCAGCCTGTCTTACTTGTCTCCAGAAGGTTCCTGATCTGGAACCCTACCCAGGGAAAAGGGACCTACTGAGCCTGGGGCTAATATATCTGCCTCTGTTACTCTCCTATAGCCATCTGGCCCAACCCTGTCACACTGGATAACAGGAGAAAATGAGCATTAAACACAAGAAATAATGTCTAGATTGAGGAAGACAAACCAGTACTGTACAATATTTGCAGCAATAGTAAGCACAGAGGAAAAATAGTTCTGCTTGTTTGAATGCACAAGACATTTGGCAGGAGAAAGAAATACTGAATGTGCTGCCTGTCATTAACTGTGCTGTATCTAGAGTTTGTAAGATTGTCCATAAGAATTCCCACTGCTCCAATTGTAGGTGCTTCAAAGTCCATTGCAAAGAACAGAATGCCGAAAAAATTCGTTAATGTATTGAATTATGGCCCCATGTGTTTCATTTTAGTGGAAAGACAACTATTGCAAATTAATACACATGTGGCTATTAAAATCATGTTTATTGCAAATTATTAAATAGGTATCTATTATACCATTGGTCATATTCAATATTTTATAAAAGTCAAGTAGCTTGTATTTATTAGCATGTACATGAGGCTATTTTTAAGGCTAAAACGTTTAATCAGATAGTTTTTATATTAAAAGGGAAAACCATGGTAGGGTGCGAAATTAAATATTTCTGGGGAAGATTTTAGCTTTAAATTTTAATTGTGATTTCTTAAAGAGACACTGTCAACTTGATAAAAAAAATCACATTTGTGTCTAAAACTTTTGTGCCTACTTCAAGTACACATATCCCCTAAGATTATCTTAAAAGAAAGAGCAAAGGTTTTTTGTTGTTGTTGACTTTGTGAATTTGACAGAACTTTTGTATAGTCACTGTCACTACTCCCTTGTATAGTCAGACTGGATCCAAATGCAGGACTGTGATCTTATAGGCAGATGACTGTTCCCACGCAAAGTTCCACTGATGTAAATGGGGCTCCACAAAGGCACAGAAGTCTGCACATACCTTGACCAGATTTGCAGGGTGGGGCTTTAGCCGGTCAGTTTCTCCCAGGCTGAAGAGACCCTTATAAAAACAGCAAGAGAACAGGAAAACCTTTGATGAATAGCAAGCAGCGTTGGTCCATGTCTTCCCTAAAGATTTCCACCCCTTTTACAGGTGGTCCTTAAATTAAATCAACTTATCCCTAAGGTCTCCATTCAGCAAAATTTAAGCCATGCTTAACTTCAAGCAGACAAGTTATCCCGTTTAAGACAATGAGTTGCACCATTAACTTCAAATGGGACTACTCATTTGTTTAACTGTAAGCACATACTGAAGTGTTTTGCTGAATCTGGATGTTAGGGGGCTTATTCCTTCACCCACTTACTTCCCTGGTCCTTCTCACATGAACAGAGAGCAACAATACCCGAAGTCCAAAGGTGCAAACAATTCGATGTTTATTGGGGTGAACTTCCAGCAAGCATGATTCCAGTTTCCTTCCTTAGTATCCTCATTCCCAGCTCTGACACCACAGAGCCTTACACCTGTGTCCCTGTTCCCATTCCTACCCTTAGCCAAACATGATTCCAACTTCCTTACTCCCATTCCCTGTTCCCATTTCCCCCTTTAGCAAAACATGATTCCAATTTTCTTACCCCCATTCCCTGTTCCCATCTCCCCCTTTAGCAAAACATGATTCCAATTTTCTTACCCCCATTCCCTGTTCCCATCTCACACACCCACATGCCCACCCACACCCAGTCACTTTCTCATTGACTACAGATTATATAGTAAAACTTGAGTTCTGCTTAGCTATACCTTAACCAATCATTTTCCTGAAATTTAACTAACCAATCCTAACATATTGTAACATGATTATGTAACCAATTATATCCCACCACCTCAATTAGTTTACACCCAGCAAAATTAATTATACAGCAGACAGGAACAATCACAGAACCAGACAGAGATTATACAGACAAACAACAGCAAAGTGGGAACTATAATGACAAAACAATACAGAAGTGAGGATTTCACATCCCAGCTATTGATAAGTGAGTTCTTGCCAGACAGGATGCTATCAAACTAAGTTTCCTTTTACATTTTCTAGGCACTTCCCTTTCTCTGGAGGTGATAGGAATACAATCCTGTCCTGATAGTGCCTAACAGCCCAATAGCACCTTATTTCAATGTGACTAGTTTGGAATGTGAGGATGTGACCGGTCACTTCCCAGCTTATGGCTGCCTCTGCTGCTTAGCCAAAGGCCTTAGCCTAAGAACAGGGCCTCAGACTGTCACAGTAAGAGAAGGACCTTACACCAGCAAACAGTGATCTTGATTCTTTCTTTTATACCTCTATCACTAGCCAAGTGATAAGAATACACCTAAATTCTTAGAGTACAGGCCTTTGCAGACAGGCCTGAATATCTATATCCTAACACTGGATATCAGTCAGCAACATCACTTCTTGCAGCACCTCCTTTGGACACCTCCCAAATACTGACTAGTCTAGACTACTGACTGAGATCAGATGAGGAGATCAGTGTCTTAGGGTATGTCTACATTACGAAATGAGGTCAAATTTATAGAAGTTAGTTTTTTAGAAATCGTTTTTATATAGTCGATTGTGTGTGTCCCCACACAAAATGTTCTAAGTGCAGTAAGTGCATTAACTCGGCGGAGCGCTTCCACAGTACCGAGGCTAGCGTCGACTTCCGGGGTGTTGCACTGTGGGTAGCTATCCCACAGTTCCCACAGTCTGCGCTGCCCATTGGAATTCTGGGTTGAGATCCCAATGCCTGACAGGGCAAAAAACATTGTCACGGGTGGTTCTGAGTACGTCATCAGGCCCTCCCGCCCTCCCTCTGTGAAAGCAATGGCAGACAATCGTTTCGCGCCTTTTTTCCTGAGTTACCTGTGCGGACGCCATACCATGGCAAGCATGGAGCCCGCTCAGCTCACTGTCACTGTATGTCTCTTGGGTGCTGGCAGACACGCTACTGCATTGCTACACAGCAGCAGCAACCCATTGCCTTGTGGCAGCAGATGGTACAATACGCCTGAAAACCATCCTCATCATGTCCGAGGTGCTCCTGGCCTCCTCGGTAAGGTCGGGCAGGAGCGCCAGGGCAGATATGGGTGCAGGGACTAAATTAGGAGTGACTCAACCAGGTCATTATCTTTAGTCCTGAAGGTAGTCCTATTATACCATCTTATGGTGAGCAGGCAGGAGATGTGGATGGCTAGCAGTCCTATTGTACCATCTTCTGCCGGGCAGGCTGGAGAGGAGGATGGCTAGCAGTCCTTCTGCACCATCTGCTGCCAGCCAAAGATGTAAAAGATAGATTGAGTGGATCAAAACAAGAAATAGACCAGATTTGTTTTGTATTCATTTGCTCCCCCCTCCCTCCCTCCGTGAAGTCCTGCCTGAAATACCAGAGGGAAGGATAGCTTAGTGGGTTGAGCATTGGCCTGCTAAACCCAGGGGTTTGAATTCAATCCTTGAGGGGGCCATTCTGTGTGACAGTTGTTTTTGTTTCTCCTTGATGTAAAGCCACCCGCTTTGTTGACTTTAATTCCCTGTAAGCCATGTCGTCAGTCGCCCCTCCCTCTGTCAGAGCAATGCCAGACAATCATTCCGCACCTTTTTTCTGTGTAGACGCCATACCACGGCAAGCATGGAGCCCGCTCAGATCACTTTGGCAATTAGGAGCACATTAAACACCACGCGCATTATCCAGCAGTATATGCAGCACCAGAACCTGCCAAAGTGAAACCGGGCGAGAAGGCGACGTCAGCGCGGTGACGAGAGTGATGAGGACATGGACACAGACTTCTCTCAAAGCACGGGCCCTGGCAATGTGGGCATCATGGTGCTAATGGGGCAGGTTCATGCTGTGGAACGATGATTCTGGTCCCGGGAAACAAGCACAGACTGGTGGGACTGCATAGTGTTGTGGGTCTGGGACGATTCCCAGTGACTGCAAAACTTTCGCATGCGTAAGGGCACTTTCATGGAACTTTGTGACTTGCTTTCCCCTGCCCTGAAACGCATGAATACCAAGATGAGAGCAGCCCTCACATTTGAGAAGCGAGTGGCAATAGCCCTGTGGAAGCTTGCAATGCCAGACAGCTACCGGTCAGTTGGGAATCAATTTGGAGTGGGCAAATCTACTGTGGGGGCTGCTGTGATGCAAGTAGCCAACGCAATCAAAGATCTGCTGATATCAAGGGTAGTGACCGTGGGAAATGTGCAGGTCATAGTGGATGGCTTTGCTCCAATGGGATTCCCTAACTGTGGTGGGGCCATAGACAGAACCCATATCCCTATCTTGGCACGGGAGCACCAAGCCAGCGAGTACATAAACTGCAAGGGGTACTTTTCAATAGTGCTGCAAGCACTGGTGGATCACAAGGGAGGTTTCACCAACATCAATGTGGGATGGCCAGGAAAGGTACATGACGCTCGCATCTTCAGGAACTCTGGTCTGTTTCAAAAGCTGCAGGAAAGGACTTTATTCCCAGACCAGAAAATAACTGTTGGGGATGTTGAAATGCTATAGTTATCCTTGGGGACCCAGCCTACCCCTTAATGCCATGGCTCATGAAGCCGTACACAGGCAGCCTGGACAGTAGTCAGGAGCTGTTCAACTATAGGCTGAGCAAGTGCAGAATGGTGGTAGAATGTGCATTTGGACGTTTAAAAGCGCGCTGGTGCAGTTTACTGACTCGGTTAGACCTCAGCGAAATCAATATTCCCACTGTTATTACTGCTTGCTGTGCGCTCCACAATATCTGTGAGAGTAAGGGGGAGACGTTTATGGTGGGGTGGGAGGTTGAGGCAAATTGCCTGGCCGCTGGTTACACGCAGCCAGACACCAGGGCAGTTAGAAGCACAAAGAAGGGCGAGGTGCACATCAGAGAAGCTTTGAAAACCAGTTTCATGACTGGCCAGGCTACGGTGTGAAAGTTCTGTTTGTTTCTCCTTGATGAAACCCTCCCCTCCACCCCATCCCTTGGTTCACTCTATTTCCCTGTAAGCTAATCACCCTCCCCTCCTCCCTTTGATCACCGCTTGCAGAGGCAATAAAGTCATTGTTGCTTCACATTCATGCATTCTTTATTAATTCATCACACAAATAGGGGGATAACTGCCAAGGTAGCCCGGGAGGGGTGGTGGAGGAGGGAAGGACAAGTTTAAAACTTACTGAATGCCAGCCTTCTGTTGCTTGGGCAATCCTCTGGGGTGGAGTGGCTGGGTGGCCGGAGGCCCCCGCACCGCGTTCTTGGGCGTCTGGGTGAGGAGACTATGGAACTTGGGAGGAGGGCGGTTGGTTACACAGGGTCTGTAGCGGCGGTCTGTGCTCCTGCTGCCTTTCCTGCAGCTCAACCATACGCTGGAGCATATTGGTTTGATCCTCCAGCAGCCTCAGCATTAAATCCTGCCTCCTCTCATCGTGCTGCCGCCACCTTTCAGCTTCAGCCCTCTCTTCAGCCCACCACTTACTCTCCTCAGCCCACCACTTTCCTCCCGGTCATTTTGTACTTTCCTGCACTCTGACATTGCCTGCCTCAACGCATTCATCTGTGCTCCATCAGTGTGGGAGGACAGCATGAGCTCAGAGAACATTTAATCACGAGTGCGTTTTTTTCGCCTTCTAATCTTCACTAGCCTCTGAGAAGGAGAAGATCCTGTAATCCTTGAAACACATGCAGCTGGTGGAGAAAAAAAAGGGGACAGTGGTATTTAAAAAGACATTTTATAGAACAATGGGTACACTCTTTCACGGTAAACCTTGCTTTTAACATTACATACAGAGCACATGTGCTTTCGTTCCAAGGTTGCATTTTGCCTCCCCCCACCACGTGGCTAGCCCCTCCCCCCTCCCCATGGCTAGCTGTGGGGAACATTTCTGTTCAGCCACAGGCAAACAGCCCAGCAGGAACGGACACCTCTGAATGTTCCCTTAAGAAAAGCACCCTATTTCAACCAGGTGACCATGAATGATATCACTCTCCCGAGGATAACACAGAGAGAGATAAAGAACGGATGTTGTTTGAATGCCAGCAAACATACACTGCAATGCTTTGTTCTACAATGATTCCCGAGTACGTGCTACTGGCCTGGTGTGGTAAAGTGTCCTACCATGGTGGACTGAATAAGGCTGCCCTCCCCAGAAACCTTTTGCAAAGGCTTTGGGAGTACATCCAGGAGAGCCGCAAATGCCAGGGCAAATTAATTAAACATGCTTGCTTTTAAACCATGTATAGCATTTTAAAAGGTACACTCACCAGAGGTCCTTTCTCCACCTGGTGGGTCTGGGAGGCAGCCTTGGGTGGGTTCGGGGGGTATTGGCTCCAGGTCCAGGGTGAGAAACAGTTCCTGGCTGTCAGGAAAACCAGTTTCTCCGTTTGCTTGCTGTGAGCTATCTTCCTCATCCCCAAAACCTGCTTCTGTGTTGTCTCCATCTCCATTGAAGGAGTCAAACAACACGGCTGGGGTAGTGGTGGCTAAACCCCCTAAAATGGCATGCAGCTCATCATAGAAGCGGCATGTTTGGGGCTTTGACCTGGAGCGGCCGTTCGCCTCTCTGGTTTTCTGGTAGGCTTGCCTCAGCTCCTTAAGTTTCACGCGGCACTGCTTCGGGTCCCTGTTATGGCCTCTGTCCTTCGTGCCCTGGGAGATTTTGACAAATTTTTTGGCATTTCAAAAACTGGAACGGAGTTCTGATAGCACAGATTCCTCTCCCCGTACAGCGATCAGATCCTGTACCTCCCGTTCGGTCCATGCTGGAGCTCTTTTGTGATTCTGGGACTCCATCATGGTCACTTCTGCTGATGAGCTCTGCATGGTCACCTCTGCTGATGAGCTCTGCACTCACCTGCAGCTTGCCACGCTGGCCAAACAGGAAATTGAAATTCAAAAGTTCGCAGGCCTTTTCCTGTCTACCTGGCCAGTGCATCTGAGTTGAGAGTGCTGTCCACAGCGGTCACAATGGAGCACTCTGGGATAGCTCCCGGAGGCCAATACCATCTAATTGCATCCACAATACCTCAAATTCGACCCAGCAAGGCCGATTTAAGCGCTAATCCCCTTGTTGGGGGTGGAGTAAGGAAATCGATTTTAAGAGCCCTTTAAGTCGAAAAAGAGGGCTTCGTCATGTGGATGGGTGCAGGGTTAAATCGATTTAATGCTGCTAAATTCGACCTCAACTCCTAGTGTAGACCAGGGCAGAGATAAGGATATGGCTGTTAGTTGCTCACTCTCATTCCCTTCTCCTTTGGATTTTTCCCCCCCTTCTGGTTGTTTAAACAGTACTATTGGGGGAACAATTTTTATTTGATTAAATTAAAATGTTAGTTTTCTTTGGTTGTGTTCATGGCACTTATGGATTCCAGCAGCACCCACAACATGCCAACAAGTGGTCAAACAAAAGAAGACACTGCCAGCCCCACGTAGTTTACAGTCTCAACCCTTTTACATTTGCTTTCTGCAAACCTTCCAGTGAGCAAACTTACTATCAGGAACATTTGTGAAATTTAGGACATTTTAGGCAAGTGTTGGAAAATATACACCTGGAAAACAAAACTTTAAACTCATAAATGCAAGTATTGCCACTGGAACCCGATTCTAAGAATTTTGCTCATCCAGTCAGGAAAGTGAAGCAATCATTAGCTACCTACATATCTAATTGAAACTAACA
The DNA here is from genome assembly GCF_965140295.1 of Lepidochelys olivacea. Taxonomy (NCBI): domain Eukaryota; kingdom Metazoa; phylum Chordata; order Testudines; family Cheloniidae; genus Lepidochelys; species Lepidochelys olivacea. The sequence goes on along the minus strand of NC_140411.1, from coordinate 165,220,592 downwards.
GCTCTGATACTGAATTCTCACAATGAAGTGCATGTGAAAATCTGTACCAAGCATTCCTAATAAACATTTCACACATAATTGTCAAAGACTACCTCAAATAAAGAAAACCGTAACCTGTTTGAAGACCGCTTGCAAGCAGAAAGAAGGGCACATCCAGAAAATATTCACTACAAATGATTCACCAGCCCTATGAATTACTTAATCCTTGCTCTCTTTTGTCCAAATGGAGATGAATTTCCATGGACCCTTTTATAGGGTCTGTCCTGGTAACTTAATTCTCTCATTTTTTCTTGTTTGGTTTCTATTACATTTTTCTTGCCTGTTATCTAATCCTAGTGAGTACTCTTTCCTTCCTGGATTATTCCCCTCCAGCAAACTCCCTGCTAATTGTTTTCTGTTCAGTGAAGTAATTTTCTGGGTCCTGAGTATTATATATTCTTGACTGGGTCACCTCATCCCCTTTCATTGGCACTCTCAGTGCTCACAGCTCCAGAAGAAACTCTGTATAGGTCAACCAACACTATGCTTTTAGCCATTCACCCTCCCCATTCACCCACACCCCCACACACCTTGTCTTTGCCTTTGCTGTTTCTATAAATGCCCTGGAACTCCCTGTTTGCTGTCTCCTCTTTACCTGTGTATGAGCACTTGAATCAGATCCTTTATACATATTTACCCCCTAACGTGGCCAAATACTCATGCTCATTTGTGATGGTACTTATCTGGACACGAATTGGATACACACAGCTGTGTTCACTTATCTTTGAAAAAAATCAGTCCCTAAATTAATTGCTCAAGGTCATATACCAGGTTGGGTGTAGAGCTGAGCATAGAATATAGGAGTTCTTACTTCAGGGCCCTGCTCTAAACATTATCCCACATTGCCTCACACTGTATGAAAAGATACAGTATGTGTAGTAATAAAGCTAATTTATACACTTTCATGGCTGTGAGAAGAACACACTGCAATATTGTTTTCTTCTACAACAGAAAGAGACACCCTCATTACCTGCTATCCCATTTTCACATGCCAGTTGTTTGTCAAGATATATAATCAAAATGACCAAGCTACTGTAAAGAAACACTTTGCTAGAGAAGTGAAAGAGTCATAAAAAACCATTTGTAACACCACATATTTTGGAGCATACAAGGTACAACTCAATTAAAATGCTGTCCTGTCACAAGAAGATGGCTGATTCATGGTCTTGCTCCTTTGTCACCTTCCCCTGTGAGTGTAAAGTGCTGCCAGCTCAGAAGGATGCAGTTTTATAGTCACTTTGCACAGGAGTCCATGACTGCACCAGATCTAGAACAATGAACAGCCAGGCCTCATGTGGCCTTTTGAAAATGACTGAATCTAATCAGTACAAAGACACTAGATTAGTAGATTGTAAAGCAGCCACCAGCTGCTGGAAGAAGAGCCCAGAGCCATCTTGTCAGACATCAGTGTAACTTTTCCAAATCCAAAATAATTTTTAAAAAAGTGACAGATTGGAGACTAAAGTTCTCTGCTCTCAGAACCAGTACAGCATGGCTGGCAACAATGCAATCCATGCTGCTATTCATATGAGCATCAACCATGCTTAGGGAGGACTACCTCTGGAAATGGCCCAACTTGATTATCATACACATTGTAAGGAGAGTGATCACTTTAGATAAGCTATTACCAGCAGGAGAGTGGGGTGGGGGGAGAGAAAACCTTTTGTAGTGGTAAACACCCATTTTTTCATGCTTTATGTGTACAAAAAGATCTTCTATACTTTCCACAGTATGTATCCGATGAAGTGAGCTGTAGCTCACGAAAGCTTATGCTCAAATAAATTGGTTAGTCTCTAAGGTGCCACAAGAACTCCTTTTCTTTTTTCAAAGCAATAGGTAGCTCTGTTTCCCATACCCAATCATTCCTTGGCTTCTGCTGAGAACAGGGTGGTATTTTCAGTGGTGGTTTTATGAGGCCCTTTGTTTTTTTTAAGGAAGGGAAGATTCTTCTCATACTTAGCACAATAATATAGTGGGGAAAGACTTAATGTGTTCAAACACAGGACCTGTATTGATGTTCTCTTGAAGTACCAATTAGCTATGCTTCTAGAACAGAAACATTCTTTTGTTCCGGTAATAGAATTTTACACACAACTGTGAAACAAAGTTGCATGCAGCAAAAATGAGCGGCTGTTGGCTTAACCACGTCTTCTCTAAATTGGTGACAAGCCAGTGTCCTAAAAATAAACGCTGCAATTGCGGTTTTGGTTTCAGACCCATAGTAGAGCTAATGGTTGTGATGCTTGTAAAGAAGAAGGGAGGGAGGGGAAAGCACTCCAAAAATATGAAAAAACTTTCAAACTGTTACAGTTTTGGTAAAGTTACCATAGCCAGGATAGAAACCATGACATAAATACTCCTTCAGCATTAGAGACAAAAGAGAGACTGTTGCCATTGGAACAGTTGCTCAGACTCATCCAAAACCAATCAGAAGGCATACCCTACATTTGAAGACCAGAAGAAAATTCCTACAGAGGGAATATTTTGGATTAGTATTTGCAAAAGGCTGCCTGAGGTAATTGGAGAGGAGCAAAAGTAATTTACTGAATCAAGGCTATAGAAAGCAGTGAAGTACTTAAACACGTTCTTAAGTGTTTTGCTGAATCAGGGCCTATGTGAATGGCTTTGTTTAAAACTATATTTTGTGTTGCAAAATCTATCAGTAATGATAATCAATCAGTAATGATGATCACTCACGCACTTATTTAAAAGAGTTTCCAGACTAAGCTTATGAGGTGTTACTAATAAACTCTGCTGTTGTCTGTAGAGGAGCATTTATTAAGTCTCTCAGTGGTTATATGTCTGGCTGCATTATATTGTCATTGACAAGTCTGTGTATGCTTAGGATTGGCTTACAATTAAGTCAGCTTCTGTACCGGAGACTCTCTGCTGAAGCATTTTAGGAAGCATTTAGGACACCTGTGGGTTGTGGTGTGGCCTCAGAACTCTGTGGAAGAGGAGGGAAGCCATTTGGAATCAGGAATACAAGCTCCAGCTGCACCAAGAGTGGTCAGTGTGCAGGGCGAAGGACCTGGGGAAAGTTCTATTTAGGTCTTGCTCTGAATTAATATTAACTATGTAAGCTAAGCATATGTCATTGAGAAATCCAGAAGAAATTAAACTGTTCACTTTCATTACAAATTTCCCTTAATTCTCCACTTTTCTTAAAATGAAAAATGTCAAATCAATTTTGATTGGGAAGAGCATTTATTCTCACTCCCTTCCTCCCTCCCCCCCTCCCCCCACACACACAAGAAACAGGGGCCTGGAGGATGGGTCAGAGAATAAAAGGTGAGAGAAACTGTTTGGTTCCTCACCAAAAGAACATTTTTCATTTTGAAATTTCAGTTCAAAAACCTTTTCATTTCGGTCAAAATGGCATTTCCCTGAGGGGAAGGGAAGGGGGAGGAGCAAGGTTTTTGGGAAAATTTTCAATCAGCTCCTCTCTATATGGAATAATTCTCTGAAAGCCTATGTTTGACCAATTTGGGGGGGGGGGGCGACTCACTTTAATTCCAGCTATTTATTATTTTACGGCATTAATTTAATGTTAAAACGGTACCAATAAATTAAGGGCCAGACACTCCAATGGTATAAATGGGCACAGCTCCATTGCATTCAATTAAACTATGTGAGTATCTGGGCTAGAGGGTGCACACTATTAAAGAATATGAGAGAGGCAACTGAGCCTAATAAAACAGTAACAATGGGTATCTATAATTGGATCCAATGTCACAGAGGAATATGGTTTGGAGAAGCAATTTCTCAACTCTAACCCTAACAAGTGTTTCTTGGAACAGTTAGTTCTAGACCACAAAAGAGAAGGGGCTATTCCCAACCTAGTCCTAAGTACGACAAGAAAGCTGGTTTGGGAAGGAACTGCAGCTAAGCCACTAAATAGTGATCATAAAGTTCAACAGATTTAGGGGAGGAATCATACCCCAAAACTAGCACAGTGACAGTGAGCTTTAGAAAGGGTGATTTTTTTTAAAGAGGAAGCTAAAGTCAAAAATGAGGAAATTAAAATCCTTAGACTCAGCATGGAGATTACTTACATGTCCTGCAACAGGGCCACAGAAGGTATGCATACTCTAAACTAAAAAGGAAGCAGTAAGACAAGAAAAACAAAAAAACACTGCATGGTTTAAATGGCAGAGTTCAAGAATGTTCAAACCAAGTAGACATGCTTCAGAAAAAGGAAAGCCAACTCTAGGGAAGTGAAAAGAAGAAAGCATAAGTGAGGGAAGGTAAAATGTAAAACAAATTAGAGGACCAACAAGGGATTACAAGAGCAAAAAGGCAAAGACGAAAAACAAACATCAGGAAATTCTTTAGATACATTAAAATTTTGAAGCCTATGAGAAAACTAGTGGGTCTGCTTGACTACCAGTGAATAAAGGGAGCAACTAATGAGAATAAAGGTGTTGTAGAAACGGTTTGTTTGCATATGTCTTTGCTACGGAACTTGTTGATGAGATACTACCCTGGACCTACTCTTTTCAGGTTGAAGATGGGGTATGGTCAGAGATGGAGATGGCAGAAAAGAAGGTGTTGGGGCAAATTGATAAATTAGAAAGCAATGTGTAAGAGGGTAGATTTTAGAGGGCTGAAGAATGAAAAAAAGATATGAAGAAGGCAACCAGGTGCTCCTGTTTACTCTCTAATGCAAAACCCAGTAGATATGCAATGAAACAGAGATATGTTAAAAACTGATAAAGAGGAAATAATTTCCAACACAAGAGCATGCAGATACAAAATGCACAATTAACCTGTGGAACTCATTGCCACAAGATAACGTGGAGGCCAGGAAGATTCTAAAACGATCTTCTAATGGAATTAGGCTTTTATAGGGATAAAAAGAACACTGGTTACTTTAGATTGTCTGTTGGAGTGTGTATATCTATAAGAAGGCATAAAAAATCACATACTTCAGACACCAGTAGTTCAGACTGGTATGGATTGGGAAAAAATCCCTTATGAACAGATTATTCAATAAACCTCTGAATTATCTGCTGCTGGCCATGATTCGAGACAGGATGGTGCACTAGAATCCTCAAGTCTGATCCAGTGCAGCAATTCCTATGTCTTAAACCTGTTGAGAACCATTTGAGATTTTGGCACTATCAAATTTGAACTCAAACACTGGTACTGATTTGACCTTCAACCTGAACATAAGCCTAATATGGACCCAGAGCCAACCACCATCTTCTTAGTCCATCCTGAAATATGGAAATTGACAAATTCTTTAAAAAATTCTCAAATGACGAAGTATGTTAGAGGCTTGATCAGAGAATGTTTACAGCTTTTTCTCTGAACTCAGTTACAAATAAAGTCGGTTATATATAAAGTTCCGAGTTCAGCCAGTGCTGAGTGCTCTACTCTGTAGAGCGACCAAATTCCAGTAAATGAGTTATCTGCTGTGTAAGTGCTTAATGAGAATAAAACGTGACCAGACAAGAAGCTGCAAAGCATGTTGATGAAGCGTGATAGGAAGATGAACCTTGGGACCTTTAAATTGCCCCCTCTAACCCTGCATAAAATTTTGATAAGCAAAGCCCTAACAAATAATTGTGGTCATCATTATTAGGGCTCTGTTGAGAGTATCTTTTAAAATAGAGCTATGGTGTGGAGCTTTTTGTTGTGCTCTGATATGCCTTGAGTCTCTAGCTTGGATATTCATATCCAATTACTTCATTTATACCTGTTACTGTGTGATATCACCCTGTCCTCCAGATCACTTAGCGTTTCATAGCTTGGAGCGCCACAGACATCAAGTGGCCAAAACCACACTCAGATAGTACAGTGATGGGCCCTCTCTGTAAGTACCTAGAGAAATAAGATTAGAGATTGGATTTTATCTGGGCCATTACAGACCTTTTAGTCTGACCTCAGCATTATGCAAGGCTTTAGAACAAATTGTGAAGAAAAGAATAATTAAATTCATAGAGGTAAGTGGCAAAGGGGCTGTAATGAAACATGGGTTTACCAAAGGTAGATCACCAGACTAACCTGATTTCCTTCTTTGAGAAAATAACTTGATATTTTAGATAAGGGAAGTGCAGTAGATCTAATATATTTGGGCTTCAGTAAAGCATTTGACACACTACCACATGAGAAATTATCAGTTAAATTAGGGGAGATGGGGATCAGTACAAGAATTGTAAGGTGGATAAGGAACTGGTGGATAAGGGGACAAGGCTATGGGTTGTGCTGAAAGCTGAATTATCAGATTGGAGGGAGGTTACTAATGGAGTTACTCAAGGGTCAGTCTTGGGACAGGTCTTATTCAATATTTTATTAATGACCTTGCCACAAAAAGCAGGAGTGTGCTAATGAAATTTGCTGATGATACAAAATTGGGAGACGTTGTCCACACAGAGGAGTACTAAATATTATATAGGAATACCTGGATAAACTTGAAGACAGCAGTGACAGAAACGGGATGAAATTCAATAGTACAAAGAGCAATGTCATGCACTCAGGGTCCAACCCAGGGGTTGGCAACCTTCAGCACACAGCCCATCAGGGTAATCCACTGGTGGGCCGCAAGATATTTTGTTTACGTTGATTTTCTGTAGGCAGCACCCCGGCCCCCCTTCCCGCTCCGTTCCCAGTGGCCGCGGTTCGCCATTCCCAGCCAATGAGAGCTGCAGGAAGCGGCAGCCAGCCTGTTGGCACAAAAACAAATGGATATAAACTGGCCATGAACAAATTCTGACTGGGAGTTAGAAGGTTTCTACCCATCAGAGTGGTGAGGTTTTGGAACAGCCTCCCAATAGGAGTTGTAGGGACAAACAACTTAATCAATTTGAGAGCGCTGGACAAGTTTGTGTGTGCAATTGTCCGAGGGGGTTGCTTGTACTGGTAGGGGGCAGGGCTCCACAGCCCTAGGGCTCAATTCTGGTTTATGTCTTAAAGTTCATCTTTCACGGTTTCAGCTGGCCACCTGCAGGGGTCAGGAAGGGATTTCTCCCTTTCCAGCCTCCACAAAGTTTTCTGAGTGGTTTCTTTAAATTTCCTTCCTCTGAAGTACTGAGGTTGGCCACGGCCGGAGATGGGACACTGAAAGGGAAGGGCCAGGGCTCTGAGTGGGCACCAAGCATTCTCACTGTCAATCAGGTGCTTGGCAGGCTGGTTCTTGCTCACATGTTCAGGGTCTAACTGATCACCCACCAGGTGTGTGGCTGGAAAGCAATTTCCCCCAAGGTCAGATTGGCAATAACCTTAGGGGGTCTACACCTTCCTCTGCCGCATGTGGGTGCAGGTGAGTTGCTAGGATTTTCTGGGTATATCTTATTTAATCATTTCCCTGCCATTGTGGGGGTCTCAAGCACTGGGCACCTTGGTCCCTCCGATTTTCTGCCTGTGGCACATATAAGGCACATAATAGTTTAATCACCTGTAGGCTGTAATACTTTAGTCTTATTTCTGTTGTTCGGTTTAGTGTGTGGGTGCTGGGTGGCACTGGTGACCTGATATACAGGACTTCAACCTAAAAGATTGGTGGTTCCTTCTGGCCTTAAACTCTAATTCACTTAGGCCCCTTTGAAAATAGTCATAGAGACCTAAAGCCTAATGCATTGAATTTCAGTGGGATTTGGGCACCCAACTCCCTGAGGTTTCTATGAAAATCTCAGCCTAGATTTATCTGTCAGAAACTGTGTGGGATTTCTTTTAACAGAAGGGTTAAATTACAAACTGCATGAGAGAAAGAAAGATGGTGATCTGTATTTTTTAGAACTCAATGACTAAGTATCTATGAAGTTTATCATTTAGATTGCAAACCTTTTGAGTCCAGGATTTTATTTATTTTTGTACAGTGTACTGCACCCAGTCTATTATCAAATGTAAAATAAATAAATATTCATAATTATTCCTGTGGTTTTTGTTTCTCAGACTTATAGCTGGATTATCTGCTACTGTAGTTTAGTAAGTACTCCCCTTTTTGTACTAAAACAACATTTTAAATGCTGACAGAGTGTCTCAGTGATTTGTTAGGAGGTTTCTAATATTGCCTTTTGATTTTACACAAAAACAATTCCGCACATAGTTAGGGTTTTAGCACCTAAATTAGACCTTAAGGAAGATACTTCATTTTCATGCAGAGGCTTCACCTTCTAGCAGTCTGACATGAACCAGGATGCTTAAAACTGGGCAATCATTTTTCAGAGAACAGTGTTTACCTAATTAAGAGCTTCTCAGTAACTCCCAGTTAGTTAATTGTGTCATTAGCAGCAGTTTTGACACGAGGCACAACTTGTGTCTTGAGTATCAGGCTGGGCCCTGTTAGTGAAGCCCAGCGGAGTTACTCCCTAGGGAGCTGGCAGCAGACTGCTGCAGTTTGTACAGCACAAAATGGAATAATTGGTCCCCCGAGGGGCTTCTATTCAGCTGCCAATAGGGATTGTTTTTCCTTGTGAATAAAAAGCCAAGCTGCCATGACTCCTCTGCTGTGTATTAACTTGTGGCTCATATGCACAGTGGCTTGTGTGAGGGATTAGATAACGGGGTGAGTGTTACAGCTGTCCTCTTAGCAGTCCTACAGTTTATGACAGCATGAAATTGACAGTTCTGATTGAAGGAGTTGTGTGGCTAAGCTTTTTAATGGCTCCATTGATTTGAAGTGCAGTGTGCATCCAGATATCCAGCTGGGCAAGATCATAAGAGTTAAACTGCTGTAATTTGGCTGAGTGTGGTGCTTTGGTCATCACAACAACAAAGCGCAAGTGGTCTGGAACCTAACAATTGCTGTCAGTGATGCTGATTGGTTTTTAAAAACTGAGCCACATGAAAGAAGACACTGCAATGAATATGCAGAGTGGAAAATTCATAGTGCTTTTTTCTTCCATAGTGATCATGATTTAAAAGCTTCTGGATCTGATTCTCATGTCCCCTTTCTCTACTCTGGAGGTATACGTGGCCCTTGCACTGGTTATTTTCTGATGCCACATGGTATGGAGAACAAGTTGCTCTGTTTTGATGACTTGAGACCCCCTTTACTGGGGATTTAGGTGAAGCACATCAAGAGATCTTCCCTTCTTTCGTTCAACACCATCCACTGTTCTCCTTCTGCCTCTGCAGGCACACACACCGTTTCTGGGATCATCAGATAATGCCATCTCCAAACCTCCCATCAGGCTGCTGACAAACAAACAGATGACACCCCAGAGATAATCCTCTGGAAAAAAAACAGTGGATGCCCATCTTAAAATCCCTAATGTTTTAGGGTTAAAAAAACCAAACCCCTTTAAAAAAAAAACAACCCTTTCTTTATACATCACAAAGAAACATGACAAAGCCACAGTTTTTAAAAAAGTCTTTTGTAGTCCACCTTTAAGACTCATTTTTCCCGCCTTCTTTTTGCAACTGGTATCATTGCCCTGGGCCATATTCTGGTCCATTTTAGCCATTGCATGTAGAAGAGATGTTGATTAGGCAATATATGGCAGTAGGGTATGCCAGTGGGATTTTCAAAAGTGCCTTAGGAGCACAAGTCCTATTTAAAGTCAATAGCATTTATGCTGCTATGGCACCTAGGCATTTTTGAAAATCCTGCCTTGGATGTCTATGTACTCTTGGGGTGGTTGAAGGCATATGGACAACAATTTGTAATAGCACAGGAAGTGCTCCAGTAGCTTAATGATATGTGCTGGTTTATTTCTGGGGTGGGAAGAGGATTTTTTTCCTGTGTATCCATATTTCTATTAAAGAAGGAAAACAAGTCAACTTTTTTTTTAAAAAAAGGAGGGGTCATTGCAGGGCAGAAGGTGGCATAAACACACTAAAGGCAGGCATTGAGTAGATAACAAGTTGGATGTTTAGCTCTTAGTTCAAAGCAACTCTACATAAGATGGATCTATGATCTAGCAGGGAGGGGTATCCAGCTGGAAGTTAGAACAAGATTTCCACAGCTGCTCTGGCAGGCTGAAGAAACTGGAACAATCTTTTGATCAGCCCAAAACATTCAATTTTTTTCAGAGAGGGTATATGAGTGGGAAGACAGTCAAGGTTCAGTTAGGTCCAGGATTTAAAGAAACTCCACAAATGCCTTGCATAGTTTTCTTGCCAGACAAGTATGCATGACTAAATTGCAGCAGGAGCTAAACATTTTTGCTAGAATTTGACACAACGTGGTTCATGCTTAACACAAGCTGTTTTAGTTTAAGTTCTGGTTTAGCCCTAACCTTTCAGTCTCCACACATATACACAGACCTGGAGATCTTGAAAACAAGAAGAGAATCAGGACAGCCAAAATAATTGAAAAGGGAAGAATTATTTGTAGTTGAAGAATTACTTATGAGATCTTTGCTGTCTTTGAATACTTGCTTAAAAATATAATTTCCCCTCAAGCGGGTGCACGTCATTATAGATCTTAGGGTTTCATAAACCTATCAAAGCAAAGGCTAAGTAATATTTCTCCATTTGAATATAATGAATTGCTTCATCTGAGTAGAAACAAAGCCCTCTAGGAAACTGAACCTGCACATTCTGAACAGGATAGGAGACATTTTGTAAATGTGAGTGAGCTGTGAAAGAGCCCTCCTTCCATATGAAACTGCAATCTTACAATCTCAGGAGGAGTATTCAGTTTAATATAAAACTAAGAGACAAAGGCCCCGATCCACAAAAGTATTTAGGGGCCTAACCCCACATTTAGATGTTTAAGGCCTGTTTTTAGGTGCCATTGCCATCCACAAAACTCCCTGCTGGCTGCCGCATGACCCTGTAGGTACATAAACTTACTCGGTGAGTACGTTTTTTTCAGTACAAGTTCCCGAGGCACCTGAGTTTCTACCTCTGGGCTTGTGTGCTGCTGCCTCACTCAAGGTGCCCAGATGCCTATCTCATGCCTAAGCCCCACAGCAAGCCCTGAACCGGAGAAAGATACGCAGGGCCCAATCCAGTAGGCTGGCACAGTGGCCACCTGACTTCACACAAAACAGCCGGGGAGAAGGGAGGAGGAGAATTATCCTTTACCTTGGGAGATCCCCAATTCACATCTCCCCTCTGCCTGCTGAGAAGGGATTTGATTGGGGATCTTCCACCTGTCAGGTGAGTGCTCTAGCCACTGGGCTATCAAGTGATTCTCATTCTCTCTGGCCCAAGAAAATTATTCAATGAAATTGGAACAATTCCAACAGGAGAGACTGAGGGAGCCCTATATCAGAATATTCCACAGCCCAGTGTTTACTGTACTAAGCTGACAGGTGGCAGATTCCCTGCTCAAATCCTTCTCGTCAGCAGGCAAAGGGGGGACTTGAATGGGTGGTCTCCCACTTCCAGGCCAGTACTCTAATCACTGGGCTAAATGTTAAAAAGAAGATCCTGGTCCTCCCCTCCCCAGGTTGCGAAGTTCAGCAGCCTCTGAGTATACTGACAGGATCAGGCCCTGCGAGGAAGTTAGTTACTCCTCTGCTTATCTTCCTGCAGTTCGTGGATCATTAGCAGAGATAGGTACTTACAAAGAGACAATAGCACTGGATGTTTATGTATAGAACTTTTTATCCATTACAGCAAAGAGCTATACTTCTGGCTCTACAGATTCCGCATTTCCACTTCAGCTATCTTGCCAGATAGCCAGAACAGAGACCATGCTCTGAGGATGGAGAGGGCTAGCCATGTGCAGAAGTGGCCATCTTTTTCCTTATACACCGGAGAAGTGCTCCACAATACAGGACTCTGTCCCGCACACTAAAACCTGATATGATTGGGTTAAGTTCAGGAAAATCATGCAAAGATGACATGAGCATGTTCATATTATTTTCCAAACTGTTCACCCAAGTGTAGTTTCTTGAGAAGATTGTAAAAAAAAAAAAAAAAGTGGCAGTCAAAAGTATGCCATTTGATGTCAGCTGGGGAGGAAGGGATAGCAGTTATTCTGTGGCTGGGACACAAGTGTGTGCTGTGAACCAGAACTCCTGAGTTCTAATTCTGCCCTTTGATACTAACTAGATTCCATAAGCGGATTTGGGCAAGTCATTTCAGGCAGAGTTTTCAGAATGGGCCTGTTACTATGGAGGCCTTAGATTTTGAGTGCCCAAGCTTAGACACCTAGGGCTTGAGTTTCATAAGCTCTGAACATTTCAGGATTTTTGTTATTTTCAAGAAATACTGTTTGAATTTTTGTTGGAGTGCATTAACAGGAGTGCTGTATGTCCGTAAAACATGGGAAATAATTGTCTTGCTCTACATGGCATGGGTGAGGCCTCAGCTGGAGTACTGTGTCCAGTTCTGGGCACTACACTTTAGGAAAGATGTGGACAAGTTAGAGCGTTCAGAGGAGAGCAACAAAAATGATGAACGATTTAGAAAACGTGAGCTAGGAGGAAAAGTTAAAAACTGGACATGTTTAATCTTGGGAAAAGACAATTTAGTGCAGACGTGGTAACAGTCTTCAAATATATTAAGGGCTGTTACAAAGAGGACAGTGATCAAATGGTCTCCATGTCCACTGCAAGTAGGACAAGTAGCAATAGGCTTAATCTGCATTAGGGGGAAAAAACCTTTTCTAATAATAAGAATAGTTAAGCCCTGGAATAGACTTTCAAAGGATGCTGTGGAATTCCCATCATTCAGGTTTTTAAGAAGAAGTTAGACACATACCTGCCAGGTGTGATCTAGGTATATGTGGTCTCACCTCAGCATGGGGGAGAGGAGGACTAGAAGACCTCTTAAGGTTGCTTCCAGTCCTACAATTATCACAAAAAAGTCAAAAAGTAGTTCCAGGCATGAGTGACACTGGCCCCAGACTGCTCCTGCCAATCTTTCTGATTTTACAATGACATTTTCTTATTTATAAAAATTGTTCTGATCTCTTTTTGCCATGTGAAAGACACACATAAAAATAAGGGAAGCAGCCTGCCTGAATTACCCAAGGTAAACAGTTAAAGTGACCATAACAAAAGTGCTGTCAAATGCACAAAGTAAAACTGAAAAAAATATTTTCCTCTCATTTCTTTCAGTTACAGTCATCTGATGTGTTACTTGTCAAACTAGTGAGTTAAAAAAAGTGTTTAGGCAGAAGTGTGATTTTAAAAAAGACAAAGAAATAACTGGTGTCCCTTTTATGGAACATAACTTGCCACACCACAACTTTGTTTTAGAATTCCAAATAAGAATTGAGTAGGCTCCCAGGTTCCTTGTTTTGTTTCCCTAAAATGTTCATACTAGCTCCTCAGCTGGTGAATCAATGTAGTTTCTTTGGAGTCAATGGAACTGGGCTAGTTACACCAGTTGAAAATCTCCCCTTACTCTGAAGCCTTCTAAAATGCAGGCAATTGCAGTTGGTATTCCAAAATTTGCCACAGAAAGAACCCCATACTTGTTTCTCAATTTATGTTTAGACTGCTTCTCCAGGGCACATCATGGCCTCTCTAATTTTGTTTTCCTGGCTACAGGCCTGCTGTGGCTATTTCATCATCATCTCAGATACCACTGGATGGTAACTAATAACTGAAAAAAATTGACCCTGGTATGTTAAAAAACTAAACTTTCAGGAATTAGTGAGACTAAAGATATTATGACGCTACCAAATGAATCACCTCACCTTCACTGAACTTGACTTACTGGCATAAAATGATCATCTTCCTGCTCCTACGCCCTATTTTTTACACATTAAACCTTGTGTTCGAACCTTTCAAAACAACTTGTGTTGACTGGAATATCTTATGATACCATTGCTATTACTATTGCCTTTGCTATTATTTCAAGTAGTCAGCAACTGCCTCTGCCTGTACTTCCCATCACGGATAGAAAACTCTCCTTAAAAAAATCCCTCTGCAAACTGAGACCAGGAAAGCTATGAGCGGCAACTAATAGGCATTATACTGTGGACTCTTATCAACTTAACTGCTATCCTCAGGAGCCCTGCCTGTGGAAGCTAAATTCTAACAGGGTATTGGATAGCTTCCTCTAAGCTACTGCTGCTCAGCAGGAGTCACAGCCATAAGGCCAAACACATTAACTCCATCAGCTCCATTTGTTGTGCTCTTGGAAATTTCTGAACAGCTGCCCAGGTCTGATGCCAGATCCTGACTGGAAATATGGCTACCTTTGACTTAGTTTCAGAAGGAGAGGGAGAGAAACGGAATGAAAGAGATACTAAGAAATTCAAACAGTGTAGTTTTCCATTGTGATTTGTGGTTGGATTACTTATAGAATCAGTTAAAGTGACAAAAACAATTCAGCAGCTTCTCATTGTGACTCCTTGCTGTTTATAATAAAGTGATTTATTTCTTATGAAAGTGGATTATATTGCTAATATGCCATTATGATAATTTGATGCACTTTTCAGTTACAGCTAGTTTTATTCTGAGTTTCCTGTTTGCAAATGGCTGAGCTAATGGTTTCAAATGGAAGTTAGGAGCCTAACTACTTTTGTGGATCTGGGCCCAAATCTCTGAAAGTTCAGCCTGCATCCTGAGGCAGACCCCACTTTGATTTGCATGTGGTGGCGATGGGGGAAGGCAGGAACTGAAGCAGTGATTTTTTGTATTACAAAAAGCAATGTAATACAAAATGTAGTACAGTTTTGTATTACATTAATCCTTGACATTAGAAATATTTTTTGTCAGGCAGACAGGAGAAGTTTCAGAGGCAAAGCATTATGATTTCTTCATACAGTAATTAAAAAGGAAAAAAAAACACTAAGGGACAAACTGATATTGTGCTACTCCACACGAATAAGGGTATCAGAATATGGCCCATTACAGGTAACGTAGGGCAACATGAAGGGCATGAGGTTATACTGGGGAAATGCTAGGTTCCGTCTGCCTGGAAGGGATCCAAATGGTGTTTAAAATAGTTCACAGGGAAATACAGAGCTGTGTTACTGCAGAGGCAGCGCTGAAGATTGCCTTCAGATTTGTAATTTAAAGGGGCCAGGATTTCACTCTGGGACTATGGTGGTGCTACCGCTGGTGGAGTCAGACAGGTGGTAGCAACAGTGGAAACCTATCAGAAAATGAAAGGTCTAGAGGAGGCCTCTGTTTCTAACCTACACTCTACTTTCAGTTCTGAATAGCTCTCACTGTCAGGCCAGGAAATCCTCACTTTTTTTTCCCCCCACCATCTGAAACTAATCTCTACTTATCTTCAGCACAGCAATCTTGAATGGGTAGTCAAGCAGTTATTCCATGAGAAGAAATCAAGTCCTTTGAAGGAGCGTATTTTTAAGACCTACTTTGATTTTATATAGATCAGGAGGGATGGATCTAGGTATGAGAAATAGAAGTGTCTATCAAAATGTTGTTAAAGGTTGGTTTGCTGATATCAGTTGTAATCTGCTCATTAAAACAATGATCTAAGATATTTTGTTGTTAATTTAGTCCATTTTGTATGGAGGTGGCTTGAGATATAGCCAAAAACAGCTGCCATTTCTGTGGACTAAAACCAAGTTGAAATAGCCTTGCTCAGAAATCAGTTTAGCCCTTGTGTCACATTTTAGGTAAGGCAACCCTCTTGCTAATAAATTTGAAGAAGTTGCAACTTTCTGTTAAGTGGTTTGGCTGGGTACAATTTCAAATTTTAACACAAAGGAAAACTTTTGGTTAAACAAGTCTAGAGAAGATTATGGGGCACAAAATAAGGACCCATATTTTCAGGACAGCCCAATTTCAGGCATACTGAGATGCAAGGAAGATATGGACAACTCAATGAGCATTGTTCGTAAAGGGTAAACAAAATGCTAGAATGCATAAAGAAAGGGATCGATAATACTCTCTCTCTCTATATATATATATGTCGTTCAAACAGTTAACTTCCACCTTAGGTGAGACTGAAAAGATGTGACTGAACAAGTCAGACATGACATAGATATGCAAAGTAGCCAATGTTATAGAACAGGGAGGTTCAATAAGTGTCCATATTCCCAAGAGGACAAGACGACATTAAGTGAAACTGAAAGGCAAGCCAATATGGATAAGAGGAATATTAAATGACAAAATGATTTTTAAAAACACCACAATCGCTACAAGCTATCACTGAGACCAAGAGCTTAGGACTCCAAAAAAGTATCTAACGCTGATAATGATAATGACATCCAGAGTTACTAGACTGGATAAAAAACATGTAAGAGATAAACCAATATGCTTCAGGGCATAAATCAACCACTGTATGACGGAGTTAAATAGCAAATTTCTCTAGGGGTAGGTTATTTCATAATTCTCCTCAACATGATTTCTTCACCTCTCTTTCAAGTATTGTCACCTGGTGTAAGCAGACTTCATTCCACTGACAGTGGAGGTACACTGATTTACGCCAAGTGAGAATTTGGCCCATGATGTTTGGATTTTATGCACTAGTTATAAACCCTCTTCCCCTTTGTGTCTTCAGAGTATCTTTAATTTGCTCTAAATCTCTGGGCAATGTCAGATTAGATGTGAATTCCCACACAACAAGTGGCTTCATCCTTGACCAGTTTTCATAGGCCAATCCTTTACTCTTGTGAGGCTTTTCTTAAAACACACACACACACACGCAAAATTCAACTTGACAAGCCCGTGGTAAACAGTGGTGCAGTAGTCTTATAGGAGATGCCATAACAGGGTACTTGGAATTTAATTAGTAACTGAAGAGAACCAACTTTCCTTTGATAAATCCTACTTTCCTATGTACAGACTTACATGGGTTTGCACAAATGCAGATGATGGCAGAATCTTGTCTTTTAGACAGTAAACTCTTTCAGGTAGCGACTGTCATGTATTATCTTTGTATAACGTAATGTGGCCCTGTTCTGGTTGGCCTCTAAGCTAGAGGTTGGCAATTTTTTTTCAGTAAATAGTTTATTCACCAAAAAAACACTGTTTCATTTAACCCAAAACTATTCCCATATTCATGTTCAGTTCACCAAATAGCTTCAACCAAACCAAAAAGGAAACCTCCCAAAATGTTTTGGTGATATCAAAACAAAATGTTTAATTCTGACCCAATTTGAAATTTTCCATGTTGATTTCAGGATATGGGAGACCCGGGATCAATCCCCCCCTTGCCTAATGGGGTGCAGGGATTTGAATTTAAGTCTCCTCAGTGCTTAATTTGTAATGAAAGAGGTGCCCTGGCTCAAGCAATTAGGGTGTGACATGCCCCAGGGTACAATCTGGACTGTTGAAAAGCAGTGTCCCCTGAACTCTCTAGCCAGGGTGCCCTTTACACTGCTTCTGAGGAACAACCACCTCTCCAGATTCTGCTCACACACAGCCTTCACCATGTAAATTCACTCCTAGCCAAATGCATGAGCACTCTGATCAGTCACTCATGAATTACATACAGGGTGACACCCCCAAATTCGTAGTCCCAGCCTTGATCCCCAGATATGTGCATCTTGCGCTGCTCAGTATAATTCTGTTCCATATAAGCTCATAGTAAGTCTGTCATTCCAACACTGGGTAACGATTATGCACCAGCCTTGTCATCCTAAGTAGAGATTCCCAGACACACTGGTTTAGATAAAACAAGTGTATTAATTAAAGAAAGATAAGATAAAAGTCAGAATTGATTACAAAAGAAATAAAAAGATACAATCACAAGCTAATACCCTAAATGAAATTAAAAGCAAAATGTCTCTCTCACTGTAAATTGTAACAATTCACAGGCTGGATTTCCTTTCATCCAGGGACTTCTCCCACAGTTCAATGTTCTTCAGGTATTCGTTGGTGCCGTGAGCACAGAGATGGAGGAAGAGAGGGGGTGCCAATATGTCTTTGCCTCTGAGAAATTTGGTTTGTGAGCATTACCCAGAACTACAACATATTTCAGTAACAATTATGTAGCAAAATCTCAGAATTTTACATGCAGTGTTACACACATTTCAGCAGGATTATAATATTCAGAAGACTATGAGTTTTCACATGATACCTCATAAGCATACTTTGTATAAAATATACCATAACTATGTAAAAGTGGTGAACGTGGGGTACAGGGTATCACACTGGGGCTCAAGCAATTTTTTTTTAATTTTCATAACTGACGCAGCAAAACAGAGATGTCGGGGCTATAACCTGCCAAGCCTAGAGGTGCAGGCACAAATTAAGCACTGAGTCTCCTATATTACAGGCATACCCTAACCACTGGGCTATAGAGTCATTCTCAGTCATTCTTTGTGCCAATGAATATCCACTGACTGAATTTCCATTATGAATTCAACAATGAATAGGCATCGGACCAGGGAAAATGTATAAATACTCTATAACCCAGTGGGTAGGGTACTCACATACCATATTGAATATCCAAGTCTGTGCTCCAATGACTAATTTATAGATAAGTGGAACAGGTTCAACAGGAGAAACTGAGAAAGACTCCTACCAGAATATTGCATAGCCAAACAGAGAGGAAACTCCTGTTGTGAGAGGGACACAAATTCAAATCCCTTCTCCACATTAGGCAGAGGAAGAAACTGAACCTGCATCTCCCACATCCCAGGAAAGAATCCTGACTGTTGGGTTCTTGGGGAAGAGACTTCTCTGGTTTGTGTCAAAATACCTGCAATCAAAAATGAAGTGTTTCATTTGAGCAAGCATCCAAAATTTTCTCAACTCTGATTCACCAAAAATGTTAATCAATCAGTTGGTTTGGGTTCAACCTGAATCAAAAACTTTGATTATTTTGGAATTGCCAGTGAATCAAATACAAATGTCATTATTCACCCAGCTCTACTCTAAATGCTACTGAAGCATAAGTGTTTAACACAAATGTGTCCCAATTAAATTATTTGGGTAAATCAACACAGTAACCATGCTGTACAGTCTCCAGGATGACTTGTTTTTAATTTGGATCTCCCAACGTGATGACCTTTTCTTCAACGTTGTTAAATAAGTAAGTATCTTCATTTCCAGCCCACGTTCAATTCTTGTTAGTAGTTCTTAACTATCAACACATCCGTCATTCTTCTAAAAACACATTTGGCAGCAGCTCACAGAAACAGAGGCAATGGTCCAGGACAGTGGTTTTCAACATTCCGGTCCATGGACCACTGTGGGTTTGTGGACCCCATCTAAGATTTCCAAAGGGGCTCGCACCTCCATTTGAAAATTTTTAGGGATCCGCAAATGAAAAAAGGTTGAAAACCACTGGACTAGGAGGAAGATGGGAACAGATATTATTGACTATACCCTCTAACAACACACAAATAACCTATGGTGTCCCAAATGCAAACAGAAGAAGAGAAGAAAAGGAACCTTTTAACAAGTGACAATATGCACTCCAGAGACATGTCAATATGGCTCAGGGAGTGGGGGAAGCAAGTGCCAATAAAGTTTAAAAAAAATTGCTAGCAACAAAGATAGCATAGTTAAACCACAGAATCCACAGTACAGAGCAACCAAGCCTACACCAGTTATAACCACAGAATACAGCACCATTTAACCACAGTAATTAGACTATATGTGCAATATTTAACACAAGGTCTAGAAGAGTTAGTTGAAAACCACAAAACATTTTCACAAATATTCATATGGATTTTTAAAGACATCCAATTCAATAGTGTTCTCCATTTTGTGTTTGCTTTCAACAAATATTCTAGCAATTGAGTTCATTAGCAGGAACGTCCATTGAAGGAGCTAATTTTAAGCAAACACTGGAGAATATTCATTATGAATTTTGAACTCTTTCACAAGGATGTGCACTGAAAACCTGATTCTAAGAGTTGGGATCAGCCACACAGCGTATGGAAACATTCGGTGTGACCATTGCTCCAAACACATGGCCAAACCTAGAGAGAGTCAGTGCTACAAGCAGCCTGAGACTGCCGCTAGTCTCGGAGGCCTGAGTTCACTCCTAATATTGGGCTTAATCTAACACACTGGGAGTTTGGCCACTAACCCCACTGGGACCCAGATCAGGTCCCTTGTGGGTGGAAGTAGAGGAGCTGAGCATGTGCAGAACTCCTTTTCCCCCAACCAGAGACCACTGCCACTGCAAATCCTGCAGCCTGTCAGAACCACCCCTACTCAGGAGCTTTGAGGAAGAGGAATAATCTTAAAAGTTCCAGTAAAGGGCCAGGTACTATTACCAATTCCATCTTCTTCAGATCATTCCCATGATGCAAAGCAGCCTTAACAACAAGGGATCTGGCCCCTAGAAAATTCCTTTAGGTTTGCCTAATTTATATTGGGGACTGTACTTTTCCGCAGCCACTTTCAGGATCAGAAACATAAATGTTAGATTAAAACAATCTTTGCCCCCTACCCTTCTCCACTTTGATTTGGCATGCGCATAGTTCAATGAGATTGGAGGTTCTGGCCCCAGTATTTAAATTTCTAAAACACTTCAATTTTATATGTGTAATATAAAATGTGATTCAGGTAAAATGCATTTCCCCAGTTTATACTGAGAGTCATATAACAAATCAATAATATCTGTTCCCATCTTCCTCCTAGTCCAGTGGTTTTCAACCTTTTTTCATTTGCGGATCCCTAAAAATTTTCAAATGGAGGTGCGAGCCCCTTTGGAAATCTTAGATGGGGTCCACAAACCCACAGTGGTCCATGGACCGGAATGTTGAAAACCACTGTCCTGGACCATTGCCTCTGTTTCTGTGAGCTGCTGCCAAATGTGTTTTTAGAAGAATGACGGATGTGTTGATAGTTAAGAACTACTAACAAGAATTGAACGTGGGCTGGAAATGAAGATACTTACTTATTTAACAACGTTGAAGAAAAGGTCATCACGTTGGGAGATCCAAATTAAAAACAAGTCATCCTGGAGACTGTACAGCATGGTTACTGTGTTGATTTACCCAAATAATTTAATTGGGACACATTTGTGTTAAACACTTATGCTTCAGTAGCATTTAGAGTAGAGCTGGGTGAATAATGACATTTGTATTTGATTCACTGGCAATTCCAAAATAATCAAAGTTTTTGATTCAGGTTGAACCCAAACCAACTGATTGATTAACATTTTTGGTGAATCAGAGTTGAGAAAATTTTGGATGCTTGCTCAAATGAAACACTTCATTTTTGATTGCAGGTATTTTGACACAAACCAGAGAAGTCTCTTCCCCAAGAACCCAACAGTCAGGATTCTTTCCTGGGATGTGGGAGATGCAGGTTCAGTTTCTTCCTCTGCCTAATGTGGAGAAGGGATTTGAATTTGTGTCCCTCTCACAACAGGAGTTTCCTCTCTGTTTGGCTATGCAATATTCTGGTAGGAGTCTTTCTCAGTTTCTCCTGTTGAACCTGTTCCACTTATCTATAAATTAGTCATTGGAGCACAGACTTGGATATTCAATATGGTATGTGAGTACCCTACCCACTGGGTTATAGAGTATTTATACATTTTCCCTGGTCCGATGCCTATTCATTGTTGAATTCATAATGGAAATTCAGTCAGTGGATATTCATTGGCACAAAGAATGACTGAGAATGACTCTATAGCCCAGTGGTTAGGGTATGCCTGTAATATAGGAGACTCAGTGCTTAATTTGTGCCTGCACCTCTAGGCTTGGCAGGTTATAGCCCCGACATCTCTGTTTTGCTGCGTCAGTTATGAAAATTAAAAAAAAATTGCTTGAGCCCCAGTGTGATACCCTGTACCCCACGTTCACCACTTTTACATAGTTATGGTATATTTTATACAAAGTATGCTTATGAGGTATCATGTGAAAACTCATAGTCTTCTGAATATTATAATCCTGCTGAAATGTGTGTAACACTGCATGTAAAATTCTGAGATTTTGCTACATAATTGTTACTGAAATATGTTGTAGTTCTGGGTAATGCTCACAAACCAAATTTCTCAGAGGCAAAGACATATTGGCACCCCCTCTCTTCCTCCATCTCTGTGCTCACGGCACCAACGAATACCTGAAGAACATTGAACTGTGGGAGAAGTCCCTGGATGAAAGGAAATCCAGCCTGTGAATTGTTACAATTTACAGTGAGAGAGACATTTTGCTTTTAATTTCATTTAGGGTATTAGCTTGTGATTGTATCTTTTTATTTCTTTTGTAATCAATTCTGACTTTTATCTTATCTTTCTTTAATTAATACACTTGTTTTATCTAAACCAGTGTGTCTGGGAATCTCTACTTAGGATGACAAGGCTGGTGCATAATCGTTACCCAGTGTTGGAATGACAGACTTACTATGAGCTTATATGGAACAGAATTATACTGAGCAGCGCAAGATGCACATATCTGGGGATCAAGGCTGGGACTACGAATTTGGGGGTGTCACCCTGTATGTAATTCATGAGTGACTGATCAGAGTGCTCATGCATTTGGCTAGGAGTGAATTTACATGGTGAAGGCTGTGTGTGAGCAGAATCTGGAGAGGTGGTTGTTCCTCAGAAGCAGTGTAAAGGGCACCCTGGCTAGAGAGTTCAGGGGACACTGCTTTTCAACAGTCCAGATTGTACCCTGGGGCATGTCACACCCTAATTGCTTGAGCCAGGGCACCTCTTTCATTACAAATTAAGCACTGAGGAGACTTAAATTCAAATCCCTGCACCCCATTAGGCAAGGGGGGGATTGATCCCGGGTCTCCCATATCCTGAAATCAACATGGAAAATTTCAAATTGGGTCAGAATTAAACATTTTGTTTTGATATCACCAAAACATTTTGGGAGGTTTCCTTTTTGGTTTGGTTGAAGCTATTTGGTGAACTGAACATGAATATGGGAATAGTTTTGGGTTAAATGAAACAGTGTTTTTTTGGTGAATAAACTATTTACTGAAAAAAAATTGCCAACCTCTAGCTTAGAGGCCAACCAGAACAGGGCCACATTACGTTATACAAAGATAATACATGACAGTCGCTACCTGAAAGAGTTTACTGTCTAAAAGACAAGATTCTGCCATCATCTGCATTTGTGCAAACCCATGTAAGTCTGTACATAGGAAAGTAGGATTTATCAAAGGAAAGTTGGTTCTCTTCAGTTACTAATTAAATTCCAAGTACCCTGTTATGGCATCTCCTATAAGACTACTGCACCACTGTTTACCACGGGCTTGTCAAGTTGAATTTTGCGTGTGTGTGTGTGTGTTTTAAGAAAAGCCTCACAAGAGTAAAGGATTGGCCTATGAAAACTGGTCAAGGATGAAGCCACTTGTTGTGTGGGAATTCACATCTAATCTGACATTGCCCAGAGATTTAGAGCAAATTAAAGATACTCTGAAGACACAAAGGGGAAGAGGGTTTATAACTAGTGCATAAAATCCAAACATCATGGGCCAAATTCTCACTTGGCGTAAATCAGTGTACCTCCACTGTCAGTGGAATGAAGTCTGCTTACATCAGCTGATGTATTCCAAGAAGGAGGAGTGCTAGGCAGAGACGGCTCCATCTAACGAAGAGAGGGAAGAGCATCTTCGCGAGCAGGTTGGCTAACCTAGTGAGGAGGGCTTTAAACTAGGTTCACTGGGGGAAGGAGACCAAAGCCCTGAGGTAAGTGGGGAAGTGGGATACCGGGAGGAAGCACGAGCAGGAAGGACAGGCAGGGCAGAAAAGGTGGGGGAGTTGCACTGTATGTAAGAGAGCAGTATGACTGCTCAGAGCTCAAGTATGAAACTGCAGAAAAACCTGAGAGTCTCTGGATTAAGTTTAGAAGTGTGAGCAACAAGGGTGATGTCGTGGTGGGAGTCTACTATAGACCACTGGACCAGGGGGATGAGGTGGACGAGGCTTTCTTCCGGCAACTCGCAGAAGTTACTATATTGCACGCCCTGGTTCTCATGGGAGACTTCAATCACCCTGATATCTGCTGGGAGAGCAATAGCGGTGCACAGACAATCCAGGAAGTTTTTGGAAAACGTAGGGGACAATTTCCTGGTGCAAGTCCTGGAGGAACCAACTAGGGGCAGAGCTCTTCTTGACCTGCTGCTCACAAACCGGGAAGAATTAGTAGGGGAAGCAAAAGTGGATGGGAACCTGGGAGGCAGTGACCATGAGATGGTCAAGTTCAGGATCCTGACACAGGGAAGAAAGGAAAGCAGCAGAATACGGACCCTGGCCTTCAGAAAAGCAGACTTTGACTCCCTCAGGGAGCTGATGGGCAAGATCCCCTGGGAGAATAACATGAAGGGGAAAGGAGTCCAGGAGAGCTGGCTGTATTTTAAAGAATCCTTATTGAGGTTACAGGGACAAACCATCCCAATGTGTAGAAAGAATAGTAAATATGGCAGGCAACCGGCTTGGCTTAACAGTGAAATCCTTGCTGATCTTCAATACAAAAAAGAAGCTTACAGGAAGTGGAAGATTGTACAAATGACCAGGGATGAGTATAAAAATATTGTTCGGACATGCAGGAGTGAAATCAGGAAGGCCAAATCACACCTGGAGTTGCAGCTAGCAAGAGATGTTAAGAGTAACAAGAAGGGTTTCTTCAGATATGTTAGCAACAAGAAGAAAGTCAAGGAAAGTGTGGGCCCCTTACTGAATGAGGGAGGCAACCTAGTGACAGAGGATGTGGAAAAAGCTAATGTACTCAATGCTTTTTTTGCCTCTGTCTTCACGAACAAGGTCAGCTCCCAGACTACTGCACTGGGCAGCACAGCATGGGAAGGAGCTGACCAGCCCTCTGTGGAGAAAGAAGTGGTTCGGGACTACTTAGAAAAGCTGGACGAGCACAAGTCCATGGGGCCGGATGCACTGCATCAGAGAGTGCTAAAGGAGTTGTCACTTTGGATGGGCTATCACCAGCAGGAGAGTGAATTTGTGTAGGGGGGTGGAGGGTGAGAAAACCTGGATTTGTGCTGGAAATGGCCCACCTGATGATCACTTTAGATAAGCTATTACTAGCAGGACAGTGGGGTGGGAGGGGGTATTGTTTCATATTCTCTGTGTATATATAAAGTCTGCTGCAGTTTCCACGGTATGCATCTGATGAAGTGAGCTGTAGCTCACGAAAGCTCATGCTCAAATAAATTGGTTAGTCTCTAAGGTGCCACAAGTACTCCTTTTCTTTTTGCAGATGTGATTGCAGAGCCATTGGCCATTATCTTTGAAAACTCATGGCGATCAGGGGAGATCCCGGACGACTGGAAAAAGGCTAATGTAGTGCCCATCTTTAAAAAAGGGAAGAAGGAGGATCCCAGTCAGCCTCACCTCAGTCCCTGGAAAAATCATGGAGCAGGTCCTCAAGGAATCAATTCTGAAGCACTTAAAGGAGAGGAAAGTGATCAGGAACAGTCAGCATGGATTCACCAAGGGCAAGTCATGCCTGACTAATCTAATTGCCTTCTATGACGAGATAACTGGCTCTGTGGATGAAGGGAAAGCAGTGGATGTGTTGTTCCTTGACTTTAGCAAAGCTTTTGACATCGTCTCCCACAGTATTCTTGCCAGCAAGTTAAAGAAGTATGGGCTGGATCAGTGGACTATAAGGTGGATAGAAAGCTGGCTAGATTGTCGGGCTCAACGGGTAGTGATCAATGGCTCCGTGTCTAGTTGGCAGCTGGTATCAAGTGGAGTGCCCCAAGGGTCGGTCCTGGGGCCGGTTTTGTTCAATATCTTCATAAATGATCGGGAGGATGGTGTGGATTGCACCCTCAGCAAGTTTGCAGATGACACTAAACTGGGAGGAGAGGTAGATACGCTGGAGGGTAGGGATAGGATACAGTGGGACCTAGACAAATTGGAGGATTGGGCCAAAAGAAATCTGATGAAGTTCAACAAGGACAAGTGCAGAGTCCTGCACTTAGGATGGAAGAATCCAATGCACTGCTACAGACTAGGGACCGAATGGCTTGGCAGCAGTTCTGCAGAAAAGGACCTAGGGGTTACAGTGGACGAGAAGCTGGATATGAGTCAACAGTGTGCCCTTGTTGCCAAGAAGGCCAATGGCATTTTGGGATGTATAAGTAGGGGCATTGCCAGCAGATCGAGGGACATGATCGTCCCCCTCTATTCGACACTGGTGAGGCCTCATCTGGAGTACTGTGTCCAGTTTTGGGCCCCACACTACAAGAAGGATATGGAAAAATTGGAAAGAGTCCAGTGGAGGGCAACAAAAATGATTAGGGGACTGGAACACATGAGTTATGAGGAGAGGCTGAGGGAAATGGAGATGTTTAGTCTATGGAAGAGAAGAACGAGGGGGGATTTGATAGCTGCTTTCAACTACCTGAAAGGGGGTTCCAAAGAGGATGGCTCTAGACTGTTCTCAATGGTAGCAGATAACAGAACAAGGAGTAATGGTCTCAAGTTGCAGTGGGGGAGATTTAGGTTGAATATTAGGAAAATCTTTTTTCATTAGGAGGGTGGTGAAACACTGGCATGCGTTACCTAGGGAGGTGGTGGAATCTCCTTCCTTAGAAGTTTTTAAGGTCAGGCTTGACAAAGCCCTGGCTGGGATGATTTAATTGGGGATCGGTCCTACTTTGAGCAGGGGGTTGGACTAGATGACCTCCTGAGGTCCCTTCCAAACCTGATATTCTATGATTCTATGATATTTGAAAAAATCGTGAAGAAATCATGTTGAGGAGAATTATGAAGTAACCTATCCCTAGAGAAAGTTCCTGTTTAACTCCATCATACAGTGGTTGATTTATGCCCTGAAGCATATTGGTTTATCTCTTACATTTTTTTTATCCAGTCTAGTAACTCTGGATGTCATTATCATTATTAGCCTTAGACACTTTTTGGAATCCTAAGCTCTTGGCCTCAGTGATAGCTTGTAGCGATTGTGGTGTTTTTTAAAATCATTTTATCATTCATATTCCTCTTATCAATATTGGAATGCCTTTCAGTTTCACTTAATGTCTTCTTGCCCTCTTATGAAGATGGACACTTGTTGAATCTCCCTGTTTTATAACATTGGTTATTTTGCATATCCATATCATGTCTTAGTTGTTCAGTCACATATTTTCATCTCACCTAGGACGGAAGTTAATTGTTTTCATTACCTGTCTCTGGACCACCTGAGTTTCTCCTATACAATTTTTGAGTGTGAGTGGAATTGAATCTATATTCTAAGAGTGGGTACTATCTACTTGTATAATGGCATAATATATATTCAGTATTATCTATCCCTTTCTAAAGCAAGCTCCCCACAGACCAGGACACACTACTTGTGCTGTAGTTCATTCAGTGCCCGTAAATGCCCCAATAGCACATATGTGGGTGAAACCAGACAATCATTCTGCTCTCAGATTAACTCACACAGAATAATGATAAAAGACAAACACCCCATATCACCTATAGGTGCATACTTTTCAAAAAGTGATCAGTCTATATCTGACCTCTCAGTTCTCATCCTCAAAGGAAACCTGCACAATACCTTCAAAAGATGAGCTTAAATTCATAATTCCCCCCATGACTGTCAGTGCATTAACAGACCACTTCACCTTGAATGGTCCCTTTAAATCTGTGTTAACTACTTATGCTAGACAATCTGTTCCACCTTGTATTTAGCTGTGACACTGAGTACATTTCTCAGACCCAAAGAAGAGCTCTGTGTAAGCTCGAAAGCTTGTCTCTCTCACCAACAGAAGTTGCTCTAATAAAAGATATGACCTCACCCACCTTGTCTCTCTAATATCCTGGGACCAACACAGCTACAACACAGCAAACAGACAAGCATTTGGTATTTTGGGACTTCTCAGAAGCTGCTGCTATCCAATCTCTTTTGTTGGTGAGGAGTGTTCAGAGAGTTAAGCCAATTTTTGTGTTCTGATTTACAGCTTCACCTGAAAACAGCACAGAGTAAGTATAATTGGCTATTTGCAAATAAAAACGGATTTGTGATAAATGAAGTGTCTTCAGAGGTAGACAGGGGGAAAGAGTCTGACATGCTGACATCTGGGCCTCGTGTCTCCTACCACATCAAAGTCTTCACCTCACACTATCTTTATGGTCTTACATAGACTTCTCAATTCAGCAATTGCTTTGCTGCTGCTGCTACTCAAGAGTCAAACAATGTGCCTATTATGTTATTTGAAGAGATAGGCTAATTATCTCAACTGCCAGGTGCTAACAGTAAGTTTTCCTATGCCCAATTATGGTGTGGTAAAACGGTCAAAGTTGTTTAAAGGCTTTTGATATTGGGCTGCCAGACTCTGGTTTCAAAAATCTCTGCATTGAGACCCCAATTCAGCAAAGCATTTAAGCATGTGCTTAACTCAGAGGACATGAATAGCCTGATTGAAGTCAACAGGTTGTGACATTGTTTTCAGTGTCACTAACTACATAAGTGCTTTGCTGAAACCGTTTCAAAGTGTACAGAATATGGCACTGTTGATAGAAGAATTAGTCTGTTTTTTTCTCCCCTCAGAATTGGCAAGACCAGATGGATTGACTAGAAACTAATTTATCAAAGTTATCATATTGACCTCATTGATGCAGATAAGCAGGATAAAGAGCCCTCTGAAAGTCAATGGAAAGAAACTTTGACTTCAGTAGACTTTTGGATCAAGTCCTAAGCGAGGGAGGGACAAACTGGTTCAGGCAGATTAAGAACTGGCCCCAAACCAAACCATTCATAAACTCCAAACCTTTTGGACTTTTCTTCTATCAATCTTATCTGGCCCCCATCACTGTAGTATCTAAGAAACTCACCATCTTTAATGTATTTATCCTCAACTCCTCTGTGAGGTAAGGAAGTATTATCCCCACAAGGGATGGATCACTCAATATTTTCCCTGTTCTGTTCATTCTCTCTGAAGCATCTGGCACTGGCCACTATCAGAAGACCGGATACTGGACTAGGCGGACCATTGGTCTGACCCAGTATGACCGTTCTTATGAGTGATTTACCCAACGTCGCACAGGAAGTCTGGTGGAACAAGGAATCAAACCCAGGTCCCTCAAGTCCCAGTTAGCACCTTAACTATGGAACCATCCTCTCCTTTTTATCTGCCATCCACTTCTGATTTTTGGAGAGAGAATGCAGAATCTCCTTCTTTCATCCACATTTTTAGGACTTGCACTGAAGAAGCCAATAAGGTGAATGGCTTATTGCCATGGGCTCACGCTTGGCTGGGCCAACAAATTCAATAAGTAATTCAAAGCATTAGAATTTTCTTCTTTTTAGTAATAAGGGAAATAAAAGCAGAATAGGTTTGGGGTCTATTTGAATTGTTTTCTTAGTCTCTGACTCGAAACTATGCTGTATCAATAAAGACAGTCCAACTACTTTATGATTTTATCCCCGTACCTGTCCTGAGCATGCTGCAGCACTCTATCCAGTGTATTATTCTCATTTTTACTGGATGAAGACTTTTTTAAAAATTTTATAATACATTGTACTAAATCTACATTTTCAATCAGTATTAAAGTACTAAATACTAAATTGTACTAAACCATTGTACTAAATTGGGTCTAAATCTGAGAAAACAGAATTAGTACATGCTTATTAATAAGCTCCGTCTATGATTCATTTAGTTAGGTATAAATATTAACAACTCACTGTACCTTAAGGCTCAATCCTCGGTTGTGGCCACTCTCCATTCAGTTCAGCTACAGAAGAGCAAAGATAGTTCTAAACCCCTTTGCAGCTCCCAGACACCAGGGCTGGCCAGGGACCATTTTTGCCCTTGGCACAACTTAGGGCAACCAGAAGGCTGCTGTCATGGTGTTCTCAACTCACTATGGGGGTGCTGCCTTGTGGCTGCATCTGGGGAATAGTTTTGCTCAATCTGACGGCCCCTTCTGACACCCCTCTAATGCTGCAGGAGATACAGTGCTTCCTCTTTGTGACTTGGGGTACTCCCTCTGAATGGGTTGGCCCTCTGGCCAGGTCACTATAGTTTTCTCCTTCCACGGTATCAGTCTCATGGGACTGGTTGACTGGGTATCATTCCCAACAGTCCTCCAATTCAAGGCTATGCCACTTCCCCTGTGGCTGGTAGAAGAACCAGGGCCCATCTATTACTCCAGGTTCCAGGCCAGGGAAATCAGCAGCCAAGATTTGCACCATTGCAAACCTTGCTGCCATTTCACTGGGCTGTCTCCTACCACACCTTTATCAGTCTTCTGTGCCACCATCCCCTGGGTAAATCCTTCCTTCAGGGCCAGGTACTCAGTGCTTCTATTCTCTCCCTGGGTTTTTTCCTTTCCCTCTCTGAGCGCAGAGAATGACTGCAGGTTTCCACACTGCAGCCACTTTCTGCTCTCACTTCCTGGCCTTACACCAGTCCTGTCTGCTCCTACCTGTGTGGGCTCCATCCTCACTCAATGCTTGCCTAACTCTTCCTCAGGTGTGGCCTATCAGGACATTTAATCCCTCCTGAGCCACACTGGAGGTTTTAAATAGCAAGTTAGACAAATACCTGTCAGGAATGGTTTAGTTATTATTTTGTCCTGCCTTGAGTGCAGAGGACTAGACTAAATGACCTATTGAGGTCTCTTCCAGTCCTACACTTCTATGATTAACCCATAAGGTCTAGTGGGGTGTGAACACCCCATCACAGCTACCCTAAATTACACTGCCTCTGACAGCCACCAAGGAACCATCACTCCATCTTCAGATTACTGAAAAATAGCCAAACTTAAGGACACCTCTCATCCCTATACACCTGACAAAACCCCTATGCTGGTGGCTGCAAAAGGGATGACCCAAGAACCCCTTAATGCCAACTACCAAGGGAGTTACAGAAATGTCCTGATTCTGGTATGTACATTCTGGTTCACCAAAGAATATCATGTGAGGTCTCAAATGAGAGGTGGGTTTACACTGGTCATTAATATCAGTGTGAAATGTATGTATAGAAATTATGTAAGGAGTTATATGTATATTTACAGTGTAAATATGTTTTAGAGCAGTGGTGGGCAACCTGTGGACTGCAGGCCGCATGCGGCCCATCAGGGTAATCCGCTGGCAGGCCGCAAGACAGTGTTTACATTGACCGTCCGCTGACGTGGCCGCCCACAGCTCCCAGTGGCCACGATTTGCCATTCCTGGCCACTGGGAGCTGTGGGAAGCAGCACCGGCTGCAGGGATGTGTTGGTCACTGCTTCCCGCAGTTCCCATTGGCCGGGAATGGCAAACCGTGGCCACTGGGAGCTGTGGGCAGCCGTGCCTGTGGATGGTCAATGTAAACACTGTCTTGCGGCCTGCCAGCGGATTACCCCGACGGGCCGCATGTGGCCTGCGGGCTGCAGGTTGCCCACCTCTGTTTTAGAGTCTGCATCAAGGCAGAGCTAACAAATAGGTTTTTTTGTCTCATAAGAGCTATTTATTCACCTGTCTCTCTGTTGAAATGTAAATTAAGCACTGTAAGCTAACACAATGGGTCACCCATCTAAGCTGACTGCAGAAGAAGGATTCTAAGAATTTTAGAATGGAACAAATAAGTAGAGAAGTACACCAAGGGAAAGAGAACCTAATATTGAGATATACTTCAAAGGTTTGCTAGACTATGTTTGGGAAACAAAGTAAACAGGCAGTGCATTCATATTCATGACAATGGGATCACAATCAGCCTTGGTTGGAAACTCTGCAAAAGACTCCGGGGGTGAGGTTAACTTCTTTAGATGTGATGCTAGCCTGTTAAGTTTAGTGTCTTGAAGGTGTGTTATGATTTTGTTTTATATGTAACCTGGTGTTTCCATTATCCTTACTCACTGTCTCTTCAATCTTTGGTAGTCAAAGTGTCCTTGTTTCACTATAAATATATCTACGTACTGTGATATTAAGCAAGGTATTGATCCTGAGTTGAATCATCCAAGCTGGTGCTTATACGGTTTCCTGGAGGACAGCATACCTGGTGTCCAGTGGATAAGGGGCTGGATATCACAGGAGAATGCTTCAAAGAGGCTTGGGGACCAGGGTACTCCTATTAACTCGCAAAGCAAAGCAAGGGCTAGCATACTCCTGAGAAGAGTGCCTGGGTGGCTAGCAGCCTAGTGGAGTCAGGGAGCTGACATCCAATTCAGCACAAGCATGTCTCCCTCATGCTGGAGGCAGGTGGGGGTCACAAGGTGACTCTCAGTTCTGGGCATCCTGAGAACCATCACATGTCCATTCATTTCTTCTCTGCCAAGAAACCACTCAGCTGATCAGTCAGACCAGCTTTAGGGTCCCTTTGTGCCACAAAGGCTCTGGCTCTTACTTTCTTTCCATTCTCTTCCTCTACTGCAATATCTCTTAATATACTGAAGCTCTGCCAATACCAGATATACAGGAACATTCATATTACTTAGGATTATCCACTGAAGTAACTTTACTGTGCTTTGTCTAATAAACTTGTGATTTTGTGGTATCAGACCAAATTCACCCCTAGTATGACTCCAGGAGGCACAGCACAGGCAAACCTGTCCTATCATTGTCACCTGTAGACCTGGTATATAGATCAACATATATGTCATAGATCAACAAAGTCCATCAACTCATACTCAGTGAGTTTCAGTGAGGTGCAGATCCTGCACATGCCATTTCTACTGGCTGACAAGCTACACGGAGTGACTGATCTAGCAGCTTCTGCAGGTGCTGCATGCCACATCCTCAGGATGTAATTGCTTCTAAAAGATGCCATATAATTTAAGAAGGGCTGGGGTGCTGAATTACTGAGAAAAAAGCTTGTTTAAATACACTGAGATCCCTCTGAAATGGCAACAAAATGTGGAACTACAGCAGCTGGTGGCTTGTCATGCCAACAAAAACAAGCTGAGTGACTGCACACTAATATTT
Organism: Lepidochelys olivacea; assembly: GCF_965140295.1. Classification (NCBI taxonomy): domain Eukaryota; kingdom Metazoa; phylum Chordata; order Testudines; family Cheloniidae; genus Lepidochelys; species Lepidochelys olivacea. The sequence continues at coordinate 165,187,990 of NC_140411.1, read as the reverse complement.
TTAAACTCTAATCGCTCCAATGTCTGCAACAGTGGAAGAAGCAGGGCTAGATTAGATTGTGTAAGGATTAACTTTTGTCCTATTTCTCAAACATTTTACTATTGGATTCAAAACAAAAAACACCAACTTTGTTTGACCGGCACACTATTTCTGAAACAGGAGACCAACTCTGAAGTCAGGCTCTCTGTATTTTATAATGTTGAAAGAAAACGTTAAGTTAGAGACAGATGTACAGGTTATTCAAGCTCCAATACAGAAAAGATTTAAGTACATGGTTATGCTATTTCTGTTCAGGACAGCACTTATGGTTATGCTCGACTTCAGTGGGACTTCAGGACATTTTTCAAGTATGTACTTAATAGGGATATCTTCCTGATTTGGGACCTCTGTGAATTTTGCCCTTCTTCTGTTCTTGAATTACCTGTGCATATGTTTCAGTATTTACAAAATTATTTGAACATTTTATATATCAATCCTCAACTCTAGGAGTTTCCAAAACTTAAAATCCACATAGTCCATTAAATAAAACCCAAGACAACCTTCATATTATTTGTAAACTATTTGCTTCACTACACCTTTTACTGTTTGTTATTTGGAGTGTGTGGTTAATTGCCAGAGTCAAATGCTAGTGTTTCTGCTTTCTCATTAATGGACTGGCACTTTTATAAACTGGAGGAACAACATCAGAGATTTCAGCATGGCCAAGCGAACATTTCCAGCACAAACCCATTTACGTAGGTGAGTAAGACTTTTGTTGTGTGAAAACAAGATCTCAAGTTCAGACAAACGTTAGCAGAAAATAGAATCGGTCACTGACGCTGCTGAAGGGAATATGCCATTTTATTCAAAAGAATAATAATGAGGACTTTTTTGCAATATTCACCTACTTCTACATGTATAGAAAGCAGGCCGGATTTGGTCCACATTACAGAAAACTCAATAAATATTATATACTCAGCACAAGTATTTGTATACTACTTTACACAGTAATAAGTGGTAAAAACTGGGAATTAATTAATTGAAAAACATATTCTAGCACTATTATCTTATTGGGTTTTAAGGTAATCAGTTTACGTCCTAATCATTAAAACTACAGAATGCTCAACATTTACATTACTGGCATCTGAATAATATATTTCTATAGTATGACCATTTATTTACAAACCATTTTCAGATTTGAACCTAACAAAAATGTCTACTGTCAAAGTGTTGTCTTTATTTAAAAAAAAAAAACAAAAAAACCCCACACTTAAATGTGTGATCTCAGGACTTGATCACTAAAATCAACAGAAGAGCAGCACTGACTTCTATAGTTGCTAACTACATGAATTGGTGGAAGTAGGCAAGAGAGGAGAGTCTACAGAAAGGAGGTTCTGGAGTATAGAAAGGAGGGAGAGTTTTATATCCAAAGAGGTATGAAATAATAACGACTTTTTGAAACCACCAGGAATTAAAAATCCCACAGGATTTATCCAATCCCCTATGGACCACTTTCAAATTCTAGTGAGAATCTGTGGCTACTATGAAATCATACTATGGCACACTCTGAAACATTACATCAGAGCATGATTCCACATCTAATAGGATACACACTTCTTGAACTTACTAATGGGGTAGCTTCATAAAGCAGCCAGAATCTAGAACTACTTCTTTGTAGAGCACTTTTTAAAAGGGGCCACTTGCCCTTGTCACTGCAACTAGAAATGTATGATAAATCTTATATTAGATAACATTTTCCTTAGAAGGGAGAAAAGACTATTTTTCCCACAGGAAAAGGAAGATATGAAATATTTTGCTTCCTACTAGAATGCAAACAAGAAAGTTGCAAACATAGGACCAGATCCTTGACCTTGAGATGGCCCTTTGATGCTACACAGGATCATGTAAAGGGTTTGTGAATGAAACTGGGTTACCTAATTTACTGGGGATTCTCTGGGTTCTTTAGGACTACTGTAGACAGCCCCATTCCACCCAGTTGCAGCCCCTGGTATAACAGCCAGTGACACACATCAAAGATGGGTTTCAGAGTAGCAGCTGTGTTAGTCTGTATCCAGGAAAAAAAAATCAAAGATGGTAACAGTAAAAATAAATGGTCTTACCTTTCTCACATCAATGCCTCAGATACTCTTCTTTTCAGTACCTCTTCAGGCCTTGAATAATTTACCTCTGCCAAGAGTTTCTACCTCTTCATTAAGCTTTTCCACATACTTTCATGGCCTCACTGCTCTTTATACAGTCCTGGCCACTCCTTCCCAGCATGCCTTGCAGCAGCCTACAATTCCCAGGGTCCTTCAGGAAACTACGTTTCCCAGAATGGAAACACGTCCTAGTGACAGGTGAGGTGGCAGCATCTGATATTAAAGGGACAGCATATTCTGTTATAGTAAGGGTGGTGGTAAAGGACTTAAAATATGATGAAAGACAGCAGAAAAAGACAACCTTCTCATCTGAAAAACAGAACAGTAAGAAAGAATATCACTAACGCATTTACAGGCAACAGAAGGCATAGTGAAAAATGATTAGTCCTTTTAAAAATCCTTTCTTATTATTACTCAAATTAATAGCAAGTAAATTAGAAAGAAATATAAGGAGATCCATCTTCACCTAGCATGTAACAAACCTGTGGAATTCACTGCTGTAGTAAAGTCAAATGTCGTGGCTGGACTTTTTAAATGGTTGGATAGTTTTATTACCAAGTAATATTTGTAGTTTTCCATGCTAAAGTAAAGGTAGTCAAATGTCATGATGCATAAAATGATCACTGCAGGAATCAGGAAGCAAATTTCCCCTTGAGATACAGCATTCTACATGTGTCTAGGTGCTTTCTGGAGTGGAGAGATAGAGAGCCATCATCCTCTGTAGTACCAGATATCAGTCACCCTCAGAGGCAGAATTCTGGACTTGATGGACCAATGGTTTAATCCATTACAGCAAATTCTGTGTCACTGACCATTCATTTGCATACACAAAAAACATCCATGGAGTGACACCAATCCATACCATTTTCATAAGTTCCAAGTTTTGCATTTGGATCTCTGATTTAACTAACACTTGGCTAAAATCACATGTAATTAGACAGCTCCCTAGTGGCTGCATAGCTGTGGATGTTGGAGAGGATATGATTTCCCAAGCTAAGGTCAGCATTAACTGAATCTCAAATTTCCCTCCAGATCTGCTTTCCCTGGTGCTATCATGCAGCTTAACTTTTTGGCTTATTTCACTTCTGTTCATATCACACCCCTTCAGAGGGCTCTTTCAACATAATTATGGAAGTCATGTGGGTCCAGAGTGCCACCATTTTTGGAAGATGAGAGCATATCTCAATTAGATGTGAAAGCTGCTGTCTGCCACATTAAGGAAGTCAAATTTCAGAGGCATGCAGTGTACATCCAATAATACCACCCGACCCTTAGTGTGTGGGAGATTAAACACTTGGATCAGGGACCTCTTTTGTAAAGGCCTACAAAAGTATATTAAAGCCCTCAACTGTGGAAACTACACACCAAATAAAACAATGTCCAAATAGTAGCAACAACCTTACTGTATTTTTTAGAAAAAAGAAAAGGAGTACTTGTGGCACCTTCGAGACTAACCAATTTATTTGAGCATAAGCTTTGTGAGCTCCAGCTAACTTCATCGGATCACAAGTACTCCTTTTCTTTTTGTGAATACAGACTAACACGGCTGCTACTCTGAAACCTGTCATTATGCAAGGCACTGTATTTTTTAGGTTTCATTTTTCATATATAGAATCTACTACTAAATTTAACTTAGCAACAGTATATCGTATTTTTTTATTTAGAAGATCTCTTGCAACAGGCAAATATTAAATGTGGGGAGATAAGCAAGTTAACTTTTCTGTGTAGGATCAGATCCTATAAAAGCAGATTAAATCTGAGTTTGGATGACAATTGTTCTTAGTGGAACTGGTCAGAAAAATTCCAATGAAACTTTTTTTGGTTGGAATTTGCCAATTCGTTGAAATTTAAAAATTCCACAGATCTGATTTGATATTGACAAAGATCTTCCAGAAGCCACGCAGGTTTCACAGAGAAACTTGCCTGGTTTCCTGCCAGCTCACCAGACAGGCTGCTGGGGAGCCCAGGGCTTCCAGGATCAGTGGCTCCAAGATAGCCTACCAGGCAGACTGCCTGTGAGTTGAGGATTCCAGCACTTCTAAGGTCTGCAACTTCGATTTCAACTTTTAAAAATGTCATATTATAGTGCAATATATAATCAAAAATCAAAAATTGAAATGAAGAATGGTTTCAAAATAAAAACACAACATTTTATTCTGAAAATGTCAAAACGGGACATTTCAGCATTGTCAGGATTTTTTATCCTTTCTTTTTCCCTAAATGAAATTTTGGAAAAATCAACATGATTTCACGAAGTGTTTTGATTTCAATGGAATTGCACTTTCCAACAGCAAATGGTTCTGTCAAAGTTTTTCCAGTCGTTGTAATTATTCTATTACTGAGGCACACATTGCTGTAGTACAGTTCCTGAATATTGTCTGTCTTCTGCTGTAATAATTCCCATCGAAGAACATTCATATGCAAAGTATTTGAAAATATACATAATTATCAGTGACTTTAAGGGTTACTTTACATGGGTAACATCTGATGATGGTTCTTCTACTTCCTGTTATCTCTACCTGCTCTCAGTGTTTTCTTTAGCATTCAGTAGATGCATAAGGAACAGTTGGCTCATGATCATTAATTTGCAAAAAATCGTGAACTGATTTTTGAGATCTGCACCTAGCCAGGTCTAGCAATTGTATAACAAATATGTATTATGCTAGAAAGAGTAGACACAGAGGCGCCAGAAGTGAAACATTATCCCTTTCAGACAAAGTCTCAGACGAAGATCTTTATCTCAGAATGATGTGTGGAATGTATTTTTGAGATGACTCCACATAATACCTCTAGTATTAAGTTAGCAAGTTAAAATAAAAAGAAACAAAATATTGTATTTGTCCTGAGTTACCTTAGCCAAATATGGACAGAGGACTTCCTAAGGAGTTTATGGAACACATAAAATAACACCAACATTTATTGCACCCAGTGGAATATCTGAAGCAACTGTAGCATTGATTTGATGAACCAAATTCCGCTCTCAGTTACTCTACTGTAATTCCAGAGTGACTCCACTGAAGACAAGGGAGTTACTCTGCCTTTACACTGTTGTCACTGAAAGCAGAATCTGGACTGCTAGTTGTGCTAGAAATTAAAATTCAGATGCAACTCAAAGTGTAAGAGAGGACAAAACAGAACTCTTCCACATAAAAACAGTGGAGATAAATTTCCAAGGACGGAGAACTCTCACACAGAGTATGCATTTCAAGGAGGAGCCTCCTTGAGTTATAAGCTCTCTTAGAAGGGAGAGTGTGCTATCCAGACTTTTGCCATCTAGCTTTTTCGTTCTCTGTAGCCATCTTCTATGAAGATTTATCTTGGACTCCCTTGCACCTAATTATGCTGCTCAGTAATCTGTATATCTGAGATCAGCTAGGAGGGGAAGTCACATGCACTTTGGTCTAATCTTTCTTGGAAGGTGTATCTCAAACACATAGTTATGGAAGTCTCTCATGGGCTATAGCAATCTTTATTACAGAATTCCAAAAGTGTATAAACCAACAAAAATAACTGATCAGCCCTACCAAATCTGAGAGAGGTGCTGTGCCTGTGAGGAATGGATGAGGGCAGCTCATAGATGAGTAACTTATTTCAAGGAAGAGAAACTCAGCTCAAGCAAGGAGTTATTCCCGTTCTCTGGCTCCAACTCCTCAGTATCCTCTTTGAAGATGCACAGCATCTGGCACACCTTTAGTCACATGTACTTTCCCTCCCTTTGCAGCCCGTGAGGCAGAATAAGATCAGAATGTTGTTGGCTGATGCCGTGTGGCATCCAACTGGGTGCAAGGCCCAGAAAGCTGCTTCCATGCCTTTCCCATTGGCTGGCTGGTTTCCACATAGCAGAGGGTGCCAGCAGTAATCTGGCCTTAGCTTGCATTTAGTGAATATTTTATGACTGTTGTATTTGCAACGATGAAAGCAAAACAAACAAATTGGAGTTGGACTTGACTAAACATCTCTTCATCGCTTTCTATTTCACCCAGAAAATCCTTTGATCCTTTTCCTGATGATCAGTTTGGTGTTTCCGGTGTTTTCATAAATCCAGTTCCAAGACATTCATTGGCAGAATGGAAATACACAAGCTCTAATGACATTGTGCTATAGAACATACTTTGGATATCTCCAGCACCAGGACTGTTAACCCTAGACCAAACTCTCACTGTCGTTGGATACTCTTGCTACTGATATCTCTGTTTATCTGGAAAAATAAATTTACCTCAGCATGTACACATTTGAAAAAAGGTATGATTACTGTTGCCTCCACATCCCCCTCTGTTTGTTACACCCCCGTCTCAAAAGCTGGGCTAGATTGTGCCATTAGGCCAGGGCCTGAAGAAAGGGCAGTGTGTACTACACCACCCCAGGAGTAGCCCTAGGAGGCCACAGACACACCCCTGTGAGGCACAATTTCTCCTCTGCTCCCCTCTTGCTCTGGCAGTAAAGTAAGTTGCTACAGCCCTGGCTTGCTCCCTACCTCATGCCTGCCACTCTGTTCTGACCAATGAGCAGAGGAGTGGAGCCTAGACTCTGACCTCTCTCAGCCTACTAGATCATAGCAGGAGTATCTAAAGAGCAGGGGCTATGCTTTGCAATAGATCTGGACCCAAGTAGGTTTCATTCACTTGAGTAGAGACATGGAGATGGGGCCTTATTTCCCTTTAATCCCCTCCCCAGGCCAGTAAGATGAAAGCCCAATTAGACTGTAAACTCTTTAGGTCAGAGACTGCTTCTTACTACATGTTTGTGCAGCGTCAAGCACAATAGGGGTCCAACCTGGTTAGGGCCCCTATTTACTTCTGTAATAATATAAACAATAAATAATATAAACAGTGTAACCCAGGCTTGGATTGTTAATAGATGTCAATCTAGGCAGCCTTAAGACCCTGACCTGTCAAAGCTATTATCATTCCCAAAATCCCTTTAGAATGCTTTCAGATTGCAGTTTAACTAAACAAAATTACAGGTCCAAAAGTTATGGAGTCAGACTACCATTCAACACAAAAAGGGGAACATCCAGTAGGTTCATTCATGGTCTACTGCTAATGCTGCCAAATCCAACCAAGGCAAATGTTTCCTTATTTCTGACAGCTGAGGTCTAGTAATGCTTATATACCTGGGGCATGGTCACAAAGTCCAAAACAAGGCCTGAAATTCCTGGAAGTCATTGGAATTCAGAAAGAATAATAGAGTAGAATTAAAGACATTTGGTTCAAGATCTCTCAAGAGGCAAATAAACGCATCAAGATGGCTTGTGAATTAAATTGTCAAATTCAGTTAGAAAGGGCTAATTTTACCTATAAATTAATCAGAATTCATGACACTGATCTTCCAAATGGATTTAAGTCTGTGAATCCTTACACTTTGCAGAGAGCCCCATTAATTTACTCCAGCACAGGAGGATCTGTTTGCAGAATCAGCCCTAAGTGTGTCTACCTGGACTCATGGTTGATAGGAAGATCACCGAATAGTTTTTAGTACTATTTTAGCTAGGATCCAGTGCATTATCCATTAAAAGTCTACTAAGAGTTGGGTGAATTATTCCTGGCATGGCAGAGAGACAAACTTGAAGGTCTAATAGGTCTTCTTCATCTCTAGCTACAGAGGTCACACATTCAAAAAAAGTGTTTTCTATTTTGAAGGATTCTATTGGTTTGAGAATATTCTCCAAGAACTGGCCATACTGCAGGAACTGGCAATGTTGCTGAAAATGGAAGAGATTTTGAAGCCTGACCACTGCTGAGGGAGCCTATAAAGGCAGAAGGAACAGCAATAGTGAGAGTTCTTAAGGCAAAGATTATACTTTCTTAACTCTGCCAATAAACAAGAGTTCTCAGAGGAAAAGGAGAGGAAAGATTCCCACTCCCCCTCTCCCACACAAATATCTCAGTATTACAGACCTTAGGAAGTTTCTGTACTAGACAATCTTGTGCTGTCTTAGTGCAATAGCCAAGCTTAAAATTAGCATTGACTATTTCTTAGTCTCCTCTGGGTTTACCCTGGAACTGCCAATTCAAATTACATTAAGCTCTCGGTATGAATTATTTTTGCAACTCCCAGGGTGAATTGTTTTATTACATTAGAGACCAATCAATTAAGCTTATTTGTCTTACAACAGGGTATGTATTTCTTCCCATGTTATATCTGCATCTCCCTCTTTCAGGTGTTGCCTGCATCTACCTCTTTCCTAAGGTAGTTTCCATCTAATTACCAGTCTTTGCAGTTAGCTTCCTTGATGCATGAACAAAAAGACCCAAATTTCATGTCTAAAATGATTAAAATTATGCAAACTTTAGACTTTAATAAGCTACATGGAAGTCTGCTCAACACAATAAAATTGGAGATGGACCTCAGCCACAAACTTCACATCTTTAGATTGCCAACTCTTTGGGAGTAGGGACTGAGCCTTCATGGATCCTTATATAGCACCTAGCTATACCAATTTACATCAGCTGAGGATCTGGCACACAGTGTGAGAAAATTATTTGCAATGAGAGGTATAGAGGTAATAGTATCTGGCAGTTATATAGTACTTTACATTTTAAAAGCATTGTACAAACATTAAGTAGCTAGCAAAGTTGTGGAACAACAACTCATACATGCAGAAAGGGAAATGATATATGGAGATGGAGTACAATAACAATTAAAGGAAGATGAAATTTGAAAGTGGTTAAAGTCATACAAGTATTCACAAAGTCTGCTTATGTTGACGGGAGAACAGAAAGATGCAATAATGGAGGAAGGGAAAAATGACTGGACGTCAGTGCAAATCATAGACTAAAACCAAACGGAAGTTTGAAGTCAGATTTGAAGAGAGGAAATAAATGCTAATGCAAAATGGTATCACTCCATTGACAATCTGGCCCTTGGAGTGGAGAAGAGAGTTCAGACAGAGGCTGGAGAAACCATCTGAGCTGAGTTTCAGAGTGAAAACAGAGAAGAGATAGGAGGATGGGAGGTTAATCATAAAGTGCAGTAGTTCCATAGAGGGTTTCAAAAACCAAGAAGGCAACTTCAGATTAGACTTGTAGACTCACAGAAAAATAATTTAAAAGATCCAGGATAAGGTGATATGATTCCACTTTCATGAGACGAAAGAGTGTGGCTGCATGATTTCTCTTGGTGTTTAGAGATTTGTGAAGATCATAACAAAAACAAAAATAAAATTGTAATAATCACAATAGATGATAACAGTAAGTATAAATGGCCAGATCCTGAGTTAATGTAAATAGGATTAGCTCCATTGACTTCAAAGGAACCATACCATTTTACACCAGCTGAGGAACTGGCCTAAAAATTTCAGCAGAGGCAATGACAGGTTAAAGTCACAGGTCTGCTCTCAGACTAGTGTAAATCCAGAAAAACTTCCCTGATGCCAGTAGAGTAGCTCTGGATTTACACTGGTGTCAATGAAAACAGAATTTGACCAACAGGCCTTGTTTCTCTGATCACTTGTCTTATACCTTCAGTGAAGCTACTCCCAAATTACACCAGTGAAAGGAAAATCAAGAACTTAGCCCGGAAATGTTCTGAAAGTGCTGAAAGGCAGCTTTATAGACAAGAGACCCAATTCACCACCATTCTCATACCAGTGTACCTGCATTGATTTCAGTGAGCTTATATTAGCATAAAACTGGAGTAACTCAGTGGTGAATGAGGCCCCAGGAATCGGTAAGAAATAATAGGTTTGGAATCAAGGATGCCTGCAAGATTTACCGGGCTGAGAACAAACACCTGGTTTAGGAGGGTGATACAGACACAAAGGAACAGATCATAAGACACCATAAATCAAAGCAGCTCTATTGACTTATGCTGATTTACACCAGCTCAGGATCTGGCTTAGCATAAATAAAACTTGTATTTTATATCTATCAGGAGAACTTCAGTCTTTTGAAACATTCACTAGTAAGGAGTTATGACAGAGCTAGAAGGTGGCAGGATCAGAGAGAGATTTGGGAAAGAGAATGACTGAAGTGAGCCAAAAGAGACATAGAGGGGTGTCATCTGAATAGAAATGACCCTATTAAAAGTTGTTTTTGAAAATAATAGTTACAATATTCCCATGAATTTTCCATAAGGCAGTGTGAAGGCTCGTGTGATATTGACATACCAATGAGCATCTCAGAAGCCAAACTCCATAGTTCCAACCTTAACATGTTTAACCCTTCTTCCAGGTGGTGAACAGCAGCAGTCAGGCTTGGGCTCAACATATCTAGAGTCCCTCTTGACAAATAAGTAAACTTGCTCAAGCCCTCACCCATAAACCCATAACACACAAAACTTCCCCACTCACAAGCATTCCAAGGCTATGTACAAACTAGGGTATCTTTATTAGGGGCAAAAGAACACAGTGACCCTTTGGAAAATGCAGCAACAGAATATATATGCAAATAAAGAGTAACCCTCCGTTAGTAGTAACTCTGGCAGTAGTCTGTCTAACTCCCTTCCCACCTTCTGGTGAGACTGTCCCACAGATAATAGCCCCTTGACTGCACCACCTCACCCATCCAGTGATCAGTGAACAGCTGTAGTTCAAGTGTCCCTTTGCAGATCTGTCTCCAGTCCCACGAGAATGGCTTGCTTGGTCCCATTTGCAGATGCCACCACCTAACTCAGCTTAGAGATTCAGCTTTCTTAAGGGACTTGGTAGATGGCTCCTCACCAGAGTCCACTTAGCTCTACTGTGACTTTGTCACCTCTCACAACAAAGTCTGTAGGGTCATCAAGTCTTCTGCATCATCTCTTGCACTGAAATCCCCAGGGGAGAGAAACCAACAGCACTTAAGACCCTTGAGTTGAATCCTGGCTGATTAAAAATTGATTCTGTGACCAGGCAAGGCCTCTTTGAGCCCCTCCAGGAGGCCAGTGCCCCCAAAATCCAAGTTCATGTACAGTTATGGTGATTCCCCAGGTATTACTAGAGGAATTGTGGGTAGGTAACCTATACAAATGAAGATGTTTATGACAGAACTTTTTGCTTTTCATCAATAGAGGGAGCTGAAAGCTCTTTCCCCTTTCTCTGGGGCTTTTGGCCATAAGGCTTACACATGAAAATCTGAGACACACCTACTGCCAGTGTTATATTCACTGTGTATTTGTTAATGTGGGGATTAGACTCCATCAGCACACACACACACATACAAAGCAGCTTTTCTCCTTTAAATTTTGCTTTCTTGGAGCACACAGTATGAGTAGCTGCTATTTCCCCCCTGTAGATTTAATAGATATGATGATATTGTATAAACAGAGTATGACAGGCTGACTATGGTCAGTCAATAAGTTAATGTTCCATGACCAAGGGATATGAGGGAGTTTTAGCTTTAGAGAAAACTCCACCCAGCCAGCCAGAATTACCTTCCCCAAGAAGATTGGGTAGGCCCTTTAGAAACCAAGCAACTTAATTGGTCAGGCAAATACTTGCAGAACAATCTGTTATCACTAATGCTGTGCCTAAGGCTTGGACATACTATATTATTTGTATTATTCTAGCACCTAGGAGTCCCATTCTTAAACCAGGACCCCATTTTGCCAGGACATTGTAAAAACACAGAACAAAAAGACAGTCCCTGGACCTAAAGGCTTACAATTCAAGTATAAGACAAGGGATAATAGATGGATACAGAGAGACAGATGGGGGAGTAACAGATGGGGGAGTAATGGAAACAATGAGACAATATTGGTCAGCATGACAGTCAGTTCTATCGGTGCAACAGCAACTTAACAATGTCAAGTTTGTTGTAGGCATCATGCAAAAGGAGAGTTTTAAGGAGGGTTTTAAGAGAGGAAAACAAAATAGCTTTGTGGATGTTTCAGGGGAGATCCTCCCACGTGGGAGGGGCAGCTAGAGAGAAAGCACAAAGGAAACTCTACGTAAGGTAGCTGTGACCCAGCTTGGGTGGGGGGAGAGGCTAGGCAGATCTGAGTTTGGGGAGAAAGGTGACCTCAGCTAATATGGTAATGAGCTCTAACACGTTGCACTTGAATAACAGGTTGTATGGGTGGGTGGCCTCACTTTCTCTTTCTGGACCGTGGGCTGGAACTCTCATAGTAGGAGTCAGAGCCGGACTTGCTCTTTGAACATGTAAGATTTTAGTTTCTTTTCTGTCACTAGGCTAAGAATACCTTATCTAGCTTAGCCTATGAGCAGTGTAAATCTAGAGGTGTTAAGCAAATAGGTTCTTTAGTTTTAAATCAATTTTGTCTGTTTTTAATAAATCTCAATTTAAGGAATTATTCCATTGGGTGGGAGTTTCACACACTTCCTCCCCAAGGAGCAAATAACCCTGTGAAAGGACAAATGCTATAGAGCAAAGGATTTTTAATGGGTCAGGTCTACACTAAAAAGTTAGATCGACCCAGGTATGTCGCTCAGGGGTGTGTTAACTTCAGTGATGGGAGAACCCCTCCCATTGCTGCAGTGAGTGTCTATACTGAAGAGCTTCAGCAATGCAGCCCACGTATCAACCAATGGGCATGGACAGAGTTGTCTTCTCCCGGTGAGGTATGTTGCCAGGGATGACACCCACAGGACCAAGGAGGAGATGTGAGTAGAAGGCAAGGAGGAAATGAGTTGAAGGGTGGGTTGCGTCACAATGGGTTTTGACAGCTGTAGATAAAAGTCAGTCTCTTAAAGGGGAACACTAAACCTGCCACAGCTGTTTCATTATAAATACCTTGAGCCATACTAGCTCTAGTTCTCCAATGGCTTGAACGTTGTGTAGTCATTTACACCTGTGCCAAATGAGTTCATTGCCACTTTATTATACTCACTTTGCCCAAGTGTTATTGACTGTACAAGGCGCAGGGCAGCAGAGAATCAGGCCCACAGTATGTTCTACTGTACATCAAACAGCTATACGTTAGATATTAAAATTAGGGAGCTTTTGCTTTGCCAACAGGTGGAAACAATCTTTCAAATCACTCATCAGCAATCTTTATTTTACTTTGTGGTTTGTTATTTCAGGGACATTTTAAAGGCCTCTTCCAGCAGCAGTTCTTCAGATGCAGAGTGTTCAGATTTGGAGCATAAACTCTTGTATGGAACTACTGCCATTCCCTTAGGAACACTTGCCTCAACTTGTCTGGTTTTGTTCTTTATTAGCTCTACATCTTCGATCACTTTTTCTGGTGGAGGAGAAAAGCATGGTGCACTCAAAATGGACAGCATGCTAGTTTTCAGAACGTGGAATCTTGCTGGGCACAAGAGAACACTGAAGTGGTACATAGCATGGTTTTCTAGCTTATTTTGTTTATTAAATTTGCCGTATACCTAGGCTTGGAAAAATCTGATTTCTAAATATATAATTTTGACAGATATCAATGTTTATTTTAAATATTTTTTAAATTTTTGTCAACTTAAATTTTCACAGTTGCACCAAAATATGAGTTTTAAGCATTTTTTAAAATTTTAATCTATTTAAATTTTCACAATTGCTGTAAATCATAGGGGTGGTCAAACAATGACTATTTAATAACAGTAGATGTTGAGATTCAAAAAGTTACAGCTTCATAACCATTACAACACAAATTTTTAACATCACATATCAAAATATACAAAGTAAATATCCTTAAATCAAACTCTATTAAGCTCTCAAGCAACATTATTCTTACTTTGCGCATCTGTACATTTATATGTAGATAGAAATATTTGTTCATCAGCTTGTGTGTGTACAGAGAAATAAACCTTTACTGATAAAAATTGAATCCTTCCAAGTTTATGTATGCCTTATTAAAGATTTGTCAGAATACATTAAACGAAGTAGGAGATTATAGAGGCATACAAATGTAAAATGGCTGAGTTTTCTTTTAAAAGGAATAGGTAAGGTAACATATGCCCATTCTTTCTTTTCTGTGATTACTGCAGATATTGCACAGTTACATCACTCATCAACAGAAGATACATTTATCCCTCTTGGGAAAAAAAGGAAAGGAACAATTCCTCTATAAAGCGTTATACAGTGTATGGGTTCTCAGTGTCATGCGGTTCATGGATTTGGTTGAGATTCTAGAACAACCTGTACAGCTTGTGAACTGGGGATCAGGGGATTGTATGCAGCCAATAACCTATTTTTGCAATTTTATCCCCTTTTTTATTTTGAATTGGTAACTTGCATCCCAGCCCAAGTAAGGGACAGCACCTAGCTGTGCTTCCCTAGGAGCGGAGCAGTAAATAAATTCGGATTGAATCAAAATGTAGTCCCTGCTTCCGTGTATTCCATGAAAGAAGTAAGCTGCACTAGCCCTTATCTGGAGAAGCATATTTCCCCCTCTTTGCTGGCTCAAAGCACAACCTGCTGTCTGCCCCTGCCTGCCTACTCGTCACTCACCTGTATGAGAGGGACAATACCAGCTGTTCTCCCCTGACCTGCCACACAGGATCTGGTAGTGAGGTAGCCGATGCAGAGGTATAAATGGTAATTCTTATACCCAATTTCTGCCTTGTGTAACTGTACAGTGAGGCTCATGATTGAGCCCTGTGTAAGAGATTGAGCTTAGTTCTAGTTGAGTACATGGAATCTCTTGGGAGAAGAGATTTCACTGGGATAAAAAATACATACAAAAGAGAATAACCAGAACATTTAAATAAGGATGTGTCTGCAGATCGAAGTTGTGTAGGTCGGCAGCACTGAGAAGATGGTAGGTAAGTGTGTCCTCAATAAAACCATTTTTGTTTGTTTTTCTAATCCTCCATATCTCTGATATTTTCCTTTCATTGTTTGTCAGTTTCCACTCTCTATTATATTTCTCTCTCCTCTCTGCTCATTTCTCTACTTCACTGCTTCTTTCTTGCACTTTACTTTTTTTTCCTGCCACTCCCATCACCTCTTTTCTTATTTCTCCTGCTGGTGCTTTCTCTGCTCAAGAATCCCCTCGTCCCTCTCTATTTTTCCTATTGATTCAGCTACACTGGAAATATCACAGGGAATATCACAGGGATACCTTGTTTTCCAAAATATTCTGTCACTGCTATTATTGAAATCAATAGCAAAGCTCCCATTCATGCCACTGGGAGCAGGACTGGATCCTAAATATTTGCTGAATGCCAGATGGTGGGATATTGAGAGTCCAGAGATGGTCTGTTTACATCAGACTTTTCAGGATCAAATGTGGGGCTCTAATTTAAAATAAAATCCATATGCTTTCCCCAAGATATTAGCTTTCATAGTAAAATAATCTGCATAGTTTATATAGCACAAAAATGCCCTTGTGATGATGTGGGAACGTATGTACAACTTATGAATTCTGACTGATTTTATGAAATTGCTGTGTCATTGAATGCCTAAATGCATGTGGAATCTGCCATCTGTCATCAGGGCTGTGTTACAGACAATGGAGAGTCATTAAACCTTGATGGTTGCCCATTCAGATGGGAGCACCTGAGGACAAATGTTGGCTGAAGTTAGGAGAACCAGTTTCCTCCAACTTTTCTGCAGGGTTAGGGTGTGAAGGAACAGAATTTCCTCAGAAGCCGAACAAAAAGATAAGGTGTTAGTGCTGGGTCTTAAAAACCATAAAGCCAGAGAGACTCAGGAGAAGACTCAGAAGAAGGATTCACTGAGTGAATAAAAGGCATAGGCGTTTGGAAGCAGAGGGAACATCTTTGATGGAGCGACCAGGCAAGGTCAAAGGAAGCTGGCTGATGGAGACGGAGGGAGCAGACTCCATGAATTGGAAGAGAAGCCTGATCTGGAGGAGTGAAGTTCCAGAGAGGGGACTTAGAACTCCAAAAAGACACTAGCCCAGTTCCTGAAGAACACTCCAAAGTGGTAAAGAAAGTGAGGGAGGAAATGGTATGTAGGTGTTTTGTTGTTGTGTGGATCTATATATTTCTTGTGCTATCTAAAGTAAAGAGTGATTGGTTTTGGAACCCTTTGCAAAGCATGTGTCTGTTTCCACTATAACATGTCCATGAAGAGGAGAACAGCAAGCCAGAGTGCGCACAAGGTGGAATGCTGGAAAAGGGTGTGCTAAGCTAGTATTGAGGAGTTTGGGGGAGCCATCACTAGCCACAAAGCTTAGGCAGTTGGACCGTGGGGTCATAGCTCTCACAAGGCAGTGCAAGACAAAGGAACTGTGCCCTGAGGGTGGGACTTCAAGGTTTTGTTCCAAATCAGAACAAAGATTTTTTGAAATGTTGGCATTTCCCATGGGATGGAAATGGGTGAGATATTCAATCTTAGCACAGTTTGCCATGGCAGTGCTAACTCTTCTATTCTATTTTATAATAGGGGTGAGTGAACCCAGTGGAGTGGTATAATCCTGTTTTTCACAGAACTAGTTTGAATTTGTGAACAATTTTATTCCCTGTAATTTAAATCCATGTTCTTCTAAAAAAATTTAAATGAATGACAAAACAAGAATCTGTTTTCCAGCTTAAAGGAAGTCTGCTCGATGAATTAGGGACAGAAGAACCCTCTGGATGCTAGGCTAGTGTAGTCAATACTCAACATGTGCCTTATATTTCATTTCTCATTCGGTCCTTTTTCTGTCTGCTCCTTCAAAGAAATAAAAAACTGTCTTTCTATTTATTTTTTCCTGGCTCTACTTGCCACCCTAAAGTGTCACTGAATTATTTTCTCTCTTTCTCGCCTTCTCTGTTCTTTTTCCATACAGGCTCCCCTACTCAGAATGGAAACCCAGTAATATTCCAAGTTCAAGCTGAACTTCCAAACCCACAGCATTTGAGTGGATTTGCAAATTCCTAGTTTTACACAAATCATAGGACAAATCCAGTCCTTCTTTACCTTAAGGTGACACCAATCAATAGACAGCAGAACTGGGGGAAGTTCTGGTATATGGGGTTTGGGGAAGATGCAGGAACACTGGTCTGGGGTTCTGCACCCCCTGCACACTGCAAAGTTGTGACCCAGGGGGACCTCAACCCAGCTGCAGTGAGATCATGATGGCCGTGAGGGGGACTTATAGGGAGGGTAAGCACGGTTGGTGGATCAATAACTGCGTGGTCAAAAGAACAGGAGGACTTGTGGCACCTTAGAGACTAACCAATTTATTTGAGCACGAGCTTTCGTGAGCTACGGCTCACTTCGTCGGATGCATGCCGTGGAAACTGCAGCAGGCTTTATTTATACACACATTTAAACACACCTGATCAGAAGCTATAGAATTTTGAGGCTACACTTTCAGCCTTAGTTCAGCTCTGGACCTGGAAGAAGGATTTTCTCCCTTTGACCATGGTGGGACCCACCTATACTAAGCCTGTTTACTCGGGATTGACACAAGTTCACAACCAGCAGGATTTGTCCAGTTGTGGTTTGTCAGTGATTCTCATTTCCCTCCGGAAGATCCTTCCATTTAACCCTCGCCCTCTCTCTCTTGAGACTCCTGTATTTTGTCAGTCAGTGCCACCTGTGGCATGGACATCTTTCCACTAGACACTGAACTAAGACTTCCAATTCATTTTACATCAGCCATTGACCTACCTTTAGTTGATAATGATTTTCATACCAAAGTGACCTAGAGGCAAAAGACTCTATATCCAATTACCAATCCGCTTTCTCCAGCGAGGCATACATTTCAATGCTTGCAGAAAGAAGAGCTTTGACAATTTTAGATTACCACGTGCAGTTTCACAAAATCCTGGTCTCTTTATCACATGCTGCATTTCAGCCTCCCGTCCCTTGATTTCAAAGCACATATCAAGGAAATGATCAGAAGTCAAGAAGATAGGCTTCAATTATTTCATTTTATGGAAGTTAAAAAGGTTCTTGTAAATGACTGATGCAAGTACTGGAAACCCGGTTAAAACAACTGGATAACAGATGGCAAAGGAAAGTGGTTTACAGGAAAGTGTTACAGAGTAGAAGATCATTTACAAGAAGCAATTATATAAACAGCCTTAGGCATCCAACATCCCATAAAAGGGTGGCTGGGGTGGAAGCACAACTTCAATTGTAGATTTTTGTGCTTGAACAAAAATAAAATCTTTAATGTTTAAAATTTTCCATTTCACTTCCCCCTCGCCCCTTCCCTGCATCTCCATTTCCCTGTCTTACAGAGAGCATTCGTATTTCACATTCTGTACAACTAACGGGGCTGGCTAGACAAGCATGCCATACAATAAAACCCCAACAAGAACATTTTTCCCCCACTCTATATGGGTCTTATTTCCCTTGGGGTTAAGGATCACTTAAAGACCAAGAAATATGATGCCTCACTTGTAAATGTAAATAGTACAGATGAAACCACTAGGGTAATGATATACTTTCTTTGGTATCATGATAGAGGGCAGCTGAGCTGCTTGGCTCAGATGTTTAGGGTAAAATATATTTTTCTGGTTTCCTTTTTACCGTTTAAAGCATTTTCCACCCCTCCAACCTCGACCTTTTTGGATAGATAATGGTAATGCTATTTTCCTGCAGGATCTCTACAAAGTGTTGAGCTCATAAAATTATGACAAAGAGCAGTGAGTGCCATAGTCATTGTGGTCCTAAGATTCTTCTGTAAGAGAAACAAAAGATGTAACGTGATTATCAGTAAGAGTACCCTCTACATTCTTTTATTAATGAAACCTTGCAGCATGACAGAGACAGAACACTCACTGGAAATTTTTTGCACCCACAGAATTTGATTGAGTTCTGCAATGCTACTTCAAAATAACACCTGTCAGATCCTACAGTTAGACCTAGTATCACTGTAAGAAAAAACACAGCCTAACTGGCTAGTACTTCACACAGTGCTTTCATCTTCCCAACCATCCCCTAAACCAAAGCATAAGGCCCAGTAACTCCATAGCTATGAAAGCAGTACTAACACTTTGAGGCCTTTTTCTTTCTACCGTCATGTTGTCATTCTGTCTGTCATATATGTATAGTATATGGGTACCTGATGCAGCATTAGTATAAACTCCTTGCATTTTGCTCCCATAGGGCCAGATTCACAGCCCCACTATTACTCAAATGGTCCACAGTGCCAGTTTAAGTAGCTTCTGGAAGATTCTTCCAGGCTGGAGGAATCCCCAGGTGGTGCAGAGATGCTGTGTAGAGGCTCCTTTGCTACTCTGCTCTAGGTTCCTACCCTCAGTGATATCCAGGGCAAGGGAGCATGGCCAAGGTGTCTCTTTGCCCTGGCAGTTCCCAGGTCCTGGAACAGCTTTTTAGAGACACAAGCAGATGAGGAAAGATTAGAACAGCCTCAGGGCTGGAGGCTAGCAATCAGGGGAGGGTAAAGGTAACATAAAATCACATTTGCCCCCAGTCTGCACCAAGCACATCTCAGACATAGTCCAGGATCAAGCTTACAGAGCTCTAAACCCTTAATAAATGCTCATATATAGTGGTGTTGGGCATAGTTTATAGTATATGGACCAGATTCTGATCTCATATACACCAGATTACATCCAGATTATTGATTTCAGTGGAATTCTTTGGCTTTACATTACTTTAACAAAAATTGGATGACTAACTGGAAAAAAATTATTTTGGGTCAAATGAAACATTAATTCAAAGATTTCACTTCAAAAATGTCAAACAAAATCTTTCAATTTTTTTCAGAATTTTGTTTTCAAAGTGAATCAATTTGGCGAATTCAACACAAATTCACAAGATGTCTCAGTTGACCCAAATCTGCATTTTTTGACCAAAAAAAAAAATCCTTCACCTAAAAAATGTCACCAAACTCTATAACACACAACATTTTTGGCTGTGAAGACTAGCCTTATTAAAAGGTCATCCACACGATGTAAATATTGAGGGACAGATTCACTGCCTGCTGCTGAAACATGGGCAGCAGACCCTTGAGGTGATGGAAAATGTGTCTGGGTGGCAAATCCACAGCTGCATGAGTCATATGCAGGCCCACACCACTGCGGGGGCCTCTGAGCCAGTTTGTCGAGCTTAGAGAATGGGACCAATTTTATAGACTGCACGTGCGATATATGCCACTGAACTGAAGCTCACTCTAGGGTGGAAAATGGCAGCCGCGTAATGGCACCCAACACTTAATTATTGGAGCTACCCGTAACCCCTGAAATTGTAAAGTGGATTTAAGTATGAAGAATTGAATTACTCAAGTTGAAATTTAATGAGGACATCAGAGTTAACAACCTGCCTCTTTTAAAAAGTGTGGTGGAATCTTTAAATGACTACAAGCGTTCAGAACCTTGGTACTATGTGTCGATTCGAATAGCACAGAGTACTCTATCACTATTAGAGGTGAGTGAATATTGTAAAAAGTATTTTGTGAATATTCTTTCCAATTTTAAAGCACATTTCTTTTAGTTTTGTTCACACTCCTTTTGGATGCACGTTCTGTGAATATCCTAGTGAATGAGATTACTGGTAGGAATTTTCACTGAAAAAATGAATTTTACAAGAACACTTGAGGAATACTTGCACGGAGTGAATTTCTAATTTGTGACCTGACATGGCCCCCTAGTCTGAATCTTGCCTTCATTATGTATCTGACAGAACCAAACGACAGTTTCCCTAGCACCTAATAGGCACCTCACTTGGAACTTCATAAATATCAACAAGTGCTTAATATCAAACGTACAGCTCCTGAACTAGTAGGATGGGGAGTGCTAGATGCTCTGATTGCGACTGATATTGCAGGCCTCATAGGGTTGTGGGATGTTTAAATATTATCAGTTGGAGCCTCATTTAGTTGCATCCACAATTAATTGTGAGCACAAAATTTGACCCAGAGCATCAAACACCATTTTAAAAAATCAGACCACAATGAAAATGGTTATTATGTCTCAATGACAAATGTGCAGATTAAACAGGAAAAAATGTTTTTTCACTGCCAGACCTATCAGTGTGTGCATTATTATTATTTATATTGCAGTAGTACATAGAGATGTCAAACAAGGATGGGGGCCCAGTTGTGCTAAGCACTGTACAACACACATAAGCCAGACAATTCCTGCTTCACAGAGCTCAATCTAACATATATAATGATAGAATGCAACAAGTCAAGGAAACAAACCAAATAAAGGGAGGGCAGGTGAGAATACAAGATTACAGTAAAGTGAACATATTTTGCATGATAAAACAGCTGTTCTGCATGCCATCTGCCCAGCTCTGCAAACTCAACCTGGGCTAGGAGGGACAAGCCAGGCTCCTTCCTTCTCACACATCACCACCAGCAATAAAAGACAAAATCTGTTCTCTCTGAAACCAAAGCAACCTTGTTGCCTGGCAGGGGTTCACACAGGTGTATCTCACCTGTTGCACAGGAAGGAACAGATTCCTGCCCTTTTTCTTATGTTTTTAGCTGGATAGCTCTGCAAACCTAGCAGGAGGGAAACACAGTACAAAATTATTTTTCCCACTTCCCACACCCCCTTTCTAGCAATTAAACAACCACTACAATAAAACATGTCACTAAGTTGTGCCAATTTCTCACCATATTCACTTGCTTGTATGCCATGGTCCTGACCCTTACCTATTTGTCCATTTTGTGCCTCTGAGGGTATGACTTCACTGCAGAGTTGACTCAAGCTCTGGCTTTGGTGTTGCCCCAAACTTTCCTCCTGTCTGCACACAAACCCCTCTCACCAATGTTTCTGGTCTTTTAAACCAGAGCTAGCTGCCTCAGCTGAGCGTATGGGTTAGAAGTTGGGCTTCACTTTGCCGCATACTGACAACCTTCCCAATTTGCAGTGAGGAGGCAGGCTAAAACACTCGAGTGCTGATAGTTCTCCAATGCCTTCCCACGATTCCCCCCACCTATGTGCCCACAAGGACAGAAAAGTTCTTCCACAATGCACTGGCAAAAAATCATAGAAAATCTCAGCTCATTGCAGCACAAAGAACCACAGGATGTCCCCAGAAGTCCTAGTACTTCATACAGGTGAGTACAGCATCAGCATGGACAGTAACTCCGTGACTCAGATATGGCTTTGCAGTGTAGATGCTCACACCCAGGCTAGGCTAGGCCAGCCTGGGTGCTCGTCACCTGAGTTAACTCTGCAGTGAAGACATTTCCTTAGAGTGTCAGGGCAGGGATCGTTTTTTCTGTTAGTACAGAACCCAGCACAATGGGACTCCATCTCCAGCTGGAGCTTTGGGGGCCACTACCATGATATAACTGTTTACTACCAAAGGTAGTAGATAAAACTCTGAATACAGATTATGTTCTCACTTATACTAATGTAAATCACATGTAACACCAATGAAGGCCCAACGAACCAAGCCATTGAGTAAAAATATGCCCTTTTTGCAGTCACTTTTCTGAGTGATCCCCACACTTGGTGGCCCAGATCAGAATTATTATTGGAAACAATTTATCAGGAATGTCTTGTCTGTATTTTATTTTTAGATATAGGCCTGGTCAGGAATTCAGGATCTGAGCCCTCTAATATTTTTGAACCCATTTTATCTGTTTTGGATCAAACAATATCCAAACTTTGGCACAGGCCAATTTCCATTTCTGGTGTTCTGAAGTAGAAATTCCACCCTCCCCCTGCCAAATGCCCTGCCCCTTGGGATCCCCCTCACTGCTGCTGTTGTGGCATTTCCACTCACCACTGGTGCCTTTTGGGCAGGGGGTCCACAGGACAGGCCTTTAACCTCAGTCCAGTGGGTGTGAAGGGGCTGGTTCTATGGAGTCCTTGATTTTCTTGGAGTATTGAGTAGCCCCCTAATTCGTCTCCCTTTCTACATCCTACATCCTTGAGGCCATGTGGCAAGACCAGTCTCCTTCAGGCTACAAAGGGCTTGACAGAATCTTGTTGATGTGTCTAATCAATGCTTCTCCTTAAGCAAAAGGAGTTGCTTCGTCCCCATTTGGTCAGTCAGACATGTTCCAAAGCATGTTCCAAAGTAGCAAAGCAGTACCATCCACCAGTTTACTGACAGCAGCTTGTTAAACCATCTGTCTTTGGTATAAAGGGCTTTTCTTTGTTTGTGTTTTAAATATAATAGGACAACAGCAAGAAGAGAGCCTGGCTACTGTATGATATAAAGCAGGTAACCAAATTTAGAACAGTTGTTCATGGTACAAGTATTTTTGGCAGCTTGTTCCTTGCAGTACAGATTCATAAGTGCAGCTGTTAACATTTTCTCACCCACCTACACAGTCAGGACAGCTAGTGGTTTGTTTAAAAAAAAAGGATGAATTGTATCCACTGGTGAAAGAAGTTTTGCTGAAATCTGCTGCCTTCAGCAACCACACTCATGGGGGATTTAATCGGAAACTCCTTCTTAAAGGGACATGAGTTAGATTTTACTTTTCTCTGGAAAGTTGCAGTGCAGTTTAAAATATTCATTCAAAGGCCTTCCCTTCTCTACATATAACAAAAAGCTACATTTCAGAAAGATTTCTGAAGAGGGGCTTTTTGAGGAAGTCTGAGTGGATCAGGTTGATTAGAAACATTAGTTCTGGAACCACTGTGTTGGTTCTCTCTATATCCATTCTGGATCAAGCTAAACAATGATCCATATGGAATTAAGATTTGTACACCCACTCCAAAGAATGCAAACAACATGACTGCTTGCAAATCTCCTGGAATTTGGGAATAGTCCTGATGCTGAGCTTCCTCCCACTCACTTTCCTCAGCTCAACAACATTTTTTGGAAAGGGACCCCTGTTTTCTTTTTGATTGATTTGCTAATGGTTGTTTCCCATCCCTGTCCTCATTGGAGGAACCTTTAATTGCTCTGAACTTCCAGGAATGTTCCCTTAATGGTCCCTGGGGAAAGTCTGAAGGTATGCAGCAATGAAATAATGATGCATGCAGTGGTGTTCTGAATTTACAAATGCATACATGAAGCAATATAATAATTTTCCAGACTGTAGCACTTCTCTTAAAACATTTTAGACCAGTAGACAAGTAGCATGTTTGTTCGAACAATTGGGAAAGTATTCAAGTGCTGCCTTGGCAATTACCAATAGGCAATCCAGTAACCTAGGAAGAGGAGAGCAAGTTGGAGAAATCTGATTACTGTTACACCAAAGATGGTATTGTTTCTATTTCTGGAGGTAAGTATTTCTTGTAGATGGTTTTCTACAATTTAATAAAACTTGGACAGTTGAGGAACAAGATTGCTCTAGCCCCAAGAATGATCAAAGAAGCTTATTTGGAGCCTCAGACTCTGTAAATTGCGGTGAAGTGTTTGACCTGAGTTTTGACTCAGTAAGTAAGGACTAATCAGCTTCAATGAAGGATGACAGGAGAGTCTGATAACCACATGGGCGCTATTAGTATAACTCTGGCCCCATCTTGTCTGACCATGTTGAGAACCTACAATAGTAAGTGTCAGTGGGTATGCCTAGAAAAGTCCTTTTGTCCATGAAATGAGAAATGCGTCTCCTAGCAATACAGGATTGAAACACTCCCCCCCCCCCCGGAGCAAAACATGATGCATTTTGCATTGATTGACCTGGCAAACAAATCAACCTCTGGGAACTCCTAAGTTGAAAATATTATGTGTAGGACTCTGGAGTTTAATTCCCATTCCTAATTTAGAAAGAAACATCTGCGGAGTTTGTCTGCCATTGTGTTTTATATATCTGGGAGGTAGAAAGCTGAGATGACTATGTGGCTGGTTATGTACCAGTTCTGGAGTAGTACCGCTTTGGCACAGAGAGATGGAGAACATGCACCTCCCTGACAGTTAATATAATACATGCTGCCATGTTTTCTGTCACTATCTTTACTGACTTTGGTCTGATCCGAGGTAGAAAGTGTAGGCAAGCACTTTTGATTGCTCTCAATTCCAAAACATTTATGAGAAGAAGCTGCTTTTATAGCAACCATTTGCCCAGCACCTTGTTGTGAGGTCCCCAATATGCCCCCCAACCCCAAAGTGAAGCATCTGATGTTATCAACGCAGTATGGGGAATCTGAACGAATTGAACACCTGCGTAGATCTTGGCTGGGTTCTTCCATCAGTTGGGTGAGTGTAGAACTCATTGGGGAACAGACAGTAAGCTGCCTAGATTGTGTTTGCCGGGTTTGCAAACCATGCAAAGCCTCCCTGTAGACCTCAGAGATGTAATCAAGCAAAGACACATGCAAACAAGTGTCCCAGCAGTTGAAGGCAATTGCTTACTGTAACTTGAGGACTGCCCTGAATCCTTGAGAAGAGATTTGCTAATGCGAGAAATCTGTTGGATGGTAGGTATGCTCTGCCTTTCAATGCACCCAGGGCAGCCCCTATGAAATCTAGATACTTGAGTGGAGTCAAAATGGATTTTTGAGGCTAATTTGAAGGCCCGGGCTGTGAAATAGAGACACATGATTTTTACTGACTCCAACACCTCCTGATAGGCTCTGCTCTTTATCATCCAATCATCTATGTACAGGAAAATGACTGTGCCCAAATGATGGAGGTGGCCAGCAACTACTGCCAGAATCTTTAAGAACACACTTGCTGCTGAAGATTGTTTGAAAGGAAGTACCCTGTATTGGTAGTGTTAGTTGTTGATTCAGAAATGAAGAAGCCTCCTGTGTGATGGGTGAATAGCAACATGAAAATATGCATATTGCAGGCTGAAAGTCATGAACCAATCTCCTAATTCTAACAATAGAATTATTGCTGCCAGGGTCACCATCCTGAATTTTTGCTGTTTTGCATATCTGTTTAGCAACCTGAGGTCTAAAATTGCCCCCCCTGAAAATGAGAGATGCTACGTCCAAAGATGTTGCAGCTGCAAAGTCCCATTGACTGGATTGTTGAGATTCTCAATCAAGCCATCAAAATCGTCACTTGGAGAATGTGGATGGTTGACAAGATGTAGTTGTAGCTGATGGGGGGTTATTTTTTGAGTACCTTGATCTCTTATCTGGGGGTTCAGAGGGTCTATAGCAGGTTGAATATGGGGCTGGGCATGTTCTTTGTGCCATCTGAGATCTACTAAATCTTCTCTTATTTACAGGAGTATAGATTCAAAGGAATCTCAGCATGGCCCTCAAGTCCTTTAAAGTGTGTCAATAGGCATCCGTCAAGTCCACAAAGAGCTTGGAAGTATCAATGGGGAGGTCTTCAACGGTACTTTGGACTTCTCTTGGAAAGCCTGACATCTGCAGCCAGGACGTTCTTCTCATGACCACTACAGTGGATATAGATTGTGCTAAAGTATCTGCCAGATCTAAGGAGGCCTGGAGTGATGTCTTTGCTAGAAGCTGACCCTCTTGAACAATGGCTTTAAACTGATCATGATGTTCCTCTGGCAGATGCTCGATAAAAGAATTAAATTTCTTGTAATTAAGGTAGGTGTATTTGGCCATGAGTGCCTGACAATTCGCTATTCTAAATGGCAGTGTGGCTGAACCGTAAGGTTTGTGGCCAAAAATATCGAGCCCCTTATGGTCCTTGCTGTATAGGGTGAACTTAGAGCTATGTTTCCTGCCTCTTTCATTAATGGCCTCTCATACTGGGGAGTTTGCTGATGGATGAGAGATTAGAAACTCTGATTCTTTGTCAAGAGCATAATACTTTTTTATCCATTCTCTTTCAGGTAGGTGATGTCATACCTGGGGTTTGCCGGTCTTAGTGGGCTCCATAAGAGCTTCATTCACTGGAATGGCAATTCTCATCAGTGATGAGGTGTGTAACATATCTAGGACAATGGTACTCAAACTTTTCCAGTTGTGCCTTCCCTCTTACCGTTAATGGAATCTGTCCGTGCTCTCCTGCCCCATTACTGCACAGCCAAGGCTTCCTCAGCAGCAGACTCTGGGCTGAAGGCAGAGCTGGGGGTAGAACTGGGGATGAGGCAGAAGCTGGGGTTAGAGGCAGAACTGGTCTGCAGGCAGAGAGGGAATGAGGGTGGAGCTGGGCAGGAGACAGAGCAGGTTTGGGAGTGGAGTGGGACTGGGGTTGGATCTGGCCTGGAGGTGGAGCTGGACTTGAAGCCGAGCAGGACTGGGAGCGGAATGGGGTTGGATGCAGAACTGGTCTGGGGGCGGAGCAGGGCTCAAAGCATGGTGCTCCCTCCCCGCTCCTCCTGGGGGCTGGCCCCGGCCTGGAGGCAGAGCAGGACTGAAGGTGAATGGGGTTGGGGGAGGAGTGAGGCTGGGGGCAGAGCTAGTCTGAGAGTGGAGTGGGGCTGGAAGCTTGGTGCTCCCTCCCTGCTCCTTGTGGGGGCTGGCCCAGACCCCACCACACATTCTTTTGAATGTTCCTCCACGACCCACGGGGGGCATGCCCCATAGTTTGGGGAGCACTGATCTAGGAGTTTATGATGGGACTTCTGAACTGCCTCTAAGGGAAACTGATGCATGCCAGCAATTCGTTTCATCAGTGTCTGAAACTGTCTGAAGTCATCTGCCATAGAAGGTGGTGGAGGCATAACAGCTTCATCAGAAAAATATTCATAAAAGATGTCACCTCCTTGTCTGCCCTTACTTCTTGCTTCTCAAAGGCCTGTTCTCTGGCATGGGTGGTGGTAAAGGGGGCTAAGGAGGATGGGTCCTTCTCTGTTCCCTCCAGTGGTGTGAAGATCTCATTATGAATTGCTAATGACAGAATGTCCATGGATCCCAACAAGGCCCTTAGGAGGGTCCAAAGGCAGAGGTGGAGGCATCCATTGTGTTCCTGCCAGGAGGGTGTCATTTGTGGTCTATCATCTTCTAAAACATCAGTGGAGGAGGGACAGCCACGTGTTCTAGAACAGAGAGGGGAACACTGCACCGAGAACACTGCATGGTCTGAATGGTCACTGCTACCAAAAATCTCTGATTAAACGCACAAGGTTCAAGCGCACCTGAAGTGGAGCACCACAGGGACACTACTCAAAGAAGAATCAGGACTCCCATTTATCTTCTTGTAAACATTTGACGGTACAACTCTGGCTTCAAGATCAACACTAAATGGTGATGAAATCAGTCTTATGTTCAGGATTCTAATTCTGCCTGAGTTCACCTTTTGAAGAGTATTCGGTCATGACCCACAATGACATTTCATAATAAGTGAGAGAAAGTGGTCCTAATTCTCTCTGGAATTTCCTGTCTGTAGAGGGAAATATAGTACGGCATAATACCATAAACAGTGTATAATATTAACAAAGCAGGAAAAGTGGGTGCGTGAAGAAAATATAAGGAGAATAATTAGCAGGTACTATCGGAGGAAAGGGACCCAATCTACATACTGTACTGTATTTTTAAGGCATACATTTTCAACTTTAAATGAGGAACAGAAAAAACAATGTATTGAGAGAATTGACGTACATATTAAAGCCAAAGTTAACCACAATGAAAGAGAAACTCAAACTAAACATTCCCCATACTGTATACGTTTGTACAAAGGAAACTGGCTTGTCTGTTGAAAGTAAATAAGTTGCAAAGAGCCAAATCACAGCTTCAGAAAAATTCAGTGGACGGCAACAAAAAAAAAAGTGGAATTTCCATTAAAATGGCAAAACTTTTTAGGGGAGAGGACGCTGATCGTAAAAGGCACAGTCACTGCTTCCTCTGATTCCACGGAATCTCCTTTTTTATCTTTAGAGCTCTGTAGGAGGTAAAAGAAAGGGAAATTGTCCAGGGTAAATGTCATTCTGTGGCAGCAACCTCTTCAAGCCTGCAGGGATTTCCCAGGATAAGGAAAATGCAGACCCTATTAGCACTATCTGAAACAATTTCCTCCTCTGTGAGCGGAAGTGTCTCCTTAGGGGAACTGGTAGGGGAACAAGTATGGGTAAGAACCTCTGGGATATGGGGGAATAGGCAATGGGACTCAGTGGAAATTCCCCAACCCTCCACAGGTGTCCTGAGATCATTAGGCTGAGTTTGGAGGGCTATGCTCCCTACTCACTCTGCAGTGGGGAGAAGTAAAGCCCATGTGCAATCAGGATGAGCTATGGGAAACTTAGTGAAATAAATCTTGCAGATTTTCCTGGCTGCTACCCAGTTTGCTCCGCTGCAGGGCCCATATGCAGTACTTAGATAGCATATAGGTTCTGAAGGACTGGCATCCAGTTTGTTGCCATAGCTGCTGTTGCAGGTGTCAGCCAGGGAGTAATAAGATGAAATACAGAAAAGGAAAATGGAAGTGGCTAGGAATTCTACAGCAGAGTGTAGTGAGCGATAGTAGCCACAGATTCTCTCAGTAAACCGAGTACATTCTCCTATGACAGCAAAGCTGCTGATTAAACTGTTCTATGAGCAGCGTAGTAGTATTGTGAGGGTGACATGAATCATCCCTGCTTTAAAAATTGAAGTGATATCACCAGCCAAAGCAGTCTCAACAACTACAAGTACAGTAGCTGGAATTGTTTAACCCCAATCTTTATGGTAGGCCTTAGTCGTGCCAGTATATTTCTTTTTATGCAACCGGTTTTAAAGGAAAAACACCTGCAAAACATGCACTGGCCATCATGTGGGTATGCGCATTGCTGCCTTTTTAACTGAGAAGTGATAAACTGTCATAGTGGTTTAAGGAAATTCGTTTTGTAAGGACATTAGTTCTCTCCAGGCAGTTGCTGTGAAGTTATGATTGTCCATGCTGTACAGCACAGAAACAACTGTGAAGTGCTAGGTAGACATGGATTTCCTATAGTGTGAACACTTGGCTGTTGTCCTCCTACAGCTTGGAAGGACACTGCGGGCACCATGTACAATGCAATTCCCATTGTCGCTGACTTTCTGTCAGCCAGAGCCCTAAGTCAGGATCTGCTCTAGCTCCCATCCCCATAAATCACAGAATGAATCTGAAATGAAGTCAGTTCTTTCCTTCTGTTGATCTCAAAGCACTTTAGAAAGGCAGGTAAGTATCATCATCCCCACTTTGCAGATGGGAAGCTGAACTGCAGTCAGGTGAATGACTTGCCTCAGATCATACAGCAGATTAATGGGAGAAACAGAAATAGAACCAAGGTCACCTGACCTTTAAGCCAATATGCTATCTCACTGGGCCACACTGCTTCCTGTAATAAAACACCAACTCATTATCAGTATTGCAAACACTTTATAAACTTATTTTATTCGATAGCTGAGCCGGTCATTCTTCAGTTGTTTTTAAGGGCCTGGAAACATATTGGAAAGTGACTCGCCTTTTACCACACTATTGTCAGTTGCCCATATCTAAACTTGGACTTAGACTGGAATACAGGCAAGTGTTTGTTGTTGAGTCCCATCCCCTCCCAAGCCTGAGCCTTTGAAAGACTGATTGAGTTCTCTGGTTACCACTGGGTGTAGACAGACATTTTTGCAAATGTTTGTGTCATCTGCAGAACACTGTGTGGGAGTTTAACTTGAAAGTTTTTTGCTATAGTCACGTAAACAATACCCTCTCTAGAATATTCCCAGTTCAACTATTGACCTTTTGATTGCATGAGTATAGCATTTGCATGGATATGGCAATCAGACCTAATTATACAGCATTAAAAAAAGTCAGACACTTTTTGGTCTTGTCCACGTACAGAAATTTACTGTGCTAAGAAATAGGTGATCATCCTAGTATGCTTGTAAAATGCGTCACATGGTTTACCTGTGTGCCAAATACCAGCTGGATGAGACTTGCTTTCAGCAAGAGCTAAATACTGATTTAGCTGGCGCCATTTCATCCTGCACCCATTTAATGTCAATGTGAGATGAACTAATGAACCCAGACTAAAATGGTTCCAGAAGTCCTTCTGCTACTGCCCCATAATGGCCTTTTCAAATCGCCCCAAATCCTTGTTTTTGGGAGCTGTGCATGTGAGATTAGTAGTCAGAGAGCAGCTGAAAACATTTAGAACAGTACTAGTATGGGCACAGAGCAAAACTATAACAGATCAGAAGAAAAGCAAGCATGGTGAGGGTAGACCCTCCAAAGCAATGCAGGCAGTCTAAAAATCCACACGATCTGTCCTCTTGTCTCTAAACGCACCAAGGGGTTAAAAATGCATCTCAAAGCTATGACTACTGTCTAAAAGGGATGAAGGGATAGTAATTACTTTAGTTATTTGTGTTTATCTTGGCTTTAGTCCATTTAAGAAATATATGCTTTCAACTTCATCTCCACCACTCACCAAAATGAAGATGCTGCAGACTTCAGTTATCACACACTCTCTTTCTCTCTCCTGGCTCCTTAAATACGAAATGGACACAGCTTACATCTCAGGCTGCATTAACTGTTGCACAGAGAGGCTCTTCATTGTAGATTCCCCTTCCCTCCCTCTCCCCCCCAACAACAACCTTTAAAGCAGGTCTCTGGGACCAGCAGCCAAGAATGGAGCCCTGCTGATGGTGGGGGAGAGGTGTGGAGGAGAGACAGGGATGCACTAGTCCTCTGGGCCTGTGATCTGTGTGGCTGTTGGAGGATTTGAGACTTCTGTGGGCAAAGCCCTCTGTTTGTTCAGAGATTAGTGAGGGGGCGGGAAAGATAAGCCCCACCCTTGGACAGAATGACCCCATGCCTTCACACATGGGACAAGAAACTCCATGACTTTTTCTCTGTAGGGGAAGGATCTTGCCCACACTTCTTACTCAGGCAAAGCTGCCATTAAAGCCAGTGGGAGTTTTGCCTGAGTAAAAACTGAGGGCCTGATTCTGTTCTGTCACTGGTTTTATGCCAATATAATTCTACTGTTTTCAGTGGAATTACTTGTAATTTGAACCAGTATAAGTGGTGAGAATCAGGCCCAATGGCATTAAAACTCTTGTGAGATACAAAACAGAACCTAAGTAAGAAACGGTGCCGTACAAAGCTTCTTCATGAACACTGAGTTTTCCCTAACTTCAGTAGAGTTTTGAAGATGAAATTTTTCAAAGTAAAAAAAAATAAAAGGAGAAGCAGCAGGGGAAGTATATGGGAATTACGGTATCAAACAGAGTTTTGCCTAGCAACTGCTGTACACAGAGACTATTAAAACAGATGTTTTAACAGGAAGATCTTCATCAATTGCAGCTTTACAAACCTGCACTCAGCAGTGGCCTTGAAAAAGAAGCTAATTCTGGAAAGTAACTTTTCAAACAAAAATTCAACTTAGAAGTACATGTACAAGGTAGCAAAGAGTGAATTGTGGATTTCTTCCCCATGCAGGCCTTTTTTTGTTGTTGGAGGCTTCTTAAAGAAGTCTTTGGTATGTCTGGATACTAATTGTTGAGTTGTCTAGACGGTGATGATATTATTCCCAAGTTATGCACAGATACTCACTTTGTCACTGTTTCCAGTGCTGCCTACACATATTGCTTCACTGAATACTGTTGACATGTGCAAAAGCTCCCTAGATATTTATTTTTCTCATTTAGGCAGAGATACAGCATGTTTCATAAAACCAGTATGCACTGAACCATTTCTAATGCATGAAATACAGGGTGGATGTGACTGTAGGAATAACAAAAGAGGTAGGAGGCATTATGAGCATGATTCTGACTTTGATGGAATTATGCCAGTGTAACTGAGAAAAGAACTGGGTCTTGTGAGTCTTCCTGGCCAATAGGGCAATAACATGCAATATCCCACCTCCTCTAAATCCAAGCTATTGTGTTAGCTATCTCCACAGTTTGTACATTACTGAGAAACCACTTAGTTTGCTAAGTAGGACTTTAGTAGTGCAAAGTTTTGTGCTGTCCCATTGGGGAAATTTTCAACGTCACAAGTGGTTAAGGGACTAGCCTGGTACTTGGGAGAGCCAGGTTCAATTCCCTGCTCTAGTACAGACTCCCTGTGTCACCTTCAGCAAATCACTTAGGCCCAGATTCTCAGTGGTATTAAGGTGTGTAATGCCCATTGATTTCAGTGGGCACCTAAATACATTTAAGGATTTGGGCCTTGGTCTGTCTGTATCTCAGTTCTACTTCTGGAAAACGGGGATAACAGCATTTTCCTACCTCACTGGGGAGTTGTGAGGATAAATACATTAAAGACTGTGAGGTACTCAGTTGCTGCAGTAATTGGTATGTAATGAAGAGCTGGATAAGTACCTTAGATAAAGCTATGAGGGGGTGCATTTCACTCCAGTGATAAGATAGCGAATATTTTTAAAGTAACTCTGTTGCGAGTGAACATTTCAATAGCTCCACCCAAATGGAGTTGTATCAGGATTATTATCTTCCATAGATATTTTCCCCCTAAGCTTAGTGCTACCAGACTTGCAGTAGTTTTTCACATTTCACCTGATTACTGAGGTTTCCTTTGTTTGGTGACCTTTTTATATTTATCTATGCAGCCAGTAAAGAGTTAGTTATAAAGGATTATTTATTTAATAGATCTATATGGTAGGTATACCATCTTAAGAAGGGACAGGGGAGATGAGGGAGAGGTTGTTATCATTTAGGTCAGTACTTGGACAGATATTATTTCAAAGTCTACTGGATGTCTGCTCACTTTAAGTGTCTTCATTTTTCCAAAATAAGGTTGGCCTTAGATCTCAAGGAGAGGGATCCTGATGGACAGTAAAATAAATTATGACTTCTATTTTGTAGTAATAGTATAAAATAGGCATAGTAAAAAGTCTGAGAACTTTTTAACTGAGCACTATGTATTAATTCAGTAAGAATCCATATGATTTAAATGGTCACAGAGATCACGGTTTAGTGACACACACCGGAATGCCACAATCCTGCAAACACGTATGCACTTGTGTACCTTTACTCTCACAAACAGTTGCATTTGACAGAGCATGCCTGCCATACCCTCCACTTCTACCAAGGACACACAGATCGTGTTGAGACCTTCTTGCTTGTAAACAGTAGTGTGTACTTTATTTACAGCATCTCAGTCCCTCCACCAGCACATATCAGTGCCTGTGCCTCCACACAGGAGCGGGGCTGAGGTGTCTCTACTCTGAGCACTCATCTTGTCAGGCTCTCCTAGTCCCTGCCAGCCCCCTCCCTACCATTCTGTGCCCTTTTAAAATAATTTGCCTATTCATGAGCTAATTATCTCATTAACTTCCTAACCCTGGTCTGGCCTAGTAATCAGGCACACCCCTAGCCAATTAGGTCTTCTCTGGTGAACCTAATTAGTGCTAATAGTGACCAGAGTGTTGGCTCAAGCCTCACCTCCCGGCACTGTCACATCCCATTGAAGTTGCACACGTGTGTGTTTGAAGGACCAGTGTCCAGTTTTGAGGTACTCAGCAAGTACGGTCTGCAGTAAGCACACAAACAGAAAATGGCTGTGGGTTAATTTAAAGGATGAGCCCTTCGAAACAGACCTCTGCAAACCATGGATTTTTTGAGCTGCTGACACTTCCAAATTTATTTTTAAAAATTGTTACATGCTGACCAGAAAATGAAATGTTTCTGTTTTCAGCAAAATCAAAAAGTAAAAAAATAATAATTTCAAACTTTTTATTCTTTTTCATATTTTCTGTTAAAATTAAAAAGGCAACTTCACCGTGAGTCATTCTGAATCAAAAGTTGGACATGAATTCACGAATTGTTTCAGTTGACCTGAATCAGCATTTTTCATCAAAAAAAGAGTTTCAGCTGAAAAATTTCTCCCAGCTCTACTTAAAAGTGATTCCAAACTTTAAATGGCTGAACACCCAAATAAACAGGATTAGAGAGCATTTCAGAAAGTTCTTTTAATCTATTTTGTAGCTCCACAAAGGAAGTCATAGGAGCATTGGCTGTGCTGGGATATGACACTTGCACTAAGCTAGTAAGTCCGTCATTCTGATGCATCATCATTTCCAGTGAGAAAGAAATTGCAGGACAAATCCCACTCAGTTATAACCGTACAACATCACTATGTTCAAATTATTCTCTCAGAGCCTGTTTCTCCTCTGCTTTGCTCCTTGCATAGTCATTTTACACCTGTCCAAAAGGCTACCCAGAGGACCAGGCAGTGGAGAACTTGGTCCTCAGTGATGCTTGTGCACCCTCAGGGCCTGGAATGAGCTGGAGGCATGGCTGATTGGAACTTTGTAAATAATTCTGTTCGTGAAGCACAGGAAAGAACAGAATCCAACTCATCCTCCCTGAGCTGTGCTGGCTAACTGAAGTTACATAAAGAAATCAGTAAACATATTTTTGTTACTAAGAGGTAGATATAACTCTAGATATAAAAAAGGAGCAGATCTGTTGAGTTAAAAGGTGATGTTTTTCTTTTTCAGAGTAGAGCTCCACTTTAAGAACTCAGAAAAACATGGGTTCTAAAAGATAGAAAGTGAGAACTTCAGCCAGGCTTTAATTACAGAAGTGATTGCTTTGTTGTTGTTCTAAAAACACAGAAAAATGACCATCTGCCTCTCTTTTTAAAAAAGCAGAAATTGATATTTTTCTCCATTTGAGTGACAAAGATTTTTTTCATAATTAGCTGCCACAGGAGCATTAAGTCACATCCTGTTCAGGGCCTTGAGCTGCAGTTAAAAACGGAATCATGAGATCCACTTTACTAAGATTCTCCCTATTTTTATGTGGGATTTTTTTTCTTATTTTCATTTCCCCTTTTCCCTTGCTATTTCCTTCCCTAAGCCAAGCATGCAAAGGTTGGTACTTGATATTGGAAGAGCATAGCCATGTGCTTCTGCTATTTCTAGTGCTGTTCTCTGCAAGCTAGAATGTGGCATGTCCTTGATGGCAGCAAAAGGGAGAGGCAATGACTCTCTGGTTAAAGCCATGTTGGAAGCTGAATAAAGCTGATGGTATGATTAGCATGAGTTGTGGGTCCATCAGAAATAGAGTCGCTTAGTCATGAAGTTTGGCCACAAGGGATGGGTTATAAATTGCATCATCACCAAATTAAGAAGATGAAAATTAATCACTGAAAGGCTGGCTGGCCTACTGGACAGGGACCTGGACTGGGCTTAGGTTTCTAGCTCTACCATTGACCTTAGGCAAATCACTTCACATCTCTGTGCCCCTGCTTCTCCTCCCATGTTTGTCTGTCCTGCCTGCTTAGACTGTAAACTTTTCAGAGAGACTGTATGTGAGGAAAGTAAGGCATAGAGGGCTTCAGGCACAAATCTGACTAGCTTCTCTGTGGGTGTGGAGGCTCCCCAGGCAGAGGTACCCACTGCAGGATGTAGGGAGCTCCCAGGGGAAGTGTTCCCACTTCCCAGTGAAAGTTCAGCTTCTCTGGGCCACCCTGTGCCGCCCATAAGGGACAGGAGAGGTCAGGACATGTGGGGTGGAACTGAAGAAGCCATTCCCACGTGGGTTCTCACATAATCTCCATACTGGCACTGGCATCCCTTCTATATATCTAAGTAGTTGGGCTGCAGGCTGGGCTCTGGATTTTAGCCTGATTCATTCTAAAGCACACAAAGTTTGCTGACAGGCCCAGGAATGAAGCCCAGGATTCCTGGCACACGGTCCCCTGCCTATCCAGTAGACCACGCTCCTTCCCATGTGACTGGCATGAGGTAGGTATCCTTGGGATGGCCTAATAGATCTTTTTAATAGCCTTACATCTTCTCTTATGGGAACCTTTATTGCATCTTGGATAGCTACTTTCCCATCTTCTAGATTGAGGGTGGCGCTGGCTATGGCTGACTCCTCAGCCCCTCTCCCTCCAATACTGTGACTTTTGTGAAGAGAGTGGTTAAGGTAAGCTATAGGTGGGTTCGGGGACAAAGTGTACATAATTTGTCATGAGTTTCTCGGTAAAATGTGTTATTTTGAATGTACGTGCACTCAAATCATTAGGGAGGCACATTTTAAAAAATCCAAATACCTTTTCACTGATATATTATTTAGTGGAGCAAACATATAACCCCCCTGCCATCCACTACCAACAAAATAATCACAAATCTTTTCCTTTAGGCTTTTTGCAGATAATATCTTACTTAAGCAATAATGACCAAAAGGTTAGGGCACTTCCTGGCAATTAATGACTGGCTGGAGGGCTCATGGCAAGGCTGTGGGCCCTTAACCCACCAGTCATTAATTGCCACAAATTGCCTGACCCAGAGTTCACTATTTCTGTTAGACACCAGAAAAAGATAGAAATAAAAAAGTATTTTATATATGTTTAACTGCCCATTACCTCAGATATGAGTCCCAAGTGTCCTCTCACTTATGATAGTCTGACTTTGGTGTAACTCCGCTGAAGTCAATGGAGTTACTCCACGTCGATGTGAGAGGAGAATCAGAAACATTAATCCCCGATTCACCGTTATCCTGCACACACTGTAGGTTAGTGATGCAAAGTGAGTGTAAGATGCCACCATTCTGACCCAATGGGGTTTTTACGCTCGCTTTGCACTGATGTAAATGACTACACTAGAAGCAGGGCAATGGTGAATTGGACCCATGAATAGTGTCTGGTTTGGGCCCCACTCCTATACATTCAAACACTGGTGTCCAGCTGCATGGGT
Source organism: Lepidochelys olivacea (assembly GCF_965140295.1). Classification (NCBI taxonomy): domain Eukaryota; kingdom Metazoa; phylum Chordata; order Testudines; family Cheloniidae; genus Lepidochelys; species Lepidochelys olivacea. The sequence goes on along the minus strand of NC_140411.1, from coordinate 165,150,701 downwards.
CTTCTAGCAGAACCAGGGCTTTGGTCTTGTCCATGCAGTTAAAGAAAGCAACAGGAAAGCAAGACTTCATTTGTACCAATCCATTAAGTTCATAAACTGTAGTCAAAATAATGAGAGCTAGCCAAATACGAAAAAGGATTTGCAAATATGTTCACAAATAAGCTGATGAGTTTACTGTTAAAGCTCCTGCGATTACAGCTGGAAAAAAAGGGAAACAGTAAAATATAGAAATAAAAGAAAAAAGCTTTTTTTAAGGGCCTTTCCTTTTAGTAAGGTATGAATTTATCTAACAGAAGTTAGTAAAATTATTTTTTTTAAATAGAATTGAATACAGTTGTCTAATCTGCTAAATCAGGAAATTTGTTCCAGAATTACCTGCATTTCTTTTTTAAAATGGTGGCTTCAAGGAAAATAGGCAGCTGTCTCTTTATCACAGAAGACAGTAAATGCGTCAAACATTCAATGTAATCACAGTATAATAGCTTAGAACTGCTTTTTGAAGTGTAATATGGACTGCTGCTATTTTTTGCTGATGAAAATTTATATATAAGCAAAACTTTGGAGGCCATTCAAAACTGACATCTTGGATCCAGTGTTGCTCCCATTGAAGCCAATGAGAGTTTTGCCTTTGAGTTCAGTGAGACCAGGATCGAGACCCTTTTCAGTAATTACTGTTTTGGTATGGGGTTGGCAAATTAGGGTAGGGCTAGAGGAGGAGATTGTTTGAATGCTAATCATATTTTCCAAATGTTTTAAGAATAATTATATCAACAGATCCCTCAGGCTAGAGTTAAACTCTTGTGGTTGAAATCAATTGGCTGTTGTGTGACTAGTCTGTTCCTTCTAGATAGCCATGTATGCAAAGGTATTTTTATACCATAATTCATTTTTTACAGTGGTTTATTTTGTGGTTGAGCTTACTCAGCTTCAAAGAGTGAAGGAGACTTTTTGTACAGTTGACCTTTCTTTCGCCTCTCTCTTTTAAATACTGGAAAAAATAGAGCAGAATGAAGCAGGGTTGCTCAGAATCGGCAGAATGCATAGGCAGAGATAGATTAAATGTAAATTAAATAATAGATTAAATGTAAAACAAAACTAGCATGAATGTTAAGGTTACAAGATCAAGCACTCCAAAAATCAGGAAATTCCAGATGTTATGCTCCTGGAAATGTTAAAATAATCCATGTTGCATACTGTATATGTTTCATGCCATTCATGAACAAGAAACACTGAATACATGAATATTTACATTTAGCAGGGGAAGAAAAACAGAAAAGATTTCACACATGGAACATGTCCAAAATAATGTTATTGGATCAAAACTGAATTTTTGGATTTTCTTGAATTTCTTCTTAATCTCACATTAAAGTTGTATAACTGCTAGCGAGATATTTTTTTTTTATTATGTTATTTTAAGTCTATCTAAAGAGGTGTGATTTGACTCTTTAAAAACTGCAATATGTGGGTTTTTAATGTTCTCTGAGAACAGAAAGTGAAGGGATTATGCTCAAAGTCTTCAAAAATATTTTCCTTCAGACAAAAACAAGGGATCAAAGATTTCAGTCCACACAGTGGAAGTTATGTCTATGAAAACAGGGAATTATAATGGAATCTGTTTTAACGATCTTAAACTAAACTGAGGGAGACCTGGTGAGTAGCTGGTTCCTTCCTGACCAAAATGAAAGTCTTTGTAAAAAAAATTCATTTGATCAAAAATTTTTAAAGGTTTTGGTAAAACCTTTGGGTTGTCCTTTTCTTTTAAAACAATGAAAAGTTTTCTTGGGAAACTTTGAAAAAACGCTACATTTTAAAAAAGATTTCCTTCCAAAACCCAGTCATTTTTTCAACCAGCTCTATTATTTATAGGTATTTATGCCTCATCACTGTAGTGACAGAATGCTTAGATTTTCTACTTATCTAATACCATTCAAAGTCACCTTTATGTGACGCTGAGATTCTGTTTTTACATATGAAATTTTTATCATCCTTTGCGCTGAAAAAAATGCTGAATATAAGTTTTCTTTTCCAATGAAAGCACTTACCATCACTGACTATACTCCTTTTCACTAGAACCTAAAAAGCTACCTTTCGCCCGTAAAAGGAATGCTCAAGTCGTTAAGACTCTTTTCAAGAAAAAAAAAATGTTACGTATCAAATACACTAATGATGTAAGCAACACCACACACATTGACAAGTTGATGGGACTGTTCAAGGACGTGAAATCTGTATTGCTTCTTCACTCTTCTACTTTTCCTGGTCAAAACATTCAATGCTAATAAGTATCAAGCCATATTCGCTCTGATATTCTAGATGAGCGATAACCTACCATTGCAAATGGCCTATCACATTTTATTCCTACCATTTCTGAGACTAGGGATCGCTTATTGTGGGGGGAAAAACATGCAGATGAATCCACTATACACTCTGTGAGCCCCAGCCTCTTACGGGAAGAGAAAATAAATCCAAATAAAACTTATAGGTGCTTCACGCAAAGTCAGCTGCTTGTTTTGTTTAGCTTGCAAAATGGATGCAAATATCAACCTTCCCTTTGCAATAGAGATGTTTATGTTGCAAACGGCACGTTTTCATTCCATAGTGCGGCTTCCCACTGCCACCACAAACTGTGGCATTATGTCTGTCAGTGATGGCCTCTTGGACTGTAATTACAGTGTGTAGGGTTTTTTTCTTCCCACACCGCCAGTGTTATTATACTCTATTGGTTTGTGGTTTCCCAAGTGAAACTTTAGCTACCTACTGGTTAAAAGTTGCGCATTTTAATGAAGTATATTTGTCACAGATTGCTTACATTTGTGGGAGGGGAAAATATTACAACATTTGCAGCAAAATCAACATTAATATATGTGAATCGTTTCCTATCCTTCTCCATCGGCAAGATGTTAGTGGAGCTGAAATGTGAAAGTTACTTCTGAAAACAGTCTCTGGATACACAGCTATAATTTTCAAAACGTTGCAAGCAACTTATTTATAAATTATCTGGAAAAAGGGGGTAAACAGTGCGTGGTAAAGTTCGAGGATGATACAAAATTACTCAAGATAGTTAACTCCAAAGTTGACTGTGAAGAATTACAATGAGAATTCACAAAACTGAGTGACTGGGCAACAAAACGGCAGATGAAATTCAATGTTGATAAATGCAAAGTAAGGCACACTGGAAAAAATAATTCCAATTATACATACAAAATGATAGGGTCTAAATTGCTGTTACCACTCAAGAAAGAGATCCTGGAGTCAACAAGGATAGTTTTCTGAAAACATCCACTCAATGTGCAGCAGCAGTCAAAAAAGCGAACAGAATGTTAGGAACCAGTAGGAAAGGGGCAGATAATAATACAGAGAATATCATAATGCCTCTATATAAATCTGTGGCATGCCCACACTTTGAATACCAGATGCTGTTCTGGTCACCCCGTCTCAAAAAGATATATTAGAATTGGAAAAGGTACAGAGGACAACAAAAATAATTAGGGGTATGGAATAACTTCCATATGAGCAGAAATTAAAACCATTGGGGCTGTTCAGAAAAGAGACTTGTGTATTTGCACATGTCAAAACGATGACTTTCATGCATTGTGAGGAAGGACGGTCTTGTGATTAAACCAGCAAACTAGAACTCTGGCAACCAGAGTTCTGTTGTCAGCACTCCTACCAATGCCTTCTTTGACTTTGAGCAAAGCACTTAATTGCTCCATGCCTCAGTTCCCCATCTGTTAAAAGCTAGAGTAATACTTCTCTTGTTGACCTTGTCTAATTTAGATTGTAAATTCTTTTCGGCAGGGACAGTCTTACAATCTGTAGGTACAGATCCTAGCACTACTGGGCCCTGGTGGTGGGTGGCAGCTTTAGCAGGTACAACTGACAGACAAATATAATAATAATGCAACTGCATTTATGAGAGGATATCAACAATGTTTCCAAACTGGATGCACGTGCACAGTCACATGTCCTAAAGTTGTTCTGTGCCTCTCAAAAATGAGTGCTACTATGAATGTAAGAGTACAACAGCAATCTTGTTTTTAATTTTGCCATTATGTAGATGGCTCCCATTTGATCTGGCCAATTTTAGATGAATACAAATCTCAACTAAGGCAAAACAGATGTATTAACTATGTAGACATTATAGCAAGGATATTTGAAACTAGGGATGTGTGAGCTTATTTTATATTTGCCTAATTCCAAACCCACTCGGGAACCCTGGGCTCATTTTTTGATTCAAAATGAATGGGTTTGCATATCACTTAGGATAGACAGAATAAAGTTAAACCTACAGACACCACATGATTTGCCCATGCATGCCTGTAATCACTCATTTTAGCTGCAAAACTGACTATAGCCAGAGCCAGTCCTAGGATTAGGCAAGCAGGGCAATTGCCCTGGGTGCCAACTTCCAGGGGGAGCTGTACTGTGCTTTTTCTTTTCTTTTCTTTTCTTTTCTTTTCTTTTCTTTTCTTTTCTTTGCTCAGCCACTTGGTACGGGGTGCTAGCACCTTAGATTAAAAAGAGAATTCCTAAAAATAACAGGGGAAAACTCCCCTGATACAGTGTCTTGGAATACTCTCAATATCAGAGAATTGTATCATAAAACCACTGAATTTAGCAATGGAGAAGACCTGTTAAGTCACTTAGACCTTCTGGACTAATCTATCTAGGCTAGTCCAATAATTCCTTTTTGGTCTTTGCATACAACCAAAATGCCATTCTGTGTCTCTGGAGAAAAAAGATTTGAGAAGTCAAACACACAAGAGCCACAAGTCAGTGAAAATGAATGGCCAGATCCCCACTGTTATAAACTGGCAAAACTCCATTGTCTCCAGTTGCTTTTTTTTATTTTATTTTGTTTTTGTTGTTTTCCATTTTACACCAGCTGAGGCTCTGGCCATCATTTAGCAAATTAATCTAGGTGTTACCCTGAACCGTAGCCTAGCTAGGGCGGGAGTGAGGCAGCGGCCGCTCCCCCACTGAGCAGAATGGTGCCTTTTTAATTACTTGGCGCCTTTAAAATTTTTATTCACCTGGCGGGGACAGGTCTTTGGCGACAGGTCAGGGGGAGCGGAGATAAAAAAAGGCATCTTCAGCAACACTTCAGCATCGAGTCCTTCACTCGCTCCGGTCTTCGGCGGCATTGCGGTGGCGGGGATGGGGGGGGGGGCCTTTAGTGCCAAAGACGGGAGCGAGTGAAGGATCCGATGCCGAAGGGCTGCTGAAGACCCGGAGCGCCGCCGGGTGAGTGCCAGGGAATGGCACCTTTTTTTATCTCCGCTCCCCCTGTTTTTTCTACCTGGCTACGCCACTGACCCTGAAGAAGTAGTTTAACTACTTACCCTCCCAACATCCTGTGCATCAAAATCATAAGTAATGGCAATATGTTACACATATCCTGCTTTGGATGTGTAGTGTGGACAAGATCTCTACAATCACTCCTTCAAAATAACCCCCGGTCTATGACCTATTTGAAGGTAAAATAAGTTAAAAACGTTTGCATGCATTACAAAAATGTTTAGAGCATCTCAGAGATCTGTGTTACTGTTTTTACATGCAGATATTTGTTTGCTGTCTGTGGATATTTACAAAGGATTTGATTGGGCCTAATACAGTGTGTCAAGGTTCCTCCCCCACTCTGAACTCTAGGGTACAGATGTGGGGACCTGCATGAAAAACCTCCTAAGCTTATCTTTACCAGCTTAGGTCAAAACTTCCCCAAGGTACAAAATATTCTACCCGTTGTCCTTGGACTGGCTACCACCACCAAACTAATACTGGTTACTGGGGAAGAGCTGTTTGGACGCGTCCTTCCCCCCAAAATACTTCCCAAAACCTTCCTGGACAGGGTTTGGTAAAAAGCCTCACCAATTTGCCTAGGTGACTACAGACCCAGACCCTTGGATCTTAAGAACAATGAACAATCCTCCCAACACTTGCACCCCCCCTTTCCTGGGAAATGTTGGAATAAAAGCCTCACCAATTTGCATAGGTGACCACAGACCCAAACCCTTGGATCTGAGAACAATGAAAAAGCATTCTGTTTTCTTACAAGACGACTTTTAATAAAAATAGAAGTAAATAGAAATAAAGAAATCCCCCCTGTAAAATCAGGATGGTAGATATCTTACAGGGTAATTAGATTCAAAAACATAGAGAACCCCTCTAGGCAAAACCTTAAGTTACAAAAAAGATACACAGACAGAAATAGTTATTCTATTCAGCACAATTCTTTTCTCAGCCATTTAAAGAAATCATAATCTAACACATACCTAGCTAGATTACTTACTAAAAGTTCTAAGACTCCATTCCTGGTCTATCCCCGGTAAAGACCAGCATATATACAGACACAGACCCTTTGTTTCTCTCCCTCCTCCCAGCTTTTGAAAGTATCTTGTCTCCTCATTGGTCATTTTGGTCAGGTGTCAGCGAGGTTACCTTTAGCTTCTTAACCCTTTACAGGTGAGAGGAGCTTTCCCCTGGCCAGGAGGGATTTCAAAGGGTTTTACCCTTCCCTTTATATTTATGACACAGTGGTTCTCAACCCGCGGCCCAATCAGCACACCCCTGCGGCCCATGTGACATCCTCAGGGCCATACAGGCAGTATATATATTGTGTGGATGTGGCCCACATAACACATATGGAGCTGCATATGTGGCCCATAATGGTAAATAAGCTGAGAACCACCGACCTCATGGGTACAGCCCTGGAGTGGGGGCAGTGTGAAGCCCAATTGTTGCAGAGATTGTACTAGAGAGCCTCCCATAGCTTCCCAGGGTGCGGAAAAGCACACTCACTGTGCATGAAGGAGGAGCCTCTCTGCCCCTCCCCTTCCCCACTGGGGAGCCAGGCTCACCTCAGGAGGGCAATTAGGCTGCAGTTCTCTCACTCATAAGTGCAGGGACAGCTATTCTGCTCGGCCTTTACATGGGCAATGCAAAGGAGGGGGAGGTCCTTGCTCCCCCATCACCCCCACACCATGAACCTGCATATGGGCCAAGCAGAATCTTTCCCTAGGGGACTCAGTATACAGTGGAAAAAGCTAGGGGCAGGGGGAGAACCTAACAATCTCCATGTTAGGAACAATCCTAAAGCCACATCACCATCTTTGCAACTCATGAGAAAACATGCAGCATCAGTTTAAGAACAGGTATCAAAGTACAAGCAAAAATGTGTTTCCCTAGACAGGCCCGTAGACCCATTGAAATGTTATTACAGTTTTTTTTAAAATAAGACTTTTTGAGGCACACACCGAGGTTCTTGTATTACATGTGTTGCCTGGTCCAAATGACTGGACTGAAAATCTAGCCCATGCTGCTTAAACGCTTCACATGACATCTGCTCTGCTGGCACAATGTCTAGCATTTGAGGTTTGGCACCCACAGCCTGTCACTCTCTGTGGAATTCTGATGCCTGCTGGTGTCACAGCTGCCAGCAGCATGAGTTAGGCCACTGCTCTTGTGGGTCATGTAAAATGGAGAGTCAAGCCAAGGGGAGACAGAGCTTCTGAGTGGACAAAGACTCTCCCTGAGCACGGAACAGCTGATCTCATGGCTGCTGATGAAAAATGGATGTGAATTGGCAGTTACAGTTGCTTAAAATACAAGCCAAGCCAGTGATCGGTTGTATCTAAATATCTGGATTATAGCTGACCTCCTCCTAATAAAAACAGAGGTATTGAGAGAATACGGGAAGGGATAGCAGGCATGAAGTGGAGAAAACACTCTAGATTGGATTTTCAAAACCATCTAAGGGATTTGGATGCCTGGTTCCCATTAAAATTAATGGGAACTGGGTGTTCCAAACTTGTAGGCTTTTTAGAAATATCTCAGGCCCTGTTTTTTGAAGGCACTGAAGGTCCAGAATGGCATAACTGGGAATCGACTCTTCTGAATGAATGGAATTAATTGAAGGGTTATATCTGAGAGTACATTTTATTTTTGTGTGTAGGGTTTGACTTGGTTATGCTGGTGAATTTCCTGATTCATTGTTCTTTTCATTTGTAATTAAACCAGTACAAACATCATTAATCCATAGTAAAATTGATTATAATTTAATCCTGTCTCAGAATATTTATCTGAGCACGATGAGATAGAAGCAACAGAAAAGGTTTTCATGAGATCAGAATCAATGCCCTAAACTGTAGACCTTTTTAAAGATACCAGTCTGGAAAATACATCTCTGTTTTATCTCAGCATAGTCAAAGGGATGATTCATATGAAGTATATGTGCTGTTTCACACAAGAATTCTCTTGCTGTTGCCTTACATAAAGTGCTCCAAATTATTCTTTTAGCATAAAGCACTTCTTTGAACCATTTTGAATCTTTACAGTAACACTTTGGTCATAGAATATCAGAGTTGGAAGGGACCTCAGGAGGTCATCTAGTCCAACCCTCTGCTCAAACCAGGACCAATCCCCGATTTTTGGCCCAGATTCCCTAAATGGCCCCCTCAAGGATTGAACTCACAACCCTGGGTTTAACAGGCCAATGCTCAAACCACTGAGTTATCCCTCCCCCGTTAGCTAGCATCATGAGAAGACTCTTATTTTCATGGTGTTATCTAATTAGAATGAGGGGACAAAGAAATGAAGGTGTTTTGCTGTTAACAGGTACCTTCTGTTCACTACAGTAAATAGTCTCATGGTCTCTCCCTCATATACATTTATGTGTCTTGCACTACTCGGGAAGATGTTGCATTGTGATCAGTGGAATGTCACTGTAGACAGCATGTAATAGAGGAGGACATTTAGGCCCTGATTCAGCAAGGTACTTACATCTGTGCCTAAATTTAAGTATGTGGGTAGTCCCATCATATTCAGCTGGGCCTTAGGGAGGATCTAGTGAGTTTTAAGTAAGGGCAGAAATTGACCCCCAACGTTGTATATATATGCTTCAAAGGCTTTTAAAATACATGTATGGCAATAACACAGACTAGTTAAGGGGTACACTACGATCCCAAGGGAGTACATTATAAAGTAAAGACGTTGACACTGAAGCAGGCTATTAATGCAACATTTCTTAACTTGATTTTCTTGTGCTATCAAGAATGTAATATGCCAGAAACCTGATCCCAGAGGACCATTCAAGGTTGAACTCCTAAAGAATGCCTTTCATACTAGTCATTGCTTCATAGGGGATGGCTTGTTTACAATCTGGAATCACTCCACTATTCCCCTTGTCTTTACAGTTACAAAACAGCAGTACTTGTAAATTTCTTTCCCCACATTTCCCAAAACTTAAATAAAACTTTCATGAAATGAACCAAAATAAGGGTAACACTGGAAAATCCTGCTCTTATTTCTTAGACTGTCTGGCTTTGTATGACTCTCCATGGCAGCCATTAATAGCAACTTAGGCAATCAGATACTAGCATGATGGGGGGAGAAGGGGGATTATAACTACCTAGATAAATACGTAGAAATAGCAGTAGTTTTTAACTATGAAAAATGTCTTTATTAAACAATATCTGACTTTTTAAAAACATTCAGGTTTTATGAACTTCCTAGTTGGCAGTTATTAAGGGAGTGTTATATATATAAAGGAGATATATCTATACATGTGTGTACATATAGTTAGTTTATATAACAAGCACCATGTACCAGCACTAGGAATATATAATGTTGTTCACAACTTTACAGGTAGTTTCAGTAAAGTTGTTGTGCAGTGAAATAGCTTCCTCAGCTCTTAAAAGCGATCATCCCTTTCACACCATACCAGGACAGAATTTTTCATGGATCATGCGTTTCCCTTGCCAAATTGGTAATATTTTGTTGTTGATTTTTGTTTTGCTGTGCTTGAGAATGATTACACAAGTCACATGTACACAAGAGAGAGTAGTTTCCTCTCTCATAAGCCTGCTCTTTTCACCACCTTCTGCCTCCACAGATCATTGTGCAGGCCACTGTTTGTGACATTATAAACATCTATAAATAAATTAACTATATATGGTTAAGTGCAAGCAACATAACCCTTCTCCTGCCAAGCCCCTTCCCGTCAACCCCCCCCCCCCCCCACACACACACTTATAATTACAGTTCTACAGGGAATATCCACAGAAATCTTAATAATCTCTAATATTGAGATGATTTCAAGAAATACCTTTAAAGGGGGTTGGTAAAATATTTTTTTAAGATAGCCTGTATGTGGTGACAGCCTTTCTTTTAAAAAAAAAAGGACCACCACCAATGTGGCATTTATCTCAGAATAATATAAAAAGAGCAAATGGCAGCAACACAGAAATATTAAACATTAGTGTTTCTTTAAAGGCACAACGAAAATGAGGTCAATTTGTTAGTGAGCTATGCAAGAAAGGATCCTGTTTGCATGTCCTAGGCATGATTAAAAGCTCAGTACGTCCCATTACACTATGACAGTTTAGTGGATTCTAGGTAACACTGTATTGTTGTGCAGTGAAGTGGCCCGCAGAGCAGTTTCTAGTGTCTCGATGCATTGATGGCTGTGCATCCATGAAGAAGGCACCAAATGGCCAGGTCAGAGGGGGAAACTGGATGTGTTCCCCACTCGGGGCTGCTCCACACACCATGCCCACACAATGCCCAATGAAGCAGGTGCAACGTAGGTCTCTGAACTATTGTAGTAAGCCAGCTAGTGCATTCCTGGGCATTTTGTTACACCCACCCCACCCCCCGCACCACCACTCTTTTGACATGCAACCAGTAGAGGGCTCAATAATCCCAGAGTAGAGGAAAGAGATTCAAATTGAGGTCAGAGGGTTCAATATGTTGCCCCATGGCGCATTTATTGCACTCCATTCAAACCCCACTCTGAACACAGAATTATTAATTTCTTCGCGGGGAATTCTAAATGGGCTCATCGCTATAGTAACTGAGCTGCAGAGTGACACAAATTAATTTATCTGCACAATGCCCCTCCGAAAGAACGTGGCATTATCCCCATTTTACAGAAGGGGAACAGAGACAAAGAGAGATTACTGTCTAACATGTGTGCTAATTTGGGCAGCCCACTTTGCAATGCCTACAGCCTGGTTTTTCAGAGAATTTAGCATTTTACAGTACTTTATTTGTTCAGAGCCCAACTCCAAGTTGTGAATGCCCAGCATTTTTGCAACACAGACCTGAGGTGTCTCAAGACAATGAGGAAGACATAGTTAGTTGTCAAAAATTTGGCTGAAGTGATTCATCCAGCATCACATGGGAACTCTCTGGCAGAGGCAGGCATAGAATCCAGTTCTCCAGAACACCATTCAACTGCCTTAACCATGAAACTCTCCTTTCTATTCCCACAATCCCCTGCCTCATTCCCTACACACCTTCCAACTTCTGCAGCAAATGAAGCCAGGGCCTTGCACAGACAACAGTTCCATTAGGTAGAAAATCCTGATTCATTCCCTGAGCATCATCTATCCCAGTGGTTCCCAAACTAGGGGCGCTGCTTGTGCAGGGAAAGCCCCTGGCGGGCCGGGTCCATTTGTTTACCTGCCATGTCCGCAGGTTCGTCCGATCGCGGCTCCCACTGGCCGCAGTTTGCTGCTCCAGGCCAATGGGGGCTGCGGGAAGCGCGGCCAGCACATCCCTCGGCCTGCGCCGCTTCCCGCAGCCCCCAGTGGGAGTTGTGATAGGCCGAACCTGCGGATGTGGCAGGTAAACAAACTGGTCCATCCTGCCAGGGGCTTTCCCTGAACAAGCAGCACCCCTCGTTTGAGAACCACTGATCTATCCTGTGCAATGAATGAGGCAGGGGTCCTGTGGAAAATATAGTATGTGATCATGTAATTATATACTCTGTCATAATGCATACACAAAAGGGACCCGAGTTCAGGTTGCTTATGTTCTTTCCTAATTTGTGAGTGCTTGACTTTGCCACCTTAATGTTCTTTTAATGCAGTTCATATAATTTCCCATGGTATTTAAAAAAAGAAAACAAAAAAACACAACAACCCCAAATTCTATCATGTGAAACAATATTTGAAATGCACATGGGTCATCAACAGGCTTGGAACCTTTTAATCCATCACAGAGTCCTCTGTTACTTCACCTAATGAGTGACTGATTGCAATAGTAGGTTATCCTCTCTCTGGGCTAACCACTTCAGGGACATGAGGCATACAATTTCCCAGAGGGCTTCACAGCTATTTGCTGACAACAGAGAAATTTGAGACTATCCCAGGTTTGGAGGGAAGTTTACTCTAATAGGTTGAGACCCTTCTGCCCTTTTCCCCCCTTTTCCTGATCCCTTCTGCCTGTGGCCCCTCCAGGCTGTCCTTCTCCTAGTCCCAGTTTTCCTCCAGCCCTGAGTCTCAACTCCTCATCCCAGTTCCAATGCACCCCCTGTACCAGCTTAAACATTTTTGCTGAGCATTTCCAGACTAATTCAGCCTGAGGCAGATACCCAGCTGAGGAAATTTCAGCTCAGTTAAATTTTGACAAAAAGTTATAAGGAACTGAAAACTGGGGCTGACTATGGAAAGTGTCAGGCAACCATAACTACGGGCATCACTGCCGACACGGCCTATGAAATGATTATGCAGCTGTATATACTTCCTACAGATGACACCACACACAGGGTGAACATCAGAACCACAGCAGGTTTTACTAGATGAGAACAGCATCATTAGGATGTTGCTGCCTTTTCCTGCATAGCTATATAATAGAGACTGTTGCACATGGGATACACTCCATTCAGAGTACAAGTCAGAGACTCAGAATGTATGTGGGAACGTACTGTACAATGCCCTGTACCACTAAAGTCTTGCAGATGTTCCTTATCTTCTTGATTTAACTTACTCCTACTTCCCAAACAATGGTTTGGCTCCTCTGTGGAAGCAACACACTCCCCTCACCTCTCCCACTGCTGTTCCGGCAGGGTCTTCCCACCTGCAACAGAACACAGAGGAGACCAAGAACAAAAAAAACAAAACAAAAAACTTTTCTGCACAGGTGGAAGCTGACACAACAGCAGATCCACTTTGTTGACGCACAGGCACTGAACTGGATCCTATATAGTTAAAGAAATTGCAGATATATATTTAAAGTGAAATTGACCCTTGTGCATAAGGGCATCATGAGGACAACTCACCACATGAACCTTCAAATTAGGGTGATCTGTATATTTGATCGTTCAGTTTTGGTGTCATTCAGTTTGAATCCCAAATACTTTCTCAACAAAAAGCCTCATCTGTATGATGAAAGGTTCAGTATCCTCAATTACAAAGTGCAATATTTATTAAGTTGATTAACTATGATAATTGTAGGAAAATATTTTTCCTTTGGATTGTTTATGCTCTTTAATCATCAGGAAAATATATATTTCCTTTTGTGGGCAACATAAACACAGCATCACATATGCTATGAACACAAAGTTTTTAGTCTTGAAAATTAAGGCCTTGTCTACACTACACTGTATTTTCCACTGAATGCATCCGATGAAGTGAGCTGTAGCTCACAAAAGCTTATGCTCAAATAAATTTGTTAGTCTCTAAGGTGCTACAAGTACTCCTTTTCTTTTTGCAGATACAGAGTAACACGGCTGCTACTCTGAAACTACACAGTTTGTTCAACAAAAGTCAGCTTTCATCAACAGAACAGGAGGTATGCACACTGAAATGCTCCTCCCACAGATGTAACTCCCTGCTACGATGACATAATAAAACCACCTCGACGAGCGGCATAGAGCTTTTTGCAAAGTAGTTACAGTGACACAGCTTTAGTGTAAACACTGCATTTGGCTATGTTGCCCTAATTGGCTTCCAGGAAGTGTTCCACAATGCCCATCCTGACCACTCTGGTCAGTACTTTGAACTCCACTGCCCTGAAGGTACACAGATATTTGTCACTCCCCCGTTTAATGGCCAAGGAATTTTTGAAATTCCTCTTCCCATTTGCTCGGCATTCACAGTTCAAACAGCATCTTTCCAGCTGACCATGCTGGCTTTCTGCAGCAGACACTCTCCCATGTGGAGCACACTGGAGCTCTTGGATCTGTTGAGTCTATGGGGAGAGGGGGCTGTGCAGTTGCAGCTTTGCTTCAGATGCAGGAACTTTGATACCCACCGGCTGATTGCTCGTGGCATGCAGGAGAAGGGACACGAGAGGGACACGCAGCAGTGCCATGCTAACATCAAGGAGCTGAGGCAGGCATACTAGAAGGCAAGGGAGTCCAACCATTGCTCTGGTGCAGCACCAAAGATATGCCGCTTCTATAAGGAGCTGCATGCCACCCTCAGTGGTGACCCCACCTCCACTGCCAAGAGCCCCATGGATACTCTGGGGGGACTGGAGGCAGTGGCCAGCTGACTCAACCCTGATGAGGAAGTGGTGGACGAGGAAGTGGAGCTGGAGTACAATGTGGAGCACTTGGCAGGGTCATCCAGTGGCATGGAGAGTCAGAGGGGTCTTCCACTCGAGAGGGGTCTAGCCAGTCCCAAACCTCCAGCTCTGGTATACAGGATCCAGGAGAGAGGAGCTCTGGTAAATGCTCATTTTGCTTTGATACTGCACGGTAAGAGGAGATTGAGCTCTCATGTACTTTGTGATATAGTAGAGGAGGGATAAGGGACAGAAATTAACAACTGAGCTTATCCATCTACGCAGTGTATCCATGGCATAAAAGTTTGTTAATGTACACAGGGATGTCCCAGGAATCCTCCATAGAGATCTTTAGGAAACTTTCTTGCAGGTAATCTGCAATCCTCTGCTGAAGGTTCCTTGGCAGAGCTGCCTCGTTTCTCCCCACACTGAAGGAAACTTTGCCACGCCACTCGGTAATTATCTCTGCAGGGACCAGAGCAGCACACAGGAAAGCCACATATGGAGCTGGTCTGAAGCCATATGCTGGCAGGAGATGCACCCCTGCATCCTGGGTTATCCTTAGGAGTGAGATATCAAGTTCAATTACCCTAGCCTGTGGAAAAGGGTGCCAATATTCAGAATAGTCTCCCTAGCTGCTTATAGTAACCCCCTTCACAAATCACACTTTGTCCCTTCTTACCCATTCCCCCTTGATCACCCCCCCTTCGCGTGAGCTCCCCGTATTCAGGACTCATGCTGACCTGTGTGCTGGCCCAGGGACAGTGAGAAAGAGGTGTGTGTAACTTTTGTGATTCACAGCTGTGAGTGCACTCACAATACTGTCTCTGTTCATTGTTTCTTTGGCTTCTGCAGATGCACCCTTGAGGACCCTACTCCTCCACACCAGCAGAGTGCCTCAGTCAGATAGGGCAGTGAACCAGGAGGAGTAAGAGGATATGAAAGACTGAGGGTGGATAGTCTGGAAAGGACTCTGGGGCAAGAGCAGATGATAAAGCTCCTGGAGGGCCAGACAGAGATGACAAAGTCCCTCATTACCCTGCAATTCGAGGACATTCATGCACGACTCCCCCTGCAGCCAATACAGAACTCCCCCACCACATTCCTTGTGTGTTTCCACTCCCTCACAGTACCCCATGCACTCCACACCTTGAGACTAGTTTCCCAACGAAAGCTGGAGTTACACCCAGTTGTGAGAGCCTAATCGCAAGATTGTTCCTCATTGTCAAGTCCCCTGTTTGACCAAAAGGTTGTGTTTTGTCCTGTTATTAAACTTGAGTCTTTGAAATAAAATGACTTTATTTTTGACATACACACATCGGCCAGTGCTAACATTGAAACACAGTGCCTATATTTGCTCATGACAATTAATGTTCAGGAAGCACGCTCTATAAGGGTTATTCAAGGGGCAAATAATCATTGCCTCGTCAAAATACATCACATAAAGACACATTATTGGGAATCATTGTCAAAATGTTCCTTCAAAGCCTCTCTGATTCAAATAGCTTCCTGCTGTGTCCCTCTAATTGCCCTTGTATCTGGCTGCTCAAAATCAGCAGCCAGCCAATCAGTCTCAGCGGTCCATCCCTGGGGAAACTTTTTCCCCTTCACTTCACAAATACTATGTAGAATATAGCAGGCTGCAATAACATTGAAATATTTTCCTCACTGAAGACTAACCAGCCAAAAAGACAGCATCAGCGACCTTTTAATCGACCAAAGGCACATTCAACGGTCATTCGGCACCTGCTGAGCCTGTTGTTGAAACACTCCTTGCTGCTGTCTAGGTTCCTGGTATAAGGCTTCATGAGCCACAGGAGCAAGGGGTAGGCGGGGTCTCCAAGGATCACTATGGGCATTTGCTCATACCCCATTGGCATCTTCTGGTCTGGAAAGAAAGTCCCAGAATGCAGCTTTCTATACAGTCCTATGGTCCAAAAGATGAGTGCATCATGCACCTTCCCTGACCACCCCACACTGATGTCAGCAAAATAGCCCTGATGATCCACCAGTGCCTACAAGACCATGGAGAAGTAGCCCTTTCAGTTGATGTACTCTGTTGCAAGATGGTTGGGGACCAAAATTGGAATAAGCAGTCCATCTATTGCCCTGTTGCAGTTAGGGAATCCCATTACCTCAAAGCCATCAATTATTTCCTGCACATTACCGAGAGACACAGTTCTTTGTAGCAAGATGCAATTAATGGCCCTGCACACTTGCATCACCGCAACCCCCAGGGTGGACTTTCCAACCCCAAACTGATTCATGACTGACCAGTAGCAGTCTGGAGTTGCCAGCTTCCATGGAGCAATCACCACTCGCTTTTCCAGTAAGGGCAGCTCTTATTCTGGTGTCCTGGCACTGCAGTGTTGGGGCGAGCTCCGCACAGTTCCAGGAAGATGGATTTGCCCATCAGAAAGTCCTGCAGCTACTGCTCGTCATCTCATACATGCATCATGATGCTATCCCACCACTCAGTGCTTGTTTCCTGAGCCCAGTACCAACGGTTCACCATGTGCAGCTGCTCCATGAATGCCAGCAGCAATCCTGAATTATCTGTTTCCACACTAGACAGCAAGGCAGGCATCACCGATTCACTCTCTGTATCACAGCTCAGGAAATACTGCAGGACCAGCCATGTTGTGTTCATAACGCTCATCACCAGACTGGTCGGCAGTTCAGGATCCATGCTGTGTCAGGCAGAGGTGGCGGGTGCACAATTTACAAGGGCAGTTGAAAAACAGCATGAAACGAAGTCAAAAACCCATGGAATGATGGGATGGAAAGAATTGCATCATGGGATGGAAAGCACGTCCCCGTGATGTTCTGCGATCCATTCCCAGAGCTCTCGGTAGCAAAGGGTGACAGAGGGTGGCGAGTTGTACAGTGGGATAACTACCCACAATACAACACTTTCTCTGTCAATTCAAGAACAATGACTGTGGACGTACTCTGCTGACACAAGGAGTGTTGTGTGGACATACACAACCAATGGTATTAAAGTGACTTCTGATCATCGACATAACTTAAATTGACTTAACTCATTAGCACAGACATGACCTAACTCTATCTAGTGGAACAGGCTCAATTATGATGGCAGACTAATGAAATAAAGTTTAACAGATAGCCACTGTCTAATTCTCCGAAAAGGGTGTGGGCAGCACAGGGCCTAACCACTACTGGGATCTGTGAAGATGTCTTTACCAACCGTTTTACTAATCAGACCTCAAATGTCCTAATGATCTTCTCTAATTGCTTCATATAACTGGAGAATGCTGTGGCTTAGTCTCTGCTCTTAGAATGGGCATTTCAAAAATGCTACTCTACAAATGATGTGAATACTATTCTAATTGGATTTTTGTAGTCTCTATTCTTTAGTGAAGAAAAGCTAGTATCTGGCCAGAAATACTGATTATTAAATAGCTGGCATTAAACAACAAGATTACATTAAGGGGTGCATTAAAATCATTTATCAATTTCCTGGGAGAATTTTATGTGGGAATTAGGGTGTATTTGAAATTTCCTAATTAGAATGTTCATGCTTATGTTCAGCACTGGGATTTTGTATTCTTCGCTGGCTGTATTGTAAAGAATCCTTATTGAGGTTACAGGAACAAACCATCCCAATGTGAAGAAAGAATAGTAAATATGGCAGGCAACCGGCTTGGCTTAACAGTGAAATCCTTGCTGATCTTAAACACAAAAAAGAAGCTTACAAGAAGTGGAAGATTGGACAAATGACAAGGGAAGAGTATAAAAATATTGCTTGGACATGCAGGAGTGAAATCAGGAAGGCCAAATCACACTTGGAGGTGCAGCTAGCAAAAGATGCTAAGAGTAACAAGAAGGGTTTCTTCAGATATGTTAGCAACAAGAAGAAAGTCAAGAAAAGTGTGGGCCCCTTACTGAATGAGGGAGGCAACCTAGTGACAGAGGATGTGGAAAAAGATAATGTACTCAATGCTTTTTTTGCCTCTGTCTTCACGAACAAGGTCAGCTCCCAGACTGCTGCACTGGGCAGCACAGCATGGGGAGGAGGTGACCAGCCCTCTGTGAAGAAAGAAGTGGTTCGGGACTATTTAGAAAAGCTGGACGAGCACAAGTCCATGGGGCTGGATGCGCTGCATCCAAGAGTGCTAAAGGAGTTGGCGGATGTGATTGCAGAGCCATTGGCCATTATTTTTGAAAACTCATGGCAATTGGGGGAGGTCCCGGACGACTGGAAAAAGGCTAATGTAGTGCCCATCTTTAAAAAAGGGAAGAAGGAGGATCCTGGGAACTACAGGCCAGTCAGCCTCACCTCAGTCCCTGGAAAAATCATGAAGCAGGTCCTCAAGGAGTCAATTCTGAAGCACTCAGAGGAGAGGAAAGTGATCAGGAACAGTCAGCATGGATTCACCAGGGCAAATCATGCCTGACTAATCTAATTGCCTTCTATGACGAGATAACTGG
Organism: Lepidochelys olivacea; assembly: GCF_965140295.1. Lineage (NCBI taxonomy): Eukaryota > Metazoa > Chordata > Testudines > Cheloniidae > Lepidochelys > Lepidochelys olivacea. Next base: position 165,131,963 of record NC_140411.1, on the reverse strand, counting down.
TTCTGTGGATGAGGGGAAAGCAGTGGACGTGTTGTTCCTTGACTTTAGCAAAGCTTTTGACACAGTCTCCCACAGTCTTCTTGCCAGCAAATTAAAGAATTATGGGCTGGATCAATGGACTATAAGGTGGATAGAAAGCTGGCTAGATTGTTGGGCTCAATGGGTAGTGATCAATGGCTCCATGTCTAGTTGGCAGCTAGTATCAAGTGGAGTGCCCCAAGGGTCAGTCCTGGGGCCGGTTTTGTTCAATATCTTCATTAATGATCTGGAGGATGGTGTGGATTGTACCCTCAGCAAGTTTGCAGATGACACTAAACTGGGAGGAGAGGTAGATACGCTGGAGGATAGGGATAAGATACAGAGGGCCCTAGACAAATTAGAGGATTGGGCCAAAAGAAATCTGATGAGGTTCAACAAGGATAAGTGCAGAGTCCTGCACTTAGGACGGAAGAATCCCATGCACCGCTACAGACTAGGGACCGAATGGTTTGGCAGCAGTTCTGCAGAAAAAGACCTAGGGGTTACAGTGGACGAGAAGCTGGATATGAGTCAACAGTGTGCCCTTGTTGCCAAGAAGGCCAATGGCATTTTGGGATGTATAAATAGGGGCATTGCCAGCAGATCGAGGGACGTGATCGTTTCCCTCTATTTGACATTGGTGAGGCCTCCTCTGGAGTACTGTGTCCAGTTTTGGGCCCCACACTACAAGAAGGATGTGAAAAAAATTGGAAAGCGTCCAGCGGAGGGCAACAAAAATGATTAGGGGACTGGAACACATGAGTTATGAGGAGAGGCTGAGGGAACTGGGATTGTTTAGTCTGCGGAAGAGAAGAATGAGGGGGGATTTGATAGCTGCTTTCAACTACCTGAAAGGGGGTTCCAAAGAGGATGGCTCTAGACTGTTCTCAGTGGTAGCGGATGACAGAATGAGGAGTAATGGTCTCTCAAGTTGCAGTGAGGCTTAGGTTGGATATTAGGAAAAACTTTTTCATTAGGAGGGTGGTGAATCACTGGAATGTGTTACTTAGGGAGGTGGTGGAATCTCCTTCCTTAGAAGTTTTTAAGGTCAGGCTTGACAAAGCCCTGGCTGGGATGATTTAATTGGGGATTGGTCCTGCTCTGAGCAGGGGGTTGGACTAGATGACCTCCTGAGGTCCCTTCCAACCCTGATATTCTATGATTCTATGACTCTTAGCCATAGAGGTCCAGGATTTCTAAATATTTCACCTGCTTCAATCTACTTGATAGGTCATCGCAATGTACCCATGTCTCCCACAGGTAACCAATATAGTCAATAGTAGAAACAGATTACAAACAGAAGCAGTGAATGGGGGAGCATGCAGGGTCACGTGCCCCATCAGACAGCTCAGTGACATGGTGCAGCTGGCTCCCCTCCCTAAGGGGCAGCTGAGCCGGCGAGCTGCGCCAGGCAGGGAAAGGCAGAGATAGGAGGAACAACTGGAGGGTCCGATGCTTTCTGTGAGGGGGCAGGTAGGAGGGCTGCTTTCCAGGAGGGGGAACTGCCTGGGAGGGTATAAGCCAACCTGTTCTAGGGTTATGCCCCTCCCACTATCAGAAGGCATGGGTAATCTCTGGGACAAGACTGTGTCATCTACATTCTGGCCTTTGATGGGTGCATTGTGGATCTCCAAGAGGGCTTTGGCCCAGCTCTGTAAAGGTATTTAGGTGCCTAACTCCTGCTGAAATCAGTGAGATTTAAGCACCTAATTTCCTCTGGGGATCTGGGCCTTTGTGGCTCAGGGGGCACAATCCATCCCCCCCAACCCTATGGATGCAAGGTAACTTTGTAAGATGCAGTCTTATCACCCATTATACATCCAGCCTGTTGAGAAGGAGAGAATGGAGCAGTGGTGAGCACAAGGTCTTCTTTTGTGTGTGATTCTTACACGGTCCTTGTGTCATCCTCCTGCTGGGACATCCATGTGGGATCCAGGAACCCTCTGACCCTTCCTAAGGTTCAACTACTTCTTCTCTTTTCCAAAACTGCGCATCTTTGGAAACATGTCGCTCTTGAAAACATTATCACTTTGCTACTGGTTCTGCTGTTAGCTGGCTTTTTGTCTTTTCATGTACCCCTGGGGCCAGGGTAACACATCAAGTCCAGAATCTGGATGGAAGTTCAGACAAAACAGTTTTATTTCCAAAAAATATTTAATAGGGCCAGGGTAACCAATTCTTAACAAATATTTTAATCAACGTTTTTTGCCTCTTCTGTTTAAGGCCAGATTCTTGCCTGGAATAGAATCTGTGGACCTAGCTCTAGGCATCCCTTTCTGGCCCTCATGTAGGGGGAGTGACTAGAGTACACTGGTTTCCTGCAATTCCCTACAGGGTTGTTAATGTAGGAACAACTTAGAGTAGCACTGAAACTGCTCTCTATTATGCGAGAAGCAGAACTGGACCCTGGCTGCCTACAGGATTAGAGGACAGAAAGATAACAGAAAGCCAACTTTGGTCTACTCCATTGGGAGCTGAGGAGAGCCCTAAGACTTTAAAAAGGAGAAGAAAGAGAATCTGGGGAACTACAGATCAGTCAGCCTCACCTCAGTCCCTGGAAAAATCATGGAGCAGATCCTCAAGGAATCCTTTTGAAGCACTTGGAGGAGAAGAAGGTGATCAGGAACAATCAACATGGATTCACCAAGGGCAAGTCATGCCTGACCAACCTAACTGCCTTCTGTGATGAGATAACTGGATCTGTGGAGATGGGGAAAGTGGTGGACATGATATATCTTGACTTTAGCAAAGCTTTTGATACAGTCTCCCACCGTATTCTTGCCAGCAGGTTAAAAAAGTATGGATCGGATGAATGGACTATAAAGTAGATAGAAAGCTGGCTAGATCATTGGGCTCAGTGGGTAGTGATCAATGGCTCAGTGTCTAGTTGGCAGCCGGTATCAAGTGGAGTGCCCAGGGGGGCTGGTTCTGGGGACAGTTTTGTTCAACATCTTCATTAATGATCTGGATGATGGGATGGATTGCACCCTCAGCAAGTTCACAGATGACACTAAACTGGGAGGAGAGGTAGATACGCTGGAGGGTAGGGATAGGGTCTAGAGTGACCTAGACAAATTGGAGGATTGGGCCAAAAGAAATCTGATGAGATTCAACAAGGACAAGTGCAGAGTCCTGCACTTAGGATGGAAGAATCCCATGCACTGCTACAGGCTGGGGACCAACGGGCTAAGCGGCAGTTCTGCAGAGAAGGACCTGGGGATTACAGTGGACAAGAAGCTGGATTTGAGTCAACAGTGTGACCTTGTTGCCAAGAAGGCTAACAGCATATTGGGCTGCATTAGTAGGAGCATTGCCCGCTGATCAAGGAAAGTGATTATTCCCCTCTATTGGGCACTGGTGAGGCCACATCTGGAGTACTGCATCCAGTTTTGGGCCCTCCACTACAGAAAGGATGTGGACAAATTGGAGAGAGTCCAACGGAGAGTAACGAAAATGATTAGGGGGCTGGGGCACATGGCTTAAGAGGAGAGGCTGAGGGAACTGGGCTTATTTAGTCTGCAGAAGAGAAGAGTGAGGCGGGATTTGACAGCAGCCTTCAACTACCTGAAGGGGGATTCCAAAGAGGATGGAGCTAGGCTGTTCTCAGTGGTTGCAGATGACAGAACAAGGAGCAATTGTCCAAAGTTGCAGTGGGGGAGGTCTAGGTTGGATATTAGGAAAAATTATTTCACTAGGAGGGTGGTGGAGCACTGGAATGGGTTACCTAGGGAGGTGGTGGAAACTCCATCCTTAGAGGTTTTTAAGGCCCAGCTTGACACTATGCTCATTGGGTCTGTGGAGCATATCCTCACTAGCAGGGTTTGCATTGACACATGGAGCACTTGGAGACAGCTACTCACAGTGCACATAGCTGAGTGGAATTTTGGGTTGGGCTTGCAATGCCTTATGGGACCAAAACATTGGTGCGGGTGGTTATGGGAACATGACATTCGCCTCCCATGATGCACTTACCTCCTTCCCTGAAACTGATGGCAAACAAACCAAGCCTTTTTCACACCTTTTTTCATAAGCCTGGGTTACCCGCACAGATGCCATAGCACAAAAAGCATGGACCCCACTCAGCTGCACACTTCTGTGAGCACTATCTCGCACCTTAACCTGCTCTATTTACACAGCCAGTACAGGAGCCACCACACTGAACAATGTGCTGCCATGCAAGCAGCCCTATTGGGAGACATAGAGTGGAGCAATTCGCAGTTGCTAGCGACTGTCACGCATCACCTTGACACAGTTGAGCCCCATTTCTGGGCCCGGGAAACAAGCACTGATTGGTGGGACTGCATCTTTATGCAGCTATGGGATGATGAGCAGTGGCTGCAGAACTTTCAAATGCATAAGGTCACTTTCCGGGAACTGCAATGCTGTGTGCTGCAATGATGTCAGCAGAGTTAATACTGGAGTGGTGCAGGAAAGTGTCCTACCATGGTGGATGAAATAAGGCAGCCCTTCCCAGAAGGATTGCAGAGTACCTCCATGAAAGCTTCCTAGAGATCACCATGGAGGATTCCCGGGCCATCCCCAGGCACATAAACAGTCTTTTCCAGAGAGCGCCCTCTCCATAGCTGGAGTGGCCACTGATACCCACTACACCTACTTTTTTGTTCAGAATAAGCCTAAAAAGTAATAGCATGTAACCCGTACAGATTCATTGGAAATGTGTTCTCACCAGAGGTGCCTTCCCCTGCATCACACTTTGCTGCCAACTGGCCTTTGAGGGCATGGGCTCCAGGGTTAAAAACAGTTCTTGGCTGTCGGGGAAAATGGATCCTCCGCTTGCCTGCCTCACATTCTCCTCCTCCTCTTCATCTTCCTCATCAACAATGTCCTTCTCATTGTTGCTTGAGGTCTCCTGGGAGGTATCCACAGAGTGTTTTGGGATAGTGGTGGGATCGCCGCTGAGAATCGCCTGCAGCTCCTCATAAAAGTGGCATGTCTGTGGGGCAGAACCAGAACAACCATTCACCTCCCTTGTCTTCTGCTACGCTTGCTGAAGCTCCTTTATTTTCACGCGGCACTGCTGCGTGTCCCTGATGTAGCCTGTCTCTCCCATGCCCCATGAAATCTTGGCACAGATGTCAGCATTTCTTCTTCGGATTGGATCTCTGCCTGCACAGACTCTTCTCCCCACACAGCCATAAGATCCACCACCTCCTTTGTACTCCATGCTGGAGCGTGTTTGCAGCCTTGAGTCTCCATGATCAGCTGTGCTGGCGAACTCTCCACGCTGATCAAACCAGGAAATGAAAATTCAAAAGTTCACTGGGCTTTAAAAGGGGAGGGTCTGTTTACTGTGTACCTGGCTGGCATGCAGTGGAGTTGAAAGTGCTCTCCAGAGCAGTCACAGCGGAGCACGGTGGGACACCTACTGGAGGCCAATTCATTCAAATTACACAACACAGTGTCTACACTATCCCCATGTTGACCCATGGATGTCGAATCAAGCACTCAACCTCTCGTGGAGGTGGAGTGCAGAAGTTGACTTTACAGGCCACTTAGATCAATGGAAGAGACTCAGCAGTGTAGACACATACATTGTTAGATCAACTTAAGGCAGCTTATGTCGACTGAAGTTTGTAGTGTAGACCAGTCCTGAGAGAGGACAAACAGATTGTGAAATCCTCATGTTTCTTCATTGCTTGTAATTATTCACACATTTGTTCAGTAACTAATTTTTGGTCTGCAGATGAGGTCAGACCTGTCTATTGGTTTAGCTATAAGAGTTGTGTGGTATAGTTTCTCTTCCCTGATTGGATAAATCTGTAGCAGCCCAACAGCTACAGGGAATTCAGACTGTACAACTCAGAGAAAAATTCCCATGGCACAGCTAACTAACAACAATTTGTAATCTGGGCTTGGTGAATACTGGAGCACTCCATTTTAACATTTGTTTTACATGGTGTGAACTCATACTAGCATGGCTCTAGAATATTCACAGAAAAGGGTGTGAACAGTCAAAGCAACCTTATTAAAAATTCAAATCAGTGCTAAGAGAAAATCTTAGTGTTTGTCCAGCTCTCTTGTTAATTCTTTAGGAGGACAAAATAACTTCCAGTTAGGATATACCACTTTATCTTTGCTGAAATCTCTTATTAAAAATGTGTTAATTTGGAAAAATAAAAAGGGGTGGGAAAGGATATTTTATACACGGACACAGTATGATCTAAGTTTATCATGTTGTGAAATAGCCATTGTTAAATATGGTTTCCATTTGAACTGCTATAAAATATGTAAAGAAAGCATTTGTGTGTCTGGTTTAAATGAACTATTCTGTGTCTCTGCAAGGGAACACATTCTATGTGGTGAAGGTGGTTGTCTTTTTCCATTTCTGAAATAGTTAAACTCTCAAAAAGATGGTCAGAGAACTAATTACAGCCCCTGTATGTTGTTCTTGTCAAAAGCAAAAGGAATCCTAATATTCAAGACATTCCTAGTGGTAGATATTTGGAGCTGTGACTGCCAGATTAAGTGTTCAGTGCGCAAAGTGGGGAACTCTAAGAAAATGGTGCCAAGAACTACTACTGATAGCTCTAGAATGGCGACAAATGTGGGACCTGATCTCTGCCCTAAGATTTGATGACTGCTTGATTCTCCTCAAATCCTTGCCTTTAATGCCTTAGGACATGCATCAGTTTAAAGATGCCTTTTCATCAGTGTTATCACCAGGCACTGTGCTTATTTTGTAGGTTCAACCCATGGATATGACTTACTGTAATTCTTTCTGTAGTCAGCATCTTTGGAGCACACACATAATTTGTGGGCCACTGGTTATGAACACAGCTGCTCAAAAAACCTGATATTTGAAACGATTTTTGGTAGGAGTGAAATGGACCCATTTTTCCAAAAATGGGACAATTTCAATGACAATTTTGAATTTGGTTATAGAAACCAGCTTTTTGATATACCAAAAAATTCTATGACCTTTTAGGTAAGTGTTTGGTTAACAAAAATATTAAAATTTGACCCAAAAATAGTGTGGGTGGGAATGATAGAACTGTTTTTCATGACTGACTGCAAAAGAAAGTTAAAACTTTATTTCTGGGACTCATATTGGGAGCACTGTATTCTTTCAGTTTCACAGTTTTATTTTTTCCAAATGCCAGGCAGTGTCAATGTGCAAGCTAATTTCTGCATATCCCACACATTCTTCTAACCTGATTGTCCGTTGCAAGATTTTGGCACCCTTTCTTGCAATGCCTGTTTTCAGTCTGTGCTTTACTTTTGTGTACATCCTGCTGTGCAATAACTTTATCCATGGTTTCTTGATTATCCTCTTTACCCACAGCATGCATTTACACTTTTCCCTATTCCTTCCAAGGGTAGATTTTGTATGGCATTTTCACAGTTAGCACAAAATCTCTCAGCAAGTATTCACATAGCTTCACAGTAGATCTAAGCAGGGAATTTCTTAAATGGACTAAAATCAGTTTGAAGTTTGTGACATATCCCTTAAAACTTTGTTGCTCCTTTTATAGACTTCTGTGGATAATAAATCTTTCATAAGTTTTGTTCTTTCTGGCAGTGCAATAAGCCTCAAGTTGCACTATGAATCTATCAAAAACTTTACTGGACATGGAGGAGAGCTTCAGCCTGATAAAAATATCTAGAACCTCAGACCCAACTACAGTTAATCATACCTTTGTCCTTTCCATGCTGATTGACAGGGAGAGATGTAGTCATGCTATACCTGACAAAACCCTCGGTCAATGAAGCAAGTGGGTAAAGTGGGAGGCTGGGCTTGAGGGGCTGGGAACAAGCAAAGTTTACTTGCTGGGCAGCACAGTACTGCTGCCAGAGGTGCTCTTGTAATTTGTTGCTGGTACAGGCAATCAGCAGATTACCACCCCTGAGGAGCCAGGAGGTGGTTAAGCACTGGAGTAAGTTGCCTAGGGAGGCTGTGGAATCTCCAGGTTAGACAAACACCTGTCAGGGATGGTCTAGATAATACTTAGTCCTGCCATGAGTGCAGGGGACTGGACTTGATGACCTCTCGAGGTCCCTTCCAGCGCTACAATTCTATTAACTGTATCTGAAACATAACGCCTTTGGGCCTACTTCTGGGGTGAGGCAGCTCCCATGTCACCTCTTGCTCACTGCTGTGACTGAAGTCACAATCTAGCCCTAAGTAATGAGTTACACGCTGCAACTCACTATTGTGTCTCCTCTTCAAACTGAAGGGGACCTTGAGCCTGATGTAACCACCTCGTACATGCTTTGGTGTTAGCACAGTAAGAACATAAAGCTCCCTGCATATCTTAGACCTTTTCTTGCCCTTCCCTTTCTCCTTCTTTAAAAGAAAGGAGTTTATTGCTTGTTGGTACTCCAAATGATGGCTTTCCTGCAGCTAAGTTTGCTCCCTCTTTGGCAAGAGCAACCCTGGTGTCTTGGAGTTTTCCATTTGGAGCACAGAACTTACTGGTGTTTACCAGGTTTCACACGTTCACAGTACAACATGTGGGAAATCTACATTACTAGCAGGAGACTATTTATGATATGGAGTTCAAAGGGTTTGAATGGTGACAGAACAGACTGTGCAGTAAGAAAACAGGCAAGGCTCATAAAGCTGGTATCCTACACACCTCACGGACTAGGGAATAGACCCGCAATGGAACACGTTTTCAGCAATACAGGCACAGGATAATTTATGGGCATTTATAATGCCAGCTACTAATGTTAAAAATGTTACATCCTGTGTAGAGGTGGGCAAACTAATGAACCATTAAGTCTGGCTTCAGCTGAAACCTGGTTCTGTCTCGGCTCTGTGCCCGTGAATATGAAAGAGGCAGGTAGAGCCAAAGGAGAGAGAATTGTCTGGCATTACATCCTGGCGGTCACAGTGACCTTACACATATATCATCTTATATGTTTTTTTATACTGCATATATATATTCAACTCCAGTGGCATGGGTGATGATTAGCCTGATTGTACTAAGACAGATCCTTGGCTTGTCACTGTCTTAGCTGTAACTTCAAGCATTTTGGCTTGTCTAGGACCAGTGCTTAGACATTATTTGAGATACGTCTTTCAGCAGGTCCTATGTGTGGGACAGTCAAGTATAATGAAGCTCTTCTCCTTCCTTTCTCTCTCCTCACCCCCCTCCCACCTGTTGAACTCTCACAAATGTATTTACCTGCTTGTCTAAAGATATTTGGAATTACAGAAGACTAAGTGATATTTAATGTTCCAGATCTCAGTAGTGAGAAATTTTCACCTAACAGAAGAGGATCTTTAAATAATTTTTTTTAGCTGAGATAGACCCAAGCTGCAAAGTTTTGTATTAGGATTTCTAAACAGCCCAAAGTTTGAAGCTGGGATTTAGGTCTAGGCATTAAGACAGCAATCATTGGATCCAGATTTGGGTTCAGGCCTTGAGCTCTTCCCAAGATGGAAGGCAGAGAGGAAGGGACATGGGAGGATTAATTCAGACTCCTCTCTGGGCTTTAGAAATCTACGCCCATCACTTACCAAAACATTCTTGACAACTCTTTTTTTCAAATAAGATTTAATAACAGAAATTTAAAAAAAAGTCTCCCTACAGACTTTTGTTAGGTTATACCAGGGGTTGGAATACACTAGTCCCACCGACAAAACTTCTAGGTAAGTGTAAAGACACTTGACACAGACTAGGCCGTATATGCACATAACATGTATTTCTCACACACACAATTTTTTAACATTGAACAAAGGTTGCTAAATTGCATATCCCAGCAATGCAAACAATAAAAAGCAAGGAAATAGGTAGTTAAATCATCAGATCCTCAATTTCACACCACTCAGCAATTCCCCTTCACAACCTCCACTACCTCTTACACATCACCCACATATTCCAAATAACCAAGCGGTATCTTTCAAATGTCATTGTGGGTATTGGTTGTGTGTTCATGTGTTTCCATGATGAACAATGTAGTTTTGGTGTCAGGGCCATACATTACATTGCAAGTAGCTCTGTACATGGTTTGCTATTCATTTGTGTAGAAATTTCAGCTATGAAGTCTCCATATGTTTGTGGATTGGTGTGTTTTATTTACGGTTGGAGTTTAAGATGGGCGAGTGAGTAAATTAATGGGCAGATTGACTGAGGAACCAGCTCTGTAGAGAGTCTTAAGGGAACACTTCAAAAGTCTGTAAAGGAGGCTGTTAGATGGCAGAGTATCAGCAACAGATCTACAGGGACATACAAGATCAGACAGATCAGTATGAGAATCAAGCTCTGAGCCACCACACACAGTAAAGAACAGGACAGCCAAGAGAAATAGGTGGTAGTAAGGCAATGTGTTACACTTTAGAAAGAGTTTAATCTTACAATCAGTATGTAAGAGAACAAAGCTGCAACTACCCTAAAGGCCAGCAGTTGTTACAAAGAAACACACAAGGAAAGTGTATTGAAGAGTTAGGGGCAAATCTTTTCCTCGGTGATCAACCCAAGTATCCATGTCAGGCCATGAAGAGACATCCAAGGAGGAGTCAGGGCAGGAAGGGAAGTTCTGTTCATGGTTTCAGTGACTCCTCAGTCCCCCCCATTCCCCCTCCAAGACTGAACAGCAGAGGATCCAAGCAACAGCAGCAGATTTTGTGGCCAGCTTTTCCTTGCCCCCAGTCCTCCTCCCATCCTGTGTGCTGTTGCACGGGGATCCATCCTGCATAGAAGGGATACACACCCTATGAAGCCTCCCCAATTTCTGCCCTCCTCTGGTAGAATGAAAAGTCAAGCATTCTGCTGCCTGGGGTTCCTGGGGGACTACTGAGGCAGGTTCAGAGCTTACCTCTTGTTGATCAGGTACATGAGAGCTTCTTCACTAGCCCATAACCACAGTGCAACACTGAGAGGAACTGAGGAGCAACTTCCCTGACAATAGCAAAGTCTCAGAACCATGCTAGAAGAGTGGTTTGAAACTGAGTAAGAGTCCCACAACTCCTTGCACCTGGTTTGATACAGAACCATGGCTGAGCTTTGCTCAGGGCCTTTTTGATTTGACTACCATTGTTCATTCGCCTCCAGGAACTGTATAAATGGTACCTGGAGGGTTACTGTGAACATACTAGACCATGCAAGTAAAACTAAATGAGTGTTCCGCACCTGTGAGCAAGGCTTTGGGAGGGAGCTAGGTGAGGAACAGAACCTGCTGGTTCTGCACAGTCATGCTTTCCCTCTGCCTTGCAAAGACCTCTTGGAAACAGAATTCCACAGTTACCGTGTCTGAGTACTTCTGCCCTTTTATGATGTGAGCTCAAGTCTATAAGGAGTTAGGATGGCCTAGTGGACTGAGCACTGGTCTGCAACTCAGAAGAGTGGCATTCTAGTCCCAGCTCTATGGGCCTGCTGGGTAACTGGGGAAGACACTGTGCCTCAATTTCCACATCTGTAATATGGGGATAATGCTACTTACATCTTTGGTAAAGGAGGTTCAGTTAAAAAGCTTTATATTATACTCAAGGAAGAAATATCATGATTGGCTGATTACTCAAAACATCTTCAGAAACCTAGTCTGTCAAGAATGCTCTCTCCCTGTCCCTTATTCCACCCCCCTGCGCACACACACACACATCCTCTCTTATGCAATAGTACCAATGGCCTTCAGAGTGACCAAAAACAAGGAGGGGCACAGGGGGAGAAGCTGGGTTTAAATGAGCCTTATCAGAACCAGTAAGTGGATCTGGCTTGAAATAAAAACGGTTCTCAGCACATACTTAGAGAAAATACCTCCAGGAATTGCATTTTTGCAAAGAGAATAGGAGTTTTGATCAGGAGAGGCCAGGCGCACTTGGGGAGGGTGGGAAAGCAGCAATGGTAAAAAAGGAAGAAAAAAAAACAGAAGAAAAAAGTATGGGAAAGCTTCAGAGTGCAAACTGTCCCTGGTGAGCTTCCTTTTGTGGTTTTGGTAGTTTGGAAAATCTGTGGATCTCCTCTTGATTTCCACTTCAGTCTTTGCTTTGCTTTGTTAAGCTGAAAGCTTTCTAAGGCTACGATCAGCACCCTTGTACAGCCCTTCTTCATTCTGGGATCTCTGTAGAAAGTGATCTGAAGAACAGACACTGTCACTGCAATGCACAGCAAAGTGCGCTAGCAGTACTGAAAACCGCCAACAACTCAAAAATCATGAGTCAGGCCCACAAAAATCGATTAACTTTAAAAAGATTCAAAAGTCATTTTTTAATTTGCCTTCTGGTTTGAGCCTTTAAGGTTCATGTTTTCTGATTTTTCTCTGCAACCAGCATGATTAGAAACACACTTAAAAAGAAAGAAAGAAAGAAAGAAAGAAAGAAAGAAAGAAAGAAAGAAAGAAAGAAAGAAAGAAAGAAAGAAAGAAAGCTCATAATCACATGATGCCAGCAGCTGGAGAGTTGAGAAAAATACAAGATGTCACGAGACTCATTTCACACACACACACACACACACACACACAGAAATTTGCAACACTGCATGGATTCAGAATATGGGGATCATGTCCAGAGGTCAGGGAGTTGTGACCACCCTGTCTTTCTCAGGTTGTTAAATGAGAAGGGGAGCATGGGTCTCATTTTTTTAAAAATAAACTGGCATGGGGCTACCCTTTCACAACACAGCAAATATGGATACCTTAGGGAACAACTTCAGAAGTTATTTTTTTCTTCTTTATTCAAAAACAAAAGATCATCCTATCTTAGGCCAACTAAACATGCTATTAAAACATTCTAAGTACATGTTAAAAGAAAAGGAGTACTTGTGGCATCTTAGAGACTAACCAATTGATTTGAGCATAAGCTTTTGTGAGCTACAGCTCACTTCATCGGATGCATTCAGTGGAAAGTACATGTTGACTTTCAATCTGTCTGAGCTATTTCTCAATATATGGGATTTTACAGAAACCCTTAACAAAAAGTTTATCTTGCTAAAGTTCTGAGGTTACGTAATAATTACAGCATGTGCTTAACCGGCCCTGCAATATATAGGCACCGTTTGCACGAACTGCTCTAAAACATACACTAAGCCCTGTAACATAGCAAAGATTGCTCTGCCACCTATTGGTCATGAACCTGAAAGTCTTTTTGATTATCACCCTTTGGCAATCCAAGGTTCTAAATGGTGATTTCCACTTGTTTTTCCTCTTCTTCTTCAGACAGAATGGGATGTCTTGTGAAAGCAAGTCCTATTTCAGTACCAGCAGGAAGAAATAAGGCAGATATTACACTATACTTAGCTATACAATTCATATATACTGTAACAATGTTTTTTAATGCAGAGTAAATCCAAGCTTAAAACAGCTACATCGTCTAATTAAAACCTAGCCCTTATATAGTCTTTTCATCCATAGATCTCAAAAGGACTTTACCAAGGGGATAAGTTTCATTACAAATGGGGATTCTGAGGCATGGGCAAGTGAGGTGACCTGCCCAAGGTCACCCAGCTGTCCAGTGTTAAAGATAGAAACAGAATCCAGGGTTTCTGAGCCCCAGTCCAGTGCTTTATCCATTAGGCCATGCATCAATGCACTTCTATCTATATACCCTTTCTAGTGCGCTCCATAATAGTTTTGAGGGTGAGAACTTCAGTTTAAATATTACAACAACATTGTCCAGATTCACTATAGCCTCACCTGGATTTTCCTTGATTCTTAGAGAGGAATTGGTGACCATCTGTCATGGAAGAGTTGATTTTTAAATACACTTTCATTGTGGTCAAGATTTTTGCCGAACAGCTTGACAGTTTGCAGAGCCAGGATCTGTGATCTTAAAAGTCACTTGGTATGGAAGGCTGTGGACACTTTGTTTTAGTGAAACTATGTCAGCTCAGCTCAATCTGTTGTTACAATGGGGGTGAGTAAACACATAAGAGTCAGAATGCTAGATGCCATTATTCCCAATGTGCCCTTGTGGTTTCTGGAGTTCCGTTCCTGCTGCTCACTACCCCTCACATTTCAACCCCTGGTCCCTCCTCCTGGTGCACTTCTTCCACAGAGAGGACCACTGTTAATTGGCACTTGAGGCACTATGATAGATGGAATCTCCTGGCTAGTCCGATAGATGAACTACAGTCACTTTTTGCAGGTCCTGAGATGATAGCAAAGACCAATTTTGGACCTCTTGCCCCATCTGCACGTGAAGTCCGTTGTAGATGAATATGCGCTGCGTTTAGCTTTACGCCTCACACATCTCCCCTTGATTGCAGCAATCCGCAAGCTCTCGGAATCTTTTGGTCTGGAGGTGCAAGAGTTGCCACCATCACATCTTCTCATGGGCTAAAACAGGGGTAGTCAATGGGTGGATCACAGACCAAATCCAGACCACCAGATGCTTTTGAGCAAACCCTGACATATTTATTTATTTATTATCACTGTTATTTTTTTATTATTTTCTCTGGAGTCTGGACCTTGACTTTACCTTGACCAAGAAATCTGGATCTTGAAAAAAATTTGACTACCCTTGGCTCTGAGAATGTCTTTGTAACATTTTCTTGGTCTGCCCCTAAAATGAATTAGTCTGCAATTCTTCATAAAAGATGGCCTTCAGTATTCTACTGTCAGACATACCAACCACATGACTGCACCATCTCAGCTGTGCTCACCATAAAAGCTTCAATGCCTGTGATGTTGCAGCACTCAAGGACCTCAGTGTTTGGAACCAAACCTTGCCTTTTAATTCCCATTCTCCGCTGTAGACATTGTAGGTGGAACTGGTCCAAGCGTTTTATGTGGTGTTGATAAGGAGTCCATGTATTTGCACCCATACAGAAGTGTGGTGATGATTATGGTGCAGTAAACATCAATTTTCGTTTACATTCAGTCCAGAGATGATGCTGAAGTTTTCCAAATGCATTGCTGGCTGCACTGATGAGCTCCGTAATGTTGTCAATCATTGCATCTCATGAAATGGTACTGCCTAGGTAGAAAAATATATCAATGACCTTGCATGGTACATTGTTGATGGACACACCTGAAGTAGTTACAGTACTTCTTGGCCGAGGCTGTACTGTGACTTCCATTTTCTTCAGGCTGATTGTTATACCAGAATGTTTTGCTGCACACGCATAGCAGTCAGTGAGCAACTGAATGTCTGAGATTATGGACGAATAAAGCACAGTGAACAATAATTCATGAATAATTGTCTTCATGTTTTGTCTTCACATTCAAGATACCCTCATCCATATGGTACTGCATATAAATGCCACAATCTTGTCTCCAAAACCATCTATTAGAACAGTTGCAAACGTGACGCCAAGTAATGTTGAAGAAAGAACAAAGTCCTGTTTTTCTCCATTGATGACAACAAAGAGCTGAGAAGCAGCCATGGTCAAGGCCACAAACACACATTCCTGCATGTAAAGTTTTAATAATGTTGATAAACTTATTAGGGCAACCAAACTTGCAGAGGACTATCCACGGGTCATCTCAGTTTACAGAGTCAAAGTGTTAGTAAGATTGACAAAAGCTACATACAAGTCTTGGTTCTGCTCATGACATTTCTCATGAATTTACTGGAGTGCAAAGATCACACCTGAAGTACCACGCCCAGGACAGAAACCACATTGGTTTTCAGGAAGTAACTTCACTGCAAGCTGATCAGTTAACTGATTTAGCATGACTTGGATGAGTATCTTTCATAGAGTAGCAAGGAACAAGATGCCACAGCAGTTATCTCAAGATGCGCAATTGCCTTTCCTTTTGTAAGGGAGAATAATAATGGCATCTGTAAGTTCCTATGGCACAGCCTCCTGTTCCCAAAACCTTTAATAGAGACTAGTGAGCTTTCTGGTCAGCTCACGACAGTCAATTAAATGGCAATGACTAGTGCAGGGATGCATCCATGTTGTTTTGTGCTTCTTGTTGAAATATTGTGTTCATGATAACTAGCTGGATCTCCATGCACTTTGTGAGGAGTAGTGTAGCATTTGAGTTCTTTCCCCACACCACATTTACCATTTACTTTAGGCCAAGCTTCACGATTGAGAACTCTGGTATTAAAATTACTTAGGATGATTTATTTGTTGTGTTGATATGCTGACTTCATGGCATTGTCAAAGTCCTTGTAGAATTTTTCTTTGACATCAGGTTATTGCAGGTGCATACGCACTTGTGACTGTTACATGATGTGTAGCTGTCAATTTGAGGCAAAGGGCCATCAGGCAATCATTTATTTCTTTTTGTAGACAATCAAATCTGAATAGCAAAGCCCACACCAATAGATGCCTCTCTTCTGTGGACTTGCCTATTCTGTAAAAAGCATATCTTATTCTACAGTATTATCTGTACATCACTGAGGACTCAAAAAGACAAAAATATTAGCCACTTTCCCCCCATCCCCGATATTGTCACCATCAGCATAGGTCTATCCAAAACCCACTGAAGTCGGTGAGAATCTTTCCATTGAGTTTGATGGGTTTTGGATCAGGCCCCATGAAATTACAATTAACTGTTTATTTTTCTGATGTGGGGACAGTATGAGGAGCCTGGGTGACCGGTCCACTTTCATTAATCATTTTCCATCCTTAGGGGCAGGCCTCATATTTAGAGAGTTAGGGTGGCTAGGGTGAAGAATTCTTTGTGATTAACCTGGATCCTCATCAATCTGGTCTCTGAAACTGGTAAACAAGCACATAGGAGCTAGAATAAAGTTTGCAAAAAGAAAAGGAGTACTTGTGGCACCTTAGAGACTAACCAATTTATTTGAGCATAAGCTTTCGTGAGCTACAGCTCACTTGCATCCAATGAAGTGAGCTGTAGCTCACGAAAGCTTATGCTCAAATAAATTGGTTAGTCTCTAAGGTGCCACAAGTACTCCTTTTCTTTTTGCGAATACAGACTAACACGGCTGTTACTCTGAAACCTGTCAGAATAAAGTTTGTATCCAATTCCTCATGCCCTCCTTAATCAGTGAACTAACCCAGAGAGGTAATACAAAATGGTGGTGTTCTCTGATTACAACAGGACTGGTAATAATTTGGGGACCTCCAAAGAGGAATCCTGAGAGTGATGGTTTCTATGTCTGTACAACACCTAGCACAATGGGGGCCTCATGCACAAGTAGGGCTCCTAGGTGCTACAGTAAGATAAATAATACTTTAGGAACTAATTTATCCAGCTGAAATTCTCAGATAAATTAAGATTATTTTTGTAACAGGGTGGACTTCCCGCTGGACACCACCTTGTGGCCAGGCATGCCATAGGAGCTCTCTCGCCACCTTCACCGTCTCTAAACAGCTGCTCTTCCAGTGACTCAGCCTTCCAGCCAGGTCATGATTTAAGTTCACCTCTTCCCAGGTATTACTGTCCAGACTCAAAGGAACAAAAATCTCTACCCTTCCCAGAATCACCCCTCTCCCAACTCGTCACCCCTCCCCTGGGCTCTTCAGACTCTCTCCTCACTCTGACACAGAGTGCTGCCTCCCATGGCCTTCTGCCTAGAGGCCCAGCTCCTCCTGGGTAATTGATCCTCAGGGCTTCTTCCCTGGAGCCAGTCTTCTTCCAGGCCAGCTTTAGAGGTCTGACTCCCTAGCTGCCCTCTCCCTTTATGGACAGTCTCAGGCTACAAGCTCCCTCTTGTGGGTCCTTCTGTTGTTCTTTTCCCCTTTAGACTGGGACTGCTTCCAAAGCCCAGCACTTCAGGGCTTAATTCCAACTTTCAGAGCCCTCTCACCCAGTCCAGCCCTTCTCTCGGAGTCCACTGGCTAGGGATTTTTCCCTTCCTAAACAGCCCAGCTTTCCTGACCTGTTTCCAGACCTCCTTCTCAGGAGAGGATTCTACTCTCTTCTTTCCATTTCCACCTCTCTAACATGAAGACATACTCTTATAGTAGCCACCCAGCCAGATCTCATCTCAAATTGGTCCTGGTCCCTCCTCCAGTTATAACTGGATGCACTTATTGAGCTCTCCTGCTCCTCTGAAGCCCTTTAGTGCATCTGTAGGGTGTAAACACCCCACCACAATTTCATATTCCAGAGCATTCTCTGCAAAAGCAACCATTTTCTTGCTGTTTTCTAGGCTGAGCAAATCTAATATTTGACTTGCAGAATAACAGATTTCAAAACCTGGATGAAAATTCTGCCATTTTCCTTTTACATGTTTCTTAAACTCCACATATAAGGCTTAAATTTCTAAATCTTGCTTTATTCCATTTGGTATTGTCAACTTTGAAATCAGGACCTTGTTGTAATAGGACAAAAGTCTTTATGTTCCTTCCTTTTTGGAAGCGTATGTAAGCATATAAAAGCATTTCAGAGTGAAATAAGGTGAACTATTCTTTACTACAAGATTTTTTGGCCCCCTGTTCCACTTTGAAGAGTGAGTACTTTAATTTGATTCTGCAATTGTAGAAAGTGATTTCTGCTTTATTCCTTAACGAATGTTAGCAGTATATTATCTTATGGAAGTTGATGTTAGTTAGCTTTGGATCAGGCCTTTACTGCATGCAACTTTTGATACTGCACAAAAATTCAGATATGACAAGAAAAACTAAGCAAGTTTCCAAAAGCATCAGCTCTTGCCTGTCTGTGTACAGTTCACAGTAATCTCCATTTAGTGCCTCATTGACATAAAAAAGGTTTTAAAGGAAACAATGGAGCAAAAGTGGTTTTACCTTAAGATTCAGACAAGAGATAAGTGTTTTTAATATCCCTATAAACATGAAGTCATTAAATGCACTTTAGCAATCACTGTACTGTACAGTATACGGACTGAATACCTGACCAATGTCACCCAAGATTACCTCTCTAAGCACTCTGTACTGCACTAATTGATCTCTTAATTGGCTCAGTCAACACAGCAGTCTCCATCACACAACAAGCACTAATTGCTACAAGCTTGCTTTTGAAATGTTAAGTACTTTGACGACAAGGCATATGTATATGCTTGAATTGACTGTACAATATATGCTGGCAGAATGCAGGTTTGTGTCTTCTTTACATGAAAAGGTAGGATATATTAAGATTCACAGACATTCTTGTGGGTAGACAGACAGATAAGGATTGCTGCTTTACATTAACAATGGTATAGTTCTTAGCGAAAAATCAAAGCATTTTACAAAATCCAAAAAGTCATTAAAGAGGAAATAAGCAATTATTTGGATTAACTTTTAGATAGAAAGTTACAAACAAATAGGAAGCTTTTTTCATAAATCTATATCTATAAAACTTATCCTCAAACCAACCAAATGACTGTTTGGCTGCTGCATGACCCAATTTAGAACACAATGAGCCAAAAAGAGACAATGTGGAATCACTTAGTCTTTGTAATGTACCTGGATACTGGATAATCATCATTTAAGTGAGGGCAGTTTTATATGGTCTCTCAGCTCTGACAGATCTCAATATTAACAGGATGGAATCTGTTACACCCCTCAGGGTAAGATTCATTACCTCAGTAGGTGGATCAGTGGCAACTAGTCTGACAAAGTGCCTCCAAGGGCTGGCCTATGCAAGCTAGTTTCATCCCTTTAACTTAAGGTGTGATTTTTAAACCAATGTAGTTCAACTGGTGCCAAAAGCTGTACAGACACTCTTATTTCAGTTTAGCTTAAGTTGAACTGATTTAAGCTAAGCCAACATATGCCATTCTTAAACCACAATAAGAAGGTCCACAAACTTTGGCGTAAGATTTAGGTACAACCTCTAAATCAACACCTAACTGATCCCCAGCTGGCTCCAGTTTGGTGTTGAGACAGACTTGGATACTAGTATTATAATCTCATTAGCCAACTGTGGCAAATTCAGATCTGGTGGGTTGGAGCTGGTCAGAACATGAAATTTTGTCAGACTAGGCTGATTTGTAAAGGCAGAAGTGTTTTGTGCAGATGTATTGGTTTCAACAAAGTTTTCACTGGGATGATTTGAGAGAAACTCTTTAGTGTGGGAGAGCTCGGTTCAAATCCTTTGTCTTCCTAATTCAGGATGATCTGGGATGAAAACCTGCACAGACTCGGGCCCGGCAAGGACTTGAATGGAGGGTCTCCCATATCCCAAATCAGGGCTCTACCCTCAGGCTATAGACATATACCCACACCTGTCCCTAATGAAAAAGCTCAGGTTTCAATCCAGAAATAGACTGACAATTCGTTTTTGCAAAAATGTTCAAAGGTTTTTTTTTCACTCCAGTGCAGAATGAAAACAAAAATTTTGAAACCTCAAGTTGGGGCTATCAGAATTGTTGTCTGTCAACTCTAAGGTTAGCATCGATGCAACTTAATCTGTTTAAATCAGGGCTAACCCTGGTCTGCAGTGCATAAAATTGCCCCTTTGTAGAACAGTATTTTATTCATTTATTTTTAAAATGATTATTGTGTTTCTGACTTTAATTGATCCCAAGCAGGATCAGGCTGCTAAGTCAGGTTCTGCAGATATATGCTCAAATCCTAGATGAATTTGCTTTGTCTCTTACTTTACACAAAATATTTATTTTAATACAAAATAAGATAATGGATCTAGAGAAAATACTGAAAGTGTTAAGAGGCACTTTAATACTTTTGTCTGCTGAAGTGAACATGATGAATTAAATAGACAGCTGTAAATAACGTTAATAAGAATCACTAGAACCACTGTTAGACTCCCTAAAATCTTGGACTAAGATGTGGCAGATAAGATAATGCATGGCACTTACGAAAACAAAGGTCCAACTCTTATTGTTGAGAGCTAAATATATCAATCCCTCATATGTTGGTATTCTTAAAAAGGAACCTTTAAGCATCTAGTTCTATGACATCTCATCTAAGTTATTTGTATTCATAAATGGTGATTAAATCATGTGAGCGAAGAAATCCAGTTTAAATAAGACTTGAGAACCAATTACAGAACGTGGGCTTACTTATTATGGCCATAGCTCAGCAAAGCACTTAAGCATGTGTTTAAGACTGTGCTTAAGAGCTTTGCTGACTCAGGGCCTAAAAGCCTGATTCTGCACCCATAGACGAAGGTTTCTAACCATCAGAGGAGTGAAGTTTTGGAATAGCCTTCCAAGGGAAGCAGTGGGAGCAAAAGACCTATCTGGCCTTAAGGTTAAACTCAATAAGTTTATGGAGGAGATGGTATGATGGGATAATATGATTTTGGTAATTAATTGATCTTTAAATATTCATGGTAAATAGGCCCAATGGCCTGTGATGGGATGTTAGATGGGGTGGGATCTGAGTTACTACAGAGAATTCTTTCCTGGGTATCTGGCTGGTGAATCTTGCCCATATGCTCAGGGTTCAGCTTATCACCATATTTGGAGTCGGGAAGGAATTTTCCTCCAGGGCAGATTGGAAGAGGCCCTGGAGGTTTTTCGCCTTCCTCTGTAGCATGGGGCACAGGTCACTTGCTGGAGGATTCTCTGCTCCTTGAAGTCTTTAAATCACGATTTAAGGACTTCAATAGCTCAGACATAGGTGAGAGGTTTATCGCAGGAGTGGATGGGTGAGATTCTGTGAGGTCAGACTAGATGATCATAATGGTCCCTTCTGACCTTAGTATCTATGAATCTATGAATCTAAAACTCAATATAAGCATATGTCATTGACATATGAGCAGGGCCAAACTCTCTAAGGACCTTTTCAGTACTAAGTATTTTAAGTTACCACAGAAGAAACCACACATATGAGACAGAGAGAGAGAGAGAGAGAAACTACTGTAGTACAAATCTGAGTAAGAGTCCTCTGTGTATACCAGAGCTAGCCACAACAAGAACATTACACCAGACTGACACTGTCCTGCAGTAAAGGTTTGTGGGTATCAAAAGCTAGGCTTTGCAAACTAGCTAGTGAGATTAATAAAGCTTCTTTCTTTATGTTAATATTTGTATTAGTGGGCTTTTTTAGTGCCATTTGTGAGGGTTTTAGGGCAAGTTACCCTATCAATCATTGAAAGCTTAGTAGGGAGTAAAGCTGTTTGCTCTGAATAAACAAGATCATTCAGGAAAGAGAATACTCTCTCTCTCTCTCTCTCTCTCTCTCTCTCTCAGAAGAAGAATCTGAGCTTCTTAAACTGGCTGGTTTTGGCCAAAAAAACTTGAAAGCAAATGCTGCACTAACTCATGAAAGGATAAAGTGAGGCATGTTAAACTACGCACAGATGTCTGAATCTTACGAAGCTATTCTGTGGTCCTTATGTAAAAGCTGATGCTTAAATGACAAAAATAATCTCCCCTTCTGACTGTCATTCCAAAGTTGTCATTCCAAATGTAACTGGAAATGGCCATGAGGTGAAATCCCACACCACATCATGTTTGTAACACACTTAAGCGCATCTCTAAATAAACTTCAGGTACCTTCTTACAAGGGCTTTGTCCCACCCCAAGCAATGGATAGCTTGTTGTTGTGCTGCCCCAGGGCAGATCAGATCAGACCTGTATCCCAGGTTCCCCCTTGCTCTGCAGGCGGGGCGGGGAGGGGGAGAAATACAAACACTTGGGCCACTAGTGCAGCTACACTAGCACTGAAAGGATGAAGCCAAGACTCTGCCCATTCCCTGTCTCACCCACTGCCTCCAGTATGCTGAGGGGAGGATATGGCAGCTCTGCAAAGACCACCCCCCAGTCTCCCCCTGCACTGCTACCCAGGATATGGGTAGCATATGATGGAGCACGTGGGGGGTTTCTTACAGCTACCGCTGTCCAGAAAATAACAATTCCATTCCATGCCACTAGTGACGTTTTGAAACATTTTCATTCTGCATTTTACTCCAATGCAGAATGGAAACAAAACCTTTCAAACACACTACAGATGTGTGTCAGAATGGCCATTTTCAGATTGAAACCTGAGCTTTTCAATCCGGAGACTCTCATGTCACGTTGTATAGCGCAGTG
Source organism: Lepidochelys olivacea (assembly GCF_965140295.1). Taxonomy (NCBI): domain Eukaryota; kingdom Metazoa; phylum Chordata; order Testudines; family Cheloniidae; genus Lepidochelys; species Lepidochelys olivacea. Next base: position 165,109,180 of record NC_140411.1, on the reverse strand, counting down.
GTTAGGAGACTGGCAACAGATATGGGGAAACCCAGGGTCAAGTCCCTGCTCTGCTTGATTAAGAGTGGAGTTTTTCAACCCATGTCCTAACTACCAGCCAGAGAGCATGCACACAGCTCTAGGGGAGATTTGGAGTCACAGTTCCTCCACTTCCTTCTTGTTGCTCTGGATGGGAAATTTGCTATAAGCTTTCACTGGGTGTAGCATATGCTCCCCGTCCTGCCCTTGCACTAGCCTACCTCTGCTTGGTGGCATGCCACGCCCCCCACCCACCTGCTCATGGATGGGGGAGCATTCATATGTGCAGCTCCTGCTCTCTTCTGAGTGCCAAATCTAGGGTGCCCTGATGCAGCTGCACAGGAGGGCAAAGAGGTCTTACTTCCCTGTATGGCCATGTTAGGGCCAGTTCAAATATGGTCCCATATTTGGAGTAACCAAAGGACTAAAGTTAAAAGTCTCGAACACCTTTGTAAGTTTAGAAAATGGCAGGTAGGAGAAAGGGGTTAAATGGATCAAATACAGAGTCATAGAAATATAGGGCTGGAAGGCACTGAGGCAGGACCAGGTATACCGTCCTACACCATCCCTGACAGGACTCTGGACTCTCTTCAATTTGTCCACACCTTTCTTGAAGTGTGGCACCCTGAAGTGGACACAATACTCCAGCTGTTATAATCTTATATATATAGATGCTGGGGTCAGGGGGGAGTTATAGCATAGGATGAAGATGGAATAGCAGTTAACGAGCGAGCATGGGGAGGTTGATGCTTATCTAGAAGACACCTTGGAGAATGTACTAAAAACCTTGAAATCCGAGAACAAACATCTACACACAAAACCAGCCAGGTCAAGAAAAGGAGATCACACATGCATGTAAGTGTTTGGAATAACTTTAATTAAAACTTGGTTTAAAAATTAATTCTGGAAGGTGGGTACAATAAAAGGATGGTACAAAGCTCAGATTTCTTCTGGCATGAGAAGTCTCTATCCATTCTGCACTCAGGGATTCTAATATCCTGCTTAAACACTTGTATCATCAATATTGGGAATATTAATCTAATAGCACAGAAATGAGTTCAGAAAGATAGTTGATTTTGACCTTGCTTTCCAAATAAGGTAATTTGTCTTGGCCGGGTTCACTGCCCCTTGAATCAGGTCTTCACACTCCCACTCTTCCTAATCAACCTAAAACACACAAGAAAGCTGGTAAGACAGCTGTGGCAGGCACCATGCAGCCTATCTCTGATTCTCAGCATGTCGTGTCCTCTTTCCTGTTTGTTCTTTTCAACCAAGATAGCTTTGTATCTGTCTACAGAAGATATGAACCTGGGTTTATTTTAGCAAATGGCCTCTCCTACCCTATTTGTCTTAGGCATCTGCTGGGACTGAGAAATTAAAGTTTCACAATTGGTGGTGGGGAAAAAAATACCAGCAGAAACCATGCCTCTCACCGGTGTGGTTTAGATAAAAATGTATATGTCCTTTGTGTGTAAGCTGCTGTCATCCTGCTTTCTGTAGACAGATTTTGAGCCTCACAGAGGTCCAGATCCTCAGCTGATGTCAATCAGCTTAGCGCTGTTATACTCAGTGGTTTCATTGACTGAGTGGAGCTAGGCTAATTGACACCAGCTGAGGATCTAGCTCAGCGGCCATTATGCAGGATATGGTGGACTCCTTAACTAATGCTTTCTTGTCAGCTCTGCCCCTCTTTCACTAAAAGACCCATGGGAGGGCAGGAGGAAAGCTCTGACCATCCCTGCAAGATGTGTGTCCACAGATTATTCCTTCAGGTGTGCAGTGTTTGCCCCATGCATAACAGGAATGAGTTCAAGCCCCCAAAACGTTGCCGAGGAGGAAGACTATGCAGCATGGAGGAGACTCCACAAAGAAGTTAATGTGGTTTTAGCTTCCTCATGGGGTTGGTAGGGAAAGATATGCACCCTCACCTCTCCCCACTTTGCTCACACACATCCTAGACAGTACAGAGGAATCTACCCAGGGATGGCTCCCTCATAGGAATGGGGAGATTGCGTGCAGATATAGGGGTTCTATCCAGCTCCTTATTTAGCTATTATTTTTACTTTAAAGTTCTTGCTATGGTATTTATATGGCCCTATGAATGCACATCCTCTGGGGCAGAACTTCCACTGGGATTTACATTTGACTAGCACTTTTAATTGCATTGCCTGGCAAAGGCAGTGGGAAAGGGGTACTATGGCAAGGGCTGACTTTGCAGAATGGTTCCAAAGCTGAAAAGTGGTTTCCTTATGTTCAACTATTTCCATCTGAGCTCGTTGACAACATGATGCCTATCAAAGCAAGTTTTATCTAAAGCAGCGGTTCCCAAACTTGGTTCACGGCTTGTTCAGGGTAAGCCCCTGGCAGGCTGTGAGACGCTTACTTTACCTAAGCATCCATAGGTCCAGCCGCTCGCAGCTCCAGTGGCCATGGTTCGCTGTTCCCAGCCAATGAGAGCTCCGGAAAGCAGCGCGGCCTAGGCCACTGCTTCCAGCAGCTCTTATTGGCCAGGAATGATGAACCGCGGCCACTGGGAGCTGCAAGCGGCTGTACCTGTGGACGCTCAGGTAAACAAAGCATCTCGCGGCCTGCCAGGGGCTTACCCTGAACAAGCCACAAACCAATTTTGGGAACTGCTCATCCAAAGGGATTTTTGTAGGGTATGTTCTATAGAAATCCTCAGGCATTGACAACTGCAGCATTTTACTTGCTCAATAAAATGAAGGGTAAAAGTGTATGTATTGGTTTTTGTTTTATTAAGTTATATTTCCCAGTAGCACAGAGATGAACTAAAAACCATAGTCATCTATCCACCCTCCCTGCTCCAGGAGTTTGGGGCTTCTGATAAAATGAGACCTAGGTCTGAACAACCACTGATTTTGGTTTGTCAAAATCAACTTGAGGCCAGCTGTTTTACAGAAGCACTTTTGGTTTTGCCCATATTTATTTCAAATGGAGATGGGCCCAGATAAGAACAGTGTGTTCAAACAGCCTCCTCCCCAAACACTGACTTTCAGGAAAACTGAAAACCAGGCTAGCTCCATCCCTGGTTGGGGATTTGGTTTTGCAAAAGCAAGACAACCAATGAGGTTTTGCAAAAAAAATCAATTCCCTGCACTGGTTTTGCCCACTAAAAAAGTATTCCCCCTGAAAAAGGAAGCCAATGCTCCCCAAGTTCACTCTGACAGTAAATTGCTACTCTTGTCTCTAATCTGTTGCAGTTTTGTTTTTGTTTTCAAGATTCTCATTTCCCGCTGATGCTGAAATGACCGTGACTTTTTAGTTAAGATCTTGCTACCCTCTGTGCTAATATTGCAGTTACAATAATCTGATCACAACCGAGGTGCCTGAATGCTCACCATTTCATCTTGGAAGTTTAGTTAGTCCAACAAAGCAACAGCTTCTTGGCTTGGTCATTTTATTCTCTGATCAGGAAAGGGTGAAACTCCATACATGCTATTAACATAAGTTTTAAAATACTAAAGGCCCAGCCCGCAAACCTGTTTTTCTCACTAGTATCCGAACTCACGTGAGTAGTCCCAGGGAAGTCAGGGAGAATCCTGTACATATAAAGACTAATAATATGAACCAGGGTTGAAGGATCAGGTCCTAACACTATGGGTTTTTAACCATATTTCCAAAACCCTAAATATCTGAAAGAAATGATTGCCTCTGCAAGATACTTTAATTATTAATATTAAATCAATCCCTGAAATATCCTTAATGATCCTACATTACAGACTTACAATTTACAAGTTATTTTTAGCCAAAATGCACTGCAAAATTTTAAGCTAATTGCAAAATGTATTCAGGATTGGCCTGATCTGACCTCATATCCAGCCCTGGGAGAAACACTGCTTAGCAGTGTCAGACAAGTATGCAGGTAAGGTGAGCAGGATTTGTCCTGTTTTCTTTTTTCTGGAACTGATTTTCATCTCCCTCACACTGATGTGAATCAGCAGTAACTCCATTTAAGTCAAGGAACTATGCAGGGGTAAAGCTAGTGTGAAGTCAGATTCAGGCCCTCTTTATCTTAAATAAAACTAGTGCATTCATTAATTTTGCTTAGAACATGGCACCAATACACACTTACGTTGTGATTCAGAACTATTAACCCCAGATAGCAAGTAAAAGAATTATGTACTTTTCCTACAAAAATAGTAACTAAGCAGGAGTACCTATCTGCAGGTTCTAGAATCAGATGTATGGTTTGATCAAGTATTACTAAGCCACCCACAAGCTCTTCTTAAGAAGGTTGTTTGAAAAATCTACTCATTTCTCCCATTGCAGTAAAGACTATTAACATCTGTTCTTGGGACAGGTCTGTGATAACTACAAAAATAGTAAGTGCAATATATTTGGCAATTGGAAATAGCACCCTCACTAAGCAAGAAGGCAGGATGGTAACCAAATTTTTAAAAAACTGAATTACAGTGGTAGAGAAGGGCTATACATGAAAACTTTTGTTGGAATCTCCCTCCTCCTTCTCCAGGACAGAAAGATAGGCACTGCTGGATCACACCAGTACAGACTAGTCCAATAGCCTGGCTCTGACAGAACCAGCTGCTTCAGAGGAAGGGGCAAGATACAATTCAGTAGGCAATTATGAGATAGTCTGCCCACAGGGAAAGTTTCTTCCTAATCCCCATTAGTTAGAAGACGGCCTAAACCCTGAAACATGAAGGATTATGGGGGACAAAAATGGAACCCAAATTCATACCACTCCTGGTTTTGTTTTGCTTTTCAAAATTCAAATGCTGAGGTTTTACAAAACCAAACCACCTCAAATTACTCTTTACAGAGAGAGACGGGGGAAGGAAATGTAATATTCTATCTAACCCACAACCCTCAAAACTCCAGTGGTTCAAATAAAATGGTACCTGAATCCAAACTAGCACAGCCTTGCAAACCGGCCCCTACGTATTGATAATACCCCCTTCAGAGAGCAGCTTGCGGGTAGCAACATATCTGTGGTATGCACACTACATCAGGTTTCCCTACAGCAAAGCCTTGGAGATTTGAGCAATTGGAAGGGCTATATATGACCCAAACATTAGCTAATTTCAAAGAGTACAGCGTGAAATATGGTCTATGAATTCCAATAAGCATTGTCTCTGAAGATGACTTCTCAGAATTGCGGAACTCTTTATGGATATTTTAGCAGAGATGGTGCTTGTAAGTAATCTCATTCTAAAGCAGTTCATTTTCAAGAATACACTTACATCACTAATTGTTTCCACAGAAAGTGGTGTTTAATGCAGCAACATCCTCTCATTTTTCCTCTCCTTTCTCCCCCACCTCACTCCAGGGCTTCTATCCCTTCCCTATACAAGAGCCATTTTGTTTGATGTTAAGATTCAGAAATGCATTTCAGTCACTGCCGCAAACCGCTATTTCTCACAGACCCAAGAAAGAAAATTTCTAACAAATAACAGATCAGACTAATTTTACCTCTCTGCTTGCGAATTGTCTGTGAACACAGGGTGATTATTCTCAAATACATTTGCTAGTCAATGTTATTTGCAAAATAATTTTTTACACCAAATCCTGGAGCCAGATTCTGACCTGACACCAATTTTACAGCACTGATTTCAGCAAAGTTATTCCGTATTGACACTGGAGTGAGGTGAGACTCAAGCACTTGCTCTGAAGATTGTTTAGAGAAGGAGCTGGTTTGCAGCCTGGGATATAGGTTGTCAGGAGTCTATTCCTGACCCAGCCACGGACTGTCTGGTGACCTTGGGAAAAATCGCTTGGGCTGAGATTGTCAAAGCTGCCATGGGGAAATGAGTATCCAAAGCCCATAGGCAACTTTGAAAACCTCAGCCTTTATTCATTATTATTATTTATTACCTGCTTTCGGGTAGCACCTAGGGACTGCAGCCAGGGATCAGGGACCTATTGTGCTAGGAATTGTGAAAAACAGAACAAAAAGATGGTTCTTGCCCCAAAGAGCATACGGTCTAAATATAAGTGGAGAGACAGAGGGAGCACAAGGAAACAATGCAACCAGAGGGTGTGTAGGTGAAACATTCAATCTGCATTGGTTAGTTTTGATTGGGGTCACAGACAGTACATTTCCATTGCTGGAATGGCTGGTTTGACTCAGGTATCCAGTGTGAATACTCATGGTTACAAATTCAAAATTCACTTTTACTAATATTCACTTAACATTCACTGTTTCTGCAAGTACTCCTGCCAGTAAACTGGTTTGCTTCCTGATAAGTCATCTAGCAAACAAGAGCAGCAAGAGCACAGCTGAAGTCAATTCATTTTAAAATTCAGATGACTATACACTGGAAAATTATTATTTCATCTGTCAAATTCACACAGGTGGCCATTCCCTAAAAGCCACGCATAGCAGTAGAGATGTGACAGGTTTCAAATAGGGGTGATAGCACAAAGGGCTACATTTTTATACTGTTTCAGATTAACAGCCGTGTTAGTCCGTATTCGCAAAAAGAAAAGGAGGACTTGTGGCACCTTAGAGACTAACCAATTTATTTGAGCATGAGCTTTCGTGAGCTACAGCTCATTTCATTGGATGCATACTGTGGAAAGTACAGAAGATCTTTTTATACACAAAAACCATGAAAAAATGGGTGTTTACCACTACAATAGGTTTTCTCTCCCCCCACCCCACTCTCCTGCTGGTAATAGCTTATCTAAAGTGATCACTCTCCTTACAATGTGTATGATAATCAAGTTGTGCCATTTCCAGCACAAATCCAGGTTTTCTCCTCTGCCCCCCCCCCCCACACACACAAACCCACTCTCCTGTTGGTAATAGCTTATCTAAAGTGATCACTCTCCTTACAATGTGTATGATAATCAAGGTGGGCCATTTCCAGCAGAAATCCAGGGTTTAACAAGAACGTCTGGGGGGGGGTAGGAAAAAATAATACTGTGTTACCCATTTGTGTAGTTGAATGATCATTGTGAATGACACCAAAACATATGTACTCTTTGAGACCCCAGCCTCATTTGGCCTTTGTCATATTACAGCCAGTCATTGGTCAACACATTTTGGGGAATTCTAGAGAAGCTTTTAACTTACATTTGCCACTTAATTGTTCAGTTACCTAAATAATCCAAATTGTGTTGAACAAGTTACCCGGGAAAGAATTTTCTGTAGTATCTGGCTGATGAATCTTGCCCATATGCTCAGGGTTTAGCTGATCGCCATATTTGGGGTCGGGAAGGAATTTTCCTCCAGGGCAGATTGGAAGGCCCTGGAGGTTTTTCGCCTTCCTCTGTAGCATGGGGCACGGGTCACTTGTTGGAGGATTCTCTGCTCCTTGAGGTCTTCAAACTACAATTTGAGGACTTCAATAGCACAGATATAGGTGTGAGGTCTTTTTTAGGAGTGGTGGGTGAAATTCTGTGGCCTGCATTGTGCAGGAGGTCAGACTAGATGATCATAATGGTCCCTTCTGGCCTAAATATCTATGAATCTATGAAACTGGATTGTTCTTCATAATTAGCTTGGTCCAAAGCCTGCTGAAGTCAGTGGAAAGACTTTCACTGACCTCAATGCACACTGAATCAGGCCCTGAGGGTCTAATCATGTTAGGCAATGAACATCCTCAACTCTCATGATTGCCTTGCATTTAAATGTACTATACTTGTCCTGAACTTGAGCCGAGCATTCTCCGCTCCTACTGACTTCAGCAAGAACCAAGGGGGTATAGCAACTTGCAAAAGCTCAGCCATTCACAGGAGCAAACCTATAGTGGACTCAATCCTGCTTCCATTGAAGTCAATGAGAGTTTTGCCCTTGATTTCAAGAGGAACAAGACTGGGCCCCCGGTCTACAAAATTTGAAGTACCTATTCAAACTTCAAGAAAGAGCTTCAGGTCACTTAAAACCTCTAAAAATGTGATGCCAAAGTGTCTGGGATCAGGTGGTTAAAAGCCTGTTTTCAGAAAGCAGCCTGCCTTTGTGTGCGTGCACCCTTCAAGCACTAACACCTGTGTGTGTACACTTGCTAGATTTGACACCTGGACAAACAGTTGATAGAAATGACATGCACCAAGCCCGCTTAAGCAGGTGTTAATGCTTGAAAAGTGCATAGGAGACCTTTACACTCAACTCATGGCAGCACAAAAGGAAGCCCTGGGCTTTTTAAAAATTGGGGACTAGTGGTCAATGGTACAGATCTCCTCAGCTGTTACAAATCAGCATTAGCTCCATTGAAGTCAATGGAATTTTTATACCAGTTGTGGATTCTGGCCCACTCTATTTTATATTAACATTTATCACTGGGAAATTCCAACTGCCTTTCCAAGGGAGGGTAATGTTAACTATTTCTAGACTGTCATATAAGAAAAGATCCTAAAATCCCTGTGCAGAAAATCAAGTGTTGCCAACTCTCATGACTTTATTATGTGTCTCATACTGTTTGGTGTTTTTCTTGAAGTCCCAGCTCCTGGAGTCAAGTAATTATGTAAAAATTTCACCTTCTTCTTTTATGTTCCTAGCATTCATGACTGTTCAGAAGGGTCATGTTTTCAAGCCTAAGGGTACCCGGAAGACTCCGAGAAGGCAAATAAAACCAAACCATTAATAACAATTGTTTTTTAAGTATTACAATTTTTGTGAGGCTCGAATCAGGTGTTGAATGCTTGGGACTGGCAATGTGAACATCGGAAAAACAGCTAATTCAGAGGCATTTGGTAATCTCTAGGAAAACATAATTTATGTACTTCCTTTCCTCAAACTTCCTCCTAAAGCTAGAAATTCAACAGTTAATGCTTTGTCAGCAAATTTCTCTTGCCATTCTTTCCTCCTTTCTCTTCACAATCGTTGCTTCCCCTTCCCTGCCTACTCTGCCTCTGACACCGAAGCCACATCAGATACTAAGAACGATAAACAGGCATTCAGCCTCTCTCTGTCAGTACACTCGGAGCTGTGCTGCATGTGAGCAGCAGCCACTATGGACAGTTGCAGCAGGACAGATAAATTTTAAGCCTTCCTGTTTCGTTTCAGCTGAATGAATGAAAGAATGCCGTTGCTCTTGAGTGACCTGAGGTGGCAAAACAAGGGTTCTGTCCGAGTTCCCTTTTCTTTAGCTTTGTGCACAAGCTTAAAACCTTGAAGATTTGGCATCAAATGGTTTTAGTAATAGATCTTTGATTTCTAGCTCTCCTAGGCTTTCCATGGGATACTGAAGTTTCCTCCATGCCCTTTTTAAATAGGATACATGACATAGCAACCAAGGGCTCACGTGTAAAAAACACAGCACGAATTCAGTCCTACAAGGGAGAAGAATGGAAACATTTAGACAGCCTCAAGTAAGCTAGAAAAACTGAAGGTCTATCAACTTTCTGAAGATATTAGGCCCAACCAGTGGAACTCTAGTCATAATAAAAGAGGCAGCATTATAGCAGTTCAGGGCCAATTGCTGCAGCACAGGAAAGGGACTTAAGCAATGATACCTATACTGGTAACAGGCCAGAAAACCTCTGGTTTTACTGTTCTGGGATAATTGGCTCTTCAGAATTCCACAGCTATGAGATAGTTCAGTTGGATGCACCATACATCCAGGGAAATTGAACTGATAGCACATGAGGAAGTGTGAAGTGAAATGGGAGATACAAGATAGGGTGAAGTAATGCATGCAATCGCCAACTATGTAACCACAATATACTGATCATTATATTTTAAGTCTTCCACTTGAGTGCCTCAAAGTACCTTACAAATATGAAATAACCCTGATAGCTCTGCCCATCATGAGGTAGGTAAGCATTATTAACAATCCCGTTTTACACATGGGGACACTGAGGAGCAGGGAGGCATAAGCCTGAATTTTAAAATGAATCCTGTGGAAAATCTTCTCCCAACTCTCTCTTAGGGCTTATCTACACTTATGGTGGTGCAGCTGCGCTGCTGTAGTGCTTAGTGAAGCTGCTAACTACACCGATGGGAGAGCTTCTCTTGCCAGCACAGGTACTCCACCTCCCCGAGAGGCAGCAGCTATGTCAACAGGAGAAGCCCTCCCATCGACACAGAGCTGCCTACAGCAGGGCTTAGGTCAGTATAACTATGTCACTCAGTGGTGTGGAAAATCTGGTAACACACCTGAGCGACGTAGTTATATGGACATAATTTGAGGTGTAGACCACAGTTTATTGTCAGCCTGTGGAGGTAGGCTTCTCCTCATCAAGGACACTTAGGATTAGAATTGTATTCTTCCCTGGTCACATAATTAACCACTTTAAGCAACAAACACAAAGAAAATAGTCCAACCCAAGGTCGGTCAGGCAGGCTGTCCCCGACCTCAGGGGGATTGCCCACAGTATTTCACAGATGGAGGAAGAGTTGTCCGCTGCCACTGATGTTAATAATCTCCCTCTCCAAGACATTCAGTGCTAATGCCAAAACCCTTGTCCCACTTGTGCCATCCCTGGATTTGGAGCCAAATTCTCCAGCCTTCTCTCCAGCTGAGGGAGATTGTTTTGGTTGGAATTAGATGGGCCTGCTCCAAGTTCTTCAGCTCTTGTAAATTCTGCCAGGGCTCTAGGATCTCAGTCTTAGCAGCTCAATCAGCAGTCGAGGAGAAGAAAATAAGTTCCTGATGTCACAGCACTCATTGGTTCTGCCCTTTGGTGTGGATAGTGTCTGAGAGTAGGTATGTCAGCATAAGCTGCGGTCTTGTCACAACTTACTCTGTCGTTACACATGAGCCAAAGAGCTTTGCCTGTATCTGCCAGGAGGAAGTGGGAAAGTTTTCACACATCAGATGGTGATGTTGCCATTTAGAGGTTGTTGCTACCACAAGTATTTCATTTACCCCTGAGGCCGATTTCCCTTTTATTTTACTCCTCTCACTTATCATCTGGAAAGAACAGCAGTTTATTTTTTCTCCTCAGCATTTCCTTCTGTGATACTGGGTCTGGGATATATTAGTGAGAGAGAAGAGGCAGGGAGAGAGGAGAGGAGGCATGTATTAAGGCATGTGGTATTAAGGCATAATTGGGACTGGAAATTCTGTTATCACCCTTGCCTCATATAACAAGAGCTGAAGTATTTGCAGAATGTTATCTCTACCCTAGCTGCTCTCCATCCTTGTAAACCATTCTAGTTTATTCAATTCTGAGTTAACTATAAAGAAAACACCTGCCATTGTTTTTGTTTGTTAATATTATTACTGCTATTTATGTCTCTGCAAACACATAGGAAGACAAGGTCCCTCCCCTAAGAAGCCTGCAGTCTAAATTAGAGAAATAAACTACTGATCAGCTAGGAGAGTGGGAGGAGGCCATTGGAGGCAATCTGCAATAGAAAGTTAAGGAAGTCTTTCCATTGACATCAATAGGCTTCAAATCAGACCCTAGGTGGATTTTAAAAGGCATGGACGATGGAACTGTCAATAGTAAGTGCACATCATGTGTGAAACGGTTAAGATACTGCTAAGGAGATGCAACGCAGCCTTAAAACCAGTGGCAGTTCTTCAAGAATGGAAAGTGACTAATACAATACCCAAGCTTTAATAAAGGAGCCAAGCCTGATCACAGGAATTACAGAATGGCAAGCCTCATCTTAGTTCTAGAGGGTCAGATTGAGATTCTAATTAAGGACAGACTAGGTACAGCACTTGGAAGCCCTCTAGGCACAAACTCACATGAAGGCAGAGGGCGAGCTGGTTGAAATTTTTGTCAGAAAATGCCAATTTATTGAAACCTAAGTTGCTTGTAGAAAAGGGTCGGCATCAAAAATTTTACTATTTCAAACTTTTTTTGGAAAAGTTTCAAAATCATCTAAACATCTCATTTTGAAATAAAAGGTTTGTTTTTCAGTTTGAAGTGACTTTTTGTTTTGAAATTTAAGTTAATTTATAGTAAGCAATGTTAAAAACAGAAAAGGTTAAAATTGAAGTGAAGGGTTTCAATTGATCAATTTTTTTCTGGTTCATGGAAGTTTTTAAGATTTCAACTTTTCATCTCTAGCTTAGGATGGGGAAATGTTTTGAAATCTCAAACATTTTCATGGGACAGGAAAACTGTTTCCTGCCCAGCCCTAGTCAGAGAGAGGTCTGTATGTGGAGGGTTTGCAGGATTGAGCCCAATAAATGCTCAAGACCACTCCTTAGTGGGGGCAAGAATTAATAGCTGGAGCCTGAATAGGACCCACTGTTAACCACCATTGGCAACAGGTCAGTTGCTAGTGTAGACAAGGCCTTACTTAGAATTTTGAGATGAACATGAATTTTATATAAAAATATTTCAGATAGGGAACTCCCACTTCTTGGTTCCCACACAGTACCTCTGAGATGACTGACCTGAAACTACTAGCTTGCTCCCCACACTGTAACAGCAACAATATTTTGGCAGGGAACACAACTGTCACCATAATAAATAAGCTATCCATTACACTCACCTCATTTTCCAGCTGTTGCATGTATCTAATTCAAGCTTATTATCCCTCCCTCCTTTTTTGCCTTTTGCTTACAAAACATTACTAGAGTAGGAGAAGGAGAAATAAAAACAGAGCTAGAAAAATAATCAAACAGTCAAAAGTGATCATTACTCTTACATACACCAGCTGAGAATCTGGGCCAGAGAGTTCTACAAAGATGTCCTAGTTACTTTCTGAAGAAACAGACTGTTCATATGATACTCAAATTCCATCTCCTTGATGGCCTTTGAGTTTTGAACACTTGAAGTGGATGTTAGGAAAATTTCAGAAGGGATTTCTACCTTTGAATGGAAAAAGTCCAAGGACAGAGAGATGTCACAAAAGAAAGGGGTGGGTGGAAAGGAATTATGGGCCAACATACTATAGCCCAACTTCTTTCTCAAACAGAACTCTTATTGACTTCATTGGGGTTTTTCCTTGAGTAAGAGCTACTGGATTGGATCCATGTTTGAATATGAAATGTTTGGTGGGAGAAAGGAGGAAATTGTGGGGGAGAGGGACTATTTTATTAGTTCTCCTTTATTTATAATTACATTTCAGGGTGATCCACAAAATTGTCCTCAAGCTGCTTTAGGGGGCAGAGGGGTGAATATTCCTATTGTTTCTTAGCCAGGAAATTATTACTTTCTGACCTCTCAATTGCCCTGTCTGCTGACCTCTGAGGATATTTAGCCTGGTACTTAACATCTGTGGTCCCATCAGTGGTGCTGAAGTAAAAGGTACTTAATGCAGAGCAGCTCTTTTGCAAGGTTAGAAAGGATCAATAGGAGATGTGTTTAATGTGGTATCGCTATCAGGTCTCATCTCACTTTTAAAACTGAAATATCCACAGTGGGACATGATCTTAGTCACACAGAAGTGAGATCTTTAACATGGCTATATATTCCCTTCTTCCCTGGTCTAGGAATATAGAAAATGGCTCAATACACAGAGGAAATTACCCAGATTTGGAATACACTGGAGCTTTTCTAAAAGAGAAACTACTACGGCGAGTCCTCTGATATTTAAACACTATACTGCATTTTTTTCCGGAGCTTGAACAGACTTGTGGAAAAGAGGCAGCCTTGCAACAAACTGAATAAAAAAGGGGTGGTTTTCCCCTGAGTATACATGTATCCACTGTTTGAAGCTAATCTTCTCTGACTGAAGGGGAAAGCAGCATGCAGGAGGGTAGCTCCATCCATAAAATTCAATAAACGGCAATCCTTAGAAGAAACCTGTCCAGCCACACCAAAAGGAAACACAAAGAAGTTGTTCTTTTGTTAAGAGAATTGAATTGAGGGGGCTTTGTTGTGTTGTGCCACAAGGTGGTTCCTTTAATTGTCTTTAACAATTGAAAACTACATTTCTGGGACATGCTTTTAAGGCCAGATAACTTGGAATTCCCCAGCCAAACTATCAGTCTAAAATGGATTTACCAACTCCTTGCTTTGCCCAAGCAGAGAACTGTAATTTTGGGGACTACCTCTGGGTCTCTGGTATATTTTAGAGGTTGGCACAACAATATATGTTTAAGCAAAGCAATGTTGTTGAGGAGGAATTCTCCGTAACACACGTATCTCAGTGGAACCCCCAGGGTGAAATCCTGGCCACGCTGAAGTCAATGGGAGTTTTGCCACCGACTTGACTGGGCCCCAGATTTCAGCTGCACGCTTCAGACTGCAATCCAGTGCCAGAGGGTCGCCCCTCTCATTTACGTGAACTCCAGTTTGTCAATAAAAAATTGAGACCTATGCAGGAGACGGCGGATCAACCTCTATAAGGGTTTTATGTTCATGTACACGTGTTACTAGCTCAGTAGTGTGGCTCTGTCGCTCTTCCCCAAGGACAGCCGCTCAGCTGAGTGATTCAGACGTGCAGGTAATTACAGCTGTTACCGTTTTAAACCCGAGTTACTGAACTGGGAATTAAACAGCAGCTTGGTTTTGTGCCTACATATTAGCCACTTTTAACTGTCCCTTACAACAGTGTGTATGTCCGTTTTACATATTTACATTAGAAATATATCACGTCAGCTCCTTAAATAGGTTCCACAATGTCTCCTCTTAAGCTCCCGGAGACACATGAGTTCCCAAACAAAACATGTGTAATTCCCCACTCCAGCTCTTTTATGAGACAGACACTGTTCAAAAAGCAATATTCTGAGACAGAATCTGCCATGGTAATAGCAGTTTTAAAATGGAGTTAAACTGACGGTGTTGGATTTGCAATATGACCATTGAGGGAACAGAGAGGGAAAAGAGATGCCAAGGAAGGAAATGAGATGGCTGGAAGCTTGAAACCCAAGTTTTGATTAATTTAGAGGAAGCAAGGACCTTGTTCACATTTTTTTCTTTAAATTACTTCTGAATTGCATCTACTTAAACACAAGAAATACCATTGCTTTCTTTATTTTCAGTTTGCCCCCAGACTGGTGAATTAGCCCTTTTTCTACAGTTCCTTGCAACTTCGACACGTGGATCAGCTCTACTTGAAGCAGTATCTCCTGCTTATTAACCATATGTGTGCTGTTGCTAAAATCATGAGTTTTCCCCATCTCTTTTGTCTATACTTCTTCCTTTAAAAATGTCTCCTGGTGAAGCTCTGGATCCCCTTTGCAGCTCTCTTGGGGTTTTTAAGGTGGCCATTTCACTCTCGGCAGATATTTTGTGGGAACCACCAAACAGGCCTTCTACCCCAGGAAAAAGGCAATGGCAGCATGCACCAACTTTTTTCTGCTACAGCAGTTCTAACAGAGTTGGGGGCAGATAGCAGCACCCATACTCCTTTATATATGCAGGTTTCACTCAGATCTATTTATAAATAGCAGGTATTATTACTGATTTAGCTCAATGAGCGTTCTAAGAGGCAAGGAAAAAGAGAAGGGGTGAACTCCTGGCTCTACAGAAGTCAATGGGAATTCGGTCATTGACTTCAGTGGGGAACCAGGATTTCATAGCAGGTCCCTGCCCTTTGGAGTTTACCATCTAATGGCT
Organism: Lepidochelys olivacea; assembly: GCF_965140295.1. Classification (NCBI taxonomy): domain Eukaryota; kingdom Metazoa; phylum Chordata; order Testudines; family Cheloniidae; genus Lepidochelys; species Lepidochelys olivacea. Next base: position 165,093,769 of record NC_140411.1, on the reverse strand, counting down.
AGATTGTGAGCAGGCCTTCTGTGAAATCTCAAGGGCACACAAGAAGCTTCCCCTTTCCATGAATAGTTGCACAAGGGCTCCACACTACAATGGTCCTGCATTCCCTGTGCCCAGAGAAGTCTGTTCCTGTTCCTATCTGCATACCCTAGAATTTTATACTGACACCCATCACCATAGTAGCTGAGCACCTTCCATGTGACATCAATAACAAGTTCTTAGCCCTGGAGCTCCAGCCCTTCTTCCTCTGAGGAAAAACCTCTGCTTGGGGTAGGGTTGGTTTTGTTGTTTTTGGGGATTGGAGGGGTTTGGAAATAAAAATGGTGATTGAATTCTGAGTGTCATTTATGGTGAAAGGCATTCTCAAAGTAGACAGCTTTTTAACTTTTCTAAAGATGTTCAGACTCTGGATTTGATCTCCTCTGAAAGATTGTTCCATAGTCAGAGCCCCTCAAGAGCGAGGGCTTTATCCACAAATCTCACATGTTTATCCTGGGCTTTGTGATTTGCCTTGTCCCAGAGGAGCACCGTTGTCATGGTGGTTCATAGATTGAAAATAGATCTTTGACGTAGCTGGGGCTTTATTTTATTAACTTTGCTTTGACAATTGCTTTGACAATTAACACCAAGGCTTTAAGGTGGCATTGGAAGCCAACTGGAAGCCAGTGGAGGGACTTGAGCAGTCTGATGTGGTCAGAGCAGCCAGCCATAGAAAAGGAAGGCAGCTGCATTCTGAATCAGCTGGAGCCTGCACACTCAAATGAATGGATTACCGAGGCCAGGTCCTTGTGTAGGAGGAAGGAATGAAGTTCCCTAGCAACCTAGAGGCTAGAGGAGACAGTTATAGAAGTGATGCTGAAAAGGTGCAGAAAGCAGCTGTGGTCATGGGCTGGCCCTTGGTCTTCACCAGTCCATGAAGCAAAGCTGGGCATATCAACAGTATCAGTCTGCTCAGTGGAGCAGATGGCATGTGCATAGTTAAGCTACAGGAGTGATTGGTTCCTATTTGGGGTCTGTAGCTTAAATACATCTGACTTAGGGCTAGATCATGGTTTCATATAAAGAACTATCTCAGCACACCAGTTGAGAAGGTGAGTGTGAGGATATACCTACTCCTTTTCTTTCAGCAGTGTAGCAGGAAAGGGCTAGGCAAAGTTCCAGTAAGAAGCTAGTGAAGAAGAGAGGGTACAGAGTAGTTTTAGGGATAATATGGTCTTTATACTAATTCTAATCAAAATCCCTGTTCAGAGTTAGAGGAAAGTGACTCTGTGACTTCTATGATTCGTTGTCATGACATAACTGTGCAGAGAGCAGAAAAATGAAAGAAGGAAAGGAAAATCTGCACTTTTCAGGGAATTCAGAGTGGTCATAGTGTTTTGCTTTGCTTGCATGTATGTTCTTTTTCTGTTTACAGTTTGTTTGGTTCCTGTGTTTTCATTAAGACCTGGTGCATGAAAGGAGGTAACAGAGCTGAGGTTATCAGTTATGGGAAAACACAGTGAGAAATTAATTTTAAGGACAGAGTTAAAGGTCGGGAAAGGAGTAAGCTGTTTTTATGAAAGCACATTTCATCAGCACAAAAGCTTGACTCCATACAGTCCGTGGCTTCAACTTTGGGGTATGGAACCCATGACAGCCAAACAGAGATTTCTCAGAGTTTATATTTAAGGGATCCCAGAATTAATGGGCCAAATTCTGCATTGTTACACTGTAGTAAATGGAATTGCATCAGCATAACTGACAAGAGTGTTTGGTCCTATTTCCTTAACACCTCCACTGAAATACCAATATTCTGTATGTGCCTACAAACAAGTGGCAGGTAAATACAGAGTACACGCAACTCGTTCTGAACAGAATATACACAAAAAGAAAAGGAGTACTTGTGGCACCTTAGAGACTAACCAATTTATTTGAGCATGAGCTTTCGTGAGCTACAGCTCACTTCATCGGATGCATACCGTGGAAACTGCAGCAGACTTTATATACACACAGAGACCATGTATATAATATCTGCTGCAGTTTCCACGGTATGCATCCGATGAAGTGAGCTGTAACTCACGAAAGCTCATGCTCCAATAAATTGGTTAGTCTCTAAGGTGCCACAAGTCCTCCTTTTCTTTTTGCGAATACAGACTAACACGGCTGTTACTCTGAAACCTGTCAGAATATACACACACTCACACTATTTGGTTTAAATTAACCCACTTCCTAGGTTCTGACATTATTAGTAACTCAAACAGAAGCATAAATCTCAGCCTAACCTTTCTCCCTAAGTCTGATGCTTCCTAGGGTTCCCTGGAAATACCCCAATTTCCCTTGCTCAAAAAGCCACTCCTACCTGCCTTATATCCAAGGTGGAGAAAGTAAGTCACATGTGCCACAATAAGTCGGCATTTCCTTGCCAGGCTCCAACTCCGGCCAATGGGGTGGGACCACAGAAGAAACCCTTCCAGCCTGTGATGGTTGCAGACACAGTAGCTCCTCACATCATTTTGGCTTAGTCTCTATGGGGAAAATGAGCTGAGTTCAAAAATATGCCTACCAACACATTTCAATTCACAAGATAGCCCCGCCCCCTGACTAAGGCTCAGCCACTGAACAGAGGCTTCTAGATGTCAAACCTTGTTTACAAGCTCACAGCTTCCAACTGCCAGCCACAGCACATGGTCCTTCAAACAAACAGGTTTGTAAATAGAAAGGAGCATAAACACTGCCAATTTAAATGTAAAAATGTAATAAGAAAAGCCAAAAAGGAGTTTGAAGAACAGCTAGCCAAAAACTCAAAAGGTAATAATAAAATGTTTTTTTTAAGTACATCAGAAGCAGGAAGCCTGCTAAATAACCAGTGGGGCCCCTGGATGATTGAGATACAAAAGGAGCACTTAAAGACGATAAAGACATGACAGAGAAATTAAATGAATTCTTTGCTTCAGTCTTCATGGCTGAGGATGTTAGGGAGATTTCCAAACCTGAGCCGTTTTTTGTAGGTGACAAATCCTGAGGAATTGTCACAGATTGAAGTGTCACCGGAGGAGGTTTTGAAATTAATTGAGAAACTTAATAGTAACAAGTCACCGGGACCAGATGGCATTCACCCAAGAGTTCTGAAAGAACTCAAATGTGAAATTGCGGAACTATTAACTATGGTTTGTAACCTGTCCTTTAAATCAGCTCACTGTACCCAATGACTGGAAGATAGCAAATGTAACACCAAAATTTAAGAAGAGCTCTAGAGGTAATCCTGGCAATTATAGACCGGTAAGTCTAACGTCAGTACTGGGCAAATTAGTTGAAACAATAGTAAAGAATAAAATTGTCAGACACATAGAAGAAGATAAATTGTTGCACAAAAGTCAACATGGTTTCTGTAAAGAGAGATCATGTCTTACTAATCTACTAGAGTTCTTTGAGGGGGTCAACAAACATGTGGACAAGGGGGATCCAGTGGACATAGTGTACTTAGATTCCAGAAAGCCTTTGACAAGGTCCCTCACCAAAGGCTTTTACGTAAATTAAGTTGTCATGGGATAAGAGGGAAGATCCTTTCATGGATTGAGAACTGGTTAAAAGACAGGGAACAAAGTGTAGGAATAAATGGTAGAGGGGTAATTAGTGGTGTTCCCCAAGGGTCAGTCCTAGGACCAATCCTAGTCAACTTATTCATAAATGATATGGAGAAAGGGGTAAACAGTGAGGTGGCAAAGTTTGCAAATGATACTAAACTGCTCAAGATAGTTAAGACCAAAGCAGACTGTGAAGAACTTCAAAAAGATCTCACAAAACTAAGTGATTGGGCAACAAAACGGCAAATGAAATGTAATGTGGATAAATGTAAAGTAATGCACATTGGAAAAAATAACCCCAACTATACATACAATATGTTGGGGGCTAATTTAGCTACTACTAATCAGAAGAAAGATCTTGGAGTCATCGTGGATAGTTCTCTGAAGACATCCACGCAGTGTGCAGCGGCAGTCAAAAAAGCAAACAGGATGTTAGGAATCATTTAAAAAGGGATAGAGAATAAGATGGAGAATATCTTATTAGCCTTATAGAAATCCATGGTACACCCACATCTTGAATACTGCGAACAGATGTGATCCCCTCATCTCAAAAAAGATATACTGGCATTATAAAAGGTCCAGAAAAGGGCAACTAAAATAACTAGGGGTTTGGTACGGGTCCCATTTGAGAAAAGATTAAAGAGGCTAGGACTTTTCAGCTTGGAAAAGCAGAGACTAAGGGGGGGATATGCTAGAGGTATATAACATCATGAGTGGTGTGGAGATAGTGAATAAGGAAAAGTTATTTACTTGTTCCCATAATGTAAAAACTAGGGGCCACCAAATGAAATGAATGGGAAGCAGGTTTAAAACAAATAAAAGGAAGTTCTTCACACAGTGCACTGTCAACCTGTGGAACTCCTTGCCTGGGGAGGTTGTGAAGGCTAGGATTATAACAGGGTTTAAAAGAGAACTGGATAAATTCATGGAGGTTAAGTCCATTAATGGCTATTAGCCAGGATGGGTAAGGAATGGTGTCCCAAGCCTCTGTTTGTCAGAGGGTGGAGATGGATGGCAGGAGAGAGATCACTTGATCATTACCTGTTAGGTTCACGCCCTCTGGGGCTCCTGGCATTGGCCACTGTCAGTAGAGAGTATACTGGGCTGGATGGACCTTTGGTCTGACCCAGTATGGCCATTTTTATGTTCTTATGTTCTTATGATGTTAAACACCACTTAACATTCAATGTTGAAAAAATTATATTTAAAAATATGTTAAATTAGCATAATTAAAGCTAAGATTAACCGTGAACAGCTACCATATTTAGAATCATAGAAGATTAGGGTTAGAAAAGACCTCGGGAGGTCGTCTAGTCCAACCCCCTGCTTAAAGCAGGACCAACCCCAACTAAATCAAGCCGGGCCTTAAAAACATTAGATAAGCACTGAGTTTTTAACATGATTAGTGCAGATAAAACCACCACAGTATGATTAGATTGAGTTTATTTAAATTTGAGCTCATTATCAGCCTAATCCTCTTTCATTTTTAAGGCATGAAGAATAGGGCCACATCTGACTGCAGGCCCAGCTGGGACAGTCCTGCTGATTCATTACAGAAACTTGCTGTAGGACAGTAACTTTATTTCACCTACTTGGAAGGCTGGCTCTATCTCTGAACACTTTCATTGTATTGTCTCTCTCCTTGGTGCCAACATATTCCATTACACACGCTTCTTTTCTGTTCCCTTGCACATTTAGACCATTCTAAGGAATGTGGCTGGAGGCCCTCTGGATCCATTACCTGTCTTTTATTATACATCCTATGGAAAGGTAGTAAACTCCAGGAGTGAAAGCCTGGCCCCACTGAAACCAACGGGAGCTGTGCCATTGACTTCGATGGGGCCAGGATCTCACCCCAGGTTTTTAATATTCCAATTCTTTTAACCTTAGTCATAACCTCACTACAGTTGCTTAGGAGTGACAGTTATAGAACCCATAAGTGTGTGAGATCACTCAGAGCTATTCTGCTAACCTCTAAATGGAGCCAGTCCTTAGGGATGGATGCAATTTCACTGCATTTTTCCATTTCATTTGTATAATGAAAACATTCCTTGGCCTTTGTTCTATTTTTTTGTCCTTTTTGGACTTAAGGTGGACCCATTCTGTATATAATCTTCACATCTTATGAGAACTCACTGATGGCATATTCATTAGTGATCATCAGGCTCAAGGATTTTGTTTGTTTTAAAAGTGATTTTAAAATAGAGATGCCTTTTAGTAGTCCCTCACGATACCAGCCCCAGAAGCTTCAATGTATTTAACTTTACTCTGCGCCCAGGCTCACTGAGAACCTATAATTTTAGTTAGCCATAATTAGGTGCTTGCAGCGAGATTAATTCTAAATAAAAATAGTCTGAAATGAGTCTTTATGAAGGTTTTAGACAAGAAAATTTAGAAATCTAAATAGCAGGGGATAGAGTTGCCACATAAACAGCATCGGACAAATACCGAGTTGAGCCTTGCCCTGTCCATGCCAATTTCATTGATGCAACATTTATGATAGTGTAAGACTCCCTCACATCTTCTCACACATGCTCACACACAAGGGGCCTCTTTTGGTTATGAACTGAAACAGTTTTACAACAGCGTAAGCCCACTGACCAGTGGAATCACTCCTGAGTTACCTCGTTCCCAGCATCTGGGAGACGTAAGTTTCCTATGTACACCCACCCACTGATGTGGGAGCCTGTGGGAGTCAAAGGTGGTATAACTTACATGTCTAGGAAGTAGAAGAAGATGTAATTTGCTTACACGTTTCTCTTCTGGCCCGTTGGTGTGTGTTATACCAATTTACATTACCTCAAGCTCCATTACATTCACTCAGAAGCAGTGAGCTAGCTTCAGGAGTAATGAGTTACACAATACGAAGTGGACATGACTATGAGTCTAAGAAAGTAAGTGAGAGCCTGGCTGTGAGATTCCCTGCCCTCTGGGAACCTAGGTCTCCCCTTGTCCCTGACCAGAGGTGGAGGGGTGGTCAGGCCAAATTTGAGTGGTGTTGCAAACCCCTGGGTGCCTCTTTTGTCCTCTTTTCAGTGCCCATGGGCACGAGGCACCCCCAGCAAGAAGCAATGCAAAGGGTACCAGGAATCTCCAGCATGGTGAAAGGACTGGAGCTGGATTTTCAGTGTTTCCTGGGGAAGAAGAGATGCAGAAAGAGGATGGTGCCTGGGGCTTCCAGAACTGCCTGCTCCCTGGTGTGGATGGTGCTTTTCACTGCACCTATGGGTAAGAGCACAAAGCTAGGATGGGCCTGGGAGACTACAGGGCTAGGGACAGGACAGGATCTTGGAACGTTCCAGTGAGTAGGACATGGGTGGTTGTAGTGCACGGTTATAGTAGGAGTCATACCTAATGGTTAGAGAAGGAATCAGCGTCTGGGGTCAGAACACAAGTCAAAGGTTAGTCATTAGAACTGAAGTCAGAAATTGGAGCCCAAGATCAAGACTGGGTTACCTGGAGCAAGGGAAGACTAGATCCAAGGCAGGGACTATTACAGCCATGACCAAATACTTTGAGCAGTCGTTGCTGGGCTTAAGAGCCAATCCGCGGATTCATTAGGTTGCCTAGTCTGGCTGTGCTGCTGTGTTTGATCCCTAACAGTGCAGGGACGAGGGGACAGAAATGTGTGGGGCTGGTTGCAGAGGGAGAGAGCTCGGGGCATGGTGCAGGGCTGGGGAGGGAGAGCTCTGGGCCCCCTCTTTAGGAAAATTCTGGTTGTGCCCCATATCCATTACCTGGGTACCAATAACTGTCCAACATACCAGGAACATTACCAAATAGTGGGACTGCATAAGAATGGTATTCTCTACCCTGGCAAAGTCACTGACTAGGAAGAGAGGAAAGAAGGGCCAGCAGGATGTTAGAGAGAACACAGCTGGCAGAAATTGTGCTACAGATGGTCATGTATCGAGAACTGTAAATTTACTACATCATTTTCATGATCCTCAAACCAGAGATGCTGGCAGAGACTACTTTGAATGAGACACCCCTACTAGCACACATGGTAGTAAGAAGCCTAGGAGACAAGCAAGTGAGCGTGTTGGGTGGCAAAATTTTCCTCAGAGATATTGGTTTTAGCCATTTTTTTCCAGTGCTGAGTCTACATAAAAGACTCAAGTAGCTTCTCCTGCAAAGAGTGTTATCAAAAGCAAAATCTGCTTTTCACTATGAAAAGCAAAGCAGAAATTACTGGGAGGGGGGGGGGAAGAGAGAGAGAGACAGAACTTTTTCAACCCAAGTGAAATTAGTGAAAAACGAGCCCTGCTTTGAGTAAGATACTGCACACCAAACAGCATATTTAACAAATGTCATCTCTTTTTCTGTTCACCTCCTCTTGTCCTTGAGCAAATCACAACATTTTAAAATATACTCATCATTTGTCAATCTTTTCACGTCATGCTCTGGTCATCACTGGCAAAAAGTTTGTTGCAAACCTTCACATTCCCTATTTGTGCCAGGTGTGGTTGGCCTTATGTCTAGTGTAAGCCAATAGTATTGGTCGTTATTTTCATGAGCACTGAAGTCACACACCATTTTTTAAAAATAAAAGATTATTACAATTCAACTACTGTGAATTTGTTACACTGCTGAGTAGAAAGTAAAAAAAATGTCCTAACTCACAGTTGGTGGTTTTGTGCATTTGAGACCTGATCCAAAGCCCACTGATTGCAGTGGAATGTCTCCCATTGACTTCAGTGGGCTTTGGATCAGTCCCCTACTTTATGTTAGGAATGACATTTGTCCTGTGTGTCAATGCCCGTGTATTTAACACATTTTAAGGATCATATGAATTAGAAATGTATCACGGAAAGAAATATTTTGAATGAACTTGGAAGCTTAAAAATCTAGTAATGGTAGGGGGATTTTTTACATCAGGGCTTAAGTGTAAAATTATGTAAATTCTATATTACTTGGAGAAAAGGAAATACTAGATGTAAAAAAGGTAAATAGTGATCCAAAAGTTGTATTTAAGAGTGTTAACATTTGCAGGCTGCTTTTGAAGCACACACTGTAGGTTACATGATCTAAAGTCTCTTATTTGTCAGCAACACATGTTTTTAAATTATACAGTGGATGTTCTGTTCCTTTGCAAATTTGCATTTTGTTGGGTAAGAATACTAGACCCTGATTCATCTTGCCACTTGTTTGCATTACACAGAGATAAATTACACAAACCTTCTGTTAGCAATGCAAATAATTTCCTCCTCTTTGTCTCGGAGAAACATATGGACATGCAGGATCACTGAAAACTGGTTTTCCATTTTATTCATGCAAAAAAGAAAAAACGATCCATGTACTTGAAAGTCTTATAATGATTCCTGGTACCTGTGAATTGTTACCGGCAAGTATAGTTTGTTACTGATATGTTAATCTGTGTGAAAATATACCAACACAAAGAAAACATTCTGTTAGAATGCGGGGTAAGGGGTACGGTTAGAGTAAACCAATAGAACCCCTGATAGCATTCCTGGATTTGAAATGAAAATAGCTTCTCCTAACTGGGAGACAAGAGGAAAGACTGGATTTAAAATAATTTTATTTTGGTTTGAAATATTTCCCTAGTCTCCTTTTAGTCCTAAGTGGTTAATCATATGCTTAACGTTTAGTCTGTTGTTCCACTGATGTCTTACTACTCCCATGCTTAAAAGTAACACAGGCTAATGGGTACAATTTTCAAAAGCACCCGAATGACTAAATTCTATTCTCAAAAGCGACTTGGGGTCTTAGGAGTTTCATTCAAAGTCAATAAGATTTAGGCATGGAAGTGCCTAAATCACTTTTGAAAATGGTATTTAGGCTCCCAAGTCACTTGGGTGCTTTTGAATATGTTACCCTGAAGCACTGTTTCTTTAAGTCGTTTTACCATAGATCAGAGGTCTCAAACTCACGGCCCACAGGCGATCTGCGGCCCACGAACCTCCCCAGTGTGGCCCACGGGGTTCCAGCAGTTTTGGGGCCAGGCCACACCTGTCACCCCCGGGTGCTTACCCCTCCCTCCCCCAGGCGATTTAAAATGGCCCGGGGCCCCACTCACCACCAGTAGCGCAGCGCAGCACAGCGCAGCTGAGCAACTTCTGCCTGCTAGCTCCATGTGTCTGCTGGCCCCTCCCTGCGGCCCCATGGTACGCCCACACCCTGAATACTGCATGTAGATGTGGTCACCCCATCTCAAAAAAGACATATTGGAATTGGAAAAGGTTCCAAAAATGGCAACAAAAATTATTATGGGTGTGGAACGGTTTCCGTATGAGGAGAGATTAATAAGACCAGGACTTTTCAGCTTGGAAAAGAGGCAACTAAGGGGGGATATGATACAGGTCTATAAAATCATGAGTGGTATAGAGAGAGTAAATAAGGAAGTGTTATTTACTCCTTCTCATAACAGAAGAACAAGGGGCCATCAAATGAAATTAATAGGTAGCGGGTTTAAAACAAACAAAAGAAAGTATTTTTTCACACAATATACTGTCAACCTCTGGAACTCCTTGCCAGAGGGTGTTGTGAAGGCCAATACTATAACAGGGTTCAAAAGAGAGCTAAATAGATTCAGGGAGGACAGGTCCATCAATGGCTATTAGCCAGGCTGGGCAGGAATGGTGTCCCTAGCCTCTGTTTGCCAGAAGCTGGGATTGGGTGACGGGGGATGGATCACTTGATGATAACCTGTCAGTTCATTCCCTTTGGGGCACCTGCCATTGGCCACTGTCAGAGAACAGGATACTGGGCTTGGTGGACCTTTGGTCTGACCCAGTATGGCCACTCTTATGTTATTATGTTCTGTGCCTCCCCGTGCTGCCCCCGCCCCAAGCGCCCCTGCAGCCAATGGGAAGCTGCGGGGGCAGTGCCTGGGGGCAACAGCATGTGGAGGCCCCCCAGCCCGTCCTGCCTTCGAGCCCCAGGTAAGCTCCGCACTCCCTGACCCCCTCCCAGAGCACCCACACACCTTTCCCACACCCTCCAACCCCCAAACTCCCTCCCAGAGCCTGCACCCCCTCCCCACACACCCCCAGCCCGCAAACTCCCTCCCAGAGCCTGCACCACCTCCCCAAACCCCCCCAGCCGGCAAACTCTCTCCCAGAGCCTGGACCCCCACCCCTTTCCCACACACCCCCTCCTGCCCCCAAACTCCCTCCCAGAGCCTGCACCCTTCCCCCCTCCTCCCTCCCAGAGCCTGTAACCCCACTCCCCTCCTCCACCCCCACCCCCTGCCCCAGCCCAGAGCCTGCACCCAGCACCCAAACTCCATCCTAGAGCCTGCACCCCAGACACCCTCCCCACCCAAACTCCTCCCAGAGCCTTAGGCAGATGGGGGATGGAGTTTTTTTGGGGGGGGAGTTTTGGGGGGTGGGTTCTGGGTGGCATGAGTGACATTATTGGCCCGCTGGGAGGATTTGAGGATTGGCACTGGCCCTAAGGTAAATTGAGTTTGAGACCCGTGCCATAAATGTTTTACAGGATGAGGCCCTTTGTATTCAGACTCAAGGCCCTGTGTAGGTAGCCTTCTTTTAAAAAGGGTGGGGAAAGCATTTATAAGAAAATCCAAATGCCTCAGAAAGCATTCACTATTGTTCATATTTTTAGTTTAATCAAGTTGACCCTCTAGCTCCTAGTAACCACTAAGCTTTCCAACTATGGCAGAGAACTCCTTGTACTGAAAAGAAGTAAAGATGTTTCAGATCATTGTTATAAAGACACAAATCTTGCAGGTACATTTCTTAGGTAATATCACAATAAATGGAGCACTGCTGGGATGAAACAAACATAAATCAAATGCCAGACAAACTCAGAAAGCCCTCACTTCTGCTACACTTTCTTACTCTCACTTTTGTTGGTCTCCAACTGAAGCTACTTTATCATGGGCACCTTCATGTCTTGAAAAGAAAGCCTATCCGTGTGTGTGTGTAAAATTTATTGACTTTTTGTTTGCCAGGAATGTGGGATTTTGCAGATTTTTACTTCTGAATTGAAGGGCATTTCCCAAGCTCTTGAAGGGACCTCTGCTGTCAGCTGATACAAGTTGCTCGTGATTAGCAAGGAAGGTCATAACCTTAATTATTGCTCTTGTGTCATGGATAAGCGTCAGTGCAGACGCAATTGCTGCTATCATGAATGTTGTGCTCTATGGCCAAGGTAGCTTTCTTTGCATGTTTTTAAAGGGGAGAGAGAGTATTTTGTCTTCACTTATCATTCAAACCATTCAGAAAATATAAAGAAATCATTTGCTAATGTGAGACTTTGGCTATTCAAACAAAGCATCAATATTTCAGAGCTTTGTTCAGAAATCCACTGAACACAATTGTTTTAACTCTGACTCTGCTTCTATTTGCTTATCATATCTCATGTTTGCTTACTCCCTGCTCCTTACTGAACTGCAGCAACATCCCCAGGACTAATACTACCACAGAAATTAGGAACTGCAGGTTGTTTGTAGTGCTTAAATAGAGAAATAGAGCCAAATGTTTCTCTTAGTTTTAATTGTGGAGCCCTATTGACTTCAGTGATACACAAGTAACTGTGATCAGAAATTCTCCCATTTGGAGCAACGTAAGGCATGGACAAAAGGCTTTATGGCAACTTCATCACTTTGAAGGAGGTTTAATAGAAATCAAATAAGTAGAAACAAATTATTAAACATCTATGTAAGCTCAGATAGAGTACATTAGTGTAGCTCTATTATCTACAATGTATCTATGAGGATTTACTGCAGCTGAGGATCTGGCTCATGTTAGTTATCACAAGTGAGCATATTTGTTACTTTTATGTATTAATACATAGAGAAAGGGTTCTTCAAACATTTTTCGAAGTAGGGAGAAGGTAGGAGTGAAAACCAGTGAACTGAATAAAAGGAATGAAGAACTGGCAGATTTTTAGGTGATTCTCCAGACTTTCTCCCTTCTGCAAAGAGAAGCAAATTAACTGTTTAATAAATGGATTGTATTTCCGGATATGACAGGAGGAGATAGATTCAAATGAAAAGGGTTGTGCCAAAACTGGCTGCTCTTAAGGAAGACTAAGCATCCAATCCAGCCAGCATGAGTGCTAACGGAAATGAGAAGAGAAATTAGTGAAACCTTAACTGATATTTTACAATTGTCCCTGTGACAGATTGACTCCTGAGTAAGGGACAGTGGGAACACAATTCATAGAATCATATCAACCATGTCTTTTATTATAAGGGGGTCATGAGATACAGCAGGCAGTTACTATCCAGCTGGTTTAAAGTTATTTCTTGGGGAAATAGTTTTATGGGATTTAATGAAGTCATGATGTAATACTTTGAAGGGACTAATTTAACTGCAGCTAGCCAAAATGGATTAAGATGAGGGATAGTCCTGCTTAGCTACCATTTGAAAGTCCTGGAAGATATTACTGCCATAGTATCAAAGAAAAACAGAGTGGACATGCCTACTTTTACCTATTAAAGTGAACTGCTAAGTTTAGGTTCATTGTGCCAGATGAGAAAGATTACCTTTTGCTTGTCAACCAAAGGACTTTAGAATGGGTTGCCTAAATATCTTCAAGGCTGTATAATTCTGGGTAAAATTAAGCACTCACTCTGTTTTCCTCTTTTAAATATGTTGCTCTACCGTAGGCAGGCAGTGTAGTCTAGACACTAGTAGTATAAGCAAGTGACTGTGTACGCATTCTGGTCAGAAAATGGGGACGGGGGAAAACTGTAAGGAATTTGTTTTCCATTTTTTGTTAAAATTATATTTTGATGGAAATTTTCTGAGCATTCTAATCATGGCTGTGCAATTGAATCTTGGTATGGCTTTGAGTAAGTCACTTATTCATCTGTGTCTCAGTTCCCTTTTCTGTAAAAGGATGGTAATAGTTCGTACCTCACAAGGGTGCTGACGAGGCTGATTAAATGTAATGCAATTTGAAGGTGTATGTAACATTCTATGGGCGTGCTAATTATTATTGATAATTTTTTACTACTACTAATGGACAGGGCCGGCCTTAGGGAAAATGGTGCCATCGGCGAACTTGTATTTTGGCACCCCTGGACCCTGTGGGCACAGCGGTCCCCCATCACCCCTGGCCCTCATGGGCTCTCCCCTCCTATGCCCTAAGCCCTACGCTGTGCCTTTCACCCCTAATCCCTGCACTCCCCTCCGGTGCCCCAACCCCTGCACTGTGCCCCCTTTGCCCCAACCCATGCATCCCCCTCCTGCACCCATATGGGGAAACTGACCTGGATGCATGGAATAGCTGGCATTGCTGCTCGCTCCCCCCCACACTCAAGCGCTGATCCTTCATGCACCCCTGGGGGTGGGGGGCGAGGAGCAAAGTCAGGGCTCCGTGAATCCAGGTCACTTTCTCCATCTGGGCAGGAAAGCAGCAGCTCCTGATGCTCACCTCACAGCACAGCCCAAGAGGGGAAAGTGATCTGGATGCAGGGAGCCCTGACATCGCTCCTCACTCCCCCACTCATAGCCCCTTGGAGGGGTTCGGAAGAGCATTGAGATGGGCAAGCAGTATCTGTGCGTCACCACTCACCCTCCCCACCACATGTTCCTCTGCTGGGAGGTTCCTACACGGTGCTCTCCAGGGAGCAGTTTCTAACACGACAATGGCAGCGCACACCTCTGCGCTGCAGCACAGGACCACCAGGCACCCTGGCGGCCGCCTAGGTGCTCCACTCCTAAGGCCGGCCTTGCTAATGGATATTGGGCCAAAGCTCCCGTCCACATGTTTATGTTTGTGTGGGGCCCAGAGCAGACATGCAAACTAGATTTTTAAAAGGGAATAGTGATTTTGATTGTCCCAGACCCTGAATTTTTTCAGAAAGAACTGCATGCCTCTCCTCTGAAAATCAGGCCCTTTTAAGGTGATTCTAGTTGAGCACCAAAAAACTGAAGCGCCCCAAATTACCAGTGACTTTTGAAAATATATGTATCAACTTTAGAGTATCTCTCACTCAGTGCCCTGTTATGTCACTGGTCCAATTTCATCCCCAGTGTAACCCCAATGATTTCAATGCAGTTAGACTAGGGATGAATTTGACTCATGTACCTTCCAGGTTTTTGGTTCACTCACTAGATTACTTCTATAGGATTCTTGATATAAGTATTGGAGCAAGAACTGATTTGGATAAAAGCAGAACAAACACAAATTTAAGTACAAAATTCAGATTGAACTTCAACTGCATATTTTCACTGCATAAATATTTTCAATTAACCTTTTAAAAATATATTTTTCATTTTTGTGAATCTGTGTACTTCTCAGCAACAGACAAAATCACAACCCCAAGTACTGAAATTCTGAGATGAAGCATCCTCTTGTGAGAATTTCAGGCCAGTTTTGAATCAAAAGGCCAGATTCACCAGTGCACAATCGCTGTTTTGTGCTGCTCCAGAGATGCAAAGCAGCTGTAAACCCAGTTTAGCCAGCCAGTTAAGCCAGGTTTATGGCTGTTTTGCATTGTACAAAGCAGCCACAGAAACCAGTGAATAAGGTTTGAATAAGAATCCAGAGTTCCGAATATATCTCCAAAATGAACCTCTGGAGGTCTTGGAGCTCCCTGCCATCTAATAAATATTGTATTGCTAGAGAGATCTTATTTGGAAGCATAACACATTAAATAAAACAGAAAAACACAGGCCTCAATTCTCCAGTAAAATCGGACCCCTTTGGGATGCTCAAATAGTACAAAGGAGTCAGATTCTGACTTTTCATTTGCCAGCTCAGAATTTGTCAATCTGTGGGACAATCTCATCTGGTAAAAGACTGGCAAAGCCTGCACACACAGCCTTCTCTACCCCAAGTTAGGGGAAACTTCAGGGGTGGAAAGGGGAAGGGCCAGAGCTATGCTAAACTATGTTGCTCTGATCCTCAGCTGATGTGAGTTAAAGGAACTCCTGGGTCACTCTGTCTCCTACTGGAGCCGCACAGACCAGCCCTCAGAATCACCACACCATATACATCTCCCTGATGGCTCCCCACTTGCCTGTGCTGAGTGGAGCTTGACCTCAGGAGGGAATTTGCCCCATATAATTTAGCTGTCAGCATACTAGTGTCTGGTCTATGACATTCAGAGCACTTTGCACACCTTGGCCACTGGAAAATTTCTCGATGCAGTGTAGTGTTAGAATCTTAAAACAGATTAAATAAAATTTAACATGCTCTTCTAGGTCCAGCTCTTTACTGGGAGTTCACTGCTAAAACCTCCTCTAGATAATCCAGCTGGGATACGACAGCTGGAAGCAGAATAATCTGTTACCCATCAATATGGGTCAATCCTAGAACCAATCCTATTCAACTTATTCATAAATGATCTGGAGAAAGGGGTAATCAGTGAGGTGGCAAAGTTTGCAGATGATACTAAACTGCTCAAGATAGTTAAGACCAAAGCAGACTGTGTAGAACTTCAAAAAAATCTCATAAAACTAAGTGATTGGGCAAAAAACTGGCAAATGAAATGTAATGTGGATAAATGTAAAGTAATACACACTGGAAAAAATAACCCCAACTATACAAACAATATGATGGGGGCTAATTTAGCTACAACTAATCAGGAGAAAGATCTTGGAGTCATTGTGGATAGTTCTCTGAAGACGTCCACGCAGTGTGCAGCGGCAGTCAAAAAAGCAAACAGGATGTTAGGAATCATTTAAAAAGGGATAGAGAATAAGATGGAGAATATCTTATTAGCCTTATAGAAATCCATGGTACACCTACATCTTGAGTACTGCGAACAGATGTGGTCCCCTCATCTCAAAAAAGATATACTGGCGTTAGAAAAGGTTCAGAAAAGGGAAACTAAAATGATTAGGGGTTTGGAACGGGTCCCACATGAGGAGAGATTAAAGAGGCTAGGACCTTTCAGCTTGGAAAAGAGGAGACTAAGGGGGGATATGCTAGAGGTATATAACATCATGAGTGGTGTGGAGAAAGTGAATAAGGAAAAGTTATTTACTTTTTCCGATAATGTAAGAACTAGGGGCCACCAAATAAAATGAATGGGTACAGGTTTAAAACAAATAAAAGGAAGTTCTTCTTCACTCAGCGCACAGTCAACCTGTGGAACTCCTTGCCTGGGGAGGTTGTGAAGGCTAGGATATAACTGGGTTTAAAAGAGAACTGGATAAATTCATGGAGGTTAAGTCCATTAATGGCTATTAGCCAGGATGGGTAAGGAATGGTGTCCCAAGCCTCTGGGGGTGGAGATGGATGGCAGGAGAGAGATCACTTGATCATTACTTGTTAGGTTCACTCCCTCTGGGGCACCTGGCATTGGCCACTATCGGTAGACAGGATACTGGGCTGGATGGACCTTTGGTCTGACCCAGTATGGCCATTCTTATGGAACAAAAAAAAAAATTGAAAGTGATTTCATGTTGCAAAAGTAAATCTATTACCTACACATGTAGCAGCCCTGCTCAGCTAGCTTCTGCCATGCTCAAGTGTGAAAGAGACCATATGCCCATACCAGGTATTACTGCTTTACTGAGGAAAAAGTAGCTCCCAGACTATTTTCTTACTAGCAGTTTTTAATGTTTACAACACACTGAGAGCTATTGTAAAACATCGCTCTGCAAAACAGCATTTGCCTTTAGTCAGTATATCCAGAAACACACACAAAGCTACGGTTCACCAAACACACAGCCACCAAAAGGACGAGAGGGGTGGGGTTTGCTTTGGGGTTTTGTTTTTTTAATTCATACCAGCAACCACGTATGTAAAGCGGATAAATAGGAGCTTTGTTCAGAAAGGATGTTTGTGGTTAGTTGAAAAATTACTGAAAGCAAAAGACATACACAAATAGAAAAACAGCAGCTTCTGTTCTCTCTCTTGCTCACTCCCCCTACCCCTGCACCGAACTTGATGGCAAGATAATATAAATCTTGCCTTTCACACCCCAAACACAGTTACTAACATCTTTTGCATCAGTGGCCTGTGTGTGGAGAGATTTGTAAAGCTTAATTTCTGGCTCACTAACACTGTTGTGTGTTTGCTAAATGATCAAAGTACCACAAAACTAGCCACACCTAGTAATTTAATAGTGCCTTAGTGTTTTCTCCTGCTAGTTGTGCTCAGTATAGTTGGAACGGCTCTGGTAATGAACATGAAATAAGAAGCAGAGCAAAAGTGTGCTGATTGCTGGGGATTCAACTCTGGGGTCCAAACAAACGACTGATTATTAAATGGAACTTCCCACTGAATTCTGCTAGGGTTTGACTTAAAAATTGATGGCACGATATGGACCCTGGTAATGAACCTTGCCTACAAAGCCCACGTTGCAGACCAAGCTAAATACAAAGAAGGGGGAAAACATGCCACCAACCAAAGAAGTGGGAAATGAGGAGCAGAGCTATAAAGACAGCAGTTCAGCTGAAATCACAGAATTCTTACTCCCATGATGAATGCGAATTCATGTTGCTCTTTGGTGAACGCACAAGCCGGGGCTTGTCTGTCTGAGATATTAAGGGAGACAAGGGGACAGGGGAATGTATAATGAAGACTAAAATCATACTTTATGTACAGTAAGTGCCCTTCGATCTCCTTTAGCAGTGTAGAGGCTTGAGTGGAAGGGAGGAGAATGTGGACTGAGCCCCAAAAGAACCACATTTAAGTGCTTTTTTTCCCCTTGAGCATCACAGAGATTGAGAGAAGGAAGCAGAGGGGAGAGCAGATTTAGTTTCAAAGGAGCAATACATATAGTGCTGGTTTCCCCAGTGCAGCTGCGAGACAAAGGGGAAGGGAGGAGAGAGCGGGCACATGATCTGAACCCCCAAAAATGGCTTTTAAGTGCTGTTCTTCTTCAGCAACAGGCATAAAATCAGACTTTTCTCGAATAAAAAAAAAAAGTGCTCTTTAGGGCCCAATCCTGGAAACATTTACATGCATGTTTAACTTGAAATGGTCTATGGGACTGCACATGCAATAGGAATAGGATTTGTACAGGAATAAACAGAGAAGTCATCATTTTGAATGTGAAGTGTTATTTTTCAAACGTTCTCATTTCTTCTAAGAGTTTTAAGTTTAATATTTCCTTTGTCCATGATCAATATGCCAACAAAAAGATGTTGTGAAGCAAGGTCAAATATGAAACAATACAATATATAAGTGATTTTTTTCTCCAGAGTATTGATTTGTCTTACTATAGCTCACGTTTGACAAAAAAAGAAAAACACTTTATACACTAATATACACTAATGTAAGACCCAATCCTACATGCATGTACCCATGTGCTTAACTTTATTACCACGAGTAGTTCTGTTGATTTCAGTTTAAGCACATATGTAAATATTTGCAGGATCAGGGCCTTAAACAGCACATTGGGGTGAATCCTCAGCTGGTTTTAAAACAGTGTAGCTACCCTAAAGTCAGTGAAGGTAACCCCACTTACACCAACTGAGGATCTGACCCATATCCCATCAATTTTTAAATCTAGATTGTTTGGGTTTTTTTTTTTGTTGGGCTAGTTGAAAGATAGAGTTTTGGGGAAAATATTCAAAACAATGTTCATTCCCTAGGTGGCTAATTTTTTACTTATTCAAATATTTTGGGGAAAACTTTTACGAAACATTTAGGTATCTTCCCTTTTTTCCACTGAGAAAGGAGGCGGGGGGAGAGAGGGGGAAAAAAACAGAAACTAAACCAAAACCAGAACTTTTCTTTTTTGTGTTTCATCAACAATAAAAAATGCAAAAGTGAATTTTTTCAAAAAAATATCTTCAAAAATTTCTAACAAGTTCTAGTGTTTTGTGAAATTATATCTTACACCAGCCAAAGAAAGCAAAGGACTCTGCTGTGAGCTGAAACAGCAACTTCTCCATGTAGCTATATGAGGATCCATTCTGTTACATCACTGCCTTGTTCTTATTCAGGACTGTCTCCCTGATTTTGCCCCACCTTTTATGGTGTTGTTAACTATATTACTGGCCATTAGCAACAGCAGGGCATTTGTGCTGTGTATTGTGCACACTGCTTCACCCCCACAAGATCATGCAAAGACATTTTATTTTCATAGTTTTCTAAAGGATATTAAAAGGAGCTTGGCTCTTTAAAAGGAGTTTATTGCACTAGATGGAACTTTGGAATCATCCTTAATATAATGGTACCCCTTCTAACCCAAGCAGTTAGCAAATATTCAGGGCCTTGAGGGTTGTTTCCATGAGGAGGAGATGAATTTTCATGAGGAGAAAATGAGTCAGGTCCTTCTTTGGTGCAATCTTGTTTGTTTACAAAGAAAGTCCACAATGTACTGCTTCCCTGAGTACTGTAGGAATCAAATAATGGGAGACAGTTTCCTTGCTCAATATTTCAAGTTCCTTGAACTCTGCCCAGAAGCTCTCCCGGTTTTCTCAAGACCATGTTACAAATGCTTTGGGTATCTGTGGCCTTCTGTGGAGAGACAAGTTGGGGGAGATAATTCTATCCACATTCCTCAACTTCTGACCAGCCTTGCACATGGCCTGTGTTTTGGGAGGTGCTCCTCCACCCCCCCACGCAAATTCACTCTCCTGCTGGTGATAGCCCATCCAAACTTTGGAGGGTGAGAAAACCTGGATTTGTGCTGGAAATGGCCCACCTGATGATCACTTTAGATAAGCTATTACCAGCAGGACAGTGGGGTGGGAGGAGGTATTGTTTCATATTCTCTGTGTATATATAAAGTCTGCTGCAGTTTCCACGATATGCATCCGATGAAGTGAGCTGTAGCTCACGAAAGCTTATGCTCTAATAAATTGGTTAGTCTCTAAGGTGCCACAAGTACTCCTTTTCTTTTTGCGAATACAGACTAACACGGCTGTTACTCTGAAACAGCTTCAATAAGGTTTCTCTCTCTCACACACACACGCCCAGCTTAACAACACTTGGAACTGGAAGGTTCTTGGTGTTTGGCAGGAAGTCATGGATGAGCATGTGTAAATGGCATGCAAAGCATGGCACTTTAGACATGTCTAGAGTTAGTACTGTTGCTCTTTAGTAGGCATCATTATCCAATGTAATGTTTCCTAATTATGGTATTGATTTTTTTCTTTCTTTTTAATGGATTCCCCTCCCAACCCACCCTTAGTAAAGACACTGGTGAATACTGCAGCTGAATCAGGAGGGAACCACTCAGAACTATGTATATCGTGCACAGCAAGCAGGTGTTTTATTGTGTATTTCAGTGTTTCTCAACCTTTTTTGTGCTGGCAACCGCCTTTGGACCTAAAAAAACCCCTGTAACCCCTGCTCCGCCCTATTAAGACTTGAAAAGGTAGGGGCTGAAGCCACCCCCTGAGCCCTGCTGCTCAGGGCTGGGGCTGAAGCTGCTGCCCAAATCCCACAGACCAGAGCTAAAAGCCAGAGCCTGTGATCCCCCCCCCACACACACACACACCCCATCCTGAAAATCCCCTGCGGGTCACGACCCCCAGGTTGAGAAACACTGGTGTATATGTTTCAGAGTAACAGCCGTGTTAGTCTGTATTCGCAAAAAGAAAAGGAGTACTTGTGGCACCTTAGAGACTAACCAATTTATTTGAGCATGAGCTTTCGTGAGCTACAGCTCACTTCATCACGAAAGCTTATGCTCAGATAAATTGGTTAGTCTCTAAGGTGCCACAAGTACTGGTGTATATGCTTGCTAGTTAGCCAGAAGCAAGACTGTTAAAGCAGGATGGGGGGAGAACTGCCCTATTGACTGAAAGAGAGATCATTGTCTACTAACATGGTAACCCACAGCAACAATTCTCCGTAATGAAAAGCAAAGGCTCCTCTTATCACTCTGCCCCAGGCCACTGCTTGCCACCTTCCAACTCTAAGTGTTTGTCCAGAAGGGAAATTATCCCAATAGAAGCTAAAGTTTGAATTTAAGGCTGTGTCTACGCTTAAACAGCTAGCACGGTACAACCACAGCACTGCAGCTGTGCCTCTGTAGCACTTCAGCATAGACACTAGCTACAGCAATGGGAGGGGTTCTTCCGTTGTTGTCGTTAATCCACCTCCCAGAGAGGCGGTAGCTAGGTCGATGGAAGAAATGTTCCATTGACTGTTGCCTAACGCTGTCTACGCAGGGGCTTAGATTGACTTAACTACGTAGCTCAGAGGTGTGGATTTTTCAGTATAGCTGGGGGACGGGTACCCAACCACAGCATGTCCGAGAGCCAGGTATGCTACTATTTTGGGTTGGTGGGCCTAGGTGAGAGAGCCAATAGGATTGCAGAGTTTGGGGATTGATCGCCTAAGAGTCCCCAGCTCTCTAACGCTTTTCTTAGAGGTGCCACAAGGAAAAAGGATTGAGCAGCTAAACTGAAACAGCCACACATATTTTACTTTAACATGGGACAGAAGTATATGGCCTTATGTGATCCTTTTTCTGTCTCTGGGCCAGGTGCCCAGATGGTGTAAACGTCAATGCCAATATAGACCCGCTGAGGATCTGGCTCTGACTGTGTACTTATATGGCTGTCTTCACAGTAGTTGCCAAGTACCTTCCAGGCATATAGTTAAAAAACAATAATTCTGTAGTGTAGATGTGGCCTTTGTGTGTGAGAGTGATATATTGTGTAAAGTAGGAGCATCAGTGATCATCACAGTGAAACTCCAGGATAGTATACATCTGTCCTGTGCCTGAGTCTGAAGAGAAGATGCTGAAGGAGCACTATGCAGGTTTGCAGTTCGAAGGGTTAACGCCTTAAGGAGAGAGAAAAACACAAAGTAAAGTTAACTGAAAATGCTGTTTGTCCATCCAAACGCTGTCATTCCTCTCTCCTCCAACCCTCACAAATCTGCACTCTCAGCTGTAGAAAGTTTAGAAGTACTCTTCCTAAAAAAACATTACTTGTTAAACCAATCAGTTACATGGGGGCAAATATTTATTTATCATAAATTAGCAGCGAGTCTGGAGCCCATGTTGGAAAATCTACATGGGAGTGGTAGCAAGACAAAGCTTGATGAGCAGCATCTCAACGAAGAGGCCGCTGATCAAGCAGCTGTGAAAAGCAGGAGTGCTCCTGAAACCCAAGCCTGTAATTATTTGCAGCAAGCCCGACAATCCCTGGTGTGTGCACGACAATGTGGAGTGCACACTCCAGGGCAAACAGTCTGACACTCAGTTGCATAGAAAGCTTAAAGGCTTTTATTGTTGTAGGCCACTGCCAACTTGAATGCATCGAACTTGTCTAAATATTCTTTGACCTGTTCTTTCCCTATTGTGGCTTATGTTCCTTCCCTCATGTTGTTAATATTAATTGTGTTAATTATCTGGTCACAATTTACTTTTTTAGTGAAGACTGAAGCAAAATAGGCATTAAACACCTCAGCCTTCTTGAGGTCATTGGTTATTTGCTCTCCTTTTCCACTAAGGAGAGGACCTATGCTGACCTTCATCTTTCTCTTGCTTCTAATGTATTTAAATAATCTCTCCTTGTTGCCTTTTGTGTCCCTTGCTAGGTATAACTCATTTTGTGCATTAGCTTTCTGGTTGAGTCCCTACATTCTTGTTGCTAATCTTTTGTCCTCCTCCTTAGTCATTTGACCAGATTTTCAGTTTTTGGAGGATTCAGTTTTTGGATTTTCAAGTCATTAAAGAGCTCCTGGTTGAGTTATGTTGGCCTCTTACTGTTCTTCCTGTTTTCACTTTGCATCAGGATACTTTGCTTTTGTGCTTTTGTCTTCTCTCTCTGAGAAACTGCCAGCTCTCCTGAACTCCTTTTTTCCCTTAGATTTTCCTACCTACCAGTTGTCTGAATATGTTAAAGTCTGTTTTTTTGAAGTCCACAGGCCCACCAGCAGCGGCAGCCGCGCAGCAGGGCTAAGTCAGGCTTCCTGCCCGCCCTCGCTTGTCATGCCACGCTGCTCCCAGAAGCAGCCGGCACCGTCCCTGGGGAGTCGGGGGGTCTCCGCGTGCTGCCCCCATCCCGAGCACTGACTCTGCAGCTCCCATTGGCTGCGGGGGTGGTGCCTGCAGGCAGCAGTGCACGAGGACCCCCAGGGTCCCCCGTCTAGGAGCCACTGCCAGAGGAGTGTGCCAGTTGCTTTCGGAATTTGGGAGCCGTCCAAGGTAAGCACAACCCCTTGACCCCCTCCTGCACCCCAACCCTTGCCCCAGCCTACAGCCCGCACCCAAACTCCCTCCCAGAGCC
Organism: Lepidochelys olivacea; assembly: GCF_965140295.1. Classification (NCBI taxonomy): domain Eukaryota; kingdom Metazoa; phylum Chordata; order Testudines; family Cheloniidae; genus Lepidochelys; species Lepidochelys olivacea. The sequence continues at coordinate 165,070,122 of NC_140411.1, read as the reverse complement.
TGCATCCCACACCCCTCCTGGGGAGAGTGAGCGTCGGAGGAAGGGGGGGATGGAGTGAACAGCGGGTGGGGCCTTGGAGAAGGGGTGGGACAGGGGCATGGCCTCAGAGAAGGGGCGGGGCAGGAGTGGGGCAAGGGTCTTTGGGTTTGTGCGATTAGACAGTTGGCAATCCTACCAGGCGGGCATGTGGAAGCCCTGGCCGTGCTAAAAGAGCATGCCCAGCAGCACAGCCGGAAGCTTGCTGGGCACCAACCAGCACAGGTGCAGCATTGCCCAAAGGTCAGGCAGACCATGTCCACGCGGGTGCGGCTTATGTGCGTGGGGGGCCCCATTGCCTGTTCTGCCCTGGGGCCCGGATTTGCTGTCGGCAGGCCCGGAAGTCCACTGTCCTTATTCTGCTGCTCTCATTCCTTCCTTCCCTTAGAATCATGAAATCTATCATTTCATGATCCCTGTCACCCTAATTGCCTTCAGCTTCACAACCAATTCCTCCCTGTTGGTCAGAATCAAGTCTCAAATTGCTGGCCCCTTGGTTACTTCCTCTACCTTCTGAAACAAAAAGTTGTCCCCCACACATTCCAAGAACTAAGTGGACATTTTGTGTTTTGCCATATTACTTTTCCAACAGATGGTTGGGTCGTTCAATTTCCCTTTATTACCAGGTCTTGTGTTTTTGGATATTTCTACTTGTTCTAGAAATGCCTCACCCACTTCCTCCTCCTGAGATAAGAAGAGTGGGATAGAATTGTGTGTGTAGGTACAAGAGCCTAGCTATGAAGGTTGAGGTCAGATCCTGTGAGATTCATTTAATTACTTATGTGTCAGGGTTTGGTGATGGAGGGGGGCAAAAAATACATAAAGTAGCAAGGAGTTTTTAGCCTCCTATGAAGGAGTAGGTTTAGTGGTCTAAACACTGTGGACAGAAATATTGTCTCTCTGTAGACATTGCATATCTAGGAACGGTCAGCTCAGCCCTTCAGCATCAAGGTAGTAGACACATTGAGTTCCAGAGTAACAGCCGTGTTAGTCTCTATTCGCAAAAAGAAAAGGAGTACTTGTGGCACCTTAGAGACTAACCAATTTATTTGAGCATAAGCTTTCGTGAGCCACAGCTCCGATGAAGCTTTGCACATTGAGTTCCATGAGTCTACTGTGTGGATTTCCCTGACAAAAGCTCAAAACCGAAGCTCTGCCCTGACCTGTGTGGTTGTTAAAGAGGCCATGATGTATTTTGTAAAACTAGGGATTTAGCACTGCATACAAATTTCCACTCCGCCCCAGAAGTTACTGGTCTTTAGTGGTGCACTATACATATGATTTGTAAAGTGTTTCAGGTTGAAAGAATCTATGTAAATGAAAGCATTATTACAGCATGTTCTTGAGTGAACAGTGATATATCTGCTTTGCAGAAATCTATCCTATGAAACTGAGGTAGCTTAATGATAGTGAAAGGTAACGGCTGCTGCTCAGTCAGGAGAATATTACCATTTTCCTTCTACTAATTGGTTAAGTGGTGTTCAAACAGGTGTGAAGTAAATGTGAAATTCTAAACTATGGTCTTTAGAATATAGAAGTTACCAAATAAGGAAGTACAGGTGGCAGATCCGCAGCTGATATAAATTGTCATAACTCCCTTGTGAGTTCAGCTGATGAACTATCCTGAGGTGTATATTATCTGGGTACTTGATCAGTGGCTGATGAGTTTGGGAGGCTTTAGATAAGGTCAGAAACAATTCAAGTAATTCCAGGTCATGAGGTTTACAAGGTCCACTGGCAATTTGTTTGTTTCTTTCCTTCTTTAAAAACAAAGCAAACACTAATGGCAAGAAAATTGGGCCTTAACCCTAACACTTTATATTTTCATTGCTTTTGCGGAGAAAACCATATTTCTTTTGTCTTTTTACCCAAGTTCCCTTTGATGATAGAGCTCATTAGGGAAGAGATTTATCAAGGAGTTTGAGAGCAGAGGACTTACAGTACCGGTAAACTTTAGAGACAGCCTTGTAAATATCACTTTTAAAGCTTTTTATACATGTTTCAGAAAGAGCTGAAAGTGTGAGGATTTCCTGTTTTTCTGCCCTGTGTCACAGACACGATGTTGCATGTCTCAAACTCGGAGACAGACTGAGAGGTCTGCCAGCTCTGCTGGGAAGTCAGAAACAAAATATGTGGCTTCTGCGTTAAGGGGGAAACCTGCAGAAATATTAAACTATGTCAGGACTAGTTCAGATGAGCAATCTTAATTATCCCACCCTTTAGACGTAATGGGCCAAATTCTGCTCTAATTTACACCGGTGAAACTCCATTGGGCCTGATTTTGCTTTCAGTTACACCAGTGCAAATCTGGAGTAGCTCCATATGTTTGGATTACAATAGTACCTAGAAGCCCTTTTCAAGATCAAGACATGATTCTTCTACATCCTGTATAAACACATGGTAAGACAAGGTCTCTGCCCTTAAGAGTTCACAGCCAAATTAATACCCAGACCACATAAGATTACTAAAGATTAATGTAAAATAAGCTATATACATGCACAGGAAATGAAATGGATCCTATTAAACTAAACTATACTCAAAAACAGATTAAGACTTTCAAGATTGTATCTAATACATCACATTCTCTATTGTATTTCACTCCTTAACAGCATGGTTTTTTATAGACCCAATTCTCAGAATTGTAAATTATCTTTACATCCTCTTTTAGGAACTTTTACACTCCCAGAGTGATGTAAAGGAGCCTCCACATAACTGTGAATCTATTCCATTCTGTGTTTTTCCTACCATTCAGTCAAAATGCATGAGACTTTTACTTCAGAGATATAAGGTGTAAAGTACTTCCCAAGTGATTCATAGAAATATTCCTTTGGACCAGGCCCTATATGTCTTTCAACAACAGAAAAGACCCCAAAGAACAAGATATGTGTAACAGCTTAACCAGCATGAATTTAATACATTTTATTTTACCAAGTCTGAAGAACCCTATAAACTTTTCGAACCTCACAATCCTGTTATATACATGATCGTGTGAAGTCCCCATCAGTACAGTGTTCATGTTTTTAGAGAAAAGAACATTTCTGTTTTCTGAAAATTGAGTGTTTACAGGAGTTTTGTGGGATGAACCTAAGCACGAGTATTTTAAAGTGTTGAGCAGCCTCCTGGCAAATACAGCATCAGGTCTCATTCCTGTCCAAATAGAAACTGATATGCAACATGTAGCCAGATTCCCTATACATGATGTGTGTAGGAACATGAAAGCCTAGACAGATGAATGTAACTAGCCTCAGGTAAAGCCAAGGCAGGCTCATCAATACATCATTAAGAGGCAGATCAGAGATTATAAACCGTGCTCGGTTTTTTTCCATAGGAATTTAGCTAAAGGTCTTTAGAAAAAAATAATGTAAAATATCCCTTCCTTGCTGGGAGCTAGGATAAAATGTTTCCCCCTCAGTATTGTGGCTGACATGATGAATCTTTCCTTTACCTTGTCGATTTTGACATACTAAATGTCATTATCTTTCTTTACTTATCAATCAGAATTTTCATAAGAAGCTATATTTTTTAAGATGATAAGTGAAAAGAACTCTCCTTGTGATCACGATCATAATCCTTGGACAAAAATATAGCAATGCGGCTTTGCTTTGCTTTTCCCCCATCTCCATTTTCTTCCATTTCTCATGTCCTGAGTATGTACTGAGGTATTACAATCATCAAGAGTGTTCTGGATTCCATTACAATGAAACCATGAATAATAGATCATTGATCCATGCTTTTATTTAGTCTCAATCAGTGGAAAATAAAAGCACAGTTACCGTGTCAAGCTGCACTATTGGCACAATCTGCTAGAGATGTGAATCTAGGGAGGGTTGTTGCTGGGGCTGTTAAGCCAGGCATGGTATCATGGTCCACACTGTAGAATTTTCCTGTTTTATTTGGAAAGCAGCTACTGAAAAGTCAATTGGCATCATTCTGACTAAGCCCTCCATATCAGGGCTGCTGGAGGTAGGTCAATGTGGGGATATACACATTCTGGACATCCATATTGGACACAAATAAGGACTTCATTTTCTAGTACTGTCAGTTGAGGGTAACAAACTATGACATTGGATATCTTAGCCATTTTACTTTCTCAAATTCAGTATCGTACTCATCAATGTATTGTATTACCCTGATTAATCTTTTGAGAGGCCCTGGGCATACGGAGGCTATGTAGTCCAGTGGCACTTGCATGCACTTTGATAGATAAATTCTATGCCTACAGCTTTTGTGGCTTTTTCACAATATAAAGGATCCACTTTAAATAACAGTGATGGAGACAAGGCTAGATTTGTGGTGCAGAAGAGAAGGGTACAACAAGGCACTTAAAGGTGACAAATGTAGAAACATCGTTTTACTTCCTCCTCTTGAAGTGGGCATGAAAGTCCACTCACATTAATGGGATCTGAGTATAAAAAAAAAACTAAGGAAGAATACACGCAGAATAAAACATGTTTGTTAGAGGATATTTATGTTTCTTTCAATTGTTTTCACCACAAAAATCAAGAATCATTTTTGTTTTTATATAGACAAAAACATAAGGCACAAAACTCAATAGTTGTTCTTACAATCTTGGCAATACAAATGTGATAGATGAAATGTCTAAATTCCAAACAGAGACAGGCTTGCCAGATTTCTCCCTCCCAAGGATGCTGGACTGAATCCATCTTCTAGCACTGGAGATTCAAAGTCGCTCTTTCTTAATTTTAACTGCTGTTAGTGAGAGTCTTGTGGTTTGTCATCAGCTTACACACACCCAAACTAAAAGATTGCTCCATTCATTTTTTTCTGCACTTGCAACATTGTTCTACCCATGGCTGGAAGTCAGTTCAGTGAGCAAATGTTCACTGTCAGTTCCAAAGTGTGTGTTCAGTTGCTTCATTCTTTTAGAGAAAAATAATTGATTTACTGCTTGTGGAGACAACAATCTATTTTTCATTTTAGCATGGGTTTGCTGGCTGAGGCATTTATCGTTTTTCTCACTTGTCTGACCCAACAGTCAGCTTGACCTAACTGTAATCCATATTCCCTGCTGCAGATAAAACACTGTTTTGATGAAATTATTAACAGTCTATATGAAAAAAATCACCTGGTATTTTGTGCTTGTTTACAGACCGCAAATACTATGCATGTGCTTTGCAACTCTGAGCCTTTGAAATTTGCCATCATTCCACATGATTAAGAGTCGCTTTCCTACTTTGGGGACAAATGTGGTAATAAAATGTATGAAGTAATAATGTTAAAAACAAAGGCTCTTATTTCCAAGTATCTGAGTCAAGCTGAATAAAGGATGCACAAGCTATGCTGAGGTGGGGGCAGAGCGGGGTTAAGACCAGCAGTGACATAGGCTTTTGTTCTGTTCTTCAGATCTGTGAAACCCACAACAGGCAAACTCTGATTTAGAGCCAGATATTCAAAATAGGTTATTCCCCACTTAAGTGACCAGATTTTCAGTAGAAGTTTGCATGTTCGGCATGGAACTCTTCTGAAAATCTGGCCATAAGTGTCATGCTGGTGGAAAGCTGGCTCTTATTTCGGTGCCTGACTGAGAAAGGAACTCTTTTGAGAATCTGCTCCCAAGTGTGAGCACTGAGCACTTGAAAAATCTGCCCCTGAGCAATTTGGAGAATCCGGCCTTTAAATCTGATTGCATACGTTGGGCATTTCCTTATTGTAGGTGGGGCTGGTGGCACTGCCTCTTAAGATTGCCTAATATTTCCTATTCTAAGACTCTGTTTTCAATTGCTCATCGCTTTGCCACATGTTATCCATTTGGGCTGAAATTTGCCATGCTGGTCATCAGGCTGAATTGATTGGTTTATTTGAAAGCTCAGAGCAAACAGTTGAGCTGTTTCTGAGACTGAGGCAAGGGGAAAATATGTTTTGCCCAGGTTAAAAAAAAAATCTACTGATCCTGTCTTTGAAAAGCTCTCGCGCCATGCCAGCTTTGGAGCAAGGGCTTGAAATTTGGCAAAGGGATGGTCCTTAGTGTCAGGAATGTGCCTTTGTGACCCCAAATTTGGCCAAATTTGCAAGGCTTTGAAAAATCATAGATTGAACATACTCAGGAGAGACTTTAGCAGGTAAATTCGCCAAAGATTCAGTCATCGCTGAGCATGCTCCAACTTGGAGCTGAGAAGGACTTTCCCTGCAATTGCAGCTCTAGGTTACTGTCCAGGCACCTGAAATGAGAGCTGAGAAATTGTCTCTTCTTTGCTTTCACTGCCGCCAGGCAGTATGGAGGAGAAAGCTGCCTGATTTGAATGCAGAGGGAACAAGAGGTGATGGCAGTGGAGAATAGACTGGGACAAGGACCTTGGGAGTGGAGACTAGGACAAAAGGATGGCAGGGGAAGGGAGAGAAAGTGGGACTAGCTGGGCAAGGAGACTGGGAAGGAGTCAGGGAGGGAAACAAGGGGGGACTGGGAGCCAGTAGGTGGGGAGAGGGAAGAGTGAGATAAGATGACAAGCTGGAGAGACACAGGATCAGAACAGGGAAGGAGACAGGGATTGAAAACCAGTGGGGTAAGGGGAAGAAGGTGAAAGGGGATGGGAGATAGATCTGGCAAGGAGCTGGGTTGTGGGATGGACGAGAACTGGGCCAGGCTAGGCGAAGAGACTGGGAGAAGGAGCTGGGGGAGAAGGGGCACGGAGATTGGGACTGGGAGCCAATGGGAATAGAACACGTGAGAGGAGAAGACTGGAGCCCAGGATAGGGGAGACAGAGATATCTCAGATGAGGGGCTGAGAGAAGGTAAACAGAGACTGGCTGTCTAAGGAGACAGGGAGTGTGTTTGGGAGACTGGACCTAGGACAGAGAGTCCGGGAGGTGAGATTAGGACATGCTGGGCAAGGAGACTTGAACTGGGATGAAAAGCCCGGGGAGTGGAGACTGGGACTGCCTAGATGAAAAAAAGGACTGGGATGAGAAGCTAGACATAGGGAAGAGATAGGATGTGGACAGGGACAGGTTGGAGGGGACAAAGCAGAAAGGGACATGCTGGATAGAGAAGAGGGGAAAAGTCTGTGCCCACTAGACACACTCCCTTCCAGAGCGTAGAAAAGAACCCAAGATTCTCAAGTCTCAAATTCCTCTGCTGTCAGCAAATATCTGCAAAACCCACTGGCAAGGAGTGTGTGTGTATGTGATTCCACTTGTAGTGCTGGACCACATAGACGACAACAGCCTACTATTGCTATCAGTTATTACACTGTCAAGTGGTAGGGGGGTTGTGCTGTGTCTCTAAAGGTTCCAACCCTGCTGATGAACTGTGTGTGTCAAGATGAGACCTCATAATGGAAATTGTTTTTTCAGTTTGCTTTTTTAGAAACCTAGGAAATTACTCACAAAATATTGGTGTAACGCCAATGACTTCAATAGTTACCCTAGCCTACAACTGGTGTAAAGGAGAGGAGCTCTGCTTCAAATCCAAACTTCCCTTACATTTGGATGTGTAAAGGGGAGTATTCCACTCTGGTTTATTTTAAAGATAGGCCTCAGGCCTGAAGTTTGGAAGTGGAGTTTGCATCCCCAGTGTTTTGATATGCAGGCCCATAGCGATTATAATTATTTTCTACTTGAAGTTTCCTTTCCTCATCTTGCTTTTGGCACTAACAGCAAAGCAAGTCAGTTACACCCCAACATGGGGATGATACTGCTGTTCATTAACCTTGTTCAAAAGCTGTATAAATTTGTTACTTTGCATGAAGCTTTGCAGAATTGCAGTGAGACCTCTCTAGTGGCTGTATTTATGTAAATACCCTAGCCCTAGGGAATAAAATGCCCGATGCCTACTGATGCTCTCATACTAGCAATTACACCTCTGTTGTGCGTAAGCGTTCCAACTTTAATATAATAAAGTGTCTGACAAACAATGTTTTGTGATACTTAGGTTACTACTGTCCTCATCAGCCTTATAAATCAGACATCAGATTTGGGGTGTAACACTCCTAAATTGGGTGGGGGCAGGGAGAAGGGAATGTTCTGTTTAAATTATAGAGTCAAATTCACCACTGACATAAGCAGACAGAACTCCATCAACTTCAGAAAAGCTACACTCATTTGTTTCAGGCTGGCCACTTATTTTCATTTATAGGATTAAAAAGTATGGAGTGGGTAGGGTGGGGTTATTTACGTGTTTTGATAGCCACCATTGAAAAAAAATTGACTAAACATTTTTCCATAAGAAAGGTTTCTCGGGTCCAGGATGGAATTTCAACAAAGAGTGATCCCAGAATACCCAATAGCTTGGTGGTTAGGGCACTCACCTGGGATTTGGGAGCCTGCCTTATCTGGAGCAGGGACTTGCACCCAGGTCTCCCACATGAGTGCCCTAACCACTTGGCTATTGGCTATTGTCTTTCCCTCTTTAATATTTTTTCCACAAAAATATTAAAGGCATCATCAGAACGGAAACAAATCTCAAAACCTCAATTTTTCATGAAATGGAATTGTTGTTTTGTGGCCAGCCCTACCATTGCCCTTCACAGGGAATAAGTTGGGTTGTTGTTTTTTTTAAATATCAGAATTTTGTGGCTTGGTTTTAACTTAATTTGGATTCATAAAGTAGAAACCAGGATTTGTTTCAGGCCTATCTCTGAAAGCAGATCCCTTACTCAGAAACAAACATTTTCTATCATAGTTTTCCCCCTCAGTTCATCATAAATGTTACTAGAAAACACAGAAATGCTTACATTACAAAGGGGAATCATCTAGATCATTAGGGCCCTATCTGGATGTATAGAATGTGTGTATTTTTCAATTATGTTGGCTCATTTGAGTTAGCATAACATGACTGAAAACCCCTGTTAATATGAAAACTAATATGTTTGCAGATGTCTACCAGCCATGTTGTAACTCAGGGGGTAGCCTCTTTGCTTATCAAGACCTACCTACTATAGCCCAATATGAGCTACTGCTACTTCAGTTCTTGAATGTTTAGACTAGCATTTTTATTTACCCAAAATCTGAAATGGAAAAACACCCTAATTTTGACACCAGGACACACTTCCCCTTCCTCTAGCTAAACCATCACCTGAGGATTCTGATAACTGTTCTTTTAGGGAGTAAGGGTCCATGTGGCATGTGTGAATCTGGAAAGATTAAGTTCTCCACTGTCTCAATTAAGTTTAAAGGTATGACAGGACATTGGGATACACCAATACCTTACCATATTTTGTTGCCCTTGTGGTGTACGAGGTCAAAGAAGGAAACCACTCTATGTGTGGTGTACCAAATGTTATCTCCACTCTGCCTTACAGTGCTTCTCTTACAGATTGGCTCCAGTACAAACATAGAATCATAGAATCATAGAATATCAGGGTTGGAAGGGACCTCAGGAGGTCATCTAGGCCAACCCCCTGCTCAAAGCAGGACCAATCCCCAATTAAATCATCCCAGCCAGGGCTTGTCAAGCCTGACCTTAAAAACTTCTAAGGAAGGAGATTCTACCACCTCCCTAGGTAATGCATTCCAGTGTTTCACCACCCTCCTAGTGAAGACGTTTTTCCTAATATCCAACCTAAACCTCTCCCACTGCAACTTGAGACCATTACTCCTTGTCCTGTCCTCTTCTACCACTGAGAATAGTCTAGAACCATCCTCTCTGGAACCACCTCTCAGGTAGTTGAAAGCAGCTATCAAATCCCCTCTCATTCTTCTCTTCTGCAGACTAAACAATCCCAGTTCCCTCAGCCTCTCCTCATAAGTCATGTGTTCCAGACCCCTAATCATTTTTGTTACCCTTCGCTGGACTCTCTCCAATTTATCCACATCCTTCTTGTAGTGTGGGGCCCAAAACTGGACACAGTACTCCAGATGAGGCCTCACCAATGTCGAATAGAGGGGAATGATCACATCCCTTGATCTGCTCGCTATGCCCCTACTTATACATCCCAAAATGCCATTAGCCTTCTTGGCAACAAGGGCACACTGCTGACTCATATCCAGCTTCTCGTCCACTGTCACCCCTAGGTCCTTCTCCACAGAACTGCTGCCTAGCCATTCGGTCCCTAGTCTGTAGCTGTGCATTGGGTTCTTCCATCCTAAGTGCAGGACCCTGCACTTATCCTTATTGAACCTCATCAGATTTCTTTTGGCCCAATCCTCCAATTTGTCTAGGTCCCTCTGTATCCTATCCCTGCCCTCCAGCGTATCAACCACTCCTCCCAGTTTAGTATCATCCGCAAATTTGCTGAGAGTGCAATCCACACCATCCTCCAGATCATTTATGAAGATATTGAACAAAACCGGCCCCAGGACCGACCCCTGGGGCACTCCACTTGACACCGGCTGCCAACTAGACATGGAGCCATTGATCACTACCCGTTGAGCCCGACAATCTAGCCAACTTTCTACCCGACAATCTAGCCAACTTTCTACCCACCTTATAGTGCACATGTTTTTGAGGAAAATATATTAAGAAGTATATTGGGAAGTTTTCTTCAGAAGTCAAGCTACAGTATCGTGTCTAATATCCTTTTTGGCAATTACTGGCATTTCTAAAAAAAGGAGTACTTGTGGCACCTTAGAGACTAACAAATTTATTTGAGCATAAGCTTTCGTGAGCTACATCTCACTTCATCAGATACATTCAGTGGAAACTACAGTGGGGAGATTTATATACACAGAGAACATGAAACAATGGGTGTTACCATACACACTGTAACAAGAGTGATCAGGTAAGGTGAGCCTATTACCCGCAGCAGAGTGGTGAGGGGGGGGAATACCTTTTGTAGTGATAATCAAAGTGGGCCATTTCCAGTAGTTGACAAGAAAGTGTGAGGAACAGTGTGTGGGAGGGGTGGGGGGAGGGAATAAACATGGGGAAATAGTTTTACTTTGTGTAATGACACATCCATTCCCAGTCTTTATTCAAGCCTAAATTAATTGTATCCAGTTTGCAAATTAATTCCAATTCAGCAGTCTCTCATTGGAGTCTGTTTTTGAAGTTTTTTTGTTGAAGATTGCCATGAATAGATATGTGGACACAGTTGGCAATGGGCTTCAGCCATCCAACCATCACCTTCAACCCCCAACTAAAGAAAGATAATGATATTTATTATGTCAAAATCGACAAGGTAAAGGAAAGGTTCATCATGTCAGCCACAGTACTGAGGGGGAAACATTTTATCCTAGCTCCCAGCAAGGAAGGGATATTGATGATGCATTGGAGAGGTTTTAGTTGGGGGCTGAACCATCACCTTCAGTCCCCAACTAAAACCTCTCCAACGCATCATCAAGGATCTACAACGTATCCTGAAGGACGACCCAACACTCTCACTTGGGATCCTGGGAAACAGGCCAGTCCTTGCTTACAGACAGCCCCCCAACCTGAAGCAAATATTCACCAGCAACCACACACCACACAACAGAACCATTAACCCGGGAACCTATCCTTGCAACAAAGCCTGTTGCCAACTGTGTCCACATATCTATTCAGGGGACACCATCATAGGGCCTAATCACATTAGCCACACTATCAGAGGCTCGTTCACCTGCACATCTACCAATGTGATATATGCCATCATGTGCCAGCAATGCCCCTCTGCCACGTACATTGGCCAAACCGGACAGTCTCTACATAAAAGAATAAATGGACACAAATCAGACATCAAGAATTATAACATTCAAAAACCAGTTGGAGAACACTTCAATCTCTTTGGTCACTCGATTACAGATCTAAAAGTGGCAATCTTCAACAAAAAAAACTTCAAAAACAGACTCCAATGAGAGACTGCTGAATTGGAATTAATTTGCAAACTGGATACAATTAACTTAGGCTTGAATAAAGTCTGGGAGTGGATGTGTCATTACACAAAGTAAAACTATTTCCCCATGTTTATTCCCCCCCCCCGCCCCCACTGTTCCTCACACATTCTTGTCAACTGCTGGAAATGGCCCACCTTGATTATCACTACAAAAGGTATTCCCCCCTCCCCCCCCACTCTGCTGCTGGTAATATGCTCACCTTAAGTGATCACACTGGTTACAGTGTGTATGGTAACACCCATTGTTTCATGTTCTTTGTGTATATAAATCTTCCCACTGTATTTTCCACTGAATGCATCCGATGAAGTGAGCTGTAGCTCATGAAAGCTTATGCTGAAATAAATTTGTTAGTCTCTAAGGTGCCACAAGTTCTCCTTTTCTTTTTGCGGATACAGACTAAAATGGCTGCTACTCTGAAACCTGGCATTTCTAAGTCCTCTTTGTGCCTTGTAAGGAATAGAGGTGCCACAAATGGATCCCAGACTGTCCACACGCTCCATTGCTCACAGATGCTCAGAAAGGTGAAGAATCTGCCTCTGCATATTTGAGGTCCCCCTCAGTCTGGCTGTTTCACTGTTATGAAATGCTTAGTTTTGCTTTTAGGAATGTTAAACCCTGTAGCTTGCCTGTAGCTTTCGAAAAATGCTAGCTCACGAAAATGGTGTATGCCTGCTCACAAGAGCTCTTTATAAGCAAGAGATAAACAGGGAAGGTTATTTATATATAACTACTGCTTGGAATTTTCACTGATCATCCAGATACTTAACTTTATGAGTATCTAGATGTACAAGAGTAATTCTGAATACATAAACATAGGCAGGCAATCTTGTCACAAGTTACTTGCACTGTATCCATGTAACTATTAAAACCCCACTCCTGCATTGATTCTATATGGGTGGACCCTTGAACCTGCGTGAAGCCTCACTGAGTTAATGAGGCTCCATGTGAATGCAGAGCTGTCGCCATAAGGAATCAATCGCAGAACTGGGGCTAAAGTTAGCATGGTATTTCCAGAAGTGCCATCTTTGCAGTTATAATATTAGTTTACTCCTGTAATGGCATACCATTAGTACCTTTTCTTCCTGTAATGGCAGATTCATAGGGAAGTGAGAGAAGATAGAATCAGAGCTCTAGAGACCCTCTAACTGTTACATGACTTCTTTAGCAGTAATATAAAATATTTTTGTAAGCTGCAAATTAATTCTGCCAAATTTCATCCAGAATTCCTCCTGACCTTCAAACCATTGTGCTATACACTAAAACACTCTTATTTTGAGAGACTTCTAAAACAGCAAAATAAGGTCTGCAATTGAAAACCAGAAACTAAAGAAAACATATTACAATATATGTTGATTAACTTGAAATACCCAACAAGATCCAGAGATACTAAGGTAGCATGACAGATATGGCATTCTCTGCTACAGTAAAGCCAGTCAATGTCAGATTATTGTGAGTTTCTTGGGGAGGGACCATTTGGTCTTTTCTGTTTGGAAAGTGCTTAGCACATTGTTGGTTGCAGCAGAAATAAATAATATAGTAACAATATGAACTATGCATGGAATTAGATTTATAATTACAAAGGAAACAGGGTAAATGATAGTTTGTTCTCTATTTCTAATCATTGGAAAGATGGGAGAAACATTCAGAAACTTGAGGTATTAGGCAATTGCTGACCTCTAATTAGCAATTGTACTTTTCTTTTGGATCTTTTCAGGAAATTCAGCCATCATTCTTTGCCCTTAATTCAAGCCCATCTGTGAAATTCATCATAGTGTAGTGGGGGGATTTTCTGTGTGTGTGCATGAAATTGATCTGTTTGGTGGCTATCCCTGGATACCTTGATTCAGTCCCATCTCTAATTTTATCCTTTTGACTGTTCTGATATTCTTGACCAGGCATGAGTGGCTGATTTAAGATTGTGGCACCTCAGAGACTAACCAATTTATTTGAGCATAAGCTTTCGTGAGCTACAGCTCACTTCATCGGATGCATACTGTGGAAAATACAGAAGATGTTTTTATACACACAGACCATGAAAAAATGGGTGTTTATCACTACAAAAGGTTTTCTCTCCCCCCATCCCACTGTCCTGTTGGTAATAGCTTATCTAAAGTGATCACTCTCCTTACAATGTGTATGATAATCAAGGTGGGCCATTTCCAGCACAAATCCAGGGTTTAACAAGAACGTCTGAGGAACAGTGGGGGGGGGGGAATAAACAAGGGGAAATAGGTTACTTTGTATATGAATCAACCATTCCCAGTCTCTATTCAAGCCTAAGTTAACTGTAGATGTATCTGTAATTGGCAGATGTCCAGGTGAACGAGCCTCTGATAGTGTGGCTGATGTTATTAGGCCCTGTGATGGTGTCCCCTGAATAGATATGTGGGCACAGTTGGCAATGGGCTTTGTTGCAAGGATAGGTTCCTGGGTTGGTGGTTCTGTTGTGTGGTATGTGGTTGCTGGTGAGTATTCGCTTCAGGTTGGGGGGCTGTCTGTAGGCAAGGACTGGCCTGTCTCCCAAGATTTGTGAGAGTGTTGGGTCGTTCTTCAGGATAGGTTGTAGATCCTTGATAATGCGTTGGAGGGGTTTTAGTTGGGGGCTGAAGGTGACGGCTAGTGGTGTTCTGTTATTTTCTTTGTTAGGCCTGTCCTGTAGTAGGTGACTTCTGGGAACATTTCTGGCTCTATCAATCTGTTTCTTCACTTCCGCAGGTGGGTATTGTAGTTGTAAGTATGCTTGATAGAGATCTTGTAGGTGTTTGTCTCTGTCTGAGGGGTTGGAGCAAATGCGGTTGTATCGCAGAGCTTGGCTGTAGGCAATGGATCATGTGGTGTGGTCAGGGTGAAAGCTGGAGGCATGTAGGTAGGAATAGCAGTCAGTAGGTTTCCGGGATAGGGTGGTGTTTATGTGACCATCGTTTATTAGCACTGTAGTGTCCAGGAAGTGGATCTCTTGTGTGGACTGGACCAGGCTGAGGTTGATGGTGGGATGGAAATTGTTGAAATCATGGTGGAATTCCTCAAGGGCTTCTTTTCCATGGGTCCAGATGATGAAGGTGTCATCAATATAGCGCAAGTAGAGTAGGGGCGTTAGGGGACAAGAGCTGAGGAAGCGTTGTTCTAAGTCAGCCATAAAAATGTTGGCATACTGTGGGGCCATGTGGGTACACATAGCAGTGCCGCTGATTTGAAAGTATACATTGTTGTTTATACAACTATAAAATAGTTATGGGTAAGGACAAAGTCACAAAGTTCAGCCACCAGGTTAGCCGTGACATTATCGGGGATAGTGTTCTTGACGGCTTGTAGTCCATCTTTGTGTGGAATGTTGGTGTAGAGGGCTTCTAAATCCATAGTGGCCAGGATGGTGTTATCAGGAAGATCACCGATGGACTGTAGTTTCCTCAGGAAGTCAGTGGTGTCTCGAAGGTAGCTGGGAGTGCTGGTAGCGTAGGGCCTGAGGAGGGAGTCTATGTAGCCAGACAATCCTGCTGTCAGGGTGCCAATGCCTGAGATGATGGGGCGCCCAGGATTTCCAGGTTTATGGATCTTGGGTAGTAGATAGAATATCCCAGGTCAGGGTTCCAGGGGTGTGTCTGTGCAGATTTGATCTTGTGCTTTTTCAGGGAGTTTCTTGAGCAAATGCTGTAGTTTCTTTTGGTAACTCTCAGTGGGATCAGAGGGTAATGGCTTGTAGAAAGTGGTGTTGGAGAGCTGCCGAGCAGCCTCTTGTTCATATTCCAACCTATTCATGATGACAACAGCACCTCCTTTGTCAGCCTTTTTGATTATGATGTCAGAGTTGTTTCTGAGGCTGTGGATGGCATTGTGTTCTGCACGGCTGAGGTTGTGGGGCAAGTGATGCTGCTTTTCCACAATTTCAGCCCGTGCACATCGGCGGAAGCACTCTATGTAGAAGTCCAGTCTGCTGTCTCAACCTTCAGGAGGAGTCCACCTAGAATCCTTCTTTTTGTAGTGTTGGTAGGGAGGTCTCTGTGGATTCGTATATTGTTCAGAGGTGTGTTGGAAATATTCCTTGAGTCGGAGATGTCGAAAATAGGATTCTAGGTCACCACAGAACTGTATCATGTTCGTGGGGGTGAAGGGGCAGAAGAAGAGGCCCCGAGACAGGACAGCTGCTTCTGCTGGGCTAAGAGTATAGTTGGATAGGTTAACAATATTGCTGGGTGGGTTGAGGGAACCATTGCTGTGGCCCCTTGTGGCATGTAGTAGTTTAGAAAGTTTAGTGTCCTTTTTCTTTTGTAGAGAAGCAAAGTGTGTGTTGTAAATGGCTTGTCTAGTTTTAGTAAAGTCCAGCCACGAGGAAGTTTGTGTGGAAGGTTGGTTTTTTATGAGAGTATCCATTTTTGAGAGCTCATTCTTTATCTTTCCCTGTTTGCTGTAGAGGATGTTGATCAGGTGGTTCCGCAGTTTCTTTGAGAGCGTGTGGCACAAGCTGTCAGCATAGTCTGTGTGGTATGTAGATTGTAATGGATTTTTTACCTTCAGTCCTTTTGGTACGATGTCCATCTGCTTGCATTTGGAAAGGAAGATGATGTCTGTCTGTATCTGTACAAGTTTTTTCATGCAGTTGATAGATTTCCACTCCATACGGCTAAATGCAGGGCCTTGCATAATGACAGGTTTCAGAGTAACAGCCGTGTTAGTCTGTATTCGCAAAAAGAAAAGGAGAACTTGAGGCACCTTAGAGACTAACCAATTTATTTGAGCATGAGCTTTCGTGAACTACAGCTCACTTCATCGGATGCATACTGTGGAAAATACAGAAGATGTTTTTATACACACAGACCATGAAAAAATGGGTGTTTATCACTACAAAAGGTTTTCTCTCCCCCCACCCCACTCTCCTGCTGGTAATAGCTTATCTAAAGTGATCACTCTCCTTATAATGTGTATGATATTCAAGGTGGGCCATTTCCAGCACAAATCCAGGGTTTAACAAGAACGTCTGAGGAACAGTGGTGGGGGGAAGGAATAAACAAGGGGAAATAGGTTACTTTTTATAATGAATCAACCATTCCCAGTCTGTATTCAAGCCTAAATTAACTGTATCCAATTTGCAAATTAATTCCAATTCAGCAATCTCTCTTTGGAGTCTTTTTCTGAAGTTTTTCTGTTGTAATATCGCAACTTTCATGTCTGTAATCGCGTGACCAGGGAGATTGAAGTGTTCTCCGACTGGTTTATGAATGTTATAATTCTTGACATCTGATTTGTGTCCATTTATTCTTTTACGTAGAGACTGTCCAGTTTGACCAATATACAAGGCAAAGGGGCATTGCTGGCACATGATGGCATATATCACATTGGCAGATGTGCAGGTGAACGAGCCTCTGATAGTGTGGCTGATGTTATTAGGCCCTGTGATGGTGTCCCCTGAATAGATATGTGGGCACAGTTGGCAATGGGCTTTGTTGCAAGGATAAGTTCCTGGGTTGGTGGTTCTGTTGTGTGGTATGTGGTTGCTGGTGAGTATTCGCTTCAGGTTGGGGGGCTGTCTGTAGGCAAGGACTGGCCTGTCTCCCAAGATTTGTGAGAGTGTTGGGTCGTCCTTCAGGATAGGTTGTAGATCCTTGATAATGAGTTGGAGGGGTTTTAGTTGTGGGGGGAGAAAACCTGGATTTGTGCTGGAAATGGCCCACCTTGATTATCATACACATTGTAAGGAGAGTGATCACTTTAGATAAGCTATTACCAGCAGGAGAGTGGGGTGGGGGGAGAGAAAACCTTTTGTAGTGATAAACACCCATTTTTTCATGGTCTGTGTGTATAAAAACATCTTCTGTATTTTCCACAGTATGCATCCGATGAAGTGAGCTGTAGCTCACAAAAGCTTATGCTCAAATAAATTGGTTAGTCTCTAAGGTGCCACAAGTTCTCCTTTTCTTTTTGCGAATACAGACTAACACAGCTGTTACTCTGAAACCTGATTTAAGATTGCAAGCTGAAGACAGTTCTTAAATACTTGTTTTACAATATGTTAGAACATCTGGTTTTACAGATAGCTGTTAGAGCTGGTTGAGATTTTTTTTCCAAAAACTTTTTTGTCAAAATGAAATTATTCTTTACAAATTGTTAACATTGTCAACATTTTGTTTTTCACAAATAATTTTGTGCCTTTTTTAAAAAATTCTGTCATTTTTATTGAAAACATTATCAAAATATTTATTAAAATTTTACACTTACCTATACAAATTTTGACAGACATATTTAAGAAGTGAATACTTACCTGAACTGCCATTTTAGACATCTCTGTCCAAACTTTAGATCTTCAAAACCCCTGCACACCTGCCACCTAAACTTGTAGGCACCTACTTTCCCTAGTTTTATTGTTTGTATTACCATAGCACATAGGAGCTGTTTCTACTGGAAAATTCCCTAAGGGCCTACATTTCTGCTGGTGTTCACGCACACAGCCATGTAACTCTTGACACTATTCAGAACCCAAACCCTGGTGGAATCCTCAAACTAGGAGTCCCCGCGCCTCACTCATCGGCAGAGACTGATCAAATAGGTGTGTCCAAAAGTAGGCCGACTAGTCTGGGAACCACAAAAATCACAGCTGTCACAGGAAGTGATGGTGCCAGTGCTCCCCATCCCATTAGCAGGGACACTCATGCTGGATGTGGTAGACCCAGGTTCAAATCTCCCCTTTCTCTGATTCAGAGCAGAGATTTGAACCCACATCTCCTCGCTTCAAAGTGAGTGCTCTAACCGCTGTGCTATAACATGTACAGCTCTCTGTCTCTCCTGTTGAAGCTGTGCCACTTTGTATGAACTACTTACATATTCATTGGATCAACGAGAGAGTGCAAGAGAGGGCGAGTATATAGTCCAGTGATTAGGGCACTTAACTAGATGACCACTATGACACTTTCTTGGGGTGCCCAGAACCATAGGTGACCTTGTTATCACTCTGCCGTAGCAAAAGAGACTTGCTAGAGCAAAATTAGGTGACAGCTCCCAGACAAACTTTTTAGAAGTCTGTCAGCCTTTACTTTGCCTTGCGGGTAACACTTGATGCACCCTACTTCCCAAAATCTCTTGAAAAGCATTCCCCTGTGGTATCCATCATTGGACACGCTCAGTAATTACCCAGTCTGCTGCCTCCAAAGAAACCATGTACACACCAGCTTACTTGGTTCAACTAAGAATTAACACTATGTTTTATATTACAGCACTGAGATCTATTTCTGATAAAACAAAGAGGAGTTTATTAACTACGATACAGATCAAAATGTTACCGAGTAAGGGTGGTAGAAACAGATATCGTTACAAATGAAACAAAAGTATAATACACTTTTAAGAGGTTAAACATAACTTTAGCATGCTAAAATCTGTGACTAAGCTAAGTTTCTCTGTAAGCTACCTCTAAGTCACCAGCCCCCAGGGCCAGAATCCAGCTTTCATGTATACAAAAAATTCTGTCCTTTCTGCTCCCTCAGAGCTGGATAACCATAATGCCTTTTCCCCCACTTCTTACAGTCCAGTAACCCTTTGAAAAGCATTTATGCTGCTTGCTCTGGTGCCAGGTTCCTTTTCTCAACCTCTTGTTAATTTGCTTTGCCTCTTGACTTCAGATGCAAATGCAATTCCTATTGTCTTTGGCTTACCCTGCTCCATTTACACTGAGACCTAGGCAGACAAGCAAATCAATATTCCTTTGTCTGGAACAAACTTGTTTACCAGCCTTGGCTGCCTCTATGGTTTAAACATATTTTAGTACATACCTAAAAGTTCTTGAATAGCATCCGTACATACATTTCACACTGCTTATGATGACCAGTAAGATATAAGCTCTCATTTGATACTTTACACAATATTCTTTACAGCTAAATACAATGACAGCAATGTGCTAGGTGTAGTGAGTTTGTCAGGCCTGATAGGAGTTGCTGTTACACAACAGTGAACCCTTTGCCAATTGGCACTGAGGGGCTCATAGGGTCATGCTCAGGTTGCAGTCCCTGACAGACTGACTCAGCATAGGCACCTGACTCCAGGAGAGGGTTTCTGGCTGTGAATCCCAAGTGAAGGAGACTGGACACTGCCCAGACTTAGAGGCTTACCTCCCTTTTGAGGGGCAGGGCTTAGGGCCCACCCCACTCCTCAGAATTTTCTACTGACTATCTTGGGTGGCTCCCTGCTCAGCATGCTGGCTTCTGTGAATCCCATTCTTAGGCACCTAACTCACCCCATCCATTGTATAGGGAACCTGAGGGGCTAACTCAGGGCTGAGGATTCCCCTGGGTGACAGGATGCCTAAAATTAGACGCTGCAATGCTGAGCCTAAATCCCATTTGTGGTGCTAGCCCAGCAGGCCTATTAATACAGAAGAGTGGATTAAGAACCTGGCTTGAAATGATTCCATTTTGAAGTACTTGGAGGAGAGGAAGGTGATCAGGAAAAGTCAACATGGATTCACCAAGGGCAAGTCATGCCTGACCAACCTGATTGCCTTCTATGATGAGATAACTGGCTCTGTGAATATGGGGAAAGCGGTGGACGTGATATATTTTGACTTTAGCAAAGCTTTTTATAAGGTCTCCCACAGTATTCTTCCCAAAAAGTTTAAAAAGTATGGATTGGATGAATGAACTATAAAGTGGACAGAAATCTGGCTAGATCGTTGGGCTCAATGGGCAGTGATCAATGGCTCGATGTCTAGTTGGCAGCTGGTATCAAGCGGAGTGCCCAGCGGGGTCAGTCCTGGGGCCGGTTGTTCAACATCTTCATTAATTATCTTGATAATGGAATGGATTGCACCCTCAGCAAGTTCACATATGACACTAAGCTGTGCGGAAAGGTAGATACACTGGAGGGTAGGGATAGGGTCTAGAGTAACCTAGACAAATTGGAGGATTGGGCCAAAAGAAATCTGATGAGGTTCAACAAGGACAAGTGCAGAGTCCTGCACTTAGGATGGAAGAGTCCCATGCACTGCTACAGGCTGGGGACCAATGGGCTAAGTGGCAGTTCTGCAGAGAAGGACCTGGGGATTACAGTGGACAAGAACCTGGATATGAGTCAGCAGCGTGCCCTTGTTGCCAAGAAGGCTAACGGCATATTGGGCTGCATTAGTAGAAGCATTGCCAACAGATCGAGGGAAGTGATTATTCCCCTCTATTTGGCACTGGTGAGGCCACATCTGGAGTATTGTGTACAGTTTTGGGCTCCCCACTATAGAAGAAATTGGTGAGAGTCCAGTGGAGGGTAACAAAAATGATTAGGGAGCGGAGGCACATGACTTATAAGGAGAGGCTGAGGGAACTGGGGTTATTTAGTCTGTAGCAGAGAAGAATGAGGGGGGGATTTGATAGCAGCCTTCAACTACCTGAAGGGGATTTCCAAAGAGGATGGACCTAGGCTCTTCTCAGTGGTGGCAGATGACGGAACAAGGAGCAATGGTCAAAAGTTGCAGTGAGGGAGGTCTAGGTTGGATATTAGGAAACACTATTTCACTAGGAGGGTGGTGAAGCACTGGAATGGGTTACCTAGGGAGGTGGTGGAAACTGCCTCCTTAGAGGTTTTTAAGGCCTAGCTTGTCAAAGCCCTGGCTGGGATGATTTAGTTGGTGTTGGTCCTGCTTTGAGCAGGGGGTTGAACTAGATGACTTCCTGAGGTCTCTTCCAACCCTAATCTTCTATGATTCTATGACTCTCTTTGTATTATGCTCAGCAGTATTGTAATCCTCTGCGCTTATCTGTGAGGTGCATTGGTTTAGATGCACACCAGCTGAAACAATTAATTTCCGGTGAAATTCATGCCTCTGCAGAGAACCCTCCACACCCACTGAAATTTCACTTAAGCCCATAATGTTGAGACTTAAGTGGCATAGCTGGCCTTGCACATGCCCTTCTCTGCACTGGGGTGAATTTCACCACTAGAGTTTTACTCTAACTTTACCCTGCTCGATATTTGCAAAGCCAAATTACTACATATTCCTTTCTTCTTGGGCTTTTTTTTATATAACACATGGCAACAGAAATCAAAAAATGTCCCAAGGCAAATGAATGGATTTCAGAAGTCTATATATGCTTCCTGTGGAACTGGTCAGAAAACTGGTTTGCTCGGGGGGAAGTGACATTTTTGTAGAAAAATCAAAACATTCAGCTGAAAAGTTTTGGCTAAAAACCAAAAATGTTCCTCACTTGGGAAGGGGTTTAAGCTAAACCAAAAAAATAAAAGCTACTCGTATGCTGGAATAAGTGTTTCCACATGGGTAGTTATACATGCCAAATTATATCAGTATAACTGGCAAAATTTTCTCAATCTAACCAGTTGTTTGTTTGCTCTTTGCAATGTTGTTGTAGCCATGTTGCTCCCAAGATATTAGAACGACAAGGTAGGTGAGGTAATAGCTTCTATTTTCTGAAGAAAAGCTCTGCGAAAGCTTGAGAGAAAGCTCGTCTCACACTAACAGAAGTTGGTCCAGTAAAAGATATTACCTCACCCACCTTGTCTCTCTAAAGCAGTGGTGGGTGACCTGCAGCCCGCGAGCTGCATGTGGCCCATCAGGGTAATCTGATTGCAGGTCGCGAGACATTTTGCTGACTTTGACCGTCTGCAGGCATGGCACCCCGCAGCTCCCAGTGGCCACGCTTTGCCATTCCTATTACTCTGATGGGCCGCTACTCCCGTTCCCGTTCCCCTGCTACTCCCGTTCCCATTACTCTGGCCCGCTACTCCCATTCCCATTACTCTGATGGACCGCAGGTTGCCCACCACTGCTCTAAAGTCAAAGAAAGAAAGTGAGAGAGTGTCTCTTCTTTTCTTTTTGAAGTGCTGGTCTGTGAAGCCCATTGATAGCTCAATCCTTCCATGCAAATATGGGAGGAAGCAGCATTGAGGGATATATGGCAGAAGCCCTGAAGGCAAGATGGCAGCAATTATATGTGTATTTTAAATTAATTCAGGATTTGTTCATAAGACTGTGATGGCCTAACAGAGAGAGAGGGTAGGGACTGGGAGTGCTAAAAAGATAAGTGTTCTAAAAGGAAAATCGGATTCTAAAAAATGATGGGTTTGGGTTGGAGATGGACTTTATCTCCTCAACCTCTCCCCCCTCTGCCCACCCCCACATTTTATATGGGTGAAGTGAATTTTAACCTTTAATCTCCAGAAGATGAAGAACAGATTCTTCCCCCTCCCCCCACACCCGTCCCCATCCATAAAATGTGCCAGGTATATGTGCGCCTTAAATTTTTATAAAATCTAAAAGAAACAATGTAGCATACTAGTAAGTATGTTAGCAGGGTGCAGCTGAAGCAGAGTTTCAATGCCTATATGCAAATCTTGTTGCTCTGTAAGGCAAAACTCAGCAAGAACAAGGCTGACAATTTATTCTTCTCAGCAAAATAATTAGCCTTTGAAAAAGAAAACTGGCGCTATCTAATTTATGGCATACATTGCAGTAGCTGTTGGGGCCAATGTATATCAAAACCCATCTCTTTACCAAATAAATGCCTTTTGAAGTTGGCCTTGTACAAACTAGACTGCCTAAAAAGTGCAGTTAGATATCTTTATTTTCTAAAATTGTATATCTGACAGTATTACAAGGCAATAGAACGCCACTGTTTAAATAGCTATAATGGCTACTAAAAAAACCCAGATGCTTTAAGATGGCCTTGTACAAATTACCCTGTGCTTTGACATCTGTATTTGTTGTGGTATTTAAATTCTGTAAGTATACAAAAAGCATGGTCAATATCCTTTGGGTTTTAATTGCTATAGTTCATGGAAGGACCATTAAACAAAACAGAAATCCATTTAAAAGCTAGAGGTACCTTTTGTCCACACACACACACAAACACTGAGAGAGAGAGAGAGCGAGAGAGAGAGAGAGAGAGTACTGGTGCTGGACAAATAGATACATTTAACCTGCTAGACCTGCAAATCAATTTTTCTGTTTTTATAGACAAGTGAAAATGATTCTTTTGCACTATTGACCCTAGGCAGACTGGGCACTGGGGGAAATGCAGGACAGCCTGCTGATTCCTTTATATAGCTAAAAGTTGAGAGTTGCTTTAAATTATTGCTCACTGGAAACCTGGGCATTGTGGCTAGGAGGGAACAAAATGGCCTTCTATGGTTTCCTTAAACTTTTGCCAAGAGATTCCACTTTCCTGTTCTATCCCTATAAACTGGCCACCTCACAAGCCCCAGTATAGGGGGCATACCCATATAGCCATTCTAGCTTGCACCATAAACCAAGAGGCTGTTGTAACTTAGAGTGGCCCCAAGGGCTAAGTTACAATAGGGGCCATTCCAGACCCACAGCAGCCTAGCACTGGGGTAGGGAACAAAGGTGGATTAAAGTAATCTTCGCACACCCTCTATCTGGGCTGTACTTGGCTGTGCTGCAATGCCAGGAAATGCAACAATTAAGTTGACCCTAGGTTTGCAGTTGCAGTGTAAACTCTGTATAGTGCTAGAGCACTTCACTGTGGATGCCACGCTGGCACAGAGTAGGGTAATTACTGGAGTGATTCTCCATGACATGTTAAACGTCTAGCAATAGATATTCATATCTCTTTGCACTACCCCCTCTCTGTAACAGAAAGTAAAACCAGTTCTTTGAAAAGCTTAAAGGCAAAGCTGCAAGCCAAAATGTAATTCGGTAGCAGGCCACCCTCAGAGGGAGCTGAGAAAATACCAGAAAAATGATATTCTAAATGAGCAATCAGCATGAAGAAACCTTTGCCACTCCATAACCTAAATAACATTTTCCTCATATTTATTTATTACACTTTAAATGCCCAGAGCTTTATTTATCATTTCATAACATTTCTTCTTTGCAATGGTCCTCAAACAAATCTATTAATTACTACAGGAACTCTCAAGTGATTAAAGTCAAATATTATCTTTCATATTTAACAAATAAAAACCCACTGCAAAACCCTGCCCCTCTCCCCCCAGTGCTGCTAGAAAAAGACCACCAGCTTAATAAGTATAGAAGTGGCCAGTGCAGCACACGTCAAAAGAGGGGACTGGTTTAAATAAACTATTGTAGACTATTAATTGATTCCACCCAAGTGCATGTGTATGTGTTGTCCTTGTGGTGAAGGGTAGACAATTTATGAAGTATATTAAAATATATTTGTCTCTCTCTTTGTAAATAAATTGTTTGGAGTTCTCGGGTTCCTAGCTAAATGCTTGCAAAGTTTATCAGGACTCACAATGGTGTTGGATCAAAGTAGGATCCTGCAATTATCACTCAATTACAGTACTTTGAAATCAGACATTGAGGCACCATTGGCCTAGCACCAGGAAAACATTCTGTACAGAGATACCCATCACGATGCTGCTGCTAACTGCTAACATGAAATTCATTTTAATACATTGTGTGCTGAACAGACTGATGATGTTGGATCAATTCATCACTTTGATTTTGCAAGGTCCTTGTGAATAAAGTGTAAGCTAAGGCTCTTATTCATGCAAACTATTCTATTATTTACTAAGGTGTCCGAAGATTTGGCTACAGATATTTTATGTGCAAGTCAGAGTGTGTTATCTAGGCTAAGGCTACACTCTGCAGCTTTGAGCGACACGGCTGTGCCACTATAGCCATGCCACTAAAGGCACGCAGCGCAGCTGCTGTTTGTCGGCAGGAGAGAGCTCTCCCACCAACAAAAAACTTCCACCCCCAACGAGCGGTAGTAGCTTTGTCGCAGGAAAGCGCTCCTGTTGACAAAGTGCTGTTCACAGCAGCAGTATTCCTTGACAAAACTTCTGTCTTCCAGGGTAGGTGTGTTTTTTTAACACCTCTGAATGACAAAAGTTTTATCGTTCACTTGCCAGTGTAGACAAAGACCTAGAGAAAAGAGATGAACTCCAACTACATGTTAAGAGTCAGTATCTTGACCCACCAATCATCCATGTCAGCTTAGTATCTCAACCTCTGAAGCTTGCAGAACTTATCTATAGTAGTTTTCAGCATTGTCCAAATTTGACTTCGCATTTGGTTCTGAATTGAAAATCAAGCCCATAATAATTTTTCAATTATTATATGGCAACTGCACCACCATCAACTGCTCTGTCTCCAAACAGGGCTAGCTGGTCCTGGCCCCCTGGCTCTTAAAGGAGCAGACTACCCTGTTACACTTGTGTAGCTCAACTCTCTTTGCAATGGAGAAGCTGCACCAAATGATGTAAAGCCTTTTACAGCACATCTTGTAACTCAAGCTGTTCACCAAGAATGAGGGGATCTCTTTTTCTTGGAATAAGCAAGGATAAACCCCAAAATGTTTTAGCTCCATGCCCCCTTTCAGCTGCTACACTCTAGGCCAGTGGTTCCCAAACTTGTTCCGCCGCTTGTACAGGGAAAGCCCCTGGCGGGCCGGGCCAGTTTGTTTACCTGCCAAGTCCGCAGGTTCAGCCAATCGCAGCTCCCAGTGGCCGTGGTTCACTGCTCCAGGTCAATGAGCGCTGCTGGAAGTGGCGCGGGCTGAGGGACGTACTGGCCGCCCCTTCCAGCAGCTCCCATTGGCCTGGAGCAGTGAACAGCGACCACTGGGAGCCGCGATCGGCCGAACCTGCGGACTTGGCAGGTAAACAAACTGGCCCGGCCCGCCAGGGGCTTTCCCTGTACAAGCGGCGGAACAAGTTTGGGAACCACTGCTCTAGGCAACTACCGAATTCATGTATAGTATAAAAAGGGATGTTCACACACAGATAGTTTGGATAGCATGCCAGGCTTCAGGCATTTGGAGTGCTGAACATCAGCAAAATGAGGCCACTCCTCAGCTCATTCCTCATCAACAACAGGTGGGAGAGAGAATAAATTTAATTAGGAGTGGTGGAGGAGCAGGGTGATGACTAGTGCTGAAGTGAAATTTGGCTTTGGCAAGCAGTTTGTTGCAAATAAGTCCCTGGTTGCCTGCTCAAGAAAATCAGCATTCTTCCAATTTGCACAACCTGGCTTGGCCTCTTGGTCAGTTTTACAAAAACTGGGGGGAAGGGAAAGGAGATGTTATCTGGCTCTCAGGCCACCAACCATATCCACCTCCAGCTGCTCTGCTGGCTTCTGTCAACAGCACTACCTCTCACGTCAACTAAGTGAGAATGGAAGCGATGTCTCTTCCCCTGAAAGTTCAGACACCCTTGGCAGCCTGAAGAGGTTCTTCTTCAGGGCCAGTTCACTGGGCTCCTCTTCAAGTCACTCCTCAGCTTGTTCCTCATCAACAACAGGCTTGGGAGAGAGAATGAATTTAATTAGGACTGTGGAGGGGCAGAGTGATAAGGGAAGGAATGAAGTAGTATAATGGGTAAATTGACAAGGGTGCTTGTGTGACACAATGTGAAAAGAATGGAGGAATTAGAGAATGTAATGTATTCTGATTTTTCACTTTGGAATAGGGGAAGGTGTTAAGTGAGAGAAGATAGGGTATAATTGACTGAAGATGAGGAATAGAGGAGATGCATTGTTTTCTTCACCCATCTTCAAAACTTCCCCAGCAGTTGCATGCCAGTGTGCTAGGAGGCATCTAGATAGGAGGAGGAAGAAAAATACAGGCAGTCCTCGACTTTACGACGTTCGAGTTACAACAAATGGCACTTACGATGCTTCTACATTGACATGCTGATTTGACTTACGACTATAGGTTTTGAGTTTACGACGCTTGGTTCCGCAATGGAGTAGATTGCGGTTCCGAGTTACAACGTTATAACTTACGAGGCAATTGTAAGGAACCAACTGTGCCGTAAATCTGAGGACTACCTATAAGCCAAAGAAGCAGCAGCAGAAGAAATAATCAGATTCTTATGTTCAGTGGCTCACTCCTTCATTGTTTAGAGTTTCTAGAGCACTGAGGAGGAGTGTGGTGCATGTGACATCCATGAATCAGACAATATTTATAGTAGGGCTAGTAAAACAAAGATCCTGTCAGGTGGGGCGGGGGGAGGGGGAGGGTTCCCACCAAAAAACAGGATTTTGGACTGAACAAAAATTTTCACAGGCCGCATCTGCTTTCCAAAAAAAAAAGACTTTTCATCAGAGAACCAAAAATAAATAATAGTAATAATTAAGTAAAAATATTTTTTGTTTTCAGTCAATTTTTTTGGTTTATGAAGGAAAATGTTTTGGTTTTCAGTTGCTGAATATGAAAACTTTGGTTTTTAAACAAAAAATGGAAATTTCCCACAAGCGAAAAAAACTCCACTTCTCTGATGAGTTCTAATTTATAACCAGTTTCAGACACTGCTAAAAGAATAAAAATAAAAAACAACCATGTTCTGGACAAACTGAACCAAGATCTTTTCACCCCTGAAAATATCATGCTTCTGGTATTAGTGGCTCATTGGTTGCATATGATCCTGTTTGATATCCTGCTGGAGAATTCAATGGAAGCTCAGAAAAAATTTCCCTCCACTACATTCAGGTAGGTCACTTACTTCTTCATTAAACTTAATCATTGCTTTTAACTTGTATCTAGGATTATATTTATTATTGCTCCAAGCCCAACGATACATAGCCCAACCACAGGGGAAAGGTATTACAGTACATTGGTAATTTTTACAATGATCAATCCCACGTTCTGCGGTACACATAAACTAAAAGTATATTCTGAATTAATTTATGCCCCAAGTGGTATTTTTAAATGGGTCTTACTTAATGTATCATTTTAGTTTGGTTTTATGTGGATACTGAGCACAAAGCTAATTTCTCCCTAACTGCTTGTAAGTACTACCCAAAAGAATAAAATAATTTTTTAGTAAGAAGCCCCTTAGGAGCAAAGCCTTGTGCTTCTCAGCTACATATTAAGACAGGGACACTCAATCTTGCCTGCAGCTTCAGTTCAGGTTGAATACCTTCTGTCAAGATGTAAAGTTTGCTATCCCCCTATGAGATATAGCTAACTGTGTTCAGGGCCTCAACCCTGTCATGCTGTCTCCCATTTGGGCTCATTTATTATGAGAATCTGCAGGAATCAGCCATGGGGAAAGGAGAAACTCACAGTGACAAACCGAACATATAACAAGGTTCTCTGAGGCCTAAGACCTGTCAGAGCCACTCTTTAATACTGTATGAAACAAAACGCTTGAGTGCAGAGGATAGACATGTCATTGTGGCAGGTCTTTCTCAGATTTGTTACTTCTTTTGTTTGCTTTGTTTTTATTCAGGGCTATAAGTAGGTTTGGGTTATTTAGGTTAAATGAGTCTCCAGTGGTCAAGTGCTCACAGCAAAGGCCAGACCACAAAAATCAGCTTGATAGTTATTTACCATAACCATATACAAAACCACAAGCAACAAAGGTTCCCTCAAATACATCAGAGACATTTTACATCTCTTTATTAAAGCCTGTCAGTGTTTGCTACACTTCAGCTTGCCTTTAAATCACAAGTAAACCAAGGAACTCTAAAGTAGCAGAACCACAGCAGAGAACAGAAAGAATGGAACAAAAACCAATTCCATGGAATGAGATTTTTTTAAATGCTTCCCTTCCCTTAGGATCTTTTTATTTCCATTGATTTTACTACATTCCTGCATTGGAGATTACAGTGATAGGCAGCTCTAAAATATTTTTAACCATTCATAAATAAAGAATCTTTATCGTATGAGAGTTATCCAGCCTGCTGTACCATAATGAACAGGCCATGTATCTTAGTAATGCATTATAATCAATCACAAGTTTTTAAGCCAAGGGATGAAGATATTTGATTAGAAGCTTTGTAGAGAGCAATGCTATCTGATGCCTCAACAATGTCACCGCACTAGTATTTATTTTTATCATTCACTTTTTAGTTAGATCGGGACTCCATATTGATTAATGAATATTTTTGTTGGTTAGCTTTTCGTATTGGTTCCCCCAACCCCCTCGGTTTCCCTTTTTAGTGACACTGCTTACTCAGACCAGATTTCAAATTTTGTGGCGTCCCTTCTCCTTCCCTCCCTCTTTTTTCACATTTTACCCTTCCACCTCTTCCCAACCATGGCCTTCCTCTTTTTTTGCCTTACCCAGACCATTTTCCTAGACCCCAACCTCAAAAAATGTTATTTATGATCATAGCCCATAAGGCTCTCTCCCATCTGGCACTCTCTCTGTAGAGCTCTGTCCAGCCGCTGACTTCAAGTCTCACAAGTATGGTGTTTTCCCAGACAAAAATGGAGCAAAGTTTATTGGCCTCTTGTGACCTATGGGAAGCTCCAAAATGACCAGGGTTTAAAACATCACATGACCTGGCAGAGAATGCCACAACTTCTTGGGACTTCAGTAATTGAGGAATATGTGATGCTTGCTAGGATTTGGCAGCAGGCGAAGAGGCAGCTGTAGATCCCCGAACCAGTTGAAATCCCAAAAAAGAGCGTTTGTGTTCAGCTCATTTGGAGTTTTTGCTAAATGGCCTCTCCTCTCCTTAACTTTGAGGCCTAACTCAAGTGATCCGACCTTTCCAGCCATTGCACTGAAGAGGATGAATGGGTTTATTTACTACTATTAGTCTGACTATTTTTGTTATTATCAAGTAATCTACCAACGGGTAGACTTTCAAAGGCACAGATGGGAGTTAAACACCCAACTGCTATTTGTACCTTTGAAAATCTCCCCCCATGGAGAATGAGAGAAGGATGTATTTCTTTTATTAATATTATATGTACCTCACTTTACTTGCTTCATATTATTCTGTCTAACTGAATGGAGCTAAATCAAAGCGACTGTTAGGAAACAAAACAATGACAAGAGGTAAAATATCTCTGGGGAAGAAAACAAGGTTCCTTATAAGAACAATGTGTGGGCTATTAATTGGAAAGTATCTACCTGCCTGGCTCCAGCTAGGTTTACAGGCTTATTTTTTCAGGGCTGGGGCATAAGATCAAAAAGATACTGAAGCCTTAAAAACCTCTGCCTTAAAAGTGGCAAGTAGCTGCTTGGGGGAGGTGCTTCAGAAGAGATGCAGAGAATGCAAGAGGGTAGTTTGTCCCTCTTAGCCCAAAAGTATGGGTATCAGGGTTGAGTGGAACCTTCCTAAGCTTGCAGGGAAAGAATGACGTTTAGGTGAGACCAGATGTATATCAGCTTTGTTGTTTTAATCTTTGTCCCTGCTTGCTTTGTACTTTTGGGGGAATAACCACTATATTGGGTTTGAAATAGCTGTTTGAGTCACTTTAATTAGATGCTGGTCACAGGCTTCTGGAGGGAAGTTTCTTGAAGGTGCCAAACACAACTGGGCCTGTTAAGAACCAGGGGTGGTTGCAACCCAGAGACCAAGTCCAAGAGTGGGTGAACCCACCCATGAGAGAGGAGAAGGAAACAAAGTCTGTCATGTGAGGAATGCACTCAAGAGGGACTCTAAAAGGGTCCTAATGCACAGCTCACTCTGCAGCCAACTCTTATAGGACAAGTTTTGGCTCAGCTATTGAGAAATTTTAGGATGATACATGTGTTCTCTTGTTAGAGTATTATGACAAAAAGAGCAGAATCTCTACAAAACAAAAATTATATCTGTCAGCCCGTGAGCGGACTCCAAAGCAGACGTAATCAATTAGCAGAGTCCCACATTAGTTGGCTAAGCTCATGCATCTGGTGATCTTCATATTAATACAGCAAGGCCTCAACCCAGCACAGCTTGCATAGCTTGCTTACAGTATGCAAGTCCTCCTTTCATACCACCTGTTGCCCCTTAATAGTAAGTCAAGGCAAGCCAGTTGCTCATTTCTTGTTATTGAGGAACCATAGCCTTTTTTAAAAATTGCAAAGCTCAAACTCAAATCTAGAGTCCTCTACTTCATGCTCCTCTATAACTGATCCTGCCCCTCACATTTTGAGAAGCTACTGCTGGAGTGCAGGATCTTCCTGGCAAACTATGGGGAAGAGCCAGACCTCTTGTCTTTACATCCTTGTAATTCAGTGCTGGGCTGATTGGGCTCAATCCTGCAAGATGCTTGGAAATCAAAGTAGCTGCAGGAAGGCTGAACCTCCAGGAGTTGCTCAGCACCTTGCAGGCTTGACTCTTTATAGGACAAGCAATTCTGGGCCATCTCTGAGTAAGCAGGCAAGCAGCCAGCCCTTTCTCTGAATTGCAGAGATGGGGTCCTATAAGCTCTTGTGGGAAAACAATGCAACGATTGCAATAAACACAAAAGGTACAAAGTTACAACCTCAGGCCTGTTAACCTAAACTGACAGAGCCAGAGCCTCAACTGGTGTTAATCAGTGAAGATTTCAATAGATTTGCACCAGCTGAGGATCTGGCTCTTGAACACTGAAGTTTGGTTGGAGGGATGCAAATGCCCCATGTTCAGATTGGCTCAGATTTCTACTCAGACCTAATTTTAGATCCATTCTGTTATTATTTATTCAAAGATGTGAATGAGATATAGATTGCCTTTATTGATTGTCTCTTTCCCCTCTTTGTAATATGCTTTCTCTTTCTTGAACCTCTCACAATTGCTGTATGACTGTATTATGGCTCGTGTGTGGATGTATATATAAAATAGTGGGGTTTTTTTTCCACCCAGGTCTATTCGGAATTTCTCCACTCTCACCACAGAGGAACCTACAAATTCCAAGCTGTGAGTACATCGAGTTGCATCTACCCTGCTGCAATGCACACTACACACATTTTTGAACAAGGATAATAAACTGTAGCCTTAAACTGATGACCTGACATACATCAATAGTCTTGGATGGTCCTCAGTAAACTTTGATATTTCTCTGTGTTGCAAGACCTTTCAATTCTGTCTTGCTACATTTACAATCTGTGTGATAATGTAGTCACCCTCTCCTTTTATTCTCTGCAACATACAACTAGCATGGCAATGAAATAGTTGATATGTAATAATTACTGTAAGCTCCTCATCTTGTGGTTGATCAGTTAAATAAGCTAATAAGCAAGTGTTAATTGTTACTATACCTTCAGCAAAAGAAGTAGGGTAAGAGAAAAAAGTTAAAAAATTAACCCAAAAAGTGTCACTTTCGATGGCTAAGAGGAAAAGGTACACTATGGTTACAGTACCTCCTTGTGGTGAAGGAAAGTCCCTCATTGCAGAATGTCTGGAGTTGAGAAACCAAGAAGCACAGTAATTTCAAATAATTTTTATTGTAAAAACATTTTTTTAAAGCCCACTGCACTGAGTGTTTGGAGTGTGTCTGTATTAGTATAGTACCACCCACCTAGACCGCCTGCCTGACTTCTGGTTCAGTCTCCTAAATTCCTTTATATTATGTGACTATGAGTAAAACAATAGCAGACAGCCCGTTCTGTCCGCCAATCTGTGTCTTGTCACTCAACAAGTGGAAAGCAGGAGAACATCAGAACAAAAAGCAAAGTTAATAGGCCCCACAAAAGCCATGAATGCTGAGAAAATAAAAACAGCTTTTAAAAAACCGGGCAGATGAATGTCATTTTCTCATGATGTGCTTGTAGCCTCACACCCTTGGGGCCTCATTTTGAAACTGGCTGAAAATCACTGCAGGATGAAAGAATGAAGCAGCACATAAGTGTTCTGTATAATTAGTTTGGATATAATACATTGAGACATAGAAGGTCAATAATTATTGTTCGGTGAAGTATCTCATGTGAGATTTTAAAAGATGAAAAACATTTCTAGTTGCCTCACAATACCCAGTGAGAACATTTCAGAGACTGGGATGTACTGAACAAAAGCAGATAAATACTTTGGTTGTCATTTTTTTCCTGGTGAAACATAATGTTATTAAAAATTTAAATATTTAGACTTTTTGTGACCAATTAATGTTCAGCAGTGGGGATACTAAATCTCTTTGCCGAGTTTCAGTTCTGGATTGCCAAAGACACATGTCCAGAGCCCCGCAAAACCCTGAAAGTATTGATTCTACAACCTAGGAAATGGTGTGGTGACAAAAGAGGCTTTGTCTTCACTGCAAAAAGGAGTGTTCTTTTAAATTGAGATATTTCACGTGAGATAGTTATTTCAGTGTAAAGTCCGAGTAGAGATAAGGCCCAGGTAGTTTTTAACCTTGATGTAGCGAGTCAAAGTCACCCTTATGCCCCCTAAATGGGATTTACTTCAACTAGCTATAGCAAGGTGAAAACTATAGTGTCTGTCTCCGTGAGGATATTCTATCCAGATAGCTATATCCATGTAAACACTCTTTATTTTTCAGTGAAGCCATGGCCCCCAGTGTGCTTCTGGGAAGCAACCAATAAGCATTGTGCAGACTGAATTTCACACATAGCTTCACTCCAAAAAAGTTCATTCCTACAATATACAGAAATTAGCTGTGTTAATTTGCTAACTAAAACCAAGGAGAATTGGGACTTTGACCCTCAGATCTTTATTCATACTAATTAGTTTCATTAGCATCTTGATGTCTGACTGAGACAGAGAGGTAGAGGATGGAAATCATGTCTGTTGCCAGGCATTTGGAGGATGGCAAGGCAGTATCAATATCGTCTGTTGGGGTAGTTTATATGGGCCTTTTACCAAAATGTTTCTCAATCCCTGGGTTCCTATTAGATCCATCACTGCTCTTGAATTCTCAAGAAACAAGAGTGGCTTATCAGGCCTTTTGTTTTCTGTGGCTGGACAGAAGAATGCCCCTAAAGATGTGTAATATTAAACATATTTAATACAATATTTAATATATATTAATTATTAATATTAAAATAACTGAATATTAAAAATAACTCCATTTCAAATACTTTGCAAATAAACCTGCTGAGTTCAGGTCACTCTGATTCATGGGATCCCATTTATTTGCATGTATGCAGACAACTGCTGGGTATTGCTAAATCCTAAAAGCTTTGTGAGCATCTGCAGACTCCCTTCTGTTAACGATGAATATCCATCTCTGCTATGATTTAATTTAATGGAGAATGAAAAGAGATATGTAAGTAGGACAGGAGCTTTGAAGAAATCAAAAGAGCTGCCTCTCCATTCTGTAGTCTCTCTCGTCGAATTATTCCCTGAGCACTAGTGCTTTCATGAGCTCATCTTCCCTTTGCATTAGCCATGGAAAGGAGCAACACTGTAGCTTCTTAAGGGACATGGCACAGCAACGATGCTCCCTCTGTTCTGTGGGAGGGATTGGGAAACCCCAGAAATGTAGTGCCTCCCAGAGACACCACGGTGGTGATGCCTCTCTAAACTGTCCCCAACACAAGCCAGTGCCTAAATGACACAATCCAGTTGTTAGCAAAGAAAACAGGAATAGATAGTAGTGTGCCATGTGCAGGAAGTTAATGTTTCTGAAGAAATGTCATTCTGGAGAGTACCAAGGCTTAGTCTATAGTTAAAAGTTATAGCAGCATAGCTCTGTTAGTTGGGGGTGTGAAAAAAACCACCTCCACGGCCGACATAGTTATGCCAACGAGACCCACAATGTAGATGACGCAGCTATTCCCCTAGAAGGGTGCTTTTGTCAATGTAGCTAACATCATTGTGGGAGGTGATTTTCCTGCACTGACAGAAAAATGCTGTCAGTGGACACTGCATCTACAGTAGGGGGCTAGGTCATTCTAGGCTCTGTAGGGTAGACATAGCCTGAATTTTGGATATTTGATTTCTTAACTTTAACATTATAGTGACATTGGGCTTTTTTTTTAATTTAACCTCTTTTAATTTAACTTCCCTTTCTATTTTTAAAAAAAGACTTTTTAAGTTCTTTACAGACTTCTCAAGATGGTGAAATGGGTTTAAAGGTTTCTCAGTGATGCAACATCACTTGAGATGCTCTCCACTGATGGCTTGTTTTAAACCTTGTTCACAGGGCTCCAGTGTAAACTAACAAAAACTCTAGGGTTAGATGCAGCTGGAAACTAATATTTGTGTCCTGTTTAGTTTTTACACTGAAATTTGCAATCATTTTCATAGAATCATAGAATCATAGAATATCAGGGTTGGAAGGGACCCCAGAAGGTCATCTAGTCCAACCCCCTGCTCGAAGCAGGACCAATTCCCAGTTAAATCATCCCAGCCAGGGCTTTGTCAAGCCTGACCTTAAAAACCTCTAAGGAAGGAGATTCTACCACCTCCCTAGGTAACGCATTCCAGTGTTTCACTACCCTCTTAGTGAAAAAGTTTTTCCTAATATCCAATCTAAACCTCCCCCACTGCAATTTGAGACCATTACTCCTCGTTCTGTCATCTGCTACCATTGAGAACAGTCTAGAGCCATCCTCTTTGGAACCCCCTTTCACGTAGTTGAAAGCAGCTATCAAATCCCCCCTCATTCTTCTCTTCTGCAGGCTAAACAATCCCAGCTCCCTCAGCCTCTCCTCATAACTCATGTGTTCCAGTTTTGTTAACATATGTTTGGTAACACATGCTAAAACATGACTAAAAATCTCAGAATTAACAAGCTCTAAGTGAAAAATCCTTAACTGAGGCATCTTCAACTGAGGAAATCTTAATTTGAGAATGCATAACAGAAGCTGCCATAATACAGGAGTCCTTAATTAACAATCTTTATCTTGACCTTAAGTAAAGGGTCTTTAACACAAGATAGCTTAACAAAGACACTGTGAGTCAAGCTCACCTTAACTAACCCATACTTAAGTCAGAAGGCTTTGAGTTCTAAAGGTATCTCAGCCACAGCTAATCTACACATGTCCCACTTTCCAAATCAACATAGATTTAGGGAGCCCTTTACACAAAAATGTAGTACGTATTTCCAATGTGCATGCATGGATGTGTCATGTTTAAACTCCAGTCAGAACTTTACAAACACATAATCTGTTGTCTTCAAACTTGACTTGCCTTGCTTTCCTTGGTAAGGGAGATAGAAGAAACTTAGTTTGAAGTTTTTAAGCCATTTATGATCAAAATGAACAAAACAAGTCAATCAGAACAGACAGCAGAAATATATTTTTTGCACTCACATTAATAACAACTGAACAAATTTGTCTTCAGCTTTCCTAAATTGGTCACCTTTGAGCTGAGACCAAGCCTGGGAAGTTTCATCCCTTTAAAAAAAAATTGTGAAAAAGCTATGAGTAATTGAACAAGTAGTTAGAATTGA
This sequence comes from Lepidochelys olivacea, assembly GCF_965140295.1. Taxonomy (NCBI): domain Eukaryota; kingdom Metazoa; phylum Chordata; order Testudines; family Cheloniidae; genus Lepidochelys; species Lepidochelys olivacea. The sequence continues at coordinate 165,033,361 of NC_140411.1, read as the reverse complement.
AACCACATCTCAGTCTTAACTATTGCAATTACTATCTTTGAATGTTGCAATAAAAATAATAATAAACAGAATGGAATGGTGAGATATGCGTCAACCAATCTGACTGGCTAATGTGCAGGGCACTCAGTATCTGGACATTCCCTGTAGCTACAAACTGAAGTCACCTTAGTGAGCTGCAGCTCACGAAAGCTTATGCTCTAATAAATTGGTTAGTCTCTAAGGTGCCACAAGTACTCCTTTTCTTTTTGCGAATACAGACTAACACGGCTGTTACTCTGAAAACTGAAGTGCATCACACATAAAAAAAATCATAACTCTTTTTTTTTTTGCATGTAGCTCTTATTCTCCCCCATCTCCCTCAGCAGTATGGCGAGCAGCACACCCTATTTCTGCCCCCCAGTGACTAAAGTACACTGAGCTGAAGGCTTCAGCATGTCAATGTCAATGTCATGGAGATCTGGAGACTGTAGGAACGGGATGAATGCTTACCCAGCATTAGATGTAATCAACCTGGGGCCTAAAACGTGACTCAAGTGCTGCATGATTGCAGTGCAAAAACTTAAAACGCCAGTTTAATTGCAAAACTAATCATAGACATTTTTATTACAAAAATATCCCATTGGTACCATTACTATCTTCATTTTTAACTCATGAGAAAGTTGAGTTTATAAATATATTTCACACTGAAGACAAGAGTGACTCTCAGTGGAGTTGCTTAGAGTCAGCCAGCAACATGCACATTATCTATGTAGAATATCAGCCTACTGACAGATGTAATTAGTGAGTTTGTCTAACACAGAGGGTAAGTTCTATTCCCATGTGAATTTTGAAATGACAGTTTGTCTTCATTTAGCTGGTGGTTTGCCTAGTTGGGCTTGCCCCTGTGAAGTGGTTCCATGTGCAGCATGACAGTCACAGAGGTGCTGCAGTGCAGGGGGTGACGTGGATGGTACGTGAGGTCTAACCACAGAGATTCGATACATTTTAGTGGTTGAATTTTTAAACTCTCTTTATCCAGTTCCTGAAGTGATGTGTTGTACAATACTTTCATTCCTACCATGCGCACACACACACACTCACACAACCAGTGACTGACGGCTACATAGTGCACCTCAAAATCCCTGAGCTCATTAGTGAGTTTATCACAAGCATTTTAAATTGGGTGCACAGCCATTAATGGGATTATAAAACAGAAAAGGGTAGTCACTTGGTTGGCTCAACAGTTCCATCTGTCTGATTTTAGATGCAAGGGTGTTTTACACGGTGGAATGACAAATTAGACTGTTCCACTCTAACATCTAGGTTAAAGAAGGAGAAAGGGGGAACGTGAGCCTTATAGAGTTTTAAACAAGTGGAAATACAAGGGTCTTTAAAACAACAACATACTCCTGGTCCCTTAAACAAAAATGTTATTAAAAGTAGTACTTACCTATAAAGTTACCAAAGATGGTAATGCCAAAGGTGTGTGCAACAGGACCACTCAGCTCAGCTTCATTTTGTACTCAAACAGTCTAAAGTACTTATGACAAAATTACATGTTTAATGTTCAGCATCTTTTGATCTGATTCATTGTTTCCTAGATATATATATCCCATAATAATCACCCAGTATTCTGTGAACCTCTCTATTTACTACTTTTTCTGTGTAAAATATTTGTGTATGTCCACACAGTTAATGTAAAATAAGTATTCAGTTAACATTATGCCACCTTATCCCATGTGATGTAGAGAAAGGGCCTATCCTAACACACACACATAATTGGGTAGAATTAAGATCATACCCTTTAGTATGTAAATTGTGTCTTTAGAATATAAGGCCCAGCTCCACAAAGGTACTTAGGCACTTATACCTCAGACCTAGGCATCTAAGCCCCAGTTATTGGCACCACTGCAATCCACAAAACACCCACTTGGCTGCTGCATAAATCTGTAGGCACCTAAACTCACCCAGGGTGTCTACACTGGAATTAAAAACTCACCGTGAGCCCATGCCAGCTGACTCAGGCTTGCAGGGCTCAAGCTAAGGGGCTGTTTGATTGCAGTGTAGATGCTTGGGCTGCAGCCCGAGCTCTGGTTCCCTCCCACCTCACAGGGCTCTAGAGCTCGGGCTCCAATCACCGCAGTTAAACAACCCCTTAGCCCGAGCCCTGCAAGCCTGAGTGAGTGGCACGGGCCAGCTACAGGTTTTTAATTGCAGTGTAGACATGCCCATTGTGCCTACATTTTTGCTGTAGAAGTTCCCAAGTTTTTGCCTCTGGGTATGCGCGCTGCTGCCTCCCGCTAGGCATTTATCTCCTGCCTAAGCCCCAGCGCGATTCACACCCTGGAGGAAGATAGGTGGAGGAGTTTATGTCTTGTATGTGGGGCATGATCCGGTAGATGTGCTCAGGGGCCACTTACCGGATTGGGTCCCATTCAAAATCTAACCAGAGGAGGTGATGGTGGTGCCAGTGTGTCCCAGTGGATAGAGCACTCAGTCATTCCCCCCACTCTGAGGCAGAGGGAGAAAGGCTTTGAACTAGGGTCTCCGGTGCCCCTCAGGGCAGTGCACTAACCACTGAGCTATGAGATACTGCTACAGGGGTCTCCCACAGTCTCTCTTGTTGAAGCTGTTCCACTGTGTATCAAACTTAAAGCGTCATTGGGCCAGAGAGAGAATGACTCCATAACTTGGGGGTCAGGGCACCTACCAGGGAGCGAGGAAACCCTGGGTCCAGTCCCCCTGCTCCAATGGCTCTTTAATTATTCATCCAATGAATAATTCTGTTCTCAATGGTAGCAGATGACAGAACGAGGAGTAATGGTCTCAAGTTGCAGTGGGGGAGGTTTAGATTGGATATTAGGAAAAACTTTTTCACTAAGAGGGTGGTGAAACACTGGAATGCGTTACCTAGGGAGGTGGTAGAATCTCCTTCCTTAGAGGTTTTTAAGGTCAGGCTTGACAAAGCCCTGGCTGGGATGATTTAACTGGGAATTGGTCCTGCTTTGAGCAGGGGGTTGGACTAGATGACCTTCTGGGGTCCCTTCCAACCCTGATATTCTATGATTCTATGATCCAAAATGGACACAGCTTCACCAAGAGAGACCAAGAGAGCCCCATACTACCATATCTCACTGCTCAGTGGTTACAGCGCCCTCCTGAGAGGTTATGGAGACCCCAGTTCAGATCCTTTCTTCCCTCAGGCAGAGTGGGAAATCGAACATGGGACTCCCCCATCCCAGTGAACGCTCTAACCACTGCAGTAAAAGTTGACAAGGGAGGCAGTGGCGCCTCCTCGTCCGCCAGCCATTTTGTGGGGAGTGATGCAGGCAACTCTAACTCATTCTTACAAGAAATAACTTAAGTACCTAAGCTGCCTGACTCTAGGAGAGAATAACCAGTTGTGGATCGCAAGCAGAAGTAGGTGCCTTCCTGCAGCTGGACTTAGGCAATTAACTCTGTGAGAGAGGTGGGTCTTAGGACACACCCCTGTTACCAGCATCTTCCATTGGCTAGCTTAGGTGGCTCCCTGCCTAGCTGCCAGCTTTTGCAGACTGCATTCTTAAGCACCAATCTCTCCCCATGCATTGTATAAGAATCCTCTGGCCCACTCAGGTTTTCTGAATCACTGCTGTTTCAGTAATTTTCCAGGTTCCTAAAAGTTAGGTACAGTATTGCAATGCTAAGCTAAGTCCCTTTGTGGATCCAGGCCCAAGTTCTTCTGCAAAAGGTCTTGCATATTGGAGCCATTCATTGGATAAAACTATGTGTATGGCTCTGTGTAAATAATAACCTCAAATCTGAATTGCAGAGATTGTATATATTTAAAATCTCAAATTTAACATTGAATCAATGGCGATTCTTCAGAAAAGAAACCTTAAGAATATACACCTGGTCCATTAGCATAACTTTGATGCCTCCAGTGCCCCATATACTGGGCCTGGTTTACACTTAAAAATCAGATTGAGCTAGCTACATTGTTTAGGGTTGTGAAAAATTTTGCACTCAGAGTGCCATGGTTAGGTTGACCTAACCCGCAGTGTAGATGTGGTTAGGATCATGGCAGAATTATTCCATCAACCCAGCTAACACCTCTCAGAGTGCTGGATTAACTACATCTGCAGGAAAAACCCTTCCATAGATGCAGGAAGCAGTTTACTATGACACTATAGTGGCATAGCTGCAGTACCATAACTGTGCTGCTGTAGCATATATGACAGCATAAGAGACGGGAACTAATTGGTGTGGGCTCTAATTTGCATGAATGGTTGGTAATTCATGTGGCTTTGCAACTTACTGGGTGGACCAGTTCCATTAAAAACAGGAACCAGACCAACCCTTTACAACTCATTCAAATCAACCAAATACTTCCTGAGTTTCAAAAAAAGAGGGGAAACTGCCATGGACAGTTCAGTGTGACCAGGCAGTTACTGAGAAAACAGTGACTAAGAAAGGGCCCAAATGCCCACCTTTCTGTGTGCTAGGGATCTGGGTGGAAAAGGTTTGCAGAGATGGTTCCTAATATTTTAAGTACTATGGGGGAGGCTGCTTGTTTTCCTTAACATTTGGTTTCTATAATGAGTCTAGTTGCTTTTTAGGTACTAGTTCCGACTTGTGCTTCGAGTTTGTAAGCACTGTCACACTGTTATTATGCACATTGCTTCTGTGAGAAAATTTTGCTAAAATTTAGAACCAGAGCCAAGAGTTCTGCATTTTCCTTGCCAGTTTCATTCTGGGAAATCCAGCCATTGCTCCATGTACTGTGCATGTGGGTGGGGAGGAACTACAGCTTGGAAACTGACAGCACCGGCCAAATACTGACAGGAACTGATGCAGTCACTGACTGAACCCCAGCTTCTCATCCTCCCAGCTACTACACCCCAGCAGATCATCTCTAGTTCTCTACTTGGCCTCCAGCTGCACTCCGGGTGAGGGGCATTAGACAATCACCTCAACCATTTCAGATTTGGTAAGTACCAAGGACAAATTTAGTGTCTACCATGGAAACTAGAAATGCATGAAGTAGGGAAAGGCAAACTAGCTAATTTTGCCCCCAAGTTGAATACCATGGATTTGAAAATTCAACCTGACTCCACACGTTATTGAGAAAAACAGAGGGCTTAAATTGAAGCAGAGAGCAGGCAGAGTGAATAATAGAGGCTGTGAAATAAAGGAACAGAGAGAAATTCTCATGAAAAAATGAGCATGATGTTGTTCTGACAAGGGCAGCAAATGAAAGAAGGTGATAACTTACTTAAATTAAATATCGGACATGAAATCAGCTACTGTGGGCTACCCTAAACCGAAAGACACTGCTTCATATTTACACAGTCATTGGTACTTTGAAACATATTAGCTAACCAAGCCGAAATGACTTTCAAATACAGGTTAGGATGGTTTCCTTTTATTAGACCAGGAAGTTCCCAAAGGGCTGCCACATTGCTGAAATAGTGATGTACATCCCCTGAATGAAAGGCCAAACACAAAAGATGAAATCCTGGCTCTACTGAAGTCAATGGGGTCATTGACTTCAATGGGGCCAGAAGTCCATCCAAAGACCTTAAAGCATCTTTGGAGAGGGGTTAAGACTGACTAATACACGCACACACACAGAGAGAGAGAGAGAGAGAGAGAGAGAGGTTTGGAGCAAGGGAGCTATCTTCTGGTCTCATTTACACAGAATCTGGAGTAACTCTGAAATCAGTGGAGTTGCTCCAACAGTACAACTCAGATTCTGGACCATTATGTTTTTGGTAGCAAATAGCCAAGCCACTATTAGGCACAGGCACTGAGAATGAAACAGTTGTTTAGCTGGAGTGCTGAAAGTGGAATTATCTTTGACATTTACTGTTGCTGTGGCCATTCATTCCTCTTCCAATAAATGGTCAACCCACTGCAATAGTCCAGATCTTCTTTGTCCAGTCAAAAGTCAGGACAGTACATGTATAGGGCACTCATGTATACAACATGTGCTATGCTGTGGGCTGCCTAAACATGCACCCTTGCTCCAATGGTTTCTACAGGGTTTTGCAGGGGTACAGAATCATCACCATACAGGTCAAACTGTGGCCAGGCTTCCTCCCACCCTGGAATGCCCCCAGCCCCTGCAGATGTGGCATGGAGTTGGCAGTGCTGGGTTTGCCGCAGTTGTAGAGGGACTCCTGCATCAGAGGTAATCCTAATGAAAGAGGGAGGCTACACCTCCCTCACAGTCACTTTGTGCTAGCTTAGCTGCAACAAAGGAGCCCTAGGACAATGCTGACATGGCCATGGGGCTCCCAACAGCACTAACACTAGTGACACTGACCCAGTGTGAAAACTTTTAAACATTTTTCTTAGTGGAGCCAGGCCTAGGAGCATCATTTGTACCTGAACTGGTTAGCACTAAACCTCCATTAAACAGAATAGCAGCAGGCTGAGCAAGAGGAGGATTCTCTAGCCTTTTTTATTGCTTTCTTTGGAAAAGCTCGCAGTTTCACTGTCATCAACCATCTACTAGGTTAAGTTACACGGCTAAAAATCTTGCATAGGAACAGCTGAATAATCTTGTATACTGTCTACTCAACAGTGTTCTGAGGCGGAAGTCAAATATTTGAGGTTTGCCACAAACCAAGATGAAGCTTATTTACACTAACAAAAGGCACCCATGGAACGGTGGGGGCATGATGTGTTTATCAATACCAGAGATTTACCTTACCGTTTATAGTCAGAGAGAGGCTTCCCACAAGCAGAGAGTTATGACCTATGTGGTTAGCTTTGGTTTATATTGCTTCCATATTACACCTAATGAAAAGAGCTTCGTCTCTTTGAAACACACGGACAAATCTGGGGATCATAGTAATATTTTTATGATTCCTCGGTGCCTCAGTTTCCTTCAGGGCTTTACATTGCTATGCACTGAGTGTAAAGGGAAAGGATGAGTTTGATCATGTAGCAGGCTAGTTGGAGTCCAAAGTCATTAACAAACTGAGTAAAGTCTACACATATGAATGGAGAATCTGGAGAAGACAATGGAAACCTAATGGCTGAGACATGGATACCTAGTGACCAACAGCTAAAAGGAAGGAGATTTACCCCTACCCCTCTACCAATAAGCAGAGAAAAGGTCCCCAACCTGGAGAACAAGGGGATAAGGTGTCAGGTGGCTGTGTTAAGAGCTTAGCTCTCAGAGACACACATCCATGACCTGGGACCAGGGCCGGCTCCACGTACCAGCAAACCAAGCAGGTGGCTGGGGCAGTAAATGTAAAGGGGCAGCAGGACGTTGGACTCTGGGGTGGCCCTCGGCGGCCGCTCCGTCACAGCGCGTTTCACGCTCGGCGGCAATTTGGTGGTGGTGACGCGACACTTCGTTGGTCGCCAGCAGCAATTTGGCGGCCACACCGTCACTCCGGCTCTGTGTTCGGCGTGCAGGATTCCACCTCCCCATTCAGCGGCAAGTTATTGTTTTTTTTTGCCACTTGGGGCACCAAAAACGCTGGAACCGGCCTGCCTGGGACCAAGGGTCTGTCTACTCTGCAATAAAACACCTGTGGCTGCCCCATGTCAGCTGACTCTTGCTGTGTAGATGTTCAGGCTGCAGCCCGAGCCCAGATATCTACACTGCAATTTTATAGCCCCACAGCCAGAACTCTGCGAGCCAGAGTCAACTGACAAAGGGCAGCTGGGGGTGTCTTACTGCAGGGTAGACATACCCTAAGACAAAGAAAGAGAGTCAGAGAGAGAGACCAAATGGATTCTATAGCAGCTTGGCATTGAAGACCTGGAGCTGGCCAACCTAAACTGTGTCTGAGCCTTGGCTTCTCTTTGCTCACCTAAGGACTTTCAGATGCTGTATGCCAGATGACTGATAACCTGTTACCTTTATTTGAGAAGGCTCCCTAGTGTCACTGCAAATACTCCCTGAGAGCAATTTGCACCCTGAAGGGGTACAGTACAAGCCTCCCACAGGAGTCTGGCTCCTATGAATTCGCTGTAGGGAGCCACAGAGAGTGAGTCAGGGATTGCTGTTGTCAAAGGCCCAGTCTCAGAGCATTGGAGACCATGGGCCTGCCTCAGTGAAACAGTGTGGACATTTGGGGTCCAGCACACTAAAGGGGTCACTCCCAAGGGACTAGCCATAGGCTAGGGCCAGACCCTGTGGATCCATAACACCCACCACAAAATCTGAAATTGTGACCAGCTGCCACTCTGACATTAACCAAATATTTTACCAAGTGGATTCATTTACAGAACTAGCAAAGCATCCCAAAGTAGTCCTTCCACTGCTCGGACCGTAATTGCACCTACAGCAGATGCCTCTGGCACCTACATAGTGCGATGATGGGCCCATGCTTCAGACTGAGGGACAGGCACACACAGAGAACATAGTAGTAATGTTACGGTATTTCTGCCTTGGTCATGGGTTTTCCACTTCCAGGCTATTGGTGTCACATGAGTTCTGAATGGTTCTGTGCTGAAGAGAGAAGTCTTTTACCATCCTTATATTCACTGCTGAGTGGAGTGAGAGGACTGATGGTGGAGTGGGAGAGAGTGCACAGTGTAAGGGAACAGGAGGAGGGGTGGTTAGAGAGGAGTGGCAGTCTAGCAAATTGGCAATAAGAAAGAGAGAAGTGGCCACAGGGAGGGACCAGAAGAGAGCAGAGCATCCCTCATCATCTGTCTTTGTCCCCCAAATCAAACATCACTGTCCGAACTAGCCACTAGAAGCAGTGGGGAAGAAGCAGCTAAGCCAACTCCGTTTCAAATACTGCAGGGACAGAGTGATACGTCCTAACTAAGCAGCTCTAAATAACAAGCTGAATAATTACTCAGCCAAATATCGACGTTTTGACTAGCATTTGGCAGAATACCTATTTGAAGTCAAATTTCAGTACATCTACATGTCTAATATAGCCCTGTCTTGTACAAGACTCAGCTGTCACAGAGTAATGCTCACTAAGGGGTCTAATCCAAAGCCCACTGAAATCAATGTAATGATACTCCGTGGGCTTTGGATCACTGTCAGGGTTCCTTCCCCACTCTGAACTCTAGGGTACAGACATGGGAACCCACATGAAAGACCCCCTAAGCTTATTCTTACCAGCTTAGGTTAAAAACTTCTCCAGGGTACAAACTTTGCCTGGTCCTTGAACAGTATACTGCCACCACCAGGTGTTTTAAACAAAGAACAGGGAAAGAGACCACTTGGAGATGCCTTTCCCCAAAATATTCCCCCAAGCCCTACACCTCCTTTCCTAGGGAAGGCTAGATAAGAATCCTCACCAATTTGTACAGGTGAGCACAGACCCAAACCCTTGGATCTTAAGAACAATGAAAAATCAATCAGGTTCTTAAAAGAAGAATTTTAATGAAAGAAAAAGTAAAATAATCACCTTTGTAAAATCAGGATGGAAAATACTTTACAGGATATTCAGATTCAAAACACAGAGGATCCCCCTCTGGGCAAAACCTTAAAGTTACAGAAAACAGGAATAAACCTCCCTCTTAACACAGGGAAAATTCACATAAATCAAAAGATAAACTAATCCTCCCTGCCTGGCTTACCTATACTGGTTGCAATATTGGAGACTTGGATTAGGATGGGTTGGAGAAGATGGATTTCTGTCTGGCCTCTCTCAGTCCCAAGAGAGAACAACCACGTAAACAAAGAGCACAAACAAAAGCCTTCCCCCTCACCCCCACAAGATTTGAAAGTATCTTGTTCCCTTATTGGTCCTTTGGGTCAGGTGCCAGCCAGGTTAGCTGGGCTTCTTAACCCTTTACAGGTAACAGGATGTTGCCTCTGGCCAGGAAGGATTTTATAGCACTGTATACGGAAAGGTGGTTACCCTTCCCTTTATATTTATGACAATCACCTTACTTGGGCCCTTCCTATAGCAAGGCCAAAGTATAGGGTCAGTTTCCTGATTCCATTTGCTCCCCTAGTTACAACAAACAAAGACAGAGGCGGAAGAGAGGTTTGTGGAGATGTATAAATAATGGTGTATTTCAGCACAGAAAGGAATGTGATGTCAGAATTCCTATTAGTAGGCAACTAGTGTCAGTGACCTACATCGGTATGATGTGTCACGAGACAGAGAGGGACAGTGAAAGAGAGAAAGACCCTGTGTTGTTGTCACAAGCCTTCTGGCTGAGAAGGTCTGGATGGGAATCTGCTTAGAGTCCATCAGCACTACTTTTTTGACATCAAGTACTGCCTCTTTTCCCCTCAGTATGAACACAATGGAAAGGCCAGTATTACTGCAGCATTCCACCACCCAAATTATAGGGTAGGAAGTAATGTTCTACCAGACAGTGAGGTTGATTGGTTGAACATTCCTTAGTGCAGTAATACAGTGGTTGCCAACATTTTACATTCGATGACACACTTTTCCATAACAGGATCACCCTGGCACCTTTCTCCCATGTACCAGGGGCCTAGATGGGACCCCCAGTCCATTTAGCAATATGGGAAGGACAGGGCAATTGCAACCCTCAGGCTGAGAACCCCTGTAGTATGATATTAATTTATTTTACTTGTTGCATAAAATTAATATTTAATTTTAATCAGCAAATTAGGAGGCTATTTATTTTCCCAAGAAAAGACACTTAGAAATAAAAGATTCAGGAATAAGAAAGGATGCTATAGTCAATCAAACTGAAAACTCAGCTCTCACGTACTTTAACTATAAACTTCCTGGGCAACCCGAAAGGTCTGTAAGCCAAAACACATTGATATCTTTCCCTCAGACACATTAACCAATCATTAACTTTACTTTGTGGAAAAGACAGACTAGGTGGTGCTCAGCAGGTCATGCAGGAAATACTTTACATTCCAGTGGCTTATTTTATTGCAAGCCAGCTGTTTATTGCATCTGTAATATAAAATATGAGATTTCCAAACATATGGGGTGAAACCCTGGCTCCATTGACTCAATGGCAGAACTCCCTTGCATTTCAACTGGGGCCAGGATTTTAGGTGTGGTCTTTTTCTTAGGATACAAAAGTGGGTCTGGAGTAGTGAGGAGCGAGAAATCTGTATCATGGGTTGTAGATAGTAAGAGGTGCTGTGCATTTTCTTTCTACATATGGAGTTTAAGATCATCATTTCTAAAAACTGTATTAGCCAATAAAAGGAAATGTATTCTTGCCCTAGGGCAAGAGGAATTAGATGCACAGCTTCCAATCAGCAATACTACATGATAGGACATGCATCGTAATTCCATCAAGCCACACTTAGGCACATTGTGAGGTCCAAGGCTGAGAAATGTCATGATTCTATCACCATAACCCATGCCCTGAGGCTTGATACTAGTTTTAGAAAATGGATTTTTTTTAAATAAAGATGCAGTTAAAATGATTATTATGGAATAGATCCTCAGCCCTCACTAAGGTTCCTTTTCACCACCACAGCAGCACAAAGGGACCTTAAACCAGCCTTAATTTGGCAGCTGGAATCCTCAACTCAGCCAGCTCGACACTACCCGTTCTCCCCCACCCCCTCGGCGTAGGAGGCATATCAGGGCTTGGAGAACACAGAGCTGAAGCACTGCATTCCGGTGTCCCTCGGCCAGGTAACTTAAATGTAACAATCTATAAGGTACTGCACCAGTCAGTCTGTTACAACAGCCCTGGGGCTACCCTATCTTGTGCTGTGGGCTGGTGTAGATCCTGGATCAAGCCATGGAGCAATGAGGCAGAAAGGTGGCTCAAGCTGACAGCAGCTGAGGATTCAGTCCTACCTTTTATTATTGAAAGGGTAAATGCGGTGCATTTCCTTCAGCCAAAATATTCCTTTTTGCTTAAAATTTTCTACGGTGTCATCAGTTTTTCAGTCCCCTCATGAGATATATGACATTATTTGATGTAATGTTGAGAAAATGCATCATAGTATGTTCTTTAAAATATATTACACAACATATTTACTATTTACCTGGTTTTCAATTGTTTGGGTTTTTAATGGACTAGGAAAACGCCAGAGAATTTAGATCTTGTGAGATCATGCAGCTACAGCAGTGACCAACATACTGTATTAAACCTTCAAAGCAGGCCCAATTGACCTGTGCTTGCAGACATTTGTATTTGACTTGGCTTGCAGATGAGCTGGCCATCGCATTTTAAATCACCATTATTTTCTCCTATAGAGTAGGAAGAAAATGTCCAGCTTTCTTGGGTGTGATTAGAGTGAAGTTTCTTTCCAGACATTGGGTTCTTTTCTCCCAAAACATTACAAAATTAATCCAAACACTCCAGACTCTGAAGCCTTAATTCATGGAAGGTCTTTTGGCACCTAATTCTTATGAACTTTCTCTTTAAAAATGAGTAATTATAACTTCTCCATCCCTACATTCTCCCTGTTCTACTGGACTTTGGGGAATTTACATCATGTCACTTTTGGAATGCCCCAGGAAAGGCCGTCTCTCCTTCTGCAGAGCTAAGAGGCCACACTTCCTCAGCTCAGCACCACTCTGTTTGTGACTGAGTTAAACTGGGACCACCATTATATGCTCATCTCTTTTTAAGGCGAGAGAAATCAAAACTAGTGATGGGGGAACCTGAAAAGGGTGCAGTGGCTTAGTTCAGTCTGGATAAGCATCCAAAAGTTCGTATTCTTTTCTGACTAAAACTTCTGGGCTCACTGTCAGCCCCAGCTTCCACTGTCAACTTCCCAAAATACTCCAGTTCCCACCTATCTTGTGCTTTCACAGAACCAGCTGGTCCTTTTCGGAAGGACAGTTGAGAGGCCTGCCCCACACCTCCACACGTTCTCTTTAGTGGGCATGAGTTGGCTCCTCCTTTCCATATGGAGCTTTCTTTCAGTGGCTAAGGAGCTCGCCTTCCCCCATTCAGGATTTTACAATATCTTGGTACATTCTAAGGTGTACATTGTACAGCAGTACACACTCCTAGCTGAAATAGTTAGACCGGTGCAAAGTCTAGGTGTAGACCAGACCTTAGAAATAATTTTATTGACAGTATACTTTTGTCCCTATTATCCAGCCAAGCCAGGTTATCTTAATACCATGATTCCCACTATATTGCCTCAAAAAAAGGAAAATTATAACTAATGATTATTAGACACCAACAGAAGTATTCTAAGTCATAGGCCTGATCTATGCACAGTTTTGTCCCAGTAAAACTCTTTCAGTCGGGATAGGATTTTCTTCCAATACAGTTATACCAATGCAAACCCTAGTGTGGATGCAGATGCCTTATGGCAGTAGAACTTATTCTCCTTCCCCTACAGGATAAGCTAATTTTATAAGCACTTTTTATACCAATATAACTGCATCCACACTGGTGAGGGAAGGGGAGGTTGTATCGCTTTCATTATACCGGTATAGTTAAAGCAGTACAAGTTTTGTGTGCAGACAAGGCTGTATTGTCAAGATTGTAAGGGTCTGATATGTGGTGTCCTCCAAGAACAAGTCAATGAGATATGGTTTCTGATAGCTACAGGCTGCAAGCAAAGCTTTTTGCTGGACTTAGTGTTCTAAGTCAGTGGCGATCTATTCCACTGACATTTAAGTTTGGCAACGCAGAAGCAGAGTAATACACCAGCACACAGAAGCCAAGCCAGGACTCTTATGTGCTCAGCTAGGATATTACTTTAATAAAAATTTAGGCTGGGATTTTCTAAGAAGCCTAATGCAGTTAAATTCCCAATTCCCACAGAAGTTGAGCTCTCTTAGGAAATTCTTAGCATCAGTCTATTGCAAAATGTATTCATCCATCCAGGGCTGGCGATTAAGTCATTCAGAAAGTATTCCCACTCTCAAGTCGGCATTCACATAGGTTAAGTGTCCTTGGCAACTAATGAAAGACTTGAAGAATTATGACCATACCAAAGGAGTGTGGGAAACCCAATAATTTCCATGGCATGTGAACATGTAATAAAATTTCCTGAAATCTTGATTAGCAAAGTCAATAGTAGGAAGGAAATTCTTCGATCTAGATACTGCTATGGTGTTGGTATGTCATACCTTTGTGTGCCATCTCTGGCTCAGCCCTCCCTTGCTGCTGAAGTATCTGCATGACTCCTGCCTTCTTGCTTGAATTGTCCCCACTGGAAACCCAATGAAAAACCCAGCATTAAGATCAAAGACTCTTGTTTGTTTACACTTGTGCCCGATCTGTGACAGTCTTTAAATACCATTTGCATTAGACAGACTGAATCAGCAAAAACAAACATCCCTGATCCCTGGGCTCTTCCATTGTACCAACTTGCATGGGATGTCTCAGCTTTGCACAGGCTTCCACCCTATAAAAAATACCTTGCAGCTGTCTTTCTGGGTGCTAGGCACTGTCATTTTTCATTGAAGTTAATTGTAGTTAAGATCGCTCAACACCTTGGAGCATCCAGCCTGCTTTAAGAAATTGACCCTGTGTTCCCTGTTATAATTCAGGCCCTACAATTCTTTGAAGGGTAAATATTTTCTTTTTCTCATGGGCCTACTTCCTGCATCTGAGCACAAAGGCAGCAAATAAATGCAGAGGGCTGGGCAAATATCAAAAAAGATTTGGCATTTCTGATAAGCAGCATCAATAGATTTTTAGCTGAACTTCTTGGTCTGAAAATCAGGCTGAAAATCCCGGGAGGCCTGGCTGCCTCACAAGAGTTCCAATATTTTCTGGTTGCAGCTAGGTGGGAAATACTTCACTAACAGCTTCTCACCACAACTCAGCATTTGTGTAACCAGTCAAAGTGTAACCAGTTAGCATTTGTGTAACCAGTAGGGCCAGCATCATGTGAAAATTTAAAGGGGAAACAAAACTTTTTTAGTGAAATCAGAAAAGGTTCTGATTGGTTCAAGATCTGAGCAACAGTTTGGAGCAAGTCTTATTGCAAAGCATTTTTCTTGAGCCTGGTAATTACCTGCCACTGACTTTAATGGAGCAATGTTGATTTCCATCTGCCGAGGATCTGGCCCGCTGTTCTTAATAGATACACTAATATAAGATTTCCGAATAGCAGCCGTGTTAGTCTGTATTCACAAAAAGAAAAGGAGTACTTGTGGCACCTTAGAGACTAACAAATTTATTTGAGCATAAGCTTTCGTGAGCTACAGCTCACTTCATCAGATGCATCCAATGAAGTGAGCTGTAGCTCACGAAAGCTTATGCTCAAATAAATTTGTTAATCTCTAAGGTGCCACAAGTACTAATATAAGGGTGAAGGGGATTTTTTTAATTGTGAGTGGCTGCCTGAATCCAAAACCACCACATTCTATCTCAACCCAAATTTGTATCCAAAATTCACACCAGGCTCCAGTAATTACATCGTCATGTGCGTAAGTCTCACAAGACATCAGACTGTAACACTGTGGTATGGCTGCTGATCAGATACCTTTACATTTGTTTGGTTTCAGACACTGTTCCTGGTATCTGTGCCATAGCAATTCTGTTGAGTTCCAGGCAAACACTTGAATGAAATCTCAACGTTGTGCAGGAGTGGAGGGAGAGTGGCACTCCTTCCCACCCTGACACACACACACCTTCCTTGCCACCTCTAAACCTGCTCAACTCTCCCTCTTTATTTCCCACTGATCCTGCCAGGGTTGTGGGAGTGCTGTATGCCTGGACCCACTCCTCGCCCTTACGCAGGCAGCACTGAATGAATGACATGTGCCAAGCAGGGAGCTTAGTGCCATCAGAGTGACACTCAAATGTTAAGCATAAGAAGAGATATTCCCCATGATTGGCACTGGTCTTTCACTCTGATCACACTTCATAAGAGAGAGAGAGGGAGGAACAGGCCAATAGCGTAGTGCAGAAAAGCCAGAGCAAGTAACGGGGAGCATATAGAGCTGGCCAGAGATTAAGGGCCTAAGCCTATTAAAGTCACTGGAAAGACTCCCGTTCATTTAAACTGGTCTTGTAGCAGGCCCTTAAAGAAGCTGCTGGGACAATGGCAGATTTCCATAGTTAAAGATATCAGCTTATAAGGAGTCAAGTTATTCCTTAGGTCAGATAAATGCATTTTAGAAAACATTCTAAAGCTGAATTTATGCAATGGGGCCTATAATAAATAAATAAAAATATCCATTTGAAAAAGTTTATAAATATGCATTTCATTGATAGACCCCCTAATGCCTCAGTAGTTATAAACAGTCTCTCAGTTTAATAATATACATTTTTAAAGTTCCCTACATCTGTATTTATACTGCAAGGTCAATAATTATTTGTAAGGCATTTCAGTGGGCATTGTAGAGACTTTTCCAAAAAACGTAGTAGAGAGAATTGTTTTGCTAAATCTTATTGTAGGGATTCTGGTGCTTTTTTTCTTGGCTCCATTTTAGTTCACCTTCAGTCGGGGATGGATGAATATCATAGAGTTTGTGGTTTTACAAACCTCACAAACTATTTTGTATGTTCAAGTGTCCTACAAAATTAGTTTGACTTTATAAACTTATTTTCTTTTAATATAAATCCCTAAGATTTTTTCTTAAGGCAATTTTTATTTTTTAAAAAGAATACAAAAATGCCTTTTTTGTTTTTTTGGTTGTTTTTTTTTTAGTTAAAGGGGAGCCTGGAGTATGTACCAGGGATAGAATCCCTCCAAAAAGGTAGGCTGTCACAAAGCTAGGCTAGACTGCTATAGAAAGCTGGCAAAGTCTAAACTGATAAAATAAAGTACTCTTTTTACACAATGTGTACTGAGACTGTGGAACTGACTGCCACAGGAAGTCCTTGAGGCTAACAATTTAGCATGATTCAAAGAGAGAATGGATATTTATGTGGCTAACAAGAATATCCAGAGTTATAATCGTTATTCTTCACACATGCACACACACAGGATTGGAAGGGCAATGAGACCTCATATTTCAGGGTTTAAACCAATCTCTAGCGATTTTGGATTGGGATGATGCTTCACGGGGAATAGACTATCCCACATCTATCTCCTATGAGGTTTCTTGTACCTTCCTCTGAAGAATCTGGTTCTGCCTAGCGTCAGAGACAAGATAATGGACTACATGAACCGCAGGTCCAGTGTGGCAGTTCCTAAGTGTTTCGGATACAAACTCGATCTACTTCTTTCATTAGAATTTCTTTCATCCCTTCCCTGTGTCCACTTCTTTTTCTGCTCCATTTTTCCACCCTTTTTCCATGGGAGAATTCTCTCTAACCCCTACATGTAATACCAACCGAATCAGATTAGAGTTGAACTCTCACAGCCACAAAGATTTTAATCTGAAAATTAGGCAATGTGAGTACGTTCATCCTTATTCTTATTTTTCAATATGTCAAAATATATTACAAACAATGGTAATATATTGTAAACAATATTGATCTTGGATCACACTACTGTAATAAAACATGATGATAATTACTGTTAAATTACATGACATAAAATGGGAGGGCAAACAATTAAAAACTAAAGCCTCAATCCTACCAAGATATCCATGCAGGCAGCCCTTACATAGGGTGTTAGGGTCTGAGCACGCAGATCTCATCCCAGGATATGGACGTAAGCGTGCAGCATCTCCTGATATTCATTGCTACTTCTTCCATTAATATGCCCCCTTGTGTCTACAAAGTGCACTGCTGAGGACACTGCACGACATTTGGTATGATACACTACTATATTTGGAAATAAAAAAAAAAGAAATAAAAAATGAAACGTAAATGAATTCAAAAGGTGACAGCCACAGGCACCAACTTTCAGCTTTTCCTGGGGGTGCTCCGCCCCTGCTCCACTCCAAGTCATGCCCCCATTCGACCCCTTCCCCCAAGGCTCCACCCTCACTCCACCGCTTCCCACCCCCACTCCACCCTCTCCCACAAGACTCTGCCCGTCTCCTACCTCTCCCCCCCCACATCGCCCCGGCCCCTGAGTGCGCCCCACCCTCACTCCCCCTCTTCCCTCTCCCGCTCCTTACCCTCCCCGCACAGGGCCTCCTACCTGCCGCCAAACCACTGATCGGAAGCGGACAGGAGGCATTGGGTGGGAGAAGAAGGAGCTGATCATTGGAGCCTGCCAAACAGCTGATGGGCAGGTGGCTGGTGGGTGCGTGGCTGGTGGGTGCTGAGCACCCACTATTTTGTTTCCTTGGGAGCTCCAGGCCTGGTGCACTCACAGAGTCGGCACCTATGGTGACAGCCTATTTGAATCCTGGGTTGGTAGACGCAGTCCACCAAAACAGCCAACAGCCCACCAACTTCAGAAATCAACAGTTTACAATGGAAGGTGAGGGATTGAGATGACTAGAGACTGAAATCAATAGACTGGTTGGACAGAATGAGCAAAATCAGAGCAAATTTCTCCCCTGATGTCTTGACAAAGTGCCTCAGCCCCTGGCTGAAGAGAGAAAACCTAGAATGAAATGGTAGTTCTGGTTCCATTTTAGCCTCTCTGCCGATTCTGCCAATAAGGGTGCCGGTCATTGTGTGGGAGCTGGTGTGAGTGAGAATGCATTTTTTGGTGTGCTATGGACAAATATCTGTTATAGGATCTGGACTGAGACCAAAAACTCACTTCCCACAAGCAGGGCTGGATTTAGGGGAAGGTGAGCCAGGTGACTGCCCGCGGTGCTGGGCTTTGGGGGGGGGGGGGGCACTGGGCTCAGGGTGCTGCTTTTTGTTGTTAGTGACAAAAGTTTAACAAATGGAGGGGGGCCGCCAAAGATGCTCCTCGCTTGTGGCACCATTTGGTCTAGGACCAGCCCTGCCCAAAAGTCACCCACCAGCCATCAGATGTTAGGCCCTGATCCAGCAAAGCAGTTAAGCATGTGCTTAACTTTAAGCACATCAGTAGTCCCATTGAAGTCAGTGGAACCACTTATCGAGCTTAAAGTTAAATGCATGATTAAGTGCTTTGCTGGATCAGGGGTCTCACATCACTAACAATGAGGGTTAGAATTGTGCTGAAATACCCGTGCAGCAAAAGATACAAGAATAAGGCAGGATCTTGATTTTGAATTTTCTGGCCTTTGACAGTGTGATTCACAAACTTAGCACTAGTTTATTTGCATTTTATATTTAGTCCTTTTCCTAACTCATGAAAGTAATTTGCTTAGCATTTCACATAGTTATTCCTTTAGCAACTAAAACTCTTTCTCCATCGATTAGTGTGCTGCAATGGGGGGTGTTAATCAGCTTTAAACATTTAATTATGGTTTGTTTGGGCCCGGCATTTTATAAGCACAGCAGTTCATCACATTGCTGGAACAAGTACAATAGAGCATCTTTAAAATTATGCACAAATAATAGATCAGCTGCAGCAATACTTTTGCAGCAGCATTAATAAAATCTCTCAAGCATGCACCACGCCAGTGGCCAGGAGGATTCTCAGGAGGTCTTTCATACAGGATGCACATCTTTGTTACGAAATTCCTCAATGCCTTTTTGCTGTCTCCCTAATGACCAGTTAAATGGGCTCCCATGAGAATGCCTGACTCAGAGCCAACTTGAAAACTGCTGAGGAAACATCCTCTCTTACTGGAAATGATTTCCATCAAACTGCCATGTACCATATTTAGCCTAACGGCTCAGTAATGCCAAACAGAGGGAACTAAGTTCACAGCACTTGAGACTGCTCTGTGTGAAAAGAGATTGCCTTTGTCTTCCCATAGTTGCCTAGGGGCACACAGTCCATGAGCTTTTTAATGCTAAGAAACAAATTCCTCTGGTGAGCTGTTGCCATCAAGATCATTTAAGCTGTGCAGACAGTGTTTTAAAAATGGCAACCGCCCTGGTGTTGTCTAATTTGACCTGCAAATGAGACACTGTACACATTTTCAATTACCTAATTGCAGAAGAGCTAGTCTAGCCATCCAGTGTATAGGATCTATATTTGTAAAGACTGGGAGACTCATTTCCTTTCATACATTACACAGAAATAACTCTTGGGCATACACAGAGCTTTTCTTCAGGGGAAAGTTACTCAGAGTGTCACAGCTAAATACAAGGTGGAACAGATTGTTTAGCATAAGTAGTTAACACATATTTTAAGGGACCATTTGAGGTGAAGTGACCAGTTAACACTCCTGTTAAGTCATAGGACAAATAAAAGGGGTGGGGGTGAGTTAGTGGGTTACAGATTGTTGTAATAAGCCACAAGTCCAGTCTTTATTACATCCATGATTTTTACTGTCTAGCTAATTTAAGCTCCCAAGCTCATCTTTTGAAGGCATTGCACAGGTTTTCTTGGAGGATGAGGACTCAGAGGGAGTGGACTTAATAAAGACACTGGATTTAAATGTCATGTAATGAATGAGCTCTTCTCTTGCATCTAGTGATGAGTGATGGGAAAGACTTCCAGAGCCTACCATATTTGCATAGACACATCTACTCTGCCTAGGTGTTCAGCAGACAGACCTGCTTTACCTAAGTGATCAGTTCTGGCTGGTTTTGGGTTACAATTTAATTTGAATTCTGAGGTAATGAATTGTTGTTATCCTTATTGTATGAGTAAAGGGCAGCACAACTGTACTTAGCATGACTTCATTGTGGGCATCACCCTACTGTATCTAGGGTGACCATATTTCCCTATGCTGAATCCAGGACACCTGGTAAAATTACTCTTATTCAAGCAAGTTCAATGGCAATCAATCAGAACTATGCACTATAAACATTCAAATTAATATCAAGTTGACTGAGCCCCTGTTAAAAAGGAATAAAGCTGGATTCTTTTTATTTACTTTCTTATCTTTAAGGCTTTAGGGCAGTGGTTCCCAAACTTGCTCCGCCGCTTGTGCAGGGAAAGCCCCTGGCAGGCCGGGCCGGTTTGTTTACCTGCCGCGTCCGCAGGTTCGGCTGATCGCGGCTCCCATGGCCGCGGTTCGCCGCTTCAGGCCAATGGGAGCTGCTGGAAGCGGCGCGGGCCGAGGGACGTACTGGATCAGCAGTGTGCAAGCGGCGGATCAAATTTGGGAACCACTGCTTTAGGGAGATATCGTTACCTTCTTATCTTTAATGCTTTAGGGAGTGTGGGTTTATCACCAGGGGGAGGTGACACACACACACTCCTGTACACCTCTTTCACACAGCAGGGGGTGACCGACCCACTGACCCGACCCTCCCTGCTCAGTGCTCTCTGCCCTTCATGCCTGGCTAGGCCCCCAAGACGGACCTGCCTCTCCTGGTACCTGCGGCCATGTCTTCCCGAGGCAACACATGAGGCGGGGGAGGCACGCAGGGTCACATGCCCCCCCTCCCCAGATTTCTGCCAAGGTTCACACCAGAATGTGGCCAGCAGCAGCTTTTTGGCACTGTGCAAGAGGGAAGGGATGGGAGTTGCTTCCAGCTGCAGGGGAGGAAGGTGAGGGGGAGGGATGACTTGGCCCCTGTATTTGCAGAGCTCATCTCTCCCCCACCCCCCCTCACTCCCCTGTGGCTGGAAGCAGCTTGTCCCTTCCTGCCCACACAGTGTTGAAAGGCAGCTAACACCTCCAGGCTGCTGCTGTCCACCGACATAACCCAGCTGCCTCCTGTCCCCCGGCTACAGTGCAGGCAGGAAGGGGTTAAGCCCTAAGGATACATTGTTCACCGGGGTCCTGGTGTGGCCTCTTTCTAAAGACTCCTAGACACTGTTCGATCCTGCTCTCCGGTATTTAAAGACAGTTGATCAGACTCAATTGAGTCCTTGTTTCTGTTCAGTGATTATTACTGCCGGAATCAATGATAAGCAGGGCTACGGGCTAAGACCAAGTCTACACTACAGAATTACTCTGGTATAACTAAGGCTTCAGTTATGTCATGAAAGTCATGGATTCTGTGACTTCCATTGACCTCCATGACCTTTTCTGCCCCAGGGCTGGAGCTCCCATTCAGCCCCGCCCCCGCAGCTCCCATCCTCCACCCTGGTGGGGGAACCCCGCAGCTGCCCAGCTGCAGTAAGGGGCTGGCAGACCCTGCAGCTGTCCAGCTGCCACTAGGGGCAGGGGGGCGGGAGGGGGGGCGGGGGGACTCCCCGCAGCTGCCCAGCTGCGGTGGGTGGCCAGCTACCACCTGCCTGGGGCGAGGGACCCCGCAGAAGCCCAGCCTCATGGGCAAAGGGACTCCAGAATTCCCACACACCACAGTGGAGGGGGACCCGGGAGCCCCAGCAGCAGTGGGTGCTGAACCCGCCTACGCCTTTTGTCAGGGATATTTTTAGTGAAAGTCAGGGACAGGTCACAGGCTTCCATGAATTTTTGTTTATTGCCCCTGACCTGGCCGTAACTTTTACCAAAATATCCATGATGAAAACTTAGCCTTAGGTATAACTACATTGCTCACACCCATGAGGGAGGTAGTTATACTGACCTTAGAGCCAGTGTAGACAGCGCGCTGTCAGTGAAAGAGCTGCTCCCAGAGACATAGCTACTGCCTCTCGTGGAGGAGGATTAAGTACGCCAACAGGGGAGCTCTCTCCCGTCAGCATAGGGTGTCTTCACTAAAGCACAACAGTGGCGCAGCTGCACCGACTCAGTGTTTTAATGTAGACCTGCCCTAAGCCTGAGACCTGGTGTGAGTGAGTGTTGCAGGGAAAGACAGTGCAGCAGCTGCACGATCAGGGACGCTCTGTACCTCTCATTGAAATCACGAGGAGCTGGGTTAAGTGGTGGAACCTCAGAACAGGGCGTCACAGAAGTGGCAGAGAGCAGCAGCAGAGGTGGCAGTGCGTGGCTAGTGGAAGCATGTTACACCAGGCTGTAGGCACTCTGCAACATGAAGCGGCAAATGGTTCTGTGGCCCTGCCTCGCCATTGCAGTGCTGGTGGTAAGGGGACTCCTCCTCCCATCCAAAAGAGGCAGGGGCAGCAGTATGGAGCCACCTTCTCCCCTCAAAAGCCAGGATCCCTTCTCCCCACAAAGTGGCAGGGGTGGGAACGAGGTTGCCCTCAGCATTTACTTCAGCTGTTAGCGTGTATCTGCTTGGGTAGGTAAGTGAGCCAGGCCCACTGCACTCTTTCTCTCCTGCCACACACACACAAAGTCCTCTGCTGGACTAATGTTGTCAGGTCAGGAAGTGGGTCTTGGTGTTAGCAGATCATCCTTTTCAAGCTATTGTTTCAGACTCACTGCAGACTCAACTCTGCATGGGTTACAATTGCTGCCTGGTTTGTTGTTGTTGTTGTTGTTTTTAGCTTTTCTTTGCAACCATGAGGGCTAGAAACTAACTTTTTTTAAAATAAAATCTGAGATTGTGATGCAATCAGGTCTCTGGGAGTGAGGGTCCTAGCAGTGGGCCCACAGTGTCTGTGCCTTAATCTGCCTTGCTAAACACCAATTTGCATATTTTTCCTCACCTTTCCCTTTCATCTCTCACTTTGTGGAAAAAGCTCCAAATACTCTGTCACTTTCCAAACAAGTAGATTTTTTTCCTACATCCTGATGCCCTAGATAAAGACTCTGGTATCAATCAGTGCTAAACTGCAAAGGAAAATTAATTATTTTGCCTGGTGGAACTGGGTTACTCCCAAGTACTGAGGATGGTTTTTTATTCCAGAGCTGCAAATTATCCTTCACAGCACTGCAAATTGAAAGAAGTTTAGTTTTTCTTTGCTTCTCTTTTAGGGAGATGAATTGACATTTCAGTCCTGTGAAGAAATGCATATGCACCAATCAAAAAGCATGAGTATAGCCTCTATTTAATTAGGTTGTAGGCAGTTATATTTTCCAGCAGCAGGTATATTACTTTAAATGAACATACGTGCTGCACATCTGAGAGGTTCCAATTAGGAAAGTTATGCTTTGAGATCTTACAAGGCAAGCACAGTATGGCATTCTGTCTTTAGCTATTAAGCTGGAAATGCAAACCACTTTTTGTGGTTCAAATAATCTCAAGGAGATAGTTTTACTGGAAGTTTTAAGTCATATTCCTTATATTCATCTAAATTGATGATTTCCATGACCTTTTCGTACAATTACAAGTGTTTTCTGCCTATTATTATTAAATGATTCCATGTTCCATTATGTTTCAGTAGTTTTTAATGTGCTGAAGTAATTAGACTGCTCTTCTGTAGCTCTCCTATAGGAGAGTGAAGAAGACTCACGGATTTCTTAAAATCAGTATCTATATTTTATCACATTACATTATCTGATATTTTCACTCTGCTGATGTCATAAATTGATACATAAATATCATGGAAGGTAAGGAAGAACTGATCATAATCACAGAGGCTGAGAGATTTATGAGAAGACCATTAGGAACAGCAAATCATACACTACTGTACTTGGACTTCCTTATTATGTAGTATTATAAATGAATGGTGTACTTTAATGACTAGCAGATTAAAATTTCATGGACTTTCCATTGCTGCCTACTTTCTTTGCTGTATCTGTATTCACTGCAGAGAGTCACTATTTTCATTTATTCTACTCTCTTGTTGGACACTTTGCATTAATTTAAGTGACCTGCTGGAACATTTACTCTATTTGCTGGAGTTAGTCAGAATAACAAAAGAATACATTCATAGGGTCAAATCCTGCAGTCCTTATGTCTGAGCCTGGGATTTTGGATCTGGGAACCTACCTCCTTTTATCTCTTTTCAAAATCCCAGCCCTTGGCATCAATGGGATTTTTGCCTGAGTGACGCTGCAGGATGTGACCCTGGATACATTCTTATAAATGATTGCTATATTTCTTGAAAGATTGCTGGACCATGCACAATGAATCTAATTATCTGTATAAGTTACCTAATAACTTGTATATCATTATCCAATGAAAAGAGGCAAGCTTTGAAACATGCCCCTACATTGTGGGTGCAGTATAAGTAATTATGTATGCTTGCACAGTATTAATAGTAATTTCATTACTAATTTCATTTGCATTATCATTACGTATTAATTATTATAGCTATGACACTGAGTACTAATTCCCTGAATGCATCTTGTGGTTGCTGAATGTGATTACTGTTCAGCAGACTTCTGTGTTTGACAATTGCAAGATAATGCTTCCTTCTGTGTCTAAGAAGAGCTCGATTCCTCAAATCTCGCTTCCAAAAATCTAGCCTGGAATTTGGATTTTTAAAAGGGATAAAAGCTGAATACCACAAGTACTCCAAGGGTTCAGTCATGGCCCCCAAGAGAGTAAACCTCCTGAGGGACAGGGAGTCAGAGGTTGGTGGTTCTCTGTGGGGAGAGTGCTAGTCAATGCTGCACCTCAGAAAGCAATAGCTAATGCCCCTCACATCCCAGTTCTACCAACACAGCTGTGGCTCTGCACCCTTACAAGGCCCATACCCTACCCAGAACGTTTCCCAACAGGAAGTGCTAGCTACATTCTCCTCCTCCCCCTCCCTCCAGCAGCCACCACAGTAATGGCAAAGAGCTCATTGCTTGCAACCTTTCCCACACCAAATTCACTTGGGAAAGAGTCTGGAGGTGAGGGGCATGTGAGAGGGGGGATGTTCCTGGTGATTAGTTTGGCAAGAAGTAAGACAATGAGTTCATGGTCTGGAGCCAAGTTGTGCACATGACTTTATTAACTTATCTCTCTCCTCTCTTTCCTCCTGTAGGTTGTTGCACTCACTTGTTATGTCTTGTCTTAGGTCTTGTCTACATACAAAGCTTCAATACAAGCTTGATGTAAACCAGGTTAAGAATGTTCAACATTTTACTGAAAGGGTTCAAAAACTGGTTTTAGTTAAACCAGTATAACTTCTGTGCGTAGACAAGGCCTTAGACTAGATTGCAAACTCTTTGGGGGGCAAGGACTATGTCTTCCTAAGTCTTTATACAGCACCTAGTACAATCAAGCTCTGATCCTGATTGGACCCTCTGTGTGGTAACGCAACACAGATAACAAATCTAAATAACTGAAATGTTCCTTTGCACTGCAAATATATTTTCTAACATAGTTCACAATACATTCATTGAGAAAAAATCTTCTAACCTCTCATATTTTTACTTTGGGTCTGAGAAAAACAAGTACGTTCTTCAGACACAGGTGAAAGTACTGATGTAGCAGCAGAAGCATTTTATGCATGTCAGTCAGCGTGTGCCATAATATCCAGAGAAAGAAGTGATCAAGTAGTAAAACAGGAATTGATCCATTTCCTGCAATTTCCAGCAAACAGTTTAGGGGCCTATTTTGTAATCCATTCATTGGTTTATTGTGCCAAAATCCTTCAGGGAATGTCAAAAATCCATATACTGTATGCTACCATTTGCTTTTGGATCTCTGATTTAAATGAAAGATACATTTACAATCACACAGTAGCCATATAGCTCCCTATTGGTCACATACATGAAACAGCTCAATTGCATCAGTTAATTCAACAAAGGATGCTCAGTATGGTCCCAAATCAACAAAGCTCTTAACCATCTGCTTAAGTGCTTCTCTTCTCCCCCCACCCCACCAATTCAGGAAAAAGCCCTGTTCAGCAAAGTATTTAAGCATGTACATTGATGCGAGTGTGACATAAGCATGTGCCTAAGTGCTTTGCTGAACAGGAATGAACTTAACTATGTGCTTAAAGTTAAGCATGTGACTTAAGTGCATTGCTGAATCTGGTCCTAAGGGCCCAGGCCTACAAAATCCTGAGCAAGTGAATAGATGTTGATGGTTCTCAGTATCTTGCAAGGTCTGGTCTTTAACACACAGAGGGCTTCTGCAGTATGCTAAACCAATTGTACATTTTTGTTCAAACCATTCTCCTCTCTGAAGCTCTGCCATTACAATCACAGAGGTCACACAGACTTGGAAATCCACCTCTTTTTAAAGATGGCAGGATAGCAATGGTTTTGCAGTTAAGAACAGACAAATTTAAGACACATCTGTGAGTCTGGCACTTTGGATCTGAGGCCAGAATTTGGCCTTAAAGATTTAAAAAAATTATTAAAGCTATTGTTAAAATTATGTAATACACAGGATGAGAACAGAGTGTCTGTACATCTGGGTATAGTGCTTAGATTATCCACAAATACAAAGTTTGTTTTTAAAAGTTATATGATACATATAATACATAATCAGCAATAACCAAAATTTAGGTGAATAAGTTTAAGAATACAGTTTAGATATTAGCATCCAGGTATTCTGGTACATTACTCATGAAAAGTTGTAGAAAGTGGGTTATAGAAAGCAAAATATATCAATGAGTGGAGATTATCCCTCAGTAATTAAGAATTAGGGTAGGTTGTCCATTTAGAACAGGGGTGGGCAAACTACGGCCCGGGGGCCACATCCGGCCCTCCAGACGTTTTAATCCGGCCCTCGAGCTCCTGCCAGGGAGCAGGGTCAGTGGCTTGCCCCACTCCGTGCGGCTCCCAGAAGCAGCAGCATGTCCCCCCTCTGCCTCCTACGTGTAGGGGCAACCAGGGAGCCCAGCACGCTGCCCCCACACTCCAATCCACTGCCCCAATTGGAACTGTGGCCAATGGGAGGTGTGGGGGCAGTACCTGTGGATGGGGCAGTTAACAGAGCCAGCTGGCCTTGCCTCCATGTAGGAGCTGGAGGGGGGACATGCCGCTGTTTCAGGGAGCTGCTTGAGGTAAGCGCTGCCTGGAGCCTGCACCCCTGACTTCCCACATACACACACACATGCCCCAATCCCCTGCCCCAGCACGGAGTCCCCTCCCACACCCTTAATTCCTCATTTCTGGCCCCATCCCAGACCCGCACCCCCAGTCAGAGCTCTCACCCCCTCCCATACCTCAACCACCAATTTCATGAGCGTTCATGGCCTACCATACAATTTCCATACCCAGATGTGGCCCTGAGGCCAAAAAGTTTGCCCACCCCTGATTTAGAAAATACAATCCATGAGGAAAGTATTTCAGTTACTTTCCTGACTGCGCTTTTCGTCAGCACTCCAGCTCATCCCTCCTGGTATTGCCGACGTCCAGTGATGTGTTCTATGTAGATGTCCCTTGACCGCCTGATGGCATCCGACACCATGAGTTGCCACATCAGTTGAGCATAGCTGTCATAAATATAAAAGGAAGGGTAAACCCCTTTGAAATCCCTCCTGGCCAGGGGAAAGCTCCTCTCACCTGTAAAGGGTTAAGAAGCTAAAGGTAACCTCGCTGGCACCTGACCAAAATGACCAATGAGGAGACAAGATACTTTCAAAAGCTGGGAGGAGGGAGAGAAACAAAGGGTCTGTGTCTGTCTGTATGCTGGGTCTTTGCTGGGGATAGACCAGGAATGGAGTCTTAGAACTTTTAGTAAGTAATCTAGCTAGGTATGTGTTAGATTATGATTTCTTTAAATGGCTGAGAAAAGAATTGTGCTGAATAGAATAACTATTTCTGTCTGTGTATCTTTTTTGTAACTTAAGGTTTTGCCTAGAGGGGTTCTCTATGTTTTTGAATCTAATTACCCTGTAAGATATCTACCATCCTGATTTTACAGGGGGGATTTCTTTATTTCTATTTACTTCTATTTTTTATTAAAAGTCTTCTTGTAAAAAACTGAATGCTTTTTCATTGTTCTCAGATCCAAGGGTTTGGGTCTGTGGTCACCTATGCAAATTGGTGAGGCTTTTTATCCAACATTTCCCAGGAAAGGGGGGGTGCAAGTGTTGGGAGGATTGTTCATTGTTCTTAAGATCCAAGGGTCTGGGTCTGTAGTCGCCTAGGCAAATTGGTGAGGCTTTTTACCAAACCTTGTCCAGGAAGTGGGGTGCAAGGTTTTGGGAAGTATTTTGGGGGGAAGGACGCGTCCAAACAGCTCTTCCCCAGTAACCAGTATTAGTTTGGTGGTGGTAGCGGCCAGTCCAAGGACAACGGGTGGA
The DNA here is from genome assembly GCF_965140295.1 of Lepidochelys olivacea. Classification (NCBI taxonomy): domain Eukaryota; kingdom Metazoa; phylum Chordata; order Testudines; family Cheloniidae; genus Lepidochelys; species Lepidochelys olivacea. The sequence goes on along the minus strand of NC_140411.1, from coordinate 165,004,740 downwards.
ATATTTTGTACCTTGGGGAAGTTTTGACCTAAGCTGGTAAAGATAAGCTTAGGAGGTTTTTCATGCAGGTCCCCACATCTGTACCCTAGAGTTCAGAGTGGGGGAGGAACCTTGACAGTAGCATTGACCGATTCTGCATTCTCTCAACAGTTACTCATTACTGGGGTTCCATGCATCCAAGGCTCTGACGATCAACATGTATGTCTGAACCTGGTAACCCCTAGCTCTCAAGGTTTTGGCCAGAGGGGTGTATTTTTCCACCTTTCGAGCTCAAACATCGTGGAAGGCTGGGGTCCTGTTCTTGAACGGCACTGTGACATCCACCATGATGATCTTCTTCTGGTCCTCGTTGGTGATGACAATGTCCAGTAGCGGTTGGCTGTCCGTTCCAGGGATGGTGAAGTTCACGGCAACCTTCCCTATGGGTGGTGGGATGGCTCTGACCAGGCCATCTTGGATGGCATTGTGGTGCAGCTGCCAGGCTCTGGAATGGGGCTTGCAGCTACACAGGATGTGAGGTAGTGTCTCGGTGGCATAGCCACACTTCCTGCATCGCTTGTCCCGATTCCCATGGCAGATGGCTCCATTCAGCAGAACACAGTTGAGCCTGGCCCTTTGGATGAACCTTCAGTCAGCAAATTGGATGAAGCTGCCCCCAGGGAGAAAGTGGTTGCTGGTATCCCACTTGCAGGTCACCTCAAACGCCTTGCCTTGGTCCGGCTCCAGCTTCAGGTTTTCCAGTCATCGCGTAGCTTTGCGAGCCCAAGTCCAGAGTGAAGCAAAGTCTTTCCCGTCTTTTTCAAATTCACCTTCCAGCGAGCCACTAAGGTAGGTGCAACATTTTGGTTGGAGAGGGTCCTGGCGATTCGCTTCTTGATGACATCACCATGTCGTCCGAGCATGTCAGAAGGCAGAAGGCGTGAGTGATCACTGCAATGTCGCAAAGATCACCTATATAGGGGACATTGGCAATGCCCTGCCTGTGCGAGATGTACACCAGGTTATTGCTGGTTCTCTGGGGAAGATACATCCACTTCTTCACCAACTGCCTGATGGTGTTGTCTGCCTTGTTCACCGTGGCAGAGCCTGTCAGGACGAATAAGGTACAGGGTATCAGGAAGGTGTTCAAGGCATTGATCTTCTGCCATAGTGCCAGTAGGGAGGAGTCAATCCTGGCCACATCTCATAGAATCTCTGCGATGGTATCCTCAGGTGTCTGCTGGACGTGGAAACCCATGGGCATGCCGAGTTGTTGGTGTGCTTGCCCATCCTTGAGGAAGTTCATAGGTTCACCCTGGATCTGAAAATGTGTCACCATCTACTGCCATCGATATGCAAGGATGCACACTTCCTAGCATTAAAGCAGAGTCCCATCCAGTTGGCAGCCTGGTTGGTGGTGTCAGACATTTGTTGGAGACACTCGGGGTTGTCTGCGATCAGGACCAGATCATCTGTGTAGGCCAGGATATTCACACTGTTGCCTTACAGATCGAAACCACGTAGCCTGCTGGAGATGGCTTGAATGAGCAGCTCCATGGCTAAGTTGACAGCAATGGGGTTGAGGGGACAGCCTTGCTTCAAGCCACTACAGATAGGAATTTCAGGTGTCTCTCCTTCCGTAGAGTGGATGGTGGTGGTGCAGCCTTCATAGAGATCCCGGATCAGTTGGAGAAAGTTTTCCAGCATCCCGAACTCTCACAGCCTGAAAAAAATGTGCAATGGGGCATTGATCCAAAAGCATTAGCCAGGTCGAGCCACACTATGGCACATTGTCTCTGTTCCCTCCTGGACGTGTGGATGGCAGTTTGAAGGACAAAGTTGTGTTCATAGCAGCCTTCACATGACATGAAGCCTTTCTGGATAGAGCTGATGGCTCCTCCATTCACCCACCAGTCTGTGATCCTAGCCGCGAGGCAGCTGGCATACAGTTTGTACATGGTGGAACAGAGAGAGATGGGTCTCCAGTTGTCGGGATCACCTCGCTTGCCTTTCTTGTAGATGAGCACTGTCATAGACTTCTTCCAGGAGCTGGGAGTACAGCGGAACTGTTTCCATTTGTTGAAAATGGCAGTTAGTACCAGCCAATGGGGTCTCGTTTTTTCAGGAAGTTGTAGCAGATGCCATCTTTTCCTGGGGCTGTGATTTTGGTCTTTGTAAGTCTGGCCTCTACTTCCCATGATGTAAAGTCTTGTTCCACGTTCCCTGCACAGGCAACGCAGGGTAGAGGACGAAGGCACCCTGGACGCTGCATGTCGTTCTGAGCTAAACGGTCGAACACCCCCTGGAAGTATGAGATTAGTCTCTCGAACGGGATTGCACAGCAGGATGAGGGCCTGTTGAGGATCTCTCATAGCCTTAGGGAGGTTTGACTGGTAGAGCTTCTGGATCCTGGATGCTACTGCTGGGTCATAGCAGTGACTGATGTTCCTTCTCCTGGCTTCCCTCCTCTTGTTGTTGTTATGTCTCAACGCAGTATTTCTGTGAGCAGTCAGTGTGTTCTCCTGAATTCCCTTCCTCCCAGACATGATTTCTGCAGACAGATCGTTAGTGAGCCTGTCTACAAGGAGGTCAAAGTCATCTAGGGGGCTGTCCTCACCAACTCCTCTATCTAAGAGCCTCAACACTTTTAAGACACACTGCAAAACCTTCTTAAATTGCGTTCCCACCACAATTAAAATTACATTCACAGAATTAGCTTCCTCCCCATCCCCTTCCATCCACAGAAAGAAGGCCTTACCTGACGCTGAGCTTTCTATAACCCAAAAAGGAAGAAGGGTCAGAGACTCCATGGAGTCTACCAGTGACTTCATTATGAACAATCTGTTTGATATGGATGCCACTCATACTATGGTGATGAGCGGTGGTTAAAAAAAAAAACACCCTGAGAGAGAGACATACAGTAACTCCTCGCTTAACGTTGTAGTTATGTTCATGAAAAATGTGGCTTTAAGCGAAACGATGTTAAGTAAATCCAATTTCCCCATAAGAATTAACGTAAATAGGCGGGGTTAGGTTCCAGGGAAATTTTTTTCAGACAAAAAACTATATATATATATATATACACACACACACACACACAGAGTATAAGTTTTAAAGAAACAATTAAATACTGTACACGGCAATGATGATTGTGAAGCTTGGTTTGTATATATATATAAACACACACACACACAGTATAAGTTTTAAAGAAACAATTTAATACTGTACACAGCAATGATGATTGTGAAGCTTGGTTGAGGTGGTAAAGTTAGAGGGTGGGATATTTCCCAGGGAATGCCTTACTGCTAAATGATGAACTAGCATTTGGCTGAGCCCTCAAGGGTTAACACATTGTTGTTAGTGTAGCCTCACACTCTACAAGGAAGCACAAATGGAGGGAGGGGAGATAGCATGACAGACAGAGACAGAGACACACACCCTATGTGTGTATGAGAGAGAGAGAGAGAGAGAGAGAGATGCACATTGCCCCTTTAATTATGCTGACACCACTCTAAGTACATTGCCTTTTTAAGTAGATCAGGAAGTTGAGACAGCAGCTGCTGTCAGCAAGCTCCCTCCATCCTGAGCCCTGTTGTGTCCCCACCCTGCTCTATATGGAGAAGGGATAAGCGGGGGGCAGGAGCAGGGGGGAGGGGGACACCCTGACATTAGCCCCCCTCTTCCCCTGCACCTGCACAGGAAGCAGGAGGCTCCCAGGAGCAGCTCCAAGGCAGAGGGCAGGAGCAGCACACGGCAGTTGGGGGAGGGACAGCTGAACTGCCGGCAATTGGTAGCCTGCTGGGTGGCTGCCACACAGGGAACTTAGGGGAGCAGGGAGATGATAGGGGGCTGCCGGTCCACCCTGGTTTCAGGCCCCCACCAGCTAGCTCCAACGGGCTGCTCTTCCTGAAAGCAGTGGACAAAGCAGGCGGCTGCCAAACCACGTTATAAGGGAGCATTGCACAACTTTAAATGAGCGTGTTCCCTAATTGATTAGCAATGTAACAACAAAATATTGTTAACCGGGATGACTTTAAGTGAGGAGTTACTATATATCTTCTTTGTCAACCACATGCAGCCACAAGTTTAAGGAGAGATTCTGCTAGCAGCTAACAGGCAATTTTGAAAGGATGACAACAGCATATAAAGATTTTCATTTTATGACTTGTTTTATTTTTCTTTTCCTAAAAGGCAAAGACAAGTTGATGTCGGCCCTTATCCAGATACCTTTTCTTTGGCATCTCTAAAACATATCTGATATGAAAGCTTCAGTTGAGGGCCATAGTTTTTAAAAAAATATAACAATGAATTCTGATATTAATGGAAGATGCCAAATTGGCAGCCGTGGAGTCTGAAGTCCTTATTTATCCACAGAAGAGGTATCATCACTTTGCCAGTGCTCCTCAACCCTATTCTGGATGCCAGGAATATGGGCCTAATCCAGGGATCGGCAACCTTTGGCACACGGCCTGCCAGGGGGCCGGGCCGGTTTGTTTACCTGCCGCGTCCACAGGTTCGGCCAATCGCAGCTCCCACTGGTCGTGGTTCGCAGTTCCAGGCCAATGGGGGCTGCAGGAAGGGGCGGCCAGCACATCCCTCGGCCCCCGCCGTTTCCCACAGCCCCCATTGGCCTGGAGCAGCGAACCGTGGCCAGTGGGAGCTGCAATCAGCCGAATGTGCGGACGTGGCAGGTAAACAAACCAACCCGGCCTGCCTGGGGGCTTACCCTGGCGGGCTGTGTGCCAAAGGTTGCCGATCCCTGGCCTAATCTAAGGTCCGTTGAAGGCAATGGGGAGTCTTTCCATAGACTTCTATGGGCTTTGAATCAGGCCCTATAGCCCCAATTCAGGACAGCATACCTGTTCAGCAAAGAACTTAAGCATGTTCTTAAGTCCCACTGACTACAAGTTAAGTGTCTTCCTGAGTCAGGGCCTTGGAGAGGAGTTTCATCTCCTTCTCACCTAGGCCCTTCTTCTGCAACAGCCAATGAGGTCAGTTTTGAGACATATATTCCTGTTCACTAGGAATTATTAAAAAACAGCCATTCATTTCACCACAGATCAGTGCCAGAGAAAGGTTTCTTTATTTCTCCCACACTGCAATTTCTTCCCCCAATTTACACTGGTTTGCAGTCAAGGATAGACACTATTCAGCCCTAGACAAATGATAGGTTGCAAGATATTGAACCTTAAACTTATCAGGGCTAGAAACAGGAGCTTTATACCATTATTATACCATTACCATTAGGAAAGGAATAATCCCATATATCCAACTGGCAATGTGCTTATGTCAAGACCTGCGATGTCAGGCTTTGAAATTATATTATGATGTGTAAGTTATTTGAGGTATGAGGTTTCTTAACATTTATGAGATTTAAATTTCTTCTCTCTCTCAGCCTTGTACAATTGGACTCCTAGGGTATGTATACAGAGCCCGTGGCAGCAAGTCTCCCAGAAGGTGGGTTGGCAAGGCTCACGCTAGTGCTCTAAAAATAGCTGTTATAGGTGGCACTTGGAAGCTGTGGCTCCAGCTGGATCTCGGGTTCTGAAGCCTAGAGAGAGGGTGGGCTTCAGAGCCTGAGACTCAACATCTGTGCAATGCCTACCCAGCTATTTTTAGAGTGTTAGCATGAGCCCTGCTAGCCCAGGTCTATCAACCTGGGCAGAAAGGCTCACCACTTCATGCTGTGTAGACATACCCGTAGTAACTGATGACCTGATTCTATAAGGTATGCAAACACGCTGAAGTCAATGGACCTCCTCATGTGCTTAAGATAAGCATGTGCTTAAGTGCTTTGCTGAATCAGAACCTAAAGCCGCTCACTTTACAAAGAGATTCATATAAAACAGTATTTTTGAAAGTCTCGTACATCTCTGTGAAATGTGTGCTACATACAGCGTACAGGATGATGTTATGAAGATTTCATTGACAGTGCTTTGGGATGACCTGTACAACTTATTCCTGGCTTTGCCTCTTGTGAGTAAAGGTGCCACCCCAAACTCACACCAATTAACTCTTTATAGTATACCACCAGGTATGGGACTGATTGGACCCCTGTTCAAGGTCAGCACAAAAAAGACTCCTACTGACTTAAGTGGGAATTGAATAGGGCTTTGTATTAAGAAGAGGGGGAAAAGATAAGTATATTTATAAAACCAGATCAGCAAATTTCTGCTTTGCAAATGGTTTAGGTCATGGAAGGCATCAGAGTCTTGTGGCAAATTATAGTCTGCATAAATTATTTTATGCAATAGTATAAAAGGACTCATTTAACTTTTCTCTGAAATCAAAGTTAAGCTTGAATATGAAAAGAACAGTATCACACTCTGGGGTGAATACATGGTTAAGCACTGTAGTTGTTAAAAATCAAACAGCAACTCCATCAATCAAATATACATCAAACAGACCCCATAAAATATGGCACAATATTATTTTTGTATAATCAGATGCCAGGAAAAATAGATTCACCTTTAGGCATTTTAAAGGTAAGAAGCTGTAAGGTGTGAAAGCATGTTGTTAGAAGTCTCATTAAAGCATTACTTACGAGTTCCAAATGAATTTACATTGATCTTTAGCAACTATTGCTAACCACAAATGCATTAAAACTAAACAGGCTTCATTTACTGAGAAATAAATGTGTCAGCGTAACCTTGACTTTTGTCCAATGCTGTTCCGGCTTTTAATTCACAGGGGCTCGGTGTTAAGCAGTTTATTGCTTGTTGTGCTGAAATGCATTGCTTTAATTGCTAATATATTTCCTTCCTGCAATTATTATCAAAACTGTTATCTTAAAAATATATTTTTTTAAAAATAATCAGCTTGAACATCGGAACTGTGCATGGACCTATTCACTGTAATTGTTTCCTGCTTCATATTAAGCGGTAATGGTGCTTAAACAGCTTTAACAAGAGGTGAGGGTAACAGGCATGGAAAGGAATCTGGTTATGCTGATCCAGGTTATGAGACGCTTTGGAGTTTTGTGAAGTCAATATGCACTCACTTGCATTTTAATCAATATTTCAATGTTTACATTAAAAAAAACTTTGCTAATGGTTCCAGAGCATAGTCTAATGAATAAATAATTGTCATTTATTTGATAACTGTATGTTGTACATTTTAGATGTTGTAACCCCTAAGTCAGAGCAATGAGAGAAAATAACCTCATAATGTTGTGTACCTCAAGCCTGATCCAAAACCCAATGAAGTCAATGGCAGTATTCTCAGTGATTTCAGTGGGCCTTGGAGCAGAGCCCTACTGCACCAGGGCTGTGCTACATGTCAAAAGGATATGGTGTAACCCTGTGTTATGTTCCTAACTTCATCTATAATGGATCCTAATTGTAGCCATTGGCCCCAGTTTTCATCTATGGTCAAAGCTGCCCTCAGATGTAGCGGAGAGTGGTGACTGCAGGGAGCCAGCTGTGGTTCCTGATTCTCAGCTGCATGCCCTGCGGTAGGGTGACCAGATCGCAAGAGTAAAATATCAGGACACTTGCGGGGAGGCAGGTGCACAGCCCCGACCGGAGCCATGGGGGAGGGGGACGCGCAGCCCTAGGAAGCTGTGAGGGTTGCGTACAGCCCCTGCTTCAGCCCCTCTGAGGGGTTCATGGCCCCAGCTCCAGCCCCCAGCTGAAGCCACGGGGCAGGGGCACATGATCCCAGTTCCAGCCCCAGTCGCCCAGCTGACAGCCACCTCACCTCCCAGCAGAGCCGGTGAGTGCAGCTAGGGGAGGGGGCAGGGCATGGGGGAGTGAGTGTCTGGGGGTGGTGGTGCTGGGCTGTGAGGGGGTGGAGGGCTCTGGGCAGTGGGGGCGGTTTGTGTGTTTTGGGGTGCTAGGCAGTGGGGGGCCTGTTGGGGGGTGCTGGGCAGTCAGGGAGATCTGTGTGTGTTGGGGCGCTGGGCAGTAGGGGTCTGTGTGGGGCACCATGTAGTTGTGGTGGTAGGGCTGTGGGAAGGGCACTGGGTAGTGGTGGAGGGGGAGATCTATGTGTATTGGGGAACTAAGGAGTGTGGGGTGCTGGGCAGTTGTGGTGGGGCTGTGGGTAGGGGGGTGTTGTCAGGGATGGTCGTGTATAGGGCGCTGTGCATTTGTGGTGGAAAGGTTACGGGGGGCGCTGGGCATAGTGAGTCTGGGGGATGCTGGGCATAGCAGGTCCGGGGGATGCTGGGTGGAGGAGCTGTGTGGTGCAGCATGGGCCAGGCCCCAACAGGAAGGGGCATGCTGGCAGTCCAGGGTCAGGCAGAGCAGTGGCCACCCTTGTGCCTAGAGGCCACAGAATCCTGTCAGCTGCTTCCCAGGAGCTGCATGGGAGCCTGCCAGCTAGGGTGACCAATCCACTCCGGCCTCACACCAAAATAATGAGACAAATGGAGTCCCGACCATACATAGGTCAGGACGCAGGACAAACAACTAAATATCGGGGCAGTCCCAATTTTACTGGGGCGTCTGGTCACCCTACCCCATGGAAGCAGCACAGGGTGTGCTCTAACTTCCGCCACTGGTGGAAACTCATGTGGTGTATTGAGGACTGTTCGAACTGCAAGCTATCACTGCCAGAGTGAGTTTGAAGTGGTGGAGGGATGAGAGGAAGGGATTTCTGGTTCCGCTTGCAGGCTAGGCGGGTGTACAAGACAGAGTGCAAGCAGAGCACGTCTGGAAAGGCCCAGTGTAAAGTGAGATATGGTGACTTGTGCCTCACTGCCTTAGTAAGCAGCTTGTTTCCTCTCTCTGTCTGTTTTTGGGTTCTTGTATGTTATCGTTCTGAATTTTAAGAAATAAAGTAGCATTACATTGCAACCTGTCAGCAAGAGTATGACATTATCTAATTATCTAATCTCTGTGAGTATGCTGTGCACATAACAGCTCAGCAGATGATCATGAGTCCTGGAGCTTAGCTCCACCACACACCCCCATCCCACCCCTGACATGCCTGCTGCTCCCCCTTATGCCAGGTTTTCAGGGCATCTAGAGTTGATGGGGGGATTCTCTCTCGGGACTCTATGGCCAGATTATTGCTCAAGTGAACTAGAGAATCCAGCCTGCATATGTGCATAACAGGATCAGACATACTTAGATCAGCTCTGACACTGTAACACAAAGCTATATAATAGTCAGTTAAATAACCTGAACAAATTAAGCAGCTCCGTGTGCTCTTTTGAAGACAGCACACTGTGCTCTCGAAGCATTTCTCAGATAGGAGATTAACGAAGGTGCGGTGCACAGAAATTTAACCTTGCTATTCCCCTTTATACCACTCTGGCCAATCTATAGCCATAGCAGACCAGAGAACCCAGCCCATTATCCGCAATCCCATGTAGCTGCATCTGTCCACTCACCAATTATTATCATGTTGCTCAGATCCATGCAACTAAGTAGGGTCCTGGCCAGGGAAGGGAGTGAGCCATTCTAAGCAGCCTGCTCCCTTTGGATGGTCTCATAACTCACAATGCATTTAGCACTGTAAGCTACTGTGTTGATTTTTATACAGGGAAATATACTTGGGTATCTAGGGCCCCAAAACTGCTCAAGCTAGGATGGAGCCAAGAGAGTTGCATAGCTAAGATCTGCCTGTGCTAAAGACCAGAAATCTGTGGAGCAGTCTATATGGGTCCTACCATCTTAAACTCTTCCAAACAGCTCCCCATTCTAAATTTGCAATGCACTTTCTTGTAATGCCTTGAACATGGAAAGAGAAAGATCTGGCCCTAAGTTTCTCTTCCCTTATCCATAACCATCTACCACTACAATCTGTCCCGTATCATCAAAGTGAATTCTTACTTATTCAAGGACAGTGCTTTCCATGCAATGCTTGCTAATAATAAATAAATATAATATCTTATAACCCTCCTAGCTAGATTATTTCTTTGCCTAACATTGTCTCCAATCTGTTCTTGGAACTCCTCCATTGTTTGTCATCTGACCAGTTTTTGGATTCCTGCATTCCAGACCTCAATAGTCCAGAATATTGTTTTATACAGAGGCAAGTATTTTAAGCTGGGTGATACTGATTTCATAGCAGCACAGAAAACCAATTGCACAGTACAACTCAGACTTACTCTCCCCTCCGTTCATCAGTGCATTGCTAGCACTGTAGATGAACCTAACAGAATCCCCGAAAGTGGAAATTGACTGAATAAAAATTAAAACGACAAAACTGATATTTGTCTTCTGTAGGCTGGGTAATGGTGTGTAAGTCCCAGAACTGGATGACTTAAAGGGAAAAAAACTCTGCTCCCCCGAAAGGAGAGAAGAAAATTTCCCCTCATACTTAATTTACATAATTTGTAATTTTGCACCAATGCATTTTCATTCTATGGTTTATAGTTAATTGGTGTCCTGTTTCTAGAAATATGAAATGGTGAATATAAAGGTATTCATGAAAGAAGATAGAAACTAAAAAGCTACTGATTTTGACAGGGTAGTGAGCCCAAATCCAACAAACAGACTAGAGGGACTCTGTCTGAGAGATGTGGGGCTTTGACCCAGGGTCTTACTTTGCTCTGGGTTTCCTGCCCATACATTTTGAAGTCTCTGTAGAGCTGGTTTTGTGGGTGGGACCAGACCACTAGGTAAAAATAGGCCTGTGCTTAGGACTATTGTAGGGCAGGGATGGGGAGGAAAGAGACTGGGAATGGGGCAGAGCCTTGGCATGCCAGCCAGTAGAGCTGAAATGAATCCAGTAAAAGACTGCAGTAATCTACTTCCCCCCAGGAGTAAGGAAGCAGTAGCAAAGGAACTGTAATTCTGAGTTATAATTTTTTCATGGGGTTCCTCCCCCTTACACAGGGCTGAGCCTGAAGGGTCAATCTAGATGTTCTAAGTATAAACAAATGGTACGTGTTCACTCTCAACCATTCCAGATGTGAAGTACTTTTTCCCCTCTTGGTCTATTTTCCATTTCAGTTGTAATTGGTGGGAGTGTGGAAGGGGGGTTATTGATTGGTTTGGGGATTTTTTTGGAGTGGGGGGTCATTAACTGCAAATTGTGAGACTCTCATTATGTGATCAAGCAAAGTAAAATACATTGCAGTTGTCAGAAAACTGCTAAAATCTTCACCCATCTGAATATGATCATTCAATTAAAGAACAAATAGCATCCCACAGTTGAGTGGAACTGGCTTTGTTTCCCAGTTTTCCACAATTTAAAGTGGAAGTAATAGAGGAAATGTTGTATGGTGAATGCTCACATAGTCCTTGCTAATGGTGGAAATGCTTAAGTATCCTCTGTACCCAGCTAATATAGAACAAAGTGGTTATTGCCACTGCTTTGTGATTTATGACTCACATTATGACTTTATTTTGAAATGGTTGGATTAAAAATTAATGTGTGGTAAAAGAAGAATACACAACAAGGAATGGGGATCAGGTTCTATCAGATGCAAGGCCCTTCAGTGATTTATTTCTTATAATCCACTGAAACGAGCGTCTCAATGCTGTGTTTGCTGGGACGCTGCAAAATGCAACATAATGTTATATTAGAACTGCCAAGGTGAGACAGCCCAGCTTTTGTTTCCAACTTACAGTGCCATATACTGTTAATTTTTAAAAGGTTTGAGTAGTTTATAACAAATATGAATAATTTATACCCCAATGTTCTCAGCATTGATTAGTGTTCTTTTATAACAGATTGTCCTTTTGATCTGCTTCATTCCTTTCATGTCTTGTGAAGAGTCAGGGAACCGGTTATCAAAATGCTTAATGTACAAATCAACTTTAAGTTTAATCATGTATGCAATGAAAGTTAAGTACTGAAATCTTTTTTCCTGTTTCAGGTACAAAGAGCATTAACACTAAACATTCGAAGAAGACACTCTAGAGATAAGTAAACAATCATATTCTTCTGGAGAGCTCAGGGAGGTTCTATTAGCTGTCTTTCAGACAATACCCCTTTTATCCACATGTGGAAGCATCCTCCATGTGTGGTTCTCCCCAGTGCTTATTTGTAATGAAAGAGGTGCCAGGGGCCAAGCAATTTTTTTTTTTTAACTTTCATAACTGACATGGCAAGCTCAGAGGTGACGGGGCTATGAACTACCAAGCCTAGAGTTGCCAGGGCTCAGCCCTGGAACAGATTAAGCACTTGTTCTCCCCTCTTTGCCTTAGAAGGGGTGCTCAGCTGCTTCCCTGGCACTTTCCCAACATCATCACATTACCCTAATGACTTAAGCCTTGCAATTGCTGTGAGTTCTTTGACCCAGATGGGGAAAATGAGGCACAGAAAGATAATAGCTGAGAGATGAGAACTGAACACAGGAGTCCTGACTCCCACAAAGCACAATCTTTTCCAGATCATAAAATGATCCAGTTTCCAAAAGCTGTCTCATCTGGGATGCTTAATTTTGTTTAACAAACTGACAATTTCAGAAACAGTTGTCTTAAGTATATATACAGTAAGATCACAAGTCCACATTTAATCTGAATGTGATAAATGTGCATAAATATAAGAACCTTACATAGGTTAGAATACCTCTTGAAATCTTTATGCATTTAAAGTATGGCATAAAATCATAGACCCACAGAGTTAGAAGGGACCGCAAGGGCCAACTAGTCTAACCACCTTCCAAGATGCAGGATATATCGGGCCTGTACCATCCAACCTCCAGTGAAGGAGCTTCCACAACCTCCCTAGGGAGTCTGTTCAATTGTCCTACAGTTCTTACAGTTAGGAAATTTTTCCTGAGATTTAATCTAAATCTGCTATGCTGTAGTTTGAACCCTTTGCCTCTTGTCCTGCCCTCTGTGGCAAGAGAGAACAACTTTTCTCCATCTTTTTTAAGGCAGCTTTTCAAGTATTTGAAGACCTCTATCATGTCCTTCCTTCATCTCCTCTTTTCCAAACTAAACATACCCAGTTCCTTCAGCCTTTGCTCATATGGCTTGCATTCCATCCCTTTGATCATCTTTGTCACTCACGTCTGAATCCCAGGGCCAGCTCTACCGGTTTTTGCCACCCCAAGCAGTGAAAAAAACTGTCACCGCCAAATTGCCACCACGGATGGCAGAAAAGAGAAACTCCCACTGAATTACCACCCTGGATGGCAAAAGGGAGAAACTGCCGTTGAATTGCCGCTGCCGTGGAAACACTGCCACCCCTTTCTGACTACCGCCCCAAGCACCTGCTTGGAACGCTGGTACCTGGAGCTGGCCCTGCTGAATCCTTTCCAGTTTCCCTACATCCTTTCTATATATTAGTGTCCAAAATTGGATGCAGTAGTCCAGCTGAGGCCTAACAAGTGCCATCCTTCACAGTTGTTTAATAACACATTACCAGATGACCAAAAAGCCACAATCAAGGAAGAAGGCCATTTTTTTAAATGACTTGGTTTAGATGGCGAATGAAGGCATGGGGTGGGGGGGAAGAGTATTATACAACAAATGGAAGAAAGGGGGTGTTGATAGTAATGAATATAAATCAGAAGCTAGGAATTGTAGAAAATTGATAAGGGAAGTAAAGGGACAGTAGGCAAAATCTATGGCCAGCAAGGTGAAGGACAGTAAGGAATTTTTAAAGCATATTAGGAATAAGAAGAATCCTAGCAATGGTGTTGGTTCATTACTAAATGGAAATAGTAGAATTATCAATAATAATGCAAAAAAGGCAGAAGTGTTCAATAAATATTTCTGTTCTGTATTTGGGTGGAAAAAACAGATGTAGTCATATCATATGATAACATTCTTTTCATTCCAGTAGTAGCTCAGGAGGAGTTTGTTGAATCATTAATGTTGATTTTCAATAAGTCTTGGAACTCCAGGAAAATTCCAGAAGACTAGAAGAAAGCAAATATGCCAATATTTTAAAAGGGTAAACAAGATGACCCAGGTAATTATAGACATTGATCCCAGGCAAGATAATTGAGCGGCTGATAAGGACTTGATTAATAAAGAATTTAAAAAGGGTAATATAATAAATGCTAGTCAACATGTGTTTATAGAAAATAGATCCTTTCAAATGAGCTTGATATCTTTTTTTTATTAGATAATGGGTTTAATTGATAATGGTAATAGTGTTGACATAATATACTTCAACTTCTGTAAGGTATTTGACTTGGCTCCACATAACATTTTGATTAAAAAACCTAGAAAGATATAAAATTAACATGGCACACATTAATGTATTAAAACATGGCTAACTGATAGGTCTCAAAACGTAATTGTAAATGAAAAATCATTATTGAACGGATGTGTTTCTGGTGGGTTCCTGCAGAGATCAGTTCTTGTCCTTACTATTTAACATTTTTATTAATGACTTGGAAGAAAACAAAATCATCACTGATTGCAGATAACACAAAAATTGGGGCAGTGGTAAATAATGAAGAGGACAGGTCAATAATTCAGAGCAATCTGTATCATTTGGTAAGCAATGTGCAAGCAGACAATATGTATTTTAATATGGCTAAATGTATACATCTAGGAACAAAGAATGAAGCTCATACTTACACAATGGTGAGGGGGAAGTGAATCTATCCGGGAAGCAGTGATTCTGAATAAGATTTGGGGGCCATGGTGGATAATCAGCTGAACATGAGTTCCCAGTATGATGTGGCCAAAAGGCCTAATGAAATCCTTGGATGCATAAACAAGGGAATCTCAAATGGGAGTAGAGGTTATTTTACAGCTGTATTTGGCACTGGTGTAACTGCTGCTGGAATACTGTGTCAGGTTGTTGTATGCACAATTCAAGGAGGATGTTGATAAATTGGAGCGGATTCAAGGAAGAGTCACAAGAATGGTTAAAGGATTAGAAAATGTGCCTTACAGTGAGATGGAGAACAAAATATTTAATAATGGGCTCTTTAGTCTAGCAGAGAAAGGTATTACTAAATACAATGGCTGGAAGTAGAAACTAGACTAATTCAGACTGGAAAAAAGTGTATGTTTTTAACAATAAAAGTAATAAACCATTGGAACAACTTCTGGGAGTTGTGGTGGACTCTCCCTCACTGACCATTTTTAAATTAAGTTTACATTACATAAGTTTACATAAGTGGACATTTTTCTAAGAGATATTCTCTAGGAATTATTTTGGGCAAATTCTGTGTTTAATACAGGAGGGCAGACTAGATTATCACAATGGTCCCTTCTGGCCTTGGATTCTATGAATCTTTAAAAATTGTTCTGTTGACATAAATGAGATCCATTTTAACTATATTTATATTTGTTATCTTAATATTGATGCATAGTAGTGTATAATAGTGATGCATAATCTAAGAAAGAATAAAATCCATTGTTAAACTAGATATGAGACCAAGTCACAAATTTCAGATCTGGATATTCTATGCAAAACTTTTGGGAGTGTTGTTAGGGTTTTTTATTTTTTTGTTTGTTTGTTTTTTGGTTTTTTTTTAGTTCGTTATAAAAATACTATGGGGGTAATTTGTGGTTCAGATTCTCAATACCCCTAAATTTCAGGAGTGTTTTTATCTAATTTAAACTAATATTTGAACAGGTAACTGTTAATGTGAAGAGCCCTTATTAACCACAAAAGAGATATTTTAATGTTATAAACACAACAATGGGACATGAATTTGTGACTGAAAGAAAGCAGGAGCACGGAAAAGTTTGACAACAAACATGTACAGGTGGCTCCTGAGGCAGCTGAAGAAAAGCCACTAATACATAAACTTGCAGGGTGTAATGGTAAATACACTGGAATGAAAAAGAAGAATAGAACGGAGGGGAAAAAAGGCAGAAGGTTCGCATGGCTAGCAAAGTGCTCAGAAGCAATTGGCTCACCAATTTTATTTCCCGGTATCCACATAATCCACTCAGGAGCTGACCTGGCTGTCTTTATCCAACAAAACTGAGTCCGGAATGAAGATGACAGTATCAGGCCCTCACTCTCTTGGATATTCCATAGCGCACCAATCCTATAACTCTGAAGTCAGTGGGATTTTTTCCCTTGACTTCAATGGGAGCAGGTGTGGGTTCTATCCAGTTCTGGTTTTTCCCAGCTATGACTCCAAAAAAGCAACAGGGTAGAGTACTGCATGTCCAGTCCCGTTTTTTATTCAGATGGATTGTTGCACTGAACACTATATTTAACAGTTTTATTTATACATACCTATTACGTATTTTACACCCCTCTATAACTGAGCAAGAAGTGAGTTTCTATGGATGATTTATCAAACTATTGTACCAATTTGGGGAAATATCCCTTTTGAAGGTAACCACTTGTGGCTAATCTCCATGGTCGAGGCACTACTGAAGTTAAATATTTTCTGTTTAACAGTTTGTGGGCAAGTAGTCTGTAATGCATAATGACTGATGCACTAGAACTAGCTGGAAAACAAAAAAAAGAAATTGTGAAAATTAAATTTTAAAATCCCAATTTTTTTTAAATTTAGAATTTTGAAATTTCATCAAAATTTTGAAAACTGAAAATGTTCCCAATCTCTGTGGTGCACAGACTCTTACTGGAAAATCCTATAGACAGGTTCAAGGAGCACATTAAACAAACTGTGCTCAGCTGAAGCGATGGTTGTTACTGAAATTATTTATTAGACTGTCAACTCTCTGGGACAGGGACCATCTTTTTGTTCTGTGTACAGCACCCATCATCATGGGGTCCTGGTCCATGACAGGGGCTTCTAGGTGCTACTATGACAGTTATCATAATAAAACTTAAAATGTAATACTGTGGAGGAAAAAACAAGCAAGTTCAGGCACATTGTTGTGCACAGAACTCAGACCCTTAGAGTTAAACAACTAGGTACAGTGGAGGCTGGGGAGCACAGGGAGCAAATTGCAGCTCCCTGATTGTCAGCCACACAACCCCAGTGCAAGTTAGAGCTTCACGAGATCAGAGGCCTTACACTACTTGAGGACTGGGCATTGCAGAGCTCCATTCCACCCACCCTGCCCCCCCCCGCCCTACCCCCTTCCGCTTATGCTGGGTTGTGGGTGGCTGGTGCAGGAAGTGGCAGAGCCACATCCTCCAGTTTTATGGCAACTGAGAATTCTCCACTGGCTATGTCTATTTTAAAGGCTAGGGAATCCAGCCCTTGTATCCACTTGTCCCTAAGGGTGGTTGCTAAGGTCAAAGACAATGCAGTCTCTTTAAATACCTCTGTATGGAATAATGCCAAGCTAGGAACCCTGCTTCAGCTTAGATGGATATCATTGTCCACAATCAGCTGCTGTTTCCTTGCAAAGCAGGGGATAGTAAGGGCACCAGAACCTATGTAGAAGTTGGGGTCCAAGGCCAAAGTGCACCCTCCCTCTCTGCTGTGGGCTGCTCCAGTAGTGAGGTAGCTGCCCTCTCTTCTGGCACCACAGCAGCCCCTGCTGGATGAAAGGTGTAATTGCAGTGCCTCCTTGGCAGAATCTAGTATTCTGCGGGAGGGGGAGAATCTGTGGGGGACATGAATTCTACATGTATGTTTCTTCTGTTAAAAAGTGTGGGACCCATGGATCCCTGCCTCCCCCACCCCCCATTCTGGCACCAGTGAGTGATAGCAAGCAGTGAACATCATATTTCCAATTTTCATTCCCAACAACTTCAGCACTCTTAGGAAATTCTTTGTAACATTCCCCTTGCGCTAATATTCAATTAGCTTTCAAATGAGTGAAGAGCTTGCATGAGCTGAGATAGCCACATTACCAAGTACAGTACCAGCACAAGAGTTCACAAACAGCTGTTTCAAAGTAATTGAAATCATAATGTGCAGAAAAATTACTTTTATAATGGTTGCCTTGAAGATTTTTTTAATGTAATTAAAAAGTAGATTTAGAAATATGCTCAGCAACCCAAAAGATTAAATATTAATATGGTGCATAATTAATAAATGATACATCTCTTGATTACTAATGGGTTATTGACACTAAAAGCCTATCATTATGTAATATTAGGGCAAACAAAGGCTTTTGGGGAATATCTCCAAGCTTCAAGGGTAAAGCTCTGTCTCTTTCCTCCTGAAAATTCAAAATGGATTTTGAAGGCCCTTAAAACCATTGAAAAAGAAAATAAAAATGTAACTGTTGACTCTAATGATTATATTGGTCCTGAGAAATTAAAATTCACAAAACACACGGTATCCTTGAGGAACATTCTGTAGATTTTCAGCAACTCACCTAAAAGTGGAAGAGAGAGTCATTGCTCCTTAGATTAGCAGTTTATAATAGTAATATTATTTCGATTAATGTCAAATCATTTCATTGTTTTTATATTACACAGCCTGGCTAGTTAGGGAATCCCATTGCAGCAAATCCATCCACTATGACCTGCACATTGCCCAGGGTCACTACCCTTGATATCAGCAGATCTTTGATTGCATTGGCTACTTGCATCACAGCAGCCCCCACAGTAGATTTGCCCACTCCAAATTATGGTGTATAACTATGGTGTCTTATTAAAAATATATATGCTCTATATAGATTGAAACTGGAGAGGCCACTAATGAATATAAAAACTCTCACCACAAACCTGAAATCTTTGGCACAAGAGATTTGCAAATCCGGGAGCTTTGTATAGTTTTCCAAACAATACAATAAAAGGATAGAAACACTATATTGTATTATTAAAATTAATGGGGGGAACCTATGAAATTAAGAACCATGTTCTTGGTTGTTTTATTTTTCAATGCTCTGAGCCACGAGTTGGAAGGAAGAACGGCTTTGTGTTTGGGGCACTGGCCTGGGATGAAGGAGATCCTGCTTCAATTAACTGCTCTGCCATGGACTTTGTGTGTGACCTTGGGCAAGTCACTTAGCCTCCTTGTGCCTCAGTTCTCCATCTGTAAAATGAGTGTCCCAGAGAGGAGACAGGCACTGCCAGAATTAAAAACTGCCCATTGAAACATCATGAAATTATGCCCCTATGGCCAAGTTGGTCACGGGATACATACATACACACACACACACACACACAATTCAGAGGTTCTCAACCTGGTGTTTGAAAATACATGTCAGACAGTTGTGACCACTCTGGCCTTCCCATATTGCTAGATGGGAAGAAGACCCCCTCAATGGGAAAGGTTGAAAACCACTGCAAGTAGAAATGAATTTCCTCATTTATGGCCCAATCCTGCTGTCTTTTCTCGTTCCTTATTAAGTTCCCATTGCAGCTAATGGTAATTTATGCCTTAAGGGCATTTTTCCCTAAGACGGGACCATTTGGTCCAGTATGGTGCTGTGTCTGGGGTTCCATTACACTGCAAGAGACTGTCAGAATGCATATCACTTTCAACCCCTAAAACATTTGTAGTCATATCAAAAAATCTTTTATTTATGAACTCTAGCTGGATGGGCCAGTGGTTAGGGGGCTAGTCTGGGAATGGGACACCTGGTTTCAATTCCCTTCTCCATCACAGTTTTTCTCTGTGACCTTGGGCAAGTCACTTACAGCCAGCTTTTTAAAGGTGTTCAGAGAATTAGGTACCAAGGCACTTTTGAAAATCCCACTAACCGCCTATCTGCATCTTTAAGGTGCCTAATCACCTTTGAAATCTGGCCCTTTGTGCCTCAGTTCCTCGTCTGTAAAATGGGGCTATTTGTACTTTACTTCATAGGGTTGTTGTGAGGATAAGTACAGTAGATTGTGAAGCACTCAGATACCACAATAATGGAGGCCAGATGAGCACTATAAATAAATCAGTAGATATTGTTAATTAGCATGTCTAAGCATTTAATGCACAAACCTAGCCCCATGCACTAGACTATGTAGCCTAGACCTTTCTGCCTTAGGTAGTGCATAACCACACGATCATAGTATTGTTATGTTTGACAGACAATAGGAGGGGAGGGAAAGGTCACTCTCACTTGCAACCTCTTGAATTAAATTAGATTTTAAGCTCTTTGGGACAGAAATCTTCTCCCCCTATGGTGTTTGTGCATCACCTAGCATGCTGAGCCTTGGTCTACACTAGGAGTTGTGGTCAAATTTAGCAGCATTAAATCAATTTAACCCTGCACCTGTCCACACGACGAAGCCCTTTTTTTCAACTTAAAGGGCTCTTAAAATCAATTTCCTTACTACACCCCCGACAAGGGGATTAGTGCTGAAATCGGCCTTGCTAGGTTGAATTTGGGGTACTGTGGACACAATTAGATGGTATTGGCCTCCGGGAGCTATCCCAGAGTGCTCCATTGTGACTGCTCTGGACAGCGCTCTCAACTCAGATGCACTGGCCAGATAGACAGGAAAAGGCCCGCAAACTTTTGAATTTCAATTTCCTGTTTGGCCAGCGTGGCAAGCTGCAGGTGACCATGCAGAGCTCATCAGCAGAGGTGACCATGATGGAGTCCCAGAATCGCAAAAAAGCTCCAGCATGGACCGAACAGGAGGTACGGGATCTGATCGCTGTGTGGGGAGAGGAATCCATGCTATCAGAACTCCGTTCCAGTTTTTGAAATGCCAAAACATTTGTCAAAATTTCCCAGGGCATGAAGGACAGAGGCCATAACAGGGACCCAAAGCAGTGCCATGTGAAACTTAAGGAGCTAAGGCAAGCCTACCAGAAAACCAGAGAGGCAAACGGCTGCTCTGGGTCAGAGCCCAAAACATGCCACTTCTATGATGAGCTGCATGCCATTTTAGGGGATTCAGCCACCACTACCCCAGCCATGTTGTTTGACTCCTTCAATGGAAATGGAGGCAACACGGAAGCAGGTTTTGGGGACGAGGAAGATGATGATGATGAGGTTGTAGATAGCTCACAGCAAGCAAGCGGAGAAACCAGTTTTGCCGACAGCCAGGAACTGTTTCTCACCCTGGACCTGGAGCCAGTACCCCCCGAACCCACCCAAGGCTGCCTCCCGGACCCGCCAGGCAGAGAAGGGGACCTCTGGTGAGTGTACCTTTTAAAATACTATACATGGTTTAAAAGCAAGCATGTTTAATGATTAATTTGCCCTGGCATTCACGGCTCTCCTGGATGTACTACCAAAGCCTTTGCAAAAGGTTTCTGGGGAGGGCAGTCTTATTCCATCCACCATAGTAGGACACTTTACCACTCCAGGCCAGTAGCACGTACTCGGGAATCATTGTAGAACAAAGCATTGCAGTATATGTTTGCTGGCATTCAAACAACATACGTTCTTTATCTCTCTGTGTTATCCTCAGGAGACTGACATCATTCATGGTCACCTGGTTGAAATAGGGTGCTTTTCTTAAGGGGACATTCAGAGGTGTCTGTTCCTGCTGGGCTGTTTGTTTGTGGCTGAACAGAAATGTTCCCCGCTGTTAGCCATGGGGAGGGGGGAGGCAAAATTCGACCTTGGAACAAAAGCACATGTGCTCTGTATGTAATGTTAACAGCAAGGTTTACCATGAAAGAGTGTACCCATTGTTCTATAAAATGTGTCTTTTTAAATACCACTGTCCCTTTTTTTTTCTCCACCAGCTGCATATGTTTCAAGGATCACAGGATCTTCTCCTTCCCAGAGGCTAGCGAAGATTGGAAGGCAAAAAAAAATGCACTCGCGATGAAATGTTCTCTGAGCTCATGCTGTCCTCCCACACTGACAGAGCACAGACGAATGCATGGAGGCAGACAATGTCAGAGTTCAGAAAAGCACAAAATGACTGGGAGGAGAGGTGGCAGGCTGAAGAGAGTAAGTGGCGGGCTGAAGAGAGGGCTGAAGCTGAAAGGTGGCGGCAGTGTGATGAGAAGAGGCAGGATTCAATGCTGAGGCTGCTGGAAGATCAAACTAATATGCTCCAGCATATGGTTGAGCTGCAGGAAAGGCAGCAGGAGCACAGACCGCCACTACAGCCCCTGTGTAACCAACTGCCCTCCTCCCCAAGTTCCATAGCCTCCTCACCCAGACGCCCAAGAACGCGGTGGTGGGGGGGCTTCCGGCCACCCAGCCACTCCACCCCAGAGGATTGCCCAAGCAACAGAAGGCTGGCATTCAATAAGTTTTAAAGTTTTAAAGTGCTGTGTGGCCTTGTCCTTCCCTCCTCCACCACCCCTTCTGGTGCTTCTCTCCTCCACCACCCCTCCTGGGCTACCTTGGTAATTATCCCCCCTATTTGTGTGATGAATTAATAAAGAATGTATGAATGTGAAGCAACAATGACTTTATTGCGTCTGCAAGTGGTGATCAAAGGGAGGAGGGGAGGGTGGTTAACTTACAGGGAAGTAGAGTGAACCAAGGAGTGGGGGATTTCATCAAGGAGAAACAAACAGAACTTTCACACCGTAGCCTGGCCAGTCATGAAACTGGTTTTCAAAGCTTCTCTGATGCACACCGCACCCTCCTGTGCTCTTCTAACCGCCCTGGTGTCTGGCTGTGTGTAACCAGTGGCCAGGCGATTTGCCTCAACCTCCCACCCTGCCATAAACGTCTCCCCCTTACTCTCACAGATATTGTGGAGCGCCCAGCAAGCAGCAATAATAGTGGGAATATTGGTTTAGCTGAGATCTAACTGAGTCAGTAAACTGCGTCAGCACACTTTTAAACGTCCAAATGCACATTCTACCACCATTCTGCACTTGCTCAGCCTGTAGTTGAACAGCTCCTGACCACTGTCCAGGCTGCCTGTGTATGGCTTCATGAGCCAGGGCATTAAGGGGTAGGCTGGGTCCCCAAGGATAACTATAGGCATTTCAACATCCCCAACAGTTATTTTCTGGTCTGGGAATAAAGTCCCTTCTTGCGGCTTTTGAAACAAACCAGAGTTCCTGAAGATGCGAGCGTCATGTACCTTTCCTGGCCATCCCACGTTGATGTTGGTGAAACGTCCCTTGTGATCCACCAGTGCTTGCAGCACTATTGAAAAGTACCCCTTGCAGTTTATGTACTCGCCGGCTTGGTGCTCCAGTGCCAAGATAGGGATATGGGTTCCATCTGTGGCCCCACCACAGGTAGGAAATCCCATTGGAGCAAAGCCATCCACTATGACCTGCACATTTCCCAGGGTCACTACCCTTGATATCAGCAGATCTTTGATTGCGTTGGCTACTTGCATCACAGCAGCCCCCACAGTAGATTTGCCCACTCCAAATTGATTCCCGACTGACCGGTAGCTGTCTGGCGTTGCAAGCTTCCACAGGGCTGTTGCCACTCGCTTCTCAACTGTGAGGGCTGCTCTCATCTTGGTATTCTTGCACCTCAGGGCAGGGGAAAGCAAGTCACAAAGTTCCATGAAAGTGTCCTTACGCATGCAAAAATTTCGCAGCCACTGGGAATCGTCCCAGACCTGCAACACTATGCAGTCCCACTAGTCTGTGCTTGTTTCCCGAGCCCAGAATCAGCATTCCACCGCATGAACCTGCCCCATTAGCACCATGATGCCCACATTGCCAGGGCCCGTGCTTTGAGAGAAGTCTGTGTCCATGTCCTCATCACTCTCGACACCGCGCTGACGTTGCCTACTCGCCCGGTTTTGCTTTGCCAGGTTCTGGTGCTGCATATACTGCTGGATAATGTGAATGGTGTTTAATGCGCTCCTAATTGCCAAAGTGATCTGAGCGGGCTCCATGCTTGCCGTGGTATGGCTTCTGCACAGAAAAAAGGCATGGAACGATTGTCTGCCATTGCTCTGACGGAGGGAGGGGTGACTGACAACATGGCTTACAGGGTTGGCTTACAGGGGATTAAAAACAAAAAGGGGGTGGCTTTGCAAGAAACAGAATGGCCCCCTCAAGGATAGAACTCAAAACCTCAAGGATAGAACTCAAAACTGGGTTTAGCAGGCCGTTGATTTCACAGAGGGAGGGAGGAGAAAATGAATACAAAACAAATCTGGTCTATTTCTTGTTCTGATCCACTTCATCTATCTTTATACATCTTGCTGGCAGCAGACTGTGCAGTACGACTGCTAGCCATCATCATCTCCTGGGTGCTCGGCAGAAGACGGTGCAGTATGACTGCTGGCCATCATCTTCTGCTGGCTGCTGATTAAAAGACAGTGCACTGCCGGTGGACTGAATTGCCCTGAGATGAAACTTAAAAGGGAAATGACCTGGCTGAGTCACTCCCATGTTTGCCCAGGCGCCCCTGACCTCATCGAGGTTGGTTAAAAGAGCACCCAGGACTATGTCGACAACGGCTACCAGTCATACTGCACTGTCTGCTGCCAAAAGGCAATAAACTGCTGCTGTGTAGCAATGCAGTACCACGTCTGCCAGGAGACATACAGGAGACATACAGTGACGGTTAGCTGAGCAGGCTCCATGCTTGCCGTGGTATGGCGTCTGCACAGGTAACCCAGGAAAAAAGGCGCAAAATGATTGTCTGCCCTTGCTTTCATGGAAGGAGGGAGGGAAGAGGGGCCTGACAATATGTACCCAGAACCACCCGCGACAATGTTTTAGCCCCATCAGGCACTGGGTTGCCTCGGTACTGTGGACACATTCTGCTGACTACATGCACTTAGAGCATTTGTGTGGGGACACACACAATCGACTGTATAAAAACGCTTTCTACAAAACCAACTTCTATAAATTCAACCTAATTTCATAGTGTAGACATACCCTCAGTCCATGATCCTGACTAGGACTTTTGGATGCTAACCACAACAAACATAATAAGTCATCATGAGGCACCCATCCCTATTTGGAACCTGCTGTCTTTAATTTTCTGTATTTTTCTTTTTTAAATTATTAGCTCCTAGATGACTGAACTTCAACACCTCTTCTGATAATTCTGTTCTTTGAGGTAGAAACATTGTTAGGGGGTCATTTTCATATGTTATTGGCATGAGGCAAAAATTGTCTGTTATGTTCATTTACACAGTGTTTAACCTAAACACATTTTTCAAATTAAACTTTTAAAAAACTGATCAGCCAAACATGAGAGGGGGAAAATGAAATGAAATGATCCTCCTCCTCAAAACAACATCCTGGATCCACAGTGATTTTAGTTGGAGATGTTCTCAGGGCAGGAAAAAACTGCTAGCCACTTTTACAAGCTATTAGTGGGAAATGCATGCTTAATACCCACTTTAACCTACGATTAAAACATTCATTATCCCTTTAAATGCTTGATACAAGACAGTTCATTCACCACTTAACACAACACAATCCACATGGCTTACTGGGCCACAGAATTTGTGCTTTCAATCAATCATTTTTCCTCTCCTGGACTCAAACCCCTTCCACTCTAAAAGGTCAAGATGGCATGGAAGCAATGTAAGACCTATGCTACTCTCACTTCTCAGAGTAAGACCTATGCTACTCTCAATTCTCAAGAATTGCCAACAGGAAGCTGGGACAGATGGCATAGCTAACAAAAAGGATTTGAGTGTTGCTTTTTAGAGCAGGTGCTTCATTCTCTACTTTTCTGTTACTAATGGATCTTCTCTGAAATTATATAATGTTTACATCTCAAATTAACATATGGCAAATAATGTACTCTTTATCATACTGACATCCAAAGATATGGCTAATTCTTGACTGGTAGCAAATGTCAAGGATAAAGGTCCAAATTTTCTGCAGTGCACTTAAGTGTATGCTTAAATCCCCAAACGTCCTCTTAAGGGTTTTGCTGATTGTGGCCACAATGAGTAATGATATCATAAACACAGACATCACAGTACAGTGGCAGAGCACTGGGCCACAGTCATTTACTGGGTCTTTGAACTATAGTTTCCTGATAAAGTGGCTCATGGGTTTTGCAAACTTCAGTACCCCGGAAGACTCCAATGCATACAGTACATGACAAAGATCTGATGCAAATTTAGACCAATTTGATATGGACAGGATATACCATGGATCTAATGAGATTTGAGAGATGTTTTGTTCGCAAGATTCAATTAATTTCATATCCCAAATATGTTGTGTGTAACTAAACACTAAAATATTCTGTACGCTTACATTATCTATACCCAGGGCTATGGAAATTTCTATATAAAATATACAATAGAATTTATTTGCACAGTAATGTTGATTAAAGGATATTTTAGTAGAGTTTAATATATGCCATACAGACTGTAATCGTACACAATTTATAGCAATAAAATTTGTTTTTGAATATGCATGTCAAACGTGTCAAGTGTATGTTTTACCATATGGCTGTAATCTTCTGACAAATTGGATCTAGATTATGGGTTCATTTGCTAGGCTTTCATAGTGTTCCTAAGCAGAATGCAGGATAACTACTGCAACTTGTTATTGTAACTGTTTATTTTTATCCTGATTTTCTGAATCATAATGTTATGCTGTTGTAAAGTTGCCATAAGGCCAAATCACATGGGGCATAATCCATTGAGTTGGTGTGTGCTTTCCAGTTTCCATTCCACTCCATTTCTTGTAGGATTGGGCCCTCAAGCCAGTGAAGTAGGTGAACCAGATTCTGACTTCTTTTATACTGGTGTAAATCCAAAGTTACTCCATTAACTTGAAGGAATCTCTGGATTTTCTAGGTGAATAACTGAAATATTCATCTTGTCTAACAGCTGCTCTCAACGTAAAACATGCAGGATTTAGTCTGTACTACCAGGACTTATGGAAAAAGTTTTTTCTCTAATGCTCATTTACTTTCTCTTGTGATAACAAACCCAATTTTCCCCTGCCGCAGATCCACTAGTCCTAGCCATTGAGCCAGCTGTTTCTCTAGCTTTACAGAGTAAGCTCACTATGAATTTCACTATCATGTTTTCCTATCTCCATTTCCTTTCTTTTCACAACAGTACTGGCGGGCACTGATCCGCTTCCTATACTTCTGTTTTGAAATAAAATGCTCTCAAGGAAAGAGAGTGAGAGATTTACAAGCTATTCCAATATCTACATTGGCAGGGGTTTGTCTGTGGGTTACATCAAATACATTTTATTATTAAGCCATTATACTGAATGGCTGCTTTTTATCCTGGAGGGCAATTTCCAAGGAGCTTTGTTTGGAACCTGTTAGCACAATCACAGTGTTTTTCTATGTCAGATGGAAACCCCAGATCAGTGAATTGGCTTTAATTCCCACACTGGCAAAGCTAAGTATTTAATATCTCCAGGGAGGGCTTTGGCCAGGTTTCTTTTTATAGCACCCCCTGGCAGCCAATCTATGAGATGGCATCATTCTCTTTTTCCCCATCCACTGGTTAGGGATACCACAATAACAGCTGACAGATAGGGAGGAGTGTAACTAGAAAATGGCAAATGATACAGAGAAATGCTGAAAATGCAATACGAATAAAGAAAGAATCCCTTGGAATTCTGAGGGTATATAACAAAACAAGCATGTGCTGGAAATTAAATCTCCAAGCAGCACTGATTGCTAATGGCTTTTTTTATTGTTATTTCAATCTTATTTACTATGTAGAGATAAGAGCGGACTCCAAGCACTTTGTCTGATTCAGAACCTTGTATCAGAAATCTAAAGATCACTCAAATTAAGGGGAGATAGCTAATCCCCTGGGTGTTAGAGAAATATTTTACTTACCCCATTAGAGCAAAAGAATAGCACAGTATGGAGTCAGTCCAATCAGAGATACCATTCAGCAAATCATGGCAGCTGCTTTTGTTTTTCTTAAAAAATATGGAAAATCGTCTATTTCCATTAACTTTACCTTACTCTTTCTTTCTTGTTCTCATTCTGAAAACTCAAATTGTGCAGCAAAAATCCCAGTGAATTCTATAATCCCCATTTTATGTTATTATTTAAAAGATAATTCACACCCAAATGCAAAGATATCTTAAAAAGCAAAGCAAAGATTTTGAGGAAAAGAATAAAAATGCTCTCTCCAGGGTACATATTTCCTATAAACTAACTCTACCTGCACCACATTGAAAGCCACTGAAAGCATATTTGTATCTCAAGTACTGATTGAAGGCATACAGCATATATAATAACATCAGTACTATATTCCTACATGACTCAACGTCATTATTTTGATTTTTCCCAGCAACTTTCCCCACTCTAACTTTTGTCAGTAACTTGTGGTTTGCAGCATGTAGGCATGCATTATGTACTACAGTAGAACCTCAGAGTTACGAACTGACCTGTCAACCACACACCTCATTTGGAACCGGAAGCATGCAATCAGGCAGCAGCAGAGACAAAAAAAAAAAAAAAAAGCAAACAGTACAGTACAGCGTTTAAATGTAAACTACTATAAAAAAAGGGAAAGCAGCATTTTTCTTCTGCACAGTAAAGTTTCAAAGCTGTATTAAGTCAATGTTCAGTTGTCAACTTTTGAAAGAACAACCATCATGTTTTGTTCAGAGTTACGAACATTTCAGAGTTACAACCTCCATTCCTGAGGTGTTCGTAACTCTGAGGTTCTACTGTAAACTGAGTAGAGGTTTTCGTATTTCTACCTTAAATCAGTGGTCTAACTTGAAAGAGGAATACATCACTCTTAAGTGAGTAAACCTGTTAGAAAACATAAGAGTTGCTCTAAACCTCAGCACAACCCTCAATCAAAATCTTATACTTTTTAAGGTTAGATTTGATTCTGAAAAGTATGCCTGCCTGCCATCTCCATGGAGAATAGTGTTTCTGGAAGGAGGCCAGCCACCAAGTAACAGGAGATAGAAGTTCCAAATTTTTCTTCTTGCAATATGTCAGAATGTGGTAATAGACCTTCAGAAACAAATTAAAAACAACATACATTAGACACTTGTCCTCTAGCTTCAAGGGATCTGAAGGAACAGGGGGAGACCACAATGGAAAAAAATAATCCAACAATGTTAAGGTAGTCAGAGCCTTCACACACAATCTGCTTCCCCTAGAGTTGGCAACAAGTTACCTCATAGCCCAAAAGGCCACCTGCTTTCTAGTCCAATTTCCTCAACCTCTCCCCGAAACCACTCGCATCTGCAATACAGCCAATGAAGGAGGGGAATCCCACAAAATACTATAACGGGCTATCAGGAAAGACAAGCGGTCTCTTTGGGATTGCAAAGAGTGGGGAGGAAAGAATTTGTCAGACATTTAGGGCCAGATTCTGATACACCTGCTCATCTTGACTAGTCCCTAAGTTCCCCAATTCAGCATGGCACATAGAGCTTTAGCCAAAACCTATCAAAGTCAATGGGAATCTTTCCACTGACCTCTATGAGCTTTGAATCAGGCCTTAAAGCACCTACATAACTTTAAGCATGTGCTAAAATCCAGTTGAAGCCAATAAATTTGAAGCATGCACTTAAAACTAAACAAATGATTGACTTCTTTGCTGAGTAGAGATAGGCAAGCACATTCTTAAGTGTTTTGCTGTATTATTACCTTTTTGTACAAATAATCCCACTGAAGTCAGCAGCAATAAGAATCTGGCCCTGTAATTCGGTAGTGAAATGCTTTCAGACCAGGAGCCCTAATATCTCTATGCTGTTAAATGTCAATATAAAATCAGCCAAAATATATTTTTGAAAATGGAGTGTAACAGCAATGTTCAAACTTGTGCAGTACTCTCGAAAAATTCCTCTGAAATGAACCTGTGAAAGCTGCACCCAACTTGACTTTTAATCACAAACTATTTTTCTTCAACATGTTGAGAATTTGGAGACTGAGTATGTAACCCAGCAGTGGGGGCGGGGGGGGGCGGGGAAGAGAGACAGCAAAAACCACAGTTGTTTGTTCATGTTACTTGTTCATATTTACTTTGATCTTCTACAGTACAGAATGCAATGTATGGTATCAATCTGTACCAAACTGCTGCCTGTGTTCTACACTAAGCAGACTTTTTTTATGGGGGGGTCTAATAGTTCACAGCATTTCCAATATGTCTAGAAAATATTCAAAGAGATTTACTCCTGTTTATTTTTATAAAATCTTTCTTTTAACTGTGAGGTGGTGATTTAGGAAATCATAAAGGAAACATCAGCAATGAGGAAGCCCTCTGTGGTGCCACCCAAACACACTCCCGAGTTGTGCCAACCCAAATGACTAAAATTGCTCAGGTTTGTACTCAGAGAAGCCAGGCACTTGAAAATCAAATTTTTGGAGGGGGAGATAGTACATCTTCATCAGAAAAGGATGAATCATATGTCAGGTGGTGCTCTGGTGCTAATGTAATTCTCTATGTATTTAGCTGAAAGAGGAGGTTACAGGAAGATGACAAACAGAACCATATCTTCTACAAGCTACCTCCATATAAAGGAAGGGATTCATTTGAAAGTTGCTGACAAGAGTACGTAATTGCTTGTCAAATAGCTTCCAAATGTGTACGTCCTGAAACACCTATTAGTCATTTTTACTTGTCAACAACATCAAATAACCAGCACTAAACAAAACGAAAGGGTTTTAGTAAAAGTATGAAGAGATGAACCAAATGGCCTGTCATTTTGTTCCAGCTGTTCGTGAAACTGCAAGTCTGGGAAATTGAAAATATGTGCCTTACTACCAGTTATTAAGAAATGCTCCCATCACACACACAACTTCACATATCATGTTTTAAGGCATCTAAAAGTTACTAAATACGCGGGGTGAAATCCTGGTCCTAGAGAAGTTAATGGCAGAACTACAATTCACTTCAATAGGGCCAAGATTTCACCCTACGACTCTACCAATAGTTTTATAAAATCGAAGTTGAACATTATTGAAAGCAGACAGCAGGATAAATCTTCCACTTGCCAGATAAACTGACTTTGGGGCAGACCAAAGGCCAGAAGACTGATGTCAAGCTGCCCTAATGGACCTGAAAATTTTGCCCCATATTTCTTCTTGCTCTTTCAAAAGAAAAGCTATAATGAAATGCCATTTTTCTGACATCCTTCAGTTCCAGTGTATTTTAATAATGAAAAAACAAACTTATTCTTTGAGCTCGGTAAATCTCTCCTGGTGGACAATTCTTGCACTAGCCAACAGATCTGTTGTTTCACAGCATTAGTCCACTGTGTATCTTAAATTCTTGTTTAAGAGAATAGATTTTTTTCCATATGTCTACATTGGTCAATAATGATGGACAAAGTTAATAAATGATATTTCTGTTAGGGCTACTATCTGCGAATCCTGCTGGCAACATCTGGGTCTTTGGCCGTTGCTTTGTTCAGTTGATAGCATGGGTCACAGCTTGGATCTGATCCTGCCATAGTCAGGACACAGAATATGGGCATTCTTGAGTATAAGCTAACACCCACACTCTGTGGCCTCCAAGTTGGGGAAGCTGCAAATTCCAGTAATTATCCATCTGAGGCAGAGTGGGGACTGGTACAGTGGCTCACACAGGTATTAACATGAGATTTAGAATATGGAGGGATTTAGGGATTGATTAGGCAGCATTATCCTGATGCTGGTCTGTGCAGAAATTATTCCTCAATGAATGTGGCAGATGGGCCCTTTGACTAGCTAGAAGCAATTGGGGTAGAGAAGCACAAACAGGGAGATTGTGAAATTCCTTCCACAGAACAGTGTGCAGTGAGGATGGCACAGGGAGGATGGGGCTCACTTTTCAGCTATGTGAGCAGACTTTTTATTAAGGCTATCCATGACTTGCAGAGACCAATGGTTAAACAACAACTAAAGAAGTTTACTGCCATCGGCACAAATAGATATTCTAAATTAATTACTAAAACTTTACTCATTTTTCTAGGCAAGAAGTCAGAATCTGCCCTCAGTTAAACCTGTGCAACCCCACTGAAATTGCTGGGTTTAAATTGTAAATTTAAAAAAAAAGTATTTGGTGCAATGTGTAGTTTATATCCTCTAAATCTCAGCTGCAAATAGGCTATGTGACTATGTATTACAATATAAATGATTACTACTGGCATGAATAATAGGCTATGGGTTGACCTTAAGTTCTACTGTACATATTAGCTGAAATATCCTTGATGTATTCAAACAGTCTATTATATATCATGATGTAGAATAGATAGATTGTATAATAATGATATCATGACCAGTCTCTGTGAAGTGTGGAACACTGGACGTTGTATATTCCCACAAGCTCTATTGTTGGCTCAACCCCTTGTCAAGAAATTTACTAAACCGAAAGCTGTTGGGCCCACACAGCTTCTGACACATGCCCCATTTAATTCAGTTGGATTTTTGCTACTTAGGCCTGGTCTACACGTGGGGGTGGGGGGCGTGTAAATCGATCTAAGTTATGCAACTTCAGCTACGTGAATAACGTAGCTGAAGTCGACGGACTTAGATCGACTTACCGCGATGTCTTCACTGCGGTAAGTCGATGGGTGACGCTCTCCTGTCAACTCCGCCAGCACCTCTTGCCCTAGTGGAGTACTGGAATCGACAGTAGAGCGCTCGGTGGTCGATTTATCGCATCTAGACTAGATGCGATAAATCAACCCCCGCTGGATCGATCGCTGCCTGTCGATCCAGCAGGTAATATAGGCAAGCCCTTAAAAGGGATCAGGATCATGCCCACAGTGCAACTATTTCTTCCAGATGAAATTCAGTGTTGATAAATACAAAGTAATGCACATTGGAAAACATAATCCCAACTATACATATAAAATGATGGGGTCTAAATTAGCTGTTGCCGCTCAAGAAAGATCTTGGAGTCATTGTGGATGGTTCTCTGAAAACATCCACTCAACATGCAGGAGCAGTCAAAAAAAGCAAACAGAATGTTAGGAATCATTAAGAAAGGGATAGGTAATAAGACTGAAAATATATTGCCCCGATAAAAATCCATGGTACACACACATCTTGAATACTGGTGTAGATGTGGTTGCCCCATCTCAAAAAAAAATATATTGCAGGGGTGGCCAACCTGTGGCTCCGGAGCCACATGCGGCTCTTCAGAAGTTAATATGCGGCTCCTTGTACAGGCACCGACTCCGGGGCTAGAGCTACAGGCGCCAACTTTCCAACGTGCCGGGGGTGCTCACGGCTCAACCCCTGGCTCTGCCACAGGCCCTGCCCCCACTACCTCCTCTTTCCGCCCTCTCCTCATAGCCTGCAGTGCCCTCTCTCCTCCCCCCCAGAGCCTCCTGCATGCCAAGAAACAGCTCATCGAGAGGTGCGGGGAGTGAGGGGGAGGTGCTGGTCAGTGGGGCTGCCGGTGGGTGGGAGGCGCTGGGAGTAGGGCGAAGCTGATGGGGGGCTGCTGATGTATTACAGTGGCTCTTTAGCAATGTACATTGGTAAATTCTGCCTCCTTTTTAGGCTCAGGTTGGCCACCCCAATATATTGGCATTGGTAAAGGTTCAGAAAAGGGCAACAGAAATTATTAGGGGTATGGAACGGCTTCCGTATGAGGAGAGATTAATAAGACTGGGACTTTTCAGCTTGGAAAAGAGACGACTAATGGGGGATATGATTGAGGTCTATAAAATCATGACTGGCATGGAAAAAGTAAATAAGAAAGTATTATTTACTCCTTATCATAACACAAGAACTAGGGGTCACCAAATGAAATTAATAGGCAGCAGGTTTAAAACAAACAAAAGGAAATCTTTTTTCACAATGCACAGTCAACCTGTGGAACTCCTTGCCAGAGGATGTTGTGAAGGCCCAGACTACAACAGGGTTCAAAAAAGAACTAGATAAATTCATGGAGGATAGGTCCATCAATGGCTATTAGCCAGGATGGGCAGGAATGGTGTCCCTAGCCTCTGTTTGCCAGAAGCTGGGAAAGGGCAAGTGATGGATCACTTGATGATTACCCATTCTTCTCATTCCTTTTGGGGCACCTGCATTGGCCACTGTTGGAAGACAGGATACTGGGCTAGATGGACCTTTGGTCTGACCCAGTATGGCTGCTCTCATGTTCTTACGTTCCAGGAAGTCTTCTTGTGTTGCTTGATTTAACTGATATAAATTCATTTATAAAATAAAACATGATCAAAGAACTCCCTTAAATAATCAAACTTTAGCACTCTCTCTTCCACATCCAATGTCTCCTGCCACCATGCACAGGTAAGTGCCCTATTGATTTCAGTGGGAGTTGCCCTTTGGTCTTTTCTATCAATCCCTTCTGTAGCTGGTTTAGGTCAGTTGTGGCTGAAAGTTGTTTTTATCCAAGGCTGATGAAAGATCTGTGTATGAGTTGTTGCTTCCATCCACATCCCAGTTGTGAGGAGTCCTAAGATGGAGTGAAACCTCCTCATAGGTGAGAAGGGCTTAAAGGCCCAATTAATCATAAACACTTCACCTGGACTGTAATTAGATCATTACTTGGCAGCCAGAGAAGGCAGGACTAAGGAAGGATGAGGTGATAACTCAGACACCTGAGCCTTATAAGCAGGCTGAGAGAGTTCAGTCAGGGGAGGAAGCCACAAGGGGTGTTGAGAAAGGCTGGCTCTTGTGAAACATCAGAGATTACTGGAGATGAGAAGCCTCAGGAGGAGTTAGGCTGGACGGGCCAGTGCTCCGTACCAGAGCCAGGGAAAGGCAGTAGAACCCCAGGAAAGGATTCAGCACAGGGTCCCAAGGATAGATTGATTCTTTGGGACTACACCTGGATATTTGGTTACCTAGAAGGTGTTTGGACTAGCTGCTTCTCATCTGAAGGGCTGAGGGCTGCACAAAGACAGATGGCCTGCAGGGGGCACTGGAGATGAAAACCCCTGCAATATCACACTCAAACAAGGGAGCACACCGGTGGTAAATATGCAAACTTACAAGTCCAGATCACAAAAAATACCATATACGTTGGTACTCTTGTTGGCATCATCAACACAGAGGCCAAGAAATGAATAAACATGAAGACTAAACTCTCTCATCCCTCAAGTGCAGTCCATCTGGGTCATGGTTGTTGGGTGACATGAGCAAGTTCACACTACTGCAGGTCATGCAGTAGCTCTCCTGTGGGTAAATACAGGATGTCAGTATCCAGAGCTACCACTCCATCACCATTCATGCAAATGGTTTAAAAAAAAAAAAAAAGCTTGGTTGATATTACAGGAGTGCTGTGTGTGTCTGTGTGTGTGGGAGAGAGAGTGGGAGAGAGAGAGAAAGAGAGTGGTTAATAGACAAGGTGACAATAGTTGGTGCTCATTCAGCAAGTAATATTTTGCAGTAAAAGTTCCCTCTCTGCCTATGTTTCTGCCCCTGAGCTTGCACGCTGTCTATCTCCTGCCTAGGCCCCAAGGCAAACCACGAATCAGGGAAGGTAGGCAAAGGAGCACTTGTCTTACCTTTGGAGCCGGAGCCTGTAGACGTGCCCTGAGGCTAACTCCACACAGCCCAGCCCAGAGGGAAGGTGTAGAGAAGGACGAGGCACTCCCTTATAGCCTTTAGCCCACTGGTTAGAGCAATGGGTTCTCACCCTGCGGCCCAATTAGCGCACAGGTTGGCCCAGCTGTGTGATGAAAGAAATTCTAAATTTGCCACGCTGGCAGGGGGCAGGGCTGGCTGGTGGGGAGAGAGAGCAAGACAGCCTGCCGGAGTGCTCCTGCCATTTGGGGCCTGGTGAGTGCCTCAGGGGACGAGAGAATGCATCTGTGGGTAGATTGATGGGGGGGCTGCTGGGATCTAGAATTTTACCAGGAGTTGGGTCCAGCCGCCTGGCCCCGTGCGACAGGGGTCTGCTCCTGGCCCCACTCTGGGTGGGGTGCTAGGCATAGGGGATTGTGGAAGATGGGGGGGATTGCTGTAGTTCTCAGCCTGTGGCTCCGTAATGCATTATGGGCTGCATTATGGGCTGCATACACAGGTTGAGAATCACTGAGTTAGAGCTTTCAGCTGGGATGTGGGAGACTCCCCTGGTTGAAGTTCCCACTGTGTCTACTGAAGAGAAGGGATTTGAACAGGGATCTGCCACTCATGTAAATGCTCTAACCACTGAGCTATGGGATCTGCAGATATGGGGCGGGGGGGGTCTCAGTTTCTCCTGCTGGAGCTGTTCCACTTTAATTAAATGTCAGTTGGGCCAGAAATAATGACAATCACACTATAGTCCAGGAGCGGAGTTCCTGGCTGTGGATCATACACACAGAGATAGGTGCTCAAATCCAAGCTGTCGCCCATCTCCATGTGAGGGACGGTGCTTAGGACACACACCTCTCATTGACATCTCCTATTGACTGCATTCTGGCTTTTTTGTGGAGCCCATTCTTAGGTGTTGTCATAACCAGACAGCTAAGGGTAGCCTAGAATTCCTCCTTACCTGTAAGGGGTTAAGAAGCTCAAATAACCTGGTTGGCACCTGACCAAAAGGACCAATGTGGAAAGAAGATACTTTCAAATCTTGCGTGGAGACTTTGTTTTGGGCTCTTTGGTGTGTGTTCTCTGGGGAAAGCAGAGAAGCATCAGGTCAAAAAACCTCCCTCTCCTACAAACCATCCTGTACAAGTCTCTGATATTAAAAAAAGAGTAAGTAAATAAGGCAAGGCGCATTAGATTACCTTTTGTTTTCAACTTGTGAATTTTCCCTTTGCTAGAGGGAGGTTTATCTCAGTTTTTTGTAACTTTAAAGTTTTGCCTAGAGGGGAATCCTCTGTGTTTTGAATCTGATTACCCTGTGAGTATTTACCATCCTGATTTTACAGAGGTGATTCTTTTACCTTTTCTTTTAAATAAAATTATTCTTTTAAGAACCTGATTGATTTTTCATTGGTCTTAAGATCCAAGAGTTTGGGTCTGTGTTCACCTGTACCAATTGGTGAGGATATTATTCTCAAGCCTTCCCCAGGAAAGGGGGTGTAGGGCTTGGGGGAATATTTTGGGGAATAGGACTCCAAGTGGTCCTTTCCCTTGTTCTTTGTCTAAATCACTTGGTGGTGGCACATACTGTTGAAGGACAAGGCGGAATTTGTGCCTTGGGAAAGTTTTTAACCTAAGCTGGTAAAAATAGGCTTAGGAGGCCTTTCATGTGGGTCCCCACATCTGTACCCCAGAGTTCAGAGTGGGGAAGGAACCCTGACAGGTGCCTACTTCTCTCCATTCATTGCAGAAAATGTCTAGGTGCTTAACTTAGGTTTTGTGGAGTGCAGTATTGTTCCAGTGATTTTTGATGGATGCCTAAAGTTGCAATTCCTTAAGTCCCTTTGCGGATTGGGGCCAAGGTGACGACACGAGCACAAGGACTGCCATTATGCCCAGCATAATGTTTTGGAACATGTAGGGGACAGTCTTCTGGTGCTTTTTGCTTCATTTGTATACCCATTCAGAGCTGAGTAAAATCTGTCCCTAAGTGTTGAACACAGACATCAAGGGGCTCTGTTACACCTGTGGAAATACAGAGTACTTCTACTGACATCAGTAGAATAACTCCACTTTTACAAACGTCTACAATGAATTGAGAGTCCAACCAATAGCCTTTAAACAATTTTTATCAAATTATTTGTGCTCAGTGCATTTTGTTAAAGAGTATCAGTTTGACACTGGTCTAAACTGCTCTGAAAAGAGGGGGGCAGGGAAAGCAATTATGCATCCCATAAGCTCTACTTGTTAATCACAGAAGGACATCAAAAGGCCAAGAGGAAAAAATGCAGGCAGTAAATGTGAATAAAAAGTTTAGTTTAAAAATACAGCATCCATGTAATGGAGGAAAACTACTGTCGAAGAGGGAAATAACTAATTCCTTTTGTAGAAGTGGGGAACTCCTCTTGCCTAATTTTAAATCCCTCAAGTTCAAAACCCAGGACATCAGAGACAGACAATCATATCAGGACTATGAAGTTATGGGTTTGGCAAGTGGGTCATGGAATATGTATTTGGCCTACACTTCTCTAAGAACATCAGTTACTGTAAAGATAA
Organism: Lepidochelys olivacea; assembly: GCF_965140295.1. Lineage (NCBI taxonomy): Eukaryota > Metazoa > Chordata > Testudines > Cheloniidae > Lepidochelys > Lepidochelys olivacea. The sequence continues at coordinate 164,967,280 of NC_140411.1, read as the reverse complement.
GTAGCTTTTTTTCTTGTCCCAGTGCTAGTCCATATACATATTCCACAGTTGGTGGCTCCCAGGCAGTAGCCCTCATTGTGGCCAGGTATCAGGAGTCCCTGTAAAGATGGACTGTAACATAAATCTTCCAAATCTTGCATCATTGCTGGCCACTTGCACCAATGCATAGCCTGTTTATCTGTACACATATTCACATCAGATTGCTGCTTTGCAAATATCCTGGATTGGCAGGATCACCAAAGAGGCCATAGAAGCGGACTGTGCCCTGATGGAGTGGACTCATATTCTGCCAGGTAGCTGTCTTCCCATTAGTCTGGGCCATTGGGCAAGTTTTATATTCTCTGTGTAGACACAGCCTGTCCTTTAATTCTCTCTCCATAAGCTAGAAACGGTCTGGCACATTTCAGGAAGGGTCTTGTCCTATCCAGATAGAACAATATGGCTTTGCACAAGTCTATCATGTGCAATTTTTGCTCTGTGTTCCCAGTTTGAGACTTGGGGAAGAACACAGATAAGTGGACGACTTCATTGATGTGGAATTCCGACACCACCTTGGGAAAAAATCTGAGATGCGGTCTTATGGATACTTTGTTTTTACGAATGACTGTATAAGGTGTGTCTGCCATTAGAGCCTGCAGCTCCCTTACTCTTCTGGCAGACGAAATTGCCAAGAGAGAGACCTCTGAACATGGAGACATGAGGCAGTGAGCATGTTGCCATAAGTGCAAAGGGTTTATCCATCCGTTTTGAGAGGATCAGGTTGAGGTCCCAGACTGGGGCCAGTTAGGTGACAGGTGGTTAGAATCTCCAGCTGCCCTTTAGGAACCTCTTTACCATGGGGTGGGAGAAGATGAAGGATTGGTCAATCTGTGGGTGGATCGACGAAATGGCTGCCAGATGAACCTGTGGCAAGGTCACTAGATGGGGAGGGCTCTGAGTTAAAACAGAGAATTCTTTCCCAGGTATCTGCTTGGTAGGTCTTTCCCACATGCTGCTTTGCTGCTTCTTCCCATTATGCCTCTGGCGTTTAGAGCCGTGACAAAGCTCCTCCACTCCTGTCTGTTTCTGGCAAGTCTTTCAATGGTTCCTCAGCTGTGTCCCAAGTTCTTCGCCATGTTGTTTTCGAGAGGCCTCTATTTCTCTTGCCTTCAGGTGTCCATCTTATTGCCACTCTGGTGATGGAATCAGTTTCCATCCGAAGCACATGGCCAATCCATCTCCAATGCTTCTTGGAAATGATGGTGCTCATATCTTCTTGGCTATACTATGGGAATAGATCTTGGTTTGAGATTGTTCTGGGCCAAAAGATACAGAGAATTTTTCTGAGGCAGGTTGGATGGAATGAAGACAGTTTGGACATGTCATACTTTGTCATTTTCCAGCATTTTGCACTTTTGTGCTGAAAGTATGCAGCTCTGATAAATCTTGAGTTTGGCACTAGTGTTATATTTTGATTATTTCCAAACTGTATTTAAACCCAGTGTCTAACTGATTGCCATATTTGGGGTCAGGGAGGAATTTTCCCCTGTGCCAGATTGGCAGAGATCCTGGGGGAGTTTCGTCTTCCTCTGTAGTATGGGGCATGGGTCATTTGCAGGTTGAAACTAGTATAAATGATGAATTCTCTGTAACTTGAAGTCTTTAAATCATTATTTGAGGACTTCAGTAACTCAGTCAGAGGTTAGGGGTCTATTACAGAAGTGGGTGGATGAGATTCTGTGTCCTGCAATGTACAGGAGGTCAGACTAGATGATCACAGTGGTCCCTTCTGGCCTTAAAGTCTATGAGTTCATAGGGCCAGACTCAACACAATCTGCCATGTAGGTGTTAACATGGATTCTGTCTCATTCACCAGCCAGCCCAGACATGTGAACAGCTAGAGAACAGACACAATGCTGGCCCAGACCTGAGATTCTGAGCTGTCCATGATCAGCCAGTCAAAGTATGTGAACACCTGGATGCCTGTCCTTCTGAGGTAGTCCAACACCATTGCAAGGAGACATAACTAGATGGGGTGCATGCTACTCACTGCTCAGTAGTTCCTCTTTGTGTCTCTTCTGGGGAATTAGCTCACCACTGTCCATGCTCCATCCTGCAGTCACTCAGCCCATTACCTCAGTCACCCGTTCTGTGGCCCCTCTCTCGCTATAGTGCTGTAGTGCCTGGCCTCTGTCAATAAATCATTGTAAAGCATGCCAGTTGATGTTGCTGTATTTCACCTCTATCTCCTGGTAGTTTAAGATCCTCATCTGGATGTTCAAAGTGGAGTAGGATTTCTGGCCCACCAGGTTAAGCAAGTGTCTTTTGGGGGTCAATTTCTGGTGGCCTTGATGAATTCTTTTGTTGGCCACCATCACCACCAGGGATCCCAGTACTGAATAGAATAGAATAGAATAGAATAGAATAGAATAGAACTGTTCATAGCGAGTAGCCAGGACCTGGTACCATCTATCTGCCCATTTTGATGTTGGTGCCAATGATCCCAGTGTCAGCTCTAGGGCCTTCATGGGCTGTAACAGCCCCTCATTGATGAGGAGCATTATGCATTCCAGTACTGACAAGCATAGGATACTGAGGAGTTTGTGTGGTGCATCCTACACCTCCTCAGTAGGTGTCTCCAAGGCCATTGCTACCTATCTCATGAGGTCCTGACATAGCTTGTAGTCCAGGGGGTGGGGGGAGGCTACTGCTCCAGAACCAGACATCATCCAGAGATAACTAGGTTGTGGGTGGTGTGCGATCTGTCCTTCAGTGGTACCTGGGCCTGTTGCACTGGAGCTGCCCGCTCCTGGATCTGGTTTCGAGGACACTGTGAGAATGGGTCCAACCTGTGGTGTGGGGGTTGATGGGGAGGCAGGCCTTGGTAGTAGTGCAGTTCCCTGGGGCCCACATGCTTCTGTACAGCACCAGGGACCATAGTGTTTGGTACGAGGGGTCCTGGCCCTAGGCTGGGTCCGTACTGTGCTCCATCCTCACATAGCGGGACAAGAGGTGGATACCTATAGCTAAGATCAACACTGCCAAGTCCTGGGTACTGACCAGGGATGCTTTTTGGCTTTCCTGTGACTCAGAAGATAGAGTGCAGCCATTTGGGAAGGGTCGTAGCTGTCCCCTGGGTGTATGGGGAACCTGACTGGATGACAGAAACACAAGTTTCAGAGTAACAGCCGTGTTAGTCTGTATTCGCAAAAAGAAAAGGAGTATTTGTGGCACCTTAGAGACTAACCAATTTATTGGAGCATAAGCTTTCGTGAGCTACAGCTCACTTCATCAGATGCATACTGTGGAAAATACAGAAGATGTTTTTATACACACAGACCATGAAAAAATGGGTGTTTATCACTACAAAAGGTTTTCTCTCCCCCCACCCCACTCTCCTGCTGGTAATAGCTTATCTAAAGTGATCACTCTCCTTACAATGTGTATGATAATCAAGGTGGGCTATTTCCAGCACAAATCCAGGTTTTCTCCCCACGCCCCCTCCCGCCACACACAAACCCACTCTCCTGTTGGTAATAGCTTATCCAAAGCGATCACTCTCCTTACAATATGTATGATAACCAAGGTGGGCCACTTCCAGCACAAATCCAAGGTTTAACAAGAACATCTGAGGAATGGGGGAGGGGGTGGGTAGGAAAAAACAAGGGGAAATAGGTTACCTTGCATAATGATTAAGCCACTCCCAGTCTCTATTCAAGCCTAAGTTAATTGTATCCAATTTGCAAATGAATTCCAATTCAGCAGTGTCTTGCTGGAGTCTGGTTTTGAAGTTTTTCTGTTGTAATATCACAACTTTCATGTCTGTAATCGTGTGACCAGAGAGATTGAAGTGTTCTCCGACTGGTTTATGAATGTTATAATTCTTGACATCTGATTTGTGTCCATTTATTCTTTTACGTAGAGACTGTCCAGTTTGACCAATGCACATGGCAGAGGGGCATTGCTGGCACATGATGGCATATATCACATTGGTAGATGTGCAGGTGAACGAGCCTCTGATAGTGTGGTTGATGTTATTAGGCCCTGTGATGGTGTCCCCTGAATAGATATGTGGGCACAGTTGGCAATGGGCTTTGTTGCAAGGATAGGTTCCTGGGTTTGTGGTTCTGTTGTGTGGTATGTGGTTGCTGGTGAGTATTTGCTTCAGGTTGGGGGGCTGTCTGTAGGCGAGGACTGGCCTGTCTCCCAAGATTTGTGAGAGTGTTGGGTCATCCTTCAGAATAGGTTGTAGATCCTTGATAATGTGTTGGAGGGGTTTTAGTTGGGGGCTGAAGGTGACGGCTAGTGGTGTTCTGTTATTTTCTTTGTTAGGCCTGTCCTGTAGTAGGTGACTTCTGGGAACTCTTCTGGCTCTATCAATCTGTTTCTTCACTTCCGCAGGTGGGTATTGTAGTTGTAAGAATGCTTGATAGAGATCTTGTAGGTGTTTGTCTCTGTCTGAGGGGTTGGAGCAAATGCGGTTGTATCGCAGAGCTTGGCTGTAGACAATGGATCGTGTGGTGTGGTCCGGGTGAAAGCTGGAGGCATGTAGGTAGGAATAGCAGTCTGTAGGTTTCCGGTATAGGGTGGTGTTTATGTGACCATCGTTTATTAGCACTGTAGTGTCCAGGAAGTGGATCTCTTGTGAGGACTGGACCAGGCTGAGGTTGATGGTGGGATGGAAATTGTTGAAATCATGGTGGAATTCCTCAAGGGCTTCTTTTCCATGGGTTCAGATGATGAAGATGTCATCAATATAGCGCAAGTAGAGTAGGGGTGTTAGGGGACGAGAGCTGAGGAAGCGTTGTTCTAAGTCAGCCATAAAAATGTTGGCATAATGTGGGGCCATGCGGGTACCCATAGCAGTGCCGCTGATTTGAAGGTATACATTGTCCCCAAATGTAAAATAGTTATGGGTAAGGAGAAAGTCACAAAGCTCAGCCACCAGGTTAGCCGTGACATTATCGGGGATAGTGTTCTTGACGGCTTGTAGTCCATCTTTGTGTGGAATGTTGGTGTAGAGGGCTTCTGCATCCATAGTGGCCAGGATGGTGTTATCAGGAAGATCACCGACTTCCTGAGGAAACTACAATCCATCGGTGATCTTCCTGATAACACCATCCTGGCCACTATGGATGTAGAAGCCCTCTACACCAACATTCCACACAAAGATGGACTCCAAGCCGTCAAGAACACTTGCGCTGTGCAGAAGAAAGATGCAAAGGGACACATCCCTACTTGAGCTGGGCAAGTCTACTCCAGAGGCAGATTTATTTTCTAGGTGTATAGAGCCATAAAAGAAACAAGACAGTAAACAAGGCATAAGCATGTTTTCATATTCCTTTCATCTCTACAGCCACTTCTTATTCCCACAATAATAATCCAAAAGAGCTCAGCTCTCAAGCCCCTTGGAACAAATCTTCCAAAATGTTTGAGGGGGTGTTTCTAATTGGTGGTGAATTACTAGAGTGGACTTGACCAATCAGTGGAGGAGACCCCCCTGATGTCTGACTTGCTATATACCAACATGGTACGGGACACACCATTTATTTAAATAGTCACCCTTACAGCATTTCTAGCCGGTGAACTACGAGGGAGTCTGCCTTGACCAAGCCTATAGGAGCTTTGCTAAACTTTTCTCAGCTGGAAATTGGGTATAATTTTCAATCTAACTCTTAAAATCCCCTTCCCACTATAGAACACAAACAAATTATCCTCAGAGCCCTTAGCAGAGACACTCTTTTGATAACCTTTCACCCCAAGATCCTTTTTAATCCTAAGTAAGACTTTAAATCAAGGATTTTAAAAGAACACGGTGCTGCTGGTTAACACAGATTCTGGCATTGCACACCTGTGCAGCTCTGCCTCTTTAAAAGGCTGTATTCTGGCAGGACCCATGTCCTAAAGCTGCAATTCACTAATACTGAGGGCAGCAGGCTCCTCAGAGAGACAACCTATTAATTCTTAATTTTGTATTAAAATATAGGGGGCCTGCACAATAAAGTGATCCAGAAAGGAGTGGTAAGATTCAAGGAAATAAAAGGGCGTTGTAAAAGGTTTTCTGGACAAAGTTTGTGTCTTCACACATGATGATGTCTCCCAACTACAGTATTCCTAAAGTCCCTACTTCATGTTTTTCCTCAAACTCCTAGGAGCACCGCCCTGACCATCTTCTGATAATGCTGTAAATCTCACCTATCTCCACTGAAATAAAGTTACACTGGTATAAACTGGTGGAGAGGCAGGCCCAGTAAAAAGGGAGAAAGCTGATGTTGACTGCATGTTTCTCATACAATGAGCCGCCACTGACAAAGAATGGCATGAGATAAATGACTTTTGACTCTCCTGTGTGTGAAAAGATTTAGTTGCAGTTCTGAGTGGTTTGGGCTTTTGACTCAAGCAATTCCAGAACACCTGGATAAAATCAATTGTATTTTATTGTATTAAAAACATTAACTCATAGATATGGTCAGAAGGGACCATTATGATCATCTAGTCGACCTCCTGCACAACGCAGGCCACAGAATCTCACCCACCCACTCCTGCGAAAAACCTCTCACCTATGTCTGAGCTATTGAAGTCCTCAAATAATGGTTTAACTACTTTGTATATCAGCTTAGTGATGCTGTTAGAAAAAACAGGCGAATAAAGGTAACTAGGATTAATATGAAGAGTAGGTTAACTTTCATATGGTGCTGAAAAACAGGCAGTAAAGGGATGGGGAATTAACATCGATTTTAAAACTGTCAAGACCAGGCATTTCTAAACTCAAAAGGATCTAAAGATTAAGGCTTTTGGCTTGATTCACTGTTATTTGATACCTACAGGAAATTAAACCACAGACACTCTAGTCAAAAACATTAATAAAAGCAAGGAAATTCAGAGCTAAGGAAGAAATCTTATGATATTCTAATGCCATTTTCCCTGTTGCAAAAGCTTTCAGAACAGTGGGTTACATTGTAAACTATATTGCACGTGCTGCAATACTTTGGTTGAACTAAGGACTTCAGTATTATCTCTATATTTACCTAGGCTGGGTGGATGTAAATCATATGTTACTCAGAGCTTCAGCTGCTTCAGTCTGAACAGTAAAGTGTATAGATGTGGCGCCATCTGTTTTTAAAAAAAGGCAAACTTGTAGGGCACAGATGAGATTGTTTGAAGTAAAGAACATCTGGCACGTGCAATGAATCTTGAGGAACATCTTTCTGACTGGTGTAAAATCAGAATGACCAAATTAATAAGAATATGCATTCACACTGTGTGTAGTTTTTGCTAATAGCCTATAATTGGCTAAAATATAATGTATATTCTAATTTCTAGCATAAAATTCTTTCCATATAATATAGATAAGCAGTCCGAAATTAAAACATTCAAGTAATTTTTTTAAAGGAGCCTGTCCCGCAGTTTAGGATACTTTATCCCAACACTCTCATAAAGGTGTGTTGTGGCCAAAAGCAATGGCCCCTCCTACAACATACTGCTCTTTGTAGCAAGGTGAGAAGCCACTGATTGGAGTCACAGGTCTGCTGTGGATAGACTGCTTGGCTAGCTTGTGAAAGCCAGCTGCATAAGGGCACTTTCTCACATGAGCCCCGTTGTTCCTTTCCTGCCATTTAAAACAAAGTCAAAAGTCTCTGTGTAAGCATGGGAACATGGTCTTGATGGAAATTAGTAAAATCAAAACTGGAATGGAAGCATTTAAGAAATTGCCAGACATAGCTATAAGGGGCATGGGGAAACCCAAACTTAAATATACTAAAGTACAATGAGTCTCATTAATTTACTTACAAAATGTATCCAGCAAAGAGCTACTTGTGGTAGTGTATATTTCATATTTAAAATAATAAATCAAAATTGCCTGCTCCAGGTACTTTGTAAAGCAATCATACCTCTCTGTTTAAATTAATTGTGCTGACTAAAACTTCTGTTGAAGATTAAGTAGCTGATTTTAAAAAGAACTGGACATAGGGAACGTATCCTTTTTTCTTAATACAATTAAAATGGTGTACAGAAAAAAAATTGACTTTACATGCTCACATGGGTCTGTTGATAAATTATATAGTCAATTTCTTGACCACACTTTGGTTTGTTATGGATTCATCCCAGGATCAGACTTGTCAGGAATTTGTTTGAAGCAACGTTTAATACTTTGTTTTATATATAATCATATTGGTTACATTCTATGTATTTTTTACATCATTTTAAAAACTCTTTGGAAGCTTGGAAACCAAAAATATTTCCTTACCAATTTCCTTCTCTTATAGTTGGTGGTGTTAAAAATGCACATTTATAGTACTGAGATACTTACCTTTACCACACACATGCCTTTTTCTATGTATGTAATTCTCTATTCACTCCAAGGGTTCTATAACATATAAATAATATTTGCAGTATTCCCTGTACTAAAGTAGGAAATACCTCAAACACTTCAGTAGGTTTGGTTATATTACTGTGAGACCAGTTCTCAATGGAACCCACTGTACATGCCTGAATGTAGGGAAGAGAACAAACCACACTTTCTCAAAGAGCATAAACATGAACAAAGCACTTTCATTTAAAAAATTCAGCAAATATTTGCTGAAACTATTTTGCATTATTCACCCAGCTGGAACTATTATTATTGCTCATATTTCCAAGGCATCCATCCCCACAACATGTGGGTGCCATTGCATATATGTAGAAGTACATCAATTCCACCATGCAAGATAGAAAGGAACCCTTTCTCCATCTACTATAGTTACTTACCTAAGCAGAATGACAGCCAGTTGGTTTAATTCTAAGAGCTCCCTGTCATGGAATTTTGCAACTCTGTTCCTAGGAGAGGGCTTACCGAAGAAATTAGTCTTATTTTATTCCATAAGTGGGGAAAGACTCCCGCTCAGGTTGATCTTTGATGGTAGTGAATTCCACGACTTCTGCCTAATCTTCACAAGTGTAAACCTAGTATCAATCAGTCTTAAAGTTCTGAACATAGGCCACACTGGATACAGATCATGACACAGCCTCTCAAATAGCTAGGCCCTAACTCATGTAGCATTTTGAAGAAAAACATTAGGGGCTGAATTCTCCATCCCACTTAATTCTCTTTGCCCCACATAAGCCAAAATCGAATAAGTATTGATCTGGGTACAGTGGGTTTGCACAAATGCTCAACTGCTCATTGGTTTGCCAGGACAGAAAATAAAACTACTGGCCATATTGGAAAATACAATGTGAACTGCATCAAGTGACCTTTCCCAGCAAACATAGTTCAAACTCAAAACACACTGGCAAACAGCAGTATCAAAGGTTCAATGATAGCCAGATATGATCAAAAAGTTTTTATTTCCCTATTGGGGAAAATTCAACCCAAATTTGAGCAAATCGCTGTTTAGCCACCTTTGGGAATCAATCTCAAACCAAAGCTGATTTCTAACATTTCCAGGGTTGAAGTCTAACATTCTGCATATCATCATATGTCCAACCAAGCAAAGTATATGTATCACTAGATTTAGCAGTTAATGAAAAATGCTGTTACACACAATATGCAAAGTTGTTCTACTTTTTGATCATTTGTCATGGATTTTTATGGCCTGTCACATCCGCACATTGAAGATTGAGCGGTCTTATGAGGAGGTCAGGAGAGTGGGAGGCGACATATTTTAAAAGTTCCTAGAAAATTGGGGGTTCACATTTATTTGCCAAAATATGACCCTAAATATCATAAATGGTATGAACTCAGCATGACATCTTTGTGTGTATGACCAGAAGGAATAGGTTTTACTTTTTTTTCTTGTTACTGCATTGTCCTATTAACTCCTACCTGAATACAGTGAAAATAATCCTGTATGCTCTGTTTATGACACTTCCCACTTTGAGACAAATACATACTGAAAACCACAAGTCCTCTTTTGTTTTTCACTGTGTTGAAAAGGGATCACTATTTAGTCTTCAGAGTAGTTATGTGTTCTGTTCTGTTGTAAGCCTAGTAACTGTTTCAGCATAGTTTCTAACCATCTTTCCCAGTAAGAGGGTTAGATTTTTACAATATTGTACTGGAAAAGCACAATAATACCTTGGACCCTGTATTTGATTGTAGGAAATTTTGTGTCAGAATGTTACAATACAATCAATCAATCACAGACAGAACTATGGTGTCACACAAACTTGCTCCATAAGACAAGTATCATCATTGTACAGTTGACGCCTAGGGACCAATCACCCGTTTTTCTTTGCAGGAATAGTTGTGGTTGAGAGCTGTTTATATATATTAAGTTTGTATGCAGCCCTATGTAAATTACCACCAGATTGTGGTCAGCGGTTGTATGCAGACTTTGTCATTTTGCTTACTGACCACACATTCCCATTGATCAATTCTAAATTGGATTATTGTTAGGTTTAAAAGCGCCTCAGCAGCAGAAAGTGGCTGTAGTGGCTGGCAAAGCAGAGATGGATAGCAGAATAAACAGTGAAAGTGACAAGATTTGAGACTGAATTGATCACTGTCAGCGAGTTAGTGGTCAGCTGTCTGACCTTTGGTGCCCAAACTAAACATCAGAATAATGTTTAGACAAACACATTTGATTTTTGAGGTAATGGGTATGTCAACTAAATGACAAACCTTAGAAAGGTCAAAGGGATAGCCATTTTTCAGACTTTTTTCAAGCACTAATCATTCATTTAGGGAACAATGCATTTCTGCTCTGGACCGGAAGAGAATTTCACTTGTATGCACACTGCAGATTGTTCAGAGTCAAAAACCATAATACAGTGAAAGCAGCTTATCATAGACATCTTCCATCCAGAGTCACAGAATTTTATTACAACACTATGCTCAGGAATTTAGGTCCTGATGAAGGCCCTGCTATATTTTTATATTGTCATCATTCATCCTAGCAAGTGAAGAAAATTAAATTATATATATATAATGCAATTGATAATCATAGATTTATTCACTGACACCGTGAGATATATATGGCAAAGCATAGCATACTCATTGCTGTTGTTCCTTTCTAGTAATCCACTCTGCAGTTTGGCTATTTTTAATTATATGCTATTTTGCCATTTTTCTTGTGTATTGCATATAAACCATATGTGCATAACGCTATTTACAGTAATTAAAAACACTTAGACCGGCTCTGAGCAGAATTGGACAACTGACTTTATTAGAATTCTGATGCCTGGCCTATACCTGAACTCCCGCAACAACGTTACTACAACAGTGGGAAATATGACAAAAATGTTAGTGTGGACAAAAACTTTGAGATTCAAAATTATTGGCCATGACTGTTGAATATGGCTGAATCTGTGCTTGAACAGCAGTTACTTTTTTAAAACAAATAAAGTTATTTGGAAGATTTACTTAGCGAAATACAGAACTATATGACAGACAAAATAGATCTTTTGAATATTCCTGTGCTGAAGGATCACTGCAGCCGTGGTTGATGTCTGGGGTGTGTCCATTAGGATGACAGAAACAACGAGAAAGAAGTAAGTCATCCTCCTACTTACCTGCCCTTACCACCAAAATATTCACAGTACCAATGCCATAGTAAGAAAGAGCACAGGAACTGGAGAAGGAGTGGGCTGGGGGAAGGGAAGAAAATAAGAGAGAGATAAAGAAGTAATAAATGATTCCTAAATGTGCTATGAGTTCTTTATCTCTCTCTGTCTCACACACACACACTTCCCTCCCTCCTTCTCTGCTCCTTTCTCCAATGCATCAAAGCAGCTACTGTGTGGCATTCACTGCAGGCAGATCAGCAGCAGCTATAAACATACTGTACAGCTCTGTGTATCTGTCTCAGAAGGGTCTGATTCTGTTTTCACCAACTAGTCAGCAGTGGTAGCCATCATCTTTGGGGGGAAAGAAAGAAGTGGAGGGGACCCCTGTTTAGCCTCCTCTACTAAAGACTGAGTTACAGGTGGAGGAGCAGATGCACAGTATAATCCAGCAGTCTCAAACTCAAATGACCACGAGAGCCACTTGAGGACTAGTACATTGGCCCGAGGGCCGCACCACTGACCATCCCCCTCACTGCTGCCCCAGCCCCGCACCCACTCCACCCCTTCCTTAAGTCCCTGCCCCTGCCCCGCCTCTTCCCACCCCTTCCCTGCACCCATTCCAACCCCTTCCCTGAAATCCCCACCCCCAACTCCACCCCCTCCCTGCCCCCAGGGGGTGCAGGAGGGGAGCAGGGTGCAGCAGGGGGTTGGGGTGCAGGAGGGGTGTGGCAGGGGGCTCATGGCAGGGAGTCAGGGTGCAGGAGGGGTGTGGGGTACAGTAGGGGGCTCAGGGCAGGGGGTTCAGCTGCAGGAGGGGTTCGGGTGGCAGGTCCAGCCTGGCGCGCACCGGGGGCAGGGCAGGCTCCCTTCCTGCCTGCCCTGCCCCCACGCCGCTCTGGGAAGCTTCGGGGGAAGTATCTGGAGGAGCGGTCAGGGCAACACACAGACGCCTGGCTGCCCCGCAGGTCCCGGCCGCTTCCTGGAGCGGTACAAGGATAGGGCAGACAGGCAGGGAGCCTGCCCTGCCTCCGGTGCCTGCCGGGTCAGAGCTGCTGTAAGTAAATGCTGATGGGGTTGCGGGGGGCCCACAGGCCACGTGTTTGAAGACACCTGGTATAATATGAGAAGTTTTCCTAAACCACTTCACCCAAATGCAGTTATAGCCCCTCACATGAATGTCTGCAACAGGTCACTCCCCTACACACTGAAAGCCATTTTATAATAATATCTCTCATTTTCCCCAAATACTCATGACCAATAGGTTGCATAGTTATACAACCTATTATTAAGAAGGTAGGGAGGTACTCCACACTACTATACTAAAAAGCGTTCTTCAGTGTGTCCTAATGTCTCCAGCAGTGACTGCTTAACCTTATGTAGATTGTTTAGCCATGTACTGGAGAGGGATTCCCCCCCCCCCCCATTTCATATTGTACATCATTTCTTAATCCTGGTGCTTAATTATATGTGTGAGCTATCGTATCAGTGCTGGGAAAGGGCGAGATGTTGGGAAGAGAAAGGCCTTTTATTATTACCAAAACAGTCTACATCTGATTTCTATATTTTCACTACAACCAGGGTTTTCTTCAACTTCATCATGGAAATATTCTACTGCTGACACAAATGTTGTTTGTGTTTATCTGGCAAGTGCTGCCTCTCGCTGGGCTGATGACAAAATACCATGGCACTCTAGAATTTTTATGCTGTTCCTGCTACTGGAGTTGTCAATTCAGCTGCTACTTTCCTTTAGTCCTTTAGCACATTCTTTCTGGTGCTGCATTGAAAGCAAAATGACATATACACAATCAAATGGAATCAGATGTCACTTTACTTTACATTATAGAAATATCTTATGCAGTAAGGACAGTCATCTTATATAATAGCTCTTGAACATTTCCTCACATGGTAAGTATAATTTATTTACAAGATAGAAAAACCATGTATTTATTTCTCTGTTATTGAAGAGTGTGTGTTATATGGTAGTTACTTTGGGATTTGCTAAGTACTACTACCATTAAGCTGTAGAATCATATATGATATAGATACATGGTAGATTTTAGAAATAGGTTAACCCAGAGAAATTTGCCTTCAAGTTCTGCAGCTGGCCATCAAGTCTGGTGTGTTTGTTAAACACAAACTACTTCTTCCACTGACATTCCAGTGATGAGTTTTCAGGACTTTTCTAGGCTGTGGCCCAAATCTTTGTGTAAACACTGGCTCTGGTCTTTGTGTACAGAAAACATGACAAATACCACTGCCCTTAGCATAAACCATCCTTCCTCTTCTTAAATTCTAAAGGCTGCTATAGACAACCACTATTTAAAGTCCTCTCAGGAGAGGGCCGGCTCCAGGCACCAGTGTTCCAAGCAGGTGCTTGGGGAGGCAGTTCGAAAGGGCTGGCAGTTCCTCCAGCCACGGCGGCAAATTCACGGCAACTTCTTCCTTTTGCTGTCGACGACAGCAGTTTTTTTCACTGCTTGGGGCTGCAAAAACTGTAGAACCAGCCCTGTCTCGGGATCACAGACACTTTAAAAACATCCAGGATAAATTGAGGAATGAAACCTTCCTCTCTGTTACCCAGTGAACTCCTCTTAGATTCATCAGCATATATGCAATGATGATTTCTGTGACAGTTTCATTTTATGTTCCATTGCAGGCTGCCTCAGTAGCAATAGTTGCTGATCACCACATAATGCACTGGTTTCTCTGTGGAGTAGTGTTGTGTTGCGATATTTTAACAAGGCCTCCCAAATAAGGTTCCCTGTCAACCTATGACACACCTCATGTCCCAGTGATGCATATGCTTGCAGGGAGATTGAATAAAGAAGGCTTTCTAACAAACATAACCAAGAAGAAAGGTAACTCCACTGTGCCAACCAACTTCTTTTAAGTTCATTTGTTGACAGCGTTTTATTCTTTTCTGGAATACTGTAGTGAATCTCTTGCACTAACTCTTAAAGCATAGTAGTTTGCAAAAGGATGAGAGGCTGTAAAGATCTTCTTGGAGCAGAACTATTTTTTCCCCCGGTGGAAATATTTTGAAAATGCCCGAGGTTTAGTGAAACCTGTTGTGTTTGAAAAGCAGAAAATAGGCTCTTGGGAATTGGGAAGTATTTTTATGAAACCCAGGGATATATCACCTCTGGTAGAAATGCTTGAGCAGTACCCAGAGGTGGGGTGAATTCTATCAGACACAGGGAAATCACTCCAAACCTTCTATGAGTTTGGAAGCAGAATTTTAAGAAGGGGCTGCAATATGACCCCTGCAACAGCACATCACTGCTTACAGAAGCCACTAACACCATCATTTCACAGTCCTATACTCACCTCAATCACAGATTAAATGGGTTACCCTCATCACAATGTGTCTTGGTTCCACTGACCCCAGAGCACTCCATGATCTGTGTTTCTTGAACAATAGCATAGTATTGGCATTCTTAACATTCAATCCAACTTTTTCTAATCTATGTTCCATTATGCCAGCCTTTGAAAATGTCTTGGCAGATACATAGGCTCTGTATTGATTTCCATTCACCCATATAGTTACTGGTGTGTAGCAACCTATGGTGTAATATGAGAAAAAATATTGATTTCAGGAAACTTAATATTATTAAAAGACAGTTGTATTAATCTCTTCCCTGGATTTTAGCTGGGGGTTTTCAGCCTCAGAAAATCAATGAAGCTAATACTCTTGTTATATCAGAAGAGCTTGTTAGATTCTTTTTATTGTAACAATTTCGTGTTATGTTAAGAGCAGAAACTCAAAAAGGCTATAGGCTCGGTGACAGAGTTACAGAACTTGAATGACTGAAAGCATAATGTTGATAGTCTCTTTAGTTATCCCAGAAGGGACAGGAGAGCTTTACTTACACTGAGTGTAAAATGTATTAATTTTCTGTGTAGCTCCAACCAAAGCCTTTGGTATTTCAGGGGAACTATGATCATTATTTACTAACTTGAGTAATACTAAATTGTAGCTATGTAAGGACAACGGCCTCCCTCACAGAATCCGAGCCAGTCTTGCATGAATTCTGATCTGCAAATGACTGATACATCAAATATTTGATAAGCAAAATTTCTCCATGTCAATTCATAAACGAGTTTTCCTGTTTCAATAACTGTCCAGATCTGCCTCCGTCATGCTTATTCTGCAGATGGAAGCAGCTGTTTCTACTTTCTTATCACATACCTGACTAACCGACAGGATTAAAACAGATTAACATTTCATTTGGGAACTAGAATATCCACATTTGGCAATAAATAAGGATTGCCATGGAACTGCCAAGTGAAACTGTTTTTTTCATAATGACCGATCATTTCCTGAAAGCCAAACTGGAATCTGTTCCTCTAGCCCAGAGCTCCCTTCTAACCATCTCATTCCAGCCAATCCTCTCACTACACCTCAGGTAATATTTTTAGCCATAATGTTACAGGTCGTCAAAGCATAAAATACCCTACAATATTTTTTTTATTTGAATTTCCATCTGATTAGAAGCTGTTGCAGGTTTCACCACCATCTACTCCAACCAACTCATTGTAACTGGAAATGTAAGTACAGTCTTCTGTGGGATTTCTGTCATTCTTTCTCACAATTCTCACACACATAGGTCATTTTAGGAGGATAACACAAACTGTGGGAGGAACAGGGTTGGGTTCAGTGGATCCACAACTATTCTGATCTACTGACCATTTTCCCTCCTGCAAAGATCATATTGGTTGTGGGATATACGGCAGCACTACACTATAGGGTGATCTCCAACACAGTCTGGCCAGTGAGGCTCCATGCTGTTGTTCAAATTTTGGCCCTAATTGAACGTTGAGATTGAAATTTAAACTAATTGAAAATCTTCCCCTCAATTTCTGTGGCAGAAATGGGAGGTAGGCCCCCAACCCCACGTTTTTCCAAGACATTTGTTGACAAAGATACTTCAGTCTCATCCTCTTTCTGTCCCATAACACTTTGGCTCTTAACTATGACGTGTCTGTACAATAGAATAATCTCACCATATAAATTCCTGCTCTTTGCTATACAGTGTCAACTGGAAATAAGCACACTTCATGAAAAACCAATTTGCTCTGAAATTATTATTTCAATATAATCTTGTGCCACTTAGGACACAATGCTAGAATATCTCCCATATTCCCAGTAAGCAAAGACAGAATGGTTATATGAATGATAACCTACAGGCAAAATTAACAGAACAGCTTCTGTTGTACTAACGTCTAATCCCAAACCAACTACATACATACACATATCCCACCTGACTTAGAGTCTCATCAATTATAATTGCAGAGAAAGCAGGAAATGAATCGCTCATAGTTTGAGTCATCAATAATTTAAATAAAAAAAGTCATAAAAATCATCCTTCTTCCTGTAGTGTAAATGAATGTGATTCTAAGTGTATAGTAAAGACATAATAATTGCCAGAAAATTAACTTCCAGTGAAGATGAAGAGGGAAATCTGTCTTGTCTTATTGTTGTATTGTTTCCTATGAATGGGTTTTTATTATCTCTTGTTAGGACCTGGTGCTAAACTCTCTCTCTCTCTCTCTCTATATATATATATATATATATGTTGAACTGTGGCAAGAGAAACATTACATGAGCTGTAAGTTGTGTCCAGAATGTTTTGCACAAAAATATCTTGTTACTAGACACTACAGTGATAGGCACTATATGCAAATTTTGCATAGACACTGAGTTACAGCCTTTTCCCTAGCAATGACTCCAAAGAATATGTAAAATTTGTGTTACCATACCAGAAAGAGAGGGAAGTCATTAACACTTCTTTATTTCTCTACTTTTTCCACTATAGACTAAAAATTTAAATTAGGGAGAGAGAACACATACAATTCAAAATCTATGCTCAGATATCCTTAAGTAATATAATAATCCATCACAAAGTATTACAGAAGATGTTTAGAGTGTAAGGTTATTAAACTTAAGATTGGTCTTATTCTGAAATACCTAAGTGCCTCTTGCCACATAATCAGTAGCTTCTTTGGGGGGTGGATATGATTCAGTGTAATCTTCCCCCTCCCCACTGCTAAAACACCTACAGGAGGCAGACTTGCCCTTCTGACCATGGGGAGCTGGACATGGACTGATCCCTCCAGTGCTAGCACACTTCCTGAGTCAGTCCAAGGGAGTCCAAAAATATCACGACACATTTTAATTTTTAACACCTCTTCATGCTCAGGGAGCAAGTGCAACACCTAAGAAAACAAAGCCCCCTTTGGCGGTGCATTGCATTGCATTTCCAATGGCCTAGTGAGCCAAAATCAGTAATAAAATCAGCTTCTACACATATATGCAAGATATACAATATTTGTGTAGGATTGAGCTTTCAGTAGCTGAAATGCTCGTGTTAGGCTGTGGCATAGATCAAATTCACTAGAAGTTGGAAGTTGCATTATATCCCTCCCATTGAACAGATATTTATCTGGCACCCTTATTGCTAAGCACTGGGTATTTCTGAGTTAACAAAATGATAATCTCTCATTCCATTGAAATGGTTCTCTATTGCCAGCAAAATCATATGC
Organism: Lepidochelys olivacea; assembly: GCF_965140295.1. NCBI lineage: Eukaryota > Metazoa > Chordata > Testudines > Cheloniidae > Lepidochelys > Lepidochelys olivacea. The sequence goes on along the minus strand of NC_140411.1, from coordinate 164,949,271 downwards.
ATCTTCAGGGCAGCATCTTGTTCTGAGGTAAATACTTTAAAGTGGGGAGACAGAGCTCCCCAAAAGCATTAGCTTATTACACATATTATTCTAAAGTAGAAACAAATGTGTGCCTTCTCTGTTCAATATATCCCAAAAAGTTTATGAAGTGCTGAGTTTAGATATGGATAGTGCAGTGATCTTGGCCCTCTCTGTACATTGATCTTTACACTAGTGAAATTCCACTGGCTTTGCTTGTGGGGTGTACCCTGATTTACCACAGTGTCAATGGCAGTAGAATGAGGACTATTGTCAACAAACATGGCAGCCATTTTACACTGATAGCCCAATTCAAGTCCTACTGAAGGTAAATGGGAGATTTTCAATCAGTCTCAGTGGGAGTTAAATTGGGCCCTTCCACCTTGGTGCAGCACTATGGTGAAAGAGTTGAGTAAGAATCTAAATTGCGGTGTGTTTTTGGTTTTAAAGTAAGCACCATATTAATATTCCGTGCCCTGGGTCCAATAAACTTCATTTGCACATTTACCAGCTCTCCCCCCACTTCCGCGCCCCCAGATACACACAGTAATTAATATGAACCCCAGGTCCAAGGAGTGTCAAGAACAACTGTATTCTTTGAAAAATCTTCTGAAATTATTTAAAAAGACAAAGCGTATTTTCCCAATTTCACAATGGTCACAGTCGGAGCTGGTAAGAACATTTTCAATTAAATGTAATTTCATGGAAATATGCAGTTTCGTCAAAGCCAAAACAATTTGTGGGGACATACTGGTTTGGAGAAAGATTTCACTGGGAAGATTTCTTATGCCCAGAGCTCACTGTGCTCTTGTGACCAGAGAGAGAGAGACCCAAATCAAAAACCTGAGTTTTTCCATCCAAAATCAGCCATTTTGACACAATTCCATTTCACTTATTCTTAAGGTTTTGCTTCCATTCTTAAAGCAGAACAAAAAGAAATTTCAAAACTTCTAAAGTTGTCACAAAACAGAATTGTCATCCTCCAGCCAACGCTTCCCACAGTGCTGAGGAAAAACATTCTGTGGAATATTCTCATTAGAGTTGGATGAAATTTTTCAGGTGACACCTGTTTTCAGTGAAAAATGCAGTTTTGGCAACTCCAAAATGTTTTGCAAGTTTGTGTCAATTTCTCCAAATTGTTTCAGTTAAAAAAAAACCCTAAAAACCCATTTTTGACACTTTCTAAATTAAATGTTTGTTTTTTCCGTTCAAAACAACTTTTATTTCAAAATTTCCTTTAATCTTATTTTTAAAACAATGTTTTAAAATGGTCAAAATCAAAACAAACATTTCAGTTTGTTAAAATGAAACCGTTTGTTCAACCTAGAATGATTTTTTTTTTTTACTTTTCAATTTGCTGAAAATTTAAAAAAAAATATTTTCAAATCAACTTTAATTTTTTTATTATTATTTTTCAGGATTACCAGCAAACCGAAAAGTCCCTTATTTGCCCAGCCCTGATTCTTATTTCTTAATATGTGTTGATGCTGCATTTGTGTGTGTGAATTAGAACACTCTATTTGTGGTTTATGATTTTTTGCTTGCAGCTGTTTGTTGTGATATTGCTATGGAGCTGCTGCAGCAGAAAACAGGCCCGGCAGCAGGAGCATAGTCAGTGTGGGAAGGAGCTCATTTTAAGGTTTCACCACCTCCTCTTTTTCCTCCAAGCAGAGAGTCAGATATAGGAGGCATTCACTCTGGTGATGAGCACTGCACATGTGCTTTGATAGTGTCTTCATATTTCCACTGAGGCTGTTTGCTGTCTGTGATGTGTTCACTTAATCCATTTTTATTTTCATTATTGCTTTTATGTCGCAATGATGAATACATCTAAGAGTCAACAAACAGTAAATTGGCTATAGCATATTTTACCAATTTAGCCATCATAAGATTTTATTTTTTCATAAGTAATTATATTTATTCGTCTATAATAATGTGTTTGTTCGGTTTGATTTTGTACTTTTCTACACAAAATTTAATACATTAATTTTTTTAAGTTTACACCAAAAATCTGAATTTCTACACTCTGTGCAATAGCCATACACTACTGCTCTATAAAGTATAATCATAGACCCAATGCAGGAAAGCATCCCTATTTAGCAAAGCACTTAAGCACATGCTTAACTTTAATCCATGTGCTTTAGTTCCATTGACTTTGATGCTTAAATGCTTTCCTGGATCAGGGCCATAAAGATATGAGATGCCAAAGTATGGATAGTGTAAGATGAGCAACTATTTTAATTGTTACCTTTTATGTGAATCAACATTTTCCTGTCAAACGAACATCCGCAACTTGAAATATAGTCAATCACAAAAGATGTGTTTAAAAAGTTTCAGGAACTGCTCCTGAATTCCTCTGCCAACTTTTGTGGTTTTACAATTGGCATTTTTTTAAACATTTTTCTGTCTCAAGTTGCTGTGTGGAAGACCAACACAAACAAAAGGGGAAATTGAATTACTGACTGAATATGTGAAGGACACAGCAAAGCTGACTATACATTAAATGTTGTCAAATGTACAATGTAAGCATACAGGAAAATAGAAGGTGTTTCCCTCTAATTTCTTTATTTGTTACAGTCGTCATTAGTGTTACTTGCAATAATAGTAAGTAAAAAATGTTCAAGTGGAGGTGTGATTTTTGAGGTTAGGGTGTCTCTTTTAAATTGTATATGTTATAAATCATTGTAGAACAAAGATTTATATTTTGATTATACAATATTACATATATCAGGGGTCGGCAACCTTTCAGAAGTGGTGTGCCGAGTCTTCATTTATTCACTCTAATTTAAGGTTTTGCAGGCCAGTAATACATTTTAACGTTTTTAGAAGGTCTCTTTCTATAAGTCTATAATCTATAACTAAACTATTGTTGTATGTAAAGTAAATAAGGGTTTTTAAATGTTTAAGAAGCTTCATTTAAAATTAAATTAAAATGCAGAGCCCCCTGGGCCGGTGGCCAGGACCCGCGCAGTGTGAGTGCCACTGAAAACCAGCTCGCATGCCGCCTTTGGCACTCATGCCATAGGTTGCCTACCCCTGATATATATCAATCAGTTTAATGGTAATACGAATGGCCACAACATTTTAAAGTATTCCAAGCACAGGGTCAATATACCTTTAAACTAAAATGTAGCAAGGGGGATTAATTAGTACACTTTTACTGTATATGATATAATAGAATTGCTCCAGCTTATGCATCTCAGATGTTCGGCATGATGCTCACAATTGATCAGACCATTCAGGTGCATGAAGACAGACACAGGGATGGATTTAAGTGGCAGGCTGCAACTTTATTAACTTATTATGGGGGAGGGGCACTATTCATCCTAACCAACAATCCAGACATTTAACTGGCCCAGTGTAGAATTACAGAGCTCCCAACGTACAACCCATAATTCAGGGTGGAATCTCCCTGACCTACCATTAGGATTCAGCTCATTCTTCTGAAACATCTTACCGTCCCCAACCCTACAAGGGGGGACAGAGGGCAAGGAAAGGGGGCCTGGGTCTTTAAAAACATCAGCTCTCTCCTTCTCTTATAGGTACAAGGTCCACCAGCAAAATCCCAGGTATCTTTTAGTTCTGGGTGGTAGCCCTTTTGCCTTTATCCACACTGGAGTCTGGCTGCAAGTTGCAATGAACTCAACATTCTTAAAAATTAACATTAGTAATTTGTAAATTCTGTGCCTATTTAACCAAACTGCTACCACAATGCCACGAGGAAGGCAAAAATCCCGACAGGCTTCTGCCAATTTGGGAAAAAATTCTTCCTGGCCCCCAAAACAGGCAATTGGTTAGATCCCCATCATCCAATGAAAACACAGCTCCTCCAAGGAAGGAGGGTAGAGCAGCTCAGTGGGACATTCTAGCCAGCATGAGTAAGAGCAGCACTGTGGCTGCTCTAACTTGTGCCAAGGACCCAACCAGAATTGGGAGAGAAATAAGAGCTTAGAGCTATAAGTTTGTCACAGCTGAGAACAGAGCCTCTCTTCTCCTGACTCCCAAGCCAGTGCCCTGTTCCCTGGAGCACAAGATGGTGGGGTATAAAAACAAGATAGAAATACAGATGTATCAATAGTAATTAGCTGCATAATCAACTAATTTCTAATTCTTAAGCCTACAGTAACCCTTATAACCTGCACCACACAATCTTTTTCTTTTCTTTTTTGAGAAATTCTTGATCCTGAAATTCTCATGAAAATAGGCCGGTTTATATTCTGTGCTATAGGAAAGAGAAGAAGCTATTCTCTGTTCAAATTCTCATCTATTTCATACATATTGCGTACATGTGTTTCTGTGATTTGTGCAAAGTCCTTAAATATAATCAAGCTCCCCATCTCTTCCAGCCCATGTTTAACGGTCATCTTGCCTTACTTTATTCTCCCCTGGGAGCACATTGCCTTGAACAAATCCATTAAAGCTTATTGACTTCACATTTTCATTGTTTCCTTGTCATGGTTTTGCTAAGGAAAACTTTTCTCTGACAATGACTGCATCTTCCTAAAAGCTTCTGATTTCTCCTTTTTGAAGCATTGGCTCCATCATAATATTTTTCTCCTGTAATTGCCTTGGGCCAATTTCTTCTAAAAGAATTAAAAATGCAAATCTAATATCATAATTGTGTAATATGATAAGCCTGGCAGCTCAATCAATACTATCTCCCACTGTCAATAATAAGGCTATGATGCATGTTTGTCAGAACTGACCAATCTCACTTTATCACTGGCACTGTGGTCCTTCCACATCTATAAGCTATGACATTTTATTAGTATCCTCCTATCAATCAACTCTAATTTTTGGATCATAGAAATTCATGTTGTCGTCTTGAAGCCTGGCGGTATCAGGGTTGCTTTTCGAGCCAGGCGACAGAGCCTTGCAGTCTTAGCTTTCTCAAAGACTGCTCAGTTCAATCTGACGGGGGATAGGGACTGACAATAGCACACTTGGGTGTCTTCATTTTCTAGCCACAAATGACTGGGGTTAGCAGCAAAGGACGTGGCTAGTAACCACGGTGGAAAAAGAAATCTGTAGATCAATAAGAGAATGCCCACTGGTATTTGTACTGTGGTGCATATTTCTAAAATAGGAAAATATACTATCAAGCTTTTCCCTTTGTGCTGATCCCACAAAAACTGTTTCAGACAGTACTTCATATTATTTAACAGTGCAGCCTAAGTACAGTGTAATTAAATGTTACAAAGCCTGCTGATCCCAAATTGGCGTTAAAGCTGTTAACAAGTTATATAGTAGCATAAGCATCATTTCCTCCTGTGCAGTGACAATCACAGTTACTGAAGGAAAGAAAAACTCTCCTTGTTATGAAAATCCACAGTAAAGCTAAATAAATGAACCTCTTTGTTTTGGCATGTTTTCAAATGCTACCTTTCATGAGGACACACAGTGTTTGAATCTTCACTCATTTGCACTAGAGAGACAGGGAGTGTGAGGTAATCTTTTTTATTGGACCAATTTCTGTTGGTGAGAGAGACAAGTTTTCGAACTTACATTTGTTTAATCCCAGCGTATCTTCATTGACTTCTGTGGAATTACTCCTGATTTACACTGACAGCAGGATGGCGTCTCTGGACTCCCAGTGGTGTAAATCAGAGTAACTATTGAAAATAATGGGTTAAAACAGTGTGAGAGCAGAATCAGGCCCATTATTTCTTACTCTAGGGTGTGGACTGACTTGAAAAACTTGCTATCTTCAGATAAATATGAAACGCACTTGCCTCAGGCTCCCACCTGAAATAACACTTTGTCTTAAGTATAAGCAAGGAAGCAGACATCAGCACTTGGCAAATAATTTGTATGAAGGGAACCTGTTTGTAAGGTTTATACAGTGTTTCAAAAAAATATACTGGGCCAGATTCCAATTTCTCCTGCACCATTGTTAATTAGGAAATCATCTCTGAAAGGGGTGATTTAGCACCATGCAGAGAGGGGTGAACTTCATCAGAAGCAGAGAACTCACCTCAAACCTCTTTTTGGTTTGAACACTGGCACAGCAAATAAGTATTTTCAGCAAAGAGCCCAACAGGGGGTCTGTATGACAGCGCAAAGACAACCCCAGAAAAGGAGCAAGCCTTCATATAGAGTCCTATCTATCCGAGCACTGGAATCATTTGATCCCAAATTAAGTTCCAGCTTTGCTCTTGGGGACAGGATTTCCTTGGCCATGGTGGATAAAGGTGATCCACATTACAAAGCCATTTACAAATTGCTATACAAATCAGTTCCCCCATCCTCAGTGTTACACTCCTCTCCTGGGGCCTGTGTGTGTGTCTCTCTCTCTTTTTCCTACTTTCTCACCCAGTCTCACATCCCCTTATCCCACCATTTATTTGGTCTTCATTTACCCCAATCGTTGGAGAATAAAATGAAGGGGGGGGCTCCTACACTATCATATGAATCGGTCTGCTGCCTCTTCTTTTCACGTCTCTGCCAGCACCTTTGCTCTTAGACAGAGATCAGAGAAAAGTAAAGCTCCTAGGAGGTGTTCACTATTAACTTCACATAAATGAGCGATCCCCAGCATCATTTAGTAAAGCAATTCATGCATCTTTTGGGTCAGATCCTCAGCTGGTGTAAATCAGCTCTATTGAAGTCAATAGAGCCATGCCAATTTACACCAGTGAGAATCTGAGCTGGTATTTATTGTTTTACCCTAAATACATTTCCCCCAATCTATTCTCTTCAGCTTTCACTGTTGTTTTGGTAGCACATAGGGTGCACAGGAATCTGACACACTCTTTCTTCTGCCGTGTCTAGGAATAGGAGTCTCCCCTGATTTTTTATTATTATTATTCTTTATTAAAATGCTCTGATCACAGAAAGAGCTGGTAGTTTCAAATCTATTGTTAACTCTATGTTGACACGAGAACTAAAAGTCCTTTGGAAAATAGGTTGGATGACTATAAAACTCACTACTCTGGATCATTTGCTGAAATGCTAAAACTTGATCCTGCTCCCAATCGAAGCCAATGGGAGTTTAGCTTTTGACATTAGGGGAGGTGCCCACAGGAGGAGCACAGGGGATTCAAGAAACTCCACAAGGTGAACCCAACAGAGTTTCCTACAAGTCTTCTCCTGAGGACACAGGGGTTTGGGGAGCCACAGATAAAATAAGGCATGTGGCCTCCTGACCCCACATTTCCTAGAGAAAAGGGAATCCCTCAGTGCTGTGATCTCTCCAAGATGCTGCACTGTCCCTGGTAGCATGGTTCCTGCACCCCACACTTGCAGGAAACTCCCTTCCCTTAGGGGGGAACAAGCATCAGGCTTGCTTCTCGGTTACTCTCTGGTGGTATAAAAGGGCCTTAGTATCACTGAGAGTCAGGCTCCTAAAATCTTAAAGCAGCATTAACTTAAGCACAGATGGGATGAGAAAAATTTGTGGCTCCTCTCACTTGCTTTAGCCCTGACCCCAAAAATCCACCCCCGTCCCAGAAGGAATTTCTACTGGAGCCCACAGTGAGAGGAACAATGTCACAGTGGCAGCACGGCATTCCCCCTTTGCTTGCCCTCCCCACACATCAATAACAGACTAGCAGACAAGGGGATTCTTTTTCCTATATTCCCAGTAGTGGAAGTGTGCTGCACCAGTGTCAAAAAAGCTGTTCACCAGGACCTTCATATCTTTCTACGATGACACAAATGGGTCCTATTATTAAAGAACAAACCCTTAAAAAGAAACCCCAGTGGGAAAACACCGCATGGCCACTAACACACTTCTCATTTGTGTTCTCCAGCAGGCTAGTCACCATAAGTCAGTTACAGATAAGCCTTGACATTTCCAGGCTAAACTGAAGAGTTATGAAGTGAAAGGACAGCCAACAATAAAAGGAGTACACAAGCATGACAACGCTATGAAGAATCGGACTGACATATAAACTTTTACCTTTTGACTTCATTTTTTACTTCAGTGTCAGCTAATATCAGTCTAGTGATAATACCGCTAAAGCATCCATACACCCATGAGTACAAAAGTTCTAAATCTCACAGCTGTTCACCCATTGTTCAGAGAATATGTCAGGTATCATTGAAACCACACATAGTTTTTCTTTTGTTGAACAAGGTTATATAGTACAGTTCATTTGGGGAAACTATTACCCTCCTCCCTTCAGGAAAGCACTAAAGCATGGGTTTAACTTTAACTATGAGCTTAAATCCCATTGATTTCATTAAAAACCTCTAACATTCTTGAAAGGTAGCCAGTACAGACTCTGATTCAGAAAAACAACCTTATTCACAGCTGTATCTAAGCATGTGCTTGTCTTGAAGCTTAACTTCAAGTAGGTACTGTAGTGTTGTCCTTAATAGACAGAATAGAAAGAATCCTGAATCAGTACCTCTACTAGTAATTAACTGTGAGACACATTAAAAACAGTAATTGAGAACATACAGTAGATTACAGTTCTGAGAAACTGCTACAGGAAATAAATGTATAACCATCTGCGACAGACAGTCTAGAATATAAAATACTAGATAGGCGCATGTAACTGCTGTTGACATCTGTGGGCATTGTACACTTATTAAGGAAAGACTAGATCCTTAATACACAAAGCTAGATTTTCAAATTATTGCACTTGCTACTGGCTCTGTTTCACATCCAACTCAGGGATTCAAATACCATAGTCAGAAGTTGGAAGGGCAAAGTACAAGCTTGAAATGGCTCAGCTCTATATGACCTATAGAGCAGTCCGGGATCACGGTATACCGAAAATATATCCACATTTAGGTGCACTAATGGAGCTACACATTTTTCAAGACAGGCCTTCTGCTCCAAACACAGAATGGTTTGCACACTTATTTTCCTCAGATCTTCATTATGAGCCCTTTGATTTAGAGAGAGAGAGAAAGAGAAAGAGAGAGAGGGAGAGAGAGACTTTTCCCTTGAAAAACACTTTTAATAAAAACAGTACAGAAACACAATAAAATAAAATAAAATTACACATTTAAAAATAATTGCCCATCACAAACAGTACAAAGTGCATTTCCAATAGCACACCATTGAATAAATTGATTCAAATAACTTCTAAGAGTATATATCTAAGCTTCAAATGAAGGTATAAAACCTCCAAAAAAACCAAAGAACATAGGCAACCCCAGTACCAAAGAATTTATGTCATCTACTTTTTTAAAAGGCCATCTTTGATTGACCCTAAATAAAGTTTACAAGGCTTACCACAGATCTATTTGTGAACCTATACTTAACAGTAAAAATAAATAGAGTAAGAGAAAAATCAAGGGACAATAATTGAAAAATACCCCAAAGTAAAATAAATAATGGTTGTAACTGGGAACAAGTAAGAAACATATGAAAAACAGTCTCTGTCACAAAAAGGACATAAAACAGACACCTCTGGAGTCAAACGATGCACAAACACATTCATGGCAATAGCCCCATGCAGAATTCTCCATTGGAGATCACCCATCCTCTTTGCATTTGGAGGCTTGTACATAGTTTGCCAGGCTAGCTGGATGGAGCTGTCTTGTCCACACTGTATCAGGGTAATCAACAAGAATTCAAAAATGATGAGTCTTTGCCACAACCATATACAGTGACTAATAAATTCCGAAGACCTACTGAAGGTAAGCAAGCTGCCAGGCTTGTCAACATCCCAATCCACAGCAGAAGCAACAGGAAAGAAAATAAAAACATTAGTATAAACAGGAATGGCTCACTCAAGGAGGCAACTGTCCAGACTGGCAATACTGCCCCTAGGAAGAGCTTATTCTATCTCTAATAAAAACCAAGAAACCCACCAGCAAATGGAATGAAAACCAAGGTTGACAGCCACAGTATTCATGGAGACCCATGTAAAATTAGTAAAATCATTTAAATGAACCAGTTTTGTTACACCTGTTGCAATGCTGGAAGAGACAAGAGTCATAGAAACAAGACTAGGAATCCTCACAGCAAGGTTATAAACAAGGGGTTCAGCAAGCAGCCTGGGAACTCCAGCTGCCTATCCTGTGGCCTCAGCTTAGACAGATCTCGAAGAATTAAGGTTTTGATAAAAACCAGGTAACAGCTCAAAATTGAGACATCCAGTGTCCAACAAAAAAGTTACCAGTCAACGTCCAAACTCCCTACCCACTGAAGAAAAGAAAAGTCCAGTTGCTTCCAAGGAACATGCTCATCCCCAAACAATACCTGATGCAAAGACTGTAACTGAAATGTAGTGACTCTTCTCAAAAGATTAATGAGATCCTAACTCCCTTCCACAGGGAGCAGATGCAAATTTTCTGCCTCAGTCAATGATGGCCAACCCAGAAAAAGCCCAAAAGAACCCTCTGAACTTTTTCTAAAAAGAGTGGAGTGGGATCCAAAACAATACATTTATGCCACAAGACAGAGGCAATTCAATTATTAATGACTAACACCTGCCTTGGAAGGAGAATGAAGGCAAACACAGTTTCTACCTTTGCAACCTCACCTCTGTATTTTCCATAACACCCTCCCAATTCTGACCCAAAATATCATCCAGTCCCAGCATAATTCCCAGTGCCTTAAAGCCAGTTTGACTCCACAATATCCTCTGCCCCAGCAAAGGGCAGGAGATTACCCAAACCCACAGCAGCAGTATGTTACTCTTCCCCCAATTTATGCGAGCTGAGAAAGCCTGCTCAAAAGAGTGATGACATTCAGTCAAAGTAATAATCATGTGTAATAAACATTGTCTGATTCCCCTACAGACTCAAAACGCCATTCACCTTAAGTAGACTATAGTCCCCTTTCCAGTCTGTAGGGGAATCAGACAGCGTTGTTCCCTGTCTGGGTTATTGTGTGCTCTTTCTATAGAACTCTGTTATGCATAGTGTGAAAACACCTTCCTGGCCTTTCTCTTCCTGTTCCAGCTTGCACTCTAGTGAAAATCTCTGCATATGCTGACAATGTTACTGTATTTAGTTGTGTTTATTACTATCTATCTACCTACCTATAGTCTACTTAAGGCGAACGATATTTCAAGCACCCCCTTTCCAGTCTGTAGATATATAGACATACATACAAACATGAAGCCAAAACCAAAAAGCACAAAGAGTAGAAAAAAATATCCATAATCTATGTGACCTAAAGCCTTCTCCTGATCAAGGGAAATCAACCTGTAAGCAGAGTCAGGATGAGCTCCACCCTGACATCTGGTGGTGAGTTGTGGCAAGTTGTGGAAAAGAACTTCAGGGGCTGATCTCATTTGCATAGGCACACCCACCCTGCCTAGCATGAGCCCATAGCTGCCCAAATGGTCACTTTGGCTGCTGTGGGATCCCCAGTTTCTCTGTTATTGGGGCAGGAAGAGTAAATTGTGATTATCCTGATTATGTGAATCAAGGACAGTGGAACTGTACTTGGCCTTTTGTTATGATGGAGGGACTCGCCATCAACTAAGTAGCACTCGCTAGGCAAGGGACATGGGTTCCAAAACTCAGTAAATTGGGAGAGGCTAGGGTGGATGTTGCTATTTGGTGGTATAGGTCCTACATGCCAATTGCACCTTCTTTCTTCACTGTAGAACGTCAGAGCTAATTTTGATTCTGTTAGGAGTTTAGTTACAGGCTGTGGAGCTGAATTCACTTTGAATCAATGGTGCACCAGCACTGAGGCTCCCCTACTACAAGCTGAAATCACAAAAGAGCTAAAATTACTAAGAGCTGCAATCACTGAGTGTTGTGTTAAGTAGTGGGGGAGTCTAAAGATATATTGCAGAGCAGTTTGTGGGACAGCTGGCAGCGTGGAGTGACTGGTGGAGTGGAGCAGTTTGTGGGAAGGCTGGAGCAGCTCATGTGTGGGGGCTGGCAGAGCAGAGTGATTAATGGGACAGCTGGTAGAGTGGAGCAGAGCCCAGCCCCATGGAGAGGTTGGGCAATTGGCTTTGGACAATGTCAGGTGCCCCTTAATTCTACCATTTCCACCCAGGTTGGGAGGTAAAACTCTGCAGATAAACTTTCGAACTCTGGGGCTGCACTGACCAGGGATAGAGACTTTTGGGTTGTTGGACTTTTGGGACTTTGGGTGACTTTTGGGTTGCTGGACTCAAGAACCAAAGGGAAAGGACATGGCCCAATTTGCTTGGGATGGGTTTTGCTCATGGGTTGTGGTATGAATCCTTTTGGTGATGTTTCCCGAACATAATGCCACATTGTTTCTCTCTGTTATTAAAAGGCTTTTTGCTACACTCAGACTATGTGCTTGCGAGAGGGGAAGTATTGCCTCTTAGAGGCGCCCAGCGGGCGTGGTATATATTTGTCCCAGGTCACTGGGTGGGGGCTCAAGCAGGTTTTGCATTGTGTTATTGGAATGGAACCCCTAGATACTGAACTCAGCCCTTGTTGCTGCCAACTCTGACGGGAAGAAGGGTTACAAATCCAATGTGCAAATCAAACATTGTTGAGGCTGAAATTACATCCCACACTAAAGAAAAGGTTATCAAAAATGGACCTGTGGAGAATGCAATAGGTCTGATCACAAACTGATCACAGTTTTCAGTCTATTAGCCAAGGCTTTGAAAAAAGTTTATAGTCAGAGCAAAGCAGGGACTTCATATTCCTGAAGTCCCTCTTTTTAGACAGCAGGGTAAGAACCGCTCAATGACAAATGAGAGTCAATATCTTCTCTCTGATACTCTCCTGAAAAACCTGGCACAAGTCAGGCCAAAAGGCCTTATAAAACTCAACAGGCAAACCATCAATACCAGGTGACTTCACTGCAGCAAAGCCATTTAGGGCAGAAGTCAGTTCTGAGAGTGTCAGGTCCGTACAAGTTTGTCCACATCCAAAGTTGAGATCCTTGGAAGATCCGTAAGGAACCACTGAGTCTCAGATGAACACACATGCTCTGCAGCATACATGTGTTAGAAAAAATTCACAGCAAAGTCCCTAGTCTCCACGGGATGTGAAAGCACTTGGCCCAATGACTTCTTGAAGTGGCCAATCATTTTCTGTTCCACATGTTTCTTTTCCAGGCTGAAGAAAAACTGAATAGGCACATCCAGTTGAGAAAGGCCCTGAAATTGGCCTTAGCCAGTGTACCTTGAATTTTGCTATCCAACAGGTCCTGCAAGAGCTGTTATTTTATATTTCTAGTTCTCATGCAACCCAGCACCATTACTGCCATGAAAGGCTATTTCAAGTTCCACAATCCCCAACTCTAACTCCTCCATACTCTGGCGAAAGCATAGGTTTGTCTGCTGTGTGTATTGCTAACAAAAACATTTAATATTAACTTTACCCACTTCCCATCATTGCTTCTAGGAGGGGAAAACATCCTGTGAGGCACACAAAAATAATCGAAAGAGACCCCAAAGTGAACCCTTTGTAAAAGGCCAGTGTTAAAATGCCAGTGTGGACAATGGTCTTGAATGGAAAGAAGAGACAACACAAATAAGACCAAACCACGATCAAAGATCCCAGCAGGGATAACACAACTAGAAAGCAAACAAGACAAGTGATGAGTAAAAACATAGAAAGCGCCCAAACGGGCCACAGAGAAACACTATGGCACTAGTACTCAGCCAGGTGTACAAGCGTGCGATAAGGGTGCAAATGTCACCACTCATCAAGCACGTCAAAAACCTGCGAAAGACTTGCAAGTTGCTGAGCAGACAGTGGGTGTGGTTCCAAACGATTCCTATCCAATCTCTCATTAAGCCTACAATTAAAATTGACCCCCAAAATTTAAATATCACTTGTCAAGCAATTTGTCAAAAGGGCACCCAAGCTCTGAAAAAAACACACCCTGTCTTTCCCTACAGTCAGAGCAAAGATATTAATCAAAAAAGATGTTATTACTCACAAGTAGTTGGAACAATGAATAAACAACTTCCTGGAACAACTTCCCAGACAACCACCAAATCAGGCTTTACTCTGTCCACAAACAGTATGACAACCCTTGCCCTTGCAGTGGATCCAGGACTCAGAAAAACATCCCTTCTCCAAGCAACAAACCAGTCTGTTTGGTTGCCTGTATCTGTGTGCATCTCTTGCAAAAATCAAATGTCCACCTTTTTCTGGGACAGTTACTCAAAAAGAGTCATACTCTTTTAATATCCCTGCACTCATTCACATTGAGAGAGCAACATACAAAATTATCCATCAGATCAGTACTCAACAGAAAAAATTAAAAAAAAAAAAAGACAGACATGGAAAGAACCCCCCACCAAACAAAAACACCAAATTCTCCTGTATCCATTATTCACCAACATTTCCATTGGTCACACAGACACACGCCTTGGTCATCAGTTTTTTCAATTTGTACCACTTCTGTTTGTCAGACACGTCTCACGGTGTACTGACCAGATGACAAAACCAGTTTAAGATCAGGAAACCAATCTGTCACCTCTACTCCATGTTGTTCCTTAGTTCATCCAGAAACCTACCCATAATGTCCGAGGTATATCCCCCCTGCCCCAGGGACTTCAGGAACCAACAATCAATGAGTTTGCCATCCCCCACATTCTCAGAGTGCCTACCAACCTCGAGGGGGAGGGGGGTAACCTCAGAGACATCAGAGCAAGAGTGGGGAGCTGCTGGGACCAAGGGGTCAAAACTACTACCTGAGAATTCTCCATGTCCCCAGCCAAGAAACCATCCTCAGCGGTGTGCTTCCCAATTGCACTGACCAAACTAGCCCACTTCATCACACCCTCAGAAACTGGAGCCCCCTCCACCTTAAATGGCTGTTCTTTGCTTTGCAGTTTTGCCAGCAAGCCACAATCCAAGGCTGCAGGTTCCATAGCAACAGGAGCCTCCATTTTGCAGTCAGGCTCAAGCCAAGAGGCCAGGAGCCACACAACCAGCAACGCCATCTCCCCGAGGGGGCATTGAACCCCCAGAACCAACATCCCCAGAGACATCTGGTGCCTGTTGGGACCAGTCTCTGCCACAGCCACCCCATCCTGTGCTTTCCTCTCAGACACCCCCACATTCCCAGGCCCAGGGTCACCATTCCCAGGGGCAGCCTGCTTCTTAGATCATTGATTAACCAAATGTGTCAGACTCAAACAATGAAAACAGGCCATGTCCTCTTTGGTAACAAACATAATGTAATCTCACTTCCCAATCCTATACTGCAGGGAAACTTTTAATACTTTGGAAGCATTGTTTTAACATCATAAAATCCTGCCTATGAAAGAACAAGACATGCCAAACCTCTGGTGCTTTACAGCCTAAAGGAATCCTCCAAACAGGGCTAGTGACCTTACCATAACCCAGCAGGTCTCTAGCCAGCTGCTCATTTCCTAAAAAAGCAGGAACATTAGCGATCATGACTTTAACAACAGCTGTTGAGAGGAGGACTACAGGGGGAAAAAACACCCCGCCCAACAATCACTTCCACAACCACTGGCTCAAACAGGCTAAGCAGGCAACGAACAGAACAAAAGCCTTGCTCATGTGGGAGGCGTACCTCACGTTTTTAAACCCAATCACCTTTCCCACAGCTAGAACACACTCTTCCACAGAAGCAGAGTCTGGAGGCAAAATTCACAACCAATGCCACAGTTTAATCCCTCAGAAACCACAACAAACGGAGGTCTCTGTCCCTCTGGACTAGCCATGCCAGCCCAGAGGGCAGATAAAATTAAACCCACAACAACCACAAAACTAAACAAACACAAAAAACGAAAAACACAGAGAGAACAGCAAAGCACACCCGCTCTCAGCTTCACGTCCAAACACGCCCCCAAGTCTCAGAGAGAGAGAAAAACACAGCATTAGCTATGCATTACAATGATTACTGCATAAGTACTAGCCCAAATGAAAATCAGATGAAAGTTCATCCCTAACTGAACTCCTGGATCTATAGAGAAATTCCCACATAAAAAGATTTGTAAAGATGAAGTTAAGATTGCAGGCACATATCTGTGTTATTAGAGTGCATTAGCCTTCAAGAACGTTAGAGAATTTTTAAAAAAATCAAAAACCAAGAAAATTCACAGTTAAGGTTACACTTCTAAAACAACACATGAACTTGTGCTCAAATAACGTCAGACTCACCTCAGCCCTGGTAAAGTTGCAATCAGACAGTATTCTCAGAAAAAAGCGGAAAGCATTGCTCCTTTTCTATATTTGGCTGAAGGAAATATATTTGTTCATTTTCAGGGAGAGAAGTCACGTAAATGAAAGGATGGCACAACCTATAAGCACAGATAACTTGATTTATGGATCAACTTACACCTCTCTGCACTCATCAATTCCTTAAACCTCACAGAACAATGAATATCTAAGGTATCAATTACAGAAACAACTTGCCATCTTTTTGAGGAATTAAAATGGTCCTACAATGTGTCAGTCTAGAAATGTTAGCCAGATAACTATTACTTTAAGATTCATGGAGCTAGGATTCTTCCAAACTACTATTAGAGATCTCCACCCCCACCCCACCCCACCCCCTGCCGCCCCACAGGGTCTTGATGCTATTCTCTGCCTTCCTGGAAGTACTAAACCCCAGAGAGTGCCGGAAATGAAGATGAGCCAAGTTGAGTTAGTAATTTTAGAGGCAGGGGATTGGCGGTGGGATCTCTAGAGGCAGAGGGGTGGATTCCTGGTCCAGAAGGAAGCAAGCTGGGAAGCTCCTGAAATAGCAGTGTTCCAGACTCTAGAGGCTAATAGGGTGTCCAGTGGTATCCCTTTTTCAGGCCCTTGCTATATCTGGTACTGCTGAGTTCCTTCTCCCCGTCAAGATGGAGGAAACCTTTCCTACATTCAAAGCTAGGCCTCCTCAAACCCTGATGGGTTCCCTAGGAGATCTGTATTGAACGACAGATCATTCCCCCTTACGTGACTTCACATGGTGTTGGTGCCAGAGGTCAAGAAAACAAAGGAAAATCGCTACTTTTGAATGGTGGATTTGTGTTTGGAATCAACTCATACCATAGGTCAGTATTTCTTCCAGCCACATCTGCAACCAGCCCAACACATCCCATTTTAAGCCTGACCCCTTCCACTGAGCAGGGCCTGCTATGTGTATTTACTGTTCTTCCTCAGGTCTATCTGTGAGGGCTAGGCATGTGACAGAGACTGGGGGTGAAGGAGGGCAGTGGAAAGAAAGATACTCTCGTGGGAGACTATGATATCTTTACAAATGGTAGGCTAAAGCTAGCCAGAATACAAATATCAAACTTTGAAAAGTTTGCATGCCTCCTACATTCTATGAGGTGTGGCAGTGTTTCATGACACAATTATATGCAAGCATTGATTAGGCGGGTGTCAGCTAGTGTGCTGTGCCTAAATTTTGATAGCGAGCCTTCACAATACTTATTGTTGCAAGTGAACACTAGTGTATGCCCAACTGGCTCGTTTTCAAACATATCTGATGCACATTTCAAGTTGCTAAAAAAAACTGTTGATTGAATCTCAGGGTTGGAAGGGACCTCAGGAGGTCATCTAGTCCAACCCCCTGCTCAAAGCAGGACCGATCCCCAATTTTTGCCCCAGATCCCTAAATGGCCCTTCTCAAGGATTGAACTCATAACCCTGGGTTTAGTAGGCCAATGCTCAAGCCACTGAGCGATCCCTCCCAACCCATCTAGTGTTAGCTTCATGGTCTTTTGTATATATCTTGCCATTGCCTTAGACATCCAGTGATGCAGCTATGAAAATCTAGGGCAAAAAGTTTAAGCCACTATGTAAAACAGTTTGCTTTTATAAACGAAAGTAACTTTCAGAACTGCTTTGTTAGTTCATCCTTGGACTACTGCCTTCAATCCTTTTGTCTCGTAAGCGTCTCTTCTGTAAGACAGCATTACCAATCATGACAGCATTGATTTTCAAACGTATGATTGCTAGTGAAATATTAAACCCTATTGATTTGAAATTCAGGATCAGTTGCATGTTGGATAGTCTGCATATTTTGGGGATGGACAGTTTCATTTATCAGTTCTTCCAATTGCAGAATAATTAGAACTCCATCATGTTCCTGTTTTGAGATGTAGGGCTTCACGTCAGCCTTCTGCATCTGCTGTCTTAAAAAATGTTCTGTGCATTATGTTTACTAATTGGTCAATTTATCCTGCCAGTGAAGCTTTTTCATTCATTACTGAGCAAATCACCCAAAGTCCTCCATCTTTTTCAGTCACTGAAAGTCCACACTGTTGTCTCTTCTTTAACCCAGCGAGAGTAAAGATGAAAGAATCTGAGCATGAGACAAAGTTCTGAACACTTTTAAATTCAGAATAAGAGGTGACACAATATCAAAGTAAAGGTGACCAAGTCAAGCCAACAAATTAAATGGAGGAGCATTGAAGGAAGTACGATGGTAAGAAAAGGAGATAATTTCTCCAGAGGAAAGAATTTTGACAAGAATATTACCTCCTAAACCAGGAGTCCTGTGTACTAACTAGAAAGAAGCTAGGAACATTTATTATACTTGAGCTGGAAGCTTGGCACTTACAAACAACAATAAGAGGAAAGGCAACCTGCTATGAAGGACAGTTGTAGTACAGTGAGAACAGAGAACACAAATCTTATGAGGCAGTTTTACCAAAATGTGGAAATTAAATAAAGATATAGCACTTCTGCAAAGGAAGCTATTTTTGAGACTGACCATTTAATAACCTGTATATTTTTTGTTAACACAATACCAACTTCAAGTGAATGACTGTATAATAATAAAATATAGTATAAAAAAACTAATTCAAATGTCTTCAGCCCACATATATATACTTCCAACATGCAGAGGAATTGAAGCTTGATCCAAAGCTCAGTGAAGTCAACAGGAGTCTTTCCGTTGACTTCTATAGGCTTTGGGTCCATCCATAGAATGGAGCAGTTCACCATCAAGTAAAATTTCTCAGCTACCCCACTTCCAAAGTTCACAATGCATTTGGTAAGTTTATTTAAGGTGGGAAATTTGCCATATGAACCTATTGCCACATAAACTGTTTTGATAGTTGAATAAATAGTTGTAGATCATATCACTTACATTTTCTGAGAACAGTTTTGGCAAGAGCAATTTCAGTGAAGTATAAAAGGTGGAAGCTGGATTGGAGAGAGTTTAGGATGGAATTGGAGGAGAGGAACTCCAGACAGTAACAACATATTCAATGAGTTTAGAGATGAAAGGAAGAAGTGAGATGGGGTGGTAGTCAGCAGGGCAAATGGGCTCAAGGATGGTGTTTTAAGATGGGAGAGACTACAGCATACTTGTATTGTGAGGGGGAAAGTCAGAGGAGAGTGAGAAATTAGGAAGAAGAGTAAGAGAGGGGATGAGAGCATGTGTGAGAGAGATTAGGAGATGGGATGGGGTCACTGAGACAAGTGGAGAGGATGGCAGAAACATCTGTGCCTGTGACCCAGAAGGAGTAGGAGAGACTTGTAGAAGAAGAAGGGGAGAGGGAAGATGAACCAAGGAGAGGGAGAAAGTCATGTGGTATTTTTCAATTTTCTCTTGGAAGGAAGGAGTGAGATTCTGTGTGGAGAAAGACCTGGAGACAGGAGAACTGGAAGATTTGAGGAGTGAGTCAAAGATGGTGGAAAAGTAGCTGATATCACAGATGTGAGATTCAGTAAAGTTGGCATAGAGTTGGTTAGCTAGGACAATGGCAGAACTGAAGTGGGAGAGAACACATTTGTAGCTGAGGAAGTCATGGGATTTGTGCTAGAGATACTCCACAGCATGAAAGCAGGAGCTGAGGAAGCAGATGTTGGGGGTGAGCCAGGATTCACAGTTGGCAGGGCTGACCTTGTGATGGGAGAGAGGGCAAAGAGAAGAGTGAGGAATGGAGACAATTAACAACCATATGAATGGAAGAAAGGGAAGAGAAGACAGGGAGGGGAAAGTTGAGAGTCATTTATACTAATGGACTGGAAGTTATGGAGTGACAGTGCATGAGGGAGAGGTCTGATAGACAGCACTGAAAGAGACCATGTGATTGTCAGAGAGAGAGAGAGAGAGAGGAAACTTAGCAACAGACACATTAGAAAGAGAACAGTGCTAGGAGGCATCTCAGTTTTCCCCTTTTAAAATGTTCTTGGAATCATTTTTCATCAGCATTATTCACAATCATTTCCTCTCCATTTCCTCTCCTGTATTTTCTTGCCTGTGATTTTATTGACAGGGTGTTAACTTGTGATATTATAGAGTGGTGGTAGTCTCTCCATAATTAAGGTTACAATTTCCATTATCTCCACAATTTTGCCTTTGCATCCCTTCCTTTCCCTATAAATATTCTCAGAGCAAATATGATTTCAGCCCTGATTCAGCAAAACACTTCGACCCTTGCTGGTCTGTCCTGAGTGTCAAAAGTGTAATCACTGTCTTATCCATTGTACAAAACCAATTCCTTTAAATGTTATCTGAATATTGAAAAATTAGGAACATGTACTTGTATTTGGATATAAAAGCCTACATTTTCAAAACTGTATAGTGATGTTGGATGCTCCAAAAGTGCTGAGCATCCCTCCCCTCTGACAAAGTAGACCCTTTAAGGTGTCTCAAGTTAAGTGCCCCAAAATTTTTGCATCCCAAATCACTAATCACTTTTGAAAATCTAGGCCAAAGTGGTTAACATAATTGTGGAACTGTATTGTAAAGTGTATCATGAAGCTTGTCAGCTACCACCATTCATAGCTTAATGGAGATAGCCCTCCAATAACAGTGAAGCAGAACTGTAGTCTGCATGCCGATGGATACTCTGGAGTGGTCCCCTCAAACAGGAAATAGCCTAATCAGGGTGGTATTTTGTAGAGGTTTCACTGCATTATCAAAAACTGTGTGTTTTTCAGAAATCTACTGTAGCATTAAATTGATATCTTTCATGTGGTATGAAACATATATGCTAATGTGGCTGTCTGTATCAGATTAAAATCTGCAGAAAATATGACATTTCCTGAATCCTTGAATTTTAGCAGAGAAAATAAAATTGTAAAATTTAAAATTGATTTTTTAAACAGTACAATAGGTTTTCCTTGGAGTGTTCAGAGCCTGGGCATAGAAGGCTGGTGCTGTATAAGAAAATAATAAAATCAGAAAGTAAGAAGATTTGCATTTTGCCATTATACAACCTGCTGGTAAAAAAATTTGGAACTCTATGCCTAACTGTGCAATTTCAAATACATATTGATTTGATGCTTCAATTGTATATATCACAGAATAATCACCATATTAATTCTCCTTGTCAAAAAACTGCAACATAAGCACATTTATGGTGGCTCTGTCACTTTATATTAAATATATAATCTCATGAGTGATGAAAGATCATTGAAATTACAAGTATACAATTACCCTTTTATCCAGCTATCTTCCCTCTGGGACAAATTTTAATGTTACTTAAAGATGGAATATTCAAAAGCCCCTAAGTGATTTAGGAGCATACATTCAATTGACTTTCCAAAGGAACTTGTGCTCTGAAGTCAATTAGGCCAGCTTTACAATGGGACTTAGACAGCTACAGATACCTAGGTAGGGGCCTAGTGGGATTATAAAACCAGCTATGTGTCTAACTCCTATTGAAATCAACTTGAAAGTCAATGGGAGTTAAGTGCCTAATTCACTTAGGTGCTTATGCAAATCCCACCCATCTGCATCTTTAGGCACCTAAATACCACTTCAAATCTGGCACTTAGGCACTTTTGCAAATCCTACCCTAACTCAGTAACATATGTTAAACTAGAAATTCTGGAGAGTTGTTTTATTATTCTCTCAAATGGCTATAGAGTACTCAGAATTGTAAAACAAATTATTTGGTTATATCACTCTCTCTTTCACTGTATATATGTATATTTCTCTTAATAGTTTTCTTAAAATGGGTGTCTTAATTTGTCTCGTGCACTTTTCTTCTTCTTCTTCTGATTAGTATTGTATTGCAAATATAATGACAAAAACTTATTGCTATGCTAAAATGCCATATCTATGTAACATTTTGGATGAAAATCAACATATCAATCTATTTAAAGTATGTAACAAGTATAACAATAAAAGCAAAATATTCTCAATAAAATCAAATAGATTCTAGAGAGACAAGAAGTCCAAAACATAGATCTGAGAAGAGAAAGGAAACCTGCATTCATTAATACTGGCTTGGGGAGAAAAGACTGGGAGAACAAGCATTGGCTAGGCTTCAGTGAAGCTGAGTTGATTCACACCAGCTGAGAATCTGACCCACAGTTTTCTGCTTAAGAATTTAAGGGAACGTTCTTTTAAATGTCCCAAGCTAGAAAAATCTTGATTGCTTTAGAAATCATTATCTTAATATAGAAACAGCAGGCACAATACATCATTCATGATGTCATTTCCATGTTTAGCTTTTAAAATATTAATGATCAGTTCTAGCCTTTCTTTTGCTGACCACTGAAAACAGCCCTATTCCCTGGAGTAAACCAATGCCAACTCTATAAGGCTGTGATTGAAATTCAGTCAAACCTTTTGATGAATGGAAATCATTCATTGTGTGACAGTGACAGAGAGCAGTTTCTTCTTGTTTGCAAAAGAGCTCAGAGACTCTGTGTCTATCCATTGTCATCAGCATCAGGATTCAATATCCACAGTTACCCAGAACTTTGTGGCTTTGAAGACAGCTGGCTGTGCAGCAGCTGCAGGATTTGGCAGGGATATCCAGGCCAGAACACGAAACGGTTTGTCAGTTTGCACTCTAACGAACTCCCAGAAGAATACCATGTCCACTGCTGGTACATTGGGAGGAAGAAATATTGACACTGACTAACAACATGTTATTGCACAGGAGGGCATTAGTTAAAATTTAAGGTGTTAACAAAAAGGATGAACCTAAAAGTAAATGTCATTCAGAACTAGACTACTGGAGACAATTCTTCCAAAGGGTCCAATCAACTAGTCACAGCCTCACCACCTTGATATAAATAACTAAGAGGATGATGCCAGAGAAGAGAAAAGGCAGCAAAAAATCTTGTGTGAATAGTACATGGCACTTATTTGGCACCATATATCAGAGCATAGGTGCTGGAACAATTTTTATAATTGTTGGATCATATTAAAGAAGTTCTGTATTAAAATCACAAATGAGTTTGATTCTCCATAGTTTAAATTCCAGGGTATTACTAATTAAGAGGTGTCTTGGTTTTTGGTCTCTTGGTTTTACTGTTTCTCTCCCTCTCTGTGTGAAACTTGCAAGCTGCTATTTGTGTTAGTACATCCTAAAACAGAGTCTGTTCTCAAAGCAATACTTGGTGACAACAACTACTCACACACAGAGAGACTCAAAGCGATACTTTGTAACAACAGAAACAGCACACAGAGACTCCCCGCCCTTTTGTTGTATTTATCTTGTTTTGTTAACAATTGTGATTAAAATAGAGATAGAGGATGTATGTGGATGGATGCTTGGTGTGGATAATAACTAAATGATCAGGGAGGTGCCAGTCTAAGAATCCAGTGTCAATTGGCCGAAGAAGGCATCAAGTGGAAACAACCAGAGGAGGGCAGACTGGAATCCACCCAACAGCCTCAAGGATGGGAGAACCGAAGAGCAAGATAACATCTGGCAGCACGGAGCCGTCAGGAATGTGCTATCTGCTGATTGATTCAGCAACAGCATGATGAAGCAATTCCCATACATTGGCATAGGAATAAATTCCAATAAAAATGGACTCTAGAAAGTGAGAACTTTGGAGTTTGATTCTGCAAACCAACTTCCAGGAGCATCAGATGAACATCTGACAAGGCCCTGCTCCCTCCTTGTGTCCAGGCCTCCTGGCCAGTGGCTTGGCACGAGCAACTCTAAGGCTGGTAACTATAATAACAACCTTGCAGAACCTGTGTGCGTGTGTATGAATGAATGTGTGAATAAATAAATATGAAATTGAACTAACTACTTACTATGATTCTTTCTGTATTCACAATAAATGTGGCATTTTGCCTTATTCCCTTTAATAAGATCCTGCTGGTTTTTATTTTATTGGTATAACATAATGGGGGTGCTGAGAGCCATTGAACCAAACTGTAAACCTGGTGTGTGTGTGTGTGTGTGTGTGTATATATATATATAGGAAACAACTTCAAGCCAGGAGGTGCTGCAGCACCCCCCGCACCCCGAGTTCCAGCACCTAACCCATGTATCAGAGGATTTCAGAGTCCCCACACCTACATTTTCCCTTTGGGTTTTTTGCCTATTCACCAAGCTTCATAGCAGTTTGACAGCTGCTACCTATGGCTGAAATACACCCCTCTTCAGAGAGCCAACATAACACCTGAGCTCCATTTCAGTCCCACTAATGCCCTATTTTGCCTGCTGTAATGAGACTTAAGTGATTCATAACTTTGGGCTGGCCCTCTGCACAGGGGTGATATTAGAGTCAGAGGTGATGGAGTGAACTTGTGAAGCACATGGACTTGCTTAGTAGGCTTATGTCCCTTCCAGTGTTGAGGCATTTATTGATGATTAAAGGAAATACCCCATTCCTAGCATCTGCAACACCAAAAATCCCTTCTGCTTCATTAAAATATTCTCTATGATTAATTTTTTTAAAAAGTGCTCTGTTTAGAAGGGTTAATGGGAACCCAAAACCTGTTTTCTTATTGAAATTGTATTAGTCCCATTTTGCACACACACCATCTTGTCCATTGCAAGGTTGCCCATCGCTGAGACAATAGAAATCTTTCCATTCCAAAGACTGATTCTTACCCCAGATCATCTATGAAGTTTGAAGTATTTGCCAGAATCTACACTTCCATTTAAAATTCACCAAAACATCAAACCCATCAGAATACAAGCTGCTACCACTTGCACCTGCAAACAGATTAAATAATAGCACCAAGTGAAGTGTGAACTTCCCCTGCCCCAGCTGGTTTCACCACATTGCAGTGGGCATATCGCCATTCCTGTTATAATTTTTAAATGTCTTCCCTATGGCCTTCTTCATGCTCTAACTGACCAGTGTAGCCATAGCCTTTGTGAACAGGGCCTATAAGAGAGTTCCATAGTACAGGGGTACAAACGTTTATATTTTCAGTCTGATAGATCTGCAAGTGTATTATTTATTAATATTATAACTTATTTTTCATAAAACAGTAGTGCTTAGAGGCCCCCAACCAGGAATCAGGACCCCCTCGGCCCTAGGGACTCATTTCTGACCCAAGGGTGTACAGTGTTAGCAGAGGAGGAGAGACAAAGCTGGATAAAGCAAGTGATCAGAAGGAGGCAGGAAGGTTAAAATAACAGTGAAACAATTGTTACTAGCATAATAAACTGCAATCTCAACATCATCCCACATTTTTCTCCTTTAAAACAAAATTGTTTCACTTTCTGCATGTACAAAAGTGATGTTAAACCTCAAACCGAAATCTGTTTGGAGGGATTAATTTCAAAAAGCTTAATTGTGATACAGATTTTAATGATGTTTGTCTTGTTAAATCTATTTGCTCCAGAGGATCTTTACATAGAAATTCTCTGTGGTGGAAAGCCCAATAAACTTACTGAGAGGGGTGAGTCTGTTAAGTATTCCCATGTTGGCTTTTTCCCATACATGACTATTTTTTAAAAAAAGTTAAAAATGAAAGCTCCCCATTTACGACTGAGACTGAATGTATGTGACCTTGAGTTCCACAGAGGTTAACTACTCTGATTAACTTTTCCATGTTATTCCATTAAATAAAAACAGTTTTGACACCCAGAGACTGAGGCATCCTAGAGATAATACAATAACCTGATGCAATCATTCCAAATTGAATTGTAATAATTCACTTAGGTGACCATACATATTTGTTATGTGTAATATGAAACATTGCAAAATGAAATCAATAGAAATGTTTCTTGTTAATGAAGATATACTGGGCTGTTATGTGTGGGTTGTGGACTCAATACACAGAAATCTTATTTGTATTCTAAGGACCAGGGTATCAGGATAGTTAAAAATGAAGATAGCATTACTTAAAGAAGATATGGCCGGACATCTGGAAAATTATATCATAAATTTTCTGTTGTACCCTGTTCTTTTAGGGTGAAATCCTAGACCCATTAAGTCCATGGGAGTTTTACCATTGACTTCAGTAGACCCACTGACTTCACCCTAAGAGTCTCTGTATCAGTTACAGAACCCTAGAAGAAATTCACACAAGTGAAATTCATGTTCACTAAAGTTCACAGTTGAACTCACCTGTTGAAAATGCCAGAGACCAAAATCCTGCAAACTTTTTCAATTTCATATGAAATAAGAATATAGCATTTTAACTTAGTCCCTGCTTCCTCCCCACCCCTTTTAGACAGGATGCCTCCTCAGGGGAGTGGGAAAGGACCAGTTTCTGTGTTTCCCTAAATGCAGGTACTAATATTGTATCTGGCTCTTGTGAAAGCCACTCAAAGGGAGAAGGAAGGCTTCTTTCACCTTCCCACCCCCAGTGCACACCCTATGTGCATACACAAGTTATCCCATAGTTCCTTTCTGCAGAGAAAGACTTCAGGAGGGTCTGGCCTTTTTGGAGAAGATTCAGTGAATTTACATTTAACCTCCAGAGGTTCAGAGTTATAGTTCAGTAGCCAGAAGGCTGTAGTAGTGCTGTGTCTGGCAAGCCTCCATTGGAAGTAGTCCACTTCACAAAGTTTCTATGTTTTCAGAACTTTTTAGCTCAATTAACTTAGGGCTTATCTACACGTAAAGGACTACAGCCACAGCACTGAGTAATCCACCACCCCCAGAGGTGGTAGCTAGGTTGATGGAAGAATTCTTCCGTTAATCTAGCAGTGTCTGCACTGGGATTTAGGTTGGCTTAACTACGTCACTCAGGAGTGTGGATTTTTCACACTCCTGAGGGATGTAGCTGGGTCAACTTAACTTTTTTAGTGTAGATCAGGCTTTAGTCTTTGCACAGAAGATCCCTAGATTAGAAGAGTGGGCAGGATTCAAGTGGGTTAGCAGAGCTGATAAGAGAAGACTCCTGAAAAAGAACTGTAGACATAGAACAGTATTTAATGGCAAATTTTGTCGTTTAAAGCCACCATATGTGATTCCTTTTTGGTCAGTCTAGATATTTCAAATAATAATACATGTAAAACAAGTTGCCTGAAAAAACAGAAACTTGTAGTAAGGTCAGCCAAGGAAACACTGGAGGGACAGAGGAGGCATAGTTTTTAATTTAATGGTACATGGCTTAAACTGCACAGAAAATCTCTTTGAAAGCAATGTAGAGCTATGGACACTGTCATGAAAGGAGTGTGAACTCTTTGACCTAAGAGATCAAATCTGTGAAAACTCAGTATGCTAAACTACATTGAAACTTATGATATTGAACAAAAGTATCTGTTTGTTTGTTTGTGAAAAGCCTGAATTAGGAAATTACTTACCCTATCTCTAGTCATTATCTGCAGAATTTTTAAACATCCAAAGAAGCAAAGGTTCTACATTCATTCACTGACCCCAGAATGATGAGAAGGGCTATTTCAAAAGGAGGAAGTAAATGGAGACAAGGCCTTTCAAAAGAAAATTGAAAATGATCATTAAAAGCAAATGTCTGAAGAATTTGTAAAAAGTAGCTATAATGAGTTCTCTTACTCAGGAATGTGACCTGGCGACAGCAGTAACCTCTGGGTAGAGAACAGGGCTTTATAAATCTAAAAAGATTCTCTGTGGTTCCTGAGTCAAGCGGGGTGTGCGTGGTGCAAAACAAATTTAGGGCTAAAAAACTCATGATGAAAAGTGGTGCATTGTGGTACACATTTGAAAATTAAAAAATTAAAAAAACAAGCTGTGGTTTTAGTTTTAGCAGTCAATTTTGAAATTAAAGGGATACTGTTAGGTTCAAATCATATCATAACATAAAATTTCCTTATATATGATTCTAACAACATCATTTAGATTATTAAAATATATATCCTTTACAAAAAAATCTAATTCATTTTTCATCATTTTCCCCCACTGTCTTATTTTTTTCCATTTCTCTCAGCCTGGACTGAGAGAATCTCATGTTTGTTCATAATTAACTTTTAGTCACATATGAAGGAAAAAGAACATTCTCATTATAACACTCACTGCCATCTCTCACATTTCTGGAGTAACAAAACCAAAAGTAAAACACAGGTGAGAGAGGTAACTGTCCCCTCACAGTTTAACATTCGTTATGAAAATCAGTGTAAACTATAATCTTGTCCCTGCATCTTGAAAGAAAGAAAGAAAGAAAGAAAGAAAGAAAGAAAGAAAGAAAGAAAGAAAGAAAGAAAGAAAGAAAGAAAGAAAGAAAGAAAGAAAGAAAGAAAGAAAGAAAGAAACTCCAAGATGGGCCAATAGCTCAACCACTATAGTTGACAAGGGGAGGAAAAGGACAAATCTATACAAAGGGAAGAGCCCACCCACTCTTTAGTAGACACAAATGGACAGTGTCCTTTTGCACTGTCCTTCAGTCATCACTCCAGGTCACTGCCTGCAGGTGAAAAGGGTCTGCAAAGCCTGCTGCAGCAGCCCACAGCAAGCAAATGGGAAGAGTGAGGAGATGCAAGTTTTTGTATATCATGAAAGACCAACAGTCTGGAGCATTAAATGATTTACATGCATGCTATTCTTATGTAAAAGGCATTGTTCTTATGTAAATGAAAATACAACAGCATCCAGACATTCCAAAACAGCTGTAGCTCACGAAAGCTTATGCTCTAATAAATTGGTTAGTCTCTAAGGTGCCACAAGTCCTCCTTTTCTTTTAGCTTAGTCATTGTAACGCAGTACATGAACATTTGCTACTGGGGGCATGAAATCACAAAAAAGTATCCACTTCTAAGGCCTTGCCTATGCAAAAATTTGCAGTAAAGGTATGTTTTTAAAATGAATTTAGTTAAACTTGTTTGTGTGCAAGTTTATGTAGACACACTAATTTTCACTTTAGCAGTGACTTATCATGATTTAACTTAATCCTGTAAACAAAGAAGTTTGAGGGGAAAATGTTAGTTAAACCAGTGTGAATCTGCATGCAGATAAGGCCTCATAAAGGGGAGTGATATTGTGACGTATAACCTCAGGAGATGAGAAAACTCTGGTCATATGAAACTGCTAGGAATGCCACTGCCCATCGCTTCCCTTTTCTACTCCATTGCCAGGCAAATAAATTGACAGCAAAAAAATCAAAACAGTCTGAGAAGAGACATAATGGAGATTCTGTAGCAAACTGAAATTCCCTTCGGAGAGGGTGGTACAGAAAAGATTATCTGCATCTGGTTTGTTTTTTCTGTAATAAGAACAACCTAAGGGAAAACAAAAGACACTTAAGGAAGTCAGTAAACTGAAGTTTGAAGAATTGTTTGATAAGTTATGATGTGTTGCAGCTGATGATGATAGACTCATCCACTGTCCATTGTCTGAGTGTTTTCGTATGCTCCCTACTCTGTCTTGTAACTACCTGTTGTCTTTTATCTTATACGTAGATTGTAAGGTCCTGGGGAGGGGAGGGACCATCTTTTTGTTCTGTGTTTGTACAGCAGTTGGTACAACGTGTTCCTGATCCATGGCTAGGGATTCTAGGCATTCCTGTAAAACAAAATAATAAGTAACCATAATAATCATGGAATCTGTCCTCCAAGAACCCAGCAGAAACAAAAGGACAAAGCACTAGCTTCTTGTGTTAGCTATAAATGGCAATACATAATTTCACATTGCATTTCAGAAACAGAGACATCTTTGATGGACTTGGCAACAACAGAAAGCTTAGCAAAGTGTGCCTAAAAGAAATGTAGGGAGGATCTACAGCACCAGGCCTTGAAGACTTACAATATTTCTATATATTTCGCACTGTTTTGTTAATTTTAAGGCTTCTTGAGTGTACAACTGCAAACAGAATATATCATGCGAAATAAGCCAATGAGTGCACTGGACTCTCTCTCTTTTTAAAGTTTCCTTTCATTTTAAATAGCAGATGTCTTATCTGATAGGTGAGATTTTCAGTGCTGCCTAAGGCATTTAGATGCTCAGTTTCTATTCCAATTATTGGCATCCAGATCCTCTAAGCATCTGTGAAAATCCCATATGATATTTTTATGGGTGACGAATGAGTGGCAAAAACAATAATCAGGAGAGTAGAGTTAGAGCTCACAAATAACTCACCAGTCAAGAGTTCTATGGGCACATCTTGACTTCACATTTCCTGTGGGTTAACACTTCAGCGAAATGTAGGTAGAGGCACAGGACCTCATTCGCCGATGCCTTTCCTGTCGCGTAACCATTCCCACCTGTGCACAGTGGGTTTAAGAGGCTAGAATTCTGATCTGGCAGTGTTTGACACCCACCTTGAGTATCAGCTCCACTTCCTTGTATGTTTTCATGGTTTTCCAATCTCAGCTCCTGAGCTTGCCTTCCAAGAGAGCTAGTCAGTGCTATATCAGCAATAGTGACACTGATAAGGAAATTGACATGTTTAACAAGCAATAAATTAAGATCTTAACCTCCTCTGACTGAATATGTTGCATCTAAATGGTACCTTTGCCTTGCTGAATGGATCCCTTGTAATGATGGATGAAAATTCAATAAAGATTGTAGAGCCAGAAAGGGAGAGAGTGTGTACAACTGCAAGTATTGACATACAAGAGTCATTCCACAGTTCACATTTAAAATCTTAATTGAATGCTGAGTGTGATGAAGTCTCTTGAAGGTATTGGACAGGATGTATCAAGGAACAGTGTGGCTGGGTGTCGAGGGGATCTGTCTATTTTAGTGGGGATTCATGTATAATTTTAGAGAATCTGATCCAAAATCCACTGTAGTCAATGGAAAACTCCCATTGACTTCAATGAGTTTTGAATCAGGCCCATAATGAGGCATTTTCAGAACCCATTTATATTAGAGATGGGGCAAATGAATCTGGACTTCTCCAAACAAGGTGTACCCAACTAAATGCAAGTAAGGTGGCTATATTGCTGATCAATGCAAAGTTGTGGGAGCTCTAGGGGCATGAGAGGAAAACCTGCCCAGTAAATCTGCTATTCATTTCCAAAGGAGGCTTCTCAAGTCTCATTACATCGTGCACACCGGGCCTGTGAGAGCCTGCTACTTTTTTAGAATTTGGCACGACATTTTTTTCTTACCCCACAGCTGAAGTGTATTAGAACAACACTCCTCAACATGAGAGTAACCAAAATGCTGAGTTCTGGGTTGCCCGAGCATGTGTCATGAACGAGCCTGAGGTATAGTAAATCATTACCGTATACAAAGCACGCTATTTACAATATCTGCATGCCTCTTATAAAAAGTTAATTCATTTCCTTTACGTATGGCAAAAACCCCTACTCGAGGCTGCCCATGCTATCCTGCAGCTCTTCTTAACTTTTCCACTGCAACAAGCTTTGAACTTTGGAGTTTCCTGCACTGAAACCAACTTCTATTAAGATTCAAGCCACACTTTCTCTCTCTCGCTACTTCTTTCACATAATCACCACTCCAGCTCTGGGCTTGTGCCCTTTCCTTTATTTCTCCCCTGAGCTCCCGTCCCCCCCCCACACACACACACACACCCTTTCCCCCAAAAAATGAGATCCCAGGGAGGTAATCTCATTCTACATATCGCCCTCACATTTCACCTTCATGCCTTTTTTCACTACATTGAAGGGCTCTTTCCATCATAAAACACTGGGCTTACCAGACTAAGGAAGAAACCTACCAGACAAAAGGTAGATACTGCACTTCCTCTGCTCCTGCTGCAGCAAATGACCATTATTAATGGGGAACTGTCCAGCATGGGTCCAGTGCTGAACAGCAATCTGAAAAACTGGTGATCCCTCCATTTTTTATTGCAAAAACTGTAACCAGAACAGGGAAATAAGAACAAGCTCAGTGAATGAACTGAACCAAGCTTGGACTTCTTTAGATCTGAAAAAGGATAAATACTTCACCTCCCTTGCTCTAACTACCCCAAAGCAACCTGCCCCAGAGTGCCAGGTGAAGCTCCCTCCTTCCCCACAATGTAACATTACTAAAGATAATATGGAGCCAAATTGGGGGGAAGAGATTAAGGTCATGGGGTGAAAGTAGGAGATTTGGGGTCATTGGCAAGGTGCCAAAGGTCTGACTCAAAGCAGTCATCCAGCAGTGGACAGAAATTGTAATTTAGTACCAACAAACATGGGCGTCTCTCTGCCTTCTTTCTCAAACTACCACAGCTGCTCTTCTTCAAAATGTGGCTCATAAGCTATCGATTTACTCCGTTAAAAGACAAGAAGGCTCACTGCAGCTCAGAAATAATTCCTTAACTCAGTGTTTCCCAGAATTCTGAAAGCTGATTCTCCCCAACCTCCTCCCCATCCCCACCTCCCAGCTTCAGGGAAACAGAACCAATTGTACCCCCACTGACATCCTGGCATGTGGTGTTAAAGGCCTACCCATCTTAATTTAGATAGCTCCCATGATCCCCCGTAATCCTTCACACAACCCTGACCAGCCTTGAGAAACACTGGTGTAGCTCTTAATAGTATGATCTTTCCTCTCCTTTCTTATATGCTTCAATGAGCAATGAACTGTTATCAATGAGGGTATTGTCACTGGTATCTGAGTTGGCAGCCACTGAAACGAATGGGGCAGTTCCCACCTCAGAGGTACTGTTTGATGCTCTCTGCAGACTCAGGCAGGCCCTTGCTACATTAGCTACACTCGCTTCAGATTTTGAAGCTTTTTCCTACAGCCATCACACCAGACTTTTTTTCAAAACACAAGCTGAGACTGCAGAGAACAATGGAGAGATCTTGTCCTACCCTTTGGGAAACACTGCCTTATCTGACTGTTACATCATTTGTAACTCAGTAATGACAACCAGCCAGCTTGTCCACTTGTACGCTATTAACTGCTCCATTAGGGAAAGGGAAGTTATCATTCTTACTTCTATAATTCTTTTCCATGACTTGTGTGTTTCCTAGGCTCAGGGCACTGGAGTCCTTTTAAAGAGCCAAACTTAATAACCAGACACATGTTCATTAGTTCTGTCAACTCACAAGATTATTCAATACATTGACTGTAGCTATAGGTTTTGATCTGAAATATTTTTTACTCTGAGTTACTTTGTTATTAAAACAAATATGAATTTTCACTCTTCCCTCTCTTTGTGTGTGTGTGTATACGCATGCATATATGTCTGTCTGTCTTCAGGCATAGGCTTCCTGATACTTCTTGTTCTACCCACATTTAAGGAAAATAAGTGTGTTGGACTTTTATGCCAGTAGTTGTTCTCAGTCTCACATCTATAACAAACTAACTGGGACATTCTGATGACATAGGGGAAATGGTTTCCAAACTGTAACATTTAAATTATTCAATGTGTTTTTTCAAAGTGCCTCCCTCTTCTCCTAGTTAAGATTAATGTGCTGAGGAGTCTGCACAAAGCCAAAAATGATGTTTCAGTTTTCAGGATGGAATAAGCCTAGCTGAGATCTGGATCCACTCCAAAGAGAGAGACTTCCTCGCTCGCTCTCTCAACTGCTGTTATCTCACCAAGGTGCCTCTTCTTTGCACTACATTCTGTCCAAACAGCACCGAACATTTTCTAGACTTATGTTTGAGCCACTACCCAAGTCTGCCCCTGTATCTGGGGCCAGTGAGTGAGATGCCCAGGAGATGTGGCCCTTATTGCCTAGCTCCAAAAGGCAAACTCTGGCATAGTATTTAAATATTCTGACTCAGTCGTGTGATTAAGCAACTGACACAAGTGAGAGCTGCCCAACTGC
Source organism: Lepidochelys olivacea (assembly GCF_965140295.1). Taxonomy (NCBI): domain Eukaryota; kingdom Metazoa; phylum Chordata; order Testudines; family Cheloniidae; genus Lepidochelys; species Lepidochelys olivacea. The sequence goes on along the minus strand of NC_140411.1, from coordinate 164,915,660 downwards.
CCCAGCCTGTCCCCTTCCTTGACAGATGGCCTGAGTTCCATTCCTGTTGTGGACCCATTCATAGGTCATTCTCTGCTCATGTACAGAAGGTGAGGTGCAGAAAGCAGTTGTGAGGCACACTGCCTGCTTCTTTCTCCTCCTTTCTTCCTCGCACTGGGTCACAACATGGCCTTGCCCAATAGGCCAAGACAACGAGGTGTTGTAGACAAAAATTCCTCTTCCTACCTTCCTCTCCATGTAACCTAATTCATTTCTAGTCCTTCCCAGCATCAGCTGACACCAATCTTCTGTAAAGTGAGCCACCTGCTATTGCTTTCTCCTGCTCAACACTCTGACCACTACCCGCTTTTGCCTCTCTGAAGTGACAAATGCTAAGTAAAAACCATTAGTAATCTACCCTTCTTCAGCTTCATTGAGAAGCCTCATTCTTTGATCCTCTCTTATTTCTTTTCTACTGAATTGTTCAATAGATTCATTCCTTACGGAAAAATCCTATAGACTTTAATAAGGATAAAGCCAATGAAGTTCTATAGCCACCTAATAGGGTTCTAGAGTAATTACTATAAAAACCTATACAATATAATAGAGAATTATGCTTTCTATAGGTTTTGTTAATCATCTCATCGATGTGTATTGCACAGATATAATTCTCTATTAAATTCTATAGGATTGTTCATAAACCCCTTTAAATTATTATTTTCTATAGTTCTTTTCCAGAAAGGGTGTTATATGTAGCTAGGAAACTCCTTAGTTATAACCATTTATTATTGCTGTATTACCTATATTGTGAAAGGCAAGAAGTTTACCTTGTTGTTTAATTAAAGCTTCAGTTTAAAAAAGAAAGAACAGCATCTTTGCAAAATCCAGAGTCTGGAATCTCTTTGTCAATATCTAGACAAATATCAGCCCTGGGGAAATGGCAGTAGAAGGGGAGAGAGTGAGTGGGGAGTGATAGAGAAGCCAGAGGACATTCAGAAAGAGCCATCTAGAACATAACTGAAGGAGAACAGGTAATGAAGTTGAGGTTTTGACTGGGAGGGCTGGCAAGAGTCCAAGATGGACTGGAAATATTCATGAGGGAAGAAGATAAGAACGTTCAATTTAGGATTCAAGAGGAATCTGACATCAAAGCAAATTTGAACATTTCTGCTTCTATTAACCTGAAACTAAAGCTGCATCAAAACACAAGGAAACCTACTGTACATAATTCCATGCACCTCTGTTAGAGATAGAGACAGGTACAGGAGCACTAAGCAGTCAAAGTTTAATAGTGGTGTCAAAGCCAGTTAGTAAATACAGTACCTTTGTATATTGATGGTGCTCTGCCTAAATAATGTCCAACTTCTTGGCAGATCCTCTCATAATCTAATACATCTCTCATTCATCTACTGTATTTATTATGTGCAAGTAACAAGCCCAAATTCTTAACTAGCTGAGATCCATGTTTTCCAAAACAAATGTAGGGAGGTTCCATTTTTGATGGCAGAGAGAGAACAAGCCATTTGTTTGAATTATGAAGTATACTCCTACTAAACAATGCCAACTAAAACTGCACAGCTAACTAGTCACAGATGCAGATTTAGGTTACAAAGGAAGTTAGGAGGACTTTCAGTATAAGAGTATACTTCAGTACAACAAAAATAACTAACTCCAAGAAAAATAAATATATAACTACTTTGGAAAGTTTATTTCTCACATCAGAAGCCTACACGTTCAGACATTTGATTAACTTCTCCCCACAGAAGCAAAGACTGTTCCAACTAAATCTCAAACAAAATCTATAAAGTAGGCAATAAACTAGATATCAAGTAAGGAGAATTTTAGCCAATTGTTACTCAGAGATAGCCCACTACTTTTTGAACTTTATTTAAAATTTGTTTCTACAGTTCCCCTGCATTCATAACTCCCAAAGTTACTAGCAGCTTTGTAGGTAATGGATAAGGCCCAGAATATTTACATTGGGCTAGATTCCCCTTTTGACCATGCACCCAGGCCTGACTCCTGAGAAATAGGTGGAGCCTTGACTTCACCTCCGGACAAACTGGCCAGCACAGCGGAGCCAGAGCCAGTGCAAGAAATGTGGTGATTTCCTACTGGTTCAGCCCAGCAATAAATCACTACTCTCTGGAGGAAGGGAGAAGCAGGGAGGGAACTATCTCAGATGAGCGTCTCTACGGCACGATGACTTTGGGGTTACTCCTGGAATGGTACAGCTTATGCACCTTTCCTTGCTCATGGCTGTGCATAATGGTACAGTCTAGCCCTTACTGGGCCAAGTCCTGGATGCAGCACACAGCTGGAAAGGCCAGGATGTACAGTAGACTTCTACCTAGAGTTGGGGGAAGGGAGAAATCCTTTTCCAAGCTGCACAATGGCAGTGGAGATACTCTGCAAATGTTCCTGCAGAAGCCCCTGAAAGTGCTGCTCTCTCCAGTGAGGAAGTATGACCCATGGAATCACCAGCCTGCTCCTTCTAAGCTTGCCTCTGCTATGTCCGGCACCTCCCACCTTCCAATGCAATCTACTTCCACAGAGTTCAATTCCACAGCCTATAAAAGGAGTCCATACCTGTGCAGTTCTGCCCCTAATTTCCAGAGAGAAACTTCACAGGCTCCATGGGATCAGGGACTTCCATGATCCATGAAGACATGGCAAGATTTAGCCCAGTACAAATGATTTGTTCATATATTGACTATGCTTGAAAATGAGTTAATAAGTTTCAGGCATCAGAGATTGCCAATGGTGTCCACTCCCGCCAGTGCTGGACCCAGTATAATAACCTACACCAAACAGGAAACGTATACCAGGCCAGCTCTTGTGAATCTGCATCACGGCCCTGCAGTCACTGTTACTGAAAGCATCTATCTGCCTAAGGTATTTGTGTGGCCCCCATTACCATAGTATCTGAGTGCCTCCCGGTCTTTAACATATATCCCCTCACACTAACCCTGTGAGATAGGGCAGTCCTGTTATCCCCTTTTAATACTGGGGGTCTCCCAGCTCTCAGGAGCATGTCCTAACCACCAGGCTACAGGATATTCTGATGCAGGGCTCCCTCAATCTCTCCAGTTAAAGCCATTCCATTTTGTACAAATACTTAAATAGTCCTTGGGCATGAGTGAGAAAGAGACTGAAAGTCTCTATAGCGTGGTGGGTGGGGCACTCGCCTGGGAGGTGGGAGACCCAGTCCCCCCTGCTCTAATGAGTATTTGATTATTTCTCCACAGTGGAACAACTGCAACAGGAGAGACTGAGGGAGCCCCACAGCAGAGTGTTCCATAGTTCAGTGGTTTGAGCACTCTCCTGCAAGGTAGAAGACACCTGTTCAAAACTCCTCTTCCCATCAGGCAGAGGGGGAAATTAAACTCAGATCCCAGGTGAATGCTGTAACCAGTAGGATAAAAAAATTCTAAGGGAGATGCCACCTCTTCTGCCTGCCACTAAATCTTGAATGGGCCCGATCTGGGAAGTGTGCTCTGAGCATGCCTACAAGTGAGATAAGCAGTGCAATGCCTATTTTCACCTGCTTTGAGGATGCCACTAGGGCTTAGGTGTGAGATAGCAAGGCATTGTGCACATGCCCAGAGGCAGAAATTTAGATGCCTACAGGGCCAGGCAGCCGCTGAGCAAGGGGCTGGGGAGGCTGTGGAACTGGGGTTTAAGCACTTCAATCCCTTTGTAGCTTTGGGCTTCAGTGAGTTCTTAAGTGATTTAAGAACAGGTGGTAGAGCAAGAAATTGAAGCCATCTAGTGCTCTGACCACTGAACCATCCTTCCTCACTACTCACTCCCTTGAAACTGATAGAACTGCACCCATTTACATCAGCTGAGAATGTGGCTCAGGGTGTTGTTTCATTCTAAGCTGCTTGTATAACTAATTATGAAACATCAAATTAATTTTACCTAAACGGGCTTGAATCCAAGTCGACAATCCTAGGTCGAGTAGTTTTATTTCATTATTATTTCTGTACCACAAGTGTGTATGGCATTTCACAGATAAACACATGTAGAAAGGTCCCTGCCCTGAAGAGTTTTAGAATCATAGGTGCTGGAACTAGCGGTGCGGGGGGGTGCTGCAGCACCCCCTGGCTTGAAGTGGTTTCCATTATATCCAGGGTTTACAGTTTGGTTCACTGGCTCTCAGCACCCCCACTGTACAAATTATTTCAGTGCTTCTGTTTAGAATCTAAGGGCATGTCTACATTGCAATTAAAAACCTGCAGCTAGCCCATGCCAGCAGACTCGGGTTCCCAAGGGTGGGACTAACAGGCTGTTTAATTGCAGTGTAGACATACCCTAAGTTAGACATGGTACAGACAAACTAGAACATCTGTTTTATGTTTTTAAAACCAAGGCATATTAAGGTAATTGAATGACAATTCCTAAATCTAATAGATGCACATTTTTGCTTGTGACATGCTAGAGTTACATTATATCACAGGGAAAGAGTAAGCATTAAATCTTGCATAGTGATTGGAAGGTTACAATATTGCTATTTCCTTAGTGAGATTTATAATAGTATTTAGCGACTGCTCCAGTATTTGCTGTTATCAGTCTGTAACCATAGAAATATTTCATATATTTTATGATTAAAGTCAAACTGATTATTAAATTCATAAAAGCTGAATCTTACTATTTACTTAGTAGAAAGCCTAATTTAATGGAAAGTCATTTCTATAATGCTGCAACATTAACTACACTTTGTCCTGAAGCTATCGTTATAAATAAAATTAGCCCTGATTTCAAAGTGCCAGATTCTTGTTCCCATATTTACGTTGAGTAGCACTTTATGCCATAAGAAATGCCAGTGATTTCAATAGAACTTTTAACAGAGTCGTGGTCTTTTCAGGTCAGAAGGGACCATTACTGATCCTGTAGTTTGCACGCCTGCATAAAACAGGACTTAGACCTACCCAGTGATTTCAGTAACGGCAGTTTTCCTACGGTAAAGGCTGTGCAGTGTAAGCAGATTAGAATGTGGCCCAAAGCATGCACTGTTGATGATGTAAAATTAACTACTGCAGCTCTCTTTTAAGGTAGGCACACAGATAGAACTCACTGGCAAGCTTCTCCTTTGTTTTTTAATGATCCTGTACTTTGCCCTGTTTAACAGGCTACCTTTCTATTGCAGGAGTCTACTCACTGAAATGAACTACTGGGATTGAAATTCAACTCCCCCTACTTCTTAGCTGCCCAGTTTACAAGCAGACATTCTTGAGACTTGAGAATGGTGGGCATTTAGGCCCAGATCAATGGGAGTTAGGTGCCGAAATACCTCTGAGGATCGGGTCACTGGGCCCTAATTCAAGAAAGCACTCACACATCTGCTTGAGTCCGTCTCTATTCAGAACATACATAGTGATGTGCTCCACCAAAGTACATGCTGAAGTCAGTGTAACTTAAGCACATCTTTAAGTGCCTCCCTGAATAGGGAGCTTTTTAAACACATCTTTAAGCCTATTCTTATTCAGGACAGAACTTAAGCTCATGGTTTAAATTAAGCATATGCTTAAATTCCATTGACTCCTATAGGACATAAATAGATGTTTTTTAAATTACGCATGTGTGTAGATTGAAAATTAGGAAAAACTTCCTAACTGTCAGGGTGGCTAAGCCCTGGAATAAATTGCCTAGGGAGCTTATGGAATCTCTGTCACTGGAGATTTTTAAGAGCAGGTTAGACAAACACCTGTCAGGGATAGTCTAAAAGATAATACTTAGTCCTGCCATGAGTGCGGGGGACTGGACTAGATGATCTCTTGAGGTCCCTTCCAGTCCTAGGATTCTCTAACTCTATGAATAGGGATGCTTTCCTGCCTTGCCCACCCCTGTGGGGCACTGTACCCCTAAGAACATTGGCAGGAAAAAGTTGCTCCGCTCTTCTGAGCTAATTGTGCCTGGCATTTAGGTGGGTCATTTAGGAGGTGAGAGGGAGGGTAACCTTTGCCCTCCCCATGCTCAGGGCCTGCATGAGGGCCAGAACAATCTATACCCACATTCCAGTTGTTACAGAAGTAACCCAAAAGTCTGCCACTGAGATCTTGAACTTAAGTGTTAGCAAGTGAAAATGATTTTAAATTCATCTCTATGTTTGCATCTGAGTTTAATAATAAGCATAGAGTCAAGGGGAAAATTCCATTTTTGCTCCTCTTTATCAGCTGGAGGAGAGTGAGTGGAGGGTGGTAGCAGCAGCCAAGCTAAAGAAGTCCATCTTATTTTGCCTGGGTGTGGCAGGAAGGCTTAGCTGGGGGCCCTGGGGCACTGTGCTCAGCGGGGCTACTTGCTGCTGCTCCATTAGGTCAGGGGTGGGCAAACTATGGCCCATGGGCCGCATCTGGCCCTCCAGACATTTTAATCCGGCCCTCAAGCTCCCGCTGGGGAGGGAGGTCTGGGGCTTGCCCCACTCCACACAGCTCCCGGAAGCAGCAGCATGTTCTTCCTCAGGCTCCTACGTGTAGAGGCAGCCAGAGGGCTCTGCATACTGCCCTAGCTCCAAGCGCCGCCCCCACAGCTGCCATTGGCTGGGAACTGCAGCCAATAGGAGTTGCAGGGGAAATGCCTGCGGACAGGGCAGCGCACAGATCTGCCTGGCCACATCTGCTTAGGAGCCATAGCGGGGCATGCTGCTGCTTCTGGGAACTGCTTGAGGTAAGAGCCGCCCGGAGCCTGCACCCCTGACCCTCTCCTGTGCCCCAACCCACTGCCCGAGCCCAGATCCTCCTCCCACCCTATGAACCCCTCAGTCCCAGCCCAGAGCAGCCTCCTGCACCCCCAACCCCTCATCCCCAGCCCCACCCCAGAGCCAGCACCCCAACCTCCTGCCCCAGCCCAGAGCCCCCTCCCACACCCTGAACTCCTCATTTCTGGCCCCACCCCAGAGCCCGCACCCCCAGCCAGAGCCCTTACCCCCTCCCGCACTCCAACCCCCAAATGTCATGAGCATTCATGGCCCGCAATACAATTTCCATACCTGGATGTGGCCCTCAGGCCAAAAAGTTGCCCACCCCTGCATTAGGGCCTGATTCAACACCCACTGAAGACTTCCATTTACTTTAATAGGCATTGAATCAGGTGTATAAGAAGCAGTGAACCCTACCCATAACGCACACTGCTAGAAAGTACCATACATTGAAAGAAGGTTTAGATCTGGCCATGTTGCTGTAAGATTGTGCATTTGCTGGAACTCCTGTGCTCCTGAGAATTCTAAGTCCACCTTCTGCCCCTTTCCAGCCCACTTACGGAGGAAAGGAAAACTCTTCCTGTATCCTCTTTCCCTCCTAGAATACCCATGAAAACAAAGCAGGATGTTGCCCTTTGGGTCCATGTTAATAATTTTTAGGAGAAAAATCAACCTGAAACCACAATTCAAGCGAGGCTATAACATGTTAAGACAATAAAATGATGTACGACTATGTAAAATATACCCTAGTAGTTTTTCCTATTACAGCATATTTATTGACCCAGACTAAATTGGTTACCAAGTTCTGCTGCTTTAGGAATAGATTATAACTGGTTTAATACATCTTTTGAAGCATCTTTCTTGTTTTAGTCTCTGTCACCACAAGCAAAATACTGAAAGCAGTGACAAGTACAATATCAATAAACGTAATAATCATTGATTTTCAGGAGATGAAAAATCTGAAATTAGTGGCCATTTCCCCAAGAGCATTGTTTGATTAATTCAATGTTCATCTTATTCTTTCTAAATTGGTCTAATACTGCTGATGTGCTAAGCAAGACTGTGTGTGATTGGGCTTGTGGTTAGGGCCCAGAGGAAAATAAAACATATTGCATAGTCCAGCACGTTTTTGAAAGGAAACATCATGGACTGAAAGAAAACTATTGCCAAAAATAAATTGTGGAGATGCTTAAAGTTGTTAGTTTCATGCACCATTTGGGGGGGGCTTTGGGGTGGGGTGGGGTTGGTTTGGGTTTTTTACCCACAAACTTTACTTATGAAGACTACAACACTGGTGGCTGATGAACGTTGTGCCATCACCCAGTACCATCATAGACAATTCTGGACAGTCATCAACTGAAAGGACACAGCCAACCTGGTCCAGGGGCCTATGCAAAGAGGACTCCAGTAGAGAGGATGGAAAATATCATTATAACACCTGAGTGTTGTGGAATAATGGTTTTGTTCATTTGTTTTTCCTTCATCTGAAATTTCCTGAGCCATTATATTTAATTATGTTCTTTTTCTCATTTCCCTGCATTTTGACCTAGACCTGTAAAGAGAACTCAGATAATATAAACTTATTAGCATTAATCTACGTATCTGATCCAAAAGCACAGTCTGCAGTGAAAGGTACTGTAAGTAACCCCTTTTATCTATGAAATCGAGAAAGCTCCACAAAAGTGTAATTTTGAGACATGGACGCTTTCTCACCAGCATATTCAGTCCATTAGTGATTCAGACATAGTTCATTACTGAAACAGACAGCATTCATAATGTTTAGGCAATGGCATTCTTGGTCAGTCCTTAATAATATCTAAATTGAGCTCTCCTTCTTGGGCTTCCTTTCTTCAGAAAGTAGGGAGAAATCCTGCACTACAGGAACTGTAGTTAACTGCCTGACTCTTTGCACCCAATGTGGTTTCAAAGAGGAAATAAAGAGCATTTAGAGTGACTGAATCCCATCACATCTTCCAAACATCCTCATTAAGCTGTTATAATTAGGGTTGTGTTGTTTTCTTCATTTTCTCTCAATAGTGTTGGCTGGCAAAGACAGATGCCTTTAGCCCTCTAATAAATTAATTATTAATGTGGGAGTTAATAATTCATGTTAATTGGTACTATAAGCTACTTTCCCCCAACAAATGTGAGCAAAGGTCAAAACTTGTTAACAGCAGAGGTGAAATCTATTTTTAAGTTTTCTTTCCCATGATATATCAAAGAAGTCAAGATATGGCTTGGCAAATTTAACTGTATTTCAGAGGACAAGCAAATTCTGAGGGCAAAGGTCTAGTCTCCACGCTATATTTCAAAGTACTGTCATTAACTGGGCATTTGCCCTGCAGTTGTCATATCGAAGGATACAAAGGACCTGCAAATCTAGTATTACCTGTCTTGAACAATGCAGAAGGCACCTCTAGAATTAGTCATACAGTATATATCTGACCAGAAGACTATCAACAAAAGGTTATGTTGGTAAGGTAACAGCTTAAATAGTTATAAGACATCAATAATTATTTTTAAATAGCTTCTGGTTAATGCATTTCATGGTCAGTATGTGCTGTTTTTCCTGGAGGGATGGGAGGCAGAATTGGTTCAAATAACAACAAAATTTTGAGCTTGCAGCTAATTATTTACAGATAAATAACTTTCTACATTCATTCTTTGCTCTCTGGATAAGACAGATCCATCACTCACTTACTGCATAGATTGCACTATTTAATTAATATTATTTTAAATTCAGAATAATTTTACTGTTAATTTTCCTGTTACTGCTTCTCCCAGTCATAGAATCATAGAATCATAGAATATCAGTGTTGGAAGGGACCTCAGGAGGTCATCTAGTCCAATCGTGCCCTTGATCTGCAAAATGGAATTCAAATCTGCTTTTAATTTGATAACATGTTTGAAAAAAGTCATGTGAAGTGACATTTATTTAGCAAGCTAAAATGTCCCCATTTAAATAATACATTCATGTTCTTCGTTCAATAATCAACAGGAAATAGTCTTTTTGTTTTGTTTTGTTTATAAAACAGAGGTTCACAAATGTACAATGTAGAAAGATATGTGTAGACATTTGGAACAGCTTAAAAGGAATGAACCAAAATAAGCTTTGAAGACAAAGTCTTTGAGTCATTTTTTAAATTATTTCGAAGGAATGTACACAACACAAGGTTTTCACTGTGCTCATTGTAACTTACATTTTTCTATTTTCTATCATTTTCATATGATGATAATGATATGGGGCCTGATTCAGCTCTGACTAAAGTCAATGGGAGTTTTTCCAATGTCCAACAGGCACACAATCAGGCTCAAAGTCAGCAATAGATTCTCTTCTTTGGAAGGGCTTGAAACTTCCTGGTTGAAAAGGTTTTCTTTTCTGGCATAACTAGTAGCTATTCACTCTTTTCTCATATGTGTCATGCAAAATCAAGCTTTTGTTTTGCAAAGAAAATAAATCACAGCTCAGGAAAATATAGAGGGATAATCTTATAGCATTGTGCTGTAATGTGAAGCAATGAAAAAATACAGATTCAAAAAATCTCGATCTTTCTGAATTTTTCAAGATTTTCTCCATAAAATTAGGTAGTGTCACCTGAGCATAACTTATTAACCACATTACGAACAGGTATCAGACATACTGATATAGATCATCTCCAGTGATATGCAGGTAAGACATGCTGAAAAATAGGGAGGGAGGGGCTTAAGCCATGCAAGGTAGAACCTACCCTACCCTGGAGCAGACACTAACTCATCATTGATGCCAAACCAAGGAATCTTTCTTACAGTCTCCGACTGTGCTGGCCTGAAAACTCACCATCCTATTACTGTTCCTTGTAATCAGTAACAAGGATTCATCCTTGTGTATAGTAAATAACAGGGAGAATCTTTGTCACTAAGTGCAATTAACAGCTATTCAACACATGAGATGAAGGAACCAATAAGCATTCAGGCTATAAGTACATTATTTATTTCCTGTTTGAGAATAAAATTGATTTTCTGCACTTTATTCTCAAAAAGTGACAGCCCAACATGCATCCTGAACTATCACTGGATACTGGTGGTGCAGTAACTTGTAGTTCAGTCATTTACAAGACTGGATTTAAAAAAATCAATCTAAAATATTTATGTAAGGGTTTGTCTATATCCATCTGTTGTCTCTTTTCTGATACTTAGATACTTAGATTGTAAGCCGCTTGGAGTAGGGGACATCTTTTCATTTTATGTTTGTACAGCGCCTTGCATTATGGTGTCTTGGTCCTCAATTAGATTTCCTAAGCACTCCAGTGCTTACAAATAATAATAATTAATAAATGGCCCCTGTTACCATAATATCTGAAACATTATCCTCACAACACCCCTATGAACTAAGGAAATTCTTTTAGAACCATTTTACAGATGATGAAGCAAAGAGAAACTAAAGGTATGCCAATGCTGCAATGTAAGCCAGGGTCAAACTCAGGCTCAAGCCTAACCCCCATTCCATTTATACACAAATCATGCTATCCCAGGGCTCAGACCCGGGTCTCAGGACCCCACAGGATGGAAGGTCTGAGCTTGCTTTGCAGTATAGATTCAATTCCACCGGACTCATGCCCTGGGAGTCCACTAAAGGTATCCCACAATCCCATGGGCTGACTTCCTTTGACCTGTGAACAGTCAAGTCAAGTTTAATGGACAGTCAAGTTTTCCCATATTCCACCACAAGCAAAGGGCTAGTGCAGACACATTTTGGGAGGGCATTCTGAGATATGAGTGGTTGGACTCAGGTCCGCGTAATGTAGTGTAGATGCTGGAGCCCCAGGTTGGGAACTAGGCTTCAACAATTCCTAATGTGGAGTTACAAATGAGTGTACATGCTCAAACCCTAGATTAACAAACTCAGGGTCTGCTAACTTGAGTCCTACTAACATACCCTAAGTAATTTGCCCAAGCCCATGCAGAAAATACCTGGCAGATCAAAAAATTAAAGTCGGGTCTCCCAAGCTCCAGGCTAGCATCCTAGCCACTGGATCATCCTTCCACTCTGAATAAAATATTAAGAAAATATCCTGTAAATAAAATTCTTGTACTAGTCCCCTGGGGGTGGATTGGATGAGGAAATATGTCTTTTTCATCAGTAAGTAATTTGGTTCTGTGACATGGTGGTGGTTTGGTTTTTTTTAGACTGTAAGCTCTTTTGGCAAAATTGGTTTCTTACTATATGTTTTTATAATGCCTAGCACAATGAAGCCCTGATCTCACTTGGAGGTCTCCAGGTGCTACTGTAATATATATATATAATAAGTAATAATTCCATAGAAGTATTGATAAGTTTAATGACATTTAATATAGAAGCATTGTTTTACCAATCATCTTATAGACATTCAGTTAAAGTAGCCACAAACAGAAGAATTTCACCCTTTAATCCATCCCCCACTAAGACTACCAAAGAACTTGAAGGCAGAAGAACTGGTGTAGTCCTAGTGGATTTGGGAAGAGGATGTTTGGAGCTGGAGCACGGGATGCACACCTCTAAGTGCTGGAGAGCCCAGCTCTGCAGAAGGCCTTTTCCCCTGCTGCCATGTAAATCATCTGTTACGACTACATTTCCCAGGAGTTCATTCCTCCTGGCACAAAGAATAACCCAAGCCCAAATGTAGGTTGGCTGGGCTTAGGGAGCAGGGTTTGGCCCTATTTGTATTCTCCCTGTTCTAGGCATACACCATTAAGGGCTTCTTCCTGCAAATAGTTACCATTTGGAGCTAGTGGGGAACCAGATTTTTTGGTTTGGGTAACTTGGGGTTTTTTTCCCCAGTCCAAAACAGAACAAAAAATATTTCAAAATTTCTCATGAAATAAAATATAAGTAATTTGGGGTTGATGGAAATATTTCATCTTGATCCAACTGAAATACTTTTGTTCCAATTTTGACCTTTTTTAACTTTAAAAAAAATTGTATAAAAACCAATTTGTTTCATTTGGAAAAGTAATTTCAAAATGAAAAATCAAAATGTTCCCTTCCTAACATGTTGAAACAGAATGTTCTGACATTATCCCAGTGCTTCATTGCATTCTATCTAAATGAACTTATCAAAATAAACACGTTTTGGTAAATATTTTGATTTCAACAAAAGCAGAATTTTCCATCAAAAAATATTTCACCAAAAACATTTCTGACCAGCTCTGTTACTAAGTATATACATGTGTGGGAGTCTGCATACACCGTCCTTGGAACCTAATTCAATGGGACTATTCATGGTAGTAAGTATTACGCTCATTAGTAATTGGTTGCAGGATCTGGCCCAGTGTGTCTTCTTTCCTCCATTATCATTTCCCAAAGTCAGTAAGTGTTACTAATGTGCAGCAGAACGTAGCTGGGAGCAGGTTGAATCACAGACATGAGTAGTCTCTTGTGCTGTACTCACATGGAAAGGGGACAGAGCTAACAGGCTCAAGTAACAGCCTGCTCTTGGCATCAGCTGTTGCTAATTTTCTTTGGTGTGCTTTGACTACCTGTCTGAAAGGGTGCTGCAGTTCAGGAAGGAAATTTTTCAAGAGATTAAACTATTATTGTTTCCTGTGTGGCTGTCTTAGCTGTGTATGAAAAAAAGCTTTAAGGGCACTTGAAAAGAGATTTGTCTGAATAGCAAAGTTGTTGTGATTCATCTCCTGACTCCTGTCTCAAAGAGTCGGGATTTGGCCAATTTCCTCAGGAAAGTGGTTGATTAGGGCCCATGGATTTATCCCTGGCCTACATATAAGATGTCATAAAGGTGATGAATGGTGAACTCGCCATCACAGGAAGCTCCGAGTTTATAAAAGCTATTTTTAAGGGCATGGAAGGAAAATACGTCTCTTGTATTTTTGCCAAAATGCTCCAGTGGTTAAATACCCCTTTGTAGCTGCTAGTAATTAATGATGCTGCTTATCAAAGACTTTTGTATTTTCCAGTTTTACAAGTTTGTTTGAAAAATTGATTCAATGTGTTTCAATGTTTACCCAAAAGGATATCAGGGAATAAAAATAGAATGTTTCCACAAAGACCAGCATTTGTTGCTCGTGTTGAATCTAAGCACAGTTATATGTTTTTCTGTCCCACTGCGGAAAAAGGTTCAACTAGTTTTTTTCCTCATAAAGAGCTGCCATAGGCAGGGCAATTTACTGAATGCAGTGTAGGACAATTCACTGAACCTACAAATTAAAACTGCATTGTTCCTGAGGGGGACAGAAGTCAGTAAAACTTCAGAAACTTCCTGAGTTTATTGTACTCCTTCCACGCCCCACCACAATACTTACTTGGTCATCCTCCCTTCACCATCTTCCAGTACAACCAGGGCCGGACTGATGGGTGGGTGACATGGGCGACCACCCAGGGTGCTGTCGTCAGGGGGGTGCCGTGGTCAAAAGGCAAGGAAGGGGCCGGCCTGGGGTGCGAGGCAGGAAAGAAAGCTTGGAGCAATGGTGGGGAGGGGAGTGGTAGGGGAGCCGGGGGCAATGGGAGGGTGGGAAGGCAGCAGGGGACAGGGGCGATGTGGGTATGGTTGGGGAGCCCAGGGAAGCAGGAGGGGCCAGGGGTACCAAAATACAAGTTTGCCAGGGGTGCCATTTTCCCTAAGGCCAGCCCTCAGTGTAACCTTCACACACAATCCACAACCCCTAATTCATTACCTTAATTTTAAAAATGAAAGCCTAGGCAAAGGGAAAGACACCTGAGGCATATACAACAGTAAGCACATCTCTTGGTCTTCCACAGTGGGATTGTCCGTGCTGTGATCACTCCTCAGGGCCGCACCTGGCATTTTATTGATCAGTAACGCACTATTCCCACTTCTGAGAGAGGTGTTACTTATTCCATTTAGCAGCTGGGGAAGCTGAAGCATAGAAAGATGAAGGGCCAGATTCTGATATCCTCCTTTACATTGTGTAGAATTGTACCAGTCCACTGTTAGCACCACTTTCCACCCACCCCATTAAACAAACAAAAACAAAAATTGGAAGGTATGCTCCTAGCTCGATCCTGGGGTGCTGGCTAGTTGGGAGGGCTCTCTATTTATGGGAACAGCACTCCCTCCTAATATCAATCCCTACTAGAAATAGGGGAGCGGGGACAAGGGCAGTCTGTGATGTAGCAACAGCTCCAGCCCCACACAGAATGGAAAGTCTTTCAGTTGTCAGGCTTTTGCTACTCAATCTTACCAGCTCCACTCCCTTCCCCTCCAAAGACCTTTGTCTCATCCCCGGGCCTGTCCCTACTAGCTGCCATGACTTTACAATTTGCAACACTCTCGACTTTACCAGCAGCACAGAGATGTACAGTTTATATTCTGTCACATGCCACATCCCTTTAATTGCTCTGCTATTGCCACTGCTGACTTTATCCAGGGCTTACCTCCTCTTCTCAATTTATCCCCGTATTCTCATTGTGAATGCCACCGATGTATACACGGAGCCATTGACTACTTAGATTTAAAAAGGGTCTTTAAAAGTTGATTGCTCATAAAAAGTATTAGTTAGTATACTGCTCTTTTTTCATCTGAAGTGAAATATGTTTATTCTTTCCCCAAGCATATCAGTCACTCACCCCGTTGTTAAAGATTTGTATTTTAATAGCAAATTTCCAAAAAACACTCCAACCTATTGCTGAAGATGAGCTGAAATGCAGATAGGACCATTTTTCTTTCAGCCACTTTTCATAGTCTTTCATGTACAAACACCTAGGCTGGTTGAAAACTCTCATTTCAGCCTTTTCCCACCTGTCAGCTGCAGTACTGGAAACCCCTAATGTTTAAAAATCATGAGTCGGACCACAAAAATCAGAGAGTCGGCTTCAACATCATACTTTTTTTAAAATAATATATTTGGGATGATTTTGTTTGTCTCCTGGTTTCTGGGCCTTTAGACTGGACTCAGTTCACATTTTCACACTTTTATCCACAGACAGGAGGCTAGACACTTACTTTAAAAAAAAAATGAAAACTGAGGTTCTCTTGCAATCTATTCAAGCGACTGGGCCCATATGACAAATATCATCATATGACTCCTGTCACTCCAGATACAATTGTGAGAGAAGGCAACATTGTGTTGCCAAAATCCAGGAGAATCATAGAATCATAGACTATCAGGGTTGGAAGGGACCTCAGGAGGTCATCTAGTCCAACCCCCTGCTCAAAGCAGAGTGGGCAGTGTTGATAAAACCTTAATTGGGAACAAAGTGCAGAGGCAACTTTTGAAGGGATTTATTGCTAGGCAATAATAGCAATAACAATAGGCATTAATAGACAATATCAGTGTCTCCAATATATTAGATACATACACACACTATCTATATGCTTATACATATTGTGACAGGGTCAGGCCAGATGGCTACAGGAGAGTGATTGAAGGTAGATACATTAGCCCCAGATTAAGCATGTCCCTTTCCCCTGAGTAAGATAATTCAGGAAGTTGCTGGAACCAGTTATGGCAGGCAGGCTAATTAGGACACCTGGAGCCAATTAAGAAGCTGCTAGAATCAATTAGGACAGGCAGGCTAATCAGGGCACCTAGTTTAAAAAGGATCTCACTTCAGTTAGTGAGGCATGTGCCAGGAGCTGGGAGCAAGAGGCACACAAGGAGCTGAGAGTGAGAAGGCATACTGCTGGAGGACTGAGGAGTACAAGCATCATCAGACATCAGGAGGAAGGTCCTGCGGTGAGTATAAAGAAGGTGTTGGGAGGAGGCCATGGGGAAGTAGCCCAGGGAGTTGTAGCTGTCATGCAGCTGTTACAGGAAATACTGTAGACAGCTGCGATCCACAGGGCCCGGGGCTGGAACCCGGAGTAGACGACGGGCCTGGATTCCCCCAATTCCCCCAACTCCCTATTTTGATACAAGAGGAGTTGACCTGGACTGTGGGTCCCAGCAGAGGGGAAGGTCCCTGACCTGTCCCCTGATCCACTAGGTGGGTCAGCAGAGACTGCGGGGATTCTTCTCCTCCCTTTCCCCATGCTGACCAGTGAGGAGGTTAGCTGAGTGAACGGCAGGTTTGAGCCACTAGCAAAAGTGGCCAAACTGAGGGCTGCCTTGAATCTCTGAGGTGAGCAAATCTGACAATAAGCGCAGGACCCACCAAGACAGAGGAGGAACTTTGTCACAATATTAACAATATGCACATGCTCTCATAATGTTGAAACGTCATCGCTGACAGTGAGCTCTGTGGCGTTTCAGCAGGGTCAATACAGGTTAATTTTTCTGGCTCAAAATTCATAACTGAACTCCAATGTGAAGTAATTTAAAAAAAAAATGCCACAGTGGTTCTATTTAGAGCTTCCCGGCAGCAAGCAAGTAGTAGGGGAAAGCTATCTTGACCAAGGATTTCCTTAGCAGTGCATAAAAACATTCTTTTTGTCAAACCTGGTTAATGGTCACAGAGCCACACAAAGAGTGGCACTCAGTAGTTAAGAATCCAGAGGGTGTGACTGGCAATGGTATATGCCGAACAGAAGGAATGTGAGCTCACATCACAACGGTGCACTTGACGTCTGACAATGTTGATGTTGTTGATGATGATGATGTGCAAGAGAGGGAATAGGTTATGTAGTTAATATTTTCCCATAGGGAAATGTTGTCATCATCCACTCAGTAGGCAAATATAGGTCATAACTGAGCCAGCAGAGGCAAAATATATTACCAGTCTTGGTCTACACTAAGGATTCTGATCCTGGAAACACTGATGCACAAAAGTAAATTTACTCACATGTATTTACAGGACTGGGCTCTAAGGCCTATCAGAAGCCCACTCAGGCTATGGGAATTTTTTGATAGTTTTCAATGGGGGTTGGAATGAGCCCTAATAGAGAGCAAAATAGTAGTACTGATGGGTGCCCTATATACTTGCTTGAACAGTATGTAAATTGTTATTATCTTATGTTTTCAGGCTACTTGTCACTTCGGCGTCAGTGGCAAAACTTCCAGAATTTGATACTAACCCATTAAACCTCATTTTTAATATGTTACATTTTGACTTCAATTTAAATTAAAAACAAATACTTTACATACTTCATGATTAAGGATAAGATTTAGTCACGGGTATTTTTGGTAAAAGTCATGGAGAGGTCACGGACAATAAATAAAAATTCATGGCCCGTGACCTGTCCATGACTTTTACCAAAATACCTGTCCATGACCTGTCCATGACTTTTACCAAAATAAATCTCTACTTCTGGGCCACGACGCTCCGAGGGGCCTTTTCAGGGGGAAGGGGGCCCTACTCCAGTGCTGGGGGTTGTTTGCCCCCTGGCTGCTGCTCCCAGGGGCCACTCTCTAGACAGCCTCCAGCCACTGCTTGGGAAGTCCCCAGGGCACCCCCAGGACCACTGCTTGGGTGATCCCCAGAGCCAGCCACACTGGCCACTGTTCTGGTGGTCCCCAGAGCCAGCTTCCCCGGCGCCGCCCGAGCAGTGGCTGGTGTGGCTGGCCCCAGTGCAGCCCCTGGGACCGCTGCTCAGATGCTGCCCAGGACTGCTGCTTGGGCAGTCCCTGGGACCAGCCGCACCAGACGCTGCTCACACAGTCCCCAGAGCCAGCTGCCCAGGACCACCCAAGCAGCAGCTGGGGTGGCTGGCCCCGGGGACCGCTGGAGCAGCTGGCCCCAGGTCGCTCCAGCAGCAGCCAGTGCAGCTGGCCGTGGGGTGCCTGAGCAGCTGGCCCTAGAGCCAGCTGCTCGGTCGGCCCTGAAGTTAGTTGCACCAGCTGCTGCGGAAGTCAGAGAGGTCACAAAAAGTCACGGAATCCGTGAC
Organism: Lepidochelys olivacea; assembly: GCF_965140295.1. Classification (NCBI taxonomy): domain Eukaryota; kingdom Metazoa; phylum Chordata; order Testudines; family Cheloniidae; genus Lepidochelys; species Lepidochelys olivacea. The sequence goes on along the minus strand of NC_140411.1, from coordinate 164,897,222 downwards.
TTCCATGACAGAATCGCAGCCTTATTTATAATCCTGCAGGAGCCTAAACTTAGAAGCAGCTATAAGAAAGTCACTAGTTTCAACACTGGGGTGATCATGCAAAATTTACAACTATTCAGAAAGGCCCTAGTCCTGCAGCTGGATCCTCACAGGCTCTAAGAACTAGAGCTGGGTGTGAATAACTGATTCACTAACAGTTCTAAAAATCAAAAAAAAGTTTCAGGTCAAATGAAGTGTTTCTCTTGGATTTCAGGCCTTTTTATCCATTTTTTTAATAAAACCAAAGAGATTTGGAAACAAAAGTCTGGAGTCACAAGGGGACTTAGACACCATTCACAGAATTGAAGAAGACAACCTGGCAGTGGTGAACCCTTATCACAACAGCCCAGTGGTGAGGGCACGCCCTTTGGTTCTGGGAGACTTGGGTGTGAATCATTGCTCTGAAGGGAAGACTTGAACCTTGGGCTGCCACATCCCACGTGGTGCCCTAACCACCAGGCTATTGGCTGTTCTGGGGTAGGTTACTCTCAGTCTCTACTGTTGAAACTGTTCCACGTTGTGTACACAATTACAAATATTCATTAGGTTAGAGTGAGACTCAAAATGAGAATGACTTGATGGCCTGGTGGTTAGGTGTCACAGCTGGGTCTCCACCGCTCAGGGGAGTGCCCTAACCACTGTGCTACTAGCAATAGGGACCAGCTGCTGCCAACTTCTCCTCAGTTTTGTGAGTTCCAGTGGCACCTAAATGTTGCAGTTAGATGCTTAAGACCCTTTGTGAATCCATGCCTAAAAACAAAACTGTTTTGAAAAAGAACCATTTCAACACGTCCAACAAACATTTCTTTTTTTCCCAGCCAAAACAATTCATCAAAATCAACATGAACTTGCTAAACATTTTGATTGACCTGAATCTGCATTTTTCAACTAATAAAAGTTTTGTGCATTTCTTCCCTGCTGCCCTCCCCCCCCCTCCCGCAACTGTATAGCTGGGCCAGAATTTGAAATAGCACATTAGGGCACACAATAGATGTTCTGAAGCCACATATGTCCCAGTTTCTTGGATTACGGTACATTTATGTTGAACATTCATAAACACAGAACTTTGTAAAATGCCAAGATTAGTCCATCCATCCCTCCAACACATTCTCATCTCACAGTTGAGCGAAGTCCTCTTCAGCACTGCTTCATCATAATAAAGATTCTGGCGAGATATCTGTCACACTTACTCAAGATTAATACAGAATTAGTCAGTGGATGGCCAAAGAAACAGATGAAAAACACTGCTTCATTTGAGAGGGCATATGGAAATCATTAGAACAAAAATACAAAGACATCTTCCTTCAAATCAAAACTCTGACATCTCTTCAGGAACATCTGGCCACTTTATTGTCCACAAGAGTTCTGAGATGTCCCAGAAAAACTCTGAAGTGGAACCCAGCTGGCTAGGAAGCTTTTCTGAGCAGACTGACACTTGCCTCATCAATATATATTTTGCTAGTATCCACAGTTTGTCAAACTGCCCCTCAGAAAAGAGAGAGCAACAGTATTCAAGAATAATTAAATGTTTGTGCAGTTTCAGTGACCTCATCGTTTGGCCAAGTTATCAGCTGTTAGATTGCCATTTCCTACCTGTGGGTTGCGGGATGCAGCGTGTTTGTGGCAGCGTGCCAAAACCCTCCACAGTCTCCAGCATTGTGCACGCACTGCCAGCTTCAGCATTTCACATAGAGCTCAAGCTCCAGACAGGACACAGCAAAAGGATCCCCCTAGACCCATTTTTCTAGCTCTACTCCATACAGCCATCCTTTTCCCCTAGTTTCAGTCAGTCCCTCCCCTTCCTTTGTCTCACGTCAATTTGTCTGGTGCCCCTATTTTCTTCCTCCACTTCATATCTTCCTCACCAGCTGCCCTCATCTTTCTTCAGAATCTCCCCAAATGATAAACCTGCCTTTGATAGCTAGTTGTCCAATAGATGAGTTCTATCATCTCACACCTCTTAATCGGATCATTTCCTCCAGCTTGCCATCCTATCTATCTTTTTCAGTCCTTGCATGTTACCATTTATGCTTATCAAACTTCCTGACGTTATTACCCTTCCTCTTTCCTTCTTGATTCCCTTCCCACTATCCCCAATACTGTCTCCTTCTGTATTTCTCCTTTGCCAGCTGCCAGTGACCAGAATGATTCTCTCCATCTCCAATCTTTTTCATTTGCTGTTTCCTCCATCCCTCCTTTCCCCACACCTTTCATAACCCATGTGTCACATCTCTTCTACTAAGATCTCAAATGTTGTTGTTCCTTTCACATCACTGCTCATCTTTTCAGTCAGCAGAACCAAAGCACTATGACTTTCCACTTTTTATTCCTTATCTTCTCCACTTTCCTGATCTTTCATTCTTCATGTTCCTTGCTCCTGTCTGTAGGCAGTTCTAACTTGTGTCTGCAGGCCAACCTACCACATTTCAGTGAGAGGTGTGGGAAAGTGAATAGGTGGCAGCTCTGCTCCCTTCCCCTGAGTTTTGCTGAATGATCCTTGCCTGCAGCTGAGAATCTGGCCTAATGAGAGTTGTTCCATTGTCTTTCACAGAAAGAGGACTTGGCCTCTGGTCATTAAGTCACCTAGCTTTATAAGTAGAGAAATAACAAATAAAAGGCCCACTAACATTTTTAAATGTTATACATAATTTCTAAAATATTTTAATATATGGCAAGTACAGAAGACATGATGATATGCTGTGATGTCCTGCAAAGGTTTTATTAACATTCAGTTAGGATGACCAGCCTCACTCAGTCATGAATAAGGCAGCTACCCCAAATTCACACAGATAACAATCCCATACCATATTACAGTAACAAGTACTCTGTTCCTCATATATCATATGAATATATGGACAGCTCAAGACAGAGAGAGAGATAATATTAAATCAACCATACTCTAAACTTACATTTAAAGTTTTTTCCAAGCAGTATTTTCAATGTCCTTGTTAAATCAATTGATTCTTTGACAATTAACAATGCACTGCGTTTCACTCCTGGCTTAATTTTAACAAGACTGATTGTTCTATCCAAAATGTATAAAGCAAGATTTCAAAAACAAGCTTATTTTATTACCCTTAATTATTAAATTTTCTCTGACATTTGCAGTTCGTTTTTGCTGGTAAGCATTATACATTAATACTTGGAGTTCATGTGGAGTTTAACAATATAATTTCCTATCAGTGAAAAGTACAATGTACGTTGGCAGAAACCAAGTATATGAAGAATTAACAGTTATCAAATTCCAGAGGGAAAACAATTTCTGTTAGAGAGACCATTGCCAACTATCACACTTCCATTTACAGACATGAATTTCTCTTTGTTGGCCATCAGCAGCTTTCAATACATTGACACTCACTTTTCATTGCATCCAGGACATCCATGCAAGCTCTCAGACCCAATCCTGTTTCTACTGTAGTCAGAAAGTTGCCATGGACTTCAACAGAAGCAGGATTAGAATCTTAAATAGAGATAGAGGTTTGATAAGCTTTATGTTGCTACTGTGATCATTGTTAATTAGGTTGAGTATATAAAGGAATAAATAGTCCCCATGTCACTGACAGCTTTGAAGTTTAGCTGTCAGTGGGAATGATTTAAGGCTAGTCAGCAGAACATTAACCCTAAGATTGTTATTTTATCTAGGCAATTTTTAGGAAATGTCAAAGGATGGTCAAAGGCCAAAAAGGCAACAATGATGGTACTAGAGTTTTTCAGGTTTTTAAATCAAAATGTCATGGGTGTTTGTATTTTCTAGAGGTGTTTGGGGGGAAAAAAATCCAGCAGAAAATTTGGAAATTGGCTGAAAAATCAAAGACTGAAAATTTTCAGTGAAAAACCAAAACACTTTTTCCTGAAAACTGAAATTTTTCAGCCAAAACAAAAAAAATGTATTTGGAAATGCTGCCAATGTTCCTCAGATCCCCATTCTCCACTATACACTGGACCCCTTGGCAAGACTACATCTCCCACGATACAGCGCAGTTACTCCTGTTGCTGAGTCATCATGGTGCATCATGGGAGATACTCCAGCTGGGGAACCCAGTCCACAGAGGAGAATGGGAGTGTGAGGCACTTGAACTGCAATTCTCATGAGACACCATGTCAGCATTTCCAAATTAAAATATTTGGGTTTTGACTGACTTTTTCCCCACTTTACCCCACACCCACACCCAAAAAAATCCTGAACAAATCTTTTTTAGCTTTAGGGCATTTGGGTCTTCAACATAAAATTTTCCAGAGAAAGTAGACAAACATTTCATGAAAAAATGGGTGGGTTTTTTTGCTCAAAACACCAATTTTCCATCACAAAACAGTTTCAGCAAAAAATGTTCAACAAGCCCAAATATTTTCCCATTTTAGATAATGACCAAAATTCTAGTTCTGTGATAATAAGGAGAGATTTAACTAGTTCTGCCATACCAGAAGGTATCAGATACCACAAAGATAACCACAGTATAAATGTCTAGACCCGACCTTTGTAAACCCTGACCAACTTCTTTTCAAAGACTCTTTCACCCTGAAATGGGGAGAAACCCAATTAGCTCAGATGAATTGAAACTCTTTGTGAGAGTTCACAGAATCTGGCACTTCATGTCACTGAACTGTTTTCACTAAGTTTCAGTCTTCCATCCAACAACAGTGGGCAACATTCAAGATTCTCAGTGAAAATCTGAGTTAATTTCTTCACTATCACATCCACTCACTTGCAGTACACACAAAAATCACCAAAGCCACAGCTCCTGTCACCTCCTCTACCTAGAACAGTTTATGTTCTCTTCTCTGTTAAGCATTCACTCTCTCCTCTCTTCCTTCAAATCCCTACATAATAGCTACTCTTTCCAAGAATACTACCTATCTCCCCTTCCACAGTAGTCTTTCTACCCAGAATTATTGTTTCATAGCTTCTCATTCTTGGTTTGTCTGGGTCTGCCTTTGATTGTAAGCGCTTCAGGATAAGAGAATGTCTTATTATACATTGGTTAACATTAAAAATTTAGCATTAGTCAAAAGTTACCACACAAATGTCACCTACAGTAACACAGTTTCTCTCTATACTTCAAATAGGAAATAAAATAACTGTGATATCTTAAAGGAGGACTTGTGGCACCTTAGAGACTAACAAATTTATTAGAGCATAAGCTTTCGTGAGCTATAGCTCACTTCATCGGATGCATCCCCTGTGTGCTACCTACAAGGCAATGCTGACTTTCTAACAGCAACTATGGTATATTTATAAAGTGCTGTGTAAATGTGCAGCTCTATACAAGTGATAATAATGATATTCATAAAATTTAATTATTTTAATAATGATATCCATAAAATCTAAATAAAAATAGACTTTATGAATAAGATGTCACACACGGTGAACAGCTAAGGATCTAATGACCTAAATTTAAGATCTAAATAGGTGAAACTGTGGTACTTCTAGGTAAATGGAGTTACTTGTTTCACTGAGCTGATGAGAAGTGAGAAGCAGAGTTCTGTCTCACAACAGTGAATCAATTAGACAATGCTACTCCTGTTCGTAACCTGGTTAAGGAAGAGGCTAATAATTTTATTGAGGAGAAGAACAGAGTGAAAGAAAAATTGTGCAGACTGACTTTGAAAGAAGACGCAGACAGAAGTAGAGAAAAAATTCATATGAAATCATATATGATATAACATTTTGAAAATACAACATATCCCATATGGGCCACCCAGTTATGCCTGCTTTGTTTTTGGACTGTTCTTCTATCTCTAATAAGTAGCACACTCTTCCTTTCTTGTTAAGTTTGTAAACAGAATCACCCTGGGAAAAATATCACAAGGCTGATCCTGCAAACCCTTACACATGAATAAGGACTACTCATACATGTAATGGTTTTCAGGATCAAGCCCAAAGGTTTGACTTACTGGGGGTAAAAAAAGTTCAGAAATTCAAACTGAGCCCAGCCCTGCAAATCCTTATACATGCAAATATTCCCTGTATACTGACTCAAGTACCACTGCTGATTTCAGTGAGACTGCTCAAGTAAATAAGGACTATTCAAGGGATCCTGCCAAAACTTACACACCTGAGTAATTTTACTCAGGCAAATAGACCCTTTGAGCTCAGTGGAACTATTTGCCTGACTAAAAACACTCATGTATCTAAGGGTACATCTACACAGAAAAATAAACCCCACAGCAGCGAGTCTCAGAGCCTCGGTCAACTGACTTGGGCTTTGCTGTAGGGCTAAAAATAGCAGCATAGACATTTAGGCTCAGGCTGGAGCAGGGTTCTGAGCTCCCCCCTCACCAGGCCTCAGAGCCCGTCTCCAGCCTGAGCCAGAATGTCTACGCTGCTATTCTTTGCCCGTAGCACTACCCCAAGTCAGTTTGACCCAGGCTCGGAGACTGGCTGCTGTGGGGGTTTTTCTGTTTTGTTTTTTGCTGTGTAGACATACCCTAAATGTTTGCAGAATTGAGGCATTACAATAAAAGTATTATTTCATCCCTAACTATTGTGACACTGTAATATATTGCATTATATATATTCTGCCATGAACGGTAGAAAAATACACTGTAGTTTGAACAGATGTATGCCAGAAGGTTGCTGAACTAAAATAAACAGCATGGAGGAACATTAGTGTTCTTCTTGTCCTGTTTTTCCCCTCATTAAGCATAGAACAATAGGGAGCTGGTGTCTGATTTTTGTACTAACAGAAAACACTGACAAAGACACAGTTTCACAGAACTTCATTAACAATATTTACTCCTTGCAGCATATAACTGCAGCACAATGCTGTATTTAAACAAGCTAACAAAATGAGCTCCAACGGTTCAAAACAAGCCATCAGAGCCCATGTGATTTTTTTCCAAAGTCGTTCATTTTGTGACTAAAATGGCCCAGGCAGAGCAATTTGACTTTTCCACGTCAGATATAATCAGTGGTTTGGGCTCCAGCTCTGCAAACATGTCTGAATGTGAGTAACTTCACAGAGGTGAATATTCTCATTGAACCATGGGTAGGAAGTTATTCATGTGTATTAAGTGCTTGCAGAATTGAAGCCTAAGAATGATACAGAAAATATTGGTGGTACTTGCTTTGTATGGATGGTTTGAAGACATCCTGAATCATCTTTCACTATTTGCTATGAAAATAATTAAAGATATCCACAACAATTATTAGCAGTGAGCTCTCTTCAACAGAGGTTTCTCTAAAGTAATTTGGGAATAGTGTAGTTTCTTTAGTACAGAATGTCACAGCATGTTGTCACCTAACACATTCCACCTGCAATACATCTCGATTTATAAAAGGTCACTTTAAAATAGCCTGATCCCCAAACATGATGTGTATAATTTGATGAGAAGTGTTCCCATATTCTAAATATCTATCTACCATATCCTAATTGGTGCTTGGCAACTCTCAACTACCATTAACATCAATGGGAATTATATATCCTTTGCACCACCCAGGATTTGGCCACTTTTTTTTGTCAGCTACTAAATCACTGAGATTTATCTTAATCAACTAATGGAATACTGCAGTTTATGTAGGACCTTCAATATGTTTTTGCTGGCCATCTAAATAGCACAAGAATGAGAAATTAAGGTAGACAATTTTGTTTGCAGAGGTGTACAAACAGTATTTAAAGCATAATCTAATGTTGGGGTCCAGTCCTACAGTTTTTACACTTTGAATACAATAGGAGTTTTGCTGTGTAAAGACTAATGGATCAAGCCCTTGGTTTACAAACAAGGGGAAAAATGAAACCTAAAGCAAAGCCACATTAATTTTATTTCCAGTTGTTGCGGAAAACAAGTCGCACCATCTGTTTGGTTCAAACAGTCTGAGGTCCTTTTATTGAATACAAGCATGCAGGGAGAGGGAGATAGAGATGGTCACCCGCAGGTGCCACCCTGGTCTCTCTCTGTCCTGCCCCTATAATACCAGTCTTAGATAGTTTTTTACATTCAAGTCAAATGATAGATTTCCTTAATTTTTCATCACTCAAGCATTGTTAATAAAGCCTTATAAGGAGCTAAAATAAACAGTTTCATAATTAGCACCGCGCTGACGCACTTCGTTATTATCAAGATCTGTGGTTTGCTTGTGGCAATATTTTGTCTAGGGGCTTTTGCAGGTTTGGGGGGGTGGGGTTTGCATATGATGGACAGCTAGGGACCTGAGCTAGGCTAGAGGTTGGCCTAGTTCGTTATCTGGGTCAAAATATCGCAGCCCAGCATATGCAAATGCTGTTAGCTTAAGCTAAGTCTTACAGGATGCAGGCCTGTAGGCCTCTTGCGTTACCGCTCTTGCCTATCCTGCATATAGTGCATAGATCTGGTCACAGAATGGGATGGGGTCAGGTCAACAATACTTTCCCCCCACACAGTGAAAACAAGAAGCGGGGGTGGGGAACTCATGGGTGCCAGTTGGAAAAGAACTAAGTTAATGGGGAAAGAAATATTCCTTTTGAGACTGCAAGAGAGTATTACAAGCAATGGAGGGTAAAACATATACAAAAAACAAGTACTTATGAGTGGACCTTTAAAACATTGCTGTTATAAAAATTGCTTTGAATTTGTTGCAGATGCCAACAAAATACAAATCTGCCCACATCCTCTTTGGCATTACCTGAGTTTCCCAGCAGGTAGCTCTGACATGTCTCTGCTCAAATGTGGTTACATAAAGTAATATAAAAATAATATTTGGCTTTGCTGCTTATGTGCATAATGGAAAGACAAACATTATTAAAAAGACCATCATTTTTAGTGATTAAAATAATCCACAGCGGGAAAAAAATTTCTTCCATAACTTTCCAAGTTCCCATTTGTCATAGTTTTGCAGCAAGAAGCCACGGTAATTTCATTTTTCTTGACTTCTATTAAAAAGATCAATACATATGATTCCAAAGAGTCTCGGCTCATGAAAAGATGGAGCTAGTCTGTAATCACATATGAAAGTATTGGTTGTCATTAGCAGGAAGATTGATTTGTAAAGACAGCAAGCCCAGAGTGAAAGTACTTAAAAATTTCCATTGGGCTCTTGCTGAACAACTCTGCCCAGCAACCTTTCACCTTGCAGATAATTAAATACAGATAACGAATTACCATATTAGAAGGAACAATTGCATTGGGGATATTCAATAGATGCCCACTTTAGTAAAGCAATACCAAATTTCTGAATAATGATTTTGTTTTGTGCATAAAACCTAATGAGCTTTGACAGTACAAAGTCATTTTTCAACATGCATTTAACTCCAATTTGTCAAATAAGATATCCATAAAGTCACCTGAGGTATGAGAAGCTCTAATGGCCTGCAGCATAAACAGTCCAAGTCTTCACTGTCACTTTGCCTGGGAGGATGTGATCAAGTGAGATTTGTGAGCTAAGAACTTTCTAGTGGGAAACGTGGGCCCCATTAAAGTCCGTGGCAAAAGTCCCATTGTCCTCAATGGGACCAGAATTTCACCCTAGACCATTTCATGAATTTGCTTACCAGCCCTTAGCTGATTCACCTTGTGTAATGAAAGACCCTCCATGACCCAGGTCTTCCATCTCATAGCACAGGAGGAACTGCCAGAGAAGAGCTGAAATAATGATAGGACTGCAATGCATTAGGAGAACTGTGTAAAGAAATCTTCACACTGCTTCCATACATTAATCATAGTATCATAGAATCATAGAATATCAGGGTCGGAAGGGACCTCAGGAGGTCATCTAGTCCAACCCCCTGCTCAAAGCAGGACCAATCCCCAATTAAATCATCCCAGCCAGGGCTTTGTCAAGCCTGACCTTAAAAACTTCTAAGGAAGGAGATTCTACCACCTCCCTAGGTAACGCATTCCAGTGTTTCACCACCCTCCTAGTGAAAAAGTTTTTCCTAATATCCAACCTAAACCTCCCCCACTGCAACTTGAGACCATTACTCCTTGTCCTGTCCTCTTCTACCACTGAGAATAGTCTAGAACCATCCTCTCTGGAACCACCTCTCAGGTAGTTGAAAGCAGCTATCAAATCCCCCCTCATTCTTCTCTTCTGCAGACTAAACAATCCCAGTTCCCTCAGCCTCTCCTCATAAGTCATCTGTTCCAGACCCCTAATCATTTTTGTTGCCCTTCGCTGGACACTCTCCAATTTATCCACATCCTTCTTGTAGTGTGGGGCCCAAAACTGGACACAGTACTCCAGATGAGGCCTCACCAATGTCGAATAGAGGGGGACGATCACGTCCCTCGATCTGCTGGCAATGCCCCTACTTATACATCCCAAAATGCCATTGGCCTTCTTGGCAACAAGGGCACACTGCTGACTCATATCCAGCTTCTAGTCCATTGTCACCCCTAGGTCCTTTTCCGCAGAACTGCTGCCTAGCCATTCGGTCCCTAGTCTGTAGCTGTGCATTGGGTTCTTCCATCCTAAGTGCAGGACCCTGCACTTATCCTTATTGAACCTCATCAAATTTCTTTTCGCCCAATCCTCCAATTTGTCTAGGTCCCTCTGTATCCTATCCCTGCCCTCCAGCATATCTACCACTCCTCCCAGTTTAGTGTCATCCGCAAATTTGCTGAGAGTGCAATCCACACCATCCTCCAGATCATTTATGAAGATATTGAACAAAACTGGCCCCAGGACCAACCCCTGGGGCACTCCACTTGACACCGGCTGCCAACTAGACATGGAGCCATTGATCACTACCCGTTGAGCCCGACAATCTAGCCAACTTTCTACCCACCTTATAGTGCATTCATCCAGCCCATACTTCTTTAACTTGCTGACAAGAATACTGTGGGAGACCGTGTCAAAAGCTTTGCTAAAGTCAAGAAACAATACAGCCACTGCTTTCCCTTCATCCACAGAACCAGTAATCTCATCATAGAAGGCGATGTTTACCGCCAGTGTTTGATTGGTAAACATTTAATTTGGTGCTTCAAGTCTTCAATCTATTCCACATGTCTAGAAGTGTAGTGAATGTTTATATAAATATGCTTATTTAGTTGAACACAGCCTATTGTGTCCCTGACCCCCTAATACCTGGGGCTCCACCCAGTACAGTTATGCTGCCACCTCTGGCTGAATACTTTCCCAGACTCAGCTTCCTCCAGACAGTTTTGCATAGTTTGTCCAGGCATGTAGACGAGGCCACACCATGTTCCAGGCACAGGACTATGTCCTTCTGAAACTGTATACACTCAGGGGGTGAACTCCTGGCTCTAATGAAGTCAATGGTAAAATTCCCATTGACTTCAAAGGGCTTCAATTTTCACTCATGGTTTAGACCCACTCATAGCTCCACCCAACCAGTGGCGCTGGAACTAGGGGTGCTGGAGGTGCTGTCACACCCCCTCGGTTGAAGTAACCATGACCCCATGGTTTCCAAAGCCAATTAAGATTGCTAAGTAACAAATATTTAAAATTAGATATTTAATTATATATTTAAAATATTTGTTACTTGGCAACCTTAATTGGCTTTGGAAACAAAGTTTCTGTTTTTCTATTAATTTGTGTGAGATAGCTCATAGCATCAGCAAACGAGATGTGTAAAATCATTGTGCTGAGATCCTGATCCCCTCTTGCAAAGAACTGAGGTGTTTTTTTTCCGTAGAGGTAAAATAATTCCACAAGATCAAATTTGGAAGTGCCTGAGGCATTGTAGAAGATATATATATATATATATATATATATAATCAACATACTTACCCTATCAGATCATTTACAAAACCCCAGGCACTTAATAATAAAGAAACGAACAGATGAGAATGCCATTAGTCTTACACTGCCCACTGGATAAACAAAAACTCATTTCTCTGTCAGTGTTCAAGACTGGCTCACTACGCCGGGAAAGAGGGGCCACAGGAAGCCAGTTATTACTCCCTTATTCTGTGCCAGCCCAATGTCAGTTTGAGCAACCGAGGCAGACTCTACAAGATCTTACATCAGTGGAGGAATGTGGAGCAGAGTTCTAGTCAGCCATGCCCTGTCCCAGACGTACACAGTACTCTGGAATTGGGGCAGCTGACACAGGAGCCATCTCCACCAGATTTACCCCAGTAGAGCATTTCCATCCACAATGACCAGTACCTACTACCTCTCCACTGCCTGAACTTTGCAAGGAGGCTGGATCATATGAGGATCACATTGGTTGTAACCCTGGCTCCATTGAAGTCAATGGGAATTTTTCCATTGATTTCAGTTGAACCAGGATTTCACCCATTATTATTACAACAGCTAATCATAAATGTTTATTTCATCACAACACAACAACCTTAGCTCTGGCCTTTGGAATGTTGGGCAGTTTTATGCACTATTTTTATCCTGATTTTGGGTATCTAAAACTTTTTCTCATGAAATTCTGTTAAACTGGAAACATCAGATGATATCTTTATCAACTGATGAACATTTTTTAGTAAAATCCTACAAACAGTGCAAATGCTGTTGAAATAAGAAAAGTGGAAGACATGATGGTCAAATTAGGTATGCAGGTGGACGTATATATTTGAGGCTGATCAATATATCACATTAGTGTGTATATAGACAATTGTTATGTTTTTCAGAAGGGTTTTGTGTTGAGTTTACATTTGGGAATTACTGATGAAACAAGAGTATGTGCTTTGAGTCAAAGTGGAAGTTCTTGCATTGTGATGAAATGGGTACTTCCTTGTACTTTATAAGATTTATAAGATATAAGATTATAATTACTAACAAGGTCAGCTCCCAGACTGCTGCGCTGGGCATCACAACATGGGGAAGAGATGGCCAGCCCTCTGTGGAGATAGAGGTGGTTAGGGACGATTTAGAAAAGCTGGACGTGCACAAGTCCATGGGGCCGGACGAGTTGCATCCGAGAGTGCTGAAGGAATTGGCGGCTGTGATTGCAGAGCCATTGGCCATTATCTTTGAAAACTCGTGGCGAACCGGGGAAGTCCCGGATGACTGGAAAAAGGCTAATGTAGTGCCAATCTTTAAAAAAGGGAAGAAGGAGGATCCTGGGAACTACAGGCCAGTCAGCCTCACTTCAGTCCCTGGAAAAATCATGGAGCAGGTCCTCAAAGAATCAATCCTGAAGCACTTGCATGAGAGGAAAGTGATCAGGAACAGCCAGCATGGATTCACCAAGGGAAGGTCATGCCTGACTAATCTAATCGCCTTTTATGATGAGATTACTGGTTCTGTGGATGAAGGGAAAGCAGTGGATGTATTGTTTCTTGACTTTAGCAAAGCTTTTGACACGGTCTCCCACAGTATTCTTGTCAGCAAGTTAAGGAAGTATGGGCTGGATGAATGCACTATAAGGTGGATAGAAAGCTGGCTAGATTGTCGGGCTCAACAGGTAGTGATCAATGGCTCCATGTCTAGTTGGCAGCCGGTATCAAGTGGAGTGCCCCAAGGGTCGGTCCTGGGGCCGGTTTTATTCAATATCTTCATAAATGATCTGGAGGATGGTGTGGATTGCACTCTCAGCAAATTTGCGGATGATACTAAACTGGGAGGAGTGGTAGATATGCTGGAGGGCAGGGATAGGATACAGAAGGACCTAGACAAATTAGAGGATTGGGCCAAAAGAAATCTGATGAGGTTCAATAAGGATAAGTGCAGGGTCCTGCACTTAGGACGGAAGAACCCAATGCACAGCTACAGACTAGGGACCGAATGGCTAGGCAGCAGTTCTGCGGAAAAGGACCTAGGGGTGACAGTGGACGAGAAGCTGGATATGGGTCAGCAGTGTGCCCTTGTTGCCAAGAAGGCCAATGGCATTTTGGGATGTATAAGTAGGGGCATTGCCAGCAGATCGAGGGACGTGATCGTTCCCCTCTATTCGACATTGGTGAGGCCTCATCTGGAGTACTGTGTCCAGTTTTGGGCCCCACACTTCAAGAAGGATGTGGATAAATTGGAGAGAGTCCAGCGAAGGGCAACAAAAATGATTAGGGGACTGGAACACATGAGTTATGAGGAGAGGCTGAGGGAGCTGGGATTGTTTAGCCTGCAGAAGAGAAGAATGAGGGGGGATTTGATAGCTGCTTTCAACTACCTGAAAGGGGGTTCCAAAGAGGATGGCTCTAGACTGTTCTCAATGGTAGCAGATGACAGAACGAGGAGTAATGGTCTCAAGTTGCAGTGGGGGAGGTTTAGATTGGATATTAGGAAAAACTTTTTCACTAAGAGGGTGGTGAAACACTGGAATGCGTTACCTAGGGAGGTGGTAGAATCTCCTTCCTTAGAGGTTTTTAAGGTCAGGCTTGACAAAGCCCTGGCTGGGATGATTTAACTGGGAATTGGTCCTGCTTTGAGCAGGGGGTTGGACTAGATGACCTTCTGGGGTCCCTTCCAACCCTGATATTCTATGATTCTATGATTCTATGATTCTATGATTGATGTGTTTCTTTATCATGTGGGCAGTGTAAGATTTAGGATGTTCTTAATTATTCATTTCCTTGCTTTTAAGTGCTTGGGTTTTGTAAATTACATGATGGGAGAAGTATATTTATGTCAATAAGCAACATTAACTGGCTTTTGAAACAAAAATTTTTCTTTTGGAATTTCCCATTGGTTGTATTTTAACATTTTTCATTTTTTCCCTTTGGATCAGATGATAGGAGGGGCAGGGTATCACATTATTAACTTTAAAACATGACTGGCCATGGGAAAGGTTTCTTTAAAGCCCTGAGTTATTCAGCGTTCACCTGCCAGGATACACATTTACTATATAGTTAAATTGGCCACACATTCATGTACACAACAGTATGAGAACTTTTTTAAAAGATCAACAAGAGGTGTTAAAATCAGTCTCACTGCAACCTTCACTTCGGAAGCTACCAATTCTCCATGACAAACAACAAGCACCTAAAGAGACTAGGTTAGACCCTTGGTCCTATAGTCCCCATCCTGTCCCTGTCCCCCCGGCCAAAAACAAACAAACAAACAAAAAACAGGCTTCTACCACTGAAGTAAAGGAAGAACTTTATTAGCTGCCAGCTATAGAAGGGCCATTATGTTCATTATGTTCTTTCTAAACTGCAATAAAATTTAACATACATACATATATGTATATGTATATATATATAGTGATTGATCCTACTCTCAGTGAACTCTATAGGAGCAGGACTGATACCATAACTCCAAATTGAAATGAATGAGACCAAGATTGTGCCTACAGGCTATCAACAAAAATCATTAATAACTTTTGCTTAATTCAAATCAATTTTCTTATAAGCTAGCCGGTGTATAAGTTCTCAAAGACATAATACTATATGAAAATTGTGGAGTGGTAGTGACAAGCTGTTTTTGAGCTAGTGGGAGACAAAAATGTTACACAAGTCAACCTTTCAAAACAGTATAATTTTTCATGCTGTAAGTTGAAAAGGCCTCCAGACTTTATAGAAGCTTTTTCCATTTGCTTTCAGAACAAATCTGAAAATGGTCAGGCCTAACCAATTTTGCAAGCCAGAATTCTAGGGGTGCTAATCCAGAGCTATATAATGAAGCTGGATGCAATCTTTACTATGGCAAGACTATGGCCTCTCCATAATACTTGCCATCTTGACTACCTCAATTAAAACAAGATTACTGTTTTGTATTGGGGGTGAAAGAATTAAAAAGGGGAACGGAGTAGTTCAGGAGCCAATAGAATATTCACCACCACTCACACAACAGGTACCTCAAACAGCATGTGTTCTATATTTAGTATTTCATCCACAATTTTCAAAATAATAAAGCATCATATGGGAAAACTTGCCAGTAACTGAGGTTTGCTTCTTTGCCTAACACAGAGGAGACTAAAACTTCAGTTCTGCTGATCGCAAACTTTAAATGAGTCACCTTTTCAGGAATATCTTTGTTCAGGTAATTTGAAAGACACAGCTATGCATTCCACATTCCAAGTACAGGCAATGGCTGAAGAGGGAAATTGAACTGAAAACATTTTTCTTTTCATAAAGCAAACTCGAGAAGGAACATTTATTTAATAAATTTGAAAAATCAATATAATTTTAATTTTAAAAAGTCAGAGCCAATGCCAACCTGTCTTTAAGGAAACTTGATACGAATTCATGACTCTTTTTTTTTTCTTTTGGTAAGAAAAATAAAATTAAAACCAAAATTAATTGACTGATTCTCATCCTGATTTGTTTAGTGGTTGGAAGTTTGATTCAGCATTGTTTGTCCTGATATATTCCTTTTACTATGTGTAGCGGGGAATCAGGCACCTCCATGGCACATTCCCCATACCTGTATATTTGGAGGGTACAGGCTTAGTGCCAGAGACAGAGGGCCAAAATTGCAGATTGGGAGTACACAGATCTTCCCTCCTTGGCAACCTCTGGGAAATACCTTTGCTGTTGTCATTAATGGTACAAATGAATATAACATTTTCCATGATTTGGTATATTCAATCAGACTCTGAGCCTTCAAAGCAATTGATGATGCTTATAAAGCTATGAGGTAAAATTATCTACTGATGTAAATTACTGATGGAGGTGCAAGGTACTAGGGGTGCAAAACTTTGAGTCACAATCTCCCTCCCATATTGCTCATGGGACAGCACAACAACTCGCTGCCCCTTACTCTGTTCTCATGGGAAAGCCGTGACTTAGCTCCTCCTTAGGACAGTGACTTTTCATTTGCAAGATTAAAATCAATCAGTTTGATTTTTTGTTTTTAATTTTAAATATTGAACTACACAATGAAAACTATCATGTCCCTATAAAATCAACATTAGTCTTTAACATAGCATCAGGTCAGAGGTAATGTAATCAACAGTGACCATAGAAGTGGCTTCCAAATATATACACAGCTGCATTAGAATGACACTATAAGAGCCATATTTGACTATAGTAATAGGAGGCAAAATGAAAGATATGCAGTCTCTGATTTCCAGGAGTCCACATCTTATTGCACCAAAACATGCAGTATTATAAGAACGATAAACAAAAGGGACAATGCACTTTCAGTGAAAATTAGATTTCTATCAAAGTATCCTTTGCTTTCAAACAGAAGCAATGGATCCAGAATACATCATGCGTATATATACAAGAGAAGATAGATTTCGCTAGCTCTGGCAAAATTTTCTGCTGTATAGCTGAAAATCAGCTTTATCAGACTGCAGTTGCAGTGTCTGTTTTCTTAGAGATTTGAACACCAGTGATCTAGGTCCTTCAGTATTTTAAGAGATCACTTTCATTTGCAGTAATGCCAAAGCCAGTCTGCAATGAAGTAGGTTGTAAAGCTGGTACTTGTCTCCCACAATATCTTATAACACTTCAGATGACTCCAAAGTCTATGGGCCAAAAGGACCAGCGAAACTATGATACCACTTGAAATCTGATTTTGTGCATGTGTGTTGTGTTTGCGTTGGGCCCATTCTGTTCATGTCAAGGCATAAGCACGAGAAGGATTTTGAGGGATTTGAACCAAGAGGTTTGAGCCTCGAAAGAACATTTTGAACTGTTTCACTCATTTGTTGAGCAAGAAAGTAGTGTAGCTTGAGCTCCAAGAACATCTTTAAGTGCTTTTTCTCTTGAGTCTCAATTAAGCTCTCCGCAGGCAGGAAAGTTTGGCTAGTTTGTTAGGTTTATATTTTCAAAGTGAGCTTGTTTATCAATCCTTACATTAAATATTTACCTTCATTAAGGAATTAATTGTCCCTAAATCAGACACACCAGGGGAGGAGGGAGGACTATCGCAGCCTCAGAAGGGGTATAGAAATGGGCTCTCTGGGACCACGTGAGGTTTGCGGGCTTGAGGCAAGCAGGAGAGTAAGGCCAACATGTCTTAACAAGAGCAGGCTAGTGGAGCCAAAACTGAACCCCTTATGCAGTCACCAGAACTAGCCAGGTGTGAGAATAGTGGTATGTGAGAATAGCAGTATGTTACAAGCTTGAAAAAATACAATTCTGATACAAACATGTTGATTGTGAATATTTATATGCTACACACTATAGGTTATGAATTAATCCGTACTTAGAATGTAAGGCCTTTGGGGAAGGGCTGTCTGTATTTGTACTTACCACAAAGGGGTCCAGGTCCATATATTGGACTACTAGATGCTACTGCAACAAGACAACAAATAATAATAGTACTATGATTTACTTTCTGGAGACTTTTTGCTGAAGCGCTCTTTTAGAGAAAGAATTCTGTTGGAGGCTATGCAAATATAGATAGTATACTGTATGTTACAAAATTCTGTTAGTTTCCAGAAAAATCTCATAACTTGGCAAGGAGAAAGTCAGAAAATTTGCATCAGACGCCTGTGTTTTCTCATTTGTATCCAGTTACTATAAATGTTTTAAAACACTGTTCTTCTAAGGCTCTGTTTTTCTCTCTAGGTTCCAGAGACAGACATGCTAAATACAATAAGTAAGTGCTTACTCACAGAAGCAGTCCTTACTCATATGAATAACCTCTTTGACCTTAGTGGAACTACTCATGTATACAAGGGCTAGTCCTTTGAATAAGGGTTTGAAGGATCAGGTGTTATATTATGTTCAAATAGTTCATATTGTCACCAGGATCCCTGAATTAAATTTTCAGCTTTCTACCATAATTGGATGCCACTTATTTTTCCCATAAAAAAGCTCCTCCTTCAATGTAAATTTTAGAAAAATGTAGGAGAAAATCTGGGTCTGTATATTCAAAAGCTGCAGGAGGGCATGGATGCTCTATATACAGTGTGAACATGCACATGTGTGCCTGTTATAATGTGTCTCAAGGTTCTAATATGTCTACCAAGCTTATATGTCAAGTGACTTTGAAATTTGTGAAAGCAGGCAGATTTTTTACAGCCCTTAATGTGATATAATAGCATGGATTTTAAGGACGTCAGCCCTTTTGGTGTGATTTAATACAGGCCGTTTAAAAGGAGAAATAGGAAATCTATGTGAACAGTTCCTAGCTGTCCGCTCTAATTTGCAATGACAGCCCATGACACGGACAGCTTGCAGTGTAATTGAGTAGGTTTGACTGCCTCAGAAAAGGGTTGACTTGAATGGTCTATCTGTCTCCCTTCGAAAGCTGCTGGTAAAGTTATGCTATTCGTAAGCTCTTCTTGCCTAAAATGGAGCAAGAAACAACTTCAGCCTAAGCTACAGTATATAAAGTTAATGCAAGTTCATAAAAACTCTAAGGCAGGAGAGGCTTTGCATGTTTGAATTCAATAAGCTCTTTCACTGACATGGGAGTCCCCACTTCTACAACACTGAGGTGCTGAAAATAAGAAATATCTGTCCAAGTGATTTCTACCCGTTGCAGCATACTGTATTTCTGTTGTATCCATTAGAGTACTGTATTCCTTAGGGCTGTCTGAGTAACTGAATATTTGATTCAAGTGCAGGTCCAAATAAAACCAAAAATAAAGAAATAAATAAAATTCATTTCGGGTCAACCCAAAATGAAAATGCTTTGACATTTCTGACAAACAAATATATATTAAGAAATGAATTCCCTATAGCGCACTGATCGTTATTGGGTTTTTTTAACTATTTATTTAGGAGGTTTTAACAAGTTTACAAATCCTTCCCATGCTAATATCAGAAACAAAATAACAATAGTTAGCTTTTGTTTGAAGAGATATTATATAGGAATATCGTCATCACATCTTTCTATTTAACAGGGTGTTACCATATTACAGAGTGAGCATCATTACAACACCTGTGTCGTTTCTAGTGATTGTATTAAATTGAGTAAAATTCTAAATGCACATAGTTAACGGACCAGGTGCGTCTATCAATTGTTAATATTCAAAAAAATTGAACAGCTGCGCTGGGGTTTTTTTGCAGGTGAATGTACTTTGAATACTGAAAAACTCTGATAATTATTTTTATATAAACATAGAACACAGTGTGATCCATCCCCTTCCCTTTCTTAAATAGCACTGTAATACTGTATTGTTCCTTCTCCATTAGTTACCACCTGCCACCAGTAACTTTAGACTCAGCCTTTGGCATGCCTTATAAATAGCAATACACTTACACAATTGAATGCCCGCGCAGTAATTTAATCGACAGAATTCTGCTGCTGGTCATAAACTACTTAAGCTGTTCGACTCTCAGTTTAAGACATCAACAAAAGTCCTTGATTGAATTACAGCCTTAAATTTACCTGCACATCTTGTATTATTCACTGCTATGAATATATGTGGTACAGCATGTGAAATGATAACTAAACCCTGCACTGCGACCAAAATAAATTGGATAGTTCAGACATTATGGGTGAAATTCTGCCCCACTGAAGTCAGTGGGAGTTTTGCCATTGACTGTAATGTGGCCAGGGATTTCACCTATTACGTTTTCAGTATTTTATTCTGAATATTTTATAGATTTTAAGTTTTGCTGAAACAATGTTCATTATATTGTGTACACACTAAACATTTCACTTTTCATGATGAGAGGGAAAATGTTGGTGCTGATTCTCTGTTGGTCTGGTAGCATAAAGAGGGTTAAAACAGCCGCTAGAAATCCCCCTGCATCAGAGGCCTGCCCTGCTGAGACAGTTCTGCTGGAGCAGCCCTACATCAGTCCCACATCGAATCCCCAGCATAGGGAGTGTGACAGGTCAGGCTGGGGGGAGAGAGCAGAAGGGAAGACAGAACTTTTTTTTTTTGACATTATACTGTCCAGATATTTTCCCAGTATAGAAATCCACAAATGAGATCAAGGCAGAAAACACATGTGGCCACTAGAAGCCCCTTCAGATGAACCTTCTATACATGTGCAATGTTTATTCCCAAATATAGACCACTAAGCCCAACTTCTCCTACTGTACATGCAAAACAGGCTGTCGCTTAAGGGGAAAAAATGCTTGTGTAAGTAGCTCAGGGCTCTGAGGGACCAGATATTTTCCATTTGCTTTCAGAAGGTGCAACCCTACAGCCATCCTTGAAGATCAGAAAGCATGTTAAAGATATACTCTACAATAGACTGGCTGTAGTTATAATGTAGTTCAAAGTAGTGTGTAATTACAGTGATCAAGGTAACATTAAAACAGAATAACTCCCCGAAGGCATGACGGTCAGCTGTACAAATCTGTTTATAGGAGAGCATATGGGATTGCTGTTGAGATTTTATGTTCGAGTGAGAGTTTGCTGAAGTTCAGGTACAAGTTGCTTTTCATCATCTGTTAGAGATGGTAGTGAAAGCTTTATAGAGTGTCGGAGTGTGGTAACAGCATTGCAGGCAATATGAAAGAGAAGGGGAATCAGTTATACTGGTATAAGGCACCTTTATATCAATATAACTGCATCCAATCTAGGCATTGTACTTGTATAACTATTTCAATTTAAAGAAAAAAATATATTTACACCCTTTAATGGGAACAGTTATCCCAGTGCAAAATCTGTGTGTAGACTACATCTTACCATAACTTGTCTTTTCTCAAACATTGTTCTAGCTCCTCAGTGAGGTAAATTACATCAGTTTAGACTCCTTTGCACATTGGCATAAATCTAAAGGGCATTCAAGTTACTTTAAGGGATATAACTTAAACTATCTCACACAGTACCTCTGAGTATGGTTCAGTATCTCTTTATAGATGAAATTCATCAGCAAGGTATTTATTTAAAAACATTCAAGTCTTCAGAAAAACCACATAACAGAAAATGGAATACTGTGAGCAGCCCACATAATTACTCATGATAGATAACGGTATTAAAAATTAAACGTAAATTATTGTAGGCATTAGAGTGCTGGCACAAGATGAAAAAGGTGCTTTATATGACTGAAAGGTTTCGCTAGCTGCCTTAAAGTTTGGCTCAGTAGAAAAGGATACTTGCCTGAATAAATGGAAAACATTTCTTGTTTGAAATATGGATTTTAATACAGCATAGCACAACCCAAAAACTCAGTTCATTGCAATATGGCTAATGTAAAATGAAACTCGCAGATTAAAGTAGCAGTCTACATGCTCTCTGGCTTTAAGGACCAAAAGAAAAAATGCTCCCAGGAGCAGTTCCACGTCATCGGAGGAGAATTCTTCTCCTCTTCCACCTATACATCCCCCCAGAGTCCAACCCAACCATTCCCCATTTGGACATAGAAGCATGATTGTGGCCATAATGTGAAAATGTCACTGCAATACCATAAGACAACAAGAAGGCAAAGAAAAAATGCCACTGTTTAACTGGTCTGTAGAACAGAGATGGCCCTGCGTGGCAAAGTGATAATCCTGAACCAAAACTTCCTAAAGTGGGAGGTCCAGGATTTGATAAGGGCCCCCATCTATAAAGCCTTGTCTATGTGAATACTTAGTTCTCATCAAGCTGTAGTGTAAATCTACACTGCACTGTCATGCCACACAGTAAGCGTCCACGTGAACCCTGCTACCGTGCACTAAAGTTGCCAGTGATGGAGAATCCACCATGAACTTTGCTAAATTGTTCCAATGGTCAATTACCCTCACTGATAAAAATTTACATCTGATTTCCAGTCTGAATTTGTCTAGCTTCAACTTCCAGTCATTGGATCATGTTATTCTTTTCTCTGATAGACTGAAGGGCCCATTATCAGATATTTCTTCCCCAGGTAGGTACTTAAAGACTGTAATCAAGTCACCTTTTAACCTTCTCTTTGTTAAGCTAAATAGACTCGAGGAGCTCAATCTATCACTATATTTGGTAATATATTTGTACATAAGATTCCTAAGGGAATTCTGCACCAAAAAATTAAAAATTCTGCGCACAATATTTTAAAATTCTGCATATTTTTATTTGTCAAAATAACACAATATAATCATGCTACTTTCCATTATTTTGGTAATTTATTTCAAAATACCTGTCAGCAAGTATGTCTGTAATGATACAGACCAAAAAAAAGATTCAGGAAATGGTTGGGTTTTTTTGACAAATACATTCCTTACTAGGCAAATTAATATAGAACTTTGAGTAATTCATTTAAACTACAATACAGAAATGAATTTCCCATACCCTTCAGAAGCAGTGCAAATGCTTGGGGGGAGTCAGGGGCAATGGAGGAGCTAAGGGAGAGGGAAGGAGCCTGGGAGTGAACCTGGAGGGTTGTTGCGTATCAGTGGAAGAAGTATGGAACAGGGTTTTTGGGGGGAGGGGATTGTTAATGAGTTGGGAAGCCTCCCCCATACAGACCCTGACTGACCCTTGAGCCTCTCCCATTCAGTCAGGCACATCAGCTCCTGTCCCTGTGTGTTCCTGCACCCCCCGACCTCACATGTCCCTGCATATCTCCATATGTCCCTGAAGCCCCCCTACCCTGTCCCCGTGTGGCCCTGCCCCTGGCTCAATGCTGTCACCTCACTAGCTCCTGAGCCCCCACCCCCATCTGTCTCCCCCACTAGCTCTTCTGAACTCCAGTCTATGACCCCCCCAGCAGCCTCATGTGCTCCACTCTGTTTATCCCCCTCCCATATCCCATGCTTCCTAACCTGGCTCCTCGGGCAGGGTGTTTTGATGACTGCAGCCAGCTGCTGTGTTTCTGCTGATCAACTGCTGCTCTCTGTTCTGGCACCACAGCAGCTTCTAGTGGGAGAAAGGCAGAACTGCACCACTTCTCATGTAAAATATTTTTTTCTGCACAGAAAAATCATTCTGAACCAGACATGAATTCTGCGCTTGCACAGTGGCGCAGCATTCCCCCAGGAGTAACATAAATATGGAGAGTTAATTCCACTGTTATTCATGGAGTTATATTGTTTGTGAGTGTTTGAATGACTAGTTTATTCATGATAAAGTTTGCAAATCCAAAAAGTTTCATGAATTTTAACCCATGTGGGAATTCATCTGAAAATTCATACCACATACAACATTTGTTGTTATTCTCTTGCTTAAAATGTTTCAATCATCCAGTCAAGAAAGAGGGGGGAAATTCACACCAGAAATAATGAATAAAAAAGTGCAAAACTGAACAATTCTCAAACAACCCATAGGATGAAAAATATTCATCCAAGATATTTGGTGATTTTTATGAATACCAAATACAATTGTACAAATCAGGATGGGTTCACAAAGCATTGAAGAACAGGAAAGAGAGGTAAATTTAACAATGTAAATCTTCCTCTTTCTCCCACTCTCCCACTCCTACTCCTGACAGCTAAATTCCAGTGCTGGATTGTGCTTTGCCAGTTACTGTAGGTCCTGCCAGCTGGCACTGCTCAGAGGTTCTTTGTCACATGTATGACCATTGGCCAGGCAACACAGAAAGTGGTGTCTTTTTTTAAAAAGTACCATTCCTTGGCTGATGTCATCAAAGAGCATCTCAGTAGCATGAGCTTGCAAGGTGCTTCCTCATGTTCAGACATATCTTAAAAGCTGAAAAGGTAAATGTGACATTTATTTAAATTTATAAACATTAGTCTGGCAATCTGGGACAGTGAGCTCACTTATCCCAGACATGGCATTTGCTCTTCATTATGTCCCATTACTCACACAAATGTGACTCAGATGTTTTCAGAGGGAATCACAGAAGTGATACTGTATCCTTCAGCCTGCAAAAGAAACCTTTTCAAAGAGAAAAACTTGGATCCCTTTTAGGGATTCATTTATTTGGAAAGGAAGCAATGATGATTAATTCCTTATAATAAGGGGAAAATCTGGCAAAGCAAAATCATGAAAATCAATGCTGTAAACAGACAATGCAAGTCTGAGGTAAGAGATACCCCTTCAGAAAATCTGATTGCTCACACTGAATGAGTATCTTGAAATAAATTATACAAAACCTCTAATGAACAACACTGCAGTCTCCACAACATGAGGCCATTTCCTCCTGGGAGAGCTCATAAAAGCCAGTTCCCCAGGGTATGGAATCCCAAGTGTATCCGGACTTCTCTGGAACCCAATCAAAACCAGCCAACAGAAAAAGGGTTTCCCACAGCCAGAGGTTTAAATGGAGAGTTCAACAAGGTTTTCCTTCAATCCTGTTGTATGATAAAAATCAAAAGCCAGAATAATGCAGCCAGAACTCAATTATATCTAAAACATTTGGAGTTGTGGGGGAGTTAGGGGCTTTTTCCAACTACTGTTTCCCTAGCACTGACTACAGCGGCCCAGAGGGCTGCTCTAATTTGCATCAAGTCCCATCACTGAAGACCAAAGGACAGCTCTGACCAAGCCTCTTCTTGCCCTTGGTAAGCACCCTCCCCCGATAGCCTTCCCCAAGACACTCCCAGCGCACCACAGAATCCACCCTGCACTGGGGCCTCTACAGAGACCACACAGAAGAGATGGAATCTGCTCTGCACCACCTGCCTTAGAGCTATTCACCTTGGGACCTTATGTCTCTCCTATGCCCCTCTGAACTGGTATCACCACTGAACTATGTTGAATGGAGCTCATAATGTCCTGGGGAAATACTGTTTGTCCCCAGCCCTGGGTCCTAGCACACCTCCCCCATGGACAATCCCTGCAAGAAACAAGGATTTGCAGCTAGCATTTTTTGTCTACACAAGGGCATTGTGCATTGGAAGACAATAGACTGGAGTCTTATACACCTGGTCACACAGGCATTCCACTTCAATTCAAGACCCAAAGAGGGCAAAAAGAGAGCAAGCAAAAAGGAGTGAAATGTTCGATGAAAAACTGTAAGCTGATTAAAAATTTACAGAGTAGGGGATCCAAGTGCAGAAATGATGCATTGCACTAAGGCAATAGAGTACTTAGTGCTAAAATCCATTCTACAAGCTATCTGGTTACCGCCCTTATCAACATGACACCCATTAGTGTCTGATAATAGTAACCAATCAGTTGTTCTCTCTTCCTTTATTTTCCTTCAAGAAATATCTCCCTTTGGTGCTCAATCCCTCCCCCACGACAATATAATACACTAAATAATGGATACAATATAAAGCCTTGTCAGTCTGAAGTGATGTCACTTCCTGTCAAAGTAATATGATGTATTAGGTGACATTTAAAGGACATATGCATGCATGTTGCTGCCATTACAGACCTCAACTGATGATCATAATCACTAGCGACAATTACCACTTTCCATTATAATGGAGCTGTTTAAGTTTTGGGCAATGTCTGCGTTACCGTTACAAGACGCTTTGCGGAGGCAATAATGAGCATGCTATCAAAGGAATACTGCACCCATTTTCTTCAGCCCCATGCTGTAAGAGTCGTCAGGGTAACAGGCAGTTCTCACTATGAATGAACTGCATAAGTATGCCGTTCACATTGCAATTGGTGTTTCGAAGCCTTGTGCTAGCAAGGCTATCACTTTTGACACCAGTCGTGTGTGAACCCAAGCTAGTTCTTGACATACTGTAATGATGCTTCCTTACGCTCACCCCTGGTTTTGTCTACTTAGACTGTAAGCGCTTCAGGGCAGGGACCACCTCTTCCTATATTTATCTTCAAGCCCTACCACAAGGGGTGAGGGATTTCAATTGGGGCCTGTATTAACAACTTATTATTTCTCATTAATCAATGAAGCGTTTAATTTTAAAATAGTGAACAGTTGTTCTGGAATTTAAAGCAATATTAAAACAAGTTATGAGCTGGTTTGCATTCCCTTCTATTGGGCTTTGACATTGCCAGCATCCCAATTAAATCACTTTTTTCAGCATGTGACGACAGACTTAGAAGTGCCAAATGTCATTTAACATCTTTTTTTAAAAAAAATACTTTGCACACTTATGCTCAGATGGGACTAGATTCTGCAAGGTGCCGAGCACTCCTGGGGGTGGTGAGAGCTCTCAATCCCCTTTGGCTCAACAGCAGTTCAGGATGATCAACATGCATCAGCAAAAAACCCACGCTCACTGACTAAACAATGACCTCTATGCATGGTCTCATTTCCTCCTGCGTAGCTAATTCCTAATTTTAATAGGAATAGGAATCTGGCCATGGTACTGGTCCCAGACAAAATTATATTGTATATTAATGCTGCTTTTGCAGCATACTTATGTTGCACACAAAGAGCTTCAGCCTGTGGGTCCCTGAACAGGCATTAACTCAGTGTTTGTTGCTGGATTCTTCCATTAAAATAATTTTATGGCAGTTATATACATGGGATACCCAGACGTAACATTATGTTATGTCTCAGGCACCAATGCAGTGGTATTATGGTATTATTATGGTATTATGATGTGGGTAACAGT
Organism: Lepidochelys olivacea; assembly: GCF_965140295.1. Lineage (NCBI taxonomy): Eukaryota > Metazoa > Chordata > Testudines > Cheloniidae > Lepidochelys > Lepidochelys olivacea. The sequence continues at coordinate 164,870,161 of NC_140411.1, read as the reverse complement.
ATTGCGTTAAAACTGTTTTTCAAAAAATCATAAAAGGGAAATGAGAGATTATGTTAAAATTTAGGCACTTCCAGTTAATGGCATTGGGAAAGTCTGAGAATGTAGTTTTACTGCCTTCATCTCTTTTGAATGGAGAAGGGTGCATTTTATGCCAAGCCAAATATTGTCACAGAAAGACAGAGTGCCAAAATGACGTTGCAGCACCCAGAAACGTTACCCGATCAATTGAGATAGGAAGCACAGCCTTCCTCCAACTTCAAATGATTCTCTGCTTTACTTTCCCCCTCTCTAAACTGAATGTATAAACAGGGGTGTGTGAGGGTTAATTCATGTTTGTGCCATGCTCTGAACATATCAAGTGCTACAGAAGTGGTTCGTACAGTAGTATTCTTTAGATGGTACTTCCAGAAATGATGTCACACAATAAGGCTGTTAGGCATGCCCCAGGGCTACTGGAGGGTAGCAGGACTTCAACACAGACTCAAAAGATTCCTGTATTAACTATATAAAACTCAGAGCAAGAGAGAGTGGGACTCCAGGTGAGTGCAGAGTCCACACTGGTAGATCCAGATGCAGGATTGGAGCCTAAGTGAGTACAAGGAGAGTGACAAACTGAAAAAACCTTTACAAATAAAATCTAGGTATCATGTCTTGAGAATCCATCTTTTAGTTTTATAGCTTAGCCATTTTCACAATAGACAAATGTTCTGCAAAATAAATTATGGATACTACATAATAGGAATCAAATGTCAAAAATGCCACCTCGATTATGCAGTAATATCTATTATTATATTAAAGTGCAACTTGGTTTCAGAAGGAGAAAATAATAACCATGAATCAAAAGATATAGGTAAGCTGGTGTTTAAATCACAGTTAAGGGAAAAATGAATTTAAAATCAATTAGCAAGTCACATTTCCATCCTCTGATAATTTAGTCAGAAAAAAATAATGTCTGCATTTATACTGTACTCATGTATTTACAGATATAATTTTCTAGCACTTCAGTTCAGGCTTTTAAGATTTACCACATGAATTACTTCATAATAAAACTACTATATACTCTGTCAAGGAGGAAGGTTAGGAAATGTTGGGCTGTCAGTTCTGTAACTCGCATTTCTTTTGTGTAAATATACATCTGATAATGAGAAAAACCAACAAGGCTAATCCAAGTTTCAGAAGCCATCAGCTGGGACCAGTGCATACACAATACATTCAAGTGGCCTTTACCCAATGAAATTTTAATTTAGCAATAAACTTTAATCTCCACTAGGAGATTTTGTTTTATTTAGCTAATCTGCTAAAGTGCTTTCCCAGCCTAATCCAACTAAAACTCTGTGAACTGAAACAGGCAACTTTATACCTTTCACATATCCTATTGTGTGTCATCCCAGCCAGAACCCCACAAAAATAGCAATGTGACACATATCAGCCATCAAGCCAAATCTAACACCTCAGATTTAAGAATAGCTTCTAGCCATAGGAATGCTGAGTACACCTTAATGGCAAGTAGCACAAAGTCACTTATTTTATTATCATTCCTATAACAGTTATAATGTAGACTAAATCCACAGATAGCCTATATTAATTTAGCAAAGTTGAATCTGAGAAAGACAGACTCTGCTTATAATTTCATGAATTAATCACATGTGCCTAAAAAGATTGCAGTTCTATGGATTTAAAGACTTTGGAAACATTTTCACAACACTTGATTTGTAAAACATTAATTTCCAAGAAGATGAAAATACTTTAGGAAACCTATAATCAGTTTAGCAAGAAGGAAACACCCCTTCGGAAACTTTTACATGACATGGCCATTACTAATGTTTTATTTTAGTGACACTCCATTTTCATGCCAGTAAATTTCTTTTAAAAAAAAGAAAAACTCAGGCTGTTCTTATACTACAAAGATGAGTTAATAATTATTGACAATGGGCCAGATCCTCAGATGATGTAAATTGACATAACTTCACTGACTTCAATGGAGTTATGCTAATTTACACCAGCTAAGAATCTGACCCTCTTGTCCCTTGTGTGCTCCGGGTACTTATCAGGCACTCCTCATATTTGTCCATTTCACAGCCTCTTTCCCTGTTTTGGGAGTTGTCTGCAAACAGATCAGGATTTTCTTGAATTTATTTGTTGTTTGAAAGTATTTGCCAAACAATTTGTGCAAATATTTCTTGGCCTGTAGATTGTTCACAGGCCATTCGTTGCAAGTATTTGGTTGTCTAAACATGAACTGTTTTAATTGGACTTGAGGGCCACATGGTATTGTTCTCTTACCTGACTGGGTGAGCACAACTCTTAGAAGCATGTTTCTGGGGTGGGTATGAATATTAAATATGCTTTCTCAAAAAATTCTCTAATATTCACTTCAGATCACTCTTTTGACAAAGTTTCCTTCCAATAAACATGTCTGCTAGAATATTCATGGACAGGGAACCCAAAAGCAATGTGAATGCTGTCAAAGTTCAATTTGCGTATAAATAGACATTTCCTTTGCTGATATTGGCCCTGTTCAACTCAATGCATCTCGACACATGTCCAGATAATCACATGACTGCTCAGCCATGATTCCTGATCATGACTTCAGTCATCTCAGGCCCCACTTCAGGAAAGCACTTAAAGTCATGGTTAACTCCATCCATGTTGCACAAAGCATGCGTTGAGTAGAGATACTTTCTTGTCCTGGGACCAGATAGAGCCCTCCACATGCAAATCTCCCCATACCAGAGCTAGTGTGTGTCTGTCAGCTTGCAGTGGGAAGCACGCTCCCAGCTGTCATGTAGTGTTCCCTTAGAGAAGAAAGGAGGGGTTGGTTGATGGTAGCCAGAGAAGGGGGGGTCAACCTTGAAAACCTGAGCAAGGAGAAGTTAGAAGTGGAGCTGAGACCTCAGAGACCTAGAAAGGGAATGAGAGATCCAGCCTTGAAAGAGAACAGGGACCCTGAGAGGAAAGAAAGCAATGCCAAGAAATCCCATCCATCCTCGGAGGATGTATCCAGCCACGTAGGTATTAAGTCTGAGATTTTTTTCTGTCTTTATTTTGTGATGCCAAAAATTAAAACTATTTAGAAAACATTTTATAGCATTTTAAGTAATTTCCCTTGAAAAAGAGGAGTTGTTTTAAATCTAAAAGCTCTAAAGTGTTTTTTCCCTTTTTAAAGGTCTCATCACAGTTCTGTTGGTTGATGTATTTTGTAAACTTAAATATATATCAGGGCACAGACTGCTAATGTTAGTCAATCCAGTCCTTCCTATGCTACTTCATATTCGTGACAATGTTAATTAGGTGTGTGAATAAACTACCGACTGCCATACCAGAGGCATATGGAAAACATTACATATTTCTCATACATCTGTCACATGCCTAAATCTGTTCTAACACTTTTCTGCATGTAAGACTGTATAAGAAATTCCAGATTGTTTTTATTATAGACTCCATTTTTAAAAAGTCATTGTCATTTTAAAGTTAAGATTGCTGGAACATAGCTTTTACCAATGCAAACCATAAAAATTAAGGAAATAAGCAGTTAAGTAATTCAGAGCCCCACCTTCACATCCGGCCCCTCTTCTCAATCTCAACTACTTCCCACCCTCCCCCCACAGCCCACATTTCTCCATCTTCATCCTAGGCAGCCAATAGGCACCCTGGAACTCTAGTCATCTTTACGGGCTATAAGTCTGAGAGCGCTGGTTATTAATAATGGATGGGTGTGGATTTCCATAAGCTACACTGTATGTGGTGCTGCATCTGGTTTTGAATTGGTATGTGTAAGTGAGGTGTGGTATCAGACAGCAAACGGTGGGCATGAGATACATCTTCATAAAAAGTTTAAGCAGATGTACATGAAAGAGTGGTCTGTGATCTGTATTGTCCTAGATTGTTCTACATTTTCAAAAACACTTTCAGAATTTTTTTTTTTTAATTTACACCAAAAGCGCCTCGGCCAGGGAGTCTCTCTCAACATTTTTTACTGTCAGTTTCCACTGTTATCTTTACAAATGAGCTCAGGCCCCAACAGCACATATCCAAGAGACAACAGCCACAGATAGAAAATCAATTATTGATGAAATACTAGAAGAGTGAAGTATATGCAGTTATACTGATCTTCACCTCAGTGAAATGGTCCGAGCTTGGATGTGTGTACAGAGCTTAACTAACTGTGCAAAGATCAACCCAAGGGGAAATGGAGAATGACCTGGGAAGCAGGCTGGGGGGATAAGGGAACAAGGAGGACCAGAATGGAGGGAAACATGGGCTCAAAGGGAGCTCTATCCTCACCACAGGTTGTTTCCCTTTGAGTCCCTGCTCCTCTATCCTAGCCTCCTTATCTCCCTCCCTCCAAGCAAGGCTGTGACACCAGTAGGTGCTGCTGGTGGTGGTGGTCAGGTCCCCACTCTCTCTTCCCTCTAGAAGCTACATCCTGGCAGGGCACTGGCAGGAACAGCACTGAGAGCAGAGGACAGATAGACAGTCTCCTTTCTGTCTGTTCAGGCATCGCAGCAGCCCCCACTGGCCAGGAGAGAAACCCTGAGCGAGAAACCCTGCTCTATCCCTGCAAGACACATGAGAGAGATTTTCTGTGGAGCTGGACTAAGCACACAGGAAAGCCACAAGGAAATCCCAAGCAACAATTTGCAATTCCTTATTTTCAAGATTTTAATTAAAAATGACATCTGTTTTCGTACACACCCAGACACTGTCTAGGCTCCACTGAAGCTACATCTACACTGAGAATGCTACAGCGGCACAGCTGCACCACTATAGCACTTTAGTGTAGACACTCATTGCAGCGATAGGTGGGCTTCTCCCACCACTGTAGGTAATCAACCTCCCCAAAAGACGGTAGCTAGGTCGATGGAGTCTTCACCAGGGGTTAGATCAGCTTACCCACCTCTGTCACAGTGTGGATTTCGCATGCCCCTAAGAGACGGAGCTTTGCAGATGTAATTTTTCAGCATAGACCAGGCCTGAGAGAACCTGACCTAGTGTGTTGGAGAGGTGATTTTTTTATATATTTTTAGAAGTTGAAATAAATATGAGACAATGCTGCTGGGCCTTTTCCAGTGAAAGACTTCTCAGCTGCTAAGGTGCCACTAGACTAGCCTCACTAACAAAGGTTTTCCTGGTGCCACATGGGCACCCTTTGGAGAATGCTCTTTTCAGATTTATATAAATGGGGAGAGTAGATGATATTACCTTAAACATGACCACTTTTTGACAGGCTGATACCATGCGTCCGTTAATTATGGTAAGTGTAACCCAAAACGGTAATGGCAGTTGAAATTGATCTACCATGATTCCCACCAATTTGAATGGTTACGCTAAATGCTATTAAAAAGTATGGAATCTTTTTGTCTTCAATTATTAAATGGAGTAATTTATGTAACCTAATCTCAATAACCTCACTGTCCTACTGACCACCTCTCATGAAAGGAAGAGCAAATGTACAGAGCAGCGGTATTGATCGAGAATTATAAAGAACGAAAAGGCGAGGATCAGGCCTATTAACCCTTCATTACAGGAGAAAGTGGCTTGTTCATGGTTTCTTTTTCCCCCAGAGGTCATGTCCTTCTTTCATTTCTTGGGTCAGGTTTCAGTCTGACAAGTGGTAATTGATTCCGCTGCTGGTTAGGCTGGGGAAAGTGGGAGATGAAGTTTCAGTGAAAACAAATAGCACTTCGCAGGTCTGACCTTTCCTCTTAAAGCTTTTGTTGTGGTTTACTTGGGATGTGCAGTTTAAAGACTCTAAACCAGAGTGGTCTATCTGTGCAGTTTTGAATAATCTCCTTCACAAGCTTTAGACTTAACAGTTAAAAGAAAAGTTCTTTCTTCTGATGGCACCCTAGAAGTGTGTGTGTTTTCTTCATCTACTTTCCTTTGCATAAAATTTTACCATATGATCCAGCAGCCATTTTTACCAATGCAATGAGACTCAGAAATCAGTGTTTGAATGTTCTGTGATACCAATATTTTGCGGTTACGAACAATGCACTAAAATATAACAGCAGCTCTCTAAGCTCATAATTTCTCCTTTGAAGCCACCTTTCTAAGATAGGACACCTTTACCATCTGTTGGTGGTTGTTTTTCCTGCTACAGCCCTACCCTTCTTCCACCTCAGCAGTAATTTACACCATTTTACACTCACATTTACTTATGCCAATTTACAGATGTGTAATTTACATTATTTAAGTCAGTTCTGAATTTGCCCCAGATTTCTTAAACTATTCTGGTTCAGTATAAACAAATCTTTTTTCTGAGTCTCATTTTGATATCAGAAATTGATGGTAATATAGTTATTTCAACTGACAATGAAAAACATATGAATGCAAAAAACAAAAATATCATGATCTGCTTGTGACTCTTTATGCTGTAGATAGAGTAAAGGAAAATAGCCACAGGGGCTCTATGCAAATATTTTCAGTTAAGAACATCTCTCAAAAATATTTTATTTACAAGCATGTTGTTATTGCCAAAGTGAATCTTTATTTTAAGGTGTTCTCAGAAGAGTGCACAGTGCTAATATTTTAGCTAAAGCAACCAAAATGTTGCAACCTCTACATTTTGCCAACAACAAGCTGTTTTTAAGTGGAAAGGTTTACTTCATTTTCTCTCATCCAGAGTCCTCAGACTCTGTCAGAGCCCTGGTGTTCCTCCTCCTCCACTTTCTCTTGTGTACTTTACAGACCCACAATTCCCGAAAGCCCAGGCACGGTCCCCTGGCAGAATACAGGCCTGGGTGGGACTCCATTTGGAGTTCATTGACACTTCTGCCAACCCTTGGGTTCTTGCTGAGTGACAACAAAGCCAATCCAAAAAAATCTGGGGCTACCTGCAATCTGAACTCCCCAGCCACAATGCCAAAGTGTACAGCCTTCTCCACCAACTCCATCTGCCACAAACCTGCTTGTTAGAGAGGGTCACGCCCATGAGGAAGGAGAAGTCAGGGAATGGGTCATGTGTACAGACCTGGAGGGTGTATGTGTGAAGAGATCTGGGGGAGAGAGCACTTTGAAGATTTTCTTTTAAACAGGAGCTGGGGGAACTGGTGAAATGCCACTGCCAGAGCTGTGATAAACAGGAAGGCACCCTGATTCACCAGGGAGTTCACGCTATCACCACAGAGCTCAGTCAACATGAATCAGCTCACACTCTGCACCAATACACCAGAGTAATATCACCATGCAGTGATTATCACACAGGTATTTCAAGCTGTCCTGGCTGGAGTGAGGCCCGAACTTCTAATCTGCCCCTCACCCCTGGTTAAAGAGATGGGTTTCCATTGCATTGTCTGAACCAGCCCTGCATGGCCCGAACCAGCCCTGCATGGCCCACTCTCGCTGTCCCAACACTGAGTTCTCAGGTCCTGCCCCCTAAGGAGAGAGGCCGCAGAAATAGCTAGATGTGACACTGACAAGTACTGTTCTGAGGCTATCGGGCCAGCACCACCCCCTTTTTCCTCCCTTGACTCCTCCCCCACAACTGCATTTTTGGGGAATTTTATTGATAACTGGCAGTTGGTTACATATGATAAATAGCCCTCTGGTTAGCCTCCCTTCTTTTGTTCCAAGTCTGGAAGGTTTCCAAAAGGACCCCCATATTTTGGATACATATTTTAGATTGTGTCAGTTAGGATTTCAACATTTTCTTAATTTTCCTATTACTTTATTGTCCAGTCACTGTGACGGGTTTGGTCACAGAGACCCCCTTGGTACTGTCACCTGACATGCTGAAACTACCTCTGAGCCTGTTTTCTCTGCCAGCTTGGGACTCCAGAACCCTGCCTTGTTGAGCCAGAAACACTACTCCACTGCAATACAGACCCAGGGTCTGAACCTCGTCCCCAAAGCTGCAGGCTTTAACGGAAAACCACTCAGCAGATACTCCAGTCTCCAGCACCCAGACACCCAGTTCCCAATGGGATCCAAACCCAAAATAAATCCATTTTACTCTGTATAAAGCTTATACAGGGTGAACTCATAAATTGTCCGCCCTCTATAACGCTGAGAGAGAGAGAGATGCACAGCTGTTTGCTCCCCTAGGTATTAATCACTTACTCTGGGTTCAATAATAAACAAAAGTGATTTTATTAAGAATAAAAAGCAGGATTTAAGTGGCTCCAAGTAATAGCAGACAGAACAAAGTAAATCACCAAGTAAAATAAAGCAAAAACACACAAGTCTAAGCCTAATACATTAAGAAACTGAATACAGGAAAATCTCACCCTCAGAGATGTTCCAATAAGCTTCTTTCTCAGACTAGACTCCTTCTTCGTCTGGGCCCAATCCTTTCCCCGGTACAGTTCTTGTTAGTTCCAGCTCAGGTGGTAACAAAGGGGATTTCTCATGACTACAGCCCCCTTTGTTCTGTTCTACCCCCTTTTATAGCTTTGACACAAGGCGGGAATCCTTTGTCTCCCTCTGGGTTCCCCACCCCCTTCTAAATGGAAAAGCACCAGGTTAAAGATGGATTCCTGTTCAGGTGACATGATCACATGTCATTACCCACTCGCTGGGACACACGTATACAAGAAGTCTTACAAGTAAACAAAGCCAACCAATTGTCCTGGTTGATGGGAGCCATCAAGATTCCAAACCACCATTAATGGTCAACACTTTGCAGAATTACATTAGGACCCCAGAGTTATATTTCATATTTCCAGTTTCAGATACAAGAATGATACATTCATACAAATAGGATGACCACGCTTAGTAGATTATAAGCTTTGTAATGATTCCTTACAAGAGACCTTTTTCATAAAGCATATTCCAGTTACAGCATATCCACACTTATAAACATATTTTTACAAAAATATGGAGTGCAACGTCACACCAGTCAAAAGAAAAATCTTTGTTTTCTTTTTTGATATTACCTTTCGATTAATTTAGATGATAGGATGCGAGTCATACAGACAGCATTTTCCTCTACCATCGTTTGGAAAACTCTGAACTATCTAAGTAAACAGCATGTTATATTTCTTAACCATGTCTCAAAGAAGGCCTGAGTATGCACCATTCTTGTCTCATCTACAACAGAACAAAAAACAAACAAAATGAAAGTGTCGTTCAATTCTAGTATAATTCTCTGTCAGGAAGGCAGCATGCTGTGAGCCAGAGTACATCGCGAGCATGTTGACACTGCACCTGAGAGCAAGCCTCGCAACCCCGGTCCACAGACTTGTGCCCGTGAGGGTCACACCAACACTCTAAAAATAGTTGTGTAGGCATGGGGTTTGCATTGGCGCTTTTGGGCTTTGAAGTCGGGGGTGGGGCTTGAGAGCCTGAACTGCAAGATCTACACAGCTATTTTTAGAGCACTAGTACAAGCCCAACTAACACAAGTGTGGACCCAGGCTGGGAGACTCACTCCCAGATGCAATGTACACATACCCTAAGTGACAAATCTTGCATTCGCCTCCAAACTTAGCCCTGCAGCCATGGAAGGTCCTTTCAGTGACTGTTCTTCTGTCGGGGGAAACAGACCCTACAGCAGTCGTTCAGGGCTCTGCAGTCCCTGTGTTCCACTTCAGCTCCCTCTATACAAACCTAGGGATGTTGAGGGAAGGCAGAGGAATAGCCAGGAATGATGTGCTTCACCCCAGATCCATTGTGCAAAACTCCCACAAAGCTAAAGTGAAATGCCTATTCCTACAGACCATGAACCTCTAGCAGGAGCTGCACTGGTGCTCTGCACATAGACAGAAGCAAACCACCACTGCTAAGGCCCAAAGAACAAAGCATATTTACTGTGCTTTGCACTGCAGTCCTTGGTTTGGCCCAGAATGTTTATATTACAGTAGGGTTCAAATTGATTCGAAGGAGTGCACAGTGGTTAAAGAAGAAAAGATTAAAATCTTTACATGTTCAAATAACTCCTAAGCAATAAAATGAAAAGAACATAAATCTCTATCATTTAGCCTGGACTGGACTGTTTCATAAATACTGGAATATTTCTAAATTGTGAGATTAGTCCAATAATTTTGAAGGCTTATATTTAAAATGTTTCAGGGCAAATGTGCTGGCTCATGTATATACAGTAAAAACATTAAATGAAGGAAAATGACAAAGACCTTAAATCATAAACAGCACCAAACTGTGAATCCAGATGTGCTATGGATCTTCAATCTAATAAAATCTGTGATATTACACAACACATCTCATATAAAGCTTTTATAGTTGAAGAAAGAGGGAAGCAAAGAACATATGGAAAGGGACAGTCACATTTTTCAAGCTGAAACTTGACATACCTTAAAATTATAAGACAGTGGTAAGATTTAGAAGATTAGATATTTGCTACAGCACTCTGTATAGTATAAAATCTATTTTTTAAAAGCAGTAATACCAAATTTTCCATGTTGATGAAAGAGGAATTTAATTAGGTCACTAAAAAAAAGGAACAGTTGTAATATAAAACATTTCTGAAAAGGAAATTCACTCTGCAAAACCTTTGACTAATCATAAAGTGATGCAGATTTGAAAGGAAATACTCTGATTATATTTTTACCCATCTGGGAAGTCAGATGTTTGGAAATACCCAGAATTTTTCTAAATATTTCCTGCTGTTCATATAAAAACTCCTCATGTACTTAGAAACCATGGCCTGATTCTGATCTCTCACCAGTTTTACACAAGGATAAGCCCATTGACTTTGTTGGAGAGACTTTTAATTTCCCTCGTATAACTGATACCATGATTGGGCTCAAAGTGCATATAATGAGCCTCATTATACACTGTGTTACTTCTTTGTTACCCAAGTGCAACTTCCGTTAAATCAATGCACTTACATAGGCGTAAAACTGGAGCAACACAGTGGTGCTAATTATGGCACCTATTTGCAGCTGCTGCACTAATTATTTTTAAAAATTTGCCCTTAAAAAAATCAAGATTGGAAAAGTTGAAAATTATGTGCTAAAATCTGCTCTCAGTGACATGAATAGAAATCCAAAGTAACATCAATTGTATGAAGGAGTAACCTTGGATTTACATCAATGTAACAGAACAAAATTTGTCCTTTCGTGTTAAGAGTAAGTACAAAAAATCAAGGAGGAAAAAAAATGAGGCATCAGTGTTTTCTATTTGTTTTCTCTTAACATTTGTGAGTGACTCTCATGAATGCATAGGCCAGGAAAATAGTACCATCACTTTGAGTCAGGTGTACTTAGGATCAAGCACATTGTAATTGCTTAAGAACAGGGGAAATGCAACATTATTTTCCAAGAATGAATGCCGTAGGTATACTTTGCCCCAGACATCAAATACATTAAAAAGAAACGTCTGGTCATCTTAACCCAATACCATTTTGTGCAAAATGGCACATTCTATAAGTAAATTCACAACAAGCCATGTTTGTCACTCTCCTGGGTATGAAGAGAGGATTTACCAGGTCAGGCAAAGTGCTAGATCTGTCTTTTTGAAATAGTTGGATTTAGGTACTGCTTTTTTATTTTTAAGGTCCACTTTTAATGAAAATTTTAAACACAAATAAGCAGGAGCAGCAGCATTTGCCAAACAAATCTTTTAGGGCTTTTTTTCCTCTTTGGAAAAAAAAACCATAACAATAAAATATATGGAGTAAGCAATTATAGGGGACACCATTTGTGTTCTGCATCAGCACACCAGAGACATGAACAGTTTGATCAATGAACCACACCATAGAGTGTTACTTTGTTCAGTTTTAGAAAGAAATGGCTAGATTCTTAAATCTAGTCCAGGCTCTTTACTCCTCTCAAGTGGTACAAAATAGCTGGATTCTGAGTGTAACTGGCCAACTAGGAATTCCCCTGCCACTCAGGGCTACTGTCTTATTCCCCTTGGTCCCAGAAAGCAGAAAATAGCCACAGTGCTGTGCACTCTAACCATGCTTCTGACATGCCCCGGGTTTTACACTGTAGAACCCTGACATCAGTTCTGCATAGTCAGGATGCCATCTGCCTAGGGTGATGGTAGGGGAGGTAATGTTGCCCATTTAAAAGCCCTTATGCACCATGAAATTGGCGACAAGGGGTCAGAGTGTAACTGAGGCCTGGTTTATACCTAAACCTTACATCGGCAGCTACGTCGCTCAGGGGGGTGAAAAATTCGTGCCACCTGAGAGATGTAGTTACGTCGACCTAAACCCCAGTACTGATGTCACTAGGTCAATGGGAGAATTCTGCCATCTACCTCGCCATTGCCTCTTGAGGGGGTGGATTACCTACAGCAACAGAAAAACCCTTGCAAGTGTCATTACAAGCAGGACAGCAGTGTAGTTACAGCTGGGCCAGCATAGCACTTGTAGAGTAGACACAGCCTGAGAATCACAGCTAATGGATTATTGCTCAAGGGAAAATGAAGGCCAAAAATATGCTAGGGTGGGTTTTTTTAGGGGGGGCGGGTGTTTGTTTGTTTTTTTAAATGAACTGCTTGAGGGGATGTTCGCCTAAGTTCAAAACTCTAACAAAGTTCACCGGTCCTTCTCCCTCCCTCTCTCCGTGTTTCTTTTGTTCATTCCATGGGCTCACTCTTCCCTACAGCCTGCCCCTTTAAATTCTGGGATGAAAGCCTGTCCACCTTGAATAGCCAAAGGCAAACCCCACACTGACTGCAGTGGGGCCAGGATTCCACTTTCTGGTGTAAAGGGCAGACCTTCACAAAACCCCCATGAAAACATGTGCCAATGAGGTAGCTGGGAAATCGAAGTCTGTCAAATGCACAGGTCGATGAGGTGAATGAAAATGTTCAGAACGAGGGCTTCCTGCACCCGGGCCTCATTCTGCACATAAAACTGGCGTGTCAGAAAGAAAGGGAGGAAAACACCACGCATCCTGGGGAGGCTTTGGTGCAGAGGCCAGCCAACCCATGGCAAAATGAGATGTCCCCACTTCTAAACAGATATGTCCATCCCCTCTTCAAATAGCCACATGGCCAAGAGGCTGTGCAGATAACTGCTTGTGGCCAGGGAATGGGGATAAAAGCTGAAAAGAGCTCCTCTGGGCAGCATATACTCCCTTCTACTTTACACTTAGTCAAAGGTTCCCCATTGGCACAATGCTAGAGAGCAGGAGCTGGGGAGAAGACAGTGCAGCCAAGCTGAGAGCAGTGTGTGCTGACAAGACTAGAGCAGAGCAGTTTGGTGAAGGATGGAAGAAATTTCCTGAGGATCCATTATTTCAGGGGCTTTTTCTGTCCCTTTCCCCTTGAATACCCCTCAACACACTGTATCTTAACGTGTTCCCACAATGACTTGTGGGAACACAAGGTACACTGTATCTTAACGTGTTCCCACAATGACTTTCAGCAGTAAGTAACAAAGAAAGAAGTGCGCCATTAAACAATGTTTTAAAACAGGTGACATCTGAGGCAATTTGAGTCAAGAAAATCACCTGCTCATCCGACGCATTATGGGCCAGATTATCAAAATGTTCAGCTCTCAATCAGGCTTTAAAAGAAGGAGCCAGATTTTCAAAGGGGATCAGCACATCCAGTGATGAAAAACTCTGAAAATCTGGCCTTATTTGGGCTCCTATATGTGAACTGAGATCCTTTAAAAAACTGTGTCAGCCTACCCAGACAATATTATCTTTCCAACTAACAAAATCTCAGGGGTAGACGCCAGGGCTCCCTTTAAAGTTTGCGCAGCGCTGATAAAAACCTCAAAGACTTTTTATTTTTATTATTTTGTTCCCTTCTGTTCGTTTATAAACTAGAGGGGAATATAGGTCCCGAGATTAGTAGGACAGAAAGAAAAAGGAAAGAGAGAAAACATCAAAGGAGTCTGTAATGGGCAGGAGGAATCCAAGAGTCTGAAATGGAGCATCCCAAACAATCTGTTCCAACTGTCTTTCAAAGTGAACCTCCCATCTGCACCCTCTCCTTCTGTACTCCAAAGGGAGATAGTCTGAGATAAGGTACCTTAGAAAGAAATAAAGACATTCAGAACACAGGATAATGTTCAGTGACTTTAAAATTGGTAGATGTGTTTCATTTTTAAAGATATTTAGATCTGGTCAAAACCAATTCCGGGCGTTGGTGGACCACAATTATTTTCCCACATACAAATATCTTTGCCACTTAGAACAAATGGTAATGTCTGTGTATTACAACAATCCCTTTAGTGGAGAGATTGTCTTTTTTTCCTATCTTTATTAAGCACAATGGAGCATCAATCTCAACTGAGCCACTGATGCCACAACAACAATAGTAATCCTAGAAATGTAAGGCTGGAAGGGCCTCAAGAGGTCATCTTCTAGTCCAGCTCCCCATAACAAGGCAGGATCAAGTACAATAACAATAGAAGCCCTTATGTCCCATACAATAGCCTCTAGTGATTTTTTTTGTTTAGATACATGAGGCTTTTGAGAGAACTAAAGCAAAAAGTGAAACAGCACTTAGGTAATTTTATTTTTTGTTTGTGATGACTAATTATGTTTATTGTATCTGACACCAGTCAGGGGCACACAAGTCTTTTCTTTTCTTTTTTTTCTTTTGCCTACTACAATAGTAAAAAAGCAACACTTGCAAAAGATTTGTTTTGTTTTATTATATCTGACACAAGTCAAAGAGAAACAGCACTAAAAGCTCCATCTGTGCACATTAGCATTTTAAAAGCTCTGAAAAAAACGAGCTTTGTATTTGAACCACACAGATGTATATATACACATATAGTGAGTATGTAGCTGTATCACACAATAACATGACTTATCTGAAGGTTTCAGGGGACATAAAACACTTAGATACACAAGGAAAAAGAGGGAAGTTTGCCTTTCCAATTCTACTACGCTCCAGGTTCTCAGGTCTGCTTCTCATGACTTAATAAATTCTGAAGTTACAGGTGTGACGTTGCACTCCATATGATTTTATGAAAATATGCTAATGAGTGTGAATATCATGTAACTGGAATATGTTTCATGAAAAAGATCTCTTGTAAGGTATCATTACAAAGCTTATAATCTACTGAGTGTGGTCATCCTATTTGTATAAATGTATCATTCTTATATCTGAAACTAGAAATATGAAATAAACTCTGAGGTCCTATTGTAATTATGCAAAGTGTGGGCCATTAATGGTGGTTTGGAATCTTGATGGCTCCCATTAACCAGGACAATTGACTGTAGATGGCTCTGTTTACTTGCAAGCCTTCCTGTGAGTCAGGCCAGAAAGAATGAAGGCTTGGGGTCTCACAGGACATGTAAACATGTCACCTGGTACTGGAATCCATCTTAAACCTGGGGCTTTTCCATTTAAAAGGAGGGGTGGGGACCCAGAGATACAAAAGATTCCTGCCTTGTGCCAAAGCTATATAAGGGAGTGGAACAGAACAAAGGGGGATGCAGTCATGAGAAATCCCCTTTGTTTCCACCTGAGCTGGAACAAGGACTGTACCAGGGGAAAGGATTGGACCCAGACTAGGAAGGATTCCAGTCTGTGAAAGAAGCTTATTAGAATATCTCTGAGGGTGAGATTTTATCTGTAATCAGTTTCTTAATGTATTAAGCTTAAACTTGCTTTATTTTTCTTGGTAACTTACTTTGTTCTGTTATTACTTGGAACCACTTAAATCCTACTTTTTATTCTCAATAAAATCACTTTTATTATTGAACCCAGACTAAGTGATTAATACCTAGGGGAACAAATAGCTGTGCGTCTCTCTCTCTCAGTGTATAGAGGGAGGACAATTTATGAGTTTACCCTGTATAAGCTTTATACAGAGTAAAATGGATTTATTTAGGATTTGGACCGCATTGGGAACTGGGTATCTGGGTGCTAGAGACAGGAGCACTTTCTATGCTGTTTTCAGTTAAATCTGCAGTTTTGGGGGACGTGATTCAACATTGGTCTGTGTTTGCAGCAAGCTAGCGTGTCTGGCTTGACAAGACAGGATACTGGAGTCCCAAGCTGGCAGGGAAAACAGTCTCAGAGGTAATCTCAGCACATCAGGTGGCAGTCCCAAGGGGGTCCCTGTGACCCAACCCACCACAACTGGTGACTGACAGTTCATCATGTGTGTGTGTCCACCTGCGCAGGGGCATGTACAAGGGAGGGCAAACCAGGCACGGGGCCCCCCAATAATCGGCAGAGTCCCAGAGCTCCTCTGCCCTCACCGCAGGGAGAAAGAGAGAGAGCTCCTTGGGCCCTGGGGGCTGGGGCCAGAAGAGCTGCTCTTCCTCCCCCCTTTTATTAATACAAACCCCTCACTATAATGGCCAAATGGCTTGGAATGGAAGTGAAGAGGGAACAACAGGAAAAAGACTTACCGGTCCTTTTCCCCAGTCCAGGAAAAAGGGAAGGAGGAAAGAGAAGGAATATCTATCCCTTGACAGCAGGAGATCTTCCATCAGTGCTACTAAAACTGTTTCCATTCCACATCCTGGCCCAAATCCAGATACTGCCGGTCTAGACTATTAGCTTCAGTTAGATGAGCTCCTCTGAGCTTACTCAGAAGTGAAAGGTTGATACTGGGCAGTAGTTTGCTAGAACACATGCATAAGACATGCACAACTATGGGCTTGTCTATGCAGGGACACAAAATTGAATATGAATTAGCTAAAGGTGTGAATTTAAACTGCATTTAAAATCTCAGTGTGGATGCTTTTAGTCAGAATTAAAGTAGCCTTAATTTGATTTTATTGTAATTTAAAGTGAATTAATACTAAAATCAAATTAAGGCCACTTTAATTCTGACTAACAGCATCCACACAGAGATTTAATGCAGTTTGTTTAATCCTCTTTAAATTCACACCTTTAATTAATTCAGCCTGATTTTTCTGAGTGTGTCTACACAGCAACTAGACACACACGGCTGGCCCATGCCAGCCAACTGAGACTTGCAGGGCTCCAGCTTCAGAGCTGTTTCATTGGTGTGTAGACCTCAAAGGATCGCAGCCCAGGCTCTAGAACCCTGGGAGGGTCCCAGAGCTCAGGCTCCAACCTGATCCTGGAAGTCTACAGGATCTGTGAGCCTGAGTCGGCTGGTATGGGCCAGCCACGGGTTTTTCTTTGTTGTGTAGACATATCCCATGGGTCCCTGCATACAGGAGCCCCAAGTGTTCTACAGTGTAGAGCACAGGGTTACTTTATATATATATGAGTGGGATTATTCACATGAATAAAGTTACTCTCCTGCTAAGTGTTTGGAGGATTAGGGCCTATAGTTGCAACAAATATGGGAGATCCCATCATAATGAAAATAATATTGGAAGGGCTACAAACAAGAGCCCTTAAATAATAAGAGACTAAAAAAAAGTTAATATATAGTAAGGGGCTGCCATAAATATAAAGGGAAGGATAACCACCTTTCTGTATACAGTGCGATAAAATCCCTCCTCACCAGAGGCAAAACCCTTCCACCTGTAAAGGGTTAAGAAGCTAAGATAACCTTGCTGACACCTGACCCAAAATGACCAATGAGGGGACAAGATACTTTCAAATCTGGAGTGGGGGGAACAAAGGGTTTGTCTGTCTGTGTGATGCTTTTGCTGGGAACAGATCAGGAATGCAGCCTTACAACTCCTGTTAAGTTAGTAAGTAATCTAGCTAGAAACGTATTCATTTCTTTTTTTTTAATGGCTGATAAAATTAAGCTGTGCTGGATGGAATGTATATTCCTGTTTTTATGTCTTTTTGTAACTTAAGGTTTTGCCTAGAGGGATTCTCTAGGTTTTGAATCTGATTACCCTGTAAGGTATTTACCATCCTGATTTTCCAGAGGTGATTCTTTTACCTTTTCTTTCATTAACATTCTTCTTCTAAGAACCTGATTGATTTTTCATTGTTCTTAAGATCCAAGGGTTTGGGTCTGTGTTCACCTGTACAAATTGGTGAGGATTCTTATGAAGCCTTCCCCAGGAAAGGGGCTTGGGGGTTTGGGGGGATATTTTGGGGGGAAGACATCTCCAAGTGGGCTCTTTCCCTGTTCTTTGTTTAAAACACTTGGTGGTGGCAGCATACAGTTCAAGGACAAGGCAAAGTTTGTACCTTGGGGAAGTTTTAACCTAAGCTGGTAAGAATAAGTTTAGGGGTCTTTCATGAATGTCCCCACATCTGTACCATAGAGTTCAGAATGGGGAAGGAACCTTGACAGGGGCAAACCTCTAAATGTTTAGATACGCCTATCTTAATCCCTTGCATGTACAGGGATGGACTGAAGATCTGATGAGAACACTCCTTGTGAGATTTCCAGTACCTCTTTGTCACAGATGGTCCAGAAACACCATGAGAGATGACTTTCTTTCAGTATTACATTTGTTTCCAGTCACAGACAGAAGCCAAGGGTGCAAGAAAATGGGGAAAAATGGGAAGGGGAGAGGGAATTAAGTGAACTGCAAAAAAGATATAGGGTTTATTTGAAGTTTTGGGAGAAATAGGACAGGCTCATTGTATTGGGGAGAATATATGAAAAGTTCATTTTATATGAACTGGTTTATCCATACAGGAAAAACAAGTCACTTTGCCCTGTGCTGTTTCACATACTTTTCTCTGAATGACAAACAACTTTCAATGGCAAAAACTTATTTTCTCTCACACAAAAAATTAAGCTTGTGCACCATGATCAGAGGGATGAAATTCACGTTTAGAATTGGCTAATCTAGCTATTAGACAGGCCTGGCATTTATTTATACTAAGAACATTTAAAGAGTCTTCAGTCCTTACTTAGGTAATACTATCAATAATGAGAGTTTTGTTTAAATAAGGACTGCAAGTTCAGGTCTCACCAATACTTGGAACTCTTTGTCAGAGGATGTTGTGAAGGCCAAGACTATAACAGGGTTCAAAAAAGAACTAGATAAATTCATGGAGGACAGGTCCATCAATGGCCATTAGCCAGGATGTGCAGGGATAGTGTCCCTAGTCCGTTTGCCAGAAGCTGGGAATGGGTGACATGGGATGGATCACTTGATGATGACCTGTTCTGTTCATTCCCTCTGAAGCACCTGGTATTAACTGCTGTCCGAAGACAGGATGCTGGGCTAGATGGACCTTTGCTCTGACCCAGTATGGCCGTTCTTCTTATGTTCTTATACTTCATTAATCCCTAGATAAATTTAAAAGGCCAAATTCATGCCTGATGTAACTTTCTTGAAGTCAGTGGAGTTACAACAATAGAGTGAGTTGACTTCAGTGGAAGGGCTGAGTTTAGCCCAGGGTAACAAATTGTTTGTTTTATCCCTGTTTTCCCCCACAAAGACTGATACTTCTACTGACACTCAAGCTATTCCTTTAAAAAGGTTCAATCTGTGTGCAATATAGTGCCTGTAAATAGGTTCCTTTTGTCATGTGCCTAAGATCAAGAATGTGAAAGAGAGGGTTCTCCTGCTAGCTGTGCTTTCTAACTACGAAGGAAAACTGCTGAGCATAGGGACCATTTCAGCTGAGAGGTTTCAGCTTTAATTGGCTCCTTGCTATCATACCTCTGCCAAGATTGTGGCTATCATCTCATGTAGCAACATTATCTCCAAAAAGGAATTTTCCACCTTCACTGTAGGCAAAGCACAGCAAGCACGATTAGCAAAAAAATAAAACAAAATAATAATAATAAATAATAATAATAATGAGGGTTATTATTACAAAGTGCTTATTTAGAAAGTAGGAGTCCCAGTAAATATCCCACAGTTTTCACATGGGCACAAGGGACTAGAGAACACTCGGGCATTATGCCATCATTCTGCAGGAGTAAGGCTGATGCCAACAGAACACAAAACTAATATTGCTTTGTGTGTGTTTATGGCATTGAAGTCAATCTGAAAAGTTAGTACCAAGTATAGATGGAAGATATTTGTAGATATTTGTGCTAAGGAAGGTAAGTAAATCCCTCTACTTCCTTTGAAAAAAAGCCTCCAAGGTCCATTTATGCCCTTCTGGGTGCTCACTGATTTTTCCACTTTACAGTCTGTCCTATTCCACACTAAATCCCATTACCATCCTATCCCATTCCTGATTAATGTTTCTCCTTTGTCTTTTTTAGATGTGCTGGAAGTGCTCAAAACTCTTAGACTGCCAACAAAATCATTCAAAATACAACAGATGTAGCAGGTCACTTTGAAATAAATGTAGTAATTGTCACCCCTTAAAAAACAAACATACATATCTTCAGCTGCTCAGATGATGTGCAAATGTTCAAGACAGCAACGCATTGGGTTGCAATATGTTACACTCCCAGCTTCTGTCTTTGTTCTCAGATTTGAGCTCAATGTGCAAGAGCTAGACCACCAGAAAGGAGGCAGCCTGAGTAACACTGAACTCTGTCCATTTCTAGAGTGGATCAGCAGAGGATGATTTATTCCATGCATAATATTTAACATGCAGAGGACTCTGTTTTCCAAGAGATATTAGCTCAAGCTGTAGGATGCTGGTGTGCCAATTAAAGCTGCTGTACATTCATTTGCTGCACAGCAGACTCCTCCACAAGACACTGGCTGATGAGCAAGAAATTAGCATGGTTTCTTTACTCCCCTTCCTGTCTGCCGATGGCATGTCTCAGAGCTGGAGTAGGTCATCCAGCTCTGTGCTCCAACTCTCCCCTTCAGATGGTTGCAACTGCATAATGTTGCTGGCAGCATTTCCCTAGCATCCTCCACAGTTCTGGGTATTCCTTTCTTTTCCCTCCCCCCAACAGAAAAGGTTAATTCAGCTCTGACACACATTCTCTTCAACTGGTTGTGGTCTCCTTTGGCTCTTTCCCTGCTCTGCTGACACCGCACAGTATCTTGTAAAGTTCCTTCCTTTCAGTGCTTCAGAACATTCAAATATTCTATATTAGCATGAAAATGCTATAAGGGAGATAGAGCAGAAGGAGTTGTGCTCCCCTACAGATGCCAGCAGAGCAGAAGGTCTCCTCTTCTTCCCCCTAGAGTGGGGAAACACTGCTTCCTTACTTCTCCCCCTCTTCCCAGGCTAGTGAGGGAAGGACTCACTGGGTATAAGTGAAAGCATTAGGACCATCAGATGCCTAGCTGAGCGGTTTCTGGGTTTCCCAGCCTTTCCTCCAGCAGCAGCAACCCCTAGCAGGAGATGGAAGAGGTGTCCCAGATTCATCCTCTTCAAGAAAGGTCCATAGAAATTAAAATTGGACATACACATGCAGGCGCAGAAAAGCACTTTTTGAGGCCACCTATGACAGAGCCTGAGACACACAAGAAAATACTGTCCTGAAGACCATCTTTTACATGCTTCTCTTGATCACCTGCATCATCTCTTCTGTTTTGGGATGGGCTTGTTGCCCCTACAGAACTGATTCATTCCATTTCATGCCAATTCAGTGAGAAGGTCTTCAGTGTTGTCTCTTAACATCAAGTGTAGCATCGTGGTGCTAAAGGACAAGATTCTGTTCATTGACAGGGATTAGAATTTTAGCCAAACTAAGGTGAGTAGAACACATTTAAAATTTTGACATGTGTTTTACTAGTCCAGCAATATCACTTCTGGTTTTGGCAGAAAACTCATTCAATGCCATTTGTAGGCCTTCCAGGTTCTTGGCAAATAATAAATAATAATAAATAATAAGGCACACAATCAATACATACAGCCCACCACATACCAGACATTGAATGGGGGTGAATCAGGAATGTTTTCCTTCAAATTTTCCTATTTCTGTGGATCTGAGCTGAAGATATTGCACAATGACTGAAGACATCCAAAGAACATAGTACAATTGACTACTCAGCTGAATCAATAACAACCCAAGTTCAGTGTATGCGATGCACATGTGGGAAAAAGTGCCTGAGGATTCTGTCAGAGAAGCACCACCTGAGCTCCATGATACTCTCCATCCATATTGCCATCATCATCATAAGTTTGTCCACAGCAGAATCTGAGATTTAACTTATGTTTCGCTAGGATATTGCATATTATTTCAGCTATTTCCTTGCCAGGCTTCTTGGTAAAGCACAAAACACATTCTGAATCAAAGTTACCAGCTGATATTTGATTCACATATCTGATCAACAGGGTTTGTTCCTGTGAGCTGTCTGATGTTGCATCAAATTATTGAAAAGGAGTTGGCCTCTTTAACTTAACCTGGGATTGTTTTCATGACTTTCCCTGCACATTCTTGAATAAATTCATTTTAGCTCTCAGGTGATAAGGAGTGTACTTAAACTCTGAGATTGCACTTGTGCCTTTTTCACCTGGTCAACATGGTTACCCAAAATCTAATCGTACTTGGCCAATAAATCAATAATACCCAAAAACTGCCATTGGATTTATCACCCAGCTTGCAACTTGTGCCATGGAAGGCTAATCCTCATTCTCCAAGAAACAAAAGAAAATATTGTTCAGAATTCCATATCACTTCTTTTTCATTTCCAAAATTTATCTCCAATATTGAGTGGATGATTTTACCACCTTTCATTTATCTTCTTGCATCCATCCATTTTATATAGCATGTTCTCTGTGTGTTGCTTTTTTCATGGTCAGGGATTTGCTTATACAGCCAGTGCCAGCTGTGATGTTCAGTCCATCCAGTGAGTATGGCTAAGGTTGGAAGAACACCTTGACTTGTTGCATCCTGAGGGAAAAGTTGACGTGGACTGCAACAAGCAGTATGCTGTGTCACTGCTGTCAAGTTCAACTTTTACACATTTAGGAAGAGTGTAGGTCAGAAGTGCATAAGGAAACAGCTTTCCTTTGGTATCCCATTCTGGATGGATTTTTATCTTACCAGTTAAGAAGCACAAATTTATTTATGTTAACCTGTGTTACAGGTCCTGCACTTAAAAGAATGTTCTCAACAGAAAAATTAGGTGTTCATCCTTATCCTCTAGATGTTCTTCCTCCGCCTCCTCCAAATGTGCTTCTGCTACAGCAGAACTCAGAGGTTTAACATCAACTTTCTCTCTTTCCCCAGTCCTTGGTTTCCATCCAAAATATTCTAGAGCTCTTTTCCCTGCTCCTTGTACTGAAAATTTTCTCTGCCTTTCCTTTCTTTTTTTGGGCACCTGGCTTGTATACACACTTCACATCTGACTGTCTGAGGATAAGTGGAGTTCACGGCAGCATTGCCAGTATCGTGGAAGTTTCCCTAGCTCTAAGGCCATGCTTCCCAATCAGAGCTGCTGCAGGAAGCAGCCAAACAACCTCCTCCCACCCACCTCCACCCAATTCTGACAGGAGGGGAGTGGGAGGAGGGAGCAGAAGAAGCCCAGCAGCTCAGAGCAGCTCCACTCCCTCCTCCCCATTTCCCTCCAGTGGGTGGGGACAGCTCCTCTGCTCTTTACCCTCTCCCGCCCCCAGCAGCACATGGCCCTGGAAGGGAGAAGGAAGGGGGACCCCTGGATCTGTCCCTCTCCACCTGGAAGGGGGACAGGAGACTGGGGACCCTGCAGCAGGCCCCTCCCCAGTCTAGGAGGGGTTGAAGAACCTCAGGAACAGCTGAATTGATGGAAATAAATCAATTTATTAGGGAGAAAGAGAAATTGTCTGAGACTGAGTCTCACACTTTTCCTAACCCGTTGGAACTGACAATTAATTATGCCATCCATTAGCTTTTGACAACTGAGTTTATTTCAATAATATCTTTTCGTTAAAGTTTCTGTCTTAGATAATAATGTTATTGAACTCATCAGCAGTAAAGCTGGATATATACTGTGGGAGAAGCAGGATGGAGTGTGGCCCCAGGAAACACGATGTAGTGGGGCCCCAAATTTCTCTTGACAGGCCTGCATGTGTAGGAAGCAACATATATACCAGATCTCTCATCACCTGACTTCTCTCTTCCAATTACATCCTTTCCACATCTCTAGTACATTTTATGTAGAAAGGAAATGCTTGTCTGTAAATTACAGTTCCCACACCAGTGTGCGTGTCTAGCTCTCAGGCCCTCCGGATACAAGTTTCTTTTCATTTTTAGCTGACTGAAGCTCTGCCTAAAATCTCAACCCCAGATTGCCAAAGCCCATAAAAGTCAAACAAATGGGTTCCATGCAAATAGGCTCTTTGGTTTTATTATTCATCTGGTTGTTACCACAGCCCATGGCACCCTCATTCCTTAGCTGCATTGGAAAACTGTCTTTTGCAGCAACCTTTGGGCTCATTTTTATTCATTTGGCTCCTAGACAGTATAAATATCTAGAGAGATAAATAAATTAAGTATCTGCTTATTGTCACATGACTTCAATAACTCTTTACGTTTGCCATTTACACAAGAACAAAGCATCTGTTTTCAATAAAGATTTAATTTTCCAATTAAAGTAACTAAACAAGAACAAATATAAAATCTACATAACAGAGAAAGCAGAATGACTTTTACATTAAGATCCTCCATCTTGAATCCCCTAACAATCCTGCCCCCCATCACTCAGGCAGGACTAGAATATTTGAAGTTCCAAACAAGAAATTATAGAATCATTGCTACATATGTCAATCTGCCATATAGACCCAAACTGCAGGTTTCACTCTTCCTATTTTGTTTCGCACAGAATCTCACTATTCTCTCACCCTCTATTATCCTCTCTCCCAGCATATATGAAAGGAAAGAAATAGAGAAGGATGGTGTGTAGTTTGTACCAAACACTTGTTTTTTTTCAATGATTTTAGAACATAATATTCCTTTGTCTCTTTTCTACCCACTTTCTCACCAGCATCCCAGCTTAATTTGTTTAGTCACTTTTAATGGGTTTCATTCTCTCCCACACTGCTTTTTCTGCATCCTGCTTCTCAGCCTCCACTAATGAGAGCAGAAGCAGGCCCATAAATTCAGCAGCAAAACTTCTGTTGACCTCAATGGGAGCAGGATTGGGCCCTTTGTGAACCAATACTTTTCTTGTCTACACTTCCTATCAGAGGGCATAAGCCACTGCTTCTACAAGTGTTGATTTATCTTAGAGGTGATCTACCGTGGGCCTAATTCTGCTCTGCCTTCCCTGATGTTTAAGACACACCTGTGGAAAGTGAGTGTGAAACTGTATCAAATGCAAACAATAGTTTCATACCCTTTTTGCACAGGTGTAGTGTCTGTACTGTGCAGGGCCCAGTTGGAGAATCAGACCCAATTTCTGCAGTGAAAAGCAGAAACTGAAAGTAGGAGGAGGGAAACATATTACAGCATCATCTAGAGGCATCAAACTGAGGTCAGGTGCTGTGTTATACAACACATAAGAGGCAATCCCTACCCTGAGGGGGTTATAATCACAGCAGCAAGACGACAGACAAAGGGTGAGAGATCAAGCATAGAACTCACCCAAGGTAACAAGGCCGGTCAACAGCAGAGAGGGAAATAGAATGTGGGTTTCTTACCTCCTACGCAGTGCCCTGCTACCTAGGCCATATTGCTAGTTTATATACCATATAAAAGGACCTCTGCTTATGCCTCCTTAGCTTTTGGGGTGTTTTAGGTCTAGTAGAGAACAAGAACCTTAAATCTTCCTTGGGAGAAGAGTGTTTCCCTGAGTGATTTTAGCCTGCCAAAACAGTTGAGGTTTACAAACCAAAACTATGAGATTCATCTATCCCTATTCTCAAGCAATTAACTTGTCTTGAAGTATTTTAGTTATTCTAAATTAACTTTTAGGTTAAAGGTCAAGGCCTGGATTTAGAGTAAGGAATATTAAACAATTATAAGCCTATGTACATGTATTTGAGCAGGTATATTCTCAATGAAAAAAGCAGTTGTCTTTAACACTAGGAGGCCATTAGGCAAAGAAAGTTTCCTGATGGGAATACAAATTAAAAAGTTCTGAATCATGGCACTGTCTTATGAAGGATGAGTGCATATATATTTTTTAAAAACACTTTCCCTTTTCATATAAAAGGACTGTTTATTTCATCAATGCTTTATTTATGAATGCCCACACTTAGCTTTACAAAACATCTATTCAAACATCAGTGACTCAGAATTTTGGGACTTTCCTGCTTGTCTGGGAATAATGTTTATAATACAAACGTCTAGCTAATGAAATGCTATTTTCCATGCGTCAGAGATCTGTGTGTCTGTTGTAAGCAAACAAGAAAGTAGAATCAGTCCTTTCCCTTTGTTCTTGGAAACAAAGAATGAAAGTTGCAGTACTTCATTTTTAGAAGATAGTGACAGATCCTGTTTTGAGTAGGCAGAAGTATTTTCCCACATGCTTTTGCAGAACCAGGGAAGTTAGCATAGCATTTTCAAAGTTAGCACAGCACTTGCCCTCAAGTCCCTAGACATTCTAGGCTTCTTAAATTGATTTTAAAACTGTGCTCTTTGATGCAGGGTGGCACCATCTTTTTGGTCTGTGTTTGTCCTGGTTAAATTTTTACTTTAATTACAAACAGTATCAGTCATCTGGATTAGGAAGGGTACTTCACAGCTGGAGCCCAAATGGTTTTACTGAGATATACAAAGAGAAATGTTCAACTTAGCAGAGTGCATCTCCTGACTTGGACTTAAGAAGCTCATTTTGGAGAGCTTCTGCATAGGGATCATAAGTATTTCATTTCCAACCATAGAGTCATAGGACTGGAAGGGACCTCGAGAGGTCATCTAGTCAGGTCTCCTGCAGAACCAGAAATGTTGCAGGATGTGCAAGACTCCAAGTCCCATCGCTAAGGGGGAAACCCCATTGATTGGCTACGCCCTCTCTGTGTTTGGCCATCAGAGAGCATTTGTTACATGGCACGAGTAGGAAAGGTAGATCACTTGGAGAAGGCTTCACCATTCCTGCTGTGGCTCAAGGGTATGAAATAGTGAGTATAAGTTTTATGATTTAGCGAGTTAATGAGGAAAAGCTGATGTGCCCAAGTAGAGAGGTGGCAAAACTTTTTGAGTGCAAACACCAAAAATAAGGTGGGCGCTTGTTGAGTGAGTTACTTAGCGAGGCTTCTTTTGTCCCTGCCTTCTCTTTCATGCTTTTTTCTGTCCTCACTGCTAATTTCAAATCCCCGAGATGCAAAGCTCTACTCTGGGCACATACCAATGGAGGCTCCATTTTTAAAAGGAGCCTAAAGCAATGAGATGCCCAACTCCTATTTTGAGGCTCAGACACCGAATCCTCTTTGGCTACCTTTGAAAATCACAACCGTAAGTGGCATTGCATGCTATGGGTTCACTGCTCTTGCTTCACAGCATAGCCCTGCTCATTCTCATGCTACAGCAGACCGTGATATGGGTAAATGAGGAGTATGGCAGCCAGGTGGAAGACAAATCCTCCTTCATAAACAGGACTAGGAGCAACCCAGAAACAAGAGGGCACACCCTCCAATACCTCTCCTATTGCCCCAGGTTACGTTTCACACCCCTTATTCCTGACTGCAGGAGCAGTGCTAGTCCCACCACTTTGGCATCATCACAAACAACTGTCTTGCCCCTGGAGGGGTAGAATTTGGATGACATTCAGTGTCAGGAATCCCTTCTTTAAAAAAAGAAATCTCTACAACAGAGGCTAATACAAAGGATGCAACAGGTGCATCAGAGAGACAGTATATTAGCATCCACTTTATTCCTTGGAGATTCCTTTTGTTTGATTTACATCTCGGACCCTTCAGGGAAACTGGAGTTATTTTCAGCAACAGAAAATGAGTGGAAAAGAAAAAAAAAACACAAAAGAAAGACTCAGCCACCCATTTAAGCCTTAAATCCGTACAGGTTCATTAGCATCAGTCTACCCTGAGGTAGAGGGACACATCACCACCTCTGCTGCTTTATAAAACATTTTTCAATAAACCCTAAACGTGAAGGCTACATTATTTTATAGTATTCCAGTGTCCAGCCTAAGAGTCTAACTTACTTGGAGAAGTTATTTTATTCATCATCAGCCAAAGCAGATTTTTACTTTGTTTTCATTTATTTAAAAACGAAAGGAAATGGTGTATTGACCACAGATTCCGTTCTCTTGGCTGAGTTAGCATACTGAAGACCCAAGGAAGTTAAAGCACCCCATAAGGTTCTATTAAAAAATCATTGGCCCTATCCTGAAGGTGTCTACTTTCAACTCCCACTGATTTCATTTGGAGCTGAGGCACATAGCAGTTCTCAAAGTGCTAGACACCTTTCAGCATCAACTTTAGCCAATAGATATTTGAATTTTGCTTTCACTTGCTCTCATGAGTATTAACACTCATACCTCTCACACACTCCTCATCTCAGCAACTACATTCATCTTCTTTCCAGGACTTCATCCTCTTTGAAACAATTATATCAATTTCACTTCCTTTATTCATTTCTAGTTATTTCCCCTACTTAAATTCTCACTTGTTTTGATCTCTCAACTACATCCCGCATTCTGTACCTGAGGCAGAGCCTCCATGGTGGAGCCACAAACACAGAAGGTAACATTCGATTTTCTGGAGGACAATGGCTCAAAAAAGGTTTTTCTGAAGACCCAAGGAAAGTGATCTTAAAATTCCAGTGTAAAAGGACACTGTCTCCAGAAGACAAAGGACTGATTTGAACGTAACTTGTCACATTCAAGATCCAGTTTGATCCATTGCTACAATAGACAGATATGTTAGTGCCCTGTATCCTGGGGCTCATCCAACATGCAGTAAAAATCAGAAGTGGTTTGGCCATTGAATTTGTGGGGATCCGAATCTGGCCCTCTAAATTGAGAAGCTGGGAGGGAAACGTGATTTGTTGTAAATGCCACAAGGAATCAAATTAAAGGAATTATAATAATTGATTTAGTGTCAGACAATACCTTGAATGTGAAGCCAATAAATTCTGATGAACTGCAGTAGATACCTTACCGAGAAGGCTTAATAGCATACCCTCATAGCTTCCATTAACCATTTCAATGCTAAGTGGCCATGTGTCCTGAAGATGGTTTAATCGGCTGTTGGGGGAAGAGGGGTTTCATTTCCTAGGCATCCTATAGTAGTTTAGTAGTGCAGCAGCTTTCAAGACCTAAATCTACTGCCTAAATAGAATCAGTCATAAAATATATCAAGTATTCACTGTGGGAGAGACATTATGGTCTAGTAGTCTAAGGACATGACAAGGAAGCAGGATTCTTGAGCTCTAATCCTGGATCTGCTGCTAGGTTATTTTGTGACCTTGGGCATGTCCCTTCTCTTCTCTGCTTCTATTTCTCCTTTTGTAAAAGGGGGGGAAACACTATTTACCAGACTACCTCATGGAGTGTTCTTAGGATTAGTTAAAAAGACCTTACCTTTTTTTTTTTAAACTGATGTCAGATAGATAAGTTAAAAGTAGATACTACTCCTGCTTCCAAACCTCCTGCCAAATTTTGTGGGTTTACAATCATATTTTTAAAAAAACATATTTCTCTCTGCTATTGTCTTTTGAAAGACTCCCAGACAAGGGGGGAAACTAATTGCCTTCTTAGCTCGATATGAAGGGGTTATCACACCACAAGAGTGCCTCCTTATGGCCAGGCATGGTGTAACAGCTGCCTTTCACTCTGGTGCCCCCTACTGATAGTCACTGTAGTGGTCTCTCATGTAACTTGGCCCTCCGGCCAGGTCACAGTATTTCTTACCCCAAAAGGGGCAGACAAAGATCAACAAGCAAGAGTCCAAATAATAATTCAAAGACCTCATGTCAGGTCTCTGGCCCCCAATTCTAGGCTCATGCCACATTGCGAGTGGCTGCTAAAGAACTCAGGCACCCCCTCTACACTGGATTCTGTAGCTGACAGCCAAGGTTCACACAATCCCACTCCTTGCTGCTGTTTCCCTAGGCTTCTTCCTACCCAGCCTCCCTCAAGCTCTCTTTCCCACAACTTCTCTGGGTTGACCCTTCTTTCAGAACTAGGATCTCAGCCACTCTTCTCCCACTGGGTTTCCTCCTCACCTCTTCTCCGTTCCCAGAGAATGACTGCAGACTCCCTCCCTGCATCCCCTTTCTGCTACAAACTTATGCTAACCATAAGTCCTGCCCACCTGGGTTTCATGATCAATTGAGCCCGGCTCTCCTTCCACGTGGACTCAGGCCCACATTAACCCATGCAGTGCCCGTGTGGGGTACACACCCAATCACACCCGGGCAAAAAGTAAAACAGATGATGCACAAATTACTGTTGACTACACAATGCAAACAAACTGAAAAAAGAAACTCGTTTTGTTTCTAATCTCTCAGTTAAAAGTAACACTAAACACTACTATAACAAAAGGAAAATAAATTAATTCAGAAATGTAATTAAGTGGATGGTCCTTTTAACATTTTACAGTGCCTTGAAAACATTGTTATATTTTGCTCATGTTCCTTGAGTGAACGGGACATGGTACTAAAACTTTCGCTGAGACATGTCTATAGGTCTATAGCAGTGAAGAGGTTAAAGAAGATGTGCTTCACCAAACCCTTATGCTATTGGTGCATGGGATCTTTGGGGATATGGTCCCAGACAGTATGCTTAGTTTAATTAGAGTGGTTTAGTTTTACAGTTCTTCCAATGTATTATAAAATTCATAATTTGCTGTCAAGCCTTCTGTAACATATGGAATAAAAATAGACATTAAAACCATTAATAAGTGAGGGCTCATCTCTGTAACTCGTTTGGACAGCCAGTTTACCATGGACAGTATGGTATATGCATTCTTTTTATTGGGCAGAAGAATACTTGCTAGTGCTTAAACAAGGTGATAAATATTTAACATAAATGTAATAGATGAACTGCTGGATATAATCATTGCTTCATTATCTGTTAGGGCCCATGTAGTGCTAAAATCTGTAATGTCATCTAAGATACAAATCTACTGTGTGGAACATTATTGGAATTGGAGTCATCATAAGAAACTCCTGGTCCTGGAAGGCTCTCTGAAATTGTTTAGGGAGCAGTAGGAGAACAACGTGCACTCATGTCTGCCAACATTCCTTGTTTCCATCGGTTTGTCTTCTGTTGTTTATTATCCAATACCATTCAGCCTTATAAAAATCTGAACAAAAAGTGCATTGGGCACAGCAGTTGTTACAATTGGTGATTAATGGCTGACCTGTCTGGCACCTCCAACTAAGTGGGAGAAGGAACTCAGGTGAATTTCTCTGATTCGTTTGAACTTTATGGGTTTGAAATATACAACTGCTGCCGTAACTTCCAAGTACAGCTCCGCAAGCAAGGTTCTTTGTAATGACTCTGGGCTGATGTGGACTCAGGTGGTGTTGCAAGGCTTTGTTGAAGCCTTCCCATATTTTTCTATTAAAAAGGATTTCTGAACGCTTTTTTGATATTCGTTTGGATGCCTCCAGCTCCATCAAGGTCAAGTTCACCCTTGTAAATGGTGCCTCAGCCTCGTGCTGGCTCTGTTTAAGCACCTAAGCAGTGCACAGGATTTGGCCAGGCTCTCTCCTCCTGGAGTGTGAAATTCCTTCCTACACATACTCCCATTAGCATTAATTAGGGGTGGGATTCATGCTCATGCACCAGAGCAAGACTATACTTAATGGTATTTCAAAATGAGTGATTTTTTTCAAAGATGACAATCCATTCTAAATAAAAAGTTAACCGCTAAATGAAGTTAGTCATTTCTTCCCTATAAGAAAGCCCTTTCATTCCTGAAGTTTGTGTTGTCCATCTCCTACGGAGCTAAAATCTTGGCCGATAATGGTCATTCTGTATCGCCTGCAGAAAGAGATAACTTCTAAAGAGACAAGTGGCAACGAGAGAGAGAGAACTTCACAGAACAGCACAAGACTTAAGTGTTTCCTTTCCTGTTGGGACCATAGCCATTTTCAGAATGAAATGGACACCTTAATCCAAATCCTTGTCTAATAAAATTTTGCCATTGATTTTAATGAATTCTGGATTTGGTCCCTTTTAATACTCAGTACAGGTTTTTTTGTATCTCAGGAACAGGACTATGAGATAAATATCTAATACTGAGACAGTCAGCTTCAGAAAGATGGATAATGTTTGTTACATCTGTAAATTTTAAGGAGTTCCATAAGTTTGTGTTTAATGTTGAAGAAATTGTCATTTCAGGCCAGCGCAAAAGTTACAAACTAGATTGAAATATAGATTTTTAATTAATGAGATGGCTTTTTTGAAGCTGCAGCACTTCCATATAATACAGTGTAAAATTCCTTGTAAAAAAAAAATGATTCATAGAGAACATGGTCTAAGATAGATTATCTTTTTAAATGGAGTCAGAATGGCTGGGCATTGGCCTAACATTGTAGTTATTTGGTGCCAACACTTAGATCCATACACGTGAACTGGATATAGACATAAGAGCTTACTAAACAAACTGGACAGAGTCCCAGTGGGAACACTCAAAAGTGTATTAATCAAAGTCAAACGGCACAGCAAATTGAACCGGTTCATTAATTATGAAAATTCTCTCACAAAGTGACATGTTGTTAACTGTGTGGAGGCTTAACACATTTTCATCACTAAAGCTTTTTTACTCTGCTCTGAAATACAGTATTTAGTTATGAATGGAGGTTCTCTTTTTTCTGCCTCTTCTTTGGAATTCAAAGACATACATGCTATATTAATATCTTATGTACATGGTTATCCACAACATATTTACACAAGAAAAGTTTATTTGCAAAGATAATATAAGTATACACACACACAATGAGAGAAACAAAAAAAGTTCAACTCAGCAACTTGGAAGAGTGAACTTTGGAAAGGAAAATTCTATATGTGAAGCCAGTTACAATATATGAAAACCCTGTTAACCTGAAAATGTAGGAGAAAGACGTGTTCCTGTCCCAGAAAAATCCATTTTATCAGGATTATTCAACTCACCCAGGTACATAGTGTTCCAGCCAAGATCTTTTGTGCTACTTAAGCTGTGCAGTGCAGTTATATAGTAGATGGGCTGCAGATAGAACACCCACCGAAAGGCCTCCACATCCCTTGCGTACTACAGAGTAGTCCCCACACCAGTTCCTCATAGGTCACTGTAGACAGGTACCACCCCAGGATGCCCCCACATGGCCTGGGGTATCCTTGCAGGCATCTTTCCTCGGTTTCCCTCTGAGCTCCCACAAGAATCCAGTCATGGTCATGGTCTTTGAAACAATATTCTGCCTCTTCTGGGGTCTATATTGTTAAATATAATTTATCTCCCAAAAGGCCCTTTTCCACTCTCCCCTCAGGTTTAGAGTTCCCAGTCCTTTTCCTTGGGACTGTGGCTTCAAGTCCTGGCCTTTCCATCCCATAGCTCACCCTTCAAGTTTAGGGTCATAGCCCTTATGGGGACTGAGTTTCCAGTCCTAGCCTCCCTGGCCCATAGACTCTCCCCTTGGGTTCAGAGGTTGCATAGCCATCTTTCCTGGGGCTGAGTCCTGGTTGAGTTCCTTCTCTTCAGCAGCTCCTCTCACAACTATCCACCTCATTGGACTTGTAGCATCCTTTTGAGCCACCTGCCCCAGAGGCGCCAACTTCCCCAGGTCCCATGGGGGGTGCTTGGCCCCCCGCTCTGTCCCAGACCCTACCCCCACTCCACCTCTTCCCTTCCCCGCTCCATTCTGCCCCCTCCCCTGCCTCTTCCTGCCACCGCTCCTCCCCCACCCCCAGCGTCTCCTGCCCACCACTGAAGAGCTGATTGCGGCGGACAGGAGGCACTGATCGGTGGGCCTGGCCAGTGGGTGGGACAGCTGGCCGCGAAGAGCTGATCTTTGGGGCTGCCAATGGGTGCTGAGCTGGAGCACCCATGGAGCACCTGCCCAGTCAACAAGTCAGTCTTTTGATCCTTCTAATAACCCTAAACGCTTGTCTGTGCTGGGAGAGAGATGGAAGCCTTGCCCCCACCCATTCTACAAGGCTCCTCATCCCAGACCCTTAAAGAAACAGTGGGCTGGGATAGCCCCATACCTTTCCTCTTCTACCTGACACCAACTGCTCCTCAGAGCCATCTTTCTCTCTTCCAAGAATGACTTCATTTGCTTCCCCAGACACATGGAACAGGTAACTCCTCTGGCTTTAAATGGCCAGTATGCCATTAAGTCATAATGAAGGGTGAACAATACTGGGGACAGGTGAAGATAGAGAACCACAGGAATTGCAATTACTCAGTTCCTGTAGCTGCACTCCCCTGTGGAAGTGGTGCAAGGGGCTGCACCACCTTATAGTAGGTTGGAGCAGCAGCCACAGTAAGAAACATGTTCTGTGCCTATGCCTGGACCCAAGTATGGGAGGTGGACTTTGCCTCACAAACCTAACCTTGTATTCACATAACACCTGATACAGGTGAAGTGAATCTCACCCATGGCGAACAGACCATATAAAGCTTCTCACGCAGAAGCATTTTCAAGTTGTGAAGTGGATGGCGAGGGCCTGGACTGCGTTTGTTTGTGAGACTCTGAAAATTTGGTGGACAGAATAATGGTGATGACTTTGTCATCCCAAAACCAAACCTTTTTTTGTTCACACACACGCCTCCTACCTATGAGAATTGCCACTGAATTCTTGTTTATCTCAAGTAGTTTATGTTAATTTAATATTGATAGAAATGCCAGAGCATTCTGGAAACTGAATTCTTCAATGTATCCATAGAACAGATCAGGTTTTCAGCTGTCAGGATCAGCAGTGCCCAGCTACTTGATAGCACTGGGACTAGCTCCTTAACAACGTGCAGCTGACATAGCTCTTCCACTAAGCAATGAGTGTGACCTCTGACCACAATAGCATAAAAGGTCAATAGCATAAAAGGTAGCATGATCGAGTGAACTCAGAGACTAATCCTAGCTCTCACAGTCACTCCATCTGTGGCCTTTGTTGAGTCACAGATGCCAAAACTTGGGTGCCTAATTGATTTTCAGATCTGGATGCCTAAATTTATAAATCCAGAGATGGAGTTTGAGGTGCCTAATTTTATACATCCAGAGCTGAACATTTTGGCTTTAACTAAGGCCAGTCAAAAGTTTTGCACCAAAGTAGTTTTCTGAAGGAAAATTGAGTTTTAGACTAAATGAAAATGTGTAGAAAGTGCCTGCTTTCCACAGCAAAATTTCACTTTTGATTTAAATTTCCTGTAGGAAAAAATATTGTTTTCCTAGCTCTAGCTTTAACATTTCTGTGCCTCTGTTGCCACATCTGTAAAATGGGGATCATACTTTTTATCTTGCTGATGTGGGGTTGGGATAAAGAAGTAGTTAGTGTTTATAAAGTTCTATGTACATGTAACCCTTCTGCCTGTCAGAGTTGGCAGCCACAAGGGCTGGGTTCAGGATCTAGGGGTTCCATTCCAATAACACAATGCAAAACTGGCTAGAGCCCCCACCCAGTGACCTGGGACAAAATATGGACCATCCCCCGTGGGCACCTCTAAGAGGCAATGCTTCCCCTCTCGCAAGCACAGAGTCTGAGTGTAGCAAAAGCCTTTTAATAACAGAGAGAAACAAGGACAGGTTTCAGAGTAGCAGCCGTGTTAGGGGGGAGGAAAGGAGGGGAACCTTTTGTAGTGATAATCAAGGCGGGCCATTTCCAGCACTTTACAAGAACAGTAGGAGGGGAAATAAACAAGAGGAAATAGTTTTACTTTGTGTAATGACACATCCACTCCCAGTCTTTATTCAAGCCTAAGTTAATTGTATCCAGTTTGCAAATTAATTCCAATTCAGCAATCTCTTGTTGGAGTCTGTTTCTGAAGGTTGGTTTTTTTGAAGAATTGCCACTTTTAGGTCTGTAATCGAGTGACCAAAGAGACTGAAGTGTTCTCCGACTGGTTTTTGAATGTCATTTCACATTTGGGGACAATGTATACCTTCAAATCAGTGGCACTGCTATGGGTACCTGCATGGCCCCACAGTATGCCAACATTTTTATGGCTGACTTAGAACAACGCTTCCTCAGCTCTCGTCCCCTCATGCCCCTACTCTACTTGTGCTACATTGATGACATCATCATCTGGACCCATGGAAAAGAAGCCCTTGAGGAATTCCACCATGATTTCAACAATTTCCATGCCACCATCAACCTCAGCCTGGACCAGTCCACACAAGAGATCCACTTCCTGGACACTGCGGTGCTAATAAGTGATGGTCACATAAACACCACCCTAGACCGGAAACCTACTGACCGCTATACTTACCTACATGCCTCCAGTTTCATCCAGACCACACCACACGATCCATCGTCTACAGCCAAGCTCTACGATACATATGCATTTGCTCCAACCCCTCAGACAGAGACAGACACCTACAAGATCTCTATCAAGTGTTCTTACAACTACAATACCCACCAATATCCATCACTCACAGATCTTGGGAGACAGGCCAGTCCTTGCTTACAGACAGCCCCCCAACCTGAAGCAAATACTCACCAGCAACCACACACCACACAACAAAAACACTAACCCAGGAACCTATCCTTGCAACAAAGCCTGTTGCCAACTTTGTCCACGTATCTATTCAGGGGACACATCATAGGGCCTAATCACATCAGCCACACTATCAGAGGCTCGTTCACCTGCGCATCTACCAATGTGATATATGCCATCATGTGCCAGCAATGCCCCTCTGCCATGTACATTGGCCAAACTGGACAGTCTCTACGTAAAAGAATAAATGGACACAAATCAGACATCAAGAATTATAACATTCAAAAACCAGTTGGAGAACACTTCAATCTCTTTGGTCACTCGATTACAGACCTAGAAGTGGCAATTCTTCAAAAAAAAAAAAAACTTCAAAAACAGACTCTAACGAGAGACTGCTGAATTGGAATTA
The DNA here is from genome assembly GCF_965140295.1 of Lepidochelys olivacea. Lineage (NCBI taxonomy): Eukaryota > Metazoa > Chordata > Testudines > Cheloniidae > Lepidochelys > Lepidochelys olivacea. The sequence continues at coordinate 164,833,644 of NC_140411.1, read as the reverse complement.
ATTTGCGAACTGGATACAATTAACTTAGGCTTGAATAAAGACTGGGAGTGGATGTGTAATTACACAAAGTAAAACTATTTCCCCTTGTTTATTTCCCCTTCTACTGTTCTTGTAAAGTGCTGGAAATGGCCCACCTTGATCATCACTACAAAAGGTCCCCCCGCCCCCTCCGCTCTCCTTCTGGTAATAGCTCACCTTTCCTGATCACTGTTGTTACAGTCTGTATGGTAACACCCGTTGTTTCATGTTCTCTGTGTATATAAAATCTCCCCACTATATTTTCCACTGTATGCATCCGATGAAGTGAGCTGTAGCTCACAAAAGCTTATGCTCAAATAAATTTGTTAGTCTCTAAAGTGCCACAAGTACTCCTCTCCTTTTTTTTTAGAGAGAGAAACAATGTGGCATTATGTTGGGGAAACACCACCAACAGGACTCATAACACAACCCATGAACAAAAACCCACCCCAAGCAAATTGGGCCATGTCCTTTCCCTTTGGTTCTTGAGTCCAGCAACCCAAAAGCCAATCAAAGTCCCAAAAGTCCAACAACCCAAAAGTCTTTGTCCCTGATCAGTGCAGCCCCAGAGTTCAACAGTTTATCTGCAGAGTTTTACCTCCCAGCCTGGGTGGAAATGAAAGGGTTAAGGGGCACCTTACGTGGTCCAAAGCTGACTGCCCTGCCTCTCCGTGGGGCTCCAGTCCACTCTGTTCCACCAGCCATCCCACGAATCACTCTGCTCCACCAGCCACTCCGCTCCACTCCATCAGCCATCCCGTGAGCCGCTCCAGCCATCCTGCAAACTGCTCCGCTCTGCCAGCTGCTCTGCTCTGCCAGCCGTCCCACGAACTGCTCCACAATATATCTTCAGGGCCCCTCCCCACGCTACTTAACACAGCACTCAGTGATTTCAGCCTTTAGTAGAGGAGCATCAGTGCTGGTGCACCATTGACCCAAAGTGAATTCAGCTCAGCAGCCTGTAACTAGACTCCTAATGGAACAGGAACTAGCTCTGATAGTAGACAAGACACCCATACCACCAGATATTAATACCTGTCCCCAACCTCTCTCAATTCACTGGGTTTTGGAACCCATGACCCTTGAGTGCTGCTTAGTTGATGGCGAGTCCCTCCATCATAACAAAAGGCCAAGTACAGTTCCACTGTCCTTGATTCACATATTCAGGATAATAACAGTTTATTCTTCCTGTCCCAGTAACAGAGAAACTGGGGCTCCTTCAGCAGCCAAAGTGACCACTTAGGCAGGATGGGTGTACATATGCAAATGAGATCATTTCCACACCAAGTTCTTTTCCACAACCCGCCACAGCTCGCCACCAGATGTCAGGGTAGAGCTCATCCTGACTCTGCTTACATACGTGGTTTTAGTAGGTGTCAGAAAGGGGTACATACACAGGAGGTGTTGGCAGCTAGGAAGAGAGAGCAAGAGAAAAAAAAGCTGTTCATTCTTCCCTCATTTTTTATGCTTTTGTCTTTCCTTTGGCCTTTGCTTCACTTTCTCCTCTGATCCTTTTTCTCTTTCCCTTTGCATCCAGGTTCTCACCCTTTCTTTATACTTATATTGTTCTCCCCCTCTTTCTCAGCTTCATTTATTCAATATCTATAACATTATTCTTGGCCTTTGTCTCCCCCGTTGGTCCCTTTGATTGCCTCATCACCACCCCAATACCCTACCCAGTGCTTGCCGGTAGTATGAGAAGGGTAGCAGAAACATGGGCTCTGGCATCACCCCTTCCCCAAACCCCCACACCCCAGTTGGCAGCTTCCTCCATATAGTGATAAGACAACTGCAGTGCCTGTATGGCCCTCATTCATAGCAACAACCAGAGCACTGCAGTCACCATATTGGGGAAAAGCCTTGCCATTCAACACGAGGGCTCTGAGTTTTAATTCTCTTCTCTGGAGTTGTGTGTTCTGCGCACATTAGTGCTCTTGCCCTGCCTTTCGCTTGGTGATCCTCTGCATGGCTCTGTTTTTATGTTGGGGAGGGCTGACTTGAGGACTCCTCGGAGGGCAAGGTAATAACATTATTGTTTAACAGACCCATGAGTAGCCTCAGGAGCATATACATTCTCACCCAGCCTGCTGTCAGTTTCTCCAGTTCAGTTGGCTGACAGCTCCTTCAGGTGACCAGACTGCCAGGGCTTACCAAAACCAGCACAATAGAAAGTGGCCATGACTGTTAGAGCATTTCCCTAGTTTTTAGGGACCCTAGAGTTGCCCTGTTTGTTTATAATACCTGCTATTGTGTGGATCATTTACATTCAAGCAGAGTGTGGTGGACAAGAGCCAGTTAATTTATTGTTGAATGTGACAAACTTTTTTGGAAGCTTAGAACACAAGGTTAAGGCCAGTCCTGGCTGAGACTGCAAATAAGTAGGCCAGTTAGTACTAACTGTGCTGTTGGGTTTTGTCACACAGAGGTCTTTTACTATGGTCTAGACTGAAACTATTACTTAACATAAGCTGCTCTACAACTGTCACACCTGATTAGGACTTATGGTCACTACTGAACTGGGTCAGATTCTCAGACAATCCTAAAGCAGGTGGTGTGACTTAATAGAAAAAACACTAAACTAGGACTCAGGAAACCTGGGTTCTATTCCCAGCTCTGCCATCCTTCTGGGTGACCTTGGGTAAGTCACTGCACTACTGTGGCTCAGTTTCCCCATATGGAAGTATGGCCCTCCTTTGCCAAACAATTTGAAATATACTCCTATATGGGAGTTAGGTATTATTAATAAATACATTTAAGTGTCCCTTAAAGATCTGGGAAGGATGAAATAAGAGAAAAATCTCTTTATTTTAGTCTATAAAACACTAATTTAGTAGGCATTATCACTTCCCCTTAAACCAATATCAGGACAAGAAGGATTACCCTAAGATAAACTATATGAGCAAAATGGACATTTTTCAGAGGTATGTTTGAGTATGATCTCATAACCCATAAAACTATTCTGGAATTTCTGGGAGGGATACAAAGCTTAGTTATTACAGACTGCAACCCCACTGATGAAGATACTATACTTTCCGTTCTCTTTAAAAAGGCCTAATGAAGGATGATATAACTCCATATAAGCTAGTGATTGATACTGCCTTCATCTTACCATATTTTGTAAAAGAAGTGATAGCCTTTGGCAGCTGCGATGACCCATCCCACAAAAACCTTGAACCTAGGCTAGTGTGTGTAACTGATTTATTATAATATTTTTTAGCAACTAGAGAACATGGCTCCAGATTTCATCTGCATTCCAAGGTGATTGGTGCATGTGTGTGAAATTGTTTTACTAAGGCAGTCCAGAAAGAACAAAACAAGACTCCTGTGAATCAAGAATTGTAATCGGTTAAAATATATAGATGGCCTGATTCTGCAGACCCTTTCTAATGTGAATAGTCCTTGCTCACGCAAGCACTCCCATTGATTTCAGAGTTTGACAGCAGGGGAAGTGTTCTGGTCTCAGAGTAGAAGATAATTCAACAGTTGGAAATGTATAATTTGTAGCGAGTCCAATGGATTTTAGGTTAATAAGCCTCAACAACATTTTCAGAATTCTAAACCCGGCACTGGCTTCTTGTGACAGGATGTATTACCTGTCTGGCACCAACAGGACTCCAAACCCAGAGACTGGGGTCACCAAAGCAGAGGTAAACTATAGAATCCCTCTCATTCAGGCTAGGCATCTGAAAGAGAGCTATATAGTTCATATCTTCTTAGATAATTCCAACTCCTGAGTCTGGAGTCCTCCGACACCTAGACACATAATACGGCTGGTCACAGTTCCCATCATAAAATGCTAATGTGTAGGAAATAAGAGAAGTTACATATTTTGTCTGTCTAATTTGTGTGGAGTGTGTTTGGTTTAAAACACACACACACACATCACCAAACCTACTGTAAATTCACTTCCAGCTTTAAACTCCACTAGAGAAACTGCAGAAGACAAGTTGAACATAATGACCAGGAAGGTCCCTTCCAATCCTGAGTCCAGTCCCCTGATATTGCAGGAATCCCATTCATAAATTTATCATAAGCTCATTTAAAGCTAGAGATGAGTAGAGAAAGTTGACTTATCTTCATCAATGTACTGCACTAACAAGGTATCAAGCAGCAGCTGGATTTTCCTTTCCCCACATACATAATAAAGTAGGAAGAATCATAAATTGATTAAAATGGAAAACACTTGCCTGGTCAAATAGCATAAAACATGGATATCCCATTTTCAGTTAACCAATAGGCCTGGGAGGAATAAAAAAAAAGTTTAGTGACACACAAGTTAGGGTAGCATGAAAAGAGTCATTCATGGGCATAAAATTACAAGGTTCATTGATCAGGCTCAGGGTTTATTATAAACTGAAATTCATCCCTTTATCTAAGACTTGCACTCTGTATGAGGCAAATCCTGCCACCTCCACCCTGCCCCCTAGAGCAGATAGCTCTGAGGTCAGTAGACCCAATACAGTTCTTCTACAAAGATAAGGCAGGGTTTCAGGACCCCACACAGAGGTGTAGTCTGAATGCTATGGAACAGACTCTTCCGAGGTTCCTACCATGCTGTGGTGAGAAAGGGAGGAACAGGATTATGCAGATCCACCAGCCATCCCACTGTGGAGGGAATTGCAGCAGGATTCAAGGCTAGGCGCTAATGATACCATGACAGGCATGGAGCTGCCTGATACTACTCCAAGTCCTTAGTCCTGGTGCTCTCCTGCCATCCCCTCCTTCCATCCCTGCAAAGAACCCCAGCACAGACCCTGTATATTCCAGTGGTGAAACAGAGTTATAGGTACCATACAGCTCCAATTTCTGCTTTACTTCTGTAGGACACCATAGATTTTTCAACATGTGTAACCTGTCATTCATGGCCCATATCATGCAAACAAACACTTAGGCATATGTGTAACTTTAGATCTGGTCTCCGCTAAAAAGTTAGGTCGACGTAAGCCACCTTCCTCCACCTAGTTGTGCATGTGTCTACACTTAAATTTGTCTCCCACTGATGTAAGCACCCCATTACAGCGATGCAGTAACACCACCTCCCTGAGCAGCATTGAGCTAGTCAATGTACTGAGGTTGACACAGCATGAGTATCAACACTGAGTTACTTAGGTCTACCCTACCAGTTCTCCAGCAGCCGTCCCCCAATGCCCAGACACTGAGCACTCTAGTCACAATTGTGAACTCCCCTGCCCAGGAGCACAGAAATCTGAATCCCCACCCCCTCCGCCTCTTTAAAGCTCCACGAATTTTTGTAATGCCATTTCCTGATTGCCCAGCTTGGCGAGCACACCGAGCAACTCTCCATCGTTGTGTGCACCTGCCCAGCTGAGCATGCTGGCTACGCACTCCAGACACACTGCTGCCGGGAGTGGGCAGGAGATATATTGGATCTCCTCAGCCTGTGGGGAGAAGCTGTGCTGTGCGGGCACAGCTACAGACCAGCCATAGAAACGTCAGCATCAACAAGCAGATGGCTCGGGTGATGCAAGCGAGGAGTATGACAGGGATCAGCAGCAGTGGCACAAGAAACCAAAGGAACTGCATCGGGCATACCCGAAGGCCAGGGAGGCTAACAGTCGATCCAGTGCTGAGCTGCAGTCCTGCTATTTTTACAAAGAGGCTCATGCCAGACTTGACAGAGACCTACCATCACCCCCAGTACTTCTGAGGAGTCCAGACCACAGGGTCCTGGTGTGAACAGTGAGGACAGGAGGAAGAAAAGGTGCAGGATGGAGGACATGTGACTGAGGGGACGGACCCAGGTTTGCCATGATCCAGGACCTGTTTGAGACTCCACAGTCGTCCAGTCAGTTCCAACAGTTGAGCACAGGCAAGCCCGATGCAGGGAAAGGATTCTAGGGTAAGTGTGTAAATGTATTTCCCATTACAATGATATACCAATGGCACCCCCAACTTAACAGGGCACAGCTATTGACTTTTCATAAATTTACTCATACCAGAAGAGGTAGTGGTACAACCACAAGGAGGTAGCATTATCATCTGCTTTCATTTCCCCCGTAGAGTTAAGCAAAGGGGCCCACGCGGAGTACTTTGATTATGTACACAGGGATGTCCCTTGAATCCGCCTCAGAGATTGCAATGAAATTTCTGCAAAGCTCTCCTCTCTAGAAACCTTCCAGCTTGCCTTATTTCTTCCTTCACAGCCAGACACATTCCCGCTCCAGTCAGTAAGAACTTCAACAGGCACCATTGCAGTGCACAGGCGATCAGCATTCGGACCCGGGCAACTTTGGAACACTAACAAATCACCACTGCCTCTGGAAAATGGTGTCACCAGTGGGTGCCGTTATCGTAGGCCAGTGGTTCCCAGACTTGTTCCGCCGCTTGTGCAGGGAAAGCCCCTGGCGGGCCGGTTTGTTTACCTGCCGTGTCCGCAGGTTCGGCCGATCATGCGGGCCGAGGGACGTACTGGCCGCCGCTTCCAGCAGCTCCCATTGGCCTGGAGCAGCGAACCCTGCGGCCAGTGGGAGCCGCGATCGGACGAACCTGCGGAGGCGGCAGGTAAACAAACCAGCCTGGCCTGCCAGGGGCTTTCTCTGCACAAGCGGAGGAACAAGTTTGGGAACCACTGGTCTAGACTCATAATTTCCTGTAACTGAGCAATTCCCTCCTTATTTCCCTCACCCCTGGTGGGCCATACTCACTATGGCTGGTACTGTGAGTGGCCCTGTGAAAGCCATGGTTGCTATACGTGTAGGTAAAATGGAGATGAATGCTCTTGCCCCTTGTTAAGTTCTGCTGCCAGGAATTCATTAAGCTTTTAATATATTTGCTTTTAGATTGCACCTTTTTGTGTGCTGGTTTTGTTACTGAATAAAATTCTATTATTTGGAAAATAATTCATCTTCATTAGTTCACAACATATGCTGCAAAGTGCAGTTCTGAAAACACCCGCTTGTTATTGTAGAGTGTGAAAATTCATAGGATCACAATAATTATCATAAATGCACAGCAAAATTAATAGGTGCATTGACAGTGTTATGTTCACAGATGTGCACCACGCACCACACAATTCCTAACAGGCCCTACCAGCCCATGCTCATTTCTCAGGCCCAGAAGCAGCGCCCCACCATCTGCAGCTGCTCAGCGAATGCCAACAAGTTTGAATTGGTTCTCACTGTGTCCCACAGCAACCTGTCCTCCATGAAATCATCACATTGCCTGCTAATTCAGTTCTTCTTCCGGCTCTGCAAATACCGGAGGATCGTGTGTCCTGTGCTTGCAACACTTACAACAATAGTGCAGAGTTATGCAGGCTCCATGCTTCTGTCAGAGATGGAGGACAGCAAAGGGGGGTCACGCAGCCACATGGGATTTTTAAAAGAGGCATGCAATTTATGCGATAGAGATGACATTATGGGATGGAGACGGTTGTACACTGGGAGGTTGACCCCTTGCTCCCTGTCACCCCAGCACAACTCGTTTCTGCCTCACCTTGCATTGCCAAAATTTCCCAGAAGTCAGTGTGCTGGACAGTGGTGAGTTGCACACTGGGATGCCTACCCACGGTGCACCACACTGAGCATCGACAAGCACTCCTGGTGAGTGTACACAATGTGGATGCAAGGAGCTAAGTATGCACGCACAAGCAATATACTAAGGTCATGTCTACACTAGAGACCTTACAACGGCCCAGCTGTACTGATGCAGCTGCACCACTGTAAGATCTCCCGTGCAGCTGCTCTATGCAGAGGGAAGAGAGCTCTCCCGTTGACATAATTACACCACGCCCAACGATCGGCGATAGCTATGTCGGCAGGAGAGCGTCTCCCACCAACATAGTGCTGTCCACACTGGCACTTCTGTCGGCGTAACTTATGTCGCTCAGGGGGATGTTTTTTTCACACCCCTGAGCACCATAAATTATACCGACAAATGCTAGTGTAGACATAGCCTAACTGCAGCAGCTTTTTGCCACTGTAACTCCGGTCAACCAAAGGTTGTAGTGTAGACATGGCCTTACTCAAGTGAGAAGTCCCATTGAAACTAGAAGGAAAACTTATGCGAGTAAAGCTGTTCACATGCTTAAGTGTTTGCAGGATAAAGGCCACAGTAACTAAAGCTTGATTTCATATACCATTACACTTATGACACAAATCAATAAACAGCAACAAAATTTAAAACTAAGGATGACACCGATCAACTCCCTGATTTGTGAGGCGAGAAAAGAGATTTGACGCATTTTCATTCAGAATTTCTGGTTTTGAGTTGATTTAATCCCAAATTCCACAATATTTAGATTTCCTGGGCCAAATTTTGCTCTTACTGATCCCGTTATAGGAATGTGTCTTTCTGACCCACCAGGATCTGTAATCTAAGTTCATATTGTATCCAGCTGATCTCTAGGTCAGTTTGAGGTTAATGCATGTCAAAGCTCTTCAGAAAAAAATGCATACATACTCATTGATTTTAGAGGTTAGTAGTTCAGCTTTTCTCAATATGTCAAATTAGTCTTTTTTTTTTTTTTTTAAGGAATTTGCACTGGAGCTGGTCAAAAATCTTCCATCTGAACACTTTTTGACAGAAAATGGCTTTTCAGCTAAACAGATATTCATGGGGAAAATGCATTTTGGTAAAAAAGATTGGGTTGTGTTGAAAAACAAAAACCAGAAAGCTGTTCTTTTGGAGAGGCAGAGGGGATTCAGCAACCTTCGGTATAGCTGCTCTTCTCCCAGTTTTCCCCACTTCTCCAAAGCCTTATAGTTCAACTACAAGTATTGGCCTAAAACGAGGTCAAGACAATATTAAGTTTCTCCTTGTATTTTCAGCTGTGGGACGTACAAGGCTGTGAAAATGTCTTCCACGGGAAGTAGTAGAGGCCCCATTACTTGGGACATTTAAATCTAGACTGGACAAAACATTAAATGCAATACAAGGAATAATCCTGCAGTGACCCCAGGAGATTGCTCAAATGGCCTAACAGTATCCCAGCTCACTTTGAGCCACATTAATGACATACAACTGATCCCTGATGGGACATGCAGGTAAAAATTCAGTGGAGCTTAGCTCCTCTCATTGGTGATAAGAGCTATGGGCCTAATCTCCTACATATGCAGTGCAAGTGAACCCCAGTGTTGGGGGCATTGGTTCCAGGACACCTAAAGGGTTAAACTAATTCAAGATTTCTGGGGTGGTATAGCCTACAATGCACAACTGGATTCATTGTGAAACATGAGGTTCCTTCTTACGAAAGGCTTTCAGCATGGGGATAAAGGGAGCTTTCTACTTGTTAAACATACAGCCTATTTCTGAATTGTATACTTAAATCACATGTATAAAATCAGAGAATAGATTTAAACTTGCTACTGATATTAATTCTCTCTCACACACACAAATATCATACAGCCCAGTCACTTGAAACAACTGTTAGCGCAGATAACTGGTGACATCTAGCGACCAGTTCACTTAATGCAGGAAAACATTATAGTCCAAATTCTGGACTCAGTAACACCTGTGCAGCCTAACTCATGAAAACCCATTCATCTCAACAGGGTCCCAACCATGTAACTGAAGGCAAAATATGGTCCCCTGGCTTTAGTCCAGGGATTTATAACAGTATAATTTTCTCCCAGCTAGAAATCATACTGCCCTCATGCTAAACGTATTAGTTCTAAAATAGAATGCTATTTGCTTAAATAAAAATCACCATTCTAAATCATTAGGGAAGAGCCATGGTATTCACTTTCCTATTTAAAAATTTACCAAATTCAGTTCTAAACATCTCCTCAAAACAAAGATCATATGCAAAATTATTTTTGCTACATTTGTCAAAATGCTACAAATCCAGATTTTAAACAACAGTGTGGTCAAACATCAAGTTAATAATGGTCATGGATCATGCTTCATCTCTAATTAAGTATTCAGAGCATGAAATGTAATTTATGCAAATACATTAATAAAACACCTTTTCAAAAAAACATTTTAACATGTGATCAGTGGAACTCATCACCAGAGCACCCTTGAGCCAAGACACTGCATTGCAGGGGGGTTTTCTATGCCAGCACCTTTAATTTTTGCCATGGTGGTTCTACAGAAGTCTGCAGCTTCCATGGCCCAGCCCATAGGTGCTGGAACTATGGTGCTGCCGCACCCCCTGGCTTGAAGGGGTTTCCATCAGATGCAGTTTACAGTTTAGTTCAATGGCTTTTACCATGCCAACTATACAAATTGTCCCATCACCCCAGCCCAGCCTTCCAGCCAGTCACCTTTCAAGTTCGGTCTCCATCCAGGAAGTGAGCTGTAGCTCACGAAAGCTTATGCTCTAATAAATTGGTTAGTCTCTAAGGTGCCACAAGTCCTCCTTTTCTTTTTGCGAATACAGACTAACACGGCTGCTACTCTGAAATCTCCATCCAGGATAACAGAAGTCTGACTCAAATTCCAAACAAACACAAACATTGATCTGTCCACCTTCTAGGCTCAGTTCTCAGCCCCTCCTGGACTACCTTTAAATCTTTCCCAGTTTGGTTGTAGAGAAGAGCACTGACTACCAAGTTTCTTTCCCAGAAGTCCCTCTCACACTCTACCACTCACTGAAGTTCCCTGCTTTTCACCTCTAGTCCCAGGCCCTGCAGAGTTCTTCCCTGTTCTTTTAGCTGAGCACGGCCTCCCAGGTGGCCCCTTTTCAATGGCAGGTCCCTACTATTTTCCCTCCTAAAAGACTCTCTACTAACCCTCCTACAGCACCTCAGCCCTTTCTCTGAGGCCCTGATGTTCATCAGGCTAACATCTGACCCCAGTAGTTCCTCCCCCTCAGGCTGGTAGGCAGTTAATTATGGCCCAGCTGGGGCTACCACCATTTCCGCTAACAGGGGCCAGTCACTCTGTGACATATATTGTGACAAATTGGTAAATGCATTCTGGCATCTAACTCCCATTGAAATCAAATTCCATTAAAAATCTGGCCCATTGTGGCTACAACGAGTTTGTATTTGGGGCATCAAAGTTAAATCTGAACAGCAGATCTAGACGCATTTTTTTAATTTTTAAAATGTTTACGTTTTGTGGACATTTTTTTTTAAATTATGAAAATTTATTTTTAAAAATCAGATCCTATGAGTAGTTGTTTTCAGTATTAACATTACAAAAGCTTGCAGAGGCGGCAGGGGGAGGTGCATGCGACTCTTCATCCAACAAAATTACGAGTAAAGTAAGGGCAAATCTGCAATCTCAGTAGTTTCAGATGTTATTCTCTGGGGCCTAGCCCTTCATTCCTCACACACTCAAAATGCTAAGGGGCAGAACTACGGGAAGGCGCTCCGGGGAGTAAAACTATAAGCTTCCCCTTGCACAATTTCTGCCTGATTCTTCCTTTAAGGGGTGCTCCTTTGCACACATAGAAGCTGGAGGTTTGACAACACATACCATGGATCCCCCAAGATCTGTAGGAAGCCAATGAAGCTGTGTTGTCATGGCTCTTTCCACCACCAGCTATCCCTGGAAATCCCCCTGAAGTGGGTCTCTACTGGGCAGAGCAGGCTACATTTCAGCTGATTTCCTTTGGGTGGCAGAACAGACAATGAATGTTTCAACCTCCAACTCCCCCTGCCAGGCTCAGCCCCTCCAGAGAATATGGCTTCAACACTGGTCTTTCAACATTTTAATTACAAGAATACAGGCTTGTGTGCAGTGCCTGATTGCTACTTCTTTTCTGATTGAAGCCCACATTGAAGGGATGGGGGGAGAACCTATACAGCTGTATTACTAACCAAACAAACCATAGTGCTGGCATGCCAGTGAGGGATTTGCTTCTTTGGGATAAAATAGATGAAAAAATGGGGGTGTTATTTAAACACATTGAGCAGAGGAGCTTCATAGAACAAACAACTGACCATCAGTGAGCAGTAGAGCAAGTAAGTTGTACATACGGTATCTGCCCACACTATTCTCATTACTAGGGTGACCAGATAGAAAGTGTAAAAAGTGGGACAGAAGGTGGGGGGTAATAGGCACTTATATAAGAAAAAGCCCCAAATATCAGGACTGTCCTTATAAAATCGGGACATCTGGTCACCCTACACATCACCCTCTTTGGTTAGGTCTTCTGTAGAGGTGCACTTACTTGCTACCCATGTAATTTCACTTTCAGCCTATTCTACCATTTGTTGTTTTACCTGTGCCTTTGGTGTTAGAAGTGTTGCCTTTGGTGATATGCAAGGATGGTTATAGACAAAAACAGTACCACTGGCTTTTCCACAGTAGAAACACAGTTGGGGACTGCCAGAGAGTGGACTCACCCCTGCCACATCCCCTCATGGTCAGGCATGGGATAGCAGGTACTCCTCTTCCAGTACCCTCTCTTGAGAACCACTCCAACCCTGTGGTGGTCTGCCGCTTCTCATGACTCAGCCCCAAGCCAGGACACTTATAGCCCCTCCCACTCCTTCCAGAGTATCAATGCCCCCAACAGATAGAATCCTTCACACTAGTCATCAGTCAGGCATCTTCTGCCTCTCTAGAGCTCCTCTTCCATTCTACTCTTCTATCAGAGTAGTTACTGCAGGGCTTTGCCCTCGACTCGCTCACCCAAACTCAAAAGAAAAGCAAAACTTCCCCCCATCCACCTAGTTAGAACTTTTAATGCATCCTCAGCCCTCCCCAGTTCTTCATTCTTCTTCAGGACAGTGACCATCAGGGGTTATCTCCCTGCAGTCTTGCCCCTTAATCTGGATCCTCAACTCCAGTCTACCCCTACAGCCTTCTGCTTGTGGGTTAGCCTTTTCTCAAGCCCACTTCTGGAGTCTCTTCCTGTCCTATCCCATAAGAACCACTCCCCAGGACATAAAACCTCTTCTGAGCCTCCTCTCACCAACTGATTCAGCCTTTTGTACAAACCCTCCCACTCTTTCAGCAGAGTCCAGTCACTACCCAAGGCCACCACATTCTAAGCCAATTCCAATCAGCAGGCAGGCTACCATTAAAGGGCTGGCCAGCCTGTAACAGGGCCACAAGTAGCTGCCTATTCTAAATAAGTTTTTCCTTTAATTTAGGAATCGAGGTGATGAAGAGGACACTCTTATATTCAAGTTTAAAAAGTGACTCAGCCTTTGAGTAGTTCATTAATGTTATTTAATGGTTAGGTAGCACCTGTACATGAGGAAGCAGGGCAAAGCTGCATCACCCATGAAGTACATTGGGGAAATTCTGCCCTGGCATCATCCTTATGCCCTGTTGCCAACTCTTCCAATTTTATCACAAGTCTGGCAAGTGTTTAGTGTTTTTGTTAGAGGCCCAGCTGCTGGAATCAGGTTATTACCTGAGAATATCAGCTTCTTTTTTTAAAAGGAAGTTTCTGGCCCTCATGGCTGAAGAGAAAGCTTGAAGATGTGAACCTTAAACAGTCTAGCACTGGCAAATAAAAAGAACTCAACATTTTTTAAAACTCATGACATTTCAGCCAGTCATGATTTTGGGTGCCTGACTCATGACTCTGGAATGCCTAGGGTTGGTGGTACTGCAATGGATGGAATCGGTTGCTCACTACTAGGGCGCGAGCCCTATTGGGTGAGCCAGTACATGGGTAGACATGATTTCCTTACCCATCCCTAACCCCTCTTGGGAGTTTTGCTCCCTGATGAGAACAGGAACAAGCAGTTCTTGCACTCCCCAGAGCACAGTGACTGCCATTGTGAGTGGCACCAGGGATGGAGAGAGGTTTCCTGTCCACCCTCTAACCCTACCTAGCCAAACCAGGGCTATCCACAATCCAATCTGAGGCTTCCAAAACCATTAGGAACTTCCAGTTCATTCACAGAAATGATCCACACACACAAACAGACCACACATGAAGCAAACCGATATATGGCTACCCAGCATAGCTTCTGCTAGCTGACCAACAGCCTGTCTTTGCTACTGGAAATGTATCCTGTAATCATTCATGTCACCTTTTCTTTATCTATGTTTATAAAATGACTACCTAGGAGAAAAATACAGTTGTAAAAAGCCAGGGTCAAATTACTGACGTTCTATGTGAGAATAGATGTCAAAGTTACCTTATTACAGAGCATCACTAGTACGAAAGAATTGTTACATATATTCCAGCATCATTGTGACAATATTAAGATAGTAAAAGAGCATAGGGCCTGATCCAAAGCCTACAGTAACTCACATTGCCTTCAGTTTTCTTTGAATCAGATCATGTGTTTTCAAAACTGTGTGTCTCTTGTATACTTATAAAAGCAAAGGCAAAGTTTGATTATTACCATACGTCTAAATTTTAAAGAGATATGGCGTGGGCAGATTTTATTCTTCCTGGGAAAATATAGGCAATGACTACATAATTCCTGATCATTTATTTCCTCCTGAGCTGGATGAATACTGTAGAAAATTTCTCATGAAAATTTGTTGGAATGTTTAAATGAGTTTCCGTTGACTGTTCACGCTGATATTCTGGCAAGTGATTTTACTGGCAGGAATGTTCACTGAAATAATAAATCTTTAGTAAATACTGAAGAATATACCAGAAAGCAAAATTTTAATTTGTAATCATGAGTATCTTGGAGGAGAAACCTGATTCTAAGCAGTACCCTTATCCAGCCAGGGAACAGAATTACCCTCAGTGCCCTATTCACTCAGTCAAAACAGCTTACATTTCATATCCTCACAACAAACTGTTCATGGGCAAGTTACAAACCATGAATTATTTGTGCCCTCTGAAACATTTCAGAGCCCATTCCTACATAATCAGCTGCAGTTGGGGATTTGATGTGCCCCAGCTCTACCATATAGCAAAGTATGTAAAGATTCAAAGACATCATACAGGGACCCTAGCCCAGCAGAGGCAGCTAGGAGTACATGGAGCTAAACACAGAAGTCTGGGAGGGCTCTATAGGACTAGAGAAGGCTGGAGGCCTGGCATAGGACTGGTGGGGGAATGGTCACTCTAGTCTACATGAATTTGAAGGTATGTTGATTAGGCATCCCAGTGATTACCTCCACCAGTAATAGCTGCTCAACTCATCCTGTGTAAAGCCTCTCTCCACCCTTGCCCTGACCTGAACCAACCTGTCTTCCCATCAACAAATGCTCCAACCCTGTCCCAGCTTGACACTCAGTGATGACAAAAGGCCTTACAGTTCCTTCTGCCGAAATTCTCACACAACCCTCTCCAGTAACAAGTGTCTCAGCCCAACGAGGTATCAAAGCCCATCCACACTTCCAGATTGTTCTGTGTGCATGTGAGGGAAGTCTGCCTGAGGTCATCCTATAATACTTTGGCGGAGCTCCCAGAAAACCGAAGCCTGGCTGTTTCCACAGAGAGGACAAAAGTCCAAAGTAAAACAATTTTTGCAGGGTGGGAGAGCCCAATTATACAGTTCATCCAAAAAAATACTTCAGTTAGCTGAGCCCTGTACAATCTGGCCACAGAATGGCACGATCTAAAAGAAAAGAAGTGAAGTGAGGCTATTAAATCATCATAATTCTGAGAGTAGGAAGGTTGACACATCTCATCAGACAGTCCCAGACAGATATGCAGGCACACTACAGAAAAGTCTCATGAATTCTGAGCTCTTCTGGTTCCTGACACACCCTGTAATGTGAGGCTACTCAAACTTGCTTGCAAACACTGCACAGTACCTACATGCACTAACTTCCCATTCCTTTAAAGGCTTCAAAAGTCAAGCTTAGCGGATGTGAATGCAGATGATGCCTTTGATTGAGGATATTGTTATTACTGAATGCACTTCTGTCACATTTTCTCATCTGAATGCAACTCTAAGGAGTTATCTGTAGACAAACTGCTTTGGAGCGCAGTACAGACACTTTCTTTTTGATATTACATGTGTTTGTTCTCTTGAAAGGCTTTTAGCCCTGAGGTAAGGATTAGACAACAATTTAGCAGCCTGAAAAGACATAGTAAAAAAATCTGTCAGCTGTAGAAGAAAGAGGCCTGATTTGTTCTTCAAAGGTGTAGCATTGTTTTCCGCACTAGCTTTGTTGCTGCCAACAGCAAATGTAAAGCAGAGACATTTTTGCAAATGAAGTAAAACTATTTATTACTGTAACATCTGTGTAATAGTTACTCTCTTCTTTTCACTACTACTGCCCAAGAAAAAACCACCAAATATTTTAATATGTAGTTTACCAGAAGAAACAACACAAACCAGCTTCCAACAGAAATATGCTGAAGTTAATTCCATCAGCAACCACTGAATGGAACCTATTTTGTCACCAATCTAGAAGTTGTTATATTTGCGTCAACAACAATTTGAAGAAAATTCCCCTCTCATTGATCTGGATACAATTCCCACTTTTGCAGAAATCCAGTGTGCCAACAGCCAGTGCTGTTCAGTGTCAGCATTTCCTTTGTGGGGTGTTCACTCAGTCCTAGGGCACAGAGAAGAGCTCAAGTCAGAGGGCTGTGCGTCTGTCAATTCCAGGGAAAATGGAGGACAGAATCCTAAGCCGCAAAATGATTGGAAAGACGAGGGCTCACACAGAGCCAGGTTGTTTCCAACTACTCTCCTACGCCCAGCAGAATTATGGATGGGACCCACTACGCTACTCCTGTTCCAGTGTGGATCTTTGTCAGTTAATGTTGTATTGATCTCAAGAGCCAAAAGAGTTAAAAGTGTTTATCTCATGTGGCAACACTCCATCCTGAATTATAGTACCCAGTCCTACAGCAAGATTGATTCCACCAGTCCATATAGCAGCTTTGGTTCTAGCATGTGCAACATGACCAACTACAGATCAGATCCATCGTCTGAATAAAGTAATTTCCTCCCCTCTAGCTTTTGAATCTAAACAAACTTCTAGTTGGGTGACAATCTCATGAAATTTAATAGTTGTTTCATTGGCATAACCTAGACACCATTTCTGAAAATTGTCATATCTGATTTTGCTTAAATCTTTTGCCAGTAAAGTCTACATATCAATGGAGATGTAAATCACTGAATCAGTATTCTGGTGTGAGTAATCAAAGTTTCTGGTTTTTCCATCCGAGTAAGTCTGGAAACTGGTCCTGGAATCACAGCTTCTTCATCTTTGCAGATAATGTGGTGCAGGCATAAGTAAAGGAGAAAAAAATTCTAGAATTAAATTAAAATTAGTTTATTTGAACATGAATAAAAATTGAGCATTTACAACTCATTTCACTCACAAACCAAGAAAAGAATTCTTTGCCAATGGGTGTTACTGTTCATTTGCAAACATAGAAGTTCTTATCTTTGCCTTGGCAGAACACCCAGAATTAATTATCACATTCCCTTTTTACAAAAGCAAAACGATGAAAGAAAGAAAAAACAAGTTTTTTCTTGCGTTAACTTCTGGTTCCCCAAGGGAACTGATCCACTACTGTGGGTGCTCATACCCATATTTCCCCCACTGCAGTGTATTGTGGGGACCTACCATGGAGGTCTCCTCAGCAGCATAGAAGTGTATGCAGCAGTACCCGTTTAAAAGTTCTCTGTGGCTTCAGCCACCAACATTGTGGAAACAGCATTTTTAGCATTCTTAGCCCTACTGCATCTTCAAAAATGGACTCAGGATTTGGTCTATGTGAAATACTGATACAAATGACTTACCCAACAGTATATACTATAAATAGTAACTAATACAAGAGAACCTTCAGCATCTCTTAAATCAGTGATGTGCCAATGTATGAGAACAATATATTCTCACAAGCATGAGGCGCCTTCTTCAGAGCAGGATTTTTCAGAGCCACATGGTTTTGGAGGTTACACCAGTCTAAGAGTGATCATATGAAGTTTAAGGTAGTAACCAGGTGCAACTGCCCTTTATCTAATACAATATTGTAACATGGAAAGTTGAATTAAGCTTGAAAATCAGAAAATGCATTGTTTCTGCACCAGAATCAAAGTGTATGTCAATTACAGGCATGAAAATAGGTTGCTATTTCCAACATTATCTATGGAAGCAATAAACTTTAGGAACCAGATACTTGGCTCCACTAGGTCTGCTCCTTGCTGCTCAGGTGGAGCAAAGAAGCACTAAAGTCAGCTTATCTGGCCAGTGGAGGATTGTTCCTATGTGGGGAAGCCAGAGGTAGTGTAGAACCTCTGTAGCAGTTCATAGGAAGGCCACTTCTGTCCCATACAATCACACCACAGCCTGTTTAGATATAGCCCAGGATCAGGACCTAAATATGAAAAGTACATGGTTTCAAACTTCTAGCAAGGTTGCATTTTATCAGAAAGGTACCCCCTATCTCCTTATAGCCACGGGTAACCTTAACCTTGTACCTCTTATGTTGGAGAATTCACTCAGTGCCATCCTGGACCTTCATTCACTGGCTGCGACTCCTTTATGTGTAGAGACTACTGATCCTCCCATGTCCTTTTTTACTGACCTTAGGTGTTTGCAAACCATTTACCCCACCAGATTCCTCGTCCTCTCCCAAAGGTGCATGACCCTTTATTTGCAATATTTTGCTGTAAGGGTGTATTATCTCAGGCTTTGTTTTGACTAGGAAAAATGGTTGTATTTGGTTAGCTTAACAAGAGCCAACTAAGCCCAACCTAAACTTGACCTCTTTCCTGGTGTAGTCACAGGGGAGCACCTCAGCTGCTGGCTACAGCTCAGTCAGCTAAATCAAACTACAAAGTATCACCCTGGTTCTAGAGTCAGAATAGATAACATTTTATTCATGAGTAAATAGTGGTGAGTTTCACCCATTTGCACCAGCAAAGAATTTAGTCCAGGATGTTCACGTTACTATACCAAAAATGTTTACAGTTTTACTTGTTATTTGAGCCTATTGATAATAAAAGGCATTTGTAATTTCATTCTTTTCTTGCTAAAGAGTGAGTGGAGCTACAGTGCAAAAGTTGTCCGTGTTTCCTAATAGTCAGCATTTAAAATTTGTGAGCAATTGACTATGCAAACAATATTGCCACCCACATATGTAACTCTGAGACCTACAGTAAGATAATGATGTGTTTGGTGATGCTGCACAATTCTATAGTTAACAATGCTATAAAATACGTTCTGGGGTAACAATGTGGGGGATATCACTCCCTTGATCTGATGATTTTATCAATCTGTGATTTTAAAATTGGTGATTTTATAAATACCATCATTTTCTTCCCTGACTACACCCAGACTGACCATAGTCATGAAGTAGCTCTATGTACAAAAGATGGGAGTGGATCAAATCATCAAAGTTCAGCACCAGAATGTGACGATATTAGGGGACATAATACTTAAAGAAAATAGAATCATTCCCCCACACTGTGTCAAATTACAAAGATACTTTCTGTACAAAGTTTGTTATTAAATTTTAAAAACTTGCAACCAGTGAACAAGAAGAAAAGATCAACAGCCTAATCCCAAACCACCGAACTCAATACGAGTCTTTCCTCCCTAGTCAGTGGACTTTGGATCAGGCCCTAAATGCTTGGCCCTTACAAATCCAAATGTAATATAAAACATGAGGGCAGATTAACAGCTAAACCTTCCCAGAGAGAACCAGGATAGTAAAGAGGACTTTGTTGTTTACATGTCTGTAGTACAGCTTGAGAAAACAAACTTGGAACTGCGTGGTTGAGAGAAGCCACGGCAAATTCAGGTTGAATAGAGGGTGGAGAATGATTCAGTAAAACTCCATCTTACTGAAAGATAAGGCATGTGATTGTGAAAAGTGCTAAATAAAATGGATTATCAAGTAATGCATTTTGGCATGAGCTAATGTGGCATTAATATAAATACAGACATTCATGCCAATAGCTGTATGTAGTGATGCTAATAATTTTGTAGCTATGGAAAGTACCCTGGCTTTCCTGAACAGTAAAGAATCAGTGCAATACCATTTTCCAAGAGGAAGGCTTCAGGTCATTTTAATCTTTAGTTGTGACATCACTAGTAGACAAATGATATTATTTACAAGGTATTAGAAAATTGATCCCATCATGAAAGAGCAACATTGAAAGGACATGACAGTGACTTTGGACCTGACCTACAGCCCACTGAAGTCATAGGCTAACTACCAAAATCCATCAGGCCCCTTTATAATGTCATGGGCCTGACCTAGTATTAGTGAAGTCACAGGAGTTTTGCCACTGATTCAGTAGGTGCAAGATCATGCCCTACATGATCCGTTTATTCAGACACAGTATGTAATGTATAACACTTGTAAAATGCACCAAAGTAAAATTATTGTTATGGCATTATAGGTTTGGGAACTTGGTTTTGTTTGAGGGGGGTTGTTTGATTGTCTTTTGTTTTCATTTTAAAGCCCACAATATGCTTGTTTAAATGATTCATTTACCATTACATCCCCAAAAGATCTTTCAACCAAAATAAAACAGAGTCAGCCCCTGACACCCGATTGTGTCTGGTAATAAATAGAAATAGAAACAGAAATATTTTTTTTAATGAAGTTGGTTAGAGACCTCCACCAGCTTCACATGGGCTATTGATGTAGGAGTTTACACTGCTGGGGTCAGCAGGGAAGAATACCATACTTAAAAATTAAGGAACTTTTTCCATACCACCTCTGAGGCCCACAGCACCTGTTTAAAAGACATTAACAAATGCTAATATGTAATGTGAACCTCAATGTTTCGCTAGAGGGAGTTTTAGGAGTCAATTGTGTTACAATAGCTTTATATAATGGCCTTCTGGCTCTCATTTCATGAGGCTAGCATAGCCCTTCTCACGACACTCAAAGGAATTACTTCACCTAGGGATGGAATAAATTACATACTGAGGTAATCTTACATGCTGTGTGTGGCCATACCACCACTTACTTAGAAGTCTATCGAAAGGCTCCCATTGACTTCAGTGAGCTTTGAATCAGTCCCAGTCTGCTGTGGGTGAGAGTTTGAGCTGTGGCATATGCCTGAATCATATATTTGACGATTCACATGCTTTCACAACAGGAAGCCAGAATTTGGCCCATAAAGTACGTTTATCTGATAAAACAATGGTCTGTTTTCTTTTTGTGGTAGTAGTTTGTTTTCACTTCTGACCCCAAATCAGCAAACAAACTCAAGTATCCAGAGGATAAAGGCCAGCGTATGAGCTCACTGTGCCATCTAGCACCAGGTCACTGTCTATTAATATTTTAGAGCCAAATTCCATGATCCTTAAATGAGCAAAATTACCATCTAAATCAATGGGAATTTTGCTCAGTTAAGGACTCGGAATTTTGGCCCTCAATCGATTATTTGATCCTTGATAGGGCACTGAGCTCAGAGTCAGGAAGCCTGGGTTCTGTTCCTGATTCTGCAACGGACCTGCTGCATGACCGTGGGCAAATACTGCACCTTTCTGTGCCTCTTTTTCACCTGCTACCCTTTGTCTGTCTTCTCTGTTCAAACTGTAAACTCATCAGGGCAAGTACTGTCTCTCTCAATGTGTCTGCATAACACCTAGCACAATGGGGACCCAATCTCAGCTGAGACCACTGAGCACCACTGTAGTACAGATTACAATAATAATGCCCAGGTGTGAGCATGGCATTGTCTTTTCTATGATGCAGGAGGGCTCAGGACATAGTTTGTAGAGGTACGGTGTCTGAATCTGGTAAATGTTTCGGTCAAAATGTGTTAATATTTATTTACATTTTAAAACACAGTAAATATTATAAGTAATCTGTATTTAAAGTGTACCAGCACAGTTTGAAAACCCTGCTTGAAACTAAGAGGAAACAATTCAGCCTTCAAACAAGGTGACCTGAACCCCATAATAATTATTGTAGTTCAGGGTATGAGGTTTTTTATTTGCCCATTCATTTGACAGCTCAAGTCAATACACACACAATACTTCGTATAGAACATTTAATTTACACACCTGCGCTGTTCATTCTGTCCTAAGCAAAAAATATCCATTCAGCCATACAATAAATGGACATAAATCTTCATTGAAATCTAGGAGTTAGCGCAAAGAGGCAAAGCCACTGGTATCAGACACATCAATACCAAAATGGAAAATGCATTTACATTTTGATTTTAACTAGTATTACGGTGAATTTTCTGTGATTATAAAGCTTCCCTGATACAAAGTGTCCCAGACAGTGTCATATTATCATACTTGTTCTTCTGTCTTTCATTCAGTACACTATACATCTAAGTGGGATTTCATCTTAATACACGTTCAGGGCAGATATTACATTATGATGGCACTTAGGTAATGGCCTTTGTTTAGTTATAATCTCATGAGATTTACCATATGTTCCAGCTGTCTTTAGACAGCATGACTTGCTGTGCCTTGTTTATTTTAACCTTTCAGGATTTCAAAAGCATATCAAAGGTAAGATTTACAGTACTGAAAGAAAAACACATAGAATAGTTCCAAGGAGCACAATGAAAGTCCCTGTATACTCTGCTGCTACTACATCAACCCTAATCTGGAAATATGTCAAACATTTATTTCAGCCATTAGGTGACTCTTCAAATTAATTTGACAAGAACCACTGATCGGATACAGTTCATCTGGTAGCCAGCTAATTTAGACCTGCAGTAAAGTCTGAATCCTATGAATGAACTCAGTGATTCCCCCCCTCAATGGCTTGTAAACAATGACAAAATACAAGGTCTTACATCTAGCAATAAAACATATAGGTCCTGCTTACAGGATTGGGGACTGTGATGGGGTGTTTACCCGACACATGCCCTGAAAGGATCAATATTAGCCAGAGAGGACAATTAACCCCCCTGAGCACACCTGGAGGTGGGCCAGGCCTATTTAGAGATAAAGCCCAGCTGGGGCAGAGCTGGGGATTTTGTTTTTTTCCCCACTCCTTCCGATGGGCTGCATGAGCCCAGTTGGAAAGAGGAAACAAGGAGTGCGCTTTCTCTGGAAAGCAGTTTAAAGGAAGGCTGAGAAGCAGAAAGAGAAAATCACATAGGTTACTCCCAGGGTGAGCTGGAGGCTGGAAACTTGAGGAGCTGAAGCCTGTGAACATCTGAGTGGGAGGAGGCGTGTGACAGCCCCTAGACAGAAGGGAAGCTGGAGGCACTAGAATCTGGGGTGAGGTCTGAGTAAGGTGACCATATTTCCCTATGCTGAATACGGGACACCTGGTAAAATTATTCGTATTCAAGCGACTTTAACGGCAATCAATCGGAACTCTGCATTACAAACAAACATCAGGTTGACTGAGCCCCCATTAAAAAGAAATACTCCATAGTTGGATTATTTTTATTTACCTTCTTACCTTTAAGGCTTTGGGGGTCACACGGGGAGGGGTGACTCACATACCCCTACCCCCCCCACACACACACACACACACACGAGGACAGGTGACACACACATTACCATACACCTCTCTCACACAGGAAGGGTGACCAACCAACACAACCCTCCCTGCCCAGCGCTCTCAGCCCTCCATGCTTGGCTGGGCCCCCGGGATGGACCTGCCTCTCCTGGTACCTGGCGCCATGTCTTCCCACAGCAACACGTGGGAGGGGCACACAGGATCTCATGCCCTTCCTCCCCAGACTTCTGCCAGGGTTCACACCACAATGTGGCCAGCAGCAGCCTTTCGACACTGTGTGGGAGGGAAGGGATGGGAGCTGCTTCTAGCCACAGGGCGTGTAGCAGGGGGGAGGGATGATCTGTCCCATGTATTT
Organism: Lepidochelys olivacea; assembly: GCF_965140295.1. NCBI lineage: Eukaryota > Metazoa > Chordata > Testudines > Cheloniidae > Lepidochelys > Lepidochelys olivacea. The sequence goes on along the minus strand of NC_140411.1, from coordinate 164,810,071 downwards.
GCAGAGCTCATCTCTTCTTCTCCCCATCTCCTCCCCTGTGGCTGGAAGCAGCTTGTCCCTTCCTGCCTGCATAGTGCTGAAAGGCAGCTAACACCTTCAGGCTGCTGCTGGCCACCAACATAACACAGATGCCTCCTCTCCCCCAGCTACAGCATGGGCAGGAAGGAGTTCAGCCCTAAGGATGCATTGTGCACCAGGACCCAGGGAACCTGACTGCAGGGGCTTCAGTGAACCCAGCCAGAGAGGTAGCTCAGCAGGGGAGGGTGCCTAGAGGATGGAGCAGCAGCACGCTCCCTGGGGGCAGGGCCCAGGGTGGGTGCAGGGGTGAAGATGGTGCTAACCCCCTGCCCTGGGGGCTGCTGTGGAGCTTGCAGATTTGGGGCGTGAACAGGCGGGAAATCACTTGCCCCCCACACACACTCCAGAACTTAGCTGAGGGGCAGAGAGGCTTCCCCATGCCAGCACTGTGTGGGGATTTGGTACATGCAGGGCTCAGCTCCTTCTGGCCAGCACCCTGGGCCAGAGGGTCTTGGGCTTTCCCGGGACACTGGCCCAGTCAGAGGCAGTGGGGGAAGGAAGGAGCCTGCTGGCCAGGCTGTTGGTGAGCTGAGTGCTACAACCAGGGGCTGCTTCTCCACATAGCGCTGGGAGTGGGTTGCACCTTGCCGGGGGGATATGGAGGAGCAGCAGGGCTGGGGGGGAAGGTGAAGGGGCAAAGCAGGGAGAGGACAGAGGAGGACATAAAGGGCCGATGGGTGGGCAAGAGAGGCGACACGTAACCAGCCACTGCCTGGCACCTACCAGCACTCACCAGCCACGGCAGCACGAAGCCAAAGCCAACCAGACATGGACAGGGGACGGGGCCCTGCTGGCCGAGAGCCGGTATGCAGTACGGGCTGCGCTGACGGACCAGCAGGGGGAGCGGCCAGCCCCATGCACTGCATCTTCACCCCGCCACCAGCCTTGCATAACCCCCCCATCATCAGCTCCTGGACCTCCCCCCCACTCACTGCTGGTGGACGGGCAGCTGGCGAGCAGGGATCTGGCCACCAGTACTGATGGGGGGGAGACAGAAAATATGGGACAATTTGCCCATTTTTAAGAAAAAGTCAGGACACCTGACAGGAGGGCTTAAATATGGGACAGTCCCTTTAAAAACAGGACATTTGGTCACCCTAAGTCTGAGGAAAAGACTTCAGAAGTTGAGGTGTGCCTGTGAGGAAAAGACAGCCTGCTAAGCCTGGCTGGGCTGATGGTTTGGTTGTGTTCGTGTTTTTGTTAAACATTGTTAAAAGTCCTTCCAGGGCCTCAGAGACAGACTATGTAAAGTGGTCTGGCTGAAAGACCAGATCACTCCTGTGGCCAGAGCAGGCCAAAAGAAGATGGGCGGCGAGGGGACTGAGGCAAAAGGTTGCTGCAAGGCCAATCCAACTAGGAAGGGGCATGCTGGTGTGGCAGCTCTGCTACAGGGACTGTATTCTGAAAAGCGGTGGCTTAGAACAGGGTTTGAGGGTCATGGTGGAAAACCAACTGAACGTGAGTCACCAGTGTGATGCTGTGGCCAAAAAGGGCTACTACAATACTTGGAAATAGAGATATATGAAATAGAAGTAGGGAGGTGATAGTAAGCCTGTAAATTGCACTAGTGAGAGCATTACTGAACCATGTTTCCAGTTCCAGTGTCCACACTTCAAAAGGGATATTAAAAAATTGGAGAGGGTTCAGGGAAGTGCCACAAGAATTATTTGAGGTCTGGAAAACCTGCCTTATACTGAGGGATTTAAGGAGCTCAATTTATTTTACTTCTCAAAGAGAAGGTTAAGAGGCATCTTGATCCCAGTTAAGTACCTACACAGGGAGGAGGTCTCTGATAGCAGAGGACTCTCTAATGTAGCAGACAAAGGCATAACAAGATTCCTGGCTGGAAGCTGAAACTAAAATTCAAACTAGAAATTAGTCATTACAAATCATTCTTATGGTTCTCCTGTTTATGTGCACTACGTGTCAGGATGTTTAATCCATGTACATGTGCACACCCTTCCTGATGAGCCGGCAGCCTGTAGTACTGTCTCCCTTGAATCAGATATCCAAGTCAACATTGACCACAATTTGGAAAGAAGGCCCCTTTATACAGTTTACTCCCACATTAAGGCCCCTTTGTTCTGTCAAAGTGCTGGAAAGGGGCATTAGTATACAAGAAAATTGTTTATAGTATTTTCGGGGAGGGGGAACAATACTGATAGGTCTGCTCACCTATTACTAAGCCTCTGAGCGTGGACTTCAAATCATTTGAGAGGAGAAAATACACAAAGGGCCTCTTGGCCACAGCTAACCCCTAAAAGTTGACTTTGGCACTTGTGGTGATGCAATGCCCAACCATTTACTTGGCTGCAGCTAATCCAAATAGGGCTGTGTTTAAATCATTAAAGAATTATTGAATTTTCCTCCCTTTTTGATGAAGGCAGCCTGCTTTTAAAATACTTTGCCATTATCACTGGTGTTCTCTGTACAGACACACACATCTCCCCTTCCACTCTAGAGCCCAATGTGGTTCTCTTCATGTGCTGCCCTTTCACACACACACATACACACATACACATTATTTTCAGATCTTTCAATTTTCTCTTGCTCCCTTTCTACCAGAGAGGCTGAAGAGAAGGATGAGGCAAGGGGTGAGAATACAGTCAAGGGAGGTTATGAGGCAGAAGAGGATTGAAGTATGAGGAGTAGAGCTGGACTGGAAGAGGGTCAGGCTTCAGGAGGGCCTTAGTTTGGCTTGAGAGAAGAGAGAGAGCCAGGAACAGAGGAGCTGTGAAGCTATGGGCAATGATAGACTGAAGATCATGAAAGGGTCAAGTGGAGGGACAATACAAAAGGGGCAGGTGGGTGATGCTGAAGGAAATGAAGTTGTGATCAGAGTGGAACATCCCAGTTACAGAAAATTAAGGAGAGAAAAGGAGCCAGCAGCACTGAGTAAGACAAGGTCAAATAAGTGGCCATTTTAGTGAGTGGGCATATTGATCCAGGGTAGAAAATTAAAGTGTATCTGTAGCAATACAGGCAAAAAATGGTTTTGTTAGGAGTTCATATTTATGCCATTTCTGACCAAGTAATTTAGCTGTTATAATTATTATTTATGTATTTATTATGGATCTAGTTATTAATCAGCTTTCAACTTTACAGGCTTCCAAAATAAAGAAAGGTAAGTGAGCATCCCCAGCATGGAATATGAGTCTCTTTTATAATCCAGTTAAACAAATATCACAGATCCCCTGAATATCTGTTCAAATGAAATGGACAATACATCTGCATGTGGTATGTTATGAGTATCCAGAGTTATAATCATAAATGCTACCAAATTTGGGAAAAGATATAGAACCTCATGCTTAAGAGTTTTTAAACCAATCTCTGACTAGCGTGAGACCTACATGGGGGGAAGATTATCACCCATCTACCTGCTATGAAGACTTTTCCTATGGCGATATGTCCTGGAGGGGCCTCTTGGAGATTCTGGAAACAATTCTCTCCTACCCCCTATAAGATCTGATGTTATTTTATATTGTGCACAGAACCGATTTTGAATCTCAGCTAATAGGAATAAGTAATGGCAAAACACCCTCTCTTTTTGTTCTCTCCAAAAAAATTTTAAAATGTATTGGTGGATATAACATTTACATGCTAAGCAGGTCATTAAATACTTCATTTAGAAACTGACAGGTCTCATATCATGCTTTATAGTGTTTTTCAAACTGTCACACCCACACTCTGCCTAAAAGCTGTTGAATATAAACTTCATCATTTATAATGCAAAAAGGGTATAATTGATTATGTTCTGATTATTCATCATAATGCTTTCTTTCATGTGTACTTAATCATTGTGGTTTCTTGGAATATGCAAACCTTTCAGGCAAATCTTTCTATAGAGCAATCTAAATAGCATTCTGAACTGACAACAGCTGGGTAAATAGTTCCAGTGAATTTCTGAAAGATGCAGTGTCACAGACCACACCTACAGACCCAGTAAATCAGTTTCACCGAGGAGTGCCTGGAAAAGAAATATAGAGGGTCCTTAGAAGTTTATATTTTCATTTCTGAAAAGAAGCATGGAGTGTACTCGATCTAGAAGCTACATGGAGTCTGCTGTGGTGACTGTATTATTCTGTGTAATGTCTGTTTCATCTCTATTTCAACATATGTTTGACAAAATTCACTCTGGACCCAACAGTGACTGCCGATAGTTGAGCAGATAGGCACAACAATAGTGTCAAGCAATGATTTATAGTGAAACAGATTACTTTGTCATGAGTTTTAATCTAAGATTCCCTAATCCCTGTACTACCTTAGAGCTGCAATTGGTTTAAAATATTATAATACTAATTTATCCTGTCATCCTTACTTGAATCCTTACATCTTCAGATTGGAAGCTCTTTGAGACATCTTTTTTCTTCTGTGTTTGTACAGCATCTAGCACAATGGGGTCCTGGTCCCTGAGTGGGGCTCTAAGGTGCTATTGCAATATAAATAATACTGATCCATCCCAAAGTATTTTACAGCTTTAAACCATACACAGGGATCACCTGCATTCACTGCAGAAATGCAGCTGCCTGTGGAATACAGTACAACAAAGCCTATCTTAAAACAGGAAGTAAACATTCCCATATCCAAATGCTGCTGCTGTGAATTGTAGGTATTGTTGTATGGGGAATGTGATTACCCAGGTTACAATTTAGACAGGACACTAGGGTTAATATCACTTGCCAAAAAAAAAAAAAAAAAGTCATGGGATCATTAATGAACATGGGGCACCTTATTTGTGTCTCCTTTGAACAACAACTCCATCCTGGGACACTGGTTTATTATTAACTTAGAGCAAAGAATACCACCCACTGTATTACTAACACCACTTCCTGAAGTGCCCAAGTCTAGAATTCTCCAGTCCAAGTACTGATCAGGCCCAAAGCAGTTTGGCATCTGAAATGCACAAGATGGTAGAAGTCAATAAGCCCCTTGTGACTAGTGCACATACCAAAAAAAGATTTATAAAGAAAATCCCTCAATAAACCACTATTGTGGCTGCAGTGATGAATAGATGCATGTTTTTCAGGTAAAAGCTAAAGAAAGAAGCAAAATCTGTAATAGTTCTATGCCTATACTTGGCATCTGAAGAAGATAGACTTGGGACCATTCACTAGTGGCAGTTACAAATTCACCTCAGAACTTGTGTGGAATTCCCTTTTCTGATAGAACCTCATGTCCCCATCATCTCCAGGACTCAACATTGTCAAAGATAAAATAGGTAAGTGCTCATGGTCACTGTGTCTGTACACAGCAATATTAACACTAATGATACATGTATACATCTGATCACCAAGACAGCAATAACTAATAACTAAAGGCTACAAAGGATATTTAACTATGGAGTAAAAAAAATTATAAACTCTTCAGAGAAGGGACTATCTCTTGCTGTGTGTTTGTTCAGCCGCCAGTACAATGGTGATCAAATCTTGATTGAGACCTCTGGGAGCTACTGTAATAATAATACATAGTGGACTTATGTGATGCGAGAATGAAAAGCGAGTAGAAAAAGGCAGAAAATAGCACAGAAGCTGTTGAGGCATCAGAATTCCATTAGATTGTATGCGGAAATCCTCATTGCCAAGGATATTGGGCCTTATCTTGAAAGGAGCTTCAACCCAGACTCATTTAAAATATTTATCAGCTGGACTTGAAGACCCCCTACAGTCCTGCGGGCTTTCAGCCTGGACTGCCTAGAAGAAGTAGACTTTTGCAGTCTAAAAAAGAGAGAGAGAGAAATTTTGAATATTAGTTCTCCAAGTTCTCCAACCCTGGGGGTCCACAAAAGACTTAGATTGAAAACTGACTGAACAGAATTCAATTATATATACAGACAATAGATTTCCAAAGGGGTTCACACCTGCATCTGAAATATTTTAGGGGTCTGCAAAGAAAAAAAGGTTGAGAACCACTGCTCCAACCAACATACAGATGAAGTTATCTTCATAAGATATATATTTCTCTAATTCAAAAATCTGCTTTTCACATGTATTAGCATGAAGTTCTGGCTACTAGTCAGATATATAACAGAGAGACAAGATGGGTGAGTTAATATCTTTTATTGGACCAACTTCTGTTGCTGGAGGTGACAAACTTTTGAATTTAACAGAGTTCTTCCTCAGATCTGGAGGAGGTAAACAGAGCTAAATACAAGCTGGGACAGATTGTTAATCATAAGGGGTTTGTACAGGTTGTAGGAGACTACTTAAAATGAAGCGGCACTTAACATCTCTGCAGTATTAGGGACAAAGGAGGGATAGCAGGCAGCAGAGTGGGTTACAAAGTGTTGTAATAAAATAATAATAATAATAATAATGACTGTCACTTGGATTCGAGTAGGACTATGACTGGAAATCAGTTTCCACATGTAGGGCTCAGGAAATGTGCCAAGGCAAGTTGGTGTCCACATTCCCTCCTACTCCTGGCCAAGGCGGCGCGACAATATTCTGTTGCATGTTCTGCTTCCTTCATAGCAGAGTGCCATGCTCACCTGTCATGGGCCGTATCCTCCCAGATCACTAAGTCCAGCCCGGCCAACTGTATGTGCCGCTTGATAAATCCTTGTAGCAGAGTTTGGGGTTGGCTAACCTTGTTACTGCCTTTTTCGAATTCGCTGTACAGAACTCTCTTAGGCAGTCAATTATTATCCATATGTACAACGTGGCCAACCCAAGTCATATGCCTCCATCCTAGCAAAGCTTCCACACTTAGCATGGCTACCAGCCCTTGTACATTGTAATAAGCCATAAAACCAGTACCTCTGTTAAGTCCACGATTTTTAGTGTCCAGCAGAATTATGAATTTAAGTTCCTGGTCTTGTCTTTTGCATATATTGTGCAAAGACAAAGGACCTGTTGCATTATCGTGGATCAGAATCTTTATAAGCCTCTGTAAATGGTTATTCCTTTCTCTCTAGGTGAGCACAGAGAAGCAATTGTTTTTAATCACTCTGACATGTTTTGGGATATCATTAGGAAGGCAGTTATTGGGAATTTACAGCCTATTATGTGATTCATTCATTCCTTTCTATAACTGAAGTGAATGAGAGTTTTGCCGTTGACTTTACTGAGAGCACAGTTGGACCCTGTAAATCAATTGGACTACTCACATGTTTAAAGTTTAAGATTAGCTGGATGAAGGACAGATTTCTCAGCACTTTCTCATCTACCTAGGCAATTAGCCCTGTATCTGAGCACCTCACAAGTATTAATAGATTTTATCCTCACTAGACCCCTGTGAGGTAGACTAGTGCTATTATCCCTTGTAATAGTCCGGCTGCCTCCCATGCACCGCCTCGTGGCCTAGGGTCTGATACAAGCCACCTGCCTCAGCTTTCCCTCTTAGAGTGTTCAAATAAAACTTCAGTCTCGCTTTTTCTTGGTCAAAAATACCTCTCCTTGGGATTGGGTTTATTCATATAAAATAAACTCAAAATCCCAAACAAAGTCCATTCAGAAGTTCACACAACATAAGGTTTCTCTTTCTTCTCCCAGACCTTCTTGCCTGGGGAGCTTTGCAATCTTTCCCAGACCTCCCTGCCTGGGCTCTTTGCAGTCTCTCCCCTGCTTGGTCAGGGCCTATCCCAGGCTTCCCTGCCTGGAGCAAATCCACTGAGCTCAGGGTCTTCCCAGCATGAGCCTTCCCTCACTCTCTGCAGTCTCTGTGGCCGTTTCCTGAGCTTTGCCCCTTCCTATGGCTCTTTTTAGGGCAATCACCTTAATCTATCCTGGGTCTGGCTCATTCTGTACTCAGGATTGGCTAACCCCAACCCTAGGGGGTAAGCCACCCTGTGACAGCCCCATTTTTGAAAATCAATTCTGTAGCGTTCAGGACTCAAAAGTTGCTTGACTCACCAAGCATTTTGTCGTGCCAAGGCATTTCAAGTTGCTTCACAGACTATGAACAGTAATGTAATCACCCCATGGAAAATGAGGCACAGAGAGACTACGGCCTGGTCTACACTTAATATTTAGATCAACACAGCTCCTTCTCTCAGAAGGTATGGAAAATTCACATCCCTGAAGACCATAATTAAGCTGACCACACCCCCTGGTGTAGACATGGCTAGGTCAATGGAAGAAAGCTTCTGTCAGTGGAAAACCCCTTCTATCGCTGTTGAAAGCATCTATACTACAGTGGCTACAATGTCATAGGCACGGTGCCATAGCTGTGCTGCTGTAATGCCAGTAGCGTAGTCGTGGCCTGTGAGACTTGCCTATGGTCACACAGGAAGGCTGTGGCTGAGACAGGAATTGAAGCCAAGTCTCCTTAGTCCTCAATCATTGCCTTATAGATTACCCTTCCTACCTTGCCGAATTGGGCCTAGAGTGTATAATTTGAAATATTTGATATTGGTTGGCCACAAAAGGACAATAAATTGAGGTCACTAAGGAGTCTTCAAAACATGCAGACAAAATTCAACACCTTCAAACGCCAACATTACTCAGAAAGAATCTTATTTGAGGTTGAAGCTGTAGAACAAACATTAATAGTTCATAACAGTTGAAACAGTAATACTGATAATACTATCTGTAAGGTTAACTAATGCATAATCATTCCTTGCAAGCCTCTGTTTTTTTTTCTGTTTGTTCTGAATCAAGCTGTTTTCTTGGAAAAAACCAATAGACGTGTGAACCGCCAACAGCAAATGTTGATACAATGAAAGTTTCATAAGTGACTGGTGATATTTGTTCAGGTATTATTTTCAGCCACCTGCACTGAGTTTACAAAGCGGGTGTGCAGTTCTCCTCTCTTTTATGTTTCCAGCTTTCGTTGCTGAGATACCACGACTCATGCTTAACAGTGAAAATAAATCTAATTGTTTTCTTCCTTTCCTTTAAGCACTGGGGTTTCCAATCAGATCATGTAGCTGAAACGTGCTAATGAACTCTGCCCATTTGAACTCTTTTGTGTGGCTTGTCAGAACAGCCTTTTGAAACCCAAGTAATGTATTGTGGTCTGAAGGATGTTTTGCAGAAGAACCAGATAAATGTTAGAAGTGGACCAGACACAAAACTGTACCTGTGGTCAGTTGTTCTCGCACTTGCTCTGGTAGTATTAAGGGTCTGATCTCCAATAAGTCAGTTGGATGCATAGAATAACTATGCCATTTCTATGTGTGACATTTATTTTGGAATACCCTATTGTATTTCAATCTCCATTTTGAAGATGACATTCAGTGTGGCTTAAAGCATCCATTTTCTAGCAAGGACTTGACACCAAGTAGACAGACAATGTCTGGGAAGTTGTGACAGAACCATCAGCATTGAATGGCTCTACCTTATTGGTACAATGGGTTTTCTACCAGCAGGTAGACTTTGAATGACTCTGTATACAGAAGCCAGGGATGGAGGGGCTGAAGCCTAGAAATTCCCCCAAGGAAGCAATGGGCAGAAAAGGTGACAGTCTAGTTTTAAAAGAGGAATGCTTTCTGAGAAGGAGGGCCATTCCAACACCACATGTAGAAGACCACCCAAGCAGGCAGGAGCAAACCTAGGACTCTCACAGGTGGTGATTTCAGACTGAGAGGGATTGCGTTCAGGAGTTTGTTGTTTTCCTAAGATTTGTTAACTGTAGTGGTGTTTAAAAGTGTCTGTGTTTCTTGCTTTATTGCCATGTTGTCTCTGAATGGTGTTACTCAGAAACCAAAGCTCCCACAGCCAGGTGTGCTCTGGGAGAACATGTCTAAGCATTTGGGGCTCAGGAAAGCTGAGGCACTGGTTCTGAGATCCAGGCAGTTGGACTTGGGGTCCCACTGCCCACGAAAAGGGTGTCAGACATGGGTTGTGCCCATGGGGGAGAGCACCTGAGTTGTAGAGCTAGGAGCATTGCCCTGTCACTGTGTGCACCAGGGGGCTTACAAGCATGTGGGATCCAATGGCTGGATCCAATCACAACAGACTGGGGTTTGTCCCATGAGTGGGACAGAGACAGGTTGTGATGCTATGCACAAAATTTGCTCATGTAGTCACCTACTTTGCAAAGAACTGTGATCCCTGCTGTTAATAACTCTCTGCGAGGTGCAGCATCCTAGAGTTACAGAGGGAACTAGCACTGGCTGAACTGGTAACAGAGGACCCTTGAAGCTTCAAAAACAAAGAAACCTGATTAGGATGGATGGCACATATGCACACATCCTGGGGTCTCTTGCAGCAGCAGGTTTAGCCCCCACTGCAAACACACCCACAGAAGAGCGGGTTTATTATTATTTCATGTTATGGTCTTTCAAATCAGGGAGTTTGGCATGTATTCCCTTGTTACGTCTCAAGTATCTAGCAATGCCCTATTACTATCTTCTATATGGGCAGTCCTGCCCAGCATCACTTCTAAGAGCAAAACTTGGAAGGAAACTTTTTTTTTTTAAATGACCAAAACAATGTGGCTGATAACTTTGCTACCAGTCCTGGATATGGGGCTGCAAATTGGTTCCTTCCCATGCTACAACACTCTAAGTTTACAAACCATTTCATAGACATTAGTTAATCCTCACTACAGACCTGTGAAGTAGGCAATTGTAAGTATTATCCCCACTTTACAGGGTGGGGAGACTGAGGCAGATTCAAAATATAATGCATGCAAGGAGAGTGCCAATCTATCCCTTGCAGTTGTATAAATTAGGGGGAACAGGAGATGATCAGAGAATCACAGATGAAGTTCTGTGGGGTTTGAAATGATGTAGTTATTAATACACAATCAAAATGTCCTTAGAACCAACAAGATAAACTGTATCTTCTATACCTTTCTATGGGATTCACCCTACATGCAATAGAAATCCCTCCCCCCCCCACCCAAATGTTGTATTTGTAATTCCACACACAGAAATTCCCTTTAATGGATAACTACTTCTGAATAGCAGACCTTTTCTCTCCAATTTGTCCTGTAAAAAACATGAATTGCTTACTGTTGTCAGAGTGCAACTGATCATTGTTCTGTCATTTATATACAAGCTTTTGCTGTCCTGTTTTGGATGGATTGTTCATATCACTGAGAGAGAAGTGGCTAAAGAATAACGAATCCAACGGATCCTGCATATAAGCCGGGCTTGGCCTAAAGACAAAGAGTCCCATGGTGCTGCCTTTCCTATCAACTAATTACTTAAAGTGCCTCCTGTTTATATTGAAACCCTCTCCCACCATTCTGCAATAAGTCACTTACACAAAAAACCTATAGTGTTATTAGCTACGCTACTAAAAATTTCACACCCAGAAATATGAAAGAAAATTAAAAGAGAGTTGATTTTTCACTGTGATGACTTCCCACAGCAGGGGATGGTAGGCAGACAAACAAGTGTCGTGAGAGACAAAAATCAAGGAAAATTTTGCATCCATGTCAATTCTTTCATTCCCATCACAGACTAAGGTAGAAACTATCCTCACCAGTTTTGTTGCTTGTGTAGTCAAGTAGTCCTGTGCAAAGTGAGTGGAAAACACTCCCATCCTCATTAAGTAGTTCTACACCTGCCTCTTTGCAGAGATGTAAGTGGTAATAGAAGGTGCAGAATCATGCCCAGAGTCTCTCAGTAGTGCAGCACAGAGTGCCTTGTTTCCCTGAGGTACAGTAGTCTGTCCATCATAAAACTTACAAACAATTATTACACTCAGAAACACTGTAAAGTTGTAGCCCTTAACTCTTGTTGCCCCAACATGTATGTTAAAAGAATAAACCCTAGTGTTTGCCTTTGGCTAGGACTTTTAAAGGAGCCTAAAGGAGTAATGACCTTCCTATTGACCGTCCATGAGACCTTAGGCTCCTTTGAAAATTCCAGCCTTCATGCTTTGCTGAGCATTACATTTGCCAGAGGGTAAACTTGCTGGGAAATACGCTAGCATAGAACAGGGACTTATACCTGTTTCACTTTACATTTACACACTCACACACTTACAGATGCATTTAATACATTCAGTTATAGTCAATATTGATGATGCATTCAATTATTTTCTACGTATTACTGCCCTTTTGCAGTGTATACACATCACTATATCACTACTGAGGTTTTCGTGGTAAGCCAGGAGAGGCATTCCTTGAATTATACTAGCACTATCTAACCTCAGTTGTTTTATCACAACATGGCTGTGGTTTGGTCTTCAAACAAGCCCAAAGATAAGCAAATACCCTCCTATCTTATTTGACCCCCTTGCATCATGTATATGTTATAAAAGCAAATAAAATAAGGAGGAATAAAAGAGCTACAATACCTGTTCTAAATAAGGGATTCTTCAGCTCAGCATTCTATGGTTAGATGAAAATCACAGCTTTACACAGCACTGTGCTGTGTAAAGCTGTGATTTTCATCTAACCATAGAATGCTGAGCTGAAGAATCCCTTATTTAGAACAGGTATTGTAGCTCTTTTATTCCTCCCCAAAATGAATAATAATAAGTAGGACTGAAAGTGAAAGAACAACACACAAATATTCCAAATCTCCCTCTTTGTCAGCTGAGATAGTTTTATGGAGGATGAAAGCTAAAACAAATGAAAGGGGAAAAAATCTTGAGTCTCAGAAGTGTTTTATGTTAAAGGAAAAAGTGTGCAAAGATACACAAACCAGCCAAAAAACAAAACAAAAATGTTGTTCCCCTGCCATTCGCATTCAATTTTTTCCCTTGTTCTCTCCTTTGCTACCCTTGAAAGGATGAAAAACTTGTTTAACTGGCCAGCTGGGATTACTTGTGCAGAAGGGAATCCCTGGGCATGAGACCTTCGAGCAGCGGGGTATTGGCATCATGGAGATCTGCTCCATCATGTTCCCAGTGCACACATGACGTGCCCTCACCAAACCAGGGTGAGGAGGGCAACTGGTGTAGGAGATGCCTCTGCTGCGCAGGACAGAGCCCCCACAGGGTTGGAGAATCTTGCCCCGTGGGTTATCAGTAAACTCTTTTACTTTACTGTTGTCAATTCGATAAACAAAACACTATCTACCTTCACTCAGAAAGTAGTTTTATGCTGAGATCAACAACAAAACTTTCTCCATTGAATAATTCTCCCTATTTTACATTAATATAAATAATACCTGCCATTCATATAGTGTTAGTTTGGTACATAAATCTCAAAATGTGGATAATCATCATCTTTTCGGATTTTCACAAATGGCAAAACTGGGACACATAGAAGTTAAGTGACTTACCCCAGGGCAAACAGTGAGTCAGTGGCAGAACTGGGAGTAGACGCCAACTCCACTGATTCCCTGTCTAATGGATCGCGCTACCTGCCCTATACACATACAGTATTTGTCAGATTTGGTTTCTTGCCTTATGTTTCCTGGGCCCATTTTCATTTTCATTGTCAGTGCAGAGTTACCAATGCACAATTTTGGAAATGTATTTCTTTATTTAAAATTATGCAAACAGGAAGATCTTATTTTGATGAAGAATTTCATTTGCAAAGGCATCCTGCGCAGAAAAGAAAAAGAAGCAAGATATGTTCATATCATTATAACAATCATACAAGTCAAATACTAAAAACAGTTACACGTAGCTTTCAACTCTAGAACACAGTCATTTAAATCCTGCATAACTAGTAGCCAGTGTTACAGTTAGTAGGAGAGGCTCTCAAAATGATGACTGCAGCTAAATGAGAAAATACCAAACCTAAACATACGCCTGGGGAATCTTAAAAACAATTATTAATATTTACTATTCTAAATAATTCTATCTGGAGAGATGAAAATAAGAGCAAGGAATGCACTGAGTCAATGTTATTGACCTGAACTCTGAAAGAAATGCCAGGACTATTATTTAGATGTCAAAATATCTCCAAGAAGACTATGAGGTTGAAACTAAATGCCTGTCTATTTTAAGATGGGCTTTCAGGCATACAGGCTGCTCAAATGCCACTGGAATACACTAAAACAGGTCATATTTCTACTTTAAAGGTTACACTATGTTAAATTATATGCAATTTAAGAAAGAAGATGATGTTATATAGCTAATCCTTTTCCCTTAAAAGCATGTCCTGACTAAAATGAATGTATCATTCAGGGAGGATTCAGTAAAGGATGGCTCTTTAAGATTTAAAGTAATAAACATGTCAAATATTTCTTAAATCTATTCTTAAATCACAAAATTCAGTATCGTTTGCACAAAGGAACGAGACGTGTACATCTCAACAAGTACAATGGGCTATTTAAAGAAGAATCTGGTAGGTACTGCAAGATTCCATAATACACTTGTGTCACATGCTAATGTATGTAGAGACTACATTGTGAACTGGGTCTTCTAAAAGCTTTTGCAGTCCTATGTCAGATCCTTCTTTTGTTTTAATGGCCTTTTTATGCAGCACTACTATTTAATAGATTTTGGACAAGTTAAAATGTTATGACTTCCTTGTCATTAAGAGCTTGTTCATGGATTTTGGTTTTGTTAGGTTTCCTGAGCAAATGCCAGCACACTCTCTGTCCTTAATAATCCAACCCATAGGCTGCTTCTAAGGCTTTTCTCTAGAGCTGATCCTTTGTAGGATCAGAAACGATCTTGCTAATACACTCCTCTTGGTCAATATGCTCCCCACCCCCAGCATTCTGCTTGTCCAATTCACTGAACATCTTTTAGCAACTCATCTAGGTGAATCAAGTGATTGGCTGGTGAAATATAGTCACATGCAGCTGCACACTTAGATTTTTATCTGTTTTGAGTATGATTTGAGCACTTAAATATTTGTGTAGAAGTTAGAAAGCAGCTTGTGGACCCAATTGGTAGTCCAGAGGCATGTCACACTCACCTACTACTTTTCAATTTATGGACTTGGAAGAGAGATGGCAACAGAACATCTACTGGTGCTGATTAGTGAAGCTGCTGCCTGTCAATTGTTGGAGGATCTGCAACTCATCAGTTACAAACTGGTACCAGTACAATGAAGAGAATCAAATCCTACAGTCTGTATTCAGGTTAAATACAGCATAGACTTTGAAGTGAAATAGATTTTTACATGCACACTGACCACCAAATAGACCCCTAAATATACAAGGGGTGAAATTCCCTCCCATGCACAAGGCCAGCACGAGTCTTATGCACCACTTAAGTCCCACGTAAATCCCTTTAAATAAATTGTAGGTGGGACTGAAGTGGTAGATAGGCACTGTGCAAACCCTCCACAGAGGGATGAACTTCACCCAAGATGGTTAGAATTGCGGAACACCTATTTGGCATCACTTTAGGGTTGCCAATTTCAGTTGGACATATTCCATCATATAACACATCTTTAATTAAAGATTGAGCTTTAGTTCCTGGAGACTCCAGAATAATCCTGGAGGGTTGGCAACCATAACAGTGAGAGAGGCTCTCTTTCTTCTATTTTTGGTTAAAAGGTGAGAAACACAATGCACACATGACAGATTTAAGTGCTTTTTTGTTTATTCTGACAATAAACAAACACTTTTAGGTGGGGAGGGAATACTGTACATTTTCAATGCTGTTGTTTCTCCTGCTGACTTTGTAGATCTTAAGAGATTCTTGACTAGAGAAATGACCCTGAACCATATCACAGAACCATAAAAGATAATTTCCAGTAAGCACGCTAGGTGGAATTAATGATTTCTTTTTCTTATTCAGCAGAGATTTACATGCATTATGTTAGGATGATTAACATTTGAGATTTGACCTTGAAACAATCTTTACATTGTAAATTCTTAATGATGAAAACAATATTCTCAGTGATTAAAACATGTTGGTAATTAATTATTAAAGCAGAATAATTGCAAATACATATTCCTAGAATTTCTAGGCTTAGAAACCATTTGTGTAAGTTTCATTTTCAATCAAAAAATGCAATACTGTTTCTGGACATTAATCTTTCCACCAATTCCACTGACAAAAACATGGAATTAACATGACATTTGCCATCCACCACTCTGATTCTATACTGTATGTCTTTCGCCCACCGTTTATCTATCTTGTCTATTTAGAATGTAACCTCTTCAGAACAGGGACATCTCTTACTATGTGATTGTTTATGTCCTAGCACAATGGAGCCCTGATCCTGATTGGAGCCTTTATGCATTGTTGTAATGTGAATAATAAGAAATAACAGATCCCATCTATGCTGTAGGTATGTAAGCTAGCCTTCTGTATAAAAACATATTCAAGGCATTATACTGGATGCCAAACACTTATAGTAAGTTGCGCCATAGCATCCTACCACATCTGCCCCAAAAAGTTTGTCCAAAAAACAGTGGGTATACTCAAAAAGGATCATATTCTCCAGAAATCCAACACAGCAGTCAAAAGTAACTCCTGTGACTATAAAATGCACCTTCCTGTATGTCTTCTGGTCACATATGCCTCTTTTGTGGTCTTATTATAGAGCAGGGGTAGGCAACCTATGGTACGCGTGCCAAAGGCGGCACACAAGCTGATTTTCAGCGGCACTCACACTGCCTGGGTCCTGGCCACCAGTCCCGGGGGCTCTGCTGCCGGCCTGGGGTACCATCTGCCAGCCCTCTGCCATCCAGGGTTCCATCCACTGGCCCCGCTCAGTCCGCTGCCGGGTCCAGGTCCTGGCCACCTGTCTGGGGGGCTCTGCTGCTGGCCTGGACTTCCGGCCGCTGGCCCCGCTCAGCCCGCTGCAGCCCCAGGTCCCAGCCACCGGTCTGGGGGGCTCTGCTGCCGGCCCGGGGTCCTGGCCCCTGGCCCGGGTCTCTGCAGTCGTCCCCAGCCTGGGGCAGTGAGGGGTGCAGACAGGGCCAAAAGGGAGCTCAGCTCAGCATGGATCGCATGGATTATTATAACTGGCACACGAAACCTTAAATTAGAGTGAATAAATGAAGACGCGGCACACCACTTCTGAAAGGTTGCCAACCCCTGTTAACAGAGAGACTGTCAGTGCAATTGTCCCATAGTTCTTTTTCCTCTATTGCTACTTCCTGTAACATACCAGAAGTGTCTCAACATTTCTGGGCTCATTGGTGGGGCCATCTAATATGTGTGTTGCCATTTCAAGTTTTGTCTACTTACATCAATCTAAACATGCAAACTTGCCTCCTCTTCTAGAGATGGCCCGGAACCACAAAATTCTGATCCAGCCTGACTTGAAGCTTCCTAAGATTTGAAAGATTTTAGATCCAGTGTTCTCGTATGGATCCAGCCCTACTATTTTCAACTGTTTTAAAGGATATTCTAAAATACTTGTGTTTTTTCATTTGATTCCTCTCATCTTTCCACAAATCACACCCCCATGTGCATATTGGGCGTGAAAACAGACGATGTTGTACATTAAGCACCGAAATAAATTGCCCAGGGAGGCTGTGGAATCTCCATCATTGGAGATTTTAAGAGCAGGTTAGACAAACACCTGTCAAGGATGGTCTAGATAATACTTAGTCCTGCCATGAGTGCAGGGGACTGAACTAGATGACCTCTTGAGGTCCCTTCCAGTCCTATAACTCAAAATTTGTGCAATGCAGTTCTTTTTCACTGGGTCTGGCGTCATGCCATTTAGGACTATCTTTGTGATGGAAAACCTTGCTTGGTACTCTTTGTAAAAGATTATGGTAATTTTCTTTGTGCCACATCACACAGCACATGGGAGCATATGACCTGGCTAAGAAAAAGAGTAAATGGTTCTTTCTGCATTTATTGATCTGTTGATTGGTGACATGAGTAACATACAAAACACAGCTGAAAATGCTCATACACTGAGAATAACTACTAAATAAGGCTTCCAAAAATTTTAGTGACATAAGGACATCAAAGATCGGGTTTAGTTTTGCCCAAGATGTTCTGCAATTTGTATTAACTCAAAATTGATAGCCCGCAATGGGAATAGTAATGGTGTAACAATCATAACTCCACTATTAAACACAGTAAATGTAGCTGAATAGTTAAAGACACAAGCCTCAAATCAAGTTTCCTATTGAACTTGACAAAACAAGTGTGGGAATATTTTAGTGATCCCTGCTCAGAAACATACAGGATTTTTCCATGGGAGAATGCTTTCAAGAATTAGATCTCACAGGTGAATTATAAAAAATGCAAGTCTTGTGTGTTTAAAGACACAGAGCAACAATTAATACAGGTGTCCATGTTCCAGCAAAACTCCACATAGTAGGCTGAGACTTCCATTTGGGACTTAAACTGTTTTTGCTTTTTTGTTTGTTTAAGTTAAGTGCTGTTCTCCCCAGAGCTATTGCTTTGAACACTAAACAAGGGAACAGAGCTAGCCTTCTATAACAGCATCCATAAAAATGACTAAAAACACGTGCAAAAGACCCTGTGAACAAGAAAAGGGGCAATGCAGTTGCAAAATAAATAAAATCAAGCAAGACCAGTTTGAATTTGCTACTGGACAGTCTCTGCTCTGGAGTTAGAGCAGTGGTCCCCAAACTGTGGGGCACATCCCCCTAAAGGGGCATGGAGAAAAGTTTGGGGGAGTGTGTGGCGGGGCCTAGGCCAGCCCCCACGGGGGCACTGAGGGAACACCACCCAGCTCCCTCCACTCCATCCCCTGCTCTGCCCCCAGCCCAGCTCCATCCCGAGCTGCAACTCCACTCTGCAGCCTAGGGTGACCAGGTGTCTGGTTTTCAACTGGAACACCCGGTTGAAAAGGGAACCACAACCAATGGAAGCTGCAGGGGCGGTGCCTGCAGGCAACAGCAGTGCCCAGAGCCGCCTGCACACCTCCACCTAAGAACTGGACCTGCTGGCTTCTTCCAGGGCACAGTGTGGAATCAGGACAGGCAGGATGCCTGCCTTAGCCACCCGCCCCCACCCACTGTGCCTCTGACCAGGAGCCACCTAAGGTAAGACCCAACCCCCTGTCCCAGTCCTGAACCCCCCCCCCAAACCTGGAGCCCCCGCCTGCATCCCAAACCCCGCATCCCTGACCCCACCCCAGAGCCTGCACCCCCAGATAGTGCCCTGACCCCACCTGCCCCAGCCCAGAGCCCTCTCCCACACTCTGAACCCCTCTGCCCCACCTCCCAACCTGGAGCCTGCTCCTGCACCCCAAGCCCCTCATCCCTGGCCCCACCCCAGAGCCTGCATCCCCAGCCGAAGCCCTCACTCCTTCCCACACCCCAACCCTCTGCCCCAGCCTGGCACCCCCTCCCACACCATGAGCCCCTCATTTCTGGCCCCACCCTGGAGCCTGCACCTCCCGTTAGAGCCCTCACCCCCTCCCCACCCCAACCCCCCATCCAAGCCCAGTGAAAGCAAGTGAGGGTGGGGGAGAGCGAGCCACAGAGGGAGGGGGACCATAGTGAGCGGGGGCCAGGGCCTCGGGGAAGGGGTGGGACTAGGGTGTTCAGTTTTGTGGGATTACGAAGTTGGCAACCCTAACTCTGCCCTCTGCCCTGCCCCCAGCCCAGCTCTGTCCTCATTCCCTTTCTGCCCCCAGGCCAGCTCTGCTTCTAGCCCCAGTTCCTCCCCCATCGCCAGCTCTGCCCCCAGCTCTGCCATCAGCCCGAGCTCCTCTGCTGAGTCAACTGTGCTGTAGTGGAGGGAGGGGCGCAGACAGATTCCGTTATTGGTAAGAAGGGGGGCGTGACAGAAAAAGTTTGGGCACCACTGGTTAGAAGTGCACTGACAGCTAGAAGCTTTGCTGAGACTTAATGTAGATCTTAGCAAACTGTCACTTAAAAGCAAACGTTCAATTATTCTGATAGCTTCTAACTTTTTATTTATTTAGAGCTTTTACTTGCTTGTGATACTCGCCGTACCCTCTCAGAAGTTTGAAAATATTTTCCCTTTAGAGTGTTAGTAGTCATCTAATCGGTGTGTGATGGGGTCTGTGGGCAGGGTAGCCACAGATGCATCTCCAGAATGCTGGCCATTCGGGTATTTCTGGGAACAGCGTGGGCCCATCCCCGCCTGTATCGCCCCACTCCCACTGGCATGAGATTGCACCACATAGTGCACGTAAGGTTATGCCACATGATGATATTTTAGCGAGTGCCCCCCCCCCCCGGTGTGACCTCGCATGCCCGGTGCACATAAGGTCACCCAGCGCAGACGGAGTGGCACACTCTTGATATTGGACAAAACCACATCCAGTTTTGTCTCAGTACTGGATGCAAAAGTCTCAAGCTTAAGTTAAGTGGGTGCTTTAAGAGCTCAAGCTACACAACCTGGCAGGAGGAGGGGTGGTGGCTGGAGCTCACGTGATGCTGATGCTCAAACTAATAATGCAGTGGTGATATACAACGGTTAATCAACGGCTAATCCAATCATTCTGTGTAACTCCAGAGTTGTTTTGCATGGTGGTAGCTCTCACTCAAGTTAGGCTAGCTTGAGTAATTTCAGTGTGCTAACTCAAGCTAGCTGTTGCAGTGAAGACAGGCCCTAGCCCCCTTTCTGGAAATGCTGTGCGCGCACCCAGAAGCAACGCAAACACCTTTTGAACTGCCATTTGTAAGCCTGCAGGCTTTTTTAGACATTTTTGATGTACACGACGTGGCTCCTGGTCACACAGTGAGTCAGTGGCAAAACCTTCAACCCTTTAGAAAGGTGTAAAATTACTCATGTCAAGCAATTTTCTATAAAGAACAAAACAAACACAGCATTGTTTCCAGATAACCTCACCCTTCCCTCCCTAGGGATTACACATTGCTTGTGAGTGTGTGTTGAAGAAAGAACAAACAAACAATCATTAGCAATATTGTTTCTCAGTGTATTTTTCAACTGAATGGAGGGATTTAGTATAATTATGGCAAATGTACTGACACAATTGGCAATTTTCTCTCAGGAGACCAGCAACATTTTAATATTTGATGTGTCATAATAACTGAGGTAAGTCTGCAGAACTGTCTCAGTGATGCCAACTCCCACTATTGTATTGCAAGTCTCACAATATGTTTCTTAAAGCCCCAGCTCTGGAGTTAAGCGATTACATGAGAATCTCATTTTCATTTATTTTTTTAGAAGTAAGTTTCTGGTACTGATGCTTGCAGAGATAATGTGAACTGAGTGAAGCCCAGTGACTCAGAAACAAGAAATCTCATTATTTTCAAGCCAACTTCAAGACTTGTGACTCCTGGGTGTTGGCAATATTGCTCTTTAGAGAACTTTGCAGAAAGCTTGTCTTTGTTATGGCTGGCTGAAATCGGTGCTATATTCCCCTAGCCCATGAGCTTCCAATCAGTAGCGGAGGAGGAGACTGTGACAGGAGAGAGACCTAGCTGAAGCCTTACCTGACCACACAGACCCAAATCTCAGCACTTGAGGTTTTTCCCTAAAATAGGAAGATCCACTAACCTCCAGACCCCTTCTTTTGGCCAATGCCAACAGTGGGGTTATCAGGCTCTGTAGGAAGTTAGGACCCCATCCCCACATCCTCAGCTACAGAAGTTGGCAGAAAGAAGGAAATGGAGAAGATCCCCAGCCAAAATGAAAATAAACATCAAAAAGGTAATTGGTATTTCATGGTGCATAACACCCAGCTCACAATGATTACTGAAACTTGTCTAACACTGGACAGTAAGCAGAGTTACCACACATTTTAATATTATGATGATTTAAAATGGCTGAGAACATTAGTGGAACTCCATTCATATTTCAACACTGATAAATCATTTTGGACCAGGTCCACAAGTTGGGCTTACAGCCCCTTTGTGCCACTTGAGTGACTCAAAGGAGCCACAACCCAGGCACAAATGCCCAGCTGAGAACACCCCTGTTGGGCCCTGCCCTTTCATGCCTCCTCCCCTGGTGTAGGGGACAGGGAGAGGGGGCACCATTGGCACAACTTAAAGCAGCTTTAAATTGCATTCAGACTGGGCCTTGCTCTGAGAATCAGAGATCTAGAACCTAAACTCCCACCATCCCTCCCTGCACTGATCTGCTGTCAGCCCGAAAGAGGATCTAGCCTTCAGAATTCATACTGTGGTGTTAATCTACCATGCTATCTACCCTTTGTCATTATCATTGGAAAGCACTGAGGCAGAATTGAGAAAAGCAATAATATATCTATATGACTCCACTAAGGAAAAGGTGATTTACTGCAAGACAATCTTTAAGTGAGACTCATTACTCAGAGGAAACACATTGGAAGAAATATTTTTCCAAATACAAGTGTAGATGAAATGTAGTCAGAGTCGTCATTCAAAGTATTACAACTTGCCAACAAGCAAAACCACAGTAAATGGCTAATAAAAATGAATCTTTGTAAAGAGTAAAAAAAAAATTACATTATTGTATAGAGTAGTTATTTCTCAGACAATACTGTCAATTAATAGTGAAGTTTTACTTCCTGTCAGTTAAAAAGAACAAGAATTCTTCAAGCTAAAGAATGCAGACATACATCGTCTGTGAGAATCATAAAAAGATCAAATGTAATATTTTCTTTCAACCCAGACAACTGCCTTGAGATTTTCCATTCAGACAGCCTTGAAAACTGCCTCCAGCATTTGACAATTACTTCTGACAAATACCATTTGGCACTGAGTGATGTTTTAAGTGAAATAAAACAGTGAAGAAAACTTTACATGATGAAAGGATTTTTTTTTATTCTTAAGAAGTGACTGTAAGTTATATATTCACAAGATAAAGTTTATACTTCCTGTCAGTGACAAATTCCATGTGATATTCAGGGCTGAGGTAAAGTTTGTTTGACAGTAATAGGAAAGGAAGACAAAACTCATTCTCATGTCTTTTAAAGCAGCCAGAGTTTTCTTTTTTAGTTATAAACAAAGGGAGATCTGCAAATACCTCTGTTCTACATCATTCTTTACAATGTAAGTGGTCTAATGGAGAAAATTATTCCTTAAAATTAAAATGGTCAAAATGCATGTAGCGTGTACAGCGGATCTCTCTCTCACAGACTCTTGATGGTCATCCAAGTTGTAACCTGCAACTGGTAACAACTATAGAATATCGGCATTTGTTTTAAAATGTTTGTCACTCATGGGGACCCTTAAGGATAGGTTAAAAGTATTCAAGGAGCATAAACTGATGGGAAGTGGGTGTCACACTGTCTGGATTGGCTCACGACCATGAGTGCCTGCCTCAGGACAGACTGACTGTGTTCTACAATTAGGTTTCACCAACCCAGTAACAAATGTGAACTCCTGGATCACTGTAACAGTCTTACAATGGAGTCATAGACAGTACCCTTAGACTCTCCAGTATATCTTGCCACCCAGGCAAGCTGGCCTTAATGATAAATGGTCACTTACACCAAAAAATCACAAAATATTCAGGTTGTTTCCAGTCCCAAGAGACTAGTTACTAACCCCAGATCAGTTGGTACCCTCAATCTTACACCACAGACAATGCCTGTAGCCAATCCTGTAATAAACTATGTATTAACTAGGAAAAAGAAACAAGAGAGTTAAATACAGGTTAAAGCAAGCAAATATATACACACAAATGAGTTACCCTTTATGGTTCCTAAAGATGACAGAGATGTGATGATCTGTCAATTCAAGAGGTCTTTCAGGGCAGTCCCAGAGGATAAACCCTGGGGATCTTGGCCTCAGTTTAGCATTTCTGTCCCTGTGAGATGTTCAAACAGCAGAGATGGAAAATTTGTTTGTATCTTTGTTTTATTTCCTAGATTCAGCCTCCAAGTCCATAGGACAAGCTTCCTTGCACGTATCATTTCCAAGATGCAACAGGGCCATTCGCCAATCCTTTGTATTGCGACATTCCTTGATGGTCCATCTGATTTTGATAGTTTTTCTGGATGGCTGGGGAGAAACACTCTTCCCATCTGAGTTCACAAGTTTAGGGCAAACATTTTCAAAGTTATAAGTCAAAAGTTACATATTTCTTTATAGCATGGAATACAAGCATTACAAATACGATTAATGCATGCAGCACAAATAGACACTCTATAAGAGTCTGATCACTAAATACATTCTTGTAAGACTAATACCTATTTTGAGCAAAACTAACACAAAAGTAAACAGGTCTGGTCTCCAGCTATGAGTTTGTCAGTTCTTAGCTAATGCCTGCAGCCTTGGCGAGAGCTGGCACCTGGCCTGCTAGTGTCACAGTGGGTTTTCAGCATTTTGATTTTAACAATGATTAAAACAGCCAGGTATTAGAACTTTCTTTGGCATTTTGCAGACCAAAAGTTGCAGTGTTTGTGGCACTGCACTTCTCTCTATATCTAATGATATGGCTACACTTTGAGCTGGAGGTATAATTCCCAATTTGAGGAGACATACTTGTGCTAGCTCTGATTGAGGTAATGCACTAAAAATGGAATGTAGCTGCAGGTGACATGAGGCTGGCAGCCCCAAGTATGTACATGTCCAATCAGTGACAATGGAGCTACATCAGTGTAAATAAGAGGAGAATTCAGGACCCGAATCTGTGAAAAAGAAGAGTGGACAGTACTCAATTACACCAGGGCAACCTCATTAAGGGCATGTCTATACTACAAAATTATGGCAACCTCAGTCAGGTCGGCATACAGCCACTGCAATAATTAAATCACTTTCACGTGTCTACACTACACTTCTTGTGTCAGCAGTGCACATCCTAACTAGGAGTGCTTGTCCCAATTATATTGTCAGTGTAGGGCATTCTGGGATGCCTTCTGAAAGTCAATGTAAGCAACAGAGTCTACACTGACATTGTGTTGACCTAACTACATCGACATTGACTCTATGCCTCTCATGGAGGTGGAGTTATTATCATAGCAGGGCAGTTATGTTGGCAGGAGTGTAATGTTAGTATAGACACAGAATTAGGTCAACTTTTGCTGCACTGTGTTGAGCGAATTCTGTAGCATAGACTAGACCTCAGTCAATGGGATTGAACCAGAATAGCATCAGACCAGAATTCACCCAAGGTCTGTGTCCATGTCTTGGACTGGAGTTTCAGACATGCTCTAAATTTGGGGAGGCTACTACAAAAAAGATAGATAAAACATAAAAAGATGGAAGCATGACGAATAAGAGATAATGTTCCTTCAAAACATTTTGCTTCTGTTGTGTCCTAAATGCAGAGGACTAAAATGACAAGGTGGTTGAGGTGACAACTTCTATTGGTGGAAGAGACAAGCTTCTTCTGTGTACCTCGCACCCATGTTTCTTAGTATCCTGGAACCAAAATTGAAGCAGACTAGAATATAAGCTTTGTAACTTGATCCTAACAGCAACTAAACAAATGGATATTTTTCTTGACTATGGAAATCAAGTAACAGCCCACTGAAAAAATGATACTCTCCCCCTAATATTAAAATATAAAATACAGCAAATATAATTATTTCTTGATAGAATGTAGTTTCCTCTCTTTCTGCAGTACATTTGCATCATCTAGTGGACATCTACAGAAATTACACTAATTTCATGCAGTTTGATCAGTATTGTGTTTTTGAACACCTTTGTGTTTGTTCTGAACTTAGCACATTGTGTGGTTAGCAGAAACAATAAATGAGAAATTGTTTCACATTAATTCTTTGCTTACTGGTATATTATGACTAATGGCAAAGTAGAAACCTCTGGGCATTCCAGTCAAAATGAGAATGTTCTCTAATTCTGTGTCCTGTGCTGATTGGCTGTTCACTCTAACCCTCCCCTTCCCCTCTGCAGGTCTCTCCACCTCAGCCTCTCAACACCTGCCCCTTCTACTCTCTCCTTCCCTTCTTTCCATTTAGCTGATCCCCTCCAAACTAAATCCACCAACCTGTCTCCCTCCAAAAACTTATGGAAATAACTAACATATGCCATTTGCTGCCATCACACTGTTCACTCTGCTTGTGTGTTCTACCTCTTCCCCCACCATGACTATGTTGTCTATTTGCACAGTATTGCCTCAGTTTCCTTGTATTACCTCATCTGCTTGTATCTAGCTGTTAGCTCATGTTCTATATGCAGATTGTAAGGTCCTTGGGGTAGGGATGTCTCTTTGTTCTGTGTGTGCAGCATCTAGCACAATGGGGTCCTGGTCTGTGACTGGGGCTCCTAGGCGTTATGGCAATATATAATATAAATGAATAATAATAATACAGAACTTCATTGCAGTGTTTTAGACATCCTAAAGAATATTAAAATATAAAACTCATGAGAATTATGTGATTTCTTTCCATTTCAGTGTGTGAATTAACATTGTATGAGTTTGGGTTTTAGATATAACTAAAACCAGTCACGAATGCCAAGATTCTCTTGGTTTCATGTTGAAATGATGTAACACTATGAATTCCACATGATTTTGCTGCAAAAATGAACACAAGGGTAGGTTTGCAAAGTGTTCAGCAAACTTAGTCTAGGTGTACTGTATAATTAAACAAACCAGGCAGCTGGTGCAGCAAACCTTTCCCAGCATTCTGTTTATCATCTTCATCTATAATTATAGATGCACTAAGTGCCTGCAACCACTTCAGATTAATTCCCAAGGACCGTCTTCAAAAAGATTTTATATTTGCAGGGAGCGTTCAACCTCAGAGGGGCAATGTATCCTTCACTTAAAGATTTCTTCCTTAGGGAGTGTCATTTTTTAAACATTTTCATCGTGTACGTAAAGTTTTAATTAACAGGGCTTGAGAGCTGATGCTATCTTATCTTGTTCTGAACAGTTAGATCTAAAAACATTAAGAAATTATGAATGATCTCTACCCTATCGCTAAAGAAATGTGAAAACCAGAAGCCACTCGCCAGAAGAGATCAAAGAAAATCCACAGGATGTTCACTTTAGAGTGAGTTTCTATTCTAAGTGACTCAGGGAAGATAGCATTGTAGGGTGCCATGTTTATAATTTTTCAGTGAATCCAGATTTCATTTGTTCAGCTCTCATATACACACGCACACACACACACAAACAAAAAAACCCACTTTTCCCCCGCTAAATGCCAGCAGCACACCTTAGGATCTGAGAGTCAAGCTGAGTTATTTCTTGCCTCAAGTATTGTCACCAGCCATGAAAATTTTGCTCCTGCTGCTGTTACACCTATTTAGTCCTATTGTCTTCTCTGTAGTTGCACAAGTATAACTGAAGGCAGAATGTAGCTCTGTATTTGGGACTCTAAGCCCTGGTCTACACTAGGACGTTAGGTCGAATTTAGCAGCGTTAAATCGATGTAAACCTGCACCCGTACACACAATGAAGCCCTTTATTTCGACTTAAAGGGCTCTTAAAATCGATTTCCTTACTCCACCCCTGACAAGTGGATTAGCGCTTAAATCGACGTTGCCGGCTCAAATTTGGGGTACTGTGGACACAATTCGATGGTATTGGCCTCCGGGAGCTATCCCAGAGTGCTCCATTATGACTGCTCTGGACAGCACTCTCAACTCAGATGCACTGGCCAGGTAGACAGGAAAAGAACCGCGAACTTTTGAATCTCATTTCCTGTTTGGCCAGCGTGGCAAGCTGCAGGTGACCATGCAGAGCTCATCAGCACAGGTGACCATGATGGAGTCCCAGAATCGCAAAAGAGCTCCAGCATGGACCGAACGGGAGGTACAGGATCTGATCGCTGTTTGGGGAGAGGAATCCGTGCTATCAGAACTCCGTTCCAGTTTTCGAAATGCCAAAACCTTTGTGAAAATCTCCCAGGGCATGAAGGACAGAGGCCATAACAGGGACCCGAAGCAGTGCCGCGTGAAACTGAAGGAGCTGAGGCAAGCCTACCAGAAAACCAGAGAGGCGAACAGCCGCTCTGGGTCAGAGCCCCAAACATGCCGCTTTTATGATGAGCTGCATGCCATTTTAGGGGGTTCAGCCACCACTACCCCAGCCGTGTTGTTTGACTCCTTCAATGGAGATGGAGGCAATACGGAAGCAGGTTTTGGGGACGAAGAAGATGATGATGACGAGGAGGTTGTAGATAGCTCACAGCAAGCAAGCGGAGAAACCGGTTTTCCCGACAGCCAGGAACTGTTTCTCACCCTAGACCTGGAGCCAGTACCCCCCGAACCCACCCAAGGCTGCCTCCTGGACCCAGCAGGCGGAGAAGGGACCTCTGGTGAGTGTACCTTTTAAAATACTATACATGGTTTAAAAGCAAGCATGTGAAAGGATTACTTTGCCCTGGCATTTGCGGTTCTCCTAGATGTAGTCCTAAAGCCTTTGCAAAAGGTTTCTGGGGAGGGCAGCCTTATTTCGTCCTTCATGGTAGGACACTTTACCACTCCAGGCCAGTAACACGTACTCGGGAATCATTGTAGAACAAAGCATTGCAGTGTATGTTTGCTGGCATTCAAACAACATCCGTTCTTTATCTCTCTGTGTTATCCTCAGGAGAGTGAGATATAATTCATGGTCACCTGGTTGAAATAGAGTGCTTTTCTTCAGGGGACACTCAGAGGAGCCCATTCCTGCTGGGCTGTTTGCCTGTGGCTAAACAGAAATGTTCCCTGCTGTTAGCCACAGGGAGGGGGGAAGGTTGAGGGGGTAGTCACGCGGTGGGAGGAGGCAAAATGCGACCTTGTAACGAAAGCACATGTGCTATGTATGTAATGTTAACAGCAAGATTTACCCTGAAAGAGTGTAGCCACTGTTTTATAAAATGTGTCTTTTTAAATACCGCTGTCCCTTTTTTTTTCTCCACCAGCTGCATGTGTTTCAATGATCACAGGATCTTCTCCTTCCCAGAGGCTAGTGAAGCTTAGAAAGAAAAAAAAAACGCACTCGCGATGAAATGTTCTCCGAGCTCATGCTGTCCTCCCACACTGACAGAGCACAGACGAATGCGTGGAGGCAAATAATGTCAGAGTGCAGGAAAGCACAAAATGACCGGGAGGAGAGGTGGCGGGCTGAAGAGAGTAAGTGGCGGGCTGAAGACAGGGCTGAAGCTCAAATGTGGCAGCAGCGTGATGAGAGGAGGCAGGATTCAATGCTGAGGCTGCTGCAGGACCAAACCAGTATGCTCTAGTGTATGGTTGAGCTGCAGCAAAGGCAGCTGGAGCACAGACTGCCACTGCTGCCCCTCTGTAACCAACCGCCCTCCTCCCCAAGTTCCACAGCCTCCACACCCAGACGCCCAAGAACGCGGTGGGGGGGCCTCCGGCCAACCAGCCACTCCACCACAGAGGATTGCCCAAAAAAAAGAAGGCTGTCATTCAATAAATTTTAAAGTTGTAAACTTTTAAAGTGCTGTGCTTAAAGTGCTGTGTGGCATTTTCCTTCCCTCCTCCACCACCCCTCCTGGGCTACCTTGGTAGTCATCCCCCTATTTGTGTGATGAATGAATAAAGAATGCATGAATGTGAAGCAACAATGACTTTATTGCCTCTGCAAGCGGTGATTGAAGGGAGGAGGGGCGGGTGGTTAGCTTACAGGGAAGTAGAGTGAACCAAGGGGCGGGGGGTTTCATCAAGGAGAAACAAACAGAACTTTCACACCGTAGCCTGGCCAGTCATGAAACTGGTTTTCAAAGCTTCTCTGATGCGTACCGCACCCTCCTGTGCTCTTCTAACCGCCCTGGTGTCTGGCTGCGCGTAACCAGCAGCCAGGCGATTTGCCTCAACCTCCCACCCCGCCATAAACGTCTCCCCCTTACTCTCACAGATATTGTGGAGCACACAGCAAGCAGTAATAACAGTGGGAATATTGGTTTTGCTGAGGTCTAAGCGAGTCAGTAAACTGCGCCAGCGCGCCTTTAAACGTCCAAATGCACATTCTACCACCATTCTGCACTTGCTCAGCCTGTAGTTGAACAGCTCCTGACTACTGTCCAGGCTGCCTGTGTACGGCTTCATGAGCCATGGCATTAAGGGGTAGGCTGGGTCCCCAAGGATACATATAGGCATTTCAACATCCCCAACAGTTATTTTCTGCTCTGGGAATAAAGTCCCTTCCTGCAGCTTTTGAAACAGACCAGAGTTCCTGAAGATGCGAGCATCATGCACCTTTCCCGGCCATCCCACGTGGATGTTGGTGAAACGTCCCTTGTGATCCACCAGAGCTTGCAGCACTATCGAAAAGTACCCCTTGCGGTTTATGTACTCGGCAGCTTGGTGCTCCGGTGCCAAGATAGGGATATGGGTTCCGTCTATAGCCCCACCACAGTTAGGGAATCCCATTGCAGCAAAGCCATCCACTATGACCTGCACATTTCCCAGGGTCACTACCCTTGATATCAGCAGATCTTTGATTGCGTGGGCTACTTGCATCACAGCAGCCCCCACAGTAGATTTGCCCACTCCAAATTGATTCCCAACTGACCGGTAGCTGTCTGGCGTTGCAAGCTTCCACAGGGCTATCGCCACTCGCTTCTCAACTGTGAGGGCTGCTCTCATCTTGGTATTCATGCGCCTCAGGGCAGGGGAAAGCAAGTCACAAAGTTCCATGAAAGTGCCCTTACGCATGCGAAAGTTTCGCAGCCACTGGGAATCGTCCCAGACCTGCAACACTATGCGGTCCCACCAGTCTGTGCTTGTTTCCCGAGCCCAGAATCGGCGTTCCACAGCATGAACCAGCCCCATTAGCACCATGATGCATGCATTGGCAGGGCCCATGCTTTCAGAGAAATCTGTGTCCATGTCCTGATCACTCACGTGACCGCGCTGACGTCGCCTCCTCGCCCGGTATCGCTTTGCCAGGTTCTGGTGCTGCATATACTGCTGGATAATGCGTGTGGTGTTTAATGTGCTCCTAATTGCCAAAGTGAGCTGAGCGGCCTCCATGCTTGCCTTGGTATGGCGTCCGCACAGAAAAAAGGCGCGGAACGATTGTCTGCCGTTGCTCTGACAGAGGGAGGGGCGACTGACGACACGGCTTTCAGGGTTGGCTTCAGGGAGCTAAAATCAACAAAGTGGGTGTCTTTACATCAAGGAGTTCACGGAAGGAACTCAGGCAGGACTTCACGGAGGGTTCCAATAAGAAATGGTGCACCTAAGTTATCGTTCTTATTGGAACAAGGAAGTTAGCCTGGCCTCTGATTGATACATGGCTAGATTTACCTCGCTGCACCTTCTCTGTGAGTGACTGCAGTGTGACCTAGAGGAATGAGTCCCCTAGACAGGGGAGGAGGCAAATGAGTACAAAACAAATCTGGTCTATTTCTTGTTTTGACCCACTCCATCTATCTTTTACATCTTTGGCTGGCAGCAGACGGTGCAGAAGGACTGCATGCCATCCACATCTCATGGCTGCTCGGCAGAAGATGGTACAATACGACTACTAGCAATCCTCATCTCTTGCCTGCCTGGCAGAAGATGGTACAGTACGACTGCTAGCAGTCCGTATCGCCTGCCCGCTCACCATAAGACGGTTCAATAGGACTGACTGCAGGACTAAAGAGAATGACCTGGTCAAGTCACTCCAAATTTAGTCCCTGCGCCCATGTCTGCCCAGGCGCTCCTGATCGACCTCACAGAGGCGACCAGGAGCACCTCGGACATGACGATGACGGCTACCAGTCGTACTGTACCGTCTGCTGCCACAAGGCAAGGGGTTGCTGCTACTGTGTAGCAGTGCCGTACCGCGTCTGCCAGCACCCAGGAGACATAGGGTGACGGTTACCTGAGCGGGCTCCATGCTTGCAGTGGTATGGCGTCTGCACAGGTAACTCAGGAAAAAAGGCGAAAAATGATTGTCTGCCCTTGCTTTCACGGAGGGAGGGAGGGAACGGGGGCCTGATGATATGTACCCAGAACCACCCGCGACAATGTTTTAGCCCCATCAGGCATTGGGATCTCAACCCAGAATTCCAATGGGCAGCGGAGACTGCGGGAACTGTGGGATAGCTACCCACAGTGCAACGCTCCGGAAGTCGACTCTAGCCTCGGTACTGTGGAAGCGCTCCGCCGAGTTAATGCACTTAATGCATTTAGAGCATTTTCTGTGGGGACACACACACTCGAATATATAAAACCGATTTCTAAAAAACCGACTTCTATAAATTCGACCTTATTCCGTAGTGTAGACATACCCTAACAGTTCTGCTGCTGATGTGCAAGTCAGATCTGAATATAGCTTGCTTCCCCCATATCTATAGTGGTGCTGCATCACTGACAGGAGTAAAATGTAGTAAAAACCATAGTGGTGGTACTGAAGTTTGCAGATCTGCCTTGGACACCCACAGGGAGTAGATCTGTGGAATGAATGAGAATGGGCTATTTTTACAGTGTCTCTTTTCATAATAGAGCTACGTTTAAATGACAGACCGATTAAACTCTTTGAGCCAAATGTTAACTAACAGCAAGTTACTAAAACTAAGCTACTAAGATAACAAGAGTCCTTTTGAGCTTCTAGAATGAGAGCTAGAGAAGCTAAGAATGTACAAAAGTGGTTAGGTAAACCATCTTAGGATGCCTTAGCTCAGATGTATTTTACACCCTGATTCAGCAAACCACTTAAGCCCCATTGAAGTCTTACACATGTGCCTAAGACTGCAATTCAGCAAAGCTGATGTTGAAGCATACTACACAGGCACTGGTTGTGACTTCATACTTAAGGGTGGGGCAGGATTTTGCCTTTGACGTTAGTCTACTAATGTCAAACGGTAGTGTATTCCTGCAAGTCCAAGGCCACCTAGCATACCTAGAGAAATGGAAATAGCTCTAAGCAATCTCCCCCCCCCCCAAAAAAAATCTTAATTATAGCCCCATATCACCTCAAACTAATTTCTAAACCCCTCTCTTTCTAACTCTGTAAAACACTGCTATTAACTATTCAACATACACAAGGCCAGATCTTCAGCTGGTATACATTGGCCTAGTTCCATTAACTACACAGAAATATGCAGATTGATAGCAACTCAGGGTCACACCTACGTTCTCTAGGGATAATTTTATTAAATGAAACTAAGCGGAAAATCAGTTCCTGGCATTAGTCACAGCTAACGGCCTGAAGTCCTCAGGCCAGCTCCTCAGCACCGAAGTTCTCTTTGAACCGCCTCAGTGCTACAAAAAGGATCCACATGAGCTACTGAGAATTCCCCTGACCTAGGAGAATTTTCAGCTGGAGCAGAGTTAGCATAGCCAGCTTCACACCACCCCTTCTCAACACTCCGGGGACAGCGGTCACGTCAGAGCAGGCAAAAGCATGGCTGGAACTCGCAACACTCTGGCCCTTCCCCAGCTGCTGCAAGGGCCCCTAGGACATGTTACACGATGGTACAACCGAGAGTGTAAAATGCTGGGAGTGATTTGTAGAGACTCTTGCCACCACTTCAAAGAGATTAAGTTATTTTAGAAGTGTTTAATAGATGGGCTTTGCGGATGTAACTAAAATGTATGTATGTATGTTCGTTCAGTTTTTTATTACCTTATTATTTGTATTACCGTAACATATATGAGCCCTAGTCATGGCCCAGGCTCCTATTAGGTATGCTAGGAGCTGTTCAAACACACAATAAAAATACAGCCTTATGTTATTTTTGTATAGTTCATTTTACGTATGACTAACATTATAGTAAGACTTCCTTACAAGATGCAGTGTGAGGCCATGAGCTGCTGTAACATAGCAAGCAAAGAGCAATTGGGTACCGTAAAAAGAGCAATAAAGTAGCAATCAGCCCCTTCCCAGAGTAGTCGTCTCTTCTATTCACATCATCTAGGCTTTTCATCCCATTTCAGTAATTATCTGACAAAAATAAAATTCTCTCTCCACCCATCTTTCCAAATGCCCAAGCGAACAGAAGAGTCTTGCAGCATGATGGAAAAGTTAATAAATTCAGGCATTGGTAGACCAAGGGTGGGTAGGGGGAAATTACAGAGGAGAGAGACCTGCTATGAGAAAGTCCTCCTGCTTAAAATGAAAGAACTCTAGCTCCGGTACCTCCGCTGATCTGAACTGTGGCAGTGTAACACTTAAGGTATGTCTACATGCTGCCATAAATGTAGAGACACCGCACGCCCAGCTAGCACACATATAAACAGCAGTGTAAATGAGGAGGAACTGCTTAGGTGAGCAGAGTATCCTACACACTTGAACCACGTGGTATATACACCCAGCACAGGCTCTCTACACACCCACATCTATGCTTCTATTATTAACAGTTTCACGTCCCACTGCCCGAGCCTTTTCCCTCCACAGTGAGAGGCTCCGGCACCAAGGAGTCAATGATCTGGAAGTAAATAAATATAAAAAAAAAATCACTGCTGATAAAATTTGCACATGACACAAAAAGATTGGCATAATAATGAGGACAGGGCAGTCATTCAAAGTGATCTGGATTGCTTGGTAAAGCTGGCCCCATTCAGACAAAATGCATTTTAATCCAGACAAATACAAAGTTACTAGTAGGAATAGGGGGAGGATAGTACCTCTGTACACAGCATTAGTGAAACCGATACTAGAATTCTGCCCCTACAGTCCTGGTATCCAAAATTTAAAAACAATGTAGAAAATTTGGAGAGGGTGCAGAAAAGAGCTCCCTAAAATGATTCAAGGGCTGGAGAAAATGCCTCACAATGAGATACTTATAGAGCTCAATATCAAAAACATTGAGAGGTGACTTGATTACAGCGCACAAGTTCTTTCCTGGGGAGAAAAGACTGGGTACTAAAAGGGTCTTTAAACTAGAAGAGAAAGGCAGAGCAAGAACCAATGGCTTGAAGCAGAAGCCAGACAAATTCAAACTGGAAATAAGGCACAAATCTCTAGCAGTGACGGTGGTTAACCACTGGAACCATGAAAAGTGGTGGATTCTCCATCTTTACTGATTTCAAGTCAAGACTGGATGCCAAAGTGGAAGATAGGCTTTAGTCAAACAAGTTATTAGGCTCAATACAGGGGTAACTGGGTGAAATGTAGTGGCTCATGATATACAGTAGGTCAGACTAGATACTCTAAGTGTCCCTTTTTGCCTCTAACTCTGTAAGTCAGCCAGCTCCCCAGCTGTACAGGCCCTGTGCACATGACAGTTTTCAACCGACTTTGTAGCCATTTATCTATGTCCTTATACCAAGCCCATAGTCATGGAACCTAAGATATCCCCTTTCCTTCCCTCTTCAAGCTTTGCCCATCACCTGCACATATCTCCCTTGACCAAGACTTTATCCCACATTAGCTTTTCCAAAGCTACCAGGGTATTAGTAAATGGATGACATGCAGCAGATCCATACTAGAAAACACAAAAGTCAGAGACCAAGGGCCTGCAGGAAAGCACACAAAAAAGTAGTAAGATGCAAGATCATTCACACAGGTATGGTCCTAATGTCAATACTTACCCTAACCCTCCAACAATTATGATGTCCAGCCAGATTGATCAGGAAAGGCAAAAAGGGGACAGGCGAAGGAAGTTTCTCCATGTGACAATCAGGACTGGTGGAAAGTATCAGAGTGGATTTCCTGAATAGCCAACATGCAAACTGTTACAACATCACAGCTCAAAATAACTCAAGCACATCTGTTTGTTGTTCAGAAGAGGAGCAATAATCACATAGATTAGCAACAATCTGGAGGAGATTTTTAAAATGGAGGAGGGAAATCCAAACTTCTGCATGATGGCCACCACCCGAGCCTCCAGCATCAGTGTACTATACATGCATTTGGGTGGGCACTGGATGATTGTTTTTCAGTCATTCTGGGGCTGACTTGGCGGGGATGATTATATAAGGTCTGGAGCATAGGCCAAGTCCAGGGACCATAAATGAGATAGAAAAGGGTCAGCAGAGGATGACGCTGGCACACAAACAACATAGGGTGAGGCAAGTAGCTCTGCACTGCCCTCCCTTGTAAGCCACAAAAGTAGGGACATACCAGGGAGTAGCTGCTTGGCACTGTGGAGATTATGGACTGCAGCCCCTGGGACTGCTCTGATTATGCCAGAACCTGTTTTGGTCCCCACAGCAGCCCAGAATCCAGATGACACAAAGGTGACAAAGCTACTCTTGCCCCCTGCATTTTCTAGGCTGCGCCTCTCAGGAGAGGAGGCACAGAATATGGCCCTATGGCTGATGCCAACACCCATAAATGAAACTGGACAGCTTTTCCACCATAATTTTACATTATTCCTTGATGCTACTGGTCATCAAAAATGTTTGGGTCAAGCAGGCCTCTAGCTCCTGGTAAGTAAACGCCACTGTGTTGTGACAGTCATGGTCTGCTTTCTGAACAGGTCAAGTTATTGCAGTGTGCAAGTTGTACAGAATCGCTGCTGATGTTTGCAGGATTGTCAGATCTTCCAGGCGCAGTACTTCTACCAAAGCCAGCTGGTTTTCAAGGTTCACCTTGTCCTTTTTCATTTGGGAAATCTGAAGTGAATAAAAACCAAGAGGATATTTAAACTCAGTAATAAAAATAGATGTAGCCCATAAACAGACATTTACGACTAGTTAATTTGTGCCAGAGGTAAGTGACATCAAAATGCGTACTAGTTACATTTTATGACTTATCAAGAAAACAGAATTAGTGGCAAAATGAAAAAGCGTTCATTCAAAATCCACAACACAGACAGAAAACACAGACTAAACCCAACGTTAAGAAAATATCAGGTTCCTCATTAAGTAGCCCAGTGTTCATAGGAACATAGGAGTTGCCAGACTGGATGAGACCTAAGGTCCATCTAGTCCAGTATTCTGTTCGCACCGGTGGCCAGCACCGCAAGGTTCAGAAGAACCTTACAGACGGTAAGCAGATGTTCAGCAATCTGCCTCCTACAGTAGGTCAGAGATGGTAAGCCTAGTTATATTGTAGTCACCAATACTACTCAAGCTACTCATAATTTCCACCACAACTTCCATAACCACCCCGCATCCACTCAACGCTCTCTAGAACACTGCCACACCAGCATCTACTTTCTGGACACCACAATCAACTTCAATAATGGACTCGGCTAGTTACTTCATGAATTAGCTCCCTTGCTTGAGTTAAGACAAAGTCAAGAATAGCCTCTAGAACTAGCTTTTGTTAGAAGCAAACTCTTAACGGATCAAAGTTTTGACACAAGTACTCAACACTGTCCCATTGTGCCTTTTGAACAGTTTATATCTGAACTTATAGAACTGAAATCTCCACTGTCATCATTTCATTATACTTGTCTGCCTCGGATTTCTCTCAACATTGTGTATTCAGTTTCCTTTTCCTGATCCAGAGGACAATAGCATAGCCCTACTAATACATTTACATTCTTACAATTTGGAATTTGTATCCATATAGATTCAACTATGTAGTCCTCTCCTCTCTTAATTTTTTCTAGCTATGTTCAATGGAATCCTTTATATACAGCGCTATTCCCCCACTTCTTCAGTCTAGTCTGTCTTTCCTGCATAGATTGTAACCATATCCGATTGGTTTTTAATCATTCCACCACATTTCTATAATGCCTACTACATCAAGGTCCTCTTCCACTGCCAGGCACTCTAGTTCACTCTTTTTGTTTTTAAAATTATTGCATCCCCTCTGTACAGGTTCCCACTTCCCAAAAATGTTCCCCAGAAACTAAGATGAAACC
This sequence comes from Lepidochelys olivacea, assembly GCF_965140295.1. Lineage (NCBI taxonomy): Eukaryota > Metazoa > Chordata > Testudines > Cheloniidae > Lepidochelys > Lepidochelys olivacea. Next base: position 164,772,775 of record NC_140411.1, on the reverse strand, counting down.
CCTCTTCTATGCACCATGTTCTCAACCCCACACGGATACTGGAAGGACTTCAGGGAATGCTCCCCTCCCCCAGATCTGGACCTAAGCCTTCTACCTAGCAGTCTAAATTTAGCTTCCTGGACTTCTCTCCTACAGCTCCCAATGTCATTGGTATCAACATGTACCACCATCATAGGCTCCTCCCCAGCATTCACCAGAAGTCCATCTAGGGTCTTGTAATATCCACCACCTTTGCAACGGGCAGGCAAGTCACTACACTGTTCTCTCAGTAACGACATACCTAGCTGTCTATTCCTGATGATCTAATCCCATGCCGCTGCCTGTAATTCCATCCCCTGACACAACCTCTTTGGTGTCTGAGGAATTGTTCATCTCCATTATCGCAGTGGGAAGGAAATCCCATCTAAGAAGGTGTATCCTTCCATTTCAGCTAGGTGCACTTCCATCATAAGATTGGCTTCCTCAACTGGAAGACCAGGGAAGTCAGCTCTGAGGTGGGCTTGCTCTACAATGTCCCTATATGCCACATCTATAAACGATTCTGTCTCTGCTCCTCCAGTTCAGGCCTAAATAAGCTGTACCTAGGCTCTGAGGGCCATGAGCTGCTTGAACTGTGTGCATACATGTTTTCTTTGCTGAGGATGTATTTTTATAACATTCTTAACAGAGGTGCATTTTGTTCTCAGGGAAATAGTAATTTAATTTTACTGTAGGCAATTATATATGGCACATTGGTCTATAGTAGAGTCGACACTGAGTAGGTGTTTTGATCTGTTGTATTTTTAAATGACATTTATATTAACAAGAGCTCAAAAGCAGCTTTGTCCACAGGACATTGGTAGCGCAAGACGCCCTTTCATACATTTGCCCAGTCTAGCCACAGGGTGACAGTTCGGTCATTTCTTTCTGTGTGTTGTGAGGCCCTAAGCAACGCTGAGGAAGTGCGCACATGAGATGCATGAATGAGTCTGGGCACTGACAATGTTATCTGTCAAAGGGCAATGGGCTACCAGTCATATCCAGGGAAATGACTGGGCCTTAACTGCCTGAGAACCTCTGTGACCCACTGACTGTTAACCCAGATAAGGTTTTTGGGGGAAGTACGTGGACTCGCAGTTTAAGATAGATGTGGTGATAAAACTGCTTGCAGGAAGGAAGGCCCCAAAAGTGAACCAAAGGTTAAGCCTAACCAGCCTCAACAAGGATTGGACAACGCACTAGTCGGGGTCACCAGTGTGGTTAAATGTTGGGCTGCATATGTGTGTGTTTTCTGTGTGTTGCCCCAGCTCTGTGCAGACAGCTGGCACAGCAGACCTCGAGCGAACTGCCCAATGACCACAAGATCTGTTAGGGTCCGAAAGCACCAGGCCAGATTTATTGTCTACAAAGCTCGGTACTAGTATCCCGCAGACTCTACCGGACCACGGATACACATATGCCCGTAACAATGGACCAGCTCAGTGAACGGTGGGACTTTCTGTTCCTCCCTAGGCCAAAGATATTCCCTCTGAGATACATCTTTATACCCTGATACAAACAAGTTATTACTGTCCCATAGTTAGTTACTGCCCCCTGACGTGGCTAGTTATCACTCATCACCTTGTATATGTTAATTCAATCAAAACATCTCTATTACGTACTGTCATCCTGACCTTATCTTTTAGGATGCGTTGCTGTTATTCTTAGGGGATGTTTTTGTACCATCCTTGATATGGGAATGTTCTGGTACCACTTAATATCGGGATGTGTTTGTGTGAGTAGTCTGGGCTTAGCACTTCTTAGAAACGTGTATTTTTTGCAATACTAGCCCTGTTCTTGCCAGATGCTGTAAGCAGGTCCCGCCCCATACCAGGCCTCTAATACAAGAGCTTTTTTGTCTCAAGCTCTCTTCCTACTACAAGAGATATGGAACCTGTGATCTCTCATTTGCTTGGAAAAATCTCTGGGCGGTACTGGGAGAATTACCAACTCTTATTACGGCCTTAAAAAGCCAAGCGTGCTGCTTCATGTGTCACCACAAAGACAGCCAGATGGCTGATACCCTACTTTTCCTGGGCCAGTCCCCAGGAAAGAGGAGAGAGATTCTCTTAGACCAGCCAGCTGACCAGAGGATGACACATATTAGCATAAGATATCTGAGCCAAAAGACATCATCTGGTTCCCCAAACTGCAGTTCCCGACTGACTCTGAGGCTCCACGGGACTAAGCAAGCCGAAGAGTAGATCCTTTAAGTATTTTTCTCTTTTGAATTCTTTTCTAAGATAACTGCGGGGATGCCTGCAACTAATAGACTTTTCCTAACCATTTGTTTGGGAGGAGGTAGTAGTAACAGTAGAATCACATACTGGTTAATCCATATAAGAAAACAATAACTGGACTCAGACTAACCTAAATTCTTAGCAAATCCTACCCTAGATCGAAAGGGGTCATCCTGCGTCTGTAGAGGTGTTAGCACAAACCGCTCTGCTGGAGAGAGGAATCTTGAACTCCTGATTCCAGTGTACTGAAGGTAGAGAGGTGGGAATGGGGGTGGGAAGGGGCACAGACACGTCCCCGCGACAGTGGCATGGCACCGCAGCTGTACCACCATACCGTAGCCACTTCCTGCAGCAACAGGAGGGTTTTTTCTGCGGATTAGGTAACCATCCTCTCCAAGAAGCGGTAGCTAGCTCAACAGAATTCTTCCATTGGCCTAGCCACATGTATATCAGAGATTAGGTTGACCAAATTACGTGGCTCAAGATGCAAACATTTTTCACAGCCCTGAGTGACATCAATCTAAATTTTAAGTGTAGACCAGTCCTGAATAAGCCATTCAATGACAGGCTCTCCAAAAGGATGTATCAATACCTGTAGGGCTAAGGAGGAGCTGGGGAAAGGGGAACGGCGGGGGGGGGGGGTGAAAGGATTCACTCTGTTATATTGGTTTCATGATTTGACTACAGATCATGTTCCTACAATGATCTGATCAGTTAAACATAAGAACGGCCACACTGGGGGAGACCAATGGTCCTGCTAGCCTGCCATCCTGTCTTCAGAGGGAATAAACAGAACGGGGCAATCATCGAGTGATGCATCCCGTTGTTCAATCCCAGCTTCTGCCAGCCAGAGCATGGAGTTGCATCCCTGACTATCCTGACTAATAGCCATTGATGCACCTGTCCTCCATGAATTTATCTAGTTCTTTTTTTAATCCAGTTATAATTTTGGCCTCCACAACATCCCCGACAAAGAGTTCCACAGGTTGACAGTGCGTTGTGTGAAGAAATACTTCCTTATGTTTGTTTTAAATCTGCTGCCTGTTAATTTCATTGTGTGACCCTGGTTCTTGTGTTATGTGAAGGATTAAATAACACTTCCTTATTCACTTTCTCCACACAACTCATAATTTTATAGAGCTCTCCCATATCCCCCCCTTAGTCATCTCTTTTCCAAGCTGAACAGTCCCTGTCTTTTTTTTCGGGGGGGGGGGCTCTGATTCTCAATCTATTTTCTTGTCAAGTTATTGATGTCAATTTACGCTATTGTTAATCCCTTAATTAATTCATCTGATCTCCAGTGTAACCTCAATTTTATTATCGCATTGTTTTAGGGAAATGCACTACGTTAACTAGCTTTGTATTTGCTTATTTATTTTCTTACTTAATTCATAAAAAGTACACCTACTTGGTTTTCTCTCTTCACATCAGATGGCCGTGAGGTATACAACACCAGATAAAGGAATATGATGGCCACTACACTCCTCCTGAGTTAAAGCCTATCACCACTGCAAGAAGATTACTGCATGCATTTTTTTAAAGAAAATCATTGTAACCGTTGGACCATTTTCTGATCTCAGTTATACTGATGTAAATCCAGAATCACTTCAGTGCGGTCAATAGCAAGGGGCTTTTTTCATTTGCCACCTTTTTATGCTTTACCAAGTGTTCCTAATCAAAAACCCACTTGAATTAAATGGAAATAATCCCATTGATTTAAGGTCCATATGCATAATGTACACCAAGATATTCCAAAAAGAGTGACAGTCCCCTCCAACTCCCCCAAAGCAGGGTAAATCCTAAACTAAGGCACCCTTACTGTACCAGAAGCCAATCTCAGTTATATTGGTGTAAATCTGGAGTATATTATGCCTGAAGCACACTTTGAATAGAAAAACAAAAGGCACCTTGCCCACAAAAATAAGCACTTAGCTAACGCCGGAAATAAACTGATAATTGTAGGTCAAACCATTGCCTGTAAAACACACAGAGCCAGATGCTACCCTCATTTACATCACTGAAGTTAATGGTGTTACTACCAATTTATGCTGGGTTGTCTACACAATACTGTAGTCTGCACTAGAGGGGTGCAAATTTTAGTCCACACTAGCGTGTTGCAAACTAACTTATCTGTGCTGGTGCACACTAAAAGTTCCCTAACATGCATTAATGTAGTCCTGTTTCAAACAGCAGTATGTTAACATACAAAGGAACTTTTAGTGCACACCAGCAAAGTTCACATGGGCCTGTTAGTGCGCAACATGCTAGTGGGGACTAAAATGTATACCCCTCTGTTCCAGACTACAGCACCACATAGGCAAGCCCCTTAGTGGCGTCTGCCCCATTGTATTCTTCTAGCCAAGTTACCTGGTGAAGGATGTGCTGTGTCTCCTCTATTAAAGAAAAGCATATTTTTGCTGCTATGTTCAAACTGCTCTCTTCATTTCTGGCTGAAATTTTATCACCAAGCAGCACTTTCTTCCAGTAGGTACTAAAGCAAAAAATATGTTTGATAAGTGATTATTTGTTGCATTCCTGAGCCAGAAGTTAAACTGAAGTTATACCCCAAAATAAATAAATAAAAACCCAGATAGATAACTAAGTCAAAGTTAGACCCACCGCACTCAGATACCACAATGATGTGCATGGTTTAAGCCGCTGAGTAGAACAGAACACATATTGCATGGTATGAAAGACAGATGGGTCTCAGTATCTTTCAGCTACTTTAACATGTTCTATCGAGGACTAAACCCTCACAGCGTAGAGGAGTGTAAATATTTTTCCTTTTAATTTTAAAACATATTTGAATACTGACAAAGCTCACCTACCCATCTGCAAACAATACCAAGATTTTGAAGGCCAAATTCACTGCTGAAATAAGCAAGATTAATTTTGTGACATTGGTGCTGAACCTTTGTACTTCAGTGATGAACTTGGCCCTGAAATTTCAAAAGTAGTCCCTGAAATATACTTTTCAGAGAAATCAGACTGATGTCTGAGTTCATGGGACCCATCAAAGTGACAAATGTAAGAAACAGAAACCTAACATTAAAGCAATATACAGTTCTTGGAGTAGGAAGGGAACAACAACAGAATGCTTGGTGTTTAACTGAATACAGTTGTCATAGATGCAACAAGCAGACAACAACTTTTAAATTATAGATTGTTCCAAATCCTTCTTGCACCGCAGTTAGTTAGTGTGAGAAGACACAGATTAGAAAATAATGCCTCTCCTAGCCCTCTAAATAAATGACCACATTTCTATAAGTGTATTTGAAACTTACAATTCATCTGCTCCAAGACATAACAACTTGAGAGCCGTGAGGAGTCTCCATGATGGCCCATCCCTTCCAAACGTCAAATTTCTAAAAGTGTCAAAAATTACCAAAAGGTAGAAAGCAGGAGTTCATTACACAGTTTGTGATCTTCACACTAACACTAACTGTGGCAACAAAACGTCTGCCTAGTGGCAGCCTCCTCCCACCCTAGAACATAGTTAAGGAGAAGCCGATCCACAGTCCATGTGGGAACTACACTGTAGCATCCAGGGCAAAAGGATTCTCCCCAGCTCCCTTTCCTCTGCTGCTTCCCACAGCCTTGAAACAGGATGGTACAGATTGTCTTGTGCTGACCCCTAACCTTGATCTTTAGCTTTCATATTGCCTTTTATCCACTTAAATTCTCTTCCACTATCAAGGAGTGAAACAGAAAACCTATATATTTTTATAAACCAATTTTTTTGCAAGTTTAAAAAAAAAAAAACATCTGAACTTTTATTTCAGTTTTGTTGTAACTATTTTCTCAAATGGAAACCAGAGTTTTAAAGAGATACCTACTCTAACAAGTTATGATCCTTTAGAATGGAAAGCTTCATATTTCTCTGCTTGTCTGCCGAAAGGAGATGCTTAAGAAGGATATCTGCAAAATATATATTTAAAGATCCTTAAGCAACCAGTTAACATTGAAAACAAGCTAACTTGAACTGTAAAGTATTTTCTTATATTTTAACTATAATCAATCTTCCAACTGAACAGTACACAAAAACCAACTCAGATAATGTCAAAACTTTAATGAATTTTACCTTGAGTTGAAGAACACCTCTGAAGAGCACTCAGAAACTTGCAGGATTGAACCCAGAGAGAGAGTTAATTCTGGCATTTCCTAACTTTTGAGTACTTGACCTGGCAACCTTAATAATGTTATTTTAACACAATTTTTGACATATAGTCAGTTCTAAAGCACCAAGAGCCAGATGCTCAGCTGGTAAATCCACATAACTCCACTGAAGTAAATGGAGCTAATTTATACAAGCTGCAAATCTTACTTTAAACAACCTCAATGCTTTATAATAAAAATGTAACTTGTCTACTGCATACTCATTTCCAAACAGCTGTCTCTCTCTCTTCACATGCCTGCATAAGCAACCAAGGCTCACTGACAAAAAATAAACAAAAAAATTCACTTCCCAAGCTACTTTTTGGCTCTCCAATCAGCTTGTTGGCCAACTCATAACCAAGTCTTCACCACATAATTATTAATTTTCTATAACAATGACTTGGCTGCCTAATAGCATGGGTTTCTCTTATTGTGGTCTCAGTTCAGCAAAGCACTTAAGCACATGCTTAAAACCAACTTTTGCAGAACTGGGGCTTCTAAGACATGCGAGCATCCTATGAAAAGGCTCTATCAATATTTAATCTGATACAGATGCATGCACACACACACTTGAGGGTAGTTTGCAAAGATCTCCCAGCATTTCCAGTTCCATCCTTAAATTATTCTCTAAAGCCACAATCCTGCAAACACTTAAGCACATGCCTAACTTTTACTCGCACTAGCAGTCCCATTGAAGCTAGTGTTGCTACTCCTGTGCTTAAGGTTAACCAAACACGTAAGAGTTTTCAGAATAAAGCTAACTAAGTTTCACAGCGTAACAAATAAAACCTGAGCAAATCCACAAAAATGATAGCCACTTAACACAAACACACAGTCACACTCTTTTAGTTAAAAATTCCTATTAGGTGTAGTTCAAAAAGACAAAAATGGAACCAACCCAACCCTATATTTCACTTTAATGCTGCTAACAATCCCAAAATTGATCATACTGGCTACAGCCTAATGCAGAGTGAAACTATGTAAGCTTCCTCACTGCCCCTCAATTACCACATTTATCCAGATGAAGAGATAAAGCTGCCTGGCTCACTAGTACTTCACATTTTAATATCAAGATCAAGCTACCAACCTGCTGAGACATAAACTCCACTCTGTGGGTTGTTGATGGCAACGAACCCATATTCTAGCAGAAGTCGCTGGTTATCATGAGGGCCGTAAGAGATAAACAGTTCTTCATGTCTTCTGCAATGTGAATCTGTCCTGATTTCATAACATCTCGTCTGCTCATTAAATGCAGCTTTTACCTTTGAGAAATTTTAAAAAGACAATATTTCCTCTATAGCAGTGAGGGGGAAAAAAAACCCATCAGACCTAGACTGATAAAGACCAGTAATATTTTCTTACTGTGACAAAAGGCTATAAACATCTAGAACTCAATGATGAAATATTTGAAGTGATTTTGAAGACTGGGGATTGTCTTTGTTGCACTTAGGATCTTATCTGAAGAAGAGGAAAAATTCTCTAAAATACTAAAACAGAACAAACATAAAATCCTTGGGTTCAAGGCTGTGCTGCCTCCAGGAGGCAGAGCATAGAAGGTCCAGCTCAGGGGAAGCGGGAACAAAGCTAGCTTTAAGCCACCTTTGTGCTACCCTGATTCTGCGCGGTCATGTGAGTCACTGTGGTCCCTGGCATAAATCAGAGTAACTTTATAGGCAGTCCTGACGAGGTTGCCATAGGCTGCTTTCAAGCCTAGTACCAGGCACTATAGAAACCACATGCCCCCTGCACTGTGCCTTGTGAGGGGGATAATACAGAGCTGCTTACAGGGCCCCTCTGCTGGGGAAATTCTCCCCAAGCCATTTCTGGAGACATGGGCCAAAATAATGGCATTTGGCGCAGGCATAAACATGTGACTCATTGGTCGGCATACCACCTGGTGGCTGGGTGTAAAGACGTTCCTCATGGTGTAAAGACGTTCCTCCTTTAGCGCCCCCTGCTGACAGCCTTTCCACCCCTACTGCGGTCTGATTCTTCATGCAACTCAGCCCCCCTCCTTCCAGCTCACATAGAGTCCCACCCCTACCAGGGTAAACCAGCTAGTGGTCCTTCGACTCACGTTGGACAGTCTGAGTACGGACTCACCAGTCCTCCTCTCTAGTATCAGGGGAGTTCAGCAGTCCTTACTCCTCAGGGAGAGAGGGGGACACCCCCTCTTCCTTGGTGGGCTGGTAGAACTCAGGCCCTCCGACTCCACTGGGTCCAGACCAAGGACCCTCATTACGTAGTCAAGGCCCTTGCGGTCTCCTGGTCCACGTCTTACCTTATCCTGTCTTGGGCATTTATCTCAGCCTCTTCCCAGGCTCCCAGTATATCAGCTCCACTCTAAGCCGCTTTCCAAAGGGTCATTGCAGGCCTTCTTAGCATTTTCTGCTACCCAGCTGGGTCTGTTGCAGAGGGGTTTTCTTCCACTCCCCTGGCAGGGCAATCCCTGACTTGGCAGAAGTCTTCCTGCTCCTTGCAGGACCCTCCACCACTGGGGAGAAACCTGGGTGGATTCACCTCCTGCCACTTTCTTTCCTAATTGCCTGAGTGTCTCCATTGCAGAGGTACCTTCCTTCAGGGAGGCTTTGTCTGCCAGCAACCCTACCCAGCTCCCTGACTCCAGCCAGGCTTCTCTCACTGAGCGAGAGCCAGAAATCTGCTCTCCTTCCTGGTCAGCCCCTAACTGAGCCAGGGTCAGCCCTTTTAACTTCTCCTTCACGTCTGACACATACTGCAAGTGTAGTGGGGTGACGCTGATTGTGCCCACAGGCTTTCATTAATCCCTTCAGGTTGAGTGTGGGTTTGCTACACCTCATCACACCAGGGTACTGGGGGTGGGCAGAGGCGTGGAATCCTTTCCCCCATCTTTATTTTGCCACTTGATTCATAAAATCAATTCTATTTGTGAATTCACTCTGGGTTACATGATACGTTTTAGTGGTGTATCTACTGAGCCTACAGCTGTTCTACAAACACTACACTATACACACCAGTCATGACCCTTCAGTGGTATGCTGTGTTCCGAATTCATCAGAGACAAGAATGTGGGTTCTGCACAGAGTCAGTGAACTGTACATCACAAAAACTATGGTTCTGTTTTTCCAGCTTCTTACCTGAACATTTGGACTGTGGTTTAGCAGATCTAAATAAGGCGCTAGTGCATAAACATCTGGCTCTCTAGAGAAACATTCCCTCTGTAAATGCTTCATGTACACTGTTCTAGTATTAATGGTGCACCAAGCCCACCGCAGGGCATCGTAGTTAAAAACAGTTTCTACATTCTCAGTAAATAAAGACTGCAGAGAAAAGAAAAAAGTCTTGGAAGAGGTATACAGTTCCTGGACCACTGTTCTTTGCTCCTCAGCCTTTCTTCTTAAGGGCTCAGGAAGAAGTCTCACTACTTCTTGCTCCAGACAAACAGGGCACGTATAGGTCTTTGGTAAAACATCTAGATAAGGCTTCCACACAGATTGCTCACCAGCATATTTCTCTGCTATTAAAAATGTGCACAGTGCTATCAAAGGAGATATGGGAGGCTTCCACCTATCAAAAACATAACAGATACACAGAAGTGAGATGGATAAAATACAACCACACATATCCTTTTAATACTTTGAGATTTTAAATAAATATTTTAAACTTCTTTGTAGTTTACCTGCAAACGTTTTTTCATTATTTCAAAGTGATTTTAAATTTATTTTACTGACAAGCTATTAAAATACTGTACCTAGTAAAACATTGGATTTTGTTTAAACAAAAATATAAAATAGTCTTCTATACTCTATATCACCTTTTGTTATGAATTTGCTGAAAGGGTGCATTCATATAGCACTTCGTAGTCTCATATTTGAATTCCTTTCTTTTAGGACATGCACATTTAATAATTTGAAACAAATCATTTACAATTCCATTTAAGAAGGGCCCCATCCTGCAAAACCTTACTCATTGAGCAATCCGCATGTATGCAAGTAGTCTTGTTGAGACCAATGGGAATATGTTGTGATGCTTCTTGGGTCACCCAGAGCTATGAGTCACCTTGTTACCACCTGCCGCCAGTACGAAGGAGTCCTGCCTGTGCTCAACTGGATGTCAGCTTTCTAACACAACCAGCCCATCATAATAGCACTCTCCTCTGACTATATTAGCCCTTCATTTGCCCTGCAGGTTGACAATAGATGCACCCCAGGCCTTGCGTCCCTTCAAAGTGTCACCCTGTGCTAACCAGCCCCTGATCACTGGACACCCACAGAAATACCAAATCCTCTGTTCCCAAAGAAACAGTGTACCAGTGTTCTAAACAGTAATAAATCACCAGGACCAGATGATATTCACCCAAGAGTTCTGCAGGAACTCAAATATGAAACTGCAGAACTACTAATTGTAGTCTGTAACCTATCATTTAAATCAGCTTTTGTACCAAATGACTGGAGGATAGCTAATGTGACGCCAATTTTTTTTTAAAAGGGCTCCATACGTTACCCCAGCAATTACAAGCCCGTAAGCCTGACTTCAGTACCAGGCAAACTGGATGAAACTATAGAAAAGAACAAAATTGTCTGACACATAGATGAACATAATTTGTTGGGGAAGAGTCAACATGGTTTTTGTAAAGGGAAGTCATGCCTCATCAATCTACCAGAATTCTTTGAGGGGGTCAACAAGCATGTGGACAAGGAGGAACCAGTGGATATAGCGTACTTAGATTTTCAGAAAGCCTTTGACACTCACCAAAGGCTCTTAAGCAAAGTAAGCTATCATGGGATAAGAGGGAAGGTCCTCTCATGGATTCGTAACTGTTAAAAAGATAGGAAACAAAGGGTAGGAATAAATGGTTAGTTTTCAGAAAGGAGAAAGGTAAATAGTGGTGTCCCCCAAGGGTCTGTACTGGGACGAGTCCTATTCAAAGTATTCATAAATGATCTGGAAAAAGGGGTAAACAGTGAGGTGGCAAAAATTGCTGAGGATACGAAACTACTCAAGGTAATTTAGTCCCAGGCAGACTGTAAAGAGCAACAAAAGGATCTCACGAAACTGGGTGATTGGGCAACAAAATAGCAGATGAAATTCAAATGTTGATAAATGCGAAGTAATGTACTTTGGAAAACATAATCCAAACTATACATATAAAATGATGGGGTCTAAATTAGCTGTTACCACTCAAGAAACATCTTGGAGTCATTGTAGATAGTTCTCTGAGAACATCCACTCAATGTGCAGCAGGAGTCAAAAAAGCAAACAGAATGTTGGGAATCATTAAGAAAGGGATAGATAAGAAGACAGAAAATACCATATTGCCTTTATATAAATCCATGGTATGCCCACATCTTGAGTACTGCGTGCAGTATCTGAGTGGTCGCCCCATCTCAAAAAAGATAAATTGGAACTGGAAAAGGTTCAGAAAAGGGCAACAAAAATTATTAGGGGTATGGAACGGCTTCCGTATGAAGAGAGATTAATAAGACTGGGACTTTTCAACTTGGAAAAGAGACGACAGAGAGGATATGATAGAGGTCTATAAAATCATGACTGGTGTGGAGAAAGTAAAGAAGGAAGTGTTATTTACTCCTTCTCAAAACACAAGAGCCAGAGGTCACCAAATGAAATTAATAGGCAGTAGGTTTAAAACAAATCAAAGGAAATATTTTTTCACACAACACAGTCAGTCTGTGAAACTCTTTGCCAGAGGATGTTGTGAAGGCCAAGACTATAACAGGGTTCAAAAAAGAACTAGATAAGTTCATGGAGGACAGGTCCATCAATTACTATTAGCCAGGATGGACAGGGATGGTGTCCCTAGCCTCTGTTTGCCAGAAGCTGGGAATGGGCGACAGGGATGGACCACTTGATGATTACCTGTTCTGTTCATTCTTTCTGAAGCACCTGGAATTGGCCACTGTCGGAAGAGGAGATACTGAGCTAGATGGACCTTTGGTCTGACCCAGTATGGCTGTTCTCATGTTCTTACCATGGTTTAGCAGTTTTACCTTAGACTATCGCTCCCCTCTATTATACACAGCACTTGAGGTCAATTATAAACAAAAGGAAAATTTATTTAAGAGGAGATTCAAATAAAAACCAGTGTGAGAAATGGGAATAAATGGTTACATTTACAACAAAATCATAACATGCATTCTAAACCCTAAACTTAACAAGTAATCCTTCTGTCTAAAGCAGGACATCTTACCCAAATTTATTTCAAGAGTTTTCAACCAACCCTGGCAGAAATCCCTTTTTCATGAAGCAAACCCTCTGTCAGTTTACTTCCTAGATGAAGGATGAGGGTGTACCTCCAAACCCCTTAGTTATACACCCAAACTAAGATCCTTCTAAGCTGTATGCTCACACAGCAGCTCATTAAGCTCAGGGCTCTGGCGGGGAGAGATACCTCTCCCCAGACCCAACCTAGCCACGGACCTGCCATGGCTGCGGGAGAGGCACCCCAGCCCCAACCCAGCCCAGCCGAGACTTGCCGTGGGAGAGGCGCCCCTCCTCTGGCCCTAACCCAGCCCAGGCCTGACCTGCTGCGGCCGTGGGAGAGGGAGAGGCGCCCCTCCCCCAATTCCAGCCCCGGCAGGGAAAGTCACCCCTCCTTCCCTGCAGCAGCACCTGGGCTGAGCGGGAGAGCTGGGCAGAGTCCTCTCTCCCCACCATAGCCCCAGGGCAGCCTGCACCTCAAACCCCTCATCCCCGGCCCCACCTCAGGGCCCGCACTCCAACCTCCTTCCCCAGCCCTGAGCCCCCCCCCACACTCTGTCACACACTACCGCCATATTGGTGCACATAACAGAATTCATTCTGCACATGGGTGGGAAAAATTAGAGGGAACACTGCCCCAAAGTTCATTGTCCTTACTTAGGAAACAGAGCTCTCCTCTGCTCATATACTTCTTGCTGTAAATTTCCTGTCTTTGAAGATTCCACAATCCTTCATTAGCACTCAGCTCAGACTATAAATGGATACCCATTTTGAACCAAACATTTCTTGCCAGAAAGAAAACCTGCTTTTCACCTTTCCGGTTATCAGTCCCTAGTCACAGACCTTAAGGACAGAATTTTCAGTGTATCTATACATCCATTTTGCAATTATTATGACACAAGTTTCCATTAGAGACCTTACATGACATTATTTGGTGATAGGGTGACCAGATGTCCCAATTTTATAGGGACAGTCCCTATATTTGGGGCTTTTTTAATATGGCTCCTATTACCTCCCACCCCCGTCCCGATTTTTCACACTTGCTGTCTGGTCACCCTATTTGGTGAACCCAGAGGATCCCTGTACCTGTTGCCATTTGGCATCCAGAGTTTCTTGGGTCACATACATGTGTAAATTAGGCTTTACAGATTGAGGCCCTAACACAAATTCAAATGAATAATCTACCAGTGTGTGAGCACCCTATAAATACCAACAGAAATCTTAAGAGATTTTCTTTCCCTCCTCCACACTTACTTTGCAATGTTTTCCCCAAGGTAGCTACTTAGGACAGTACGAGTGGTGAGCAAGCATTTCTCCGGCAACGAAATAATCAGTTCCCCTGCCTTTGAGAAAAATCAAACAGACTAAAAGTCAGATCGAAAATGAGCCATGGATGCACAATTCATAAGTGTAGAGAAATGTCCCAGAGCACATCAGAGCCAGGAGGCAAACAGATATGACCACAACTTCAGCGGAGATCATTGTAGTTGTAAAATTCTGGTGGTCCAGCAATGTAGGAAGTTTGTGCAGTGTGTGGTAGGATGTCCTGACAGAGGATAAACAGTTTCTGTGTAGGCTGGTGACTGGCTGAGAAGCATCACCTTTCCCCTTGAACAGAATACACCATACTTGGAGCGAGACCCCTTTGATAGGGGAATTTTCTACTGAGCATTTACACCCAGGTTATGGCTCCTTTGTGTCCCTTTCAAACAGGACTACATTAACACAAACTAGGTACCTTTTAGTTCATGCCTGCAGTGTCCACACAGGATAGTTAAAGCACAACATTTTGGTGCCCTCTGCAATTCACACCCCTGTAGTCCACACTGCCGTGCAGAGTACATGTAGCCTTATATTAGCATGGGGGATTCCAGCTCCTGATTATAAACTATATCATCTTAGACTCCCCTCTAGACTTTTAGGCTCTCCCAGAAGCAATTTTGAGTAGGGCCCAGAAAGTCTCCAGCTGCTCCTGCAGTACATGTAATAAAAGCCATAACAAAGAAAATACTAACCTGAAAGGCTTTTGTGGTCATTAGGCCTCTTCCTGTATCTGAAATAACAGGAACAAAAAGAATGATTACAATACAGTATACAATCTTCAGACTTTTCCATAAGACTACAACAAAACACTATGAATTAAAACTAGTCTGAAAAAGGAAACGTCATGAAAATGAACATATTTCTTATATAACATAAAAACCGTTTTTAAAAGTCCCCCATGGACTAGTTGAAGCTTATGTATGGATCTTGGTCCAGATTTACTCAAAGGTATTTAGACACTTAACACCTACTGATTTAAATGAGAGGCACCTAATTACCTTTGAAGATATGGGCTCTTATTTCTCTCTCTCTCCTTCTTCCTCTAGCTTCAATCTCTTCTCTGCTGTCTCCCACATTCTTATCACTTATGAAAGAAAGCCTTCGGCTCTGCAACTCCTGCCATCTGAACAATCTTCCTGTGTCCCTCAGCTTCACTCATTTTTTCCCAAAATCTTGGCTTAAAAACCACTTTTTTTTCTCCCCTGCTTCTAGCTTTTCTTGCTAGTTATTTTACACTCAGTGTTTTAGTTTCAGAGTAGCAGCCGTGTTAGTCTGTATTCGCAAAAAGAAAAGGAGTACTTGTGCCACCTTAGAGACTAACCGTCTCTAAGGTGCCACCTTAGAGACTAACCGTCTCTAAGGTGCCACCTTAGAGACTAACCGTCTCTAAGGTGCCACCTTAGAGACTAACCGTCTCTAAGGTGCCACCTTAGAGACTAACCGTCTCTAAGGTGCCACCTTAGAGACTAACCGTCTCTAAGGTGCCACCTTAGAGACTAACCGTCTCTAAGGTGCCACCTTAGAGACTAACCGTCTCTAAGGTGCCACCTTAGAGACTAACCGTCTCTAAGGTGCCACCTTAGAGACTAACCGTCTCTAAGGTGCCACAAGTACTCCTTTTCTTTTAGTGTTTTAGTTGTCACCCTGCAATATCTCTGCAGTTGTTTCTCAATTTATACTACGTACTATCTGCTGCCTTCTCATTTAATTTTCTAAAGATTTTTGAAGATTATTATTATTAAAGACACACACAGTAAACAATCCACTCAAATTTGAACTATTTATTATTGTTGCTATCTGCATTCCATCTCTAAATGCTGATAGGTTTATTTAGTTAGTCTGCCAGAACAAATGAGGAAATGGTTACAAGCTTAGGCCCTCAACCGGTAAACACTTAAGCAACAGTATTTTACAAATGTGACTAGCTTCTTTAATGCCTATGACAACAATCCTACAAGAAGTACTACCTGAGTGTACCCCGCTGCCCACGCAGAGCCCCTTTGGCTTCCGTAGCAATTTGCAATAGCATAAGAACCCCCTCATGAGGAACAGCGGGCAGTATGTGGGCCAGAGTCTACTTGTGTGCATGAAATTACTCATGCATGCATTTGAAGGATTTGGGTCTGTAATGTCTGTACGCTGAAGACTCATTCCTGAAGAAAACCAGCCAGATGGGGATAAAACCACAGTGAGAACCGGACAACCTAGGATCAATAAGCAATTAAAGTATTACCTGAAAACTGTGCTGGTCTTAAATTTCGGTCATCAAACCCCCTCTCTTTCAGCCACTTCCTAAGTTGTATATATTCCAGTTTGTGACTCTGGTTTACTAAATGAAGAGACGAGTGATTAACTTATAGCATATAGTTTAATTAAAAACACAGTGCACTTGTACCGTAGTACAGTGGCTCTCAACCTTTCCAGACTACTGCACCCCTTTCAGGAATCTGATTTGTCTAGCGTATCCCCAAGTTTCACCTCATTTAAAAACTACTTGCTTACAAAATCAGACATCAAAATACAAAAGTGGCACAGCACACTAAATTGTAAATGTAAATTCCTTACATTCTCATTTTTACCATATAATTCTAAAATAAATCAACTGGACTATAAATATTGTACTTACATTTCAGGGTATAGTATATAAAGCAGTACAAAAGTCATTGTCTGTAGGAAATTTTAGTTTGTACAAACTTCACTAGTGCTTTTTACATAGCCTGTTGTAAAACTAGGCAAATATCTAGATTAGTTGATGTATCCCCTGGAAGACTTCTGAGTACCCCTGGTTGAGAAGTACTGCTGTAGTAGACTTTTACCTTATACATAGAATGGTATTTTATAACATGACACAACATAAGATAGTGAAAAAAAGGCATCAGTTCTGTTAGGTACTGAATACCCTTAATGTCACTGATTTCACTGGAAATTGAGGGTATTTAGCATGACCAGGAATCACTCAGCATGTTACTAGATAAAACTCAGAGTAATACAGTATCATCCTTCAACCAGAGAACAGAACTCTCAAAGCTAAACATGGACAAAGAAAGACTGCAAGTTAAAGCATATTAAAACCAAAAAATAAAATGGTTGTTCACACATAACAACTGATATCCATGATTACTCTTGTAATAGCTCAGTGGTTTGAGCATTAGCCTGTTAAACCCAGGGTTAGGAGTTCAATCCTTGAGGGGGCCCATTTAGGGATCTGAAGCAAAAACTGGGGATTGGTCCTGCTTTGAGCAGGGGGTTGGACTAGATGACCTCCCTGAGGTCCCTTCCAACCCTAATATTCTATGAAGACATGTAGGAGTTCTAACATGCACAGACTGTAGAAAGATCCCTTGCCAAGTAGTTAATTATTCTGTTGCTTCCCTGAATGCAAGTGAAGACTAGATGAAAACATACAGTACCTCCATTTGAAGGCAAACTGCTGTATTGTTTTCTTCTTCTCTTTCTACCAGTCCGACCTTTATTTTTCCTCATGGTAAGAAAAGACTTCACCTTAGGTATACAACCTGAATGAAAAATGGGAAAACAGCCAAGTTCTTTTTTGATATTTCTTTCAGTTCCTGCATACATACAGAAGATGACTCACTCCAAACTTTTACAAATATGCACAAAAGAAATTAAAGCTCTTCATATTCAACATGCTTCAGCTTTTCATCTCAGAAAACATAGGACATATAAGCACTTGAATGAGCAATGCAAGGAGAGGAGTGGGAAGCAAAAAGCTTCCATCCCATGCTGCCCTCCTTACCTAAGGACTGGGCATAATCCCCTTGGGAAACAGATATGCTCCCATTTCTACATTTAAAAATAAAGTGTCCACTCAGAAACATTATTAATTTACAGTTATGTTGATACAGTGAATAATATAACCCACAGATAAAATTCACAGCAAGAACACTTAAAATAACTATCTTCAATTAAAAAGTATGAGAGAAATAAGGTGAGTGAGGAAGTACCCTTTTACTGGACCAACTTCTGTGGGTGAACCAGGCCTTCACGCTACAGTATCATCCTTCAACCAGAAAACAGAACTCTCAAAGCTAAACATGGACAAAGAAAGACTGCAAGTTAAAGCGTATTAAAACCAGAAAATAAAATTTACTGGACCAACTTCTGTGGGTGAACCAGGCCTTCAAGCTACAACAGAAGTTGGTTCAATAAAAAAAAATATTACCTCACCCACGTGGTCTCTTTAATATCCAGGGACTGACACAGCTACACCACCACTGCATTTAAAAGTCTGAACATAACACACGTAATTTACATAAATATTCCACTACCTTTGCAGTCCATTTATTCAATGAATGACAATACTGGCATGGAAAAAATTAACATGTTATTCCAATAACAACCCTAACTCTAACCCACAACATACAAAATATTTCATAATATACCTACAGAGTTATGGAGTACTTGTGGCACCCTAGAGACTAACGAATTTATAAATTTCAAGTAGGCAAGTTACACATATTCCTTTGATATATTTGACTAAATTACTTGTAAGCACATCTTACAGGTGAGCGCGTGGTTGCTACTGCAATGTGGACCGTGCCACGTGACCCTCCTGTCATTCTCGGAACTGAACCATAGCTTAACTCGAAGGGAGAGAAACGCGGCGCCAATTCGGCGGCGCCTGCTGGGGGCGGCAAAATTGGTAGAGCCGCCCCTGAGCCCCGGTTGCATTATCAACTGCATGCCGAATGGAGTAACCATAATAAATACTACTGTGCCCTTGTACTCCTTCCGGCGCCTTGGATTTTCAGAGCCCTGCGCAAGAGATTCAATAACTCACGAACACGTCTCTAGCAGCACGGGAGAGAGCTACACCAACCCACCGCGCTCCCAGCTCCGATCGCTGGCTGGAGCACCCCTGGCTGCATTTTCTGGCTCGTTCCCGAGCTGCAATCCGAAAAAGAGCTTTAAAAAAAAAAAAAAAAAAAAGCCAGCCCGCTAATGCCTGCCAATAATCCTATTTAAAATACGGCCTTTCGGTTCCAGCTTCAGGTCTCGCACAGCGAGCACATGGTAAAGCAAAAGCCTCACGTACACCCAAGCCAGGCCCCGGGGGCCAGACTGCTTGCGCCCACCCCGCCTCCGCCACCGCGCAGCCACGTGTTTCCTGCCGCCTCTCCCCCAGTGACCCTCCCAGCGCGGAGCTGCAGGCCGCCAGCAAAGCCATCCATCTAACACTCGCTCCGCCTCCAGCTCTCTCCTGTCTCGCTGTGCTCTGATCAGGCGGGAGCAGCGTCCCTATCTGCGGAAAGAGCTCCCCGCCCTCTCCGATCAACCCTTCCAGGCTGATGCATAAACACCATTGGCTCTTAGAGCAGGAGCCTGAAGCAGCTAAAGAGGCTGAGCTACGAATTGCCAGAGGCTAAGCTACGTATTGCTAGAGGTGAGTTTGCAAATTGCTTTCTTCCCCCCCTAGCAGCCCCTTCCCCAACCAACCCACCCACCCGCCTACGGGAGTGGGGGGCAGCTTGCATAAAGCGTTCCTTGCAGCCTGCCTTTACTTGTTACGGAGATCAGACCTCATTTCTTGTGCAGGACCTGCCTTAAGGAAAATGGTGGCCTGGGTGAATTTGTATTTTGGTGCCCCTGGTCCCCATGGGCATGGTGCCACCCCCCCCAATTGCTCATGGCCCCGGTGGGCTCCCCACACCCCGTTCCCCCAAATCCCTGCCCCGTTCCCCCTCCTGCACCCCTAACCCCTGCACTGTGCCCTCTTTGCTCCTAACCCATGCACCACCCCCCTCCTGTGCCTACATGGGGAAATAACCTGGAGGTATGGAGCAACTGGCATTGCTACTCACACTCCCCCCTCCAATGCTGCTCCTCCACACACCCCTAAGGGGCCGGGAGGGCGGAGCAAGGAGTGACCTCTGGGCACTTTCCCTATCTGGGCTGCGTAAGGGAAGGGACAGCAGTAGCCCAGCCTCCCAGGGGGACAAGGAGGAACGGGGCAGAGTAGAGCAGTATCTGTGCATCACTTATATCCCCCATGTTCCTCTGGCGGGATGAAGCAGGGTCTGGGAGAAATCTGGGTGCCTCCCACGAGGCACTCCCCTGCCAGCTGGGAGCAGCTTTTGACTCAACACTGGTAGTGTATATCTCTCCACTGCCACACAGCGCCCCCTTAACCATGGCGCCCCTGGGCGATCGCAGGGTGGCTCACCCCTAAGGCCAGCCCTGTCCCTGCTTGCCCTACTCTGCTCTTTGCCTCTCATCCATTTGCAAAGCACTTTGAAGAAGGAAGCTCCTGGATGAGTGCCCTGGAAAAACTGGTTTCAGAATAGCAGCCGTGTTAGTCTGTATCTGCAAAAAGAAAAGGAGTACTTGTGGCACCTTAGAGACTAACGGATGAAGTGAGCTGTAGCGCATGAGAGCTTATGCTCAAATAAATTTGTTAGTCTCTAAGGTGCCACAAGTCCTCCTTTTCTTTTTTCTTGAAAAACTGGAGACCAACCTCATTTTGCCCAATTATTTCTTGGTTTGGCAACTGGAGAGAAATGTACCTTGGCAGAAAATTGCATAGAGAGTGAGCAGGAAGGTGTGCATAATCACAATAACCAAATATATACAGCTATATTCTTTTGCCTGTTGCAGTGAGCTTATTTTGCCATCCACTAGTCCAGGAGGATGTCCAGCACCCCAGTAGCTGTGGTGACCGGGGGCAACAAAGGGATTGGATTTGCTATTGTGCGGGCTCTGTGTAAGCAGTTCACTGGGGATGTGTACCTGACAGCCCGGGACCCAGGACGGGGTCAGACTGCAGTGACAAAACTGCAGGAGGAGGGACTGAGCCCGCTTTTCCACCAGCTGGACATTGATAATCTGCAGAGTATCCGGACTCTGCGGGACTTCCTGAAGGAGAAGTATGGTGGGCTGAATGTGCTGGTTAACAACGCAGGGATTGCTTTCAAAGGTACAGTGCTGACTTATTGGCAAGGCTTTGAGCTGTAAATTGAAGAATGATGAGTAGGTGTTGTTGTTTGTTTTTACAAGTATCATGCTTAGCTAGAGAGGCAACCAAGTATGATGATACCCAGCTCATCCCCGTGCCAGCAAAGAACTGTTCCCTACCTGACATTTTTCTGGTGTTTTATCAGATCACATTTTTGATCTTGTCTTCACTGCTGTGTTAGCTCAAGAAATAACTCAAATTATATAACCCAACTCCTGGCCCCACACTCAGATCTCTAGCTTGAGAGAAGTGGCTCTTTAAACTTGAGCTAGCTGGCCCATCTGGGATCATGGGTTCATGCTCAAGTGCTGCTGAAGTAATGCAGTGAGGATACTGCTACTCTGTTACTAAGCCAGTCACTCTGTGCAGCTGAAGGGTTGCTTTGCAGAGTGGCTGCTCTCTTTCTATCTAGGCATGAGAGGCCAGGGAGTGTAGATAATGCAATTTAACTCTGCAGGGAAGAAATATCCTTAGGGAGCCAATTACCATGGTGATGAGCACTATATAAATAAACAGACTGCTTAGAAGCTATTCCTGCCATTGTAGTTTCCTCTACTTACTTTGGGAGCTGTAGCTCACGAAAGCTTATGCTCTAATAAATTGGTTAGTCTCTAAGGTGCCACAAGTCCTCCTTTTCTTTTTGCGAATACAGACTAACACGGCTGCTACTCTGAAACCTGAAATATTATAGGACTCTTTTTGTCGGGAGGTTTCTCTCGATGTTTAGCCTAAATTGTCCTTTCCTTAATTTAATCTTGTTACTCTGATTGCCTCTTGTACCATTTTAAAGAATTCCTCTGTGGCCTGAATATTGTTGCCCTTCAGATACCTGATTTGGCATTAAACTGATTTATTGTTCAATGTATTCATGCATAAATCACTGTCTCAACAGAAACATCTCTTTGTAAGATGTACGCATAGTGGGAAGTGCTTGCCATGTAATGACTGCACAGAACTCTTAATAGTGCTTGGGGATTCTAGCAAAGGTTATTTGTCACACAGAGTGGATAATACATATTTTTTTGCGACAACTCACAAACCGCAGCCATCTGCCCTGAGCTCTGGGGAAATCTGCTTAAAAGAGATTTTAAAATGTAGTAAATCTTGCAAATGTTGATAAAGAACAAAAACTCCTACACCCTAGTTACAGTTTACATTTCTTATTTGGGAGCTGTTATCTTGGCCCACCACTGCTTTACTGCTGTTTGATGCTGAAACCATTGAAATCAGTGGTGAATTGGGCCTCCTGTCTCAGTGTTAATATACTGCTCAGTGTTCTGCAAATAGTGGTGCCCTGGCACATTGCTCAAGAGAACAGTTAAGGTGGTTATTAACAAAGCCTTTAAGGAATATCTCCATTAGTTTAAGCAATAGGTGTTCAGTTACAGCTACACCTTAGAGTTGCCTGCAGGTATGTTGTATCTAGCAAGGGGACTACAACAATTGGTATCTATTTACACTACTTGAAGAGCCCTCATCCTTGTAGTACTTCTGTTGGACCATATGAACTGGACCCATAAACTCACTGAACCTTAAATCTCACCAAATGAGGGTCAATCCATCCTCATCATCATATCCACTCATTATACTCCACACCTGAACATAGCCATTATATGAACAACATACCCTCATATCTCGATGTCTGTACTTTGACCCATTAACCTTCTACCCCAATCAGGGATTTTGCAGATTATGTATTCCTTACGCCACCCAATCTTAAACCGAATTTTGCACCCCTTGATAATCTCTCTGTTGTTCCCTGATAACCAGAAACTTCTGTGCTTAAACTCTGTACCATTGATTTTTTTTTTTAAATCGTCTTAATAAAATTTTTAAATCTGAGTACTTACTACAGATTGACAGTGCTCCCTGTTGCTTCCTTCCCTGCCACAAAGAAACAGGCTTCGTTGCCCCCATTTGCTGCAGTTCTTCAAAAGCTTGATGTTGCTGCATGGGAATCCTATCTCTGCACAGCACTCATCATCCTGTCTCACAAACTCATGCTGCAACTCGACAACACAACCAGCAACAACCCAGCCATTGCCTAATACGTAGGATTGAGCTCTAAATCTGTATAAAGAATGCAGCTCCCTGCTCTGTTTTGAGGCATCAGTTATGTCATCAGCTCTTGTTGGGGGGGGGGGGGCACAGAACTCTAAACGAAGAGTTCTTAGCAGGGGAAAATCTTCTCAATCTTCTACTAATCTAATATTGCATATTTGGGCCTTTGCATTTTAAAATGTTAATCTTTGCAGCACCATGTACCTGTTGCTTTTCTGCACTTTCTCTGTTAAACATCTGCTTCCTAATTTAACCAGAAATGACTACTGTAGAAGGAATTAGGATTAACTCTAGTTTTCAGAGACCTGTTTTTTCCCATTAACCTGTAAGCATAACTTCAGTGTTATATATTTTTTCTTCTCCCTATGAACAGTTGCTGATACCACTCCATTTGCTACTCAAGCGGAGGTTACAATGAGGACAAACTTTTTTGCAACAAGGGATATCTGCATGGAGTTGCTACCTCTCATAAAGCCTCATGGTAAGTATAACCTAACAAATATCAAAGTATCATTTTAGAAAGACTCTCTTGCTTCTCACAAGGCAGCAAACCCTACCCTCTGTTACGAATTCACTGCCCACAGGAGTACCAGTGCATTTCTGCTGCATCAAAGATAAAAAAACAAGAATAGCTTGCATGCACGTCTTGACGCACAGAATGTCTCTGCTTTTTAAATCTAAAGTTGCTTCTATTCCAATCCTTTTCTTTACTAATGGTTATTCCGGAAGTGCTTATCTGTGCCGTTATGCAGAAATGAAGGCCTGTCAATATTTTTTCCACACTGCCTAGCTGCCTCATCTGTCCTTGCTTCAGACAGGAGAAAATGGAGATATTTCTATGTCCTACTTGCTCACAAAAATGGAGCACTGAGGCTGAGTTCAGTGTGCTGTACAGACTTGTACCCACAGTCACTGAAGAAACCCAGCTCCCTAGTCTTGTTGCTGTCTCCCTGCAGAGAAGTTTCACTCTATGTACATTATAGGCCCATTTTTGTTGTGTTTTTTTTTTAATGGGATTATTCACGGAAGTAAGCACAGTGTTTGGCAGTGAGTATTTGCAGGATCAGATTTGTTTATTTATTCAGAAATATCCCTATTTAAAATTGTAGCGGTGGGTCATGTCAAATATTTGCTAGGAATTCCATTACATCCAACAGTGTCTGTTGGTTTGGTTTTTAAACTGTGGTTCTTCAAAGCAATCACCATACATAGACCTTTGTGGAGCACTTTGCAGGATCAAGACCTAACATTGTGTATGGGCATGGTTTATATATTTACTTATAATTTTCTTTTAATAGGCAGAGTAGTGAATGTATCTAGCATGGTAAGCGTATCAGCTCTGGCAAGATGTAGCCAAGATCTGCAGCGGAAGTTTCGTAGTGACACAATCACTGACGAGGAGCTAGTGAAACTCATGACAAAGTTTGTGGAGGATACCAAGAACGGAGTGCATGAGAAGGAGGGCTGGCCAAATACTGCTTACGGTGTGTCCAAAATTGGAGTCACGGTCTTGTCCAGAATCCAGGCCCGGATGTTGAATGAAGAAAGGAAAGCTGATCAAATTCTTCTAAATGCCTGTTGCCCTGGATGGGTGAGAACCGACATGGCAGGTCCCAGTGCCACTAAAAGTCCAGATGAGGGAGCCGAGACTCCAGTTTACTTAGCCCTTTTGGCCCCTGGTGCTGATGGGCCTCATGGGCAGTTCATTAGTGAAAAAAAGGTGCAAAAGCAGTAAACTTGCCTTGACAGTCCTTTTATTTATACAGTAACTCCTCACTTAAAGTCGTCCTAGATAACGTTGTTTCATTGTTACATTGATCAATTAGGGAATATGCTTGTTTAAAATTGTGCAGTGCTCCCTTACAGCATTGTTTTGTCCACTGCTTGCAGGAAGAGCAGCCAGTTGCAGCTAGCTGGTGGGAGCTTGGAACCAGGGTGGACTGGTAGCCCCCCGATTAGCTCCCCACTCCCATAAGTTCCCTGTACAGAAGCCACCCAGCAGGCTACCAATTGCCAGCAGTTCAGCTGTCCCTCCCCCCACTGCCATGTGCTGCTCCTTCCCTCTGCCTTGGAGCTGCTCCTGGGAGCCTCCTGCTTGCTGTGCGCGGGGGGGGGGCGGGAAGAGGGAGGCTAATGTCAGGGTGTCCCCCTCCCCCCTATTCCTGCCCCCCCCTTACCCCTTCTCCATATGTAGCAGGGTGGGGACAGGACCACAGCTGCTGTCTCAACTTCCTGATCCTTTTTAAAGGCAGTGTACTTACTTAAAGGGGCAATATTCATCTCTCTCACACACACAGGGTGTGTGTCTGTCTCTGTCTGCCATGCTGTCTCCCCTCTCTCCATTCGTGCTGCCTTGTAGAGTGTGAGGCTACATTAACAACAATGAGGAGTCTTTGTAGCACCTTAGACTAACAAATTTATTATTTTATATATATATATATATAAAAATAAACTATAATATAGTTTTTTGTCTGGTGGAAAAAAAATTTCCCTGGAACCTAACCCCTCCCCCCCCTTTACATTAATTCTTCTTGGGAAATTGGATTCACTTAGCATTGTTTCGCTTAAAGTTGCATTTTTTGGGAACATAACTATGACATTAAGTGAGGAGTTCTGTATATGTGAGATGCAGTCCAGAAACAGTATCAGATATTACTGTTTTATTGTGGTACCAATAATAATTAAGCATCTGTAAATGTCTTTGCCATTTCTAGTATCTTATTAGGGTTTATAGAATACACACAAGGTTTCTGCTATTACAAAATAATTGCCGTTTGGAATAATGCATGAATTAAACTGTGCCTTAATTTAGTTCTTAAAACTATGAAAACTGTTTAAATAAAGTGTAGTTTAATAAGCTAAAATTGATTTGTTGAAATTTATATTCTTTTTAGCAGGTGGGGGGGGGAAGGTGTGTTCCTTTTTAGTGATTTCACATACTGTTCCTGGTGAGATTATAATGTCTAACTATTTGATCTTAAAAGTAACCAGATCAGTCTGGAATAGAACAGCGGTGGGCAAACTTTTTGGCCCAAGGGCCACATCGGGGTGCAAAACTGTATGGAGGGCCAGGTAGGGAAGGCTGTGCCTCCCCAAACAGCCTGGCCCCTGCCCCATTTGCCCCCTCCCACTTCCTGCCCCATGACTGTCCCCCTCAGAACCCCCACCTCATCCAACCCCCCCCCTGCTCCTTGTCCCCTGACCACCCCCTCCTGGGACCCCCTGCCCTAAACCACCCCCTCTGGGATCCCACCTGCTATCCAACCCCCCTGCTCCTATCCCCTGACTTCCCCGACCTATCCACACCCCCGCCCCCTGACAGGCCCCCCAGGACTCCCATGCCCTATCCAACCCCCCCTGTTCCCCAGCCCCTGACCGCCCCAGAACCTCCGTCCCATCCAACTGTCCCCTGACTGCCCCCTGGGACCCTCTACCCAACCCCCCCACTGCCGCGCTCCTGTCGCCCCCTTAGCATGCCACTCAGAGCGGCAGGAGAGGGGCTCGCAGCCCCACTGCCTGCATGACTACATGAGAGGGGAAATAGTGGGGGAGGGGCCAGGGGCAAGCCTCCTGGTCCAGGTGCTCAGGGGCCGGGCAGTACAGTCTCGCAGGCCAGACGTGGCCCGTGGGCCGTATTTTGCCCACCTCTGGAATAGAAAGTCTTTTCATTTTAAGTGAGATGGGAAAGATGGATGACTTGGCATTGATTAATGCTAAACCGTTCCTGCAAATCATTATATTCTCAGCCCAGAGGTCCCCAAGAAACTGTATATGCTGTTTGGTTGAATGCTTCCTCAAACTCTTCAGTAAATAGGGCCTCATTCTGCTCCCACTGAAGTCTGCAGCAAAATCCCATTGACTTCAATGAGAGTAGGACCCATCTGGGATACTCAATCTTCTGAAGCTAAAGAGCAGTTTGATAATTCAAAGTAAAAGCTTGGAGATATTAGATCTATAGTCAGATTCACCCTGAGAGTAATTTTTAGCCCATTGTAAATTAATTCACATTTTGTGTTGTTCTCATGCCCACAGTGAATTAATAAATTCAGGTAGTCCTAGCCTTTTGTCCACAGCTTCAGAATAAATTAACCTATTTCCTCTGGTAACACAAAAAATAGGATAACATTTTATTGCTGATTTTCACCTCACTCTTCTAATACTACAAAACATGAACAGTTCAACTGCTTGATAAGTGCCATGTAAACAAATTATTTTAATTTATTCCAGCTCTGTGTTGAATGCCCTGACCAATACGCCCAAGAGAGGCAGTGAAATTTTTTTTTTTTGTTTAAGTATTTTTATAATTCTTTCTCCCTAATCTTTCTTCCAAACTTTCATCCCCAGGCTTCTATGCACAGATTGAATTGTAAGGATAGCGGGTAAACCTGATTTATCAGGATTATTTTAGATTGTAACTTCATTAGGACAGGGACTGTCTTTTACTATGCATTCATACAATGGGGCCTTAGGCATAAATGTAACACAGTGACACTTTGACTGGGGCTCACGAGCTGCAAGTGGCTCTTTAATGTGTCTCCTGCGGCTCTCTGCAGCACATATTAACACACTGTGGTTTAATCATTAGCCCATCAGGAGGCTTTTACTATGTTATCAGCCACTTAAGTTATCAACTTACTTGCTGTGAGAATATTTTAGATATATAAAACTAAATATTTCCCCTGTCATTCACACTATTGTGGCTCTTCTTGGTAATGTTGATCGCTAATTTGGCTCCTGAACCACTGAGATCTGAGTATCACTGCTGTAATAAATATAATTTAATAATAATACCAAATGAAAAACTAATTCAAACTGCCTCCCAGGCATACTCAGCAACACAGAAATACCACTCAATCTGGCCCTGTCCAATGTTTGCGATCTGAGCATAAACAAGTTATTGGAGCTCTACTACATTTCTGCATATTATAGCCACTTTCTATTTCACCAGGCACCAAAAAACGTGAGAACACAATTCTAGACAGTCAGTAACAATTTCACGTTATCCTGAATACAGGTCCATAAACATAAATGAAATAAATATTGTCAGGATACTATGATATGCCGTGTGTACTTGATATTTAGGATGTGTAGCTGCAATACTTGTATTTTTACTGGTCAAAGTTTCCAGAATGCTCTTTGCATACAAGCTGTCAGTTGTTGATTTACTCCCAAAGAAATCAACCTATTTTAATAATAAAAATAGTCATGAAGGAAAATGCAACCTGAACACAAGGGCCTGATGAGACCAACTTGATAGTGCTCACTGCTACACTGATTGTAAAACTAATAAAGGCCTGTCTACGCAGCAAGTTGCAGCAAGCCAGGATGTGAATCTACAGTGCACCAGCTTGCTGCACAATAGTGTCCCATGTGGACACTGCTCCAGCACAGTGAAAGACCACAAGTGTGGCTCTACATTGTTGGGGTAGCTTCTGAGACCTTATCCAATGACCATATCCAAGGTATCAATGACATAGGGAAGGGTAGGAGAGACATCCTGGAGGCCAAATTTAGGCTGCTAGGAAAGAGACTGAAATCCAGGACCTCTATGGTGGCATTCTCAGAAATGCTTCCAGTTCCACATGCAGGGCCAGGTAGGCAGGCAGAGCTTCAGAGTCTCAATGCGTGGATGAGACGATGGTGTAGAGAGGAGGGGTTTAGATTTATTAGGAACTGGGGAAACTTTTGGGATGGAGGAGCCTATACAGGAAGGATGGGTTCCACCTAAACCGAAGTGGATCCAGACTGCTGGCACTTAACATTAAAAAGGTTGCAGAGCAGTTTTTAAACTAAGATGGGGGAAAGCCGATTGCTGCAGAGGAGCACGTGAATCGGACAGAGACTTCTCTTAGAGGAGAATCTATTGATAGAGATTCTCTAGGTTTTAGTCAGGAGGAGAGGATGGAAGAGGATAAAGTATGGGCCAGATCAGATGAGAAACATTTCCAAAAAGAATCTGAAACATAAGAAAAGGGCAGACAAATAAACAGTGACAAGTTTTTAAAGTGCTTGTACACAAATGCTAGAAGTCTAAATAATAAGATGGGTGAACTAAAGTGCCTCGTGTTAAAGGAGGATATTGATATAATAGGCATCACAGAAACCTGATGGAGTGAGGACAATCAATGGGACACAATCATTCCGGGGTACAAAACATATCGGAAGAACAGAACAGGTCGTGCGGGGTGAGGGAGTGGCACTATATGTGAGAGAAAATGTAGAATCAAATGAAATAAAAATCTTAAATGAATCCACATGTTCCATAGAATCTCTATGGATAGTAATTCCATGCTCTAATAAGAATATAACAGTAGGGATCTATTATCGACCACCTGACCAGGACAGTAATAGTGATGATGAAATACTAAGGGAGATTAGAGAGGCTATCAAAATAAAGAAATTAATAATAGCGGGGGATTTCAATTATCCCCATACTGACTGGGTACATGTCACCTCAGGATGAAATGCAGAGACAAAATTTCTCGATACTTTAAATGACTGCTTCTTGGAGCAGCTGGTACAGGAAC
The DNA here is from genome assembly GCF_965140295.1 of Lepidochelys olivacea. NCBI lineage: Eukaryota > Metazoa > Chordata > Testudines > Cheloniidae > Lepidochelys > Lepidochelys olivacea. The sequence continues at coordinate 164,743,280 of NC_140411.1, read as the reverse complement.
CCACAAGGGGAGAGGCAACTCTCGATCTAGTCCTGAATGGAGCGCAGGATCTGGTCCAAGACGTAACTATAACAGGACCGCTTGGAAATAGTGACCATACTAGAATAACATTTAACATTCCTGTGGTGAGAAGAACACCTCAACAGCCCAACACTGTAGCATTTAATTTCAGAAAGGGGAACTCTGCAAAAATGAGGAGGTTAGTTAAACAGAAATTAAAAGGTACAGTGACTAGAGTGAAATCCCTGCAAGCTGCATGGACACTTTTCAAAGACACCATAATAGAGGCTCAAATGTATTTAAAAACACCCACGTTTAAAAACACAGTAAAAGAACTAAAAAAGAGCCATTGTGGCTTTACAACCATGTAAAGGAAGCAGTGAGAGATAAAAAGGCATCTTTTAAAAAGTGGAAGTCAAATCCTAGTGAGATAAATAGAAAGGAGCATAAACACTGCCAAATTAAATGTAAAAATGTAATAAGAAAAGCCAAAAAGGAGTTTGAAGAACAGCTAGCCAAAAACTCAGAAGGTAATAACAAAATGTTTTTTAAGTACATCAGAAGCAGGGAGCCTCCTAAACAACCAGCGGGGCCCCTGGATGATCGAGATACAAAAGGAGCACTTAAAGACGATAAAGTCATCGCAGAGAAACTAAATGAATTCTTTGCTTCAGTCTTAACGGCTGAGGATGTTAGGGAGATTCCCAAACCTGAGCTGTCTTTTGTAGGTGACAAATCCTGAGGAATTGTCACAGATTGAAGGGTCACTGGAGGAGGTTTTGGAATTAATTGAGAAACTTAACAGTAACAAGTCACCGGGACCGGATGGCATTCACCCAAGAGTTCTGAAAGAACTCAAATGTGAAATTGCGGAACTATTAACTATGGTTTGTAACCTGTCCTTTAAATCAGCTACTGTACCCAATGACTGGAAGATAGCTAAGGTAACACCAATATTTAAGAAGGGCTCTAGAGGTGATCCTGGCAATTGCAGAGCGGTAAGTCTAATGTCAGTACAGGGCAAATTAGTTGAAACAATAGTAAAGAATAAAATTGTCAGACACGTAGGAGAAGATAAATTGTTGCGCAAAAGTCAACATGGTTTCTGTAAAGGGAGATCATGTCTTACTAATCTGTTAGAGTTCTTTGAGGGAGGCAAGAAGCATGTGGACAAGGGGGATCCAGTGAACATAGTGTACTTAGATTTCCAGAAAGCCTTTGACAAGGTCCCTCACCAAAGGCTCTTACGTAAATTAAGTTGTCATGGGATAAGAGAGAAGATCCTTTCATGGATTGAGAACTAGTTAAAAGATAGGGAACAAAGGGTAGGAATAAATGGTAAATTTTCAGAATGGAGAGGGGTAACTAGTGGTGTTCCCCAAGGATCAGTCCTAGGACCAATCCTAGTCAACTTATTCATAAATAATATGGAGAAAGGGGTAAACAGCGAGGTGACAAAGTTTGCAGATGATACTAAACTGCTCAGGATAGTTAAGACCAAAGCTGATTGTGAAGAACTTCAAAAAGATCTCACAAAACTAAGTGAATGGGCAACAAAATGGCAAATGAAATTTAATGTGGATAAATGTAAAGTGATGCACATTGGAAAAAATAACTCCAACTATACATACAATATGATGGGGGCTAATTTAGCTACAACTAATCAGGAGAAAGATCTTGGAGTCATCGTGGATAGTTCTCTGAAGACGTCCATGCAATGTGCAGCAGCAGTCAAAAAAGCAAACGGGATGTCAGGAATCATTAAAAAAGGGATAGAGAATAATATGGAGAATATCTTATTGCCATTATGTAAATCCATGGTACGCCCACATCTTGAATACTGTGTACAGATGTGGTCCCCTCATCTCAAAAAAGATATACTGGCATTAGAAAAGGTTCATAAAAGGGCAACTAAAATGATTAGGGGTTTGGAAAGGGTCCTATACAAGGAGAGATTAAAGAAGCTAGGACTTTTCAGTTTGGAAAAGAGGAGACTAAGGGGAGATATGCTAGAGGAATATAAAATCATGAGTGGTGTGGAGAAAGTGAATAAGGAAAAGTTATTTACTTGTTCCCATAATATAAGAACTAGGTGCCACCAAATGAAATTAATGGGTAGCAGGTTTAAAACAAATAAAGGGAAGTTCTTCTTCATTCAGTGCACAGTCAACCTGTGGAACTCCTTGCCTAAGGAGGTTATGAAGGCTCAGTCTATAACAGAGTTTAAAAGAGAACTGGATAAATTCATGGAGGTTAAGTCCATTAATGGCTATTAGCCAGGGTGGGTAAGGAATGGTGTCCCTAGCCTTTGTTTGTCAGAGGGTGGAGATGGATGGCAGGAGAGAGATCACTAGATCATTACCTGTTAGGTTCACTCCCTCTGGGGCACCTGGTATTGGCCACTGTCGGTAGACAGGATACTGGGCTGGATGGACCTTTGGTCTGACCCAGTGTGGCCATTCTTATGTTCTTATCCACTCAGGAGTATGTTGGGGTGGTTCCTGAGACCTCATCAGCTTGGTTCCCAGGAACTCTGTATGATGGGTTGGATCACAGAAACCCCCTGGGGGCTGCCAACTGATGTGTCAAGACTACTTCTGCCCCTGCTTCTCCTGCCAGCTTGGGACTCCAGAACCCTGCCTGGTTGTGCCAAACATGCTTGCCGGCCACAAACACAGACCCCGGTCTGAACCACGTCCCCCAAACTGCAAGCTTAACTGAAAGATTAAGAAGTGTTCCTGTCTCTAACACTCAGATGCCCAATTCCCAACGGGGTCCAAACCCCAAATAAATCTGTTTTACCCTGTATAAAGCTTATGCAGGGTAAACTCATAAATTGTTCGCCCTCTATAACACTGATAGAGAGATATGCACAGCTGTTTGTCCCCCAGGTATTAATACATACTCTGGGTTAATTAATAAGTAAAAAGTGATTTTATTAAATACAAAAAGTAGGATTTAAGTGGTTCCAAGTAGTAACAAACAGAACAAAGTGAATTACCAAGCAAAATAAAATAAAACATGCAAGCCTATGCCTAATACATAAGAAGACTGAATACATATAAAACCTCACCCTCAGAGGTGTTCCAGTAAGTTTCCTTTTACAGACTAGTCTCCTTCTAGTCTGGGTCCAGCAATCACTCACACCCCCTGTGGTTACTGTCCTTTGTTCCAGTTTCCTTCAGGTATCCTTTGGGGATGGAGAGGCTATCTCTTGAGCCAGCTGAAGACAAAATGGAGGGCTCTCCCAGGCGTTTAAATAGACTTTCTCTTGTGGTTGGACACCCCTCCCTCCCCCTCTGTAGAATCCCAGCTACAAGATGGAGTTTTGGAGTCACATGGGCAAGACACATGCCCAGCATGACTCAGAACTTACAGGTAGCAGCCATAGTTCACATGCTACCTTGTACATCCTCAAGTTGACTTCTTATGTGGATTGGAGCCTTCCAAGATCCATTGTTCGTTAAGTGTTTCTTGATTGGGCACTTAACTTGCAAATTCTTTTCTAAAGAAGCTGCCCAAATGCCTTACTAAGGCTACTTAAAATCAAACCAGTACACAGCCAATATTCATAACTTTGAATACAAAAATGATACATGCATACAACTAGGATGAATAGATTCAGTAGATCTTAACCTTTACAGAGATATGTTACATGATATATGTAGCATAAAACATATTTCACTTATGACATATATACATTCATAAGCATTTTTCCATAAAGCTTTATGGGGTGCAGTGTCACACTCCGCTCTACTCCAAACTCATTACTGAGGTTTCTTTACTGGCACACAATCAAACTATATTTGAGTAGATCAGGATGAAGAATGGGAGTGGGTACAAGGGATACCACACATCCAAACCTCCTTCCTTAATGTAGATTTACTCTTCACATTTCATTCACTATACATTGCATCATATGTGGGATTGGCTTGGTTACTTTGCAGGAACCAATCTCTGTACAGCATGCTCTGTCCACATGCTATCCATGTTTGACTTTACTTTTTGCCTCATCTTTACACTCCCAATTTCTCTTGTCCATTGGTATCTTGTTCTTAGTAAATGGTTCCCTGGATGTTCCCCTGCTTATATTAGCAAGCTCAGACTTTCTGTTTTTTAGCTTACTGACCCATTTGCTTATTTTAGCAAAAACATTCCATTTTCAGTCTGCTGATCCAGTTACCTCCCTAATCCTGTCTTCCAAAAAATGAGGCTTCCCCTATGTTCAATTACTTATGTCAAGCCATTTTATATTCCACTGTTTTTCTTCTTTTTATTTCTTTTCTTTTCTCCATAATTATTCATTTCATTTGCATCATATTCCTGTCCTTCTGTGCCTTCTTAAGTTTATTACCTTGCAACACATTCCCAATAGTTGGAATTATTTGAATCATCATAATACTAGGCTCAAAGTACGAACCAGGGGGTGTAAGATCACAACCTATGGAATAATCCACCAGGATGTAATCCCACATTTTAAGATTGCTACACCTGTAAAGAAGCCTTCTGTAATTTTAACTTTGCTTTTACTTTAATTGAATTGTAAAAAAAACTGGTACAAAATAGATTTTTTTTCTCCATTTATCACCACAGGAAATTTAGGTGTAAAACAACACATAGGCCAGTTAAAATAACATTTCCTAGATCCATACCAGAAGTCCTTTTCAGCCACCATGCAAAACTTTTCAGAGTGGTAGCAGTGTTAGTCTGTATCAGCAAAAACAAAGAGAAGTCCTTATGGCACCTTGGAGACTAACAAATTTATTTGGGCATAAGCTTTCGTGGACTAGAACCTACTTCATCAGATGCATGGAGTAGAAAATACAAGAGCTGGTATAAATACATGAAAAGATGGGAGTTGCCTTACAAGTGTGAGGTCAGTCTAGTGAGACAATTCAATTAACAGTAGGATACCAAGGGAGGAAATTTGGGAAAACACCACAAGCATGATGTGAAAACATATGACCATGAACAAAACACCCACCCCAGAGTATGCTAGGCAGTGTCCTTTTCCTCAGTCTCTCACCTTGCAGTGTGAAAGTCTGACAAAGATGCTTTAACACACCACTCCCCTCTCCCTTCACCACACCCCACTCACAATTGTCTTTAGTCAGCAAAGGTTCAGAGGTCCATTTGTGTGAGTTCCCCTCCTACCTGTGGAGGGTAGGAGGGAGGCACTGAGCAATGCTGCTCCTCCACCACTTGTTCTGACGTTGGCCACTCACTCTGCCAGCACTCGCGCTGCCATTGGCCACTAGCCCAGTCGCCACATGCTCCACGGCTACTCGCTCCACCACTGCCCTCTCTCCTGCAACCTCTGGAATGTCCTGAGATCCCACCACTCTATTCTTTCAGCTCTCAGGGATTTCAGCAGTTAGTGTGGGGGAGCCTCACTGCTACCGCGGGCTGGGCAGTCTCATTTTCTAGAGAGACTGTCACCTACCAGGTCTAACGCTTAGACCTGGTTATCAGTGATTTCAGCTTTAGTATCCATAACAAAAGACTTTCAATTGAGCCTTAATCAGCTCTGTCATTAAATGGGGGGGGGGGGTGCGTTTCAAATAGTGTCTAGGACCCTTATGCAGGGACCAGACAGAAACATCTCTCCCCTCCCTCCCTCTCCTCCACTGGGCTTTGGCACCCCTATCCTCTGCTTAGCAAGTGCAGTTCAGCTGACTTTGAACTCCTCAGTCAGGGCATGTCAAGCACAGTGCTGTTGCCCTTTACTCACACAACAAGGGTAACAACACTTTATTACCCTTGCACCCAGTAACAAAGTGATAGGCGATCCAACAGCAGCCAAAAGAGGTCATGTGGGCAAACGGCTCCATCATGCTGCGCACCTAGGCAGAGTGAGTGCGTCAATGTACACAAGGTCAGTTCCTGATGTCTTCTTCCCCAGCTCAAAACTAGATGTCAGGGTGTGACATTATATGATTAAAATATGACCATGTAGATCATTGTTGCTAGCACTGTTTTACATTTGCAACAAAACTTGCACAGAGTATCAGACTGGTCCCCGTGTTAGTCTGTGTCAGGAAAAACAAGGAGGAGTCCTTGTGGCACCTTAGAGACTAACAAATTTATTTGGGCAAAAGCTTTCATGGGCTAAAACCCATTTCATCAGATGCATGGAGTGGAAAATACAGTATGCAGAATATATATACACAGTACTGTACATGAAAAGATGGGAGTTGCCTTACCAAGTGGGCAGTCAGTTCTAACAAGACAATTCAATTAAAGTGGAAGTGAGCTATTATCAACAGGAGGAAAAATCACTTTTGTAGTGCAATCACGGTGGCCCATTTCAAACAGTTGACAAGAAGGTACGAGTAACAGTAGGGGGATCCTGTCTTGCTGAGCCTGCCTGCCCATACCTGCCACACCTGGCATAGAGGGGCAGGACCCTGGGGTGTTTCTGGGCCATGCCCGGTCCTTGTGCTGTGTCAGGGTTGGGTGCAGCCTCACCGCTGAGTGTCTCCAGGGGGGGAGCTGCACAGTGATTGCCCACCTCTGTGCAGCCAGTGGCCTGTGCTCCCCACTGCCAGCACCTCCACATTTATTTGACAAATAAAATTTGCTGAATTTTAAAATATTGTGTGCAGAATTTTTAATTTTTTGGTGCAGAATGCCCTCAGGAGTAACTGCAGGCAAGTCGCTGGGGACAGGGCAATAACTGGAGCAGCGGGCATTAGGCTGAGAGCAGGGGCAACATCAGGCACTAGATCTGCTCTAACTCAGCTCTGCTCAATGCCTCAGCTACAAGTGAAGTAGCCCAGCACCAATAAGCATGTCTGACTGGTGCAGCCATGAGAGTACTAGTGCCACATTACCTCCTGATGGGCTACTTGCTTGATGATAGAAATTGGAGTGAAAAACCCTCTTCCCCAAATACCCATAGGCTCTATGTTATCAGCTAAATTACTTACTACAGGCATAGATATCCCCACTGCATGCTGAGTCTCCCTATTCCCTTCCCCCACAGGGTGCTAGAAGGAAGCCAGGAGGAGTGCCTGGGACTGTGTATTATGCATGGCAGGCTGCTAGGAGGGGGCTGGTTTCAGGCTGGGATGGGAGCAGAGGTGGAGCACAGGCTGTGCAGAGCAGGCGTTGCTGTGTGACTGAGGTTTGCTAACCTTCAGAGTTTTCTGTTACTTTCAGATCCTGGCACCTGTGAGTGGAATTATACAGCATGCTGGCAGAGAGGTAATAATGGTCTAATGTGCCAAGTCCATTGATGCAGACCTATTTTTGCCTTTTGCAGGAAGTAGTCCCCAGTGAGTTTTGCTTTGGAATTTACTAGCCCAGGAGGATGTCCAGCAGCACCCCAGTAGCTGTGGTGACTGAGGCCAACAAAGGGATTGGATTTGCTATTGTGCGGGCTCTGTGTAAGCAGTTCACTGGGGATGTGTACCTGACAGCCCGGGACCCAGGACGGGATCAAGCTGTGGTGGCAAAGCTGCAGGAGGAGGGACTGAGCCCGCTTTTCCACCAGCTGGACATCACCAACTTCCTGAAGGAGAAATACGGAGGGCTGAATGTGCTGGTTAACAACACAGGATTCTGGTTCAAAGATAGAATGCTGGCTGATTGACAAGACCTTGCTTTGGCCTGAGCAAGGTTTGAACGTGGTTCCATGGACAAAATTAGATTATGTCTACACTGTGTAGTGACTCGATTCGCTGACACAGCTATCATTTTAGTGCAGACAGGGCTTCAGTGTACATAAGATTAGGATAGTAGCAAAATATGTGGTGTAATGTGCATTGCTTTGTGCTTGGTGTTATAATTGTTAATAATTATTGTTGTATTAACACCAGGAGGCCATTATCTGGATCAGGGCTCTATTATGGTACCCAAATTTATGCACACATTTTATTAGTGGAATTTGGGTAGAGGAGTGGAGTGGTAACTTGGTTTGATTTCCTTAAATTTTCCATTTAAACTTCATTATTATTTTAAAGTTAAATCATCATAATAACAAATAATATCAAAGAGAAAGTTCACTGCCTCAATCCAGTTGACCATTTTAGAAGAAACTAGCTCTGCTGATAGTGCAAATCCAACAGAAGCACACTGTTATGGCTCTGGAAAACAGAGCTAACAAACAGACCGTGCTATGGTCCCTAAAAGACATAGCTGGAGATCCTCTTCATCCAAAATATGTCAGGGAATAAGAAAAACAGCCTTGTAGGTATTGTATGCAATTCAGTACTAACATTTAAAACATAGAAAAGCAAGTAATAAACTTATGTCAATGCAATATTACATTTTGAAAATTAAATATTCAGTTTCTGGTTGTTGTTTTTTACTTACATGAGGTAACAAAAATTAGCAAGAGTTACTTGTGTTTTTTTTTGACAAAGGGATATTTTTCTTCATTTATATATCTCCAAAAAGGTGGGGAGAATTTTCTTCCATTTTTGGAGTAAAAATAAGCATGAAAACTTCCAAACTATAGTCCTGATTCTGAAAGCATTCACACATATACTTAACTTTATTATTATAAATAGTCCCATTGATTACAATCATCAAATTAAGCATGTGAGCTGGTGTTTTGAGGACTGGGATGTGAGGAATTCTCCAGAAAGTTCTGAGCACATAGAAGCAGAGTGATACCATGAAAATTGTATTGCACACTTAATTATACTGTTCACCACACATAATACTTCCAGGTGTATTAACTAAGTATCACATTTCAAACTTCAATTTCTTGTGCAACCAATGTCTGAGCAATTTGAATCTGCCCTGGAAAGTTTACTGTTCTGTGACTGAGTTGGGGCCAAATCCCTCCTTTGATTGACTGTCACGCAGGTTGCAATCAATTTAAGCAGCTTTCCCATCCTCCAACAGGATTAAGGCCCCTTTTACAGGGGCCTGGTTACAGTGCAACTAGGTCCTGTTAACTGTACAACTTTTAACTGTTGTAACTGGGTCAGCATGCTATCTTGACTGATAGCTGAGTCACCAGGGGGGTGACTTGATTATAACTGAAGAATAAATAAATGGCAAATAAACTCCACCATTCTCCCAAAGACCAGTTTCACTTCCTTCTTCTAAGCCCTGGTCTACACTAGGACTTTAGGTCGAATTTAGCAGCCTTAAATCGATGTAAACCTGCACCCGTCCACACAATGAAGCCCTTTATTTCGACTTAAAGGGCTCTTAAAATCGATTTCCTTACTCCACCCCTGACAAGTGGATTAGCGCTTAAATCGACGTTGCCGGCTCGAATTTGGGGTACTGTGGACACAATTCGATGGTATTGGCCTCCGGGAGCTATCCCAGAGTGCTCCATTATGACCGCTCTGGACAGCACTCTCAACTCAGATGCACTGGCCAGGTAGACAGGAAAAGAACCGCGAACTTTTGAATCTCATTTCCTGTTTGGCCAGCGTGGCAAGCTGCAGGTGACCATGCAGAGCTCATCAGCACAGGTGACCATGATGGAGTCCCAGAATCGCAAAAGAGCTCCAGCATGGACCGAACGGGAGGTATGGGATCTGATTGCTGTTTGGGGAGAGGAATCCGTGCTATCAGAACTCCGTTCCAGTTTTCGAAATGCCAAAACCTGTGTGAAAATCTCCCAGGGCATGAAGGACAGAGGCCATAACAAGGACCCGAAGCAGTGCCGCGTGAAACTGAAGGAGCTGAGGCAAGCCTACCAGAAAACCAGAGAAGCGAACAGCCGCTCTGGGTCAGAGCCCCAAACATGCCGCTTCTATGATGAGCTGCATGCCATTTTAGGGGGTTCAGCCACCACTACCCCAGCCGTGTTGTTTGACTCCTTCAATGGAGATGGAGGCAATACGGAAGCAGGTTTTGGGGACGAAGAAGATAGCTCACAGCAAGCAAGTGGAGAAACCGGTTTTCCCGACAGCCAGGAACTGTTTCTCACCCTAGACCTGGAGCCAGTACCCCCCGAACCCACCCAAGGCTGCCTCCTGGACCCAGCAGGCGGAGAAGGGACCTCTGGTGAGTGTACCTTTTAAAATACTATACATGGTTTAAAAGCAAGCATGTGAAAGGATTACTTTGCCCTGGCATTTGCGGTTCTCCTAGATGTAGTCCTAAAGCCTTTGCAAAAGGTTTCTGGGGAGGGCAGCCTTATTGCGTCCTTCATGGTAGGACACTTTACCATTCCAGGCCAGTAACACGTACTCGGGAATCATTGTAGAACAAAGCATTGCAGTGTATGTTTGCTGGCATTCAAACAACATCCGTTCTTTATCTCTCTGTGTTATCCTCAGGAGAGTGAGATATAATTCATGGTCACCTGGTTGAAATAGAGTGCTTTTCTTCAGGGGACACTCAGAGGAGCCCATTCCTGCTGGGCTGTTTGCCTGTGGCTAAACAGAAATGTTCCCCGCTGTTAGCCACAGGGAGGGGGGAAGGTTGAGGGGGTAGTCACGCGGTGGGAGGAGGCAAAATGCGACCTTGTAACGAAAGCACATGTGCTATGTATGTAATGTTAACAGCAAGGTTTACCCTGAAAGAGTGTAGCCACTGTTTTATAAAATGTGTCTTTTTAAATACCGCTGTCCCTTTTATTTTCTCCACCAGATGCATGTGTTTCAATGATCACAGGATCTTCTCCTTCCCAGAGGCTAGTGAAGCTTAGAAAGAAAAAAAAAAAACGCACTCGCGATGAAATGTTCTCCGAGCTCATGCTGTCCTCCTACACTGACAGAGCACAGACGAATGCGTGGAGGCAAATAATATCAGAGTGCAGGAAAGCACAAAATGACCGGGAGGAAAGGTGGAGGGCTGAAGAGAGTAAGTGGCGGGCAGAAGACAGGGCTGAAGCTCAAATGTGGCAGCAGCGTGATGAGAGGAGGCAGGATTCAATGCTGAGGCTGCTGCAGGACCAAACCAGTATGCTCCAGTGTATGGTTGAGCTGCAGCAAAGGCAGCTGGAGCACAGACTGCCACTGCTGCCCCTCTGTAACCAACCGCCCTCCTCCCCAAGTTCCATAGCCTCCACACCCAGACGCCCAAGAACGCGGTGGGGGGGCCTCCGGCCAACCAGCCACTCCACCACAGAGGATTGCCCAAAAAAAAGAAGGCTGTCATTCAATAAATTTTAAAGTTGTGAACTTTTAAAGTGCTGTGCTTAAAGTGCTGTGTGGCATTTTCCTTCCCTCCTCCACCACCCCTCCTGGGCTACCTTGGTAGTCATCCCCCTATTTGTGTGATGAATGAATAAAGAATTCATGAATGTGAAGCAACAATGACTTTATTGCCTCTGCAAGTGGTGATTGAAGGGAGGAGGGGCGGGTGGTTAGCTTACAGGGAAGTAGAGTGAACCAAGGGGCGGGGGGTTTCATCAAGGAGAAACAAACAGAACTTTCACACCGTAGCCTGGCCAGTCATGAAACTGGTTTTCAAAGCTTCTCTGATGCGTACCGCGCCCTCCTGTGCTCTTCTAACCGCCCTGGTGTCTGGCTGCGCGTAACCAGCAGCCAGGCGATTTGCCTCAACCTCCCACCCCGCCATAAACGTCTCCCCCTTACTCTCACAGATATTGTGGAGCACACAGCAAGCAGTAATAACAGTGGGAATATTGGTTTCGCTGAGGTCTAAGCGAGTCAGTAAACTGCACCAGTGCGCCTTTAAACGTCCAAATGCACTTTCTACCACCATTCTGCACTTGCTCAGCCTGTAGTTGAACAGCTCCTGACTACTGTCCAGGCTGCCTGTGTACGGCTTCATGAGCCATGGCATTAAGGGGTAGGCTGGGTCCCCAAGGATACATATAGGCATTTCAACATTCCCCAACAGTTATTTTCTGGTCTGGGAATAAAGTCCCTTCCTGCAGCTTTTGAAACAGACCAGAGTTCCTGAAGATGCGAGCATCATGCACCTTTCCCGGCCATCCCACGTTGATGTTGGTGAAACGTCCCTTGTGATCCACCAGAGCTTGCAGCACTATCGAAAAGTACCCCTTGCGGTTTATGTACTCGGCAGCTTGGTGCTCCGGTGCCAAGATAGGGATATGGGTTCCGTCTATGGCCCCACCACAGTTAGGGAATCCCATTGCAGCAAAGCCATCCACTATGACCTGCACATTTCCCAGGGTCACTACCCTTGATATCAGCAGATCTTTGATTGCGTGGGCTACTTGCATCACAGCAGCCCCCACAATAGATTTGCCCACTCCAAATTGATTCCCAACTGACCGGTAGCTGTCTGGCGTTGCAAGCTTCCACAGGGCTATCGCCACTCGCTTCTCAACTGTGAGGGCTGCTCTCATCTTGGTATTCATGCGCCTCAGGGCAGGGGAAAGCAAGTCACAAAGTTCCATGAAAGTGCCCTTACGCATGCGAAAGTTTCGCAGCCACTGGGAATCGTCCCAGAGCTGCAACACTATGCAGTCCCACCAGTCTGTGCTTGTTTCCCGAGCCCAGAATCGGCGTTCCACAGCATGAACCTGCCCCATTAGCACCATGATGCATGCATTGGCAGGGCCCATGCTTTCAGAGAAATCTGTGTCCATGTCCTGATCACTCACGGGACCGCGCTGACGTCGCCTCCTCGCCCGGTATCGCTTTGCCAGGTTCTGGTGCTGCATATACTGCTGGTAATGCGTGTGGTGTTTAATGTGCTCCTAATTGCCAAAGTGAGCTGAGTGGCCTCCATGCTTGCCTTGGTATGGCGTCCGCACAGAAAAAAGGCGCGGAACGATTGTCTGCCGTTGCTCTGACGGAGGGAGGGGCGACTGACGACACGGCTTACAGGGTTGGCTTCAGGGAGCTAAAATCAACAAAGTGGGTGCCTGTACATCAAGGAGTATTTCAGGCAGGACTTCACGGAGGGTTCCAGTAAGAAATGGTGCACCTAAGTTATTGTCCTTATTGGAACAAGGAGGTTAGCCTGGCCTCTGATTGACACATGGCTAGATTTACCTCGCTGCACCTTCTCTGTGAGTGACTGCAGTGTGATCTAGAGGAATGAGTCCCCTAGACAGGGGAGGAGGCAAATGAGTACAAAACAAATCTGGTCTATTTCTTGTTCTGACCCACTCCATCTATCTTTTACATCTTTGGCTGGCAGCAGACGGTGCAGAAGGACTGCATGCCATCCACATCTCATGGCTGCTCGGCAGAAGATGGTACAGTACGACTGCTAGCCATCTTCATCTCTTGCCTGCCTGGCAGAAGATGGTACAATACGACTGCTAGCAATCCTCATCTCTTGCCTGCCTGGCAGAAGATGGTACAGTACGACTGCTAGCAGTCCATATCGCCTGCCCGCTCACCATAAGACGGTTCAATAGGACTGACTGCAGGACTGAAGAGAATGACCTGGTCAAGCCACTCCAAATTTAGTCCCTGCGCCCATGTCTGCCCAGGCGCTCCTGATCGACCTCACAGAGGCGACCAGGAGCACCTCGGACATGTCGATGACGGCTACCAGTCGTACTGTACCGTCTGCTGCCACAAGGCAAGGGGTTGCTGCTACTGTGTAGCAATGCCGTACCGCGTCTGCCAGCACCCAGGAGACATAGGGTGACGGTTACCTGAGCGGGCTCCATGCTTGCAGTGGTATGGCGTCTGCACAGGTAACTCAGGAAAAAAGGCGCGAAATGATTGTCTGCCCTTGCTTTCACGGAGGGAGGGAGGGAACGAGGGCCTGACGATATGTACCCAGAACCACCCGCGACAATGTTTTAGCCCCATCAGGCATTGGGATCTCAACCCAGAATTCCAATGGGCAGCGGAGACTGCGGGAACTGTGGGATAGCTACCCACAGTGCAACGCTCCGGAAGTCAACTCTAGCCTCCGTACTGTGGAAGCGCTCCGCCGAGTTAATGCACTTAATGCACTTAGAGCATTTTCTGTGGGGACACACACACTCGAATTTATAAAACCGATTTCTAAAAAACCGACTTCTATAAATTCGACCTTATTCCGTAGTGTAGACATACCCTAAGTCAGATGACTCTTCTGAATTTTTGAATCTGAGTTTGCTCCACTGTAAGTGCTGTTTGAAATATTTGGGTTGAATACTCATCTACATCAAGCTCACAGTTGGGACAGCTGAGATGTGGAAGAGTGTCTCTATGCCACCTTTCTATCACCCCAAGCCTGGGGCTTGCAGGAGTTTAAGGCTGTTCTAAATGCTGCTGGCTACAGTGGTCCAAAGAACTCCATGCCCTGCCCTCTCATGCCGCAAAACGTTCCCTGCGTAGGTGTGGGAAAAGATAGTATGTGATTATATAATTAACGACAGCATATACACAAGAAACCTTAATTTTTGCATTTCTTAACTTTTGGAAGCGCTTGATTTTGCAACTTTAATAATGTTCTTTTAGCCCAGTTTATTTATTTTTTCTCTCTATGCAACCTACCAATCATAGTCAAAGTTGTAGTCCAAAATTCTCAACTAGCCTTTCCAGACAAAAGAAGAGGTGCTGATCCTGGTGGGAGAGAGTGTGGGGAGAATGCTTAGCTCCTGTTGGCTACTACCTGCATGTCTCTTAAGGAGAAAACTGTCAGACTGCACTAGGGGAACAGTCACACCCCAGCCCAAATAAATTCTCCTTTTCTAGATAGGGATTCAGGTGTGACGCATGTTCCTGTCTGTCAATTTTTACATAATTACGTAATTGTTCAGATTTGCAGTTTGACTCTCTCCTGTGTTGTTGCTGTTTTTTCTCTATAAAAAGTTGATGATCCCACACCCTTTCACATTCAAGCAGAGGAACACTGAAAACCAACTTTTTTGGAACCAGAGATGTCTGCAATATGTTATTACCGCTCATAAAACCACATGGTAAGCTCAACATACTCACAATATTGTCACAACTTCTTCCTCAATGAGGTGAAGTACTAGACCACCGCAGTGTATTTTGCCATACATTTTAAGTAGCCAATATTTAGTATTATGCTATTACTATTATACTGCTCATACTATTTAGTACTACAAATCTGTATACTAGATTTATTTTCCTACAATTTCCCACCATTGCTACAACTGATTCAGCTCCATCAGTGGTCCCAATGTGAGAGCACTAGAATAAACAGGGCAGAGTCACCTGGCAGCATTTAACTACCATGTCATTCATATATACACACTCTGACCAAAGTCCATTGGCGCAGTAGTGAAAACAGCAGTGGTCAGTCTTTATTAACTCTCCCAGTGAGAGACTCCCACCGTTGTTACCATAGGTGAAGTTGTATTGGTAGTAGGGTGGGTAATTTTAAGAAAAAGTTTAGTCTAGACACAGCCTTCGGCCTGGTCTACACTAGGATTTTACAGCAGTATAGCTACGTCTCTCGGGTCATGAAAAATCCACAACTCTGAGTAGGGTTGCCAGGTGTCTGGTTTTCGACTGGAAAGCCCAGTCAAAAAGGGACGCTGGCAGCTCCAGTCAGCACTACTGACTGGGCCGGTAAAAGTGCAGTCAGCGGCACAGCGGGGCTAAGGCAGGCTCCCTGCCTGCCTTGGCTCCACACAGCTCCCAGAAGCAGTGGCATGTCCCTCCTCCAGCTCCTACACATAGCGGCAGGCAAGGGGCTACGTATGCTGCAAGCGCCAGCTCTGCAGCTCCCATTGGCTGGGAACTGCGGCTAATGGGAGCTGTGGGGGCGGCGCCTGCAGACAGGGCAGTGCACAGAGCTGCTGGCCGAACCTCCCCTTGGAGCTGGAGCACAGAGCTTCTGGGAGCTGCTTGAGGTAAGCACCACCTGCACCCCTGACCCACTCCTGTGCCCTAGCCCCCTGCCCCAGCCCTGATCCCCCTCCCACCCTCCGAACCCATCAGTCCCAGCCTGGAGCCCCCTCCTGCAACCCCAAATCCCTCATCCCCAGCTCCACCCACAGCCCGCATCCCCATCTGGAGCACTCACACCCCCTGCACCCCAACCGCCTTCCCCAGCCCATAGCCTCCTCCCACACGTTGAACCCCTCAGCCCCAGCCCGGAGCCCCCTCCTGCAGCCCCATCATCCCCAGAGCCCGCATCCCCAGCCTGAGACCTTACTCCCCACAATCCCCAACCCCCTGCCCCAGCCCAGAGCCCCCTCCTGCATTCCAAACCCTTCAGCCTGGAGCTCCCTCCTGCACCCCAAATCCCTCATCCCCGGCCCCACACCAGAGCCTGCACCCACAGTCGGAGCCCTCACCCCCCCACACACCCCAACCCCCTGCCCCAACCTGGTGAAAATGAGCGAGGGAGTGAGGGTGGGGAGAGCGAGCAATGGGGAGGGGGGACAGAGTGAGCGGGGGGCGGGGCCTTGGAGGGGGGGCGAGGCAAGGGTGTTCAGTTTTTTCCGTGTAGAAAGTTGGCAACCCTACCCCTGAGAGATGTAGCTAAACAGATTTAACTCCTGGTATAGACAGCACTAGGTCAATGGAAGAATCCTTCCGTTGACCTAGCTACCACCTCTCAGGAAGGTGGATTAACTGCACCGAAAGGAGAACCCCTCTCATCAGCGTAGGTAGCGTCTACACTGAAGTGCTCCCATGGTGCAGCTGCAGCCGTGCAGATTTGCCGCTGTAGCATTTTAAGTGTAGACAGGCCCTTAGAAACAAAGAAGGAACCACATACAAATTTGGGAAGAAAAAAACTTCTGAGATATTTTGAGTGTAAAAACACTTACAAGTGGACATTTGACCTGGGCTGTTTGGCTATAAAAGTTGTTGGATGTGACTAATGTGGAAGCTGCACATCTACAACAATATAATAAAAACTGGACCAAAGCCTCAGCAGTTAGAAAGTGACCTCATTCCATTAACTGATTCATTCCGGCTGAGATCTGGCCCACTATATTTATTACACGCTCTCGGGCTGAGAAATACAGTTGGTTGAGAAAGGATCGTGTGGCCCAAAATAGTCTGAACTGCTCTCTTAGATGGAAAATAGCTTTTTTAAAGATTCTGGTCAGTAACTGGCTGAGGCAGGGTCACATAACATCCCAGAACCCAGTGAATCTGTCAAGCTGTGTGAGCACCCTGGGTGATCCACAGAAGAGCAAAGACAGCACCACAGAGACCTTGTGCTGAGTCTGCGATGGCTCTGGAGATTTCCAGCCCCATCCTCTTTTGCAGTATAATTCCAGCTATGCTACCAAGATGGAGGCTGCCCCCAGCACTTTCTTAAATGGGCATCCCCCAGGGTACAGGCACTGGTGGAGGGATGGTGCTTGCCTCTTCTGGCCCTGTAGCTGGCTTGCTGCATAACAACCACGGTCAGCATTCCTCATCATGTGGAGAGGCCCTCCCAGCCCAAAAAAGTTCTGGAGCGCTTGTCTCACTCAATCTGGCACACTGGTACTTTAAATAAGAAATGGAACCTGGTGAAAGTTGCACCATCATCCATTTCTCATTTAAAGTAACAAAAGGACAAAAGGTAATGCCTAAAATGTTGGGGCATGTCCCCTTCGTCGTCTCCTTGTGGTTAGACAGATAGTCCCTGGCTAATCCCCAGGTACTGCATCTACTCTATTGGGGCACTGGCAGCTGGAGTAAGTTGGAGGAGTCTGTAGACCTGTACGTTGCTCTAAATTACACTGGGGACCTGCTGAAACCCAGCGGGTACAGGATTGGGGAAAAGCAAAGACCATGTTTCCACACCTTCTGAACTGCATGCTCCTTGGTCTTAGCTGAGGATCTGTGGCTGTCTTTAGCATTCTTAAGCAACAATATATATACATTATAAATTACTTTTAGACTCTCATTTGGTTTATTCGTTTTTTAGCATTTGTATCAGCTGTTAGTCCAGAATTCTTTTGTTTAGTTTTTGGCAATGCTACTTGACCATTTATTTTTTAATAAATATTTGATCTATTTTAATAGACAAATTATTGTGGTATCAGTCACTTTCCATTCTTGTTTACTTTAATACTTCACAGTATTTTGATGATGATTGCACTGTGGTATTTTCCTTCTTATAGGCAGAGTGGTGAATGTATCCAGTTTCATAAGTGTTCGGACACTCAAGAGATGTAGCCAAGACCTGCAGCAGAAATTTCACAGTGACACAATCACTGAGGAGGAGCTAGTGAAGCTCATGACGAAGTTTGTGGAAGATACCAAGAACGGAGTGCATGAGAAGGAGGGCTGGCCAAATACTGCTTATGGTGTGTCTAAAATTGGAGTCACAGTCTTGTCCAGAATTCAAGCTCGGATGTTGAACGAGGAAAGGAAAGCTGATCAAATTCTTCTGAATGCCTGTTGCCCTGGATGGATGAGAACCGACATGGCAGGTCCCAATGCCCCTAAAAGTCCAGATGAGGGAGCCGAGACTCTAGTTTACTTAGTGCTTTTAGCCCCTGAGGCTGATGGGCCTCACGGGCAGTTTGTTAGTGAAAAAGCTGTACAGACTTGGTGAACAGCAATTTTTGGGTGTGTCTCTCTTCAAGTGATAATGAGATTCTGTCCCTCCGTAGATGTTCAAGGGTGAAGTTACAAAGAGTTCTCTTCCCATCCACCAGTAACAAATCACTGTGAAGCTTACAAGCATGGTACTAATCTAACTTCATGCTTGACACTAGACACCCTTCACCAAAACAGCCAGTGGAGCTGAACCATTGTGTAGTAGGTGGAGGGGGCACGTACTATATCTTTTCATGGGGTAGTAGAGATTCTCCATAAAACTATGATTGCTGCGTGGCTTTTTCTCTTATCTGCCTAACACAGGCCATGTTTTAAAGCCACAATCTGGGCCAATGTTTGTAAAATGCATTGCTATATGACAGAATTAGGCAACATATTTGCTATGATTTAACACTAATAACAGTACAAGTCACTAACTTGTTTTAATATTAATGTATATGTAACTCTAATATGTGATTACTTTTTGATTTAAAACCATAAATTCATCTTAAGGTTGAGGGCATGCACCCTAATATGCACAAATTATTATTACACACAGTTTATTACAAAATCATTTAAGTTACTGTTATGTATCAATATCCACCCCACTTTACAACAAGAAAATGTATGAAATTCAGAATGTGTACATGGATGAAAATAAAGTAAGCAAGTGCAAAGTTGTGATATACATCCTGGAAACTATGCGAATTTAGTGCTCATCAGAATGTAAGGCGAAGAGTTTTCCATATAATAGCAAAAGTGAACTATGCATTGTGCAAGCATTCCTTGTATGTTTATTGTAATGCAGGCAATGTAATGTTCCAAGACAGGAATGAGTTTCATGAGATACTCAATGAAGCAGATTTGCCTGTTTACATGGGCAAAATGGAAGTTGACAAACAGTGACAAGAATGGCACCAAACTTACTTTTACTTTTGAATTCAGCCAATATTATGGTTTAAACCGCTAGAGTTCAAGGCTAGTACAGTGGTAACTCAGACTGATACCTAGATCCTGATCCTGCCAGGAGCATCCTGAGGGCAGATCCTGGACTTGCATGGAGCTCTGTTGAAGACATTGGGGCTCCATGCAGGTATAAGGGTCCATCCATTCAGCTCTCTGCCTGAACAGAGTTATAGACTATCTTCCAAACCATCCTTTATCATATTCAGTTTGAACAAACTGAGAGGCAACACATATGTATGTACCCATGAACTAACTTAGCCCTGTGTTCTGAGTTGGTTGTTGGGCAAGCCAAGATAAATTTGGGTTATATTGACATGGGTTTTCAAACTGAGGACAGTTTAAAGGTGGTTAGAGCAAAACAGAGTTGTAAAATGGTGACTGGCTATTGAAGATTGGATCAAGCTAGTAGAAGAGTGTTCAAAATTAGTGTTCTAGCTTGTTACAGGTTGACTGGCCCTTTTAAGGAGATATGGGAGCCAGCTATGGTTGCCAACCCTCCCAGTTTCACCGGGAGTCTCCTGGAATCAGGCTCTATCTCCCAGAGGCTACTGAAGCCAAACTGGGAGATTTTACGCTGAAAAAAGTCTGGTGGCACAGCGGGGCTAAAGCAGGCTCCCTGCCTGCCCTAGCTCCATGCTGCTCCTGGAAGCAGCTGGCATGTCCCTGCGGCCTCTGGGGAGGACAGGGGGTCTGCGCGTGCTGCCCCCACCCCGAGTGCTGACTCCACAGCTCCTATTGGCCAGGAACTGCGGCCAATAGGAGCTGTGGGGACGGTGCCTGAAGGCAGGGGCAGCATGTGGAGTCCCCTTCCCCCAAGGGGCTGCAGGGATGTGCTGGCTGCTTCTGGGAGCAGCACGGAGCTAGGGCTGGCAGGGAGCCTGCCTTAGCCCCGCTGCGCCGCTGACAGAGAGCCACCCGAGGTAAGCGCCGCCTGGCCAGAGCTCACATGCCTCTCTCCCTCCTACACTCCAAATCCTTTCCCCAGCCCTGAGCCCCCTCCTGGAGCCAGCACCCCGAAACTCCTCCTGCACACTGCACCCCAACACCCTGCCCCAGCCCTGAGCCCCATCCTTCACCCAAACTCCCTGCCAGAGCCTGCACCCCCTCCTGTACCAGCCCCCTGCCCCAGCCCGGAGCCCCCTCCTGCACCCAAACTCCCTCTCAGAGCCTGCATCCCACACTCCCTCCCATACCCCAATCCCCTGTCCCAGCCCTGAGCCCACACCCCACACCCACTCCTGCACTGCAACCCCCTGCCCCAGCCCTGAGCCCCCTCCTGGAGCCAGCACCCCGAAACTCCTCCTGCACACTGCACCCCAACACCCTGCCCCAGCCCTGAGCCCCATCCTTCACCCAAACTCCCTGCCAGAGCCTGCACCCCCTCCTGTACCAGCCCCCTGCCCCAGCCCGGAGCCCCCTCCTGCACCCAAACTCCCTCTCAGAGCCTGCATCCCACACTCCCTCCCATACCCCAATCCCCTGTCCCAGCCCTGAGCCCACACCCCACACCCACTCCTGCACTGCAACCCCCTGCCCCAGCCCTGAGCCCCCTCCTGGAGCCAGCACCCCGAAACTCCTCCTGCACACTGCACCCCAACACCCTGCCCCAGCCCTGAGCCCCATCCTTCACCCAAACTCCCTGCCAGAGCCTGCACCCCCTCCTGTACCAGCCCCCTGCCCCAGCCCGGAGCCCCCTCCTGCACCCAAACTCCCTCTCAGAGCCTGCATCCCACACTCCCTCCCATACCCCAATCCCCTGTCCCAGCCCTGAGCCCACACCCCACACCCACTCCTGCACTGCAACCCCCTGCCCCAGCCCTGAGCCCCCTCCTGGAGCCAGCACCCCGAAACTCCTCCTGCACACTGCACCCCAACACCCTGCCCCAGCCCTGAGCCCCATCCTTCACCCAAACTCCCTGCCAGAGCCTGCACCCCCTCCTGTACCAGCCCCCTGCCCCAGCCCGGAGCCCCCTCCTGCACCCAAACTCCCTCTCAGAGCCTGCATCCCACACTCCCTCCCATACCCCAATCCCCTGTCCCAGCCCTGAGCCCACACCCCACACCCACTCCTGCACTGCAACCCCCTGCCCCAGCCCTGAGCCCCCTCCTGGAGCTAGCATCCCAAACCCCCTCCTGAACCTCAATCCCCTGCCCCATCTCTGAGCCCCCTCCTGCACCCAAACTCCCTCCCAGAGCCTGCACCCCCTCCTGCACCAGAGCCCCTTGTGCCAGCCCAGAGCCCCCTCCTGCACCCAAACTCTCTCCCAGAGCCTGCACCCCTCACCCCCTCCCGTACCCCAATCTCCTGCCCCAGCCCTGAGCCCCCTCCTGGGGCCCACTCCCCATACCCACTCCCGCACCGCAACCCCCTGCCCTAGCCCTGAGCCCTCTCCATCACCCAAACTCCCTCCCAGAGCTTGCACCCTACACCCCCTCCTGCACCCCAATCCCCTGTCCCAGCCTGGTGAAAGTGAGTGAGGGTGGGGGAGAGCAAGTGATGGAGAGAGGGGGGATGCAGTGAGCAGAGCAGGCCTCAGAGAAGGGGCAGGGCAGGGGTGGGGCAGAGGGCGGGGCAAGGGTGTTTGGGTTTGTGTGATTAGACAGTTGGCAACCCTAGGGCCAGCCCTACTTGTGCCATAATTAATCAGCTGATTCCCAGCCTGAGGGGGTAGAACTAAGAGGGTCAGTTCAAAGGCAACGCATAGCGAGGGTATGCAGGGTCAAGTGTCCCTCCCCAGATTGGCCTGCCTGGTAGGGAGAGGGGCTCTGTCCTTCTCTCCCTGGGTCTCCACCCCTACACATTCAGCTGCTCTCCCTGGCAGCCTGGTGAGGAGTGGGACAGAGCCGCTTATGTCTGAGAGAGCCTGGCTGGGAGGCAGTGGTGGTACATTCCCTGCCCAGGCTTAGCTGCCGGGGACAGGGGTCGAGCACACCTGGGGGAAGGAAAGGGGGACTCAAGCTTGCTTCGCTGAGGGCTTTGCACTTCACTGATGAGGCTGCTGCAGATTGACCTGGCAAACTCCGCATCTGGTAAGAAGAAGATGACCTGGGTGTGTGGAATTTATTAAGGAGCCCTGTTGAAGAGGGAAATTGAGGCAGGCTACTGGCCAACCTGACCATGTGGGAACATTTGGGAGGTGACCTACCCCGTTACGTAACCCTATACTCCTAGCTATGCTATTACTAACCCCAGCAGTTAAAAAATCATTAGATTTATTTTTAATCATAAATTTTGGTTCCTTTTAATCTGCCTTCTGGTTTCTGAGCTTGCAAGATACATGCAGATCCCATTTTCAAGCTTTTCTGCTCATCCGGGGCTGGGGGGCAGGGAAGCAAGAAACTTATTTTAAAAACCTAAAATTTTCACTTAATCAGAGGACTCCAGGAGCTGAGGCTTCTGGAAAATCACTAAATAGCCTGAGGCTCATAATACAATCCTGGGAGTGGGAAACAGGGTAGCTGGGCTAGACTACGGCTCTTGGGACATTGCTGGGACCTAAGAGCGTAACTGCAGGAACAGAGTCGTAGGCACAAGCCTGTGGTACCCAGGCCTTCCCCCAGGCCAGCTTTAGGAAGCCACCCACAGTGCTCTGCAGTGCTCACGCCTACCACTCACCTGATGCTGGAATGTACCATCTCACCCAAGCTGCAGGGAGCGAGGGAGGGTAAGTTCTCCCTTGGCTATAACAATAAAGAATCTGTTCCCCATAAGCAGGGAAGGTATATGGGATGTGGCTGAGTGGAGGCACCTGGCTCCCTCATTCCCTGTGGTGATGCCTCCTTCACTAACTGAGCCTGGCTGGGAAACCCACAAATGCTTATTTGTTTGAACAGAGACTGGATTGGAGAGGGCACCCGGGCACTCAGCCTGAAGAATGCCGACTCTCAATTGGACTGCCCCAGGGACCCAAACAAGAACTGTTATTGCACATTTTGAGCTGTCGCTGTGTAAGCACTTGAGGCCCAATCACCACACTGCTGCAGCCTGTGTGACATCCTCAGGGCCATACAGGCAGTATATATATTGTGTGGATGCAGCCCACATAACACACAGAGAGCTGCACATGCAGCCCACAACAGTAAATAAGTTGAGAACCACTGACCTAGGGTATTTGCAACCTTTCCCCTTCCTGCCAGCCCTAGTAAAAACCTTTCCCTTAGCCATGTGTTTGGGCAGTTATTGGGACCCACTAGGGCTAGCACCTACAAGAGCTAGCTGCTGATGCACCAACAAAGCTTGCATTCAAGATGCAGTACATCAGACACGCGAGAGGCACCCTAGAGGGTTGAGGTAGAGAGTAACCCCGATAATTACCCCACAGAGATGGGGAAGATTCCAGGCTCCTCCCCCATAGCCACTGTCTGCCCAGGGCAAGGACCTGCCTAAAGAGCACAGCTGGAGTGGGAGCTGCACCCAGGTATTTCTCCCCACCTGTGTGCTCAGGATGCTCCTGTGTGCAAGAGTAGGTGCTCTTGCTGCCCCTCTGGGGGTGAAGTCTGTCCCATAGCTCCAGCCCTGCAGGGATGGGGGGAGAAAAACAGGGTCAATAAATTCTCCTTTTCTAAACAGGAATTGGGATGTGATGCGTTATATAATGTGCATGTTGGAATTCTGTATTTGTACAGTATGGTAGCTTGATTCATTACTGTGGTTTTTATTTTTCTTGCCATATAAGGTGTTGCTGATCCCACACCATTTCACGTTCAAGCAGAGGTAACACTAAAAACTAACTTTTTTGCAGGCAGAGAGATGGTCTGCAATGAATTATTACCACTCACAAAACCACATGGTTAACTCAACTCATAATATTGTGACAATCTCTTCCACACTGAGGTGAGGTACTAGATCACTGCAGTGTATTTCACGATCTCATTTTGTAAACTGAGGAGATTTTATTACTGTAAATATAAGCTCATACACAGCTTCATCACCAGTAGACTCACTTTCCTAAAATTACTCACATTTTCTATCACTGGTTCAGTTCCACCAGTAGAAGCACTAGCATAATCAAGGTGCAGCACCCAGCAGCATTTTAAGCACCGTGTTGTCTAGACCTGTTTGTGGCCGGCATAAGCTATCATGGTGGAAACACCAATGAAGATGCACTGGTAGCAACAACTGTAGGAAACTAAGAAAAAAGTGTACTATAGACAGAGCCTTACAGAGAGGATAAGTAAAAATATGTAGATGGGGGACTGGGGAATCTGAACTTTTGATCTGAAAAAGGCTTGATGTAAAAATACTTAATAAGGACACATGGTAATGGTGTATTAATAAGGACACATGGTATTTAATTTTGCAATTAAACTGTTAGGCATCACGAGTGGATTGCCAACAATATAAAATGTTATGTTTATTACAACGTTGGTCTGAGTAACACAGATTAGTGAGTTAAGAAATGTGTTTTCTTTTCAGTGCACATGTATAACTCCAATTCAGGTTAATGGGAGTTAAATTCATGCAGTGACAAAATATACCCTGAAGCACTGAATAATTAATTTTATTGTGTTGAATAAATGTTTTTAAATGCATAAATAAATACAAATTAAGATCCCCTCCAGTAACATGAACTCCACAAACCATTAAACAGCTCTTCTCAGAAATTTTGCTATTTTGTATTATGATCTATGGATCATAAGGGAATCTCACATTTTTATTGGGATCATTTTCCACTGTAAGAAATTAAGCTATTGAAACTAACAAACTCTTAGGGTATGTCTACACTACGAAATTAGGTCGAATTTATAGAAGTCGGTTTTTTAGAAATCGGTTTTATATATTCGAGTGTGTGTGTCCCCACAGAGAATGCTCTAAGTGCATTAAGTGCATTAACTCGGCGGAGCGCTTCCACAGTACCGAGGCTAGAGTCGACTTCCGGAGCGTTGCACTGTGGGTAGCTATCCCACAGTTCCCGCAGTCTCCGCTGCCCATTGGAATTCTGGGTTGAGATCCCAATGCCTGATGGGGCTAAAACATTGTCGCGGGTGGTTCTGGGTACATATCGTCAGGCCCTCGTTCCCTCCCTCCCTCCGTGAAAGCAAGGGCAGACAATCATTTCGCGCCTTTTTTCCTGAGTTACCTGTGCAGACGCCATACCACTGCAAGCATGGAGCCCGCTCAGGTAACCGTCACCCTATGTCTCCTGGGTGCTGGCAGACGCGGTACGGCATTGCTACACAGTAGCAGCAACCCCTTGCCTTGTGGCAGCAGACGGTACAGTACGACTGGTAGCCATCATCGTCATGTCCGAGGTGCTCCTGGTCACCTCTGTGAGGTCGATCAGGAGCGCCTGGGCAGACATGGGCGCAGGGACTAAATTTGGAGTGACTTGACCAGGTCATTCTCTTTAGTCCTGCAGTCAGTCCTATTGAACCGTCTTATGGTGAGCGGGCAGGCGATACGGACTGCTAGCAGTCGTACTGTACCATCTTCTGCTGAGCAGCCATGAGATGTGGATGGCATGCAGTCCTTCTGCACCGTCTGCTGCCAGCCAAAGATGTAAAAGATAGATGGAGTGGATCAAAACAAGAAATAGACCAGATTTGTTTTGTACTCATTTGCTTCCCCCCCTCCCCTGTCTAGGGGACTCATTCTTCTAGATCACACTGCAGTCACTTACAGAGAAGGTGCAGCGAGGTAAATCTAGCCATGTATCAATCAGAGGCCAGGCTAACCTCCTTGTTCCAATAAAAACGATAACTTAGGTGCACCATTTCTTATTGGAACCCTCCGTGAAGTCCTGCCTGAAATACTCCTTGATGTAAAGACACCCACTTTGTTGATTTTAGCTCCCTGAAGCCAACCCTGTAAGCGCCCCTCCCGGCGTCAGAGCAATGGCAAACAATCGGGCATCTGAGAGTGCTGTCCAGAGCAGTCACAATGGAGCACTCTGATGGGGCTAAAACATTGTCGTGGGTGGTTCTGGGTATGTATCGTCAGGCCCCCGTTCCCTCCCTCCCTCCGTGAAAGCAAGGGCAGACAATCATTTTGTGCCTTTTTTCCTGAGTTACCTGTGCACACGCCATACCACGGCAAGCATGGAGCCCGCTCAGGTAACCGTCACCCTATGTCTCCTGGGTGCTGGCAGACGCGGTACGGCTTTGCTGCACAGTAGCAGCAACCCATTGCCTTCTGGCAGCAGACGGTGCAATACGATTGGTAGTCGTCCTCGTCGTGTCCGAGGTGCTCCTGGCCACGTCGGCTGGGAGCGCCTGGGCAGACATGGGCGCAGGGACTAAATTTGGAGTGACTTGACCAGGTCATTCTCTTTAGTCCTGCAGTCAGTCCTATTGAACCGTCTTATGGTGAGCGGGCAGGCGATACGGACTGCTAGCAGTCGTACTGTACCATCTTCTGCCAGGCAGGCAAGAGATGAGGATTGCTAGTAGTCGTATTGTACCATCTTCTGCCAGGCAGGCAAGAGATGAGGATGGCTAGCAGTCGTACTGTACCATCTTCTGCCGAGCAGCCATGAGATGTGGATGGCATGCAGTCCTTCTGCACCGTCTGCTGCCAGCCAAAGATGTAAAAGATAGATGGAGTGGGTCAAAACAAGAAATAGACCAGATTTGTTTTGTACTCATTTGCCTCCTCCCCTGTCTAGGGGACTCATTCCTCTAGGTCACACTGCAGTCACTCACAGAGAAGGTGCAGCGAGGTAAATCTAGCCATGTATCAATCAGAGGCCAGGCTAACCTCCTTGTTCCAATAAGAACGATAACTTAGGTGCACCATTTCTTATTGGAACCCTCCGTGAAGTCCTGCCTGAAATACTCCTTGATGTAAAGACACCCACTTTGTTGATTTTAGCTCCCTGAAGCCAACCCTGAAAGCCGTGTCGTCAGTCGCCCCTCCCTCTGTCAGAGCAACGGCAGACAATCGTTCCGCGCCTTTTTTCTGTGCGGACGCCATACCAAGGCAAGCATGGAGGCCGCTCAGCTCACTTTGGCAATTAGGAGCACATTAAACACCACACGCATTATCCAGCAGTATATGCAGCACCAGAACCTGGCAAAGCGATACCGGGCGAGGAGGCAACGTCAGCGCGGTCACGTGAGTGATCAGGACATGGACACAGATTTCTCTGAAAGCATGGGCCCTGACAATGCATGCATCATGGTGCTAATGGGGCAGGTTCATGCTGTGGAACGCCGATTCTGGGCTCGGGAAACAAGCACAGACTGGTGGGAACGCATAGTGTTGCAGGTCTGGGACGATTCCCAGTGGCTGCGAAACTTTCGCATGCGTAAGGGCACTTTCATGGAACTTTGTGACTTGCTTTCCCCTGCCCTGAGGCGCATGAATACCAAGATGAGAGCAGTCCTCACAGTTGAGAAGCGAGTGGCGATAGCCCTGTGGAAGCTTGCAACGCCAGACAGCTACCGGTCAGTTGGGAATCAATTTGGAGTGGGCAAATCTACTGTGGGGGCTGCTGTGATGCAAGTAGTCCACGCAATCAAAGATCTGCTGATATCAAGGGTAGTGACCCTGGGAAATGTGCAGGTCATAGTGGATGGCTTTGCTGCAATGGGATTCCCTAACTGTGGTGGGGCTATAGACGGACCCCATATCCCTATCTTGGCACCGGAGCACCAAGCCGCCGAGTACATAAACCGCAAGGGGTACTTTTCGATAGTGCTGCACGCTCTGGTGGATCACAAGGGACGTTTCACCAACATCCACGTGGGATGGCCGGGAAAGGTGCATGATGCTCGCATCTTCAGGAACTCTGGTCTGTTTCAAAAGCTGCAGGAAGGGACTTTATTCCCAGACCAGAAAATAACTGTTGGGGATGTTGAAATGCCTATATGTATCCTTGGGGACCCAGCCTACCCCTTAATGCCATGGCTCATGAAGCCGTACACAGGCAGCCTGGACAGTAGTCAGGAGCTGTTCAACTACAGGCTGAGCAAGTGCAGAATGATGGTAGAATGTGCATTTGGACGTTTAAAGGCGCGCTGGCGCAGTTTACTGACTCGCTTAGACCTCAGCGAAACCAATATTCCCACTGTTATTACTGCTTGCTGTGTGCTCCACAATATCTGTGAGAGTAAGGGGGAGACGTTTATGGCGGGGTGGGAGGTTGAGGCAAATCGCCTGGCTGCTGGTTACGCGCAGCCAGACACCAGGGCGGTTAGAAGAGCTCAGGAGGGCGCGGTACGCATCAGAGAAGCTTTGAAAACCAGTTTCATGACTGGCCAGGCTACAGTGTGAAAGTTCTGTTTGTTTCTCCTTGATGAAACCCCCCGCCCCTTGGTTCACTCTACTTCCCTGTAAGCTAACCACCCGCCCCTCCTCCCTTCAATCACCGCTTGCAGAGGCAATAAAGTCATTGTTGCTTCACATTCATGCATTCTTTATTCATTCATCACACAAATAGGGGGATGACTACCAAGGTAGTCCAAGAGGGGTGGTGGAGGAGGGAAGGAAAATGCCACACAGCACTTTAAGCACAGCACTTTACAAGTTTACAACTTTAAAATTTATTGAATGACAGCCTTCTTTTTTTTGGGCAATCCTCTGTGGTGGAGTGGCTGGTTGGCCGGAGGCCCCCCCACCGCGTTCTTGGGCGTCTGGGTGTGGAGGCTATGGAACTTGGGGAGGAGGGCGGTTGGTTACAAAAGGGCAGCAGTGGCAGTCTGTGCTCCAGCTGCCTTTGCTGCAGCTCAACCATACACTGGAG
Organism: Lepidochelys olivacea; assembly: GCF_965140295.1. Classification (NCBI taxonomy): domain Eukaryota; kingdom Metazoa; phylum Chordata; order Testudines; family Cheloniidae; genus Lepidochelys; species Lepidochelys olivacea. Next base: position 164,714,314 of record NC_140411.1, on the reverse strand, counting down.
CATACTGGTTTGGTCCTGCAGCAGCCTCAGCATTGAATCCTGCCTCCTCTCATCACGCTGCCGCCACATTTGAGCTTCAGCCCTGTCTTCAGCCCGCCACTTACTCTCTTCAGCCCGCCACTTACTCTCTTCAGCCCGCCACCTCTCCTCCCGGTCATTTTGTGCTTTCCTGCACTCTGACATTATTTGCCTCCACGCATTCGTCTGTGCTCTGTCAGTGTGGGAGGACAGCATGAGCTCGGAGAACATTTCATCGCGAGTGCGTTTTTTTTTCTTTCTAAGCTTCACTAGCCTCTGGGAAAGAGAAGATCCTGTGATCATTGAAACACATGCAGCTGGTGGAGAAAAAAAAAGGGACAGCGGTATTTAAAAAGACACATTTTATAAAACAGTGGCTACAGTCTTTCAGGGTAAATCTTGCTGTTAACATTACATACATAGCACATGTGCTTTCGTTACAAGGTCGCATTTTGCCTCCTCCCACCGCGTGACTACCCCCTCAACCTTCCCCCCTCCCTGTGGCTAACAGCGGGGAACATTTCTGTTTAGCCACAGGCAAACAGCCCAGCAGGAATGGGCTCCTCTGAGTGTCCCCTGAAGAAAAGCACTCTATTTCAACCAGGTGACCATGAATTATATCTCACTCTCCTGAGGATAACACAGAGAGATAAAGAACGGATGTTGTTTGAATGCCAGCAAACATACACTGCAATGCTTTGTTCTACAATGATTCCCGAGTACATGTTACTGGCCTGGAGTGGTAAAGTGTCCTACCATGAAGGATGCAATAAGGCTGCCCTCCCCAGAAACCTTTTGCAAAGGCTTTAGGACTACATCTAGGAGAACCACAAATGCCAGGGCAAAGTAATCCTTTCACATGCTTGCTTTTAAACCATGTATAGTATTTTAAAAGGTACACTCACCAGAGGTCCCTTCTCCGCCTGCTGGGTCCAGGAGGCAGCCTTGGGTGGGTTCGGGGGGTACTGGCTCCAGGTCTAGGGTGAGAAACAGTTCCTGGCTGTCGGGAAAACTGGTTTCTCCGCTTGCTTGCTGTGAGCTATCTACAACCTCCTCCTCATCATCATCTTCTTCGTCCCCAAAACCTGCTTCCATATTGCCTCCATCTCCATTGAAGGAGTCAAACAACACGGCTGGGGTAGTGGTGGCTGAACCCCCTAAAATGGCATGCAGCTCATCATAAAAGCGGCATGTTTGGGGCTCTGACCCAGAGCGGCTGTTCGCCTCTCTGGTTTTCTGGTAGGCTTGCCTCAGCTCCTTCAGTTTCACGCGGCACTGCTTCGGGTCCCTGTTATGGCCTCTGTCCTTCATGCTCTGGGAGATTTTCACAAAGGTTTTGGCATTTCGAAAACTGGAACGGAGTTCTGATAGCACGGATTCCTCTCCCCAAACAGCGATCAGATCCCGTACCTCCGTTCGGTCCATGCTGGAGATCTTTTGCGATTCTGGGACTCCATCGTGGTCACCTGTGCTGATGAGCTCTGCATGGTCACCTGCAGCTTGCCACGCTGGCCAAACAGGAAATGAGATTCAAAAGTTCCCGGTTCTTTTCCTGTCTACCTGGCCAGTGCATCTGAGTTGAGAGTGCTGTCCAGAGCGGTCATAATGGAGCACTCTGGGATAGCTCCCGGAGGCCAATACCATCGAATTGTGTCCACTGTACCCCAAATTCGAGCCGGCAACGTCGATTTAAGCGCTAATCCACTTGTCAGGGGTGGAGTAAGGAAATCGATTTTAAGAGCCCTTTAAGTCGAAATAAAGGGCTTCATTGTGTGGACGGGTGCAGGTTTACATCGATTTAACGCTGCTAAATTCGACCTAACGTCCTAGTGTAGACCAGGGCTTAGAAATACAGGCCCAGATCCTCTGGTGTGGCTGGTTTTACAATTTGCTGACAACAGATTTTGGTGCTAAAGCTAGCATAGGGAGTCTTCTAGTGGTTTCATGCCAGTATTGCAGCTCTCACACCAAACTCCTCCTTTTCAGCCAGCAAGGTCCCTACTTCCTGCTGATCACTGGGGGTGTAACTTACAGGAATCCTGTAGGCTGCCCCAAGTTTCACCAGAGGGCTGGACCATTATCAGGTCAGGCTCATGTTCAGAAGAGATCAAAGTTCAGTTTTGTACTTCCCTCTTGAAATGTGCACTCCTTGGCTGTAGCTGAAGCTCTGGGCCATAGTCTTCATCGACTCTTAGAAATGTAAAGCCAGAAGGGAACTTGAGAGGTCATCTAGCCCGTCACCCCATGATAAGGCAGCACCTAGTATACCTAGCCCATCTCTGACAGGTGGTTGTCCAACCTGTTCTTAAAAACCCCCAGTGATGGGGATTTCACAACCTTCGTTGGAAGCCTGTTCCAGTACTTAACTATCATTATAATTAGAAAGTTTTTCCTAATATCTAACCTAAGTCCCCCTTGCTGCAGATTAAGCTGATTACTTCTTGTTCTACCTTCTGTGAACATAGAGAACAATTGATTACCATCCTCTGTAACAGCCTTCAACATATTTGAAGATTATTATCAGGTTCCCCCAACTTCTGGTAGTAAGAGTGTTTGAGCCACAGAGATCTTCTTCAGATCCATCATGACCTGAGAAAGAGCTCTGTGTGGCTTGAAAACTTGTCTCTCACCAACATACATTGGTCCAATAAAAGATGTTACCTCACCCACCTTGTCTCTAATATCCTGGGACCAACACAGCTACAACTCCCTTGCATATATCAGGTTCCCTTTCAGTCTTCCTTTCTCAAGACTAAACATGCCTGGTGTTTTAACCTTTCTTCATAGGTCAGGATTTCTAAAGCTTTTATTATTTTTATTGCTCGCCTCTGGACCCTCTCCAATTTGTCCACCTCTTTTTAAAAGTGTGGTGCCCTAAACTGGACACAGTACTCCAGCTGAGGCCTCACCAGTCTCAACAGAGCAGAATATTTACCTACTGTGTCTTAGATATGACACTCCTATTAATACTCTCCAGAATTATATTAGCCTTTTTCACAGCTGCATCACTTTGTTGACTCATTCAATTTGTGATCCACTATAACTATCAGAATTTTTTTGGCAGTATTGCCTAGCCAGTTATTCCCCATTCTGTAGTTGTGCATTTGATTTTTCCTTTAAAATGTAGTTTTGTACTTTAGTGAATTTAATTTTGTTGATTTCAGATCAATTCTTCAATTTATCAAGGTCTTTTTGAATTCTAATCCTGTCCTCCAAAGTGATTGCAAACCCTCTCCATTTGGTGTCATCTGCAAATTTATTCTTTAGAATCTTATTTGGTTTTATTTTTTATAATTAGGACCATTGTCCAGAAACTCTTCTATTTAACTTTTTGCAATGCTATTTCACTCTTTCATTTTAATGACAGATATGTTATTTGAAATCAATCATTTTTCTTTCTCCATTATTCTAAAATTATACAGTATTTTGTCAATAATTGAAATATGGTATTTTCCCTGTTATAACCAAAGGTGTAAACATATCAAATGTCATGGGTGTTTGGGCATTTGCAAGTTGCAGCCAAGATCAGCAGCAGAAATTTCACAGTGATACAATCATTAAGAAGCAGCTAGTGAAGCTTATGGAAAACATTTGTGAAAGATACCAAGAATGGAGTACATGAGAAGGAGGGCTGACCACATAGAGCCTACAGTATGTCTGAAATAGGAATTGTAGTATTGTCCAAGACTCAAACCAGGATGATGAATGAGAAAAAGAAATTTGACAGAATTCTTAGTTCTGACTGCCCCAGATGACTGAAGACTGACTTGGTAGGTCTGAATGCTCCTAAAACTCCAGATGAGGGAGCTCAGAATGCAGTATATTTAGCTGTTTTACCCTCTGATATTGATAGGCTCCATGGGCAGTTGATTAGTGAAAAAACAGTTCACATGTGGTGACTTTTTGTGTGTCATATGCATAAAAAAGTTAGATTATGAACTGGATTGTGGCCTAGGGTGGGTATGGAAGGGAGAGAACAAGGAGCTTCTTTATATCCTTTCCCTTCAAATTGCTCAGGGGCCAGGCACGTTGACATTGGGGATTGCAAGTACTATGCTAATCTATTTCCAACCCCAGCATCAGAATCTCCAAAGGCATTGTGGACCAGAGACTTTCCCCTTTGCACCAGCTGGTGGAGCTGAGCTGTTGTGAGAGAGTGCCTTTTCAAAGTGTGCTTGGACTGCTGGCCCACATTTTCTCTGGGAATGCAGTTGCTGCATGTTTTTTTCTCACCCCCTTCACCTCAACACAGGCCCTGGCTTAAAGCCACAGTGTGGGTTAATGTTTGTAAAGAATTAAGTTTTGGACATGAATGTTGCTATATGAGAGGTAAATATTATTGGAGAATGCAACTAGACATTAATAGATTAACACTACAAGATATAAGTGATCACATATTATCAGTGTAACCAGGTGTCCATGAATTGGCTTGATACCAATGTGTATATAAATTTTACATGTGATTATTTGTTTATTTTTAAATCATAAATACTGCTTGAGACTTACAATGTTTTATGTAAGATATATCTCAAATTGTTTGGATTAACTTCTACAAAAATGTACAGAAGGGAAGTACAAAATGTGCATATGAATGAAACAAAATTAAGTGGCAAAGCTGATGTACTGAGTTACTTGGGAGTTCAGTGCATCTATTATACAACGTTAGCTGTATCTGAAATAATATCTACTACAATTCAAGTCTCTAAAGTGTGTCCTTTTGCACCAGCTATTTTCCCTCCCAAAACCTGAGTGAACTTGGAGCTTATTAAAGTGTCATATTAAGATCTTTCAATACAATAGTTACAGTGAAATAGGCATAGTTTAAGTCTCCTTTAATTCATGGGATGTATGCAATGAAAATTCTTTCATGTAACATTTCTTGTCCACTCCTGTCTTTCTCTTGAGTCAAATGGATTTACCTAGTTGCATTGTGTTTTTGTTGTGTTGACAAATGGAGTCATTTATTTTTGCTTGAGAATTAAGCAAAGATTATTATATCTAAGCCTCTAGTGTTCAAAGGCTAATGCACTAACTCAGCTAGTCACTTAGCATATATATCAGACCTAAGCCATCCTTTTTCCTTTATAATTTCAGAGAAGAGTGAAAGGAGAACAATGTCACAGGTATACCCATAACCTAACTCACCCCAGTGCTCTGAGTTGTTTGTCAAGTTGCCCAGCAGAGATCAATTTGGGCTCCACATGCACTGACTTTCAAGCCCTGCTTATGATCAGATTAGACATGTTTGTAGTCCAAAGAGATTCTAACAAGGCATGACCAGCGCTTGTGAATGGGATCTAGTTATAGTAGAAGAGTGTTGCACCCCTAGGCTCCCAGCTAGGCTAAACTATGGGTGTTCCAACACTCTTTTTAGTTCCATTTATACTAGTTACCAATCTGTGATATAACCTGGTTTGGCAACAGCTTGTTAAACATTGTCCCCTCTCCTCCTGGATTCTGCTGCACACATTTTATAGCACTTCTGCTGAACTGATGCCCAAGGAATACTCCCTGCATTAGGGGTTTCCCTGGCCATTGTTGTGCTGGCACTCTCTCATGTAGGGACCTTGTAGGCAGTTGAAAGGTTGGGGACATGCTGGAACAGGAGGTAATGTGGATCCATAAAGAGCTGTTGCAATACAAACAGCTTAAGTTAGAGTAGCCTTGGAGGCTGGTCTGACCTGTTATGGGATAGGTATGTCCCTGACTGGATCCTGAATTCTGGAGGTGCAAAGGTGACAGAAAGGCCACTCTACCCGCTGCTCCTTCCTAGGCTTCACCACTTGCAAGGTGCTGCCTGTACTTGGCCTTTTTAGGCACTGTTGGCAAGCCAGTAGGCATCCAGCCTTATTGTAGAGTAGTGGTTCTACACTTTTCTGTCAGATACCCCATCTCATAAGAGAGGCAGAGCCTCTTCTAGACTTGCTCTCCTCCTCACACTTCATTGTTGGGTTCTCAGAAATGTTCCCTTCAGCAAACCAATAGAAATGGCATTGGACTATTACTTTTTGTAGGGCTAACAAGGCCAATTCAATCAGGGTGGATGTGGCCCATTCCCAACAGTTGACAAGAAGGTGTGAGTATCCCTCTGTTGATATTCACCTTTTCTTGTCAACTGTTGGGAATAGGCCACATCCACCCGGATTGAATTGGCCTCGTCAGCAGTGCACTGACTCCCCCCCACACGGTAAAGCAACTCCCACCTTTTCACCTGATGTAATATATATACCTGCCTATGTATTTTTCATTCCATGCATCTGATGAAGTGGCGTTTAGTCCACGAAATCTTAGGCCCAGATACATTTGTTATCTCTAAGGTGCCAGAAGGATGCCTCTTGTTTTCGCTGACACAGACTAACACAGCTACCCTTCTGAAACCTGACTCCCCAGTGACCGCTGTTTCTATTGTGCCGATTATGTCACTGCTGATCATTTCAGCAGGCGGCGTTGCCGTCGCTTGTGTTACAGGAACAACGCCCCTCTGCATAGGTGGCCTTGGCACCTGCTCCGCAAGATGCACTGCCCACCGCAGAGCGAGCGGGCGTGAGAGATCGGCGCTGGGAGCGGCTTGAAGGAGCGCAACCCCGCAGCAGCGTCCCGAGGGGCGACCCCGGCTTTGCCTGCAGCGGCAGGAGCGGGGTCGCTCGGGTCCGCTGCGCTTCCCCACCTTCGCCGACAGGTGGCGCCAGATACACAGGCAGGCTACCGGAATGTACCACTTACCCTGGCCCTACGGGGGGGGGAGGGTCATACGTCTCAATGTAATCATCATGAATCCGAGCAGCTCCACATCCCTGACAGCGGGGAAGAGGGAGGGGGAAGGTGGACCGGACTTCCTCATTTCCGGCGGCTGAGGCTCCCCCCTCGCCAGTCCAGGATGGTATTGCCCGAGCTGGCCGCTGCGGAGCCGCCCGGGCTGGGCAGGCAGGCGGGTCCCCGAGCTCAGGCGCGAGACCCCGCCCGGTTACCGTAGAAACGGAGGGACTCCCCCCCTCGCCCTGGCCCCGCCCCGGACACGGACACGGACAAGTCGCTGGGAAGAGGCAGCGTCCGCGCCCGCGCCCGGCTGGAGCCGCCGCCGCCGCCTCGCCAGGTGGGTCCTTGGGGCCCCTGCGCCGCCCCACCCCGCTCTCCCTGCTACCCTGCCGCTTCCGCCCCCGCCGGGACCCACAGGGAGAGCGGTGTGTGTGTGTGTGTGTGTGTGTGGGTGGGTGGGTGGGTAGACCAGGAGGACTTGTGGCACCTTAGAGACTAACAAATTGATTTGAGCATGAGCTTTCCTGAGCTACAGCTCACTTCATCGGATGCATTCAGTGGAAAATACAGTGGGGAGATTTATATACACAATACGCAGCCCCATGCTCTGGGTCTCGCTGTGCCTCCAGTTGCTAGAACAGGGGCTGGATCATCCGGTAATTGCCCTGTTCCCTTTATTCCCTCTGAAGCACCAACCACTGGGCTCTGTGAGAAGACAGCCTATTGAGCTAGATGGACTATTGGTCTGATCCAGTATGGTCATTCTTGTGTGTGTGTGTGTGTATACCTATGTATGAGAAGCAGGGGATCTGTGTGTCTGTGTCCGGGAGGGAGGATGTATATATGTACACGCCTATTCTAGTGCAGAAGTGCAGACTGTCTGAGATGCTGCAGCTCACACCCTCCCCTCCCTGCAGCATTGGCAAGCTGTTGTAACAGCTGTGGTCTTTGCCATAGTGCCTGGCTATTAGATGCTGCGGGGGAGGGCTGTGTGGGCCCTGTTTGCTGCATAGATGCTGCAGGGTTTCCTCCTCCAACGGTACCCACTGACTTAGGGTGAACTTCTGCCCAAAGCACGGTGTCTAGTCTGGCACCCAGGGAAAGGGAGCCCCTGATTCCTGGTGAGCAAAAGTGCCCTGCCGTCTGCACAGTGATGCATGGTTGGAACTTGGCGTATACACTGCATTGTCATTATTAATAGGGGAAATGGAAAGAGAACAGAGAAACTTAAACCAAGTTATGGTGTGTTTGGACAAAAACATTCTTGTTTATCAAGCAAGTGTTTATCTATAGGGATCAGCCACAAATATTAAAGGTACATCTCAGGTTAAAAGTAATATTTTAAAACCAAACGTATTTTCTTGTCTCTCTTTCATCAAAGATAGATAAAAATGGGAGGAAATGTCTCAATTACTTTACATAATTTATTCAGTCTATGTACTTTTTCATTGATCTTATCTTTAACTATGAAAACAGGCTGGTCAAATTTCACTTTTATTCATCAGTGCTGGGGTGTTTTAAAAGCAAGCTTTTGTCATTTAAAGAAATCACAGAGATTTTGATTTATAATATGATTTTTAAAACTTTTTTTTAGTGTAATCTACTGTGTTGACACAGTAGATTAAAGTAAAGAGCAATACAGTGAGGTAGCAAGAGATTAAAGTAAAAGAATAGAGAATTCATAAGGAAATAAAACTAAAGCCTTTACTCCAGTATATTAGATTCTAAGGTAAGATAATTCTGAAAGTAGTAAATGATGCAAAACATGGATCATTTAATACTTTTTTTCAACAATAGTCTTATAATGAAACAATTGGATATGTCTGATACAAAACAAAAGCACAAAAAATGTCAGTTAAGGTGTTACTCCAATAGTGAGCACATCAGTATAGTAATAATCTCTCTTACATGCTTTATAAGTTAGAATTGTCTAGAGTGATGCTAAACATAGCAATGCCAGCTTTAACTACTAGAATCAGGGTACTTGCACTGCTATACTAATTGTGATTAGTCCTGCATCCTAGTGTCACTGTACTCTGAGGTAATATAGAAAATACAAACTACAAATAATAGCTATATTTGCAAAACACACCTCGTGTGGACACAGCTATACCAGCAGAACTGCACAATTTTCCTGGTATAAAACTGCGTCTGAGTATATTTAGATTGGAATTTATTCAGCCGAACACTTTATGATCAAATTATAAACACATTTAACAGTGACTGATTTTCATGGAATCACAAATCATTTTCAAATTATAAAGATGTACCTATTTCTCTCAATGGACCATTTGCCATCAAGAATCCATTTTTGTACTTAAATGTTTAGTAGTTACACTCTCATCCTATATAAAGTACTTCCACAATGCACGCCAATTTCAGAAATAATAAGGGTATTTATCCAAAAGCACAGTAATGTGTCTTGTGGAGAAAATAAATAGGGAAATGTTATTTACTCCTGTTATTGACTTCTGAAGTCAATTTGAGTTGTGTAGCTAGATGTCAACAAATTTACATTCAATTTTAATAACTGCAAAATAATATTTGAATGAAGGCAAGATTGTATTATACAAGAAAATATTCTGACAGCAACAAGTAATTAAATAATACTTTTTATTGGTGACCCTAAAGCCCACATTCCATTGCTAGAAAGCCCCATTTTAATTTGTAAACTAATACATTAAAATTTACTCTATAAATCCTACCTTAAAATATTAAAGATTAATGTGACAATCTTAGGACTATACTTCAACCTGTAGGCACAATAGGATGTGGAGATTATTACTATACTGATGTGCTCACTATCGGAGTAACACCTTAACTGACATTTTTTGTGCTTTTGTTTTGTATCAGACATATCCAATTGTTTCATTATAAGTACCCTGATTCTAGTAGTTAAAGCTGGCATTGCTATGTTTAGCATCACTCTAGACAATTCTAACTTATAAAGCATGTAATACAATGAGAGAGAGAATTGGGCCTGAAAAAGGTAAACTCTCTTTTAAAAAAAAAAATGGCATTCTTTATTTTAAGTAATAATAAATAAAGTTGCTTGCATACTATAGATCAGTGGGGTTATCTACACTTAAAATGTTACAGCTGCCTCACTGTAGCATTTCAGTGTAAACACTAGCTACACTTATGGGAGGAATTCTCCTGTCAGTGTAAGTAATCCACCACCCTGCTGTGTACATGGGGCTTTAGATTGGCTTAAATATGCTGTTCAGAGGTTTGGATTTTTCACACTCCTGAGCAATGTCATTTTGCCGACCTAATTTTCTAGTGTAGACCAAGCCCAAGTGTCATAGTCATAGAATTTAAAGCCAGAAGGGACTACCAGATCATCTAGTCAGACCTCTTGTATATCACAGGCTAGAAACATAACCCAGCAACTGAAATTAGACCAAGGTATTACAACTCTCAGACTAAACTGTTATGTGCCATAGGCAAAGGATGGGAGGGACCAAGTTGCACCAGTGCCCATGGCCCCTGCAGTGGCATGGACTTGATTAAGTGAGATATACCCAGATGAATCTAGCAAGCAACCCACATACATATGCTCTAGAGGAAGGTGGAAAAACCCTTATGGCACTGCCAGTCTGATCTGGGGGAGAATTCCTTCCTGACCCCCACATATGATGGGTGATCAGTTGGACTGTGAGCATATGAACAAGAACCAGCCAGCCAAGCACCTGAGAGAGTGAATACTCAGTACCTCCTCAGAGTACCAGCCTCCCCCATCCAGCATCCTGTCTCCAGCTGGCTATCTCCGATGCTTCAGAGGAAGGAGACCAAAAAACAGAATATGTTGAGGTGGAGTAGAGGGAAATTCCTTCCTGACCTCTGCAGGTGATTGGCTGAAGCCCTGAAGCATGAGATTTTTAGGAACATCTGACTTGATTCAGAAGAGACACTCAGAACTGCTGAGCCCTGTCTCCCGCTTCTTCCCCTCCCTCCCCCCCGTTATCACAAGCAACCCTATTGTACAAGCCCACTCACAAATTTTTCCAGTCATAAAGTACCACTGCTGAATAGATAGATTTGAAACAGCATATGTCAGAGATCACGAGGGAACTTTTAAGGTGTAAGAACGGGGTCCACATGGAGAGCTAGTACACAACACGCTGAAGTGTTGTAGATTTATATCCCAGCTTGCTGCGCAGTAGGTGTATGTTTAGACATAGCCTGGATGGATGTCAGATAATTTTGCTTTTTAACTTCTTAACTGATAGTGAGGTAGTAACCACATCTTTCTTCCTGTTTTCATGCATTTCTATTTGAAGATTAAAAAATGGGTTTGAAAGATGAAATATAAGTAAGTTGTGTTATAGTTTCAAGTGTTTGTTCATAATTTGCCACTTTCTAAGGCCATATATTCATTGGAGAGGGGAAAAAAGGGTGTATTCTTAACTCAACCTAGTTAATTCAACATAAAATCCTAGAGAAAAGCAGGTAGTTTTCATATGTGTTAAGAGGTTGGGTTACAGCTCCACCAGCCAACATGTGAAAATTACAGATTGCCTGGTCTTCTCTATCACCAATTAAGGAAAGACCTTTTTTGAAGTGAAGATGAAGCCTAATGTATTCACTGCCTAGAAACTTCATTAATGCAGAGCTAATATTGACTGGCGGTGCCATTACCTTTCCAGAATGTTGAATGCACTTGTACTTAAAGCTCTGCTGGTGGAGGGGGAAAGGCTTTATCTTTGATGGAGGGAAGAATAGAACTTGTCCCTTAACTACCAACATTTTAAAGAGTAAGTTGATTAGAATTGTTTTCAGATACAGACTTATTTTAATGACTAAAGTAGGAGCCTCTCACTGAACATTTTTTAGTGAGTTTGACAGTATTGCCAATCCCAGCTGTTTGAAACTTGAATCAGGAGCCTCAGAACTATGAGATGGGTCTAAAAATCATGAGATTCTAAAAAAATATGTTTTATGTTCTTTCAACTTACTTCTGATTTTTGAGCCTTTGGTATGCACTCAGGTAATGTTTTAAGGCTTTGTTCTACAACCATGAAGACTCAAAACTTTTTTTAAAAAGTGAGAACTGATATTCTCACTTTGTACAACTCCAGGAGCTGGGATTTTAAGAGAAACACTAAATATTGTGAGACTTCAAATAAAATCATGCAAATTGGCACATAGTAGAAAATCATGCTTTAGTGTGAATTTTTAACTTTCTGTTGCTGCAGGTAAAATGCCATCGATTACTATAGCTGAAAAAATAGGAAAAAAATCTTCCTCTCCTTCCCTTATTCATCCCCAGTTTATTTACTTTGTGTATAATGAGTTCTTCTGTGTAGTGACTCTCCCCTACTGGTACTGTATAAAAGAATCACTCAGACATAGGAGAGAGCATTTCTAAAAATAGGAAACTGTGACTGAAAAACCACGAAAGTTGGCAATGGGAAATTGGTGTCATGCCTTAAATTACTTTTAATTCAGTTTTTTAAATTAAATAAATTGTTTACAGTTCCCTTTCAAACATGTCTGCATACTTACTACACCCTTGCAATCTTTGCAGGTGTAGGCTTTGTCAATATTTAATTCTTGGTTAATTTTTCATAACAGTGTGTATTCATTTTAGTTTGCCAGGTAGTTTTGGCTTGCTATGAGAACCTAAGATGGATCCAGAAGAGCAGGAGCTGTTCAGGGACTACAGATACAGAAATTATTCTTCAGTGATTGAAAAAGCTTTGAGGAACTTTGAATCTTCAAGCGAATGGGCAGATCTCATATCTTCACTTGGCAAACTCAATAAGGTATTCTATCTTGGAAGTGTTTTTGTTTTGTTTTGTTTTTTATTAGGGTTACCCTTTATTGCTGGCTTTGAGACTAGGACAGCTAAAGATCTTTTTAATAATGTGTCGAAGCCCAGAAAACAACTTAGGGAACAATTATAGGTTGACAAAATAGTGGGAAGTTTGTTTTTAAAAAACAAAAAATTCCAAGGGCTTTTTCAGTTAATGCAGCTATTACTCCTGGGGGAATTCTGCATCACTGCGTGTGTGCAGAATTCATGTCCATTGCAGAAATGACTTTCTGACAGGGAAGCTTCAAGAGTGGTTACGTGCCCCTTCCCAGGAGCAGGGCGTGTCATTTTGGGTGCCTGGAGCAGCCAGCGGAGAGGTAAATTGTGTGGCTGGGTACGCCCTGACTGGGGCCAGTTAAACCAATCTGCCCAATCCCTATGCATCCAGACCCTCTATTACCAGACACACACCCGCCAAGCCTCACCCAGAGTCTCTCTGCACCGGAGCCCCACTCTCCTGGCCCTCCCCAGCCCCACCTGGGGCTCCTACCTTGCACTGAGCTCAGCTGATAGTTCTGACTCAGGGTGGGTGAGGAGTTCACTTCCCCTGCATGGAATGGCCAGGACCGGGTACACTTACCCCCAGAAACCTCTCCTGGCTCCGCAACCCTCCCCCCTTGCTTCCTGCCCCCATCGCTCCTCAGCCATGCTGGGGGAGAGGAAATTGTATGGGGAGCTGCTCCCTTGTCTGCCCAATCCTTGTGCATCTGGACCCCTTGCACCCGAACCCCCACCCCACCTAGCCCCACCTTCTCTGCACCAGCCCTCCCTGCCAAGACCCACTCCCCCTGCACCCAGACCACCGCCTGCTGAGTTCCCCACACTCAAACCCCTATCGTGACGAGCTCCAGCCCCAGCTGCCTGGACCCCCAGTCCACTGACCCCAACCAGGTGCACCTGGACCCCCACCTCACCAAGTCCCACTCCCCCAGCATCTGCACCCCCCCAGTGACCTCCCTCACCGAGCCCTATCCCCCCCTACACCCACACTCACCCTGCTGAGCCTTAACCACCTTCACTTAGACCTCCATGCAGAGTCCCATTGCCTCAGAACCCCGCAACAAGCCCTGTGCATCCAGATTTCACCCGGACTCCTGACCGAGCCGCCTGCACCCAGATTGCCCCACACAGAACCCTCTCACCCCACACCAAGCCCCTCCACACTTGGATCTTGCCAGGCTGCACCTGTCTGCCCACATCTGGTGCGCCTGGTATGGAGGGGCAGGGCCTCAGGGTGTTTCTGGGGCAGGCCCGGCCCTTGCGCTGTGTCAGGGTCAGGTGCAGCCTCACCACCAAGTCTGTGTCTTGGGAGGGGGCTGCAGGGTGATCTCCCACCTCCATGCAGCCAGTGGACTGTGCTCCCCACTGCCATGCTGGAGCCTCCACATTTATTTATTGACAAATAAAATTTGCAGATTTTTAAAATATTGTGCTCAATTTGTAGTTTTTTGGTGCAGAATTCAGTTACAGATACAGATACAGATTCAGATTCAGATACAGTTGAAGCAGGTGTGGAAACTGCAGATCTCCAAGTTCAGATGTGTCCGCAAAAGCCTCCAATGTAGATGCAGTTATACTAGCAAAACTGCACATTTACTAGTATAATCTTCTTTGGCTACATTGTGTAAACCTTACTAACAGATCTCCACAGCTGTGCAAAAAGTGGAGTTAGTAGGTTTACTAACTGCCTTCAGTGTGTGCTGTCTTCAGAAGAGAGAAGTTGGATGGTGCTACCTGGGCTGCACGAGTTATCAGTTATACCCTCGCATCCTCAGCAAACCTTCATTTTTTTTTTGGACTGATAGGCTAGTCCCTGCAAGAGAGAGAGGTTGAATGGAATGGCCAGGAGAACTTGGGACCTTCAGAGAGTTCCACTGATCATTTCCAGATGTCACTGGGCACTTGCACGTGGAGGAAGATGAGCTCTGATCTTTTACCTTGGCTAGTCTTGCTCACTGGGGCCAGCTGACATCTACTAGCTGAAAACTCTTGCTCAGATGTGTAACTGACAAAACATGCAGCAGTATAGTGCAAACCAAACAAAAAGCTTTTATCTGTTACGTCAGTCCATCTGCCCTGGTATTTTTTAGACTTAATCTTCTTAGGGTTATAAAAATTACCGGATCATACCAGTGGTTCCTCTAGTCTTGTATCTTGTCTGAGGCTATAGACTATACCAGATGCTTCAGAGGAAGGTCCAAAACACCTATTGATGGAAAATTACAAAATAATCTGCTTGTAAGGAAAGTTTCCTCTTGCCTAAGCAGTTACTAGCTGTCTTATGCCTGAAGATAATTATTAATTACTGTTTAGTTCCAGGAGTGCCCATGGAGTGTCTGGTGTTTTCCTTATATAGGCAGTGCAGTCCCCTGGGCAGGGATTTTATAACCTAAAGTTACAGTGCGGAGGGAAGCAACAAATATTGCTGTGTTAATAGATGTATTTTAAAAATACATGAAAATTTATACTCCGTTATACTCTATGAGCATGACAGTGTTGCTTAACAGCAAGTTTCTTGGCATCGTGACAGGTGGGCCTTCAGGAGGAACTCGAATGTGAAAAGAATGGGGAGCTTTGCTGACAAGCTCAGGGAGATCCTTCCTGCATACTGGGTAGCATGAGTGATGGCAAGGAGATGTTTGGGAGAAGCATCAGAATTAATCTCTCTTAACTTTTTAATCTTCTCTTATTTCATGTAGTTATCAACGTTCTTATATTTTGATTGATTTAGATTCTGTTAAGCTCTTGGCTTCACGGATTTTTGCAGTAGTGAATTCCACAAGATAATTGTGGGGGTGGGTGTATAAACTTGTTGCCATTCAACTTCATTGTAATCTCCATTTCTTCCTGTATTAAGACGGTAAACTGGTGCCTGTGGGGATGAGGGGTAAAGGGAAGAAGAAGTAGCTCTCCACTACCCCTCCTCCAGCTTCGTGGCTGTGGTGAAGCAAGGGGAGAAAAGAGCTCTGCAACTCTAGCACTCTTTTCCACCCCCTGCTGTGTGTGGTTTTTTTTTGTGCTTCTCCTCTGTGAATATCTCCAATGTCTCGCTCTGCTTAGTCTTATCAAGCAGTAGCAGCATGAAGCTGATGTGGTTCTTTGCAATTTCATTGTTGCCCCCAGGGTTCTGAATAGCAGCAGTGAAGCCGACTGGACTTCTGTTCGTTTTAGTCCGTTGCTGCTTGACAAAACTGCAACAGTGGCACTAGAGTAGTCCGTAGACTGAGAAATACAGCACTACCTCATTTAATGTTCTTAATACGCTTATTGCAACCGTAAGGATTAGAGATCCCTGTGATAATACTGCAACCACGTGCAGTATTTTTGGGCACCATGTTGTATTTTGTTTTAATGCGTGAATGTGAAATAGCCATTATATTGAGACGGGCTAGACATTATTAGCTGTAGAATATTCATAGCCCTTGGTATCAGTGTGAGTGATACGTATTTGTGTGTTTTTAAGGGGGGGAGGAGCTTTGAAGCTTGGCCTGGGGAGTTATGGGAAGGACTGATTTTATCTGTTTTCAGGAGACTGGGGGACAAAACAAGTTGTTGTTGTTGTTGTTTGTTTTTTTTTAATAAAAAGATGACTTTAAACAGACACTTTGATTTTGATTCAACAAATGGACAAAACTTTCTGTCCAAGAGGTAAGACTTCAATCCTTGCTGAAGGGTTAGAAGTAGGGTGACCAGATAGAAAGTGTGAAAAATCAGGACGGGGTGGGGGGTAATAGGCATCTATATTTTAAAAAAAAAAAAAAAAAAGCCCTGAATATCGGGACTGTCCCTATAAAATGGGGACATCTGGTCACCCTAGTTAGAGGGAATGTTGGTCTACCAGATGCCCCAAGTGAAAGATGGGCGATTCCTGGTGTGTTTAGTGAGCATTAAAATCCTTTTATTGTTTGTTTTTTTTCCTTGTGATGTTTTTGCCCTAAGAATAAGTGTGCTTGTTTAGAAAGAGCTTTACCGGTAAATCACACCTTTCATAGTCCTTGGAGAGAAAGCTCATCCTAGATGCTGGCTTTAAGGCAGACTGGGTAGTTGTGGATATCACAGAGTATGTCAGGCAGCTGTGCAGCCTTAAAATCCCCTGTCAGAAGGGAGTAGGACACAGGACCCTGCGCAGAGACAGGTGACAACTGGAG
Source organism: Lepidochelys olivacea (assembly GCF_965140295.1). Classification (NCBI taxonomy): domain Eukaryota; kingdom Metazoa; phylum Chordata; order Testudines; family Cheloniidae; genus Lepidochelys; species Lepidochelys olivacea. Next base: position 164,697,574 of record NC_140411.1, on the reverse strand, counting down.
GTCTGAGACCTGACTAGGTGCTCCTGGAGTGGACCCTGGAGACCTTATTTCTGTGCAGTTCCCCTGAAACGGTGAGAATTCATTTTTTATAATGAAAGCTTAAAGTCTGTGGAAATTGGTGATTTATGACCCCGTGATTGCCAGGGAAGACTTTCCATTTGTCACTTACAAGTGGATTTTTCAAGCACTACTGTAGAAAATAATGTACTATGTTTATAAAAGGTCTATTCCAAATACATGGAAGTGGACTGTGTTAATTACCAAAAATTAAATAATGACACCTTCGTCAGTGTTTTAAAGACTTGCTTTGTTTCGTGGGAAAACTATGAAAAACATTTCAATTATAGATAAGTCTCCATATTTCTCTTTAGCATGAAAATGGGATCTTTGTTGCTTAGAATTTTATGTGTTCTTTGTCCTTATGTATCACTTCAAAACATAATCCTTGTTTGATGTAAGTGCATTTCATGGGATTTAAACAGCTTATTTCCTATACTGTGGATGCACAGTATGACCAGACTTAAGAGTCCAATTAAATTTGAGTGTTATAAAAATAAATCCTGTATCCTTATTCCCTTAATCTATTTTGTATAATTGAAATATACAAGGTCTTGTGGAAAGATTATTTCACAGCAGTGATTTTGACAAACTGTTCATGAGGCTTTTATACCTTTTTAGTTCACTATGTATTTTTAGAAATAAGGTTATTCTTTTCTCATTCCTATTCTCGAGTAGTGCTTTCACCAGCATTTTTATTGTCTATATACACGTGTGTGTTAACTGCTAGGAAAATATTGTTTTGTTGCTAAATAACAAAATGAATGCCGGTATTTAGAATGTTCAGTACAGATTGCAGTGTACAGGGTTTGGTAATCCTTTTTTTTTTTTTTTTTTTTTAATAGTCCTGGTGCCAAAATGTAATTGTGCTATTGCAGATTTTGCCTTTGTGTGCTAACAGAATGGGGTGAGGTTCTGTAAAGTTACTGCTGATAGAAGCTAACAGCAGTTTTTGTCTGGAAACTGGTGCTGGTTCATTGTGTGTAGGCATATCAGTAAAGTTAGTGCTTTTAACATACATGTTCATAGCCAAAATATCTTTAATTAAATGATCTAAAATTGTGTTATGCAGAGTTAGGGTTGTCCAATGATAGTTTGTGCCCTTCGAAAATGTAAAGTTCAGCAAAATTCAGACTTCTGAAAACCAGGAAATACGAGGTATTTTACAATATAAAATATCCATCCAGTCTTACCTCTGTCCCCTGGAACTGGCAAGAGCCACTGGGATCTATCTGCATGCATTCCAGCTGCAGTCCCCGTGTTAGGTGTAGCTGTGCTGGTTGGTGCAGATGTGTTTGTGATATGAGGAGATCTGGGATTTAGTTTGAGGAGCATCACAGAGCTGTCATTGAGATGATGTGAGGAGATGTGTGATCAAAGAAAAGAGGTGCATGTGTACCTTGAGGTTCCAGTCTGGCATCATTTCAATATGGAATTGTGTAGGCTGTGTCAGGAGAAGGGCACTGGGGTGGTCTTGCTATGGGTATTGTCAGTAGTGATGAGATAGGAGAGCAGTCTATGGATTTAATGGTGGGTAGGGGAAAGCATAGGTTTAGGTGGTATCCTGTGTGCATGTGTGAAGGGGGTTGTAAATTGTTAAATTTAACAAGTTTGGTATTCTTTCAGGGGAGTAAAAAGAAAAGGAGTACTTGTGGCACCTTAGAGACTAACCAATTTATTTGAGCATGAGCTTTCGTGAACTACAGCTCACTTCATCGGATGCATACCGTGGAAACTGCAGCAGACTTTATATACTCTGTATGTATATAAAGTCTGCTGCAGTTTCCACAGTATGCATCCGATGAAGTGAGCTGTAGCTCACGAAAGCTCATGCTCAAATAAATTGGTTAGTCTCTAAGGTGCCACAAGTACTCCTTTTCTTTTTGCGAATACAGACTAACACGGCTGTTACTCTGAAACCTTTCAGGGGAGTAGGCACAGTGTAGAGAGCAGCCGTCCAGTACAGTAAAAAGGCAGAGTATGTGTATGTGTGTTATGGTATTTTGTGGCATCTCTCAAAGAGGGCATACTTCAGGTTACGTGTGTGTTTTCTTTAAGTCTGTATTTCCTGGTTTTCAGAAGTTTGAGTTTTGATAAACTCCTTGTTTTAAAAGGCCACAAACTATCAGAAAAGGCAACCTTAACTCTGTGTTAATTAAGCTTCTTGCAATTTAGTTTTCTAGGGTTGGGGAGGGGGGATTGTTTTTTTTTGTTTGTTTTTGTTTTTTTGGATAAACGTATATTCATAGAAGTTAGTGGCCATTTAGGCAGTTGTAGTTCTCACCTCAGTATGCAGTTGATATACTACTGTGGCTGGATAGTATTCAAAAGACATAGCTTTTATACAGTGCTTTTCAGCAATAGATCTCAAAGAACTTTATTTCACCTGTTTCCCATATATAAATTGGGAATAAGGAAGTGACTTGACCAAGGTCACCCAGCAGGCCAGTGGCAGAGACGGCAGTAGTCATCTCCATGTGATGGTCTCAGCTAAATGAGAACCTCCCAGGGAGATGAATACAACCTGAAATAGCCACTCTGAGATGTGTGATCTGCTTGATTGGAGAGACTCTGATGTGTCAAGCATGCCCATTCTCAATTCCTCATCCCAGTGTTAACAGTGTGTTCTTGGTACATGCTCCTAGCACGTCTGTTCTCACCTCCTCGCCCACAAGGACATTACTTCTCCAGATCCTGGCTCACATGGGGACAGAGACCCCCAGATCACATAGATGTAAGGTGTGGGGTTCAGACCCCCTCCCAAAAAGGCAGGTCCCCACAGAACCTGGCTCACATGATGGGGGTCAGACCACCATAGATGGGCAGGGCCCCTTGGCTCCTGGCACACACAAGAGGGCAGGGACTGAGGTTCAAACACTCCCAGAGGGGCAGGGACCCCCAATCCTATGGAGGGATAGGAAGAGGGACTCCCTAGAAAGTTAACACCCCCGAGAACCTGGCTTACATAAGGAGGGGCATAGAAGGGGGTCAAACTGCTATACATGGGTCCCCAGATTCTGGTGTGCACAAAAGGGGAGAGTGTAGGGCTCACAGGCACTCCTGCTCCTATTCCCTGCCCCCTTCCCCTTGTCACTCACCTTCATGTCTCTTTCCCAATGTCCCTCCCTCTCACCTGAGGCCCCACCCCCTCACGCCATTCCTCCTCCACCCTCTACAATGGCCCTCCCCTGTCAGCAAGCACATTTAATTTTGTTTTACAAAAATACTTTGTTCTCCAAAAAAATAAAAAACAAAACCCCCACAATTCTGATGGAGATGGATTTTTAGCAGTAGGTCTTCTGACCTTTTCCAGATTTTTGCATGAGGTGGGACTCAGGCTCACACTGGCTGGGTAGGTCAAGTTCAAAGGACTACTGGTTGTTCTCTTAAGCCATCCAAGCTGCTTAAAACTTTCAAGGCTAAAAACTCTGTTAACTCTTCTGTCCACACATGCTCATTTGTTTGGTGCAACATCAAGAACTTCAGAGGCTGATGATCCAAACTAAAGAGCTAAAGTCTTTGGTTAATAGCATTGTATCTGATTTTCTCCAGAGGGCTAATGAGTGGCATGAACCCTGTTGGGGTAACTCTCAGGTGTCTGAGATCCTGGTGTGATGATCTCAGCCCTTGTTTGATCTCTCTCTGGGCAGCAAAATTCATTGCCAGAACATGTCAGCTTTAAGAAAAGCTATATCTCAGGAACCTTCTGCTCAAATGGCCTCCAGTTTGGATCACTGACCAAACCCCGAGGCTCATCTGATAAGCCACACAAGAAACACGAAAGTGGTGTGGGTTTTTTAAAGAGGCTTTCTGCTTTTGGAGTGTCATATCAAAACTCAAAATATATATATTTTGATTTTATTTGGAGTGTCATATCAAAACTCAAAATATATATATTAAAATTTGTATCAAGTTATCCTCAGGGAGAGGCAGGGATAGCTGGTGGTGGTAGTTGTTTTTAGTAGTAAATACTCTCAAAGGCTCCATTTCAGGTTGCAACCCATTATGCTAGGTTCTGTACAAGCATAAAAAGAGAGAATCCTTGTGCTGAATGGCTTATGGTTGTGGAATATGCCAAACTGTTCTCACTGTTTCTTATTCACCCTGCTCTTTGATTCAATAACTTTTGATAGATCCATTGGGAAAACCATTTTGGCTCTGGTTGACCAGACTACCAATGAGTGCAGTTGGTAAGCTAGCAACAGAAGCTTCACAGCGGAGGTGGATGATGGTGATTGTTGTTCATGTGCACATTTCTGATTGTGATCTGGCAGCAGCAGAATCTTCAATTACTGATGGGAGATAGGGTGGAGAATTTGGCTAGCATTTCCCCCCGTCCACCCTATAGCAATGGTGCTTACCTCTGTATTGGTAAAGTATATTGGAACAATAACAGAACCTATAATGTTTGAGCTCCATGACTAATACCTCTACCAATTGTGCAATACTAGGGTGACCTCGGATTTAGAATATGCTACCATACATAAAGCTGAATAAGTTTGGAAGGAAGGGGAATTTTTGTGGCCACTGGTGATATTTTTACTTGAGCCGTGGGGGGGGCAGAAAGGCTGGCGCAAAATGAGGCAGAACTTCGGAGAGACAGAAGGCAAACTCTTCAGAAACAAGCTCCTTTTCCGTGGCCTTGTAGGATCCCCTCCAACAAGCCTTTCAGTTAGTAATACCTCAGGAAAGGAACAGGGAGTGGCAGAACTTATGCCCCACGCTTCCATGCTACCCTCCATTTATTTTCTTGCAGGAGTAACACTGACTGCAGGCGCAAATCTTCCACCATCCCTAGTTGGATATAATCTTTTTGATATGGTAGCATAGACAAAGTCATCTTTCTCACTTGCTCCCCAGCAGGTATAAGTTTTTCAGTGCCAGAACATGTGCCTCACCTCTTCCTGGTCACAGCGTACACATTTAAGTTCTGCCATCAGAACTAGTTAGCTCACAAACATGCAAACCTACTCCAACTAAACTGACAAAGGTTAAAGCTTACAGAAAATCATATTACACTGATTGCACTCAGACCACGGTGATGGCTAGACATTAAGCATCTAGATAGAAGATTCCATGTTTCACTGTTTTTTAAAATGGTTTCTAAAGAGAAGAAATTCCAAAACACACAATCATATGTATTTTATAGTTCAAGAAATAATATAAATACTGTAATACAAGCATTTCTAATCAGTTTTGAAGCAAGTTTAAAAAAAGTTGGAGGTGGGAGGAATCAGTTTTCCTGGGAAGATTTCTGAAAGCCCCAAATATGAAGGTACTGGGAGAGGTTGTAAATACATACTCTGAGAACATTGTAGTAAATAGTGCCATCCTGAACTCTGTAAAAAGGATCTTGTAGAGACCATTTAGGCTATACTCCTGGCTCCTGTGAGATCCTCATGAGGAGGCTGTGATGAGCAAGCCCACATTCTTCAGGTTATAGCAATATTATGGCTCCCTCTGAGAGATGAGGGAATCATAGACAAAGACATAAATACTGTAGCTTGAAGACGAGATTAATTCTATATAGGAAGCATTCCACTGTTGCCTTTTTTACAGCTCAGGGCAGCAGCACCTGTTTCCCAGTAGTGGTCCAGCCCCCTTGCCCTTGCCTTACTTGGGTGGAGGCCACTGCTGCTTTCCTTTGTGACGTGTATTTCCAGGGTAAACAGTTCCCTGCCTTTGCTGTTTTGTTCTCTGCGAAAGACAGTCTGCCTAAGCAGGTCCCTTCAGAGATAATTAACTGTGTAATTGCCACAGTTATAAGTTATCGCTATTCTTTCAAAGCAAGCATATTTTATTCGTAAGGTAAAAGCAATACACAGAAAACATTTAAAATAATAAAAGAACCTACACCGTACTAATAAGCTTACTAGAGATCACCCTAACTCTAGCATGGGCTCTGGCAGGAGCAGTCCTTCAGAACCCCACCCAGGGGTTTTCTTGTGGTTTCAGGTTCATCGTAGCTTCAGCTCAGAACAAGAATCCAGTCTTATGGGGCCTTGGTCGGACAAAGTATTTCCAAACCTTCCCTAAGGATTGGGGGCCCTCTGGGGACCAGTCTGTCTGCTTGCTGAATCAGAACAAAAACCCGGAGTCAGTTTAAACTTAAATTACTTATCCCAATGTCCTTTCTTTGTCAGTTGATCTCTAGTCTAGAGAATCCGGTTTGAAGCTTCGAAAGGTAATCCAGCCAGATAATGGGTTCCCTCCCCAGGGTGAAGCTTCAAAGGGCTGATAACCAGAGGCATTCCATTAGCATACCCCACCTCCCTTAAAAAAAGTTGCCACAATAACACAAAAAGAAAAGGAGTACTTGTGGCACCTTAGAGACTAACCAATTTATTTGAGCATAAGCTTTCGTGAGCTACAGCTCACTTCGTCGGATGAAGTGAGCTGTAGCTCACGAAAGCTTCTGCTCAAATAAATTGGTTAGTCTCTAAGGTGCCACAAGTACTCCTTTTCTTTTTGTGAATACAGACTAACACGGCTGTTACTCTGAAACCTGTCACAATAACACAGAGACAATTGCATTTTTAGTACAATGAAGTTAAATGATACAATGATGTTAAACTTAATTCAGCAAGGGTTTATCCACGATAATACAAGACCTTGTCATAGCTATAAAACGTTAACACTGAGGCTCCAGTCCTCTATTGTCTGTAATTTAACCTGCTAACTCACATGAAAACTACAAACCCTGTCTTATGCTCCCCAGATTTTTAACGCTAGGTAAGTACACGTCCCCTCCAGTGAAGAAAAGTCTTTAAGAAAACTAGGAACAGTCAGATTTTTTTCCTTTTAATCAGATCATGAAACATGGTTTATTTAAATAGAACATCAGTATTCCCAATACATGAAGGCAGCGGGCAGGGCTATGGAATGTTAGCTTTAGGTGTTTGTTCTGCGCAGCAATCACAAGTAAACAGCTTATGGAAGTGTTTTTAAACTCGTGTTCCTTGTTTACTCTATCCTCACCACTATCTGTGAAAACCATAAAAACTCTTGTCCCCTGTTTTTATAGCAAATGTCTTCAGTGCCTGTTTTCTGAGACCCTGTGCGCGTATAGGTGCTACAGCAGCACAGCTGCAGCACCACTGTAGACACTTCCTACATCGACAGGGTTTGTTCTATGGATTTTAGATAATCCACCTCCCCAAGAATTATTCCATTGATTTTACTCACGTCAACATCAAGGGTTAGGTGGCTCAACTGTGGCACGCAGTGTGACTTTTTCACTCCCCCGAGCACCATAACTATGTTGATGTAACTTTTTAAGGGTAGACTGGGCCTTAACAGTTGATGAATCATAAGTTTTCAGTTTATTGCCTCTGTCTCAGACAAGTACGTTGTTAATTCTTAATTAGAGCTAATGCTATAAATTAAGAAGTGTGTTCTGTATTATAACCACGATCCACACACTTCTTAATTTATAGCATTAGCTCTAATTAAGAATTAACAACTTACTTGTTTGAGACAGAGGCAATAAACTGAAAACTTATGATTCATCAACTGTTAAGGCCCAGTCTACTCTTAAAAAGTAAGTGTGTGTGTGTAAATATATATATAATCTGATCTCCTACTTGGTTGTTAAATTTCAGCAAAAATTGGTCAGACTGACCTGTGGTGCTATTGTTTAACAATAGCACGCTTTATCACATTGTTCAGTTCAGTACTGTACATGAACATTATTTGTCCTTCAGAAAAAACATTCTGTTTTGAAGTCCTAGGGAATAAGAACGTTTTATGTGTATGACCTTCACCTATCAGCTATAAAGGGAAGATGTTGATATGGTGGGGATTTGCATTTAAGAAGATGAACAGTATATTAGCTAAGTTTCAGAGTAGCAGCAGTGTTAGTCTGTATTCGCAAAAAGAAAAGGAGTACTTGTGGCACCTTAGAGACTAACCAATTTATTTGAGCATAAGCTTTTGTGAGCTATAGCTCACTTCATCAGATGCATTCAATATATTAGCTAAGTAAATTGGCTTTTGGAAGCAAACTGTTGTCCAAATTAAATGTATTAAATAAGTTTCTAAATGTATGTGTTACTGAAAACTATTTCATTATTTACTTGTTGAAGTAAAGAGAGCCCTGAATACTAATAAAGTATACATTTTTATCTGGGCTGATTTTACATTCGTAACACTGATGGGGAAGCACGTAGTTGTGGTAGTTGTATGTGTTGCATTACAGAAGGAATACTGAAGAATAGGGAGAGATGCAAAAGACTCCAATTTAAATATTCTCATGGGTTTGTAGTGCTGGGAAGGTTAAGAAAATGAAGTTAGATGTGATTAATAGTACCTGATTGAGATGTATGAAATCTGAGGTAGAGAACGAGTTGCTGCCATGAAATCATTTGAGATTTCATACCATCAGGCTTAAAAATAGGAATGTTTCAGTCCTTTCCCTCTGCTTTGCTTGTCATTAAAAAGGGGTTTTGTTCATTGCTGCTGTGTGATGTATGTACTGTTGCAGTTTCTTTACCTTTATAAATATTGGGAATATCCTCTTGTCTGGAGATCTTGGAGGAGAAGGGAGCAGGAATGGGAATCTTCTAAGCTCTTAATTGAAAGTTTGGGATGATGATTCTTTAGCAAATATTTTTCCCGTAACTGCATTGCAAGCATTTGCTTTAAATACATGTTTACAAAAACACAAGCAAACCCATGTTCCCTTTCTGCTGTTTGGGTTTTCTTTTCTTGATGATTCAGTCATAATTGTACTAGTTCTCCAGTTGTCTATAGTCTTTCTAGGGCAGAGGTGGGCAAACTATGGCCTGCGGGACCATCCTGTCCGGCCATTGAGCTCCCGGCTGGGGAGACGAGCCCACGGCCCCTCCCCTGCTGTGTCCGCCTGGTTAAGGGCAGGGAGTCCCAGGAGGGGGCGGTTAGGGGACAAGGAGCAGGGGGGTTGGATGGGTCAGGGGTTCTGAGGGTGGCAGTCAGGGGCGGGAAATGGGAGGGGGCGTATAAGGGGTGGGGGCCAGGCTGTTTAGGGAGGCACAGCCTTCCCTACCGAGCCCTCCATACCATTTTGCAACCCCAGTGTGGCCCTCAGGTCAAAAAGTTTGCCCACCCTTGTCCTAGGGAATCAGTATAGATAAGACCTGAATGTAAATTGGACTGTCTCTTAAATAAATAAAAATAAATTTAAAAAATATTATATTTATATTCCAGGCCTCCTTTACCTATTGCCAAAAAAGGGCGAATAGTTTTCAGGTAATCTTCAAAGAAATCGAGGAAAATTTATTTACACTGAGGGCATTTTAATATGTAGAACACACTGTTACAAGCAGCCGTAAATGTTTTTTGAGCACGGGGGGGGACTTTGAAGAAAAACACAACAAAAAATTGTGCTAAATAACATTTTGGGCCTCTCAGCTTAAACTTTATTTGTCATGGGTTTTTTTTATGGCTTGGAGGTGGGGAAAGAACAAAATTCTTAAGACTATATGACTAGTTCAAATGTTTTATAGATTTGTAGAATCAGTAGTTTCTCAATGAACTGTAAGAACAAAACTCTATAGAATTATTATGAATGTTAGGAAACTTGTTGCCAGTAAAATAGTTGATTTGAGAAGCTGAACTACATGGACATTTTGTGATGTTTAGCACTTTTCCTCTTCCTCCCCCCAGTTACTTGGAAAGCAGTTGGAAAAAAATGTATCCTAAGTGAGCATAAGCAACTATGTATCTGAAGAAACTGAAGTCAGATTTCACTGACTCATGAGAATCAGAAATATATTTGGCAAATTATCATAAATTCCTAAACCTATGGTAGTCTATTGCAAGTGTTGCACTAGGAACCAGGTGGAAGTTGTTCAGAGCAGGTATAGGTATTTGCTAGGTAAGGTATTATTGCCTTAATTTATGCAGTAAGCCTACAAGGCTCAAGGCCTGTAAGATAATAACTTGGCCAAACTAATTAAGGCATGAGGCCCAAAAAACTTAGCAAAAGTAGCTAACCAAGACTAATCCTAGATAAAAGATATCAAAACATAGAATGCTGTGATGACTAAACTGCTGGTAGGTAATCACTGAGGTGGTAGTTTATAACAGCTTGGGCTATTTTTAGTTCGGGACAGCTGACCACAAGGATGCCATGGTAACTAAGTGATGTATATGTTAATAAGCTTAAGGTAAAAGGAGTAATAACCTGTGGGGGAAGGGCATGCCAACATTAGCAATGTGAGGAACTACAAATAAGGAAAAAAGGCTGAAACCCCTACTGAATATGCGTTAGGCATGGTGGCATCAGTGTAACACATAAAAGTTATATCCCAGCCTGTGTGCGAGGGAAGAGAGAGATGTAGCTCTTGAGAAAGGCCAGGATGACTACCAGTGGTGACGGTGAGGGAGAAGATGAGGAAGATAACTAACACTTCAGGTTGTTTTGCAAGGGATGGTGTAAATATCGGGATGCTCTGCTCATTCTGTTATTACCTCTACCTGCCTTGCTGGATTGGGAGTGAGTGAGTGTGTGTGTGTGTGTGTGTGTGAATTTGCTAAGTGTGTTGTTAAAACTATTATAACTATAGTGTGATGTGCTAAGTGAGAGAGCATTGCAAACAATGCACATTGGGGATCATAGCTGAACGGTAATTCTGATAATGCTGGGCCTGATCTTGGGACAAGAACCAACCAAATTTCAGTGTGCTAAATGGGGAAACTAAATCAGTAATTTAATCAATATACAATCAGTAGATCAGGCAATGCTCATTTTACAGCATCTGGTGTGGGTGCTATCATAATTTTAGTTCATCGTTAATTCAGTTTTAAACCCCGATCTATGGCTTTTGGATTCAACAGTGCTGAGCACCCACAGCTTTTATTGAATTCACAGGGAGTTGTGAGCGCTAATCCGGCCTTTAACTGCTCTGCTTAGCTTCTCCATCTGCCTCATGAAGTTAATTTACATACCTTATTTGACAGTTGTAAGGATGTAGTAGGTAATGTTTGTAAAGCACTTTTCATGTTCAAAGTCCCAAGTAGTATTAGATAGTTACCGTGAGCCATGTTTTGCGACATTAAAATTCCCAAACGTCACAATTAAGTGTACTGAAATAAGTTAACCGAGTACTTAACTATGGTGTAGTATATTTGTTCCAGTTATACACTTTCTTCCTTTTCATGCCTGCCCCCAAAATTGAGTATTATAATGAAGATGACTATGCTTTGAGCCTGGGACCCCACTGTGCTAGCTACTGTAGAAACATAACAGAAGCACACCTCTGCCCCAAAGAGGTTATGACCTAAGTGTAATGCTGTAAGTAATGGTAGATTAAAAACAACCAGATGGGGGATCACAGGGAAACAATTTAAATGACAGTGTTCAGCATGAAGAACAGTGGCCACATAGCAAACCATCTACCTAACAGTCACTTTTTTTGGTAGGCATCATGGCAGAAAAGAGGTTTAAGGTCTGAAAATAAATATAATTGTTCTTATGAAATTGTAACCTTTTACTAAAAATGTCCCTTGGATCTTGTTCAAGACTGCACATCCTAATGACATACATAATATGACTAACCTTTACTGGCCATACTGTTCAATCCCACACAATGCAACTAATGAACTCAAATGCATAATATATCGTTAAGCAAAGTAAAATATAGGTTACAACATAAATGTAGATTTGGATCTTTGCTGTAATATTTTCTATTTTGTTGAACTTGGAAAGTTACTGAATTAGAACAAGTTAATGTATATGTTTAAGACAATTGTGGGAGGGAAACTGGGAAAATGACTAGGAATTTTCTATTGTACTCTTAACAAGGTCTTTGTTACTTATGTTTGTATTCTACAAATTAACAGTTATTTGTATGCAATCCAAATTAGGAATAATGTCAAATTTGGTGAATATTGGCTAAGCACTTGAGTTGGAAAATGTTCACTCAGCTTCTGGTTCTCTGTCACTTCTGACATGTCAGCTGATCTCCAGTATAGTTGGACATATTTTAGAGTCCAATTAATAACATTGGCTTCCTTTTGGCATCCTATCTTTAAAGTAAAGTTTATAATTCTATAAAATAAACCAACATTCTTCAAATTCGTTGCCATGGCTACAGTAGCTATACATGTAATAAGTAAAGCATAAATGATTCATGCTCCACCTACTCTTTCCATTTTCCTGGCTAATTCTGCCTCTTCCTCACACATTTACCTTCCACAAAACAGCCGTCCATCATTTCTAGCTCAGTAAGACTCCAAAAACAACTGAAAAGAAATAAAAGGACAGATTTTTTTTTTCAAATCTTCCAGATATGCCTATTATTTCTCCTAACTCAGTGAGCTACTCCATACTGAGGGATAAACTTTCAGTTAAGAAAAATAACAAAACAAACTACCATTGATCCTATCTTTCAAATAAAACCTACCTGTTTTACCAAATCTACTTAAAATTAACTTCTGCCAATTTTTGTGTAAATAAATCCTGAGTTGTTGACCTGACCCTGTCTATAACCTCTAATTGTAACAGATAAAATATTTAGTAATTTAGCTTAATTAAAACATAATTCCTTCAAATGTTGCTTATGCAGGAGGTTTCAAGGAGCTTTAACAATACGGAAAATGTGAAGAGCCTGCCATATTCCACTTGTTCAGGACAAAAAGGCTCTGACAAAGACTGCTAAATTTCTTATCTGTAATCAAAGAATAATTTCTGCAATTTTGGGGGAAGTGGTTGAATCCAAGATTTAAGTTTAAAACAATTCCGCCTTTTTTAATGGAACTGTGACTGGTGCTTCCATAATATTCTAATGTATTCTGCAGTCTGACGTAAAGGCATTTTGTATCTGCTGGAAAACCAGTGGTAGTCTTAACCTGTAATACATGTATTTTCGTCTAATGTTGCTTACTAGTGTCCATCTTGAGTAGAGTATTAGAATGCAACTTGCTAATGAGGAAAAGATTTAAAAACAATCTTCACCCACTACCCCAGAAAAATCCTGAAGGCATGAGATCATTTTCAAAAAAATAATTTAATTAATCTCCGAATTCTTCCAGTTTGGTGAAAGGAAGTCTGGATGAAGTAAGCCTTGATGATTGCACATAATTTTATGCATTCATAAAATGTGGGAAAGGCTAAGGAAATGCGAGGGAAATGTGATCTTGATGAAATTACCATAAGGTAGATGTATGACTAGTTGAAAGACCATACTCAAAGTAGTTATCCATGGCTGGCTGGCTGTCCAACTGGGAGGATGCATTTAGTGGAGTCCCACAAAGGTCAGTCCTGGGTCTGGTACTATGCAGTATTTTCGTTTAATGACATGGATAATAGAGTGGACTTATAAAATTTACAGGTGGCATCAAGCTGAGAGGAGGTTGCAAGCTCTTTGAAGGACAGGATTAGAACTTAAAACAACTTTAGCAAATTGGAAAATTGGTCTGAAATTACCAAGATGAAATTTAGTAAAGAAAAGTGTAAAGTACTATACTTGGAAGGAAAAGTCAAATGCACAATTATAAAATAGAGAATAACTGGCTTGGCGATAGTACTGCTGAAAAGGATCTGGAAGTTATAGTGAATCATAAATTGAATGAATCAACAATGTGACGTAATTGCAAAAAAGTCTGTTACCATTCTGGGGTGTATTAACAGATGTCTTATATAAAACATTGGGGACAGGGAGGTAACTCTCCCGTTGTACTCAGCCTTGGGGAGGCCTCAGCTGGAGTACTGTGTCCACTTCTGGATGCCACACTTCAGAAAGGATGTGGCCAAATTGGAGAGTCCAGAGAAGAGCAACAAAAATTATAAAAGGTGTAGACTATCTGGCCTGTGAGGAAAAGTTTTAAAATAAACTGGGCATGTTTAGTCTTGAGAAAAGAAGACAAAGTGGGGACCTGGTAAGTCTTCAGATATATTAAGGATTGTTGTGACTAGGACTGGTCAATTGTTCTCCATGTCCACAGAAGTCAGGACAAGAAGTAATGGGCTTAATGTGCATCAGGGGAGTTTTAGATTAGATATTGGAAAAACTTTCTAACTATAAGGATAGTTTAAGCTCTGGAATAGGCTTCCAAGGGAGGTTGTGGAATCCCCATCATTGGAGGTTTTTAAGAACAGGTTAGACAGCCTCCTGTCAGGGATGGTCTAGGTTTACTTGGTTCTTCTCAGCACAGAAGTCTGGACTTGATGACCTCTTGTAGTCCCTTCCAGCCATACATTTCTATGATTCTATGCTTAGTGTAGGATTATTCATTAAGAAGCGGTGAATTAAGCAGCCTGCATGTGAAGCTGTGATTCAAATGGAAAAGCCCTTCTTACGAGAGCTCACTCACTGAGCAAAATTCTCACACAGGTGCTCTGTGATTGAGGAATGGCAGGCAGCATAGCTCATGGATTTAGGAGAATGTAGACTAGTTCATGTTTGTCCAAATTTCAGAAGACACACAAACATTACAGACTTGCTGTTGTGCAGGAGAATTAGTTACACACCTTCCTCCACCCAGCTTTTGCTGATGCCAGGAGTATTTTTTCTTTTGTTATTCCCAGGGCTTTAAGTGTCCTATTCTGCTAGGGAAGATTACTTGCAGTCATTAGAAAGTAAATTTGTACAAGGGACACGTACTATATAATATGATATTTTTGCAATACCTCAAGTTGTTCCATGATTTTACTGAATAGTGTCATTCATGACTAGTCAATAAGTAACTTAATTGTTAATTTACTGATAGAATATTATGGTATTTGTCTTGATTTGAATAAGTCAGAACAAGAAGAAAAAGTATTTACAGCCTAGATATTTTCTTTTTACGGATGAGTTAGAACTTTTAGAGTAAACAATTTAAGTATATATTTAGGGGGTGTGAGCCATTTGTTAAGATTGTGAAAGTATACCAACCAAAGTCCAGCATTCAGGCAGTCTTTGTACCTTGCTGCTGTAGGCATTACTAACATTATGTAGAGGAATCTTTCATGAACATTCTAAAATTTGAAGGGGCGCTCCATAAATGTGTTCTACCTTAATTTTATATGTAAAGTTTTATTATGTCATGAATAGAAGAGATAATACTTGGATTTAGATTTGTAATGAGTCCTCTACATAGCAAATGTTACATTTGTGTGTATTTTGTCCAGCTAAATTGTTTTTTAAGTGATGATCAGTTTTTCAGTATGTTGTAACATACCAGTCCTTTACATGGAGCCGCTCTAAGAATCTTCACTTTTACTGTAGTTTCAGTCTAAGGCCTAGAGCTAGTAATGATTGTTGTAGTCATGTTCTTTAAACATTGCCACACTTCTTACACTTTATTGTCCAATATGAGATAACAAAATCAGCCATCCTTATATGTGAAACAAAAAAAAAAAAACGCTTACAGGTTGTGTGCAACAAGGAAAGAGTCTGTTACTACTGAACTCTTTCCTCCTTTCCCAGACCCTGAATGCTGAGAAAAATTCTTCCTTCTGTTCCTCAATTCCTATCCGATTTACTGTCAGCCTTTGACTGCTGTCTTCCATCCTCCAAAGAAAAGAATTTCCACACCAATTCTTCAACTCTAGTGATCTCTGCTCTGTTAATGTAATATTATGCATTTATGGAAGAAAACTCTTGAATGCCTTATTTAATTCTACAAAGTAAATTTTCTATCACAAAACCTTTTTTCAGTTAAAATGTTGGTTGATTAATGTTGGATGTTGTGCATGTACAATAACTTTTTGTTCCTTCCTTCCTTCCTTCTCCCCCATCCCCACTGTTTGTACAGGCTCTTCAAAGTAACTTGAAGTACTCCCTCTTGCCAAGACGTCTGATTATCAGTAAGAGATTATCTCAGTGTTTACATCCAGCTTTACCTAGTGGAGTGCATTTAAAAGCACTAGAGACCTATGAAATCATCTTTAAAATTATTGGGACAAAATGGCTTGCCAAAGACTTATTCCTCTACAGGTAACTTGCTCTTTGAAAACTCAGACTTAAAATTTCATAATAGATTATTTTTTAAAATGACAAAATCTTTCTTTTTCTTTTTTTAAAGCTCTGGTTTGTTTCCCCTGCTTGCAAATGCAGCAATGTCAGTGAGGCCTATTCTCCTTGGTCTGTATGAGAAATATTTTCTTCCTCTGCAAAAGTCCCTCTTGCCAAGTCTTCAAGCCTTTGTAATTGGACTGCTGCCTGGATTGGAGGAGGGGTCGGAAATTTATGACAGGTGGATTGCTTATGTTACTTGAGAAACGTAAAATGCAATACTCAATCACTTCCCTATTTATTGAATTTTATTTATTTATTTATTTTTGAAGGAACCCATATCTAGAAATCCTCATCCAGACGGAGGATGTCTAATGCAGGGCTACTGAGGGATGGGATGGGAAGGGAAAAATACTAGAAGTTGGAAGAGAATGGAGGAAAGACAGATGCATGAAATGCAAGGGGAAGTGGGGCAGGAGTAAGGGAGAAAAGAAATAAAAGGATAAAAAGAAATTGTGTAGTTAAACTTTGGGGGGAAAGTTGCATTAAATCAAGTTGAGTCGTCCACTATATTTAGAAAGCAACACAGCTCTCCTTTCAAAATTTCTGAATACTTATCTTTACATTTCAAATCTGTAATGGGGCATTGAGGAGATCTTTTGACAGACTAAACTAAGCCTGTGTTTTTTGCACTCTTTAAATCTTTTGTTAAAGGGGAATTCCTGTTTTCTGTACATATCTAGATTGCAAGCATTCTATATTAGAAGACCACCTTGTGTTCCTGGCTGCACTAGTAAATGTACCACTTCTAAAACTCACTATCAAAAATGTCTTTTTCACCCAAAGCCTCTTAATGCAGTGTTGAAAATGATGACCAGCTGGTGTGGTCTGGTTCAACAAAGTTCAACTCACTTTGTATCAATGCATCTAGATACCTGGTTGAAGAGGTACTGTTGCAGTACACTTAGTCACTAGACTTTTGGTTATGTAATGATTGTACTTCCATCAAGTAATAGCTGTAACAAAACTATTTTGCAATAACCTGTTGCAGGAATTGCGCCACTAGATAACTTTCATTATATTTCACTGAATACTCTCTCTACTTAGACAGTGACTAAATACGTTTGTCGTATACAGTACATATGTGTTTTCCAGATTGATGCATTCTGTTCTTCCCAAGAAATGGTGGAATTGAGTTTAGTTGTAATTGTCTGTTTTGACAAAAGATGTTTTGTTTAGCTTCACGTAATGTTTCTTTGTAAAAGTCTCAAGTCATGAAGGTGTAGAAAAAGCTTTATTTACATTGACAGTTAGCATCTATTGTTATGAGTGAACAAGAATAAGCTGTGTTTGTTTAGTTTCTGGTAAATAGCTTTCAATTGCTGAATTACTGGCTGTTAGGCAGATGGATAAATATAAGTGTTGCCTCTTCTACAACTGCTGCATGAAAAAGTGAGTTGAAAGTGTGTGTGTGTGTGTGGTTTATACATTCTGTCATGTTACCTTAACGTGGCTGAAATTTAACCATTAAGTGCAGCAATACTGTGAAAAGCGACTTTGCAAAAAGATATCATGTGATCCCATATTTGTGTCCATTTTATGATTTAAAACTCAGTCTGCTCAATTAACATGTACAAATATTTTCCAACTGCACCCCCAGTAAGCTGACGCTAGAATCTGAAAGTCAATTTAGGTTCTTTTTGGCTCAGACATTAGCAGTAATACATCTGCTACGATCAGAATGTAGTTAATAATTCTGTGTATAAACTAGACTAGCAGCTCACATACTCATAGCTATATTGGTTGTGCAAGATTAGCAATTTTTGTGAGTGAAAATTCTGGTCATTAAAGTAAATAAGCTAACTGAATGTACACTGGAATCGGGTTTCTTAAGGGAAGGTGCTTCTCTTTTACATGGTTGCTTGTTAGAGTAGAGCCAAGCTTTATATTCTACATGCAATTTTATTGCAGACAATTGGAAATAAAAGATGGAAGAAGCTTGACACAGTGCAGGTCAACTGCATCTGTATTTCCCCTCTATGGTCCCCTTAAGCTTTCAGCTCCCCAGCCATTGCCTCTCTTGGGTAGAGACACACACATACCTTTCTGAGTAAGGGATTTCCACACTTCAGTCCCCTGACTATACTGTGAAATCCTCCACAAAAGACTCCCTAAGCAGGCTTCTTTTGTCTTCTCTTCAGAGACGATACACTGTAGTTGCGACAGATATAAGGTTCCACACGGCTCTTTCTAAGCAAGAATGTTTTAGTCTTAAGGTAAAAGCATTACAGAGAGAGAACTAATTTAAAACTATTTAAAAAATTTAAAAAAACCTACACGAATGCTAGTAAACTTTCTAGAGATCCCTCATCCCAACTCCAACATATGCCCCTGCAGTCCTTCAAAATCCCACATTGGGTGTTCCTGTGGTTTCAAGATCATAACATCCTTTTGCCCAGAACAAGAACCCTCATGAGATTGTGAGGCACTCATTTGCCCAGTCTGGGCCTTTTGAAGAGACTACGAATAGGTTGTCAGCCAGACAATGGATTTCTGGTCAAGGCAGAGCTTCAAAAGGATGGACTCAGAGGCGGGTCACTTGCATTCCCCTCACCTCCAGTATTTGCTAGGAAATCTACTTCATGCTTACTGTCCCAAAAGTTGAAGCTCTTACTACTATTCAAAGATTTCATTAGTCAAGACTCTGAGAGAAGTGGCATACAATTCCACAATAACATATAAACAATTGCCTTTTTAATACAATGGACCCCCAAAGGCATTAAACTTAATTCAGAAAGGGTTAATTTAATTCAGTAAAGTTTCTTTATTCTATAAGGTTTGTCCAGGATATTGTCCTATCTGTGAAAAGGCTTTCACATGCTACTTTTGCTTCCTCAGGCAAGGGGATGTGATGATCCTGCGATCCTTTGGGCTAAACTCTGCATAATTATCACTAAGTTTTTAGATGTTTAAAATAATAAATTTAGCTACTATAGGTATTGAGCCTGATCACCCAATATGTTGTATTAAAGTGTACACTGTACAAATTTCATAACTGAAGAAAAGTTAAAGTATTTATATTGCATTAGTGCAGAGAGGAGCTACTGAGAAAACACTGAAATGCATGGATGTTTCACTGAAACAGAGTGACTTAACAAACAGCTAAAAATAATCATTCTGTGCAAGTCCTTTCAGTCCAACTGGTTCAGGAATTAGCTACCAAAAACTACTGCATTATTTACTGTCAAGTTACAGTTTGTGTGACATTTATGCAAAACGTGTAGTTACTGGAGAAGTTGCCAAAGTGGGCAGACAAACGTTCCATTGAGTGTGCATGATGATAAAAGATTTGTTACAGCACTTGCCATTATGGCAAAATCATCTCGGAAAGGGTAACACTGAAAATGTAAATAAAGGGAGGAAATTGGAAATGGACATTAAAAAAGCTACGGGGTATTAACAAACTGAAAGTATTGCACTTGAATTCAGTGACAGACTTCAATGGAATTAACGTATTTTACATGGAAAGGTAAATCTTTATAATATTATTTCCTCTTTTTTATTTTACACACAGAACAGATGCTTTGCTTGTGAAGCTGTCTGTACTAACAGGCCAAGAAGTGTTCTATGCTGCTATCTGGGGGAGTGTTCTGGTCAGCCCTTCTATAAGACTTCCTGCTTCTCTGTTTGTTGTTAGTCATATCAACAGAGAGTTGTCTGGAAAACAGCAGAAGTACATGCTGGGAACTGATTATAAGCTCACAGTAAGTTCATTACGTTGCTAGTGGGATATTCTCAACTACCATAATGCTGACACAGTCGAAAACAGTATCCTTCTCAGTACAAATTAAAGTCCCAAGCTCTTTAAAGAGCATCAGTAAGAGAATGAAATGTCTAATTCAAAATTTGCTCAATGAGTGGAGAATCTCAACTGAAGTGGTAATAATGAAAAATAATTCTTGCAAATTTTGATCAATATGTAGAATGGCAAACAGGTAATTTAAAAACATGGTCAATGATACAAAAAAGGAATGGATGGTGTTGCCTTGTTACAGTAAAACTAATTTAACCCTGTTTATTTGTATTGCAGTAGTGCACAAAGACTTCAGTCAGAATTGAGGCCCTATTGTGTTAGGCATTGTATACAAACAGTTCAAAATCAGTATCCATTTTATACTCTATAAAAAACTAAAAAGGGGAGGTGGAGTGAGATCCAATGTATTCTTTCAATTAATGAAAAGACTATCCTCTGCAACCACTAATATTAGCTGCCTACCCTATTGCAGTCATCCAGAAGTGCTTGAGAGAAGAAGGTTTGGAGAGTCTCATCATTCTTGGCTCCAGAAAGTAGGACAAAATGTGAAAAATAGGAAATGAGCAGAGAAGCAGTGCGTGGGGGAGTGAACTACCTAAGGGTGGCATGTCCTTGATAATTATTAACCAAACTCCTTTACAACACCAGCATTTCTGCGCTCACCTTGGGCTGCAATTTCTTTGGTTACAGGAATATTAAATACAGCATTAAGGATTTGGTGTGGTCTAAATCAGAAAAGACAAGAAATGAAAAATAAAGCTGATATGACCATCTTTGCTTACTCCATTTTGCCTTTAGGAATGGAATGTCAAACTCTGTCATTGTACATCAGACACAGCGTTTAAGATTTTCTTGTTTGTTTTTTTTAACTTTAACACCCTGCACCTTTGCACATTATTTAAAATAACGTGCAACTAAACCAAACAGCAGTAAACCAACAGAAGAACTCCAGTATCTATTGTCTTGTATTTAATTTCCTTTCTTGAAATTGAAAAATGTTTCATAGGTTTTAAATCACCTATCTTTTTACCAGAAATACTGGAATAACCATAACTAATTATCAGACAGGATGTGTTGTCTCAAGATGCAGATATTAAACAAATTAGTTATCATTGGCAGGCAGCAGATATTCAAAATGTGGCCTACCCAGATATGTAGAAATGCTAATCATGATATATGAAACAGTATGAAGCTCAATGCAATTTTATGTTCTCCTATTTGTGGAAAGAAAGTTCTTTTTAAATATGTAGATTTCAATGCTTTTCAAGTGTCACCGTGCCTCGGTGGGTCACGGCTGAAGATGCCAGATGCAGGGCAAACTGCTGTGAAATTACTCAATAATCATACTGTTGCCAATCCTTTGGAATCTAATATCTAAAGGTTTATTTATAAGAGAAAAGAAAGAGGAGAGAGTTCAAATGGTCAAAGGAATCAAATACGTACACTCATTGCAAAGTTCTTGGATCGGGTTTGAAGCAGTGATGGAATGAACTGCTGGTTTATGTCTCTGGTAACATCCGAAAGATTGGAAGGTCCTTAGTCCATTGATCAGAATGCTCCTTTTAACGTAAGTCTATAGTCCAGAGATCAGAGCAGGAGAGAGGCAAAACAGAGATGCTTCCAGGGCCTTTTATACTTTCTCCCATGTGGAGGGAAAACTCTCAGTGTTAGGCTATGTCTACACTACGGACCTTACGTGGCTCAGGTGTAGCAGTACACCTGTGCTGCTGTAAGGTCTCCTGTGTAGTAGCTCTTCTGCTGGCATAATTAAACCACCCCCAACGAGTGGCATTGGCCATGTTAACAGGAGAGCCTCTCCTGCCGACATAGCGCTGTCCACCCCAGCACTTTTGTCACAGAAACTTCTGTCTGTCAGGGCGGTGCTTTTTTCACACCCCTGGCCGACAAAAGTGGTGGTCTAGACAAACCCTTAGTTTGTGGAAAAGTACAGGAACAAGATGGAGTCCAGAGTCACTTGAGCAAGTTCATGCCGTTGCATGCTGTGATGAGTCATACCAGGAGCATTACCCATATGCCTATGAAGGCCCATTGTGCAGGGATAAGCTGCTTCCATGGCCCATTATGTTCGTTGATGGGCCATCAACTTGAATGGTCCATTCACACTGTGCTAGCTAGATTAGGTGTAAACTAACTAAGTAAGTTATCACAAGAGCAAACCCATTTGAAATACAGGTATGTAGTCAATACTCATAACTTCAGATGATCTATGCATACAAACATAATCATATTCAGCAAATCATAACTTTTCCATTGACACTTTACATCAGGGGTGGCCAACCTGTGGCTCCGGAGCCACATGCGGCTCTTCAGAAGTTAATATGCGGCTCATTGTACAGGCACCGACTCCGGGGCTGGAGCAGCAGGCGCCAACTTTCCAACGTGCCGGGGGTGCTCACGGCTCAACCCCTGGCTCTGCCACAGGCCCTGCCCCCACCCACCCCCTCCACTGAACCTGCCGTGCTCTCGCTCCTCTCCCCCCCCCCCGCCCTCCGAGCCTCCTGCACGTCACAAAACAGCTGATCGGGAGGAAGGGGGAAGGTGTTGATCGGTGTGGCTGCTGGTGGGTGGGAGGCGCTCGGCGTGGGGGTAGGGAGAGCTGATGGGGGGGCTGCTGATGTATTACTGTGGCTCTTTGCCAATGTATGTTGGTAAATTCGGGCTCCTTCTCAGGCTCAGGTTGGCCACCCCTGCTTTACATGATATACTTTGTACAAGATTTGTTGCAATTGGATAACCGTGGTAGCAACAATGATGTACATGCTCACATTTTAATGATATAATGTCACACCAAGTAAAGGTACTGATGTTGGTATTCCTATAAGAAGATAAAGTATTTAGTAGCTATCAACAGTATTTATAACCATTTGTTTATATTTATTTCTCACATTACAGGTAAAATCTTTGCGTGTGTCAGTATTGGATTCAAACGTTCTTGTGCAACGAAACACTTTGGAAGTGCTTCTCTTCTTTTTCCCATTTTATACATCTTTGGTAAGAGCATTATTTGAATGTCATTATGATTACTTTATTGGAGGAAGAATAAGATCTTACTGAGGAAAGATTCTTGTAGGATCCTATATAATCTAGATACTCCTGTGAATACACACCAGTTATTTTCTCTTTCTAAAGATATTTCTGCATGGCCAAAAGAAACCAAAACAGCCCTGCAGAAGCAAGTCTCAGAGCTCAGTTCTACAGACTTGATCTCATGGAACTTTACGCTGTGGCCCTAAAAACAGCCACATAGACATTTCGGCTTGGGCTGGACTTTGGGTTCTGAAGCCTCGGGAGGGGAGTGGGTTTCAGATCCTGAGCTCCAGCCCAGGCTGGAACATCTATGTGGTTATTTTTGGTGCCACAGCATGGGGTCCGCAAGCACAAATCTGTAGACCCGGGCTCTGAGACTTGCTGATGCAGGCTTGTGAGGGGGTTTTGTTTTTAAATTCCCTTTCTTCCCCACCCTATGTAGATAGAGCCTTGAGTCTAATCCTGCAACATTTGCAGTCAGTAGTTTGGCCATGGACTTCAGCAGGGTCAGGCATCCACTTTGTTTCCCCAAAAGTCCCACATGGTGGTTACCAAGGCTTGATGTCTTAATTGTGGTTATGCAATAAAAATTTGAAAATGACCACACAATTTTAAAGGAAGACTTCAGTGGATCAATTCTACTGAGATTTTAAATTGTAGATTGTTGATGGTTTGTCCCTGTTCTCCTTTAGTAGGCTAGATCTATTAACATATCTTTGTCAGTATTATATCTGATACTGGTAGCCATTAGAAATTATTTAATTGTGAATTTTACAGTTCACCTACAGCTAAGTTGTCTTTATTCTTTGTCTAGGACTACAATGAAAGCACTGTTCCACTGCTCAGGTCTGATGTAGTCCATATTCTCTCAGCAGCTACACAGACACTCTTGAGGAGAGACATGTCACTAAATAGAAGATTATATGCGTGGTTGCTAGGTACTGTGCAATATGTGGTGACATTCAGTTTAAATATCTAATTTGTATTTTGTCCACTACATTTGAATATACTTTTCCAGAGATGATTAACATAAGTCTCTTCATTCTGTTCATAAATGACAACTCTTTTGCAATTGAGAATTCTATTAAGCAAATATTATTTCAGATGATAAATTAAATAAATTCTGCCTTCTTAAATCTTAGTGTCTAACAAATGCTTGATATCCCTCATCACAGTTCAGTCTTGGAATGTCTATAACAAGTTTGAGGGATAACTTTAGTCAGAGAGCAAACATCCCTGAATTTGAAGCAGAAATGATTGTTCTTTGTAATCTGTAAATCTTCATTTACATTCCATAGCATTTAAGAGTATCTACAACAATTCTGTACAGATGCAATTCTTAAACTGTAGTATGTGAGCTCCAGTCAAGTAGAACAAGGGTTGCTTTAAAGTAGTGAATCAGAATCAAAATCTTATCTCAATTAAAATTACAAAAGTGATAACATAGTTTGAGTATAACATAGTTTGAGTAACAAACTGATGACAATAGTTACCAAGTTAGTCTTCCATTTATAAGACATCTTAATACCAGGCTGGCTTGGTTGTCTGTTCTCTCCATATGAGGAGAGAATAATAAAATAGGGACTTTTCATCTTGGAAAAAAGAAAACTAAGGGGGGATATGATAGAGGTCCACTATATCATCACTGGTGTGGAGAAAGTAAATAAGAAAGTGTTGTTTTACTCCTTCTCATAACACAAGAACTAGAGGTCACCAAATGAAATTAATAGGCAGCAGGTTTAAAACAAACAAGAGGAAGTATTTCTTCACACAATGCACAGTCAACCTGTGGGACTCCTTGCCGGAGGATGTTGTGAAGGCCAAGACTATAGCAGGGTTCAAAAAAGAGCTGGATAAATTCATGATGGATAAGTCCATCAATGGCTATTAGCAAGGATGGGCAGGAATGGTGACCCTAGTGTCTGTTTGCCAGAAGCTGGGAATGGGCAACAGTGGATAGATCACTTCATGATTATTTGTTCTATTTATCTCCTCTGGGGCACCTGGAATTGGCCACTGTTGGAAGACAGATACTGGGCTAGATGGACCTTTGGTCTGATCCAGTATGGCTGTTCGTATGTTCTTATTGCTAGTGCAATGCTCTGTTCTGCAGAGAACTGATGTTGGATCTAGAGTTTCAGTCATAACTCACAGGGCTGTCAGGGTTTTGGGAGAGGCACAGAAAATAGCATGATGAAATCTTGGCCCTGGTGCAGTCAGTTGCAATACTCCCATTGATATCATGGAGCCAGAATTCCATCCAGTTGCTTACTCTCTGTGGGGAGAGAGGAGGCGACAACTTTGATAGATAGGCTCTGAAGTGGGGATCTCTATCTTTCACTTCCAGAAGGGTGCGTCAGGCTGACACCATTTCAAGGGTTGGGAGAGATTTGATTATCTGTTGATGATGGTGATACATGTATTACCATAATGCCTAGGAATTCTAGTCCTTGATTAGCACTGGACAAAGACAGCTAAAAGATGGTGCGCGCTCCAAGCAGCTTACAATCTAAGTTTAAGGCAAGAGACAGATGGATGTAGACAGGGAGAGGGTGGGAGAACCAGGAAACAATGAGACAATATTGATCAGCATGATAGGCATCGATCTCAGCACTCCAGCATCACAGCCATTATCAAGTTTTTTGTGTAGGTATCACAGAAAAGGGGAGTTTTAAGAGTTTTTTTTAAAGGATATCAGTGAGACAGTTTTGCAGATGTTTATGGGGACTTCCTCCCGAGTATCTCAGGAATGTGGGAGAAGGCATAAAGGTGCTTGTTTGAAAATTTTAACTAATGGGCAATGGAGTCTGGCATCACTGACCAATTGGAGGCAGGAGCTGACATGTTAGTAGTGAATGTCGGGGGCAGGCCATGAAGGGCCTTGAAAATGAGGACAAATGGCTTATGTTTGATGCGCTAGAGGAGAGGGAGCCTAGTGAAGGGATGCAAAAAGAGAGGTCATGTGGTCAAAACAACCAGCAGGGAAAATGATCTTTGCAGCAACTTTCTAAGTGAATCCGAGTGGGGCAAGATTGCAACATTCTTCTCTTTGGCCTGGACAAATGCAGTAATAGACATGAGAGCCTGCACAAGAGTTTTAGCTGTGTGGATGGATAGGAAAGTATTTCAGATGTTATGCAGAAAAATTTGCATGATTCAGTCATAGCCTGTATTAAAGGACCTGGATAGAGGCCCAAGCTGCAGATGACACACAGGTTACTTGGTGGTTGTTTTCCACATAAGCACACTTTTTTTTGCAGGCATTCAGCCTAGACTGGAACATAAACTACATCTTGAACAAATTCAAGTTAAAATGAATATAATTGCTTCTACTGCTTGTTTTATGGTATGTATGTTACATCAGTATTTTCTGTACTCATTATTTTTATTTAATTTGTAGGCTCTGATATTAAAGGCGGTACTTTTGCTCCAGATTCTGCAGCTTTTGAAGATCATGCCCTCTATTTTTTTGGAAAATATTCCAAAGATCTTTTAGTTGAGGTTGGTATTTATTCTACATAACTTTTATATGCTATGTTTAACCTCAGAACAAACTGCCTTTCAACTTGTTCACTGTATGTCCTTCATGGCCTCTCTTCCTGAAGCATAACAGATGGGAGGAGATCGTTATTTTGTATTCATTTGACAGGAAGTCTGAACTCATGTTGTGCTGTTTTGTTCCATTTTATGGGCCTGTGATGTAAATGGAATCTAATGAAAACTGCCAGTTCCATCTTCGCTAGCCTACCTGAATTACTAAAAACAAATCCTGTTTATTCCAAATTTTCTTGTGTATGTATTAAATAAACTGAAAATTTCCTTGATTATCTGAATTAATTTATTCTCCCCCATTCTGTTTCAATAATCAAAGTTTGACTACGTTTGGCACCTAGTGCAAGAATCAAGACCTAACATTATTAATAAAATGACAGTATCTCTCCTTAGTAGTTGTCACATTTTGGTGTTTTCTTTTCTTTTAACAGGCTTTGATTGAAATATTGCATCAGAAGTTCTCAGAGTCTTCCTTAGAAGATCATGCATATCTGAAACCTTTCCGTATCCTAATTAGTCTCCTTGACAAACCTGAAATAGGTAATATTAAATATTACTACTGACACAGACTGCTAAGACCTGTTATACTATAGTGATGACATGATGTCTAGAAGGCTTTCTGCTAATCACCTCCAAATGGTGCAGTGCCACCTGCCTTCTCTCGTTTATCTTTGTTTTTTGGGCAACTCTCCTCTTTGTGTACAGTGTCTTTCCCAACCTTTGGCTGTCCCTGGCAAGCCTCCTCCCTAGGCCCGTATAAAGAGACTCCCAGGCGCATCTTGCTCCTCCAGAGTCTCCCCTGACTGATCTGCATATCCTGTTTCCTGCAGCAGTCAGGTCCTCAGTCTGTCATGTGCTTAAAAGATCCACAGTCCTATAATGCAAACTGGCTGTGCCTCACACATAAAAGGGCCAGCACATCCTCCTACACTATGCAGATGCCAAGATTACATACCTGATTTTCTGTATGTACCAATATTTTGTAAAACCTACTCAGAAGTATTTACTGTACTTGAATGTGTGACAGACATAAGAAGCTTATGAGTAACTTGTGGTTATTTGAAACTTGTGTACTCTTTGGCAACTTGTTGCTTATGAGATTTGTTTTCTCTGTGAAGGAATCCCATGTCTGTAAATCATCTCCTGTAGTAAATGACGTTTTTTAATGCTGTGCAGGAAACTGGGCATGGTAACCCCGCTTTTGAAGATTTTATCACAGTATCTGTATAGATGATACCATGAACGAATAATTCACATTCTGAACTTATAAATATTTAGCTGACAGTGGCTTAAATTATTTAGTATTTGTCTGGAGGATTCTCCTATTTCATGGATGGAGGAAAATACCTTTGTTTGCCTCTCTCAATGCATTTGCCCCATTGTTTTTTACAAATTCATCAAAACATCAGACAGCATTTATGTGAAAAACCAGGATGCACGTGTACTGTCCTTTACAGAGTGAAAAGTTTCTTGTACAGATTTTGTTCAAGGCACTCGGCTCAGTGTTCATTTGTCTACAGAGGAAGCAAACTTCTTGAGTGAAAGTAACAATTCCTTCAGATGCTTAGTTATATGTGACAGGATGCGTGTTTTTCTTGTCCAGGCATGACTTTCTTTTAGACACATTGTAACACAGATTTCTTTTTAAAGGGTGCTTTCTTGCTTAAGAAATATTTGTATGATATAAGTTGTTACACTTAGAGCCTTTTGTTATGTATAAGCACTGTTTGGTGTATGGATTTTATTTTATTTTTTAAAATTTCTGAGCAGGAAAACACTGTTAAACAAAACTATTGGATTAATCAAACAGTTTATATCCTAGTGTAGAAAATAGGTATTAAGCTATAATCCAGGAGCAAAAGCAGTGAAATAAAACCTGTCCTGCATTCATCTAAACCACAAAATTAGAAATATTCCTATTTCTGTAGTACACAAAAAAGTACTAAAAAGCTTCTGGAGCCTTATAAGTCAATAAGAAAAGGAGTACTTGTGGCACCTTAGACTAACCAATTTGAGCATAAGCTTTCGTGAGCTACAGCTCACTTCATCGGATGCATACTGTGGAAAGTTTAGAAGATCTTATTGTATACACACAAAGCATGAAAAAATACTTCCTCCCACCCCACTCTCCTGCTGGTAATAGCTTATCTAAAGTGATCACTCTCCTTACAATGTGTATGATAATCAGGGTGGGCCATTTCCAGCACAAATCCAGGGTTTAACAAGAACGTCTGGGGGGGGGGGGATAGGAAAAAACAAGGCGAAATAGGCTACCTTGCATAATGACTAAGCCACTCCCAGTCTCTATTCAAGCCTAAGTTAATTGTATCCAATTTGCAAATGAATTCCAATTCAGCAGTTTCTCGCTGGAGTCTGGATTTGAAGTTTTTTTGTTGTAAAATAGCGACTTTCATGTCTGTAATCGTGTGACCAGAGAGATTGAAGTGTTCTCCGACTGGTTTATGAATGTTATAATTCTTGACATCTGATTTGTGTCAATTTACTCTTTTACGTAGAGACTGTCCAGTTTGACCAATGTACATGGCAGAAGGGCATTGCTGGCACATGATGACATATATCACATTGGTGGCTGTGCAGGTGAATGAGCCTCTGATAGTGTGGCTGATGTTATTAGGCCCTGTGATGGTGTCCCCCGAATAGATATGTGGGCACAGTTGGCAACGGGCTTTGTTGCAAGGATAGGTTCCTGGGTTAGTGGTTCTGTTGTGTGGTATGTGGTTGCTGGTGAGTATTTGCTTCAGGTTGGGGGGCTGTCTGTAGGCGAGGACTGGCCTGTCTCCCAAGATTTGAGAGTGTGTTGGGTCATCCTTCAGGATAGGTTGTAGATCCTTAATAATGCGTTGGAGGAGTTTTAGTTGCGGGCTGAAGGTGACGGCTAGTGGCGTTCTGTTATTTTCTTTGTTAGGCCTGTCCTGTAGTAGGTGACTTCTGGAAACTCTTCTGGCTCTATCAATCTGTTTCTTCACTTCCGCAGGTGGGTATTGTAGTTGTAAGAATGCTTGATAGAGATCTTGTAGGTGTCTGTCTCTGTCTGAGGGGTTGGAGCAAATGCGGTTGTATCGCAGAGGTTGGCTGTAGACGATGGATCGTGTGGTGTGGTCAGGGTGAAAGCTGGAGGCATGTAGATAGGAATAGCGGTCAGTAGGTTTCCGGTATAGGGTGGTGTTTATGTGACCATCGTTTATTAGCACTGTAGTGTCCAGGAAGTGGATCTCTTGTGTGGACTGGACCAGGCTGAGGTTGATGGTGGGATGGAAATTGTTGAAATCATGGTGGAATTCCTCAAGGGCTTCTTTTCCCTGGGTCCAGATGGTCATGTCATCAATATAGCGCAAGTAGAGTAGGGGCATTAGGGGACGAGAGCTGAGGAAGCGTTGTTCTAAATCAGCCATAAAAATGTTGGCATACTGTGGGGCCATGTGGGTACCCATAGCAGTGCCATTGATCTGAAGGTATACATTGTCCCCAAATGTATTTTTTCATGCTTTGTGTGTATATAATAAGATCTTCTAAACTTTCCACAGTATGCATCCGATGAAGTGAGCTGTAGCTCACGAAAGCTTATGCTCCAAATAAATTGGTTAGTCTCTAAGGTGCCACAAGTACTCCTTTTCTTTTTGCGAATACAGACTAATACGGCTGTTACTCTGAAACTTATAAGTCAATGTGAATTAAACACTTAATTTCAAAATCAATATATTCCAAGGATACTTACTATGCAACAAAACGTAACTTAGAGAATATTTTTCTTCAAGGCAGTGTGGCCTAGCGGATAGAGCACTAGACTGCGACTCAGGAGATGTGGGTTATATTCCTGGCTCACGCACTGGCCTGTTGGGTACTATGGGCAAGTCACTTCATCTATCTGTGCCTCATTTTCTCCATCTATACAGTGGAAATAATGATGCTGAACTCCCTTGTGAAGTGCCTTGAGATTTATGAACAAAAAGCACTATATAAGCTCTGACCAGGGTCCCAGTGCAGGCCAGCTGAGGTCACTCAATTAGGGTGAACTGCAGAGAATGGGACAGACAATCCCCCAAAAGCTGGTGGATATTCCAATACTTAAATTTACCTAACCAGCATAAAACAGCTGCTTTATTACCTTACTGGTTACTCAGAAGTCCAAAACAACACAGTTCCCTTAAAGTGATCCAGCCTCAGGCCTCCATTCAGGTACCTAATTCAAATACGATGATTTCTGAAAATCTTCTTTGATCATATAAAAGAAAAGGTTCTACCAATCCCAAAGGATCGGACACATTACCTCCCAAGCTATTGAATATTCCAGATCTTACCCAAATACACACTACAGCTAATTCTTATTAACTAAACTAAAATTATTAAACAATGAGAGTATGGTTAAAAGGTCAATATACATACAGACATAAGTTCAGTTCACTGAGGTGCAGAGATGGTGAGCTGTTTTAGTTGCAAAGAGTTTTCAAAAATAGTCCATAGGTTATAGACCAGTGTCCAAATATCATATTCAGGGTGTACCAGCATAACTGGGACCTCAGTCTTGCGACTCAAACTTTCCCAGTTGAAGCCTAAGCAGATCTGAGATGAACAGGATCAGGACCCAAGGATTTTTTATACAATTTCATGTCCTTTTTAACAAGTTGGAGTTCCTCTGGGAACAAAAGGTAATTAGCAGGACTTTGAAGGAGGTCCATCCCTGGTACTTTGCCTTATGTTAATTCATATAGCTATTTGCTTGTTCCTCCACCATTCACAGATGACTTGCTGTACATTTAAGAGAGATGAATACAGAGATATCCCATGTTTACAATTCATTTAAATGCCAGGATGCTCTTTTGATCTCTGTATTAAGAGTACAACATTAATAGGGACTGTTGATTACATTGTTGACCCTATTCATATATATGTAAATACACAAAACTTCAAATATCTCCCCACATGCCTTTTGAGGGTTATTTATTTTGCAGGTTGTTTAACCCTTTCTAGCCATGCGTCACATAAGCGTGAAGTAGTACTCCTATGCAGTCTCTTTAGGTTCATGGCTGGGCCTCAGATGTGCTGTTAGCACTATGGACTTGCTTTTCAAAACCACAGAGCACCCACAATTCCAGTTAAAGTCAATGGGAACTACAGTTGCCAACCGTTCTGAAAATCAGGCCCTCTTAGTGTATTTCTGATCCTTTTTTCCTTGATAGGCTTTTTCTTTCTCTTCTCCATGTATTAACCTGTGTGATCCTACCAACTGTTCTAATTTCCATGAATGGAGTTGAAGACTTCACTGTAATGCCAGCATATTAAACTGGCAGTGGGAACCCCCTGAATCTGGACTCTGGAATTTGATTGCACAATTGTCATTTGAGACATGCACACTGTATATTAAATAGGTCATTAGCACACATTTATATAAATGTCTGAAGTGATTTAAAAACAGTGCAGGCATTCATTAAGTAACTACCATGTGATCTTTTGAAGTCAAATATGGAATAAATAGCCCAACCTTTCAAGCAACTTCACAAAAAATTGTAAAATTCTGGCTCTCACATTCTATTAAGTAGTACAGAACTAAGTTATTTAATACACACACCTTTGATCTCACAAGTGGAATCTGGATAGTAGTTTAAAATGTCATAGAAAATTTTCTCATCCCCTTATTTCCCGTAAGTAACCATGGGATAGTACATTTTCTTTATAATCAGAACTTCAGTTTTAGACTAAAAGCTTGTAATTGATTAATACTGTAATCAGTTTGCAGTAATTACTGGATTTATTTTTCCTTTGATTGCAGGGCCACAAGTTGTTGGGGATTTGTTCCTTGAAGTGATTCGAGCCTTTTATTCTTATTGCCAGGATGCCCTGGGTTCTGATCTTAAACTTAGCTACAGTCAAAGTGGCAATGTACTTACAAGGTATACCGTAACCATTTTCACCTAATAGTTGAAATTGTATCTTTCATAAGAGAGCTTACTAAAGTAAACTATTCAGTAATCACATTGGGTAAATCTTACCTGTTTATTAATAACATAAGTTCTAACAGTGTCTTTTTGATGTAAACAGGCTGAAAATCATTGATTTTTTTTTTTCCAATCTCTCTTTTATTTTCCTTTATATTTCCTACCTTGAGTCTCCTTTGGCATCACAGGGTTTTTCTCTTCCAACCAAGAGAATTTGAGATCATTGATTTAGATTCTTGGCTGATAACATCAGATTTATGTGTGCAGTGTTACATACATAAATACATACACCCACTGTGCCTCTCTAACATCAGATTTACTACATAAAATGTATTGATAGAACTCAACTTTTTAGTCCACAAAATCAAATTAAAGGTTTAAAGATTTTTCTTGGCTTCAGAAACACTTGCAAAATTTAGCTATTCCAAAATGGTTGGTTTTAATTTTTGAATTAAGGAACTTCATGTCTCTTCTTCAGGCCAACTTTCTAAGAACAGATCAAATAATACAAAAATGTGTATGCTTGTTGTTTAGTCTTCACTGATCATTTGTTTGTTCTTCTTACAGTGCGATCAAAGAGAATAGAAGTGCCTCAGAAATTGTTAAAACAGTCAACTTGTTGATCACATCCCTAAGTACAGATTTTCTATGGGATTATATGACCAGATGTTTTGAGGACTGCTTCAGGTAGTTATGCTGTCTGGCGTTAATGCAAAGATAAATTAAGAATTACATAGATAGGACAACAGCTAGGACAACAGAAGTGTCAATGAAAGATTCAAATGCCAGTGTCATGATCCTAACCAAAGGGGCAGAGAGATGCATGGTTAGATACTGAACTAACCATCTAATGTAAATAGTTAAATCTGAGGCAGTTGTTTATCTGTCTAAATACAAAATAAACTGCCATGGTTTGGTCACTCTTTCCAAAAAGCAACATGGTTGTTTTCTGGAGAAAAAAACTGCATGTTCATAAGTAGAAAGCAAGGAGATCACATGGGATAAGATCATACTTATCCCCTAGGATGAGCTTTCCTGGCCACTTGTTTTTTTTCAGTTAACGTACATAAAATACAGCATGCAGCAGCCTCCCCATATAGAAAAATCTGGACTAGTGTCTTCTCACATGCTATGTAGAAATAAATTAATATTCTTTAAGAGGCACACAAGGTGGCCAATATTTTGTTTTTTATAATAGGTGAACCTATTTTACTGTAATCAAAATTTTAACGTGAAAGTGCTTCCTCCAAAGTGTGCAATTAAGTATGAGTGTGTTTTCATTCTAAACCTAATTAGGTAATTGAAAGGAGGTGTCATTTCAGTAAGCATAGTATTTAAGCACCATAACTAGTGCTTGAAATGAGCCAATATTTATTGGAATGGCATAATAGCACTCTTCCTTTACTCTACTCCTGTCTCTGTGAGTTTTATAAATTTGTCTTCAGAAGATGAAATTCCCAGAAAATATCCCTTTATATGCTAGGCTACTAATAGTTGGGGGTTTCCTCAGCACAGCAGAGAGGAATTAGACTAACAGGTAACGTTGCTGAGTATCTAATATGAGCCTTAAAGAAGAGAAGAATCTCGTGCTTATCTTGATTAAGATAATACAATGTGTTCTTGTACTTCTCAACTACCATATGGTAGGATTCTAAACTGTATACAACTTTGTGATCACAATAAAATGTTGATAAGAACTTGACTTAAATAGCCAAGCTGATGGTGGATACAAATCGGCCTTCTTGGCTTGTGTAGTTAGCACGGATGCCAATATAAAGTACGTTTAGGTTTTTTTAAAAACAAAAAAACCCACATCCTGCAGTAAATCGTGTATTTTGAAAGAACACACATTCTCCTTCAATACCAGGAATAAATCCATGCAGACAAGATACCTTACTGAGAATGTCAACACTCCTACGATTTCAGAGCTCTGCACACTACTGTTGTTCCTTCTTGATGTGATTCCTTTGGTAAGGCAAGTTTGACCTAAAGTTAATCATTCAGATCCTGACTCATTTTCTTTCCTTTTATCAGATAAGTTTCAGTTTCACAGAAGCATTGCTTTTATTTTGGTGGATACATTTTTATTTATTTATTTATTTTTATAATGGGGGAAACTATATTTTCATTTGAAAAGAATACCAATGAATAAATACACAATGCTTTGAGCCAAATCCTGCCCACTCTACTCGTGTGAGGAGTTCCATTCAAGACCACTTCATGCCATGTAAACCAAGAGTAGAACTTTGTTCCTAATCTTCTCAGCATGTATAAGAGTGAGGTGTTAATGGGGGGTTTACTATCAGCATTGTATGCAACACATCCTCCTAATAAGAATGGTTTTGAGCTTCTCAGCTAATAGGCAAATATCTTCGTAAGTTATCTGACAAACATATAAACTCCAGTCTCAGAATACCAGCACTTCTTGGAAAATCAATTGTGACAAAGCTCTGTCCTTGCCTCCGTGGGTCCTGCGTTTCCTGGCGGATTTCGCTAGCCTCAGAGGCTCACTGTGACCCTCCACGTAACCCTTCTTTCTCTAGAGACAAGGGTCACAGTCTACTGAGCCATTTTCATCATAAGCCAGCAAGGGAGGTGAGGAGAAATTATCCTTCCTTGCACAGTCTCTGTCTCCCAGTCTCAGTGATTAATCAGGGGGCAAAGGTGGCGGCGGGGAGAGCCCGGGCCCACCCTCTACTCTGGGCTCCAGCCCAGGGACCCTAATAGCATTAGTTATGATAGCTGATCTTTCAGAAACATGACATGTACAATTCCCTGGGCTACTTCCCGCACAGCAGCCCTCACTTCCTCAAGCTCCACTTCACCCTTACCTCAGGGCCTCCTTCCTTGTGCCTGATATGGTGTGTACTACTCAGCCTCTCCAACAGCACAACTTCCTCCCACAGCTCCTGACATGCACACCCACCTGACTAACTGGGAGGCTTTTAACTAGTTTCAGCCAGCCCCTGATTGGCTTCAGGTGTCCCAATCAACCTAGCATTCTCCCTGCCTTCTGGAAAGTTCTTAATTGGCCCCAGGTGTCTTAATTGACCTGGAGCAGCTTCCATTTCACTTAACCTGGTACCAGGGATTTGTTGAGCCTGGAGCTAATATATCTATCTCCCACTACTTTTCTGTAGCCATCTGGCCTTGCCCCATCACACAATATATTGATTAGATGACTTACATACAAATAATGAACTTGTGAAAAGAGAAAATTACTGAAATTTTCTAATTATAACTGGATCCTTATAATAAAACAGTAATTTATTGAAATAGAAATTAGAACGGTCATGCATGAGTTATCAGTCTTGCAAAGTTCTGTATGCCCACTTGCTTGTGGGCGATTACTTTTCATTTTACTTGCCCATCAAAAAAAATTTCTTTAACTGTATCCTATTTTAAAGGATATAAAAGTCAGGTTTTTTTTCCACTTTGCTGCTTGGGTGGATCTGTTATTTGGGCTGTTTTGCAAGGCTATTATCAGTAGTCAAATTCCATTCAACACTAGGATCTGGTTCTACGTTCAGCACTGGGTGGAGTAATAGCACTATTTAAAGCAACCATATGCAACTTAACTCAATGTGCATCATATATTAGTCACATCTGTGCTCACTGAAGTTAGACTTTATATTAGGCAGCTTGACAATGGTAAAATCCATTTCTGTCTGCTAAGCTATTTAGCATTTAATTATTTTAAATCCCTGCTTATTTTAGGAACTTTACTCTGAAGTGCAGACTCAGTATCTCCCACAGATGCTCAGTTACATGGTACAGTCTCTTCTGGAGAATGTGGAGATTCTAAGTTTACCAGAACTCACTCATGCTTTAAAGACCTGCTTCAAAGTGCTTAGCAAAGTACAAATGCCTCCTGCCTACTTGGATAATGAGACTGGAAGTGGAAACTCGGTAGGTATTGCTGCAAGGCCTGTTGCATATTATTATAAATAACTATTCACAAATCAAGAGTGGTGTACTCACCTTATTTTAATAATGCAAATTATTTTATGGAATGCTACTAACTTTTCTACTCTAACTGAAATTTAGGTTACTCATTGCGGCAGTATATCTATGTAGGCCCCTTTCATACACTCTGAGTCACTTTGTGCTATGTGTCTGAGCTGTTCTCATTTTGAGAATCCACTCCAACCTTAGCTGACTTGTTGTCCAAGCCATGCAAAGGCATAGTATTGTCTAAAACTAGGATGTGGTGCAAACCCCTTTCCTGCTCCATCCCATCTGCCGAAAAGAGCCTGGTCTTCTGTGGACGCTACTCAATGCAGTGGTAAGATGCCCTGGGGCATTTGAAATAAAGAGTGCAAGTGGCCAGATCAAGCCCAGCCTTTTTGTTATCACGATTACCTGACCTGCTACAAGATGCACTTTAATACTACAAATGGTTAAACAAGCTCACAAGAACAGGGCAAATAATTTATGTGTGATAAGGTAGAAAACAAACTTCACAGTTTGCTAATGATGAGCAATAATACAAGCATAGAAATAAGTTAGAAACAATCAGACTTGGCAGTTGCTGCGTTATTGACGTTATAATCAATGGCATAACAAGGAAACCCTTTCCTTCCACACTTTATCACTTCTTAAATTTCCTGTTGGGCTACTATTGCGCAACATTAGATCATGAAGGTGCTGAACATGGCCCAGAGCCTCAGAGAGGAGGAGGTGTGAGGAATAGTTTTAAAACAAGTATAATTTTGTCTTAAAGGCAACAGAGCCGCTCATCAGTAGCCGCATCTATTTCATGTAAATATCTCTTTGGCTCCAACAATTGCCAGATAAGGAGGTTTATTCATAAATTCAGGAGATTCATAGATTCCAAGGCCAGAAGGGATCATTGTGGCCATGTAATCTGGCCTTCTGTATAATACAGGCCATAGAATGTTCCTCCCCCAAAAAGAGAATATTAGCTAAACAGCAATCATCAGCAGGACCATAACTCTTACAAGTCTATTGATACCACTTTCACAAAGCCACAGCACAAGTTATCAAGGCAGAAGGGAAGGGATTCCTGTCCTACACTCTTTTCCCCCTGCTGCCCCAAGTGTGATTTCAATTATTTAAAGTAACTCCAAAAATACAGTGTAATAAAATAGACACCCACTGCTTCCATTTCAGAGCCCATTGAAACAAGAAAATGGTGATATAACTTTAGAAACCAAGCCTGCAGTACAGAATGAAGATGACGCTGCTTTCGCTCCCCTCAAGTCTGAAGACAGTGGCATAGGTCTAAGTGCCTCATCCCCAGAGCTCTCTCAACACTTAGGATTGCCAAGAGTGACTCCTGAGAAGGATGATGTTTGGAAAAATGGAGGGAGTATTCAGAGGACTTTGCACTGTATCCAAGAGTTAGTTGATAAGTTTGCTAGTAAATACATTTTTGGGGTGCATTTACAAGACCCAGGAAATGGCAGAATTTCGATAGCAAACATGAGCGTAGGAGAGAAGAAAGAAAATAATTACAGAGTTGCTGAAAATGCTAGCAAGAAAAAGAACCCCTGGGAAGGAAAGCAAATTACCGTACCTCAGTTTAAACAAATGCTTTCAGACTTGTTCACAGTTCGAGGGTCACCATTTAAACAGAAAAGTCTGGAGCCTCTCTCCCCTGCAAACCATGACCTTGGTAGCAAAAAGGGAAAAGAAGAAGAATGGGACATTGACCAGGTAATGCTTGACTTGCGGGACATGAAAGAAGACTGCAGAGAGGCCTTTGCTGCTGCTTGTCACCTTCTACTGGATTGTACTACCTTCCCAGTCTACCTTTCTGAGAAAGAAACAGAACAATTGTATTTATCTCTGTTTCAAGTTCCTGGTAAGAATTGTCTTTAGACAAATAACTTCAGTGTCCCAAAATGTAAATTGTACTGCAAACTAAGTGCACTATGTACTAGGCACAACCAAGAATGTGTACACAATATAATGTGACAGGGTGTGTATTATGAATGCAGTTATAGTGCATTTTGGGTATTTGGAGGGACATGGGAAGAGACTAAAGGCAAATTGCTTACTATGGCCAAGACATGCCAATATTAGAGTGCATCTTATGTTTTAGAATTGAGCTTGTGTTGCAGTTTTTAAATCCACTTTGTTCTCCTTTGAAATACGTTGGTGTTCCGGTCCTGGATAAAACAATTCGCCCTACCCCCTCAGGGTTCCCTGCGGAAAGAGTCAACACAGGCTAACATTGTAATATCAGAACAATTTGCATAGTTAGGGCTGGTTCCCATTGACAGTTCAGATATCCTCTTCCAGGGGAGTAAGAGTGGGCCTTTAGGAAGGACAGGCTTGTGGTGGACACAGGAGTGAGGAAATGGGAGACCTGGGTTCTGCTTCTGGCTTTGCGACAGATTTCTCATCCCAGTAAAATGAGGATAATACTTACCTGCGCCCTGGGCAGTTGAGTCTTCAACGTTAGAGTTCTTTGAGATGCTCAGAGGGAAGACACTTCAGTTATGTAAAGTGTTATAATTAAAGGGTTTAGAGTCATACAGCGTCTGAGTTCCCAGAATATCATGTTGGAGTCAATATAGGCATTCTTGGTTCCAATCTGACTTTTAGGGCTTTTTACTCTCTATAGTCCATACAAAGTAAACAGTTTCCAGGGAAACAAAAAGAACCTCACTCCCAAATCAGAGAATTTGTAGTAAGGAAGGGAGGGGTGAGTAACTTTCTATAAGAGAGTTCATACAGAAGCTACACGAATAGGAGAAAGAATAACGTTAATTTGAAAAAAATTACATCTTCATGCACATTCTTAATTTTCAGATTGGTTGGTCTTTTTTCACTTGATTGTGAGAGGAATGTCTGGGCTCAGAGTAGATCATGAGGAACTAGCATTCTTCTACAAGTATGGATTTGTCAGGGGGGTTTTGTTACTAAAAATCCAAAGCCTTATATTTGTAATTATTACCAAATCTTGTCAGTGGCTTTCCTGTTACAATTTTTGAGGTGCTTGTGTTTTAGGACTTTTATATTTAGTTAGTTCTAATTGTACCCCAACATCTCTCTCTCTCAAACAAATTAGTCTAGCTGTTAATGGACGTATCATGAATGTAACAGAATATAAAATGAAAATGTGTGCATTTGGTGGGGAGGTGCTGAGAGGATGACGCTCTTGGTAGAATGTTGAGATTTGCTATGTTGTTTAGCTGTTTTAATGTTTTTTCCTAGTCTTTTGGGCTGCTTCATGATAACGTAGTGGATAATAAAATTTAACTGGTGTTAGAAGTGCCTAAAATATATGTATAAATGTTTTTTAATTTAAAAGAATAAAAGTGTAGTACATAACATATTTTAGTAGGTCAAGCTATTGCTACACATTGAAATATAAGAGTCGTTATAAAGCTCATGATTTTGTGCAGCCTAGAAGGGAAGGTAAATTCCATGGCATCTTCAGATTTGACAAATGTCTGATAAAGTAATCTAACGTTTAAATGTTATAAAGGCATTTTTTCCCTCTGTCTTCTCTGAGGAGGTTGTGATACCAGCTTCCCTCTGTGGCTTAAATCCCTAATGACGATATGCTGCTGCGTAAATGACTGCTACGTTCAGAATGTGTCCATCTCCACACTGCTTGAAGTTATCAACCATTCTCAGTCACTGGCACTTGTGATTGAAGATCGAATGAAGCGGTATAAAATCTCTGGACACAACCCCTTCTTTGGGAGACTGCAGATGGTCACAGTTCCTCCCATTGCTCCTGGCGTTCTAAAGCTAATATCGGAGAAAACAGACTTCTATCAGGTGTCAAACTCTTTACTGTACAAATATACTTTAGCTAAAATATATGTTAGTCATAATTAAATGGATTTTCTGGGATAATTCTAACACAACATTGAAGGTAGTGCCTTCATGTCTACTGGAGAGTCTCATGTATGGCATAGTTATACACACTCTGACATAACTTATGTCTCTTGTAATGGATCATGGCTGATATTTTCAAAAGTCAGTGGAGATTTTTAGAAAATTTCTTGTGCACAGATTTAAAGATCTCTGAGTTTGAGGGTGGATGCTCAGCACTTTTGGAAAATAAAGACCCAGGTGTCCCAAGTGGGGCATCAAACATCACTAGTCACTTTTTGAAAATCTTGATCCCTAACTCTAAATGTCTTCAGTTGATTTTGTTTTTTGAACTTGAAAACTACAATTTGAAAGGATTTTATGCTCTTTTGAGCTCCCAGTATGAAAAATTAGTGGTGGTGGATAAAATGGGGGGGGAAAATCAAAGTACTCTCCTTTTTTTTTTTTTTTTTTTTTTTTCCCCCTTATGTGGAATAAAAATATTTCTGAAGGGTACCCTATCAGTAGCTGTTTGTGGTCCAATAGCCACTGTCAACTACTACTGTAAAAGAGCTTCACTGAGAGTTTTTAAACAGCTTCCATTTTATCTATTGATAATAGAAAGTAAGAATTTCACCTGGCTGGTGGGCCCCAAAATGCTGTTTAAAAGGCAAAACATAGGGGGCAGGAAAAGAAGTTTAAAATGGTTGCTTTTTTTTTTTTTTTTAACCTCATCAGTTTCTCTTACCTTTCCTGCAAAGCTAATGAACTGGGATAGGGGAAGCAGGAATAACAAAACAAGAACAAAACCGTATGGTAGAAATAGATGGGATGGAGGATAGTGGAAAAGAGACTGGATACCATTATCTAAAATTATATACTCTGGTAATAAGGTGGAAATGTTACACCTCTGCGTCACTGGATATTTAATCATAGATAGGATGTCTTCATTTGGATTATGGCTTTGGACAATCAGCATCCATATTATTCATAGACGAAATATTGAATCTAAATCCAATGGGTGTCTCTTTGATCAAATACCATAGTCATTTTTTTTATTCTGCAATATGTTATGATCTATCCCATGTTATTTATAGGAAATATTTCTAAGGACAACTGTAAAGTTATCTTAATATTTCTTTCTGCTTCAGCCCAACGTCAATTCTCAACTCTTTGTAAAAGCTAATGTGAAGGGCAGTTGAGAGGCGTAGCTGGAAGGAGAGGTAATTTGAGAAGGGCATGTCTAAGCAGCTAGTTAGTTCTTAAAACGAAGTGCGGTGTGGGGGATATTCTAAATTCAATTCTTAAACTTTAATTGGGAGCTACTGTTTAGTCATGTGAGGCAAAGATGGCTCTATCACATTACCACTTCTTTCAACTTTGTTCCTCTTTGTATGCCAAAGTGGTAAAACCATCCCAGTGTTCCATTTCTTACGTGTGTGCCACTTTTGTGTTGCAATTTTTGGTATTATTTATATCATCTGAATTATGAATGTTTAGGGTTGGGATTAAAGTTAGAAATGGAAGCAGAACTCTGCTTTCCTCACCCGTTAGTGCACAAACATGAGTTGATTGCAGCTCCAGGACAGTGCTATTGTGTTCCCCTAGTTCCGGATTTGTGAATCAGCCTCTTGCTCTTCCCTAAACTGAGAATATGTAGGATAGGAAAATATGAACTACCCTTTTCACAAATACAAAACACTTTAGTGTTTATACCAAGCTTTTAAACCAGTGGGGGGGTGGTACAATGTATTTTATCTGTTCCCCCAGAGAGTCGCTCAAGTGCTTTGGAATCAGCTGAA
This sequence comes from Lepidochelys olivacea, assembly GCF_965140295.1. Taxonomy (NCBI): domain Eukaryota; kingdom Metazoa; phylum Chordata; order Testudines; family Cheloniidae; genus Lepidochelys; species Lepidochelys olivacea. Next base: position 164,655,636 of record NC_140411.1, on the reverse strand, counting down.
CAAAGAGACAAGGGAGCACCACATCACCTGTGTGGAACTGTTTTATAGGCTGCACTGCTTGGCTCCATCAGCTAATATTTGTGAAGATATTATTTGTCATACGCTATTGGATCACGATAAAGTAAGTCCTGTATTTCCTAGGCTGCCTCATTATTGTAGTGTCTTACCTCTGGTTCCAGCCAACCTTCAGCTCCCTAGCCATATAGCTTCAGGGCTTCTCAACCCCTGCTTCTCTGGAGACCACAGCTGAGAATCTCTATCACTCCTCCCTGTGGTGAATTCCCTCAGGGTCTCTGGATGAATCAACATAGGACCCATCTTAGTCATTGGATGCTATACACTTTCCCTAAAATCACAGATTCTCCAAAGTTAGCAATCCTTCACAGCATTTCTAAATATTTTCCAGATCCATCGGTAAGTCTGAAAACACTTTGAGCTGGACGTTGACTTATTCTTCCCAACCTTATGTTCTGATAAGTCATTTGACCCTGTGTCTGAGACAGCACTGAACAGCTCCTAGACCAGGCAATAGTCAAACTGTATTTAAAATGAGCCAATTCCCTTTAGCAATTTCATTTCCCTATTTTCAAGATCGATCAGTTCTTTCTTAGTTTTTCTGACAGCTAACATGTAAATTAAGTAAAAGGTCACAACCTGATGCTAATCTATAACCGCAGTCTTAAACATTCTACGATAGATTTTTATATATAGCTATATCTATCTAATCTGCTTTCACAATTCTGAAACTTCTTATATATTAAGATCTATATAGGGGTTGTGGGTATCTGAATAGTCAAGAGTTTGAAATCCTATATTTTAGACTCTTATACACATTCAGGGATGATAATCCTCAGTAAGGTCTGCCTACTAATAACAGTCCCTTCGTATCACCCTTCTTTGTCATCCAACCCCCAATAACTCAAGAGATTAAAATACTGTAAATGGGAATTCCAAACATGTCTTTTCTTTGAAATCATCAGCTTTATTGTGCATTAGGTGCTTTTTTGTTTTGATTGCCTTGGGTTGTGAGTGCATGGCAGGAAAATGACATTGTATGTTAATCCTATCTAGAAATGGAAAAACAGGTGCAGAATTCTTAAGATTTTAGAAGTAATCTATGCAATAAGCATTTTTTTTACTAGAGCCTTTTAAATTCACTAAACTTACTACATGTACCTCAGAATCAAAAAGTTTCTGTCTTCTTCTGTAAAGGGGACAAGGCTGGAGGCACTGTTCAGATTCTCTGTTATATGGCATTTGACCAGAGAAATCCAAGGCAGCAGAGTCACTTCCCACAATCGATCCTTTGACAGGTATTGCTGTACTTTGATTTGCCTGGCTTAATGTTTATATAAATATATTTAGGGAAATTATACTTTTTTTGCTAGAAAAAAAAAATCTCCTGGACAGTCATGAACCAAAGTAAGGCCGTCAAATATTTATTTATTTTTAACTTAAAAATAAAACCCCCTATTTGTGTTGGTAACACACTCTCACCCAAAGTAATAAAGTACTTGTGCTGTGGGGGTTTTTTGTTTGGTTGGTTTTGTTTTGTTTGGTGCTTCAAGGGGAGGAGTTTGGAGTTGCTTTCCGTGTTGTCAGCAAAGAGTGAACAGCTGAGGCCCATCTTCTAATAGGAGTGGCTTCCTACATCAAGAAGATGGGGCCTTTCCCTAGGAAAGGATAAAAGGGCCCGGCAAAAGCAACTACATTCAAAATATTGTTAAAGTAATGCAAGGGTGGCATGTTACTCATTGTGCTCCTCAGTCTTATACAATATGAGCCAAAAATTTCAAGCCTTATGAAGTAGGAGAGGATATTATAAAAACGTTCTCTAATTGGAGATAGCGTGTGTGCAATATACACACACATAGTATGTTTTGCCTTGCTCCTGCAAACATGTGCTCGACTTTGAACTCAGTGGCACTACTTCTGGGTATTGGAATTACTATCAGGAGTAAAGCTGAAACATGGGCAAGTATTTGCAGGAGTGGAGTCTAAAAATGTGTTGTGAAAGAGGGCTTGTAATTTTACTTCTCCTTTGCAATTTCTCCATTCAGATCTCTGTTTGTGGTGTTGGACAGTCTAAATTGTTCAGATGGTGCAATTGGTGCCGCAGCACAGGGCTGGTTGATACGTGCTCTCTCACTTAATGATGTTGCACGAATTCTTGAGCCAGTACTATTGCTGCTTCTTCATCCAAAGACACAGCGCACATCCATCCATTGCATCAAACAGAAGAATTCAGCAGGTAAAGCTGCTCTCAGGCTGAAAATGTAACTGTTTGAGTTAAGTCAATTAACAGTTAGTCACTGTCATAAATATAAAGGGAAGGGTAAACCAGTTTAAAATCCCTCCTGGCCAGAGGAAAAATCCTCTCACCTGTAAAGGGTTAAGAAGCTAAAGGTAACCTCGCTGGCACCTGACCCAAATCACCAATGAGGAGACAAGATACTTTCAAAAGCTGGGAGGATTGAGAGAAACAAAGGGTCTGTGTCTGTCTGTCTGTATGCTGCTTTTGCCGGGGATAGACCAGGAATGGAGTCTTAAAACTTTAGTAAGTAATTTAGCTAGGTATGTGTTAGATTATGATTTCTTTAAATGGCTGAGAAAAGAACTGTGCTGAATAGAATGACTCTTCCTGTCTGTGTGTCTTTTTTGTAACTTAAGGTTTTGCCTACAGGGATTCTCTATGTTTTGAGTCTAATTACCCTGTAAGGTATCTACCATCGTGATTTTACAGAGGTGATTTCTTTACTTCTATTAAAAGTCGTCTTGTAAGAAAACTGAATGCTTTTTCATTGTTCTCAGATCCAAGGGTTTGGGTGTGTGGTCACCTATGCAAATTGGTGAGGATTTTTCCCAAACCTTTCCCAGGAAGTGGAGTGCAAGGGTTGGGAGGATTTTGGGGGGAAAGACGTGTCCAAACTACGTTTCCCAGTAAACCCAGTTAGAGTTTAGTAGTGGCAGTGGAGATCCAGGGACAAAGGATAAAATTAATTTGTACCTTGGGGAAGTTTTAACCTAAGCTGGTGAAAGTAAGCTTAGGAGGTTTTCATGCAGGTCCCCACATCTGTACCCTAGAGTTCAGAGTGGGGGAGGAACCTTGACAGTCACCTTACTCCATTTTAAGCCAGTCTTTGACCTTAGGTGTCATACTCTTCAGTTTGAGGTGTTTCCTTATAAGCAGCGATGCCAGCTGCATATATCACTCTTCTCAGTTACACCTCTAATAATGCTTAAACGCAGTTATAGAGTAGGTCATACCTTTTTAAAGGTATAAGGCCCATCAGTATCTTCTTTTGGGTTAGCATTTCTGCAAAAGAAGCTTCTAGACCTCCTAATAGTTGAATTGCTTTTTTTAATCCAGCTATCTGTTTGCATAACAGTTTTTCTACCTTGTTTCCTATCTAATTGACTTGCGAAACATCATCGTTCTCACTATTTACATTATAGTAGCACCCAAAGGGAGTCTCTTGTGCCAGCTGCTGTGCAATCATAGAAGTAGACATGGTCATTGTCCCAAAGAGTTTACAGTCTGAGAAGGTTTATGGTATCTCTGACTTGTACAATTCCATCATAAAACATAACTGCTCAATGAAATTATTTCCTTGGCATAAATAAGATTTTTAACTTTTAATGTAAAGTCAGTTACTTGATCACCATTACATTTTCTCTTACAGTTTGTCTTTCAGCATAAAGGCTATTGAATGTTTTAACTGTAATAATAAACACTAATTTTTGAAATCTTCATATTTTTTTCAGAAGACTTGCATCATTGGTTTAGCAAGAAAAGTGCCTCTTTCAAAGAGTCATTTGGAGCCTCTGTGCTACATGAAAGCAGTTCTGAAGAAAACATACCAGTGAGCCAATTTACAACTGTGGACAGGGAAGCTATTTGGGCTGAAGTGGAAATAGATCCAGAGACATCTCAGCTAAAAAATGGACTGCCTGAAAACGAACTCTCTCACTGTACAGAAACTCCACAGGATACCAGTGGTGATCATGATAACAGTGAACACACAGAATCAGCAGATACCAGCACAGGACATATTGATAGTGAAAATACATCATCTTTTTCTCCTTCTCTGGATCCACAGGAAATGAGCAATGAGGAGAACTCCAGAGCTACAATCGACTGCAGAGAAAACATGAAGAATGTTAGTTCATCTAATGCTTTCCCTCTTCATGGCTCCAAACCCAGTACTACATTAAATCTTGTGCGTGCAGACTCTGAGAAAACTCAAGCGTCGGAATCACTATCAAGTGATGAGGAGGTGGATTTGGAACTCCAAGCGATTACAACTTCTAGGCTGCTCAAGCAGCAGAAAGAAAAACAAGAGATGATAGAGGCTCTGTTTAAACACATTCTCTTGTATTTTCAGCCTTATGATTCCAAGAGGGTTTTGTATGCTTTTTCTGTGCTAGAGGCAGTACTCAAAACAAACCCTAAAGAATTCATTGAAGCTGTGGCCAGTACTAGCATGGATACGAGCTCTACAGCTCATTTAAATCTCATCTATAATCTTCTAGCTCGGCACCAGGAAACTCTTGTGGGACAGAGCTTTTATGGTAAGCTTCAGACTCAGTCACCAACCATGTGTCCCCATTCTTTATTAATAGAATTGCTGGCTTACCTCTGTTTGAGTTTTCTGCGCTCTTACTATCCATGTTACTTGAAGGTAACCCACAAAGATGTGCTTGGCAACAGAGATGTCCAAGTCAAAAGTGTAGAAGTCTTGATTAGAATGATGGTGCAGCTGGCCACAATGCTAAAGTCAGCAGAAAACAAGAATATCGAGTTTATACACAACTTGCTTGGAAGATGCAAAATTCAAGAGTTTGTTCTTCTTTCTTTGTCTGCTTCTATGTATACAAGTCAAAAACGGTATGAACTGATGACATCTGATAAAATTAATAGTGTCATCGAAGAGAGCCTCTTTGAAGAAAGCCTTATCAATTTTGGGCAAGATCAGATATGGAGTGAACACCCCCTTCAGATTGAGCTGCTGAAGCTTTTGCAAATATTGATTGCCTTGGAGCACCATCTTGGACAGACACATGAGGAACTGGAGAACCAGCCAGACCTATCGAAGGAATGGCAACGAGCTCTTAATTTCCAGCAGGCTATTAGTGCAGTGCAGTATGTGCATCCACACCCAATAACTTCACAAGGATTATTTGTCTCTGCTGTAGTTAGAGGTTTGCAGCCAGAGTATGGCTATGGGATGCATCCATCTTGGGTAGGTTTAGTCACGCATTCTTTGCCATACTTTGGGAAATCTTTAGGCTGGACTGTGGCACCATTTATCATACAGATATGTAAAAACCTGGATGAACTTGTTAAACAATATGAAAATGAAACTGTGAAGATGTCTGTGAGGTAAGATTCTTAAATGCAGAGTTTTGATATTTTAACTATTCAGTACAAAATACTGATAAGCTTATTTTCTCAAACCTCATACTATTGTCTAAAGTATTCTAAAATTACTTTTTTTTGTCTGACAAGTTATTTTAAAAGCTTTGCTTTCTGATACCTCAGCAGTTAGAACATAGAACCAAATACTCTTTTGACCATAGTAGTCATGTAAAGAATGAAAATATCCAATTGTACTATTAATAACTTTTGTGTTCTTCTCCAAAGTGTAACTTCTAAAAGGGAGAACATTACGCCAGATTATCCTCTGACACTTTTGGAAGGCTTAACAACCATTGGTCATTTTTGCCTTTTGGATCATCCTAATCAAGCCAAAAAGGTAGTAGACTGCTTCTTATTACTTCAGTAGATATCTGTCTCCAAATGCCAACCATACGTTTGACAGTTTGGCCTCAATTCAGCAAAGTACTTACGTTCTTGGCTGAATCATGACCATTAATGTCTATTATTGTGGGCCCAAAAATGAGAGGCGGTTACCATAGGGATAGCAGAATCTCCTTCCATGTAGGAAGAGGAACATGCTTGTGTAGAGGAGAACCCTCTGCTTGCAGATGATAAGGTAACTATTCTCTCACCCCAACTCAGTGTGTGCTGACAATAAATATATTTGGATTATTGGACACTACTCGTTTATGGAAAAAGTACAATATTCTCAAATTATTCTGAAGTAATTTGTATGTGTGAAGAAAGAAATGTGAATGTCATGCTGTCAAAAAAGCTATAAAGGCATTTTTTCTAAAAATTTCTCTAGAACAATATGAATTTTACATTTATAAATATAAATATATTCAGTATGCTGTTAAATGAAAGTGAGTGAACAAAATTTGTACATCTGAAAAACCGCACTGCAGACAACTCTATATGCATCCTTTTTTCTCACTTTTTTTTCCTTATATTGCAAAACCAGAACAAGTTTAATTTGATCTTCCCCACCCAAATACTCATGCATTTTGTGGCTCTATTCCCAAGTTACTTTACTTCATTTGTTTAACTGGAAAGTTGCCACAGAATAAATAATCAGAAGTATATTTAGTGGCATGTATTCTAAATGAGAATGTATTTCACGCTCTTTTTTTTTTGTTACAAATTATGTGGAAAATGGAGATATGTAGTTTGCACCATGTATTGGAAGAGGATATGGTCTCAAACAGAGAAATGAACTCTTCAATCAAAAGCAAAATCAGTAGAATGTTATACTCTAGTTACACATACTTACCCATTCTGTAAGTGATAATAAAGTTCATAAACACAACAGCTGAATGATCTAATGTTTTGCAAAATTATTATTACAAAAGACTTCTTGGATGGAAAGCAGATGTCCGCACTAAAGATTGTGTAACAATATTAAGAATAATGAATCTGCATACACTTGAGTGTTTGTCCACAGAATATGTTGTTTAATATAGATATTTGTTTTCCTAGGTGTCCCCTATATCTGACCCCACAAACCTGAGAAATGCCAGGAATGCCATTTTGGAAGAATTGCCTCGTATTGTTAACACAATGGCCCTTCTTTGGAGCGTTATAAAAAGGGAAGACTCTCAAAAAAGACCAGTTGACTTTCTTGGAGCAACCAAAGGCTCTTCTTCAGTTTACTTTAAGGCAACCAAAGTAGGAATCCTTTCCAAGCACTCTTTCTCCCCTGCCCCCCATTATCTTTTGTGTAAAGTTCTTGTATATGGTTTTGCCATTCTCAAAATAGCAAAGTAGTTTTACAGTTTCTGAAATTTATAGGCTGCAGAGAATGTTCCTGGTCAAAGGTGCAGAATTCCTACTATAAAAGACTTGTCACCTTTTGTGCAAGTCAGTTGCAAGTGTCAGATTTCCAAACCTAAATTGATGCACAATTTGTATAAAATTAATTTGCCTTTTGGTGATTTTTTTTTCTGCCCCCTTTTTCCCATACATGTGCTTTTCGCCCCGCTATTAAATCCTCTTCCTTTCCTTGTATTTTTTTCTCCATTCTCTCTTTCAAAAACAAAACAAAAACACTGCAACCCAGAAACAAGGTGTCTGTCCAAATGAGTGTGAGAGAGGACCTCATGCAAGTTAACAGTTTCTGGCTTGTCTGGAGTGAACTTGAGCTATGCGTGCTCTTTCATTTACTTAAGTATTTAGAATTCGTTCTGCTTTTGTTTTGAATTGTAATAAGATTTTGCCATATCGATCAACATTTGAGTTTTAAAGCTGATGACATCATAAACATGACACAGCACACTGCATATTTTCCCCTTAACTACTGTTACACTCAGTTTTTGAATAACTGATACTGGTAAGATAAGTAGTATGTATGAGAGATAGGGTTTGTATAAATTTATCTTAATTTTTGATGATTGTATTGAAGTTAATCTTTATTTTCTTGAATAAGCTGTGAACTTTGCCCAGTGAAGCCATTCTAAATTTTCACCTAGTCAGCCTGTAACTGCCAGCTTCCCAATTCTTTTGTGGGCAGAAGAATGATGTGACAGTTTGTCATAGGTGTGATTTAAATTTTATTTTAAGAAATATTGGAGGGTGAATAAGAAGATTGGGTGAGAAGCTGTATTTTTGTTGAGCAATTACTTATTTTTTGTGGGCCTGTTGAGGCCCTCCATTACACATTGATGTGGTTGTCTACTCCATTGGGGGGGGGGGCGCGCGGGGGCATGGGCAACTTGCTTGAAAACAATTTTGTGTTTCTTCCTTTTTGAGTATATTTCCATGGGTGAAAGTTGTGGGGGCGATGGGTTTTTTTTGTTTTTAGTGGGGGATATGACCAAACAGACAGCTGCCTCCTTGGATGTTGGTTTCGGATTTGTACAGATTGTTTGTTTACTGTATTCATTCAATGAGCTAACTTCCAAGTTTGTTAGAGATGGAAGGTAGGAGCAGGAGGACCCAGAGGCGGATTGAGTAAACGGGCTTCTTTATTACGGTACTTGTTCCCCTCGACCCAATTGTTGAGTAACCCCCAAATTAATTACATCACACTCTTTTTTTATTTAAGTTAATATGTAAATACCCACATTTACTGCAATGCTGGCAAAACCTTTATTTAATAATAATAAATATTAATAGCTATATACTGAATATAATTAAACCCGCCCCTGTTTACAGCTTTAAGCATATTATACAGACATTTTACCTTGAAGATACATTTCATTGCAGTAATTGTAGCATAAGTTTCCTTAATCAGTAGTTCACAGGGGAGGGAGGAAGGGGCCATGACCCTGAGCTCCTTTATGTACCTGGGAGAAGAAGGAAGGGGGGAGATCACACTTTTTCCACACAAAGGGTATCCTTCAGACAACCATATTCCTTATGCAGCTGCAACGCTTATCTATTCTTAACAAGCAGAAGGGAAGGGAAGAGGATGGCAATTTTATCAAGCAAAGAAATAGTGCTTGCCTGTGCCTTATTCCCTATTACCATGATAGCAGTTACCCAGGTCTTTACTGAACCCTTACATACCCCAACAGAGTATGTAAGGGTTTTATTTTTAGACAGTTGTGGTAGTTGATCATTCGTTTACATTGAAGTATAATCCTTTGTTTTCTTTACTTTGTTTTTGCTTATCTGTTGCTTTGATAACATTTATACAAAGAATATTGAATCATTTTTTCTTTCAAGAAGCCACTCAGGTCAGAACAATTGGGAATCTGAGACACATATCTGGTTTACTGAAGAGCTCCTATACTCTTATAACCTTTTGATTCTTACAGGAAGAAGGCAGCAAAGAGTCCATTGAAGCAAATGAGAAAATGTAAAATTAGTGTTCCAGTTGTCCTCTAAACACAGTACTTACAGTTTCCTAAAAAATACTACTTAAAATGTATATTCTCTCTCTTCTTGGAATAGCCTTTCATTTCTCTGCCAAGCTGGCCCTGCCACTCTTCTCATGTCCTTCAAATCCTTTCTTCCCTCCTTGAAAACTCACTTTTCCATTAATTCTTACATTGCCCTCTTCACTAACTTCCTCATCCCATCCTCCTTTACTAAATTGTCATCCAATTCTCTACTCTTTCTAAAATATTTTATATATTTGTCATTCTATGTATACTACTAGTTTCCTCCTCCTCCTCCTCCCCCCATTTTACAGACATTGATTAATAATGAGGAAGTACTGTGTATGAAAAATGATTGGGCAGAGAATATGCATGATGAAAAATAGATTTTTGTTTTTGTTAGCTTTCCAGGATTTGAGATCACACCTTTTTAATAATGGAGGAGAATGAATCCATGAGAAATAATCTAAATTAACCTGAATCAAAAGTGTACAGTACTATTCTTTAATGATAGTATAACTTCTGAATCCCACATAAAAAAGCCACAGAATCTCCAAATGAACAATGAAGATCAGTCTTGAACGTTTTTGACAATGTTTAGCAATAACATATTAATCTCTTTTTTTATAGACAATAAAAAATAAAATTTTAGATTTCTTGAATCCGCTGACGCCACACCTTGGAGTCCAGTTAATATCAGCAGTAGCAGCAGTGTGGAACAACAAAAAAGCTCATAAGAATCAAAGTAAAATAAAGGTGAAGTTAAAGAAATGTTAATTCATATGATAGTTTCTTTTCTAATGAAAAGACAGAGGTTTTGTTCCTAGGTTCACTGCAAAGACCCACGTTTTGTTTTATTTTGGTTTTGTTGTACAAGTGACAAAAACAATCCATTAGATAAGAATTTGAATTCAATATAATGGTTAAAATTTAAAATGTGAAGACTCTAAGTAAATGGAACAAATATAAACAAATAGGAAAAATAAAGATTTTAATTTGCGTGTTGAAGAAAAATACTGAAAGAAGAAAATATTTTACTTAAAGAATCAAGAGACCATTTGTCTGGGGCATGACTTCTGTAACACAACCTGAAGACTTCTGTAACACAACCTGAAGAATTTCTTTCCCATGACAAAAATAATCTTACTGGCTTCCCCTTTTCTGGAAAAAGTTATTTTATTTTTTATAAAATAGTAGAACTTATTTACTTTGGTCAATACTTGGTGTTGGAAATGAAAATAGAAAAGTGAGTTAAATACCATTTTTTTTTTTAATTTATGTGCAAACTGAAACAGGACTCTCATTCTGCACATTATTACAATTTATTTTAAAATCTTATCTCAGATTTAAATAGCTGTCCGGAGAGTGACCTTTCTCTTTTGTGACTACTTTCAAGGTTTAAAAATTTGCATTCATTCCACGCTGCAACAAAAACACAACGTCGCAAACATTTTTGCAAAATGGAATTTGCAAAATAGCTGTATTCAGATTGAAAAGCTCAGCTTTTCAGTTTGTTCTGTCTCTCTGGTCAGACTTGAACAAAGGAATCGCAAAATCCTTTCCAGGAGACATGTAATTGAAAATATAAATCTCCATGAAATGTTTTGGCTTTGAAACAGCATGTTTTGACTAAATTTCATTTAGATGAAAATGTTCTGACCAGCTTTAGAAACAACTGCAAAGGAAAAGTTCTTGGATACCAAGGTGGTGATCTCCACTTTCATGCATAGATGCAAAGAACAGTTATCAGTAAGCACTATGTGCTGTGCCAAGCCAAGTCCAGCACTTTAATACCAAGCTATTTTGAGTTGTTGGAGCCCAGACAACTCCAGTTTTCCTCCATTGCTGTCCAAGGCTCCAGGTTAGAAACCTTTCCAGAGGAGGAAAGTTAGAGGTAGCTCCCTCTGGAGCCAAACATGGTTACTAAGTACAAGCCCTCTTCCTAATCTGCCTTAGTCGGAATGCATTGTCTCATTATGCACCCAGCCTACCAGGGCAGGTCAGAAAGAGAGAGAGAATGAGACCCAAACTCTGATCCCCTTGGGGGTCCTTTTATGATAACTTGTTGCGTAGTTCCTAAATCACCTATTTGAGTTTCATATGCATGTTTGCATGTGGTTAGTAGTGTGAAATGCTGTTTTCCTCCATCGTTCCCTGGTACATTGAACTTAATTATGTTTGTGTCATTTAGATTCTTCCAGTGGCAAGTGCATCTCAGCTTATTCTTGTGGATTTAGTGTGTGCACTTAACACTCTGAAGACTGACACTATATTACAGCTGGTAAAAGAAGTTGTCAAGAAACCATCCCAAATCAAAGGCGAAGAGGTAACTGCTAAAATAATACTCAGCTTTACTAGGTCTTCATTCTTCCAAGGTGTCCCTGAAAAACATCTCTGCTAACCTTATTAGATGGGAAAGAGGTTTTCAACATTCATTATTCTTTTTTTGTTACTGGTAATTATTATTAGAATTTGTTTCCTCATCATATTCTGTACCTGATTAAAGGTGTACTCAATGTGTATACAGTTTCTGATTTTCATTTTACAAGAGTAGTCGTTAGTTGTTTTTGTGTTACTTTGGCAGCACAAAGCTGAGGTAAAGCCAGCGTAACAGACTTCTTGTGCATTCTCCCAGCATAGAGGAATCTCCAGATTTCATAAGGCGAGTATAGTGGTTCTAGCCCCCTTGCTTTCAGCAAAGGGGGCATGGGCAGAGACCCATTCTGTTTGTCTGATCACTAGCTGCTGTAACAGCCTGGGGGTGGGGGGATTGTTTCCTGTCATTGCAACTTACAGCAGTCCTGATGCTGCACTAAGGCCTTTCCAGTGTAAAAAACACCTTGACCCCACTCCATCCTGGGGTACAGACGGGCAACTCACAGGGATCTGGCTCCATCTATTTTAAATTCATAGTTCAGATTATGAAAAATGAAATAACTCTAAGTATCTAACTTATTTTTTTCCATTTTATCCTATTGTATTTCTTGCATTTCACTCTGCTTGGATAATTTAAATATTAAGTTTCCCTTCAAGATTATCAGACATTTGCCAAGCACTTTGAGAAAGAAAAGAGCTATATAAGAACTAAGTATTTTGGTTAGTAGCTTCACTTTCTGGTTCTCATGGACTACAATGCTGATCTATCTAGGCTCCAAACACTTCTGGAGAATGTTTAAATCTAAATAAAATCTAACTTTTCATTGAAATCTTAACAAACATGAAAATATTTCTCTTCATATTAGGTTTGGTCAATCCTCTCTAATTTGGGGCCTAACCTATGTCCCAGTACTCTTGAGCCATTGAAACATTGGAGCAAGCATTAGAAACAGCATTTACAAAGCAGACACCAAAATTCCTCAGGTTTTTATGATGAGCCAATGTTTCCCTTCAAATTGAGTAACTTGCATAAAATAAACACCTAGAAACTGTAAATATGTGTGTATTAAGGTACAGTTGTGTGTATATGTCTGTAATTCAGCATAACAGAAATGGATACTTAACATTGGTACAATCATCCTGCCTATCAAACAGAAAACAAGCTTTAAACAAAATCTAATCCTAGTGAGTGTTTTAAAACTCGTTATGTAGTAATTTCATTAGTAAAACTTTTTGAGGGCCTTCCTTTTTATTAAATAAGACTGTTAAAATTGTAAGTGGAACTTAAGAGACCTTTGTCATCTGGTCTGGTTATCCAGGAAATGTAGGTTTCAGAGCTTTTTACAAAACTTCACTTCCCAGGTTCATGATAGCAGTTTGGCATAACAATGACTTCCAATGATTCTAGTTAGTGAGGTTGCTTCTGTGGTGATTCTGCTGTTTAACAAAGCCTGCCTTGTTACCATGCAGAGAGGTACATTTATAAGTATTTCTAGAGCTTTGGAAGAACGTATCTGGTGGACAGAAAGGATGTGTCTTGTTTTATTCCAGACTTCCCTAGCAAAAGTTCTGAACTACCTACTATATCTACACAGACAAGGCACAGCCTATCAGTCTAAGACTGGGAGACAGATTGCTCTCAGGGGGAAAAAAAAACAAGTCTCCCATTAAACATTGAGTCCTCTAACAGCTTAAATTTCATTTTGTTATAAAGCAAGAACATAATTCCTTGTTTTATTTTCAGAAATCTTCTCTAGTGGATATCCCAGTGCTGAGATTCAGCTACGCTTTCATTCAAAGGTAAGTAGGTTGTTACATAAAGTGATTTGCATTTAGCTACAAATGCTATTCCAGCAACTAACAGCTAGCATTATTACTTTAGCTTTACTTTGACTTTCATATCTGCTTGCCACAGGAAACCTCTACATCATCAGTGCTTACTGAAGCAGAACTGGACAACCACTACATTGTCAAATGACAGACATACGATTACTGTGTGGTGTGGTGTTCTGTGATTGCATTGATGTATTGGTGTTTGTGTCATTGTGACAGTGTCGTTGTGTACTGACACAACAGCATGCTGTAACCTTCTCAAACGGTTGTCAGGACATTATGCTGAAATGTTTGTATTACCTTTCTCCAGCTCTGACACTGTTCCCAGCTGCTGGAAGAGTGTATGAAGGATACTTCTCCTTAATCTCCCTTCCAGGCTTTCTTAGGGAGGGCTCCTTGTGTTTCCAATTTATACTCTGCATTCATCATATTAGACAGCATGGGGGTGATCAAAACTCTTCTTAGCATACATTGCTGTGTATGCATGGAATACCTTAGGATATTTGTCTGCAAAGCCTTCTCCTCATTATATCATTCCTGGAGACCCTCCTCTTTCATAGCACTGGCATATTCCATATGCTCCAAGCCTAGCTTTTGTTTGCAGGACAACCTGAGTTAATTTCGCGTACTGTTTTGACTTTGATATCCAATCACAGTAGTGTGTTGATGTAATATAAGTGTCATCGTGTATTGACAGGATGGTATGGTACTTAGACAAATACTGTGGATAGTAGTTAATTAGACTTGGGGAGAACTAGAAGACTAAAGTTGGTGGGAAGCTCCCAGAGCCAGCAGTATCTGCATCTGTGGCTGGTGTATTGTTTGACATCAGACTTGCATGTTGTTTTTGGCAGACTTCCTGTCTCAGCCCTGCAGGAGAACTTTCAGTCATTGTTAGGAGTGCTGAAGGAATCTGTGCAACTGAACTTGGCTCCACCTGGATATTTCCTGCTTCTGAGGTATAGCACAAACAAGGTGGTTTGGTTTGATTTGATAGATTGAGTAGTACTGTCCATATTACTAATTTGGGATGAATTATTTTTCCTACAGTACTCTGAATGACTGTGTGACCAGAACTCCTAACCTGGAAAATAAAAAAGACCAAAAAGACCTGCAGGTACTGTATATGCACACTTTTAGTTCACAGATCTGGCACTGCACTCTTCATTATAAACAGAGATTAGCCCAAACCAAACTCCATGTCTGAATATCCACATACTCTGAGAAAGTTTAGGTATGGTGCAAGCCAGTAAGTAAATGTGTGAGAATTCATAAAACATAATCTTCTAGCTAACAAAACAATATTGTATATTTTTGATAAAGTTCTAACATGGCTCAGGATACTGATTGGCCAGTGCTGTATTCAGATTGGGTGTCTTTTGTGATGTCATCCTCTAGATTTAAATTCATAACACAAATATGATGTCATCAGATCCCTTCATTTGCATTATCATTGAAATTTTCAAAACCAACTAGGAGAATTAGGTGCACTATTCCCATTGAAGTCAATGGGAGCTGTATAGCTATGTCCCCTAGTTGGCTTTGGCAATCTCAACAACTGTTTATCCATTCACCTATTATGGAAATGAGATGAGGATTAGAGATGGATTCTTTTCTCCAACTGTTTCTGCTTTTGCCAAGCTAGCTCAAGCACCACAGACTTGTCACGATCATCTTTGGCTCTGAATTTAAGATGAAGTGTTGAAAAGTGAATCTTCTAATAGCTGTGATTGTGGTGCTTGTGCTCCCCAGCAGATATGGTAGAGATGTGAGTGACTTCCTCCACTTCTACTCCATAAACTGGCCAGCAAGATAATTGTGTAGCGAATGCCTAGCTTCTTACAGCATTACCAAGGAGTGATCTGATTTCTCTGGCAACCTTGGAAGGGAAACCTGAAGTTTCCGAACCAGAGTCTCCATCCTACAGTGAATAACTCCGTTGCTCAAACATGAGTCTGGAAGTAGGGTTTGGCCCAACCCTACAATGGGAAGACTTAAATATGGCCAGATGAATTCCCAAAAAATAAAACGACACTGTTAAATCACTCAATTAAAAGTAACCAACACCCCATCTAATTTAATAACACATGGAAGCCCTGTAGCTGAAGGGAAAGGAAAAAAGCAGACAGGTTTTCAGACCATACAGTTCAGAGCCTAAAGAACAATAGAGGGTACTGGTACAATTTTTTTTGAAAATCTGAAGAATAAATTCAGAATGTACAAGTCTTTGAGAGAGGACTGCTTATTAATGCAGTATAATGAAAACTTTGCAATCTTCATTTGAACCCACTGGATGACTGCTCCACTAGAACTGAAAAATATCTTGATCAGATAAATTCTGTGGCCCTCCAAGGGGACAAAGTTAAGAAACCTCAGGGGACAAAAACTCTTCCTTTAAAATATAGTAACTTGGCAGGTAAAAGACTGGAAATCTGGAGAATCAGGTAAGAGTCCATACTGTGAACAATTAGGGAAATACGCAGTGAGTTGAAACCTTTGAATTTATCAGTTATCGTAAGAATGAATCCCAAATATGTTTCAAATTTGTGACCTAAAAAAGTATATGAGGGAAAATGTTGTGTGAGACATTTTGGGATTCTTTGGGGTTCAACCCTCCTGCTCACCAATGGGGTGTGTGGACCCTGATTATCTCATTAACAACAGTACTATTGTATTCCTATTGGATGCTCCGGTTGTGCACTCTTATCCTGATGGCCAGAGAAGCAGTGGGAGATAAGATCCATAAAGAATAAACTAATCATCTAGCCTGGCTCAAGCTAGAAAAAAGAAACTTGTCAGGGGGCGTAATGGTAACAATAGGTGTCCCAATCAAACTGAAAATACAACAGAGTCTGCAACAAGACCCATGGCTTCTGTGACACAGATTCTACTAAACTGCTGATGTAAATTATTACAATTTAAAATGCCCAGAAGGCAAATGAGGAAGTGGAAAGAATGAAGACATTCTAAACAGACTTGTTCTGGTGTGTGCTCAGTGTATGCCAATCTACACAGGAAGTGAAAAACTGAAATGGGTTGCTTGTTTCTCCATTTTTTAATCTTTGATTCTGCTATTCTCTTGCCAGTGCTTAACTTTTATACCACAGTTGAAGAGCATGTTTGTCAAAAGGGAAAAATTCCCCCTTCCCGTTATGATTATAAGGATAGTCATCAAGAGTAGATTAATTATAGTGTGACATATTTTTTGCTATCATAGATGAATTTTCTTGTATATTAATGTTTAGCCCAGATATGAGCATACGTGCATACACATGTGCATAATGACCTTTACATGGAAAGGTAAGATTAAGACCTGTACGTGAATCTACTCTAATCCAAAGCTTTTCATTCTTTTTCATTGTTCATGCCTATTACCAAATGAAATGAGTGACACTTTACTACCTGCAGAGTGCTGATAAATGTTTCTCTGCTCTGTTTGTTGTTACTCACCTCCATATACTTATAGATATGGTACCAGGTACAAAACACTGCCAGTTTCCAAATAAAACAAAAGCTTCCTTGTCTGGCCAGGTCGCAATAGCTTTCATCTGATACAGTGTTGCATTGATTACTTTTCAGGAGGTGACCCAAAAAATCTTGGAAGCTGTGGGGAATGTTGCTGGTTCCTCCCTGGAACAGACTAGCTGGCTGAGCAGGAACCTGGAGGTGAAAGCCCAGCCTCAGATCTCTTTAGTTGAATCCAGTGCTGAAGATGACTTGTATGGTAAGGTTCTTTCTTAAGGATCCAGTGTCACTTCTGACCTTCTTGCCACTTTTCTCTACCATTCACAAATGAGCTATTTGGTGTAGAGATTAATAGGGTATAACTGTAATATTTCTGGCAAATTCCTTTTTAAAGAACTATACAGTTTTAGTTTTTTCTTAAATGAAAGCTAAACTTTAGAAATCCAGGAAATTCTACATTCTTCTTCAAATGCTGGTCCCTATGGGTACTCACTGTGGTTGCACGCCCACTTGAGACTGGAAAACTCTTCCATAGTAGTGTTCATTGGTCCGTGCCGGCACCCTACTCCTCCTCATACTCCGAACCAAAGGCATAAAGGGTGTCACAGAGCCACCGCCTTTCCAGTTCCTTTTTGCTCTTCATGGTCTGGAACAGAACCTTTCTGTGTCAGTAGCCTTTGTAGCACTCCCACTTGAACTTTGTAAATAGTGTGTAAACAGTTTTATCTTTAGCTAGTTAGCTGTTAGTTAATTTAGTTAGCTAGTTCAGGGGTTCAAGGGGTCCCCCCTTGTTCCCTATTGTTCAGGGCACGCAGTATGCCCAAGATTCCAGGCTTCAGGTCTTGTCTGCCTGTTCCTGGGTCTTCCCAGTTAACAACTCCCACGAGAGCTGGTACTTACCTTGGGGAATCCCCTGTTCCCTCAAAATGTGACATCCACCATTCCTTTCTCCCTTCTATCAGACAGTCGCTGGAGTTTAGGCTCCATAAGCATGTAATGAAGCTGTCATGGGGCCCCAATATGGTCCTGGGCTCTCCCGCTCCCCATCTCACTGACTTGAACCTCTGTGTAGTGCCTCTCTGGCACTGGTGCCCTCTAGATCGGAATCCTCCAGCAAGTTGGTAGAGCGAGTGAGTTTGTTTGTTACAGTATACCACCACAACACAATTTAAGCATAAATTCCTTTATTAAATCCAGAGGTCAAATGATATTTATATAGCTGTTCCAAATGGGTCTTGAATGCCTAAGCAGTTATCACATTTATACAATAACATGTAGTTATATGTATTGATCAGATACTTACAACAGAGCTAGCCCCAGGATGCTCAATCCCATGTTGGCTGGCTCCAACTGGACAGGCAGGTGTTATGCTTATAAGAAGCACACAGGATCTTTTTCAGAGGAGAAGGCAATATGCCGCATTTAGTGGAAATACAACAATTAGCATATGCATTCGATCTCTCTCTCACTCACACACTCACTCACACACAATCGCACCAGTTGATGTTATAGTTACCAGTCTAGAGTCTGGATCAATCTAGTGGCCAGCTAGGTTGATCATGGGTAGGGAGGAGCTGGGTTCCGTCAGTCACAACACGATGCTCTGGGGAAGTCTTGGCAGGATGAACCCAAAGTTTCATGGTAAGGCCCCCCATTTATATAGTGATTTTCCTTCTTTGGGACCAATGGGTTTTGCACCATCATGCTGTACTCAATTGTCGTTTGAGTGCTTGTTTTCTTAAATTGTCTTTCTCATTCTTTATCTTGTTCTTTCATTAAGTCTCTCAGGGAGTTATCCCATGCTGGTTTTGATCACAGCTATCTTGTCCCTTTTGGTAGATGCCTGTCTCATCTTTAGAGTGGTCAATCTGTCCTCCTCTGACATTTCAATAGGGATGTGTTGCAATCTCCTGGCGCCCTTACGTCTGTCCTCGATTCCTCCCTAGACCATCTGGTCCAGTGATGGCCTTCACACTTATCTTCTAACACACACATTCCTCATTCACACACAAAACAGGATTGATTTATACAGAGCATTTGATTTACACAGAGCATTTGAACTCAAACTGCAAATAGCAAATTACCAGGAATTAATGTCCAAATATGACGTTATTAATTACAATATACTGTCGTAATTTGCTAATAAGATACTACAGGAACATAGGCCCCAATTCCAGGCCATCCTGGACAAAGGGCAACTGGTTGCCAGATTGTCCATTCAAGCATCACTCGATGCAGAGGATGTGGCTTCCCGTTCCATGGTAACCTTGGTAGTTATGAGCCAGGCTTCTTGGTTGCAATCCTTGGGTTTCCCCACGGTGATTCGGGTAACAACCTGCTTAGCAAGAAAACAGACAAGTCACTTCACTCTCACATAACCCTTCGCTCCTGGCACTCCACAGGAAATATTCTAAGCCCCCTCTTCATAGGGTATCACCCTGCCCTTCAGCCTTTCTGTCATCAAAGGGCCTATGAGCCCCCTCAGAAGTGCCAGAGGATACAGCAAAGCAGACATGCCACACTACTGCCACCCCCTCTTCAGACTAACCTGCATACCAAGAAGGCATTTTGATGGGATGCTCGAGCACCACCAGCCAGTGTCCGCATAGCCAGTTCATCCCACCTATTTCAGTGGCTGCCTGGCCCATTTCCTCCTGATGCATGAGCATATCACACTGGACAAATGGGTCTTGGCCATAAGCTCAACTGGCTACATGATAGAATTCCTTTCTGCCCCTTCTCCAAAACCCCTCTCCCTGTCTCTCTTCAGGGACTTCTCTCATGAGAGGATTCTCATACAGGGGGTGAACTTCTTAATCCAGGTAAGGGTAATAGATCCCATACCCTCTTAACATAGGGGGAAGTGCTTTTACTTCAGATACTTTCTCATCCCCCTCCCAACCCCACCCATCCTGGACCTCAGACAGTTAAATGTCATCATATGATGTTCAAGATTCAGTTCACCTTGGTCTCCATAATCCCTTCCCTGAACAAAGGCAAGTGGTTTGCGGCCCTCTGTTTTGAAGGATGCCTGTTTTCATATAGACATACACCCTGCACTTTGTGGTGGGCCTCTAGAACATTTCCAATACAAAGTGCTACTCTGCAACACCGAGAGTTTTCACAAAGGTACTGTCATGGTGGCAGCATACCTGCATCAACAAGATACCCCAGTAGGTTCCTACCTAGAGCATTGGCTGCTCATGGGATGGTCCTATCAGGAAGTGCAGGCTGCAGTCACCACTTTCACTCTTTGGGACTTCAAGTAAAATCCAGAAAAGTCCCTTTTAACCCCCACACATGCTATATAATTATTGGATTGAATCTGAATTCATCTCCGTTGCCAAGAGGTATGAAGGAAGAAGCAGTCTTCCCAAAGGCTCTATAAATGGATTTCAGGCTGCATCCCTCCTTCAGACTGTCACGGCTCGCTCACCTGGAGCTCAGGCTACCTTGGTGGCTTCCTTTCTGGAATTCCCCTCTCGGTGATTTGTAGAGCAGCAGATTAGGCATTCACTTCTTCTTTTTTTCCCCTTTTACTAGGCATTATGCCCTGGTTCAAGCTTCTTTCAAGGAAACTTCTTTTGGTTCAGTGATCTCACAATCTGTGGTGCAGAACACTTCTTGCATCCTCCGCCTTGATGAGCATTGCTTTGGAATCACCCACTGTGAATACCCATAGGGACCAGCACTTGAAGAAAGGAGCATTACTTACCTTATAATCACTGAAGTTCTTTGAGATGTGTGGTCCCTGTGGGTAGTCCACAGTCTGCCCTCCTTTCCTTGTGCTTGGACCTTCACCTGATTCGCAGTAGGGTAGGAAATGGAGAGATACAGGTCGGTACATGTTGCCTTTTATACCCTTGATTCATAAATCCATTCAAATCATCTGTGAAAAATATGCCCCGTTTTGACTAAGGAACGTTGCTGAATAAGTGTTTTCTAGTAAATTTTTCATTTTTCCTAAGGTCTTTGCTAAATGTAAAGCATTCAGATAGAGGCTGCAGAATTTTCAAATCATCAATACTTGTATAATGCACATGTGTAATGTGACCAGTAGTGCATTGGCTGTCTCCAATAATCATTTACTCTTCTTTTTCAAATCCTGTAACTTAAAGATCTGAGGATAGAAGCTTGTATCCACAGACATGCTAGCTCTGTTAACACCTGTTTATTGGAAACTGGCCTATGTTTATGGCTTTAAGGAAGTTTAAAATGATATAATGTATAATCCCTGTAAGATCAAGGGTGGGCATGTATATAAGGAGCTGGCAGGGTTCCCAGCAATACTTCACTGCAACTCACTATGCAAGGTATAACCCAGATGGAAACCAAACAAATCCTGAAACTTATAGGTTTGCCACAATAAGTTCTGCTTCAAAATGCAAATCAAACATTTTTGTCTTTTTCAGATGCTTCACTCATACCATCTTCAATGGTGTCCGCCTCTGCTCCCTCAATATACAGTGTTCAAGCTCTCTCTCTCCTTGCAGAAGTAAGATATAAAGTTCCTACACATCTCCTTAAGTAGGACAAAATTGTAAGAGGAATTAGATTTGTATCACTGATCAACAAGACTCAAATCAAGCTCAATCAATTTATTAATCAAAGACTACATCTAAGATTAATCAGGACTATACAGAACACAAGCAAAGATTGATACTTTACCCTTCCTGGGGACAGCTTTGCAGATTTGGTCCCAGTTTGTTGCAATTCAGTGGGGTTTTTATACCCTGGCTGTTTATGTACTTATACAGTTTATGGTTTCCTATGTAACACTTTCTAAACAGTTACTTCACTTTGCCCTTTGCAGTTCGTTACATACATACATTATCTAATCATAACCACAAATTTGACAGTAAGGTAACATTTCCTGTACACAAGCAAGATGATTCATGTCCCCTATATGTTCTGTTCTATACTCAATACAGAGCTCACTTATGAGTAATTTTCCATTATTTTTCACGATAATGTATGCAAAGGTTCATGCTTAGTACTGAATTCATTTCCTCCAGTTATGTTTGTTTACCCATTTATCCTTTTCTCTTGGTCTTGGTTACAGTTTCATAACCTGTTATTCAAGCACTGAAACCAAGCATATTTGCTGCATTTGCTAGCACATATGCAGTTAAAAGTGCCTTCTGCAGCTGTAAAAATAGATACATTTCCATTGCTTTTAGAGCACACCTTATGTACTTTTAATACGCTCAAAGTTAGGTTTACCTTTTAGTTCCCTGAACAGAGCTGGGAGTCCTAGGCCTATATGACAACCGTCCCATAGCATTACTTCGTAAAGCTTTATGGGAGTCAGGCATATGAGCTAACAAGATAGATGCTTGCCATTCTTCTTTATATAGTGGTTAACAATTGATACAGCTAAACTAAGGTGTGGGGTTTATTCTGGGGTATGATAGTGAAGGTGAGACCGTTTTCCTTTTTGACTTTTTCTGAAGTTTAACCTTCCTCCCTCTCCAAAAGTCTCTATTGCAGCTTAATATGATAGGACATTCCAGGATACAATCCAGACCAGTGAGGTGCTGTCATCCCTTCTCCGCAAACTTGGGTGCCTCACAATGCTTTTGCTGCTATAGCTCCCACCTGGGCTACTCACAAACAGCCTTGCAACATGCAGACAACACCCGGAGTATCTGTGTCTCGCCGCAGCCTGTCAGCCACACATCAGTCACACTCTGGCTTCCACAAGCCTTGGTTACCACTTGCAGGATGACCCAACCACACTTCCAGTCCTGTATTTTCCACAAAAAATTGTGTTCTGCAGAGCCCACTGCTGGTAGTGCATATATATTAGGTCCATTGTCCCTTGAAGGGAATTAATATGTAACAGTCTGCTACCCTAAATGGAGTTACCTGCACAATCAACAATCCTGGATTAGTTTTAATTAAAGAATAAAACAAGTTTATTTACCTACAAAGAGAGAGGTTTTAAGTGAGTACAAGTATAATGCATTAAAGTCAGAAATAGTTAAACAGAAATAAAGATAACTCTTCCTAGTCTTAAAACTTAGCAGACTAGACTTGGTTCAAGATAAAATTCTTACCACGTGCTCCCAGTAACATTGCTGACCAAGTTCCCAGTTGAGGATCCGGCCCCAAAGTCCAAAGACTGTTTCTTTTGTCATCTTAGGTGAAAGAAAGACAGGTGGATAGCAAGAGAACTTGGGGTGTTTTTGCCCCCTCACTTTTGTAGTCCAGTCACCCTTTGAAATGCATTTTCCTGAGAGTTATACCCAGATAACGTTCCTTCAGGCTGTGTGGACAAAGACCAGGAGTCTGGTGGTGAAAGAGACATACTGTTGTTTGCTAAGACGCAAATCTGTTTGTTCCTGCCCCCTTCCTTGCCCATGAGTACCCACTTGATAGGTGATTGCCCAGGAGCTTTGGTTACACCTGTCTAGAGGTGTCAGCTTTTCCTGTGTCTTTGAGAAACAGGTTTACTCACTCCCCAGACTTGTCTGATAAACACACTTCAGTCATGATTTCATCTTACATTCATAACTTTATATATAATGTTAGTACATTCATTTCACCCTGATGTTACTGACCATATAATTATTAGTTTTTAAATAATACCTCACAAGGCATATTTTGTACAAAATTATTGTAAGGGTGTGTAGGATGTGAATACAGGGGTGCATTTGGTCACATGTGGGATTTGGGTTTTCTGAAGGTTCTTGCTTCTCTCCTGGACATGGTTTACCGTAGTGATGAAAAAGAGAAAGCTGTGCCATTAATTTCACGCCTGCTGTATTATGTATTTCCATATCTACGCAATCACAGGTAATAGCGCTTGCTGTACATATTTATATTTTCTTTAAATCATGCTAAATGTTAATCTGATCTTCAAGGCATGTTGTAAGGCTCAACTTTATTTCCCATGCATTTATGAGATGGGGGCATAAGGGAAACTATAATGGGTGGGGACTTGTTTGGGGTGAAAGCGGATTTGATGTGGGTTGCCTTAAATTAAGGATGTATCTTTAACATATGTGAAGGGTACTTGCAGTATATAAATAAGGTGTGTGCCCTTTTTAGCATTTTTAGGACTCTGAATAAATAAAGGTAACTTTTTTAACATAAAGTATAACACAGTTTAATCATGATTATCACAAAACACAGGCGATCAGGTAAACGTTCATAACAATTTTTGCAACTTTGCATAGTGGATCTATGCCCTTGCCCATGCAGGAATCCCTTCTGTAGTTTAGTTGTTGGTCATCAGCCAATAGCAGGATGGCACACACCTTCTGTTTTGTTTAGGCGTGCACTTTCCTAATGATTAGATCTTTTCTAACTGCTAATAATACCAAACCCCTTCTCTGAGTAGAATCTGTAGGCATGGCCTAAGTGCCCTGCGCAACTGTCACAGTGACTCTGTTGTAACCAGGGCAGTAGTGGGGTACTAATGCTATTGTTTAAGTCTGTAAACTCTGTCCTTCAGTTTAGAGTAAGGACTAGAAACTTCAGTAATCTTAAATTTTGCAGAAGATGGCAGGCCATCTGAAAAGAGCTGAGATAGCATTTTGCCATGTAATGGTTAATTCCAATTCATCTGTATAATTGAAGAGACATTCATTTCCTCAGTCCTCAGGGAAAATAAACCCTCTTCTATATCTAGCAAACAGAATTTGGAGTAAATTATTACTGTCAGGACTAGGCTTGGAGTTCTGGGGAGAAAGGCACTCATTTGGTGGGCATGTCTGTCATGAATATTAATATTTGAAGTTTATTTGCAGTGCCTACAACACCCCTAGCTTCCGTGCTGGTGCTCGGTTGCTCAGCTCCCTAAGTGGATATGCCTACACTAAACGAGCCTGGAAAAAAGAAGTTCTGGAGTTATTTGTGGACCCCGCTTTCTTCCAAATGGACACTTCATGCATTCAGTAAGAAATGGAATTGTGGTCATCTGTAATTCAGTTGGAAATTTCCAAAAATATTAAGGGGAAGCCTACTATTATTGAAAAGAAGCTTTATCTTGAACTTCCCGACAGAATATATTAACACTGAAATAAGTGCCAAATTTCTAGTCCTAGCAAATTGTTTTATAAAAAGATTAGGTTTTCAGCAGTGTGTAGAGGCAGGATAACTTCTCTTCACATCGTGTAAATGCATATTCTCCACGTTAACTTTGGGATCCTCACATAATCGGGTTCAAGAGCATAAAATAACCATGTCTGGCATTTCAAACACAAATCAAAAATGAAATGGTAAAATGTGCTTCTTTTGTATGAAATGTTATCCTAGGGTCTCTTTTGTATGATGGTGTGTCTACACTGACAAGTTGTGTTTATCTTTAATTCTTTGTATATTTTATTCAGTTGGAGGTCCATTATAGATCATCTTCTAACACATGAGAAAACTATGTTTAAAGATTTCATGAGTAAGTATTCGTTGCTGGTAATTTATTGCTACAATAATTTGGATTTTATATTCTGGTGAGCTCTCAAACGTATATTTTGTCTTACATTAGATTAAGGAGGTAATATGTTATCTTCAGTGCATTTTCACAGCTCATAATGTTACCAACCTTGATTAGCTATAGTTAAATAATTTACTCATGGAAATCCTTCTCTATTAACATGCTCAAAATGGTAGAGAGTAATAGCCATGTTCAGGAAGATATTCTAAAATTTCTCTTTTCAGAAATGGTGATAAATGTATGATAAACTTGGATTTCTGCAAACAGACTTCATCAGAATTATTGCCACTTGTACACGTCACTTACCGATGCTTATCTTGCTGGGGAGTTTAAACCCCCTACTGTAGCACCTCCTGCATATAGCTCAGATAAGGGATTCCTGCTATCGTATTTTTGCATGCGTCTGTCTGTAGGATAGAAAAGAGTTCCATGCAGGGGGGAGCACCATCATAAGAGCAGAAGGCTTTGGCATTCTTTTGACCCCTCACACTCTAAAACATCATTCACCAGGCTCGACCAAATTATGGGAAGTCTCCAACTCTCAAGGCCTAAGGGAGGACAAGAGAAGACCCCTAAAACACACATGAGAGTTGAGGGGAGGATACTTTGGTCTCTGTCCTCCATATACCCCTTAAGCCATTTTAAATTTTTAAAAAAAAAACGAAGATACAAACTCTTTTAAAAAGAAACCCTTAATTTATTTTGGACCCATCGATTTTAAATCCGTGGCAGGTATTTCAGTGTCACAGAGCTCTTTCTGAGAGATCCAAAATCATACGTATAAGAACTCAAAGTAGAGGAGAGATGGGCACACAGGGGTGGAGGTGGGAGTTGGAATTGCTGGGCAACCTCCTAGCAGCTGAAGTGCTTCTCTTGCAACCAGAATTCCCCACCCATACATGCAGTCCTACACTGTGCCAATTGTCCCCCCTTTCAATGGGTTTTAACGGCCTAAGAAATAGCTAGGGCTGTCAATTAATTACAGTTAACGCCTGCAATTAATTGACAGCAAAATTAATGCATTTTTAGTGCGTTAATCGCATACCTATGGGTAGGGCAGGAAGCATCAGTGGCCAGGAGGGGAGGGGGCTGAAGCAGCCTCAATCCGCAGCTTCTGGGGGTGGGGGGGGAAGTGCAGAGGGTTTGGAGCCCCAAGAGTAGCTGAAGCTCTGCAGCCCTACCCTGTACCCTGAGAGGGGCTGAAACCCCATGCCCTCAGGGGGGCTGAAGCCCAGAGCCCCTACCTTGACCCTATATTTGAAAATATAGAACCCCCCTAAAAATATTTCAATAAATGGTATTCTAATATTGTTTAACAGTGCGATTAAAACTGTGATTAATCACAATTAATTCTTTTAATCTCGCAATTAATCATGATTCATTTTTTTAATTGCTTGATAGCCCTAAAAATAACTTGTGTTTTTGAAGTAAAGATGTATCTCTTAAACTGTGTACATATGGTCTTTTTTGTAGGTATGCAGAGCAGTTCTTTAAAAATGTTTCCAAGTTTTGAGCAAAAAGCAATGTTGTTAAAGCGTCAGGCTTTTGCTGTCTTTAGTGGAGAAATCGATCAGTATCACCTTTACCTTCCATTAATACAAGGTAAGAGTATATGTTTTAAATGTGCCTTGTTTCCATAGATACAGTCTTCTTATAGGTTACATATTTTTGTTGTAATACCTATTTCCCTACCACCTCTGAATGTTTACTAGGTTCGGGGGCGGGGGGAAGAAACCTTTAAAATCTCTGATCTCTAACATAGTTAGTTTTTGACAAAAAAAAACCCAAACAAAAGTTAATCTATCTCCAAATCATTGTCGTGTTTTGAGAAAATGTTTAGAAAAACTGACAATTTCTTTGATGGAGTGAAAAAAACGGCCAATCAAAACTGGATGACATAATCAAAGCAAACGACATTTTTTTCCCTGCATTTCTAATTTACCAAAACTAGTTTTATGTACATGGAAAAATTATAACTTTTTTTTTGAAAATGTGTTTCAGAACGACTGACAGAGAACCTCCGTGTTGGACAGACTTCTATAGTTGCTGCCCAGATGTTTCTCTTTTTCAGAGTTCTGTTGCTAAGAATTTCTCCTCAGCATCTAACCTCACTGTGGCCAATCATGGTGACTGAATTGGTAAGCAATAATGCCTTTACGTTTACCAATGTAGAAAATATTCCATTTGCTTTCCATACCCACCTTTCCCTTCCTTCCAAACACACTCCATCTTGTGCAACTGGTTTATGATTTTACATCTTCATTTTCAATTAGATAATTTGGGGGTACTGTTGTGGTTTGAAAATATATTTTACTTTTCATTTATAAATTTTGTTGTTCAAAGAACTAATTCTTGTGATAGGCTGACGGTGTTTTATAAATGACAAAGTTAAAATAAAACTTATCCTGCGTTTCCTAATCTCTTATGAAGCAGTCTTTTCCATGATTGAGTTGTGTATACACTTTAACAGTTTACAACTTTCCAAAAAAAAATGTGCCTTTTATTTTTTTTATTTTTGGTTAAGATTCAGACGTTTATACAGCTGGAAGAAGACTTAGCTGAGGAGGATGAACCATCAAAGTAAGAACTGTTTATCTCCCAAAAAACAGAAACAAATTAACAAAACATGTCTAAGAAACTCAGAATCTTGTACGAGGCTCAGAATCTTGTACGAGGAGTTGTGGTTGCTTTCTGGCTGGAATTTCTGAAAATCACAATAGCATTTGCAGCTTGCAAGCAATGTTGCATATTGAAGTCTGGCATTGACATACAGTAAATGTTGTCATTGGACAGCTGATGTGGCAATTATGTTTTAGAAATGGGCTACTTACAGGAAAAAATGGGTGAAGAGATTAATCAGTTTTTGACTATTTTACCATGTAGTTGTTTTTTTAATAAATGTCTGAAGATAAAATAGATAGTACAAATGAACCCTTATAGATGACTGTAATCCTTTGGCAGATGGAAAATATTTAGTGGGTTTTTTTTAATAGTGCTTTCCTTCCTGGTTAATCACACAGGAGCAACAGCAAAGTAAGCAGACAGAAAACTTCAGTTGATGGCAGTGGCCCCTTACTTTCAGACATACAACAGAATGAACTGTCCTTGTATTTATCAGCTTGTAAGTTCCTGGACACAGCACTTTCTTTTCCACCTGACAAGATGCAGTTATTTCAAATGTAAGTCCTCAAGTTACTTTTTTTAATTTATAGCTATACAGTATATAGTACTGTAGGTAACATACTATTTGTGCACCATTTAAAAATATGTAAATGTACTCTTAAGACTCTTATTTTCTCCTCCATAGTTAATAAAACGTGTGTGTCTCTCATCAATCTTTTCCTCATCCACAAGTTTTTATATAGGTATGGTGTGACTGGATTCCCAGGGGAGCCAGCTGAGGTCACTCAATTAGGGTGAAGTGCAAAGAATGGGGCAGACAATCCCCTGAGCTGGTGGATATTCCAATACTTAGAGTTACCAGGCCAGCACAAAACAGCTTCTTTATTACCTCACTGGTTGCCCAGAAGCCAACACCACAGTTCCCTTAAAGTAACCCAGCCTCAGGCCTCCATCCAGGTACCCAAGTCAGATATGATGAGGATTAATGAAAATCTTATTCATCATATAAAAAAGTTCTTCCAGTTCCAAAGGATTGGACACATTACCTCCCAGGTTAATGAATATTCTAGATCAGACCCAAGCACACGCTTACAGCCAATTCTTATTAACTAAACTAAAATTTATTAAAAAAGGAGAGAGAGAGTGTGGTTAAAAGATCAATATACATACAGGCAGGAGTTCAGTTCTTTAGGTTCAGATTCATAGCAGAGATGGTAGGCTTAAGCGTTTTTAGAATTTAGTTCATAGGTTAAAGTCCAATATTATATTCAGAGTGTTCCATCTTAGGACTGGGATCTCAATCCTTATGGCGTAGGCTTCCCTGCATGAAACCTCAAGCAGATCTGAGATGACAGGATCATGACCCAAAGGTCTTTTACACAGTGTGCTCGCATCCACTTGACCATACAGTCCTGGGTAAACAATGGGCAATCAGGGCGACTTTGAAGTAGGTCTATTTCCTAAGCATTGCCGGTAATTATCTACATGGATTAACATAAAATAATTTATCTATTAAGCAATCTATCACAAACTTCAAAGAGACATTATTTCACCCAAGATTCATCTAAATGTTAATATTCCCTTTTGATCTCTGAATCAATAGCTATAGTGAAAGACAAAAACTGTTTGTTTACATGGCTAGTATCTATAAGTAAACATACAATTCGTCTCACCGAACATTAAATCCCACCAAATGAGGGTAAATCCATCCTCATCATCGTATCCACTCATTATACTCCACACCTGAACGTAGCCATTATATGAACAACATACCCCCATATCTCAATGTCTGTACTTTGACCTGTTAAACTTTTACCCCCAATCGGGGAGATTGCAGATTACGTATTCCTTACGTATCCGTTCCTAAACCAAATTTTGTATCCCTTGATAATCTGTACCTTATTCCCTGATAACCAGAAACTTCTATGCTTAAACTCTGTACCGTTTTCTTTTTACTTCAACATCATCTTAATAAAATTATTAAATCATTTTGAACTTTTAACAATGTAGGCTAGAACTTTGAAATGCAAACCTATCTAGCACTGAATGGCCTTAATTACCATTTCTAACATGTCTCTACAGCTGGCTCTGGGTTAGTTAGCCTGCAAGCTGCTTAACCCTTTCTGGCCATACGTTACACTTTGTACAAGATTCGTTGCAATTATCTGACAGTGGTTTGCATAATTATATTTTAATCCGACAGTGTCCCATATGGACATAACCTGCTGGATATCTGACAACTATTTAGATATCAGACTTGGAGAAGATTTTGCTGTTTCCAACACTGAGAGAATTGTTGGGAAAGAGCAAGGGTCTGTTTCATTTTCACTCTTATCTATCCTTTCAATACTTAAACAGACTGACCACAAAATACAGCTCTTATAACAGAGCATGGTCAGCACAGCTATTAAAACAGTGGGATAAGAAAGCTTAGTGTTGTAATTTTCAGCATTTTTTATTTATTTCTAGGGAAGGGACTCTCAATGAATGATTTCTGACTTGTACAATTCATTTGTTTCAGGTACAGATGGGCCTTTGTTCCAGAAGTGGACACAGAGGCTTGTACCATGACCTCTCATCTAATGGAAAATCACCAGGAATGTAAACCACATATCATTAGAATCATGGACTCGTTAAAGATGAAATATGGGGTAAAGATAATGCTTCATTAGATACATATTTTCTATTTAACATTAAATCTGATAACTTTAAAGAACCATTTTTATTCATTCAGAAAAGTCAGCTGGGCGGTAGATTTCAGTTTCCATATTAAAAGGCTCTTTGGCTTTAAAATTGATCTATCTTGACAATATTCCTATTATATTACATTTACCTGGAGGATTCCAGATAGCCATTTATTTCAGGTGATTCACTATAGACACATCTACCAATTATGCAGGTAATATCTTCTGACCAGGGTCAGACTGGAAACTCCCTCCATTCATGACCCCAAAATGAGAAACTAATCACAGGAGATTTGGCATGTCTTCATAGTGTTACGTGTTCAGATTTAATAAGATTTGATGTCAAATAACAACTCAGTTGAAGTTTTATTTAAGTACTGATTGATTTGTCTTACTTAATACAACACTATACAGAAATGAAGAAAACATACATATCAGTCTGTGACTGGAGAAGTTTGGCAGCTCATTTCACTTCTAACTCAGTCCCCCAAATTCATCCCTTGTATTCTGGTTTAGATCAAAGAAAATCCTTCAAAATTTTTCTTTTCCAGGGCTAGCCCTGCTGAAATATCCTTTCTCATGTGTTATTTTGAATATTCTGAACTTACCTAATCAAAAAGTAAATTACATCTATAACTAATTTATTACTACTGAGACCATTTGTAACCATAATTAGCTCTTAATCATTTAGACATTAATCAATACGTTACTCAGTGGCTTGCTGTTACATTGATTGTAGAACACATCTGTTATAACAAATGTTCCTTGTGCAGCTTGTCTATTACTAATATCTTCTCGATTACAGTGCGCATTTATAAGCATCCTTTGTTAATTATTAGAAGTCCTTCCAGGGCATCTGTACTAGGTTAGCAAGATCAGGGTAAAAAGCAGAGCGGATAATTAAATACAGTGCTACTATTGATTTACAGACATTCATTAGTCTAAAACAAAGCACTCTTTAGCATGAGAGTTTAGACAGCTCTTTGGCTAATACAGAAATGTTTCTGGGAAGTTTAGCCAAAGAATCATGATTTTAATATTCCAAAGAATAATAAAAGATTAACATTTACTAACAATATTATGATCTTACATGCTTTGATCAAAAATGAAGTAGTTGATAAGAATATTGGTATTTTAAATTTTTAGGCTTCAGCATCAAAAATCCCATTAAGATGAATGGGGGTGTTCATGATTCTCAGGGCTATTGTTTCTGGTTGTCTGTAGAATCACGCATACACTGCCATCACTTTCCATCCAGTCTCATTTGCAAGCTGATCTAGCTTTGCAAGCATAAGGGCTAATATTTTCATGGAAGCTGAAATTCTGGAGTATGGAATGAATTCCAGGGGAAAGTACCAACTTGCTAAACTACTGCAACCCTGCTCATTTCACTCCTGGGCATAATAGATACTGCAGCTATTTAGGTCTTCTGGTTGGATATTGAAGGATGGGATCTCCATGTATATCTTGCACTGTGAATTGATAACTTAAGAAAAATTGGAATTCTTTTAATACAGGAAATCTTTCAAATATATTAAAAAATGACCATCTCAAATGAGACTAGAATATAGCCTCAAATACACAGTTATCATATGTGTATTTTAAACTAAACTAATTTATCACTTTAGATACTGCAACATAGCCTCGCAAAATGGGGAGGGTTATAAAGGAAGACAAAGCAGATTGTGGCTAGGAAGTATGATTTAAAAGTGCATTTGCGCACTCAAAGAACTCTGTTGTTCACAAAAGAAAATTTAATGTGTGGCTCTACTCAGAAAAGTGACTTTTTTAGAAATGCATCTTCTAACTTCAGATCTGCTTCCTGTGTTTATTCAGAGGAATATGTGCTTGTCTTAGCGTCACAATGTTTTACTAAGAGAAGGAGGACTTGTGGCACCTTAGAGACTAACCAATTTATCTGAGCATAAGCTTTCGTGAGCTACAGCTCACTTTGTCGGATGAAGTGAGCAGTAGCTCACGAAAGCTTATGCTCAGATAAATTGGTTAGTCTCTAAGGTGCCACAAGTCCTCCTTTGCTTTTTGCGGATACAGACTAACACGGCTGCTACTCTGAAACCTGTCAGTGTTTTTACTAATTCTGCTATTTCAGTACAAGCAGTGCAGCTCAGTGAACGAGCTATATTTTCTTTCTGCGTGTGCATCAACAGAGTCAGTATCAAAGTTTTAAGTGCTCCCTAATTTACACCTGTGCAACCCCCTTGAAGTCAGAGTTGTGAGGAATAAATAGGGTAGAATTGGACTTCAGAATCTTATTACATACACAGAACCTTATTGTGGCAGGGCATCTCACACACAGTTAATTATTCTAACCTCCATTATCCACTTGTCATCCTTCTCCACTTGTCATCCTTCTCCCATACTACTCCATGTCTGCCTTCCAGTATGTATGCAACACCTTCCAAGAAGTAAAGATGTAAAGCTGCTACCCAGTCCTTTTGGTTCTTTTTCAAGATCTATTGCTAATATGTCTACAGAACAGCACTCACTGACCGTTCCTAAGCAGGTGACCAACAGGGATTACTTGTGGGGGAGAGAGAATATAGAACCACATACCATTGATAGAAACTCACTTTTTAAAGTAAAACTCCATTTTAAGGCAACAGCTGTACAAATCCTCTTGTGATGCAAGAAATGCCTGGTGTAGCAGGCTGCAGATCTCACGTTGATTGACAAATAGTATCTAGTGCAAATTTCAACCAAGTTATGTCATAGAAGAATAAACTAGCTTTCTGCATAATACTCAGTGAATCTTCTGGTTTGTATGCTTGTTTGCAGGAAACAAACACTAATGAGAGAACTTCAGAGAAATGTGAATATCCTCTTTTGAACCTTCGTTCTATATCCAGCATCACACAGTTAATGCCCTTCTTCAGGACCCTGAGCTGTGCTTTCAAAGCACAAAGTAACAGGTCCCAAAATGCACAGAGTTCAGCATCTCTGTCAGTGGAATATCCTGTTGGCAACAGCACAAGGATCTTGAAACAACTAGAAGAAAGTGTTGAATGTGACTTTTTGGAAAATCTGGAAAGTTAAGGCAATTACAGGAGAATTGATTTATGTTGGTATAAATTGTGAAACCAAGCTACAACCACATTGTTAAAG
Organism: Lepidochelys olivacea; assembly: GCF_965140295.1. Classification (NCBI taxonomy): domain Eukaryota; kingdom Metazoa; phylum Chordata; order Testudines; family Cheloniidae; genus Lepidochelys; species Lepidochelys olivacea. The sequence continues at coordinate 164,621,895 of NC_140411.1, read as the reverse complement.
AGATTTGTTTCTGATTTTTTATTTTGTGTTTTCTGCCACACACTCCCAGTTTTGAAACTGCAGTTCATCTTTTTTTTGTACTGGTATAAAGTACACCTCCCTGTGTCTTGTTTCTTGCTTTGTGTTGAACTGTGAGGATTTTTGCTCAGCTTCTGTGGAAAAGAAAGGTAACATAATTTAGTACCAGTGATAAGCTATCATTATAGTCTTCTTCACAATAGAAACATGAATAGGATTGAAGAAAACTTTTTGAAATTAAAGTAGAAATATTTTGACTAATGAAGGAAAGCGACAAATTTACTATTTATCTAACAAATTAGGAAGATATTTTAATCTGACTCTGAGAACCTTTCTTCTAAAGGTAAAAAGAAACTAATGTAACTTTCCAAAAATTGCACGTCCGTGTACAGTCAGTTTGCATATATAAATATTTTCCAGAAGCTGTTTAAATTTTGATTATGGTGCTCTTTCTTTAACAATTGCCCAAACATATTTATCTACTAAACTTCTACAGAAGTAAATTTAAATTACCAACAGGTGTATTTTATCAGCTTTAAGATGATGTAAGTAATGTGCAGATGTACTGCATTTGTAATCTCAAATCTGTATTATAGTAATATATTCTGTAAGATCAGTGATTATTTAATTTAGAAGACAGACCTATTCAGTAACATTTATTGCAATTTATATCGCTGAATTAAATTATTCCCATAATTCAAAAATGGTCACTTTCCTAAAATGAAAACTTTGTTCAGGAATTGTTCTTTCAGAGTCTAAAATCACTTTACAGCTTTTGAATGGCAATTTAAGTAAGGTAGTCCTGTAAAAATGTAAACGATTGTATATAAGAAACTTACACATCTTGAAATGTATGTGCATTATGTCCTTCGTAGAGACTTCTTTCATAGGTGATCAAAAGCAAAACCTTTTACAGTTTTTAAAGACTCTTTGTACAGGTAAATGTCTTTGCTGCTTTAGGTGGCACAAAAGATAGGAGGAGACAGTTCATGGGGCTGTGACTGAAAGGCTCAGGAGCAACCTCTGAATTCTGGTGGCAAAGCACTTCTGATGGATTTAGAGGAAAGGGATTGACTGGCTTATTCTCCCTCCACACAGTAAGGCTATATGTCTTAACTGCCTAGGATGCCATGTGTTTGATTGTGGCCTCATGGTGAGCATCCTGGCAGTTACCTGCAGAAGAAGGATTACAAGTTTTTGGGTTTTTTTAATTGAGAAAGCAAATGTTGCTGAATTTTCAAACTGCCTATTAATCCAATGAAGTATAAAATCATTAAGATCAACAGATAAGATAATAAATTGTGTAGGTTGAATTATTTGGGGGCTTTTTACATTTTTCATGTTTGTCAGGGAGAAGATCTTTACTTGTTCTGTTTTAGTACCGTCATCTCTAAAGACTTGTTTTTGTGCAATATTGTTGAGCAGTTGGCCACTGCTACTAGTGGTAATTGGAACCCTCAATGCCAAGCTAGACATGCCAAGACTTTTGATTTCAAACACACTATCACACTTTTCTATTTAAAAAAGTCTCCGTAAACAGTAAAGGCATTGGACGGTGCAGACAGATTTTTTTTTTTCAAGATTTATAGAGAAACACGGGAGGCTACTCTGCAATTCTTGTTGGCCTCCAGATAAACTTAGGTTTTTCATCTGTTTTGATACAAAATAAAATGGTGAAACGTACAAAACATGCTTTGCTGTAATTGTGCTATACCATTGACTAAAGAATAGTTATTTACTTATAGTCCTATGTTGAACTTTAATAATTTGTAAACGTTGGTACAATTAAGTCACTAGTAAAAATAAAATTAAGGGTAGTATTGTTTACTCATTATGAATGTGAATTATCAGACTTCTTTCCGAATGTAACTTATTGACAAATTAGATCTGTGAAAGCTGTTGGCCTAATCACGGGTACAAAGATGTAGTATCTCTTCTCAATCATAAATCACTATCAAACTGAAGCAGAACATTTATTAAAGTTAAGTACGTATGTTACTTCTAGAATTTTTTCATTCAGTGTAATCGGCAAATCAGGCTACACTCAGGGTATTTTGATGGTTTTATTTGTAAACTAATTTTTGTGGCGAGAGGCACCCTTTGTTTTCAGTGAGGGATTCTCCTCCTGCCTAACCCAGATGAAGTGCTTATGTCAAGAGGGCTGTCCGGGGTGGTTCACCACCAAATCTTTCATTCTAGGTCCACAGTTCAGTTGTAGATCTATTCAGCTGCCTGAACAGATTCCTTTTGCACTGACAGTACCAGCATTACTTATGTGGTGGACCGGTCTCCCTGGGTTTTTCATCTTTCTGTTGCTCTCCTTTCCACATCCCGTGAGACAGGGGGTATCACCTTTGACTCCCCAAGCTTCAGCTGTCACAAGTACTAGAGTTCTGTCACTTTCAAACACATTTCCCCACATAGCAGCCAAATAGCATTAACCACTCCACCACAGGTTCTCTCTCGTACTTGATTTTTGCAGGCCACTTTGTAAAGACAAGGTCCCCTTGAGTATCACTTAGCTCTAAATCCCCCCAACTTCCATATGGCATTCTGCTTGTTTTCATGGTCCTTAAGGACCTCTAGAGAAGTGTCTGGGGGCCACCGACCCATAGTTGTAGAATGATTTAATTGCACTACAACGTCAGCTGACTTTTAAGAAGAAAACATGTTTATATTTTTAAGTGACTAAGGCCTGGTTGTGACATTTACCCAGACAATCTGGACTGATGAACAGCTATGTCCCCTTCAACCTGGGGTACCTTTTACACTGCTTTGCTGTGAGAGCCACCACTCCTGGTCTGCCCACACAGCCTCCAGCAAGTAAATCAGTCCCAGCTATACTGTATGAGTGCTATAGTCAGCCACCCGTGAATTATGCTGCAGACAACAGCAGTAAACTCTCAGTCCCAGACTTTCCCTCAGAAATGTGCGTCTTGTAATGCCCAGCAGTCTCCTGGACAATGCAAGCTCATATAAAGTCCATCATTTCGTTAATAGAAGATATGTGCAAATCTTGTGTTAACCAATAGAGTTTCCCAAACACTTCAATTCAAATACACTGGTTTAGATAAAACAATAAAACAAGTTTATTAACTACAGAAAGATATTTTAAGAGATTACAAGTAATGCGGCATAAAAGTCAGAATTGGTTACAAAGAAATAACGGCAAAATGCAAACTAATACCTAACTTAACAAGCTAAGTAAATACAAGCAAAGGTTTCTCTCACCACATGCTTTAGCAGTCTTATGGCTGAAATCCTTTCAGCCAGGATCTTTCCCTCAGTTCAGTGTTAATTTCCTTGTCCTTCAGGTGCTGTTGATGTTGAGAGTAGACATGAAGGGAGAGAGATTGGGGGCCTCTGTTTCCCATTCTTACAGCTCTATTTCTTTGAAAATCATCTCCAGCTAGGGTTTAGGAGACAAGAAGTCTGGGGAGATGGGAACCTCCGGCTGTTTTGTTGCCAAGATGTAAATTTTTTACTCTCACCCTTTCTTTGGCTGCTTAACCAGGTGATAGTCCATTTGACTTCACTGACACCTGGCTGAGGCAGAGACAGTTTGCCTTTTGTCTCCGAGGAACCTGTTGGTGCCTGCTTTTCTAAACATGAAATATGTCTTAGTACTGTTATACAGAGGAATCTTAACTTTACATACAATGCTGCCACACACATTGTACCAGGACACTAATGATCAGCACATAGTGAGTTTTCAAATGATACCTCACAAGGCACACTTTGTACAAAATCCATTATAGTTTTGTAAAAGGGGGTGAACAGAGGGATATAGACTGTCTCATTGGTCGTCTATGTGCTAGTTTGGTTATGGGTGGTGTTGGGTTTTTTACTGAAATAGTTATACCAGTACAACCACATTAGTGTGGACGCAGATAAACACTTTTATACCAGCATAACTTATTCCTCTTTTTGTATGGGAATAGTTGTATCCATTTAAAGCACTCTAAGGGCTTGCCTACGTGGTGCAGCAATATGTACTAGGTGTGTGACTTCTTGAGCACACTAATGTGTTGCATGCTAACTGGACTGTGTAGACCCGGCTGGTGCACACTAAAAGTTCCCTAATGTGCTGTTGCACTATGTTAACGTGCACTTAGAGAACTTTTAGTGTGTGCCAACAGGGTCTGTACGAGTCAGTTAGTACACCAAGCCCTGGTCTACACTAGGACTTTAGGTCGAATTTAGCAACGTTAAATCGATTTAAACCTGCACCCGTCCACACAGTGAAGCCCTTTATTTCGACTTAAAGGGCTCTTAAAATCGATTTCCTTACTCCACCCCTGACAAGTGGATTAGCGCTTAAATCGACGTTCCCGGCTCAAATTTGGGGTACTGTGGACACAATTCGATAGTATTGGCCTCCGGGAGCTATCCCAGAGTGCTCCATTATGACCGCTCTGGACAGCACTCTCAACTCAGATGCACTGGCCAGGTAGACAGGAAAAGAACCGCGAACTTTTGAATCTCATTTCCTGTTTGGCCAGCGTGGCAAGCTGCAGGTGACCATGCAGAGCTCATCAGCACAGGTGACCATGATGGAGTCCCAGAATCGCAAAAGAGCTCCAGCATGGACCGAACGGGAGGTACGGGATCTGATCGCTGTTTGGGGAGAGGAATCCGTGCTATCAGAACTCCGTTCCAGTTTTCGAAATGCCAAAACCTTTGTGAAAATCTCCCAGGGCATGAAGGACAGAGGCCATAACAGGGACCCGAAGCAGTGCCGCGTGAAACTGAAGGAGCTGAGGCAAGCCTACCAGAAAACCAGAGAGGCGAACAGCCGCTCTGGGTCAGAGCCCCAAACATGCCGCTTCTATGATGAGCTGCATGCCATTTTAGGGGGTTCAGCCACCACTACCCCAGCCGTGTTGTTTGACTCCTTCAATGGAGATGGAGGCAATACGGAAGCAGGTTTTGGGGACGAAGAAGATGAGGAGGAGGAGGAGGTTGTAGATAGCTCACAGCAAGCAAGCGGAGAAACCGGTTTTCCCGACAGCCAGGAACTGTTTCTCACCCTAGACCTGGAGCCTGTACCCCCCGAACCCACCCAAGGCTGCCTCCTGGACCCAGCAGGCGGAGAAGGGACCTCTGGTGAGTGTACCTTTTAAAATGCTATACATGGTTTAAAAGCAAGCATGTGAAAGGATTACTTTGCCCTGGCATTTGCGGTTCTCCTAGATGTAGTCCTAAAGCCTTTGCAAAAGGTTTCTGGGGAGGGCAGCCTTATTGCGTCCTTCATGGTAGGACACTTTACCACTCCAGGCCAGTAACACGTACTCGGGAATCACTGTAGAACAAAGCATTGCAGTGTATGTTTGCTGGCATTCAACCAAAATCCGTTCTTTATCTCTCTGTGTTATCCTCAGGAGAGTGAGATATAATTCATGGTCACCTGGTTGAAATAGAGTGCTTTTCTTCAGGGACACTCAGAGGTGCCCGTTCCTGCTGGGCTGTTTGCCTGTGGCTGAACAGAAATGTTCCCCGCTGTTAGCCACAGGGAGGGGGGAAGGTTGAGGGGGTAGTCACGCGGTGGGAGGAGGCAAAATGCGACCTTGTAACGAAAGCACATGTGCTATGTATGTAATGTTAACAGCAAGGTTTACCCTGAAAGAGTGTAGCGACTGTTTTATAAAATGTGTCTTTTTAAATACCGCTGTCCCTTTTTTTTTCTCCACCAGCTGCATGTGCTTCAATGATCACAGGATCTTCTCCTTCCCAGAGGCTAGTGAAGCTTAGAAAGGAAAAAAAAACGCACTCGCGATGAAATGTTCTCCGAGCTCATGCTGTCCTCCCACACTGACAGAGCACAGACGAATGCGTGGAGGCAAATAATGTCAGAGTGCAGGAAAGCACAAAATGACCGGAAGGAGAGGTGGCGGGCTGAAGAGAGTAAGTGGCGGGCTGAAGACAGGGCTGAAGCTCAAATGTGGCGGCAGCGTGATGAGAGGAGGCAGGATTCAATGCTGAGGCTGCTGCAGGACCAAACCAGAATGCTCCAGTGTATGGTTGAGCTGCAGCAAAGGCAGCTGGAGCACAGACTGCCACTGCTGCCCCTCTGTAACCAACCGCCCTCCTCCCCAAGTTCCATAGCCTCCACACCCAGACGCCCAAGAACGCGGTGGGGGGGCCTCCGGCCAACCAGCCACTCCACCACAGAGGATTGCCCAAAAAAAAGAAGGCTGTCATTCAATAAATTTTAAAGTTGTAAACTTTTAAAGTGCTGTGCTTAAAGTGCTGTGTGGCATTTTCCTTCCCTCCTCCACCACCCCTCCTGGGATACCTTGGTAGTCATCTCCCTATTTGTGTGATGAATGAATAACGAATGCATGACTGTGAAGCAGCAATGACTTTATTGCCTCTGCAAGCGGTGATTAAAGGGAGGAGGGGAGGGTGGTTAGCTTACAGGGAAGTAGAGTGAACCAAGGGGCGGGGGGTTTCATCAAGGAGAAACAAACAGAACTTTCACACCGTAGCCTGGCCAGTCATGAAACTGGTTTTCAAAGCTTCTCTGATGCGTACCGCGCCCTCCTGTGCTCTTCGAACCGCCCTGGTGTCTGGCTGCGCGTAACCAGCAGCCAGGCGATTTGCCTCAGCCTCCCACCCCACCATAAACGTCTCCCCCTTACTCTCACAGATATTGTGGAGCACACAGCAAGCAGTAATAACAGTGGGAATATTGGTTTCGCTGAGGTCTAAGCGAGTCAGTAAACTGCGCCAGCGCGCCTTTAAACGTCCAAATGCACATTCTTCCACCATTCTGCACTTGCTCAGCCTGTAGTTGAACAGCTCCTGACTACTGTCCAGGCTGCCTGTGTACGGCTTCATGAGCCATGGCATTAAGGGGTAGGCTGGGTCCCCAAGGATACATATAGGCATTTCAACATCCCCAACAGTTATTTTCTGCTCTGGGAATAAAGTCCCTTCCTGCAGCTTTTGAAACAGACCAGAGTTCCTGAAGATGCGAGCATCATGCACCTTTCCCGGCCATCCCACGTTGATGTTGGTGAAACGTCCCTTGTGATCCACCAGAGCTTGCAGCACTATCGAAAAGTACCCCTTGCGGTTTATGTACTCGGCGGCTTGGTGCTCCGGTGCCAAGATAGGGATATGGGTTCCGTCTATAGCCCCACCACAGTTAGGGAATCCCATTGCAGCAAAGCCATCCACTATGACCTGCACATTTCCCAGGGTCACTACCCTTGATATCAGCAGATCTTTGATTGCGTGGGCTACTTGCATCACAGCAGCCCCCACAGTAGATTTGCCCACTCCAAATTGATTCCCAACTGACCGGTAGCTGTCTGGCGTTGCAAGCTTCCACAGGGCTATCGCCACTCGCTTCTCAACTGTGAGGGCTGCTGTCATCCTGGTATTCATGCGTTTCAGGGCAGGGGAAAGCAAGTCACAAAGTTCCATGAAAGTGCCCTTACGCATGCGAAAGTTTCGCAGCCACTGGGAATCGTCCCAGACCTGCAACACTATGCAGTCCCACCAGTCTGTGCTTGTTTCCCGAGCCCAGAATCGGCGTTCCACAGCATGAACCTGCCCCATTAGCACCATGATGCATGCATTGTCAGGGCCTATGCTTTCAGAGAAATCTGTGTCCATGTCCTGATCACTCACGGGACCGCGCTGACGTCGCCTCCTCGCCCGGTATCGCGTTGCCATGTTCTGGTGCTGCATATACTGCTGGATAATGCGTGTGGTGGTTGATGTGCTCCTAATTGCCAAAATGAGCTCAGCGGCCTCCATGCTTGCCTTGGTATGGCGTCCGCACAGAAAAAAGGCGCGGAACGATTGTCTGCCGTTGCTCTGACGGAGGGAGGGGCGACTGACGACATGGCTTACAGGGTTGGCTTCAGGGAGCTAAAATCAACAAAGGGTGTGCCTGTACATCAAGGAGTATTTCAGGCAGGACTTCACGGAGGGTTCCAATAAGAAATGGTGCACCTAAGTTATCGTTGTTATTGGAACAAGGAGGTTAGCCTGGCCTCTGATTGATACATGGCTAGATTTACCTCGCTACACCTTCTCTGTGAGTGACTGCAGTGTGATCTAGACAGGGGAGGAGGAAAATGAGTACAAAACAAATCTGGTCTATTTCTTGTTCTGACCCACTCCATCTATCCTTTACATCTTTGGCTGGCAGCAGACGGTGCAGAAGGACTGCATGCCATCCACATCTCATGGCTGCTTGGCAGAAGATGGTACAGTACGACTGCTAGCCATCTTCATCTCTTGCCTGCCTGGCATAAGATGGTACAATACGACTGCTAGCAATCCTCATCTCTTGCCTGCCTGGCAGAAGATGGTACAGTACGACTGCTAGCAGTCCGTATCGCCTGCCCGCTCACCATAAGACGGTTCAATAGGACTGACTGCAGGACTAAAGAGAATGACCTGGTCAAGTCACTCCAAATTTAGTCCTTGTGCCCATGTCTGCCCAGGCGCTCCTGATCGACCTCACAGAGGCGACCAGGAGCACCTCAGACATGACGATGACGGCTACCAGTCGTACTGTACCGTCTGCTGCCACAAGGCAAGGGGTTGCTGCTACTGTGTAGCAATGCCGTACCGCGTCTGCCAGCATCCAGGAGACATAGGGTGACGGTTACCTGAGCGGGCTCCATGCTTGCAGTGGTATGGCGTCTGCACAGGTAACTCAGGAAAAAAGGCGCGAAATGATTGTCTGCCCTTGCTTTCACGGGGGGAGGGAGGGAACGGGGGCCTGACGATATGTACCCAGAACCACCCGCGACAATGTTTTAGCCCCATCAGGCATTGGGATATCAACCCAGAATTCCAATGGGCAGCGGAGACTGCGGGAACTGTGGGATAGCTACCCACAGTGCAACGCTCTGGAAGTCGACGCTTGCCTCGGTACTGTGGAAGCGCTCCGCCGAGTTAATGCACTTAATGCACTTAGAGCATTTTCTGTGGGGACACACACACTCGAATATATAAAACCGATTTCTAAAAAACCGACTTCTATAAATTTGACCTAATTTCGTAGTGTAGACATACCCCAAATGTTGGTACACTTTAGAAATCACATCTTCTAGTGCGTATTGCCATGCTGTGTTGATCTGATGCTGTGTAGATTAGACTGATGAATGCAGCCATACTAGGGAGATTATATACACGTTAGCCATATTGGTATGGATAATGCAGTATATAACTTGGGTGTAGACAAGCCCTAAGAAACTTGAGCATAAAGCCTGACGTTAGGAACAGTAAAAAATACTTTTGCTTAGTATGTGTCCAGTAAGGATACTTTCTTTGCAAAATTAATGAGGTAAAGCAGAAACACTAGTTCAGTTGGTTTTTATAGAAACTGCAACTTCAAAGTCACATAGGTTTAAAGCTTAATTTTCCAGAAGAAAAAGGTGATTACTGCGAAAGAACAGCAGAAGTTGAAACGTGGTATATGAAATAAAGGCCTTACGTGTATTCAGTGTTATCTTTTTGAATGTAATTCTTTTAACATTAAATGTTATTTTGAAATACCTCTTCAAATGGAACTTTAATTGTCTTACTACTCATTTCTGACAGGCTGTCCTCACAGATCATTTTATTTTCTTTGACTCAAAAGTCTCTTCAGAATTTCATTTCAACTTGGCAAGCTCTAATGCACAGCTCTGTATGACAGGGTCTGTCTTAAGCAACTGCTCCGTATGGTGTAAGCACCAAAAGCTCTATGCCCCACCTTGTCTATTGTATCTTTGGATTTTAAAACTAAGTTCAATGATTCTGCTACTGCTCAGAACTGAAAGTCACTGTATTAAAATTTCTATCCTTTCTTTCTCTGCCTTCCTAGCACACCTTTGCAGTACTGTGAAGCAAATAATTTCAATTGTCCTCTCGAAGTTGCTAGGGTTCAGCTGTGCTGCATAGTATTTGGAAAATTCTACTGAATAATAGGTGCTGTATACATTTGAAGAAATTTTACAGCATACTAAAGTCATCATGCAAGTCATCAATTCCAATTGGGTAAGATGTTTGAGTGAAAACTGATTTACGCTAATGAAGAATGTTGTTTTAAGTGGATAATATCAGCATACATGAGTGTTGACAACAGGTGGTGCTACTACCCCTGAAATGGATCTTTACTGGCTCCTGGTAGAGCAGATTACTGTCCTATCAGTGAAAAAGGACCACAGTAATTATCTTCAGTACACAGCATCTTATTGAGAAGGAATGACACAAGCGGTAAAGGGTTATATTAAGCACACAACTCCAATGTTAGACATTAAGAGCTATGCATTCCTCTTAGCGAGTCTCTCACAAACACACACAAACAGGCCCTGCGCTAGCCTCACGCAGTTCCTTCCTGCTTGGCAAACAGAGAAGGTGGTTACCAATTTTATAGATGGCTTCTTCCCTCCTGCTCTGTTCTTCTCAGCCCTCTGGTCTGTCTTGGATTCCCTTGAGGCAAGGCCTTGGTGGCCTTGAGACCCCTCTGGTTCACAGTCCTACTCGAGCCCATGGAGCAGAGTTTTGGCTACTTTGTCTTGCAGCGTTGCTTCTTCAAGCATCCATTAAGGAATCCCAAGCACGGTAATTTACTTTGCTAGATTCTTGTACTCTTTCCTCAAAGGAGTCACATGTCTTAAAAGCATGCCCTGGGGACATGTGGTTACTAATTTTTACCAGATTAGTATTTGAGAAGGGGCTGGGTGGTGGTGGTCCCGAATGCAGATCACCCACGTTTACTCACGCATCAATCATTCACTCTGGCTCTCTGCGTGGTGTCCTTGCTGTAAGGTCACTATAACCAGGTCGACCTGTGCTCCATGTTGGAATTTTATACATGTGATATTTACTTTTGCATGGGCCCATATTTGCCGACCAATAGGTTCAATATCGATCACACATGCAGACTTTGCCAGTCCTTTATCAAATTTGCTTCTGCTTAAAGGGAACCCGCTCCCAGGATCCTCTGTAGCCATTCAGCCATGTTTAAGTCATGTCAAGTTATGCTCACACCATTCATTCAGTATGGTCACACCAATTTGGCACCATCCCAACAGTCCCCCATTTGATATTCAATTACCAAAGATGTAATATTGCATCAATCATACCCACAATTTGAACGCTGTTAGATCATGTCTCCTTTTCTGGTTTCTATAAAACTTAAAGGATTATTTTAAGATTATTAGTAGCATAATCCAACAACTCTATCTTGTAAATTTTCTGCAAAGCTTGTTTTTTCTTATAGTGCTTACACATCTGATATCCACAACAGAAACATACAATATGGCAGTTCCAGAAATCCAAAACGACATTGCCCATTCAACTCCATTCAATGTTGTTACTTGACATACAACAGTGTACCAAGCACACATTTGAGATCTTATTTTTTCCTACAGCTTTTTCAACAATTTTATCCTTTTGAGCAAGCATAACCTTTACAGATATTACCAGTCTAATTGATCGTTCTATTTTATCTATTGTGCCTTTATTAGTTTGTATCTCCATATTCCAATCTGTATCATTTCACTCTATTTCCCTCAAATTTGGCCATGTTAATCTAGGGTGAGTCATAAAGCTTTTAGTCATCTGACAGTGCCATTGATATTGATCATACTGGAAATAAGTTATATTTCCACAAGTACATCACATCCCTTGGTTCATGAACCAGGTTTGGTTGTTTATTGTTACATTACCCTTTTTTATTTTGATGCCAACATCTATCTGTGTTTGTTTCATATAATTCCCACCAACCATTTTTCCACTGTAAATTCGTGGTGAGATTACCTCCTTTCCATTCCAAATTCCAGTTTCCTTCTTTAACCAAGGTACCCCATTCCCATTGGGATCCTAATATTTGCTTTCCTCCTAATCCAGATATCCACCATAATCCATTTCCTTCTGGTACTATTTCATAGTACCCTGTTTCATTTTCCCAGGTGCTGGCAAATATTACCGGATACACTTCCTGTGCCTTTCCATTGGCTATACCGGAAAGGACAAGAATGCACTGGCGTATGGTACATGTATGCACTTGCACCTTCCAGGTATCCTGGAATGATTGATTAATATAAGAGTATTAACTCAATGCCCAGTTAAGAGTCTGGGGCCAAGTTCCTTTTTGGCTCTGTTCCAAAATATCTTTCCATTGTTCTCCCAAGGTTCTCTGGGCTTCTATACAAACTTCTCCCCAGGATAATCCTGAGCGGATATCCCTTATTTGTTTAACGATATCCAGAATACTTTCCCCCAATAATTCACTCAATTCCATCACAGAGTATCCCATCTTTTGTTTCCCCTTGTTTCCCGGTGTGTACTGACTGCATCAGTTGCTTTAAAGTCTCTCTCTTTCTTTCTATTAGGGTAGAGAGGCTCCATGTGTTTCCCAATCCCATTCCGGTGTTTAGTGTTTCCCATATGGTATCTCTCAGCCATTCCTCTTCTTTCCACATCCCAGATCCAATATGTTTTATATTGTGCAATCCATTTAGAACAGTTAGGATAATTAGTGTCAATCATCCAATCTTCAGGAAATAAGTTTATAAACTTTAAATCTGGACCCATTATATATGTATCTGTGCCTGTGGTCACGGTCTGGAATTAACCATTCCATGCATTCAGAGGAACAATTGGTTACATTAGGATGTTCCTGGGTCACTTTGGTGATATTAACCCATGTTTTACCTTCCCTATGTTGTATATTCCCTGTATATGAGGTATGGCATCTTAAAGCACGTTGATGTTCTTCAGGACATTTACATCTAGATACTACCCATCCCTCAACTTGGGTGTTATGGCAATGTCCCTTTACCATTTTCCATTCATTTCCTAATTCCCATTCAAACACAGATTCAGCACAATGCCCTAATGAACACATGGTCTGGGTACACTAATTACATTCCCATTGACATATGTCCATATTTTCAGTGATGTTATAGTTTCACAGTTGTTCCTATATCTATGGCGGGAACCTCAGTCCCATTTTCAAACCAAGCTCCTTGAGTTATACATTCTTGGGGTGCTTTGGTTAGAAGGACCTTTTCTTGGGCTACATCTGGTTTCCATAGTTCCCCAGTTCTAGTATCAATAATTTGGGATTAGTGAATTCCTGATTTATGTATACAATTAGTTACACTCTAGGTCCATACACATCATTTACTATCTGGATCATATGCTCATGCAACTACCAAAGTGTGTTTTTTTTCCAAAGGTTCCTTGCCAGCCTTTTGTCAATATTTTAGAGTTTAACCCCTGCGTCCACACAGAAACACATGCTCTTTTTCTTTCATGAAAGGTCCATATTCCTTGGGTGTCTTTTTTGGCCCCGAAAGGATGAACAGATTCTGTTACCACACAGTGCCAAACTTCTCCATCTCCCACGTCCCGGTCTTCCTCATCCTAATCTTTACCAGGTCTGACCACTCTTTCCAATCTCTGAACTAAGGAATCAGCTGCTTGGATAAAAAGTTCTGTGTCCTCATTTTTCCCAGCTCCTTTTCCTTTAATTCTGGGGAGATAAGAGTTGTTGAAACATAATCTTTGGACAGTACTACAGAGGATGGCTCTGAACCGTTATTCATCGTAAGGTTCATGCCAGTTGGAACTGGGCCTAAATCTATATTATCCTCAGCAGTTAGGGACTGTTTCCAAATTTCCCCTCCTGCTTTTTCAATTGGCGGAGATGCTGTTATAGGTCTGCATCCTATAAAAAATGGAAATAAGGTGAATGGACTCTCATATTGAAATCCCCGTTCTATCCTCCTGTACAGGTACTCCACTGGTTCTACAAATACTGCTTCAAATTTTTCCATGCATCTCTAAATAAGTTGGAGACCATCTTCACAAGAACTTCTTCCTGGTCGGGGGTAGGTCCATCATACAGGACCTCTACTCCATAGTTTTGTGACATTCCAGTCCCAAGCCATACATCTTTCCTTTGCTTTAAATCACCTCTATTTCTCATTCCTTTACCCATTCAAAATTAGTACCCCCTATTCAAAAGAGGAAATCAGTGCATATCCTTAGTATAAGCCCTCATTGCTGTTGGAATTGTTTGATCACAATCTTTGGTTGCCTCTCCTGTGGGACAGATGGATGGTGATCCAGTAACCACATGACAGATGAGCCCACAGATGACAAAGCAAAACAGGTTCCACAGGATATTCCTTGCTTCCATGGATCAGTCTGTGCAAAAACAAAAACAGAACACTGGCCTCTAACCATGCCTTATAGGTTAGTACATCTTATATGATTATATACTATTTTGTCTACCTTATAGGTTTATGAACTATTATACTTGATGGATACAGTTTGACTTGATCAAAATGTCTCCATACATCCCCATTTGGAGTGGCCACCAGAACCACTATAGGACTGGTCACATATTTCACAGGGAAAGGTCCCTTCCATGTGGGTTTTAGCTTACCTTTACTTACCAATTCTTTGAGAATCACTTTGTCCCCTATCTTCCATTGATACCCAGATGGTCCTTTGTTCTTCCCTTTGTCTTTGCTGATTTTCTTGTGCCCAAATTTCTTCAATTGTTTGTACCAAATCTGCTATCCAAACTTCCTTCTGTACCCGTTCAGTTATCTGTTTTCTAGGTGGGAGTAGGAATTCAGGAGTCCTCATAGTTCGACCTGTCATTAACTCAAAAGGTGATTACGTACTTCCAGCTTGTCCCAAAGCTCTCATGGTTATCAGGAGTGCAGGTTAAAGCAGTTTCCCAATCTCAACCTTGTGTTTGAATTTGCTTGGTCAAGGTGGCTTTTATTTCTCTATTTCTTTCCATTTTTCCTGCACTCTGTGGGTGGTAGACTATATGCCATTTCTGTTTGATGCCCATCATTAATCATAATGCTTTTACCACTGCTCCCATGAATTAAGGTTCTTGGTCACTATTCATGACCAAGGGTATACCCCATCTGCTTAGTATTTGGGTCCATAAAGCCTGAGGTGTAGTTTGAGTTGTGTTATTTGTTGTGGGGGTTACTTCCACCCATCCTGAAAAATCATCTATGACCATCAAGCAAAAGGTTTTCCTTGTAGGAGTTCTTTGCAAAGCTCCAATGTAATCCATTTGTAATCTTTGCCACAAGCCCCTAGTGTCAGGTTGGTGTCTCAGTATTTTTGCTTTCCTGCTTTTAGGGTTAACTTGGGCACACACCAAGCATTGTTGACAAAATGTGGTCATATGCTTGTCCATTCCTGGTCACCACATTACCTTTTTTTACTTGCGCTAATGTTCTTTTAGCCCTTGTTTATGTCCTCGTTCATGGACAAATCGGATTATTTCTTCTTTATATTGTTCTGGAGGTACCCATCTTTCTTGATCTCCTTGTTTTGCTATGATCACCTATTCTTTTGTTATTTCCCATTCTCCTTCTACTCCTGTTATCCTTTGTCCCACTAGTTTCCATTCCTGTTCTTCATACCGTATGAATGCTTTGTGGTGTTCTAGAAGTTTTTGATCAGCTGTATCAGTGTTTGTTTGCAGTTTTCCTGGATTTGCTTCGTTTTTCATTTGAGATTGAATTACCACTTTGATGTCACTGTGAACCACAGATGTTGCAGCTGCTGCTTTAGCCATTTTATCCACTTTAGCACTGTAATATCCTTCCAGAGTATGTTGTTTAGCATGAGCCTTAACATGCTTGATTTCTGTGGAACCAATCCTTTTCCGAATAATATCAATAATAGTTTTCCAGTAATCCCAGTATGCAACTTCTTTGCCTTCCCGCTGTTCCAGATGGGTACCCATATGCTTACTTCTTGCACAGTCCATTGAGAATCAGAACATATGACCATATCACAGTCCAAGGGAGTTGCTTCAAATGCTAGCTTGACTGCTGCCACTTCACATCCCTGGACTGACATCCTTTCACATGGGATTTCCAGTTCGTGTTCTGGAAACAAACAAACAGTTGCTACTACACAAACAAGTTGACTCTCCCTGTAAGAACTAGATCCATCGGTGAACCATACCCACTTGTGATCCAATATTGCCTGTAGTAGATCCCCAGCTTCTTGCACAGGCCACTTGTACTGGGGGGATGAGGCTTTCTTCCAGCAGCTCGCAGAAACTACTAGATCGCACACCCTGGTCCTCATGGGTGACTTTAATTTTCCTGATATCTGCTGGGAGAGCAATACAGTGGTGCATAGACAATCCAGGAAGTTTTTGGAAAGCGTAGGGGACAATTTCCTGGTGCAAGTGCTAGAGGAGTCAACTGGGGGGGAGCTTTTCTTGACCTGCTGCTCACAAACCGGGAAGAATTAGTAGGGGATGCAAAAGTGGAAGGGAATCCGGGAGGCAGTGACCATGAGTTGGTTGAGTTCAGGATCCTGACACAGGGAAGAAAGGTAAGCAGCAGGATACAGACCCTGGACTTCAGGAAAGCAGACTTCGACTCCCTCAGGGAACAGATGGGTAGGATCCCCTGGGGGACTAACATGAAGGGGAAAGGAGTCCAGGAGAGCTGGCTGTATTTCAAGGAATCCCTGTGGAGGTTACAGGGACAAACCATCCCGATGTGTCGAAAGCATAGTAAATATGGCAGGCGACCAGCTTGGCTTAACGGTGAAATCCTAGCGGATCTTAAACATAAAAAAGAAGCTTACAAGAAGTGGAAGGTTGGACATATGACATGGGAAGAGTATAAAAATATTGCTCGGGCATGTAGGAATGAAATCAGGAGGGCCAAATCGCACCTGGAGCTGCAGCTAGCGAGAGATGTTAAGAGTAACAAGAAGGGTTTCTTCAGGTATGTTGGCAATGTTAGGGGGCTTATTCCTTCACCCACTTACTTCCCTGGTCCTTCTCGCATGAACAGAGAGCAACAATACCCGAAGTCCAAAGGTGCAAACAATTCGATGTTTATTGGGGTGAACTTCCAGCAAGCATGATTCCAGTTTCCTTCCTTAGTATCCTCCTTCCCAGCTCTGACACCACAGAGCCTTACACCTGTGTCCTTGTTCCCATTCCTACCCTTAGCCAAACATGATTCCAACTTCCTTACTCCCATTCCCTGTTCCCATTTCCCCCTTTAGCAAAACATGATTCCAATTTTCTTACCCCCATTCCCTGTTCCCATCTCCCCCACCCACCCACACACCCACCCCCTCCCACCCCTCTTCCTCATTGACTACAGATTATATAGTAAAACTTGAGTTCTGCTTAGCTATACCTTAACCAATCATTTTCCTGAAATTTAACTAACCAATCCTAACATATTGTAACATGATTATGTAACCAATTATATCCCACCACCTTAATTAGTTTACACCCAGCAAAATTAATTATACAGCAGACAGGAACAATCACAGAACCAGAGAGATTATACAGACAAACAATAGCAAAGTGGGAACTATAATGACAAAACAATACAGAAGTGAGGATTTCACATCCCAGCTATTGATAAGTGAGTTCTTGCCAGACAGGATGCTATCAAACTAAGTTTCCTTTTACATTTTCTAGGCACTTCCCTTTCTCTGGAAGTGATAGGAATACAATTCTGTCCTGATAGTGCCTAACAGCCCAATAGCACCTTATTTCAATATGACTAGTTTGGAATGTGAGGATGTGACCGTTCGCTTCCCAGCTTATGGCTGCCTCTGCTGCTTAGCCAAAGGCCTGAGCCTAAGCACAGGGCCACAAACTGTCACAGTAAGAGAAGACCCTTACACCAGCAGATAGTGATTTTGATTCTTTCTTTTATACCTCTATAATTAGCCAAATGATAAGAATACACCTAAATTCTTAGAGTATGGGCCTTTACAGACAGGCCTGAATATCTATATCCTAACAGGCAACAAGAAGAAAGCCAAGGAAAGTGTGGGCCCCTTAATGAATGAGGGAGGCAACCTAGTGACAGAGGATGTGGAAAAAGCTAATGTACTCAATGCTTTTTTTGCCTCTGTCTTCACTAACAAGGTCAGCTCCCAGACTGCTGCGCTGGGCATCACAACATGGGGAATAGATGGCCAGCCCTCTGTGGAAAAAGAGGTGGTTAGGGACTATTTAGAAAAGCTGGGCGTGCACAAGTCCATGGGGCCGGACGAGCTGCATCCGAGAGTGCTAAAGCAACTGGCGGCTGTGATTGCAGAGCCATTGGCCATTATCTTTGAAAACTCATGGCGAACGGGGGAAGTCCCGGATGACTGGAAAAAGGCTAATGTAGTGCCAATCTTTAAAAAAGGGAAGAAGGAGGATCCTGGGAACTACAGGCCAGTCAGCCTCACTTCAGTCCCCGGAAAAATCATAGAGCAGGTCCTCAAAGAATCAATCCTGAAGCACTTACATGAGAGGAAAGTGATCAGGAACAGTCAGCATGGATTCACCAAGGGAAGGTCATGCCTGCCTAATCTAATCGCCTTCTATGATGAGATTACTGGTTCTGTGGATGAAGGGAAAGCAGTGGATGTATTGTTTCTTGACTTTAGCAAAGCTTTTGACACGATCTCCCAAAGCATTCTTGTCAGCAAGTTAAAGAAGTACGGGCTGGATGAATGCACTATAAGGTGGGTAGAAAGTTGGCTAGATTGTCGGGCTCAACGGGTAGTGATCAATGGCTCCATGTCTAGTTGGCAGCCGGTGTCAAGTGGAGTGCCCCAGGGGTCGGTCCTGGGGCCGGTTTTGTTCAATATCTTCATAAATGATCTGGAGGATGGTGTGGATTGCACTCTCAGCAAATTTGCGGATGATACTAAACTGGGAGGAGTGGTAGATACGCTGGAGGGCAGGAATAGGATACAGAGGGACCTAGACAAATTGGAGGATTGGGCCAAAAGAAATCTGATGAGGTTCAATAAGGATAAGTGCAGGGTCCTGCACTTAGGATGGAAGAACCCAATGCACAGCTACAGACTAGGGACCGAATGGCTAGGCAGCAGTTCTGCGGAAAAGGACCTAGGGGTGACAGTGGACGAGAAGCTGGATATGAGTCAGCAGTGTGCCCTTGTTGCCAAGAAGGCCAATGGCATTTTGGGATGTATAAGTAGGGGCATAGCGAGCAGATCGAGGGACATGATCGTCCCCCTCTATTCGACATTGGTGAGGCCTCATCTGGAGTACTGTATCCAGTTTTGGGCCCCACACTACAAGAAGGATGTGGATAAATTGGAGAGAGTCCAGCGAAGGGCAACAAAAATGATTAGGGGTCTGGAACACATGACTTATGAGGAGAGGCTGAGGGAACTGGGATTGTTTAGTCTGCAGAAGAGAAGAAAGGGGGGGGATTTGATAGCTGCTTTCAACTACCTGAGAGGTGGTTCCAGAGAAGATGGTTCTAGACTATTCTCAGTGGTAGAAGAGGACAGGACAAGGAGTAATGGTCTCAAGTTGCAGTGGGGGAGGTTTAGGTTGGATATTAGGAAAAACTTTTTCACTAGGAGGGTGGTGAAACACTGGAATGCGTTGCCTAGGGAGGTGGTGGAATCTCCTTCCTTAGAAGTTTTTAAGATCAGGCTTGACAAAGCCCTGGCAGGATGATTTAATTGGGGATTGGTCCTGCTTTTGAGCAGGGGGTTGGACTAGATGACCTCCTGAGGTCCCTTCCAACCCTGATATTCTATGATTCTATGAATCTATACTGTGTCTGTATGGTATGACAAAGCTCTGTCCTTGTCTCAGTGGGTCCCACGTTTCCTGGCGGATTTCGCAAGCCTCAGAGGCTCACTGTGACCCTCCACATAGTCCTTCTCTTTCTAGAGGCAAGGGTCACAGCCTACTGAGCCATTTTCATCATAAGCCAGCGAGGGAGGTGAGGAGAAGCTATCCTCCCTTGCACAGTCTCTGTTGTCTCCCAGTCTCAGTGATTAATCGGGGGGCTAAGGAGAGAGCCTGGGCCCACTCTACTCCAGGCTCCAGCCCAGGGACCCTAATAGTATCAGCTATGGTAGCTGACCTTTTAGAAACATGACACATACAATTCCCTGGGCTACTTCACCACAGCAGCCCTCACTTCCTCAAGCTCCATTTCACCCTTACCTCAGGGCCTCCTTCCTTGTGCCTGATAATGGCTTGTATGCTGCTCAGTCTCTCCAACAACGCAACTTCCTCCCACAGCTCCTGACATCCGCACCCACCTGACTGGCTGGGAGGCTTTTAACTAGTTTCAGCCAGTCTCTGATTGGCTTCAGGTGTCCCAATCAACCTAGCTATCTTCCCTGCCTTCTGGAAATATCTTAATTAGCTCCAGGTGACTTAATTGACCTAGAGCAGCTGCCATTTACTTATCCTAGTAACAGGAATTTGTTTAGCCTGGGGCTAATATATCTGTCTCCCACTACTTTTCTATAGCCATCTGGCCTTGCCCTGTCACAATGGGCACAGGACCTTCATGTTGTTCCCCTTCTATTATTAGATCATATGGAAGTAGTGGGGGTTCCTTTACTCTCTTCACCACAATTCTATTTACTCTCTGCAGTTCTGTGGAATCAGGGCCCACTTAGCCAAATGATGATCACTTACTCTCATATCAGAAGTCTTTCCTTGCAGAATCAGTTTCACAGGGGTGTGAGCTGTGGTTACAATAACAGGAGCTTGTCCTGTTATGTATTCCCATTTCTGTAAGGCCCATAGAACAGCCAAGCATTCCCCTTCACATGGAGAAAATGTGGACTCATGGGGTGTTAATCTGCGCCTTCCCTAAGCAACGGGGCCTTGCTTTCCACAGGTTTCCTGCAGTAGTACTGCAGCTGTAGCTCCCAAGCTGTGTGATGCCATGAAGTAAAAAGCTTCAGCTGGATCTGGATATGCTAATACTGGTGCAGCCATAACTGCTTCTTTTAACTTCCTGAATGCCTCATCATGTTCTGGGCCCCAGCCCCATTGTTGGTTTCTTTTTGTTAGGGACCACAGGGGTCTACATATTTTAGCAAAATTTGATATAAAATCCTGAACAAATCCAACAGCTCCTAACAATACCCTAACTGAATGCACATCCACTGGCTTAGGGAGGGTGCTTAAGATTTTCACTCTTTGTTTACTGATAGTACAACCCTCCTGTTCCAAGATAGTACCTAGGTACTCAACTTCTTGCTGTACCAGCTGTGCCTTGTGCCTTTAAATGTGCCTAATTTAAAGCCTGTTTTCTCCACTGTTCCCAGGATCAGTTTAGTTCGATGTTTACACTCCTCCTGGGAAATGGCTGTTATCAGTATGTCATCCACATAAGAAGTAACCCATGGCTTATCCAAATCCGGGAGTTGATCCCACACCTTTGTCACATGTGCTATACCTGGAGCATCGTGGCAACCCATGGGGAGACATTGAAATGTTAACTGTTTGTTCTGGAATGTAAAAGCAAATCAAGACAGACTCTCAGAGGTTAATGGAATGGCAATGAAACAGACAGCAATATCCAAGACAGAGAACCATTTAGCAGCTGCAGCTATTCCAGCCAGTATAGCTGGTGCCAGCGGGACTGTAGCCACAGATTTTTCTATAATCAATCATGAGGCACTACCATCCATCCGATTTCCGCACAGGCCAGATCAGAGAACTGTATGGACTTTATACTCCACCCCCACTTCTTGTTCTTTTTAAATCCTGTAGCAATTCGTCTATATGTGGAACAGCTTCTGTAAGATAGAAATATTGAAGAACTGGTTTTACAAATTTTCCTACTATTTCCACTGCTGCTTGTATGCCCCCACATTCGGATTTCTTCTTGGCCCACACCATAGGGAACTCCCAGTCCATTCATTATCTGGTAGCATCACCTCTGCTACGGCTTTGCAAGCTCCTTTCCTTAATCCTCCTGAAATCACCTGCTCACTCACAATCCCTGTCTCCCTTTTCCACAGCAAACCTCCTGCCAGATCAATTATCCATTTCTCTTGCCATTCCACATCTGCACCTTAGATGGCATTTTCAGTCATGCTGTTACAAACCACTGTATCTGTCCAAAACTTACTGTTACCCATGGCAGGTTTTTCAATAAAATCCCTTTCACTCCTTTGCCTTGAAATCCAAATAAAGGAATAGTTGTCCTTTCTGCACACCCTCCTGCACCGATTTAATCAGAGTTGCCTCCGCTCCTGTATCAATTAATGCTAGCAACCATTGTATGTTTCCTCCCGCCCCCACCTGCCCCGCTTCCACGTAAGGTCTACCAGTTATGTGGGGCTGTAATTTAGCCACTGATGTCCAATCTTGGGGACAGAGGTTGCTAAGAGCCAGACAACCCTACTGAGATATGGAGCTACCCTGACGGGAAGCTGCCACATGCATCTTAGCCAATTCCTGGGACAACAAGCTGTAAGGGCCTACCAGATCTCCGGTAGCTGTTCCCACAATCTCAACAGCCCTAGCCCCAGATTGTGGCACAGGCTGTGACTTGTTCCCTGCCAAATCATTCACAGCATTTAATAAAACCTCTAAAGGTTGTCCATCTAAACGAACCATATCCGCTCCTTTCTCCTGGAGTAGAGCCCATATTTGTGCTTGCACCGATCCTCCACCGGACCCTCCATGTACTTTGTTGGGTTGTCCCACGCAAGCATGATTAGGACCATTGTAGCCTTCTTGGTTGCTGTAAGAAACCTTGCTGACCACCTTCCGGGAGGAGCCACTTATTCTGCTTACCACCTTCTCTGCCTCTCGGGCTATTTAATCAATCTAGCCTGATCCAACTCTCTCGGGATCCTATAAACACTTTAATAGGTTCCCTTAAACCATGATATAACAAATCTGTTACCGGCTGTTCCTCCATATCAGCTAGAGAACCTGCCTACAACAATAACTGACCCTCTCTCCTCCTGATGCACCAGTAAAACTGCCTTTCTTAACTCAGGTTTCAGAATAGCAGCCGAGTGTTAGTCTGTATCCGCAAAAAGAACAGGAGTACTTGTGGCACCTTAGAGACTAACAAATTTATTTGAGCATAAGCTTTCGTGGGCTACAGCTCACTTCATCGGATGCATAGAATGGAACATATAGTAAGAAGATAAATGTACATTTGCACATTGGCCAAACTGGACAGTCTCTATGCAAAAGAATAAATGGACACACATCTGACATCAGGAATCATAACATTCAAAAACCAGTAGGAGAACACTTCAACCTCTCTGGCCACTCAGTAAAAGATTTAAGGGTGGCAATTTTGCAACAGAAAAGCTTCAAAAACAGACTCCAACGAGAAACTGCTGAGCTTGAATTAATATGCAAACTAGATACCATTAACTTGGGTTTGAATAGAGACTGGGAGTGGCTGGGTCATTACACATATTGAATCTATTTCCCTAAGTTAAGTATCCTCACACCTTCTTGTCAACTGTCTAAATGGGCCATCTTGATTATCACCACAAAAGTTTTTTTTCTCCTGCTGATAATAGCTCATCTTAACTAATCAGCCTCTTACAGTTTGTATGGCAACTTCTCTGTGTGTGTGTGTGTGTATATGTGTATATATATATACTTACTATATGTTCCATTTTATGCATCTGATGAAGTAGGCTGTAGCCCACGAAAGCTTATGCTCAAATAAATTTGTTAGTCTCTAAGGTGCCACAAGTACTCCTGTTCTTAACTCAGAAGAGGTTAAGAAATATCGAGCTATCCTCTGTACTGCAGCCTCTCTGTCCTCTCAATTTGACTCCATTTCAAGCTCTGCTAACACCGCCATCCCTTCTGTAGGGCCAACACAAGTTATTGCCAGCTCCCTTAAGTCTCCCAAATCCAGATGTTTTCTAACAGTGTATCCCATTAACCAAGTCGGACATGTTTTTTGAGTCAAGGGACCTAATTGCTTAGCTAATGCCTGCTTTTCAATTTGAGTTAACGGGCGAGTTGTTTCTTCTAATACATAGCCGGGGAATTTAGGTATTTGAACCACCACCGCTGGCTGTCTTTCCATTACTTCCCTTGATTCAACAGGCTTATCCTCCTCATCCAGAAGTTCAAATACCAAGCTCCCTTCTTGATCCTTCACCATTGTACCATCAGTATTGTATTTAGCTCTATATCTCTGTTTTCTAATCACTTGTGGATGCCTTATGGGTATATCAATGTTATGGTACGTAGGCTGACTTGCTGCTTCACTCCCATACTTTTTGCCAGACTGTAATGACACGCACACCCTTTTGCCATTCTTTTCCTCTTTCATACATTCATATGGAGGTGGAGGGGCACTTGGCGTTACATATTCTTCCTCCTTCTCTTGCGCTTTTCCCCCCGCCACACCTTCACAACATTTTCCCAATCCTTGTCATTCCAGGGATCATGATCAAAAGCCATGCTACAAATAGATGTCCTAGCCACCAAAGCAGACTCCAGCTTATTAATCACTTTGATGCATTTCATATGATTCTCTTTTCCAGGTGGCTTTGTAGCTTGTTCAGTTAAAACTGACACAGCCCCTTTATATCATTTTGCCTCCAATTTATACTTTTGTTTTTCCTGCATTTGTGCATCCATATCACATTCCAATTCCTGACAAGTTTGAGTTAAAGCAGCAATCTACTGGACATTAGTTACATTTTGCATCAGAGCACTTTGCAAATCTCTTTTTATCCCCTCATTTTGTAATCTCAGTTTCTCCAGCTCCTCTCGCAAACTTTCCTTCTCCTGTTTCCAAACCTCACGCTCCTCTGAAAATGTATTCACAGCCTGATACATAATCCAAAGAGAATCGTTTGTCATTTATTACTTTTTAGGAAAAGAAGTGCCACGTCTGATATTTTAACAGCATGTCATTCAAACACCCTTCCTTGTACAGGACAGGAACAGCATTTGGCAACCACAGATCAGAGCCAAGATCTTCATATGCCTTTCTCAGTAAGCACCTCTGTAGTAGCAGGATTATGTTTGTATTTTATATAATTTAGAATGAAGGATAAAGAATAATAATGTAGCATGTATTAGTGTATGATCTGATCATATCCTGCCAACCACCTTTTTTGAATAACAGAAAGGAATGGCGTAATGGGCCAATGGGTAGAGATACATCAGCCAGAATCTGTGTCTGTGTCGTACCAATAAAATAAAAAACCAGCAGGATCTTATTAAAGGGAAAAAGGCAAAATACCACATTTATTGTGAATACAGAAAGAATCATAGTAAGCAGTTAGTTATAGCTATAACATTCCATTCAATCTCATATTTATTCACACATTCATTCATACAAACACACACACATACACACCCACACACACAGGTTCTGCAAGGTTGTTATCATAGTTACCAGCCTTAGAGTTGCTCATGCCAAGCCACTGGCCAGGTGGCCTGGACATGAGGAGGGAGCAGGGCCTTGTCAGATGCTCATCTGATGCTCCTGGAAGTTGGTTTGCAGAATCAGACCCCAAAGTTCTCACTTTTTAGAGTCTATTTTTATAGGAATTTCTTCCTATGCCAGTCTATGGGAATTGCTTCATCATGCTGTTGCTGAATCAATCAGCAGATAGCACATTCCTGACGGCTCCAAGATGTTATCTTGTTCTTTGGTTCTCCCATTCTTGAGGCTGTTGGGTGGATTCCAGTCTGCCCTCCGGGTGGGGTCCTCTGGTTATTTCCACATGATGCCTTCTTCAGCCGATGGACACTGGATTCTTAGGCTGGCACCTCCCTGATCATTCAGTTATTATCCACACCAAGCATCCATCCACGTACATCCTCTATCTCTATTTTAATCACAATTGTTAATACAACAAAAGGGTGGGGAGTCTCTGGGTGCTGTTTCTGTTGTTAGAGTATTGTTTTGAGTCTCTCTCTCTGTGAATTGCTTTGAGAACAGACTCTGTCTTAGAATGTACTAACACAATTAGCAGCTTGCAAGTTTCACACAGAGAGGGAGAGAAACAGTACCAAAAACCAAGAGACCTCTTAATTAGTAATACCCTGGAATTTAAACTCTGGGGAATCAAACTCATTTGTGATTTTAATACAGAACTTCTTTAATATGATCCAACATCTGGACTGATTTCAAAGCAGTAACAGACCTTTGAGGGTCACCAATTTGTTGTAGGTTTAGCATTTTGAAATAAGCAAAAGAGTGCCATGATTGTTTTCTTTTGCATTGCAATTTGATGTTCCTGTTCAAAGTGTTCTGTGTAAATTAATTCTGTTTTGTGTGTGAATGAGGAATGTATGTGTTAAGAGATAAGTGTGAAGGCCATTGCTGAACCAGATGTATGAGGGAGGAACCTGAGACAGGACTCAAGGGCGCCAGGAGGCTGCAACATGCCCCTATTGAAGCATCAGAGGAAGGTCGATTGATAACTCTAAAGATGAGACAGGCACCTTGTGATGGGTGGGATCACAGAAACCCCCTGGGAGGCTGCCACCTGATGTGCCAAGACTACTTCTGCTCCTGCTTTCCTGCCCTGTCAGCTTAGGACTTCAGTGCCCTGTCTGGTTTGAGCCAGACCCGCTAGCCTGCTGCAAACCCAGACCCAGGTCTGAACCACGTCCCCTAACAGCTGTAGACTTAACTGAAAGCAGCTTACAGAAGTGTTCCTGTCTTTGCTACTCAGATGCCCAACTCCCAGTGGGGTCCTGTCATAACCATACAGCTAAGGGTAGCCTAGAATTCCTCCTTACCTGTAAGGGGTTAAGAAGCTCAAATAACCTGGTTGGCACCTGACCAACAGGACCGATGGGGAAAGAAGATACACACAAACCTTCCCCGCAGATTTGAAAGTGTGTTTTCTTTTGGGAAGCAGAGAAGCATCAAGTCAGAAAACTCCTTCTGCTATAAACAATTCTAAAAGTCTCTCATATTACAAAAGTTGTAAGTAAAAGCCATGCAAGGCATGTTAAATTGTCTTTTGTTCTGCTTGTGAATTTTTCCTTTGCTGGAGGGAGGTTTATTCCTGTTTTTTGTAACTTTGAAACTAAGCCTAGAGGAAGTTCTGCTGTGTTTTTGAATCTTTTGTTACTCTGTAAAGTTATTTTCCACCCTGATTTTACAGAGGTGATTTTTACCTTTTTTTAAAATAAGGTCCTTTTAAGAACCTGAATGATTTCTCTATTGTCCTAAGACCCAAGGGTTTGGGTCTGTGATCACTTTGTAACCAATTGGTTAGGATATTATTCTCAAGCCTCCCCAGGAAAGGGGGTGTAAGGGGTTGGGGGGATATTTTGGGGGAATAGGAACTCCAAGTGGTCCTTTTTCTGATTCTTTGTTAAATCACTCGGTGGTGGTAGCGTACCCTCCAAGAGCAAAGAATTTGTGCCTTGGGGAAGTTTTAACCTAAGCTGCTAGAAATAAGCTTGTGGGGGGTCTTTCATGTGGGTTCCCACATCTGTACCCTAGACTTCAGAGTGGGGAGGGAACCCTGACAGGTCCAAACCCTAAATACATCCGTTTTACCCTGTATAAAGCTTATACAGGGTAAACTCATAAATTGTTTGCCCTCTATAATACTGATAGAGAGAGATGCACAGCTCTTCCCCCCCCACCCCCCGATTATTAATACATACTCTGGGTTAATTAATAAGTAAAAAGTGATTAACTACAGAAAGTAGGATTTAAGTGGTTCCAAGTAGTAACAGACAGAACAAAGTGAATTACCAAGCAAAATAAAATAAAACACGCAAGTCTAGCACAGTAATAAAAACTGAATACAGATTTAATCTCACCCTTAGAGATGTTTCAATAAGTTTCTTTCACAGACTGGACACCTTCCTAGTCTGGGCACAATCCTTTCCCTGGTATAGCCCTTGTTCCAGCTCCAGTGGTAGTTAGGGGATTCCTCATGATCAAGTTGATGATCACTTTAGATAAGCTATTACCAGCAGGACAGTGGGGTGGGAGGAGGTATTGGTTCATGGTCTCTGTGTGTATATAGAAAAGGAGGACTTGTGGCACCTTAGAGACTAACCAATTTATTAGAGCATGAGCTTTCGTGAGCTACAGCTCACTTCCTCAGATGCATATCGTGGAAACTGCAGCAGACTTTATATATACACAGAGAATATGAACCAATACCTCCTCCCACCCCACTGTCCTGCTGGTTATAGCTTATCTAAAGTGATCATCAGGTGGGCCATTTCCAGCACAAATCCAGGTTTTCTCACCCTCCACCCCCCCACACAAATTCACTCTCCTGCTGGTGATAGCCCATCCAAAGTGACAACTCTTTACACAATGTGCATGACAATCAAGTTGGGCTATTTCCTGCACAAATCCAGGTTCTCACATCCCCCCCACCCCCATACACACACAAACTCACTCTCCTGCTGGTAATAGCTCGTCCAAACTGACCACTCTTCAAGTTTCAGCACCCTTCAGCAGGAGAGTGAATTTGTGTGGGGGGGTGTGGGGTGAGAAAACCTGGATTTGTGCTGGAAATGGCCCACCTGATGATCACTTTAGATAACCTATTACCAGCAGGACAGTGGGGTGGGAGGAGGTATTGGTTCATATTCTCTGTGTATATATAAAGTCTGCTGCAGTTTCCACGATATGCATCTGATGAAGTGAGCTGTAGCTCACGAAAGCTTATGCTCTAATAAATTGGTTAGTCTCTAAGGTGCCACAAGTACTCCTTTTCTTTTTGCGAATACAGACTAACACGGCTGTTACTCTGAAACCTGTGTGTATATAATGTCTTCTGCAGTTTCCACGGTATGCATCCGATGAAGTGAGCTGTAGCTCACGAAAGCTCATGCTCAAATAAATTGGTTAGTCTCTAAGGTGCCACAAGTACTCCTTTTCAGCTTAAAGATGGATTCCAGTTCAGGTGACATGATCACATGTTCTGTGAGACCCCAAGCCTTCATTCCTCCCAGCCTGACTCACAGGAAGGCCTGTCTGCAAACAGAGCCATCCACAGTCAATTGTCCTATCTGATGGGAGCCATCAAGATTCCCAACCACCATTAATGGCCCACACTTTGCAGAATTACAATAGGCCCTGAGAGTTATATTTCATATTTCTAGTTTCAGATACAAGAGTGATACATTTATACAAATAGGATGAACACACTCAAAAGATTATAAGCTTTGTAATGATACCTTACAAGAGACCTTTTGCATGAAGCATAGCCAAGTTACATTATATTCACACATTAGCATATTTTTATAAAATCATACAGAGTGTGTCACACACCTAACAATGGGGACAAGATAGCAGTGATCAAAACCAGCATGGGATAACCCCCTGAGGAACTTGATGTAAAGAATGAGAAGGACAATTTAACAAAATGAGCACTCAAACAACAATTGATTACAGCATGATGGTGCAAAACTCATTGGTCCCAATGAAGGAAAATCACTAGATAAACAGGGGCCCTTACCATGAAACTTTGGGTTTGTCCTGCCAAGACTTCCCCGGAACATCATGTTGTGGCCGACGGAACCTGGCTCCTCCCTACCAGTGATCAACCTAGCTGGCCACTAGGTTGATCCGGACTCTGGACTGGTAATTATAACATCGACTGGTGGGACAATGTGTGTGTGGGGGGGTATGATTGAATGCATATACTAATTGTTGTATCTTCAATAAATGTGGCTTACCCCCTGAAAAAGATCCTGTGTGCTTCTTATAAGCATAACACCTCTCAACCATACCTGGAGTCTTCAGGGCGTTCCCCTTGTCCCCCAGTATGATGACTCTTCCCTGTCTGCATTTGTGAAACACTGACTACAGGAACGACCAATATAACCCCACTCACCGGTATATTTCCCTTTCTTCGTACTGTAACTAAATCTGGCCGCCAAGCTATAATTAATATATCAGAACTGATTCAGAACAATATTCAAATTAGTCGGTTAACACCAATGATTCAAGATACCAAGCTCTTAACAGGCAACCAGTTCAGACTCCATTCGATTCAGTTTAAAGACCTTTTCACATAGACACGACAGTAAACCATCTTCTGCTACCAAATGTTGACCACAGGGGGTGCTACTACCCTTGAAATGGATCTTTACTGGCTCCTAGGAGAGCAGATTACTGTCATACCGGTGAAAAAGGTCCACAGTAATTATCTTCAATACACAGCATCTTATTGAGAAGGAATGACACAAGTGGTAAAGGGTTATATTAAGCATATAACTCTAATGTTAGATATTAAGAGCTATGCATTCCTCTTAGCGAGTGTCTCACAAACATACACAAACAGGTCCTGCGCTAGCCTCACACAGTTCCTTCCTGCTTGGCAAACAGAGAAGGTGGTTACCAATTTTGTAGATGGCTTCTTCCCTCCTGCTCTGTTCTTCTCAGCCCTCTGGTCTGTCTTGGATTCCCTTGAGGCAAGGCCTTGGTGGCCTTGAGACCCCTCTGGTTCACAGTCCTACTCGAGCCCATAGAGCAGAGTTTTGGCTACTTTGTCTTGCAGCGTTGCTTCTTCAAGCATCCATTAAGGAATCCCAAGCACGGTAATTTACTTTGCTAGATTCTTGTACTCTTTCCTCAAAGGAGTCACATGTCTTAAAAGCATGCCCAGTGGACATGTGGTTACTAATTTTTACCAGATTAGTATTTGAGAAGGGGCTGGGTGGTGGTGGTCCCGAACGCAGATCACCCCACGTTTACTCACTCATCAATCATTCACTCTGGCTCTCTGCGTGGTGTCCTTGCTGTAAGGTCACTATAACCAGGTCGACCTGTGCTCCATGTTGGAATTTTATACATGTGATATTTACTTTTGCATGGGCCCATATTTGCCGACCAATAGGTTCAATATCGATCACACATGCACACTTTGCCAGTCCTTTATCAAATTTGCTTCTGCTTAAAGGGAACCTGCTCCCAGGATCCTCTGCAGCCATTCAGCCATGTTTAAGTCATGTCAAGTTATGCTCACACCATTCATTCAGTATGGCCACACCAATTTGGCACCATCCCAACAATTAATGCCTGACATTTTTTTTCTCCTGAAGTGCTGAGCATCCAAAAGTCCATTTGAAGTCACTGGCAGTTGCAGATGCTTAGCAAATCTGAAATTCAGGTCCTAAGGCCTGAGTCCTGCAACTAGATCTGCATAGGGGCCCCTGGATGGAGACACATTTTTAACCAGGTTAGACAGATTAAATACTAAATTCTGGCCTTTTAATACAAACATTTCCAAATAGAGATTGTTTTCTGGGGTACTGCAGTGAGAAGTACCTGAAAGCAGATATGACTCCTTAGAACCCCCGAAACTCCCCAAAAAATTCCTTAGCCCCATCCCCCCAGACATACCCTTTGAAGTGCTGCCATATGTGCAGAGCAGCAGCACCTGGGCCCTTCAGAAGATCTACATGTCTTATCAGGGAGAGCCGGAAAAGTGGTGGTCCCACTGATCCCTGTCAACTTAGTTGCATGCTGAAGTCCTTGCCACATAGATCTAACAGAAACAACAAGGAGTCCTTTTGGCACCTTAGAGACTAACAAGTTTATTTGGCCATAAGCTTTCGTGGGCTAAAACCCACTTCATCAGATGCATGGAGTGGAAAATACACAAGGCAGGTAAATATACACAGTACATGAAAAGATGGGAGTTGTCTTACCAAGTGGGGGGTCAGTGCTAACGACAATTCAGTTAAAGTGGAAGTGGGCTATTCTCAACAGTATAATACCAAGGGAGGAAAAATCACTTTTGTAGTAATGAGGTTAATGTAATCAGGGTAGCACATTTCAAACAGTTGACAAGAACATGTGAGTAACAGTAGGGGGAAATCAGTATGGAGAAATTAGTTTTTGGGTGCTAGAAACAGGAGCACTTCTTAAGCTGTTTTCAGTTAAGCCTGCAGCTTTTGGGGGACACGGTTCAGACCTGGGTCTGTTTGCAGCAGGCTAGCATGTCTGGCTCAACAAGACAGGGTACTGAAGTCCCAAGCTGCCAGGAAAAATGGGCTCAGAGGTAGTCTCAGCACATCAGGTTTATATTCTGTGACCCAGCTGTGACGGTCAGTGGGGATCCTGGATGCAACACACTGGCATGGGTTCTGGCCATGTCGCAGCCAGACTAGGGTTGGCTGCCCCTGGGCTACTTCCGGACTCCCCCTCTATCCAGCACCTTGGGTTCCTTGGGATAGCTGGCACAGGGCAGGCTCGGCCACTCCTCTAGGTAGCTGTCCTGGGGCAGGCCCAGCCAGCCCTTGGGTCTGCCACAGGTCACTGAAGTCTCCCAACCGGGAGATAGGCCAGAGACATCTGGCCTCCCTGGCAGCTGCTCTGCCAGTGAACTCTGGGGGGCGGGCTCAGAACTCCCTGGCTCTGCCCACTCTGGTGTCCAGAGGGGCTCATCTCTCTCTGGGGCAGTGGGAAACCACATCACTACACCTACACACCCACCCACCCACACACCCCTCCTGCTAGTCAGGGCCAGGCTCTTCCATACCTCCTAGGCAGGACAGGAAGTCCACATTGGCGTGGTCTTTGCTGGCCCTATGCTGGATGGTGAAAGCATAGGGCTGTAATGCCAGGTGCCAGTGCATTAGCCTAGCGTTGTTGTTTTTCATTTTGGTTAACCACTGAAGTGGGGCATGGTCTGTGACTAGCATAAATGGGGCCTCAAGGAGGTAGTACCGCAGGGCATCACAAGCCCATTTCACCATGAGTGCTTCTTTCTCTACTACCATGTAGTTCTTGCGGAGAAATAATTTCCGGCTGAGATATAAAACCAGGTGGTCTTCTCCGTCAATTTCCTGGGACAGGACGGCCCCAACCCCCACCTCCGAGGCGTCCGTGTGGAGGATGAATTCACAATCGAAGTCCGGGCTATACAGGACGTGTTCCCAGCAGAGGAGCTCTTTGAGTGTCCAGAAGGCATCTTTGCATTCTTGAGTCCATGATTCAGGTCGGGGCTGTCCTTAGTCAAAAGTTCCGTCAAGGGGGTGGAAATGGAAGCGAACTGGGGAATGAATCACCAATAGTATCCCGTGAGCCCCAGAAGTTGTCGCACTTGACGTTTCGTGGTGGGTGGCGGGCATGCCGCCAGTGCTTGAACCTTCCCAATGAGGGGCTTCACCCGTCCTCCCTCTATAGCGTATCCGAGGTACGTTGTCTCTTGCCATCCAATGCGACTTTTTTTTTCATTGGCCGTTAGTCCCGCCTTTTGCAGGGATCTCAGGACCACAGCTACCCGCTCCAGGTGGTCCTCTCACTGGCGGCTGTAGACTACAATGTCATCCAAGTACGCTGCTGCATAGTCTCGATGGGGCCATAGGAGACAGTCCATAAGTCATTGGAACGTCTCCAGGGCCCCATGGAGGCTGAAGGGCATCTGGGTAAATTGGTAAAGTCCCGTTGGGGTGGTGAACACTGTCTTCTCCTTAGAGATGGGGGGGGGGGTTGGGATCTGCCAGTACCCCTTACTTATGTAACGGGTTGTGATGAAACAGGCCTCCCCTAGGCAACCGAGCAGTTCATCCATGCGGGGCATAGGATATGCATTGAACCTCGAGATGGCATTGACCCACTGGAAGTCTATACAGGAGCACCGTGTACCAATACCACCGGACTGCACCACACACTCTTTGATGGTTCAATCACTCCTAGGGCTAGCATGGCCTGTATTTCCTCCTTGACCTCCTGCCACATTTGGTGCGGCAGGGGCCTGGTCATCTCCTGGATTAACCCTTCCTGGCTTGGTCGGATGGCATGATGGACCAGGGTCGTGTAACCAGGTAGGACTGTAAAGGTTCCCCTGAAAGCCTGCAGGAGACATTGGGCCTGCTTTCACTGCTCCTCCGTGAGCTTGTCCCTGAGCTGGGATCCTGCAGGGTCCTCTGTTGGGGCATGCGGGGACCCAGCTATGGTTCTGGTGGGTAAGGGTTAATTAACAGGCCCTCCTGCTCCTGCCATGGTTTCAAGAGATTCATGTGATATCGCTGGATCTTCTTACGCTGGTCGGGCTGGTGGACCTCATAGGTGACGGGCCTGACCTTCCGGGCCACCTCATGGGGTCCCTGCCACCAGGCTAGCAGCTTTGATTTGCTTGACGGCAGGAGAAGCAGGACCCGATCACCTGGCTCAAACCACGCTTTCTGGTTATAGGTTCGCGCCTGGGCTTCCTGGGCGGCTTTTAAATTTTCGCGAGCTAGAGCTCCGGCCTGAGCAAGGTGCTCCTGGAGCTGGTGAACGTACTTCAGAAGGCCCTGGGTCGGAGATGGAGACTGCTCCCATGTCTCTCGCATTAAGTCTAATAGGCCCTGTGCATGGCAGCCATATAGTAGCTCAAACGGGGAAAATTTTGTTGATGACTGGGGTACCTCGCGGATAGCCAGCAGTAAAGGCGGGAGTAGCTGGTCTCACTGGCGAAGCTCCTCTGTGTGGAACTTGTGCAGCATCTCCTTCAGGATCCAATTGAACGTTCCACCAACCCAACAGTCTGTGGGTGGTAGACGGAGGTGCGCAACTGTTTAACTCCCAGAAGCTCGCATACCTGTTGCAACAGCCAGGAGGTAAAATTGGTGCCTTGGTCCATTAGGATCTCCTGGGCCAGCCCCACTCAAGCGAAAACCTTCACTAGTTCACCAGTGATGGTTCGGGTGGTGATGCTCCACAATGGCACGGCCTCAGGAAAACGGATGGCATAATCAATGATGACCAACACATACTGGAATCCCGCGGCACTTCTCAGGAGCGGGCCCACCAGGTCCATAGCCACCTGCTCAAATGACATCTCCACTATGGGCATGGGAACCAAAGAGGCCTTGGGCACCCGTGGGAGAGCTGCGAATTGGCACTCTGCGCAGGAGCTACAATAGTTCCTCACCTCTTGGTGAATGCCAGAAGACCCATGTCAAAATCCGGACGAGGGTCTTTTCATGGCCCAAGTTCCCTGTGGCAGAGATGTCTTATGAGAGCTTCATCACTGCTCATCAGTGGCACCAAGGCACCAGCAGCTGGGTCTGTGGTTCCTTCGTGTGGGGATCCTGTTCTACCCTGTAAAGACAGCCATGGTGTAGCTCAAAATGGGGCCACTGATTTGCATGACACGAGTCAATCACAGCCCCATCGACGGCAGCTAGTTGTCCTTAGGCCCAACTAAGGGTGGGACCTGTGCTCTTTGATTGTGTCAAAAGTTGGTGTTAAGTAGGGGTTCGACAGCTGGTCCAGGAAGGGGGTCCTCTGATTCCTCGGTCCCTCACTCGGGGTCCGGGGCCTCCTCCTCCTCCTCTGGCTGGGCCTCGGGGCAATCCCCTTCCAGCGCAGGGGTCGAGCAGAGAACCTCCTTGAACGCCGGCCACTCACACCCCAGCATCTCTGTGTAGGCTAGTCGAGGAGCCAGGCAGACCACCATCCGTTGTGTGACCCCGGCCACGGTGAGCGGGACCTGGGCACTAGGGTATGGCCGCACGTCGCTGTGGATGCAGTGCAGCCAGATCGTCCCCAGGTGGGGGTTGGCCTGAGGCCCCAGAGTCTGACGGATTAGCGTATGGCCGCAGCCCGAATTGATCAGTGCCTGGGTTTGGTGGTCCCCGACAACTACTGGAACTGTGATCTTGGGGACCTGTGGCAGCCAGCCCTGGCTCCCACATAGACATGGCTGAAGCTGCAGTCCATCTCCGTGTAATCACACTGCAAGTGTCCATATTTCCAGCATAAAAAACAGGGCTCAAGTTCCAGGGGA
Source organism: Lepidochelys olivacea (assembly GCF_965140295.1). Taxonomy (NCBI): domain Eukaryota; kingdom Metazoa; phylum Chordata; order Testudines; family Cheloniidae; genus Lepidochelys; species Lepidochelys olivacea. The sequence goes on along the minus strand of NC_140411.1, from coordinate 164,586,387 downwards.
CCACCCTGGGTGGGGCCTCCCATCTGGCCCCTGGGGGGACTCTGATTGGGCCTCATAATGCTCTGCATGAGGGGCATGGATCCTTGTCGACATGGGAGTTCAGGGCATCTGGCCTGAAGCCCTGAGTGAGCTTCTTGCCCACGTGGGAGGCTCCACACTTGAGTCTGGGCACCCTGTTACTTTTCGGGGTTAGGGCGCTCTGGCCCTGTGGGGATGGGCTTGGGTAGCTGGTCCCACCGGCACTTCGGCTGCAAGGAAGTCTTCCATCAGTGCGACGGCGGCGGTTAGCGTCGCTGGCCGATGGCAAAGCACCCAGGCCCTTCCCTACGACAGGAGGATGTGAACGAACAGTTCTAAAATAATTTACTCCATGTCCTCATCCGTGATCCGCCTCTCCAGCTGTAGCCACCGCTTGCATGCTTCCCTCAGTTCTTGGGCCACCAACCAGGGTCTGGCACCTGTGGGGTAGGTCTGGCTCTGGAACTGCTGGTGAAAGTTTTCCGGGCTGATGTCCAAGGCGTCCAGGATCGCTGTCTTTACCTGGCTATAGCCCTTTGCATCCTCTGTAAGACCAGCCCTCTGTATGCCATTTGGACTGTCCCGGTGAAGTACAGGGCCAGGAGGGTAGCCCATTGGTCAGGGGCCCATCCCGCAACCAGCGCCACCCTTTCAAAAGTTACCAAAAAGGCTTTGTGTCGTCGTGGTGTCCCATCTTGGTTAGCCGCACCGGCATGGTGGTGTGGGGTGACCCGGCCGCGTCTCCTGGCTGGGGCTCTGCAGGGCGTGGCAGTATCGTTGCCACCTGCTGCACGCATTGCTGCTGGTGTTCCTGGTTCTGAAACCCCAGGTCCCGAACCAGCTGCTGCTGCGCTCCTGGCAGCTGGATGAGCTGCTGCTGGAGCTGGGCCGCATGCTGCCGCTCCTGGCTCTTGGTCAGGAGCTTGATAAGTTTGTCCATATCCATGGCTTTTTCTGGGGTACGTTCCCCCCAGACCCCTTCTCACAGGGGTCGAGGGATCGTGCCCACATACTCCACCACGTGTACAGCAGTTAGCCGGAGCTCATCTCTCTCTGGGGCGGCGGGGAACCACACCGCCTCACTAGGTTTGGGAGGAGGCCTAGCAGGGAATTAGTCTGGCAATGGTGAGTCAGGTGCTCAGGCCCTCAGGCAACAACAATATATAAACAGTGCATCCAGGCCCTTAGTCAGGGCTGGAATGCAGTGGAGTGGGAGGGCCTGCGTCCCCCGCTACCACCCAACTCGTAGGTGGCAGTCTCCCCCTCTCCCAGGCCTTCAGACCTAGGGCCTGGGCTCACTGTTTGAACCTGTTTATATACTGTTATTGCCTGAGGGCCTGAGCCCCTGACTCACCATTGCCCCGCCCTGACCTAGGGCCTGGGCTTACGACTAACTGTGTTTATTTCTGCCCTCACAAAGGCCACGGAGGAAGACTCCTGCGGCCGGACTAACTCCCTGCTAGGCCTCCTCCCAAACATAGTGAGGTGGTGTGGTTCCCTGCCGCTCCAGAGAGAGGGACGAGCCCCAGCTAATCTCTCCACATGGACCAACTTCAGTTGGTGAAAGAGACAGGCTTTTCAGCTAACACAGGTTCTTCAGGTCTATGTAAGTTTGAAAACTTGTCTTTCACCAACAGAAGGTGTTCCAATAAATGCTATTGCCTCATCAATCTTGTCTCACTAATAGACTGGGCCCAAACACAGCTACACTAACACTCCAAAAAAAAAAGTACTTAATTTTTCTGCTTTGTTGGGAACATTGTTCACGCAGCTCCCTCAGTGGGAGATTGGTCCTACAAAATTTGATTACCCTATCAGAACTGAGGAACTATTATGTAATTAGCAAAGCAGCTGTGTCCGCAAGGGCTGGGGGGCAGACACTAGCAAAAGGAGGACACTCAGGCCTAAGAATAGTAAACTATGCTTTATTGAAGGAAGGAAGAACTTACGCTCCAATCTGCGCGGGGAGCCCCTAGGATGCGCGGAGGAGCTGCAGGGGACTCTGGCCATTCGGGACAGCTGACCAGGCAGGACTGCGGCGGGGGGAGTCCTCTACGGCGCTATATTCTCCGCGCTCATCTCGGGGTTACATGGGATCAACAGCCGGTTACATTCTTACATGTATAATTTATGCTTATTACATAAACTGACTCGTTTACAGGCAAAAATATGCTGAGCTATGCTACAATATCTTTTGGCAGGGTCTGTAGGACAAAGTTCATTGAAACTGTCTACATCCTCCGCTCACCTCCAGTCACATACTCAGTCCACCACTTAGCTCCTCGCCAGTCTTCTGCAACCTTGCCCCTACAGCAGCACACGCTGTTTGGCCAGCATGGGTGTTGCACTGTCTGGAGTGGCTCACTACAGTTGAGTGCCTACCTCAGGGCAGACACACTAACTGGTGGTATGTTCTATAATTAAATTTCACCAAGTCAGTAACAAATATGAACTCCCACATCACGGTAATACTCTTACCAGGGAATCACAAAAAGAAAAGGAGTACTTGTGGCACCTTAGAGACTAACCAATTTATTTGAGCATAAGCTTTCGTGAGCTACAGCTCACTTCATCGGATGCATAAAGTGGAAAATACAGTGAGGATGTTTTTATACACACAGACCATGAAAAAATGAGTGTTTATCACTACAAAAGGTTTTCTCTCCCCCCACCCCACTCTCCTGCTGGTAATAGCTTATCTAAAGTGATCACTTTCCTCACAATGTGTATGATAATCAAGGTGGGCCATTTCCAGCACAAATCCAGGGTTTAACAAGAACACCTGAGGAACAGTGGGGGGGGGGTAGGAAAAAACAAGGGGAAATAGGTTACCTTGCATAATGACTTAGCCACTCCCAGTCTCTATTCAAGCCTAAGTTAATTGTATCCAATTTGCAAACTGTTCCTCAGAAGTTCTTGTTAAACCCTGGATCACTTCTCCTTTCTCAATTCTCCAGCCGTAAGAACAGGAAGTACTAAAAACTCCAAATATTATTTTGTTGTCCTCTGAAAAAGTTAACGTTAAGCATTTCATTTCCACTTCTCATTTGTTCAGTTCCCCTCTACTCCTACTGTCTGGACCATAGGCTGAGCTTCCCTTTTGTAGCCTGATTTATAGGTTGTGTATTAATTATATTGATTACTTAAGGATTCCAGTTAACACTTTGAGAGTTGAAGGGTTCTTGTTCCAAATTTAGGCCCAGGATTAATCAAATTATTATATAGTTGGGAACCCTGATGTGCCCTGTTGCAACACTCACACGATAGGAACTCTTCTATATTTACAAATAGTTTATTAATACATTTAGCACAGTCACAAACACTCCAACCCACTAAGGTAGGAGCTCCTACAGAATGTACATCGGCACATCCATATACTTACACCATCCCTTGCAGAAGAACCTGAAATGTTAGCCATTATTTTTTTCATCACAATCACGTTCCCCCCTCATCACTGATGCTCATCATTCTGGAACCTCCCAAGAGCTCTAGATTTCTCTGTCCTACTGCCCCAAGGCTGGGATGCAGCTTTTATATTATGTTAGGCTGACGCCACTATGTCTGATGCATAATCCGTAGAGGTTTCTTCCCTTTTCCTTATTTGTATTTCCTCACCTTATAAATGTTGGAGTGTCCTTCTGCTATAGGTTAGTAGATCAATGATCTTAACTTATCATATACATCAATTTGTTGCCATGGCTCTTTGAGGTTAGGTATTTGAGGATGTAGTTCATGTACCTGTTATTGTTATGTACGTTAATTTGTTACTATGACACTCTTTGCTTTGGACTCATGTTCCTGTGGTCAGAAGTTCCCCTTAAACACTCTATTTTCAGCTCCCCAATACTTGATGTTTTCCATTAGGCCATTTATCTGTGTCAAAGTTCATAGGCCTCAAGCCTTATGCTAAAACTGCTGAAGCCAATGTCTTACAGGATACAGGCCTGTAGATTCCTTGCACTACTGCTGAATATAATAAAGGCAAGCTAGCCCTTTGGGCTACACTTTCACGTGTTTCTTGACTCTCCCCAGAGCATGACTCTATTCCCTCCAGGGCTCTGCGTTTGGTGTGTGTGTGTTGCTCTCCAAGGGTACCTCCGTTTATGAGGCACCTCCCCACCAGTTGTCCATAGCATGGGGGAGTTTTGTCTCTGCCAGCTGTGGATCAGCTTCTGAGAACCAACAGCCTCGGGCAGCACAAGCACTACCTTCCAAGCCCCCGCAGGCCTTGCTCTCTCTGTACAAGCGGTGATAGGCACATACCAACCCCCAAGCTCTCAGAGCTTTTCCTGCAGTGTTCCAAGGGAACATTTTACACATCAACTTGCAATATTCAACTCAGAGCCAGCACTTAGCTTAACCCCATGGCACTTAGATATATTTATAGTGAAAACAAGAATGTTTATCATAAAAAAACCAGAGTCTAGTAATAGTTAGAATGCTGGAAACATGGTTACATAATAAACAAAATCATAGCATGATTTCTAGACACTCAATAAGTTACTCTCTTAGAGAGAGAACATGGGTGAGGTAATATCTTTTATTAGCCCAACTTCTGTTGATGAGAGAGACCAGCCTTTCTTTCTCGCCAACAGAAGTTGGTCCAAGAAAAGATATTACCTCACCCATCTTATCTCTCTAATATCCTGGGACTGACATGGCTACAACACTGCATACAAGTTACTCTTTTGTCTAAAGAAGCTTATCTCACCCAAAGTTCTCTCCAGCATTTTCAGTCAAGGCTGGCTGAGACCCCTCTTTCATGAAGCAAAAGTACTGTCCTTTTCCTATCTCAGGGAATGGTGCCTGGGCACCTTCTCTGCATCCCAAATATAGTCAAGTGCACCCACCAGATAGGGTCCCCCCTGTGACACTGGCAGGCCAGATACCAGCTCTTTCCCAGGCTGCAGGCATTAGCTAAGAACAGACAACTTTGTAGCTGACCAGACAAGGTCACCTGTGTGTTAGTTTTGCTCAAAATAGGTATTAGTCTTATAAGAATGTATTTAGTGTTTAGACTCTATGAAATATTTGTATGTTGCTGTATGCACTAATCTCATTTATACTATCTATATCCCATGTTATAAGGTGATAGTTAAGTGTTTTCTCTGTAACTGTAAACCCCCAGCATCAGGAGAGAAACATTACCAAGTGTGAAATACTAGTTTGCCACAGGAGGTGTGATCTCTTGTCCACCGAAGAATGCTTATAGACACCAGACAAACCATTGTGGAACATCAGAGGACAAAAGACTTTGTTGACTGCTTCCCACCCATCCCACAACCCCCATGGAGAGGAGACCTGCACATGAACTTGTCCCATCATCTTGAACTCTGTGGGAAGGGAATAAAAACCCCTAACAAAACAAAACTGCATCGTTTTGGCTCTTTGAACTTTGAAGTACCAGAGACTCTAAACTGAAGCTAGTGAGCTCAAGGGCCTGCCTCCTGGGTCTGCCCTGAAAGACACTTTGAATTGAGAGATCACAACTCTGTCATTCTTAGGATTTCAATGTTAACTCATTTGTGTGTATATGCTTGCTTGCATTAATCTGTAAATAACTCCCATTTCTTGCTCTTAATTAATAAACCTTTTTATAGTTTATTACAGGATTGGCTATAGGCATTGTCTTTGGTTTCAGATCTAGGATTCCATTTGATCTGGGGTAAGTGACTGGTCTCTTGGGACTGGAAACAACCTTAATGTGGTGTAATTTTTGGTGTAAGTGGCCATTTATCACTGGGTGGCAAGATAGATTGGAGAATCTAAGGGGACTGTCTGTGACCCCATAGTAAAAAAGTCATAGTGATCTAGAAGTTCATATTTGTTACTGGCTTGGTGAAACCTTATAGAACACACCAGCAGTTTGGTGCATCTGCCCTGTTTTTGACAGTCTAACCTGACGTAGGCACTCACAGTCGTGAGCCACTCCATACAGTGTGACACCTTGATTCTTCTAAAACAACAAGGAGTCCTTGTGGCACCTTAGAGACTAGCAAATTTATCTGGGCATAATCTTTCGTGGGCTAAAACCCACTTCATCTGATGAATGGAATGGAAAATACAGTAGGGCAGTATAAATACACAGCATATGAAAAGATGGGAGTTGCCTTACCAAATGGGAGGTCAGTGCTAAGGAGCCAATTCAATTAAGGTTGAAGTGGGCTATTCTCAACAGTTGACAAGAAGGGGTGGAAATGATGATTTTCCTGTATTTTCCACTCCATGAACCTGATGAAGTGGGTTTTAGTCCACGAAAGCTTATGCCCAGATAAATTTGTTAGTCTGTAAGGTGCCACAAGGACTCCTCGTTGTTTTTGCTGATACAGCCTAACATGACTTCCACTCTGAAACCTTCCTTCTCCTGCTTTTCCTGCTACATTTTTAACTCTGAAGTCCTCACAATCCTTCATTTGCATCCAGTTCAAACTGGTTATAAAAAGCCCATTGTAAATGAGACAATTCTCAGTGTGCATGTGAATATATAGAATAAATATCTCGTCTGACAGAAAAACAGTTTTTCGTCAATGCTGGTGATTCATACCTTGATACTGACTTAAGAAAATATTTTCAGGTATATGCATAACTTCTTTGTACATACATTTCACAATGATTTTAATCATCAGTGTGACCCTGGCTTTCATCTGAGATCTCACATAACACTCTTTGATGAACCAGAATGTACATACCAGAATCAGGACATTGCTGTAACTCCTTTGCCATTTGGCATCAAAGGGTTTTTGGATACAGTGTATACAGAAGATGTGTGTGGGCATGTACAGGGCATGTGTGGGCTGTCCATAAATTACGTAACACATTTTTGATGCTTTTCAAGACCCAATCACCCACCCAATCTTTTACCACTTAGTAACACTGAAACAAACACGCAAAGTAAGGACCCACTCACTCTAACATGTTACGCAATAAAAGGGTTGCCAGATTTCTACTGCATTAATAGACCAAAGTCACTTGTTGAAAACTAGCCCAATCCATTTACTGAAACAAAGGTTTTTTTATTAACACATTGGTCTCTACACAAAATAACAGCTTTCGTTAGATACCAAGTATAGCTATGATTTAAAAACAAACAAACAAACAAACAAAAAAACCCTACAAGCCCCAGCAGGAGTTCATCCACATTAGCAACAAAGCTATGAGAGGACAATCAAATGCAGAATCATAACCCCAATATTCGCAAAAAGAAAAGGAGTACTTGTGGCACCTTAGAGACTAACCAATTTATTTGAGCATGAGCTTTCGTGAGCTACAGCTCACTTCATCGGATGCATACCGTGGAAACTGCAGCAGACTTTATATATACACAGAGAATATGAAACAATACCTCCTCCCACCCCACTGTCCTGCTGGTAATAGCTTATTTAAAGTGATCATCAGGTGGGCCATTTCCAGCACAAATCCAGGTTTTCTCACATCCCCCCCACCCCCATACACACACAAACTCACTCTCCCGCTGGTAATAGCTCATCCAAACTGACCACTCTCCAAGTTTAAATCCAAGTTAAACCAGAACATCTGGGGGGGGGGTAGGAAAAAACAAGAGGAAACAGGCTACCTTGCATAATGACTTAGCCACTCCCAGTCTCTATTTAAGCCTAAATTAATAGTATCCAATTTGCAAATGAATTCCAATTCAGCAGTTTCTTGCTGGAGTCTGGATTTGAAGTTTTTTTGAGTCAAATCCAGACTCCAGCGAGAAACTGCTGAATTGGAATTCATTTGCAAATTGGATACTATTAATTTAGGCTTAAATAGAGACTGGGAGTGGCTAAGTCATTATGCAAGGTAGCCTGTTTCCTCTTGTTTTTTCCTACCCCCCCCCAGATGTTCTGGTTTAACTTGGATTTAAACTTGGAGAGTGGTCAGTTTGGATGAGCTATTACCAGCGGGAGAGTGAGTTTGTGTGTGTATGGGGGTGGGGGGGATGTGAGAAAACCTGGATTTGTGCAGGAAATAGCCCAACTTGATTATCATGCACATTGTGTAAAGAGTTGTCACTTTGGATGGGCTATCACCAGCAGGAGAGTGAATTTGTGTGGGGGGGTGGAGGGTGAGAAAACCTGGATTTGTGCTGGAAATGGCCCACCTGATGATCACTTTAGATAAGCTATTACCAGCAGGACAGTGGGGTGGGAGGAGGTATTGTTTCATATTCTCTGTGTATATATAAAGTCTGCTGCAGTTTCCACGATATGCATCTGATGAAGTGAGCTGTAGCTCACAAAAGCTCATGCTCAAATAAATTGGTTAGTCTCTAAGGTGCCACAAGTACTCCTTTTCTTTTTGCGAATACAGACTAACACGGCTGTTACTCTGAACCCCAATATTGGAACTTGTGTCCCAACTGAGGGCTGGCAGATGTCTCAAACAAAAAAAGGCTGTAGTCAGTCATTGGCTGCACGTGTGTTCTCTCTGCATGCTGCACTGGCTCTGGCCAGGTACCTGATACAGCAGGCTCCAATCAAACTGCCCAAAAGACCACAAACTTGGTTTCTGTAGTGAAGGCACTCGGCCAGGTTTATTGTCAACAAAGCACGGTAATAGCACCTGGCAGACTCTACGAGGGTACTAAGACATGTATGCCTGTTACAATGGACTCAGCTCAGTGAATGGTGGGATTTTCCATTCGCCCCTTGACTGGACAAAGACATCCTCTCTGTGAGCCTTCTTTTATACACTGATACAAACAAGTTACGTATTGCCCCTCTGCCATGGTTAGTTACCACCCTTTACCTTGTATAGAATCATAGAATATCAGGGTTGGAAGGGACCTCAGGAGGTCATCTAGTCCAACCTCCTGCTCAAAGCAGGACCAATCCCCAATTAAATCATCCTGCCAGGGCTTTGTCAAGCCTGATCTTAAAAACTTCTAAGGAAGGAGATTCCACCACCTCCCTAGGCAACGCATTCCAGTGTTTCACCACCCTCCTAGTGAAAAAGTTTTTCCTAATATCCAACCTAAACCTCCCCCACTGCAACTTGAGACCATTACTCCTTGTCCTGTCCTCTTCTACCACTGAGAATAGTCTAGAACCATCCTCTCTGGAACCACCTCTCAGGTAGTTGAAAGCAGCTATCAAATCCCCCCTCATTCTTCTCTTCTGCAGACTAAACAATCCCAGTTCCCTCAGCCTCTCCTCATAAGTCATGTGTTCCAGACCCCTAATCATTTTTGTTGCCCTCCACTGGACTCTCTCCAATTTATCCACATCCTTCTTGTAGTGTGGGGCCCAAAACTGGACACAGTACTCCAGATGAGGCCTCACCAATGTCGAATAGAGGGGGACGATCACGTCCCTCGATCTGCTCACTATGCCCCTACTTAAACATCCCAAAATGCCATTGGCCTTCTTGGCAACAAGGGCACACTGCTGACTCATATCCAGCTTCTCATCCACTGTCACCCCTAGGTTCTTTTCTGCAGAACTGCTGCCTAGCCATTCGGTCCCTAGTCTGTAGCTGTGCATTGGGTTCTTCCGTCCTAAGTGCAGGACCCTGCACTTATCCTTATTGAACCTCATCAGATTTCTTTTGGCCCAATCCTCCAATTTGTCTAGGTCCCTCTGTATCCTATCCCTGCCCTCCAGCGTATCTACCACTCCTCCCAGTTTAGTATCACCCGCAAATTTGCTGAGAGTGCAATCCACACCATCCTCCAGATCATTTATGAAGATATTGAACAAAACCGGCCCCAGGACCGACCCCTGGGGCACTCCACTTGACACCGGCTGCCAACTAGACATGGAGCCATTGATCACTACCCGTTGAGCCCGACAATCTAGCCAACTTTCTACCCACCTTATAGTGCATTCATCCAGCCCGTACTTCTTTAACTTGCTGACAAGAATGCTTTGGGAGACCGTGTCAAAAGCTTTTCTAAAGTCAAGAAACAATACATCCACTGCTTTCCCTTCATCCACAGAACCAGTAATCTCATCATAGAAGGCGATTAGATTAGGCAGGCATGACCTTCCCTTGGTGAATCCATGCTGACTGTTCCTGATCACTTTCCTCTCATGTAAGTGCTTCAGGATTGATTCTTTGAGGACCTGCTCCATGATTTTTCTGGGGACTGAAGTGAGGCTGACTGGCCTGTAGTTCCCAGGATCCTCCTTCTTCCCTTTTTTAAAGATTGGCACTACATTAGCCTTTTTCCAGTCATCCGGGACTTCCCCCGTTCGCCACGAGTTTTCAAAGATAATGGCCAATGGCTCTGCAATCACAGCCGCCAGTTCCTTTAGCGCTCTCGGATGCAACTCGTCCGGCCCCATGGACTTGTGCACGTCCAGCTTTTCTAATTAGTCCCTAACCACCTCTTTCTCCACAGAGGGCTGGCCATCTATTCCCCATGTTGTGATGCCCAGCGCAGCAGTCTGGGAGCTGACCTTGTTAGTGAAGACAGAGGCAAAAAAAGCATTGAGTACATTAGCTTTTTCCACATCCTCTGTCACTAGGTTGCCTCCCTCGTTCATTAAGGGGCCCACACTTTCCTTGGCTTTCTTCTTGTTGCCAACATACCTGAAGAAACCCTCCCTGTTACTCTTGACATCTCTCGCTAGCTGCAGCTCCAGGTGCGATTTGGCCCTCCTGATTTCATTCCTACATGCCCGAGCAATATTTTTATACTCTTCCCTGGTCATATGTCCAACCTTCCACTTCTTGTAAGCTTCTTTTTTGTGTTTAAGATCCGCTAGGATTTCACCGTTAAGCCAAGCTGGTCGCCTGCCATATTTACTATTCTTTCGACTCATTGGGATGGTTTGTCCCTGTAACCTCAACAGGGATTCCTTGAAATACAGCCAGCTCTCCTGGACTCCTTCATGTTAGTCCCCCAGGGGATCCTACCCATCCGTTCCCTGAGGGAGTCAAAGTCTGCTTTCCTGAAGTCCAGGGTCCGTATCCTGCTGCTTACCTTTCTTCCCTGTGTCAGGATCCTGAACTCAACCAACTCATGGTCACTGCCTCCCAGATTCCCATCCACTTTTGCTTCCCCCACTAATTCTTCCCAGTTTGTAAGCAGCAGGTCAAGAAAAGCTCCCCCCCAGTTGGTATAAGTTGGTTCGATCAAAACATCTCTATTCATCAAGGTGTCATCCTAACCTTATCTTTAAGAGGGTGTCAGTTTGTCTTTGTATCATCTTCAGGGAGTGTGTTTAAATCATAACCTTGTATCGGGGTGTTCTGGTACTACGCTTCTGGAATGTATTTACACAAATACTTAACGCGTAGGAGTACTTGTGTTTTTGCAGTGCCAACTCCCCAGTTCTTGCCAATTTCATGTATTGGACAGTGAACCTGCAAGCAAGCAGCATCTGCTTTGTAACACAGCAGGGCCTGACTTGGTCTGACTCTTGTTAACTCTGCTTTATCTCAACAGGCTCCTTATACCAAGCCTCATGACTCAGGCTCTCTCTTTCTACTACAATAATGAATGAAGTTTTTAGGTACTGAACGTAAAACAACTTTAAGCTCACTTCCCAGATACTGTATGCAGCTGTGTCTCTACTTCCTTCCCTCTTGGCTCTGAATGTCTCAGCAGCACAGTGACAAGTGTTATTTAACCCCACACTGCAAAGGCTTTCTTATAAAAATCATGATCCTTTCCCCTCCCTTTCCTCCAACCTCTCAAATACTGCATGTATACAGAGGTCACAACATATTTAATATTCAGCTAAAACCTCTCCTCTACCAAAAAGAAGTAGAATGAAGGTTTGTAGCTGTTAGAGATGGAAAGAAGGAGCAGGAGGACCCAGAGGCAGATTGAGTAAACGGACTTCTCTGTTGAGGTACTTGTTTCCCTCGACCCAATTGTTGAGTAAGCCCCAAATTAATTACATCACACTCTTTTATTTAAGTTAATATGTAAATACCTACATTTACTACAACACCCCCAAACCCCTTATTTAATCATATGAACATCCATATAATTAATAATAGCTATATACTGAATAAAATGATACCTGCCCCTGTTTACAGCATTAAGCATATTATACAGACATTTTTACCTTGAAGATACATTTCTTTGCAGTAATTGTAGCCACAAGTTCCCTTAATCAGCAGTTCACAGGGGAGGGAGGAAGGGGACATGACCCTGAGCTTGTTTATGTAGCTGGGAGAGGAAGGAAGGGGGGAGATAACACTTTTTCACACAAAGGGTATCCTTCAGACAACCATATTCCTTATGCAGCTGCAATGCTTATCTATCCTTAACAAGCAGAAGGGAAGGGAAAAGGATGGCAACTTTATCTATCAAGCGAAGAAATAGCACTTGCCTGTGCCTTACTCCCTATTACCATGATAATGGTTACCCAGGTCTTTACTTAACCCTTACATACCCCAACAGTAGCAACCCCATACTCAGTCAAAAATTTGTATGATAGCTAACCTGTTGGTCTCTCTCTGCTGTACCCCTATAATTCCCTAAAGTGGACATGTTTCTATTACCCACACTGTGATCACTAACATAGTGGAGGAGAGCTAGAAAGAGCTGTTGCATTCATTTTGGGGAAGAGGACAACTCCATCCTTTGTGATAAATTTGTTAGGAAATTTTAAGATTCCCTCCCTCCGATGACAAATGTGTTTAACAGGTTCTCTATAGTTTCCCTCTTCCGAATCACAGTTTCATATGACAGCCATCAGGCAAAATATTCAGACAAGCTTGTCAATGGAAAGTGCATACCCACTAAACTAGGGATATGGTTCATAATTTTAAACTGTACACACAGTAGGAGATATGTTTTGCTGCTGCCCCAAGTATACGCTACAAAGCAGTACATCTACCTATCATAACAAAGGACTGGGAGTCAGCTCTCAGTTTCAATTCCTGACTTGCTCTTTTAGTTTCAATTCAGTGATTCATCATGTAACCCTGGCAAGTCTACTCAGAGACAGCATTATACTGTTGTTTATAAAACCTAAGATTTTTATAACTGAAAGAAGTTAACCAAAAAGTTTCTCTTTTTCCTTTTCAGTTTGTTTTGTGCATTAGACTGTACTTTATGTATAGGTAGTACCAGTGTATACAGTACCTGTACAATCAGTCTCTATCTTGCTGTAGAGACAGTATGGACATTAAACAAAACAGAAATACTCTTCTAAATTTGCTGTCAAAAACATGAATGATTTTATTTTAAAAGTCTAAGCTTACAGAATCACATTAATTTCTCACAGCTTCAATAACCCCCTCTGTAAAATGGGATTCACAGTTATATGAGTGATGACAAATGTGGTGTGTGTAAAGCACTCTGAAATATTGAGATAAAATGAGCTATAAGCGGAGCCCAAATGTCCTCTGCTCATAGCAAAGGCCACCAAAAGCAGAGAGGGGAGCAGAACAGTGAGGGGTCTGGTCACACGAACATGTACCCGCAGAACCCAGCCCCCACCACTGTTCCCTCTAAGCTGTGCGCATCTGCACGCGCACACAGATCCTAAACCCCATGCACATGGCAAAACACTGCATGCACAAAAATTTGCACAGAAGAAATTTTTTGCTTACACAGCCTGCCAAAAATTAGAGGGAACATTGGTCCCCACCCGCTCTCCTCAGCACTCACCCGTCAGGGGCCCAGAGCCAGGCAGTTTGAAGCCCCCCATCAGGGAGAGGCCATGACACAGGCCCTGCACATCCAGCTCATGTCCCACCAGACAGAGCTGGTAAGTGCCGCCTGCACTCACCATGGCTGTAGCTCTAGGCTCACCCTCTGCCTGGAAATCTCGCCTTAGCCAGGAAAGGCCAGTGAGGTACTGTAAGGAGAGCCCCTGACACAGTGTATATATATATATTTCATCTAATTAAATTTAATTAGCCCCAAATGTAGCAGACTATAAGCAAACTTGGCCAAAATACTGCAACCCCTGACTGCTCAAAAAATACAACTGGCATGCATGAATAGCCCAATTCCACAGGAAAACCTTGAATGTGGCAACATTCAAATAATGCATCTGAGTCTGTATACAGTGTATGTGTGTGCAGGGAATGTGTGGATGGATGCGTACAGGGTATGTGTATGTGCAGGGGATGTGGAGGTGGATGTGCACGAGGGTGTGCGTGCAGGGGATGTGGGGTGGGTGTGTGTCTACAGGGGACGTGGGGGTGCACAGGGTGTGCGTGTGCAGAGGATATGGGGGTGGCTGCATACAGGGTGTGGGGGGGGAGCGGGTGTCTGTGTGTACAGCGTGCGGGCAGGCAGGGCATGTGGGGTAGATGTGTGCAGGGGGAGTGTGTGTGTGTGTGTGTGTGTGTGTGTGCAAAGGGGGTGTAAGGATGATTGTACGCAAGGTGTGTGTATGGAGGAGCAGAGCCCGCACGGGGAGGATATACCCAAGAGGATGCGGACGAGAGGTGCATGCGCAGGGGGGAACGGTTAGTGGGTGCGTACGCACGGGGCGGGCGGCGGGGCCTCTCCCTTTTCATGCAGCCGGGCGGGGGGGGAGGGGTCCGCGAGCCGCTGTCACGTGGGGCGGGGCGGCCAGTCAGAGCGCGGCTCCTCTCCAGCCTTTCCGCCCTAACTGCTGCGCACGAGCCCGCGAGCTGGGAGCACAAACCGCCGCCGCCTCGGCACCTCGCCCCGCCCCCGCAGGCGAGTGCAGCGCACGCACAAGGGGGCGGGGCTGACGCTCGCGGCTCTTCCTCAGCGTCCGGCACCGCCCCCAACTCGGGGCCGGAAGTGGTCAGCCCCGCCCCGGAAGTGCTTGGGGCGGAGACGGGCGGGGGTTGGGACGTAAGGCTCCGCGGCTGCGTTGGTTTTGCACCGGAGTTAAGATGGCGGTGCAGACGCAGAGCGGGATTCGCCTCAGCGCGGTGAGCGGGCGGCCGGGCGCCCCCCCCCCCCCCGGGGTGGGGGTGTGTGAGTTGGTTTCTCCCGCTATCCCCCCCCCGTCTCGAGTCCGTTCCCTGGGGACCGGGTGGGGGCGGCGAAAGGGTCCCCCCAGCAGGCGGCAGCTCCCTGCGCCCAGGCACGAAGGGGCGGGCTGAGGCCTGGCCCCGGGCAGGGAAACCTGCGCTTCCGAAAACCAAAACACCGTGAAGCTTGCAGGCGGCTCCCGAGAGACGGGCCGGGGGCTGGGCGCGCGCCGCCATGGGGGAGCCCGGGCGGGCTGGGAGGAGCTTTTCCACCCTGCGCGGGGGGAGCCCGAGCGGGGCTCGGCGCTCTGTGCCGGTCTGGCCGCGGGGGTGGTCGCCGCATGGCTGTTGGGGGCGGTGCCATCGGGGCTGTTTGGAAACAGTCAGGTGGGCGAGGCAATGAAGGACGCCTCAACTCAAGCGTTTCCGGGAGGGGGACTTGAGAGACGATGCAAACGCCTTTCGGTTTGATGCTCTGGCCCTGCCTGTGGAGGTCGCGGGACAGGTTTGGGCAGGAAGCCCGAGTTTGGGAGGCGGAGGAGAACAAAAACACTGGCTAGATTTAAAAGGACATAATCATTCTTTGGGGTAGCAGTTGTCAGGGATCTCTTCAGGGGAAACCTGTTGGCACCCACAGGTACCTGCAGGGTTTTTAAACAGCTAGGCTTTCCTGTGCCCTTCTCACGTGAGGGAAGAGCTTAAATAATATGCAATATTGTTGTAGCTGTGTGGTTCCTATGGTATTGGAGAGACGAGGTGGGCAAGGTAATATCTTCTATTGGACCAGCTTCTGTTGAACAAGGAAAAAAGACAAAAATGCCATATCACCAGTGGTGAATGCTTTTCATGAAGCAATCACTCTGTATCTGATTTATCAGTCGTTATATCCTTAAAGGAAACCTGCACAGCACTTCCAAAAGATGAGTGAGAGCTTAAATTCATAATTTTGTTAGACACTAAAAATCATGATTATAATAAAGGCACTGGCTTCATGGCTTATTACCCACCAACCCCACTTTTTGTCAATGACTACAATGGTGTTAATGGACCACTTCACCTTGACTGGTCCCTTAGAATATGTGTTATCAATTTACGCTGAACTATTTTATATTTAGCTGTGACGCTCTGAGGGCTTGTCTGCATTTCAGGTACTGTACTGGGAGGCAGTTACCAAGTCGAGGTGAGAAGCCCTCCCATTGGCATAGCGTTGTGTACACAGGAAGTTTGGTCTGTACTGTGTTGCTGAGTGACATAGTTATAACCATATAAGTTCCTAGTGTAGCCTAGGGCTCACTACCTTTCCCAGACCTGAAAAAGAGCTCTGTGTAGCTTTAAAGATTGTCTCTCTCACCAACAGAACTCTGGCTTAGATAAAATAGACAGGCATGTAGATCTTCTGGTTTTTTTTAAAAAAAAACAGCTTTTCTCTTACACTATTCTTTGTGTTCCTACTGTTAAGACTAAAGAATACTTTGTTTTAAGAAACCTCTTTTTGGGTCACTGTAATCCATTGGTCACCGATTCCCAAAGGAAGGACAGGAGGCACAAAACTTAGTCAGATCTGTTGGGTAAGCACAGTTGATATGCAGGCTACTGGAGCCTAGAACCCATTCTGTGAGTGGGAGAATAGCAGGATTGTCCAAGGGAGAAGGCATAAGACTGGAGAAGTGGACTTAGAGAGATCTGTAAGGGGTCAAAGGCACAGCTAACCATGGTAGTGGCAACTAGCATTGTCCATGGCGGTGGCTATAACCAAGGGCTAAAACCAGTTGAACAAATCACTTCAAAGTTCTGGATGTTTAAAAATGACTCGTAATATTTAGGGTTGCCAATTCTCCTGGTTTTGCCTGGAGTCTCTTGGAATCAGGCCGTATCTCCCAGAGGCTACTGAAACGAAACCAGGAGATTTTAGGCTGGTAAAAGTCAAGGGGTGCAGCAGGGCTAAGGCAGACTCCCTACCTGCCCTTGCCCCGTAATGCTCTTGAAAGCGGCCAGCATATCCCTGCGGCCCATGGGGATGTGGGGGCTCCGTGTGCTGCCCAAACGCCGACTCCGCAGCTCCCATTGGCCGGCAACTGCGGCCAAAGGGAGCTACGGGGCGGTGCTTGTGAATGTGGGCAGAGCATGGAGCCTCCTACCCCTCACCCAGGTGCTGCAAGGATGTGCTGGCTGCTTCCGGGAGTGGGGTGGTGCCAGGGCATGCAGGGAGACTGCCTTAGCCCTGCTGTGGCGCTGCCTGGGAGCTGCCCGAGGTAAGTGCCTCCTGTCTGGAGCCCACACCCTCTCCTGCCTCCTAAGCCTGGAGCCCCCTCCTGCACCCCAACTCCTTGCCCCATCCTTGAGCCCCCCTCCAAACTCCCTCCCAGAGCTTGCACCCCACATCCCCTTCTGCACCCCTACCCCAGGCTCAGCCTGGAGCCCCTTCCACATTCCAAACTCCTCGGCCCTAGCCCAGAGCATGCATCCTCCCTGCTCCCCAGGTATCTTGTATCTGCCCCAGCCCGGTGAGGGTGGTGGGGAGAGCGAGCAACGGAGGGAAGATGGATGGAGTGAGTTGGGCAGGACAAGAGTGTTTGGGTTTTTGTGATTAGACAGTTGGCAACCCTGGTAGTATTCTTGTTTTCTAATATTTGGGTCCTTCCAAAAGAAAAGTGATTCTAAAACTTCATGCACAATTAAATGTCATTCAAGTGCAATGTACAAGATAATCAAAACAAACAAATATTATTTTCAGAAAGCAGTTCTATTAGTTGTTTTCAGAAGGAACTTAATAAAATCTATAGTGGCTCTGAATTTTTTTAGAATGGAAATTTTGCTAACGTTACTACTGTATCTATGAAGTAAAATTATAATTAGGAAGATGAAGATTCAGAAACCTATTTGTTTAGAAGTATGTAACTGAATAGATGAGGGAAGGTAAACATTTATAGTCTCAAATGTACATATTTAGTGCATTGAACTAGTTAAAATCTCCCACAATCTTTCGTACTCATGTTGAGCTTTATTGTGGAAATTCACTAGTATTTAAATTGTTGTAATCTCTGTTCTTTGTATATGCAGAATCTGTCAAAAGCAAGATGTATGTTCTGTTGAAGTTTGCTAAATATGCACTTTGTGCTAGGTACGTACCGTTAGTGCAGATGATTCCGCAGTTTATTTTCATCTGGAATGTTATGTACAAAGCTAGAAAAAGTTTGTAAGGTGTGGTAATAGAATTGAAAATTCCACAGATTCCATCTGTCATAAACAAGTGGAAAAAAAAGATGAGCAGAATTAAGCTTATAAAGTTGGAACAAACGGGAAAATGTAACTATTGTAAGTGTGTTCTCCAGATTGGTAGCATAGTGACCTTTCTGTATTATGCTGTCTTTACTTCTGATCAGTAAGTTGATTGATCCTGGTTATCTGGTGTCTTGACTCACTATCAAATGCTCATAGCTGACATGCACAGTATTCTGTGAAAAGAAAGAGTGCTTGTGGCACCTTTAGAGACTAACAAATTTATTTAAACATAAGCTTTCGTATGCTACAGCTCACTTCATCGGATGCATTCAGTGGAACATTCTGTGTATTCCAAACCTCATCTTAAAGATATCTTGTGTAACTACCCACCATTCAACAGGGAAAGATTTATAACACCTTCAGAAATGTCAAGAATTGACTACAAATGAAAGTTATAATAAATTTTACAAACCTTTTAACGCCTACAATCTCTCCCATGTATGATGATATAGAAACACTGGTGGCAGCTCCGTAGATAAGGCTACATTCTGAAATGATGTGTATGTATTTCTCTCTACATGTAGGTGAGCTTTCAGAGTGAAATTTTACTTCAGCATTAATATTTGTCTTTTGAGTATTCTGAGTAGTTTGATTTCTTTTCATAAACTTTAAATTGGGCTCTGGCTGAAACTTATCCATAGTAGCCTGACTTTGTGTGCGCACGCACGCTGGGGGTAGGGAAGAGAGAAGGAATCAACTGATCAAAAAAGAGCCACTATGGGTTAGTGCTTTTCCGTCAGATTTATCCTGTAACAAAGAAAGTTTTATGTGTAGCTGCTGACAGATTTATTTTCTGTCAGCAGCTCCATTTCTCCGACAGATTATATCCTACAGTATAAAAGATTTTTATCTTTCAGAGAAGTGCAACTGCTAATGGATAGGTTTCAGAGTAGCAGCCGTGTTAGTCTGTATTCGCAAAAAGAAAAGGAGTACTTGTGGCACCTTAGAGACTAACCAGTTTATTTGAGCATAAGCTTTCATGAGCTACAGTTAGTCTCTAAGGTGCCACAAGTACTCCTTTTCTTTTTGCTAATGGATACAATCTTCTCTGTCAACAACTGTAGTTCTCTAGCAGGTAAAATCTTATGTCAATGAAGTGCAGCTGTCACAGAACTAGGGGACTTACTTTTCTTCAGGTCCCACCTCCCCTACTGAACCTCTTCTTCCTGCTTAAACATATTTTTAAAAAACCTAGGAAATTAACACACAAGTTATGAAGCAGTTATGGTTGCCACTCTTGTAATATACTGACATACAATCAACATGCATGCCCATTGTTGTAGCTGTGTTAGTCCCTCCCAGTATATTAGAGACACAAGGTGGTGAGGTAATGTCTTTTATTGAAGTTGGTTCAGTAAAAGAGATTCTTATCTGCCTTGGCTCTCTTACATGATCAAGGAAAAGTTAGCTGTCTAGCAGTACATACCCTCTAGTCCACAGGCCTGCCTTACCATTACCATAGCTACTGCGAATGATAGACGACGCACAACAAAACCTTAACTCTGCTCCTCTAAGGATGCCAGCCTTCCAGCATCCTCTAGTATGCTGGGAGAGAATAATTTGGTAAACTATGTCAGACATTTACAACTGATAGTATTGGGGATGTGGAGAATCCAGTAAAGTAGTATTCGCAGAGGGCAGCTTAAAGGGGCAAAGTTAAGATTCTGATATACAATAGTAATACTAAGGTGTGGGCCTATGGGTAGAGGAGTAGGTGGTATGTACTGTTAAGTGGCTTAACTATTTGTTTTGTGTCCAGTAAGTTACATGTGTGACAACCTTAATTGTTTTTACAATAAAGATTTTTGTCATCTGTAATCTATCACTGGCCTGGCTTGAATATGTACTCTGAGTACCTGGCTATGTAGAAACATTGATATGTAACCTGCATTTGGCCAGGTGAGTACATTGTTCATAAACTCTGAATAGGGAAGGTATAAGATTTGCAATTTGTTTAGGATCCTTGCGTGGGGTAGGTTGGTGTAGTGATAGATCTGGACTATAGATTAAAAATAAGATGTAGTTTCTTGACAGAAGTGGGTAGTTGGGGTAGGGGAGACTTGCATCTGTTTGGTACATTGAGGCAAAAGGCAACTGTTGTTGATATAGGTAGGATATTTCCTAGGGAATGCCTTGCTGCTAAATGATGAACTAGCACTTGGCTGAGCCATCGTGGATTAACAAGTTGTTGTTAGTGTAGCCTCTCACTCTACAAGGGAGCCATGAGGGAGGAGACACAATGGGCGCAGGGCAGCGGCTGCAAACACTTCCCTGTGGAAACTGAACGTGATGACGAATCCATGCTATCCCACTGGAGTGCACGACTCCCTTCTCTGGGTGGCGCATGTACGGCTGCACAGGCGCCCACTTTCCAAAGTGCCAGGGGGTGCTCAACCCCCGGCTCTGCCCCAGGCCTGCCCCCACCCACTCCCCAGAGTGTGCTGCATCCTCGTGGCCCACCCTTATTCCAAGCCACCACCCGCTAACAGGAGGCGGCCAAACAACGTTGTATGCAAACATTGCGCAATTTTTAATTACTATGTTCTCTAATAGATCAACGATGAAACAACGTTAAGTGAGGAGTTACTGTACCCACTCATTGAATAGTGCTACAGCTTCTGGGGGCACATTCTGTGATTCTTAGCAATGTAAAATTTAGGCTGCTTTTTGAATTATTTCTTAGTGCATTGTGGGAGAACTTGTCTGTCCTTTCTGGGAACATGGAAAAATTGTTGGAAGGTATTGGACTAATGGTGGCACCACAGTGAAGCTAGCCTGCGTCCACACTGCAATAGTTTTACAGTTGCTGAGCTGTGCTCACTTCTGTGTTAGCCTATACCTCCTCTTGGGCCTGCCATTTTGAGTTAAAAGCACCACTGCATTCAAATTAAGGGGTTTTAGGTGTGATGATGGCTCAAGTATAACTCGAGTTAACTTTGCAGTGAAGACCAGGCCAAAGACACGTTAGACCTTTGAGTCTTGCTGGACAGTGGGTTAGTTTTAATTTAATCAATAGAAAAGGGTTTGAGAATATGCATCATGAGGATATGCTCCTGTTATGTGCACTGGATTCCATTAAACTCTTCCATGTATGTAAAAATTGCTTTTCAAACAAGCTTTACAACATTCATGTGGGATGAGCAATGTTATTAGAGACAAAGGAGGGTGAGGTAATATCTTTTATTGGACCAACTTTTAGTATTTTAACAACACTGGTGGCTTGCCCATGAGAGGATTGTGCATGTACATATACAAAAATATAAAATCACCCAGGATTAAGCTCTCCAAAGGAAGTTAAAGATTTCATGCAATAACCACTCCGTGAAAGTCATTAAGGATATTGTGTGAGCTAAATCACTCTCCTTTGTACAGGTGGTTAGAACTTTCTAAGCTGCCTTTGTTTTGCAGAGCTGCTGTATAAAAGTGTTGATGGCCCAGCTTTCTGCACCATATGGTCTCCATGAGCAGTGTGGGACTAGGAGTTTCTCCAGCCCTGGGCTACACTACAGAATTACTTTGGTATAACTGCTGAATTGGAATTAATTTGCAAACTGGATACAATTAACTTAGGCTTGAATAGAGACTGGGAGTGGATGCGTCATTACACAAAGTAACACTATTTCACCATGTTCTTCTCCCCCACTGTTCCTCAGATGTTCTTGTCAACTGCTGGAAATGGCCCACCTTGATTATCACTACAAAAGGTCATCCGAGGACCCCGCTGGTAATAGCTTAGCTTAAAGAAAAGGAGTACTTGTGGCACCTTAGACTAACCAATTTATTTGAGCATAAGCTTTCGTGAAAGTTTATGCTCAAATAAATTGGTTAGTGTCTAAAGTGCCACAAGTACTCCCTTTCTTTTTGTGAATACCGACTAACACGGCTGTTACTCTGAAGCTTAGCTTAAGTGATCACTCTGGTTACAGTGTGTATGGTAACACCCATTGTTTCATGTTCTCTGTGTTGTCAAAGTTTGACTCAGACTCACAATTTATCAGACCACTCTGTTTTATTAGCAAAGCTGCTCTGCTAACACATTTAGAAGTGAGCCACCCCCCCCCCCCCCGAGTGAGGCTTGTGTCTCTTAATTTATACAGTTTTTGGAGAACAAATTACAGAGAAGTTACAGACAAAAGAAGAAAAAAGATTTTAGTCACCACCCTTCGAGATCCCTGAGACCAGTCACGTATCTTCAATTACCTGCCACCCTTAACAATCTCCTTTAACAGCTTCCAGTTAACTTAACTAATTGCCCTTCACACCTTCCATTCTGATGCCTGCTTCTTAGACGTGCTGGCTCTATCTTAATTGCTTCTCCATTCAAAAGCTAACTGTCCCTACATGTGCTCCCTCAGATACTTGTAACATATTTTGGCATGCCCTCTCATATACAGTGTATCCAGCATGTCCCCTTATACAACGCTATACTTAAACAATGTTATACTTCCACAATCCCCTCTTTTGGTCAAGGCTACGCTCATGACCAATGACTTACTGGATTCCATACATCAATCGTTCTTTTTCATTACTTTCACTGGTGACATTTAACAACATTAGATTAGCACTCTGGATTCCCCAGACCCTCAGGACACAGTAGCTGAGGATTAAGCTTCTCAAAGGACACATGTTGGAAGCAGGACCCTTTCTGGTTCCGACAACCCCTTTCGAGGGAACCGCAGTCATGGTTTTACATCCACTAGGCAGCAGGCGCTAGGCTCACTACTGCTTCTTGTTTGTTGGGTCCTGCTGTCTGCTTACCCTCTGCTTCTGGCAACCCTTATGAGAGCGCAGATTGTAAGGTATTGCAGGCTGTTCCTCTTTGTCTTCTGGGGTTGAAGCTGGTTCTACGTGGTCAAGCAGAGGTGCTTGGTCCCCTTGAGGTGGCGCTGGCTTACACTGTGAGGCATGGATCCATGCAGCGATGCCGGATAGTTTCACTGCTGTCTGGGTGGTGAGCAGTACCTGGTATGGACCCTTCCACCGGGGTTCCAAGGCGTGCTTCCGAAGGTGGTGCCACAGGTAGACCCAATCACCAGGCTCAAGAGTGTGACGGGCAGCAGAGGTGGGTTCCGTGGGCCAAGCTGCTCGCACCTGCGAATGGAAGGAGCTCACAGCTTGCATTAACCCTTTGCAGTACTGGAGGAGCATGCTGTGAGTTAGGTTTAGGTCTGGGGCTGGGGCAATAGTAGCCATTGTTCGCATAGGGCATCCCATGATGATTTCAAATGGACTCAATTTGTGTCTCTGGGATGGGGATGACCGAATTTCCATAAGGGCCAGTGGTAAAGCAGCTGGCCAGTTTAACCCTGTGGAACTACAGATTTTTGCTAGCTTATTTTTAAGCACACCATTTCGCCTTTCAACTGCCCCTGCACTCTGTGGATGGTAAGGGCAGTGCAACGGGTGGGTGACATGTAATACCTGGTTTAGATGTTGAACAATTTTTCCAGTAAAATGTGTTCCCTGGTCACTAGACAAAGTGGGAGGAATTCCCTTGGTAGGGATAATGTGATTTAACAGACATTTTGCAACGGACAATGAATCAGCTTTGCGACAGGGAAAGGCTTCAATCCAACCCGAAAACAGACATAACTAAAATGAATTCATATTTCTGACACTTTGGCATTTGTACAAAATCAAGTTGCCAGTGTATGAAAGGTGCTTGAGGCAAACCCCGGAACCCTTGTGTTACTTTTACAGATTTGCCTACATTGTGGCTTTGACAAGTAACACAAGCGGCACAGTGGCGGGTTGCAAAGGAGCTGAAATGGGGAGCCCACCACCCCGTCTTACTCATAGCAGAGACCATCCCCTCCTTGCCGACATGCGAAACACCATGTAGCAGGGCGGCTAGAGACGGGTAGAGTGAGAGGGGGGCTACAAAGGTACCGGTGGGCGATCGCCAAAGGGAATCAGAATGCAAAGAGCAACCCAAAGCACTGCAGGAGTCTTTCTCTGTTTCTGGGGCAGAATCCTGGAGCTGAGTGAGATGAGACAGGGATGGTGGCGTTACAGAGACAGAGAGGGGACCAAGAAACGCTTCTGGTGAAGGTTTTATAGTGGCGGCATGTTTTGCAGTAGCATCAGCAAGTGCATTACCTTTTGCCACCGTGGTGTCTGCCGCTGAGTGGCCAGTACACTTAACAATTGCCAAGGCAGACGTAAAACTGCATACAGGAGGGAGGCAATGTAGGGGCCATTCTTGATAGGGGTACCAGTAGAGGTAAGAAAACCTCGAGCCTGCCAGAGGATGCCAAAGTCATGCACAACCCCAAAGGCATACCGAGAATCAGTAAAAATAGTGGCAGAGAGCCCCTCGGCTAGAAAGCAGGCACAGATTAGAGCAGTCAGTTCAGCCACCTGGGCAGAGGTCACAGAGGGTAAGGGCACAGCTTCTATGGTCTCAGAGAGAGAGACCACAGCATACCCTGCAAGAAGGTGGCCTTGGTCATTTCTATAACAGGACCCATCAGTGAATAATACCAGGTCAGAGTTAGGGAGAGGTACATCTGAAAGGTCGGGGCGCGGGACAGTGATAGCGGAGACAGTTGCAAGGCAGTCATGGGGTTCACCATCACTAGGTAAAGGAAGGAGGGTAGCAGGGTTTAACTGGGAGCAGCGCTTAATAGTGATATGTGAGGCTGAAAGCAGCAAAAGTTCATACCTAGTGAGGCGAGGAGAGGTGAGCAGTGTTGCGTTGCAGAAGGAGAGTTTCCACAGAATGGGGATCCATGAGAGTGAGAGGAGAGCGGAGGACAAGGGACTCAGACATCTCAACCAGGCGCGCTGCAGCAGCTACAGCGCATAGGCAAGGGGGTAAACCCTGGGCTACAGGGTCCAAGGTTGCAGAAAAATAAGCCACCGGGCGATTTCTGTCACCGTGCTCCTGAGTAAGAACCCCGAGGGCACAAGCAGATTGTTCGTGACAGAAAAGGGTAAAAGGCTTGTCATAGTTAGGTAACCCTAAGGCAGGGGCAGAGGCTAAATTCTGCTTAAGGGAGATGAAAGCAACATTTGCTTCAAGTGGCCATGGCATGGGGTTAGGTACAGAGGATCGAGTGAGTTCTTGGAGTGGTTTAGCCAGAGAAGCATATTGGGGAATCCATTGCCTACAGAACCCTGTCATGCCTAAGAATTTTCTGACCTGGCGTGGAGAGCAAGGCTGGGGAAAGCTAAGGATGGCTTGTACCCGGGCTGGATAGAGTGTACGGGAACCCTGGGAGAGAAGGAAGCCTAGGTATGTGACAGAGGTTTGGCAGAGCTGCAATTTTGTGCGAGAAGCCTTATGACCCTTGTTTGCTAAAGCTGTGAGAAGTGTTAGTGAATCAGTTTCTGAGGCAGACAGAGAGGGGGAGCACAGGAGTAAGTCGTCCACATATTGGATCAGTGTGGATCCTGATGGGAAAACCAGATCAGCGAGATCCCTGGCTAGGGCTTGAGGAAAAATAGGATGGACTCTCTGTATACCCCTGGGGAAGGGTAGTCCATGTATATTGCTGACCCTTGTAGGAGAAGGCAAAGAGATACTGGGATTCAGAGTGAACTGGGACAGAGAAGAAAGCGGAGCACAAATCTACAACAGTAAAGTGTGTTGCATTTGGAGGAATAGACGCTAGTATTGTAGCAGGGTTAGGAACCACTGGAAAAGAAGGTATGACAATACGGTTAATAGCTCGAAGGTCTTAAACAAATTGTCACAATTTGCCATCAGCCTTTTGAACTGGGAGGATAGGGGTGTTACAGGGGCTGGAACAAGGGACAATAATTCCTTGTTCTTTTAATGCAGATATAACTGGAGCAATCCCAGCCTCTGCCTCAGGATTCAAAGGATACTGAGACAGGGGAGGCAGAAGTTTGGAATTGTCTACAGTAATCTGAACTGGGTCAGTATTTAATCGGCCCACTTCAGATGGGTGAGATGGCCATAGGGAGGAAGGAACCTGAGAGATTAGGTGCTCTAGGGACGGAGTTAAGGGACAGCAAGGGACCGGAGTGGAGAGGGAAGTTTCAGACAGCAGGGAGGCTACAGAATCACATAAGGAAGACTGAGGGATTTGCAGATAGACACCATCTGGGGAGCAGTAAATAGAACAGCCAAGTTTGCATAGCAAGTCCTGTCCCAGAAGGTTTGCAGGGGTCGAATCAGAGAGGAGGAATGCATGCTCCTCAGAGAGGGGACCGACCTGAACAGACAAAGGTTTTGATAGGGGAAAAGAGGTAGGGATCCCTGTAATGCCAACAGCAGACACAGATTTTCCAGATCGGGGAACCTCAGGCAAGTCAGTGGTGCGGATTATAGAAAGAGAAGCTCCAGTATCAACAAGGAAAGGGAGAGAGAGATCATTTACAGTCAGGACACATTCTCAAGTAGGGGACAGAGGTAATAAGGGAGCTAAAACTTTGTGAGGTTCCCCAGCATCCCGTCATTGTTGGGGTGAAAAATAGGGTTGGGGATCAGCTGGAGGAACCAGTGGGGGGTTCACTTGATTTCCCATACAATTATTAGGTCGTCTTGGACACTCTTTTTTCCAGTGTCCAGGCTGTTTAAAGTAGTTACAAACCCCAGTTAATCCAGCCCCCCGCCCCGTTCCGCAACCTCGTCCCTGTCCCCGGTGTGGTCTGCTTAGTCCTGAATAATGCTGTATCTGCAGAGCCATTAACTTTTGGGAGGACTGTTCCTCCTTTCCTTTTAAAGTGCGATGGCAATGCTCTGCTACTGCCAGCAATTTGTCCATGGTTTCAGTCTCCCATCCCACACTTATTCGTTTTAACATGCTGCCTGTGGCAAGGAGAAGACCATCAACAAATGCATGTGCCAAGGCCCCCTGCCCATTTACATCGGGCTCTTGTATTCCTGAATGTTGTAGGAAAATATCGGTTAGCCGGGACCTATAGTCGCCTGGGCTTTCTCCTTGCCCTTGCTTACAGCAACGTATTGCTGTCCAGTTTGTTTTAGGAGCCCACACTTTGGGAATGGCTTGATGCAGGCGCTTCCAAAGAACCATACACCGGTCTCTGTATGCCGAATCTGGGCCAGTACTTTTTATGGTTGAGTGGCGTGCCTCAGCTGGCCAGTCTGCGGCAGCCAACCATTTTTCATAATAACTGGCAGGAGCTAACAATTTACACAGTTGGAGGAGATCTGTTTCAGAGGGTTCATAGGTTTCACAGATTAACAGAAACTCCTCAGCGAATTTGACAGAGTTTTCCTGTGGTTTGGGAAAACTTTTAACTATAGATAAAAGTTCCGTATGAGTCCAGGGCTTATAATCCCATATGGACTTACTTTCTCCATTTTAAGGACTCGTAAGGGTGCCACAACAGTTTGATCAGAGTCTCTCATTAACCTCCCATCAGGTTCTCTTTTCCAAGAAGAGATGTCAAGAGAATCTTTGCAGTCTGCTTTGGATTTCTTCTTCATAATATTTTGCAGAGCTGCGAGGCCAATGAGGGTATCTTCTTCACTTTCGTTATCTGTAGTCACTGAAGATTTTTCCTTTTCTGATTTCTTATTTGCGCAGGAGTATGGTGGGGGTCGGGTTTGATCCGGATCATTGCACCGGACGGGGCAAAGGGGAGCGCTCAGACTAGTGGTGGGAGAGACTGCATCCAATTGAACTGTTAGTTTTTTGATAGAATTTTTAAGAGAGGTGAGTTTTGACTCAGTCCATCTACGATTTGCCTCTTCCCACCACTGCATGAAGCAGTCTACTTCTCCTCTCCAATTTGGTTTTTGGGAGGACGAGTTTGCTTTTTAAAGCATCCACTCGATCCTTGTCCCAAGAACCTAACAGTGGCCACTGTAATTTGGGGTTCTCTAGAGCTAATTTGGACCATTTTTCAAGAAACCTACAAGAGTCCGGACCCCTCCTAAAATACATAAAATAAGCTGGAGTTCCCTTAGGGAACTGTTCTACCTTAGAGTTCTGATTACCCATCCAGGAGGACTTCACACAGCACTCACACAAGAAGGAAATTCGGGCTCAGCAGAGTGGTACCCCGTGCAACACACAGAAAGGAGCCCACAGGCTACTGCCTCAACTGCCCTTGCTTTCACACCAGGGGTTATACCCAAGGCGTGGTGCGGCTGCAGCTGTGCAGATTCCACTTATTCAGACCGTGGGGACGGGGATCCCTTGGTCAGCCAGTCTCCGGACAGAGATGGCTCCCAGATTCACACACACACCACGGGGAAGACGGATAGACACAAAGACAAGACAGTCCTCAAACCGGTTAAAGCACAAAAATAATAATTACCTGAGACGTCTGATTCCAGAAGCTGGATCCAAGGACCCCTACCCGAACAGAGTGGGAACCAACAAGTTCAATGGCGTAGACTGCGCTGCTGCTGTGTACCTTTCTGTCTTGTGGAGGATCGCTTGGACTAAGCGTCCAGGCGCCGGCTGCCAGGATCGTCCTGCAAGGCAGTCAGGGATCACACAGCCTCAGTGAAGCCGCTTGCCATCTCAGTGGAACCTCCAAATTGTCAAAGTTTGACTCAGACTTACAATTTATCAGACCACTCTGTTTTATTAGCGAAGCTGCTCTGCTAATACATTTAGAAGTGAGCCCCCCGAGTGGGGCTTCTCTCTTAATTTATACAGTTTTTGGAGAACAAGTTACAGAGAAGTTACAGACAAAAAAAGAAAAAAGATTTTAGTCACCACCCTTCGAGATCCCTGAGACGAGTCACGTATTTTCAATTACCTGCCACCCTTAACAATCTCCTTTAACAGCTTCCAGTTAACTTAACTAATTGCCCTTCACACCTTCCATTCTGATGCCTGCTTCTTAGACGTGCTGGCTCTATCATAATTGCTTCTCCATTCATAAGCTAACTGTCCCTACATGTGCTCCCTCAGATACTTTGTAACATGTTTTGGCATGCCCTCTCATACAATGTATCCAGCATGTCCCCTTATACAACGCTATACTTATACAATGTTATACTTCCACAATGTATATAAATCTCCCCACTGTATTTTCCACTGAATGCATCCGATGAAGTGAGCTGTAGCTCACAAAAGCTTATGCCCAAATAAATTTTAGTCTCTAAGGTGCCACAAGTCCTCCTTTTCTTTTTGATATAACAGTCACTCAGGGGGTGTGAATAATCCACACCACTGAATGATGTAGGTATACTGAGCTAAGCACTAGTGTAGACAGCGCTATGTCGACAGGAGAGCTCTCTCACCAACATGGCTACTGCCTCTCATGGAGGTGGAGTTAAGTCGACAGGAGAGGTCGCTCCCATTGGCTTAGAATGTCTGCGCCAGAAGCAATACCGTGGAGTAGTTGCATTGGTGCAGCTGTGTCACTACACGTTTGTAGTGTAGACCTGCCCTCACTTATAGAAGTGAAGTGCAGAGGTGTTTAGTGAGAGAGAGATTCTCAGAAATTGTTAAGCAGTTAGATTGGTGAGTGTGTCCTGGAAACAGGCGAAAATGCTTTACTTGAGGTTTCTGCAAGAGTGAGTTGCTTATGTGCCATTTACCACCCCTGTTCAAGGAAATAGGATTGGTGTGTGCCTTTTGTAAATAAACAAGTTACCTGAAGAAAATATCTGACTCTGCATCACTAATGTCTGCTCCAAACAGAAAACTGACCTACAAGGTCCTGATTTCTGCTGTGCTTGGCAAAAGGTCAACAGCATTATATCTGTGGAGATAATGGACAGGGTGACTAGCACATGTTTATTTAGGCCTTGTCTACACTAGAAAGGGTTTCCTGGTATAGCTGTTCTGGTCATTGGAGGGATAGAATTTAGGAGCTTGACTATCCAAACCATGAATCACCACTGCTTGACCTAAAGGAGCTATTTGGTTAGGGGTAAATAAGCCTTCATCAAACTGACCCAGTTACTACAGGGAGACATGTTTGTACACACTAAGAGCAGGTCTATACTGCAAAGTTTAGTTGAGACAGGTGTCTTTCAGGTGTGTGGAAAAAACAGTACTCCCTGTCAGCACAACAATGCCACCAAAAACTCCAGTTTAGATGCAACTATGCTGACAGAAGATTGCTTCTTTGGCATAGCTAATGTTCAGAAAGGTGATGTTACAATGCTGGTGGAAAAACTCCATCTGTCAGTATATGCTATGTCTGCACTAGGGGGCTCCCCTGTTTAGCTATACTGACAAAGCATTTATAATATAGACAAAGCCTAAGCCAGTGTATTGCTCCTCTTGGTGGTTGCCCCTAGTAAGAATAAGTGCTTGTTACATACCTAAAGAAAAGATTACTCTTTTAGATCAAGTGGTTGAGGCTTGTGCTGGAGAGCTGAGATTTGGTTCCTCTAATGACGTCTAATGTCAGTGGGCATGTAATTGTAGTGACATGTAATACTCTTGGTGGAATTCTGTGCATTTAAAAATCTACAACAAAAAATTAAAACTTTTGCACATAATATTTAAAAATTCTGCATATTTTGTCAAAATAACACAATATAATCACACCACTTTCAATTATTTTTGGTCATTTATTTCAAAATACCTGTCAGCAAGTATGTCTAACGATACAGACAACAAAAAAGATTAGGAAATGTTTTTTGACAAATAGATTCCTTACTAGGCATATTAATACAGAACTCTGAGTAATTCATTTAAACCGCAATACAGAATCATATTTCCCGCACCCTTCAGAAGCAGTGCAAAGGCTTGGGGGAGTTAGGGGTAACAGAGGAGCTGAGGGAGAGGGAAGTAAATTGCTAGGAAGGAGCCTGGGAGTGACCTTGGAGGGCTGTTGGGTATGGATGGGAAAAGTATGGAACAGGTTTTTTGCGGGGACAGGGAGGGATTGTTAAGGAGTTTCCCCCATGCAGACCCTGGCTGACCCCTAGCCTCTCCCATTCAGTCAGGCACATCTGCCCTCGCCCCCATGTGTCTCTGTGCCCTCAGCCAGCCACTTCCCTGTCCCTATGTGTCCCTGTACCCCTCCCCCTTGTGTTGGTGCCCTCACCCAGCCACTCCCCTGGCCCTATGTAGCTCTGCACCCCTTCCCCCATGTGTCGCTGTGCCCTCACCCAGCCACTCCCCTGTCCCTATGTGTCCCTGTACCCCTCCCCTGTCTGCACTAGTCTCTGTGCCTCCACTCAGCCTCCCTATGTAGCTCTGCACCTCCCTCCGGAGTAATCAACTTCATAGGTGACCTTGAGGACTCTAGTCTAGAACACAGCATAACAACAAGGGCTAAATCTTGCCGATCATGTCACTTTCTTGAAGAATATTGATGATAAATGTTGGAAATATTCTTCAGATTTTTTTAAGTATGGTAACTTAACACTCATTTGTTGTATAAAATGGCTACTGTAAATGTCACAATATTTAATAGATATTGTCTTTCACTTTATAGTGTGGAGGGAAACAAACTGAGCTAACACTAACCTTTTTTGTTTTTGTTTCAGCTTTGTCCAAAGTTCTTGCACACAAATTCTACCAGTCACACTTGGCCGTTCAGTGCAGTTGCAGAACTTATAGGTATCAGCACTTCATTTATTGAATACTTGACCCTTTTGTTTTTGTTTAAATTGTGCAGTGACTTTGACATTAAAACTTAAATTCAGCTAAAATAATTATAGTAATAGAAAGTGAAGGGGAAATAAGGTTCTAATTTTTGATTCTGTGGTACATTGAGAGCAATCAGAAGTTTCAATTTTATTATATTTAAGACTTCCTTACATGTGTTAATACAGTGTATTATAATTAAAAAAAAAACCTGTTTTTGCCATGTATGCTATTTGTGGTTTATTTTGTTTGGAAGTAGATCTGTCAGGTTCACTTGCAATAGCACAGTGGTATAATAAATTTGAACATTTCCCTAGCAATGTTCAAAACCTGAGAGACATTTTTTCTCATTTAAAATCCATAAAACCATTTCTTAGGCTTTTGTTCAATTTTCAATAGCAAAACCTAAATGTTGGACTTGTCTACTTGTAATAACAGATAATTGCCAATAAGCCAAAGTGCACTTTGCTTTTATCTTTGTTCACAGTTTCTAGTTTTATAAAACTAGAAGTTTGATTGTGTTACCTTTCTTTAGGCTACGCTTTCTCAGGACAGTTTGTATCTCATATTTGGTTGTCCAAGCAAATGTTTTATAGCCTTATTTGTTAGCCATGTGCTTCCTTTTCCTGAACTGCAGTTCAGCTTAGTTAGGAGCTGTCAAGGTTCCTTCCCCACTCTGAACTCTAGGTTACAGATGTGGGGACCTGCATGAAAGACCCCCTAAGCTTAGTCTTACCAGCTTAGGTTAAAAACTTCAAGGTACAAATTTTGTTTTGTCCTTGAACCCTAATCTGCCACCACCAAGCGTGTTAATAAAGAACAGGGAAAGAGCCCACTAGGAGATGTCTTCGCCCCAAATATCCCCCCAAACCCTACACCCCCTTTCCTGGGGAAGGCTTGATTAAAAATCCTCACCAGTTTGTACAGGTGAACACAGACCCAAACCCTTGGATCTTAAGAACAATGAAAAATCAATCAGGTTCTTAAAAGAAGAATTTTAATTAAAGAAAAGGTAAAAGAATCACCTCTGTAAAATCAGGATGGTAAATACCTTACAGGGTAATCAGATTCAAAACCTAGAGAATCTCTCTAGGCAAAACCTTAAGTTACAAAAAGACACAAACAGGAATATACATTCCATCCAGCACAGCTTATTTTACCAGCCATTTAAACAAAAGGAAATCTAACACATTTCTAGCTAGATTACTTACTAATTTAACAGAAGTTCTGAGACTGCATTCCTGATCTGTTCCCGGCAAAAGTATCACACAGACGAGCCCTTTGTTCCCTCCCCTCCAGATTTGAAAGTATCTTGTCTCCTGATTGGTCATTTTGGTCAGGTGCCAACGAGGTTATCTTAGCTTCTTAACCCTTTACAGATGAAAGGGTTTTGCTTCTGGCCAGGAGGGGTTTTATAGCACTGTATACAGAAAGGTGGTTACCCTTTCCTTTATATTTTTGACAGGAGTATAGCTGGTTGAGAAGGACAAAAGGAGTAGGGTGAGTGGGAGAAACTACCCATTTCTGTTGCCATTCAGTGGTGGTTTGACGGAAACTGAGGTCAATCTTAATTTTTAGCATCTGGTTTTGTGTGAAGATCAGTCATTACAATCTGGATTTTTAAAAATAGGTTAGCCGTTTCCCTAGTAGGCAGCAAACTAGTAACATTTTGTTTGTACAAGGTACTAGAAAACAAGATTTTTATTTCTTTTCCTTTTTGCTTATGATGACGTCTTCAGTGGAATTTTACCTTTGCTATATCTTGAACTATAAATAGGGGCAGTATGGTAGATGGAATTGTTTTGGGGCTGTGTGTTTGAAATTATTAATATAGGAAACTACCATGACACCAGTTCAATCATAAATTCCTTTATTAAATCTAAAGGCCGAATGGCTTTTCTGTAATTGCTCTAAATAGGTCTAAAAGCCTAAATAATAAACAGTAACAACACTTTTATGAGCATTTGATTACAAATATTTACCAAAGGGTTTACAGGGATGCTTATATCCATATTGGTTGGCTCCAACTTGTACAGGAAGGTATTAGCAACGAACCCTTAGAGCAGAGGTGGGCAAACTACGGCCTGCTGGCCCCTAGCCCCCAGCCCTCCCCTGCTGTCCGTGTCCCCCCCCACTCTCTCCCCCGTGCAGCCTCAGCTCGTTGTGCCGCCCGTGCTCTGGCCCGCCACTCCTGCAGTGTGGTTCCATGGTTAGCTCTGGCTACTCTGAGCAGCATGGTAAGGGGGCAGGGAGGCCGGGGCAAGAGGGGAGGGCTGGATAAGGGGCAGAGGGTCCCGGGGGGCAGACAGGGAGCAGGGGCAGTTGGACAGGGCAGAGGTTTGGGGGCTGTCAGAGGATGGGAAACGGGGGGATTGGATAGGCGTGGGATAGGTTGGACAGGCATGGGAGTCCTGGTGTGTGTGAATAGGGGTCAGGGAGTTGGGACAGGGAGCAGGGGGGGTGGATGGGTCAGGGGTTCTTCAGGGGGCAGTTAGGGGGTGGGAAGTGGGAGTGAGCGGGGGCTAGGCTGTTTGGGGAGGCACAGACTTCCCTACCCAGCCCTCCATACAGTTCCGCAACCCTGATGTGGCCCTCGGTCTAAAAAGTTTGCCCACCCCTGCCTTAGAGTTTACTCTTTTTAATACACTTTAACAAACAAGTGATGTCATTGCCAAGTATTGGACCTTAGCTAAGGCCAGATGAAGCTGTTTTTTATAATATATTAAACAAACTGATATAGGCAATTACTTACTGTACCCAGTACCCAATGAACCAGGTTTTATTTCTATTATTTCAGCACAAACCTTAAATAATACAGGTATTTTGAAGTGTCACTGAAAGTTTAACACAACTCTTCTTATGATCTCATTCATTTTGACCACATGCATTGGGCATATTGCACATGTTTAAAACCATAGTTCACCCAAGTCTAATGTGAGCTGATATTCCTGCTAGGGCAGGGGTCGGTAACCTGCGGCATACGTGCCAAAGGTGGCTCGCAAGCCGATTTTTTTACTGGCACGCTCCTGCCAGCCGGGGTCCTGACTGCTGGCCCTGCTCAGTCTGCTGCCTGCCTGGGTGAATGGAACCCCAAGCTGGCGGCAGGTTGAGCGGGGCCCCCGGCGGCTGGGATCCCGGCTGTCAGGAGTTGGTGGACAGAACCCCAGACCGGAGGCGGCCGCTGGCCCCACTCAGCCTGCTGATAGTCTGGGGTTCTGGCCACCGGCCCCTTGCCGGCCGGGGTCCCAGCTATCAGCCCTGCTTAGCCTGCTGCTGGCCTGGGATACCAGCCACTGGCCCCGCTCAACTTGCTGCTGATCTGGGGTTCCAGTCGTCCGGGCCTGCTCAGCCCTCCTGTCGGCTGGAGGGTACTGGGGTACTGGCAGCTATCCCAGGGCTCTGCTCCTGGCCTGGGCCCAGCGCTCTGCAGCCCTTATAAAAAATTACACTACAATTAGCTTGAAAACTTAAAAACTTTGTATATTACAATAATCATTAAAAAAGTATGTTAATACATAGGTTTGGTGAAACAAAGTAGTTGTACTTATGTGCCTGTGCTTAATTTGTGTTTTCAATGATTTACCTTCTAAAAAAACTTGCATGTCTTGCACCCCCAGAAAGGGCATCTTGCACCCCCCAGGTTAAGAACCACTGCACAAAACTGATAAGATCTGTATTTTAATTTAATTTTAAATGAAGCTGCTTAAACATTTTTAAAACCTTGTTTACATACAACAATAGTTTAGTTATATAGACTTTTCGAGAGAGACCTTCTAAAAATGTTAAAATGTATTACTGGCACACGAAACCTTAAATTAGAGTGAATAAATGAAGACTCAGCACACCACATCTGAAAGGTTGCTGACCCCTGTGCTAGGGGATGGGGTGGTGTTAATCCTTTTATTTAAAATTGAGTCAATTTGGGGGGTATTAATCAACTTTTACATGTTTTACATATAAGCTGATGACTTCATCAAAAAGATGAAAATAAAACTAAAATGCATTTCTAACTCTAGAATTGACATTAATCATCAATTACATCTTCAATTTATGGTTTTTGTTTAGGGTCTGTGGTAATTTTTAAAGTAGCAAAATCTTGCATCAGTGCTTTGCAAAACTGTATGCGCTAGTCAAGGAAAAAATTTTATCCCTTCTCCCCAAGTTAGTTTGTGGCAGATGCTGTAATGCGGTATTGTATTACTACAGTTTAATTTTGCAAAGTACCACTCTATATTTACACTGTGAAGAAACACACAAATAATTAAAATTGACAATATAAATTGATAAAGGACATCTTTGTTATGCACCTTTGCTTTTACGTGTTTGTTCACTCACAAATTCAGAATGGGCCTTAATGCAAATTACTAAAATTCTGCAGGGTTTACATTTAATTCCAGTGGCTGCTCATCAGGATTGCCAGCAATAGTTTAATGACAGGTTTCAGAGTAGCAGCTGTGTTAGTCTGTATTTGCAAAAAGAAAAGGAGTACTTGTGGCACCTTAGACTAACAAATTTATTTGAGCATAAGCTTTCGTGAGCTACAGCTCACTTCATCGGATGCATTCAGTGGAAAATACAGTGGGGAGATTTATATACATAGAAACATGAAACAATGGGTGTTACCATACACACTGTAACCAGAGTGATCACTTAAGCTGAGCTATTACCAGCGGGTGGGGGGGGGGCATGGGGACCTTTTGTAGTGATAATCAAGGTGGGCCATTTCCAGCAGTTGACAAGAACGGAGGGGGGTGGGGGAATAAACATGGGGAAATAGTTTTACTTTGTGTAATGACCCATCCACTCCCAGTCTCTAGTCAAGCCTAAATTAATTGTATCCAGTTTGCAAATTAATTCCAATTCAGCAGTCTCTGGTTGGAGTCTGTTTTTGAAGTATTGCCACTTTTAGGTCTGTAATCAAGTGACCAGAGAGATTGTACCCAGAAGTCACCTACTACAGGACAGGCCCAACAAAGAAAATAACAGAACACCACTAGCCGTCACCTTCAGCCCCCAACTGAAACCTCTCCAACGCATCATCAAGGATCTACAACCTATCCTGAAGGACGACCCATCACTCTCACAGATCTTGGGAGACAGGCCAGTTCTTGCGTACAGACAGCCCCAGAACCTGAAGCAAATACTCACCAGCAACCACACAACAAAAACGATAACCCAGGAACCTATCCTTGCAACAAAGCTCGTTGCCAACTGTGTCCACATATCTATTCAGGGGACACCATCATAGGGCCTAATCACATCAACCACAATATCAGAGGCTCGTTCACCTGCACATCTACCAGTGTGATATGTGCCAGGAATGCCCCTCTGCCATGTACATTGGTCAAACCGGACAGTCTCTACGTAAAAGAATAAATGGACACAAATCAGATGTCAAGAATTATAACATTCAAAAACCAGTCGGAGAACACTTCAGTCTCTCTGGTCACTCAGTTACAGACCTAAAAGTGGCAATACTTAAAAAACAGACTCCAACGAGAGACTGCTGAATTGGAATTAATTTGCAAACTGGATACAATTAACTTAGGCTTGACTAGAGACTGGGAGTGGATGGGTCATTACACAAAGTAAAACTATTTCCCCATGTTTATCCCCCCCCCGGTTCCTCAGACGTTCTTGTCAACTGCTGGAAATGGCCCACCTTGATTATCATTGCAAAAGGCCCCCATGTCCCTGCCCCTCTGCCCTCCTGCTGGTTATAGCTCACCTTAAGTGATCACTCTGGTTACAGTGTGTATGGTAACACCCATTGTTTGATGTTCTCTATGTATATAAATCTCCTCACTGTATTTGCCACTGAATGCATCCGATGCTCACGAATGCTCATGAAACCTTATGCTCAAATAAATTTGTTAGTCTCTAAGGTGCCACAAGTACTCCTTTTCTTTCAGCAATAGTTTAAGTGGTTCCTAAATGGCAGATCCTCATTAGTCTTTGGAAAGGCCTTTTGTTTGAAAGCCACTTGGCAACCAGCACTCATAGCTTAACCCTACATCTTTCTGAGTGATTAGTGGTGGAAAGTCATCAGCAAACAGCCCAGATAATATGGTATCTGTCCACATGAGTGATTATAAAAATTGGTGTACACTGAGTGGGGACTGGCCTTCAAGTCTGATCCTAAAACAGCAACTATAAGCCACTCATTTTGTAGACCTTGTACAATATTTTAACTTTTAAAAATGGCTTTAGCTGGTTTAAAAAGGAGGGTGAAAGAAAGAAGTGTATGGAATTTAATGTTTTATGGGTAAAAGATGGGACATCCTGAATCCACTTACCTGGGAAATATTTTCATAGAACGTTTTGGTATATAAGCCCTTCACCAGAATGATGTATTTTTGAATATTTGAATGTATGGATGCTATAGCATGTTAATTTGTGCTCTTGTTAATTTCACACTTCCCTGATTTTCAGACAATGCTTATGATCCAGATGTGAATGCGAAACAGATATGGATAGACAAAACAGTAATAAAGGGCAACATATGTCTGACATTTACTGATAATGGAAATGGCATGACTTCAGAAAAATTGCACAAAATGCTCAGGTGGGTAACTGTTTTGTGGATATTTTTATGGTCTCCCACAATCATTCCAATTTCAGATTGTAATGTTCTGCTCGTTCCTGCATATTTTTATATCAAATGTGCAAATTAATTTAGTGCCTGTGAAAGTGAGACAAAGATTAGTAACTAGATCCAAATGATAGGCAGATGCTGGTCAAGCATTCATCAAGATCTGCAGTACATTTTGTTCCTGAATCACCCACCTCCATTGGTCTGTTCCTGAGCCTATTTAGAGTCAGCGGCAATACAGAAATATGTGGTTTTGTAATGTCCGTAAGTGGAATAGGATAGGGGAAGAAGAGGAGGATATGCTTGCTAAACTCAGGTTTGTGTAAATATAAACCCAGGTAGCCAAAGGTGAAAGGTAGTTAGCTCAGTGCCATGAACTGCCAGCATAACCATTCAGTTGCTCCTTTGATTTAGTGGGTTGTAGGTGAAATGTATTAGAATTAAGATTTTGCACATTGTTCAAAATTGCAGGTATTATAGAACAATTAAGGGGCTGAGGAATTGCTGTAATGAACAGTTATATATTTTCTTCTTATGTGTTTTTTTTCTAACTTATTGTTTCTTGTGAGTTAAGGGCTTAATGCTAAATTCACTGCACAATTACAGATCATCACTTCTAATGAAATGTCTCCTTTGTCTCCTTTACCAATGCAAAATTGACTTTTGTTTACAAATTATTGCAAAAGCAATTGAGAGAAGTGGAAAAACTGTTCACCAAGGTCTAGTTCAGTCTTTATAATTGACTGTTAGACTGATTTGGGAGCACTTTTTGTATAATCCCTTACAGAATTATACCCTTTAGACATATTTAAAGATGGCAATAGATGACACTAGGGAGCAGTTTAGCATTGTAACATCAATCTGATCCTCCGCCTTTGTCTAGTTGTTGAGCAAATACATCTTTTAGCTGTGCTGTAGTTACTGGTATCAAAAGTAGAGATTAACATCTGTTTAA
The DNA here is from genome assembly GCF_965140295.1 of Lepidochelys olivacea. Taxonomy (NCBI): domain Eukaryota; kingdom Metazoa; phylum Chordata; order Testudines; family Cheloniidae; genus Lepidochelys; species Lepidochelys olivacea. The sequence goes on along the minus strand of NC_140411.1, from coordinate 164,547,173 downwards.
ACCTATTTTGATATCGATCTTTTGTGGGTTTACGCTTTTTACAAAATGTTCTAACAACGTGTTTCAGCTTTGGTTTCAGTGACAAAGTTACAATAAATGGCCGCATTCCAGTGGGACTGTATGGAAATGGATTTAAATCAGGATCTATGCGCCTGGGAAAAGATGCAATTGTTTTCACCAAAAATGGAGAGACCATGAGTGTTGGCCTGTTATCTCAGACCTTCCTAGAAGCTACAAAGGCAGAACATGTCATTGTTCCTATAGTATCATTTAACAGGCAACATATCCTTTTGAGTATTTTCAGACACAAAAAGTGGTGCACTTGCATGTGTAAAAGTAGGATATGAAGAGCCTCTCAGAATGGAAATTGCAGTTGTGCTTTGCCCTCCTCATACATAAGGAGGGATGAGGGCTATGCGGGGTTGGATAATAGCAACAAAACACTTGTCTAAGACATGTTAGGAAGAAAGCCCAGAGTACTGTGGCTATGCCAAAGAAGCTCACCTAGAAATTTATTTTAATTTGTGAAATGTTTAAGTCTTTAACTTAGTTTTTACGGCAAATAATTAATCCAGTAGAATACAAAGCCAGCCTAAAGGCCATCCAGGCATATTCTTTGTTCTCTACTGAGGAGAAGTTACTGGCAGAGCTTGATGCTATCATGGGGAAAAAAGGAACAAGAATCATCATTTGGAACCTTAGAAGGTAAGATGAAGTCCAGTGTCTGCTAAATTGTGAACTTAAGTGTTCAGTGTGCATGAGTTTGGTGGTAAGCAGCTAGACTTTAGAAGTCTTGGTGGAACAACTCTCTAAAGCTACAAAGCTAATGAGCATGAGTTGGTAGTAACTTAGTGGGAACATGCGGAATCAGACTGATAAACTTGAGAGTTACAAGGTCATTCATCCACTACCACTAAACTATCACGACAGAGCAAGTAAAATAGCCAGAGGCAAAGGGACTAAAACCAGGTCTACACTACAATGTTCTGCTGGCATAGCTATGTCTGTTAGTTATGGCAGCAAAAAACCCTGTGTTCACAGTTAATATAGGCAAAATACTTTTGTTGGTATAGCTTATGCCCTTTGAGGAGGTAGTTTAACTGTGCCAGCAAAAGAATTACTTTTGCTAGAATAAGTTGGAGCGCTGCTAGAGAGGTTTGTTGGCATTGCTATACCAGCAAAATTTTTGCAGTTGAAAACTAGCCCTCAAATGTGGTATCTTGCTAAATCTTATCTGTTTTAATATTAATGGCGGTTTGAGAGAAACCAGGCAGCTCCTTAACTAAACTTTCTTGTGGCCTAGTAGTATAAAATTATAAATTGTCTGGAACTTTTCAAGTTTAATTCTAGTTTGTTGACTCTTACAGTATCTAATCCAGAATTTCCCCACATATTTACCATAGCAGAATAAAAGGCTTAATTAGTCACATTCTCAAAGTCAGTAGAAATTAGAGAACAAATTTGTTTGGTCAACTTCATCCATGTGTCTCTTCAGGATTGTGCCCTATAGAATCATAGAAATGTAGGACTGGAAAGAACCTCAATAGGTTATCTAGTCCAGTCCCCTGCACTCAAGGCAGGACTAAGTAATAACTAGACCATTCCTGACAGGTGTTAGTCTAACCTGTCCTTAAAAACCTCCAATGTGAGAGGTTCTACAGTCTCCTTAGGAGATTTGTTCCAATGCTTAACTACTCTGACAAGTTTTTCCTAATGTCCAGCCTAAACCGCCCTTGCTGCAATTTAAGCCCATTTCTGCTTCTTCTATCCTCAGAGGTTAGGGAGAACAATTTTTCTCCCTCTTCCTTGTAACAACCTCTTTTGTACTTGAAAACTGTTATCATATCAGCACCCCCTCAGTCTTCTCTTCTCCAGACTAAACAAACCCAGTTTTTTCAATGGTCCCTCATAGGTCATGTTTTCTAGATCTTTAATTGTTTTTGTTGCTCTCATAGACTTGAAGGTCAGAAAGGACCATCATGATCATCTAGTCTGACCTCCTGTACATTGCAGGCCACAGAACCTGCCCCACCCACCTGGGAAAGAATTCTCTATAGTAACTCAGAGCCCTCCCTATCGCTGGCTGTTGGAGATTTGCTGCTGGCGGTCGTAGATAGGCTACATGCCATTGTAGGCAGTCTCATCATACCATCCCCTCTATAAACTTATCAAGCTCAGTCTTCAAGCCAGTTAGGTTTTTTGCCCCTACTCCTCTCCTTGGAAGGCTGTTCCAGAACTTCAGTTCTCTGATTAGAAACTTTCACCTAATTTCAAGCCTAAACTTGTTGATGGCTAGTTTATATCCTCTTCTCTCCTCTGGGCTTTCTCCAGTTTATCCACATCTTTCCTGAAATGTGGTGTCCAGAACTGGACAAAATGCTCCAGTTGAGGCCTAATCCGCGCAGAGTAGAGCAGAAGAACTATTTCTCGTGTTATGCTTACAATGCTCCTGCTAATACAGGGGTTCCCAAACTTGGTTCATGGCTTGTTCAGGGTAAGCCCCTGGCAGGCCCTGAGGTGCTTTGTTTACCTGAGTATCTGCAGGTACGGCCACTCAGCCCCAGTGACCGTGGTTCGCTGTTCCTGGGCAATGGGAGCTGTGGGAAGTGGTGCGGGCCAGGCTGCGAGTGGCCATACCTGCAGATGCTTAAGTAAACAGTGTCTCACGGCCCTCCAGGCCACAAGCCAAGCCAGAAGCCAAGTTTGGGAACCCCCTGTACTAATACATCCCGGAATGATGTTTGCGTGTTTTTTTTGTTTGTTTGTTTGTTTTTGGCTGCAAGTGTTGTACTGTGGACTCTCATTTAGCTTGTGGTCCACTATAACCCCCAGATCCCTTTTGCACAGTACTCTTTCCTAGGCAGTAATTTCCATTTGGTATGTGTGCAGTTGATCCTTCATAAGTGGAGTACTTTGCATTTGTCCTTACTGAATTTCACTCTGTTTATTTCAGATGATTTCTCCAGTTTGTCCAGATCAGTTTGAATTTTAATCCTATCCTCCAAAGCACTTGCAACCCTTCCCAGCTTGGTATTGTCTGAAAACTTTAAGTGTACTCTCTGCCATTATCTAAATCATTTATGAACATATTGAACAGAACTGGACCCAGGAGGGATCCCTGTGGGACCTCACTTGATATGCCCTTTCAGCTTGACTGATAACTATGGTCTGGGTCTGTAATTCCCCGGGTTGTCCGTATTCCCTTTTTTATAGATTGGCACTGTATTTGCCTTCTTCCAGTCTGGAATCTCTCCCATCTTCCATGAGTTTTTGAAGATAATAGCTAATGACTCGGATATGTCCTAAGACAGCTCCTTGAATATTTTAGGATGTATTTCTGTAGTAGTTTTGTTAGGATTCATTTAGAACAAATGAATGTCATTGCAGTGTTACCTGGTAAATATTAGAGAACTCTGCTTCAAAGATATGTTCCTTTTTAATCAACCATACTTTAGAATCTCCAGCTGAAATAAGCTTGCCTGCTAAAATCTTCCTATTCCACCCTTCCGTGGTACCCTGCCTTCAGTAATTGTTTTGGGTTATTCGTTTATTTTTAATTTTTTAAATAATTTAATATAAATTTATTTTATTTCTATTTTGGATTGCCTTCCACAGAGATAAAGATGGAGAAACAGAACTCGATTTTGATAAGGATAAATATGACATCAGAATTCCAGAAGATTTAGATGAAGCAACAGGGAAAAGAGGGTATAAAAAACAAGAGAGACAGGACCAGATTGTGCCCGAAAGTGACTATTCACTAAGGGTAAGTATACTGTTTGTTTGTTTGTTTTTTTTAAATAAAGTAATCAGTGACAAATCTGGAAAGTAGGTTAAAATATTTGTTTTCAATGAGAATGATACTACAGCAGCATTGGCCATAAAATATTTTAAAGACATAGAATCATAGAATATCAGGGTTGGAAGGGACCTCAGGAGGTCATCTAGTCCAACCCCCTGCTCAAAAGCAGGACCAATCCCCAATTAAATCATCCCAGCCAGGGCTTTGTCAAGCCTGACCTTAAAAACTTCTAAGGAAGGAGATTCTACCACCTCCCTAGGTAACGCATTCCAATGTTTCACCACCCTCCTAGTGAAAGTTTTTCCTAATATCCAACCTAAACCTCCCCCACTGCAACTTGAGACCATTACTCCTTGTCCTGTCCTCTTCTACCACTGAGAATAGTCTAGAACCATCCTCTCTGGAACCACCTCTCAGGTAGTTGAAAGCAGCTATCAAATCCCCCCTCATTCTTCTCTTCTGCAGACTAAACAATCCCAGTTCCCTCAGCCTCTCCTCATAAGTCATCTGTTCCAGACCCCTAATCATTTTTGTTGCCCTCCGCTGGACTCTTTCCAATTTATCCACATCCTTCTTGTAGTGTGGGGCCCAAAACTGGACACAGTACTCCAGATGAGGCCTCACCAATGTCGAATAGAGGGGGACGATCATGTCCCTCGATCTGCTCGCTATGCCCCTACTTATACATCCCAAAATGCCATTGGCCTTCTTGGCAACAAGGGCACACTGCTGACTCATATCCAACTTCTCGTCCACTGTCACCCCTAGGTCCTTTTCCGCAGAACTGCTGCCTAGCCATTCGGTCCCTAGTCTGTAGCTGTGCATTGGGTTCTTCCGTCCTAAGTGCAGGACCCTGCACTTATCCTTATTGAACCTCATCAGATTCTTTTGGCCCAATCCTCCAATTTGTCTAGGTCCCTCTGTATCCTATCCCTGCCCTCCAGCGTATCTACCACTCCTCCTAGTTTAGTATCACCCGCAAATTTGCTGAGAGTGCAATCCACACCATCCTCCAGATCATTTATGAAGATATTGAACAAAACCGGCCCCAGGACCGACCCCTGGGGCACTCCACTTGACACCAGCTGCCAACTAGACATGGAGCCATTGATCACTACCCGTTGAGCCCGACAATCTAGCCAACTTTCTACCCACCTTATAGTGCATTCATCCAGTCCCTACTTCTTTAACTTGCTGACAAGAATACTATCCATTTGCTTTTGCAGTATGTGTCTGTGATGCTTCCCCAGAGTGCATCTCAGCTTCTCCAGGATTGTGAGGCACCTATCTATAACCTGCCCTTAGTGTGAGGAAGCCTTGTTGCTGTGTGTCAGCTCCCTGACTCTGCCAGTCATGGGCAACACAAGCACTCCCTTCTCAGCCTATGCTTGCTCCACTGTCTCTCTGCAGGTCAGTGATAGATATGGTCCAACCTCCAAGCCCTTGAATGTCTTCCTAGTACCCAGCCCCTGTTCCACTGGAAATACTCAATATTCACAGATTTGGTGCTTCCAGTTGCAGTATACTGCAGTTTCTAGTTTTCCCTCAGATCGCTGCTCTCTTTAACAGACAGCACTTAGATATGTTTATAGTGAAAGCAAGAAAAAGTGTATTTAACAAAGGAAAGAGATTTAAGTGATAAGTAGAAGTATTGGAAACAAATGGTTACATATAAAATAAAATAATGCTTTTAGAATTTAGACTTTAACTATTTAGGCTAGAATCTAGACTAATTTAATGCCTTGTAAAGCAAAGTTCACCCCAAAGACCTTTCACTATTTTTCAACCAAGCCTGGGGTGATCCTTTTTGCATGAGGCAAGCCATACTATCAGCTTGTCTCCTCAGTGAAGGAATTGTCTGTCTTCTTTCCACCACTTGATAACCTGCCTGTGGCCTGCCCCTGTTGCAAGAGCAGGATTCAGCCCAGAGAGGACAGGGAGAGGTATCATGCAGCCCCCAGCATCTAAGCAGCAGCAACCCTGAGGCCTGGGCTCCACACATCCTAGCACTTCTGTCCCTAACTGTAGCCCTGCAAACCTGCCTGCGCCTGGGTCTTTCCATGTGGAATGACAGTGCTGGGAGCCTGTGGAGCTGCAGGCAGCAAAAGTCAATAAGCAGCAAGTGTGTTGCCAATATCCAGACCAATTCCAATTCTAGTCAATTGGATGGTTTCAGTTCCAGGCAAAATGTTTAACAGGAAGTAGTTATCAGGGTTGTTATTAAGCAGCATTTACTCTATATAGAGAGAGGATGTATTATAAACCATTCATGTTGGTTTGGTTTGGCTTGCGTAATAGAAATTACCATGTGTTTTGCAGGCTTACAGCAGTATTTTGTATTTGAAGCCAAGAATGCAAATCATTATCAGAGGACAAAAAGTGAAAACGCAGCTGATTTCCAAAAGTCTTGCATACATTGAACGCGATATTTATAGACCAAAATTTTTGGCTGTATCCTTTACTGATACGTACATCATTGCATGCTGAATGGGAAGACATGATGTAAGTACGCTGTCAATTCTGTGACAAAATGTGGTGCAGATATCCCTTAAGATGCTATACCAAACCTGGGGGCTGATGGAATTGTTCCAGTTTGAAAGTATTGGCTCATTTTTGAATGAACTTTCAGTATGAAGAAACTCTTGGTGATCAAATTATCCTTAACATCCAAAAACAAGGCTAAAACTGTAAGAATCACCTTTGGATTTAACTGCAGAAACAAAGACCATTATGGAATAATGATGTATCACAAAAACAGACTCATCAAAGCTTATGAAAGGGTTGGCTGTCAATTAAAGGTAAGAATTTAACCTTGAAAAAGTTAATATTTGTGAATTAGAAACTAGTTTAATTCAAAACAGTTTACCTAATTTGTTGTATTGAGAACTATAATAGTAATAAAATACTGATTTTTAAGAAATGTTATATTTTGATGTAGCTTTTGTAATATCTTTGGTTTCTGTAGTGTCAATGCATCAGTTTAATACTGAAAGTTGTACTAAGAACTTCATGATAAATGCTTGCTTTAGTACTAAACGTGGTGTACAAAGTGTAGGCAAGAATGTCACTTTTAGGAGAAAGGAGGGACTCGAGAATCATAGAAATGTAGGGCTGGAAGGGACCTCGAAGTAATCAGTCCCAGCTCCTGGTGCTGAGTCAGGTCCAAGTAAACCTAGCCCATCCATGACAAGTTAGTCAATCTGTTCTTAAACATCCAGTAATAGGGATTCACAACCTTCCCTATACCAGAGGTTTAACTAACCTTGTAGACAAAAAGTTTTTCATAATATTTAACCTAAACTCCCTTGCTTTTAGTTCAAGCCCATTGCGTCTTACCCTGCTTTCAGTGGACGTGAACAATTGATTTATCCTCTTTATAACAGCCTTTAACATACCTGAAGACTTCTCAAGTCCCCCCATAATCTTCTTTCCTCAAGAAGACATGTCTAGTTCTTTTAACCTTTCCTTATGATAAAAGGTTTTAGAACCTATTTTTTGTTGTTCTCCTCTGGACACTCTCTCCAATTTGTCCACATCTTTTCTAAAGTGTAGCACCTAGAATTGGACGCAGTACTCCAGCTGAAGCCTCCCCAGTGCCAAGTAGAGTGAGACAGTTACCTCCTGTCTCTCTTACGTACAACGCTGCTGTTTATACACCCCAGGTTATTAGCGTTTTTCACAATTGTATCACATTGTTGACTGATACTCAGTTTGTGATCCACTACAACTCCCAGATCTTTTTCTGCAGTACTACTGCCTTGCTATTTATTCCCCACTTTTGTAGTTGTGCATTTGATTTCTCCTTTCTAAGTGTAAGGTACTTTGCACTTGTCTTTATTGAATGTCGTCTTGTGTGATTTCAGACCAATTCTCCAATTTGTTATGGTAATTTTGAATTCTAATCCTGTCCTCCAGAGTGCTTACAAACCCTCCTAGCTTGCTGTCATGATTGTTTTATAAGCATACTGTCCACTCCATTATCCAAGTCATTAATGAAAAATTGAATTGGACCAGACCCAAGACTGACACTTGTAGGACACTACTAGATATCTCCTTCCCATCTGACAGAGGACCACTGATAACTACTCATTGAGTATGGTCTTTCAACCACTTCTGCGCCCACCTTACAGTAATTTCATGTAGATCCCATTTTCCTAGTTAGCTTGCGAGAATGGTCATATGGGACTGTGTCAAAAGCCTTAATAAAATCAAGTGATATCGCATCTACTACTCTTCCCCCCCCCCCCCCCCTTCCCCAATCCACGAGGCTAACAACCCTGTCAAAGAAGGAAATTAAGTTGGTTTGACATGATTAGTTCTTGATAAATCCATGTTGGCGATTACCCTCCCTCCATGTGATCCCACCCTCCATGTGATCTTGAAGATAATTGTTAATGATTCAGAGATTGCTTCAGCTAGTAACTTAAGTACCCTTAGGATGAATTTCATAAAGCCCTCTGACTTGAATACATCTAACATATCTAAATATTCATTAACTTGTTCTTTCCCTGTGTTGGCTTGTATTCGTACCCCTTGTTAATATTAGTTGTGTTGTATCTGTTAACCTTTTTAGTGAAGGTTGAAGCAAAATGGGCATCTCAGCCTTCTCTGCCAAGTAGAGGACCTACACTTTCCTTGGTCTTTCTCTTAATGTATTTAAAGAACCTCTTAGCCTTCTATACCTCTCGCTAGGTGTAATGCATTTTGTCTCTTAGCGTTTCTGATTTTCTCCCTATATGCTTGATGAATTGCTAAGTACAAAAGAATACCACAAAGTTCCCACTTTTTTGTAGGATTCTTTTTTGATTTTTTTCAGATGATTCAAGAGTTCCTGATGGAGCCATGTTGACCCCTTACTATAGTCCTCTTTCCTGCATACCAGGATAGCTTGAAGTTGTGCCTTTAATATGATCTTCTTGAGAAACTGCCAGTTCTCTTTTAGCCCTTAGATTTTCTTCCTGGGGGATGTTACCTACCAGTTCTCATAGTGTGTTTAAAATATCCCCCCTCCCCCCCCTTTTTTTTTTTTTTTTTTTTTTAAAAAGTCCATTGTCCTTATAGAATCATAGAAATTTAGTGCTGGAAGGGACCTCAAAGTCATCAAGTCCAGCCCCCTATGCTGTGCCAGGACCAAGTAAACCTAGACCATCCCTGACAGGTGTTTGTCCAACTTGTTTTTAAAAGCTTCCAATGATGGGGACTCCTTGAAAGGCTATTCCACTGTGTAACTTCCTTTTGTAGTTAGAAAGCTTTTCCTATCTCTCTTGCTGCAGATTAAGCCCATTACTATTTGTCCTACCTTCAGTGGACATGGAGAACAATTGATCACTGTCCTCTTTTTATAACAGCACTTAACATAATTGAAGACTCTCTCAGGTCTGGCCCCTTCCTTTCTCTTCTCTTCCCCTCCCCCCCCCCCCCCCCCTTTCTCATGACTAAACATGCCCAGTTTTTTAGCCTTTCCTTATAGGTCAGGTTTTCTAAACCTTTTTATCATTTTTTTTGCTGCTCTCTTGTGGACTCTTCCCAATTTGTCCACATCTTTTCCAAAGTATGGTGCTCAGAATTTGACACATTACTCCAGTTGGGGCCTCACCAGTGCCGAGTAGAGTGGGATAATTACCTCCTGTGTCTTGCATGCAACAGTCCTGTTAATACACCCCAGAATCATATTGACCTTTTTTGCAGCTGCATCACATTGTCAACTCAGTTTGTGGTCCACTGTAACCCTAAGATCCTTTTCAGCAGTACTACTACCTAGATAGTCCCCGTTTTGTAGTTGTGGTTTGATTTTTTTTCTTCCTAAATGCAGTACTTTGTACTTGTCTTTATTGAATTTCATCTTGTTGAATTCAGATCAATTCTTCAATTTGTCAAGCTCATTTTGAATTTTAAACCTGTCCTCCAATGTACTTACAACCCACTCCAGCTTGGTGGTGTCTGCTGATTTTATAAGCATACCCTCTACTCTATTATCCAAGTCATTAATGAAAATATTGAATAGTACCAGACCTAGGACTGACCCCTTTGGGATCCCAGTAATTATTCCCTCCTAATTTGACAGCAAACTGATAACATTTGGGTACAGTCTTTCAACCAGTTTTGCGCCCACCTTACAGTAATTTCATCTAGACCACATTTCCCTGCTTTGCTTATGAGAATGTCATGTGGAACTGTGTCAAAGGCTTTACTGAAATCAAGGTATATCATGTCTACTGTGTTCCTCCATCCACTAGGTCAGTAGTCCTATCAAAGAAGGAAATTTAAGTCAGTTTAGCATGATTTGTTCTGGCAAATCCATGCTGACTCTTCCATATAACCCTGTTCTCCTTCAAGTGCTTACAAATTGACTGTTTTAATAATTGCTCCAGTATCTCTGCAGGTATTGAAGTTATGCTGACGGGTCTATAATTCTCCAGGTCCTCTTTGGTTTCCCTTTTTTAAAAATAGGTACTACATTTGTCCTTCTCCAGGCTTCTGGGACCTCTCCTGTACTCCAGGAGTTCTCAGAGATAATTGCTAAGAGCTCTGAGATGGCTTCAGCTGGTAGCTTAAGTACTCTAGCATGAATTTCAGCAGGCCCTGCTGACTTGAAATACATCTAACTTATCTAAATATTTGTTAACCTGTTCTCTTTCTATTTTCGTTTGCATTCCTTCCCACTGGGTGTCGATATTAATTGTGTTGAGTATCTGGTGGTCATTAACCTTTTTAATGAAGACTGCAACACAATAGGCATTAAGCACCTTAGCTCTGTTGATGTCATCAGTTATTAGCTCTCCTTCTCCGCTAAGTAGAGGACCCACACTTTTCATAGTCTTTCTCTTGGTCCTAAGGGATTTAAAGAACCTCCTCTTATTCCCTTTTATGTGCCTTGCCAGGTGTAACTCATTTTGTGCCTTGCCCTTTCTGATTTTTGTTTCTACGTACTTATGCTGTTCTTTAGTACTCCTCCTTATCTATTTGACCATGTTTCCGCGTTTTGTAGAATTCCTTTTTGATTTTCAGGTCTTTAAAGAGCTCCTGATGGAGCCTTTTTGGCCTCTTCCGAAGGAAAGATAGAATAGTTTGCAGTTATGCCTTTAATATTGTCACCTTGAGGGAACTGCCTGCTGTCCTGAACTAATTTTTCCCTTAGATTTTCTTCCCATTGGACTTTACCTATGAGTTCTTGGAGTGTGTGTGTTTGCTTTTTTGCTAACCAATGGAGTATTTTAAAATGCTGAATATGTATTTGAGGGAGGTGTGAGGTGAGAAATAGAAACAACAAATAATTGCCAAGTTAAGTTATTAGCTACTGAGTATTCTATAATAGTAATATCTGAAAGAAAAGTTTTATATATTGTTGTCTACATCAAAGATCCTTTGAAGTTGGAATTTTCCCTTACCTTTTTATGTCCTTATTCTGCTGCCTTTGCTCCTTCCTTTCTTTAGAATGATGAAATCAGCGTTTCATGGTCACTTTCACCCAAATTGCTTTCTGCCTTCAGATTCACAATCAATTTCTCCCTATTGGTCAGAATCAGGTCGAAAATGATTGTCCCCATAGTTACTTCCTCCACTTTCTGAAACAAAATTTGTCCCTGATACATTTCCAAGAACTTATTGGACATTTTTTGCTTTGCCTGTATTACTTTTCCAACAGATGTTTGGGTTGTTCACGTCTCCCCATTAGTACCAGATGTGTTTTTGATATTTGTTTTGTTTTAGAAGTGCCTCATCCACTTCTTCCTCCTGATTTGATGGGCTATAATATACCCATACCATGATGCTACCCTTATTTTTCCTTGGGTTATCTTTACTGAGAAACTTTAAACCTGTCTGCCTCTCACCACCTTCTGGACCTCAGAACAAGCGTATATATTCTTGATGTATAATGCTACATCACCTGCCTGTCCTTCTTGAACAGATTATACCCCTCTATACCAATAGTCCAGTCATAAGATTTATCCCAAGTCTTTGTGATAGTTTAGCTTATGTACTAATTATTCCCCATACTCCTTGCATTTGTGTATAGACATCTGAGATGTTGAGCAGATTCCCCCACTGATTTCCCTCTTGTTGCTCCTGTGACCCTATTGTCATTTTGCATGTCTTCCTCCCTTCCTCCGAATTTCTAGCCCTCTGTTAACATGGGTTTTTTATGCTTACCTATGAGCTTTTGTCACCTGCCCACTCTGGACCTATTTTAAAGCCTTCCTTTATCCACATTGGATATGTTTTCACCCATGATAGGTACAAAATACAAGACAATTCCATTTTTTTCCCCAAGAGGAACTACATGTCAAAATTTAATTTTGTAATTTCAGCTCAAGAGGCTTGTAAACTTTTCCAACAAACGTGTTGCTAAATTGAATATATTTTTTAAAATCCAAACTGTCAATTGTTTTCTCTTTGTAGATAGGAATGTTTCAGTATAAAAGTTGGCATCTTTTTCTAATTTCTATATTAATCTTTTACAGGCAAACAACATGGGTGTTGGTGTAGTTGGGGTTATAGAATGTAACTTCCTAAAACCAACTCATAATAAACAAGATTTTGATTATACCAATGAATACAGGTGAATATATGTATTTTATCTAGACATATTATAAAATGGGTTTACAGTAGGTGCATTAAATACTTTTCATAGCATGCTATTTTCTTAGCTATAAAATGTCAGGTTTTTTTCCCCTAAGTATTGCATAAGTACTTTGTAATCTGAAATTGTCATGAAATACTACCACCACTTTGGACAGTAATAGCTACCAAATTGAAAACAAAGGTAGTTAGTTCTGTTTTAAAAAGTTACTTTATCTTTCAAACACCTACCTGCTTCTCTCTTTAAATGCATCTTTCTATGGATAGAGTTAACTGGCTGAAAAGCTGAATTCATATGCTAACCAGTGGAGTATTTAAAATGCTGAATGTGTATTTGAGGGAAAAGTGAGGTGGGAAATAGAAACAACAAATAATTGCCAAGTTAATTGTGTGTTCTTTAATACTAATATCTGCAAGAAAAGTTTTATATATTGTCATCTACATCTGAAGATACTTTGGAGTTGCTATTTTTCCTTGTTTTTTACATGCAAAGATAATTAAGTAATTGGCTTACTGGAGAGTGTATTTAAGGAGTCTCAAAATTAATCCTCTAGTTAAAGCTGTAAATTAGTAATTTGTCCATTTTTTAATAATAAAGGTTGACTCATCCTTTTTAAAATTCGGAGATACAGCTTTCCTGTTTCTCTGGTAGGCTGAGCAATATCAATCACCTGTAACCGAAGGAACTGGATAGGTCACGAGACTGGAAATTCTGTTAAATCTTAGATTTGGCAGATGAACCATAAAGTAAGCAGCTCAGATTTCTCAGTCGGTTAGGGTTGTGGTAACAAACTGGGATTTGGAGCTGCTCTGTAATAGTTTGAATAGTGCATGTTGACCTGATTGGGATGTTTTGTATGAATACAGTGGTTTAGTATAATGTGTGGGTGGATGGAGAACAAGCAGGAAGGGAAAGAATGACTCAAAATAAGCCACTTGTCTCGAAACTAGTCAAGTGTTTGACAATTCCAGGACAGAAAAAGGCTTTTGATCAATGGGATCTAAACTCAAAAAGAACACTCTTTCAAGAGGGAGGATAGCTGTTTAGAGGAACCAGACTAAACCCCCGGATCCTTCTGAGGGTATCTGAAGAAGTTAGGCCTGCTTAGGTTACTTTAAGGGAAGTACAGGTACCTGAACTCACTTGGACCTGTTAAGTACAATTGATCCACAGTATACTGTAGCCCAGGGCCTGGTCTCAAGAATGGGAGAATTGCAGAATCCCACCTGTTGACAAAAAGTAGACAATCGTTTGATTATACTCACGATTTGTTCTTAAATGTTCAAGGTACCAAATAACCAAACTTACCCAAATTTATGGTTTAAACACAAAGCCGTATGGGAAGGAGACATATGTGCCTTCTTTCTGGGAAGCAGTTCTTGCACAGAAAATGTGCTGCTAAGATAGCTTATCACAGGAGCAGGCAAACTTTTTGGCCTGAGGGCTGCATCGGGTTTCGAAAATTGTATGGAGGGCTGGTTAGGGGAGGGGGGCGTGGCCCAGCCCCCACTCCCTATCCGTGTCCTCCTCCCCCCCACCCCCTGTTTCTCATCCCCTGACAGCGCACCTCCCTGTTCCCCGATGGCACACTCCCTCCCTGCCCCCCGACTCCTGCCCCATCCAACCACCCCTCCTCTGTCTTCTGACCACCCACGGAACCCCTGCCCCCATTCAACCACCCTGTTCCCTGCCCTCTAACCACCCCGACCCCTATCTACCCCCCTGGCCACCCTCCTGAACTCCCCTGCCCTCTGTCCAACATGCCCTGCTCCCTGCCCCCTTACCACGCAGCACAGAGCACCAGGTCAGGCTGGGCTCTGCAACCGTTCTGCCCTAGGAGCTCGCTGTGCCAGCAGTGTAGTAAGCTGAGGCTGTGGGGGAGGGGGAACAGCGAGAGAGGGGCCAGAGGTGAGTCTCCCAGGCCAGGGGCTTAGGGTCTGGGCAGGAGGGTCCAGCGGGCCGGATGTGTCCCGCGGGCCATAGTTTGCCTACCTCTGGCTTATCAGATAATAATACTTGTAGTATGATTTTACAAGTTGCAAAGCTTTGTAACACATCACTAAAATCCAATCCATTGGTTTGTAACAGTTCTTTAATTTGTTTTGTTCTATTATTTTCTTATTTCTGATTTGGCTAGTACTTTCCAACCCCAGTTGAGTGTAGAGGTACATCCCAATCTGTGCTAGGACCCACCACTCTTTGTATTTTAGCTTAACAGGCTTCCTATTTTCTAATGGCAAGGCTGACTACAGCTTTGCAAAACGTTGTGCTCTTGTGAACAGAATTGTGGGGAGAGCATGATGTATTCAGTTTACATATACAAAAAGTGTTGGGAAGTTATGTTAACAAACTGTGCTGATAATACCCGTTAATGGGATGTATGCAATCTCTAATATATAATATAGACAAACTATATATAATATAGAGGAACACACCATAAGGTAAGTAAAGGGACAAGGCCTAACACATGAGGGGGTTGCATTCAGAGAGACCAGACTGGGAACAGAGATTCGGGTAACCCTTATGTACAATGGCAGTAGCGTTCTCAACTTTTATCTAAAATTGTGCTTATTGTATTTATTAAACAGTGGAGGTGTATATATTTTCTCTCATTTGAAGAGAGTTTGGGAGACTTGAGAAATAATTCAGTTAACTGAGGTGAATGGTAAATATTTAGTGAAAAATATTGAAATAAATGTAATACACAAGTACAATTTTATATGAACATTAGTGATATCTTACCTGCCCTTCCCCCACCACCTTTCCAAAGACACCTAGCTTTTGTACATCTGCTCCAATCACCCTATGAAGTCTGCTTTCCTTGTCCTCCCTTAGGCTTCAACCCTGCAACTGAATATGCTCCTGAAAACCTGTCTGCTTGTAGGAGCTCTGTTGACTTTGGTTATGATGTCAACTCTGCTCTTCCTTTATTGCCTCTTTCTTGTATACCCATAATTGTTCCCACTAGTCTTGTCTGTATTTCCCATTAGACAAGTATTTTCATTTTTACAGATCATGTTTGGTCTTGTAGAATCCTTTGTTCATTTGGTCCAAAACCATCCTACTTAATTCATGTACTATAACTTTTGCTCCGCCTTGCTTATTTCCATGTCTTTGCCTCTTCAATTCACTGGCTTCTTATACATTTTGCTATGCTACTTACTCCTGCCTTCCCGTTTGCTTGCTTCCTTCATGTTTATGATTCGCTTTTTTTGTGGCTGTCTACATGTGTGTTCTTTCTAGACCTCTCTTTGGAACATTCATTTGCTCTTTGTTTTTCTGACTTAAAATCTTTAAATCCAATCTCAAAACTTCTCTTCCTCTTCTAAGTTTGTTGTGATCTTGCTGAGGACTTTTGCATGTCTGACTTAATGACTGTCCAAGACTATCGAATAACAGGCTCAATTGGAATTGATGTTCAATCAGAGATTAATACAGCACTCTACAGAAAGAATAGATAATTACTACCCTAGGTGTTAGGTAAAGATCTGACGCTGTGTCTCTTCTTCACTGTTACAGGTGGGGAATGAAACTATGCATCCCACCAAAGTTCCAAAACTTCTGTTATTATATAGGGATTTTAGCCCATGACCCCTCTTTGCCAAAAATACCGTCCCAGAACTATGTTCTGATGCCATCTTATGTGCTGATGGGATTTCCTTTAATATCTGTACATTCTTAGTTTTCCTGATTTATGTGAAGGCATAATTTTTTACAGCTGAGGACCAACATTTTTCAAGATAATATCTCTCAGGGAGTTCTTCCCCCATAAGCATTCTTCCCTGTTGATTCCCCAATAGGAAACATCTGCTGTAAACAATCATCCCTCATCAATCCATTTTATATGTAATGCTTATGTAAGCATTATATTATAACTTTTTTTTAAAGGAATGGTTTCCATGAATATTTGGAGTTTTATAGACATGGAAGCACCACAGATTATTAGATACATCCTAATGCATAGAATTAATTAATAGGGTTACTTATAGGTCAAGGACCAGTATTCAGGGCCTTAGAATTCCACATACTCTTTATTCTTTAGAATCTTTGTTAATATCATAGTTAATATGTAAATGAATCAATATACAAAAAAGAAAAGGACTGAAAGGGCTAATATTCATGAATAAGTATTAATAGGACTACCAAATGGACTACTTAAATTATTTTTTAATAGCTGTATTGCCTAATCTTTCACCATTCTTTCGAATCAAAGGCTATTTTGTTCAACTGCTGCTATTTCTACAGACTATAATTATACTTTGGGCTAAATTTTCACCACCACTGTTTGCCCAGAATCCCTCATACCTAAACCAGAGACTCATTCCCACAGACCATCAGGTTACTCAATTCTAATTTTATTTCTTCTCTGAAGGTCATTTGTAAATTGGGTTTGAAACCTTTATTTTCACTACTAGTGCAAAGACTTGTCCACTATTTGAACGCACAGTTTGCCCAAATCAAAGCCAGAAAAGTATCACTAAGGGCTTGTCCACGCTACTGTGTGGGGTCAATCTAAGATACGCAACTTCAGCTATGTGACTAGTGTAGCTGAAGTCTACCTTCTTAGATTTACTTACCGCGGTGTCTTCAGTGCGTAAGTCGACAGTTGATGCTCTCCCATCAGCTCTGCTTGCGCTCCTCGTTGTGGTGGAGTACCGGAGTTGATGGGAGAGCACTCAGCGGTCGATTATTGCATCTATGCTAGACGTGATAAATTGACCTCCGCTGGAACGATTGCAGCCTACCGATCCGGCAGGTAGTGTAGACAAGCCCTAAGTTATTGACATGTAAGACTTCACACAAGTCCAGCGCTTTAGTTTAAAATTACGGGTTTTTTTATTTGAATAACTTTCTGCTATAATCACGCTAACTTTTCTATGCAATCTGTAAATGTTTGCCTGGCTAATAAATATTTTACAAAATGTTTCTCATGAGGCACTATTTCTTTGCTAGACTTACAATAGCAGCACTGGGAGAAAAACTTAATGATTACTGGAATGAAATGAAAGCAAAGAAAAATGAAGAATATCCTCTAGATTTGCCAGTAGAGGATCTACAGTAAGTAAGATGCCTCTAAAGCTATAATGTAAAGGCCTCAATACTAAAATACATACATGTTAGTTTCTCTTTTCTCTACTCCTACATGATATTGCGCAGGAGTGGGGGAGGGGGGGGAACATTTTCATATGAATGTTTTAATGTTTCTGTACAGAAAACGACCTGATCAGACATGGGTTCAATGTGATTCATGTCTGAAGTGGCGGAAGCTTCCAGATGGAATAGATCGCTTGCCAGAGAAGTGGTACTGTTCGTTGAATCCTGATCCACAATTCAGGTAAAGTGGGATCTGGAGGAATATCTAGATGCTATTGCATGTTTTACTTTTCTCAGTTGATTAGAGCACCATTTGTCTCACTACTCTTAATCAGGAATTGCGGCGTACCAGAAGAACCCGAAGATGATGACCTAATACATCCGACATATGAGAAAACTTGTAAGAAAAAGTGAGTACCAAAGACTTGTGTAAAAAGATGTGTACCTATTATAGAATAGAAATATGAGAAGTAAAACATCTTTAAGTTTTTAATTTACCCACTGTTTTGGGGATATTACTAAGTTACAGCATGGTTTGTGCCCTAAAAGAGCAGACCAAACCATTGTAAGGGAACAGTGTTACAAATGTCATGTTATATTTTTATATATATATCTCCTTTTAGCATGGACTGATGCAGAAATTCTCAAATTGTTCTGTGGACCACTAGTGTGATTTTTGTGTTTGACTGCTGATCACATGATGCTCTTCCTCCTTTCCAGCTGCTAAATTGACAGCTAAATATGTATTAATGTAAATACTCTCGTAAGTTAATATTATTAGAGCAATTGCTGGCATTGGCTCAGGGATGTTGCATAATTCTTAATTGGGGGGTG
Organism: Lepidochelys olivacea; assembly: GCF_965140295.1. Lineage (NCBI taxonomy): Eukaryota > Metazoa > Chordata > Testudines > Cheloniidae > Lepidochelys > Lepidochelys olivacea. The sequence goes on along the minus strand of NC_140411.1, from coordinate 164,528,862 downwards.
GGAAAGGTGGTCCACACAATGCATGGGAAGATGACACTCTAAGGTGTAATGCAGGCTACATAAACTGAGGATCCCTGTTCTACCCTACACATACAGTTGGGTGTAACCAACTGCCCCAACACAGTAGTAATTTTGAGCATGAACAGGACCTTAATTGACAGTTCAGGAAGGCTACTGTTTTGAGTACAGATGAAAAGGGTTAGCTTAAAAGGGATTATTTACAGTGGTCAAATCTGACAAGTAATTGAGGTTATGCTAATTTTAACTCCTAACAGCCTTCATGCTTAAATTATATTCAGTAATTCAGAATGTTAGTGAAAACCATTGTCCATTCTTTTCATCTTTGAAAGGTGAAGAGTATTGTATTTGTTTTAAGCTAGAAATTGATTTTTACAGTGAATTATATTTTGATTTAAACTTTTTCTTCCCCTAACGTATAAAGAGACAGGGAAAAACTAAGGAGGCGACTGGAATACAGCCAACAGGTAACTGTCTCTCTTAATCTTGATTTGCTCTTGAATTTGGTAGTTTTGGCTGTAAATGCACCTGAATGATGATTTCCCAGATGTAATTCATTCAAGAATATACATACAGTATATTGCACTGTAGCTGCTAATGTGCATTTAGCGAAAGCTGTAAATTCAAAACTCTGCACACTTCAGAAGGTCAGGGGATATTTTTTTTTCCATCGGAGTGTCAGATTTTGTTTGAGAGGAAATAAGGGAGATTACTCAAACTACTTTGTAATACATTTAAATATTTTTACATGAACATTCTGAAAGGGGCTTCAAACATAATTTACACAACACTATATTTTTAAATACTCATTTTGTTTTACTAGTACTTTTTTTAAAGGCAGTGAGCCCACTGCTCTTATTTAGAAGATGTGTAAACAAATATACACGCTTCTCATGTTTAATGTTTTTATATATGCAAGTGCACACATACTGTATCTGATCACATTATGCTTGTTTAAGAAGCCGTATACTTTTTGACTATTTGATCAAATTAAGGTATTTAAAACAGCATTGAGAGGCTCTATGTTGTGTGTCTTCTAGGTTCAACTTGCTTAATTTACAAGTAAGAATTGTTTTCAAATTGTCAGTCCTGCAAATTCAACCTCAGATCTGTATTATTGCTCGCAATAAAGGTTCCGCTGGCCAAAGTCTGCCTTCCATTCTGCACAGACAGCCTTATCTTTAGTGAAAACAACAAGGAGTCCGGTGGCACCTTAAAGACTAACAGATTTATTTGAGCATAAGCTTTCGTGGGTAAAAACCCCATTACTTCAGATGTATGGAGTGAAAATTACAGATGCAGGCATAAATATACTGACTCATGAAGAGAAGGGAGTTACCTCACAAGTGGAGAACCAGTGTTGACAGGGCCAATTTGATCAGGGTGGATGTAGTCCACTCTCAATAATAGATGAGGAGGTGTCAATTCCAGGAGAGGCAAAGCTGCTTTTGTAATGAGCCAGCCACTTGTTTTTGTGGATACAGACTATCACAGCTACCCCCTGATACTTATCTTTAGTGGGAGTTTTACCTATAAAAGCTATTTGCAGAATTTGTCCTTTTATTTCAAACTTAGTTAATGTTTCAGTTGATTCATTAGATTGGAAAAAAAATACAGGCTCTCTGGCATAACTATATTAACACTGTAGTGCTAACAAATAAAAAGTGTAAACATTTGAAAACCTGGTCCCATATATATATTCCAGATCATCTTTTTACTTTAATGACCAAATTTAGTGTGCAAGAACACTGTTAGTATGCATATTTTATGCTGTGCATAAAATAGTGTGCATGTCTCCCTTTGCTCCCCATGTACCAAATTTTCAAATACATTTAGTAAGAAGATACTGTTTTCATAGTTATGTTTTGGGAGCAGAATTCAAAGTTCGGTGATTAATTATCAAAGTATTAAAATGTACTTTCCAAAGTAATTAAACCAACGTAAATAGAACTATTTAAATATTGAAATGACTAGAGAATATATAAAAGCATAGCTTTCTTGAAGAAAAAAGTTTATAAAAATGTGCAGGTAAAATTAAAAATATGCTCTAATAGGTAGATCATAGTATTGTAGAACTGAAATGTACCTTGAGAGGTCTTTTAGTCTAGTCCTCTGCACTCAAGGTAGGATTAAGTATTATCTAGACCAGTGGTTCTCAACCTGTGGGCCACAAGTGGCCCACAGTCAGCACACAGCTGCAGCCTACGTTACATCCTCAGGGCCATACGGGGGTGTGTGTGTGTGTGTGTGTGTGTGTGTATGTATAATATATCTAGTGTGGATGTGGCTTACATAACACACAGCGAGCCACATATGTGGCCCACAATGGTAAATAGGTTGAGAACCACTGATCTAGACCATCCCTGACAGGTGTTTGTCTAATCTGCTCTTAAAAATTTCCAATGACAGAGATTCCACAACCTCCCTAGGCAATGTATTCCAGTGCTTAATTATCCTGACAGGAAGTTTTTCCTAATGTCCAATCTAATCTGCCCTTGCTGCAATCTAAGCTGCTTCTCCTATCCTCAGAGGTTAAAGAGAGCAATTTTTCTCCCTCCTCCTTGTGACAATCTCTTTTGTACTTGAAAACTGTTATCATATCGCTTTTCTCTCCTCCCCCCCCCCCCCCCGTCTTCTCTTCTCTTTAGACTAAACAAACCCAATTTTCAAAGTTCAGTCTATAGGTCATGTTTTCTAAACCTTTAATCGTTTTTGTTGCTCTCATAGACTTTGTCAGAAAGGATCATCATGATCATCTAGTCCAGGGATCTCCAAACTCAAATCACCACAAGGGCCACATGAGAACTAGTACATTTGGCACGAGGGCTGCATCACTGACACCCCTCCCCCTGCTGCCCCAGCCGCGCCCCCACTCCACCACTTCCATGAGGCCCTACCCCGCTTCTTCCCACCCCCTCCCTGCCCCTATTCCAACCCCTTCCCCAAATCCCCACCTCTTTTCCGCCTCCTCCCCTGGGCGTACGGGTCCCCGCTCCTCTCCCCTCCCTCCTGGAAAGTGCTAATCGCTGCCAAACAGCTGTTTGGTGGCGAGAAGCAGCTGGAGGTAGGCAGAGGAGCAGGGATGTGGTGCACTGCGGGGGAGGGGAGCTTGGCGGCCGCAGGAAATAACTCAGGGGAGGGGGGCCACAGGGAGCGTGGTGGGCCGCAGCAAATAACTCCGCGGGTCGCGTGTTTGAGACCCCTGATCTACTCTGCCAGCCACAGAACCTGCCCCACCCACCTGGGAAAGAATTATCTGTAGTAACTCAGAGCCCTCCCCATCGCTGGCTGTTGGAGAGATTTACTGCTAGCAGTCGTAGATAAGTTACATGCTATTGTAGGCAGTTTCATCATACCATCCCCTCTATAAACTTATCAAGCTCAATCTTGAAACCAGTTATATTTTTTTTTTGCCTCCACTGCTCCCCTAGGAAGGCTATTCCAGAACTTCAGTTCCCTGATGATTAGAAACCTTCGCCTAATTTCAAGCTTGAAATTGCTGATGGCCAGTTTATATCCTCTTCTCTCCTCTGAGCTTTCTCCAGTTTGTCCAAATCTTTCCTGAAATACGGTGCCCAGAACTGGACAAAATGCTCTAGTTGAAGCCTTATCGGCATGGAGTAGAGTGGAAGAATTACTTTTTGTGTCTTGCTTACAACACTCCTGCCAATACATCCAAGAATGGTGATGAGGTTTTTTTGCAATACTTTGGACTCTCATTTAGCTTGTGATCCAGTATAACCCCCAGATCCCTTTCTGCAGTACTCCCTTCCTACTCAGTCATTTCCCATTGTGTGTATGTGTGTAATTGATTGTTCCTTCCTAAGTGGAGTACTTTGCATTTGTCCAATTTCATTCTGTTTGTTTCAGGCCATTTCTCCAGTATGTACAGATCATTTTGAATTTTAATCCTATCCTCCAAGGCACTTGCAGTGCCTCCCAGCTTATCATCCGCAAACTTTATAAGTGTATTCTCTCTGCCATTATCTAAATCATTGGTGAAGATATTGAACAGAGCCAAACCCTGAACTGATGCCTGCAGAACCCCACTAGATATGCCTTTCCTTTCCAGCTTGATTGTGAGCCGCTAAGAACTACTCCCTGGGAATGGTTTTCCATCCAATTATGCACCTTTCTAGTATTCTGGTTCCTGTGATGGGCTGGATCACAGAAACCCCCTTGGCAGTCCCAAGACTACTTCTGCCCCTGCTTTCCTGCCCTGACAGCTTGGGACTTCAGTGCCCTGCCTGGTTTGAGCCAGACCCGCTAGCCTGCTGCAAACCCAGATCCAGGTCTGAGCCACATCCCCTAACAGCTGCAGGCTTAATTGAAAGCAGCTTAAGAAGTCTCTGTCTTTAACACTCAGATGCCCAACTCCCAATGGGGTCAAACCCCAAATAAAGCTTTTTACCCTGTATAAAGCTTATACAGGATAAACTCATAAATTGTTCGCCCTCTATAACACTGATAGAGAGATGCACAGCTGTTTGCCCTCCCTCCCCCGCTCCTCCCCGTATTAATACACACTCTGGGTTAATTTAATATTTAAAAAATGATTTTATTAAATTCAGAAAGTAGGATTTAAGTGGTTCCAAGTAGTAACAGACAGAACAAAGTGAATTACCAAATAAAATAAACCCGCAAGTCTATGCTTAATACAGTAAGAAAACTGAATACAGAAAAAACCTCACCTTCAGAGGAGTTCCAGTAAGCTTCTTTTTACAAACTAGTCTCCTTCTAGTCTGGGTCCAGCAATCACTCTCACCCCCTGTGGTTACTGTCCTTCGTTCCAGTTTCTTTCCGGTAGCCTCTCCACCCCCCAAAGGATATCTTTTGAGCCAGCTGAAGACAAAATGGAGGGATCTCCCAGGGGTTTAAATAGACTTTCTCTTGTGGGTGGATACCCCTCCCTCCCCCTGTGTAGAATCCCAGCTACAAGATGGAGTTTTGGAGTCACATGGGCAAGTCACATGTCCATGCATGACTCAGAACTTAGAGGTAGCAGCCACGATTCACATGCTACCTTGAATGTCCTCATGTAGACTTCTGATGTGAATTGGAGCCTTCCAAGATCCATTGACAGTTAAGTGCTTCTTGATTGGGCACTTAAATTGCAAATTCCTTTCTAAAGAAGCTGACCAAATGCTTTACTAAGACTACTAAAAATCAAGGAAGTACACATCCAATATTCATAACTTTGAATACAAAAATGATACATGCATACAAATAGGATGAATAGATTCAGTAGATCATAACCTTTAGAGAGATGTTACATGGCATATGTAGCATAAAGCATATTCCAGTTATGTCATATATACATTCATAAGCATATTTCCATAAAGCCTTATGGGGTGCACCGTCAGTTCCCTTTTGCATTCAATAAAAAACTCTTACTGTAGTCAGACATAGGCCTGGCCTTGACCTAAAATTTAGGTCATCCTAGCTATGCTGTTCAGGGGAATGAAATTTTCACACCCCTGAGACATACAGTTAAGATAACCCTAAGCCCCAGTGTAGATACCACTGGGTCTACAAAACTATTCTTTCGTCAACCTAGCTACCGCCTGTCAAAGTGGTAGATTTACGACAGTGATAGAAAAACTCTTGTTGCTGTAAAATGTCTACACTACAGTGGCAGTGCTGCTGGTGTAGTGCTTGTAGTGTAGACACACCTGAGTAGCTCTGTTTAGAAATGAGGGGTCCAATCTTGAGGCTTATATTTTTCTTGTAGTTATTATTGTCACTTACATCTCAACTAAGCTAATTTACAATATTTTTTTTTTTTTTTTGAGGATTTACTAGCTATAAAACTAGGTGCAGCCTGCCATTCGAAAAAAACACCATGTGCCCCAGTGACAAAAAGCTTATATGCTGGGAGAAAATTGCAGTGGTAGAAAGCATCAGCCTGCTATTCATGATTGAAGTAAGAAGAAAGGGGGCCAATGCAGCCCCAAAAGTGAGTGGTGCTATAGGAGAAGTGATGTCCACTGTGACATATATGGCAATTTCCTGCAGTACCCTGGAAAAACATTATTGGATTAAGTTTAGCCTTACTGTATTAAGTTTATATATCATTGTGGGCCAGGGATTGTATGTAATTCCATCGGGATAGGGGGACTACAGCCCTCCAGGAGCTAAGAGGGGGTGATTAGGTAAATTAGCTCACTCAGGTTTCAACACACCTTTCGAAAGGTACCACCACCTGCACAAGCTTGAATATATTGGTTCAAACTGGATTCTCTGGAGACCTGCAAACAAAGAAAGGTCTTCTGTACTTCTTCAGTTTAAACCGATGCAGGGCCACTTTTCTGATCCAACAAATGGACAGGACCTCCTGTCCAGGGGGAGACACAGTCCTTCCTGAGAATGGTTGGTTGGATCTGGAAGGACTTGACCTGTTTGTGGACTTGCTTGTTCTGGGTTAATAGTTATCAGTCCTTGTAACCAAAGAAAAACCCTTATGTAGAGTTTGAAGGATTGACTCCTAACCGTGCCTCCCAATAAATGCCTTGTCTACATTCCACTACTTCTGTTTTTTTATATTGGTATTTGTTTTATTTGCATTATATTTTTGTTTTGTGTACCTTTTTAAAGTTTATTATTTAGCAACTCATTTTTAAGATTATAGCAGTTATAATTATTTAAATTACTATTAATACTAGCTTAAAGCACAAACCAGGGGTTGCAAGATTATTTTTATGGAATAGCCTCCTAGGGTATAATATTATATTATAAGCTTGATTTGTCTTTAAAGCATTTTTGTCATTTGAACTTTTCTTTTCCTATAATTATATTATAAACTGGTTCAAAATATTTATTACTACAGGTAATTTAGGTGTGAAACAGAACACAGACCAATTAAAGTAACATTTTCTGCATTTATACCAGAAGTGGGGTTTTTTAGCCACTACGCAATAGTAGTTATTCGCACAGACAGTTTTTACTTTACCAGCGTCACAGCGTTTCAGCCATACTGTGCAATTTGGAGACTGGTTTTTCCTCAAAGTGAATCCACATGCTAGCAACTCTGTCTGTAAGACTTTAAAGCTGCACACTGTGTCTCCCAGGTGCAAACAGCAGTACAAGCCTGGGGCTTTCCAGATCTTGCATTGTCTTGCAACAGAGGGAAAACCATTTTTTTCACAATGTATGGGTTTCAGTGGTTTTGCATTTAAGTTCATGGAATTGGACCCTTGTTAATTTTTTTTGCACTGCACTAACTGGAATCTTTCTTGTACCAAATTTTAACTTGTCTGTGGTAAGAGGGTAAGTTTTCTTGCTCCATATAACTTAGGGCCACTTTTACTTTGTATAGCATGTATATCCCCCACGTACATGTTATTAGCATACATTGACTTAATTCCATACTTCCTTAAAAGCAATTACAAGATCTCACATGTTAGATACAGTTAACAAAGCTTCATTAATGAGTTATTGGTTTTGCTTATTTAATGGATATAGTACTTCTGCTGCTATCTACTGTCAAAGTGCTTGATGGTTTCCACAGCATGTGTTAGCAAAATAGTGACTTCAAACAGTCTAGTTCCTGTGCCAGTCCTGTTAAGTTTCTTTCAGTGAAGTTGCCCCCCCTTAATGTGTAGCAGTCTTACACGTTAACGTATGAGAGTCTTTTTAACGGTGTTTAAGCATATTTTACCTATTTTTAGTGAGCACAGTTCTTTACGGTAACTGCAGTTTGGTAAAATTTAATAACACACATGCGTACAAAGATGTTCAGTTTATTTATAATATTTCCTTAACAGGTCTTAACCATAAACCATTTGGACCTGTTTCCAGGCTAGGACATTTTAATCTTTATTTCCAAAACTCCACCATATGGTTTTTGTTTATTACCTAAGTAACATGTATTTTTACTTCATGGTTAATCAGAACTTCTGGCTAGGATTTTAATGGTTGGATGTTTTAGTGTTTTTGAATGGGCACTGCACCATTCAAAGTAGCTCCATGATCCATAAACATAACCTATTAAAAGAAAACAGAATATGGATGGCATTTTTGAATAAGGTTTTGGCGGTTGCGGTACAACAGTGAGCTTGGGGTTTTGTTCTAATGGGAACAGGGGTTTTCAACCAGGGGCTCATGACCATCCTGCCCTTCTCATATTGCTAAATGCGAGGCAGGTTTCCAGCTATGTGAGGGTAGCCCAGGTATGGGACACATTTTGAACTTCTGTAATAGGGTACATAGTTCTGTCAAATTCAGATTTTAGATACCCCTTCCTACCTTCAAGGTGTCTAACTTCTGTGCTTAGTCTAATTAAATATTGCTTTTTCTACAGGTTAATAATGAAATGTATTTTAAAACACCTTCTGTCTCTTCAATCAAAAATGCATTGTCATCTATGAGTAGAAAGGAGGGTGCTCTAAGATCACACTTAGCAGAAGCCTTAAACAGTTCTGTTACAAGATCTATAAACACTTCAAATAATAGATTAGTATCTTCACCTCATTTGGATCCTGAAAACAGGTTAGTGAATAAATGCAAAGTAGCTTTCCATTCATCTCAGGAATAAATAAGTTTGCAAATGAAAATAATTATGGTGTTTGTAATAGGTCAATTGCTAGGCTGTGACAGCCATAATAATGATTGATGTATTTGAGCTATTATGATAGCTGTCAGCCATTAGATCAAAAGCTTTCTGAAGAGTGAAAGCAAATGTAGGAAGCATTTTGCTAACAAGGAGGAAGATTGATTACCTATTTCTCTTAGCTAACAAAGCAGTCTTTCCTGACTATCTTTCCAGTATATTTTTCTCAAGAAGCTTCCATTTCAGGTAACCTTTTATTATATTGTCACTTCTTGGCCCAAAGTTTTAGTCTGTTTCAGGATATTGTGTGAAAACAAGTCAATTGCTAGGTTACTATAAAAATAGTGGTTGATATGTACCCTGACTAGTGATATGTAGTTTTTTCTTAATGTAACAGTCTTTCTAGTCAGAGCCTCTTGAATGGAACAGATGTCAGCAGAGAGAACACCTTTCTCTTGACTTGGCCTGTCTTTCAGCTAATTACGTGTAATTCTGAATTGGTTAAATAAAGATGTTGTTGCTTCCATTGTCTCAAATAGCCTTGGATGAATCTTTTTGATTCAGTTGAGCCATGAAACCTGATCTCTCCTAATGTTCTTAACTGTACCAAGCCCAACCAACAGTCACTACAATTGATGAGCAGAAAGACATCCTTTCTTATTCATGGTGTATAGCGTCCATTCACTCAATATCCGGTTTTCAGGAGTTCTCCAAAATGTAGGATTTATGACTCCTAAAGTTGACCTCAAAATTGAGAACTTAAAAAGTGCACATGATTTGTCTAGAATCACCAGTGCAGTCCAACAAATATGTACTTTATTTTCATAAGACTGTTCACACAAACTTTGAAATTACACAGTTGAGAAAACAGAAATTATTTTGAATAATGTAGTAGTTTGCACTAGCTGAATATTTCATTTCTCCCCCCCCCCCCCAGCCTTAAACGGAAGATTTCTGGTTGTTCGCCTATTACTTTAAAGACACCACGATTAAATAACCACACATTTGACAATCACAATGAAGATGATGATGATGATGAGGACGTCATCATCTTAGAGGAGAGCAGTACTCCAAAGCCTGCAGCAGACTGTGATGTTACAATAGTAAAAACTGAGCATATTAACGTGGAACAAAGCAGCATGCAAGAGGAGCCTTGTGGTGCAGGTAGTTCAGAAGATAAATATGAGCAGTGGACTGCATCAACCCAAACTGAGATACCAAGCTTAGTGGTTAAAAAAGAAGAAGTAGAAGAAAATATAGATATGCAGCTACCCAGATCAACTTTGGAAACAAGCCAACAAGAAATCATTAATGCTTCTGAGGCATCTTCTGTGGATTTTAGCATCAAATTAAATGAACTAAGAAATCAGCTGCAAGTAGCAAACCAAGAAAAAGAAAATTACCGAAAACAGTGTGAAATGTTAACCAACCAGATGAAAATACTAGAGCAGAAGATACTAGAAATGAGTGATAACTATGTGAAAAAGGAAATGTGTCATCAGTCAACTGAGACTATTATATTCCCAGATGACAAACTAGAAAATTTTAAAGAGAAAAGTCCAGAAGAAGTGGGTATTTTATATGAGCAGGCCTTAAAAGAGATGGAAAAGCTAAAGGAACAGTGTAGTACTTTGCTAAACTTAAAAACGGAATGCAGCAAATGTGCTAACAATGAAAATAAAAATGAGGTGGATGAAATTGCTGTGCAACTTGATGATGTCTTCAGACAACTGGACAAATGCAATACTGAGAGAGATCAATATAAAAGTGAGGTATGTTTGTTAATATGGTTTTATGGCAAGGTAAAGTGAATATACAGGACCTGTCTTTTTTTTTTAAAAGATAGCTACAAAATTATTCACACAAGGCCCTGATCCTGTAATGAGCTCTATCCGCACAGCTCCCTATGGTGTCAGTGGGGCTCCTTATGAGCAAAGAGAACAGCCACATCGAGTACACTGTAGGATCAGGGTCAAAATTTGTGGATGCAATTGCACATACAAATTATCATAATTATTCAGCTGCAAATCAGTTAATTGGAAATAAATTAGGATTAACTCATTAGCTGACATCTCCTGTGTATATGCTAATCTTGATGGCTGTAAATTGCTAGAGGAGTGAATACCTTTTGGTTGTTTTTAGTATCCTGTTACCTCTATTTCAAAAATTCAGGTACGAATATTTTTTCAAATAATTAATTTTTTTTAATTTAACAATTCTGGTAAATACATTTATCATATACTATGTTCAAGTAACACAACTAATAAAGTGCCAGAAAAGATACCAAGCATTGAACTGGGATAGAGTCACTCACTTCTCTTTAGAAGTGATCCCTCCAGACTAAGCTTGAGACATCCTGATAGACAAATATACAGGAGTTCTCATTGCTTTTGGGTAGTTCATTATTTGTTTTTGTGAATAAACAGGATAGACACTGCAGGGGATTACATCAGCCATTTTTTAACTTCACTTCTCAACGCCTTTTCCCATTTACATGGGGTTGGAGGTGCCTATGATTCTTCACTACTCCTTCCAGTTCATGGCACAGGTTTGTAGGTCTTGGAGTTCCAGTCCTTTTCTCATCAAATTTCTCTTGACAGTCTTTCCATCGTGTCCTCTGTCTCATTTCCTTTCTTGCTGTTCTCTTTCTCCCATGCTTTCTTTGCTATCACTGAGAGTCCCAAATTCATCTTCCCCCTAACTCATTCCATGTGCACTCTGTTTACTCTCTGCTTGCCTGCCATTCTCTTCAGTATATTATTTTATACTACCCACTGTTGCCAAATCAGAACAGGCAGGGACAGACAAATTCAGTGAACACATTTCCTTTCAGTTTGTGAATTAATTGCAAGTTCCACAGTACTCCTGCCTTTCACTGCCATCCATGGACATTGTGGGGCTCTTTTCAGTTCTCCAGATCTCAATCCAGTTGCATGAAATATACTTCCAAAAAACACAGATTCTTTCTTCTCTCCAGAAACTTCAGTCAACAGCTCTTCTACCATTCTTCCGTACTTGCATAATTGCAGTCTTCTGTGTTTACCTTCAAACCATGATCTTCAAACACAGATGCCTACTCTGATACCATATTTACCAGTTCCTCTTTGTTGTCAGTCAAAAGGGCCAGATGGTCAGCGTAGATTACCTTTCTCTGTCTCCACAGGTTTGGTTCTTCTATTATTTAACTCCATAACTAGGATGAAGAAAAGTGGACTCCCACTGTCGCCTCAGAACTCTCTGAAATTCCATGTATTGTTACCACTTTATTTCTTGATCTCAATGAAGCTCCTCTATCATATCTATTTCTGTAGTCCCCGTCCCATTGATTTCAATACTGCAGACAATGCAGAATCAAGTCATATGCTTTGTCAAGATCAATAGCAGTTATTGAGTAGCAGCAGCAGTTATACCCTCCATTTATAATTCTTTCAAACTTCTGTCTCACTGCAAATATGTCTGTAGTATTCCTTCCCTTCTTAAATCTCCTCTCCTATATTTTCTTCCACCTTGCACCAAAACCTTACCTCCAAAACTCTTTAAAGGATTTTAAGAGTCTGATTTAACGGACTGATGCCCAATAAGTGTTTGGATCATTTGCATCACCCGTACCCTCCCAGAGAGGCACAATATTGCAGGGATCGGCAATGTTTGGCCCGCAGCCCACCAGGGCAAACCTCCTGGCAGGTCGGGCTGGTTTGTTTACCTGCCACGTCCGCAGGTTCGGCCAGTTGTGGCTCCCACTGGCCGCAGTTCGCTGCTCCAGGCCATTGGGGGCCGCAGGAAGCGGTGCGGAGCAAAGGATGTGCTGGCCGCTACTTCCCACAGCCCCCATTGACCTGGAGCGGCAAACTGCGGCCAGTGGGAGCTGCGATCGGCCGAACCTACGGACGTGGCAGGTAAACAAACTGGCCCGGCCCACTAGTGGGCCGCAGGCCAAATGTTGCCAGTCCCTGATCTATCCCATTCTCCAGTTAAGTGGGATCCCAGCAAACACATAGTAACGTATGAAGTGAGTATCTGCAGTTGCCTTGATCATATCAACAGTTACCTCATCTTCACTTGCTGCCTTACCATTCTTCATCTTATTCAGTGCTTTTAACTCCTCTACAGAGATCAATACCTCTTTGAGGCTTCTCCATAATTGTTGAAGGTGCTTGCAGTTGCAGTTCTCTTCTTGTTTCGCAGCCTTTGGAAATATTTTTTTCTATACCTGTACCATACCTTTAGGGTTAATCATCACACAGTTCCCATCCTTCATGCAGAAAGCTCTATATCGTGTTTCATTTGTTCCTCTTTTTTTGCTAACCTAAAAGCCAATTTCTTGACATCTTCCTCCAACTTTCTGTATAATTCCTCTTCGGCCTCCATTTTCACCTTAGCAACTGCATGTTTTGTGTGCTTTTTTTATTCTCATCACAATGTGCTTTCTCAAACTCTTTAAATAACTTTGTTTTTAATTACTCTTGTACATCAGACTTCCATCACCTGCGTGTTATCCAAAAGTACCACTCGTTCTGCCACATTACCTTCACTGCCTTAATGAAATGGGTAGGGATGGTGTCCCTAGCTTCTGTTTGCTAGAAGCTGGAAATGGGCAACAGGGGATGGATCACTTGATGATGACCTGTTCTGTTCATTCCGTCTGGGGCACCTGGCTTTGGCCACTGTCGGAAGACAGGATACTGGGCTAAATGGACGTTTGGTCTGACCCAGTATGGCCGTTCTTATGTTCTTAACTTCTTTAATTCTCCCTCCACTCTTCACTGTCTTTGGCAAAGCATGAAAACCTTCCTTTACTGTTTGGTAAACTTCCTTTCTGCCCCCTTACATAACTAACTACCAGAGCAATTTCTTCCTCAGTTTCATTCTTTCCTGTCTTCTCAGGTTATACATTTTAGCTATTAATACTTGCTATACTGAGTGAACGTGTGGCAGAACAACTGTTGTCTTTCACCATTTTCATGTGTTCTCTTACCAAAATATACCAGTAGTCTACATGGCCTTTGCTTTTTCCACTATATCATATGGGATTCTTCTTTTTTTAAACAGTATTCACTGCTGAAATCCCATTAAACACCGCTTAACCCAGTTTTCTCCTTCTGCATTTCTTTTACCAAAGCCAAATTTACCCAACGCTCCTTCTGTTGGGCTCCTTTCACCAACATGATTGCTGGTAACAAGGCGTTACTCTCAACCATAACCACCGACTCTGCCAGCTCATTTCTAAAGTTTTTCTCTTCCATAGGTCTGCCTGATTGTGGGGCAAACTTTGACCTCAAACAACCCTATTCTCTATCAACAACCATACTACTATCAATCATTTTCCTCTTCTTTCTACCATCATGACATCAGTGAACTGAGCTTATGATGATAGCTTCCCCATTCATTTTCTTTTTTCTCACAACCAAAAAACTTTAAATCCATCTTCCAAGATTATACTTCTGCCTCCACACCATGTAGTTCTAAACAAAATTGCTATAGTTTAATGTATCTAAGTGTTATGGAAATTGATCAGTTTGGGTAATTTGTCTCCATCTTTTTCAGAATATTTGTAGAGGAGAGTATCTATACTCTGCCATCATTTTTTGGTCACCAAGAATTAGTTAAAACCATGGAAGTGACAGCTAACTTTAGAAACTGTAACAGTTCTTTTGGAATTCACACAGGATGGATAAAAAATTAGTTTTTAAAAGATCAGTTCTTTAAATGTTACTAGTTATTTCCCTATCTTATAGTATTAAATTGCTAATGTGGATGTTTTGTATGTTTCTTTAGCTTTCTAATTGTTCATAGAATTTCAGGTTTTATACATAAAATGCTCATCTATACTGAAAAAGTCAAGAGCCTCATTAATAGCCTTAATCTGAAAACGACATGCACACAGATACAGAATTGATAAGTAAATTGCCCATGCTGTGTTTGCACTAAACTTCACTTCTTAATATACTGAATTTCACAAGTCAAGAAAGCTGAAATGCTTTGTCCAGTCTGTACTCAACCATCAGGGTATGCAGCGTGAAATCAATGGAACTTGTGCTCCTAAATAAGTTAAGTGCTTTTGAAAATCCAACTATTAGGTGCCTAAATTAGCTTTAAGTGCCTAACTTTAGGCTTCTATTTTTGAAAATTTTGGCATATGTAAAGTATGTTCACTAATATATTGAATATATACACTAATATATGTTCACTAATTTAACTTCTCATTGTTAATATTGAAGCAATTTGTTTTGAATGGAAAGATTTTGTGGCACTAAGACTTTTTAATAACTACAATTTTAACCTCTGATACCGCAAACACTTCTGTACGCTCATGTTGGTTTCAAGCAGATGAGTAGTCGCATTGAAGAAAATCTGATATTAATGTGAGCAGAATTATATACCTGCTTAAGTGTTTGCAGGATCACGGTTTTAATTTTCAATATTTTGTTTTCCTGTAGCAATTTTGTAAAGTAGATATGATACCCAACCATTAGTGACATTTTTTAAAAGCATACTTTAGTTTATTATTTTTAATTTATTGAAGTAAAACTTTCAGATTAGTTTTTTAAAGCATCAGTAAACTTCTTTTAATAATTAAGTGATTTGATCATTAGTTAAACCACTGATTTACATCGCCTTATTTTTAAACTACTCCACCGTGACTTCAGAAGTATAAAATTAACTTACTTTGATTTACCTGTCTCAGATTGAACTGCTGGAAATGGAAAAAACTCAAATTGGTTTTCAGTGTGAAGAGCTTAAAAGAGAAGTTGCACAGTTAAAAGCTACAATTCCTCAAGTGGTAGCATGTGCAAATGATTCTACAACCAGTAACACTGAAGATCCTGTCAGTTACTCTGTTGAAGAAAGGTATCGCTTTTCTTACTTTTAAACCAGAAATTTGCCTGGAATAGCCTATCAGGCTTGTACCTTAAAACATTGTCAAAGTTCATGATAGATTCTGTGACCTTTTGTGGCTTTCTGAATCTTCACTGCCCCTTCCTTTCCCCACTAATGTTCACACTTTATCATCTTCCAAAAAATATTTCAGATTAATGTATGTATAATGTGTCCAGATTGCAAGTGTTTACACATTTAGATTCTTTGTCTGAAAATCCTAAAAAAATAAAATAAAAATAGAAGAAAGTTTCTCTTTATTCAGGTAGAACAATGGCTTTTTATTGGAGTTAACAGCTAGCTTGCTTACCGCTATACAATGCACAGAAGACATTTTCTGAGGCGTGTTTACTCCAAATGTATATTAGCACATGTCTATACTACAACATTAAGTCAACGTAAGTTATGTTGACCTACAGCCAGTGCAGTAATTAAATAGGCTGTTCATGTCCACACTACCCTCCTTGTGCCAGTGGTGTACATCCTCACCAGGAGTGCCTGCATCAACTTAAATGGGGGCTGACAGCTAGAGCCCCACCACTGCAAGGTTGACAGTTGGTGCGGGGCTGACTGTGGGAACGCTGCTGCCCTAGGGCTGGCAACCAGCTGGGTGGTGGTGGGGCTGGTGCTGATGGCACTGACCTGCCCCGTATGGGGGTGGTGGGGCTGGCGCCATGCGGGGGGGACTGGTGCTGATGGCGGTGGGCCTGCCCCATGCAGAGGTGACAGGGTAGGGCTGGGGAGGCTGGCCGGGCTGGGGCCGCTGGCCCTGGGTGGTCTGCCCCGCGCGGGAGTGGCAGGGCAGGGGCTGCTGGCCCTGGGTGGTGTGCCCGGAGCGGCAGGGCTGGGGCTGCTGGCACCAGCTGGTGGCTAGTGGCTAGCCCCAGCCCTGCTGCCCCCATGTAGGGCTGATGCGGCTGGCCCCATGTGGGGGCAGCAAAGCTGGGGCTGATGGCACTGGCTGGCTCCATGCTGGGGCAATGGGGCTCGGGCTGTCAAAGAAAGTAACAGGTGATCTAAGCAACAACGTGTCTACACAGACACTGCGTCTACTTAACTACATCAACCTAAGCGCACTCTTTCGTGCACAGAGGTGAAATTATTACGTCAGCGTAGTGGACGACTTATTGTAGTGTAGATGCTTAAAAAAATTAGGTCCACGTAAGCTTTTCTATGTTGACCAAACTCTGTAGAGTAGACTAGGCCTTAAATGTTCTTTGTTATAGATTACTGACACCCTTCCTCAAATGCTACTGCAAACTGTAGCACTAGATTGAGTTACCATTCCATACAAGTCTGTTCAGAGTTGTCCCTGCTAGCTAGATCTCTAGTGTTAGGTTTGAGCTGTAGCTGCATCATCACTTGTGATCATTCCTCTGTCTGCCAGCATTTCCTTTGCTGTTGGCATCTGACTTTAATGACTTGTACTCCCTGGAAGGATTTGCAGATATTTGAATTTGTTGCACTAGTGACCACCCACAAATCGTGCTGGGACTTATCAGCAGAATGGATGTTAACCTGGAAGGAAAAGTAGACTGAAGGAAGAGAGATAAAAGGATGGCTGAGTTGGAAGTAACTTTGAGCAGCAAAGAGGCATGGGGGGAGAAAATGAACACAGGAAAGCAAGAATAAGAGAAGGAACACAGAAAATAAACAGGAGGAGGAAAGGAAAGTAGGAGAGAGACTGAAGCAGAAAAAAAACCTGTAGAGTAACAGAAAAATATAACAAAAAGAAAAGGAGTACTGGTGGCACCTCAGAGACTAACCAATTTATTTGAGCATGAGCTTTCGTGAGCTACAACTCACTTCATCGGATGCATACCGTGGAAACTGCAGCAGACATTATATACACACAGAGATCATGAAACAATACCTCCTCCCACCCCACTGTCCTGCTGGTAATAGCTTATCTAAAGTGATCATCAAGTTGGGCCATTTCCAGCACAAATCCAGGTTCTCTCACCCTCCACCCCCCCACACACAAACTCACTCTCCTGCTGGTAATAGCCCATCCAAAGTGTCCAAAGTGACACTTTGGATGAGCTATTACCAGCAGGAGAGTGAGTTTGTGTGTGTGGTTTTTGGAGGGGGGTGAGAGAACCTGGATTTGTGCTGGAAATGGCCCAACTTGATGATCACTTTAGATAAGCTATTACCAGCAGGACAGTGGGGTGGGAGGAGGTATTGTTTCATGATCTCTGTGTGTATATAATGTCTGCTGCAGTTTCCACGGTATGCATCCGATGAAGTGAGTTGTAGCTCACGAAAGCTCATGCTCAAATAAATTGGTTAGTCTCTGAGGTGCCACCAGTACTCCTTTTTTTTTTTGCGAATACAGACTAACACGGCTGTTACTCTGAAACCAGAAAAATATAGCTAAAACATAGCTTTATACACCTATTGTAGCTTTATTTGTAAGGTAGTTCTTGGACAAATTTCTCTTTCCAGCTGGTATTTCCCTCTCTTCCCCTCCCTCCCCTTTTGTCTGTCTCTAGAGTTGGTTTTCAGTGTGTGCCTAACACTTGGGCCAAATGTGCCATGCTCTGTCATGTTTCTGCATGTACTTCCAATTTTTAATACTTTGGAATTGTTTTGAGAAAGCAAAATTGAGATTGAAATGAGGTATCTGGGTCAGTATTTGGGTTTGTGCTACCCAAACAAACCCAATCTCTCTCATCTTGCTTCAAAAGAGCCTCTATTTTGTGGCAATGAGGATGGAACCAAGTTCTGCTCTTAATGTTTGTCTAAAATGGAATGAACATGTAATCTTCCACCTCAGGAACTGTGGTGCTCAAACCTTGGAAAAACTAGTCCAGCTAGTTCCTTGCCTTGAGTTACTTCATAGGTAACTTTAAATTAAATATGTCTTATATTGGCTGATACGTTTCTTTGTAAAACTCAGATTTGTAGAACCTTCTATTTTCAGTAAGGTAGTCACATTGTTTATAAAGTTCAATTTTAAAATGTTATGGACTGTAATCTCAATTTATCTGCACTCTAGATAAAAAAAATCTTCCTTAATATGATCATTATTTCCTTACAGCCTGAAACTGCGATCCCTCCGAGTTAACGTTGGACAGCTACTGGCTATAATTATGCCTGATCTAGATTTGCAGCAAGTAAATTATGATGTTGATATAGTTGATGAAATTTTAGGACAAGTTGTGGAACAAATGCATGAAATCACCACTACTTAATATCCTTTACTGAAGACATTAAGAAACTTGCTGAATCTTCTACTATATTGTATGGTTTCCAAATTG
This sequence comes from Lepidochelys olivacea, assembly GCF_965140295.1. Lineage (NCBI taxonomy): Eukaryota > Metazoa > Chordata > Testudines > Cheloniidae > Lepidochelys > Lepidochelys olivacea. Next base: position 164,510,157 of record NC_140411.1, on the reverse strand, counting down.
TAAAGACTGGTTTTGTTTTTATGTTTGAGTGATTTAGATACAAACTCAGTGTAAAATATATATATACCGTGTACACTCAGATGTCACAAATACTGTGGGTACTTTTCACGTACCTTTTAAGTTTCTCCTTAAAAGGAACAGTCAACATTGACAGGCCGTGGATGTACCTAACTTATTAAGAATTTTGTTTTAAAAATAAATGTTTGTAATTAAACTTGCAAATATTTTCTATTACTTTGGAATCTTAAACAGTTTTTACAGAGCTTTTCATTTGGCTTTTAACTTTTGTATTCTCAGTGACCCTTAAATGCATTTGTTCCCCCAAAACTAAACTTACCCTCTGATCCCCCTCTGAAAACAAACCACGATAGCATGGTTGTAAATATCAGTATTCTGCTTGTAAACAATAATGAAACAGGCAAGTTTTGTGAGTTTGCCTTTACTTATGATAAAATATAGTTGGTACATGAAATTTTTGGGCTGTGGTCCCTGGTAGCAATATGGATTGTTGGGGGTTTTTTTGGTACAACAAGGGTCTGATCATGACATGTGCTAATACCTGCAGTTCCCACCAAAGCCAGTAAGAATTGCAGATGCTCATACCACTCAGACCATATTGCTATGGTTCTAACTACAAGTAGGCATAGTTTTGGTATGTGCTGTGAGCTTATTCATAGCTCTGCCAATGCATCTCAATGCTGACCAGAAATACTACCATTTTAATACTACCCCCTTGAGTGAAGACTGCTAATCATGTTAAATTGTATAGTGGTTTTGTGATGTTGGCAAATACATAATAGGGACAAGATATGTCCTTAAAAAAACCCCTCAGAACATTGAATTGTTACAATATTGATTACTGCCTCTGCCACAGAAACCCGTTTGTTAGCTTTTTTTTTGAAATGACATTACTATAATCAATCCTAATTTAGCTTCCCATGAAAATACCAATAATGCAGCATGCTGTATGATTACAAGGGGCTACTCAGTTTTAGAAGAATTATGTAATTAAAAGGGCATTTAAGTTAGATACTTTTAAAAGCAAACAAATTACCTTACTTCTGGTGTTAATGACCAATGAGTTTATTAAAGCTGAAAACTTAAATCTAATTTTCTTTCACTGTTTATGCTGTTTTAAATTTTGCACATTTTTTATGGACATAAAAAGGGCTAGTCCTTTTGTTTCTAGTCTCTTTTGCTGGTTCTCATGTATTAGCACAGTGCTGCAATATCTGCAAAACAGGTGAATGTTTAAATTCAAGTGCTGAGTACATATAGGGATAGTGATGGTATGCTTCTTCAAATCATCTTTTTTTTCCCAGCCAACAAAGGTGTCCTCTCATTTGACTAGTGATCTAAACAAAATGGTTCAATTAAAACCTTTAAAACAATCATGAAAACATCCCTTTAATATTAAACATATTTGAAACATCTGTTTCTACAAAAGCTACATTTTTTGGCTTAAGCAACCTTACTGTCTTGTTTAAATTAGGCTGCATTCCCTTAGTTGTACTTTGCTAGTCTGTGTAGCCTAAAAGTATCTTGAATACCTGATCTAGTATTATGCTAGTAGGGATAAAGAAATACTATTGTGCTTATAATGGTTAAATTTAATGTTTAATTTTGAACAGGTAGCTGAAATAACAATGTTCCTATACCTAAGTTTTTTTGATAAACTGGTGTGCAATTTTTCATTTTGTCTTTGTCATTGTTTATTTATTTTCTCAGTGTTTTTGTCCAGATGCTTCTGTAGTTGAATTTATTATAGATGACTGGTAAAATACAATGTCTATATTGAAAATTAAAAATTTATACTGTACATTTAAATTTTGAGGAACAGCGGGTAAATGGAAGTAGGTTTACTTGTTAAAGTACATAGATGTATTTTTTTGTAAAAAGCACGTTCTGGTTTTCTGTCAGATCAAAACTTTTAACTGGTCAATAAAAAATTAATTTTGTTTTAAATAAGAATATGCATAATAGCTATCTTTGGCTTTATTTTAACATTCATCCTTACGAGAAATCTGGCATCCACTTTACCATGCAGCCTTTTAGAAGAATGTCAATTTGCTTGCTTCTGTAATCCATACTAACAGTGTAGTTCTGTCACTCTCTTTAGCGGTTAGATCACATATAGATGTTTGACTCTACTTCCATGCTAAGAGACCTGATTCTTTAACTCAAGTTCTGGAGGCTAGTGTTTTCATGTTCTGAAGTCCCAGGTTCAATGCCAGATTTCTTAAACAAAGGGTGTTGGTACTGTCACAGTTCAGAGTAATTGCATCTCTGCTCCTGCTCTCTGGTCCAGCAAGGACACCCATTCTAAGCTCCCAGCTGTCACACCTGTCTCCCTCCTAATCAGGTTATTTCCAGGCTGCACATTATACTGTGAATTCCCCAGCAGTCAGACTGTAAACAGAGTAAGTACCACAATTAAGTTACCACACAGCTCTGTCTAAGCAAGCACATTTACTCTTAAGGTGAAAATTACAGAAACAAAAACATACACTAAACTTACTAGAGATCACACCCCATCTTCCACAAGACTTCTAGTCTGTCAGTCCTTTCAACGCTTTCCTGAGGATTGGGGCCCTTCGCTTGGATAGAAGATTCTATCCGTTTGCTGGATCAGAAGGAAAGCCCTCCATTAGTTAACTATATTCAAACAAAAGTCCTTCTTTTTGGTCCCTGGAGAGTTCAGTTTGAACAAGTATATGCAAGACTCTCCAGTCAGTGCTAGCTCTCTGGAAGTGTTACAACTGGAGTGAATTTGCCTAACCCCACCCCTCCACTCATCTTAGTTCCTGAAAGACTTGGGTCTCCCTCCCCACATGGAATTGCATACAATCCCTAGCCTACGATACATAAACTTACTTCAAGAAGGTTGGGCAGTTTCCTGCAATACCCCGGACAAATCTCACAGGTACATTTGGTTATCCAATCTAACCACTAGACCACACGCTGCTTCCAAAGCCAGCAATGGAAACCAAGATTCCGGATGTCCAGCATTCCACTGCTGTTCCACAAAAGCTTGTCTAACCCACTGGCAATGTGCCATCCCCTCCCTGTAAGGGCTAGTCCATGTAAATAATATCATCATGCTTCACTCACCTCCATAATCCTTGCATGAACACACCAGCTATACCTACTGCTGACATGGAAGAGGTCTGTGTTGTGGACTGGAAAGTGGTGGGGTTCTAACCTTGCAGATGACCCAGATGGAGTGGAAAAATACATTATATATAAAACTCAGTTTAAGAGCCCTTAAGCACTTGTTGAAATGCTTTTATATTGCAAAATTGTATTTAGAAGTGAATTTGGATGTTGTACTATATACTTTACTGCTGTGTTTATTGATGTTTGGTTCAGAGTAATGCACAGAAGACTCCCTGTGTAACCAAAGAGTAGATTCTTGCTGTGTAAGCTCCAAAAAGGCCAGAACTTACCTTTCCAGAAAGCAATCCTCATTCTGAAAGGGGTAACATTGGCACTGGTTGGAGATTGAGTGTCTCAGGGCATTACTGCTCTAGAGCTCAAGTACTATTCGACATTGGTGAGGCCTCATCTGGAATACTGTGTCCAGTTTTGGGCCCCACACTTCAAGAAGGATGTGGATAAATTGGAGAGTGTCCAGCGAAGGGCAACAAAAATGATTAGGGGACTGGAACACATGAGTTATGAGGAGAGGCTGAGGGAGCTGGGATTGTTTAGCCTGCAGAATGAGAAGAATGAGGGGGGATTTGATAGCTGCTTTCAACTACCTGAAAGGGGGTTCCAAAGAGGATGGCTCTAGACTGTTCTCAATGGTAGCAGATGACAGAACGAGGAGTAATGGTCTCAAGTTGCAGTGGGGGAGGTTTAGATTGGATATTAGGAAAAACTTTTTCACTAAGAGGGTGGTGAAACACTGGAATGCGTTACCTAGGGAGGTGGTAGAATCTCCTTCCTTAGAGGTTTTTAAGGTCAGGCTTGACAAAGCCCTGGCTGGGATGATTTAACTGGGAATTGGTCCTGCTTTGAGCAGGGGGTTGGACTAGATGACCTTCTGGGGTCCCTTCCAACCCTGATATTCTATGATACTGCCACTCAACCTTTCCAGACTACTGTACCCTTTTGAGGAGTCTGATTTGTCTTATGTACTCCCAAGTTTCACCTATCTTAAACTACTTCCTTACAAAATCAGACAAATACAAGCACACTATTACTGAAAAATTGCTTACTCATTTTTACTGTATTATAAGTGGACTATAAATACTGTACTTGCATTTCAGTGTATAGAATATAGAGCAGTATAAACATGTTTTATGAAATTTTAGTTTGTACTAACGCTGCTAGTGCTTTTTATGTAGCCTGTTATAAAACTAGGCAAATATCTAGATGAGTTGATGTACCCCTAGGAAGACCTCTGCATACCTCCACAGGTACTCCTACCCCTGGTTGAGAACCACTGCTACAGAGCATTTCAGCACTAGGTCACTAGTTTGAATTGTGCCCAGCTGCACAAGAGTTAAAAATTGTTCCCCTATAACACGTGTTTGGCATGAGCCTGCTTAAGTATAGCAAGACCTAAATTTGCAAGGGTTGGCCATTTTGTAATTGATACACATTCGGGGGTGGGCAGAAGGAATGCAGAAGACAGACCAAAACACCATTTAAGCTATAGCACATAATCATGGGGTTTTGTAAAAAACTCACAATTTTAAGGTTTGAATAGTTATTTTTGAACTTTTGGGGTTGTGAATACTGAACTATAGCAGAGGTGGGCAAACTATGGCCTGTCCTGCCTGGCCCTTGAGCTCCCAGCTGTCCCCCCTCTCCCCCACAGCCTCAGCTCGCTGTGCCCCCAGTGCTCTGGCCTGCCACTCGTGCTGGGTAGTGCAGTGCCATGGCTGGCTCTGGCCAGCTCCTGTTGCTCTGAATGGCATGGTAAGGGGGGGCAGGGGGTCCTGGGGAGCAGTCAGGGGGTGATTGGATGGGGCAGAGGTTCTGGGGTGGTCAGAGGATGGGGGGCTGAATAGGTGTGGGGGTTCCAGGGGGCCTGTTGGGGCAGGGGTGTGGATAGGGGTCAGGACAGGGAGCTGGGGGGGGGTAGATAGGGGTTGGAGTCAGGGACCAAGGAGCAGGGGTTGGATGGGTCAGGGTTCTGAGTGGGCCAGTCAGGGGCAGGAAGTGGGAGGGGGTAGGGGCCAGGCTGTTTGGGGAGGCACAGCCTTCCCTACGTGGCCCTCCATACAGTTTCACAACCCCAATGTGGCCCTCAGGCCAAAAAGTTTGCCCACCTCTGGGCTACAGAAAGGGCTGTAACAGTTAACTGAGTACGGTAGACGTTGCTGAGGGGTCTGCACCCAGCCTCTCTCTCTCCTCACACCATATTCCCTGTTGCACTACAAATGCAGATAGCACCAACAGCAGACCCAGGGGAAGAAGTGAGGAACAGGTGCCAGGCTGTCTCCAACCATTCCCTCAGCCAGTTCTAAGCCACAGGATTGTACCCCTACTTCCCACAACTTCCTTCCTAAACAGCCAGCTGCTGCCCCCCCAAAACACCTGTTAGCAATTTGACTCACTCCAGCACCCCTCTCCCCACAGCTTTTAGCAGTCACCCACCCTGACAGCCTAGCACCCACCATTTACACACCCCAGGCACCCTCTTCCACTCATGTACTCTAGCCTGGGGCTAATTACCAAGTTTTGTGCAATTTCATGTCACCTGACATCCTGCTACTGCTCTGGGCCAAGTGTGTTGGCCATCAGATGAAGCTTATGGTCCTATGTAAACTTGCAAGAATGCAAATTAGATTGTGTCACTAAGGGAGCTTACCACAATTTGGCAGCTATAAGAAACTGTGTAAATTCCAAAAACAAAGTTGAGATCTGGTGCTGTAACCCCTCTGCCTCCCTGTAAAATGGGGACAATACTCAGCTTTATAAAGTGCTTTGTGATCTAGGGATGAGAAGTCCATGGTGAGTTAGGTACAATTAATTTAAATAATCATAAGAGTAGTGCAACCATCTTAATTCTGTTACCATTTCTGTATTCTCTAGCACCCCCCGCCCCTTTAATACCTATATAGGAAAATGTGCTTTAAGCAATTGTCTCTAACAAAAAAGACCCCTGCTGCTCTATAGAGGGTAGGATCCCTATAGCTGCACTAACCCCACGGCTCCGCCCACCTACCTGGAGTAACTTACAGGAGACTGAAAGAACGGAGCAGACAGCTGGAGCAGGCATGGGGAAGGGCCTTTTCTTATCTGACCCACTCTAGTGGAACGATTGAACTCGAGAAAGTTTCACTTTGCCACGACTGAATGAACAGAGGAAAAGATACTTGAATCTCCATCATTATGTAAAGCAACACACACACGCTCTGCCCCTAAATGCATACACCCTGCTCGCTCCCTCCACCCCCTCCTACATCGACACCACCCCTACACATACGCCCTGCTCCCCCCATCCTCCCTACACAGACCCCCTGCCCGCCCGCCCGCCCGCCCGCACACACCCTGCTCCTTCCCTTCCTCCCCTAAACATGCACACACTCTGCTCCCTCCCTCCCTCCCTTATACACGCCCACCCGGCTCCCACCCCCCTCTACGCGCACACACGTGATACAGCCCCCACTTGTAGCTCTGCATCGGAGCTTGGGCCGAGGGTCTGAGCTCAGCGGGGCGCGGGGCAGGCGCGAGGCGGAACTCAGCGGCGCTGCCCAGCAGGTGGCGCTGTTGCCCCGTCATGTCCCCCGGGAACGGGTCCGCGGTGGGCGTGTCTCTTTCCTTCGACCCGGCCTACCTCGGACGCATGCGCGGTCGCTGTTAGGGGGAGCTGCGGCGCGCGCGGGAAAGGCGAGACCCGCCTGCCGCGGCCGGACCCGCCTCCCCTGCTCCGCGCGCGCGCCAGCCAGCCAGCCAGCCTCAGGTAGGGGCGGCCGCGGGCTCGGGGCGTCCCCCCGCTCCCCGCCAGCGGCGCTACGGGCGGGAGCTGGGGCACGGGGTGCTGGGGCGGGGCGTAAGAGGAGGCGCCACCGGCGAACTGCAGGGTGCGGCGCGGCCCCGCGGTGGGATGCAGGGTGCGGCGTGTATGTGGCATGCGGAGTGTACAGAGCCCCGGCTCTCTTGAGACGGGATTTGGTGAGGGGCCGCTAATAGGCTGAATTCAGCCTTCCTGTGGCTTCCTAGTGTTTTCCGTATCCCAGTGGTGGGTTTGTGTCGCTCCAGGGTTCTCGTGTCAGGCTAATGTTTTCGCGGGGGGGAGGGTGTTGTTCAGACATGGAGTATTTTGAAGGGGGCCTCTTCATTTGCAGGGATTTGTCAGCTTGACTTGCTTCCCCTTCCTTTTAAACTTCATGCTCAGTTTGGCAGACGAGTGCATATTTTACTTGAGTTTGATTCAAACCTTTAACTATGCGTGTGACAGTTCTCCTCAGCTGAGTGCCTCAGTCTTCCTCTCTGTGGAATAGCGGTGATGTGCAAAGATCGTTGAGACCTCTGGAAGACAGCTGCTAGGTAAGTGAGCATTGTTTTGTTAGTGCTGAGGCACAGCATCTTTTCTGTGACTAACAAGCCCCTCTGTTCCTGGGAGGAATGATTTTTCTTCTGTTCTGTCTCTATTTCCCCTTTTTCTTCTATCCTTTCATCTCCCTTCCCACTCCAACATGCTAATTTTTTCTCTTCTTGGTAATTTTCCCTTCAAATGCAGATAACTTTTATGGTCCATGAGGTCTGCACTAAATAGTGAATTCTTCTTCTACTCTTCCCTCCTTGCTTTCTGTTTTTCTAGCATTACTTACTCCGAGGGGAATTCTGCACCACAGCACATGCACAGAATTTATGTCCCCCGCAGATTTCTTAGCTTCCCTGCAGAAAAAGTGACTTTCTGATGGGGAAGCAAAAGGAAGCCACTAACAATCATGTGACCCTCCCAAGCATTATGTTTCGGGTGTCCAGGGCAACCGACAGAGAGGTAAATCACTGTGGGTTGGGACTGGGGAAGACCCAGCTGGTGGCTCCTACTCTGCGCTGGGCTCAGATACTGGTTCTGGCTGGGCTCAGATGCTGGTTCTGGCTGGGCTGGGGAGGATGGGATTTCCTCTTCCCTTGAACAGCATCCAGGGTTGTTTCAGACCCACCCCCAGATTTCTCCCTTGGCTGTAGGAAGCTCTGCAAACTCTCTCCTCCTAACCCCCGTGCTTCCTGCACCCATCGCACCTCAGTTGCAGGGGGAGGGATCACTGTACAGGGAGCTGCTCCCCAATCCTCCAAACCCTGTTGCATCCAGACCCCCTCAGACCCAGACCCTCCCACCAAGCGTCACTCCCCCCCACGCACCCAGAACCCCTCCAACAAGCCCCTCTTCCCCTGCACCTGGACCACCCCAATGAGCCACCCGCACCCAGATCCCCACCATACCAAGTCCCAACCAGCTGCACCTAGATCCCCACCCCACTGAGCCCCATTCCTCCAGCATCTGGACATCACCACTGAGCCCCCCCACGCCATCCTGCCAAGCTCTTCCCCCCCCGACTCCCCTCCTGCTGAGCTCCAACTATCTTCACCTTGACCCCCTCTGCAGAGTCCCATTACCGTTGCACCCAGAACCCCCCAACAAGCTTATGCATCCAGATTTTCCCCCCCGCCCCGGCCCCGCACCCAGATCCCCCACTGAGCCAACCACACCCAGATTGCCCCACACAGAACCCTCTCAACCCACACCTAGCTCCCCCCATACTAAGATCATCCACACTTGGATCCTGCCTTGCTGAGCTTGCCTGCTCACACCTGGTGCACCTGTCACAGAGGGACAGGGTCCTGGGGTGTTTCTGGTGCAGACCCAGCCTTTGTGCTGTGTTAGGGTTGGGTGCAGGCTCGCTGCTGAGTCTGTGTCCTGGGGGAAAGTGGCATAGTGATCTCCCACCTTGTTCAGCTAGTGGCTTGTGTTCCCCAGTGCCATGCTGGAGATGCCACATTTATTTGACAAATAAGATTTGCAGAATTTTAAAATATTGCGGAGAATTTTTATTTTTTTAGCGCGGAATTTTTAATTTTTTGGTGCAGAATGCCCTCAGGAGTAATTACTCTTGCCGCTTCGACAGCGCTTGTGACTCAAACACCAATCTATGCAATGATTTGTGCTGCAGTCAGAGCAGGGAGTAGAGGGATCAGAGCAGCATGAAGAATTCAACCATATTGAGGTCTGGGGATGGGAAAAATGACATGCCCACAGAAAATGTACCCAGACGCTATTCCAGCACAATTACCTCTGTCATTGTAATAAGATTTCCAGTAACAGAGTAGAGAGCCATGGCTTAGTAACCTTTTCAGAGAATGTTCTTATAGAAAACTTTAGTTATTATAAACCATAGTTACTTAAAACAACTTTCCTTAGACGTAGTAATCTTTTGTGCTTTACTATAATGTTTTACATATTATTTCTGTGGTGCTTGTGGACACCGTATTGTTAACTCTGATTATAATTTTTGTCATAATAAATGCAAAATATCTAATACTTGCCATGTTTTTCTTTAGAAAGAATGAAGGTCATCACTTGTGAAATAGCATGGCACAACAAAGAGCCGGTGTATAGCTTAGACTTCCAACACGGAACGGATGGGAAAATCAATCGACTGGCCTCCGCAGGAGTAGACACAGCTGTTCGTGTGAGTTCCAAACTTTCCCGGATTTTAGTGTGTGCAGAATAACTACCAAGGAATTTAATTTTACTTTAAAATTTCACCTTCTTCTGGTTTTCCATGGGCTACCAGTGAGTGTCTCAGATGAACAGTTATGTGAAAGTGGGGCATCCATGAGCTCTGTCAGTTTGAGTTTAGTCTTCAAATTCTGGCTAATCTGCTTCTTCCTAATTTCATCTAGTTTGGGTAGAATTTTGAAATTTTTGAGTGACTGTACTCTTCCTGCCTCCTTGTAAAATATATAAGTAACTGAACTGAAGAAAATGGTGCAAACTAATTACATAACTGAAAATAGATCAATTTTCAGGTGTAGAAGCCAATTTACTACCTGTAATACTTTTAAAACTAGATATGGAAAGTGGAAAAAGGACCAGATGGGAAAGCAATTGTGGAATTCTTGTCCAATCTCGCTCGCCATACCAAAGCAGTGAATGTTGTGCGTTTCTCTCCCAGTGGTGAGATTTTAGCATCAGGAGGAGATGGTGAGTAACATTATAATAAAGACCGATATAAAGAAGATACATACATCTCATATAAAAATGAGCACAGAAAGTGTCTATCTTTGGGTTTGTATTAACCGCTGCCCTCCCTATCACCATAATTCGTGAGTGCCCCACAAACCCTAATGAATGTATTCCTCCAGCCTCCTTGTGAGATAGGGAAGTATTTTCTGTGTTTTACAGATGTGAAAGAATTATTCCTATTTTATGGATGTGGCTTTGAGCAGCTTGCCCAATATCAAAAAGGGACTCCGTGGCAGAGTTGGAAATTAAATCCATCTGCCGAGTCCTGGACCAGTGCTTTATCCTCAGGACCAAAGGGATTGGATAGCTCTCTATTGGGTTCGACACACACATGTAATATTTTAAGAGAAGATTTCCAAAGGCACAAAGGGCAGTTAGGTACCCTTTGAAAGTCAGTCGAAAGTTGGGAAGCTGACACTGACTTGGACCTTTGGAAATTTCCTTCTTAATCAGATTGTTTAATGAAAAAGGCTAGATCAACATAAATCGAAACTAACATATACATTTGTTTCCTGTTCCTACGTAATAAAGGTAATGGTGGGGAAAAAAGCATTTCTAGGTCAATCACCTAAAAAAATCTCCAAGGCTAGTCTAAGTATTTTTGCTGGTTGACTTTCACATTACATGTAACATAATAGCAGGATAAGGCCAATATAATAATTCATTATCAAAAAAACAGAAACATTTATCAACAAATCAAATTATTCCACAGATGCTGTGATTTTATTGTGGAAATTGAATGATAACAAAGAACCAGAACCAATAGCATTTCAAGATGAAGATGAAGCTCAGCTGAACAAAGAGAATTGGACAGTAATTAAAACTTTAAGGTAATTTAATTTGGGCTTTTGGAGAGTTTTCTTCATTCCATGATGCTCCTTATGTCTGGAACAGCCTTCCACTCAACATAAGCAAATCCTCTTCACAGTTTTTGCAAAACTCACCTGCTCCATAGTGTATTCCTGTTATGCTTCTGCCCCCATTTAGTATCAGTCCGTGCTGGTGTTCTGTACCAGTCTGTTTCCCCAGTCTTCCAAGATTTTTAAGGCAGAAGATCTGACACCTGTGGCATAGCTCTCTGCACCTACTTATATGATCATTTACTTCAAAAGCTCTGTCTTTGTCCCCTTTTGCACAGAGACAGTTTAAGAAAACAGACATTTTTAGCACTGAATTTATAGTGAACATAATTTAATAATGAATATTAAACAAAAAAGTGCCAAAAGCTAAAATGATTCATGCCTGTTTGCTAAATGTAAGTCCCAGCCAAATTTTTTAAACTAGTTTTTAGAGTTGTTGAAAAGTTTTATTCCAGCTGTCTGGAAATATTATTTGCAAATTACAATAATTAAAAAAAAAAAGTAAAGGTGACAATTGTATTATGTATTCATACAATAAAAAAGTCTTTATTTCACATTATATATGATCCTTATTAGAATGTACGTGTATTCACAGTTAAAATAGTTCATTTATCTAAGTGAAATGAGTCATGGGTTCAGTCCCGTTCCTACTGGGCAAGACATCAGAGCACCACTACCACAGTGGGAACTGAATGGCAGCCTGTTGTCACTCTCCGTGGAGAAGCAAAGGAATGAAAGGCTGTGGAAACTGAAATCACGTTTTGTCCCTTTGTGGGACAATATGTGGAATGCTATCCCCTGTTTGAGCAGCATCTGTGGATAAAGAGCACTTTGGTCTCCAGGTTCTCTCAGTTAAATTCATTAGTAATTTACACTGTTTTACCAAAAAAAAAAAAAAAAAAAATCTAGTCTCAATACCTGATAAACCTGAATAGGTACAAAGTATGTATAGTATAAAATATGCCTTTAAAAATGCTTGTATAATTTCCATTCAAGACTGAAACAGCTTCCAAGATAAGTTAATTAGAATTAATTTCTCTAAAAAAAAATTGGAATTTTTAAAAATGGGAATGTAACATGTATTTTATCATTCGTCTAGTCACACTGTGGTGTAAATCTACAAAATAATGCTAGTGATTCTTACCATTTTTTAAACTTATTTTTTGTGGAGATTCTACTAACTTGGACTTGATATCAGAAGACATTCGTTCAAATGCAATATGAACTAAACTTAGATTCGGAGATTTGATATGCAAACGTTTTATTGAACATTTCTTGTGAAAAAATTTATCTGTAAAGGAAAGTTTTCTGAAAAAGTGACCTTTCTTGTATTTATATAATTTATTAGTACAAGAACAATTGTGTGTTGTTTATATTGCACACAATCCTGGGGATGTTCATTTTTTCACATCTTTAATTATACATCATTGGAAGTCATTTGTGAATTCAGCGTTTTTATTTCTTTGAAAGATGCAGTGTTATACATAGGTTAGCAGGGGGTGTGTCACTCCTACTAGCAGGAATATATATTGTTTAAAAATAAAAAGCAGTGGCTGGCCATCCCATTATTGCAATACTTGGTAGCCTTTGGTCATAGGCTTTTAACATTTAAAAAAAATCTGACTGTGTTTCTTCATAACTCTTGTTCTTGCTATAACGATCACAATTTACTCCCCTGGATTCCAGAGGCCACTTAGAAGATGTGTATGATATTTGCTGGACCCCTGATGGAAACTGCATGGCATCTGCATCAGTAGATAACACAGCTATAATGTGGGATGTCAATAAAGGTAATTGCTAAATTTCTAATTTATCTTTGTCGCATCCATCCTGAGATAAGTAGAATTGCTTAATGCTTAATAACTGAAAGCATCTTTTTTTTTTTTTTTTTTTTAAGACAATATGGTCAAATTATTTCCTGACTTTGTGAGGAATATCTCTTAGTCTGGGAGCGTGATGTAGTGAAATCTTATTTTGTGGACAGGTTAGAGACAAAAGGGTCAGGGAGGGGTCATTTGATTCACACAATCTACAGAATCATAGTTTCCATGGTGTCTCACTCTGTGACATGCCGCGGGGACTCAGCACCCTCCCAGCTCCCGGTCCACCAGTGGCTGGAAATTTTGATAATACAGTGTTGTCAGGGATAGGACGAGTTGGGTATCTTTTGAAAGCCCTTTCTCCCACAACCACAACGGTACCAAACATGACAAATCTTGACCAATTATATAGATGTATATTTGAGAATGTTCAAAAATATACATTAACACAGAGATTCATTGCTTACATAAAAAGACATTAATCTTTGGTAATTTTAGGGAAGCTAGCCTTGACATATAGGCCTGAAAACATTTAATCATCAGTTATCGTCAATGTTGTCTCCATCTAGGGCACCACTGCTAGACATGTCGCACTGATTCTCGTCTGCACTGCACTCATACATCTCTAAAAAGCAGACAAATGTTTGCTGGGTGGTGAGCATCTGGTCTTTGCACTTCTGAGCATTTGATTAGCAGAAGGATTGATTCTGGAGTGCGTGGCATTTCACACACACTGGTGTGATCAGTCCATCATCCAAGACCCATCCATGCCCAAAAGGGAGGATAGTTTTGGATGTGCTTGATCGTCCCAGAGCCATTCCATTGCTTGATAATTTGCCCCTCTTGATAGCAGGTATAAATGCACCTCTTGTCAGTGGCAATTTTTCTGTTTTTCTACTTCTTGGAAAACATCCATCAACATAGTTCTGTAAGTGTCTTTAATATTGGTCTACAAATAGTAAACTTGGCATATGAATGCCTCTAGTGTATTTATGACCTCATCAGTGATTGTCTCAGCCATTCCAAGCACCTTCAAAGGGTGGATAGAGTCTTAGGAAGGTGAATCAAATGCCTTCTAGTAAGATAATTTGGTCTTCCAGTAGTGTCCCATCCTGGCAGTGTGGTGGCATTTAATGGTCTGAGTGGTAGGAACACATCTCTGAGGAATATACAGCAATTCTGTTCCCTAGCAGCGGGCACAAAAACAGAATGTTGCGGAAGTTTTGGTTAGCATCTCACAACACTAGCTCATGTGTGTCTTGTGCACACCTTTCACTGTGACATTGTTGCCGGCACCCAGTGCCAGAGGCAAACAACAGCAAGGTTCGTTGCCCAGTGTGCGTCAACCAATAATTACAACGGGGTGGAGAAACAGAAAAGTTTATTTGCAGCTGCAAAGAAGGTACAGGGAGAATAGAATTTTAAATTTTGTATATAGAGCAGGAAGTTACACAGGCTTTTGTACATATTTTTAGCATATTTATTTAATAGCAAGCTGCCCTAAGTATTTATATAGCTGGCCAATTTAGTTATCAGCTAGTTTTTTTGTTTTTTGTATTTTGTTAAACTATGCATAAAGCTGCTTTATTTAGCATTGTTTTTTTATATTTGCCTTGTTTGGCCTTGTTTAGTTTTAGGCGGTTTGACTTTGCAACATATTGTTGCAGATTTTTAGCATAACTGCTGTGAGCGTCTCCAGGCGGGGGGGCTTTATTGACATTTGTGGTCATTTTTTTTTTGAGTTACCTAGTGGCCATACCCAGTGTTTTTAACAACTTTTTTTTTTTTTGAGAACATTTAACATGGCTTTGAGTTTTTTTATTTGGGCTATTTATTTTTTTACAATAGGATTTTGCATAAGCACTTTGTGATAGTCTTGAAGAGAATGACATATTAACTTTTGCAAAAGAGTTTTGACATATAATACTGCACAGCATAATACCATTAATATAAGCAATACAGGAAAGAGAAGTTTTCATAACAGGCTAAATAAACTACCAAGCCAAAATGACAAACCCCAGCCTGAAAACAAGGTTTGTAAGCAATCGCTTTCGGGGGCAGTATAGGCAACCTGTGCTTTGGCTCGGGCATGGGCCTTAGCCTGTACCATTTTTTTATAGATTGCTATTATAATAGCAAACATTGGGGCCCGACGAGGGCACAAACCCCTCCTTGGGATGCCAAGAGATAGTCCAAAGCCAGCCTGTTTTGGAGGGAAAAGGTTTTGAGCTGCTGTACCTTTTTATTTAATGTTTTTATTGCTAATTTTAAATTATTAATTGAGTTTTTTAACTTTAAGGCAACTTTTTTAAGTACCATTTGCAGCTTTACAGTATAGCGGCTTATGCATGCCATGGCTGGCCCGGTAAACAGTGGCGCTATTCCCAGTACAGAGCACCCTACAAGCTTCTTGGTTGTGAGGGGATTTTTTATATTGCCTTTTAATGCTGTAGTCAGTTGCCGCAGGGTTTCTTTTTTTTGTGACTTAACAGAGGTATTTCGAGCATTTTCAATTTTTTTTTTTGGCAGTGTGGCAGTTATTGACAGATGAGGAACTTCATGAGCTATATAACAGCTACCTGTCCAGTTGGCTGGCAGCACCTTATAAGCCTTTTGGCCACATACAAAATAGTGATGCTGTAGGACCCAGTAAGGACTGTTTTTTAAGGCGATTTTTGGGATATTTAAGGCTGCTTTGGCTGCTTTTTTAAACAGTTTATATGCCCCTAAGGGGGCATTCTATTTTTTTTGATTGGGTATAAATGGGGGTGTTTTTAATTGTACTGTTTAAATTACATTTGCCATAGGGACCACTACAAACCCACCATTGGCTTGCTACATTGGAGATATTAACTGGACGGCAAGTTATATTTTTACATTTTTTTTTTTTTGGTAAGATTATTTGTAAGAGTTTTTTTAAAAGGGGAAGAACCATTACACCCACACTGCTGACTTCCTCTTTTGGTTTTTATTTAATATTTATTAGCTTATTGTGTAATAACACAGGAGCTTTTTTTTTTACAGGATGCCCATAGTGATTAGATTGGTTTCGGGTAAAACATAATACTCCCTGAGTGAGTACTGCAACTGAATACTCCTGGTTTTGATAGGTGGCTTGCTGTAAAGAGGTCTTGTTTCAGAACATCGAGTCCGTTCTTTTTTGTTTTTTGGTGGTGGCTAATTTTGCTAGGGTCAGGGGCAGCATGTCAAGGGGCATTCCCATTTTGGGGGGCAGTGGAGTTGGAGCACATACCCAGCAATCAGTCTGGTTTGTTAAAGTAGCAACATGGTGCGCAAGCGAAACAAAGGAGTTATGCTCCCGATATGCACAGTTTGGAAATAATAATACAGAGAATAACAATGTTACCCAATTAATTATTATTAGAGTATTTTTAACCCAGGGTCTCCAGTACCTGGGTGGGCCCATCTTAGCGTTAAGATGCTCGCTATTTGTGTGTTTTAAACAGTAGCTTTAGCCCGAGATCGTCACTAGATGAGGAGTCAGCAGGTTGGACGGCCCACTGTTCTGCTGACGAGGGGGCGGGTACTGCCTTCAGACGAGAGCGATGGATCCAGTTTTTGTGTCCCTTGATATTTGTCGCTGTATGGGAGATCAGCAGGACGGTATAGGGTCCTTTGTACTTTTTCTGGAGAGGCTTGTTTTTCCAGGTGCGAACAAGCACGGAGTCACCGGGCTGTAAGGAGTGGACAGGAGAGTCCAAGGGGAGAGGCTGGGAATCCTTGGTATACCTGTGAAGAGACAAGAGAACAGCAGACAGGGAACACATATACTGAGACAAAAACCATTACCCAACTTTTATTCCCCTGATAGAGCCAGGGTGCCATTCATAGGCCATGCCCTTTTAAGCATAATTTTAAAGGGACTGAGCCCTAATGTACCCTTTGGGAGAATGCGGATACGGAGTAGGACGAGGGGCAAAGCATCAGACCATCGCAGTGAGGCTTCTTGGCACAGTTTTGAGAGATGCCGTTTAAGGGTGTGATTGGTCCGCTCCACTACCCCACTGGTTTGCAGTCTCCAGGGCATATGGAGTTTCCAGGGGATATGTAAGGCATGTGAGATAATTTTAGTGTCAGCCTCTTCGTGAGAATGATTAAGAAACTTCACTGAACAGTGAGAGGAAGCAGCTTCGTTATGCCATGTGATGACAAAATTCTTCGAGCACCTCTTCTCATGCTGGAGTGTTTTTCCTGCACAGTTGTCCTCCATGCAAGTGTGAGACAGTAGCTTCTTCATTGTGACACTGGCGATGTTCATGGAGTCAGTGTGTCGGACAGGTGTAATACTCTGGAATCTTTTCTTGCAATATTTTTAATTGATTCCTCTGCATATATGTTAAGCATGAGTGTCAATGGTGCCACCGTCTGCAGTGTAACTTGTGGGGGGGACTCGCAGCCCCTCATGCCTCCCAGCGCCAGGTATCCTGGTTGGTGGAAGGTTTTGTGAGTTGAGTTTATATCATTAGAAAGCCTTTTCTCCCACTACCATCATTGTAAGACACTTTACAAGAAAGTTATCTATTTAAGTGTAAAAATATATATGACTTTACATTCTGAAATACTTGGCCTTGTTTTATCTCTGAAATGAAAAGTGTTTTATGAAATAGAAATTGAGTTTTGGAATTTAGAAATTATTTGCATTTTCAGGGCAAAAAGTTTCAATTTTTAATGAGCACAAGAGTTATGTACAAGGAATAACATGGGATCCTGTAGGCCAGTACATTGCAACCCTTAGCTGTGATAGGTGAGTTATTGTTTTAAGTGTTTCCTATTACTATTCTTTGTTGCATGTTAATTAAGTCAAGAAAAGAACTGAATGCTTTTCACTTCACAACTACCAATATCTGGAAATGTGAGTTTTAATTGCTGTTCACATTGGTCCTTCAAAGGGAACTGCAAAAGGTAAAGTGAGAATTGGAGTTAATTCCAAATTTATTTCTGTGTTGAATGCCATCCAAGGCCTTAAAAGGAACATTCAACAAAGAAATAATTTTAATTAAATTTTTAAACAAATTATCCTCCACTGGGCATTTTTGAATCACTGAAGATACCAGAAGTTTCATTTTTCTGGGCTGAATGTCCCTCTTTTCATCCCACCCCATACCCCAACCCTCAGCAGTCTGGTTAGTAAGGTCATTTGGCAAACAAATCTGTGTTTAACACAATTTTTTTTTCATTTTAACTTTGCAGCTCACCTTAAATTGTTTGGGGATACGCATCCTATTTTGATAGACTTCACAACTGGCTAATAAACCTCTGGGAGAGTGATCCCTGATTTGAGATTTCATTAGTACCAAAGTGTTCTGAATCTCTGTAATGCAGAAAAATAGCATATTAATGGGCTATCTTCATAGAACATAGAAATTACATGAGCGTTGTTTAGCTAGTGCCTTAGTTTAGTTGATCTTCAGTACCTTTTTATCACCAATTACCCCTTTAATTATATTTATCCCTTTGTCTCTATTGTGTGTTGAAGACAAAAAGATGGATACATGTTAACCTACATCTTTTATTGGTTTTATTCTCTCTATGGGCTGGAGGTATAAAGTGATGCCCTTTTAATAAATCCCCTCCCCCTTCATCTTCCTCTTTCCTTTTATCTTTCCTCACCCTCTTCCTCTCCTCTAGATTACTAGCCTCGATTCCAGAGGTGTAACAAGTAATAGCAGGATGAAATTAAGAAACAGAAAACAGTCTGGGTACGTCTGGAAAGACTTCATAATGATGAGGGTTCTATTATAGAGGATACTGATCTCACTTGGAGCAGATCCTGCAAGTGGCTCAGAGAAAGGACAAGTAGAAAGACCTGATAGTCCTTTTGAATCAACATGGGATAAACATGATCTTTGGATGTTTCTCTAAAAAAACCTATCGGCTGTGAAATAGTAAAGTGACAATTTAAATTATCTTTAGACTTCAGAGTTCACACCCTGAAAAACATGAATTCTGTTCACACTTCTCCCGTGCAGATTTAGGAAGATAATCTTGCACAGGCCTGCATTCAATTCACATTGTAAGGAAACTGCAACAATAATGTCTAGAAATGATTTATTTTGTCAGTGAAAGTTCATGTTTTGTAGGAACTGATGGGAGTCACCAGGGAAGTCCCAGGAAGTTGTTCAGGTCTTTTCCACTTCAGTCTGAGCCCTGATTTTTCCTCAAGGGCACATACACACATGTCACAGATATGCTTCTGTGAATAAATCAACAAAGCTCCGTGTTCCCTGCAGCTCTTCTTGTGGCTCTGCAAATACCAGAGGATCGTGTGTCCTTTGCTTGCAATGCTCACAAAATAGTGCAGAGGTGTGTAGGCTCCATGCTGCTGTCAGAGATGGTGGACAGCAGAGAGAGTCACGCAGGTGCATGGAATTTTTTTAAAAGACATGAAAATTATGGGATAGAGATGGCATGGGAGTGGAGAAAGTTGCATGATGGGAACTTGACCCTACAGTCCTAATCACCCCCGCACAACTCGTTTCTGCCCCATCATGCACTGCCAAAACTTCCCAAAACTTAGTGTGCTAGTCAGTGGCAAGTTGCACATCATGATGCTCCTCACCGCACTGAAACAAGCACTCCTGGTGAATGTGCGCAGCGCCGATGCAGGGAGCTCAGCATGCCCATATGCAGGCAATATGCTAACTGTGGTGGCTTTATGCTGACATAACTTGGGGCAGCAAAAAGTTGTAGGGTAAAGATGCCCTTAGTGGTTATTTGTTAATGTCCTGTCCTATAATATTTAGTAGTAGTAATCTCCTATGCTTTATAGGAAGTCCTTTTGTCACATAACTGTCAAACGGATCCAGAACATCCTGATTGAAAAGGAAGGTGCTGTAACTCTGTATGAAATAGACAAGGATATTGCTCAATGTGGAAGGTACCTGTTTGTGGGTAACGATATTCTCCATTATGTAGGGTGCTGCGGGTGTACAGTACACAGACTAAGCGTGTAGCGTTCAATGTTACCAAGATGCCATCAGGAGCTGAAGGCGAGGTAAACTGTTCTAACACTAACAATGTTGTGAGATAACCATTGTTATGTTTTTTACAAGGGCTGCTCTCTTTGAAAGTGAAATTTGGAAAAAACTATTCAGTTTTAGAAATAATTTACTTGTACATCAGATATTTTTGCATTTGTCTTTTTATTTATTGCTATATGAATGTGTGGAATAGAAGATGTTTCCTCCTATTGTTTTCTCTGACTTTAGTTTACTGTGGAAGTGACTATCACGGATAACATTGTCATCTAGTGATTGCCTCTTGCAAGTTCATCTGCTCCTACAATTTAGCAAATTGACAATGCTAATGCCTTTGAGTAAAGTTCAAGGGGTGAGAAGCAAAAAATAGTCTGTACACAGAGAATTTCTTTTAAATGGAATAATTTCAAAGATATCTGTCAGGCAGCAGCTCTTAAGCTTATTAATAGTTATAATTAGGGCTGTCGACTGATTGCAGTTAGCTCACGCAATTAACTCAAATTAATTGCGATTAAAAAAATTAATCACTGTTTTAATCGCACTGTTAAGCAATAGAATACCAAGTGAAATTTATTAAATATTTTGGATGTTTTTCTATGTTTTCAAATGTATTGATTTCAGTTACAACACAGAACACAGTGTACAGTGCTCGCTTTATATTATTGTTTTTGATTAGTATTTGCACTGTAAAAATTATAAACAAAATAAATAGTATTTTTCAGTTCACCTCATATACGTACTGTAGTGTAATCTCTTTATCGTGAAAGAGTTTAAGTTTACAAATGTAGGTATTTTTGCATAACTGCACTCAAAAACAAAACAATGTAAAACTTCAAGCCTACAAGTCCACTCAGTCCTACTTCTTGTTCAGCCAATTGTAAAGACAAAGAAGTTTGTTTACATTTACTGGGCATAATGCTGCCTGCTCATTATTTACAATGTCACCTGAAAGTGAGAACAGGCATTCACATGGCACTTTTGTAGCCGGGATTACGAGGTATTTATCAAGCCCTGGCTGGGATGATTTAACTGGGAATTGGTCCTGCTTTGAGCAGGGGGTTGGACTAGATGACCTTCTGGGGTCCCTTCCAACCCTGATATTCTATGATTCTATGTGCCAGAGATGCTAAACATTCGTATGCCCCTTCATGCTTCGGCCACCATTCCAGAGGATATGATTCCATGCTGATTGATGCTCATTTAAAAAAAAAAAAAAGCGTTCATTAAATTTGTGACTGAACTCTTTGGAGGAGAATTGTATGTCCCTTGCTCTCTTTTACCTGCATTCTGTCATATATTTAATGTTACAACAGTCTAGAATGATGACCCACTGACTGCACTTTCACTTCAGATTTGACAAAACTGAAAGGAGGTATCTATGTGACATTTCTAAAGATAGCTATGGCACTTGACTCAAGGTTTAAAAATCTATGCCTTCCAAATAAGTGCCTTCCAAAATCTGAGAGGGACGAGGTGTGGGGCATGCTTTCAGAAGTCTTAAAAGAGCAACACTCTGATCAGAAACTACAGAACCCGAACCACCAAAAAAGAAAATCAACGTTCTGCTGGTGGCATCTGACTCAGATGATGAAAATGAACATGCATTGGACTGCACTGCTTTGGATTGTCATTAAGCAGAACCAGTCATCAGCACGGGCGCATGTGGAATGGTGGTTGAAGCATAAAGGGACGTATGAATATTTATGTGCCAAATGCCCTAAATATCTTGTGACGCTGGCTACAACAGTGCCATGGGAATGCCTGTTCTCACTTTTAGGTGACATCATAAACAAGAAGCAGGCAGCATTATCTTCTGCAAATGTAAACAAGCTTGTTTGTCTGAGCGATTGGCTGAACAAGAAGTAGGACTGAGTGAACTTGTGGACTCTAGAAGTTTTACATTGTTTTATTTTTTGAATGCAGGGTTTTTTTATTTACTTCTACATTTGTAAATTCAACTTGCATGATAAATAGATTGCACTACAGTACTTGCAATTGAAAAATACTATTTTTTGTTTTTTTACAGTGCAAATATTTTTAATAAAAAATAAATATAAACTGAGCACTATACGCTGTGTTCTGTATTGTAATTGAAATCAATATATTTGAAAATGTAGAAAACATCCAAAAATATTTTAAAATGGTATTCCATTGTTTAACAGCGCGATTAATCGTGATTAATTTTTTTAATCGTTTGACAGCCCTAGTTATATTGCATTAACATTTTTATTACTAATGCAGTAGCTTGCAGTCATCTGGTGGGTGTAATATAATTTTTGAGTGAAAATATATTGGTAAAAAGTTCAAAATCCCAGGAGAGAAGCAGAAGAGGTTTGTTTCCCAAATTAATTCTGAATGATAGTAAAATAACTTTTGGAGTTGTCTGTAAAAGAATGCATATCTCTTTTCTTTAGGAAGTAGCTTAAGCAGGTTTGGTTATACTGAAAAACAGCTCTAAAATGGATCTGAGGGGGCATTTTTAAATCTCTAGGATTAGAGTTAAAATAAGATTACCTAAGGGACAGGCTCTTAGTTTCAGTTAATATGTAACTTGAATATTTACTTAAAATAGTAAATAGTCTTCCCATGTCTTTATTTAATTTTTGATTCTCTTTATATTTGAATTTCTTGGATCCATCACATTGCATTTTTTTCTTTCTTAATATTATATCCAAGCAATAGTGCCAGTCTGTAAATAAAATGTATCTTCATCTGTTTCCCTTACTGGTGACTAATTTAATTTAAATAGCTATAATAACATAATAAAGGGAACGGAGAGGAATAGTCAAGTCTAATATGCCTTTGAAGTATGCTAATCAGTATATGAAGAGGGATCCAGGGAGACTACCATTAGCCATAGAGATTTGAAACCACCCAAAATAATAATTTACAAAAACCATTTGGAGGTAGTAAAATCTTAAATTATTTTAAGACCCACTAAAGACCCATTAAACTGGATCGCATAACCAGCTGATTGTCACACTTTAAGATAAAGGTATTGACTAGAATTAATGGTGTTTTTCAGAGATATTTTAAAAAAAAAATTTTATTCTTTTGAAATGTTACAGGTGAGAAGCTATCGGATGTTTCATGATGACAGCATGAAATCATTCTTCCGCAGGCTTAGTTTTACTCCTGACGGCTCTTTGCTTCTCACTCCAGGTACGTGAAAGGAAGATATACCAGGTGCATGTGGCAGCCCTGGGTGGGCACTTTGCCCTTGTGTCAGGAACATCACTTTTTGAAATGTCAGAGAAACATGGACATGTTGCAGAATATAGTCACCTGCTACAGCAGCAAGAGGGGTTAACAGTATCTTGTTCTTGTTACATACTGCTGCTGGTAGCCGCCTGTGGCTCCCTATTTTACAGAGTAGGCTAAATTCAGTGTGTATCTCTGTATAAATTTGCAATCAGTTTGACATTTTATTAACCAACAGCAGGAAACTCAGACCTTCAGTGTAGTGTTAACACTTGCATAAGGCATTCTTTATGAAATTCCTGGTATATCAATAATGTCGCACTGTCAGAATCATAGAATCTCAGGGTTGGAGGGGATCTCAGGAGGTCATCTAGTCCACCCCCCTGCTCAGAGCAGGACCAACCCCCAATTTTTGCCCCAGATCCTTAAATGCCCCCCTCAAGGATTGAACTCTCAACCGTGGGTTTAGCAGGCCAATGCTCAAACCACTGAGTTATCCCTCCCCCCCCGAAAAAGGACTATTTTCTTTTTTGACTTATTCTGACTCTACTCCTTTGTGTCCTTCTTCTTAAAAGCATTCTGATCTATTAATAAGACCAACACTACAAAGTGGGGTCTGTTACCTGCATAGGCATTGATGTTGCAGCCATTTGCAAAAGTAAAGAGAAGCTTGTTTTGGAGCAGTATATAAGGAAAACTAAAATTGATTTAAAGTAGTATTTGGGATACATTTTCAAGTTGTGGTCAGATCACAAAAACCTGGCCCTTTGCCCTAAGGCTAATGCTTGGGAAATAAAATGTTTATAAATGTAAGTTTGTGTGTTTAGTACCTTTGAATTGATGAGTAATGCTTTGAAACTTTTTTTTATTTTCTCAGCTGGCTGTGTTGAATCAGGAGAGAATGTAACCAACACTACATATGTTTTTTCGAGAAAAAATCTTAAAAGGTAGGGTTTAATATACCTAAATTTTCTTTATAAAATATATATATGGGTGTGTGTGTGTGTGTTTGTGTATATATCCATTTCACATGCCATTTTCTGAAACATTTCTTCTTTCGAATAGGCCCATAGCTCACCTGCCCTGTCCTGGAAAGGCAACTCTAGCTGTTCGCTGCTGTCCGGTCTACTTTGAGTTGAGACCAGCACATAAGAAAGGTACCATAAATCCTTTTGGGGAGCTTCTTTTACAGGAAATCTGCTGGAAGGCAAACCTGACTATGTTGCTGCAGGTCATACTATTTTATGTCCTAGCCTTTTAACATTCCTTCAGGATAACTGTTGTACCACATCTGAGAAGCTATTTGCTGATTCTAAGGCCTTAAATTCACTAAGTGCCTTTTTGAGTGGTTTTTGGTTTAGTGGATAAATGTTCTCACTTGGCCTCTTATGCTGCAGAAACACGGCTTGGTGTTTTCCTACAACTTTTTAACTCACTGGTGTGAATAAACATAAATAACTTGGCCCAGCATTAAGGAATCACCTAGTAAAATATTTTTTTAGTCCTGATTGCCCACATCACAGAACCACTACAAAATTTGTCACAGTTTGCAACAGTTGGAGATATTTGTTCAGGAGAGCTAAGGCTAAAATAGCACTAGTGTAGCTGGTGAAGACTGGGATTCATTGGCCGAGATGTGGTGAGGGGAAATTTGTACACAAACTGCACAATAACTGGCTGTCAGGAAGTGAAAACCTGAGCCTATTGAAGTCAGTGGGGCTGGGATTTCACCCTAGGGTTTTTAAACCAGACTATTCCCATTCTTCCTAAAAGGCACAGATTTCCTCAATTCTAACTGGAGCACAATAAGACCCTCTCCTTTGATGTGTATAACTCACAAATTATAGTATCCCTTACAGGATCCTATTACTTAGTGCCATTTTTTTTCCACCATAACCTTCAGAGATGCTGTTGGAAGAGAACTAGATGGGATTTTGTCAATCTGTCAGTCCTTTATTAAGCAGAGGTGTCGCTGCTGCTTCCACAACACGCTCATGAAAGCGAAAGATCCAGACTAGGGCTGAAATGTACAAATTTAGATGCCTAAAATTAAATAAATGGCCTGATTTTCAAAGGCATCGTCATGGAAGTCAGTGGGGCCTGTGTGTTCAGCACCACTGCAAATAAAGGCCAGTTAGTGCTTACCTTTTAGCACCAGCTGGAAAAAATGTTGCTTCGGTATCTTTGTCCTCTAGCCATGCAAAGAACTAATCCTAGTCCAGAAGATTAGCCAACAGTTGAATTTAAAATTACAAAAGGAAATGAAATTCAGGCAGAAAATGGATTACATAGCAAGTTGTGTTTTATATAAATTTGGTAAGATTGTGAGTTAAAGTAAATTTTGAGATTTGATTATTCAGACCTTGAGTTAAAGTGCAAAAAAAGCTTCTGAATAGTTTAACAGGAGGATTGTCATTCCCACTTGAATAATTTAAATAAAGCCAAAAAGACCAAACTTTGCCCCAACCATTAACCTTTTAGGCTAAGACTAAATAGGAGAAACTTAAGTCCAAAGAGTAGCTTTTCCAGAAAATTGTATATACTTGAAAATAGTGTTATATAATACAAGTGCCAACTTCTCAGCCAGAATATTGGTACTGATACACTGCAATGATAAAAACTCTGTTCAAGCACTTAATTAAGTTAGTACAAGCAATATGATTATAATGGTGTGTGATTTTTCTCAGTGTTGTGTTCTTTGTACTCCTAGATGAAGCTTCACGGACGTCAATCCCTGCTCTAATAAATCTGCCCTATCGGTTGGTGTTTGCTGTTGCTTCAGAAGATTCTGTGCTTTTCTATGATACACAGCAGTCCTTTCCCTTTGGTTATGTATCCAACATACATTATCATACTCTGAGTGACATTTCATGGTAGGTAATTGACGGATCCTTTAGATTTGTCATGGTAGAGTGAGTTGTCACTCTTATCTTCTCTGAACCCTGAGGATCCTCCTATTTCTTGCTTTACACATCTATCAATCAGTTGTACTTATATGGTTACCATAGTACCTGAGCGCCTTGCAATCTTGTAATGTTTTTCCTCATGACACCCCTGTGAGATAAGGCAGTGCTATAATCCACATTTTACAGATGGGGAACTGTGGCACCAAAAGACCAAGTGACTTACCCAAGTCCTCTCACAGTCTGTGGCTGAGCTGGGAATTGAACCTAGCTTTCTCATGGCCCAGACTGCAGCCCTAATCACTGGACCATCCTTCCTCTCTAGGGTCTGTACCAGAGGTTCTCAACCTATTTACCATTGTGGACTGCATATGCCTGTGTTATGTTGGCCACATCCACACAGTATATATACTGCTTGTATGACCCTGAGGATGTCACATGGGCCGCAGCTGTGTGCTGATTGCACTGCAAGCGGGCCGCAGGTTGAGAACCACTGGTCCGTACTGTAGTCAGTATCCTTACAGCTGAGGACTGGATACGGGGCTTCTTTCAAAACCTGTCAATGATGCTCATGTATGATGATGAAGAGGGGCTGCATGAGAACGTGAACAGAAAATTAAGATTTCTTAATTCACCAGTGGTCACTGTTTGGTGAAGTGAATGGCAAGGGCCTGTTCATGTTGTTGCTGCTGCAGTGCTTTGCCCACTGCCAGCACAAAGGGCAAGAAATGCAGCCAAACCAGTGCTGAACACAGTTTAACTATAATGTAAATTAGGACAAACCACATTCAGCACCATGTCAGAAATCATGGTTAAAAGGTGCTGAACTGTATACCTGCAGTTAAATTGTATTCAATATCACTTTGGCTGTACCCACCTGCTGTTAGTAATGGGTTATTCCATACCACAGACAAAGCCAGAGGAACTAAGTTAATTGTCAAGGCTGCGCTTCTTGAACTGTTGATTGTTTGAGTTAGATGGTGTCTTTCAGGGCATTTCAGGTTTATTTACATTTACACATTTAGCTGGGGATGGGGCAACTTGTATGATTGACATGGGATATGTTTCTGGGGAGAGTGGTCAGGACTAGCTCAGTTTCTCAGATTTCTTCCCTCTGAAAAAAAATAAACAGGTCCAGCGATGGATCCTTTCTTGCTATTTCTTCCACGGATGGATACTGCTCTTTTGTGACATTTGAGGAGGATGAGCTTGGAGTACCGTTGAAAGAGAAACCGGTGTTGTGTGTCACGACCGCTAGTGCAACAGAGAAGAAAATGAAGAAGAGTCAGTCACAGAAGGTTGTCTCCCCAGTTCCCAGGCCAGTTGATGGAACCCCTCCGAACAGGACCGTGGATCCAAGTAATCTCACACTCCAGCCTAAAACACCAGCAGCAATAATAACCAACAAGGATTCTCCCTCAACACCCGTTGGCATCAAAAATATTCCGGCTTTATCCTCAGACGAGAGGAAAACCATGCAGCCATCCAGCCAAAGTGCTAAAATAAACCAACCCAGGAGGATTACTCTAAATGCTTTACATGGTTGGAGTAAGACGCCAAGGTAAGATTTATATTGCAGTTTCCTGTGATAAATGTGAAGGCCAAAACAAGCTGTTTAGAAGTATCAAGGTTTAAAAGTAATTCTATAGCTATTTTTCATTACCCTTATGTTCCATTTATACTCCAAGTGAAAAGTCAAAATGACTTCTAGTTCCTAAATTTGCACCTTAATTATAGCAGAGTGACAACTCTGTTATGGTTACGGTTAAGACACGTTTTTGTTTAAAGCTCAACTCTAAAGTGTTCTAAAAATCTACAAAAAGAAAAGGAGTACTTGTGGCACCTTAGAGACTAGCCAATTTATTTGAGCATAAGCTTTCGTGAGCTACAGCTCACTGGTTAGTCTCTAAGGTGCCACAAGTACTCCTTTTTGCAAATACAGACTAACACGGCTGCTACTCTGAAACCTAAAATCTACAGTTACTCAGATTGGCTTGAAATTTGGTGTACCTCTTGGGGATGTGGGATTCTGTTAGCAATCCAAATTTGGGGCCATTGAACTAAGGGGTTTCTGACATACAGTCCCTTCTCCCAAACCCTCCCTCCAGCTTTTCTTAAAATTTACAGATTCTGGCAACCTATAATTCTGTAAACATCAAATACAGATCAAATAGAGGCTCGGCTCATCGCCCAGAATCCCAGACACTGAGGGTTACCCAAGCAGAGCGCAGGGCACCTACCAGGCCTTTGGGGAAAATCAGATGAAAACTTTACTTGAAAAAGATTTTACTTCTGCAGTTAGACATGTGACAACTCACCAATCTATCTGCACGACTAATAGATTGTGCCACACATGCATGGACAGAGGATTTAACAGATTAATAGTAAGGCTACATTTTGGTCACTGGTATTTTTAGTAAAAGTCATGGACAGGTCACGGGCAATAACCAAAAAGTCACAGCCCCGTGACTTTTACTAAAAATACCTGTGACTAAATCTTACCTGCACGGATGGGGGCGCATCCTGAAGACTGCTGCTGGGGGAAAGGGGGGTGGGGGAGCAGAGCAGGCGATCCTTCTGCTGGAGGGGGTGTGGTACAGGGTCCCACTAATGGTCCAGGCAGTGGGCGGCCCACAGCCCTCCTGCTGCTGGTCCCAGACTGCTGCTCCAGGGCAGTGCTGAGGACCGGCTGCCAGAGCAGCAGCCAGTGCAGCTGGCCCTGGGGCTTCCCCAGCTGCTGGGGTGGTCCTGGGGTCAGCTGCACTAGTGCTGCAAAATTCACAGTCTTAGTTATTAGCCTTCAAAGTTTCACACTAGCTGGATAGCTCCAGGGGATAAGCAGTAGTTGTATGAACTTGATCCACCCAGACAATGTCAGTTTGAGTCCCTCACCCCCCTCCCTTGGACAGAAATTTAGAAGAGGTTGGTGGCATATTGCTAAAATCCATCTTAGAGGTTTTATTTATTTTGGGGAGTGAAAAATGCTTGCTGGGGCAGTATGTGTGAGGCAGTGGTGAGACAGGTTAGGGTTGCATTGTGGGGAGGGGGATAAGTGGGGATGGGAGGTAGGGGAGGTGAAAGTTTGGGGGTAGCAGGTGAGGGATACATGGGGTGAATGGCATAGGGTCTAGTGAGAGAATAGGGACGGGGTACCTGTGGGTCCACATTCTCCACTTCTGTATGAGTCTAGGATCTTGGGGGGGTCCCTATCCCCCCGTGAGACTGGGTTCTGGCGGGGGGGCCTAGTCCCAGGGTGTCTGAGCCCCACTCCCTGCCCACTCGTGTGTACATCAAGATCTGAGGGCCTCCTGCCTCTTTAAAGGTATGGAGGCCCCTCTCCCTGCTCCCCCTCATGTGAGCTGGGGTAGGGAGGGTCTTGCCTCCTTGGGGGTGTCTGAGATTTGCTTCCTACCCCCTGTGCGTGTGCCCAGAATCTAGGGAATCCCTGCCCATGTTTTAGGGGCTGACCCCCTTCATGTGAACCAGATTCTGGGGAGGGGTCTAAACCATTCTCCTTGTCCCCGCCTCAGGTGAGTTGTGATCTGGGGGTCCTAATGGTCCTAATGGGAGCCATGTTCTGGGGCAGGCTTGCCTTACTGAGGCAGTCTGAGACACTTTCCCTACCCCCTTCTGTGAAGCAGGATGTGGGGAGTTCAGAACAGGCATACTCAAAGCACCAAGAACACTGAACACACCTCTGACACTGGGTTGAGGAGCTGAAGATGGGCATGCATGACGCACATCAGAAACTCTCCAGCATTGGGAATGGGGGAATGGAAACACCCACTGACATGAAGAGACCAGTTCATGTGTCTCAGAGCTATTGATTCAGGTCATATTCATCTCCTTGAGGTGTTCTAATTCAGGTGAGACCATCA
This sequence comes from Lepidochelys olivacea, assembly GCF_965140295.1. NCBI lineage: Eukaryota > Metazoa > Chordata > Testudines > Cheloniidae > Lepidochelys > Lepidochelys olivacea. The sequence continues at coordinate 164,480,287 of NC_140411.1, read as the reverse complement.
CAGTGGGATAAATGGGCCACTTTATACCTCTCTGAACCTCCTATGCTACAGGTCGATGTGTAGATGCTACACCTACTGAGAATACATGGGGTGGGAGCCATGAGGGAAAACCCAGACTGACCAGACAGTACACAGAATACAGCTTCTTTTCAGAAAGTTATGGTGGCTCTCAAAAGAACCTGGTGGTCCTCTCGTCATCCATAGGGGGAAGATTGGATTCCAAGACCAGGTCCAGTTGCAAACCTGGGTACACTGGCACATGAACATATCAGAAACATCCCCCACTCACCTTGCATATGGTGTGTGTGTGGGGGAAGCCTGGACAAAATGGGGTGGGGGGGGCCAGCTGGGAGGGCAGCCAGACAGGAAGGGACAGGGCTGGTTAGTGGGGCTGAGTGGTGGGGGGAGAAAGGTATAGGGCCAGGATTGGTAGTCCACTTGGCCTGCATGCTATCTACAACTGCAACTTTCTGTTTAAAAAAATAACCTAGGAAATTAAATAGCAAAAAAACCTTGGTTAATGAAGAGTTAAGGTTTCTCAGTGCCAGCTCATGTCCTTCCAGAGCTTCGAGTTCAGAAAAACTCAAACTGCAGAAAACCAGGAAATACAGAATTACGGTACACTGTTGCCCTCAGACATCCATAACACACATAGTAGCACTCTGACTTTTCACTGCACAGGAAAGAAGCTACCTGCCCTGCACTCAAACACTTTAGCCTACTCTCCTAACACCACCACATTTGTGAAATTTAACAACCACTACACACTTACTCAAAGGACAGCATCTGCACTTATGTTTTCCCTTACCCAGCAGCAAACCCATGGTCTGCTCTCATATCTCACTTCACTACTGACAAGTCTAATGGCAAGACCTGCTCGCTGCCCTCCCACCCCCCAGTGCCTTGCTACTGAGAAAACCTATGCAGTTTTGCAATAAAATGATGCAGACTAGCTCCGCAGGGTACACATGCTCCCCTTTCTTTTACTTGTACATATGTGGTGGGTGCAAACCTTGATTTCTTCATATCACAAGCACAGCTCTCTGTGACACTCTTCAAACTAATCCCCATCTCCTCAGCACACAAACACCTCTACCAGCCTGCACCACCTACTGCCTCCACCATTCAATACAGCTACATCTCGCACGCTGAATGCAGCTGCAGTGCATGTGGATTATTTCCAGTGGCTATTCTAGCTCCAGCGGGGCTGAGTCAAAGTTACATGGGCGTTTATGTTAACTCTGTATTTCTTGGTTTTCTGAAGTTTGAGTTTTGCTGAACTCAACATCCTGGAAGGACACAAGCTATTACTGGGCAACCTTAACTCTGCGTTAATTTATTTTTTTTGCCATTTAATATATTTTTATCCAAACACTGAACTTGCGTGTTGTTCTTGGTGCTTGTGGATGCAGCTGGTTCTATCTCTGACCCAATTCCCACAATCAAAGACAGAATCTTCAGTGGTATACACAGGTACTTCAGTGAGTGTCTTATTTCAAGTTATCAAATAGCAGGCAAGCGGAAATGTAGTCACAGAATAACTGCATGAGTTTGCAGTCAGGGGCTTCACATTCTTTTGGTTTATTTACATGCGCCACTTTGATGTGCTGTTGTTGGTGAGATTTTCTAAAATTATGTTGGAAATGTTATTAGAACATTAAAATGAAAATATCCACTGTCCCTTTTTGTGACAATAATGTAGAATGTAGTGACAGTAATGTAGACTGTGGTGGATGTTGAGCTTTTATGTAATAATCTAAGAATACAGATATGTAATAGCTTTATGAATGCTGCATGTGATCTCAGTGAGGCAGTGGGCAAAGTTAATGTATATTATGTAGGATTTTTGGACTTACGGTTGTGAATATATTGATCTAACTTAATAGAGGGCTGCTGGAAAAACAATCAGGAAAGCAATACAGTGGCTCTAGATAAGCAGCCTCCCAGCAAACGCATGGGGGGTAATTAGAGGACAATAGCCTACTTCCAGGCTCCAGCTCAAAGATACACAGCTGTTTTGCTAGTCCTGTGAGCTAACAGGTCAAAGGGTTGTACATAGTTAACAAGTGACTTAGTCTCTGGAAAGGGGGTGATCAAAAAGACTGAGCAGCTTTTAAAGGACAATCCCTGAAGAAGAGGGGTGTGAACTGTGTTATTAAGGAAACAGATATGCCACCCAGGGTTTAGTGGTCTTGGAGGTGTCTATAGGAATCTTAGACTTACCAGGATCACCATGGGAAAGATGGGTAGACTCCTGGTAAGTTAGATATGAATATAGTTACTCAGTTTATAGTTTTAAGACTTTTATTCTGAAATACTTTTGTTTTAAATAAATACTTTGCTTTAAGAAAGTTGTGTGGTCACTGTTTTAACCACTGGCCACTGTTCCTGAAGGTAACAGAACTAACGAAACTGAACGTAAATCAGGCCTGCTGAGGTAATCACAGTTGGCACCTGGGGACTACAGCGTAAGGCCCTGTCTGAGAGTGGGAGAATTGTGTGATTCCACCCCTAAAGAGGTGATGGTGAGAGGCCCGAGACCTGAGAAGGAATGCATTCCAAAAAAACCAGGTGGGCTTTGAGGTGTAGTTAGTCCAATAAATTACTCTGATAACTGTGTCCAAGACCAGGCAAGCTTGTTTTATGTTCTGCTCTTCCTGCATGTACACACAAGGATGTAAACATGCTCAGTCAAGCTTAAGGAGAAATTTGTATGAATCGTAGTTTAAAGAATTTGATGGCTTAACATTTTAGGCTTTACTTGGGATTATTCTCCAAATTGAAGATGTACAAAAACTAAAAGCATATTTGCCATAAAAGGGAGATTTTCAAAGGCACAAACCCCCAGCTCCAGTTGGGCACTTTCCTCCAACTTCTGTCTTTAAAAATCTCCCCATAAAACTTTATATACTGGGTTAATCGATAAATGGAGCTCAAGTAATTTTAAATAATTATCCCATAAATACCATTTAAAACTGGGAGGGATCCTTCAGGAGTCAGTCCTTGGTCCAGAACATTCAATATTTTCATTAATGACTTGGATAATGGAGTGGAGAGTATGCTTTAAAAATTTGCAGATGACACCAAGCTGAGAGGGGTTGCAAGCACTTTGGAGGATGGAATTAGAACTCAAAACGACCTTGACAAACTGGAGAATTGGTCTGAATTCAACAAGATAAAATTCAGTAAAGACAAGTTCAAAGTACTGCACTTAGGAAGGAAAAATCAAATGCATAACTAAAAATGGGAAATGACTTGCCTAGGCAACAGTACTGCTGAAAAGGATCTGGGGGGGGTTATAGTGGATCATAAATTGCATGAGAGTCAACAATGTGATGCAATTGAGAAAGTGGTTAATAGTATTCTTGGGTATACTAACAGGAGTGTCATATGTAAGACACAGGAGGTAATTGTCCCACTCTGCTTGTACTGGTGAGGGCTCAGCTGATGTACTGTGTGCAATACTGGATGCCACACTTTAGGAACGACGTGGACAAATAAGAAAGAATCCAGAGGAGAGCAACACAAATAAGAGGTTCACAAAACATGACCTATGAGAAAAGGTTTAAAAAAACTGGTCATGTTTAGTCTTGAGAAAAGACTAGGAGAGAACCTGGTAAGTCTTCAAGTATGGAAGGGCTGTTAAACTGGCTCATGATTAATTGTTCTTCATATCCACTGAAGGTTGGACAAGTTGTAAGGGGCTTAATTTGCAGCAAGGGAGATTTAGGTTAGATATTAGGATAGTTGAGTTCTGGAACAGGTTTCCAAGGGAGGTTGTGGAATCCCCATCACAGAAGGTTTTTAAGAACAGCATGGACAAACACCTGTTAAGGATGGTCTAGGTATATGTGCTGCCTCAGTGCAGGGGGCTGGACTTGATGACCTCTCGAGATCCTTTCCAACCTTACATTTCTGTGACTTTGTGCCATAACATAGAGACAGCTGTCTGCAAAAAGAAAAAGAAAACATTGAAGTGTTTAGTTACCTTGTTTGTCACACTCTGCCCCATTTTTTATACTTAATTTTTAAATGGCATGTCTGGTAGATTTAACAGAAGAAAAGCACAAGCAATAAGTTGCTGGGAAAGTGTAATTTTTTTAAACAGTGTTTGTCAACAAACGTCTGCAGAAGAAAGGGTAATCCAGCAGAAAATTGGCATTTCCCCCAGAAGATGCAAAGTCAGAACTGTCCAGTGGAGGTATAGATAAGAGATTCAACTACAGTTAAAGGACTTGCCCGTACAGTGGAAGGACTTTCTTAAGAGGCAGAGTAGAAACCTGGTCTTAGCAGCCAATTTTAATTTTAAAAATGTCTTTCATATATATAACATGTTTTGAAGTCAAGAATCAAGTACTGTGTTGCTCTATATCCACATATTCATTCAAGGAAAGTGTATCTAAAAATTAAAACATTTCTGTCTTTAAGAGTTAAATTTTCTGTTCAGAATATCCCATACCAAAGGTAGCCAGGGAAAGTGTGTGTGTGTGTAAAACACATCTATACCATTGTAGTTAATTGAAGCAGTAATTAAATAAGTATAACAAGAAGTCCAGTGGCACCTTAAAGACTAACAGATTTATTTGGGCATAAACTTTTGTGGGTAAAAAACCCACTTCTTCAGATGCATGGAGTGAAAATTACAGATGCAGGCATTATTATACTGACACATGAAGAAAAGGGAGTTACCTCACAAGTGGAGAACCAGTGTTGACAGGGCCAATTCATCAGGGTGGATGTAGTCCACTCCCAATAATTGATGAGGAGGTGTCAATTCCAGGAGAGGGGAAAGTTGCTTTTGTAGTGAGCCAGTCAGTCCCTATTCAAGCCCAAATGAATTTTAGTTCTGCAGTTTCTCTTTGAAGTCTGTTTCTGAGGTTTTTTTGTTCAAGTATGGCTACTTTTAAATCTGTTATAGAATGTCCAGGAAGATTGAAGTGTTCTCCTACTGGCTTTTGTATGTTACCTTTCCTGATGTCCGATTTGTGTCCATTTATTCTTTTACGAAGAGATTGTCTGTCTGGTTTGGCCAATGTACATGGCAGAGGGCATGGCTTGCACATGATGGCATATATCACATTAGTAGATGTGTAGGTGAATGAGTCCCTGATGGTGTGGCTGATGTGGGTGGGTCCTCTGATGGTGTCACTAGAGTAGATATGGGGAGAGAGTAGGCAACGAGGTTTGTTACAGGGATTGGTTCCTGGGTTAGTGTTTCTGTGGTATGTTGTGTAGTGGCTGGTGAGTATTTGTTTCAGGTTGAGGGGCTGTCTGTAAGTGAAGACTGGCCTGCATCCCAAAGTCTGTGAGATTGGGGGATCATTTTCCAGGATAGGTTGTAGATTGTTGATGATGTGATAGAGAGGTTATAGCTGGGGGCTGTATGTGATGGCCAGTGTGTTCAGTTATTTTCCTTATTGGGCCTGTCCTGGGTACCCATCTCGCTCTGTCAATCTGTTTCCTCATTTTCCCAGGTGGGTATTGTAGTTTTAAGAATGCTTATAAAGATCTTGAAGGTGTTTGTCTCTGAGGGATTGGAGCAAATTCAGTTGTGTCTTAGGGATTGGCTGTAGACCATGGATCATGTGATGTGTCCTGGATGGAAGCTGGAGGCATGTAGGTAAGTGTAGCGGTCAGTAGGTTTCCAGTATAGGGTGGTGTTTATGTGACCACCACTTATTTGAACGGTAGTGTCCAGGAAGTCTCTTGTGTGGACTAGTCCAGGCTGAGGTTGATGGTGGGGTGGAAATTGTTGAAATCCAGGTGGAATGCCTCAAGAGTCTCCTTCCCATGGGTCCATATAATGAAGATGTCATCAGTGTAGCTCCAGTAGAGGAGGGGCGCTAGGGGACGAGAGCTGAGGAAGCACTGTTCTAAGTCAGCCATAAAAATGTTGGCATACTGTGGGGCCATGCGGGTACCCATAGCAGTGCCGCTGACTTGAAGGTAAAAGTTGTCCCCAAATCTGAAATGGTTGTGGGTGAGGACAAAACCACGAAGCTCATCCACCAGGTGTACCGTGGCTTGATCAGGGATACTGATCTTAACAGCTTGTAGTCCATCCTCATGTGGAATATATTTATAAATAATTATACTATACAGTACCTTTCAAAGAAGAATTTGTGGAAGTGAGGTATTAAAAGCAGTTGAATTGTATCTCTGTTTTATTTTTAAGGAGAATAAACTTGATTCCTCTGAAGACAGACACGTCAAACTCAACACACACAAATCTAGTGTCCACACCTTCCTCCTCAGAAGCAATTCAACATGGTAAGCCACTTTCTGATCATAATATATAAGATTCGCTGCTCAGCCATTTCATTCCAAATTACATTATTATGGATCTTTGACTAGTTTGGTAAATATGAAAATTTTAGTTCAAACATGAATACAGAGGGATTAATGACAAATTCAGAAACTTGTGTCTCCAACTCAGTTTTGGAAGCTGCGGCTTAACAGTATTTTGGACAATATAAAGTGAGTTATTGTTCTCAGTCCAGTTGCTAGTGGACAGATGTCCACATTAGTCATCAGCAACACAGTTGATGTTAGTTAGAATCTTGGCTGTCAGTCTCAACACCCAGGCATTGAGTTATTCACCTCCACTTCAGACTGGTGGGTTTTACGAGCCAGTTTTCACTGCTGCTCCTGCATGATGCCTGTACAGTGGATAAAGGACTTTGGTATACAGGGCTGTCAACTCAGCATCTTTCATGCATGCTAAATTAACTTTTAATTTTTTTTAAATGAAAAATAATGAACAAGAAATCAAACTAAGTGAATTTCATTATTTCCCAATATTTCAGAGATACCTTCTCCCTCTGATGATCCTGTGCACAATCCCCCAGCATCTAAACGTCCCAGAATTGATGAAACTCCTGTCTCGGTATCTCCTGAAGACCAAACCAGCTGTAGTTCAAACAACTGAAGACCAAAATTTCAATAAACTCACTGTCTGGGGGCAGTGCAACTAGACCAGAAAGTAAATTCCCTTTCTGCAAGTGATAGAGAGCCTCAACTGCTAAATAGAGTATTAAGGGGGTTTAACATAAGGTGTTGTGAAGGAGGGTATCTGCAGCAGAAAAGACTGATTTTCTGCAAAAATCCTGTTCTGGGGAAGTGAAAATAGTTGGAACTTAACTCTGCTTGTATCGGCCCTTGAACACTGCTTTCTAAACCAAGTAGTGTCAACTGCATGATAAAGCATAGTGTTTGTAGGCAATATTGGTATAGAAATGTCTTGACAACCTAACAGTCTCCTTCATAATCATCTCATTGATATTTTTAAAGTATTAAGTCTTCCAGCAAGTCTATGTCTTGCAAAAGAGTGGGATTTTTAAGGATTTGTCTGTCTTCATAGTGTTTTAATGTGGCTAACAACTGTTTAACTGAGGCAATTGACTTCTACATTGCACAGTTAAGTTTATCAGTTCACAAGATAATTATGCACTCTGACTTTCATTCCATTTGGATGTTTAATGTTTATGTGCTCCACACTTGAAAATGCAGTGCAATATCAGTGGTATAATTGAAATAAAAGTCAAACTCATAACTGCAAGGAAGTGAAAAATATTTTTGTTTAAATGTTATGGGCATTCAACAATAGAAACAGATTCGTCTGTTCATTCTCTGTATTAAAAAATTGCAGGCATGAGGTTTTCTAGGGACAGCAAAGGATTGCGATATATATGTTGAGATTACTGGTTTTCCCCGTTTTTCCATAATCCAAAACCTGCTCCCTTAGCAAAAAATAAATACGTAAAACCAATGTATGTTAAGGTTTTAATTTGTTTGTTTTTGCACTTAGTGCTCTTTGTGTACGTAACATGAGACCTTAGGTTTGGAAACAGTGAAATCAAAATGGAACTATTGTGAAACCTACTACACTTCAGAATGTTCAGCCCTGGTGGTGAAGGTTGGAGAAGGAGCAAGGGAGTACTTTGTAACATGCCTTCCCTGTTTAAAAGAAAATGTAAGATAATGGTTAAATAAGTGAAAGTCCCTTTTAATTGACTTAAACTGCCACTTAAAACCCTTTTTCAGGTAATCTCTTCTGGTTAAGCCTCTGCTTCCAACATTTGAAGTGTTAATGTACATAGTTGGAAAAAAAAAAGTTCCAAATTCATATTAAAGCTTTTTTCTACCTATACTGTTCCCTGGTTTTGGTTGTTTCACTATAAAATTGTTTTTAAAATATGTAATTTACTTATTGCTTATTTCATGACTGCATGAGAAACAACTAATTCAAAAAGAGGCAAATTAAAATGAAAGTTCTTCAGAAATGGGTTGAATAAAATAGTGTTCATATGGAAGAAATGTTACTTAATAAATTCTTGTCAGTGAGACAGTGTTAAGCAGATGCTAAAGTACTTTGCTGAATCAGGGTCTATTGAACATTTCTGTTGAAGTTTGATATATACAAACGGGGGGGAAACATCTTACTTGCATTTCTGCTCAGGATCTTTGAAGAAGAGGATGGGGCTGAGCTTATTAGATTTATCCAAATCTTGAGCATCCTAAAATAGGAAATGGAAAGAAGATACTACCAAACTAGGTCAGATGTTCACACAGTCGATTAAAAATATTTTTAAAGATCCCTACCAATGGTGACTGATAGACATTTACATCTAAAGTCCTCTTTGCTATTTATGTTTTGGTTTTTTTTTGCTCAGTTTGGGCCATGAAAACACTAGTCATCTCCACTTTCTGGTTTCCGTATACAGTGACCAATATAGTGCTGCAATATTTGGGTTGTGTGCGCTGCAAGGGACAGTTTAAATTCAAACCCTTATAAACATTAATTGAAATATTTTTCTGCAGTTTTATAAAACCTGATTTTAAACAAAGTAGGCTACCCTCTACACTGAGGACTGGTAAGTAATAATGGGTAATACTATTCACTTCATCTTCATTTTTGCTGTGGTTTAAAAGAGATGTGTGCTCAAAGACCATTGCACTTAAAACCATATAAGCCAGATATGGAAAAGAGTTACTGGTTGTAGATTAGCCAGCCAGCTCATTGTTAATGCTTTCTCTAGTCTAATCATAAGTGTCACAAGAAATAGGGCTTCTGCCACTTCCCTTTGAAAACTATTCCACATCTTGACTGGAAGCTTTTCCTGGTGTTTGTTCTACATTTACTGTTTTTATAATTTCATCTCATTATTCCTAGTAGTTCCCTCTTGCCACAATACTTCCTTTGTTTTCTTGTTTACTGCCCTTAGTTACTGGTAGATTGTTGTCTCCCCTCTCTTCCTCTTTGCTCAGCAAAGTCATATGTATTTAGCTCTTTTAATCTTTTCTCATAAAACCAGGTCCCACATCATTTTTATTGCTCATCTCTGAACAGCAATAATAATACATTCAAATAAGTACCATCCCTTTTTATTTTTTGACACAGTACTATATTACGATGATTTCTTTTCACATTTAGATACCTCCCACATCTGTTTTACAGAAGTAAATTGTTGGTAAGTTCATTAGCCAGTTCTTTCCATTCCTAATTATGTATATCAACTGGACTAGCTGATTCATATATTTCATATTTAAGTAATTTCTTATTGGCAGTCTGTCAGTACATCATCGAATATCAGGGTTGGAAGGGACCTCAGGAGGTCATCTAGTCCAATCCCCAATTTTTGCCCCAGATTCCTAAATGGCCCCCTCAAGGATTGAACTCACAACCCTGGGTTTAGCAGACCAATGCTCAAACCACTGAGCTATCCCTCCCCCCCAAGACCTTTTTCGAGGTCTTCCATATGTCCAAGTCATCCATTCACCTTACTGGTTGATTACCAGTTTAATCTTTGTGTTGAACAAGATGATGGATTTTTTCCACTAGGCTGCTGAATACCATTCAGTTGTGGATAATATAATAACAGTGTGAAGAATAACTTGTCCAGAAACACAGGCATGAGAATTCTAAGCAAAAAGTGAGGGTTAGCTGTCCTCTGGATATCACTGTTCTTCATCTTGGGGGATGTGGGGAAAAGATATTGAAGCTAGCAGTATAAAACAACAAAACAACATGGTGGATTAAGAAGAGTTGTGGGATTTTAGGACAGTAAACAATTTTATCTCTGATATATGTGCTTCCAAAAATATTGGTTCTGTTACCAACAAGAGCTTCCTCCTTACAGTTAAATATAGTGACGGGGGAGGAGATGTTTTTATTTTCTGATGAGTAGCATCTCATGTAGCTCACAGAACAAGTATTCCCTCTCCAACAACACATGCAATTTTAAAAAATAGAATATTTTTATTAGAACAAGTGAACTATGTAAATGACTTTCACTTAAGTGTTCTATATGCCAAGACATAAGTAAGGCTACATGGGTCAAACGAAATACATTATACAGATTTAAATAAGTAAAATAAGAAATGGAACAAAATATAAACAGTGCAACAAAACTCTGTTAAGGAGAAAAGGTTGACGCTAGATGGCTACCAAGACCCACTTATATTTTCAGGAATAAATAAGCATAATTTTTTAGTTAGTTAGTTTTTCCTTCATGGCTAAAATTTCCCACATTTTCCTAAACCCAGTTTTCAAGCTTTGACTTTTCTCCGGTCAACAGTAACTTGCAATAGCTAGTAACAAAAGACATGGTTTTTTTCCATTTTAGAAAAAAAATATTACCTATTCCTGTTGGGTTAATGAAGATACTCAAGGTTATTTTATAAATGGCCGAGTGAAGTGAGGTCTTATGCTCAACTCGATGGCATTTTTTGTTTGGCTGTAATTTTGGAATGCAATATCTGATCAATTCCAAAATTTCAGGGAATGTTTTTGATATCAATGGTTAGAACCCTAGTTATTTTGCTGAAAACCAGAAGGGAGAAATGAGGAACACATGGAGTCCATTGCATCTGGTTAAATACACTTAGCCTTATTGACCTTGTTGAAGCTTATTTCTACACTGGGTCCACGTGACTTGTGCCCACAAACCCGTTCTTTCCAAGCCTGCGCTTGCAAGACACTGTGATTTCTAGGGGCATATCCAAGGTTCTTAGTGCCTTTGTTAGCTGTAGCTGCCCTAGGGCTTGGTTCATAATGCATTTTTGGAGACTTTCTGTCCAACCCACCATACTTGACTGGAAGTGCTCTTGGCCTGCCAAGCCATTTTTTGGGTGTGCACAATCCTTATAACTGGAGACAACACCATGTATCCAGCACTGATAGAAGACCTTCTCCTGCTTGCACTTTCACTCCTATTTCAGGAATCTGGCAGAGCAGCTGTGAGGTGCTGGTGGACATTACTGCAGTGGTATCTGTTTTATCGAAAGCACTTCTCGGAATGGGGTATAGCCATGGCATCTGCAACCCAGTTGATGCAGTTCATGCCTGTTGCCATAGCTGCAGATTCACAATATGTCGATTGCAAAAAGAAAAGGAGGACTTGTGGCACCTTAGCGACTAACCAATTTATTTGAGCATGAGCTTTCGTGAGCTACAGCTCACTTCATCGGATGCCATCAGATGGCATCTGATGAAGTGAGCTGTAGCTCACGAAAGCTCATGCTCAAATAAATTGGTTAGTCTCTAAGGTGCCACAAGTCCTCCTTTTCTTTTTGCAAAGACAGATTAACACGGCTGTTACTCTGAAACCTGTCAATATGTCGATTGACACTTCTGGAGCAGGGCCACAAGCACAGACTGGTGGGACCGCATTGTCATGTGGACCTGGGATGACCAGCAGTTGTTCCAGAACTTTCTCATGAAGAAGCAGATGTTCCTAGAGCAGTTTGCATGGGGGGAGACCAGGCAGGTCCAGAGGCAGATCATTATAGCCATCTAGAAGCAGGCTATCCCCAGAGTGCTACAGGTCTATGGCTAACCATTTTGGTGATAGCAAGTCAACTGGGGTGGGGTTGTACTGATGGAGGTTTGTGAAGCGATCAGAATAATTGCTGGCTTTGAGATAATGGGCTTTCCACACTGCACTGGGGCTACTGATGGGACTAATGTGACCATAACTTGTTCTTTGGAAAGAGCACATAAGCACATAATGGTCCATAGTTCAAAACAATGCTTGATGGCAGCCGTTAACACCTTCCAGCACAAGAATAGCTACCTTCCTCCCCCACCCCAATCTCAGCTCTACCATTCATCCCAATGCAGTTTAAAAGGTTGACACTCTGAATGATTTATCTCCCAGATAGAAAGAAAGGATGTAAGAATGGAGGGGGCATGCAGGAAATGGGGCACCCTGGCCTGGGGCAAGAAGGGAATGAGGTTATACAGAAGCCCTGAGATGCGGGGTGGGGGATACAGGAGGAATCCCTGAAATAGAGGGAGAATGACACAAGCAGTTTGGGGGCAGCAGGAGGGAGATGGAAGAATGCAAGGAGCCCCTGGTGTGTGCAATGCTTGTGGCCTACAGAAAAGCATGTGCCCCTTCTCTTTTTGTTCTGGGAAATTATAACTTTGTAATGTTTTGGCCAGTTCCACTAATATATAACCTCACAGATTGTTGCTGACTACATATAAAGGTTTCCTGATTTGCCAGTGAATTTGGCTTCCTCCTGTTGGAATTTTTCACTGAACGCCAGAGGTATATGTACCTAAACAAAAAATATATACTGACACATTTTAAAAAATGGTTTATGGTATCTATATACTATAGCTGTATTTGATTTATTGGCATTATGAGTTGCCAGCTTGTTTGGCAGTCCTATTTAATAAGAGGCAGCTTGGTGGTATGTTTTAAGTTATAACATACAGAATACACTGTACTGTATTAAGCCACTCCTGCTTTTCACACCATTCACTTTTCCTCTCATTTATTACATTCCATTTATAAAGAACTGTTCTGTCACTGTTCAGATGCTCTGGAATGTTGTTACATGGCAATAGCAAACTTGTGATAGGATTGGTTGTCATAACTTACATAAATAGATTAATATTATAGTTAGTTATCGAGTTGGAAATACGGCATTTCAAAATTTAATGTAGAAGGGCTAGATTTTTGAAAGTGCCTAGAACTTAATTGGGTCCAGATTAAAATGCTGAGCACTATTGAAAATTTGGCCCAGAGTAACCAAAGATTATTTACCAAACTCATAGATAGCCCAGGAATTTTATTTCAAGTAATTGTATTGTATTGTTTAAGAAAATAAATAAAAAGGCATCTGGAAAATGCTGAAAAATTAGTGCTTTTCTAATCTGGAGGATTACAGGTAAATGATGGCTAGTCTCCATTTGTCTCTAATTGAAGTCTTGTGTATCACACGTTACTAATCATGGCTTTGACTAACTCATGTACACCCATAGATTATACTGCACTGTTTTCCAGCACAGGAGATGGAGAACAATGCTGCTTCTCTCTGCTACTATCACTCCTCATATGGAGAGAAGGGAGGTAATCTTGGGATTTGAGCTTTGTTAGCGTGGTACTCGGCATGCTTCTCCCTCATCCTTCACTAATCAGAGAGGAGGCAGCTGCACTGGCAGGCAGAAAGATTCTCCTAGGAGCCGACTCAGCTCCCTCTCTATGCCCCCTTCTGGCTCTGAGTACAGAACAGAGAATTCAATCAGGCAGGCATGAGACTGAGCCCACCTGCCCAGCAGCAGTTCTTGCTTCTTCTTACCTTACCTGTTAGGGAGGTCCAGATGTGAGAAGCAGACTGGATCTTCCTGCAGCAGTTTTCAAACTGTGGGCACGACCCCCTTTTAATGGGGTCACCAGGGCTGGTGTGGATGAACACCTCTTGTATATTCATCACCGTCTTCATAAAAATTGAACAATTTGCACTGAACGCCATGTGACATGGTAGAGTATCACAAGGACATTAGCACATCTTTCTGTTCCCTTTACTTGAGGTACACAAGAGATGTTCTGGTGGTGATGGTGATAAATCCTGTAAACAATCCCTCGCAGACTTTGGGCCCAAAACATTGGTCACTGATAGCTCTGCCTTGGTTCTTGCACAAGACAATGTTTTAACAATATTTGAATTGCAAGCTTATTGCCATTGACCATGCTGTTGCAACGCAGGTTGTGTTTAACTGTATGGTAAAAGGTTGCAATTTCCTATGTGTTGTAACACCACACTATGCTACAATTCTGTCACTTCTAGTGTTTGTAGTCACCAAAAATTTGCTAATGGTTGTCATACTTTTGGCCTGTGTGCTTTCTTATGTCTATCAGTTGCTGTAATGCTGCCTTACATCAGTCTCACCTCTATGCCCAATAGCAAATTCATGTACAAAAGGCTTTACCAGAACTATCTCTGGTATATTTTCTTTCTCATTGACCTTTATATCTATACAGTCTCATTTTTTCTTATTTAAGCCCAGGACTGTCTGAAGTTCTTGCTGTTTCATTTACCCTTCTGAATCTGTTTACCTGATGTGTGTAAATGGTGCTGGAGCTAATGTTAGCTGCTAGGTAGGCAAAATTTCCATTTATTAATTCAATTTAAGTAGGTACATTGGCTCAGTAAATCATGGAATTGATTCTGTACTACATTGTCTAGTTTTAGAAACTTAATATCATTGGAAAATAAGGTAATAAAAACTTGCTTGCAATATTTTCAGAGGGATATTATTTTTAATATGTCAAAATACAGGATCTTGTGCTAATTTAGTATGGGGCAGGCAATTTTTTAATCTAAATAAGTTATAATATGGGACTGTTGGCAGCCCTACACTAAGGTATGTTTTAGCGGAAGAGGGGTTGGTGGGTGAGGAACTGGAGAGTAGAAATTTGGAAGGAGGGGCAAGGGAGGTGGTGTCTGGGGAGCAGGAGGTGCTTGCAGTCTTTTTGGCGGTAGGGTATTGAAGGAAACTTACACTGATAGGAAGCTCTCAGCCTTATGAGGATCCTCCCACATGAGCACAGGAATCTTGGTGATCCATTACACGTGTGTTATTTCTCCTCATCTTCCAAGCATAGAGGCTCCTCTTTTTCCACCCCACCCCAGCCTCTCTTTGTGGCTTCACAGTGTGCTTACCAGCAGGTGAAGCTGTTCAGAAGATGGACTCCCACTCTATTCCTCAGTGTTTCACCTCTGCTCGAAGATAAGAAACAGGAGGTTCCTCTGGGCCCGTGGGTTTCAACCTGCAGTCCGCGGACCCCAGGAGGGTCCGCAGACTTTGTCTGAGATTTCCATTTGAACATTTTTGTGGGTTTGCAAATGAAAAAAGCCACTGCTCTAGGCGTCGCCTCTCTCTAGCTCCAGGCAGGAGCTTTTTCCATTACACTTTTTTCTATTCTTCTCCCTCTCCTTGGTGTCCTCCTCCCCTGCTGTGGGGAGAGGATTTTGAGAACAGGAGTCTGCAGAAAACGGTTATTTGAGGACACATCTGGCCGTGTAGCAGCCCAGCTAAGATCAAAGTGGCTCTAGCACACACCCCAGCTGCACATTACTGCACCAGTTGCCCCCACTCTCCCACGCTGTGGCAGGCAAGCTGAAAGCTGTTTGGGGCGGAGATTCAGCGAAACCTGGCATTTTGGAAGTGTCAGGCCAGAGGTCCTTGGCTGTTTCTCTGTTCTGACTGGGGTGAAAAGTGGCACGACCCAGGAAAGTCTTCAAGAGCCCGGTAAGCCGAAGGGCAGGAAATATAGGCGCCAACTTTGTGGGTGCTCAAGGGCTCAGGCACCCACCTAGGGTGACCAGGTGTCCGGTTTTTGACCGGAACACCCGGTCGAAATGGGATCCTGGTGGCTCCGGCACCGCAGACCGGGCCGTTGACTGTCTGGTTGGCAGCGCTGTGCAGAGGGGCTGGCAGGCTCCCTGCTAGCCTCCGTGCTGCACTGCTCCCAGGAAGCAGCCAGAGTCATCCCCTCCCGCACCCTAGCCCCCTGAGCCAGCCCAGTGAAAATGAGCAAGTGAGTGAGGGTGGGGAGAGTGAGCAACGGGGGAGGGGGTGAAATGGAGTGACTGGGGGCGGGGCCTCAGAGGATGGGCAGGGCAGGGGGCGGGGCAAGAGCATTCGGTTTTGTGTGAGTAGAAAGTTGGCAACCCTACACCAACCGGGGGGAAAAAAGGGGGTGCTCAGCACCTTCAGGGCTGGATGAATCTTTTGTGGGCCCCAGCACCTGGTCCATGGCCTGCCCCCCGCTCCACCCTGACACCCCCCTCCCCCCAAGGCCCTGCCTGCCACTTGCACAGGGGTGGGAGCAAATAGGAGGGAGCACCCACTGGCAAAAACAAAAGTCAGGGTCTGTGGCAGGAAAGACCCATGATGCAGGACCCCTCAGCCCATTCAGACTGCCACAGTAACCAGGTGTTTCTTCCCTAGGTGTTCCAGAAAGGGCTTTAGCAGCACTTGGCATCAACTCCCCTCGTCCCCCCATCCCTTTTATTGGTTTTGTCATCCCCTCTCCCTCTGAGGGAAGCTCTGATTCCCACAGACTCTGAAACCAAAACCCCACGTGGGGTGCTAGTTCCCCTTACATCACAAGGCAGCCCGAGGGCTCCAAGTACAGATCCTGTCCCTCAAACTCTCTGTGGCACGTGGGTTTGTACAGCATGGCCAAACCTGCCATTTCCCCAAACTTTTCATGTTCCTTCCACTGGCTTTTCCTGAGGAAGTCAGCAGAGCGGGCTGGTCCATACTGCTAATTAACCCTCTATTCCCCAGGCTCCCTCAAGTGTGGCCTAGTCCAGTCCTTTCTCTTACTGCTGCTTTCTCTGATTTTTCCTTTCTCAGGATACATGAGTGATCTACCTCATTCATTTACCCAGCAAATCTTCTGTTTGGCTGGCTCGTAAGTCTGTGTATCCCTGTCTCTTTTTTTACCATGCCTGCTGGTTGCTTTACTTACCAATGCTGCCAGCCTGCATATGCCAGTAGACCACCAAAATAGCTGGAATATGCAGGTGGCGGTGTGATTAAGTCTTTCTCCCTCCAGGTTCTCCATGTGTGTTAGATCAGCCTACGCTGCCATTTTCATTGAGCCTGACAGCAGCTTTCAACCAAGTGGCATTGCTGAAAGTTTACTTGTTCTTTCCATCAGCCTTCCAGTTCCAGTGAATGATCTGAAAGGCTGTGATCTAGCACTAAAAGTTCAATATTAAGGGAGGAGAGTGCATCATTTTGTTGCACAGCTGTAAAACCAGTTCAGGAAAACTTTAAAGCTCACAGAGCATTACTGCAGGAACAAGGGGCTTCCTGTATAAGTATTCATGCCCAGCTCTGTTCTTTCCCCCTCTCACCCACCTATCCACCCTGCCAGCTCCTGCTTCTTTAAATTTTTTTTTTTTTTAAAGAAGGCACTTCAAGGGGCAGGACATAGATAGGGCAATAACAAAACAGGTAGCTGTGGAAGCAGAATCTTTACAGCTGCGTGGCTCAGTACGCTGAGTTGCTCAACCATTTCTGAGGAGTTTAATTCAAGCCCTTCCATAAGATGCCTTTGTGTACCATGACCAAAAAAGCACCCCAAAAGCAAAGAAGAAGAAGAAAAAGTCTTCTACCATTTTTCTCTTTAGAACTGAGTTTTCTTCCAAAGTTTTCAAGATTCCCAAGTCAAATTAAAAAAATATATATCCACATAAGGGCTCTCAAAACCATCTGAGAGAATCTTCCTGTAGATTTTGAAGTTCCCCTTCTCCATTCATCCTCCTACCCCACTTTTCTCTAGATCAGTAAAAGGCAGTGGAGGGCAACATTACAAACCATATTTTAGCAGAAACAATTACTCCTTTTCCTGAGTTGTTTTTTTTTTTTTTTTTTTTTTTGGGGTGTTCAAGACTCTTTCTGGGAGGAAGTAATGACAAATTCACCCACTATTTATTCTGTCCAGGCTGATTGACTGGTGCAAGGTCCATTTCTGCCTAAACTCCAGGACTTTCTGATAGAGATTTCTCCACAGGATTTTCACTGTCCTTCAAGGAAACCTGTCCTCATGGGCCATTTTGCCTGTGTCACCAATACGAGTACTTTGCAATGTTGCAGAGCCATTTCCAACTCCAGGCAATGCCCTTAGGCTTTTGCCCTGTTCTCCGTTTTTTCACCATTTTGATGGTCTGTCTCATGTCCATTCTACAACAGGAAGGCAATAGATTACTTGTTAATAGCCCAACCATATGAGAGAACGTCTGTACATAATGACCAGAACTTTCAACTTCTTGAGTCCCTTGGCTTCTTCATAATTTATTGCAACTGTGAAAATGTAAATAGATAAAACCTAGAAAAAATGCTTAAAACCCATAATTTTTGCCTGTGAAAGTTTAAATTGGTAAATGAAAAATGCTTAAAAGCAAACATTGAGATCTGTTGAAATTATTTAAAAAATTGAATTCTAAATTCTTATATTGTTTGTTTACAATAGTATCGACTGTGTGCTAGTCCCTTACCAAGTCCTCTTTAAGGACATTTTGTGCTTCAAGGGCTTCCCAAAATAAGGCGTCTAATTATTAAAACTGCCACCTACATTTGAGCAAAATGACCTGGAACCTCATAGACTTACAGACTTTAAGGTCAGAAGGGACCATCACGATCATCTAGTCTGACCTGCACATTGCAGGCCACAGAACCTCACCCACCCACTCCTGTAATAGACCCTAACCTCTGCCTGAGTTACTGAAGCCCTCAAATCATGGTTTAAAGACTTCAGGTTACAGAGAATCCACCATTTACAGTGAGACATTTTGCCTTCTATAGCATGAATATTCAGGAGAGCTCATAGATTTCTTGTTTGAATCTAAAACCTGTCCACAAATCTGAGTGTTTTCAAGGGATTCTGAGAACCTGAATTTCATGGTGCTCTTAAAAGGACAAGAATACCATTTTGTTTTTCCTGGTAGCAATTACATGGAACAGAAAAAATATTATGTTGATGGGGGAGGGAGCTTTATTCATCTGGAATCCTTGTGTCCAATTTTTTCCCAGATAAAGTGAGTCTCAGGCCTGCAACAGATTTTTTCTATTTTGCCTCTCTTGTGATCCAAGCCCTTCCACATGCATGTTTTAGATATGGTTAGGGTTGCAAATTGTGTTTACACAAAGTATTCCTAAAAAAAAATGGGATGTAATTTTATAATTAGACAGGTGACCAAGGAAGGAGTGCAAAGCATCCATATTCACCATTTCTAGATGGATAAATTCAGGAGCTTGTCAGGCCTATACATTTTTATAAAAGATCCCCTTCCTGAGAGAACTCACTCAGTCAGGCATTTGGTCATTTCCTGAGTAGAACAGTGTAGTACTTCATTCAAGTAATTTTGCCTTCTGGCTACCTGGTTTTCAGTGCATTTTTTTTATTGCTTTCAAATAGCTATGTTGTTGTTGTCTGTTCTGAGTTTTGGACACATGGCTCTGCAGTCTCTCTCTTGGTTTGTAACCCTTCATGTAGAGGTGAAGGAAGAAGAAAGAAAAAAGACAAAAATAAACAAACATCCTCAACTAAAAGGTGCTTTTTCTTTGTTCGCTTTTCTCTATCTTTTAAGCTTCCGTCATTTGTGGAGAGTTTAGTTTTTACTGCTGCCTACATTCCAGTTGTCTGGGGATCACTGAACACCAGGTGTCCATGAGGGAGAAAAGTAAAATTTACTTACCCTTCTGTGATTTGTCCTTTTCCGAAATGGGCACCAGGTGCCAATGAGACACCATTCAGGGTGTCACCTAATTTGCATTACCTTTTAGTTGGCGGGAAATATGTTAATCCTTCCTTTTGAATCCCTTCCTTTTTCCTTTTTTTTTCCCCCCCTTTTCTGCAGAGAGAGATGGAGAGAAATATTGGGATTGCCTTATATTGGGATCTTGTTTTGGCGTAAGTATTCATATCCATTTTTGTAATATAAAGGAATATGTAGATTAACCATCCTGCTTGGCTATAGCTAATCTTTCATTATTGATCAGAATTTATAGTTCCCTTTCTCTGGTAGAGCAGTGAACTGGGGAGTTAGAGAGACAATCCGCTCTCTGATAAGCTCCACTTGCTGGTACTATGTTGCAAAGCTAGAGAGAGGTGTGGAAAAGGAAAAGCTCCTCTGGTCTTGGAAGGCGAAAAGGAATAACTTAGTTGTTATGGAACACTCAGGGCTGATGGCACAAAAGGGAGAAGGAAAAATTACGGGAAGGTAAGTAAATTTTACCTGTCTCTTCTCCTCCAGTTTTGCTGGCAAAGTTACTCTACTGGATCTATAGCTGCATGGGTCAGACACTTCTTCACATAAGTAGAAAATGATCACCTCTGCAGTGCAGAGCTTTCATTGTTATAAGTTACCATCGGACACCTCTATACAGAGTAATATTTAAGTGATCTTACTACCACATTTTTCTTCTTCCTGCATTGACTTCTTTCCTCCTCTGGGTTAGATGTCACTGTGTTAGGCCTTGTCTGTGTGCAAATTTTGCAGTGTTTCACTGAAACCAGTGAAAAAGGATGTGTGGACACTCTGATTTTGGTTTGAGTGGCTTATTTCAGTTAAGCTTAGAGCTGTACATAATTGCCTAATGATAAACCTGATGTAAATGGAAGTGAAGTGTCCACATACCCTTTGGCACTGGTTTAAGTAAGCAGGTATAAAATCACACTTTTTAACCTCATGTGGTGCACCACTGTCTGTACCCTCAGGTAGTGGGGGCTGCAGGAACCTTGCTATTCCTCTCTCTGTTGCTAACACCAGTGGAGCTGTACCACTTGGAAATATTTGGGGTAGGGTGGGAGTCTAAGGGCTAGTCTACACGAGAAGTGCTGCCGTGGCGCAGCTACACATCGGTGCAGCTGCACTGCTGTAGCGTGTCTGGTGAAGACGCTCTATGGCAGTGGGAGAGAGCTCTCCCGTTAGTCCAACAACTCCACCTCCACAAGAGGTGGTAGCTATGTCGGCAGGAGAAGCTCTGTTCACATAGCGCTGTCCACTCTGGCCACTAGGTCGGTATAACTTATGTCGCTCACGTCACGCACACCCCTGAGCGACATAAGTTACACCAAAGTATGCAATAGTGTAGCTCTCGCCTGAATGTGGACCAAGCCTTTGGGGAAGAACACGTGGATTAAACCTGCAGGTAGAAGAGATGCATTACGTGACTTGACACTGCAGTATTTAAACTCAACATTTGTAAGTCTGACCATATGAAGTTTTGGTATCTCTGACATATGATGAATTATTACAAAAAGATAACTCCTGGGAATCAATAACAAGCAAAAGTAGTCGTTCTTTCACGTGCAATAGTTACATAAAACTTTCTACAATTACAGTATTTTGTCTTGATATAAATGCTGAATGCTTTTGTTTCATGATGTGCAGTATAATGTACAATAACAAATAAAGGTGAGTTATTGTTGGTTACAAGTATTTTTCTTGAATATTAAATACTACATAGTTACAGAAAGTATATTTATTATAATAATAACAGCACCTTGCATTTATACCATGTCCTTCATCCAAGAATCTCAAAGCACTTTACAGACCATTAATATGCATTAGTGGCTGTGATTATTGCTTTGAATATTAGCTATTTGTAATAGATAAATAGATTTTAAGATTAATAAATTTTAGGGCCAGAAGGAACCATTAGATCATTTAGTTCTAGTCTGAGCTCCTATGTAACACAGGCCACAGAATTTCACCCAGTACACAGTTTGTCACATGGTATTGTTTCTGCTATTTGATTGCATATTCCCAGAACCTCAAACAGCTTTCAAAATGACCTTGTAATCTTGCAGAGGTTGTGAATATTGTCAAAGTAAATTCTGTCTTTTATTCAAATGATATTTGCAAATGCCTTTTAACCTACTTGTAGTTCCACCAACTCCCATTAAAGTTCACGGGAGTTGAGAGCACAGGATTTGGCGTGCTTTTTGCAACATTATTAAAAAGGGATTCTTTGACATGGTTGACTAACTAGAAAAAAAGTGATCGTGATGTTAGACTATGTAATTGCTCCATAATTTACAAAAAGAAAAGGAGGACTTGTGGCACCTTAGAGACTAACCAATTTATTTGAGCGTACGCTTTCATAAGCTACAGCTCACTTCATCGGCAGCCGATGCTTCAGGCTGCTACTCTGAAACCTGTCCTTAATTTACAGTTTTTTTATCTTGTGTAGAATAATTTAAAATGCGTTTGTTGAGATTGTGCTCAAAATCCACATGCTAAAAATCATAACAAACTTTTGTTATGCCCATAGCACTCATAAATTAAAGCAATTAAGTTGTTTTTCTTTGTTTCTTTCATAATAATTCAAAGCCATTAGTTCACATACTGGAGTAATGGAGGGACTTTAAAACTTCACTTTAAACCATTTTGGATTATAGGACCACAAAAGAGCATCTGACGTTACTATTTTTTCCTCAGAGCTACTAGAACTAAAAAAAAGCCACAAGGACTATTTTCAAATTTGTAAAATAAAATCACTTCTGATCAGAGCAGTCAGGATTCAGCCTGAAGTGAATTTTTACATATGAGCTACAAATCCACAAAAATAGGGTTTGCAATAGAAAGACTGATGCAATGTTAACTATTTTAATCACCCTCACTCTGTACAAATTACAGTAAAAAGGGGGGATTTGGGATATTAATAATGTCATAATTGTAGAAACTATTTTTAAAAACAAAACTTTATTGCTTTTCTTGCGTTAGCAGGAGCACTCAGAGGAAATAATTAGCTTCCTGGTACTTAATGAATTCAGACTCATGCCTGAGCAATTACTCCTACTAGCCACATGATGGCAATATTGCTAATCTTTAACTTTTATTAGTCTGAATAATTTACTTGCTCAATATGTTTTTGTTTCGTAAAAAGGCATGTAAATTATATGTTAATACTTAAGCTTCTCTGTTGTTTACAAGAAATCTGTTTCATGACAGACTATATTTTTTATGTTCCAGATATATTTGATTCACATTTTGTATTTGACCACGCCTTACATGTGTAATTTCAGGAAATTACCTCAACCTGTGACACCACATAGCTGTATATCGGGCTATACTTCTCAAATGTGTGGTGCTAGAAGCTGTTTAAATATTCATTGAAGACACAAAATGGGGGAGCAACGAAACTAGTAAAAAGTGTAAAATGAAGGAATTGTTTCCAAAGATTGCTGTAAACTCAGTTTCATGATTCAGCATTTCTGATGGTTATCAAGCCCCATATCTTCACATAATGCTTTACATACATTCCCTGCCCTGAAGAATTTTCAGTCTAAGGCACTAGTCCTGCAATCTGTTTTGCGTGGGGAGACCCCCACACCTGCTTGGAGCTCGCTGCAGGAGCAGGACCGAATTTAGACAAATCTACTTAGATAAACATTCAAATGTAAGAGGTTGCAGAGGCAGCACCAGTGATAGAAATGATATAGGAAGGCCTCATGACAGCCAAAGGCTTCAATGAGGGATCTGAAAGAAGCAAAAGAAGGCACTTTCTGCACAGGAAGAGGGAGACTCTCCCAAGTGCAGAAGTGTACCTGAAAGAAGGTTCAGGGTTGAGAATGAGAGGCAGTAATGCAGAGAGTAGTTAACAGAAGGGTGATGGAGGCATAGGGTGAAATGAAAATAATGTTGACCGTAACAAACAATGAGAGAACATTAGGTTTGTGTGAGGTGGAAGTGAAGTTGGGTCCAAAATAAATAATGTTACCTTGTAACTAGAAATAGTTGAGAGGTCCTGTATGCTTCCAGCTCAAAAAGAGCTGGATTTCAGCATGCCAGACAAGAAAAAGCAATTGTTATCTTTTTATAAGCTAGAGTGTAACCTGTCAAAGCGTTGTCCCTAGTGGGAACTAAGTAATTTCTGAAATGGTTCAGCTATAAAATGGAACAGGACCTGGCCCCAATGAGAGAGCACAGTTGATTTTAAGTAAGATCCTCATTAATGTCCACAAATAATATAGGTGATAAATACAGGCAGTTTTTGGTAGAGGCTGGGGAAAATCTGTTCCTTGTGCCAATGTAACTATCATCTTGACAAATTTTTTGCCAGATTACAATTTGAATGAATATTTAATGTAAAACATGCAACCTACTCTAATAAGAGCACATTCATAATTTTTAACACACTAATCCGGTCCAGAATTCACTTGGCTTTGCTCCTTGGTAAGGGATACTTTAAGAAGGAAATTTTGGACTGCAGTTACAGTTGGCTGAAGTTTTCAGTACATGAGCAGCTGTAGAAGCCAGATTTTCTGCAATAAGTAAGGCTGCTACAATCCTGACGTTACTTTGATTTTTTTTTAATGAAAAAGCCCATATACAGTTTATGACTTCTCATACAATTATTTGTTTTAGCAAAAAAGAGATCTGCCAAACACAGCAGGTAGTTAATATCCAATTCAGATTGAAACCACCACATTCAAATAGGAAAAGCACTACTGGCTACATCCTTTGGGATTCTGTGATTAATCTATAGGGAGATGTTAGTGCTTTCTCCATATGAATGTACATGTAACATACTTTATGAGGCATTAAAAATCTTCAATCCTAAGTAACACAAATCAGATGATTTAACTCATCCTCTACTGAAATATCTCCCTTCTTAGCTGGAGATGAAACATGCTTTTATGGATTCAGCAGTGAGCTGGGATACTTTTGTGGATCTGGTAGGAGATACCTGGCTCATTGGTATGCTGGGTGATCATGGTGCAACCCACACTTACACAATTGGTACTCTGTCCCCTGCTAGCGGCTGGGACATACAGAGAGGTTTGAGCATGCTACAGCCTTCGAGTGAACAGGCCTGTGTCTTTTAGCTCTGGCAGTAGAGGCTCATGCTTTTAGATCCAGCGGTCCAAGGTACCATCCCCGCTGCTGACAATTGACCCAGCAGCCTCATGTTACACTGGGAAATTCACTTACTCTCTCTGTACCTCATTTCCCATTTGTAAAAAATAGGGATAACAAAACTTCCCACTCTCACAAGAGTGCTGTGAGGCTAAATGCATTAGTGTTTGTGAGACACTCAGATACTGCAGTGATGGTAGCCAGGTAAGTACCTGGGTAGATAGCACAGAATAATATTACTTTCCTACTCCAGATATCGCCTAATATTTTACAAAGTGATGTGTTAAATATTGATAGTGCGGAGATTATATGTAAATAGAGCCACTATTAGCTATTTATTAATACATTATAGTACTCACTCAGGTTTGGATATTAGAACCTGTTCTTGAGCAAGGCATATCCCCCACTCATTTTGAAAATGTGCTACATAGTTGGATTAATGAACTAATCTAGTTTAAAAAATCACCCTTTATTTCTTATCACAGGCGTTCATTATTTTGTTCCCACCCAAATGGGAGGTTTTTATTGCTCCCAGCCTTTCCAGATTTGTGTGTCTATCCATCACAAAGTGCTTATAACCATAGGAAAGATGGGCTGAATCAGTTTAGCAAAATTTAGGTCTCATGGTGAACAGGAAATGTTGAAAGCTTTTTTTGGGGGGGGCGGTTTTGTTCAATATCTTCATAAATGATCTGGAGGATGGTGTGGATTGCACTCTCAGCAAATTTGCGGATGATACTAAACTGGGAGGAGTGGTAGATACGCTGGAGGGCAGGGATAGGATACAGAGGGACCTAGACAAATTGGAGGATTGGGCCAAAAGAAATCTGATGAGGTTCAATAAGGATAAGTGCAGGGTCCTGCACTTAGGACGGAAGAACCCAATGCACAGCTACAGACTAGGGACCGAATGGCTAGGCAGCAGTTCTGCGGAAAAGGACCTAGGGGTGACAGCGGACGAGAAGCTGGATATGAGTCAGCAGTGTGCCCTTGTTGCCAAGAAGGCCAATGGCATTTTGGGATGTATAAGTAGGGGCATAGCGAGCAGATCAAGGGACGTGATCGTCCCCCTCTATTCGACATTGGTGAGGCCTCATCTGGAGTACTGTGTCCAGTTTTAGGCCCCACACTACAAGAAGGATGTGAATAAATTGGAGAGAGTCCAGCGAAGGGCAACAAAAATGATTAGGGGTCTGGAACACATGAGTTATGAGGAGAGGCTGAGGGAACTGGGATTGTTTAGTCTGCAGAAGAGAAGAATGAGGGGGGATTTGATAGCTGCTTTCAACTATCTGAGAGGTGGTTCCAGAGAGGATGGTTCTAGACTATTCTCAGTGGTAGAAGAGGACAGGACAAGGAGTAATGGTCTCAAGTTGCAGTGGGGGAGGTTTAGGTTGGATATTAGGAAAAACTTTTTCACTAGGAGGGTGGTGAAACACTGGAATGCGTTACCTAGGGAGGTGGTAGAATCTCCTTCCTTAGAAGTTTTTAAGGTCAGGCTTGACAAAGCCCTGGCTGGGATGACTTAATTGGGGATTGGTCCTGCTTTGAGCAGGGGGTTGGACTAGATGACCTCCTGAGGTCCCTTCCAACCCTGATATTCTATGATTCTATGATTCTAAGCTCAGAGAGAAGTGCAGATGCGAAAGTGTGGTGATGGGGGAGTTTTTAGAAAAAATAGTTTTATTTTAAAGATGTGAGCAAAAATAAGTTAAAATTGTTATATTAAGATACTTTGTTACATAAGATCAGTGTTAATCCACCAAAGAAGTGTAGTTAAAAAAGCAGGTATATAGTTCTCTTTCTCACTCACACTCACACACATGATTTCTGTAGTGATTCCATAGTTAAGGTTGCCCAGAGATTTGCTCTTAAAGCAGGACTAAAATAACTCTCTCTCTTTACTTTTTGCTTTTAGTCTTCAAATTTGGCACAAAATTTTTTCAGAGGCAATTGAATTTTTGATTTTGTCATTTTAGAAAAATATTTATGAACTTCTGTAGAGAAAACCGTTTAAAATGCTTCTCACATCAGTGTCCATCAGCCACCTTAACCATTCTAATCAGCACATTTGAAGCCAGCCGTTGTTAACATTTGGCTGTGCAGTCCATTTTAGTAGTCTAACAATAAAGTACAATACTTCCTTCTCTCCTCCAAATGTACACTTCATTAAAAGATAAGGGGACAGGAGGCTGAAGACCTACTGCGGGCTCGTGCTGCCGGGAAGGAAAGCTTAGTGCAGAAGAGTGTTATACAGAATATCAAGGCAAGTCACAAATCTGTGATTCTATCTAAATATGCCATTGACTGATCCATGATTTTGGGCAAAGAGCTATAAAAATCATAAGAACTAAAATGCTAATGGAGACTTACGAAATTTGTGCTTCCAAGATCTCCATTTACATGATACTTACACTATAAAATGCACATCCTGCCCTTGGAAACAGGTGATTGGACACTAAGCTGACAAACAGACAGAGACAGAGTTTAACTCGTAGTATTATCAGTAATCAGGCCAAAAAAGAGAAAAAATACATTCCCTGCCCTAAAAGAGCTTACCATCTAATTACACATGTGATATGACAAGGGAGGGCAACAAGACACTGGGAGAGGCAAACTAACTCCCTAGGATAGGAAATAAAGATAAAGGAGATAAAGACAAATGGAAACCTTCTGTTGCTAAAGGCTTCCTTCTTCCTGACTCTGAAATAAACAGGTGTCTTATATTCATTGAATTACAAAGTTAGATGGGCCGAAGACACTTGTACCCTGGTGTGATGAGCACTGTATAAATGCTTAGATGGACAGAAAGAAAGAATACAGTGGATTGTCAGATGTCACGAATCCATGCCTTTGCCATGTATTTACTACCATAGGAGAACTTCTCCTGGAAGCTTTATATTACACTGAGCCCAAGACAAGACTAAGTAGTCCATGACCTCATAAGTAAATTGTAATAAATGATTATCACACTGACCTACTTTACTGAGACAGATTGTTTTATTTATTTTTGCTATGCAATAGCCTATAGGCATGGTTTTATATCATGACACCAGGGACTTCTATAACATTATAGATACCTGCTCCATCTTCAGCCTGTCTCTGTGATGACTTGTCCCATCCTCAGACCCAGACAACAACTTTTTATTCTGACTATGGAAATTTACATCTTTGGTGTAAAGGAGAAAAATTTCCAGTCTGGCCAGTGATGTCAGGGTATGAACAAGATGGAAAGAACAGCACATTGGCAGCCCAAAGATGTTACAACACAGGACAATTCTTTAATTTAAGATGAAAGCCTTGGAAAGGGAACACATAAAGGTGACAGATGGAAACAGCTGAATTGTAATTTCTTTTTTGTATCCACTTTCATTTTTTAAAGTAGTTTGTCTGATATTTGATAATGTTTTAAAATACAATATCATGTGCCCATAAGAATAAAACTCAACCAAGTTGTGTTGCATAATTTCTTATAAGTGGAACATTTCCCACATTCATACTTTGATATCCAAATGTCAACCATAAATAAAGCAACAAATACTAGGATTAACCCCCGACCAGTCGGAATATGTGTCCCTTTCAGCCTGGCGTGTTTTACATCTTCTATGTTACTATTAAATTTCATTAGAAATTTACCAGCACATCCTGAGAATTTTTTCACCACTCTTTCCATTTGAAAGCCTTTACTGGGAATTCCTGGAGGGGTAGATGTTCCTTCTTTCTAATTTTTATAGACATTTTCTCTATTTCTTCCCACAGATTAGAATGTTAGGGCTGGATATGCAAGTCCTATAGCTGAACCATGTATAATGTCTGGATGCTGTAATTAGGTTAGAAAGGAGTAAACGTATGGAAGAGTCTCCCACCAACCTGAGGAATTTTGTACTGAAAGCTACGCAGAAACGTTTTTTAAATATAATTAATTAAAGCTGCCTAAGATCCCATATCAATAAAAGTATGTCATAGATTTTTAAAAAATCAAAAATAAGTAAATAAATTCTAAAACTATTGTAAAATCCATCTATCTTCTTTACCTTCCAAGAACTGTGCTCAGGTTTCCGCTTCATTAGTTGACTGAGAAATAGAAGTAATAGTTTCCTGTATGCCTTTTTAGGAGTTAATGAGAACTTAAGAGATACTTGGAATCATGAATTTAAGCCTGGAGCTATGAAAAGCCATTGAGATCACTTTTAAATATCCTATACTCCATAGGAGGTAAAGCTTGCTTATTTTATTCATGATAGAAGAAGAGCTGACTTCAGAGTACCCATGTGAATAAGGTGAGCCGGATTTTGCTTTAGAACATTTGGTATTCAGCTAATGATGCACAGGGTGAATGCCTGAACACAGATCAGGAAGCATAACAAAGAAATACTGAAATAGGAATATACCTTTGATATGACAAATGAACTCTTTGGTACTATTGGGGAAAGGAATGACCCCAAACCTTTTCAGCTTCTGGCTACTAGCCCCCTAATTATAGCAGCAGAATGGGGATAGGTCCCTCAATGTACAGGAAAAAATAGTGATTTCATAAAACTCTTGGAGATACTGACAGTAGATTTAACATACCAGACTGAAGATGTGTCTGTGAAATATTTACAGGGATTAGGTCATGACTAGAATGTTAACAGCAGAATGCTTTCTCAAACCAGTCCCACACCTAACCCTTTCATTCACAGCTTTCTTCCCATAGTGAGATGATTTAAATTGAGCATGAAATGACGTCCATAATATAACACAAATTTAATATAATATAGTACAAACTAATAATTGTTGATCTTTTTCTGAGAGATTGTCTGAAATAACTGTAGTGAAATTTATTCTGTGAACAAAAAAGTTAGCTGTCCTTTGATGAGCTGAAATTGTGTATTTGAAGCACCTTGTAAAAGGTGATGTGTTGTATTCCTATAAGAGTTAAAATAACGTTTAAAGACCCCCCCACCCCCAAGATTAATGATTTATACAATAACTGGTGTAATGTACTGGCTACTGCACTTGTGTAGCCCTTCCCATTGTTTAAAGGACAGCTCAGATGTTTAAGATACTTCCTCCGACGGTTCACCCACAAAGAGGATAAATAGGCTTTACACTACTGAAAACCAAGAGGTCTGTGTTTTTGGAGCAAGTCTGCTAGCTCCCACTGTTGAGGGGTGTATATTAGGCAATACACTAATTACATTAAAGTGTTTTTTAATGAGGCTATCATTGAAATGTGGTAGTGGAGGTATGAGCTACATATTAACTGTAAAAAGAGCAGTTATTGGGGATTAATCTCTATGTAAGGTATAGATTTGACTGTAATGAGGCAGTGAACAGCGAGACAGCCTCCTTCACAAATGTAGCTTTGGGGTAAGAATCTGGATCTTGAATTTTAAATGCTTGAATAAAAAGGAGAAAATTAGTGTTATGTTCCATCATCTACATTTCAGGCTTTTCTTCCTGTTCTGTAGTCAGGCTATTTGTAGTTGGCTTCAGTCATATTTGGCGCAGTAATGGAAAAGTACCATAGCTTCTCTGAAGTACTTTTGATTTTGACCCTGTATAATTCAATTTTTTTGTTAACTAGATAAAGCCAAATTTTCACTGAGACTATGATAATAGTGTCACCAATCAGTAATCTGTCCAGTCCCTCCAAAGCCTCCTTCTGTTACTTTAGTAAATGTAGTGAATCTCTGTAGAGTTCCTTGTTATACAAAATACGTTAGGCTTAGATCAAATCCTCCTCATGCTCAGTACACACTTCAGTATACTTACGGTAATTAGATGCAAATATGATACCCAATATTCCTGAGCTCCACTGGGTATGACTTGGAACCGGGCATACAACTACTTTTTTAATCAACCAAGTGGGTGTCTGATGAGAGTTAAAGAAGAGTATTTTAACTGGCGCATTGAGAAAGAAGTAATACCTAACACAGCTTTAATGCACAATTAGATTTACATACAGTGCTTAACACCCATGTTACAGAAGTTTAGGATAATTTTCCCTGAAATAGTCTCTCATTTTTGTCATTGTATTTTCACTGTTTTGAGCAAATGACAAAGACCTTCTTGTCATATTTTTCTCTCTATTTTTGGATGGCACCTCAGCAATTTGGATACAGTGTTATGCAGTTTTCTTTTCAGATGTAAATCAATAGCATCAATTCATCAGGAGGGGATTTTTTTTCCCTGCCTGGATCTTTGTTGCCACTATTGAGTCATTTCTTATGTTTAACCAACCATCTTACATTCATGTTGATTCTTTTAGTTCTTCCTTAATGTTTCCTCTATTTCTTCACTTTTAATTTCTTCTAGGCATGGTGAATCAAATAAATAGAATTCATACTATGAATAAATAGAATTCATTCATTGCTAGTTGGTAATAACTAAAATAGTAATCATCCATTTGCAGTATTGATTAACAGCTTTCACATTCACTATAGTTAGAATGAGAAAACCGTTTAATGAAATTGACACTGAGGACCAAAAATTGAAAAATAATAAGCTCTAGCCAGCCAGCTCTGTATAGCACCATGTGATCAGATATGTTACCACCTCCCAGAAGTTCTAGCTAACCAGATCCCACCATCAGTTCACAAGTCCATCCGCTTTTGTTCCTTTACCATCCAATGACAGTTGATTCCACTCACTAGCCATGTCCATCTCTGAAAACTCTGATGACTCCACCCGTTTCCCGTCTCCAAATTTCTAGACAGTTTAGAAATGTTCTTACTGTTTTCTAATAGACAAAAAAAAAAAGAATTTGTTCTTTAAACATTTTAATATAATGTTTTTATTCTCAGATTGAAATTCGAACCTAATGTTTCCGGTATCAAAACACTTTCAAATAAGTGTTATGATTACATAAATAATCCAGAGTGATATAGATGTTCAAAAACTGAAAAAGCATGAAATCCCTGCCCTCCTCCAAAAAACCCCAATGAAACCTGATCATTCCCCCCAAAAACTCGACTGGATTAGTAAGGGGGAGGGAGTTCTGTAAAAGATGGTATATTGTTCCAGCTTTATCGCATGAAGTACAGATTTGAAAATGTATCAGAAAAGATAATACTCAATTTACAGTGCCTAGAAGCAGCTCCAGCTTTCAATTTGTAATTCATATAGAAAAGGATATGACTGTTAAGTAACCAGGGGTGTGCATTACTATAACCCAATGCATCACGTAATATGCACTCATTGACAATTACCTTAAAGAAGTGTGCAATATACCATACATTGCCACATACACCCTGAGCTTGTGTTTTTCCTGTACATTCATTTTTAGTCCTTGGCAAGTGTACATGACAGACACATCGTCATATTGTTTCACTCTGCTGATACTGAAATCAATGAGAGTTTCACCATTGACTTCAATGAGGAGCAGAGTGAGGCCAAAGCTGAGTGCTTTTGAAGATCCACCTTGCAAGTTCTGCTCCCTCCCAATGAGCTGGAAAGAAAGACGTTAATGCCCTTACTGAATTCCGTGCAATACTGGAAGTCACTGACTGCGCTTATGTCCCGTTAGCTTTTCACACACATGGCCAAACGCTGAGGTGGGAATGCAGGGAAACTCCCAATAGCTTCAATCAGAGCTTCCCTGAGAAAAGACTGAATGTGTCTGGCCCTTCTGTGGGTGTGCATAGGACACAAGAAGCTTTCCCCACACTCGAGCAGCCAGTGGAAGAGTCCTGTTATGTGGGCTTAAGTGCTGGCTGTTTACAGAGGGGTGAATTTTCACCCCTTATTGATTTGGGCTCTTCAACATTTTAATTTTTTATAAAAGCTTTTCAGTTAATCTATAATGGATTACCTGACACTTCTTTCCCCACTGGAGAATGCTGATACTTACTGTAAAAGAGAATGTTTTTACAAGTGGACCACATTTACAGTGGCATTCCTAAATTTAAAGTATTTCATCAGGTACATATATATGTGTATTTATTATGCTAATAACTACTTGCAGTGAAGTTTAAAGTATGTTATTAGCCTCAGTCTTTCTGGCATATGGCCCACAGGCATTGGCAATCGTGTTGCTTGAATTATGAATTTTCTTTTCATTTTTTTAATAGTGAAATAGCTGTGCAGTGTAACTTTTAAAGCTGAAGTATATAAAAGGCAGTGATGCAGTTGAAGCAAACCAGGGGGAAAGGCGCAACATCTGGATTTGGATTTTCTACAGCTAAAGGGCTGTAGTCTTTAGTTACTTTCAAAACCAGAATAACATACAAACCATTCACAGAGGGCAGTAATGTTGTGACACATGAAATCCACAAACTGGTTTATGAACACGCATAAGGTTCAAATTAAAGTTCCTCTGCAAAATGTACAGCATACTATCTATAGGCCTGATACTACTCCCATTGAAATCAAAAGTAGAGCTGGTTGAAGATTTTCATTCAAAACTTTTTTCTGATGAAAAATTGTTTTTGGAAATTTTCCAAGTGTGTTTTTTTTCCCTCCTCAGTTTTCAATGAAAACCCAGACTTCTGTTTTCTAAATTCAGCTTCTTCCACCACAGAAGTTCCCAGAATATGGTTTTCAGACTGCTAGTGAGCCACAGGGCATTTCCAGGTGGTCTGTATTGCCGTTTCTGCCATCTATCAGTCTTCAAACTGTAAGGCTTGCAGCTAGTGGTAGGTTTTTCAGATGTTTTTTCTGACCAATTCAACCAAAAGCCCAAACCTTTTTCTTCCTTCCGCGTGGCTTTGATGGCTTCAGGTCTTACATGACAGGCATTTCTTTCCTCTAAATTCAATCTTGTGCAGATTTCTGGGCAGCCCCAAACTAATAAGGTAAAAAATGTGCAGGAGGACACAACCAATCTGCAAAGCAACCTTAAGAGATCAGAGCAAATTTGGAGGAACTGGAACCAAGGA
This sequence comes from Lepidochelys olivacea, assembly GCF_965140295.1. NCBI lineage: Eukaryota > Metazoa > Chordata > Testudines > Cheloniidae > Lepidochelys > Lepidochelys olivacea. The sequence goes on along the minus strand of NC_140411.1, from coordinate 164,446,751 downwards.
GACGCATTTTGGAGTAGGAAATGAAAAGTGCTATAGGAAATGAACAGCACTGATGCAAAATGGAGAGTCATAGCTAAGCTGCCATACTCATTGTGTTTAAGCAAGTTTATTTTCATATTGTCTTTTTAATGCTGCTCTACTAATATGATGCTACAGAGAATGTATGGTATCAGGACTGTGAAATGACTTGGTCTATAATAAAGGTCTGACACACAGGTAGGGTGACCAGATGTTCCGATTTTATAGGGACAGTCCCAATTTTTGGGTCTTTTTCTTATATAGGCTCCTATTATCCTCCACCCCCGTCCCGATTTTTCACATTTTCTGTCTGGTCATCCTACACACAGGAAAGCTGGCAGGAAACAGAAACTTCACCTACTGGCCCATTCACAGGACCTGGGCACAGCTCTGAAGGCAGAGATCCCTGTCTCATGACAGGGATCATTACCCATCAACTCCAGTGGCTACTTATAATAGTCCACGAGTGTGTCTCTGTCTTAAAGAAATGCTTCATAATATAGAAGAAGTTTGAAAGCCATTGCTCTAAAGCACTAGCAATTGCCTCATAATTCTGCTTTTCAAGGCTTATTAATCTGCCTCAACTTTTGTCCTTGTGCATCTTATACGTAACTAACTCTTTGCCATTCACAATTTGAATGGATGAAAAAAGTGGGCAGCTCACTGTAAAATGTCAAGTCAAGGGTGGGATTATTTGGTCAGCTTGGCCCTTTTCTCACACTGGGAACATGGGAGAGATTGAATGAAACTGCCATGCATTAGCAAGCCTGCCTAACTGAGCACAAAATGTTTGCAAAGTAACACTATCCCAAGCCAGATATGGATTCCAAAGCACTGCCATTCACAACTGTCGATCAATATAAATGATTATGGCATTTTAAAAATAAAATTGATTGTCCTTGACTGAAGTGGAAGGGAGAACCCCCATGTGGCATGAGGAATGACTGTCCAGCTCCATATGAAACAGAGTCAGTAAAATGGCTTCATTTTTTTACTGATGCTGCAGAGGTCTTTTAGCTAAATGCTGTACAGTAGACTTGGAAGTATTGATGATGATAACAAGCTTATGGGTGAAATCCTGACCCCATTAATGTAGACATGGTGGCAAATGAGGACAAACACAGGGGTGAATTTTAAGTAGCAGACCGCAACTTTATTAAATTTAACATGGGGAAGAGGGTAGTGTCCACCCTGTTAGTCACCAGATTCTCACCTAGCAGGTATTTTAAGTGGTTCCAGTATGGGGGTTACAGGGCTCCTACCTTATAACACATACTCAGGGTAAATTCTCCTCAGCCTACCCCCAGGACTCAGCTTGCTCTTCTGAGTCGTACCACCCACCCATCCCCCTGTGAAGGGACCTGGGCCCACGAAGGCTACAAGGTCTTCCTCCATCCCACGAGCACAAGGCTAATCAGTAAAATCCCAGCTCTGTTAGTTCTGGGAATGGTTCCTTTTAGCCACACTGGAAACTGGCTGCAAGTTGCAACCAGCTAACATCCTTACCAAGTGCTATCCTAATTATTCAGTCCTAGTCCTCTTTTACTCAACTGCACCTCCAGGGTGCTGCAAGGAAGGTGAAAAATTCCTTAGGGCTCTGCCAATTTCACCTCTCTGGGAAGAAAAAATTCCTTCCTGATCCCAAAACAGATGGTCAGTCAGACCTGCAGCATTGGCAAAACACAGCTCCAAGGCTTCCAGTACCCGGAGGGGAGGGTGAGGCTGCTGGAATGGTGCCAACGGAGGCTCCATGTGGCCCAGGCTAGAGTTTAAGGTAATGAAAGAGGAGGGTGAGGGATCAACCAGCTCCCTTCATGCCTAAGCCAGCTAACGAGTAGCTAGAGATTCTGTAGGGGAAGGGACCCCTGCATCCCCTCAGTGTGTGCTCTCCTCCTCCATTCGATGAGGCCTGTCCCAGCTGCTGATGGTCCCATCGAGTTTCCCACCTGCTGAGGTGGGTGGGTGGCACTGAAGTCAATGGAGCCACAATTTCTCCATATATTATATTTAACAGATCACATCAGCACACCTGAATACACACAAGTTCTTTTATTTTTTAATGACCGAATTTCCTAGCAATTTCCTCACCAATGAGATTTCAGTAGGGTATAGAGAATTTAAATGAGCTGATGGGACATTTAAATGAACTGAAAGCAAAAAAGAAAGTTAGCTACAACTTTCTCCCCAATCCCCAGGAGACCTTCTTGAGGAGTACCTTTTAAGGGAAAAGCGAGAGCAGTCCGTGTATATTGCATGTCTTCTTTCTAGCAACCTTTATGCCCGATTCAGATGTTTGTCAGTGAGAATTGCTGTATTGCAAACTAAGCAGTTTTCTTGGTTTTGAGAAATACATCAAGTAGTTGAATGAAATGTACTGCTTGTGAGAAAGAAAAAGAGGGAAATTGGAAGTTTGACTTCAATGGAGCTTTGCTGATTTATACCTGCAAGGAAGTGGCCCTGTATGTTCAGACATGCCTCCTTATCTTGATGATAGAACAGCAGCAGAAGAGCTGACGTAAACTGAGAATGTGTACAAGGAGGTGCTGCAGTTGGTTATTGGTAAGAACAAGAAAGATTGTAGAGAAGATCAGAACTTAGGGTCTTGCTATAAGAATTACCTCTTAAGAAAGTGAAAGATATTTAAAAAGCTATCTGTACTTAATTTGCCTTTTAGTTGACAAACAGCGATCATAAAGTTAGGAGCAATCTGTAGAAAGTAGAGATATTGATTGAGATCTTTAATGACATGCAGGCAGTGTTCCCTCAGATTGTTTCCATCCATGTGTGGAATGAATTTGGTTATGTGCAGCACCAATATCGAGGTGATATGAGGATGTGCGCCACCAGTAGAAACACATAACCTAGATACAATATATATATTTAACAAGTTTTATATATATATATATATATATGGAAGAAGAAGAAAGAATATTAAAACAAGGGATAATTAACAAGGTGCACTGCTTAAGAGGTTTATTTAACATGAACTCAAATAAAAAGAAAATTTACACTGCGAAATTTTCAGTCGCCTTTTGGAATCTTGCATGTATCTATTCCTTTGAGGCATAAAACAAAATTATCTGTTTTCTTGACATAGGAAACAAAATATTTTATCATTAATATTGATGCATGAAATAAAATAATTGTTATGCTTTCTTTATGCTTGAAATACGCCGACCTCTATTGGGGCCTCACAAACTCTGCAGCAAGGGGTTTGGCATAAGAGCGGCGATACTGGGTCAGACCAAAGGTCCATCTAGCCCAGTATCCTGTCTTCTGACAGTGGCCAATACCAGGTGCCCCAGAGGGAATGAACAGAACAGGTGATCCATCCCATCGCCCATTCCCAGCTTCTGGCAAACATTGGCTACGGACACCATACCTGTCCATCTTGGCTAACAGCCATTGATGGACCTATCTTCCATGAACTTATCTAGTTCTTTTTTGAATCCTGTTATAGTTTTGGCTTTCACAACATACTTTGGCAAGGAGTTCCACAGGTTGACTATGCATTGTGTGAAAAAATACTTCCTTTTGTTTGTTTTAAACCTGCTGCCTATTAATTTCATTTGGTGACCCCTAGTTCTTGTGTTATGAGAAGGAGTAAATAACACTTCCTTCTTTACTTTGTCCACACCAGTTATGATTTTATAGACCTCTATTATATCTCCCCTTAGTCATCTCTTTTCCAAGCTGAAAAGTCCCAGTCTTATTAATTTCTCCTCATATGGCAGCCATTCCATACCCCTAATAATTCTTTTCTGAACCTTTTCCAATTCCAATATATCTTTTTTGAGGTGGGGCGACCATACTGCACGCAGTATTCAAGATGTGGGCATACCATGGATTTATATGGAGGCAATATGATATTTTCTGTCTTGTTATCTATCCCTTTCTTAATGATTCCCAACATTGTTTGCTTTTTTGACTGCTGCTGCACATTGAGAGGATATTTTCAGAGAACTATCCACAATGACTCAAAGATCTCTTTGAATGGTAACAGCTAATTTAGACCCCATCATTTTATATGTATAGTTGGAATTATGTTTTCCAATGTGAATTACTTTGCATTTATCAACACTGAATTCCATCTGCCTTTTTATTGCCCAGTCTAAACCAATTGGGCTTTCTCGAGAACAATGGATCAAAGCAGAACTCAACACTCCTATGACTGCAGGTGCATAGGGAGGAAGGCAAGGCTCCTGCATCAGTGCACATATCACATAGCATTGTGATGCTGTTTAGCACATAATTTGCACATGATGGAACTTGTTTTCTAATTTTCATTTTTAAACATTTAGGAAATTGCAGACAAAAACTAAAATATTAAAAGAATGTTCAGTTTGCAAAATGAAGCACTCAAAAAAAAATGGCCCTCTTTTGCTCATGCATTGTAGTTTAATGTTCAGTACTATTTCTTAACCAATATACCATAATACATTGCCATTCTTCTTTATAAGAAACATGTTTGTGGCACACTGTAGTAGTGATTACTACCATACCATTTCTGTAATTTTGAGTGCTTCACTATGCAACCTTATTGTTCTTTTAGGACAAATTAGTAAACATATTTAGAGGTTAATTGTAGCTTTGCTTCAGTCACCATTTGTGGTCAGCACATTTTTGTGCTGCCCCAGCAAAAGACCAGAAAGCATATTATGACTTGGAGACTTACGATCTGCCTACTGGTTTCTCCCAGCCCTTTACCTGACACAAGTACATCTTTCTCGTGGCAGTGCAGCTGCACAGGCTGGAGCATTGGGGGAGGAGCCAAGGTACCACAGATTTCCCACTCTCTCCCTGACCACCAATTTGGGTTGGATATATAGTAGCCTCACAAAGGGTGTCCCTCCCTCTGGGCCGTGACCCAAAGAGGCGTATCACAATTGTGTGAATCATCCCACAGGTTTCAATAATACCAGTTGTGTCAAATTTCTTCTCATGAGCATTTCTAATTCCTCTTGCAAATTCAGGTTTCTAGCATTGGCATAGAGGCAATGAACATTTGGCTTCTCTTCAGGTCCCTTGTCATCTTGATTTAATTTGCTTGTGATACCTTCCATTTGATACACTGTTTGTCCCATCAACACTGACCCCTGCTATAGTTTAATGCCTTCCAGACTCGTCTATCTTCGCTGTCACCCAGAAGATTTGTTCCCCTACTTCTGAGATTGAGGCCATCCAAAGTGTACAGCTCCTTTTTCTCATAAAAGGTAGCCCAGTGTTCCATGAAACCAACCCCCCGACTTTATATCATTTACCTGGAGATCCCACTGAAGACAATGGGACTTAAAGAAGTGAGGCTATTGGGAATTCGCTCAGCTGCTAAGATCTTAGAGCAGTGCATCCTTTTACATGTCATGGGACCAAATCCTTCCCTGGTCTGTGTATGTACAACTGTTGTTCAATTCTGTGGGAGCCGTTTGTGTACAGCTGAGGGCAGAATTTGCCCCAATGATATGTGTTGCAACAGCTTGGCATAATAGGAGGGTGAGTTATAATTAAAGGCAGCATGAATTCAAATTTAGTATTTATTTATATTTTCCTTTATTAATTGAAATCAGACCTTTTTTATTTATATAAATAAGAATATCTTTTTAAACCAATAGTAAAAAAAAAAAGGGGGTGCGGGAGAATTCATCCCATTAGCATGGAATGAGATCCACTGGTCCACAACACACTGTGACATAAACCATTCCTCTCTTTTTATTGACATCAGAGCAGTTCCAGACTTTTTGCCAGGAGTTTACAAACTGTTCTTACTACTGACACACATTCCATTTGGCTGGGAATCTGTGCAGTAAAAATAGTACTACACATTAGTATTCCCACTGCACAACCATCTTGGCAAGTGGAATAATTTATCAGTATGTAGTAAGCATGCTACATAGCTCATTTCCTGTACTTGGACTTGTATTCATGACTGCACAAAACCCTTGCTCCAGGTTGATATCATAATTGCTTGGCTGGACCCATTGTAATGTGCATACAGTAAAATCTCCATAAAAGAAATCTTTATTAAGCTACCTCTTGTCCTAAAAGACCATCCCAAAGAATCCCCAAATGTACGAAGCACAATTCTGCTTCACCTGTTAGAAAACCACCTGTGTCAAACAACTGGTTTTTGTCTGTCCCCTGTGTGGTTACTTAAGATAGGTGTCTTGAAATAAAGTCCCTCTACAAAGCCTGGGTTTCACATAATATACAATATCGACAGCAGGGAAAGCCGACTGTATTAACCATATGTGAAATAATGATCAATATGAGTTTTAAAAAAAACATCAAATAGATATTTGGCCAGCAGAGCTATCTAATATCAATTTGAAAGATAAAGTTATTAGTTTTACCAATCAAGTGTCTGTTTAAAATAATAATGATGATAATAAATTGTACCTCTGCTGAAAACGTCCATGTCAAGTTTCAAGCCAAATGTGAATAAAAATGGCTGGATGATCAGACTCTTTTTTTTAAAAAAAAAAAGGGTTATAGTGAAAACACTGGAAATATTGACAGAATCTGAGCTGTGGAGGTGCTGCCAGGTGACACTAATTACAAACAGGCTTTTTGCCAAGTGAAGTGCAGCAAGTTCAGTTGACTCTCAGGTGTGGAGTGTGTTTTTCTTACCCCTATTAGCTGTTAGTCTGTAGGCCCATATGTTGCTCCAGTGGGGTTAACAGAAATCTACTGCTTTTATTCTTTGTGACAGTTTTGTACTGTGCATTCATTACATGTTGGGTTGGCCTTTCCTGCAATATAATGAGGACAGACATTTTTATTTGCATGTATTGTGGCATAATTTCATTTTGCCATGATTTTAAATGTAAGTTGCTTTCAACCAGTGTTTTGGCCTTGGCTTTACTTCTGACTCTGTCCAGCAAGAGTCACAATCCATGGTACAATCCATGTTTTTTGAAATTGTACGTATCCCTATATGTTTTGGAAGTTGGCTTGATACGTGCTTTCTCTGTCAAGGCCTGATCAAAATCCCACTGAAGTAAATGGAAACAACTCCTCTTGACTTCAGTGAGCTTTCAGTCAGGCCCCAAATACACCTCTACCCTGATATAACGTGGTCCTTGGTAGCCAAAAAATCTTACCGCGTTATAGGAGAAACTGCGTTATATCGAACTTGCTTTGGCCTCGAGCATTTCAGTTATTAATAGTCACTTCCCGCTCCCTGACTGACCCCTCAGAACCCCCGACACATCCAACCCCCCCAGCTCCTTGTCCCCTGACTGACCCCTCCAGAGACCCCCCCGCCCTAACCACCCCTCCCACCCCCTATCTAAGCCCCCCTGCTCCTTGTCTCCTGACCGCCCATCCAGAGATGCCCCCATCCCTAATCACCCCCAGGACCCCACCCCCTACCCAACCCCCTTGCTCCCGACTGCCCCGACCCCTATCTACACCCCTGCCCCTGACAGGCCCCCCAGGACTCCCATGCCCTATCCAACGCTCCCGTCCCCTGACCACCCCGCCCCCAGAACCTCCGAACCATCCAACCCTCCCCGCTCCCTGACCGCCCCCCGAGACCCTCTGCCCCTTATCCAACCCCTCGGCCCCAGCCCAGCACCCTTAACACGCCGCTCAGAGCAGCATGTCGGAGCCAGACACGTTGACGCGCTGATCCGCTGGAGCGCACAGCCCCACCCCCCAGAGCGCTGCTTTACCTCGTTATATCCGAATTCGTGTTATATCGGGTTGCGTTATATCGGGGTAGAGGTGTACAATAAAGTAATATAATTGAGAGACTAAAAAATTAATACCTTTGATTACTCTTTGAAATTTCTGGGACAAGATAATAAAAGGTGTTATTGTAATCAAGATAATAAATAGCATTGTACTGTGGTAGATTCTGACATTAGAACATTTGTTTTCATTCTGAATCAGAACAAAAAGTCAAAATGTTGAAATTTTTCTTGGAACAGAAATTCCAAGCAATTTTGATTAGGAAACGTCAGAATGTTTTGTTTCAATAATGTTGAACTGTTTCATTTTGACAATGTCCTAATATTTTGTTTGGATAAGGACAAAACATTATACCACAATATCAAATATGTGTATAATATGAAATATAATCTTATAATATCATAGTTTAATATGTTAATATACAGCCAACAAAATGATCAAATCAAATCTAAATGTTTTGATGTTTTTGAAATGAAATGAGAAAGCTGAAAGAATAATTTAGTCCAAATCAACGTTACCCTGAAATGTTTTGATGTAGATGAAACATTATTTTTCAATGGAAAACTGTCCCATTGAAAAAATTTCAACCAGCTCTACTGTTAACCCTTTATTGTTTGTGAAAGCAGGTTTTAGTATCAGAAACTTGATCAAAATAAAAATTTTACTTTTAATCAGAACTGACCACATCCACAGCTTAAGGTTGTTGACCTCACATAGGGAGAAATTTGCAACCTCTGCAATACAACAAAGTCGTCCCCCCCCCAGTTTCAAAGCAAACAATTTCATGTTGTTTCTCTGCATAAATGCACAATGGTAAACTTTGTATCAAAACTCTCATAAATTATAAGTGTTCTTTAGATTAGTTGTATGTCATACACATCCATTATAGAGCAGTTCTGACTCTCAGGTGAATCTTAAGGAACTCACACATAGTCATTTAATCTGTAGCCACTCTGTGAAGCAGATGTCAGCGAAGAAGCATGGTTTCCCTTGTAGGCAGTTGGTGGTCTATATGAGGGAGCAGCCCTTGTTGTGCTTCTTGGTTGTGGCTGGTAAGGTATGTTGTTCCCAGCACTCTGGCATGATGTACACAGTAGAGCTCCGCCAAGTATAGTCAAAGATGCAGAGAAAAAGCCGAGGTAAAGAGCTTGCCCTATCTCATACTTCATCCCGTTGGGAAGCATGGGGTTGTAAAAATCTGTAACCACATCATTAGTAGTCCAAGAAACAGGAACCAGGCATATGAGACCAGCCAGGATGAAAAAGATTCCACCAGAGACAGCGAGAGAATTTTTGGCAGAGGCCCCTTTGACACATCGAGTGCAATGCATGCCAATAACAGACACCACACATGCCAGTGTGGAAATAAGACAGGAAATCACCATCATGGCACGAGCTGCTTGAAGGTCACGAGGCAGTGCAAGCTGAGATCGATGGACCTGGCACTGGTAGATGCCAGTGCTATGCCAGACACACTCCATCCAGAGCCCCTTCATGTATGCCACAGCTGTTATAATGTTGGTGCCTACATGTGCCATCCTCCACCAGTGAGGCAGAATAGTAGTAATTAATGTTCCAATTAGACCAAAGAGACTTAGTAAGAAGCCCAATAACTGAACAGCCATGCTTGCCATGTTAATGTTTGTCCTAATTATTCCCTTTAATAATGTATCTCTGGTTGGCTTCCTTCTGAAAACACAAGCTTTTCCTGGGAGATATGCAGCAGTTTTACTCTGACACCCTCTGGACTCTTAATAAAAGGTAATTGAGGAAAAAGAAGTTAAATATTACCTAAATGCATTATTTCTCTAACCAGTAAGATGCATTTCAAGTGCAATTAGCATAGTTATGGTGGTTAATGATGTTTTGTGGAAGCAGTGGGAAAGTAAGCTTCCCTCTTCACTTATGTAAACAGGCTTCCATGGCCTGTTGGGGAAAAACCTTCAGGCAAATTATGCAATTGAAAAAATATTTTAAAATAAAATATTCTTCTTCCCAACAGACTCCTCAGAGAAACATGACTTCCTTTCTAAAGTAGAAAATTAACAAGTGTTAACACTTGGATTTATAAAGCAGACATCTGAAAGCTACTTTACATGATGAAAACATTTCCAAAAGTTCATAGCAGGACTACAAAAACAATAAGGGTATATTTGCTCAAACTAGAGAGCAGAGAGAGTGATTTAAAATCTGTGGAAGAGGATAACAAGTATTGGATTAAAGTTTCCTTCCCTACCCTAGTTGCCAGTATTTCTTGAGGTTTTATTTTATTAAAGCAACTCAAAGAAGAATAACTTTCATTAGTCCCTATGGAGACTCAGTTTATGAATTCAGTTTGTGGGCTACATGACAGCATGTTAAACCAGATGTGCATCACACATCTTCTGAGGAGCAATGCCTCACCGTTTCAGAAGAATATCTCATAACAAATTCTACCATAAAAAGCCCTTACAAGAAATAGGAACTCTTCCTTCTGTATAAATCTTAGTTACAGTTATCTATACTAAATTGCTCCCTTGCAAGGTCTGTATTATCTGTGGGGGCAAAATCTTTCTATATTAATACATAAAGTACTCATGCATCAAAGTCCAGCTAGGAACTCAGAAACAGAAGCAAATTTACATCCCAGTCCTGCAAAGATTTATGCACCGGCTAAACTCGTATTTAAAAGTAAGAATGTGCATAAGTATTTGGGGGACTGGGCCTTAAAGGATACATGCACACACAAAAAATGACTGGTCGGACTAGTTACCAAAGTACACAGGACTCTGAAGACTCTTTGGTATAAAGAAGTAACAGAGAGTCAAAAATCAGTGCTGATTTGCTCCCTATCCACCCAAACAAAAGGTGGGATTAAGTGGTTTACGGAAGCACAAAGGTTACAAGATTGAGACAAGGTGGATGAGGTCAGGTCTGAAGAAGAGCTCTGTGGAGACCTTCTCTCTTTCACCAACAGAAGTTGGTTCAATAAAAGATATTCGCCCGTGCTGTCTCTCTCATATCCTGGGACCGACACGGCGACAACAATACTGCACACAACAATGAAGATTGTGAGATAAACTCATTGTCATACATGTTAATTCTTTTTTCTAATTTTTAGTTTCTATATTAATACATAGATACAGAGTGGGAATGAGGGTGATATTAATTGACATCAGTGGAAAGGTAACTGGCAAATTTAGCCATGATGGCTTGAATATAAAAGCAAAACCAAAGAAGAGCAAAACAAAAAGAATAGCTTTGTTTTTGCTTGACTACTTTTAGAAGGTATTTTATTGTTTGTAACTTCTATTATGGCTGTATGATCTTTCAGCTCCACTGTGCCTATTTTTTAAATGACAATGGAATGTTTTATGTTGTTGCTAAGTAATCTTCTTGATTTGATAATGATAAAATTAAGATAATGATAAAAGTCACAGCATTTTGTTTAGAAACTCCCCTCATCATTGTTCCTGCAGAACATTTCTGCATCTCGCTGCACGGTGTCAGGTGGGATCATACCACAGATTTCTTTCTCTCTGTCATGGCTGAGTTGAAGTAATGTGCCATAACAGGACATAATCCAGGGTAAAGCAGAGCATGTAGCAAGTCATAGGAACAAACAAAATGGAAATCTCCAGTAATACAAAATACTCAATTTACCACAGTTTGTTCAGGCAAGAAAAACTCTTAAATGCCGTATTTCTAGTTTTTCTTTCTGTGCAATATTTTATTATTTCTATCTATTCATTTTTTCTATGATGCTCATTGTAGTACCTGAGAATTCCACCTACATTAAAGAATTAATCCTCAGAACACCCCTGTGGGGTCAGGAAGTGGTGTTATCTCCATTTTTAGATGGAGGATTGAGGCACAAAGGGGCTAAGTGACTTACCTAAGATCACACAGGCAGTCCGTGACAGATCTGAAAATGGAGCTCAGGTCTCCTGCCTCCTAGTCAGTTCCTTAGACGCAACATCATCCTTCAGTCTCAGTTTCATGGTTGTCCGGTTTCTCCCTTGATCCATTTGGTATTGTTTACCTATGCATGGATAAAGATTGAACCCCAGATTATAATCCATCTAATTAATCAATGAACACATTATAGTTGCATATTGAGCATCATTTGCAAGTCCATTTTAGATTACTTCTGGATGTTTGCAAAAGGTTTTCAAGGTCAGGCATTAGGCTTTGCAGTTAATCCCAAAGAAAACGGGATATAAAAGTTAAATGTGATTTACACCAGTAGTCACAGGAAATGGAGTTCCAGATTTAATGGAGGTCAAAACACTCAGGCTTGGCAGCAGCTATTTTTAGAAATCATTAAGGTGCTATTTTTAAACCTTAGCTCTTAAGGTCTTTTTAATTTAGGAAACTGGCCTTAATTAGCCCCACTTGTTTGACGTCATGTTTTCCATGTTCGGTGTTTAGCTGCGGCCGACTTCTACTAGTGTTAAGTAATGCTTAACTACTGTAGAACACCTTTGCACTCTTTACTTAGTTGTGGCAAAAATAACTGTAAATTAACACATTTTATCTCAAAGAACGTCAATCGTTTTGTTAAAATACCTTGACCTATGGCTTTGTTTCTAATAGATTACCCTATGAACATGGCCACCAGCAGTAGAGCTGTGTCCTGTTGTGAATGGCTGAATGAATAGTGCAGTCAATAGCTTGCAGATGGGCGCAGGTTACATGCTAGAGCGTAGGCGAAGCCATCCATTCTACACTGATCTTGGTTCTCGTCATTTTAAGAAAATGCAGATGAGATGTAGCCTTAACAGGCCAGAGAAGCAATCCAACCTGTGAAGAAAGCTTGTTTTAGTTGGCACTGTTATTTTGGGGTATTTCATTAAGTGATATGGTCCCATAACTCCAAGCAGGCCCTGCACTGCAGCCCAGAATTAAACAAGGCGAGGGAGAAGCAGGACAGCCTGCACAGCATTCAGATTGAGTTTTCATGACTCAGCCCATCCGCAAACCAAAAGGTTGTAAAAAGTAATGTGAAAATCTGTGAAGAGCAGCTGTGAAAAACTTGTTTTCTTATGCCAGCTCATGCCATCTCTATTTAATAAGTAAAATGGTAGGAAAGCCAGCTTTTCCATATAAACTTTTATGTTGTCTAATACCTGTGTGATATAGGAATAGCTATATTGCACTCACTATACATAGGATACTTCTTTTGGTTTGTTCTCCCCTGTATCATACTACAGCTGTATTCGTTTTGGGAGACCTGTCTCCTAATTAAGCTCCAATTAAGCAGTAGAAACCAATGTTTCTAATCTGTGTATTTACCCAGAATTAAAAGACGGATGCAGGTTTCACTGATGTCTCTTTCATTGTTTCTCATTTTACTATTTCTCCACCCATATCAATCTCATCCTTTCATGGCTGTTCTTTTACAAGTGCTTTCTCCAGACCCATAAAATGCCTCGTTCTTGTGCCGACTGCAGTGAGTCTCATCCCTCTTTTCTTCTGCTGCTCATAATAAAGTTCTGCCAATGGAATTTTTAATCCAATAATTCCTTTCTCTCCCTCTATATCCTTACCTAACTCTGTTTTCATTTCAACCCCTCAAATTCCACTTTAACTTCTCTTAATAACACTGAAAATCTGATAAAATAACATTAGGGCTCAGATTATTTTGTCTTTTGTTGTCTTTCTCTTCTCACGAGTAAACGAAAAGACCACATTCAAATTTGTGCTCATGAAAGTGAAATGCTGAAAATTCTTGCCAGAACAAGGACATAGTGATACCAAACAGAAAGCAACTCAGTATTCATCGATCCTGATCTATAACACAACAAATCCTGTTATTTATGGGCCTTTGTGAGCAATGATGCTAAAGTTTGTGGTGGGGTTTTTATTTATTTTTTATTTGGGCAAATATTCATTAGTATGTAGGATCAAAACCATGAAATTATTGCATTCCATTTGTGCCTTCGGTTGAAATTTGAACTCAGGACTTCACAAGTGTATTAACCCACTGCTCCATATACTGTAGTGTCCCTTTATTTCCTTGTGTGTCTTTAAAAATTTATTGATTTTCCTCTTCATTACTATCTAGCAAAGGCTAAATAAACGATGTATAATCATCTTTGCTTTTGTACTCTATATACATTTAAGTTAAATAATTAGAAACACAGTATGACATGTAAAGGGGAATTTATTTTATAACTGGTATCACTTGTTCCTCTCGCTTCTTCTCAGTAGAGGTCCAGGACTTGATGCTAGTCAGATCTGAGATGCATTGGCAGAACTGTATGAGGAAGCTCACACAAGGTCTAGCTGCAGAAGGTCCGTTTCATTGATATTTTGTTCTGGTCTACATAGATTATTATACCACTCTCATCATCATACTGTTTTAGCACCTTCCAGTAGTTCATAAAGTGACGTGAATAATATCAGTTACGTGGGATATTCGTCTCTCATTTTCACGTGCAACAAATTCCCTTTATAGAGTACTCCAGCATCCCTCAGTTGTCTGCTTTTTTACCCCAGTGCTAAAGGTCTTGAATTGCAAGGAATTTCCCTCCAGTGGACAAGAAGAAGGCTGAATACAGCTACTTCTGTAGCCTGTCAGTGCTGCTGTATGCACACACCATGAGGATACTAGACAAAAGGAGTCATCCTGTCCCCTGCCTTGCACCTTGTACAGTCACTTAGACTGCAATTCAAGCATTCAGTAGCAGGAGTAAGTCTCTGCCATACTGGTTTGGTAACATTTTCTACTCACTTTGCACATGTTTGACTATCTACTTTCAAGTTGCAACACAGTAGAGAACAGGAGCAATGTACTCCCTTTTCTAGGCCCCAGTTCAGCAAGATACTTAAGCATGTGTTAACATTAAGCATGTGAATAGTCCCACATGACGTGAATAGGACTGCTCATATGCTTAAAGTTAGGCTTGGGTTTAATGGCTTGTCTATACTTGAAATGCTACAGAGGCACAGCTGTAGCCCTTCAGTGTAGACCTTGCCTATGTTGGTGGCAGGGGTTCTCTCATTGGTGTAGGTAATCAACCTCCCTGAGAGGTGGTAACTAGGTCCATGAAAGAATTCTTCCACCAACCTAGTGCTGACTACATCGGGGGTTAGGTTGGTGGAATTGTGTCACTCAGGGGAGTGGATTTTTCACACCCCTGAGTGACATAGTTGGGTCAATCTAACTTTTTAGTGTAGACCAAGCCTGAGTACCTGCTGAATCAGGGCCTTAGGGTCTAAGCATATAATGTCTTTGTATGAGCAGAGTAAGGAACCATGTTCCTAAATGTTGATCCCCCGTGTTTCAGGCAGTGGCAGATTAGCCCATGGGGCCCGGGCCCAAGGTCCCCGGCCAATCGGGGGCCCCAGAAAAATGGGCACCCCGCATCCTGAACCGCTCCGTGTGACTGCCTGGCGCTTCTGCCGAGAGCGGGATCAGGGCGCAGGGGCTTGCCCCACTCCACCAGCCCAGCACTCCTGCCGGGGAGTGGGGGAAGTCCCTGCTCCCCGATAGGAGCACCAGGCAGGCGCAAGAATCACGCACGCCCTCACCCCGCTCCCCAGCAGGAGCTTTGGGCAGGGGGGCGGGGCGGAGCAGGGCAAGCCCCTGTGCCCAATCCCATTTCCCCAGCAGAAGTGCAGGGAGGGGAGGGGCCCCCACTTGCTCTGTCCCAGGGCCCCATAAAAGCTTAATCCACCTCTGGTTTCAGGTAACCATGATGCACTTGATTGCTTGCC
Organism: Lepidochelys olivacea; assembly: GCF_965140295.1. Taxonomy (NCBI): domain Eukaryota; kingdom Metazoa; phylum Chordata; order Testudines; family Cheloniidae; genus Lepidochelys; species Lepidochelys olivacea. The sequence goes on along the minus strand of NC_140411.1, from coordinate 164,431,343 downwards.
CTGGTTTCAATATTTTTAGGGGGGGGAATGGAAATCAACTTTGTTTACTATAAGAACTGTTTACTCTGTGTGTGTGTGTGTGTGTGTGTGTGTGTGTGTGTGTGTGTGTGTGTGTGGAGCTGATTGCTGGCTTACAAGGCATCGAGCAAAAATCTAGTTTTTTTTTAAAGAAAAGATTAGGAGATCAATATAAGTTTGAAAGGCACTTTGTGTCCAACTCTGATCTTTCACCCACTCTACCCCACTCTCCTCTGCAGAGTAACAGTCCTAAAGCCAATGCTGACAATGAGTACTTTAGCACTGCTGCTGCACTGACAAATGCCTGACAAGAAGATTAACTCCAGTTCAGAATGAAGAAACTATCCAGAATACATCAATATTCATTGTATTCTTATACATGTAGTGTAGCCTTGTTACAAACACCTACTTGATTTTTTGTGAATTAGTTCTTTCATATATCTGTTTTGGCTACCACTATGGTTAGCTGTCATTTATACTTGTGTTCAAATAACAGTGGTATCTCTTGAATTTCATTTTTTGTCACACAGACTGATTATATCTGTAAACCAAATTCTGTAGACTTTGAAATGCTCTTGGATGGGTTCCATATTTTTCCATCATAGAAATATCTGAGGTTAACTTTTTAAAATGACATAAAAACATCCTCTCTCCTCCCCCACTTTAAATAAAGCATTCTGCTTTGACATAAATAAGGTACATGATGGATACCACTGGAAAATACATAAAGAAAAAAGATCAGTGGCCAGGACTGAAAATGGAATGAAACATTTTGGATAGTGCTGTATGGAAACACGATGAAGGAACACCCAAAAGACTACATTTTCAAATCTTGGCACGTAGGCCAAAATTTTTATAAGTAACTAGTGTTTCAAGTCTCAGATTTTGGGAGTGTGATGCTGGCAGGCCAGGTGCCAGCTCATGCCAAAGTCCCTATGTCTCAACTGGACAGACAGTTACATAGCTGGAATCTGACTGGCTCACTTGTGGATTAATATTGATAAAATAGGTATTAGAATTATAAGAAAGTGTTTAGACTCTCCTGGATGCTTGCGAGCTGTCCATGCATTAATCTGACTTGTAATATCTGCGCACCACATTGTAATGTAATATTTGAGCAGGTATATTGTGAGCCTCTGTGAATCACCATACAGGAGAGGGGCATTAATTGGTGTGAAGTGCTGCTCTTCTACACAACTTGTATGCCCCTGCCGAAAGAGGAGACCCTTTGATACCAAACAGGCTATGGGTGGATCTTGCAACTGAAAACTCCCTGCATCTGGGATGAGGAATTGTCAACAACAAGACAAAAGACTCTTATAGTTGTTCTGCTCTTCTCCCTCTGAAAATGAGTTGTGCAAGTAGACTTCTCCCATCAGCTGAGTTTGCATGGCAGGAGGGGACTACACACAAAGGAAATAAGGATCTCTATTCTGCTCGGGGGCAAGGTGTTTCTAGGCATAAGCATGAAATCACTAGCTGCTTAGCCTGGGTTAGCACTAAAGGACAAATAGAACTTACTGATTGTAGAAGCCTATATTACCTTTTGAAACCTAAGACTGTAACTCATTCATGTGGCTATGTGTGCTTGCTTTAACAATGTAAATAACACTTTAATTTCCTTTTCCTATTTCATAAGTCTTCATATAGTTTACTGGAGGATTGGCTACAAGCATTGTTTCTATTGTGAAACCTAAAGCAAGATTGACCTGGGGTAAGTGATTGGGCCTTTGGGATTAGGAGTACCCTAAACATTGCTGTGATTCTTGGGTAAGCACCCGTCGGTCACAGAGATATGCTTACCTGGGTGTCAAGACAGTCTGGACTACCTAAGGGGACTATCTGTGAGTTCGTGTTTAGGATGTTGATGTGCCTATGGAGTTTGCACATGGTGCAGTTGGTTGGTGAAATCTAAGCTTAGAACTCACAACCAATGTGGGGTTTGTGCCCTGGTTTTTAACAGTCTACCCTGAGGTTGGTACTCATGCTCTTCCATCACCGTTGGGAGCATCACAAGGTACTCAACTTGAGATACCTTAAAATGCTCAAAATCCACCCTTGAAAATCAGATCCCTTTAAGGTGCCACAATTTGAGTATTGAAAAAATGAGACATTTAAAATGACTGGTCACTTTTCTAAATTTAGGCCGTAGGTTCCACCTGCAAGATTTGTGCACAGAAAAATCATATTAACCTAAACAGATAAATGCCTGCAGAAAGAGGCATTTGTGTATGTAGTTATCTGGGTGGCACATACACATATGTCCCTTTGCACAAGCAAGCTGTAGGGCTTTCCCACTCAAATATTGGTGAATACAGTCAAGGTGACCAGTTTTGAGTGTCAACATCCATAATAGAGATGAGTGAGATGATAGAGACATAAGTGAGTAGAATATAAGGAATAATCATAGAATCTCAGGGTTGGAAGGGACCTCAGGAGGTCATCTAGTCCAACCCCCAAAATAATGTTTTTACAGGACTCAGTTCATGCCCTGAGGTGCTTTATTCCTTCCTTCAGATATTATAATATTAATGGCTTTAAAAGAGCATTCTATTCTATTAAGGCTCATAAACATAAGAAGAAACATGACTACACATCTGTCATCTGTTGTTTGTTCTCTCATCCTCTCCCTCAGCGGAAAAGTGTGTGCAGTGGAATGTCTTGTTTTGGAAGAGTGTTTTGTTGTTTTGTGGTTGTTTTAATATACACATTGCTTTGTATTTATGTTAGAGAAGGCCAGGATAAAAAAAATGCTCCTTTAACTTGCAGCAGAAGGACGTGAGGTTTGATGGTCCTTAGTTCCTGTGGGAGTTCATTCCATAGTCTGACTGGCTCCCGAGAAAGCTCTGTCTTCTGCACAGATGCTCTGGACGCAACAAAAATGGGTGTGTACCTGGTGTTGACTGTGACCTTGCCAAAATCTGTGAGTGTTACTATGCAAACTTAGTTTGGCCCTTTTGTGCAGAGGCATTTCTGTGCAGCCTGTAATTACATGATCACGTACTATTTTTTTCAGCAGGACTCCTGCCTTATTCAGTGCCCAGGATGAACAATGTTCAGGGAGTGAAACAGGGTTGTAAAGTGAAATAGCCTGTTGTCTGGAGGATCCATGCCTCATTTGTTGCAGAAGTTGAAAGGTGTGTAGGGAATGAGGCAGGGGATTGCAGGAAAAGAAAGGATGGTCTTGTGATTGGGGCAGTTGAATGCTGCCCTGGAGAATTCGATTCTATCCCTACCTCTGCCAGAGACAGGGCTGGCTCCAGGCACCAGCGAAGGAAGCAGGTGCCTGGGGCGGCCAATAGAAAGGGGTGGCACTTTGTGCGCTATTGGGGCGGCAAGTCCGGGTCTTCGGTGGCAATTTGGTGGTGAGTCCTTCATTCCTTCTCTTCCTCTTCGGCGGCAATTCGGCGGCAGCTCAATCGTTTTTTTTTTTCGTTTTTTTTTCTTCGCCACTTGGGGTGGCAAAAAAGCTGGAGCCAGCCCTGGCCAGAGAGTTCCTATGCCATATTGGGCAAGTGACATAAACCAAAGTTTTTACAGGTGGCCACTGTCTGTTCCTCATTTGCAGGAGTGTTGAGGATTCACAGCTGCAACTGAGGTCAATAGGAAAGCTTTTCTGGCCTTTTAAAAAACTATGAAATGCTAAGAACTCTGAAAAATTAGGCCCTAGGCTTTTCAGGTTGGACACCAAAAATTAGTTGACTCTTTAAACAATTTTGGCCTTATCCTCTGTGCCTCAGTTCTCCATGTGTGAACCGGGGATAATTTTTAAGGCTGTTTTGAAGATAAATTCATCAATGTTTGTGAAGCACTAAGCTATTACAAAGAGAATATAATGGAAAGGGCCACGAGGAAATTTTAAAAAAACAAGCCTTGTGGATTTGGATGGTGTGAAGTAAATAATGAATATGCGCAATGAATGATGAAGATAAAAAGAAACTGTGCACTGAATAAGCCAGCAGTTCTGTGGAAAAAATAGTATGTGCTCATATAATAAAAGAATGTATTAATGCATATGCACAAGGGGGGCAAATTAAGGTTGCACAGACATCCTTAATGTTGACTATTTTTCGCTTTTGAGTGCTTGACTTTGAAAACTTAATGTTTTTTTAACATGGTTTTTGGATGTAATATATTAAAATATTAAATAATAAACTGAGGGCTCAGTTTGCATTTAGGAACCAGCTTGCAGCATAGGATGGTGTAGAGCTGGGCCAGCCCAACAGGAGCTCCTGGAAGCAATCATAATGCCTCCAGGAGTGCATCACCTCTGCTTCATCCTTATACAGGGTGCAGTATATAGTGCCCCTGATATTCCTGAGTTGGATTAGTTCTGTTCCTCCTTGCCGCCTGGGGGGATACTAGTAGCTATAATGCAAGCCATAGTTCATTCTGGCTCTGGGTAGCTCAAGAGCCGCATTGTACCTGGCCATCTCTGCAGGAGTACATATGGAGGGAGTGAAAGTTCTCTGTAGTAGGCCTGGGCATCCTCATACCTTTAATGTTCATTTAATGTAAAATACAGAAAGAAAGAAAGAAAGAAAGAAAGAAAGAAAGAAAGAAAGAAAGAAAGAAAGAATCAATGTAATAAAAGATCATTTCAGAATTGATTTCAATTACAATACAGAACACACAGTGCACAGTGCTCACTTTGTTATTTTTATTACAAATATTTGCATTGTAAAAATGATAAAAGAAATAGTATTTTTTAATTCACCTCATACAAGTTCTGTAGTGCAATCTCGTTATCGTGGAAAATAAAAAGGACATGCATCCATGCCGATACGTTCGTTTAAAAGAAATGAATTAATTAAATTTGTGACTGAACTCCTTGGGGGAGAATTGTATGTCTTTTATCCCTGTGGTTTTACCCACATTTCTGCCATATATATTTCATGAAAGTAATATTAAGCACTTATTGGTACGGGGACCCGACTCCGGGCTCCCAGAAGTGGCTGGGCCTCAGGCATAAGTGGGGGGTTCTCAAGCTGCCTAGCCCATGCCACCTGGGGCTGCAGCGGCGATTTAAAGGGTAAGGGGCTCTGGCTGCTACTGCAATAGCAGCAGCGGCAGCTGGGAACCCCGGGCCCTTTTAAATCTCCGGCCATGGGGCAGCTGCCCCTTTTGCCCCCCCCATCGGCTGCCTGGGTGGGGGAAAAAGGGGCAGTGATAGCCCTTTAATATCAGCTGTGTACAGGCCGGTACTGGCGGCCACTTCTTACCAGTATGCCGTACCAGCCCAAACTGGCCTACTTTCACTCCTGGTGTTATAGCAGTCTCAGATGTTGTTCGAATTAAGAACACTTTCACTGCAGATTTGATAAAACGCAAAGAAGGTACCAATGTGAGATTTCTAAAGATAGCTACAGCACTGGACCCAAGGTTTAAGAATGTGAAGTGCCTTCCAAAATCTGAGAAGGATGAGTTGTGGAACATGCTGTCAGAAGTCTTAAAAGAGCAATACTCCAATGCAGAAACTACAGAACCCAAACCACCAAAAAAGAAAATCAACCTTCTGCTGGTGGCATCTGACTCAGATGATGAAAATGAAGGTGCGTCAGTCTGCACTGCATTGGATCATTGTTGAGTCAAACCCATCATTAGCATGGAAGCATGTCCTCTGGAATGGTGCCCGAAGCATGAAGGGACATATGAATGTTTAGCATATCTGGCACGTAAATACCTTGCAATGTGTTGCCGGCAACAGAAGTGCCATGCAAATACCTGTTTTCACTGTCAGGTGACATTGTAAATAAGAAGCGGGCAACAGCATCTCCCATAAATGTAAACAAACTTGTTTGTGTTAGGGATTGGCTGAACAAGAAGTAGGACTGAGTGGACTTGTAGGCTCTAAAATTTTACATTGTTTTGGTTTTGAATGCAGTTATGTAAGAAAAAATTCTGCATTTGTAAGTTGCATTTTCACAATAAAGAGATTGCACTACAGTATGCATATGAGGTGAACTGAAAAATACTATTTGTTATGTTTATCTTTTTTACAGTGCAAATGTTTGTAATCAAAAATATAATATAAAGTGAGTACTGTACACTTTGTATCCTGTGTTGTAATTGAAATCAATATATTTGAAAATGTAGAAAACACACAAAAATATTAAAATACATGGTATTCTATTATTGTTTAACAGCATGATTAAAACTGCAATGAATCGTGATTTTTTAAAAATTTCACGACTAATTGTGATAAATGTTTTTAATTGTTTAAAAGACCTCATTGTCAGTTGTTTCCTCCACAGATAGCAACCCTTTTCCTCTATACATCCTGTCCATATCTTGATTGATATTCATTACTCTGTTAATCACCAGGAGCTTTCTTGTTTGAGTATCAAATTTCTTCTTCTTCTATTGATTCCACTTGATTACTCCCACAGTGTACCATGCTACTGATATTGCCCACATATTAATGGCTTGCATAAAATTATTTGAGATGAGTTTTACCTTATTCGTTCGTAATAATCTCTTCTCACTTCTTCTTTGAGTTCCTTATGTTGTAACTCTGACAGTTCCCCAGTTCTAAGATATTTGTACAAGTCATGCTGAGAGAGACCGTGGATAGTGCCTCCGTTAACTTGTATGGCATCTGATTGTACCAGTTTGCCCCTCATCACGGACATGGATGCACATTTAGCCAAGCCAACCTGTAGCTCTATATCTTCACCAAACTTTTCTGCATGTCATCAATCTCTGTATCTCATTTTGTGACCATCTGTAGAGTTTCAAATCATCCATATCATTACTATTTAAATTTTTGTAATTGTGCTTGTCACTGCATAGTCATAACAAAAAGATGGTTTCTATCACAAACAGCTGACAGTGTCACATCTTCACTGCTTTTGCTCTGTTGCATGGCAGACCCACAAATCCTGATTTTTCATCTCACTTATGATGGTGTCAACTCTGCTGAAGTGAATCATGTAAAAATAGTATAAGTAAGGTTGCCAACCCTCCAGTATTGTCCCAGAGTCTCCAGGAATCAAAGATTAATCTTTAATTAAAGATTACTTCGTGTGAGAGAATGTCCAGGAAAATGTCCAACCAAAATTGGCAACCCTCTATAAGACCAGAATCAGGCCTACAGATTTAAAGATGGGTTTTGCCATTACCAGTCTACATAAGGTACCTTAGGATAGAGCCTCACAAGACACTTAAGATGATCCTATGGAAGTTTTATAACCCCACAACTACATACACTGGACCCTCGCTAGAACCCACGTCTATATAGCGCGAATTCGCATATAACGTGGTCGCGGCCATGGAGCCCAAATTTAATTACTTTAATTGCAATTCATTTTAATGCGGTCCCCGCATTAACGCGGTACCGCATATGGATCCCAAATCCCATGTTCTAGCGAGGGTCCGGTGTACCAACATGCATGCTGTTGCTCTTTATTCCTGTGCTAATGGAATTCCATTGTTGTTAACAAACAAGTTGACAGCCGTGTTACATGCCGTTCAGGCCATATTTAACTTTCTACACAATTTCTGTGATACTTAATCGAATCCAAATAGCTTGTGGAAGTATTGAGTTCAAGGTGTCGTCATTCCCTTGTCCTGTGAATGAATAGTACTTTTCAGTACCATACTTAGCTCTTTATTTGTTTTGACTGCTATCTCTTTGGTTCTGAATTAAATTCTTTCCTCATCCTTGACACTTTCATTTATCTTTCAGCATAAAGCTAGAATAAATAACGTCATCTGCCACAAGTTCATTCATCTTCCCTATAACCCTCACAGAGCTCTGTAATTATTTAACTACTTAAAACTTTCACACTCTTACAACTCATAAAATAGTTACTTAATTCTTGATATTTTCTCCCCAGCTGTGATGATTTAATCGAGCTTGGGTTTTTAAAAAGTCAGCCAGGAAAATCCCACTGAGCAATACAGCTCATTTATAAGGATCAGCATTTCTACAATACCGAGTTTGCACTGCACTCTCCATCTGTCTTATCTAAACACTACCATCACACCATATTTAGGTTTTCATGGTAAGTGAAACCATGACACACAGATCTGAGGAAAGCTGTACATCTGGCTTGGAAACATCATTCTGTATTTTAAACATTTTGCAGAACAGATCTATGTTATTAATTCAGGTAGAGCCCATTTGTTCTGGAGGCTTAGCTAGCTTGCCAGCAAGGGAAGCACTGTGGTTTCTTCACCACAAGAGTTCCTATTTCGCAAAAAAGCTTGGGTGAACGTTCACTAACCAAAGAAATCACAAGCTTTCACAAACCCCTTACAAGAGTTTTGATATGAGGTGTCTTATTGTTTTATAATCGAGAGTGAATTTCACCTCTGTGCACAGGGATAAGTATCACCCACAAATGATAATACTAAGCAAAAAAAAAAAAAAAAAAAGGTGAAGTTAATCTTGCACAATCAAGCCCTCTAAACTCAAAAGTTGGGAAATTCCGATGACTGCAAACATTAAACATCCTCTATATTTATGGTATCTGTTAATGCTCAGCAAAAATACTTTAAAGTTTACATTTAACAAGGAGAACAGGAATAGAAAATACTCCCAGTACATATGTTTACCATTGCTGAGGTAACATTGAAGGAGAAACAGTAAGTTTTTAAATGTCTAGACTTTTATGAGTGCTTGATTTTGCAAACTTACCATTGTTTTAAAACTAGCATTGGCTACAATTTTCAAAAGATTCGAAAGTTTCTGAAAATTTTACCCCTTTGTTTTTTCTTGGGGGTGGTGAGCAGATGGCAACTATTCTATTATTTGTTCTTCTTGGGTGAAAATCACCCTTCTGCAGAGGGGTAGCACAAGACCTAACTATATACCACTTAAGCCCCTTAAAAAGGGGTTAAATGGTGAATAAGCTTTGTGCAGGCTTTCTCTAGTAGGGTGAATTTCACTTCTTATGAGCTCCATGTGAAACCTGAAATCAAACTTAGAGCCATCCAGCGTCCTTGATCCATGCATGCAATTCTGATGAACATCAGTTTGGCATGACCCTTCATAAAGCTCACTGTAGTTACTTTTCCTGGGATTTATTGCCCCCTCCCTTTTAAAACCACAGCAAGATGGTATCAAGCACTATATACCTGCATATACTAACTTTTGCTAAAGTTAAATGGTACATGATCCCTCTCTTAAAGCAAATGTGGTAACGGCAGTAAATCACCTGTCTGAATATGACTGGGACAGTTGCTACAGGAAGCCAATAACACTTTAAGGGGTTTTGTATTAAATAAAGGGAAAGCTTTTGTGTGAGAAAGAACACAAACCCTTGTAAAAGCAAAGGTCTTCCAAAGGGCTTAGTACAGTACATGAGAAAATTATTCACAGCGTTACTAGCTCAGTCTGCAAAAATATATACAATGACAGGGGTATTTATTTAATTTGGAAAGTATTGGGTGACATAGGTTCGTTTCCTTAGAATACAAGTCTCCCCAAACCATATGCCAGTGTCTTTTCATGAGCTGATGAATGTATCTGGTTTAGGTGATGAAAGGAACAGGAGACACTTTTACTGTGTTCCACAGAATGGGAAATATGGTTTAATACATTTATTTTTTATTCGTTTAAGTGTAGTCCGGTTGACTGCTACAGATGCCTCTGTAAATATCTGCAAAGGAGGAACCTTTCGGGAACCAGAGGCTACTGATATACTGTGCCCAGCAGCCAGAGCCAATAGAAATATACCCAATGTTCTGTATGTCTGTTTTCATTTCTTTCTTGTTCCAGTGAAGCAGTGGATTTTTTTCTTCATGTCTGGAGGCGAGAAGTGCCAATGCTCAGTTTGAGTGCACTGCAGCTTTACAGAGAATTTATGTTCACCTGGAGCTGTGCCCTAAGTTGTCTGAAAAATCTAAAAGGTAGCTCATGATCCTGAGATTCTGCCTACACTCAGGAAGAATGGTGGGGGAATAACCTTCTTCACTCTTCTCTCCACACCTTCTCTTTCACTAACTTTGCTTCAGGAAACAACAAAAAAAACACTTAGGTGACTTTGTTTGTTCCAAATGGAGGAACAATCAAAACAAACTAGCTGTTGTGGAGAACTTTCCACATTCTAGTTGTTGTTGGCCTGACTATTGAGAAGCATCTGGCAGCTCTTTAAAGAAGGAACAGTAAAAGCACTTAGTGCCCATAGGATGGAATAGGAAGGTCAGCTGGAATGAGGAATATTTTGTTTCATTTTGCTAAACTGGCAGATTTTAATATTTTTATTTATTTATTTATTTATTTGTTTATTTTAAATCAAGGAGTCGTTTCATTGCTTTCCATTATAAGATGGAGTGTATGTTCCTTCAGTAAAAACGAGAAACGTGTTACTTTTAACATCAGCAAATGCAATTGTAAGTTAGTCCCCACAATTGAGATCTTCATCACCATTCTCATGTAGGTGACTACTGTGGACTTGACCTTACATTTGGTCTCAGTATTAGTGCTAAGTTGAAAGTATACTTTTCATACTGAAATCAGGTCTTCCAAGAACCTTACTACTACTCATTACAGGGGTGGAAAAAGCCACACGTCCAAACTACCCCAGTTTTACTGAATGGAATTAAAGCTTGGCTTGCCACACCAATTAACCTACTGGTGCTTCCTTGATGTGATGATCCACTAATGATGAAATCTCCAGACCTGCTGGCTCCAAGGAGTTACATGTACTGTATCAACTTTTCATATATAATAAAAAGTATAGCCACCACATGAGAAACTGAACTTATCTGTGCATCCACTGGTTTTGGAGACCAAAAGACTTCTAAACCAAGTGATGTGATTAGAGGAAATGAGGAAATGAAATCACTTAATGGGTATGTGCAACACAAAGAAGAAATCAATAAATTGTTCCCAGGAGTTATCAAGGGCTGTTTAATGCTTCTGAGACCTAAACTATCTAATCCATTACCCTTTCCGTTTTATTTGTCTTCTATTCTATCACATTGTTGGAATATCTCATATCCTGTGAAGATCACAACAGCTGCTCAGTTCTGGGACTAAAGGTACAGTAAAAGGATCAAGTTTTCTGTATGTTATGTATCAGATTCTCCATGAGAACTCTTTCATTCTCCAGGACTAGTTTATATCCTTATTAAGGCTACAAATACTAAGCTGTTTCCACAAAGCCAAAATCTTCTTTTTTCTGAGGCATAATATCTACTATGGAATACTCATCCTCTGAAATTGGCCAGTAGGAGTAGTTCATTTGAATGTCAATTGATAAACCAGTGCAATACATTTTGGTGCATGACTGGTGAATCACATAAAAAAAGGAATAATTAAAATAAAAGAATAGCTTCTAAAAGACTACAAGCCAAATTCTGCTTTCAAATACACCTCTGTAACCTCACTGTGCAACCTCTTTGAGGTAATTGAAAGCAGAATTTATCCTTAGGTGTTTTATGACTCATCTGTTTGGGGATCTTTTAATACACAACTTAGACACACACCTGAAATAGGAGATCTCTTAGGGGCTGATCTCCAGGGGAGCTTTTCTTTTGACATTAATGGGTGCTGGATCAGGTCTTGAATTGTGAATGAGACAGAAGATTATTCTCTCATCATTGTTACTATCATTAACTTTTTTGAAGAAAAGGATGAGTTCTGTAGTTGTCAGTTGGTGAAGAACTCTGATTGGAATATAAATGGGAGCTCTTGCTCCAATAAGGATGACAGAATTTGGCCCAGAGTTTGATTGTAATGTATGTACACATTAACATCCCTTTCTGACTCTTTTTTTGTTTGGCAGTTTCTTCTCCTTGAGAATTTGATATCAACCTATGATAGCATCTTATATGGGTGTTGTTTATTATTATCGGCCAAACTCCAATATCCTCATATGGGCAAAAATCTCATTCAGTTCAATGGGACTTTTGCTAGAGTAAGGGCTGAGGAAAAACTGAGAAAAGAATTCAGGATTTGACCCATTTGCATGATCATCAAAGCAGATTTCTTGTCAAATGGACAAAGATATGCCAGACACTAACCATGTCCCATCTGTGTTTTTTTCCGGTTTTCATCAATCTGAAGCTTGAGTTCAGAGCATAACCCTTTATCTAGTCCTTCCAGCATCCTTCTGATAAATCAAGAGATGGGACCAAACCAAATTTTGGATCTACATACTCCCTATGAGCTTTGGAAAGTTTCAAATCCAGGTTTGGATTCAGATTCATACATCACAACTCAACCCTGCATCTACATATATTACAGACTCTTTGCATTTGTTCATAGCATTCTTTGACTCTAAAAAATAATTTCTGGTAATCTAGCTAAAGATGAATCTGGCTGTGACTATGATGGCAATTCAAAACTAGACAATGCGGACATGTGTGAGTATTTGGTATGTAGCGGGGTAAAGGTGCTCATAGATTCACATGCTGAATTTACACAGGACTTTATCTCTCTCTTTTCCCCTATGTAACCCACGTTTTTCATTATGTAAAACATAAAGGACAAGAGATCCTTAGCAAACGGAGCTATGTTGCTTTTTCCTAACTGTGAATCTGGATCCATATATTTACTAAATACTCTTTCATACAATTACATGCTATTTTAAATAATGAACATAGAAAGAGATGTGGTGTTTTTTGCATGTAAACAAATTCTGGCAAATAGCTGGTTAGTACAGTAGTAGAAAGATCAGTGAGGCAATGACATGTCATTGCTTTACACAATAATAATTACTTCTGGATATTAATCATCCATTCGCTTACCACTGTTAGTCTTTGCAGGTGTTTTAAATACCTTTAGTACTTTGCAGTTTTCGCAAAATGCCAGGTAACATAGGGCCAAATTCTGCCACTCTTACTCACATTGAGTAGTGCCTTAGTCCATAATAGATTCATGTACTTCCGTGGAACTACTGTGAAGTAAAATGATGCTCATTATGATTAACAATGGCAGAATCTGATCCTGAATTTGCTGGTCTCTGAATAATTTTTGAATAGCTGGCATCAAGGCTTTGAGTATAATCTTTAAAATTCTGGAAGTCTGAATCTTATTTCCCGAATTTGTTTTTAAAACTCTTATGTTATATCTATTATAGTCTCTTTGTAAAAGCTACATATTCTTAGACTTAATACTGCAACTTCTAAAATGAAGAGTAAATTACAAATTCAGACTCATAGAATTATGGTACTTCCACTGAGAAAATAACCCTGAAACCTGACCAGCCACATCTGTATAAATCACTATTCAATTATTACTATTTTTATTACACTGCATATTATTTTGACTTGCACCCAATGGTCCAGAAAAAAAAAATCTTATTGGCAATTAGTGATACTGGAGAAAAGTTAAACCAATAAAATGAAAAACGATCCTCTAATAATTACAGCTCTAAGTCTTATTTCATATACCATGAAAGCAATCTGCATTCCAAGCCTCCATTATTATATTACTCTGTTTCTGCAAAAATAAATAAAAGGTCAGAGAGCGAAGCTGACTAAAGAGACATCCTCTTAGTGCCTTGATGTGCCAGACATAGGAGTCACCCGTTGGAAAAATTATGCAAAGGGAGAAAACCTGAGAAGGAAGTAGCTTGAATAGGTTTTCACTACCATGGAACACATACTAATGTAAGAGCCAGTAGAGAAAGGCACTTCTGTGGGAGTTGGAAACAGCATTAGTGTTGCTGCCGACTGCCCTCAGTATGTGTATCTGTCACAAGCCTTGCAGAGCCATAGACACAGTGCCAGATTCTCAGTTGGTGTAAATCAGCATAGCATAATTAGTGTCAGTGGAGTTAAGCTGATTTACACAAGCTGCGGATCTGGCACAAAATTCATATAAATTTGGGGTTTAAAAGGAGAATAAAACTGGATCAAGGGCTTAGGCCTTTAAAGTAGTAGGCACCTCCTGTGATATGTTGAGTACCTACTGAAGTCAATTGAAGTTGAGAGTGTTTAGCACCTTGCCAGATCCAGGTCGCAAGGGAGGAACATACTTAAGTGCTTCCCCTCAGGATAGAGAGAAAATCAGGAAAACTACTCTAAGAGTTAACAGATCAGCAAGGTTTGCACTTGCCTAAAAGTCTCAGCTTTGCTTTTCTGGGGCTGGATTACAATAACTGCATAGACAATGCTACAAACCAGAATGTCCTTGGGAAAGTCACCTGCTGTGTGAGAAAACTCTCAGCTCCTACCAGCACAACGTTTTTTCTTACCTTGCCTTACCTCCTCCTGTTAAAAATTCTGACAGCCAGCTCTGCCAAAGCACAGGACTTGAGTCAACATTTTGGTTTTGAAATGAAGAGCATACAGAATGTATAATATCCTGCTGCGTGGCATGCAATTTGTAGCTAGCTTCCAGGTCCTGAGGCAAGTGGCAATAGGTCAGTAAAAGCTTTTATCGTTGTTTGCTTGTGGAATATAAAATCTTTAATCTTCTTTGTTTTCAAATGATATTGTCAGGTGAACAGGACTAGATTACGATAGCTGCTGTGGGGAAAGACACAATGAATAGATGCTATCTGAGAGGTCTCGGATTTTTCCTCAGGGGTGGGGAGGGAAGGTCTGGTTGTCAGGCTGGGCACACACTATAACTGAACAAAGTGCTGGGTTAGGGTGTGTTTCTTCACTACTCAGTGGGAATTGGTACAAATTTATAATAGGGGAGTCTTTCTAAAATTCATCCCCAAAGCACAAAATGAGGTAGTAATAATAATAATATTTTGCTTCTCTATCACTATATCCAACCAATAGATGTCAAAGCATTGTACAAAGAAAGGTAAGTGCCATTCTCTCTATTTTATAAATGGAAAAACTGAGGCACAGAGTGGTGATGTTGAGTTGCCCCAGGTCACCCACTAGGTCAGTGGCAGAGTTAGGAATAGACTCCCAGATTACCTGACTCCCAGTCCAGTGACCTCTCCAGCTAGACCATGCTGCCAGTGGTCCTTTCTCAGGACTTGATTGTGGTCTCTGATTTACTAAGCTATGCTGGTGGAACCCTCAAAAGGTGGGTGGTGGCGGAGTGCAGCTAGCCATCAGGTGAGGCCCGGTGAAGTGGTCTGATAGATAGCCAGGTCTCTTTTAAACCAACAGCACAACTCAGAGTCAAACCACTATTTAATTGGAAGCATTTGTAATATTATGACGGCTGCCTATTTTGTTATGCAAATGTGCTGCTGTATTCTGCACTAGCTGGGAACCCTACCAAAAGAGAATTACAGCAATTGAAAAACATGGCCAAGAGGGCAAGTGTTGCTGTTGGGAGATAACTGCAGGATAAATAAGTGTTCATACGGGCTGTGGCAATTATGCAGACAGCAGGGGAAAAAATCTCTTTCATATCCCATCCAGTATTTGGCCTTCTAGTGACAGGTCAGAGTCAAAAATAGCCAAGTTAAGAATATTAGTACTAGCTAGGTCAAATCATGCTCTAGCAGTACATGGGAAGACACAAACACCGTGATGACCACCAGCACCAATTCTGCTGTTGTGAATAAGGGAGCTCTTTTGCACCCACGCAGCAGTATCATCCAAGCTTTCCTCCATAGCAGAGCATGAGTGAGAGAGCAAGAGAGTAACAGTTGTGTGCCAGCATTCTGACAATACGCCATCCGATATTTAAAATTATCTCACCAAGGGGCCTTATAAAATATTTTGAACAACATTGGTAACAGATGAGAGGACCGAGGGAAGGCAAATTTTAAAGCCCGTAGGAAAGACTCACAGTTGTTCATCACTGTGAAATCATCACTGCTGATTGCCTAGACTCCTGAGAGAATGGTTTCAGAGACATCAGCAAAGTCCTTATGGCATGCAAGCAACAATCCATGAGCAAGCATACGAAAAGCTGCTGAAATGTGCAGCATTACCAAAATAGTCCAGTGACCCTAAGGAGCTCATTGCTGTCCGTGATAAGGGTTCAGCCACAAAAGGAGGGCTAACCCATATTGGAGCATACCCAGGATGTTATTGGTACAGGGGTGAACCTGGCTCTGAAAAGCAAACACCTTTTCCAGTAAGGAGCAGTTTAAGACAGGGTGGTGAAAATCAAGTGATGGCTTTTCTAGTGGGGTGGATTCCTGCTTGTTGAGGAGGCTTGGCATGTACCCTTTGCTACGTGAGGCTTCAATCAGGCCTATTAGTAATGGCACCACAGCCATACTATTGGAAGCACAGGTGCTGGATCTCCAGGAACCCAGAAAAATACAGCTATCCTTAGCAGAAACCATATCAGAAGAGGACAATAGATCAGGAGCCCAAGGCTGTCGCAATAAAAAGATTCAGAGGGACTAGTTCGGGGCCTCTCAGGATACATCCACCCTGCAAAAAAAACCAAAACACAACAGCAAGTGTCAGAGCCCAGGTCTACGGACTTGGGCTCATGCAATAGTGCTAAAAATAGCAGGGTTGACATTCCCACTTGGGCTGTGAGACCCACTCTTCATGCTGGGCTTCAGAGGCCAACCTCCACCCCGAGTGGGAACATTTACATGGCTATTTTTAGCGTCATAGCACATGCCTGAGTCTCTAGACTGAGGCTCTGAGTCTCACTGCAAGGAGTTGTTTGTTTGTTTTTTTGCAGGTTTGAGCCCAATCTCCCCCACTTCCATCCACACACAAATCAGTCTGACTCTAGTCAATAAGTACTCAGGATCCCGGTCCTAGGGCCCTGCTACGGGTTGTGGGTCAGAGTCCAAGTCCTACCGTGACTAGGGTCCAAGCCCTGTCATTCTGCAGTGTGGACGCAGCTGAAGCTTAAGACCGAGTCAGAAGGTCAGTGTAGTACAGCATGGATACATTAGTGCAGCTGAAATATTCGGGTCCCGCAATTGTAAACCCAGGTTTATAATGCAGTGTGGATGCTCAAGTATGGGCTTGGAAACTCCAAGTCCACAAGGCCAGATCCCATAGACCTGGGCTTAGTGTGCAAAGTAGACATTCAGTCTTTTCTGTGAAGAACATAGCAATCTCGTCAGTGTTCAGCTGAAATAACTACAGATGGAGGAAATAAAACCTGACTGACTAACCCTGTTCCATGAGAGCTCTCATCTATGGAGTTCTGCAGAGTTCAGTCCTGTTGCCCCTCCTATTTGTCATCCATGTCAAACCATTAGAGGAGATCTTGAGAAAATCCCCCACCCCCACCCTGAGGCTTCAGTGCCATTAGCATTCCAGTGGCATTCAGCTGTACGTCTCTTCCATACCCAGCACTGACAATGCTTTCTCTAGCTGTGGTAGTGTCTGAAGGAAGGTGGGAACTAGGTAAAAGGAAGCCTGTTCAAGGTAAATCTGGGGAAGATTATGTGACTGTAGCAGAAAGAAACAATTTGAGAAAATGGCAGGAGCTACTGTCATATCACTGTTGGAAGCATCTGCTCTCCTGCTCGTTGAGGAGAGTAGGCATGCCCGCAGTTGAGGTGGCGTGCAGTCTTATGGTCCTACTTGAGTCACTGCTGCTTCTAGAAATCAAAATAACAGTGACCAAGGACACCAGATCTCTTCTGCAAATAGCCAGGAAATTGTACCCTTTCCATTTCGTATATGGAACTAGGCTCTTTGACTCATGCTTCCTTCACCTCCAGCCTCGACCATTGCAATGCACTAAAGGCAATCAGAAGTTGTAGCTGGTTCACAATGTAGAGGCCTCTCTTTTTAGCGGAACATGCCAAAGAAAGCACTTCTCAGCCATGCTCTGCACTCCCCATTGACTCCAGGTCTAATTCTGAATGTGCTTCAAGGATCTCATCCCTGATCCTTAAAACTCTGAAATCTGCCTGAGCTATCTCACAGCTCATCTGTTCCTTCTTCACCCACTGTGATCAGTAGGGAGAATGGCTAAAATTTTCAGACGTGTCTAACTGACTTAGGAGCCTTAGTCTTGTCTTTCAAGGTCAATGGGACTTAAGCCCCTAAGTCACTTAGCTACTTCTGAAAATTTTACCCACTGAACTTGAGGGTCTTAAATGAGGCTCACAGGTCAGGAGGTAGGTGTTCTCAATAGAAGACCATAGGATTACAAATTAGATGTGGTCTGACTAAAAATGTGGTGTCTTGTGCACCTGTAATTCATACATGTGGTGTTAGAACTTGGTGTCAGAACCATGTGCAAGAGTTGAAGGGGTTGAAATTCGACCCTCCCTCCTGCCACACAGGGTCGTCCACAGTGCTGTAGATTGGCCTATCCCATCCATAAACTGGAGTAGCTCCACCAGTTTTTTCTAGTGGATCAGGTGGATATTTTGGAACCAGTACAGAGCCTAACTCCCTGTGTTACTTTTCATCCCACAACCCTATATCCCATGAAGGTGTACCATGACACAGAGGATAACATTTTCAAAGTGCCTAAGTGACTCAGGAGCCTAAGTTATACTTATCCAATTATACTTAGCCTCCGAAGTCACTCACATGCTTTTGAAAATATTACCCAAAGAGCCTTATCTGTAGAGCTTTGCAAATCTGCAGATATCTGCTTTATATCTGCAGAAATCCGCATCCACGGACCAAGTTTGCGGCTCTTCGTTGGATGCGGATCCAAATTTTATATCTAGAGCCCTGCAAATCTGCGGATATCCGTGGACCATGTTTGCAGATCATGGATTGGATGCGGATACAAATTTTGTACCTGCACAGAGAATCATAGAATCATAGAATATCAGGGTTGGAAGGGACCCCAGAAGGTCATCTAGTCCAACCTCCTGCTCGAAGCAGGACCAATTCCCAGTTAAATCATCCCAGCCAGGGCTTTGTCAAGCCTGCTTATCTGAGACCTTCACCAACAGGTGAATTCTACCCAGAAGACAGATTGTTTTTACATTATGTATTCCATTTACTTGTAGGAATAAACAATATGAATGATTCTCTCTGGATGCACAGGCAAGAGGGAGCTGTTTGCATATAGATGATTGTTATCAATCTTTTAGTTAACTCAGATAGTCAGCTACCAAATCCATCATTTGAGATCAGCATGTGAAACACTCTGTGAAAGTTTGGGGTCTGTACATGGATTACACTCCTCCAGATGTAGTGTTTTCATCTGTGACTAATTTGGGTAATAGTCACTTAATAACTAATCCAAAAACAATTAAGCGGTAGCCTTTATTAGTTATGGTATTAAATAATATCAATAACTCCTTTAAAACTCAAGTATTAGAAAAAAGTCTGCTCTCCATGGCTACTCCAGTATTGAAAACATTAGGGCTAACGCCACCATGTGGGCTAGTATCATTAGTCGAGACTTGAGGCGCATGCGAGAAACGACAACCTCATTTAATCAGATGCACCTTTATTTAAAGTCTTATCACATAGAAAACCCCAGTTAATAGAACTGTCACATAAATTGCAAAGGTTAGAAAAAACAAAATGTCCCAGCACCAGTTTATCCAGTTCTTTCTCACTCACATCTCCATATGAAATCCTGAAGAAGGGCGGAGGTGGCCAGCTCCTGTGAGGGTCAGGAAATAATGACCTCCAGGAAGCGACAACCTCCAGCCATCAGCTGGGCCCTAGTTATACTAAGTTATGCATATACCTACCAAAGCTCATTAATATGCATAAAGGTTGAACCCCCCTCATGTCCATGTTTGGGATCTCATCCCAATATTATCAGGGGACTCTTCACCTGATAGGCCACTTGCATAATACTTCTTTTAACTGATTAACATTTAAGTCACTTTATCACCATAGTAACAACCTTAAGGAAGTCACCTTGGCTACTAACAGTCATCTTGTGGTGTCTACTGATCTCGCATAGACATAATTATACAAACTCAGCAGTTATTTTTGAAACTATCAGCATAGAAACATAGACACAAGTGCAGCAACTTTATTAATTTACTTGTGCTAACTTATCTTTATAATAGGGTTAACTTATTCTAAGTCCTAAGGCCTGTTTTGGCTAAACTAAATATCTTACAGGCCTACGTCTGTAGATTTCTTGCATTTCATCTTTAAACCTTAAGCTATTTTTTTTTTTTTACCTATTAACTCTCAGATTTTAGTCTCTGATATCCAGTTCTTATATTAAATTAATTTATTAGTTACTTTTACCTTGAAAACAGATTTAGGGTACCTCGAGAATAGCCCACTTGTTATAACCAATCTGCTTTCATTAGGTATGGGTCTCCAGGGTTGCGAAGGAAATATCTGGAGGACGTGGATGTAACCTTCCGATAAATGATTGACACAAGCAGTATTCTTTCCAAAACGAGACACTTTTTATTGGTGCAAATAACAATCCCTAATACAATAATAATCTAAGCCACAAATTCGTTACAAATTAAAGAGCACCCCCAAACTGTAACCACCTACAGGGAAGATGACTCTAAATGGCTGGGCCCTGTTACAGATGGCCAGTCTCTAATAGGTCACTGACAGCAATAGGTAACAGTTCTTTAAGTTTTACAATATACACATTCCCTTCACAAACAGCACACATACATTCCTCTTTATTAATCCAGGCATACACACATAGGCACTCACATTACACTATACTATCACTGACAGGCTTATTCTGCCTGCTGACTTTGTTTGCTTCAGCGGCAGGACTCCCTCTGATGATGCTGCTGCTGTTTCTGTCAGTTCCTCTTTCAATGACCCTCTGACCGGCCGATTCTCCTTCGGGATGTACTTTCCACGAACTCCTCAGCTGTCTGATCAACCATCCACTGACACACTGACCTTTATACCCTTTCCCCCAACGGTCAGAACTTTCTGGACACTTCTACTAATATCTTCCTGTCAGACCTTTTTGGACACATGCATTCCATACATTCCCTCTGCTAACTGTCAGTGCTGTGTTTAGACTCACAAGCGTTATTTACCTCACAGTGTTATGATCTGTCAATCATTGTTGTTTACCATTTTCTTTTCCCCGCCAATTTCACTTTTAGTATGTGACCTTTAGCCTACATTTAATGATGGAGTCATTCTTACTTATGTAAAATGGAGGCTAAGGATATAAAATGGAGTCTCGGCAATTTCTCTGGTATCATTACAAGCGGCACAGTACAAATTTCTCATGTAAACTGGAAATATTTTCATTTGTTTAGCTGCTTTAGAACCATGTCTGAGAGAGAACACAAAACAATAATTGCCTATTTTAAAAAATATATAAAGGTAGTGCAACACATGAGAACATCTTACAGAACAGGAGACACATATTGACTGGTTCTCTTGTGATGCTGCCAATGGCCAGAACCTTCATCTTCTCACATACACACACTCTCCCTCCTCCCAGCCATGACATTCTTCCATTTCCCCTTCAAAGCAGCCAAACCTATCCCTATTGCCAAATTTATAGACCAAATACAGTATAAAGCTTTTATATCATATTAATCCACAGCAAACTATGTTCTTGTCATCCCTAAATTTGGATACTTTTTTATCTGCTGGAGATACAACTGTATCAAACCGTGAGATTTGTACGTTATTTCTAGGTATTGCTTAAACATCCAACCCCCTCTTTATTATCCCTCCAGAATAAGCTTGACAATGCAATAAAGATATATTTTTGCTCTATTATTTGTATGTTTATCATAATTGTGAAATAAATTCTATAGGAACCCCTTAATTCTATTATGTGATTATCCTCTGCCCCATACACCTCTTTTTGCCTCTCTTTCTATATGAGCCTTTTCCCAGTGCAACATACTGAATTGGATAATTTTTGCCTTGAAAGCCAACAAAGCCAGTCATATCACAGTTGCCATGGATTAAGCTGCATATGGTGAAGAAAAACTTCAAAGCCAGCAGGAAATGCTTCCACAATTGCAATTAGAAAGGTACATTTTGATAACTCACCTGTATAAATGTGCAAGCATGCACACACACACATAAAAAGGAAGAAGAAGAAGAAGAAGAAGAAGAAAGGAAAGAAAATCTTTCTCAGTAGTAGATAGTAATTCCTCTTAGATAAGGTTGGTATTGTAAAGAAGAAGATCAAAATTGAATCCATTCCGCCTTTTCAGCCTGTTTATTGTTCTTCTTTGAGTGTTTGCTCATGTCCATTCCAATGTAGGTGTGTGCTCACCCTGAGCACCACCACCAGAAAACTTTTCCCTCAGTGGTATCCGTCGGGTTGGCTCTGGTGCCCCCTAGAGTCGTGTCCTCATGGCACCAGTATAGAGGGCCCTGCTACCCCACCACCGCTCCAGTTCCTTCTTACTGCCCCTGATAGTCACTGGAATTTCTGCTCGCTTGCACTTCTGCAAATACCTTCTCTCAGTGGACTGGTTCTGTAAAAATTGTAAATAATTACTCTTTAGAGATAAGTTAATTAGTTAGTTAACTAGTAGTAGTAAACCCAGCTTAGCTACTTCCCTGGGCGCTGGCGTATGCCTCGGTCCCAGGGTTTCAAACCATGTGCATCGTGTCACAAACGAATACCAGTTAGTGACCCACTCACTAGCTGCCTTAAGTGTCTGGGAGAGACCCACGTGCAGGAGCAGTGTAGGATCTGCAGGGGTTTCAGATCCAGGACAAAAAAGGACAGGGACACCAGATTTAAGTTCTTCCTCATGCAGGCAGTGTTCTGTCTCCCTTCGGAGCTGAGTCATGGGGACTTGGCACCGAGCACTTTGACTTCAATGAGAAGTTCCCTGGCCTCTCGGAGGGAGGCAGAGTGCAGTTCTGCTTCCCCGGCACTGCGGAAAGACTCTGCACCAACAGCCCGGGACTCCCAGCACCGATATGCATCCCCAGCTCCAAGGTAGTCGACTCCAACACGGAACTCTCAGCACTGCTCCCCTTTGCCGATGCTGAGGAAAAAAGCAGAGAAAGACTGTCTGGGGCGTTCTCCAACCCCAAGGTCTACAGGCAATAGAGACACTGATAGAGACGCTGTGCCAGGCCACTCGGAGACACCAGTGGGTTGAGTGGTAACATTGACTCTGGGCCCAGGAAGGAAGCCATTGAGTCTGGTACCATTGGACTCCCTGCCAAAGGAGAGCCACTGGGGTTTGACAGCCCTGGTACTGCCATCGATGCTGGAGGCATTTGAGGCAGTGAGGCACCTTCTCTCCTTCCTGGTGCCACCATCCCCAGTCATTTGGGAATTAACAGTGGCAGCACGGGAAGCAAGGACCATCTCAACACTGAGACAGGTGCTGTTGAAGGGCAAGTCTGCCATGATGGCGCAGCACCGATCTCCTCCCTCCTGGCACCATTCTCCTGCGCTGGTCAGTACCACTCCATCCTGGTTGCCAAGAAGTGACTCCATGGACTCCAATTCAGAAGCAGAGTCCTACACATCATGCAGAAGCAGACACAGCTCCGATTGACGGCACCCTATGGCTGACATGAGCCAGGGCATGTTGTCTACAGCCTGGCCACCAGCGCAATGGCAAATGCCACTGCAGTGGCCACTCTGGAATCTCTGGGCTTTCCAGCCAATCCAGGGCCCCTAGTCCAGAAGGTCCTACTCCAGTACATCCGAGTCAAGAGCTCCCCTGCCATCCCTGTCAGAATGGGGATCGGTTCCCCGCATGAGATCCATCTGGGGCAGAGGGAGAAGTACAGGGACTTGGGCCAGTACAGGCTTCTTCTTCCTCCTCTCCCGACAAAGCAGTGGCGGGAACAGCTATGCACCCACCCAAGACAATTACAGGGTGCAACAGGAGCTCCTGAGGAAGATAGCCCAGAACCTGGGTATCCAAGGGAAGGAGATCTCCTAATCCTCCCACGCCCTAGTGAATATTTTAGCAACCTCAGGATCATTGTGGGTGGCCCTGCCATTGAACAATGCCATTCTGGAGCCTATAAAAGCTGTATGGCAGACTCCTGCAAACCTCCAACCTACTGCTAAGAAGATGGGAAGAAGTATTTTATCCCTCCCAAGGGGTATGAATTTTTGTACACACCCCCTTCCACTGGGCTCACCGCTTGTTTCAGTGAGGAACAAAAGGGAGAGACAGGGACAACAGGGGCTGACTCCCGAGGCTAAAGAAGCCCAAAAAATTGACTTTTTGCCAGAAAGGTCTACTCTGTAGGTGGCCTCCAGCTCAGGATGGCCAGCCATCAGGTGCTCCTGGGCCAGTATGGTTTCAACCCCTGGAGTGCAATAGCAAAATTCAGGGAGCTCTTGCTGCAAGAATCCAAGGGACAGTTCTCTGCCCTAGTGGAGGAGGGGAAATTAGTGTCCAAGGCATCCCTCTGGGCAGCACTGGATGCGGCAGACTCGCAGCCCTCTCCATGGCTTCTGCAGTGATCATGAGGCGAAGCTCATGGTTTCAATCTTCAAATCAGGATATCTGTAGAGCTGCAACGTGGTCACCAGTCCACACATTTGTGTCACACTACGCCATCACCCAGCAAGCTAGAGACAATGCGGGCTTCAGCCGAGCGGTGGTATAATCAGCATACCAATGAACTCCGAACCCTCCACCTGTGCAGCTTCTTGGGAGTCACCTACATTGGTATGGACATGAGCAACACATCTCAAAGAACTACAGTTATGGGAGGCTAGTAACCATTTTTTATTCACTACTGCTTTCAGCATGCAAAATGCTTGTCAGCATACTCTTTAAAACAACTTAAGGAAGTTGCTGTTAAGGATTTTGCATTTAAACCATTCATATTGTTTTTTTGTGCATGTGCATAATCATGTCTATACCCATGTGACCAATAGAAATAGAATAGATATTTTATGTATACTATAAATACCCCCAGTTCTTGAACAGAGGTGGTCATAAAGAGCATGCAGGCAATCCTCTGCTTCACAAGTGCCCAGTTCCCTGAGAGTGGCTGTGCTGCAAGAACTTACTCTTGTTAGATTAAGGCACTGAGCAAACTCTCTTAAGGCAATGAGCTGCTTGCTATAGCTCCCTCAAAAAACAACAGTATCACAAAACTAACAGTAATATGGCACTTCAAAGACTGAAGAGTGCTCGCAGTGACTTCTGCCATAACGGTACTACTTGTCACGAGTTAGGATACAGAATCTGGCCCAGTGAAAGCAGATATGCTTTTTATTTCTGACCAATGAACTTTCACTTGAATATGATTACCAGGAAAACATTTGTGACCAATATCCAGTGGACAATAAAAAAAAAAAAAGAAAAAAAAAAAAGGAGAGCCGCTAGAGACATAACATGCCATTGTATGGTAGCAGCAGAATATACCAGCATCTGGCAGAGGTACAACTCTAATGGGCAATGGGATTTCTACATGTTGAGTGGGATGCTCAGCATGGACTAACTTTATTCCTTTTGAAGTCAATGGAGAGTTTACTGAATGCCTTTGAAAAATCCCACCTGTCATTCCTAGGTGTTTGTATTGCTTCCATATTGAGCCACATGGAAGGAGCACGGAATAGTTTGTGTTAGGAGAGATGCCTGTATATATGTAAATTAAATAGTTAGCTAATAGAGAAGGTATGAGTATTTGGTGCTCAAGAATACATGGTGTAGTTCCTGGCTTTTGTATGACCAATGAAAACTTCTTTGTTGTGCATTGCAAATAGAGTCTTATGTGCAGTTATTTACATGGAGCTCTTAACAGTTTGGATATACTTGCAATTTGAAGCACAGTAGTGCTCATTAGAGAACCTGCTCAGGAATGTTTAAAACCTGGAGTCCAAGTTTGAATTAATGTCATCAAACACCACAAATGGATACTCCTATATAATGAGGGCTTTTACAAATCACCTTCCTCCTTATCGGAAGGACTACAAGAAAAAAACCCGGTGAGCACACACTTCAGTTTGCTTTCCAACAGGAAGGGATTTAAGGCCTGCCTTTTCTTTTGCACAAATTAATTATCTATATGTCATATCTTTTGGCAAATTCAGAATGGACCCAATGGGAGCTACAAATATATTAAATCACAAAGACTACACTGAAATTATTTTTAAGCCCATAAAAGTCAATAAATGCAGAGTTGAGATATTTTTCTGACAATAACAATGAAAGAAATAAAAGAATTCTATGAAAGTGCATAATAGATTTGATTCTTCTATGTAAGGCCCTGATCTTGCAAACCCATATAGGCCCACAAGTAACTTTAACCGTGTGAGTAGTTCCATTGGGACTATTTGTATGTCTAAAACTACTCACAAACATAAGCCTTAGTAGGCCTGTGTCCTAAGGCCCAGCTCCTGCAGATAGTCATATACATGTTTAACTTCATACACATGAGCAGTCCCACTGAAGTAAAAAATTTCTGAGTTTCTTCAAAAAGTTCAACCAATTTAGCAAAATTAAAACTAAATGCAGAAACCTCACATTTTGTTGTGACTATTTTGCACAGACCTCGTTCCTAACCCCGTGAATGGCATGCAGCTACCTGTGCAATTCATATGTTAATAACTTGTTATAATAGAATGTGTTTGCCTCACACATCTCCAGGACGGGAAAGGGTTAATGGTGGCAGCTAGACCCAAAGAAGATAATGAGTCCCACCTGTAGAAGCTGCCAAACTGGACTGAAGAATATCCAGCTGTGGCTAATCAGGAATATAAAGCAAAAGGTAAGGCAGGTTTCCCTTTTTCTGTGCTTGTGTGAGAGGAAGTCTGGTTTTGTGTATGTTGTGGGTAGCACAGGAAATAACATTAACAGGAAATAACACAGGAAGGGGCAAAAATGACCATTTATTTAGTCTGCGAAAGAAAAGAGAGGTTTTATGTTTGTTTTTTACCTCTGATGAGAGAACCGGGCGATAAGGGTGAGGGGCTGGTTACTGGTCTTATTTTTTTCCCCCTTGAAAACAAAGGCTGATATTTAAACTGAGAGCTTGTCTGTGCTCCTGTCTGTCAGGTATGCCTTCTTCTGGTGAAGGGTGATCCAGTTTCTTTGTAGTGAGGTCAAAAGACTTTTCTAGGTATGGTGATGACTCAAGAGGCCTTTTGAATCAGGTTTACTATTTGTTCTTGGTGGAGAAACATGAAGCAGCTGAGATGTGTCTTTGATTTTAGTATCTTGAGTCTTTCAGGGACATGAACAGCTAAACCAGACCATGCGGTGGGCCTCTACCATGCTTATCTGGCCTCCTTTAAAGAGAGCAAAATCAAATAGCCATGTCTGAGTTGTAAAGGCTAGCTGGCAACACTCTCCCTTTTTAAAATAGACTAAGACTGCTCTGGAGGAACTGGAATACAAATTAGCGCCTACATCCAGCAAACATTTCCAAGGACCTGCATTGCCTGTGCCACTTCAGACCCTGCAAGCAGCACTGGGTGACTGGATCCCATCGTAAGTGACATCAGTAAGACCCTCAATCTTTGTGATTGTAAGCAACAACAAGGATCATAAGGGTAAGTGAAACACATTTCTTTTATAAAACAGCAGAATGTATTTTAAGCTCACTTTGCTGTATTACTGTGTAACCCTTCTGCCCGTCAGAGTTGGCAGCAACAAGGGCCGGGTTCAATATCTAGGGGATCCATTCCAATAACACAATGCAAACCGGCTCGAGCCCCCGCCCAGTGACCTGGGACAAATATATACCACCCCCGCTGGGCGCCTCCAAGAGGCAATACTTCCCCTCTCGCAAGCACATAATCTGAGTGTAGCAAAAAGCCTTTTAATAACAGAGAGAAACAATGTGGCATTATGTTGGGGAAACACCACCAACAGGATTCATAACACAACCCATGAGCAAAAAACCCACCCCAAGCAAATTGGGGCATGCCCCTTTCCCTTTGGTTCTTGAGTCCAGCAACCCCAAGTCACCCAAAGTCCCAAATGTCCAATGACCCAAAAGTCTCTGTCCCTGGTCAGGGCAGCCCCAGAGTTCAAAAGTTTATCTGTGGAGCTTTACCTCCCAACCTGGGTGGAGATGGGATGGGGGTAAGAGGCACCTTACATGATCTGAAGCTGACCGCCCCACAGCTCCATAGGCCTCCACTCCACTCCGCTAGCCGCCCCACAAACTCCTTCGCTCAGCTCCGCTCCGCAGCCCACAAGCAGCTCCCGCCGTCCCACGAACTGCTCCACCAGCCAGTCCACAAACTGCTCTGCGTCCCACAAGCAGCTCCCGCCGTCCTATGCACTGCTCCACCAGCCTGTCCACAAGGCACTCGAGCCCTCCCGCAAACTGCTCCACAATATATCTTCAGGCTCCCCCACTACTTAACACAACGCTCAGTGATTTCAGCTCTTAGGCGAATTCAGCTTGTAGTAGGGGAGCCTCAGTGCCGGTGCACCATTAGCCCAAAGCAAGCTCAGCAACCTGTAACTAGACTCCTAATGGAATCAAAATTAGCTCTGATATTCCACAGTGGAGAGAGGAGGAAGTACAATTAGCATGTAAGGCCCTCACCAAGGGGCCCATGCCACCAAGTATTAATACTTGTCCCCAGCCTCTCTCCATTCACAGAGTTTTAAAACCCATGACGCTTGCCTACCGAGTGCTACTTAGTTGATGGTGAGTCCCTCCATCATAACAAAAGGCCAAGTACAGTTCCAAGCACAGTTCCCATAATTAGCGTAATAACAATTTATTCTTCCTGCCCCAATAACAGAGACACTGGGGATCCCACAGCAGCCAAAGTGACCATCTGGGCAGCTATGGCCTCATTCTAGGCGGGGTGGGTGTGCCTATGCAAATGAGATCGGCCCCTGAAGTTCTTTTCCACAACTTGCCACACCTGACCACCAGATGTCAGGGTGGAGCTCATCCTGACACTGCTTACAACTGTATGGGGAAAGCAACATGTAGGGCAGGGGTGGGCAAACTTTTTGGCCCGAGGGCCACATCGGGGTTGCGAAATGATATGGAAGGCTGGGTAGGGAAGGCTGTGCCTCCACAAACAGCCTGGCCCTGCCCCCTGACTGCCCCCCTCAGAACCTCCAACCTATCCAACCCGCCCTGCTCCTTGTCCCCTGACCACCCCCTCCCAGGACCCCACCCCCTATCTAACCCCCCCTGTTCCTCCCCCACCCCCGCAGAACCTCTGCCCTATCCAACCCCCCAGCCCCCTTACCATGCCGCTCAGAGCAGCATGTCTGGCAGGGGCTGCTGCCTGGCTGGGGCCAGACATGCTGCCTTGCAGGAGTGCACAGACCTGCCGCCCAGAGTGCTGCCTGTGCGGCAGTGTGACTGCGAGGGAGGGGGAACAGCGGTGGAGGGGCCAGGGGCTAGCCTCCCAGGCCAGGAGCTCAGGGACCGGGCAGGATGGTCCCGTGGGCTGGATGTGGCCCGCAGGCCATAGTTTGCCCACCTCTGATGTAGGGTGTATCTATGAAGTAAGGAATGAGCTAATATCCTAGGATGCAATTGCAGCCATGTTGTTGGACCTACACATTATTTGAATGATATTGTGGTGTACGCAGCTGTGATTATTTATGTACTGCCTCTTTCAACGAATCAAGAACTTTATAGGTGTAAAATTCTAGAGTTTCTTTTCAAAAGAAGCTGCAGCCTGATCAAAGGGAACGTGCATTGTGCTCTCTCATGGAGACTTAACTGTTGTGCTTACTTGTGTGCCTGAATGTGAAATCACTCCTATTAGAGAGAGCTCATGTGCTTTTTGTTCTTTGTATGGAAACAGAATGTCAATAGTGACATTCAACTTAATTCTCCAGCATCTGTCATGTGAAACTTTACTGCTTTCATTTATTATGTAAAACTCTTTGCCTAATGCAATATTGATGCATATATACACTTGATGCAATATACACTATTGCTCTCTAGTACTTCACTTACACTGACTTTCTTAAACAAGCATCTCATATTGTAACTTAGCATTTAATCTGGGCAGGAAGGATGGAAATTCCTCCAACTGGAGGGAGCCTGTACATGCCTCCCTATACTAAAATCTTTAGGTGGTGCATTGCTGCATGAATACAGGGCATGAGCTGAGCAATACGCACCATGGAGAAATCTGTACCAAGTCTGAATAGACTGAAGTGGCAAAGCCCAGTGCAAATGGAATGGGGGATTGAGTTATTGGATCACCACTTCACTTATGCAGATCCAGTGGCCTAAATCCTTGCACAGGAAGTTTGGAGGGGCAGGGTACTCCAGTTCACTGGCTAGCATAGCAACTGCAGAAAGGTTGTGCTATGGTTCTGCAGCCTTCTGGTGAGTTAGGAGGATTAATTTCACCTCTTCAACTCCCACAGAGTTCCCTGTGAATCCAAGTCACTTCAGCATTGCCTGGGGAAGGGTAAACTTCACCTAATAACGAAACAGTGATAATAGTAAAAAAAAAAAAATGACATGAGGGAAGTTCAGTCCAAAGTCACCAGAAGTGCAGAACGTGTAACACCTGCCTTCAGAACTCTTGGACTTCTCCAGATGATCAAAAGACTTTGGGCTATATTACAAACTGGCTTCTTGTTATGTGGACAGGAGGGAGTGGGGCTTGACAAAAAAGCACATGACTTTGGGCAGCTCTACAATACAGATGCTACTATATCACCAGAAGAACTTCTCCCATTAGCACAGTGAATCCACTTCTGTTAGAGGCAGTAGCTATGTTGACAGGAGAAGCTCTCCCGTCAACATAGCACTATCTATTCAGGGGGCTAAGGTCTGAATAACTACATCACCCAGGGGTGTGGATTTGTCACACCACTGACCAATGTAGTTATACCAATGTACGTTTATAGTGTAAACAGGAACATTAATTCACACATTCTTACTCTTCAGCAGGCTTTCAAATGGTGATTGCTTATGCTGTTTAAAATTCCCTGCACCCCTCCAATAGCTAGGCAGGGTCAGGTTGGCAGGCCAGGCTCTGGCATGATGTACTTTGAAGTTGCAGTCTGAGAAATCGGTCTGTAAATGTGAAAATATGCGGTAACACTGCAAAGCAAGACTTAGTATATTTGAGTGTCTCCAATGGCCTGGCTTTCATCTTAATGTAGTGGTGGCCACTAACAAATCCCATAATATTTTTAATTGTGTTTTGTTGGGTGTGTAGTTTTTTTTGTTTGTTTCAATTGTGAAGTGCTGTTGCTGCCTTTCTAAGACTTTGTCAGATGTACCTTTCTGACCTTCTCTATCCAAATGCCTCCAACCTCAAGCTTTCATTACTGTTTAGTGCTTGCTTGTGTAAATTCAACTGCTATTTACAGACAGTAGGGGGAGTAGCATTCTGCAGCTTAGTCCACTGTAAGTCTGGAACCTGTTCTCTTGCTTTAACTATTTATTTCCTTAACCCTGTGAGCTCTATGGCTTGTTTATATATGAATATTGGTTTTACTTTTGGGAAGTCCTTGGGTAGGGACGCTACCTCTGCGGCTTAAAAAACTGAGACATCCAACTCTCAGTGAAGTCCATAAAAGTGGACAGCTGACTGTGTATACTGAGAATGCTTATAGACTTCCCAGGGCAGCTACCTCAAAAAAGAATGATCCCTGGGAAAACCTGGACAGGTGGCAGGCCTATCCTCAGGGCATTGTTGGTTTCAAAGTCTTGCAGTTAGTTTTAGCTACATGATGTGCACTGATTTTGGGTAAAAAATCATATATCCTAAACCACAACACACGGACATTTTTGGAATATCCCACCCCTTCCATTTTCAAAAATCTGTGCTGCCCTAACTCTACTCCCTTTTAAGTCAAGAATAAAAGGGCTCGTCTATGCTACATCGGCACAGCTGCACCGCTGTAGCGCGTCTGACGTGCTATGCCAACGGGAGAGCGCGCTCTGGTCAACATAATTACTCCACCTCAGCGAAAGGCAGAAGGTATTTTGGGAGAAGAGCGTCTCCCACCAACTTTGCACTGGTGTGGACAGCGCTTAGGTCGCTGTAACTTGCATCGCTCACTTAGGTTGCTGTAACTTGTGTAGCTCAGGGAGGGGGTTAAGGTGGCTTTTTCACACCCTTGAGCAAAGTCAGTGGCATCAACTTAAGTGGTAGTGTAGACAAGCCCACCATGTTCCTGCCTTCAGTGGGAGGAGCTGGGTGAACATTGAATGGTTGTGTGGTATCTTTTTGTTTGTGTGGAAATTCCACCCAAGGAGGACACACGCAGGGCCCTAAATAAATGTCTTCAAAGTGCTTTTGCTCTGAAGCTCTAACTGTGTTCCCTTCTGCTGTACTACACGTCTGTTCTTTTAGATCCATCTTGGCTGTATAGTTGCCATACCATGAGTTGTCACCATTGAAACTCAACTGTCACTCTTATTAAGAGTGTGACCCTTAATGCATTTGATCTGAGTCACCCAAAGAAGACCTGACCAGACCTAACTATAAAATGTCAGGGTAGCAGTTTGAGGAAGAAGGGGAAATTTTATGTAGTAATTTTATGAATGCCATGTATGCCTCAGTTTCCCTCTGCACTTTGCACTCTTAAGTGTTAAATTTGCTCTTGGGGGTGGGGGAGCACAGGATATAAGGAGAGGGTGTCAACTTGCTGTCTGGGCCACACTGAATAGGGTTGTTAAGGAACCAGCTGGAGCCTGCTGAGAGCGACCTCTATCAATACAGAATCCCAAAGAGACAATGGAAAAGCCCCAATGACCAAACACTGACTCCTAGGAAACCTCCAAGAGAAAAGAGGTTCTTTCTCCCCTCCCCGCCCCACCCCTCAACTTAACTGGGAACCTGAGCACAGAGGACTGTGACATGACCAACAGAGGATAAAGTGTGGGCTTCTAGTTCTCAAGAAGGCTGGCTGCTTCCTCCTGGGACTGTCTAAGGAGGTCATAGAGACAGAGTTGGAAATGGAGTTCACTACAGCTTGGCCATCCAATTGTGCTGGGATGGCCAGAATGGACTGTGTTAACCTTTATTTCTCCGTTAACCTATGCTCTTCCAATGCTCTGTTCCAGCTGACTAATAAACCCTTCTCTGCTTTGAAAAGGCTGTTTGGTGTCACTGCAAATACTTGCTGGGGTGCATTAGTCCTGGCAGAGCATACAAATCTCTACCTGTCTGTCTCAGCTGGACTCAGTAGGCAGAGATCTCAGAGGCAGAGAGGCTCCTGAAGGAAGAGGGATTCCTTGAACATCAGCCCCACTGAAGGGGTTCCTCCAAGAAACTGTAAAAGCTGGGGCATAGCACCAATCTCATAGATCCCTGAAAGGCATTTGTAAGGATAACTCCTGGTGAGCTCCGAGTGCGAAAGGAGAAGATGTTCTGAGTAGTAGAGGTCAATGGTACACAATGTAGGAGGATAGACACAGTGAGTCAGCTGCCATAAAATGGCATTATCTCTTGTGATGTAAAAATCATCATACCTCCATCCACACCAGTTGAGGAGCTGACCCACTGTGTTAAATAGACTGTCAACGCAGAGGATTAGACACTAAGCTTACGCTACTAGGAGTCACTGGATGACAGAACAGAAGACAAGGCCTATAGCTGGCAATAGGCAGAGTTTCAGAAAACTTTGAAGGTGAGATCAAGGGGCAGATCCTCCACTCCTGTAAAATGGTGTGACTTCTTTCCTTAAGTGGGGCTTTGCCTATTTACCCAACTGAGTAACTGGCCCAGGAAGTTAAATTTGATGTGTGAGGATGAGGCAGTGCACAAAGGTGTGGCCAGTATAGCTGTTCAGTGGGGTAAGGTGGTGATTGATTTGAGGAGGGTAACGCAGGTGTTAACAAAGCCAGAAAGAAAGAGGTTATAGTAACCAAGGTGAGATGAGTTGGGGATGGGCAAGAATGTTTGACTGTGATGCCAATAATGTAACAAGAGACTCCCACAATCTTTTCCATCTCTGCCCGAGATATAGCAAGGGTGTCTGCGCTGCTTTCTCCTAACCCTTGTGGGAGGCAGGCCTCACTGGGCAAGCAAAATTGCATTAAGAATATATTCTGGAAACCTTTCTTCCTCAGAATATATTCGAGCAAAGTGTTCGGCTTGTGTAACCTGATGGGCAGGACTGAGAGCTCTTGTGGAGAGGATCCCACTGGGGTTTCCCCACTGGGAAACATCTTGAAAATATCTGCTCTTCAGCACAGTCTCATCCATTCAAAAGCTATAGTGAAGAATTTTGATGAGCACCAGAGGTAAGTAATCCCTGACAGGATGATTTAATGGTGTCCAGAGAGGAGGTGAACTCCATCTCAGGTGGGCTGTTGTCTTAATTAACTTTCCTTTCAATGTGACTGCTAAATTTCAACATGATAGGATCTATTTGCCCTTGTCCATATTCGTTCCCCATTCCAGGCAGAAGTGTGGAATCTTCAGGGCACTGTCTCACCACACTCAAAACTTGTTGGGGACCTTGGATTTGTACGAGGGAGAGGTGGAGGCAGCTAAATCTGGGGAGGAGTACCTCTTTCCTTCTCCTGATCCTATGGAGAGTCTGCAAGAAAAGATAATACAGCCTGGGCATATGTGATCTCTTCTATGTAGCCCCTCCATCTTCCCTGGAGGCCCAAGCACTGGTCATAACTGGGGAGGAAGGCCCAAACTAGTGAGGCACAGAGATAATCCTGGATTCCTAAGAATCCTCCTAGCTTGCAGTGTGTGCTGCTAACTCTTCTATGGTTGGTTAAACCCTCTTTCTCTTTAGTAGAACCATGCAGCTGTAATCTCCAAGGAGTCCTGCATAAAGACTTCCTCTTCTCCCAAGTGTGCTTCCAAGCCTTTCCATGGGAGGGGGCAGTGTGACCCAGATTGTGGGAGAGGACTCTTGGAATCCCCAAGGGTTATGAACTTTTATGATCAATGCAAGTCTGTCCTGGATTTGAACCAGTCTCCTAGAGGTGGAAAAGGCTTCACATCCAATCAGCAATCCACTCTCACCCAAACTATTTCTGTCACTGGTCCGCTGGGTGACTTCAGGCAAGTTGCTTCAGCACTATATGCCTCTGCTTCCACATCTGTACAATGGGAATATTTCCTTCCTGTGTGAAGCATGTTGAGATCTATGGGTGAATTATGATGATAAAAACTTATCGATTATCAGATTTTGAAGAGTAGAGTTGAGTAAACAATGAGTAGTTTAAACAAGCCCCACCCTTTCATGGAGCAAAGTGAACCAGTAACAGGACCCAAAGTTGAAGCCTAAATTTACTCAGTGTTAAACATGTGCTTTGAAAACCAAATTTTGTGCCTTTGACTGTAACCAGACTAGGAAACGAGGCTATGGTGAAACATTTTTAGATATCCTTTTACATTGTTTTGTTGCCTGCAGCTTGGTTACAATCGAGTAGTTCTGTGAGTATCCACTAGATGTCAGTATTATGTTAGTTTAAGCCCTGTCCCTATATATTTTTTTTCTGTGGACCATTTTGTAAGAGATCCTCATGATCTCGCCTCCCTGTCTTTCCCACACCAATGTTCCCTCTTTGCATGCTTCCCTAAAGTCTCAGGGAAGTGTCAGAGGTCTTCGTGGTGGGCTGCAGAACTAAACACTTTGAGAAATGCTGAAACCAAATCAGGTAACTGCATCACTGTAGAGTTCTCAGAAGACAAGGGAATCTCAGAAGCTATTACATGTACACCCCTCTTGGAATCCAGCAGGACTGGAGAACAGGGAGTGAACATTCAGTGGTGACCTTCTGTGCTGTGAATTTCATTGACATGCACTGACCTTTAAAGAATATGCACACACTGTTGAGGAAATCCTTGAAGTTCCTGATGCAATTTGCCTGAACCAGCAATGCATTCCTGTTTTGCATGCTATTCTTTTTTTATTATTAAGTTAAAGGCTCCATCATGAATTTATCCAGCCTCCTTCATTTTAGGAGAATATTAAAATATCTTTGGTGTTGGCGGCGTGTGCAAAATAAAGATACATGTGCCTCTAGCACCTTGTTCTCTCAGGGCCATTTTTTGAAGTTTTGATCTTTTTTTCTTTTCTTTTTTGCACACGTACACTGAAGTTCAAGCGTGCATGGGCCTGATATTTTGGTTTCATGCCACTTTAAAAGAGAGGAGCCAGATATGGGTTCAGAATCCCCTCTCCTGCTTTCCCCCTCCTGCCCCCCCCCCCCCATGCACCTACAGCATTTGTCGCTTTTCTAATCCGGTGCTTTCTGGCCCATCTCAGTTGCATAGTGTCTTGCTGTGACATTTCACTCCTAATTTTTTTTAAATCCCACTGGCACTACATGCTCACCTCTTGGCAGCCTGGGAAAATGTGTTCATTATATGCTGTTCCAAGGGATCATTTCTTGCTAAGAACATGACTAACCTGGGCTCTGTGTGTTTATATGTTTTGAATAAAAGAATCCAGATTCAACAAACCATGGTAGGCCTGAAGTAGGAGAAAATACTGAGGTTTTAGTCCTCTTCCAAATGGTGTGGGTACATTCAAAACCTCTCTAAAACATAGCTTTTAACAAATCAGTCAGATGTCTGGACAGTTTCCTTTTATTGATATACAGGAAATGCTTAGAGCTCAAGGGATGCACGCTAATTTATGTCCTTACTCTGCTTTACAGTGAATAGTAGAGGCAAAATGCAGAAGGGAAAACAGCTTTTATTAAGAAGAGTCGGGTCTCCACCCTCTTGATCTCATCAATACATAATATATTAGGAAAACTTTCCTAACAGTGTTCTTATTGGATTGTGGAATAGTGTCCCAGAGGTAGTCCTGGAAGTCCCATTGCTTGACTCATTGAATAGTGGATTGGACAAACAACTAGCTAGGATGCTGTAGGGAACAATTCTGGATTGGCAGAGGATGGACTAGATGACCTAGCCAGTCCCTTCAGTCTCCAACATCTATAATTCTGTTGATGCAAAATTGAAAAGTTACTGCTGGAGGAAGGAGCCGAGAAATAAGATCAACCACCTCTGAAGACGTAAAATTTATTGTCTGCTACAGGATATGGGGCATTGGGGAAGAATAATTTATTGAAGTATCTCCTTAAAACTCATTTCTTTTGTGAGGCCTATAAACCCTCGTCTTCCCCTCATAAAAACAGTATATTTTTATTTTTTGAATTATGAAACCCTTAAGACGTGTGCATCACAAGCCACAGTTAACTGCACAGTGTTATTACTAAAAAAAACCCTAGTCCTGCCTTCTTTCTCTAGGGTGACCAGATGTCCTGATTTTATAGGGACAGGCCCGATTTTGGGGTCTTTTTCTTATATAGGCTCCTATTACCCGCCAACCCCCTGTCCTGATTTTTCACATTTGCTGTCTGGTCACCCTATCTTTATCCCTCCAATATTGTCATCTCTAGCCTTGTCACAGCTTCACGTAGACCCAGGCATGGAAATCTACATTAGATTATAAACTGTTAAGGAATGGGCGTTGTCTTTTCTTCTGCCTAAAGTGGTAGGTACAGGATGCTTATGTACACTTATGGTCACTTATGGTTAATTACTGAGGTCTAGGGAAGAAGCAAGACAGAAGTGAGCAGATCTATCCATCAGATGAGAGAACTGATGTTTATGTGAACCAGGGCAAACTTTCATCTGTTCTGAGATAGAATCCTAGAACTGGAAGGGACCTCGAGAGGTCATCTAGTCCAGTCCCCTGCACTCAAGACAGGACTAAGTACTATCTAGACTATCCCTGATGGGTGTTTGTCCAAACTACTTTTAAAAATCACCAATGATGGAGATTCCACAACCTCCCTAGGCAATTTATTCCAGTGCTTAACAACTCTGACAGTTAGGAATTTTTTCCTACTGTCCAACCTAAACCGCCCTTGCTGCAATATAAGTCCATTTCTTCTTGTCCTATCCTCAGAGGTTAAGAAGAACAATTTTTCTCCCTCCTCCTTGTAACAACCTTTTATGTACTTGAAAACTGTTATCATGTCCCCTCTCAGTCTTCTCTTCTCCAGACTAAACATACCCAATTTTTTCCAATCTTCCCTCATAGGTCCCATTTTCTCGACCTTGAATCATTTTTGTCGCTCTTCTCTGGACTTTCTCCAATTTGTCCTCCATCTTTCCTGAAATGTGGCACCCAGAACTGGACATAATATTCCAGTTGAGGTCTACTCAGCGCGGAGTAGAGTGGAAGAATGACTTCTCGTCTTTCTTACAACACTCCTACTAATACATCCCAGAATATTTACTTTTTTTGCATCAGTGTTACACTGTTGACACGTATTTATCTTGTAATCTACTATGACCCCCAAATCCCTTTCCACAGTACTCTGTCCTAGGCAGTCAGTTCCCATTTTGTATGTGTGCAACTGATTATTCTTTCCTAAGTGAAGTACTTTGCATTTGTCCTTATTGAATTTCATCCTATTTACTTCATACCATTTCTCCAGTTTGTCCAGATCATTTTGAATTTTAATCCTATCCTCCAAAGCACTTGCAACCCCTCAGATGTTAAGCTTAATATGGCAAACATGACTAAATTCCAGCCCCAAGCACAACTGATTTGTTATGAATTGACCTTGGGTTGAAATCTGTTACTTTGGCAGCAAAGTGATAGTTTTTGACCTGTGAGAGCTGACTTTAGCTTCTGACATAAATTGAGGTCAGAATGAAAAATGCTTTCCCTTTTTCTTTGCCCCCTCACTCCCCCTACCATGACCATGTAACATTCCACATTTCATCAGATGCCTCAATGAAGATCTTTTGGCAAAGCTCTTGGGGTGGGGAGTGGCAGTACAAGGACAGGTGCACTAGCAGTGGGTGAAGCTCAAAAACACGTTTCTTTGAGGCAAACCCAAAGCTTACATACACATGCAAACTTTATCCACACCTTCTATCTGAATCTTTGGTTAGACCTGTTGTTAGAAGAGGCTTTGTTGTGAGACGACTGGTACCTCTTTCTGCTGGGTGGGCTGGAAAGAGTTTTAGCAGTCTTTGTTTTGGACCCTGGCATTGCAGAACCACAGGAAAATAAGTCAACTAACAAAGTGAAGAAGTGCAAGAACCCTCTCAAAGGTTCAGTATGGGTTCTGTTCTACATGGACAAAAACAGAGAGGAAGCATTTTTCTGAGTGGGTTCACCAGTCCTTAATAGGCACCATAGGTACGCAGCCTGAAAAAGATCTTTCCCTGTTTGATCCAAAGTACAACACAGTGCAGTGTGTATCAGTAGAGTGAAGGGGATATGCATGGAAACCAGCTGCTCTGAAAAATATCCTCACAAGAAAATGGAAGAAACACCTGCATAGCGTACTGAAGACCACCAGTAGTGAAGAGGTGGGATATGGAACAGACCCCATCCCAATGGGGTAACACAGCCTCTCCTAATGTGCTTGGCTACTCGCTAAGTGTTGCACTATTTAATTTTAATTTTCCTCAAGATGTAGCCAGTTTTTTGTTTTTGCGCACTAATCTGGATCCATTTGCTTAAAATAAATTAATACGATCTCAGGTCAATATGGCGAATGATTTACTAATACTTCATGACCAAATCTCCTTCCATTCGCCGTGTCTTATTCCTCTCTCTACATCTTGTCCCTTGTGTGCTTATGGTCCTGATTATGGTACAAATGTTTCATTCTCCTGAATATGGAGACTGTCCATATGATATTTTGCACATTGCCTTAACTTCTTATCGTTAACCATTACTTCCATTAATTCAGGAATCTGAAAGTCTGTGTTTTACCTGGGGCTTATCTCCAGCTTGTGTGTGTGAAACTGAATGTAGAAATCTTAAACTGTGCCCAGCCTTAAAGCAGCTGAACTCACTGAAGTTCAAATTACATGTTATACAGGGCTAGATCTTCAGCTTGTGTAAATGAGCATTGCTGTGTTGGCTTCAAGAGAGCTTTGCTGATTTACCCCAGCTGAATAGTCTTGGCCACTGTTAATTGTTTCAAGTGAAAATTTGCTTGAGATCATAGGCGCCGACTCCGTGGGGGCTCTGCACCCACCAGCAGCCAAGCTCCCTGCCCCACCCCCAGCTCACCTCCACCTCCTTCCCTGAGCGCGCCGCATCCCCGCTTCTCCTCCCAGCACTTGCCGCCACGAAACAAGCTGTGCGGAGGAGTGGGAATGCGGCACGCTTAGGGGAGGAGGCGGGGAAGGGGGGGGGCTGGGGCGGGGATTTGGGGAAGGCGTCCAATGGGGCAGGGCGGGTCAGAGGTGAGGCGGGGACTTTGGGAAAGGGGTTGGAATGGGGGCGGGGTCGAGGACCCACCAGCGTCAGGAGAAGTTGGTGCCTATGCTTAAAATGTTAGATCATCTTCCATTTCTTTTCTTTCCTTTCCTCCCTGCTCCAAGAATACTTGCAAATTAAAAAAAAAAAAAACTTTCTCTGTAAGCAGCTGTTGAAGAAGTCACTAATAAATCCAAGGACTTGCAATTAAATAAAAGGAAAGACTCTAGTGATAAAGGGAAAATATCCTTATTCTTAAACGAATAAACCTATTTTATTACATTTATTAACATGTTAAAATGCTCTTCTTTTCCTATAATACAAATTCCTTAGTGTATTGTTGACTTGTTCAACAGCATTATTAGTGATGATGAACAATTTTCAGGGGTATCGTTTGGAACCCTGTACTGGGTATGTGGTGAATTGTTACTAAAATTATTCAGTAAAGGGTGAAGAATGTTAGTGTATTTAATAACATTACTGCAACAGTTGGTTGACCCAAGCTGACTTTGACTGACTGACTGAGCTGGCTTCTGATATCCACGTGTGGGGGCATGAAATCCTACATGAGAAGGAGTTGCTCAAAACACTCAACACTTTTAATTTAAAAAAAAAAATCCAGAGACAAAATGTGAGTGAGGTAATACCTTTTACTGGACCAACGTCCCCCACCCTGACTCTCTAATATCCTGGGACCTACATGGCTACAACAAGGCTGGATTTATTTTAAAACCCTGGTTTTTGTAACAAATGAGGTGAGGGGAAGATTTCAGCCAGTTCGTTTTCTTCAGTAGGAAGGGGGAGGGGGATGATGCAGGAGGAATGTGAAACGTTTTGAAAACTAACCCTTTCCATCCATACTTCCACCAATTGAGTAAATGAAAAATGGTTCTTCTGAACCTGCTGAACAAAAATGACTTGGAAGTTTTCTGCATTCCACCACCCCGCAGCTTTTGCCCCAGCTCTCTATGTGGGTGTAACACCTTTTCATTTGGAGGCAGGAAACGTTGCTCTGCAGCACTGTCCCCTTGTGGTATGGGTGAAGGGAGTGGAGCAGAACAGCTGCTGGCCTTCCATAACGTGAATTCTTGCCGTGTCCCCCCCCACACACACACACACCCGCATCTTTTGGCTTCTGATGAGCAGCCACAAGAAGACTTGGTCAGTAGCACTGCTATTCTTGCAGGAACATTGTGCTGCTGGGTGAGGGGGAAGGGCGAAGAAAAGGGACCAGGAGAGTGGTGTGGAGGAGCCTTCCATTCAGTATCTCTGAGACTAGCTGTGCCCCAAATCCTTTTTATGGCGTGCAGCTTAGAAACCACAGGGAGCTGAATGTCAGTTTTCTGCTGCCTCCTGTCAGCTGTCAAAACTCTTCTGTGGGAGGAGTCAATCTGCCTGAGTCTTGATGCCTTATGTAAATCGGGGGGGGAGGTGTCAAATTTGTCAGTCTTAGTTAATTTCTCGTTGATGTATCTACAGAAGCAGCTGTGCAGTGGCTCCATCATGGCTGCTGCAAGTTGGAAGACTTTGTTTCTCAGTCCCAAGTCTATTTCCCAGAACTCACAGCTCATTTATTTGAGCTACAGGCTGTATTCAGGGATTTGCCCCTAAATGGCGGTTGTAGAATAGGGTAACTCTCCAAAGCCTGCTGCAGCTTTCATCATAGCGGCA
The DNA here is from genome assembly GCF_965140295.1 of Lepidochelys olivacea. Classification (NCBI taxonomy): domain Eukaryota; kingdom Metazoa; phylum Chordata; order Testudines; family Cheloniidae; genus Lepidochelys; species Lepidochelys olivacea. Next base: position 164,389,851 of record NC_140411.1, on the reverse strand, counting down.
GCTTGGGGGTAGGAGCCAGGCTTTATGAGAAATCTGTCATTTTAAAGAAAAAAATTTCCTTCCTGATAGGAGCAAAGTATCAAAGTTTTTAAAAACTTGGCTCTGACCAGAATATCTGAAACAGTGACTTTTCTGTAAAGCCAACTTCTCCCCAAACCACCCCCAACTTCAAAGAACGTGCAGGAAAAGTGTGTGCAGCCCAGATTAAAGAGAATTGTATGGTCAGAAAGCTGTGACAAGCTTTCGGATACACTACAGACTTTGGAGTGATGCTGTATTAACAGTCATTTGAAGTCTGATCCAACTCCCATTACAGTCAATGGAAACACTCCCATTGCTTTCAGTGGGAGTTGCCTTGAGCCAACATAGGAGGAAAAGAGGGGAGAAGTAGTACGCAAAGCAGTTAAATGTTTTTAAGATCGGTTTTGCCTTTTCACAGGTTTATAGATAGGAATCTGGATAAAATAAGATCCCATGAAGTGCCGTCACTAGTCCATTAAATCTGGTATGCTACCTCCAGCAGCAGTCAATATTGTGATGGGAGTTGGCAATCCCCATAACCTATAGAATCATAGAATATTAGGGTTGGAAGGGACCCCAGAAGGTCATCTAGTCCAACCCCCTGCTCAAAGCAGGACCAATTCCCAGTTAAATCATCCCAGCCAGGGCTTTGTCAAGCCTGACCTTAAAAACCTCTAAGGAAGGAGATTCTACCACCTCCCTAGGTAACGCATTCCAGTGTTTCACCACCCTCTTAGTGAAAAAGTTTTTCCTAATATCCAATCTAAACCTCCCCCACTGCAACTTGAGACCATTACTCCTCGTTCTGTCATCTGCTACCATTGAGAACAGTCTAGAGCCATCCTCTTTGGAACCCCCTTTCAGGTAGTTGAAAGCAGCTATCAAATCCCCCCTCATTCTTCTCTTCTGCAGGCTAAACAATCCCAGCTCCCTCAGCCTCTCCTCATAACTCATGTGTTCCAGTCCCCTAATCATTTTTGTTGCCCTTCGCTGGACTCTCTCCAATTTATCCACATCCTTCTTGAAGTGTGGGGCCCAAAACTGGACACAGTACTCCAGATGAGGCCTCACCAATGTCGAATAGAGGGGAACGATCACGTCCCTCGATCTGCTCGCTATGCCCCTACTTATACATCCCAAAATGCCATTGGCCTTCTTGGCAACAAGGGCACACTGCTGACTCATATCCAGCTTCTCGTCCACTGTCACCCCTAGGTCCTTTTCCGCAGAACTGCTGCCTAGCCATTCGGTCCCTAGTCTGTAGCTGTGCATTGGGTTCTTCCGTCCTAAGTGCAGGACCCTGCACTTATCCTTATTGAACCTCATCAGATTCCTTTTGGCCCAATCTTCCAATTGGTCTAGGTCCTTCTGTATCCTATCCCTCCCCTCCAGCGTATCTACCACTCCTCCCAGTTTAGTATCATCCGCAAATTTGCTGAGAGTGCAATCCACACCATCCTCCAGATCATTTATGAAGATATTGAATAAAACCGGCCCCAGGACCGACCCTTGGGGCACTCCACTTGATACCGGCTGCCAACTAGACATGGAGCCATTGATCACTACCCGTTGAGCCTGACAATTTAGCCAGCTTTCTACCCACCTTGCCTAACTTTCTACCCTATCTTGCCTAACTGGTCATATTATTCAGGTGAGTGCATGTGAGTCCTGATTTTAGGTTCTAGTACTTGGAATGGTAAAAATTTATGGTAAAAGCTTAGAACCAGAACCATGCAAAAGTTCCAGTGGTGAATAGTTTTTGTAGCAAATATGAGTTCTCTGTAGGATTACTTTTCAGGGATGTTTAACAAATGTAAAATGTGGTGGTGATGTCTCTGCTAGTAGAACACCTTTTCACAAAACAAACTGGAGACTCCCCACCACCAGGGGAATCCTGCTGTAATCAATGGAAGAAAAGAAGTACTTGTGGCACCTTGGAGGCTAACCAATTTATTTGAGCATAAGCTTTCGTGAGCTACAGCTGTAGCTCACGAAAGCTTATGCTCAAATAAATTGGTTAGCCTCCAAGGTGCCACAAGTACTCCTTTTCTTTCTGTGGATACAGACTAACACGGCTGCTACTCTGAAACCGGTAATCAATGAAGTAATGCCTGAAGTTGGTGGCTACGGATGAGTTACTTGGGCTGACGTTTTCAGGCAAAAAGAAAAGGAGGACTTGTGGCACCTTAGAGACTAACCAATTTATTTGAGCACGAGCTTTCGTGAGCTACAGCTCACTTCATCGGATGCATACTGTGGAAACTGCAGCAGACTTTATATATACACAGAGAATATGAAAAAATATCTCCTCCCACCCCACTGTCCAGCTGGTAATAGCTTATCTAAAGTGATCATCAGGTGGGCCATTTCCAGCACAAATCCAGGTTTTCTCACCCTCCACCCCCCCACACAAATTCACTCTCCTGCTGGTGATAGCCCATCCAAAGTGACAATTCTTTACACAATGTGCATGATAATAAAGTTGGGCCATTTCCTGCACAAATCCAGGTTCTCTCACCCCCTCACCCCCCTCCCAAAATCCACACACACAAACTCACTATCCTGCTGGTAATAGCTCATCCAAAGTGACCATTCTCCCTACAATGTGCATAATTAAGGTGGGCCATTTCCAGCACAAATCCAGGTTTTCTCACATCCCCCCCACCCCCATACACACACAAACTCACTCTCCTGCTGGTAATAGCTCATCCAAACTGACCACTCTCCAAGTTTAAATCCAAGTTAAACCAGAACATCTGGGGGGGGGGGGGTAGGAAAAAACAAGAGGAAATAGGCTACCTTGCATAATGACTTAGCCACTCCCAGTCTCTATTTAAGCCTAAATTAATAGTATCCAATTTGCAAATGAATTCCAATTCAGCAGTTTCTCGCTGGAGTCTGGATTTGAAGTTTTTTGTTTTAAGATAGCTACTTTCATGTCTGTGATTGCGTGACCAGAGAGATTGAAGTGTTCTCTGACTGGTTTATGAATGTTATAATTCTTGACATCTGATTTGTGTCCATTTATTCTTTTACGTAGAGACTGTCCAGTTTGACCAATGTACATGGCAGAGGGGCATTGCTGGCACATGATGGCATATATCACATTGGTGGATGTGCAGGTATACGAGCCTCTGATAGTGTGGCTGATGTTATTAGGCCCTGTGATGGTGTCCCCTGAATAGATATGTGGGCACAATTGGCAACGGGCTTTGTTGCAAGGATAAGTTCCTGGGTTAGTGGTTCTGTTGTGTGGTATGTGGTTGTTGGTGAGTATTTGCTTCAGGTTGCGGGGCTGTCTGTAGGCAAGGACTGGCCTGTCTCCCAAGATTTGTGAGAGTGTTGGGTCATCCTTTAGGATAGGTTGTAGATCCTTAATAATGCGTTGGAGGGGTTTTAGTTGGGGGCTGAAGGTGACGGCTAGTGGCGTTCTGTTATTTTCTTTGTTAGGCCTGTCCTGTAGTAGGTAACTTCTGGGAACTCTTCTGGCTCTATCAATCTGTTTCTTTACTTCTGCAGGTGGGTATTGTAGTTGTAAGTATGCTTGACAGAGATCTTGTAGGTGTTTGTCTCTGTCTGAGGGGTTGGAGCAAATGCAGTTGTATCGCAGAGCTTGGCTGTAGACGATGGATCATGTGGTGCGGTCAGGGTGAAAGCTGGAGGCATGCAGGTAGGAATAGCGGTCAGTAGGTTTCCGGTATAGGGTGGTGTTTATGTGACCATTGTTTATTAGCACTGTAGTGTCCAGGAAGTGGATCTCTTGTGTGGACTGGACCAGGCTGAGGTTGGTGGTGGGATGGAAATTGTTGAAATCATGGTGGAATTCCTCAAGGGCTTCTTTTCCATGGGTCCAGATGATGAAGATGTCATCAATATAGCGCAAGTAGAGTAGGGGCTTTAGGGGACGAGAGCTGAGGAAGCGTTGTTCTAAGGTCGCTATCTTAAAACAAAAAAACTTCAAATCCAGACTCCAGCGAGAAACTGCTGAATTGGAATTCATTTGCAAATTGGATACTATTAATTTAGGCTTAAATAGAGACTGGGAGTGGCTAAGTCATTATGCAAGGTAGCCTATTTCCTCTTGTTTTTTCCTACCCCCCCCCCCCAGATGTTCTGGTTTAACTTGGATTTAAACTTGGAGAGTGGTCAGTTTGGATGAGCTATTACCAGCAGGAGAGTGAGTTTGTGTGTGTATGGGGGTGGGGGGATGTGAGAGAACCTGGATTTGTGCTGGAAATGGCCCACCTTAATTATGCACATTGTAGGGAGAATGGTCACTTTGGATGAGCTATTACCAGCAGGATAGTGAGTTTGTGTGTGTGGATTTTGGGAGGGGGGTGAGGGGGTGAGAGAACCTGGATTTGTGCAGGAAATGGCCCAACTTTATTATCATGCACATTGTGTAAAGAGTTGTCACTTTGGATGGGCTATCACCAGCAGGAGAGTGAATTTGTGTGGGGGGGTGGAGGGTGAGAAAACCTGGATTTGTGCTGGAAATGGCCCACCTGATGATCACTTTAGATAAGCTATTACCAGCTGGACAGTGGGGTGGGAGGAGGTATTGTTTCATATTCTCTGTGTATATATAAAGTCTGCTGCAGTTTCCACGGCATGCATCCGATGAAGTGAGCTGTAGCTCACGAAAGCTCATGCTCAAATAAATTGGTTAGTCTCTAAGGTGCCACAAGTACTCCTTTTCTTTTTGCGAATACAGACTAACACGGCTGTTACTCTGAAACCTGTTTTCAGGCAAGAGATTTGTCGTCTATGCTAGCTGGTTACTGGGGACAAGATGAAGCAGCATGGACACAGACTATTGCTGAATAAACAAGCAATAGTTTGCTGATCAGCTGCTACTTCATGTTCAAGATTCTGTGGAGTGAACCTACAGCTGAGAGTGGGATGGATCTGTGCTAGTGGAAACAAGACAACCAAGATGCCAATGTATTTTACCAATGTGATATATGCCATCATTTGCCAGCAATGCACCTCTGCCATGTACATTGGCCAAACCGGACAGTCTCTATGCAAAAGAATAAATGGATGCAAATCAGACGTCAAGAATTATAACATTCAAAAACCAGTCGGAGAATACTTCAACCTCCCTGGACACTCAATTACAGACCTAAGTCGCAATTCTTCAACAAAAAAACTTCAAAAACAGACTCCAACGAGAAACTGCAGAACTGGAATTAATCTGCAAACTGGACACCATTAAATAGGCTTGAATAAAGTCTGGGAGTGGATGAGTCATAACACAAACTAAAAACTATTTCCCCATGCTAATTTTTGCCCTACTGTGACTCTCACCTTCTTGTCAACTGTTTGAAATGGGCCATCCTGATTATCACTACAAAAGTTTTTTTTTCCTCCTGCTGATGATAGCCCACCTTAATTAATTAGTCTCGTTACAGTTGGTATGGCAACCCCCATTTTTTTCATGTTCTCTCTGTGTGTGTGTGTGTGTGTGTGTGTGTGTGTGTGTGTGTGTGTGTGTATATATATATATATGTATATATATCTTCCTACTGCATGCATCCAGTGAAGTGGGTTTTAGCCCACGAAAGCTTATGCCCAAATAAATTTGTTAGTCTCTCTAAGGTGCTACAAGTACTCCTTTTTAATGTATTTTCAGTGTCAATAGTGAATCCTGGATAAAAGTATAAGCAATAATCTACATGTTACGTACTGAAATCAAGCCTGTTGGGATTTGTTGGGATTTTTAATCTCAATCTCTAAATTCCACTTCTAAAAATTGTGCTTCATGCAACCATCTGTGAGATGGCTTTCCACGCTAACCAAATGCCTGTCTGCTTGTCGAAAGCATCTAGTGTAACCCTACTCCTTGATCTTTATTATTTTTACTCTTTTTGTAATTTAGTCTCAATTTACATGGTTGTACTAAATGTTGGTACCGTCGGAACCTTCACCAGCCAGTCAGGGTCCTTCCTTTTACAATGACCATATTATAAACATTAAATCTATAGTTCTATACAAAAATTAGATGTTGGCCACAAAGCCTGTCTTTAAATCAAGATTCCTTGAGGCAGAATAGTGTGATTGGAACAGATTCAAAATCAAGTTATGTACCATGATTTGGCTAGAATTCTGTCCCTTGTCCTCAGTCATTAAGTGTGATAGACACAGAAATCTTACAAGGACAATTTGGGATTACCAGGGTTTGTGGGTTTTTTGTTGTTGTTTTTTTTTTTGCACAAAACTTACTGAGAATTGAGTGAGGCTATCCTGACAACCCTGTGACAATGTCCTGACGTGCAGGGATTTTGGTGACAGCAGTCTTTACTATTGAAGTGTTTTTTAAATGTATTAATGAATTAGGTGCATTTGAGCTGGTTGGCAGATAACCCTTCACTTATGTGATGCATTCATTTAGGAGACTAGAACAAAAATAATTGGAATAGAGTGAAAAGCACCAATTCTGGCAGCATTTGGGTAGCTAGCTATGAAGTAACAACATTTATTTTCCCTTGTACTATACTTTTCTTAAATGGTGTCAAATTTGAGCAACTCTTGTTTGTCGAGATCCATGAAGATGGTCAGGGGAGACTAAAACTACATGAATTCTCATCGGGGAGACTTTACTTTTGTTTTTAATCTATAATTAAGGCTGTGTTTTAGTCACTGGTATTTTTAGTAAAAGTCATGGACAGGTCACGGGCAGTAAACAAAAATTCACGGCCTGTGACCTGTCCATGACTTTTACAATATACCCCTGATTAAAACTTGGGCTGGAGAGGCCGCGGGTGCTGGGCGGCGCACGACCTGGGCCTCCCACTAGTGGCACTCACAACTTGATGCCGTACTCCACCTGAGGCCTCTCCAGTACGGGAGTAAAGCAGAACAGCTACCGCCCATGCCTTACATGCAGCACCCCTTGTTAATACATCCCCATATGACATTTGCTTTTGTGGCAACAGTAATACACTGACTTGTACTCATTTTGTGATCCATTTTAAACCCAGATAACAAGCCTTAAATATTTAATCTCCCCACTTTTGTCCATTTTCTCTCTCCCTGTTCTTTTCTCCTCTTACACAATCCTTCTACAAGAAGGAGAACATGAACACAATCACACTTCTACCATGTTAATGTTGTTCTTACAAATCCTGACACAAATTTCCCTTTCTTGCAAGTTCTTCTCATAGAAGGATCAGGTAAGAAGGTGGGGGAGAAATCAACTGTTTACAAGCCATAATTGTTTAGTCTCTCCACTTTTTTCCATCAGGGTCTGGCTTCCTGAAATAGCTGGTTGAGTCCAAAAAACCTATGGAAAAAGTCTCCAGTCCTGGATGAAAGTTGATTGGGTCTGGGCCTCGGCTTCTTGATGAGGTTTAAAAGATTCATAGAGGATCTATTTCAAGAATAAAGGTGCAGGGGGCTGGGCAGCTATTCTTATATTGTGCTGGCATTTTATCATGTAACGGAATCAACCAAAATCCATCGCAGTAGAGGAGAGACCTCCAAATTTAGATCTTGATTCAGCATTCATTGAAGTATCTCCATTTTATTTGGATGGGTGTTACCTTGGGCCCTGGAACAAGGAGAGAGGCTGAATTTCTATTTGTGTTCAGGAGAGGTAGCTCACGGTTATTGTGAAGGATTGGAACTAATGAAGATAAATAGCTGCAATGCCAGGCCTTGTTCCATATATAATATTAGCAATATATTTTTTTAATGCTGCCAAGCCTTTTTCAGGTACAACTCTGCTAAATAACATCAGTCAGGATAAGAAATTTCTTGTAAAACAATCAAGGAAATTTTATTAAACAATTAATGAGCAAGCTGTGATTATTGCATGAAGGTTGGTTGGTCGGTCATCACAGATGTGATAATTTCATAGATCTAGACCACCCTGTCAGCATGTCAGCTTTAAAATATTACTCCTGGAATAATGAAAAATTGCCAACTTCTCACCATGGCTTTTGATTTATGGACAGTTCCTCAGAGATTGATAAGTTTATTTGGTTGTGTTACCTGGAATGAATGATGGATACTTTAAAAAAATACTTAGCTCTGGATCCACTGCAAATGAGATAATTTTAAAGTGACTTGTTTAGTTGTTTCCAGAATAATTGGACATTATTACCTTCCCACCATGCATGAATTATAGGTCTCTGGAGAGGCTAAATAGCTTCAGATAATGTTTCTTTAATATTTCAATATAGTTCATCTGCACTGTTCATATAGGAGCTTTGACCAGATGGTTAACCAGCCTTGTAATGACATTTCACATTTCCCGTCTATTACTCACCAATGGAAAATATTATTTGATTTTACTGTTAGGTGTAATGTATGACCGACTCATTCTTGGACCTATATTAGACTCAGGGCCTAATCCTAGTTGCCCTAAATCAAAGGGAGTTTTGTTGTTACTTCACTGGGAGCAGGATTTGGCCCTTAAAGATTGTGACAAATAATTTGTTATGTTTTGAAAGAAAAATCATGGCAAACAAAATAGGGTTTTTGTTTTTCATTTTTTTGGCTAGTCAAATGCTTGACAGTTGGCTTTTCCTGAGGTGGTTTTGCAGACAAAATAATTGGAAGGCTTCCCATGAGCTAATTTAAAAAAAAAAAAAAAAAACATGAAGAACCTAGGACTAAGATCATGCATGTTGTAGCTTGTTGGCTGAGTGCACTGCACCTACTGGGGGGCCCTTGCATTCCTCCGTTTCTGCCCTCACAAGCACTCTGTGTGCCATTCTCCCATCCCCCACTTTTTCAGGGGCTCCCTGCAATTCTCCTCTTTATTCTTACTGTCTGGGAGATAAGCTATTGATACCATGAAACTTAACTCTGTTGGGAGGATGAACGGGGCTGAGAGGGGGTTTTATGCTGGGTGCCATCAATGAGTTGTGGCTGTGTGAAAGAGCTGACAGGCTTTGTGTCTTCCCCCGTTTTCCTGCACTTTGATTTTTCTCACTTCCCCTAAGTTAATAGGGTTCTGTGCACTGATATCTAGAACATTCCCTGAAATCTTGAAATTGATCTATTGGAGCATTCAAAAGTTATTGCATTACAATTAGACAGAAATGCAGTTGAGTGTAAAGTCTTCTCAAGTATAGCCAATAATTTACATCCACTTTTTAACCTGTAACACTTTGTGGGTGAACGGAATGTGGGGTATGGTGATGGGGAGACCCCAAGTAGCCAGGCTTCATTCAGCAAACCTATTATTCACTTTATTCCTAAATGCATTCCTCGCTCTCTTTTGGCTTCCATTGCTGCTTCCATTTCCCTCCCCCTCCACCCCGCCCCCATTGCCAACCAGGCAGCTTAATTCCAAACCAAGAAGCCCCCTTTTCAGAAGCCTGGTGCAGGTCAGCAGTGCAATTCACATAGCAGGGAGAGCTCACTTGCCATGTTCCAGAGAGAGATCAATGCCTGCTCTTGGTTCTCCCTCTGGCGTCTCCTTACCCTGTACCAACTCCATCTGCTATGACAACAAGCACTCCAAACTTTGTCTGTCTTCTCACTGCTAGGTTTTTAAATAGTTTAGATGTAGAGCAGCTTCTGAATGTGGTGTTTAAAAAGTGGGCTGGTCTAGGGAGAAATATTTTTAAATTTATAGTACTGAAACTGCTGCAAAAGACCTCTTATGGAATTGTACTGAAGTTACTGTCTTGTTTTATCTTCTCTGTGATGTCAAGAAGTAAACAACTCTGTACTTGTTCTTCCTACACTGTCCTTCTTTGACTCCACATTCCTCTGTATCCTTCCTTTTCCATCTCTCCAATTTCAGCTTGTTCTCTCATCTGGATCATTCTTGTATTTCCAACTGTACTGGGACATTCAATCGGTGTGCGTGATCTACACAGGTATGGCTCCCTTTTTGTATCTTTCTGAGATGTAAATTGCTGCATATGTCCTTGCATCTTTTCCTCAAGATCAGAGATAAACCTGCCCTTAACTGCATAGGTATGCATATAGCTAGTTGGGTTTTTCATGACTGGGAGAACCACATCATAAAATGCCTGCTGGGTGCTGGTTGAGACATCTGGACAGACTTTTATGTGCTGTGCTGAGGAGGAGCTGGTGATCATGGTACATGTAGGTACCAATGACCTATGGGAAAGGTAGGAAATGGGTCCTAGAGGCCAAATTTAGGCTGCTAGGTAAGAGATTGAAGTCCAGGCTCTCCATCGTGGCATTCTCTGAAATGCTTCCAGTTCAATGTGCAGGGCCAGTTCGACAGGCAGAACTGCAGGGTCTCAATGCGTGGATGAGACCATGGCATTGGAAGGAGGGTTTTAGGTTTATTAGGAACTAGAGAAACTTTTGGGAAAGGAAGAGCTTATACAAGAAAGATGGAACCAGCTTGCTGGCATGTAAAATTGAAACTGTCCTAGAGGAGTTCTTAAACTAAGGGCTGAGAGAGAGCCAACAGGTGCTGAGAAGCACATGCTTGGACAGAGACCTCCATGAGAGGAGGATTTATTAAAGGGTGTACTTTATTATCCTAGTAAAGAGGACAGGTTCAAAGTTGATAAAGCACAGGTAGGAACTGAAGAGAAACAGTCCAACAAAATAGAGACCCATTCAGTTATATCACATGAAGGCAGACAAATTTTACAGGTGCTTGGATACAAATGCTAGAAGTCTAAATACTAACATGGGTGAACTTGAGCTCCTGGTATTAAAAATGCGGGTATGATATTATGGGCCTCCCAGAAATTTGTTGGGATGATGATCAATGGGACACAGTAATGCCAGGGGACAAAGTAGATCACACTGGTGGGGGCATAGCAATATGTGTGAAAGAAAGCATAGAATCAAACATAGTTTGAGTCATTTAAGATTTTTACTGTGCCATAGAATTCCTATGAATAGAAATTCCATGCTTCAACAAAGAGTATAGCAGTAGGAATATACTACTGACAATCTAACCAGGATGGTGATTGTGAAATGCTCAGGGAGATTAGAGGCTACAAAATCAGAAAACCCAATAATAGGGAATTTCAACTATCCCATGTCATCAGGATGGGATGTAGACAGAAAATTTCTAGACCCCATAAATGACAGCTTCTTGGAGCAGGTGGTTCTGAAACCCACAAGGGGGACTCTGTCTTCAGGAACAAGGTCAGCCCCCAGACTACTGCACTGGGCAGCACAGCATGAGGAGGAGGTGACCAGCCCTCTGTAGAGAAAAGTGGTTCGGGACTATTTAGAAAAGCTGAACGAGCACAAGTCCATGGGGCCGGATGTGCTGCATCCAAGAGTGCTAAAGGAGTTGGCAGATGTGAAGCAGAGCCATTGGCCATTATCTTTGAAAACTCATGGCAATTGGGGGAGGTCCCGGATGACTGGAAAAAGGCTAATAAAAAAGGGAAGGAGGAGGATCCTGGGAACTACAGTCCAGTCAGCCTCACCTCAGTCCCTGGAAAAATCATGGAGCAGGTCCTCAAGGAATCAATTCTGAAGCACTAAGAGGAGAGGAAAGTGATCAGGAACAGTCAGCATGGATTCACCAAGGGCAAGTCATACCTGACTAATCTAATTGCCTTCTATGACAAGATAACTCCCTCTGTGGATGAGGGGAAAGCAGTGGATGTGTTGTTCCTTGACTTTAGCAAAGCTTTTGACACGGTCTCCCACAGTATTCTTGCCAGCAAGTTAAAGAATTATGGACTATAAGGTGGATAGAAAACTGGCTAGATTGTTGGGCTCAACGGGTAGTGATCAATGGCTCCATGTCTAGTTGGCAGCCGGTATCGAGCGGAGTCCCCCAAGGGTTGGTCCTGGGGCCAGTTTTGTTCAATATCTTCACTAATGATGTGGAGGATGGCATGGATTGCACCCTCAGCAAGTTTGCAGATGACCCTAAACTGGGAGGAGAGGTAGATATGCTGGCAGGTAGGGATAAGATACAGAGGGACCTAGACAAATTAGAGGATTGGGCCAAAAAAAATCTGATGAGGTTCAACAAGGACAAGTGCTGAGTCCTGCACTTAGGACGGAAGAATGCCATGCACCGCTACAGACTAGGGACCGAATGGCTAGGCAGCAGTTCTGCAGGAAAGGACCTAGGGGTTACAGTGGACAAGAAGCTGGATACGAGTCAACAGTGTGCCCTTGTTGCCAAGAAGGCTAACAGCATATTGGGCTGCATTAGTAGGAGCACTGCCAGCAGATCGAGGGAAGTGATTATTCCCCTCTATTCGGCACTGGTGAGGCCACATCTGGAGTATTGTGTCCAGTTTTGGGCCCTCCACTACAGAGAGGATGTGGACAAATTGGAGAGAGTCCTGTGGAGGGCAAAATGATTAGGGAGCTGGGATACATGATTTAGGAGGAGAGGCTGAGGGAACGGGGCTTATTTAGCCTGCAGCAGAGAAGAATGAGGGCAGGATTTGATAGCAGCCTTCAACTACCTGAAGGGGGGTTTCAAAGAGGATGGAGCTAGGCTGTTCTCAGTGGTGGTAGATGACAGAACAAGGAGCAATGGTTTCAAGTTGCAGTGGGGGAGGTCTAGGTTAGCTATTAGGGAAAACTATTTCACAAGGAGGATGGTGAAGCACTGGAATGGGTTACCTAGGGAGGTGGTGGCATCTCCATCCTTTAAGGTTTTTAAGGCCCAGCTTGACACTGCCCTGGCTGGGATGATTTATTGGGATTGGTCCTGCTTTGAGCAGGGGGTTGGACTAGATGACCTGCTGAGATCTCTTCCAACCCTAATCTTCTATGATTCTGTAAGTCTGCCAAACCATCAGTGGGGCCATTGGATGATCAAGGTGTTTAAGGGAGCACTCAAGGACAATAAGACCATTGTAGAGAAGCTAAATGAAGTGCGGGGGGAGGGAGGCATAGCTCACTGGTTTGAGCATTGGCCTGCTAAACCCCGCGTTGCGAATTCATTCCTTGAGGGGGCCATTTAGGGATCTGGGGCAAAAATTGGGGATTGGTCCTGCTTTGAGCAGGGGGTCGGACTAGATGACCTCCTGAGGTTCCTTCCAACCCTGATATTCTGATTCTATGAATTCTTTGCATTGGTCTTCACTGTAGAGGATGGGGAGGAGATTCCCACACCTGAGCCATTCTATTTAGGTGACAAATCTGAGAAACTGTCCAAACTGAGATGTCAGTAGAGGAGGTTTTGGAACAAATTGATAAATTAAACAGTAAGAAGACACCAGGATCTGAGGTTCCCAAGAGTTCTGAAGGAATTCAAATATGAAATTTCATAACTATTAACTGCGTGGTGTGTAACCTATCGCTTAAATCGGCCTTTCTACCAGATGACTAGAGGGTAGCTAATGCAGCGTCTATTTTTTTTTTAAAGGCTCTGGAGACAATCCTGGCAATTACACTACCAGGCAAATTGATTAAATCTATAGTAAGGAACAGAATGATGAGATGCATAGATAAAAAATAAGTTGGGGGAAAAGTCAACATGGCTTTTGTAAAGGGAAATCATGCTTCAGCAATCTATTAGCATTCTTTTGAGGAGGGCCAACAATTGTGTGGACAAGGGTGATCCAGTTGAGATAATGTACTTGGACTTTCAGATAGCCTTTGAGATCTCACACCGAAGCCTCTTAAGCAAAGTAAGGAGTCATAGGATAAGAGGGAAGATAACTGGTAAAAGGATAGAAAACAAAGGGTGGGAATTACTAGTCAGTTTGCAAAATGGAGAGAAGTAAATAGTTGGATTCCCCAAGCATCTGTAGTAGGACAGTGCTATTCAACATATTTATTAATGATATGGAAAAGGGGGTCAACACTCAGGTGGCAAAATTTGCGGAAGATGCAGAGTTACTTGAGAGTTAAGTCCCAATCAGACTGTGTGAAGAGTTATAAAGGGTAGGGATCACACACAACTGGGTGACTGGGCAACAAAATGGCAGGAGAAATTCAGTGGTGAGTGCAAAGTAATGCACATTGGAAAACATAATTGCAACAATACAAAGAAAATGATGGTGTCTAAGTTAGCTGTTACCACTCAGATCTTGTAGTCCTCATGAACAGTTCTCTGAAAACATTTGCTCAATCTGCAGTAGCAGTCAAAAAAGCTAACAATGTTAGGAACCACTAGGAAAGGGATAGATAATAAGACCATAAATATAATGCCGCTATATAAATCCATGGCACGCCCCCACATTGAATACTGCATGCATTTCTAGTGACCCATCTCAAAAGTATATAAGAACTGATAAAGATACAGAGAAGATTAGCAAAAATGATTTTGGGTGTGGAACAGCTTCATATGAGGAGAGACTAAAAAGACTGGGGCTGGTCAGCTTAAAAGGAGACCAAATAAGGGAGGATATGATAGAGGTCTATAAAATCCTGAATGGTGTGGAGAAAGTAAATAGGGAAGTGTTGTTTACCCCTTCACATAACACACGACCCAGGAGTCACCCAATGAAATTAATAGACAGCAAGTTCAAAACAAAGAAGTACTTCACACAAGCACCATCAAACTGGTTAACTGTTGTGAAGGGGATGTTCTGAAGGCCAAAAGTGTAATGGTTCAAAAAAACAATTAGATAAATTCATAGAGAATAGATCCACCAATGGTTCTTAGTCAAGATGGTCAGGGATGTAACCCCATGCTCTGGGAACCTCTGACTGCCACAAGCTGGGACTTGGATGTCAGGAGATGGATCGCTTGATAAATTGACCTGTTCTGTTCATTTCCTTCTGATGCATCTGGCACAGGCCACTGTTGGAAGACCAGATGCTGGGCTAAATGGACCATTGGTCTGACCCAGCATGGCTGTTCTTATACTTCACATTTCATTTTATAAAATGAAACAAGATGTACGCATCACATCAAGTTGCCTTCCATCTTTCAATACCCAATCTCTGGATAAGCTATTACTGCTTATTTCAGTAGGTCTTCTCACTTGCTAGAACCTATAACTACCAAGGTGTGTTGCTATCCCAAGAACTCCCCATGTTTTATTCACTCTTACGGAAAGCTTCTAGATGTTCTAGAATTTCTTCCCTGGCTAATCAATATTTTGCATCTTGACTACTTGACACCTAAATCCCACTGCTATTCAAAATTTTCTTTTCTTTACACTTGCTGTGTAACTGCTGGCCTCTTGGTGCTCTTGACTTGAATCTGTAGGAGCAGGTTAAACAGGTGTCTATGGAGGCGACTTTATGATGGATCTGTGTGGTGGGAATCACTATCTGGCAATCATAGAAGCATAGGGCTGGAAGAGACCTCAGAGGTCATCTGTCCATTCTCCTCTAATTTCCCGCCCCTGTCCCCAGACACTGAGGTGTGACCAAGTATACCTACAATGGCTAGGTGGTCATGGTGTGACCACTACTTATTATTCTTGTCCCGATTGTCTTACTGCTACCTCATAGAAACGTAGAACTGGAAGGGACCTTGAGAGATCTGGTCTCTACCCTTGCACTGAGGCAGGACCAAGCGTAGCCAGAGCATCCCTGACAGTGTTTTGTCTAATCTTCTCTTCTCCATCTGTTGTCTGCCTCTTCTCTTGTCATATACTTAACTAGTTTTGTGAATCTAGCCCTAAGTGCCCAAATGCCACTTTAGGTGCCTAAATCCAGAATTGCGTGCCCCCTAACCCCCATATGCAGCCATCAGAACTCGATGTCCAGGTTCTGTAACCAGAGGATGGCCTCTCTACCAATGGAGGCTAGGCATTGTGAACCACTCTAGAGGTCTGCAACAATTCCCCGCAGTTAGTGTAGGGTGGAAACCAGGCCAAACTGGTGCAGACTTGCATCAACTCTGGAGGAGCCAGAGTAACTTTTTGAGCCTGGACAGGGATCTACAATGGACAAGGAGGCAGATGCAATGTGCAACAATGGATTCCTGCATTTACTTAGTATGTTAGAGCTGTCACCCTTCTGCTAGTCAGAGTTGGCAGCAATAAGAGCCGGATTCAGTATCTAGGGGTTCCTTTTCAACAATACAAAACAAAACCAGCTCGAGCCCCCACCCCGTGACCTGGGACAATTACATACCACCCCCTGGGTGCCTCTAAGAGGCTCCAGTTCCCTCAGAAGCCTGAGTGAGTGTAGCAAAAACACTTTTAATAAAGGAGGGAAGTATCTCTGCATTAATTTGGGAAAACACCTCAAATAGAGTTCATAAACATAAACCATGAGCAAAAGACCCACCCCCAAGTAAGTTGGGCAGTGTCCTTTTTCCCTCAGGTTCTTAAGTCCCACAACCCAAAAGTCTCTTTAATGTGCCTGTCCCTTCTCTGCACCCCACTTGCAGTTGCTGTCCTTGGTCAGTGCAGACCCGGAGTTCAGAGATTCATCTGCAGAGTTCACCTCCCACCCTGGGTGGAGAGAGGGGTAAGGAGGCACCTTACAGGCTCCGCTGCTTGGGCACTCGCTTGCTACGCCTCTCCCTGCCAGCCACCCTGTCAACCAGTTGCTGCACCCCTCTGCAAGACTCTGCTCTGTCCGTTGCCGCCAGCTGCCCTGCTGGCCACCTGCAGCACCTCTCTGCCAGCTGTGTTGAGGGAATCATAGAATATCAGGGTTGGAAGGGACCTCAGGAGGTCATCTAGTCCAACCCCCTGCTCAAAGGAAGTGTGTGTCACAGCGTGTGTGTGTTGTGTTGTATTGTGTTGAGGGGAGTGTGTGTGTGTGCCTGAGTGAGTGTACTGTCTCTTTAAGAAAGCACTCAGGGGCAGGAGCCTGAAGGCTTGTTCAGACACAAGCAGCTGCCAGCAGCTCTGGACCCAGAGAGGCAGCAGTACACACAGAGTCCCCCTGTCCCGTCACCCCAGCTCAGTGGAAATTGGGTACACGGGTGAGGGGGAGGGGAATACTCTGCCTTTAGCACCCCAGCTCTCCCAGGGCACAGCAGACAGGAGGGTGCTCACAGTCTGGAGTGGCCAAGGGCAGCTCTAGGAGGAGGAAAGGGGAGGGACAAGAACAGAAGTAGCTGCATACATGGAGTGGGGGGAGAAGAGGCACCCCTGCTCTGGAAGAGTCACCTGGCTCGGATGGCTGGTTGTCCAATTGCCCCCTGCAGCTCTGGTCTCTTTCCTGCCCCTGCCCCTCCTAGACGCTGCTGCTTCACCTGCCTGCTGCCTCTGTCAGCCCACTTGGCCCTTGGCAGGTCAGGTGGGAATCCAAATCCTGGGTACGGCGCCCTCTTTGGCGGGCTGCCCTGGGCGGTGGCCTATACGGCTCACCCCAAAGGTCAGCCCTGGTGCACACACCTCTTGACTTGTCACCTCCCAGTGGCTTGTTTAGGCAAGGCGCTGCCTAGTGTGCTGGCTTTTGCCAATCCCATTCTGAGCGGCCTATATTTTCCCATTTATTGTATAGGAGTGTAGGCACCTAACACAAGCTCTTTGAATCTGTGATTTTTCTAGCTGACTAAAAGTTGTGTGGTGATGCTGGGCGTTGCCGCGCCTGCGTTCCTTTGTGAATCTAGCCCTTAGTTTGTAAGCTTTTGGGGGCATGGGTTGTCTTTTTGTTATATGTATATGCGCTACCTAGAAAAACGTGGCCCTGATCCCTAACTGGAGCCTCTTGGTGCTACTGCAGCTTGTTCCAATTATTAAGGGTTTGATTACATGAGATAATAACCAGAGTGACCCAGTATTATTTTGATGTCAGGTTTTCAAACTGAGAAGACTTTTTTTTTTAATTTTAACCTTTCTGTAATGCAAGCTCATATGTATTCATACAAGGGCCTTGGCTAGAAATAAATGCTTCCTCCTCACTAGAATATAAAATTGAGCAGAAGAGAACTGGCAAACCACATTACTCATGGCATAGGAATATAGTTTTTTCACGCATTTTCTTAAATCTAAAAAGCATTCAGACTACTGTGTTCATGTACAGTAGTTTTTATAACAACGTAGTAATATTTCTTTCCCCAGAGCCTTGAGTTCAAAAAAGTAGTTTCCTTTTAATACCAGAGGCTCGTGTAATGTTTAAGATTGACTGAGGATGAGGCCCAATTCTGCAAACACGACACATGTGCTTAATGGCAGGTATGTAATTAGCCTAACTGAATCCAGTAGGACCATTATTAACATGCTTAAAGTTACACACTTGCATAAGCAAGATCAGGGCCTAAATAGATCCTGAGCCTGAATTCCACAATTGGAGTTATTAGTCATATTTACTTCAAGCCATGCAAAATGCTTGCAAAAAAAACTAATAAAATTTAAATAAAAATCCAAATCCTCAGAAACTCTTTTGGCTTCCAGTTCTTTTTGCAAATTATAAAATTATAAAAATTTTGCTAAGGGACAAATAGTCTCTAATGATAAGAGCCTTAAAATGTGTTGGTGGGAAATGGTTTTGATTTGACCAAGTCATGAGGCTTGAAAATCAATATTTGCACTTGAGCAGTATCTCGGATGTATTTAGTGCATTTTTACCAATGCTCCAAATGAAGCCAAGGTGCATAACACACACCTATGATTGACTGAACTCCATGGTGAGCATTTTCAAAGGCACAAAGGAGGATTAGGAAGCCAGTTACCACTGAAATTCAATGGAAGTTACGCACCTAATTCTCCTTTGTGCCACTGGAAAAAATTCCCCCACGTGCATTTCCTAAAGACATCAATGACTGCACAGTAAGGGAATCAGAGGGCTCATGTAGATGCTAAAGGAGCTCAGATGTACAAAGCGGAGCTAGTAGAAGTCAGGGTTTTTATGGGAAACTTTGCAATCTTTTTAATTACCTGTTGAGATTTATTTATTTATTTTTTTATTTATTCTGGGTTTTGGCCAAAAAACTGAAATCTGAAAACTGTTCTGGTTTTGGTCTAAAAAAAAAAAATTTTTGGAGTTTGGTTTGCTTTTTCAATTGAGAGAATTTCATCCAGCTCTGCTTAAAAATGTCCTTTCTGGGTGCGAGACTGGGCACAACATATAGCTTCTCCTGGGGAGGTCCTGAAATCCACAGGAAAACGAGAAAGGAAAGTCACCAGGGGAAGCCACTGAGCATACAGTGTGTGTGTGGGTGGCAGGGAGTGGGGAGTGAGCTAGAGAGATTGGAGGGGGAAGGGTTAAGAGGAAGAAAGAATAGCTTTCCTTCATACTCTGATACTGTAACATCAGCGGTGTCTGAAGGGAGGGAGGTGAGACTACATATCTAAAAATCCAACAAGCTATTAATGCAACCACACCCCTCACACAGCAGTGCCTGCCCCTGCCCCAGAGCTGGCAACAGGCAGCACCACCCACCCAAGAACAGATTGTTTCAATCATATTCCCAAGGCCCTTCTCTCTCAAATCGCACCCACCTATAACCCAGCCAATGGGGGAGGGATCGCCTAGTGTAATACATTCTAATCCATACACAGCATAAGCTTCTCTCCCCATCCCCCACCCCAGTAAGGTGAACAAGGAAAGGGGCCTTGCTGTGGACTCCAGCAGTTGCGTCCCAGCAAGCCCTTCCGTGCGTGGTTGCTGACCGCAGATTTGTGCGTTCTCCCTCCCCACCGGGACTTGCACCTGTTTTGGTCATGTCTCCTGTAACTTTTTCATTTCCTATGTACTACACCGTGATGACAGAATTCAGATGTTACCGACCATGCTATTGGATTCTACAGTGTTATACTTACCCTGAGTGCTTGTATTAGAGCTGAGCAAACAATTCTTGGTGGGAAAATTTACTCAATGTATATAGCCTCTTTTTTTTAATTTCCAGAATGCCAGCTAGCAAATTGCAATGACTTCATGATTTGTTTTAATTTAGTCAACCAATGTTTCATTTTGCTCCTTGGATTTTTCTTGAAGCATCTGCTACAGGTATTCAATATTCAAAATCTGAGCTTTATTGGGTGGCTGCGACTTGTCACGTAAGTCCATGCCATTGTTTCTGTTGCATGTCTGGGGAAGTGCAGCTCTCTTCTATAATTGGGGGCGGGGAAAGGCTGGAAGCCTCTGTGGCTTTTGCTTGCTTGGTGAGAAGCATCAGTTTTCAAGTAGTAGCAGCAGCAAACAGAATTGAAGTGTTTAAGTTTAAAAAAAATCTTCTAGGGAACAAAACTTGTTTGAGGCCTAATTTATATTTAAAAAAAAATTAGGTCACTGTAGGACTTATTGGCTCAGTGTGGCAATGTTGTGAAACAAAATTCAAATCTGCAAAGTTACTATGTGCAAAAGTGTGCTCGTATTCTTGTCTGGCTTGTTTAATTGTCACTGTGCCAGGGCTCTGGCAAAGGGGTTTTCAAAATCTTCTACCCCTGCTGTGCAAACAGTGCCCCATCCCATGGACATTGCATGTACGCAGTAAATATTTGAGAACAAAGGGGCAGAGGCTCAGCTGGGGCGAATTGCCATGGCTCCAAGGAAGTCAGTGGAACTAGGACAACTTACACCAGCTGAGGATCTGCCCCAAGAGTTGTAAAATTCATTCTTCATTAATGAATGTTCATGAAAGCTGCACAGAAGAGGCAGAAGCACAACTGAATAACTAGGTTTATATATAAGCAAATATGGGTAGGAAAACCTTTGAAATTCACCCAGCTCTACAGTTAAGACACTTTTTTCCCTCCTCTGTCTCCTTATTTTATAATGTGGTGGTACTTAGAGGCCCCAGCTGAAAGGAAGAGTCCATTGTGCATGGTGCTGTACAAATGCATAGCAAGAGACAGTCCCTATCTCAAAGAGTTTACAATTCTAAATGGAGAATATAGACCAAGGGAAACGAAGCCGAGGCAGAGAGCGGTAAAGTGGCTTTCCCCGGATTACACAGCAGGTCAATGGCAGAGCCCAAAACACAACCCCAGTTTCCTGACTCCCAGTCCAGTACCTTATCAAAGTGAACCAGTGCTGTGTAGCTCAGTTAACAAGTTTGGAAATCCCGTTATGATTTATTTTCGATGAAAGGTGCCTTATCATATTTGCTGTGTCTGGAAAGTTATATTTTTGTTCTGTTTAGAGTTTTTTAAATACCCCTCAAACTGTTAGACTGAGATTCTTCAGGGACCAGCAGAAACTGACAGTAGAAAGAAAAGGTTGAATGCTTAAGGCTGGCCTGTTCCTTTTTCTTTTTCTTTTTTGTTTAATTTAAAGGAAAAGCTAAACTATTCAATGCGACTATCTTAACTTTTAAAACACTTTTTTCCACTTTTTTAGCTTTTTAAAAAATTTCTGTAAAATGAGAGAGATTTATTTGGTGTTGAAATGTAAATGGATGAGAAAAGGGTTGGCCTCCAAACCTCAAAGTAAGGTGAGCTTCTTTGAACGAATGGACGGCTGCTTTTCTAATAAATGACTCATGCAGGTGTTCTGGATCTTCTCTTCCCTCCCCCCGCCACCATGGAAAAACTCCCACAGCAGTTAGACTAGTCACTGACAAAACCTTATATACTTCAGCATCACCTACATTTCCCACCTCATTTACAGCGAGAGCATGAAACATTCTAAAACTCTTCACAGACAAATTAATCTGTGTTTCTTCAGAATTTGTCATAGAATTTCTATACTGGATCAGAAATGAGGTCCATCCAGTCCCCTCTATCTCAAATTGTGGCCAACACCAGATGCTGCAGCAGAAGGTGCAAGAAACCATAAAATGGACAATTTATGGAATAACCACTCCCATCTGTTAGAGATTGGCTTGTGACCTGAAATAAAAGGCTATTTAGCCTTTCAGACTCTTCCAATCCTTACTAATACACTCCTGGATGTTCTCATTATCCCTATAAATCACAGGTGACCAGCTGAGTGGAAAAAATTGTATCACTGTAAATGATAAACAAGTTTGAAACTCTAGAAGGCAGGATCTAAATGAAGCAACCGGCTGCCCTCCCAGTAGAATAGAAAAAAAAATTTAGTGACTGGAGAGGAGAATGTTTTATGTTTCAATGAGTCTGTAATATTTGCTGAAACATGTAATGAATAGCAATGGGGAGGGGTGAAGGAGTTGCTACTTGATTACAGGAAAAAGGAAAGTGCTTTTACAAGGAATGAAAAAAATACTCCATGTGTCAGGTTTTTATCACAATAGAAATTATCACAGTACTCTGGATTGTGGTACTTTAGGTCAAATGCTACTGCACTATCACTACTTTCATTATTACTAGGGACAGACAAATTTAAAGTGCCTGGCAGCTGTTTTAGTTATTCTCAAAACTTTTGCTAAAAAAAGGGCTGCCTTCCTTGAAATTTCTAAGATGGGCTAATGGTAAAAAATGGGAGAAGTGATAAAGTTACTGCATTCGTCAGCCATCCACCCCAAAACATTTGCAACTGATTATATATTTCAAGACTCGGCCCAGAGTCATGAGGTTCCTTGTAAGCAACTTGCTGTTATGTGCCAATTGGAAGAAAACTAGGACTTCTGAAACGTGCTCCAAAAAACTCTTTTGTTGTAACAAAAAACAAAACAAAAAAGCATGGATAGTAGTAGTCAAATTGGCTTTGACGAGTAATAAGCTATCCAAGAAAGACCACAAGATTACAATCTTAAAATTGCAGTGTGTCCATTTTACTAGTTGCTGTTTAAAATGCATTTGGGCGGTCTCTTCCTGTTCTTGTTGGAATATTTTATCATGAGAATGATGTGCCAGAATCTGAAAGCCTGTCCTAGGAGAGAGAATAGTCAGTCAGTGGTTATTGCAAATGTTGATGCAAACGGTGGTCTTTTGAGGCCTTCCCTCATCTTCCTCCTTTCTCCCCTTTGTGATTCCTGTCTGGTATGTTTCTGTGGCCTTGCTGTCTCACACAGTGGATGATTTCCACCCCTTTTTGCTGGTATTGCTGTTGCTCTTTCCAGAATACCAGATTTCCATCTGGGCTCTGCAGTGCTTAACTTGTGCCAGGGCTGAGCCCCAGCACCTCTAGGTTTGGCAGTTCATAGCCCCCCACCTCTGGGCGTGTCACATCAGTTATCAAAAGTTGTTGGGGGTTATTTTTTGTTTTTTAAATTGCTTGAGCACCAGCACCTCTTTCATTACATATTAAGCTCTGGGGCTCTGTATCACAAGCACTTTTTTTGCTGACAATCTCCTCCACTGTGCCCTTTTAGCACTGGCAGTGGTGGCAAAGCCTGACCTCCCTAGGCACCAGCCCTGACTTTGTCGTATGCAAGGGTTTCTCAAACACTGTGCTGTGCGATATTGTCATTCTGACTGTTGTCCTTCACTGAAGACGAAAACATTAGATTCACAATTCTCTTAGGTGGCCCCCCTCATTCAGAGGTGTGTGCCTTCAAAACAAGCCACAGACCATATGATCTTAGCTTCTCTCTTTATATAGGTATATCAGAAAACTAGATTAAATCTTAAAGCTAGTCTCACTGCTTGCTTAGTTAATGAGATTGTACAGGGTACGCGTCAGTGCATTACTTGGCACTTTAAGTCTGAAATCCTATAGAGTCCTACATCCACTTCAATTCTCACCCACTAAATTTCCTGCATCTGATCCCCTGGCTAAATCAGCCAAACCAAGAAGGGAAAATGCTTTTAGAGATTGCTGTCCTTTTCACACTTTCAGCCAAAGTCAGTGGTGACTTAAATGGTAGTATAAGGTATCAGTTAGTGCATGTTTAGCTGGTGCTCAGTGGGAGAGTTGTGTGCTTTTCCCATCAATCTGTTGACCACTGTTCTCAGCCCATTTGATTTTTACAGTCCAGAACAATATTGCTTGGAAGTGAAATCGTAGTTTTTGCACACATTACTCTTATGCCTGAATACAGAGCAGGAAAAGACAAGCACTTTAAACCCCCTTTCCTGAGCCAAAAGCCACTGAAAGTTATGGCAAAAAATTCCCACTGTCTTCAATAGGCTTTGGACCTTGAGACAGTAATCTATAAAATCACTGAAAGGATGTTATTTTGCAAGAGTGTCATTTCATAAAATGGATAAACCGCAACTGGATTGCAGCAGGAACATAGCTCTGAGCATCATCTTAGTTAAGTCTGTTTTCCTAGTTTTTTTTTCCTAAGGAGTTTATCAGTAGATGTCAGGAGCTCGATGCATTAATTTTTTCTTGTTTGAATAAGATGACTCAATGCTTGTTTATGGGCTCTAATAAACTAACCTCTTTTTGAACACTTGATGTCCTGGATATATTTATTAAGCCAGCTTCTGTAAGGATTCTTGGGGGCCTTATTTGAGTTTATTTTATCTTTGGTTTTCTAAATTAGATTGACTTCTTTTTTTAAAAAAAGCATGTGTTTCATTCGTTTAAATTTGCCTAACCTGTGTGTGTGTGTGGAGGAGTACAAAGCTCAAGTCAGCCTTAACAATGATCAGCACCTATATTTTTGTGTGCATGTATGTAGACAGGCATACGCTCCCTGCTACTTTTGATACTAAACCTTTGGTATATACTATAGTTAGTTCTCAGCTTACCGACCTTCCAAGTTCTTTCAAATCTGACACTACTTCTAAATCAAACTTCTCATTTAGTTTTCCATCATTCCCGTCATACTCTTACGAGTTCTGTATTTGCATAGTTGCATTAGCTGCCAGTGAGGTGAGAAAGACGAATAGCATACCCACAAGATATTAAATGCAACGTTTTAACATATTCAGCACCTAAATTATTGGGATTTGGTCCAAATTCACAAACCTTCTCGTACCTTATGCTGCTCTTTAGATCTATCTTTCCTTCATTCATCCCTTCTGAATGCATTTGCTGAGTACCATGTTTTTGCTCACCTAACCCCATTTGACAAAGTCTTTACCTGTAGTTATGCTGCGGTTCCTGTTGATAGTTTTTAAAACACTTTTTAAAAACCTTATTTTTAGTCCTCTTGTGGTCACTACTATTTGTTGGTATGGTTACTTGCTTACTCTAAAATCCTGTGTCCTTTTTTTAGTTATTTTCAGAAAGAACAAAATAAAATAAGACAAAAAAAATGGGAGAAAATGCGGAGGACAAGGGAGGAAACTTGGGCAGGGAACAAGAGAACTGGTACTGCAACGATATCTAGCAAGTTCAATTTTAAGCAGATGGGCTCATCCTCAAGACACAAACGGAGCTGCCATGAAGCGAAGTGTGTGGACTCATCAGAATTATATCTGAAGCCCTATGTGGACCTTAAAAAGCCCCAGCTGCCTTTTATAAGTGTAGGGGTTTTTGTATATTTACACCCGGGCAAATTTCCCTTTCTCCTAACACTGGGTACGGAACCTTATCAGAGTGAGGGGAAATCATCCTCTTCCTCCTTTCACTATAAAGCTTCTACATGGAACAATCACAGTCCCATCCTGCCTGTTGTCTTGCTGTGGGTATGAATAAACAAACACATCCTCCCACCAATGCTGGTGGAGCATCCTGTATCTCCGTTCGCTGCTGCAGTTTGGTGGGGGTTGGGGCTTCATTTGGAAAGTCCTGATTGTCTGGATGTGGATATGTAGGTCCACATGCATGTGGGTCTTGCTTTCTTACTGTTCTAAATATGTTGAATAGATTTCATCCAATTCCAGAGGAAAGAACGATATTTCTTTAAAGTTGAGACATGACATGCACATTGTCTTGGCTTGGGATAGTAAATTCCATGAATCAATATTCAGTTCTACTGCATTAATCAGGGTTTCCTATTATGACAAACCATCTGGAAATCACTGATTGGTGTCTTTTTTTTTTTAATTTTTTCTTTTTTTATCTTGATATAAATGAAAAACCCTAGTCGGTTGTCAATTTTATTTTTCCCCTGTTGACTTCATTAAGAAGAGTGAATATTAGGTAGAAATTGCTGCTCTACATTTTTTTTCCCCCTTGGGCATAATGTAATATTACCCACCTGGTCTAAACATGACCTTAAAAGGGGAGGGGGGGAAGGGTTTTTTGGTCTCCTCCTTGCTTCTCTGATATAAAAGGCCTGAGGGGCAGGGGAAATCCTGGCTTATTTTTTACCTTCAAAATATCAGGGTTGTTCAAGCTTGCCGCTTAGCTGGAGGTCTCATTTAGAGGAACCAGAGAGATTGAAGGAGGAGAAGAAAGATTCAGCATTTCCAGATTATCATCTGGAATTTAAGTTAAATGCTAACAAATTAAAGCTTAGATGGTTAACTACAGTTTCTAACATGACTGTCTCTAACAAAGGATTCAGGTTAATTCTTTTAGTTTATAGATTGTTTGGTATTTTAAGGGATTTTGTCATAAAAGCCATACACTGCCACCTCATTTCCTTTTTTTTTCGTTTTTTAAAATAATAAACAGAACTTTCCTCTTTTTCAGGGTAGGGGTGTTGCTAATGATACAAACCTTTCACCACCCCAGTTTAATAGTGAACTATTTCATAGGTGTGCAATGGCATGAGTCAAAGGAGTTTGGTGGTCTCAGATTCTTTGTCTTCCCCAGACCTGAAGAAGAGCTCTGTGGAGCTTGAAAGCTTGTCCCTTCCATCAACAGAAATTGGTCCAATAAAAGATACCACTCAATTTGCCTTGTCTCACTGGCATAACTGGCAGGGGCTGTTTTAGCAGCTTCTCAAGGGAAAGAGGACTGATCAGGCAATTCAGCCCACAGCCTAGGACTAGAAATGACCTTTTGGCTCATGTATTCTACCAGCCCCAATGCAGGTTTGTTATCAACAGTAACTTCTATTTTAGTCTATTCTAGTCTACTTTTTATACAACTATAGCATTACCCTGGCCAATTATTCCATTATTTAGTTGGCCTTGTTAAAATGCTTAGCTTTTAATTTACATTCTTTTTTTAAAATTATTTAATTTCAAATCAGAACTTTTTTCTGTACCGTTGGTCCTGATCCTTCTCTTGCTAAACCAGCAGTCAGTGAAAGTTTTGAAATCAGTTTAGCGGGAGAAGGATATAGGGTAGATTATATTCTCTTTCAGCTTTATTGTATGTAGGCGATAGACTTTTTTTCCCTTTCTCTTTTTGCACTAGAGTTGATGGCTATTGAAAGTGAAGAACAAGGTTTGGAATGTGAGGCAATCGTTCTTACTAATTATAAAAATATTATACTAGCAGCATTCTTGTTTTTATTTATAGTGTACATAACTGAATTAGCAAGTTTTATTTCCATGCAAGATATTATCACAATGTAAATCAATCATTTACTATGAAATCTTTTATTTCTCCTTGTTATCCTAGTAGTCTTGTGATTTAACTTTTTTTTAAAAAAATGAGTTGCATTTATCCCTTCCTACCTTTCTTTTTTCCTCTTTTTTTCCTCTTTCTTTTTTTCTTTCGTCATGGTCTTAAGTGACTTGAGACTTCAGGGATTAATAAAGTATCCCCCCAGATCATAAAGCAAATCACAGCATCCACATAACTTCTCCTTTGAGACTGGTCCCAAACATCTTCTGTGGTGTTCCAGTGAAACAGGACACTTGCAGCCAGTGGCTAGTAAAGTCAGCAAAAACAGAAAGTGACTGTGACCAAACTCTTATTTTTTGGAGCATAGCTGCAATTTCAGCCTCTCTGTACAAGCCTTTGCCATTACAGTTTATTAGATGTTTTATGTAGTAGATTTTATTGAATGATTTAGGTAGTCTTGACTTGATCCTTTCCAAATGTGTGCAATAGTATTCCGCTACATGCTAAAGCGTTTTTTATATTCTCACTTTCATGTAACCAAATCTCTGAAATCTAGATCAAGTTACCCAAATGCTGCATATACTACCTTACCTTCAGAATTAATTTGAAAAGCCATGTATAGTCTGGCCTCTAGAGCTCTTTCCAGTAGATTTTATATTCTAAATTAGGGTGTCTTAGTTCATCAATGCTGCAAGCCGGAAGACACATGTCTGCCATCAGGAAGAAGAGGGGGTATTGAAGCCACCACCCTGACTAAGAACTATTAAGCTCGTGGGAGTCTGAAGGTTAGGATAAAAGGAAATAGAGAATATTAAAGATGCAGGAATTACATTTTCCAGAGCATATCTTGATCCCGTTGTGTATTGATCTGTAGTCCTGGATTTCATCAAATGTAATATGTCATCTTCTGCACAAATGGGGACAGCTTGAACTAACTATTCCACTAAAACTAGTGTTGCTTTCTTATAGAATCACAGTATGTATGCTATGATTTGTTCTTAAAATGTATATATAAAAAGATCTCTTCCACTTGTTTCCTTTTTTTGCAATCTGAATTATAATCCTCATTGTGAAGAGAGGGTAGTATTTTTTTTAAAAATCACTTTAGCAATAATTCTCCTAAGCATACAGTTTCAATTAGGAGATACAGAATCCCTTCTGGGACCCATGTAGATCTTCGAGAGCAGCCAGCACTAGATTAATGGATGCTAAAGAATGCTGCCTCAAAAGATGGGAATTTGGTGATTTATGTATATTCTGAATCATTTTGCTAAAGTTAACTCCTAAATCATAACAAGGTTACGACCAAGTTTAAATCTAGTTCTTAGGCTTTTTTTTAGTTGTCCTTTTAATAATTATTAAAGGACAACAACATTTGTATGTGTACGTAGACAATATGACGCACATACCCCACATATGAATTTAATACCACGTAACACTTAAACAAAGCAAATTAAATTACTGCAAGAATTAATGTGCTTTCTTCCAGTCAATTTAAAAATAAAATCTTTTTCCATAATGTCAGAATCACTTAGACCACATGTACTTTAAGTATAACTGATTAAATACCAATTTATTTGAAATTGCAGACTGCAGCAATATTTGTTAAACTCTTTTATTGGCGATCACCACAGCTGTCCAGTTCTTATTATTAAATGTATCTATAAATGACTTGAAAGACAGCCTTAAAGATTGAGTTACAGGGGAGATTCAGAGTCTGCTGTATTAGATTTGATTGAGTTGGATTCAAAGCTGGAATAGGCCTCTTGTCCAGTTCAAATGTGCTTGAATTTTTGTGAGAAGAGCTGCTCTCATGAGATTTTTGGCTCAAGATGGTGGAAGCCTAACAAGCACACCTAATCTTATGAGATCTCTGCCATTTGGGGCCAAAACCTTGAATGACTCAAGTCTTCTAATCCTCACCCTAATTTTGAATCTGCCCCTAAATTGAACCCCAAGCCATACTCTAAATCTCCATTCAGATCCAGACATTATCTCCATCTTCTCTCTCTCTCATGACTACATAAGATAAACTGAAGGCTCCAGCCCATTTCCTGGTATGCATCTGTTTGCAGCCTAAAAGCCACCATCTGAACACGCAGTAGCCTTGTGGGCAGTTCTAGCATGGAGGCTGGGGGGTGAATGGCTAGAAAGACTAAGCTACTTGCTGTCTCTAGAACTGGCCGCTCCCGAACAGAGGCACAATAGTAGGGTAGCGTAAAGAAGCTTAAACTGCTGCGGCCAGTGTTGTAATTTTTCTGAGGCTGAAACAAGGACCCCACTCTCCAACACTGACACGTTTTGAAGAGCTCTAAATTCATCTTAATATTTATTTGTTCCCAGGAGCACCTAATATGCTAGACCCAGTACAAACACAAGAGGATAGTCCATCCTCTAAGAGCACATAATCTAAAAAGACAAAAACTGACAAAGATGGGAGGCTGGGGGCGGGGTGCAATATACAAGTAAAGTGGCCAAAGAGTGGTTGACAGTGTTTTGAAAACGTCAAATCTAGTAATGTACACTGTTTGAGTTGGGTGTTGTGTAGATTATCTCCAGTTAACCCGCAAGCTTGCCACAATCAGCCAATTGAGTTAAAGTTCTCATGTTAGAGGGATTCAAGGCAGAGAAGGCAGTGGCTTGAAGAGTTGCTTAGGATGGTCATTCCATGTGTAGAAGTGCCATGGAAGAAGACATGGAATAACTGTGAGAGACAGATAGCTCTGCCACTGCCTGGGCAAGCCTGAGGGCAGAGGGGTGATGCCATAAGAGAGGAGGTTGTAGTACAGGGATCAGAGTTATGCAAGACCTTGAAGATAAGGACAAAAATATGAATGGGATGAAGTGGAGGAGAGGGTACCAATGGAGGGACTCAGAGGTGGGGGTGACAGGTCAGCTCAACAGGGCAGGAAGACAGGTTGGATATCTACAGTGATAAAAATGGAGGAAGGGGGGAGAAATACAAGAGAAGACATCTACAGTCCTGGTCCCTCTGAAATAATGGCAAAACTTCCACTGATTACAGTGGTTGCAGGAGCTGTAGCCCTACATTTCCTGAATCATAGTCTCAGACAAACTCCACAGGTTGATTCCAATGGTACCTCAGAAGATGAATCACTATTTGCATTACAGGTAAGCTGTGATTTAACATTATAATAAATAAAATACTATAGTTATAGAAATGGAGACGTGTGTCTCACCTTCCACTGATGTTGAATTTTTGCCTTGTTTTTCAAGGTGTGTGTTTAAATTTGTAGCACACACACAACCATTAAAATATATATTTTAGTGCTGCCCTTTACAGTAAGTCCAGTTGACATTCTTGAGTAATAGTAACATATTAGTGGTGTGTTTCTATGATTCTAATATTAAAGTACATTGTTTGACTAGAGCAGCATCTCTTGGAGCAATGAGATTTTCAGCCTAAATGAAATGCTGCTCTATCTAATTATATTACACTCCTCTAGCAGTTCCAAAGGGCAGACAGAATGACATTAAGGGCCAAAGGATTTAATTCATAAAGCCAATTCTAGTCAAAGTGAGCAGTTAACTGAAAATGGCTTTAGTTTAATTTTTCAATTACTCCTTAGTTACCACACCACAAAAATATGCTGGGCAAATGAAATATAAAAATGACTTTTAGAGGCCTTGCTTTTTTGCTGATGTAAAAAGTCAACAAAAAAGGATATTGAAGGATGACTAAGCAGATAAGTGCAGACAAATTTTGAAAGTATATAGTCCTCAATTCTACATGTTGCTCCTGGCAGTCCAAACCCCTGTGCTCCTATGAAGCCCCAACTGAAAGATTTTAGGGTCAGATGTTCAGAAGAGTTCAGCTCCCACTTAGGCACCTAAATAAAGCAGCCAAATTTTCAAGACTGCTGGGCACCTAGCAGCTCTCTGAATGGGAGCTATTCGTGAAATATGCTTTGATCTTCAGATCTGGTGGGGCTTTTTATTTTTGTTTTTTTTTTTTTTAAAAAAACAGACTACAATGTGTCGTTTTACTCAAAAACATCATTGTGCGTACATACAGCTCATGACAATTTAAAAGAAAGGGTGCGGGGGAATATTAGTCTTGGTGACTTGAGTAATTGCTGCTGAATTTACAAAATTCAAGGGGGTTGCTTCTTTTGTTTTTTTTTTCTTAAACTAAGACCTAAACCAATGTTTGCGGAGGGGGGCATTTCTTTAATTTGAAAGTAGGGATATAGGAATACTTTGTACAGTTAAAGGCCCAGATCCTGCAACTACAGAGCTGGCCATCTAGTTGGGAAGGATGAGAGTGGGGAAGGGGGTAAGCTTTACCTCTTAAGAGTCTAGCACATTGCACTCAAACAGGGAACCCAGGAGGCACGCTGGGATCCTAGGGTAAGCTTATTTAATTTTAAGTAACCATTCTAGGGTCCTTTTTAAGGTCTGATTTCAGACTTTGAATAATCTACCAGGCTTCTGATGAGATGAGAATAGTACCTGCCTCCACAAAATTCTGCCAGTGTAATAGTAGCTAGGACAGTTTTCTCCATCCACACTCTTCTTGTTCTAGTCTAAGCATATTTCCTCGGTGATCTGTCCTACTAGCATCCTCCAATGTGCTTGCTATGTTGTTGTGGTTTCTACTGACTTCCATTTCCTTCCAGAAATAAAGTATATTCTCAGCTGTCTTGCAGCTCTGCTTCCAAGGGATCTGAAGTAAGAGGAGGTGCCAGTTTGAGGCACCCTTCCCTTTCAGTTGATAGGTATAATTTTAACAGTTGAAATACTGAAAATATTTGGCACAGTAAATCAGCATTCACTTTCATTTGTTTTTTTACATTTCAGCAGCTGATGGGTTTGTACTTGTCAGATCCTGCCTTTCTGAACATTTCTAGGTCAGGTGTAGGAAGCTGGGGGCATTATAAATGTACATCAGAGAGCAACTTTGGAAGAAAATGAATAGTGTCCTTTCAAGGTCTTCAATAATGCCTATCTACAGGCTTTTTCCTCTGCGTAGGTCAACCTATTTCTCTCATTTGGCCATTTTATTTTTCAAGGGGGTAGTTTCCTCTCTAAATTCATTGTTTTATATAATTGGTTTTCTAAGTATGAGAATTAACATCAGACATATCTCTCTAAAATGGCCATTAATATCTTCTGAAATTCTTTTTTAGTTTCCCTGTCTGATGGTGGTTCGTTGCTGTTAGGTCTGAAGCTAGGCTCTGAAGATGCTTCACCTTTTAGACCTTGCTTAGATGAGGCAGCTGGCTTGGGTTTTTTGTAATCTCCCACCCCAAGCCCCTGGAATCTCTTTAATTATTGACATTGTATCCAGGAAGTTACTTCTATCTCTTATGACAAAAACATCCTAACAATCAATCAATCTCTCTCTTCCCCTCTGCCCCCTAAAAATGAAAAGGTGTGACGAATAAGGAGGTCAGAAATTAGGCAGCCATTACTTTTTTGGGGGTACCACATGACCTCAGCTGTGCTGTATTTAAATTAAAGGAGGATGGACCAAGGCAGTCTTCTTGCTTCTCTTCCACCCTAAAAATGCCCATTTCTTATAAAAGAGACAAGGCAGGTGAAGTAATATCTTTTAATATCTCTTTACCTTGAATGGTCCCTTGAAATATGTGTTAACTACTTATGCTGGACAGTCTGTTCTGCCTTGTATTTATCTGTGACACTCTGAGTAAGTTTCCCAGAAGGGCTCTGTGTAAGCTCAAAAGCTTGTCTCTCTCACTAATAGAAGCTGATCCAATAAAAGTTATTACCTCATCCACCTTGTCTCTCTAATATTCTGCGACCAACATGGCTACAACAACACTGCATATAACATTTGTTTGTAAAATCGTTCCAAGATCTAACTGGAGAAAAGTGACCACACAATCACTAGGGCTCTACCAAATTCATCGTCCATTTTGGTCAATTTCACAGTCATAGGATTTTAAAAATCATAAATTTCGTGATTTCAGCTATTTAAATCTCAAATTTCACGGTATTGTAATTCTAGAGGTCCTGACCCAAAAAGGGGTTTGTGTGAGTGTGGGGGAACAAAGTTTATGGTAGGGAGGTCATGGTACCGCCACCCTTACTTCTGGTCAAGCTACTGGCAGTGCAGCTGGAGAGGGGCAGCTGCTGGCTGGGAGCTCAGCTCTGAAGGCAGCGCCGCCGCCAGCAGCAGCAGAGAAGTAAGGGTGGCACTACCATTACTCAGAACTGAGCACTCTCCAGCCCGGCAGCTGCCAGTCTTTGGCCACGCAGCTCTGAATGCAGCCGTGCAGAAGTAAGTATGCTATGGTACTGCCACCCTTCATTCTGTGCTGCTGCTGGTGGCGGCGCTGCCTTCAGGGCTGGGCACCTGGCCAGAAGCCACCACTCTCCAGCCACCCAGCACTGAAGGCAGCGCAGAAGTAAAGGTGGCAATACTGCAAGCCCCCTGCAATAACCGTCTGACCCCCGTGACCTCCTTTTGGGTTGGGACCACCAGTTTGAGAAATGCTAGCGAAGTCTGTATAGTATAGAGTAAAAGTACACAAGACCAGCATTTCATGGTTCATGACTCATTTTTCAGGACCATGAATTTGGTAGGGCCCTACCGATCACTCTTCCCCAGTTTTGAATGACCATATGAGTAAAAGTAATTGGAGGAGAAAAAGATAAGACTTCATCAAGCCTATTTACTTTGATACCATAAACACCTACACAGACATACCTGGTCCTTCTGTGTGAATTTAATGGTCTTTGGCCACTTTCTGTCTCTCCTGGCCCTTTTTTTCTCATTTTACACTCTCTCACTCTTTCATCAATCAAAGCTGTTGGACCACAAGGTTCAGCTTCTGCTCACATTTTTCCACGTGCCTCTGTTTTGGGCTACAGGTATTGTTTCAGCCCATTCTTTATATTTATCTTGAATGATTGGAAGGCCCTGGAGGTTTTTCGCCTTCCTCTGTAGCATGGGGCACGGGTCACTTGCTGGAGGATTCTCTGCTCCTTGAGGTCTTCAAACTACAATTTGAGGACTTCAATAGCACAGATATAGGTGTGAGGTCTTTTTTAGGAGTGGTGGGTGAAATTCTGTGGCCTGCATTGTGCAGGAGGTCAGACTAGATGATCATAATGGTCCCTTCTGACCTAAATATCTATGAATCTATGAATCTATGAAAGGTGACTCCAGGGCAACTTCTATTCTCATGGACGATGTCATGGGATCTCTAATGTCAGTGTGGAGGAAGATGGTTTATATTTCTCTCTGTACATTGTATCAGAATACAATAATATAATGGATGAACACAACCTTGCTGGAATGTGACGTATGAATCCAGGGATATCTCAAACCAATACAGCTCTTAAACCACTGAGCAATCGCCTTGTAATTTAGATCTTATATAATTACATACACGTTTTCCAAATCACATCACTAAGATCACAAGCTTAAAATAAGCATGGCTCCTTTTCTTCAAAATCTTTCTCCACCTCCTTGTAGTAGTTGCGGGGGAAGATGGACTTTTGATTAAAACACATGACTAGGAAGCTGAAGGCTTGGGTTCTATTCCTAATTCAGTTACATTCCCTTTAACCTTGGGCAAATCACTTTTGCCTAATCTCTGCAACCACTTAAGCATGTATGTAACTTTTATCATGTGAGCAGTCCCATCCATGTCATTGGGACTAATCATGTGTGGCATTATGTACATGCCTAAATATTTATAGGGTTGGGGCCCTAATCTCTCTCTCATGTCAGAAGAAGATAAAAATGCTTCTCTACATCTCAGGAGTATTGTGAAGCTAAATTGATTAATCTTTGCAAAGTGACTTGATGCTATAGAAGTACAAAGTCCTGTAAGCGTAGGGTATGTCTACATTTACCTAGGGCTGAGTATCCATGCTCATTAGTGAGCCAAAGTTTACAATTGCTGAGCCTGGACCCCAAACTTGGGGCTCCAGCATTCACAATGCAGTATGCAGACCTGAGCCAAACCACCATATCTGGGGCTTCCTAGCACCCTCCCCAGCTGTAACCACCGTGGTTCATAGTGCACTGTGGGAGAACTTAACGTGCAGGGTGAACAGTCCCAGGAAGTTTGTCGCAGCCCACCAAGTTCCTAACGCATCCCACACACTCCCAGCAACCAGAGCCAGCAGCATGGAGGAGTCACCATTTGAAGAGCTTCTTTTGCTTGCACTTTCACTCCTGTTTCAGCAAATGGGTGGAACACCCATAAGACACACTGGGAAGGTCCAGCAGTATTTTCTGATCTACCAAAGGCACCTGACAGAGAAGGATGGTACAGACATGAAGACTTGTACTGGCTGATGCTGTTCAGAACTCTCAGTATAGCCACTGATGCCCCCTACATAGACACTTCTGGAGCAGGGCCACAAGTGTAACCCCCACACCTCCTGGTTGTGGTGTTCTGTCCTATCTAGTGGCACTGAGACTGGGGGGTGAGGGGGGTGGAGAGAAAATGAGTCTGCTCTACAGCTTTAGCTAATAGGCAGTTGGCTTTTAGCTCATACTGTAGAGGCTCATGCACTAAGCTCCAGAGGTCCCGGTTCAATCCCGCCTGCCGCTGACCAGGGTCTGTTGGTGTTACATAAGCACAGGCTGGTGGGACCACATCGTCATGCAGTCCTTGGGTGATCAGCAGTGGTTACAGAATTTTTGCATAAAGAAAGCTATGCTTTTGGAGCTTTGTGAGCAGTTACACTCTCAGCAGGTGCAGAATGGTGGTTGAATATGTGTTTGGCAGACTGAAATCCCACTGACTCTGTCTGCAGACCTGGTTTGGATTCTTGCTTGTCATTTATAGTGGCTTGCTGTGATTTCACAATCTTTGTGAAGCCTTCTGAATGGATTTATGATAGTAATGGATGATGGCTGAACCAGTACACTGACAGTGTCCCTATCACACTTGTGTGTTGCCTGGATGCATCCTGCCCCATCAGGGATACTGTGTGCTCCCACATTATGGACTTGCATGGACCAACTGAAAAGGGAGAATAGTGCGTTTATGAATGTGCTTGTACCCAGCAGCTGGTCAAACTCCTCATAAAAGGGCCAGGATGATGGTGAGTTCCCAGAGATTCAGTTCTCATCCCTGGCTTTTTGGTAGTCTGTCTGTCTTGAGTCACTTAATCCACTCCCACTCAGGTGAATCCCCAGCACTGTTAGCTTCTTTGCTATTTCCTGCTATGTGTATGTATGGTCATTCCTGGCACTCCTTGCTGAAGACCAACTCTTTGCTTGCCTCCCACCAGAGCTTAACCGAAATCTGGCTGTGCTCCCATGACCAGCTAGCAGAGCACTTGGCAAAGGACTTCCTTGTTTTGGTGGCCATTGCGAATGCAGGAGAAAGTTCACTCTGCTTTTAGCTCAAAGGTTCAGAATAAACTGGAAGGATTAAATGTTAAGCAGCTGCAGCTGAACCAAGGGACTGACCTGTTTCCTGGAAGCCAACTGGACAAAGAACAGAATCCCATGGGATTGTGGGTTAGCATTGGCCAACTCTCAGGACCTGAGTTTGGGGGACCCAAACTGAGCTGTATCCACCCTGCAAAAAGGATGGAGTTAGTACCCAAGTCCCCACAGGGACCTGGGCTCAAACCTTCCACCTCATGAAGTCCTGGGGCCTGGACCTGAGTCAGACAGAATTGTGTGTAAATGAAAGGGGGTTTTACTCAAGCCTGAGTCTGGGCTTACACAGCCGTGCAGACGTACCAATCGAGCTGTTGTTCTCTCCTTTCTTACAGAACTCCTTTATTCAATAGGCCAATGCAAAATCATTGATCTTCATTTGCCCTCATCTCCCAACTACAAAATATCACCCTCATTTCCCCTGCACCCACAAGTGCCCAAAACCCATAGATTGTTGGTTTACTCAGGTCATTGTTTGCCTTTGTATCTTAAAGAATTCCCCATTGGTTCCCATTTTCCAAAGAGATCATAAGGAGAACTCAATCAGACTTTCCCACCTGCGGGCCATTTCCTGCTTTTGCCCCACAGTGCCTGCTGGCACAGACAGAACCTCTCCTGCTGCAGAAAGGTGTAGCTGATGTGAAACTTGATCACAGCAAGGGATAGAAATGCTGGCTGCAGGCAATTTTATATAGCAAATTAAAAGGCTTCCTGCAAACAGTCTGTCCAGCCACCCACTCTCGGGAGTTTCTTAAACTATCCCATTTTATAGTTGTTTTGGTTTTTTGTTTTTTGTTTTTTTTTTAATGGCAGAATTCGCACATATTCATACCTACGCCTTCCTGGTTTGTATTGCTATGCAGTCTCTCTATTGAAGACATATATCTGTTGAAGGGTGGGATTTTCAAAAATGCTCAGGCTTGCCCTTGCTCTGCTCTCATTGAAATCAATGGTAGGATATCCTGGGTGAAATACTGGCTTCCCTAAAGTCAGTAGTGTGTTTAACGCCATCACTGCCAAGCACTGGATAAAATCCATACAAACTAGCACACGGACACAATTTTTTCTGAAGTATCAGAATGATGTCCTGCAGATTATGATTTACTACAGCTCACTGAGAGAGGTACCAGAAACTTTTTCCACATCTTCCACTTTTTATCTGCATCACATGACCTTTGCAAATTAAAAAAATAAATAACCTACAAGTTCTACAACCATGCTTTTTAGTTACTAGTTTATAGCCAGGTTTAGTTACTGGTTTATAGCCAGATTATCTGGAGGGAGGAAAGGGTGAGTTGCATTTTGTTTCAGTTGTACCAAAAGATCAGGGTTTAAACCTATGATAAACGAGATTTAAAATTGAATATTCATGAACTTTATACCAAGAAAAATCTGCAAGTTTTTGTTTTTAAATTTGCAGTAAGAAAAAGGTTTAATTTTAGTTACAGACTAAGTTTAAAAATCACCCAGTCTAGAGCAAAGCCCATCTCTGGAGTTCACAGCCTGAGGTAAATTGATACATTCATTCCCAGTGCAGACTCCTTCTATACTGATTACTAGTCTCCACTAACAGTGTTTGCAGGACAGATTATCCATTCTCCTCTTCTATAAGAGATACTGTTCAAAGAGCTTGGAACACAGCTGCCTCTTTACAGGCTTTACCTAGTTTTCAAAAGAACAAGGATCCTGTGACTGGGGAATGTATGCCTCTGCAATAGAAAACCTAAATTAATCTTCATAGAAAAGGGTGAGTCTTGTTTGGATCTATCAGAAAAGGAGAGTACTTGTAGGTGAAATCTTCTTAAGACCAAAGTGAAACTTTCAAGGAATCCTGTGAAAAATGCTGGGCTGCAAGACTTCCTGGTCATTTTGCAAACAAAAGAAATTAGCTTTCTGGATAAAAGGTTCCTGGTTTAAATTTGAAAGTTTTCAGTAGGAGAGGCAGTGCGCTGCCAAAAGTTTGAACTAGCTGAGAATTTAACCTCCTAATCTTTTCTATCTAGTTACTTCACTGCTCGCCTTCCTTTTCTTGTAGCGCTCTTCTCCTTTATTTCCTTTCCTTTCCCATCCCAGTGGGGAGCATGACACAGAATACCCTTTCGCCATACCCCATTTGGAAAATAGGCAATCAACCTAAATGAGCTAAACTTTATCACTAGCTCTATAAGCAACATTTAAATGTTTTATATAGCTGAATTATTTGCCCTGTGTTTTTTATCCCGGCCATATTAATTTCCAAGAGGGCACATTGGGCCAGATTCTGATCTCGCTTACACCAGTGTAACTCAGGAATAATTCCATTGAAATCAATGGAGTTACACTGTTGTGAAACTAGTATAAAAGGAGATCAGAATGAGCCCACTGACCACTGGCTATATCTGGTAGAAAATCAACAAATGTGTGCAGTACCGGGATCATCATGTGTCGGTACTGGATGGATTATAATAAATGTGTGTGGGAGGGTGTTGCTGTTTCTTAACATTCATTTTGATGGCACCTGGATCTTTCTGCTCTACACAGATGACTACTACACGCCTTAAATGCTATGGGAAGACAAGCAAAAATAGAATGAACGGCCCTGACCAGAGGAAGGTGTGAGGAGAGGGATTGAAGTTGAGTGCGGGAGAGGGGATGGAATTGGTGGGGTTGATCAGGAGGGAAAAGGTCAAGAGATTAAAACGAGGGGGCTGAGGAGCAGAGATGGAATTGGGGGAAGGGAATAGATATGGAATTTTTGGGAGATGGGAGTGGTGGATATTTTGAGGGGCTTTAATGAAGGGGTGGGAGCAAAAACGATCCTGTCTTACAAATATATTTCTGAAGAGCAGTGGGTTTGTTTTGGGGGTGTGTGTGTGTTAGGAATGACACCAAACTACATCCATTTACTGGGAGAAGATACTCCCTGACCTGGTACCTCCCCTATGCAAATATTCATTTAATCCTGCACGCTGGCTTTGTTATCCCACTCTCAAGTCTACCAGTTAGCCATCACGGCACCAAACCTGTGCAGTAACTATCATTTCCTGTGAGGCGCGCTCTCCTCGATGATTTTGATGGGAATTGGGCATGCTTACCACTGTGCTGCATGGAACTTTTTTTTTAACCCCACTCCCATCCCACCCCACAATTCCCACTCCCACCCAGTCTTGCATTGTTTCTTGCATTTGCATCCTGCTCCCTTAGAGCCTACAAAAACCTTAGATCCTACAAATCCTGCAAGATACAGATTATCCTGTGCTACTAAAAAAACAAACAACTTTAACTCCTGTAATAATAATGTTTAAATCTTTCTATCCCTCACTTAAATTTAAGTATTAAAACCTTATTTAAAAAAATAAAGCTTGTGTTTTCCTGCAAATTACCACAGTCTGGTTTTTGCCCACTCAACCCTGTCCGCAACAAAGTACGTCTTACCTGCTCCTGCTATTATGGCAGTGGGACACGTGGCATCCCAGTCCTGCTGCAGGGTTCTAATCCTTATCACCTTGCAGGCTATCGCCCTATTTGAAAATGCAGCCATGTGCGTTTAGCCCTGTGTAACTCAGACCTCAGTGGTTCAGGAGCCAAATTAGCAATCAACATTACCCAAAACAGTCGCAGTAGTGTGAATTTGTTGTTTCATTTACTATATACTTCTCACAGCAAAATGACTGACCATTTACAGTTGGTTAATAACATAGTAAAAACATAGATTGTGAGATTTAATTATTAACCAGTGTTTTAATATCATGGGCTGCTAAGAGCCACAGGAGATGCTTTAAGGAGCCACTTGCAGCTCCCAAGCCTCGCTCTGAGTATTACTGATGTAAGTAAATGAAAGGGATAATCTGGCAGAGGCCAGCACCTGTTGATCATTTTAATAAAGCTTCATGAGGGAAAAATGCTACTTTTGTCCAAAAAAAAAGACTCCAAAGGGTAGAGGGTTTCCCCCTCATTATTTGATAACTGCATTAATATTAACTGTTATGCACTAGCCTGCTCATTAAGACTTACCAGAATAGCAGTGGAGCTTGATCTGTTCTGTATTCTACCTCCTCTTTGAACTGTGTAAGGAAAGCATTTTTGTATCTACAGTTCTTGTGAGGTTGGAAAGAGTATTAGACACAGATTTTCAGTGTAAATTTTCTACATAGTGTCACAAATGTGATTGATTTTCCCATGGCTAGAAGCTAGTCCATTATCCAACTGTACCAAAGGGAACTTCCCCTTTTCCAAAGCACCTTCTTCTAGCCCTGATGGTCAGCAGTATTGGTCCTTAAATCTGTCACTGTTGCAAGACCAAATATTGCCAGTTCTGGGCTAATTGGCCATGTGACTCTGGGAGGATAATTCTTCATATGAAATGTGGTTGGTTTGTTTTTTTCTTTTTTCTGTGGGGGGGGGGCAGGGAGTGCTGCTGTTGCTGTTTTAAGCATCTGTGTGGAGAATGTGCTAAAAAGTCTGGAGTTAGTAGTCCTAGTAGAGATGGATTAGTGGGTTCAGTGCTGTTAAGGTGGCTAAAAGTTCATTGTAAATTAACTGCAGTTAATGTAGGCCTGCTGCCTATATAGAGTATAAATATTTAGGATTTAATCCCAGTTATGCTTATCTAGAAACATACACATATGCAGGACCTGAATTAATTATTTATTTTTGGAGCACAGATGTGCATTTTCTGCCAAGAAAATCATGGGTTTGAAAAATCTATTTTTAAATATGTGATTCCCACATACAACATTGTACAAGCTCATACAATGAAAAGCACATAGAAGCTGTTTTCCACAATGCTGGTTTGATTCCTTGAACAAGTCATCAGCAACCAGGAAAATAGCAGCACTTGTGATGTCAGAGGTTTGCTTAGATTAGCGTGCAAATTTCCCTGGGGTATTTTTCCTATGTTCTCATTTTGCACTTCAGTGAGCACTGTGCAAAAAATAAGTGCATGCCTACGTCACTTGCACTTTGTCTTGAATTATGTTTAAAATATGCAACCCAACCCTTCTGCAATTATTCTCTTTCCCCTTTCCCCCCACCCCACCCCCCGGTGCACAAACGCCCAATGCAAGAGTCTCCCTTTTTAGGGAGCCTGGCCGAATATGTGAAATTATGGTGTGAATCCCTTGGCATTAGTAGTGGGCTTTTCCCTTCACTGTATAAGACTGAGAACTCCCAACTGCTTGTTCCAAGTGCTTCTTAAAGCCCACTAGATAGGTTGTAAGTGAGAGAACTTCCCAAAATTCAGCTATATTTAATATGCTTTCCATTTTCCCAAGCTTAACTCCATTAAATGAGTTAAATCCCAATGAGGATCTTGCTGTACCTTTTTACAAATGAGGCTACACATGTGTAATCACTTTGTATGAATGACCAGATTAATTTGATTTGTAAAGTCTATTCTGACTTATCCCTTTTTATCTCTCTCATAGTCAGAAAAGAATTTAGCTAGATTTTTAAATCTGGAGTCCATGTATGAAGACATCTATAATATAAAACAGAGCAGGAAAAGATTTTAAGTGTCTTAAAATTCCTGAGGACTGTTCACAGTCTCTGCCACTCTAAAGGTTCTACCTTTTCCAGTCCACCCTCGTCCTAAAGAAATTAAAGTCCCAGTGATTTTATTCAGGCACTCCTGCTGTTTACAAAGCTTATGTCAGTCAATCAGGGAGCTGAAAATATACCATATGACTTAAGTGACCAATCACAAAGTGCAAGTACTCGTAACAGTTCACAGTCCATGGGATAAAATCTGTTAACTTATTCCAAGAGCAGTTATAAATAGTGAATACATCAGTAATTTTTCTTTTTTTACCACTTGTGAAATTTTTAAAATTAGTACTATGGAAATGTGAGGCTGGGGGAATTTGTTCAGACTCTTGTTCTTCTAATACATGCTCTTCAACAGAATGAAAATTGCTGGCCTTATCCACTGAGCTTTCAATCAAACAGAAAGGGACCTGTCCTTTTAATTGGAAGGAAGCAGTGGCATTCTGGGAATCTTATTTTGCTGTTGACCCCAATGGGAGCAGAGTTAAACTAACGCTGAGCTTTTTTTGAAAATCCCACCCTTTCATTTTGACTCGGACAAAACCAGCAGAATTTATGCCAAAGAAACACAGGATCTCTGCCCACGCTGTGGATGAGGAGCCCAATATTGTTCCCCCTCACTCCCCATTGGATTCAGTGTGAGTTCAGAAAATGACTCAAATGGGAGCATGATTAGCCATGAATTATCAGGAATGAGAGATTAGCTGTTGTATTACATTAATCTACTGACCAAAGGTATGAGATAAAAACATATTTTAATAAGCAAGCTATGTCCTGGATGGAATTTCAAAATAAATTTAAAAATTCAGCTAGTAAACTTTACACAACAAAAAATGAAATGCTTCACTTAAACATATTTAACAAGGAGTAGCTTTCTAATTGAAAAAACTCAGATGTTAGGGCCATAAAGATATGACCCATTACAGTTTAAGAAATTCTGTTTCCTGTCGTCTTCCTTTTTCAATGTTGTTGGCTTTTTCAGGTGCAGAATTTTCCAATCTATATAGGATTGGATTAAGGTATATAATATCCT
Organism: Lepidochelys olivacea; assembly: GCF_965140295.1. NCBI lineage: Eukaryota > Metazoa > Chordata > Testudines > Cheloniidae > Lepidochelys > Lepidochelys olivacea. The sequence goes on along the minus strand of NC_140411.1, from coordinate 164,346,925 downwards.
TCACTGGGTCTCCTCTTCTCACACCAGTTTTACACAGGTGAATCTCCACTGACTGCAGTGGAGCTGCTCCTGATTTACATCAATGTAAGTGAGAGGGTCTATAGAGAGAACACAGCAAGACAGATGGCCTAAACCTCATGATAACATGTATTGAAAACTTTGTTAGTGATGCCTACAAGGAGAGTGGAAATGAGGAAAGGTAAAGAAATGATAGGAGGAAGAGATGAAAGTAAAGGAAACACTTTAATAAAAAAGGCTAATTTAATCACTGATGTATAGCAGTGAGAGTCCCCAGGGCTGCTGGGCCTGACTGTCCCTTGCCATGGGAAACTTTCTAGGGAAATCCTGTATGGTTCACCCCACAGTTTCCTAGCTATCTTCATCCCCCAGGGTGGGGAAAGGGATCTGTGGGCCTAGGACCTGGCCCTCCAACTATGCAGAGCATGGTGACCCACAAAGAACCTGTTCCAAATCCTGAAGCTCTGAAGACCTCCACATGGAAGATCTGCCCCTTTGTATTGCTCCCTAAGTCCCCCCCCCCTTTGCTTTGCAGCATGCTCACTTCGGAACCACATACTCCTGGCTCCTGACACAAGCTTGCACTCTACCTCTTCTCCAAGGGATGTAAAGGTGGGAAGTAGGAGTTCAATGCTGTAATACTAATTTCCATTAGAATTCTGCTGGAAATTCTGTGGTACCATACGGCTGAGGAGCAATACCATGTAGAGAGACTGATTCCAGCTCTGGCCTTCTATAGTCAAAGCTGTGGCCAAACCACAGCATGCCCAGAAAGGAGAAGGGGTTTCTGCAGTCACGGAAGGGAGGAGAAGATATATGTTCTATGTTGGCTTTGCTTCCCTCTCTCTGACAGTTCAGGGCTTTTCTAGCAGAATTTCTATTCCCTTCTTCCCCAAGCATGGGACAGGATGATAAGGGGGATGCTAATTACTTTACAATCTGTGCAGTTTTTTTTTTTTCAAAAAGGGAATCTGTTAGATGTATAACTATTACCTTCCTTTTTAGGATACATCCATATTGGAGCTGGCAATGTAATTTCCAGCTTGAGTAGACATACCGGTGCTAGTTCTGATCAAGCTGGTTTGCTAAAAATAGAAATGTAGCCACAGGAGTATAAGGGGCTAGCTGCACCAGTAAATACCTAGGGTCTCTGACAGAAATCTGCTCGGGGCAACAATGCCGTGGGACCACCAGAGATACACTTTTTTTTTTAAGTGCGCTAGCTCAATCAGAACTAGCACGAGTATGGCTACCCAAGTGAATTATGCCTTCCAGCTCCACGTAGGTGTACCTTTAGCATGAGCATCTCTGACTTCCAGTACCATAGCATTACCATACACTGCCATAATACTTACTATTCAGGTGTTTTTTATTGTGACATAATAAACACTTGCTAGGCAGGCAGCGAGTTGTGATTGCACGCAAGTCTGCACCAAGTTATCCTATTATTTTTGTCTTCCTATCCACTATCTTCCACCCCCAACTCTCCCACCTGCTTGTTTGTCTCATCACCTGTTAAAAGTCTTGTTATGTAGACAGACTTCATTTACTATGTTTGTACAGTACCCAGCACAACAGGTCTCCAGCTTGATTGATGTCTCTAGCAATAAAGTGTTAATATATATTTAGTTCATCTGTGAATCACAAAGTGATTTACAAATATGAATTAAGACTCACCGCACACTTGTGAGGTAAGTAAGCATTATTATCTGCATTTTATTGATGAGGGAACTGAAGGGCAGAGATGCTAAGTGATTTGCCCAGGGTTACATGGCAAATCAGATGAAAAACTAAGAACAGAACCAGGAACCCCTAACTCTCAATCTTGTGCTCTAACCACTAAGCCATGATTCGTCCTATGTTTCTGTATTCTTTTCTGTTGTGTAGCAGTTGACGTTTTGGGGCCTAATAGGCTGCATTATGCCCACGGTCTAACCTCCTTGCCAATGATTTATTTCATTGGAATTGCAGAGTCCTGAGAGAGTTTGAAAGGCCTTAGAACATACACATATTGTGCTTATAAAAATCTCACCCTCAGCATTGGCTTAACCATGCTCCCTTTGAAGTCCATGGGAGTTGTACCATTGATTTCAAAAGAAGCAGAGTTAGTTAGGCTAATGTTAATGGCTATTGAAAATCTTACCCATAGCCACCTGTTTTATAAGAAAATCTCTACATTTCTTCAGTCTCCAAGTCCTCAAGTGTACATATTGGTCCAGATTCACCCCTGCAGTAATTCCAATGGAGTTACATCAGAGATTAATTTGATCCTTTCTTCAGAGTCCAGTACAATAGATTTACCAACTGAACTGGGTAAGCTTACAGGTAAGTTGCCAGTTTGTACCTCTCTAATGCTGACATATTCACACAGAAGTTTAACAAAACCGTGTCATCATAGATTACAATTTATTCTTGTCTTCAGGTAAATGGCAGAGTAATTAACTGAAGCCATAAAAGGTGATGCCTATAAGAAAAGCTTTTGTTAAATCTTAAAGATGAATACTGGAGACAAGTATAACTAATGCTTTTTGCTAATAGTGACTCACGGATACTGTAAATTGAACCGTTGGTTTTAATCTTATGCTTTCTACTGCTGCAAAACAGTCATCCCATCCATGAATAAATCAGAAATTAGCAGGATATCCTACTCATACAAGGATATTTAATTCTGTGATTCTTTTTCAATTTCAGTATGCATGTTTTCCCAAGTGTATACATCTTTTTTTAATCCTAATTTTGCTTTAGGCACATGGAAAGCTTCACCCCATATCTCCCTGGGAGACTGGATAATCAAGTTCTTCTACATACATGTATATCCTGGTATGTGCAGTTCAGAGTGATGCTGAAGTTGATGAGTTGAAACAAATAGTGTAGTATTGAGAAATAGGTAGGCTTTGAATTACAATTGTTGTTACAGTTCGCTTTGTTCCACTCCAATTCAAATAAGCAAGTGGCAGCCAGGAAATAGTCCTATTGGATGGGGGAGGGTGGAGGTAGTTTTCTGTGAGAGATGAATATGGTATCACCCTCAACTCAAAGTGAAGCCAACCTCCAGCTCAGCACCTGGCAGGATTGGACTGTCTCAGTACTTCACCAAGTTTGTTACGTTCAACTTCCCATTCTTTTTATGTTACTACAGCTACTTAATTGTTGACGCATTTATCTGCATGAAGTGCTATATGGAATTATAAATCTACAGGCATTTCAATGTGAAAGTTATTAGTCCCAGTAGGTGTTCTTAATGTATAAATTACCCCTTAGTATTCTCTTCATCTGTTTATACAGTTTCTGGCTTAGTCACCCCTTCTCATATTTCCCTACAGCATCCAGAAGAGTGGCTTTTTTTTTTTCCTTTTTATTAGCCTATACTTACAATGACATTTGTGTATGGGGGTTCCTTGGTTTGTATACTGAAGAAATTTACTGGGACAAACCCATACTGGAAAAGTTCTGCTTGTTGTCTTTTTAGTCAAGAATTTCTGGCTTTTGGGTTTTAATCAATTAATATTTTCCAACAGGTAAATACTCTTCCTGTGAAGTCATGTTTCACCAACATATTTGCTCAGATATTTTAAGAAGTTCTATTTTCATGCAAAGAAAATGCAAATGTGCTATTTAGGTCCCAATTCATCAATATCTATAGGTACTTGCTGAATAAGTCCCAACGCAGTATTTAAGTGCTTTGCTTTACTACTTATTAGTTGAAGGGAAAATGCTCTCATAACCTTAGGTAAAAGCTTTATTTTTATTTTATTTATTTATACAATAATCTTAGATGTTGGCATTCACAGTATCCGGCCTGTTTAGTCACATACCATGCCGGGAATATACTATAGCCTTGGGCTCTCTATTTTGAACTGAAGGGACAAACTAACATACAGACTAATTGAGGCTTTCCACTAACTTAGATCTGAATGCCTGCCTTCTTTTTGCTTGAAGACAGCTTTGTGATCTCTATCTGAAAGAGGTCAGCCATCCGTCTTTCATGTCTTGGCTAGTGAAATCGGATGGTAAAGGTCAGCGGGTAACCAGCAGGCACCTCCTGGTGTAAGGATCCAAAGGTGAAACAAAGCTACCAACACACAGCAAAAATCTTAGGGCAGTTACCAATATCAGGCGCAGTCTTGCATAGTGCCGAGCCCACTCAGCTCCAAATTCTGTGCTGGTGTAAACTGGCACAACTCCATTGAGGCTAACCTCTTTGGTTCCAGCACTAACTAACTGAGGTCAATGAACCAGCTTATACTAGGTGAGAACGTGTGCACTCCCCATCCCTGAATGTTTTAAATGGAAGTTAAGGGGCATGCAGCATCTTGTGGGACTAGGCCCAGATTTGGGACATCTTATTGCAATGTATTTGTTTTCTCTTCTTTGCTGTCTGGGGAAACTTTCTGCTCAACTGCCAAGAAGAAAAAGAGGGAATGAGAAACTACATGATCATTGAACATAGAATGGAGATACTATTTTTAATGCAAACAACTAACTGAATGCTGGGCCTGTGTTCTGACTCTTAAAGTGAGCATCTCTTTGAAATCCAGAGTACTCTCTCAGCTCAGGTTTAGGACAGATGTATGATGAAAGCTCGATGAAGGATAAGTGAAGACAGCAATTGAAAATTTCAAAGTTTATTGAGAAGGGTGGTGAATTGTTTTTCTTAGGTAAAAGCCACACTGAACAGCACAGATTGTAGCACAAACTCACTTCTAATTTGGGCTCTACCTGAGCACCAAAAAAGGGTACATTTAACAGGCTAACATAACGTGTGTGACTCAGCCTGTTCATGCACACTACTAAAAACCTTCAACAAATACAGAAAATTCTCTAACAATGGCTCAGCCTGCTGTAACAGGCTTGACTCACTGATCAATAAAGCCAAGTTTTTAAAACTCTTGTTTTAAATGCAGGATTTCCCCTTTTTCGCAATGTTTGAACAGATGCTGTGTGCACCAGCACCTACCAACTGCTTGATACCAAATTTGTCTGTAATATAGGAAACAGGTTTTAAAAAGCAACAGAATTGCACATTTTAAAGTAATGTCATAGTGCTCAATAAGTTAGACCCAAAAGAGTTTAATAAAACGTACAGGAGCAAAGGAGAGACCAGACCAGGCCAGATCAATGGTAATTCCAATAGTCTGAGTACCAGTGGCCATTGCTCAGTATTTCAGGGGCAGATGTTAAACCCATAATTGTTCAACATTATACAACTGTCTTATCTCCTGGAGCATAAGAATGGACAATCCTGTAATTTTACCATAGCTAGTGTAATGGCAAATGCTCTTGTAAAATGAATACTAAAATCCAAACAATAAAAATACTACTAAACTCTTGGATAGCACTCTTCAGCTGTAGATCACAAAGTGCTGTACAAAGGAAAGAAAGAACCACTGTCTCTATTTTACCAGTAGGGAAATGGAAGCACAGAAAAGTGAAGTGACTTGCTCAGAGCATGACTCTGGCAGAGCTGGGAAGAGAATCCAGGGATTGTGACTCTACTGCATTTCCTTTGCTCATTAATTTTGTAATCCTGGCAAAAAGAAGCTTACTAAGCTTTCTTTATAGATCCATGTTTCTTGTTTTCTGATAGTTGGCCCTGGTTCAGCAAGGTACTTAAGCATGTGGTTGGTGGGGGTGGGGGGATTGTGCTTAAATAACATGCTGAATAGTGACCTAGAAATTTAGGGCCCAGTTCTAATGTGTTCATCAAAATCAGGCCTTCACTGTTTAATCTCTTAACATCTGTTCTATTATTTTACTACATAAGTTAGACTTATGGTAATTGCCAGGCACATGCCTTTTAAAACATCATCACTACATATGCTTTTCTCCAGTCTTTCAATATCTTACCCAGTTGTCCATGACTTTTCAGAAAAGATTTTCTGTGGCTACAGAAAATCCATTGGCTGATTTGCTCAGCATCTTGATACATAAGCAACTGCAGGAGCAGTAGTAAGTAAAGTAGTAAGTAAAATTCGGCCCAGCCAGGACCACTCGGCCACACATCCAGGACCTGCCAGACCCAAAACTGTGTTGGGGGGACCCTTTCTGGGGCATTAGGACCGCATACCTCCCCTCCCCCAGCCACGTGTCCTTTGAGAAAGAAACTGAAGGAAGGAGCTGCCAAAGAATGAAACTGGCAGAGCAGCTGCAGAAGCAGCTTAAGCAGGAACCTGCAACCATAGAGACAATTTCTGTCATTTTGACTGGTCTGTTTGGTGCTGACTATTTGTTCCAACCCCTTCCTACTCCCATCTCGCTCTCTTCACATAAGTCTCCCTCCACAGCTGTCCCTCCTATCTTCCTTCCCAACAATTCTGATCTGTTCTGTCCCCCTTAACCATCTCCCTTCCCTTTCCATTTAGCTAATCCCCTCCTAGCTTAACACCCACCCAAAAAGTGGCATTAACATGTTATTTGCTGCCATCACATTGTTCATTCTGCTTGTACATTAAATCCCTTTCTTCCATCTTGTGTCTGTCTAGCCCTATTTAGACTCTTCAGGGCAGGGACCATCTATTACTCTGCACAGGGGCTGCAGTTTTGGTTGGTCCCTAGGCACTCTCATAATAAATGGGATGATGATTAATATCATCCTGACCAACGGAGCTGCATATGTTCATGTTTTCTGAGTATTCCTTATTCTTTATCAGTAGTTACAATTACAGGATTTTCCTTCCTACCTAACTGTTCAAATTTCTTTATATACTGAAGACATTTAAAGAATGAGTTCAGTGTCTTAGCTGTTGCTGAATCATAAATTTCATTCCCTCTCTCATTTTATTAATGGACCTTCTTTCTCTCCATTACATTTTTCCCCCTTGGATAAGAACAGAAAGGGGGGGGGGGACATGAAAAGCACATTGTTCATATCGTGTGATATATATTTTAATGCAATATGTGAGTATCGATCTTCCTGTGCTGGGGAGTTGTCCTCAGTATCAGTTTCTTTTATAAAAAGAAAAAGGAGGACTAGTGGCACCTTAGAGACTAACCAATTTATTAGAGCATGAGCTTTCGTGAGCTACATACAGCTCACTTCATGTAGGGAGTTCCCAGAGCGAACTCAAGAAGGGTTCCACAAGTTTGATTCTGAGAGCTCCCCTGTTCAACATATATGTGAAATCCCCTGGAGAGATGGTCTGAGCTACAATGCCTCCACCATGTGGATGTCACATACCCCCTTCATTGGATCTGGGCAGAGTATTTGAGGCATTTATTCTATATATAACCACAAAAGAGATCTGATTGAGAGAAATGGGTTCAGCACCAGCCTAGGACTTAGGAGACCTGGGTTCAATTTCCTGCTCTTCCACAGACTGCCTGTGTGACATTAACCCAAGTCATCTCTCTGTGCATCAGTTCCTCCTCTGTGAAATGGGGATAACAGCACTGCCCTCCTCACAAGGGGTGTTGAGGAGACCTACATTTAAAAACTGTGAGGTGCTCAGATACTGTGGTGCTAGGGGCCGTATAAGTACCTTAGATGTAGGCTAACTGGCTGAGGCTGAGCCCAGGTAATCCTGATGTAATTCTAGTAGGGTGGGAGAAACATCCAGAAGAAATAGGAGACACAAGGTGAAATGCTGCCCCATTGAAGTCAATGGGAGTTTTGCCATTGACTTCATTGAGATCACGATTTCACCCAGGTTCTCTGCTCCCTAAGTCTGAGAGGTTTTTTCCCCTTTCTTTAAAAAGCCTGGCTCATGTCATATTTACCTATCTGAGGGTTGTCTATTACAACTTCCCAGACAAAGCTGATCAGCAGGGCAAGGCCATAACTTGACCGAAAGAACCTTTATTATTCAGTGGTATTGTGTAATAAATAAATAAATAAATTAAAGTCAAGCTGGGTTTATTTATTTATTTCAGAGCTAGAATTCTCAGCACTGGCAATTAGAAAAAACATGTATTCTTACTTGTAAACAGTTGAGAATGTCACTGAACCAACAAAGAGCTCATTAATACCATTTTTACAATGTCACGGTGAGTTTTGTCTACTGTAGCCTGCTTCTCTTTTGTATGATACCATGGCATTTGAAATGTGATGAGGCACTCGAGTTAACACAACTATATGTTCAGGGGCCTGTATGCAGGTCATTCTCAATTAAAGGCTAGCCTCTGGAATTCGCTCCTCAGTTGCTCCAACAGAGCCTACGTTTTGTTGACTTTCACATTTGCCTTCTGATGGAGCACATATTAATTGTCTCCCTGCATGGGCAATCTGTTTCTCCATGTTTGTTTTTTTCCCCTACGGTCATCTTTGTTGGCAGTCTCCACAGAAAGAGAACAAGTACATCAGCCACAGACCCAGAGCTGCCTTCAAAGGCCTATTGGTGGACCTTCTGGGGTGGTTACAGTGATAGTGTCATTTCAGGAAAGCCTGGAGTGACTGCCTTTGCTGTTCCTGTGCTGTAGACAGGGCAAATCTGTTTTCAGGGCTATCAATCTGAGCTCTTAATTCACTTTTTAAATTAAAAGAAAAAAAATTGAGGTAAATTACATTTGTTTCTAGAATATCTCCACTTAAAAGAGCAGTGGGTAAGAACTGCAAAATACCTTCCAGATGAGATGAGCTTGGCAAAGTTTGGGGAGAGGGATAATCTTTTTTTTTTTTTTTAATCACCTGGCCCACCCTCTTAAATCACCTGCTGTGAATATTTTATATACCGTAACAACCCTGGATTTAGTCTTGCCTGCAGGATGCCCACACAAGCCCAGCAACCGGATGTCAGGGGTGGAGGGTGGGAACCTGCTAATTGGTCAAGTCCGGTCTAGTCTCTGGCTACCAGTGGGCAGACAGAACAGCATTGTCTCCTGAAAATGAAAATTGGGTTTTAATGAGGGCTTCTCGGGGGAATACTCTAGCATGCTAAAGTTCTATCTTGAGGGGTGAGGGAATGACCAAACTATGAAGTGCAAAGTGCACTGGGGCTTGCCTCCAGACTTACTACAACCCATCTACCTCCCTGAAAATTTAAGCTACCATTGGAAAAGTATACACTTCACTGATTTGTGAAAACCACCACTATATATCTCTCATTATCTCACTACCTATGATGAAGAAAACCGTGTGCTAAATTAGCCATTTCATTACCGTACTGCAAATCTCCTTTGCTGAAATATGATTTGATGCTCTGTATCTTAATGCTATTTGTTAATACAGTTTAAAAGCCTCTAATATAATGACCAGAATGGAATATATCGTTGTAGTTTATAAATTCCCTTTTTCTAACTGAAAAGGATCAAATAATGCAAACATTGTGTGCCTGGCGCACATTTTTTATAATGGGGTAGTAAGAAAATACTTGCTACCTGAGCTATTTCAGTAAGTCAGTGAAGCAAGCAGTCCAACATGTGGGTTACATTACAGTCAGAGCTGATCTTAGTTTTGTAACACACACTAAACAGCAATGTGCAGGAGGCTCAGGTTTAATAAAACTAAAACTTTTGGTGGTGCATACAGCCAATAAAGATTTAAACATCCTGTGCATGATCAGCATACTAATTGCTGCATTAATAAATCCTGGGTTGTTTTGAAAGGCAAATAAAATTATTGTAGAAGCCTTTAAGAGCATTTACTTAGAAAAGTTAGCCTACGTGTACCTGTGATAGAATGTGTATGAATGTAGAATATCAGCAAGAATACTGATGAGTTCCTTTTGATGCCATATATATACCTTTTTAGCATTTATCAATTCTATGCAACTAGGGCATTGCCATCGCTAATTTTAGGTTATTCTGACCTGGCTTTTTTGGACACAACACTGCTGACCAGATAATAGTGTTGCTTCTGCTGCCAGTAATAATGCAACTTATTCCTCATCTGCATCTCTGGATCTAATGAGACATGTCATATAACAAATGGGTACCCAACATAGTTGCAGGACAAAGCAGTCTAATCATCTAGAATACATTCAGACCACAACCACAAGCAAAAAAAGACAATTGCCCTAGCCTAAGAAATAGGCTCTGACAGGCCCATAGCGGCTGCATGCAAAATTTCATAAGAGGCCACGGGAATAGAAGATCCCTGAGGGCTCAGCACATGAAAGTGGGGGACGAGCTGATCCTGAGTCCATATGAACTGTTACTTCTGAGTTCTGAGGCTGTGTCACACAGTCCCTTCTCCAAATGACAGGTAGCAGCCTCCTGTTCGTTTTTCCTCCTTTGCATCCTAATAGCTCCTCCAGCTTTTCTGCAGGGTGGGAAACCTTCACAGAGAGAGGTTTAGAAGCAGCAGCAGCCATAGTTCTAGACAAGTTGGAAGGTGGGCAGGGAAGGAAGAAGAGTCTTTAGAGTTTACTGAGGTGGGAAGCACTATCTGTGTGTCCTAAGAACTTTTTAAAAATATAGACACCTCTCTAACAATTTGAATATGGACTCTTTCTACTCTTTTCCTTTGTTTCAAACAGGAACTAGTTTTCCTAGTGTAAGGATATATTTCATTGGTCTCTCCTTCCTAAATAAAAATTCCCAAATTTAAAAAGTTTGGAATTTTTTTTAATTAAGGGTTAGATTAATTTACCATACTCCAGTAGCAATGAATCATGCTAGGTTGTGCATTAGTCAGCCTTTAGTATACTACTCGAGCAACGGAAAGCACTCATTCATAGGCCATTGAAGGTGCACAACAGGTTCACTGAAGTCAATGGGAGACTTACTCCAAACTGGCTCACTAACACACCCCATATTGTTGGTCATTGGTACAATTGCCGTTTATGTGGCAGCTTGGTGGCAGCAGCGCATTTAAAGGCAAATGGGGAGGTTAGGGTGGATAATGGGCTCTTCAGTCCAGCAGGCAAAGGTATAACAAGATCCAGTGGCTGGTTATTGAAGCTAGACAAATTCAGACAGGGAGCGAGGTGTAAATTTTGAACCGTGAGGGCAATTGACTGTTGGAACAAATTGCCAGAGGTCATGGTAGATTCTCCATCACTGGCAATTTTTAAAGCTAGATTGGATGTTTTCTGTAAAAGATCTGCTCTAGCTCCAACAGGAATTATTCTGGAGAAGTTCTATGGCCAGTGCTATGCACGCCAATCACAGTGGTCTCTTGAGACTTTGGAATCTATGAATCTATGGGTACAGATCTGTACTGCAATGATAAACCCATGGTACTGAAACAGCCTGGCTCAGCTGACTTGGGTTCGTGAGGCTTGGGCTGTGGGGCTAAAAATTGCAGTGTAGACATTCGCAAAAAGAAAAGGAGTACTTGTGGCACCTTAGAGACTAACCAATTTATTTGAGCATAAGCTTTCGTGAGCTGCAGCTGCAGCTCATGAAAGCTCATGCTCAAATAAATTGGTTAGTCTCTAAAGTGCCACAAGTACTCCTTTTCTTTTTGCGAATACAGACTAACATGGCTGCTACTCTGAAACCAGTGTAGACTTTGTGGGCTTGAACTGGAGCCTGGGTTTTGAGACCCTCTCCTATCTCAGGGTCTAAGAGCTCATGCTCCAGCCCAACCCCTACACTGCAATATGATCTCCCCAACCCTGCACGCCTGAGTCAGCTGACCCAGGCCAGCCGCAGCCATGCCATAGGTCTTTTATCACAGCGTAGACCTGCCCTAAGTTCCAAAGGTGAGGAGAGCCTCCAGTGCTTGAGATCCCCTTCTCTTTAGCACTACATCATGCCAGAAATCCCTTCCTCCTTATTACTTTCCATGAGAAGAAAGCTATATGCAGAGAGAGGGGGATGAGATGTCAGGAGTATGGGAACAAACCTTGGATGTTCTCTCCTATCCCTGGAGGTTCTTGTCAAATTAGGCTGTTGCTGATAAGAAATCTGCCTATTAGAACTGGTAAATGTGGTTTGTTTTTGTTTTTTTAACATTTTAAAGAACAATTGTTACAATTTTTTATTCTTGATTGGGGGTGGGGGTGAATTGACAAATTTCCCACCCCGGTGACTTTTTTGATAGCTCTAATGCATGTTGTCAGAATCGGTGAAGCTTAGAAAAGAGCGAGGGGTAATAGCAGGCTCAAAACATTCCATGGGAAAAAGGACAAAGACGCTATGACTTCAACAAATGCAAAGAAACCCCAGCAATTAGGTACAAACAACAGGTTGTAGAAAAGTGTACCCAGCATGTTGAAGAGCTCAAAAAAAAACTCAGCCAAGTTTCAGTTAGGAAAATGTACCTTAGCCACTCATCATAAAGTAAATATGGGATCTGCAGAACCAATTAACAGAGGAAAAACAAAACCCTGAAGGGGAGATTAAAGAAGTTAGCCTGTATCATACATGGCTGACAAGAAACCACCTAAGCAAAACCTGCACCCCATGTGCCAAAAAATCTGCACCCCATGTGCCAAAAGTGCTCATTGGCCTGGGAAAAGTGCCATTTCCAAATGAAAGTCAGTAAAAGAAGGAATGAAACCCTCACAAGAAAGGCTGCCTTGAAAATAACACTTCAGAATTCCACAGACTAAACGCTAATGAAGTATTAAGGGTGTGTCTACACTTTCTGCAGGTCAGACTAAGGGAGGGGGGTGCTAGCATCCTGCACTGTACCTATGCAGGGTGGGCCCTGCAAATGAAAACTAAGTTCATGCCTGCGGGGTCTACCCAGGGCACTTACCGCACAGTACACGCTGAGCCCTGCAATTCACACCCCCCTGGTCTGAACTGGGGGGGGTGTGTGTAGACAAGCCCTTCAGGAAAAATGGTATTGTGTCTCAGGGACTGGACTGGGCCTCAGAAACATCTGCATTCAGTTCTCCATTCTGCCAAAGACCCCCAGTGTGACCTTGAGCAAGTCAATCTCTGTGCCCGGGTTCCCCAGGGGTAAAATGGCAATGACTCCCTTTTTCCTACCCTTTGTCTTGTTTGTTTAGACTGTACGATCTTTGGGGTAGGGATTGTCTCTACAGTGCCTAGCACGCTGGGGCTGCTCTCTCAGCTAGAGCCTCTAGGCAACACTATGATATATAAATAATTTTTATTATTTATATTACTATAGCACCTAAGAGTCCTAGTCATGGACCAGGAACCCATTGTGCAAGGCACTGTACAAACAGAACAAAAGGACAATCCCTGCCCTAAAGATCTTACAATCTAAGCAGCACACCTGGAAAAAGAAAGATACTTGCACACAATACAGAATAGGTATCCGTTCCAATGCACACAATGACATAGAACCATAAGGTTAGAAGGAACCACAAGGGTCATCTAGTCTACCCCCCTGCCAAGATGCAGGATTTGTTGTGTCTAAACCATCCAAGACAGATGGGTATCCAGCCTCCTTTCGAAAGCCTCCAGTGAAGGAGCTTCCACAACCTCCCTAGACAGTCTGTTCCATTGTCCTGCTAATCTTACAGTCAGGAAGTTTTTCCTGATATTTAATCTAAATCTGCTATGCTGAAGTTTGAATCCATTGCCTCTGTGATAAGAGAGGGCAACTTTTCTCCATCTTTTTTATGGCAGCCTTTCAAGTATTTAAAGACTGGGCACTGCTATATCCTCCCTTAATATCCCCTTTTTCCAAACTAAATATACCCAGTTCCTTCAGCCTTTTCTCACATGGTTTGCATTCCATCCCTTTGATCATCTTTGTCACTCACCTCTGGATCCTTTCCAGTTTCTTTACATCCTTTCTATGCATTGGTGACCAAAATTAGACAATGCTCTAGCTGAGGCCTAACACTTCAAAGTAGAGCGGTACAGTTACTCCCCATGACTTGCGTGCTCTGCCTCCATTAGTGCAACCTAAAATTGTATTTGCTTTTTTTTTAAGACCAGCATTGCATTCTTGACTCATGTTGAGGTTGTGATCCCCCACAACTCCCAGATCTTTCTCAGCAGTGCAGCTGCCAAGCTAGTTATCACCCATTCTGTATTTGTGTTTGGTTTTTCTTCCCTAAGTGTAGCATCTTACATTTGTCTCTGGTGAAATTCATTTTGTCATCTGTAGCCCAGTTCTCCAATTTATCAAGATCCCCCTGAATTTAAAAAATATTGGCAACCCTCGCTAGCTTTGTGTGCACACAAACTTGATCAGTATGCTCTCTATTTCCACATCTAGGTCATTAACAAAGATCTTAAACAATACCGGACCCAGAACAGATCCCTGTAGAACTCCAGTTGAGACCTTCCTCCAATCCAACATCATTCCATTAATAGTTAGTCTTTGTTTGTGGTTGGTTAACCAATTCTATCCATTTAATGGTAGTTCGGTCGAGCTCACATTTCTCCATCTTATCAGAATGTCATGTGGGACTGTGTCAAAACCCTTGCTGAAATCCAGGTACATTATGCCCACCGCATTTCCCCCATCCACCAAATCAGTTACCCTGTCAGAGAATGAAATGAAGCTGGTTTGGCATGTTTTGTTCTTGGTACATCTTCTGATGTTATTGACCTGCATATCTGAATACGTTGTCTAAAGAAATCCTCCCCATGACACCCTTGCCTTCTATACTCTTCACAGAATACATTAAATGATGTATTCTCATTTGAAAACCCACAAAAGAACAGACTCTACCACTACTTGGTCCACGGGGAAGCATTTAGGTCTATTCCTTGTCACTAGAGCTCTATGAACTATTTGTGATGAATGGAGTTTCATGGGGTAGCTTTTAAGTACTTTGAGCAGGAACCGTATCCACTTGTGTGTCTGTAGAGTGCCTACCACACTCGGGACTTTGGTTGCTACCCTGCTAGAAATAATTAGCCCTAAATTTGGGCTAGGTTCACTGCAGTTGTTGCATATTTTCTGGAAAACCAGGTCAAGGTTCAAGCAAACCTGGGCCAGATTGTGGTTTGGGATGGAAAAACAAGATGGCAATTGAATTTCTGCTTGAGCTTTTGGATTGATTTGAACCCCAAACTCAAAAGCAAAACACTGGGTTCAGGACCCCAAGGTAAACCAAAACCAATGACAGTATGATCACCTTTGACTCAAAAATATTGAGTCTCACTCAGCTCATGTGCTGAATGAATCCACAGAACTTCTCAATTTATTCAAATTTCTTTGGTCTTGGTAGGCTAGACATACAGGAGATCCCATTTCTCATGAGACTTTACTGTTTCGGGCAAGGCCAGAAATGTCATAGACAGCCTCTCTTGCTGTATTTTGTTTTTCCACTTCTGGTCTTGCCAAAACCTTGAAGTGCAGAGTTGTGCACGCAGTGCCAGGATGGAAGGGAAGAAAAGATAATGTTTTTAAAACCTGAAAAGTCTCTCCAGTTTCAGTTTGTTTGGAGGAAATGTTCAAGTTGGGTCTTGTTTTATCTGAATATGTACATACTACCTACTATAAACAAGGATCAGTTACCTCCATACTAAAAACAAGGATTAGTTACTTTTGAGCATGTCTGCATTGGTCACATTTATAATATCTCACAGGCTCAAAAAAAAATGCAGGATTTGGGGTACGTTCCAAAATTTAAACCCAGCTGTTTCTACAGGGCCTCTGACAGAAGATGGAACATGCTTATTGCTTTTGCCAGCTTCAAGTACTGTAGTACCTCTATGAGGGTGCGGGGGGGGGGGGAGAATCCTGATGATCAGTTAAAAATATGTTACCTCCCTTGACTTGCATGCTATGTCTCCATTAGTGCAACCTAAAAAAAAAAAAAGCAAATACAATTTTAAGACCAGCATTGCATTCTTGACTCATGTTCAGGTTGTGATCCCCCACAACTCCCAGATCTTTCTCAGCAGTGCAGCTGCCAAGCTAGTTATCACCCATTCTGTGTTTGTGTTTGGTTTTTCTTCCCTAAGTGTAGCATCTTACATTTTGTCTCTGGTGAATTTCATTTTGTCATCTGTAGCCCAGTTCTCCAATTTATCAAGATCCCCCTGAATTTTAAAAATATTGGCAACCCTCGCTAGCTTTGTGTGATTTGCAGACTTGATCAGTAGGTTGAAATAAGGATCCTGTCTAGTCCATGGAACTTGAATAGTCTGTATGCTACAGAAATGGCACATTGTTAGTGTCTTTGTCTGGCTAAGTGTGTTACAAACATTGAGGGGGAAAAACAAAATATACCATACTACAGTACGGGAAGATATTTTAATTTTCAGATTCTAACACTTTATGAACAAAGCATTAAAAACCAATCAAACAACATAAACTGGGGGGCACGGAGAAACATTTGGGGCAGCACGTGGCAGGGCCCGGTCTAGACCCATTGGGAGTGGGGAGGGAACTCCATCCAAGCCTGCTCTGCCCCTAGACCAGCTCCACCCCCAGCCACTGCTCTGCTTGCCCTGCCCCTGGCCCAGCCCTCCGCTCTGCCCCGCCCCCTTCTCTTCCCCCATCCCGACTCTGCTCTCATGCCCTCTCCGCCCCAGGCCAGGCTCTGCTTCTAGTCCCAGCTCCTCCCCCATCCCCAGTCCTGCCCCTCCCCCCCAGTTCTGCCTTCATCCCAAGCTCCTCTGCTGAGCCAACTGTGCAGCAAGGGAGGAGGGGCGCAGACAGATTCCATAACTAGTATGGGGGGGAGTGCAACAGGAAAAATTTAGGCACCACTGGTGTCAGATTTATAATGCTGTTTCCCTGCCACTCTGGCGTACCTGAGTGTGTATTCTCTCACACACGGGGCTAGCGTCTCAGCTAGTGCACAATGGCAAAATAACTCCTTTAACTTTAGTGGAGTTACAGCAATTTATGCAAGTTGAGGCTCTGGCCCACTGTCTAAAGACTGATGATTTAGGGCCAAATTTTCCTCTGTTACAATGATGTAACTCCTTTGAACTCACTGGGATAGGAATAGTATGACTGAAAGCAGAAGCAGACCCACCTTGTTTTTTAGTTTTGTTTTTTTAATTATTTTATTTATTTATTTATTTTTATTTTTAAACCCTTCTGGGATGATTATAGGAAGATTTAAGAAACATGTTGCATGGTGTAAGGAGATTCATCCTGTAACATGATGATACTCTGCCACCTAGAAAAATGTGGTGGTGATCTCTAAATAATGCGTGTGGAAATGATTTGTAAACTTGCTAAATTTTCCTAAATAGTGATTCTTTTCCCTACATGAATTATAATAGTAACCAGCTTTGTCAGGAAGTTACAAAGTGGTGGGGAACTCCAATTACCTGTGAGGGTGAAAACTATGTATATTACTGGTCAGTAATACATAACAGGCTCCACTGTTGTAAGGTTTAGCCCTTGCTATATACATGTGGAACTTTTTCTCAGTAGATATGGTGGTTCTGGGGAGGAATAGACTAGTTCAATGAGAGAGACAAACAAACAAGAAGTGTGTGGTTCAGCTATATTGATAAGAAATACTAAAGCCCCCACATCTCTGTAAGAGTATCCCCATTATCACTGATGTAAAGAGCCTAATTCTTGGCTGTCATGACAGCCTCCAAAAGATGGAGTATTCTTTGAACTGCAGCTAATTTCATTGTCACACCCAGCATTCTGAAACAGAAATATTGCTTGATACTGTTCTCACTATGTGTGTGTGTGTATTGTACATTTCTATACAACATACACTTCTAATGCAGTTACTTAAATTGAAAACACAAATCAGTGGAAAGCTCCTGAGCTTTCTGTTTGGGGTTGATACTTAAAACACTGAATGTCATTCATAATAGTATAGAAAGACTAACAGTGTTGGCATGCTTCTCTCTGGGGAATCTTTCATAGATGAACATTTTCCTCAGTCTTATTTCATAATGTGTGAGTGAAATACAATATACAATAGATTGATAGGTCTGTTAAAAGCAGCCTTTGTCAGAAATTCCCGTATGCATGTCCTGCTTCTTTAGTATTAAGCCCTAGCAGATATTCAATGTGAATTTACAGTGAGTAGAACAAATGCTTCTTGCCATAAATAGCTGCAGGTCTATATATGTGTGCCCTGATGGGACATGAGTGCTAGCTGAATTGCTACTCCACAAAAGGGCACCTGTTGAAATAAAATACAGTTAGAGGGCAAAAAAAGAGACTAATTTTGTGTGGTTATCCTTAGCAGCAACAAGGAGGAAAGACCGCATACAGATATAAATTTGTTATATATGTTTTAAATAAAAATAGAGAGTACTTCATTCCACTCATAAGCCCTAGGGACAGTTGGCTAACTAGTGAAAACTAAGAATTTTTCCAAACTGAAGATTGTGTACTCTAGAGTTTGCTGTACATAGTACTCAAATGCTACGTAATTTGGTTGACTAACTGGCAGCCATGTATCCAAACATTGCTGAACCTTAAAAAAGATCCATTTGTTTGGTTCTAAAGTGAACGATATTTGGGCAGGTGTTTTTTAATAAACCAATTGGCATATTTCTCATTATTACCTAACGATTGCCCCCTGATGTTGCTCCACTTTTTTCCACATTGGCATTCAGGACTATGTATAAAAATAAACAATAAAGGTGGACAATTGCCGGAAGGCAGTGAGGAGGCTTAAAACAATGCTTCCTGAATTGTGCTATGGATTTTCTCTCCAAAATATCCTTCTAAGTAACCAACCCGAAATCATGTAGCTTGTGTGTAATATGTTCTACATGTTGATCAGCACTGAGTTTGCGCATACAGTACAGTTGTCTAGGCAGGGCACACCAGTATGTGAATTTATTCATATTAGCTAACCAACCAGAAGCCAGGTTTTGTGAGGGTACCCTTGTTTCATAAAGTATATGTTGTTCAAATCCCCTGGAACTAATTCTAATATTAACCCATATCTATTTAGACTCACTGGTTGAACCAGACCCAGTATTTCCTTCCCCTGGCCAGCTATAAATTAATATCCGATTCTTCAAACTTCACCACAGCTGGTACATAACTTGATTTTTCCTGGAAAAAGACCGGTAGCTCTTAGCAAGGCAGAATCAAATAGTAGCCAACTGTATGAAGGCAAGTCTTTAACATCTTAATTCTAAATCTGAATATATAGTTCTCTTAGAATGTGTGTGTTAGCCTCTGGGCAGGTAGGTGGTTTAGGTGGGACTTTGATCATCTTGCCCTTCTCTCATTTCTCAAGGGTATCCATAGATACCAGCAACAAAGGATGTGGAGGTGGGAGCTTTTTAGTAACTGGACGTCCCAAACACCATGGAAAGAGAAGGGATTAAATACTCTTAAAGGAAGATGCCTCCCTACCTGCCATTTTTTTTTAAGTGTTTATTTAGGTAAGTGGGGTTGGTTTTGGTTTTTGTAGTACAGAGCCTGGAATAACTCTCTCACATTCTTTGTGGCTGCTGGCGTGGGGGTGGGGATGGAGATAGGTGCATAGAAATGTACAAAATGTGTAGAACGTGGGAGAAAATTTCTACAGTTTCTTCTCTAAGCAGCTCTGCAATGCACCTCAGCAGAGCTTTTGTTAGAAATGAGGGTTTCTATGTCAGGTCAACCTCTTTCCTGGATAGTCCTTATGATCACTGAGCCAGCATCTGCTGGCTTCTGGACCTTGGCTGATTCCAAAAGCTATAGCTATATTGTTCTGGGATGGGGCCTGTTTAAAGAAACAGGGTGCAGGTTTGCATGATGGCTTGAAACAAACAAGAAAATATATATTTACACACAAAACATGATCTGCAATTAGGAAGCCTAGCGACTGAGCGTTGCTATGCAGAATATTCGCATTTTGTGAGAGAAAGCAACTGACCATCCCTATCGCAGAGTTAACATGAATGCTTCTAGGTACAGGGAGATGACACAATTACTGATTTTTAAAGAGTTAGGTACAGGGAAAAAGCAGATTTCTGTAAGGAAAACTAAAGAAAGTATATAATGGTATGATTAAGCTCCATGAGTCTAGAGGGGTTTATAACTCACTCGGAGGGAAGACGTCCAAAGCAGAACACAAATCCGCTAAGGACAGAGTTCTAATGCACATTCCAAAATGAACTATATTTTCCAATGATAAAAATAAAGTAGTGTTGCATGTATTAGATCTATTCAGTCAGTGCAGATTCCTTTGTTTATTTCTTAAAATATCACAAAACAAACATAGTATTTTAATCTATCATAGAACAGTCCCAGATCTAATCTTTGTAAATCTGATGCCATATGGGCTGTGCAAACATTTTTTTTTTAAAAGTAATTCTATGATAAGCAAAACAGGAAATTGAAGGATGATGAAACTGATATCCAACTGGTAATCGGAGTCGTGAAGTCACTAAACCTTTCCTGCTCTCTAAATTTTATTTCCTGGGTCTTGTTTTGTGTTTTCATAAGATTTGTTGGATAAGCTGCTTTAGTCCTTCTAACCAGGAATCATCATCTTAATTACCATAAAATTATGTTTAAAATTTAGTTACCATAAAACAAATAAGATGTTAAAAGTGCAATCTAGGAGTAGAAAAATAGGGTATGCTTGTACTGTAGTGTCAGCATTTACTTACAAACTCTGCCTGTTTGTTCAGATAACAATCTCCTTTATGAGGAGGGAGGTTAAGCAGTGAATGTTCTTTACCAGGACTGCTTAGTAACCATCTTGGCATTGCCTCACTGGAAGCTTTTTATTGGCCTAGTCCATTTCATTAGAATTGAATAATCATTTTACCAAAATTGCTAAGAATGATCTTGAGGATAAGGGAAGGGAAAGACTCAGAGCAATATTCAAATTAGGTGAAATTCACCCCTGTGTAGTGGGCTAGCACAAGTCTTATGCACTGCTTAAATCCTTTTAATTCTTCAAAATGGAGATTAGGTGGGATTTATGTGGTTCCTAAGCCTTGTGATGGCCTTTCAAACCATACTAAATGCCGAACGCACTGGCTGCTTGCTATGATAGCCACAGCTTTGAATCCCAAATTTGCTGTTCTATGACAACATAAACAAGCTAATCTATGAAATCTGAGCCAGATCCTTGGCTGGTGTAACTCTGCTGTGTTGGCTGCAATGGAGTGACACTTATTTACACTTATCTGCACCTCATCTTAAAAAAAAAATAATGCTCAGGTAATTCCCTGAGCACTGTGCAGAAATATATTTTTTTTAAATCCAGTAAGGCAATTTTAAAAAGTTGGAGAGACTGGAAGGAAGTCAATGGGACTATTCGAATGTTTCAATTTAAATATGTAAGTGTTTTGATAGGTCAGGGCCTAAGAATCTTGCAATGAAAGTCTACCAGATAACCCCCCACCCCCAGAAAACTGTTGACACAATTGCTGCAAGGCTTTATCAGTGTTTGAAACATTTCTGTCTTCCCAAGGTATCTGACAGTACACAATGAACACAGGAAGTAGTACTGTAAGGCTCTGAGGGCCTGACCCAAAACCCCCTAAAATTGAGAGGAGTTTTTCCATTAGCTTCAGTGAACTTTATATCAGGACCTTATTCAGAACGCTTAAAATAGGACAATTATGATTGAGGGAGCTTAATTAAAATCTCCCTCAACATTTTTTTAATCTCATTGAAACCGATGGGAAAAGCCCCCATAGAAGAGTGATATGCTTTTTAAAACATGCCTTTAAAAGAAGAGACAACTCAGAGCTCTGGGGAAGGACCTCACTTGCATGCATGCAACTCCACTGAAGTCAGCAGCAGTGCATCCACTTATAACTGGTCTGAATTTGGTCCTGGTGTTCGAAATATCTTCTGAATAAGACCTTGGCGCTCACCTTTTTATTTTTCTAGTATATACAGATATTGCTGTTCTTTAAAAGAACATCTGTTTAAAAACAAAAGTGAGATGCCTTTAGAATTTCTCATGCTTCACCAAACAATTTGTATGTACTATTTGTATAATGTCCTATACTATGTATATCAGTTTAGTAAAGCAGGGATTTACAGAGCTCCCAAGTTATGCCTGTGTTTGTCAGTGTTGCACAATAGATACCTGGTTTACCTTTCAAAGAGGAGTAGGTAAGTATAGAAGAATGTCAATGGTTTTACATACCATTCACCCCCCACCCCACTCAGCATGACACTTCCAGGGGGGTGTCCAGGGTTGCAAGGCAGCTTGCTACCACCTGCAACCTCGTCTGTGCCTGTCAGGGGTCAGCTACCCAATTCCACCAGCCACAGGCAACACAAGCACTATTCACAAGGTCAGTGCAGGCCCCGGTGTGTCTCTACAGATTAGCAATAGGCACACTCCAGGCTTCGAGCCCTTCAACTGTCTCCCTGGAGTGTCCAGTCCCCATTCTGCTGGACACTCACAGCAGTCACAGATTCGCGGCTTCCAAAGAGGCATCACACTCCAGCTTACCAGTTCTACCTCCGATTGCCACTTTGCTTATCACGCAGCACTGAGCTATGTTTATAGTGCAAACAAGTAAGATTTTATTTAACATAGAGATTCAAGTGATAGCAAGTGGAATTATTGGAAACAAATGGTTACGTATGAAATAAAATCATAACACACATTCCAGAACCTAGCCTGACCTAACTAGATACGTTCATGTCTCATAGAGCAATGCTCACCCAAAGTCCTTCCAGTGTTTTACAGCCAGGCTTGGCTGTGATCTTTCATTCATGGGACAAGTCACACTGTCAGCTTGCCTCCTTGGTGAAAGATCCCAGATACCTGTTTGCTCCCCCAGATATATCAGAACAATCTATTGTCCCTATCTGCGACCTGTGTACTCCAGTCTTGCAGATTTTGCAATCTCTTAATCAGCATCTGGCTCAATATACAAATAGGCATGCATTGTAAGGCATTCAATACACAACAACCAGACTGGGAGTTAAAGGTCTTTTACTTTTTGCTTGAAAGGGACCTATCCAAGACACGTCACCTCCTGGATCGCTTCCCATAAGAACATAATTTTCAGTGCAGATACAGCTCCTTAAATATTAAGATGATCAGTGGGCTGCTGGCTCGGATTCTCCCCCCCCCCAGTTTATTATTTTACATATATACAACCTAAGGGATTCCTGTAAAACCCTATGCACCCCTTTCGCCCTCTGCCAGTTGGCACCAAAGAGATTCCTGGGTCTCACCCTCCCAAAATCCTGAACTCGTCAACATCATAGCTTGTCACTCCAGAATCACAGCCAAGACCTGGTGTTACCATTTATGTCAAACAATTCCTCAGGAGTACAGGATGTTGACAGGGGCATGGCATCTGGCAGTGTTTACGCGATGTCTAAGTTCTCCTCATTCATACGTGGGGCCATTCCTCAGCTTGCACTTAGTCATGTTGTCACCAGTCTTTGCCACCCCAGCTCTTCCTCGATTTACAGTGCACCAGTATTTTCATTCAAGGTTGGTACCTGGGGGGAGTTGTTGTGAAGGAGACAGGTTCTCCAGGATCATCAGTATTTCTCACCATTTTGTTACACTGTAGCCTTCCACACTGGTATTTTGAGGTAGGGCATTTTCAGAAGCAAATCTCTTCCTGGGCTTCTGCCTCTTAGGTGATAGAATGTGTCAACACAGTGCGTGTCTCAGATCACATGTAGTGGCGCTGGAAAATATTTAGTAGTGGGGGTACTGAAAGCCAGCCCCCTTGCCCTGTCTGCGTGCCCCACCCGCAGCTGAGGCTGGGAGCAGGGCTGTCTCCGGGGGGGGCGGGTGTGTGGTAACAGACAGGGGCAAGGAGGCTGAGGCCATGTGTGGGGCCCCGGAGTGGAGCCCTGGGAGCAGGGGGCCGGGCATGACATGGAGGCCTGGGAGTTGGGCATGGTGCTGGGGCCCCAAGAGCAGAGCCCCAGGCGCAGGGCTGGGAGTGGGGCCCTGGGCATGGGCCCCAGGCACAAGGCCAGAGAGTAGGACCAGCAGTCAGGACCTGAGGGGTTGGGGAAGGGAGTGTAAGTGGAGGGCCAAGAGCAGGGCCTTGGCGCAAAAAGCCCCCGCAGGTTTTATGCATAGAGCCAGCGGTTGGGGAGGGGGGCCTGTCCCCAGGACCTAAGCCAGGGAGTGGAGCCTCGGGTGCGGGGCCAGCAGCACCGCATAAAACCTGGGGGTGCTGCAGCACCCCCCACACTCCTACTTCCTGTGCCTATGATCCCATGCCTGGTTTTGCCTCTTCTTTCTACTGAAGGCATACTGCCTCACCAATGATGGTGCAATCCCTGTGACACAGTGTAGCAGACAGTGTGGGAGTCGGTTTCAAAGTCCCTGTGATGATCCTACAGGCTTGATTAAGTTCAGTATCGTTTTTGTGTGCGTGGCTCAAGCATGATCACACTGGGGCACAATACTCTGCAACTGAGTAAAGCAAGGCAAGACCGGTTGCTCCGAGTGTTTTGGGGTCAGCTCCCCATTTTGCACTGGCCAATTTCTGGAGTACATAATTTCAGGAGTTCACTTGCTTTTTCAGGTTCTTAATTTGCTCTTTGTATTTTAGTGTTCAGTTGAATCAGGGCTGGCCTTACCATGAGGTGAACTGAGACGGCCACCTCAGGTGCCAGACTGTGGGGGGCGCCACTAGGACCCAGAGCATAGAAAATTGTCTGCTTCTGGTGCATATATGTATTCTCTCTGCTCTAGATGCACAGAGATGGTGGGGTGTTGTGCTGGAGGAAGGAGGGCATGAGAGACATAACAGGCAGGCAGGAGAAAAGGTGAGAGGGAATAACAGAAAGCAGCAGGAGCTGCAGGGAGAGAGAGGAGGAGGAGCCTCTTACATACCTCTCTAGCATCCCCAGGAACCTGGACTGATTAACACCAGCTTCTTAGGGAGCTTCCTGTTTCCTGCTGCTTCTCTGAATCCACTTGAGGAGAACAGGCAGTCAACTGAAGTATTAGGTGCCAGTTAGGCCTTTAAGATGCTGATATCTTCCCTCACTCAGGCCCTGCTACCAGCCTGCTTATTTGTCCCCTTCACTTGAGTGTTGAGAGCCACTATAGCTGGCACAGAACAGCAGTCATGAGTGAAAGAAGAAAACGCCCCTCTGGGGCAGCATTCAGAAAAAGAAAGAAAGTAAAGGAAGCTTTTCTATCTAAGCAGGAAGAAGCTCTCCTGAGATACATAGACACAAATGTTCACGGTGAGCCTTCCGGCCCCAGTGAAGATGTGAGTGGTGAGGAGATGCCTGATGTTCCAGTTAGTCCGAGTGCAAGTGACCTGGCAGCTACTGTAGCATCCATATCTCCATCTCAGATGGATGTAACCATGCACATTCCTGAAGAAAAGTGTAGATCAGAGAAGAGGGTGATGGAGGCGCAAGAAACAGCTGCTGCTAAGTTTAGTTCCATAAGTCTAGATGATCCAGGACTGTGGACCCACTTGAGCAGTAGCCTGAGGGACCTCCTTGTACTGCATGGGCCACAGCAAGTGGAAAAACATCACGGTCCCCAAAGACCATGAAAATAGAAGTTTCCATCCAGCACATTACTGGCATGAAATCCCCAATGGTGACAAAGTGGAGAGGCCATGGCTTATGTACTCAAAAACCCAGAATGCAGCATACTGTTTTTGTTGCAAACTCTTCCAATCTGATATTCCAGCCACATTGGGTTCTACAGGAACAAAGGACTGGAAAAATCTGGCTAGAAATCTGGCATGCCATGAGAAGGCAGCAAATCACCAGAGAGCATTCCATAGGTGGAAAGAGCTTGAGATGAGACTAAGGTTAAAGGCCACCATAGATGATCAGCATCAAGAGAAGACTGCATCAGAGTCTCTTTACTGGCAAAATGTTCTGAAAAGGCTCATTGCCATTGTGAGAATGCTTGCTATCCAAAACCTAGCACTGCATGACACTTCAGATCAGCTGCATGTGCCAAACAATGGAAACTTCCTTAAAATTGTGGAGCTGATGGCTGAGTTTGATGCTGTACTCCAGGAGCATCTAAAAAGAGTCACCACTCAAGAAATGTACACACACCACTACCTTGGAAAAAACATTCAAAATGAGATCGTACAGTTACTGGCAACAAAAGTCAAACAGAAGATTGTGGCAGATCTGAAGTCAGCAAGATATTACTCAGTTATTCTGGACTGCACACCTGACTTCAGCCATATGGAACAAATGACTTTAATGGTGCATTTTGTAACAACAACAGAACCTAGTGAAAATGCCCCTGCAATGGTGACCGTCAGAGAGCATTTTCTACAATTTATTGACATAGATGTTACTACAGGAGCTGGTATGACAAATGTGCTTCTTAAAAAGCTGGAAGATACAGGAATTGCGATAGCTGACATAAGAGGTCAGGGCTAAGATAACGGAGCCAACATGAGAGGAAAGAAGAGAGGCATGCAGACACAGATCCGAGAATTAAACCATCGAGCTTTTTTTGTCCCATGCAGTTCTCATTCATTGAACTTGGTGGTCAGTGACGCAGCATCAGCTTCTAGTCAGGCTGCTGAAATTTTTAATGTAATTCAAAGCATCTATGTATTTTTCTCTGCATCAACTCATCGATGGCAAATTTTGAAGCAACATCTGGGAACATCCTCTCTGACACTGAAACCGCTGAGCGCCACATGATGGGAAAGTCAAGTGGAAACGATAAAGCCTATCAAACACCAAATTGGGAAGATAGATGATGCCATAGTTGCCATTATGGAGGATAATGCTATGACAGGAACTGTTCGTGGGAGAACAGTGGCAGAGGGAAATGGAATCACCAGAAACATACATAACTTCACATTTCTGTTTCAGAGTAACAGCCGTGTTAGTCTGTATTCGCAAAAAGAAAAGGAGTACTTGTGGCACCTTAGAGACTAACCAATTTATTTGAGCATGAGCTTTCGTGAGCTACAGCTCACTTCATCAGATGCATACCGTGGAAACTGCAGAAGACATTATATACACACAGAGACCATGAAACAATACCTCCTCCCGCCCCACTGTCCTGCTGGTAATAGCTTATCTAAAGTGATCATCAAGTTGGGCCATTTCCAGCACAAATCCAGGTTTTCTCACCCTCCGCCCCCCCCCACACACACACAAACTCACTCTCCTGCTAGTAATAGCCCATCCAAAGTGACCACTCTCTTCACAATGTGTATGATAATCAAGGTGGGCCATTTCCTGCACAAATCCAGGTTTTCTCACCCCCCCCACCCCCATACACACAAAAACTCACTCTCCTGCTGGTAATAGCTCATCCAAAGTAACCACTCTCCCTACAACGTGCATGGTAATCAAGGTGGGCCATTTCCAGCACAAATCCAGGCTTTCTCCCCCCCCTCCGCCCCCCGGGGAACACACACACACACACACACACACAAACTCACTCTCCTGCTGGAATAGCTCATCCAAACTGACCACTCTCCAAGTTTAAATCCAAGTTTAACCAGAACGTCTGGGGGGGGGGTAGGAAAAAACAAGGGGAAATAGGCTACCTTGCATAATGACTTAGCCACTCCCAGTCTCTATTTAAGCCTAAATTAATAGTATCTAATTTGCAAATGAATTCCAATTCAGCAGTTTCTCGCTGGAGTCTGGATTTGAAGTTTTTTTGTTGTAAGATAGCGACCTTCATGTCTGTGATTGCGTGACCAGAGAGATTGAAGTGTTCTCCGACTGGTTTATGAATGTTATAATTCTTGACATCTGATTTGTGTCCATTTATTCTTTTACGTAGAGACTGTCCAGTTTGACCAATGTAAATGTAAATGCACAATGTAAATGTGCTGGAAATGGCCCACCTTGATTATCATGCACATTGTAGGGAGAGTGGTCACTTTGGATAAGCTGTTACCAGCAGGAGAGTGAGTTTGTGTGTGTGGTTTTTGGAGGGGGGTGAGGGAGTGAGAGAACCTGGATTTGTGCAGGAAATGGCCCATCTTGATTATCATACACATTGTGAAGAGAGTGGTCACTTTGGATGGGCTATTACCAGCAGGAGAGTGAGTTTGGGGGGGGGGGGCAGAGGGTGAGAAAACCTGGATTTGTGGTGGAAATGGCCCAACTTCATGATCACTTTAGATAAGCTATTACCAGCAGGAGAGTGAGTTTGTGTGTGAATGGGGGTGGGGGGGGTGAGAAAACCTGGATTTGTGCTGGAAATGGCCCACCTTGATTATCATACACATTGTGAAGAGAGTGGTCACTTTGGATGGGCTATTACTAGCAGGAGAGTGAGTTTGTGTGGGAGGGGGGGGGGCGGAGGGTGAGAAAACCTGGAATTGTGCTGGAAATGGCCCAACTTGATGATCACTTTAGATAAGCTATTACCAGCAGGACAGTGGGGCGGGAGGAGGTATTGTTTCATGGTCTCTGTGTGTATATAATGTCTTCTGCAGTTTCCACGGTATGCATCCGATGAAGTGAGCTGTAGCTCACGAAAGCTCATGCTCAAATAAATTGGTTAGTCTCTAAGGTGCCACAAGTACTCCTTTTCTTTTCACATTTCTGTGTGGCTTAGTGTTGTGGCATGACATACTGTTTGAAATAAATGTTGTAAGCAAGAGACTCCAAGGTGTTGACCTTGATATATCTGGAGCAATGGAACAACTGGACAAAGCAAAGTCATACCTACAGTCTTACCAGTCAGATGTGGGATTTCAAAACGTTCTGAAGTGTGCACAGAAGTTGGCAGAGGAACTTCACACTGAAGCTATTTTCCCACCCATTCAAGAATATAAGAGTCACCGAAGAAGAAGACATTTTGATTACGAGGCACGGGATAATCCCATAAGAGACCCCAAACAACTCAAAGTTGAATTCTTTAACCAGGTGCTAGATTGTGCAATACAGTCAGTTGAAGAACATTTCATGCAGCTCAAGGAACACAGCAGTATATTTGGGATGTTGTATGATATTCCAAAACTCCTCACTATGCCTGAAGAAGATCTACATCAGCAATGCAGGGCACTAGAGATGGTGTTGACACATGATGACATGCGCGATCTTGACGTGAGTGATTTAGGTGATGAACTGAAAGCCCTTTCAGGATACATTTCAGCAGGATCAACTCCAAAGGCTGTTCTGGAATATATGTGCACAAATAAGATAACCACCCTCTTTCCAAATGCTTTCATTGCTCTGCACATACTTCTAACACTTCCTGTAACAGTTGCCAGTGGAGAACGCAGCTTCTCCAAGCTGAAGTTAATAAAAACAAATCTACGCTCCACAAGGACACAGGAGAGGCTGGTTGGCCTTGCAACCATCTCAATAAAGCACGAGCTGGCCCAGACTGTGGACCTTCAGCAGGAAGCAGTTCAAATATTTGCAACCAAGAAGGCACGGAAAGCACCACTTGATTTTTCCAACAGATAAAAATGCCAGTGTTTACTATGTAACAAGAAAAGTTACATTTGCTGTTCAGGTTTCAGAGTAACAGCCGTGTTAGTCTGTATTCGCAAAAAGAAAAGGAGTACTTGTGGCACTTTAGAGACTAACCAATTTATTTGAGCATAAGCTTTCCTGAGCTACAGTGAGGTAAGAGGTAAGAAAAACCTCTTACCCAGGATTTAGCCCAGGTTACCAGGCACAATATAGGATAGAGGCTTGAGCTTAGCTTTCCCTTCAGCTCCAGCTGGCAACCCACCTGCTTTGCAGTAAGAATGATGTCGAATCAAGCTCCACAGCTGTTAGTCCTCCAATGCTATCCCACAATTCCACCTGGGCTATACTATCCTCTCAACCACCTTTCTTCTTCCCCATTGTAAGTCACCTACACTGGTTCAATGTTTTAGCCCCATGTTTTCCTGTGCCATGTGTGCTCCACTTCTACAGCATTTGAACAGAGATGCCGTCCAAGAAATTGCACTGTTTGCAGACCAAATTCCAAATGACATTCCAGACCAAATGACATTCTCATTAAAAGCCCTTGCTGCCAAATGCTGTCTGCCTTCACTTTCAGAACTGTCTGTATTAATGAGTTGCTCCACTCAGAGGTTATGTACATGAAGTATTGTTCTCATGTGCCTGCCACAGACAGCAGCTCCATGCTGCATGAGAGAGAGAGAGAACACCTTGTGAATGAATTCACGGAGTAGCCCAGTTTAATGCAGTTGCTAAAAAACATGGGATATTCCATTAGAAATCCATTCCAGCACATGAGCTAGTACGCCATCAGTGTGCATGGAGTCACATGGGGAGACTTTGGCAAATCAGTAAAGTGCCTGAAACCACTGTGGCTTATTGCTAAAAGCAGCCAAGTCAGCAGGCTTAGCTTAACCAAGGCAGGAGGGGAGGGGGGGTCTTTGGGTGCCACAGAGAGGGCAGCTTGACCTCGCGTCCTTCCTGATAAGAATTGTGTTGAAGTGGCTCATACATGCATTTTAGAAGAGCAGGATCGTGCCCCAGGAATGTCTATTGGGGGCCTCAAGGCTGCAAACTCTGGAAAAACCCACACTTGGTTAATCGATAATCAGAAGGAACCTCTTGCTTGACTATTAAAACTGCTTACTTAACAAGTTTTCTTTAAGGGACATGTCATTCTATTACTAATGTATAAATAAGGGGGAAAAGTTTGAGGTAGTTGGACTCTCCCTCTGGATACATCTTGCAGTCCTCACCAGCGGACAGAAGATTTGGCCACTGGAAGCCTGCCACTGTGTTACTCAAGAGCCACACTCAGCTTTGGTAATTATCAAGGGTTGGGGTGTTTTACTAACCTGTTGTGGATGTGTGTAAGTGCTTGAGACTAAGTAAAGGTTAGCTTTAAGTGAAAGCACTCTTGTGTTGTCCTGTTTGTGCCAGCCATCTAACGTGGGACTGCCGTGTCTCCCCTGATTTATTTCCTGACACTACCTCACACAGAGTAAAAGTCACCAAGAGCTTTGGGTTGAAAGAACTCCGGGTAACAACATGTGTCTAGCAGTGAGGATGTTTCACCCATGGTAGCTAGCCCAGGATAACTCTGCAGTCAAAACATAACCTGCGGGTGCTAGGTTCTTGTGTCTTCCTTGCTTGGTCATAAATGCTATTTTATGTCATGAGGTGTTAAAAGAGCCAGTCAGAGAAGGAAATAAATGTCGTGTTTGTTTGCATATGCCAACAGCGACTTGATTGTAACAAAACCCTATTTGCTAGATGTTTAAGTGCCAACTTGTGAACTTTTTCTTTCTGAATTCCTATAGTCTGTCTTTTCTCTGTGCAAAAAAGAATGTATTGGAAGCATGCATAGAAGAAATCTGAAGCATTTCCTTATTTAGTGTGATAGGAGAAAATAGAACATATCCTGCATGCTCATGAAGTCATAAGGCCTGATTCTCTACTACCTTGCATCATGTGTAATCAGTTACACTTGTGCTAGGTGAGTGTAAAATGCTATCCAGGGTGTAAGTGAGTGGAGAATTTTGATTTGGTAGCAGTTACACCCAGTTTGCATGGGAGCAATTACTACAGAAGGTCCCAGCCAGTGCAGAATTAGGCCCATAATTTTTTTTTCTTCCCTCTGTCCTGCTTTAATCTCCTCTCCCTAGTCATGTTTCACAGGAGAGCACTTTCATTATGTGGCACTGGTGCTGAATGCAAGATGAGATAATACAGGAGTCTAGCCCAACTTATTTTCAGATGCTGTAACTAATTTGGGCATCAAACGTCAGATCTTTAGTTTCCAGGCTGCCCCTACCACCGAGGAAGGGAGTAGATGGGCTCTTGCCCGTCTTTATTCTTAATTCTATTAGTGCTATATGTTTTTCTTGGTAGGTATTGGAAACTCATGGCGACCATAACAAGTCATCAACATGTTTTGTATCAACAAACAGAATCTTTGGGAGCATTTCATGACCTCTTGGATCTTTACAGCCTTTTCCCATCTCAATAATAATAATTAATACTGCTTCTCCTGTTCAGAACATGTTACAAATACTGAGCTGAATCATATACATCTTACTGATACAAGTAGTCAAGTTGAAGTCAATGGGACTACTCATCTGAATAAGGCAAGCAGGAAGGGAGGAGTTATTGTCTAATTACATGTTTTTTCTGGCTGTTTTCATGTTTATGGAGTAGCCTAGCTGCTACTTTTTCCTTTAACTGTCTGTCTGTCTAGCTTTGCCCTGCCCTGATGGTCTAATGCTGGGGCCACCACTCTGACTGTACTGCTGTGGTCCTTATAATGCATGCACAGCATTGTTGTTGCTGCTTTTATGTTGTTTTTGCTTTCTATGGACTTTTCATCACAAAAAAAATAGGTTTTGTTAGGAACCAACCTTGAGGAGTCGTATTAATATGATGTTAAATATGGCTTTGCAGTCAACATAGACAGGGACAGCAGCTCCAGCAGATTTACCCACAACCTGCAGCCAATATGTTCAACGGGATAGTCCCTGTCTAAATTGATTGCAAAGTTTGTGTTTAACATGTTAGTTAACACAACTTCTCAAGTTGTGTTCTGCCATTCCCTGATTTTCTAGTGGTGACAAGCCCTAAGGGCAAAAATCCATATCTGTGCAAGTAAATTTCTCCCTAATAACCTCCTGTGTAATCCTGCTGGCTCTTTTCATAAGACTCAGTAAAGTTTGTACAATTATTTACTTTCACATTCACCCAGCCACTAACTGATTGCACCTGCTTGCTTGCCATTCACTCATGTACATGCATGCCCACCTTCTCCCTCCTGTAATGTACAAAAATCCAAGGATGTCTGACATCATGGACATTTCTTTAAATACACAAAAAACATCCAGGAAATCCATAACTAATATCTAGCTTTATTTATCATTTGGTTGAGATGAATGGCATCTTAAAAGGTCATACCATATACAATAGCTGTTATAGGCATGGGATAGTTATTTTCTGAGCTTCTTTATTCATGACTCTTTGCCCTTTTTTTGGATTGACAAGTGACAGCTTCACATTCTGGACCTTTTAATATGTATTTACAGTAGTCTAAGAAATTTGTCCTTAATCAAAGGAGCCATGACTTGCCAACACTCCTTTAGAATATTACTGAGTAACTCATTACAATGTTAATAGCTTCTGTCAGGAGTTATTGATCCTGATGTCAACTATTCTCAGAATAATACATACAGCTGATTTTTACTTTATCTGTGGAGCATGCTGAGGGATCACTATTGAAGTGGCATAATCAGAAGTGCTTGAGTAGAATAATCAGCATCCAATATGTGAATCAGAACTGAATAAAGATATATTTCCAGATGCATGAACGTAATTTATTGTTGTGGGCAAAGTAATAAGCAATATGGGAACAAAGCAAACAGAATTAAATGGTGAAGTAAATAACATTTTTACTTAATGACTTTTGACAAACTTCAGCTTGTCGTCAGCAGTTAAGAGGGTCAATAGGGAAAAATAATTAGAGCAGATATTAAAATATTTTAATCCAAGAGAAGATTGTGTTTATTAAGCTGATGGCATGACTGTGACTTTGCTGGTGTTCCCATCCTGAATTATGATAATTAACTAATGGACAAATCCTGGTCTCATTCTGTTTCAATGGGACCAAGTTTTAGCCCCAAATATCTCTCTCCATAGGCAGATTTCCCTGGTTGTAGATGGAACTGTACAAGAGGCCCACAGATACAGCAAAGGAAACATGAGGGAAAGGCATCTTTTCAAGCAAGACTCCTCCCTATTAGCAGGAATGTTTCAGTCCAAGGGTGAAATCCTGCCCCCACTGAAGTCTATCACAAAACTCCTATTGACTTCACTAGATGCAGGATTTCTCCTTAAGGGTCAGGATGAACTAAATGGGTAAGAGAGGAAATCTGTCTTGGTGCATTCTAGATCACCCTTCAATGTAGTATGTAAATGCTTATCAGGAGCATTTAAGATATCTATTGGACTTCATGGAGTGAGACGGGGCAAGGCCAGATGGCTGTAGAAAAGTAGTGGGAGATAGATATATTAGCTCCAGGCTAAACAAATCCCTGGTACCAGGATAAGTGAAATGGCAGCTGCTCCAGGTCAATTAAGACACCTGGGGCCAATTAAGAACTTTCCAGAAGGCAGGGAGAATGCTAGGTTGATTGGGACACCTGAAGCCAATCAGGGGCTGGCTGAAACTAGTTAAAAGCCTCCCAGTTAGTCAGGTGGGTGTGCATGTCAGGAGCTGTGGGAGAAAGTTGTGCTGTTGGAGAGGCTGAGTAGTACACACCATATCAGGCACAAGGAAAGAGGCCCTGAGGTAAGGGTGAAGTGGAGCTTGAGGAAGTGAGGGCTGCTGTGGGGGAAGTAGCCCAGGGAATTGTACATGTCATGTTTCTAAAAGGTCAGCTACCATAGCTGATGCTATTAGGGTCCCTGGGCTGGAGCCTGGAGTAGAGGGTGGGCCCGGGCTCTCCCCTCCCCTCACCTTTGCCCCTGATTAAACACTGAGACTGGGAGACAACAGAGACTGTGCAAGGAAGGATAACTTCTCCTCACCTCCCTTGCTGGCTTATGGTGAAAATGGCTCAGTAGACTGTGACCCTTGTCTCTAGAGAGAGAAGGGTTATGTGGAGGGTCACAGTGAGCCTCTGAGGCTAGCGAAATTTCCCAGGAAACATGGGACCCACGGAGGCAAGGACAGAGCTTTGTCACAGGAGTTTTCTACTGTTCTCCCCTCCCTGGAAAAAGGAGGGACATGATCAGGAGGAGTTATTAGTTTGGAACTCTTCTTTTGAGTAAATAATGAAGTATTGTACATTAAGGGCCATATGGTCTAATGTGTCAGGGCAATTGTGATGCCCTTCTAGCTCAGAGGGGTCCCACTGCCAGCATAGAGGAATCCTCAGCTAACAGATACACCATAATGGCTTCCATGCCACAGCCCTGCCCTGACTGGCACGGAGAGGATGGCTAAGCTCCAGCCAGAGCCCAAATGTCTACACAGCTGTTTTTAGCACTGTAGCATGAGCCCGAATCTGTAGACCTGGACTCTAAGACTTACTGCTCAAGGTTTTAAAATGCAACTTGGGCATACCATAAGATATGCCCAAGGCTCTCCGTGGCCCTTGGGGCCCATGGCAGCCAATGAAAGTCTGCCCTGATTTGTGTCTGGAGGCCAGACAGGCACATAGAGATGTACACACTGAAGGATTGCAAGAGTGGCTTAAAATCCTCTTTGCGCCTTTTCTGTCTTGCACTGTGTTCTCCTTGACCAGTCCCCAGGATTTAAACCACTGGATTCAGTCTCTGTGTCACTCACCCATTGTACTGTTGTCTTCTACTGCTGTCCCTTGCTATGCTTTGTCTGGTTACGGTATTTACAAACCTGATATTCTTGCTCATCTTCCTCCATTAATATAAAGAAAGAGATGGCAGAAAAATTGAAGAGTAGGAGAGGAAAGAAGAGAGTGGGAAAGAAGGTGGGGAGAGATGTAGGAACACAGGAAATGCGTAAGAAGGAACATAATGGGAAAAGAACAAAGATATAGAGGAAAGGAGACATTAAGCAACAGGCAAGGGAAAGAACTTGAGGAAAGAGGGTGATTAACAAATAGACTTGGCAAAATTTCTTAACATACTGAGAGAAACTCTATTTAATATACGGAATGGGTGTATCTGATTATAAGTTATATTGTTCATTTATTTGATTTAAATGTATCCTTGTTGTTGTTACAAAATCATTTTTGTCAGCTTAATATACATAATAGGACTATGAATCTAGTAAAACATACAGATATCATCACACACCTAATAAGTTGCTATCTGTTATAGTACCTGAGATTACAATGTGAAAAATGCAAAGTGATGATGTAATGTGTGATATTTTTCAACACTGACATGAGTGCTGATTTTTACTAATGCTTTTCTTGTGACAATTGCCAATAAATCCTGAGTGGAACTGTTTGCATTCCTGCAAAAGGACTTTGGCAACAGCTGTGAGGGTACAGACAAGGAACACTATGTGTTGTATGCCAAACAGTTTGTGTTTCTGACACCTACCTGAATTCTTCTCAAATTGCATGATTACTCATTTGTACATAATTTATCATCTCAATTTATTTAACCCAACATGATGCTTATGTAGTAAGGCCTTTTATCCACCAAACACTTTTAAGCATATGAGTAAATTTACACTTATGAGTAATCCCATTGGGCTACATTGTAAAGTTAGTTACTTATGTGTTTGCAGGATCAAGGCCAAAGTGGTTTGGGATTCCTCAGGATAAAAATACAACCCAAATATAAAATAACATTATAATTTATTAGGTACTATTGCTAAACAGAGAGAAAATATCATATGCCCAATTTTGACCTACTTTAAAACCTTAGAAGATGAGGGAGGAAATGTCCTTTTGGAATGAAAATCTTTTCTTTTTTTTTTTTTTTTTAATGTCGATGTGCCACTCTCTACAGAATTGTGGAGAGAAAAACAATAGCCAGGCAATTGTTAATGTTAACGTGACATGAAGTCCTCGCTTCCAAGCAACCATTTCAAATCTAGTCCTGATTCAGGAAGGTACTGAAGCACTTCCCTAACTTTATTCATGTGAACAGTTGCAGAAGTCAGTGCATGTTGTTCAGCACCTTCCTGCATTGGGGGCCAAGGTCACTAGTGTCTGAAAGTCATTACAGCCTTTTTATCTATTCAGGGGCCCGGTGAATTGCCTCAGCCCAGTTCTTAATGTGCAGGCATCTGCTTCACAAAAACCACTGCCAGAATTGAATCACTTAAGTCTCAGCAGAAAAAGTAGTTTACAAAATTGGATAAAATGAGATAGAACAGCCTTCTTGCATAAATCTCTCTACCTTCCGGCACCAAGGACTAGACGATGTTAAATCACTTTCATTTGCTAATGCTAATGATGTGTAATTGTGTATAACAGGAATCACCACTGTGTAAGGTCTCAGGCTTCTTCAGACCCATTATCCTGTCACTGGGATGATTCAAATTTTCTGTATTTTTAAGTTGAATTCTTCTTGATAGTATAAAAGGCTGTTACTTTGAATGTCTATTAACAATATGCCTTTCTGTACTAAATTTAAAAATAAAAATAAATTGTATTTAATGTTTATATATAGCACATATTTATAACTCCTATATCACATGGTCAAAGTCCACATTTTACGCTTTCATTTTGAAATGCGGAGTTGGAACTAGAATTAATAGCTGTTTTTTGTTGTGTTTGAGAAACACAGTGATCAGACATGGCCAGTTACTCTGATTCTGCCTAATGATGTTCAGCATAATTATCTCCATTCCCTAACTTTATATGGGTGTGGGTGGTTTTTGTAATTTTAAAGAGAAAATGTTCACTATAAAAATATTGAAGTAATGCCTGCAGCAATTGCATTTCCAAGAAGAATCCATGAAAATGAGGCTTCTTTTCATACCAGGGAACTTTAGGATGTACGGTGACAATTCTATAACATTTAATTTTAGCTTGGAATTGACAGGATCCATTTATATACTTTTTAAATATTGTTAATAGACATTCAAATAACAGCCTGGAAAGATCCAGTATATTTTATACTATCAATAAGAATTAAAATTAAAAATACAGACAATGTTTCCTCTCTGTACAACACGGACTATTGTATGTGGTTAAGGCACAGGGGATCGGGGAACCTAAGCACTATTCCTGGTTTGCCAGAGACTTCCGGTGTGCTTGTGGGCAATTTCACAGATTTAAAATCAGAAGGAACCATTATGATCATCTAATCCAGGGATTTTCAAACTTCATTGCACCGTGACCCCTA
This sequence comes from Lepidochelys olivacea, assembly GCF_965140295.1. Classification (NCBI taxonomy): domain Eukaryota; kingdom Metazoa; phylum Chordata; order Testudines; family Cheloniidae; genus Lepidochelys; species Lepidochelys olivacea. Next base: position 164,309,553 of record NC_140411.1, on the reverse strand, counting down.
ACAAAAATTACTACACAATACCAGGAGAGGAGACTGAAGCCTTGAACCCCTGCGAGGGGTGGGGGGGGGGCCAAAGCCTTCAGTCCCACACAGGGGGCTGTAACTTGAGCTCCACCACACAGGGCTGAAGCCCGCGGGCTTTGGCCCCAAGAGGTGGGGCTAGGACTTCGGCTTTGGCCCCAGGCAGCAGCAAGTCTAAGCCAGCCCTGGCGACCCCATTAAAATGGAGTCCCGTCCCACAGTTTGAGAACTGCTGATCTAGTCTGATTTCCTACATACTACAGGCCATAGAACTTCATTCAGGGATTTCTGCATGTTGCTAGTGGTTGAACTACAGAGCATATATTTTGAAAAGACATCCAATCTTGATTTAAAGACTCCTAGTTATGGAGAATTTACCATATCCTGTAGTAATCTGTTCCAATGGTTGATTACCCTCACTATTAAAAAGTTGTCTTATTTTCCAATTAAATTGTGCTGAATTCAACGTCCATCCATTGGGTCTTGTCATGCCTTTAGTCTATCACAGTGTTTCTCAATGACTGATCCGTGGACTGAAGCTGGACCCTGAGATTTCCTTGACACAGTTTAGAAAGGCAACAAGCCAGTCTCTAGTATCAAAAAGGTTGAGAAACAAGGATCTTGCAGACAAAGAAAGCTCTAGTATCCTATTTTCTCCCTGTGTGTGTCCAGTTTACAGATGGGGAAAATTGAGGCACTTAAATTCACTCAATTCATATAATCAGTTCTGGGTCTACTATACATATTATTTGATCCAAAGTTAAAGGGTATTTTAATTAATACAGTGAAAGCCATTATTAAGGCATTTACGTCAATAAAGACTTGGTGATTTAACTAAAATCCCCCATTCATTTAACATTTTAATTTAATAGAACTATAACTTTTATTGAATATAGTCTGTCTGGCTTCAGGACCACACTAAACTGTATCCTATTTCACTTTGCACTGGCTTTCATTTAAAGCCTTGGACGGATTCTTAAAGGGCTACTTTGTTCCAAAGCCCTGGTCAGGAACACAGATGGAGTCTTTCCAGAGCATATAGTTCTTTAGGTAAGTACAGTGTTTTCACATACATCAGATGACATGGTCCCGCTACCCTGAACAGTTTACAGTTTAGGGCCCTGATCCAGCAATTGGCTGTATGCGGACAGGCCCTTGGACCCATGTGGAGTTTGATTTCAACAGGTCTCCTTGCAGGCATAGGAGTCTGCCCATCTAGTTCCCCTTTCAGGTTCAGGGCCTAATTTAGACTCCCTGTGTTGTGCGCGATGAACAAAAATTTCAAATATGAAGGTATTAAAAAAAAATCTAAAAAAGAATCCCTAACCCTGTATTATAAGGGCTAATTACCTTAATGCTTATAAGGGGGCACATGTATAAACCTTGCTAACATACGGTTTATACAGGCTTAACCAGTGGTGAGCTGGAGCTGGTTCCCACCAGTTCGCTAGAACTGGTTGTTAAATTTAAAAGCCCTTTTAGAACCAGTTGTTCCACAAGGGACAACCGGTTCTAAAAGGGCTTCTAAATTTAACCAGCCAAAAGTGGCACCTTAGGCGCCGACTCCATGGGTGCTCCAACCCTGGAGCACCCAAGGGGAAAATTTGGTGGGTGCAGAGCACCCACCGGCAGCTCCCCGGCCTGGCCCTGGCCCCAGCTCGCCTCCGCCTCCTCCCCTGAACACGCCGCCCCTCTCTGCTTCTCCTCCACCCACCCCAGACTTCCCGCAAATCAGCTGGGGCAGGCTGAGAAGCAGGCCGCGGCTTCCCACTCAGGCCCAGGGAGGCGGAGGTGAGCTGGGGCACAAGGAGGGCCGCCCGTGCTGCAGCAGGTAACCCAGGGGTGCCCAGGGGAACCACTCCCTGCCCCAGCTCACCTTCGCCACCCTCGGCCTGAGCGGGAAGCCGCCGCCTGCTTCTCAGCCCTCCCTGGCTTCCCACCAAACAGCTGATTTGCAGGAAGCCGGGTGAGGGGCAGGGGGGGAGAAGCAGAGCAGGGCGGTGCATTCAGGGGAGGGGGAGGGGAAGGAGGAGGAGCGGAGGTGAGGTGAGCTGGGGCCAGGCGCGGGGCGGGGAGCTGCCGGTGGGTGCTCTGCACCCACCAAATTTTCCCTGTGGGTGCTCCAGGGTTGGAGCACCCAGGGAGTCTGTGCCTAAGGCGCCACTTTTGATGTGATCAGTGGGGGAGCGGCAGCTCCCCCCCAGCTACATTTTCCTGCCCCTAGGAGCCAGAGGGACCTGCCAGATGCTTCCTGGGAGCTGCCCCAGGTAAGCACCTCCGGGACTCCCCACCTCACCCCCCGGCAGGTGCCTCTGGCTCTTAGGGGTGGGGTGGGCACTCACTAGGGTGGCCCATGAGACCCTCCTGCCTGGTTTTGGGGACAGTCAGGGGACAGGGGAGGGAGGTGGATCGGACTGGGGGGGGTGTCAAGGAACGCGGGGGGGTTGGATGGGGCAGGAGTCCCGGGGGTCAGAGGTGGGCAACGACCCCCTCGTGGGGTGAGGAGGGAACCCGTTAAGATTTTGGCAGCTCATCATTGGGCTTAACTATGATTTATGCAACAACAAATGTCATTGATTAATTTAAAGATGACTATTGCAGAACCCAGATTGCCGGACCTGATAAGGACTCATTCCTTACATTCAGCTCCACATCCAGCAAACGTTTTCAAAGTATGTTTTAGAAATATTATACCAGGAAGATTCCATGCCTATTGCAATCAAGCAACACAACAAAAGCCAGAACATTATTATAATATTCCCTAGTTTAACACTGCAAGAATATATTTTCTTGCATCCCATCAGTTAAAAGTTGCTCAAAAGATTCCATATTTGGAAACTAATAAAAGGAGTAGGTTTTGTTTGTTCTAGTTTTGAATGGTATCCCACTGGTGGGGATGCTGAAGAGGTAGAAGGAAGATAAGTTGGGTGGGCAGATGAAAGAAATGTCACTTAATGATGAAGTATTTTTCTTAGGAGGCCATTTTCCAGCGTGTATCACGGGGGAAGGTTTACCCGGAGAAATGGCTGAAACTTCAGAGTCTGCTGACTAGTGAGGACATTGTCGCTGAGCTGAACAGAGTGCAGAATGTCAAGCATGTGGACAGCAGAGTCCCCAAAAACACCTGAAACTTTGTACCTCTGACCTTGCATCCAAAGCACAGAGGCAGAAAGTTAACCTATTCTCTATAAAAGACTGTGTCCATAAAAAGTGCAAGCAAATAATTCCTTTATATATAGATGTGAATTAACCTTTTCCATTTCCAACAACATGATGGACCTAGCAATAGACCATACTATTATGTTGTTTGTAATTTTGATCATTGGTGGCATGGGAGGTACCAGATGAGTGAATACTGAACAAATGCTTGGAGATGTATATTTGATTTCTCCCTCTCTCCCTGCCCTCCTAATTTTTATAGCAAGACAAAACCCAAACTGGGAAAGCTGATTGGTTCAGTTTACCAGCTATTCCATAAAAAGTGGTAATTGACATTTTAATGTATGATATGTTGCATTCCTTCATAAGGCAACAGTAATTGAATACACATGAAATCCTGGTGCACTGTGTGACCCTGGAGTGTGCCACACACCTGGAAGCAGTGAAGTTCAATTAATGTCATTGCTACTAATAATGACTAGTAGTGAGAGCCTCCAGCCAGTTGCCACACTAGAGAAAACAGTAATCTTTGTATTTAGACCGATAATAATATACAGTAAACACCAAAGATCCATTGTTTACGTGCAGAGCTGTTCTGGATCAACAGTTAAAATCTTGTTTTCTCAGGAACTTGCTTTTTTATTAAATTACTCAATTTAATTGTGTTTGTCTAGCTTCATGTGGGAAAATTTACAGATACTAAAATGAAATCAGCTGAGAGCCATTAGTAGACTAAATCAAATAGCATGGAGACAAAGGTTCATGTAATAAAAAATAGGACATAAATCACACACTTGCACCGAAATGCATAAGGTAAAATGACCTGAAGTGTCTGATTTAACCTGACAAAACCCAGGGGTATGTCTACACTATGGAATAAGGTCGAATTTATAGAAGTCGGTTTTTTAGAAATCGGTATTATATATTCGAGAGTGTGTGTCCCCACAGAAAATGCTCTAAGTGCATTAACTCGGCAGAGCGCTTCCACAGTACCGAGGCTAGAGTCGACTTCCGAAGCGTTGCACTGTGGGTAGCTATCCCACAGTTCCCACAGTCTCCGCTGCCCATTGGAATTCTGGGTTGAGATCCCAATGCCTGATGGGGCTAAAACATTGTCGCGGGTGGTTCTGGGTACATATCGTCAGGCCCCCGTTCCCTCCCTCCCTCCGTGAAAGCAAGGGCAGACAATCATTTCGCGCCTTTTTTCCTGAGTTACCTGTGCAGACGTCATACCACGGCAAGCATGGAGCCCGCTCAGGTAACCGTCACCGTATGTCTCCTGGGTGCTGGCAGACGCGGTACGGCTTTGCTACACAGAAGCAGCAACCCATTGCCTTCTGGCAGCAGACGGTGCAATACGACTGGTAGTCGTCCTCGTCATGTCCGAGGTGCTCCTGGCCACGTCGGCTGGGAGCGCCTGGGCAGACATGGGTGCAGGGACTAAATTTGGAGTGACTTGACCAGGTCATTCTCTTTAGTCCTGCAGTCAGTCCTATTGAACCGTCTTATGGTGAGCGGGCAGGCGATACGGACTGCTAGCAGTCGTATTGTACCATCTTCTGCCAGGCAGGCAAGAGATGAGGATGGCTAGCAGTCGTACTGTACCGTCTTCTGCCGAGCAGCCGTGAGATGTGGATGGCATGCAGTCCTTCTGCACCGTCTGCTGCCAGCCAAAGATGTAAAAGATAGATGGAGTGGGTCAAAACAAGAAATAGACCAGATTTGTTTTGTACTCATTTGCTTCCCCCCCTCCCCTGTCTAGGGGACTCATTCCTCTAGGTCACACTGCAGTCACTCACAGAGAAGGTGCAGCGAGGTAAATCTAGCCATGTATCAATCAGAGGCCAGGCTAACCTCCTTGTTCCAATAAGAACGATAACTTAGGTGCACCATTTCTTATTGGAACCCTCTGTGAAGTCCTGCCTGAAATACTCCTTGATGTACAGGCACCCCCTTTGTTGATTTTAGCTCCCTGAAGCCAACCCTGTAAGCCGTGTCGTCAGTCGCCCCTCCCTCCGTCAGAGCAACGGCAGACAATCGTTCCGCGCCTTTTTTCTGTGCGGACGCCATACCAAGGCAAGCATGGAGGCCACTCAGCTCACTTTGGCAATTAGGAGCACATTAAACACCACACGCATTACCAGCAGTATATGCAGCACCAGAACCTGGCAAAGCGATACCGGGCGAGGAGGCGACGTCAGCGCGGTCCCGTGAGTGATCAGGACATGGACACAGATTTCTCTGAAAGCATGGGCCCTGCCAATGCATGCATCATGGTGCTAATGGGGCAGGTTCATGCTGTGGAACGCCGATTCTGGGCTCGGGAAACAAGCACAGACTGGTGGGACTGCATAGTGTTGCAGCTCTGGGACGATTCCCAGTGGCTGCGAAACTTTCGCATGCGTAAGGGCACTTTCATGGAACTTTGTGACTTGCTTTCCCCTGCCCTGAGGCGCATGAATACCAAGATGAGAGCAGCCCTCACAGTTGAGAAGCGAGTGGCGATAGCCCTGTGGAAGCTTGCAACGCCAGACAGCTACCGGTCAGTTGGGAATCAATTTGGAGTGGGCAAATCTATTGTGGGGGCTGCTGTGATGCAAGTAGCCCACGCAATCAAAGATCTGCTGATATCAAGGGTAGTGACCCTGGGAAATGTGCAGGTCATAGTGGATGGCTTTGCTGCAATGGGATTCCCTAACTGTGGTGGGGCCATAGACGGAACCCATATCCCTATCTTGGCACCGGAGCACCAAGCTGCCGAGTACATAAACCGCAAGGGGAACTTTTCGATAGTGCTGCAAGCTCTGGTGGATCACAAGGGACGTTTCACCAACATCAACGTGGGATGGCCGGGAAAGGTGCATGATGCTCGCATCTTCAGGAACTCTGGTCTGTTTCAAAAGCTGCAGGAAGGGACTTTATTCCCAGAGCAGAAAATAACTGTTGGGGATGTTGAAATGCCTATATGTATCCTTGGGGACCCAGCCTACCCCTTAATGCCATGGCTCATGAAGCCGTACACAGGCAGCCTGGACAGTAGTCAGGAGCTGTTCAACTACAGTTTACTGACTCGCTTAGACCTCAGCAAAACCAATATTCCCACTGTTATTACTGCTTGCTGTGTGCTCCACAATATCTGTGAGAGTAAGGGGGAGACGTTTATGGCGGGGTGGGAGGTTGAGGCAAATCGCCTGGCTGCTGGTTACGCGCAGCCAGACACCAGGGCGGTTAGAAGAGCACAGGAGGGCGCGGTACGCATCAGAGAAGCTTTGAAAACCAGTTTCATGACTGGCCAGGCTACGGTGTGAAAGTTCTGTTTGTTTCTCCTTGATGAAACCCCCCGCCCCTTGGTTCACTCTACTTCCCTGTAAGCTAACCACCCGCCCCTCCTCCCTTCAATCACCACTTGCAGAGGCAATAAAGTCATTGTTGCTTCACATTCATGCATTCTTTATTCATTCATCACACAAATTGGGGGATGACTACCAAGGTAGCCCAGGAGGGGTGGTGGAGGAGGGAAGGAAAATGCCACACAGCACTTTAAAAGTTTACAACTTTAAAATTTATTGAATGACAGCCTTCTTTTTTTTGGGCAATCCTCTGTGGTGGAGTGGCTGGTTGGCCGGAGGCCCCCCCACCGCGTTCTTGGGCGTCTGGGTGTGGAGGCTATGGAACTTGGGGAGGAGGGCGGTTGGTTACAGAGGGGCAGCAGTGGCAGTCTGTGCTCCAGCTGCCTTTGCTGCAGCTCAACCATACACTGGAGCATACTGGTTTGGTCCTGCAGCAGCCTCAGCATTGAATCCTGCCTCCTCTCATCACGCTACCGCCACATTTGAGCTTCAGCCCTGTCTTCAGCCCGCCACTTACTCTCTTCAGCCCGCCACCTCTCCTCCCGGTCATTTTGTGCTTTCCTGCACTCTGACATTATTTGCCTCCACGCATTCGTCTGTGCTCTGTCAGTGTGGGAGGACAGCATGAGCTCGGAGAACATTTCATCGCGAGTGCGTTTTTTTTTTTCTTTCTAAGCTTCACTAGCCTCTGGGAAAGAGAAGATCCTGTGATCATTGAAACACATGCAGCTGGTGGAGAAAAAAAAGGGACAGCGGTATTTAAAAAGACACATTTTATAAAACAGTGGCTACAGTCTTTCAGGGTAAATCTTGCTGTTAACATTACATACATAGCACATGTGCTTTCGTTACAAGGTCGCATTTTGCCTCCTCCCACCGCGTGACTACCCCCTCAACCTTCCCCCCCTCCCTGTGGCTAACAGCGGGGAACATTTCTGTTTAGCCACAGGCAAACAGCCCAGCAGGAATGGGCTCCTCTGAGTGTCCCCTGAAGAAAAGCACTCTATTTCAACCAGGTGACCATGAATTATATCTCACTCTCCTGAGGATAACACAGAGAGATAAAGAACGGATGTTGTTTGAATGCCAGCAAACATACACTGCAATGCTTTGTTCTACAATGATTCCCGAGTAAGTGTTACTGGCCTGGAGTGGTAAAGTGTCCTACCATGAAGGACGCAATAAGGCTGCCCTCCCCAGAAACCTTTTGCAAAGGCTTTAGGACTACATCTAGGAGAACCGCAAATGCCAGGGCAAAGTAATCCTTTCACATGCTTGCTTTTAAACCATGTATAGTATTTTAAAAGGTACACTCACCAGAGGTCCCTTCTCCGCCTGCTGGGTCCAGGAGGCAGGCTTGGGTGGGTTCGGGGGGTACTGGCTCCAGGTCTAGGGTGAGAAACAGTTCCTGGCTGTCGGGAAAACCGGTTTCTCCGCTTGCTTGCTGTGAGCTATCTACAACCTCCTCCTCATCATCATCTTCTTCGTCCCCAAAACCTGCTTCCGTATTGCCTCCATCTCCATTGAAGGAGTCAAACAACACGGCTGGGGTAGTGGTGGCTGAACCCCCTAAAATGGCATGCAGCTTATCATAGAAGCAGCATGTTTGGGGCTCTGACCCAGAGCGGCTGTTCGCCTCTCCGGTTTTCTAGTAGGCTTGCCTCAGCTCCTTCAGTTTCACGCGGCACTGCTTCGGGTCCCTGTTATGGCCTCTGTCCTTCATGCCCTGGGAGATTTTGACAAAGGTTTTGGCATTTCAAAAACTGGAACGGAGTTCTGATAGCACGGATTCCTCTCCCCAAACAGCGATCAGATCCCGTACCTCCCGTTCGGTCCATGCTGGAGCTCTTTTGCAATTCTGGGACTCCATCATGGTCACCTGTGCTGATGAGCTCTGCATGGCCACCTGCAGCTTGCCACGCTGGCCAAACAGGAAATGAGATTCAAAAGTTCGCGGTTCTTTTCCTGTCTACCTGGCCAGTGCATCTGAGTTGAGAGTGCTGTCCAGAGTGGTCATAATGGAGCACTCTGGGATAGCTCCCGGAGGCCAATACCATCGAATTGTGTCCAGAGTACCCCAAATTCGAGCCGGCAACGTCGATTTAAGCGCTAATCCACTTGTCAGGGGTGGAGTAAGGAAATCGATTTTAAGAGCCCTTTAAGTCAAAATAAAGGGCTTTATTGTGTGGACGGGTGCAGGTTTACATCGATTTAACGCTGCTAAATTCGACCTAAAGTCCTAGTGTAGACCAGGGCCAGGAAACTCAGAGTTAAGGGCTGAAACACCATCCTTAACTTGCCTTACTGCTAAAATCAAGTTATAGAGGTTTTGGTGGTTGGTTGGTATGTTTGTTTTTGCTCATTTTGGCATAGACACATTCTGATCATTTTTTCTTTCCATTTTATTCACAAAAAGAGAGGGACTTGGTTATGAAAAGGAACATAAAGGGTGAAAGCATACAAATGCTGTTTACCAAAACAGAAGTGGATATGGGGAGAGAATCCTGTTTAATATATTCAGTATCTGATCTGTATGTTGCATTTGTAGTAATAGGAGTCTAGAGGCAAGTCATTTTTTCTAGCAACTGAATCTGAGAAACTAATTCAACTGCTTAACTGCCACTTCGAGCATGCAAAAGCTAATTTGAGTTCTCTCTCTGGTTCTCCACCAACCAAAGCTCCATAGAAAGCTATCAAGTTATAAACATGACATCACTGGAAAAGCCCTCAGTGACTGAACATTTTATCTTCATACCCTAAGGCCATGACACTGCTTCCTGAAGTTTAGCCCTTTCATGGAAGTCCCGACCACTGCACTAGAACTATGCATTTTCACTAGAATTAGGGCAAACCACAGAGATTGTAAATTCAGTTTTATTAAGACCCAAGATTCAAATTCTTATCTCAAATTATATATGAGCCGTTGGAGATCTTCAGCCTTCCTTTTTATCTGTTAGATTTTTCTCTAGGGCCTATTACCATAATATCTATCTTGTTTCACCTAATTTAATCAGGTGAACACCTTCTCTCATACCTTAGCTTCGCTAATCTGTGAACTATCCTTGCTCCTTTATCTGCCCTATAAGGTCAATCAGTTCTCCAGCTGATCCTTTTAGCCAGACATGGTGGTTCTCGTTCTCCATTTCCCTCATGCTTTTCTTTTCCCTTCCTCCACTCTCCTCAGGCCAGTTTAATTTCTATTCTGCCCCCAAGATCCCTCATACTTTTGGAATCTGACTATAAATTCCATCCCAGGATGGCTAGTAGTCAGGTTTGTGAAGAGAGTAGGCACAGCAATTTTATGAACTTTATAAATACCCAGCTCAGTCTGACACTGTCTCTGGTACTGGAAGTATTTCTAGTTCACACTGGACATGCGCGGAGGAATTGGCAGAGTCACTCCAGTACGAACACCACTACTCTGCACAGTCCAATGCTTACAATCTATGCAAGGTAAACTGCAGTCTTCAAATATCACACACACTAGTGTTTCCCTTGGAGAATTCCTAGAATGTACAAAGCTTAAAGAAGAAACAGAAGATAAAGGAGAGAGGAAAAGGGAGGAGAAAAATAGTCCTGTTCTCTTATTTTCTGGTCCTAAAGAAGAAATTAATGGCAATACAAGAAATTTCTGCTTGTGGTTGTGCTAATTAGCCTGGTGGCTACCATGGGAGATACCCAAGCCCTGGGGTTAACCAAGGGAGTCTCATTTTCCAGGGTAGAGTTCAAGTGTCTCTTGGACTTGGTTATTTGTGAACTGGCACTGATAAGGGCACATACAATGTTCATCACACAGTGACATCTTATCTTAGATAGGGATCACTTTTAAAAATGCAGTGCTTGCAAAAAGTACCCGATTGACAGCCCTAGGTACTTGAGCCCTCTATCCTCTAGATGAGGCCAAATTTATAGTAAGGTTTATTCAGATCCTGATGCCATTTGAATCCAAACTCAGGGTCAATTTTGGTTGAGGATTTCAAACAAACAGGTCTGGTTTTATCTTTTTTACTATGTATAGAGCAAGTCTAGCATGGAGACTGGCACTGAAAGCTTTGCACGCAGCCCCACCAGATTGCCTGGACCTGATCAGAGCAAGTGTAAAGCAGGCTGTAGGTTGGTCTCCCTTCTGAGACTGCGAATGAGTATTGCGATTTTTGTTAACTGCTTGATCAGCAAAGATTGCTATTTTTCCTTTATTTAGGTTACCTTGAGATAAGCAGAAATACACTCTATATGGGGCTGCACTTTAGAATCACTCCAGAGTAGAAGCTAGTGTTGAATGCAGCTTTTTCCACATAAAGGACACAACAGTTATGCTCTGTGATCTACACTGGCTGCCACTTTGTTTCCACATGAAGCTAAAGGTTTTCACTAGAGCCAGGGGGGCAGGGCTAAAACTGAAACAGAGGCCCCAACACCCTTTCAAAAAATCAAGGGTGCAAAAGCATTGAGGGGGGACCTTGGGGAGGAGGTTGAGGGGGTGGAGAGCAAGTCCACTCCCCAGGTACTCCACAGTTGCAGCTCCAGTTCCTCAAGACTGGGCGTGGCTCCCTGATCCAGGCATTCTGACGTGGTGCATGGGATCACAGTGCCAAATCTGAGTGGCACTGTGACTCAGTGTGCCAAGTCATAACACCATTTGCTTAAATTTGGCTCTATTGTTCATCCATCATGATGGGGTTGGAGGTGGCCAGGCCAAACCTGAGTGGTGCTGTGCTTAGACAGTGACACTTAGATGACATACTTCATTTTTCTTTAGCAAGAAGAGGGGTGAGGAAATGTCACATGGTTTTGGTTGGTTTGTTTGTTTGTTTTTAAGGGAGTTTCCTACTCATTCTTCCATTGTGGTGTGTGTAGTTTCCCTTCCTTCCTGCCCCAGGGGAAAACCTGGAAAACCTTCCTTAACCAAGGATCTTAGGGGATCACCTACATGAAGTAAGATGCATCTAGATTTGGAGGGGACCAAGGGGCCATTGGAGCTGAAAATCCTGTTTCTAACCTATCTATTGCAGGGGGTTACCAAGAATGGATGGTTGATATCTTGTACCAGGATGCAGCATAACAGCCCATTGACTACTAGGGTGATTTAAGGAAAACTGGGGGGCTATTCCACGGAGAGAAAAGAACCTTCCAAGCATGGACTTCTCTGGCTTTCTAGGGACTAGAGGCTGCGCTATGTGTGAGTAATCCTAGGCATTTAAGCCTCCTGATTTATAGAGCCAAGGAGACACTCTATGCTGCCTTTCTATGGCTAGGGCTGCTCTTGAGGGGCTCTCCAGGACTTTGTCCATAGAAACCAACCCAGGACTCAATCCATAGCGATGCAGCGTAGAACGTAGCCATCGTAGCCATCCTACCCATCCATAGGTGCAGACTTGGAGCTCATGGACTTTAAGATCAGAAAGGACCATCATGATCATCTGGTCAGATGCAGGATCATTGCAGGACCCAAAACCTCACCCACCCACTCCTGTAATAGACCCATAACCTCTGGCTGAGTTACTGAAATCCTCAAGTCATGATTTAAAGACTTCAAGTTATAGTGAATCCACCATTTGCACTAGTTTCAACCTGCAACTGACCCATGCCTCAAACTGCAGAGGAAGGGGAAAACCTCCCAGGGTCTTTGCCCATCTGACCCAGGGCAAAATTCCTTCCTGACCCCAAATATGCTGATCAGTTGGAGCCTGAGTATGTGGGCAAGACCCACCAGCCAGACACCTGGGAAAGAATTCTCTGTAGTAACTCGGAGCCCTCCCCATCTAGTGTCCCATCACCAGCCATTGGAGATATTTGCTGATAGCAGTTGCAGATCGGCTACATGCCATTGTAGGCAGGCTCATGGTACCATCCACTCCAGTGGTGCTCGGTATTGTTGTAGCTATCTGTGTCTGGCTGCAGGAGCCTACAAGCAGTAGACAGGCAGGGACGAGCCCTCTCAGACAGGGATCCCTCTCCATCTACCATCAGCTAGGAGCAGCCAGAGCTTTGTTCCTGCCCGATGAGATGCTAGAGGCAGTCAGGAGCACAGCAATTCCTATGCTCCTAGAGTTTTTCCCACACTGCAGCCTTGTCAGGCTTAAGTTCTGGTAATTGGGATGTTTACTCTCATTGGTGTAAATAAGGTGATGCTTGGTTCAATATGCAAATTACAGCATTACATCATTTGCCTGAAAAATATCACCAGATTTCTGAACCTTCAAGGCACCATCTTAACGTGGTAATTTTTGCATAGTTCATTCCACATCATGCACAAGATTGAACTTAATAATGAAATCAGTTGCATGTGTAAGACACTGGCTAAGTAGGTCATGTTGCCATCTAATGGCTGGTCAACACAGAAGACCAGAATCTACTGCTGCTACCAGCTTAACAGTAGCTTCTTTAGTTCTCCCATCACAAGTCATGGGAGTTAGAACCAAGATTGTTAGCACCAAAATTAAACATCTATCCCTTCAACATGAGGAGACACCCCATTAGCTGGTTGCAGTAGTAGGCTGTTATCCAATATGTGGACCAGCCATTATACAGAATCTAAAACACTTAGGCGAGGTGTTGCATATCCATAGGATGGATGCACAGGTCAAAAATTCTAAATGTTTCTCCATTCCAGTTAAGATAAGTATGTGGTTCTGGGTCAAATCATGTTGAGGCTGCTACAATTATTGTCATTTCTGCTTGGCTGTGAGACTTCTTTGATTCTCATGGGGTCAAAAAAAGGGGGTGGGATAAAAAAAAGGAAAGTCATTTTCCTTGAACAAAGCAAGCACTGTGGTCTGACTTTTAAGTCCTTGATCCAAATTTAAACCCTTGAGCCAATGTTCCTTATTTATATGAACCTAAATGCTCAGGAAATCCTTAATTTGTTCTGGTTCATCATATTTTAAACCTATTTTTCATCAGAAGTGGTAAACATTTACCCAGTAGTCCTGGGGTGGAATATCAGATTCACCTATCCTCTTTCGGAACCGCATTGTTCTATGTCCATTGTGCAAAGAGTGGAAAATGGGGCCACATCAATGGTTCCAGTTGTTCTCTGGGTTCAGAACCACTTGAGTTCTGTTGGAAGATTACACACCTCATGAGGGCTGCCCAGGGGAGCTTGTAACTGCCATGAGCCATATTGCCTATGCTAGAAGAGTTTAGAACTTGAAGTTAGAGCGCATGGTAATTCAGGATGGGTAAAATCTCCACAGGTTAGGCTGGCAACATTTATAACTTCTGTGATACCTCAGATGTGTTTCTTCCTATGTTTTCTGGCTCTTACTACAATTTGGAGCATAGCTAATGGAGCTGGTAACTCTCATGAGCATCACCGATTAAATGCATGTGACGAAATACAAGGAAAATCTGTACAGCTGTTATACTCAAATTAGGTATTTTCCACTTTAAAAATCCAAGGACATTCATAGATAATTAAGTAAGATGATATATTGCCTTTTAAGAAACTATAACGTTCTAATATTATTTTAACATAAAAGCTAAATCGGTAGCTTCCTGGGCAGAGGCTGGTGGAGACCCTACAGAGGAGTCCCTAGTTAAAATTCTGTCACTAAATTGTAAATAAGGTTGGGATAAAACCAGGGTGATGTCATCGTAGGGGTCTACTACAGACCACCAAGTCAGGAAGAAGAGGTGGATGAGGTATTTTTAAAACAACTAACAAAATCATCCAAAACACAGGACTTGGTGGTGATGGGGGACTTCAACTACCCAGACATCTGTTGGGAAAATAACATAGCAGAGCACAGATTATCCAAAAAGTTCTTGGAATGTATTGGAGACAATTTTTTATTTCAGAAGATGGAGAAAGCTACTAGGGGGGAGGCTGTTCTAGATTTGATTTTGACAAATAGGGGAGAACTGGTTGAGAATTTGAAAGTGGAAGGCAACTTGGGTGAAAGTGATCATGAAATGGTAGAGTTCATGATTCTAAGGAACGGTAGGAGGGAGAACAGCACAATAAAGACAATGGATTTCAAGAAGGCAGACTTTAGCAAACTCAGGGCTTGTCTATACTGGCAAGTTTTGTCACCAAAAACTGGCTTTTGGCCTAGTTTTGGCGACAAAAAGCTTCCACCCCTGCGAGAGACTTTTCTTTTCCCCTCCCTTTATTGACGACAAACATGCAGTGTAGACACCACAGGTCCTTTTTCAATTTTATTGGCCTCCAGAAAGTATCCCACAATTCCCATGCTGCTGCTCTGGTCAGCAGTATGACCTCTGCTGCCCTACAGCCAGCCGACCTCTCCCCCTTGCAAGCCTCGGGAATTTTAAATCTCATTTCCTGCTTGCTGGCTTCCCAGAGGAGCTTCCCAGGTGAGTATGGCTGGCTATCGCACCAAACACGCTCCCACTTTGACCACCACTGAGTTGTTGGATCTAATCAGTATATGGGGAAGAGGAGTCTGTTCAGTCGCAGCTGCGAGTGACCCGGAGGAATCGGGACACATATGGGCAAATTTCTCGAGGTTTGTGTGAAATGGGCTATGATGGGGACACGCAGCAGTGCAGAGCAAATATAAAGGAGCTGAGGCAGGTGTACCATAAGGCGCAGGAGGTGAACCATCGCTCTGGTGGTGCACTTAAGACCTGCCGCTTCTATAAGGAGCTGAACGCTATCCTCAGTGGTGACCCCACCTTCATGGCTGATAGCCCCATGGATGCTTTGCAGGCAGCAGAAAGAGGGAGTAACCCGCAGGTTGAAATTCTGGATGAAGAAGTCGAGCTAGAAGAAGATGGGCGACCCCACTGGGAGCACCACGGTGGGACAGGCAGCCAGGAACTTTTCTCCACTCCAGAAGTGCTCAATGGGGAGCAGGAAACAGATGAGATGCTGGGTAAGTTGCTGTGGCTTGTGTAGGGAATCAAAAAGTGGGAGGCAGGTAGTGTTTTCTGTGAGCTACACATTGCCCTGTGTAGCTAATCTGCATGGCCAGGCAGGATGTCGATGGACATCAAGACCTGCAGGGAATTCTCCAGAGAGAGGCTCTGGAAAGTTTCAAAGGGGTACTTGTTAATCCTCTGCTGCATATTCCAAGGGATTGCAGCCTTGTTAGTTCCCCCATTGTAGTAAACTGTACTACGCCATTTAGTAATCATTGGAGCTGGGGCCAAAGCAGCACATAGCTGAGCTGCATATAGACCAGGGTGAAAGCAGCAAGCATTCAGAAGCTGTGCCCTGGTGTCTCTGATCACCTGCAGCAGCAAGATGTCAGCCAGCAGGTTGGCTGCCTGTGAAGAAGTGTGGGATAATTTTAGAATGAGTTCCCTGCAAGCCGTGACCTTTTTGTCCATACGCACAACCATCTTCCCCCCACTCCGAACACTGACCATGACTGGGGTGTTCGCGGAGCTGTGTGCCTACCTAGAGTCTCAGAGAGAAAGTGATTTCTACTAGCAAAATGCCCTTTTTACTAAAATGTTTCAATCATTTGCTGGAATGTAACAATCCCTCTTCTGTTCAGCACAGACCTTGAAGAACACACCACACACCCCCGCGGACTGGCTTCGGCAGGTAAGAAAAAACCCTAGGTGCAGCAAAGAAGACATGTTTCAGGAGGTGCTGCAGCACGATGAGAGACAGACCAGGGCACGGAAAGAGTGCTGGGAAGCTGAAAGGCAGGACAGAAAGGAGAGTGCTGCTTTTGCTAGGCAAGCGACAGAGCGGATGAGAAAAGTGATGGAGGATCAGACAGAGCTGCTCAAGTATTTGATACAGCTGCAGACTGAGCAAATCCATGGTCGACCTCCTTTGCAGCACATGCAGATGCATAATTCTTTGCCAATCCCCCCCCATGCCCAGACCTTCCTTTTCACTTCACAGCACTCCCAAGTTTCCCCATCACTCCACCCCCGCTCACAGCTTGCACAATAATAGCTGGAGCTACACACCGTTGTGAGGTTTTACCCTTTTTAACAATAAATAAAGGCTAAGGTACTTAATGGTACAGCGTTTTTATTCTGTGTCCACAAAAGCATACAGCAATCAATTCACTCTCGGGAACAGGCTTCTAAAGCATTGTGTTGCATGGATCTTGGGCCCCAAAATTGTACATGGATCCACCAGGAAAGCAACTCCAAAGCAGACATGTGTTAGTGCCCCTCATTGTCAAAGTGGTTCCTCAAAGCCTCTCCGATGTTAATAGCAGCCCTCTGGGCTCCTCTGACAGCCCTAGCATCTGGCTGTTCAAACTGCGCAGCCTCAGTGCTCCACACCTGCGCAAACACTTCACCCTTAGATTCACACAGATTATGCGAAGTGCAGCATGTTGCTATGACCACGGGAATATTATCCTCTGTGAGGTCTAGCCTGCCACTGAGACACCTCCAGCGAGCTTTCAAACGGCCAAAGGCACATTCGACTACCATGCGGCACCTGCTCAGCCTGTTGTTAAAACCCTCCTTGCTGCTGTCCAGGTGCCCTGTGTAAGGTTTCATGAGCCAGGGCTGTAAGGGGTAAGACAGGTCTCCTAGGATTACTATGGGCATTTCCACATCCCCCCTCACTGTGAACTTGTGGTCTGGAAAAAAAGTACCCACCTGCAGCTTTCTGTACAGACCACTGTTCCTAAAGATGCATGTGTCATGCACCTTTCCAGACCAGCCTGCACTGATGTCAGTGAAACACCCCCGGTGATCCACAAGCACCTGCAACACCATGGAGAAGTATCCCTTTCTATTGATGTATTCAGAGGCAAGGAGGTCTGGTGCTAAAATTGGAATGTGTGTGCCAACAGTCACCCCGCTACAGTTAGGGAAACCCATCTCTGCAAAGCCATCCACTATTTCATGCACATTTCCCAGAGACATGGTCCTATACAGCAGGATGCAATTTACTGCCCTGCATACTTGGAGTAATACAGCCCCAACAGTGGACTTTCCTACTCCAAATTGATTTACAACTGACCGGTAGCAGTCTGGATTTGCCAGCTTCCGCTCAGCAATTGCAACACGATTCTCTACCGAAAGGGTAGCTCTCAATCTGGTGTCCTTGCACCACAGGTCGGGGGACAGCTCAGCACATAGCTCCATGAAGGTTGCTTTACACATCCTAAGTTCTGTACTCACTGGTCATCATCCCATACCTGCATGACAATGCGATCCCTCCAATCAGTGCTTGTTTCCCTAGCCCAAAAGCGACGGTCTACCATTATGCAGCTGCTCTGTGAATGCACAAAGCACTGATAAGTTGCTGCCGTCCATATCACACTTGGGTGCCTGCAATTCATCCTCTGCTAACTTTGCGAGTAACTCTGCTGCCATGCACGATGTCCTCACGACAGCTAACAGCACAAAGGAGAGAAGTGCAGGATCCATCCCCTCTCAGTGCAGATGCTGGCACACACTTCAAAAGAATGACAGTTGAAAAAAACAGCACAAAAGGAAGCCAGAAACCTTTGGAGGGGTGGGACACACAGGCAGTGCATGACGGTACATTTTGCACCTCCTAGGATGCGCCACACTCCGCCTTCCCACAACACCTATCGATGGATGGTGTCACCAGGCACTGCGGGCTACATACCCACAGTCCATTGCTCTCACTGTTGATAAAGGTGCCCCAAATGTGGACATGATCTGTTGACAGAGGGAGCAAATGTAGACACGCGTTAGTGACTTTGCTTTTGTCGATTTTTTTTTCGTCATTGACATTAGTTTCATTGACAAAACTTGCCAGTGTAGACAAGCCCTCAGGGAGTTGGTAGGTAAAATCCCATGGGGAGCAAGTCTAAAGGGAAAAACAATTGAAGACAGTTGGCAGTTTTTCAAAGATACATTATTAAGAACACAAGAACAAACTATCCCACTGCATAGGAAAGATAGGAAGTATGGCAAGAGACCACCCTGGCTTAACCAGGAGATCTTCAATGATCTAAAACTCAAAAAAGAGTTGTACAAAAAGTGGAAACTCAGTCAAATTACAAAGGATGAATATAAACAAATAACACAAGTATGTAGGGACAAAATTAGAAAAACCAAGCCACAAAAAGAGATCAAACTAGCAAGAGACATAAAAGGAAACAAGAAAACATTCTACAAATACATTAGAAGAAAGAAGACGACCAAGGACAAAGTAGGCCCATTACTCAATGAGGGAGGAAAGAGAATAACAGAAAATGTGGAAATGGCAGAGATGCTTAATGACTTCTTTGTTTCGGTTTTCACAAAGAAGGTTGGTGGCGATTGGACGTCTAAAATAATGAATGCTAGTGAAAATGAGGTAGAATCAGAGTCTGAAATAGGGAAAGAACAAGTCAAATTATTTAGACAAGTTAGATGTCTTCAAATCACCAGGGCCTGATGAAATGCATCCTAGCATACTCAAGGAGTTGACTGAGGAGATATCTGAGCCATTAGCAATTATCTTTGAAAAGTCATGGAAGACAGGAGACATTCCAAAAGACTGGAAAAGGACAAATATAGCACGCATCTATAAAAGGGAAATAAGGACAACCCAGGGAATTACAGACCAATCAGCTTAACTTCTGTACCCGGAAAGATATTGGAGCAAATAATTAAGCAATCAATTTGTAAACACCTAGAAGATAAGGTGATAAATAACAGTCAGCATGGATTTGTCAAGAACAAATCGAGTCAAACCACCCTTATAGCTTTCTTTGACAGGGTAACAAGCCTTGTGGATTGCGGGGGAAGCAGTAGATGTGGTATATCTTGACTTTAGTAAGGCTTTTGATACTGTCTCGCATGGTCTTCTCATAAACAAACTAGGGAAATACAACCTAGATGGAACTAATATAAGGTGGGTGCATAACTGGTTGGAAAATTGTTCCCAGAGAGTAATCATCAGTGGTTCACAGTCATGCTGGAAGGGCATAATGAATGGGGTCCCAAAGGGATCGGTTCTGATCAATATCTTCATCAATGATTTAGATAATGGCATAGAGTGTACACTTATAAAGTTTGCAGGTGATACCAAGTGCGAGGGGTTGCAAGTGCTTTGGAAGATAGGATTAAAATTCAAAATGATCTGGAGAAATGGTCTGATGTAAATAGGATGAAGGACAAATGCAAAGTACTCCACTTAGGAAGGAGCAATCAGTTGTACACATACAAAATGGGAAATGACTGCCTAGGAAGGAGTACTGTGGAAAGGGATCCAGGGGTCATAGGGGATCACAAGCTAGATATGAGTCAACAGTGTAACGCTGTTGCAAAAAAAGCAGACAACATTCTGGGATGTATTAGCAGGAGTATTGTAAGCAAAACATGAAAAGTAATTCTTCCACTCTACTCCATGCTGCTTAGGCCTCAACTGGAGTATTGTGTCCAGATCTGGGTGCCACATTTCAGGAAAGATGTGGAAAAATTGGAGAAAGTCCAGAGAAGAGCAACAAAAATGATTCAAGGTCTAGAAAACATGACCTATGAGGGAAGATTGAAAAAATTGGGTTTGTTTAGTCTGGAGAAGAGAAGACTGAGATGGGACATAACAGTTTTCAAGTACATAAAAGGTTGTTACAAGGAGAAGGGAGAAAAATTGGTGTTCTTAACTTCTGAGGATAGGACAAGAAACAATGGGCTTAAATTGCAGCAAGGGTGGTTTAGGTTGGACAGTAGGGAAAACTTCCTGTCAGAGTGGTTAAATACTGGAATAAATTGCCTAGGGGAGGTTGTGTAATCTCCATCACTGGGGATTTTTAAGAGCAGGTTGGACAAACACCTGTCAGGGATGGTCTAGATAATACTTGGTCCTGCCTTGAGTGCAAGGGACTGGACTAGATGACCTCTCAAGGTCCCTTCCAGTTCTATGATGCTATGATTTCCCTGTCTCTGATGGAGTCAACCTCTCTCTGGATACTGCTAAGTCACTTGTCAGAGATGACATATTGCCAAGGCTCTTACAAATAATTGTAAAGAGCAATTTTTTGCCTTCAAAATGCACCATATTTCTCCAACTGTAAGGGTATTTTTAAAAATCCCCCCCAAAGAAATATACCTTGCCCTGAACCCTATTACAAATTCGACAGGCTCCTGCACAAACACACTATTTCAAGTTGCACAAATTGTATTGATCAAATAAGTTTGTATATTTTCCAGATCAATTAATATATAAAACTAAGTTCCTATGGCAAATGATGCTGCCTCCCACCTTCTTTGTAATTATGGAGGAGCACTTTTTCTAATGAGCAAACAAATGAGTAAATTCCATGCACCCTGGATCCAGAGGTGGGAACCCTTTGTTAAAAATGGCAGCACATCACTGGCTGGAAACTCAGAGGGTTGTAGTTAAAAGCTTCAACACCGAACACAATATTGCCTTCTACTCCCTATCTACCTTCCTCACACAGGATGGAAATTTTCACCAGTGGGGGGGCACGGATTAAGTCTGTCCTGTTGAGTATTTTAATTCCAGTCACAGGGTCATTATTTACAATTATGTATTTGTTTCCTCTAGCACCCATAATGCAATAGGCACTTTGTAAACATATAACAAGGCATGGTCCTCCCACCCCATGATTTTACGGACTAAGGCTCTGATTCTGCATACACACTGATGTAAGTGAACTTTATGTATGTGAATAGTCCCGTTGATGTCAATGGGTCTACAAGTGTGTAACTGCAGGAATAGTGCCTAAAACGCAGACCGTTTTAGAGGACAATATCTTCTCAGCCTTAACTTGGTCCTCACAGAGTATTTTGCCTTGGCATTATTATTCAGTCAAGAATCCACGTACTCCAGAAGCTGCCAACAAAGTGTGAATGTCTTGAAAAAAGGCATCCTATGTTATAGCCACTAATGGAAGCAATAAGAAGAAATATAACATGAATCTGCTGCACCGAGAGTAGCTGAACTTTCAGATATGTTTACTGAATATCAAGCAATTCAGATATAAAACCCTGACTGGCATGAGTTTGTTGTGGACAGTTTGATATTGATACATGTGAAGGTGGTGAATATGTGCTCCGAATGCTTTTGGAATACTTCAGTATGAGTGCTCTTGGTTTTGTGGTTATTAGATTTCCTTGCAGTACCAAAAGAATATCAACTTTGAAATCTAGCTGCTACTGAGGAGGGTCATGATGATCTGAGGAGAATAAGGTTGATGGTTGAAGTATATCACTGGAAGTCAGGAGTAGAACCCAGATGTCCTTGCTCTGCCACAGACCTTGGAAAAGACATCTAGGGGGATTCCATTACACCCTTGCAAAGCCTGAGACATTGGGCTTTAAGAAAGTGCAGAGGGGTCGGAGAGGGAAATTCACTCCCCTCAAACCTAGGAGGAGTGACTGCGGCTGCTGAATACCAGGCTCCCACCAGGACTGCTATTCCATCCTATAGCCTGGAGTCACAGCATCAGACCCTCCGTGGCAGTTCAGCGTGAGCTTGTGGATCCTTCCCAAGCCCATCCCCATTTAGGCTTTCCCTATCAGCTCAGACAGGACCAGCCAGGAGACACCCTTTCTTATGGCTGTCCAATCCATGTGGGTATTGTTACCTGGGGTTTTGATGAACCCAAAGCGCTTGGTAACTTTACTCTTTGCAAGGCGGTGGCAGGAAATAAATCCAGCCAATAGACAGTTGATGCAAGCAGGCAAACAAAAGTGCTTTCACTTTAAGCTTCTACTTTATTTATTCTCCAGCACTTACACATGTCCACAACAGGTTAGCAGAGCACCCCAAATTAACTCCAGATTCATATTTACCCAAGGTCTTCAGGAGGTCTGGAGTGGATTTCCACATCCAGAGGTGGTCAGCCTTTCATCTGCAGGGGAACTTGAGAGTGTCCAAGTGTCCACCGAGCTCAGGTTTCTTTTTACATTTTATTATTACATAGCTTGTTAATTTAAAAAAAAAAAAAAAACACTACTGAGCGGAAGTTAAGTGTGGTGTTTTCCAGCCTGCTGTATGTCACATAGCCATAGTTACCTATTGCCAGACATTCCATCTTGCAAAGCAGCATGGTTTGGCAAAAAGCTCAAGTCAGGAGGCCCCAGGGTCATGTTTAGTCCTCGTGGACACTCACTTCCCCGCTCCTTTCTTGGTCTGTTAGTTGTGCTAAGGCTTCAGAAATGGCCTTTCTAGCTGCTTTCAGCAATGAGCATAACAACTGGTATTCCAGCTGCAGGCAGGGGTCTAGGCATGTTACTGGGCTATCAGAATTTTCCCTCTCCTACAGTGCACCCATTTGGGAATACTGTTGTACCTGCGTAGAGTCCTGGAGAAGCCAATGGGGTTCCATATGGGTCTGCTCACCTATTAGACCAAGTGGAGCTCCATGTGGCTGCAGGGATCAACTGGTGCAGGTCTGATTGCAGAATATGGGTCTAAATTTGTGAGGCAACATCACTAGACCCTAGACTTCCGCTGCTTGCCCAGATAGTAGTGCCCCAGCACCACATTGCTCTCTGATTAAATTACTGTATCTATGCAGGCTTATGTTCTTGTAAATATATATGTAAATATACACACTTATTCCAAGTTAGTTATTATAGGATGTACTATGAAATGCTCAGTAGACAGATTTAAAAAAATTTAATCAGGATATTATAGCAACCTTTGAAAGTACATTTGTAAACTGGAATACATAAAATTATTTATGAATGTGCCTGCAACATGGTAAAACATCATATAATCATGTATAAACAGCAATTTCTATTAATCATTTCTAAATCATGAATAAAGTATTTATAAATGTTACCTTAACGTATTACCAAAGTTCCTGTGACAACCATTTTATAATATATCTAATGCCAAGCAGCATAAAATACTGTGCCCCCTGAAAAGAGTTTGCATAAAATCTCTTATATTCCTTAAAGATTCATTATTCATCCCCACTAGATTAGTCCCACTGTTCATACAAGCTGAGGGTCACTGAGAACTAGCTCCAGTCACTGAACATAACTAAAAAAAACACTTTCATAATGTTCAGAGGAATGATTTCAGACAAATGAAACAAAAATACTCCAGTGTGTGTTTTTCAAACTAGGTTTTTCCTATTTCTACAGCATGGATATTTCCTCTCTCTGATTGATATATTGCTTCTCATGTTCCCAAGGAAGACTTTCACCTTTTAAGCTATCTACTGTAGCTAAAAGAAATATTGCTTTGTAGCCTATATCAGCAGAGACAAATGTTTGCACATAATTAATATTAATAACCCCTTTTTGCAATACTTTCAGAAAATTCATCAAATTCCAGGCCCAAATGAAACAATCAAGTTGGCCAGACCAAAATAACCATATTTTTCTTCAGAAACTGAAAATAAAAAAATAGCAGCTGATGGATTTTGTCCCACAAACATCAGCAGTTAATGTGTATATAACTTGCACATACTTTTTTTGTAAAAGTCATCCATTTGCATTAATCCATCAACACTGACAGCTCCTCCAGTGCAATAGCATGTAGATCACACTCAGTGCAGAAACATAAATAAATTGATTAGTTCTGAAAAAGGTCCCCTTTATTTTTTTTAAACAGCTGGGATTTTCTAGTCAATTACCTTAAGTAGCCTTTAACAAATACTAAAAATGCCACATGTGCAATGAGAGAGAGCACTGATGTCTCCCTCCCTCTGTTCTGAGCAGAAATGGAACCCACACCCCAGCTGACTATTTCCAGATTTATGCCCAGTAAAAATAATTTTCTCTTCAGTTACCAAATGGTGTCCCAAGCACCCTGTGGAGGTCAGACAGTGGTGATAATAGAGACTCAGCAAAAAGAGCTGAAAATTATCCAGTGCAACCTTGGGCCTCAATCCTGCAAAGATTTACACGTGTGCCTGATTTTACGTACTGGTACGGAGTTGTAGGGGTCAGGGCCTTAGTATCATCATTCTGGCACCATCATGTAACACTTTTAAATTATTCATCATAAATTTTAAATTTGTCAATGTATGTTAGTTGCCTTATTTTAAGCAACTGGTTCAGGTCGCACACTAGGTAGGAGGTTGATCCTGCAGCCAATACTCACCTGGTAGTCTTCAATCACACAGGCAACCCTACTGAACGTCCAAATGAGATCATCGTGTGAGTGACAATTCTGTTGGTTCAAAACAGGGCCCAAGGAATCTGTTTTTATTAGTATAGGGGCGTTGTTTGTTTTCATATTTTTGTTCCCCTGAGAGCAGTAGCTATTAGCACAAGTGAGTATTAGTTAACAGGTTGCAGGATCTGGCCCTATTTCTTGAGCTATACCAATGCTAACACTCTGGTGCCATGATAGGGTCTAACCCTGCAACCATTTAAACATCTGATCAACTTTGCTCACTTGAGTAGTTCCACAGTATTTCTAATATGCCAGTCACTCTGTTAGTTGAACACCACAGACCCAAGTTAACAACTTGCATCATGTCTAACTCTAAAGAACTGTGTTCTTTCCCACTCCCCAGCTGCTCTAAGGGTTGTGTTTATAATTAGAAACATGAGTGCTGCCCTCAGACATACACAAAGGTATAAGAATGTTATACCCTGATCCTGCAAAAACTCATGTATGTGCTTAATGTTATGGATTGTGAGTAGTCCTGTTGTCTTCAGTAGGATTACTCATGGTGTGTACAGTTAGGCACATGCATAAATCTTGGCAGGATTGGGGCCTCACACTGAAACTTCTCCATCTTTGTTGAAGTCCAGCGCAACTTCCATTTGTAATTGTGCTCTCCTACTGTACTGTGTTCCCTACAGCACCATTTCCACTGATCCTACCCTTCTCCCCTCTCCCTCCTGTGCAGTTGCACACTCTAATTCTAAACCCACTGCTTAAAGCATGTGGAGAGGTAAAGGACAAGGTCCTCCAAGTTCAAAATGAAGGCAAGTTCTTAGTTTTTATCTTTGGTAGCTAGAAACTATGTGGACTGGCATATTAGAAATACCATTGTTTAAAATCAGGAGTGTCAAATACCCAGCCTGCTTGCTTGATTTATGGATCCCATGTGACATATTCAAATTCTGCACCATCTAAAGACCACATTTCAAGAGCTCAGCTCCCATTCAGGGTCCAATGACCAGAGTTTCAAAAGTGCTCAGGACCACCAACAGGCAGGAGGAATTCTGGCCTGGATTGAGGACAGTCCATAGTCCTAAATTTAGACTCTGGACCCTAATTAATATTGTAATGTGGGCCTCCTCACACAATGAGCCCTACCCCTGGTGTTGATATGGGGTTGCAGAAAGGAGAAAAGGGGAAGGGACCACACAGCTCAGCTGCCTGTTCCTCCTTTTAGACTTAAATTTGCCTCCAGATATAGCAAGAGCGACTCTATACTTAATCTAAATTATTTACATCTTGCATAACTGCATCGTGGTGCTAGACATTGTGCTTTATGCCATATTAAAACAGCCTAATGTTAGGGTGCCTTCTCTAGTCTCTGTTCTTAATTTGAGTCTTTTTGTCTCACATTTGGACTGGAATACAAAATAAACCCCAAGTCTCTGGTCCTGCAAAGATTTATGCCTATGTTCAGACACGCCGATTTCAACCAGTCCAGTTAAACATAGGTAGAGCCCTGGCTGGATTAGGGCCTGTCTGGCCTAATAAATCGGACATAAAACTTATCGACACCTAGGCATGCATGGTAAGCTCTGTACAGGGACAGGGCGCTAATAGAAGTGTTGTGTGGCGTTCTGACCAGCGAGTAGTCCGCGTCCCACTGCCGTTTACCGCCCGCATCGCGCAAAGGAGCCTACCCAGGGGTGGCCTAAAGGCACCGCTGGGCTGAGAAGAACCGCGGGTGTAGGCCACAGGGTCACTTTCCCAAAGGAGTCGAGCTGTAGCTCCCGCAAGCTGATGCTCCAATACATTGGCTCGTCTCTAAGGTGCCGCAAGTCCTCCTGTTCTGTTTGCGGAAACAGACTAACAGGGCTGCTCCTCTGAAACCTGTATTTAGTCCGCTGAGTATGGCTCCAGCCCCACCACAGGGAACGGAACTCCTTTTCTACTCGTGTGGCTGCTAGCCTGTTGCAGACTGCTTCCCCCCCACTTACTTCCACGCAGCCCGGCGCTTGTTCCACGGCGCCCGGGCTTTCTGAAGCGGAGTGCGGTGCAGTTGCAACCCTGAGACCCACTCCCAGGCCGGGAACTACTCTACCGAGCAGGGCGAGCTCGCGGACGAATTTCGAGCCATTTGCTTCTCGGAGCCCAGCGGCAGCGAGGTGACAGAAGGTGTCAAGGGGGCAACGTACAGGGCTGGGCGACAAGGCGTCAGCCACACCCAGGGGAACGACGCCCCCAGCCTAAAGCTGTGGAGCGCGGCATTAAAGCGAGAACAGCTAGAGATTGCCAGTGTAAACCCCCTTCGGCTTAGACGCCATTTAGTGCCACAATCGCGCCAGTCCCTGGGGGGGGGGCAGATTTTCTTTTGTGGCTCATGGGGAAGAATCACCCTGGAAAACAAGAACGTGGGAACGGCCCCTTCTTGTGTTCTCCGGCAGCCCCTCGGCCCCCCTGCCTCCGGAGAGCAGCGCGGAGCGGGCCAGGTCCCGGCTCGCCTCCGGCAGTTTTGATCTCCCGCATCCATTGCAGCGCTGCCCAGCACGAGCCGGGCTACGAAGCGACTTTAAGTTACATGACGCTGCTCGGAATCTCCCGCCTTCGCTGTCACTGGACCGGGCTCTTCGCTGAACGCTGCAATTGATCCGCAATGTCCTGCGCGGGACAGCGGGCAAGCTTCTCGGGCGCGTTCGTTCCTACAGATCGCAAGCTAACATCAACCAGCCATTCTCAGCCCCCTCCCCTTCCTCCCCCCCAGCCAAATTCTCGCCCAACTTTACCATGCAGTCTGCTTCTAAAGAATGAGTTTCCAATCAGTTACACGTGTAAACAATTTCCCTGTGACTCCTTCCAAAGATTCAAACCTTTTGCTTTCTGCTGATTTGACTGTAATTCTTTTTCCACTGAAGCGAGACAGTAATTGCTTCGGAGTGACTGCAATGGTTGGCTTTTGTTCTTTGTTTTTATTAAAACCTGCGAAAACTAAATGTTTGTCTTTAATACACTTCTATTTAAAAAAAAAGCCAACGGGTTACCTTAAAATGGGCGTTTAGGTAAGGTCAGAGAAATGTGCAATTCAAGGTCAATAACTATGCCTCGTTTCTCGAGTTCTTTTGATTTTATTATCGAATCCCATGTGTGGAATTTCTTAATAAACCAGACAGAGGAAAAATACCATTTAGAAAGATCTTTGTAGCAGTGTCCAAAGTTTACTGGGAGTTATTTTGCAGATTTCAGAGTAACAGCCGTGTTAGTCTGTCTTTGCAAAAAGAAAAGGAGTACTTGTGGCACCTTAGAGACTAACCAATTTATTTGAGCATGAGCTTTAGTGAGCTACAGCTCACTTCATCGGATGCATACCGATGAAGTGAGCTGTAGCTCACGAAAGCTCATGCTCAAATAAATTAGTTAATCTCTAAGGTGCCACAAGTACTCCTTTTCATTTTGCAGATTGTTCTCAGGAGACAAGTATAGTAGGGATTTGCCTTGAACAGTTCGGGCCACAATTTCAGAGATGTATTTTTTTTATTTTAAAGTCTTCTCATTTGAGATTATATTTCAAACGTCTCATTAGCGGGCCGTTCTCCCAGCCAAGATTATGTGTTAAAGATGTAATTTACTGCACGGTCACTTTCCTTTGCTATCAAAAGGTTGACTGGAATGATCAGTTATCATACACGCTTTAGGGAACAATATTTATTTTTAATCTGCATCAAAAATATCCTGTTGGAAAATAGAAAAAGTGGAACGTGTTGTCATATGAGATAAAGCATGCAATGCCTGTCGACTTGAATTTTAAAATACCTTTTTCTTGTCTTTGATTTTTTCTCCTGAAATGTTTTTCCCCTCCTAATGCGGCCAGATTCGGCTGGATTTTTCTGATATAATTCATAAATACAATTGGGTTTGTTTGTTTGAGAAAGGGAGAGACAATCATCAGCGGGGTTCAGGTTTGTCGGGGGGAATTTCAATGACATTTTTTATAATTTAACGCAGCTTAAAAGCAGTTTTGTAACCGATTGTAAACATGGTCTTCTTGTTTGTGCAGGATTTGTGCAAAGTATGTTCCTTACATTCCTATTACATTGGGACATCGATTACCAAGAAAGGTAAACAGGCTCACACTTAGGTATTCACAGGTTCTCTTTGTAACAGTTTGATTTGGTTTTCTTTATACTGTGTGAAAGGGAAGGTCAAATCTAATGATAGTTCCTTCCCAGTTCTGGACAGTTTTCAGCTTTGAACCACAAACCCTTTCCCAGTCATTGATATTATTATCTGTAGGAATCGGTTTTCACGAAGATGATTGCTGAATAAAATATAGCGTGTATGGGGAAAGCTGGCGTGGGATCTCAAATCACGTTTATACCAACCGGGCCAATGTTAGCAAACACAGTTTGCTCTTTAGCATCCAAAGACCAAACGAGTGTTTTCAAATATATAGGTGTGTGTTCATGTTTTTACAAATCAAAGGTGGTAGACGGTTATATTTGTTCTTGTTCTGATGATAACCATAGTGGCTTATTTGTTTAGATAATATATTATGTCCCTGCGCTGAGAAAATTATATTGGCGGCTCTTCTTCAGTTTAATAGGTAGTGGGAGAAAAGAGATTTTATATATACAATTTATTTAAGTATGACTGAGGGTTTGCGCTCCTTTTTCTCCCCCTTTACTTTTCTTCTCCAGGGCACAAACCTTTAAATGGCCATCAAATTAAAAGATGTCTGTAGTTTCCATGTTAACGCACAAAACGCTGAAGGAAAACAAATCCTTCGGGATGGGATTTATTCCACCAGCTCAGGAAACAATTTGAAATATGCTCTCCAAAAAAGTGACAGAGGTCCCTTCTATTAAAAGCCCCGGTGAGACAGATATACATGTGTGTTTGGTAAAAAGATCAGTCCGATGAGGAGCCCTCATTGGGAGCAGGACATAAAAAAAGAGCGTTGATTACCAAAGTTAGAAAAGCAAGGGAGCGATATATTTACCTGAAGCCAGCAAAATCCTGTCCAGGGATATAACTTCCCTTTTTAGGAGGGTGATTGGAGATTAAAGAGCACAGCCTTCTCCTAAACAACATCGGGCCATTATCTGAAGGATGGTTTGCTTGGGCAGATTCTGGTGTAACAGGATAATTAAAGAGGTGCGAGATAGCTTAAACAAACACACACACACACACCAACGAGATAGGATTCGGTAGAGAGATTCGTTTTTAGGATCATTATTGTGTTTTACAAACAGGAGATCTGCTAAATTATTATTTTTATCCTGATTATTGCTACGGAAATGTATTTTCACACGGGGTCTAACCAACGATTCATAACTCAAAATCGGAACACAAGTAAATCCCTAAGCATACAAAATTGTCACCCTTTCGGCCAATTCCTTCTGGCAAGAGACAGCGAATTGCACATTCTTTCCTTTAAATTTCGGTTTTCTAATGACTGCTTTAAATCTGGAACTACCTAAAGCCGGACTTCCTGGAACTGCGGCAGGAGCAGTAATGACAATAATACAGTTAGTTGGGTTAAATGATGTAAATATCTGCGCGTTGCTGCATTATCTCTTCCGGATCTGTGATCTCTAATGGAATACATTTCCGCAGAAGCAGGTAAAGTGCAGGGAAACCAGCTGTGGGCATTTGAGACGGGAAATTGACCAGATGTTGTAGCGACACACACAGAGATCCGCTGTCTTTTGTCGCGGCTGACTTTTGTCCTTCCCTCCTTGCAAAACAATATGAACGAAGAAGGGTGTTATCGCTAGGTTTAAATCGACGTGCAGTTAATGCAAGGAGCTTGCCCTTGTTAGTAACAGTGTGTTTTTCCTCCCGGTGTGGCTGGGGGTGGGGGGCGGGTGAGTTAGGTGCTGTTCACTTTGTTGTTGTACTTTGGGGAAATCTTCAGCAGTTCTCCCTGCCCCAACCGCTTTCTCTCGCGTTTGTTCCTCAGTACTTGCCTCTTAAATCACTTTCCAGGGTGACTCCTCAGAGGCTACCCAAAAGCATAGAAGCAATACATCTGGATCTAGGCATTCGGGGGGTCACTCTTACTTCACTTTAACGTCCTTCCGGGGTTTTGGTGGTAATACAAGTCAGATATTCCAGGAAGACATCTTTTGACTTTCTATAGCTGAATTTTTATGTGGGGGTGTCACACACGTGTATGCTGGACTGAAAATTCAAATAATGTTAATAAAAGAGCAGCATATTTCAACCGAGTGCCATTAGACAGGCTAAAATATGTAGCCTGCTAGCTTGTGGAAAATTCTTCCAGTGGACGTGGCTGAAAGTCCAGGGCTTAACATAGGACGGGATTCAACTTCACAAGGAACAATCCTGCACTGACAAAGGGACAGACTCTCACATAGCAGAAGTTGAGGTTCTGAGTACAGTGCAACACACTTCCTTTTCGATGCCCTGAAGTTTAACTGAGACCTTGTCCCGTGGGAGGGGAGACATACCACCGTTCTTTAAAAATAATAACAACTGGCTGTAACAGCCACACAAGAAGCGACTGCGAAGTTTACAATAGAGCAATGGCTGGTCAGTTTTGTTGGTAGCGACCCGTGTTCACAGTGTACAGATTTATCCATACGTGTGCTTGGAGTCGACCTCAGCTCACAAGTCAGGAGAGGCTGAGGGTTTCCGGCAACTCGCAGGATCAGGAGAACTGGGCTTAAGGTACCGAATTTGGGAAAGGCTTAGAAATGATGTGAATCCAGTAGACTTTCTTGGGACTCTCAGGAGGGAAGAGGGGACCTGAGAGAGCCCTCGCTCCTGCTCTTGTTTTAGGATATGGAAACCTCAGTTGAATCATATTGGAGTCCCTAGCGTGTGAATGATGAACACTGCCACGCTGCTGAGGTCTGGGGAAGAGATGGGGGTGCAGCAGCTGCCCTGGGGGGAGGAAGGTGGGAGACTAGAGCCCCCAGGACTCTAAGCATGATATATCAGGGGATCAAAAAGGCAGCGCGACCAGGGCAGGACTTTTCCTCCCGGCACACTGGTGTTTTTTCTGCTTAATACAGAACAAAGGAGAGGTGGGCACAGCCGCTGCTGGAGAAATCAAAGCAGGCGAGCGGTGACAATCCCACACTGTGTGCGTGTCTACCTGCCTCACGCTGAGCGTGCACGTGCCGCCCCCGGCTCCTAGGGCTACGGATGGTCTGAATGGGCATCACTAAACTCCTGCCTAGCTTGCCAAGCGGATTTGTGACTCCCGGATTTCTCCCCCTTTCTTTGTGCTTGCTGGCGTGTGTTTGGTTTTTTGTTGTTTGTTTCTTTTGTTTTACCTTCTTGAGCGAAAGAAAGCGCCCCGGTGAGCTGCTGCTCTCAGTCCTCATCCATTCCCCCATGATTGGTTGGTTGATCGCCAGCCACACAGATTCATGTCGATGGATTACAAGTCCCGAAAGGGAAGTCTTGAGTACTTTGGCTGCAGTTGTGTGAGACACTGATCTATAGATGCCAGATGTGCACTATAACCTAACCCACGCCTCCCCCGGGGCCTGATCCTGCATCCCATTGGACTCATCCTGGGCGCTCTGCTTGAGCGCAGGTTTTGGGCCCACGGTTCCACGATGTTAGCTGCAAATACTTGCCACTCTAATGACCAAAGAAGTGTCCGGGACCATCAGCAGAGATCTCTCGGCGCCCAGCGTCAGGCCCGGGCCTCCTTTGATCCTGACTGCGTGCAAAGAGTGTTTGCGATTCCCCGAATCCTTGCGCGCTTGGCTAATGAAACTGCATTCGCGTGTGGGTACATATTCTCGTGTGTGTGTGTGTGTGTGTGTGTGCACCCGCAACCTACGGACCCGGAGCGTTCAGCAACGGCAGGAGAAGAGGTTTGGATGGTGTGTGAGATGAGAGAGACTCTAGCCCAGCCCCCGCTCTATGGATAGGGCCTTTCAACCACTTGCTCTCCCAGCCTCCTGGGCTATCGCGTTGTCGTGTAGCTCAAAGTCTCGGATATTAGCACGTATCTCCCACCAGCTTATTTTGAACCGCGCTATTTATAATACGTTCACAATGCCAGATCACCGCAGAAATGTGTGTCTCTCTGTGTCTGGCTGTAGATGCGGGTGTGTAATATGGGCTGAGTTTGTGAGGTCCGGAGCACCAGCCGGAGACTGTTCCAAGTACAACCACACCCCCTCCAGTCCACCTCCCCCTTCCATTGCAAGCGCTAATTGCGGTCCTTCCCTTGCGCCTCTGTCTGGGGGTCCTGCCGAAGGCGCTGCTGCACCGGCGGACACGTCACGGGGCACATTTATCCCCTCCCCTCTCGCGGCGCTCCTCGCTTGCTCCAGCCTTCACCCAAGAATTAACTGAAGGTGCCACTCCAGAGCCGCTGGCTATTCCTGGAAAAGAGGAGGCGGAGGAGAAGGAGGAGGAAGACCTTAGTGTTTCGGTGCGTGGGAGCAGCACCGAAGTTAGGCTTTGGGAGAGTGGGGAATTTGCCTCCGATCGCTGCTGTGCGGTGCGCTTGGAGAATGCGGCTGTCAGCTCTTGGAAGGTGAAATAGCAAACCCTTATTTCTCCTGTAAGGTAGAGTCCTCGCTCTAGTCGCATGTCAGCGTGAACTAGCTCTCGCTTCGCATCGGCTTTTTATTTTTTCAATACGTGTCAAATAATAAAAATCTCTCTTTATAATATAAAAGCCTTTTTTTAACGAATTGCCTTGGCCAGCACTTGGACTTGTTTGGGTACTGACAGCCCTGAAGTGGCGCTGGCCTGGAGGAAAATGGATCCTTTAATGTAACTGTTTAGGAGAACCGGATTTAGAACACGGGCTGGAGCAGCGAAATCAGCTTGGCTGCTGCAGACCCTATTCCCCAAATCTCAGATGAGAGGTGAACGGGGCTTGTGCTAGGCAGAATTGAAGGCAAGTTCTGCACTAGTGGTCTAAAATACACACAGTTTGAGACACACGTGTACTGTGAAAGCATATTTCTCCAACACTGGTTACAAGACAAGCGGTCGCTCTCCTAGAAGGAAAAGCGAGCCTGTGGTTTTAGAGCAATCCCTCCTCACCGGCTTTGACTTTCATTTTATGCCTGGGCTGCCTTTCCAGCTTGTCTTCTCCTCTGCGCCTTGGGCTCTGGGACCAGATCCCTTTGCACTAGTTCATTAGAGGACAACCACCTTTTTTAAAAAAATTGCAGACTGTCTAGCACAATTATTTTCTGCTGAGCAGTTGCTTGAAGGCTTTGTTTTTCGGAGGGGGGAGAATTGCATAGAGCAGGAAATCATTCGCTAAACAAAGAAAAAAAAGGGGGGATATGCTCACTGTGAACGAGAAGATCCATTTCCAGCTGCAGCCACGGTCCTGGTTCATGTAGATCTTTCAGTCTCTACTTTCCAAGTGCGAGACATTTGCATTGCAGAGTCAGCCCAGAACTGCATTCTCCTGACCTGCTGCGGCTTGTGGCACGGAGGTGGTTTCCCACTCTCGCCCTTCTGATGCGTTGATTTTTGTTCTGTTTTTTACGAAGAAAATAGTATTAACGGTACAGTCAAAGTCCATGCTCGCAGCAGTCCGGAAGGATCGGGTCTAATATGCCAGTGTCACCCTCCTCATTGCCGTGCAAGAGCCGCGATGAAGGAAAAGTCCAAGAATGCTGCGAAGACTAGAAGGGAAAAAGAAAATGGAGAATTCTACGAACTGGCCAAGTTGCTGCCCCTGCCTTCAGCTATCACCTCCCAGCTGGACAAGGCCTCCATCATCCGCCTCACCACCAGCTACCTGAAAATGCGAGCGGTCTTCCCAGAAGGTAAATCCCTCGGCTGCTTCCGGGGCACCTGCTGCTTCTCGCAGGGCAGGAGCCTAAGGCAGGGGCTTTGCGGGGCGGCGGGGGGACGGGACAGCACACATTGCACACATCTTAGCAGTTACGACCGTCTGCGTTTCGAGGGTGCAAGGGGGGCTGAATGAGCCGCGACAGCAGTGGAAACGGTGGCTGTCTGTCCTTGACTGTTTAGACATAGCCACCCCTCCCCACGCACACCCCAGGCAGTCTCTGTGAATTGTATTTCCGATTGTGACCTGTGCCCAAGGCGCTAAGCAGGCAGGGGGCCAGTCGCCACGGGTTCAGTCGTATTAATCAGGCTTATTTTAAAGCTTAAATAATACCCCAGAGTTTGGAACGGGAATATTTGTAGGTCGCGTTGTGCGGCGCTGAGCCCGACAGAACCGGGAGGAGGGAAAGAAGCAGAGCTCCAACCCCGGGCGATGAGGCTGCTCAGATCTTGGGGAAATGGTGCCAGGCAGCTGACTAAACACAAAGCAAGATCTGTGCGTGGTACATTCTGTGATTTTGTTTTCTTTCTTTCCCTGTGTGGGGGTGGGGAGGGAGGCGAGGTTAGATCTGTTTAAATGATTGTCCTAATTTAGGACGCGATAATAGAAAGTGTAGAGATCAGACCTAGGCAGAATGGGGGGAGGGGATCCAGCCTACAACTAGCAGGTCAGGCACTTCATTGGTGAGGCCTAGAACCAAGAATACCTTTGGATAACACTAGGGACAAGTTGGTGTTTTGTCTTCACTCGCTCACATTGGAGCGAGAGTTGGGGGTGGGTCATGTGGAAAATAGGAGAGCACAAATTCACATGAAACTCACTTGCAAGAGGTAGGGACAGAGAACTCCCGTGAGAGGGGCACAGATATCTGAGAATAAATCTAACAAAAGGGACACCACAACAAGGGAACCTATTTCAAATATGTATGAATAATATAAATATAATATAATGAACATCAATAAACTTGCAGGTGTGATTTAAAAAAACAAACAAACCAAACATCACCTCCAACAGGCGCAGAGTGTATAAAAATTGCTACCAAAAGAGCGAGGGGTAACATTGAGCACACAGGACAGGACTTGGGGCTTAGTTTCCGTTCCGCCACACACATTGTCTGCTCAATTGCAGCGCGCGCATTGTGCTAACAGCTTTAAAGCTTGGTCCCCTCTCCGAGATTATTTTGATTTCGCCTCTCTCTGTTCTTCAACGTACTTCGTGCAGCAGCCTGGGATGTGCTCTCAACCCCAACCAAACAGCAGCAGCGAAATGTCAGCGCGTCCCGAACGGATACATAGAACTGGTTGCGTTAGGTGGCCCGGCGCGAATAAACCCCTGGCATGGTGCATTGGTCTGGAGTCCACTTGTCAGCAGGGTGATATAATTAGTTACATAGCGCTGGGACATCTGCTAGAAGACCTCCCCCCTCCCCCCGCCGTTACTAATTGCATGGGAAATTGTTTTCATTCTCCTGGGGGGAGGTGTCCCCGGCGGGTGTTTGTTTCTGAAAACGCAGCATTTACCGAGCTGTATGAACGCTGCCCAGTCCACCTGCCTGCAGGGATCCAGCGCCCAGCACAGAGCTCAGCATTTCTAGCCTCGCCCTCGTCTTTTGCACCCACGCCAAACCCTTTAAACGTTGGAATTATTCGGCACAGCACGGGGCTGGCAGCGAAATTAGCTGTAAAAAAAGTGTCATAAAAATTCGCATCCGTAAGTAGACTAATAAACCCTCTTTTGTAAATGAGCGGCAGGTTAAAGATTTCATCTTTGGTTGTTAATGATCGTGCCCCGCTCCTGCAAGAGCCGGGGAGGACCCTGGCTCGGACCAAATCTCCAGTAGGACTTTTTCGCCAAGGGAGTCTTTGCTTGAGCCGGGGCTGTAGGACGCGCGGCCTTTTTCAATGAAATTGAAAATCTGCTGCGAAATGAGAGATCTGGGCAAAGATCGGAGTCCGAAGCAGTTATGGTCCCCTACTCCCACTGAGCAGCGCCTTCCTCCAGAGCGGGCGCCATTGGCTTCATGGGGATACGCGGGCCTATTCAGCTGGGATAAAGGGATCCGAATCTGGCCCTTTGGCTCTCGCGTGTGTGGAGACCCCAGTCTGCTCGACTCAACCTTGAACACCGTGTCCTTTAAAGGGAGAGCGAACAATGGACATAAAATTTGAGATTTTCCCCTCAGATTTTTTTAAACCAAACACTTACTCCAAAAAATACCAACCCCCCCCCCCACCCACACACCCCTTCCAAACAAATACACACTTCAAATGTTTCTTTCACTGAGCGGAAGTGGCCAGTTGACATACATTGTGTGGGGCCGTTTGTAATATGTCATGTTGTATGACCACTAAACTGGATGAGAGAAATGAAATTAAATGCTGGATAAGATTCTCTAGGTGGTTAAATAAACCCAAATCTCCTCCTTTGTGATTTGTTTGGCCTGTCTGGACAGATGATGGGGGAGGAGAGGAACAATTAGCATTCCAGAATGAAAAGTCTGTTCTTCATCTCAGTGTCTAAGGAGCTTATGAAAGGGTTACAAATGAAAAACGAGAAAAGCTTTATCAGCTACGTCAATAATTATGAGCAATGACTACTTAGTGTTACCTAAAATCAATCATTTTGTTTAAACGAAAGGGTTCTATCAAACATATAAAATAAAGACATTTACCGTTCTAAGAGTACTAACACATCCCAGTGCTTTGGTATATTGCTAATGACTTTCGCAAATTTAAGTCATTATAAAAGTCCCGCTTAAGAAATATCTTGTAGTAATTTCGGGAGGGTTTCCCAATTTTCGATCGCATGTTTCCCCCCCAAAAATAACTAAATTACATATTTAGAAATACATACGTTGAGATTTCTCTGGACAGGGTCATATTACAGGTTTCCCAGACAAAACTCTCCTGTTGAACAAACTGTGTCAACGAACTGCAGTTCACTTTTTAAGAACACTTAAAAACCAGAGGATGAAAGCCTTGCGAGTTTATATACCTAGGATGGCAGTGTCTTATGCGTAAATTCTCTTCAGACCAAATGACGGTGTGCTTCTGCACTCCCCATATGCTTATGAGTAATTTTAAAAATACATATGACAAACGTATTCTTTTGCCATAAATATTGCATAATTATAATGAAAACCATGAACACTGAGAATAGTATATGAAAGACGAAGTGAATAATTTACTCCTGTGTTTCTGAATATATTTTTTAAACTCATAGGGGGAGAGCTGTTGGAAAGTGATAACTAAATTATTTCAGCCATGCCCATTAATAAATTGGTTCAACTTTGGAAAGTTTCAAGCTGGGAGCTACGCTCTGCCAGACACTTGCGGGGAAGTGGTTGGGACATAATTCCTTTCACTATCAATAACTCCCTTCATAGTTGGGTATCTTTCCTCAGGAAAGAGCTGATGTTTCTGAATTTGTTTTTTATATAGAAAATTATAATGAACTTCTCCCTCTCTCCCTGATATTTTCCCAAATAGCATTATTTAGTGGCCTTAGTCAGCAGAATAGAAATACCTTCTTTTTAGAGTTAGCGTTACAGACAAGTGCAGTCTGGGATCAGTTCCCCAAAGTGAAACAGAGCCTGGGGAGCTATCATTTGTTGATCTCCGAAAGCGCCATCATGCATATTTTCTGCTATTCAATATTTTGCTGAGATCTTGGTTTTTTGAGAGGAATAGATGATGTGTCTGCAGTCAGTATTTTAAATTCTCTTGTAACAGAAAATTACTTCAAGGTTTTGCAGATGTCTAGTGACGCAGTGTGCCCATCAGAGATCATGTGTCTCCGAGATATAAATATTAGACACATGGCTACAAACTGTACTTGATGTGATTTTTTTCATCCGCCTTTGACAGACAACCAAGATACCTTTAGGGCCAAATCCGCATCCCATCAAAGTCCATGGGAATTTGCTGTTCACATCAATGGGAACAGAATTTGGCCCAGAGGAATATGTCCTGGCTAGAAACCAGCTTCCTTTTATCCTGCCAAAATTTCTAAAAGGTGAATCAAATCTAGAATAACCTATGTTGAGATATATAATTACGTTGTAAATACAAGAGGGAAAGTGCACTACACCACTTTCCGATGTGTGTAAACATCCACTTTTAGGACTGAATGATCATCTTCGTGACAACACGGAACCAGTTTTGTTTCTTTAAACTGGGGGAGGGGAGGGGAGGGGAGGGGAGGCGTAAGGGGAAGAGACGTCAGAAGTCTGCAACCTAGCTGCTAAACCATCGAATTTCTACTACATTTGATCAGAAATTATTGTCCAGCTATGAAACTTGCTGAGTAGGCCAGGAAAAGGGTGGGGTTTTAAAAGCCTCGGTAGCTAACGGTTTAAGAACGCCCTGGCACATAGCGTAGACAACTTTTAATACATTTTTAAAAGGTGTCCGCGGTTGTGAGGCATCCCTACGCTCCCCTAGGCTTTGGGGCTTGAGGCAATCCGAGTTCCCATCCAACCAGTTACTGTATGTTTAGAAGATGGACAGTTTAGTCTGGGCCCACAGAACGCCCCGCGGGAGGATCCGGAACAGGCCCACCGAAGTGAGCGTGAAAGGAGAGTTACATTCATTAAACCTCTTCTATTCTCCCAAAGTGCTAGTCTTGTAGGGTATAATTTCGTGCTTCAGTATGGTATCTTTTTTCCGTGTGGATTTGCTCTGACCTTCAAATTCTGAATTAAAATCCAGGAGACAGAAACATAGCGTATATCCCTACACCCAAGCTCTGTAACGTCATCCTCTGTCGCGTTTTGATACTTTGCCAAACCATTTATTACTGCAGAACAAAAATACACTAGGAGATATTTTTGGTGCTTGGCTGTCAATACGTTTTTCCACAAATGAACAAATAGAAGTGTGTGGGGGGAGGTGGGGGGGGGAAAACCTATTGTTGAGTTGAAATTATCCCATCCACCAGGTTATGGCGCTGAGGTTAAATTGTGACTCCACGCATTTTCAAGAACTAGCTTTAACACTGCGGATTTATTAATGATTAAACCAAAAGGAATGAGCTGCTTAATAAGTGACTCAAAAATGTAGCGTATGCTATTCCTACCACTACCGAAAAACAAAACAAAAGCCTGGGAGATAGTGTGAATTTTTCTTTTATTTCTGTGCTTGGCATCATGTCTTAACAGTAAAATCTGGAACCTATTGCTTACTCCTATGAAAAGACATTTTAATAATTCTTTAAAGGGCATATACATATTTTCTTGTCCTCAGTGTATTTAAAATAGAGCCAGGAATATAACGCGGGTTGAACTGCAACAGTTTCAACTCAGTATTTTTCTGTACATCTGCGACGTTTAACATTCGCTTTAAAGGCTACAAACACTGCTGAGAGTGAGCCATTCATGAAGCCGTGTGTGCCTATGTTAATAGTAGTAGATGGTCTTAAAGGGTTTATTAAAATAACAGGCGGCATTAGGGCTTCCTTTGAGGCTTGCTCTAAATGTAAATCGGTGGCATTTAACGATCACTGGAATGTTGGAGGCATTCATAACTGGGAAGCAGTCACAGGTATATGGGCTGCTTGCAAGAAAGATATGGGAATCGGGAGCAGATTAGAATAATCCAGGGATTTTAATAATCTCCTCCATCATTTCTTAGCAGCTGGACTTTTCACATCAGCGGCAAGACGCATTTCAGTTTCCTCCTAGAGCCAATCTGGATGGCACGATCGTCCGCAGATGATAATTATGAACTGTGGTTTGTCTGTTTTGCCCTTGTTGTGAGTGAGACTTTCAAATATCTCGCCACACTAAATGCGTCTAAATACTGTCATTACAGGAAGGTTTTTCTCTCGCTCTTGTTTGTGATTTGGAGCGGGTTTGAGTCTGTGGTATAAGTTTGTTGGCTCCAACAAAACAGTCGGTTTGGGCTGGGTTTTTTAACATTTTTTTCTCAAGAAATCTTAACCCCGACCGCACTAATATTTCTGATACGTGACTTAAAAATACAGCTAGAAAACAAGTGGATCTCTTAATACATATTTAATAGATCTAAAATAATTTGCCATATATACTTAGAGTTCCAATCCACTACTTGAACAGGAGTCTGCTAGTCCTAGACAAAGGCCTGTATCCTTTCCTCTTACTCGGCCAGGTCCTAGCCACCTCCAAAACACAACAAACTTAACACAGCTAAGAGTGATCGAGCTATTGAAGGACGCGGTCGATCTAATTCTGTCAAGTGTCGTGATAATTTATGTGCCAGAAAGTCAAGATAGTTTCCCCCTACTCCATTAGTGCAACCCCCCCCCCCCGGTAGAGTTAAGGTGAGTGTGCAGACAGTATTTCAGCAGGAGGCGACACAACTGCTGAAATTTCAGAGCCCCGGGAGTTGCTATGACTTGGAGCAACGCTAGTTTGCAGAGGTGAGAAATGCGTCTCCAAACCCGTGTGTACCGATTCCCAACCCGATTTGATCAGCGCACCTGCAGCTATTTCCCGTGTTCCAGAGTCGAGAATAGGGTCGGTGTGGGTCTAGGCCCGGTCTTGCCCCCAAAAAAATCAAAGGGACTTTACCATTGACTTCAGGGATGGGTCCCAAGTGCCACAATAGCTTCAGTGAGAATTTTTCCCGTGAGAACTGCGGGATCGGGCTAGGTCCTGTCTCTCTGTTGGCGTATGTGTGTGATCACAAGAAACCTCACAGCTGAATTATTAGGGTCACCATCAGCATCTCCAATGCAGGGAGAAAGGAAGCTGGGGGGGCACCTCCTTTTTTGTCTCTTGCAGTCGGATGGTGTGGGCTGGTTTGCCGCTCTCCTGCCTCCTGTATAATTGCAACGTGCCTTTCTCCTTCATAAGCTGTTTGCAAGGCCAGGGGAGGATGCCCAACAGCCAGTGAAATTCCCCCCGGAGAGAGAGCAATGAAATCCCAATGTTTGTAGTTGACCCAGGTTCCTTTAAATTAAGGCTATTGAATAACGCGCAGGATCGTGCACTAAAGGGGAGTGAGAGCACAAAACGGTGGAGACACAAAGGAAACACTCCAAATTACAGGGCAATCTGATACTTATGGACTACTTTACTGATAAGTAATTCTTTTAGCAGATTTCCAAACAGAAAAGCTACTGGTTTTTTTTTTTTGTTTAACCTTTTCTTTACGTAAAATGCTTCCAGATTTTGTTACAATTTAACCCATTTTTTTCCTCTGAAGACTGAGAAATGCCACGAGGTGAATATTAAAATGTCTTGACAAAGTTTGAGATGTCAGATTAAGGGAGAGAATCGTGTCCATATTTAGTAATAAAAGGGAGGGAGCATTTTAAAATGAGAATCAGACGCCGTGGAGTTTCTCTATGAAGTTCGTTCTACTTTCAAGTGTCCTGCCATGTGATTTTTTTACCTCCCCATCGAAAACAGTCACCGTAGGACTGTCAGTTGTCCAGGCGCCCCGGCTAAAGAAAATCTTCAATGCGTGGGAGACAAATAGAACCGCCAGTTGTTACTTATATTTGTCTTGGGGTAGTAGCGGGCAAAGACCCAACAAAAATTGAAGCTCCAATGTGCTAGGTACTGGAGGGACACTCCATCACACTGCATTCCCAGCACACGTCGATTAAAATGAGAAAAGAATGCAGGAGAACCACGATTAAGATCATGAGAAAGTGAAGAGAGCCCTCTAGTTAACATTTATAAAGAGATGATGCCACTTGTCCGAAACATGGCTGTGTGGCTGTATAAAGGAGCTTTGGAGAAGCAAGTCAGAACTCAAACCTCCGGGACAAAGGCAATACAGCTTAGTTAAAAAAAAAAGCTAGATATTTTCTCTGTGACAGTCTGCTTCACCATTTGCTTCCTGTATTGGATAACAGACTACTTTCGGGTTCAGTTTGTGGCACAGAAATGTCCGGCTCTGGAATTCAGTCTGGATTGGAATTTCTTGGCTTTGTGAACCTCTCTCGCTCTAGATAAATGTCTGACCTTAATTGATAGAGGTAATCCCATAAATTTAAAATCGAATGGGGAACAATTTGCCACCCCTTGATTGTTGTTAAAAATGTTAAATATTTGCCAGAAAAAAAAATCCTCCAGCTGCTCAGCTTTCTCACAGGTAAATATGCAATATACATCTTAAAAGCTTCCTTAAAAATGACTCCGTGAGAACTGCGCTATAGAATATTCCTTTAAAACCAGTCTACAAGCTCGTCATTTGGAACCATTCAGGTCTATTAAGTAATCACACATTGCATTTCAGCAATTTACAGAATGCTTACTTTGTACCAGCAGCTCCTTTGGCTAGGTCCTGCCTAGTGAGTGAAATGTACAGTGTTTACTGGTTAGACAGGAATAGCTCCTTTGAGTTTATTGCCTCCATATGCACCACTCACCTACAAACCCATCTGCACGCCTCTAGGAAGAGCCGTTCATGTGCAGCGGTCCCTTTTTCAGAATTTCAGGTTGTATTCGCTTTATTCCCACCTTTGAAAATAATATTTTATCGACTGATTAAATGACTTTAAAACAAGGAAAAATATTAACGAATCCACTAAATGTATTCAAATTCGATATAATTTTTTAATGGCGAAACCGATTTTAAATTTCGAAAAGAAAAAAAAACTGCTGGAGAGAGATTTTATGTTAATAGTGAGTCTGCGCTAGAAGGCTCCGCTAAAAATAATGGAAATACTGACATGACATTGCTAAAACTGTAACTGTAATACCAAAGGACACAATCAAATACACCGCTAGGCATTGCTATATTGGAGTGACAGTTGTTCACACACCATTATAAAATCCTCTCTATGACTGGCTTAAGGAACAAACCTGCTTTGTACTTCAGTTAGTCAGGAGACCGCTTAGCCATGAGTAGTTTTTAAAAAATGTATCTGTAACGTTATGAGTGAATTCGTTTGATTGGCTCAAGGTGACTTTATCATTTACACTATTAAAAAGGGCAGTCTGTATAGCAATAAGATAACTACTAACGCTTTAATTTAGTATCATCTTGCCAAGGAAAATTCATGTTTCTGTGCTCCTTTAAACAGCAGATACTTTCCACTCAAGAGAAGGTTGCATTTTAGCAGAGAAAGATGGGAATACTTTATGTAGCAGTGGAATTTGTAAACGTCTGTAAAGTGCTTTGATATAGAGGAAAGCAGCAGATGAATGGAAGCTCTATTTATTAAAAAATGCATTTTCACACTATAGGGAAATGTATCAAAATATAGACAGATACCCCAAAGCAAAAACAGCCTTTCAAGGTAAAAGTCTTCTGCCATTCAGTTTTCTGAGGCATACACTCAGGCAACTCCGATGGCTAATGTGGATGTTCAAAGAAGACATACCTCTTGGACTGACTGGATACACTGAATTATTGATATGGCTTCTTAGCACAGGAGTAGCAGAAGGATGACTGAGTTATAGGAAGGTCAGTGGTAGTGGTGGAAGTGGAATAAGCACAGTCATGTCTTGAACCATTGTTTATTAATATTGGTCTTCACTTGTATTAGTAGGGTCTAGGAGCCCTAGTCAGGGGCCAAGACCCATTGTGCTGGGTGCTGCACAAACCCAGAACAAAAAGACAGCCCCTTCCCCAAAGAGCTCACAATCGAAGTATGAGGTGGGGTAGCAGGAGGAAACAATGAGATAATATTGGTCAGTAACACCAGCACAACAACTGCCTCACAACTTTTTAGGTTTATCCTGACCTTCTCACCCTCTCCCTTCCCTCCATTCCCTTCCTTGTCTGTCCTGAGCCTCCCCTTGACTTGGGGTTTGGCCCAGGCCTCTGCCTGCTTCACCTGCAGCCAGTCAGGCAAAGCAAATGGAAACCCAAGCCATTCCCTGCTCAGCCTTTAGCAATAGACAGTGACAAATAATTGCCCGGAGGAGGGGAGGGGAGAGAAGAGGAGGCCGCGCTGAGAGCAGGGGCCCCGACAGCACTATCTGATTCGAGGGCCCCATGTGTCTCCTTCAGTGCAACAGAGGTGGCCCGGCCCCAGCCCGTAGCAGTCCTGACATACGAGTGTCCCTTGCAAGTGGTTGTGTGTGGAGCGGGGCCAGCGGCTACAGAGAGGCGACGTCGTGAATTCACCTTAGCTTGTGCGAGCAGCATGGCCAGGCAAGGCGGCAGGGGCAGTGGGGGCTGCCTGCAGCGTCTGCCGGGGCTATGGGGCGGGGGGGCACTTGGCCGCAGTGACTGGGTGACTCCGGACAGCGTCAGCCGCCTCTCCTGCCCCGGCTCGGGGCGTGTCTTTGCACCTGCTCTCTAGCGCCGCCCTCGGGGTCCGCTGCAGGGGGAGATAAGCGGCCATTGGCCGCCGCGCCTCGCCGGCCAGCCGTGTTATTGTTCGCGCCGGGGAATGAAATAAATGTCTGGGCGCATCGTAAATAAAATGGCGGAAGAAACACACGCAGGCCTCTCCGGCGAGCGCGGGCTCCACCGCGGGCCGCAGCG
Source organism: Lepidochelys olivacea (assembly GCF_965140295.1). Taxonomy (NCBI): domain Eukaryota; kingdom Metazoa; phylum Chordata; order Testudines; family Cheloniidae; genus Lepidochelys; species Lepidochelys olivacea. The sequence goes on along the minus strand of NC_140411.1, from coordinate 164,264,847 downwards.
AGGCCCTTCGCTTTGCAGAGCCGCCTGGGTGGCCCCGAAGCCGGGGGCTTGGCCGGGCCCCTAGGGGCAGCGAGGCTGAGCAGAGGCTGCTGCGGGCCCCTGCCGCGGGGTTGCTCGGCCCGGCCCTTTGCTCAGCCTCGTCAAGCCCCGTAGGTCACTGCTGCGGGTTAAGAGGCGCTCAGCAGCTTCGGCCCCCGAAGCAGCCATTTCCCACTGTCTTTACCGCCACCGCCCGCCTTGCAGCCGGCGCCTCCGGGGCGGGGCGGGCGCAGCGGCCTCGGCGGGAAAGCGGCTCCGGGGCCGCGCGGCTCCGTCACACTGCCCGCCCGGGCTGCGGCCTGGGGCAGCCGCGTGTGCGCCAGTGACACCCCGCCCCCCTGCGGCTTCCCCGAGCGGCGGCGGCGGCGGCGGGGGTGCGCCCGGAGGGGCTCCGGCTTCGATGGGGGAGCGGTTACAGCCCCCTTGGAGCACGGGACGATCTGGCCGAGGGCGAGGACGTGGGGCTTGTGCACATAACGAGGAGCCGGGCGCTTGTCTGCCTGGGCGCATCACCCACCCAGTGCATTGGCCATCAGTCGCAGAGCAGAGTAACGCAGGGCTCAGCCCTGCAGCCCCCCCGCCCCGCTGCAGGTCAGGGGCTTTCTGCCGGGTCGGGCCCCCAGAGCCCGGGGCCCGCGTTACCTTCCAGCCCAGGCGCACTTGAGTCGCGTGGGGAGACACGGGCTGCGCGGCAGCTCCCGGGTTTGACAGCGGTGGGCCCGCGGCGACTGTCCGTCCCCGGGCGCAGCTGGGCCCTGGCTGGGACGGGCCGCGGGCAGGGTACCTGGCGGGACTGGAACTAAAATGGCATTTTAAGGCGCAGGAGCGCGCGCCCCCCCCCGCCCCAGCAGGCTCAGCTCGCCCCGAGCCTGAACCCCAATGTCCTGGCGCTGATTCGCCGACAGAAAAGCCCACCTACGCCCTCGCGGGGAGACGTGCCCTGGTGTTAGCGTCCTGCGGCCCGGCCAGCCCCGCAGCCAAGGGAGCCGGGGACACGCGCGGCCCCGGAGGCTCATGCCCATCGCCGAGTTTCTAACTGACCTGTCGCTTCTTTTCCAGGTTTGGGCGACGCCTGGGGGCAGCCGAGCAGAATAGGGCCCTTGGATAATGTGGCTAAAGAGCTGGGATCTCATTTGCTTCAGGTAGAAGATGCTTTATTCGAGTTTTACACGCTGCATTGGGATTTTTTGTGACTCTGTGTGTAATCCCCCCTATCGCCCTCCCAGCCTAGTTGTTACATGCAGCCTTTGTGAGGTCATGCTGTTAACACAACTTAGAGCCACGATTTTCTTTCAGCTGTTCAGGGGGAAGCCAGTCCTTTTAATTTTCGTTCTTTGATTTTAGCAGTACCAACAGCCTACATTAATAAGAAGGGTTTGCCTGGTAAGCCTAGTCCAACAATTACAAATAAATCCTCCCACCCTGCACACACACTAAGGAATCTCTTTTGGTACTACAAATGGCCCCTGGTGAATTGCAATGTGGATTGTATTTACTATCAACAATCCAGTCAGGGTGTTTTTGTAAATGGGAGATCATAGTTCTCCACAGATTGCTCAATAGGGAAAACCTTAAAAGAGCGCATGGCTCCTGCAGCAGGAGGTGAACATCTGGATTAGATCTCCTATTTAGTTAGCACCTGAAAATACAGTTGTTCCAAATCCTGTTGATCTGCCCTGAAATTCTTCTGCTCCCCATGTGGATGTCCCCATGCAGCAGAGAATTTAGGGAGCAATAGTTGGGCTGGGGCACCCAAAGGGAGTTTTATGTTTGTAACCTTAATGGAGGGCGGACTTTCCCCCCCCCACTTTAAAGACATAATAAATTGTAATTATTTAATGGTCAGTTTTATTGAGGAAGGTTAATATTTAGTCACATAGCTGTTTTTAAGTGTACACTGGGGTAGTGATTAAATCAAAAGAGAAACTCAGCCTGGGATCCCTAAGTATTGGAAACTCTTTCAGAACCTCATTCCTAACGTAGTCCACTGGCATTTGTGTCTGTTGAGCTGTGGGATTTTAAAGGTGCATTCAGAAAATTTGTCACTCTATTTTCCATGCTATTGTATTAATTCTCCTTATTGTTTTTCTAGTTTGTATCAGAGTAGCCTAAGAAGTAGGCAACATTGATACAATTCATATGACTAGAGTTGAAGCGGACAACTTCTAGTGCAGTGGATTGTAGCTCACTCTTGTCTTTCATTCCCACTGTTTTGAAGATAAGATACAGTGAGGTGAATAATAACATAATGAAAACCTGAAGCTTTTATATTATAAACTACAGTTATAGGAACATGGACATTAATGGTAAAAGCCCCTTAGTTTCAAGGGGTATGGAATCAGGCCCTTGGAGCAGTTGGAATAGCTTTTAAGATTGAACCCCAAAAGACGTGGTGCGCTAGGTAAAGCAGCTAAGGTGAATAATCAGTATTAACAAAGGAAGAGCAAAAAGCATGGATCAGTTAGAAAAGATGTAGATTCAGATTAGATTTGAAATGGCACGAAGAGTGGATTTTTTTTTTTTGGTCACAATACCCTTATTATTTAAAGCCAACTTAAAATTGGTTTACTCCTTTGTTTAAAAAGAGAAAACTATCTTTCATGAAAGGGTTTGAAACACATTATTGATTTTAATAAAATAAATATTAGGGCTGTTGATTAATCACAGTTAACTCACGCGATTAACTACAAAAAATAATCGTGATTCAAAAAATTAATCACGATTAATCCCAGTTTTAATTGCACTGCTAAACAATAGTATACCAATTGAAACTTATTAAATATTTTTGATGTTTTTCTACATTTTCAAATATATTGATTTCAATTACAACAGAATAAAAAGTGTACAGTGCTCACTTTATATTATTTTTGATTACTAATATTTGCAGTGTGAAAATGAAAAAGAAATAGTATTTTTCAATTCACCTCATAAAAGTACTGTAGTGCAATCTCTATCGTGAAAGTGCGACCTACAAATGTAGATTTTTTTTTTGTTACATAACTGCACTCGAAACCAAAACAATGTAAAACTTTAGAGCCTACTTCTTGTTCAGCCAATTGCTAAGAGAAGCAAGTTTGTTTAAATTGATGGGAGATAATGCTGCCCGCTTCTTATTTACAATGTCTACTGAAAGTGAGAACAGGCATTTGCATGGCACTTTTGTAGCCAGCGGTGCAAGGCATTTATGTGCCAGATATGCTAAACATTTGTATTCCCCTTCATGGTTTGGCCACCATTCCAGAGGACATGCTTCCATGTTGAAGACACTCATTAAAAAAATAATGTGTTAATTACATTTGTGACTGAACTCCTTGGGGGAGAATTGTATGTTTCCTGCTCTGTTTTACCCACATTCTGCCATATGCAGAATTCATCATCAGCATGGATGCATGTCCTCTGGCGCAGTGGTTGAAGCATGAAGGAACATATAACTCTTTAGCATATCTGGCACGTAAATATCGTGCAACACCGGTTATAACATTGCCACATGAACGCCTGTTCTCATGTGCAGGTGACCTTGTAAACAAGAAGCGGGCAGCATTATCTCGTGCAAATGTAAACAAACTTGTTTGTCTGAGCGATTGGCTGAACAAGAAGTAGGACTGAGTGGACTTGTAGGCTCTAAAGTTTTTCAGTGTTTTTTATCTTTCAGTGCAGTTATTTTTTGTACATAATTCTACATTTGTAAGTTCAACTTTCATGACAAAGAGATTGCACTACAAGTACTTGTATTAGTACTTGTATTGAATTGAATAATACTATTTCTTTTTATTTTTTACAGTGCAAATATTTGAAAATGTAATAAAAGCCCAAAATATTTAAATAAATGGTATTCTATTATTAACAGCGTGATTAATCGTGATTAATATTTTTAATAGCTTGACAGCCCTAATAAATATATTTAGGCAAGATTTGGTGATTGCTCTCCTGGAGATGTTCTCATCTAGCTCATTAAATAAGCACTTTGAATTTTATTTCAGATAAGTTTAGTTGATACGTTGGTTTGGAGCCGTTGGTTTGGAGCCATTGGTCTATCTTGAAAATTTGTGTGTAGGTACATAAAAATCTTTATGAAAGCCTTTGCTTGTACAGTAGCTACTTAATCTCTTAGTTATTTTACATTTGTTTAGTCTCAAAAGCAGTTAGGCAATATTATGTGCTAATTACCTATAACTGATGTATAAAATGGATTTTACTTCTAAATTATAAATGCTCAAAAATTGTATTAAATCAACACAGTTACTGTCAACTTTCTTTTAAGAATAGCACCTTGGGTGAAATTTTGTTTGCCAAATTTCAACTCTAAGCTAAAATTGTTCTAGCTGAGTTGGAAACCCCTAACAATAATTCTAATGGAAGAATGGACACAACTTTTACTATACGATTGGGAACAGCAATTGAAAGTTGACAAAGAATGTTTAAAGTGACATTTTTATTTAAGGATGCAGTGATTTCTTTCCCATTTTAATACATCTACAAAGTTTTGTTTATGTTGAAGGGGGATAAAAAAGAGTAAAGCTAAAAAGTAATCTGGTTTCAATTATATGCTGTAAAAATAGTTAGTAGGCCAGAGAATAATTTGGAATATTTTTTATTAGGGCCACATTGTATGCACCACTTTTACAGGATTTTATAGCTTTTCTCCTGGTTCAGTATCCTAAAATATGAATTAGTAGGTAGACAAGGCAGTTGTTTTATCTCTGTACTTAGAAGTTAGTTTCCCCCTTCCAAAAATACATGTTTATTTTTCAGTGATCTACTTGTGTACAGGTATTTGGCCAGGAAGTTCAAAAGTGATTAGTGATTTTAGATATTTCTGATTTTCCTAAGTACTGGCCTTCTGAAAAATCAAGCCCTTATTAAAATATAATATAAAGCACCTCAAAATTGAGGCAACCAAAATCATTAGAAAATCCCGACCATCTTTGTACAGTTTTAATTTCTATCCTATCAATCTATTCTTTATGGGATAATTAAATCTTCTAAATCTTTACTCACATGAGTAATCATTACTTCCAAGTTAGACCTCATGTGAGTAAGGATTAGCAGGATCAGACCCCAAGTTTGCATTAAATGTTATCATTAGTTAAGATTATAAGGTTGCAATGTTAGTGATGAATGACTACAAGTGATGAATGACTACAATGTTTCACTTTCAGTCCAATGAAGTTTCCCTTATGGCTTCTTTCTTTCTGAAACTGTCATGGGCTTTTTCATCCCTGGCAAATGCCAAATAGCTATGAAGAAGACAATTCTCTGTCCACACAAGCATAAATAAAAATATAGTAGAAGAAATTTAAAACATTGCTCAATTCTGCCATTACATCATAAAAATGGCCTGTATTGCATTGGATTTTCCCTTAAGTACTTCATAATTCAGGGTTTGTACTAAATACTATAGTAAGCCAAGTTAATAGGAGAATGTTAACTTAAAGTGCAGCATAACTTCTGTAAGGGGATAATGAAGTAGATTTCACAAATTTGTGTGTGATTAATATTCTTCACAGTGATAGTATAAGTTTTAAATATTTCTTTTTAGTAATATATTTCTGCTTGGGAGGGGGAACACTTTAAAAACTTTATTCTAAATTATCAATTAAACTGTGAGATTTTTATCCAAAATATTTATTTCTTACAGACATTGGATGGATTTGTTTTTGTGGTAGCATCTGATGGCAAAATAATGTATATCTCTGAAACTGCATCTGTTCATCTCGGTTTATCCCAGGTAGGAGTAACTTTCTGCCCATCTGTTAAATACTGATGTTGGATTGCAGTAGTAATATCTTGGTAAATGTACTAGATTTAAGTTTTTTGCAGTGAGGTCTTAAGCTTTAATTTTGTTCTGATGCTTAAGTTTTGTTTTATTTAAGTAAAGCCATTTACTTACAGCGGCAATGTGATTATCTTACCTTGTATCTTTTCTTGTTGATTAAATTTTACTTCCTATTACAGGGGTGGGCAAACTACGGCCCGCAGGCCAGATCCAGCCCGCAAGCTGTTTTAAGCCAGCCCATGAGGTGCACCACGCGGCTCAGGGCGCTGGGTCGGGCCCTGCTCTGGTGCTCCAGCCGGGGCACTGGGTCGGGGGCCGCCCCAGGTGGCTTGGCCGTGCTTCAGCAGGGGCACAGTGTCAGGGGCTGCACTGTGCGGCTCCCAGAAGCTGTGGCATGACCCCACTCTGGCCCCTATGCTCTCCAGTGGGAGCTTCAGGGGTGGTGCCTGCGGATGGTGCAGCGTGCAGAGCTGCCTGGCCGCTCCTCCACATGCCACAAAGAAGGGACATGCCACTGCTTCCAGGAGCAGCTTGAGGTAAGCGCTGCTTGGAGCCTGCACCCCTGTAGCCTCTCCCCACTCCCCAACCCCCTGGCCCAGCCCTGATCCCCCTCCCACTTTCCAAACCCCTTGATCCAGCCTGGAGCACTCTTCTGCTCTCCAAACTTCTCATCCCCAGCCCCACCCTAGAGCCTGCAACCCCAGCCAGAACCTGCACCCCTGCCCCAGCCCTGATCCCCCTCCTGCCCTCTGAACTCCTTGATCTCAGCCCAGAGCACCCTCTTACACCCCAAACTCCTCATCTCCAGCCCCACCCCAGAGCCTGCACCCCCCACCTCAATTTTGAGAGCATTCATGGCCCACCATACAATTTCTATTTCCTGATGTGGCCCTCGGGCCAAAAAGTTTGCCCACCCCATCTTATTACCTTTAATAAGGTTGATAAATGTTTTTGCAAACTGGAGGTAGGTTCTGAGCTTGAGCCTGGAACTCAAAGCTACTGCCTGCATGGTAATGCTGTACATCTCAGAAGAAAAAAAAAATAGAGATTTCCAGTGTATATGTTTCGGATTGTATGTGATACTGAGAATTATTAAAATAGAGAGTCTATTACAGGAGTGGGTGGGTGTGGCTCTGTGGCCTGCCATGTGCAGGAGGTGAGACTAGATGATCATTATGGTCCCTTCTGGCCTGATAGTCTATGAATCTATGAGAGAGGAAATCTGATGTGGAAGATGTCTTACCATAAATGTGCTTTTTGGGGGGGGATTTATGAGGTTTTTTTATAAATTTTTACCTTTTCAGAGTAAATACAACAGCAAATAGAATTAGAAGTGTATTTATTGTAAGATGCAGGTTTCCATGAGTTTGTTTGAAAATACACTCTACACATTTGGGGACTTAATACCTGATCCAAAGCTCACTGAAGTCCAATGGAAAGGTGCTCATTGATTCATTGGGCTCTGCATCAGCCTCACAAGGAACTAACCTTTTTGTAAAGTGTCTTCCATAGCAGCTGCATCCCAAATGCTGTGCAGAATTGATAAAACAGATAAATGATTAATAGCAGAGAGAAATGAAGAGCTAAAGGTAAGGGAGGTATACTGTGTTTGCGACTAAGATCTGAAGAGTCAATGAGGGAAGGAGATATCGCAAAACTATTCCAAGACTGTAAGAGTTATGTGATAGAGATTAAAATGTGTATTAATGTTGAAAAGAATGGAAGACTATTTGGGTATAGTTTTATAACTGTTTGAAGCAATTAGAAAACCAACTCTAGAAAGCATGAAAAAGCAAATGTGTGGTATCACTACTCTGAAAACATCCCCCCGATAAACAGGAAGGAACCCTCAGGCTATTTTTTTGTAATCTCTGTTAGAAAAGTAATTTTCACATTGTGACACACTACGCAGGGTTCAGTGTGGGCACTTCCTTTTTCTACCAACTTTTAAAATACGTACAAGGAGAATTTTTAATTCAAGCCCTCTGTTTATTAAGCCTGCAGTTGCATATATTTGCTGTTTCATAATTTTACATATATATTTAAATTTCTTTTAAATATTGCCTTTTCCTGAAATATTTTCCAAATAAGAGGCGATATTTTCCACTCTGCATTTAGAGCCCTTACTCAAAGCCTCTTTACCTACCCACCTATTAAAAAGATCCATCATAACCATAGCTATTGAAACGGATCCGCTTACACAAAACAATTGTTCTACAGCTATGGGTGTTCCACCAACCATCACTGAAGTGTTTCTTCATTCTCTTGTGTTTGTCATCTGTGTGAGGCTGTGTTAGTTACTCTGCTAAATTATATGAAAATTTCATATATATGAAAACAATCTTAAAAACAAAACAAACACAAGAGAATGAAGAAACACTTCAGCGAGGGTTGGTGGAACACCCATTGCTGTAGAATAATATATATATCCCAGTGACATCAAAGAACTACAGAATCAATTGGAGAATAAAATAAGTTGAATATGTCAGATTCAAAGAAACTGTGCTGAAGTTCATCCCTGGGATCACCATGAGGCCTGTGCACCACTTCAGTGTCGTTTAAAACCTTTAAATTGGATATATGCTGGCCTTATGCACAAGAGTGAATTTCACCCCTGTCTTTAAGTACATCTTTATGCACTCTAACTGAAGTCCATGGGAGTTTTTCTTGGGGAAGGACTGGGGCATTTGGCCCATAAAGTTTACTGAAGCAAGATTAACCAGAAAATTCTTGAATATCCTGGAGTAGTAAGAAGTGGGGTATTGCCTTGATCTCTCAGGAAAGCTGTAGAGCAAAGGGAATGTGAAGATGTGAACTTAGAGCAGGGGTTCCCAAACTTGGTTAGCGGCTTGTTCAGGGTAAGCCCCTGGTGGGGCCGCGAGACAGTTTGTTTACCTGATCATCCGCAGGTACGGCTGCTCGCAGCTCCCAGTGTCCGAGGTTCACCGTTCCCACCAATGGGAGGTGTGGGAAGCAGTGGCCCAGTCTGTGCCTGCGCTGCTTGCTGCAGCTCCCATTGGCTGGGAATGGCAAACTGTGGCCACTGGGAGCTGCGAGGGGCCGTACCTGCGGATGCTCAGGTAAACAAAGCATCTCGCGGCCTGCCAGGGGCCTACCCGCAACAAGCTGCAAACCAAGTTTGGGAACCCCTGACTTAGAGGCAGTGAGTATAAAGGGAGTATAAAACTGTGATTGCTTTAAAAAACACCACTTCAGATTTAGTAGCCAACCCCAACAATTTCACAGTATGCAATTCTTTCTATCTGTCTGTCTGTCATAAAATAAAGTTACTGGATGGATACCGAATGATGCATCACATTCTTTTATTCTCTTTAAAAGAAAAACACAAAACCATCTTCTTGTCAGCAGTAATTTGCCTTATTGTGGAATCTCATCCCACCATCTCTCTCCATTCTTGATTTTTCAAGGAACTGTTTACTTTTAAACACTGTAAACCTAGGTCGCTCCTACAAGCTTCACAGCATTTTATTTTTTAAAAATCCTTTCCTAAATGAGGTCTTGTTTCTGCTTCCCTTGAAGTCTCTGGGAGTTTTGCCATTGACATCAATAGGAGCAGAATTGGTCCATAGCAGCAAATTCTTCAAATTTCTCTCACCAAGTCATAATCCTACACTATATTTTCAACAAGAGCTCTTATATCTGAGTTTGGGCTCAGCTTGTCTTGGCTGGCACTCAGAGTGATGATGATGATTTTAGATAATCTTTTAGAATGTTTATAAAAAGGCCTTTTTTATGAACCATTTCCAGTATGAAACTAGATTACAAGTCAATTTTCAGTTGGTGCAATTTGTTGAAACAGCTAATTATGATCAATAAAAAAAAATACATAACATTTTTTTTACAAGATATTCTTGGAGATGTGCTGTAGTAATCTGTACCTTCAATCAATCCTGATTATAGCTTCAGCAGAAAGAACAGTGAGTCATTTACACCTTCTGATTAAGCTTTTGGGAGCCAACACATTTAAGTATGTTTACAAATGTATAAGCAACATTAAAGATATTTTCTTAACTTGTATTTTTTCTACTAATTCAGTTTTTTTAGACACAATTTACACACAAGTATCAGAAGCAATCATTTTTAAAAGTCCTATCTTAGTCCATGTCAGTTTTTGAAACAGGAATAGTAAATACTGAGGCTCAGACACTCATCTGGTTTAAATCAGCATAGCTCCATTAAAGTCAGTGGAGCTACATTGATTTACACTAGCTGAGGATCTGACCCTATGTGTCCTTACTCCGTGAATAATAAATGGGGCAAATTCCCCGGTGAAGCTCTTCTTAAAAACTGCTGGCACAATGCATCACCCATTACCGTTTAAGTTCATATGATCATTTTACTTCCTGATCCTTGTATTCATATAACAACATTTTGAAGAGGAAAGTTCTATAAATACACACTGCATAGCCATGCACTTACTCGCACATCTAAGAGACAGCGCCATACCGTGCTATCAACTCCAGCAGAATCCCTTAGTGAATTCTGTGAGGACTTAAGATGAAAAATTGATGGTATGATGTGGGCTGTACAGTTTAAGTGCAACTTGTATATGTGCACATGCACACAGATATACACATTACTGCTTACGGGACTTATAGACTGCAGGGAAAACCCTTTTAAAACAGAAACAAAGAAAACTATTGTGAAAAATAGATTTTGAAGTTTTGAAAGTCTGGGCTAGCACTCCAGCAATTTTCTGATTCCACAAGGGAGCCAAACTTTTATATTTAATTTTTGATAAATCTTGAAATATTTAACCAAAAACATCTGAACTTGCTAAAGTTTAGTATACTTACTGGATGAAAGTAAAACAGTAGCAAAATATAAATTATTATTTTCTCCCAGTATCTATTTATTTAGTCCTCTGTTTATTACGAATCATTTCTTGGCAGAAAGAAAATATACAGCTGAGTTACACATAAAAAAAGCTCTTAGTAGGAAACAAATACAACTGGTAATAAGTAGGTATTTAAAAATATTAAAATGCTTCATCCAGGATCTGGTTTAATAAGCCTCATGTGTGAGACTGCAGAAGTTTTATGGATTGAACCATATAATTTATTTTTTAAGCTGTTAGTATTTTATTGCATGTTTAAAAAGCACCTATAACATATGCAAAACAGGAGACAGTGGTCAGTTCAAAAATTATGCACAAACATTTTGGTTGTTTGACTATTATGTAGCCCTAGATTTTTGAAGATGGTTTTAGGTTTCTCAGATTTATTTAACAATCAACAGATCAAATTTTGCTGTCACTTACATATGTAGAACTGCATTGATTTCACTGGGGTTGCACATGCATAACAGAATAGAATTTATCCCTATATGTAGATTCAAGAAAGCTAGCTATGTGATCTGAATCTCAGTGTATGTAAAACTGTGACCATGGGCCCAATTCTGAGAATCTTTCTGTGACTAGTCCTTGCTTGGGTGAGTAGTCCCAGTTAAGTCAATAGGATTACTTGCAAGAGCAAGGGCTACCCACGTGAGTTAGGTTTTGCAGGATTAGTCCCCATGTGAGGATTATGATTATAATCGATGAAATATGCAAGTCTTTTGGATTAACCTAATTAGTGTTTGTAATTAGCTTTGCAGGGCAGGTGGAGGAAAGATAGGGGACGGGATAAGAGAGATCTGAGGGTATTCTTCCTATGAACACTTTTTTATAACTACATTCCATTTGGTACAGTCTGATTCATTTCATAGGCAAAAAACCAGCTCTTCAGAAATATCTGGATGAGCGAAGGGTAAAAGCTATTTTAAGAGGGGATGGTGCCAGACAGAGGGTTAAGCTCAGAGGGACAGGAAAGGCCATAGACCCCCCCCCCTTCCCACATTTCGGTTTGAACATTCACCCAAACTCTGTCTTTCTCCAATAAGATTTTTTGCTTGTTCTGTTCTCTTGAGAGCTTAGAGCAATGCAAATCACAATGCTTTAAAAACGATGTATTAGGGTTTTTGTGAAACTCATAGCCCTGTTTATAATCATAGACATATTATGGATTAGTCTGCCACTTTTGCCTGTTTTATTTCTTTTACAAAGAGTGAAAAAAAATCACAAGAGTCATCCTTATGGACGTCCAATCCTTCCCCAGCCACCAAAGCCAAAATATACTGAGCTGGTGTTGATGTCCCCACCTGTTATAATCCTGAAAAGGAATGGTCCCACTTTTTTTCTCATAGGGGCAATGATTTATATGAGCTAACATTGTTAATTTGGTATCTCTGGTTTTCCTTCTGCAACTGAAAGCTGTCTGTTTAAAGAAATGTGAAAATATGTGGTTGGAATATTGAATGTGTACCAGGGTTTTTGTTTTTTGGGAAGTGGGGGTGGGTAGGGGAGGGAGAGGTGGAAGGGAACAGTGGGGAATAGATGGCTAGAAAGAATTAGTTTGTATAGTGCTGGGAAGAGACATTCCATGAATAATGCAGAAAACGGAACTATGAGAGACATTTTCGGGAAAAGATTGCTTTGTGGGCTAGACAACTTCATTTATTCTAAAGAAAAGGCAACTCACACATCTTAGCAAATCAGTAGGATTGGCCCAGAAGAATAGGTTAAATTACTTCACCTCTCAGCTGCCTCTGATCTTTGGGGCCCAGTGCACATCAGGCCACAATGAACAATTGGGTAGCCTGACACTAATTTAAAACACAGGCTCAAAGTATTGGTTCTCTACTTAAATCCATTACTGCATCTATCTGGAGACTTTTTGTTGATGCGTTTTTACATGTGCCAAATAAAATGAGCAAAAAGGACATACAGCACATGCCAGTTATAATGGTGCTTCCAGCCTCTATACTATATTTATTATGTACATGATATACAGAAAGGGACAAATACTATGACAGAAACACATCCATGTGTGAACAGAGGTTCAGAGCAAGTGAGAAATACGAATATGCTATATTGAGGAAATTAAGGACAAATAAAACTCCTGCTGAGCTGGTCTTTTTTTTTTTTCCTCTAATTCTGCACATTTATTTGAGGCAGGAGATGCTGGAGCCAGCGTTCATTGATATAAGTGGGAATAGCTCCACTGAATTAAATGGGCAGTAGACTTGGTCCTAATAAGAGTTTGGACTGTATTTTTGGAGGGCATTTACTGAGAAAAAAAAAAAGTAACAGGAAATATATCAATTTGTTGGCTTGGCTGTTACATTTCAAATACAGACAGAACCTAGATGATGGTTTCTGGGAACATGTAAAACTTTTAGAGTATGTTTGTCTGTAAGAAAAGTTTATGCAGCTTGTGGAGATTTCCCCCCTCCACCCCTTTGTGGGAAGCTAACATTTCTGTAGCTCCTCTATCATCTCTTCGCTTGCCAGTTTTCTCCACTAGCAACTCCCCTGTGTGCAGAATAGCACCAGAAATTCCCACAAAAGCTTCTAAAGTGTTAGTTACCACTGAAGAAGGAATGATTCAGTTTAATAGGTATAATTTGGTGCATGGTTTTGGTCCAGTAAAAACCACACGTTGTAAGGGTAATGGACTGTATGCACAGTATACGGATGTAGTATACATAGGTCACTGAAGAATGCTTTATATTATTAAAAGAAAGGCTGTTTGTACTGCCTAATATTTTATATGTCTCTTGACAGGTGGAGCTTACTGGCAATAGCATTTATGAGTATATACATCCTTCTGACCATGATGAGATGACAGCAGTGCTTACAGCACACCAGCCTCTTCATCCTCACCTCTTACAAGGTACTTCCAGGAGATGTGATCAAATTGCAGCTGAAAAGCTAAAAAAGAAAGCTGCATTCAACACGGCAAGCTTATACATTATCCGGTAAAGCTTTGTGTACACAAATGCAGAATGGGTACCAAACTGATACTGTAGCTCAGCTTTTTGGCTTGTAGCAGCATAGGTAATAAGCAGCACTCCTAGATTTATTAATACCATTCATCCTAAAGGATCTTGGAGCATTTGCAGTTTTAAATTGCAATTCAAACTTTACACAGGGATCATTTCATCCACCTCTGTTATGTAGCCACCTCTGAGGTAGAACATTACAGCTGCATTATACAGTATTTTAGGAGAGGAAGTGAAGAAGAATACATTAGCCAATAGAAAGTATGAGGACATGTCTCAATGCAATTTGTTAAATTTGGCTATGACACGAGAGGGAATACCCTTTCCTTTATGAAGAATGCAATGGGTTCTTTAATAACCACAAGCAGTCATGACTTAGGTTTGGTGTCTTACTGAAAAGATAGATCTCCAGGAGCAGATTTTTCCCCTAATATCATACTATGGCACTGATTCATTACCAGCTCAATCATCTACTGAATCACCAGAGCTACTTCTTGAAGGTATAGTGGGGTACTGTGTACTGACCTAGCACAATACTGCTTAGGGTAAAGTTTAGTAAGCAATCAGGTGTTTCAGGGGAGAAGGCAAAGCACTGTATTGACAAGATGAAATACACAGCTCAGACCGGAAATATCTAGTCCACAGTGGGCATATTCACAGAATTAACACAACTATTAGCATCGTCCTGCACTTATTAGTATTACAACATCTCATTAGCATAACTCCTGCCATACTAATAATGTGATACCTATGTTTACCTTATCCCTTTTAGCTAATTTACTTTCCCATGACAATACTTTGAACTTTAAAATAACAGAACGTTTCAGATTCATCACGTTTAATACATTTTGACATATTTTTCAAAATTGCTTAATCAGTTTCAGTCCTGTCAGTATTGGATTGGTTTTTTCAGGACATGGCTACTAATAACACGGCACACTCCAGGCTACTTATGTTGCAGTTCTACTTATATGCCAATCTGTGAAATCTCTGCACCTTGACAGTGACTCTGTCTGTAGTGACTCCACCAGAATGAACAGAGGTCCTTGTGTACACTCATCTGTTCCTTAAGGAATCAAGCTCTCACTATTTTCCCCCCATGTATTGATGGGTAGCTCAAGGATTTCTCAAGTATCTCTGGCTGTCCATTTTCTCAGTATTTGTGTGGATGTAACAACACTAGCTGACTACCAGCTGTAATTGTCCATTCTATCTGCCCAGCTATCAGGCTGGACAGTGGTGTTGTATTTATGTCAAAGTACAGTTTGTTTCATTCTCTTTCCTCCAGTTATAGTTGTACATCTTGTACTTGCTCAGGGCTTGAGTAACTGAACTTCTGTCAGAAGTGAGGTGGTTGTTTGACAATTTGCATAGGTTCTGGGGGAACTAACCCTCTTGGTGGTCTTTCAGGGACTGATGTGTATCCGTCATATTTAGATTTCATTACGAGATTTTTCTCTCTCTGAATAGCTTGTAGGCAATGTGTTCTGTGGCTATTTTGGCAAGGAGATTGTGAGTTCAGATGAGGAGGCCTTCACAAATTCTTGAAAATCTGCTCTTGAAAACCAGCATCCATGGTCATGTATTCCATGCCCGGCTGTGATAATTTGGGGAATCTGCTCATACAACGTGTGAATTGTGGTTGATGGTGTGACGCTCGTATTATGAAAATGATTAAAATGTATCATCTGTGTGGATGTTGAATCCCACATTTACTGACAGAGCTATAGAATGTCTATCCCAAACCAGCTCCAATGGAGAGTCATTAACCTTAATGACTGTGCTCTGGACTGAACAATGGGTGTACAAAGGAGGCTGAGTGAAGCTTGTCTGGAGGAAGGGGTAAGTGGAGAGAGTGGGAAATCCCCACCAAAACAATAGTAACAAAACAGGACACACCGACAGAATTTTGGAAGGCTTTAGGGTGGGAGATGACACTAATTTCAGTTTCTAGGCAACTGGATTGTCAAGGTCCCACTGTCAGACACCGAGGTTTACACTTGGAGTGTATGCCGAGAGAGAGTCCTAAAGCCACGAACGGTGCCTACACTTTGCCCAAACTCAGCAAGTTAAAAGCACATGGGATTAAGCAGTTGGATCTTTTCACAGCAGTCTGGTGAGTGTCCAACAGGGGGAGCTTGACTCGACCTTACACTTGACAACTTTGTATGGGTGATCACTTATCTGGTGAGCTTGTTAGTTGTGAAAGCTCTTATCAATTTTGAGTAGTGCTAAATTAATAGGAAATAGATGGTCAAATTCAGATAAATCCTCTCTTAGGCTCAGTCACGCTAGGGCTAGGATTTCATGACTGTGGCTTTTTTATTTGTGTTTGGCTGAAGCAATTAACATATATTGCACTGACACATTAATTATAGAAGCTCTTATCTCAGTCCCAAACAGGATATCTGCTTTTCCTTGCTTACCTTTTTCTAAACCTGGAGGACTGATACTTTTTTTCCAAAATAGCCTCAGGTTGAGATCTAATCATGCTCTTTCTTTGGGCTATCCTTGTAAAAAATATGTTAATTTCAATTTACACACAGCTAGTTCTTTGTGTTTCAGTGTGGAATTCTGCTGATTTTATAAGTAGCACCATAATAGACACATGCCTCAGGGTGAGTTACATACCTACTTTCAGGTGGTAGGTGATCTCTTTATTGCTCTGCTAATGGCATCTGCTATGTGTAGCTCCTTACCAACTTTATACTCCACATGAAGATGTTTTAGCATCATACACTGGATTCTAGGTCGTGCTAAAGACGGAGTTTTTACCAATCATTTGCAAATTTGTTCAGCTTCTATGTGCATATTTTCTCTTTCATAATCTATAATGTATTAGTGGAAATTAAGATGAACAGTTGCCAACATCTTCTTTGGAATCTAAGCATTTTTTCCCTCCTGTGTTGCTTACGAATCTTGGTGGAAATGCCTTCCTGCAAAAGGCATGACTCTAAGCCAGGGGTTCCCAAACTTGGTTTGCGGCTTGTTCAGGGTAAGCCTCTGGCGGGCCATGAGACGCTTTGTTTACCTGAGCATCTGCAGCTCAGAGGTCCCACTGGCCATGGTTCATAGTTACTTTTTAGCTTTCCTCTTTTTTATCCCCCTTCAACATAAACAAAACTTTGTAGATGTATTAAAATGGGAAAGAAGTCATTGCCGTTCAGGTAAACAAAGCGCCTTGTGGCCCAGCAGGGGCCTACCCTGAACAAGCCGCGAACCAAGTTTGGGAACCCCTGCTCTAGGCCTTAGGACAGTGTTTGCCAAATGGTGGATCACGACCACAAGTGTGTTCATGAGAAGCTTCTAGTTGGGTTGTCATGTCCAGGGCCAGATTAACCCATCATTGTGTCTTGGCCTAGGCAAACATACACTTCTCCCCTTTAGGGCAACTGGGCCAAACCAATAGTGCTGCAACACTGTGTGTCAGGCCACAACGCCTGGAATGGACAGTGGGGCCCAGGAGCCACTGGTGTAGTGTAGGCTTGACCTGCCCCCCACTCCACAGGCCAGAACTAGAGTTGCAGGGCCAGAGCTAAGGGTGGGTCACACAAAATGGAGCTCGGAGGTTGCCTGACTGAAAAGTTTGGGAACCACTGCTTCAGGATATGCATCTGACTTAATTAAATCACATTTTAAAACTGATGGAGTGGCATTTATTGTTTAATAGATCAAATTGCTGATTTACGTTTGTATTCTCAATGCCTTTATGGACTCAATTATTGAAGTATAGAGTGAAATCCTGGCCCCACTAAAGTCAAGGGAATTTTTGTGTTTGGGTGGAATCCTCACTTTCAAAGTCAATCAATCAATTTTGCCATATAGATTATTATTCAAATAAACTGCTGTTGGTCTTCTTTAGCTTCAAATAAATCCCTGGTGTAAAGGCCATTTCCACTAATGTGTTTTTTACCTAAATTAGAAATTAAAGCTACTTTTATCAGTTTATGTCCCAGAGTTATTTTTGACTCTAAATTCAGTTTTAGTCATCTTCCCTCTCTTTAAAGCTTGCCTAAGTTGTCCAGGTCCCGTGTCCAAATAAAAAGCTCCCCATTATAAATTTGGAGAGATTTACAAGGTTTTAATATGTAAAGTTACTTTTTGTAGTTTCCCAGGAGTAGTACCATACAGCAGTCATTTAAATTCATAATATCTAAAAGTTACTAACTTACAGCCTTGCTTATTTAACTTTACTTGTCAAAATATATGTCCCACATCTAATACTCAAAACATTAGCCAGTGAAAACTAGTTTAATCTGCCAAATCAGCAAAAATATTCTACAGGTTGTAAATAAAGCTATCAAATGTGAACATACATATCTGTATTTTTCAATTCATCTTTGAGATGTGTGGTCCCTACGTGGATTCCAAACATGGGTGTGCATGCACAGGAACTGTTCATAGTAGTGTCCGTTGACCTGCATGTGCGTCGACTGCGTGGTGTATCTGAGGCTTTAAGAGGCTGTGTGGGTCGACGCCGCTCCAGTTCCCTCTTACTACTGAATGGCCAGAATCAGAACCCCCGTTCCTCGGTGCTCTTAGCTTGCTAAGAGAACTATTCTACATTTTTTTCTTTTGTATATAGTTGTTTTCTCTAGTTGTATATAGTTGTCCGTCGCATAGATGGCCAGTCAGTTAGCTCTCCACCCCTTTGCGGCACTTCACAGCAAGCCAGGTTTAAATACTGTGCTTCTTGCTTCCACTCCTCCTCCATGAACGATGAGCACCTGCCACTCCTTCCCGTCCCGTATCTGGGAAACTAGAGAGCTTCGCCTGGGCAGGTTCCTCGTGGAGGGGACTACACGCTCATGTGCACAATCGGATCCAGCAGCAGCAGATCTGTCAGAGCACTGACCAACACCAGCAGTGAGCACTTCCCTGGGACCTTCCTGCCCAGCACCACTGTCTCATCCGCCCAAATCCCATTGGGCACACAAGAAACACTGGCATGGACGCAAGTGTAGGTCCCCAATGGGGACCACCTGTAAATATAGCATAGCCTTCCCGAGCATGCAGATTGGGTGAGAAGTTGCATGTTGATCCGGATGCTTCTGCTCCAAAGAGCTCTCATGTGGACTGGATGTCCAAGCACCACACTCTGCCGGCATTGCCTTCTGCCCCAGTGACTGGCCCACCGCTGTCACCTCCAGCACCGTCCACACCACCAGGACTGTCTGGACTTTCCCGTTCAGCCACGTGCACTCCAGAATGCCTGTCCCCTTTGATGCGATGCCTGAGCTGATGCTGCCGTTTGCTGGCTCTCCTCTGAGCTTGGACCCTCCGGCTTCTCTCAAGCCTCCATCCCCTGCCACAGAACCTCTCCTGCTCCTGGACTACCTGGCGTTGTCCCATCCTGTGCTGCTGGTTCCAACGGCCCTGCCTTTGCCTGACCCATCTTTGGACTTGGACTGGTCTTCAGACCCTGACCCACCCGGACCCCAGCAGCCAGCGTTATCCACCGGCCTATGGCCCATTTGCCTATCCGTGTTTCCTTTATCCAGGGGGAGCACTGATGTTTGGTGACCCCTATGCTTGGTCTTACTGGCCTGCTTGGGACCCATACTGTCACTGTGGCCTCCCACTGTGCCTGCATCACCATCTATCCCCGACCTACATTATTCCTTCCTCTGCCTACAGGGACCCTCATGATGCTCCCAGCATCACTGGCACCTCTGGTTTCGTCGCCGATGATGCGCTTATCCCTCCCTCCTCTCTTCCTCCCCCGGCCGATGACCATGTGTAGTACCAGACCCTGCTTCATCGCATGACGGCAGCCCTCTGTCTGTCTGTGGAGGATATCTGGGGTCCCCAGAACCAGTTCCAGGACATCCTGCAACCCCCTGGACCTTCCTGTATTGCCTTGCCCATACACTATGCCATCCTCCAACCCACATAGGCTTAGGCACATGCTGGCCTCCTGCTCGCCCACCCCTAAGTGGGTGGAACAACAGTACTTTGTGCCATTCAAGGGAACGGACTTTCTGTTCATACACCTGCCACCTAACTCCTTTGTGGCCCATGCAGCTACAGAGCATGCCTGCCAACATCATTTCAAATCCACCCCCCAAGAATGGGCGGTGAAGAAACTCAACCTTCTTGGGCACACGGTGGGTCTCCAGTTCCTCATCACCAGTTAACAGGCCAACCTGGCTATGTATGACTTCCTGGCATACACTAAGTTGGTAGACTTCCAAGCCTTTCTTCCCTCGGTAAAGCAGCAGGACTTTCAAAGTCTCCTGGATGAGAGCAAGCTGGTTGCCAAGGTGGCCTTCCAAGGTCGATGGTGCTAACACCGCATCCTGGTGCCTGGCTTCTGCGATATTGCTCTGATGCGACTCTTGGGTGTAGTCCACTGGGTTCCTAAAGGAGCTTCAAACTACGCTTGAGGACCTCCCCTTTGACAACCATAAGCTTTTCAGTGATAAAACCAATGAGACCTTCCATGCCCACAAGGACTTCCAGGCCACCCCTCCAGTCGCTGGGTATCTATATGCCAGCTCTGACCCGCAAGCAACATTGGTCATCCTTCCGCCCCTGCCCTCATGGCACCTGCCAACCTGAGCCGTCTCATCACCACCCACGCTCCCAGTGACCCCGATCTTCTGCTGCCACCACCTCTGCCTTCTTGCAACGCCCATCCCAGCAGAACTTTTGACTTATGGGCCAGAGATATAAAGTAGTAGCCTTTACCCTGTGGAAAATAATGCATGAGAGAGGGAATCATGAAAGAAACGTGATGATCTTTTGTAAGCTCATACTACAAGAAGAATATAAATACTCATATTTTAGTAGCTGCCTTCTTTCAGAAGAGATGAAAGATGAGTTAGAGCAATGAAGATGGATTTCATACTTTCACCCTCAAGGATAATTAGGGTTGCATAAAGCTAACCATAATTTCACAGAAATGCTTGGAGCACTCATGTGCAATATGAGTGAACAAATGCATAAATTCAGTATCCAAAATAGCCAGATGCACTTCATTTACTGCACCATGACATTTATCCTGTTTGCAACAGTTAACAACAAAAACAACAAATCACCAAATTATAAACAGACCATTTTATTTTTAAATGGTGCTCAAAGTCAGACATATTGTCTAATGTACTAGCTAAAGAAGGAAGGGGGATAACTGAAATGACGCACTTTGTGGAAACTAAAATATAATAAATTAAATTTAAAAAATTCCAGCGACAATATATTCTCTCTAGAGTTTTCTTCATAAGGTGTTGCTAGGTTTAGGACCTGGCCCTCTTGTTGCAAGGCTGGTGTTCAAATAATTATTTGGCTTTATGGTGGGTTTTACATTAACTTCTTTGTGATTTCTCATATATATGGTATTTAATGAGTAGCTGGAATCATTCAAGCACACAGTACAGAGTTCATTATAGCAGACACATGCACAGGATAATGTGGCAGTGTGAAGAAATATGGGTGAAACAGAAAAGGCTCCTTGAATTGCAAGAGGAAAACCTGAAATTTAGTAAAGTTTCAGGTTTAAAAATAAACTACAATAAGTCTGAAATTTGGGACTTTGGTAGGTATCCCAACTTGTAAAAACCATAAATGATAAATATAAATGGGTGACTACCTCATTAAAATAACCTGGGAATATATATATCAAAAAAGGTAGGTTCTCTATAATATTAATTACACTCCTCTGATTAAGTTAGAACAGATGTAGAAAACTGGTCAAAGTACAAAGTCTCACGTCTATGGAAAATTATTTCAGTAAAAATGATTCTTACCTCAGATCAATTTTGTCTTCCCTACACTATCAATAATCATCCCAGGGAACATCTTGATGATTGGCAACCCTGATGAACAAATTCATTTGAGGACACAAGGAGCCAAGAGTCAAACAAACAGGCTACCCTACAAAGACCTTGGCAAGAAGGAGGACTAATGCTACCCAAAATTAAAATATTATCATCCAGCAAACCAAAGCAGAAATTTACTGTATTGGATAACCCAGGAGAGAGAGCGAGAACTATATAGAACAGGCTCAGTGTCCTACCATCAAACTCCACACAGTTCCTTGAACTAAGACAATCTGTAGACCAAAAATAATGTGTCTATAATAGGGCTGTCAAGTGATTAAAAAAATTAATCACGATTAATTGTGCAATTAATTGTGCTGTTAAACAATAATAGAATGTTTAAATATTTTGGATGTTTCCTACATTTTGAAATATATTGATTTCAGTTACAACACAGAATACAAAGTGTGCAGTGCTCACTTTATATTTATTTTTGATTAAAATATTTGCACTGTAAAAAACAAAGAAATAGTATTTCTCATTTCACCTAATACAAGTACTGCAGTGCAATAACTTTATCATGAATGTTGAACTTACAAATATAGAATTATGTACAAAAAATAACCGCATTCAAAAATAAAACAATGTAAGATTTTAGAGTCTACAAGTCCACTCAGTCCTACTTCTTGTTCAGCCAATCGCTCAGACAAAAAGTTTGTTTACAATTTGCAGGAGATAACACTGCCCGCTTCTTGTTTACAATGTCACCTGAAAGTGAGAACAGGCGTTCGGATGGGCACAATTGTA
The DNA here is from genome assembly GCF_965140295.1 of Lepidochelys olivacea. Lineage (NCBI taxonomy): Eukaryota > Metazoa > Chordata > Testudines > Cheloniidae > Lepidochelys > Lepidochelys olivacea. The sequence continues at coordinate 164,242,626 of NC_140411.1, read as the reverse complement.
GCCAGGGTTGTAAGAGATTTATGTGCCAGATGCATTATAGATTCATATCCCTTCATGCTTAAACCACCATTGCAGAGGACATGCATCCATGTTGATGATGGGTTCTGCTCGATAACGATCCATAGTGGTATGGACCGATGCACGTTCATTTTCAACTTCAGAGTCAGATGCCACCAGCAGAAGGTTGGTTTTCTTTTTTGGTGGTTTGAGTTCTGTAGTTTCCACATCAAAGTGTTGCTCTTTTAAGACTTCCAAAAGCATGCTCCATACCTCATTCCTCCCAGATTTTGGATGGCACTTCGGATTCTTAAACCTTGGGTGGAGTGCTGTAGCTATTTTTAGAAATCTCACATTGGTACCTTCTTTGCATTTTGTCAAATCTGCAGTGAAAGTGTTCTTAAAATGAACAACATGCTGGGTCATCAGAGACAGCTATAACTTGAAATACATGGCAGAATGCTGGTAAAACAGAGCAGGAGATATACAGTTCTCCCTGAAGGAGTTCAGACACAAATTTAATTAACACATTATTTTTGTAATGAGCATCATCAGCATGGAAGCATGTCCTCTGGAATGGTGGCTGAAGCATGAAGGGGCATGCGAATATTTAGCATATCTGGCACATAAATGCCTTGCAATGCTGGCTACAAAAGTGCCAAGCGAATGCCTGTTCTCAGTTTCAGGTGATACTGTAAATAAGAAGCAGGCATCAACAAACTTGTTTGTCTTAGGGATTGACTGAATAAGAAGTAGGAGTGAGTGGATTTGTGGGCTCTAAAGTTTTACATTGTTTTGTTTTTGAGTGCAGTTATGTAACAAAAAATGTACACTTTTGTAAGTTACACTTTCACGATAAAGAGATTTCACTACAGAACTTGTATGAGGTGAATAGAAAAATACTACTTCTGTTTATCATTTTTACAGTGCAAATATTTGTAATAAAAAATATAAAGCGAGCACTGTACACTTCGTAATCTGTGTTGTAATAGAAATCAATATATTTGAAAATGTAGAAAAACATCCCAAATATTTAATACATTTCAATTGGTATTCTATTGTTTAATCACAATTAACTCATGCGATTAACTAAAAAAAATTAACTGATTAATCGACAGCTCTAATCTATAACCACCCTTTTCTGAGAGCAACAATAGAGGAATGGGATAACAAAAATTAAGATCAGACCGATCACCTCTAATGTCCATAGTACATAACACCAAATTCAACCCTAGTAAAACTCTGGGAGACTTTAAAACCTGGCATCATATTTGTATTACAAGAGTTAGGCAACTACTCAGAGACGTTACATTCAGATAATTTGAAGAAGAAAAATCAACTTGCAAGAAATACTGAAGTTCTATTGTACCAATATCTGCAATTGCAACATTTTTCAAACCACCATCTTAAAGGTAAACCTGAGCAGAAAATTAACAGTGAAAAACTACTTGTCACTATTATGAAACACAAGGATCTACTTTCCACCCTATATAAAATTATTTTCAGTTTTTGCTTAGAGGAAACACACTTTTCATGAAGAGGTGGAATGCAGATTTGTGCAAGGAAATTAAGGATGAGGATTGGGAGAGTATTTGGAACAGCAGTCCCTATACCTCAATATACACATTCATAAAAGAAGACTATGTTAAAGTCCTCTATCAGTGGTACCTAATGCCTGTTAAACACATCTATGGTACAGGTATGGGCAAATGCTGAAATGAGCGTTATGAAGTGGGCTGGTTTCTTCACATGTGGTGGATCTGTCCAAAAATTCAGACACTTTGAAAAAGAGGTTGGAAACTCCTTTAAGGAGATGACAGGTGTTTTTGTGAATTTTCCCCAAAAGTTCTGTGCTGTATAACAGACACAAAGAAACGATTACCCATTTGATAGTTGCAGCAAGAATCATAGTTGTAAGGTGGTGGAAGAGATGTGACTCCTCTAAATCAATTGACTCGTCCCAGAAAGTATGGGAAATACAAGTATTAGAAAAGCTGACCCATCAAGTCAAAGTTCTACAGGGAAGAAGATAAAAACTTGGCAGAATTTCCCTGGAGAGAATCATCCCTCATCATGAAACCTGAGAGACTGAGAACTTTTTATTTTTAATATTGACGAAGGAGAAATTGTTAAACTGCCACCTTACTAGTTTGCCACCGCCCTCTTGTTACAGACTCATGAAGACCAGGCTATGTATTGGAACTACTGTGTACACAAAACATATTCTCGATAGAGTTAAGTTAGTGCTACAGAAATATTTCTGTTAAAATGTATTGCCTCTGTTGCTTAAGACCCTGCTTCCACTTCCACAAATGATCTTTAGAAAAGAACTTGTCATAAAAATTGGTGTTCATCATCCATCTGGGTGTTTATATGGCCCCCCCATCACCATCTGTTCATTAGTGGTTCTGAAGTTATCCCTCACATCCCTATGAGGGAGGAAAATAATTGTCCTTATTTTACAAACAAGGAACTGAGGCAGAGTTGGTGACTTGCTCAAGCTCACGCAGGGAGCCAGTACCAAAGCCATGAACTGAACTCAGACCCACCCAAATCCCATGCCTTAACCCTGTGACCATTCTTCCATCATAGAGAAGCATACTGTATAGCTTCCACCCACCTATTTATGTATATCAGTATTTAAACTTGATAGTAGATATGCCAGTTCATTAAAGTGCCTATTGTTCCCACAATAAACTAATTTGCATTAGTAAGATAAATGGATAATTCCAATGTTTTGCTGGAATTCCAGTCTCATTTAATATTATTGTAAAATATCCTAAATTGGCCTTCTAAAAATATTTTATTGAACATTAAAAGTAAAACCAGAATTCTGAAATAATACAGAGGGTGGCATTTTGGCATGAAGTGACAGTAAGTTGTAAGGAAATTCTTGGGCCTTCAGTTCAACGATCAGGAAAAGCAGTTGATTTGGAAGGTTGATACTAGGTGAGATGCAACGTCTGTTGCCTTTTTTCCTTTAAGCATAGCTCTAACATGAAAAGTGCTTCCTTTTTCTGCAGATGTTTACTGGGATTTTTAAATAGAGTACAATGCAGAGTGTTAATAGTTTCTATGTAGCATCTGAGACTAAAGCAACTGCAGCTGTTAACTGGGTGACAGATGCATAAAAATACACAGCACAAAATTTGCAGTAAAGTCAAATTAAGACAGGTTGTTAGAACAATATACTAGGGGCTAATCCAAAGCCCACTGAAGTCAATGGAAAGACTCCAGTTGACTTCAGTGGGCTTTGGATCAAGGCTGGGAAGAAATCAATGTGTTGAAACTTACCTGAAAACACCTTTCAAAGTGCCCATTCATTGAAGTAGAGTGAGATTCCTCTGCTGCTTCTGTCGCTTCCTGCCAAAATGGTAGTTGTGACACTGCACCCCATATTCTTCGTAGTGATACTATTATGATACGATTATAGGATAATTATGATGTATCTTATGCAAGATAAGTCATGTGAAGTGTCATTGGAAAGATTATGATTTTCTGAATATGATTATCTTATTTGTATGCATGTATCATTTTTGACAGGTTTCAGAGTAACAGCCGTGTTAGTCTGTATTCGCAAAAAGAAAAGGAGTACTTGTGGCACCTTAGAGACTAACCAATTTATTTGAACATGAGCTTTCGTGAGCTACAGCTCACTTCATCGGATGCATACTGTGGAATTTCCACAGTACGCATCCGATGAAGTGAGCTGTAGCTCACCCCACAGTATGCAACCGATGAAGTGAGCTGTAGCTCACGAAAGCTTACGCTCAAATAAATTGGTTAGTCTCTGAGGTGCCACAAGTCCTCCTTTTCTTTTTATGTATCATTTTTGTATTTGAAGTTATAAATGACTATGCATCTGTACTTCAAATGTAGTTACACCTGGGTAACGCCCACTACACAAGACGCTTTCAGTCGAGATAGTGGGTGGGGAAGGGTCTATTAAGGATAATGGGCCATCAGGAAAAACAATAGGCCTTAGGAGAAGCTTATCCCCCACCTGGTGAGCCTTCCTGAGAACAGTCCAAACAGCCTGTAAGTAATGGCTACTGTGACTCTACAAGGACATGTGACCAGGCCACATGATTCTGGACTCCATCTTGGGATGTCAGTATTTTCCCACAAACCGGACTGGGAACCGAATTTTGAAACAAAGGGTTCCCGTCATATGTTTCAGCTATATAAGGCAGGGAGTGACATCATCTGGGGTTCTTCACTCCCCACACAAAAAGACTCCTGGAAACACCTGAGGAGCAAAGACTGAACTGAGGAAAGTGCTGGACCCAGGCTAAAGGGATTTCTAACCTGTGAATGAAACACCTGGGGATTCCAAGTTGTAAAGCAAGTGCAGCTTGCCCCTTAAGAATCTGCAGCCTGCTTGTATCATTTCTTAGGGAGAGAAACTGCTAATTCATATCCAATCTATTTAGTATATTAAGCTTAGTTTGTGTTTTTTTGTTTATTTGCTAGGTAATCTGCTTTGATCTGTTTGCTATCACTAAAAATCACTTAAAATCTGAACCTTAGTAGATAATAAACTTATTTTATGTTTTAATCCAAACCAGTGAGCTTTGACTGGAGCGCTTGGGGAAAATCTCTGCTTGGTTACTATTGTTCTCTTCACATTGAGGGAGAGGTGGATTGGGTATTAAACCCAAATACTGGCCAGATTTGACCAGAGCAGGACAGTACTGCTATAGGGTCCTAGGCTGGGAAGCTGGTGGTTAGAGAGCCTGCATATAACTGCAGCTGGGTGAGTCTCTACCCGTGTGAATGCTGGTGAAAGTGCAGGCTGGAGGGCTTTGCAGCTTGTTACAGCAGCACAGTGTGAGAGGGAGCCCAGGCTGATGGATGAGAGGGCTCAGTGGTACCCAGTTCCACATGGCCCCCTGGGGAGCAAAAGGTTAGAACTATTGACTACCTTTGGATATATTAGAACTGCCATAGGTATTTCTCAAAAAAAAAAAATTGCTACGTGAGGATTTTAAATTTTTTAAAGATATTTATGTACCTTAGCAGGGCTTAATTAACAAAACATCAGTGACTTTTCCATTAAAAACATTTTCCTTAAAAACTTCTCTTAAGAGGAGTCTGCTTGTTAGTGCCCTGAATAGGTAGCAACTTTATAAAGTGTCTAGGCTTGCAAGTTTTGGCCCGATGACTGGCAATGAACAGTGAGATTACAACAACATGAACTTTTCGATAAGTTTTCTATTCTTTTACTGCTTCCAAGATATTGATCTATGGTTCACCTGTTGTCTTCAGTTCCTACCATATGAGAGACTGAATCTGTAAACTCTGCCCTTGAGGCCAGCAGAGGCTAAGATGTCACTGCTCAAGGGAAAGGCCTTTCATTTAAAGTTTGGAGGCCCAATGCCTCTGACATTCTGGGGTTCACCCAGGACAGTAAAGGGTTCAGTCATTGTCTGCCTTGTAGCCCTGGGTGTCTTGTGACTGTGCAGCTTTCGTTCAGAGCTCTCACGTCAGCAGCCTGCCAGCAGGCCACAAGCCTCACCTTGGGTTTGCCCAGCTTGGATACTCCTTGCAAGCTGACCTTAGTACCTTTCCAAGCCTGAATTCACCCCAAAATCATCCTTCTTCAGGATCCGGTTCCTCTCATTAGACCCTCTCAGAGAAAGCATTAGATTCGCTGCCTCTACAGAGACAGTAGAACGTTCCAACCTGCCAGCTTAACACAGTCATACACTTTACTGAACGATACTCGCACTGATGATTTATGATGACAGCAAAACACATTTATTAACAAAAGAGGATGGATTAAGTGATGCCAAGTAAAAGGAATAAAGGTAGAGATGGTTGCAAGCAAATAAAAGTGAACACATTCATCTAGAAGTCTAAAACTTAATCTGGCAAGATACACTCTTTTTGTTCAAGACAGTTTCTCTCTCATCCACTGTCGTCTTTCCAGATTTTTACTGGCTTGCCTGACCAGGACCCATCACAGAGATCAAATTGAGCTGTGCAGTCACAAGACACACAGGATTACAAAGCAGGCGTTGACTGAACCCCTGACTGGCTTGAGTGAACTCCAAAATGTCACAGCCCCCAACTCTTGTAACCTTTAAAATAAATCACAACTATCAGCGATCTTGGCAGAGACAGCTGACCATGAATGGGGACAAAGATGTGTCATGGCCATCTTCCTATTGCCCTCTTTCCCTAAAAATAATAATGACAATCGAAAGGTTAATATAAAATGGCTGAAATACCCTGCAAATACTTATGTTAAATGGTCAAAGTAAACATTACGGGTGATTTTTGAAACCTATATTAATTAAAATACTATGGCTTATGTTTTCAGAGTACGAAATAGAGAGATCGTTTTTTCTCCGGATGAAGTGTGTCTTGGCTAAGAGGAATGCAGGCTTGACATGTAGCGGCTATAAGGTAACATGCTGAAGCCTTTCCATGTTCAAAGAGTAATAGGTTTTATGATATGGATAGCTGTAAAACAAAGTCTGCTACTGAAAAGAGTCAGAATGCCACCACTGGGTGCAGATTTTCTTATTAATGCAACAGTACTCCCTGAAACCATGGGCCAGATTTTGATACCCATGCTCATGCTGACTAGTACCTAACTCCACAGGTAGTCCCATTGATTTGAATGAGATTATTCCCTGTGCTGTTCAGGATGAGTAAGGGTATCAGAATATGGCTCCATGTGCCTGTATATCTCAGTTCAGGATTGATGTCTACCACAGTCTCAGGTTTATTTATCAACCTCTTAGCATACATTGTTTTAATAGTTACTGCACTTGAACATGGGTGATGGTAAATACTGTAATCCTACATGAGCACCTGCCATTCAAGCATGTATTTTCAGCTTTACTTTGTGCATTTATTCTCCCATAAACTAAACAACATATTTCTACTACCTAAGCAGCAGCTGAGAAAGGCACCTTACACACAGTTCTACTGAAAATAAATGACTTATTCAATAGCAAGAGAAAGAACACCTCAGAGTGACCTGCTGTTGTTTTAGAATTCTTCCAAGGTGCAGACATTTACCTCCCCTTTTAAAGTTGAACAGTTATTCCTGAAAGTGTAGTTCTGGCTGGTCAACTGTCCTGCAGTGTACATTGTTCTAACCCATAATTTATATTGAAGCAATTTTTTAAAAAGCTGAGTAGGTGGTGGCATCCCTCTGTTTTTCTTCTTAGATTACAATTTATCAGGAAGTGGAGTCATGTGCCATTTTTCCTCCTTGAAGTCCTATTGCCTGGTTACCGTGTATATTGTTTAAAGATGTGATTTTCTAGAGCGCTCAGCATTGCCTTAACTCTGCTCTCATCAGTCAATGACTTAAAGATTAGACCAATGCTGAGCACTTCAGAAGGTACCACCTGAATAGCCTAAGTGCAAGGGAAACCAAATATGCCTAATTGTGAGGGAATGAGGAGGCTCTGATGGGAGATTTTAAGTACATTATCACTGGGTTATTATTGACTATCATATAAATTAATGATTGAATGGGGAGCTTTAAGAGGAATCTATTTTTAGAAATATAGATAATGGATTGCCAAGAATTGCTTAAGGCAGTGGACACACGCTCCTTTTTACTGGAAGAATGTACAAGTCAAAACAAAGGAAATATACAAATAAACTGAGGGATATATAGAATGTGGTTTTGATACTTGTGGAGTTTCCCACATGATATTTGGACTGAGCCTTGCAAGAGAGTGCATAGCCAAATAGTAGCTGTTACAAACTAAGAATATTTATGTTCCTCAGAAGAGTTTCTAAGAGCATTTTGCATTTACCTTTGTTGCCCCAAATCATTATTTATTCCTTCTTACAGTCAAGTATCTAAATTTTAGCATCAGATATGCACATGCAACTCTCATGGATGGCAACTGGAATTATGTACATGTATGTCCAACTAGAATTTGAGCCTTCGACATTGGCATTGTTAATTTGTCCACAGGGATCATCTAATCCTGATTGGAAAGAAGCAACGCTTTTAATGTGTCTAAATAGATATTTAATCATTTATAATTAGGGCTACATTCATAAGTCTCTTAAAGTGTATCTGTTTTCATCATAATGAAGAACAAATTCAATAGGAGTAGTTTTGATACATCAAACTGGCTGTTAAAGTATAGCTTGGAATATGTATGTCTGTTGCATGATTAAGTCACCATCAACGGCAAATTTCAGTTTATTTGGTTAATGCACAATAACTATCTTATTGTATTTATATTAAATGTATATTTTATAACCTAAATTTAAAGCATTAACTGGAGAGCAGTCCATATGGCACCAGGGCCCTTGCATTTTAACACCAGATTACTATGTGCTGGTGACAGTAACACAGGTTCACAGCATGACTGCATCTCTACTTACAAATAAGACACTTAGCAGCCTTAAACTATGCAGACAGACAAATGGTGTTAAGAGAAATTGTTTATATCACCATTGAAATAGGTGCAGCAGAGGCTGAGAAATAGATGCTCTCAAGATGCTGTCTTGACCTGTAAGACCTCTTCCTTTACCTTCAAATATTTACTGTGCTTTCTTTCCATGCCAGGTGATCCACTGCAGTGGCTATTTGAAGATACGTCAGTATATGCTGGACATGTCCTTGTATGATTCCTGTTACCAAATTGTAGGACTGGTGGCTGTGGGTCAATCTTTACCTCCCAGTGCAATCACTGAGATCAAGCTTCACAGTAACATGTTCATGTTCAGAGCAAGTCTGGACTTAAAACTTATATTCCTAGATTCCAGGTAAGCAAAATGATTTGGTTTCCATCATATAGCATCGAGAAGTTAAGTTTTGTCAAACTATAGGGGTTTCTAAATACTTCAATACACTTCATTTTTAGGTGTATTTTAACTATGACATCATTAAAATTGAACTTGAGCACGGTAAAAGTATGCGGAACTTTCAAAATGACTCAGTAAATAAGGCAATGTTTTATCTTTAAAGTATCAAGCCTACGGAACCTGATTCTAACCTATAGTTACATGTGTTATGGTAATGTCCAGAGGCCTCAAGGATAGATAAAAGGTGGGGGAAAGGAAGCATTATTATGCCTGTTTTACAGGTAGAGAAATGAGTCACAGAGAGATTAGGTGACCTGACCAAGGTAACACAAGAAATCCATGGCAGAGATGGGAACTGAACCCAGTCTCCCAAGTCCTAGTTCAGTGCCTTAGCTGTGAGACCAGCCTTCCTATCTAATGTCCTTAACCTTGCCTACATTATGGGTTTATGAAGAGATACGAGTGACAATTAAGTCAAATGGCCATTTAAAAAAAAACCCAAAAACCAGACATTAAATCTCTTCAGAAAAATAACTATTGGGACAGCTTGCAAGATTGCCCAGTGCACAAGCTATGCCTGGATTTATGGGAAATAAGCACCAGAACCATCTCAGCACACTCTACCGATACAACCCACGTGGATGCCTGAAAGAACTCCCACATGGGCAACGGAAAAGCACAAATCTGAGCTCAAAGAGACACATGAAGTGTCATATAATTTCAACATATAATTATGCCTGTCAATGTACTGTGATGATCTGTATGGTCCAATTTTAGATGTCCCAAGGGAAGAACCTTCCAGCAAATTTCCAGTCTTATAGGTTTAACTACCAACAGGCAGATAATTCTAACCCCCACCCCCACCCAAAAAAACCCAACCAAACCCCACAGTACTAGGACTGTGGAACAAGATTTGACCCACTTGGTGACTTCCGTGACATGCTGGAGTTTCAAGGAAAAGAAATGATATTCATACATATTGGTAAAAAAGTCTGTGACCAACACATTGGAGAAGTTTTGCAGAGCAATTTAAACACTCAAAAGCATGCTGTCTCTCCAGGCTAAGATCAATGAGGCCCAGTACTGAAATGCAAGTTACAATTTGTTTTAGGAATTCTCTCTTTTTTTGGCATGTTTAATGCAATACATCCAATATTGCTAAGCACTGAAAGCTGGTCTATGCTAGCAAGTTATGTCGGGTTAACTATAGTTGCTCAGGGCTGTGAAAAATTTCACATTATGTGCGATCTAGTTAAGCAATCCAAGCCCCGGTATAGACACTGTTCGGTCGCCAGAAGAATTCTTACATTGACCTAGCTACCGCCTCTCGGAGAGATGGTTTTACTCCAGTGATGGAAGAACCCCTTACTACAGTGATGCAACTGCAGTGCTGAAACTGTGCCGTTGTAGCATTTCTAGTGTAAGGCTAAGGCTCAACAATATGCCTGTACATGGCAGAGCTAAGGTAGGGTGAGGAAGAGGTGCTCTAATGGGACCTCAAGAGGTCTTCTAGTCTAGTCCCCTCCACTCATGGCAGGACTAAGTATTCTGTAGACCCATCCCTGACAGGTGTTTGTCCAACCTGATCTTAAAAATCTCCAATGACAGAGATTCCACAACTTCCCCAGGCAATTTACTCCAGTGCTTAACTACCCTGACAGTTAGGAAGTTTTTCCTAATGTCCAACCTATATCACCCTTGCTGCATTTTAAGCTCATTGCTTCTTGTCCTATCCTAAGAGATTAAGGAGAGCAATTTTTCACCCTCCTCCCTGTAACAACCTTCTATGTACTTGAAAACTGATATGTCCCCCCCGCAGTCTTTTCTTCTCCAGACTAAACAAAGTTTTTTCAATGTTCTCTCATAAGTCATGTTTTCTAGACTTCTAATCATTTTTGTTGCTCTCCTCTGGATTTTCTCCAATTTTTCCACATCTTTCCTGAAATGTGGCGCCAAGAACTGGCCACAATACTTAAGTTGAGGCCTAATTAGCGCAAATAAAGCGGAAGAATTACTTCTCATCCTGTGATTCTATGATACTAAATGGAGTTGCCTGGAGGCATAAGTGTCTTCATAAGAGACAGTCTATCCAGAGGCGCTGATCGGAGCACAGTGAACAAAAGGTCCTGTTACACCACTGAAAAAGATACAGCCAGCACTGTCCCCACACTTGCCAGGAAGCACAAGGGTGGGGTCCTGCCCCTGTCCCACAAAGATGAACTTCTGGAATATCAAGCATTGTCAGTAGTGCTGGCCAGCGCCCTTCCCCTAGCACTCCCCAGTCCAGCTGTCCAAATTATCATTACCTCCTGACAGGAAGGTATTCCCCTGCACTCTCTCCGACTCCTGCCGGTAGTGTACCCACACAGAAACCCCACAGAAAGGGCATAATCGTGCCCTAAATGGTAATAGGAGAAAACAACTAAATATATCAGCTTTAAGGAGAAATAGTTTTAAATAGTTTAAAAGTTAATTCCCGCCCACAAAAGTCATCTGTGGCTGCTGCTTTACTGTATGCACCCATTCATTCCCTCAGTTTCAAGGGACACTGGAGGGGAGATGAGATAATTTTGGCCAGTTCTGTTCCCCTTTCTGTTTTCCTTGTTCACACATTCAGAGTCCTTTTTACATCCCAAGATGGAAATCAGGGATGTTTGGAGTAGAAATAGACCAAGGCTGCAAAACTCAGATCCAGAATCAAACTTTTCCAAACTCTGAGTGTGTTCAGATCAGGGCGTTTGTTTGACCATTCTAGAGGTAGCTGCAAAACTAGGGATACAGAGCCAACATCTGGAGCTGCTCAACTCCAGGATTTTGATTTGAGAGCACATCTTTGATGATTAGTTAAGCAAGAAAGCCACATGAAAATCACTCTCTTCATTTTAATTGCACTGAGATCTGAGTGACTGATGTAAATCAGACCTAAACATGGCTTAAGGTGCAGTCGTTCAATGCACCTCTCACAGTTACAGGGTGAACTGTGCCTTAGATCCTCTTTAATCACTCTCCAGTGCACTTCTTACGTGACAAGCCTGGCTTCATACACCTCACCCTGCATGGAACCTTGTGGTCCAACCACTCTTAGATGGGTCTCTAGGGCTGTTTCTCAACTGTGTTAATGTGACAGGCCCAGCTGAGTTTGGCACCTCTCAGTCCTTTCACTGCTGGAACCTGTGACCAGAGAGTAGATTAAAATGACTCAGATGGGGCCTTCAGAACATAAGAACGGCTGTACTGGATCAGACCAGTGGTCTGTTTAGCCCAGTATCCTGTCTTCTGACAGTGGCTGGTTGGACGTTTAAGAACACCCAGAACAGGGCAATTTCAAATGATCCATCCCCTGTCATCAAGTCCCAGCTTCTGTCAGTTGGAGGTTTAGGGACATGTAGAGCATGGGGTTGTGTCCCTGACCATCAGCTAACATCCATGGATGGACCTGTCCTCCATGAACTTATCTAATTCTTTTGGAATCCAATTATCCTTTTGACCTTTACAACATCCCATGGCAACAAGTTCAATGGGTTGATTGTGCGTTGCATGACGAAGTTGTTCCTTTTGTTTGTTTTAAACCTGCTGCTTATTCATTTCATCACGTGACTCCTATATGACGGAATTATGTGAAGGAGTGAACAACACTTCCCTAATTCACTTTCTCCAGACCATTTGTGATTTTATAGACTATTATTATATCCTTCCTTAGTCATCTCTTGTCTAAACTGAACAGTCCCAGTCTTTTTTTAATCTCCCCTCGTATGGAAGCAGTTCATATCCCTCATCATTTTTATTGCCCTATATCTTCTTTGAGATGGGGTGACCAGAATTGCACACAGTATTCAGAATGTGGGCGTACCATGGATGTATATAGTGGCATTATGGTATTTTCTGTTTTATTATCTATCCCTTTCCTATGGCTTCTAACACATAGCTTTTTTTGACTGCTTCTGCACACTGAGTAGGTGTTTTCAGAGAACTATCCACGAGGACTCCAATATCTCTTTCTTGAGTGATAACATAATTTATACCCCATCAATTTACATGGATACTTGGGATTAATTGGCATTATTTATGCATTTCCCCAAAAGTACAAAACCCATCAAGCAAAGGATAAAACCAATTAAAGTCCTATACGTCTGGATCTGGTACATCTTAATCTTTCCTTGCCAGCTTTTGTTATTCCCCCTCAGCCCAGCTAACAACTCATCTCTTGCTGAGAGAAACAGACTGTCCTGATCACAGTAGGCTTTCCTGGTCTTTTTTTTTCCTCGCCAACCTGTCAGCTTTCACTGATACCCTGGACAGCCACCTGGCCACTCACTCAACCCCCATCCTTTTCGAGGGCCAGGGCCCTCTAATGCAGTGGTTCTCAACCAGGGGTATGTGTACCACTGGGGGTACACAGAAATCTTCCGGGGGTACATCAACTCATCTAGAAATTTGCCTAGTTTTACAACAGGCTACATGAAAAGCACTAGCAAAGTCAGTACAAACTAAAATTTCATACAGACAATGGCTTGTTTATACTGCTCTATATACTACACACTGAAATGTAAGTACAATACTTATATTCCAATTGGTTTATTTTATAATGATATGGTAAAAATGAGAAAGTAGGCAATTTTTCAGTAACAGTGGGCTGTGACACTTTTGTATTCTTAAGTGAGGTGAAACTTGGGGGGATGCAAGACAAATCAGACTCCTGAAAGGGGTACAGTAGTCTGGAAAGGTTGAGAGCCACTGTTCTAATGTCGTAGTGTTCCCTTTGACCTCTCTCTCCTCAGCCTTGCGAAACAGCGATAGGATCAAGGCTGCTGAATAGTCTCCTCTTCCTAGCTATAAACCTGGGCATTGTGTTTGTTTAGATGCTCCTTATGTAGGCCGGTTGGTTTACCTTTCCTGCTTGGTTCCCTTAACAACCCCTTTTGATCTAACTCCATAGCAAGTAACCCATCCAACAACCACACACAGGTATGCACTATATTCATGAAAAATAAACCAATGTCTCCCACTTGGTCATAGAACCACTGCGCACTAGGCAGAATTTGGGTGTTGAGTTTTGTGACCAAGGAGAGAGTGGGAGTGCTGTGGAAGCCACATCCAACTCCTCCCTCTGCTCCCTCCCCCAACACACACCTTGCAGAGGGAGGAAGCTCTTCACTTTACCCTCAAGTGACCTCCACCTCATGTCAGTGTACAAATCACCAACAGCCCCTAAGGAAAATGCATCTAAATCCTTCCCAGATGAAGGAAAGGTTGCCATGTTGGGGGATCTTTAGGGAGGGATTGTGTGTTTAGGGGAAGGGTCGCTAGAGGAGCCTTCTTTCTCCTTCCCTCTCTCTCTCACTCTCTTGGGTGCACACACACACACACACACACAAAGCCAACAAAGGAAGCCTGAAATCATGAAACCTACAAAGCACCTTTTCCCTCCAACCGATGTGTCAGTATAAAATAAATGTAAAGACCTGCTTCTCTGCAGGGCTAAGCAATGAATGAAGCTCTAAGGAAAGAGAAAACAAAAGGCATGATAATCAAAAAGTGGAGTTCAAGTTATTTGCAAGACCCGATTACACTGTGTAACACCTCTTGTATTCATTTTACAGGATTGCTGTGTTATCTTGAAACTGAGTGCAGTACCTCCGCTCTGCTGTTAGAGATGGAGAAAGACCATGGGAGTGTAAATGCCACCAACACATAGATAAACAAACAAAGCTAACTGTGGTTAAATTCCTTGGTGTAATTTAGAGTATATTTTTCTATCAAGTAGCAAGGACAGAAAGAGCACTTGGGTCATGTAGTCTGATCCCTCTTGTATTGTGTGGGACTATTTCTATAAGGGCCTACTAAAAAGTTTCTTGCACCTTCCTTGAAGTGGCTGATGCTGGCCACTGTCAGCATACTGGACTAGATATATCTCAGGACTGATTCCTCATGGCAATTCTTATGTATTCACTACCTCACTCCCAGTCTGTCTGCAGTGATCGTACTTTTACTTCGCTCCACTCAGTTCCCATCCTATTGGTCTTAAAGTTAAGAAACTTTTGCCTCACGTCTATCTTAAGCTTTCCTTTTCCTTCTTTAGCTTCCAGGCATTGCTATTGTTCCTTGTCCTTCCATCTTCCAAAACGGTATAATCCTCTGCCTTCCTTTAGACTGTTAGCTTGAATTTATTTATAGACTGTGGGAACGGCCACTGTAGACTAATTATTTTTGCTATGCTTATATATCTGCAAGGGCGTAAAATTTGTCAATAGTTAAAAAAAAAAAGTTACTTTACAGTTCCACAAACAGATCATCAACTGGATCTTTGTGCAGAGGATCATTCATGTTAGTAGTTCCAAAGTTGCTATTAATAAGATAAACTAAGTAAAAATCTAATGCTGAAATAAGTTAACAGATCCTCCTCCTTGACTATATCTAGGACACTCCTTTGTGTACAACATTACTGCACCCTGTATTTGGCAGGCGTACCAAAGTTTTAATTTCTTGTAAAGATGATTGTTCTCTATTTCCAAACCAACATGATTTCTCTGCAGCATTTTAGCCTTGATTAGTTGGCAAAATCAATATTAGTTTAATGAATTTGAATATTTCTAGAGATACTGCTCATCTGTCAGCCTTCCTCTTCTAGGGTGACTGATTTAACTGGATACGAGCCCCAAGACTTGATAGAGAAGACCCTCTACCACCATGTCCATGGCTGCGATGTCTTCCATTTACGATATGCTCACCATCTCTGTAAGTAATTGACATAAAGTGACTGGCTCAAACCTTCAGCTTAGTCAGTAGGGTCAGGAGTTCTGCAGACAACAGCATAGTGGTGCAAGGAAAACAAATCTGAAAAGGGACAGATCTCAAGTGCTCAGCACCCATAATTGAGACCAGATTTTCAAAAATACTCAGCTCCCATTCAGGAAGCAATTAAATGGTCTGATTTTTAAATGAGCTCATCACCCAATATGCTCTGTTCTTTTCAAAATATATTTGGCTACCTATTTTGCTGCCCAAATGGGAGCAGAGCTGTTTTGAAAATCTGTCCCTGATTGTGAAAAAAATCTGTCTCTTAATGGTCTTAGTTTGGAAAAAAAAAAGTTATGCAACAGTTCCATTGATTTTTGCAAGTACATTGGTAATAATCAGTGTGTGTTTGAAATGTTGGATGGAAAACCAAAGAATTCTGAGATGCATGTTCCTTAGTAGCATGTGGATGAGTTCTGAAAACAGAGTGTCAGGAGAAACAGGTACATTAGTAATTCCCCACTGACAAGAGGGCAATTGATCACCTCCTCAAACATCTGTATTTAGTTTATTCACTGAAATAGTCATACAGCAGCATTATTTATTTATTTATTTATTTTTCCAGAAGCAAATTGGGGTAATAGAAAATTTTTCTGATATGGCTCAGACTTCCACGCCCAACTCTTACCACATACACTAATTATGTAAACGAACAACCCAAAGAAAAGACAAAAGAAACCCAAACCATTGCTAATGAATTGGTTTCCAGATTGCTACCATTGGTTTAAAACAACCAGAAAGAAACCATCCTTACCCTCTCTGAAGAAGAATCAATCCCTTACGTTACTGTGTGATATTAATGAAGATCTGGAATATATATAAGAACTATATAGGAAGATGACCTTACTGTACTTAGAGCAAGTCAATAGTGAATGACTTAATATCAAATTCTGTTGACTCCAATGGGAGTTATGCACAGGAAGGCAGAAATTGACTCTAAATATGTTGGCATTTTCCAAAGAATTAGTGGAAGCTCAGACTTGCTAAGTCACATTATTTCCTACTGGCTCTTATTCTTAGTCTCCTCTTTTATGAAAGATCAAAAACTGTTTATATCCTTAGTTCCTTCCTATGGCATCTGACTGCTCACCTGCACAAGCCAATGCTCATTTCCCCCCTCTGATATTATTTGAGATAGCGATGTCAAACAGTAGAAATGATTCTGATAAAGCTATGATCTTCTTCTGAAAAACTGTATCTCACCTTTACAACACAGTCATGATCATCAGAACCCATAGCATCAGAACTCATTCTGGTAATGGAAGGCAATAGCTGATACTTTGGTCCAGTTTTGTAAACAGGATTTGAGTGGTGCATGAGTGGAATTTTAAAATACAGAGATATGACTAAGCTACTTAGTTAAAAATACTGATCTGGATGCTATAACTGAACTATAAAGGTAAAAAATTACGAAGTTTAGAAACAAGTTTAGAAGAAATATAAGAGACACATATATAAATTACAAGGTCTGACGAGTTAAAGTAACCAAGGGCCAAGGAGAAAACGTCAGAATACTTGGGGAACAATAGGAACAGTAAAAAAGCATGGCATGAATAGCGAGTAATAAGAATGATGAAAACAGATGTAAAATGTACAAACTTCTGTGCCTCCAGAGAGCACTATTATAACCCCTCCATCATCCATCAGCAAACATCTGACGAGTATGAACAGTAGAAGGTTGTCAGGTCTGAATGTACACAATTTAGCATTCTATGAAAGAGTCTGATGATTAAGTGTCACCTGACGTTAATCTGGAGAGAAAAAAATCTTACACCTGATTAGGGAATTAAAAAAACAAAACCCTATACTGAGATAAGCTCTTCCAAAATAAACTCAAAAACTGTAAGACAAGCATTAGAGAGAGCCATGAAGGAAACAATAAAACTAGAAGTATAATGGGTGAAATAAGAACAGCAAGACTAGTAGATGTGAGAAGTTTGCTGAAGATATGCTGATATAAAAATAGTTTCCTGTTTGAAACATTTGGTAGCTTCCAGGTTGAAGAAAAAAATGTTGACATTTCAGAGGGTTTACTTATTTCTATAATGCCATCAGTGTGCAGGGAATTGCTGTACAAAGGAGGAAGTTTGCCACTCAGCTAATGGGCCCCTGCCTAAGGAGCTGAGAGTCTTCAAAACCGGACAAGTGAAGCCATTACAATGCAAACAAAATACTCCTAGCCTCAGCTGTGTCTTTTCTCTTGAGCCTTCTTCCTTTGTAGGGAGGGTTCAGTGCACCAAAAATGTTATAATCTCATTGTTTCTACTCCACAAATTGCTGCCAGTTTGTCCAGGAACTGGATCCTTATTCCAGAGCAGACAAAGTACAAGCCCCAGCTGCTCCCTAGAAGGGAACCTCACAGGTACAACGCCCAGTATAATGGAGGTGGTGCAGGTTAAACTCTGCACCACCTTGAGCCTCTCGTCTCCCAGTGTAATGCTCAAGACTTTCAGCAAAGCTTCACTGCTCTTCCAGGCAGCTAGGGAGCTTTAAAGGGCTGCTATTCTGTTAGGGCACCATTCACTGATCATGCAGTTGTAGGGAATCCAGTGGATTGCTGAGTGGTCTGATCTGGGGAAGCTTAGATAATTACTGTTGCAAGTGTAGGATTGAAAGGCCAATTTACCTGTAGTTGTGGCCTTGAGCACAGGCTGGTGAATGATGCATTTCAGTGAAACCTATGGAGCCTTTTAAAATAGCCATTTATGACAGACCAAATCGGCCAGCCCATGTAAGCCAATCTTTTCAGCCTGCACGCTCAACCAGGCAGGGAACTACAAGAGAGAAACAGCCATTCACAAATGGCAGAAGAAAGCTGTAAACTGAACAGCCAAGAGTAAAAAGCTGCTGAATCCTATCCAGCTGATTGCACTGAGGGTCACTTGGGCCTGCACAAGTTGGCTTGGTAATAGACACTTCTCACCCAGAAAGACATGGCTGAGGTCTCTTTGTCAGTAGCTCACAGGGCAATTTAATGCAGGGTCAACTGCGAACTGATCTAACATTCTGTATTAGAATCGTGGCCACTATCCTTTGTCCAACGAGATGCTTTCCTCAAAGACTGCCATAAAGAAGAACACAGGAGAGACACAGCTTATACATACTTGGGAAGTGAAGCTGGAGCTTCAATTCTTTTGCAACCTTTAAAACATTGTCTTAACAGAGGACCTAAAATAGGAATTAGGAAAATGAGAAGGCAACTGACAAAGGTGGAGCCCAGAACAACTCCGAATGCACAAAGAACACTGCTGCGGATACATGGAACAGAAGGTGCTCTACTAGTATTAATTTATGCTTTGGAAACTAAGTAGCTAGATAATTTGAATTTGGGATAAGAGAAACCTGAGAATTAGACTAAGGGTATGACTACACTTTGAGCTGGGAATGTGATTCCTATCTTGAGGAGACAT
The DNA here is from genome assembly GCF_965140295.1 of Lepidochelys olivacea. Lineage (NCBI taxonomy): Eukaryota > Metazoa > Chordata > Testudines > Cheloniidae > Lepidochelys > Lepidochelys olivacea. Next base: position 164,223,634 of record NC_140411.1, on the reverse strand, counting down.
ACCAGTGCTAGCTCCGATCAAGCTAGCGCACTAAATATAGTGTAGCTGCGATGATGAGGGCTAGACACCTTGAGTACATGCTTAGTGTCTGTGATGGGCATGTACTCGGCGTGGCTAGCCCCTCCTGTTCCTATGGGTACATTTTATTTTTAGCATGTTAGTTTGATGAGAGCTAGCATGAATATGTCTCCTTGAGCTGAGACTCACTTCCCCAGCTTCAAGTGTAGACATCCCCTGAGGTAGAGGAAGTTGCTTTTGGAAAAGTAGAGCCCATTGAAAAGCTCTCTCTCTCTCTCAGAAAATCAAAGCAAAATGAGTGTGTGCCATTTGGGAGGCTTTGGGTTCTTTAGAGTACAGGTAAGCATGAAAGCATGATGCACAGAGATTTAACTGGACAACTCTGAGTAGTAACATCACAGATGTAGACTAGCATTAATCAAAGTTGTGACACTAAATCCTAAAACAGGAAATTGAAGATGGGCTCCTTTGTTTTGTCCAAGACGTGAACCTTTGAATTAATGTATTGAGCTTATGGTTATAGAGAAATAGGACAACCTAACATGATATAAAAGAAGCCAGATGACTAAAAAGGGACTCTGAGGCTTGGCATCTACCATGATGGATTCCTGGTCTACCTCTCAAAGGATGCTGCAGTTTACCTTGGTTTTTTCAGAACGAAGATGGACTGTGTCTATTAGTGGAGGAGGAGCTGACTCCATAGCCAGAAAGATCTTGCAAGAGTAATTTTTGAGGGGATTTCCTGAGGAACTCCGGCAAGATAAACTTTTCTTCAAATCCAGTCTAATGAGTTACCACCTGTGTAAATGAAAATGAGAGGAACCTAATGTGAGATGATCCGTATACTGTAGATACTAGCATTCTGAAACTTCAGGGGGGTAGTACCAAGAACAAATGTTCTAATCCTTCCATGACTCATTTAACCCAAAGTTCTAGCTCCATTATAGTATGTCAGTCTCTCTAACCAGGTATTTACAACATGCACATCACCGTGGCATCTGACCACTGTCAGAATTTACAAAAACATAATTAGTCCAAAGACTGAAAACCATGTCATTAACTACCAAATGGTAAAGAAAAGTGCTCTTCTATTCCACCCCTACTACTGGATACATCTCCATCAAAATAACCCCCTGTGAATACAAGTAATCGAATGAGTCCAAAAGTTTCATTTCAAGCAGTTGTTTTCTTCACTACCACTGGATTAAAGCAGAAAATTATTGCTTGTCTGGCCAACTTATTGGCCTGATCCTGCATTGAAAATCAGCCTAGTTCCATCTGGGAACTTTACCATCCAGTTCAGTGGAATGCAGAATCAGGCCATTAGAGAGTAAGAGAGAATCTCTATTTCTTCATAGTGTATCGTACAAACCTACTGCGAGTTGCCGCTATTGGCTAAATCGGAGCATTTGAACACCACATACTGCCTTTTTGCTCAACGTAAAACAAATATTTGGGTGTGTGGAAAAGGAGCAAGGTGGAGCTTCCCAGTAGGCCTTCAGGGTCATGCAAGAATGTTCCAGAGCTGGAGTTATGGCTTTGTTGTGAAGCATTAGTTAAATCTCTGGCACTGAACCAGAGAGATCTGTGGAGAGGGAGCCAGACTAAACATTTGGAGATTGTCCCCAGTTCTAATTTTAGCATACCCCTTCACAGAGAAACCAAGCAGGGTGTTTAGAGGATTTACACCTCCAGTAAAAACTCTCCAGTAACTGATCTGCTTCCTGAGACTACTCTTTATTTGTATGTTTAAGAAAAGAACCAAAGAACTGTACTTTAAATTTGTCATGTTAAAAAAATAAGCTCAGTCTTCAAAATACAAAGTTTACTTTCCAGACGGGAAAAAGAAAAGCAGCCAAAAGTACATTACAAATGCTCAATCGTGTTTCAATCAGTCAATTGCAAATGCTTCCAAATTCTTTGGTAAAATTAAAATAAAAGCAGTTCTCTCTCTGTTTCCAAATATTTTTGGATTCTTCAGACCTTTTTAAAAAAAGCAGTCCAAAAGATGGGGGTGGTTATTTGCACTTCCAGAAATAACGACTTTGTTATGATATGAGTGGAGAATAAATTGGGAGATAGAGGGCAGATGAAGATAAATAGTCTGTAATAAGATATTTGTACACAATTATGCAAAACCCAGAGAAACTATATAGAGGAGTGTGGTCTTTTCAGGGAAGTTCAGAGTTTGTAGGGGACAAGTTTACTCTTTACAAATAAATCACTGTAGGAGCTGGTCACAAGGTCAAGCAATGTGAAATACTCTTTGCATTATGTTCACAGTGTTGGTGAAAGGCCAAGTCACAACCAAGTACTATCGACTACTGTCCAAGCATGGAGGTTGGGTTTGGGTACAGAGCTATGCTACCATCGTGCATAACAGCCGTTCATCTCGGCCTCACTGCATAGTGAGTGTCAATTATGTCCTTACGTAAGTCAAAATATTTTGTACCAATAAAGACATTTATCAGTACTTAATGGATTACTAATTCAATCCTTTATCCAAGTTTATTGTATTAATCTCTTCTGGTATCATCTTATATATATATACAATCTACAGCAATTTCTCTTTCCCCACCACCTCCCTCTTTTACTTACAGTAAGTGACCGTATGAATGACATATTGGGTAAAATGAGTGCGTATCCACTCTGATTAGATTTACACACTATTATCTTGCATTCTGAAGGATTCCAAAAATTTGGTGGTGAACATGTCACATTACTGGTAATTATTTGGGTTACAGGGGAGCCCAGAGGCTGTACTTGAGATCAGAGCCCCTGTATGCTAGGCAAAGTTTATGACCTGATGAGTTTACAGTCTAACTAGACAAGACAGACAAAGGGTGGGAGAAAGGAAGTATTATGCCCATTTTACAGGCAGGAAACTGAGGCACAGAGAAATTAAATCACTTGCCTGAGGTCGCACAGCTGGTTAGGGCTCAACTCTTTTCTTGTATTTTCAAGTAACTGCCACAAAGCCTGTGCACATCTGTTGGCAGAATTTAGTTCTAGGTCATTTTCTCAGACAGAAATGACTCCTAGCTATGGAAGAGAGGGAAAAGGTTTTGTCTGGTTATTCTTTCACCTGTCTGCTGTAAAACTTACTGAAAACACTGTCATTACCCATGAAATTCAATCTTTATACTGTATGCTTTCATATTGTTGATGTTCAGCTCTCTTGGTATACCCTCTCACTTCCCTCCACTGAAATTTTTGGTAAGTCCAAAAGGAATGGCTTTTTTTTTTTAAATCAGAACTTCATCAATAAATGGAAAAACAAACCAGCACACCAAACAACACTGAAGCCCCACAGCTTAGTCTTAAATATCCTTATTTTTTTGTACACAATTACCTATAAAATATTGTCTAAAAATCTGCTGTATCTATTGAACAGATAAATGTGAGAAAAGATAGACCTCACCATGAAATTAAACCCTACTGGCTGATTCTGTGGTTTGGTTGTAGCAGATCATACTGGCAGAAGGATGACCTGGGTTCCCTTTCCTCTGTGCCAATATTCAGATGTGTCAGGGAAAAGACGAACTCATGCTTGAGGAAGATTGGAGGACACTGAACTGATCTTTGCCCTGCTGTTAGATCAGCCCCACACCAGCGTTGTCTATGGTTCCCAAGGCAAAGTGCCACAAGGATGGCTTAAACAAAAAAAAAAAAAAAAAGAGAGAGCGCGAGCTTAAGTTCAGATGTTAAGGATGTTTAGTACCAAGTTTGTAATCTGGTGGAATTTTTTCAATCCATTTCCATGGGAATAGGTTCAGGCCTTATCTCCCTCACTCACGTTCCTCACCCACCACTGCAGACCAAATGAATATCTTGGATGGATAGTAATGAAAACATTGTGAAACTAAACCATTTTAAAATGATATTTTTCATCTGTGCAATGCATTAAAGTATTTAACCTATCACAATGATTCTTTTGCAGAGATATTGAGTACAAGGAACTTCAATTATCACTGGACCAGGTTACCATTTCTAAGTCACAGTTTTCATGCAGAAACTCAATGTCTACCTCACAAGAAACAAGGAGAGTAGCAAAACCCAAAAGTAATAAAATGAAGGCAAAACTCAGAATGACTCCTTACCCGCAACAGGTAACTCTTTCAGTAATACCCAACTACAAGTAAACAGGGCATTTGTGGGAGTAGCTTGGTCATCCTGAGATTACCTTGCTGCTAGTACAGTGCGGCCAGTTAACATGAGGCTTGTCCTCTCTTGGGGGCACGAGAATGCCATCTTATGTAAATGGCACAGAAGAAATGGAGAAGGCACAGTATGGGGGAAGAAGAGGCTTAAGGATTATCAGGTTATCAGTCAGAACTCAAAAGCTTTCAGATTTTAGGTAGTCAGATTAGTTAGAAAAACTAAGGTTTTGGTTTTTTTTTAAGCAAAAAGAGAACAATGTAACACAGAACAGATGCTGTATGTTTAATCTGAGCTAGTGTAAAAATGTACCAATTTTTGATAACCAAGGTCTGGTTCCAAATGAATGCTGGCAACTTCCTCAGGCAGCAGAAGGTAGCCTAGTGGATAGGATGCTGACTTGGGATTTAGGAGACCTGGGATCAATTCCTGGCCTGCTGGGTCACCTTCGGCAAGTCACTTAGCCACTCAGTGCTTCAGTTTCCCAATTTGTAAAATGGGGGATAAGAATATTAATCTTCTTTGTAAAGGTACTTTGAGATCTACAGATGATAAAAGTTGGATATTATTATTGATCAGGAATGGGAAAAAACTAGCACATGTACTTTATTGAACACAGTTGGAGCCAGTCAAACATTTGGAGGAAGTGTGTGTTGTGGTGTTTAACTGACTTAGAGAGGTTAGATCTTGACTTGCCACCATTCCAAAGCTTCCCATATTAATAAATAAATCTTTTTAACATAAGCAAATGACACTCATATGTCATTTAACCAAGACTTCCTGTTCTTCAAAACAGGATTATATCCTCTGATGTCTAAGTACAACTATTGACCAAAAACTTTTACTCTGCAAAATTATTCCTTAACATTAGGATGACTGAGGTTGTGCTGAAATTACTCTAAAGTTGCATCAAAATAGTGTTTTGCTACTGTCTTTATTCAGTGACCTAACAATACTGTATGATATTTACATAGCAGCTCACATCCTGAAGGGATCTCCAAAGAGTTGCAAACCTGCCTTTGAAATGCAGCCATCTCTTGGGTGGAGTGTATCATTTGGTTTACAATATTCCTCACACCATGTCCTTAACTGTCTCCAGTTAAAAACAGGGGAAATTTTAGATAGGCACAACTATCCAAGTAAGATTTCTGACTGAACACTAGGATTAATGCCCTAACTCTGGTGAAAAGTCACATGGGATTTTTAATGAAAAGTGGTCAGCAGCCTTGTTTTATCAGTAGCCATCATAGCTACTAATACAGTGCCTTTGTGGGGGACACTTACTCACTGCTGACTTACGGGGAAGAATGTCATCTACTGAGTCACCGACACCACTTTCCCCTGCAGCTTCCCAGTCCAATTATTGATCTGTCCCAACCCTACTTAGTTTATGAGATTTAATGATGTTGCAGTTCCAGGTGGCATGGCTGGAGGCTACCACACTGGTGTGTAACATGGATGCATTTGAACACCTTTCTTTATTTTTCAGCAATACAGCTCATTCCAAACAGACAAACTGGAATGTGGCCAGGTTGGAAGCTGGAGATCCAGCCCTACAGCGAATTCTGGCGCCATCCAAGAACAGAATTTCCATTCAGAAAACAGTGAACTTTTATATGCCCCCTCATATAGTTTGCCTTTCTCATACCATTATGGACACTTCCCTGTAGATTCTCATGTCTTCAGTAGCAAAAAACAAATGCTGACGTCCAAATTTGGGCAGTCTCAAGGGTCACCTTGTGAAGTGGCTCATTTTTTCTTGAGTACGTTGCAGACAAGTGGAGAGCGCCAATGGCATTATGCCAACTCTTTAGTACCTACCAGCCAGTCGCCGTCTAAAAATCTTCCCGATCAGCCAATGAATGTCGCACGCCATAATCTTGCACAGAGTTATGAAGGTGAGTGTTATCTTAAAAATAATAAGCTGCATAGCATTTGGAAGATGTTTTTAATGTGTACTTCTAAAATATGAAATACAGTATGTTTACTGAAGACAGGAAAAATATATCTGGGGTGTAACGTGCAGCATGTTTAAAAAGCACACTGTCATGGCATTTAGACCTACTTTTGTTTCGTTTGAACATTTGAACAGGAATGTTATCCAGTTTCAGAATGTCAATTTTTTTTTTTATTAAAGCCTTTAGTGGGTAAATTTTCACAAAAGCCAAGACGTGGACTCCCTTTACAGGCACAGCTCACATGCGTGTTTATGGAAGTTAGTTTGCAGGTGCAAAAATCTGGATTCAAATTGTGCCAGCATAATCAGAAAGAAGTGGAAGTACGCAGATCTGCACCTACAAGTCAACTGCAGAAACCAAAATACAGGCATGATTGTACCCAAACAAAAGGGAGGCCATCCTTTTAAAAATGTACCTATATTTGAAGTATTTGCCTTACTAGCTATATTAATGATAGTAAATGTAAGTGTTTTTAGGATTGAAGTCAATGGGAAATTGCCTTGATTACTAATTTTCTTTGGGCAATGTCTTCACTGATGGGAGTTGCACCATCTTTCCACACAGCTTGGGGCAGCTCAAATGCTTTGAAACGAACACAGGGGATGTTGGCCTCTCCCACCGGGCAACTCACAAGAAGTGTACTTCCAATGAAAAAAATCAAATCAAATAAGAAGTTGAAAATTCAGTCCAATCCTTGTGTGAAATAGGTTTTAAATATTTCTCTGCTCAGTGTTTAACTGCATATACCACCCCGAAGAAAAGAAAAAACAGCTGTAATGGGAGCCTGCAGTAAGATGGATACACTGAAAACAACTAGTTAGGACTGATTAGCAGAGACATTACTGGGAGAAAGGAAGTTTTCCTTTGGAATGATGGAAAACACTGAGGAATAAAAGATAGGGAAAGACAGGTAGGATCAAAAGTTTTAGCGACCCCAGAGATGTCACAGGATTATTCACTTGGGACCACTCACTGTGGCACCCAGCTCCTGAAGGAGGTGCTTGAAGATTGATCTTACTGTGCCTGACAAAGAGGGGTATCAAGTAACATCTGTGGCCTTGCACATCTCTTCTATGGAGGCCACAGCAGTCTCTGACCAGGATATTGCCATGCTCTTCAGTGAATGAGCCTTGATGACTTCGTATATCCAGGTTCCTGAGACTTTGCATGTTTCCAATATACAACCATAAATCCACCTGGCAACGGAAGCTTGAGAGGACTTTTTACCATTGTATTTTAGGTGAAAAGAAACAATAATGAAGGTTTTCCATATTGTTTTCTTCAGCTTAAATACATTTTCTGAGCACTGTGGACATCTAAGGTGTGCCAGACTCCTCTGATGAATGATGTGGACTTGCACAAGACGACAAGAGCAGAGTTTCTTAACTGATGTGAAAAGGAGTATTTATTTCCAGAATAAAATTGAGAGATGCCCTAGGAACTATTTTGTCCTTGTAAAAGAAGCAACAGAGATCCTTATAGACAAAAATCATGAGGAGCTAAATCAGAGACGTACGGATAAAGGTGTATAACAATGTGCATTTCTATTAGGTGTGAAAGCCAAGGCCTTTTTGACCAAATAGATCATTTTTGCTTTTTCCTTTTTTTTCTAATTTGCTCTGTTTTTGGATTAAGGGGATGGGGAAATATGTACAGAACAGCCTGTGGCCATCCAATTTGCCAGAGCAAAAAAGTCTTATATTGAAATTGAACATGAATACCGGCAAATATATTACCTTTGATAGAATTTGGTATCTGCAGGTAGGCTTCTAATAAGTATATGCAAGTCAAGAATAGAACAGAAAATATTGTGGCTCTCAAGGAAAGGAGACCCATCTGAAACTTTGAGTTTCTTATGCATATATTCTTCAGTTTCATAACATATACCTACCTCCGGTCCTCTTCTTCACAATGAAGAGAATGGAGTTGAGACCCAAGAATGTCTCTGGTTCTGAAATGGGTTTAAGCGCATAAGACAGAAAATGTGGGATTTCTCCTGAAGACAGACATGTTTTGAAGAAAGTTTGGGAATTGAGCTCAGGTCTGGTCAGAGATCACTCATGTGTCTCATAGAAAAAGTTGATGGGAGTTAGGAGTTGAGCCTCCCGGAGGGCACTGGGGATTTTATTTCTAACCTATTTCAGAATTTACCTCCTCCATAGCCAGAATCAGACATGTTGCAATTGGCAAATAGGAGGCGTGGATCCTTGGAAGGGACCCCTTCCGTAGATTTGAATGGAATGGGAAGAAAGGAGTGTCTGATCTTGTTCACACTATCAGCTACTGCTTTTTCTATTGCTTCTCTGGACTGGTGAGAATGACTCAACTTTTAAGCAGAGAGGATCTGCTTAGAATCATTAACGGCAGTCCAAAGGAAAACCAAATATGATATCTGGGTTTGAGACCATGGCTGTTACAGCAAAGCACATTACTTCCATAGAGGCATCTGCCAAAAAGGACATGGACGGAAGATGTGTTTTTCAGTATGAATTCTATTTTTTAAGATTCATCAGACCAAGCCATCAAATCTCTGGAAAAGTATGTAGCACAAAAAGCTGTCTGCAAATCAGATGACACTGTCTCAGAATCTTGTCTTCAGGCTTCTTCAACTTTCCTGCTGACTGGGGAAGAAGAAGAAATCCCTTCAGAGAACATAACTGTCTTCAGCCAGGGAGGATCTCTCTGCAATATTTGATACAAAAGGAGCCAACTAGGACAGAAAACTTCAGCCCCGATCAGATTCTATTATCCACTCCACTGAACTCAAGTAGCCTGAAAAATATTAAGAGCCACAACCTGTGAAACAGATCTATGCTCTTCTTGGATAGTAAAAACCAGTGAACACCTAAGACTACTACTAATGAAAATATAGGCAATGCCTTCTTCAGTAAAGCACACCTTACCAAATGCCTTGAAAAATGCAATTCTCAAGAAGTCAACTCTTGTTCCTGAAGGTTTCTCCAACTACTGTTTCATTTCCAGCCTGCAGTTCCTGGGCAAAATAATTGAGGAAGTAATAACAACCAAGCTCCAACAACAACATGTGACATCAGATATCATCTTAGATGCCTCACACCCAGGGCTCAGACCAGGGCACGGCACACACATGGCTCTAGGGCAGGGGTTCTCAACCTGTGGCCCAGTCAACACACAGCTGCGGCCCATGTGACATCCTCTGGGCCATACCGGTAATAATGGTAAATAGGCTGAGAACCACTGCTCTAGGGGCACTAAAAGATGATCCCTTCATGGCCACTGACACTGGTTAGATCTCCATGTTCATGTCTTTGACACAGTGGACCACAAGGTACTAACTTGCCTACGTTACATAGCAGGGAGCAGCTGGCCCAGCACTACAGTGCCTCCAATCGTTCTTCTCTAGCAGAACGCAGGGAGTGGTGATGGTAAATTGCTCCTCCTCTCCGATGGCCCTCTTTTGCAGGAATCTATCCTGTTTTTCTTCAGTACCTTTGTGAGACCACTGGGAGAGAAAGTGAGATGCCAAAGGCTCAGCTGCCAATAGTATGCTGATTATAGAGACAAGGCGGGTAAGGTAAATAGTATAACTGTCCTCCACATACATCTCATTCTCAACTGATGCAATCACTGATACTACTAAAATGTCAAGAATGCCTAGAGGAAGTAAGCTCTCGGATGAAGAGCAGATGGGTCAAGCTGAACCCAGGGGAAAGGCGTTGAAGAATTGGCCAAGACATTGACTATGCCTTCCATTGAAGGCAAACAGCCCCCATTTGTCAAAGTAGTGTGAAACATTGAGGTCCTGTTTAACTCCTCGCTAAGCTTGGATGACCAGGAAGTATCCATTTCCAAAGCTGCTTTCTTTCACCTTCAGCTTGTGAGGAAACTTCATCCCTTCCTCCTTGATGAGCAGCTGGCCACAGTAATCCATGCATGTGTCACCTCCAGGCTGTATTACTGTAATTCATTACATCTGAAGTTGAATGTGAAGATGATGCACAGGCTTCGGCTGGTACAGAATGTGGCTGCCTACCTTCCCCATGGTTCAGGCCATGATGAGCACCTCAGACCTGTGCTCAGGTCCCTTTACTGGCTCCCAGTTGGCTGCCAATGCCATCTTAAGGTCTTGCTTCTAATTTTCAAACCAATTCATAGATTAAGCCCCAGTTACATCAAAGATCTAATTTCAATCTATGAACCACCATGACAGCTGTGCTCCTCTGGGACAAAGCCCTCTTGGGGTGGAATCTGACTACGGAACAGTCTTCCAGAGGAGATCAAGTAAATCCAGATTCTGAACATCTTTTGGAAAAGTTGCAACACTGTCCTGTCATAGGGAGGACTGGGACCTTTAAGAGGGAACTGGTCCAGCTCACCTGTGCCTCATAACAGCCTCTTGATGGAGCCTGGTAAAGTGCAGGTGTTCCTGCTCTCTATAAAGAGCCAGAAGGGAAAACGGCATGGAAGAAGCAGCTGTGGCAGAGAAGAGAATAACTCTAGTGATCAGGAAACCCCTGAGTGGGAGAAGGATTTCGGCCAAAGCCAGAAGGCTGAGCTCCAGCTGGGAATGGCAGCTTTGTGAAAAGGAGACTGGGACAGAAGAAGAGCTCTGGATGTGGTAGAAGACACTAGGGCTGAGTATGAACTTGTGTTGTGATGACAGACTTCATTTTGAGATATTAAGGATTGTTTTTAATTGTTTCTGTTATTAAACCAGCCACAGGCAGTGGTGTCATTAGACACAAGACAGTCTGTGTAGAGTTCTTAAGGGGCTCAGATGAGGGAAACAGAGGCAGGGCACCACAGAGCCATGCCTGCACATCCTTTGTGAGAGGGCCTTTCCACCATAAATGATGCTCAGTTTGATCACCTCTGTAATTACCAAATCTCTCCCACCCTTCTCTGTCCTGTCAAAACAACCCCTGCTCCAAGTAGAGTTTTGGCTTCATAAAGGGAGAAGTGCTGGAGATGTCAATGAAGTCCACTATGAACTTCGCTATTCATTTTACACAGAAGGTTCTTGGACATTATAGTGACAGGTAGTAGTATGAAAATGACAGATGCCTAAAATTATTCAAAGAGAGCTTTTCTTAGTGCCCCAAAAACTTTGCCAGGTGTTAGAGACTGGATTGTGCCCTCACCTGGAAACTTGCAGTGAGTTCTTAAAACATCCATGAATGGGAAAACACAGAGGTTGTACCTGATGTTATCTTAGAGGAGAGTTCCATCCCTGATTTTGGTTTCCTCAAGCTAGGGCCCAGCAGGCTGGACACTAGCGTTGTGATATTCATTATCTTTGTTGCCTCAGCTTTGGCAGGTGGCAACATTTAGCCCCCTGTAATTCTCGATCAAGCGGTGCTCCCTCAGTTTCTGCAAATTCCCCTCTCTCAGTAGAGGAAGAGAAAAGAGAACAAAACCATAATTTCTGACCTCTAGTGGCTTTTGGTTTATTTGCCTTTTTTCTTAATCCCTTGGGCTTTCTGGGGGAAGATGCAGACAGCCATATGCTCGTGTAGGTTGTTTGGGGGCTGATCCCATTTTCCTTTGCCCAGGAACTTGAAGCAGGAACTACTCAGAATATAAGAAACTTGTACCATAGTCATAATACCCAATATATTATCCTGAGGTAATTGCTCTAGAAAAAAAGTACCTGTTTTAGCGCACAGGATGCAACAGAGGACTCTTTGCTACCAAGGTGGCTGCATCTAATTTGTTGCTGACATGCCTCACGTCCCTTCAGGTGGAAATGGCCATTGAGAGGAGTCAGAGTCTGTTTGGCTTAGGATGGCTCCAGGTTCCTTTCCTTCCGGTGCAACATGTACTCTGAAATGGAGTGCAACTGTGTCTATCAGCTTCAGAGCCCTTTTTGCTAGCAGAGTGAAACTCAGTGAGTTGGGCACACTGAGAATAAAATATCTGGCTGCAGGTACTTCTTGCATATTGAGCACCATCTGGACTTTGACTTGTGCCGTTCTGGTCTGCTCCACTCTCTCAAGGTGGGAAAAGTGTATTCCTCAGAGTGGTTCCTAAGTGGGGAAAAAATTCCCCAGAGAAGAACAGAAGGAGGAGGAGGAAAAAGTGCTCAAAACTGCTGCAATTTTAAAAAGGGGCAATTTTTAAAATGCTGGAACCAATCATGGTCATTCTCAAGGTTGGAGGTAAGGTGCTTCTGTCAGTCTTTCCAGTGGGTGGGGCTGACACCCCATTGGTTCCTTTCAAATCTCTTGAGTTGTACCCAGTCTGTGAGGGAAAGAGGGCAACCACTCAGTGAGGATTAGTGGAGACATGATGCAGAATGGACCAGATTCACTGTTGCTGGTGTAGGTTGTGAACAGAGGCAAGTACAAGGGCCCTTCTGCAAAGCCATTGTGACTTTCTGTTGTAAGGCCCAATGTTAATTGTGCAATATTCTTTGTCTCACCTCTCCCAAACTGTCTGCCAGGCCTACAGGGAGAACTCACTCCCACTGGGGGAAGAGAAACTTGACAGGAAATGTGCACAGAATTAATGCATTGACTCCTAGCCATTGTAAAACAGCTTCTACTCCATCCAGTTGAACCCTGGAGAATGAGCAGTAAATGTCTCAGGCATTTCACCGTGCTTCTGATGTAGTTGGGCGTCCTGCAGCTATGAGTTTGACAGCATTGGTTGAATCAGTCCTGGTGTAAACTACTTCCCGTGGCAGTATGATGCCCTGAGTTTGCTTTCAACCACTAAATTTCCCACTGAAGGCCATTCCATGAGACGCCCGCCTCCACCACGGTGACTTGGACTTGCAAAGACACTGGGCTGACTCTAGCCTCGTTCCAATAAATGTTTTGAGACCAAGCAAACAAAACAGAAGCTAGTGTATATGTGACCAACAATGTTTTGTGCTCTGCTGCTCCAGAGACAGCTCGTTTAACTGACTACCCTAACCCATAAGCCACCTAGATGTTGGCTTACAAACAGGGAGGTAAACTAAACAGATTTAGCTTTATCTTAAATCTATACTCCATAAATAAGAAAGGCCACAAATTAATAGCAAACTGTAGCCATTAATAATAGAATGTAATAGACTACGTAAAAAACAAAAGTACATGACTGGGTTCTTGTATATCTTATGATACTGGCTAAGCCCCAGGTCTTTAAAATTAAGTTCTTAAATTGGGGGAGAGGAGTTTTGTTTGGATAAAAGGAGGGTGCAAAAGGAAATAGGGCTTCTTCTGATAGAGGAGAATAGGGACAGGAGCTAAACTCCGCTCCAAAACTGCAGTAAAGAGGGCACGTTTATTACATCTTAGGGCCTATTTAGACAGGGAAATTTACTGGTATAACGATACCAGTGTACTGGTACCAAGAAACAAACTAACCTCCAAAAAACCACTTGTATTCCAGAGTAAGAGTGTCCACACAAGGAGTTCTAGTGGTAAAATGATTGCACTATAATTATACCAGTAAATTTCCCTGTGTAGACAAGCCCTTAGTGTTATAATTAAACACTGCTTTCACTTGTGAACTAAGATGACATTTTGTCTATTAACAAAAGTGTGTGCACTGTTTAGTATGAAATTTACAAAAACATTAAAAACAATATTTGAAAGTTAGTTTCTCCTTTTACTTATCTATCAAAAACTAAGCCCAGCATTCTGGACCAAATTCTTCTATTAGTTATGTGCTGCAACTCCCACTGAAATCAGTGGAAATTATGTGTAGTTGATGGCTTCACTACTGTCTGCAGCAGTGCTGTGAATATTTTAGTTGCATTGACGTCAGCAATCACTACAGGGTGAGCCCTAAGTAAGGATATGCCTACACTGCAGCTGGCAGCGTGGTTCCCAGCATGGGTAGACCGACACAAGCTTGCTCTGTTTGAGCTAGCATGCTAAAAATAGCCGTGTAGCTGGAGGTAACAGATGCAGCAGCTTGGGCTAGCTGCCTGAGTACAATTCCACCCAGACCTCCAGAGTACATACATGGGTGGCTACGCCCAAGCTACACTGCTGTTTTTCACATGAAAGCTCAAAAGCAAACCTAGCACATCTGTCTGCCTGCACTGGGAAGCAATCCCAGCTACAGCGTAGACAACCTATAAGATGTTGGGTAAAATTTCTGAAAGAGCCCATCCATTTTTCAAGTCACTTAGGAGCCTAACTCATACTTACTTCCAATGAGACTAAGGGCTGGTCTACACTACTGCTTAAGTCAATGTAATTTATGTCGCACAGGGGTGTGAAAAAGCCACCCCGAGTGACATAAGTTACATCAACTTAAGTGCTGCCCACACCGGTGCTATGGCAGCAGGAGATGCTCTCCCACCAACATAGCTTCCAGCTCTTGCAGAGGTGGAGTAATTATGCCGACAGGAGAGCGCTCTCCTGTCGGCATAGTGTGTCTTCACCACATGCGCTACAGCGGCACAGCTGTGTTGGTGCAGCTGTGCTGATGTAGCGCTTGACTGTAGACTTGCCCTCAGCCTGAGTGGCTAACTGGCTTGAAAATGAGACTAAGGCATACTTAGATCTGATATTTGAATGTTTGATATTAAAAGGTTAAATCCAAGATTTATTTCTTGGCACCGAGCGTAGAAAGCCCAGATAGTTACTAACTAGAAACTTCATTTTATATTCTGGCTGAATATTGCATAACTTTAGTTAGATCGGATAGGACTAATACAGATAGTCATTTGTAGGCAAATTGGCATGAAACAAGAAAGGCAGCATGAGGCAAATAGAAAACAAAGCAACCAACTAATATTGGCTAATGAATCCTCAAACCTGGACAGAGTAGAGCTTATTGAGAAGAGATGCACCAGACATTTTTGTATTTCAGAGAGATGGGATGAAACCAAAAAACTCCACATTCAAATATCCTTGAAAACTGGGATACCTTGGATCCAGATCTGACTTTGCATCTGAGGCTCATCCATGATTTAATATTCTGATCTTCAAACTCCAAGTTTTTGGACTGTTTTTGACATGTCAGAGTCTCTCTCAAAAGCATAAGTATAATATTACTGTAGTCAAGTGACATGTCTACTGCTCTGCTACAGATATTTTTAATATCTAATGCTAGATTTCATTTCAAAGAAACAAACAATTTAAAAATCCAATATAACAGGACATAAGTCTAGTTCAATTTGTCAATGACTCCTGCAAGAGTCCAAGTAATCTCCCCCCACACACATTGGCAACAAGAATAAAGTCCTGTTTGACTCTGAATTTAATACATAATAAAAATGTAAAATTTTTTGGGGGGATAGATTTTGAAGCTTTCACAAGAGTTTCAAAAGTATAAAGTTATATCCCTTTTCCAAATGTTTAAGTCCTTGTTAAATTTCCTGATTTAACCATTTCAAAGAGGATACCAATTTACAGCCACACAGACAAACAATGAGAATCAAATGCAATGCAATCAAAATATTAATGCAATCAAAATATTTTCCTAGTTGAAAAGTTGCAACGTAGAGCAACTAAGGTGTCAGTTGCCTTACACACTGACTAGCCTTCCATATCGGTTTCTGGTTTTTCAGTACAGTCATAAAGGGTCTGACTCAAACCATTGAAGTCAATGAGCTTTGGATTAGGCCCAAACTTAGCTAGTATTAATGTAAAATCATAAAAAGTGACAGTCTCTAACACAACTCATAGTATATGAGCTCCAATCATCAGCAATTAATACTCTTTATTTTCCCTAAAAGTGCCCATACCAAACAGAAGATACAGCCAAGATGCTACATCTGACAGCTTTCCAAGTTGTGCAACATCCATGCCAAACAGCAGATACAAAGAAGATATTTACAACTCCAGCATCATGAAACCCAACAAAATGGAAAGCAGGATACATCCATCTCATCATCTCATTAAAGAAGAAAACAAGTTAGCTTTCAGCAGAGACCTACAAGAAAAAGTGTGTGTTAATGAAAAGTCTTTTTCAAACTCCATAGCTAATTCCTTGTTGCCAAAATCAGAATGTTTTCAGGCTAAAGCTATTGGACAATTAAGTCATCTCCTGCCAGTGCCAACAGTATATGAACAAACAAGGAGAATATGTATGAAAGAACCAAAATATGGGCATATTAACCATCATGCTATGAATCTGGATGAACTAGACAATGATGACAGAATGACAGTAAAGCTTGACCATGACTCTGAAAATGAACACATGATGGATACGAGAACTACTGGACAAGTCCCATTTGTATTTCTGAACTATCACCATGTTTTAGCCAAACATGGTACATTTCAAACCTCATCATGTACAGCAACAGGACATGTAGCAGAAAATTATGGATACACTTCTGAAGAGGTAAATACATTTATTTATAAAAACCAAAGTCCATCATCAGCCTCTTCTCCAGAAACCCACAAGGAGACTGCACTACCCCATTATATCGGAACTTCTGTAATAATAGCCAATGGGAGGTGACAATAATAGAAATGTATTTCTTAATTAAAAACAAACCCAAACTGTAATGATTTCTAAAAAGCATGAGAAAACATGGCTACATTTACTGAGCATAGCAGAAGGTCAATGAGGGACAAACTTGTATGTGTTCTTGGCAAGTAATGTGTTATAATACCTTCAAGGTCAGAAAAATACACATCTAGCTTCAGTGTTTCATTGTTACAGATAAATCTCTGGTGTAGACTCTGCCAGTAAGAAGCCATATAAAGATCAAAATTTTGTTATTTTACAGTGTGTAACAAAATTAAAGGGCAAATGTTCTATGCCCAGAATTATACAGAAGCAACTGTTTTTTTTCTTTTTTAAAAAACTAGGTCTCCAAAATATATTCAAGATTCTTACCATTAATATAAACCATAAAATTTTGTTTAAATGTTATCTGACAAACACTGTGAAATACGAGAGCAATTTCCCAACCATGTTGTAAACAACCTGACAAATGAACTTTGTTTAAAAAATGATAATCTTAAATATCCATGACATAATTGCATGAACTAACCACAAATCACATGGTCTTGGAATGCTTATTAATTATTTTAATAGTCTAAAACAAAGTTAGATAATTCTAACTTTATGATATATTTTAAGAGTCAGGAATTCATAGCTTGTTGCTATTATTATGTATTCGAGAGGGATGATCAAAAGTCAAACTAGTAGACACAGATACAGATGAAAAAGTCTTGTCATAGCAAGATTGGCACAACATGAGATCACACTGCAAGGACTGAAAATTACTCCCAATAAAAAAATACTGTGATAAGAAATAACTTTTTCAAGTTTCAAGTTTTTCAAGTTGCCACTGGATATACTGGGAGAAGATTGTGCACTTTTTCAAACAAACCATTCAAAAGACTGTCCTGATAGGAACATTAGAAATTTCTCATTTTAGACAGCAAAGGAAATAGTGAGGAGAATTCAGTGAAACTTTGCAAGCTTGGTTCGAAACTTGTCAGCACTTTCTAAAGTTTTGAAAAAGTTCAGGTTTTAGCAAACTGGACTTTCTCAAGGTTGAATTCTCCTCGTTGACCCCAAGTCAAGATTCAGGTTTCACAGATTCTCTCTCACCACAAAAAACTTTGATGGACAGTTTGGACACGAGAAACCACTGCAAGTTACAAAAAGCAGTTTGAGTACAGTTGTGGTTAGATAGAGCTGAATATTTCGCACAGCTCTCATGGTTAGGTACAGTGAACTGTATCCAGGAAAAAGCATTTCAGATTAGCAGAAAATCCCCATCTACTCAATTTTGTTCAGTATTTCCAATAAAGTACCAATTAGTTATTTTCACCTGTCCCTATGGTGTACAAATAAGGAGACCTATGTATTTACAATAGAACCTCATTGTTACAAACACCAGAGTTATGAACTGACCAGTCAACCACCCCCTTCATTTGGAACTGCAAGTACACAATCAGGCAACAGTAAAGGACCCCCTACCACCACCAAAAAAAAAGGTAAATACAGTACTGTACTGTATTGAACGTAAACTACTAAAAAAATAAAGGGAAAGCAACATTTTTCTTCCACATAGTAAAGTTTCAAAGCTGTATTAAGTCAATGTTCAGTTGTAAACTTTTGAAAGAACCACCATAACCTTTTTGTTCAGAGTTGCAAACATTTCAGTTATGAACCATCTCCACTCCAGAGGTGTTCGTAATTCTGAGGTTCTACTGTATGTATGTTCTACAGAGAGTATACACGATCAGCATACACCACCTTCTCCATCACCTCCCCAAAAATTCTGTGTGCTCTTGATAAAATGACGAATGACTCCCTAAAATAACACATATAAACATTAACAAGTACAAACAATGGAATCAGATGGTGTTTTATAGGAAGACTGCATTGTAAAGTTGAGTCAGCATTATCTAGCTTCTTTTTTTAGTTCCATTCAAGGCTAGATTACATTATAAAAGCTTTTATCTGCCACAGCTAAATATAAATGTCTCATGCTCTGTAGGAGTATCTCTAAAGAAAGTACTCACATGGCTTGTGCAATATGGAAAAATACATGCTCATGGATTACACCTTATTAAAGACAAATATGTTAAAGGATGTAATAAAATGTATACATTTTTAATCAATAAAGCATTTTCTGTATTTCATACACAGCAACAAAATTCATTCGTTTTCCTAGGTTTTTATGAATATTAATTGATATAACAAGTAAACAAATGCTTTGAAGACGTGTTTAAAAAACAATTTTCAGTATTTTTACTGCCTTTCTATTAAAAGATGAATAGTATTGAGAAAGCGTTATTTTGCAATTCATTGGATACACTGCACTTGCAAGTTCACAGTTAGCTGAACTTTTAATTCGCTGACAGTGCTTTTTTCTCTGCCCCTGCATACTTTCACTGTGATGCTTAACAAAAATATTTCTTAGTAGTTAGTAGAATTTTGATGCCTTTATAAAAATGTTCACTGTAAATGCACTCTGTGCGTCTCTAAAGACGGAAAGGAGCCAGGTCTAAGGGAATTTTACAAGTGAATCCTATTACCGATATTGATAGATTAGTTACAAGTGCTTTGTTCTCATTGTTTAATTGACCTTCCAAACTAATGTCACTAATGTATGTAACCAACTTAATTCCTGGAAGAGTACAATGATGCCAAGACTGGTGTGTGTTAATTTTTTAAAATTAAAAATGTCCTGCAATGAGAAAACTGACATTGTCTACATTGTCAAGAAGAAACCTGATGCACAGCTCTCCCATATTACATTTTGCTATATACGTCAGTAGTACGGTGTACTGCACACAGAATCAGTCTAGTATATTTTTCTGTTCTCTTGAGTGGGTCTTCATTGTGAAAACATGATTTCAGAAGGTACAAGTTTGACTTTAGTTTTTGTTTTTTTGAAGTACAATACCACAAAGTACTTTCCAGCATCTTATTAGTTATTCACACTTTGCGGCTGTATTCAATGAATATGCGTTATGGAGGTGTTCCATCATTCTCTGGCAGATGTTTTACAATACATGAGGTTCTGAGACACAGAGGTTTATAGTGAGGAAATAGAGAATGAACTGTGCATTCACATATGATAATGTGGATTAAGTTTCAGAACATATATTTGTGACTAAAAAAACAAGTGTCCATCATTTCCCCTGGCCACCCCAAAATAGAAACACGGATTGCATATTCACATCTGGAACATGAATGAAGAATTCTATAAAGAAGTAGGAGTTCAGATATATACTTTGAGACAGTTAAACTACAGATGTTCACTGTGCATACTCAGCGCAGTATATGGTACAAGAATTGACACTTTTTTTTTTTTAAACTATTAGGGAAAATATTCCATCTAAGTGGAGTGTGAATCAGAATATATTAGGGAAAAAACCATTTCATTTCCCTTCTTTCTGCCTTATTCATTTGAGTCAGAAATACCTTCATTGTGCAACTTCACAGATTTTTTTCCACCTCTTAGGGAGTTCCTGGCACGGCAAAGAAACGTTGTAAAGCGAAATACAGAGTTTTAATGAAGAGTGAAATTGGAAACATTAATCACTTATTAGTGTCTCAAAATCTGTATGCTATTAGCATAGTTATCACAACACTTGTAAGTGCAGTGACACACTTTTCTATTGAATACAGCCCTGAACTTTCTTAAGAGTTATTCAGCAGATTTACTCATTCTAAAACACAGTGAGATATGCACAACGTACAGGTTAGAAAATATAGCTCACACACAAAAAAGATGCTATTTTTATGAAAGAATGGGATATCTGCTGGAATATTGGTACTTGTCTGAAATTCACAAAATGTGACAGTAAATGTAATTTTTCAATCCATCTCAGTTATTTCTCAGAACAAATGTGTCTGAGTCCACTTTTTTCCTGGAAATTTTTTTTTAAAAATATGATGCAGAAATGAAATATTTGGCAAATACTTGTGAAAAGTAAAGAAAAATACAAACACACTATTAATGCTCAAAATTATGTATGTACTTCCTAAAAATATAAAGCATATTTTGCTTATTATATAAAACAAAACTGTTAAAATGTTAATAAATACTGTAGTCAAAGGAGTAACGGTTTTGATCTTTTTAAAATACAAGCATAAGGGATCATTAAGAATGACAGACACACAGTGGAGATCTTTTTGAGTACATAGAGTTTTTAATTGTAATCATAGATTTGACAACATTAGATTATTCTTTCAAACTATAAAATGCAAAGATTTAACTTATTTTATTCCAACTATGCATTGCTGTTTTCTAGAAATAGCTTTATCTTTAAGGACTGAAAATAACCCTATCTGCTGAATAAAACCTACCAATGGAGTATTTTAAATCCATCACCAATTTACAGCATTTGTTTGCAACTCCTTTTCCTAAACTATTTGTGGGGCTATAATGTGTTAATTGTTATAATTCTTTGGCTTTTGTTCTCACCTACGTCCCATCTGTTAATGGTGAGAAAGCAACTTCACCGCAGCTTTAGCACGATGGTGCCAGCCCACTACAGTAACATAAACACTGCTGAAAAATACACAAATACAGCTCACCAGGAAATCAAATGTGCTCCACAAATACAGCTCACCAGGAAATCAGCTAGTTTTAGTAGGTTCTAACCCCACTGAAAGACATCAGCTGAACTGAAGCACGAGTTATGTACTATTCCTTTCCATAACAAATATTTTGGAGCTGTATTTTCTGCATAACTGTATGTCCCATCATAGTTTCCCAACTAGTATCAGAATTGTAATTTTTCAAATTACTATGGTCCTGTGACTGAATCAAAAAGAGCAAAATATCTTTAACTACCCCCCCGCCAAAAAAACACCAAAACCAAAATATTTTCTTACCTGCAATACTTGAGCTGCAGCATAAAGATTTAAACATTTTACAATACAATTTCTAGATAACAGCCCTTGAGGTCTATTAATCTCACAGGATATATATTTCAAAATGCACCAAACGCTTATAAATCATCAGAACAGGAGTGAGATTTGTGCAGATCTTGGACTCTTAATTCTAAATGCCTGATATAATTTTAAAAATACTGGAAATGGTATCACTTCTATCTGGATAGGACTCCCTATCTCACTCTTTCCAAAGAGACAGACATACACCTTCTCCACCCCACCCCCACTTGCTCAGCAGAAGTTTTGCTATCAATATACAATCGCTATAGCTATTTTCACATCTAATGAGTTTTATAACTGAGTCCAGCGGAGAAAAGCTCAAATTGCAAGAAATATGGATACCATAATGAAATATTTTGGACAGCACTTCATCAAGAAAATCATTTGAGATGTGACCTCAGCCTAAAAATGAAATAGGTGTTTTACTAATCTGGACATTTTAATAAGAACACATTTTCAGTGTGATACTTCTAGCTTTTTGGGATGGTTGACTTTCTACCTTTGCCCATATATATTTCTATGCTTTATCTAATTTGTATAGGGCTTTTTTAATAAAAAAAGGTAGTTGTCATACAAAAACTCTGAGACACTTTTTTTTGGCAAGTTTGGCACAAAAACAATGAGATTACCGACTGTGTTCCCCATATACCTTAAGATGAGTGTAGAATAAAAAGGCTTTCTTGACAGTAACAGCTGCTGGTCAGAATGGACGTACTCAGCTGCTCTGTATAAAACAGGAATTTGCTTTGTAAAATTCTATGGTACATCTGAAGCAAAAATCAGGTTTATGACAAATATTTCATCCATCTGAAGGCTGTTTTTCCCTCTCAAGACAATAGGCAGTCTTGTACATACAAGAACAAGCCATTAAAAAGCGTAAAGGAAAAGTAGTATTCCCACAAGATCTACTTGTGCTCTGACATGTCCACACTTCATTAGTTTTCATTTACAAAAAGGAAATTAAATAAATTTTCCGATGCAGACACGTCCAGAATAGCATTACAGTGTAAAACATAAACAAAACATGGTTTTCATTAAGAACCCCCCACAGAAATCCAAAAAGCAATGATAGGAGCTATGAAAAACTGTTGGCATTTTATTATATAGTTAAAGATATATATCTGCCTGCTCTACAGGTCCTGTGGCATTGCAGCTAAGTGAAGTTTTATAGACACTCAGCTCTGCCCACAAGAAGGAGTTATGTTTTCCCCCTTAGTCTTTTTATTGGGATAATGTGTCTATTGCAACATGCATGCAAGTGGGTCTTTGTCCGGCTAGCTGGAGAAAAAGAGGTGTTGCCCCTTTAACGGCTCCCTTTCAGCAGATGAGGAGAAAGGGGAAGTTTACAGGTATGGACAGGAAGGGCAGAAAGCAGTTGGGGCCAGGTCAGTTGAGGGTGCTGCATTACCCTCCTGCTGACCGAAACAGTGTGTGTGTGGGTGGGGATAGGGAATATTTATACCCATGCAGCCCCACCAAACCATGTGGGCAGGCCTATATTCCTATGCAGAGTCCCAAACAAGTCAATGATGCTCTAGGAAGGCATACAGGTCTGCATCAGTACATCTGTATGCAGAAAGAGGTTTTTGTAAAGTGTTACATGGGCTTAAACTGCACATTTTAGACCTAGATGTTGATCAAAACGTTCCCAATGTTTTGGGGTGTTTGTATCCAGGGTTTTGGATCAGTCCATGACCGAGATCAGGGCAGGCCACCACGTTCAAATCTGGATCCAAATTTCCTGAAGTTTGGGTGTATTTCAGTCAGGGGATTGTGGTTCAGGTTTATCTCTATTATAAAGTTTATGATTTCATATGGAAATTTTCGGAACTACTACTGTTGCTATTGATCCTACTACATTATGGGCCATATATTGTCACATTTCAAATGTAAGTCACATTCAGATCAACTCTGCTTAGACAAAAATAATCAGTGGTATGATATGGCCCTACGTATGTTAATTCTGCTTTACAAAAAGGTTGCCTGACTGTGCCCTGATAGTGACAGTCAGGTTTTATATTAAGGACTGCAGCACAAACAGCAGTTTTCTAGAATTAATTCAGCGATACAATAGTCAGATTGGGAATGTAACTGCTCTGCATTAAAGGAAGGTTTTCATGATGGAATAAACCAGACCAAGAACCACCAAGAGCATTGCTGAATTTTCTTTTCACTATTTATAGCTGGGGATGCTGGCAAGGAGTAAAAAGCAATACCAAAATTCTGCCTTCTGCAGTTGATAAGTAGCAACATGCATCATTTGTAAGCTGTATAAAGAAAAGGCAGAGAAGAAGAGACCACCACACTGCAAGAGTTCCTCTCAGTATTTAAGATTAGTAGCTCAAACTTAAATTTGAGTATTAAAAATAAATAATCATGTATATCTATCTGTAAGTCAGTAGTCAAAAGTTCCCAGCCCAAAGCAGTATTAAAATTAAGCTTTTTTTCTTTCTAACCAAGGTCTTGTGAGAGGGAAGTTGGGTATTATTGTTTACATATAGTATATTAAATATGAATTATTAAATAAGTCATTCAATATTTAGTCTCTATTGTGTTACTTCTATCATTTTTTTCGGTGTGCAGTCCTGTCTGAGGTAAGAAACTGACTCTTTTGGAAGGCAGAAGTGAAAGAAACTATGACACGGAGGTCACAAGCCTCACTTTAAATACACAGAAAACTTAATTGCTAGCAATTTACCAACAAAGCAGCCAAATTCCAGTAAGTAAGGATTACTCTAATCTACCATTACAGGCCAATTCTCCTTTAAGATTTCTTGGATTTGTAATTGAGCTGATCTCCTTATATTGGTTATTTATGAAGTGAACTTTAACCCATAAATTCCATTTCTGGCTAAAAGACAGGAATGTATTTGTGAGAACCCACTTGGCTGAGCCAAGCATCCTAAGGGAAGGGTGTAGTAATAACCAATGGCAGTCCACATTAGGAGACATAGCTGGCTATTGGCCAGGTCACACCTGACATCTATTGATGTGTGGTGGTTGGCTTGAGGTCATTGCTCAGGTGACCAAGCTGTAAATGAAAATTTGACTGGTCCAGGAGAAGAACCTGAAAGCATCTCCATGCAGTTGGGAGCTCAAGTTCAGCTTCTCGCCTATGCCCTCCAGTCACCTACTGTCTTATCTACTGTATCTGACCCAACCTGTACAGCAATTAGGTAAAGTTGGAGGCTGCACAGCAGGGCACTTTCAAGTAAACAATCAAATCCCTTGGGTTCAATTAACACCACTGGAATAGGAGGCTTGCTTTGGGAAATAGTATGAAAGTACAATAAAAGAGATTTGAGAGAGATGGTTGGAACAGAGGCCCCCTCATTGTGCTTTTCTCACTGGAGTAGTTGCTAGCAGAGGAGACCTTAAGAACAAGTTTCCTTCTCTTATTTCATCATTTGGATGTGGTTCACCTCTCAGGGATTGAGTGAAGTACAGTCAACACTGATATCAATTCGTGGACTGAGGATTTGATGGCCAGTAACATAGAGGATGACAACTAAGTGATTCACTAATTGCATATGTGGTGGGTAATTCTTGTGGAGGGTTAAGAGCTCTTGAAAGAAAGACCATGATACAAGGAGGCATGGGGTGATTTACTAAGAATCAGAGCTAGTTAACAGGCTAAGAAAAGCAGAAAAGATCTATATCTCGGGGGTTATAAATGAACCCAGTTCACAGGCACTGCTGGTAGGGATGTCCAAGCACAAGGCCACCATAAGAGAGGTGCAAAGGGCCTACAGGCCAGAGATCCAGTTACAGAATGATGAAAGGAAATAGAAGCGCACAGGGAGCAGAACCGAATCAGCAAAGTTTCTCATTATTTCTAAAGGGTGGGAGGGACTATTATCTAAGCATGCAGTGAATACACAGTTAACTTAATAAACTTGCAGAATTCTTGCCACTTTCCCTTATGGGTGTCTGGTGAGTTCTTCCATGTGTCCTCCACAGCTGACATAAGCAGAACTCATTTCTTTAAAATTTCATAATAAGTAATTTAAACTTTTTACTGCTTATACCCAAAGCAAAACCACAACAAATGCATTATTCAAACACATTTTTTTAAAAAATATATACAGTCTTTTTAGTTTCTTAAATATATTGAATTAATGAGCTTAAAATCTTCCTTTGCAAATACCTCCCTACTGTAAATGCTTATAACAAACAATAACATTAGTGAATTTTTTTTAAAAAAATGGCCATTAGCAAAAGATTATGGGTCTCCAGTAATGGGATAACACTAACTTTTGTAGCAACTTTCAGCTAAGCTATCCAGGTTAAGAAAGAAGAAACTAGAGATTGGTAAAAAGTTGATTTCTCCTAATCATAAGCTACCTCTCACCTCTATGCTTAAAAATATGCAACATGAAAAATGCATAGAAAATACTAACTGGTCCTTAAGGCCACTGGCTAGAAAACTCAGCAGAAATGAAACAATAATGTAAAATGCTATATTTAGCTTCTACACTTCACCTCCAAATCATTCCAGTTTGATATATTGTGTATAGCCAAGATCAGCTGCTAGGTGCTGAATACTGAACAGTCTTCTTACAGCAGCTTTTTCACCAAATCCAAGGTCTACCGCTGCTTTGAGATAATAAGGTTTTTCAGCATGTCAAATGAGTTGCCATCTGGATGCACAGACTCTACACCTTTTCCTTCCTCATGAACTTGAAGGAATCCACAATCATCGATTCCAACTATCCATGCTAATGGGCCCTCTTCACTCCAGAGACGGACTTGCCTACCACTACAAAAAAAAAAAGAAAGCACCAGTTAATTACTTAAAAATAAACTTGAATATGTCACAAAAATAATCGATTATATTATTACATGTGAACTTTTCCCTCCTCTGAAACAAAACGAAAATGAAACAATGGTTGAAATTCACCAGAGCTGGTTGTGGATTTTATATCAGTTATGAAAACAATTCAACAAGGATGACTAACAGCAATCATGATAAATAGTATAGGGAGAGCACTGAGTCTCTTCTATTAAAGACAGTGTTATTCCTCATTTCTCTCAATCTTTAGAGATAATAATGACCTTCAGTAGAGCTCCTTTATTGTCTCCTTAGACCCCTTTTGCAGAATGCATGATTAATTCACACTATTTTTACAACATAATTTTTGATAAATTAGTACAGCACAACTTCAACATAAGCAAAACAAATAGCTATAAAACCCTAAATATTCTCATTGTTTCATGAGATGATACATGCAAGATTCCTAGCAACGTTTTGTAACAAATGCCAATACATTAAAATTTTGATCTATGCTATTCTAACACCAATATAAATACTGAAAATATGCTCTTAAGTAAAACCCAATTAAGTCACTACTGCTTTAAAAGGCTATCTAGTGGAACATTCACAGTGCAAGGCAAGACATCTATGAGTTATTCCTAATTCTCTAAAGGGAGAGTTTAGGAAAAGATGAATAGAAGAGACAGCTATACTTACGCATGTATCCAGTGTTTATAATATAAGGGAAGAACTCCATCAGGTCCTTTCTCCTGAAATGTTTCAATCAGTCTTTCCAGCACAGTTACACTCCTAGCAATCAGGTAGTCTGCTGTTAAGGACTTTAGTTTTGTCATATTTTTCTTATTGTACTCCATGATGAGATCATTGATGCATATGGTGGGATTGCTATTATTCACATTAAATCCCCAGCCTGAGGAAGAAAAATCAAGAGTGCGGAGTAGGAAATGTTAACTATTTCTTATCATATTAACAAACGCATTTGCACTTTCTTCAACCTTTTGGTGCAAAGCTTTCTAAAGATTTTCATAAAGGATTTTCCCATCATTGTACAGTTTTTCATCAATATCTTGCATTCCCAAATCTATGTATGCAGCTAATTACACTCAGAGCCCAGTTAACATTTATGTCCACATCCTCCCTTAAACTCCTTTCTGCCAACAAATGCCAGTTCAAATAGCCCCAATACAGTCCCATCAAGAAAATGCCATCCTACCAGACTGCTAACTTGTGACTAAAGTGAAGATTTAGGAATAAGGAAAGTGCTAGCTGGGCTGTCTAGATTGCCAGTAAAAAACTGAAAATCCCTGAAATTGTGGTATTGACAGCCAGCTACCAAACTATCTGAAAGCAGACAATTAACCGCACTAGAAATCTAGCAGCCTAGAATGTGACTAACAGTCTCTTCTATTTACTACACTTAACTGATTTCACATTCTGAAAAATAAGTCTTTTTTCCTCAGCTCATAAGTCAGCAATTGGCTTTCTGGGAAAAGCCCGGAAGAGTCAGACTTTCAGGGTTAGATTCCAGATAGTTTAATCTGTCTTGCCATAATATCCTTTTGAAGCCTCAAATTTCTCACTGAGATCTCTCCAGCTAGGATAATGTTGGCAAAAAGCCATTCTTATTATATGGCTCTTGGGGACCTTTCTTGCAGCCTCCTCAAACAGGCTTTGAGAGATGTAAAAAAATCTTGTATTAACTATTTATTTCCTTCTTCCCACCATATAATGTGGATTTTCCTTTCCCTGTGCAGTTAGGCCAGACTTGTCACTCAGGCTCAAGAGTAAACTGGCTTCTTCTGTAGGAAGCTGTAGGTTACATTATTTTATAAACTTGATGAGATCATGAAAACAAGGAATTAATTCACCCAGAATTACCTGGAGAGAGAAGGTTCTCTTCAGGAACTAAATTACTTTTTTTTTTTTTTTAAACAATAATTAGAATATGCACACCCAAGAAAGATCTACAGTAACATCCAGCCAAAACATATCAATACCACTGGAACTAGGGAGAAGTGGATTACCTAACAAGAAAATGAGAAAAATTAACACACTATGCTAAAAAGTAACAACTCAAACACAGGTATTTTCACTCAAACATATACATGAATAAAGACCCTAGCCACTAATGTACTATCAATTTCAAGATTTTTTTTTTTCCAAAAACTGTGACAGCAAGAGAGAAACCACCACCTATCTTACAAAGCCTGACAAACGTGAACGGAGGATCAGACTGAAGCCTCAGAAATCTCTTCATAGGATATATGAAATGAGTGACCTGTCATGGTTAGAAAACCTGGTAATGCCAGTCAGTCAAAGAGTTCGTCTTTGGCCTTGTATGCTTCTGAGATGGACACTTAAATTCATCTAGCTACCCTGGCAGAGAGGATCTTTGTCCTGATATAAACAACGAGGAGTCCGATGGCACCTTGAAGACTAACATTTATTTGGGCATAAGCTTTCATGGGTAAAAAACCCACTTCTTCAGATGCATGGAGTGAAAATTACAGATATAGGCATAAATATATATTGGCACATGAAGAGAAGGGAGTTACCTTACAAACACGGCTACCCCTCTGATAACCTAATCCTTCTAACCCTAGTATCAAACTATCAGTTGTTTTATTAGCTGAAAAATGCAGGCTTTGGTGGATCCAAGACTTCTTGTGAATTTGACACGAATTTGTGGAATAGTTTCAACCAAAAGGTTTTTGGACAAGATTCTCAATGGGACTTAGAATCCCTTTCAGAAAACAGGAGAAATAGCCCTCCCTTTCTCTCCACTCATAACTAGGGTTAGAAGGACCTTCCATTCTCTTGCATAGACTGCGTAGACCATTGGTCCTTCATCAGTTGAGACTGAGCCGATCACAACACGTCTTCCAATCTTCTCTCGCTCTGGCCATCCTTCGCCATGCTTGACCATATCTCCTTGTTAGGAAGTCATCCCACCTCTTTGGAGGCCGATCGCATGGCCATTTCTGTTCTCATGGATACCACTCAGATATAGCTGCGGTCCATCAGCTGTCGCTGAGTTGGGCCACATGTCCTGCCCACCGCATTTTTCTGAGCCTGCTTTCGACAACGTCTCGCACTCCAGACTGCTGCCTAATTATTTCACTGGGGATGTGACTGCGGAGTGAAATGCCCAAAAAAGTTCGTTCCATCACCCACTGTGTGACAGATAGTTGATGTTCTTCAATCTTTGTCCGCGACCATGTTTCACTGCAATATAACATCGCTGGAAGCACGGTCGAGTTAAAAGGATTCGCAAGAGTTGTTCTGCTGATCTTTCCTTGGAGGATGTCCTTGATGTCACTGAATGTGCACCATCCAGATTTTTTTCTGCGTGACAGTTCGCCTTTCTGATCATGGCGCATGTTGACTTCCTGGCCCAAATAAATGTATTTATCAACCTCTTGGATCTGCTCTCCTCCAAGAGTTATTTGGGTTCTTGGCAGAATATCTGACCTCATGTATTTTGTTTTTGACCAGTTCATTTTTAATCCAACTTGACTACTTTTCGCGTTCAGTTCTTTAAGCATTCTCTCAAGCTGGGCTGTATTTTCAGCTCTCAGAACTATATCAACTGTGAACCTGAGATGGTTTAGCCGCTCGCCGTTGAGATTAATCCCGCCATTTTCTTAAATTCATTAAAAAAGAAAATTGCCTTTCAAAGGTATGAGTTCAACAGAAGATGCAATGGCTGCAACTACGTTGAAGAGAAAAGGAATGACTGTTTCAAAGGGGTAGCCGTGTTAGTCTGTATCAGCAAAAACGACACCACCACAAGGACTCCTCATGGTTTTTTACTTAAACTGTGTAACTTGTTTAGATCTTTAAGCCAGCTGGGTAAGAACCAGGTCTTCATTCGCTCTGTAAAATACTGTGCACATATGTTGTGCTATGCACCAATACTAAACAATAATAATAATCTCCCTGGCTTAACCTTCTGGATTTGTCAAGGAACTTCCATGTAGTTTTTAGACTTTAAAGAACTGCTTTGAGGAGGCAGGACATTCTGGAATTCCCTACAGAGCAGAGTTTGGTCCTGAGCACATGACAGATCTATTCTACTCCTTACTTCATGGAGAAGGGAAAAGAGACCGCGTGCTTATAGACAGGAAAAAACATTAAAAAAATATAGTAAACTTTTCTCTATGGTACCCTACCTTTGTGACTAAATGTGAAAGAAAATTTTCATACCTGTTATTTTTAATTCTTTAAAATCTTCTATATCAGTCCTGATGCTTGTGTTTAGCGTCTCCTGGCCAGCCGTATGGAATGTTACAGATCACTGAAGACATTTATTTTTTGTGTTTTGTGAATATCATGGTTTACCCACTTCTCATTTGCTCTTGTTCTTGTAGTTTGAACTTGTATAGGACATTAAGAATAGTTAAATAGCTTTAGAAAAAATGGCCTGACAAGCCTGAAAATAATTTAGACACTTACCAATAAGTATGTGAAATGTGTCTCCCATAAGTGTAGAATTTACCAGAACCCCGCCAAGCTTCATAAGGTCACTGTAGTAAATATCATTTGGCCACTTCACTCGCAGGTCAATATCCTAAAGAAATAAATGTATACGTATATAACCATATTATGCTGTTCTTTTATAAAGACTCTGCCATCACTCAGTATTTCTGCAAATGCCATCTCTCTCTGATAGCTTGGAACATGATAATTTAGTTCTTTCTTAATTAAAGTAGATCAAAATGCTTTACATAGCAATGAGTCAGACACAGAACTATATTTGAATTTGAGTTTTTATGACTAAGCACACATCTGAGGTACTCTGGTAAGTATAACAACATTAAGATGGAAACTCATGACTGCCAAAAATCCAAATATCAAAGAGAAAGTTGGTATTTTCACCTCGAAAGACTCTTTTCCATTCTTGAGGCTTATTCCTCAACCCCAAAGAAAGTAAATATCTGAAGGGGAATCTGCATCCTCAGGACTCAGCCCAAGTTTCGTGGTGGTTTATTATGAAGGTTGGCAGCAATCACAGAGGGTTGAGAGTAGTTATTTAGTAATAAGCTATACAGTAGATACTAATGGCTCACAGGAACTATATATAATCAAAAATAGGGACTGCAAAGTGACTTGGCAGAGGTCTTCCCTGAAAATCTCAAAATCACAGACAATAGGTAATTAACCACTGGAACAATTTACCTAGAGTTACAGGGATTATCTATAACTGGCAATTTTAAAATCAAGATTGGATTTTTTTAAGCAAAGAAACTAAAGTTCGAAAAGAATTATTTGAGGGAAATTCCTTGGCTTATGTTATATAGGTGAGACTACATGATCACAATGGTCCTTTCTAGCCTTTCGATCTATTAGTCTACGAACAAATTTGTTGCATTTCTTTATTCACCATAAAAATCTGTTTCAGGATAGAAATGACCTATTAAATAAAGACAATCAACTTTGCTAAACACATCTAGAACTGCCCACAATGAACAGAACAAATATATCCCAAGGTTCTTGCAGAAGTCAGACAGGGAGGCAATGACATCTTGAAGATCAGGGAGGAAATTTACTAGTCAGGAGAAAATTCCAGTTCACAACTAACTATGTAAATAGTCCTAAAAATATTCATATTTTATGCAGCTATGTTCAATTTATACCATGGTATTGGAAACACAAACTGCATCATATGACACCAGTCCATCGCAAATAGAGAAGTTTTTGTTAAAGCCACAGAACGGAATTAAACTTTGCACCAGCTACTTAAATGTAAAAAGAAAGCAAATGTGCTTCCTGGAGCTTAAAAAACTGCATATGACTGGATCCCAAGAGGCAAATTATGAGAGGTGCTCCATGAGTACAAGAATCTGGTTACACCCTCTCCTTCTGTAGATTATAGAATCCTTTTACAGGGCGTGTGAAAACTGCACCTGCGTCTATGTCTACTTTTCTGAGAGATTTAAAGGCCAGGGAGGGTTCCATGACACAGATGTCTCTGCCTATCTGTACAGGAAATGCTAACTTATTCTGGTATCATAAGGAATTGTAACAGACCATCACTAGTTCATATTCATTACCACAAGCACTTGACTATCCACATTTCAATGCAGATTTTGAGAAGATTCTTGGGACATACAGTTTTCAAAGCATGCCACAGCTAAGCCATTCAGCATGTCAGGATTAACAGATCTTCTTAAGGCATCCTGTGCAGGCCATTTCTCTCTGAGTAAATGAACTGTAAGACTCAGGAGTTCAAAAAAATACACACTGCTAGCTTGCCTACATGGGGAAGTTAGTGTGGAATAAGTTAGGGTGTGAATTTAAAGTGCAAGAGCTATTTCACACTAACTCCACTTTAAGCTTAACCACACGAAAAGGCACTCTTAGTTTAGAATAAGAGTGCCACATGGTGAGCTAGGGCAACACAGCAACTGTGCTTTAAATTCACACCCCAGCTTGTTCTGCACTAACTTCCCATGTAGATAAGCCAATAGATTACAGACATTTGTACTGCTAAGGAACTAACTGCTGGATATGGAGAACAGCAGATATTTCTACAATAGTACTAATTTTCAAGATGAACTATAGTGGTGACATGAGATTTTTGTTGTAATATAATGAGGCAAGATGAGCTGCTGCATAACTACCATTGTTTCCAAAGGATTTACTGTCAAAATATAAAATACAATGCATTATTTTGCACTGATTTAGTTGGTTACATGTAATGGTGACACGTGTCATTTTTATTTATAAGTTACATAGTGGCTCCTAAATATTGTTCTGAGACAGGAACAGTAGAAAATATACAGTACATAAGGTTCGTTTGTATTCAGAGCACTGTCATCTGCAAATGAAACACTGAATTGAACTGTCAGATTTTCCCATTGAGAATCCAGAACTGTGGACAGTAGCTTGAACTGCTGTCCATTTAGAACTGTGAACACTAAAGACAAAGCCCTAAAAATGACTGATTGATAAACTGAGACACATACATTTGATACTTTTGTATGAAAATTCTGGAATGGAATTTGAGCATAACAAACCACATTAAAAGTATGTTAAAGTAATAATAAAGGTCTGACTTATGCAAAAAGGTATGGAAATGTAGAGCTAAGATTGAAACCTTATCCATAACTTAGCCCATTGTTCCTAGCTACTGAAGCTCATATGGCATATATGTTCATCCACCATGTGGAGAGCCTTGCATTACCCTAGGTCCAAAGGGTCAATTTAAGCATAGAGTTTCAGATTTAACTTTGAATTTCTTTGCTTTCATAGATTTGAGTCAGACTCTTAACATTGTTTTAATCCACTGTCTGTGTTTAATTTCCTTTTTTTAAAAAAATCTCAAAGGAAGTACAGAAAATCCTTTCTTCCACTGAGTTCAGGACGATGACAAACTGTCAAAGCATATTTAGTGATTCCTCTTAATTTAGTGATCACTGACACGATGGAATTTAATAGCTCCAACTATGTATTTAATTCATTCTTGGGTGGGGCGGTTTCTTTCAAGATAAATTCAACTTCTTTATGGTCAGAACAAGCTATTATAAAAATATAAATGTATACTTGGTAGACTCAGCTATGTGTGTTATTGACACAATTATTCCTTCTGTGTTAATATTATCATGTATTATCTCAATCAAGTTAGTACTCCTGAATGGACTAATTTTTTTAAAAAAAGAATTAATTGGAAAGTAGCCACTCTATATGCCACAATATGAAGAGGAGTGCAGAAACAAAAAGATTCTTAAACTATTATGTCTATTTTTGCTTTTGGACTCATACGTTAAACAAGTAATCCCTCTCCCCCTTTTATTTTCAATAGTTAAAAATATTGACCTCCCCAACCAAAGATTTTGTATTGCAAATTTCAGTCTGGAGCAATTTTTACAGTCAAGTTATGAAGTGCTGAAGATAGGAAGTTTTAATAGAAGGGCTGACAGACCCTAAACTACAGCAAAGCTACGGGTGCCACTATAATAAAGTTCATGTGTAAATGTGTATAAGACATTCATTTTGAGTAATATAGGAAACATGTGCTTTAGTTAACTACTTCTGTAAAATACCAAAGTTTTATAGTTAGCAAATATTAGAATATGGTAATATTAAAAAAAGAGATATGAGGTGAAGAAGAAGATTGGTTCTTCATTTGAACACTGATGACAGGACATTTGATTCCCTCCTGAGAGCAATACTCTTAACTTTTTCTTTAAAAATCAGTTTTCAACCTTCAAAAGGAGCTGGAAAAAATCCTTTAAAAGGGGCCAAGTGGCCACTGAAATGCACCAACAAAAAAGCATTTATCAGTTTTTCTTCTCACTTTTCCTCAATATTTTCATAACCAAAACAAATAAATCCAACAGTTAGACAAAGCAAAAGGTAAATCCAGCTTCAGGGTATGTCTACACTACAAAATTAGGTCGAATTTATAGAAGCCAGTTTTGTAGAAAGTGTTTTTATACAGTCGATTGTGTGTGTCCCCACACAAATGCCCTAAGTGCATGTTGTCGGTGGAGTGTGTCCACAGTACTGAGGCAACCGTCGACTTCCAGAGCACTGCACTGTGGATAGCTATCCCACAGTTCCCGCAGTCTCCGCTGCCCATTTGAAATCTGTGTAGAAATCCCAGTGCCTGATGGGGCTAAAACATTGTCACGAGTGGTTCTGGGTACATATCATCAGGCCCCCGTTCCCTCCCTCCCTCCATGAAAGCAAGGGCAGACAATCGTTTCGCGCCTTTTTTCCTGAGTTACCTGTGCAGACGCCATACCACGGCAAGCATGGAGCCCGCTCGGCTAACCGTCACCGTATGTCTCCTGGGTGCTGGCAGACGTGGTACTGCATTGCTACACAGCAGCAGTTTATTGCCTTTTGGCAGCAGACAGTGCAGTATGACTGGTAGCCGTCATCGACATAGTTCTGGGTGCTCTTTTAACCGGGTGCCTGGGCAAACATGGGAGTGACTCAGCCAGGTCATTTCCCTTGTTTCGTCTCGTGGCGATTCAGTCCCGCACTGTCTTTTAATCTGCAGCTAGCAGAAGATGATGGCCAGCAGTCATACTGCACCGTCTTCTGCCGAGCACCCAGGTGTTGATGATGGCTAGCAGTCGTACTGCACAGTCTGCTGCCAGCAAGATGTATAAAGATAGATGAAGTGGCTCAAAACAAGAAATAGACCAGATTTGTTTTGTATTCATTTTCTCCTCCCTCCCTCCCTCTGTGAAATCAATGGCCTGCTAAACCCAGTTTTGAGTTCTATCCCTGAGGTTTTGAGTTCTATCCTTGAGGGGGCCATTCAGTTTCTCGCAAAGCCACCCCTTTTGTTGATTTTAATTCCCTGTAAGCCAACCCTGTAAGCCATGTCGTCAGTCACCCCTCCCACCATCACGGCAACAGCAGACAATCGTTCTGCGCCTTTTTTCTGTGCGGACGCCATACCACGGCAAGCATGGAGCCCGCTCAGATCACTTTGGCAATTAGGAGCACGTTAAACACCACACGCATTATCCAGCAGTATATGCAGCACCAGAACCTGGCAGAGCGTTACTGGGCGAGGAGGCGACGTCAGCGTGGTGACGAGAGTGATGAGGACACGGACACAAACTTCTCTCAAAGCACGGGCCCTGGCAATGTGGGCATCACGGTGCTAATGGGGCAGGTTCATGTGGTGGAACGCCGATTCTGGGCTCGGGAAACAAGCACAGACTGGTGGGACCGCATAGTGTTCCAGGTCTGAGATGATTCCCAGTGGCTGCAAAACTTTCGCATGCGTAAGGGCACTTTCATGGAACTTTGTGACTTGCTTTCCCCTGCCCTGAGGCGCAAGAATACCAAGATGAGAGCAGCCCTCACAGTTGAGAAGCGAGTGGCGATAGTCCTGTGGAAGCTTGCAACGCCAGACAGCTACCGGTCAGTCGGGAATCAATTTGGAGTGGGCAAATCTACTGTGGGGGCTGCTGTGATGCAAGTAGTCCACGCAATCAAAGATCTGCTGATATCAAGGGTAGTGACCCTGGGAAATGTGCAGGTCATAGAGGATGGCTTTGCTGCAATGGGATTCCCTCACTGTGGTGAGGCCATAGACGGATCCCATATCCCTATCTTGGCACCGGAGCACCAAGCTGCCGAGTACATAAACTGCAAGGGGTACTTTTCAATAGTGCTGTAAGCACTGGTGGATCACAAGGGACGTTTCACCAACATCAACATGGGATGGCCGGGAAAGGCACATGATGCTCGCATCTTCAGGAACTCTGGTCTGTTTCAAAAGCTGCAGGAAGGGACTTTATTCCCAGACCAGAAAATTGGGGACGTTGAAATGCCTGTAGTTATCCTTGGGGACCCAGCCTACCCCTTAATGCCATGGCTCATGAAGCCACACACAGGCAGCCTGGACAGTAGTCAGGAGCTGTTCAACTACAGGCTGAGCAAGTGCAGAATGGTGGTAGAATGTCCATTTGGATGTTTAAAGGTGCACTGGCGCAGTTTACTGACTCGTTAGACCTCAGCGAAACCAATATTCCCACTGTTATTACTGCTTGCTGTGCGCTCCACAATATCTGTGAGAGTAAGGGGGAGACGTTTATGGCGGGGTGGGAGGTTGAGGCAAATCACCTGGCTGCTGGTTACGCGCAGCCAGACACCAGGGTGGTTAGAAGAGCACAGGAGGGGGCGGTGCGCATCAGAGAAGCTTTGAAAACCAGTTTCATGACTGGACAGACTACGGTGTGAAAGTTCTGTTTGTTTCTCCTTGATGAAACCCCCCACCCCTTGGTTCACTCTACTTCCCTGTAAGCTAACCACCCTCCCCACCTCCCTTCGATCACCACTTGCAGAGGCAATAAAGTCATTGGTGCTTCACATTCATGCATTCTTTATTCATTCATCACACAAATAGGGGGATAACTACCAAGGTAGCCCAGGAGGGGTGGTGGAGGAAAGAAGCACCAGGAGGGGTGGTGGAGGAGGGAAGGAGGAGGGAAGGACAGCACTTTAAAAGTTTAAAACTTTAAAACTTATTGAATGCCAGCCTTCTGTTGCTTGGGCAATCCTCTGGGGTGGAGTGGCCGGAGGGCCCCCCCCCACCGCGTTCTTGGGCATCTGGGCAAGGAGGCTATGGAACTTGGGGAGGAGGGCGGTTGGTTACACAGGGGCTGTAGCGGCGGTCTATGCTCCTGCTGCTTTTCCTGCAGCTCAACCATACACTGGAGCATATTGGTTTGATCCTCCAGCAGCCTCAGCATCGAATCCTGCCTCCTCTCATCACGCTGCCACCACCTTTCAGCTTCAGCCCTCTCTTCAGCCAGCCACTTACTCTCTTCAGCCTGCCACCTCTTCTCCCGGTCATTTTGTGCTTTCCTGCACTCTGACATTGTCTGCCTCCACGGATTCATCTGTGCTCTGTAAGTGTGGGAGGACAGCATGAGCTCAGAGAACATTTCATCACGAGTGCGTTTTTTTCATCTTCTAATCTTTGCTAGCCTCTGGGACGGAGAGGATCCTGTGATCCTTGAAACACATGCAGCTGGTGGAGAAAAACAAAAGGGACAGTGGTATTTAAAAAGACACATTTTATAGAACAATGGGTGCACTCTTTCATGGTAAACCTTGCTGTTAACACTATATACACAGCACATGTGCTTTTGTGACAAGGTCCCATTTTGCCTCCCCCCAGCACGTGGCTAGCCCATCCCCCCTCCCCGCGGCTAACAGCGGGGAACATTTCTGTTCAGCCACAGGCAAACAGCCCAGCAGGAACAGACACCTCTGAGTGTCCCCTTAAGAAAAGCACCCTATTTCAACCAGGTGACCATGAATGATATCACTCTCCTGAGGATAACACAGAGAGATAAAGAACGGATGTTGTTTGAATGCCAGCAAACATACACTGCAATGCTTTGTTCTACAATGATTCCCAAGTACATGCTACTGGCCTGGAGTGGTAAAGCGTCCTACCATGGTGGACGGAATAAGGCTGCCCTCCCCAGAAACCTTTTGCAAAGGCTTTGGGAGTGTATCTAGGAGAGCCACGAATGCCAGGGTAAATTAATCATTAAACATGCTTGCTTTTAAACCATGTATAGTATTTTAAAAGGTACACTCACCAGAGTTCACTTCTCCGCCTGGCGGGTCCGAGAGGCAGCCTTGGGTGGGTTCGGGGGGTACTGGCTCCAGGTCCAGGGTGAGAAACAGTTCCTGGCTGTCGGGAAAAATGGTTTCTCTGCTTGCTTGCTGTGAGATATCTACAACCTCATCGTCATCATCTTCCTTGTCCCCAAAACCTGCTTCTGTGTTGCCTCCATCTCCACTGAAGGAGTCAAACAACACGGCTGGGGTAGTGGTAGCTGAACCCCCTAAAATGGCATGCAGCTCATTGCAGAAGCAGCATGTTTGGGGCTTGGACCCGGAGTGGCCATTTGCCTCTCTGGTTTTCTGGTAGGCTTGCCTTAGCTCCTTAAGTTTCACGCGGCACTGCTTCGGGTCCCTGTTATGGCCTCTGTCCTTCATGCCCTGGGAGATTTTTACAAATGTTTTGGCATTTCGAAAACTGGAACGGA
The DNA here is from genome assembly GCF_965140295.1 of Lepidochelys olivacea. NCBI lineage: Eukaryota > Metazoa > Chordata > Testudines > Cheloniidae > Lepidochelys > Lepidochelys olivacea. Next base: position 164,184,893 of record NC_140411.1, on the reverse strand, counting down.
GTTCTGATAGCACGTATTCCTCTCCCCATACAGCGATCAGATCCCGTACCTCCCGTTCGGTCCATGCTGGAGGTCTTTTGCGATTCTGGGACTCCATCATGGTCACCTCTGCTGATGAGCTCTGCATGGTCACCTGCAGCTTGCCACGCTGGCCAAACAGGAAATTGAAATTCACAAGTTCACGGGCCTTTTCCTGTCTACCTGGCCAGTGCATCTGAGTTGAGAGACCTGTCCAGAGCGGTCACAATGGAGCACTCTGGGATAGCTCCCGGAGGCCAATACCGTCTAATTGCGTCCACAGTACCCCAAATTCGACCCAGCAAGCCCGATTTCAGCGCTAATCCCCTTGTCGGGGGTGGAGTAAGGAAATCGATTTTAAGAGCCCTTTAAGTCGAAAAAAAGGGCTTCGTCGTGTGGACGGGTGCAGAGTTAAATCGATTTAACACTGCTAAATTCAACCTCAGCTCCTAGTGTATACCAGGGCTTTGGCGCAAATGCTCATCAGATTATAAGTGAAATGAGTTTGCTAGACTCAATCTAATCAATAGCAGGCATTCACTCTGCAAGCATCGAATCTATTAAAAACACATACAAATAAATCGGAAGGCTAAATCCATCCATTCTTTTAATATCACACAGGAATTATACAATCCAGTATTACTGAAGAGCTGAACTCATTGGCAGTTGTCATAAATATAAAGGGAAGGGTAAACCAAGGTAAACTCTTGCTGTAGTGTTTCTCAGCAAAAAACTGTCTGAGAGGGAAAGCAACTGGTCAGTCACTGAAAAAGAATGTTATGCCATTGTCTACGCTCTGGAAAAGCTACGCCCATATGTTTGGGGACGGCGTTTCCACCTGCAAACCGACCATGCTGCACTAAAGTGGCTTCACACCGTCAAAGAAACTAACAAAAAACTTCTTCGGTGGAGTTTAGCTCTCCAAGATTTTGATTTCGACATCCAACACATCTCAGGAGCTTCTAACAAAGTGGCTGATGCACTCTCCCGTGAAAGTTTCCCAGAATCAACTGGTTAAAATCGTCCTTGAGATGTGGAAAATATTGTTAGTCTTTATGTACTTGGTAGTATATTTAGAGATGCATGTGTCTTATTAACTCTGTTTTCCTAGAGCTCCAGGAAGAAATCCCAGCCAGTGTTTCACCCTAGCTGAGATTTGGGGGGCGTGTCATAAATATAAAGGGAAGGGTAAACCCCTTTGAAATCCCTCCTGGCCAGGGGAAAGCTCCTCTCACCTGTAAAGGGTTAAGAAGCTAAAGGTAACCTCGCTGGCACCTGACCAAAATGACCAATGAGGAGACAAGATACTTTCAAAAGCTGGGAGGAGGGAGAGAAACAAAGGGTCTGTGTCTGTCTGTATGCTGCGCTTGCCAGGGACAGAACAGGAATGGAGTCTTAGAACTTTTAGTAAGTAATCTAGCTAGGTATGTGTTAGATTATGATTTCTTTAAATGGCTGAGAAAAGAATTGTGCTGAATAGAATAACTATTTCTGTCTGTGTATCTTTTTTGTAACTTAAGGTTTTGCCTAGAGGGGTTCTCTATGTTTTTGAATCTAATTACCCTGTAAGATATATACCATCCTGATTTTACAGGGGGGATTTCTTTATTTCTATTTACTTCTATTTTTTATTAAAAGTCTTCTTGTAAAACACTGAATGCTTTTTCATTGTTCTCAGATCCAAGGGTTTGGGTTTGTGGTCACCTATGCAAATTGGTGAGGCTTTTTATCCAACATTTCCCAGGAAAGGGGGGGTGCAAGTGTTGGGAGGATTGTTCATTGTTCTTAAGATCCAAGGGTCTGGGTCTGTAGTCACCTAGACAAATTGGTGAGGCTTTTTACCAAACCTTGTCCAGGAAGTGGGGTGCAAGGTTTTGGGAAGTATTTTGGGGGGAAGGACGCGTCCAAACAGCTCTTCCCCAGTAACCAGTATTAGTTTGGTGGTGGTAGCGGCCTGTCCAAGGTGTAATATTTTGTACCTTGGGGAAGTTTTGACCTAAGCTGGTAAAGATAAGCTTAGGAGGTTTTTCATGCAGGTCCCCACATCTGTACCCTAGAGTTCAGAGTGGGGGAGGAACCTTGACAGCAGTGATACTCAGACCTCAGTGGTTCGGGAAACAACTTAGGGATCAACATTGCCCAAAAGAGGCACAGTAGTGTTAATTTATTGTTTCATTTACTATGATACTATGTATTCATATTTAAACAGTATGACAGGAAATACTTAGTTTTTAACATTTTATTATATATATATAAATTCTCACAGCAAAATGGATGATCAAGTATTATTATTTTTGGTTAATAACATAGCAAAAGTATCCCAATTGGTTAATAATTAAATCACAGTGTTTTAATATCATGTACTGCAAAGAGCCATAGTAGACATTTTAAAGAGTCACATGCAGCTTGTGAGCCTCAGTCTGAGTATCATTGATCTATGGTTTCAATGACACAACCTAGTTATGAAGGTCAGGTACAGACTGAACTGAATGAAATGTGAAAATAATAGGAATATTAAAATGAATTAAAATTAGATACCTGATATCCAGGTATTGATCTCACTGATTCCACCACAGCCAGGGACATCAGGTGCTGAATAAAAGGAATTCTCTGTCCCAGCTGGGAACACAAAGGAATGGAAACATGTAAAGTTGATAGAGCACATCCCACAGGACTGAGCCAGACATTTCCACCACGACCTGAAAAAAATCCACAACAGTGAACAAACAAACATAAAAGAAAAAGAAATTGGTGGGGGGAGGTTTGTTTTGTGTTTACAAAGTTCATACTAGTTAATGTAGAAAGCAGCAGCATAAGAATTAGTTTTTCAAAAATAGCACCCACTTGAAAAATCTACACAGAGGGCTCTAAAACTGTTCCAGATTATTTCAAAGAAAAAACCAATACTTTAAAATTGAATGTAGTTTGTTAATGTGTGTTCAGGTAATCATGTTTATAGAAACGTCATAAAGAAATCAAAAGCATTGCACACGATATGTTCCCAAAAATTCCTTGGTATCTTGTAGATCATATGTTTTTATGAACTACTTATGTTTGTTTTTAAATGAAAATGTACTTGTGAAACGTTCCTGGAGACTGAAGCCTTCTATCTATCCACAAAACAGACTCCATGCCCGTGGTTCTCAACCTATTTACCATTGTGGGCCACATTGTAGCATTGTGTGTGTTATATAGGTCGCATCCACACCAATATACATGCTCCCTGTGTGGCCATGAGGATGTCACATGAGCCACAGCTGTGTGCTGATTGGGCTGCAAGTGACCCGTGGGCTGTAGGTTGAGAACTACTGCTCCATGCCAATTCAAGGCCCAGTCCTGCTGCACTGAAGTCAATGGGAGTTTTGGTTCTGGTTTGGTTCAGTGCCAACTGTGGTGATGGCAGTTTGTGTGATACAGAAGACTTTTCAGTAGGAATTAAAACAATGCCACCAATTCATTCTATGTAAGCTACCAAACATCCATGAGATAACTACTTTTGGTCATTTCTAACTTGGGCTGGATTCAAATTAGTAAGAGTAAAAGGGGAAAAAACTGCTATCAACCCCCTGGGCTCTCCAAAAATATTTTTTCCTGTGTCTACAAATTAAGGCTGTCGATTAATCACAGTTAATTCACACGATTAACTCAAAAAAATTAACCATGATTAAAAAAAAATTGTGACTAATCGCAGTTTTAATTGCGCTGTTAAACAGAATACCAATTGAAATTTATTAAATATTTGTGGATGTTTTTCTACATTTTCAAATATATTGATTTCAGTTACAACACACAAAGTGCACACTGCTCACTTTATATTATAATTTATTACAAATATTTGCACGGTAAAAATGATAATAGAAATAGTATTTTTCAGTTCACCTCATACACGTACTGTAGTGCAGTCTCTTGATCATGAAAGTGCAACTTACAAAAGTAGATTTTTTTTTTGTTACGTAACTGCACTAAAACCAAAAAAGAGACAGTTACCTGTTCCGTAACTGGCGTTCTTCGAGATGTGTTGCTCATGTCCATTCCATATTAGGCGTGTGTACTTGCCACATGCACTGGTGCCAGAAGTTCTTCCCTCAGCAGTATCCTTGGGGGACCAGCTCTGGCACCCTCTGGAGTGGCACCTGCATGATGCAGTATAAGGGGCACCGCTGGCTCCCCCCACCTTCAGTTCCTTCTTGCTGTAAACTCTGACAGTGGAGGAGGCGGCCGGGTTGTGGAATGGACATGAGCAACACATCTAGAAGAAAGCCAGTTACAGAACAGGTAACTGTCTTTTCTTCTTCGAGTGCTTGCTCATGTCCATTCCACATTAGGTGACTCCCAAGCAGTACCATTGGAGACGGGTAGGAGTTCACAGACATGTAGATTGCAACACAGCTCTGCTGAACCCAGCATCATCTCTGGCCTGCTGAGTGATGGCATAATGCGCCGTGAACATGTGAACAGAGGACCGCATTGCAGCTCTTCAGATATCCTGGATGGGGACGTGCGCCAGGAAGACCTCCCAGGACACCTGAGCTCTAGTTGAGTGGGCTCTGACAATTGGTGGCGGTGGAACCCCCGCCAGGTCGTAACAGGTCCTTATGCAAGAGGTGATCCAATTGGAAATCCTCTGAGAGGACACCGGAAGGCCCTTCATCCAATCCGCTGTGGCAATGAAGAGCTGAGTTGATTTACCGAAAGGTTTGGTACATTCCAGCTAAAAAGCCAAGACTCTCTGGACGTCCAGTGCATGAAGATGCCTCTCCTCACTGGTCTTGTGCGGTTTGGGACAGAACACTGGGAGGAAGATGTCCTGTTTCATATGGAAGGTAGACACCACCTTCGGCAGGAAGGCTGGGTGGGGCCACAGCAGAATCTTGTATTTGTAGAAGACTGTGTATTGCGGTTCTGAGATCAAGGTTTAATCTCAGAGACTCGTCTCGCTGATGTCATCAGCGCCGGGAAAGCGACCTTCCATGACAGGTGGGAAGGGTGCAGGAGCCCAGTGGCACAAAGGGCAGGCCCGTGAGCCTAGAAAGGACTAAGTTAAGATCCTATTGCAGGACAGGGGCCTGTACCTGCAGGAAGAGTCTCTTGAGACTGCTCAAGAATCTGAACGTTATGTCATGAGAAAACACCGTCAGGCCCTGGATCGTCAGGTGAAAAGTGGAGATGGCCACGAGATGCACTCTAATGGAAGAGTGTGCCAGGCCTGGGTTCCTCAAATGAAGCAAGTAGTTTAAGACAGATTGTATGGAAGAATGTGAGGGAGAGATAACACGCTCGGACACCCAGCAGGAAAACTTGTCCATTTGGCCAGATAGGTCAGTCTGATTGAGGGCTTCCTACTTCCCAGGAGGACTTGTTGGACTCCTTCCAAACAGGTCCACTCCTCTGGGTTCAGCCACACAACATACATGCCGAGAGGTGGAGGGATGCGAGGTTGGGGTATAAGAGCCGACCATGGTCCTGTGACAGCAAGTCCACTAGGACAGGCAGGAGGCCAGGGAGGGGCCACTGTCAGGTTCATGAGCGTGGCGAATCAGTGCTGGCAAGGCCACGCTAGGGTGATCAAGAGAGCCAGAGCACAGGTTCTCGTGATCTTTGCCAGGACCTTGCTGATGAGTGGAATCAGAGGGAATGTGTACATCAGGCTCCCCGACCATGACAGGAGGAAGGCATTGGAGAGGGAGTCCTTGCCCAGACCAAAACCGATAACATTTTCTGTTTTGCCTGGTGGCGAACTGGTCCACCTAGGGAGTTCCCCACCTCTGGAAGATGGTGTAGGTTACCTCCCGGTGGAGCGACCACTTGTGGTGAGAGGAGAAGGCCCTGCTGAGGTGATCAGCTAACGTGTTCTTGACGCCAGGGAGGCGACAAGGCTCCCAGTGCATCTTTTGATTGATGCAGAAGTTGCAGAGACGGAGCACCTCCTGACAGAGAGCCGACGAGCACACTCCTCCTTGCCTGTTGATGTAAAACACTGAGGCTGTCAGAACTCTCACTACCTTGCTCGACAGATGAGGTAGGAAGACCCCGCATGCCAAGCGGACTGCTCTGAGTTCTTTGAAGTTTATGTGTAGCGTCATCTCCTCTGGGGACCACATACCCTGGGTCAGGAGATCTCTGAGGTGTGCACCCCGGCCGAGGTCTGAGGCATCCGACACCAACTCGGACTGAAGGGGGTTGTCGAACAGAACTCCCTCTAGAACCTTCTCACGATCAGTCCACCAACGCAGTGAGGTGAGTATTACTGGGGCGGGGGGGTATGGTAACGATCTTTTCCAGGCGATCCCTGGACTGGGAATGGACCATAGCCAGCCATTGCTGCAGGGCCTGCATCTGGAGCCTGGCATGGTGGACAATGTATGTGCAAGCTGCAATGTGGCCCAGCAGATGCAAGCAAAAACTAGCCCTAGTGAGGGGGAACGCAGAGACTTCCGCGATGAGGTCCGCCAATGTCTGGAACCTTTGTAGTGGCAGGAATGCTCTGGCGCAGGACAAGTCAAGCTCCGCTCCGCTCCAATGAACTCTATCCTTTGCACTGGAACTAAAGTTGACTTTTTGTCATTCACCATTAGGCCCAGGGAGTGGCACATGGCCCGCAACACTGCAACATCCTTTTGGATTTGAGACCTGGAGCTGCCTTTGATCAGCCAGCCGTCGAGGTACTGGTAGATCTGGATATCCCAGCACTGAGGTAAGCCGCCACCACTGACATGCACTTGGTGAGCACCCTCAGTGCTGTTGCTAGGCCAAACGGGAGGACTGTAAATTGGTAGTGGCCAGGTCCCACCATAAACCAGAGGAAGCATCTGTGTCCTTGAAAGATCTCTATGTGGAAGTATGCACCCGTCAAGTCAAGGGCGGCATACCAGTCTCCTGGATCCAGAGAAGGGAGGATAGAGGCCAGGGAGACCAAGTGGAACTTCAGCTTCTTTAGGTACTTGTTACCTAAAGGTCTCGCAGATCCAGAATGGGCTGTAGACCGCCCTTGGCCTTTGGAATTAAAAAGTACCAGGAATAGAACCTCTTGTTCCTGTATTCGAGAGGAACCTCCTCCACCGCACCCAGCTGCAGTAACCCTTGAACCTCCTGCATGAGGAGACTCTGAAGAGCAACAGGGAAGGAGCCTTGGGGTGGTGGTGGTAGAAACTGGGCGGTATAGCCCTGTGTTCAGAACCCAGTGGTCCGAGGTTATAGTGGTCCATGCAGGAAGGAAAAAGAAAAGGCAGATGGAACAAACAGAAGATGGATCCAGGGAATAGTCTGGTAGGTCGCCCTCAGGCACACCCTCAAAACAGTTGCTTGACCCCCTGCTTGTTTCTGAGCAGAGGGTGGCTCAGGCGGCGTTTGTAGCCTTTGGCCTTCCTGTGAAGCGGGTCCTGCTGAGGCTGGCTCAGTTTGAACCACGTACATGCCAGGCCTGGGACGTAAAGTCCCAGAGTTTTTGGGGTGGTTCGGGAGTCCTTTAAACTGAGCAGCTTGCTGTCTGTCTTCTCTGCAAACAGGGCCTGGCCATTGAAGGGAAGGTCCTGCATAGACTGCTGAGCCTCAGTGGACAAGCCCAAGAGGAGCAGCCAGGAAGCTCGCCACATGGAAATGGCGGAGGCCATGTTGCAGGCGGCAGAATCTGCCACATCCGAAGCTGCCTGGAGGGCTACTCTGGCCACAGCTGTGCCCTCCTTGAGGATCACACAGAATTCCTTCCTGGACCTTTCGAGAAGTGAAGCCTCGAAGTTGGCCACGGCCTGCAACATGTTGTAATCATAGCGGCCAAGGAGGGCCTGGAGGGCCGCTCTGGCCACAGCTGTGCCGTCCTCGAGGATCGCCCAGAATTCCTTCCTGGACTCTTTGGGAAGCAAAGCCTCGAAGTTGGCCATGGCCTGCAACATGTTGTAATCACAGTGGCCAAGGCGGGCCTGGTGATTGGCCACTCTCAACTGCAGGCTGGAAGACAAGTAAACTTTTCGTGCAAAGAGATCCAGCCTCCTTGAGTCTTTGTTTTTGGGGGTAGCCCCGAGTTGACCTTGCCTCTCCCTGTGGTTAACTGCCTCTACCACCAGGGTATTTGGAGCCGGGTGGGAATATAAGTATTCATGCCCCTTGATTGGCACAAAGTACTTGCACTTGGCCCTTTTAGAAATGGGGGGCAAGGAGAAGGGAGTCTGCCACAGGGCAGTGGTAATCTTCGATACCCCTTCATGAAGGGGTAAAGCCACCATGGCAGGTGTTGAGGAGCAAAGGACATCAAATACAGAGACCGAAGGCTCCTCCAATTCCTTGGCCTGAAGCCCCAGGTTAGAAGCAAGCCTCTTCAATAGATCCTGGTGCGCCTTAGCATCATCCTAAGGAACTGAGTTAGGGGGCTCCATGATCTCATCCTCACCATATGAGGCTGCCGGTATCGCAGGACCCTCAACATCTATTGGTTGTTCAGCAGGCTGCTTCCCTGGGTCCTCCTGGACCTGTGAGGTCCTTCCCCCATAAGTCTCGGGAACTGGAGGGGGTTGGAATGTTGAGGCCGCTGACCTGTCTGAGGTGCCCGGCACAGAGTGCACAGCCTGGGAAGGCTGGGTGAACCCCCAAAGGTACCATGGGTACCATGGCGCCGGCCACTGCGCTTGGGACCATGGGACAGGTTTTGGTGCTGATGATGTAGGCGGCAGTGCAAGTATTGTAGGGTGTCCCACAGTGACGGAACCCTGCTTATCTGACTGGTGCTGGTCACTGCGCCTGAAGGTAGACCTGTCCGATTGAGATGAAGATCTTGGTCTGGGCTTTGGGGACTGACAGCGTTTGGCGGATTGGCATTGGAAGCCTAGCAGTCTACGCTTTATGCTACCCAACTGGTACCAGATGTAAAGTGGGACTGGGAGCTATCACGCACCGGTTGCTGGGAGGATCTTCCCAAATAGGGCGATCGCCATCTTGAAGACTGATGACGATGGGCTGGTGACCAGTGGCTTCGGTCCCCTGATCAATCCCAGGATCTGTACCAAGCTCTTGGCGATGTGAGGGGTCAGTCTCAGTGCCTCTGCCTCTGCATGCCTCAGTGGGTCTGTGCCAGGCTACAGGTTGAGGTACACCTCGAATCCTGCTGTTGGTACCCAAGGTCTGGGGACCAAAGATGGCTCCGCTGAGCCTGCGCCTCTAGCTCTGAGGCATCACAGCTTTGGGCAGGGGAGCGGTGGTGGGACATCCCACGTGATGGGGAACTGTGCCTCTGAGGCGGGACATATGTAGAGGCCCTATGGCGGGGTTTACCCCGAGATCAGAGTACCACTGGAGCCGGTGTGGGCGGCAACGCAAGTATCAGGATCTCCTGAGCTGCCTGCAAGGCTTCAGGTGTCGACAGCACCTGAAGCTGACGGAGGCCTGAACTGCTATCCGGAGTCGCAGGCAGGGCATGGGATGGGCTGCACCGCTCAACTTGAGCTGGGGCCCGACTTCCCTAAGGGGGTATTGAGCTGTCCGGCGCGGGTCTTGGCTCATCCCCAGCCCTCTCCTTTCCCTTTCAGGCGATTATCCCGCTCCTTTTTCATCCTGGGTTTGAAGGATTTAGGGCATCTAGCATGTAAATATCTTGCGATGCCAGCTAGAATGTGCCATGGGAATGCCTGTTCTCACTTTCAGGTGACATTGTGAACAAGAAGCAGGCAGCATTATCTTCTGCAAATGTAAACAAACTTGTTTGTCTGAGCGATTGGCTGAATAAGAAATAGGACTTAGTGGACTTGTAGGCTCTGAAGTTTTACATTCTTTTATTTTTGAATGCAGTTATATTTTTGTACATAAGTCTACATTTGTAAGTTCCACTTTCATGATAAAGGGATTGTACTTGTATTAGGTGAATTGAAAAATACTATTTCTTTTGTTTTTTACAGTGCAAATATTTGTAATCCAAAATAAAAATAAAGTGAGCACTGTACACTTTGTATTCTGTGATGTAATTGAAATCAATATATTTGAAAATGTAGAAAGCATCCAAAAATATTTAAATAAATGGTATTCTATTATTTAACAGTGTGATTCATCACAATTAATTTTTTAAGCGCTTGACAGCCCTATTATAAATGATCCACATAAACTACATTACTAACTAAATACAATAAACTATCTTCTTTCTGTTAGTATTGCAAGAAAACCTACTTACCTTTCCCTTGTGTTTGTCGAACTGCAATGGCTATTAAATCCATTTCCTGAGGCAAATCGAACATCAACCTGCCAATTAAAGAAAAAGATTGTCAGCTAAAACAGTCAGCTTTGTTCATGAAAATCTACCATCAACATTTAAATAGAGGTTAATATTTTACATCAAATTAAAATCAGTTATTCATTTTCAGTTATAATTTATGATTAGGTGAAAAGGGCAATGGAAAATCCAAAAAGAGAAGCTAACTGAAAAATGATCAAGTGAAATAATACTGAATCTCTAATTCTGGAAAAAAGATATGACCATAGTTCATTTAAGGTGCTCTTTAAAACGCTGATGGCTGTATTTCTTCAGTATTTCTCAGGGAAGTACTTATTTCTTCTAACTTGTGTCACTATCTTCAATAAGTGACAAGTAGCGATTCCAGACATTTGTTTCTACTTAGAGCAAATTTTTGTTCATACTCTAGAATATAACAGCAGCAGTTTCTGATTATTTAGAAACCAATATGGTGGCAATAAAGCAGTTTAAAAGATACACTATCCCTTGAGAACTAATTATGATTTAACTACAGTAAATAAATCTACACCTTCTGAGAACTCTAGAGAACACTGGTTTGTTTTAGGCTTGCGCTCTGCTGTTAAAATACTTTAACTTAAAAGAATACTAACTTTCCTCTGGGAATATGTAGAAAGTACACTTGAACACCACCAAATGAGTCAACATTAATTAAAAAAAAAAATCTTACTATGAGAACTGTTTAAAACATATTTCAACACTATTATGATCCTTCTTCATTTCATTTTAAGTTTTGGGGAAGAGATACATTAAACAACAGACAAAAAAGATCCCCATGTTGTTACCAGTGTTTGACTATACAAGATAAATCTAGTAAATAATTTATAGTCTGAAAAATCTCACTTTTAATGCAAATAAAGAATAGTTCTTTTAACTTAAAGCTGGTTTTGCCTTAGGCCAGAGGTGAGCAAACTACAGCCCGTGGGCCACATCCGGCCCGCGGAACCGTCCTGCCCGGGCCCCTGAGCTCCTAGCTGGGGAGGCTAGCCCCTGACCCCTCCCCCGCAGCCACACCACTGCACAGGGAGCGCTCTGGCCCACCTCTCCTGCTGGGCAGCGCGGCTTGCGCCCGCCCACCTCCAAGGCTTTCCAATAAGCCTGTCCTGCCGCTCTAAGTGGCATGATAAAGGGGCGGGGACAGGGAGCAGTTGGATGAGGTGGAGGTTCTCAGGAGTTGGGGGAGGTCAGGGGACGGGGAGGTTGGATAGGCATGGGAGTCCCGGGGGGCCTGTCGGGGGTAGGGTGTGGATAGGGATTGGTGCAGTCAGGGGACAGGGAGCCGGGGGGGGGCGGGGTGGGAGGGTTGGATGGGTTAGGGGCTCTGAGGGGGCAGTCACTGGGCAGAAAGTGGGAGGGGGCCAGGCTGTTTGGGGAGGCACAGCCTTCCCTACCCGGCCCTTCATACTGTTTCGCAACCCCGATATGGTCCTAGGGCCAAAAAGTTTGCTCACCCCTGCCTTAGGCACTAATCAGACAAGAGTAAGTGGCATGCAAAATTATTTCTTAGAAATTTAGGAAGTAGATTCAAGGACTTCAACGTCCTCCTGTAACCAAGATAATGACGCTGTATAGTCAGAACTAGTAAGTACAAGTGCACTCTCTGCTGCCTACTGGGAACGAAAGTTATGGCAGATAGCTACTGAAGGAGCTATTCATCTGCTCCCCACCCTTTTTTTAAAAAAAATTTGAAATGTGGTATTTTATTAATGGCTGTGGCTAGATAAGAGAGAAAACAGAGCAAAAATACAGAAAAGTAACCACTTCCTGAAATCTCAGAACATCTCTGCATAATGATTCAATTGCTCACACGACTATCAAAGGAGTAGGTTATTCTAAGGGCGAAAGAGAAGTTTGGACTATAAAACACTTTACTGATTAGGAATACTTGAACCACAGCTGACTGAAGATTTAACAGGTCCAACAGATGTTTTTTTCACATTATTGCAGGAATCAATGTGAAAAATTTTCAAACAACACTAGCCAGAAGATGTCTTTGCCAGTCCCACTTCCATTTCACATGAAATACAGCTTGAGAATTGTTTCTCTTGGACATGACAAATTGCTTATTGAGACTATGATTGCCTATCTATGGTCAACCTTTTGTATTGAAGTATACCTTTCCTTGTGTTGGGAGCCAGTAGCAGAGCCAGAGAGGTTCTTTGTACTCATTAACATCACTTCAACTACGATACTGAATTCATGGTACTCCAACAAGGACATTAATTTGAATTTGGAAATGGGGCTAAGGACAGATTACAAATTTTACTGAAACAAACTTGCCTGTCACCTCTCTGTTCATATGATCTAGGTTCTTTAATTATCAGGCAAACAATAGATAGTCATGTTACAAAAAATCAGGCAAACAATAGATAGTCAGATTACAAAAAATGGTAAAAAAATCAGGGTAGGAAAAAAGTTAGTTCTGAAACCAAACACAGACCTCTAAAACAAAGAGATATGATTAAGGGAACATATGCATGGAGCTGTTAGAGGTTTGGCAGCAGTTAACAAGACAGAGTTTGAGAACAGTGAGATTGTACTGTTTAGGCCAAGAGGAAATTCTGTAAGGAGGTACACAACATGGGGAAGTTCCTAATACCTAGGCTGAGACAACTGGAGGCAGACAGATTTATTTCTGCTATCTGAGATAGCCCTGGAGGCATTGCCACACAGCTCCATGGCAATAATAAAGTGCTTCTGAACTTAATAAATTGTGTTGCTTTTTTGGGGGTGGACAGGGTTGTTTCGATTCTGGAAAAGAAAAGTTGTTTGAATTTTCTTTACTAGAAAAAAGCAATTGTAGATGGATTTTACATTCTTAGCTATGGATGTTCCCACTGAAGAAATAAATGATTATATTTGTGACAGATTAGATTGAAGGAGGAAAATGGGGTTCATCAATGGCATAATGTAATATGATGAAGTCATCTCATACATTCATTTCCTCTTATTTCACTTCCCCCTTCATTTCAATGTTTTTATAAAGTTCTGTGTTTCTCACTGTTGCACAATGAATTAAGACAGAAGACCTCACTGATGAATCCAGAAGATTGACCCATTCAAACTAAATATACTCAACAGGTAGGGACAAAGAAAAGCGTTTATGTGATTCTGGAAAAAAATGCTTTAATTTCATTTCAAACTTTCTTCACCATCACAAATTTTTTGCGGTACCTGACAAACTGTGAACTGGGCACTTCTGGTGTTTAAAATAATTGAAATATTAAATGGTAATACACTAGCACATTAATAATTTTCCACAACATAATTTATAGTCTATGTTGTCAAAAGTAGTAAACAATACTTAAATGGTTCATACAAATATCAGGGCCAAAGAACCATCAGTCCCCACAGCTAGCCAATGAAATGGCTTTTGTGTATATAGCAACATAAAATGGGAATTCAAACCACAAAAACTACGTTTGAATAATGTTAACAGCCTGACAACTATACATTTCATTGATGTTGTGGGTTTAAAGCTGAAAGTCTCATTAATGCACCCTGCTGTGTTACAGTATTGCAGAGGTATTACAAAAGGAAACATTACATTCCAGATGTTGAAATACCTGGGCATAGGTTAGAGACAGACTTCTACCCTTAACTCTGAATGTCTTTGTCCTGGGTGGGGAAAGGGAGGGATTAAAAAAAAAAAAATCACATCCTTCAAGTTGCTTGATTATAGTTACTATGATTTCATTTACAGAGAATGCCATAAAATTGGAAACACTTAGTATTAGAAGATAATATTTTTTAGTCAAGCTGAAAAAAAGGATATGCCACTTGATCCAAGTCTCCTATGTTATTTCAGACAAGGAGGTCACCTGCCAACTCTCTGTTCCATTTTTATTACTTAACCGTAGCCATAGGCCATTATATCCTTCGCAGTGTACATATTGACATGTTTTATATATTTCATTATACTGCCTGATATCTGATGTGTAATCCATCATCTTAATTTAGGTAATGGCAGTTTGAGCTGGATACTTTTCTAAAGAATAAACCGTACTGAAACAAAGCCTTCCTCTTGACAGAGTTTAAAATATTTTCAATAGCTACAAAGGTCCATAGGACCATATCAAAGAAGATAAGTCAATCAAGGATCCAATGCACTGACACAGAAATGCTCAGACGTTACTACATAATGCCGTTTATGGTTTTATAATTCAGGCTTTCCCCAGGAGCATCTGGGATGAAAAGTTGTCAGATCTTAAAATGCATTACTGAAAAGACTGTTACTTCTAAATGACAGTTCTATTGACATTTCCATTCCAATTTGTAGTTCTTACATTTATAAAAATACCCTTCGTAGCAGAATTCCGCATAACATCATTTTGTTGCACGCTAACAATAAGTCCTAAAACAAATTTTAGGGAGGGATGGTTTTGCCCCTTTCAAAGAATAAAATAGTAAATTATTCACCAGGTAAGTAAGTTGTTTGAGCATGTACACAATTCAACTAAGTTTAAAAAAACTTAATCTCTCTTCTCCAATAAATCTACATTAAAGCTAGCTATGGGTCTAGTTTAAATCCCACATAAGTCAGGAAATGCAGACTCAAGGCTAACTGTATCAAATCATTCAGTCTCTTTGCTAAAAATCCACGCTGTTTTCTCTTATGTACTGCCTACCATTCACAATAGGCTAAAGAACTCTTTACCCCATTCCCAAGTTGTTATGCATTGTAGGTTTTCTACTTGTTTTTCTAACTAAACTCAAAATATACTAATAAAATGATGAGTTTATCTATGGGAACACAAAAGCATCTTTGTGAGCATAACAGTTTTCAAGTTAACAACTCCTTCCACTGGAAAAAAAAGCTCATCTTTAACAATATATTCCACTAGATTTTCTGAACTTACCATTACCCTTTATTTTCACAGTGTAATTACACAGAAAAGGCCTCTAATCCCAGCTACTTTTCGAGAGGCATCTATTTCTACACAGTGTAGACTACCTGAAATTTTTGATTCTTTAGTGCAGTACTTGCAACACAATCAGAGACATTCTACCCTACCAGTCATTATTACATGTTGGAGTTCATCAATATGCCAGTAAATTTCTCTTTTATAGCAGAAATCCAAGCAGTTTCCACATAAAACAGCCTTTTCCCATATTAGTGCTAGTATGCAAAGTGATCATTTAAAGCAATAGTCTCTTAAGTCTCCAGATATTCGTTTCCTGCATCCTCTTTATATATATAAAAGAAAAAGTGATGAAGGTGTTCCAAAGAGATTTACAAAAAGACTTGGAATTTTACAGTGCTAGTTTTTCCGACCTTGCTATAAACACTTATTGTACAAAGAAGTATCTACCATATTAAGGTCATCATATCTTTTCTGACCTGTGTCTGCTGATACTGTGAACGAAACTGGGCTAACAAGGTTGTTTTACAGGTGTAGTTTTCAACCGTTTTTCATTTGTGGACCCCTAAAAATTTTCAAATAGAAGTGCAGACCCCTCTGGAAATCTTTACACAGTCTGCAGACCCCCGGCATCCAGGGACCACAGGTTGAAAACCAAATGTCTTACAGTTACATACACTCGGGGGTGGGGTAGCGGGTTGGGGGATTGTACTAGCAACAAGAGTGTCAACCGTAGGGCCCAATTCTGTAAACACTTATTACTAGACATAGTGCTATCGTGAGGAGGATGAAGTCAATGTGGCTACACATAGTTGTGACTGCTTCATTTAAAGTGTTTTGAGGACTGGGCTCACTGACTGGACAGGGGATTGCTACTTTGGTACCTCAGCAATAAAAATGGCACTTATTTTTTTGTGCTCTTTGAATTTTCAGTTGGTAATTTTCTTGTGTCTTTATTTTACTTTTATACCAGATATTTTAAAATTAATTCTTTGTATATGTTTATTCTACTTTTTTATATATATATATATATTTTTTTTTTAAAAAAAGAGACAGAATGTAAAACACAGTAACACATAGCCAAAGGTATCAGGAAATATATTCAAATAAGAAGGGACTCCAAAAACTGGTTTGCCAACAAAATGCCAGTAAAATTTGAAGCCTGGGTTCAGACACACTGGTAATGTTCCAAAACTCAAAACTTAAAGAACTTCTTTATTCAGTACATCAGCGTCTCTGTGAATATCATCAAGACCACAAGGTTACAGTAAAGGAGGGAGTTTCCAAGGGAGATGTGAGGGGAAGTTAGGACTTAAGTTGTTTCAATTTAATTTAAAAAACCCATTCTGAACCATTTAATTTTTTCCTTCCAAAAAGTAATCTTTTCAATTCATGACCTTTCTTTACTTGAAAAAAAAAAAAAAAAAAAACTACTGAAACCATTATGAAAAGCTAACAAAATAAATGGATTTCATTAAAAATGAATTCCAGTGCCAAGGTTTAACAAACAGAGTAGTTATTGGGATGCAATAAAACAAATTTATCACAACATATTAAGAAAGATATCTTCAGAAGTGAACCAGAGAGTTATAAACATATTGATCAAGAACAGATCTAACTGCTCTTGTCCAGAGTAAAACATTGCTTGGTTGCTGTAAAATAATTAAAATATACACAATGCAGTCTGTAGCCACGTCACCTTGAGCTACAATTTCATCATGCTTC
Source organism: Lepidochelys olivacea (assembly GCF_965140295.1). NCBI lineage: Eukaryota > Metazoa > Chordata > Testudines > Cheloniidae > Lepidochelys > Lepidochelys olivacea. The sequence continues at coordinate 164,168,060 of NC_140411.1, read as the reverse complement.
ACACACTAAGCAGAATCAAGCCCGGTCACTGTCAGGAAGAAAGACATTCAAAGGTAAAGGCAGATACTAGAGGAGGTAGTGCTGGTGATTCAGTAGGTGGCATGCTTCCTTCCAATTTAATATTGGATCCACTAACTTAATCTGATGTTAGGAAACTCAAGCATTCTGATGGTAAAGAACTTCTTCTGAGTCAGAACAGGATGCACTGTTCATACAACATTGTCAGCTATCATCTTTCAAATGAGATAATAAGCAGGGCACTTTTTCCCAAGCACAGAGGTTTTAGCCCAGTGTCCTCACCCAATTCCCATTTGGCTAATTACATTCTGCCTCCCGAAATTTCTCTTCAGTCTGTTTCCTGTCCTGAACTGTTGTGTGCAGTTAACTAGTTGCCATGTTCCACGAAGAGGCTCAGCAGTGGGTGAAATAATTCCCAAACAGCCTGTCAAGTACTTTTGGATAATTGTGAACAAGAGACACTATATAAACAATTTATATTAAAATAAAATATATATTAAAACATGCTGTCATCCAGATGTAATTCATAAAGTGTAAAAAAAAGCTGAAAATGGCTGAGAATTTAATAATTGGCAAGTAACAGACTACAAATCCCAGTGTTTACTGAACTGGTGATATTCTAAACCAAAAACGCTTTCAACTACGCTTGTAGCTGTTTGCATCGCTTCACACTGACTCAGCCATCATAGGTTTCAGAGGACAGATGGTGACAATCCTAGAATCTTACAGAGCTAAGAATGCAAACAAAATATCTCTGTGAACAAAGAAGAAATGTATTATTTATTTTCAAGAACAAAATTACAACAAAACCTTGACACAGAGGTTTTCACAACAAATTTGCAAAAGTTAAAGCTCCTTTTAAAGTATTTAAGGGGAAATCCATTGTTAAGCATATCTTAAATCTCTCTCAAAATGAGGTACATCACTCATTTTAATCCCTATGTTACCTATGTTCCACACAAAGATGGTTTATCGTCACCTCCATTGTTCATTATTTATATTAGACAAAGAACTGACACTCAAACTACAGAAAGTCATTTACACTAAAAGAAAAGAATCCCACAGCATTTTAACTTTCCTGAACAATTTTTCTGAATTTTGCATCCTTCATTTCAGAAAACATTGTGTCCCAAATTTGAGCCTTGGCAAGTTGACAGGTCTGATAAGTGATGCTGATGTGCTTGGTGCTTTACACCTAAGAGCATACTAGGTTTCCATTCTTCTCATTCCCATGTTTCTTAACTATTATTTTCATTGCTTCTTTGATGACTAAAGATCTACACAACAATTTTCCTGTTATAATTGTAAAAACAAAAAATAACATCCTTCCTATGTTGCTTGATGTTTGTTTTGGTCTTTGCTGTGGCTTTATATCTGAATGACTTATCAAGTACTTTTGTATTCTTTCTGTAAAAGGGTTTTAACTAAGAAAGCAATCAACTGAGATTTCATGAAACTTCTGTTATCTGCACTCCTGTTGGGCTAAAGCATTTGAGTCATTATATACATTTAATAAAGCTAATGTTAAAATTATATAATACACAGGGTAAGAAAAGAGTGTCTGTACGTCTGGATGTAGAGCTTATCCAAAAGTACAAAATCTGGTTTAAAAGTCATAAAATATATATAGCACATAATCTGCAATAACCCAATTTTAGTTAAATGAGTTTAATGATACAGTTTAGTATTGGAATCCAAATACTTGGGTACATCACTCATGAAAAGTTATACAGAGAATTGGTTGTAGAAAGCAAATACAGGAATGAGTGTAGATTGTCACTCAGTAATTGAGCATTTAGGATAGGTTGTCCCTTAGTAGATATAATCCCTCACAGAAGTATTTCAGTTACTTTCTGATTTCACTTCTGGTCGGCACTCCAGCTCATCTCTCCTGGTATTGTCAATGTGTTCTAGATGTCCTTCGACCACCTGATGGTGTCTGACACCATGAGTTGCCGCTGAGCATAGCATTGACTCATTCCGCATTCTCTTAATACTTGATTGTTACTGGGGTCCCATGAGCCCCGGGCTCCAACGATAAGAGCGTGAGTTTGAACCTTGTAGCCCCTAGCTCTCCAGATATCGGCCAGAGGGGTGCATTTCTCCCGTTTTCAAGATCGAGCATTGTGGAAGGCTAGGGTCCTGTTTTCAAAGGGCATTATGACATCCTCCATGATGATATTCTTCCGTTCCTCGTTGGTGATGATATCTGGTCGCAGTTGGCTGTCCGTTCCAGGGATGGCGGCATTCACAACAACCTTCCCCAGGGGTGGCAGGATGACTCTGGCTAGACGATTCTGGATGGCATTTTGTAATAGCTGCCAGGCTCTGGAATGGAGCTTGCAGCTACACAAGATGTGGGGTAGTGTCTCGTTGGCATGGGCGCACTTCCTGCATCGATTGTCCCGATTCCCTTGGTGGACGACTCCCTTCAGCAGGATGCAGCTGAGGCGGTCCCTGTAGATGAACCTACAGTTGGCAAATCGGGAGAAGATGCCCACAAGGAGGAAGCAGTTGCTGGCGTCCCACTTGCCTGTCACCTCGAAGGCCTTGCACTGGTCTGGCTTCCATTTCAGGTTTTCCATCTACTCGAGTGGATGGCACCCTTCAGAATCCTCTCCAGCACGGTTCTAGCTCTCTGAGTGATGATTATGTGCTCTGTATTTGTCACCTGTGACACCAGAACACCCAGCTCCAGACGTTCCTTGCACCATGTCCAGTGGCAACCGATTCGCTTCTCCACGTGTTGCATAGCATTGCGGGCATGAGTCCAGAGCAAAGCACAGTTTCCCATCTCTCTTCCAAATTCGCCTTCCAGGGAGCCACTCAGGTAGGTGGCGACAGCTTGGTTGGAGGGGGTCCTGGCAATTTGTTTCCTGATGACATCCTGCATAGCACTCTTCACGATGTTCCTCACCATGGCATCCGGGCACGTCAGAAGGAGTGAGTGATCACCGCACTGTTGCACAGATCACCCACTCGAGGGATGTTGGTGCTGCCCTGCCTGTGAGAGATGTACACCAGTTCATTGCTGGCCCTCTGGAAAAGAAACATCCACTTCTTCACTAGCTACCTGATGGTGTTGTCTGCCTTGTTAAGAAGTACCTTCGCCATGGCAGATCCCCTCAGGATGAATGAAATATGGGGGATCAGGAAGGTGTTCAAGGAGTTTGATCTTCTGCCATGGTGCCAGTAGGGAGGAGTAAATCCTGGCCACATCTCATAGAATCTCTGCGATGGCACACACAGATGTCTGCTGGATGAGGAAACCTGCGGGCATGCCAAAGTGTTGGTATGCTTGCCCATCTTAGAGGAAGATCATAGGTTCACTCTGGATCTGAAATGGCATCACCTGGACCAAGGCTTCATGTCATGCAAAGGTTGCTAGGAACACAACTTTGTCCTTCAGACGGTCATCCACACGGCCAGGAGGGCACAGAGACAATGTGCCATAGTGTGGCTCAACCTGGCTGATGCTTTTGGATCCATGCTCCACCAGCACATTTTTGCCACACTGCAAGAGTTCGGGATGCCGGAAAGCTTTCTGCAACTGGTCCAGGAACTTTATGAAGGCTGCACCACCACCATCCGCTCAATGGAAGGAGAGAGAGCTGAAATTCCTATTACTAAAACTTGCATCTACCTCTCATCTGGTCTCAATACTTTATGCAATGTTTCTCAGACTACTTCAGTCTATTTGTGCTTTTCAATTTTTCAGAGAGAGATGGAAATTTGAGTTAAATATGTGCTTTGATGAAATACAGAAGTGTGAAAAAACCATGGCATCGCAAAATGTATGACATTCGACCAGTGAAAAGCTTAATTTTTTCCATAGTGACTTATGGATGTGAATCCTGGAAAAACAATACCGCTGACAAGAGAAAAATTGAAACATTTAAGATGTGGTGCGGGCGAAGACTCAAGCATATCTCCTGGATGGAAAAGAAGACTAACACTTATGTTTGAAATATTACTGAAGAGAAGTGGACTCTGTTGTCAGAAATCAACATGCACAAATTTATCTACTTTGATCACACCAGGCATACAGATGGAAATAACCCTGAGAAAGTTATCACGGAAGGAATGGTGTCAGGTCATTGTAGTAGGGGAAAATCAGTGAGCAGATGGATGGACCATGTGCAACAGACCACTGGGAAGTCAGCTGCTGAGTATGTGAAGTTCTCAAAGGATCAAAAATGATCCCAAAAATTCTGTTATGATGTTAGCCAGTATTCAGAAATTAATAGATGGACTTTCTATACATTTACATATTACCAAAAGTGTGAGTGAGTCTAACATTAAGTTAAAGCAATTTAAACTCATACAAATAATTTCTTGTATTCCTCCACACTTGTTCAAGTGTGGCATATTGGACAATGTATGCTAGCGGAGTGGAAATCTGGTTGGAAACCAAACATTATTTGGCAATACACCAATATTAGAAATTTTTGATCAGGTGTTATAAATGGTATAGAGCTAGTAAGGATTCGCAAGTTACCAGATGAATCGTAATTATATTAGCTACATTTCTTTTTTTGCCATCAAGTACACTGAAGATCTTTTTTTTTTTTTAAACTGACTGCAATTGTCCTTAGCTGTGTAAACAGACTGATTTTTTTAAAAGAAAAGTTCTTGAGTAAAGTCGTGGCTCCACAGAAGTCAATGGCAAAACTCCCAAAGACTTCAACAGGGCAAGGATTTCACCCCTTCACTGTTAAGAAACTTATACGTTGCATGGTAGAAATTGCTCCCTATGAGCTGTTATTTATAAGATTACTACATAACAGAAGAATTGTGTGTGATATGGGAATAATTTCTCTCAAAGAAAAAACAGGTTTACAAGTGAGAAATGCATCAGATTGCTATGGAGATATACTGGAGAAGGGGACAAGCGACTTAGCTCACAGAATTATTCCTTTGTTATCATCATTTGTAAAGTATTTGTTGTTTGTCCATTGTGGATATTATTGTTCTAAAATACTACAGTTGGTTGGGAATTTTCCATGGAAATGATTTTTTTAAAACAGAAAATGCAATTTTGTAGAAAACTTGATTTTCCACCAGGAAAATCTAAACTAACTATTTTGGGTTGGTTCAACCTGCTCAAAACATTTGGTTTGTTGAATTGAACCAAAACCTTTAGTTTCAAGTTAGTTCAACATTAAACTGCATTTGTCTACAGTGTCTCCGTGCCTCATGGAAGTTGTAGTTCTGGGTCCGCGAGGTTCAATTTTCCTCTACTGGCTGTGCTTCTTCGCTACTCTACATCTCCTATGATTCCATGCGGTCTCTCCTCTGACCAAGCCATGTGACACATCATGGGAATCACATGACTGCAGGTGCAACAGGGGAGCTCTAGTCTAGTCATGGAACCCTGCCCGAGGGGAGGGTGGGGGCAAGGAGCACCTGAATTAAAATTTTCATCAGGCACCATGGCATCACAGGCACATGAAGTTTTATATTGAGCTGACTTAAAACAAAACATTTTGATTTGGTTCAACAAACCAAAATGAACTATTTTAATGCAGGAATACTGAAATGGTGTTTTGCCATTTCTAAACAGAATTTTTTTCAAAACTTTTTATTCTGCAAAAAATGTTGATATTTCAGTTTTCTGCTTGAATTGGGAGGAAAACTAATGTTTAAATATCAGAATTTCCCATGGGCAGAAATTTTATTTTCACTCAGCTCTCATCTGAATAAGAAAACTAAAAAAGACAAAAATCTAAAAAAAATACATTACTTTAATACAATGATCTTTTCTTTTTAAAGAAGAAATGAAAACAAACAGCCAAACACAAAGGGTTCTACATCCATGTCCCTCCCTAATAACTAGAAAATAATGTCCTCTATAAGTAACACAGTCTCACGTTAGCTGCTAACCAATAATGTCAACCGAAAAACAAGATTTCTATCTTCAGGACTAAAGCATACAGCACTTCTCTCTTGCAAGAGCCAATGCCCAAAAACACAAAAAAAAGTTCATTTTTTCCAAAAAATGTATAAAATATTTTTAACACTCCCAATATTCAATTGTGCCACCTTGAAGGCAGACTCCAAGAGTTAAATTTATGGTCAATTAAGATGGTGCTTCAAAATAAGGAAGTTATATTACATTAACCAGAGCATCCACTGTGGACTTCAGAAAGAGCCACCATAATGTAAAATTATACCACAGACTCAACACAAAACTGAACTAATATTTAAATCCTAACATAGTGGGTTCTCTTTGCCAAATCTGGTACAAGTAAATCCAGAGGCTTCAGTGTAGCCTTTTCAGTTGAGTTCTCCAAAAGCAAGCAGGGAGTATATTCCCTTAACTTTGTGAAGGCCCCAGGAACAGGCGCAGATGACAATCCAGGGCACTAAGCACACCTGCCCTCATACCATGGGATCCCACCACTGCTCTGGGTAATAGTTGCAGGCCTCCTCCTATATAGAGAACTGTGAAAGTGGCTATACAAAGTGCTGCGAAATGCACAAAGTAAACTGAAAAAAGATTTTTTTTTTTGCTATTTTGTTGCAGATAATTTTGTTTCAGATACATAATTTTTAGATAAAAGCAATTTTCAAATTGAAAAGTCCCTTTAAGTGGTGTTTGACCTTGTTGTTTGGAAGAAAGCCATATGGGATTGTGGGGTAGGGTCTGAAGAGCAGCCTATGCCCTTGGGTTGTCTTGTTGCAAAACTCACCCAAAGCGGCAATAAGAGTATGAGGAGCGCTCATATCCGATACTCCTGGTACTGTAAGAGGTCTCTTGAGTTGGCCAGCTAGGACACAGTGTAGATGATATTAGCAAGCAAAGAAGAAGAGCATCCCTTCCTGCTCTGTCCTCCACCACAAAGCCCACTCTCTCCTCCCCACTTTGTGATTATTGTTGGAGAATGTTAATGAATTTACAGTTTGTTTTGGTTTGTAGTTTGCAGTTTGGATTTCACAGGACACCATGGTTACAGATGGCAACTTCTAGGGGTCACTTGGCAATAGAGTATCAGACTCCTCTTTTGACTGGGATAGATACCAGTTTGGTGTTTGTTTCTCCCAAAAACAAAGAAGCTGGGGGTGGTTTTGGAGAAGGCTACTGCAACAAACAGAAGATGCTTGTCTTTCACTTTCAAGGCCCTTCTCAGCCTATCCCCACCCTACCTATCATCGTTCATTCGCTATTGAAGATGTTGACTCCCACCTCCACTCAGTCCATGAATCATAGAATCATAGGACTGAAAGGGACCTCAAGAGGTCATCTAGTCCAGTACCCTGCACTCATGGCAGGGCTAAGTATTAGCTAGACCATCCCTGACAGGTCTTTGTCTAATCTGCTCTTAAAAATCTCCAATGACATAGATTCTACAATCTCCGTAGGCAATTTATTCCAGTGCTTAACCACCCTGACAGTTCGGAAGTTTTTTCTGATATCCAACCTAAACCTCTCTTGCTGCAATTTGAGCTCATTGCTTCTTGTCCTATCCTCAGAGGTTAAGAACAACAATTTTTCTCCCTCCTCCTTGTAACAAACTTTTATGTACTTGAAAACTATCATCATGACCCCTCTCAGTTTTCTTTTCTCCAGACTAAACAAACCCATTTTTTTCAATCTTCCCTCATAGATCATGTTTTCTAGATCTTTAATCATTTTTGTTGCTCTTTGGACTTTCTCCAATTTGTCCACATCTTTCCTGAAACGTGGCGCCCCCAGAACTGGACACAATACTCCAGTTGAGGCCTAATCAGCACAGAGAAGAGTGGAAGAATTACTTCCCGTGTCTTGTTTACAACAGTCCGGCTAATACATCCCAGAATTATGTTTGCTTTTTTTGCAAGTGTTACACTGTTGACTCATATTTAGTTTGTGATCCCCTATGACCCCCAGATCCCTTTCCACAATACTCCTTCCTAGGCAGTCATTTCCCATTCTATATGTGTGCAACTGATTGTTCCTTCCTAAGTGGAGTAGTTTGCATTTGTCCTTATTTAATTTCATCCTATTTACTTCAGACCATTTCTCCAGTTTGAATTTCAATCCTATCCTCCAAAACACTTGCAATCCTTCCCAGCTTAGTATCCACAAACTTTGTCAGTGTACTCTCTATGAAGCCAACCTCCAGCGCCCATTTATTAAGTTTTCAAACAATCATCTTCATACTTTCTCCTGTGCTGCCCCTGATGCTTGGGAAGGTCCCATAAACAAAGAATCATAGAATCGTAGGACAGTAAGGGACCTCAATATGTCATCTAGTCCAATCCCCTGCAGTGAGGCAGAACTAAGTATTATTAAGACCATCCCTGACAGGTGTTTGTCCACATACATAAAATTATCTCTTTATCCTCCTCCAAACTCACCTTTGCTGTGATGTCTACATAAAAGCTTAACAATGGTTAGCCCTCTGGTGTGCTGAGACCACTGCTCGTCATAGTGACCAATACGGTCTCATTGTTTCCCTGTACTACTCAAACAGCTAGTTTGCATCCATCTGCTATCTCTTATTTTATATGCAAATGTACAATATTTAGGGCAGGGACCAACATTTCATTCTGGATTTTACAACACCAAGTACAATGGCATCCTGGTCCAAGACCAGAACTCCTAAGTACTACAGTAATAATGATAATCATATAATGGGCCTGGATCCTGCTGTTTTTAGGCTGACCAGGCCAAATGTAGATAAAACAATAAAAGTTCAGACTGTAACAGTGGTAGGTCTTTGCAGTCCAGCCACTACAGGAAAACATAACTAACTCATACACACAAAACATGTATGTTGCAAATGGGAAAACTACCAATGATTTCAGTGGAGCAGGCCCTAAAATGTATAGAAGAGCTAAATATATTCCAAGACCAAGGAATAAATCAACTATCATTAAGACATGAACACACAAGAATATAAGGTTCATGGAATTTTAATGGTGTTTTCCATGGCATTTCAATGGTGCACTGCTGTATATATCATGCTGGACAGAGTCATACATTCATGGAATTAATGTATCAGAACTTAACTAGAGACTTAATCAGAGCACTGTAACAGACAAGACGCACCCAATTCAGACAATGTTTTCACATTATATTCATTAGTATGCAGCAAGCAACACAGCTGGGACACTCACTCAGAAATCAAATGCAGACATGATCAAACGGACCTTTGTCAAAGTACAGAACATTCCCTCTAGAGCGTTAGTGTCTTTTTGCTCTACTTCTATACAAACCCTTGAAAACGGACATGCATAATACACAAAGCCACATACAACAAACATATCTTAATTTGAAATTGAGACAACTATGTGTGTTTATTCAAAGTGAAACTACGTGGAAATTCTCCGTGTTTTATTACAAATAAAAAATGAAGATGGAAATACTTAAAGTTGCTTCAAAAAACAAAACCTGCCATGCCCAGTAGGGTAATGGATAGATTTTGTAGAGTGATATTCACACTGTGCTTGATTGCAATATTCTTACTTAAACAAAAACAAGGGTATGTCAGTGTGGTTGCATAGCTATATGCATATTCACACATCTTGTACATAACAGGCAATTATCTATGTCATCTTATCTACCCTACATCATATATGCACACACATATGAAAGTAAAAAGATTAAAAATAAATCCTAAGAATAATACAACTAAGGTTATTTTCAGAAATTACTTATTTCAAGTGCTGAAACTTTCACTAAGATATTCTAAGTTCATTTAGAGAGGGGTATGAACCTAACAACATCCCAATTCAAGACAGCAAGGGGCTCACTGGTACCTGGTATCCAGCTCATTAATGTCATAATCTGTATCTAGAAGGTGTCATGTAAGATAGCAATAGAAAACTAACAACATACTGATCATTAATATTATTGCATGGTGTATGAACCGAGGACAAACTCAAAATTATAAAGACATTGGAAATTACATTATCAAAGTGTGTCTGCTAGGCAGGGCTAAAGTTACCCCAACCTAGACAAAGGAATATGGTTTTGCCACCTGAAAGGTGTTTCCAAGGTACATTAAAAGAAAATAGGAATACAATTTACATAAAAGATAATCAGGACCATAAAGCCAACAAGGGGAGGAGACAGCCACTCAGCATCACAGCAGGGGCAGGAGATTGAATGAAACTGTTCAATTTGCATTTTAGCAGAGGAAGAAATCAGCATGGAACTTTTTCCCCCATCAGACTCTATGTCACCTTCCTCATAGCTTGAATTAACTTTACTTTGGGAGTAATCTTAAAATCTATTTCAAAGATTTACTGGACTATAAGAGAGTCAAAAAACTCCCAATTATCTTTCACCTAAGACGATGAAGAACTGAGCACTTTGGACTTTGTGGGAGAGGGTTAGTCAGCCACCTTGCCAGAAGGTACTGTGATGAGAATGTTACCTTGAGCCAAGACCATAGTTTTATTAACTCTCTGTCTCTAGAAATTGTTTTTCACTTTTATCTGTTTGTAACCATTTCTAACTCTATTCTTCATACTTGAACTCACTTAAAATCCTATCTCCCTTGTCTAATAAACTTGTTTTACTTTTAATCTAGGCAACCCAAGTGCTGTGCTTGATTTAAACTGAAATTAAATTTAAAAGTTAATTCCAGTTAAATGGCAAGCTGCTGGGTATTGTATCTTTAGGGGAACAAACAGACCTTAATATCTCTCTGAGTAGTCAAAGAGAAAGCTGGACATTCCTGAACACATGGCTTTGGGAAAATTCGGGACTGGGGAGCGTTGGGATCATCTTGCCAGGTGTTACAAAGGCTGGGTGAGGCCAGAGTGTGGCAGTTGTGTAACAAGCAGGTTGCTGGAATCAGAATTGTTGAGTCAGAGCTACTTAACACACAAAACTTGTACACTAGCTGGAAGCGTTCAGACAAGAGGGCTTCAGCAGGAGACCATCTTAGGCACCCAGCATTACAGGACAGGCAGTAACAATCCCTCACTGGTCTGGATTGCAACCCAGAATATGACAAGAGGTTATAAAATCAACAGGCTCCTACACAATTAAAAAGGACACCGAAGTTATATTTAATTTTTTAATTTCTGCTGTAATTTTAGGAGTTCAGTGCTCAAGAAAATTGCCAGTCAGCAATATGGAGACAGATTCCTTTACCTGTCTCTAGAAGGGTTACAGCATGGTCAGCAACAGCATAAGTCCTCTGATAAAATACTGCTCCACCAGTGTGCTCAATCTCTGGTAAACGGTGAAGCTTACAGTGTATCCTTTCAATAAGCCTTGAATTCTGAGATTGCCAGTCAAGGAGCCTATCTGGTGGCAGTTTTTGTGATGAGAACATATGTCTACTAGATCAGATTATTAACTCATTTACACATACCAAATAACCTTCAGATGGTAACAATTTCTTGTCAATACAAATCTGGGCTGTATTCACACCAATGACCTAGGTCAAAGGCTCCATATCCCATTACCAATGCAAGGTTTTTTTTTCCAAATCAATTTTTGCTCCCTACCACAGCAATTCCTTGAAAGATAGTGGCCAAAATAGGTTTAGTTACTTTCTCCCTATCACACATGCATGTTGATTTATTATTCTATGGTTACTAACCCTGATTTTTGCTGTGTTCTTGAGGTTTTAGGAGTGTTTTTTTCCTTGAAGAAAAATAATTGAATTTTAGAAGGAAAACACAGTATGAACTATGGTACTGAGCAGAAGGGAAAAAAAATCAGTCAAGTTTGGAGGCTATCAATCTCAAAAGTGTCCTAAAGATGCTCGATCGACAGGTTCATTAAGCAAGTCTCTTTAGTAACAGGATACTTTGCATTAATTGGAAGTTAAAATATTAAACCATTTTAAAAAAAGTAATATATAAGAGGACAAAGTAACCTCCTGATTAAACAGAATATGAGGTGCTAAAGAAAAATTAACCTAATCAAAGGTAAAACATTTCCAGACCTTACTTGTCATTATTCTTGTGAATGCCTAATTTTTATTTGATTTTTCTGCTCAAGCCACCAAAATTAATACGCTGTTTATGTTTATATCTTATATTTAATACAGTGAATGTACTGGAAGGTTAGGACTGAAAGAAAAAGGGGGCAAAGCAGCCTGGCAGGCAAGGTGATTGACGTAGCTGCTTACCATATCTGGACTAAATTCTTTCTTATGGTTTCATTTGCCATGCAAGCTACTGAAAACACTATCTGTAGGACAGCTTGCCATGGGGCCCCGTGAAATGCAGCTGTTCACATGGCTACCAGTTTTCCAAACAAACTGTGATTAAGTTTCTACTGCCACAGAATTCTGTAGCCCATGAAGCTTTTATTTACCTGAATGTTTGTGGTGCAGCTTCCAGGTACTTTTAAAAAAAAATAGTACAGTGGGATGGGCATGACACAATTCAGCATTAATGTAAGCTGAATGGAAAAACAAATGAATCAATACGTTTCCATATTACAGCAAAAGAAACAGGAAGATGGATACAGCAAACAAACAGTTAACACCAGTAGGTCCGTATTTGACACTGAAAGTCCCACGTTACTTAAAAAAAGGTAGGGGGTGATACTGATGTTCTGACGAGAGTTCCCTGTCAATAAAATAATTTCTAATATCCAAGACTGCAGACAAGCTATTATTAAATCCATTTGTCTGTACAGTTACTACATTTCTAGTATTTCATGTTACTTCAAAGGCTTGAGATTCTTGAATCATTATATAAAATCAAATTCTTTTCTGTTTGGACATGGCCTCTTTTCTACCTATATATGCAATTTCTTCCATAAATACTGGAGTGAACTTGGGCAAAAGTCATAGCCTCTGCAACTCAATTTCCCTGTGTTAAAATGCACATAATATTTATCTACAATATTTCATAAAGGTCTTGTGAGGTTTAATTTATTCCAGTTAGTAAAATACTTTAAGATCCTCATATGGATAATGCTATAGCAATGTAACAGTTTACTGCTACTTTTGGGGTACAGTAGTTTTTCTGACTTTTGGTTACTACTAATTTTGAGTATGATCATGAAATTTATTCTGCATGAGTGGACCCCCTAGGCTCTGTATGTGACCATGAGTCCTCCTACATGGAACTTGCAGGACTGGACCTCAGATTGGATTCGAACCTGTGATTTAGAAATGAAAGGGTTCACACCTCACCACTATTCCCATGACACATGCTATCTCTATTTGTATGTGTAAAATTGTCTGCAGAATGATCTAAAATGGATTACAGCACTAGAATTCAAGCAAAAAAACATGTATCCTGTTGTACAAGACAATATACAAACAAAACAGAATAGCTTTATATACATTAAGCAAAAATAAGACTTTGCTCACCCCTTGGCAATATTTAGCATCAAGCGCTTAGATTGGTATGATTTCCTTCTGATGATGAAAATTTAACTCTCCAAATTTTTTCTTTCAAACTAACTGAACAGAATACAGTGCTTAGATAAACGGCACAATAATTCAGAAAAAATACAGTTTTAAAAAACATTTAATTCAATATTCTAAAACTAATTTACTTAATGAAAAAAGGGTGCTCGAAAGGCAGAATACACCAGTATTCTATAGACTTAGAATTCTATAGACTTAGAACTCAGTATTCTGTGCTTAAAAATATCAGTCACTTGTGATAATCCTTTTATCCAAAGCTGTATAACCCTGCAATGTGTGTATACATATATAAATCTTAATTGCAGTGTAGACATACCCATAATCTCATTGAGTCATCACTATTAGTACAAGAACAAAAAAATTATTTTGGAGTTGTATGAAGATCATACAGTACCTGATAACTCACTGAGAGGATATTATGTTACGAATATCCTTAGGTCCTGCAGCATCCTATTAAATGCATTCTTTTCAGACCCTTGAAAGGAAAGTATTAACTAAAGTTCTAAGTTTTCAAGCACTTAAATCAAAGAAGTATATTGTCAAAGAATTCCATAGGGTTCTTGCCTTGTCACTCCCATTGATCTTAACTAAAACGTAATGATTAAAATCTCATTCAGCACTGAAACTGTAAAGGTTAACTATGGAGATTTTGCACTTCAATTATATTTTTTCCTTAAAAAATTATGCAATTGAGATTCTTTGTAACATAGGAGGAGAGGTAGATATGCTGGAGGGTAGGGATATGATACAGAGGGACCTACACAAATTAGAGGATTGGGCCAAAAGAAATCTGATGAGGTTCAACAAGAACAAGTGCAGAGTCTTGCACTTAGGACGGAAGAATCTCATGACCGCTACAGACGAGGGACCGAAAGGCTAGCAGCAGTTCTGCAGAAAAAGACCTCGGGGTTATAGTGGACAAGAAGCTGGATATGAGTCAACAGGGTGCCCTTGTTGCCAAGAAGGCCAATGGCATTTTGGGATGTATAAGTAGGGGCATTGCCAGCAGATCGAGGGACGTGATCATTCCCCTCTATTCAACATTGGTGAGGCCTCATCTGGAGAACTGTGTCCAGTTTTGGGCCCCACACTACAAGAAGGATGTGGAAAAATTGGAAAACATCCAGCAGAGGGCAACAAAAATGATTAGGGGACTGGAACACATGAGTTATGAGGAGAGGCTGAGGGAACTGGGATTGTTTAGCCTGCAGAAGAGAAGAATGAGGGGGGATTTGATAGCTGCTTTCAACTACCTGAAAGGGGGTTCCAAAGAGGATGGATCTAGACTGTTTTCAGTGGTAGCAGATGACAGAACGAGGAGTAATGGTCTCAAGTTACAGTGGGGGAGGTTTAGGTTGGATATTAGGACAATCCTTTTCACTAGGAGGGTGGTGAAACACTAGAATGCATTACCTAGGGAGGTGGTGGAATCTCCTTCCTTAGAAGTTTTTAAGGTCAGGCTTGACAAAGCCCTGGCTGGGATGATTTAGTTGGGGATTGGTCCTGCTTTGAGCAGGGGGTTGGACTAGATGACCTCCTGGAGTCCCTGCCAACCCTGATATTCTATGATAGTATCCTCTCAGTGAATTATTAGGTATGATCCTCATACGACTCCAAAATAATTTTTTGGTTCTTATACTAACAGTGATGAGATTATGGGTAGGTCTATCCCGCAATTAAAAACCCATAACTTGGGCTCATGGGGATGTTTAATTGTGGTGTAGATGTTCGGGCTTTAAAATCCTGTGGGGTCCCACCTGAACATTCACACTGCAATTAAACAGCCTCGTATTCTGAGCCCTGCAAGCCCAAGTCAGCTGGCACTGGCCAGCTGCAGGTGTCTTAACTGCAGTGCAGACATTCCCTAAGTGTATACCAGATTGCTTGAGGTGTTCCAAGTGCACTTTAAAATACATATACCATCCCCAGAGAGCATTAAATTCATGTACAGATATTGCAAAAAAGGTTCTCAATAGACTTATCTCTGTACCTACAGAGAATCCTCAGTCTCAAAAGTTTTAATAATTTGTGAATCACTGGTATAATAAAATGTAACTGCTCTTTTAGGTCATTATGGTTCATTGTGTCAAGGTAATCTAATCTATTCTAAACCATAATTAATGCCTACTACTCCAAATTAGGAATAGCAGTCCAAATATCTTAACTAAATTCCAACTGTACAATTACTTTCTGCCTACTTAAAAATCTGAAGTATTTTCATTTAGGCATAGTATTCTGCGTGTTCTTCTGTCCTGAATTTTTGTATATACGTGGCTGCATATTTGGTTAAGAACTACCACACTCCATATCAGAAATAGATGAATTTCACTGATGGGTGAAGAAATCAAGCATGTTGGGATCTCTGGATGAAAGGCACTAGGTCATTTTAAAAAATATATTTTTTCCTTGCCTATATGCTTGCAAACACACAAGCACTGTGATCTTACAATTAAACAGTACTTTTTACATTAAAAGACCCAGAAGCACCTTACAAAGTTGAATGGATAGAGTCCTGCAAGTCGGCAGATATCTGCTTTATATCCACGGATGCAGATATTCATGGACCATTTTTGCGGATCAGATGCGGATACAAATTTTGTATTCATGCAGGGCTCTATGAATCAAGACACAAAGGTTACTTCATTGACCAATCACATAAAACCTCCTCTGGGGTTAACCAAAGCAATTGTTTAACAACATACAGCATCATCTCTACTTAACAGTATGTTGCACAAAATGTGATAAATGATTTATCCAATTTAAAACCATAAGAGGAATTTAGGTAACCAGCATGTAATTACCTAAGATGAACAATTAACCGGAAATATGGCCAGGGTAACGCAACTCCTAACTCTTATGAAAAGTACCAAGGGATCTTTACATCTCATTTGAACATTCAACATAATCACACTCTTGTACTCAAAAAATACACTTTGAAACCTTTATTCTCCTCTCCAATTTTTTGTTTCCTTAAATTAATCTATACTCACCAAATTTAGAACACTATCCTGCTACTGAATACAATGACTATTGTGCTACTGTTCTAATTTTTTGGTGTGAAGTTGTTTTCATTGATGCCAATTTTGTATTTTTATTCGTATGTGGGCAGAGAAATTAGACATGTGCAATCCAGGTTTTGCTAAAGAATGTTTGTTACAATTTTTTTCTGAGCATCTTTTACACACTGAAGATATTATGAGCAGAGAATAAACACAATGTACATGTTATCTTACTACTTACATAGATGCAAACTAAGCGAAGAGTAGGATTTAGATGAACAGATTTACACAGGCATGGGAAACTACTCAATTCGAGCTGTTGTTACGTCCTGAACAATCACCTTGTGCTGCATTCTGACAAAAAACGGGATCATGATAAACACATGTTATCTTCCACCCGTGAACAATAGTCCTGGAAAATAATTTCAGTAGTTCTTTTACAAGGATATATTTAGAAACTAGTATCTTAAATGTGAACGCATTTCACATTTAAGTTGACAAAAAAAAAAAAGAATCTATTTTTGGTTCCCAGATAACTAACAAATGAAAAAAAAATTTTTAAAGGAGGATAAAATGCTTGATACTAGATCATTGTGCCTTTCCATATTACAGATATGGTTAGGGTCCTTGTAGATTCCATTAAATTCCTAGGTCTAGAGTGCATTTCTCCTTCTCCAACCCTCCCTTTCTGTTCTCTCTTAGTAAATAACATAAATTTACACAAGAAATGCTGAACTATCACAAACCTGAAACAGGTATCATATTTTGACTCAAACCTATTAAATATTTACTAATTTTTAAAATAATCAGGATATGAATTCTTTAGTCAGTCGGTACCTAAGCTGTTATTGTCCTTGTTTTTCAGAAACTACTGAATTATAAAACCAGATTATTAAAAAAAAAAGTGATTGCAAAAAACAAAAACAAAAAAACTGAACACAATGACTGGCACCCTGCAAATATCAAGCTGACTGGCTTAACTCATCCAAGATTCCAACATTCACATTTCTTAGAACGATGATAAACATTCTCTTCCAAAATCCCTTTTTAACAGATACATTGAATTCTCTCAGAGCTATACAAAACCATCAGAACAATGTGGTTGCCATGATAAGCATATATGTACAAAAGGATTAGTGCACCATCTTTCCACTTACACAGTAAGTCACAAAGACTTCCAATGTATTTTTGCTCTATGAAAAGAGTATGGTCCCTTTTTACAATGCACAGGGGTTGTGTCAACAGAACAGCTTTAACAGCCATCCGTCTTTTACAACTAGGCAGCTGTTCATTAGTCACTGTAGATGTA
Organism: Lepidochelys olivacea; assembly: GCF_965140295.1. NCBI lineage: Eukaryota > Metazoa > Chordata > Testudines > Cheloniidae > Lepidochelys > Lepidochelys olivacea. The sequence goes on along the minus strand of NC_140411.1, from coordinate 164,150,400 downwards.
TACAGATTATTTTCCTTTTTTCAGAGTACAAACACCTACAGAACTAGTGGAACTATTAGAAACACAAATCCTAAATAATTTACCTCATTTTTAAAATTATGCTCTTAGGGAGAGGTTGTGAAGACCAAAAGTATAACTGGGTTAAAAAAAGAATTAGATAGAGGATAGGTCCATCAATAGCTATTAACCAAGATGGTCAGGGATGCAAGCCCATGCTCTGGGTGTCCCTAAATGTCTGACTGTTAAGACGCTGACCCTAGACAACAGGGGATAGATTACTCGTAATTGCCATGTTCTATTCACTCCCTGTGATGCACCTGGGACTGATCACTGTCGGACGACAAGATACTGGGCTAGATGGACCATTGGTCTTACCCAGTATGGCCATTCTTATATTCTTAAGCTCCTCAAATAATTATCTATTAAGAATATGCCTACCCTATGCAATACTTTGAATACAGATGTAAATAAAGGCAGAGTTCTCATTTATTAGTTCCCTGTTGCATTTTAAAACCAGAGCTTTTAGACACCATGTGCAACTACATGCAAATATAAGATATTCTTCTTATGCACTGTCATAAAAGTCACAGTAGTGACTAAAAGGTGAGTTAGATGAATATATATCATCAGACTGCTGCAGCACAGATTTGGAATAGGAGTAGCCTCTCTTGAGCAAAGATCTCAAAAACAAGTTGTGTAAGACTGACTTGATTCTTGTTTCCCTCCTGTTAGAGCAGGCATGGGAAAACTTTTTGGCACGAGGACCACATCTGGGTGGGGAAATTGTATACAGGGCCATGAATGTAAGGCTGAAGCAGGGGGTAGGGATGCAGGAGGGAGTGTGGGGCGTGGGAGGGGTTGCGGTGTCCAGGAGGGGGCTCAGGGCACGGGACTGGTGTGTAAGAGGGGTGCAGGGTGTGGCAGGGGGCTCAGGGCAGAGTGTTGGGGTGCAGGAGGGGTGCAGCAGGGGGCTGGTGGCTCAAGGCAGGAGGTTGGTGTGCAGGAGGAGTTCAGGGTGTGGGCTCCGACCCGGCACTGCTTACCTCTAGCGGCTCCAGGGTGGCAGCAGCGCACAATGGGTCTAAGGCAGGCTCCCTACCTGCCTTGGCCCCACATCACTCCCGGAAGTGGCCAGCATGTCCGGCAGTGGCTCCTGGAGGTGAGGTGGGGCAGGCGGCTCTGCCGCACACTGCCCTTGCCTGCATACCACCCCCAACCTCCCATTGGCTAAGGTTCCCCATTCCCAGCGAATGGAAGCTGCAGGGGGCAGGGACGTGGCAGGAACATGGTGCCAGTTGCTTCCAGGAGCGGCGTGGGGTCAGGGCAGGCAGGGAGCCTGCCTTAGCCCCGCTGTATCATGGGGCTGGCAATCCTGTGGGCCGTAGTTTGCCCTCCCCTGTGTTAGAGAGAAGCACGCTCTCTCTCTTCCCCGAGTCTACCCCCACACTGCAGTTCAGTTTCATTCTGAATTAAAAACATATTAGCATGATAAACAGTTCTTCAGATTTAGAGTTATATTTTCAACATTCCATGTTAGAATAATATTGAAAAGCCCTTTATCTTAACATTATTTTTAAAGAAGGTGGATGATCATCAAGACAGGTATCTGTCATAGGACTTTACTATATATAAAAAGCTTTAAAAGTATAACAAAGTCTCTTTTGTTCCCTTTGCACAGATCCCCACTGTGCTACCAATATATGGGACTGATCTGTATGGGTAATCTGGGGTAGTAGCCCAACGATATTAAGCACTGAAACTTTATTTTTATACAGACCTAGTAAACAACCTTCTTATTATCCTTACTGTAAGAGAAATATTTTAGTCACAATGTAGAAACCTTTTTTTCCCCGTTTAGTAAACTACAGACTTGTTGAAGCAGACCTGCTGTAAGCCTGATTTACCTAGTATTGAGCTAGATTCTGCCACCCTTACATTTAAAATAAGATTGCTTGTTGCATAAGGTACTACTCAGTGCGAGTAAGGATGGTAGAACTGATTCCATTGTGCATATATAGTATGCGACAGCAAAACCCTGTTTGAACTCTAAAAACCTTATTCAATGAGTTTTGTTTTCAGTGGATTTTTATTCCATTCATACAGCTACATAGGTTCCCTCTATATTAAATTCCTATGACAATTAAATCAAAGAACAAATAAACTTGGCAGATGAAGTTTCTATCTTACTGGATATTTCAAACAGTAGAGAGAAATTTTCATTAAAATATTTTATATGTACAAGTTTAATAAAAAACACTTTTCCTGTGTTAAATGAATCATTTCTTTTTAATAAATATCTCAGTCACCAAAATATAAGTAATTTTGTGAAATGCAGAAAATAAATACTTTAAAAAAAAAAGAAAACAAAACATAAATCTGGTTTTCATTAAGTTAAGCATATGGAAAGCTGGTTTCTAGAAGCTCAGTGGTTCCCAAACGTTTTCCATATGATTATCCTATGTTCTAACATTAAAAAATTTTGGGACCCCTCCCATAGTTTCCAGGACTTCTCCCATATAGCCATAAGAAAGGGAGGGGTAGTTGAGACATCCTGGAACCTATTCATGACCTCAACATTAAAACCCATGTAGAAGCTTGTTAGCAGGGTTTCTGTACAATCATATAACTTACATTAACAATTTGAACTCTTTAGAGGAATACATTATTTTTCCTTGTTAATAAAGAGCCGGATTCTGCCACCCTTATTCAAGTTTATTAGTACTTTATTCTACAAAAAGCCCCATTGATTTCAACTGCACGACTTGAAGAATAAGGCACTATTTAATGTGAATAAGGGACACTGCAAAATCTGATCCAAAATGTTTCCATTGTATTCAGGAAATTGAACATGCTTTGCCTGCTGGCTGTTTTTAGTTTTATATTTCCCACCATTTTTGGTAGTGGTGTGTTTTCACTAACATTGGTACTTTTTCAATCAATTCAACTGTAGATCAACTATTACTTTTTAAAAATTAAAATGAAAGAAAATGTGTCTGATCTGCAATATTTTACATGCACAAAAGAGCTGGAGCCAAAACTCTCCAGCCATATAAAAAAAGAGACATCTAAAAAGTTCCCTCAGTAGAAGAAGGTCATCTGTTGAAAAGGTCCATTTAAACACAATAATTAAGGAGTAACTTGTGTCCAACCCCTTCCACTCAGAGTGCACGTGTGTGTGTGCTATACCGTACATTAATGTTGCAAGAATCAAGAGTACTTTCCTCACCAGAATAATAATTATGACTGGACCACATTTTGGACCCAACCTTGCTGATAGTTGTGTCCATTTAACTGTAGCGAAGTCTTTCTTTACTATCTTGGAGACTAAGAATCATCTAGTCTAACAAACATTCAGAATTAGAGTTAATATGTTATGTATTAATGTTTACAATTCTAACAGGTTTGGCTCTGAATTATCTCAGGGATCTGGCTCAGACTACATTTCTTCTTGGATCCTATGCTTATTTATTTAATTTGACGCTAACTTTGCAAAATATTACTTTCATGAGAGAGTAATTTTTTTTTAAAATGGATGAGCAAAATATCATTAGTTCTTTCATTATTCATCATGGTAAATTGCAAGCAAGCGGATGTTTTCTTTGAGCTGGTAAATTTTCCAGCTAGTTTTACAAGAATACATTTTCTGTTTTTTTCCCCTTCCCTTTGCTTTCACTAGCTACTGGGATTCTTGCACATTTAGTTTGTTTGAAGGAACACGTTATTCGTGCAACATATACCATGGGTATATGTAAAACTAATTTTTTTCCTACTACTTATTTCAGGTTATTTTTCTTGCTTCATGTGCTATTTGTTTGCATACTATAAAGTACATTGATATATATGTTTGCAAAGTGCTTATCACACCTTTGTTCCTATATAGCTAGTAAAACTACTGTACATAAGCTCTGGGCAGGAACGGTCTTTTGCTCTGTTTGCACGGCACCATTATCATGGCTCCCAGGCACTACAGTAATACAAATAATTTAATAATAGGTATTAACAGTAGGTCTGACATAAAAATACTGGTTCAAATTCTGTGCGCGTATACATAATCATGAAGATTCATTAATAGATCATGCACTGTCTTTAGGAACCATGCTCACAGCAAAAAAAACATTTGGGATCAGTTCTTGGGTGCTTTTTACAGGGGCAGCGTAGCAGGAAGGAACATGACCTCCTCAGTTCTGTGGCAGGTTAAGCAGCCTGATTGAACATTGCTGCTAATTAAGAGCTCTTGTTATTTGGCAGGACCACCAGAGTACCTTCTGCACTTGTTCATGACAACAGCACCTCTTTCAGAAATTAACTCTTGATGAGTGCAGACAGGGGGCCCAGCTGGTCTTCCTGAGTCCTCCAACTATATAAATGAAGCATAATAAGAACACTGGTGACTACCAAGGGAAGAAAGGCTATTCGTGACCTCTTTTTAAAAAACAGAGTATACTTTTACATTGACTTAATTTTCTACACTGGAAGTAGATAATGCACTGGGAGCTGCTTGAATAGAACTAAGGTAACAGGAGATAGTGACTAATTCTGTACCAAATATTTGCTTTTATTAGGGAAGCTAAAATATCATTTTGTTTATGGAGTCCTTAATACCAGCAACTAATTTTCAATAATCAAACTATAAATATAAAAAGTTATATAGCTGGAGCTGGTCTATGAAAAGGAAAAGGTTTTGTGAAAGAGACAACCAAGTGTTTAATCAAACTTGATTTTCTACCTAATTTCGAAATAAGTAGGATGTGTTCATCCAATCAACATGCAGCTTTCCTAAGTTTGTGAGGCCTCATTTTGAAAGGATTACTTCACACAGAGAACAATTTACACCGAAAAAAATCACATTAAGCACCAAATCAAACAGCATTAACCACCACACTTGTAGGCAATCTAAGCAAACAAGCCAAAGATTAGGATGACTTGGCCCTCTCCAGAGATGGTTTCCCCTATGTCATGCTTGAAACATATTGGAAGAGCAACAAGGGGAAGCTTATACTCCCATCTGTGCTTGTACCTGTTTTGTATAGGATTTCAGACTTTAAAATAGCCTGTGTAATATCAGTCATGAAAATCAAATTCACTTTTTTAAAAGTACATATTTTCAAAGAAAGTAAGAATGGCTGATCGATGGTCCCAACTAAAGAGATGATTGCAATACAGTCTAATAATGCATTTCAATTTTCCTCTTACATTCAATAGTTATTTTGTCTTCCATCTCATTTTAATACCTAGCCTTCACTTGTTTAAGACAAGATTGGCTAAATATACTTGAGTGGATTTGTACTACAGTTCATAATTCTTCACTTCAGCTATTAACACACATCTTGGAAGGTTACTACTGCTTAAATTCAGATGTGTCATATCCACATATCAATATAGCCAATTTTAGCACCATGCTGTCAAAAATAAATTTGTTACCTGTTCTAACTGCTTCCATACATTACAACAATCTCCTAATACAAGGTACTATAAGTCAAATCTGGCACAAGGATACTTAAGGATCTGATTTATTTAAAAGTTGTGCATCGTTTATTTGTAGGAAAGAGTATGGAATGACTGTTTTCCCCACAATTATAGAATTTATTTTTATAGGACCTATACATTTTATAAATCTGCCTTTCCCTTTGGAAAATTTCTCCCTCCCTGCTTAGTTACCTACTGTATAAAGTGCTCACTTCAAGAAAGATGAAGTCAGAGAAACTGGGGTAGGCAATATAAATGCACTCAGGTTTTAACAAATTACAAAGAAGGGCTTGCTATAGGAATTTCTTTTGAGAATAGCAAGCAATTACCTTCACAAACCCTCTACCTAAGGCAAACATCCTTTATTTATTCCTGTTTTAGTGGTATCACAGACACAACCACAAACAGCATCAAAATAAAATCTATGGGTATACGGAAGAGTCAAATTGCACATCCTTTTGCGCAGCGTGACAGAAAACTGTCACATAATATTTCTTCACTTAGCTGCTACAAAATTTGTGTTTAAATTCCTTCCAGAATCATTTGCTGTAGAGATTCTTTCTGGAGGAAGTTTGCATGCACAGGTACCCTGCCTCCTCAGGGACTGGAGAGAAAGGATGGTCCAGTGTTCAGGGCACTAGCCTGGGCCTTGGAACACCCAGCTCAATTCCCTGCTCCACCACAGGCTACCTGTGTCTCCTTGGACAGGTCACTTAGAGCAGTGGTTCTCAACCAGGGGTCTGCAGCCCGCTGGGGGTCCACGAGCCCTTTCAGGGCGGCTGCCGAGCTCTGCTGCTGAAACCCAGTGCCCCGAGTCCCAGCACCCCCTCCCCCACGGGGCTGGAGTGGCACGGGGCTGAAGCCCCAAGCCCCAGCACGTCCCCATGGGGCTGAAGCCCTGAGCCCCAGTGCTACCTCCCCACCCTCACCCCTGGCAAGGCTAAGTTGGGAGCAGCGTGGGGCTGAAACCCCAAGCACACCCGCACCATAGCCAGGAGCAGTGTAGAGCTGAATTCTTGAGCCCCCGCCTTTCCCGCACAGCTGAGAGCAGTGCAAGGCTGAAACCCTGAGCTCCTCCTGCCCGTCGCCCTGAAGCCAGGAGCAGTGGGGCCACAGGCACAAACCTTCAGCCCATGGGAAGAGTTGAGGGGGCACACAGGTGTTTCCCCCTGTAAACTGCAGTGCCTTACCCAGAGTCGGGTAGTCCTGGGGGCAGCTCCACCCTCTCCACCTCCTCCTCTCCCTCAGCCCCCAACCTCTGACCAGATCCGAATCAGGAAGACAGAGGCAGGCAGTGAGGGGCAGCTGTTCCTTTGGCTGGCGGTGCCATGGAGTAGGCAGCCATGGCATTCCCCCAGCTGTTGCTGGTGCCTGGGGTTGCGGCTACTCCACAGCTCCCAGCTTCTTTAGACTGCTCATGCAGCCAGTCAGAGCTGCCAAGGCAGCTCTGAGCCCAACAGAGCCCTCGGGGACTAGCCACCAACACCCAGCCTCAGATAGATGGGTAGCCTGATGAGATGAGTCAGGGGATGGAGGTGGCACTCTAGACCCCGTGGTGCATAGCTGGCTTGAGCCCTGCCGGCCCTTGCCCCCCACCCCCTGAAACAGAAGTCAAACTACGCCTATGCCCCAGGGTCCCACCCCTGTCCCAGAGACCTGAGTCCCCCTCCACCCACGCTGGGCCCTGGAGTTTTTGCACATGTTGAGACACATCTCAGAAAGAAAAAGGCTGAGAACCCCTGACTTAGAGTACAGAATCACAGAAAATTAGGGCTGGAAGGGACGTTGAGAGGCCATCTAGTCCAGTTCACTGGCCTGAGGCAGGGCCAAGTATACCTAGACCAGGGGTTCTCAAACTTCATTGCACTGCAACCCTTCTGACAACAAAAATTACTACATGACCCCAGGAAGTGGGACTGAAGCTCGAGTCCAGCCCCCTGGCGGGGGGGAGGGGAAGGGCCAAAGCCCAAGCCTCACTGCCCTGAGCGGGGAAGGCCAAAGTTGAAGGCCAGGGACTTTGGCCCCAGGTGGGGCCCTGTAACCTGAACCCCACCACCCAGGGCTGAAGCCCTCGTGCTTCAGCTTTGGCCCTGGGCCCGAGCAAGTCTAACACCAGCCCTGGTGACCCCATTAAAAGAGAGCCGGACCCACTTTGGGGTCTGGACCCACAGCTTGAGAACTGCTGACCTAGAGCATTGCTCACAGGTGTTTGTCTAACCTGGTCTTAAAAACCTCTAGTGATGGGGATTTCACAACCTCCCTTGGAAGCCTATTTCAGTGCTTACCTACTCAAAGTTTTTTCTACTATTTAACCTAAAGTTTGGTCAGATTAAGCCACTTACTTCGTTGTCCTACCTCCAGTGAACAGGGAGAACTATTGACCACAGTTTTCTTTATTAAGCCCTTAACATATTGGAAGACTTATCAGCTTCCCCTCTCTCCCCCGCCCCAGTCATCTTTTCTCAAGAGTAAACATACCCAGGTTTTTTTAGCCTTTCTTCATAGGGTAGGTTAAGGGTAGTCAATTATTTTTTGTGAAGGTCCAAATTTCTTAGTTAAGGTACAGTCAAGGTCCAGACCTCAGAGGAAAATAATAAAAAATGGTAAGTAAATAAAAAGCTTTCAGGGTCTATTCAAAAGCATCTGGCAGTCCAGATTTGGCCTGCAGTCCACCTATTGACTACCCCAGGTAGGTTTTCTAAGACTTATCATGTTTGTTACTCTCCTCTGGAATCTCTCCAAATTATTCACATATTTCCTAAAGTGTGGCACCCAGGATTGGACACTGTACTCCAGCTGAGGCCTCGCTAGTGCCGAACAGAGCAGGACAACAACTTCCGCTGTCTTACATACGACACTCCTGTTAATAAACCCTGAATTATAGCCTTTTTTGCAACTACATCATATTCGATTTGTGATCCACGATAACCCCCAAATCCATTTCAGCAGTACTACCACCTTTTGTACTGGTGCATTTGATTTTTCCTTCCTGAGTGAAGTACTTTGCACTTGTCTTTATTGAATTTCATCTTATTGATTTCAGACCAATTCTCCAAATTGGGAGGGTCCTTTTGAATTCTAAGCCTGTCCTCCAAAGTGCTTGGGGTCATCCATACATTTTACAAGCTCTCTACTCCATTACCCAAGTCCTTAATGGAAATATTGAATAGTACCGGACCCAGGACAGACCCTGCGGGATCCCACTCAATACTTCCTCCCAGGTTTGACACAGAACCACTGATAAATACTCTTCAAGTACAGTCTTTCAACCCGTTGTGCATCCATCTCATAGCAATTTCATCTAGACCACAGTTGCCTAGTTTGCTTTAGAGAACGTCATGGGGATTGTGTCAGAACTCTTACTAAAATCAAGATATACCTCTTCTACAGCTCTCCCCACCTCCTCCTCCATCCACTAGGCCATTAACCCTACACTTTGAGCTGGGGGTGTGATTCCCAGCTTCAGACATACCTGCACTAGCTCTTATCTAGCTAGCACAGTAACAACAGAGTGCAGCCATGGCAGCACAAGTGGCTATGCTAATGATCTCTATTTTATTGGAAGCCTTACAATATTTGGTATTTTTCTTAAAACCCCAGCTCCAGGAATCTTGCAATTATGTGAGAATCTTAGCTTTCGTAAAAACAGTAATTTTTTAGTTCTGATGGTTGGGGAGGAAAGCTTGAAAATGTGATCTCAGTGCACACTAAAGACTCAAACCAGAAGGCTTTGTTTGCTTGTTATTTTTTAATTCTTTTAGCTTCAGCAGTCTTGTTCCAGCCTTTGTAAAAGTTTGGTCCCCTGTGGCCATGAGCCTACCACTCTGTCAGTTAACAGATTTGCTTTTCCACTAGGATGCAGCTGTTGTGGGGGAAAATGGTATCTCCTGTAGCTCGGACCAATTACATAGAGGGATTTGAACACCAGGACAGTGAACATGAACTGTTCAATAGGAAGCAATGGAGAATTAGAGTGATGTGGTTCTGATTATCTGAGTTGCTGAGCAGCCAGGTTGATGAACTGTGAACCAACCAGAACTTTCTCAGGATAAGGCTGGTCATTCTTAAAAGTTGAGATGTTATGGAAGCATGTATCAGTGTGGCTAAATCTAAGTTTTAGAAGCTCAGGTGGAGTCTTCTGGCCAGACACAAACAGGAGTGGGTTGTTGTTTTTTTTTGGCACCATGGTTGTTTGGGCATCCAAATGCAGTGGAACCCACAGGACCCCGAGTCTACAGACAAAGTGAACTATCTGGGGTGGAGAGGTCTACAAAGTGGTTTCCTCTTAACAGCACCATTTCAATTATAGCTGGGTTCAGATTAAGCCAGCTTTTTTCAACCAGCTATTGATCTCTACTAAGCAACAAGAATGCTTTGAGATGGTGCAATCCACATTTACCAAGGGTTATAAGTGAATATCATCTGTATACTGCTGGCACATAAGCCTATGTTTCTTGCTAATTCTACTAATGGATATTTGTGTGTGTGTGTGTGTGTGTTTGATAGGAAGGAGTTGAGCCTTTCTTGTGGTGCCCCACATGAGGGGCTGGAGATAGAACAAGTGCCCATAACAACACGTTGGGAGCCATTTCTGAACAGCTTCTTGGAAGAAGAGTGAGTTTGGTGGTCGATAGCGTTAGCTGCTGCAAGACAAGGATGGAAGTGCTCCCCCATTTACATACAGAAGAAGGAGGTAATGTAGTAGAGCAAAAAGTGCTGCTCTCTGCATCTCAGAGCCTGATCTAAATCCCAACTGGGAGGGATCCAAGATGTTGACATCAGAAGATGGCACTGAAAACTTTTACCTCAATTTCTCAAAAAGCTTGCTTAGATTGGAGACTGGATAGTATACCATAGACCCAAGGTAAGTCTGAGGTAAATTCCGAGGTAAGTCGTCTTCCTTTGGTCATAGCCCTGACCGAGTTGCATTGCAGGATTGTACACCGTGCCCCTTTTGACAGGAAACTTCCATCCACTAACTCCATCATCTCAAGCCAGCTTTAGACAAAATCCCTATTATCACCTCCCTATTATCACCTCCATGGGACAAACTCACTATCTTCACAGTTGACATGGTAGAGCAGTTTGGTGGTAGTGAGGAAAAATTCAACCCCAGCCTTTTTTTCCATCAGGTGTTATTATGGGCCTCAGATTTGCTTGAACCAGCCCTTTTTCTAAGAACCCTTGACAGCTAAATACTCAGAGGCAACATGTGCTTGCTCTAGGAAGATGGTAACTCAAGCCTCTGTATAGCCACCAATTCTTTTGCAATGGAAAACAGCTGCATTTGAGCTAAAAGATGGTATGTTCCACAAGTTAGATCTATTACATGAAAGAGTAGACTTAAAACAGGGTTCTTTATTTAGCCTATATAAGAAGCTTGGAATTGTACCGGGGAAACTTCACAAACTTGTTAGAGTGTCAGATGTTGAAAATACTGCCCCAGGACTAGAGGATTCTAAAATGCCTCTTATTCTATGAAGCATTCCGGACATAATGACTATACTGTATATCATTCCATATGTTAGTATCATTCTGTATTGTACTTGGCACAGTTCAGTTACCATATGTTACTTTATATAGTTAAATTGCTATATAAATAATAATTACACCTTTAAGAAGTAATAATAAATCTATTCCTACCAGGACGGACAGCCTGGGAAACAAAGCTTGTAGGCGAAACCTGTGGCTCCTAATAGTAACTGGAAAAGTTTAATTTGGGTCAATGCATATGTATTTTTTGAATTAGCTCTCTAAACTTCTATGGATACTTTTTTCCTGAGGAAACTGTCAGACTGAGAATGGCTAAAGAATTCCTGAAGGATTAACTCTCACACTGAATCTTTTTGCACAGTAGTTACATTGTAGATGGAGAACTAGGCCCTGAATGGGCTAAGGTATTAGACAATCATCTCTTTTGGAGGTGGAAATTTAGATTCCTTCACAAAATCCTTATAGCAAGAACTCGATTTAAACATCTGCAAAAGACCAGATCTGTTGAGTCTCCATCTCCCTCTCCCCCATGCTACACAGTACATTGGCAAATTAAGTATTTTGTTGGATAAACCCAGTCATTTGATATTATGTTGTTTTCATAGACATTGTCATCAGAAAACGTGTACTTTGTGTTTCTCATTGCTTATCTTGCATTTGTTATTTGTGACTGAACTAATGGCTCACAGTTCTTGAACCTTGTCAGTTAATGGACTGTTTCTTCAGTCATGGGCCAACATTCTAAACTTTCTCAATAGTGTTGGGCTCGGGGAAAAGAAGCACACAATTCCTAAAAGCTGTTTTGCATCTAAGAAAACTTTAGAGAAGTGGCTCTCATTTCAAAGCTCAACATTTATGTGTGATATGGTATAAAAACAATATTTTCAAGGAACATGGCTCATGGAACGGATATTAGGTATGGGAGCCCTTTACTTCTAGGTTACCAGTTAAAACCACATAAAGTTGGTAGCAAACACAGACATGTTTGGTGGCCTATATAAAGGGAGTTGGTAGCCTCAGTTTAGTTTACCAGAAAAGCAGAACACACATTATGAAAGACACCCCACACACACACACAATTAGCAGTCTCAATAGTGGCCAGCCACAGAAAATAGAGATGGGAGGAAACCTTAGATTTACTGCGAAAGGTCCTAGTGTTTTTCTCTCTCTATGTCTCCAGGTGGTGATACACAGAAGTTTGTGGAAAACATAACTTTTGTGATTGTTTATGGTTATTGTATGCATTTTAACAGTTTTATTTGGTTATATTTACTAAAGGGGCTGGGGTTTAGTTCTTTACCTTAAGCATAAAGGAACAAATGAGCATTTTTGTACAGTTTGAGGGTTAATAAATACAGCATGAATTAACAGGAGTTGAAAGAAAACTGTTCAACAGCCAATCAGAAACACCAACTGAATACTCCTTCATTTGAATACTGAGGGTAGAAATCACCCAGGGTTGAGGGCTGAGGAGAACAGCAGGATTCAGTAACTAGGGAGACTCTTCACTGCAAAGTTCAGAACCTTGATGAATTGCAGAACCGGAAGATTCAAAACAGACAAACTATAAAGGGAGCCGAGAAAATGCTTAAGAAGCTTGGAATTGGAAAAACACAGGCTGTTATGACTTGAATCAGCTTCAGGGAATTAAGCATTGATCCTTTCCTGAGATTCACAATGGAATTGTTGAAATTGTGTTTACATCAACCAGGGGAGGTTATGATATCTGCACATGAACTGATGTATCGTAAGGTAAAATATCTTGATCTAGAACAGAAAAGGAGGACTTGTGGCACCTTAGAGACTAACCAATTTATTTAAGCATAAGCTTTCATGAGCTACAGCTCACTTCATGCATCCGATGAAGTGAGCTGTAGCTCACGAAAACTTACGCTCAAATAAATTGGTTAGTCTCTAAGGTGCCACAAGTCCTCCTTTTCTTTTGGCAGATACAGACTAACATGGCTGCTACTCTGGAACTTGATCTAGAACATTAGCTTTAACTGGTTATTTTACTTTAAACTTTCTCCCATTTATTAAGGTTCAAGATTAATGCACAGTAATCCGTGTTAATTTCCCTTTACAATGGATACACGTATTACCAGAAAATCTTAACCCTATGAGAACTACGTAATAAATGTATATGAACGAACTCATCCTTCTGCTAACGCATAATTGTTCCTACAACATATTATTCCTACTGCTTGTTCAGTCTAGTTTTGAATGTTCTAAGGCACTGGGCTTCTTCTACTTCTCTTGGAAGACTATTCCACAATCTAACAGATCTTTCTCAAAGTATTTCTTGATATTTAGTTCAACAATTCCTCTTAATTCCTTGTATCTATGCTAACTAAGTCATCTTTCTACATTGCATTCATACCCTTCAAATACTTACATTGGGTTATGTCCTCAGTCTCGGTCATCACTTAGCCAAGCCTCACACACAGAAATTAGTTCTTGTAATCTTCCTTGTGTTTCAATTCCTTCAGCCTAATCACTTTGTCATCCTTTGAATTCCCTCCAGTTTGTTTACAGCTTTTATACTCCTGGATGCTCAGATTGAACACAATATTCCATGAGCTCGCTCTCTGGAGGAGTACACACAGGGATTATGACTGATGTGCAAAGATTGAATTACCCTCCTACTCCTCAAAATTTGTCCCTCCAGAACTTGCTAAAGCATACTGCCAGGACACTGAGAAAGTTTGCACTCTATCTGCTCTGCTGAATCTCTTCTGTGAATAAAATGAGAACATATCAGTGTGCAGGATTGTCAGACATGATTTTTTCCTTAATAGAAAACAAATTAAGTACTGAGGTATTAAGTCAGTATGTTTTATTCTTTTTACACCAGTTTTAATATGTCAATTTAAATAAATAAATACTTATTTTAAAAATTGCTTTCTTGCATTCTATTATTTTTAAATAGAGGAGCTTTTTTTCTATCCATACAGTTCCTACAACAGAACTAATTAAAAGATTCAAATCCCTTTGATAGCCACTGGTTGTTACCACCTCTTATAAAACAAAAAAGACACTTAAAACCATTCTAATTTGCCTTGCACTGCTCAAGTTATTCCTTATCTTTTGTCTTTGAATACTGTGAGCAATAAACAACTTTCTCACCTGTCTTCTAATAAAAATAAAATCACTGCAGGGAAACATGAGGTGACAAGCAGATAGAAATCAGAGATCATATGAGACCATTTAGTTTCATTTCCTTCACGTGAAAATGTTTCTCATCCATCAAGACAGGGAAATCATTTCTGAAGAGCTGAAGTTCCCACAGTTCTAAATACCTGAAGCATAAAAATGGGACCATTTTTTCCTCTCAGAAACCTGAAGGAGACACACTATCGAGATATAACATAAATTTTACTAATTACCCTGAAATGCTAACCTCCCCATTCCAGATTATCTTCTTTTACTGCCCTACACTATATTTACTAACTAAGATAAAACTCTGATCACGTATGTTTTCAGTTAACATCCTATCACACAACAACATATCAGCTGTTGACCAAGACTGCATAATGTGTCTCTTTACAGGTTGTATTCAAATGCAATACTTTCATATTGAAATCTGCTGCCAAAACATACACATAATCTTCCATTACTGATATGATATAAGGCATTATACAAAGCTACTTTTATTACATCAAGAATAAAGATCAACAAAATATGAAGTTCAAGACTACCCTAAATAAGATCTTCCAATATCCTCACTGATTATCATCTCACATCTTCCTACTAAAAATGATGTTCCAGACAGAAAGCCAGTTAAAAAAAAAAATCCTAACCTATGTTACTGATATCTTGAATTCCCAAACTAAAGGATCAAAATTAACTTTTAACCAATATATGGTTTATTTACTTCCTGTTTTACTCTAAGATTGGATGAGGACACTACCTGGTCAGTTTCACAGTCTAGTTCCACAAAGTAGCAATACTGAAGGAGATTAGCCGTTTGTTGTTTTTATTTTATTTTTTTCTCCCTCACTCCTCCTTCCTTCATGAAGATTCCTATGCAAACTAGGTTTTGTAACCCACTCACTTTTTTAAAAAAAGAACACTGAGCCTAAATTAAGTTGACCATTGCCCTTTATATACACATATGCATACTTAGCACCAGTTTTAGATATATTAATAAAAATATAAGTGAAAGAGAAAAAAGGGAACGTTCAGTTCTTGCTTTCCCCTGCATCTCTCTTCTGTCTTGAGAAGGACAGACTCTCAACTCAGACATTCGTAAGACTAAGTTCTATGACATTATAGTCTAACGCACAGGAAGTCACGAGGCATCAGTGTTAAATATACACTCATATTTCATGACCACGCTATTTCTGTGTAGGGTACATGTACTATTGAGCAACATAAAGGGTATAGCCAAACAGCAAACGAATCGATTCTCCAACTTTCATTTGCTCTGCCGCACAGTTTCCTGTCCAGGTGTAGAATCTCAACTTTTCTTCCCCTATAATTTTGATGCTAATGTGCCAATCTCAATAAAACATGCCCTGGAAAAGGCTGGCTATTTTATCAAACAACAAATTAACTCCTTTAAGAGTTTATTTTTTATGAAAATAAGTTTAGAAAACAATTTTTTCAGAAAGTTAGTGTCAAAACGAAATTATTCCAATATTTATTTATAAGCAATGAGGGACTTATTGGGATATCTGAATTTTATTCTCTAATGTACCCGACTAGCTGTGTGACTATAACTAAGGCCTGATGCTGAGAGTCCAGGGGGAACTGAGGAAACTCAATGCTTTGCAGGATCCAGTCTTCAGTCTCGCTGTACATCAGTTTTCTTAAGTGTGAAATCAAATAATCATATATTAGTAAAATGTTTTGAGATTTCTGAACATAAGGTGCTATGCAAATACAATATATAATTAAGATGCATGCCAAGTTTCTGGAATAATGATCAGTGCTAACAAATAAGTAATACATATAAGATGCAATCAAAAAAAGCAGTTTACAGTTTTCCATAGAGACTGGGTGAAAGTGTTATTGGTCTTGTTTCACCCTATGGGCAGAGCAGGGCAGGTGTTACCTTGTAGCCAGGGTTGCCTCATACTCCCCAGAAGATCGGGGTGAAGAACAGTTTATATCCTGGCACCCCACACTACCACAGGGCTTTCTGCTCCTACGGATCCAGAATGAATTGGGAAAATTCAGCCTGATTAAATCACTAAACAGGTAATGGCATGTGAGTATTAAATCTAAATTTTCACTGTTAGAATTTGACTGTAAAGGGTGAGTTTATCATTCAGATATGTAGTAATTCCTTCCGTGGTCGAAATGTTGGCCGTTAAGATCCACAGTTTAACTAATCACCACCACCAACTGAAAATTAAAAGACTACTTTGTAAATCATGAGTTTTGCCAGAGGAAACAAGCAAGCAGTGGGACTTCCTCAAATTAAAAGAGCAGTCAATATAAATGATATATATAATGTAGAGTCCATAAACCACATTCACTATAAATTAGGGCTGTCCATTAACTGCAGTTAACTCACGTGATTAATTCAAAAAAATTAATCGAGATTCATCTCCGTTTTAGTCGTACCTCCAAACAATATTAATTGAAATTTATTAAGTATTTTGGATATTTTTCTACATTTTCATATATATTGTATTCTGTGTTGTAATTGAAATCAAAGTGATTATTTTTATTACAAATATTTGCACTGTAAAAATGATAAACAAAAGAAATAGTAATTTTCCATTCACCTCATACAAGTACTTTAGTACCATCTCTTTGTCGTGAAAGTTCACTTTACAAATGTAGATTTTTTTTGTTACATAACTGCACTCAAAAACAAAACAATGTAAAACTTCCGAATCTACAAGTCCATTCAATCCTACTTCTAGTTCAGCCAATCGCTAAGACAAACAAGTTAGTTGACATTTACAGGAAATAATGCTGCCCTCTTCTTATTTACAACGTCACCAGAAAGTGAGAACAGGCATTTGCATGGCACTTTTATAGCCGGCATTGCAAGTTATTTACTTGCCAGATATGCTAAATGTTCATACGCCCCTTCATGCTTCAGTCACTATTCCAGAAGACATACTTCCATGCTGACAATGCTCGTTAAAAAAATTATGCATCTATTAAATTTGTGACTAAACTTCTGTTTTACATGCATTGTGACATACATTTCATGTTATAGCAGTCTCGGATGATGACCCAACACGTTATTCATTTTAAGAACACTTTCACTGCAGATCTGACAAAACACAAAGAAGGTACCAATGTCAAATTTCTAAAATAGCTACAGCACTCAACCCAAGATTTAAGAATCTGAAGTGCCTTCCAAAATCTGAGAGGGACAAGGTGCGAAGCATGCTTTCAGAAGTCTGAAAAGACCAACATTACAATGCGGAAATTACAGAACCTGAACCACCAAAAAAGAAAATCAACCTTCTGCTGGTGGCATCTCACTCAGATAATGAAAATGAACATGCATCGGTCCACACTGCTTTGGATTGTTATTGCACAGAACCCATCATCAGCATGGACACATGTCCTTTGGAATGGTGGTTGAAGCATGAAGGGACACAGAATCATAGACTTTAAGGACAGAAGGGACCATTATGATCGTTTAGTCTGACTTCCGGCACAACGCAGGCAACAGAATCTCACCCACCCACTCCTATAACCTATGTCTGAGCTATTTAAGTCCTCAAATCGTGGTTTAAAGACTTCAAGGTACAGAGAATCCTCCAGCAAGTGACCCGTGCTCCACGCTGCAGAGGAAGGCGAAAAACCCCCAGGGACATATGAATCTTTAGCACATCTGGCACACAAATATTTTGCTACGCCAGCTACAACAGTGCCATGAGAATGCCTGTTCTCACTTTCAGGTAACATTGTAAACAAGAAACAGGCAGCATTATCTCCTGCAAATGTAAACAAACTTGCTTGTCTGAGCGATTGGCTGAACAAGAAGTAGGACTGAGTGGACTTGCAGGCTTTGCAATTTTACATTGTTTTATTTTTGAATGCAGTTCTTTGTACATAATTCTACATTTCTAAGTTCAACTTTCATGATAAAGACATTGCACTAACGTACTTGTATTAGGTGAACTGAAAAATGCTATTTCATTTGTTTTTTTACAGTGCAAATACTTGTAATCCAAAATATAAAGAGAGCACTGTAGACTTTGTATTATGTTGTAATTGAAATCAGTATATTTGAAAAAGTAGAAAACATCCCAAAAATTTAAATAAATGGCATTCTATTATTAACAGTGCGATTAATAGCAATTAATTTTTTTAATTGGTTGACAGCCCCACTATAAATATAAGCTAACAGTCGTTCACTAAAGTCAAGAGTAGCAGCAGCCACCTACGCCAGTGGTGAATTTGGCACATCTACTGTTGTACAGTGGGTCTGTTGGATTTAATCTCTCCTGATTTTTTGCACAGAACTGGATACCTGATTTTAAAAGGCAATAGGAATGGATGAGCACCATTCCATTCTCATATTAGAAAACTGAGAGAAACGGCAGCATTTCTGAACTTCACAAAAGACTCTTCATATATCTCTTTTGACAGTCCGACACTCAATTCCGATGTTCATGGGCTGGCAACAGAGGAATTTAAGTCAGTCTGAACTTTCAGAACATAAACATGGATCGCAATCAGTGGGCATTTTTTTTAAAGTAGTTGCATATAATTTGCTCCAGTAAAAGTTAAAGAAGCAAAAGTTTAAGTAAAAATGAAAAGCCCTATAAGCATTAGAAAGATGTACAGTCAATGAAAAGCGCTTTTATAGGTGGAAAACATTTTATTCTTATAATTACAAAAGGTCCTAAGTCAGAGAAAAGTACTGTAAGTATTGACAATATATTACAAATTTCTGCAATGAGTATTTTTTAAAAGGGGAAAGTAAAATATATATTTTTCATTATCATTAGTAAGCATATGAAAAGAGCCAGTGATTTAATTTTGCTCCTGGGTTGGTAAAATGTTATTTATATTTTGCAAAAGTGTGTGCGTGCATACCTATAGCAAATTATAGTTACAAATAAATTTCTCCATATTTACATTGCTTTCTTTTATTAGACATTAGCAGCTCACAGCACTAAGTCATTCATATCTCATGATCTTTTGTGTTGTTCTAGGTAAAGAAAGAATAACCTTTATACTTAATGACCCAACATCAACATGACCCATAATGAAGTCCTTTTTCTGTGCATATCCATTTTCATTTTTTAAACTATACAACTCCCTGTATGCTGAAAGGAACGTCAAGATAGAGGAAAAATAAATAGGAAACACCAAATAGTGCTACTTTAAAAACTTTGTTGCTATTAAAGTACCACTCAATCATCAATTATGTTTACAGCCAAAAGAAGACTGCACATTCTGTTATATTGAAGACTTTCAAAGAGCAGTTGTGCAACTTGTAAAAAGCAATTGGTTAATGAAGCTAAACTTAATTAGCTCAAATTTCTTGCAGACCACATCAAACAACACTGTTTGATGTATTCTGCAAGATGACCAAGTCTCTTAGAGCTGGCTAAGTGTCACAATGAAAAGGCATCTATACTTACTTCTGGGAACTGAAATGAGCTGTTTTAAGTGGAGCTTTTCTTCCATTTTCTGAGGCTGCACTGCTCTGACCTTCCCAAAATCAATCCTTTACGGATTAACATGTAAAGCAGTGTCGAATTAATTTCAGAAAGCGAATATGAGATCAGCCTAGGATGATACAAAACTTCTAACTCCTAAATACACTAATGCTTCTAGCCGCTCAATGAGAAGTTGTCAATAAAAAAAGGGAAGGGGCAGCTAGAGGGATTTGAAGCGTGGAGCAATCTATCAGGCTAGTTAGAGCTTTGCCTACTTCTGTGTCATGGCTAATGCATTCCTCTAGAAGTTAATCCTATTTCTAAAGACCCTCCTGTGAGGAGCACATAGGCTGTGCCGAATGAGAACTAAAATGCATTAAAATTCTCAACAACGTCACCAAAAGGCACACTATTAGATTCTGAGTGTCAACAATAAGATGGCTCATTAAAAGTGCAAGGTCTTAAAGAATCAACTTTTGTTACAATATATTTGATAGAAAATATCCAACACATTTGAGACACAGCTGCAACCGAAGTCTTATATTAGATATTGCTAAGAATTCAGATAGATTAATCATTGCCATAAAACTAAGCATGCACTGTATGACAACAACATTAATATTTTCATGGAGAACAGTTTCCATAACATTGCACATCTATTACACAGTAGCATAACCTAACCAGTTTTAAATAATTGAAGTACAGAACATATTCAGTTTTTCATGCAGCTACTATACACGTCTGAACACATTTTCAGTGTTTTGTTCCTTGTGATTCAAGTAAGAGATAAAAAAGGTAAGTGATCAAGGTACTACTGGAGAACTTCACATTTTAAATGTACATCTGAAATTAAATCTTGACCATGGAGTTTGAGCCTCAATAAGTTATACACCGAGGAAACATAAAAATGTGCTAAGTATCATTCAGACAAGTTCTGCTGCAATGTCAATAGTATTAGCAATGCTACAAATAATCAGTGACATGAATCCTCATCAAAAAGTAGTAAAAAGAGGATGAAAGTGGAAGATGTTGAAACACAAGAAGCAATAGATGTAAATGGAGACCTATTATGCATGAGACCATATGGACTGGTGAGTATGGCAAAAGGATGGGAATCAGGAGGATCTAAATATGGGCTAAGATATTTCTGAAGGAACAATCCTGTCCTCCATTCATGTATGTGGAGGGTACCAAAAGCAACAAAACTTGTGTACTACTGCTGCCTTGGGATGTGAGAGGGAAGGATTGGGAGAGCTCACAGAGCAAATGAACATAACTTTGTGGGTGCTGCAAAGCCACGCTCCGTTTGGGTTCTCTGTGCATTGTTATGTAGCGGATACGGGGAGTGGCCCATTACCATCTACAGAATTGGGGCAGTAGGGTCACAGAACCTAATCAAGCCCAGTGGTTGGAGTGGTGGTTGTGAAGAGACTCCAATGATGTAATGAAAGTTTTCCATTCTTTCCCACCTCACTTCCAGGGAATTAATTATTATCCAGTATAATTACTTAGTCTGTGCAGTGAGAACAGGATTTTGTGCAAGATGCATAAGCACAAGAAAGTCATTTAGTCAACCACATAAAACTGGGTAAAATATAGGACTGTAGGCCTAGAAGGAAACTTCCTGGGTCATCAAATCCAGTTCTTTACCAAAGGTGACACTGTCACATAATCCCAGCCACGAGTTTATCAAGCTCCATCTTAAAACTAGTTAGATTGTTTGCCCCATTACTCCTGTTGGGAGGTTGCTACAGAACCTCACCCCTCTCTGATGGTTAGAAACCTTCTTCTAATTTCCAGCCTGAACTTATTCATGGCTAGTTTATACCAAATTTCTTCTTGTGCCAACATTGTTAATCAGCTTAATTAGCCCCTCTTCTTTTCTGGAATTCACCCACAATGTATTTACAAAGAGCAATCATCTTCCCTCAGGCTTCACCCTGCTAGGCTACGCAAACACAGCTCTTTTAACCTCCTTCCAGATAACAGGTTTTCCATTCCCCTCATCATCCTAGTAGCCTGTCTCTGCACCAGTTTCCTTTAAACATATCTTTCTTGAACATGGGTGACCAGAACTGTGCACAGTATTTCAGATGAGGTCTTACCAATGCCTCATACAATGTCATTAATACTTCCCTATCTCTATTGGAAATAGCTCAGCGAAAAGCAAATGATACATAAGGAATGAGAAATTCTACGTGATGGCATTCACTGCTAAGGTAGAGTGAGCTGAGTATTTCCTGGTTCACATATCAAACAGAATCTTTATTACTGAAAGAAAGAGTAGAATCAAATGAAGAAAAAAAATCTTAAATGAACCAAACTATTCCACAGAATCTCGAAGTACAGTAATGCCATGCTCAAATAATAAGAATACAGCAGTAGGGATATATTACTGACCACCTGACCCAGATGGCGATAGTGACTATGAAATGCTCAAGCAGATTAGAGAAGTTATTAAAATAAAAAACTTAATAATAATGCGGGATTTCAACTATCCCCATATTGACTGGGTACATGTCATCTCAGGACAGGATGCAGAGATAAAGTTTCTTGACACCTTAAATGATTGCTTCTTGGAGCAGTTAGTCCTGGAACCCACAAGAGAAGAGGCCATTCTTGATTTAGTCCTAAGTGGAGCACAGGATCTGGTCCAAGAGGTGAATGTAGCTGGACCTCTTGGTAATAGTGGCCATAATATAACTTAATTTAACATCCCTGTGGCAGAGAAAACACCACAGCAGCACACCATTGTAGCATTTAATTTCAGAAAGGGAGACTACAGAAAAATGAAGAAGTTCGTTAAACAGAAATTAAAAGATACAGCGCAAAAAGTGAAATCCCTGCAAGCTGCATGGAAACTTTTTAAAGATACCATAATAGAGGCTCAACTTCAATGTATACCCCAAATTAAAAAACATAGTAAGTAAACCAAAAAAGTGCCACTGTGGCTAAACAAAGCATAAGAAGTAGTGAGAGGCAAAAAAGCATCTTTTAAAAAGTGGAAGTTAAATCCTAGTGAGGAAAATAGAAAGGAGCATAAACTCTGGCAAATGAAGTGTAAAAATATAATTAGGAAGGCCAAAAAATAATTTGAAGAACAGCTAGCTAAAGACTCAAAAAGTAATAGCAAACATTTTTGTAAGTACATCAGAAGCAGGAAGCCTGCTAAATAACCAGTGAGGCCACTGGATGATCGTGATGGTAAAGGAGCATTCAGGGATGATAAGGCCATTGCAGAGAAACTAAATGAATTCTTTGCATAAGTCTTCACTGTTGAGGATGTGAGGGAGATTCCCAAACCTGAGCCATTCTTTTTGGCAGATCTGAGGAACTGTCCCAAATTGAGGTGTCATTAGTGGAGGTTTTGGAACAAATTGATAAACTAAACAGTAAGTCTCCAGGACCTGATGGTATTCACCCAAGAGTTCGGAAGGAACTCAAATATGAAATTGCAGGACTACTAACTGTCACATGTAATCTATCATTTAATCAGCTTCTGTACCAAATGACTGGAGGAAAGCTAATGTGATGCCCATTTTTTTAAAAGGGCTCCAGAGGTGACCCTGGCAATTACAGGCCGGTAAGCCTCACTTCAGTACTGGGCAAATTGGTTGAAACTATTGTAAAAAAACAAAGTTGTCAGACATATAGATGAACATAATTTGTTGGGAAACCGTCAACATGGTTTTTGTAAAGGGAAATCATGCCTCAGCAATCTACTAGAATTCTTTGAGAGGGTCTACAAGCATGCGGACAAAGGAGATCCAGTGGATATAGTGTATTTAGATTTTCAGAAAGCCTTTGACAAGGTCCCTCACCAAAGGCTCTTAAGCAAAATAAGCAGTCTTGGGATAAGAGGGAAGGTTGTCTCATGGATTGGTAACTGGTTAAGAGATAGGAAACACAGTGTAGGAATAAAGAGTCAGTTTTCAGAATGGAGAGAAGTAAATAGTGGTGTCCCCCAGGGGTCTGTACTGGGACCAGTCCTTTTCAACATATTCACAAATGATCTGGAAAAAGGGGTGGCAAAATTTTCTGATGATACAAAATTACTCAAGATAGTTAAATCCCAGGCAGACTGCGAAAAGCTATAAAAGGCTCTCTCAAAACTGGGTGACTAGGCAACAAAATGGCAGATGAAATTCAATGTTGATAAATGCAAAGTAATGCACATTGGAAGGCAGTATCCCAACTATACATATAAAACGATGGGCTCTAAGATCTTGGAGTCATTGTGGATAGTTCTCTGAAATCATCTACTCAATGTGCAGCAGCAGTCAAAAAAACTAACAGAATGTTGGGAATCGTCGAGAAAGGGAGAGATAATAAAACAGAAAATACCATATTGCCCTCTATATAAATCCATGGTACCCCCATATCTTGCATACTGCTTGCAGATTTGGTCACCCCATCTCAAAAAAGATATACTGGAATTGGAAAAGGTTCAGAAAAGGGCAACAAAAATGATTAGGGGTATAGAACAGCTTCTGTATGAGCAGAGATTAATAAGACTGGGACTTTTCAGCTTGGAAAAGAGGCGACTAAGGGGGGATATGATAGAGGTCTATAAAATCATGAGTGGTATAGAGAAAGTAAATAAGGAAGTGTTATTTACTTCTCATAATACAAGAACAAGGGGCCACCAAATGCAAAAAATAGGTAGCAGGTAACACAAACACAAGAAAGCATTTTTTCACGCAACGCACAGTCAAGCTCTGGAACTCCTTGCCAGAGGGTATTGCGAAGGCCAGTACTATAACGGGGTTCAAAAGGGAGCTAAATAGATTCAGGGAAGATAGGTCCATCAATGGCTATTAGCCAGGATGGGCAGGAATAGTGTCCCTAGCCTCTGTTTGCCAGAAGCTGGGATTGGGTGACAGGGCATGGATCATTTGATGATAGCCTGTTTGTTCATTCTCTTTGAGGCACCTGCCATTGGCCACTGTCAGGGGACAGGATACTGGGCTTGATGGACCTTTGGTCTGACCCAGTATGTCCGTTCTCTTGTTCTTATGATTTTCACATCTCAGAGTAAGCTTTCTTGGCTGGCAGTTAGAAAAGCTTTTATTTTACTTATAAACGGAGCAAATTTGATTTGGAGTAACTGAGAAACAAATATGGAAGCTCACGATGCCATTTTTTCAGAGTCATTTTTCATATTCTAACCAGACTTTAATATTAGTACACAGTTTCACAATACTAAAATAAATTATGCTAGCCCAAATGATCAAGAATTATGGTTTGACTGTCTACTTGATGCCTCCAATTCAGAAGAGGAATGGAATCCAATTTCCTAGGCCAACAGATTATGGCAAGAAGAATTTCAGGATCATCTGAAATCATGCTTGATTTATCTATTCTATACTCAATGCTTATATATAAAATAAAATGATTTGCCAGTGTCCAACTGCTAATGAAACCAAAGAGAGATGCATGATACACTGTGAATCCCTCACTAGTGTAAGAGCAGATAAGTGGTTCAGCAACCCATTATTTCTCTGTATTATTAAAATTTCATTTAGATCTGATTTACTGCAATACAATATGACCTACAAATACACACACACACACCCCTACCCATCATGAAGAGACTTTAGTGGAGGCTAGAAAATTATAATTCTGACATTTTCCATTATTTCTAAATACCGCAAACTGACCAAATTCACGATGAAAATAAAAGCTCAAACTTTGTTTATTTTTAATGAAAGCTATTTAAATTAATTTAGCCTCTCTTTCAAAAACAGAATTGGAGGCGTTAGTGAAATACTGTAATATTGGCAATAAAATTTTCACACACTAGAAATACAGGAGATGATGCAAAAGCAGAGTTTTCACAATATTATGGGCAGGTATAAATTTACCTGCTCTTATTGGGGTAGCTGGGAAAGCTTCTGCTTTAGCACATTCTTGAATCCCTCACCAAAAGCACCATGTCATATGGCATGGCTATTTAACAAAGAAAACAATCCCTGAGAATAATGGAGTAAAAATTGAGCTCTGATTTCACTTAGAATTTCAACTTGTTTTTTCAGCTGAAACACCATCAGTTCACAGCTATAAGTGTACGCAATCTTTCAAGGCACATATGTAACAACTTCCTGATAGTAAAGCAGCAGAACACAACTTTAGAAAATTCTTTTTATGGGTGATGCCACAATGTTAATTAATTTATAAAGCACTTATTGCCATATATGTAAGCAGTATGGTAAAGGCTAGCTAAAGGATAGCCAGGTGGATAAAGATGGATTGCCATCATACATTCTTCAATTCTCAGAGCTACACTATGAATATTCATTATATTGCATTACTGATATAGGTTTATAAGCACTTAACTGAGAGTACATGTCAGCCTTATGGAAGTGGCAAATCCTGATCTGTATTTGTGTTTAGAAGAGGCCTGAAAGTATGTTTTTACCCCCTTTGGGGAAATCAGTCAAAATAACCAAAGCTAATTTGTAAAATATCATATGAAACAGATGAATCTGATCTCAAATTAACGCCAACTGTACATGGAATAATGAACTCCTGGAGCCTCTTTAGATGTATGGTCAATAGGGAGCTGGCTACAACACATTTTCATATTATTCTACAGTACTTTTAACTAAATGAGAGATTTCCATTTCATTCCCTAGAGGACTTCATGCCCATAAACTAACAAACAACTTATGAGATATCATCTGTAAAAGAATCTTTAACCAACACTATCCAAGTAATTTAAAGGAAATATATACTGATTTTCTTCAGACCGGTACTCAAATTTCAAAACACAAGACCCACCTCACAGCACAAGGAAAGTGAGAAAATTATACCTGAACTTTAGATATGTTTTGAAACCTCACACTTCTGGGATAAGAAAAACGGCAAAAATTTTCTTATGATTGTTTTACATCATCAGGCAATAGAGATACAAACAACATTAATTGCTTACACAAAATTTGATTTTTGAAAAGGGTTGGAATGGGTAGGGATGGAAGGAACAGCATTTGGTATCATGCCTGTTAGTAAAATGAGAGGTGTGTCTCTCCCTTGTTTTGTGACTGGTTTGACACCAAAGCTGTGCTATGCCACAAACAAGCAGCCTCATGAGACATGCTTCAGTTTCTCACAACCTAAAAGATATGCACAATGTGTGTCAAAATGCTGCAACCCCTCAGAATAATGCTGTACTACAGAAAGGTCAGTTAACTGTATACAGTTGAGCTACATGTAATTTAAATGTTAGAAACACACTGATCACCTGATGTTGGGAAGATGGCAACAGTTCTGGCTGCTATTTAGACAATGGTTTTGCACGTCCTAAATATTAAATTATATTATCATCTTGCCACAGGTAAGTAAGCCAGCCTGCCTGCCATACTGCATGAGATGTCTGGAAAATACTGCTTAGAACAATCCACCATGGAAAAACATTTCTAATTATCCTCTAGGTCTCTGGTATTTTAGCACAAATGTGTTTCAGATCATGCTATTCTCAGACAGACATATTTATATATCTATCTATATCTATATATCTATATATCATCCAACACCGTTTTGGACCGACACTTTTTTATTCCAAAGGATTTGATCATGCCCTAAAGCTGGAATAAAAACAGCCTTTTCTTAATCTTCTAAAATTTTTAATTGGAAACTTAATTCAGTATTAAAAATTATGTGCAGGCAATGCTGATATCATTTTCAAGCCTCAGTTTTCTGAATGGTTGCAAAATTTGTACTCAATTTTCCATACCAGAATATCAATTATTATCAGGTTACCAAGATAAGCCAGTTATGGGAAATAAACCCTGTACTGTGACAGTGAAGAAGAGGGTCGTGGTAACCTAGAAAGGGTAAGAATGATTGAACTGCATTTGGTATAGAAATGCTCACAAACACTTACAGGGGATATCAGAATAGATTGCATGTTGCCAATCAAAACATTTTTATTGTTTATGCAATGGCTGGCAAAAATACTGATAGTCTTGCATACAGCTGTATTAAATGCACAATTTCATATATATACATATACACACACACACAAAACTTTGCAGATGTGCATTATATAAGAGTATATATATGAAGAAAATATTTTTCAATAGTGCAGATTTCCTAGTGTAATGTCACTGTGCACTGAAAAACTATTACATAATGCTGTCATAGATATAAAGGGAAGGGTAACCACCTTTCTGTATACAGTGCTATAAAATCCCTCCTGGCCAGAGGCAACATCCTGTTACCTGTAAAGGGTTAAGAAGCTCAGCTAACCTGGCTGGCACCTGACCCAAAGGACCAATAAGGGGACAAGATACTTTCAACATTTCCAAATACATAGACTGGATTGTCAAACCTCCTCAATGCAACAAAAACAAAGATTCCTAAAATGCCTCAGATCCTAACTAGCAAGAGGCCCTTACCTCTGCTAGCACGGCTGGACTGAACTAGCAAAGTTGAAGGTAAGTAACCAGACCCTTATTTTCAGTCTAAAAGAAACTTTTCCAGCCACTAGGGCAAGTTCTTTGCAGTCCATCCATTGACCTTGGGAGGACACAAAGTGTTGAATGAGAGTAGACTGAATTCACAACATTAGTCTGATTCGGGGAATTTTCTCCAGACTGTGCTTCATTAAGAGCAATGGAGCAAAGGAAATTTCATTGGCATCCAAGTGCAAAGTTTCACTAGCCTAATATGCAGGAAGGCCTAGAGTCTGGAACCACAGAGACAGTTGGGATGAGAGATTTGTCAGTTGGATGGACACATTCTATAGCTGCAGTTGCCAAAGTTTCAGGAGGTTATTGCCCTATACTAAACCCTAGCTACACTAAACCCTTTAAGGAAACTTCAGCCCACATGGACAGTTTAAGATTTTAAGGGCTTTATATAAACTGTCAGCACAACATAACAAAGATTAATTTAAAACAAGTTTCATTGGGATTTCCAAGCATTCCAATGTCAAAAAATTTCTGTGGTTGTATTGGAAAGAAGCATTATCTTATGCTTTAAGAGTGGTTCGCTACGGTAATGAGACCACGTTTTTAAAACTACAGACTGAAGTGTTCGAATATTTGAACATATTTAGATACTTTAAATTGTATTAGAAAAAGAACTAAAGCAGCACACAGAGAAGTCAAAAATCATCAGTTAAAAGAACGTCCGTTGTTTTTAGTATTAACAGATTTTCTGTATTTACCAAAAATTTCCCAAGTTTCGAAAAGCTGGTATTTGGGTTTTACTGATTTTCACCTGGATTTTGGCTTTTTCAGGTCCCAGGAATTTTTCTCAGGGGAAGCAAATAGGACTGTGCTGAGGGGCAGAGGTCAGCAGGGGACAATGGCCAGCAGAGGTGCCAGTGGTTATGGGGTGCAACCTTCGGCTCCCCTCCTGATCCTGGCCCTTCAGCATGATGCAGAGGGGAAATGGACAGGGCTATTCTGAAGGGTCAGGACAAAGTTATGTCGAGAAGAGAGGCCAGTACTTACAAGGTGCAGCCTTCTGTTCCACTCCAAACTCCAGCCCTTGAATGTGGCCCTGTTAGCTCTCTCTGTTTAATGGGGAACGAGATGGTTAGGGAGCCAGGTACCAACAGCTGAGACCACCCAACCACTGTAGTGACAGGGCCACAGGGAGCAGAAGTCTTCTTCAACTGCTACATCATAAATCCCACCCCTCTTCCACCCTCACTCACTGCCCTTTGTTCAGTTTTTACACATTTTCACCCATTTTTCAAAATTTGGGAATATTCACTGATAAATTCCCAGTACAAAGAAAAAAAGAAAAAGAAAATGAAGGGCTTTAGGATTCCAGTGAAAAATAAAATTGTGAAGGTTGTGCCAGATCAGGAAATTGGCTCACTGCTAAATATGTTCTGTGAACAAAATGTGTGTGGGCAGACTGCCTCTTTCCTGATCCTGGGAATATTCTTGAGGTGTGTCACCTATGATCAACTCTGCAGATAGGTTTATTTGCCAGTCTGACATGGCAAAAAACTTTAAGGGTGGGATTTTCAAAAGCCTGTTGATTCCATTGAAGTCAGAGGTAAAACTCCCTTCAATTTCAATGGAGCAGAGTTAGGCAAAAGCTAAGCACACTTTTGAAAATCTCACCCTCAAATACTTCATCAGGTTCTTGCTAACAATTAAGTAGATAATGACCCTCATCTTCACAACTGTCTCCAATTCCTTTAGCTCTTCATCCTATCATGAAACAGACTGTTGTACGCTCCTTCCAAGTTTTCCAAAAGGCTTTCAACAATGAATGACAGTCTGTGATCGTATCCTCTCATTGTATGCCATCAGCGGTATACAATCTTTCAGTTTCTTATATTCTTCCCAGTAGTTCTAGGGAAGCTGGTTCTGGTATAGAGGTGAGAAAGGTGATAGAGAGACAAGTCTGTTTTGAGAGACTCACTGGAAGCAGAATATTAGTTTATTCATTACTTCACATTTTGTAAAATACAACTATAGGTGTCCATTCCACAAATTAAAAAGGATTTCAGACATATTTTCATACTCCTTATCCAAGATCAATTTAAATGTCTAAGTGATAATCTACACGTACAATTTAAAAAGTGCTATTAGTTCCCTTTAGTTAGAATTACTTGTTGGTAAAATCAGAAGAATCATTATTTGTACTGAAGTAGCGCCTAGGGGCCCCAGTTACAGATTAGGGCCCCATGGTGCCCATATATGTAACAGAAAAATGGCCCCTGCCCTAAAGCACTTGACATCGAAGCAACTAGTGAGTAAGAAGTAGATTGGGTGTGTGTGTTTTCACTTGATTAGAGGGTGATTATGCCACACACTCATCAATGAACGGAATTTAGGCACGACTCTGAAGTCATGGACCTTGACACCTATGCACTATTCAAGTGCATAAAGTTAGGCATGTGCTTAAGCACCTCGCTGTATTGGAGTGAGACTGCACTTCAAACAAAACACATTTTGTTAAAGAACACTGCAATGTGAACTTTTAGTATCCATATTTTCAGAAGTCCTCTAATTTATTAATTCAAATCTAATATTAAAATACTAATGCTGTTTACATGCCGGCTTTAAAGGTCTACAATTGTCTTGACTGAATGACTTATGTTTTCCTTACAGCTACTAGGATGGCTTTTGAGGAGCTGCTGTAACTTTTTTCTCTTTATTCCAAGTTGTTCTGAGACAGACAGATGTTCAACAAGATCCAAAAATATGCTTTTTGTTGGACTGAAAAGCATTTCTTGAGGTAGATTAAAAGACTACAAGAGTCAAGATGTTCCTATTTGTGCTCCACACAATGATGCTTTTAAACAGACTGTGTTAAAACTGTTGCTATGGTGTCTATATTCTAAGGTTACATGTTGACAAGTATGCCATTAAAATACAAGCAACTGACACTTCAGCAAGTCTGCCGTTTATCACTAGAAATAAGAGGTTTTAGGTAGGTGCTTCAGCACATGCAAAGTTCTCATCCACCTCAAACAATACCTAAATCTACAATATTTTGTATATAGAAAACTAGATATCATAAGGCTGTTTTTTCCATGTGATAATTTAAACCATAAAATAAAATGAAAGCCTGTACTGCTGATTGCATTTTATTTTTAACGCTTGAGAACCAACAGAAGCTAAAGCTGACTAACTTAAACTTTAAAAAATTGTATCCAGGAATATCCACCACTAAACATCTGATTTAAGATGCGTCAGGCACTTGACTCTTCCACTGACCTAAACCAACTTGTCACTTCATTTCTCAGGTCCAGACCCTCTCTGGTTTAGCACCAAATCCTGCAAAGTGCCAAATGCCTCCGATGAGATGCCAAGCAGCCTCAAATCCCAGTGGACTCAACAGGAGCTGAGGTCACTCCCCGCCTCTCACAATCAGATTGTTAAAGCTGCACAGGACAAAATGACATGCTTGGTCATGACTCACAGAGTGCTATGGGCTCAAAGGAAGCTCTACAGCAGCTGCAGCCTAAGGAGATAATAGAAAGTGACCCACCATCTCAGATCAAATCTTCCGCAGCAGACACCAATGCCTACGCTATCCAGCGTGGGGAAGAAGTGCTGCTGACACAGAAAGCTTGTAACCAGAGTGGGACTTATCAAAAGACTTAACTTTACTATGAAAAATGTGTTCACAACTCGAAGTAAAATACTAGTGGACAAGGCAGTCTGTAGTGTTCACGTGTGTTAATAAGGTTTAACTCAACCTGATAATTCATGTGAACAAAACTATAAACTGCCTTGTGTTCACTAGTTCTCAGCCTTTACGTAAGAACATAAAAATGGACATACTGGGTCAGACCAAAGGTCCATCCAGCCCAGTATCCTGTCTGCTGACAGTGGCCAATGCCAGGTGCCCCAGAAGGAGTGAACCTAATAGGTAATGATCAAGTGATCTCTCTCCTGCCACCTATCTCCATCCTCTGACAAACAGAGGCTAGGGACACCTTTCCAGACTATTGTACCCCTTTCAGGAGGCTGATTTGTCTTAAGTACCCCAAGCTTTGCCTCACTTAAAAACTACTTGCTTTTACAAAATCAGAAATAAAAATACAATAGTGTCACAGCACACTATTACTGAAAAATTGCTTACTTTCTCATTTTTACCATATAATTAATTATCAAATAAATCACGACCCCCTCCCAGGTTGAGAAACACTGATATAGTATACAAAGCAGAATAAACAGGCCATTGTCTCTATGAAATTTTAGTTTGTACTGACTTCAGTAGTGCTTTTCATGTAGCCTGTTGTAAAACTAGGCAAATATCTATATGAGTTGATGTACCCCCGGAAGACCTATGCGTACCCCCAGAGGTACGCGTACTCCTGGTTGTGAACCACTGCACTAAGATTTGATCTCAAGTTAGCTAACTCAGGTTATGAATACATTTTTTTCATAATGAAGGCAAGGTAGAAGTTAGCAGTGAGTGGCCTTTGCACCACCAATTTATGCTGTGTCTTCGGTGAGAGAGGGGTCCTGGGACAAAGGTGTTCCCAATGTTACCAGAGATGTGAAACATTTTTCCACAGGTTTGGATAACTGAATAGATTTCAAACATATTTACACAATTAGTAAGTAGGACTGCGCTTAGGAAACCAAAATTAAAAATAAAATCAGTTAGAGATGTTCTATTTAATGTATTAAAAAGAATTTATAGCCAGTCTAAGGATGAAGTTTCTATTACATAGTAAACTGTATTTAATAACACTTGCAGCCCCAGACAATTGGTGGAGGGATGCAATAAACCAAGATGCATGGGCAACTGTAAATTTGGCATTTTATAAGGCTTCAAGCATTTGACTATGCAACCTTAAATAACTTTCTTTTAACATAATTATGTACATAAAGTCTTCCTTAAAAAAAGGGACAGTGGTAAAAATAAATCCCAAGTATTCCCAGTAAACTGCTGCTATAGCTTTGGTGGCAGAATGGGCCGGGCATTTTCCAAAGTCCATGTTCAGTTCCTTTTTTTAAAAAAAAATTGGGAGAGAGAGAAGAAAAATGATTGTTTTTAACACTTTAAAACCTAGCTAAGCCCAAATGGAATTTCCTGAAAGGGCACTTGTCTAGGCCAACGGCTTTATTACCGCCAAATTTCAATGGTTTGCTGCAAAACGTGAAAGTGTTGGAGCTTCTCAAAAACAAAAATAAAACTCCTTCCTTCCCCCCACCCCCAAAAAAGGGGAAGAATCTTTGATAATGGAAAATGTTAGACAATCAAATATGGGACTCACTACTAGCCCACCTATAATACATTTAAAAGAATGGAAATGTGGCATATTTTCTTGTAAATATTACAAAATGTAAAAATAGCACAGTTTACCCAATCATTAAACAGAGCAAGCTGGGGTGAAGGTGTGTAAACAAAAACAAAAAAAATACCCTATCCACTATTATGTTCTTAGTTGTACTTTCTGACAACTCCTAGGGTTTATATTACAAGTCATAACAGACAAAGTCATTACATAACATGTCATCGGGGTGTCTTCTGCAACTCCATAAATAAGGTGGCATCGAGCTTTTCAGTGAAACCAGGATTAATGTCCACCTATTTCAAACTTTAATGATTTTATTGCCATACACACTATATCCTTCTACATTATATAGAATATATAAATAAATACATCACACAAAAATATGGTTGCTTGAACACATTAACTTGAACTCATCATGAATTCTTTTGCTAAAGTGCACCATTTTCATTTTTTTTAATAGAAAAATAATTGCTTTCTTAATGGTCTTTTACTTCCATAAATGAATTAAGTGATATCAGAAAGTACTTCACTGCACCAAACAAATTAAATTCTATATTAGTAGGGATTATACCAACAAACATCAATGTTAATTAAAAAAAAAGGATTAGCAATTAAAGATTTAAAGTACATTAGCATTGATCTTCAGCATGAAAGAGTTGTGATCAATAAAGAAACTAATCTGTAAATTTGATTAATTGAGTAAATCCTGTTGACCAAAGTACAGCATAAGCATAATTTACAAATATGAGAAGTAAAAGATTAAAAACCCATTCTTGGTTATATCTGAAGAAAACACTTTAAAACGTAAGATCAGTATTTAGATAAGTGTCAAAATCACTACTTTTCTTTGAACTTCAACAACATACTCTTACTCAGAAATCCAACAACTTCATGATTTGGTGAGTTCATCAAAACAAGAAATTTCCACCAAAAATCCCAAGGATGAGTACCCACATAGTGAATTTGCTTCACCAGCCAATGAAGTAAGCAGCACACGTGACTTGTAGTAATATCTCTTTTTTTTAAATCTAAGGACTTGTCTACATACAAAAGTTGTTCTCCTTTAATCATACTAGTATAGTTAAAGTAGTATAACCTTCCAAATATGGATGCAGTTACATCAGCATAGATGTGCTTGTATCAGTACAGTTTATTCCCATATGGGAATATACCTTTATACCAGTGTTACAGTGTCCACAACAGAGATTGTGCCAATATAACTACGAGGTAAAAAAAAAAAAAAAGTATCCCCAAAACCGCTACAAAACTGTGTTTAGACCAGGGCATAGTAGTAGTAAATTGTGAGATTCGAAACTCTCAGAAGTTAAGTGCTATGGATAATTTGCAGTAGTTTTGAAGTGTGAGAATGACAGCAGTGTAGTAGGAAACAAATAAAGGAAATAAGACGTAATTGTTAGTAATTACAAGTTTTTGTAATTGTAGGTAACACCATATTCCTAGCTATGAGTAACGTAAAGGTTAACAGGCTTCAACATCCTCAGTTTTAGTTTTGTGTATGGATGACACTTCTTTATGGGTTGAAAAAGCATAATTTAATCTGAAAAATCGCTCAAAGAAAAAACTTAAAAGTAGTTAAACTATATAGATACTAATTTAAATAAATGTAAGACAGTCAAAGTGTTAAGTTCCTTCCTATTCTTCAATTGTTCCTGAAGCAACTGGGACGTTCCCTTGTTCCAGTCAAAGACAGGGATAAACACCACCTCATTTTACTCAATAGCCACTCTGACAGGACTCAGCAGTGGAGCTGACAAGCTCTGAATGATATCAAATCCTGCCTTGCTTAAGCAGAAGAAGAATTACCATGACACTCAAGGTTCCTATACAAGGGGAACGTATTTCAAATATGGAAAAAAGCCCCAGGTCTTTCACCGTATGTTATAACAACAAGCATCTAACGTAAATTGACAAAAGGGAATACATTCAAAGTTCAGATTGTTGGTCCCATAAAAGATATCTTACCCATCTTGTATCTCTAACATCCTGGGACCAACACGACTACAACACCACTGCATACAGCCTTTGTTCATACAGATTCAACTCAATCCAGTGTGCCTCTAAAAGAGAGTATAAGAGTCATAACAGTCCCTGTTTAAAAGTTAGGCCTCTGGCTATGTAAAAAACTACTGCTGCCTATTGGTGGCAATCTGCACTACAGTACAGGAAACCCAGCTCATTGCCCGTACCAGTATGTTACTGGCCAACCAGTTCTCGGAATGCTGCAGAAGTAGCATGCTTAGCACCAAGGAAAGAGAATTGAGTACCTGTTGATACTCACACCTAGACTATGCTACAAAATTAGGTCAATGCAAGGTAGCTTACGTTGACCTAATTGTGCATGTGTCTACACTTAAATTTGTCTTCCACCAGTGTAAACTCCCAGTTGGACTGGCAAGTTACACCGCCTCCCTGAACAGCACAGACCCTTGGTCATTGTACTTAGATTGATGCAGTGTGAGCATACACACCGAATTACTTATGTCGACCCTAACTATCCAACAGCAGCTGTCCCACAATGCCCCACACTGACCACTCTGGTAACCACTGTGAACTCCACTACTCATCTGTCGTGGAGACTGGAAGCCCCTCTCCCTTTCAAAGCCCTGAGAATATTCAAAAATTCCTTTTCCTGATTGCCTGGCTTGGTGAGCATACCTAGCAGCTCTTCGTTATTGAGTGCAATTGCCCAGCTGACCATACCAGCTACACGCTCCACACGTGCTCCTGCCTGGAGTAGAAGAGATATTGGATCTCCTGGGCCAATGGGGAAAAGAGGCTCTGCAGGCACAGCTCCAAACTAACCCTAGAAACAATAACATCTATGAGCAGATCGCTCAGGGGATGCAGGTGAAGGAGTGACAGGGATCAGCAGCAGGGCCGTGTGAAAGCCAAGGAACTGCAGCAGATGTACCAGAAGGCCAGGGAGGCCAACAATCAATCCGGTGCTGAGCCGCAGATTTGCCACTTTTACCAAGAGCTGCGTACGATATCTGGCAGAGACCACCCCCACCCCCCACTGTGGATACCTCTGAGGAGCTTGAGCCACAGGTCTCTGCCATGAACAGCAAGGAGGACGTGGACAAGAAATAGGAGGAAGAGTATGGGGAACAGGAGACCAGGCAATCCAGCTGTGCAGTGAGCCAGGATCTGCTTTTGATTTCATCTCAGTCCAGCCAATCAAGCCCAATGCAGGGGAAGAAACCTTGGGTAAGCGTGTAGAAAATTTTTCAGTTACAGAGATGGCACCCCCAAAGTAGCAGGACACATCTTTGGACTTTTCATTCATTTACTCATGTGAGAGGAAGTACTGATACCACCAAGACCGGTAGCATTATCATCTGCTTTTCATTCATAGTGTTAGATGGGGGAGGGGCAGGAGGAAGAACATGCAGAAGGAGCATGGGGGAAGTGCACGTGCAGAAACTGAGGATCTTTGAGATGGTTGTCCCTGTGGGTGCTCCACTTTAGGTGTCTTGGTGCCCTGTGCTTGTAATTGGAGATTTGTGGTAGCAATACCTGGTTGGGCCACAAGCACGACTCCAAGCAGCTACATAGTGGTGTGCAGCCAACCGTCCCCCCAGTTCCTTCTCTACGTCAGAGAATCGGCATGAAAATTCCAAAGTATGGGGGGTGGGGAAGAATGTGGTCATGGAGCACCCACAGGGACAACCATCTCAAAGAACCTCAGTTACTGCACAAGGTGAGTAACCTTCTCTTCTTCTTCAAGGAGCGTCCCTGTGGGTGCTCCACTTTAGGTGACTGTTGAGCAGTGCCCCTCAGTGGAGGGGAGGGGCTTTGGAGTTAGTCTATTGACAGTAGATAACATCATAAGTCCAAACTGAGCATCTGCTGCTGATTGTTGTTCTAAAGCATAGTGTTTAGTGAAAGTATGGGTTGATGCCCAGCTAGCTGCTTTGCAAATGGTCAGTGATAAGCCACAAATGTTGCTAACGTTCTCGTTCAGTATCTGCTAACTCCCGTTGGAGGTTGCAGATTGTGGTTTTGGTAGCACAAATTGATACATCTACATACCCATTTGGATAGTCTCTGTTTTGAGATGGTTTCACCCAGGGGTGGGCAAACTTTTTGGCCTGAGGGCCACATCTGGATATGGAAATTGTATGGCGGGCCATAAATGCTCACAAAATTGGGGGCTGGAGTAAGAGAGGGGGCGAGGGCTCTGGGGTGGGGCCAGAAATGAGGAGTTCAGGGTGCGGGAGAAGGCTCCGGGCTGGGGCAGGCGGTTGGCTCCGGCTGGGGGTGCGGGCCCTAGGGTGGAGTTGGGGATGAGAGGGTTGGGGGGCAGAAGAGGGCTCCACGCTAGGACCAAGGGGTTCAGAGGGCGGGAAGGGGATCAGGGCTGGGGCAAGGAGCTGGGTCTCAGGAGGAGGTCAGGGGTGCAGGCTCCAGGCAGTGCTTATCTCAAGCAGCTCCCAGAAGCAGCGGCATGTCTCCTCTCTGGCTCCTACGCAAAGGCGCAGTGCCGGCCAATGGGAGCTGCAGAGCCAGTGCTTGGGGCGGGGCAGCATGCGGAGCCTCCTGGCTGCCATTACATGTAGGAGCCGGAGGGGGGCCATGCTGCTGTTTCTGGGAGCTGCACGGAACCACGGCATGTGTGGAATGGGACAAGCCCCCATATCCGCTCCCCAACAGGAGCTCGGGGGCCAGACACAGCCCGTAGTCTGCCCACCCCTGGGTTAACCCCTCAAGCATTCTGTTATGGAAATGAATAGTCGAGGTGATTTTCTGAATGTTTTTGTTCTTGCTATGTAAAAGGCTAATGCTCTGTGAACATCTAGTGTGTAGAGTGAGACCTCCCTCCTGTCAGCATGTGGCTTTGGGAAAAATACAGGTAAGTAAATAGGTTGATTTATATGAAAAGGGGAGGTGACCTTGGGTATAAACTTAGGACGCAGTCGTATAATTATTTCATCCTTACAGAATGTTGTATAAAATGGGTGTACCATTAGGGCACCTAATTCTCCTACCCATCTTGCAGACGTGATGACAATGAGGAAAGCCACCTTCATTGGTAAGTGCAACACAGAACAAGTTGCAAAGGGTTCAAACAGTTTTCCCATAAGACCGCTTAGAACAAGGCTGAGGTCCCACATGGCTGTAGGGTTTCTTAGTGTTTTCTATGCCATTAAGGAAGTGTTTAATCATCAGGTGAGCAAATATAGTGACACTGTCCGTCTTGTCATGAAAGGAGGTGATGGCACCAAGTGTACTCTGATGGAGCTTGTGGATAGCCCCAATTTTTTAAGCCTCAGTATATAGTTGAGGATTTTCAGTAGGGGGGCCATCTGTGGAAAGATCTGTTTGTCCTGGCACCAGGTGCAGAATTGTTTCCACTTATGGATATACTACTGAAACAGTCGGAAAGACATATCTTTCACTTCCTCAGAACAGTCCTTCTCAACTCCCTATCAGCCATGGAGTAACAAGGCCTTGAGGTGGAGTACTGCGAGGCTGGGGTGACGGATGTGTCCCACATCTTGTGATAGAAGGTGAGGCACTAAGGGAAGGGTTTGAGGCTGTTTCCCTGCCATCTGGTGCAGGTATGGAACGTTTGTCTGGGCCACATGGGTGCAATGAGAATGACCCTGGATTTGTCCTGCCTCATCTTGTGAATGACTTGGCTTAGGAGTGGATTCGTGGAAAAATACATACATCAGTGATGCCTCCCATTTCAGGAGTGGTGGTGTCCCAATCCGGCCTGGGAGCAATATTGTGGACACTTGGCATTCTGAGCTGTTGCAAATAGATCTATGGTGGGGAACCCCTGTAGTTTGAATATAGCTTTGAGAATTCCAGGATCCATCTCCCCCTCGTGGGTTTGTAAAAAATCTCTGCTTAGTTGATCCGCTGTTGTATTCTGACATCTCGGCAGATAGGATGCCGATATCTCTATGTTGTTGGTGATGCACCAATCCAAAGGCATATTGCCTCTGTACATAGGGAATATGAGTATACTCCCCCTTAGCAATTTATGTAGAACATGCATGCTTTATAGTCCGTAAGGATTTTGATGGCATTGTTCTTGATTCAAGGAAGAAAGTGCTCGCATGCGTTTCAGACTGCACTTAACTCCAATAAGTTTATGTGCAGGTTGGACTTTGCTGGGCACCAGTGGCCTTGGATCATATTATGGCATAAATGTGCCCCCCAACCAACTAGGGAAGCATCTGTCATGACTGTCATGGTTGGAGCTTTTTGTTGGAAAGGGACTCCTGAGCAGACATTCTGTGGTTTCGTCCATCATGTCAGCGGGTCTTTTACCCTGTGTGGCATTGTGAGGCGTCTGCTGAGAGTGTCTGTGCGCTATATACACTGTTCAAAGCCAGGCCTGTAAGCATCTCATGTGGAGTCTGGCATGTTTATAACAAACGTTACTGTGACATGTGCCCCAAGAGTTGTAAGCATGATGTTTGTGGGCTGTCCATCACCATTGAAATTAGGTTGACTAGAGTGAGGAAGCGTTGCTGGAGTAACACTGCTGTTGCTGTGAGACACTCGAGGTAGGCTCCTATGCATTCCAACTTCTGGACAGGAACCAGTGTGGACTTATGTATATTTATTTGCAACTCTGGGTCCATGATCAGGGTTATCATGCTCTGCATGGCATTTATTTTTCCTTGCTGCATTGGTGCCCTTATCAGGCAGTCATCTAAGTATGGAAATATCATCACCCCTTGTCTGAGGAGGTGAGCAGCAATGACAGAGAGAACCTTGGAAAAAACTCTTGGGGCAGTGGAAGGGCCGAAGGGTGGTACTCTGTATTGGAAATGCTGTTTCCCTAGGGCGAATCTCAGGAATCTTCTGTGTGACAGGTGAATGATAATATGAAAATAAGCATCCTGGAGGTCAAGGGATGAGAGTCAATCTCCTTTCTCTATTGCCAGAATTATTGTGGTTAAGTGTCACCATTTTGAAATGTCCTGTTCTTACGAATCTGTTGAGTTTTTGTAAATCCAGGATGGGTCTCCACCCACCAGTCTTTTCCTGAGTTAGAAAGTAACGGGAACAAAAACCTCTCCCCATGTTGTGATGGTACAGGTTCCACGGCACCTAACTGTACGAGGTGGTGTATTTCCTGTCATGACAGGTGCTCGTGAGAGGGGTCCCTGAAGAGGGATGGGGAAGGTGGGCGGGTAGGTGGGATAGAAATAAAGGGGATGGAGTAGCCCTTCTGGATAATCACTAAAACCCATTTATCTGTTGTGATGGTGTTCCAGACTGGGTAGTAAGTGACAGACTGTCTCTGAATGGGCGGGGGACCATATCTGGTTCTGGAATCAGAGAGTGTGGAGGTCTCGTGCCCTTGACCACACTTTCAAAAAGACTGTCTGGAGGTGGATGATTGAGACGTCGAAGGTTGATCTTGGTTCTGCCGACGTCTGTTCTGCTTTTGTTCATGCCATTGGTCGTACTGTCTTTGTGGCTGGGAGTATGATGTAGACCGGAATCTCTGATTGTAAAACCTGCTCTGTATCTTTTCGTTTGCAGTTACGTAAATGCCAAGGGTTTTCAAGGTTGCCCTTGAGTCCTTTAGGGTGTATAGTGAGACATCGGTTTTGTTTGCAAATAATTTCTGTCCTTCAGAGGGTAAGTCCTCAACTGTTGCCTGGACCTCACTTGGGAATCGGGAGAGATGGAGACAGGATGCATGGCACATGACAATGGATGTGGTGATGAATCATGCTGCCGTGTCTGCAGAGTCAAGGGAAGCCTGGAGGGCTACCCTGGAGAAAAGACCCCTTTCAGAAATGTGTGCTTTGTACCATTCTTTTTTGTCATCTGGCAAATAAAGATTGACATTTTGGAGAAAAGATTGTGTGTGTATATTTAGCCAGCAGGGCCGAAGAATTAGCTATGCGGAACTGAAGCGTAGTTGATGAATAGGCTTTTTGCCCAAAAAAGTCTATTAATCTTTTCCAATCCTTATCGTATGGGGTTGTTCGGGACTCGTGTTCTTTCCCCCTTTGATTGACCACCTCCATCACTAACGAGTTTGGTTCAGGATGTGTGAATAAAAATTCAGCTCCTTTTGCTGGCACATAATACTTACTGTCTGACCTCTTACATGAGGTTGGTGTAGTAGCTGGAGTCTGCCAGATGATTTTCGCAGGCTCCACAACAGCATCATTTATCAGCAGGGCTATCTTTGCTGATGGGAATGCCTCGAGTATGTCCGTGAGTGTATGTTGGGCTTCTGGTAGCTGTGCTAATGAAATGTCTAGAGAGTCAGCAACCCTTTTGAAGAGGTCCTGAAAGGATTTGAAATCATCCCCTGTAGTAGGGGGTGGTGGCATTATGGTTTCAGCTGGTGACAAAGATCAGAGGTGAGTAGGCAGTGGAGTGTACTGTTTGGTTGTGTCCTCAGGTTCCTCAGTGTCTTCCTCTTGTGGTTCAGAGGGTGCAAGGACAGTAGGTGAAGGGGCCAGGGCTGTTCTGGACCTAGGCAGGCTAGGTGACCTGTGGTTTTGGGCCCTATACATTGCCCATGGATCCCAGTATGACCAGTTAGGTTGGAATGATATACGGGTGGTGCCCATGGGTGACCGTACAATCCTCATATATCTGCAGGTGGTGGTTGATGATATGGTTCTGGCTTCGGTGAGGAATGATGAGTATATATTACTGTATCATCCTCTTCTTCCTCGTCACTGGAGATGGAGGGCTGACCTGCAGGGAGTAGTCAGCTGGTTAGGTACCAATCTGGATGGGGGGATAACTCGGTGCTGAGTAGAGGTGGTGTTGAAGCCACTACCAGGTCCGCATGTCTCATGAACTGCTACAGTACCGTGAGGCTTGGTGACGGAGACGGCATGGTAGACAGCCCGGGAGCATGAGTTGAAGCTACTGGTGCTGAAGATTTAGAGCTGTGCGGTACAGCAGGTGGCGCCATTGTACTGCTCAGTGCAGAGATCTTCTTTGGCTCCGTGGGGGCAAACTGGAATGTTTCACTTTGCTGTGTGAATCTCCATTAGTGCCTGCCTGCACAGGATCTTTAGCTCTTTGGGAACTCTTGGTGCCGGATGTTCTCAGTGCCATACGTTCCCAGTACCTTGTGGTCTGATGCTCTCAGAGCCGTAAGTACCAGGGCAGATTTTTCTGTTGGAAATTGCTTTCGTTTAGGCGATTCTTGGTGCAGGGATGTCTGCGCCCGTTACTTGGTAGCCTTTCTAGAATTAGGTTCGTTAGCAGCCGATGTGTAAACGGAATCCCTGTCAGAGGCTGCAGTTGGCCAGGGGGTGACCTGGACTCCGGCTCAGAGGATGGTCTGAGGGATTTCTCCATCATGAGAAGCTTCAGTTGGAGATCCCTGGCTTTTCTTGTCTTAGCTACCAGTTTTCTGCACTGTGGGCACTTTTGAGTAACATATGTCTCGACGAGGCAGGGGACACACTAAGCGTGGCCATCAGAGACCAGCCTGGATAGTCTGCAAGTCAGGTAGCATTTAAAGCCAGGTGAGCCGGGCATGCCTGAGGGAGCTGGTCTCTTAGGGAAAAAACACATGGGTAAATCCTGTTGAGGCAAAGGCCGTATGCCTGCCAGAGACGCAGGGATAGATAGGGAAGATAAAGGGGATTTTTTTTTTTAATTTAGGAAATTAAAGGAAGGCAATAGATGTAGAAACTAACGACAACTAAGCTAACACGATCACAACGAACTGACTACTATAAATCTTATCTGAGGTAAGAGAGGGCACTACTGATTGCTCTGACTCAAGCCAAAGGCAGTAGAGAAGGAACTGCGGAACAGTTGGCTGCACAACGCTATGTAACCGCTCAGAGCGGCATGAGACGACTACGGCACATGTGCAGCTCAACCTCGCACTGCTACCACAAATCTACTATTACAGGCACAGGGTGCCAAGACACCTAAAGTGAAGAACCCATAGGGATGCTCCTTGAAGAACAGCCTGTTTATGTACACAGGGGTGTCCCTTGAATCCTCCTTAGAGTTTGCTAAGCAACTTTCATGGCGGTACTGTGAAATCCTCTCCCAAAGACTTCCAGGGAGGGCTCCCTTATTTCTTCCTCCATGCCAGATAACTTCAGCAGACACCATTGCCCTACACTACTAGAATGATGAAACTGAGCAATTCCCTCCTCACTTCCCCGACCCCGGTGGGCCATAGTCACCATGGCTAGCACGCTGACTGGCGATGTGCACAAGCAATCGCAAACAATAGAGAGAAGGTAGTGCTCATAGCTTTTGGATAGTAAGGGGAGTGATTTCCAGCATCTTAAGTTTTGCTTTCCATAGTGAAAACAATAACTCTCTGTGCGTTTTATCTGTGGCCGCTGCTATTTGGCCTCCAGAGTCTCCCCCTCTATACCCACAGAACATCTGACCCAGATAAGGAGGAGAAAGACGAGGACTTGGGATGATATGTTCAGTGAGATCCTGTAAGCAAGTGCTGCATTGGACTCTGAGCACAGGCCTCAAGGATTAACACTAATATCAGGGAATGCAGGTCTTAAATCCTGATCTAAGGGCTCTTAGGAGCTCATAAGTTCCAACCTGCCACCCAATGACTTGCTAACAATTTACCAGAACAAAAGCTGAACCCTGACAGAGGAGTCCAACTGACAGAACGCTGGGGGCCATGATTGGTTTACAACTTTTTTTAAAACCTAGCACAGGAACAGGAAGTTGTCCATGCAACTGGATCTCTCTGCTTAGGACTACTTCCTGATTGCCTGGTAACCTGACCCTGCCTGCCTCCTGGTGTGCGCTCTGGCCTGTCTGACCCCGACTTCCTGGTATCTGACCCAGCCTGACTCCTGCTCTGATCAGTAAGTCAGATTGTCCATGCCTCGGTCATGACAAGAGAGAGTGGAGAAGGAAAGAATGGAGAGGAGAGAGACCCAGGCGCCCCAGCAGGAAAAGGAGAGGGAAGATGCACCCGGACACAAGGTGGCTTCTCAGGGAGCAAACAGATACTGCACACTCTGGTGGACCTGCACATTCAACAATCCCAGACTCACTTCTGCAGCTCATAGAGAACTCAGTATCAGGAGCTCCCTATACACCTCCTCAACATTCCATATGGCATCAGAGGTCGTCGCACTATCCCTACACTCCACCCCAGGGGACATTAAAGACAATCACAGCTTCACATACACTGACCTGTGAAAGCCACAGTTGGTGAACATGCAGTTGAAATGGACATGGATGTTCTTTACCCCATAAGTTCTGTTCTCTTAATTTATTAAGTTTTTAATGGGTTTTTTTTTGCACTGATTTTGTTACAGAATAAATTAATATTATTTGGAACATAATTCATCTTTATTAGTTCAAAACATATATTGCTGACTGCTCAGCAGTTCTGAAAGCAACCAATTCCAACTCATAGGATCATTCACAAACAAAACTAATAGGTGCGTTGGTAATGTTGTATTCCTACATATCCAACAAACACCACACAATTCCTTCCAGGCCACAGAAGAGGAGGGCCAGGTAGAGCACACAACACCACCACACAGTACTCTGGCTCACTTTTAAAACAGTCTTCCAAAGCCTCCGAGTCATATAGCTCCGTGTTGAGCTCTTTAATAGTTCTTGTATATGACTGTTCAAATTCAGCAGACAGCT
Organism: Lepidochelys olivacea; assembly: GCF_965140295.1. Lineage (NCBI taxonomy): Eukaryota > Metazoa > Chordata > Testudines > Cheloniidae > Lepidochelys > Lepidochelys olivacea. The sequence goes on along the minus strand of NC_140411.1, from coordinate 164,105,505 downwards.
GCTCCATCTCCACCCTTGTGGAAACTTTTCCCCTTTCGCTTCACAGATATTAGGTAGGACACAGCAGGCAGCTATAACCATTGGGATATTTTTCTCACTGAGGTCCAATCTTGTGAGCAAACAACAACAGTATCCCTTCAATGACCCAAAGCACATCCAACTGTCATTCTGCAACTGGTGAGCCAGTAGATGAACCATTCCTTGGCACTACCAAGGCGGCAGTTTGGCTTCATGAGACGGGGAGAAAGGGGTAAGCTGGGTCATCCAGGATCCTATTGGCATTTCAAACATTCTCAATGGTAATCATTGGCTGGGAAAGAAAGTCTCTACTTGCAGCTTTCTGAGAAGTCCGGTGTTCTTAAAGATGAGAGTGTCATGCACCTTCCCTGACCAGCCCAGACTAATGTCAGTGAAGTGTTCTCGGTGATCTACCAATGCTTATATAAAGTAGCCCTTTCTGTTGATCTATTCAGTGGCAAGGTGGTCTGGTGCCATCTATCACTCCACCACAGCTTGGGAACCCCACTGCTGCAAGTCCATCCACTATGTCCTGCACATTACAAAGAGACAAAGTCCTGCGTAGCACGAGGTGATTAATGGTTCTGCACACTTGCATCACAATGGCCCCACAGTGGATTTCTCAAGTCCAAACTGATTCCTGACTGACCGGTAGCAAACTGACATTGAAAGTTTCCACAGTGTAACTGCCACTCACTTCTCCACTATCAGTGCAGCTCTCATTATGGTGTCCTGTGCTAGAGGGCTGGGATGAGCTCGGAACACAAATTCAGAAACGTGGCCTTGCGCATCCTAAAGTTCTGCAGCCATTGCTTGTCATCCCAAACCTGCATTACAATGAGATCCTACCAGTAAGTGCCTGTTTCTCAGGCCCAAAAGCAGTGTCCCACCATCTGCAGTTGCTCCGTGAACGCCACCAACAAAACCAATTCTCGCTATAGTCCACAGCAATCTATCCTCCAAGGAATTGTCATGTTCCCCACTCATTCGGTTCTTCTTGCAATTTCAGGATCGCACACCCTGTGCCTGCAATGCTCATGACAATAGCACACAGCTATGCAGGCTCCATGCTTCTGTCAGAGATGGTGAACAGTGAGGAGGGCCATGTGGGTTTGTGGGATTTAAAAAAAAAAATCACGAAAATTATGGGATACAGATAACATTATGGGATGGAGACACTTGCAAACTGGGAAGTTGACCCCATGCTCTCAGTCTCTCCTGTGCAATTTGTTTTGGAAAGTTTTGGAAATGCATGATGGGGCCAAAAGGCAGGTGCTGGACAGTAGCAAGTTGCATACCAGGATACCTACTCATGGTGCACCGCACTCTGCATTGATACAAGCACTACTGGTGAGTGCATGTACCACCAACGCAAGGAGCCAAGTAAGCACAGGCACCAGCCATGTACTAACTGCAGTGGCTGTGTGCCAATGTAACTTGAAAAAAAGAAAAGGAGTACTTGTGGCACCTTAGAGACTAACAAATTTATTTGAGCATAAGCTTTTGTGAGCTACAGCTCACTTCATCGGATGCATGCAGTGGAAAATACAGTGGGGAGATTTATACATACAGAGGACATGAAACAATGGGTGTTACCATACACACTGTAACAAGAGTGATTAGGTAAGGTGAGCTATTACCAGCAGGAGAGCTGGGGGGGGGGGGGGGAGAAGAACCTTTTATAGTGATAATCAAGATGGGCCATTTCCAGGAGTTGACAAGAACGTGTGAGGAACAGTGGGGGGGGGGCAGGGGGGGGAATAAACATGGGGATATAGTTTTACTTTGTGTAATGACACAAACACTCCCAGTTTTGTACTCCTTTTCTTTTTGCAGATACAGACTAACACGGCTGCTACTCTGAAACGTTACTTGAGTCAACGTACGTTTGTAGCGTACCATTGGTTGTCCCAGTTGCTCAGTTGAACCCTGGGTTTAGTGGCTCCTCCCCATAGACTGGGGGAGGGGCCTTCTGATAAGGGTGGGCTCATGGACCCTTTCCCAGAATTCAATAGGTGTAGCGTAGACATGACCTCAACAACATCATGTCCATCGACTGAGAGAAGAGTTAACAAGATCAGAAGTGAATCCCTTTTAAGTCCTCTTCTGGAAAAAAGAATGGTAGTTCCAATGAGCAATTACAAGTATGAAAGAAAGGGTTGGGGGAATAGCAGGTCCTCAAAGCACTGTAATGGATAGAAAGGCTCTCTAAGGAGAGAGGGAGGAACGGAAAGAGGCAGATAATAAGAATGCATTTCTTAAACCAAGATGATTTGTTTCCACAAGAATACAAAAGTGCAAGAAAAATAGAGGTTCACAGTTCAGATAGTGCTTACTTGAAATCCACAATTTTGGAACTAAACTTCAAAGACAGGCCCAAAATATGCACCCTAAGTTGTCCCTTATTGTATGCAACACTGGCTCTTCTAAGAGCAAAGCTCAATTTCAAGAATAAGACTTAGCAATTGATGAACTTCACTTGGTGAATCAAACAAAAACAATTACTATAAATGTGGTCAGAAGATTTCTGTAATCTACCTACATGTGTTGTTGCGGTAATTCAAAATATTTCCCCCAACCAAACTGTGAACATTAGAAGGCCAAGTAAACAAAATCAGGGATTATTTTTAAGATGAGGATCTTATTTTAATTACTTTGAGACTATTGTTTTCATGTTATAAATTAAAAACTGGAATGTTTTAAAGAACAGTTACATAGAAAGCAATGTTTACTGAACATTATTGTATTAAATACTGTTTAAAAATGCTTAACCAAATTTGATCAATTTTAAACACACATGCGTGCGCACATACACCCGTGCACACACACAAAAGCATCTGGGCTTCCATGCCAAGTTTCATTCCAAAGAGAATTCAAATGGCCGAGTAATAAATCCCTGAAAAGATTTTATAACAGAAGCGGGAATAGATCCTTAACGTAGCTAATGGGCGCTGTTATAACAACTCTTAAAAACAATCTCCCCAAATCTCTGGCAGGAATGTAATAAAAAAAATTTAAAAGTCCCTTTTCCCCTCCCAGCAAGACTAGAACATATGAGAATAACTAAGTATTAGTAAGATCAACAGAGGTCAAAACCAAAGAAATGAATGGTAATTTTTACACATTGAAGGAGTTGTTTTCTCACAGAAGTGTAATTTTAGAGAAATTTGCAAGTCAACTGCAATTATGAACATTTTGTCAAGCTATATAATGAATGCTACTGTTTTCCATACAGCCCAATGTGAAACCATGAAATTCTATACATCAGTCAAGCTTTTACTCAGTAAACTCAAGATTCCTGGTTATTCCCTCTACAGCAATTTTTTTTTTTAAAAGAGCAACAACATATAAATTGGAAACAAAATGTTAGCATGTTTCCTGAAATAGAGAAAAGTAAGCTTTAACAATACCTGTACGATGCTTATTTATATACTTTATTGCTTCCTGACTTTAAGAACAATAGTGTTATTTAACCCGAAATATGTTAATCTGAATATTCTTTGACTTCAGTATATTATTTATTACCACCTGATTCAGTTTCTTCAGAAATCCCTGAAACAAAGTCCACCCCGATGGTGAACTGTACTGCTGCAGAGGCAACCTGGGCCCATGATCATTTTGAAGAGCATCACATGCAAAATAATTATAAAGAGTATGTACGAGTTTCCTCCTACTTCCCATTCCTCAGAAGGCCTTGTCCACAGTGCGGTTTTTAAGACATTGGTGCACCAATGTAACAATGTTGACCTCAAACCTCATCTAGATGTGCTGCACCAATGGAAACTGCAGTGTTGTCAACTCTTGTGATTTTATCAGCAGTCTAACAGAATTTGGTGTTTTTCTTATAGCCACAGTTAATGGATAGGTTTTTATGTAAAAAAAATTAACTTTCATTTTAAAAAACCCGGTAAGTTTCCAACCCTCATAATTGCAGAGAAAAGTTTGAAAACAAGAGACCTAAAGACTCAGATACCAAAAAGCAAATAAAGAGAACCCAATGTATTTTTAAATACCTCAAGATTTTTAAACTACTCATAATTTTTTGCAACCTAGCTCAGGATTTTTGCACACTTCAGATTGGAAATACTGAAATGGTGATTTATATTGATGCTGTTTATATTCCAGTAAGCTTTTAGGTTTATATATTATTTCTCTAAAAAAATTGCGGTAGAGGGAATAACCAGTGTAGATAAAGAGATACAACCCCCACATAACCCCTATTGGCTTTAGTATGTCTCCCCAGAAATTCACAGAAACAATAGCATATTCACTATTCTGTTTAACGGGGCAAGTGCTAAAGTGACAAAGAAGAAAGGGGGAATAAATATAAGGGAAAAAAACCTGGCACTCTCCAAATAAAGAGGTGTGACTATACATACAAGTCTAATGGCACTCATGCCAGCAACAGTAAGATATAGCCATCACTATACAACAAATACTCACAAAATGAAAAGTTAGACTGGGTCTGGCACTTGTTAGTTTTATACTGCACCTTTCAATCACTCGCAGAAAGATAGCATGACATCGCTATTTCAATATTTAAAAATAAAGCAGCAGAATGGTGGCTGCACAGAGCTTGTGGGTCTAATACTCAGTCAAAAATGGCATAAAGGAAGGATAGTATAGGTGGCGTGTATCATAGGCAGGGGGAGCTATGCTTCCCCAAATAGCTCAGTGTGGCCCCGCTCACGCTCTGCCCAGAAGGCCCCCTCCTGCTTGCCCATGCTGGCATGGGCGCCAGTTTTCTATAATTTTTGGTGGTGCCCATAATGGGCCCAAGGAGAGCCTTCCCATCCATACGACAGCCTGGAGAATTAGCGGGGGGCCTGGTGCCGGCAGCAGCGAGCAACTCGGCCCCAGCCCACACCTGCTCTGCCCCCTCCCCACCCCGTCCCACCGGGCTGGGCTGGGTCACTTGCTGCTGCCGGTGCCAGGCCCCCTGCTAACCACCCAGGCCACCCTGGACCTCATATGCCCCTGAAGTGCAGGGCCCCGCAAAGCATGGTAAACCCAAACATTGGTGGAGCCAGGCCCACGTTTCTAAATACTGGTGGTGCACAGGCACCATGGGCCCATATAATTTGCCGTCTATGCATGCTGGGGTGGGCGGCTAGGATGGCTGCGGCTGGGACTTGGAGTAGCTGAGCCTGCTCAGGTCTGGGGGGTCCTGGGGCATTGGGGCCGCGCCACCCGGCACTCGCGTGGGGCGGGGGGAGGGAGAGGCTGCCGACACTGGGGCTGCCCCCCTGTGCTCGGATGGGGGGGTTGCCGGTGCTGGGGGGGCTCTCTGCCTGGTGGGGGGAGCACATGCTACCCACCCAGTGCTTGGTGTCGGGGGGGAGGCAGGGCTGGTGGCCACGGGGAGAGGGGGCCTCTGGGCTCCAGCAAAGGTGGGGCCAGCCAGGGGACAGAGGTGTTTGCATTAAGGTAACGGGTGTTCTTGACTGTCTATCCCCAACTTTCCCTACAGCACCTTTTCAATATCAGCAGCAGATCATCAAGAAACATACATCAACACTAACACTTATATTGAGAGGAAAGAAGGGTTCAGAATAGTTTCATCTTCAAAATACAACAGATTAAAATTAAATTAAATTTAATTAAAAGATACCACTCATTTGGGCTGTTATTTTCTAGCAAAAATTCTATTTCTAAACATTAGAGATTTTACTTTATACACTTTCTTTTTCTACATGATTACAGAGCTTTCAGATTTCTCACCAATAGTCTTCAGCAATTTTTTTATACAAATGTGAAATGACAGAACACACACAATCTTCAATATTGACAAATAAATCAAAGTTTAGACAGTGAAAATGACTGACATTGGAATATTTAGAGGCCATCCTGGCTTCTACATTAGGATTGATATTATGAGTATGTTTTCATTGTCCCTTCAGATTTATGAAGCTGCACGAGCATTAAATGTTGCTCCAGACATGAGGAAGAGCTCTGTATAGCTCAAAACTTTGTGCCTTTCACCAACAGATGTTGGCCTAATAAAAGATATTACCTCACCTACCTTGTCTCTAATCAGGCCTAAAGGCATCCTCAGCTTCGGAATTTAGTAAACTAAGCTGTTTCAGCTATCAGAACACACAAAAAGTGAAACATGCAGTGATTTTGTATAGAAACCCAGTCTCAATTTTAAAACCAGAGTTGCTAGTGTTCATATATATATATAATCTACCAATTTTAAAACACTTTTAAAAATCAGAATTCCAGAATATTAATTATATTCCTATTCATGGCATTTACATACATCTATAGAGAAGATTTAACAAAACATTTTAAAGGAATTTTATTGACATTCTATGAAATATTTACATATATTTATGACGACTTAACATTTGATTTTCTTCACAGAGATTTAGTATAGTTTGCAGAGAAATCCTAATCGGAAATGTTACAAAATCCAGATACCCTTTAAAGTAATAGATACCATGCCACATGAACAAACTCTAGGGTAGATTTTCAAAAATGCCTATGGACATGTCTATACTGCATCTGGGCGTGAGCCTCTCAGCCTGGGTTCACAGGCTCATGCTAGCATTCTAACAATAGCTGGGTAGACATTGCAGCTCAGGTTCTGAGGCCTTCGAGGAAGGGTGGGGTTGAGAGCCCCAGCTCCAACCTGAGCCACAACAGTCAAAGCAACATCTACATACCCTATTAGATTACAAGAACAAGTCCCATTGACTGTGCTCTTATATCCCTTAGGCCCTTTTGTAAAATCTTCCCCTCTCCAGGCAACAGATAAAGATTAAGAAGGGTTTCCTAAACAAGACCTTTAATTCAACTTTATCAAAAGTTTATTTGGTTTTCATGATGAAACTTCATGCTTTTTCTAGGTCTGGGAATTTTTATTATTTGCCAAATTTGATTTAATATAATTTGCCCTATTTTGAGTAACAGACCTGCCAAACCTGAACAAGTTGTCACTTTCTTTGAGCTCATACAACTCAAAAATATCTGTTTTAAAATCCAAACTGAGTGTGCTGTAAGTCCTCTAAGAACAAATTAGTTTATTTTAAAAAGGTATTTTAATTTGACAAGGGATCTCAGTCATCAGAAGTGACGTACTGTAGTACACATATGCAGTTCATTGGTTTCATAACACCCAAAGCATCAATAAAAATATCATTACACCCCAAAAAAAAGTCTCAAAACTGCCACCAAATATTAGCTGTTTTTTCATATTAATTTTTAAAATTTTCACATTAGTCAATGCATGGGTGTGTGTACGCGCAGGGGAAATGTCTCTCCTTCCAGAATTCAAATGAAGTGTTTTTGGCATCTTTGGAAGGAAACCTGTTTCACTGCTATTCACATAAAAATCAGAAAATAGGTTACTTTCCAGTTTTACATTTGGGAAGGAAGGCGAAGAAAGAAGTTATATTGAGATATTTTGAAGTGTGATACAACACACCTGCACAGCTTTCACAGAACTTGGAAATTGAACTTGTGGTGGACAATAATCAACACCTGTTTCCAGCCATGATTCATCTGTTCTGCCATTTGTAAAAATAACAGCACAAAAAATAAACAAAAAGAGAAGGTACTCTTACATACTGGTCTTAATTAATATATTGGCAGGGACTATTCCAGTTTAGGATTGAGGGAAGGTGTAAAATTCTCTCCTTTACAGCATCAGGAAGCTTGACAGAGGACTGTTAATACTGGCAACCAAAATATTTCCCTTCTTTAGCCAAATGAGTAGAACTACCCTTTTGTTCTCTTAACATTCTTAGTTAAAATTATAAGATGGATAACTAGCTGTTAGACACTACATAATACATACATAAACTGAAAATGTAATTCTAACTCAAAAAATGCTGTGTATCAGCTAATGTTTGCCTGTACATAACATGCCAGTTCAAGTTACAGTACATACCTTTTGGTCCTCCATCCAGAAACAGAGAGTCCCTTAACAGCACATGCCCACAAATAACCACAGGCTATGCACTGCCCCGTAGGAGGTCAGATTTTCAGCATCCCTTTGCCCAAATTTCCTCCTCCCCACGAGGACAGAGTTAACACTGTGATGTATGGTTTGTGGTTGTGTTATTAGTAAAGTCCGTGACACTAGGGGGAAAAGCAGAGGTTACGTACTGTTATGTTAGTTTAACTAACTAATAGGTTATATGTAGACTGACTATAACTGATAGCCGATATAGTGTTTATGTATGATTGAATTTCCCAGGTTTGGGTTTTGTTTTGTTTTTAAAGAAATATCCTGCACTTGGTGAAAGTGAGCAGCTGCTTCAGGAGCCAGCTGAGCACTTCCATAAAAATCCTGTTCTTCTTGAAAGGAGCCAATAGTCTCTGAGACCCTCATCTCCAATTAAATCCCAATGGAAATAATTGGAGAGCAAGTTAGTATAGGCAGCTTTGAAGCTTTCCTCCAATTTATACATTTCATAATATAATTTATAAAGTAGAAGTTAAATAACTTTCAACTCACAATTTATTTTTAAAAGGTAGCTGTGATGGCTCTGATGCCTGGCAAATAATACAAGTTTGAACTTTTATCCTCACAGATTGTCATAATTTCTTTGAAAAAGCTGCTTCATAAACTGAACAAGCAAGCAGGTTTGTATGTCTCACAGAAAAGGAGACTAAGTTGAAGCAGAGTAACATTTTTTTCTTTTAATTTAGCCTTCAACTACCTGAAGGGGGGGGGGGGGGTTCAAAAAGGAAGAAGCTAGGCTGTTCTCAGTGGTGGCAGACGACAGAACGAGGAGTAATGGTCTCAAGTTGCAGTGGGGGAGGTCTAGGTTGAATATTAGGAAAAACTATTTCACTAGGAGGGTGGTGAAGCACTGGAATGGGTTGCCTAGGGAGGTGGTAGCATCTCCATCCTTAGAGGTTTTAAAGATCTGGCTTAACACAGCCCTGGCTGGGATGATTTAGTTGAGGTTGGTCCTGCTTTGAGCAGGGGGTTGGACTAGATGTCCTCCTGAGGTCCCTTCCAACCCTAATCTTCTAGGATTCCTTGATTCTATGATTTGAAACACATTCTAACATATATAAGAACAGCAGCAATGGAAAAACCACTATCAAATGTTTCAAACTGCATTTTTCACTATCCAGAATTATGTCTAGTGTTAGTGGATGTATTGATCGTGTATTGCACATTTTTTTATACTTCACAGAGAAAAGCTATTACATTATTCCACAACTTGGCTGACACACTGTTGCTCTGCATAAAAGAAATGATGCAGAATTTATTAAACTAAAACTGCCAACAAGAATTTGCTTTAATACCTAGGGGAGAAATACGATCATTTAGGCCAGTAAGAAAAAGATGTGTGCATCGGGTGCTCTACTAATTACAACTGCTTTGGTGGGCAATATCACTGGTGAAACAGATGTTAGGGACCTATTAACGAAAGTTTCTTAAACATCTGCTTACAATTTTAAGGCAATTGTAAATACAGCACAGAAGGTCAATTGGGCCAATTAAGGTCTATGTGCAAATCTACTCCTGCAGGTTTCTTTTTAGCTTATACGGACTTTTTTTTAACACAGGAAATAGAGTTTAATAGCAACTTGTGTCAATTTTGATTGTGATTTCATGCAACAACAAACATTGATCATATGCCCTGTGCTTCACCAAACAACCCATTTTCCTTCCTCTTCTTCATCTGTACCTACCTACAGCACACTGCTGAGGTTCTATAAGATGACGCACAAGGCGGGGGAAGGGGTTATAAGTAGGGTGGTTATACACATAGGTGCTTGATTTTGTTTTTAAAATCAAAACATGTATCTTATTAAAGAATCTGTGCTCATTGTTTGGAGAAAAGATGAACACAACTGTTTATAAAAATCTAGCACTGTGGTACACACACTGTTTCCAACGGGCTTTAATCACCTTTTAAGTGAAAGTTGATGGTTGGTCATGAGGAAAAAGCTAAATGTGCTAATGTTCTACAGATCTAAAAACAGAGCCTGATGATTGGTCATCCCTTAGTTTAAGTCTCATCCTGCTGTCTTCAAACTGGCTGTATTCAGGAATTTAACAGCATTTCTATTCAGCCATTGATAAGAGTGTGGAGGAAGAAAAACTGAACAAGCCTTGAGTCATTAAGGGAGTCTTCCATCTGGAAAAGTACTGGTTGTAAGTGGGAGAGACTGGGTGTAAAACAGAAATCCTCAAGGTTTTAATACAGATATGGCACTTGCTCAAAGAGGATGGAGGAGAACACCACCATGTACAGTAAATAAAAAAAAATGAAGTTTGTATGTACAATTTAACAGTGAAAATTCCTGGCAAGACTACAATTTGATAAGTACAGTAAATTCAATAGTTAGAGTCAGAGAGACCTGGTGGGTAAGGTGATATCTTTTATTGGACTGGACTTCTGCTGGTGAGAGAGAAGCTTTTGAGCGCCACAGAGCTCCTCCTCAGGTCTGGGAAAGGTACTCTGAACCTCACAGCTAAATGCAAGGTGGAACAGATTGTTTAGCCATAAGTAGTTGGCACATATTGCAAGGAAGCATTCATGATACAGTGGCCCATTAACACCTCTTCAGTCACAGAGCAAAAAGAGGGGGTTAGTGAGTTACAGATTGTAGTAATAAGCCATAAATCCAGTGTCTCTCTTCAGCCCATGATTTTTACTCTGCTAATCACTACAAAACATGGACTGAAGAGAGACACCGGATTTATGGTTTATCACAACAATCTGTAACCCACTAACCACCTCTTTTTGTCCTATGACTACAGAGGTGTTAACAGGCCACTCTACCTTGAACAGTCCCTTAGAATATGTGCTAACTACTTACGCTAAACAATATGTTCCACCTTGCATTTACTGTGATGTTCAGAGTACCTTTCCTAGACCTGAGGAAGAGCTCTGTGTAGCTCAAAAACTTGTCTCTCTCAGCAACAGAAGTTAGTCCAATAAAAGATACTACCCTCACCCTTGTCTCTCTAATATCCTGGGACTGACTCATCTACAACTACACTGCATATAATAGTAAGAGTTGACATTTGAAAATCAATTAAGTATTATTTTTCAAGATCATGAAAAAGCAACATTTTATGGCAGGTTGGAAGATACATTCTACTCCTGTCTACTATGATTCACTACAGGAAACTGTTCTCAGTGTAATATTACAAGTGAAGAAAGCCTCTGAATGTTGTGACTTTCACAAGTTTTGCTTGAAATCCAGTTAGGAGGCTCTAGCTCAGTTTCTTGCTTCTTGAGCTGGGAGAGCTACAAAGATGGAACTGTCAATGCGACGCAGCTTGCTTACAGAGTTCAAAAATTGATAGAAATATATTCAATCCATTGTAGAGAAAACAGTGTAAAAGTTCTTTGTATTTGCAACCTTGATGCTGTGCTCTCTCAAATATGGGCAAGTAACATGAGTCCTACTTGTCCAAACAACAGCTAAATCTGAAAGCAAACAACAGAGCTTCCAAAAAACAATCAAGAAAGACTTGTCTTTACTCAGCTTGGTCCATTATCACTTGTTTTAAACAGATCACCCCATCCATCTTGACTGTAACTTAGTAGCAAGGGTATTTTCAATGTCTTATGATTTTTTTCCGCAAATCATCTTACCTCCATATAGCATTTATAAGAGTCTAAACAAACTGGATTTCTCTATTTCGTGTAAGGGAAGTGGGTGGCTTACTACTACTGTTACAGTTAAGGAGCCTTGAGATTATCATTCATATTCTGTAAAACAACTTTGTTTTGAAGAAAAAAAAGTCAAATGAGATTTAGCTAAGTAGAATATGATTACCTAAACTGGAGTTTGGCTAGGGTAGTTGGGCTAACACTGCTACTCTTACAAAAATGACTGCAGTTAAGTCTCATTCAAAAGAGGGCAGGCTCCACTTGCACGGACTGTTCTACCAACACTCTGGCAGCCTGTCTATATAGAAGACATTTCCCCCAAAATTCTAACAATTTTTAAAACCACTTGGATCCACGACAGAGCAGGTTTAGGAGGCCGGAACTGTTCTATTAAATTGGTTAGGAAATTTTTTTGGGGGAGTGGGAGGATTACCCCAGACCATGAGGCATCAGTTCAGTACTAGCTCAGAAGAATACAGCCTACTGAATCAACAATACTCACTTCAGCCACATCAAAATATTTTTTATACGTTTCCCCAAACCAGTGATGACCCTGTGCAGTTTATGAGACTTGAACGGATTACAGTAGTGTTTTCAACCTGTGGTCCACAGACTATGTAAGATTTCCAAAAGGGTCCTCGCCTCCTTTCAAAAATGTTTAGGGGTCCGCAAATGACAAAAAGTTTGAAAAACACTGGATTACAGCAAAACATGAGGAGACTGCAATTAGTCTGTGGTGACTTACATTAATTAGAAAGATAAATATCTTCCCTCATTGTATCAGTTCTTTATCTGACATTGTTCATAAGCATTAAATTTTTAAAAAATCGTATGTTCAAAACCAAACCTCAGGATTCCTAAAACAAAACTGATGGCATGAGAAACACCTGGATTTCAAATACAAAAAAGCAAGAGAAACAGGTACACTTCTGATAAAAGGACTTGCTCTAGAAAGGGATGGGATAGGGGAGAAAAGATGAAGTTCTACAGAGACCACTACGTACTTACCTGCTCACTGCAAATTACACTGAATACTCCCGTAGAGAAACATTTGTCAGATGTCAGTCAAATATATTTCTCACTTTGAAGGATGATACAGCTACAGAAACGGTTTGTTTTGGAACAATTTCGATAGCATAAAAAAATATAACCTGGCCTATCCTCCTGGCAGGGCTGGATTTACCAAGGAGGAAACAAGAGACAGCAGTGACTACTTCTGTGACAAATAGGGTTTAAATACCTATTATCACCCCTGAAATATAAAGTATTAAATAAAATTTGGATATTAAAAAACGTCTTTTTGGAAAAAAAGTTACAATAGGTCTTTAAAAGCTAAAATAAAGAAAACTATACTAATATTTTACCAAGTTAGAGAAGATATCCTTTGTATTATTGAGCAATCTGTCAGTAAGTACCACTGCCAGGTACAACTTCCAAGAAAAACACTACAATAGGAGAAAGAACTGGAATTCCAATTGTTTTGCTTCTAAAGGCCTAAGGAACAGGCAGCCTTACTCAGATAACAAAAGCATTCCCAGGCCACTGTCTTTTTTATTAATTGGAGACAGAATCAGTCTCTCTTCCCAGCATCTCCACACATTTATGTCCACTCTGGTCTACCTGTATAAATTTTTTGTTGCCTGCTCATTTCAGCATCTCCAGTTCTGGCTTCTCTGTGCTTTTGTTCCCCCATTAGCGTCTGGATAACATGATTTCCCAGCAGCATAGGTGGTAGCTGGTCAAAACAGACCGATTTTAAACCATGGTCCGGCACAGAGGAGCTGTATATACTTGCTCTGTTTCAAAATTAAAGAACAAGGTGAAATTAATCCTAAAAATCTTTCATTGCATGACTGTGATACCATCATCAGCATTGCCACAAAGTTTTGTAAAGTTCCATATGTGACACTTCATGAAAATTCTGAGCTAGTTGGCACTTTTGCTTAAGACCAACTTCATTTTAAAATATTGTGTGACTTTAGTGGTAGTGAAAGGCATCAGCTTGAGCCCCCTGGTAAATAAAGTCTTGTTTATTTAGAGGGCAGCAGCAGAGCAAACTTCTGGCATATACTGCCATGCCAGTAGGCCTCAAGCCTGATCTGGGTGTAAAAGGGGTACTTCTTTCTTCATGGTCCATGCAATTTTGCCTCTCTGCTGTATCTGACAATTAGCACAAAGTGCAGCTGACCATCTGATGTGGGAACTGAAACTGGGACCAATCAAACTCATCTGAGAGTGGGATGATCAAACACTCATTAGATGAGAATTTTTAATCCAGAATGAACTGGGCTGGACTCAAACTCAGGATCTACACAGGTGAAAGATTCTGTAGCACATTATCTAGGCTTTCAGTTATTGGCATGAAAATCCAGGCTCTCAGAACTGTTCTCCAGGGTCAGCTGCTCCAACAGTTTCAGGGTTACAACTACAGTCTCTATGAGTATGGAGCCAGCAGGTTGACACCAAGATCTTCCAAACAATGAACGTTATTTCCCAGCAGGAGTCTAGTTTGTTGAAAGTAATGTTCTCCACCTGGTCACAACATTATGAACCAGCTATAGAACTGTTTAGCATGCAGCTTGCAACGGCTGATCTACCACCAACTCAATACAACTGAGTTCCCTATGAAGTAGTTGTTTTAATAATTATTTTGTATGCAGAGCTACTGTGTATATACCAAGAACATCAAGCTGTACGCATTAGACATTAAAAGCCTTTAGTTAGTTCCACTGCCAAAGAAACTGTCCATATAGTTCTCTGGGGCAATGTGCCATTTCTCATTGAGAAATGCCTTCAAAACGGTGGCTCACCTATGCGCTGTTTATCCATGAAAAAGACTGCATGGCTTTGATTTGTGTCCACATTAACACAGCAGCCATTATCACATATTCTAAACTTGGTCATCTATACTAGGGATAACACTGTGGACAGAAAACTTGCACCAATCGTTTAAATGAGCCATCCAGTTGAGTCAGCACATACCTTAACATGATGCAGATGGAGCAGTCGTCTTCAGCTATCAATTCACCTAACACAGTAGGGAAGTACTTTTTGCTCTGGGGAATTCTTCTCTCTAGGCCTCTTTTCAAGGACAGCATTCCGACAGAATTCTGTCGGAAGTGCTTGGTAGAAGTTGTATGGCTGTTTTAAACAATCAATGGTAACCCTCACCAGACCATCAACTATACTCATTGCAACCTGGCCCACCATACACATCTATTTTATGCAGAGGTCTCGTGTGTGTCAAGATGGCTCCAGATGGGGCTGAGGCTAGATTTCCCAGAGACACAGTATTTTAGCTCTTCCTAATTATGGCAGTCATCACTATCTGGGAACATGGAATGAGGAAATTATGACAAAATGGCAACTTTTGGCATCCCCTGGAAAGGACTCTGAAACCCGTTGTTCCAGAGGTGTCCCTAGGACAAGGCTCTACCAACACAGATACCTAGGATATCTGGGAGGTTAATTTCCAGCCAAAGAGACACCCAGGTGGGAGTTAAATGATGTAAAGCTGAGCCTATGTAAGGTCATCACTTTAAAAGAACCTGTCAGAATAGCAGAAGACCAGAGAATTGTGCTGGCTAAAAATCAAAGGAGCTGAATTTACTGCTTGCAAAACTGGACAGAAGGAATACAAAGACATTTTTGCCAAGTTGGTATTATTTGAGCTAAATTAAAATATTTGTAGTAAAACCCTATCCCAAGATTGGGGGCCGGGGTGCGTGCGTGTGTGTGTGAAGGGATTTGTGTTTATACTTGAGCAGCCAGTGAATTTTTCCCTTCTACCCTGTGATAAGAGTATTTAAAGAATACAACTGTTTATTTTTTGGTTTAGCAGCCAGACAGTTATCCAAATTAGAAATAAACAGGAATCAACTTCCTACTCCCTGTACCACCACTGGATTATGAATTAAATTTAGGGTCATCATGTTCCAGGTCTAGATAAGAGATAACAGCACATTACCTTGGCTATTATAGAGTAAAAACCCACCCAAAACCAATTCTTCACCATCCTCTGGAGCACTCTCCCCTTCATGGATATCCCTTCAAGCTGCTACAGTTTTAGGACCATTAGGAAGCTCAGTCACAAAGAGTATTTTTTCCCTTTGGCACTCAAGTACCATGGCGATGCGTGCAATACAACAACCACCTGAACATAACAATTTCATATGATCACATCGTGTGTATTCTGTTCAAGTGTGCCAGGGCATCAACTCTGGTTCCTTTGTTAACAGTATCGGGGAAAAGTTGTAAGTTCATTCCTAACCCTGCAAGAACTGCCTTCACAATCAGTAGCATTTTACATTGGATTAAGCAGAGGCTAAATTTTGCCACTTTTATTCAAGTGATGTATCTTATAACTGGAACAAGAAAATCTCCTATAAAGAAAAACAACAGGTATGCCAAGAAGTCTATCCTGAAATAATTCAGAAATTGTTTAAAAATCCCCAGAATTCTTATATTCCAGCTCACAGTTAAAATGTTGAATCAAAATGGGTCATAACCTACAAAGTGTCAACATTTCAGCACTTTCTCAGTGATGTGCAGCCAGTATTTTAAGAAAGTGCTCCCACAAAATGGTCCTTCTTTAGCCTACGATAAACCTTGTGAACCAGAGCTACACGGGATTGCAGACACACAGGGTGAAGGTCCGGAAAACAGAATAATTTGTTTCCTTTTTAAACAAATACTTTGCAATCAAGAAATGGGGTACTTTGTCTAAATTGTTTATAATTTGTTCCTGTAAAACACAGCCTATCAATAGCATATCAGTGTTCAACATCTATCCTTTGAAATAGGGGCTCTGGGTGAAAAAAGACAAATGCAATAATTGAGGTTCTTCTGGTTTTTTTTTTCTTTTTAGTACTTATAATTTGGTGCAATTTCATCCATACTAAAGACAAATGACAAATCTTTTATAAGCCACATCTGGAAGAGGGTTGAACTCCATCAGATGCAAGAAGTCACCCTAAGCCTCCTATCTATTTAATAGCAGAATTTTATCAAGGGGATATTGAGGCATTCTCTCTAGCACAACAACATTACTGTCTACATCATGAATCTGCGACATATAATTAAAACTTACAGTACATAGGGTTATAGCTGGAAAATTGCTTTTCTCCAGAAATCGGAACAAATACAGTCCATCAGTAAAAAGTAATGATCATGTAAGTTCATTATACTGACTCACCCCTATTGTATGGTACTGACCTGATTTCTACAAGGTATTCGGTTCAAACCCTATGCATGTGTGTAATAGAACAGTTCAGCCTTATAAAATGCAATACCTATTAAATTGGCCATGTGAGAAAAGGGGCAGCTGTTTTAATGGTTAAGTTTAGTAGGACAATAAATTTATGCAGCAGAACTCGGAATTAGGGAGAGGTGACCAAGTTCACCCACGTTACCTTGTTTAACTTAGCTGCATAGATGGCCAACTCTTTTCAAATGTAAATTTTACACACATACATACATACACACACACTTCCAACATAGAAAAAGTATTTTACTGATCATATAAAGGCCTTGATTTTAATAGTGTCAATACAAAATGTGCATGTACAGCTGTGCACCTAATTTGCATTGGAATTATCAGAATTGTAGACATAATTTGAAGTAAACTGGTCACCCAACTGCTGGACTTATGCAATAAGCCTTTCCACTTTTACTGCGCCTAACAATGTTCATAAAGAACTCAAGTTAAGGAATTAAGCATCACAATACTCCTGTATTGTAAGTATAATCCCCAATTTATAGGTATGAAAACAAATTTAAATGACTTTCCCCTGGTCACATAAGAACTCTGGCTCAGTGTGCAACAGAACAAAGATATTCCATCCTTCAGTCTCTCAATTCAGCTATTCCCCCTCTCCCTCATCTTGGAAATTGCATGCTCAAATTAAGCCTCAACTGCAAAATGTAACTTTAATGCTCAGCTGTATATATGCACATTTTAAAATCAGGTCTCAAATATTTTAATGAAACGAATAAATTTGACTGAAACTTACTCTGTAGCAAAGACGTTATTTCATTCAGAAACAAAATTCTGAAACTAATGGTGAAAAAAGGTGTTCAACAAAGAAGAAGCTGAACAGTCAAATTCCTGCAGTGGAGAAATTCAAATTACATTTTCACTTACGGTCCATGGGCTGGATCTATAAAGTCTGGGCCATATACTCCTCTCAATTCACAGCAGATCTCCCACTGTTAATAATGGGAGGTTTATAAAAAGGATGAGGGTAGAATATGGCCCTTATACAGTAGTTAAATTTAAGCCCTAATCCTCCATGAAGATCCACTTGTTAATACTGTACATAGTTTCAGTAGAGTAACTCCAGATGGGAGTAAGGTGTGAATCCCAAAGCTGCACTGGGGCCTCCTCTTAAGTCACTGATTATATTCAGCCCAACTTAGTGAGAAAAAGTTATGCCTAGCAGTATTAGGACCACCACATTTCTGCCCATTACTTATTAGTCCATTTTCACATGTAATTACTCAACTTAAACATATATTTATGTTATCTGAGCAAATCAGGTCCTGGATTTCACAATTAAAGGTGAAGCAGACCAAGGTTAAAGTAAGAGGTACAACAAGCTGGGAACTTTTATGTATGTCAACTAGATTCACCACAGAAAAAATGGGTAGAGGGCCTCGAATATAAATTCAGAGATGTCACACCATTCTTAAGGGACTGCACAGAAGACACAGAGGTGATTGATTGAGAAGCTGAGAACATGGGTAGAGTAATGGACAACACTAAGTGTAACTGTGATGCTTTCTCAGGGTGTTCAGGAATGACAGTCACCTTGTTACCCTCTTGCCTTCAATTTGAGGGAGTCTTTCTTGTGGAAGCTGCATGTCAGCTCCCTGATACTACCGGCCCTTCAGCCACTCAAGCATTCACTCTGCAAGCACCTACTTTGCCTTCCAGGTTAACATCTGATGTACCCCAGTCCCCAAATCCTCCTAAGTGTCCCTCTGTAGTGTCCAGCTCCTGTTGCTGGACACTCACAGCCATTACCAGGTTCACTACTCAAGAGAATAGTACACACACCAGCTTGTCTGATTCAACAGAGTATCAGTTCTACTATAACACAGCATTGTAATCTATAGTAAAAAAACTAAATGTAATTTATTAAAGAACAGAGATTCAAATATTCAAATGAGTAGTGAGTAAGAATATTGGAAGCACAATGGTTACACATAAAGCACAAATATAGCACATTTATAAGAGTCTAATCATAACTTTAACAGGTTAAAATACTTGTCTAAAGGAATTTCTCACCTAAAGCAATCTTCTGACAACAAAAATTACTACACAACCCCAGGATGGGGGGACTGAAACCTGAGCCCACCCGTGCCCTGCAGCCCAGGATGGGAGGGCAAAAGCACAAGCCCCACAGCCCCATGCGGGGGGGAGGGGGGGGAAGAGGAAACTGAAGCCCAAGGACTTCAGCCCCAGGCAGGGGGCCTGTAACCTAAGCCCTGCCACCCAGGGATGAAGCCCTCAGGCTTCGGCCCCAGATGGCGGGGCTCACGCTTCAGCTTCGGCCCTGGGCCTCAGCAAGTCTAAGCAGCCCTGGCAACACCACTAAAACAGGGTCACGACCCACTCTGGGGACCCAACCCACAGTTTGAGAACCGCTGCTTTACAAGACCCTTTCCATTACTCCTGGGGGAATTCTGCACCATTGAGCATGGAAAGAATTCATGTCCCCCACAGACTGCGGTAGGAACTGAATGGAAATGGGGGTGCAGGGCCATATGGGGACAGCGGATGGGTGAGCGTGGAGGGCGGGGAGGATGGCTGAGCGTGGGTGACACAAAGGCGGGGGGTACATGGGGTGGCTGAGTGGGGGTGCAGAGACCCATGGGGACGGGGCAGATGTGCCTGACAATGGGAAAGGATAGAGGTCAGCCAGGGTCTGCATTAGGGAGGCTCCACAACTCCTGAACAATCACAACCCCCAAAACTCTGTTCCATACTTCTCCCATCCACACCCAATAAGCACTCCAGGTTCACTCCCAAGCTCCTTCCCAGCAATTACTTCCCTCATCCTCAGCTCCTCGGTTACACTGACTCCCCCAAGCCTTTCCTCTGATTCTGAGGGGTGTGGGAAATACATTTCTACACTGTAGTTTAAATGAATTACTCAGAGTTCTGTATTAATATACCTAGTAAGGAATCTATTTGTCAAAAAACATTTCCTGAATCTTTTGTTGTCTGTATTGTTAGACATACTCGTTGACAGGTATTCTGAAATAAATTACCAAAATAATTGAAACCGATGTGATTACATTGTTATGCTGACAAATATGCAGAATTTTAAAGTATTACGTGCAGAAATTTTTTTTTGGTAAAATTCCCCCAGGAGTAAGATAAATACGATTATAGCAATGTATTGGGTGCAGTGAGTTTCTCAGGCCTATTTGGAGTTGCTGACAGAGTAGTGAACCCTTTTTGCCATCTGGCACCGATGGGCCTCTGTATCACAGTATCAAAGGAGGATAAATAGGGAGCTGTGAAACAGCTTTGAAAGTGGTGACAAGAGATTTAAATTTGACTTGATAGGGATGAGTAGCCAGTAAAGATTTTTCCTCATCTACTGTAGGTCAGATTCTCCAGTTACGGCCCACAAGGGCAGAAAATGGCACACACAAAATGGAGAGGTGGTTTACTATTATGATTTTGACAGGAGATTAGATGATCTGGATCCTTAGTACGAAAAAAGTGTATCAAGCAAGGTGACACACATGAGCTTCTTGATGGTATCTGCAGCATCAAACCTTATGGTGATTTTCTGTAATGCAGCTGGTGTTGTTGAATGTATGTGGGCAGAATTACAATCGACATACAACTAGTTCTATAATTCTGACAGATTTTCTGAAACAATAATCCAAGTCAAAATTACTAATTACAAATAATGCACACCCTACATTATATATACACACCTAGTAACACAAATATCAGTGTTTCAAAATGTTCCAGACTGAATTAATACAAACAAAAAGCACATTACAATATAACCAACTCCAGGAAAAACAAATACACTAGGTAATACAGTCCATTGCAGAAATCTATGCACATTACTGCATCCACACCAATAGCAGGCTAGTTAGGAAAACCACACTGTGGGATCAGATTCCTACCCTTTTTGTAATGAGGTCGGTATGGGCCATGCATGTGATGGATACATAGTTAATGTATTTTGAAACCTTAAAACCAGCACGAAGCACCTCAGATTTATTAGAACACATAAAATTGAAAACACAGACTAGGCAAATACTTCTGTCTAACAGTTCATTCCCTGAATGACTTTAATATCACACTATGAAAAGAGGCCTTTGCAAATATTGCAATGTATGACAAAGAAAACAATTGAAGTTTCTGGATTTGTTTTTAAATGAAAGTGCAGTGCTTAGTCTGTCACTGGGAGCTAACATGATCACCCCAATTTTACTTTTTAATTAGCTAAGTGCCTGTCACCTCTACAGATGTTCACAAAATGATTTGTGAAATTCAGGGTTCAACTGACTTTATCAAGTACAGTACAATCCCAGTTTACTGAACTCCAGTTAACCACAGTTAGTTTACGTCACCAGAGGCCATATTAGTTGAGACTGCCAGCTGGCTTCACAACCTAGCCAGCAATAAAGGATATATTCAGCAAAGCCTTTCTGCAAAGCTGGCTGGTGGCTCTTCACTGAACTCCAGGGTTGGTGCCTGAAGCACAGCCTGTCAAAAGCCTTCTCTCCCTTTATCAAAATTATTGTACATGATCTGGTTTTAGGTGTCAGGGACCTTCAAATACACAAGGCTGTACTGTACTTCCTACAGTATGCTCATCATTTTAATATCTTTACATAAACCCTGGAAAATAAACTCTTTCTGAACAGATTTAGTCTTCTTGTATGTCAAAGTTTATCCATTTTCCACCTACACTTCAACAGCCTGAAATTAAGACAAGTTTGTTCATGAGTTTACTAGAAGCATAAATGTCATCTTCACTTTTCTGGGAATAATGTTTTCTAGGTAACACCTACAGCTGCATACTTAACAGACAGTGCAAAAGCGCACTTGTTTTTAGATTATGTAGAATCTACATTCATAGTTAAATTTTATTTCCATGGTGCTCATCACCATTCGATCCAAGGGCTTAATTTTTTAAGTTATGAACTGAATAAGGTATGCGTTAATAAAATGGAAAAATCTGCACAAAATTATAATATTAAGGAATGTAAAATGATACGCCTCAACCCTTAATTTGGGCATAGGGAACAGTTAGATAAAAAGGAAAAATTACTTCTGGAAAACCTTGCAGAAACCTGGGATTACCACATTTTATGAGCCATGTCTAATTTGTAGGTGGCACATCTGGTATAACAGATACCATGTACAAGCAGGGGGATATTTTCAGTAATAAGTGTTTTCCAGTGTTAAAATAAACACCTCAATACTTCAGATTTTGGCTCAGCTATTTCTCCGAAGGGAGGAAGGTAATTATCTACTTTAACAATTTGCAACTTATAAATCATCATTCAATTGACAAAGAATTTTTTTAAATACATAGAAAAAACCTCTGTTTGAAAGTTTATCTTATCTTGTTCATGTTCCCAATATTTCATGGTCTCAAACAGCAGGATGAAGAAACTGGTCAAAAACCCAGTTTTCAGTCTTCAACCCTGCATAGTCACATACCATAATTTACTAAAACTAGAACCTAATACAAATACATTAATTTTTACATGGTTTTACTGTAGTGAATACTTTGGGCATAATGGCTTCAACTGGTTACACAACAGGCATCTCTTTACTCACATGATGGGAATGGGGGGGGGGGGAAGAGAAGGGTCTGCCCAAGCTGCTCCCAGAAGCTCATTGGTCGTATAGAATAAGCCAGAGATTAGATGTTAATTCCACAGTGAAAGATCAAATGCTGGAACCTGCATATGTTATGTCAGATGGGCAGCAGGCTATTGAACAGACTCCTCTCTTCCCAAATACTGCATATTCAATGTTCCCCCCACACCTTTTATATTCCTCTAATGAAAGAGAAATGGGGAGTGTGGAACTTCAGCAACCCTTTCTCATCAACATAGCAATGATCAACAGGCACTCACGTAAACTGAATGTTGCTCCAGTCAGCACTGTTGTATACCTAGGGACAAGGCTCTTGTTTCAGTGACCAATACTGACTTCACAGAAAAATCCTTTATATTGCAGAGGTTTCCTTTTCCTCTCATTCTTCTCAAAACGTGACATGATTGCACACAATCACCAAAATTAAAGACTTGCATGCTCTCTGTACCAACTGGTTTCCATAAAAGTATTCTATATTCTTTTCTCACCACAAGATGGTCCTACCTAGGAGCATTCAATAGCTCATACCTATTACCATTATTAAATGTAACAAGATTTCCCTCCATTCTACCAGATATACCAAACACACTTTTATGACTACTTTCTCCTGTCTATTCCCAGTGTTTGTGCAACTTCCAAGTGCAGTAAAGTTTTTATTACTACCTTTCCTCTGGTCTCACCACCTTTTGCTTACAACAGAGTTTTAAGAGTCCATTATTTCATTCACTCCTCACAGTTCAGCTGATACCTCTTTCTGAGAGAAGCTTGTAGAAATGTGCCAATTTTCATTTGCAATATTACTACTATTTGTTGGTATTATAATAGCATCCAGTAGCTTGAATAAGGATGAGGACTCCTTTGTGAAAGGTGTTTTACAAACAGCATAAAAGACGGTCCCTACCCCAAAGAGTTTGGGCACACAAGTTGATATAAACAGCAGAGAAGCGAATGTGAACACATGGTGACAGACCAGCTATATTCATAATTTTCAGGTTTCAAGTCAGTTTGACTTTTGCAGAACAATAAAGGGGAGATGTAATTAATCTCTACACAGAGGGGTTTTTAAAAATGATTTACCCATTAGGAATTAATACTAATTCCAAGATATAGTTAGAACTGCTATAATAATGAGTATACCAATATAAAAGAAGTTTTAAGACAGCCTTGTGAAGAAACCCCCAAATGCAATGAGGCTGACAGAAGCATTCATTGTTCTTTGCCAGGTTGAGATCTATTGCATAGGAAAAGGCAACCTGTTTCTGGCTATTTGGACTCTCTCAAGCATTTTCAGTGATATTTTACACATCAGCTAACAATGGTCACAATATTTTCTATCTCAAAGTGCTTTAAAAACACAAAGTCAAGAGTCCTGCAGTTTCTGCAGGAGCTGTCAATAAATGCATTCTCTGCTGGTCACATTAGCCTGTGCCTCATCTACCCCAAACACCAAACTTAGCTAAACACTTGCAACAAAATACATATTATTACTATTAATGGGCAAATGAACAGACCACTACATGTAAAAAGCACTGGAAATAAAACATCTTACAATCATGTAACCAGGCAGACACACATTTCCTCAAAATGTGGATTTGCTATTAATTTTCAGTCTTTGTCAATGGATTCACAGCCATTAAGGAATGGCATCAGTTTTCATAGAAGATTTTCCTACATTCCATATATCTAATCTTACACCTACAGTACAAAGCAAATTGCTTGCTAGCACGAAGAACATTTTATATAGCACTAAACATTTTCTCTTTGGGCTGTTAAGCAAAACGATTACTTCATTTCCTATTCATCAATAGGGAAAAAAGTTTTATAGCATGAAGTAGAGTATCTATGACAAAGCGTTCCATAATCAGTCTCCAGTGGCAGGGCTACAGCACATGGTTTTGTGGGAGATGGAATCCAAGAATAAACTTGAATCCCTAGGCTCAGGGTCAATGCTAGCCAGTTGGACACACTAGAAAGATGACCTTCTCTGTTTGAGACAATTGTTTCTTCATACAAGCAGCATTAGAAACTGAAACTGGTTATGGAAGCATTTTTAGTGTGTGGGGCTCCTTTTAAAATAGTAAGTTCCTTGGAGAAGAAGCTTCTATTATATACACATACTTACACCAAACTCACACCACATTATTTGACAGTGCCTCCTTATATTTTGTTCCCTGTCAGTGCTCAAATAAAAAAAGAAACATGCTCCAGAAGAAGCAATCACTACTCTTAGAGCTACTGAGTAACCCACAGGAAAAATAGCAGCTGAACAGTCAAAGAAAGAGGTTAAAATAAAAATAGAAAGAAAGGTGAAAAGAGATCATTAATGTTCTGCTGATTTTGCAAAACCTTATCTTTGGCACTCGTACTGTATTCAACTGAAAATTCTGAGAGTCCTTGCTACTGCCACAGGAAAAATCCCACTCATTCAATTGCTTTTTCAAATCCTTTGGCCTAAAGTGATTATTTCATCCCTCATTTTTCAAAACAGATGGACATATTGTGATGGAAAATTCTAAACATTCCTCTAGCATTGACCCTTACTAACCTGATAGGGAATAATTTTTAGTAGACCATATCACATGCATTCTGTATGACATCAGCTACCACACAAGATTTTAATACGCATTAAGCAGGTGGCCACCAGCAATTTCTTTTTTATCTCACATCTGGTATGGTACTCCATATAAGGTTTGAAGGGTTATTTTTATATACATAAAAGGAAGAACTGATTTGCAATATTTCAAGTAAAAAATATTTTTAGAACTGCTGTATCTAATTCTCTCTTAAAATCCTAAAATTATTGTAAAATGCTATTCTTTCCACTCCACATATAGTACTTGTTCGATGATGTTAGGCTTCTTTGGTAAAAGAAAAATAAAATCTAACAGATGGCTTATTGAGATGACAAAGCCTTTTCTGCAAAGCTTTACATTTCTCAGCTGTATGTTTTTGACAAAGTTATTTGGAGATCAAGGGCACTAACTTAATACATTGAAGGGAAAAAAAGCCAAGGAAATTAAGAAAATAGATGCAAGGCTGAGGAGTCATCTCTTCACCACTAGAGCTGGGATGAGGTCCATATTTAACCACTAGACACCCACAGCTGGCCTGTGCTAGCTGACTCAGGCTCACAGGGCTCAGGCTGCAGGCTGTTTCACTGCTGTGTAGACGTCTCGGCTCAGGCTAGAGCATAGGCTCTAGGATCCTGTTGGGTGGGAGGGTCCCAGAGCTCATGTGTTCCAGCCTGAGCCTGGAAGTCAACAGAGCAATGAAACAGTCCTGCAGCCCAAACCAGAGTTAGTTGGCACAGGCCAGCCACAGATTTTTCTTTGCTGTGTAGACATACCCTGAATGAGATGTTACTGGTATTTAAAAAAAAAAAACCTTATCAGACATATATTCACATCCAATGCCAACACGAAGCACTTCAACAACAGATTGTAGGCCTGACTGAATTACTTATACTTGCTTTTACACTGGTGCATTAACTACCTACCTTGTTTCAAGTGCAGCCACTTCTGATTTTCACAAGTATGAGCAGAATCAAGTTCAGTCTCTCGCTGGAAAACCAAACTCCATGGCAACACTATATATATATATATATGTATGTATGTTTAATTACCTGATCCAGCAAAGCAACAACTTAGTATTTTTAAACAACATATCACTGGTCTAAATACTATAAACTCTATGCTGTTGTTCACCATTCAAGGGTAAACTACAGTATAAATGTCGAGACCACCTTCCAGAACATTACCTGGTTTTGTAATAACCATTCCAAGTCAGAAGATACCTTTGTTTACTTTAACCAATCTATTTCTTTTAAGAGTTATCAGAGTTAAAAGGTGTTTAAATTAATTATAACATTTGTGAAATATGTTGATTTAAAAAGATGAGCCAAGAGTACAAATATAAAGAATATCACCCCAAGCAACAGAACCTTATCTGAAAGTTATGAGGTTTTGTTTTTTAAATAGTCAGTTAATGAAAACTTATTTTGATAATTGCATCTATTTTAGGTTTTTCTTTTTAATCATTTAACAGGTTGGAAAGTGTGAGAGCCTGGTGGGATCAACCCTACACATAAATCCACTCTACTTTATACCACTCTTCTATGCTCCTTGTGTGATATTCTAAACGAACAATAACGTGTTACTAAGTAGCTTTTTTCTCACACAGTATCACTGCACAGATTTAAGTGTAAAACTTTAGCTGTGTAAGTAGCTCTACCTAGGTATTTATTCAGCAAATTTTTCTGATGGAAGGAGAGAGTTCAACATACAGCTGCACAAAACAGGGGAAGGGAAAGCAAAGCAGACACAAGTGATCTCTAGAATCAGCTTTAAGATTGTTGGTAGAACCAATATGAATATTCTTCAGCCTGCACAAGTCAGTCATCTCCCTACCCCATCCCATTTCAAAAAACAACCCCTCCACCCGCACCTCATATGAGTTGATGTCACCAGCCTTTTTGACTGAGGGAGATGTGAAACCATGACACTGCACACCCATGTCCACTGAAGAATACTTCAAGCGTTGGCAATTACCAAATAAACAACGGGCCTCTACGCCTCCAGCCAGCAGTGGTTTGTGTAGGCATACATGTGAGCTGTACTTGATTTTATTTGATTCATACTGCTGTCTGCTCTGGATGTATAGTTAAACTTAACGTAAGTGCTCAAGAGAGCTGTTCAATTTCTTTCCCTCAAATGGTGCACATTTGTCAAGGACATATAAAAAGCATAAATAAAAGATAAATTTCCCCCTTCTTCCATATCTTTATCCCCTTTCTCTTCTTTAATCCCTGGCACATTCTGTCTCTCTCTCTCTCTACATGCTCTTCATTTTTTTCCCGTCACTCTCCTCCTTTCTTTGAAAAGTAGCATCTCCTCTTTCCTTCCTCATGGCTTTCATATTCAATGCATTGTCACATTATAAGACAACTAAAATGTATTAGTGTTAGTTTGTTTACATGGTAAAGTATCTGGTCAACAGAGATGTTATGCATTTACTCCTGGAGAAATTCTGAGCCACTGTGCACATGCAAAATTCACGTGCCATACATAATTTTTTTTCCCCCCACAGAAAATACATTCTTCTGGACAGGTACTGCAATTACTCCTTTCACACACCAGGGGCTGCTATGGTGCCAGAACAGAGAACAGCGGCTCCTGGGCAAGAGCAGCCCAAGCTGTGAATAGAGAAAAGAAAGAAGCTGCCTTCTTCACAGTGCCCTGTCCTTGGGGCCAGGTCAGGAGACATGGGATATGGGGACGGACAGACAGACAACACAGGGCACAGACAGGAGTTCAGAAGGAGGGAACAGATTGGGATGGGGGCTGAATGGTAGTGGGGGTGCACAGAAATGGTGACTGGTTGCAGGGACACATGGGAACAGGGGAGGAGGAGGAGGAACACGTGGGGATGGGGTAGCTGACTGAGGGGCGCAGGGCCACATGAGGATGTGGTGCAGGGACACATGGGGGAGGTGGGGTGGCTGAGTGGGGGATGCGGGAACACATGGGGACAAGGGAGGGGTGGCTGAGTAACGGTGCAGGGACACACGTGGACTGGGGAGATGTGCCTGACTGAATGAGAGATCCTAGGGGTCAGCCAGGGTCTGAATGGTGCAGGCTCCCTAACAATCCTTCCCTACCCCTCAAAAAAACATATTCCATACTTCTCCCATCCTACACCCAACAGTGCTCCACATTCACACCCAGGCTCCTTCCCAGCAATTACTTCCCTCACCTTCAGCTCCTCTGTTACCCCCTCATTCCCCCAAGCCCCTGCACTGCTTTTGAAGGGTGCGGAAAATACATTTCTATATTGCAGTTTAAATTATTACTCAGAGTTCTGTATTAATATACCTAGTAAGGAAAAATATTTCCTGAATCTTTTTTGTTGTCCGTATTGTTACAGACATACTTGCTGATAGATATTTTGAAATAAATTACCAAAATAATTGAAACTGGCATGATTATATTGTGTTTGACAAATAAAATATGCAGAATTTTAAAATATTGTGCACCGAATTTTTAATATTTTTGGTACAGAATTTTAAATTTTTTGGTGCAGAATTCCCACAGGAGTAGCAATTGTGAATGGGAGAGGAGATGGGCCATGCAATCACAAATAGGAGGGGAGGCATCCACTGAATTGTGATCACTGTTTTAATGTATATTTATAGGGTTGGGACTTTTTATGTTTTAAAATGGACCCTTAAACATATTTGCCATGTATATTGTAAAATAATACGATCAATAAAAAAATCAGTTTAGGTTTACAAAGAAAACATCTGGAGGATCATCCATTTCCAACAGTTATAAGTAGCAAGAACAATGCTAGTAAATTCTTTTGAAAAAAACATGAGGTGCAGCATTTTACAGCAACCCTGGGGATCACAAAACTGTAGTAGGGGAACCCTCATTTTGTACACACTTTTCTACAGTTCATGGCATTTCAGGCTAAATGGTACAAAGTGTGATAAATGCAAGTCTTCCTGTGAATGCAAACAGATTTTAATATTTTAACTATGGGTACAAGTGAAAATAAATTAGGGCACTGGGATTTAGGTAAACAACAATTCACTGTGTGTTTTTTTTTTATTTTTATTGCTTAAGGCAAATGTCACACAATCTTTGAAAGTTGTAAACTTTAAAAACATTGAATTAATCTGAAGCAATATTCATCTTTACTTTTTGACTTTTTGGCAGAAGAACACACAAAAATCAATATATTTAGCCAGATACAGTGCTCGAACAAGTGCTGTGCACCATTCCCCACATAATCTTGCCAACACACTTCATTCCTGATCTGCAATTATTCATGATGTTGTAATTCTGAGTCTCTCTTTAACAGAGAATGTAAAGCATACAATACTGTGACAGAATATAAGGCAGTTCTGATACATGCAAGAGAGAGACTAAAATGAAGCCACTAAGTGCACTTCCTTTCAGTCCAAAGCAAAGATTTTAACTCCAGTTTCCAATAATGAAGATGGACCAAAATCCCAGCCTCTGCACACAGCATGACTTCCTCCATGACTGGGGGAAAGATTCCTCCCACCCAACTCCATCCACCCAACTCCATGCCATGGAACATTAAACATAACCAGCCTGCAGATCCTATTTTACTCCAACAGCTGGAGTAGCCTCTATGTGCATCTCCTGATGCAATATTAATGGCTGATGGAGCTCCCCCTCCCAAAAAATACATTGGTTCCACTGTCCTCCAATCAGTCCCAACTCCCAAATTCCTAGTGTGCCTGGGGCAAGCAGGCAGCTCTCTTGGAATCGAGATTTGCTGCATGTGGAGAGTAGTTATTCTCTGTCTGTGAGGTAGAGCAAGATTTGGAAAACCCGCACACAGCCTCCAGTCTGCAGTGAAACTTCACCACTTCCACTTCAAGTAGTGCCTTTTCAGCTATGGATAAAGTGGGCAGAATTCCCCAATTAGCACAATATATCATCTGCCATTTATGGAGTGAGCTTCCCAACCAGGGTCCACAGACTTGCACCAGCTGAGCTCTAAAAATATCTCTGCTGATGTTGGTTTGACATTGCAGCTCAGGCTGGAGCACGAGCTCTCAAGCCTCTCCCCACCACCAGGCTCCAGCCCAAGGTGCAACATCTACATAGCTATTTTTAGAGAGCTAGCAAGAACCTTGCTAGCATAAGTCTGTGGACCCAGGCTGGGAGGCTTGCTCCTAGATGTAGATATGCCCTCGGGTATCCTCTTTACATAAGATATTTGAATACCTGACAGCTATATTTTCTTATTGTTATTTAAATCAAGCAGCCCGGCTTCCGTTTTCTTTACAGGTTCCTCTTTACCAATGCAAGAGTTATAAAACAGAGGGAAGATTACATAATTAAAAAAACACAGGAGAGAAACACAAATTATGTGATCTCTCCAAGATATATGGAAAGGTTAAATACAAGTTGCAATTTGGCCATTTTCTCGGAATGTTTTGTTTTCAAAAGTTTGGGAAGCTTAAGGAGAGGGAGGTGTTGGTTTAACATTAAAGCCAAACGCAACTGAGTAGAAAACAATTTTCTAAAGGATTAATAAACACAAATAAAGATACGTTGGATGCAGATGAAAGACATTTTCTGGAAGCTTTTAGACACTTTTTAGAATAGCCTAAATTTTCACAGAAATCATGAGTAAAGTGGACTGGGATCACAGTGTTCAAGTAACTGTTGTCTAGGGCAGTGCCCTTAAAAAAAAACCTCGGAACTAATTTCTACACTGACTTTCATCCTATGTAATTTCACAATATATAATGGAATATGAAACTGCATTAAAAGCTGTAGCATGCACTGGAAAGATCTGTTCAGTTAAACCAGGGATGGCCAACCTGTGGCTCCAGAGACACATGCCGGCTCTTCAGAGGTTAATATGCAGCTCCTGGTATAAGCACCGACTCCGTGGCTGGAGCTACAGGCGCCAACTCTCCAATGGGAACAGGGGGTGCTCACGGCTCAACCCCTGGCTCTGCCACAGGCCCTGCCCCCACTCCACCCGTTCCTGGCCCTGCCCCTGAGCCTGCCATGCACTCGCTCCTCCTCCTACCCTCCAGAGCCTCCTGCACGCCATGAAACAGCTGATCAGGAGGTGCGGGAAGGGAGGGGGAGGCGCTGATCGGCGGGGCTGCCGGTGGGCAGGAGGCGCTGGGAGCTGATGGGGGACTGCTGCCATATTACTGTGGCTCTTTAGCAATGTACATTGGTAAATTCTGGCTCCTTCTCAGGCTCAGGTTGGCCACCCCACCCCCCGAGTTAAACCTTTGTATCGCTGCTGAGGTTATAAACAATGGATAACATGCAGTGCCAATTAGGATAGTGTTCGCTACGTAAACACCTCTCCACTGAGAATTAGACCTAGACAATCAAATAATTTCAAAGCAAGTTTAATACCCTCTAGATTGTAATGTCTTCTGATCACTACCAACCTGGGGTGTAAAGGTGTATCCCTTAACCAATCTCACATGAGTTGGTGAGCTCACTCAAAGTCATAATGGACCAGTGTCCACAAGAGAAAACAACAACAACAACTCTGGAATGGGATTTTCCTTCTTGCCATTCACACCATCTTTCTGTCCTCCTCATCTACCATATTCATCTCAGTGAGGTATAAACTTCATATTATGTAAATGGTCCCAATTAGGTTAACACAGGCAATTTCTCTTTTCCTCTGATTTTGTAAAAGGAAGGAAATTAAAGCCAGAAAATGTTTATGCATAGTGCTGCATACATAGATAAATCGCAAAAAGTCAGCAAGTGCAAATAAGTTGAGGTTCCTTCCAACTAAGTTGAGGTTCCTTCATTCTGAAAGGCTGCTCTGGTTTATAAGGCTAGCTACAAAGCTTAATATGCACAATTAGTCTTGTATGACATATGGAATAAAACATAAGACTGTGCAATGCAGCCAAGCTAGCCTTGCTGTTGGGACCACACTTTTTGCATTCTCTCACTTTGTTTTAACTGTGCAGCCTTAACTGCACACTAGTTGCATTTCATGAATGATGAGTTCTCAAAACACCCCTACTTATTCATACTAAAACAAGAAATTACATAAGAACTCCTAGCATCAGGGTAATGTAATGTAGGGAAGGAGTACAATGTAGGATAATTGCTCTGCGCAACAAAATAGATATCTATTTTTCATGATCCTTTGGAAACCTCAAACCTGCCTCCGAAATATTCAGCAACCCATAAAACTGGGCCCCCTTTTATTAACTGGAAGAAAACCTACTAACTTTACACAAAGTAAGAAGGAAGAGGCACATAGTTGGATTCCAATTCCATGAAAAATCAAACACACAAGGTACGTGACAGCAAAATAGGGATGTAATTGTTAAGAACAAACCCTGAGTGTTTCAAACAGGTGGAAAGAGGCAGGGAAAATTAACCCAAGGATAAATGCTTGTGGAGATGACAAATCCAAATCCAAAATCTTTCAGCAAGCATGTAATTAAAAACATTGGTGTCATGGAAAGATGACTGGGAATGGCACAGAACCAAATCGGAGCCAAGAACATCCGAATTCTTGGCTTTCCTACCAGCATCGAAAGAAATGACTCTTGGCTCTATTACAAAAACTTTTGCACAATTCTTAATTATCAATATGGAGGACAGCCCCTTCTAATGTCAAATGATGCCCTGGAGTACCAATGAGCAAAAAATAATCAGGAGATACTGTACCTTTAGAACTGTCTTAACCAATAAGGGACAAACAGGCTACTGTTGAGGCTTGTTGGATAACAGCAGGAGGACCTGTCAAATGGAAACAGACTTTTTCTGTTCCCTGATCTAATATGCATCACCCAAAGCGGGTGCAAAATTAGAAAATCCTTCTGGAGTGAGAACATGGAAGCAGCTGTCCTGAATCCAGGAAAGGGAAGTATTAAACACACATTTTTCTGAGAGAAAAGACCTGCAAATAAAAAAAATACAAGCCTTGCATGTAAAATTATAAAACTGAAGAAAAATGATAATGACCCAAACAATGAGGAAGATGGCTGGATGTGAATTGGTGGTTTAAAAATCTTCAAAGGGTGCTTCCCACCCCCTCCAATAAATATGTAATTCTAGTGTTTTACAATAATCAGGTTATTTGTAGTGAAGCTGTAGCCTTGTTGGTCCCAGGGTATTAGGAGAGACAAGATGGGTGAAGTAGTGTCTTTTATTGGACCAACTTCTGTTGGATTCTTGTCTCAATAATCAAGTTATACAATCATACCCTACATGCACGTTAAATTATTTGTAGAGTACACTCAAGAATATTAAAACTTGCTAGGGTTTTAGTAATCAGTAGTTTTTAAAATGATGTACCTCTAGACATTCAACTGCAATGTCCACTCTGTTTACACACATTTCTTTCTTACATGGTGACCTTGCCCTGTAACTCTAAAATAGAACCATGGGCCAGCAATTATCCAGGGACCTTTCTCCCTCTTTCCATTATTATTTTGCATATATCAGATGTTCCTCTAGTTGCACTTCACTGAACATTTTATTAAGAACTCTAAAGAGAATACTAAGAATAAACTGGAGGTTTAGGGGCAATATCCAGTAAAAATGCACATTTTCGGTACATATAAAGTAAAAGTTATCCCTTTTGCCAGCCATGACATCATTTTCCTGCTCATTAACTTGAACATTTATGGAGGGGGAAAAAAAGACAATACTCTGTGAAAAGGATGAATAACTCTGTGCAATGCATAAAAAATGAAGAACTTGGAACTGCAAAGTGACCAAGTCCTTTATCACGTAGAATCATGTAACTGTGGAAGACCACAGTTACAAGCAGGAATGAGGCAGAGTTTGGGTATATTTTAGTACTAACTAGAATTCTAGAACAGATGCTGTAGATTCAGTTCAGTGTATGAACTGGTAATCTAAGCTTTAAATTTGACTAAAGGAATCTGTCTCATGTAATTTAAAAAAAAACCAGTCAGAGTTAACTAGCCTTGTCTGCCCCTAAACAAGAACCCCACACTTTAACTGTCACCTTCATGACAGTTATCACTATCAAAGAACAAGGCACTCTGCAAACAGGGTAGAAGACAAAGTTGGATTTGTGGAGTTTACAGTCTAAGGGCCTAGGTCCTGCAAGATGTCTATGGGGGAAAAGGGAGGGGAAGGTAGGAGATCAGTGGAACTATTTATGGAATGCCTTATCTACACAGACAGACAAAGATGCTTTTTAAATCCCAGCTGAGTTTAGGCTATAACTTGACAGCTCTAATGATCTAAAACATAGCAAACTATGTCTACATGAGTGTTAAAGGAGGTTTTTAGTCATGTTAAGATGACTATTGAAAGACACACTTTTTGCCTACGTAGATAGAACCATAGGGAGAGCTACTGCAAGTGTCTCCAAGATTGTGCCTTAAACAGGTAAGCACAAGGGACAGGATGTGACAGAAACAGTGCACTTGTATGGCATAGTCTTGCATAGGTCATCTTAGTTCCACAATTTGTTTTACCTTCTTTTCAAGTTTTCAGTTACCTATGCAGGGAAGGCAATAGTTACAGGCTTTTGGGAATAAGTATGTTTTAGGACAGGACTTAAAGGAGGTGAAGCTAAAGGCATGATAGAGGGCAGACAGAAAGGGGTCTCCATGTATCTGTAGATCACTCTTTCTCTCCCAATCTAAAAATTATCTCTTTTGAACTGCTGCTTCAGTTTCACTTCACTATCAGTTTCCCAGAAGTGTCAACAACACATTATTGTATACACCTTTCGTTGTTGATTCTCTTTAAATAAAATAACTGCAACAGAGTTTTAAAATTTATTTCAAGTCCTAATCACCTCTCAAAATCAGAAGCACAAGTGAAGTCACAATTTGGTGAATTTCATGCTATGTGAACCCAAAAGGGCATTAAAGAAAAACTCAAATGAGATCCCAGCAATGCAGAGGATTTTTTCCCCCAGGGCTTTTTAAACCATTGAGCACTGTTTATTTTGACTTGTCATTTTAATTATATATCCTTATTTACCAGGTATATGAGAACAATTTAGTTCTCTCTGCTCCTACACTAAAATTCACTATCCTGCTGTGTGAATAAAGTCATGTGTCCTGTCCACAGCTACTGCACCATACTGAGTGTTTTAAGTTCATTCTTCCCATTATATATGAGTGGAGTATGTCCTACAATAGCATTTTTATTAGTGATATAGATATATATACACACACACAGATCTTCAGGCATTTAATATAGATCATATGTTGCACTTATACACATGAAAACCAACCCTTCTACAACATAAAACATTACCGATAGCAACTATAACATTTTAAAGAATAAAACTATAAGTTCACCACATGTGCCTAATTAATATTCTAACTTTTTTTGACCAAACTACTCCAGTCAATAAAAGCGTGCTAGACCTATTTCTTTATCATTTCTTGAGTGCCCCAGGCCTGTCAAATATGTCCCTACAGTACATTACTTGTATCACTATTCCAGCTACATCCTTAAAAATAATGAGCCCATGCTAAATCATACAATCCCACACATGCTAGTGGGGCCTGAGAGTGCAAAGGATAACCTGTTCGGGTGACTTGGTGATGGATCTTCTTGACTAACAGACAAAAACTCTGGAATGGGACTTAAATTGCAGTACTGATGATCATTATAAATTTTAATTTAATAAATAATGAAAAAAATAGTAAAAAAAATTTAAATATTTTCCAAGGATACAGTAACACCTAATGTAAAACCATAAAAGCATTACTGATTAGTCTAAATATCTAAACAAATCTTTATTTTACAATTAGTCTAATACCCTTCAATTTAAGGTACTTAAAGGTGTATGCACACTTTGTGTGTTACTATAGTACATTTAAATTTATGCCAACGATAATACAGTGTGTATATTAATATATGTAAAACATCAATACAAGCCATCTGGAGAGCTAATGAATAATCAAGGGATTTCAAATTAAACTACAGATTTTTCCCTTAGAATCTTTAGGACAACACTGTCAAGTTCAATCTATTCACTTAAACTCCAGAATCAATTTTTCAAACTTTATGACAGGTCTAATAGTTTCCACCTGTTTCTTTTGCTTGACTTTTGACTGGCACGTTACCAGCCAGGGTGGAAATGTAGACAAAGACCTCTATTAGGCTCCGGCTGTTTCTCTACTGTGAGGTCACTCAGCCATTAAATTAGTTCCAGCCTACTTTCTCCTTCTATGTCTTAATTTTTGGTGGATATGTAGGTTCAGGGGAGTGAGAAGGAAGAAAAACTAAGGTTCAACTTGTGGAAAAGGTAAAGGAAAACCTCAAATCATCTTACATTCTGAAACTTCAATGGCATACTTGTGATCAACAATTTGTCATATTTATTAATTCATCATAGTTTAATGCCTATGAAGTGACTTCTATATCACCTTTTCAGTCTACTTAGATTTAACAAATTTTAAGAGCTATCATTTCTAGAGTTTGAAACATTTATTCTAAGGATAGACACCTTTCTGCATTTGTTGCACAGCTAAAGAACTCAGGCCGCAAATAGTATTACGTAGAAGTATAATCATTGAAATAAAGGCAAGTTGAAATACTTGTGCAAAGCATTCGTTAGATCATGACAAAAAAAAAAAATCAAGAGCTTTCATCGGATAAAGTTTCTTGAAAGTGCCAAAAACCAGTATCTGCAGTTATAAAACTTGTCTGTTTATGCAAGCCTGAACTGAAACACACACTATTTTTAATGGAACTCTTAGCATTATCAGGGTTTTCCATGGCTACTTTTTTTTTTTATTGCAAGCAAGGAGATCCTTTTTTCTGAGATTTCCCTTTGGCCTGGACCTCCAATAAAACCTGCTTCCAGGAACTGTTTTTTTGGTTTTGTTTTTTGGTTTTGTTTGTTTGTTTTACTTAGGACTGATGGCTAAAAGAAAGTAATACACTACATGTTCTACTGACTTCATAATGACTCATTGGGAATCTGTGCTAAGTACAATATACACTTGATTTATTTAGATTATGTTTTCAATTAAAGACACCAGAATAGTTCTCGAATAGACACTTGTGAATGGCTGGCTTTTAAAGCCTCAAAGCGCTTCACTGAATTGCAAGCTGCGTATGTATAAGGAATATATCACCGACTACAACAATGCAGCCACAATAATACCAGCCACACTCTTCAAAACATATACCGTAGCTAATTAAAAAGGCAGCTTCCAGTAGGCAGAATTTAATTGCCCATACTAGAATTGGGGAGGACACCCTTCTCCAACAAAAAGCTATTTAATGATGAGGACTTCTGTTCTACATCTCATCTGAAAGCCAACACCTCAAATAGCATCATTGCGAAGAAAAGTCCTGTAGATCCAGCCCTGTAGACACTTAAGCATATGAGTAGTTGACTAAATTGACACTACTCATGTGGGTCAAACATGCTGTTTTCCCAATCTCCCTCATCAGTTATTCTCTTAAATCCTCCTTGGTCAATGCTATGAGTTCAGGATTACCTGCAAATCTAAGGTTATTCACTGTCCTCACAAACAACATGACTCGTCTTGTTTCATATCTCAGTGCTACAGCCATTCCATTATTGCTTCCAGTACTAACTCAAAGGTCTGCTTGTATTTAAGGGACGAATTCTACTCCTTTGGTCCAGGATGCAACGCCCCACCTGATGGCTCAACACTCCTTTACAGCAGCTCACACACTCTTGGACAAGAGGGCTACTGGCCCATTTCCACACACGAACGATTAGCATTGCTACGGAGCTGAAAGATATATCCTTACAGACTGGAGGCATTGGTGGGAAAGAGTCTAACTCATTAAGTAAAGTCAGGAGTCCATCGTACACCTGCTGCCTTGATCACAGGCTCAACAGGCTATTTTCTGGCTCGACCAGAATTGCCACAACCATGCACCACGCTGTGCTGGTTTCCTCCCAGCATTGCAGACAACTCCTCATATGGTGGAAGACTGTCCCCAGCCTCATATCTGGAGGGCAATCTACAATACCTAGCCTCCCTTGATAGAGTGGCCATCCTATGGTTACAGAACCTAGACATCAAGACAAAGGATAGACACAGTGACACAGAACAAAAAGGTTTAAAAATGAACAAATCCATGAAGCTGGTTGTGATGCTGGTAAACCAAGTGCCAGCTCTGGCCAAGGCTGCAGGTGTTAGCTAAGAACTGACAAACTCATAGCTGGAAATCAAACTAGCTCACCTGTATGTTAGTTTTGTTCAAAACTGGCATTAGTCTTATAAGAATATATTTATTGTTTAGACTATGAAATGCATGTAAGTAGCTGCATGCACTAATCTCACTTGTAATGCCTGTATGCCATGCTATAAGGAAAAATGTAAGTTTTACTTTATAACTTTGAAAATGTTTGCTCTGAACATGTGAATCCAGGCATTGGAATTGTCCCCTGCACCTATTAAGGAGGCCAATCAAGATTAAATGGGCCATTAAGAAACATCAAATTAGCCTCTTACTCCACCTTTTCATGTTCTCTGTATGTATGTATATATCTTCTTACTATATGTTCCATTCTATGCATCCGATGAAGTGGGCTGTAGCCCACGAAAGCTTATGCGCAAATAAATTTGTTTGTCTCTAAGGTGCCACAAGTACTCCTGTTGTTTTTTTTTTGTTTTTCAAAGGATTGGTGATTGGCCCTATCACGCCTTGGAAATGCTACATGCAAGAGAGCTCATCTCCTGGACTGGAAGGCCAAATGCAAAAGATAAAACAGGATCACAAGAAAAATCTGTCTGAACTCTCACAGGGCAAAAGACACTAAACTAAGGCCAGGTCTAGACTACACACTTATTTCAGTATAACCACGTCGCTCATAGGTGTGAAAAACTCTCACCCTGAGCGATGTAGTTATATACCAACCTTAACACACCCCCACCTCTGGTACAGGTAGCACTATATCAGCAGGAGAGCTTCTCCCACTGAGATAACTATGGCCTCTCATGGAGATGGAGTAACAATGCCAATGGGAGGGCTCTCTCCCATTGATGTACAGCGTCTTCACCAAAGCACTACAGCGGAGCAGT
Source organism: Lepidochelys olivacea (assembly GCF_965140295.1). Classification (NCBI taxonomy): domain Eukaryota; kingdom Metazoa; phylum Chordata; order Testudines; family Cheloniidae; genus Lepidochelys; species Lepidochelys olivacea. The sequence goes on along the minus strand of NC_140411.1, from coordinate 164,066,477 downwards.
TAAGGCAGAGATCCCTGGCAGTTACTCCTGGGTCTCCCCGGAAAGACATTTTGAATTGACAGATAGCTACAACTCTGTCACTTTTAGGATATAGATTGAAACTCATTTGTGTGTATATGTTTGCTTGCATTAACCTATATATAACACACTTACTTCTTTTTCCAAGTTAATATGCCTTTAAATAGTTCATTACAGGATTGGCTACCGGCAATGTCTTTAATGTAAGACTTAGGGTGCCAATTGATCTGGGGTAAGTGACTGGACTGAAAGCAACCTAAATATTTAGTGGTTTTCAGTGTAAATGACCATTTATAATTAAGTCCAGCTTGCCTGGGTGACAAGATAGACTGAGAGTCTAAGGCAGAGGTGGGCAAATTACGGCCAGCCAGACTGTCCTGCCTGGCCCCTGAGCTCCCAGCCAGGGGACGCTAGCCCCCGGCCCCTTCCCCCCCCCCCCCCCCGTCTTCTCCTCCCCTGCAGCAGCAGCACAGCTTGCGCCTACCCACCTCCCAGGCTTTCCCATAAGCATGTCCTGCCACTCTGAGCGGCATGGTAAGGGGGCGGGGCGAGTGCAGGTTGGATACGGGGCAGGATGTCCCAGGGAGTAGTCAGGGGGTGGTTGGATGGGGCAGAGGTTCGGGGGTGGGGGGGCAGTCAGGAGACAGGGAGCAGGGGGAGGTTAGGTAGGGGGTGGGGTCCCGGGGAGGGTCAGGGGGTCCCGGGAAGGGGGGGGAACAGGGAGCAAAGGGGGAGGGGTCCTGGGGGAGCAGTTAGGAACGGGGGTCCCAGGAGGGGACGGTCAGGGGACAAGGAGTGGGGCAGGGGCTTGGATGGGTAGGGGGGCCTGTCAGGGGGCAGGGGTGTGGATAGGGGTCGGGGTAGTCGGGGGACAGGGAACAGGGGGGGTTGGATAGGGGGTGAGGTGCCGGGAGGCGGCAGTCAGGGAACAAGGAGCACGAGAGGTTGGATGGGTCAAGGGTTCTGAGGGGGGGCAGTCAGGGGTGGGAAGTGGGAGGGGGCGGATAGGAGGTGGGGATCAGGCTGTCTGCGGAGGCACAGCCTTCCCTACCCAGCCCTCCATACCATTTCGCACCCCCGGGCCAAAAAGTTTGCCCACCCCTGGTCTAAGGGGACTGTCTGTGACTCCACGGTTAAGACGGTTATAGTGATCCAGGAGTCCACATTTGTTATTGGATTGGTGAAATCTAATTGTAGAACATACCACTAGTTTGGGGTGTCTGACCTGTTTTTGACAGTCTGCCTTGAAGCAGGCACTCATGGTTGTGAGCCACTCCAGACAGTGTGACACTGATACAAACCAGAAAGTGGCGGAAAGACTTCATTCAGTTCCATCATCGTGCTGAGCTGATATGACCAAAGACAAATGTGGGTTAACAAACTCAAGTTCCCCAGGGGTCTGCAGGATCAGGGCCTAAGTTTGGAATCGGAAAGAAAAGTTACATTTATTGGAATGCCACCACCACTTCCTGCAACACCTTGATCTTTTTCTTGAAGATCTTAAATACTGACCAGGGCTGATCCTACTTAACGTGATAGCTAATGAAATCCCAACTGTAGTTTGAGCAATACAACACCTAACATTCAAAAGTGAAGATACTCCTATTGTCATTGCATCATCTGAAACAGATGTCAGTGCATATGTATAGAATCACAGAAATATAGGACTGGAAGGGACCTCGAAAAGTCATCATGTCCAGACCCCTGCACTGAGGCAGGACTCTACCTACACCATACCTGACAGATGTTCTTAAAAACTTCCCTTGGAAGCCTATTCCAGAGCTTAACTACCCTTACAGTTAAAAAGTTTTTCCAAATATCTAACCTAAATGTCCCTTGATGCAGATTAAGCCCAGCTCTGTTCTCATTATAACAGCACTTACCATACTGGATGACTTATCAGGTCGCCCCTCAGTCTTCTTTTCCCAAGACTAAACATGCCCAGTTTTTTTTTAGCCTCTTGTCATAGGGCAGGTTTGCTAAACCTTTTATCACTTTTGCTTCTTTCCTCTGGACTCTTTCCAATTTGTCCACATCTTTCCTAAAGTGTGGTACCCAGAATTGGATACAGTACTCCAGCTGATGCCTCACTAGTGCCAAGTAAAGCAGGACAATTACTTCCTGTGTCTTACACACAACAGTCCTTTTAATACACCCCAGAATTATATTTGCCTTTTTCTACCACTGCATCATATAACAATGTGACTCATATCCAATTTGTGACCCATTTTAATCCCTCAGATCCTTTTCAGCAGCAGTACTACCACCAGTTATTCCCTATTTTGTAGTTGTGCATTTGATTTTTCCTTCCTAGGCAAGGTACTTCGCATTTGTCTTTATTGAATTTCATCTTTCTGAATTCAGACTAATTTTCTAATTTGTCACGGTCATTTTGAATCCTGTCCTTCAAAGTACTTCAACCCTTCCCAGCTTGCTGTCATCTGTAAATTATATAAGCAACCTCTCCACTTCATTAAGTCATTAATGAAAATACTGAAAAGTACTAGACCCAGGACTGACTGAGGTGGGACCCCACTAGACATGCCCTCCCAGTTTGAAATCCAACCATTGATTACAACTCTTTCAGTATGGTCTTTTGACAAGCTGTGCACCCAAATTACAGTAATTTCATCTAGACTGCATTTCCCTAGTTTATGTATGAGAATGTTATGTGAGACTGTGTCAAAAGCCTTTCTAATATCAAGACATATCAGGTCTATTACTTCTCCCCTATCCAGTAGGCCAGTCATCTTGTAAAAGAATGAAATTAGATTGGTTTGGTAAGATTTGTTCTTTACAAATTCATTTTGGATATTCTTATAACCCGATTATGCCCTTAAAAACTGACTGTATAATAATTTGCTCCAGTATCTTTCTATGTATCAAAGTTAGGCTGTAATTCTCTGGGTCCTCTTTGTTCCAATGTTTAAAGACAGGTACTATGTTTGCCCTTCTCCATGAGAAGGGCCTCACCTGTCCTCCATGAGTTCTCAAAGATAATTCATAACAGTTCAGAGATTGCTTCAGCTAGTTCCTTCAGTACCCTAGGATGAATTCCTTCAGGCCCTGCCAACTTGAATAAATCTAGCTTATTTAAATATTTTTTAATCTGTTCTTTCCCTATTTTGGCTTGCATTCCTCTCCCCCTCCCAATGCTGTTAATATTAATTGTGTTGAGTATGTGGTCACAACTAACCTTTTTAGTGAAGACTGAAGCAAAATAGGCATTAAACACCTCAGCCTTCTCGAGGTCACCAGTTATTAGCTCTCCTTCCCTCTCCTTAAGTAGAGTACCAACACATTCCTTTGTCTTTCTCTTGCTCCTAATGTATTTAAAGAACCTCTTTCTTACTGCCTTTTATACATCTTGGTAGGTGTAACTCATTTTGTACCTTAATCCTTTTCAGGTAAACCTTAATCATTTTCAGGTCATTAAAGAGCTCCTGATGAAGCCACAAGGGCCTCTTTCTATTCTTCCTATATTTCCTTCACATCAGGATAGCTTGCAGCTGCACCTTCAATACCTTCTCTATGAGAAACCGCCAGCTCTCCTGTATACCTTTATCCCTTACACCATCTTCCCATTACACCTTACCCACCAATTCTCTGAATTTGTTAAAGCCTGCTTTTTTGAAACCAATTGTCCTTATTCTGCTGCTTTCACTCCTTCCTTTTTTTACAATAATTAAATCTATCACTTCATGATCACTTTCACACAACTTGCCTTCTACCTTCAGATTCACAACCAATTCTCCCTGTTGGTCAGAATCAAGTTTACAATGGCTGTCCGCCAGGTTATTTCCTTCACTTTCTGAAACAAACCATTTTGCCCAACACAGACCAAGAATTTACTGGAAATTTTGTGTTTTCCGATCTTGCAGTTGTCTGGGTATTTCAAGTCCTGCATTAGTACCATGTCTTGTGTTTTGAATATTTCTGTTATTTGTTCTAGAAATGACTCATCCACCTTCTCTTCCTGATTTGGTGGTCTACCGTAGACCCCTACCATGATGTAATCCCTAATTGTTAACTGAAGTATCATGTCTTTAGTTTCTTCAGACACAATGATGATTCTGATTTCATCTTAACAGGTCGGAGTTGCTATTTCACCTGGAGTGAGTTTTTTAAAGTTATACAACAAAAGGTACTATCCCACACTAAAAATTGAAAACCAAATCCTGCATAAGATCCAGAAGAATGGACCCTGTGTCTCTGTGGATTGCCAATGAAGTCCATGGGGATGCACACAGGTGCATGGGCTTCCACAAACAGACCCAGTTGCACAACTGGGGCCAAAATAAAGTTATTCTTTCTCCCAAGATTTAAGCTAACTTTTAATCAGCATGCCAAAAACAAAAAAGGAAAACATATTCAATAGCAATATCTTTCACACTTAGTAAGAAAAATTAACAGGTTTTGTCTCCATCTTAATAAGGAATTGTTTCATTAAATTAAATTACTTAATAGAATAAATAGTTTAATTAAAATAATTTAGCTGAACAGCGTTAAAGCTTTCAAATTTTCAAAACTTGCTTCTGAGTTTTTCTAGCTTATTGTGGATTTCTGGATAAATTAAGAAACTTTGTAAATCCTATTTATGAATCAGATTAAAGTATATTTCAGGAAAAATGTATTAAATTCATGGGTTAAAAATATCCCTTGACCTATTACTATTAAATTCCACAGAAAAGACTGCTAGTATTTAATGAACACTGTCAACTAGCTATTTAAGCATAAAATTTGAACTACTATAAAATTATTCTAATACACACTCATTCTTGTTAAAATACGGTGGTTTTTTTTTTTTTTAAACCAAATCCACCTATTCCCTTACCAAGAAAATATACTCTAAATTCAGTTTATATAAGACCTACAGTTTGGTCTCTATAGCAGAAGAACAACAGCTCTTCTTGCTGATTAATTAATGAACTGTGACCACAGCTAAGATGACTTAACTGATTGCATATCTGGCCAACTGTGCCACATCACCACATGGAGGGGGTGGGGAGGAGGTATTTCTTCAACCATCTGATTAGTTTGTGCTCTGAAATATTACAATTCTAGTCCTTGTAAATGGTAGCCTAGCTAGAGTAACTATCGGGTCTAGTGTTATTCATGTACTTTTCTAGTCCTGTTTTAAATCTCAATGAACTATTTTCCTCAACTGACATCCTGCATAGGTGTTACTAAAGTCATTTATGTGTTGCTTAAAAGTATTTTTAAACTCTAATGAATGTTTGGGGGGGAAAAAAAATTTGACAGTGAAATATTCATATAACTTAAAAGGGTATTAATAGAATGTAAAAAATTATATAATATTACAAAGAAATAAATTACTTTTTAAATAAGAAAACTTGTTTTTCATTTTATCAACTAGGTTTAGAAAAATCCCGAGGGTCTTCTATATCTGCTTATGCCTTCACAAAACATTACAATTAACGTTTTGCTACAGGAGAAACAATAGTGAAGTCCTATTATCAACAAAGTAATTGGTACAATAAGTTTTCCTTCTCAAAGACATCTAAATACTTGTAAGGCTTCCATTACCACAGAATCGAGCGTTCTTAAGTATTTACAAATAAACAATCAGTCTCTTTCCTTCTTACTTCTCAGTCAGTAGGAGAAATAGCTCATGTGTATTGTGACAAAGTTCCTCCTCTGCCTTGGTGGGTCCTGCGCTTATTGGCAGATTTGCTCGCCTCAGAGGTTCATGGCAGCCCTCAGTTTGGCCATTTTCATGGCTCAAATCTGCCGTTCACTCAGTTAGCCTCATCACTGGCCAGCATGGGGAAAGAAGAAGAACAATCCACGCAGTCTCTGCTGATCCACCTAGTGGATCGGAGAAACAGGCCAGAGACCTTCCCTTCTGGTGAAACCCACAGTCCAGTTCAACTCCTCCGGTATCAAATAGGGAGTTGGGGGGATGGGGGGAACCCAGGACCGTACTCTACTCCGGGTTCCAGCCCAGGGCTCTGTGGGTTGCAGCTGTCCACAGTGGCTCCTCTAACAGCTGTGTGACAGCTACAACTCCCTGGACTACTTCCCCATGGCCTCCTCCCAACACCTTCTTTATTCTCACCACAGGACTTTCTCCTGATGTCTGATAATGCTTGTACTTCTCAGTCTTCCAGTAGTACACCTTCTCACTCTCAGCCTCTTGCGCTTCTTGCTCCCAGCTCCTTGCACGCACGCCACAAACTCAAGTGAGCTCCTTTTTAAACCCAAGTGCCCTGATTAGCCTGACTGTCTTAATTAATTCTGGAAGCTTCTTGAGTGGCTGCAGGTGTTCTAATCAGCCTGTCTGCCTTAATTGTTTCCAGAAAGTTCCTGATTGTTCTGGAACCTTCCCTGTTACCTTACCCAGTGAAAAGGGACCTACTTAACCTGGGGCTAATATATCTGTCTTCTATCACTCTCCTGTAGCCATCTGGCCTGACCCTGTCACAGTATATAGAGGTTATTGAGCAAAAGCTAAGTCAAAGAGAAAAGTTTTCAACTTCATTCTGTACATTGTATGGTTAGTGTATTTCATTATATGTGAATCACAATTCAAAATGTTTATCTGAGATGGTCTACACCAGCACCTTACCCATCAAGAAGATTCATTGTTGTTGATGTGACTTCAGCAAACAGAACAATCTTGCCAAGCTTCTTTGTTTGCAGATTCTGTTGATATGTCTGCAGGCTGAAGTGTTCAGATGAGAAGCCTCCCACAGTGACGACTGGTATGCGAGATGGCATTATCTCAATTTCCGGCTTGTAAGAGGAGGCAAACTTAAGGGTCATTTTGCTGGATTTTATTAATCCTTCAACATCTACTTTTTTTCCAAGCCACTTCAGAAAAGCAATATGATTTTCCTGTGTAGAGGAAAATGAGAGAAATATGCACAACTGCACATTAATGCACACACACTTTCTTCTGAGAATGTTTATATCAAAAGCGTCACTCCTACAGGAGTACGGAAAAACTAGCTTACATTTTCTAGGCTTTCCCTCCCTAGGATCAGCCTGATCTGCCCTGGTCTGGCGCCTGCTTGTCACTTCCTTGACCTGTAACCCAACCCCCTTTGCAGCTTCCTGGCCTCTGCTGATGACTCTGTGCAGACATTCTTTGCCTCACCCACTCAAGTATGGAACCAATCTAAAACACATGGATACTCCCACACTGAGTGGGCGATTTGGCACCCTAACCACTTAGGCTTCTGTGCTACAGGTCATATGACCCAGAGTTATGACAGACTTTACTGAGAACGTTGCAACAACTTAGTAAAAAGCATTTCCATAATGGTGAACGATTCCTCAATAGAAGGCTGGAAGAAGAGGTTGTGACTACTGATAAGTTTGGACCTAAATCTTGCTAAATCCAACCTGGGTAAGGCCTTATTTGAACTGGCCAGGGTAACTGGAGGGGGTAACTTTGAGCAGGGGATTGGACTAGACGACCTCCTGAGGTCTCTTCCAACCCTGATACTCTATGATTCTATGAACTAAGGAATTAGCTAAAACAGATTAACAAAGAAGCCAGCAAGACATTATAAAAGCATTTGCCTAATTAAGAGAATTCTATTCTCAGTGTACAGAAGGCACTTACCATTCTGCTCTGTTGTCACAGCTCATGACGCTGTTTATATAGATTTGTGAATTAAAACTTTTTCAAACAGGACACAAGTAGTATAAAGTATAAGCACACACTCATCCCAGAGCCTCCTATATGCTAAGCTTTCTTCCTTTTGTTACAGAGCTTTAGAAATGTGAAATAAATTATACTGAAGACAAAATTAAGGAGATGGGTGATTGGGACCACATGGGTCCTGTGAGATATCCTGAAACAGCAACTCCACATTAATAAAACTTTCTGGATTTCTCTAATGCTATTGTAGAGGAATTTATATGAAATGTTTCCCCATCTCTTTAAAACACCTACTATTATTAAACAGCCAAAGAAAAGAAGATGCTGGGACTTTTCCAAATCTAGGCCAAGTACAAGGAGCAAAAAGTCAGTCACCTACACACACAAAAAACAGTCTTTTTGCTGTATTTTTCTCCACTCATTTTATTAAATATGAATCTAAACTGGACTAGATATCTATTAATCAGCTAGGAACAGAAGATAAAATAGAAGTAGCTATATCACAGGTAAACCAGTCGGCAACATACTGAAGCGAAGGCAGGAAAGGAAGTAAAAGCTACTGATGAACTGATTAAAGAAAATGGTAACTTGTAAGCAATTTTCCAAGTGTTCAAATCCTCTATACATAACACATTTCTGGTGCACCAGGGAAAGGAGGAGGTACAGATCTGAAACTTGTGGACAAATGACTCCAAGACATTAAATAATGAGCATAATAACCCAATTTATACAAATGAGCAGATTCAAAACTAAGCCTACTTACTTGTTCAGTCCCAGCAAACTCTCCTGTCATGCTATCCATCCTGAGACAGAAGAATTAACACTGAGAAAAATCACACGCTATTTACTAACAAAAATGCTTAAGTATTTGTTTTTCTTGCTCCGATCTTTTCTAAACGGAAAGCGCTTGCAAAGTTAGCAAGTTTAAAAGCACACAGATCTGTCATAACTAGGTATGTATAGAGGTGACAGATATCAATCTCTAGGTACCTTTGCAAACCCCATTACGGCAGTATTTCAGTGCCTCAAACATTTATTAAGTTATCTTCACAGCACCTTTCTGAGCTAAAGCTGAACTCCGATTGGCCTGAGACCCAGTCCAGAGTCTTAACTGCAGGACAATTAATACATGTCTGGCTATGACACATGCTTACTTCCCACTAATTCTTCTCCCAAGGAATTAATCTAACATTCCAAATACCACCGTCTATTTAAAAAAATAATAGTGGATCCGTTTCCACGCTCAAGCTATGGAATTTCTTCCCCAAAATTTACATCTGCTCAAATCTCAGGATGGACCATTCTTTCCTGTGCAAGCTACAGCTTTTTCTATATTAAAGTCATGATTTTGAAGTCCATTATCTTGAAATCCTATACTGCAAGAAAAATTTGAGTTTATTCTATGCAGTAAGGAAAATTTGTTTCCCCAATGGGACTCAGCACTAGCTTCTAGCCACAAAAGGTCCTGAGACAACAGGCTTTAAATAGGTTTCAGAGTAACAGCCGTGTTAGTCTGTATTCGCAAAAAGAAAAGGAGTACTTGTGGCACCTTAGAGACTAACCAATTTATTAGAGCATAAGCTTTCGTGAGCTACAGCTCACTTCATCAGATGCATTTAAATATCAGAGGCTTTAAATAGTGACATGTTTAGGTCCAGAAATGCTACTTTGTCATTTTTAGATTTTTGTAGCTCCTCTAAACTCTGCCCACTGAGCTTCAAGACAACGAAGGCACCTGACTTTACAGATGGAAGAATACAAAAACAGTTCCCATAATGTTTTTCAAACTCTCTCAAATGCTTAGCTTTTGCATATACACAAATAATGAGGAAGTGGCATAAAAGTTTTTAGCAGTGCTTCTTCGGGCTGATCTTTGTGATGCACTTATGACTTCACTTAAAGTAATATGTAGTACTCCCAAACTCCTGCTGATAAAGTCTTTATATGCCATTACCATGGGTTACATGTAGTAACCTATTATCTGTTACTAATACTTAGCTTTAATTTCTTACAAACAGATGTAATTTTAGATCGCATTCTAGACATCTGTCAAGGCTGATTCCCCACTCTGGCACTTTGAGTGCAGAAGGTGGGGGCCTGCAAGGATGCTAAAAATTAATACTGGCCACTCCAGGCTTGTATTAACCTCCCAAGGTTACAACTTTTGTATGACCTTGGATGGGAAGATGCTGCTACCACCTAAATGCAAAACCCCTTTGAGAACCCAGGAAAGCACACTTGGGAATTCCTTCCTGTGGGGTACCCTCGATTCCTTTCACCCCCACCCCTCCATGGAAGGCCTGAGAAAGAAAAACAAAGGAATTCAGCTGTTGCCACCAGCTAGTTAAACAACATGTGCACAAACCTCTTAGGACAGTTCTTAAAAAAGGTTCATTTTATTAAAAACAAAAAGAAAGAAAATACATCTGGAAACTCAGGCTGCTGCTAGATTTAAAAAGCCACTTATAAGGATTAAGCATCAAAAATAGTTTTCTTGAGGTCCAGCTTAAAGGTTACCAGCAAAACAAAAGCACCTGGGGTTAGCACAGAGGAATCCACAAGCCATAAAGAAATAAAAAGAGATAAACCTAACAGTGTCTTCCTAGACATTTCCTGATCTACTTACATATCTGAGATTTCAAATGAGTTCTTTCTAGGTATGATACTGATGATTTTTTCATACCTAGCCCCAAGCTTCTTACAGCATAGTTGCTTCCTGTCTGCTTCTCCCCGAGAACAGACGGACAGACAAAGGGGAAGTTTTTTCTCAATTTTAAAAAGTTCTAGCCTTCCCATTGGCTTTTGGTCAGGTGCCCACTCCCTTCCTTTTACCTGTGCAGAGCAGGGAGACTTTTTAACCCTTTACAGGTAAAGAAAGTAGAGAACAGCTACTAAGAGGGATTTTATAGCTAACTGGCTGGCTGGATGTCCATAAAAGGGAACTACCCCCCACCCCTTCCATTTATCACAAAATCCAAGGAAAATATTCACCTTAATATAAATATCAAAATCACAACTCAGAAAAAATATTTCCAACTCACACTGAGCAAGGGTGTATAGGGTTAGACCTTAAATTCTTAACATACTTACAGTACAATTACATTTCTAGCTAGCTACTCAAAGTGACTGATATTAGTTGCCATAAATCCCTGCACACTTTTCATAGCATCTCAATCTTTACAAAAAAGAATCCTTGAATTTACACAGCTGCAACAGCATATTACTCCATGTACTCCACAGAATATGTATGTGACCCTCAAGAACCTCCTAATGCCGAGACAAGGAGGTGCATAGGGGTTACAGAAATCTCTTGAGTCTAGCATTTATATTCAAACTCAAAGAGTATCACGTGAGGTCTTCAATAAAAGCCTGTGTCACTCTGATCATCAATATCACGAAATGTATGTACAGATAGTATGTAAGGAGTTATGCAAATATACTGAAAATATGTTGGTAAAGTCTGTGTTTAGGGACTGGGTCACCAGCAAAGGTGAAAAACAGGTTCTGTCAGGCAAGAAATGTTTATCTATCTGGCTGTTTAGATGTAAATTAAGTATTATATAGTTCACAGTGGGTCACCACTCACCAGTCTAAACTGAATACACATGAAATATTTTGTGTACTTCAAACAAAGAAACTAACAGGAAGAAAAGAAACCAGTGTGAGCGTGGGGGGAATCCTATCTTTTGGTGCTCTTCAAAAGGTTTGCTCTACTATTTTTGGGAGACAATGATGACATCCTATCACGTTTCACCGAAAAAGTAAATGGACAGCTAGTTTACTGCATGAAAATGGGGTCTCAACCAGGCCAGAGGACTTTGGCTGAGATAAGTTTCTTTAGACAGAAGGTTAACCTGTTAGTTAAGTCGAGTCTGTAGAAAGCATCTTAGGATTCTGTTATATATGTAACCATTTGTTTTGAGTACTCTTACCCACTATCACTTAAATCTCTATTCTTGTTTTCACTGTAAATATATCTAAATGCTGCAGTATTAAGCAAAGTGCAGATCTTGCACTGAATCTTACAAGCTGGTGTGTACTGTTCCTTTGGGAAGAGCAAGCCTGGTAATGCTGTGAGTGTTCAGTGGATACAGGGCTAGACACTATAGGAAATGGCTGGAAGGCTCAGGGGATTGGTTTATATCTATCCCTAGCGTTACAGGTGGAGCGAGGCCTGGAAAGTAGCACTTGTGCTCCCAGAGACTAGTGGTTTCAGGGAGTTGATCCACATCAAGCACAGACAAGACTACTTCATGCTAAGATTAGGTAGTGGTGAAGTGCCTCACAACCCTGGGTACCCCCAGGGAGCACCACACTGTCATACACTTTCTACCTATTTGAAGAGAGTGTATTCAAGGTATTTTTTCATAATTTCTAGGTTATTTTTTAAAACCAGGCTCACTGTTTAAAACTACATGCAGCAATTCTAAAGTCACAACTGTTCTAATTTATCTTCTCATCCACGCACACAAACCTCTTAAATTATAGAGCTGACTGTTCGTAACGTGCTGTTGCTTATTTTGTCACATATATAGAGCAAAACAGGATTGAAACGTTTGCTTTCAAATATAACACAATCTTTTGGAAGTTTTGTAAAGAGAAGCAATAAGCTTTAGCCACTTTTTCGGCCTACTGACTATAGTCAAAAGGCAAACGTATCTCCAGAGATGTATACCATTCCGTAGCAGCCACTGGTGGCCATTTAAATGAAAGGTATTGGTTCTATTATTGAAATATCTGAACTTACATTCCTCTGGGACCAGATCAGATGTGTTGTGTAAATCATGAAATTGTGGGACAACTTAAGATACTACTTAAAATTCCTTGCAAACACTTACATTGAACTGCAGTTCATGATGGAAGGACTCCAAAACATGTACTTGCAGATCTACATGTTAAATGAGCACATATGCAATAAACAGCAGTTGCATATTATATATATATATATATATATATATATATATATATATATATACACACACACACACACGCACACATATTTTCTCCAATTAACACATTTGGACACAAACAGCTACCGCTACTTGCACATGCCATCAAACCAAAATTCTATTTACCTCCTAATTTGGAAGCAGACACTTGGCACACACCTTGTTAAATGCTCTGTTAAACATACAGGTAGACGATATCTTTACACAGATACCAACTCATCCGAAAGTTGGTAGAACATCTCCCAACAAGGTAGCAGATTAGGCAGAAAGAATTTAAATTGAAGGCAATATTAAATTCTGCTCCTACACACACACAAAAAAAAAATCACATTTGATATTTACATTCTCAAAAGTAAAGTCTCCTTTCCCTCTTCTTGCTTAAAATAAAGTTTATAGGAGGGAAAAGATGGGAAGTTCAACAATTCCACCGTATAAACTTATGACAAGAATCCTAACCAGTTCTTCACAGTTCCAGACTCTCTGAGCCAGCCAACTACAAGAATTAACCCCCCCATCAAAATTATTAATACAATTAAAAATGTGTGTTGTTTTATAGGTTAATACTGTACAAAATAGTAATCAGAAGTATGAAGGTAATGATAAACCATTCAACAAATTTCAAACACCTGATTTTTCTGGATAACTAATGAATATCCTTTCAAAATGTTACCTTTTAAAAAGTCAGTTTAAGGATGTAGTAACAGATTGATGAAACAACCTAAAATGATAACACAGTGATAAAGAGACTCATAAATAATTGAATATTTGATAACAGTATATATTACTATATAAAAAAAACTTTGGGGGAAGTAGTTAGGGTAACATAGCTGACACAAATCACGAAAGCTTAGAAATGGACAGTTGAGCCACCTAAGAGTACTCTCAACCTCTTCACTCATAAGCACACACCTTACCATTATGATTGTGTACAGACAGGTAGTTAAAGGGGGAGATGGAAGGCTGACATCCCCGGGGGGAAAAAGGAGCAGAGTTAAGATTGCAGTGGTAATTGTGAGTGTGCGGCAAGAGGAATAAAAGGTGGTTTAACTTTTCATTTCCACACTTTTGAGACTTTGTGTCAGGTCTGCTGTATGTGCAGCAACTCTAATTTCTTCATAATGGAGTTTTCTGTGTATTAATTTCCTAGGTTTCTTTTCAGTGCCTATAGGATGTTGGGACTGAACAAGGAAGAAAGGGAGACACACAAGAAGGACAGAAATGCAGCTGCATGTGAACCCTTTTCTGTTGTAGGATAAAATGATAGAAAATTATAGCTTCTGAGCAACGAAGTTTTATATGCACTTTATGTGAAAGTTTTATGTGGGCCCCATGAACCAATGAGACTTATGCAACAGCACATACAAACTTCAAGTTATAATGGCTTTAAAAGCTCCTAAAACAGATTTTTTTAAAGTACCTGTTGGAACCAGATATAGTTGGGAGCCACTCCTTCTACCAAGTTGTATGAAGCTATAGACAATTTTTAAAAACAATATCCATTGTCAAAGGAATGTAGGACTGTCAAGGCAAAATTTCAGACAGAAACACACACATACAGCTACCTAATAAAAATTTATGAGGAGAAAGCAAACAAAAAACGACACAAGGTTCAAACGTCACAAAAATGAATAGAAATTTCACATCGACTGGCCACCTATATTTGGAGAAAAAACAGGAAGTTAGGTTTGTGTTCTAACATAGACTTCAAATATGGCATAAATTCCTAACTGTTGAACTACCAGATGCCTCAATTATATGCATATAATAAATCATGTTAGCTGCTGCTTCATGGTAAGCAAAGCCAGGTATCCACTTCATGAACTACCTATACCATATAGCTATGGTATGCCATAAGCCTTTCCAAAGGACCTAAGTGGCAAGTCAATGTCTTGATTTCACAACTAATGCTTTCTGTTTCTTTTTCAGAGAGCATATCTGCTTCTAATTTGATATTTGCTTCACTGTATCTTTCAACATGGTCTCTCTCTCATGCTGAAATGCTCATTTCCCAGAAAACACAGGTATTGACCTTAGACTGAACAGATTTCTGAAACTGGTCTCATATCACATATGCATACTTGCCTCATTGTAAATAACTAGATTACCTGTGCTACAGTCAAAACAATACAGTTGCCAGGCAACTAGTTACGCATGAGTCAGAAAATCAATAAGATGAAATGTGATGCATTTGTGGATAATTTATAAGCTTTATAAACACAGTTTATACATTATATAAAACAGAGGTTCCAGGGTGGATTTGATTTAAATTAAATTGATTTAAATCATGATTTAAATTACTAGTCAGGAAGACTATTTAATCACGGGTTTCTACATAAAAATGTATTCTTGTTGGTTGTTATAACCTTAATACATATTCTTCACAACTAAGAAATAGATGTAGGTTTCATTTTTAGAAGGTACACACTATACATTTTTAAACAGTGATTTATTTTGAAAACTTTTCAGATTAGTTTTACAGCTATATCAGAAAATGAATGATTGTTTGGTTATTTCATTTACCAAAGGTAATTGAAGCAGATATTTATGAAGTCATTGGGAGGTGAACTATCATTAATATTTGGAGCATTTTCTTGCCAGGCTGTGTTGGGAGGACATCACCACCAGACAGACATTTAAATTGTTTTATTTAACAAAAACAACAACGTTATGTATTCTGTATTTTTTTCTTCAATAGCAAACATAATATTTTAAAAAAAGCATATGAATTTTTTAATTTAGTTAAACATTCAAGATTTTTTAAATCAGGTTTGTTTTTGTTAAAATTGTTTTTAACTAAAATAGTTAATGAAATTTTTTTTAAAAAACAAACAAAAATTAAATCGACTATGTCAGCCAGGTCAACATGAGAAACTTAAAATATTGGCTTCTGCAGCTAACTCAGTCATCTTCACCTTTATTTTCCTGTTTGTTCATAATCTGGAAAAGAAAAATAAGCTTTCCTGCTTTTTCAGGTCCCAAATGATTTCTCAATTTGGAATGAATTAGCCCAAAGGAAGAAAATATTCTTTCTACACCGGCAGAAGAATCAAAGAATCATAGAATACCAGGGTTGGAAGGGACCTCTAGAGGTCATCTAGTCCAACCCCCTGCTCAAAGCAGGACCGATCCCCAATTAAATCATCCCAGCTAGGGCTTTGTCAAGCCTGACCTTAAAAACTTCTAAGGAAGGAGATTCCACCACCTCCCTAGGTAACGCATTCCAGTGTTTCACCACCCTCCTAGTGAAAAAGTTTTTTCTAATATCCAACCTAAATCTCCCCCACTGCAACTTGAGACCATTACTCCTTGTTCTATCATCTGCGATCACTGAGAATAGTCTAGACCCATCCTCTTTGGAACCCCCTTTCAGGTAGATGAAAGCAGCTATCAAATCCCCCCCCCACCCATTCTTCTCTTCCGTAGACTAAACATCCCCCGTTCCCTCAGCCTCTCCTCATAACTCATGTGTTCCAGTCCCCTAATCATTTTTGTTGCCCTCCGCTGGACGTTTTCCAGTTTTTCCACATCCTTCTTGTAGTGTGGGGCCCAAAACTGGACACGGTATTCCAGATGAGGCCTCCCCAGTGTCGAATAGAGGGGGACGATCACGTCCCTTGTTCTGCTGGCAATGCCCCTACTTATACATCCCAAAATGCCATTGGCCTTCTTGGCAACAAAGGCACGCTGTTGGACTCATATCCAGCTTCTCGTCCACTGTAACTCCTAGGTCCTTTTCTGCAGAACTGCTGCCTAGCCATTCGGTCCCTAGTCTGTAGCAGTGCATTGGATTCTTCCGTCCTAAGTGCAAGACTCTGCACTTGTCCTTGTTGAACCTCATCAGATTTCTTTTGGCCCAATCCTCCAATTTGTCTAGGGCCCTCTGTATCTTATCCCTACCCTCCAGCGTATCTACCTCTCCTCCCAGTTTAGTGTCATCTGCAAACTTGCTGAGGGTGCAATCCACACCATCCTCCAAGATCATTTATGAAGATATTGAACAAAACCGGCCCCAGAACCGACCCCTGGGGCACTCCACTTGATACCGGCTGCCAACTAGGCATGGAGCCATTGTTCACTACCCGTTGAGCCCAACAATCTAGCCAGCTTCCTATCCACCTTATAGTCCATTCATCCAGCCCATACTTCTCCAACTTGCTGGCAAGAATACTGTGGGAGACGGTGTCAAAAGTTTTGCTAAAGTCAAGGAACAACACGTCCACCGCTTTCCCTTCATCCACAGAGCCAGTTATCTCGTCATAGAAGGCAATTAGATTAGTCAGGCATGACTTGCCCTTGGTGAATCTATGCTGACTGTTCCTGATCACTTTCCTCTCCTCTTAGTGCTTCAGAATTGATTCCTTGAGGACCTGCTCCATGATTTTTCCAGGGACTGAGGTGAGGCTGACTGGCCTGTAGTTCCCAGGATCCTCCTTCTTCCCTTTTTTAAAGATAGGCACTACATTACCCTTTTTCCAGTCATCCGGGACTTCCCCCAATCGCCAGCTACTGCTGTTAAAGAAGCTGTTAAGAAGCTTCTGCTGTTAAAAGTGAGAGTATCACTTCAACAGTCTCTGAGATATCTTTGAGCTATAATGTATCTTAATTAAAACTAACTTTAAATAAAATGCTTTTTGAGAAAAAACCTTTCCAAAAAAATCCAATTTTTTTTTTTAAATAATTGATTTTTATCCACCCTGAGAGGTTCTCACAACAAATTTTATTGTGGCCTCAGAGTGTGGCCACCAACTCTTGCTGGTGGCTGCTCTCACAATTTTTCCTACAATACCTAATTAACTTTAGGAAAAACAGATAAATTTGCACTTATACACATCCAAATTATTGATATTTATTTATGTAGGTTTTTTCGCAGACTCAATGATAAAAAATAATGTACAGTTGTCTCTATTCTTTACTGGACCTAAACAGAATAGAAACACAAATAAAGTGCTTTGCACATTCTTGTCTTTTTTGTTGTTGTTTCTTTTGCTATTTTGGTTGCTTTTTTAAAAATAAAACTTGCTAGCTAATAAGTCTGCTGTAGCAAAAAGTAATATTTGTACGTGTGTTAATATCACTTTTAACAGCAGACTTACTGAGCCCTGGCAAGCCAGGAGACAAACTGTTGTATCAACCAGGCGACAAACTGTTGTATCAACCAGGCAAAGTACTAACAAGCTTCAACAGGACTTCATTTTCAAAGTGGAAACCTCTTTACCAAGCTGCTGCTGCACGCTCTGTAGCTTTCTCCCAGCCTCTCAACTCCTCCCCCATCCCTCCTGTTTTCTGTCCTTTCAGACTCCCAACAGCCAGTGCTCCTAATTCTAATAATTACAAGCAACATCTAAAGACCACACAAATTAAGTCCTGGATGGGGAGGAGAGGAGGGAGACAGCGGGGGCCAGGGACAACATGGGGGGTGATAAGCCAAAGGTCAGCATCTGCAGCCAGAATCCAGGGCCAGAGCTTGAAGCCCCATGACCGGAGCCTGCTGCCTGCCACTCCAGGGCTGAAGCCCGAAGCCTTAGCCTCACCACACCCAGGAAGATGGGGAACTCACTAGCTGCCTCCTTCTACGACGTTTGTGGCTCCAGAGGGGGGCAGGGCCTAATGCCTGCTGGTGACCCTGAAGGAGGAGCCATTGCTTTCTCCCTTCCCAACCCCCAGTCACTGCCCAGGAAGCTGTGGCCGCAAGAAAAGCCCCTGACGGCCACATGTGGCAACATTTGAGAAATGATGATATAAAATAACCCAGGCAAATATTTCTATTCTTATGGAACTCAGTGAGAAAAAACAGACTTACCCATTTCCTTAAATGTTTTAGTTTTTAAACTAAACCTCACTGAAACAGTTATAATTCACCATGTAAAAAGTGCCAACTGTACTCTCCAGATACACATCTCCTCTTTAGTGCTCTAATACAGATGTCTACCTTGTATGTAACCCTCTAAATTCAACCTTAATCCCTATTTAAAGGCATTCCTACACCCAAAATCAGTTTTTTCAGTTCACATCAAAAGAGTTTCAACTGTAATGGGTACAACTCAATAAGGCTACTTTTACACCCCATGTTTTGTAAAGTGGCTTACAATTTAACAGAAGTCAGTTAAGAACAAACAGGTGAAGGAAATCTAAACAAACACGTGCAAAATGGAACTAATAAAACCCCCCCCCAATCCATTTCGTGCCCACTGGTTTACAAAAAATGCTGGGAAGTTGGCACATTCTGGTCTTGAAAAAACTTACTCAACATCTATTAGCCTGAGGTTAAGACTACTGGGCTGGGGAAAAGGGCACCTGTGTCACTATCCCCTCCCCCAAAACCCACACCATCTGCAAGTCAAAGGAATAAAACAGCTGTGTTACTGTATTTCATGTAACACTATCAACTTCCTTTTAAAGCCCTTTTTAAAAATGTAATTTGCTGTGCTGCATTTTTGTAGCACTTTCACCCACCACTTCCAGGTTCCCAATGATGATAGTAAATGTCAGTGTTGAACTACTTCACTGCTTACTAAAGTATGTTTTAAAAAAAGCAGCATATTATGAAGATCTACACCAGCAACTCCCAAAAAGTGGGACACACTTGGACTACTGAGGGGGGAGAGTGGCATCACGGATGATGTGTATATTAAAATGGGTAGATCTTTTACAAGACATGGTGAGGATGAAGGGTGTGAGACTGGTTTCTTTCTCCTGAAAGGGGAAAAGGGGAGACTCAGCTTTCAAAAAGCTGGGAAATGGTGAACTAGGAGAACCCTGTTGAAACTCTACAGCCCCTATATAAATTTATTTTTCCTCTTGTAATTCAATAGGTTTCCACTGGCTTGCAGGAATGACATGGGAGCCCTCCAATGGCTAGTTTAACACATTTAGGTTTGCATGGATATTAAGCCAAAATAGTGTTGTCTAGTGAATAAAGTGTGTGCCTTTATATTTGAAAAGTATTGATTGAGCATGCCATATATTGTGTAAGACTGTATATTTATTACAATTTTTAACTGCTTGTGAAGACTGCACAGGGAAAAAGTAGGAGTAGCTTAGAGGAGAGTATGAATGACCCATTTCTAGTGTAGCTATTTTTATAGACATCACACCTTCATATGGTTAAACTGTTTTTTTCCCCTACCTTGGCTATTTCCACATGTGAAGTATTTGGTTAAGGTATCACCTTTTTATATTTTCATTTTAGAAAAGGAGTAAGAATTCATCTATAATAGCCTTGATGGGGGGGAAATTAATAAAAAAACTACAGGCTACAGGATTTGAGCTCAATACCTTTAAAATATAAAAAACATGCATGCACACACACATACTTTATCCACTACATTACACAGTGCTTTTGCTTAACAGCCACACAAATTTAAAGGTGTTAAATTAGCCACCCGAGGGCTCCTATATCATCCCCTGAATCCAACAGAAACAAACCAGCGTCCGATATGGCAGCAAGGGAGATTGGTGCCAGCCAAGAAAAAGCGATGGCAACTCTAGCCCAGAACACTGGCCCCACAGGCAGCCGGCAGCAGAAAAAGTCCACTGCTGGCACACGAGGTCAAGGTTTTGGCAGCTGTCTTCGGCCAAGGAGATGCCTGATGCACTGATGCCACATAGGTTTTAATTTCCTGTAAAGAAGGTACACTGTCATCCTGTTTAGGCAAAAAATGTATCATAAAACAACCTTAAAACCAGGTTCTTTAAAAGCATGTTTCATACTGAGCCAGAATAGACAAGCCTAGATACTTTTTTTAATTTTAAAGCCAAAATGGCACTAAAAATCTTGCTATTAATATACAGGAGATGTAGAAGCTATACACAATTCTATCATCCTCATCCCTTTTCATAGAATCATAGAGTATCAGAGTTGGAAGGGACCTCTAGAGGTCATCTAGTCCAACGCCCTGCCCAGAGCAGGACCAATCCCCAACTAAATCATCCCAGCCAGGGCTTTGTCAAGCCTGACCTTAAAAACTTCTAAGGAAGGGGATTCCACCACCTCCCTAGGTAACACATTCCAGTGTTTCACCACCCTCCTAGTGAAAAAGTTTTTTCTAATATCCAACCTAAGTCTCCCCCACTGCAACCTGAGACCATTACTCCTTGTTCTGTCATCTGCTATCACTGAGAATAGTCTAGACCCATCCACTTTGGCTCCATCTTTCAGGTAGTTAAAAGCAGCAATCAAATCCCCCCTCATTCTTCTCTTCCGTAAACAATCCCAGTTCCCTCAGCCTCTCCTCATAATTCATGTGTTCCAGACCCCTAATCATCCCTGTTGCCCTTCGCTGGACTCTCTCCAGTTTTTCCACATCCTTCTTTTGGAGTGGGGCCCAAAACTGGACACAGTACTCCAGATGAGGCCTCACCAGTGTCCAATAGAGGGGAACGATCACATCCCTCGATCTGCTGGCAATGCCCCTACTTATACATCCCAAAATGCCATTGGCCTTCTTGGCAACAAGGGCACGCTGTTGGACTCTCATCCAACTTCTCGTCCACTGTCACCCCTAGGTCCTTCTCTGCAGAACTGCTGCCTAGCCATTCGGTCCCTAGTCTGTAGCGGTGCGTTGGATTCTTCCGTCCTAAGTGCAGGACTCTGCACTTGTCCTTGTTGAACCTCATCAGATTTCTTTTGGCCCAATCCTCCAATTTGTCTAGGGCCCTCTATATCCTATCCCTACCCTCCAGCGTATCTACCACTCCTCCCAGTTTAGTGTCATCCGCAAACTTGCTGAGGGTGCAATCCACACCATCCCCCAGATCATTTATGAAAATATTGAACAAAACCGGCCCCAGGACCGACCCTTGGGGCACTCCACTAGATACCGGCTGCCAACTAGACATGGAGCCATTGATCACTTTTGCATGTTAGTAAAGTAAATAACTATCCATGTCTATAATACCTTCCATTGAAGTATTGTAAAATACTTCATACACAATATAAATTTAGCCTCACAGCCACCGTTTCCATTTATCAAGTGGAAAAACTGCGCTAAAAAGGTACAAGTATTGCTATATCCCTGACCCTCACTTTATAAAAGAACAAGGGTCAGACACAGTAACAACTTCATGACGACAGCAGGTGGCACGCAGCAAGAAGCATCAGGACTGCTGATTAGCTGAGGAAGGGAGAAGAAATAGAGGCCCTCTTCAGTTCGTCTGGAGATAAAAAAAAGTTCTGAATCAAGCACCCTTAACTCTAAGGAATAGTAAAAGGAGACAGGCTAGGCCACCTGTGACCTCCCCATTCCACAGAAATTTCTGTGGAATGGAGGAAGGCAAGTTACTCTTCCCATCTGTTTCTCTGCAGAGGGAAGTACTGGCAAGTAAAGTGAGAGCAGCCACCTTTTACTTGCCCAGTGAGATACAGTGAGGCTGTTCCAAAGCTGTGAATAAATCTCAAATCTCTTGGCTCCTGTTTGTGAGGCAAAGGCCTCTCTCTCTCTCTAATCAAATAACCAAGCATTAAAAGATAACTGCTGGACTGATTTTAATGCTGCCATCCTTCCTCCTATTGTATGAAGTTTAAGGAGTGGGGGAAGGTCCCCCACTGTACCTGATGTTAGGAGCCCCAATCCCTCTTTCCCCCCAATTTCCTTTGGGGATATTTGCCCCTGAACCCTCTTCCAACTTCTGCTTACCATACCCTTTCTGTAATGAGTTCCTGCACAAGACACCTGCTGCATCTGTTACCTATTAAGATGTAACATTTCTGACCTAACTCCTTTCTCTGTCTCTACTCCTTTCTCTTTCTCTCCCCAAACAGCTGGGTAGAAGGCAAAAACAAAAAAAACAAAAAAAAAAAAACACACCCCACCCAACCTGGCAGAGTGGGAAAAATTCCTTCCCTGCTCCACAGGAACAAGGCAACTACGACAATGCTCATTGCTGATCATCAAAACCCAGTCCTACTCTGATCCCATGGGTGGGCAGGTGGGTGATGCCAACCCAAGGTAGAAAGAGAATTCTTACCGAGGCATATGGGATATAAATACTCCCCACCCGTGGGTACATGTGCTAAGATGACACCCCCACCCCTGCATCTGGTCCTGCCTCTTTCCTTTATTCCCCCCGCTCCCCGGCTTTGTTCAGGTCAGTACCCTTTTCCCCTTTCTCACAATTCCTTTAAGTGTAGCTCCTTAATGTATACAAGAAAGAGGTTATTATCCTACCTCTTCCTTTCCAGTGTACTAAGGATAAATACCTACCATTTGAAAAAAGGCCAAACATGAAGAATTTATTATTAAGAGGCACAAAAATTAATGAATTCATGGCATATTAAGCTGAAAAGGTTCTTTGTTATTGTTTAGACAGAGAAATATAAGTAATAGAAATCAAGGTCCTTGTAAGGGCTAATTTTTTAAGTTGGAGAAATACACTGATTTTATAATGTCTGGAACACTGAGTTTTCTAAACAGAAAATATGACAGTCATTAAAATGAAAGCACAGAAGAGATAACAGCACCATCCAACCTTGTAAGGTGTATTTTGTCTTACTTTTCTCCCTCAGCTACATTAGGATAGTCTGGAAGCAATCTTCTTGGCAGCTGCTTTCATCAACAAACTGTTTATTGTAAGAAAGTGGCTAGGTCAAAGGCTAAACATCATCCTGAACTGAAAGCATACCTTAAAAAAATTAATACCGTACATGCATAATAAAACAGCATGTTATGTATAAAAGAGAACCATACTCAATTCTGAAAGGCCAAAAGTCTATTTGAACAAGAACTCCTGTATCTGAATGAGCAAAATTTGCTAATTTGCTCTTATGATGATTTTGAGGACTACCCAAAAATGGCTGCTTTTATCAAAAAATATTTGTATAAAAAGGCAATATACAATCTATGTTTTACTCTAACAGGCAACATAATTTTATTTAGATATTTTAGAATATTATAGTTAATTAATACTGAATGAGAAGTCAGTTTCTCACTAACATATAATGAAGGGATTTTCAGGAATACAATATGAAGTCAACATCAATTTTTGTTATTTATGGAGTTCTAAATACAGATTTAAATCCGACATTTTTTCCATATAAAAGCTATCTTAATGCAGAGTTAACTAAATAAGGTATCATACATGGACAAAGTATGGATATTTAATCCTTTGTCAAGCAAACAAAGTCAGTTTCAAATCTTGTTTGAAAAGTTTTAATTACAGCTGCGCAAGTTCAGCTGTTGGTAAATCTCCTTTTCTCCCAGCATTCATAAATCTCTTGTAAAGATTTATCCTAGGCTTGAATGTGATATGCAAAGTTTTAGACCAAGAGCATTTTTTTTTAAACAAATTACGAATATATTTTTCATTTGGACAATCTTTAAATATATGAACAAAAATAAGTGAGAGAACGACGAGATACTGCATGTCCAGGTAACTCTGTTTAGTGCCTTAGACAAGTAACACATTCATACTACTACTTTAACTGAAAGGAAAGATAATTAAAGGAATTTAAGAATTAATGCGCAAACCTCATTCAGCAGTTCCCACCTATGTATTTCAGGAACTAACTAGTAGAGGATTGTCTATCCTGCATACTCTACAAGTGCGGTGATACCACAGAGCACGATGTGATGAATAAAGGTAAATCTATTGCAGTAGATTTTAAAACCTATTTTTATTGGAAAGATATGAAGGATAAGAACAACTGTAGTCTACCTTGCAAAGAATTCCACTACATGGCATCTAATAATCCAAAAATAAGGAATTAATGGAAATAACAGATCATTAACTACAGAGGGGCTAGCAGACATTACTGTACCATGAAAACAAGAAGCCCATTTACAAGAAGCTCCATAACTTCTAATTATTCTTTTTTGCTTAGTATTAACCAACTCTTTAGCAGTAACACCTATGTAGTAGTAAGAGTGAAGCTGTTATTTTCTGAAGAGTAACTCTACTGCAAAACAAATGTATGTGCATACACACGTCACACCCAAAAATATATGAAGAATACATAGGGAATAAAGAAAAAAGCACACAAACCTTCCAAACTTGTAAATTGATCACTAAGTGTTTTTGCTACACTTTAAAAGTAAAGAATTGTGGAAGAATTTGATTAGTATGCTTTTTTTAAATAACATCGTTAAGATAAAAATATAAAGCAATTAATACAGCATACAGATACCTTAAATATCTCACTTAAAGTAAGCAGTACTGCATACAAATACAGAATGGGAATTTTTTTCCCCAGTTAATATGGCCAATAAATCAGATATGATACGATCAGCTCTGTTAAAATAAATTAATAGTATTATGGTACTTTTATTTACAGCAAGAATGAGCAAAAAGGTTTCTTATTAAAGATAAAATTGTCTGTTGAAAGTCTGGGAAACAGTGACAGAATTAGTAAAACAACTAAAAGCTTAGTAAAATATATTGTTGTTAGTATTGACAATATACAGCTCTTAGTTTTAGATTTTTCATCACATTTATTTTACTATTATCCAACATGTCCAATGCCCTTGTTCCTCCTTCACCTTCTCTGCTTCAGCCCTTCTTGTTTTAAATTCATTTACTTTTTCTGGGAAAAAGTATACATCATCAAAAAAACCTGGTCTCATTTCAAAATTAATGCAATTTTTAAGTTTGTATATTCTCTTTTCTTTCTCAAAAAATCTCTCCCACTGTCCTGCCCCATTTTCTTAAAGATAGGTACCTCCTCTGAGCCTATTAAGCTCCAAGTTTCCCAATAGACTTGCATCATCAAAATTCTTTAGAGCCAAAACCTCAGACAGTACCACGTACCTGACTGAAAGCATTCTCTCAGTTTTCAAAGAATAAAGGAAAAACAGTTGCATAGAATTCCAAAAGTTTCATAAATGACGTTTTAAAATAATAGATATACATCACACTGGATTTAGTCCTCTCAGGGGCTCAACAATCTATAAATTGGGAGCTTGGGGATTAATTTTTCAAAAGAACCCACTCATGTGGGATTGCCTGCTCCCTCTCCTCTAGCCAATATTCTCCTGTTTTGCTCATCCCGCAGTTTCCCTCTCGCCATGTCTACAGCAGACGCTCCTTTCTTCTCTTCACACAGGAAATACCCCCAGTGGGCCAGAGCAGCTGTCACCAACAGTGGCCAGTACCAGAGGCTTCAGAGGAAGAAACTCTGCAATAGGCAGTTATGGGATACCTTTCTCAACCACATACCTGTTCCTCCCAGGTAGAGCCCCATTGCAGCAGCACGTCTTCTTTAGCCAAAGTTCACTGGTAGATTTGTTTCATGCTGGTACTGCATAGGAGTAAGAGGCAGCAGCAGAAGCTACAAAGCTGCCAGCTACCACAAGCTCTCCAAGACCAAAAGGTTTGCAAAATGCCATGAGCACTGCAGACCCTTTACTATAGGGTAGACTTAACCTTGATCAGCATTTACTAATCCTCAGATTTGTCTCTAGCCTTTTTGTAGGAAAAATGTCTTATGCTTAGGTATTTCTATACTCATTTACTCGCTGGTCTCTTAAATACAATAGTTAAAGCCAGAACAGTAGCCAAAACATACACCAAAGGAGCTGAGCGAAAGCAGAGGCAACAGCATCCAAATCACATATGCCCCTGAAATATCCATTTCAAATATTATACTGTATCGGTATGATTCATTAGACATACTTGCTACAACTGAAAAATCCTTTCAACAGAAACTCAAAAAAGCAAAGTAAGACTATCATACAGTAATACAATTTTGCCAATTTATGCATTTTATTACATAATATTTTGTGTGTTTCTTAAACCTCTGACTCCTGGATTTAACTCATTAGTGAGATCTCAGATTTCATTTTAAAAAAATTAATTTTCTCCATAACCATGAGTATTAGAAAAGCTTGAAAACATAACCCAAGTGCATCCTAAAGGCTCAAATACCAGAAGGCATAGAACAACACCACAAAATTTATTATTTTAGAAAAGTTTTATGTGGTTTTGACCTAGAGTGACCAGATGTCCCGATTTTATAGGGACAGTCCCGATATCGGGGGCATTTTTTTTTTTTTTTTTTTACATGGGCTCCTATTACCCACCACCCCCATCCCAATTTTTCACACTTGCTATCTGGTCACCCTATTTTGACCCACTCCTGATTTTGGGAGACTTGACTCATGATTTTTGAATACTCGAGGTTGGCAATGCCAGTCATCATCATAGCAAATTCCAAATGGATGCGGCCTTCTTGCAAATCAAGCACCATCCACATTGATCTAATGGAAGGTGCTTAAGATGGTCTGATTGCCTATTCAGTTTATGTTTATCACTTGCAATCTTGTTGCTTCACTGAAGCTTTTTATTCTCACACCACCACCAATCATGTAGCAGCATTCCTTGGTACACACGCTTCAGAATTCATTGGTCTTCTATTCTTATGAAGCTTCCACACCAAGAAAGCTGCCAAAACTGAATGAGTGCAGAGGGAGGGGAGAATCAGTATTAGTAAGTGGGAATGCTAGAATAGATAGGTCTCAAGCCAGTCACTGGCATTAGGTACCAGGTCATTTAATCCTGTAAAGAGCAGGTCTATACAATATAGTAATAAGAATGTTTGTGTCCACTGTACCTTACCTAATTTATCACTTTCACAGGGGTTACCAATCTCTCAGTGGTTTGAGCATTGGCCTGCTAAACCCAGGGTTGTGAGTTCAATCCTTGAGAGGGCCATTTGGGATCTGGGGCAAAAATTGGGGGTTGGTCCTGCTTTGAGCAGGGGGTCAGACTAGATGACCTCCTGAGGTCCCTTCCAACCCTGGTATTCTATGAGGAATGTGTGTAATATCAGAGATGAACTGGTGTTATCAATGGTGGGAAACGGATCTGAAAGCCTCAAAGTCTTATACAATAAAAAACATTTATTCAATGCTATTTTGTGTTAACTTCCTTGTTAATTTTCTTGTAATGTTGTCACTGTTAGATTTGTCCTCAGTTCAATACCTGATAATTGAGTATTCCAGTTTATGTTAAGAAAGCCAAATACAACAAAAGCTAAAAAAAGCTAAAAGACATTTACAAATATTCGTAGTTGTAAAAACTGTACCCAGGCTTTTTAACATTTGCTTTAATCTAACAGCTGCTATTTAGTTAGCCCTTCATTGTAAGATTTGCACCATGCCAACAAGACAACCATATGCCAGATTCCATTCACAGTGCATCTGGAATTTCAGGATTTTCTTAATTTGTAGGGAGCTCAAATTACTTCTTAAAATGAACCTTCATGTGATCAATACAATAGAATCCAAAACAGTTTTCAATCTCTTCTTAACATTACGCTGTGTAAAACTTTAGATTTAAATCCCCACCACCACCACCCCGCACCCACCCACCCAGTAATGAAAGAATATTGCTAACATTTCCGAAGTCATGCAAGGTTTTTATTAACCTTGATCATAATTTTCCAGGATAGGTTCAGTTTTTTTTTCTAAAGAGATTAAAATGATAGACAAATTCTTGCCACAATCTAAAACCTGGTATTTTTCTTCAAAAAAAATCAAATCAACTCCTCATTATGGCATGAATAAATCAATTACCAAAGAACTGGTAGGTGTCAGAGACAGAAGTGCGTTCATTGTGATCAGCAAATCCCCATTGTCATAAGTATTTGTTTAAAATAAAGACAATGCCTAAGTTACATCTCTTCTTGGGAGCAATATATTTCAAGTCTATAGGGACAATAAAATTGGATTTTCTAATTTTAATTTGGCATATAATTTAGAAATCTTGTTTTGATTAAATTCTATACAATATCTTAGTTAAAGAGGCACAATCTAAGCAGTAATTTATATATTTAAAGAACTGAAATACTGATCTTTCTTGTTACAGGACTGTACCTTTATTTATGAGCAATGGCAATATAATAGCATTTCACAAGACTCCACGTTATGCCAACCCTGTTCTCATTTTGCAGGTCTTTCACACACAAATTAGCTACACGTCACACTGAAGGCCAGGGAATCTTAAGCTTAGTCGGTTTGGAAATACTCCATTTCTGCCAGATCTTTACCAGTGATATCATAGTTAAATGAACCACTGCCAAATTGCTATGGATCTCCAGACAGTTCTTCACATGTCATGGAGCCTACCTATCTAAAGCCACCCATCTGTTCTAGGGCAATACCATAAAACTCTGACTCTAAAGGATATTTTTCAGTTATGACTTTTTGAAAGTTGTAAACTGACTATTTTGCATTCTATTACTTACTCTCTTTACATTACACTAGAACCATGTGCATCTATGCGACACAGAACCACAGACTGTATAGATCGGATTATTAATGGTCACCGTGGATTCTTTTTTATTCTTTAGATCTCCACTGCAACCACAACAAAGACAAGCTGAATGCAAGACGACTTAGCCCAACATAATGGCTCACAACACAGCACACTATCTGAGAGACCCAAGCTCAGGAACGGAGAGCATTCACTCTCTGAACTATCGTTATATATTGTGGGTGTGATTGACTAATAGAAACCTGAGCGTGACACTCACGTTTCCTTATTTTAAGGCATCCCTGTGAGCTACTAGTAGAACTATATTAATATTTTCTGTCCTCCCATTTAAAATAAAGCGTAAAGAACAGGGCTACCAAGGGAGAATGAGGACTGGAACACTATACTGTACATGCTTACCTGGAGCAAGCCTTGAAATGCAGTAAGAGTACAGTATCTATAATGAGTCTCACTTTGGTCAGCTGTCAGCATGTAGCAATTTAACATCAAAGATAAATCTATAAGAATATCTGGGGCTAACTTTGGATAAAATGTATCAACAACATGTTAATTCTTACAGTATCATGAACAGCATTTTTGGAAATTGCTACATATAATGTAGATATGCTCCAATAAGATGTCCTTACTTTTTCCAAATTATTCAAACATATACCAAAGTAACATGTCTCCAAAAAGTGCTATATATTTATACAAGTATTGTCCAATATATGGCATACAAACAACCATGAATACCTAATACTACATGAATTCAAGGTGCAGCTTCTCTCATTTGTTTAATATACAACATACATTTATTACTGCCATGCAAAAGGAAACCACCACTTGCTTTTTTCCCCGAGCTACAAAAAAAATATATCATAGGAGCTTTTCCCAATTCTCTTATTAATTATAATGAATCTCTCTCCACTGAACACTCAATAGACCAACAATAAATAGTTTAATAAAGGTAGTGTTCTTGAGTACAGTCCAGTTCCACATTTGGGATAAACTCTTAAGACAGGAGGATGCTTAATAAAGATGGCCTTTCCTATAGGTTTCTCTGTATTTTGATATTACATGCCCTATGAATTCTTGTGATATTTCAATAGTTTTACAATTGGAGAAAGTCAAATAGAATTAAATGTTTCCGCCACTGTGAACATGTGTAAGCCTATGCACAATGCATCATGAAATAATTCTATTCTCCCTCCTTATTTTACAATGTTGTTACTAACTACTCTGTAAATCCAGCTCAGAAGTGACACCTTGTGGTAAGATAACTTCAGATAAAACATCTAAATGAACAGATCAGAATTGCCTCCAGTTTTCCCAAATTACAGAGATATCTAGCTATTTTAATGCAATGCCCTCAGCAGTGCCCAGAGGTTCTGATAAATATTGTGCTGGACACTGCACAAGCAAGAGTAGACTAAATGCACATCTATACTGTCCCACACTTTGGACTAAGGGGGCATGAAAAGTTGCACACATCGAAGTGCTGCGCTGTAAATCCTGTGTCGATGTTTTGGGCACAACTTAAAGGCCCGTAGTTCACACTACAGTAGAATGAAGAGGACTACATTAATGCAAACTCAGGACCTTTAGGTTCATACCAAGAGAGTGGAGTTATAGAACAGTATTTTGATGCACATTGCTATGCATGCCTCCTTAGTCCAAACTGTGAGGCAGCATAGACATGCCCACAGTCTCTGCCTTGAGAAATTCACTATCAAACATTCTGCAATGTTGTAATCTAACTTTTTTTTTTTTTTAATTATTAGCTATTGGTTTGGTTAGTTATTAAAGCAGATCCAACTCGAAGCCTGAAATACAACAGGTTTGGACAGATAACTGAGAACAGAATTTGGTCTTCTGATATGATAGAAGCCAGAAAGAGGTACAGTTCAGCTGGCAACTAGAAAAATCATCTCTGCTTGTAAATTTAGCAAATTTCTATTGGAAGTCAGAAAGTAAACCTGGAACTTCAGGATACCGTTTTTGGGTATCACTTTTTGTACTAGAACTGCAATTTAAATAAAAATGCATCCAGAATGACATCAAGGCTGGTGGATCAGAAGTTTGCACTTTGACACGAGGTAGCAGACACATAAATAGTAACCACAGGCTCTCCACCTACTCTCTTGTATGCAGGCAATCAACTTTATAAGAACTCAGTTCACTGACATGCTCTGAAAAGCAAGAGTCCTGTAAAATGTTTCACTTTACTGCCCACATGCAAGAATAGAAGAGATGGGCCCAGCAGGAAAAAACAGTTAGTACTTAAGTGCTTTGCATTATGCTTGTATCCTCACCCTCCATCTTATAAACAATTGTTAGACTGCCAATGCCATTAGGTGTGATATTATCTCTACAGTCTCTTTAAAAAGTGTAGCTGGAATATGTGACTCCTTGGAGTTTGCATGATCTTTTGACCTTTTACATCTTAAAAAAGCAATAATGGGTTGGGGTATTTTTTTGTTTTTAAGAACTTTAAATTTAACTACTTTTGGTGCCGTCTAAATTTTCCACTCTTGTCTTAAGATGAACTCAGAACACTCCCCCCCCCAAAAAAACTTGATCACAGTTCTATTCTATTATTTTTAATTAATTTATTTTAAAGAAGGCCGCCTCCATTAAGCAACCCATATCTGTTAGTTCTTGAGGTGGTTAAAACAGTTTTCATTCAACAAATCAAGCAACATAGTGCATAATGCCTCTAGGAAACCAAAAGGTTGGCAGGATGCTGTATACATTTATATATACATGTATACATTTGAGTAGAATCATACTAAATCCACTAATCTGTTCAAGAAACAAAGGGCAATCAGGCCATCAAGAGAAAGGATTTAAAGGTGTTTTATTTGCTAGTCAAAGACCTGTCCAAGCCTAAGAAATAGACAAGAAAAGCAGGTGTAACAAAAGCAGGAGATTGCTATTGTCCAACTTTTCCCTCAAACATCTATTATCAGTATCAAAAACTATCTTGTTCATTTGAAACCAAGTCTATACTTCAGAAAACAGGTAAAATGTAAATCATTGCAACAATCTGTCAGAGATTGGTAGGTTACCCTACTGGACTGAAGTATGTGGAGAAAAAAAATTAATCCAAAGGTTTCAATTGCAGCCCAAGCTTTACTCACCCCCCCACAATGGATGGGGAAGTGCCACAGGAGTTCTAGGTAGGACATAAAAAGGCAGTGGAAGGTGTGGGAGTCAGGCAGAGTCTCTGTTCTTTTCCCACAGGCTCTGTTTAAGATTTATTCTGCTGTTACTGCAGCTCCTACCTGAAACAGCCTGCTGGTCTGGTCCTTATCCATCATTCTTATCACAGCTCTCAGACTGCCTGCTGCTACTGAATCCCACCCAGAGATGGAACTGAGTGGAAAACCATTTTCCCATCCCACAAAAAAAACTGAGATTTTAAAAATGTTCGCATTCTGCTTTGGGATGAAATCAAGACCTTTTTCTTTGTGTGGAAAAACCAGGGAGAGAGATCCAAAGAAGGGACTTGAAGCCAGGTCTCCCACATCTCATGTGAGCACCCTAACCACCAAGCCATACAATCGCTGTTAGTTTTTTGCTCTCCCCCCGTAGGAGCTGTTCTACTTTCTATAAATAATTCAATATTCATTGAGTCCCAGTGTCTAGGGAACTCACCTAGGATGTAGGAAGCCTGGCTTCAAGTCCCAGGTCTCCAAGTCAGGCAGAGCAGGGATGTGAACTTGAGTCTCCCACATGCCTGGTGACAGCCCTGACCACCAGTTTATTGACTCGTCTGAGATGACTTTATACATAATCTCCACACACACACAAATTCCATCCTAGCGCTGAGAAACTTCCTAACAAAGGATTCATCAAAACTGACCATTTCCTATGAAAAGTTTCAGTTTTGACTGAAATGGCATTTTCCACCGAAAAAAAAGTTACATAAAAAAAATCTGAGCAGCTCTACCCAGAAAGCATGTTCCCTTCCTGGGGCAGGCACTTCTAAAGGGCTGCTGCTTTTTGTCATATTGGCTGGGAGGAGGAGAGGGAAGAAGAGACTGAGGTATACTTTCCTCTTCTTGCCTACATATGACACTTTGGGGGTGATCGGAGAAGAGTAGTAAATCTCTACTTAGAATATGGTTATATGTGTTGTGATTACACATTCAAACATTTTAAAAATCTGTGTAAAAGTGCTTGCACAACATTAAACAACACTGGTGTTTGGGTTTTTTATAAAAATATCATTAATTGGAGGAGGAGAATACTAAAGGTCTTAAACCAAGAAGGCATAAAGCACATGGCAAGAGGCAAGTGCAACGTATGAAGAAACTAAGACTTAAAATGAAATGTCCAGATTTCACAGAAAGCTAAATATCCATTTGCGTCATGTAAGAAAGACTAAATGTTTTGCATAATTATCAAAATGTGCAAAAAGTTTACTGGTAAGGATGGTCCCTTCCAAGTCTGTTCAAGATCATTAGCATATACTCCTTGCATGTGTTACTCTGCTATTCATGTGAAATGCATGATCTAGAAAAAGGGGTAAACAGGGAGGTTGCAAAGTTTGCAGATGATACAATATTATGCATGATAGTTAAGTCCAAATCTGACTGCGAAGACTTACAAAGAGATCTCACAAAACTGGATGACTGGGCAACAAAATGGCAGATGAAATTCAAGGTTGATAAATGCAAAGTAGTAAACATAAACATAATAGCAACTATACATACAAAATGATGGGTTCTAAATTAGCTGTAACCATTCAAGAAAGAGGGCTTGGAGTCACTGTGGACAGTTCTCTGAAAACATCCACTCACCTTGCATCCACAGTTAAAAAACCTAACAATGTTAGGAACCATAAAACAAGTGATAGATAATAAGCCAGAAAATATCAAAATGCCTCTGTATAAATCCAGAGTAAACCCATTTTTGATGACTGGCCTATTCTGTTCATTCCCTTTTGAAGCATCTGGCATTGGCCAGTGCCAGAAGACAGGATACTGAGCAAGATGGACCATTGGTCTGACCCAGCCTGGCCATTCTTATTTTCTTGTCTCTACTATTACCGGACTGTTTTGTAAAATAAAATATGAGGAGATAAAAAAATTGCAACCTTCTTTAGCACAGCTAGTACTCACTAAATATTTTAGTTTTAGAGATTTTTTTTAAATACTTCACAACTTGCAGATCAGAAGAAGTCTTAATCTCATGTTCTATAATCTATATTAATATCTATGAGGTGAAAAGACTTTATAGAGGCTATTGTCTCAAAAAGGTATACAGAAAGCTAGGTTTATTACAATGCCTGCTAAGCATATATGTTTCCATCCTACAAATTTAGATTTTCTCAGGATGGGAAGCCTCACATTCCTTTCACTGACAAAAAAAAGACTTAAAATCAGAGACAGCCAATAGCATCACAAGAACAAAAATATTTAGAATGGAGGCTCAAGGCAGAAAAACTCAAGTCAAAACGGGTTGTCCTGAATTTAGATTGTACTACAGAGAATGGGAGAATCCATCATGTATTTTGGGTTAATGTAGGCTATGACTAATTATTGTCATTTGGCTATCACCCATTTGGAACATATTGCAAACCTGAGTCAGGCTGAGGGAGCCTGAGTTAGGGAGCATTTTTAAGAAGTTTAGTTGTGGACAATTGTATTTCAAGATGGACTTAAATCACCATTGTGACTGAAGTCTCTCTAATCTTTTCAAGGAGAATATTCTTGCTGTAAGGCTTTGCAAAAGCCAGAAAATGCTATACTGGAACCCACAGCAATGAAAGACAATCCTGGTCTTTACAGCTGAAATATCTTTTAACCATTTCTGAGTCTTTAGAGGCAAAGCTGCAAAAACAAAAACAAAAAAAACCCACACAAATCTACATACATGAAGCTGAAACTGAACATGTGGGTGCCAGATTCAACAGGCTATAGCAACCACCATTCACATTATTTCAGTGCTTTGATCCCACACAGCTGCCTAGTGACAAAGAATTTGCTCATTGTAGCAATATTAAAACTGACAATTTGCCATTTTATTTTATACATTTTTGAAGGAAAAGGTTTTAATGGCCGTCTCTAAAATGACATTTAAAACCACCAAGTCACTAACAAACAGTGCGCACACACATATTTCACTTTTAGCTATCAAGTAACCTGCCTTTCATAATATATTGTTCTTGCTGCAAATATTGCTTTCACTGTCCTACAGCAAGGCAATGGCAGAATATGGGTTGTCCAAAATGAACTTAATTAAAAACAGCCTATGCATTTATGTGTATGAAGCAAAGCACACTTCACAACTTAATAAGGAGTCTGATTTGTGAGGCGCAAGTGGTCCTAGTGCTGATATTCTCCAGTAGTCCCCATTACCTTATTCTTTACTGAGAAAAAGAGAGAGAAGGGATAAAACGTATTTGTGGACGCAGAGCGATCACTCAACAGCAAGCAGCACTAGTGGAGGATTATGGTAGCTCTAGTCCATATGATCAGATTGACATTATCCATAATATTTAGGTATTAGAACTTATGTAAATTTGTCTCCCTTCTAAAATTTATTTCAATCTCGCAGTCTTAGACTAGTAGTGGCAGTAGCATTTTAATTTGTATTAAAACAAGGACAATGCTAAAACCTAAGGCCAAAAGCAACACACACACACAGACTAAGAACAAGAGTGTGTCCCAGCAATTGCTAGTTTCACTAGTCTAAAACAGAGGCAGAATAAACAAATGCTTCTAGACAATCACAGCAGCAAGAGTAGCTCATTTTCCTTTACCTAACAAAACAAGACAACATGAAAAATACAATCACCATTTTTTCTTGTCAGACACCTAACTCTGAATCTTAGCTGCCCACGGACAAATGACCAAAGAACACTGCCTACAGTCTTGTGAATAATTTGATCTAATTTTCAGAATGTAAAATTATTACTTAACAATACAGTACAATATAAAATTTATTGTTTATTTAGGAGAGCCTCCAATTCATCTGATCTCCAACTTGGATATGGGACAGCTGAATCCTTGGGCTTTGTTTTGGAAGAATATCAGTGCATAAATCTAGAGTGTCTGAACCAATGAACAATTCCACGTTGTAATATACTGACCCCATCACTTAACATTGTTCCTTAAACTTGGTCATCACAGGCCTAGTGTATTTTCTTGGAGTGATGATATTTAAATTGTGCAAGTTTCAATGTCGCCACTTTTAATATTTAGATATTTCTTCCCCAAATCTTTCCATTTTCCACACTGCTCTTCTACATGCAGTGCTTTCAACTTCATAGGTATACACGGATTACTCCTAATATAATTTCCCTCAGATGCTGGATCAATTCAGTTTTTGCATATGCAAAAGGCAGGAAATGCAGGTACTGTCTTTCCAAGTCTCAGTTCAGAGGAAGGGTGCTCCATTCAAACTATGTAGCTTACTTGAATTGTGTACAAGTGTACATCTCATTGGTTTCCTCATCCATTCAAAAAAACTTCGCTGTTTTGTTTCCACTGTGCATAACACATTTAAAGCTAATCCCGCCAATCTGATTACAGCTATGGAAGCCTGAACATCTAACCGAACTCCAAATTTAAGTCTAGTGATTTGTATAAAAACCAACAGGCCCTCTGTTAGCAAGACTCAACTACGGCACATGCCAAGGTTTGCTGAAATGACTAGCAATTCTGTGTGCCCAACTTGGGCTCTTTTAATGTGTCCTGATTTTCAGAAGGAAAGTGCCAACACTTGAGGTATTTGGTGTTTTTCCTGAAGCCCCAGTGATGCATTTATGTGAGAAAGATAGGTTACTCGCTTTGTGCGGTAACTGGAGTTCTTCAAAACATGTCCCCCTAAGGATGCTCCACTTCAGGTGCGCGTACGTCCCTTACACCTTTGATCAGAGATTTTTGGTAGCAAAGTCTGTTCAGCCCCCATGTGCTCCACACATCCGCGTGCCCCGGAGCAAAGATATATATGTCTGCGAAGGCAAATAGCCCTCAGTTCCTTCTCTACTGCAAAATCCCACAGACGAAACTCTAAAACAGAAAGCAAGATAGTGGAACTCCCATAGGATAACCTATCTACCTTCATGTAGTGTCCCTATAGGTGCTCCACTTCAGTAACTCCCAACCAGTAACCCCACAAGGAGAAGGGAAATTGGAACAGAATCTAATACTGAAGACAGAACTGCATTGCCCACTGCAGTCTGATCTAGGGGCATGCACAAAGGCATAGTGCTTGGAAAAAGTATGTACTGAAGTCCAGGTTGTCACTTTGCAAATTTCAACTATTAGAACATTCTTAAGTAATGCCACAGAAGTAGACTGCTACCTTGTAGAATGGGATAACACTCTACAAGGGGGTTGAATGGTGGCAAAGTCATAGTATGAAATGATACAACCAGAGATCCATCTTAAGCCATTGAGTGGAAATTGTGGATCTGTCTGCAATTGAAACAAATAGCCTTGGTGACTTTCTGAATGGTTTGGTTCCATCCAAATAGAAGGCTAATACCCTTATAACATCCAGGATACAGAAGACAGCTTCCTGAAGAGTGTGACGTGGTTTAGGGAAAAAAAACAGAGATGAATGGTCTAGTTAACATGAAACTCAGACTGCACTTAAGGTAAACGTTTAATATTTGGTCAGAAGAAGGCCGTTTCCCAGAAGAACACTGTAAATAGGAGGTCCAGCATTAAAACCCCCAGTTCTCCAACCCTTCAGGCAGAAGAGATGGCTGCCAAGAAAGCTGTTTTCATCAATAGGTGAACCAATGAACATGTGATTAGTAGATCAAAAGTGTGTTTTATAGGGTAATTAAGGACAAGATTCAAATCCCACATTGAAGCGGGTTCTATAATTTGTAGAAAAAGGTTAAATCAGATGGCTCAGAAATCTCAACGTAGTGGAGTGAGCAAAAATCGAAAAACCTTTTTTATCAGTAAATGAAAGGTTGTTATAGCTGTCAAGTGAACACTGACCAAAGACCAGGTCTTTAATTCCAGCAGGTAGTCTGTGACAGCAGAAAGAGAAGATCAGGCAAAAGAAACTTCTCGATGGGTATGCCAGAAGTGATATCTCTGCTGTTTCTGTAGGTAAGTGTGATGTGTAGACTCCTTTCTACTATTTATCACCATCTGTTGCACTTCTGTTGAGCAAGAAGTCTCTATGCCAGAGAGCAAATGGGAAGACCATTTGCTCTAGATGGCGTGAGCACAGAGATGCATGCCCTATATCAAGACGGATGTGTCTTAAGTGATAATGGCCGGAGGAGCTTGAAAGAAGGGAACTCTCGCACAGAGTTTGGAGGGGTTCTGCCACCAAGTGAGCAAGTCCAGAACCTCATAGGGAAGAGAGACCTGTTTGTTGACACTGTGTTTGGTATGCACATTGCCCTGAGCTATCCCTAGAAACACTGGATATGTAATCTGCCATACAGGGTCAGAAGATGCATGCCACCATATGACGCAACAGCTGAAGTCAATTCCTTGCTGAAATCTGAGGGCTTAACTGAATCTTTGCAATAGGATTCTGTAGATTCATAAACCTGTCCACAGGTAGGTAAACCCTGGCTGTCACAGCATCTAGAGAGGCTCCTATAAAAGCTAGCCATCAAACCAGGATCAAGACAGACTTTGTGAGATTGATCTGGAGGCCTAAAGTGTGAAACAAAGACCTTGTTGTTGTACTCAGGGATCAATAACTCATTAAAAGATAAGAATCAAAGGGTAGAAATAAATGGTCACATTTCACAACGGAGAGAGGTAAATAGTGGGGTCCCCCAAGAATCTTTACTGGAACCAGTGCTGTTCAACATATTCACAAATTATCTGGAAAAAGGAATAAACAATGACTTGGCAAAGTTTGCAGACAATACAAAATTACTCAAGATAGTCAAGTCCAAAGCAGACTGCAAAGAGTTACAAGGGGATCTCACAGAAACTGGGTGACTGGGCAACAAAATAGCAGATGAAATTCAATGCTGACAAATGCACACTGGAAAACATAATCCCAACTATACATGCAAAATGATGAGCTCTATATTAGCTGTTATCACTCAAGAAAGGTATTATCATTTTCAGAGAACTATCCACATCTGCTCAATGTGCAGCAGAAGTCAAAAAAGCTAACAAAATGTTAGGAACCATAAGGCAAGGGATAGATAATAAGCCAGAAAATATCAATGGCTCTATATAAATCCAGGATACACCCTCACCTTGAGTCCTGCATGCAGCTCTGGTTGTCCCAACTCAGTAAAAAAGATTAAAATTAGAAAAAGTACAGAGAAGGGAAACAAAATAATTAATGTTATGGAACAGCTTCCATATGAAGAGAGGTTAATAAACTATTTATCTTAGAAAAGAGATGACTAAGGGGTGATATGATAGAGGTCTATAAAATCATGAATGGTGTGGAGAAAGTGAACAAGAAAGTATTATTCACCCCTTCACACAATACAAAAAACAGGGATTACCTGATGAAACAGGTCAGCAGATTTGAAACAAACAAAAAGGAAGTACTTCTTCACACAACCCACAGTCAACTATTGGAACTTTTTGCCAGGGGATGCTGTGGAGGCCAAAAGTATAATTGGATTCAAAAATGAATTAGATAAGTTCATGGAGGACAGATCCATCAATGGCATTAGCCAAGATGGTCAAGGACAAAACCCCATGCTCTGGGTATCCTTAAATCTCCAAATGCCAGAAGCTGGGACTGTACGACCGTCACTCTAACTGGCCTGTTCTATTTATTCTGGGACTGTACGACCGTCACTCTAACTGGCCTGTTCTATTTATTCCCTCTGAAGCATCTGGCAATGGCCACTGTCAGAAGACAGAATGCTGGGCTAGAGAGACGATTGGTCTGACCCAGTATGGCCATTTTTATGTTTTTAGATACTGTTGCTACGACATCCTGACATAATTGACCCAAGTAGCTAATCATCGAGATAAGGGAAGACAATTATGCCTAGATGATGTATATGAGAGACTATGACTGCCACAACCTTTGAGAACACCATTGAGGCAGAGGAGAGGACAAAAGAGAGCACTTGGTATTGGAAGTGGTTGTGGTTAACTGTGAATTGAAGAAACCTCTTGTGAGAGAGCTGCATCATATCACAGAAATACAAGTCCTGAAGATCAAGAGTCACAAAAACCAAATCTCCAGAATCTAGAGAAGAAATTATAGTCAATAGTGCAAGAGTCACTATTCTGAATCTCACATAGTTGTTACGATACCTGAGATCTAACATTGGCCTCTATCCCTCGCTCTACGGGGGACCAGAAAGTACCTGGAATAGAACCCTTTCCACTGTGCTGAAGTGGAACTGCCTCTGTGGCCAAGAGCTGGCCTTAAATTGTTTCTGATGTTCCTTTGGAAATAGTCAATAAAGGTGTTAAATTTATCAGAGTTTACATCAAGGGAGGGCAAACTACGGCCCGCGGGCCAGATCTGGCCCGTCAGGGCTTTCTATCTGGCCCACAGGATTGTCAGCCCCGCCTTGAGCCCCCTGCCACATCACTCCTGCACACCAACCCCTTGCCTTGAGCTCCTTCCTGCACACTGCACCCCCTCCCACACTTCAACCCCCTACCCCAGCCCTACATTCATGGCCCTACATACAATTTCCCCACGCAGATGTGGCCCTCGGGCCAAAACGACGAGGGAGTGAAAGTATGGGAGATCAAGAATGTGTATGCTCCCTGTAGGAGGAATTTAAGGCCCTCAGAAACTGTTGGAGGTACAGGACCCATGGATCCCAACAAGGCCATAAGGCATAAGAGGAGGCAGTCACCACTGGTCACTCCAAGTGGTCAGAGGTCGAGGTCACCACTCCTCCACAAGTGGAGAGAAGTAACATCCCACTGAATAAATAGGTGATCCCCAGACTCGAGAGTCAGAATCTCCTTCAATATATTCCATGGGAATGATAAGTGCTCTCCCTGGATGACAGAAATTAGGGAATCACAGGAGGGGGTGTGTGTCAACAAGAAAAGTACCATCGGTGAGCCAGAGGATCTCGGTACCAAAAGATGTGCAGACGCGGACAGTAGAGGAGACTCCGGTTCACTGGGTACAAACAGTTGTCAAGTCCTGGAACTCCTGCGGTACCAGAAGAAAAGTGCTGGCGCAGGTACAGACTCAGATGGAGCAGTCCAGGGTGCTGAAGTAGGTACCAAGGGTAGTGAGGAAACAGACCGTGCTGACCTCTTCGTCATACAGTAGCTAGCAGAGGTGGTCCTCCCAAAAAAAAAAAAAAAAAAAATCGATCTGGTACAGAAGAGGCATGGCTCTTAGAAACAGCCTTATACACCTTTGCGGTACCAGACGCACTTGCAGCCTCAGTAACACTCCTCTTGGGGTCAGAGGTCTCCAGTGACAGAGACCTCTTGTAAAGGGGATGTAAGTCATGCTCCCATTAACAGTACTTACCAGCTGTCGGCACTGCAGGCAGAGTTGTCGATCCCTCATCCCCCCAAGGCTTTCGGTGACCCAGTGTGACATTCTGTACCTTGGGGGAGCATCCTGTAACCCCCATATGCCTCATTTTCATATAATCGTGATCTTACACATAAAGCATGCCTTGTAAGGTATCAGGGAAAAGGTTATGATCTGCTGTAAGTCATTTCTCTATCCATATATGTGTACCATTAATGCATATGAAGTTATGAGAATTGTGTAGTATGGCTGTCACTAAAACATGCTGTAAATTGGGGGAATCAGCCAGATATTCGCTCCCCAGAGGCAACAGCAAGGAAAATAACCAACGCCCGAGCGGGGTGTCATACAACCCATCAACAGTCATTGTCCAGCAAGGGAGTTACAATGCAATGACACACCTGCATGAGGCCACACCAGGGGAATTGCTCAACCTTGCTTGGAGAGACTCACGGTATGTCTACACTGCAAAGTTGCTGACAGAACTTTTGTCTTTCAGCACCAGCAAAGAGCTTTCACACACGCTGACTTTTAGTGACAAGGCTGTGTTGACAGTCTTGTTGCTAAAAGCTGCGTGGTGTAGACAAGCCCTCAGTAATGATCACTTGACTCTGAAGGGGAGGGGGCAAAGACAAGAGGGAGGAAAGGACATGATAAAAGGAAGAGATGTTTGCCATGCTCTTCCTCTCTCTTCCACCTACACCTACAGACACCACACCAAGCAACTGAACCGCTGATCAAAGGGGAGACAGCCTGGCTAAAGAGCAACCAGCCAGCCTGGGGTGAGAAGCATCTAAGTTTGTAAGTGCTAAGATCAGTTTAGAATGCGTTTTGTTTTTATTTCATTTCACCAAGTCTGACTTGCTATGCTTTGACTTATAATCACTTAAAATTTATCTTTGTAGTTAATAAATCTGTTTATTCTCCCTGAAGCAGTGCATTTGATTTGAAGCGTGTCAGAAACTCCCCATGGCATAACAAGCCTGGTACATATCAATTTCTTAGTTAAATTGACAAACTTACATAAATTTGTAGCGTCCAATGGGCATAAGTGGACACTGCAAGATGGAGATTCCTAGGGTCGTCTGGGACCAGAGATATTGGCTAGTGTCATTTGATTGCACAGCCCAAGCAGCAGCTAATATGCCAGAGGCTGAGCTTGAACAGCCCAGGAGTGGGGGTTCTCACAGCAGAGCAGGGTAAGGCTGGCTCCCAGAGTCAAGGACTGGAGGGACCTAGCAGATCACCAGTCCAGATAACACCAGAGGGTAACGTCACAACCAGACCACAAGGTGGACATGATAGTGACCGTCTTATCCCTGGTAGCCTTCAGCGACAAGGACCTGGCAGCTAATGGGGTAGCAACAGTTCTACCCATTGAAGCTCTTAATGACCAGGGTCCAGAGGTGGACGGGACACTATGTAGAGGGGGATTCTTGGAGCTCTGATCAGAAGCTGGTTTCAGGGCTAGCTTCATCATGAGGAGCTTGAATTTTATCTCTCGGTTCTTACAGAATGTGCTTTTAAATGAAGACCAGATTTTACACTTTGAAGGTATATAGATATCCCCAAAGCACTTCCAGAGTGTCCATCCCTACCCAGGAAGGATTCCTGGAAGGAAGAGCAATATTTAAAGCCTGGGAGTCCCGGGATCGGTAGCGTAGCTGGGCGGGGGGAAGCGGGGCAGCAGCCGCTCCCCCACCGAGCACAAGTGGAGTCTTTTTAATGGATTGGCACCTTTTTATTTTTTACTCACCCGGCGGCACTCTGGTCTTCAGCGGCTCTTCAGCGTCAGGTCCTTCACTCGCACACCAGTCTTCGGCGGCACTTCAGCGGTGGGGTCCTTCGGTGCCTTCAAAGACCGGAGTGAGTGAAGGACCTGACTCTGAAGTGCCGCTGAAGACCTGGAGTGCCACCACGTGAGTACAAGCAGGTGGTGCCTTTTTTATCTCCGCTCCCCCTCTGTTTACTCCACCTGGCTCCGCCACTGCCCAGGAAACCCCAGTAATAAGAGTCCGAACATAACCCTGAAATGGGGGGGGGGGGCAAGGGGGGAACAAAAAACAGGGAAAGAACAAAAAACAAACAAACAAACAACCTACCTACCACCTAACAGTGAGCGGGACTCAGGAAGACCCGGCTGGTGGCTCCTACCCTGCACCAGGCTCAGCTGTTAGTCCTGGCTGGGTTGGGGAGACTGTGACTTCCTCTTCCCCTGCACGACATCCAAGGCCATGTCAGACCCACCCCCAGATTTCTCCCCTGGCAGTAGGAAGCCCTGAAAACTTCAGTACTTCCTGCACCCATTGCTCCTCAGCTGCGGGGGGGGGGGTCTCTGTACAGGAAGCTGCTCCCCCATCCACCCAACACCTGTGCATCCAGACCCCCTCATATCAAGACCCCACCCCACAAACCTCACACACACACACCCCTCACATGCAGAACCCCTCTGACAAGCCCCACTCCCCCTGAACCAGGACCACCCCGATGAGCCACCTGCACCTGGATCTCCATCTTACTGAGCCCCAACCAGCTGCACCTGGACTCCCTTGCAGAGTCCCATTACCGCTGCACCCAGAACTCCCCAACAAGCCCTTGGATCCCACACTGAGCCACCCAAACCCAGACTGCCCCACACAAAACCCTCTCAACCCACATGTGGATCCCCTCACACTAAGCCCCTTCACACTTGGATCCTGCCTTGCTGAGCCTGCCTATGCACACCTGGTGCATCTGGCACAGAGGGACAGGGTCCTGGGGTGTTTCTGGGGCAGGCCTGGTCCTTGCATTGTGTCGGGGTTGAGTGCAGCCTCACCACTGAGCCC
This sequence comes from Lepidochelys olivacea, assembly GCF_965140295.1. NCBI lineage: Eukaryota > Metazoa > Chordata > Testudines > Cheloniidae > Lepidochelys > Lepidochelys olivacea. The sequence goes on along the minus strand of NC_140411.1, from coordinate 164,022,441 downwards.
GTGTCCCAGGGGGGAGCTGCACAGTGATCTCCCACCTCTGTGCAGCCAGTGGCCTCTGCTCCCCAATGCCAGGCTGGTGCCTCCACCATTATTTGACAAATAAAATTTGCAGAATTTTTAAAATATTGTGTTCGGAATATTTTTTTTTGGGGGGGGGGGCATAGAATACCCTGGGGAGTAATTTTCATTACACGCCACGAGTATGTGTAGAGCACATGCACAGGCCGAACAGGCACTGCTACCAAAAATCCCCAAAGGCGCAGGTGGCGCACATGCACCTGAAATGGAGCACCCAGAGTGACATTTCCCAAAGAAGAATCGCAGCTTACTTTAAAAGAACATAAAAGTTTTTCATCCTCGTGGGTACAGAATAAAGTTTGAAATCGTAAACCCTAAAACCTCAAAACAGCAGAAAGAAAACCAAGAGTAGCCACAGATTTTAAATATCTACGATGAACAACAGCTCATGATTATTTTGAGGCCTGACTCATGACTTAAATGGTTGAGGTTGGTAATGCTGCAAATGCCTGGGAGTCAGGACTCCTACGTTTCTCATTCCATTGACTCTCTGTGTGACTTTAAACTAGTCACTTAACTATTCTTCAGATTACACATATGTACTCCAAAGTGCTGAATCTTAATCAGAAATTATTTTAAAGGATTTGAATACCTCAAATGAAAAGTTCTATGTAAGTGAAAGCCACAATACATCTAGAGAAATGAATAACCTGTCAGAAAGCTCTAAGTGATTATGTATTCTTAATTTATTCTAATACTTAGATGTTTAATTGCTTCTTAAATACTTGCAAATTCCTTTCAGATACTATTCTGGAAATGTGCTAAATTATCAGCTTGAAAATGTATATTAAAAACATTAAGAATGATGTTGCACATACAAAGATTATAGCATTTTGAAACCTAACATCACAGCAAAACCAATAACCCTCAAATGACCCTTCATTTCCCACTTGCTTTTTGTAAACTTTATTTAAACCATGTAACTGTCAAATAGATTCTTGTGAAACATACTGAACGAAACTGCAAATGTAAAATATGCCACTAGATGGCAAGCATTGGCAAAAATTAATTAGCATCACTGTTGGATTCTTACATGGTACAATTTGAAAGCTGGGTGTGAAGGGAGAAAGATATAGAGATTGGGGCAACAATATTAGAGAAAATTCTATCAACTTGATCCTCTCCATACAGTTCTCCTCTTGAGAGATTTTAGATGTTAAATTACAATTAATATTGGGCAAATGAACAGAATGTAAGTTATAGTTTGTTTGCTTGTGAACCAGGGACTCTTACTAGTTTAAACTTTGTTCATTTTACTTTAAGCCATTTGATCTTGTGGTGTCACATTTCAATGTTTTTGTAAAGCTGTCTACAATGAAATTGTGAAGAATGTATCAAGTAATAATCAGGCCTATACATAACAATTCTCTAAAATTTTAGGGGGCATGGGTAATAGGCAGATATTTTGTGCAGTGAGAGAATAATATCAACCTGCAGCACCTTCACTGGTTTCCTAGTGATTATTAATTTAATATTCACACAAATATTAAAAATGCCTTCAGGATTATTAAAGATCTCCTTCTCACTTTTCTGACTACATACTCCTCATATTGCCTTTCCCATACATTATGGTCCTTCAGTATTGACCTCCTCACTTCCCAATCAGATCTCCATAATTTGGGGTTGCTCTTTCATTTGTGTTGCCCTGTTTATGCAGAATTCTCTATCTCGAGTAGAAATAAAGTTAATTACGCCTTTTAATCTCTTAAAAACCTTTTCTTACTATAGATTAGCACAGTTTTGCTCTGTAGAGCATTTTGATACTGTGCAAGGACACAAGTGAAGTACAATGCATGTCTTATTAACGAAGGGCTAAAATGTTCCATCAGCAATAAGCCAAATTCTTAAAAGGTTCAAGTCCCACAGTTTCCCCAATGTAAATCTCAAAAGTGTGTTTAGCAGCTAAAGAACCATAAAAGAGCAGTAGTCGTTTAGACATTTTTACTACTTGCTATATAAGGGCTAAACCTCAATATTGACTACAGTGAATACAACTATTTTAATTTATTATGTTACATTGCTATACATTTACCTGGACTTTTATTAAATTTGAAAAAATATTTCTAAGTACTTTTGTATACATGGCTTTTGGACAATAGCAGCTTACATATTGGTTTGTAATTATTTGTTTTATTCAATTAAGTATTCAGGGTAATTAAAGAAAATTATTAGGAAATTTCTGCTTTCCTAATAAATGACAAACATGAAATACTTCAAAGTGAATACCTCCTCCTGGCCCATACATATGTTATCACCACCACGTCTAATCGCAGACTCTGGAAAGCAGTTTTTAAAGTTTATTTGGTTGTAATATTCTATACACTTTATTTTATATAAGGTTAGAAAAACATTGAAGTGTTAGTCGTGATTTTTTTTTTAATTTGTACAGAATGTTTGGTAAGAGTTTTTAATTGTGAACTACAGGTAAAACGACTGTTGACTGAAATCTTGGTAACTGTGATTAAAAGGCAAAACACCCAACAGGAGTGTCTGCTCAAAGAGTCTCTCCCTTGTTAATGAGCGTGAAGATATTTTTTCTAGGATCTCAAGGTAAGCAATATATAGCACCTGGTTTGCCAAGGCCATAAAAAGCTGATTCAGGAGACTCGACTCTGCCTCACCCCCTTCTCACCCTTCTCTCTCTTCATAAAGAAAAATTTCATTTTTAAATTCTAACAAAATAGACGAGGAATAGTTTTATTAAAAATTTTATAAACACTCTAAGGCCTTCATGTGGTTTAAGGAAAATATATAAAGTTGGGAAATGTTTTGTAGCAGTCCTTTGTTTATTCCTTAAATGCTCAGAAATGTACAAGTATCTTTGAGATGTTTGTTTGCAAATGACTTGTATTTAAAAGTAAGCCTGATGCAACTGCCATATAACTAGTAAAATATTTGTTATATTTTTATAAATATAACATGGTCATTTATCATCATCACTGGTTAATACGATAAAAAGTCATTTAAGTACAGAATGTTTATGCTAACTGGGGAATTAGTGATCTGACAGTGTTCAAGCAACTTTCTAGTTAAATTCAAACACACACAAAAACCACTACTCCAAGAATTTACAAGAAGAGCCAGTGCATTCTTTGAGGACTATTTAAATCAGGGGAAGGCAACCAGTGCACAAGCTGATTTTCAGTGGCACTCACACTGCCCGGGTCCTGGCCACCGGTCCAGGGGGCTCTGCATTTTAATTTAATTTTAAATGAAGCTTCTTAAACATTTTAAAAACCTTATTTACTTTACATACAACAATAGTTTAGATATATATTAAAGACTTATAGAAAGAGACCTTCTAAAATGATTAAAATGTATCACTGGCACGCAAAACCTTACATTAGAGTGAATAAACGAAGACTCGGCACACCACTTCTGAAAGGCTGCCGACCCCTGATTTAAATTGAAGACTCTTTTTAAGTTAATCTAAGCTTAGAAAGGCTATTTTAAAGCTAAAAGATATGTAAGTAAGGAAGTTTGACTTATTTAAAACAGAATTTAAACTCCTATTAAACCCTAATAAAACTAAAGGACTAAAACACAAGAAAGAGTTAAAACAAAGGATATTTGAGTTCCCTCCACAAGAACAATATACAGTTACTACCCTGTTCCATAGCAAACAAATTTCATATTCATGAGCTGAAGATACTATCTGAACTGTCCCATGAGGGTCTTAAACCAATGAAAAGGTGACAGCAGCCAATATTTAAATCCAGATGAGCCCTAAAAGGGGTGTGCCTTGCACCTCCAGTGAAACTGTGAAATGTGAAGACTATACATCTCTCTGAATTAAGCAAGCAGCATACCCTGCTTCGGTTTCTTAACCTCAATGTCACTCCGGTCTTAGTCATGCCATCTCTTTCAAGCAAGCTTACGTCAGCAGTGTGACAAAGAAGCAGTAACCATACAGCATCAAGAAGCAATCACCTTCCAACACAACAGTGCTTCTGCAACGTAATGATATCACGAAGAATGAGAGAAAGTTTACCAAAGCATTGCCAAGGAATCAGATTTATTTTTTTCTTCTAATGATTTTAATGAGATATGGAAATGCTATTTGTAATTTAAGACAGTAACAGCTTCTCCCATTAAGCACCAAAGTGGTTTACGCTATTATTCTTGGAGAGGAAACAAACTAATCTTAGTAAAAAGAGAAACAGATTTAATTTGAATCATAGAATATCAGGGTTGGAAGGGACCCCAGAAGGTCATCTAGTCCAACCCCCAAATATTAAGATACTTAATATACATGAATTTGTCTGACTCAAGACAGCTGCTAGAATGGCCTCTAAAGTAACTGAATTTAAATATTTAAGTTTCGTAAGACTTAATTAAGATCACTCACCTTTGCCTATTTTTGAACAGTTTAGGTTATCCATGATAAACCACACAGGACTCACCTACCCTTAAATGAAATTCCCTTGCCATATATACACTGTTTTAGTTATGTATGATACTCTAAAACAGGACTCATATACTAGTTTTGAAAATATCTCTTCAGTATTGACTTATCCAGAGAAGAATGCCCCCACCAAAAACTGGCCCACCCTCTACGGCATAATCTCTGTTAAAAACTCTTCATGGAGAGACAGATAAAAGAGACTGTAACTGAAGTCACAATGGTTTATTATTTGTGTTTTCAATGTTTTGTAAAAAAAAAAAAAAAAACCCACAAAGTTAGTAATTTGATGGTTTTGTTTTTAATCATGATGTCTCATAAGACATGGTGAAGAACCCCATGTGACGAACAGTGGAAGTCACATCCCTAAATTGGCACTGAGAGACTCTCTCTCTAGATGAACTTTTAGTAATTTTTGGTACATATTAAAATTACTTGGCCCTAACAACTTGGCAGACCTTTCTACCCCAGAACTATAAAAATATTATTTTGTTTTTTTAAATCATGCATCAAGCTACTTAGTTTAAATCTCTTATGTCTGCAATTGAAGTAGAATGCTCACCTCATCAGAAGAAAGCAAATAAATAGGAGTTAGTGAAGGAACTTCGCTTAATTCACAACTCAGGCCAAGTAAGGTCAGGATCTCCTTAAGAACTTCATATCTCTTGGCATTGCTCATTTTGAGTAAATTAAAATCTTCTTGGGTTTGGGTAGTCAGAGAGGCAATATCCATTTCCAAGTATATCTGGGGAGATGGGAAAAGAAAAAGAAAGAAGTCACTAACACGAAAGACAGCAGCTGAGGTAGAGAAAAGCAAAGCAGACCTAAAAATGGTGTGGTATCTATTCACTTACTACTAGCTGAATTTAGTACAAGAGCCATGTAAAATTCAGTGTGACTTGTGTGTTAGAAATAAGGTTATATTTTATACGATGAAGAAACAAGACATATTAATGAATAGGGCTTTGACATCTTAAAAGCCTGTCAAACAGATATATATCCAAGGTGTAGCAAATACTAGTAGAGACCAATGAATCCTTAACTTCCAAGGTGGAGACTAGAGCTATTGGTAAACTACAGTTCTTCTCTTAAAAGTGTGTAAAAATGCCCCTTTCTTAATCAGTTGGTCTGTCTCCCGCATGTATTTGGAGTCCATATCTACTTACTGACTAAAAAGTTTTTGCTACTTTTTTCTTCTATTAGCACTATATAAATGAAGCTGCTCTGGATTCCACTCTGGCTCATGAGCCAGTAGAATTCAGTTCTGATTGCAGAATTTTTGTTGGTAGAGATTAACAAGGTAGAAGGAACCCAGCCTGACTAATTCCAAGTTGAATCACAGGATTGAAATTAGAAAAACATCTTTTTATTTTTGAACTGCACTGATTATATCTGGAACACTGACTCAGAAACCTACAATGCCATTTTATACAGAATCACTTTTCAAACTAGAGGTGAACTTTGGGGGCTTGTCTACACAAATCGGCAAGCCAAGCTGCAAATATACAGCACTCCAGCGTGCTGCTCACTAATTGGCCATGTGGACCCTGCTACCACACGGTAAAAGTTCTATTGTGCACTTTGGAAATACTATTTAGCAGTACTTCAAAGACCAATAAATGAAAGCTAATCACAAAACTTTTAGTGCACGGTAGCAGGATCCACAGAGATTTAGTACGTGGCAAACTAGAGTGTTGTAAATTCATATCCTACCTTCCTGCACACTAACTCTCCATGTGTACAAGCCTTAAGAAGCAGAGCTGAAATGCAGAGTCCAGCCTAGCCCTCCTAAAATTATATATTGTATCTCACAGAAGTTCCAAGATGTTTAATACATTTAGTAGAATACAAAATGTACATCTGCTTTATTCTACTATATGCAAATACATTTAAATGAAAGTGGCATAAAAATTACTTATACTGTGCTTGCATACATTTTTGCACTTTTTATTTTCTCTATCTATAGTATGCATTATCCACTTTTCTATCATTCAGCCAAATAAATTTATTGAATTAAAGAGGTAATGTTATGAAACTAGACCAGTGCAGAAGAGGGAAATAACTACCCTGTGACTCTGAATATTTACTGGTTGATGTCACTGTCAATACTCTTATCATATAGCCATGAAGAGAACGCCTGCCTTTTCAGATGCAGACTGGAACTCAAGTAAAAATCATAAATGATATTCTAATCCTTTTAATCTGATTTCCGAAGCTACCCCACATTGCCCTTTTTCCTCAGAAAACTCACTGCAGTATTAAATTTTATTAGAGGAGAGGGGTCATTTAAATGCTACAGCAAAACAGGTTTTACCATGCAACTTAAAGAAATGGATAGTAACAGTACCTAATCAATTTTCTACTTCAAGTACCCAACACATGGGTGACAGAAATTGTTATACAAAACTGTAACATTTGATCTACATAACCTGGTTTTCCCAAGATGCCATAGTCTTTTGGCAGTGACACTCAGGAGTAATACTGGCAAACGTGTACAGCTTTAAAAAGGATATTTTAATACTGGGAGACATGCAGTAAAGCTGATCATTGCATACCTAAGACAACAGAAATGTCCCAAAATGCCCTTTTCCATACATTTAGGTGGGAAAGTTATGACAAAAGACATATGGGAAGGTGACTGATTAAAAACTGCTAAGGGCGAATCTGACAGCTACTGTAAACAAGGAATGTTGGGATTTGCCTTTGGCTCAGTGAGTTCAAAAGAAATTTGTCATCTCTTCATCCTGTAGAGCCCTGGTGAGGGGAAAGCACCTTGGAGAAGCCCTGATGAAGTTTTCTGGAGTAATTGCAAGATTACTCATATTACCAGAAGAATAAACATCTACACGTTAAGTCTTGAGTCCCAAAAAAACATCTGTCCTATAATTAAAATAAGGGTAAAGGTTGCCCATTTCTAAAGTTTATATTCTTGTATTTCTGTTTCATTTGGTTCTCTGCACCAGAACTCAACAAGATAAGCCCAATAAACTACATTTTTTATTTCCCTCCTTCTATTTTGCTACAAATGGACAAAAGGTTATTTTCCTACTCTAATGACCTGAGTCCCATAATTCAGGAATCCTGTGTACAAATAACTTCAAACTAGGTAAAAAACTCTGCCTCAGTCCTTTGCCTAGCCTACCAAATTTGAGGCAGGTATTCCTGTCTGTGGACTTCAGAGAGGCATCAAAAATGAACTTATAATGGAGGTCAGTTGAAATCTAGGAGCACACCATAATAAGCATGTTATACAATGCAATAAACAACTTAAGTCTTCTTACACACAGTACCTGACACAGAATGGCTTCTCCTCCACAATCTCCATATGGCAGGTGAACAATGATCATATCTTTATCTGTATTACTTAAGTGACTCAACGACTTCACTTGGCTGTGCTTTTCTTTAGCCTCTTGCTCAAAAACACTGCCACTGGTCAGAAGGTTTAATTTAACTTCACTGTTATCTGCTTTATAGAACACTAATTCTTGGATGGTCTTCTTCAGTTCACTTTTGCTCCTTATCTGTATACTGCCAAATGTAAAAGAGGCAGAAAGTCCTAAAATCTTCCCACCTCTTGACAAGTAGGTCAGGAACTGTTTGTGATTGTCCTTAGAAATGGGTTCCTCTGTTGCAATAACCAACAACAACGAGTTATCAAGCCAGGGAGCTTTCAGAACTTGTTCCTCTACCAGCTGGTAGATGGTGTAGCTGTCTGTATGAATGCACTCCTTGAGCACTGATTTTATCGTCTCAAATTTGATTTTCATAGGGTCAGAGCCCACATAAATTAAAACATTGGGAGTCTTCCCAGTGAGGTTTATCCTTCTTAGTTCTCTTGCCAGACAGCCATCAGTAACTTCTTCCACGCTAGCACTGCAATCATCAGGAAGTTCTGGAATGTTTTCTGATGAAGCATATCTGACTGACTCAATGGTGCTGTTTTCAAGTTCAAAGCATTCATGGCAGCTGGAAAGGTGCAGGTGGTGATGTTTACCAGTACTTGTCTCCCTTTCACATAGGTTATTAGGCTCATCATAAGACTCACTTCTTTTCTCCAGCCTGGATTTCTCTTCTCGCGCCTCCTGGTCACCACCTCCTGTAGAATCAGTTGACGTTGATCCTTGTTTAGTTGCAGCTGCAAATGGAGGAGCAGGGGTCATTTCATCCATGTGTATGCTATTAGTGCTATTCTTCTCTTCTGTAGGTGCAGCCATCCGCTTGAGCTCCTTTAGAGCAGATTCCTGTAAATGGATAGCTGAGAGATTTCAAAAGAAAAAAAGTTAAAAGCTGTACAAAAATAGCAATGTTGAATGTCACTACCCCTAGTATGCAATTTGGCGTTAGATTTAGTTTCCTGATAAATCACTTACACTAGTCGTTCTCAACCAGGGGTATGCATACCTCTGGGGTACATCAACTCATCCAGATATTTGACTGGTTTTACAATAGGCTACATAAAAAGCACTAAAACTCAGTACAAGCTAAAATTTCATACAGACAATGATGTGTTTATACTGCTCTATATATTACACACTGAAATGTAAATACAATATTTATATTCCAGTTGATGTATTTTATAACTGTATGGTAAAAATGAGAAAGTAAGCAATTTTTCAGTAACAGTTTGCTGTGACACTTTTGTATTTTGATGTCTGATTCTCTATGCAAAGTTTTTAAGTGAGGTGAAATGTGGGGGGACACAAGACAAATCAGCCTCCTGAAAGGGGCACAGTGGTCTGAAGAGGTTGAGAAACACAGACTTACACTCCTAAAAAGTTGCCTCCTTTTAGACACTAAGGCCCTACTTCTCCTGAAACATAAAGAGTAAGTCTATTTTGTAAATCCCTAGGAGAACGTATCTGGCAGTTAGAGACCACTTAAGGCTCTTAAGCAAAATAGGCAGTCATGGGAGGAGAGGAAAGATCCTCTCATGGACCCCTAACTGGTTAAAGGATAGAAAACAAAAAAGATAGGAACAAACAGTCAGTTTTTGCAGTGGAGACACGTAAACAGCAGGGTGCCTGAGGATCTGTACTGGGAACTGAACTGTTCAACATATTCATAAATGATCTGGAAAAGGGAGTAAAAAAATAAGGTGACAAAGTTTGCAGACAATACAAAATTACTCAAAATTGTTAAGCTGAAAGCAAAGAGGTACACAGGGATCTGTGACACACCATGGTACAATCCAGACTAATGAGTAGCTGTGTCACCCCTGCCCTGTAACCTGTGGTGCCCTTTATTATGGTTTGCTGCTCACAAACAGCCTTCAGCATGTAGGCACTCCCAGCTAGGTCAGTGGGTGCTGCAGCCAGCCAGATCTTGGCTCTTACCAGCCTTAAAGTTTACCAACAGGTGACCACCACGCACTCCCAGCCTCAGATTTTCCCGCAGAAATGTATGACTTGTGCCGACCAGCCCCCTCCTGAACAGGGCAAATGTATTGAGTCCATTATTCCCTTAAGGGACTAACATACACACAACTTGTTACCTCACATGGAGTTACCCAGATACTTTAATCTGAACAAACTGGATTAGATAAAGCAATAAAACCAGTTTATTAACAACAAGTAATGAGGCGTAAAAGTCAGAAATGATTACAAGAAAAAATAAAGATAAAATGCTTACTGGTATCTACTTAAGAAACTCTCTTACTTCCAAAACAAAATTTTTTTCACCACATGCTCCAGCAGATTACTGACCAAACTCTCAGGTGAGGACCTCTTCCTCAGAGTCCAACCGCTGTTCCTTTGTCTCTTCAGGTACAGCAAATGCGATGGTGGGGGGGGGGGGGTACCTTGGGATGTTTGTACCTTCCTTTTATAATTTCAGTCCCTCACTTGAAAAACAATTCCAGCTAAGAACCTGGAGCCAAAGAGTCTGTGTGGAAGGATATTCCCTGCTGCTTTTTCACCTGTTTGAACTTCCTTTATTTTGCTTTCCTGCCTGATAACACGGTTTACTTCTAAATGCAAAATTAAGAAGAGCACATATTCCTATGTTTAGGAAAGACACGTTTGCCAAATTCTGTTCGGGGAGGGCACTGGGGTTTGGAACATGTATTACCACCACCATATAGGGAAATCTTATAAGTTCACATACAATGTTGCCACACATTTTACCAGGACAATAATGACCAGAAAATGATGAGTTTTCAAATGATCTCTTCGTATGAAGTATGCCTTGTTAAGGTAATTACAGCAGAGTGTATTTTGTCACAGGATCTCACAAAACTAGATGACTGCAAAAAGATGACAGATGAAATTCAATGTTGATAAATACAAAGTAATGCATGCTGGAAAACACAATGCCAACTATGCATACAAAATGATGGAGTCTATATTAGCTTTTACCACTCAAAAAAGGTCTTGGAATTATAGTTTTCAGAGAACTATCTACATCTGCTCAATGTGCAGGTGGCAGCCAAAAAAGACTAATGGTTAGGAACCATTAGGAAAGTGATATATAAACAGACAGAAAATATCATAATGCCTCTATAAAAGTCCTTGGTATGCCCACACCTTGATTACTGTGTGCAGTTCTGGTCACACCATCTCAAAAAAGATATATTAGAACTGGAAAAGGTGCAGAGAAGGGCAACTAAAATGATTAGGCATATGAAACAGGTTTCATATGAGGAGAGATTTAAAAAACTGGAACTGTTCAGTTTAGAAGAGAGACAACTAAGGGGGGATATGATAGAGGTCTATAAAATCATGAATGGTGTGGAGAAAGTGAATAGGGAACTGTTATTCACATGTTCACATAACACGAGAACCTGAAATAGTTAATAGGCAGAGGTTTAAAACAAACATCAGGGACTATTTCTTGAAACAACATACAGTCAACCTGCGGAACTCATTGCCAGGGGATGTTGTGAAGGCCAAAAGTATAACTGAGTTTAAAAAAGAATTAGGTAAGTTCATGGAAGATAGGTCCACCAATGGCTATTAGCCAAGACAGTCAGGAACATAACCGCATACTTTGAGTGTCCCTAAACCTCCAACTGACAGAAGCTAGGACTGGACAACAGAGGATAGATCACTTGATAAATTGCCCTGTTCTGTTTATTCCTTCTGATGTATCTGGCCATTGTTGGAAGACAGGATATTGAGCTAAATGGACCACTGGTCTGACTCAGTAAGGCCATTCTTAAGTTCTTACCACAATCAGGAGTCAAATATTCTGTTCCCAGCTCTGTCAGTGGTTTATTGTAACTTTTGATAATTCATACAGGACAAATTTTCACAAGCGTATGCTAGTTTCAAAAACCTTAGATTTTTGGTGCCTAACTTGAAACACTTAAGATGCGGTTTTCAGAGAGAACAAACCACCATAACTTCCACAAAAGTCAGCGTTAACTGTGGGTACTCAGAATTTCAATTCCATATGAGGGTAATGTGAAGGTTTCAGCAAGCCATCCAGGCTTTGGACCCCTTTTCCTGAGAAAACAAGGCTTCCTGACAAAACATGTTGAGAGCAGCTCTAGCATGGTATCTCTTCTGCTACTCCTGAGTGAGTCTCCTCCCAGATGCATAATCTTTTCAGCTGTTACACCATGATTGGGGAAGGTGAAAAATGAGAAAAGTACCACTAGAAAAATATCAGTCCCCTGAGGGAGAAAAGGAACAGAGACATTGCTCACTGCTGTTCAAAACTGACCGACAAAACCTAGGATTATATTGGATAAGATGGAAGCACTGAACCACACCTTTCTTTATGCTGATGGAGGCAAAAAAAAAAAAAAAAAAACTGACAAGGGAAAAAGGGGATAGAAAAATCTGAACTGCCACTGGTCTGCAGGAGGAGCAGCACAGCCCAAATGTCTTGGGCTGGAAGAGAGGTCAGGACCCAGAAAGCAGGAATAAAAAAAGCAACAGAAGTTGGTTTAAATTAAAAAAAAAAAAAAGTGGAAGTGCAAAGAAAGTAAATGTATTTCTGAGCAGACGAAATGAGAAGAACAAGGGAAAAAGAGGAAGAAAAGTTACTATCTTTGTGATAGGTTTCACGGAAGCTTATGCTCAAATAAATTTGTTAGTCTCTAAGGTGCCACAAGTACTCCTGTTCTTTGTGATGTTTATACTAACCTTTCTAGAGAGTTATATAGTAATACCTGGGATACTCTGGGACTTTACAAAAAGGACTTTACTTAATAAGCTTAAATTTTTGCAGTCAATGGTGGCATTAACTATTGGTTTGTTTATGAAGCAGTAATAACTAGAATAAGAAAAACATTTACATACAGTTTCAAAGATATTCAATTACTTTTTCAACTGTCATTCTGACATCGCATATTACAAATGCAAAATAAAAAAAACCTCAGAAACAGCAGTCTAAATACATTTTTAAACATTCTTTATATTTGGCATTAAATTTAAAATACAGCTGCCCCTTAAAATGAGACTGCCTCTGATGACAGTGTAACAATTATTCCTATGCCGAAGTAAAAGCATATATTTTTGTGTTTAGATGCACTGAACTCATTAGGAGACTTAGAATAAGTGAAACAATAAGATACTTCACTAAAACTGAAGTGTTCTGTGAAGATACTTACAAACAATCTTCCGTGGCACCATTCCATTATCCATTTGAAGTCTGTCTTCCATGAATGCTATTCCAAGGTTACTGAAGTTATCCACACTTGCTTCAGCAATTAATTTATAAGGTTCTCCGGGTTTATAGGCCAAAGGTGAACAACAGTCTGACCACTTTATAACCTAAGAAGATAAAAAACATTTTCCCATTCTAAAGAGAGGTCAATTAAAAAAATACAATTCCATGAACATGCATTACTAAACAAAGGTGATATTTCTACCCTGAAGAGTTTATAGTCTAAAAAGAGACAGTCTAAAATATTCTCTGTTTCTGCAACAGAGAATATTAACTTAAACATAAATAATAAAGTTAGCACAATTCAAACACTCTGTGACAAACATCAGTTCAAAAAGGACTGATCTTTAAAAAAAAATTCTGTATCCCAAGGGAGATCACTGAATATATCATTTTCAAAACCAGTTTCCTTAAAACCATGTTGTCTCTACTTTTTTTTTTTTTTTTTTTATTTAACCACTGCAATTAATTTTACCCTGGAATAAACACAGATAGAGTTCCCAATTCCAACTGACATTTCTGCACATAGTGCATCCTCTGTGGCTAAGAATGTCAGTACATAAGCTCAAAAGTACATCCAAAACAACCTTATCAAAGAAGGGTCACGTCTTGTACGAAGTATCAGGTGTTACCTAACTTCCATTCAGTCTTGACAAAGATAAACAAGAGCACTTCTAAACAGTTCTGAGAAGAAAGAAGAGTGGAACAAATACTTCTTTCCCAGAGATCAAAGCTTCGGAAATCCTGGGTAGCACACACAAAAGGACTTCCTAGAGTAAGCAGCATGGAAAGCACTGTATTCTACAGCTGAAGCTCTTCACTTGCTCTAACACTTAAATACACCACTGACATGGCCTTTCAAATACAAAAATTACATAACGGATTCAGGGGCAAGCAGCAAAAAGTAAGCCACGTGGATTAAATTAGTCAGCAAGTCATTTTATAAACTTTTGAAAAATCTCCTATCAAAGGGAGAAAAATTCTAACACACAGAAAACCCACAGTTTCAAGCCTCTTTTATTCTTAAGATAAAAGCACTACAGAGAAAACATATTCAAGGCAGAAAGAGACCCTACATACATGTTAATAAGTTTACCAGAGTTCACTCCAACCCTAACATGGGCTCTGGCAGGAGCAGTCCTTCAGACCCCTACCCAAGGGGTTTCCTTGTGTTTTCAAGTTCATCACAGCTTAAGCTCAACACTAGCACAGAGTCTTAGGGGGCCTCAGTAGGTCCATTCTTTCCAAACCCTTCCCTAAAGAGGGAGGCCCTCCACAAACCAGGGGTCCTGTCTGTTTGCTGGATCAGGAAGAAGGTCCTGAACTTGTATAAAACCAGGCTATTTATCCAAAAATCTGGCTTTTGTCTGTTGGTCCCTGTAGAATCCAGTTTGATCTAGTATATGCAAATCTCCCCAGGGTTTGGCTTCAAAGGGCTGATAACCAGCGGAATTATATTAGCATTCCCCTCCCCCTAAAAGAGTTACATAAAACTCTAAAACAACACATACACAACTGCATTTTTAACACAATGGACCCCAAAGATATTTAACCTAATTCAATAAAGTTTATCTTAATTCCATAAGGTTTGTCTTTATCACAGGATATTGTCCCTGTCACATTTCTAATACTTCTACTTTATATTTTAGTGTCTTTTATCCCTGGAGGACCTCAAAGCACTTTATAAACATTACAAATTTAGCTTCAATACTTTACTCATCTATCTTACAAAGGGCATTAGGGCAGAAGCCTGACTGGAGACAGGAGCCCTGGTGTGTGGTAGCCTGCCTTAAACTACCAAGTAAGGGAAGGTGTGCACCAGACCCTGGGGTTGATTGAGGATCAGAAGCCACTAGTTAGGAGGATGGGAAGTGAAGTGAACCCACTCATTACTGATGAGCTCACCGCCAGGAAGGAGGAGCTGCCCATAGGGGTAAACTGAGAGCAGCATCTGAGGGGCCCAGACCACACAGGCAGGAAGTAGTGGAGAAGCTTCTGGGAATCTGTGCTGCTCTGAGTGAATAAGCAGAAGCTTCCTTAATGCAGTAATAATGCTCTGTAACCTTGGAGAGTCTGGAGAGTTGGAATGGCAAAAGTAGTGAACCTTGGAGTTTGAATTTACTGGAGGAGGTGAAGACTGTGGAGAAAAGAGTTTTAGGGAGGAGTCTCCCTCCCTGGGAGCTCTGCAGGTAGTAATATCATCTATGTTGGAGTGAGGTGTGATTGGTATGGAGTCTCTCTTTCCTAGTGGGAGTTCATGAAGTTTAAACAGAACTTTGAAGTTGAGAGTGGTTGGCACTGATGGATTTGGAGAGGAGCTCACCCTCTCCCCTTTGTAGACAGCTGCAATATCACAGCAGTGATCGCTTAGTGGCAGATGAGATGGAGTGAGGAAGGAGTCCTCTCTCCCACTTTTTTGAGAATAGCAGGATGGCCCTGATTTGAAGACAAAGCTCTACTCCACCCTTCCCTCAGTTGTGTGTGGTCTTGCAGTGGGTAGGCATTTGTCTTAGAGATTGTTTGAGGAACCCATATTAATGATAAAGCCTGAACAGCACATTTTGGCCAGGTCTTTAATGATGCCCCTCAACCAGTTTGTTTGTTTTTTTAAACCTAATTCTACTATAGTAGATAAAAGGAGGAATCCTCTCTCTGATTTACTACTCTGGCCTTCAATAGCAGACACCGATGTCTTTTATTTTAGCCCAATGACAGAAAACAGCTTCAGAGGAAGATCTTCTCCCCACTGAAGTCCTTCAGCAGACTCCTGCTTGGTGGTCTTCGGTCTCAACTAAATTATTGACAGTCATTAATCACACTAGAAGGATTCAGGCTGGCTGGAAGTTTAGTATCATAGTTCCTATTTTTAAAACAAGGGAACAGAAAGATTTCCGCTTCATATACCTATCGATCTGTTAGATGTGGCAGGGAAAATTTAGTCTAGATATTTACTATCCAAAAATGAAAATATGGGCTTTAGAGGCTTGTTTACTACATGAAGAACAGTCCAGCTTCAGGACTGGTAGAGCCAGAATTGATAATTGTTTTATTCTAGTGTATATTATTTATAACTATACTGTGGTTGAGGGTACTAACTTGCCACTTTCATAGATCTAAAGATGGCATTTGATTCTATTAACCAAGATAATCTTTGGGTGAAATTAAGAATGATCGTGTCACCTGGCTGTTCACTTCTCCAAGTTCCAAAGCATGCACTGCCATGACCAGTCTTTTCAAGGAGGTTTATTTCTTAAATACAGGTTATCAAACAAACAGAAAATAGTCTTAACTCAGGCCTTGGCCCCAGGCTTCAGGGATACCCCGCCAGGGATCTCTGGCATGCCAGCTCCTGGCAGTCTCCCAGTGTCAGTCAGCTCTGCTTCCTTCCTGGAACAGAAGCCAGAGGGCTGCTTCCCTGAGCTCCTGGCCCATTGCTCCAGGGACTTATCACAGGAGCTAGCTCCACTCCACTGTGGCTTTCCCTCACAGGGCTCAGCCTGTCTCAGGCCTTTCTCCTTCCAGCTGCCTATTAGTAGCCCTTTATAGACCCAGGTATAGCCCAGCCCTCTTTAATTAGCTAGATTGGTCTTTGTGACTAGACTGAACCCCTGGACTGGATCAGTTGAGCCCAGATACCTGTGATAGATGGGTATCAATCTAAAACTTCAGTATATTTTGGAGAATCTACAGGAAGGCAACACAGCTAGGGTAAGAACTAAAGTCAACATTGAATACATTAATGTTTTCCCTGCTTCTCAGGGAGTAAGTCAAGGATGCCTTCTAGCACCTCTTCTTTTCAAATGTATATATTCACAATGTGATGTATGTTTTAACGGAAGATAATTTTTCTCCACTGCAAATAAAGGGTATCCCAGCGTTATATACTAATGACAAGGCTGTTTTATTGCAAACTTTAAGAGGCCTCCAACTGTTACCTCATTTTTCTTCTTATTGTAATTCTCAATATATGGTTCTCAATTATAAGAAGGCCAAGGTCATGATTTTTTGGATTATCCCTCCACATATTGGGCTGAAGACAGAAAATCACCTTGCAGAACAAGTCTTTGCTTTTACTTATTTAGGAATCAAGTTTCATCATTCAGGCTGTTGGTCCCCTTATCATAAAGGCTTAAACAAAAGATCCTTAGCTCTGCTCAAGGTGTGCTCTGTTTTACACACTCATACGGTGGGAACAGAATAGCCCCAGTGCTAAGAATTTTTAATGCTAAAGCAATATTGCAGATCTTTTATGGGGCCAAAGTTTGGTTCAGAGGCCAAATGTCAGCACTAGAAATTGTTTCAATAAAACGTAGATATGGAAAAGTTCCTTCACATCTTTGTTTTTAGCCATGTAAATCTAGAGTGCTGGAAAATCTACCTCATCTTTTCGATTGTAGAATTCTCCAGCTTCTGAGACCAGGCTGGATTTTACCTCTCTGATACAAAAAATAATCTTTATCACCATCTCAAAAAGAATGTTTTTAGTATTTTCTCAGTCCTTGGTAGTAATTTAATCAGTGGCAATTTTTGTCCTTTTAGCATTGTGCTGAAGAAGAGAGTGTTTTAATTAGGTTCTGATTGACAATTTAAAGTATTATATGGGTGTTGCAGTTGTTTTAGATTGTGTATGTTTCTCTGTTTGTATTCACAAAATATATGTCATATGCACGTTAATAAAATTGACTGAGTGAAGTATTACCCCTATTTTACAGAAAGATAAATTGAGGGACAGATTAAGAGCCTGATTTTGGCCTAAACTCAGCATTTTCAATGGGACTACTCACAGGCTCAAAGTGTGGCACGTGCTTAAGTATCTTAATGAATAGGGGTCTTTAAGAGTTTCCAAGCACTGTATGTAGTTCATTTACTACAACTAGCATTGTAGCTGCTCAGCACATCTGAAAATCAAGCCTTAACTGACTTGCCCAAGGTCATGCTGGAAGTCTGGCAGTCCAGAACAAAACTTCAAATCTCCTGATTCCTAGTCCTGTGCTTTAATCATAATACCATCTTTCTTTCCTAATAGAACTGACAGAGGGCACACGGACCAGAAGGCACCACCAATGAAGTGCAAGTGGGGTGCTACCATTCATGTTGCATGGCTTCACCATACCTGGAGGGGAACAAATTTCTCCCAAAATTTAGTATTTAAGTGTTTAGCTCCCTTACAATTTAACAGAACACAATAACCAGATGGCCAGCTTTATCAGGCTGTTTGTTACCTACTCTCTCTCTTCCTATTTTAAAACTATTGCTTTTACAATTACCATCCACAAGCCTATTTAAGAGCATTGCTGAGAACTAAAGGTCTTAGTAAAATGCCTCTGATTTTTATCCTGAAATATAATACAGTGCTTCTCCAGACATAGACACAGTAGTGGTGGACTACAAATCCAATGAATAAGGATAGGTATGATCATCTGGATGGAAGTTATATTTTGTTCCTTATTGCACTATTTCTATATCCACCTATATCATGTGATAAAACTTTTTTTAATTTCAAAATGTATTAAATAGTTTAAACACACTTTGTCAGAACAACTTTGTTTAAAAAATGAACAGAACTACTCACCTTTTTTGAGGAACTAGATATAGTCTGTAAATCATCTGCCTGGGCAGACACACTTTCAGTCACAAATGCTATATGTTCTGCATCAAGTATTTTATCGGAATAAATAAAAGGAGATATGAGAAGTAGAGTCCATTTGTTTAAATCATCAAGGGACTAAAAGAAACAGGAAACAAAGAAGCATCAATATATTTTGGAAATTGCTTTGAAGTATCTTTATAATCATTAATTAGCAAGTATTTAGCTTTTAAGATTTCACCAATTACAGTAATTTTCCAGTAACTTGCCTATTTAAACAGTTAACCCATTACTTATATGGGTTCTTTCTGTATCAACACAGCTTTAAAGCCAACCTATTATTTTCTTGCTACATAGGAAGGTAGTGACAAAAAGCAAGCAGGGCAGGTAATGACACCAAGAGGTCAAGGTTTGCTAGATCATGGGAAAATTGGGAAGCTTCTTTTTTGATTTATGCAGGTGTTGTTGCAGAGGCAGAATCCCAGCTTTATTCAAATATATGGATATAATCATTTAGGCATATAATATAATGATTTAATTACAATGAACTGTTTAGGTTGAAGGCTGCAACGCAAAGTAGGATTAGATGGGACACACTGCATCATATGCTGTGGTTAGTGTTCACACTGAAAGCGGTCTGTTCATTCCTCAGCAACCCTGGCAGAAGCCGGAAACACGTAATGACATTTGCTGGGCATTGAACAAAGGTGGGTGTTTTTGGAGTATCTGAAAATGTTAACATGCTGCAAAATGTGCTATAAGACACATTAGCAATGTGTGTGCTGTCAGTGGTTGGGGAAGACCCTAGTATGGTGACAGATTGCAGAAGGTGGTAAATCATGTCCCTCCCACAGGCCCCCAGGTACAGAAACAGGGTCTGGGATTCAAGGTGCAGAGAGGGGGGAGCAAGCTGAAAGGGGGGGGGGCTCGCCAAAAGCCCCATCTCTGGTTAAGCTTGGGGTTTTATGAGTTCGCCTTTGGAATTAACCTAACAAGACAGATAGGACATATTTATTGGGAAGGGTTTACTTCAGGGTTCAGAATCCCCTATACAGGGGAAAGAAATAATGTCATGTCCAAAAATCTGAAATCCTTAGCGGGGTTAGGTCATGTTGTAAAGAAAAAGATAGCACAAGAACTGAAGGCTAGTACGACAGCAGGGCCATTCAATCATTTACCTATAAAGAACTTGTGGGTGTCTCCCCTGGGCTTGGTCCCTAAGAAAGCCCCGGATGAGTATCACTTGATACTCTGCCATACCCACAGGGCAGCTTAGTTAATGATGCAATAGAACTGAACGGACGCTGCTAGCACTCCGGAACCTTGATATCTGATGCCATTCAGTATAGTGCAGAGATTGGTGGCATCACGAACATTTAAGAACCACGAGAGAAGTATTAACAATTTTGTGCAATTTCAGAAGAGGGTGGGCCTGTCCATGATGTGGCTGATTCCAGAAGACCAGGTGTTAATATACAGGGCCGTTGGCAACACAGAGACTGCCATCATCAGCCATCTCCAGTTGCTTATTGGTTCTTACAGTTGTCAGTAGGCCTCATGGTCACCCTGATCCTTGCAGCGGGTTTTTAGTTTGGAGGTGTATAATGGGTCAGTCACAAAGCATAGCCCTTACAGGTGATGCACATCGTCCCATCACTATTAATATGCTTAGGGATTTGGTGCAAATTCTTGAGCACGTCTTTGTGGACAAGAGGTGGCCTTGTTCAGGGCTGCATTCCTTAAAGCATATTTGGGGCTTTTAGGATCAGCGAACTAGTGGCTGGGCTACAGATGGATACTTCAGGAAGGGCTCTGGAGTTGACGGATTGAGCCTCGAGGCTGTCAAAGACAGACCAGGGAGGTTGGGGTAAATACATTACGCTTCAAGAAGGCAGCACAGTCAGGATCTGCCCTGTGACGACATTTACGAAATAAGACCAGTTAAGGAAGGGCCCCTCTTTATTCATGGAGACACAAGTCTACTAACCACATATCAGTTTGTTACAATTTTCAGACAGGGGCTGACGAGGTTGGGGCTTCCAGTCCCCCATGAATTTGGTTCTCACTCGTTCTGGATCAGGGCAGCAACACAGCTGGGTCTGGGGCAGTTCAAGCAATTGGGCACTGGCTCTCTAATGGACATGAGACCGCAGGTTGGGAATCAGGTGTAATTTTCTCACGTTTCCTCTCAGACACCCACAGACAGGCTAAGTAAATGGTGGTGTGGATCTGCGGGCACAGTATTGTCTACTGGGCACATAGGCAGATTTCCGGGTTGCCTGGAGGTTCACAGATGAGCCTCAGTGACAAAGCAATCCCGAGCTGGCTGGTAGGATGGGCACGCTATGCGACCAGCTGATGTCCGTTTTATACTCTGTGGTGGCCCACAAGCAGGCACTGGATGTGACTGTGGTTCATCTTGGGGACAACAATTTGGGAATGTGCAAAGGGGTAGACTTGATGCTCAAAGCCAAGAGGGACTTGGGGAAGATGGCTAGAACTTTTCCCTGGAGTCCAAATTATTTGGTCTGACATGTTGCAACACAGTATGGCGGGGAGCCTTGAAGCCCCTCAGGTCAACAAGGGTAGGACGTATGTTAACAAGGAGGTGGCTACGTTCATATGTAGTCAAGGGTAGTTGGCAGTTCCTCATCCAGGCAGAGTCAAACCTTCCCCTCTTCTTGGTGCTCTTAGCCATCATGAGGGGTTGGTAGGGTCCCATCATCAGGATGACTGGAACCAGAATGGAACAGAAAGAAGTCTAGGGAAATCATCACGGAATTACCAGCATTGTACAATTTTGTCTGCCAGGTACGCCCAGATATTTTAAGAATAAAGTTGCAGCCTAATTAAAACCACATCCAGCCTCCCTGTCCTTCTTCTAGCATAGCCGGACAAACACATCTTTAAAAATCGCCAAACATTTTCCTGATGTGTCAATACTACGCTGTATCCTCTCTTCTTTCTACATCACATGATTTCAGGTGCAAAAAATATTTAAAAATCCTAAAACTTTTTGAGAGCATGTTTATAAATATTCTAACTACATCCAGCAGCAAGCAATGTAGAAAAATGATTTGAAACATCAGAACACTTAAGCAAACCATCTAATATTTGTTATTATTCTACCAAAAACTGTGTTTAAAATTTCTTTGTGGTTGAAATAACTTTATTTTTCAGTTGTATTTACAGAATATATAATTAATATTACAAAACTACACAGACCTTTTTTTGGCACTAAACCATACTGGGAGCAAATCAGGTCAAACAAGGTGCTGTGAATCTTCATTAATGTCACATAATAGAGTAAGTGTGAACTTCCCTGACACAGGCCTTAAGGTTGTACAATCAATCTGTATGCAAATGAAAATATTTCAACATTTTTAATTAACTTGTCTAATGAAGAATTAACTGATGGGACTAGTAATGGGTTATATCACCAAAGCCTGCCTGCTTTACTAAAGCGAGTTGCAGAGTCAATATAACTACTCTTTAAAGTCAACAAGGATTGGCTTATAAAGCTTTTCATTATCTTAAGCACTTGGTTTGATAAAGGTCAGAAGTAATCTTGAGAAGCTGCCATTTACGACCTTATGATATCTTGTATTAAGGAAGCTACTGATCACAGTTCAGAGCCCAGTAGACAATCAACCCCATCACAGAAAGCCTCAGAGGAGTCAAAGGTAGGAGGATTGAACTACCCTCACCATAAGGTTCAGGACTATGTAGAGAACTCCATATTGCTGCTGCCTATGATGTAACTATTGGAGAGAGGATAGTGACCAATAGGTCACATCATCAGCACTTAAAAATCATGTAGAAAAAAACCCAAGTGATTAGATTGCAAAGAGCTTTCTCTTTAAGAGTGTTAAGTAATATTTGAATCCATTCTAAAGAGTACATTTAGAAATATTCATTTGAAAATTTGAGGGCTATAACACTACAATCAGGTTTGAGGGCCCACCGTACAGACATGGGTAGAAATAGTCCCATGTCCTGAAGAATTGACAAGCTAATTAAAAGTCATAACTCTTTTGGAACTCAACTCAAAAATGGCAAGTAACTTTTAAAAACATTTTTATAAGAAAAATACTTCTCTGGAAGGCTGAGACCAAATTTCTGAACCTCTTAAAATTATAAATGCAAAAACGAGAAGCTTATAACACAGCCATCTTTAATATTTAAGTACAGAAGAGCATCTGTGTTTCCAAAAACCAAACCAAAGAGGGGACAAAAATGACATTGTTTAAGAGAAGCTTAATGTATGGTGCAAGTAAATCCAGAATAATCTTGTGAATCAACAGACATAACTCCCACCACCTCTAGTCAAGTGGAGAATACACTTTCTTGGAACCTGAACCAACTATATAAAACTTTCCTGAGATTCTGTTGCCATGGTTTTTGAAAGAGAAAAACCTCAAGTGTTAAGGCATCTGTTCACAACTAAGGGAGCAGAGAAACAGAGACTGTTCTATGGACCAACTCAGCCAATATTTGGCAGCCTTTTCATGGCTTACTGAAAACATTTCCTCTTGACCCATGTAATATGAGGAAAGCTTTTCTGCTTCTTGAGAAAAGTACTTCATGCTGGAAAGGCATAACAAGTGGAGTCCCACAGGGATCGGTTCTGTTCAATATCCTCATTGATTTAGATCAGGGATCAGCAACCTTTGGCCAGCGGCCCGCCAGGGTAACCCCCTGGCGGGTTGGGCCACTTTGTTTACCTGCCACGTCTACAGGTTCGGCCGATCGCAGCTCCCACTGGCGGCGGTCCGCTGCTCCAGGCCAATGGGGATTGCGGGAAGCCGCGGCTAGCACATCCCTCGGCCCATGCCATTTCCCGCAGTCCCCATTGGCCTGCGGCGGCGAACCGCAGCCAGTGGGAGCCATGATCAGCCAAACCTGCAGACGCAGCAGGTAAACAAACCGGCCCACCAGGGGGCTTCCCCTGGTGGGCCGCATGCCAAAGGTTGCTGATCCCTGATTTAGATAATGGTATAGAGACAATGGCATATTATTGCCTAGGGTGGCAAATTGCAGGGGCGGCAAATTTATAATAGCAGCACTTTTGTAATCATGGCATTTTTGCACAAGCCCACTGGCCATCGGATGCCTGTATCATTGTTTGTTCATAATTGTAACTGCCCACCAAACTGAAGCATCAGTGACGCCGCAATTCTACCAATCAGAGCGCGTACTGAAACCACCAATGATGGCACGACGCCATTTAGTAAACATACTTGCGACTATCCTAAACATTAATAATATGACCCGAAGGAAGAAATTAATTAGTTCTCAGTTTAAAAAAATGCTATACAAAAGAAAGGGAAAAAGAAATGACAGCAAAAATGCGCAAAATAGATTCCTTTGTTGTATCCGTTAGTGCCATTCACAAGTTCATGTGGCGGCGGCAATTATTTCAGGGCGTAGGTGCGGCAAAATCATTAACCCACCACTGCATAGAGAGCACACTTATAAAGTTCGCAGACGATACCAAGCTGGGAAGGGTTGCAAGTGCTTCGGAAAATAGGATTAAAATTCAAAATGATCTGGACAAACTGGAGAAATGGTCTGAAGTAAATAGGATGAAATTCAGTAAGGAGAAATGCGAAGTACTCCACTTAGGAAGGAACAATCAGTTGCACAGATACAAAATGGGAACTGATTGCCTAGGACAGAGTACTGTGGAAAGGGATCTGGGGGTCATAGTGGATTACAAGCTAAATATGCATCAACAGTGTAACGCTGTTGCAAAAAAAGCAAATACCACTCGGGGATGTATTAGCAGGAGTACTGTAAGCAAGACACAAGAAGTAATTCTTCCACTCTATTCCACGCTGATTAGGCCTCAACTGGAGTATTGTGTCCAGTTCTGGGCACCACATTTCAAGAAAGATGTGGATAAATTGGAGAGAGTCCACAGAAGAGCAACAAAAATGATTAAAGGTCTAGAAAACATTACCTATGAGGGAAGACTGAAAAAACTGGGTTTGTTTAGTCCGGAGAAAAGACTGAGACATGATAACAGTTTTCAAGTATGTACAAGGTTTTTACAAGGAGGGGGGAGAAAAACTGTTCTTCTTAACCTCTGAGGATAGGAAAAGAAGCAATGGGCTTAAATTGCAGAAAGGAAAGTTTAGGTAGGACATCAGGAAAAACTTCCTAACTGTCAGAGCGGTTAAGCACTGGAATAAATTGCCTAGGGAGGTGGTGGAATCTCCATCACTGGGGATTTTTAAGAGCAGGTTGGACAAACACCTGTCAGGGATAGTCTAGATAATACTTAGTCCTGCTTTGAGTGCAGGGGACTGGACTAGATGACCTCTCAAGGTCCCTTCCAGTTCTATAATTCTACCTAATCAATAGTATGCTCCATAAACACTTCAGTTACATTCCTTTTTAAATGGTTGGCGACAACTACAGTCACAGTACCTGAAGTGATCATCCACGTACAGAGAACCATTTGAATGCTACCAAAAAGGAGAGATTAAGAAACATTCCTTTCCACACACATATATATAATATTCAGTATCATAAACAGGATATATAACCACTACACAAACTATTTTAAACATTTTTATATATCTATATCAAAGCAGACAACCATCATTAATGGCTAAAGGGACACTTCACATTTTAAATCATTTTAATATGCAATACAGAAATAGGTTTACAAAAAATAATTTTAGAAACCCAATTTTAAAACCAAATATGCTGTTTGCAATTCTTAGCTTGAACAGTGAATGTCAAAAATTTACTTTCAGTATTATTTATAAGTAAGTTTCTTAGTGCTGCACTATTTGCATTTCAAATAAAAACGCTTTGTCTTCACTTTCAACACCCTTCCTGACCTATCCCTCCCTCAACCTATCATTCATAGATTATGAACCTCCCTATCTTCTCATTTACTATTGTTGTCAATTCCCACCTCTGATCAGCCCATGATGCCAGCCTCCAATGTCCGCTTGTTAAATTTTCTAACAAGCACCTTCACACTTTCTCCCATGTTCCCCTAACACTATGGAAAAGCTGTCCATAAATATCCGCAAAGCTACATCATTATCCTCCTTTAAACCCTCTATTTCTGCGATGCCTACAAAAAACTTAATAATTAGGCTGCTGGTGTGGTGAGGCTGACCAATAGCATCAAATTATTTGCCTGTACTTTCCTGTCATCTCTTGTCTTATACTTAGATTATAAACTCTGTGTGGCAGGGATACTCTTTTTATTCTGTGTTTGTGAAGCACCTACCTCAATGGGGTCTGGTCCTTTACCAGGACTCCTAGGCCCTAAGACAAAACAAATAACAAAAATCTTGCAAGAAATAGAAATGTTTTAAAATAAGCCTTTTGAATGTCAGTAAAAAGTTATCAAAAACATTTCTATTAGCTTTTAAATTTATAAAAACTTGTTTTGACATAATTTAAACATGGGCCCAAATTTAAGTCAAAGACAAACCCATAAAAGCAAAGAACATCAAAGACAGACATAAACCTTAGCTACTGTGAGGTAAGGTAACTGAGGCAACCTCCCATTATGCTTGGTATATTACATTTCCTTAATTAAGGTTTTTCCTTATTTTGTTGCTTTGGGTGTTAAATATCTTTCTTTGAATTAGTTTTTGTTGTATAAATTCTCTGAATTTTTAAAAGTGATTTCTTACCTAACATTTTGTACAGTAATTTTATCTACTTGTAACATCAGGACATATCTAAGCATGCAATTATAAAATTTAACACAACCATTCCACCAGCCTAACCTAGCCTACTAGATGAATTTTTCTACTTATAGTGCATGGACAGATTCTGCAAAATCTAACTTTCATTTAAAAACAAAAAATATTCAAGCCCTTATGCTGCAAAGAAAACCCTCCAAAAGTGAACTGAGCTAAAACCAAGGCACTACCATCATTTGAATCTGCAAACTAAGGCCACGTCTACACTTACGAGCTTACAGTGACACAGCTGTACCGATACGGCTGTGGCGCTATAAGGCTATGTCTACTCTGTGCATCTTACGCCTCCCGCCAACAGAGCACTGTCCACCCCAGCCCTCTTCATCAGTAAAACTTTTTTCACACCCTTGACTGACAAAAGTTTTACCAATGAAAGTGCAGTGTAGATACAGCTTAAGAGCGCCAATGTAGCCACGTTATGCCGACAGCAGAGAATCTCCTACCAACATAGTACCGTGCACACAAGCTCTTATGCTGGCAAAATTTATGTTGCTCAGGGGAGTTTTTTTCACACCCCTGTGCAAAAAAAATTTTGCGAACGTAAGTGCTCGTATAGACTATGGCTCAGAAATGTGAACTCTCCCTTCTCCCATTTATGTCAATGGGAGGTGAACCCTTAAGCCCACTGAGGGAATTTAAATACGGGTATCAACTCTTCCATTGCTGATCTTTTTAGGAAATGGATCACGAGTGAAGCTATTGCAGGAAATAAACTGCAGAAGCAAAAACATAGAGGATGCAAAACAGAGAAAGGTAGACAGAGTGAGAAAAAGGCAGAAATAATGCTGGTCCTAAAGGCGGGCATATTTTCCCCACTGAGTGATGCTGAAAGTGACAATAAGGCACTGAACAAATGAATGCTTAAAAGTTTAGTTACTATGTAAAAGCTATATTCTACTCCTCAGTTTTTGTGAAATCCTCCCATTGTTATGAGCTGGAGCAGCACTTTGAATTGAGTAGCATGTAGTCCTAAATTTACAGGATGACCAACCACAGACCTCAACTCAAAGTAGAAATCCAGACCTCTCCACCGAATGAATGAGACACACCTAACTTCAAGTCTTAAACCTCTTAACACTTAGCAAGCACAAGTATAGACACTTTTAAACTAAGAAGGCACTACCTGCCTAAGTAACTGCTCCCTTCATATCCTTCACCCACTTGTCTGTAGCTTCTTCGATTATGGCCCACCTATACCAGGAGCCTTGATCTGACATCGTTCACCATGCCTCCACCCTCTCCTTCTTACAATATACTTCTGTTAGGCCTATAGGTCCCAAGTACCTACCTGAAAGGGAAGAAGCACAAAAAACATCAGAAAACCCCTCTCAACATTCAAAACAAAGCAAAACAAAAAAAAGAGTAGCATTAACAACATAGAGACTAAAATTAAACCACTTAAATGGCTGTAACTTATATTCCTGTCCCATCTATCTTCTCTGTAATGTATTAAACTAAGGTCCTTACTGCATGGATCTTGCCTTCCTACCTGTCTGTAAAGTGCCTAGCACACTTTTAGCACTGTATAAGTAAGGCTAGGATTTTGTCACAGATATTCTTCGTAAAGTCACAGACAGTCACAGGCAAAAAAGAAAAATTCATAGAAGCCGTGACCTGTCCATGACTTTTAATAAAAATATCCCTGACACAATGGGGATGTACATGTCCCCACACTGCCTGAAGTGGGGCAGCTGCGCAGTGGCTAGGAGCCGCCTGCAGCAGCTGCGGGCTGCGGGATACCCCTGCCACCTGCAGCTCCAGGGGCCCACGCTGCCTGTAGGGGCCAGGACTATGGAATGCCTCCGCCTCCTGTGTCAGCTGGGAGCTGTGGGGTACCCCCACCACCAGCAGCTCCAGGGGCCTGCGAAGGCCAGGAACTCGGGGGTTCCCCCATGGCCACAGCAGCTGGGAGGTGCCCCTGCGGGGGTGGGGAGCTATAGGATATCCCTGCCGTCCACAGCTGCAGGGGCCTGTGAAAGCTGGGAGCTCAGGGGTTCCCCTGCTGCCCCCGATGGCCAAGAGCTCGGGGACTGCCCCACTACCAGCAGCTCCAGGGGCCCCCACCACCCGTGGCGGCCAGGAGTTCAGGGGGGTCCCCCAGCACTCGAGGCGGCTGGGAGCTCCCTGCCCCCCACAGGCAGTGGGGGGATCCTGCAGCTCCCTGCTCCCACAGGCTGAAGTCACGGAGGTCGCTGGAAGTCACAGATTCCGTGACCTCCCTGTCTAAATCGTAGCCTTGTGTATAAATAATTAAACAACATAACTTGGAAAAACTGAATTGTTGCATTTTACAATCAAAATTTCAGGCTAACTACTCCTATTGTAAACTCACCATCAACATTTAGTAGTTAATGTATTAAAAATGTGTCTGAAACAAACTGATCTCAGTCCAATTCCCAATGAACGAGTGTCCGTGTCACATTTAAATCACTAAAAGCCATTGTGTGGCTTCACAGCTTGCAGACTCTGCAAACAATTACATTTTGAAATGACATGGAAACAACTGCCATTAGAGATAGCCACCACAAGATTGAAATTGGGGCAGTTCAGGAAAATTTGTTTTGTTTGTTTGTTGTGGTTATAGAGGTCTTCAACCCTTATGGATATTAAGCCAGCATCTTTCAAGGATAGTTAATTTAATTTAGAAATATAAAAAAGATTTCAAAAATGTCATTTAAACCATAAAGATTTCTTCTTAATATGACTAACACAAAACTACCTAAATTTGTCACAGGAAGCTTTCCCTTCAATACACCTACATTTCCCTGAAATGTTAGAAAACAAGAATCAAATAAAGGAAAAATGTATTGTGTTCAACGTTTTGGAATGGGGGATGCACTGAGGATGCCAGGTATACTTCTTCCACATCACCAGAGTTCGGGGAAAGAAATAGGATATTTATAAATAAAATTTAGCACTCATATACGGTGCTGAAGAAACATTAACTGAGTCGCACAAAACCTAGTCTAGGGGTCTCAAACTCAAATGACCACGAGGGCCACATGAAGACTAGTACATTGGCCTGAGGGCTGTATCACTGATCCCCGCCCCCACTCCACCCCTTCCATGAGGCCCTGCCCCTGCCTCACCTCTTCCCAGCCCCCATTCCAACCCCTTCCCCAAAATCCCCACCCCAACTCCACCTCCTCAGGGTGCAGGAGGGGGTGCAGCAGGTGGCTCAGGGCAGGGGGTTGGGGTACAGGAGGAGTGCGGGGTGCGGCAGGGGGTTGAGGGGGCGGGCTCCAGCATGCACCAGGGGCAGGGCAGGTTCCCCGCCTGCCCGCCCTGCCCCCGCACCACTCCGGGAAGTGGCCGGAACCTGGCAGGGTGACACAAGGGTCCGTGTGTTGCCCTGGCCGTGCCTCCAGGCACCGCTCCACGCAGCTCCCATTGGCTGGGAACGGGGAACCATGGCCAATGGGAGCTTCGGGGCGGTGCCTGGAGGCATGGTCAGGGCAACACAGAAACCCCTGTGCTCCCCCTCCCCCAGGTCCTGGCTACTTCCCAGAGCAGCGCGGGCAGCCTACCCTTGCCCCCAGTGCGTGCCGGGCCAGGCTGGAGCTGCTCTAGGTAAATGCTGGGGGGAGTGGGGAAGCTAGCGGGCCATAGAAAATAACCCCACAGGCCACGTGTTTGAGACCCCTGACCTAGCCCAATATGGGCTAGTTAAGTATTCTTTCAGTTTTACAGCTAGAGGGATGCCGGAGCTTGATCAAATTCAAATTAAGAATCAGCGTTAAAGCCAGGAACAGACTTCAGGAGTTCCTGGCTCTCAGACTCATGCTCAAAATATGGAGTTGGGGAGCTGAACCACAGTTCAGAGAAAGTTTTCTCACACTAAAGGCAAGTTGTAGCAAGGTGCCTCACAACACTGAGAAGTATCAAACTTTGCACTTGTCATCTTTACTGAATTTCATCTTATTGATTCAGACCAATACCCCAATTTTTCAAGATTACAGCACAACCTCCTTTATCCAATCTAACTGGGGCCGAGGCCAGATTGGATCATCATAAATTGAGGTAATCTGGAGAATGGGAAAGTGCGAGGCTGCAGCACCATCTAGCTGCCACACAAGTGATCATCCGCTTCTGGACTGGTGCATGCTGGTTGTTCGTTTAATACAGAGAGGCGGATAATGGACAGTCGGATAAATGGGGTTCTACTGTATCTGAATTTTAACCCTGTGCGCTGAAGTGCTTGCAACAACCCCTTCCCCCAAGATTAGTATCCTCTGCAGTTTTGTAAGCATATTCTCCATTACATTATGAACTTTAATGAAAACATTGACTAATACCAGACCCAGGACAAATCCCTGAATGAACCCACTACATATAGCCTTCCAGTGCGACAGCAAACTATTGATAACTACTTTGAATACAGTTTTGCAATCTGTTGTCCATCCTCTCTGTGGTAATTTCATTTAGGTCACATTTCCCTAATTTGCTTATGAGAATGTGATCTGGACTTTATCGAAAGCACATCTACACTAGGGTTTTCACACACTAGCACACAAGACAAGTTATGTTTTAACATATGTTAATTAGTTGAAGTAACCCTTAATCTTGTGTCTGTGGTTTACCTTGACCAGTTAATAGTTTGCCTTGTCTGAACTAAAAATGTTAACACATTCAATGCACACAGATTAAAAACACATCTTTTCCCCTAGCATAGATATGGCCTAACATGGGCTAAACTGGTCTGGTTAAAACCCAGGGTCCCCACTAGGCTTTAACTCAACCACAGTAGTAGGTGTTCATGTGCAACTATACACTAGACCGTAGTCACTAATGTGTTCTATTTACATCTTGATGAGAGACTGCAAGGTCTTTGAAATAGAGATAGTCTTTAGCCTTTTGTTTATACAGCACCAAACTTATTGATGACTCTTAGAATTATATTGTTGTATGCAGCTTAGTTGCAGCCATGTCGGTCCCAGAATATTAGAAACAAAAGGTGGGTGAAGTAATATCTTTTACTGACAAACATCTGTTGGAGACAGAGACCTGAAGAAGAGCTCCGAGTGGCTTGAAAGCTCATCTCTCTAACCAACAGAAGTTGGTTTGATAACAGATATTACCTCACCCACCTTTTCTCTGTTAGAATTACAGCAGCTACAGCTATGAGACTGATGCTCAATCCTGGATATTTACAGCCCTATGTCCTATTTCTGAGAAGCCCTGGAGCAGGGATATTATCTTTGGATTCAGATGACTAGAAAGTTAACACAGAGCTTCCCTTCATTCTATTGTCGGCTTGAGGTTAACTCCAGTTTTGGCCCTAACCTTACTCCCCTCCACACACAAAAATCCCCAGCTCGAGTTAAGCTTTACAAGAGCCAGGCGAGGGCGTGAGGCAGAGGGACTAATACAGCAATGGGGATGCGGCTGCTGAATTTACAGTGTCTCAGCTGCTAATCCAAGGCCTGTGCTCCCGGGCAGCGTGGCTGTTCCCACCCCCAGCTAGGCTGGCCCAAGCCCAGTTATCCACTCCGCCGACCTCCCTGTCACAGCCAGGACAAGCCCAGGGTGACCCCCCTCCCAGCTCTCCGCAAACACCCACCCCACAGGCCTGGCCCCATCTATACCCCACCCACAACAGGCCCCGCCTCTCCACCCCAGGCCTGGACGCCCACGCAGGAGGCCGGGCGCGGCGGGTACCTGCGGGGTCTCCTCAGTGAAGAAGACCTTGTCCCCCAGCCGGAGGCAGACGGGCTCCTCGCCCAGCCCGGGCGACCCCTGCCTGCGCCGCCGCCGCCGCCGCTGGGGAGGGGGGCAGCCCGCGCCGCCGCCGCGGCAGCAGCCGAAGACGAAGGCGCAGCGCGCGCGGTGCAGGCGGCGCACGGTGCGTCGGATGAGCCCGGCCCAGCCGGCCCCCCAGCGCGCCCAGAGGTACAGGTAGCACAGCGTGATCAGCATGGCCGGCGGCGCCCCGCTCCGGCTCGTTCCCGATTGGCTGCCCTGCCCCCTCCCACCCTCAGCACAGAGAGGCGTTCGCCGGTTGGCTAATCTAACTGCGGCTCTGATTGGCTGCCCCAAAGGAAGCGGCTGCTGATTGGTTGGTGCCTTCACGCCCGCTCCCTTCCTTGCGCGCGGAGCGGCAGCGAAACAGCTGGTTCGGGCGCCGCTTGTGCTGCCGCTGCCCCGCCCCGCGGCCAGCGGGAGCCCCCTGCCCCTGCGCCCAGTCTTTTCCGAGGCGCCAGCCAATTCCGCTCCCGAGGGAGCCGGCGGGGAGTGACAGCTGTTGTCCGCCCCACGCCCCTGTGAACCGATTTCACCCTCAAGGTGGATTAAGGCACATTTCAGCTGCCCTGTAAGCACAGGTGTGGTCGTCCCGTTTTTGTTTCATAGCTGAAAAATAAATCCTGCAAAAAACGCAAAGTGGAAGTACGGGTCTTGCACGCCCGAAGGGGGCCTTGAGGAAAGAAGTACAGTAACAGCCATTCATAGAGTATCAGGGTTGGAAGGGACCTTAGGAGGTCATTTAGTCCAACTCCTTGCTCAAAGCAGGACCAATCCCCAACTAAATCATCCCAGCCAGGGCTGTGTCATACCTGGCCTTAAAAATATCTAAGGAAGGAGATTCTACCACCTCCCTAGGCAGCGCATTCCAGTGTTTCACCACCCTCCTCATGAAAAAGTTTTTCCTAATATCAAACCTAAACTAAATTAATTTGGGGTCACTAGGAGAAGGAATTAAATTCAAGGGTTTCCTCAAACTTCATTGCACTGTGATCCCCTTCTGAAAACAAAAATTACTACAGGGCCCCAGGAGGGAGGACCAAAGCCTGAGTCCACTCAAGTCCCACTGCCCCAGGAGCGGGGAGTATAAAGCCCAGGCCCAGTGGACCCAAAGCTGAAGGCCAGGGGAGGAGCCTGTAACCTGAGCCCCACCATTCAGGGCTGAAGCCCTTGGGCTTCAGCTTTGGACCCATGCTGTGGGGCTCAGGCTTCAGCCCCTGACCCCAGCAAGTCTAACACCAATCCCGGTGACCCCTTTAAAAAAGGGTTATGAGCCACTTTGGGGTCCCAACCCCCAGTTTGAGAAATGCTGACCTAATATGACAGTTTATTTTCACTATTTTGTGTATTTCATTCTGACCAAAAGCAAACAAACCCATAAATAAATATAAACATTATTGGGAGACGAAGTTGGAAAAATATTCAAGCCTCCTTCCAATACAAAAGGCTACTATAGTGTTTTAAAAGCAAATTCTAAAAAAAGGTCTTTGTTTAGGATTTAGGCTTTACCAGAGGCATGAGATTTTGATTGCAGAATCTGGATTTTAAGACCCAACCTGATTCTACAAGCAGATCCATATAAATGGACCACTAAACTTCTGTGGAACCCCACTGGCTTCAATGGAGCTCTGAGAGGATGCAGGGGTTTGTCCACATGGAGTTTATTGCAGGACTGAAAGGATAGGCCTAGATCCTGTGAACACTTGTACACATACTCACTTTTGTACTTGTAAGAAGTCCTGTTCAATTCATTGGGACACGAAGTTTACAGGCATGAAGTTAGGCATGTATGCAACTATTTGTGAGATGCCTTAGTTTGCAAGTTCTCCAGCCCAGGTGAATGGTGACTATATCTTTACTGGATTTATGAGGCACCAACCACCTCTCTGGGCACTTAAGTTTATTTTTAATGTATCAAGGAAATTTGAACAGGTCAATAATAGTGATTTGTTTCAGTCCTGTCTTTATTCAGTGATTTCCTCCTCAGATCATAGGAAAAAGAGGAACAAAAGCAATATACAGTGAAAAGAAACCGATAAATCTGGCAGAATAAAGACAATGAGTGGCAACATGAGTAACTCCTGTCATGCTAAATGCCACATCACTGATGCTATTGATACTGAATTGAGGACACAAAGTATAGGACAAAATTAATATGAACCTACGTGCACAAGTGTAATGGGGTTCCATTCACTGCTAAGGCACTTCTTCCTATTTGTTCTGGGGATTAGCTTTTTCCAGGTCCAACATCCCCTTCTGCCACTTGCTGTGTGTTCTCCTGCCTCTCTGTGAGACCCTGGGTGCTCTCCCTTTGTGGTTTAGCCCTCCACCCAAGTCACTATTTGATTTCCTCCTTCCAGGATATTAATGTCTTTCCATAGAGATTGCCTCCACCATTCTTCTCATTCACTGCCCAGATGATGCCACTTGCACAGGAACCCAGGCCCACCTTCTACTTCAGGTTCTATCTCAGGGACCTTCTAATCAGCAGCCAAGGTCTGCACTATCTTAAACCTTACTACCCTTTCCCCAAGCTTTTTCCCCTACATCCTCTCCTCAAAGTTTCTTTCCTTCCCTCTCTTTCTAATATCCAGAAAGTGACTGCAGGCTCCCTGGCTGCAGCCTTTTTCTGTTGCCAGCTTCCTGGCTGTCAAGGTTCCTCCCCCACTCTGAACTCTAGGGTGCAGATGTGGGGACCTGCATGAAAACCTCCTAAGCTTACTTTTACCAGCTTAGGTTAAAACTTCCTCAAGGTACAAATTAATTTTATCCTTTGTCCTTAGAATATCCACTGCCACCACCAAACTAACTGGTTTACTGGGAAACGTAGCTTGGACACGTCTTTCCCCCCCAAAATCCTCCCAACCCTTACACCCCAGTTCCTGGGAAAGGTTTGGTAAAAATCCTCTCCAATTTGTATAGGTGACCACAGACCCAAACTCTTGGATCTGAGAACAATGAAAAAGCATTCAGTTTTCTTCCAAGAAGACTTTTAATAGAAATAGAAGTAAAGGAATCACCTCTAAAATCAGGATGGTAGATACCTTACAGGGTAATTAGATTCAAAACATAGAGAATCCCTCTAGGCAAAACCTTAAGTTACAAAAAAAAAACCACACAGACAGAAATAGTCATTCTATTCAGCACAATTCTTTTCTCAGCCATTTAAAGAAATAATAATCTAACGCATACCTAGCTAGATTACTTACTAAAAGTTCTAAGACTCCATTCCTGTTCTATCCCCGGCAAAAGCAGCATACAAACAGACACAGACCCTTAGTTTCTCTCCCTCCTCCCAGCTTTTGAAAGTATCTTGTCTCCTAATTGGTCATTTTCGTCAGATGCCAGCGAGGTTACCTTTAGCTTCTTAACCCTTTACAGGTGAGAGGATTTTTCCTCTGGCCAGGAGGGATTTTAAAGGGGTTTACCCTTCCCTTTATATTTATGACACTGGCTTTATACCAGCCTCACTGGTTCCTTCTCAGCTGGGCTCCATCATCAATCCAGGGTTACTTAAGCCACAGTTGAGGGGAAATGTGTGGCCTACCTGGTTAATTGGCCCCTTCTCAGCTTCATTAAGCCTTCCTAGGCTGGTATGGGGGTGAACTCCCCATCACAACAAGCCAAGTGATGTTTGATGCTAAAATAACACTACAAGCCTGTAGAGGAAAACTGTTTTAATGCACAGGTTGCTCATAAGCAGAATTGAAAAGGACAACATTTAGTCCTACTGCTTATCTGATACGATGTCAGGGATGACATAACTAGTGCTTGAATTCAAACAGAAAGTGGTGGTATGCTTCCCTTTCTACCTATTATAGCCTAGATTGGCTCGATGTTTCTCTGTCAGGTACTTATTGCCGTAGTATCTGAGCATCTTATATTTTGTTCTCACTAGATACTTAGTAGGGTATTATCCCTATTTGATAGAAGGGACATTTAGATACAGGGAGATTAAGTGACTTGCCCAAGGTCTTTGGCAGAGTTAGAAATTGAACCCAAATCTCTAAAGTCCCACCATCTTAGCCATCTTTCCCTCTCTTGATATGAGGCCCCTCCACTCCTAATTTTTTCTCCCAACGTTTACATTTTTCCTCCATTTCTCCTCAACTCTAGTTGTGATACATACAGCAAGTATATCAAATGGTTCACCATTAATGAATGGTTCACGACTACTAGTTTGCTCCTTCCATATCAAGTAAACATAAGGGGTATTTCAGAGCTGTTCTTTCTCAGTCCCTTCACCATTGTAACCATGGAGGTTGGAGAAAGTGCGATCATACGGATCACTGCAGCTACGTGGATAACACCATTACTATAAGAATGACATTTTATATCAACCATAAACACTAACACATCTCCAGAAAGTGGATTCTATTTTCCAAACATTCCTTCTTCCAGGCAACTGAGGGAGAGAGAAAGGAATGATTTGACTTCTGCTTTCAGTAAGGATGTGCTATCACTATTCTGATATACAATATTTTGTGTGGGTACAGGGGATTTAATGGCTCAGCACGCTAATAGATTAGAGTCTCACCTTTAGGTCTGTGCAGCACAGATGTAAATAAAACACTAGTCATGCATAATATACATGTAAGCAAGAGTTAGAATAGAAGAGGAGTTCTATTGTCTAAGTCAGTTTTAACTCAAGTCTTATTTGCTGTCACTGGTGTTATATAGCAACTTATATACTCAAGCACAATAGAATAATGTATTCTGTATTTTATAGCTAAAGTACTTACCAAGTATGAGATCTTACATGGTACTCAGATTGACTCTTACCTTGCTAAAAATGGATACAACAATGACACTTGGCCCTATCCCAGTATGCATCATTATTCCTTAAAGGAACAGCATCTCCATCATCATAGACTTTACATCTAGCTAAAGATCCAAGTCTTTTTTAGGCCAACCACTAGAGGGCAAAACAATCAAACTGATAAGCCTGATTTCACATAGGGTTTCAATACATATAAGTCAGTTTGCTACACTGAATGAAAGTGCAGGATGGCTGTTGTGGGAAGGTAGCATGGGTGAGGAAAGCTGCATGACCCCAAGTTTGCCTGTGCATATGCTACAAATATGCTCCTTTAGCTGCAGGTGAAGCAACAGGTGGGTTCCTAGAAAGCCCTCCTTATTCCTGTGGTAGATTCTAATATGCTAGTTACTTCAGGAGTAGCTCATGTGTACACAGATTACTCCCGGGGTAATTAAGCACCACTGTGCATGCGCAGAATTAATGTCCCCCACAGATTTATTTGCTTCCCCACAGAAAAATTACTTTCTGACAGGGAACCAAAGAGAAGCCACAAGAGCAGGCATGCGATCCTCCCCAGCAATATGTTTCGGGTGCCCAGGGCAGCTGGCAGAGGTAAATCACCATGGGCAGAGGGCGGGACTGGGGAAGACCCGGCTGGTGGCTCCTACCCAGCACCAGTCTCAGCTGCTAGTCCTGGCTTGGCTGGGGAGGACGGGAAGGGAGACTTCCTCTTCCACTGCACAACATCTGAGGCCATGTTAGACCCACCCCCAGATTTCTCCACCGGCTGTAGGAAGCTCTGCAAACTCTTCCCCACCCCCACGCTTCCTGCGCCCATCACTCCTCAGCTGCAGGGAAGGGGTTATTGTACAGGAAGCTGCTCCCCCATCCACCCAACCCCTGTGTATCCAGACCCCCTCATACCGAGACTCCCCAACAAGCCCCATTCCCCCTTCATCTGGACCACCCCAATGAGCTCCACTCCCCCTGCACCTGGACCATCCCGATGAGCCACCTACACCCGGATCCCCAGCCTACCAAGCCCCAACGAGCTGCACCTTGATCCCCACCCCACTGAGCCCCACTCCCCCAGCATCTGGACTCTCCACTGAGCCCCCCCACACACCCAGGATCCTCTGCCAAGCTCTATCCCCTCCCCCCCCCCCCGGCTGACCTCCAACTATGTTCAGCTGGACCCCCCTGCAGATTCCCATTACTGTTGCATCCCCCACACACCTGGATCCCCCACTGAGCCACCCGAACCCAGTTTGCCCCACACAAAAACCTCTCAATACACACCTGGATCCCCCCCACACTAAGCCCCTTCACACTTGGATCCTGCCTTGCTGAGCCTGCCTGCGCACACCTGGTGCACCTGGCACAGAGGCACAGGTCCCTGGGGTGTTTCTGGGGCCTGCGCTATGTCAGGGTTGGGTGACACTGCTGAGTCTGTGTCCTGGGCGGGGGAGCTGCACAGTGATCTCCCACCTCTGTGCACCCAGTGGCCTGTACTCCCCAATGCCATGCTGGATCCTCCACATTTATATGACAAATAAAATTTGAAGAATTTTAAAATATTGTGCACAGAATTTTTTTTTTGGCACAGAATTTTTAATTTTTTGGTGCAGAATGCCCCGCAGGAGTAAGGGATATAGTTTTAGGCATCATCCAACTAGGCCAGGCTTCTCTGTTCTGCTGTAACAGCACTCAGCTCAGTCAAGCGCATATACCTTGGCCCTTCAGTACCACAAATGGACAGCTCGATCCTAACAGTCTAAAAGTGAGTGTTTAAATGAAGAGTAAGGAGCAAAAAAAAAAAAAAAAAAAAAGCACCTTTGACATAACTTTAGACTCCCACAACAAACTGTTGAAACTGTTTAAACTGTTGTATGCCGTGTTGTTGTAGCCGTGTTGGTCCCAAGATATTAAGGAGACATGGTGACTGAGGTAATATTAGGGTGAGCCGATAGCAAGTGTGAAAAATCGGGACACTTTTTTTGTGAGGGGGGGTTATAGTTGGCAAAGCCCCTAATATTGGGACCATCCCAACAGTATCAGGATGTCTGGTAACCCTAAGTAATATCTTTCATTGGACCAACTTCCATTGGTGAGAGAGAGAAGCTTTCGAGCTTACACAGAGCAGCTCGCTCACTTTGTGTCTCTTTTGAAACTGTTGGCAATTTCAGTAGAAAGGCCAAGACATGAAAACTGAACTATTCTCTCCCCACTAGGTCAAACTGGAGGAACACTTGGGCTTGCACTCCCACAGCCCATCCCGTCCTTGTTCTGTGACTAGAGGACTACACTAATTCTGAAACTGAGATTTTACTTTATGCAGAATGTGCTACGCAGGTCAAAACACTTACATAAGCACATCAAAAGAGAGTAAAACAAGCAAAGCATACATTCTCGGGGAGAGCCCTGAACTCTGGAATTCACTTCCTCCACACTAGTCCAACAGGGTGGTTTCTGCTGACCTTCAGAGCACATTGTCAAACCCCATCTGTTTATTTAATCTTTGCTTGATGGGACAGGTACTTTTGTTTAACCATGAGGTTAATCCTTCAGTGACATTGAATGTGATCAGCTATGTTTTGATAACTAACTTTTTTTTTTACCTGGGTGAGTCAACAATGGCATTTTTATTCATTATAAATAAAAATACATATTAAAAGCAGAACATGGAACCAAATCAAAACACAGATACAATAGAGATTCAAGCAAAACCAACCTGTTCCCTATCTGTGTATGTGTTTTGCTTCCATAGTATAGCATACCTGAAATGTCCAGGAAGTACAAATTGTTTGATTTTTCTTTGTTGGCGTCATTTCTAAGGGAGGGTGCACAAATCAAATGTCTCCTACTTGAACACGGTTTGCTCATTTGTGATATCCTATGTATCGTACAGAGTGAACAAACCCTCTTCCCGTTAAAAAAAAAAAATAAGGAAAGGTGTGACAGGTTTCAGTCGGTCCTCCAAGCCCCTAGGGGGCGAAGGAGAGCTCTGGTCCCACTGGCAGGCCTTGGTCACACCTTTCGGGCGCTGGGGAATTAGCAGGAAAGGTGTGCTGGCCAGAATCCGCAGCGCGTCCCTCAGGCAGGGGAGCACCGGCACGAGTCCGCAGCGCGTCCCTCAGGCAGGGGAGCACCACAACGAGTCCGCAGCGCGTCCCTCAGGCAGGGGAGCACCAGCACGAGTCCGCAGCGCGTCCCTCAGGCAGGGGAGCGCTGGTATGGGTTGGTAGCGCACAGTTTTGCTACCCAAGGCAGGAGGCGAAGGTCCCACCGCTTGGTCAGCGGGGGGCCATCCGCGCCCGCTGACCAAACACACCCACCCCACGGTGCAGTTCTGCCCCTGGGCTACTTCCTACCCGGTCTCTCAAGTGGGTCTCTCTGGTCCCTCCAGCTCATCCGTGTATTCAGCTGCTGGCAGCTCCAGCTCCCTCTCTGTGTCGGACTCACGCTGGCCTGGCCTACTGCCGGGCCCCTCCAGGTCCTCTGGGTATTCAGCGGCTGGCAGTCCTGGTCGACACAGGCCTTCCTCCCGGTCAGGTTCCTCCTGGGTCGGCAGCAGGATCGCGAGAAAGCAGCCTGCCACCTGCCTGGTGCTCTCCTCACTGGGCAAAGGGCCCCACCCTTTATACTTCCTGTCCCACCCCTCCCCTTCCGGGGATGGGTGTAAGCTTGGCCTGGCCCCACCCACTCAGGCTGAGAGGGTGGCTCTTTACCCTCTGGGTCAGAGGGAAGCCACCTGGCTCCCTACAAAAGGATATTAAAGTCAGACATTTAGCAAGCAGGCATGAGGATACCTGTGATAGAGTAGCAAAAGAGGTTTAAGAGAGAAAAAAGAAACAATAAACAAAAAAATACAAAATAAGAATGGGGGAAAAATATCAATACCAAAAGCAGCCTGGAAGCTTTGGTTTCTAGAAGTGCATACTTTCCTTTTAGGAAAGAAATGGGTAGAATCAGAGCTAAATTCTGCTCACTTATACAAGTGTGAAACCAGACTAGCTCTTGTGACTTCACAGCCTTATTATAGTGTAGTTTAGACTTTGTCAAGACAAAGCAGGGAAGTACTGATCAATTAAAGTTATGAACAATAAATTAGACTGGCTTCCCTTTTTATTTTATAGCAATTAAGAACTTGTCTACAACTTGGAAATTTATCATAATAGCTATTCTGTAATAATTAGTCCAAAATAGTTATTTCAGTACAAGCTCCCATGCGCACGCACTTATGTTCCTTGGTGTTGTGTATGTGTGTCTTATACACACATAGAGTGTCCACACTGGAGCTTGTACCAAAATGATTATTCTGAAATAGCTAATCCAGTAAATTTCCAAATGTAGACAAGCCTTAAGAGGGACTTGGAAGCCAGCGTGAGTAATCCACTGCCTCTCCCTTCTGCAGAGAACAATGAAGGCCATGTGATTATGGGACAATTAGGACACAGAGAACAGAAGAGTATTTAAAGTGAAGTTGTTACAAACTGATAAAGTTGAACAGGACTGATACTCTAAGTTCTGTGTGTGAGCTAGAAGCCAAAAGCTGTCCCTGAGATTTTTTTTTTTTGATCTGCAATTTATGACTATAAAAACTTATTCTGTGCTGTCTTCTGTTTAATACATGATGGTCTTCAAAACTATATCTTTATTTAAAATTTTTACAATTCCTGTTAGACTAAGACAACACATTAGGGCTATATTTTGTTCTTGGTTACTCCTATTTATTTTTCAATCCTGCAAAGACTTATACATGTAAATAGTCATCCCACAATGGGACTACTCACTTGCATAAAGATGAACACATGCATAAGTAAAAACTACGAGGAGTCCTTGTGGCACCTTAGCTTATGCCCAAATAAATTTCAAAAGCTTATGGCCAAATAAATTTGTTATTCTCTAAGGTGCCACAAGGACTCCTTGTTGTTTTTGCTGATACAGACTAACACAGCTACCACTCAGACCTTTCGACATGCATAAGGGTTTGCAGGATCAGAGCCCTAATGAACAATTATAGCTACAGTACAACTACTATTAAGTAATGCCAGGTGCAAAAATTATTCTAATTCTTTTATGAGAAACTGAAGCCAAAGGATTACCCCAATCCACCCACCTCAGAGCAAGTATGTATTCTGAAGGCAGTAAGAATCTGCACCTTGAAACTGAGCAATAATGCACCCAAGAGATACATGGGTAGCAGCAGATGCTCCCAAATCAAATCCGGTGCTTTTTTGTCCTTGAGGTCATGATTTGAGGAAAGGCATTCTTTTCCCCAGTGAAATATTTTTTTTCACTAGAAAGGATGCTGAGTAGAGAGGATTTATGCAAAGATGTGGATAGTAACATATTCATCAATTAAATTCAAAAGAATGTAGATACATTTACATATTTCTCCTCAAAGGCAATAAAGTCACCTACTGAAGCAAAGTCCCCAAACACCAATAAAAC
The DNA here is from genome assembly GCF_965140295.1 of Lepidochelys olivacea. Classification (NCBI taxonomy): domain Eukaryota; kingdom Metazoa; phylum Chordata; order Testudines; family Cheloniidae; genus Lepidochelys; species Lepidochelys olivacea. The sequence continues at coordinate 163,980,076 of NC_140411.1, read as the reverse complement.
AGTGTTAGGGCCTGATCCTGACAATTACAGAGCACCTGTAAATCCCAATGAAGTCAAAATCAGACCCTTCTGTCAAAGCTACATTCAGACAATATCAGAAGTATGGGAAATGCCCCATCCCCACCCCAGTGCATGGAACAGCATATGAACAGATAAACATTAACTGTAACAATCAAAATGCTTTTGATGGGGATTGCACATCCTTACCTTCATTAGACTTCACCAAAATTTAACACTTGTATAAAACATAGTTACATTGTAATGATATTCCCTTCTTAAAAATGGGAAAACTGCTAATGGATTAATGCTGACTTTTTTAAAAAGCCAACTCTCCAGCATTTTTACAGCTAGTACCATTTTACAGAACTAAATTATTTTCCTCAGTCCACACATTCCACTCTTGGACCCATACCCCCCTCCCTCCGCCCCCCAAAAATTATTAGGAATTAAAGAAAATATTGGTATTAAGAAAGTGATGCATATACAAGACAATTCAGAGGGGTAGATTACCTCTGTTTAGGCAGATAGTATATCCTGTTATTCACATCACAAAGTAAAGGAATTGATCATTACTCTACAGGTCTTCAGCGCTGTTTATGTAACAATAGCCTAGTCCCTCAATGTTTGGGCCTTAGTGGTGCTTTCCTGGGTAGGCAGGAAACCCTAGGGGTTAACATCTTTACTGTTTATGTGTCAAGGCAAAAAATGGTAGCTGTATATCAACAAAACACAACATATTTCTAAAATAAAATTACAATTTCTAAAGAGATACAGTATTTCAGACTACAAATTCTGCTGATTTGGTTCGGCTTCTTTCAACGATTCCTGCACTTGCAGAACTCTACTTGCCTTTTATCTGTGAGAACAGAGTAAGTACTTTTAAAAAACTATGCAGCCAATTAGAGCTCAAGAGTCCCCTTAGTTATCCCTCCACAATCATCCTGTGCAGACTGACTTTCTTTTGAAGATTCATAAATTAGGGTTAGGAAACAGCACTAACAAAAGTTCTGAATTAGCAAAGCTAACTACTAAAATCCATACTAAAAATGCAGTAAGATTATGGCGGCATAAGTAAGCACTCAAAAGTCAGGAAATGCAAAGTTAAGGCTGCAAAATGCAAAGGCAATCTTAACTAAGCATGTCAATAGTCCACTGAAGCCAATGAAACTACCCATGCAATTAAAGTTCAACACATAGTTAAGTGCTTTGCTGAACCAGTGCTATAAGGCAATGTTACCTCACATTTTTCTACAACCTTAAATACAGATGTCTAGCACGGAGTAATAGATTTGTTAAAAATTCATACTTCCACTGTAATCAAAGCAGTCCTGTATATCTTTGGGAGATCTGTTTTATGGTAACATTTCTTCATGCTAAGGACTGTATTTTAATAATTTGGGCCTTGATCCTGCAGTAAAATCCAAATTGGGGGACTCTTGCTGCCAGCTAAAGCAGGGGTGGGCAAACTACGGCCCGCCAGCTGTTTTAATCTGGCTTTCGAGCTCCTGCTGGGGAATGGGTATGGGGGCTGCTCCATGTGGCTCCCGGAAGCAGCAGCATGGCCTCTCCTCTGGCTCCTACACGTAGGGGCAGCCAGGGGCTTCTGCTCTGCACACTGCCCCCACCCCAAGCACTGAACCTGCAGTTCCCATTGGCTGGAAACCGCAGCCAATGGGAGCTGCAGGGGCGGTGCCGGCAGACGGGGCAGCGCGCAGAGCTGCCTGGGCGCACCTCTACATAAGAGCCGGAGAAGGGACATGCCGCTGCTTCTAGGAGCCACTTGAAGTAAGCGCCGCCCGGATCCTGCACCCCTGAGCCTCTCCCTGTGCTCCAAACCCCTGCCTCAGCCCTGTTCCCCCTCCCACTCTCCAAACCCCTCAATCCCAGCCCAGAGCACCCTGCTACACCCCAAACTCCTCATCCCCAGCCCCACTCCAGAGCCCGCACCCCCAACCAGAGCCCTCACCCCCTCCCTCACCCCAACCCCAATTTTGTGAGCATTCATCGCCCGCCATTCAATTTCTATTCCCAGATGTGATCCTCGGACAAAAAGTTTTTCACCCCTGAGCTAAAGTCTCACTGACGTCATAGGGCACATGAACCCAAGCATCTACCCATATGGATCTGATTGCATGATCAAGGACTTAGTCATCAGCTATCCTTTTCAACTGGCAGCACAACTTCTCTTAGTAGGCATTTGACAACAAAGCTAATTTAGACCCTGATTCAATTAAAATAAATGAAATTATTCATGTGCTTAAAGTCAGGCAATACTTAAGTACCTTGTGAATAGGGGCCCTGAGTGCTTTTTTAGGTTGCCTAGATATGCCAGCAGATTTTTGCTTTTATTTCATGTTGTATACTTAATACATTGTTATTTAAATACCATTCACTGTATTTTTCATACAAGTTGTTAGTGATCCTTTATTGGCATACAAAGTGTAGTGCACAGAACAAGATGCTATGCATCTATTTAAAGCGGTAGAAAATATTATATATGCACACACACACCATTATTTGAGAAATGCTATGTATTCATGCAATTAAACACTAGAGCAGGGGTGGGCAAACTTTTTGTCCCGAGGGCCACATCGGGGTTGCGAAACGGTATGGAGGGCCGGGTAGGGAAGGCTGTGCCTCCCCAAACAGCCTGGCCCCCGCCCCCTATCCACCCTCTCCCACTTCCCACCACCTGATTGCCCCCCTCAGAACTCCTGACCCATCCAAACCCCCCTGTTCCCTGTCACCTGACTGGCCCCCCAGGACTCCCACCCTTTATCCAACCCCCCGTGCTCCCTTTTCCCTGACTGCCCTGACCCCTATCCACACCCCTGCCCACTGACAGGCCCCCCCCCAGGACTCCCATGCCTACCCAACCCCCCCTTTCCCCATCCCCTGACTGCCCCCCCAGAACCTCCACCCCAATCCAACCGCGCCCTGTCCGCTGCCCCTTATCCAACCATCCGCCCCACCCCCTTACCATGCTGCTTAGAGTGGCAGGACAGCCTTATTGGAAAGCTTGGGAGGTGGCCGGGCACAAGCTGTGCTGCCCGTGCAGCAGCGTGGCTGCAGGGGAGGGGGGACAGCATGGGAGGGGCTGGGGTGAGCCTCCCCGTCCGGGAGCTCAGGGGCCAGGCAGGACAGTTCCGCTGGCTGGATGTGGCCCGCGGGCCGAAGTTTGCCCACTTCTGCACTAGAGTAACACACATGCATGAGGACGCAGATGTACGTTGTGCAAGTTTAACTGGGCATCCTCAGCAATTTCTAGAGCAGTGCTGGAATAACTTAGGTCTCTGATCCTAAGCTTTGTGACTTACCATAGACAGCCTATGGATGTGTGGTTATCGTAAGAAAAGTGAATGTAAAAATGGCACCTGCTCAACAGATCCAATTCCTGTATATTTTCAAAGTGATCTGCTTACTTCGTTAAAAAAAAATTAAAACTATTGTTTACACACTGTTAGCTCTGCAGTGCTAACAAAAATATATAAGAATGAACTAAATTCTATTCTGGTTCACACCTCAAGAGATTTTTAATTTTTTTGCTAAGCACCGGCTACAGAACATTTATTACTTATGATGGTGCAAAAGCTAGAAGGGAGCCAGATTCACTGTCAGATCCAAATTAAGCTGCAGGGATGGCAGCTAGGCAAATAAGTATTTTAACCTGTAAAGTGAGCAAATGTGATGATTTTCCATAGCACTGAAAATCAGGCAATGTTACCAACTGCAATAAATCTATTCTTGTACAATATAATAGTCTGTGTGTAATTAGTGGTCCAAATTAAGGCAATGGGCAGGAAAGCTTAGAAAAGGTTTATTCCTATCTCACCCTGGTAGTTTAAAATATGTACTATATGCAGTGAAACAGCAGGACCTCAAAGCAGCGGCAGTGATTACCAAGCATGCTTTGTTGGAGGATGTATTCTCTCTTAGCATCAGCTTTCTCCTCCTAGCAACCAAACAGATCAAGCTTAAAAGTAACATCCTCTGTTTTTAAGGCAGTCATTAGGTTTGCATTTTAAGTTATCATCTTCCTTCACCCTCGTATTTTTTCCTTTTTTTGAAATCTGGAACTGACAGACTGTTTTGTAATTTTAAAACAAAGGTCTTTTTTAAAGTCACCTGTGAACTGGATTGGTATTTTTTCCATTTGTTTTGTTAGATATTTGAGGTTGTAGATTTTCCTACTTAATTTTTATTTACACACAAATACATATATTCACAGTGTACTTCACATAAAACAAAAATAGGTAAAACAAAGGCAGAAAGATAAAGAGTTTAGGTTATTTCCACTATAATATGCTGATTAAAGTAAACTAAAGTACTGTATTTATTACACTCTCCATAGAACACCATGACAACAGGAAAACTTTGACATAGTTGGAGGAGATAGAGGGGAACTCATTAAGGTCATATCCCTCCATTTACCTGAAGGCTTGCTTGTTTTAGGTAAGTACTCTTGAGTAGCTGCAATAAAGGAGGAGCTGAAATGCCTGGAGAAGCAGCTAGCCAGGCACAGGAACACAAAACAGCAGACAGGCAAGCAAGCACTATGGAGGCTGAAGCTGCTAAATTCTTGCTCCAGGCTACAGTGACTCAGATCTGTCATTCTTCCAGAGATATCCAGCCGCATTTTCTCCATCCAAGAGAGCAGGCAGAAAGGTAAGACAGAAAAGGAGAAATGCTTCCTCAACAACCCAGTTTTAAAAATCTCTAGCAGGAATACTATGTAGCTACAATGGGCAAAGACAGGACTTGCATAAAGGTAGGCATTCAGTCCCTGGAGAAGCAATTCAGTGTTCTCTCTAATTATGGAGAAAATTTTTCATTAAAATAACACCCCCTGCTAAACTACACTGTGGGATCCATACCACTTCCAAAGTCATTTAAATAGCCAGCCTATCTAGTTGTTTAGACTTTAAGTGCAGGTTGCACATAATCAATGTGACCTTCTGTAATAGCTGATTGGAAACAGACTGCACCATAAAGAACTACCAGCTTAAAAAAAAAACAAAAAACAAAACTTTTTCTGTTTTATCTCCTATTTTTACATGTTAAAAACATATTACAGAGCTGGTGAGAATTTTTATTTTTGCAATTATTTTAATTGAAGAAGGTTTCCAAATGATAAATTTTTCATTCAGCTCTAGTTACAAATAAGGTTACTTTAACTGAAAGATAAGAACTGTTTTTTCAGTTTATTTACTTTGAGCATTTGACAGCAGTTAGAGTATAATCAGTTTCACTCTTTCCTCTTTGTGTGGGTATTTAGTTACAGAGGAGAGAAAAGACATTTAAAAATAGGTAAATGTGGTTGTAAAACTAAAAAATTATTAGAGGGGAGAAAGAGGCTGGTGTAGTACAAGAAACTGCTTACGTTTTTATTAAATTGATTAGATTTCAAGTTAGCAGCATCACTTTAATGTAATAAATTGCCGACTTAATAAAAATAGATCAGCTACCCTATGATCAAAACATAAGCAAAAAAAAAAAAAATCAAGTTGATCATGCAAAGCCAGGTGCAATCCACTTTAATTAGGAATACCTATTTGGGATATCAGAGAGATAAGGTAGGCAAGGTAATTTCTATTGGACCAACATCTGTTGGTGGAAGGGACAAGCTTCCAAGCTTCAGAGCTCTTCCTCATGTCACTGAGGAATTGGGATAGTATAATTAAATAAACTACCTAATTTATTTCATGAATAATAAGATTAATAGGAAGTTAAGTATATTCTATAAATTAAACATTCTAAAATTGATTTAAATGTAATCCCTTGGTGAGCCCCTTGGATTGTGAAATCAATTAATATTGTACCAATAGCTAATATGTGGGACTAACCGTTTATCCAATTCAGACTTTCCTTTGTTATTAATTTTAGTGCATGTAAACTGACAGCACATAGAGAAGCCCGCGGGCAGAATAAGACCTACCATTGAAATTACATTTACCCATATCAATGTGTTGAGACAAGAATAAACTTATTTCAAAGGCACAGATAGCATGTAATGAAGGTAACTATAATTGCACTGAAATGTGCCAATTATCATAAAGAATTACCTATGAGAGTGTGTTGTTCTTCATTAAACTTTCAGCAACCCTACCTTATGGAGACCCTGGATTCTCACAGCAAGAGATGCTGAACTGGGACATCAAGGAATGGTAAGGTTAAGTTCTGGAAAAAAATCAAAGAAAGCCAAGTGTGTTTAAAAAAAAAAAAAAGTCAAAACGAGAAGAACATAGGAGGCCAATTTTCTTCTTATAAAAGTTAGGGCTGTTAACAGAATAACAATTGAAATGTATTAACTATTTTTGGATGTTTTTCTACATTTTCAAATATTGATTTCTATTACAACACAGAATACAAAGTGTACAGTGCTCACTTAATATTATTTTTATTACAAATATTTGCACTGTAAAAATGATAAAAGAAATAGTATTTTTAAATTCATCTCATACCATAATGCAATCTCTTTATGGTGAAAGTGCAATTTACAAATGTAGAGGGTTTTTTTGTTCCATAACTGCACTCAAAAACAAAACAATGTAAAACTTTAGCGCCTACAAGTCCACTCAGTCCTACTTCTTATTCAGCCAATCGCTAAGACAAATAAGTTTGTTTACATTTACAGGAGATAATGCTGCGGGCTTCTGATTTACAGTGTCACCTGAAAGTGAGAACAAGCATTCGCATGGCACTTTTATAGTTGGCATTGCAAGGTATTTACAGGCCAGATATGCTAAGCATTCATGTGCCCCTTCATGCTTCAGCCACCATTCCAGAGGACATGCTGGACATGTTGATGGTGCTTGTTAAAAAAATAATGCGTTAATTAAATTTTGACTGAACTCCTTGAGGGAGAATAGTAAGTCTTGTGCTCTGTTTTACTCGCATTCTGCCATGTATTTCATACTATAGCAGTCTCGGATGATGATGCAGCACATGTTGTTCGTTTTAAGAACACTTTCACTGTAGATCTGAGGAAACACAAAGAATGTACCAATGTAAGATTTCTAAAGATAGCTACAGCACTCGACCCAAGGTTTAAGAATCTGAAATGCCATCCAAAATCTGAGAGGGATGAGGTATGGAGCATGCTCTCAGAAGTCTTAAAAGAGCAACACTCAGATATGGAAACTACAGAACCTGAACCATCAAAAAAGAAAATCAACCTTCTGCTGGTGGCATCTGACTCAGATGATGAAAGTGAACATATGTAGGTCTGCACTGCTTTGGATCATTATCGAGCAGAGCCAGTCATCAGCATGGATGCATGTACCCTGGAATGGTGGTTGAAACATGAAGGGACATATGAATCTTTAGCGCGTCTGGCACATAAATATCTTGCAATGCCGGCTACAACAGTGCCATGCGAACGTCTGTTTTCACTTTCAGGTGACATTGTAAATAAGAAGCGGGCAGCATTGTCTCCTGCACATGTAAATACACTTGTGATTGGCTGAATAAGAAGTAGGACTGAGTGGACTTCTAGGCACTAAAGTTTTACTTTGTTTTAATTTTTGAATGCAAGGGTTTTTTTGTACATAATTCTACAGCTGTAAATTCAACTTCCATGATAAAGGAGATTGCATTACAGTACTTGTATTAGGTGAATTGAAAAATACAATTTCTTTTGTTTTTTACAGCACAAATATTTGTAATAAAATAAATATAAAGTGAGCACTGTACATTTTGTATTCTGTGCTGTAACTGAAATCAAAATATTTGAAAATGTAGAAAACATCCAAAATATTTCAATAAACGGTATTCTATTATTGTTTAACAGTGCAATTAATCACAATTAAGCCCTAATAAAAATAGAACAATAGTTTCAAGATACGTTCTTTATAACTCTCTGCTATTGTCTATAAAAACAGGACCTGGGATATGATAGCAGGTGTGAAAGGAAGCATAACAGTTAATGTTGAACAACAATTTCCATTCTAGCACCATTAAAATAACCTCTCAGGCGGAAGGTTTAATTCTTAGTCTCTGCCTAACTGTGAATGGGAGTGAGAAAGTTTGAGCCAAAAAAGTGATTTTTTTTTTGGACAGTGCTACAGCTAAAACAGATAGAGAAAAAAGGTTGAAATGTGGTATAAAAATAGTCTTTATTCAAAGGTACTTCTTCATATTCTGGTGATAGTTTTTTTTTAATTTTGTTTAGTTCAAAGTACATAGCTATTGACTTCAATGGTAGTACTCACATGCATAAGTGTTTGCAGGATCCTAGCTTAGGCTACAGCTATCCACAATGTACATCTTATGGGGGTCACGGCTTATACCGATTCCCCTACATTCTAAGGTGTGCAGCTGTGGAACACCTCTTCTTCCCTTTTTGTGAGCCTTTTAAGGTTGGTGGCCATTGCTGACCCAACCTTTGGATGGCTCCTGGATGAGATTTTAAGGGGGCAACTCCAGCAGGTTTACAGAAGAATGTACCTATACAGCAGAGTTCTAAGCTTTGCTGGCAGGTACCCATCAGATGAGTGGGTCTCCCACCCAAAACTCCTTAGCACATCTGCATCTATGGATACTCAGAACCAGCAGCGAAAACTTGAGGAATGAAATAGCAAGAAGTTCCAAAGAGACTGGGCAACTTGGAGGAGTTAAGGTTTCCGGGATCAGGTAGCTGTAATACTCTTTACATTGAAAAAAATCACATCTGTATAGAACATTTTATGCAACCTATACTTGAGGTTTTCAGCTGTACCTGGCTCCCACCAATTTATTCACTGAATGTAGTAGGTCATCCATCTTAATTTCTAGGAGCCTGCCACTGTTAAAAAAATTATGCACAGTTCAAACAGCTGGTTTTAATATTAATGTTTCCCTTGTTGTCCAGAACCTCCCAACTCCCTCCCTTTTATGCTGCAGGGCCCACCCAAGATCCCTCATTAAACCAGGAGTCTCCACATTTGGGGACCTAATGAGGAATGAAGGAGAGGAACCCCACTTTGGCACTCCTTACCAGGTGCACAATAGCTGAGGAAGATTCTTAACTACTTTATAAGTGTGGGGGGGTAGTGAGGGGGAAGGCCCATTCTAATAGACTTAAGCAAGATTCCTCAGCTACAGAATTCCTATACAGTAACTCCTCACATAAAGTCATCCTGGTTAATGTTGTTTCGTTGCTGATCAATTAGGGAACATGCTTATTTAAAGTTGTGCAATGCTCCCTTATAACGTTGTTTGGCAGCCGCCTGCTTTGTCCACTGCTTGCAGGAAAAGCAGCCCGTTGCAGCTAGCTGGTGGGGGCTTGGAACCAGGATGGACCGGCAGCCCCCCATCAACTCCCTTATCAGCTCCCCGCTCCCCTAAGTTCCCTGTGTGGCAGCCGCCCAGCAAGCTATCAATTGCCAGCAGTTCAGCTGTCCCTCCCCCCACTGCCATGTGCTGCTCCTGCCCTCTGCCTTGGAGCTGCTCCTAGGGACCTTTCTGCACTCCTGGGGGTGCAGGCTCTGGGGTGGGGCTGGAGATGAGGGGTTTGGGGTGCAAGAGGGTGCTCTGGACTGGGGTAGGAAGTTGGGATATAGGGAGAGGCTTAGGGGTGCAGGGTCTGGGCGGCTGTTACCTCAAGTGGCTCCTGGAAGCAGCGGCATGTCCCTTCTCCAGCTCTTATGTAGAGGCTTGGCCAGGCAGCTCTGCATGCTGCCCCATCCACAGGCACCGCCCCTGCAGCTCCCATTGGCTGCGGTTCCCGGCCAATGGGAACTGCAGTTCCAGCACTTGGGGCGGAGGCAGTGTGCAGAGCAGAAGCCCCTGGCTGCCCCTATGTGTAGGAGCCAGAGGGGGGGCCATGCTGCTGCTTCTGGGAGCCACGTGGAGCAGCCCCCATACCCATTCCCCAGCGGGAGCTCGAAAGCCAGATTAAAACAGCTGGCGGGCCGGATCCAGCCCACGGGCCATAGTTTGCACACCCCTGCACTAGAGGAACCCAGGCCTGCCCACTACTCTGGGTTCCAACCCAGGCACCTTATACACAGCAGCTACACACTACTCACCACCTTTATCTCCAGCCCTATCTCTCAGCATCCCCAGGTTCTTCTCCCTCTGCAATCTCAGTGTAAATTCAGCCAGAAATAACCTTTAGCTACTTGTCAGTCTCCTTTGGCCAGAGAGGAAGCCACTTCTTCCCTCCTCTGGTCTCAGCCTGGAACTGATATGCTAAGCTCCTGCCGCTCCTTTTATCTGAGCCTGCTGGGCTCTTATTGGCTGTCTCTAGCCCTTGGAGGACCAGGTCTCTCTAATTTTCAAGCTGGCCAGTCCAGTAAGGCCTCTCTAGGCAGTGGTGGAGGACCATTTTTGAGGTTCTTTTCCTTGTACCTTGCTTTTTCCTGGGGTGGGATGTAGAAGAGCAGCAGGGCTTCCCCAGTACAACCCATCACAGCTTTACAGTACCAAGTTAGTCATTGCAGTATCAGAACCTGTCCAGGTAAGTTCAGCAATAGCACTCTCCATATGGACTATCCTCTGTGGACAGGGATACTGACTAGATGATCCAAAAAATCTTTTTCATCTCTAACTTCTGTGGTACCCTCCTCATTTTGAAAAGTATCATGGGATCTTTGATTTCACTCAGCAGCTCCCTCTCCAGGACCAGGGTAAAAGGGACTTCAGTTTAACATCTCATTCACAGTACCTCTAATAGTGTAGCATCTCCTAGGATTCCACTGCAGTATCTGCATTGGGAAGGAGCACAAACTATGGTGTGGCTTGAGTCCTCCATTTTAGAGGCTATTGCTGCCAGCTGAACCCAGCCAACTCAAAAGAAGTATCTCGGTGTGTTTGTTCAGCACCTAGCACAATGGACTGGGGCCACTAGGTGCTATATTACCAAAGTAATAATAATAGTAATAATTTTTAAAAAATGTTCCCTTTAAAACAAAAGCCTGAAATATTTAATTATTCATTTAGATGGGAAGTTTTAAGTACAGTAGTTTGAAAATTTAACGCAGTGGAATTATACTCCATGGATGTCTGATGATATAATACCTGAGATTTAATTAATATATATTACTGCATTTTCTTGCCATTACAAGAAAATTGTAAAATCTTAGATAATTTTTACAGCTGTTTCTAAATCACATGTGTCTTTACAGTCTGACCTGGACGGTGATCAGAGAAATTTTAGCTCAAAAGGAGCTTTGGGGTTTCAGCATCCAGTGAGGTGAGATGAATCCTCTAAGTTGATCCAGGAAAAGTGAAATTTGTATTTTTGTTCTTCAGTCATAAATTCCCCCCATGGCAAAGTGTCAAACTGTGTAATTCACCTGAGAAGACACACAAGGTAAGCAGGATCTGAAGCAACATGCTAAATCATGACATTAGAAAGCCACTGAAAGAGTCAATATCATCCTGACAGACCAGACTTACCCCACTGTGAGTCAAGGTTTCATAATTAACATCTCCTCAGAAAAGGAAATTGAAAGTCAAGGTATTTAATAGTATATACCTTCTCCTCCTCTACCCAGAGAGACACATCTACTACTAGAACCAACCTACACAAAAACAACAGACCACAGCCTTAAACCAGCCTTCCAGCACCCTTCCTCAAACTCCACACCACCATTAACAAACAAACACATCCTCTCCCTGACTATCAAGTCTGCAGAGTTCTAGAAAAATCACATTTGCTCATGTTCTCAGGAGCAGCTCTTTGTCAAACAGAGACCTCTGGCTAACCCAATATTTGACATTCCCCCCACCTCCCAAAAAAGTAACTGGGAGTATTATTCACTATCAACACCAATAGTACCACCCAGGGAAGAGATGGGACTACTTCAGTGAGTCCTTTAGATAGAAGGATGGTTTAAAACATGGAGAGATGAAGAGGAGAGAGAAGCCATCAAGGATGCAAAGGAGCCTCCCTTCCACAAAGAAGTGAAGAAATGTAGCCTTCAGACACAAGCCTTGAGTCAGTTAGTCTGGAAGGATTCTTATAGTTTTACATGGTTTTTATAAGTGATTTTGTTTTGTTTTACTAGACTTTATTTGCCCAAATCTAAATCCCAGAAGTTCCTACACAACATTGGAAAGAAGGTTCTGGCCAGTTTTCCAGTACAAGCCACAATTCATTTCTACAATGATGACTCTGATTCTGAAGATGACGAGGAAGAAAGGAATTCAGCTTTGTAAATCCATGTAAATCAAGAGACAAAAAAATGGCCTCTAATGTATTTACTAGCAAAAATCATATAAACCAAAAAACAGATCTAAAGCTCATGTGAGAATCATCTTCTTGCTGTCACATGAAAAATAGTGGGGTGATGCAAATAGCAACAAACATGGAAGGTTTGTTTTCTTTTTGGGAGGCTCACAGGAACAAAAGTCCTTATAGCAGTTTCTAGAATTTTAAGTTGCAGAGCTTTGTGTGGTCCCCAAATTCACTCTGGCTGGAGTAACATCTGTATTAAAACCGTTAATGTCACTGTTACCATTACACTGTGCTCAGCACAAATGCTGTTTTATGTTGTGTTGGAAGATGAAAATATATGCCTGATTTTAGGAAAAATATACACCCCCTCCCCAACACCTCTCTACATTTGATTTTTTTGGTGAGATGTATAAAATGAGAAACTCATATCCATTGTCCCACTATATCATCTGGGATTCTGCCTGTAAGCTGCTACAAATTCTGCTCCCTAAGTAATCAGAAAAGAGCTCTGCCATTAATCAGGAAAAGGTGCCAAAGCATGAATAATAAAATATGATTTAACAGTGAATTAAAGTGTGTATTAGAGAATTTTAAACAACAACAACAAAGGCTGAGGTATAGCTATAGAAGGACCTTAGATACATGAAAAATGTGCAGAAGAGAACATTAAAGAAGGGTCCAAACTGCAAAATTCAAATCCTATTCTAAACTTTTCTAAAATTTAGTGGGTTTGAAGCTGGGATTTTAGCATAGTTTATTACAAATCAACTATAAAGTTCGGATTTAGAGCGGAACATCCTCTAATTTCTTTTGTGTTCAGAAGCAGGGTGACTAAATTACTGCTTAGTCTTGCTAATTGCTTTCATAAGCCATTTTAACAACATTATGCCAAGTTCATCTTTTTAGCCAAAGCTTTTAAAAATCTGCTTCCTATCACAGACTTTGACATGTAGGCAGGGTTTTGAAAGGATTATTTATTCCACCCCTCCCCCGCAAACTTCCAAATTCAAAATATCTCTTCCTAGTTATTCTCTAGTTTCTCACTTGTAGTGTTGGAATATTGCTGTTTGTCTTATAAATATTTTGTACAGTTTCTAGATGTATGAAAATAATTAACTACCATCTTATTTTGAGTACAGCCCTGATTCTGCAAACTTTATGTATGTGAATATTTCAGTTGAAATCAGTGGGACTATTCTTGTCCCTAAAGTTATGTGCTTGAATAACTGCTTGCAGAATTAGCGTATAAGACATTCCATTGCATTAAATTAGATAGATTGGAACAATATCAATTTTTTAAAAAATGTTTTCTCCTTTGTAAATACTTGTATAGAGATTAGAAAATAAAATTTCTCACTTTTCATTTGAGAAACGTTAATGTTCTTCTTTTCTCTAAGTTTCTAATGGAATTGAAATGAGCATTGTTATTTATTTCCTTCTTTGCGCTGCAGTCACATGGTTACAGTGTATCTCTGGGAACAGGACAAGTCCAATCCTGTAGTTCTTCATTTAAGTACAGTACATGTATTGTCTTCTATAGGTCATTTTATGTGAGTCATGATTAATCACATGAATAAAGGATTGTAGAATCGGGGCCAATTTAGTTACCAGCTACTGCACTGGGTGGCAAAGGAACTAGGCTTTGTTTTCCATCATAGTCAGTGCATGATAGTAATGGCAACAATGGAATTTTAAGGAAAAGAGCATACCTGGAATCAGGGAATATCCCCCACTGCAGAATCCAACTGTTTTAAAGACAGATCTAATTACAAAGAGTTCAAAAGGTTTTGAGCATGCATCATTAACATTTTTACGAACTATTCAGTAAATATAGACACACACTTAAAGTATGCTGTAAAATCCATTTAAACCAAAATCAATGAACTAGTTGGCACAAAAAATGTGCATTCACACTTTTTAATCTTGAACAAAGTATACACAAAGAAGTCCTTTAATGCTAGTAGTACCCATTGCCTTTCAACTTTAAAGGAGCAGTGGCTGTTTCCATTATAAAACATATTCTGTGTTTTATTCATCCTAAGCTGAAATTTTACATATGAGTTTTGAGACAGGATGTAAATATTATCCAAAAAATAACTGAAGTTATTTAAGCTCTTATTCATACACTTAAATCTAATATTATTAAAGTTCCTTGAAGGGTATGAATTATGACAGGAAAAAAACCAAGTTAACTAAAACCTTTCCAATTTCACTCATGCCATTATGTGTAGAGGGATCTGAGCCCATATAGCGTATGACAATATATTGTCCATTGACTTCATATATTTCGGAAAGAGCCCTTAATATTACACAATACTATACCTTAACTCAACTCTGAGTAAAATGCAAGACACATGCATATTGAAAAAAAGACTAAAGCAAAAGTCAACAATATGCTCATCAAAAGCAGTATTTAACTTCCAATATACATTTTCTTGATTTTTTGACTCAGACCCTTTGTTTGTATGAGAATACACTACCTCCTCAACAACAAGAAAGAAAGCTAAGAAAAACATAACAGGTACTTACCAGCTGAGAAAAAAAAAAAAATCCAGTAGCTACTAGTTACAAAATTGCTCTCCTTGAGAGATGGCTAGTTTAACGCTGCAAAATTTTTAAAGGGCTACTAACAGAAATACATGAAGGGGAAAAAAGTTCCTATAAAGGTCAACTGTGTACAGATGAACATTAATAAGAAATAAGTAAATCACTAGACTATGTGTTCCTGAAGAAAGATGTATTTGTATTGTACATATCATATGCATCTTTGTGGTGTGTTTATTTAAAAGGGGAAATTATGGTATTTTAAAATAAGAGTAATATTTGATTCAGTGTGAATTACAATATTACATAACAGAATTTGTTTTTTAAGCAAGCTAGGGTAAGAGGCATATCCAGCAGATAAGATAATTTGTATATATTACAATCCTTCTGGGAGGGAAAACTGTGACAATAAATTTGATATCTCTGCATTTACATGGATTACTGATAAAATAATTCCATGTCCCAGCATCAGTAAAACCAGGCTGGTTGAGGAGGAGTTTAGTGAGCCACCAAAAGGCTTTATGGATTGGGGGAAAGCAACATTTCCTGTGGTGTAGGAAAAAATGTTCCAATCTTGCCTTTGCTAAGTGTGATATGTATTTCTCTGCACTTCATCAGCCTTGTTGTTGAGTAAGGCCATGAACCCCAAACCTAGAGGGCAGACATATGACCTACCATTTTATTTTTATATATGAGTGAATGGGTTACACAAGATCAGTGCAGGCATAATCGAAGAGAACCCAGGTCTTTAACATGGTAGTCTCAAATGTTAGGTCAGGTCTACACATTTTCTTTGACGTGAAATTAATTTCTTTCCCCAGGCACTTTTTAAACATAAAAGCAAAGAAAATGATGGGGTAGATTCAAACCCCCACCATTAAGCCAAGTAGTTAGGATGCTTGCTTGGGATGTGGAAGACCTCCTCTGCCTTATATGGTGCAAGGATTTTAATTTAAGTCTCCCACAGTACAGAAGAGTGCCCTAATCCAGTGGTTCTCAACCAGGGGTATGCGTACCCCTAGGAGTATGGAGAGGTCTTACAGGGGTACATCAACTCATCTAGATATTTGCCTAGTTTTACAACAGGCTACATAAAAAGCACTAGCAAAGTCAGTACAAACTAAAATTTCATACTGATAATGGCTTGTTTATACTGCTCTATTTTCTATACACTAAAATGTAAGTATAGTATTTATATTCCAATTTATTATAATATGGTAAGAATGAGAAAGTAAGCAATTTTTCAGTAACAGTGTGCTGTGACACTTTTGTACTGTTATGTCAGATTTTGTAAACAAGTAGTTTTTAAGTGAGATGAAACCTGGGGATACGCAAAACAAATCAGACTCCTGAAAGGGGTACAGTAGTCTGGAAAGATTGAGAGCCACTGCCCTAATCACTGGGCTGTGGGATATCTTGCCAACGGTGGCTATCAAACTCTTCTATTGATACCATTCCATGTGTATAAATAATGAAATAGCCCTTTGAACAGGGACTTGAATTTGGGTTTCCTACATCAGAGGTATATGCCCTGACCAACAGTCAATAGGAGCATTTTCAGTTGTGCGCTCTGGGTCAATGACTATTAAAATATTTTATACAAAGTGGAACAGCTTCAACAGGAGATAGTGATTTTTCAAACTATTGCTCAGTGATTAGGGCATTATACTGTAATGGAGGAGATGTTTCCCAAGTTCAAATCACTGTTCCTAATCAGGTAGAGGAGGGAAAACAACTGAGGTCTCCCACAATCCAGGTGAGTACCCTAATCTGGGATTTAAAGGTTAAAAGGGAGACAGCGCCTACTCCACTATAAATGTTGCCTAAGTCATCCCCCCATAAATGTTGGCCAAAACTATCAAATTCACTTATAATTTTGGGGCAAAGCTGCATTTTCCAACAAAAACTATTTGTCTGAAAATTTTCACCCAGTTCTAGTCCAGGGTTCAAACTGATCTGTTGACACAAGAGATGTTGCTATGGTTGCATGTGGGTGATTTTATTTTTCAATTTTCTTTGTAAAAACCTCTGATTTATTTAATTCATATAATGAGAAAACAGCTTGTGACACATATTTGTAATTTAAGAACTATTATAATCTGTAATGGCAGAATATCCAGGTGTTTCATACTTAGTCATCTCCCTCTCTTCCTTTCTTTGCCCTGCCCCCTAAGACCTACCCATGGAGGTACGCCAATCCTGAATTTAAAAAGCAAAACAAGAAGTAAACACACACAAACTTTGTATAATGACAGTTAAAGCTGCTTCAGGACATATCTAACCGACTCAAAACTCAAAAAGCATGGTAATAATAAGTTAAGGGGAAAATCTGTGTTCCTTCCCAATTTCACACTGTCTGCAACATTGTCAGTAACAAACTAAAGCTATGGCCACATTTAAACTGCTGTTGCTGTAGCATCTCAGTGTAGACACTCATTACAGTGACTTGAGGGGTTGTCCCTTTGCTGTTATGAATCCACCTCCTCAAGAGGCAGAAGCTAGGTAAATAGAAGAATTCTTCTGTCCACCTAGCACGGTCTACACCCAGTATTAGGTCAGTTTAACTGTCCTTGCACACTGCTTAAATACCATGTTAATAGGTGCTTTTATAATATTTTATCTGTATTTATTTTTGTATGTATTATTCTACATTCCCAGCCAGAAAATTTCTCTTTACATTACAACTCATTCAATAGTGTAGCTTGTCACCCAGCAACATTGTGTCTCCAGCACCTACTTCACCAAGTACCTACTTCTCATCACCACCCAAAGCTGCAGCAAGTTACAAACATCTTGTCATGCCCTGTACATCCTTGAGCCCCAGAACATATGTCTCAGGAACACCTACGTACTCACCATAACTTAAAAAAGTATAATGCCTTCTATCACCCACTTCCCAGCAAAACTGTAAGTTCTGACCCTTAAGAAAGTATATTCAGGCTAATCCCCTCCAGAGTGAATTTCAGGTGGCATATTAGCAGCACTCAGCCCTCTGCCTCCACCCACCCACTTAGTGGGATCTTCTTCAGCAGGACTACTTCTCAAGTTGTAGGACATCTTTGAAAGCCTTCAGGCTGCAAGATCCTTTTTAGGAGATGGTCACCAAAGGGTATCCTGAGATACTGGTGATTTTTATTTTATTTAATTGTGTGTGTGTGTGAGAGAGAGAGATGGCTAATATTCAGGAGTGTGGTGCAGAAGCTCCTGTTGGCAGGATTAACTATCTACACAAAAATAGAGAGCAGAAGTCCCGTATAGACACATGGCTATGTATACTGCCATAACCATGTACTGTGCATGGGGCACTCAGGGTTAATAGAATGTTTCTTTATTTTATAACACTTAAGACCATTTAAAAATTATGTGGAATGAATCAGAACGACTTTGGGAGTGAGATTTAATGGTTTTCCATCTTTAACAATTATGGTATTACAATACTAACCCATAACAGAGGTTTTCACTATAGAAACTCAGGTAACTGCCTCTCATTTTTGTTAAACTGCAAAAATATCTTTTCTGTAACATAGGAAGATTTCTTCTACTAATATTTAGTAAAACCTAAATACTAATACTAATATTTAGTAAAAACCACATGGCCACGACCACCATAAATATGATTTAGATTATGATAATGCTCAAACTACTATAAAAATGCAGAAGCCCCATAATGAAGTGATACATTACCAGCTTTAAAAAAAAAAAAAAAAAAAGGGCTACAAATGAACAAGCAGCATACATCTTCTGTTTCCCTGCACCTTTTAGCTTTGGTTTGTTAATTCATCTGGGGCCTGACCCAGAGGGGCTTTCAATGACCTTTGAATCATCCATCACTTGCAGGAAGAAGGCCACAAAGTATCCCTATAGTAATGAGTTTATTGTTACCTTAGGACCTTGAAGAAAAGTCTTGAAACATTCTATCTTATGGGACAAATTTATCTTTTTAGTAGTTAAGATTAATAATTATAGCTTGATTTTCATGTTTCATAGGACTTTCCATAGTTATTAGCATAGAGTGATTGATTGTATTTCCTCCAGCAAGTGCTAGATAATTTATCTAGGGCAAAAATACATCATAATCCCTTTCTGAACTTGCCTAAAATTGTTATACTGAAAACAATTAAATTGCAAGCGTAGGGGGACATTGGTGGTAGCAGGATCTTGGAAAGGCAACTTGGTCAATATAGTTTTTATTAATCATCTACCATTCTACTCATTACTGTGAAAAGTCAGAATTAAAGCTGACTCATAACATGGTTTTAAATTCTGCTTCTGAGTTCTGTCCAGTGCCAAGGACCTTTTAAGTTTCCACAGTTGGAAAAGCTATCTCCAGGAGGGATTGCATCCATGCCAAAGAATGGAGTCTTGTTAAGGCTATTCTATCTGACCTTGTCACCATCTGGATTCAATTTATAATCAATCTCTAATAACATTCATATAGTTTTTTCTAATATAGACTTTATTAATATTATATTGAGAGATGAAAAACAGTGTTAGAAAGAAATGTTAAATGAGCTGAAGAACAAGCAATAGCTGAGGATAAAGTTCTTCCTTAATCTTCTCTGTGTTCTAAATTTATGAAGATTAAATATTGCAAGATTGCCTGTTATGTTCACCTGTGAAATGACATCATACCTCACATCATGGTGACTTACAAGCAGGATGAATCTCCCAGGGTGTCTCTAGTGACAAACAGACTATGGCACTGTACCAAAGTGAATTTATATTGGCCACCTTTCATTAAAAGTATTGCTAGAACAAGACTCCATGTTCCCAAATCTCACTGCTTCTTACAGACCCCAAATAATGAAAAAAGGGAGACGTGCTAATAGAAATCCTGGTTGCCCCACTGTTGGCCAAAACCAGGATATTACACCACCAAGTGAGAATCCAACTTTAGTCTGAAAGTGGTTGAAAGATCTGAGTAGTACCAATAGAAAAAGTCCATTATGCAGCAAAAGGCTAGGAAGAACCATACATATATAGGAATCATTTAAGTATCCCCTATCCCAGCCAACTCAAATAAGTAAATTTATATTTGTTTTCTCCTCCTACTTTCAGGAAATGAATAAGACCACATGTGTATTTTATGAGCCTTAGCTTGCTCCAACTGTTGCAGGCAAATTCCAAATCAACTGCCATTTTGCCTAAGAAGCAGAAACAAACTTTATGCTAATATTAATTTTCCTGATTTGCATGAATGACTTTTGTGATGTAGTTATGGGTGGCTGTGCCTGACCTTCCACTGCGGGAAGTCTAGAGGAGTAATCTGTAGTCCAAGAGACCTCACTTTTTAGGCTCCAAAGATGGATGACTTCAAAAATAATTACATCTGATTCAGAAGTTACTTGATACCTTCAAAATGGTTTTTTTTAAATTGCTTTGTATATTTTTTAAGAGCGTGAGACCTCTTTGCACGCGGAACAAGTCAGACAGAACTTGTAATACCTGCATGTCACAGTGAGGAGGACCCACTCAGTCAAGTCAAGTCCTATGGAGAAATACCTCTGGACACTCATATGTTGAATTAAAATTTTGAGCAGCAGGTGTCCTCTTTATCTTCTTTTCTTTCCTGCTACATTACTTCCTTCCTCTGCCCCAATTAAACACACACAGACTGCCCTACATGTAACTTACAAAGCGGTGCCAGTTCTTTACCATACTCATTCACTTGTAATATTTTATCTCTGTGCCCTCCCTTTATGAAGGGGAGGGATTTTCTCTTTTCTGTTTGTGCAGCACCCAGCTCATTAGGGTACAGATCTCAATATAGTAGTGCCTACAGGGCTCACTTTAATATATTTACAATAAAAATGAGAGTAACTGAATACATGTGTAGCAGGGTAGTTAGCCGCTCCTGCCTTAAAAGGCTTAAAGCAGCCTGGGGAGAGGGCTGTGGCAGGGGAGGAAAAGCTGAGTTGATTGGGAGAAGCAGCCTCAGCTGGGGGCCATGCCCCAATCAGGCCACAGCAGGCCCTTATAAGAGGGCAGTGGGCCAGGAGCACACAGAGTCTCCTTTAAGTGTGGAGAGAGATGGGCCTGGCTGCTGGGGAGTGTACCTTAGGTGAAGCAGGGCTGGGAAAGGGCAGTGGATGTGGGACGCTCTAGACTGGAAAAGCTCCAGGCCTGGCAGATGGCCTAAGAGAGGGTACCGGGGTTGCAACAGGGCAGCCCAAGGGTAGGCAGAGGCAGCAAGTCCAAACTCCCCTTGCCTATGATGACTGGCTTATACAGACTGCCATCAGCCTCAGTGAAAGGGGGCTAGATGGTGACTGGCAGTAGCCCATAGGTTGAGGCAAGGTGGAGATAGAGGGTCAGGGGTTCCCTGGGGAGGGGAGAGTCAGATCTGTGGGTGGGGTCGGGGGTTCCCTGGGGAGGGGAGAGTCAGATCTGTGAGAGTCAGATGTGTATTGCCCGGAGGGGCAGCACCCCAGGTAAAAGGGCACCCAGGTCCAGCAGCGGTGAGACAACGGCAGAGGGCACTCCAGAGCTGGTAAAAAGAGCTGATTCCCAGACAACCAGCAGGAGGTGCCGCTGGATTAGTCTGTGCCCCATTACAACATGGTAATATTGCTCTTATGTTGGCTCCTTCCTAACCATTGTGCACTTTCTAACCCATTATTGTGCACTGCAACACAGTAAAAAACCACAGGCTTCCACCTCATACCTTTAATCAATTTCAGCCTGATTCTGCTGGTACTGAAATCAGTGACATCTTCTTTTGCATGGCTGCTCAGCCTTAGGGTTATGAACATATTGTGAGTGTCTGTGTGCACGCACATGTGTGTTTCTTTGGGCATATGGGAATATAATGCAGAAAAGGTTGAGAACCACAGTCCTATTGCATTCAGTGGTAGGGATACAGGACCTTTGCATTTTAAAAATTAAAAGAGTATCCTGTCTGATCTTCACTAGAGGAGGAGGAGCTCTGGCATGTTCAAACTCAACACTGTCTGTAGAGAAACTCCATTCTAGAGGACAGGATGTCACACTGTTTCTACACATGCATTTCTCTTGAATAGAATATCAAAACAGAATCATGGCAATAAGTATCCAAATGCATATGAAAACAAAATTCCTCTAAAGGAACCAGACAAAAAGAATATAAGTTACTTGAACAATATGGCTAAAGGCTATCCCCTTTGCCAAGCTCAGCAAGAATAAAGCTGTTAGTCCAGTCCACTAAATACTACTAATCTTGGTGATGACAAGATACCACTGATAAGGCTAGGCCAAGAGGTGAAAATGAGGGCAAATTTAGGATTTAGTATCACTAAAGCCAATCTCTTGAAGGAGTGGATATTTGATCACATTTAGTCTATTCCAGATCTTTAGGTAGTCTTTACACAGGTATGTTTTAGGAAGGAAGGAGTTAAAACCAGCACCACACTTTAATCTTGTCAGGTTTTGTTTTGGAATCATCCACCTGATAACTCTGAGCTGACAACTGCATAAAGCCTTCTAAATACTTTACCAGCTAAAGAGACAGCATTCTTTTTAGGTGTAAGGAACTAGTGAAAAGCAGCTTCCCCTCCCACCAAGTTGGTAAGAATAAAATATACCTTATTACTGTTGTATGTAAAGTCACGTAATGAGGGACTCTCAAGATCCACAATGCCCTGTCAAAGTATATTAGTTTTAAACATTAGATGCCATTAACCTTTATCACAAGTCCCAAACCCTACACCATAGCAAAATACATTGTATTACAGAATATATTATTTTGATCATGAAGACAACCTTTGAAATTTTGATTACTTCAATTTGAGAATAATTAAGATCATCAGAATGTCATTGCAGCACTGCCACTCAATGACAGAAAAGCAAAGATCGAGTTTCGTGCCTGCAAATTTCACTTAAATAATAAATGGCCCCAGTTTGTCTGTTCACTTAGGTCCTTTCTGGTAGTTTTCCCGTAATTGTGCTAGATTAGAAGACAAGTGAAATGGCAGATACATCACTGATAGAATCTTTGTTTAAGATTTATAATCCTTTAGTTTGTGTGCTTTTGGGGCTTGAGGGCATTTTCCAGTAGCTCTTCTTTATCCTGTAGGGATTTGTGTATCTTTAACTAAGAATTAATTTAATCCTTAAATTAAATGACACCAGAACCAGAGCTTTCACTAGTTGTCAAGTTAGAATTTAAAGTTAAATTGCTTTCTGAAAAAATTAGAAAAAGAACAAGAAAATCATAACCATAAATTGCATATGAGAAAATATATAACCCTGGAGTGACCTAGTCATGAATTCTCTCAAGAAAAAAAAATTGGTAACTTAATTTTTTTAACGACACCACTCTTCCCCCCATGGCTAGGCAATAGTAAATACATGGTCCTTGCCAGAATAGCCTATAATTTCTATCAGTTCAAGATTGAATGAGGAAAAGCAAGGGTTCAAACTGAAAAAAGATAAAAGTTAAGCTCTGTCCCAAATCAAATGCTCCACTCAAACAAATATGCCCTACACAATCTGAGACTTCAAAATGAGATTCCAAGACACTCCTCTTTCTTGCATATTCTGATCAGCAATTAAGTAGTTAATGTTGCCATTTGAAATAGAATCATTAGGCTCTGGAATTATCACCCCAATAAGATGAATAAGAGCAGGTTACACACTTTAGAGCTATTATTTCAGGCTATCTGCAAACTCAAGCAGACAGCATTACACTGGTTTGTTTGGTTCAAAATTTTAGGATTTTTCTCATTGCTCTAAGAGCTGGAGATTCCTCTCCCTCCCCCCGGCAAATAACAAAACCAAAAAAATCAACCAAACAAGCAAGCTTAGATTCTGGATCACAAGTTGGGAACGTCTATGTGATTGTCTAGCTATAGCAAGCTGGGATGTGGAGGAAGGACTCCCACTGAAATTAGTGGCAGAACATTCATTGGTTTCAATGGGATCATTATGAGGTCCTGCATACAGAAGTTTTCCAAGATACCATTTCATTAGAAAAGGAAATAAAGTAACTTTTTGTAATTCTTAAGTTCTTTCCTGACAGGAGTGCTGGTATTTTTGTCTTACAATCAGGCTTTAACTAGTATCACTAGTGTTTTATGATGCAATGTGTTGGGATGTCAGCTGGCAACAAATAAAATATTTAGACAACTTCTGGTGATGATTTGTCAGCAAAGTAATGTGTAAGTGGAAGAATATTCTCTGTTTAAGATATTTGGGCAGTGGCTTAGAAACAACACAGTATACCTTGAGATTTCCTTTGAGTTTAAGAAGAAGGCCCTGCAGTTTTGTATGGCATTTACAGCAATTCCATGGGTCCAGAAGAATTTTATTTTTAGTACTGTTAAGAATTGTAATTTTTTAATAATAAGGAAATTAGAATGAAGGACAAGAAAACAAATTAAGAAAAAACAACTAATATTTAAATGGGAACTTGTTTGGATTTTTCTTCATCCCCCACCTTTTCTCCTGGTTTTGGGAAACGCTATGACTTTTAATAAGCCTAATAAGATAGGAAAACAAGGATATTCTTGATATGTAGAAATACATATCTAAAGAAAATCCATTGTGCAGTATATGTCCAAGGCAAGTAAGATGCCCTCAGAAAAAAATTAGAAATGCAACCTGTTTTAGACAATTAAAAACATTTTGTTAATATTACTGTACAGTCACAATGCATATACTTGAATTTACTATGACCGGTCAAAATAGGGTGGGATATTTAAGAACACTCAGTGTTGGCCTAACTCTGCTCTCACTGAAGTCAATGAGAGCAGAATTAAGCCAAACACTGAAAGCTTTGGAAAATCCCACCCTCAATGTGCAAGAAAAAAAATCTAGGGGTAACTGAACAGATTATTTCAGATCCAGAGCATAGCTACACAAATTTATATGGAAGAATTCAGTTCCCAGAATGAAGTATTTTATCGTTTAGTACTGTAGGTCTCTCTACATTAAGAAATAAAACCATTTCAACAATCATCAATTTGTTTAATAATACATAGCTCTTAAATAACACTTTTCATCAGTACATCTCAAAGCATTTTATAAACGTCAGTATCACACACATAGTACAGATGGGGAAACCAAAGCACAGAGTGGTGAAGTGATTTGTTCAAGGTCACCCAGCAGGCTAGCAGTAGAGCTGAGAATACAGCCCATATCTTCCGAGTCCCGGTTCAGTGCTCTATGCCACAGGTGAACCAGTGCTGACCACAGCTTAATTTAGGTACAAATCCATCTATTCCAGTTGTTGAAAGTGTTAAATTTCCTAGCATTGACAAGCCTTTGACTTTTCTTACAATGCGTTTCTAAATATTAATGTACGAGTGTCTTATTCTAACAGGTCCTGATTCCAATTAATTTCTGTTACAAATGCCTTTGTCAGCAAGAAAAAACATTTGATTTACTTCACTAATGGGAATATCCCTCAATGCAGGGATTGCTTCTTCTTGAGATTTCTTCTGCTGCTGATTTTTTGCAAAGTTATCTGTAGGAAATACGACAAAAGACATTTCACTATTCCATGATTAAAAACAGATGGTATAAAATGAAATACTTTGTTTTCCTGCTAGAAGTGTTGTTAGACTCCTACACTTCATCAACATAAAAGCATACTGCTCTGATTTTACATCACATCCAGCTACAACCTAATCCAATACAACGTTTAACAGAGTGAAATTCAAGAAACATTCCACTTTTCAGACATTTACAGCATCATTCTGGTTTACTGAAAGTGAATGCATTTTATTGGTAACATCAGTTTATCTACAGTAGGTATTAACGTTTTGCTCCCTCTAGCAAAGCAAATTCCATAGTGCTGATTCAAGAAAGAGTTGGGGCTAAATTCTGCCTGTGGATGCGTGTTGCTGACCCTTTTCGTTCTTGACCTCAGCAGCTTTCTATCAAGTCATCAGTCTAGTCATCAAGTCATCAGCTTTCTTTCTATCAAGTCATCACCATCTTTACTGCAGAGTCTACACTTGGCTCTTTCCACTTCAAAGTACAGTTCAGTGGAAGCAAGTCAAAATAAGTCAATGAAACATGCCTTAAATACTAATTTTGTTAGTCTTCATTAGAAGTGAATGGACATGGGCGAAATGGTGCTGCCAATTGGGACAGCTTATCTTTAGCATAGACTTGGATTCTAATAATCTGGGTAATTTTTGAATTCTCCCATGTTCTTGCTCAGGAAAAACAGTTATCAGCAAATAAAAGAAATACCATCTTGAGAAAGATGGGAAAATACTGAGGAAGCCACCTGTATTTCAAGTAGTCAGAACTGGATCGGTGGGCAGAAACAAAATCCATGGGAAAGAGTAGCAAATGCTAGACTGTAATGGTTGTCCTAAAGAAGATATATTTGGAAAAAAATATTACTGCAAGTTTTGACTGTTTTAACATTGTATTGAAATGAAGTTTGAACAAAATATATAATTGTTTATAACAGCTCCTGTAATACATCAATACATGAAACATAGGTGAAAATTCAAGGCTTTGAATCTGATTTAGTTTAGTTATACTAGCAAGTATGTTTACGGTGATTGTCAAAACCTTTTGTTGGAGGCTTAAGAACTAGACAAAAAAATTATCAACTACCTGTAATGGTGTGCATGGAGTTGAGCGGTGCAGTACTCATCATGTTAATACCAAAGAGTAGTATATAGCCAATTCCTAAAGTAACTAGAAGGTATACAGGCAAAGCAACTGCCCAGTACCTGCAGAATAAAATATTTATTTTTAAATTACATCTTGCAAAAGAAAGTCTTTAGTAAAAAATTATTTCCACCTCTAAATCAAGCAAGACTGTGCAGAAGTAGAAACATTTAAATTGAATTTAAAGTGTATAGAAAAAACAATTATAGACAAACCCACCACACTAAAAAGAGAAGACCCTGAAAATACAGTTCATTAACTAAAGATCCAGTCTGGAATTATGTGATCAGTATGTGACCAGTATGGAATAATAGCCAAATAAATGCCTTAGACAGTTTATTTGGAAAATGTAATTTAATAAAATTTACCATGATATTTCAGAAAAAAACCTTAGTTAAACCAAGCTGCCAAATTACTTTAAGAACATAGCAGACAGGTGAACTGCACTTCATTTTAGCTTGCTGACAATTTTTCAGAGTAAACTGTTGTTTCTGACATTACTTTACATACTTTACATAAACATTACTTTACATAAATACTGTAGCTGTTTGTGAGGAGAAACATATTAAATCTCCTTTTCCAAGTTGGATTAAATGTAAAATATTTTAAATGTAAAAGGACACTGGCACAATTTTTCTGGGTATGCGTTTGCTCGTTCACATGTTTAACAGTGAATGAATTTAACCTACTTTTGAGGCCAGTATGTTAGTCCCAATGAGAATAACCAAGATTCAGGAACATACGCCCATACAAGATATAACACTGTGCAAAAAGAATAAAAGTTAATAGTTAGATCATAATGGTACTGTTTACATTGTTTTAAGAGATAAATTAGTTCTAGACAACACTTATAGCACTGTCATTACAGAGGATACAAACAAATTATAAAAATTTTCTCTATGGATTCCAAAAAGCATCTAAATAGGTCTGCTGAAATACTGCATAGAATGTTACCATGAAAACAAAAACTACGCCACAGGGATACAAACTTTATAACTGATGGTACTTTAACTCTCTCTTCTTCTTCATATTTGTTTTCTAATTCCAGAATAAAATAGACAAGAATTCCTTGCACCATTTGTCGATTTTTTAAAAAAGGTTAAAATTTTAATTTAAAATTAATTTTAAACATTTGTATTTTAAGAACATTGATCCAAGGTATTTCTCTAGGTCTTCAGAAATATGCACAAATGACTACGCATGTAGAACTATATGACAGCACTAAACCACAAAGGGTTTAATTCTGCAGTCAAAACTAGCAATAATGTTAATGGGTAATATGACCACACAAGGACAGCAGGATTTAGCCATTAAACCCCCCCCCAACAAACCCAATTAACTCCCAAAATGAGACGTCTGTGGAGTACCAAATGTTATTTGAGCGGAATTCCACACATCTTCAATGAGATTTTCTTTTTTAAATACTTCAGTTCTTTACTATAGTATGCCACGTAAGGGGCTATCACAATAGAAATGATAAAATGTAAACACCCAAAATAGGGATTAGGATAGCATTGTACTAGGTAGTGTACAAACAAACACACAATGACAGCTCTTGCTCCAGAGAGCTCAAAATCTAGAATTCTGGCAAGTAAGTAAACATATAAATCGGGAATTGGTGGGGAAGGATAAAGTAACAGAGAGTCACACTAGTCCCAACTGTCACAAAACTGAAACAAGAGTTACAACAACCTAATACTTGAAGCAATGTTTTTAAAAATGTGCATTTTACTGAAAATATATTTAGAATGGGAGTAAATTTGGATTTACTGATTTCAGTGCCGATGAAGTAAGTATTAATCCAAAAATATTTCTCTTAAGAAGAACAGTAAGGTCAATTTTGGCTCAAAAGTTAAGGTTTTACACCATCTTAGATTAACAGAACAGTTACTAGCAAGAGGATATAGAAGATGGAATCCCAGGGTAGAGTCTGGTGGGAACACCCTTGGAGTGGAGCCCGCCTTAGCTCCATCCTTGCTGAGCTGTTTGAAATGGGAAGGGTTCTGGGATTCCTACAGCCAGATGCTCTTCTGTCCCTGAAATCGCTGGTGCTCCATTTTTCATCTCTGTCTTTGATGTGCTAAATTTGAAGTCCCTAAACTATTCTCTAACTGTTGGAAGAGAAGGAGCACTCCTTCTCTATTTAGTGTTCCCCACCCAAAAGCCTCAAACTTGCTGCAAAGGAGTATGGGCTCTTTGCTACTCCACTCCTTACCCAATGAGTATCTCCAGCACCTTCCTCTGTTGTGGCATATCATTGCTGAAAGCAGCAGCACAGTGAAACTGATGTGATTCTCGTCAGCCTTCATCTTTGAGTATCAGTCCACATCTTCAGCATTTGTGTTTTGCACCTTTAACTTCTACACAGGTCACAAAGTGCCAACTGTGTACACATGATATGCTGTACACTCAGCCTACTGGAAAGATTTTCAACTAACTCCCTGAAATATAGTTGTTCCCACAGTACACTCGGCTACATGGCCAGCAGCAGCAGTATCAGGGAGAACAAAATCCAAAAGGATAATACAAGGGAGAACTGAGAAGACTTGGATTATCCCACAAAGTTGCATAATGATTTTAACAACAGTTCAGAGAGACAAGCTTGGGAGGTAATAACTTTTATTGGACCAACTTCTGTTGGTGAGAAAAACAAGCTTCTGAGCTTACACGGGGCTCTAATGCTTCTCTCTCACCAACAGAAGGTGGTCCAATAAAAGATATTACCTCACCCATCTTGTCTCTCTAATATCCTGGGCCCAACACTGCAAATAATAGAATCACAGAATATCAGGGTTGGAAGGGACCTCAGAAGGGTCATCTAGTCCAACCCCCTGCTCAAAGGGGGACCAATCCCCAGTTTCTGCCCTAGATGGCCCCCTCAAGGATTGAACTCATGACCCTGGGTTTAGCAGGCCAATTCACAAACCACTGAGCTATCCTTCCCCCTAGTTTAGTCCTTCTTTACAACTAATGTAATTTTTATTACATGAGAAGTATTAACACAGAGTTAATTTTTTTTAAAACTTCTACATCTTACTAGAAGCATGACTGTACAGTATTCATTTCTGCCTTTTAATACAACAAATACATGTAGCACTTTGCTCAGAATGCAAACATACTTACTAAAGCCAAACTGGGAACCTAAGAAAAGAACAAACCCATATATTGCTCTTTCAGGCAATGGGGCTGGAGAGTTTTCAACCATGTCAGTCTCTTCTTTTTAACTGAGAAAAAGAATTACAAGAAGCTATTAGCTACACTTCACCTTAGGGTAGGGCTGACAACTTTCTAATTGCACAAAACTGAACCTTGCCCCGCCCCTTCTCTGAGGCTCCACCCCTGCTAACTCCATTCCCCCCTCCCTCTGTCACTTGCTCTCCCCCACCCTCACTCATTTTCACCAGGCTGGAGGAGGGGGTTGGGGTGCGGGCTAAGGCTGGAAGTGTGGGCTCTGGGGTGGGGCTGGGTATGAGGGGTTTGGGGTGCAGGAGGGGGCTCAGAGCTGGGCCAAGGGGCTGGGGTGCAGGCTCCAGGAGGGAGTTTGGGTGCAGGACGGGGTTCTGACCTGGGGCAGTGGGTTGGGGTGCAGAATGGGGCGAGGGGTGACACTTATCTCAGGTGGCTCCCAGAAGCAACCAGCATATCCAGCTCCTAGGTGCAGGGGTGGCCACAGGGGTTCTGTGTACTACCCGCAGCTGCTGCCCCCACAGCTCCCACTGGCCATGGTTTCTGGCTAATTGGAGCTGCAGATCCGGAGCTCGGGGCAGGGCCAGCATGCGGAGCCCCTGTGGCTATCCCCTGCACCTAGGAGCCACATATGCCAGCTGCTTCCAGGAGCCACGCTGAGCCTGCTTTAGTCTGGCTTTTAGCTGACTGGACTTTTAGCAGCTGTCAGCAGTCCCTTTTCGACCAGGCATTCTGGTTGAAAACCGGATGCCTGGCAAAGCTACAATAGGGATTTTTTTTATAGGTTTTTAGGTTTCCATGATGTTGAGAAACCCATGAATATGCTATTCCTCTCACTTTCATTATGGCGAATGGGAATCAAGTAGTTTTGTTCCTGGTGCAATGTGGTCACACCCATACTACTAGGGCAAGGGTTCTCCAACTGGGGGTCGGGACCCCTCAGGGGGTCACGAGCTGTCAGCCTCCCCCCCAAACCCTGCTTTGCCTCCAGCATTTATAATGGTGTTAAATATATAAAGAAGTGTTTTTAATTTATAAGGGAAGTCTCACTCAGAGACTTGCTATGTGAAAGGGGTCACCAGTGCAAAGGTGTGAGAACCACTGCGCTAGGGCTACCTGTCGCCACGGCTCCTGGCAGGGGAACCTGCACTCTAACTGGATTTGTAGTTGTTGGCACGGCCAAGAAGCCAGGGTTGAAAGAAGCAGTATTTCCTGCTCAGCACCAAGCAGGTTGTTGGGCCCAGGCTGCCCCTGCCGGGGGCGAAGACCCATGCGGAGCCCGGGTTTTCCCTGCAGTGGAGTTGGGCACCCAAAGGACGCCTCACTCCCCTGCGGGGCAGAGCACGGCCCGTGGGTGCCAACCCCCGACGCCTCCCGGAGCAGCCGCGGCCCTCCTCGCCATCAGTGCGGAGACGGGCCCTCGAGGAAACTCCAACGTCAAGGCGACACCGGGGCAGCTCGCCGCGGCCCAGGTGCCTCCCACAGGTGGCCGGGGGGGGGGGGGAGCGGGCAACAACAACGCTGCAGACGGGGCCGGGAGCCCCATTCGCCACCGCAACGCGGCCGCCGGAGGCTCTCGGTGTCCTGGGGGCTGCGAGGCCCTCAGGGCTGGCGCGGCTCCCGGCACGGACCCGTCCCCCTCGGGAAAACTGCCGCCCGCGCGGCGCCAAGCTCGCGGCGGCCATTTGACACCCGCGGGGAGAAGCAGCAGCAGCAGCGGGCCGAGGTGGCGCCCCCTGGCCTCCCGCTCCGCCCATCCCCCTCTCTCACCTCCCCCCGGCCTGCTCCGGGTGAGGCCTGGGACTCCCCAGGCCAGTGAGAGAGAGAGAGAGGAAGCCGCGCACGACGAGCCTCCTCCGTCAGGACGGGGAGGTGCGCCCGGCCCCGCCCGACCGCCCGTGACACATCCAGAGCGCAACGCGACGGCTTTCTGCGCGCATGCGTGGTGACACGACAGACACGCGTGAGCAAGCGGAGTCGTCGCCTGCGCATGACGTTCAGAGAGGACGTCAGAGCCGCTTCCCTGCTCTTCACCAGCCAGCCAGCTTCAGGAAGCGTCGGCGTGCACCTCGGCCTCGCGCGCAGGCAACGCAAGGTGCGAGGAGCTTGTTCCCGTTTCTGAAACCTCTGACGTCAGGAGGCAAGCAGCCAATCGAAGGTCTGGGAGGAAGAGGGAGGGGCGGTGGGGGAAGTGGCTGTTTTTTGGCAGAGGTTCCGCTCCTTGGCTGCGGCTGCTGAGCAGAAAGCGGGGGGTGTCGCTGCTCTCGGGGCTCGGGCCCGGCCCGGTGAGTGAGGGGGGGGCGCCTGGGGTGTCGGTTGAACGATCGTTTCTGTGCTCGCACTTCCCCCGCCTGCTCTGCGTGTGGCGCGCGGCCGGGGGGGGGGGGGCGGCGATTGTGCTTAGCCCCGGAGAGGCCTGTACCCGCGGCGGGGGGGAGGGATGACAGGGCGCCCCCCCCCCCCGCACGCTATCTGCCAGGGGTGCCCCAGCGAAGAGGGGACAGGAGCCGGAGCCCGGGCGGATGGGGCCAGCGGGCGGGTCCCGCTCACTCCCCTCGCCCACCCCAGAGCTCTTGTGGCGGCGCCGCCGCCAGGCCGCATCCGGTGGCGGGGAGAGGCGGGTCGGAGGCAGCAGGCGCGCCCGGCAAGGAATGCCGGCCTGGCCTGGCCTGAGGCGCTTCCGGCGCCCTGTTTGCGGAGAAAACGTGGGCGAAGGGAGCTAAGTGTCACGTGAGGCGGCGTCCAGCCCGCGTGGAACAGGGGCCCGCCCTCCGCCGGCTCGGGCCCCGGGCCCCCTGCTTCGCCGGCGCCCGCGCTTCTGGGGCGGGCGAGCGCCCCTCCCTGTGGTGACTGACCGCCGTGAAGAGCTGGCGTTGTCTGCACTAAGGTGTACCTGTGCCCTGTGAAACGGGGGTTGACGGATTAGTTCTGTAAGTGTTAAGATCACCCCTAGCTAGCTTTGGGTCACAAGAGCCAAGACATAATGACTGCAGACTGCTGTAATGGTCCTGTGCTGAACTAGATAATGCCTGGGATCCACTGTACGGTAAAGACTATAGGTAAGCCCCTGTGGGGAAACACGCAGACCAGTCTGGACTGCATGCAGGGTGCCAAGTCAGACAAAGGAAATTGGGAATCCTGAACACAGAGTCTCTGGAATGGATAAAATTGAACCAGGGAGCTGAGGTGAGCGAGTCACTGACTGGAGAGCTCAGTATGTCAGGAAGGCAGCAGTTACAGGGGGCAACCCTTCTCACTCTGGCCAAGCTTGGAGTACCTGGGTTAAGCAGTATGTCCATAAACAGGCAACGGTGGGCTGGGTTTAGGTAGGAAATATATGTATAGGCTTTTTTTATTTAAAACCCTATTCTCTTTCCTTGTTACATTTCTGTGAATGAATAAATCACTTGTTTTTTGAAAAATGTGTTCTGAACCACTGCATTTCATATTGGCCACAAGCTTCAAGAGAGGAGTCTATAGTTAAACCCATTTGCACAAGCTGAGGTATATATGGCTGGTAAATGAGGAATGTTGTAGTCTGGTGATCCTATCTAAAGTGTTGTGAATTGTGGGGTTCTGGTCTGGGAGAAGTGCAGGTAGAGGCAAGGTTTGCTACTTGGAAGAAGTGCCCATGGAGAGACAGAGATCACAGGACAGTTTGCCCTGAGCCAAACCAAAAGCATTTTATGAATTTGGGTTAGTGTACATAGTTGTCTATGATCAGTAAAGAGTACAGGCTGTAAAATGCAAATTTCAAAGAAAGTGTTTTGGGTTAGTTTTTTTTTGAAGCAGATAGTCAACTTTATAGAAATTTCTGTTCTCTGTAGTCCAGTGCAAAAAACTTTCTCGAGTCATGAAGCCTACAAAAATCTTAACAGGCTGTGCTGGGACCACAGACGATCATGCTGACCGATATTTGTCTCCTTGTTTCCTGTGTTCCCTCATCGGTCTATCCATCTTTTGTTTCTAGTTTTATACCTAGATTGTAACCTCTTTGGTAACACTGATTATCTGGACTTCTAGACGGTCCTGAGTGGAAAGCTGAATGGATTCACAGCTGAATGGATCATTTCCCCTCACATTAGGTTATAACTTAATTTTGCAGACATTCTAAGCACTATCAGATGAATATACGAATTGAGTTTTTGGTTTTTTTTATAATGCATTTCTGGCTTTTTTCCCCCCAGAGGCATGCACTATGGAAGTAACTACATTGAAGTCTGATTCCACTTTTTATGGTGGTTGTGCTAAACAATGCTGTGAATTGGTAAGTAACTATTAATATATAAGGGACTGGCAGGATGCCTAATGGAGGCTCTTAATTAGGTGGTCTGCACTCTGATTTTGTCCTGGAATAGCTGTCAGATAAGGTGTAGGTGGTTTTTGTTTTTTAATTTAAATCATTATACTGGTAAGGTCCCTAATCAGAACACAGTTATACTGATAGGAGGATGATCTATACCAGTATAGATTATTCCCCTTCCACTTGGGGAATAAGTTATATGGGTGTATCAGATGGTATCTGGCCCTCAGGAGGAGTCAGGGGCTCGGCTTACCTCTGACAGGCTGCACTAGGGAGAATGAGGCAACTCAGGGTCATCTGGCGTACTGAGTAATTAGGAGGCATTTAATTAGGCAGTGAAGTACCTGAGTGTGATAAAGAAAGCTATTCCCAGAGGGGATGGGAATCCAGTGAAGGAAACCTGGGAAGAATACTCTTCAGTGGGAGGGTTTCTGGAGGGAAGGGACTATGAATGACTCCCATGAAAGACTTCAACAGGCAGAAGCCCTGGAAAAGAGAAATCAGATGTTATCCTGAGGAAAGGTCTTGGGAGTTTGGCCTTGACCCAAGAAAAGAGACCCTCCCCCAGTTAGTAAGAAGAGGCCCTGGACTCTAGAAAAGGGTTCTGTGTCATGAAGGCCTCACTGGTAGGGGACATGGGATATAACTGTGCTGACAGCCTAATGCTGACTCAGGCCCTACACCTACCTGTGCATATGGTATTCCACCTTTGGGGTTGAATAAACTAGGCCCCTGAACGGGTGATGTTCAATATATACATCTCATTGGACTTCATAAACCCATCACTCAGGGAAACTGAGGCAGAGACAATGGTGGGGCTGCACTGGGCTGCCAGGGGTACTCTAGGGTGAGGGCCCTGATTATGGTATGGTGCTAGAAGTGGGGAATGAGGCCCCCTCCCATCATGTAGGGATGATAACACGGAGCAATGCTTACACTCATCTTGAGTGAAAGATGTCATATGTTCTGGATCTGCAGAAGGAGTAGCAGTGACAACTCAAGGAGCCATTGTCACAGGCTTGCGAGGGAGCCCAGCAATCCTTGTAGGCCCAGCTGTTAGAAATGGAAGGGAAAGAAGTCAGATGGTCCTGCTAAGGGGGTGCAGGTACTGTGGGCAAGAGGGGCATGCAAATTGGGTTTGTCCCTGGAGTAACAAGGGAGATTACTGGGTGGTGCAGAGTACTGTGGCACACCCAGAAAGTGCTGGGTCACAAAGGATGCCTAGTCTCAGATGCAAGAGACCCCAATGTCTCTTAAAGAGACTAAGAAAACACTGTTTGTGGCCAAGAAGGGTGATTGTCCTAGAATTATTAACGTGCTTGAAATGTGAAGAACTGGGGCATGGAAAGACACATTGCCTGGCAAGAACTTTGAATTTTAAACAGAGGAGACCTCCCATGGGAATGCATGAAGTTGTGTAATGGGAAACTCACAGTACAGAAGCCAGGGCTAGAGCTTGACCAGAGGGTTCCACCTTCCCACGCTCCGAATTATCTGGGATACAGTGATTTCTCTTGTAGCCACAGGGCAGAAAAACTTCAGAAGTTTGAAGGGCTTGATGGTTCTAGCACTTTCTGGGAAAGAAAGAAGGGGCCCCAGGCTGATGAAGCTTGGGAGGCAAGATCAGCCTAGGTCCCAAAGATCCCAGAGTCCCAGGGAGCATGTGGGGCAAGAATGCAAATGAGGTGGAGAAGCAGTTCTACATTTGCATCTGCAAACTGGATGTTTTCCTGGCAAAATTATTTGAGCAAGGGAAGCAAGCCCATGAACTATCTGACAGGTAGTTTGGGCTAGTAGCAGATAGTGCGGGAAATTATTTAGTCAGGTCTTGGATTAAAGTGCTTGAAAGGGAATAGAGTCTGTCTTAGGAGAAACCTTGTGTTAGCACTCAAGAAGCCCAACAGGTAAGAGTGCAGCACTAACACCTGGATGAACAGACAATGGTTTAAAATATTCCAAGCTTTGAAAGACCGTAAACCTGAATAAGATGTCAAAGGCCAGATGCTGCCTGACCAGGAGAGACCACTCTCAGCAGTGGCAAATATATGAGACCAAGAAATCCTGATATTTTTTTTT
The DNA here is from genome assembly GCF_965140295.1 of Lepidochelys olivacea. Classification (NCBI taxonomy): domain Eukaryota; kingdom Metazoa; phylum Chordata; order Testudines; family Cheloniidae; genus Lepidochelys; species Lepidochelys olivacea. Next base: position 163,944,200 of record NC_140411.1, on the reverse strand, counting down.
TTTTAGGAGGGAAGCAGGGCTCAGATGGGAGTAGCTTAAGTCAAGAGTCCAAACGACAGCATTACTGGGGATGACTGATCAAGAAAGCAAATATAGACTCAAGGCAAAAAGCAGATGCACTACCCTAATAAGAGAGCTGTCCTCAGACTCCTTTGCATATGAAAAGCTGGGCAGTTCCAAGTCTAAGAATAATAGAATCATAGAAGATTAGGGTTGGAAGACACCTCAGGAGGTCACCTAGTCCAAACCCCTGCTCAAAGCAGGACCAACCCGATCTAAATCATCCTAGCCTGTTTATAGGCTGGGCCTTAAAAACCTCTAAGGATGGAGATTCCACTACCTCCCTAGGTAACCCATTCCAGTGCTTCAGCACCCTCTGAGTGAAATAGTTTTTTCCGAATATTCAACCTAGACCTCCCCCACTGCAACTTGAGACCATTGCTCCTTGTTCTGTCATCTGCCACCACTGAGAACAGCTAGTTCCATCCTCTTTGGAACCCCCACTTCAGGCAGTTGAAGGCTGCTATCAAATCCCCCCTCACTCTTCTCTTTTGCAGACTAAATAACCCTAGTTCCCTTAGCCTCTCCTCATAAGTAATATACCCCAGCCCTCTTATCATTTTCGTTGCCCTCCGCTGGACTCTCTCCAATTTGTCCTCATCCTTTCTGTAGTGGGGGGCCAAAACTGGATGCAATACTTCAGATGTGGCCTCACCAGTTCTGAATAGAGGGCAATAATCACTTCCCTCGATCTGCTGTCAATTCTCCTACTAATCCAGCCCAATATGCAACAAGGGCACACAAATGTTGACTGATATCCAGCTTCTCATCCACTGTAATTCCCAGGTCCTTTTTTTTGCAGGACTGCCACTTAACTAGTCAGTCCCCAGCCTGTAGTAGTGCATGGGATTCTTCCATCCTAAGTCCAGGACTCTGTACTTGTTGAACCTCATCAGATTTCTTTTAATCCAATCCTCCAATTAATGTGAGTGACAGATGCCATCAACCGGCCAAAACAGGAAGTGAAAGACACTATGGACGGACAGTACAGCACCACACAGAAGGATTTGAAGCAGCTGCTGCATCTGGAATAGAAGAGGGCAGACAAGCTCGATGAGGCATCTGGGCCAATGGCAGGATACAGGTGCCAATCTCTCTGTGGCCAAGCAGCTGCTTTTGGAGGTGAGGCTAAAAAGGGGAAATGAAGAAAAAAGAAGAGGCTGCTGAAGGATTAGCTGCGAAGTCTGCACATAGCAAAGCAGGCTGGAACCTCGCAGTTCCAAGAAGAGTTAGAAAAGCTTACTGAGGAGTTAAAGGAGAAGAAAGAGTTTCCAGCAACTACAGATGCTGAAGGATGCTTTTTTCATTAACAGCAGGGCCAAGATTGACTTGATACAGCAGAAGAAAGATTTCAGCTCTTAGTCTTTCTTCTGCCATATGTACTCAGCTGTGTTCAGCTGATGCACGACTGCTATCAACAATTGCGAATTGTTTCACTATGGCTTGCAGCAGGGCTGCTTGGATGACACTGCAGTGTTCCATGAGGGGGCTCTTGTCTCGGCTCTGGAAATACTGCAGGATAAGGCATAAGGTGTTTGTAATGCTCACAACAAGAGCACACAGCTGAGCGGGTTCCATGCTTATCAGGCTGTGGTGTCCGTGTGACTAACCCAGGCTTTTGAAAAAAGGGGCGAAAAAACTTTAGTTTGCTCCTCATTGATATGACGGAGGGAGGGAGGAAAATGCATCATGAGAAGCTAAAGCCATGTTCCCATTACGACCTGCGACAATGTTTTGGTCACATGAGGCATTGCAAGCCCTACCCAAAATCCCATTTGCCTACTTGCACTGTGGGTAGCTATCCCACAGTGCAGTGCTCGGTGCATCAGTGCAGGCACTGCTAATGAGGATGCAGTCCGCTGACACGATGAGTATGGGGTGGACACACAAGACTGACTTGCTTAATTTGGAGGTTAGATGTTGACTTACATAAAGTCAACTTAACTTTGTAGTGTAGACATGGCCAGAGCTCTTCTTCAGGTCTGGGAAACGTACTTAATGTTACAGCTAAATACAAGGTGGAACAGATTGTTTAGTGTAAGTAGTTCACCTTGAATGGTCCCTTGAAATATGTTAAGTGGCCTCTTAACAATCCTCCAGTCATGGGGGAGGGGGAGAGGGAACGGGAACGGCAGCTTGTTTTGTGGTTGGTAATGGGTTACAGATGGTTGTAATGAGCCATAAATTCAGTGTCTCTATTCAGTACATGATTTTTATTGTCAAGAAAGTTTGAACTAAAGTGCAGTCCACACCATCCTCCAGATCGTTTATGAAGATATTGAACAAAACCGGCCCCAGGACCGACCCCTGGGGCACTCCACTTGACACCAGCTGCCAACTAGACATGGAGCCATTGATCACTACCTGTTGAGCCCGACAATCTAGCCAACTTTCTACCCACCTTATAGTGCATTCATCCAGCCCATACTTCTTTAACTTGCTGACAAGAATACTGTGGGAGACCGTGTCAAAAGCTTTGCTAAAGTCAAGAAACAATACATCCACTGCTTTCCCTTCATCCACAGAACCAGTAATCTCACCATAAAAGGCGATTAGATTAGTCAGGCATGACCTTCCCTTGGTGAATCCATGCTGACTGTTCCTGATCACTTTCCTCTCATGTAAGTGCTTCAGGATTGATTCTTTGAGGACCTGCTCCATGATTTTTCCGGGGACTGAAGTGAGGCTTACTGGCCTGTAGTTCCCAGGATCCTCCTTCTTCCCTTTTTTAAAGATTGGCACTACATTAGCCTTTTTCCAGTCATCTGGGACTTCCACCGTTCGCCACGAGTTTTCAAAGATAATGGCCAATGGCTCTGCAATCACAGCCGCCAGTTCCTTTAGCACTCTCGGATGCAACTCGTCCGGCCCCATGGACTTGTGCACGTCCAGTTTTTATAAATAGTCCCTAACCACCTCTTTCTCCACAGAGGGCTGGCCATCTATTCCCCATGTTGTGATGCCCAGCACAGCAGTCTGGGAACTGATCTTGTTCGTGAAGACAGAGGCAAAAAAAGCATTGAGTACATTAGCTTTTTCCACATCCTCCGTCACTAGGTTGCCTCCCTTATTCATTAAGGGGCCCACACTTTCCTTGGCTTTCTTCTTGTTGCCAACATACCTGAAGAAACCCTTCTTGTTACTCTTAACATCTCTCGCTAGCTGCAGCTCCAGGTGCGATTTGGCCCTCCTAATTTCATTCCTACATGCCCGAGCAATATTTTTATACTCTTCCCTGGTCATATGTCCAACCTTCCACTTCTTGTAAGCTTCTTTTTTATGCTTAAGATCTGCTAGGATTTCACCGTTAAGCCAGGCTGGTCGCCTGCCATATTTACTATTTTTTCGACTCATCGGGATGGTTTGTCCCTGTAACCTCAACAGGGATTCCTTGAAATACAGCCAGCTCTCCTGGACTCCTTTCCCCTTCATGTTAGTCCCCCAGGGGATCCTGGCCATCCGTTCCCTGAGGGAGTCAAAGTCTGCTTTCCTGAAGTCCAGGGTCCGTATCCTGCTGCTTACCTTTCTTCCCTGCGTCAGGATCCTGAACTCAACCAACTCATGGTCACTGCCTCCCAGATTCCCATCCACTTTTGCTTCCCCTACTAATTCTTCCCGGTTTGTGAGCAGCAGGTCAAGAAAAGCTCCCCCCCTAGTTGGCTCCTCTAGCACTTGCACCAGGAAATTGCCCCCTACGCTTTCCAAAAACTTCCTGGATTGTCTGTGCACCGCTGTACTGCTCTCCCAGCAGATATCAGGAAAATTAAAGTCACTCATGAGAACCAGGGCATGCGATCTAGTAGCTTCTGCGAGGTGCCGGAAGAAAGCCTCATCCACCTCTTCTTTGTTACATTTCTGCTCTGCCTCACAGGACAAAGCCTGCCTTACAAAGGCCTACCCTCTTCAAGCCCCGGCACCCCAAATAACAAGGGAGTGGAACAGAGTGCCTCTTGCTGTCCACACGCAGGCATGTGCCGTGCCCTGCCCTGCCCCGCCCCGCCCCCTTAGCATCTCTCTACATTTCTCCCCCCACCCCCAATCTACATCTCTTTTGGCTGCTCCAGGCAGATGTGCCCAGGCTGCCAGGGAAAAGGGTGTGTGTTTTCCACAGTTTTCTTTGCTCCCCCAGGTATTTTTCAGCAGGGGAGCAAAGCAATCTGCAACAGTATTCTGTGCAGAATTCACCCTGGAGTAAATGAGGAGTAGTGTTGATTGATTTCTAAGGGCAAGTCTACACTTCAAATGCTGCATTGGTGCAGTTGCATCGCTGTAGTGCTTTAATGAAGACTCTAAGCCAACACAAGAGAGCTCTCCCATTGGTGTAGTTAAACCATCTACCTGAGAGGCTGTAGCTCTGTTAGTGGGAGAGCTTTTCCCATAGCGCTGTCTACATAGGGGAGTAAGCTGGTATAACTTTATTGCTCAGGGGCTTGGATTTTTCACACCCCTGAGTGACTTAGTTATACCAGTATAGGTCTGTCTTGTAGACCAGACTTGAGGCAGTTTCATCCAGTTCTACTCAAAGAAAATAGTAAGACTATTTGTGTTGAAGGTGGGATTAAAAATGCTTGCATTCAGAGTAGAAGGACAGGAACGATCCTTGTGGCTGTGTCCACAAAGTGGTTTTTTTTCCCTTGTGTTATTTGAGAGCAAAGTCTTCTAGCACTATTACTATTCCTTGATATCTTTGTACAGCAAAGGGTGACAGACGTTAAGTCCTTAGCAAGGTTAAATAAACGTAAACTGTTTTAGAACCAATTAAATCACTATTGCAAAGAGGAATTATGTTGCCTGTGGTTTGTGCATTGTGATTGTTGCTTGCTGTGCAAAAAATAAAATTTTCTTTATTTTTAGGTTCATGAGAAATTTAGAAAGCGTTCTTCAAATAAACGTAAAACAGGTATGTAAACTGATGTTGGAAGTTAGCAAACATTTTACTTTTGTCTGCTTTACTTGGTCATTTGGACTGATGTTTCACAGCAGCATAGCTATGATGCCATTGCTATGCTGCTACAGTGCCCATACTGTTGATATGGCTTTTGTTTTAAGAAAGTGGTTGGTCAATAACGCTGGTCACAGGTTACCAAAGGGTAGAAAACTGTACTGTGTTTCTGTTGACTAATAAACTTTCTGTTTTACAATGCTGGCTGAGAGTCACTGCTGACTGTGTGAAGTGGGGGTGTCCTTTGGAGGAATGTAATGATTCCCCAGGTGTCCCATCTAGGTGGACTCACTGTGGGGAGCTCACGGTGTGAACGGGGGCGGGGGGGGTGCTGAATGCTCTGAGGTTGGACCCAGGAAGGGCTGAAGCTGAGGAGGCTTGTTGCCCTGGCCAGCATGCCCGGAGGGGAGTCATGCTGCAGCAGTGTCTTCTCCCAGAGCAGTTTCAGAACACCCAGATTGTGACCCCTGTGAGGGTCCAGAGCAAGTGGACTCCCTGAGGGGGTACACAGCGAGAGACAGGCTTGTTGGAGGTTCCGGGAGGTGTGGTTCCAGGAGGCAGTGGAGTCCAGGGCTTAACCACTGAGAGAGAGTGGACCCCCAAGAAGAGCTGTCTCACTGAAGTGAGGTTCCTCCCAGGGACCGTACAGAGCCGAGAGGGAGCACAGGGCCTGTAAGTCCGTGACCTGTACAATTTCCTCATGAATAGTAACTCTTCTTTGTCATCTCAGGCCATTATTAGGACTGTCCTACTGGTTTCTCTCTCAATTTGCATAACTGGCCAGACCCTGGATACTATGATTGAGGAGGAGGTGGCGTGGCGGTGACAATTGTCATTGTTTGTCCTTAACAAGTACCTCATCTCTTTTGAGGCTGACACACTTTTCTGGTCATGTCAGAAAAACAGTTTTGATGGCATGCTCTTGGAGGCTAATAGTCTACTGAATTTTAGAAATCTTTAAGTGGTTTGGTACATTAATCTGTTGTCCTGGGTCCTCTGTGTAGTGGCTTCTGAGTGTCTTTTTCCTGGATTTGCTTCTCAAATTACCTACTCCAGGTCTAATTGCAGCACAAAGATCTTTAGAAATCTTATTGTGGTCATACATCAATCAGAAAAAAATCTGCTTTGATCGTGGTTTTTGCAGCATTCTGACCAGCTGAACTGTTCTGAGTGATTAGTGACCTGGTTAATTAATGCTATTTGCAATCTTGGGACAGTCAAGTGCTTGTTTCTCACTAGCAGGAGTTTCCAAATTACTCTTTGATATTGCTTAGTTCTAGATTGTGGTGAAGTTGGTTCTGACTGGAAGAGGGAGAAACAAATGCTTGATTTCAGCCTGTAATGCTTGCAAAAGTATTTGTGGACTAGAAGCTTTGGGTCAGATGCATGTTCTTCCTGAAAGGTGAAAGCAAACAAAAAGTTGTATGTGTTATTGCTAGAGATTTGTTGAGAGAGGGTAATATGTCCTTTCTTAAAAACAAAATCCGCAAAAAACCTCCCTCTCCCCTTCTTTACTTCCCTTCCCCCAACCCCAAAAGATCTCTTGACGCTGATCGTTTGCAAATATAGCCCTTTCTGGAATCTCCCATTTATTTGGGAGGTTGTGGCAAAGAACTCAGCTATACCTGGTGTGTTCAGATTTCCTTGATTCCAAGTTTTAGGCCTGAGCATAGCATAGAAATTACTCAAATGTTTAAAAAAACCAGTAAGCTTTGGTTATTCTTAACCAGGTTCCTCATGTCTTCCTTTTCTTTTATTAAGCAGCTGATCCCTGTGAAGTGTGGTGCAGTAAGCCAGTTCATGTACTGAAAGACTATTGCGATGTGATTAAAATATACATCATTTGGCCGTTTCTGTTTAAACTTGAGAATAAACCTGTAGTAACCGATTTCAGGTAAGCATGCATGTATTCATATTGGTTAATCATGTCCTTTATATTTTTGTTTTTATTTTAATGTAGAAGATTTCTGTGAATTTAGAGTATAGATGCATAAGTATTAAAAACGCCCACATTAATGCTTCAATCTGGCAAAGAGCAAAGTTGGCTATAACTGGGACCATACCAAATTCACAGTCCATTTTGGTCAATTTCATGGTCATATGATTTTAAAAATAATAAATTTCATTATTTCAGCTATTTAAATTTGAAACTTCACGGTGTTGTAATTGTCAAAGTCCTGACCCAAAAAGGAGATGTGGGAGGGTTGCAAGGTTGTTGTAAGAGGGTTGCAGTACTACTACCTCTGCTTCTGCATGGCTGCTGGTCACGTCACTGTCTTCAGAGCTGGGTGGCCAGAGAGTGAGGGCTGCTGGACCGGAGCCAAGCTCTGAAGGCAGAACCACTGCCACCAGCAGCGCAGAAGTAAGGATGGCGTAGTATGGTTTTGCCACACTTACTTCTGCACTGGTGCTTTCAGAGCTGGGCCCTCAGCCAGCAGCTGCCACTCTCTGGCCACCCAGCTCTGAAGGCAGCACAGATGTAAGGGTGGCAATACTGCAGTTCCTCTAAAATAACCGTGCGATTCCTCCACCCCACCCCCCGGACCCACAACCCACTTTTGGGTCAGGACCTCCAGTTTCAGAAACACTGGTTTCCCTCTTGAAATCTCTATAGCATAGAGTAAAAAAACACAAGACCAGATTTTACAACCTGTGACACGTTTTTCATAGCTGTGAATTTGGTAGGGACCTAGCTATAACTGAAGTGACTTTAGATTCTGAATATCTGGGATAAACTCTTCAAAAATAGATGCCTGTATTTAAACATCCAAATCATTGCCCTGGTTTTTGAAAGTGCTAAGAACCCCGCAGCTACCATTGATTTCTCATTTTTAAGAGATTGCTCCAGGTTACTAAACACTGTCTTTTTTAGATCTGACTGACTTTAATAATAGCTATGGCTATATAACAGGACAAAAATTACTTTTCAAAAAAAATAAATGTTTTCATTTAAGCAATACCTACTTTTGTGAGCTAAGTTTGAAGAGACTCTGGGATATTGAAGTTCTCGAAGACCTTGTTGATTTGGCGAAGAAAGTTGTGGTAAGTGGAGGTCTATAACTTACGTTTTCAAATGTGTTAGACTGCTTAATTAGCACCTTGCCATGATACAGATCTTGATTTATATGTTAAATTAGTACAAGGCAGTTGTTTCTGCTAGGGTGAATAAATATGTTGACAGTCGGTTGGGTTGCACCATGGGTGACTGTTTTTGATTCAGTAATGATTCAGTAATGTCTGCAGGAAAACTGGCTCCTGGGGCTTGATTGGAACATGGACCATCTTTTTGTTATGTGCTTGAACAGTGGATAGTAAAGCATTCTCTGATCCATGATTGCAGTACAGACAGTAGAGCCCTGTCAGTGAGTTGAGAGGTCCTCCTACCCGCAGAGTGAAATAAAGTTGCTTTTTTTTGGTCACTTTCACTGTTCTTTTGCTCAGTAACAGTTTGCTGTTTAAATGTTGCTGCTGCTGCTAGTCTGGTCCAAAACAACCATACACTGGTACGAGACACCAACAAAGTAGAGGGGGAAACAGCAAAGAAAACTTAGGGCGAGTGTGCAAATGATGAACCAAATATTTTGTGTGGGGTGTTTTTTTGTTTTTAAATTGAGGTATTGCACAGTTTTTACTTTGAAAATTCTGATCAATGGAAGATTGACTGAGTGCAGCCCAAAACTGCATCTTGATGGTCCACTCTGCTGTTACATGACTTCATAATAACTAGTGCAGTGGTTCTCAACCAGGGGTATGTGTACCCCTTGGGTGCACAGAGGTCTTCCAGGGGGTACATCAACTCATCAAGATATTTGCCTGGTTTTACAACAGGCTACATAAAAAGAACTAGCGAAGTTAGTACAAACTAAAATTTCCTACAGATAATGACATGTTTACACTACTTTATATACTATACCAGTGAACTGTAAGTACAATGTTTATATTCCAATTGATTTATTTTATAATGTGGTAAAAATGAGAAAGTAAGCAATTTTTCACTAATACTGTGCTTGTGACACTTTTTTGTATTTTGATGTCTGATTTTGTAGCAAGCACTTTTTAAGTGAGGTGAAATTTGGGATAAGCAAGACAAATCAACCTCCTGAAAGAGGTACAGTAGTCTGGAAAGGTTGAGAACCACTGTACTAGTGGGTTGCACAGTTTGTTGCTTCTGTCTGAGCACATTGCCCTTACAGGGGCTCCATGCATCCTAGGTTATGGCTACACTCTGCAGCTTTTAGTGACATGGTGTGCTGTTATAGCCATGCCACTAAAAGCCACACAGTGTAGCTGCTGTTTGTCTGAAGGAGAGAGCTCTCTTGCCGACAAAAAACAAACAAACAACCAAACTTCCACCCCCCACGAGCAGCAACAGCTTTTGTCAGCAGGAGGGTGCTCCTGCTGATAAGGCACTGTTCACTCTTTGTCCATAAAACTTGTCCTTTGGGGGCTTTTTTTTTTTTTTTTAAACCCTTGAACAACAAGTTTTGCTGATGAAGTGCCAGGGTAGACATTCTCCTGGTATTCCCTCCCACAAGCTCCCTGTGTGCCAGCCTCCTTCTATTTCCTTTCTCCCCACTATCCCTTCACCCAACTATTCTTATTTTTTGTCTTTCTGTCTGTGAAATAAGTCATTTTGGATATCAACATTGTACTGTACTGGGAGGATCAGCAAAGTTGAGATAGAGGGGGTATTGTTATGAGATAAGGTGTTAATGGCTGCTATCAACTGGTTCTTTGAAGCTGCTGGCTCTCCAAGTCAGATTCCTCTTTCTCCCCCTTCTTTTTTTTCTTCTGATTTTCACCAAAATCAATATGATTCTACTCAGTGTTGCCTAGAACATTTCCTGAAATTTTTGAATGGATCAGATGTAGCATTCAAAAGTTACCGCATTACAGACCGAGAAATGCTGTTGAGTGAACAACCTCACTTTGCTTTTGGTTGGGTGAAAAGTCTGATTTCTTTTTTTGTTTTTTGTTTTTTTTTCCACAGAACAATCCATTTTTTATCAGTGGCATATTGAGTATTGGTACTCGAATAGAAAATGTAAGTTATTTTGACTTTTTTTTTAAAATAAAAACCTCTGTAAATAAGGCTTTTCCATCTGTTTGCAGTATTTCTTTTTTACCTATACACAAGGTACATGGGTATTTAACAGCTAGAGCACTTGATGGTCTCATTTTCTTAGAAGTCTCTCAGTTCTGAAGTTTTGGTGTGTGGATGTACTTTTTCTTCTGCATGTCACTTCCTCTTAACCGATACAGATGGCATAAACTAGCAAGTTACTTTAATATTAAAGAAATTTGCTTTTTAGTTTGCCATTTTGAAGACCATATCACTTTTTATAGTGGGAGAAATAAATCAGCCACTTGTTACTGGATAATTCACTACTTATATTTTTATTTAATTTAAATGGCATTTTGTCTTGATGGACATGCATTTAATAGTAAATAAAATAATATTCTAAATTCACAATCTGTTTTAAAAACACATTGATAGAACGTACCAGCCAACAAACATTCTGCACTCAACCCCACTCGTTTAGAACGTGCTTTGATGGTCACCCAACTCAGGCTGTGTTGGACACAGGAGAAGTGTTTCAGAGTCAAGGGCTTTTCACTTGCAACACCCTGCTTGAAGAATGTCTGTTCTCATGTCCGCTATTGTCTCAGTTTGGGTTGAAGCACAAATACATAGGTGGGTGTAGTAGGGCCCTCAGTGGGCTTGGGTGGCTTAGTGGTTAGCATCCACTCAGTTATGGGGTAGTGGTAGGGAAGCCTGTGCCTGCCCATTCCACCAGGCTCTGACCCAGGGCCCTATGAGGGTCAGCAGCGTTGATAGACCCTCTGAGGTACCCTCTCTCTGGGTTGCTTCCTACCACTGCACCTTCTGCTTCTGGTCCCAGATAAGGAAAAATAAAAAGGAAAGCAAACAGTCAGCTTGAACTGGGCTCAGCATATAGTCCTGTGCTTCAGGGATGCATCTCTAGCCCCTTTTGGCTGGAGTTGGTGGGGTAGTTCTGTACTCCTCTCCAGCTTTCTGAGTGGGCTTTGCTCTCTTTTCAGCCATGTTGCCAGTTGGAGCATGTTCTGCTGGGTTAGGGGGGCAGGGCTAGCTGTACCCAGGACTGTCCTTTAACCCCATACATTCCAGTGTGGGGTTTGTATACCCCACCACAGTGAGTTACCAAGAAAAATGCTAAACAGATCAAACCCTACAACTTGAATGGTACCCGGAAGTTAATTGAAAGCCAGTGCAGTTGAAAAGAAGCTTGTGCTCCCTGTGGGAAACCCAGATAAGTAAGGTTTCAGAGTAGCAGCCGTGTTAGCAGATGTCTCATTTTACCTTAACTGATACTTCCAAATGGTCTTCAACAGGAGCACTCATTCTGTTGAAAAGTAGCTTGCAGGATGATGTGCAGACTCTTAAAAGTGATCACCAAAATAAGCCTTCTGCAGAAACACCTTAACAATTTTGTATTGTAAAGGTAGCTTTACAAATTTTATGATGCTACAGTGACAAAATACAAAATTTAAGTTGGTAGGTGTAAACCAATATTTACTTGTTTCCTTCAGTGGAGTGATTTTAAATGATTGAATAGTGCATTAAAAATATTCTTAAAAAAAAAAATCCTGCAATACTTAAATTCAAGTACACTAGTACTGATAACTAATCTGTCAAAAAGAGCAGTTATGGGAAAGCAGGGTGAATAAAAATCAGTGATTTTTTTTTTAAAAAAATTTGAATTTAAATTTTAAAAGTTGTATTTTTAAAAATGTATTTAATTGGTTTTCATATTTCACATTTATCTTAAGGCCTACGCTTACTATAATCTATTAAAATAATTTAAAATAAAAAAAGGTACATTTGCCAAAGTTTTAAAGGAAGTCAGACCACTTAACTGGTGGAAGTCACTTGCGAAGTACCTGGAACCAGTTTTTGACAGCAGTAGCCTCTTCTATAGGTACAGAAAGAGTATTTTCTTTTTTCATTTTATTCAACGAGTTCAGTTCAGTGACTAGTTCATTCAAAGTTAAGAAACCAGTTGGGAGTTGCTAATGCAGGAAAGCATGTTTTCCTCTTCCAACCTGAATAAAAGGTAAGTGTGAGAAGATGAGTCTACTAGTTCTAAAATGTTGAAGGACAATGGAGACAAGAAACAATCAGTTCAATTCACTAACTAGACATTAGTACTTTGTTTTGTCAATGTTAGTTTTAAATGCAAACCATGTTTTTTGATACAGTTTCTTAGATATCCAGCACATTTAAGGAGTTTACTCCTAGGAGAATTCTTTGCCAAAAAAATTAAATTTTTGCACACAATATTTTAAAATTTTACAAAATTTAGCATATTTTATTTGTCAAAATAACACAATATAATCATGCTCCCAGTATCAGCCTGGGGCTGTCAATGGGACACCCAACCCCCAGTGCCATGTGTGTGCAGGAGTGTTGGGGGAAATCACAAATTCAGCATGAAAAAGTAAAATTCTGCAGGGAACACAATTCTGCACAAATGCTGTTTTGTGCAGAATTCTGGCAGAAATAGTCATTTTATTTAACTAAAAAAAATTGTGCATTTTTAATTAAATTTTTCATTGACATGGAGTGTGACACATCACAAGTAAAATATTATATAGTAAGTAATGCATCATTCACCATTTTGTAATGTAATAAATGTAAATTAAAAGGTATATAATTGCTTACATTTGTATACAATGTATCCTTCTGGTTAGCACAAAGAAGCATGAAATATAGTGTAAAGTCTATGTTGAGTTGCAAATCAATGTGTTTTTATGGTTACTAATTATAGAGAATCAACTTTCCCTTAGGAGAAAAAACTAAAGTACAAATACGATGCAGGACTAAAATCGATGATTTAAATTAATTTCCTGCTTGCTGATTTAAATTATTAAAATTGATGAGTTAAATTGCTTTGATTTTAAATTACAATCCTTAACCCACCTTTTGGGAATCTTTTTTGTGTGGGTGTGGTTAAGTTATAAAAAGAGGGGTGGCACCAAGAGCTGTGCTCTGGAGGCACCAAGAGCTGTGATTCACCTATTGCCACCTTCCTGCTGCTTGAGGGCGTGTGGTCAGTGCCAGCCTGGTGTCAACTCCCTAACACAACAAAACTGTCAGCAACTCAAGAATTCTCCTCTGTGCTATTCTAATCGTACTTTTGCCCTGCAGGTTGACAATGGATGCACCACAGCTCCCAAGTCCCTTTAAAGTGCCCCCCTGTGGTGTCCAGCCCCTGATCATTGGATGTCCACAGAAGTACTAGGTTCTCTGTTCCCAAAGGAACAGTGTACCTAGTTTACTAGTTTTACCCTAGACTATTGCTCCTGTATCAATTGCAGCACTTGAGTTCAATGATAATTAAACAAAAGGAAATTCTTTTTAAGAAAGAATAGACATTCAAATTGATACAAGTGTGAGTGATGGAAACAAATGGCTACATACAAAGCAAAATCATAAAACACTAACTAAAGCCTCCACTTATTAATTCCCATCCCAAAGTTCAGTCTTCTTGCAGCAGTTTGCGAGCTACAAGGAGCCAGAACTCAGCTATGGCTACACTACAGTTTAAGTTGATGCAGAACTGCTTGCTATGCCCTCCCCAAACTCCTCCCACACATTCCTTGCAAACACCTGGCCTGTCTCAGTATCCCATTCATGCCACACCTTTTGGATAGCTTCCAAAATGATACCTGGACTTAGCACAGCTATAAGAGCCTACACTATCATCACCCCTCCCACCAAGTGTTTTGTGTGTTAATGGGTATTTAATAAAAACATGCTCTCTGAAAGATTTTTATTTGTCTCCTTCACAAGGTGGTTGCTGCTGGAATTAATACACAGTGGCAATTGGATCATTTGCAGACTGCAGATCTTGGTCAGGAATCAACATTTTCATGGAAGGTGGAAACTTAACAAAGCAGACAAGATGCTGTATAGAAAGACTCATTACTTGTGGTCGTTATCAAAATAGTGTCTTAAAGCTTCCCTTATTCAAATAACCTCCATTGCACCCCTTCTAATAGCCCTGCTATTTGGCTGCTCAAAATCAGCTGCCAGGGGATTCACCTCGGTCCTCCAGCAAAGGGGAAACTTTTTACCTTTAGCCTCACAAATATTATGGAGTGCACAGCAGGCTCCTATGACCATGGGAATATTTTCCTCATTTAGGTCTAGCCTGCCATAAGGGCAGCGCCAGTGTGTTTTTAATTTGCCAGAGGCACATTCTGTACCTGCTCAGCCAATTGTTGAAGCACTCCTTGCTGCTGTCTAGGTTTCATGGGTAAGGCTTTATGAGCCTTAGGAGTAAGGGGTATGCTGGGTCTCCCAGGATCACTGTGAGCATTTCAACAGGCCCTGGTGATCCAAAAGCATCTGCAATACCATAGAGAAGTACCCCTTTCTATTAACGTACTCTGTCGCAAGATGATCCGGGGCCAAAATTGAGATGTGTGCCATCGGTTGCCATGCTGCAGTTAGGGAATCCCCTTGTTGCAAAGCCATCCACTATTTCATACACATTTCCAAGAGTCACAGTCCTTCATAGCAGAATGAGATTAATGGCCCTGCAAACTTGCATTCACGCAGCCCCAGTGGTGTACTTCCAGACTCCAAACTGATTTGCGACCGACCGGTAGCAGTCTAGAGTTGCCAGCTTCCACATAGCCATTGCTATATGCTTATCCACCAAGAGGTCAGCTCTTCATTTTGGTGTTGTGCCACAGTGCTGGGGCAAGCTCCATACACAGTTCCAGGAAGGTGGCTTTCCTCATCCGAAAGTTCTGCAGCCACTGCTCATCATCCCACACCTGCATAATAATGTTTTTCCCACCACTCAGTGCTTGTTTCCCAAGCCCAGAAGGGACGGCCCACTGTGTGTAGTTGCTCTATAAATGCCAAAAGTAATCTGGTGTTTTCTTTTGATGACATGTAGCAGGTCAGGCAACTCTGATTCCTATTCAGATTGGGAGTTCATGGTATACTGCATGATCATCCGTGATTTGTTCATAACAGTGACCACAACAGCAGAGAGCCATGCGGGATCCATCCTTTCAGACAGAGATGGTGGGTGCACAGGGGCTGTTGAAAAATGCCACAAAATGCAGTCAGAAGCCTGTGGAATGATGGGATGAAAAAAAAATGCATCATGGGACATTGAGCCTACACCCATGATGCATTGTGATCCACTCTGCTTTCCCACAACTCCTAGCTGCAGAAGGTGGCGAGTAATGTGGGGGGGATAGCTACTCGCAGTGTGCTGCTCTCACTGTCTATGCTAGAGCACCAACTGTGTATGCGCTCCACCTACAGAAGCAGCATTGTGTGAACATGCTCAAGCAATGTAATTACAGTGCTTTTAGATAGAATCATAGAATATCAGGGTTGGAAGGGACCTCAGGAGGTCATCTAGTCCAACCTCCTGCTCAAAGCAGGACCAATCCCCAATTTTTGCCCCAGATCCCTAAATGGCCCCCTCAAGGATTGAACTCACAACCCTGGGTTTAGCAGGCCAATGCTCAAACCACTGAGCTATCCCTGTAACTTGCATCAACAGAGCTCTAGTGTAGACAAGGCCTCAGTCTTTCATGAAGCACCCCTGTTTAACAAGGCGCATCTTAGTGAATGGATACAGACTGCCTTTCTCCA
The DNA here is from genome assembly GCF_965140295.1 of Lepidochelys olivacea. NCBI lineage: Eukaryota > Metazoa > Chordata > Testudines > Cheloniidae > Lepidochelys > Lepidochelys olivacea. Next base: position 163,928,532 of record NC_140411.1, on the reverse strand, counting down.
CCTTGTGATACACTAAATCAGTCTTTTGTCTTTATTCACAAACATGGCCACCCCTTGCTGTCATGTCATTCCTTTTCACTTGCAATTAGTTTCAGTGTTTATAGTTGCTTTGTTGGTTTTCCATTGCCTTTTCTGGGTTGTTACTGGGGTGGATGATTGAGCAATATGTTACATCGTTCGCTAGCCAGAGTGGGGGTGACAGCTCCATTCCACTAGAATTGACCATCGCCAAGACACATTATTCCCTGGTGACTCTCTTTCACTTCAAGACCATAAGGGCTTAATTTTCAGTATAGTTACATTATTCCTTAAATATTTCGCATATGCACATTTCACAATAAGTGAGTGTCGATAAGTTACAAGCTTTTAGTAGAGAACTCACATGCTACTGTTTATAGTGAATGTAGTAAGTTTGTCAGGTTTGAGGAAGGAGCTGCTTGCAAAGAATATTGAGCCATTTGCCAGTTGTCACCAATGGGCCTCGGTGTCACAGTGGGCATTTACTATGCTGAGTAACATTCAGTTCCTTATAAGGAGCAATGATTGGCTGATGACTGCAGGCAAGTTGATCACACACAATGCAGATAATGGTTTTTTAAAATTAACATTTGGTTTTATACTGATATACCAAAAGTGTCCTTTCTGGTTTGTTGTCAAACAAGGATTTGAGGAAAGGTTCATAAGTTAGGAGTAGTAATCTCTAGCACCAGTAAAAAGTAACAATGTATGAGAAATACTACCTATCGAAAGGCATTTTGATATGCTACCTTGCCTTGACTGTAGTGCTGCCTGCAGTGATTCAAAAACAGAAGTACTAACCTCAGGGCAGACTGTTAGGAAGCAGAGTACAAACCCCAAATTGGCTGTGAGTTCTATACTAATACTATGTCTACATTAGCACTTTTGTCAGCAAAATTATTTTCAGTCGGGGTGTGGAAAGAAACCCTGATCGACATCAGTTTCACTGATGAAAGCACCAGTGTGGACAGCACTATGTTGGTGGTAGAGCGTCTCCTGCCATCGTAGCTACCACTGCTCGTTGGGGGTAGTTTAATTATGCTGGCGGGAAAGCTCTCTCCTGCTGGCATAGAGTGGCTTACACAGGAGACTTTACAGTGGTGCAGCTGCAGCGGGACAGTTGTGCTGCTGTAAGGTCTGTAGTGTAGACATAGCCTTAGAGTTCACCAGCCATTTATCAAGTGCAAACTCCTTAGGCACTATAGCAGCATTAACATGGAGTCACAGACAGTCCCCTGGGCTACTCTGAGCTATCTCACCACCCAGGTGCGCGTACTTTTGTGATCAGTGATCCTTTACACCAAGAAACACAGCAATATTCAAGTTACTCTGAGTCCCAAAGGACCAGTCACTTACCCCAGGTCAGTTGCACCTGAAGTCTCACAACAGAGATAATGCTTTCAGCCAATCCTGTAAAAAACTATATAAAGATTTATTAAATAGGAAAAAGAAATTTAGACAATTCTTTACCAGGGTAAAGCAGTAAACATACACAAATAAGTTACAATCTTAAATTTCAAAAGGTAGTAGAAGTTTCTATAATCCACAAGCTCTATGTCCTTTAGGGCTAACCCAGGTTAAGCAGCTGGGGATCTCTTGCTTATGCCTGGAAAAATCTTGTCCCCAGAGTCCAAGCATCAGTTTGTGTTAGGGGTTTTATACCCCTCATGTCATGTACTCTGAGCTGGAAACTCAACTGATCGGAGGAATCCACTTGCATGACTTGTTGTCACAGGGAGGAGGACAGAACAATAAAAGTATTTTGTTCTCTTGAGGGTTTTTAGGGAGACTCCAGTTGCAGGGTCCCATAATAGTCTGTCGAGTGTTCATGGACCTTTCCTTTGGGGAAAGGCATAACACTTTCTTTTGAAGATGAGCCCCTCACTAATTAAGGTCTTTCTCCCATCTGGTGATTTATACAGTCACAGAGGTTCACAATGTAACTGCTGAAATATTACCTTACAATATCGGATACAATATTATAAATAATATTAATGCACTCACCAATTCATAAGCATTCAATGAAGTATAAACACATTCTTATAATTGTTAAAATAGAAATTAGAATTATTACACAGGTGAACCAGACTGATTCCAGCTATGTATTTGTCAGTGTCCAGTTGAGACACGGGGACCTTGGTATGAGCAGGTACCTGATCTGCCAGCGTCACTGGTATGTCACATCTAACCTAGCAGCTAGAGCAAAAAACCTTTTCTAAGGTTGTCCATGTGCCTTTGTTGTGCATAAAATGAGGTGGCTGTTGTAATTTGTGAAAATGCAATCTAACTTAGTGTTGGTTCTCTTTGACCATATTTTTATGCAAGAAATAACGTAGAAATAAACTAAAAATATCTTTCCTGAATTCTATGGGTTGTGGAATAGATAAGAAGTATTTGAACTATGCTTTTCTATTTTTTCCAGGCAACACCCTAAACATTTGCCCTTGCACCTTATTTGTCAGACTGTTACACAACATTGCTGATATGCTATCCATATTTGTTAAATTTTTTAGTTTATATTATGTTGCCAGTAATTTAGGTTATTTTCTTTTACTTAGCTTATCCCATATAAGAAAAACTGAGTATAGTTGCTAGCTTTCTCTAATTTCTACCCTTTATTTGAAATAGAGAGTTTTTGATATTGGGGCTGCTCTTGCCTGGGTGAAATGTACAGGCGAGTTCAGTGTTCTACAGAAATTAGAAGAACTTGGAGATTACTGTTGGCCTCCTCTAGAAGCTTTCTTTGCTAAATGTAAGTATAATCATTGTGACGGGTATCCAATTTCCTGCAAGATTCTGGACAAACATTATTGAATTGGGCTACACCTTATTGAATTAACTTTTAAATATCATGGGATCTCATATTAAAAATGCAAATGTTTGTGGTGTTGTGGGATTGTATGTAAGCTGTGTAGGAGACCTGACTAATGTAACCCTTGGGAAGTATTATGAGCTTCAAAGGACTCCTTTAGAAAATGGGCTAAGACAGGAATGAATTTATAGTTGAGCAGGTTTTCTAGAGGGTATTTGCTTTGGGGACAAGACCTCAAGACCTTTATCTATGAATTACCTATTCCCAGGATCAAAAGTTCCAAACAGCATGGAGGAGTAATTCGCAGATTCATGGGGGTGCTTTTTTCTGAGCCAAGGCAATTACGAACTTGTGATCATGAGGGGGGAAAAAAAACCTTGGTGAGGCTTGAAGGACTACTCACCAGCCAGAGACCTTGTAGGATTTGGGGCAATCTCTGGTAGCTTATTAGCATGCATGTACGTTCTTTAATTGGTTTTAATATGCTTTCTGTATAATGCTTTTACTTTAAGAATAAACATATTTGCTTAGAAAGAGCTGTGATAACTTGTAACTCTAGCAGTTACACTGTTTACAGCCTTTGAAGAGTAAGCCAAGTGCAGGCACAGGCCTGTTAGGTGGTCTGCCTTGCTGGGGAATAACAGCCTTAGAAGAGAACTGTGCAGCCTGGACATGCCCTGGTCAGGAAGTAGAGAGGTGCATATGTCAGTCCAAGAGTTGTAATGGCTTAGGAGTGGGAAATCTAAGATTGGGTGCTCTTGCTGGATCATAGAGGGGCAATTCAGGTGCAGTTGCCCAGACTGACAAGCATTAAAAAAAAAAAATGGGGGAAGATACCTTGTCATGGGGTGGTTGGGGGTGTGGATGTGTGTCTGAGTCCTATATATTTTTTTTCTTTAGCTTTGGAGCAGTTGAGGTATCGTGGGAAAATTAGAATCTTTTCAGTACAGAGGATTATTCTCTCGTACTTATGTATTTGTTTTCTAATGTTCATTACAAAGGAAATTCTTATCTTGACTTTATCCCTTCCTGCTGCTTATTCCCTCATTGACATTCCACTCTTAGTCAGTGATAGTAATTTTCACAGCAGTTGATTGTATCTTAAATATCATAACCTCATTTGTGGAATAATTGACAAGAGCCAGATGAACTCATAGAAAATAACAAAGGAAAAGACAGAGAACATGATTATCAGCTAAGTGAAACAGTTTCTAAATGCAGTATACTTAATTTTTCCGTGGAGTCATCCACTCTTCAGTTTTGTCAGCTATTCTAAAGCTAGAAAAACAGCTTAGCAGTCTTTCCTTTGCAATATCCAGTTTTGCTCCAGTGTTTATCATCGTTCTTGCTGCAGCTGCCATTGGTATGATATCCCCTTCTGTATTAAAAATAAGCTTTTGATAACTGGGATGTGTTCTGTCATCAGTGACATTGGAATCTGAATCCTACTTGGCGTGAGGTACTTTTTTTCGTAGAGAGACAATAAACCAGAATATTTTCTCTTACCTTCCTTTTCAAGAATGACTGTTAAAGAAAACAAGGCTGGTCTAACATTTGATGAAAGACTTCAGTATAACAAAAAACAAAACAAGAGTTTATATCTAATTATAAAGAAGTGACTCACTAGCACTTTCTAAAAATTATCTGAAGTATAGTAAAAAAAAAATTTAAACAGGAGTCCACAAGTTTGACAGTGTCTTTAGGCAGATTAGGACACTGATAATTTTGGTCCCATTAGAAACTAGTGAGAAGTCAGTTTCAAAGTTAAAACAACTCCATAACATTTGGAGACAGTCTGACGATTGGATATGATCAGAAATTTTGCAGTCATCTTGCTCAGGAGGCTTTGTCTCTTGTTGTGATGTCCTGTGGGTAGGATGGGTGCCTCCTATGTTAAAAGACAACATTCCCATATACTGACTCTGTCAGATATTTTTAGAAACTCTTCAATTTTTTCATTTTAAAATATTCCAGACTAGTAAATAATTAGCTCTAAAGTCTTAGCCCACTTGGTTTTAAGTGTAAGCTCTTCTCCTTCATAGAACTGTTTGTGGGTACCCTCTGGTACTCATTATCTGGCTAATATTTTTCTTAGTTCCCAAAGTCTTGAAATGGTAATGGATTTAATAGGTAACTTTACATCCATTTTGTGTGGATATTTTAAAGTATATAACAGTGGTAGAGTGAAAGATTGTTACTTTGTCATCCAAATGAAATACTTGATTGAAACAAAATGTTTGGTGAAACTCTTAACTGCTGTTCGTTCTACTACATGACTGTGATGGTTAACACATTTATATCTGTTTGTTATATTACTGTGATTAGAGCTGAATAATATCTGTCAGCTTCATGAAACTTTTGAATAAATTATTCAGAAAGATGAGAATTTAATTCTTATGATCCAAAAAAGTTCTATTGTAGTAGCAAAAGGCTCCATGGCACTGAGATGTAGGCTGAGGATGGCAGGGTTTGGGCTTTTAGTTCAAAGGGAGAATCATTTAGTCCTTGATTCAGCAAGGTACTTAAGTACATGCTGGCTTCAAATATGTGAGTAGTGTCACTGACTTCATTGAGATTGCTCACATGTTTCAAGTTAGGCACAATGCTCGTAATTTTAAGTACCTTGCTGAATTCAGTTGGGACTTACATATTTTGTGCAACAGTGGAAACAAAAATAATCCACATTCTGTTCGAAATTTATTACTTTGTTTTAGCTTATTTCTGTTGTTGATGAGGGGAAAAACAAAACTAGACACATCCTGTTTACGGTTATAGAATATACAATGATTGTTAAAAGCAAGCAGTTAAACCTATTGTTTGGCTTTTGGTTTTTTTTTTCCTTACCTTACTAATTTCTGCCTACAGATAAACATTATATAACTAAAGTTGCATTGGAAGACTGCAATTTAGTTGAAGAGTTTGAAGTTCAGAGTTGTGAAAACTGTATAAAGGTAGGACAAAATACTAAAGTGTGTGTGTGTATAATTTTTTTTTAAAAAAACAAGAGTGATCAAAGATAGTCAAAGTTACAGAAACTTGTAGAGAAGCTATTGGCCAAAAATGAGTATTCCTTTTATAGGATCATTTTCCAACACTTATTAGGAGTTGCATGCCTTTTCAGATAATTACACTGCTCCAGGTCAATTAGTTATGAGTACATTTCAACATTTGGTATACACACGAATGAGATACTTAAATACATATTGTTAAATGCTTTTATAGTTCTCATCACAGTTGGGTTAAATTCTGATTGGTTGCATATTTGTTTTTCTTGATCTTACAGAAAAGTGAATTTATGAAAAAGAGAGGAAATTGTGAGTTTTCCCAAGAGAAATTTGCTTTTGCTATAAGCTCATACACTAAAGCCATAGAATTTTGGTAAGAACTAAGTCAACTAACTAGATCATCTTTGTGTATATCACATTTTTATCTTTTTCAGACTTGTCTTGGTTTGTTTGACCACCCATTTAAAAATCAGATGATGCCTAACTGATTTACCACAGTTTTGTTTACTTTCATATTATCTCTGTTTCCTGTCTTAGTACTAAAGACACTTTTTATCTTTGTCTGTGTTAGTGGCGTTTTAAAAAAATGCCCACCATTACTAATACTAGTTCAGCAACATCAGCTCGAACGGTGTTGGTAGCGGTAGGGTAAATGGCCCTTCAGCTTCAGAAGCCAATTTCAGTGCTGTGTGTTAAACATGGTCCCATCAGAAAAACAGGATACACTACTGAAAATGGCTACTGGAGCTGATAGCTGCCTACAATAGGGCTCCCAGTGTTACTGGCACTAGTGGGGCTGACCCAGTGTTGGCACCAGTGGGATATTTAGGGTTTGAGATCATGCTTACTTCATCTAATATGTGTTGCTTATTCCTCCCCTGAAGTCATCCTTTGGGTGGTTGTGGAAACTGTTTTATAGGTATGACTTCAAATGGAGAAAGAAACGTAAAACAAAAACAAATATTATTCATGCAAATGGTACAGTATTTACTTAGTGTATAATGCTATGCCTTGTAAAATAAACTAGCAACAAAACACTGGTTTGCTGAAATTAACAGTGCTATCACAAGCAAGTGCTGCTTTTGGCAAATTCAGTTGTGTCTGTGGAAAGGCTGTATACTTCATAAAGATTCCTATCTTAGGGAGTATTGGGCCTGACATATATTGTCGGCATGCATTTGAAAGGATTGATGCCTTCCTAATGTCTCCCCTCAGACTGTGTGCCAGCTGGTAAAGTAGATTTCTTCTTTGAGTAGCTTCCCGTATGAGTGCTCCACTTTAGGTGAGTCTGCATCCCTGTGCCTGTGATTGGAGATTTTTGGTAGCAGTGCTCATTCGGGCTGCTTATACACACTCCCACAGTCTTGGGCTGCTTTTGGCGGCTCTATATTACGCTAAGCGGCCAAACTGCCTTCAGTTCCTTCTCAACCACTTTTGGCCTGAGGTGGAGCCCTTAGCAGAGCCTATTTAGTATATCTTTAGTGTTACTCTTTAGTGGTGTTGTTGTTGTAGTGATAGAGTAGAGTTAGTTTGTTTGAACTATCCTCCTCTCCCCTCATTTTCTTTCTTTATTGTTCAAAAAATATATTATTTACTCCTGAGGGAATTCTGCACAAAAAAATTAAAAATTCTGCTCCAAAACAATAAAAATTCTGTGCACAGTATTTTAAAATTCTGCATATTTTATTTGTCAATAAATAAATGTGGCAGCTCCAGCATGGCAGAAGGGAGCACAGGCCACTGGCTGTATGGAGTTGGGAGATCACCCTGCAGTCCCTTCCTCCCCCACCCTCTTGTGGCCATCTCATCTACTTGAAGAGTGGAGGAAATAGGGGCTCTCATGCTGTACCCCCCCATATATAATTTTCTTTAAAGATAAAGTTACGTTATGACCACATCCAAAGTTCTTACCAAAAATACTTTCCTCATACCACTTGATTAGCTTATACCTATCATCGTTCTTTCCCAAGGCACATGCAATAAAAGGGAGGCCCTGCTCCACATGCTAGACGTTAGAAGAGCGCTAGCATTCTCAAAAGAACTAAACTGTTCAGAAAATCATCAAAATTATTCTTTTCTATTACTGAAAGATCAAAGGGTTCAGCCATATCTAAACAAAGGCTTTCAAAATGGATTTCCAGTTGCATTCACCTCTGCTATAGTCACCATGATATGCAGCCGCTGCCAGGAACTCGAACACACTCCACAAGATCGATTTCCACCTCTATAGTCTTCCTGAACAATGTACCAATCAGACATCTGTAAAGCAGCCACCTGGGTAAAAAACTGAAAAAAACTTCTGTAGCAGCAGTGCTTTTGGGTTCCTGTTTATATTAGAGAGAAGCCTTTGTAGATTGTACCAGTTCACACCTACCTGAGATGAAGAAACTGTTTGGTACAAGCCATCTTGTAAAATGGCTAGGACAGCGATAAGTGGAATTAAAACATAGTTTGTTTATTGCATGCTCAAGGTGTTCTCATTGTTTTCTGCAGTTTCTTCCCGTGTGTCCAGCAATTAAAAAGTTAAAGATGCAGCATTGTTGTAGATGTAGTTGTTCATAGAACTGAGTGGAGAACTATAGTCATAATCAAAGACAACAAACATGAGAACCACAGGCTGGAAAATTGCTTCCTTTATATGAGGGTGAGGAAGCTAATTTCCTTTACCACCACTTTGGTATTCTCCTCCCTTCAATAGTTAGGGGCAGTGATATGTTTGTTATTTGAAAAGTGACATTTTTATGAAAATTGTTATTTTAGTGGTAGATACTTAAACCCTATGGCCTAGCACTCATCAGTATTCACTTTACCCCTTATAATTCTTGTGGATTAGACATTCCTATATTTCAGTGATAAAATGCTCTCTACTTCTGTAGTAAATAAAAAAAGTATTTGTGTCTGAAGGCATCATGGTAGAGCTTACAAGAAAAGGCCAGTCTTCCTCTTTCAATCAGAGAATTTTGTTAGCTGTCAGTCTGCTGCAAGAAGATTCCTAGCTAGCTGGGAGAACCTCCAAAACAACAGTCAAAATAGAATAAAATACCCTCTTGTTTTTTTTTGTTAATGTTTCTTTGTTAAATGAAGTCATAAGCAATAATACAAGTCACAAATGAAAAATCTGTTTTGCTGTTGTTCTGATTTTTGCTTCAACTCCTCTGGATAGCATTGGATTGATCCAGGAACAGAGGAAGTCTACAGTAATTCATTCAAGAGGGTTTAATGGAGTAGTTGTATTAGTGTATTGTTCAGAAACAAGAATATATTTGCCTAAAAACATTAGTTTCAGCACCAAATAAAGTGCAGTATATATTACAGTACAGCTGGCCTTTCTGCACCTCAGGCACCTTTTTCAGCCTGAAAAAGTGAAGTTGAGCTAATAGAAAATCATGGTAAATATACCCTCTCAAAGGATTTGAACTGCACTTCAGTAAGTTCAACAGAGCTGAGTTGCAATTTATCTTCACTAATGCTTTGCTCCTGATGCACCCCATTTCTTCCTCCCCTGAATATTTAGATCTTTCTGAACTGTTTTTTAATGTGGGGAGGGAACTGCCAGAATTGACTGAGTTCTGTACCTTGCCCGAGATTACACACCTGAAATCAATGGGACCATTCAGATTAGTAAAATTAAGCATGTTTATAAGTGTTTGCTGGATTGGGTCACAGACTTGCACATATTGAGGAAATGGAGTGGTTGGAGAATTTTATTGTGAAAAATGAAAGTTTGTTTTCCTTATGATTAGTCATTTTATATTGTTCAGAAGTAATATACTTTATTAACTGATACCTTTTTAATAATTTATTTTTAAGTCCTGAAAACCATCTTCTTTACGGTAACCGGGCTCTCTGTTTTCTTCTCACTGAACAATATGGGTAAGTAAATCATTTCTGGAATCTGAAATGCTGAAGTTTCCTGTAATTGCAAACTCTGAATTGGCCGTATACTTGGTAAAGTAGTATTTTAATCCCTTGAAGATACAATGCTTGGTTCCTGAAGTAATAATAGCACAGTATAAAGGAGACAGGATAAAACTGATTGTTTTCAGGCAGACTGAAAATAGCTGTTTAAAAAAAAAAAAAAGTGAGCTGTGTTGTCATCCTAGTTCTTTGTTAGGCTTCATATTTAAGTTTCATCTTCTATTTTCTATTTTCTGTTTTCATCTTCAACCTTCTATTTTATTGCTGATTGTCTGAGCAGAGCCATCCAGCAAATGTGTTTATCTTGCATGGCTGGATTTCCATCCATTTGAAAGGAAATTCCACGAGGAGAATATGATTGAAAACTTGAAAGATGTAAACATCTTTAGAAAACATGTATATTTTGAATAGATATAATTATATAGATAATTATATAGATATAATTTGCAGCAAATACAAAGCATCTAAATATTACAACTATTCTGATCTTTTCCTCTAACCTTCCACCTGTGCCAGGGATCCCATCCCATCTCCTGATATACCTTACCGCCACTCTGATCCCCTCCATTTCCCTGGTGCTCAAACTCACTCTTAACATGCTCCCTTCCATTGCAGCACAAGCATGCTTTAGTTTATGCCATTTTAAAAAACAAAAACCCACTGAAACCCTACTTGCTTCTTTAGCTATTGCCCCTTTTCCCCTTCATTTCTAATTCTCCCCAGACTAATTGAATGCATTATCTACTCCAGCTGTCTGGAGTTCCTCTCCTCCTATGCCACTGTAGCCCCTCTTCAGTCAGGCTTACTTTCCCTCCACTGAAATGGTTCTTGCCAAAATCTCTAATGAACTCTCCTTGGTAAAACTCAGAACCAGTACTCTGTTGTCACTGTCTTTAAATTTTGCCATTGTTAACCATGCTCTTCATTAAATCTTGTTTTCCCTCTGCTTTCATGACTGTCCTTTCCAGCCACTCCTTTAGCATTTTATTAAGAATCCTCTTCATTTCCCTTCTGACTTTCTGTGGGAATCCCAAAGAGCTCTGTCCTTCTCATCTCCTTTTTCTTCCTAACTGTTCTTAGTCATAAATATGAGTTCAGTATTTTTATACTGATGACTCAGATTTACCTCTCCATTCCTGATGTGTCACCTGTCCAAGCTAAAAATCTCATCTTGTGTCTCTGGCATTTCTTTGTGGATATATAGTTGTCAGGTGAAGCTCAACATAACCAAAATAGAGCTCAACATAATCAAAATATGATTTCCCCCCATACAAGCCTCCTTCCCTCCCGCTTTTAGTCACGTAGACTCAATTTCTCTTTCACTCAAGACCATAATTTGGGTGTCATCTTTGACTCATCCCTCTGTCTCGATCTTCACATCCAAACTATGCCTAAATCTTGCTGCTACTTCCTGCCTTTCCTTTCTATCCACACAGCTAAATCTCTCATTCAGGTCTTCTTTCATCTTGCATCTCAGTCACTGCAATATCCTCCTTTCTGGTGTTGACAAATCCTGTCTTGCCCCACTTACAGCCATTTAAAATGCTGCTGTAACAATCAATTTTGATGGCTTGTTTTGACCACATCAACCCATCTTTGCATCCCTTCATAGTCTTACCCCTTCTCCACTGCATCAAAATACTTGTTTTCACCTTTAGCATCCTTTTGCATGGTATCGAGAAGTTGAACCCTGCGTCTAATGCACAAATGATGCCTGTCTTGATTGCCACAAGGCCACCTTATTGTCCACTTTCAGATCCCTCCTTACAACTCCTCTCTGCGTTGATGGCTACAAAAAACTTGATAGTTAGGCAGCTGGTATGCTGTGCTTGTTATGCTAACAGCTATTGTCCTATTATTCCTTTTTAGACCCCCTCCATAAGTTTTTGTTATAAACACCTGTTGTCTAGTCTTACATGTAAATTAAAAATTGTTTTGTGCAGGAATTCTTTCTTTGTTATATCTGTACAGCGTCCTGCACAGTGGGGCCCTGAACTCTAGGTACTACTGCAATACTAATAAATATTTCCTTTTGTTTTTTTTTAAAGGAAAGCTCTTGTTGATGGAAAAAGGGCCACTATTTTGAAGCCTAATTGGCCAAAGGTTAGTTTAATGTAAATTTGGCAACAACTCTATCTTTACAGTAGAAAGAAAAATACATCAAATGGTCTAAATACAAGATCCCAGTGTCTGATATAAGGGCACAATCCTTTTAGATGCAGAGTTAGCTCCACTCCAGTTAGCTCTCATGGAAGTGGCAGGAGCTCAGCTCAGTAATCAGAGTAAACTTTAAAAAAAAAAATTAAAATTTAGATTGATTTTTTTTTTTAAATATTATTGGGTGGTGTTTTTGTATGCATGAGGCTGGAGGGTAGAGAATATATTGTACATTTTAAAAACACTGTTGTGATAAATAAAACACGTATTATGTTGCTACATAGCATTAGAATATGCACAACACTTCATAATAAAATATGCAGAACAGTGAACGAAGTCTCATTCCCAAAGTTTTGTCTAAAAAGACTTGAACAATTGTGTAATTGTCCATATTTAAGTGCAAAAGTGATATTGCGGTTTAGGGAAAGGCATCTTCACTTTTCTCTGAAGCCAGAGATGGGATACTAGACTTGATTGATCATTAATCTGTTTTGATGTGGCAAATCTTATGTAACACTGGCCATTCAGCAGTTGGCTAGAACAGATAGTAACTTGTATGTTACTGAGTAGGTCAAAACTTTAACTTGTTCAGTCTACTAAGACACTCTTTCAGCTACAAGTTAGTATTTTTCTTTTTTGAAAGAATCATCACTTTGTAAAAAAAATTTAAATTGATATTCACATTAGGGTCATTATCGCTTCTGTGAGGCGCTCTCGTTGCTGGGAGAACATGAATGGGCCCTGGAAGCTAATGAGAGAGCCCAGGAACTCTGCAAGAATATTCCTGAGCGAGTTAAGGATCTTATTCTGCAAAACACAAAGTTAAGGAAGGAAATGGACGAAATGAAAGGTAGCTTTTTCTGTCTTCAAGATATTTTCTGAATACAATAAAGTACCTTAAACTGCAACTTTCCTTTCAAATGACTTAACATTTTTCAGTTGCTGGATTAGTGCTTTCTGTGTTAAATTTCTATAGGTCTGAAAGTGAGTAAAAACAGAAGAAAGAAAATATTTTTTGAGAAAAAGTAAGTTAAAGACAGATTTATTTTTATTTATAAAAATTAACTCAATTAATCTAAAGTTAATTTAATGTTTGTTTAAATAGCACAGAGCACAGAGTTTGCTTGAATTACTATGTTATACACTAACAAGTAAAAATAAGGGGAAAAGAGGCAAGTATCTGAACCCAGCAGTGTCTAATGCCCATTAATCATAATGAGGGGTAGTTGTGGAGGAGTGTAGGAAACAAAGTAATTAAAAAATGTATTTCAGTTGTTTTGTGCTGACTACTACTACCTCTAGATTGATTTCTTTAGTTTTTTAGTTTCCCCATGCTATAAATTGTAAATCTAAAAAATCCTGAAAACATAACTAACTTTCCTTCTATCTCTGTTGCAGTACTGTAGCTATTAGGGAAGCAGATTGGGAAATATGTTCCATTTAAAGCATGAAAAGTTTAGATTTAGATTCAGCTAAACCACAGAAAATCCCTAGGGGTTAAAACCATATTGAATCTTAGATATATGGAGTAATTGAGCACCAATCATCACATGTAATAATCATAGATTAATTTTTAGCATCACTGAAGTTTAATATGTACATCTATTGGGCAATCCCAGTCTAGTCAAATGTATCTTTTGGGTCTGTATATAGAAAAATATAGGATTTGACCCTTCAGGTATTTTTGTTCCCCCTCCACCTTAGTCACTGTTTATTTAGCTGTGTTAAAGTGCATGCCTATAAACTAAGCTTTTTTCTCTAAAAGATGCATTAGATTTTATTGTTACACTTGTAAGCTTTATGGCATGTGCCATTATAAAAAAGAATGCAGTCACTATAATTAAAACCAGTTTTCTGTAAAAATTAGTGACCTGAAGAAATTCCCTCCATAACCTCCTTTTCTGTATAGCAGAAACAACATTTGCTATAGCATATTGAGTATGATTGATGTGTAGACAGAAACGGTATAAATGTACACTCTTTATAGAAAACATCACTTTGCTATTTGATTAGAGGTGCTGTCCACTTAGTTCTTTTCTTGCTGGTCAGTAGTCTGAAGAACTTTGAAGAGCTTGGTAGCTTGGCTACATGACCACCTCTTTAAATATGTCTAAGCTATCTGTGATCCATCTATTTATGGGGATTTTTTTGCAATACATATACAGTCTATAGTCTTAAGAATTGCCTATATGACTTACCAACACTGAAAACATCATTTTATTTTCCTTAGAGAATGTGGTTCTTCACGGTCTGATTTATTCAATTCTCAAGAATCAAAAGAAATGGACAAAGAAAGGAGGAAAATACAAGCAGACTCTAAAGACCACAGCTGTCATCAAAAACACAATATCAAGGTAACTTTAATCTTTAAATTGTACTATTACTGATTAGAAATTACTGTTAATAACGTGTGCTTTATAAAAATTGTGGACTTCCTTGATAGACACAGTTTGTATTATTGAGTCCTTAGACACTGTCCCAGAAGCTCTGATAAACTGGAGCTGACAAAACTTGGCTCATTACTCACTATACCAACTTTGATGAGTATTAGGTGACCATATCCACTCCTGAAGGGCTAGCAGCTTTATTCAGCTCATCTGTCCTGCTGCATCATGAAACTGAGTTCCATGCAGATTTCTCCCCTGATGCACACTGTGTGCAGCCTTGCCTTTCTTTCCTGATTTGAAGGAGTAGTTGGAAATTGATTGGACAGGGGTGGAGTTTGGTGCTGGGGGAAGAGAAGAGACTCCCAGCTGGAATAGACAGGGATTGTTTGGGGCTCACTGGAAGAAAGAATCCTAACTGACATTGCCTCAGTGGCCAGAAAACCATCTCTACTTGCCTCCTGGCACAGTCCAACCTTCAGCCACAGGATTTTGGCCAGTCATTACTTACTGCCACAAACAGTAGGCTGCTTAGTGAACAAAAATGCAGTATTTCCAACCTCAAACATTCAAAAAAGTAGTTTGTTTTTTTTTTAATTTGCTGTCCTGTTTGAGTTTTTAGTGTGCATTCAGGTCACATTTTTAAACTCTTCTCCGCAACCGTAAAAGCTATGGGTAAAACTCCTGGTCCAGCTGAAATCAGTGGGTGTCTTGCCAGGATTTCACACCAGAAACTTTTTAATATGAAACCTGAGGTTCTCATGCTTTAATGTGATTCCAGGAGCTCGGGGTTTCAGTAAAACACCAAATATCGGGACAGATTTGCAATGAAGTTCAGATGGGAAATTCCAGTTCACATCACTAGAAACAACACTGTTTGTACCTGAGCAACAAGACCAGACATTAGATAAATGATAGAGAATAGATAGGAAAGACTGAAAACAATCTGTAACAGGACACCTAGTATTGACTTCAGATGTAAATCACTGGAAAGTATTGTAAATTCCCTGGAAAGCGATACCTTAGTAACATATAGGAATAAGTAATGATGGTTGCAGGAAAAAAACCAGGAGTACTTGTGGCACCTTAGAGACTAACAAATTTATTAGAGTATAAGCAGAGTAAATCTCTGTTAAGAATTTAGGCCTGGTATACTTCAGTGGGAAAAAACATGGCAGTGTAGATGTTTCAGTACAAACGTCTAGTGTAGATGGGATTTGAAAAGGTTCAGTTTATCCTGTCTTGCAACAAGGGTATTCTTGACTGGTACAAATCATATTACACTAGTACAGGGGCTGGCAACCTTTCTGAAGTGGTGTGCCAAGCCTTCATTTATTCACTCTAATTTAAGGTTTCATGTGCCAGTACTACATTTTAATGTTTTTAGAAGGTCTCTCTATAATATATAATTAAACTATTGTTGTATGTAAAGTAAATAAGGTTTTTAAAATGTTTAAGAAGCTTCATTTTAAATTAAATTGCAGATCTTATCAGTTTAGTGTGATCCTTACCCTTGCCCTTGCTTTTCCTTGCTGAGTTTTCCAATGTCTGGCACGTACTTGGAACTTGAAGCTGCACGCAGGCTTCTGAGTGATCAGTTCTTAACTGGCTCTGAGAGGGATAGAGGACAGATTTCATGTGTGAAAATACCTGTTCATACAGGTGTGTGGATCCAAATGCTGAAAGCATTGCGAACGCAATTTTCTTCAAACAGTTAAATTTCACTGGCAGGGACATCCATCAGGTCAGAACAGAGGCCCCATGATCTCTCTCGGTAGCTTTAAGTGCAGTCCACAGAACTCCAAACTTTGATGCCCACAATTCTGAGCTTTTTAACTGAATGAGCTGCATTTCGAAATCTTCAACACCTATCCACTGAAAATAGACAAACCCAAGTCGCTTTCATTGAACTTCTCAGGTTTAATTAGAAAAGAAAGCATTGGGCCAAATCACTGGAAATCTTGCAATCTGTCAGAAAATTCCAATTCCAGTTCTTGCATGTACATTCCAATCTCATCGACGCTGACAGTGCAATGTGTCGATAGCTCTTTTATGTGTTGGAAGTAGCAGAAAGTCGTAGTTCAAATATCCTGAGAAAAAACTGCTAGTTTTACAACAAATGCCTTTCATAAAGATCCAGAACCATTTGCCCCGCACCCTTGAGACGGAGGTTGAGTTCGTTTAGGTGAGTGGTGATGTCAGTTAAAAACATGAGCTTACGCAGCCATTTGTCATCATCCAGTTTGGGGTGGTTTTGTCCTTTTTCTGACAAAAGGGCCTTGATTGCATCAAAACAGTTTACAAAGCGCATCAAAACCTTGCCACGGCTTAGCCACCAAATGTTGCTGTGAAGTGGAATGTCATTCTGAGCACTGTCCATTTCTTCTAGCAGTGCTTGAAACTGTCTGTTAGTCAAAGCAGATCAAGCAACAACGACATTCACAATTTGCACCGCTGTATTCATCACATTATTAAGCTCTGAATTAGAAATTTTAGCACACAGGTTTTCTTGATGGATGATAGAGTGAAATTTGAGTGTTGGGCGGCCAATTTGATCTTCAGGTAACTTTACAAATCCCTTTTTTTTCCCGACCATGGCAGGAGCACCATCTGTTGTCACACAAAATATTTTTCCGATGTCAACTCCTCGTTCTTCAAAATGGTTTACAAAAGTTTCCGCTATATCTTCCCCCTTTGTTGTGTCATGCAGGCATTTTAGGCAACAAAGTTCCTCTTGGGTTTCATTGGAAGCACAATATCTTGCAACAACTGCCAAATGTGGAAAGTCGTTTATATCCATGCTCTCATCAACTGCAACACTAAACACTGCTGTGTCTTTTAATGCAGTTTTCTGCTTTCCGTTAATGTTTTCTGCCATTTCATTTATGCATGTCTCAACTGTTCTGGCAGAGACAGGCAGTTCTTTTATTCTAGATACGCATCTTTATTTGGTAAATCATTGAAAAAAACCTCCGAATTGCTGAGAAAAACTTCTTTTATATATTTCCCATCTGTAAACGGCGTTCCGTTTTTTGCAATGCACTGTGCAATCTTGTAACTTCCTTCTGTGGCTTGATTTTTACTTATACTT
The DNA here is from genome assembly GCF_965140295.1 of Lepidochelys olivacea. Taxonomy (NCBI): domain Eukaryota; kingdom Metazoa; phylum Chordata; order Testudines; family Cheloniidae; genus Lepidochelys; species Lepidochelys olivacea. Next base: position 163,911,147 of record NC_140411.1, on the reverse strand, counting down.
AAGCATTTAAAAAACACTGCTTTGCTTCTCATATCCTGCTACTGCCTTCTTGATTGATTCAGTCTTGTCTGCTTCGTTTGAAATTGTCATCTAACGCTTGATGTGTGACAAACAACACTTTCCCAACAGAAAGCACAAACAGCACAGTCCTTCTTTTGAATAAATCCAAATGTATCTGTCCAAGAAGGCTGGGACTCAAAATCATCTCACATGCCGCCTTTGACCCCTGCATTAGTGTAAAGTGTGTTTACACTGTTGGAATGACAGTACTGGCTACAGGGCTGGGATAAACAAGGCATTATTTGCTCAGCTCTGGCTAGGACCAAGATAAAGCTGTATGCTCAAACGGAATGAAACTGAACAAAAAGCTGTCACTCTCTGAAGGCATTCTTTCCTTTTAAATTCAACTTTTCTGCCTCTTTCTGACTCCGTTTAGCATTATCAATTACTAGAAATTAATAGGTTAGTTATGCTGTGTACTAATGGAGGCATGATGATTCATAATGTGGCTCTTACAGCAATGTAAAAAGACATTTACCTGCTATGTAAATGTGAAAGAAATTCTGCCTAGCAACGTGAAAACAAGGTCTGGCTAGAACCAAAACTGATATGGTTTCATTTCTCAGTAGATGACTCAGAAGAGCAGAGTAGCAAAATAGAAAGTAAGATTGAGCAATGAATTAATTGGAATGCTCTCACTGAAAAGAGGAAGTATATGAAAGGAGGTTTCAGAGTAACAGCCGTGTTAGTCTGTATTCGCAAAAAGAAAAGGAGTACTTGTGGCACCTTAGAGACTAACCAATTTATTTGAGCCTAAGCTTTCGTGAGCTACAGCTCACTTCATTGGATGCATACTGTGGAAACTGCAGAAGACATTATATACACAGAGACCATGAAACAATACCTCCTCCCACCCCACTCTCCTGCTGGTAATAGCTGATCTAAAGTGATCACTCTCCTTACAATGTGTATGATAATCAAGTTGGGCCATTTCCAGCACAAATCCAGGTTTTCTAACACTCCGCACCCCTCCTCCCCCCCACACAAACTCACTCTCCTGCTGGTAATAGCCCATCCAAAGTGACCACTCTCTTTACAATGTGTATGATAATCAAGGAGGACTTTAAAGCTTCAGTTCTTATGTATTAGTGGGTAGACTGCCTCTTGTGAAAACATGCCACCTGTTGTTGAGCTAGGAACATCTTCATAAAATAGGTCAGTATACGCTGTCTCCTTTAAACTGATAAATACTTTCTGTACTACTGAATTAAAAGGGGTAATATTTTAATGCAGTTTAGATAATAAAATTAATATGAATTTGAAATTGAATTTCAGTAATACATTATAGAAAGGAAACAAGTGCCTTTTGAAACTTGGTATCCTAGAAAAATGGTGTGAATTTAAAGAACTAGTATAAAAGAGGAGTTTCCATCGCTTGATATGGGAGGGAGACACTATCTTATTTCAGATTATCAGTGTTGCAATAAACTCTTACTGTAACAAACTTTGAACAGTAGCTTAAAGAATATTTAAAAGACTTGGTATGTCTTAGGAAATTGTATAGTTGTATCCATGCAAAATGTAGATGGATAATATTTTAAACTGTCATCTATTTGTTTTATTTAAACTACAGTTAACTTTATGCGGGTGCAAATATTTGGCCTTATCATGCACACTTAATATTTTGGAGGGGGGCTTATGGTGAGCATCTCGTTTGTATGTGTGAGAGAGAGGGGTGGCAACATTTCAGTTCCTTTAAGAACTATAATTGATAAGCGTTCCATAGTATGAGAACAAAGGGGTCACTCATTAATATTCAGTAAGCATAGAACAGTATCACATGTATTCCTGCAAACACTGTTGTTTGAAAAATAGCCCTCCTGGTTTAGGTTTGAAAAGAATATAAATTACAGCATGTCTCTCTATTTGAAGCAGAAAAGTCTTCAACTTGTATAATGTAAAGGATATCAGGGAAGGGAAAAAAGCATGAGTGTAGAAGGTGAAGAGCTCACATTTATTTGCTTCCTGGAAAGGCTTTTTGAAGAAAACATACTGTTCTCCTTAGAAGAAGGGGTCAATATTGGTTTAATGTGCAGAGTTGGAAATTTCTCTGTGGAATAAGGTGGATTATAGAATCCAATCAAAGTTGAAAGAGTTTCTTAAACACTGTGGTTACTGAATATTAGTGTAATTGAGGAAATTGGAGGGATGATCTAGGCTCCCTCTTTGTGTTCCCTGTGATATCTCATCTACTCTCCACAGATTCAACCCCCAGTCCCTCTTTCCCCTCATCCTCACCCTCCCCACTATGAGGCTTGGCCTGAGGGTTGTCATACTGAGACCCTTAGATGGCTGGGGTTGCTGCCAGAGCAATGCATCTAGGAGCTGTGTTGCTCAGCCTCTTGGGGATCAGTTTCCCCTTCTGCCTTCCCCCTCTTAAATATCCCAGAAGCCTTGGAGTGGGCAGAAAAATGTGGGGGAGCTGATACATTAGAGACAGAGGAGCACAGCTGTGCTGTTCTGACAGCTGCCCTCGCCTAAACTTTCAGTGAGGAGATTAAGGGTGTGAAGGGGGGAGCAGAACGACCCCTTGTGGACAGTTTAACTTTGATTGGTCTCTACAGCTTAACAGTATCTTCAGTTTTATTTAAACAAACAAACAGGGAAATTTAAAGATTAGGATTTTATTAAAATTTTACTGTTTTGTATGTGTGCTTTTAAGTTTGGGCATTTGTTTTTAGCAACCTTATTATTTTTAACAACTCTTCCCCAAGCAAATTAACACTTATCAGCCAAGGTAGTACCTACACAACCTTACCTATGTCCTCTGTGACATGTCACATGCATACAATATCACTCTAAAATTACTGTGCTTGTGCATTCCTAGCATACAGTGAACAATTATACTACAAACAGAACACTCCTTACTAATAGCAACAAAATTTAGTAAACATTCAATATTACAACAAGAACAAAAATCTTAAAAATGATGAAGGTTCCAAAGGGCAAATGGCTCCCAAAACAAAATCACAAACTAGAAAAGAGAATCCTTCCACAGAATCATTGCCATCTCTCATGAGGCAGAGTTAAGATTGTCTGGATGTCACTTTGAGACTTCGATAATTTTTGATTTGCTTACAGTAGAGATAGTGTGGGATTTCAGAGAGGATATGTATGTATGAGAAGTTGATGAGAATAGATGTATGGCTTTACCCTTGCTTTCTTTGTTTTTGTGGTTTTGAGTTGGGGAGTGTTTGCCCATAGCAAGTGAAAATGTTTTTACAAAGTTTTTTATATTTTTTAATTCTTGTCAGTATTATATGCAATCATGACATCTATGCCTGTGGCACTACCAAAAGTCTTGAATTTTAGAGACAGCCCTGAAGATCTGAGCTACCAAAAGTACGGTGGTGTGATACCTGCCAAATTGGTGACAAAATTAGAATTTGACTAAATATCTTCTTCCTGATACATTGTGATTGGATGTAGCTCTTGTGGGTATTTAGCTGAAATACGGTACTAATAAAGCAAACCATGTAAGGTAGAAGCTTGTGTTGTGCTATTGTTTTAGATTGCCCATAAGTATGCTGCATGTTTCGTTGACAGAGACCAGTCCCAGTTGCTACCTTAAAGAGACTGCAGTCTAAATTTTAGATGTGACACAGCAAGTGGGAGTGCCATATGGTAGGAAGAGATGAGAAAGACGACAAAGATTAAAGTAGTGCAATAATGCAACTGTGCTGCTTATGCAATGTGCACACAATGGTCTGTCCATCGAGCTTTTTATTTAAAAAAAAAAATGAAATTGGCATTATTTATTCACTTCTTGTTGGCATAGAAGAAGCAGTACTTAGATGAAGTGAGGTTAGTGGCCTGGCAGACTACAGTAAGAAAAGCATGACAAAGAAAGTCATAGAGATACTTGTGGGAGAAACAGATGAACAGGGCTTTGAGGCTGGTTCACTGGTAGAGTGGAAGGGTTGGATGGAGGTTATGATATTGGAACAAATATTTAGGTCCTGATCCTGCAAACTCTTCCATATGAATTGACTGTGTAGATATGTGGTGCCCCATTGACATTAGTGAGTTCTCGGCTGCACTTCAGCGGGCGGTTCTCAGGTGACCGCGCTCGGAGGCAGCATTTTGGCGGCACGGTGTCCTACGGGTGCACACAACTGCCCCAGGGGGCGCCATTGCGTCCGCAGGCACCACGTTAAGGACCCCTGGTCTAATGTATTTACAGTGAATGAGAACATAAGTGAGTTCCTTTTACTCACCAAAGTTGATCACTTCTAATTTTACTTTTTTTAAGAGAAATTTGTCCCTATTTTAGTTCTTTAACTATTGATATCATAACCTATTTTTAATATTTTATTTTATTCGGATAATACTTATCATTATCTGTAGCATAAACATAGTTCTACTATGTCATTGGAACTTCATATTTATCTAATATATGTTTTCTGTGAAAAATCAAGTTTGTTTATTTGTTGTTAGGTGACTACTGATTCTATAAGTGCAAAAAATAAAGACTGGTCTTCAGCACTTCCATCAGGTGAGTTAATTTTTAATTGACTGAGTTAGCTCTAAAAGTAATGGAAATTTAATTTAGGGGGTGTGTCTTTTTTCCCCTTCTTAAATAACTGTGTCACAGTCAAGCAGACTTGAAAATACTGTATACCAAAATCTCAGTAAACTGTCATTTGTCTTATGTTTTCCCCCCTTCAATTGTCATATTGCTCTTCTCTTATCCAGCTGTCCCCTTCCTGTTTTATTCATCCATTGTTAATTAAATCTTACTCATCAGTATGCATTTGTAATTGAAAGTGGAACTAAACAGACCAACGTATATGAGTCAGGCAATAGCAGCAGGTTAGACTATCCCTTTGGACGGGAGATGGATCACTTAGTGATTACCTGTTCTGTTCATTCCTTCTGAAGCAGTGGTTCTCAACCTTTCCAGACTACTGTACCTTTTTCAGAATTCTGGTTTGTCTTGTGTACTCCCAAGTTTCACCTCACTTAAAAACTACTTGCTTATAAAATCAGACATAAAAATACAAAAGTGTCACAGCACACTATTACTGAAAAATTGCTTACTTTTTCATTTTTACCATATAATTATAAAATACATCTATTGGAATACAAATACATTTCAGTGTATAATATATAGAGCAATATAAACAAGTCATTGTCTGTATGAAATTTTAGTTTGTACGGACTTCAGTAGTGCTTTTTCTGTAGCCTGTTCTAAAATTAGGCAAATATCTAGATGAGTTGACGTACCCCCTGGAAGACATCTGCATACCCCTACGGATACATTTACCCCTGGTTGAGAACCACTGCTCTGAAAACCTGGCATTGGCCACTGCTGGAAGACACGATATTGGGCTAGATGGACCTTTGGTCTGACCCAGTACAGCTGTCATTGTTATGTTTGGTCCAAAATTAGAATGCACCATTTTTCTTAGTGTGCATGTATAACTTTAAGATACATAATGATTTCAAGATGCATAGTTTACTGATGAATGCCAAAATCAAAGCCCAACATATTTAAAAAGAAAAACTGTAATCGGGGAGAAAAAGCACTTAAAGCTATAGCGGTTTCCATGCCCTCCACCCTACCCCCCCAACCCTTAGTTATTTTTTAGTTTAGACCATATAAAAAGGTACGATGCAGTTCATTGTTTTATGTGGCAAGTAACTGTAAACACTGAAGCATAGCTCCACTAAACTCTTTTTTCTGTATATTGGAATGAGGCAGGTTACTAAACGGAGAGTAATGTCGGAATAAAGACACTGCATATAGGTGGAGGGAAAAAGTAGAGAAATTGAGAAATAGAGGATGTTCACATAACTGTCAGTAGCTGGCTATTTTGAGGTCTAGAAATGTTTCCTCTTATAATTATATGTATTTTGGGGAAATCTGGCTTCCATTTGGTATAAATTAGAAGTTAAACAATCAAGGGATATAGTGTGTAGAGATCACATAGCTCTCTAGCTATTGACCCCATACACACTAGCCGTCACTATCCATTCCATATAGATTCCATCAATTTTTGGATAAGAACTTGTTTCTTGGACCAAAAAAAAAAAAAAATCTCTTGATAGAGGATCATCCCCATTGCAGGGGTGTGTGGGGGTGGGGCTTCTGTTTCTGTGCCAAAGATGGAGATTTTAAGGGTTATGTAATAGTCCTCTTCAAAAAGAGTCTGCCTTTCCTAAATGTAGTTAACAATGTTGATATTTCCTGATAACAGTAGTAAGTGGTTGAGGAGGCATGAGAGTTACTCTTTGCATTCAGAGCTTGTTCTTGTTTAAAATGGTTATATAGAGTTGCAGACATTCCTGGTTGCTGAATGAAGTGTGTGTTTACAATCTGAGGGCTTGTTCCTGCAAGGCACAGGGCCCTGTAGCCTGACCACGCAAAAGTTAAATACATGCTGCTTCTTTAAGTAGTGTCCCTATGTGTGCTCCACTATAGGTTTGCGTGCGTCCCTGTGCTGCCGATCGGAGAATTACAGTAGCAGTCCATCCTGCCCACGTAGCTCCTCGCTTGCCACGAGGCTAGCCAGCATGCACGGGCATTTCCCTCTCAGTTCCTTCTCAACCACTCCTGGCTAGAGACGGAGTTGAGAGCTGTCTGTTCATGGATCGTTAATGCTCCGTGGATTTGCAAATTTAGCCTCATTTGAAGCTTTTTTTTCTTCAAGTACCTTCAGTTTTTCAGTTGGCCGTGCCAAAAAAAAAAAAAAAACTGGGAAAAAGAGAAGAAAAAGAAAAGAAGAAAGGGTTTGCCTCCTGTCAATCGTGGGACCTCCTGGACCAGTCAGGATATGCCTGACTCTCCAGGCTTCAAGAAGTGTCCGACCTGCGAGGAATCCATCCCGGTAACAGAGGGACACTTGCAATGCGTTTGCTGCTTGGGGGAACAGCACAATCCACAAAAGTGTGATTGATGCCAGCAGCTAAAACCCAAGTCCAAGAAGGACAGAGAATTGAAGCTTAAACTTCTGCTTACAGAGTCGGCCCTTCAACCTCCGGAGTCCCGGTGAGAGCTATAACTGCAACCTTTTATGTCAAAGGCAGGTGTTTCCAAGGAGACGAGCCACTCACTCAAGACCTTTAAGAAAAGGTCTGAGTCCCCACAGCGAACCCAGATTGAGCTGGAAATGTTCCTCGGCTCCATCCTTACCATTGGTACTATTGGCATCAATGCTGAGTAGATTGACTACTCAAGGCTCTCAAGGTACTGAGCCGACTGAGCAAGTCAGTCATCCCAAAGACCCAATGGCATGGGCAAGGAAGCTCTGCTACTAAGAGGGTGTGAAAAACATAAAAAGTCCACCCTAGGGAGGCCACATTGTCACGTCAACAGCACCAACACTGGTGCACGTGGCACGGGCGGACCATTTGGTCAGGCCCAGGTTGCTGTCTCCATCAGTACAAGCCAATCAGCAATGACAACTACTGGCACCAACGCTCCCTGCACTGACAGAATTCTGGTGTGCATCTGACCTCTCCATATCTGAAGTACCGGACTCACCCATACTCCGCACCAGAGCCCTGGTACCGAGCTCCCCCAGGGCATTGGAATCGATGGCTTCTCCGTGCCGTGCACTGCCCTTCTCCTCAGAGGAATTGAAGAGTTAGCAAGAGGGGGACCTGGTTTTCTAGTGCTCCTCATACCCGCCATACTGGCCTCAACTCCAGCATAGACAACAGGTATACCGCCTGCCAGCCCCTCAACCTCCATGGTATGGGCAGCCCCGGTATCAGCTGCCAGCCTGCTACCCCCAGTGGCCATACTGGGACCAGCCCAGAGACAGAAAACCTCCAGGGTCCTAGTGTGATACAGCAATCTAGGAGATACCCTCCTTCAGCAGCAGCATCAAGGACCACGGAACCTGCTGTACAACTGATGGAGGAAATCGAGCCTTCAGGCAGAAAGAGAGGGTATCCTTCAAGCCTGTGTGTCGTTCTCCTCGCCTGATCAGGCGGTGATGCCTCCTCCGCCATCCAGATGACTTCATGATGACTTCATGGCGGATGACTTCAAGTCATTGCAGGATTGGCCCAGAGTGTTGCAGAAGCCCTACAAATTCAGCTACATGAGGTGACTGAACCACAAACTGGTAGATATTCTACATACTTCCACCTCTGCCTAAGTGTGCTCCCTGTGAATGAGGTGCTTCCATACCCTGCCAGAATCGTATGGCAGACCCCAGCCTCTGCACTGCCAATGTGTAAGTGGGTGGACAAAAAGTACTATGTTGGCAAAGGGCACAGAGTTCCTGTTTTCTCACCTGCCTCTGAACTCTATTATAGTGGACGCAGTTAGTTCTAGGGGCCTCCAGTACCAATCTAGGTCCACTCCTTCTGAGCGGGACAGAAAATACTTGTTCGGCAGGAAAGCATACTCATCTGCCTCTCTGCAGTTATGGGTGGCTAACTACCAGGCTTTTTATTGGCCAAGTTCTACCAGAATTACAGGAAGTTAAATTATTTTATTGAACAGCTGCCAGATTCTTATAAAGACCAATTCTCGGCCATAATCAGAGAGGGCCAACTGGTAGCGAAGACATTCCTCCAATCCGCTCTAGATGCAGCAGGTACGGCAGCGTGCCTGATTTCCACTGCAGTGGTTATGAGAAGGAGTTCATGGCTATAGTCATCAGGTTTCCCCAAAGAGTTCCAGGAGACAGTGGAGGACCTCTCCTGTGAGGGAATGAAGCTGTTCACTGAGAAGACGGATGCATCCCTTCACACACAGAAGGGTTCTTCGGTGACCCTCCGCTCACTGGGAATTTACACTCCAGCCTAGAAGAGGAAGCATAGCCCTCAGCCACAATTTAAGCCTTGTTCATTGCAATATATGCCTCAGTATCAATCACAGAGGCCCTATGAACCTCAAAGGAAGAAACTGAGGTTCCCTAAGCGGAAGCAGTCAGGACCACAAACGACTTTGTCACAGCCATCAATATCAAAATGGTAGTTTTGACGAGTTGTTTGAGGTGGCCGTAGAACACTCTCTCTACTACCACACACTGGGAAATCCCTCTCCTCCTTTCAGAGATGGCCTCTCCCCATTTTACAGCATCTGGGAACAGATAACCTCTGACAAGTGGGTGTTTGAAATCGTCCAGAACCGGCCAATGGGAGCTATGGGGGCAGCGCACGGAGACCCACTGCCCATCTCCCTACAGGGGCCACAAAGACTTGCTAGCAGCCAGCCACTTCTGGGAGCAGCATGGGGCTATGGCAGGCAGGCAGGCAGCCTGAGCCCTGCTGCACCGCTGGCCAGGAGCCGCCTGTGGTAAGCGCCTCCCAGCTGCAGCCTACACCTCGCACCCTCTCCTGCACCCCTGCCCCAGCCTGGAGCCCACTTCTGCACCCAAACTGCCTACTAAACTCCACACCCTCTTCTACACCCCAATCCCCTGCCCCAGCCCCCTCCTGCACCAAACTACCTCCCAGGAAAAAGACTTGTGTAAAGGGGCCTCACAAAATCTAATAGCCCCGGGCCCACAGGAGAGTTAATCCGGCCCTGCCCTCCTCCTGATGCCTTTCTTTTCTAGCCTTTATATCTACCTTGCACAGAGGTGCCACATGTCTTCAAATTATGCCTAGCTGGCATTATGTAATTAATTTGTCCTATGATAGTTCTGTGAGGGACAACTGAGAACAGGCCACTGTTTGAGGTTGACACTACTGATAATTATTAACTTCTCACTGGGACTCTTGCGGGGGCATCCATGTTTCAGGGCAACATACACCTATGTCATGTCGTTCTTTGTATACTTTTTCTTTTACATGATTTGACCAAAGGCCACCATCAGTTTACCCAAGTCCCCAATGATAGTCACAATTCAGCAGTTTTCCCAGCCTGATGCTAACAGAACTCTGCTCCCCAAATCCTCTAGCAGATGTAGGACTTCAGGTTACCAGACTTACGTCAGCACCACCCCAACAGATGGCTCAACCTCCTTTCAGGATATTTTTTCTGGACAAGGTCACACCCAAGTTGCATCTGAAGTTCACCCCTAAAGTGTCTTCTGCTTTTCGCATGAACCAACTTATTCAGCTTCCAACATTTTACCCTAAACATTTTACCGTAAACACACGGATGAAGAAAAAAATTTTAGACACAAAATCCCAGAAGCTAAAAGACAAATACCACGAGCAGTATAGCAAGGCACACCGGTAGGTCAAACGCCTTGTGAGAGCGGACAAACGGCATTATTTTGATAATCTGGTAACACAAGCAGAGAATGCAGTTGCTCGTGGTGAGCAAGGAACCATCTACAAAATGACGCAGCTTATCAGTGGTAAATGGTAGACACCAACAAACATTCTCATCAGAAACAAACAAGGACACCTACTAACAACCGAAAAAGAACAAGAAAAGCGTTGGACAGAGCATTTCAAAGAATTGCTGAACAGGGAGCCACTTAAAGAGGAAGCAAACATCCAGGAGGCAGAAGAAGATCTTGATGTCAACAGAGCCACCCCAACTAAGGAAGAGATCATTCAAGCCATCAAATCCTTAAAAAATGGGAAAGCTTCTGGCAAGAATAACTTGAATGCAGAATTGTTCAAGGTGAATCCTAAATTAGCAGGACCTATCCTGGCCCCTCTATTTACATCAGACTGGGAAAGGGAAAAAGTGACAGATGAGTGGACCAATGGGGTTATAGTGAATATACCAAAGAAAGGAACTCTCAGTAATTGTAATAACTGGCGTGGTATCACACTTTTATCTGTGCCAAGCAAAGTATTGTGTAAGATCATAGTCCACCGTATATCAGAGGCAGTTGATAGTGTTCTCAGAAAAGAGCAAGCTGGTTTTCTGAAAGGGCGTGGATGCACAGACCAGATCTTCACTCTGCGAAACATAATAGAACGGTGCTTAGAATGACAATGGCAACTCTTCATAAATTTCATAGACTTTGAGAAGGCTTTTGATAGCATTCAGAGGACCACCTATGGTGCATTCTGCGGGCATATGAAATTCCTTTCCGTATAATCAACGTCATCAAAAGCTTCTATTTCAACTTTACATGCAGTGTTGATTACAGTGAGCTCAGTTTTGAACTCAAAACAGGAGTACGTCACGGGCGTGTCATATCTGCAATCCTCTTCAACGTTGCCATTGACTAGGTAATGCAGCGTACAACAGAAGACATGCCAGAGGCATTAAATGGACACTCCTCTCATCCCTTGAAGACTTGAACTTTGCAGATGATGTCGCTCTCCTGTCACATACCCAACACCATATACAAGAAAAAACAATTTGACTCATCACATTCAGCCAGCAAATTGGACTGAAAATCAACTGCAATAAGATAGATATCATGACCTTTAATATTGCCTCACCATCACCAGTATGGATAGAGGATTATGTTCTCACCAATGTAGAAATATTAACATTCTTGGGCAGCACCATCAGCCAGGACGGTGGAACAAGCCAGGAAATCCGGAACAAAATCAGTAAAGCCAGGAACACCTTCAGGAGCTTAAATAGAGTCTGGAAATCATCAAAATACAACACCAAAAGCAAACTCAAGATTTATCAGAGCTGCACTTTATAGTGCAGAATGCTGGGGAATCAGGAAGTATGACATGTCCAAACTGTCTTCATTCCATACAACCTGCCTCCGAAAAATCCTCCCTACCTTTTGGTCCAGAACAGTCTCAAAGCAAGATCTATTGACACAGTGCAGCCAAGAGGATCTGAGCACCACCATTGCCAAGAGGCGCTGGAGATGGATCAGTCATGTGCTTTGGATGGAAACTGATTCCATCACCAGAGTAGCAATAAGACAGACACCTGAAGGCAAGTGGAAACGAGGCTGCCCAAAAACAACATGGTGAAGAGCTGTGGAAGCTGAGTTGAAAACCTTGGGCACAGCTGGGGAGCCATTGAAAGACTTTCCAGGAACAGACAGGAGTGGAGGAGCTTCGTCACTGCCCTAAACACCAAAGGCGTAATAGGAACATCATGATGATGATGATGACACATGGATAACAGAGACCATCCTCCATACGGTTAATGTGAGAAGGGACAGAGCAAAGACCTTTAGAAAATCCCTGAGACTATTCCTCTCCCTTGTGGATAGATCAAAAGGTGCAGCTGTTTCAACTCAGCAACTCTCCAAGTGGGTCTCTGGCTGCTTCAAGCTCTTCTATCAATTGCGTCGGGAAATGCCCCCATCGTCAATACATATGAACTCCATGAGATCAGTCTCCTGGTCCATTCTCCGACGTTCTCTCATTCTCTTGCATTCTCCAAGGGTATTCCTAATCAGAGATCTGCAAAACAGCTACCTGCTCATACCTTTGGTGAATACATCTTGGGGAATTTGGCTACAGACTCCCAATTCGGCGCCACAGTTCTGTCATCGTATCAGATATGTAGGGCCCTACCAAATTCACGGCAATGAAAAACGCATCACGGACCGTGAAATCTGTTCTTCTGTGTACTTTTACCCTCTGCTATACAGAATTTTTCAAATTGAGGGTCCTGATCCAAAAGGGAGTTGCATGGGGGTTGCAGTACTGCCACCCTTACTTCTGCGTTGCCTTCAGAGCTGGGTGGCCAGAGAGTGGCGGCTGTTGACCAGGTGTCCAGCTCTAAAGGCAACAGCCTGCCAGCAGCAGCACAGAAATAAGGATAGCAATACCATGCCACCCTTACTTCTGCGCTTTTGCCTTCAGATCTGAGTGGTCGGAGAGTGGTGGCTGCTGACTGAGGGCCTTCAGAGCTGGTATCCCAGCTAACAGCCACTGTTCTCCAGCTGCCCAGCTCTGAAGGCAGTGCTACCATCAGCAGCAACGCAGAAGTAAGGGTAGCAGTACCGTAACTCCCCCTACAGCAACTTTGCGACCCCCGCCCACAACTCCTTTTTGCACCTTTGCCTTTGCACCACTGACCGGGAGCCACCCAAGGTAAGCCCATGCCCTGAGCCCCCTCTAAGACAGAGCCCCCTCCTGCACTTCAAACCCCTAATCCCCAGCCCCATCCCAGAGCCCATACCCCCTCCCGCACCCCAACTACCTGCCCCAGCCCGGAGCCCCCTCCCGCATCCTGAACCCTTCATTTCTGGTCTCACCCTGGAGCCTTCACCCCCATTGAGAGCCCTCATCCCCTCCCACACCCTAACCGCCTGCCCCAGTCCAGTGAAAGTGAGTGAGGGTGGGGGAGAGCGAGCCACCGAGGGAGGGGGAATGTAATCAGCGGGGCCTTGGGGAAGGGGCGGGGCAAGGGTGTTCGGTTTTTTGCGAATAGAAAGTTGGCAACCCTACTCAGGAGTCACCTACAGTGGAACATCCATTGGGACACACAACTCAAAGAACCATCATTACTGCACAAGGTGAGTAACTTCTTAAGTGCTTAAGCACAAAAGTAGTCCTGTTGAGACTACACATGCTTAAATACTTCTGCTGAATTGGGGCCAGAGTAAAGAGCACCTTGCAAGATTGAACTCTAAAACCAGAAGTGGGTACAACACAAAACAATACATGATAGAACCGGAATGTTGAAGAGTGATCTGGTAGTATGAATGATTCTCAGGACAATTAAGCATATATATATATATATATATGTAAAGTACGATGAAGAAAGAAGGTATTTTTGAAGCCAGGAAAAGGTACAAAGGAACACGTCTAGACAACTTTGGGTATAGCGAAGAGATGCAATGTAGTAGGATTATTGGGAAGAGATGTTAGCTGTCATAGAATTGTGAAGTATTGCAAGGACTTAATGCAGAAAGATCCTATAAGGCAGTAAAGAGATCTATGAGGGGGGAAAATCATGGTCAGGAGGAAAATCATATTGACAGCTGTATTTGGATAGTCTGGAGGGGCAAAATCTGAGGAGTAAGAAGGTTAAGGAGGCTTTTGTAATAGCTGAGGCAAGAGAGGCCCAAGGCATGAACCCAGGTGTTTTTGAGAGAAAAGGCTAACCCGTTTTAGAGAACGAAGAAATAATAGGGTCTAGTGGAGGATTGAGTTTTTGGGGAAGAGAGAACACACTAAGGCTAAGCAGATAATAGGGCTGTGAATTGCTGTTCCTTAATATGAATTTCTTAGAAAACGTGACACGCTTTTCATTCTGTGCTCTTTAGAGCTTTTCGGGTTTTTGTTTGTTTTTTGTTTTCCTTGTAATTCTCTGTGGTACAAGATATTCTTTGTGTTAATACTGATTTTGGAGGAAATATTTAGGTTGGCCTTGATTTGGGAGGAGGAGTTATGCTGTGCATGTCTGATTGTTACAGTTTTTAGGTGGGTGGAGGGAGTGAGTATTCTTTTCCGGGTTCTTTGTTCAGTGAAGGGCTGTGGCTTGTGGGAGATTTTATATAGGACCCTTGTGCTTCCATTTCTTTTTAATTTGTATTTCCTTTTCTTTTCCTTTCAGTTTTGTTTACATGTATTTTTTTGAGTGTGTTTGCCTTTCTGTAGTATATTTTTGTTCATTCCTAATGGCACTTCCGGTCAGAGTTAGTGTTACTTCTGGTAAAGCTTTAAAGTGTTTCAGGGGTAAGTGCTTTTCATTTACCTTTCAATATGTTCTCCTATGGGTATGTTAAGTAAACTTCAGCAGAGGCTTTTTTGTAGTTTTGTATTTTAAGAGCAAATTGAGATTCTAAGTAAGTATTAGTGCTCTCAGATAAGCAGTGCTTGATCAGGATGATCAGTGGAAGGGGAGACTTATATTACACAACGGAGCAAGTCTTTTTCCTTTTAATTGTTGTCTTTTATATTTTAAATATGAAATGCATAGAAGATAAAATAGAATCATACCAATTGGAATGTTTTTTTCCTTTTCTGGACTTAAGTTTGTGTTGCACTTAATGTTGTGGTGTTCTTTTCTATATATGCTTTTTAAACATTAGAAGAAGATGGGTTATTACACACTAATTAGGCAAATAGCAGGACAAAGGTACAAAAACTGTTTTTTAATGGGGTTTTGGTTATGCTTTTTAATGTTTGCTTGAGTGCAATATCAGTTCCTTAAAAGAAAACTCCAGTGTAATAATGAAAAGAGAATTTAATCTCTACGCTTAAATGCTAAAATGAGGATATACTTAAAACCCTTGGTTTCAGACAGGCTCTCATTTCCTAGTTTCCCACAGGCTACAAGTATGAGGAAACTCTATTGTGCATTATTATTTGTAAGTGTCACCTTCAGTAAATATTTGAACCTGCACCGTGCAGAGTTCCCATAGAAATCTTAACTTTAGGCTCCTATTTTTTAAAAGGTTTTGGTTTGTTTATTCTAAAGTTCATAATTATTTTATTAAGTCTAAATAACTTTTCATTGTTAACACTGGGGTAATTTTTGTTTTAAAGTGATAAAGATTTTATGCCACTAAGAAGTTTTTAGTAAACATATTCGTCCCTGATGCTGCAAATACTTATGCATATGTTTAAGTACATAAATAGTCCCATGGGACTATTCGTGTGAATTCAGTGGTGTACCTGTTTAAGTATTTGCGGAATCAGTCTTAATTTTCATGGTTTTTTTACCTATAGCATTTGTATTAAATTCATATAAAAGATGCCACTAATGTATAATATATTCATTATACATTTTCATCTAAAGTTGCAGTAGCACATATTTTCAAATTAGTTTTACAGTGCCTCAGCCTAATTTAAAGCAGTGATTTAAAAAAATCCTCCTGGAGTAGTTCAGTGAGTCAGAATAAAGTATATCCTTGCATTTGCTAAGCCTTTTATCGAGTTGTGATCGATGAGCATCCTTTTTATTTTTTTAAGGAGAAAACCCTGATTTTCATAACTTAGCATGTCATGAAGAACCCTGGCAAAATCAAGCACTCACCAGATCTATAACTGAACATTGCCAACTATTAATTGTCTATTTAGGAGTCCCAAAACATAATTTTGCTTACACAGATAATCAGATCTTCTGATCATGGACTGGTGAAAGGTTGAACAGCAAATTAATTGCCTGTCTCATAAAGCTTTCATTTAAAATCTACTAAAAATTCAAAACAAAAATAAAAATGTTAAAAATTGAATTTTGACTTCATAATAAACACACATTCAAACATCCAATCTTACATTTCATTTCCTTCCATCTTTAGGCAAGTAACTGAGCAAAAATACTTTTCCAACCAGTGGTTTCACTTCTTATTTCTAGCAGACCAGAAAAGAAATCAAAATACTTTTAAATGTTTTTCTTCATTTTGTTGCATTTTCATTATGTTGCGCTTTTACCTATAGAATTGTAATAAATTAATAAAAAAATGCCACTAATGTATAATATGTTCATTATACATTCTAAAATTATTATAAAAAAAACCAGGGAGTCCTTGTGGCACCCTAGAGACTAACAAATTTATTTGGTCATAAGCTTTTGTGGGCTAAAACCCACTTCATCAGCTGCATGGAGTGAAAAATACAGAAAGCAGTATATATATATTACAGCACATGAAAAGATGGGAGTGAAATTTGTTAGTCTCTAAGGTTCCACAAGGATTCCTCGTTGTTTTTGCTGGTACAGACTAACACGGCTACCACTCTGAAATCCTTAAAATTATAGTTTTAAATTATCACAGGAACCAACCAATTGAGTAATCATCACGATATTAAGATATGTGAAGTACTAGAATTAATTACTTGAGTTTGACTTCAATCACTTACCTGCACTGGAGACAGTGATAGGTATCCTCGATGGACATTTGTTTAATAAATTCTTCTCAGAGTTCTAATTGACCTAGTATCTCACAGATGACTGGGTTTCTAAGACACGGGCTCAACAGTGATGTGTTCAACAGTAAATTTTCTGTGGCTATTGATCATATGAATCTTTCAAGCATTTGCACATTTTATAGCCTCAGAGCTTAATATTGGTCTGAGACAAAGATCTGCAGTCCTAAAGCTAATCTAGGCCAAAATTTTTAAGTCATTACTAATTTTGGGAGCCCAATTTGAAACATCCCAAGGGTGCTTAATTTTTAAAAGGCTTCTATTTAACACTTGCAGAAACTCATGCCCACTTATGGTGTCTCAAGTTTGGCACCCAAAATCATTAATCACTTTTTAAAAAATTGGAATTTAATCTGTGGTGGAATAATTATAATTTTACAGGAAAAAAAGATCTCTTTTACAGTTGCCTGATATGATGTAATATAGAGAGGAAGAAACTTAGTCATGAATTCTCCTCATCCGTAGAACATTACAGTGTGGACTGGCATAGGTAGAGAAAATAACTTATTTAGATTGGATATACTGGAGTGTTTATTCTCTCCATTTCTTTTCTCTCTCAATGTAAAGTCAGTCGTTTGAACTGAATGAGTCTATTCAGAATGGTATTCTTTAAGTATTGTGGCTAAATACAGCGAATTGAAATTATAATATGAAATATGTTCTAATAAGGCCCATATTGATATTTTACTCGTTCAAAAAATTAGACAATGTCAACAGGAATTTTCAAAATGAAATAATTTTTAGCTTGTTGCTGATATAACCTCTGTATAATATGTGATTGTTTAAAAAATAAGTTTCTTTAAACAATTGTAAGGGTTTTTCTTCTTAATTAAAAGGGTCTTCTAGCAAGGGAGAAATTGTACACAAAGTGGTGGTAAATTTCCAAAGTAAACAAACTGGATAAAGAAAGAAGTGATATTTTTATTAACTTCTTTCAGTTACATTAATCTGAGATATTTGTAACTGTTGGGAGTACAAAATTTTCAGACAAAATGTGATTTTCGGGTTGGTGTTCTTTTAAATGAATGTTGTCTTCAATTGGTTCAAAATGATATTTTTATGTAACAGGAGAGAATCACCAAAATAAAGGAAAACTAAAGAACAAAACCAGTGATTCTGAAAAGACGAGGTAAGAAGGAGATATTTTATCATTTTAGTAACTTTACATGGTGAAAATCTTTGGAAGAACATTAATGAAATTTTCACTGTTCCTATTTTTATATATTCTTGAAAGGACAAATTTTCACATGAGGAAAGCATTCAGATATATTGGATACAAACTCTCATTGACATGTTGGAGACTTCAACATTTTGTGCACTCCTAGCTAATAAAGAAGCTGTTCATATTTTTTTTTTTTAAAGTGGTTGACCAGTAATGGTGGTTCTCATCTTTTTTTGATTCTGTGTAGAAGTCTGTAATATTGAATTTGATCACAGTTGTTTCAATAGCAACAGATAGTTGTCATAAGCACAAGTTTATGATTTCCTTGAAGGTCCAAGAAGAAGAAACTAAGCTGTAGAAGGAAGAGCCATGATTAAAAATTAGATCTTCAGTGACAAAAGGGACCCAGAAAAACAGGACCATATAAATATTATCACTGCTAAATTTGCTCAACTTTTCTCCTTCAACAGTTTTTCTGTAATAGTCTTATAATAAGTATCTAAAATCATGTCCCAACAATTCATTAACATTTGTAAGTAAGTGAATGCTCTAAATGAGTTGGCAACCCTACTTGTGAAGTAGCAAACTTTCTAATCGCACAAAACTAAACACTTTTGCCCTGCCCGTTCCCTGCCCCTTCCCCAAGGCTCTGCCATGAGGCCCCACCCCCCACTCACTCCATCCTTCCTCCCTCTGTTGCTCACTCTCTCCCACCCTCACTCACTCATTTTTACCGGGTTGGAGCAGGGGGTTGGGGTGAGGGCTCTGGCTGCGGGTGTGGGCTCCGGGCTGGGGCCAGAGATGAGGAGTTCAGGGTGTGGGAGGCGGCTCTGGGCTGGGGCAGGCGTTTGGGGTGTGGGGTAAGGGCTTCGGCTGGGTGTGCAGGCTCTGGGGTGGGGCTGGTAATGAGGGGTTCAGGTTGTGGGAGGGGGTTCTGGGCAGGGGATTGGGATGCGGGGGGGTGATGGCTCTGGTCTGGGAGTGTGGGCTCCAGGGTGAGGCCAGAAATGAGGGGTTCAGGATGCTGGCGGGGGCTCTGAGTTGGGACAAGGGATGGGGTGCGGGCTGCGGGAAGGAGTTTGGGTGCAGGAGGGAGCTCACAGCTGGGACTGGGGGTTAGGGTGTGGGAGGGGATGTGGGATGCAGACTCCAGGAGGAGGCTGAGGGCAGGGGCAGGGGGTTGGGGTGCAGGAGGGAGTGAGGAGTGCGGGTTCTGGGTGGCGCTTACTTTGGGCAGCTCCCCATAAGCAGCGACATGTCTCTCAGCTCCAAGGCGTAGCCAGGTGGCTCTGCGCAGTGTGCACTGCCCCCGGCCTCAGGCACCGCCTCTGCAGCTTCCAATGGCCGGGAGCCACCCAGAGCCAGGTAGGGAGCCTGCCTTAGCCATGCTGTGCTACCGACCGGACTTTTAACGGCCCAGACAGCTCTACTGCCAGGATCCCTTTTTGACTGAGTGTTCCGGTCGAAAATGGGTTACCTGGCAACCCTATTCACAAGGCATAGAAGTTATTTTAAAAAACAGATTAGCAAAAAAGGAAAGTAATAGCAGAATCGCTAATTATAACACATTTGTATAGGTTCAAAGGTATTGAGATGCTAAAGTGTTAGAATTACCAGAGAAATGTCTATAAACAAATGTCTAAAAATAGTGTGCATATGAGAGAGAGAGAGAATACAAACAAATCCAAATCACTACTTGTATAACCATCTTGTACCACACAGCTGTTTACTCCTGCCAAAGGGGTTTCTTGATGATAGTAAATGCATTGCTGACATTAAGATATGCCTGTAGCTATTACAGTAGATCTTACTTTGAAAAATAATTATCATAAAAGTCATAAAATAATTATTAAAACTTCTAAGAATGGTACACGGGCTATAAAATTTTGTTAAGTTTGTATTAAGGCTGTCAGTTTGCTGTTTTTACCTCTCAGATAATTAGATGTGTGATCAAAGATAGGTATTCATAGAATCATAGAAGGTTAGGGTTGGAAGGGACCTCAGGAGATCATCTAGTCCAACCCCCCTGCTTGAAGCAGGACAAAGATCTTTTGATAGAGAACTGTGTCTAGACACAGCAGAATTTTTTTGGTTTGCTTTTCAGCTGTAACATTCTTTATCACAGTGGCTGACTACATAATCTATCATTCTCACAGCCTGAAACAAATTTGATATGGTGTTAGTGGAACACCAAAGTATGAAACCCTACTAGGCCATTTTGAAGTCACTTTTCAGAGCTGAACTACACTTTGATTAACTTTACAGATCCAGACAGCTGACTAAATTTCTTTAATTACTACATCTGTCATGGAGAGGCTGCACTATTTGAAGTTTTTATATTGTTCAGAGGCCATTCGCAATTTTATAAATAAATGCATAATTAGAAAATTCTTGTTAAGAATATGTGTTGATGCCATTACTTAATCACAAACTACTTTTATATCTTTGTGGCTGTTGCTGTGAAAAGTCTATGGAGCCTAGCCATAACAATGAATGTGTTTATTGTGCAGTCGAGGATACTGTGGATCTTATACTAATTAGTGAATTAAAATTTAGCCACACCAGCATAGCTTGGATCATATCATTTTTCAAGGTCCCCTCACACTTGCTCCAGTGTATATAACGGACACATTCCTTCTGAGAAATCTCCATTTCCTTAGCACACAATCTTTAGGACTCTTCCCATGTGATGGGTGCTTGCTGCCCTTGAACATGGGGCAGAGATGAAGGTATAATCAAATGCCTTTAGAAGCTGGGAGTATGGTTCTCAGCACAGGTAGAGAGATGCATGTTAGCTATGCTGGAGCTAGTGCACTAAAAATAGCAGAGTGGCTCAGGTGGCTAGCCCTATGCCCCGTCCTTGATGCTGCAGTCATAATGTCGTTTTTGTGTGTTAGCTTGAGCAGAGCTAGTGCATATCTGTCTACCTGCCATGGAAAGCACCGTCCCAGTTGCTGTGCAGGCATACCCCATATAGCTTCATAAGCCAACGAATTTCTTCACCCTCTGAAGAATGGAGTCTATAAAGTGTATATGTACAAATTCCAATTTAAAAATTGCAGTGATGCTAATACTGTCTTTAATTGTAGAGATCATCTGAGTTTGAAGATTGATTCTAAAAACATCCAGGATAAACTCTGTAGTGCTATCCAACAGGTAAATGAAGGAAACAACTGAAAACACTAGGATCTTAATTTAAAAATACTTCTTTCATGTCTCTTGTTTGAATAAATCATGTTATCTTGGCAATAACATTACTTAAGTATTAAAAAATACAACAATGGTATTTAATTAACATGTTGAGGCAGCCCAGGATTTAACTACACATCTATCAGACAAGCATAAACTTCTGAACAGGGCTATGTATACTCTGGTACAACAGAACCAAATTAAACACCATCAGCCCTTAATTTCTGCTGCAGTGTTAATTTATTGGGTTGCTAGTCAAGTGCAGATTAGGACATTTTAATTGAAGTTTACAATTAAGTAAGCATCAGCTTTGGAAAAGTACCTCTTAGGTGAATATCTTTAAAAATATTACGTATTTTCTATGTCATAGAGGCTATCCAATGATCCTCCAAAAGTATCAAAATTCAAGAGACACAAAACTACTTTTAAGGAAGTTGGTATGGTTGACTTTGGGCCATGAATCCTAAGAAAGACATTTATGTCACCAATTTACAGAAAATTCAATACAATAGAAATACAATAGAAAACCACACAATAATAATAAAAATAACATAAATTGACAACCAGTCACTCAAAGATAAGGAAAATAAATACAAATTCAGATTTATGACAAATTTTACCATCAGCATTTTCTCCATTCTATCCTAAGAGTAGATGAATGTTCTTATTTTTTTTGCAAATAGGGCAATTGTAGTAACCATTTTGTTTTGGAATTCAGCTATGGTTTTTCAGCTTGACTTCTGAAATCTGAATTTTGATGGATGAAAGTTAATCTAAAATTCATCAAGATAAAACTTTTGAAATTTAAAATGTTCTCTAAGGCCCCAGTGTTTGACACTGGCTAGTCTCAGCACAGAATGAGAAGATGTTAACATGGATTTGACAAGGTCATTACTTCAAAATCTCACTTCAGTGGTATCAACAGGACTAGGTAGATTTAGCTTTTGTTTTTGCTTCATTCAAATTTTTAATATTTGGGTGAAACATTAATATTTAAAAAATTACTTCAAACATTACAATCATAACTTTTCAATTTCTACTTCAAATAATCTGAAAATAAAACAATTTTACGTACTGAAAACTGTAATTTTAGGTATGACTTAGGAAATCATTACAGTCTGTGTAATAGTGAATTTCTTTAATATTCAGCTTGTTATAATATGTTTTTAATGTATTCATTAGGATTTATGTAAACAGGAAAAAGGGGACCTCTAGCACCCTCGCCAAAGCTTAAAAATACACCAAAATAATACCTAAGCATAATTAAAATACAGCAGTATAATTCAGTATAACACACTCTCAGGAAATCAGGCAGCTTAGAATCTCAAGTCATCCTCCCCCATCCAATATTTCCCCACTTTTATCATTCCTTTCCCACCCCCAACCCTATCTTCCATTGCCTAGAGAGACAATGATGAGCTTTATTCATAATTTTTTACATTTAAATTATTTCATATCTTAAAAGAAAATGAGGAATGAAAGCTTATAAAACAGGTCTGCCTGACACAGGAACAATGAGGTATTATGGTGTGTGCGTATACATACATGTACTGCCCTGTTCGTGCATTCTAAAAATCCTTATGCAGTCGTCTTTAACAAGTAATTGATACCTATGCATAGTAGCTACTTTATGACATTAAATTCAGCTTTGTTTTTCCTTAATTACTTGTTCAAAATACTAAGGCTCCAATCCTGCAACTACTTGTGCTTGGAGGACTTCTGCAGAGCAGTCCGTCATATGGTTCACAGCATAGGATCAGAACCGAAGATATTAGACCACTTTATGAACTAATGACTTCTGTGTTTATCTCTTTTATACAGCAACTTTAGAGGAGTAACAAGCTCATACAATACCCAAGATATTGCAGCATTAAATATAAAAGAAAACCAAAAGTGAAAAGATATAGACCAGGGAGACAAAAAATATTTTCAAATTGCTTTATTGTTTTAGAGAAATGGGTGAGTGTAAGGTGAAAAAATATAGGAAGTCTGCTTTTAGGTGGTAAAAGTGCTGAGGGGCAGACTCTTAAATCGTGGTGATGAAATCATGGGACAGGACAGAGGAGTTGAGATTTAGAGTGACTAAGGCCTTGTCTATTCTACAGAGTTTTGTCAGCAAAAGCTGCCTTTTGCCGACAAAACACAGGAGCTGTACACATTACAAAGCTACTTTTAGCGGCGAAACTCTGCTGTTTTGCAGACAAAATAAAACCGCCTCAACGAGAAGCATAAAACTTTTTGCGGAAAAGTTAAAGCGACAAAGTGTCAGTGTAGACACTGCTGTTTGTTTTGTCGACATAACTGACTTCCACCAGTATCCCACAATGCCTGCCATGACCGCTCTGCTCAGTGTAGGCATGCGCCTCTTCTCTTTCAAAGCTTTGGGAAGTATCTGACAGCTCAGTGTGCTGCTCTGTTTGGGAAACAAAGAGCAAATTATTAGCGTGGAATGCTCCTGTTCTGCCCTGCACTGGGAACACAGGGGCAGGCAGGCTGCTGCTGTGGGGAGCAGGGGGGACGATGGATGATTGCTGTGCTGCTTTGACATTCCTCAGCATGGAGAGCTCACACAGCTGCTCAGGATGCTGCTCCTGGCAGCTCAGGAGGCTGTGGGAGAACTCGGAGGGAATCATAGAACCATAGGCTGGCGGAGTGGGCTGCTTCAGGGGAGACTGCTGTGCTGACTGCCAAGCAGAGTTGGGAGCTGATGTGAGGTGTGGGTCCCCTTCCCTCTCTCAGGATAGGTGGTCAGCCTGCTGTCTCGCCTGCCCCAGCCACACCACTCTCCTCTCTCTCCCTCCCACCACACACTTCATTTGAAAAAAGCAGCTGACAATCTACTAGGATGCCCCTGAAATGATGGGATTGAGAAACCTGCCGCATGTGATGCTGTACCTGCCCCATGAGGTATTGCAAACCCTTCCCAAAGCATCCTGCGGCCAGTTGCACAGTGGGATAGCGACCACCGTGCACTGTGTGGATGCACTCTGCCGACACAAGGAGCTAATTGGACATGCAATAGCGGTTTTTAATAAAGCACTTTAATTAAAGTGGCATAACTTTTTCCAACAAAACTTTGTAGTGTAGACAAAGCCTAGATCTGTGTGGTAGGTTGGAACAGTAGACCATTGACATAGAGGGATGACAATTTTTAAATGAATGGGAAGCCAGTGAAGTTGTGGGGGGGAGGGAGAGGGGAATGGGTCTGAAACAATATTTTTAAAGTTTACCAAATTTACTTCTGTGAAAACTGTGAATACCCACAAGCCAGGTAAAAGTGAATGTTGCCACTGAACTAAATTAAAAAAGGTGGAACTCTTGTAACCAAAATGCAGAAAATATTGAACTCTGATATTATTTAACCACTTGGATTACATTTTTAATAATTAGTAGCTTGTTTCATAACATAGTCAACAAAATTTGATTTAGTTAAGATTGATTTTTGTAGGTGGATTTAACTGTGTTGCCAGAAATGTTGAAGAAGCTTGTTCATGATGGCTATACAGCCTTGATGGACCAGCGTTGTCGCAGTGCTGAACAATTCTTTTCAAAGTTATTGAATACTTTGGATCCTTCAGAGTTAAAGGTAAGGAGTAGGGCGCCCTGGGCTACTTATTAGGGATGATTGAGCCTTGACCTGTAAGTTTTATATTTCACTACTTTCCCCCCGCAAAGCAGTCATTATTATTATTATTTATTAATAATTGTTTCCAGTTACATTCCATTATGTGCTAGGCATTGTACAAATGTAAAAAAAAGTAGTGTGTCTCAAATAGCTTATAATTTAAAAAAATAGAGAATAGGAAAAAAGATACAACATATAAAGTGGTTATGGTGACCATGGACAACATCTTGACATTAAAATGTATTGGGAATACAAATTTTTATCTGTGTGCATATACACAAAATTGCACATCCTAAACATTTTAAGATGTGATCCATAGCCGTATTTATTCTCTCACTTTAGATTATAAATTCTCTGTGGCAAATGCCATGATTTTTCTTTAATTATCTAATCTATCCCCAATAACGTTCTTACATATTTTCATTGTCATACATTTCATACAATTTTTAATGTAGTTTTCAGTATCTGCTCCTGGGAGAATTATGCACCACTGCGCAATGCAGAATTTGCTCAGAATTAATGTTCTGCACAAGCAGCTCCTTGTGGAGGCGGCACTTAGACCGCAGCCTCCACCGGCATGGCAAGACCTGGCACCAAGTTCATCGGTGTGTAGCGCCCCGGCGACTATGGTGGAAGCAGCACTGTGGAAGGACTCTGTCAGAGACCTGCGCCACCGATGCTCCCCAGCGCTGAAAACGGCTGGATTGACCCAGCACGGCTCCCACTCCCCGACGCAGACACGGCACTGGAAGCAAGGGAGGAGCAGCTCTGCATCCCAGAGGTCCACCCCTGTGGAGTGCGCCAGTGGGGTGTGTCCTTAAGAGGAGCACCCAGCACTGAAGCCTGCGGAGACAGTACCGTTGACTTCGGTCCTGCAAGGAGGACCGTCGAGTCCAGTGCCGTTGGACTCCCCAGCCCAGGTCATCTACCTCGGACACCTTTCAGGTCATGAGGGACCTCATTGCCACGACAGCGCCAAGGTCACCCACCTGTTGCACCAAGCCTCTGGTACCAAATCGCATGGCACTGTCTCGCGGCAAACTAGCGATGCTCCGTCCCTCAGCGCCGTTCACAATTCTGGCACCAGTCATACTTGCGGCACCGCTCCCGGTTTATGCCAGTGTTCCTGCTCGCGACGCTGATCCATGTGTCGATCCCCGTTGCATGGCAGGTCCCACTCCTGGCACCAGTCCCGGTGCCACTCAGCAACCCTGCGCAGCTCCAGGTCATGGCACTGCTCTCTAGCGTGGCACCGCTCACAGGATCAGCTCCGCTCGGCACCGCCCTGGCCATAGCGATCCTGGTCTTCGGACTCAGAGGCGGGATCTAGATACTCAGAGCAGGGTTGGCACCGGTTGGGCCATGGATGCTCTGAGATGGGGGCAGGGCCGTGGCCTGCGCAGTGGCAGGGACCAGTGCAGTGGCCATTTTGGACCCTGTGGGCATACCACCAAGCGCAAGGCGCCCAGTCTAAAGGCTCCCAATCAGCCACCTCTGAACTGTTGTTGCCAGAGGCTTCTGCCAGTTGCCCCACCCCTCAAGGTGCCGAGGAGGTGCAGTGCCTGCCTCCTCTCTCCCCCTGGACCCCACCCTCCCAACCCAACTCCAGTTCCTAAGCAGAACCCTGGTCCAGCCAGCGAGATAGGACAGGAAGTCCCTGATGAGCAGGAGGGACAGGAGGACCCTGTTTCCGAATTAGCCTCCTCATCCTCCTCCCCAGACAAGGCCGTTGCAGGCACTTCTGTCTCCGGACCGTCACCCCATAGACAACCGCACCCACCAGGACCTCCGTCGCAGGGTTGCACGCAACATGGGTCTGCAGGCCAAGGAGGTGGTGGAGTCGGGGGACCTGGTGGTCGACATCTTGGCCCCGGAAGGTCCTTTGAGGGTGGCTCTGCCCCTCATTAAGACCATACAGGCCAATGCCAAGACCATCTGGCAGACCCCGGCCTCCATCCCTCCCACTGCTAAGGGCGTTGAGATGAAATACTTCGTCCCGTCGAAGGAGTACGAATACCTCTTCACACACCCGGAGCCTTGTTCATTGGTGGTTGCAGCAGTGAACAAAGAGAGGCAGGGGCCAAGCACCTGGACTTGTCTGGGTGTAAGGTGTACTCGATTTGGGTGGGGGGGGGGAGCTGCAACTCAGGATTGCCAATCAGCAGGCCATTCTGAGCTGGTGTAGCTTCAGCTCCTGGAACTTGATTCTCAAATTAGAGCTGGTTCCGTCAGAGACCAGGGAGGAGTTTGGAGCCGTAGTGGAGTAGGGCAAGGTGGTGGCACGGACCTCTTTACAGACCTCACTGGATACTGCAGACTCGGCAGTGCACACCTTGTCTTCTGGTATCGCTATGAGGCATAGTTTTTGGTTGCAAGCCTCGGGCCTTCCGCCTGAGGTTCAACAGACAATGCAGGACCTGCTTTTTGATGGGGCAGGCCTGTTCGTGGAGCAGACTGACTCTCGGCTACATGGCCTAAAAGACGGGCTACTATGAAATCTTTGGATATGCACGCCCTGGCAACCCAACGCGAACATTTCAAGCCCCAACAACAGCAGTGCTTCTACCCTCCTCGGCTGAGGCAGGACTTCTACAGGAGAAGGGGCAGGAACGGCTGAAGGAAGCCTTCCAGCCCCCCTTCTGGGCTGGTCCAGGGCCCGACTAATCCATCATCTGGTTCCATGCTGCCCTTTTGAAGGGGCGCCCAAGGACAGTGCACCAGCCTCAATTACGGATCCTTCCCCGTCTTTTTTTGAATCATCTGTCCCACTTCTACCATGCTTGGTCCCAAATAACTTTGGCCAGCTGGGTCCTCCCTATGGTGGAAGTGGGATATTCTCTCCAGTTCTGCTCCTGCCCTCCCTCCCACCCAACCCCCTTCCCTGTCTCATTTCAGGGACCCCTCTCCCAAGCAACTCCTTATCCAGGAGGTATAGGCACTCCTCACCATGGGAGCGGTGGAGGAGGTTCCTCAGGAGCTAAGGAGCAAGGGATTCTACTCCCAATACTTCCTAATCCCCAAGGCCAAGGTGGGGTCTCAAACCCATTCTAGATCTGTGCTGACTCAACAAATTAATGGTAAAGTTGAAGTTCTGTATGGTCTCCCTGTTTACCGTTATCCTCTCCCTGGATCCAGGAGACTGGTATGCTGCCCTCGACATGAAGGATGCGTACTTCCATATAGCGATTCGTCTCACGCACCGGCTCTTCATACGCTTCATGGTCAACCACAAGCATTACCAATTCACTGTCCTACCATTCGGCCTCTCAACAGCCCCCCAAGTGTTCACCAACTGCATGTTGGTGGTGACTGCTTTCCTCCGTCGACAGCAGGTACAAGTATACCCCTACCTGGATGACTGGCTGCTTAGGGGCCACACCAGGGAGCAGGTGCAGTCCCACATCCGTTTGGTCAGGTACACGTTTGAGCGACTGGGCGTCTTCCTCAACTTAGAGAAGTCGACCTTGGAACTGACCCAAAGAATAGAATTCTTTGGAGCAGTGTTAGACTTGGTTCAGGCGCAAGCTCTTCTGCCAGAGACCCAATTCTGAGCCATCACGGACATAATTCAAAGCCTCCAGCCGTTCCCACCCACAGCAGCAAGGGGGTGCCTGAGTCTCCTCGGCCACGTGGCTGCTTTCACTTATGTGACCTGGCACGCCAGGCTGCTGCTCAGACCTTTGCAGGCATTGCTCACGTTGGCCTACCACCCGAGGTGCAACAGCTTGAATTTGATGGTCACGGTGCCAGGGCAGGTCCTCACGTCCCTCTACTGGTGGCTCAACCCTCAAGCAGTGTGCGAAGGAGTCCCTTTCCACAACTCTCAACCTTCCTTGTCCCTGGTTACGGTTATGTAGGCTCTGGGATTGGTGTACATCTGGGAGACCTCCAGACACAGGACCTGTGGTCACAGGACGAGCTCTCCCTGCATATCAACATCAAGGAGCTGAGGGCAGTGCGCCTAGCCTGCCAGGCCTTTCAGGCCCGACTGCAAGGCCAGTGCGTAGTGCTTCTAATGGACAACACCACTGCCATGTTTTACATCAACAAGCAGGGTGGAGCCCGTTCCTCTCCCCTATGCCAGGAGGCCCTCCGGCTGTGGGAGTTCTGCATAGCCCACTCCATTCACCTGGAAGCATCCTTTCTACCAGGAGTTCAGAACATGCTGGCGGCCTTTCACTCAGTAGCGTCTGGTTGATCCGTCTTCGCCAACGCTATGGTTGGTCACTTCCTCAAAGGTCTGGACTGCCTACATTCCCAGATCAGGCATCCTGTCCCTGTTCGGAACCTTAACCTGGTCCTCTCCAGGCTCAGGGGGACCCCATTTGAACCACTGGCAACTTGCTCCCTCCTATATCTTTCATGGAAAGTGGCTTTCCTGGTTGCCATTACTTCTGCGAGGAGGGTTTCTGGGCTAAAGGCCCTCACCTTTGACCCACCTTACACGGTTTTCCACAAGGATAAGGTGCAACTCAGGCTGTACCCAGCCTTTCTCCCCAAGGTGGAGTCACACTTACACACCAGTCAGGACATTTTCCTGCCTGTCTTTTACCCTAAGCCTCATGCCAGTAACTGGGAGCAGAGGCTGCACTCGCTCGATGTTTGGCGAGCACTAGCTTTCTACATCGAGTGCACTAAGTCGTTCAGAAAATTGAACCAGTTGTTCGTAGTGGTGAGAGACCAGATGAAAGGACTCCTGGTCTCATCTCAAAGAATATCCTCCTGGATAAGGAGTTGCATCCACACATGCTATGAGCTGGCCAGAGTACTGTCCCCGGCTCTTACAACGCACTCCACGAGGGCCCAGGCCTCGTCAGCAGCATTCTTGTCCCAGGTCCCAATCCAAGAAATCTGCAGGGCAGCAACTTGGTCCTTAGTGCATACCTTCACCTCGCATTACGCCATTGTCCGGCACGCCGGAGATGAAGCGGTTTCGGCAGAGCGGTGCTACAGTCAGCATTTCCTTAAGTCCAACCCCACCACCTAGGTAAGGCTGGGGAGTCACCTAATTGGATTTGATATGAGTAAGCACTCAAAGAAGAAAAACGGTTACTCACCTCTCATAACTGTTGTTCTTCGAGATGTGTTGCTCATGTCCATTCCAAACCCACCCGCCTTCCCCTGTCAGAATAACCAGCAAGAAGGAACAGAGGAGGCGCTGGGTCAGCAGGGTCATATATTGAGCGCCATGAGGGAACCACTCCAAGGGGCTCCACAGCCGACCTGATGGGTGCTGCTAGGGGAAAAATTTTCCAACCTAATTGGAATGGATATGAGCAACACATTTCGAAGAACAACAGTTAAGAGAGGTGAGTAGCTGTGTTTTTGGCAAACAAAATGTGCAGAATTTTAAAATACTGTGTGCAGAATTTAATTTTTTGGTGCAGAATTCTCCTACGAGTAAGTATCATATAGTGTGTATGTATATATGTATGCACACACCTCACAAACATGAAATATCCCAGATCCTGTTGTATTAGCAGGGCTTCCTTCTGCAACAAGAGAAAGACTAGCTTAACTGTCCAGGCACATAGTATGGTTATCGACCTGAAATCATGTCTCCTAACTGTGGAGTTTCTAGTAACATCCATTCATTTAGGAAAACTTTAAGAAATTTAGTGTAGCCATCTAGCTAAAATAGTAAATATATTAACTTGTTCTTCCTGTGTTGAGTATTTTCTCTGTGAACATAGTATGGTAAGCTCAGGTATAATTTTACCAAAAGCAGTAGTTCCAGAACACATCACCATGCTATGTTTGAGGATGGTAAAAGAACAGGAGGACCCTTTTAAGCCATCATAAAAGGTCAAATCAGGATCCTGTCAACTGTAACACTGATCTGTTATTGCTTGAAGATTGTGATTGTATGAATTGTGATTTTTCCCTGTACCTTCTGTGGAGAACATTGTCTACTTCAAGGCAGTGTGTTCTGGTTACTAACTTAACCTTTTCACACATACTATTAATATGATTTCTTTGACTATTTGCAGCAGCTGAATCTTGCTGTTATTGACTATGTGGTAGTCATCTATGGACATGCCACTGCTCTCCTTGGAATAGGACAGCCTGAGGTAAGACTTTAAGCTATTACAGTTGATTCTTTTGAATCTTAAAATTCTAGTTCAGACATTAGGTGCTCCACTAGCACCTTTTATGAGCAGACAGAAATGACTGGGTGAACTCCAGGAAGGGAGGTTTTGGCTGTTAGAAAGTCATGTTGTTTACTGTCCAGATAAGCTTGTATTCGGACTTGTAGAAATTAAAGTACTAAGTAAGAAAATTA
This sequence comes from Lepidochelys olivacea, assembly GCF_965140295.1. Classification (NCBI taxonomy): domain Eukaryota; kingdom Metazoa; phylum Chordata; order Testudines; family Cheloniidae; genus Lepidochelys; species Lepidochelys olivacea. The sequence continues at coordinate 163,880,157 of NC_140411.1, read as the reverse complement.
CCTATAAGTTTTCAAATGGGACTCCAAGTCTACTAATCAAAGGGAAATCAGTCCTGCACGTCATTTTTTTCCTTTTCTTTTTTTTTTTATAGTATTTAGAGAGTGAGTAACTTGAGTAGACCCAGCTACCATAACAAGTCACTTTTTAGTAGCGTTTTAAATATTTTTGGTCCATGAATGCCCAACAGCAGGTAAGGATTAAGGTTCTGCCTCATTTAGTTGTCTCTCCCACCCCCAAATATTTTGGACTACTTTTAAAAATAGAGTTCTTGTAGCTTTCTAGTCTCTTGAGATTTTGAATTATTTAATGTATATTCAGGAGAAAAAACTAATGATAACATTGTACACTTGCCTCCCTAAAGTAATAAATAATGGATCATGCGAGAGGGAAGCTTAATTTCCAGAACATGCAATCATGATTCAGTCTAGATCAATGAACTGTTTTTTATGTATGTAAATCATAAAGAAAAAGAAAGTGCATAGTCACACCTTCAGTGTTCTTAAAGTTGACCAAAACATAGGCAGTGCTGCATTTTTTGTGTGCAGTTAAGAACCGTTATCCAAAAGCTGTTTGCCTTTTTGTTTTTTAACTATCTCATTCATTTGTGATTATCTTAAACTTATTTTGAAGGAATTAGCAAAGGCTGAAGACCAGTTTAACACGATAATTGAGCAGTATCACAAGGAGAGATTTAATTGCTTGGCACATTATGGAATTGGAAAAGTATACCTTAGACAAAACAGGTTTGTATAATGTAAAACTTAATTTTTATTAAGCTTGGTGCAGAGACAAATGAACTTAGATTTACTCTATAAATGAAGATATTTGTAACAAATATCCTTGTCTTTAATAGTTAACCCTTTCTCCACTACATTGCACTTCATACAGTCTTTAATTTATGATGGCTTTCAGTTTCACAAGCACGAAGCATTACATTCCATGTAAGACAGTTGCATGAAATAGCTGTAGAAGTTGTGACCTCACTGTCCTGTATGTGTTTAAATTTTAGATTTTCAGATGCTATACATCAGTTCATGAAATCACATACAATGATTAATCATAAAATTGTACCTGGAATATTAACTTGGCCCACAACATCTGTTGTCATTGAAGAGACACGGACTGAGAAATTACAGGTAAATAAAAATATCATCCCTGTTAATCAGAGAATTTCTTAATGAATGGGAAGTTGCTGATTTAATACAATTTCACTCAGTTAATGAATCTTGGCTTTCTACAATATCACCAAGACACAAGAAGGGAGAAGCAAGAGTCCTCAGAATCCTCACCCCGACTGTATTTCTTGGCAATTAAAATATCCTCTACCCAAGCCCCAATTTGTAAAGAGGTGGTATCTGTTCCCTTAGTACCAAGCCAGCACTGCTTGAATGGGCTGGGCTCCCTTCTGAATGTACTCGGTTCCTAAAACTTGGGATTGAAGTAGGGCCCTGAGCTTTAGTACCTTTTTTGGTAGCATATTGTGAAACTACACTGCCAGTGTTGTCCAAGCGTAAGTTGATCAGTTAGTTTCTTAGCACTTAGAAATTCAGTGCAGAAAAATTTCTGTAATACCTTGGACACTGTCAGTAAATAAATCATAAATAATAAAGTACTGAGAAACATGAAATTAAGTAATAGTTACTTTGTCAGTTTTTAAAGCCAACATTTGCTGGGGGTTTAACAACATGATTCCCAGTAATTTTAGTGGGAGTAGTGTGGTTACGTTTCTTGGTCAACCTTGAAAATCTCAACCATTAGCTTTAAGAGTGTCTTTCCCATTGAAATAGTAGAAACAAAACTATTTTTTCATTCACAAACACTATCCTTAAGTTGAGATAGAACTATTAACATGTAAAATGGTCTGGCCAAGCTGTATTACTCCTGGGGGAATTATTGTGCACAGAATTTTTAATTTTTTGGCACAGATTTTAAAATTCTGCATATTTTATTTGTCAAAATAACACAATATAATAATGCCAGTTTCAATTATTTTGGTAATTATTTAAAAAGACCTGTCAGCAAGTATGTCTGTAACAATACAGGTAACAAAAAATATTCAGGAAATGGGTTTTTTTGACAAATAGATTCCTTACAAAGATATTAATACAGAATTCTGAGGAATAATTTATTTAAACTACAATACAGAAACATATTTCCTGGACCTCTCAGACAAAGTGCAAAGTCTTGGGGGAGTAAAGGGTAACGGAGAAGCTGAGGGAGAGGGAAGTAATTGCTGGGAAGAAGCCTGGGTGTAATTGTAGTATGATCCCTTTCAAGGCTTCCTTTTGCCTCCCACTATTCTGCCGTCGTGGGGGGCAGGGGGATTCAGAGCAGGGCACATGGGGGACTTCTTTTGGGGGCGGAGGGACGTTAATTCTGCACTTGTGCAATGGTGCGGAATTACCCCAGGAGTACTGTATGCAGAGAGGCTATGCATTCCTCACTGACACCTGTACAAGTACGAAGAACTTTTGAAATATTTTGCGGCATGTAAGGGGGGGAAGTTTTTAAAAATAAAGTTTATACTTGAAAATAATTACTCTTTTGGCTCTGAAAATGTGGTGTGCGTTTCACCCTAAAAACCTCAAAATCTTAAAAATGTAAGTAGAGAGGTGTATGATCTCATTACTTTTTTTTATGGCTGAGAAATAATTTATTCTTTGGGACAATGTGATATCTCTATTTGTGATTTTATTTGATGTTTTATAGTTGATTTTGGAAAATTTAATTGAGGAGTGCAAGTTTCCTCCAGAGCCAGATGCAGTTTGTTCTTATCAGCAGTGCCATGGACATTCGAAAATTCAAATCTATTTTACTGACCCAGACTTCAAGGTAAACTTGGTTTTTTGTTTTTGTTTTTTTTAAGGGTTTTGGAGATTAAATTTTTTGCTGGAGTTATGTGCCTTACACATTATTAAAGTTTTATGTGAAGCATAAATTCTTAATTTTGTTGTTCTTGTTGTTGAATGATACATTTTTTTTCTTTGAAAGCATAAATTCCTATGGTCTCCAAATTTTAGGGTTTTATACAGATTACTTGCTGTCAGCAGTGTAAAGTGGAGTTTCACATCAGCTGTTGGAAAAAGCTGAAAACTACAATTTACAGTGATAAAAATGACAAGGTAAGACCCATGTGAAACTTCTATTTAAGTATTAGTTATTAACTGTTTTCCAGGGGTATAGCTGTGCTAGAGTCATTAAGATGAGTACAGTCCTGAAGCCTTAACATTTCACCTGTCCTCTGGGGAACATACAGTCTGTGTTGCAGGCATAGGGAAATCCTGTAGGTGTCAAGGTATCTATGGAGGACCGGGATATTTATGTAGAGGCTCAATGTGTATGGCCTGTTCTCTTACCTCTTACTTTATGGATGCTTGATTCCCTTAGAAACCTTGCTGTTGAGGCCTGTTTGGCCTTGCTGTTGGCCTTGCTGTTGATTAGCTGTTTGGCTAATACTCCAAAACCAAAAGGGTTTCAACGTGCATAAGGAGACTTGGCAGAAAATAATGGTGGCAATCAGTATAGTGGCAATCAGTATAATCTCCTGTTGGGAAATCCCAGCAGGTTTGGGATGGGAAAATGAGGCTGTTAAGATCAGAAAGTACCCTTTCTCAATCCATAGAGCACAAATTCTGTGGACAGCAAATGGGAAGATTTCACCATTGGTTTGGGAAGTAAAAAAGTATGTGCCATGAGCCACTGCTCCCATTTTTTCTCTCAGCTAAATGCAAGTAGAGGCACCTTTTAGTGATGGTCTTAATTAGCTTGGTCAGCTCAAGTTCAGTATACACAATAGCATTTCTGTACGAAAGCACAGAGATAGTGCATCTTTCCATTTTCTTGAAAATAGAATTTTTTTTCTACATACCTGATCTTCCCCCACAGGATTTTCTTCAAGACTCATGTTTCACTCCTGATTGTAGAGGCCTCATTTCAAAAATTGTTATCTTCAGTTCTTCTGGTCTTGTGAAATGTGTGGTAAGTAATTAAACATCAATGTGAAATGAGAATCAGTTTTTTAAAACAAATCCTCATCTTGCAATGAAGTTCCACTGAAGACTTGTACAGTGTTACTTACTGACAGTGTGCAGTTATATAATTTCACTAGAGGATCACAACACTTTACATACCTCAATTAACGTTTTTAACACTCCTTCCCCCCACTTGAGGGAGGTGGTTTTTGTGGTTGTGGTTTGGGTACCTATTTTACAAATGTGTAAAAAGAGGCACAGGGTAAAGTGATTTGCCCTTGGGAGATAGCAAGTCAATCTACTGTGTTGCCAATATTACAAAACCACAGGTAAACTGGAATGTTTTAAATATAAGCTTCTTACATTTATTATAAGACCTTGATATACAAATGTAATTTAGTGGGAGCTTCATTGAATTTTCATAGTACAATAAGTATGAGGTGGTCTGGCTCTACTAGTTTTAACAGATGCATGCTGTCTCAGATTCCTTGCACCTAAGTATCCTAGTTTGTTTTGGACTGGTGACATACTGAAATGACTGATCATTGAGGAGCAGGATTTCTGCCTGTTGGGGAAGAGGTACATCCAGTTATTTGAGCATGGTCCTCTTGAGCCCCTGTTTGGAGATTTTCCATTAGCAGTGTCTCTTCGGCCCATGCGTGCACTTGATACAACCTCGTGCCACACACCGACAGTTTTTAGAGCTGCACTGGTGAAATGCCTGAGTTCTTCTCTACCACCTCAGCCTGAGACTGAGTTTTAGCATGTCCGCCTCAGCATGTTCTACATGAACGACATGGCTTCAACTACATGGCATTCTGTTGTTCATAGTTAGTTTTAGTGTTTCTAGTTAGCATTAGCTGTTGTTAGTATAAGATTAGTTAGATTGTAGTGAGAGGTTTTGGTTTTTTCTCTCCCTTCTTTCCCCCTTCTTTTTTCTGTAGCGCTTATTTGACCTGGCTGGACATGCTTGGCTTGCCAGGTTTCAAATGCTCTCTCTTGTCGGGAGGCTATTCTTGTCAGCAATGACCATTCTAGGTGTATCTGTTGCTCGGGAGAGTCCCATATCTCCCAAAAGTGTAACTCTTGTCTGGCTTTCAAATCTACAGCACAAGAGAACTGGGAGCCCAAACTGAGGCTTCTGATCATGGAGCAGTGCCATTGAGCCACTTCTGAGTCAGGTCAGGAGACACACATACACAGACACGCACCCATATACATTTGTCTTTGAACAGATCCAGCATTCTTCAACCTCAGCCCTTGCTAAGAAGGAGAAGACTTCGGAGCTTTCCCTGAATCCTCCAAAGAAGAGGACTTCAGTCTCCCATCACAAGAAGCCAGCTTCCAAAAGGCCACAATCTCCCACTAAGTCTACAGTGTTGGAGTCTTTGACCTCTCTGCTTGGTACAATGGAGGCGAAGGACTCTCTCTGGTACCAGCGGGACAGGTAGATTCTGGAGTGCTTCAGAGAAACATGGCTCCAGCAGGCCCATGGTGGTACCTATGAAGGACAGGGAGGCCCAGGACATAGACTACCCTAAAATGGCATCATCTACATCAGACTTACCCGTAATGATTGTGGCAATGAATGCATCACTGGTAGAGTGGGAAGCACACTTCAGTACTCTCACAACTCAGGGCAGATGGTCACCTCTGGAAACCAGCCTCTATATCAACCTGTTGGAACTCAGGGCAGTCAGAAACACCTGTCTTCAGTTCCTACTCCTCAGCAGGAGCAAATCAGTCAGAATCTTGATAGACGTTGCGGTTTACATGTTCTATATCAACAAACAGGAAGGAGCAAGATTACCCTCCCTGTGCGATGAAACTGTGAAGTTTATGGAACTGGTGTATAGCCCATCAGATTAATCTCTCAGCTGTTTACCTTCCTGGAGTCCAGAATGTCGCAGCCGATATGCTCAGCATGCACCTGTCGTAGCTGTACAAATGGGTGTTGGATTCTCATATGTTTCACAGGATATTCCAAACATGGGGACTTCCAGAGGTGGACCTGTTCGCTACATTAAGCAATAAGAATTGTCCTCTATCCTGCTCAAGAGGAGGTCTAGGTCAGCACTCTTTGGGAGATGCTTTTCTCCTTCCCTGAAGGAAGGGCATTTTCTACACATTCCCTCCAAACACCGCTTATACTAAGAATGAGGAAAAGATAAGCCAGGAGAAGGCCAGGGTTATCCTTATAGTACTGACCTAGCTACAACAGTATCTTGGTATCCTTACCTGCTTCACTTGTGTGTTAAACCAGCTTTCAAGCTTCGGACCATCCCTCATCTCCTCTCCCAGGACACAGGTCATGTGCTTCACCCTGACATAGGGGTTTCTCTGCCTCTTAGCATGGCTCCTAGATGGTTCATGGCATTAGAATCCATCTGCTCGATAGGAATACAGCAGTATTACTAAACAATAGAAGGGAGTCAACTCACATTGCTTAACTTTCGGAAATGAAAAAGGTTCAACCACTGGTGTCACCATCACTTTCTTGTGCCTGAATCCTTTTAATATCTGCCATCTTGGATTACCTGCTACACTTGAAGAAATCTGAGTGATCAGTTAAGGTTATCAGCATTGCCTCCCCCACTAGAAGTGTTTTCCATATTTGCTCACCCTATATGGTTAAGATTGGTTAAGAGTTTAGGGAACCTGTACTCCAAGATTAAGGATCCTACTCCTACTTGGGATCTCATCCTGGTACTTAAATACCTTAATGGACCTCTGTTTGAACCTATGGCAACCTGCTCCTTGCATCTTATCTATGAAGTTGGCCTTGCTCGTAGATATCCTGTCAGTTCAAGGGGATGGGGAGATTGGGGCCTTGATAACAGACCCTGCCCCCCATTTATGATACTTTTCAAGGACAAGGTCTCTTTATGACCGCATCCTAAATTCTTACCTAAAGTGCTGTCAGATTTTCATCTTAACCGGGCCACTCATCTGTCAGTATTTTTCCCTAAACCACATAAATCCCAGCACGAGATCTCCTTTCAGACTTTAGAGGTTAGATGGGCATTGGCCTTTTATCTTGGTAGGACTGAGCAATTTCAGAAATCACATAGATTGTGTCATCGCAAAGAGATCCATCACAATCTCTATACAAAGACTTTGGATCTCTGGGTGCATTGTCACTTGCTATGATGCACTTGGTGCTCTTCTTCTCCAAAGGATTGTAGCACAGACATTCTACCAGATCACCAACAACTGCCACAGCTTTAGTCAAGAACATTCCAGCATCTGAGATATGCGTAGCTGCCACACGGGCCTCAATGCATGATTTTTCTAAACACTCTGCCTTGGTCCATGCTGTCAGATCTGTTATGGTGGTTGGTACTGCTATACTGTCTTCAGTCTTAGTGAGTTCCAAAGCTCCTTCCTCGCAGTGGGTGTACTGCTTGGGAGTCACCTGAAGTGGAGCACCCATGTGGATGCTATTCAGAGAAAAAGAGGTTACTCACCTTGTGCAGTAACTGGTTTTTTAAGATCTGTCCCCGGATGGATGCTCCATTAACAGCCCTTCTTCCCCTCTGTTTTGGACTGGTGTTTGTTGAACATTTGGATAGAGAAGGAACTGAGGGGGATTTGCCCCTGCAGCTCTATATACCCTCATTGTGTGACACAAGGTTGTATAGAGCATGTGCACCAGTCGAACAAGCACTGCTAATGGAAAATCTCTGACTAAGGGCTCAAGAGATATATGCACACTTGAAGTGAAGCACACATAGGGACATGCATTTAGAGCGGGGGTGGCAAAGTTTTTGGCCCGAGGGCCACATTGGGGTGCAAAACTGTATGGAGGGTAGGGAAGGTTGTGCCTCCCCAAACAGCCTCGCCCCCTCCCTATTCCTGCCCCTTGACTGCCCCCTTCAGAACACCCAACCCGTCCAGCTCCCCTGCTCCTTGAACCCTGACCGCCCTCTCCTGGGACCCCACCCCCATCCAACCCCCCCTGCTCCCTGTCCCCTGACTGCCCCGACCCCTATCCACACCCCCGGCCCCTGACACGCTCCCCCAGGACTTCCACACCTATCCAAACCCCCTGTTCCCCATCCCCTGACCGCCCCCTGGAACCTTCTGCCCCTTATCTAACCCCAGCCCCCACCCCGCTCCCCGCCACCTTACAATGCCGCTCAGAGTGGCAGGACTGGCTTATCAGAAAGCCTGGGAGCTGGGCAGGCGCAAGCCGCGCAGCCTGCGTGGCTGTAGGGGAAGGGGGCAGCAGGGGAGGGGCCCGGGGCTAGCCTCCCCGGCCAGGAGCTGAAGGGTTGGGCAGGACAGTCCCGTAGGCCGTAGTTTGCCCACCTCTGATTTAGAAGGACTACGGTTACTGTGCAGATGAATAACCTCTTCTTTTAGTAAATAGGAAGCATTGCTCTAAGGTTTTCTGTATTGCTTGGTAGGGCATAAAATATTTGAAATCTTGGAGAACATAGCCATGGGATATTTGGCAATGATTTTATTTGAGGTACTGTAGTATCTCTCCAGTACTGCCTCAGATTACTGTCCAAGTCAATCTGTGATCACTGCCTTTGTGTTGGTGGCTAGTGGAGCTGAATTCCTGATTGCCATATGGTGTTAATATGTAAGTGGGTTCTTTAATCCCAGAGATCAGTCAAGAAGAAGAGGCTTTATGACCCAAAGTTACCACTATATCCAAACAAAATAATGACAGTATTAGAGAATTCTCTCATAAGGAGGGGAAGAAACTTTCAAACTGTAAAACAGAGGGGAAGAAACAGAGGTTTCAATGGCACAAACCTCTTGGCAACTCCTAGTAATGAGGACAAGGAAGATTTAGGAGCTCATCCCCCTTGACAAATGACGTTTTAAATAAATATCTGGACTTTATGCTGCAGTGGAGCTGTCTTCCCTTTCTTGTGGCTGTGTAAGGTGGTTACTGCATCCTAGAGCAGTATCATCATATGATACATTGGGGAAATAATTGTAAGGAATGCTTCTTCTCTGTTGTGACCTTCTCTTCCAGATTACCTTTCCCGTGAACTCGTTGTCTTTCTATATAACCAAAGCTTACAGCTATATAGGGCTTGAGCAGCCCAGATGGCTGCATTTTTTTTTTAATTCAAGCTATTACATTGTTGACTTCTGAAACATCAGATGTCATTTTTGTTTTTTATTGTTAAGAAGATTGCTTTAGAACTCAAATTCAATGAATGTGGTGTCTTTTTTTTTTTTTTTTTTGGTGGTAGTTTGAACAAAAAATCCCCAAAATTAAGGATCCACCAAGAGCCAGTGTTAAACAGAAATGTTCAAGGTAAGATTTCTAGGATTAACAATAATTTAAATTAATAATTTGAAGATGAGCACTGTTTACAACAGGATGGGATCACATATTTTAGAAATTGCTGAAATACTTCAAATATTTTAGAAAGACGATAGTTGCTCTCTTTATGGCTGTGACAAGGATTCAAATGATTATTTGATTCATCTGTGTTCACTGTGTTACTAGAAAGTTGACAAACTAGAGGGAGTTCAGAAAACAGCATAAAAGATTTGGGGGTTCCTAATTTGATAGGAAGGACAAAACAGCTGAATGTATATAAGCATGATTAAATTTAGAGCTCATATTGAGCTGGTACTAGGTAATAAGTCTTATTAGCAGTTCTGTAGTTGTCCCAGCAGTTTCTAAAGAACTAAGTTTTCATTTAAAAACAAACAAAACTTATTTATGGCCATGAAGAAACCCTTCAAAATATGAATCAATGCAAAGAGTCTTCTCTGAATCTCTATACAGAGAGAGAATCCAAGGTCAAATTAATTCCTGTAGTAATTCCATTGGTTTCCATAGAATTTGAACTAATAATTCTGAAGTGCAAATTGCTCCATTCATCTAAATAGGCTATTAAATCTGAAGCCTAATTATAATTATTTAAGATTCATAAATGCCGTTTCACTGCTCACATCACAAACAACATGGGATTCCAGGACTGTGGGTGGAACTTGAGAACCATCTCTTCCCCTTCATTCTGTTTACTGACCCATGGCTTAAGTAACTATTAAGGGAGGGGAAGGAAGAGCAGGGAATATGCTACCCTTCTTGACATATGTATGTTCTGCTTTGAGTGATGGTCCCTTTTGTATTCCACTATGGGATATGCCTGCACCCAGAGGTCAGAGGATTTGAAAGTAGTGTCCATTGGTCTGTGCACGCTCCCTAGTTCACCTCATGCCTCCAACTGAGGGGATAACGGGTTGGGTGGACCAACCGCCTTTCCAATTCCTTCTCACTGCTGCATGGTCCAGGTTGGAACCATTAGTGTCCGCAGCTTCAACTTTGTCCCACAAACAATTACTCCTGGGGAAATTCTGCACCAAAAAATTCAAAGTTCTGGTTGCAGTATTTTAAAATTCTGCATAGTTTATTTGTCAAAATAATGCAATATAATCATGCCAGTTTCAATTGTTTTGGTAATTTATTTAAATCACAATACAATGGATGGGAAGAATGGGTGTGGAGAGCATTGGAGGAAATCCCCAAACCCCGTTTGTCTAATAATAATAGCTAGGTTTTACCCTTTATTTCTAGTTATTAGTCAACAAATATATGCAGCCATATGCTCAGTATTACATCATAGGCAGCTGAAGAGCAAGTGAGGGCTGGGGAATTAAACTCACAATTTATATTGGCTACCATCTCCAGAAAAGTCAGTGGTAAACAGTTCATGGAGCACATTTTGATAGGAAATTTTTTCAGTCCAAAAATTTAGACCAGTTCTAATCACTAAAGCACAATCAGCATTTATAAGACCATATTGTTATTTACAATAATTGATGTCTCTCCCAGCACCTCCCCCGCAATACAAACACACATACACGCACTGATTTATGTCTTTGCTGGCTGCTCCAAGCTGCTGGGGAGGAGCGAGTGACTGCTCTTGCAGCTTCTCTTTGCTTCCCCTCGGAAATCATTTTGCTGCGGGGAAGCAAAGAAATCTGTGGAAAATCTGAATTCTGTGCCTGCACTGTGGTACAGAATTCCCTCAGGAGTAAACAATAAATAATTTCATTGTAAATTGTTAAGTTTTAATAGTTTATAGTTTTAGCAAATATAACAATTCTAGTAGCTTTAGCGTTAGATTAGTCTGTGGGGGTACCCACCCCACCCTGTACCCTGTTTGGGTACTATGCCCCGGACCCAGGCTTCAAACTCTGTTCTTCCTGCCCACGATCCTTCTCTGTCAGTGACAACCACCAGTGCTGCCTGTACTGCCTTGGAGAAGGTCACATTATGGTAAGGTGCAGTATCTGCCAGCTTTTCTCCAGCCATATCTGAGAGGGGTGGTAACTTTGTCCCTGTAAACACTTCATGGAGAAGGCCATGAGGCCCCAGTCCGTCCCAAGCCATGGAACCCTCCCACCTTGTACATCAGCCTGATTCAGCACGGAGTGTGCCTCCTCCTGCAAAGCTTACGTTTGGTGTGGGAGAATCCACCCTCATAGACCTCATTCCAGGGCCTACTTGGGAAGGTGGGAAACACTCTCATAAGCATGAGACTAAGTCTTCCTGAAAATCTACTTCAGAGAAGTTGAAATTAGTTGTAAGCAAGCCTAGTAGCTCAGCCCATGAGGACTTAGGATATCTTAAGGCCCTGAGGCATGACAAGAAAGCCCACAAACATTGGGTTCCATCGGTTCTGGACCGTGTCCTGTCAGTACTATCATCCACAGGTCCTCCCAAACCCCAGGATCCATCGGCACTGATGAAACCCAGTCACCATCCGATGCCACCCTCCTTGCTAGCTCCAATGATCTGGACAAGCTCAGGCCTCTCCAGTGTGAGGGGGACTCTATCTGTTGCTGCCCCACAGGACATCTTTGCTCTCCCGGTTCCAGAATCCCCTCCTCCATCAAGATTCTCCAAGGAGATAATACCTCCTGCAAGAGGATCCACTGCAGGATGGAGCTTATTACCCCTCCCATAAACTGAATACACCTGCCTTCCAATGATATCGCCTCTGGAACCGGAATCAGCCTTCTTATTCTCAGGAGACTTGGAGCTATCGGGTGAACTGCTCTTCCCTTTCCATACTTATCCTCCTCTACCAAAAAGTCCCGCATAGGCTTGGGAACAACCTTCACCTCAACTAACTCAGAACCACTGATACCCCATGCCATGGGGGCCCATGTGACCATCTGTCAACCCCTCCTACTGGCCGCATTGGGGACCTTGAGACCAGTATCCCCTGCAGAGTTGATCTGATCTGTAGGGAGTCACCGCTTGCCTTCCCTGTAAGGGAACATTTTACCTCTCAATCCAAGAGAGAAGGAAGAATACTTTGAGTCGGTTCTTCCGAAACCATCCGCATCCCCGGACACTTCCCTACCCCTGATGACTTCAGGCAGTTCCAGGACCTTCTCCACAGAGTTTCTGGCGAGCTTCAGATTCCCCTTGAGGAGATCCAGGACTCCTAGCACAAACTCTTGGATATCCTGCATGCCTCCGGACCCAGCAGAATAGCTGTCTCTGTCAATAAAGCTATTCTGGAGCCAGCTAGAATAGTTTGGCACACCCCTGCCACCTGCACTCCTGTCCCCAAAGGAGGAGGAGTATTATGTGCTGGTTAAAGGTGCAGAATTTTGGTTTTCTCACCCAGCTCCCAATTTGTTTGTGGGCCATGCCTTCTCTGAAAAGACCAGACAGAAACACCTTAGGTCTTCTTCCATGGAGAAGGGGGCAAAATGCCTGAATTTACTGGGAAGAAAGGTCTTATCATCCAGCCTGAAGGTCAGGATAGCCAGTTACCAGGCATTACTGGTTAAATACAAGTTTCTGAACTATGCCAAGTTTGCCGAGTTTACGGACAGCCTTCCACAATAGGACAGAGCTCATTTCTAAGCTATGATAGACGAAGACCAACTAATAGCCAGGGCCACCCTCCAATTGGCAGTTGATGCTGCTGCTATCTCCTCTTCAGCTATATTTACTGCCATTGCTATGTGCAGGGAGTCATGGCTCCATGCATCATGGCTTTCTTTGGAGGTCCAGAATACCATTCAGGACCTCCCCTTTGAATAGCACCTCTTCAACCAGAAGACAGATGAGTCCCTCCATACTCAGAAGGATTCTAGGGTTGCCCTCCAATCACTGGGGATATACGCACCTGATCCTAAGAGGAAGTTTCATTGTCTGTCGGCCAAATTGAGGTATATGGCTCAACACTTCTACTATCAGAGGCCCTATGAACTAACATATAAGAGAGAGAATGTTCAGAAGTCCTGCTTCCCTACCTCCTCCACAACAGGCTTGGCATCTCAGTCTCAGCCATCAGCTCGATGTTATTTTTGACAAGAGCTCGAGAGCCATGCACCACTAAGCCCACCGACTCTAGCACACCATTCAGGGTTTTTCTAGGTCTCTTTTTCAACAGCTGGAGTGCGATAACAATGGGCAAGTGGGTGCTGAATGTCATCCACTCTGGCTATGCGATAGTTTGCATCACTACTTCCCCTGAAACCCTCCTCCCCGTCCCCTTTTAAGGACCACTCTCACAAGAATTGGCTCACACAAGAGGTGGATTCCTAAATGCAGAGAGGAGCAATAGGACATATTCCTCCACAATACCAAGGGAAAGGGTTTTACTCAACCTCCTTCCTAATACCTAAAAAGAAGACCCCGGTCCCCAAGGAGGTAAGAGCTCATTCCATTATGGTGTAAGCAACGACTATAGCATCTCTTGAGGACGCACATCTCCTGGACATTTTGTAAAGTGGCCACTTTAGTAGTTCCATTCACACATTTGCAAGGCATTTTGCCCTGGTGCTGAACTCTTCTGCTGATTCCTCTTTTGGGATGGCAGTACTCCACTCAACCCTATTGTGTGCATCCTCACATCTTTCTCCTACTTAGGTACTGTTTGTCAGTCACCCGCAGTGGAGTACAATAGGGACCATCACTCGACAAAGAAGAGAAGGTTACTTACCTTTAACTGGAGGTCCTTGAAGGTGTGTGATCCCTATCTGTATTCCACTACCTGCCCTCCTTCCTCTCTGCTTCAGATCTTATCTGATTTATGGTAGAGAGAGAACCAGAGAGGCTATATGTCCACCCCACCTTTATCCTCTCAGTCGGAGGCACCAGGTGAACCAGGGCTCACGCGCTGTCCAAGAGACACGATTTGCAAATTCTCCAGCTCCAGGCGCATGGTATGCATGCATAACCCACAGTGGAATTCAGATAGGGACCACACATCTTGAAGACCCTCCACTTACAGGTAAGTAACCTCCTATTATGGAAGTTGAGCACTTCTAGCAGAGAATACAGCCTAGAGCAGTGTTTCTCAACAACCAGTCCATAGCAGCCTCCTTCCCATTCCCTGAGATTTCCCAGACATAGTTTAGACGGGCAGCAAGCCGGTCCCTGGTATAAATGTTGAGAAACTCTGCTTTAGAGCATGAGTTGTCAATCTGGGGGTTGTAACCATTCAGCCCTTCTCATATTGTTAAATGGGAGGAAGGAAATGGCTAGATTCAAGCTGCGTGGGAGGGGCATTGCAGTACGGAAAAACTTGAGCACCTCTACCCTACTTGACTGAAAAATTCTGATTAAAATCTGAATTGCGTATACCGATTACGTTTGAATGTTCGATTTGCACAGTTTTGGCATTTCTGTAATATCTCTAAAGGAGTTTGCATTTATTGCTCACAACAGATTTGACAGAGTGTAAATACTGGTGCTTTATAGTAAGGGGATAAACTTGTTTGATTAGACAGGAACCCTGGGAAATCCAAACTGTAAATATGTATTGGACAGGTTTAGTATCGATCCTCAGCATTTTATTCCCCTTAATCTTGTTCCAAAAAGAAAATTATATGAAGGAATGAGATATTCACTAAACATGTTTCATTTAGGTGGGAGTTTAGATTACTTGGAATATGAATTCCAATAATGAGAGATACATGTGTAAAGATGGATTTCTTGTGTTAGTTAAGTTGGTCATAGGAACTCTGGGAATATTTTTTTAACATTTATTTATAAATAACTCAACATCTTGTACATGTTAGATGTAAATATGGGCATGCATCAGAGAGTCTTTTAAAGTCAGCTCCTCCTAATACAGATTATTGTAAAATATTTAGGCTATTCTCTCTACATCTACAATATTAAAATAAGTTGTTCAGTATGCCTGAAGGTAGATGGTCTCCATTCCTTTTTAATTGAAGAATAGCTGTATTCAAATTTTACCTCTCTATAGTTTGACTAATGACTTCTACTGTGAAAACTTTATAATGTAAGCTGACAAATGTTCTAATAGATGGAGAATGGTTTGTAAACTGCCAGAGAAAAAATCGTCCATTGATAGTTGAGGCTGATTGGCCTCACTTATCAGTTCCATTTATCAGTTCTAGGAAGCTAAAAATAAAAGAAGAAAAAAAATTAAAGAGAAAGCATGTAAGAGAAGAAGCACTGAAGTCTGCAAAAGATAGTGTGGAAGAAAATAAAAGGGAAAATAATACATCTAAGTATGATGGTCATAAAGGTACGTGGAAGTTTAAGGTATTTTGTTGTAGAATACGTTTGTATTCTAACATATTCTATCATATAAACAAATGGATATTTTGATTAGCAAAAGTAGTAGTTTTAATGTACCCTCAGTGAATCAAATATGAGTATTATTTTAAGGAAAGGATTATAAATACTGATGTGGAGTGTCCTGTATAGCCATGTTGCTTAATTACTTGATTATTTGTATTACCGTGGTGCATAGGAGCCCTAGCCAATGCACTAAGGGAAGATGTTCAAATACTATAGTGATGAACACTATAGAAGAATCTGTATAGAACAGAATATCTGTTTACATATTTATTGTAGTGCTTACGTCCAAATGCAAATTTATTTACCAAAAATGGTGAGATAAGATGGCTGGCAAGCTTTAATTTAGAATTTAATTTACTTTTCATAGGCTTTGCTGCTAAAATTAGACAATATAGTATTAAATAAAATACTACTATGTTTCACATGAAGCAGTTTACTATTTTGTATGTACTAGCTTCCTTTTGTGGAAAAGATAGTGGATAGTTGCTTTAATTTAATTCTCCTTTGAGAATACGTGTGTAGATTCTCATGTATGGGATGAACACATGCCCTTGGTGCAATCAGAGCACAGTCTTTCCCTTCCCTGCTCCCCTTTGAGACCGTTTTTTCCCTCCAGACAGCATAGAATGAAATAGGGTTAGGAGAGTGGGGGTTAAAAATAATCCGTGGAGAATGTTCCTTAGTTTCATTCTCTGCCACCTCCCTTATCTCCCTTTTGAAACTCTCTTTAGATCTCAGATCTTCTAACTTAGCATAAATAAGTCTCTCAGTTCTTCTACCAGCTCACTTGGTCAGATTGCACCTAGTCAGATTCATCTAGATTTGAAATATGAATTTGTGATGTGTTGCTAAATGTGGACATTGAGTGTTCACAAGTAGTTCAAAAAGTTCTGAAGAGCTGTGAAACTTATGCTCTGAAGTGAGAGAGTTTCTTTGTGGCCCTTTAAGTTCTTTAAAAGGGTTGTGTAATGTATCTCCATCTGTTTAAGAGCTGCCACCTTCTTGTAGTTGGAATCCAGGGCTTGATGAACCTACATTTGAGCCTCTGTATTAGCTTTATACTATCTACCCTTTCAACCCATGGTCTTTGTACTGTAACCTCAGATAGGGGAAATCTAAGATTTACTGGCTGGTCCCCCTTATACAGTGTTTCATAAGAGTACTTCCTTCACCAAGTTTCTGACTAGGTGGTTTCCAAGTTCCATCTGAATCAATGCATAAATCTGCAGTTATTCTTTCCTGAAACCTCATTCCATGTTGGGGAAACTAGGTTACATATCTTTGGGAGCTTAGGAGTTCAGAGCTATTTAATTAGACCAAACCTGTTCATAAGCCCAGATGAAAGGTGAGGGGGTGCACTCTGTATTATTGTTCTTACAGGTGTGTCTGATCCAAAGGGTTTTAGAGTGTAAAGGGACTAAAGCATTTGTAAGATGAGCTTATCTTATGTAACATAATAAAGGCCTAATCCTTATTTAGTGGATAATTGATTAGCAGTGTATACATAGATGTATAAGCAATATCTATGTAGCTTTTGTAGGCTTGAGTAATTTAGTATAGTTGCTATGAAGTCTGTATAATCTTGTAGAGATAAAAAAAGTAAACAAAGATTCCTGGCAAAAAAATATTAACATTTGGACGTCCTATTATCGACCTTTTGGAGTGTATAAGGAAAACAAGGAAGATCCTTGTCAAATAATAGGATTGATAGTTTTGTTCTTGCTAAAAAGGGAAGCAACGTTCTATGTAACCTGTTGTGTAATTTGAAACATCATGTATGGCAATAAATAATACCAAATAGGAAAGATTTGGGGTAGCCAGTGCATAAAGGGGTGTTGATAAAAGATATGTAATATTGTGCATAAAATCATGTCATGACCTAAAGTCTCTATATCTATGACAGTCTATACTACAGTAAAACACCCATGGCAGGCCCGGGATTAGTAGAAATTCAATTAGCGGACCCTAGGTTTGTTAACCTAGAGCTTGAGTGTCTCACTGCATTATTTGGGTCCGAGTCTAATAACCCATATCCCAGATTTCCTAGCACCCTCATAAAATGTGGCCTCTCTCGCTGTTTGTTCATTCATGGTGCAATGTGGGAAAACTTGACTGTCCAGAGGACAAAGAAAATCAACCTATAGGAGGATAGTGGGTTTTTTTGACAGACTCCGGAGCATGAGTGCACTGAGGCGGTCTACACTGCAAAGCAATTGGACTCGAAACCTGGTGTCCAAGCTTGGTTCAGGCTCTGATCCTCCACCCCTGTAGGGTCTTAGGATCCTGCTCTGAGCTCTGCATTAGCGCTCTTTGTGTGTAGACCGAAGAGGGTTAGGCTTGGGCCTGAGTTTGAGCCCTGCTCTTACATTGCAGTGTAGACATGCCCTATCTGAAAATAGTCAATTCACTGACCTGCTACCTTCCACCTGATCACTGGGGTGTAGCATCTTGTATTTATGCAAATGAAACCTGGTTCTTAGCGCTAAGAACTCAGTGTACGCAGTGGTTTTGTCTGCTTTTTTTGGATTTGTGAGGTAATCTGTGGACCTATTGAATCAGTCCTGAAATATCCTTACATAGGGTATTCTCCAACAGGTCTAAGTGATCATCACCAGCATGTCTCAGATATGTATCACAGATGTGTAAGGCTGCTATCTGAAGCTCAGTTCGTACATGCACACAGCCATTACTTTAGACTTGGGTAGGTCTGGTCCCAAATTTGGGAGAGAGCACTTCAGTCTTTTTTAAAATGATCTTTAGCCAGTCTCTCATGTGGCAGTCTGTTAGAGACAGTTCTTGAAGGAGAAGGAAAGATTACTTTCTAGTGACTGTAGTTCTCACATTTGCCACCCATCTTTTCTTCATTGTCTTTTGCAAAGACTTTCAGGCAGGGATAAGGCCAAGGTTCCATATATACCGTTAAAACATAATGTTCAGATGCATGCATCCACATTGGTCACTGCTGCTCTGGAGAGTTCCATCTAGGCACGCAGGGTGCATATGCATTCCATGTGGTGGTAATTTGAAGCTAAAATTACTGGTAGTTAAAATTTTCTTTCTAATATTAATTGAGGAAGACAAATGGTTTGCGCCTTTTGTAAATCAGTTTCTGATGCATCTAAAATTCAATTACCAGTATGAGAAATTCTGTTAGTCTATAGCAAGTACAAGTAGAACCCCTTGTAGCCAAATCTGAGTTCCAGTTCACACGATAGACATTTAAAAAATGTAATAAAGTTGATCTATAGTTTGGGGTTGATTCTGTTTTGCAGTTCTAAACTGACATAACAATCTTGCTTTATTTTGTTATAGGTTCTGTTCAGAGGTTCTTATTTGCTAGTGATAGAGTCCTGCAGCATATTTTGCAGAACATTGAACAGATAAAAACTGGTGTACATGACACTTCCAAACTTCTAAGTGAACTACTTTCTTGGTGGGTAATAAGCGAGGAGGATTACAGCATGTGTTCTACAAGTAGCAGTACATCAAATGAAGTGATGGAGCAGCTCATAAGTCATTTAATTCAGAAGAAGAATAGAGTAAACACAAGAATTTTTGTCCATGTGCTGAGTGAGCTTGAAGAAGTGGATCCCAAATTACATGAGTGGATAAAAGATCTTAACAGTTTTGGTAGGTCATACTTCATATAACTGTAAGATGACTTAATTTGCAGATGAAATTATAAAATTAAGCATGCTTTCCACCTTCCTTTTTCTCCATTTACTGGAAAGTAAGTCTGTAGTATGCTATCATGAGGTGCCATGTTTATCTCTGGTTTCACATGGAATTTGTTCAGTTTACAAATTAAACGATGGCTAAAAGATCCCTAGTAGCCTGCTCTGCATTCTTAACCAAGGATCTTAAAGTCAAGCTTTGTTCTTTCTGACTTGTGGTGTAATCCTCAATCATATATTCTGCGGCAGAAATTCTGCCTTCAGTTACACCTAGGCAACCCCACTTGGCTCTGCAGTGCCGTCAAAAGCACTAAAAGAACCTGTCACTGAAGTGGTAAGATGTTTTCTTAATGCAAACAAGATGCATCTGAGTAGTAAAGTGGCATTTTAAGTCACTTTCCAGAGTAGCATTGCTATTTTAAGTATTGCACTTCATAGAATTAAACACTGTTCTGTCTATAGCTAATTAAGTTCCTAAAATGAAGGTGGTTTAAATGGCAGATACATTGATTTGAAATATTGGACTCTTTGCAACTGATTTGTATGGGACTTTGCCAGTAGGAGAGGATCAGATGTGAAGAATCCATCTCTTTAAAATCCAGAAAGGAGAAGGCAGTCTATAAAATAGGGATAAATCTAAACATTTTCTACAAAGTAACTATTTATTATCTTGGCCATAGAAATTGGAATGCTAATCTTCTGTTTAGCTGACTACAGTTTGAAGAAGTCAGCTTCTAATCTTTTTGGTAATGTTGTCCTGCTATAGAGCTTTAATTGGTTTATTGTTTGATTAAAATGTAGGGTGTATGTTACAAGTAAAGTGCGGTAAGATATGTAATCAATGCCAAAAACGGGATAAAATCAGTTTTTAAAAATTGGATTCCATTACCTGCACTTCGACAGGCAATTGACACATTTATGAAATTGATAGTAGAGTAAAAAAATTGATTTTTTTGGAACCTGTTCTGATTGTTTGCACATTTCAAGGCTACAGTATATATCTTCAATTTTGGCAACGTTACATCTGGTTTTGGAGGAAACTGTTCTGTAGCAGATGTCAAACACTCAGCCCTAAATTGGAATAACCGAAGTCCTAAATTGAATATATTAACTGATGTTAACTTTTTTCATTTCAGGTTTGGAAGCCACAAAGATCTTTTTCTCTCGTTATGGAGATATTGTTAAAGAGCTTGACCTTAGCTTTATAACCTTTCTATGGAATGAGAAGTATGGCAGTAAATTAGGCAGTGTGTTGACCAGCTTTGAAGATAATGAAATACTTAAGTGTTTCTATGAAGCATCACTGAATGAAACTCGATGTGTAATATGGCTATTAGAGGATAATAGAGAGAAATTTCCATCTCTGCATCAAGCTTTAGATGAATTCTTCGATAAAATGGGTAAATGTATACAGCTTATTTCCTTTATAAGTGCCCTCTTGTGCCTGCCTTTACTCTGCATCTATGTTATTGTGGATTATCCTAGGAAAGTGGTGACACTGTAATTTAAATGTTGCAATCTTGGGATAGTATTAGCCTCTCCGATAAATTGCATATTGGATCTTCTGAGTTCCATATTGAAGACTGAACAGTCTAAAGAGACAGGAGCATGTGAAAAAGAACGCAGCTAGTACAATTCAGAGTTATTTAAATAAAATGAAACTAATAATTAGCATTATTTATATTGTAATGCTGTCCTGTAGTAGCTTCAATTATGAACAGCTATTTTTAAGGGATTACTTTGATTCCCGATGATAAATGTTATTAAAATGTTTGGTTATGCATATGTAAAGATTTTACCCATGTATTTCAAAAATTGGAAATACAAAATGCAGCGTACAGCAGGTTTTACTTTGACTTGTTTAGAACTTAGAATTTTTATCTGCTGCAGTTATCAAGGCTGTGTGAGAATGAGAGATACCATGTTCCACTTTTAGGTCCCAATCCTACAAAGACATATGCAGGGGCTTACCCTTAATTATATATATAGTTACAGTAAAACCAGTGCTTAACTCTAACCATGTGCATGTGTCTTAGCAGGAATGAAATTTTAGAGAATAACTTTTTTTATTCTGGGGGATATTTTAAAGATTAAAAATTTTTATCCCCAAAATCTCATAATTTACAGAATCTAATATTTTGTGTACTATACAGCTTTCTTTTTTTAATTAATTTAATATTTTTCTTTCAATAGATGTTCCTTGCATTATATTAAAGAAGCAGGAAAATGAAGAAATTTCTGTAAGTTTTTTAAATAATTAATTGAAAAATGAATAAATACATGCTCAACAGTAAACCATCACAGTGGACACAAAGTATAATGAAGATGCATGCTCACTTCCTGTTTTTTAAGGGGACTTGCAAAATAGAAAGTGAAAATGGTATACTTCTAGTTTTTGTTTTGTTTTGAAGGCCTGAAAGGTTTGCAAAACAATCTGCAGTTAGAAAAAAGGAGAAGTATTGTGAATATCAAGTCTTCCTTGGTTTTTGAAGCAGCACTCCTTAGAAGACTGGAGAATAAGTATGGGAGCTTTCTCAGCTCTCAATTATGGAGTTGGGGGAGATTTGGAATCTTTGAATAGACAGATTTTCTCCAAGTGTCCATCATGAGATTGAATTAAATAGATATTAACAAAACTGTGAAACAGTCAGGCTAATGATCCTTTTTCTCTTTCATTTGCTCAGGTTTTAGTCTTTTGTCACTGTGATGACATCCTATAGTTCTGCATTCATAAATGATTGAAGCAAGACCCCAATATTTGTAATTTAAAAAACAAGCATAAAAAACCTTTAACAGGAATTGGGGAGACTGGGCTGGCGGGTGGGGGTGGAAGGTGAGTTTAAAGCCTTAACGAAGTGAACAAAGAACTTTTGTTTTTTTTCTTTTCTTCCTTTTTTTTTTTTTTTTTTTTTAAATCTTTCAGCACAGCATTACATTTGCTTGCATTTTGCCAAACAATTTTTCTTCTGTTTTCTCTTTATTGGGGGTGGGGAGGAATCCAGCTATCTATGACTTTGTTTTACAAGGAAAAATGTGACTTGGCAAATGTAATTCTCCCCCCCCCCATTTATTTAGTTTGCTAGAGGGCTTTAGAAACAGTACTTAATACTAATGTGTGGTTTCGATGTGAAAAGTATCACTGTAAAAATAGCATGGTGGTGGTGGGTCAGATAAATTTACCACTTTACGGGTAAAAGACAGTTGTTGGATTTTTGTTTTTGTTTTTGTTTTTTTTCTTTCTAACTGCCAACTTTGAATCCGAAATTGAACTGAGGGTCTTTTTGCATGTGTGTTATTTGTAGTAACATTGACAACAATCAGCATTAACTCTGACCACTTCACGTAGTATACACTTCAAAATAGTAAGTGACAGGGAAAGAACCCAACTTGACTATCAGATCTTAAGTTGAGCTTGCATAATTGCAAAAATTATTTTTTATTAAGAACCTCAGCATATTTGCTCAGGTCATTTGAGACAAACTGAGAACTACACATTGACATTTTTACAGTCACTTCTCAGAGTACAACTATGATTTTAAAAAAATACTTAAAGCCTTCTTTGCTGTCCATCATTCTGAATCATACCTTACTAGTTTGCTACCATACAACTTTAGTAATATCTTTGTACCAAGTGGAATAACAGAATCTGCATTTGTCAATGGTGCTCATGTGTTTGAAGCATTCTGGTTGAAAATGTGTCTATTCTGCTTACTAATTAGTCCACCTATGCACTACAATTGACTTCTGATACACAGAATGGGTGTTTTGACAAGGTTAATTAATGCAATTGTCAATGGAATGTAGAACCATGTGCTATCTTCCAGTTTCAGGGAAATATAAACGTTGTTGTATTAAAATATTTGTGTTTTTGGTGTATTATTTATATACAAAAGTAAGCTAATGACATAAGATCACTACAGTTTGCCACAAATAATTGTTGTCGTTGGAAACTAGACATCAATGTTAAACATAAATTGAGAAGACAAATATCTTATTAGAGAAAAATTGGAGAGGAAATAATCTTTCAGTCAGTTCAGTTCACAGTTCCTGTTAACAATATGTGAAGATAATTCCTAATTCCCTCCTTCGCTTATTACATAGAAGTATGTTTCATGTGAACAAGATGGTCAACAGTTGCCCTCTTTCTTATGCTTATTCCCTACATGAAGTTGTGGTGTTTGTGACATCACAGTGTACGGTTACAGAAGTTGTCACAGAACAGAATCATTGCTTCATGTGGGGAACAAGGAGCAGAAACAGAAAAATTGTCAATTCTCTTTTTAAAACCCATGTTCCCTATAATAAAAGTGGAGAATGAGGAAAACACAGAATTCATGTGAGTGGAACAGTCTAAATACAAGACTTGCCAAATGATTTTTCCATGTGGGTTTCCAGAACTGGGGGGGAGGGGGGGAAAACCACTGCTTGTTATATTCTGTAAATTATTATTCCAAACAATAGGAGAGTTTTAATTGAAGAACTTTGTGTGTCAGTGTAAGAAACACATGGTAACTTCTCCTGAATGAGTAGCTATTGACTTTATATTTCTGTTTTAGACTAATGGTATCAAAGTTAAAAACAAAAATAGGAAGAAGAAGACAAAAGAATCAAGGGTATGTAATAATTGTATTGAATAGAAATAAGCATTTTTTACTAAAAATTGGAATTTGAAGTATTTAAAAATCTAAAACTGGGTATTTTCCAAAAGAGCATGTTGAGAAATATTCTTCAAGTTAAGTTAAAGAGAAGTCCCTAGATAGAAAATGTTACTAAAGTACAGTTAATGTTGTAGGTAGCAATTAAAGTAGTATTCAAAATGTGTAGTAACAGAAAGCAAAAGGCAATATAGACATAGTTTCACAAACAACCATGGTTCTGACCACATCAGCATTTCCAACAATTTCCTTGCAGCGTACTGATCCAAACTTCAATACAGGAGTGTGGGGGGAAGGGGAGGAGGAATTCAGTACCGTAGAGATAGAGAACACAATCTACTGTGATTACTTCAGTGCTGAAATAGACTTTTTGGCTCCAGTTCACACTGGAAATACAGATCAGATTTGGCACAGGAGCTTTTATCAGTCCAACAGCTTCGTGTACCATAATCAACAGAGGTGAATGTGACCGGGACTGTGAGGAAGATCCACATTGTGAGAAGGTGTATCTGTAACAATATTTACATAGGGAAAGTCTTCCTCTTGTTCTTCTGATTGTGTTTATGGGACATGTTAGTAACTGAAAAAGCAGAAAGTAGGCCCTTAAAAGCTCAGAGGGGAAAAAACAAATCCATTACTAGATACCCTGTCAAATATTGGTTAATAGATAACTAAGGAATAATGTCCTGTTTCTGACTTCTGTGCTGTGGAAACTGTTACCTGTCTGTCCTTAGTTCTGCTTTTCAGGGACTGAATTTAGTGAAGATACATTGCTAAGAAGGAGCCTCAAAAAGAATTTTCTTTGTTTTCAGCTGACTTTGAAACTGTAGTAAAATAGAAGTTAAAAATCTTTCACTTATTATTAGTATTAGATAGGGTACTTCTAAAGTTATAGATATGTGAAGTTAATGAAAATTGTTCTTAATGACAAAGCAAAAAAAATGAAACTTAGGAGTGAATGATAAAAGTAGGTAAAATTATTTAACTTAAAAGGTAACAAATGTAAAGGAGCAAGTTAACAGAAAAAGCCTGTTGAGGCACAGAATATAAATCAAATAAATACTTTGGTCCCAACTCTCTAAAATTTGGTCCCAATTTGGTCCCAATTCTCAGTGGGAATTTTCCTAATGCATGAAATTAAGTGCCTAAATATTTGTAGAATAGGGACCATAGATTACATTTGAGAGTAAATGAAAAGATAGAAAAATGTCATAGGATTTAGATGAACAAAGAGTGAAAAGTCATTTGGGGCTGAATGTCCCTTTCCTGCTTTATACAACTAGTTCTGAAGAACAGACGATCATTTAATTCTGGAAGGATTTTTGGGCAGGCTTAATCAGAGTCCTCTAGCTTTTGTTGTAATCACAGTGGTTAAATTTCATAATTCATTATAGGGCATCTGAATACATGTCAAACTAAAACAGGATTTGATACAAATAAGTCACTTACATTCCTGATGGTGGATCACTATCTTGTAGATACTTGAATTTTATATACTGTGGCAAAGTAAAAAATTGTAATTTTTTTTAATTTAGCCTATTTTAGTACTATCTGGCGGGGTTGGTGCAGTAACCCGAGAAGAAGACAGTATATTTCCAGAAGAAAATACCTTGTGAGTACCAGCAAACAGCTTTATTATTGTTTTTGTATAGCACCCCAGAGTGTGCTGTTTTACACAACGAGGAAAAGATACAGTCCCTGCTCGGAAGGATTTATACCATAAACAGATATCAGACCAAAAAATCTATCAAGATGAAAGTTGAGGTTGAGGGTACTTATCAGTAATTTAAGGGTAAAAAAAGTCTTTACAAAAGCTTTGTAGTTAGCCTAAAAAAAAAGAATGCTGACACCAAGAAATTCAGACTCTCAGAGTGTTGCGTAGGGGTACCAAGCCACTCTTAACATTACTATTAAAAAATTTAAAATTAGTTTAATCAAATAATCTTGGGTCCTGTGCATTAGTCAATTGGATGAATCCAATAAATCAAGGTCTGTTTTTTGTTTTGTTTAAATCATAAGATTTCTCTTCCCAACAGAAGTTTTATGAATCCTGGTGAGCCTTTCATAATTCCAGAATATCTTCGTGATCAAGTGGAAGAATTTGAAGCTCTGTATGACAATGTTTCAGACAGTAACAATTATCAGAGACTTTTGGATAATAACCCAGACCCAACATGTGAAAGTTTATATGAGTAGGTGTAAACTTCTCTGTTCAGTCATTTCAAATATTTGTCCTTTTTTTTTAAAGAAAAAAAATTGGGTGAATTTTCCATCTTATATGAAGATAAATTCTGCATCATCCATTTGAGATTTAATCTACAGTATTTTCTGAAGGAAGAAATGCTGAACCGGTAGACATGAATAAAACATCCTAAAATCTAAATTTAGAGTGTAATTGATAATAGCTAATACCTCAGACTTTTGAAGAATACAAATAAATGCTGATGTAAGGGAACAAGAAATTCCATCAAAGGGAAAGCTGGAGGTTGTTCCTGGTAGATTGACAGCCTTGGAGGCAGAATTGATCTGTTTTGCTGATACAGCATCTGTTCTAACATCCTCCTCCTCTCATATGCTTCATCTTTGAGTTAAAACCTCCTCAGACGTTCTTGTTAAACCCTGGATTTGTGCTGGAAATGGCCCACCTTGATTATCATACACATTGTAAGGAGAGTGGTCACTTTAGATAAGCTATTACCAACAGGAGAGTGGGTTTGTGTGGGGGGGGAGGGGGAGAGAAAACCTGGATTTGTGCTGGAAATGGCCCAACTTGATTATCATACATTGTATCATACATCATCATTGTAAGGAGAGTGATCACTTCAGATAAGCTATTACCAGTAGGAGAGTGGGGTGGGGGGAGGTATTTTTTCATGCTTTGTGTGTATAAAAAGATCTTCTACACTTTCCACAGTATGCATCCGATGAAGTGAGCTGTAGCTCACAAAAACTTATGCTCAAATAAATTGGTTAGTCTCTAAGGTGCCACAAGTACTCCTTTTCTTTTTGCGAATACAGAGTAACACGACTGTTACTCTGAAATACATAAAAATTGTGGTGGTATTGGGTTTGATGTGGACATGAGTCTGCTGGGAACTGAACAGAGATGACCAGTTTTATTTCACAGAGGCCACGAGATAGCTGGCAGTTGGTAATACTTGATTTCTATGAACCCTTGGTTAAGACTGAACAAGTGACTTAGAAGTGGAAGATTTTGATACTATTACTAATTTCCTGAGATGTCTGTCTCTGTTGTTGGCACACGAACTTACATTTAAATCTCATTTGCTTTACTATAAAAATGGCAGCTGTGTCATCAAGGAATAATTTACAGGGATTGGAATGGACACACACTTTCCTTATTTAGTATTTCCAGCAGAAATTAAAACTACAGTGAGATTAGTTGACTATGTCTCACACTGATGTTGTCAACTTTTATTGTTTCTCCCTTTCATGTTCACTTGACTTGGCCTCACTTAAAATAGCTATCTTAGTTTCTATTTAATATCACCCCAATGTTTTCTATAGTGACACTTTGTCTAGGTTGTTTGGTTTTATTGTTTCCTATTTATATTTCCAGTGACTTGTTTTTAACATCCATGTACTTCAGCTAACTACATTATGTACTATCTTTTCCTTGCTAATGCTTCAGATAAAGTATATAACACTAGCTTCTCTTTGAGAAATAAAGTGTTAATTGTGAGATTCTGGTTTGCAGCTTATTACAGTAAGTCATCATCTTAGCTCTTGCCTCTGGCCATCTCCTTTTTATATTGGCCTTGTGTTTGGAGAAGTTCATTTGAGTCACAGTTGTAGAAGAGGTATAGAGAGCCAATATCTAGAATTAGTAGGCATTTCTCAATGTGTTTTTTTTTCTGAAAAAAAAATCGATTTCAAAAGTTTCTTAATACATTACTAATACTATTTGTCTTTGTAGAAATTACTGTTAAAACAGTAATGTAAATATCAAGTATGACTTAAAAGTGAAATGAAAAATGTTTGGATTAATGAGTATAACTGTTTGTTTTTTTTCGAGATATTTCTCTCAGATCTTGGAGGAACATGGTCCCATGGAAATTGATGATAAATTGTTAGTTGGAGAATATGAACATTTCCCTGCAGAAGCCCGTAAGATTGTGGAAGATGCAGGTGGTCTGAAACCTTTCCTTCTGGAATCCCTTCATTTTGTTATGATGGATGATCTTATTGGCTTGATGAAGCATGCAGTTCTGCTTAAGGAAAATACGGAGACTGAAGAAGATACTAGAAGTGAAGAGAAAAATCGCATAGCCTGTCAAAATATTCCTGGAAATTCCAAGAGCAAACTACAGTTAAACCCAGCTGCTAAAGAATTCAAACCAGTGTCTTATATTAAACCTTATATGCCAATTTCTACTAATACTACAGTAGAAAACTGTGAAACTCCAGATTATTCAGTCACGGGATATTCTTCACATATTTCTTATATTTCAATGCATTCTCTCCCTAGTCAGAGTATTGATACCATAGAAGGACCACTATCTTTTTCAAATGTATTGCTGCACTCCTCTATTTCTGATAATCATGATATACCTCTGACTAAGGTTTCCTCAGGTTATGAAAATGAAAGAACGTTCTCAATGATTTGTCAAATGCCTCCTATTCCAGATGTTACTGGGCAACCTAGTTATATATATGCTGATTATGAAGCTCCTCTTGATATTGATAAAACAATAATATCAGACAGAGAGTACATATCTGGCAATCATATACCAAGTCAAATACAAACATACCCGGACCCTCAGTATGTATTGGTGAAGTCAGACTACAGCTCTTATGAAGATAATCTTGACCAGGGTATGAGCAGTATTAAGGAAGTTAAATATGATACATCTGCTGTTAAGATGGAATTTGAGAATAAAAATACACCTGTAGTGAAAAGCATTCCACTTACAAGGATGATAGCTATTCAGGTAAGAAATTAAAAGGAAGAGAATCTTTTAAGGATCTTTGACTAGTAATGCATTAAATTTCCTTTCCTGTTCTTACTTGATAAATAGAACACTTAATTCTCTAGGGCTGTCAGTGCAGACACAACCACTTTTTGCAGCTCATTCACATTTGTCCCTTTAATACTTTAAAGGGACATCGAGTTTTTTTTAATGCCTAAAATTTACACTAACGGGGAGGAGTTACACAAGTCAGTACAAAATTTATCTTATAGGTTGGGGAAGGTTCTTGTTCTTTAAGGTTCTTGTTCTTTAACTTGCTTTTTATTTCAGTGGTTGTTTAAATTGATACGTAATAAATGAGACATTAACACAGTGGACTAGTAAATACATAGATATTCTGAAATATTGAATTTACTGTACATTAACGTAAGATGACAATTTAAATGTCTATGTATTTTAAACTATTTTATAAAATACAGCTAAGACTAAATTTGACTTATTGTTTTGGGATCCAGTCCTGCAGATACTAACAAGCATTGTACTTTAAGCTAAGTGTTTGCGGGATTGGCCTCTTTATGGCTCCTCAGCACCACTTCAATAACGTTTTCACAATTATATTTATATCATTTGGTTATGTTAGTGCAAAAAGGCTGATATTTGTATAGGAATGAGAAGGTAGTATACAAATTGTGGGTTTGCCTATTTTTCATAAATAACTTAAATAAAAATGTGCCTTCATCTCTCTTCAAACCAAAGGGAAGAAAATCAGATTGTTCTCCCTGGTTTTTCCATTTGGAAAACAGTTTTCAAATTAACACCTGCATATAATGAAACACTTACAAAAAAGAACCCCTCATGTGCCTAATATTTATATATCTTTTCAGTGGTGCCATATTTAAGTCTTGCAAGATCAGCAGAAGTAAACTTTTAAGACTTTTGGTACAGTGGGAAATGCAACTGCATCATACTTTTAGTAACTATTGTCTCAATATTAGGGATTTCTTAGGGACTCTGAAAGTTAATGGAGATAAAACAAAGAAAAGAAAACCCAAACATTTGTTGCTTCAAATAAGCATTTGAAAAAAAACTTCCAAATAAAATTTGCATGTCGGAAACTACTGCAGGTAGTAGACATCTCACCTGGAAACATGACCTCATTAGTGGAACAGGCAATGTTTGAAGTCCAGTGTCAGATTAATAAAGTACTATTAAAGCAATATAACAATTTTTATAGCTTGCTGATGTTGAATTCCATTATCGCCACTGTCCCTAATGAGGCTAACTTTTTTAGAGCTGTGTGTGCTACAGATTATCAAATGCAAATTTATAATTAAACTGTATTTTCAGGCATTACACATTATTCATGGTAATAATTTGTTTTTTGAACTCTGAGAGTGGTATTTTCAAAGCATTCAGTGTTGGCCTAACTCTGTTCTCATCAAAGTCCATGGTAAAACTCCCTCTGCCTTCAGTAAGAGCTGGAGGCCAGTCATAAACACTTTTGAAAATCCTACCCTGAGCTTTCGGAGAAACTCTGCTTGCTCACTCAAGCTTCTTTTTAAGGAATCTGAGGGAAGGGGTTGCTCTTTAAACATAATATGAATATCTGTCTGTCTGTTGACCTGAGTGGAGAAAGTTCAACCAAATATCATGCATTCACTTACACATGCAGCCATTTTAGGGAACTCATTTACAATATTCACAAAAAGAAAAGGAGTACTTGTGGCACCTTAGAGACTAACCAATTTATTTGAGCATGAGCTTTCGTGAGCTACAGCTCACTTCATCGGATGCATACCATGGAAACTGCAGCAGACATTATGGTTAGTCTCTAAGGTGCCACAAGTACTCCTTTTCTTTTTGCGAATACAGACTAACACGGCTGTTAATCTGAAACCTGTCATTTACAATATTGTTATCCTCAAGATGGTTCCTTCAAGTCTGGTAAATGGGAACTACTCAAGAGCTAAGAGAGGTGTTAATGTGGCTTTAAGTTAGGCCCATCTACACTGCAAAACTTTTAAGGGACTGGTTGCAAGTGTAGATGGGATATAATTTTTTTTTAATTTAAATAACTAGTGGTTTTTTGTATTCTAGGTAAATCAGGAATTAGCAGATAGGGATGCTAATACCATGCCTTTTTATCCATTTGAAACTCAACAAGTAAGTACATGTATTTTTATTTAGCAAATATTTTGAAAGCCTTTGCTAATTAGATAAGGAAGAATTAAGGTTCCAACGAGAAGTGCATAGTGTCATTTAATTTAGTATCTCGCTAATAAAACTCAACAAATTAGTCACTTTAGTAGTAAAACTTAAAAATCTATCATTATAGGATTTTTTTTTGTTTGTGGGACGAGTGCTTAAATCACCGAAACTACTTCCAAACTATTAAAACATTCCGTTTGTATAGATCAAGAGGAGCTTGAGATAAAAAGCATCCCGTAAAAGTTTAGTAGTGAATCTGGCTGAAAATGACAGAGAATTTTAGTGACCTTTGGGGTTTGTTTGGTTTTTTTTTTCCCCCCAGCCATAGTGTTAGGACCTGCTTTTTAGTATGTCATAGTGTCGGATTCATAGAGTTTTAATGAAAAAGAAGTGGCAGTTTTGGAACTCAGGTTCTCTAGTTGCCCAACCATTAGAGTCCGTTTCAGTGGTGAATTTTGTAATTCTTCCTTTCCAACAGTTCTGAGCATTGATTACATCCCTCCATTCTGGGATATAGAAGAATCAAGTTGATAGGATCACATCAAGGGGGGAACAGACCTTCCAAGTGTTCATGCTAGTTCAGTGCTGAATCAGTATTTGTTTCTTGAGTTGAATTCAAAATCTTTTAAACATTTTATCAACAAAGTTCTCTGAGATCTTGGACCATAGTTCACATTAATCTTTTCCTATTAATGTATTGTGGACTCATGTTGTTCTCTAGGATACTGAGTTCTATAACAAAAGTTCTTTCATAACCTAAATTTCAGGGAGATATTTTACGTATGGAAAAAGAGCATCAGGTATTACAAGAGCAACTTAAGGAAGCAAAGGAAAAATATGAACAGTTACAGTGCCGAAGCTCAGACGAGACGAGTGTTTTGGAAGAGCAGTTAAAAAAAAGAGTTGAAGAAAACAAGGTAAAATTTTTACGCATACCCCAATGTAGGGTAACAGATATAGAGCAATTGGAATTATTTAAAAAACCCTCTTCGTTTTAGACAGCTTATTGATCAATAATGCACTTGAGATGTAAGTGGTAATCATCACAATAAAGCTTAGCTTTAACAACAGAATGCGTTTTTCACTTGTTCTGAGTAGCCCTGTTTATTTTCATCTGAATGTGAATCAAACACTGGCTGGAACACGTGTTCTAATCAGCATGCATTTGCTAGGAGGTGTATAAATCCAAAAAAACCCCCACAACTTACTCTAGTAATTTTTAAAAGAAATGTCTTTAAGAAGCTACATTTTCTTAAATATTTTCTGCCTCTAGATTACACAAAGAGAGCTGGATTGGTTTCACCAAGATTTAGAAATGGAAGTTAAGAAATGGCAACAAGAAAAAAAAGAAAACCAAGAGAAATTAAAAGCAACAAAGAATACATCCAAAAAACTTGCAGATACCAATGAGATGTAAGGGACCCTTTTAAAAACTGATGCACATTGCTTTTTGTTTGCATGATTTTAGAAATGGGAACAGCAATATAAGTACTTGAAATATTAGTTGGCTAGAAATAAACCTTAGATATTGATTCTGTATATTACAACTGAATGGCAGAATAATTTATATTATTGTTCTGACGATAAAAATCTACAAAATTGGTGATGGTTGGTAGCTGGGTAACAGGTATGAAGTGAGAATACATGCGACCAGACTTGTTTTCTTAGGGTGTGACACCTTAAAAATCACATACCTTATTCTGTGATTAGCCCTACTGAAAATGATAGGTCTGCGTGCAGAATAATTTACATAACCAGGTTACAGAATACCTTGTTTCCCATCTCAGACTACCATCTTCAGTATTGTGTTTTCCCTTTGCACTTCCTTGAGCACCCCCTAATTTTCCACTGCTTTTGAACTTTTCTTCTCTTCCCTCACCATCACTGATTCCATATTGTATTCCCTCAACTCCTATGCTCCTCCTCCATTCCCACTACACAGTCATCCCAGCCAGATCCCAGCTGTAGCTCACACTTCAGATTCACTTTCTGTGTTCATTCTGCCATGCAACAGAACATTTCTGGGGCAATCCAAAGACAACATTGATTTCCTCCTGCTTTGATTCTGCCATTTCTTGATATAGTTACACCTGACTTCATGCTATCGTTGCATCCAAGTAGCATGTAGTTTTGATATTCGATTCAGAAGTAGTGATTTTGCAGTTCAGTGTGAAACTACAAGTGTTTCCTTATGCCTACTGTGTTTTTATCCTGTCCTATAAAACAGAAGCCTGAAAGGAATCTCTATGGAACTGGGATCCTTATTATTAAGGGTGCACATCCCTTACATGGGCTCCTATCATCCCCATGCTGTGAGGTTTCTTGGCAAAAGGGCTCTCTGGCTGTGGATGAGAGGGCATTAACTAAATCAACTCCTCTCCACCCACCCAACTCAGTGAGCACTGGCAATAGTAGCAAATAAGAAATTTTCAAACTAGTGATGTATTGGATGAGTTGTTGAGGGTTGGTTGTGGTTTTATAATAATTCATTGTGCTTTCCAACAATCATCTTAACACTTCATAAATACTGACTAAGTCATCTGGTTTTTAGACGTCTTTCAGGTAGGTGTTGGATCACTGAACTTGCGTTAAGGTAGATGCATATCTGCTTAAACATGCTTGCTTTTTTTTTTTTTTTGTAGGTAAACACATTCAGTATTGCTTTCTTCTAACTTGCAAAACATATACTGAAACTGGTTTAGTGATATATCCCTGATTGGCTTTGACATCTTCCTGTAATTTTATTGTTCTCTATTTACATAGACCACCAACCTCAGGAGACTTTGAACCTTGGATGTTTTGCAGTGTTTTCTTTTTGCATATTTATCGATTAATTTTGTCTTATTTTGTCTTGCTAGATGGGTTGGGTCACATCTTGAAATAATCTTAAATAACATTCAAATTACAAATTCACAGTGCTGATATAGCAGAAAGCAAATTTGTGGACTTAAGAGATTAAATCCTAAATGAACTACCTACAAAACTATAAATCAAATGCATAGACTTATTTGTCAACTAAGGTTATAGAAGATTGTATTGTGGTTGCTGAGTAAACATTTTTCAAGCCAGACTTAATAGATTTCCTTTTTTATGATGCACGTAGATACTTGAGGAACATTGATGAGAAGGACAAGCAATATACAGTGTATTTGGATAAATTCCTGGAGATCAGGTAATTTTTTTTTTTTTAAGTGCTGCTGTGGTACAGCAGGGGGAGCTCACATACTGGTTCTAGTTATAGCAATCCTGTAGCCTTGCTCTCAGGGCTTGTCTACACTGGCAATTTACAGCCCTGCAACAACTTTAGGGGGTGTGAGAAAACAGCCCCCGAGCGCAGCAAGTTTCAGCGCTATAAAGCGCCAGTGTAGACAGTGCACGAGCGCTGGGACCTATGCCCCTCGTTGAGGTGGTTTTTTTAGCGCACTGGGAGAGCTTTAGAATTGCCAGTGTAGACTAGCCCTTAGTTTTTTAGTCTACAAGTGGTAGGTTTAGAATTATTCATATAGAATTATCATTCAAGTGTATCTGCCCCACCGTATTTAAGATGAGTTAGCACTGTCCTATAATTAGTCGAATATCCATGTCTACATGTACTGTACATAATGTTAGCAGTGATGTATATTTTTATAGAAGAGGAAACAAATGTCTGTTGTAGAGTTTTTGGAATATAGTTCAAATGTAGATGGCATCCCAGTATTCTTTTTGACATCTTCATTTTTATTTTATTTTATTTTACTTCACAGTAATAAATTTGCCAATGAAAAAGTACAACTGGAGGAGCTAAATAAAAAGAGCAAAGATAATTACCAGGAGTGTATTAAAAGAGCTGTTGCAGCAGAGGTAAAATGTGCTACACTAGAACCTTGCTCCTTTGCATTTCACCAATCCCCACAAAAAAGGTTGATCTGCCCACTTTTCAGCATAGTTTTAATAGAGAGATCTGGTGAGGTCTCATCTTAATGATGACTTCGTCACTGTTACAAAATCACCCACACAACATTTAATAGTATGCTTAGAAGTATTAACATAAATAATTAAAACTATACTTGCTCAATCAGCAAAGTATGTTTTGTGATGCGCTATCCTGGATATTTTTGTTCACTTCGTTGCTAATTCACCAAGGGTCTCTGAGACACTGCAACTTAGCAAGGTTCTATTGTATTTGTTCTGTGTATATATTTTTAGAAGAGGTTGGATGTTTGGGTCAATGTGATATATTGCCAGAAAAAATTTAAAAAGTTAAGTCTCCTATTAAAAGGTAATTGCAATTAAAGAATGTTTTATCCCTTTGACATGCACATAGTTTCCATTAGTGGGAATTACTCACAAAAAAGAATTTATCCTTTTTATTATTAAAAAATTACTGATCTTGAATAGGAATATCGGCACATCTATTTCTAGTAGAATTAGAATGCACAGATCCCTTTGAAAAGGAGTACTTGTGGCACCTTAGAGACTAACCAATTTATTAGAGCATAAGCTTTCGTGAGCTACAGCTCACTTCATCAGATGCATATCGTGGAAACTGCAGCAGACTTTATATATACACAGAGAATATGAACCAATACCTCCTCCCACCCCACTGTCCTGCTGGTAATAGCTTATCTAAAGTGATCATCAGGTGGGCCATTTCCAGCACAAATCCAGGTTTTCTCACCCTCCACCCCCCCACACAAATTCACTCTCCTGCTGGTGATAGCCCATCCAAAGTGACAACTCTTTACACAATGTGCATGACAATCAAGTTGGGCTATTTCCTGCACAAATCCAGGTTTTCTCACATTCCCCCCACCCCCATACACACACAAACTCACTCTCCTGCTGGTAATAGCTCATCCAAACTGACCACTCTTCAAGTTTAAATCCAAGTTAAACCAGAACATCTGGGGGGGGGGGGGTAGGAAACAACAAGAGGAAACAGGCTACCTTGCATAATGACTTAGCCACTCCAAGTCTCTATTTAAGCCTAAATTAATAGTATCCAATTTGCAAATGAATTCCAATTCAGCAGTTTCTCGCTGGAGTCTGGATTTGAAGTTTTTTTGTTTTAAGATAGCGACCTTCATGTCTGTGATTGCGTGACCAGAGAGATTGAAGTGTTCTCCGACTGGTTTATGAATGTTATAATTCTTGACATCTGATTTGTGTCCATTTATTCTTTTACGTAGAGACTGTCCAGTTTGACCAATGTACATGGCAGAGGGGCATTGCTGGCACATGATGGCATATATCACATTGGTGGATGTGCAGGTGAACGAGCCTCTGATAGTGTGGCTGATGTTATTAGGCCCTGTGATGGTGTCCCCTGAATAGATATGTGGGCACAATTGGCAACGGGCTTTGTGGCAAGGATAAGTTCCTGGGTTAGTGGTTCTGTTGTGTGGTATGTGGTTGTTGGTGAGTATTTGCTTCAGGTTGCGGGGCTGTCTGTAGGCAAGGACTGGCCTGTCTCCCAAGATTTGTGAGAGTGTTGGGTCATCCTTTAGGATAGGTTGTAGATCCTTAATAATGCGTTGGAGGGGTTTTAGTTGGGGGCTGAAGGTGACGGCTAGTGGCGTTCTGTTATTTTCTTTGTTAGGCCTGTCCTGTAGTAGGTAACTTCTGGGAACTCTTCTGGCTCTATCAATCTGTTTCTTTACTTCTGCAGGTGGGTGTTGTAGTTGTAAGAAAGCTTGACAGAGATCTTGTAGGTGTTTGTCTCTGTCTGAGGGGTTGGAGCAAATGCGGTTGTATCGCAGAGCTTGGCTGTAGACGATGGATCGTGTGGTGCGGTCAGGGTGAAAGCTGGAGGCATGCAGGTAGGAATAGCGGTCAGTAGGTTTC
Organism: Lepidochelys olivacea; assembly: GCF_965140295.1. Classification (NCBI taxonomy): domain Eukaryota; kingdom Metazoa; phylum Chordata; order Testudines; family Cheloniidae; genus Lepidochelys; species Lepidochelys olivacea. The sequence continues at coordinate 163,843,334 of NC_140411.1, read as the reverse complement.
CGGTATAGGGTGGTGTTTATGTGACCATTGTTTATTAGCACTGTAGTGTCCAGGAAGTGGATCTCTTGTGTGGACTGGACCAGGCTGAGGTTGGTGGTGGGATGGGTGCTGGAAATGGCCCACCTGATGATCACTTTAGATAAGCTATTACCAGCAGGACAGTGGGGTGGGAGGAGGTATTGGTTCATATTCTCTGTGTATATATAAAGTCTGCTGCAGTTTCCACGATATGCATCTGATGAAGTGAGCTGTAGCTCACGAAAGCTTATGCTCTAATAAATTGGTTAGTCTCTAAGGTGCCACAAGTACTCCTTTTCTTTTTGCGAATACAGACTAACACGGCTGTTACTCTGAAAACAGATCCCTTTGAGTATTTCATTCAAAGGCTGGCATCTTGTAAATAATAGGACTGTCCCTAACAGTTCTCTTAGGTGATTTCTTCTAAAACTTGTATGTTTTTCTATATTCAGATGCTTTTAACTCAGATTTCTTGAATAAAAAGATGTTATGCAACTTTCCTTTTAAGGAAGTTTTGGATTGTCAAATTTGCTTGTGATTGCAAGTTGTGTGTTTTGAAAAAGGTGGTTCTTGTTGAGCTAGAAGCCAGTATATCTGCCTTGAAATAGATACATACCTTTTTAATCATAAAGATAATGCACAATATCAAGGTTACCTGTTTTCTAAGCTTGGGGATGGAAAGAGTTTCACTATTTATGAAAGTTTTAATGCTCAGCAGGCTGTTTGCAGCCACCTGAGAGTCATTGTTTCCTCACACAATTCTGCCACTGCATTTTAACGCTGCTTGAAATATCTTACTACAGAGATATTCTAGAGCTAGGCCTTTCCTGAGTAGAAATGTATTTCACTGCATCATAAAACCACAGCTCAGCATGTTTACTGAAGACCAGATTGAGGCTGAATTTAGATTAATAATTACTTAGTTTTAACTGCTTGTGCTAAGGAAAATGCTTGTGCGTCTTTTAAGTCAGTAAATTTAATTTTAGGTGTCCGTACTTGAAAACTGGAAGAACACTGAAGTATGCAAATTACACAGCATAGCTGCAAATGCAGAAGCCAAGCTTAAATTGCTAAAGTTAATGAGCAGGTATGCAATTAATACATCACTATAATTTGTGTAACAACTATGAAATAGAAACATAAGATAAGTCTAACTAGAGAACATTGTCACTATTTCATCTAGAATTACATTTTAGTCTAGATTCAGTTTACAAACATGAAAATTCAGTAATTGCATATAATCTTTTTACCTTCCTGTTTTCTGGTTTTAATATAGTTTTATATCCTCTCACTAATTTAGACTTCCTTTTATTTGTTTAATGGAACTGTACATTTCTATTAGAGATAACAGGTATTCACATTGCCAGGTGCACTGGTGACTTTAAATAAATACCATCATAGATGATTTTTTAGACAGCTAACTACATCTTTTAGAATGTACAAACACCATGTTAAAGCTGTGTCCAAGAATGTGTTATGATGCCTTGCATCAGATTTTAAAGACCTGAAAAATTAAGTTCTGAAAGTTTAGGAAAGCAAAGTGGCATTTATTAGCTTTGTGAATTACATCAATTGTAAAGAATATTCTCTTGGTTGTTAGCATTCAATCTCTGACTATCCAACATGGGAAAAATTCAGAGTAAAAGACTTTGCAGCTCTATGCCTGTTCTAGTTTAGCCATGGTGGTTCATGCAGCACAGAATTGCCCACGTTTTCCTGCCTGATGGTCTGAGGAAGGGAGAAGGACTAGAAGTAGGAGATGGAGCAAGACTGATGGGCATGGTGGAGGTCTGTTTCTGCATGTGAGGAGTCAGAGCTGGGATTGGCTCCACCCAAGAGACTTCCTCCTCCCTGCACAGCATCCTCTCCAGGTCTTGGGGTATCCTTAGGAGTCTTGGCTGTTGCTTGCGGGTTCTTACTTTCCAAGACTGGCCAGTTCCTAAGGGTGAAATTAGTAGACAGACACTGATACTTTAATTTGTTAAAATTCTGTGTGACTGAAGTCTTCAGCTATGATTTACCTGGGAGGGGAAGGAGAGCATTACGGTTTTGGGTAGCAGTTTTCTCTGTTGGAAAATCACTTACAAACTCAAGTTATCACATTATTTTGAACTGAAAATTTGAAATATTTCAGTGGTCCCACTTCAGTGTTACCTCATTTGAAGTCACAGATTGATTCTTGGGAAACATTTATTTCAAATATCAAGAAAGAAATGGAAAAAGTAGAAGTAAGTCTGTTTTCCAAACACATTTTCCTGTATTATAAGAGTCCTCCTTAATTATCTCTTCTTACCAAATTTAGAATTGTGATGTGCCCAGTAGGTTAAACAAAGCAATATATGTATCCTCTGTTTTAAAGATGGATGCAAACTGTTAGTTTTGAAAATAATTTAACAATTATAAATATTTGGATTTATATTTCCTTTATAATTATTTAATACAGATCTCAAATAGCTACTCTTGATGTATTTACTTAAATGAATAACTTGTAAGAGTCCTGATGAAGCATACAAACCTGTCTGTATGGAGCCACACTGAAATCAGCAGAGGTTCATGTGGGGTTCTTTTAAATGAAGCACGATTGATTTCAGTGGGGCTTTGTGTGGGCCCAGGTGTTCGCTCACACAAGCATCCTTGCTGAATTGGTCAAAAATGTGACCACCGTTTCTCATTAGTTTACCAAGTCCACATACCTTATAATGAGTCTTCTCTTATGTTTGGGGTGGGGTATGGAAAACAAATAAAGAGGCTATTTACAAAAAAAAAAAAAAAAAAATCCTAGGAAGCTGAACAACTGGTAGTGGTACACAGTTGGAGAAAAATATTCCCAGTAATCCTAAATCTGTAAAATTAATGAATGTGTCTTCCCATGGCCATATTTTTTAATCTAAACACTAACATAGCAAAAAGAAAAGCAAACTTCTATGTAGTCTTATTTCTATGTATGAGGTCTTTGATTGGTCTCTCTCAAAATGTACTAGCGTTAATTGGTACTTTGAGGTCTTATTTTGGTGTAAGTGGAATAATATAAAGGCTGATTTGTTTTTGGTATTCTTTGTCTTTTTCTGTAGTCTCAGTATGAAGAGAGAATTCACTTAGTGAAAAATGGTGCACAGCTAAATGATCTCTCTAAAGTGAAAGCTGCTGATCTTCAACCTCCTCCTAGCATCTCAGTAAGTATCTCAAAGCTGCTAGCAACTCTTTGTTTCATAGAAAGCAAATGAGACCACTAAGTTCTTCTTTGAGGTGTTGTTAATGTGAATTCCATTGTAGGTGTGCTTGTGCTTCATGCATTTGAGATTGGAGATTTTTTTGATAAACATGTCTGTGCTACCTCATATGGGGGCAGGAAGGGGTGGCAGTGATCCTCCCTCAGTTCCCTCTTACTGCCCACTAGGAGGAGCTGGAACCTAGCAAGTGTCTGATCTGGCACTCTCTTCAGAGACTATAAAATTGTTTTTTCAATCAACTTCAAAGAAATCGCCATCTTCACGTTCTTTGGAATTGGATGTTCCAAAAGAGAAAAGATTATCGGTGACCCCCCTGTAAAGCAGGGCAAGGTGCTTTGTGACAACTGTCGCACCTCATGGTAGACTGCAAACCTTCAGGATTCAAACAGTGCCTGTCCTGTGAGGGATTGATCTCCATCAAAGATGGACAAAACCTCTTCTGCCTAGGAGAAAGCCACATCCCAGTCATGTGCTCTGTGTGCAAGGCCTTTTCCTCCAGGACCCACAAATCCAGGGATGCTTAGCTCAAGCTACGTCTGCTAGAGTAATCCATGTGGGTCAGTTTGGATACAGAGGTGATAATCACTACCAGAGCAAGACCAGATTCACCAGCATTCTCTCGAGTGCACATCAGACCTGGTAGCAGACAATGGAAAGAAGGCAAAAATGGCACAGGCAGAGCTTTACCAGCAACTTTGACTCCAACCATGTCAATATCACTGAAGTCCTCTGCAGCAACAGCACTGGCAGTAAAGCCTCTAAAGCCTTGTATATACCTTCCCACTGATTTCCTATGGTAATAACGGAAGTTAAGTAAGACAGTACCACAGTTGTCCTCATTGCTGGCTACTGACCAAGGCAGTGTTGGCTGCTGGACCTTCTACAAGTGTCAGTTCAACAGCTTAGTCAGCTCTCAGCCTCCTTAGACATGATCCACAGCACCACAGCCAGATACTCCATCCAGAACTAAATTCATTGCATCTGACAGTGTGGATGTTGAGTAGCATGGACAAGGACTACTCTCTAAAAGGTCCAAGAAATCCTGATACAGAGCAGGAAGACATCCACCAAAAAGACAAATTTGTCTCTTAAGTGGAAGAGGTTTTTTGATGTGGGCCACTCAACACAGTCTAGTTTCAGTTCAGGCCTTGATACTAAAGGTTCTTGACTATTTATGGCATTTAAAGGAGGCTGGTCTCTTGTTCAGTTCTATTAAGGTTCACCTCCCAACAGTTTTGACATGCCATCTGCTTGTGCAGTCGTGCTCAGTTTTTTCTCACAAACAGTATCAGAGTTCCTCAAAGGGTTATTACATATTTACCCACCAGTCAGAGAACTGCTCCTACCTGGGACCTCAACAGAGTCCTCCTTAGACTCATGGAGCCTGCTCCCTTTGATCCACTTTGAGAGCTGTGTACAGTTACCTCACTCTGAAGAGTCTTCCTGTTAGCTATCACTTTAGCCAGAAAAGGTAGCAAGCCTCCAGAACTTACGGCTAACCCTCCCTAAATGACCGAATCATGGGGATAAAGTGGTGCTTAGACCTCACCAAAATTCATCCCCAGTGTAGTCCTCAGAATTTTATCTAAACCTATCGGTCTACCCATCTCCTTCCCGAAACTACAGTCTGCACTGGGCAAAAAGAAGTTACACACATTTAGACGTGTCCAGGACTTTGTTTTGTTTTATTGACAGGACCCTTCACACTGTCTCCCCATGTTTCTGGCTATAGCTGGGCATTCCAAAGATCAGGCCATCTCTACACAGCAATGGATAACACAATATCTCTCTGTTACCAGCTGGCTGGTGTATTTGGTGGGAGAGATACTAAGTCTCACTCCACCAGAGCTCCAGCAGTACTATTCACATGCTTCAGGAATATGCCTAAATCAGAAATCTGCAAAGCAGTGAAATGGAAAAACCAACTGACCTTTGTCAAAGATTATGCTTTGGACTTGGCGTGGGACATGGCTGCTAAGTACTGTTTGACTGATGCAGCTGAAAAAACGATTACTTACCCTACAGTAAGTAACTGGTTCTTTGCTGTTGTCAGTGTGAGTCCCATAACCTGCCTTCAATCCCCTCTTTTCAGAGTCCTCATCTAAACATGGGTTTCAAATGGCAAGAAAATGGAAGGCGGGTCACAGCTGTCCCTTCCTTATGTCCATGCATGGGAGCACACAGAGGCATATGGCGCAAGCGCAGCCCCAAAACAGACTACTACTTTTAAAACAAAAACCACAAGAACCTCCAATCTCATGCACATTAGGCACATGTGTACCTACAGTGGGATCCACACTAATACCAACTTGACCTGTAGGAGATCAGCCATTACTGTAGGGTCAGTAACTGTTCTTTCTCACCACCACCGGAAGAATTTTATGGTGTAAAACTAATATTCATTTAAATGGTAATTCTCTTGCTGATTTAAATCTATATTAACTCTTAGGACACTGGTACTTTCCAGACTGTTTGACTGAGCATGTATTTGTAATGTATATAATTTTTTGACAACATGACTGCCCTCATTAATTGTGGTCAAATAATGTGACTGAAGACTTAGGGCATTCTACAGTTTATAAATGGTGAGTTTCGAGCTGTTCGACAAAACAAATGCAGTTTTCTTGCACACCTGTGCTTGTTTAGTTCATTTGCTTATCAGTCCCTAGAATGTCCTTTCAGCTCACATCTTATTATATTGTAGCATTTCTGGTGAGTGAGCTTTGAAAATAAGCAGAAAGATTTGATGCTGTTTGGCAACTGGCCTCTTTTCTGTTTTTGTTAATTTGTATTCTGTAGCCAGACGACCCAGTCAGAATGGGGGCCCCATTGTACTGGGCACTGTGTACACAACTTCCCTGGATAGTTTTTGTTTTTAATCTTTTTCTGAATAGTTAATCCAGGTAGAGGTTTGCCATTGAATTTTGCACCACATGAAAACCGTTTTCTCCTCTCTCTCTCTCTCCTTCCCTTTTCTTAAATATCTTCTTTTTCTGTACTCTGAGTACTGATCTCTTAAGCCCCTCTCAATGCTGCTTCATTCTTACATAGTATTGTTATGGGTTGGATTAAACCTTGTTGAAATTTGTGGGTGTAATAGCTGCCTTTCATTCATGATAAATATAAAGAAGTCATTAAACATTTTTATGTAACGACATAGGTGAAACAATAGGGGCGTACCACCGAAAACACAGGCATATATTAAAACTTGAGCAGAAGCTGAACTATGTGACCCAGGGGGATGGATATAACAAATGCTGGGGCTAAGGCATTGATTGGTGGAGCTGTGTACGTCTGAATGCCTCAGAGAAACAGCAGAAAGACTAGAGGAGCAAGGAAGCACCAGAGGCAGCCTGAACAGGCACTGGGAATGTGGCTCTGAGAAATGCTGAGTGCTTTTGGGGCTGAGATGCTTGGAGCTTTGAGCAAACAGTTTCCTATTTGATTCCTCTTGTGTTCAGGAAAATAAATAGATAGAATTGCATCAAGGATACCTGACTCCATCAATTTCTTCTCCTAACAGAAACAACCCACAAGGCCCTGAACTTTGCCCAATCTCTCTGGTCAAAATGGGGTTATGATAGTTTTCATCTTTAGATCTGAGAAACATTACTAAAGGAGATAGCGTTATCCTGATTTTATAGATGGGGAAACTAAAACTAGTACTGTTCTCTCCCTGTATTCTTGATCTTTTAACTGATTTCACTGTAGAGTAATGCAAGGAAAACTTGATTCATTTCTGAAATAATGTCATCTCCATAGTACTCTCAGCCCCAAGGGGTTTTGGTGGGTAGACACTGAATTTAGAAATCAAAACCCTACTTTTCTCCATAATGGTACAAAAAGCTGCCTTCCAGTTTGCTGAGACAATCCATATCAGTATTAAAAAAAAAAATTGGCCTTAGCGTCTTTATGAGATGATGTGCCACTGTAGAGCAAAATCTACTGAAGCTTTATGGATCATTAGTCTGCACTTAATTTTGAAGAGGATTAATTTATGGAACTACATGTGAAATAACTTTGTGGGCAGCTGTCAGATTATTAATCTTTTCTAAGTCTTGTACTTCTTCCATTTGAGTATTTCACTTTTTAAAAGGGCCATTTTGCCTGTCTTTTAACTTTATTTGATCATTATTGACATACGTGAACTGCCAGGGTTCAGCTTGCAGGGAAAGGGGCCAAGCGATCCGGAAATGTGCAGGAGGGGGCAACGTGGGAACAACAGAGCCACCATGCCCCCCGGCAGGCCAAGCAGAGCAAGCCCTGTGCAGCTGAGTCTTGCATAAATCTGGGGGGAGGGACAGTGGAATGTGACCCCACCACTCCTCACCTCTGTCTGGGGGGCAGTGCCTTCCCTGCCCCCCAAACTACACCATGTGTGTGGTTGATCAGTCAGTTTGTAACTCTCGTGTTCATATTTCCAAGTTCTACTGTGTAATCATTCAGATTATACATACGTTGAATCCTTATTACCACAAACCAAATATTGTTTAAAGAAAAGGAGTACTTGTGGCACCTTAGAGACTAACAAATTTATTTGCGCATAAGCTTTTGTGAGCTACAGCTCACTTCATCGGATGCATTCAGTGGAAAATACAGTGAGGAGATTTATATACATAGAGAACATGAAACAATGGGTGTTACCATACACACTGTAACGAGAGTGATCACTAAAGGTGAGCTATTACCAGCAGGAGAGTGGGGGTGGGAGGGTCTTTTTGTAGTGATAATCAAGGTGGGCCATTTCCAGCAGTTGACAAGAACGTCTGAGGAACAGTGGGGAGTGGGGAATAAACATGGGGAAATAGTTTTACTTTGTGTCATGACCCATCCACTCCCAGTCTTTATTCAAGCCTAAGTTAATTGTATCTAGTTTGCAAATTAATTCCAATTCAGCAGTCTCTCGTTGGAGTTGAATAAATCTCCCCACTGTATTTTCCACTGAATGCATCCGATGAAGTGAGCTGTTGCTCACGAAAGCTTATGCTCAAATAAATTTGTTAGTCTCTAAGGTGCCACAAGTACTCCTTTTCTTTTTGCGAATACAGACTAACACGGCTGCTACTCTGAAAATTATTCTAATAGTAATTCCACTGATTTGATTTCACTAGGTCCACATGTAGAGTATGGCTCTACTCATTATGAGTAAGTGGACACAATTGTGTTCAAAGTGAGGATAAGTGTATCCTTTTTTAAAGAGCCCTGTGATGAAAATGAATTCTAAACATGCAGAGCCTTTCAGCATGGTGAATACGGCAACCATTTATTTCTTTAAATAAAAACCCCTATATGGCTAAAGTTTTTAAATATACTCCTTTAAAAACCCCACTTTTAAATGCCTCCAGTTGGTGGATTTCTTACCTGCCATCTTGGAATCGTTAATGAAGAAATGCCCACAGCCACTTTCAAAATATTTCTTCTGTAAAACCATGATGACTGGCCAGGACCATTTCTGTAGCTAAAACCATGGGAACTCTGTATAAGTTAAAATAACGGTAAGGGTTGCATTTGTGTGCATGTTATATTTTAATTAGGTTTGGAGCAAATCTTGTCTATAGGTACTGCACAATTATCAGATTTCACATGTATTTCGCGTGATTTCGCATGTGTGCTACAAACAGGTTATCCCATGGGGTAAATCAGGTCAGGATGAAGTGTCGTCTTTTACTGTGTATTTCCTTCTTAACTGCCTAAGTTAAGTACAGCCCAGTCCATGAAGTAGCTGTAGCCTTAACATGTTTGAAAATAGTACTTGACTAATATTTTAATTGCTCTTCATCTTTCTGCGGGATTTTTTTTATAGGTAATGTATGGCAGTCCTCCTATTAATGATCCAGCCATCATAATGTATTCGTCTGCACTTGTCCGTCCCACTTTACTTCCTGCATTTTCAAGCTCCAAAGATCAAAGTCCAGTGCATTCCACACTTAATGTGCAAACTGGAAATAAAACAGCATGTAGAAGTCCTAATCCTTGTTCTGCAAAGAAAGGATCAGTGGAAATACCCTCTGAAACTTTAGGAGCATTATACTCTGATCAAGTCCGAGTAGCCCAGCCATCAGGGATTTCTGGAAGTACTGCTCAGAACATGCAGCCGAACCAAAGACAACTAAATGATCCAGCATCAGCTACGCAGTTGGGAGCTGTTAGAGTGCCAAACAAGAAGGCACTTTCAAAAGCACTGGATAATATCATTGAGCGTCTAATGGCTATATTTCCACACTATACAAGGTAATACTGTTTTAAAAGGTTTTTTTTCTTTTTTGACTTCTAACATGTGCTGGGTTTCTTGGCAGCGAATCTCCTCATATTTTAGCTGGGAGCAGGATAAGCTCTTGGGTGATTTTTCTCCCTGTCTGGGGTTTCTTATCTTCCCATTAATCTTGTAAAATGTTCAGCTGAAGTAGGATTCTCTCCGGGTACATGAGGCTAAATTTAATAGCATTTGAGTCTAACGCGGTTAGGAATGGGGCAGCATACTTGCTGAAGTGTGCAGGATAGAGCCCACTCTGAGGTGACATGATAGCTGCTAAAGTGTGCAAGAGAGAGGAGGATCCTCCTTTAGACTTCACAAAGTGAGTGGGATGTGGAATTTTAATTATACCTAGCCACATGCTCCAGATTATGGAATTTATGCATGCTGTTACCAGTTTGCTACTAGTCCTGACAAAGGTGACATGTCCACTCCACCCAACCCCCAATCTTCTTTCCTCTCTTAATAAGAGAGGAAATTCTGTAACCAGGACCTTATATTATTCATAGAAAGTTATGATTACACTGTCAGATACACATTCTTAACTTTGCTTCCTTTTGTGTGTTTATACATTGACAGTCTAAAGCATTACATTATTTTTAAACACAATGCAATGCTACCCTAGTTTTCTACGTCATGTGCTACTGTGTGTCAGTCCATTAGTCATTTATATGCAAATACTCAACAATAGTTACACAACATACAACAGAATAAGTATATACCCTAGAAGTAATAGTAAAAAGTCCTGTTTAAAGTATTTATAGACCACCTAAACTTGCAGCCATTAGCTTTAGAGTTATTTGCTTTGACCCCTAATTTGCACCTGCAGTTAGCTGTGCTTCTGCTTCAAAAAAGACGAAATTATTCAGTACCTACCATAGATATCTTATATGCTAATTATAGTCATCTCTCAAAGGTACAGTGATCTATTACAGCAAACATGTTGGTGTAAGTATAAAAGTCTGAATAAATATTACAAGGTGTAGGAAATTTCATATTATATTGTAATTGAGGAATAGAATGTAATCATGTAATTCAGCTCTATGATAGTGTATGTACATGGGGGCAAAGTAGAGAAGTTGTTAGTGCAACCTTGATATTCTTGCATTTTGAGTTCTTAACCATGCAACTAATAAGGCTCTCTTAGTTTTTATTTAGACTAAGCATAGAATAATAAAATATGTCAAATAAGCATCAGTCCCTTTACATACCATTAGGAATGTGACAAGGACAGTGGTACTTTATAAAAGGCCCTTCAGTTTTTTCTCAAACACCTTCTTTGATGTACAGTAGAAGAGAAAGTTAGTAGAGCTCCTTCCAAAGCGTTGTATGTATATAGTATTTAAAAATTAGTATACATCCAAGAAGCATGCTAGAATAAACACTGAAGATGAGGCAAAACCACTCATTCAGGTTAGAAGTGTATTTTATTTTATCTCTTGAAAAAATTAACAAAAATTATCATAAAACATAGGAACAAAGTAATTCCAAAAGTAAGATTTTTGTCCTAGTACAAAACCCATATAGGCTATTTCACCTGACTGTTCTGAAATCCCAAAATCGGCTAGGTAAATAGCAGTTTAGTGTATACACTTTTTATGGATTTATAACTTCTGGTGCCAACTCAGGTAGTATGATTTAAAAAAAAAATCACCTATGCAGTTCTGTTATAAATTTCTGAAATTTTTTAGCTTGGTATTTCTGCAGCCCAAGTTCTAAGGGCTAGGCTCCTCCTGTCTGTAATTTCCCAGAGCAGTTCATTTCTGTAACACAGCTCTAGCTGATTACATCCCCTACTGTAACTTGCCACCAAGTCTTCACTACCATAGTAACAGTTCACTTTACTTCCAATCGTTTCTTTGCTGGCCTTTTTTAAAAATTTTTTGGCTAGAAGTAAGTGACCTTTCCTCTCCCTTTCTTATTCTCCTCCCCTGGATCAGGTAAAGAGCATCATGATGGCGTCAGCCACCTTGATCCAGCATAGCAGGTCTCTTCCATAAACACTGGTTAAATCTAAGCAGTGTTCCATATGTGAGGCAGCATTTACAGGATCTTCAGAGGGCAAATTAATGCTGTCTATTCTCTGCCAGGACATGGGGTTCAGGGCAGGGGAGACCTGACATGCCTGTCCGAGGAGCCATGACTCCAATGTAGAAAATCCCACCCAAGAGACAGGTTATTGGGGTGGGGGGAGAGAGAGCCAAAGACGAGGACACCAGCCAGACAGCAAAGGGGTTAAGTCCTGGGGCAGACCCTGGTTAGAATGAAAAAACAATGGGCATCAGCCCCCCCCCCCCCAAAAAAAAATACAGAAGTGGATCGTAAATTCCCTAGGAAAAGAAACAGGATTCCTACATAGCTCTCCTTCCCACACAAAACTACAGACACTAGCAATGAGACCCCATTCCCAGGTAGAGGGGAAGATAGGAGATATTTCCAGGGGACTCAAGAAACACCACCCCAGCTATAGCCTGGTGACAACTCCTGCTGAGCAGATAAAAAGGGCCAAAAATCCAAAAAAATTAGAAGAAATAGAAGAGTATTTCTCCTCTGACTCAGGCTCTGCCGCCTCTGATGAGGAAGGAGAGTTCTCACATTCAGGCTCTCTGCAGGGCATGGAAAACATGCAAAGGTTTTTCACCCTCTGATAAATTCGAGACCACAAGCAGAAAGGTTGCATCTGCTCTCCAGATCAGTCAGAACTGGCACATAAGGACAAGCCTAAGGGCAAATACCTGCCTTCCAAATCCTCACTTCAGACAGCAATCCCACTGCACCCTTTTGAGGATGTGAACAGGGAGGAATGGGAAATGCCTGAGAAAGCTAAGCGCATAACCAGGTGTGCATTTAGATAAAAGTTGCAAGCACCAAAAAACGCCATTACAGAAATACAGAAAGATGATACTAGAGTGGCATCTCTAGCAAAAGAAATGGTAATCCTAGGTGAAGAGGATTTCTCTCCCAATGATACGAAAAGGTAAAAGCCACCATAAAAGGAACTTTGAGACATCCTTGGCCAAAAGAACCATCCTGACTTCTGGTCTATCTAAAGAAAATAACCCCAGCAACAGACTTTATGGCAGATACCTCAGTAGATACAGTAAGATTCTCAGATACTGCCATGGCATCACATCTAACTGTGTCCTGGACTACAGATGCCTGCTCCAAACAAATTCTATGCTCACCCAAATACACAGGTTGTCTCCTGTCTGGAAAAAAATTGTATTAAGTTGTGGCAGACAGCACTTCCAAACCAAAGCAGTCCCTCCCCACGTAGTGTGTTGAGAAGGAATTACAAGCCCAGTAATATGCAGAAATACTCCTTGAATTTTCCGTTTCTCAGGAGAATGGTCTCTATTGACCACAGACAAGTGGGTGAGAAATAAGAGTTCTTCGAGTGATTGTTCATGTCCATTCCAAGCAGGTGTGTGCACACTGCATGCACGACAGCCAGAAGATTTCTCCCCTAGCAGCGGCTGTAGGGTCGGCCTGGGCGCCCCCTGGAGTGGCGCCTTCATGGCGCCCAGTATAGGGGCCTGCTGCCCCCTCACCCTCTGTTTCTTCTTACCCCCCGTGACGGCTAGCTGGAACTTTGCTCGCTCTTACAGCAAGCACCTTAGCAGTGTCTTTTGTTCCTAGTGCACATAGTTCAATAGTTGTTCTCTATAGTTATAGTTTTTTCATATAGTTAGTAGATTGTTAGATCCTTCGTTTCCCCTTCGGGGGTATGCCCGGGTCTCTGGGGTTTAAACTCTGCAAGTCCTGTGGAAAATTTATGCCCAAGAGTGATCCTCACTCGTCTTGCTTGCGGTGCCGTGGTGAGACTCACCAAAAGGACAAGTGGCGCATTTGCAAGAGTTTCCGCCCAAGACCCTTAAGGACAGAGAGCAGAGGCTAAAACGCCTGCTCATGGAGACGGCATTCAGATGGCAATCCGACTCGGGACCCAATGACCCAGCACCAAGCACATCCTCTTTGGTGCGCAGTGCTCCAGCACCAACAGCTCACGAAATGCACCCGGCTAAAGACTCTAAAGCCCACGAGCACTGTCACGGCTCGGGCCATAGGGCGTCTACCTCAGTTCAGCACTGTCTCCATCTCTGGTGCCAGTAAAAAAAGAAGAGGCCAGTGAGGGACCCATCACCCCCCTCGAAACCTAAAGGGCCGGCGGCGTCCACGAGTGGCTCGGGACAGACCGACTCTGCCTTGCTTCTGTCCAGGGTTTTGTCGACTCCTGTGCCGGCTGGGGTCCAGTCGAATCCGAACCCTCCTCGGTCCCTGGACCATCTGGTGTACCTACAGCCACCATCGATGCCGGAGGCATTGGAGGTGGCAACGGACCTGATGCACCTCCCAGTGCTATCCTCCCCCTCAAAGGAGGGACAATTCGCCAGCAACTGCACGCCCCCTGTTTCACTTCAGGGGTAAGCCAGCCATGATGGCCCATCGGTCTCCATCTCCGGCACCGTCTGCACAGGCGCAGGAAGCACACTGCTCCCCGGAGTCGAGTAGTCATCCGTTGGCGACCCAGGGGAACTGCTTCTCCGGGGTCTTCTTACTCGGAAACCTCGGGGTCAGAGATGGACTCAACTCGATCCAGCAGATTGCGGAACAGGAGGTCCAGGTCCCAGCGGAGTCACCAACCATACCCGGCACTGTGGCAGCCACAGTGGCAACCACCTGCAGAATGGCCCTTCTGGACACCCTGAGCGTACCGTCCGAGCCAAGGTCAAGCCCATGGCCCGCGCTCCAGAACAGTGTCTGTGTCCTCAGCGTCGTTTGTGCCACAGTCGGGAGGGGTCACACTGATTCAGATAGCTTTAGCACCAGTACCTCAGCCAGCTCCATCACTGGCTCTCCAGGTGACGCCACCGGTGGAAGCCTCAGTTCCATCCCTATTGACCCCGTCGGTCTCGGTCCCGCCGGATTTGTCTGCTCCGGCACCGGATGCCATGCCAAGTTCTTCATCAATACCAGGTCCACAGCCTGAGTACCGCATGCTGAGGGACCTCAGGGGGGCGGAGGGTAGTGAACTGGGCCCACCTCCTGTTCTCTCTTCCTCGTCCTCACCTGATGAAGCGGTTGCGGGGACTTAGATGGCCCCAGCTTTGGAGGACAGCCGGGTTCTTCAACAGCTTTTGAGGCAGGCTGCCCAAAGCCTGGGGACTCAGGCAGAGGAGGAGGAAGAGGATTTAGACCCTGTCATAGATATCCTGGCTCCCTCCAGCCCATCCAGGGTTGCATTGCCACTTATCAAGTCAATAATGGAAACAGCAAAGAACTTGTGGCTTCTCTGGCACCTACTGCCAAGAAATCTGAGCACCGCTACTTTGTTCCCTCTAAAGGGTATGAACATCTCTACACCCACCCTCCTCTGGACTCTTTGGTGGATAGAGACGGATAAGAGGATAAGAGACTTCACAGCTTGAAGGACTCGAGGGCTACCCTTCGTTCACTGGGGCTTCACACGCCTGCTACCCAGCGCAGGCATTTTAGGCCTCAACCTGCCTCTCGTCCTTACCAACCCCAAAATTGCCAGGACGCTCAGCGTAGGCGAAACAGAAGCATTCGGAGGAAGCAACGCCCTCCCTCTGGACAAAGCTCTGGCCAGCCCAGGGCCCCTCTGGGCTCTAGACCACCCTTTTGAGGGTACGGTCGAGGACGGTTTGCCAGTACGACCTTTAGATCCTTCCCATCTTACTTTCTCGTCCCGTCTATCCCCTTTCTACCGTGCCTGGTCCCGAATTACTTCAGACTGATGGGTGCTCCGCACGGTAGAGAGGGGATATTCCATCCAACTCTGTACCTTCCCACCCCCCTCCCCCAACCCTCTTCAGGGACCCCTCTCCCTGAACAACTTCTAATTCAAGAGGTGCAGTCCCTCCTCTCAATGGGGTCAGTGGAGGAGGTTCCTCAGGAGGTAAGGGGCAAGGGTTTCTACTCCCAGTATTTCCTAATACTGAAGGCCGGGGGGGGCCTCAGAGCCATACTGGACCTGCGACAGCTCAACAAGTACGTAAAGAAACTCAAGTTTTGCATGGTCTCGCTAACCTCCACTATCCCCTAACTGGATCCAGGAGACTGGTATGCCGCCCTCAACTTGAAGGACCCGTATTTTCATATCGCAGTAGTCACACATCACAGATGCTACCTCAGATGCATGGTGAACAGAGGCCACTACCAGTTTGCCATCCTCCCATTCGGGCTGATGACTGCCTCCCGAGTATTCACAAAATGTGTCACGGCGTTCCTGCATAAGCACCAGATACAGGTTTTTCTATACCTTGACAACTGGCTGATCAATGGTCGCTCGAGAGCCCAGGTGGAGGCTCAGGTCGAATTTATAAGGAGGACCTTCCTCAACTTAGGTCTCCTCCTGAACGAGGAAAAGTCTGCTCTGTCCCCGGTGCAGAGGATAGAGTTCATAGGCATGGGCCTGGACTCTACCCAAGCCAGGGCGTACCTCCCAGAAGTCAGGTTTTGCTCACTTCATAACATCATACAGAGCCTCAGACAGTTTCCCACAACGTCGGCAAGAAACTGTTTAAAGCTGCTGGGACACATGGCCTCCTGCACATACGTGGTGCAGCACGCCAGGCTTAGGCTGTGTCCACTCCAGTCTTGGCTGGCGTCGGTGTACCTACCAGCCCGAGGTACGTTGGACAGGATCGTAACTGTGCCCCGCCTGGTGCTGGACTCCCTCTTGTGGTGGCTCAACCCATGAGTAGTTTGCACAGGGGTGCCTTTTGCTGGCTCTCAGCCCTTGCTCTCCTTGGTGACAGATGCCTCGGATCTGGGTTGGGGGTGCTCACCAAGGGGACCTCAAGACCCAAGGCCTCTGGTCTCCGATGGACCTCGCTCTTCACATCAATGTCAAAGAGCTGAGGGCAGTGCATGTGGCATGCTACGCTTTCAAAACGTACATAATGGGCAGGTGTGTTTCAGTCCTCACGGACAACACCTCGGTGATGTTCTGTATCAACAAACGGGGGTGCACGCTCCTCTCCCCTGCGCTGGGAAGCCCTAGCGCTGTGGGACTTCTGCATGGAGCACTCGACCTACTTGCAGGCTTCATACGTCCCAGGGGTGCGAAACATGCTGGCAGACAGCCTCAGCCAGACCTTCCATGGCCACAAGTGGTCCCTTTGGCCAGACATGGTGAACTCAATCTTCCGGTTCTGGGGCTCTCCCCAGATAGACCTATTCGCCACTCCGGGCAACAGGAAATGTCAGACTTTTTGCTCCCTCGGGAGCCATGGCTTGGGGTCCATCGGGGATGCCTTCCTTCTCTCTTGGGAGGGCTGCCTGCTATCTGCTTTCCCACCCATCCCACTAGTCCACAGGGCGCTCCTCAAGATCTGCAGGGACCGGCACTGAGTTATACTAATAGTGCCGGCATGGCTGCGTCAGCACTGGTTCACCTTGCTCCTGGAAATGTTCATAGCGGCCCTACTCACCTTGCTGCTGGTCCCCGACCTGATCATGCAGGACCAGGGCCAACTCCGGCACCCGAATCTGGAATTGCTCCACCTTACGGGCCTGCATGCTCCGTGGCTAAGTGCCGCAGAGCTGTCTTGTTTGGACCAGGTCAGACAAGTCCTCCTTGATAGTAGAAAGCCCTCCATGGTCGTAGAAAGCCCTCCACCAGGGCTACGTACCTGGCCATATGGAAAAGATTCTTCATCTGGGCAGAGCAACGCAGTCAGTTGCTGCTCCTCGCCCCCATACCATTTATACTGGACTACCTCCTTCACCTAAAACATCAAGACCTTTCCCGTTCATCAATAAGGGTCCACTTAGCCGCTATCGCCGCCTTCCATCTGGGCGCAAATGGTCTCTCGGTCTTTCCAAACCCTATAGTCAGTCGTTTTCTCAAGGGTTTGGACAGGCTCTTCCCGCACACACGTCAGCCTGTCCCTGCCTGGGACCTCAATTTAGTCCTCTCCAGGCTTACAGGCCATCCATTCGAACCTCTGGCCACCTGCTCCTTGTTATATCTTTCGTTCAAGGTTGCATTCCTCGTGGCAATTACCTTGGCTCGACGAATCTCATAGCTCAGGGCCCTCACAACTGAGCCCCCTTACACAGTTTTTCATAAGGATAAGGTCCAGCTCAGGCCTCATCCAGCTTTTCTCCCGAAGGTCGTCTCCCATTTTCACATGACCAAGGACATCTTCCTCCCAGTGTTTTATCCCAAGCCACACTCCGCCGATGCGGAGCTCCGGCTACACTCACTAGACGTGCATAGGGCCTTAGCCTTCTACATAGAGAGAACTAAGTTGTTCTGGAAGTCCATCCAACTCTTTGTAGCCGTGGCAGACAGAATGAAAGGCCTCCCAGTATTCTCTCAACGCATATCGTCGTGGATCACGTCCTGCATTAGGGAGTGCTACACCCTGGCAAAGGAGCCCGCTCCGCAGATCACTGCCCACTCTACCAGGGCCCAGGCTCCTCTGGTGTTCCTGGCACAAGTCTCTATTCAGGAAATTTGCAGGGCAGCTACGTGGACGTTGCAGATTTTGCGCGAGTCGTAGTCCATTCTGTGGATAACTCTGACCCCACCTCCTGAGCTCTAGCTTGTGAATTACCTGCTTGGAATGGACATGAACAATCACTCGAAGAAAAAAGTTACTCACTTTGTCGTAACTGTTGTTCTTTGAGATGTGTTGTTCATGTCTATTCCAATACCCACCCTCCTACCCTTCTGTCGGAATAGTTGGCAAGAAGGAACTGAGGGTGTAGGGGGTTGGCAGGCCCCTATATTGGGTGCCATGAAGGCGCCAATCCAGGATGTACCCAGGCCGACCCTGCGGATGCTGCTAGGGGAAAAATATTCCGGCTGGCATGCATGCAGCACGCACACACCTGCTTGGAATGGGCATGAACAACACATCTCTAAGAACAACAGTTACGAGAAAGTGAGTAACTGTTTTTTGCGGCTACTCTCTGAGGGCCTCACCCATCCCTCCTTCATCCACTCTTCCATTTCAAGCAATCCTATCAAACCCGAACTGGTGATAAATTAACATTCTGGATGAAGGAGCAACAGAAAGGTTCTTAGGGCTATCCTTCATATTTTTTGTCATCCAGAATTTTAAGGGAGAGGATCGCGGCATGGGACTGTCCGCTGTCTTGGACTTCAGACTCAACAAATGGTAGAAGAACACAAAATTCCAGAGGGAACCCTAGCTTTGACTGTGACATCTCTGTCCCCCAGGGACATCCTCAGAATCATAGAATATCAGGGTTGGAAGGTTCCTCAGGAGTTCATCTAGTCCAACCCCCTGCTCAAAGCAGGACCAATCCCCAACTAAATCATCCCAGCCAGGGCTTTGTGAAGCCTGACCTTAAAAATATCTAAGGAAGGAGATTCCACCACCTCCCTAGGTAACGCATTCCAGTGTTTCACCACCCTCCTAGTGAAGAAGTTTTTCCTAATATCCAACCTAAACCTCCCCCACTGCAACCTGAGACCATTACTCCTTGTTCTGTCATCAGCTACCACTGAGAACAGTCTAGATCCATCCTCTTTGGAACCCCCTTTCAGGAGTTGAAAGCAGCTATCAAATCCCCCCTCATTCTTCTCTTCCGCAGACTAAACAATCCCAGTTCCCTCAGCCTCTCCTAATAAGTCATGCGTTCCGGTCCCCTAATCATTGTTGTTGCCCTCCCCTGGACTCTTTCCAATTTTTCCACATCCTTCTTGTAGTGTGGGGCCCAAAACTGGACACAGTACTCCAGATGAGGCCTCACCGATGTCGAATAGAGGGGAATGATCCCCTCCCTCGATCTGCTGGCAATGCCCCTACATATACATCCCAAAATGCCATTGGCCTTCTTGGCAACAAGGGCACACTGTTGACTCATATCCAGCTTCTCGTCCACTGTAACCCCATGGTCCTTTTCTGCAGAACTGCTGCCGAGCCATTCGGTCCCTAGTCTGTAGCGGTGCATGGGATTCTTCCGTCCTAAGTGCAGGACTCTGCACTTGTCCTTGTTGAACCTCATCAGATTTCTTTTGGCCCAATCCTCTAATTTGTCTAGGGCCCTCTGTATCTTATCCCTACCCTCCAGCGTATCTGCCTCTCCTCCCAGTTTAGTGTCATCTGCAAACTTGCTGAGGGTGCAATCCACACCATCCTCCAGATCGTTTATGAAGATATTGAACAAAACCAGCCCGAGGACCGACCCTTGAGGCACTCCAGTTGATACCGGCTGCCAACTAGACATGGAGCCATTGATCACTACCCGTTGAGCCCGACAATCTAGCCAACTTTCTATCCACCTTATAGTCCATTCATCCAGCCCATACCTCTTTAACTTGCTGGCAAGAATACTGTGGGAGACAGTGTCAAAAACTTTGCTAAAGTCAAGGAACAACACGTCCACCGCTTTCCCCTCATCCACAGAGCCAGTTATCTCGTCATAGAAGGCAATTAGATTGGTCAGGTATGACTTGCCCTTGGTGAATCCATGCTGACTGTTCTTGATCACTTTCCTCTCCTTTAAGTGCTTCAAAATTGATTCCTTGAAGACCTGCTCCATGGTTTTTCCAGGGACTGAGATGAGGCTGACTGGACTGTAGTTCCCAGGATCCTTCTGCTTCCCTTCTTTAAAGATGGGCACTACATTGTCCTTTTTCCAGTCGTCCGGGACTTCCCCCGATCGCCATGAGTTTTCAAAGATAATGACCAATGGCTCTGCAATCACATCTGCCAACTCCTTTAGCACTCTTGGATGCAGCGCATCCGGCCCCGAACCACTTCTTTCTCCACAAAGGGCTGGTCACCTTCTCCCCATGCTGTGCTGCTCAGTGGAGTAGTCTGGGAGCTGACTTTGTTCATGAAGACAGAGGCAAAAAAAGCATTGAGTACATTAGCTTTTTCCACACCCTCTGTCACTAGGTTGCCTCCCTCATTCAGTAAGGGGCCCACACTTTCCTTGACTTTCTTCTTGTTGCTGACATACCTGAAGAAACCCTTCTTGTTACTCTTAACATCTCTTGCTAGCTGCAACTCCAGGTGTGATTTGGCCTTCCTGATCCTTGCCTCTGAACCTTCTATTTCTGGTTACCTCTGAAATTGGCTATAATTTATTTTTTAACATTGCAACTATTTCCTTGAGTCAGTCCATTGTGGTTAAAACATCTAACTGCTGGTGTTTCATGATAAGAGCAGTGAAAACTAGACACTGACAGAATAGTATCTAGAAGTGTGTCTACTAAAGTGCATTAAAGGTCAACCTCCCCCCCCCCCTTTTTTTTTTTTTAAAAGAGGACCACTACTATGAAAAAGCTTTTTTTTACTGTAACTGTGCTGACTGAATCACAGTACAAACTGTTGTAAAACTCTGTGCTTTACTTTTTTCCCCTTTACAGTTTCGATCTTACTAACTTCATAAAAGAAGTACAAATTAAAAATGGAAACAAACTTTCAGGATTGAGCTCAGATGAAATCCTTACCAGAGTGACAGAACTCATTTTGGACCATCAAAATAAGAAAAAGGTACATGGCAGATGTCAGCTTTTTTGCACTGTAATTGATTAAAACTGTGAAACAAAGTTGAAGAGGATACTGAATGTTCTTTAGCAAATGCATGACATAATGCTTGATGATGACAGAATTTTACTTTGCAATACCTCTGTAGGCTCCAGCCTCGGCAAAGAGAACTGAAAAGCCAGCATCCTGTGCTGTAACTCAGACTCTGAAAGTAGCCAAGTCTGCCGTGGGAAATGTGTCTAGCCTATCCAAGGCAAGGCCTTCCTATAAATCTGCTGCAAACAAAACAACTCAGCCATCACAGCCAACCCACCAGCCATGGAGACCTGTTGGAGGACCATCACAATCAAAATGGATAAAATCAAACGATTCTACTGTAAGTTTTCTTTACTCTTTCACTAATTTAAAAATATATATGTATTCAATCGATATATCAAAGCACAAGAGGGCAATTTTATGATGCATTATTCCATGGTTTTTAATTAAGTCAAGGTATTATATCTTACAGAAAGTTCAACGAAGAAATCAAAACTCTTATATTTTAAAAAAGAAAATCTGTATTCATTTGCTTCACTAATGTTCTTAGAAGATACTTTATAAAATGCCTTAATTAGTCAGATCAGATCTTTGTGCATTGCAGTAATTAACGAGACAGCCTGTAAATACTTGGCAGTAAATGCAGCACAGCTTCGTTACACACACATCCAATCGAATGAGAGATGCCTTTTTTCTAATGCTTGTTGCTTTAGGCATTGTAAGCCAATTCTCTGAGTGTTCCCTGGTCTTCAGAGCAGAGAACTGGAAAGTCTCTCCGTGTCCTGCTCCTGGAGGCTGTGCCACTAACTTGCTGCAGAACTTCAGACAAGTCACTTAGGGCTCGGCTACACTTGCAAGTTAGAGCGCATTAAATCAGCCTTGGACTCCCTAACTCCTGAGGTGTCCACACTGGCAAGGCACGTAGAGCACCTGGACTCTGCAACTGGAGCACTCCTGGTAATCCACCTCCACAAGAAGCATAACGCTTGCTGCGTCCCGGCTGGTACGCCCGGGTGTCAGTGTGGACAGCATGTTGCATTAGTGTGCTGTGGTTGGCCTCCGGAAAGGTCCCATAATCCCCTGAAGTCAAGTGGCCACTCTTCTCATTGTTTTGAACTCAGCTGCAGGCATGTGGATATCCCCTTTCAAAGCTCTGTTTCTGACAGCCAGCATGCTTATCTGCTCTGGGACAAAGCAACCATTAGTGTGGAATGCTGCTGAGAGAGGGACAGGGGGAGGAGGGTCTGCTGCTGTCCAAACTTACAAGACAGCATGCTGACACACTCTCTGCCCTCCAAAACACACTCACTCTCCCCCCACATACACACAACACACTCCCTGTCACACTGCACCCCCCATCCCCATTTGAAAAGCACGTTGCAGCCACTTGCACCCTGGGATAGCAACCAGAATGCACTGCTCTTTGTTGCGTTGCAAGAGCTGCTAATGTGGCCATGCCAGTGCGCTTGCAGCTGACAGTGTAAACACACGGCAGCATTTTCCATGCTGCGGTCTCCGAAGGCTGGTTCAACTCCCAGTGCTCTACAACTGCAAGCCCTTATGCTCTTCCTGCATCAATATACTCATCTGTAAAATGGTGATGGGTACCCTACTTGATATCTTCCCCACTTTTAAAGTGCTTTGAAATACTCAAATTATTATTCACTTTCCCAGTCTCTGTTTTCAGATGCGTAATGTATGTAACAGCACTATCAGGTGTGATAGTGTATGAGGATTTATTTATAAGGTGATTTGAGAAGACAGAACGAGATTTATCTGAGGTGCTTGCAGGATGCACTTACCATAATATGCAAATAAAAATTGGAGATGGGATTCCTAAACTTTCAGTCATTAAACTTTGCCTGTTCCTGAAAATTTCAGTGCTCTGTCTTCGAAAGCATTCCGTAATGGTGTCTCAGCTTCGGTAGCATCACTTGTGTTAACAATTTATTTACTTTGAAATACTATTGTTCTGTTCTGTTGGGCTTTTAAAAAAAGATAGGAGGAATGGGTTTGTTTACAATAGGTTGTAAGCTCGTCAGGGCAGGATCTATGCCTGTTTTAGGTTTGGAAGGCACTCGACCCACTGTGTTACAACTAGCTGACTAGATAGATTTTTTTTTTTTAAGTAGTTGTTAACCTTATGTAAAATATATATTTAAATTATTTTATCTCTAGACATCTGATGATGATCCCTGCATAATATGCCATGAAGAGCTAAGCCAGGAGGATGTGTGTGTGCTAGAATGTGGACACAGTTTTCACAGACGAGTAAGGATTAATAATTTTTTTTATATTCTCATACTGTTTACCTGTGAGTCTTTTGAACCTACCTATCTGGTGTAAAAATATTTTTTGAGTTAAACAAATCTTCCCCCTTCTCAAAAAATCCCCCAGTTTCATAGTATTTCATGTTGATATTAAAGTAGCAATTCATAGATTCGTTTTTATTGTATCCCTTGTAATAACTCATCGTATGTTTGAGAATATTCCTCTTTTGTATTTTCAGTTGGCAAAATTTTCTTGTATTTTAGAGAGCTAGACACTAAAATGGTTTTGTTAAACTACCATTTAAGCTTAAAAATAAAGTTGACTGCAACCCTTCTATTCAAAGTTTCATAAAGTTACTAATTAATTACATATTTCTGCATCACTTCAAAAAACTAAAGTGCTATAGACATGCTAAGCTCATTAGTAAGGTTACAATTTTGTCATAGACCGTTTTAGTAAAGATAATGGACAGGTCACGGGCAATTAACAAAAATTCACAGAAGCTGTAACCTGTCCCTGACTTTTACTAAAAATGTCCATGACAAAATTGGCATGGATTCACCAAGGGAAGGTCATGCCTGACTAATCTAATCGCCTTCTGTGATGAGATTACTGGTTCTGTGGATGAAGGGAAAGCAGTGGATGTATTGTTTCTTGACTTTAGCAAAGCTTTTGATACGGTCTCCCACAGTATTCTTGTCAGCAAGTTAAAGTAGTACGTGCTGGATGAATGCACTGTAAGGTAGGTAGAAAGTTGGCTAGATTGTCGGGCTCAACGGGTAGTGATCAATGGCTCCATGTCTAGTTGGCAGCCGGTGTCAAGTGGAGTGCCCCAGGGGTCGGTCCTGGGGCCGGTTTTGTTCAATATCTTCATAAATGATCTGGAGGATGGTGTGGATTGCACTCTCAGCAAATTTGCGGATGATACTAAACTGGGAGGAGTGGTTGATACGCTGGAGGGCAGGGATAGGATACAGAGGGCCCTAGACAAATTAGAGGATTGGGCCAAAAGAAATCTGATGAGGTTCAATAAGGATAAGTGCAGGGTCCTGCACTTAGGACGGAAGAACCCAATGCACAGCTACAGACTAGGGAGCAAATGGCTAGGCAGCAATTCTGCGGAAAAGGATCTAGGGGTGACAGCAGATGAGAAGCTGGATATGAGTCAGCAGTGTGCCCTTGTTGCCAAGAAGGCCAATGGCATTTTGGGATGTATAAGTAGGGGCATAGCAAGGAGATCGAGGGATGTGATCGTTCCCCTCTATTCGACATTGGTGAGGCCTCATCTGGAGTACTGTGTCCAGTTTTGGGCCCCACACTACAAGAAGGATGTGGATAAATTGGAAAGAGTCCAGCGAAGGGCAACAAAAATGATTAGGGGTCTGGAACACATGACTTATGAGGAGAGGCTGAGGGAACTGGGATTGTTTAGTCTGCAGAAGAGAAGAATGAGAGGGGATTTGATAGCTGCTTTCAACTACCTGAGAGGTGGTTCCAGAGAGGATGGTTCTAGACTATTCTCAGTGGTGGAAGAGGACAGGACAAAGAGTAATGGTCTCAAGTTGCAGTGGGGGAGGTTTAGGTTGGATATTAGGAAAAACTTCTTCACTAGGAGGGTGGTGAAACACTGGAATGCGTTATCTAGGGAGGTGGTAGAATCTCCTTCCTTAGATGTTTTTAAGGTCAGGCTTCACAAAGCCCTGGCTGGGATGATTTAGTTGGGGATTGGTCCTGCTTTGAGCAGGGGATTGGACTAGATGACCTCCTGAGGTCCCTTCCAATCCTGATATTCTATGATTCTATGAAAAAAGACAGAGGGAGGAGGGTCCAGCACCCTGCCCTGCTGTGGCTGGAAGAGACCCCCACCTGCAGCTGCTGGGTAGCTGCCGGGGGAGCTTCTGGAGAATTCCCCATGCTGTGGGGGCCCCTGCCACTCCAGGGAAGGTAGGGTAGCCTGCAGCTCCCAGCCATTGTGGGCTGAAGTCACGGATTCCTCCGTGACCTGCATGACCAAATCCTAGCCTTACCCATTAGCAATCAAACTCCAGAACTGTAATAGGAACACAGGCTTCATTGCCAGTATTTTGTTAAAAGGGTAGACACCCATGAAAATAGCGACATCTATAGTAAGTTCTTACAGTAAGGAAGAATCAAAATTGTATACTAAAGTACATTCATTACTATTATGTAGGACTTTAATAAAGTTGATGATTGAAAAGCTGTCCTTGAGCACTTTTATTTTTGTTTCCAAACCTTAAAAATAAGTGTAATAAAACTAATTGTATAATTGGTGTACACCAGAAATGGGTTTTAAAAAAAACTCAGTCTGTGTAGCATCATAGAACCAGAGGCTGGATTTTTTCCAACACCAAATCTTAACTTATGGTTGAATGCTTTGGAAAACTACCTGTTTTTAAATAATGTAATTTTGTTAGTATTTATCACTAAATTGAAAACTCTTAGTATAGCTGAAATTAACTAAAGGTTTCTGACATTTCTCTTGCCATCTTTTACAGTGTATTGGAACCTGGTTTAAAACACAAAATACATGCCCAACATGTCGCGTTCATGCTCTATTGCCTGAAGATTTCCCTAAGCTTCCTGGACGAAACAGACATGCTTAAATCTTCCCTTACTATTAATAATCAGATCAGCAAGAAGATGCAATTCATATTAGTAGCTGAAAATAAATAATCTTGGTAACAAATGTATATGTGTAATGTGCTGCCTAGAAACATAGGCGCAATCTTGGCTCTGTTGAAGTCAATGAAGCCAGAACTTCACTGAGTGTTCTACGTCATGAGAAATAAATATTATCATTTTTAT
Organism: Lepidochelys olivacea; assembly: GCF_965140295.1. Lineage (NCBI taxonomy): Eukaryota > Metazoa > Chordata > Testudines > Cheloniidae > Lepidochelys > Lepidochelys olivacea. The sequence goes on along the minus strand of NC_140411.1, from coordinate 163,817,202 downwards.
TCCAATTAAAATTTAGAAGAAAAAAAATCAAACCAGTTAATTTTTAATACTGAAAATGCTGGCTTTTTTCTTAATTACTGGCCAAATGGATGTGTGTATTAACATACCATAGGCTATCTTGAAGAGGATTTTATGTAGCTTTCTTTTATGTAATTATCCGCTTTGTATGTTTAAACTGAACAAAATGTATATCCCATGTGTATCAGGGTAAAACATGGGGTATTTTTTTATTTTAAAGGCATACCTAAGCCATGTAGGCCACCAAATATACCTTCCTCCAGGGAAGGCCTACGTGCTTCATCCCTGGAAGATGGAGTGATCTTTCGAGAATTCAAGCAAAAGGTTATATAATTATATAAACAGCTAATAAGGAACATTGTTTTTGGGACCTAAACAGGTTGACTGTCCTTTTTTTGAAATTTCTCTACCTTTAAAAGGTCACAGTCAGATACCATTTGACTCCAAATTTAGCATTTATAAAAGTTTGTCATCCTTTTATTTAAAAAAAAAAAAATCAGCTGTTTACATGAAGAAAACAAATTCCAAGTAGCTCAGTTAATTAACATTCTCCTGCAAAGTTGGAACACAAACATTACAGTGTTGCTTCAGTGTAAAAAATAAATACTAACTTCTTCTCAGCTTGGTCAGTCAAAATAAAACAGCTTAAATAATGAAAAGTAGGGTCTTTCAAAACTTCAGTTTTAATTAGCTGTGCTGTTTAAGATTTTTTTTAATTATTTTTAAAATGAGATTCAAATCTATTAATTTCCAATGTATACACAAAGCAGTGATTGTAGTTAAAGGCTTCAAATCACAACTTGTTCAGAACCCAAATGATAACTGTTGATTTTTTTTTCTGCAGATAAGGTTTCCACACAAAGTTGTGGTTTATACAAAACCAGAATTAAAGTATTTTAGATTAGACTAGATTTTATATTTTGAATAACCACTATTATGTGTTAACTTTTTCTGATTGTAGACCTCCAAGTGAATGATTTATTCACTTTTATCATGTTTATTTTTTCTCTAACTCACTGTGTGGTTTAAATTTCTGCTGCTACATGCAGTTTCTGATTTTTGTTGAAAGTGATATAAGAACTTAACATTTACAGTTAGAGGAAAATGTATTTTTTTGAAGATGAATCAAGTATCATCATTAGTATTTAAATTGAAATTGTGCCTGGACTGTGCTTGGACACTGGCTTATCTCTTGTTCTCTGATATGTATGGGGTAAATGCTTCTGGAAAATTAGATTTGTTAAATTATTTTTTATTGAACCAGTCTAAAATGTTTATCTGAACTAAGTTTAGTGTTGGTCTTTTTTGAATTGTCCCCTCAATCACGAAGTGCTTGCAATTGAGGCACCTTTAAAAAAAAAAAAAAAATCTGCTCAGAGTTGTTAATTGCTGAGTAACTTGTCATAGCAACCTGACAACCAAAACTAGGCTACATACCACTAAACATTTCAGACTCTGAAAATGTCAAGAGTATTAAAGTTGACTGGTTACATGAAATAAAATATCTAATAATCCTCTCCCACACGCAGCCTATTTATACTTATTTTGAAGTTTTTTTGTTAAATCTACCTTGTAATCAATTTAGTATGTTTAATGTTAATTTGAGGCTTGTGATCAAGTAAAATTATTTCTACATCTAAAGTGTGTGGTTTCTTTGTATAAGTCCATGTGTTTTACATATGTAACTATGAACTAAGTTATTACTTCCACTGATTAGGAACTCACATCTTACCTAAACAAAGATTTTCTTTCTTAGGCGTAACCTCTCTCCCAATCCACGACTTTGCCACAAAATGAGTTTGATACCCCTGTTGTACACAAACTTTCATAGGTGATACTGATGTGGGGATATGGAGGTAAGCTAAGGTCCTGAGAAATCAGAATATTGTTGAGGAAGTATCACAGCTAGGGTTCTATCTCAGCTTTTTTTCCTTTGGCTGAGATCTAGTATTACTCTGGATGTCCTGATGTGCCCATACCCCGACCCCCAAACAACATGAAAGCATAAAGGGTGGAGCACAGCCAACCACCTCAGCACTGAGACAGAACTTGGGCTCTATCCATCTTCTTCCCCACACTTACACCTCATTAGAGTAGTTACTTAGTTGTAGTTAGCTTGTTTTTATATTGCCAGTGGGCAAAACGACACAAAACAATTTGTTGTTAATTTTATTATATTACGTACAGTTTTCCATACAGGGGCCTTACACTTCGTGGCAGAACTTAAATCTCTGATGTTTAAATCTTGTCCCTAATGTGGCATTTCTATGTCTCTGAATAACTGGCACTCTAGATGCCTTTTAAATTTTGGAGAAGAATATATCCTGGATCATTGTTCTATCTGACACCACTTCTTTGAAGTGGACTCAGAAGGCAAGGGATGCCCACTTAAAGCTTTCTATTGGAGTGCCCAACGAAGCTCGCCTCAGACTCTTAAAAGAGAGGGGTGGCCACGGTATAAACCCTCAAGCAGTCCATTACTGTTAGCACCCCTGTAAAATGTGCTTCTGCCCTGAGCTCCTGGGCTGCCTCCTTGATCAGAAATTTCAGTTGTCAGTTCCTGAGATTTGAAGGGCACTACAGGCCTCCTTGATGCAATCGACCTTGTACTGGGGGAGGACTTCCAAAGACAAGCCTAAGCATAGGTCACCTTCTTCAGTGCTTGTTAAACCAAGAAACAAGTCACCATTTCTTGGACGCATCTCAGGCTTCACAGTCAAAAAGTAGTAAAGAATCCAGACTGGGTCCCTCCAACACCACAACACGCATGATGTACTGTGTGACTCCAGTATCATCCAGCTCTGCAGACCACAGTCCCTTTGGTACACACTCCTACGCACCAGCACTCAGTGTAGATACTCTCTCTGTACCTGTGTCCTCAGCATCAAGTGTTCCAGCACTGACATTCTGAAGTCCAGCATCTCCCACAATTACAATATATTATGGGTTATTGCCCTCCTGGGTGCAGTTTCCAGAGGCAGCTCACAGCTGTGGCACAACCTGTTCAAGTCATGCCCCCTTATGCAGCTTATTGCCCGATCTTCTGCCTCTGTGGCAGCAGTCAAGTGACTGTTCAATTTGCTCCCAGCTTTACCCATTTTTTCCGGCTGTAGCATGCACCGTTTCTTCTCCTGGACTGGTTGTACAGTGGGGTGATCTCAGCCCCCACTTCAGGCCTGGCAGAACTGACGTGCAAACATCGAGCTAAATCCAAGCAGTGGTCTATTTGTGAGGAAGCTTTTACAGGCTTCTTGGAAGGCAAATTATGCCCTCCTGTTCTCAGCCAACCGACCCTTGCATTTCTAGGAGTGGGGCTGTGTTGGACAGGCTTGTTGGGTTCCCACCCTGTCCCCAAGAAGCTGCAACTCCAACCCAGAAAAGCATGATCCAGTGTTGCTGAGCAGACAAGGGAGAGACTCCAAGGACAAGGAGGACTTTAGCCAGCCAGCTTGGACAGAACACCAGAAGGAAAAAACCCCTGAAGGGCTCGGGCTACAACCCCCCCCCCCCCCCCCCACACACACACACCCTAAAATTCCCTGGAGGGAGAGAAGCAGGGCTTGTACTCAGCTCCCATTTGTCCCAGCTCAAACTGGGGAAACTCTAGCAATGAACCCCATTCCCTGGGCAGGGGGAGAGGGACCCTGAGAGAGAGATCCAGAGGGCTCAAGGTACCATACAGAGCAAGCTGCAAAAGCCTGTGCCCTGACCATAGCAGGGCAGCAACACCAGCAAACGACCAAAACAGCAAAAAAAATCCAAAAAGAGCTAAAAGGAAAAGCAACGGCATTTAAAACAAAACAAAGTTTTGTGCTCTGCCTCAAACACTACCTCCTCCACTGAGAGAGGTGAGCCCTCAGATTCAGGCTCTGAGCAGGACATAAAAAAATGCAACAAGGTGGTTGTTTCACCCCCATGTGCAAACAGGTTGTATCCACACTCCGGATCCAACCTGGGCGAGGCACACACTGCACTGACAAGCTTAAAGGCAAATACCTGCCTTCCAAATCTGAGACAGACAGCAATCCCATTGTACCCATCCAAGAGGACATAATCAGGGAGGAATTGGAAATATCTGACCAGAGTAAGTGCATAAATAGGCACACACATATCTAAGTTGTAAGCAACAAAAGAATGCCATTACAGATATACCAGGGTTTCTCAAACTTCGTTGCCCCCGACCCCCTTCTGACTACAAAAATTACTACACGATCCCAGGAGGGGGGAACTGAGCTCGCCCAAGCCCTGCTGTCCCGAGTGGGGAGGGCCAAAACCCCAGGGCTTCAGTCCCAGACAGGGTGCCTATAACCTGAGCCACGCTGCCCAGGGCTGAAGCCTTTGGGCTTTAGCTTCAGCTTCGGGCCTGAGCAGTGGGGCTTGGGCTTTGGCCCCAGACCCCAGCAAGTCTAACGCCAGCCCTGGTTACAGATACTAAGGACTTCATCCCATCCTGTCTTCATCCACTCCCCCATCTTGAACGACCTCCATTAAATGTGAGCTGTTAATGAAATCTCACATCTCCAGGACATAGGAGAAATAGGAAGGGTTCCTTCAGAAGCAAGATTCTTAGGATAATACTCCACTTTCTTCATTGTCTAGATGTTGTTTGAGCCATCCAGCATTTCAAGTGGCTCAACAAATGGATGAAGATGACAAGATGGTGGATGGAGTCTCTAGTTTCAGATATCCCTGTCTCCAGGGGACTTCCTTGCTTCTGTGATTCTAGCAGATGCACACTCCTATATGGCCATGTAACCACAGACTACTGAGATTCACATACATCACGGCTTGCCACCAGAACCAAATGCTGCCCTCTGGCCATTTGCTGGTCCCCAGGGTCTTTACCAAGATGGTGCTGATGAAGCCAAATTCAGGATTCAGAGCACTCACTATATCCCGCTCCTGGATGACATTTTGATCAGAGCTTTGACCCAAGCAGCGGCACATTGTGCTACAATCCGGATGCTGGATCTGCTTCACGCACATCAATTAGTGATAAATACCAAGAAGAGCTTCTGGACTTCCTCCATAAAGAGAGTTCATCTGGGAGCACTGCTGTAGCGAAAGGCAGGGCCGGCTCTAGGCACCAGCAAAACAAGCAGGTGCTTGGTGCGGCTCATTTCTAGGGGTGGCATCCCGGCGCCGGCCCTGCTGCCCCTAGAAATGTGCCCCTGCCACTCCAGCTCGCCTCCGCCTGCTTTCCTGAACGCACTGCCTCTCCCTCGCCTGAGAGGGAAAGGGGAGAAGCAGAGCGGCAGCATGTTCAGGGGAGCAGATGGAACGGAGGTGAGCTAGGGCGGGGGGTTGCGGTGAGGGGGAGCCGCAGGAAACAATGGGGGGGGAATGCAGCACGCCTGGGGGAGGAGGCGGGGCTGGAGATTTGGGGAAGGGGTTGGAAAGGAGTGGAGCTGGGGGTGGGTGGAGGGCACAAAAAAAGCGGGGGCAGCCAAAAAATTTTTTTGCTTGGGGCGGCAAAAATCTTAGAGCCCGCCCTGGATTGGACAGATTCCACAAGATGCAGAACCTGATATCCATGTTGGTAAAGTGTGCAAGGCCAATCCTAATTATCTACAGCTACTGCGCCTCTTGGTTTTGTGTACAGAAATCACCTCATGAGCAATGGTCCTATATCAGAGGACAGGCCTGGAGGCACCTGAAAGTATGGAATCATTCGCCTGCAAGATCAGGTACTGGTTCCAAACCAGATGCTGACTCTCTAAGATGATGGAAAATTCCACAAAATGTTCGCAAGGGTCTTCACACATGCCTTCCAGACCCCCACATACTCACAACGAATGCCAGCCTCACAGGATGGGGAGCTCACCTGGGCCCAGGATAGCACAAGGAGCTTAGCAAGCCAAGGAAAAGAACCAGAGTATTAAAGCTGTTGGAGCTCAGAGCTATCAAGCTAGTCCTACAGAGGTTCCAGAACTATTCTTCATATTCATCTCGCCAGCAGGTTTTGACACCAGTCAAGAGTCTGGAAGAACCTTTGGAGGATTTGTACCATCCCTCTTTCTTTTGGTGTAACCTTCCTTTTTCCGCAGGAAGCCTGGACTGGAATCACCACACACCAGTGAGTCCTAGAAATTATCAGTACAGGATACTGACTGCAGTTCCAGACCCTTACTATTGCTACCTTCCTTCCCCATCCCTCTTCAGGAAATCTAAGGAGGTACTGTTGAAGCAAGAGCTAAACTGTATCCCACATCTTAAAGGAGTGGAGGTGGTGTCCTCAGTTAAGGTATAAATGATTTTACTCCCATTATTTTCTCATCCTAAATTGGAAAGGCGGATGGTGTCCCATTCTAGATTGCACCATGGGAGTTCAAGTGCTTGACAGATGTGGAAGCTCACTTAAGGAGACAGGGTATCAAGGTCTACCCCTACTTTGACTGATTGATATGGGGAAGATCAGTCCAACAGGAGACCAACTCTGTTTAAAGAAAAGGAGTACTTGTGGCACCTTAGAGACTTGTTAGTCTCTAAGGTGCCACAAGTACTCCTTTTCTTTTTGTGAATACAGCCTAACACGGCTGCTACTCTGAAACCTGTCAACTCTGTTGTAAGTAATTCTACAGCTTCTTACCGCACTGAGCTTCAACACAGATAGAATGAGCATAGATTTTTCTCTGACTGCAAGTATGGAGTTCATAGAGCTGTGGTAGGTTCAAAGATGATGAGAACTTATCTTCTGCAAGAAAAGTTCCAAACTATAGTAGACCTCATCAACCAACTTCAAACTCACACAGACATCAGTTAGAGTGTGCCTCAGACTTCTCAGACAACATGACCGCATGCACATACATGATGCAATTTGTCAGACTTCACCTACTCTCCCTGCAAAGGTGGTTGAAATCAGTTTATTTCTCCAGCAAATGTCACATGGACATCCAGCTCATGGTTCCACAAGAAGTCCTCTCCTCATTTAACTGGTGAAAAGACCCTCTTCAGGTATGCATGGGAGTGCTATTCTCTGCACCAAGACTCTGGTGACAGATGCCTCCAGGCAGGGATGGCTCATTTGGATCTCCTACAGATAGAGGGCCTGTGGTTACCTCAGGAAGTTCATCTGCACATAAATATCCTGGAACTCAGAGCCATCCACTCTGGGTCTAAAGCATTTCTGTCTTTACTTCGGGAACCACAGTCCAGGTCCTGACAGGCAACAGCTCAGCTATGCATTGTGTTAGACAGGGAAGCCATTTGGCTCTGGACTTGGTGTATTCATCATCACAGCATGCCATTGGCCCTCTATCTTTCAGGTGTTTGGAACTCACTAGCACAGGGTTCCCAAACTGGGGGTCACGAGGTTATTACATGGGGGGGGTCACGAGCGGTCAGCCTCCACACCAAACCCTGCTTTGCATCCAGCATTTATAATGGTGTTAAATATATTTAAAACGTTTTTTTTAATTTATAAGGGGGGGTCACCAGTTCAAACGTTTGAAAACCACTGCACTAGCAGATCCTCAGCAGACAATTCTCAGACACCCAGAAGTGCTCTCTCAACAACTCAGTCCTGCAGAAGGTCTTGGTCTTTTACAAGTAGTGATTCCCAACAATAGACATGTTTGCCAGAGATCAGAACAAGAAATGCCACTGATTTTGTTCCCGAAGGAGTGCAAGCCTACGTTCCCTGGAAGATGCCTTTCTTATCCCATGGACACTGGGTCCAATGTATGCCTTCCCTCCATCTCCATGATGCAGTGTGTTCTGAGGAAACTGAGGCAAGACAGAACTGATGATCAGGGTAGGCCCAGGATGGGCCAGGAAGTTTTGGTACTCTGATCTGGTGAACCTGTCAACGCAGTCCTCTTTCCAGTTACCTGCCATACCCAACTGTCTTGCAGAACTAGAGTCAGATCCTGTCCCCAGCATCATATCATTACACCTAACAGCCTGGGTGCTGGCTGTTTAACTGTCACCACAAGAAGCTGTTCAACTGAAATTCAGACCATTCTGGTCCTAAGCAGAACAGCCTCAACTAGATTGCCATAAAGCTAAGTGACTTAGCCAGATTAGATCCTTCTGTGATTAGTGTGTACTCCACTACAGTGCAACAACCTGTATGGTCAAGTCTTAGTACTCTCCTGGCTTCTGAAATCTGTAGGCTGGCTACGTGGAGCTCAGTACACACTTTTACCCATCATCATTCCTTAGTTGAGGCTTCTGGATCGGATGCCAATTTTAGTAGTGCTGTTCAACAATCCTTGTTTAAATAGGCCTCCTAGCAACCAACTCTAAGCAAGGTGGTAACTGTTGGAAGGTCACCATAAGTGGGATCTCTGTGGACAGACAGTCAAAGGAGTAAATGGCTCCTTGTATTGCAGTAACTTAGGTTCTTCGAGATGTCTTGTCCATGTGAATTCCATGACCTGCCCTTGTTCCTTGCTACTACAGAATTCTACAAAATTGGGATTCAGTATTGGAGAAGGAACTGAAGGGTGGTAGCACCAGTGGGGGGAACAAGGACATCCAGGCCACAGATGCAGCCCCCCTGGACACTGCTGGCCAAATGAATCCAGTCCTGCACTCATGAGGATCATGTGCACTAGGAATGAAATCCATGTGGACAGCACATATTAAAGAATTACAGTTACTGTAAAGTAACACGACTGTTCTTTCCTAAATTTTGTAAAACTTTGTGGCCTGTTGGCTGAGGCATTTGCTCTGGGTGGTATTTTCCTATTCCTTCCTGATAATGTTCTCAAAAGGTGGCTGTAGGAGGAGGACAGTCTCCAGTTTACATTTGGATGCCAGGTATTTTTTCCTCATTGGCTTTCTGCTGCTTTATCCTTTCCAGGTTGCATTTCAACCATGGCCACTATTTTACTACACACTGTCAAATTTGACAATGAGAATGAGAAGTTTCTTACCAGATAATTTTCTTTCTGCTAGCAGCTTCTGTACTCATTCATAAAAATGGACAATGCATCTGACCCGTGGAATTTGGAAGTAGTCTTGTGTTGTTGCTTTCAAGTTCCAGAAATGAGTCACTGTCTTTCAACTCAAGCTACTGTCCACAGGAGCTCTTCCAAAGCTGTAGAAACACCCCAGGAACAGATGAGCATTGACAATAACTTGAAGTTACATTAAACCTAAAAGCAATTATGTATTTGTCTCCCTTTAAAAAAAATTGGGGTTATGTCTGTACAATATATGAATTGTGATTGATATCATGAAATTGTATTATGAAAATCTTGCTGTATAATGAATGCCTGTATGTATGTGGATCCGCCATTGCTGACTGGTGTTGTACACACCAGCCCGGGGCAATGGGAATACTTAAGAATAACGATGGTACTTAACCCTCACAAAGCTTATGCTAAAAAGCAGTGCAAGCCTTGGAAATCCAGTCTAGTTTTAATCCTCTGAAATCAGGGGTGAGGTAGGAGCAATGGAAAATTACTAAAAGGAGTACAAACTATGCCTATGGTCAAATATCCTAATTGTGGGAATAGCCCAAAAGACGGGGAGCCTGAAATTATGCCTGTCTGTTCCCCCCAGGCTGGCTAGCAGCCCTCTGAGCACTTTAGGAAAGAAGTAGGGTCACTCAGGGCTTAACTCAGTAGATCTGGATCAATTTTGAACACAGGAAAGGATTTCTCACTTACCCCCTTGTAATTCCAAAATGGTGCAGCTGCATGAGGAATGGGGAGTCCTCTTCCTGACACGCTGTGTGTGTGCTACTGTGGAGACAGCCTCTGTGTGTGTATCTAGAGGGACTCCTTCCTTCAGGCTCTGAGCTCCTTTCCCTGGCAGGATGAGGGGCTGTGGGCTGAAAGAAAGAAAAGCACAACTCCCATTACAGGGCTGCTTGAAACTTACCCAGAGATGCTGCAACATGGAGGGGAAGGGCAGTGAACCTGATACAGACCACGGGGAGAGCTTCAGTTTAGGAGAAAAGCCCCAGCACACCCTCCCCTCCAGGGAGAAAAGGTGAAGGAGAAGGTTTAACCTGTGATTTTTACACCACTTGCTCATTAACAATATGAATTGCCTTAATGAAGGGGATGTTTTTGTCTTTTTGGGTCCTGGAGCCTCTGGAGTTTGCAAGACTTTAGCCCTGTGAGGGGTTCTCCTTTCTGCAGGAATCCTCATGTTCTTGGTCCAGCCTACCACAGCTGAGTTGTGGCTTTGGGCGGGGTCTGAGGCGCTGCCAGAGTGAAGATTGGCAGCTTGGGGCAGCAGGACATAGCTCACTCGCTGAGGCTACTGGGAAGCTGCCTGTGCCACTTCTTGCATATGGCTCAATGCTTGGAGGCCTTCACTGCCACTGTGCTAAGGGGTGAGAGTGGCTCCGGAAGCTGAACTGAAGTCGCTGCTGCATGAAAACAAATCAAAGTTAAATTATATAAAACAAAGCAATCAGAAGAAACTGAACTGCCAACATGTTCCCTTGTTGGAAGAATTATTGCTGGTGAGCTGAGCTGGAGGCTCCAGCAGCAACAGCGGGCTGCCCCCCAATTCCACAGGTGAGAGGTGTTACCTGTTAGTGAGGAATGAGGAGCGAAGCTGTGCAGCAGAATCCTCCCCGCCCTCGTGGTTGCATTCTGAAAGCTGCTCCTCTTCAGCTGAGGAACAGGAATTAAAATTAAGAGAGAGCGCTGCCTTTGGTGCCTCTTGGAGTTCATTCTCCTTTTGTCTCAAAGCTCTGTCCTAGCAGAGTGAGGGTTGGTGGGCTGTGGGCAGCTGAGGCATAGTTCAGTCTCTCAGTGTCTGAAAAAGAGTTGCTTCACAAATAGAGAACTGCTTGGGTTTCCCTTGCTGCTCTTTGGACTGCTCTGCCATGAAGGAGCCAGTGCAGCTAAGGAAGTAAAAAACAGATGTGTTCCCCAGGTGCTGACAGGCTGGAGAGAGAGCCCGCTCCTGTCCAAAAATAAATAAAGGGTGAAAAAAACAAAGGTAGGAGATTGCTGGATCACCAGACTTGTTCCTATGCTGTAGGCAGAAAGGAGGGATGTAGTGGTGGGTTGGAATATCCTAGAAACAGTACTGAATTGACTCCAACATCCACACAGACAAGGTAGAGTCATTCAGTTGTGAATGGGGGAGCAGTTAAGACCCAGAATATGATTGCAGCAATTACATTCCTTAAGATATTCATACAAATAGAGATGCAGAATGTACCCAGTTCTAACATAGTAGTGGGCACCACAGGCATACTCAGAGACAATCAGATGAATATTAAGGAAGCCTGGTCAGGATTCTGCACTATGAGTGCTGTCTCTATCGTCACGAGCGGCAGTCTTTCTAAAGATCCACATCACTTGGAGCGGGCCATGTTTTCTGAGGGAACCCTCCAACTTCCTCTCCCTTCTCTCAGTTCCAGTACAAGGGCACACACAAGCACTTCCTGAAGTTGTAACTCCTAACTCTCGAGGTGGCTAGCCCAACATGGGGTGTGGAACCTCAGCAACGCCGGCCTATGCTCCCTCTTCGCCAAGGAGGAGGAGCAGCACCACTCTGCTCTTGATCATCGGGGTGGGGGCAGGGGCATTTATCCCGCCCTCTTTCAGGGCATGACACTATTTTGCCGACCCCACTATGTCTAACTGAAGAAAAATTGCAAACTGTGCAGTAGCTGCCCCCTAACATTTTGTCCAATCTCTCCATACTGCCTCCTGGTGACTGAATGAAGTGGCCGCAATTTGGCTGTGGCCACCATGTCTTCCACAGGAACAGCAATATCATCACATGCTAGCAAGACAAAAGTCACAAAATACTCAAGTAGTTATTGCATCTGCTTTAACTATAATCTGTTTCATTGCTTACAAAGTTTCTTCTAGTTCCACAGAGACATGTTGCCCCTGAGGAGGCAGCCTATGCATATTTCCTTTGCTGGAGCATTGCGCCCTCATTTGTAATAAGTATTTGAAATTCCACTCAGGTAACTGTCATGCTGGAAATAATTGCCTGTCTGTGCCAACTGAACTTGGTACAGTGAGGCAAAAATCTCCCCACAGTGCATCACTCCCAGTAAATCTAACACTTGGTGATGAGTTGGTGCAAATACTTTCCTAAGGTCATACCTCACATCCTTAAAACAGTTAATGGATTCTTCTCCTTCTGAGAGATGTCACTAGAGAAGCATTGCAGACTCAGTGGCAAATCTATATATATATTCTTTTATATAGAAGAAAGTTTTCTGCTTCACTGTACCAACAAAACACCATACAGTCACAGGCAACACTTTTGTAATTATTTTTAAAAAAAGAAAGTCACAATTTTCAACATTTACCCAGTGATGCTCCTAGGTATAGTTGTCAGTGGTGTGGATAAACATATATGATTCAAAATATTTTTTTTTTTAAAAATGACATTTTCTGGATTTAAATGAAATCTAGGTTTACTTTCAAAAAATACCAAAATTATTTAAAAGTAAAATTTGAAATTGACAACCTACATTAATGCCTACATTTACTAGAAACTATTACAGTCATTTAAATTATTTTAAAACAATAATATTAAGCAGTATATCTTTGCTGATACGTTTTAAAGAAAGTCAAAAGCACTGAACTGGTAGAAACCACTGGCTAAGCACCTGAAACCAGGGTTTGTTGCAATGCTAAAACACCTTTTGACAGCAATAGCCTCTTCTGCAGGTGCAGAAAGAGTATTTTTTTCATTTAAGTTTGTTCAACGAGTTAATTCAAAGTTAAGAAATCAGTTGGGATCTGGAGAACTAGGGAAGCTTGTTTTCCTCTACCAATCTATAAATAAAAATTATGTATGAGAGGATGAACTCTACTAGTTCAAAATTTTAGATGGCATGGTGGCCATCAATTCAATTCACTAACTACAGACAATACTTCCTTTCTTTAATAAACCAGTTAATTTTCAATGCAAACCATTTCAATAATTTTCTTACATATTCAGGACATTTAAGGTAGTTTTATTAAACTAATAATAAAAAAAATTCAAAATGCTGGTTTCGTGCATTTTAATTGAATTTTAATTTCTATCCAAATAGATTTTGACACAAAACACAAGTAAAAAAATTAATCATTGCGTAAATAAGAAATGCATCATTCACCATTTTCTAACAATATAAAGAATCTGAATAAATGTGAGAATCTACATAATAGCTTAAATAAATGCATATAGATATCATAGCTTCCTGGTTAGAAAATAAAAGAACCAAATTTGGCTATATTTAGTTGCAAATCAACATGTTACAATGGTTGTCAATCAATGAGAATCAAGCTTTCTTTAGGAAAATTAAGAAGTACAAATGCAAAAGATTAAAAATGATGAGTTAAATCAAGATTTCCTGTTTGTTGATTTAAATCATGATTAAAATCGCTCCGATTTTAATCAATCCACCCTGGTGGCTGCAACTGAATAACATGAGGAGAATACTAGATATTTCTAAAACGATCAAATTGTGTGGGGTTCTCTTTAAAATTTCTTTGATTTTAAAAATTTCCCATTCAGAGGTTTTTTGTATGTCAGTTTTAAGCAAACTTTGTTCATATCAGATATAATCAAAACCAATGAATTGTATTTACTTTGGTTCTTTATCTGATCCTCTTTGTTAGCTAAAGAGTTAGCAACTTTATAAAAGGACTCTGACTAAGGCCAACGCAGTCTTTGAAATCCAAATTATGCATGCAGTGACACAGTGGAACAAACATGTCTGTCTGATGGCTGCTGCTTTTGCAAGGAGCATTACGTAAGAATTTAGATCACTCAGTGGTGGTAGGAAATACTTTATTACTGTCATTAAGATGATGTAGCTTCCAAAGTTTTGTTAGGATAACTTTAGCTCAATTCTAGATTCCCACTACAGTTTTATCTTGGAATAACATGCTTTAATTTAGAGAGGGAATTATGCTGCTCTGTGATTACTGTACCTTATTTTACTCCTGGGGGAATTGTGCTCCAAAAATTAAAAATTCTGTGCACATGTTAAAATTCTGCAGTTCTATATATTTTATTTGTCAAAATAACACAATATAATCACGCCAGTTTCAATTACTTTGGTCATTTATTTCAAAATACCTGTCAGCAAGTATGTCTGTAACAATACAGACAACAAAAGAGAGTCGGGAAATGTTTTTTGACAAATAGATTCCTTACTAGTCCTATTAATATAGAACTCTTGAGTAATAATTCATTTAAACAACAACAATACAGAAACACATTTCCCGCACCCCTCAGAAGCAGTGCAAAGTCTTGGGGGAGTCAGGGGTAATGGAGGAGCTGAGGGAGAGGGAAGTAATTGTTGGGAAGGAGCCTGGGTCTGAACATGGAGGGTTGTTGGGTGTGGGTGGGAGAAGGCTTTTTTGGGGGTTGGAAGGGAATGTTAGGGAGCCTCCACTCTGCAAATCTTGGCTCACCCTTAGCTGTTCTCATTCAGTCAGGTACATCTGCCCGTCCCTAATGTGTCCCTGCTCCCCCACTCAGCCACCCGTCCTCTCCCCATCCCTATGCATCCTTGCATCTCCCTCCCCCCACGTGTCTCCGCACCTCCACTCAGCCACCTCCTCTACCTGTCCATATGTGGCCCTGCACTCCCCACTCAGCTGCCCCCCACGCAGCTCTGCACCCCCACTCAGCCACCTCTCCCCCTGACCCTGCATGGCCCTGCAATCCCCAGCCACCCCTCCCCCTGTGGCCCTGCATCCACATTCAGCTACCCCCTCCCCCTGCACCCCCATTCAGACAACCCCCTCCCCACACATGGCCCTGCACCCCCACCCTGTGCCCCTACTCAGCCACTCCACTATCCCTATGTGTTCCTGCACCCCATTCCCCATCCGGCCCTGCACCCCCACCCCCATTCAGCCCTTACCCAGTCTGTCCTTCTGAACTCCAGTCTGTGGACCCCTCCCCCCCCCAGCAGCCTCATGCTGTCCATCCCCCCATAACCCAATGCACTGACCTGGCCGGCCGCATAGGCAGGGCACTGTGAGGAAGGCAGTGTCTTTCTCTTCCCTGTCTGCAGCTGCAGTCTGTTCTGATGCTACAGCAGCCCCAGGTGGGCAAAAGGAGTAACTGCAGAATGTATTTTCTGAGGGAAAAATTCTGCACGGCACACACTCCCCCAGGAGTAGTATTTGCTGCGTTTCCACACGGTCAAATGCAGGGCAGGCTTCAATTTAAAAAATTCCGCTGGTTATGACTGTCTGTATTCCGCGTTGAGATCCCTTCCCACCTTGCTCTGGAGTTCGCGCTGCTCTTCCTGCAGAACTCCCTCTCCCCCCCTTCAACAGTCCTCCTCAGAGCGCCACAGCTAGGAGGACGGTGAAGCGCAGTGGTAGCTTCAAGCGGGGTTGGTTTTCAGAGCAGTTTTGGAAAGCATGCTTGAACGGTACAGTACCCAGTGAAACCTGTACAAGTGGCCACACACCCCCTTACCTAGCAACGGCCTTAGCTGAAGAGCCCATCCCAAAGCAATCTCAGATATTATAACGCTTTACCTTAAAAGTCCACTGTTAAGTAATCCAGTTTTGTCAGTCTCAGCTCTGCCAACTCTATAGGTTGATATGGTATAAATCCCTAGTGGGACAACACCCAACTCATTGGTTGTGCTTCTCTAGTCTCGCCCCCAACCCCAGGGCCAATCCATCAGCTGCTTGCCCAGACTGTCAGCCCTCACAATAGCCACTGCCCAGCTCCATGCAGCTGCTTTCTTCTGGCTCCTCCTCCGCACCCACCCCGAGAGGTGAAGACTGGGCCCCTGGCTGGGAATGAAGAAGTACTGCTGCCTCCAGACAGGCCTGAAAGGTGGTGAAGATCTTGCTGATGGGGGACGGGAAAGCAATGCTAGGTTTTTCTGTGTATGCGAATATGTGGAGGGGGGCTGCTAATACTGTGAGCTTTCAGGTTCTCCTCCGAGTTTAGAAGGAAAACCCACCAGGGTATGCAGCCAATCAGAGCTGCTACTCGGGTTATGAGGCTTTCTTCCTTCCTCAGCATGTAGAGCCGGCAAAGCTCCTTTTTTTCTCCAATCTCTCCACTCTCCCACTGCCTCCTTAAAGGGTCAGGAGCAATCAGCCCTGCTCCCCAGCACCATACCCTTGCATGTAAGGCTTCCTGCTGCACCACTGGCCTAGAGGCTGGGAATGAGACTCCCAGCTGCCCCCATCCCAGACTCATCCAGTATCAGAAGGGAAAAAAAAGGAAAAAAGCAGTTGGAGACAAAAGAGGTGAGGTGAGTGCTCCAGAGTGGGGTGGGGAAAGGGTCTGGATGGGTGGAGGGACCAGTAGTAATTGAATCAGTATTTGGTGATGACAATGTGTTTCCAGCTCCCCTCCATTGTTGTGGGTTGCAGGGTGTAGGAAGAACATGGCAGCTCCTCACCCTAAGAGCCCCTGCACAATCAGCAACTACCCTACTTCCAATAACACAACTTTAGAATAGGCCATGTTTTCCCCACAGTGTTGGCTGATATGAATCTGTGAGCTGCTGGTTTTGCAGTGCAGGTCCTTCAGCGACTAAGATAAGTGTATTCATTCATACACATTTTTAAAAACACTTGTCACAATAGTATCTAAGACTTCACTACAGCAAGGACTCCATGTATTCTGCAGTTCTACTGCACCAGACTTCACCTCTTGGTGCAGAAGTGTATTCTAGCGTTCCAGAACTAAAAAAAAGCAAAACTTTGAAAACTGCTCAATGCTAGTTCCCAAATCTCACTTACTTGAAGTCAGCTAGATAGGACTGTCTTCTATTTGGAAACTGCAAAACCAGCATCAAAGAGCTAGCTCGGTGTTGACATGCACTAAACATTTACTACTGCCCCTCTCCCTTGCTACAGTCCAAAGTATTTTTGAGGGTGGATTGCCGATTACAGATCCCATCCTTTTAAGTATGAGCTTTCTACCTAGTACAGTTAGAGATTTCCCTGATCTTAGAAACATGTGACAGACCTAGCTACACAGGGCTCATCTATCCTTAAAATGCTACAGGAGTGCACGAGCACCGCAGTAGCTCTTCAGTGTAGACACTAGCTATGCTGACAGGTAGGGGTTTTCCTGGCAGCATAGGTAATCCACCTACCTGAGGGATTGCCTACACTTGAAACACTGCAGCTGCACTACTGTAGCACTTCACTGAAGATATTGCCTATGCTGACAAGAAGTGTTCTGCTCTCAGTGTAGGAAATCCACCTCCCAGAGAGGCAGTAGGTAGGCTGATAGGAGAACTCATCCATCAACCTAATGCTGTCTGCACCTGCAGTTAGGTCAGCTTAAATACATCACTCTAGGGTGTGGTTTTTTTCACACCCTCAATCGATGTAGCTATAGACCAGTCCACAGACTTGAAAGGGAAAAAGCTACTTCACATATAATTTCCAGCTTTAAAGGGGAAGTCTGAGAGATTACCATCAGTAGCTCACTTTAAAAGTCCAAACTGCTTCAGAATTCAGATAGGTTATATGGACAAAAAATTAATTCACTGAAAGCAACAGCTACCTTTCCTGAAATGAGCAGGACAAAACTCCATGGATGCAGACTTATGGTCATGAAGTAATATGAAGCGCCATAGTCTAGAAAACTGGTTATGTTCAACAAAATTTAGAAAAGGATAATAAAACTAGTTAGATTGTGATTTAATGGTATTTCCCTAATGGTGTGAAGTAAAGAGATTTGTTTAAAGTTGATCAGTATTTAATGGTTGTGGTTTAAGTGCTAGATCATAGTTGTTTCGGTGAGATCAGAGGTTTGGGGACTTTCAAATTTGACCTATGGAATATTGCTGAAGGGCTTTGAATTAATAGATGATTGAGGGCTGAGGAAAAAGTCAAGAAGTCACAGCCTTGTCTGGATGCTTCTTATGTTCCAGTTTTAATGCTGCTAGAAGTAAAGAAACTGTCACTCTACAGCAGGTAACATTTTAAGTTGTGCCTTGGAATTTGACCAGCTCTGCTAACATTTGAGTATAGATGAGCAGAGTCATCAACTTTAATTCATGGTAAAGATTAATCTGTCAAAAAGCCCCAAACCCCTCTGTAGTGGTGAAAAGAGACTATGAAAAATGTAAATAAAGTACAGATGAGAGTCTTCGGGCTTCCACCAATCCCTAATTCAGCAGAGTGGAAAAACAATGTCTTTAAAAAAACCTGATAATTTAAGGTTCTGGGGCCCCCAATTACCATCTACCCACTCTCAACATGAGGGCAAAAATCTATTGTTTATGCTGTAAACAGTACAAAATATCTGGACCACTGTGTTCAAAGAACCCAGCTAGAGTCTTTCATACCTGAACAATAAAGAAACAGACGTACAGTTAAGCACAAGGGAGGTTATATACACAGGACTTCCTGCTAATCATAGCTTAGTTTTTGGAGGACAAACTTTTTCTCCCCCTCTGCATCTTTTCAGCCAAATGGCTTAGTAAATAGAAGGGGAGGATGTATGTGCTCTCTATTCCCTAAGGAAAATAGTGTTTCTTCTATTACACTGATATTCCTAGCTGAAAGGCTATCATCCATGTAGCGAGATTAACCGGGAGCTTTAACATGCTCTCCTCTTCAGCAGATCCAGAATAATCTTCATAGTTTGTCTCACACACTCCAGTAGGTGTCACATCTGAACAAGAACTTCAGTGGGATGATCTAGGTTGGTGTAATTCTGTGCTGGAGGGTATAGGTCTGTATATGCTGTGAAAATGTCAGTACTCCCTAAACTAAATGCAGGATTCATAGTAGTGTTATTTATATATTGTTTCCATTAGATGTTCATTACATGCTTACAAAAGATCCCTAAAAATCTGTAAATTCATATGGCCATTTTGGTATTGGTCAATAGCTAGCAGTCTAGTGTCATCCTGCCTCTTTGAAAGTCACAGACCTCATTTCCCCCCAAATGATCCTGTAATAGTATTTCCAGATCACATGCAAACATTGCTTTTGCAGTGGCTAAGGAGAGGATTTTGAACGATTTAATGCCAAAATGTTGTGCTGATACTGCAAGTTGTTAAACTAGATTTTTAGACGTTCAGGTTTTTATTCCTAAAACATGGAAACTGCTGAACAAGGATTTTGCCATTAGCCAGAGCAGAGGCCTGAATAGCCAGCTGGAAAATTTAGTATTTTTCTGTTGGATGAAGGGAGCTGTAAAGCCAAAATCAGATGTTTTGTCAAGTGTCTTTACTTCAAGATTGAGTTAACGTTTTAGGTGCCTGCTCATTTTGCTTTACAGTGCCTCTTCCTCCTCCCCTGACGGTTTCATTTGCAAATGTATATTCAGAAAAAGCACACTTTGCCTTTATACGTACTTTTTCTTACATTATCAAAAACACAATTCTTCCACCCTACACCACCTCCCCAAAACAAGATGGTCTCCTGGTTTAGTTCCTGCTGTGGCAGCTTAAGGGTGTCTACCCAATAAAGATGTGCTAACTAAAAAAAGCAATGGAGGGCTTTTATCAGAAAATAGTTTAAAAAAAATAATAAAAAACCCAACTCATTTCTGCCTGGTGCATTTCCCCTTCCCCACACCCCCTAATATAGTTATGTCTTGACATATTCAGCAAATGTCAACTAACCCTTCCAATGAAAGGGGAAGCAACTAGTAACTGGCTCAGATACAGTTAATTACCCATATAATACCATATTGCATAAAAAAGGTTAACCGGGGTGGCCAAAACATAAATATGTTTATACAGTCTATAGTAAAGTATTCTATCTGGCAATAAAGTCAGGCATAGGAAGGAGCTAGTCTACAATATAGCAGCCAAGCATACTGACAGCAGCTTTCATCGGATTGCTCTCATGGCCACAAGAGCAAAGCAAGGACCCACGTTTTCGCACCACAACTAGATTGTACGTAAAGAACTCAGTAGTTGGGGGGGAAAGAAATTAACATGGAATGGCTAATCAAGCGCAGGACATCTGCCACAACTGCAAGCTAGAACCTCTTTTGACAGGTTGGTCCTCGCACTGCAGTAGAACTTATGCAAGTAACTGACCAAGTTAATGAGAGTGTGATAGTTGTATCAACTTTGTTACAATAAAAAGCTTTAGCTCTGAGGTTGTTCCCCTGATTAATAGATTCACTTCCTAATCTAACTGAAACATACTTAGTTTCCTTTCACTTCATATCTTTGTGTGATGCTGATCCAATAACACTGTGTTCCAGTTCTGTAGCACCATTCATTAAAAGGTCTCAAAACATTTCTTGAACATTAGGTCTCCCAGCATCCATATGATGATGAGGCTTAGGAAACATCTAATCTCAGTCTCTCCTTCAAGGACCAATACATAGCAGGGCCGGTTACTGTTTAGATACAAGGGTCCTTATAAAGGAAACATTTAAAGCGTTAGCACAAGTGTTAAATTATGAATTAATCATGGAAACTTACTGGGTGTTGTACACATGACAGGAATGTGTAAAATACATCCCTTAAGGGTTCTTAAGAAAAACAAATAGAGAAAGGGAGGCATGGCTGTCCAATTCAAAGAGATACCTGGCAGGAGTCTCAGCAGAAAAGCACATTCACTAATAATATCAGAAGATAGACAAAGTGTTTGGTAAGAGTTACAGAGAAATGCACTCCCTTCCAACACAGAAGTCAATAGTGGGATGAGCAAATGTTTTAGTCCTTCAATTAAAATAAGCTTGAAGATACGAACTGAATTTCCATTTGGTAGCTGAAGAATTTCCTTGTTCCTCCATTAGCAATTCTCCTCCGGATATTCACACCCTGCAGAGCTTCAGTGGGAAATTCTCTGTGATGAGGTGATCATCATGCAGGAGGACAACAATGTTAACTTCAAACTCTAGGGAAAAAGAGAGCTCTGGTATTAACTCAAATTGTACAGTAGAAACAATGATAATTCTGTGGCTCCTGCTCTCAGCTGCCTTCACCTTAGATAAATCTTTCAAGCTGTTTTTAGTGTTTAGGATTATCTGTTGCTAGATGATTCAACACTGCAGAAAACAACAGGGCACTATAAAATGACCAACTTCTCCAGCCTATTTGTCAGCATAAGTAGCTCCATAAAATATATGATTAATTGCATTAGTGGTAGCCACCTGTCTAGCCATAATTAGCTAGTAATTTACTGTTGGCATCATAGTAAGAAGTAGATCTTGAGGAGTAATTTGAAGGAGTTTAGGGTAGTAGTTCTCCAAATAAATCCATAGGAGGGCATTGCACATATAAGAGAAGCACAAAAATGGATGATCAAAGTTGTTGAAACAGAGGAAATGTAATTGGAGATGATACTAAGATACAAAGGTACATAAGTAGGGAGGAGCTAAATTGTGGAGGGTGCTAAACGCAAGCACAAAAAGCTTATGTAGTGGAAAAGGAGAAGCGATATAGGGGATAGATTCAAAAGAAGAAAACTTGGCTAGAACTATGGATTATGAAGATGATTTTAGCAGAAACGTTTCAAATGTCCATAAATGGAATATTTGATGAGGTTGTCAGGAAGGAGGGAGGCAACTGTAATATTCAGGAGGGGAAATAAGAGCCTAGACAAGAGTTTTTGTGGTGTGCATCGATGAAGAAACAATCTTAGCAACACTATGGAAGAAGAAGTTGACAGATTTGGATATGGCCTGGCTGTGAGTCAATAGAGTGGAGTCACAGACAACCCCCAACTTCCAGGCCTGAGTGACTGGGAGAATGGTGGGTGTGTCAGTGATGACAGAAAGGGATAATGGAAGGAAAGCATCACTTTTCACCATTTTACCCTCAGAATTTCCTGCTGCTCTTGAGAGCTGTGAGTGTTCAGCATATTTAATCCCTACCGGATCTTTGCCATTAAAACTGCGTCTCCCAGAGAATTTTTCTGGTCACAACTAGTTTAGTTCTAGTTTAGACCACTTACGTACGAAACCACTAAGAGTAAGAAAACAACAATATATGCTAGATCGAGAACTTAGTTCTGAATGGAGAAGGTTATAGCTAAAGGAATGGTATAGAGGTTTTTAATGAGACAAATTGCTTGGTATATTTAGTATTCCCTAAAGCTAGTGGCCTGACAGGCTTGGAGCCTGAGTCCTCTTTATCCACAACAGGTACAGTTCAAAGAACAGTAGTGCTGATTTCCCCACATTGCTCTGGTAATATACTTCAACCCTGGTATAGGACCACCTCTGTTGGTAAGAAGGTTTCCTTGGTCTCCCTTGCAAAGCTGCTCATTAGTGTCAGTGGTGGTAGTTTGTATTGTGGCCCCTTACCCACTAGAAACCAAACTTAAACTAGCAGCTTGTTTCACATGGATTCCGAAGGTACCAATATTTCAAAAATAGCTGGGTCCTTACCAACTTTGAAATTTGTAGTTTCCAACGTAGGGCAAGTGAACAGCCTGGGGAATACCATGTATATTGGAACAGACAAACTTCTGCAGACATCCCCATCAGCAATCTGAATATTCTGAATCTCTGTAGCATCTCTAGCATAACCTTCAGCACAACCTGGAGAAAACAAGTATTGGGGTGAACAAAAAAAAGTAGCACTAATTCTACTAGAAAGTTACTGAACATAGTTCAAAGGCTGGAGGCATTAGCCAAAAACCAAACACCCTTCCTTTTACCCATTAGAGCTTTGACCTTACCACTGTTTAACAATTACATCTATACACCCTAAAAAAAGATACTTTTGATACACAAAAAGTAACTTTTGCAAATGATTTCTACTACTGCTTTAGACAAGTGTGCTATGTCCATTTAGAATATAAATATTCAGATAACCAGTGTGGTATATTCAGATTTTAATTTACATGAAACAACCTACCACAGGTTTCCACACGTACTAACTGTAGTTCAATACTTTTGACTGCAGCTTCTGCATTCTCCACCACCAACTCCCCAATTAGTGGTTGTGTAATGATGCAGTTAGTCGAGTTGAGATGACCTTTGATGAGAAATTTTGGGAGCGAGGCTCTCTACATGTAGAGTGGGAAAAAAAGTCACATGACTAATCACAAAAAGCATAGAGAATGCTAAGTAGGCAAAACCTCGCTTTGTGGAAAAAAGCAGCATAAGAATTACTGAAGTACATAAAAACCCTACATCAAAAGATTATTAAGGTTGGAAAGTCAGGACCCTTAAAAGTTAGAAAATGCCAGGATCAAGCTTGCCTGTGCAATGTTAATGGAGCCCCCTTGAGTGTAAGCATTGTGATACAGTCTTTAATTACATGGTAACATTTTTTTTCCCCACTAGGTCCCTGCACAGGATGGACTGTGGATGAATCAGGATCTTGAGTGAAGGAGGCCGTTGCCTGTAGGACACCTGATTTATTTTTTGTGGCAGTTGGAAGGTGTTTAGTGAATGAGGCAGGGGATTGTAGGGAGAGAAAGGAGGGTCTCAGGGTTAAGGCAGTGAATGCTGCCCTGAGAACTGGACTCTATCGCTGCCTCTATCACCATATAGCTACGTGACACTGGGCAAGTCATTTAAGCCAAAAGTGATTGTGTGTTCCTCATTTTCTGGTGCTCAGCTTGAGATGCTGGGGTCTGATTTACAGAAGTGCTGAGCACTCACAGCTTCATCTGAAGTCAATGGGAGCTCTTGGCTACCATATTCCACTGACTTGGTTGGTTCCCAGTAAGGGGGAAATAAAAAAATAACGCGTAACCATTACTGAGGAAAGCTCTGTTAACAATACAGCATCAACACAAAAGAACAAGTGACAGTGCTGTCCATTAAACATGTTGCTCAGCATGTCAGGAATCAAAACTGGCAAAAGAGGAGAGGAAGAACTATGACTAGCTGTGGAGCAGAAT
Organism: Lepidochelys olivacea; assembly: GCF_965140295.1. Taxonomy (NCBI): domain Eukaryota; kingdom Metazoa; phylum Chordata; order Testudines; family Cheloniidae; genus Lepidochelys; species Lepidochelys olivacea. The sequence goes on along the minus strand of NC_140411.1, from coordinate 163,793,485 downwards.
CTAATAGTAGCCACTGATCTCACTCCTCACACCAATTCACACTGGAGACAAGGGAGTCACTCAACACCATTTAAAGCATTTTTTAAAACAAAAGGTTTACCTCTTTAACATTCTGTAAGGTTTCAGGTGTAATTGTGAAGTCCACTGGGCTTGGCATCAACTTCCCTTTCTGAGGCTGGAATGAAATGAAAAGGTAGGATCGATATTGGACACTCAGTATATAGAGTTTACATAATGTACACACATCGAATCATGAAAAGAATCCCTTTTCATATGCCATTACTTGCAAGACCAGTTTAGAAGCTGACCTAATCACTTTACAATGTCTAACTCTGAAATAGTCTTTAGAGAACTAAGTGTAATTCTTTTAATAAGAAATTGACCCATTTCATGTAAAGTCTATTAGACGTTGCAAGAAAACAGGACATGATTATGACATGGAACACACACAAGTCACCACGTGTTACAAAATAACCACATTTTGACACTCTAAACTATCCTTGCCATTACTGTAAAACCATGACACGATATGAACTACTAGGCTACTGGTGCCTGCCCTGAGCATGCTGTGTTGTGAGTCACAAGGTTAAGTGCTCTAAACCAATAGCCAACTAATGCACACCTTGCCATGCTGTTAAAGTAGGGCTCTTGATTTTACATATCAGTGCTGGCTTTTTTTTAAAAGTTTTGTGAGGTCTGATGCAATGTGTCCTTCCAGTATTACTCAGCCTTCCTAGTAAGCAGATTTGAGAAAATAGTAGGGAAAGTTATATATGCACTTCCTCTATTATCCTGAGCATATTGATTGTTTTTCTAACCCTCTCTATCTGAAGTTCCCTACCTGCACTATTTCAACTCCCTAACTCCGCCCAGCAAGAGCTCTTTTAGAAGCAGGTTATGGCCCAGTAGCTGTTTTTAACTTACTGGGTCAGATCCTCAGCTGGTGTAATTCAGTGTTGTTCCTCTGATTTTGCCAGCTGAGGACCTATGTTTTTTTTTTTTTAAATATATATTTGGAATATTTAACAACCTCCTACTTTAGGTTTTACTGTAGAAAGTAAGTTTAAAGTGACTTAAAAGGCCCTGAATTGCTGCTGAAATGGCAGTCTGACACTTTGTGCAGAAAGGAAAACATAATTGTCATTTTAAATCTTCAGTAACTGCCTCTCTTCACCCTCATCCCAATGAGGTGCCTTATGTTTGTTCAGCTCCATTCACATTTCAGCAAAGCTTCCATTTAAAATAAGTGTAAGGATTTGTTGTGTGCCAATCAATGATGAGGGTCCCAGCTGTGCACTGTTGGGAGTTGGTGCAGTATTGTATCATCATCAGAAGGCCCAACTTGAATTTTGCAGTTGTTTTACTCTCCATTACTTTGAGTCCATAGTAGTTTGTGTACAACAGCAAAACTGGGAAACTGCCAGCCATAAATAAATACATATTTTCAGTAATGGGAAAATACAGTTGACGAATTCTGGCAAAGGAAATAAGGTTAAGGGAAATAATATTGTGTACTGACAGTGAGAATTTTATGTACAGTAGAACCTAATTAATTCACACTGACTGGGAATTACTGAATTTTGTGAACTAATGAGTGGTATACTCTGAACAAGAAATAAAGCAAGGATACTGCGTAATATGTAAGCTGCTCATTATTTTGATAACTGTGGCTTATTTATAATACTTCATAATGTACTAGTAAATGTAGCATAGTATAATTTTTCATTTTACAAAATGTAGGAACAAGATCTCTACAGTGTCTTGCTATTAAATCTTTGCTGATAGAAGCAATTTTTGTGCAGGTTATTGAAGTTCTACTGTATTCATTTTCATCACTGATGACGAGGGGAACAAAACATCTTTAAGTATATTAGAGCTCTTCTTAAAGAGCTCCTTACAGGAGTTAAGCATCATGTGTGTTCTAACAAGTTTTGGGTGGAAGCAAATGTATTTTGCTTGTTAAATTTGTGCAGATTATATTGCTTATACATGTGCTCTGCACACATCTATAATCAATAGATATCACAGTTGCACCCATTTTCATGATGAAAGGCAAAACATGTTCATGCCATACAGCTAAAAAATGTGGGCCCTGATTCTGCAATAAATTTCACACAGGTGCAAGGGTCCACTTGCACAGAACTAACTGCAGAATCAAGGCATTAGTTACAATAGTCATTTCTGAGCCTACCACTATCTATGAACAACTTGATGAGAACAACTCGTTTAGGACACCAGCTTTATGTGGTCCCTGTAGGTATGTCTACATTTCAATTAAGAACTAATGGCTGGCTGGAGTAGACATTCGGCTCTGGGACCCCCCAGAGTTTGAGCTCCAGCCCAAGCATCTACACTGCAATTAAACAGCCCTTTACCCGGAGCCCAAGTCAGCTGACACAAACCAGCTACAGGTGTCTAACTGCAGTGTAGTCAGACTAAGAGGCTGTAAACTTGTCTCCAACTTGATGCAGGCCTATTTCCACACCTAGAGTAAAGGACCTAAAATCAATAATTTAGGCATTTGAATACAAGAGGCTTGATATCTTCCCTCCACAGATGCTGAGCACCCAAAGCTCTCAACCTCCAATGGGAGCTCAGGATGCTTAGCACCTGGGGGAGGGAGCATGAGAGAGAGAGAGAGAGATCAGGTCATCCAAAAGATACAGTACTTATGGGAGCACACATCACCACAGTATCTAGATACCGAGTAGAACAGTATGTATCTAGGAGATGAACCGAACAAGCAGGGAGAGAGAAGGGGAGGACTGAGTGAGGAAACAGGAGGTTTTCACAACAAAGCAAGCTCATCATCCAAAACATATTTGTGTCAGTTAGAAGAGTAAGTTTAAAAGAAGTTAAGGTGAAAAGGTTATCTAAAGTATAGCACAATGAGATCCTAGTTCATGTCTCGGCTGCTAGGTGCCACAGTAATACAAATAGTAACACAAATGCTTGAAACCTGAATATTGCTAACTTCAAAACATAAAAGAAAGCATGACACCAACCTTCCCTCCCTCCCCCCACCCCGCCCCTTAAGTCTTATGCCTTGTTAATATAGGAGGACACATACAAGTTACACCATTACATCTTGTGAACATCACCATAGAAGACTGGGCACCAAACTTTGCTAAACAGAACAAAACTGCAGAGGTGAAAATCTCAGCTAGTTGAGAGAGTTAAATATCTCTATATTCCAACTTACTGGTGAGTGGACAATGAATTCACAAGTCTTAGTCAGGTCCTTGGCCAGTAGAGATCGTCGCATATCACACCGAAGGGTATACTGTGAGAAAGAGTGGGGGATAGAAGAGTCTTATCAAAACTTTCTTCCATCTCCAGCATGGACTTAGAGAGAAATCATTCTATAAACACAAAGTCTCACTGGCTATTTATATTAACATTCCATTTATAAGTAATTTATTAAAAGGTCAGTAGACTACTTATATATTCTTCAATAAATTGTTAATCAATGGTTATAGAGTGCTGTAGAGTCCAACAGGTTGTTTATAACCATCAAAGTAATACTCATGTATCTAACAACCCTATAACATCTATTAATCATTTATCAGTTCTTTATAAACTGTTGAATATCTGTACAGCAATAATGCTCTCAATTAGCAATCAGGACCAGGCCTGATTGCTCTCAATGCTGATCACATAATAGAAAGATATGTTCCCTACCCAGAACACTTTGCAATGCCCACCCTTCAATTCCCTTTCCTGATCTCCTTGGGGGATGAAATCCACCAATTGAAAATCACTGATCTAAGGTACCTGTCTGAGCCCAGTACAATCCAAGCACCTCATCATCTTTAGCGTTTTTTATCCTCACAACACCCCTGTAAAGTACGGAAGTAGCATTTTCCAGGTAGGGAACTAAAGCACAGAGATTGTAAGTGCCAAGGTCACATAAGAAGTCTGTAGCAGAGCAGAGAATTGAACCCTCATCTCTCAAATCCCTAACCACTGCAACAACTCAGGTCATCTTTTGAAACTGTATGAAATTAAAAAAAAAAAAAAAAATCTTTGATGGATGTTTCTGCTAATGACATCTTTGATTATTCTAAACGAGAATTAAAAAAAATTATATACTGTTCACAATTTATGTTTACCTTACCTCTCAATTTGGACAATAAAAACATTTTAACCACTTCACTTTTTGGCTTTATAAATTGTTTTCATTTGTTTTTTTTTTTTATTTAAACTACTGAAACACTTTTAAGCAGCACATAGCTTCTTACCCAAAGCCTAAACATTGGATCAAATCTCCCCTGCACATCCATTTTAACAGATATTAATGTGTTCTATACAAAAACTGTTCTTGGAAGTCAGATTTCACTTTATTTCTGGGGTGGTACAGCAATGCAGGAAACAATAACTCTGAAAGGTGGTGAAAAGCTAAGGAAAGGCCTGATCTGGACCTTTTTATTAAGTTTTATTTTGGACCGGGAGGGGGAATTGGTAACTGAGATAGGATAGGAGATAGGTGATAGGAGAATGGCCAAAGGTAACATATATACCAATAAAATCATACCTTACAAGACAATCCATACTGATTATAAACAAAATATCTGGATTACAGAAAGCAACTCAACTTGTAGGCTGGTATTGTTTTGCAAAAGACGTGCCAGACAACAGATGTTATATTAGGAAGAAAGCCAAGGCGAGGACTAGGTAAAGGAAACACCAACATTAAGAAAAGGAAGCCTTTCACCATAAGCGCTGTCAATAGGATATAAAATTTAGAAACAAACTAGCCATATGCAAAGGTATATAGTTTAAGTAAATATCATCAAAGTCTACTGTTGACTGGCATGACTAACAATTACACATGCTTTTTCTTTTTTGAAGGGTAGAGGGACGTACTGTGAAGAAGCCCAGAGTAAATGTAGGGAATTCAGAGACTTAAGTTCAATATGAGAGAACTGATTTAGATAATCTGTAGAAAAAGGAATTTTTCTCCTCTTTTAAAAAGAAAACAAACTGATAGCTCACCCAAATGCCAATCTGTAAATACATTAATTTGTTTTTAAAATATCAGGTATTTTCCTTTATCCCTATCAGTAACAGGACAATTAAATAATAATTAAATAATTTCAGAGGATAAGTTCCTCAGCTCTGCAAAGCACAGAGAGCAAACAGGTCTCTACATCGCTGTTTCTGGTTGGGAGAAAGGATAAACTCCTTTTACAGCTGCTTTCTCAATATAAATGAGCCTTTGGCAAGGTTAGTATTGAAAATGGAGTAATGACTCTTCAGACAGGGTATTTCAAGCAGAAGAGGGAAGGATGATCACTGCTTGGCTATGTTGAAAAGTCTGATGTACAAGATCACACTGTTTGCTCTGCAAAAGGGGAAAATATCTAAAATATTCATGTGCATGCATAAGACAGACTAGAATGAGTTTTATTCTGGCAATATAGTTGCTTATCATATTTCTATCCAAGGCTTTTTACGAATAGGTGTTGTCTCATGACATAAGTCTCTTGTCTGTTTTTTCTGGTAACTAACTCTTGAATTTAAAATGCTTAATGAAAGATTTAGTATCCTACTGCCAGGAAGTTAGAAAAACAAATTACAAAAAAACAGAATACTACCTTAAAGCAGCTGCTGCAGCTGAATGAGAAGCTATTTGCATGAACATACAACAGGATTCATAATGAACAGATACACCAATTATACTTATGATGGAAAATCCTGATAATATGCATGATCATAACAGTAGAAATAACATGATGGAAAAGAGATAATAGTCTGCTGAGTCAAATGACCTTTCAGCTTTTATCAATAAGTGCATAAAAAGAGTCAGAAAAAGAACAGGTAAGATTCTTTCAGATACCCGAGATCAACAGAAGAGTCTGTGTGAAAAATAATTTAAGTACCACAAGCATGCTCAGTGCTCAACACCTTCTCCCACCCCTCAAGAAAAATATGGGTCATGCCTGAAGAAGTTTAAAATAGGAGGCCAGATATTGCTCCCATTGAAGTCAGTGGACAATATGCCCATTAACTTAACTGAATCCAGGATTTGGGCCAAAAATTAGAGATGAAAGAGATGTGACTTGGTCACTCCTAGTATATCCCCTTGCCAAAGCAGAACTGTTCCCTTTCTATATTTTTTAGTGTTTTTCCCAGTCTAGTTTTAAGTGATTCAGTAATTCAAGCAATTGTGCTTCCTTCCTTTACTTGACACTTTAGCAGACATCACTGTTAAGAAGTTATTCCCCGATATTAAAAATCTCTTTACTCTTAAATTGTATTCCTTGGATAATTCTAAACAGTACCTCCCCTTCCTGGATACTTACACCCTACAATTAATTGCAGACTTCTGTCTTGCCTTATTTGTAGTTTACCCAACTGCACTCTTGGCCTGCAAACCTGCAGGTGAGTCCATGTGGGTGGATACTTATGCCTGTATGGATGCTCCTTGGAGTCAATGGAACTCTGCCCATATGGATCTAGCTACAGGATTGAGAGCATAAGGTATCTCCCCCCCACCTAAAAATTTACTTCAAAGCCAGTCCCTTTGTCTCTAGTTTTTGTTACAATCATAACCATCTTTTAATGGACCAAGGTGCCCACTATGGAATGCAGTATTCTAGCGGTTGTCTCATCAGTACTTTATAGGTTGGAATTAAACCTGTCTTATCTGGGACATGGTATCTGTGTATGCAGCATTTTATAGTTATACTCTGAATATTCTTGAAATTACTTTTGACATCTCAACAGGTTGATAAAATACACTTTCATCAAGAGTGTTCTGTGCAAGTCCGGTTCAGTTATAAAAAGTAAGTTTTTATTAGTTTATTTTGTACTATATACTCACAGCAATGGCTGGGGGGGGCAGATGTGAAGATTTTGGTGATTCTTTACTAGTACTCTAGTGCAAAGCATCTCTCTGAAGGTAATTTGTTTTAATGGATTCCTCTGAGCTTTATCTTAATAAACATAAAATTTCTCGGGGGGGGGGGGGGGGGGGGAGGGGGAGTCTCCCACTAGTACAAAAAAATATATATGTTCAAGACCAGATTTTCAAAATGCCTCCTTACATCACATTAACCAGAGGAAAACTTTTCAGTTAGAAACCCCCCCACCTAATATTAATGCAACATTATGGTAAAAACATTTAATACAAAAATCAAAAGATTCAAAGCTGTACTTCTCACAGTAACTGTCTGCCTAAATGTGTATACAATGTGGTAGCTAATCTGTTGCTATATAAAGTCATAGGAAATATGCACAAGCGAAGAGGTTTGGTTTCTAAGGGACCACAGCTTTCAATTTTGTGGCTTGTATGTGTAAAACTCAGCTGTGATATTACATGGCCATACTTCTACTTGGCACTAAAGGTAACAGAGGTGCAGCCCTTATTCATGAACCAAATTCATGTCATTCACCACTCCTTATACTATAAAAGTAATTATAGATTACAATTAACTGATGGATTATTAAGTCCTCCTGTAATAGTCTGCATACACCCTTCTCCTCCTCCTCCTCTTCTTCTTGTAAGATTTACTCAATAAGATGTAAAAAGAAAAGGAGTACTTGTGGCACCTTAGAGACTAACCAATTTATTTGAGCATAAGCTTTCGTGAGCTACAGCTCACTTCATCCGATGAAGTGAGCTGTAGCTCACGAAAGCTTATGCTCAAATAAATTGGTTAGTCTCTAAGGTGCCACAAGTACTCCTTTTCTTTTTGCGAATACAGACTAACACGGCTGTTACTCTGAAACCTGTCAATAAGATGTAATGCAGAAATATTTTTCTGTCCCCTTTCATTTCAGACAAGTTACCAAGATTCATAAGAGACTTCTCCTCAAAAAAAGAAATTAGGAAAAACTGTACCTGACCCTGGGAAAGAAAGGAGAGAGACTGCATCATCTTGTGTAGCAAGCTGCCACCAAATCAGGAATGGATGTTGGTGACATATGAGCATAGGATATCAGATTCCAAAACAGCGTGTAGCCCTGTCCTGAGTGAATTTGTACTCCTCTCTAACAGATAAGTGAGGGGTCAATCTGTTTTGGTATTTTTAAAAAAAGTATCTTGGCAACACTTGTGTAACTTGTCATGTTCAAGTTTCATCGAAAGACACTTAACTGTAAGCACTTTCTTTTGGGGTATAATACTACAGACAGTGCATAAAATGGGAGATACAAGTTACTACATAATAAAGTAAGAGTTAGAAAATATTATAATGTACACAAAAGAAACTGTCACAGGTGTAGCTACTCCACTGCATTCCCTGCTGGCTGAGCATGGCACTGCAAGCGCTTCCTGCCTCAGTTCACAAGATGTGGCAGCCATTCCAGAGCAGGGCAGCCCATGCCATAAGCTTGTCATCAGTCTTTAAACAGTTAAATTCTGAATTTGGCCGTCTCTGCCATTAAACAAACTAACAAATAAATGTAAGAGGCAAGCACTTGGTCACTTTAAGTCAAGGCCCTGATCTAGACCTGGCGTTCTGGGATAGGACAGAGGAAATGCTCCTCAGTATATCTCACCCAGCACTCCCCTTGTGAGGGAACAGGAAAGCTTTCTTAACTGATCTGCTGGCTCCTGATTGGCCAATGTCTCCTCCTGGCCCTTCTCGGCTTCTGGGGAACCGAGTCTTGCTGGTAGCCTGACTTGAGTGGGTTTTCCTTGAGTTGGGGAGTGATGGAGGTAGTGTCACATTGCTGACACCTCCAGCAGGGAGGAGAGAAGGTCTCACAGACCCCATCCCATAAACTAATAACAGCTCCTACATGAAATGAAGGGACTAAAGAAAGAGTTTTAATTCAGGCAATGTATCTTATTAACCATTAAATGTGTAAAACAGGTATAATACAATATCCTGTGCTAGGATATCACTGTCACACTATACTTCATATTTGAACCTACTGAATGAATCAATCCCTCTTGATTCTAAATTTATAAAATGACCCTACATTAAAAAAAACAAAAACAAAATATAGATGTGAAAGGGTGAAGAACAGTATAGATTCCTTCTTTGTTTTTAAGACAAAACTTATTTCAAGCAAAAAAACAAAACAAAAAACCCCAGTAACTTTGTTCTTCTTTCTTACATTTCCAAGGCTGTATCTGAGGATCCTTGCAACAGGGGATATAAGTAACACAAAAACCAAAACTCCTACTTAGGAAAAAACAATCCCAAATATTTTGTTTTAAAAGTGCAAGCATAATTTTTAAGCCTATGGAGATTTTATATAATCTCCTGATAATGTTTTGAGATCTTAAAAGGGCTGTTATGCCATGTTTGGAAAGAAATCCAAAGTGTTTCTCTTCACACAGGCCTTCCACTGTCTCTGAAGTACTAAATCCTGGAGACTTAGCTAATGGGACAATTTTTGTTCGGTCTCAACAGCTGTGAGCTGAAAGGAATTGTGAAACTTTTGACTCAATTTAAGCCATGTAAAGTACACCCAAATACCACAATGATGGATGTTTGGGAAATGTTTGAACCAATATATAATCTTTTCCTACTAGAGTTTCAGTAAATTTAAAAAATCCCCCACAGCTGGAACATGAATTTTAATTTAAAGGACCTTTAATTTTTAGTTACTGTACATGAGCATTGCAATAACTTCACAAAATTGACAAAACCAAAAATATTGATAACATACAGTTATGGTACCACCAGATAGTTTCCTCCCACAGTGCAATTAGAGAAGTTTCTCAGAGTATAGTTCCTGCAGACAGTGCAAGTTCATCACATTTTCCCTACGCAGAAAACTGTCTCACCTGAATATTGACAAACACACCATGATATGTCTCGTATAGAACTTTGTTGCCCTTCGCATGCAATGGAAGCTCAAAAGGAATTTCTGTTTTGCCGCTGGGAAGTTTTCCTGGTTTTACCATTTCTATGGTACTGTTGATAACTTGAATAGGCTGTAAAGATAAACATTGAGAAGTTTAAAATAAAGCAGTCTGCTTCATAACGGCCCAATAACAGAGCCACATGAAACCCTATCAGCCTTTCCAAATATCTCAAAATTCAAGTGTCTGTGTCCCCTACAAACAATTCTTTACAAACTCATACTGTGGTAAAAAGTGGTCTTACTTAATGTTTCTTACCATGACAGTCTGTACATTTTTTTGCATCCTTGTCAGATTGGTGGCTAAGCCCATTAAGAAGCTAACAAGTAGAACCTAGTACACTTTTGAAAGCAGTACATTTCTTGTTCCATTATCAAAATCACAAACCTTAAACAGCAGAAGGAGTCTGTATGTGTATATGCCAGTTGAGCAGTTAGCTCTTGGAGAGAAGAAGGGCTCCCAAAGGTAAACTATATATTTAACATCAGAATGTTGTTGGAACAATGACAAACTATGGTTTGGCGCTTGACTGGAGAAGCATGCAAAATCTCATGAAATATGCCTCCATCAATTAAAAGACAACAGAGTAGGAACAGCAAAAATAAAATAAATAAATAAATAAATAAAATACATGCACTCCCAGAGCAGAGAAATTAGTTTAATATCAAATAGAGCATTGACAAACATTTTATTTTCCCTTGTGATTTTTCATTTTTCTTTTCAAACCATTTTTGTTTTAAATTGCTACAACACCCAATGCCAACGATAAGACAATGGCCCCCAATTACTGTTCGAAGGTCATTTGTCTAATCAAGCAACTTACATTTGAAGTTAAAAAACTTCAAAAGCTGAAATGGAATTAAAATTTCTATTCTGATTGCTTGAAAATGCTTTGTTGGGGAAAACATGGATCTCCCCTAAGTTTGGAACTATTCAAACCTGGGGTTTTGGCTCATCTCTGCTGACACATGAAGCAGAATAGACTGACGGAGGCTCTCTTTCTTTTCAGAGTAAGTATTTCTCACCTCCTCTCAAAAGTAAACTACCAAGCTGCTTAGGGCTCACATTTGGAAGAGATATTTTATATAACTAAAAACAGGCTTCTCATTGCAGCTTTGCTTGGAGCCCTCACATTCACTCTATTTATAAGAATTCAGTTCTAGAACAGTTTTACTCATTTTCCCTTTGCAGGACTGTGCTTCTCACGCCAGTTACAGCTACATGCAAATGGCATGGCACATTACAGCAGTAAATATCCTGACAAAGTTTCTTTAACTCTGTGGTTACCTAGGCTGGGTCTGTCTTAAAACATTTTTCTGCCTCTGAAGCTCACAGTGTAATGCTAGATAATGGCAGTGATTGGGAAAATATTAAACTACCTGCATGCACTGAAGTAAGACACAACCATAAAGAAGTAGAATTACTAAGGAGAGATTTGGTTTAGACACAACTTTTGTATCCAAGAAACCAATCTACGTATTTCTTACCTTAACAGAGTTATAGAAAGCTTCAAACACACCAACGCTTTTGGCACTGAGCTGCAAATTTACTGATCCTTCCATTGTTAAGGAGACACCCTGGTGTTGGACTGCATCTTTGCTTGTTATGACCACCACTCCAGAAAGAACTTCCTAACAAGGAAAAGGTGACAAGTAAAACATATTGATTTTATCAGTTTCTTCTCTTGCTAGAATTCAGACTGCAGTGGCACCCAAAGTATGTTAGATGATTTCCAAGTGCCAAGGAAGACAGTTCCTGCCTCACAAAACACACAGTCTGAAAAGACATATTGATGGAGAGGAGGCAGGGGAAAAGGATACAAAATACAAGTTAAGTGATCAAGGTGATGGCAAGCAGAAGTCTCTTTAAACTCCACTCCCACCCAATCTGCTTCCAGAATTCAAATCTCTCTTCTTCCCCTTACCCTAACTCAAATTTTGTTCCAGCATCTGTATGCTCCTCCCTCCTAGTCTTCAAAATCTTTCCGCCACATAAATGAGCAATTTACTTATAAATAAATGACATGTGTAAATAGATGGCTTGGTCAGCTAGCTTCTATGGGTGTTGAAGAAGCGGTCCTTCAGAAGGGATTTAAATGAGAGGGGATTGCTCTGCAGACCTGTTCAAGGAAGGTAATAATACATAGCAGCAGGGGAAAAGTATTGTTGTAAAAGAAGTGGACAAACAGGACTTCACAGCTGTTGTTTCAAGTGGAGTGGAGGTGAAGTGAAGAAGGGGGGGAGTAGCAACATAAAAAAAAAATGGATAAATTGAAAGGGATAAACCTAGGCAGGATATTGAAGATGATCATAAGAAGTCTGAACTTAATATGGTGAAGTCAGTGGAAGGATCAAAGAAGCAAGGACAGCAGAGTGTTGATCTGGTCAGAATGGTGGGCAAAGTCTTAGCAGATGTATTTTGTATGGACTCCAGGGGCTGATGTGGGTCCTGGGAGCCCAGTGAAGAGTAGGTTACAGTAATCAAAGTGGAAAATGATGAGCATGTGAGCTTCAGTTAATGCTGAAGTTGTAATGGTTCAATATGATTGTACTTCACACCAGTTAAGAAATACAGTTACATAATGCTCAGCTGGTAGCTGCCAGGGCATCAGTACTTTTCCCTTAACAGTGGAGAAGTGTCAGTACTAAACAGAAATTGGGTCACAAGTCTGATGTAATAAAGGTTTAGAGAAAGGAATTGCAGTAGCAATTCAGGGATCACAGCATGAGAAGCTGAAGCACAGGAAGCCAGAAGTGGACCTGCAGGAATTAAGAAACGTAGCTATCGTAGGAAGTGCTGGTATAATTGGGCAGTGAAGAAAAACTGATCTAACAGAGTAGAAACACTCAGAAACAGCTGTTTGCTGCTGCTGGCGGGTTTAGTCTGCAGCTGTTTGCTAGGGAGATCCCGTCCAAATGCACACGAGTGCTATGGCTCTACCCAGTCATCATAATATAGCATCAAATATGTCATCTTATTCAGCAACTCTCTCATTACTAGAAAAAAAGAAAAGGAGGACTTGTGGCACTTTAGAGACTAACCAATTTATTTGAGCATAAGCTTTCGTGAACTACAGCTCACTTCATCGGATGCATTCAGTGAAAAATGCTACAGCTCACTTCATCGGATGCATTCATTTTCCACTGAATGCATCCGATGAAGTGAGCTGTAGCTCACGAAAGCTTATGCTCAGATAAATTGGTTAGTCTCTAAAGTGCCACAAGTCCTCCTTTTCTTTTTGCAGATACAGACTTAACACAGCTGCTACTCTGAAACCTCTCATTACTAGGCTGCTCAAGGGCTCACCCAAAAGGTCCCACCCTAGCCTCAGGGAAGTTCACAATCTGCTGAATTCCAGTCTCAGAGGTCCATGACTTTCTGGGACTATTTCTCACTACAAGACTGACTGAAAATTCTTTCTGTCTTTCGCTCCTTGGATTGTTCCCTTTGTCTATAGGGCCTTTATTGACTAAGGAAGCCAGAACTGCTTGCCTGTTCCTTAGTCCATCCCCCTTTCTCGGTATTTTCCCTGCCAGGAGCTTTCACCACAAACTAGCAAAGTGATTTTTTGTTCCATCTGCCCTAAAGAGCTCGTTATTCCAGACCAACACCTTGTGGCAACAGGCAGACAGTTTTTATTAGTGTGCAAATCCTTAGCCATACTCTTACTTTCCCCAAATATACCCTGTTATTGGAGCTACTGTTGTTAGATTCAGACTTAGAGGACATTTCATTTCTTTCTTCTCCAAAGCACACACTTTGGGGATTTTATTATGTCAAAACACCTTCCTGTCCTCTCTGTCTACTCACACTTCTTGCTGAGTGCTTGTCCTTGCTATGCAAGTCAGCATAGAAAGGGCATTTTCTGTGCTGAAATTCATTTTGTCACTTCACTGACTGACTGAGTGCTGGAGCATGTAATTTGCATGCACCAGTACAACTTTGTGTAGAAAAAAATATTTTTTTCTACACAAAGAAATATTTATCAGTGTATTTTTTGCTAGGAGTTACATACTCTTATGCTTGCATTGACACATTAATCTCCAGAAACATATCTGAAAAGGTTCAAATGGTGGCTAAATTAGAATGATGGTTCGGTAACTAAGTTAGTGTCTGAACCGGAACCGAACTGGACACTTAGGAAATACCTATGAACCCAAACCAGAATGGAACCAAAATTTTTAATATTTCAACGCCCTGGTTTCATCTGCCTATCTGATACCTACCCTGTAAGGACTGTCTTTTTTGTTACTTGTCTAGCATGATGATCCTCAATGGGGGATTCTAGGTGTTAAAGGAATATATATAAAAAATAAATAGATAAAATAAAATAAATAATGGAACTGTGACCTCCTTTTGAATTGCATAATTGATACATGGTAGCTGCTAATGAAAAAAGGATCATATACTCAGTGTAGGAATTGTTCCAATCATTTTAAGAGTTCCCTTTTTTGAGATGAATTTTGAGGTGTATTTGAGAGAGCAGAAATTGAATGTCACAACACTGGACCAAAGCGAGGGTAGTGCTAAGCACCTGTAACTCCCTTTGAATTCAATATGAAAGGTATCTTTTATGGTTATGCCCAACGTTGCCAAAAAGACAATGAAAAGATTCCAGAAACAAGAGAAATATACAAGAAAAGGAAACTTAAGTAATGGACTTTAGGTCTTCCCAAAAGAAAGTAGGATGTCAAGCAACACTGGTTCACTGGAACCAACTTCAGAATGAAGAGCCCACTCTAGCAAAATAAAACAGCAAATCAAAAAGCTCAGTAAGACATTATTTCTGAACCGTAGCCTATACGAAAGCCGTATATATAGTACATTAGTGTAAAAAAACCCAAAGTTTTCACACTTAGATGCTATAACGCCTAGTGCATTAGTGTAACATGCGCAAAGTCTACAGTTAAGATTACCTATAGTCTATACCTATAAAATTTCACCTATAATCCCCTATTTTCAGTTACTTATAACTTTAACCATTTAGGCTGAGAATCTCAATGCCAGTTCTCTGCTTCAGGCTGAGATTTTCCAGCCATTTTCAGCAAAACAGTTCAACCTTGTCTGATAATGAGGTTAGGGGAAAATAAGGAGTTTTTCCAACGTTCAAAAAATATTTTCCAACAGTTTCTTTTAGGAGCTTTAGCGCTTTCAGAGTGTTGCACAGGAACTTGATGTTTACCAGGGCAGTGCTCAGGTTAGAACTACTTTTTGCTGTCCCCATGAAAAACCAACCCAGAACTGGAAAAATTAAGATACAGTTTTTAAAAGTCTTTTTGTTTGTTTTTGCAAATGTTCAGTGGAACATGTCTGAGGCTTTCAACTAAAAATCTCTGAACATTCCATCTACATTGAGCATGCCCCAACCCCAAAGATCTTTGATATGCTGGCAACCCTGACATGTCCAAAGGCACAGACTACAACTTCAGAGAGGGGAAGGGCTTAGTAGCAGCTGCTGCCCTTTTCAACTAGGGGAAGGCAAGGGCTAAAGTAAGTGGGACAAGAATTCCCCCACATTTTCCCTCCCTCCACTACTTAGCTGGCATAAGTAGTGCTCCTCTTCCTGTTTCATTCTGCTTTAACCATTGGGGAAAGGTGTGATCAGTACCAGGAAGGAATCATGAGTCTCAGATCTTCCACTGACTGGTGTTAATAATTTGGTGCACTTTACAGCTTTCATAATTGAGCAAAGCCTCATTCCCTTACCTTAGGTTGATACTTGCATGCCTCCTAACAGTGGGTAGATCTACACGGAGATAAAAAAAAACCCCACAGCACTGAGTCTCAGAGCCCAGGTCAGCCGACTTGGTCTCACAGGGCTTGGTCTGTGGGTCTACAAACCTGCAGTGTAGACATTCAGAGCTCAGGATGCAGCCTAAACTCAAGACCCTCCTCTTCATCGGGTCTCAGAGCCCAGGCCCCAATCAGAGCCCCAACATCTACACTACAATTTTATAGCCTTTCAGCCCGAGCCCCACAAGCCCAAGTCAGCTGTCCCAGGTCAGCCACGGGTCTTTTATTGCAGCGTAGACATATCCTGAGAGGTAGGACAAAGTTGCTTCTGGCAGAATTGGGAACAGATTCTGAAGGCCAGATTTTGTGCTGCATCGCAGATGGCACAGCACTGAAGTCAGAGCCAGAGGAAGGTGGTGATGGGAGAGGTAGCTTTAAGCTACCTTTATGCTTCTGATAGTCTAGATTGTTCTGAAATCCAGTAATGCCCCCAGAATAAATTAGAGTGATCTCTGGAGCTGTTCCAACTTAAGGCATCCTTATCCAGGTATCTATGGGCATCTCTACAGCCCAAAACTGCCAAAGCATTCTATTCTTCTACCAATCCCTTCCACCTCCAGCATGGCCCTATTCAGATATAAACTTTGCACAGGATGGACTGTGATTGAGGCAGAGGGTTGCAAGAAGAGAAAGATGTTCCCTTGCATTTAAAACACTGGAATGCAAGGCAAAATAACGGGGTTCTACCGGTGGCTCTGCCGCAGAATTCCTATGCGATACAGAGCAAGTTTATAATAATAGATATGCATAAGGGTGCCCAGTTCAGGTAGCCCAAGGAATCTTCATACTGTCATTTCCTAACTTTGAAGTGCTTGACGTTGCAACCTTGTTATTTTAACATAGTTTTTATATATAATTATATTAGTGACAAAAATATGCAGCAAGCTGTAATGGTTAATTAAGGCATTAATATATCTGCCTAAAATCCAAACGCAGTTTCAATTGGATTTGGTAATTTGTTTTCCCCATCTTAACTACTGTGTAATATTGCCACCTGCAGTTACATAGCTAGACAGCACCACTTGGGTGCAACATGAGCATTCGTAGGTGAAGGCATTCCTATACAAGTACTGTTTGTGAAAGCATATTTTGGGATTCTGTGGAATGAAAGGTGCTATAAATAAAAGACATTATTACCACTGGCTAATGTCAGTGTAAAGTGTGGTGACAAGTGACTTTCTAAAAAAAGAACAGAAAACCTACACCATGCAAGTAACTCCCATGATTAATTAAAACAGATTTATTTTTAACTTACTGACTATTCCTAGGGATACCTGATCAAAGATGCATACACTATCTCTAGTACAGCACTCAGCGAACTAAATAGTTCTTTCAACATTGTGTTCTCAGATCATTCTGCTCTCCTGTCTAGTCAGGGTACTAAAGGTAACTTTGTTGAATACATTTCCTTTAATCTCTTTAAAGTGGCAACATACAAACACAGCCAGACCCTTAATTTAAAAAAAACAAAAAACAAACAAAAAAAACCCCTGATTTGTTCTTTATAAGCAAGAAGGAATCCCTAGCTCAGTGGTTTGAGCATTAGCCTGCTAAACCCAGAGTTCTGAGTTCAATCCTTGAGGGGGCCATGTAGGGATCTGGGGCAAAAATTAGGGATTGGTCCTCTTTTAAAGCAGGGGGTTGGACTAGATGACCTCTAGAGGTCCCTTCCAACCCTAATATTCTATTATAATGATTTAAATGCAATTACTGACTGCTTCAGCTAAAACTGATCAGCAATGAAACATCAAGTAAGCATTCTTAACTGTTTTTGGTTCAATGTAGCTGCAGAGACTAAGACTAAGTGCTGTCAATGGTTCTGGACTGGAGAACCCTCACCTCAAATTAGTCACCAGTGTCCCTGCACAAAAAAAGGAAATACACTACCCCGAACAACAAAAGCCACATTTACATTCCATGCTCCCTGTCACAACCTTCAACAAAGCTGTTACTTGTTTTCCAATTCAAAAGTCTGTGGTATATTTAAAAAAATTAAGTTTGGGGACAGCATAAACATAAATATAATTTAATATCAAAATAATTGACAGTAGGTCAGCGAGTCCGAGGGGACTGTGGGAGGGGAATAACCGAGTGTATAAATCGGAGGTCTGATGTGCCATGTAAACTGCAAGGTTTCAGAGTGTCATCTTTCCGAAAAGATCAGTATAATGCAGGATTTCCACATAGGCACCTGTTCATTTTGCAACGGATAAAAGGTGGGATAGGCTAGAAGGGTGGAAGTTTGTTATTTAAGACATCGCAAGAGAGCAAACCCATTCCATTTTCCGCGGGCGGCCGGGCGGGGGGAAGCGGAAATCAGAAGGCAGGTGCTCCGTCACCCGTTACTTGCCCGATGGCTGGTAAGACGCCGGGAAGGTACAGGACCAGTCCCCTCTACCGGCGAGGGACAGGCAGGCGGCGCCCCAGACCCGCGGCCAGGCAGCGCCGGGAACCGGCCCCCCAGGCGGCCAGGGAGAGAGGAGCTGGGCGGGCGCAGCGCGGGCTTGCATCAAGCCGGGGAGGGGGGACCCCAGCTGGGCCGGGCGAGGCGTTTGGATTCCGGCCCCGGCCCGCGCTTCACCCTGGGGCTGGAGCAGGGGCGGGAGGCGCCAGAGACCCGCAGCCCCGCCCCGGGGCTCCGCGACCCCCCGCCAGCCCGGTCCCCGGCCTCCTCGGGGCTCGACGGTTACCGGGGCGGACAACGGCCCCCCCTCCGGAGCCAGCGCGGGCAGCGGGCAGCGGGCAGCGGCAGCGCGCCGGGCCCCGCACTCACCCCGCAGAGATAGACCTTGTTGGCCCGTTTGAGCTTGATGTCCAGAGCGGCCCCCATCGCTCCGCTTCCCAGCCCCGCCCCCTGCCCGTCCAGTCACGTGACCGCCCACGTGCTCCGGGCGCGGGACTCCTGGCTTGTGTCCTCCCACCCTGTGGGGCGCGCCATTTACATCCGGGTCATCAGCGCCCCCCCATGCCATTTATAGCCCTAGCTAATGGCATCCTTATACAACATGGCTCTGCCCGTTCCCTGGTAGTCATAGCAACGGTGGAACTAGCCGCGGCGGGACCCTCGCCCTCTGTTCCCTACATCACAAGGGGGGCGGAGACGAGCAGGCGTCTACCAGACGGCGGACTACAGTTACCAGCATGCAGCGCGGCCCGAGGGGACTGAAACCTTCAGCGTGTCACCCCAAGCCGCAGCGGTGCATGCTGGGAGCTGTAGTGCTGGGGCCGCGTTGCGTGCCGGGTGGTGGTGGGGCTAGGTCAGCCTGGGCTGGCTGTGCAGAGGCCGGGCCCGGGCGCTCGGCTACGGAGTCGGACGTAGGGTGGGGCCTGTCCTTGTTGGCGGGGGAGGCGTCGGGGCCCGGGCCCTGCTGCTGAGGGAGTCGCGGGCGGCTGCGAAGCCTGGGGCGGGGGTGGCCTGGAACTGCTGCGGCCCCCCGGGAGGGAAGAGATCAGGGGGACGTAGCAGAGGCGGCCGCGTCTTCCTCCGGCCCTGCGGAAACCCTCCCGAGGCCGCGGCCTCGTTCAGCCTGTCCCTGAAAGCGGGGCCCGCCTGCCCCCCCCCCGAGCAGCGCCGGCGCCCGCTGGGCTCGGCGGAGTTGCCTCGGGCCGGGGGGGGAAGGGAGCGCGGCCGCGCAGGCGGGTGTTTGGCTACGAGGTGCCCTGTGCTCAGGCTACAAGGCCTGGTGCACAGTCGCTGCCTGCGGCTTAACTGCGGGGCGTGTGTTTTTCTCACGTGAGGCTTTGCTGTGCTGTAGAAGAGAAGCTCAACTCGACAAGTCGGTGGAAAGGAGACAGCAGGCCCCTTCCATGTCTGCTCAGTTGTGGTCAAATATTTTGACCATTTTCTCTTTTGCCTTTGCACTTGACTGTCTCATGCATCAACTCGCCTTTCAGGGCTGCGTCAGAAGGATAAATCTGGGCTCTTGAGTCTGGTGGATGGGGGGAATTAGACACAGGAATCCTTAACATATATATATATATATTTATGTAGTCTTAAAGTTTGTTAATGCTTTATATTTAAAAGTATAAAATAAATACTGCACATTGCACTTAGCACATTTTGCCTATCTCAAAACTATTTACTACTTTAATGCATTTAACTTCACAATATTCTGTGAAGTGTGGGATGTGTTATCCCTGTCTTCTTACAAATAAACGGAGGCAAAGAGATTAAATACCTGATCCAGCAGGTTTTCAGTGCCATCTGTGTGGTACTGAGAAACCTCCATTGCTTCCCTGGGAGCAGAAGGTAGTCACCAGCTCAGGAGGCGCTCAGCATCTTGCAGAATCAAACCCAGAGGCTACGTCTACAGTACAGACCGTACAGTGGTACAGCTTTACTGCCGCAGGTGTGCCTCTGTAAGGTTTCCTGTGTAGCTGCTTTATGACGGAGAGAGCTCTCCCACTGGCATAATTAAACCACCCCCAATGAGCGGCAGTAGTTATGTAAGTGGGAGTTGCTCTCCCACCGACATAGCTCTGTTCACACAGGTGCTTTTGTCAGTGAAACTCATGTTGGTCAGTGGTGGGGGGTTTTCCCCTCATGCCCTGACCAACAAAAGTTTTGTTGACAAAACTGCTAGCGTAGACAAAAGGCTAAGTGTAAAATCCCTAATTGATCAGGATGTGCCCTTAAATGCCTTACCAAAATCTCCCAGGAAATCTGTACCTGTACTGAAGTACAATAGAACACAGGTCTCCTGAGTCTCAATTCTGAACCTTAACTGTTGTTCTTCCTCCCAGGCAAAACATATTTGTTGAACATTTAGTTGAAATATTACAAGCACAAATCTCATGATGATTCACAGACCAACTGTAACCAGGTCCAATTGCATTTTAAATGGTGATAGGTTTTCTGCCTTAAAACATATATGTGTAATGTGCTCAAGTTGTGTGGAAGAAATTAAACTCTGCATTTTCCAACTTGTGTGTCTGTTGCATCAACATTTTTAATTTTCTTGAGAAAGGTGTACATTATACTTATTTCAGCCATTTCTTTCTAATTCAGAAAAAGTAATTTATGCCTTATTGTGAATTACATACATGTTGATTTAGAGCTTTTATGAAGAATCCATCTTTTGGTTATCCAAATCTCACTCTAAGAAAATTATTATTCTTATATAAACATTTTTTCCTACTTTCATATTAAATGCGTCCTTGATCACAATTATAGTGTTATGGTAACTAATATATTAAATGACAATGTAAACAATGGGGCAGATATTTAAAATTAATGAGGGGAACAGTGAAGTAGTATTAACTTTAAACTTGGTGCTTGCTACAGACAGCCAAGTGCATTATAAGCTGAGTACATCTCATGAACAGGTGAAGCAAGTGTTTCTGATGACAATTTTGGGATCATAATGTATTTGTCACAAAGTGTACTGGTCTTACATTTAAATGTTTTCTTTACCTTAAATGCCATAGAAAAAGAAAAGTTAAGCAGGGATAGGAGGTGGCTTGATAGGCTGATATATTGTGCGGTTTAGCTTGAATGTGTCTCAGAGATGTTGGCTCATCTGTAACAGATTTTGGAGAGGTTTATCCAATCTTCCACCATATGATACCTTTCATGTGCTTCGGCTGTTTGCTTTGCTAATCAACCAGTTATTTCAGGTCCCTGTCCAGAAAAATGTCTCCATAATTTGGTCCTATGGAATTTTTGTGTGGTAGCTTTTTTTTTTTTAAAGTATTCCTAATCTAATAACTCTCTGGAATGTTTCTCTGCCTAAAAAATCTGTGGGTGACCCAATTTGGATGGTCTCAGGGGACT
The DNA here is from genome assembly GCF_965140295.1 of Lepidochelys olivacea. NCBI lineage: Eukaryota > Metazoa > Chordata > Testudines > Cheloniidae > Lepidochelys > Lepidochelys olivacea. Next base: position 163,772,096 of record NC_140411.1, on the reverse strand, counting down.
GTTATTTAGGCGCACAATGGGCTCTTGAAGTTCTAGTGCTTAAGGCATGTTTGCTGACTGCAGGTGGGAAACAAATTTTAATATTTCTTCATTTATAATAGATTAGACAAGTCTGTAAAATGATAGAAAGAATGAACCTTTCAAGAACTTCAAAATCTTGTGTATTTTAATTGTATTGCCTAGTATAAGCAACTCTTTCTCTTCAAAAGCGTTGTGTAGATATTTTGAAATAATTCTAGAAATAAATTGTCCTCAGAATCTCAGAGCTAAACAGCATTAAGCTACTGTCCATGTTGGAAATATTGGACCCTAGCAACAGCTTGCAGTGACATCATTTGTGGGGCAAGAACAGTGCCTCCAGCAGTGATGGGAGAGTGCACACCTAAGTAGCATATACTATAGCATTTTACATGAAGCAATGTGTGCCACACCAAATCCACATCTAGTTCCACTAACTGGTGTGGAGGGAGGCTGGACTTCTCCAAAGAAATTACACATATCAAACACAGGAATGGTGTGGTACCACTAGGATACGAGGGAGTGAAAGGAGCAAAGACTTGATCCTGTAGCACTAACCTCTATAACAGTTTTTCTGTTGACTTCAGCAGGTGCATGGCTCAGTTGAGGATAAGGACATTGTAGAGAAGCTAAATGAATGAGCAGAAATAAAAATTAAAATGAACATAAGAGAGGGACAAAACATCACAGCATCCATAAAATAAAATCATCTTTCTACAATATAGAATACTTTTGAGTGTGTCAACTGAAGAGTATAAATTATTTGGACTTTCAAAAAGCTTTTCCTAGAGTCACTACACAAGAGGCTGTTAAGGGTACTAAATAGGGAGTGACAGGTAAAATACTGTCATTGATTAGAAACTGTCTGACAGGCAGAAAGTGAAGTGTAGAAATACAAACTGTTGCTAAATTTTCATCATGGCAAAAGTTTAACAGTGGGGTGCTCAGGTTCCATACCAGGACCAGTACTAGTTAATATATTTATAAATTTTCTGGGAAAAAGGGGATACACAGTGAAGTGGCAAAATCTGCAGACTTGCCAGATAAGAGGGAACATGATAGAGGTATAATAAACATAGAGAAGGTAAATTCATCATAAGCTGCTGTTGAGTAAGGTGACTTCTCTTGGTTTTTTGGCTTTGATAAGTACCTAGACTTCCAGCCACCTTAAGTCTAGGCACATTTTACAGGTGGGGAACTAAACCAGAGAGAGGCTAAGTAACTTGTTAAAAAATCAGACGGGAAGTTTATGAGAGAGCAGGGACTTGAACCTAGGGTCCCTACATCTTAGGCCTGTGCACAAACCTCTCATCCATCCTTCTCCAGAATGTAAGTTGTGCACTGCTATTTAATATTTTTTATAAAACAAGTACAAATAAATTGAAATGCAGCACTTCTAATCTGGCCTCTTGCTCCTCAAAAATTTCCTCTTGAGGTTCTGGGGCTCTGGACATAGAGGCTGCAGGAGATCGTCTTATTAGCTGAAAGTAGGAGATGTGAAGCATGGTGCCTGTATGCTGCCCATGGATCCCAGTATAGCCACTGGGGTGGGGGGAAGGGTATGGGGGGCGGTACCCACAGCTGGTCATATCAAGAGGGCTGAGAGTTAGACTGATGGTGTGACTGGGAAGGCCCTGGTTGGTGTAGAGATGGGCCATGATGTGTGGGTAGTGAGAGGACATCATCCTGGTCACTATTTGAATCCTTGCTGGAAAGCTGTGGAGCTCATAAAGAGACTGGAAGCAAACACCCCATTGCTTGTGGTGATTCTGGGAATCAAGAAGTGCTCGGTACCGGGACCTTCATACCGAGTAGCAGGGACTCTGGAGTCTCAGCCACCATGAAACCTCTGGAAAAACAAAAGTCTTGCGGTACCACAGTGATCAGTACCATCAGGGCTTGTTGGTGCTGACTCGCTGGTGCTGAGAAAATTGGCACAGATCTTGACAAAGATGGTTGGTCTGATTAGGGTTGTTTGGAAACAGTCGGTAGCAGTGGTTTATGTGCCAGTACCTCCTTCGCAGAGATGGTATGGTCTGCGCTTTTGCCTTTGTCAGGCAGTGCTGCTGCTTCAGAGCCTGCACGCTTAGGGGCCGTAGGGCTTATAGGCGGTGTCTGCAACATATGACCTATGGGTATCATGCTTTGGAATCATCAGTGCCTCTGGTGCTGAGGTGACTGATCTCCTCTGGCTGGTCTGGGGCTGAGTTTGAGGACTTGCAGCCCTCTTCTTTGAGACCTTGCACTGGGAGTCAGAAGATTTCCCCCTTGGCTCGCTGTCCTTAGAAGTAGAAGGCTCCGGGGATGGTCTGCATCATGGAATGGATTCTGGACCAGGGTCAGATGCTGGTTTAAGAGCATCCTCCATAAGGATGAATTTCAGCTTTAACTCCCCGTTTTGGGGGATCTAGCCTACAATTGTTGGCAGAAGGTGCACTTCTGCAGAATGTGAGCCTCTCCAAGGCACTGGACACAGCAGGAATGCCTGTCCGTTACCGGTATTGCCACTCTGCAGGAGAGGCACCTTTTAAAACCGGAGAACGGGTCATGTCCCTTATTGGGGGTGATCCCCAGAGGAGAGGAAAAGAAAGAGGAGAAGGAAAAAAGTTACGTTTTGTTTTGTTTTTTAACTGGGAAAAAACCTAAGAAAAATCTAATGGAAATAATAGCTAAAACAAAACCTAGCTCTAAGGTAAGGGAAAGGGGATTGCTATTCACTCTGTCTCAGGCTGGGGGCGGTTGAGAAGGAACTGAGGGTGGTTCGCCCATGCAGCGCTAATTAGCCTTGAGGCAGAACACAAGGGAGGGAGAGTGTATGTGTGGTCTGAACAGATACTGCTACCAAAGATCTCCGATGAGAGGTGCAGGGATGCAGACATACCTACAGTGTAGCACCTATAGGATGAAGAAGAAATTACGATTGTTTGCACTATAAATATCTTTGTGTTATGTTATATGGGAGCTGATCCTCAGTTGATTCAGATAGGCTGGTGTGTACATTGTTTCCTTTGGGGGAAAGCAAACCTGCTATTTCTGTGAGTAGCCAGCTGGATATCGCAGGGGAACACTTCAAAGAGGCTCAGGACTGGGGTGCACCTCTAGTTAATTTGCAAGGCAAAGTAAGGGCTGGAATAGCCCTGAGGAAATTGTTTGGGTGACTAACAAATTGTAGGTGTCAAGGACACATCAGCAAGTTTCTCTCTTGGTGGAGCCAGAAGGGGTAACTGGACACTATGAGAACCCTCAAAATTGCATAGAATAAAAAACATCTCCTAAATAAAGGATAGAAACCCTCCTGTGTCAGGGTATAACTTAATCATTAACAAATGGCAGATTCAGGAATAAAAATTTTCCTGTTGGCAGGGTATTCCATAACTGTCCACTATAGGGTTTCATGTAACTTCCACTGAAGCATCTTGTAGTGGTCTCTGTCAGAGAGGGCAGAATACTAGACTAGACAGAGTGACTACTAATCTGATTTAGTATGGCAATCCATATGTTCCTGTGTTCTTAATCTTTATGCTTAATAGTTTTTCTCCAATTGGTAGAACAAATATCTGACATGACCAAATTTTCTCAGGAAAGGGGGAAGCACCTGATCCTCAATGTTTCAGTATTGATCTAGCATTTTAAATCAGGTCTCCATATAATCAACAGGTTTTGCACAACAAAGTTTCAAATTGGCATTAAAAGAGCCTCATATGCAACATAAAAAAATTAAATATTTTTTAAAATTATATCCTAGACTGAGGAAAGAAAGAAAAAGTCCAGGAATGAAATTGATACTCACATTTTTTAATCAGATAAAAATAATTTCTGAGACTCTAAATCTAAAATTAAATCCCATAGATTAGTTTGTATCCACTGTTATTCCCTTCTGCTAAATCTAGGGAATGTACAAATAGGCATGTAATTTGAAGTATGTGAGGGACTGGATATTTACAACTCCCCTCATCTGATTGGCAGACTATGGAGACAGATGAGATAGCACCCACCTCTTTTTTTGCTTTCTTGTTGTTAGACCAAAATAAAACTAAATAACTTGACACTCAAAATAACTTTTTCCTTTGGCATATAATCCAAATATGGCACGAGGTGATGAAGTATCATAAAATATTGATTGACTCTACCAGTTTGTAATACCTGAAACCTCTCTTTAGGTTGGAATGATGGTATTTTAAAAATGGAATGAGGGAAGATATTGAAATCATTGCTGACTTGCACATGTGTGTACATGTGTGTGTACATGTATGTACACACAAATCAGCAATGATTTCAATACTTGCCTTCATTCCATTTTTAAAATACCATCATTCCAGCCTGAAGAGAGATTTCAGTTATTACAAAACAGTAGACCATATACACACACCACACAAAAGGTGGTTTTGGCTCTTATCAAGAGATGCATAACAGTATTTCTGAGATACTTTTAAAAGATAATATTTATTAGTCTGTTGCAGTTTCAACAGATTTAGGGCTAGATCCTCAGCTGCAGTTGAGCAGTGCTTGGCACAACTGAGAAGGGGAATGGTGCGTGAATTCTTTAAGGGCTAAGTTAGGCAGATTTGCACTGCCAGATGGTGTAAGGCAGCCATAGTACAAGGCAGGATATGGCCTTTAAATGTAGTCTATTGCACTCTAGAGAAATCTGGCTGTCACCTCTCACAACAAAAATGGGCCACTTAGCCAGTTTCTTTCTTCAAGTTACAGTATAGATATCTTTTTTCCTATGTGTATTCTGCAAAGAGAACATTCGGGGCGGGGGAGAATAAAAGCAAAGTCAATAAATAAATTGAAGGTAACAATATAAAGGATGGTATGGAATGATTCATAGACTGGGAGGATATTGGGAGTAAAGGCAGTGACTTACTGCAGTGTTTCCGAAATGGTGGGTCCCGATTCACCAGTGGGTCCCAGGAAGGTTCATATCCAGGGCCTGATTAACCCATCATTGGGCCCTGACCTAGGCAAACATACACTCCTGGCCAGGCCAAACCTGGATGCGCTACAACCCTATACACTATGTCACAATGCCTGGAATAAGGAGCCAGCCTGCAGGGACGTAAGCTGGTTATGCAGGGTAAGCGTGAGGCAAGCTTGCTCTCCAGCCCCCTCCAGCTTCCTCAGCTGGGACAGAGGGTGCATATAGGTAATGGTGGGATACAAAAAAAGACAAAATGCAGTTGGTTGTTGCCTTAGTAAAAACTTTGGGACCCACTGCCCTAAGGAAGGGAAAAGTTTAGGCTGCAGAAGGTAATCTGGGGCACTAGGCACAGTATGACATAGGGCCTTGTGTAGCCTTAGCTCCACTTAGAGTTGTGGTGGCAGAAGGAACCCCTATCAACCTAGAGAGGAAGGACCAGTGGCATGGGGCCCTTTTTCCCCAAAACCAGGAGCGGTAACAGAGGCCACCTCCTCTCAGGAGCAGCAAGTCAGAGGCATGGGGCTCCCACTCTCCTTACCTCAGCAGCTGGGTTGTATCTGTCCAGATCAGTGGGACAGGCCTGCTGCTGCACTCTTCCCCTCCTGCCACACACATAGTTCTATGCTGGGGTGATATTTATGGGGCTCCACAGAGCAATCATCTCTTGTTCCAGCCTATCGTGGTGGTGGATCATGATGGTAGTTATGTAAGTTGAGGTTTCTGGGCACTACAAAAGGAGGTACATGTAGCTATGGCACCTTTACTACAGATATTGGAATAATCATAGAATATCAGGGTTGGAAGGGACCTCAGGAGGTCATCTAGTCCAACCCCCTGCTCAAAGCAGGGCCAATCCCCAATTTTTACCCTGATCCCTAAATGGCCCGCTCAAGGATTGAACTCACAACCCCGGGTTTAGCAGGTCAATGCTCAAACCACTGAGCTATCCCTCCCCCCTAGTGTACAGAATGATGTACAGAATAGTCCTCAAAAAGGTAGGGATCAGGCTGGATGAGTCAAGTGGTCTCTTCTGTTCCTACCTCCTATGGTTATTAATCAGGTAAAGCACAATCTATCTATCTATCTACCACTGAATAGGAATGATTTTTAGGAAAATTACTTCAGCTAATGACTAGTGGCCTGATTATTAGATGTTCTGAATCCCCGCCATTTCAGTTGAAGTTAGTAGGAGTCATGGGTGCTCAGCACACCTGGAAATTGGGTGCTAGATTAGCTCAGCAAAGTTGTGGAATTTCAGTAACATGGTGTACTTAAAAATCTATATTCCATATCCAATTGAGAGCAAAATAAGGAAATGAAAAGTTTTGCCTGTTCAACATATATCATGGTTAGGTTGGATCTAGACTACAGCCGGATTTTATCAACAGCCAAGTGCATACAGGGGCCATGCACATGGAGTGAGAGCAGGCAACCCACAACTTTAAGAGACCTGAAAGAGAGAGAGTTAAAAATATACATTTAAAGTAAATTATATGCCAAATGCTTGTCTTAGCTTTGCTATTTGAGACATTCAGCATACGTCTACAGCGGTGAATGGGATTAGTTAAGGTTGCAATATAGTATCCAGTCTAACCTCCCTTTTTCGTGACTTACAAAAAATTCATTTGAACTGGAACTTTCCATGCTTGGTCTCAGCCCAAAAGGTGAATGTTGTTGGAAAATTTGAGAAAAATGAGTTATTTTTAAATTATATAATGATGGAAAATACATTTTCCCACTATGTTTCAACTGAAATGTCCTGCTATCATAACTCAAAAGCTGAAAGTTGGCTTGTTGGGTCATTAAGGAAGGAAAAATAATCCAAGTTTGAAGAAAATCAATTCAAGGTTTTTTGAGGTACAAACAGTTAAAACTGAAATGTTCATATTCATGTAGTAAAACATTTTCTATTAATTTTTTTAGGTTGATATATAGCTAAAGTTGTTTAGAATGGGTGGATACTGAACCACTTCAGTTTTTAAGTACCCTTAATGCCTTAACCTTCCTCAAAACCACGTTAACAATGGGTTGAGGTAAAGAGCTTTTGGTACTAACTGTGCATAAAAAAGTTTAATGCAATGAACATCTCTGCTCCAAGCACTAATTCATTGCGTGAGCATTACCTGAGCTGCTACCACAGACTTCTTGGTCCAAGTTCCCACTTCTCTCTCAAGCATGTGCGGGAACCAGAAAGGGTACAGGATTTAGAAGGGAAAACAATGAGGTTTGACAGGTCCAGGAACAGGACTTCACGAGCATAAAAGCTACAGGTTTTATTTGTGCACTCGCCATCACAAGGTATGTGAAACAAGGATCCACACAGGACAAAGAAAGTAGAAGGTTTGGAAAGAATCATGAATAATGTGTTAATTTTTTTCTCAAAATAAGCAAACTGTACTATATTTTAAACGTGCAATCTAATCATGGAGTCATGAGGCATTAAAAGAAAATATACAGTGTTTTGTGAGTCCTACTATTGGTTGGGCATTTGACTGGTCCAAAAATAATTGGTCAAACATTGGTAATATATTGTCAAATAATGTTACAAATAGTCAAATATTTTAAAGCACAAATTTAGGAGAACAGCAACAACAGTAACAGAAATTAGAAAAGAACATGGCAGATATTGAGTCATCTCGACTCAATATTCATCAGATGAACAGGAAAAAGGCAATAGTGATGAATTTAATGATGATACAGATGAAGCAGTTAAAACTGATAAAGAAAAAAAGATAATGAAAAGCAAGATACTTGCAGAGTTGGCCTGTTGCCTACTTAGCATAAGTGCATTTAAATTACTTTATTATTATTATTATTTATTATTATTATATTTAATTATTAATAATACCTTTTTAGCAATGTTAGGTTAGCATTTAAATGTGAATGTTATTCAAGACTGAACTGTTATAAAAGAAAAATGAAACAAAACAGAAATAAAATAAACATAGCAACTATAAAAGAAAAAAGATTTTGAAATGCACTTATGCTAGATAGACAACAAGCCAGCTCTTGAAGCATCTTGCTTTTCATTATCTTCTTTTTCTTTATCAGCTTCAGCTGCTTCATCTATATCTTTGTTGTCGACATCAATCAATCATCATCAAATTAATCCGTATCTCCTTCCTCTTCATCTGATGAATATTGAGTCACTTCTTCATGTGCCATTTTCTCCTCTAATCTTAAATTGTGATACACTGTCCTCAGTTTTTCAGCAGTGGAGGTCTTCAGTCTATTTCTCCAAACCAACCAGTTTTGTTCCCCACATGCAGAAGTACATGGAAGTGTTAAAATAAGTTCTGCCACTATAGCTAGTGTTCACAACCTTCTCCACCATGATGAAGGAGCAAGCTGTTTCGATTCAGCTGCTGGGACTGAACTGCACATTGTTTTACGACTGAGTGGGCTGCTTCTTGTTTTATAATTTGCTACCTCCATTAGAATGGTTTATTCATTTATATAATCTTTAAAATTTACAACAGACACTATGAGGTTAGAAGCTGAATCAAATTCATCATCAGAAAGGCTTTGGACCTGGAATCATGGATCAAAAAGGTAGGCACCATTATGTGCGGGCATGATCATTGGATTTTTCTGTGCTATTAATTATCTATTATCTTCAGCTTTTCTAAGTGGACTGTGTTCAGTATTCACACATTTATGTTTCTTAACATGCTGGAATTTGTTTTTGGCATCAGACAATGTAGAATTGTCACTTTCTATATTCTTAATGGATGAAACTATGTGTTGCAGCAAAATAAATTTTGAATTTTTATATCCAAAAGACATTGTCATCAAGAATGTCAGTGCAGATTACTTAGGGGTGAAACTTGGCTACTCCTACTTCAACAGCAACTTTTTGAAGAGCCTTCTTGTATATTTGAAGGTGTTTGAGACGTTCAATAGAAGATGCCCATCGAGTAAGACCAGACTTACTCAGTGTTGATGAAATTGAGTGCTGTACTAAATGATACTGAAAAATGGCTGCTAGTATGTGTTTGTTTCTGAAAAACGTAACAATGCTTTTCACTTCTGACACCTGATGAGAAAGTTGTCACATCTTCAACATCACCAATGAAAAGCTTCATCATATGGGCAGCACGTGCGTAACAAATAAGGTGGGGATACTTTTTTATCAACAAGCAGCCTTAGGATTAGCTGCGTTGTTGGTCATAAGTGAAATAAACTTCCATGGATCCAATTTATTGATTTATAGTTGTAAACTGGCCAGCAATATATTGGACTTTGATGTGATGCTCAGTTGTGCATTGGAATGAGTAAAACACTGATTGTGGAGTTGCTACTATGAAGTCAATAACGTCCGAATTACGAATACTGCTCCGTCCATCAGATACCAGAGACACGCAAGGAGCTTGTACAATCAGAACACCAGTTCTCTTTTTCACATTGTCCACTTCAGCTTCCTGCAAGCTGTTTCCTACTTGGTACTTTGTAAACTGGATGAATGTTACGAAAAAATTCTGGCATGAGGATTTTTGAGACATGAAATTATGTATTGCTGGCATAAATACCTCTAACAAATATATGGTTACGTTTGTTTTTCTGGTCTTGGCACATTCTATCTAAAACCTCTTAATATCAATTTGATGAACATCTGAAGACTTTCCAGAAGCAAGAGTTTTCGATGCTGAAGGAGATGGAATAGCAAAATTCTTATTAAAAGGTGGAGAAATGGAATTTGCTTAGCTTTCACTGTCGCTCTATACTATCTTCATCAAAAGACTGCATGCTCCGTACTGAAGCTGCCAAAGATGAAGTAAGGCAATACACAGAAGAAAACAAATTTTGATGCAGACCACTTTTCCCCTTCTTGCTGTTTGACTGCAATATATATCTTTGGCAGTAGCAGGACACATACCACAAGAATTCAACAAGTGTTTCTTCATTCTATTTACATGTGTCATATACTCAGAAAAACAGAACTTGCACTTAGCTAGCTTTAACAGTGTTTCCATGTTAATGTCTAATAAAATATTTCCATACAAATTATTTTGGCTTTCCCTGACTCTGCATTATATGTCTCTGTTACTAATGTCTCACTAGTTCTGAAATTATATATAGATTATGAAGTATCTCTCGTATTTCAATCACCCAATAGCTGCTGAGTTCTGTTTCTAAGTGTTGCTATTCCAGAAGATTCCAGACAATCAAAATGTTTTGGCCATGCTGCCCCTTCTCTTGCAGGACCCTTATAGACACCCGGATCTCATGAAGGGAGAGGGAGTCAGGTGGCCCCTTCTCCCTACAGCAAATACAATGGACTCACAAGCAGCAGCAGCAGAAGGAACAGAATTGGGCAGGGGGGCCCTACTGAGCCGTGATGACACACACCCTTCATCACCAGAGAATTTTTAGTGATGTGAAGTCAGGATATTTTCTTAGTGTAATTTGTTTATTTATAAAACCCTATACCAATCTTCAGAATGGTAGCTGTGTTAGTCTGTATCAGCAAAAAGAACGAGGAATACATGTGGCACCTTACAGACAAACAAATTTATTTGAGCATAAGCTTTCGTGGGCTAAAACCCACTTCATCGGATGCATGCAGTGGAAAATACAGTAGGAAGATATATATATATATATATACAAAGAGAACATGAAAAAATGGGTGTTGCCATACCCACTATAATGAGAGTGATCAGTTAAGGTGAGCTATTATCAGCAGGAGGAAAAAAAACCTTTTGTAGTGATAATCAGGATGGCCCATTTCCAACATTTGACAAGAAGGTGTGAGTAATAGTAGGGGAAAAAATAACCTAGAATCCTATTTTCGATGACTCCAACTCAAGGAATATTTCCAACACACCTCTGAACAGCATACTAACCCACAGAGACCTTCCTACCAACACTACAAAAAGAAGGATTCTGGGTGGACTCCTCCTGAAGGTCAAAACAACAGACTGGACTTCTATATAGAGTGCTTCCGCTGACGTGCATGGGTTGAAATTATGGAAAAGCAGCATCACTTGTCCCATAACCTCAGCTGTGCAGAACACAATGCCATCCACAGCCTCAGAAACAACTCTGACATCATAATCAAAAAGGCTGAAAAACATTCCACACAAAGATGGACTACAAGCCATCAGGAACAGTATCCCTGATAATGTCATGGCAAACCTGGTGACTGAACTTTGTGACTTTGTCCTCACCCACAACTATTTCACATTTGGGGACAATGTATACCTTCAAGTCAGCGGCACTGCTATGGGTACCCGCATGGCTCCACAGTCTGCCAACATTTTTATGGCTGACTTAGAACAATGCTTCCTCAGCTCTAGTCCCCTAACACCCCTACTCTACTTGCGCTACATCAATGACATCTTCGTCATCTGGACCCTTTCTTGGAAAAGAAACCCTTGAGGAATTCCACCATGATTTCAACAATTTCCATCCCACTATCAACCTCAGCCTGGACCAGTCCACACAAGAGATCCACTTCCTGGACACTACGGTGCTAATAAGCGATGGTCACATAAACACCACCCTATACCAGAAACCTACTGACCGCTATACATACTTACATGCCTCCAGCTTTCATCCAGACCACACCACACGATCCATTGTCTACAGCCAAGCTCTAAGATACAACCACATTTGCTCCAACCCCTCAGACAGAGACAAACACCTACAAGATCTCTATCAAGCATTCTTACAACTACAATACCCACCTGCTCAAGTGAAGAAACAGAATGACAGAGACAGAAGTGTATCCAGAAGTCACCTACTACAGGACAGGCCCAACAAAGAAAGTAACAGAACGCCACTAGCCATTACCTTCAGCCCCCAACTGAAACCTCTCCAGCACATCAAGGATCTACGACCTATCCTGAAGGACTATCTCTCACTCTCACAGATCTTGGGAGACAGGCCAGTCCTTGCTTACAGACAGCCCCCCAACCTGAAGCAAATACTCACCAGCAACCACACACCACACAACAAAAACACTAACCCAGGAACCTATCCTTGCAACAAAGCCCATTGCCAACTCTGTCCACATATCTATTCAGGGGACACCATCATAGGACCTAATCACATCAGCCACACTATCAGAGGTTCGTTCACCTGCACATCTACCAATGTGATATATGCCATCATGTGCCAGCAATGCCCCTCTGCCATGTACATTGGCCGAACTGGACAGTCTCTACGTAAAAGAATAAATGGACACAAATCAGATGTCAAGAATTATAACATTCAAAAACCGGTCGGAGACCACTTCAATATCCATGGTCGCTCAATTACAGACCTAAAAGTGGCAATACTACAACAAAAAAACTTCAAAAACAGACTCCAATGAGAAACTGCTGAATTGGAATTAATTTGCAAACTGGACACCATCAAATTAGGCTTGAATAAGGACTGGGAGTGGATGGGTCATTACACAAAGTAATACTATTTCCCCATGCTTATTTTTCCCCCCTACTGTTACTCACACCTTCTTGTCAACTGTTGGAAATGGGCCATCCTGATTATCACTACAAAAGGTTTTTTTCTTCTTCTTTTTCTCCTGCTGATAATAGCTCACCTTAACTAATCACTCTCATTATAGTGGGTATGGCAACACCCATTTTTTCATGTTCTCTGTATATATATATATATATATATATCTTCCTACTGTATTTTCCACTGCATGCATCCGATGAAGTGGGTTTTAGCCCACGAAAGCTTATGCTCAAATAAATTTGTTAGTCTCTAAGGTGCCACAAGTACTCCTCGTTTTTTATACCAATCTTGTTTCCTTGAATAGTAGCAGGAACAAACTGTGTACAGGCAGTGCTCTCCTTCAGAAATCTCAGATAAGGGATTTTTTTTTTTTTCCATTTTCAGTTGCTTATAACTTTGCCAAACTTTAACTGTTTGGGCTGAAATTTTCTGTGCTGAGTATCTGCCTCAGGCTGAACATTTGGGAAAGACATAAATGATTCAATTGTTTCTCAGAATGAGGTTAGGGAAAGTATGTTATCTAGATCTTTTAAAAAAAATTCTTACAGCCTATTAATTGAGTAGCTCAAATACCTCCATGCTTTGAAGCACGGACTTGAAATTTGGCATATGGGACACCTTCATACCAGGGATGTACCTTCTGGTGTCCCCTTGAAAATTCACCCAAATTGGCAAATGTAGGAAGCTCTGAAGAACCAGAGTTTGCACATTCTCAGTAGAGCTTTGTTAAAGTCTGGCAGCTACATTTTCCAAAGATTCTGTTTGTATCAGGCCTAGCTCCATCCAGGACTATTGCAGCTAGGCAGGACTTCTTCCGCAATTGCTTCTTCTGTAAGCTGGGGGTCACTGTGGTGCTAAGCACCAGAACTGTGAACAGGGAGACTGGCTGTAGTCCACAAAAGCTTATGCTCAAATAAATTTGTTAGTCTCTAAGGTGCCACAAGTACTCCAGTTCTTTTTGTGGATACAGACTAACATGGCTGCTACTCTGAAACCTGTCTTTCCTGTGCTCCTGTTTGTGGGCAAGGGGTTGACAAGGAAAGAAAGGTCTGTAAAGAGCATGCTTCCCTCCAGAACATGGAATATGATCCAGGTTTCCTGATTCTGAACATTCCTTTGCTGTCAGCAAATAGCTGTGAAATGCACTGGGAAAGTGTGTGTGTCTCATTCCCCTCTACTGGCTGGTCCACATAGAAGATAATAGCCCGCTACTGCTGTCAGTAACTTCATTAACTGATGAGGTAGCGGTCGAGGCTGATGTTCGGGAGGCTCCAGTTTTATACCAAAAACCTCTCAACTCCTGATTTTATAATGTTATCTCCCACATAAAAATACAGGGAGACTTGGTCAATCTGGCGGGTGTGCGGGGTTGCAGCACTGCTCAGGTTTGGGCCGGCTGCCTCTCAGTCATGATGTAGGGGTGGGTGTGCCAAATTTGAGTGAATTTGTGACTTGGAGCACGGGTTGCAGTGCTGCTCAAGTTTGGCTTGGCGGCCACTGAGGACCATGCCAAGTATCTAAAAGGGGACATGTCTTGGCGTGTTAATGAAATTGCCATCCTGTTAAAATCAGACTCTTGTTTGTTTTTCATGCAAAAAGAAAATAATACTGATGGCTATTAATTACACACTAATTTTTAAAACAATACATGAAAATAGCATTAAGAGTCTAATGCATTGACATAAGCCGGTAACTGTTTTTCTCAAGATAGTAATTCCCTGCTTTGCTCTTCTCTCATGTGATTGTGCTGATGCATTGTAGTGATCTAAGTGAAGCTATTGGCCTTAACTGTTAGTCAAGATACAGTAAAAATAGTAGACATAATGGAGTGAATTAAGAGTGAAGTTATATTTTTAGCTTGGAATACTCTAAAATTATGTTCATAATCAAATAACTACATATCTTGACTGAAACCCATTTCTAAACTGTTACCTCCGTATCTAGAGTGCCATAAACTACTTTTACCCCTCTCTTAAAGAATTGCAAATACTCTAAACCTCAAGTAACTTCTCCATATCTAATTTAGATCTGTTTTTTAAAGAAAAAGTATTAAAATATATCCTTCATAATAGCTTTTACAATTTATCGCTTTAACTTTGCATACATATCTTCTTATTCTTCTAAGTATGACCCCACAGAGGATATGGGAGGTATATTTCCCCTTGTATGTGTAAACACTACTAAACCCTATGAAAGTTTGATGTGCATTAGTATTGGTATTCAGCTGCCAGAATCAGGGTGGCCCACTTCTATTTAGGGTGACTTCTAGTTTTGAGAAGAACAAGGGCTGTTCCTTAAATTTTTCAAATTCTGTTCTGGCATTTTTGGATATAATTTCAACAGTTTTGTTGAAAGGAGAACACGTTTTTTTTTAATCTTACCTGAAAATCCTTCCCACCCCCCACCCCCCTTTTTCTTTAAAGTATAGGGAGAGAGAAATGATCTGATCTTGCAATCCTTACTCACACAAGTAGTTTCCCTGGAGTCCTTCCATCCAGATAGAAAGGAAATAGAATTGCTCCCATGAGTAAAGGGTTGCATGATTGTGTCTGTAGTTGTATTGCACTACCGTGGAGTCTGACATTAACCAGCACAAATTCTCTCTCTATACAAAGGGAACTTATAGTGTGTGTCTCTTCAGATAACTTGCTAATAAAACCTAAGTACCACCACAAATCCAATTTGAAAATGATGCTCAGCATGTAGAGGTCTGTGCGGTGGATCTAGAGGTTCCAGTCCTGTTGATGACCCCATTTGGAAGGTCTATCTGGTTTCGTTTTCACGTGATATAATTTAGGTATTTTTCTGTTTGTTTTTTCTTAAAAGCTAGGAAATTACATGTGAAAACTACATGAAAAGAATGTTGTTACACTTGCAAAGTCAAGCACTGACAAATTAGGAAATGCCAGAATTAAACCTGCCTGTGCTGTTGGGCACTCAAATTTGGCCTTTAGTCTGAGTGCCCTAGTTCCCCATCTGTACAAGGGGGATGCTGTCACTTCCCTCCGTCACAGGGGTTTTGTGAAGATAAGTTAATTAATGTTTGTGGGGGCACTAAAATATTACACTGTTGAGCACCACAGAAAGGCCCATAAGGAAATTAATGATTACGTAATTACAAAGATTGGTGAAGTGGTAAATAATGAAGAGGACAGGTCACTGACCGTGATCAGGATTACTTGGTAAATGGGTGAAAAACAACAGTATGCATTTATGACCAAATATAAGTCACACATTGGAACAAAGAATGTAGGTTACACTTACAAGATGGGGGACTATCCTGGGAACCAATGACATTGGAAAGGACTTGGGGGTCATAGTGGATAATCAGCTGAACATGAGCTCCTAGCGTGATGCTGTAGCTCAAAGGGCCAATGTGACCATTGGATTTATAAACAAACAAAAGAATATTAATTAGGAGTAGGGGCGTTATATTACCTCTGTATTTGGCACTGGTGCAACCTTTACTGAAAGACAGTGTTCAGTTTTGTCAGAAAGATGTTGAAAAATTGGAATGGGTTTAGAGAAAAGGCATGGGAATGATTAAAGGATTGGAAAACATGCTTATAGCAATAGGCTCAAGGAGCAGTCTGTTTAGTTTAACAAAAAGAAGGTTAAGGGGTGACTTGATCAGAGTCTGTAAGTACCTACAAGGGGACCAGAAATTTGATAATAGAGGGCTCTTCAATCTAGACGACAAAGGTATAACAAGGGCCAATGGCGGGAAGTTGAAGCTAGCCAAATTCAGACTAGAAGTAAGGCATACATTTTTAACTGTGAGGGTCGTGGATGTTTTTCTAACATATATTCTCTAGTTCAGCAGTTCTCAACCAGGGGTCTGGGATCTCCTGCGGGGCCATGAGCAGGTTTCAGGGGGGCTGCCAAACAGGGCCAGTCTTAGACTTGCTGGGGCCCAGGGAGGAAAGCCTAAGCCGCACCGCATGGGACGGAAGCCCAGAGCCTTGAGCCTCACCACCCAGGACTGAAGCTGAAGCCTCAGCAATTGCCCTGCTTGCTACCCTGTAAGGCCAGCCTTGGCTTTTATATGCAGAAAAACAGTTGTTGTGGCACAGCTGGGTCATGGAGTTTTTATAGCATGTTGGGGGGGGCCTCAGAAAAAGATAGAGAACCCCTGCTCTAGCTGAAATGGGAATTAATTCAGGAAAGTCCTTTGGCCTGTGTATACAGGTTGTCAAACTAGATGATCACAGTGGTCTCTTCTGACTTAATAATTGATGAATCTATGTACACAGTGCAAGGTTTGAGATGATATATAGACATACAGACTAGGGCCACACGCTGAATGATTAGTATGAAAAGAAATATTGAACAGCTACCCGGTGTGTACTGTCTATCCTCTACATTGAATGAGGCAGGGGTCATGTGGGGAAAAAAGGGTGTGATCATGTAACTAAAGACTGTATACATATGCATAAGTACAAGAGGGTCAAATTTAGGTTGCACAGGAAACCGTAATTCTGGCATTTCCTAAATTTTGAGTGTTTGCCTTTGCAACTTTAACTTTCTCTTAATATTTTTTGTAAATAAAACATGTTTAATAATTTTCATTGATGCTAAATTAGTACAATTTACAAATTTAAGGGTACAAAACATTTAAGAATCAGGAAGGAAGAGTTAATAACCAAGAAATAGTTGACATGAGTAATACAAGGTATCATGCTGTACATTGCACATGTGAAGGAAAATTGTACATTTTGTCTATGGCAGATATAAAGTGTGTGTCCCATCTTGGATGTATTTTTATACTAGTCACTCTAGACGTACAGTTAGAAATGGGATAGTCCTAGATTTGTGGAAAGAGCATGGGTCCGGTCTAGTCAATAACGTTAAGGTAATCTATATAAGTTAACTATATTTCACAAAGTTTGTGGTATTATCCTTGTGGATAGTCTGTCATCTTCACAAGCTTAAAATAATTAATTAATTCAGGTTTCCAGGTGTTAAACATGAGATTTTTGCATTTGATATCCACAAATTTAAAATAAGCTTTTTGCTATCAGTGCAAGTACTGTACATTGATATCCCGATTTCCATACCACTTATGGTATTATGGGGCTGTAGAGGGGCAGGTGCCCCATTCTGGTGTGGAGGAGTTGGAGCAAGCCAGAGAGGCTGCACAGAGCCCAGGCCAATCATGGAAGGGCTTACTGGGAGCCAATCAAGTGGAAGTTTGAAAGCAGCCTATTGGGGCCAGGCTGGGCCCTATAAAAAGGCTGTATGGCAGAGAAGAGCTGAGTCTCTTCCTGGAGGGCAAAGGGAGAAGAACCTAGGGCTCGGCTCTAGACTGACAACTGCCAGACTGGGGCCCTGACACATAGGGGCAGAGAAAGTGCTGTGGCTATGGGGAAGTGGCCCAGGGAAGCAGGTAGTACAGGAGAGTTGGAGGAGGGCAGTAAGTGGCTGCTGCTAGAGGGTCCCTGGGTTGGGGCCCAGAGTAGTAGGTGGGCCTAGGCTCTCCCCTTTCCCCCCACTTGCCAGTGATGAGAGTGGCTAAGCCAGACTGAGGTTTGTCCTTGGAGGAAGGGGCTAGACTGATGACTGCAGTGAGCCACTGAGGTGAGTGATAGAACCAGAAGCTCCTGGTCCCCTGAAGAGCCAGCGGAGTGGGTGCAGCCAGAGGGCAGTGTCCAGAAGTGGATGCTGTGGTCTGGAAGTGACTGGGGTCCGATGGTGAGGACTGTGATGACTGAGAAAGTAATGGAGGGTGAGACACCACTAGCAAAGGCTTGCTGCTGAAAAGAGCTAATTCCCTAACCAAACAGCAGGAGGTGCCATTGTGGTGAGTCTGGCACCGTTACGGTGGCTTCTGGTTGCGGCCTCATAGTTTGGGTTTAAAATAACACATAAGTTCTTGTCTTTCTCTAAAAGTATGTGGACTTTTGGTGCAAAATTTCACATTGTTAATTTTTATGCCCTTTGAATTTTCTGAGAACATTTATTTAGTTTCTCTTGATAAATTTTTAATTGGAAGTCTTTTAAATTGAGCTGTTTCTGAAATTTGCCCTTGACAATATAATCATACATTGTTGACTGATACCTTTAAAAACACTGTCCATCTCTACAAATTTCAGTAGAGAGGTGTATTTTTAGTAGATCTGGTGCAATGTGTATTTAGGGGGTTGGAAAAGAAACTGGATTTCTGATAACTTTTTAGCTTTTGTTTGTCATAACTGAAATGTTATATGCCAGTGATTGCTAACAGATAAACTCCATGTTTGCTTGTAAGCATGATAATCTGGATATGCATCAATTTAATGGGCCTACATATAAAATGTTAGCCATTGGGAGCTATGCTTTTCTGTCAGATCATATTCTCCAGATGGGAAGAGATTCAGGTGCAGTGCATTTAACATTCAAGGAATTTTGTGCAGCCACTGGCACATCAAGATTCATGTGCTGCTGAATTAACTTCTCCATCAGCAGTTGCACTTCTATCCATTTTTGTTTTCCTTTTTATATCTATAATCTATTCTTTACAATATATTTATGGGCTTGTACCATCCATTCATTGGTTTTTATACATCTTTAGTATGGGAAAAGCTCATTTAATAGAAGAAGATGGTTCTTCCAAGTTCTAAAATGCATCCTACTTGCAGTACTGAATCCTTTACTTAAATTTAATCTAGAATGTAGTAAAATCAGGGTGGGGGGAAGACTTAAGAGGAACATGATTATTGTGGGATCTACTTTCAATACCTTTGCATGGGTAATTCTGATCTAAATGACCTGATGAAACACCTTCAGACTGAAAAACATGTGAGTAGCATATTTTTCCCCAAGGGAATACAAACATTTTTCTTAAAAGCCAGTTTATATATTTTTTTCAGTGAAGGATTGTTAAACATGGAATTCCTATTGACTTTACTAAACATTTAAAAAAGTTTGTCAAAATGATTGTTCCTTCAATTCAGGTATTGCAAAATCTTTTTCTAGTGGAAGAACAAAAGCTGAATGAATCAACAAAACCCTGTAATTGCATCACATGTGGTCACTCATGAGTCATGCCAGATCTGTACCCATTACTGAAAATAATGATGCCAACAATGACAAGAAGGTCTGTGTCATAATTACAGTTTTATCAAGAAGCAAGACTTTTGAATAATGTTCTTTCAAAGCCTGTGCGTAACATTACAAATGTGGAAAAATGTCTTGCACCAATTATTTTAGCTTTCATGGAGTCCAACATTCTAGAGACAAATGCAATTGGATTTTCCTTGGACTCAGCAAATGTAATGATTGGCAAGCACAATCTGTATTAAGGGGTTTCAAAGAAATGTCAGCTTCTGTGTATAGCCTTCCATGCGTGACACCCTTGTGCCACTTGGTAGCTAAGGCTGCTGTCAAAGCCATTCCCAAACCAGTGGAAGACATGCTGGTTGATATCTTTTACTTTTACTTCAGTGGCAGTGCAAAGTGAAATCATAGAATCATAGAATATCAGAGTTGGAAGGGACCTCAGGAGGTCATCTAGTCCAACCCCCTGCTCAAAGCAGGACCAATCCCCAACTAAATCATCCCAGCCAGGGCTTTGTCAAGCCTGACCTTAAAAACTTCTAAGGAAGGAGAGTCCACCACCTCCCTAGGTAACACATTCCAGTGTTTCACCACCCTCCTAGTGAAAAAGTTTTTCCTAATATCCAACCTAAACCTTCCCCACTGCAACTTGAGACCATTACTCCTCATTCTGTCATCTGCTACCACTGAGAACAATCTAGATCCATCCTCTTTGGAACCCCCTTTCAGGTAGTTGAAAGCAGCTATCAAATCCCCCCTCATTCTTCTCTTCTGCAGACTAAACAATCCCAGTTCCCTCAGCCTCTCCTCATAAGTCATGTGTTCCAGTCCCCTAATCATTTTTGTTGCCCTCCGCTGGACTCTTTCCAATTTTTCCACATCCTTCTTGAAGTGTGGGGCCCAAAACTGGACACAGTACTCCAGATGAGGCCTCACCAATGTCGAATAGAGGGGAATGATCATGTCCCTCGATCTGCTGACAATGCCCCTACCTATACATCCCAAAATGCCATTGGCCTTCTTGGCAACAACACCACATAGGGAATACTGCTAGTACCAACTGTGGTGCAATACAAATGACTTATCAAACACAGTGAATAAAGTGAAAAAGGCCAACATTTTCAAACCCGGGTGCTAAAGTTAGGCTCCTAAAACTATTATTTAGGCATGTAAATATAAGTAGCCTGATGTTGCATCTGAGGAAGTGAGCTGTAGCTCACGAAAGCTTATGCTCTAATAAATTGGTTAGTCTCTAAGGTGCCACAAGTACTCCTTTTCTTTTTGCTGATTTTCACAGGTGCTTAACAAACCAAATTCCCAGTGAAGTTCATAGTAACTCCAGGTACTCTGTACTTTTGAAAGCCAGACTACTTCTTAAGTGCCTAAATACAGGTTTGAGGCACCCAAGTTTGAAAATTTTGGCCTAAGTCTTTATAAAGATTTGAAAGGCACATTAATTTACTTAATGCTTAGAGGGAGCCACTTAAGGTTTATTTTCAACAGCTGCTCTAAAGTTGCAGTTGAAGACAGAAATCAGTATGTTGCTGATTAAGAGATCTGGAGATACAACTATTTTCTTTCTTCTGAGAGACTGCTCTGAGTGACCAACAGTGGGACAAATTTCAAAACTGGCTTCTGGGAGTATGCACATATTTGGGCATTTGTGCATTGCAAAACATCAAAAGCCATGTTTACACTGGAATAATTTGCCAAAGAATTCCCATGAGTTTTCACTGAATTGCTGTTAGAACTAGTCCAGCTGCTAGTGTACAAACCTCTCCTGTATCAGAAAGCATTTTTAGCCATGTTTTAGTTAAATCTGCTGATAATCAAGTCTAATTAGGCCTATTAGGGAAAGATAAGAGAGCCTTAGGAGAAGCAGAGGTATTTTCTCCAGCAGGGAAGAAAGAAGACTCCCAGGAATGAAGCTCTGAGAGTTGCTGCTCTGCAAAATAGGAAGGAGTGACCCAAAGGCGCCCAGGAGGGGTTGATGGGGAGAAACTGAAGAGTCCAGGAAGGGATTAAAATGGAAAACTGAGCTCAAGGGTTTTATGAAGAGTGTCTGAGCTGAAGACAAACCAGATTCTCAGGATTAGGAGTTGAGCCCAACTTGAGGCTGGGATGTAGACTCTGTGGGTTTTTTGTGTTTTTCTTTTTGAACTGGTGTATCCTAGAATGGGTGGACTTTCAATAAATGTCTTAGCAGAAGAGCCAAGTCACTGCAGTAGCCAAACTTCACTGCTTTACAAAAACTCTCACAGAGGAAAGGAAATTGAGGCAGGTCTGCTGCAGAGCCACCCTGGGGCACTCTGGAGGCAGGGACCCTGATACAGTGTGACTGCACCAAATGGTTCAGTGAATCCATGTTAGCCATGCTTACTTTGAATTGTGAACTATAGTGGTTTTGCCCTGTGCCCAAATAGGGCCACTCTTTGTATACATATTCCTCAATTCCTAACAAAGCTCCCAGAAACTGAATTACAGAAGGTTTTTTAAAGGCCATTGGTGCACTGTGGTATATGAATAGGAAGATTGTATAACCTGTCTTGGTGTCATCCAGACTGGTATACTTTTCAATATCTTGTGACAGAAATTAGAGATTGTCATAAAGTACTACCTGATGACATAGACAGCTTACAGTCCTCACAAAACTCAAAAATGCCAAGTAATTAATTCTGTATAGCATAGTCCCACATCAGTCCATCTCCCAGCGGCACATCAACCAATTTGGCACTTATCACATCTATATCAATTAATGATGTGCCCCAAAAGTTGCATCTGGCACAACCCTACAGGTCTGTACCCCCATCCAAAATCAATTAATATTTTGCCCCCACATCTGCCCTGACACACACAATACACTAGTTATAGAGATTCTTCAAGCCCCTTCCTGGCCTGTGTGGGCAGTTCCAGTGGGGGTTCTCCCCTTTCCACTTTCCTGGCCTGGTGTTGCAGGGATATAGAGGAGAAGCAGGGTGGATAAAAATCAATGATTTTTTTTTTTTAAAAAAACCCAAAATTTGGGGTTTTTTTTGTTTAAAGTGCATTTTTTGATAAAATGCTTTTTGAGGAAAAAACCTATCTAAAGATGGTTTTAATTAAGATACCTCATCATGGAATAGGGATTATAAATTCTAATTCTATGGTATGAGACAATATATTCATGTAAAGTTTAAGAGAAGTTTTGTGAATGAGTTCCAATAGTTCATGGATTAGGGACCCAATCTTATGGGGTTCCAGGAGCTTCTGTTTAGATTATTTAGGTTAATCTTTCTATCTACTCAATGGGGCTCAGTCTAGAAAATACTATCAGAGATGCTTAGTTTTGCAGTTCTCAAACTGTGGATTTGTGTCTCCATATATAACGTGCTTGTTAACAGCAAAAATGTTTTTAAATCAATAATATATAGAGGTGAGAAATAACAGACCTCAACCCTATTGTCCCTTGTGTACACAGTAAATTCCTTACCCCTCTCTCTCAAAGTGCAAAGTTTCAAAAAGTTCAGTGAATAGAAGATTGTCAGGGGGGGAATAGATTTGGACAAGGAGAAGAAGTCTGGAGATAAATGTGAGAAGGGAGGGACAGGCAATAGAAATAAAAGTGAAACTGTTTGAGCAGCATATTCCAGAAGTCTTGAGGTCTTTCTGAATGTAGCCTTCATTGATTTGCTACCATACCATTCTCTCACTAGAAGTGAAAACCTATGATGGTAGCAGGCTGTAAAAGAGACCCAGTTTGGGAATATTTTAAAGAAGTTCCTCTATCTGTGGGTAAGACAGGCATGCATGCAAAATGCAAACAGTGCAACAAAGAAATGCAAGGCCTGGTTGCCCAAGTGAAACAACATCGTGAGAAGTGTACCTTCTCAGGAGGAAGCTGCGTTGAAGATGATGAAAGCAACATGTCTGAACATGTAGGATCTTCAGGTTGGTAAACTTTTTTTTTATTCCATACTTCTTTCTTAAGAACTGCCTGTCTTCCTTCTGGACTATTCTTGAATTCTAACATTTGAGCAAAAAATACAGTCTTTACTCTATGGTACTAGCATTTTAGATGCAGTTGTGATAAAAAATAAATAGCGGAAATAGGCAGATCTTCCTTTTACAATTTCATCTTTAAAGTAGTACTGAGTGTCAATGAATGCAATGAGTAATACTAAATGAGCACTATGGTAATAATAATTAAATAACTGCATTGATTTACTTTGCTTAGGAGAATCCATCCTCAACATACAGAATTCTAAAGACTATCCACCTTCAAGATCACCATCATTTTCTATAGTTTCAGAGTTACCTGCTAATGATAGTGTTTCAGTCACATGTACATCACATAGTCACAGTATATCACCTTTAGCAAAAAGGAAAAAAACTCTCCATCATCCAGAAGCCACCATAGAGAAATTTGTGATAAGAACCAGCGGATTACAAAAAGAGGTAATTGATGAAAAAATTGCCCAGTTTGTTTATGCAACAAACTCTCCTTTCTGTAGGATTGAGAACCCACACTTCATTAACATGGTTCAGTCATTAAGACCATGATACAGTCCACCCAACAGCAGATGTCACAGGCAAATAGTAGTATAGTATAAATAGCGTAGTAAAAGCCATAACAAACTGTGAAAAATAATTAAATGTCTAGTACAAAGCTTGGACACAGACTATGCTGCAAATGTATCCAAGATGAGAAGAAATTATTTAGAAGGGAGTGAGGAGAGTCCCAAGCTAATAACAGGTTGCAGCCCAGTCTGTAGCCTGCTGGGAAAGGCAGCAGGAAGGCAAGCAACCACCGTTCCTGGAGAAGGATGATTTTTGGCGCTGGTACACATACACTTAGAGAAGAGACACCAGAGCGGTAGGAAGTAATCCAGGGAAGGAACAGTGAAGGCAGAAAGAGGATGTCTAGAACTGCTGAGCTGAGTTGAGGGTCCCTGGACTGGAACTTGGAGAAGAAGGTGGGCCTGGGTTCCCCTACCAGCCACTGAGTGCATGGCATAAAATTGAGGCAGTGAATGGGAAGACTGCCTAAGATTGTTGAGGGACTATACCATAAGGGGGAATGCTGACTGACTTAGATGGAGGGCTAAGTTGTGAAGGAGATGCTGAGGGTGCTGGAGTGAGAGAGGCACTGCAGACCAGAGTTGCAGTGATGGTGTGCAAGCTGCAGGCAGGGGTGTTGGCCTCTTGAACTCCTCCCCAGAGTGACCAGGAGGAGGAGCTAGACCAGTGCTGAGTGGTGCACCCTATGATAGTGTTATGTAGTCTTGCCTAGAAACTCCCAAACCTGGGTCTCCTGGCACAAGCAGACTACACTAGCAGAGAATGTGTAGAAGACAATTTGACTGGTCCAATGAGTGCTCTAGATTGTAACATCTCAGAGTAGAGTGAAAGGAGCTTGGAGTTCAAAGGGGAAAAAAACCACAGACTGGGCTTTTCAGCAAAGGGGTCACTGGATGAGGGCTCTCAGAATGTATGTCCTCCCATTTGGTTTAAATGGAAGACTAGGGACTATGAAGCAAAATTGCCAGTTAATGGTATGTGACTACATGAGGTGCAGCAGCTACGTGAGTATCTCTGGTTTTGAGGCTGTAGAGGGTAAGTGGAATCATGCCTATGGAGCTACACTTTACTTAACTCTTGAATCACTCATGTCTGCTCTAATAGACTTGGGCTGAATCCAGAAATGATGCAGACAGACAACATGATTCTCATAAATTGTGTTCATGGGCTTCTTAGAGTCTAGGACCAGGTAGGAAAAGTCTTGGATTGGGGATACTAAAAAGCTGTCCTGGAAGTTGTCTTGGGTAGAACTGGAAGCATTTCCCACCTTGCAATTTCATCACCTCAAGCTACATGGAAATGTAGTCTGAGTGAACAGAAATGTTCAAATCCGATGTATGAGGTAAACTTCTTGTATTCTGATATGCTGGGACCTGTGTGGGGGAGAGAAGCAAGATCCTGAGACTGGTTTGTAGGGTCCAGTGTTCTGGGAACCTGAGTGCGATAAACTTTGCATCAGGCATAATATACACTACTGTAGCATGTGCCCACAACTAGAGGGAAAACAAATGAACCAGTGAGTAAAATCAAGTACATAAGTAAAAACTAGCCAATGAGAACATAAGAATTGCCATAGTGAGCACACCAATAGTCCATGTAACTCAATAACCTCTCTCTTAGAGTGGCTTCAGTACCAGATGCTTCAGAGGAAGATCAAGAGATTTCACCCTCCAAGTAAGCAATTATGGAATCTGCCCTGGGGTGAGTTAGATATTGGCTCATGCCCTGAAACATGAAGATTTAGAAAAAAGCCATAAAGGAAATAATACATTAGATCAATATAACTATGAATGTTCTCATAAATGTCTAATCCTTTTTGTGATGCCTATTAAATTCTTGCCCTCAGTGATATCATATAGCAATTCGTTTCCTGGTCTAATTATGCATTGTTTTCAAAAAGTTTCCCTGTATCAGTTTCAAATCCTCAAATGCCCTCTTACTCTTCTATAAAAAACAGGAATGCCTGGCTTGAGTTTTTTCTATACCATTCATTATTTTGTATATCCCTATTGTGTCCTCATCTATAGTTCTCTCTACATGATGATTCGAATGTATTTCTCCATATATATATATATATATATATAGAGAGAGAGAGTCTTGCCATGTCTTTAATTATTGTCACCAGTTTCTGAACCCCCTCTATTTCTACTATATCCTCATTAGGAGATAGGATGGTATCATAGGAAACTTCTGGCTCATCTGAGTCCAAATAGCCTTCCTCACCATGGTCTTCAGTCTGCATCCACTTGAATGGTTCTCCAGCTGTCTAGGCAACGAGGTGGTCTGGTGTTTCAAAAGGGCTTCAGGAAGCACTGATGCTGTCTGAGTTGATATCCTCATTATAAAGGGCATTTAGGACACCAGCTTTGAAGCCAAAGTTTCCAGTGCTGGGAGTACTGAGTTTCAGGATGTGAGCATGTGCCTTGGTGTGCAAGCTGCCCCCACCTCTCAACAACAACAACAACAACAAAAAGGCTTCAACAGATCCCACCCCTGCCAAAGCAGGGTGAGAGAAACCTCTTACTGTGATCTTCATGGCAGCCTGATGGAGGTCCAGGAGTGACTAGGTCAGGTTGCTGAGCATATATCAACAGCAAGAATCACTTCTTTTTTCTTTTCTGCTTTGAGCATGTAATAGCAGAAAGGAAAAATACAGAGGCTTGGTTATGGAGCTGCTTGGAGTCAGAGGTGTGTCGGGGAAAGCTGGCTCTCAGAGTGTCTCTACTTCTTGTATGGTTGTTGAGTGTATGCAGACCAACTTGACACCAGACTGATAGGAGTCTCTCTAGGGTGCCTTAATGAGAGTTTGGCAGTGCTTGTTTCTTCGTGTGGGGTGGCACCATTGCAAATCTGAGGCAGATGATGCAATTAACATGATCATCAGTCTGAAACACTCTTCTACTTTGCTGATGTTCGACACCATTGAGCATTCTTCCTTTCTCTGGGATGCCATACTCAAAATAAAGGAGAAAAAAGGAAGCTCATTTGGGTTAAAAGAAGAATGGACCAAACAAGTGCAGAATGTGGATAGAGGCAAAGGCTTCATATTTAACAACCAGACCTGACTAGAAGGTGAGGAATAGTAAAGGAAACCCAGAAAGTATTGCTAGATTCCTGAGGTAATGAAGACTAAAGAGGTGCAGTCTTCTGTGGAGAGTTCCTTTGCTGACTACAATTAAGTAACTAACTGGAATGTTTAGATCGGGGTGGGCAAACTTCTTGGCCCGAGGGCCACATCTGGGTGGGGAAATTGCATACAGGGCCATGAATGTAGGGCTGGGGTTGGGGTGCAGGACGGAGTGCGGTGTGTGTGTGTGTGGGAGGGGGTATGGTGTGCAGGAAGGGGCTCAGGGCAAGGGATTGGGGCAGAGATGCAGAGTGTACGAGGGGGCTCAGGGCAGGGAGTTGGGGTGCAGGAGAGGTGCAGGCAGGAGCTCAGTGCAGGGAGTTGAGAGGTTTGGGGTGCTGGCTCCGGCCCAGGTCACTTACCTGGAGTGGCTCCAGGGTGGCAGCAGCATGCATTGGGGCCAGGGCAGGCTGCCTGCCTGCCTGCCTGTCCGCACTGGGGCCATGGCAGGCTGCCGCCCTGTCCCCGCCCTGCTCCCAGAAGTGGCCAGCACCACATCGCTGAGGCCTCTGGGGGAGGGGGGGCAGAGGGCTCCGCGGCCAATGGGAGCTTCGGGGGAGGTACTCACAGGCAAGGGCAGCGTATGGAGCCCTCTGCCCCCCCTTCCCCCAAGGATGGCAGTGATGTGGTGCTGGCTGCTTCTGGGAGTGGTGCAGGGCCTGCAGTGCCACATGGGTGCCAATCCCACGGGCTGGATCCAAAGCCCTGAGGGGCCAGATCTGGCCTGTGGGCTGTAGTTTGCGCACTCCTGGTTTAGATGATGAGATTTATATACAGCAGGGGAATGGGAACAATGGCTATCCCCTACTGCAGGCCTCAAGGGTCAAATACATTGAGACAGGGCCATTCTGCCAATCTTGTGCTAAGAAGTTGGAATCCTGCACAGATGGTGGGTTCTTTTTTTATAGAAAATTTTCATGTATAACAACCCCACCAGACTTGTATGGATACTCATATAGATTTCAAATATTGTCCATGTTACAAATATAAAGCCAGTTAAAAGAAACTTATTAAAATTGTGATACATTTTGCATTTCCAATTTTCTGAACTGACAACAGTAGCTCTTTGAAATGTATTGTTGACACGTGTGAAACCACAAAGTCAGAGTTGATGAAGAAGGAGAATTGAGTTCAACTTAAAGAAAAAAATGAGAGAGAGAGAGAGAGAGAGAGAGACCAGATAACCAGCTTGGGCTGATCATAGGCAAATCTTCTATTCCCCCAGCACAGATTTCCCATTTTTTAATTAAATTCTTGGTTATTACATATTTTTACATCTTTACATACTCCTTGTATTAAGAATTTTTGTATAAGTTCTTATATTTGTTCTTTCCCCTTGTCCCCAGCTCCATATTTCCTTTTTCTCAGCTGTCTTATCTTTTCTTGTGTCCCTTTCAGTTTGTTGTCTTCATTGTTTCTGTTTCGCAGAACAATTTTTTCTCCTCCAACTTCCTTGTTTTATATTCAGGGTCTTGCAGGTTGTTTCTGTTAGGAAGAGAAATTGATGATAAACAAACAAGTCCTGTTTCCCTGAACAAAGTAAGACTGAAACAGGAGGAAGTCTCTTTGCTCCGTGGTCCAAGGCCCTTTCCAGCTAGCGCTCTGCCCAAAAGCCCCCTCTCTTAGCTTTGTTCTCACTGTCACATTACAAGTTCACAGTCTTGTTACAAGTGCTATGTCTGGTGCTTCCTTCTCTGTTTGCCTTTGTAATGTTTCTCCTATTCACACACGTTTGTGCATAAAGCTCTACCATACAATACCTAGCCCCCTGTGTTTGCTTTTCTAGCAAAGTTCCTTGTCCTGGGTCCTGTGTGTGTTGTGTTTGTGGTTCGTTTGTTTTTGTTTTTGTTTTTTTGAAGTGGCTCATATTTCAGGTATCTTACTCCACAAAGGAGCTTAGCTGTTTTTTACGTTTATTCTGAATGAGGGCCTGCTGTTAAACTCACCAGCTTCAATGGTTTCACCCAAACCCTGGCATAAAAATATGGCCCCTTTCCTGTTTTGTACTCCTCATTCTCAATTTCTCTGTACTCTTTCCACTGTCATCTTCTCTCTCATATACTGTCCTACCTCTCCCACTATAAACTGTCACACATTCTTCTTTTTTATCCCAACTAATGCTCACTTCTGCTTCATGCCCCCCAGATCTTTCACAGATGCTCCACTGCCTGGCTTTCAAGTTTGAGTAACTGCTAAACACATGCAAACTCCCCAAGAATCTTCTCTTGCACACAGACTCCCTCCCCTGCACTCACCAAAGGTATTGACACAGGCAGGCTCCCCTCAATCCCAACCTACTTGGGATGCGTTACATAGCCTCACCTCCAAAAATTTATTTACATTGTCTCTCTCCCACTATGAGCAATCTGTCCCTTCCTTGTCAAGTTCTACTTCCCTCTCTAGCCTATAAACATACACAGCCTCCAACTCCCTCATGGTTTTCTCATTCGCATACTATCACCCTCCCAATTTAACCAATTTAAGTTAGTGATACAACTTTCTTGTGAAGACCAGGCCTAAGTCTACTAGACATAATAAATACCAGTGCTACAATTTAAAGGAATACAATGGTTGAATGCTGTCTACTGAGCACTATTTAATTGTACATACTGTCATTCCATTAAATTTTTAGAAATTTAACTTGTTACATCTTGTCTCTCCTGACTTCAGTTCACTTTTTTTCTGTTGTAGATCATGAGGGGTGGCTGGTGCCCAAAATCAGTGGTGGGACAACAGATACCATAGTAAAAAGAAAAGGAGGACTTGTGGTACCTTAGAGACTAATCAATTTATTTGAGCATAAGCTTTTGTGAGCTACAGCTCACTTCATCGGATGCATTCAGTGGAAAATACAGTGGGGAGATTTATATACACAGAGAACATGAAACAATGGGTGTTACCATACACACTGTAAGGAGAGTGATCAGGTAAGGTGAGCTATTACCAGCAGTGTTTCCCTAACTTACCCCTTCTCTGGGTTTTCTATTTTGTTGACTGGAGTCTTCCGTACAGCATCATGGGCTTTTTAAAATTTATTCCATCAAGTCAGGTGATACCTGTTCTCCCTCTATATAAAGAACAACATTATTATTATTTTTTTAGAGCATTTTCATTCTCCATCAGGTAACATATGATCTGCAACTATGATCCCTCACCACAAATTAATTAGATTTTTCAAAGTATAAAACTGGCACACTAGTGAGCATGTCCCTTAGAGGCTTTTGGTGAGGAATGAGGGAGATTGGGGACAAGCTGAAAGAGGGAGAATCCTTTTCTTCCCTCTCCATAACCCTCTTTCCTAATGAAAAACTGGGAAACATTATAACCAAGAGAAGGGTGGAAGAAATGAATGTCCCCTTTTTTGCCTTGGTGAAAAATAAGGGTGAGGGAGATTGTGATCCCTGCTTAGTGCACACACACAAGCTTATTCGCCAGTTCAACTCTTATCCCTCTCCTAGCCATTTCCCTTTCAATTAAGAACATCCAAGTTCCTTAACTATTTCTCTCCAGCCTGATCTCCCCCAGGCTAATCCTTCCTCCCCCTGCCCTGTTTCCCTTTTACCTGCAGGTAAGAACCCTCTCCCCTGCTTGCTCCCCACCCCCAAAAGCCCTTCTACTTCACTGTTTTTGCTGATACAGACTAACAGGGCTACCACTCTGAAACCTTCTACTTCCAGATAACCTTCCTTCACTCTGGCTCAAACCTGCTACTCCCTCACAACTCAACCTCCATCAGAATCCCTAGCTCAGAAGTCTTCTTCCTTCCATGTACCAAATCTTCAGTCCTCATCATAACCATCCTCCCTGACTAGTCCCAAGTTCAGAATTTCTCCCATCCAGCCTTTCTTTCTCCGGTCTCAGAAATTCACCCTCACCCACCCAGTGCCTCTTGCATGTTCAGAAACCCTTCTTTAGCCAACATATTGGGTTTAGAACTTCCACATGGCTGCTACTCTGAAACTTGTCATCTCCTACCTGTTGCTAAACCTGATGAAGCAGCAGGGAAGGACTGTGGCTGAAGGCAGCATGTAGAGGGGCCCCATATCTTGTTTTTAAGTCTGCCTTGCAGAAGCCTGTATTCCTGGTATCTACATCTGCTTCCTCTACTGCCTGCATCTTGTGTGCTGCAGCAAGACCACCCACCAGGAGTCTGACAGTAGCAGCAAGTGATACGTGGGTAGAACAGCTACATTGAACAACAGCTACATTTGTTGTGCTCTCCATGCCAAAGGGGTGGCATTAAGTGTTAAAAATTCAGCTTGCCTGGTATCTTATGTGAGCCACATAGTATATTCAGATTCTGCAGAATCTAAACTTTCATTAAAAATTCTAGCTTTCATGGTTGCAAAAATAATCTTTCAAATGAAAACTGAGTGTAAATGCAGTGCTGTTTTCCTGAATGTGCAAGCAGCCTGAAACAATGCCTTAGAGAAGTGTGAAGTTCCTGTCTGCTTAAATCTTATTATTAATACTCATATCTAACAATGACATTTTACATGTCTCTAACTATTTAATTGTTGATTTTTTTTTTCAGATGGGATGGAAAATGGTGTAGGAGTGAAACTATATGGAGGGAATTGGGAATTGTTGCACATCAGACACTGTAAAGAGACCTAGAGGCAGAAAATATTGAGAGAAGACACAAAATAAGAGTACAAGGAAGGAAGAGGAAATAGAGGGAACAAATAGCACTAGTTGGTCCTAAACAGGAGAAGCATTTCCTGAGTGATGCTGTATGTGACTTAACACATAATTAAAAGTTTAGGTATTAAAGGCCATATTCTACTACTGATTTTTGTGCAAGCCTCCCAGTAAGATGATTGGGAATTCCACAGTAGATTTAGAGTAGTATGTAGAACTAAATTTAGAGCCTGAGCCCAAATTAAAAGTAGTATTCAGGCCTCTTTAAAGAATGTGCATGGCACCCTTACTACAGACACTAAATACCATCTGTACTATGGCTGCCAAATTGAAGCTTTACAGTCCCTAAGGACTGGACACTCGAATTTTTTTTTTTTTTGGAGCTGTCTTCAGTGCGTATTTCCTCCCCTCAATCCAACCTTCTTATTCATTTCTCTTTATTCCCTACATCCTGTTATCTATCTTTTCTAACATTTTTGTCCTCCCCACCAATCTTTCTCCCAGTATCCTACTTCTGCTGTCTAATATATTCCCCCTGCATCTCTCCCTTATACTGATCCACTCACAAACCGGGATAGCTGGTAAATTTTTCTGTGTAAATGCCAGAGAGCTAAACCTACTAGCCCAAGCCCAAAAGAATATGTAGGAACTATCTTGTGCAGAAAAATGCCTCAGGGAGATGTCAACTCTCCTTGCAGGAAAAGAGGAAGACCCTGGGCCTCCCTCAGGTGCTTTCTCTGGAGGACCTTATCTTGCCCTAAACTTGCTGGCTACACACAGTAATAGATGGGTTAGGTTCTCTGCTATGCTAAGCCTGCTGGGTGATGCAAAGTTCCAGGTCTGCTACCTTTTCCTTCTAAACTCCATCTGGGGTCTCCTTCCTACTAGCTAGCTGCAGGGCTACCTTCTAATATTGCTCAGTGTTGGTTTTTCTTTGGGGGGGCTCTGTAGAAGGTTTCTTAATAGCTGCCATTGCCCTGGCCTCAGCTTAAGCCTGAAAGGTTAGTCCGGCAGCAGAGGTACTGGAGCTGCCTGCAGGTCCAGGAAGGCAGCGCTGCCCCTCAGCTTATCCTCTCGTAACGCGTGGGAGGGTTTCTCTCCACAACTACACTAGAAACTTCTTTGCCTGCTGCGAGAAGAGGGGGCGAGTGCGGCTCCTGCCTGCTGGCGCTCATGCGCCAGATCCCGCTGGCTCAGGCCCAGGGGCAGCAGAGAGGAGGCACCTCCCGCCGTGGCGCGCAGGGTGCTGGGCCTAACGCCTGGCGCTCCAGGGGAGCCGAGTCCAGCCAGGCGCGGGGCGCGCGCCCCCTCCGGAGGCTCCCCCGGACGACTCCCGCTGCGGCGGCGGCACCTCTGAGTTCGTAACGTCACACGATGGTGGAACGAGGGAGGGAGAGAAGCACCAGTTGCCAAGGCAACCAAGCCCCTCCTTCGCCCATTTCTCCCCCTTCCTCACGTCAGAGCGGCCTCCCGCCTGGCGGGGGCGGGGCGCCTCCCGGCGTGATTGACAGTTGCCATAGTAACAGGCTTGTCCCGTCGCCATTTTGTCAGTTGGGTTTTTTTTTTTTCAAATAATTTCCCTTCCCGCCCGAATTATAATTTTACCCAGGAAATTGTCCTCGGGGGTTTTGGGGGCTTCACCCCTCGCGGGCGCAGGGACAGCGGAGAGGGGGTGCAGGGGAGGCGGCAGCGCGGGCGGGCGCGGCAAGGAAGGGTCCGGGGTACAGCCCTGGAGAAGCCGGCTCGGAAGGGGGGAGGGGGAGGAGCGGGGGGGGCGGGCAAGTGAGCGAGGAGTTCCCGGGGGCTCGGTTCGGCGCTGCGCTCCCCCCCGCTCGCTCGCTCGCTCGCTCGCTCTCTCTCGCGGCTGTCTCCGCTCTGCCTGGCCGGGGCTCCCAGGCCGCCGCCGCGTCCGGGCCCCGCTGCCGCCGCCGGTCGCTGCGCAGGTTTGGAACGCGCGCCATTTTGTGAGCGATAGAAAATCTGCCCGGCCAGGAAGCGCCGCGGATCCGCCCGCCGGGCCGGGCCCCCCCTGAACTCCCCGCGAGAGGGAGGCGCGCTCTCTCCGGGGCCTGGGCCCCGCACCACACCGGGGCCCGAGGGCGGCTGGGCTGCGGAGCGGAGGTGCTGCGGGGCCGGGGCCCCTGACCGAAGAGGGGGAAGCGCTGTGCCCCGCCGCCTCCCCGGAGCTTGAGAGAGGAGGCCTTTGCCGGGACCGGCCCCCCACGGCAGGAGAGCAGTGGCCACCCCCCCCCCCCAGCCTGGTAAGTGCCCTGGCCGGGGCCTCTCGCACCAGGCCAGCAAATGCCATCCCCTCGGCGTGAGGACAGCCCCGCTGCCATCTTAGAGAGAGGGGCCCGGGGAGTCTCCGCCCCAGCCTGCCGGGCCGGGGCCCGCTGCACCCGCGCAGCCCAGGGGAGGCTGGGTCTGGCCGGGCGGCCGCAACACCCTTTTCTCCCTGGCGTGAAGGTGGCGGGCCCCCGTGCCCGGGAGAGGCTGCTCTTGTCGGTGGGGGTCGCTCCGCTCGCGGGGGCTGGGAGAGCAGGGAGATGATCCCGACTGTGCGGGGGCGAAGGGGCTGGCAGGACTCTCCGGTTCTGACCTTACGATAGGTGGGAGGTGTCGGACTCTCCCGCTGCCCCCCAAGGCCGGGGGAAAGAGTCAGAAGTTTAACAGAGCAGGCACCTGTTGGGGTGGTGGGTTGAGGTGCCCCCTCTGCACTCGGGTAAGTGGCTTCCATGGCAGGTGTGGAAGTTGGAGGTGTGGGTGGTGAGAATACTTGTGTCACGTTACTGTCATTCTGGGGCACCCACAGTGTGCACATCTTCTAGTTAGACAACTGGCTGCAGTCTTTTAGGGATTTTGCTCTGTGTTGGTAAAGAAACTAGAAACATACATTATCCACTTCATACAGTGAATGTTTTTGCTGAAAAGCAGCTCTTTCTCTAACAAACTCTCAAAACGCAACCAGGTGCTGTAATTAGACATTGCAGTATTGATGGGTTTCTGACTCTTAATCAACTTTGAAGTTTCCAGGTTAGTCTTTCCAAGGACTATATAACGATTCTTTGATCAAGAGTCTTGAATGCTGGTGCTGCTTAGTTCTTCCATTATTCCCCAGTCAAGAGAGAAAAAAATCAAACAGATATGTCTTTTTTTTTTAAGCTAATAAACACAGAAGATCTGTCTACAAAAAATCAACAAGCATAAAATATTTTTTTACAGCAGACTTTTTTTCATCCCAGTCATAATGTGCTATTAAAATAGCTTGTGTTTCTAAACACTTGCAAGGAATAACATCACTTCTATGGGGATGCTCTTCCAAGGTTCTATACAAGTAGAAGTTAACTGTTTTATCGTTATATTGATATCTCCATGTTGTGGCATCAATTTCTTTAATTTATTTCCAAATTAAGAAAGCCTAATCCTGAATTAATCTGATAAAGCATTAACAATTTTTTTGTAATAGCGGAATACTATTGAAATAATTATACTCTTTTGGGTCTGATGTTTTAGTAAGTACATTGCAATATTCAAATGTTAGATGTTACCTGCTTATTGACTACTGTTTTTCATATATTTAGTGAACTTTGTAAATACATAAACTATTCTGTAGACTGTCCTTAGTATCATCAGTTCATATGAATGAGGTATCTACAACTAGGGTGTTTTTTGTATTTGAGCTTTAAAGTAATTAACATATATGCAAAAAGAAAAGGAGTACTTGTGGCACCTTAGCTTATGCTCAAATAAATTGGTTAGCCTCTAAGGTGCCACAAGTCCTCCTTTTCTTTTTGCGAATACAGACTAACACGGCTGTTACTCTGAAACCTAACATATATGGTGCGTTAGGTTTGTTTTCTTTCCATTAATTTTTTTTGGCGTTTGTTTAGCACAAGTGTCTGAAGCTTAACGTCGCTTCATGCATGTGTCTTGAAGTTAATGTGTAAAGTTAATGCATCTGGTATAGGAGTTGAATATGAGAGAGCTATTGCTTTTATAATCTTACTAAAAAGGACAGTTCCCTATTTCTAGATACTGTGCAAGTGTTTACTAAATGAAAGTGCTTTGATATTGTTTCCAGGCTAATGAAAAATGTGTAGGACACAATTTGTTATGTCAGTAACAGTATTACAGTTCCTGAAATAAGATTTGTTTAGGTTTAGAACTTATCATCTTGGTTTTCTTAGTGTTGGCAACTTGAGGGAAAGAGGAGTGAGTGAGGATGGTTTTAGCAAGTAGTAGTAGCAAAGAGATTTCTCCGATACTTGTGCTTCAAAAAAAGTCCAGTGACTTGTAGATAGTAAGGTGTAATGATGTGGTCTTTTAAGCATCTATCCATTTTTGAAAGTTTTGGGCTCTGTGTAGATGTGAGAACATGTTAGCTAATAGTCTGGACAAGGTGCACTAACTTGACCAGGTTAGCATGTATTAAGTAAGGCATTGTAACATGTCTAGACTAGACTTTTAAAAAAAGTTAGCATGTGTTTTCTAACATATGCTAGTACCTCATCTTTAAATCTTAGCCTAGAAGAGGGCTCAGAGAGAAACTTGTAACTGAGTTAAAACCTCTAGACTGTCTTAATAGGCAAAAGAGTTGTGAGGTGTCTATCATGTTAACTCAAATGAGATAGCATAACAAGATTGAAAAGCTCTCCTTATGCTCGTTAGGATGCAGGCTAAGACATTTGAAACTGCTAACTGGTTCTATTTTGGCATTCTACCTAAACAGCTTCATGTTCAGCATGGCTTTTCAATCATATTCAGCTAACTTAACAGGAAAACATACTTTTTATCTGTCAAGACAGGGCTTTATAGCTACATTTCTCTTAATAGAAGAACTGGGTAGTGAGCTAAAACACAAATGCTTCTCTATTAAATAGTGCTATAGTGTGTCTGAATTTTCCTTTTAAAAGCTCTTATTTGGAGGCGTTCATAATTGATACGGTCTGTTTTTATCTGAAAGTTGGCTCATAAGGGCTCAAACTTGAAAGCAACTATTGAAAATTAGATTTAAAAATAATTTAACATATTAGTGCAGTTTCAGTGGCTTTTTGGCCTTCGTATAACTTAAATGACACAGATTTTTAAAAGATGATCATTTGGAAAACTATTTCTCCATAATGAGATCCTAAATGCTTTTGGTATCTTTCTATTTTTGAGAATGCTGGGAAACTTGTAACACTTCTGAGACTCTGAACTTTTACAAATGAATACTGTTGTTGTGCAGTAACTTATTATTTTTATAGTCCTATCATAATTACTTTTGTCTACACACTTGATTAAAATGGGTTGGGTTTATAAATCACTTTAAAAATGAGTAGTATTACACCTGTTTTTCTTCTTGAGTAGGAGTGTATTAGGGCAACCTTAACTTTTGACTGACTTTGGTTGTGTCATAAATTCATCTAACTAGACTTTTTTTAAAAACATCAAAAGGTTTGGATATACTGTGGTGGTTTTTGCTACAAGAATGTCCATTTGGGAGATTTTCCTATTGAAAGCTTTCCAAATTGTGTGGTGTGTGTTTTTGTTGTTGTAAATCTGTGAGAAAATAAGGTAACAAGTAATTATGGTAAAGGGAGTATATTCTTTGGCCACTGGAATGAGAGAGGAATTATCTCTAGTATATTTTAAAAAAATACCATTTAAAAAAATTACATGGAACAATTTCCAACACGATCTGGACACTCTTCAGAAACAACTAACTATACTGTTAAGTGAGAATATACGTGCAATCTAAAAATACAGTAACACTTTTTCCCAAGGTGGTGAGGGAGACAGGTCATCCCCATAAAAGCTTGAATGGCTTTATTATCAACTATACAACGTGCTTTCATGTAACAGTTCGCTAGTGGTCTCCAAATATAACCTATTTGGATCATCTTTTCTCTTTTAGGGATGAAAGATTTAATTCCATTTTCTTTATCGTCCTCCATCTCTCCCGAGCACAACTTACAAAATTTACCAACTTATAACTTCTTTTCCTATTACAGATATATATTTTGATACTTTCAGTAAGTCTTCATTGCAGAGTTCACCTGTGTTTTAACCCAACCTCTGGTCTACATACCATTGCTTGGAGGTTTAAGCTTAGGCTCTGCTTTAGCTTAGGCTGGAACCTGTCCACTTTGCAATGAGGATGTAGGCTAAATTGTGCAAGTGCTGATAGTCTCCCCACAATTCCCCATGAAGACCAAGCAAGTTCTCCCAGTTGACTGTGAAAGAATCATAGATAATCTTAGTCCAAACAGAACATGAGAACAGCCATACTGAGTCAGACCAAAGGTTCATCTATTGCAGTATCCTGTCTTCCCACAGTGGCCAATGCCAGGTGCCTCAGAGGGAATGAATAGAACAGATAATCATCAAGTGATCCATCCACTGTCACCCATTCCTAGCTTCTGGCAAACAGAGACTACGGACACCGTCCCTACCCATCCAGGCTAATAGCCATTGATGGATCTATCCTTCATGAACTTATCTAGTTCTTTTTTTAAACCATGTTATAGTCTTGGCCTTCACAACATCCTCTGGCAAGGAGTTCCAAAGATTAACTGCATTGTGTGGAAAAAATACTTCCTTTTGTTTGTTTTAAACCTGCTGCCTATTACTTTCATTTGGTGACCACTAGTTTGTGTGTTATGAGAAGGAGTAAATAACACTTACTTCTTTATTTTCTCCACCCAGTCATGATTTTATAGACTTCTATCATATCCCCCCTTAGTCGTCTCTTTTTCAAGCTGAAAGGTCTCAGTCTTATTAATCTCTCCTCATATGGAAGCCGTTCCATACCCCTAATAATTTTTGTTGCTGTTTTCTGTACTTTTTCCAATTCCAATATATCTTTTTTTCAGATGGGTCGACCACATTTGCTCTCAGTATTCAAGATGTGGGCCTACCATGGATTTATATAACGACAATATGATATTTTCTGGCTTATTATCTATCCCTTTCTTAATGATTCACAACATTCTGTTCCCTTTTTTGACTGCCGCTCCACATTGAGTGGATGTTTTCAGAGAGCTATCCACAATGACTCCAAGATCTCTTTTTTGAGCGGTAACAGCTACTTTGGACCCTGTCATTTTTGGGATTATGTTCTCCAGTGTGCATTACTTTGCATTTATCAACATTGAATTTCATCTGCCATTTTGTTGCCCAGTCATCCAGTTTTGTGAGATCCTTTTGTAGCTCTTCGCAGTCTGCCTGGGACTTACCTATCTTGAGTAGTTTTGTATCATTTGCAAATTTTGCCATCTCACTGTTTATCCCTTTTTCCAGATCATTTATGAATATACTGAATAGGACTGGTCCCAGTACAGACCCCTTGGGGACACCACTATTTACCTCTTTCCATTCTGAAAACTGACCCTTTATTCCTACCCTTTGTTTCCTATCTTTTAACCAGTTACCAATCCCTGAGAGGACCTTCCTTCTTATTCCATGATAGCTTACTTTGCTTAAGAGCCTTTGGTGAGGGACCTTGTCAAAGGCTTTCTGAAAATCTAAGTACACTATATCCCCTGGATCCCTCTTATCCACATGCTTCTTGACCCCCTCAAAGAATTCTAGTAGATGGTGAGGCATGATTTCCCTTTACAAAAACCATGTTGACTCTTCCCCAACAACTTATGTTAATCTATGTGTCTGACAATTCTGTTCTTTACTATAGTTTCAACCAGTTTGCCTGCTACTGAGGTCAGGTTTACCAGCCTGTAATTGGCGGGATCACCTCTGGAGCCCTTTTTAAAAATTGGCGTCACATTAGCTAATCTCCAGTCATTTGGTACAGAAGCTGATCTAAATGATAGATTACAAACTGCAATTAGTAGTTTTGCAATTTCACATTTGAGTTCCTTCAGAACTCTTGGGTGAATACCATCTGGTCCTGGTGACTTATTACTGTTTAGTTCAGGAGTTCTCAAACTGGGGGTCGTGAGCCCTCTGGGGTCGCAAGTTTATTACATGGGTGGTCATGAGCGGTCAGCCTCAACACCCAAACTCTGCTTTGCCTCCAGCATTTATAATAGTGTTAAATATTAACGAAGTGTTTTTAATTTGTAAGGGGGGGTCGCACTCATAGGTTTGAGGTGTGAAAGGGGTCACCAATACAAAAATTTGAGAACCACGGGTTTAGTTTATCAATTTGTTCCAAAACCTCCTCTGACACCTTGACCTGGGACCGTTCCTCAGATTTGTCACCTAAAAAGTATGGCTTAGGTTTGGGAATCTCCCTCACATCCTCAGTTGTGAAGATGGATGCAAAGATTTCATTTTGTTTCTCCGTAATGGGCTTATCATCCTTGAGTACTGCTTTAGCATCTTGATCGTCCAGTGGCTCTGCTGGTTGTTTAGGAGGCTTCCTGCTTCTGATATACTTAAAATTTTCTTTGCTATTACTTTTTGAGTCTTTGTCTCTTCAAATTCTTCAAATTCTTTTTGGGGCATCCTAATTATATTCTTACACTTCATTTGCCAGAGTTTATGCTCCTGTCTATTTTCCTCACTAGGATTTAACTTACACTTTTTAAAGGATGCCTGTTTTGTCTCTCACTGCTTCTTTTACTTTGTTGTTTAGCCACCATGGCACTTATTTGATTCTCTTACAAAGTTTTTTAATTTGGGGTATACATTTAAGTTGAGCCTGTATTATAGTATCTTTAAAAAGTTTCCTTGCAGCTTGCAGGGATTTCACTTTTTAAATTTCTGTTTAACTGACTTCCTCATTTTTGTGTAGTCCCCCTTTCTGAAATTAAATGCTACAGTGGTGGACTGCTGTGGTGTTTTCCCAGCCATAGGGTTGTTAAATGTAATTATATTATGGCCACTATTAACAAGCGGACCAGATCCTGTGCTTCGCTTAGGACTAAATCAAGAATTGCCTCTCCTCTTGTGGGTTCCAGGACTAGTTGCTCCAAGAAGCTGTCATTTAAGGTGTCAAGAAACTTTATCTCTGCATCCTGTCCTGAAATGCCATGTACCAGTCAATATGGGGGTAGTTGAAATCACCCATTATTAGTGAGTTTTTTTTGTTTGTAAAGCCTCTCTAATCTCCCTGAGCATTTCACAGTCACTATTAAGAGCCATGAGATATGTTCCCCTCCCCATGCCACAAACACAGATGAATGCAGAGATGGGGAGGACACAGTAAAATGGGTATGGTTTTGCAGTGGGGATGCTCACACCTGGACTAGGCTAATTAATGTACCCTTAAAGTGAAATGTTCCCCATCCCCAAAGAAAGAATATTTAATCGTCGGATTTGTTGTTACCTTGGGGCAATAGTTTGAAAAATCTACAGATTGAGGCACCAGGATATTACTGTTCTGCACGTTTTAGTTGAGATGCCTAGAAATAATCTGTTCAAGTGAATGACTGGATAAATTAAAATAGCAAAAATTACCAATTTTCAACATCTTAATTTATATGAATGGTGTTAATGTTTAATTAAACACTTTTTTAATGAATTAATGGAGCCAACCCATGGTAAGCGTTAAAAATTATATGAAAAGATATTTTAAAGTGATTGACTTGTCCTTTCCCTGTGTGTGGTATCCTGGGTTCAAATGTAAGTATAGTAGAACCTAGGAGTTACAAATATTAGAGTTACGAACTGACCAGTCTACCACACACCTCATTTGGAACTGGAATTACAAAATCAGGCAGCAGCAGAGTTAACCCCCCCCCCAAAGAAACCAAATGCAATAAAGTGTTAAACATAAACTACTTTTTTTCTAAAATAAAGGGAAAGCATCATTTTTCTTCTACATAGTAAAGATTCAAAGCTGTATTAAGTCAATGTTCAGTTGTAACCTTTTGAAAGAACAACCGTAACGTTTTGTTCAGAGTTATGAATACCTCCATTCCTGAGGTGCTCATGACTCTGAGGTTCTACTGTAGTTAAAATTGATTGTTTTATTATTAAACCTGTTCAGTGTGTGTGTGTACAAGTTTCCACTTGTCTTTCAGAGAGCTAAGTAAACTACAGACAGCCTCTAGTTTATTCTGATAGCAGGGTCTGTTGCTGAGGAGCCAGTAAGAACTATGCACATTCATTTTCCTTGTAGAGGAAGCAGATTGGTAGCATCTGAGACCAAGGACATAGAAAACCACTATTCAAACTGAAGTAATGGGGTAAAGAGAAGAAAACTGCTGTCTGTCAGGCAAGGCAAGTGTTAAGTACTTGCCCATTTTTTTTCCATTGTCTTGAACACATGGACTCTTTCTCATGCAGATCCCTGTTTTGTCTGTCTGGTTATCACAACAAATTTTGTTAGTACACCTAAACAAATAGTTACACGAACATAACATAAGAATGGCCATACTGGGTCAAATCAGTGGTCTATCTAGCCCTGTCTTCTGGCAGTGGCCAGTGCCAGATGCTTCAGAGGGAATGAACAGAATAGGGCAATTATTGAGTAATCCATCCCTTGCTGTCCAGTCCCAGCTTCTAGCAATCAGAGGT
Organism: Lepidochelys olivacea; assembly: GCF_965140295.1. NCBI lineage: Eukaryota > Metazoa > Chordata > Testudines > Cheloniidae > Lepidochelys > Lepidochelys olivacea. The sequence goes on along the minus strand of NC_140411.1, from coordinate 163,729,869 downwards.
TTTAGGGACACTCATAGCATGGGGTGCATCCCTGACCATTTTGACTAATAGCCAGTGATGGACTTATCCTGCATGAACTTTTTGAACCCAGTTATACTTTTGTATAACATAGAGGTGATAAATGATTAGGGGACTGGAACACATGAGTTATGAGGAGAGGCTGAGGGAGCTGGGATTGTTTAGCCTGCAGAAGAGAAGAATGAGGGGGGATTTGATAGCTGCTTTCAACTACCTGAAAGGGGGTTCCAAAGAGGATGGCTCTAGACTGTTCTCAATGGTAGCAGATGACAGAACGAGGAGTAATGGTCTCAAGTTGCAGTGGGGAAGGTTTAGATTGGATATTAGGAAAAACTTTTTCACTAAGAGGGTGGTGAAACACTGGAATGCGTTACCTAGGGAGGTGGTAGAATCTCCTTCCTTAGAGGTTTTTAAGGTCAGGCTTGACAAAGCCCTGGCTGGGATGATTTAACTGGGAATTGGTCCTGCTTTGAGCAGGGGGTTGGACTAGATGACCTTCTGGGGTCCCTTCCAACCCTGATATTCTATGATTCTATGATAGTTCGTTTTTAAATAAGTTGTTTTACAGGGCTGAACTACAAAATACGTGTTGGGTACAAATCCGATTACAGTCATTTGTGTTAAATGGTTTCATTTACTTTTCTTTTTTAAATAATCCAGTGATGGTAGTAGAAATTCATTGGCTGTTTTGATATCTGATTCTGGTTTCTTTATTATTGGAAATTCTGATTAACAGCTAAAAACACATTTGATGGTATACTGACAAACAGGAAAACTTACCCTGGACATCTGAAATATGGCGATAAATTTGATAATGTTATGGGAGGTGATAATCAGATGTAACGTTTGAGAATTCACTTATCCATATGTGTAATTCTTCACCTCATATTTCTGGAATAATAAAATCTAATATACATTTTTTTCTAGAACCACAGATGCATAGGTGTAGCATCTTGTACTTTTTTCTTTCTTATATGTACTAACTTCTTTGTAATAAAGGTTCAGTATAATTTTACAAGTTTAAACTTTTTATATAGGCATTCTCTTTTTATGGTATGCATTTTAACAAGTTAGGACCTGATACTGCAGATATTTACATACATGCAAGTGGTCACATTTAAAGCAGTGGGATTGGTTGATGTATGTTAGTGTGTGCAAGATAGGGCCTTGAATCTGCAGCAAGGTATTACGCCCCCCGCCCCCTTTCTCTTTTTAGCTAGTGTCACAAACTTTTGATTACAAAGTTAATATAATTTCATTGTTGGATGGCCTACATATGTCAACAGACTTTCACTGTTACTCTGTATATTGAATATGCAATATGTTTTATAAGTTTTGTTTTACTGTATGTGTTCATGAAAGTTATTTATATGACACAGCGTCTGGGACACATGGTATTACAAATGCTACGTGTGTACAAGGTTGAAGGGAAAATGTATAATCTAGTATTATTTGAGACATAATGACTATATATGAAAACTGTATCATAACTACTTCCCCTGTGTATGTATTAATATTGTTTTATTTTGTCTTACTATAGTGCTTAGAAACTTTGGTCAGGATCTGGTTGCCATCGTATTGGGTGGTGCATAAAACACAGCATAAATGCAGTCTCTGTCCCAAAGAGTTTACAGTCATAAAATCTTGACTTGACTGATTATCCATTCAAGTGCATCATTCTCCTAATGTAGGAGTTTTTTTGGTGGGGAATTAATAAATATTTCAAAAAATGCTCAAATAAAACAAAAGAGAGTGCATGCTAGTGTACTTGAAGGTCTGTTGATTTGCAGAACTTTGGCAATAGCACATCTACATTTCATTACCTGCAAGTGTGGCTAGAAACCACTGATAATGTCTTAGGGTGGTGCTCTGGAGAGAGCCTCTGTCCTGTCCACATAGGATCTATAGAGCAGCATTCCAAACTGTGTGTTTTGCACAGTAGCCCTTTGCACCTTAGTGTCTGCATGAATCCTCTTTCATTCTCTTTGCCCCTTCCTTAGCCTACAAACTTCAGTACGCTATGAAGCTAAAGTAGCCACCCTCATGTTCATAGCATGGCCTTCCTTACACTTTGAGCTTAGTGAAAGACCTTGTGTGGAATGTATTGCACATATAAAAACAGACCGTTTGAACAGAAATGCTCAGCCACCTTAACTCTAGTGGCTGGTGCCATTACCAATATAATTTTTTTTTTTAAATTGCTCTTCCCTGTGTCCCCATAGGGTATAAGTATTTCTTGTGCAAGGGGCTACTTTGTATTTAACCGCAGATACAAGGAAATATGTATGATTGCAGATTGCTTCACCATAGAAGTCTGAGTATAATACACCTTCTAAAATAACATCTACTGTCCTTTCACTTAATTTGCATAGTGCCCAGTTGCTCTCATTTACAGCAAGCTAAACATGTTTTAAAAAAATACTTCCTTAATAGTAAAGGTAAAAGGTTCCTAAAATGGGGAAAGCTTGTTTGCATTTGAAGGGGAAATGTTATATTTTATCATCAGGCCCTTATGGTTTATACCATAACTGTCAGATACCTGTTTCCCAATTCAGGTAAATATTACCAGAGTTAAATAGAGGATCTCTATGTCTAGTAGAAAACCAGAATGTTCTTACTCACCATCCATTTATTCCAAGACATTGGTACATGAGATAACAAGTTTAGTCTTTAGTTCACAAGATTAAAGTATATATTTTGAAATCGTTCTCTCTTCTACATGACTTAGAGATAAATGCTACTTCTACTTTTTATTATCAGTTTAACTACTGCTTTTGTAATGAAAATAAAAGTATACGATGATAATGTTTAGCTAAAGAACCCATTTTTTCATTGGTGTAGGGAGAAAAAGATGTATGTGTATGGCAAACTTTTTTTTTTTAAATGTGTACTTACCTGTTGTAGCCCAATGATTGGATGAATGTAGGTTTGTGCATTTAGAAATAAATTGCCATGCTAGATCAGACCACTGATCAATCTATCTCAGTATCCTGTTTGAGGGCCAGTTCTGGATGCTTCTGGGAAGGTGCAAGAAATCCCATATTGAAATAACCTGCCTATGGTAGAAGTTTCTTTCTAACTGCTTGGGGTTAGTGGTTGGATTATGTCCTGAAGCAAAAGGCTTTGTAATTATAGATAGTTTTGTCCTGTCTAATGTAACTAAAGATGCTCCTTGTTAATTTCTGATTCTTTTTAAAGGATTATAACGTTTTAAGTTTTTGGCCTCAATAACATCTTGTGATAGAGTTCCAAAGGCTAATCGTGTTGTGTGGAAAAAATATTTCCTTGTATCCGTTTTACATTTGTTGCTCTTCAATTTTATTTGTCTCTTATTCTATTATTATGAAAAAGGGTGTATGGAAGTTTTTGACTTACTTCCTCTACGTTATTCCTTTTACACACCTCTATAATCTCCTCTCATATTTGTCTGATTTCTAAAGTATAATATAGGTTTAGGCCAACATTTTCAGTCCTCCATGCCTAAGTGTTAGGCTCCAAAATCCATGTTTAGGCATAAGTAAATCCTGTCTTGAGTCTCCCCATCCCCCTGCAAAGACACTGAGACGTCTAGTTTTTGTTGACTTGCTTGAGCTGTGTGTGTTCAGCAACTCTAAAAATGAGGCCACTTTTATTTTGGTGCCTGAATATAGGATTAGGAGCCTAATTTTTGGTCAGATTTTATCCTTAATCTTTTTAATCTCCTGATGTGACATTAGTTTCATGTATTCATTGCCTTTCTCTGGACTTCTGTTATTTCTGTTATAGATATTTAATTAAATTGCACACATGTTAATGCAATGTTAAGGTTGTATAGTTACACCTGGGACCTGTTGCTTAGGGAGCTCACAGCGGAAAGCTCAATGATGCGTTGTTTAGGAAGTATACAGTGGGACAGTATACAATTCCCAAGTTACGTGCCGGTGTTTAAAGGTGCTCCTAATGGAAAATGATGGAAAATAATCAGTGTCATGGCTAGGGGAAAGATGTGATTTGGGATGTGTGTGTCTTAAAGACAGCCTTTCCCCTTACATTCTATCCTAAGATGATGATGAAATTACAAAATTACAAGCTATTTTTTCCACAGGACATATGCCTCATTCAGAGGAGGTGCTTTGGGAATGATGCAGCATTCAAAATTTGTTTGTATTCTTTTCAGTGTGTGGCCACACAGGTTACTTTGGATGGTGCTGCACACCATCCGAACCTTGCACTAAATAGGGAGTTAATCATGGGCTCAACAGTGCAGTATCTGAGCCTAACAAACACTGTTGAAGTTATTCTCCTAGCACCGAGAAGCAAAACTCTCCATTAATCTTGGCTATCTCAATGATTGGACACAGAACTTGAGAGACAGGGCCTGATTTTTCAGAGTACAGCACGTGGCATTTTTTTTTTTTATTGGACTTCTGTGTCTACATAGTGCTCTGAACATACCATTAGTTCTTGCAATAGCTGTAGGACATTGGTTCTCAAACTTTTGAACTGGTGACCCCTTTCACATAGCAAGCCTCTGAGTGCGACCCCCCCCCTTATAAATTAAAAACACTTTTTAATATATTTAACATCATTATAAAAGCAGGAGGCAAAACGGAGTTTGGGGTGGAGGCTGACAGCTCATTACCCCCCCAGGTAATAACCTCGCGACCCCCTGAGGGGTCCTGACCCCCAGTTTGAGAATCCCTGCTGTAGGAGGTAGGGAAATAAGTATTAACTTGTTTTACATAGGGGGAAAACTGAAACAGAAAGGCAACATGACTTTCCCAAAGCTACATGATGAATCAATGGGAGAGTCAGGTTTAGAACTCTAGGCCTTCTGGCTCCCAACCCTGTGCTTATTTCCTCTAGACCTTACTGCCTGAGATGATGAACATCTACATTTGCGATTGATTTTAGCTGAAATTGTGAGGGTTCAGTACTTCAGAAAATCAGGCCTTATGCGTCTTAAGTTGGGGACCCAGAAAATGAGAATAAAATTAGTGGCCACATCACAAAACTTTGGTGTAAGGGACTTGCCATCTTCACATAGCAAGCCTATGGTGGGGTCAGGGATAGTAACCAGTTCTTTTGTGTGGCATTCATCTACCTTAACCATATTTCCACCTCTCCTCTTCCCAAAGTCTCCTGCCTCATTCAACACATGTCTTCCAACTTTGCAATAAATTATGCAGAGTTCTTATAATCCACCCGTTTTACTGCAGAGCCTGGATTCATTCTCTGTGTGCTCAGAGAGGCAGGTGTCCTTTAGATAAAATAGTATGTGACCATGTAATTAAAGACTATTGTGATACATATACATGGATAACCTTAATTCTGGCATTTCCTAACTTTTGAGTGCTCGACTTTTTAACCTTAGTAACATTCTTCTAGATTTTGTTTTTAGAATGTAAGTTTGTTAGATTGCTTTCCTTTTAATTAAAAAAAATGTATGTGCAGCTGTAATGCCACCTGATATTAGCAAGATTTGAACCTGGTTCATCAGCACTGCAGCACACACTGCTGCGATTTGATCCAAAGAACTAGCTACAGTAGGAGTGTTCTGTTATCTTTGGTGTACTGGCCACCAACTGATCCACAGTATGGTGAAACAGTGGCTTATAATATACACAAGTAGCCCCATTTTACAGGCAGCTTTTTTGTGAACTTAGGTTTAGCGGATTCTTTCTTGACAGTGGATAAGTGATTTAAATGTGATATTGGAAATCTAGGTTCAGTTTCCAACTTGTATAACCTCTTATTGGCGCATGAGACCTTGCTTAATAAGTAATAAAGGGTTTGAAATGGCACAAATTTACTACCTGTTACTATGAACACTTGAACTCAAGATCTCTTGGGTTATGTCTCACAGCCCGAGTCAACTGATGGGCTTGCTCTGCAGGGCTAAAAATAGCTGTATAGGGCAGTGGTCTCCAAACTTTTTTGATCGCGCACCCCTAGGGAAAAAAAATGTGACACAGGCGTGCAGCTGAAGGAAAGGGGGAAAAGTGTGGAAGAGCCACCGCAGAACCAAAGGTGGAAGAGCTGTGGCAGGCATGCTGGCGGCGCTCCTCCTGCCATGCACCCCCAGGGATTGTCTTGCGCACCTCACTTTAGAGACCACTGGTATAGGGATTCAGGTTTGGGCTGGAGCCTGGGCTCAGAGACCCTATCCATTGCCAGGTTTCAGAACCTGAGCTCCAGCCTGAGTCTGAACTACTACACAGCTTTTTGTAGCCCTGCAGCATGAACCCCACAAGTCCAAGTCAGTTGACCAGGGCTCTGAGAATCTCTGTTGTGGGTTGGTGGTTTTATGTGTGCATTTATGTATGCATGTAGCTGTATAGATCAGTGGTCTCCAAAGTGGGGTGCGCACAAGATGATCTCTGGGGGTGCGCGGCAGGAGGAGTGCCGCCGGCACGCCTGCTGCAGGTCTTCTACCTTTGGTTCTGTGGCGGCAGGAGGAGCGTGCCTGTGGCAGCTCTTCCACATAGCAGCCCCTCCCTTTTCTTTTCTGCGGCGGCACAACTGCGGCAGCCCTTCCCTTTTCTTTTCTGCGGCGGCGCGCTTGCGGCAGCCCCTCCACTTTTTTTCCTTCGTTGGCACGCCTACATCAAATTTTTTTTTCCTGGGGGTGCGCGATCAAAAAAGTTTGGAGACCACTGGTATAGATGAACCCTTGGTTCCCAGCCCTTCCTATAGGCCACAGGGAGATGGGAGAAGTGCAGGAGGATTCCATTTTTTTTCTGTCACATCCAGGGTGTATTCGATTTAAATCAAATTGATTTAAATCACTAGTTGGGAAGACTCGATTTAATCATGGTTTTCTACATAAAAGTGCATTCTTGTTGGTTGTTATAAACTTAATACATATTCTTCACAACTCAGAGATAGATGTAGGTTTCATTTTTAGAAGGTACACAGTATATATTTTCAAACAGTGATTTATTTTGAAAACTTTTCAGATTAGTTTTACAGCTATATCAGAAAATGAATGATTGGTTATTTCATTTATCAAAGGTAATTGAAGCAGATATTTATGAAGTCATTGGGAGGTGAACTATCTCCAATTCAACAGGATAGTCATTAATATTTGGAGGATTTTCTTGCCATGATGTATTAGGAGACCATCACCGGACAGACATTTAAATTGTTTTATTTAATTAAAACAATAACGTTAAGTATTCTGGATTTTTTTCTTCAACAGCAAACATATAATATTTTAACAAAACAAGCATATGTCCCTCGCTTCTCACATTTATCTCCAGACTTCTCCTTGTCCAGATCTATTCTGCCCCCAACCATCTTCTATTCATTGAACTTTTAGAAACTTTGCACTTTTAGAGAGAGAGAAGGGATTGACTGTGTACACAAATTTGCAGAGGGACAATAGAGTTGAGGTTTTTTAGGTCTCACCTCTATTTATTTATTTATTTTAAAATATTTTTGCTGTTAAAAAGGATTTTACTTCTGGAGACACAAATCCAGTTTGTGGACTGCAAAACTAAGTGTCTCTGATGGTATCTTCTAGACTGAGCACTGAATCCCATTGGATAGATAGAAGGATTAATCTAAATAATCTATACAGAAGCCTGTGGAATCCCATAAAATTCGGTTCCTAATCCATGAACTACTGGAACTCATTTACAAAACTTTTCTTAAACTTTACATGAATATATTGTCTCATACTATAGAATTAGAATTTATAATCCCTATTCCATGATGAGATATCTTTGAGCTATAATGTATCTTAATTAAAACAATCTTTAGATAAGTTTTTTCCTCAAAAAGCATTTTATCAAAAAATCCAATTTAAATCTGATTTTTTTTTTTTTAATTTAAATCATTGATTTTTATTCACCCTGGTCACATCTAGAGCAGTTCTGTGTGGCATGCTGAAGTGAGACACCAGGGTGGTACATGTGCCGTGCTAACAGAATGTTCAGGGTTTTTGGCAACAAGCCAGGAACAAGCTGTGCAGAGGAAAAGAGAGACAGCAAATGCAGGATTTTGAGCACTGGTGTCTTGCTCAAATCTGAATGGACTCTTGTGGGGCCAGCAAAAAAGGCATTTTGTTGTTGTCCCCAGAATTAGTCTTCTGCCAGAGTTTAACCTCCTGCTGCAAACCATGGAGATGCTAGAGCTCTTTGATGAAAACCATTGGAAGAATATTTATAATAGAAAGTGTTAGTTGAGGTATTGCTGCTGCTGCCATTGCCTCTGTAACAAACTGCACAAGGTAGGGAGGAAATCTACTCAAGATGACCAGTCCTTATCAGGGACATCAACTTAAAGCACATTTGAAATTTCTAGACTAAATCTAAAAATTTGAAATCTGAATTATGTTGAGTCACAAAAGTGTTAGAAATAAATCAAAAAATGAATATACAATTTCTGGACCCTCACATCTTCCAGACTCATCTGATGTACCTCTAACATTTCCAGTTAAATTATACCCTGACATAAGATCATACATACAAAATCTTTGTATGGATTGGCTTTTTGCTTGGCAAAATTGAAGGTTTATACAAGGTTTTCAAAATTGAGGTTATAATGAAAGGCTTGTTTCAACCTTACTAGTCTTGGAGACTAGCATGTCTCCGTAATTTGCAAAAATTAAATTGCAAAATTAAAAAAAAAGGGCTTGTGGCCTTTTCTTTATAGTGTAGGACAGTGGCTTTTGACTTGTGGTCTGTGGACCCCTGGGGGTCAGCACACTATGTCTAAGATTTCCAAAGGGGTCCGCATGTCCATTTGAATTTTTTAGGGTTCTGCAAATGCAAAAAGGTTGAAAACTACTGATGTAGAAAGAAGGTCCGGAATGGTATTTTCTTCTACCTGCCACCTTTTTTAAAATTTATATAATAATAAAAAGAAAAGGAGTACTTTTCTTAGCGGTCAGCAGGTTTCCGGTATAGGGCGGTGTTTATGTGTTCCGCCCTATACCGGAAACCTACTGACCGCTATTCCTACCTACATGCCTCCAGCTTTCACCCAGACCACACCACACGGTCCATTGTCTACAGCCAAGCTCTACGATACAACCGCATTTGCTCCAACCCCTCAGAAAGAGACAAACACCTACAAGATCTCTATCAAGCATTCTTACAACTATAGTACCCATCTGCTGAAGTGAAGAAACAGATTGACAGAGCCAGAAGAGTACCCAGAAGTCACCTACTACAGGACAGGCCTAACAAAGAAAATAACAGAACGCCACTAGCCATCACCTTCAGCCCCCAACTGAAACCTCTCTAACGCATTATCAAGGATCTACGACCTATCCTGAAGGACTATCTCTCATTCTCACAGATCTTGGGAGACAGGCCAATCCTTGCTTACAGACAGCCCCCCAACCTGAAGCAAATACTCACCAGCAACCACACACCACACAACAAAAACACTAACCCAGGAACCTATCCTTGCAACAAAGCCCGTTGCCAACTGTGCCCACATATCTATTCAGGGGACACCATCAGAGGGCCTAATAACATCAGCCATACTATCAGAGGCTCATTCACCTGCACATCTACCAATGTGATATATGCCATCATGTGCAACAATGCCCCTCTGCCATGAGAATGGGGTGGGGGGAGAAAACCTTTTGAAGTGATAAACACCCATTTTTTCATGGTCTGTGTGTATAAAAACATCCTCACTGCATTTTCCACTTTTATGCATCTGATAAAGTGAGCTGTAGCTCACTTTTGCTCACTTGTACTCTTTTTCTTTTTGCGAATACAGACTAACACGGCTGCTACTCTGAAATATATAATAATAGAAATTTCCATCTTGTCTGTCATGGAAGACAGAACCTGTGGGATTATGATATCAAATACAAGGAAGTAAAAACTGATGGGAGAGAGAATTTTTATTCATACTGTTTTATTTTTAATGTCTATTTAACACTCGAGAGAATAACTTTTTAATTGAGAAGACAGGTGTGGTGAAGCCTTAATGTTTGAGACATATTTGAACTATCCAAGGAGTTCTCTAATAAAAACTGGGAAGAGCAGCCCTAATATCCTGAAATTTTAAGGTGAAAAACAAGCAAAATCTTCTTTCTCTCACCCTTTAACCCTTTCTTTTGTGGAAAACAAAACCTTTTAGGCCTTCGTTACAAAGAAGCCAAAGGAAGAGGGAGTAAAACCCCTTCTTTTTATTTTGCAAATCGGATTTACAGATCTGCATAAACATTAACTTGGCTGGACTGCACATCCTGTGTGTGTGTTGTATGTGTGTGGTATACATTTTACAGTAGAAATAGTAATATATTAAGCTTCACATTTAACCAGTAAAACAGGAATAGAAAATACCAATTACAGAGAGACCACAGTTTGACTGTAATCTTGTCGGACATTCAAAACACTTGTAAAATCAGCTTTTCCGACAACAAATTCTGTAAAGATGTTATCAACACAGGCTCTTCACTCCTGCCTTTCTCATGGTAGGAAGCACAAGACCCAGGACACTCCCAGATTTAGGGCTTCTGTTTCCTAAAGGCAGCAGTAGTGTATTGGGACATGAACCATGCCCCTACTAGTGGGCACATGCTACAATTCTAATTGGTGGCCTTGGAATCTTCTAATCAATAAAGAGTTTCTTGCAGGTGCTTCATCTATTCAGCTGCTGCTCTGGTTCTTTATGGTATCTAGCTTCCACTTTCCGTTGGGTATCCTGTTTGTATGCCTTCCTACTTTCCAGTGAGGTCTATTTATTATACTTTTAAAATAGTATCTTTCAGGGTTCTGTAACGTTTTGACTTCTTCTAACCAAGAAGCCCTGCTCAGTCTCTGGAAGCACTCAGTCAAGTCAAGGTTTACGTGCTTTGATGTTTTGCTTTGGTGTCTATATCTCAGCACTGTATTTTTTTCACTAAGCCTTGGTGGTGGTTTTTCTCCCTGCGGGTTCAAAGTTCTCAGTTTCCTGCTTTGAGTGTCTTCATTTGCCCTTCAGGATATCATCCATTTCCTCAAGCCTTTAGGAGGAGGGAAAACTGTTCAGTCACTTCAAGCAATGTCTGCGTGACTGAAAAATCTCTCATATATTAGCATGTTCATCAGTATCGTCTTGATCACACAAGTGTCATGGGTAAAGCTTCCAAGCCTACCACAAGAAACCCCCTAGCAATTCCTGCAAGTCCAGCATGAAGCTAACCTGGAGTGCTCCAAATGAATATCTCTCCAAGTGAAAACATAAGTGGGCCTTCACTGCTAAATGCTGGTACTGCAGTGGCACAGACCCAGCTGCCTCTCCAGGTTGGCCTAATGGAACATCTTCAACTCTCCACCACAGTGTCTTTCAACATCTCCTCTGCAGCTGGGGACTCTGCCATGTGCTAAGACCATGTAGCCATTAATTTATCTTTTGGATCAGTGGTTCTGAGCTCTGGCTCATTGGATGAGATCTCATTTCTTCATAAGAAGTGCTGAGAGAAGGAGCTGAAAGAGCCAGCAGCTCTCCAGCTCTGAAGGCTGCAGCTTCTTGTTAAGGCACCTGGCATCCTCCTTTCGGTAGGGTTCAGGATAAGTAGACGAGTCAGGAATCCTGATTACTTCTGTATATTTGGGAACCTGGACAAATCACTCCTTATTTCTGTGACTGTCTTCAAGGTTTCTTCATTATTTCCTTCTTGTCCTATGTTGGGAATTGGCTGAGCTTGATGGGCAATGGGAGTGATTTTTGTACAGAGATCAGCCCCCACTCAACACTGGGAGTTGAACCATTTACTGGGCAGAGTATTGGTTCTGACTCCTGAGACACTGTTGATGACCCATGCCCCTCAGTTGCATCCACTTGTGTGAGGGCAAGATCTTGATCCTACTGAGATTCAGAAATTGGGCACTTCTCATGCCAAATACTAGGACTTAGAAACTGGGGCACTCTTCAATGCCAGATACATCTCCATGGTAGGATACAGTGATTCTACATGTGAGGATTCAGCTTCCCATCAGCTTCTCAAAAACTTACCACGTCAATTGGCCTTGAGTTAGGGTTGATACAGATAACTGTCAAGGCCTAAAGTGGCACCTGAGCCAGTAACTCCTCTTCAACACCTCTGTGACCTTGCACCCCTATTTTGGAACAGCTGATGGTGTGGCAGGTACTTTACACTGCTTCTGCTTTCTTAGAGGTGGTTGGGGGGAAAGAACTCCTCCCCAAGGACGCCTCTGGCCACATCTTCCATTCAGCACATTGAGGTATCACCTTATATTCTCTTGTGGCCATGTCCTTTCTCTTTTGCCCTTTTGTGAAACAGAAAAAAGAGGGCCTGCTTCAAAAGTTATCTTTTCCAATCACAATACTTTTTAAGGGAGCATAGTATATATTTACATAAGATGCTCTGCATCTGTAGCATTAGCAGTCACCAAAGGATACTAAGCCCCCTTTCAATAAGCACAAAAAACAAGTTATGAGGGGCTCTAGAGCATCTAGTGATCCATCCATGGTTAGTATCTGCTGGCATTTCAAGGGAGACAAGGGGTGTTCTAATTCCTATGGCCCTGGTCATCTCAGACACCTGGTTTTGAGCACTGTTTGGTAGGGCTCTACAATCAGGTTTTTACAAAGCCCTTCAAGTTCTCTCTCTATTATGCCATCTCCTGCTCTCAGTCACATTCTGTTAAAACTCTTGAGAATCTTATTGGGAAGAGATGCTTTCAAGAAATCCAATCCCTCCTGGTAGAGACTTGTCAACGTTTAGTGTTGTTTCAGGTACTCTTTGGTAATCAAAAAGACAGGAGGTCTCCCACTAATTCTGTATTTCAGGGTCCTAATTCAGTGTTTTGTCAGAGAGATTCAAGTTGGTCATCCTGAAAGAAGATATCCCTGTTGTAGAGCAAAATGATTCGGTATGCACTCTAGACTTTGGACATTTATATGCACTTGGAAAATATCTTATCCTTACAAAATTAATAGTGCAACTGCCATATTGTATCTTGCCTTTTGATTTGGCATTAGCATTGTGTGTTTGTATGAAGTGTGTGGTGGTAGTTGTATCTGCTTATACAGAACAATTCTAATCCCCCTACTTAAAAATTGGGTAATCAAAGACACTAGTTTGGAGGATGTCAAAAGATTGTTTTTTTACCATTAGGGCATTGGAGGTGCTAGGGTTCAAGTTCAACTACCCAAAGTTTCAATTAGTTTCCATCTGGCAATTAGATTACATAAAAGCCTTGCTAAACAAAACTCATCTGAATGTTCTCATGTGAGAGAGCCTCCAGGGGCCTTGAGATCGTACGGGAAACAACTATCACATCTGGGCAACAGGTGTCTTCTGGACTTCCCTGTTCTAATAGCAGTCTAAGGACAAGATTAATTTAGGATTTGAGTTCCAAACACTTCCCATCCAAATTGTGGTGAGCATGGCTGTATCCAGCTGCTCATCATTGTTATGGAAAGGAGCATAGTCCCAAATTCATGAAGGATGTTGAGAGCTGGTATACCAAAAATTAGCCCCAATTTCAAGTGTACAGTCTGACCACAATATCATACATAAACAAATTTGGTTGTACCAGTTGTGTCTCCAGTGCCAGAAAGCCCTGCAGAAGTGGCAATGGTCTCTGACCTCAAGTGTATTTCTGGTTGCCTTGTATCTAGCATGTAGACAGAGTCAGTCCACAGTAGATCTGCAGGAATGGTCTCCGGATTCAAGAGTTATAGTAAATAGTTATCCACTGATGGGGGACATAAGAGGTGGTGCTTTTTGCCACCTGTTTGAACAAGTTATCTGTCTTCTGCTCATGGCACCAAGAGAAGAGTTTGCTGCCCAGAAACGTTTTCTCCGTCTGTTGGGGTACAAGGCTTCTGTATGACTTCTCCATCAATACCTCTTATAATGTGCGTTTTGGCAAAACCCAGGAGAAACCAAACGCTCAATGATCTTCTTAAGACAAGTTTTGGTTTTCAACTCTTTTGTATCAGAGGGCACTGCACTTAATCCAGCCCAGGAGCATTTTTCCTGGCAGCTTGGCTCATGTCATGGTCCAATTCCATAGGTACCAGAAGGATTTAGAGTGATAAGTAGAATAGGTTTGAAGAGTGGTGCAAACAGCCCCAGATTTGACCCCTTGACTAATATTGCTCAAACTACGTGACAGTTTTACCTCTGTCTGATTTATCTGCCAAATAACTCTGATTGAATTAATCTAATTCAATTCATGGAACGCTCCAAGATAGACCAGTATCTCTGCAGCCTTTGTTAAGTTCATGTAGGGCTTAATGCTATTAACCTCTAATTAACATCATGCTATTAACTTTTCTTTAAGAAAAAGCCCTTGCGTCATAGGACATTGGCAAAACTTTTTTGAACCATTTAGTGTCTGCTAGTTTAAGATAGACAAGTCAGACAGGAAATAATGCACAAATATTTAACAGTGAGGGTAGTTAACTCAGTTGAACTATCGAGATGTAATGGATTGTCTACTACTTGATGCCTTTAAATTGATTTGATGTATTTCAAAGAAAGATGCTGTAGCTCATCCAGAAGACATGGGCTTGCAGTAGAAACTACTAGGTTAAACTGTGTGGCCTGTGTTATTTAGAAGGTCAGGCTAAATAATCAAATGGTACCTTCTGGGCATAGTTTTTTTGATAGAATGTAATTTTCCTGTTGGCAGTGACTTCAGGTCACAAAGTGAGAAAGTTTCAGTCTCTAGTGATTGATCTACCTTTTATACCATATTTTACAAGAATAAGGTGGTGCCATGAACTCCATCTGAGATTCCTATCCAAAATGATAACAGATTTCACCTTAAGGAACTTATCATCCTGTCAATATGCTTACCATGTCCTTATGGTCATCCCAGTGAGGCTCTTTCCCACATACTCAACCTTTAAAGGTCCTTGGAGTTCTGCTTAATGGGCTGATGCTCTTAGAAATTCCGTCAACTTTTATTTCCTCTGAAACTTTTATTTCCTATTCTGTAGGCAGTGAAGTAAGTCTTTGTGTGTGTATTGTGAGCTCATGCCTTAATTGAAGGGTATGGTTGTTTTACTATATTTACAGGAACATATTTTAAGTCTATAATTAGTCATTGAAGTCCAATGAATGCTTACAAATTAATAACATCCCTACATTTTAAATCTGACTAAAAACTTGCTCATTACTCCATTTAAGGTCAAGAAGTTCTTTTAGAGAATTTGCAGTTTGAGACCTGCACAATTTGCAGGATGAGAAAACTGCACAGTTAGAGCTGAAGAAATCCACCTCTTTCTCCCACTGGAACCTTTTATAAGTCTTGGTTCAGAAATCCCTCTGAGCCAGGGTCCGCAGAACCACAATTAAGCTGGTAAAGTCTTCCAAACAGGCTGAGGAGAGTTTTGATGCTGGGGAATTAAGCCTTCTCACTACTTATCTCCCCCTTCCTGGGAAGAAGAAGGGGGCGGGTTTTAATTCTTTTAGCCACCAGAGTTCTAGAGCTGCACAGTAAATAGTAAATAGACTAGTGGTGTCCTTGTCCATGCTAGGACTACTACTTTCGTGGAAAATTGGGGGAATTTTTTAGGTTAAAAATTATAATGTAGATTACAGCCATATGGGTGGTTTTACGCTCTCTGGCTGCTGGCATCTACTCATATGTATGCATACAATTTGAATATCCTAAATTACAAAAGTCAAAGGACAATTCAGCTCATTGTTTACTTTAAATTAGGCAGGGTCTGCACTTAAAACTACTCCTGGGGGAATTCTGTGCCAAAAAAATAAAAAATTCTGGGCACAATATTTTAAAACTCTGCAAATTTTATTTTTCAAAATAACACTACATAATCACACCAGTTTCATTTATTTTGGTAATTTATTTCAAAATACCTGTCAGCAAGTATGTCCGTAACAATACGGACACGCACAAATTCCACCAGGAGTAGAGAGTGAAAGAAACACCTATGACAACCCGGTTCCTGTTTCTCTGCCCCTTTCCACTTCAGAGCCCAGTCGGGGGGTAAGACACCCACAATCCCTATCCCCAGAGCCCAACCATAGCCTCCGCCCCCCTCCCCCACCTGAGCCCAGCTGCGGGGCCCCTTCTTGCCCTGTTACCTGCAAACCTCCCCCCCCCCCAGCCACAGGGCCCCTTCCCCCCCCAGCCCAGACACCTCTCCCTCCCCCCCAGGGCCCAACTGTGGTCCCCCCAGCTCAGATACCTACCACTCAGAGCCCAGAGATCCAGAGGGAGAAATAGCCTGATGCTCGGTCCTGGGCTTGTGTAGATTTTCCTGCGTGCTACCGTCTCCTTCCCTCAGTGTGTGCGGGGAACTGCAGATGCCGGGAACCCTCTAGCTCCTTCCCCATCCCCTGGCAGTGTCTTCTAGGTATGAGTTGGCCTCTGTAGCGTCCTGCGGCCCCTAGTGACGGGCAGCAGAACTGTAGCCCATGGGGGAAGGAAATTCTGCATGCACATTAATTTCTGCAAGATTCTGCATTGTGCAGTGGTGCAGAATTCCCCCAGGAGTAACATAGTTAAGGTGGTCAGGTGTGAAACATCGACGCCCCTGAGTGTTGTATCTATACCAACCTAATCCCTGGTATAGATGTAACTGTGTGTTGAAGAAGAATACTTCTGTTGGCCTAGCTATCGTCACTTGGTTTTTCTACAGCAAGGAAAAACCACTTCTGTTGCTAGGCTGTGTTTTTATTATGGAGTGGAGTTATGCCTGCATAGCTACAGCACTGTAGCTGCGTTGCTACAATCCTGGTAGAGTAGATGCAGCCTTAGTCTTTGTCCCCTTTTTGGGTTCCTTGCTAATAATACCAGCCAGCTCATTGCATTGCCCAAGAAGGCCACAGAATGGGGCACTGCAGCTGTTAATGGGATGACATTGAAGTGTGAAGCTGCCTTACAAAGGATCTAGTAAGTTTCTTTTATTCCATGGTATGGTTAAGACCATTTTAAAATTCCTGTATATAATCTACACAAGTTGCTTGTCTGATGCCATGTAACAGTGGTTTTTAACCTTTTCCCATTTGTGGACCCCTAAAAACTTTTGAACGGAGGTGCTGGACTCCTTTGGAAATCTTGGACATAGTCTGTGGACTCCCAGGGTTCCGCGGACCGCATGGTGAAAACCATTGCCGTATAAGAAAATACTGTGGGTTTGTCTTACTGTAGGAAATTAGCTTGATTTAGTACACTTGGGTTATTAGCCTTGCTCAAGTGAGAGCAACCACATTGCAAAACAATACTCAAGCTACACAGAGTTGATTAGAAGCACAGAGTGATTGAGTTAGGAGATGATGACCTGATGTAAGCTGACCAGCTGCATTCCCACAGCATTACTAGCTACAGCATCAGCAGCATTAGAGTTTCAGCCTATCCTAACAGGCCAGCTAGCTTGAGCTAAACCAGTGATACTCACCCTTCATTGGTTCAGGAGCCAAATTAGTGATCAGCATTACTCAAAAGAGCCACAGTAGTGTGAATTTGTTTCATTTACTATTTTTTATATATAATTCCCACAGCAAAATGACTGACCAAGTATTATTTTATCAACTACAGTTGGTTAATAACATAGAAAAAGCTTCCCAATTGGTTAATAAGTTCGGTTAATAATTAAATCACACAATCTGTATTTTACTATTGTGCTGAAAAGAGCCACAGGGAGACTCATTAAAGAGCCGCTTGTGGTTCTCAAGCCTCAGAGGTCTGAGTATCACTGAGCTAGACTCAAGTTAGAGACTTTTGCTTGAGGACAGGAGTTGGGTTAGAGGTGAAACTTGAGTTATACCTTGAGCTAACTATTAAGTGAAAAGCCATGGCAAATACCCGTTAAAAGGTATTGCTTACTTTTAATCCATAATTTTTTGTGTGCAGAATACTGTAGTAGTGGCTGTGTTTCAGTGGAGTAGAGCATTTTGACATCCTTCAAGATGAAAGGTACTGTATAAATGCCCCCCCCCCCCAAAAAAAAACAACAAAAAACACCCTAGCTCTTCTATAGGGCTTTTCATCAATAGATTTCAAAGCGCTTTACCAAGGAGGTAAGTATAATTATCCTAATTTACAGATGGGTCAGCTGAGGCATAGGCAGGTGAAATGACTTTCCTGATGTCATCCAGCAGGACTGTGGGACAGCTGGGAATAAAACAGTCTCCTAAGTCCCAGTCCACTATTCTCTCCACTAGCTCAAACTTCCTCCCCATGGTATTTGATGTATTCTGACACATACCAATACATTTACTTAATTTTTCTTAATTAGCACACCACCTGTAAAACAAAACTCAGGGAAGATTCTTTGGGTCAATGACGGAATGTGGGAAAAGTCTTACTGGTTTTTTAGACACATGATATGATGACAGCTGTGCATCTTATTACATAGGGATTTTTTTATATCACTTGTAAATAATTTTTCATTTCTTAGTTTATAATGGTCTGTTTGAGCAGGTTTTTACATTACTCAATCATCTATTCAGAAAGAGTTACTATGTCTTTTTTTGATCTCTTGACCCACGTTACAATAATTTTTATCCTTAAAACATATGAAAATGATTTGTAATCATCATTACGCAAATCAGGGTCTAAAACTACATTATGTCATTGTGTGGGACTTGTTCTATTCTGTATCAGAGCAGTATCGCAGAACTGCTGCTAGAGCAACAAACTAGTAATTGTTTAAGGTCCAATAGCTCATCTTCCATGTTGTTTAGAAACACACCTGTGGACCATTGGAAAGCTGTAGTTCACATAGGTTTATTCACAAAAGTTGACCCTTAAAATTATGCTATTTTGATTAGCATTTTGTTTTATTACAGTTGATAGAATTTCTACCCGGTTTTTGCAGCTGCCCTTGAGAACCATTGGAGGTTTAGAAAACGGTACCTTCTAAAACTTTGTAATTACAATTGAAGTGTTCGGTGGGGAAAGCTAGATGATGATCTGATTAATAGGTCTGACATTTTGCAGCCTTTCTTGAGTTAGTAGCACTTCATTACAGAATACTGATGGTGAGAACTCTTGTAATACTTCTCAAAACTTTGGTCCTGGACGAACGTTAGTTATTTTCATCCAAAGTAGATTTCCCCCATAGCCAAACCCCTTAAAACATCACAGCTGTGTTTATTGAAAGGGACAATGGAAACAAAATTATTACATTATAATTAAAGTACTAGTCAACAACCACCCAATAATGATGTGGTAAACGTATAGATATACTAGTATGTAGTAAAGATCTGTGAGTTGTCGATGAGTGATTACCTGCCTTTGAACTTGTTTACATTAATTTTAATTTACGAAGTGCTGGATTAAAGGGACAGTTTTAATTTAAATCTTACGTTTGTCTTAATATTTTTTCCTGCTGTTATCAATACTCAAAATAACTATAACTCAAAAAGATTAGAAAAAAATGGGGAGGCTCACATCTTTTAGAACTGTTTCTGGCTATCTGCAGTTTAAAGAATTTAGCTGTGGTTTGGTTTAAATTTGGTTTGCATTTTGAAGGCTCTCTTCCCAACCACAAGGACTAAGAACAGTTTTATATGAAATCCTCAGTTCTGGAGATCAACTCTACAGCAAAAGATGGATTCTTCAGTAAATTTCACAGCGCAGCGGTAGAATCGCACAATATGTGGAGCCCTACCTAGAATGGGATGAACTGATTTACAGTATTCTCTTAAATGTTCTTTGTGGTACTGTAAGATTACGTGTGTGCTATCACACTATACATTTTTAATACATGCAACACAGAAACTAAATATACTCTGTTAGTACAATTACACACAAACTTGTACATCACATACCATCTTCTAAAGAAATTGTGTAGGAAGTACACATTAACAAGAAAAAGACCAGCCCAGGATTGTTTTTTCAATATATGAAGTAGTTTGAGCAACTTCCAGTATTTAAATAGTTTAAAATATATTCATTTAACACCACACAGAAATAACTCCTACAGCAAAGTATTCAGTTTTTAGAAACGTAATTATAACTTGTTTCCGATGTGAATTTGTAATGGAATTGTTTCCAATTATCACATAAACATAACTCTTTAATAGTTGTTGTAATATTCAGTAAGCTCATTAAATGCTGCTAAGACAAGCATGTTGGTTTAAAGATTTCATCAGCAGTCAAACAGTAGTTCTGAATATTTCAGCTGGGGGATGGGCAGCTGCTTCTGAAGCATCTCTTTGCTTCCAATACATGGGGGATGGGAATGTAAACAGAGCAGCATGACTTGCTGTTGTAACCAGAATCTTAACTCCATGCTTATAAACCTGACTATATTGCTTTCATTTAACAACATAAAACTCCACTTTCCCCAGTTTTATTGTGCATTGTCTAGTCAACCAATTACTAAAGCCAACTTAACATTTTTATATGTTGTCAGTATAGGAGCATGAAAAAATTCTGCTGGAATTCCATATATCCAGAATCACTAGATTAGCAATAAAGATTTCATTTTTTTCTTGAGATAGTTAATAATCTCTAGAACGATAGCCCTAGTTAGAGATTTATTCTGTCCTTTGAATAGCTATCAAAAACAGCACTTGCTAATCCTTACAGTTTTTGTATTGTTTCCTGTATTTGAGGTGAAAATAACAAGGGACTAAGTAGTGAAAGCTAATTCTCATTAGAATCATATTAACTGGACAATGTGGGATTTATTTTCAAAATATTTACTACTTTTTTGTGTGAAATGAGGGATAATATGTGGCTACAGAACGGACTTTGAAAAAAATTCAAAATAGCATTACCTGAATTAATAAACAGGCATGGATGGCGTCTTCCTAGCTTCTACTGTGATAGCTACACGTCGTATTAGTCCTCACTTTGCCTGGGTTGAACTCAGATAAGAAAGATATGTTTGTGTTGCACAGTAGAGGCTGACTACACATACTGTCATTATCAGAACTGGAGCACAAGTTGAAGTTCAATTTAAAATACAAAAGTGATATACTATGTAAAACTAGTCTCACAAAAATTTTTTCACTGCGGGCAAGTAATCTTTTTTGGAACAGTGAGTTAAAATTTTAGTTTTCTCACCATCAGAGCGGTGGTAATGGTGGAGTAGATTTTGTGTTAGACCTGGTAAATTTTCATAACAGTTTTGCAAGTTTGTAAACTTACAGAATATTTCCCTCAGAAATGTATATAAAAAACTTGCTTTGAATGTACAAAAAAAACCCCCTAAATTGAAAGTGTGTGTTATTGGTGAACGATGAGTAAAGATACGTTTTACTCACAGGTATTTTTAGTAAAAGTCATGGATGGGTTACGGGCTGTAAACAAAAATTCATGCCACATGACCGGTCCATGACTTGTACTATATACCCCTGACTAAATCTGGGGGAGGGGGAAAGCCTGGGGGTGCAGCGGTGGCCCAGGACCTGCTCTGGTGTTGGGGGCGGGAGGGCGGGGAGAAGGAGAAGGGGGTTGGCGGCATTGGCTGGCTCTGCACGTCCCTGGAAGTAGTGACATCCCTCAGATGCTAGGCAGAGGCATGGCCAGGCACCTCTGTGCGCTGCCTCCTCCCCGAGAGCTGGCTCCGCAGTGCCTGGCCAATGGGAGCTGCAGAGGCTGTGCACAGAGCCCCTGGCTGTGCCTCTCCCTAGGAGCCGAGGGATGTTACTGCTTCCAGGGAGCCCCCTGAGCTTAAATGCTCCCAGGGCCCTCACCCCTTCCTGCGCTCCAACTCACTAGTGCTGAGCGCCTCACCCAAACTCTTGCTGCTGCTGGGTGAGGGGGAGGCACAGCGGCCCTCTGGCCAGCCACACCGGCTGCTGCAGAGGTTGCAGAAAGTCACGGAATGACACACTCGCAGCCTTAACTATGAGTCAGTCAAGTTTAAGGTGAAGTAGAACAGTCTTGAACTGGCTAACACTCAAAGCCTGTAGATGTCTGAAAGGGATGCAACCAATTTGAAACCTGGTTGTATTCACCTATTTTAATCCCAGTATTGGTTTACAAAAGACCCACACTAAAATGATCCCATGCACAGTTCTGTAAAATGCACAAAATAACCTAAAAAGAGAATATTTCAGTTGCATAGGTTCTTAACTTTGAAACCTAGAGATGACCTAGCCACTTCAAGTATTCCACTGCTGATCGTTTTAGTTGGAACATCCAGCTAATATGCTTATTCCACAATACCAAATCACCTAGCCTTCACAAACAAGTGCCTTTCCACTTGTTTGAAGACATTTGGATTAGAAGTAAGACGTTTGAAAAGTCAAATAATGTGATCAGTATGCTATTTTCTACTAAATGTTCAATGTACTGTGCACCAAGTATACAAGCAAGCAGGTTGTGTAAAACTGGAGTTGTATATATTGATTTACACATTGATATAAAATGTATCTAGTATTTTTATTTGAATGTTTGATTCTCTGTATACCTTAGATTATGTACTGTTTATTTGGATAAATTTTGCTTTGTACATTAGATAAAAGACGTTACACTGTATTTGTGTGTTGAAATATTGGTTGAGTATCACTCTTGTTAGGCCTTTAAGGATGGAAACGAGTATATACTTGATCATAAGCTGGTTTGTTTATAAGCCGACTCCCCCAAAAAATGGATAAGTAAAAATGGAAAAATTTTATGACCCTATAATTCAGGGGTCAGCAAACCTTGGCTCCTGGGCCATCAGGATAAGCTGCTGGCGGGGGCCGAGATGGTTTGTTTACCTTGAGCATCTGCAGGCACGGAGGTAAATCTAAGTAAACAAAGTGTCCCGGTGTGCCAGGGGACGATGTCTCTGGCCTGGCTGGAGCTGTTCCGGCAGGCTGGGCTGCGCGGCCGCAGCATGTTCCAGTGGGCTGCACTGGGCAGCATGGCCGCAGCGTGCTTTGGCGGGCTGGGTGGCGCAGCCACAGCCTGCTCTGGGGGGCTGGGCCAAGCGGCGTGGCTGCATTATTGTATCTTTTTAGTTCCATTTATACATAAAAATGAGTGCCTATGCCATTGCCCCAGCTTTTGAGCCTTGAAAGCAGTAAAATACACAAATGTACTTTTTAAATGCACGAGAATCAAATTCATTCACCGTTATACAAGGCACTGGTGAGACCTCATCTGGAATACTCTGTGCCGTTCTGGTCTCCCATGTTAGAGAAGGGTGAATTCAAACTGGAACACGTACAGAGAAGGGCTACTAGGATGATCCGAGGAGTGGAAAACCTGTCTTATGAAAGGAGACTCAAAGAGCTTGGCTTGTTTAGCCTAACCAAAAGAAGGCTGAGGGGAGATATGATTGCTCTCTATAAATAGAGGGTTTAGCTGATCGCCATATTTGGGGTCGGGAAGGAATTTTCCTCCTGGGCAGATTGGCAGAGGCCCTGGGGGGTTTTCGGCTTCCTCTGCAGCGTGGGGCACGGGTCACTTGCTGGAGGATTCTCTGCACCTTGAAGTCTTTTAACCACGATTTGAGGAGTTCAGTAGCTCAGACATAAGTTGGGTTTGTTATGGGAGTCGGTGGGTGAGATTCCGTGGCTGCTTGTGTAGGAGGTCAAACTAGACGATCATAATGGTCCCTTCTGACCTTTAAAGTCTATGGCTTCCACAGCAATTATAACTTGGCCCCTTTTCACACATGTATCTTGTATTACTGTGTATTATCGTAACTTACATGTATGTATTGGACAATAAAAGTTAAGATTTTATACTGTAATACCAAACTGTATGTTCAGGGTAGTTACAGTTGCTTGTAAGAACCATAATTTTGAATTGCCTCAGTAGTACGTATTCAGGATCCTGTCCTAGAAAGTAAGGGTAGACACAACTTGCAAGATTGGGTCCTTACTGTTGAAATTTTGACATATTAGTAATTCTTGGCATTTTATTTATATAGTATTTTAAATGGAAAACAAACTGTATTTACGTATGATATCTTTTTAAATTTGGCAGATTGTTTCCTATAGAATGTCTGCATGAACCAACATCATTGTCATCGTAGCTTCAAGAATAGGCTGTTGCAGGTATAGAATAAAGGAGCACAAGAGTGATTTTCTGTTTGGTTCTACACCAATATCTGGTCAGTTGTATGTTTGCTAGATGGTTTGATTTTGCTGTTTATGTACTCTTGGATGTTTCTACTCTAAGAACATAAGAATGGCCATACTGGCTCAGACCAGTATTCCATCTAGCTCAGTATCTTGTCTTCCTGGCGTTGGCCGCTGTTGGTGCTTCAGAGGGAATGAAACAGAACAGACAATCATTGAGTGATCCGTCCCCAGTTGTCTACTCCCAGCTTCTGGCAGTCAGAGGCTAGGGACATACAGGGTATGGGGTTTTAAGAACGTATGTTTCTCACGTTCAGGTAGGCCTGTTGGTATCAATGTATCAAGGACTATTGATCTAAATGTTGCACGTTTTTGACTACTGTTCCCTATATCTGTAAGGAGGAATATACGGGTTTCTTGTATGCCTCAGGAGAATTGCTATTAGAAGTTACAAAATAGCCTTTCTGTGGAGAATAGAGGTCCTTCCAGAAGCTGCTGTTGAGATAGACAGTCTTTCAATCCTTTATGAAAGCTTCTATTGAGTCTTGTGCAACAGTATTGAGCAAAGAAAGTTAATCTGTAATAATAAGTAAAAAATTCTAATAAAAAAAATCCATGTAGCCCTGTTCATTCATGCAGTGTTTTGTGTATGACAAAGATAGTTGATCCTTTAAAAACTTTTATTTAAATTTTGTTCTCAGAGGAATGTTTTGATTGCTATAGAGCAGGGATTGGCAACCTTTGGCCCGCGGCCCACCAGGGTAAGCCCCCTGGCGGGCTGGGTCAGTTTGTTTACCTGCTGCGTCCGCAGTTTGGCCGATCGTGGCTCCCACTAGCTGCAGTTTGCCGCTCCAGGCCAATGGGGCTGCGGGAAGTGGCGTGGGCTGAACATACCCTGACGGGCTGCGTGCCAAAGGTTGCCAATCCCTGTTATAGAGCAACAGTGAAGCTGTGGTGAAAATGTTTTCTGTGGTGCTAATTATAGTTCATGAACTCTGTTGCTTGCTTTCTGTCTTTTGTCCTATCCAGTAGTAAAATGTAGTACTTTAAACACTACTTACTCTAAATTTTATTTTAACAGTTAAAGTAGAATTTTAACCTGTGTTTTAACGTATCAAGTTGTAGTTCTCCAATACACCTACAGATTTAAAATTATGAAATGTGGACTTCTAAAATTATTATTATATTCGTACCTAGAGGCCTTAGTCTGGATGGGTATGCCATTGTGCTCACATGTAGTAAGAGATGGTCCCTATCCCAGAATAATCTCAGTTTAATTTGAGACCCAATGCAATAAGTGAATTTGACATAAAAAAAAGAAAATGTGGGGAGGGATGAAGACTAAGGGTAATTAAAATGACATCATAGCATTGCACAATTTAATGGTGCCAAATCATTTTACTTCTAAAAAAAAAAAAAAAAATTTAAAATGTCATCCTGACTCATGCACAATCTACCTGTTGTTGGTTAGCTGGTTTCTTATAGAGGTCACAGCAGAAGTATATTCTGAGGAAGGTTTCAAAGGAGGAGAGATTTTTCTTTTTTATATGAATGGTGTTAAGGAGCAATGTGGAAGAAATCATTGTGAGAGATGCTGACAAATAGGCAAATGAAGGCTGGTTGGGTGAGGGACAGTATAGGTGGGTCTACATTACAGAACATTATTATTTTTTGTGTGTTGTTGTGAAGAATAGTTAGGTACCATGTCGACCAGAATCTTCTTATAGCATATCCTAGGATGAATTGTGTTCATCAGTATGTAAGTACACTGAGTAAATATTTTGTAAGAAAAATGACCCCCTAGTTGAGTTTACTGTGGTGGAGAGGGGAGCAGTGGAGGGATTTAGAGTAGAGTGATCCAATCAGAGTGACTGGTAAGGAAATTGAACCTGTCATTTATATTTTTAATGGATCATAGAGGAGCAATGTATGTGTTGGGGACATTAAAATAGAGGTGGGTCTCATTTTTTAGGTGAATTGTAAATTTGCTGAAGAAAGCATTTGGGGGTGGAGGGTGGCATGGAAGCTATTCAAATTCAGGTTGAATTTGATGAATAGTTTTGGTCAAAAAACCAAACCAAAGCCCCAGAAAACCAAAACTTGACTATTTGTTTTGGGGAATTGTTGAAATGAAAAGTTTCAACATTTGTGAATTGGATAATTTTGGCTTTTTATGTTGAATTGACTTTTTGTTTCAACTCAACACGTTCTAAACTTTTTGTTTGTTTTTTGTTTTTTTGTTTGTTTTTCAACTTGGTGATAAATTTTTTTAAAAAGCAGTGTTCATTTTTCTGACCCCCCCCCCCCATTTTTTCACTTTGGTCACCAAAACAAAAAAATCTATTATTCACTCAGCTCTACAGAGGAAGCAGCAACAATAATTAAGTTGAGAGA
Organism: Lepidochelys olivacea; assembly: GCF_965140295.1. Taxonomy (NCBI): domain Eukaryota; kingdom Metazoa; phylum Chordata; order Testudines; family Cheloniidae; genus Lepidochelys; species Lepidochelys olivacea. Next base: position 163,703,552 of record NC_140411.1, on the reverse strand, counting down.
TAAGAGCCTGAACGAACGTTTTAACTGTATTAGTATTAGAGGATTGATGAAGACTTGCATCTGATCTATGGTGACCACTCTTGTCTCTTGGTTTCAAATCAAATGAAGCTTTTTAAATTAACTCTTTTTGCTTGTAGTGTCATGCTCAATCCTTTGTCTCCACCCTCCTTTCCTATCTCTTTCCTAACTGCCCTTTGTTTCTTCCTGTTCTTCCACAATTGCTTCATTTCCTATTTTCAATTCTTCTCCCTTCTTCTTTGGTAAAGTAGGTCATACTGGATTACACACTAGTCCATGAAATCTGAAAGTGGTACTTCTTTTGAGGAGGAAGTTGGTTTACTCTCTTAATGACCTAACAAAGAGCGTGGTGAGGGAGATTCCTTCTGGACTCTTGTGGTGATCAATGTATGTTGTGACTCATGAGTCCATGTGCCTCTATTTTAAATTATGCAAAAACGTATCTGTTGTTGGTCACAAAACTATCTGGCCCCTTCTTAAAACTAGCACTTCTTTTTGTATGTGACCCTCTGTGGCTTTCAGTTTCAGAGGTTAAATAAGGGGGGGAGGGATAGCTCAGTGGTTTGAGCATTGGCCTGCTAAACCCAGGGTTGTGAGTTCAATCCTTGAAGGGTCCATTTAGGGATCTGGGACAAAAACTGGGGATTGGTCCTGCTTTGAGCAGGGGGTTGGACTAGGTGACCTCCTAAGGTCCCTTCCAAGCCTGATATTCTATGATTCTATGCGTTATTGAAAGTCCTAGACAGTTCTTTGATATTTCTGATCCTAATGGCATACCTTTCTGATGTTAGTGTTTGGTAACTTGAAAAAGTTTGGAACAGTGTTAAGGAGACAATATTAAAACAAATATGCTGGATTGCAATTGTTGTGGCTGCTTGGTTACATCCACCCACTTTATAACTGTTGATTTCCTTTTCCTAGGACTTTACATTTGTTGTTAGTGAATCTCCCGTTATCGCCTGCAGCTCCAGTCTGCTCTAATCTTGCTGGATTGCTTTAGAATTTTAATATGTGAGAGATACTCTTCCAGTCTGGTGTCTTTTGCAAATTTGATCGTGACTGAATTTTGCCAGACATGTCACAAAAAGATACGCAGCCATGCAGGATTCACAGAGGGATGTGCGTGCTTTTTTAAAAATTGTGTAGAAGGGTACTGGAATAGTTTGCAATTAGTGGAAAGCATAACTATTTGTATATGAACAATCTGTTCACCACTGTGACAGAATCAGTTATGTAAAACTTGGAACAGTTCTGTAAGATGCAGATTGAGAACTCCTAAATTTTACTGGATGTTGTAATTTTATAAAGTTGTCACTTTTTTTTGTATTATGGGACAGAGTAAGTAAAGAGGAGAGATTGATCAGTATGACTTCAAACTTTTTTGATTCCCAGTCCCATTACCCAGGAGACCGTGCTCTCTTGTGGTGTAGCAGTCAGAGTTGGGAACGATACTTCAGATCATGGAGTACCTTTATTCAGTATATCATATTTTCTCTTCCTTTAATTCATACAGGTGTCCATTAGCTTTATATAATTGTTACTTTACACAGGGCAAGTATCTTTAGTCAGCTATCAATGAAGACCTCAAAATTTCTTTCTTTGGTGAATGGCACTAGCTTAGAGCCTGTTGATGTGTTTTCATTTTCATGTGCCATGGTGGTGAACACTGCATACGAGTCCATTTGCGTGTCTCATCCTCGCTAGTCTTTATGAAAAGAAACTGTTCTGTGTCAGACTTTCACCAGTTTGCCACCCAACTCTATCCTTCAGAACAACACAAGTTTCTCTTTTGTCATTATTGTAGTATGCAGTTCTCTCACACCCACTACACTTTTCAGTACCTCTCACTGGCCCACTTTTTCTCTGCTTTAAGAACTTGGGTGCAACCGTAAGCTGAATTTGCCATTTTGTTCAATTCCTCTGAATGATTTTACGTTTCACAAAACTTTTGCTATAAGAAGTGCTGGAATATGTAGGAAATGCATGAGTATGTTTCCGCTTGTAGACCGAGAAAGTTTATAAAGCGACTAAAAACGTAGTTTCATGCTTGAAAACTGAGCAGGTGGTGGTGGCATAAATTATGACGAGATGAAGTTCAGTAGGCTTAGTTTTCTTAAGAAGAAAATGATTATTTATTAATTTTGAAAATTAATATCTCAGGAAGTGCTTGAATACTGATTTGGTGTTGTCAGAGGATGCAACGTAGAATAGAGATAAACTTGCTTGCACTGAATCTGAACACAGATTTTGCATATCAAAACAATTAACCAGTTTAGTAATTCAAAAGAATGTCATCTAAAATACTGAGTTCTTAAGTATTTTGATATTTTGCATAGGTTGCATAGTAAGTAAAGGCCACATATCTTGGAGCATATTTTGAAAATGGGCCATTTTTACAAAAAAATGTCTGGTTCTTTGTAGATACTTTCTGCTCTTTATTTTTGTTGGAGTAACAGCTTTCTTCCTTACAGCTCACCTTTTCTTTCTGATTAATCTTGTTGTGAAGTCATAATTCTTTGGTTCTGAAAATATATTAATATTTAGAAATGATGCTGAATTAGATCATTTATCATGCGAGATCAAGCAGAAAAGCTGGACTATATGAGGGAGATCCCTCCTTACACTAGGTGTGTCTATGAGCTTTCTGTAGTGGTGATTCAGTAAAGTCATACAGAATTTTAACATTATTTATTAGTTTTACAATATTATTGTAGGCTTCTATAACACTTAACATCCAAAGATATCTAAGAGCGTTGCCAAGGTGGGTAAGTATTTCCATAGAGGAACAGATTAGCTAAGAGTCTGATTATTCAGTGGTGCTGAATTAGAGGTGGGAAATGGAGGGTGAGCAGCATCTCTGAAATTTGGGCACTGTCTGATTTGTCACTGACAGTTGGGAATAGAACCCAGGTCTCCTGATTTCTACTCTTTTATACAGTAACAGCTCAGCACTTCTTCCTTCCGTGTAAATATATGATTTCTTTGAAGTTGTGTATGTCTTGCACTAGCACCTAGAGGCCATGACCAGTGACTAGGGCCTCGTTGAACTAGGCACTATACCCACACACATAACAAAAAGACTGTTCTGTCCCCAAAGATTTTAAAGTCTTAGATCCTTTATTAGAAATGGATTATCAGGGTAATTGCATCTTGTATTTTTGCCTCTTGTTTTAAGCTATTTTTCTTCATTTTACAGTGTTGTGTTTTGCTGCTGGACACTCCCCTGCCACCCACCCCCACAGGATGATATGAGACTTGAAAGAAGACGATGCATACAGGTGATCCTACTTTTGAAATTCATGTAGAAAGATAGATCTATATTGTTATTTTGATTTCTATTCTTCCTTTGGATTTTTTTCCTACACCCCAAAACTGCATCATTACAACCTTCATAAAACATATTTACAAAAGGAGTAGAAATCATTGAAGCACCTTTAATTTTTCGGAAATGACTGTCTAGAAATTATAGTTTGAAATGTCCAGTAGGAAAACTGTTTTCCTGAATGTAGATTCTTTTCCAGTTTTCTCTAAATAGATGGCCAGGCAGTCAAAGTGTTGGGAAAGCATATTGCTTTTATATTAAGTCCCCCTTTCTTTGTTAATATTCATACCTTTCATACCTTTCCCAGTTACAGATTTCCAGTTGTGTTGTATAATTATGTGAATATAAATTTTAATGTTAAAATAATGTATTATTTTTGATCACTTTGTAAAAAAGACCTCAAGTATGCATCTGACAAACTATTTTAAGCAAGGAAATAGTTAACACTGCTTCATCTCTAACTCTCACCATTGGACCTAGATTTCGTAATGGTTTCATAGGAGTTGATGATATAGCCCTCAACTGTTGCAGTATACAGCCATTCTTCAAGCTGATGCTTTGTTTTTGTGCCTTTTTTAAAACTGGAAGTTCTAAAACAAGTGTGGATAAAAAAATTTCAAAACCTTTTCAGATATCATACCCTTTTTGGGGGGAAAAGGGGGGCGCTGCTATGTGGATCTCTCAAAATGTCGTGTATATTTTGTTTCAACCAGAAGGGCAGTACTATGGCCAAGCCTCAAATCCCGGAAAATGGGATACATAATGGAAAAAAAACAAATGAAGCAAAGTAGATTCCTTGGGCCTCATAAGGCTGGAGCAGGAGTGTAACTGCTTAGTTGCAATTAGTTTTACCAAAAGTTTTGATATATGTGGAATCTATAAGTTAAGAAATCTTATTTCTGATGATATACATAAATTCTTTTTTTTGGGGGTATGGTTAATAAGTTGATCTGAAAAGTGCTGATATTCAAGAGATAGACTTGCACTTACATAAAGTATAGTAACAGTAGCCAGCTAAGACTATAATAATCAATTGCTCGTATTCCAAAGCCTCTAGAGGTGAACAAACACAGAACAGAGCAAGAATTTGTCATTTGTTTGTTTCACTTTAAAACTCATGCATACTTAATTAAAAGACAAAAAGGATAGATGGCTGCATGCATGCATATCTTTTGATTGAGAGTCCTTAGTTGCATAGATCCTTCATGCATGAACTGCTTCACATGATGTATTTACATGGAGCAAACCGAATTAAGTTTAAGATGCTGTAGATGGATATCTTTCTTTCAAAATTAAGTATTTTGTCATTTCGTTTAAATATCTGAAATATCTTATGGTGATAGATATAAAAAAAAAAGTGCTTTTTTCTGGGGACACAGTTGAAGAAAATTGTTGATGCCTGCCACCCAATGGAGCTAGGAATGAGGGCTTCAGAGTGTGGGAGGGGGCTCTGGGCTGGAGCAGGTGGTTGGATTGCGGGAGGGGGTCAGGACTCTGGGCTGGGGGTTCAGGCTCTGGGGTGGGGCCAGGGATGAGGGGTTTTGGGTGCAGGGAGGGGTTCCAGGTTGGGGGGGGAGGGGTCAGGACAGGGGATTGGGGCACAGGGTTGGGAACTGGACTTACCTCTGGTGGCTCCCGGTCAGCAGTGCAACCGGGGTGCAGAGTCAGGCTTTCAGTCTGTCCTGGCACCATGGACTGCGCTGGGCCCCGGAAGCGGCCAGCATCAGGTCTGGCTCCTAGGCAAAGGCGCACAAGTAGCTTCAAGCGACTCTCGCCTGCGGGCACCGCTTCCCCTCCCTCCCCCAGTTTCCATTGGCCAGTTCCCGGAGTGTGGAGCTGGTGCTCGGGACAGGGGCAGCGTGCGGAGCCCCGTCGCCTCCCTGCCTAGAATCCGGACTCGCTGATGACCGCTTCCGGGGCGCAGCACGGTGGCAGAATAGGTAGGCACTAGTCTGCTTTAGCTGGACAGCACCGCCAACGGGAATTTTAACATCCTGATCAGCGGTGCTGACCAGAGCAACCCCAGGGCCTGACTTGCCACGACCCAGTACTGGATCACAATCCGAACTTTGAAAAACGCTGGCCTAGTGGACACGCAGCATATACCAGCAAAAGGAGTTACTTTGTGTGTGCAGTTAAACCACCTCCGTGAGCATCATAAGATATACCAGCAAAAGGACTCTCTTTCTGGTATAACTTGCATCTGTACAGGGGATTTTGCTGGCATAGCTGTCAGAGGTGTGATATTTTTTTTTTCTCCTCACATTCTTAAGCGATATAATGATGTCAGCAAAATTTTGTGATATACTCCTGGCCTGAGTGCTCTCATAAGGATATCCAAAAACAGTACTGAGAATCCCCTTCTGTTTTAAGGCTACCACAAACACACTGGTGAATAAGCATGTTTGGGAGATCATACCATGCTAATGGTGACAGCATGAAGATGGGATAGTTATCATGTTTGGTCAAATTCAAATACTTATGTATGGTGATCGAAATCTGTGGCCATGTTAAATAAGGAAATGTATGTCATGGGTTTTTTGTTTTTGTTACTGTGCAACAGAATTTATCAAGTATTAACTCCTTAATCTCAGCCACCTATATGGTTAGGACAGAGCTCAAAGTGGATAAATTACATATTTTTATGTATGTTGATCATCCTATATTCAGTGTGAAGTTATTCTGAGCGCACCATGAGATGAGCTGTGGAATGATAGATGTCTGAAATGTTAAGGACTGGAAGATTCTGAGCCACTGTATGTTACATTTTAAAACTTCTAATTCTGAAGTTGATAGAAAGTGTAATAATACTATATCTTACTTCAGTCTACAGTTGTAAAACGCTGCTCGCTGGAAAGGGAACAAAGCCAAAGTAGTGCTCCTTCTGACATTGTATTACAATGTTGATATTCTACAGTTTTTTTTTTAAATTTTTTGTTTGTTTTTTGTGGTCAGATTGCTTATTAAAATTATTTGGAGAAAGTTCGAACACATTTTGGGAAATAAAGAGTACAGAGCTGGAATTACAGATTTGTAAAATATTTGGGTGTTGGTTTTATGTAATAGTAAAAAGAAAATGACAGTATGAAGGGTTGGACTGTGCCTTCTGTGTGATTGTTTCTGACATAGTATTTAACTGCTAATTTTATTAAATGTTCACTGCACCTGTTTTAAGAGGGTAACTGTTGTGCTATATTATGAACAAGATCTAATGTTGCTTCTTCAATTTTTGTAAATCATTTGTTCTTTGAATGATTGTCCACAAGTATTCCGCTTCTTGTACACATCTGCATGAGATTAGAGTCTTTTGAGTAACAGTTTATTTTGGTGCCATGCTGCACCTGCAAGCCCTCTGGTCACCCTGAAGCTGAGGGTAAAACAATAGTGCGGCCACAACCACTCTCCAGTTCTTTCTTACTGCTCATAGCTGTGATACAGAACACCTATAGTGTCTGCATCTCTGTATGCTGTACAGTTTTTCTTTCAAGGTAGATACAGTTTAATTCTTTTAGTCCATTGACTTAAAAAAATGGATTTTAGGGTCTTTGAGTCCATGTGCTGCTTTTGTCACCCGGACCTGCCTGTCCATGGTGGAGACAAATCCCCTGGATTAAAGATCTTCCTCTCTTTCAGTGGAAAAATCCCCATCAATGATGGAGACTCCAGGTGCCTCTTCTGTCTGGGGCAAGTACACATATCATGAAAGTGCTCTATAGCTGCTTTTCAAAAAGAACCCAGAGTCCATGTGTCTTGACTCAAACTTTTCTTCCTCAAGAGCTCAATGAGGGTTTTCTTGGCACTGGAAGGCAAGAAGACTGGTCTTTACCAGACCACCTCTCAGAGCTCCCCAGTAAGCCATCTGTCTGTCTGCTGTGGCTTCCAGAGCCCATTTGGGGTTGAGGAAGTTCCATTTCTGTGCTATGGAGTTGGTCAGTACCTCCTTCATCTCTTCAGCCCAAGCCTCTGATGAGAGAGGATGGAAGGAGCATCACTCTTGAGGTGGCTAGAAAAGGAGATCCTCCTTCTCTGGATCTGAGCAGATCCAGCCTAGGAGGCAGTTTGAGGCCCAGATCAGGTCCTACTGATGCCTCAGCACCAAGCAACCATTGACCAGCCTCTGCGGATGTTCCAGAACCTGACAGTATATTTGGTACTGGCGACCGAGGATCAAAGTGCTTGGCGCTGAAACAATCAGCACAGAGACACTCTGCACTGAAACCAACAGTATAGAAGTGCTCTTTGGACCTCCTGGCACCAACACGGTAGCCCCGGCACCAGAAAAGTGTGATCTGACTGATAGTTTTCCTTCAATACTGAAAACCTTGGCACTGACTTCTGCCCTGTGCTCTGTGGTACCAACCATTCTTCCTGAAACTTTGCCCCGGAGCCTCTTTGTGGTACCAATGTGGTTCATGGTACCAGTAGATTTAGTATAGGACCAACCTGCTGTTCTATTGCTGTCCTCCACTAAGAAACTTTCTACACTGGTTTCAGTACAGGTTACTTTCATATTCTCGAGACATCTACACCACCTATGGAGGGTGGTAAATCCTTGCTTTCTCGTCTGCCTCAGAGGACCAGTGTGAAACGTCTGCCTTAGTCCCTAGACCCATACAACTCTAGGTTGTCTGAAACGGTATTCAGAGACTGTCTCTGTAGTCCCTCCTGTTGGAACAACCATGAGCAATACCCTGCATGGTACCTATCATGGTCTGAACCTCACTTTTCCAGAATTCCATGCAGTCAAGCCCCTTCTGGGCCCCGGGGCGGGGAGTATGCTCTACTGACAGGGTTCCCACTGCCTCTCTGACAACTAGAGCAAGGCCCTCGTAGACCTCAAGATGGTCACGGTACTCAGCTGGAACCTCATGTACTTGATACAGAGAGCGAATAGAAGGACTTTCAGGAAACTGAAAGTCAACCTGCCCAACAGCAATCTCATCCTCTTCACCTAATGAAGCAGTGGCCATGATAGTTCTAAACCAGCCTGTAGATTACTGGATCTTTGAGAAACTTCCAGGAGGATGGCTGACACTCTGGAAACCCCAGTTGAGACTATGCGACTACTTCTCATAGACTACAAGGCCAGAAGGGACCATCAGGATCATCTAGTCTGACCATCTGGACATTGCAGGCTACAAAACCTCACCAACCCATTCCTGTAATAGACCCATAACCTTTGGCTGAGTTACTGAAGTCCTCAGATCATGCTTGTAAAATTTTAAGTTACAGAGAATCCACCGTTTACACTAGTTTAAACATGCAAGTGCCCCATGCTGCAGAAGAAGGAGAAACCCCCCTGGGTTCCTTGCACTAACTTCTTGACATCCTGCACTTGTTGGCCCCTGGTAGATTGGCAGTACAATCGTGTATGGTCATTAATGGACTCCAGTATGCAAGATCTCTTTCACAGATGTGGGTGCCTGACTTCAGAGCTGTTTGCATCCAACCAGAATGTCAGATGCTCTAGAGCGGGAGCCAGTCCTAGCTCTCTGCCTTTCTGATTCCATGGGCACGGGATTGATGTATGCCTACCCTCCAATTCCCCTGATACCCAGAGTCCTCAGTAAAATCACAGAAGACACAGTTCAAATGATGATGCTAGCCTAGCACTGGAGTGGCCCAGATAGTTCTAGTTCTCAGACTTCTTGAACTTGTCAATATGGCCTCGACCATGCTCTCACATACCCGGACATTAGCATGCAATTGCAGGGATAAATCCTGCACCTAGAGATATCTCTCCATCTCACAGTCTGGATGCTAGCTAGATGATATCCACTGACAGATTTTGCTATTTAGCGGTTCAAAACATCCTGATTTTCAGCAGAAAGGACTCCACCAGACTGAACTATACTGCTAATTGGAAGAGATTCTCTATCTGGTCCTTGGAGAATTGCCTCTCCCTGGGATGCACCTCTGTCTGCCATCCTGGACTGTCTGCTTGCTTTAAAGTATTTGGGCCTTTTCATTAGCTCCATAAAGTGCTTCTCTTGGTGATCTCTGTTCACCATCCCCCAGTGGAAGGTCACACTGTTTGTTTTTTCTCAGTGACTAGATTTCTCAAGGTCTCATTCATGTCTGTCAAAGAGGCCCTCCACCCTTCTGGGACCTCACCATTGTTCTAACAGGTTTAATGGGAGGGGACCCCCTTTTGAATCTTTGATGACTTGCTCTTTGTAACGCCTCTCTGTGAAGACTGCATTCCTACTGGCCATAACCTCAGCCAGAAGGATAGGAGAGATTGAAGTCCTTATTATGGTCAGGCCAGTTTATAGAGGTTTCCATGGTTGCAAAATGACTTAAAGACCTCAGTGAATGACTTCAGTCTTAATCGAATAATCCACCTACCAATCTTCCCTAAGCATCACTCCATTTGAGGAGAAGCTATAATTCACACTTTGGATATTGTCAGGGTTTTTTCCTACTGTCTAGAAAAAAGTCCTTCAGAAATTCTTCTAGATTGTTCCTCATGTTTGCTGACAGGATGAAAGGTCGGTCAGTCTCCATTCAGACTGTCAGAATAAATCTTGGATTATATTGAAATGTGCTATGTGGTGGGACACTTAGATCCATCTGGACAAGTTAGAACTGATTCCGTCAGGGCTCAGGAGACCTCGGTTTTCTCTCTGTGCATGTCCCTACCTCAGAGGTTTGTAAGACAGCTACCTGGAGTTCAGTCTATATCTTTTACTCAGCACTATCTCTTAGTAGAGGGCTCCAGGTTAGACACCTATCAGTAGACTCCCAAGTATCCACCTCCAGGGTACGAGTTACTGTTGCTTTTGAGGGGAATGCAGAAGTGGAATGCATGTGGACTATCACTCGAAAAATGGTTGCTTTATAGTGATTGGTTGTTCTTCGAGTGCTTGCTCATATCGAGTCCAATTAGATGTGTGCGCGCCGCGTGCGCGATCGTCAGAAAATTTTTACCCCAGCAACACTCGGTGGGTCGGCTGAGGTGCCCCCTGGAGTGGCGCCTTCATGGCGCCGGATATATTCCCCAGCCGACCCAGCGCTCCCTCAGTTCCTCCTTACCGCCCATGATGGTTGTTAGAACTGTGGGGTGCAGTGTAGCTGATCTTCACTCTCTCTAGCCTTCTCTCTTAGTATCTGTTAATAGTTGTAATTAGTTGTTAATAGTTAGTGTAGTTAGATTAGTGTACTTAGTAGGGTGGAGTGGGGTCTTCTCCCCTCTCCTCTGTCCTGGAACTGCGGCTCATGCCGAGGTCTCTCGGCTTGATTGAAGCTGATGCCAACGGGAGACCCCCATGACTCTTGCCTAAGGTGTCTGGGGGAATCCCACCAAGCAGACAAGTGCTGCATTTGCAAAGCCTTCAAGCAGAGGACCAACTGTAAACTCAAGCAACTCCTTATGGAGGTGGCACTTAGCTCGGTCCCTTCCTCCGCGCACCGGGACTCGGCGTCATCTTCGGTGCGGAGTGCCCCTGCGGCACCGACTGGTCCAGCATGGCGTTCAGACTCTGCTGAAGACTCATGGCGTCGGGGCCCCCCCCGGCACCTCCACCACCGAGGCGCTGGTCCCTTTCTCTGGGCCAGAAGAAGCAGCAGCCCAAGCAGGTGACGACTGCTTCTTCTTTGTCGGTTTGACAGCCACTGATGCTTCCTGCATCGCAGCCAGAGCCACGTCCATTGCTGGAGCGCACAGGACAAGTAACAGCTCCTGCACCGTCGACTCCGCCTCCATGTTGTCACGCTCACAAGGTGGCCACCATGCCTAGGACCAGGGTGAGGACGGTGCAGGACAGTGGCTGGACGAAGGCCAGGACCCAGGCCAAGGACCTCCACAATGGTCTTTTTGGACCCCCTGGGCATACCATCAGGCCCAAAGGGTTCATTTAGGGCTTCCTGTTCCGCCCCTTTGGAGCCCTGAGTACTGAAGTCTACTCTGTCTCCCCCCCGGGGGGGTTCTGAGGGGACTGCTCCAGTGCCAACACAGGCCCACGCCCCTAGCGTGGTGGACCTTGGGCAACAAGTTCCTCCACGTGAGGACCCCACGGAGGATCCCTTAGTCCTGGGGGTATCTTCCTCGTCCTCGCCTGATGAGGCAGTGGCAGGGACTACGGTTTCGGGCCCTCCTCCTATGGACCTCCGCGCCTACCGGGAGCTGCTCTGCAGGGTGGCACACAATATAAACCTCCAGGGAGAGGAGGTGGTAGAGGTAGAGGACCTGTTGGTCGACGTTCTGTCTGCGGAGGTACCGTCCAGGGTGGCCCTCTCAGTTATATGGACTATACAGGCCAATGCCAAGACAATCTGGCAATCTCCAGCCTCTCTTCCACCTATGGGTGGAAAGGAAGTATTTTGTTCCCTCAAAGGAGTACGAGTACCTCTACTTGCACCCCCAACCATGTTCCCTTGTTGTGGCTTTGGTCAACGAGAAGGAATGGCATGGTCAGCAGGCCCCAGCGCCCAAATCAAAGGATGCTAGATGCCTAGACTTGTTTGGACATAAGGTGTATTTGGCTGGAGGCTTGCAGCTCAGGGTGGCCAACCAGCAGGCACTCCTGAGCAGATACGATTGCAATTCATGGCACTCTGTGGAGAAATTCAAAGAGTTGGTTCCACAGGAGTCCAGAGAGGAATTTGGAGCTCTAGTGGAGGAGGGCAAGAAGGTGGCCGGAACCTCCCTACAAGCCTCTCTGGACGCGGTGGACTCGGCTGCTAGGACCCTGGCCTCAGGCATAGCCATGCACCACATCTCATGACTGCAGGTCTCTGGCTTCCCACCAAAGTTGCAGCAGACCCTCCCCTTTGATGGCCAGGGCCTATTCTCAGACAAAATAGACTCAAGGCTGCAGAGTCTGAAGGACTCGAACTATTATGCGTTCTTTGGGAATGCATACCCCAGTAACGCAGAGGAGGCCCTTCAGACCACAGCCTCAGAGGTCCTACCCTGCCCCTTGGCCAAGATAGGACTTCTTTAGAAGACGCGGCCAAAGTGGTAGAAGACAACAAACTGGCTACCAAGCTGGCCAGGGCCCTCCCAAGCCATCGGCTGGGCCTAGCAGAACTTTTGAAGGTGCGCCCGAGGACTGAGCACCAGTCTCCATTCAGGATTGTTCCCTGCCTTTCCAAGATCATCTCTCCCATTTCCTCCGTGCATGGTCTCGCATAACATCAGACCGTTGGGTCCTTCGCATGGTGGAAAGGGGTTACTCTCTTCAATTTGCTTTCCCCCACCCTCCTACCCTGTCTCTCTTCAGGGACCCTTTTCACAAGCACCTCCTTCTACAGGAGGTCCAATCGCTCCTTGCTGTGGGGGCAATAGAGGAGGTTCCAAGAGAGTCAAAGGGCAGGGGTTTTTATTCCTGCTACTTCCTAATCCCCAAGGCCAAGGGCAGGCGTCAGCCCATCCTGGACCTACGCGGACTCAACAAATTCATGGTAAAGTTGAAGTTCCGCATGGTCTCTCTAGGGACCATTATTCCTTCCTTAGATCCCGGAGACTGGTACACCGCCCTCGACATGAAGGATGCATACTTCCATATTGTGATCTACCCAGCGCACAGACGCTTCCTTCACTTTGTGGTCAATCAACAGCACTTTCAATTCACCGTCTTTCCTTTTGGCCTATCTGCAGCCCCCAGGGTGTTTACCAAGTGCATGGCTGTTGTGGCTTCTTTCCTTCGTCGACAACGGATCCAAGTGTTCCCATACCTCGATGACTGGCTTATTCGGGGCCGCTCCAGGGATCAGGTGCAGTCTCATGTCCAGCTCACCATGAACATGTTCAATCGACTGGGCCTCCTGCTCAGTGTCACAAAATGTACTCTGATACCAACCGAGAGGATAGAATTCATAGGAGCAGTCTTAGACTCAGGCCTAGCCTGAGCACTTCTGCCGGAAGCATGCTTCCAATCCCTGGTGAACATCGTCCACAGCCTGCAAAATGTCCCAACCTCAACCGTGAAAACATGTCTATGCCTCCTGGGACGTATGGCCTCTTGCACATATGTGACCATGTATGCCAGGCTGTGGCTACGTCCACTCCAAGCCTGGCTATCAACAGTATACCGCCCAGCTTGAGCACGGTGGCTACCGTCCGCCAGGGATATTAGCCTCTCTAGACTGGTGGCTGAACCCCAAATCAGTGTGCGAAGGGGTGCCATTTCACGCCCCGCAGCCCTCCATACACAGGGGCTATGGTCGGGAGGAGAGTTATCCCTGCACATCAATGTACGGGAACTCAGCTGTGCACCTGGCGTGTCAGGCATTCTGAGAGCGCATTCCAGGCTGTTGTGTTGCAGTCCTCATGGAAAACACAACGGCCATGTTTTACATCAACAAGCAAGGGGGAGCCCGGTCATCCCCCCTCTGTCAGGAGGCCACTCATCTGTGGGAATTCTGTATAGCCCACTTGATCCATCTGGTGGCGTTGTTTCTCCCAGGAGTCCAGAACACCTTAACAGACCACCTCAGCAGATCATTTCAGACTCAAGAGTGGTCGGTTTGCCCGGACATCATTCACTCTGTCTTCCTGAAGTGGGGCTTCCCCCTGACAGAGCTATTCGCCTCTCGCGAGAATCGGAAATGCCAAGTGTTCTGCTCTCTACAAGGACACTCTCCAGGTTCCCTGTCAGACGCCTTCCTCATACAGTGGAAGGATCACCTGTGCTACGCCTTCGCTCCATTCCCGCTAGTCCACAGGGTGCTGGTCAAGCTGTGCAGGGACAGAGCCTGTCTGATTTTGGTCATCCCAGCGGGGCACAGGCAGCACTGGTATACCACTCTCCTAGAGTTGTCGGTGGATACTCCAATTCCACTCCTTCTGTGGCCAGACCTGATCACTCAGGACCACCGACAACTCTGTCATCCCGACCTGCAATCTCTTCACCTCACAGCATGGATGCTGCATGGCTAACTCAATCTGAGCTGTGCTGCTCTTGCTTGGTACAGCAGGTAGCAAGAAGCCCTCTACCAGGTCCACATACTTAGCTAAGTGGAAGCTTTTTTCCTGCTGGTGCGCTCACTCATACGGCCCAGCTACAGGCGTCAGTACCTATCATCTTGGACTACCTCCTGTCCTTAAAACAGCAGGGCTTGGCAATATCATCCATCAGAGTGCAGCTGGCAGCTATTTCGGCTTTCCACCCGGGCGAAAACGGGCGTTCGGTCTTCTCCAATTCCATGGTCAGCAGATTTCTCAAGGGGTTGGAGCGCCTGTTCCCACGAATTCGACAACCGGTCCCTACGTGGGATCTTAACCGTGTCCTCCCCAAACTCATGGCCACCTGCTCGCTCCTGTACGTTTCCTGGAAGACAGCCTTCCTCGTAGCTATCACTTCGGCGAGGTGTGTCTCTGAGCTCTGGGCACTCACATCAGAACCGCTGTATACGGTGTTCCATAAGGACAAGGTACAGCTGTGGCCCCACCCGGCCTTCCTCCTTAAGGTGGTGTCCTGGTTGAGATGGAAGGCAGACGTCTTCCTCCCTGTCTTCTACCCGAAGCCGCATGCCTCTGGACGGGAACAACAGCTGCACTCCCTGGACGTTCACAGGGCCCTCGCCTTCTACATTGAATGAACGAAACCTTTCAGGAAAACATTGCAGCTGTTTGTTGCTGTGGCAGACCGGATGAAGGGCCTTCTGGTCTCCTCCCAGCGCATCACATCATGCATTCGTGCGTGCTATGACTTGACTGGTGTCCTGACTACGCACCTTACAGCCCACTCCATGCGGGCTCAGGCTTCATCTTCTGCTTTTCTGGCACATGTACCCATACAGTAGATATGAAGGGCAGCGACTTGGTCTTCGGTGCATACCTTCGCCGCCCACTATGCGATAATTCAGCAGTCCAGGGGTGATGCCGCATTTGGTTCAGCGGTCCTTCACTCCGCGACATCTCACACCGACCCCACCGCCTAGGTAAGGCTTGGGAGTCACCTAATTGGAATAGATATGAGCAAGCACTGGAAGAAGAAAAGACGGTTCTTCGAGATGTGTTGCTCATATCCATTCCAAACCCGCTCTCCTTACCCTCTGTTGGAGTAGCTGGCAAGAAGGAACTGAGGGGGCGCTGGGTCGGCTGGGGCATATATCTGGTGCCATGAAGGCGCCACTCCAGGGGGTGCCTCAGCTGACCCACCGAGTGTTGCTGGGGTAAAAATCTTCCGATGATCATGCGTGCGGCACGCACACACCTAATTGGAATGGATATGAGCAACACATCTCGAAGAACAACAATTACAAAGGTGAGTCACCGTCTTTTCTCTGAGACTTGTCCACATGTATTCTACAGCCTATCCTTTCCCTGATACTGGATTCTGTTTTTTGTGAAGGAACTGGAGAATGGTTGCAGCAGCCCTACCAAATTCATGGTCATGAAAAGCGGGTCACGAACTGTGAAATCTGATCTTCTCTGTGAAATGTGCCTCTGTGAAATGTGCCTCTGTGAGGGCAGTCCAACTGCAGCTCCTATCATGCGCTGGGCTCCAGCTGCTAGTCCTGATGGGGCTTGGGAGGGACAGGACATCCTTTTCTCCTGTAGGGACCATTGCTGGGTTTGGGTCAAACCCATCTCTGGGAATCTCCCCGGCTACAGGAAGCTCTGCCCCCTGCTCTGTTTATTGCTCTCATCACTCCCCAGCTGCGGGGGGAGGGATCACTGTATGGGGAGAAGCCATGGAGCTCCTTGCAGCTGGGACAGGTTCCTGGAGATGAGTCTGACCAGTTCTGTTTTGTCTTGATTCTGGTTGGTGGCTTATGTATGTTCCAGTCTAAATATATTGGAGTAATCTTTTTGTAACTTTTCTACATATCTTGTACTGGTATTGCTTGTACTTATTTGCTGTACAGACATGTCTAGACATGGTAGAGGTTTCTTAAAGGAAGATGTCAAGAAGATAGTCCACCTTGGGTGAAAGGTATGCCTATTGACAATGTTAGTTATATGTAGCTAATGAACAAGCATTGTGTCAGGATCCTGGCTGTCGGGGTGTGGGCTGAGGCTGGGGCCTGAGTTGGAGGGGACCTAAGAATGTGGTCCGAGTTCAGTCTAGAGGGCCAAGACCTGAAGCAGCAGTCTGTACCAGTGTAATGCTGTAGGTAAGTTGGAGTTGAGGTCAATGAGTTGTACCAAGTCAGAGCCAAATGAGTCAGCTGAAGTAGGATTAGTGGAACAGAGGCAAGGTGAGATGTCGGGAGGGAGGCAAGGTGACTGGGGATCTGGAACTAAGAGCATGGTAGGTATTGGGAGTGCACAGCAGGTCTGTTTGCAGTAGCAAACCAGGGATCCACAGATAGCCTCTGGGTGTTTTCCCTTGGTCCAGATATGCTATTTAAGGCCTATCAAGGAACATGGTAGACTCTGCCAGTCTTCACCTCTGTGGGCAGGACATTCTGTGATATTTGAACCCGTAGGGCTCGTAGGCTGTTGTTCCTCACTTTGCCAGAGCTGTTGGGTGCTGGTGTGAACACACTGACGGATCCTCACATGTTGTGGGTGAAATATAATTTTTTTCTTGGGATAGACTAATGGTCTTACTTGAATAGAGGCCAGGAAGGAAATCTCAGTCTCTTGGTGGTGGTGGACAGAATGCAGTCAGATATGAATTGAACACAGTGGCCTGTTCCAGGGCAACAGTAGTTATGAAGAGTTGCACATCATGACGGAAGAGGAAGCCTAGCTGAAAGTGGAATTCTGTCTTTCAGGAATCTAGTTGTAGTCTACTCAACAAATGAGAACCTTGACTTCAAAACTAGATGTGTACTATAATCTTTGAATTTTGGGTTAGAGTTTTAAAAACCTTTATGCCTGACGTTAGACTCCTAAATCTGTATTTAAATACTTGAATAAAAGTTGCTTGATCTATTCGAAGGTACTGGGCACCGGTTGCTCCTCATGACACCAAGACACTGAAGTCCAAAATTTTCAGACTTTAGTGTCTTGGTGTCATGGGGAGCCACTGGTCTTCCCCCCCATCATTGTAGCAAGTGTTTATGGCACTACAGTGGCAAAGCTGCAGTACTTCAGTTGTGCAGCTGTTGTGCCTGTGATGTAAATAAGCCCTAGGTTTTCATCTAAGAGGAAGTAGATGCCCACTAAATTTTTAAAATAGGATTTTTCCTCAACCATAGATCAGCACAGAAACTAACTTACTTTTTTCCTAGATAGGAAAGGATTTAAAACAGAAGGCATTATTGGCAGCCCCTATTTTCTGTTTGTCTCCTATGAGAGAACAATTTTGTTGGGTTTCTTGAGGGACTCAGACCTTTCCTAGTGGGTACCTAGCCTTTTCTTTTCATCCCTGGGGATTGCCTTTTCTTTCCTTGTGGCATGCAGTGGAGTTATGTCAGACAAATGAGTCTTAGAAATACATATAACTAATATGACAGGTTTCAGAGTAGCAGCCGTGTTAGTCTGTATGCGCAAAAAGAAAAGGAGTACTTGTGGCACCTTAGAAACTAGCAAATTTATTTGAGCATAGGCTTTTGTGAGCTACATCTCACTTCATCATATGTGTCCAGATGGTATTTTCTGTTCAGTTTACTCTGTGCTGCCATACCCAGTCCTTTTTCCTGTTCCTTTTTTGGGGGATCCCTTTTTTAAGAGTCTCTAAGGTGCCACAAGTACTCCTCTTCTTTCTTAAGAAGGAAAGAGAAGCCTCTGTCTTCTAAATGTGAGCAATATAGAATCTGCACCAGCATCATAAGAAGGCATTTTATTCCCCCTCCTCATTTCTAGGAACGATTTTTTCTATATCTAGAGTTAAATGAAGGTTCACATAATCCTTTCTGAAAGCTAAGAGACTGGTTTGTGCCTTTCAACCCAGCGGTGTTATATTTTCATATATTTATTGGCCAGCAAAAATACCTTTAGTTCGGAATTACCAGTACAAAGTGGTTACTTTTGGTGCTTTTACAGCTCCCAAATTCTTCATTAAATGTCTAGGTGTAATGTCTGTACACTTAAGATGTTGAGGTATCTACATCTGTCATTACGTGAATCACTGGTTGAAAGGTGAATGAGAGCACATCTTCGGGGAATTCATTGTGTCCTATAGATAGTGGATGTAGTTCCAGGGTTTGGGTTTGAGGAGAAACTGAGAAAAGCCTTCTTTTTGCATAAACTTAGACTGTGGTGTTTATAGGGGCTGTTCTGGAATCTGCCAGAGAGACACATGTCAAGGGATGCAGAAATCTGTGCCTGTGAAGGACTTCATTGAAAGCCATATGGATCATTCGATTTTTGAGATTTACATGGCTTCTTGCATTTAAGTGATATTGTTTATTAGACTCAGGGTGGAAGCTCTGGCAGTGTACTTCTTGGGCAGTATATCAAAATCAAGAGGACAATATACAGTCCACTTTTACTGTGCTTTGAACTATCCAAGGTTCTCTACTGGGGTGGATAGTACCAGAAAAAAAAATTCAGAAAGTACCATTCAGTCCTCCTTCATCAATTGTAGCTGTGACAGATGCCTTGGTCATAGGTTGGAAAGAACTCAATGAACAATCCTGGGTCTCTTAAAAACCATAGTCAAAACTTCATATAAATGACTTAAGAGCTGAGAACAGTTCAATTTTCATTCTTTCATTTTGAGCTTTTCTATCTCCAAATCACGTATTGGTGGATAAGTCTTGATGGGCACCACTATGAACTCATATTATATAAGATGGCAGGGTTGCATTCATTCTTTTCTGTCTTACGAGAACATTGTGTGGTTTTGTGAATGGTTGTCAGATATCAAGTCATATCTCTGACCCTTCATTTTCTATCAACAGATTTAGAAGTCAGAAACTACATTGTTTTACACAAATAATCTTTACAAGACATTAGTCAGTCAGTCAGACATTTTGTCACAAAGGAGAGAGACGCATGCCTTCAGTTTTGCTTTAGAGGTGCAAAAATTCTAGTTCCTTGATAGATGTTTTCTTCTATACGGAAGTAAGTTGATATGCACCTGCCTTTGGCACACCTGCAACCAAGGGTCCTTTAAGAAAAGAGAGGACAAAGTTCATGTGATATTAATAGGTAAAGATACAGTTATATCATGGTGGTCACCACTTCTCATGGAACCCATGCATTTGTCTCTTTATTTCATCTCGGCCATGAAAGGTCGCAGAACTGTGAATGTTGCCATTTATATAGACCCTGCTGCTGCACATTAGCAGTTCATTAGTTTGTTTTGATCAGTCGCATAGTTTGCTTTGATTTAGTCCCGTTGCAAAGGGGGCTATGTCAAAGTGAACTAATGAACTGCTGTTCCTCAACAGCATGGTCCAGAAGGTTGCCATCATCATAGCGTGAAATTATCTTTTTTTTTTTTAACTATGCTTGTGCTGTGAATTAAATATAATTTTACTGTGACAAAATCGTATCCAGGCTAATAAGTTTTTCTTGGCGGGTTGCTTCTTACTTCCATTCCTTGCATTGAAACCTAATCCATTATCTGTACTCTGGACCTCCTGTCTCAAGGCCAGAATCCAGTTTTTCATCTGAATCTAAATTCTCTTGGGCTGGTCGGTTGGGGTTTGGCATGTTGCTGATTTCTGATTTTGACTGTTCCCAAGAAGTTCAACAGATCCTTCAAGAAGTTCAAGAGGCCCCTCTCACTCTTAAGAGAATGCTGCTAATCTCTTGAACAGCCAAAGAATTGAGACTTGTGGGACATCTTTTTATCCTCTCTGAGGGCCCTAGAAGGAAAATAAAGAAAGGTTTTGGTGGTGAAGTCGTGCATCGTCCAAATCAATTCTTTCCAAGTGGATAAAGTGTCAAGTCTGAAAGCTTGCCTCTCTGCAGACAAAGTCCACTGCACTGGAAAGTTAACTGTCATGGGCTGAGAAGGTGTATTCATTGCTATTGGAGATGTATAATCCAAGCTTCCTGGGTTACCTATTCTACACTATTTATTTTCTCTGAACACCACAGATTTATGTTCAGTTATCAACTAGCATATATTATTCAGTAACTGTGTGTTACAGGCAGTCTTCTTAAGTTTGGCACTACACTGATTTGGGAGGTCCCAAGTGATTGGGATTGGCATAGATGGAAGAGAAGAAAATTCTCCTTACCTCTGTTTTCATTGAGATCTCTGATGCTGGTCTAGATCTCCTCCTCTTTGCTGCCTCTTTGAGGATAAACTCTTGTTTTAATACAAAGATTTTTTTGTGGGATGGGGAATGTTTGTGAGCAAGTTTCATGCTAGTGTTTCAGGATCTCAGGTTTGTGAGATTTGTATTTTACTTAGTATATTACATTTTTAGAAGATACAACCGAGTTCTAGTAACAGTTCTAGTAATGTTAGTTAGGCTGCAATATTTAGATTCTATATTAAACAAGTTGATTGGGGACTATGGCTCCTTTATGCTACAAATATAACCATGTTGCAGACACATTTACAATGTCATTGTCTCCTGACCTGGTTATAATATGGCTAATGTTCTATTTGTATCACAAACTGAAATTGTGTTGCAACTGGGTCCCATGACACAGTTATTTGTAATGTAGATGAGATATTTATTAGAGCAGAGCTAACCCTGCAGGCTTCAATTCTTGTTAAGTTTTCATATTGAACTTGTGAGGTTCAGTTCACAGGTTAGTAAGTTTAACTCTAAAGAGTTGCATAGTTGTTTTGTACTTAGTCCCACATAATCCCTTCAATGCCCTTCAAACAAGCTTTTGAGCCCCCTTCATTACATTAGAGGTCCCTCCTCTGCCTAAAAACCCTCTTGCTATGGCACTGGGTCCAGGAGGCTCCTCTGTGTCTACCTTATCTTTTAGCCACCCTGAAAGGGGTGGTAGAATGTTTGTTTTCACCCCTGCTCTTCTCCCTTCAAATCAGGTATCTTGGTAAAGATCTCAGTTTCATATCTCTGAAAGAATCTTATGGTGGACAGGATGTACCTATTTCTCTTCTCCCCTTCTCCCACAGTAGTGCAGCAGAAGCAGCAAACAGGCTGCTCTGAGTAACTTGCTTTGGGCGGCAGGGAGCAGGTATACAATGCCCTATTAAAAACTGGGGAGACACACACACACACACACACTCTCTCTCTCTCTCCCTTCTCTACAAAATTGTGGGTGGAAAGGGAGATGAGAATTGTTGGGCTTATTCGTGAAAAGGGGGAACAGATGGAGATAGGTCAGTACAGAGTGGGTCACAAAGCTAAACGTGAGTCTCAGCCCAGGTTTCTGAAATTCTTGTCACCAGGGGCTGAGGTTTAAAGAAGCAGGGAATCTTAAATCTAGGGTAAGTTTAAGATTTGTTGTAAACAATTTGCACAGCTCTAAAACTTATAAACTATCATTTCCAGAAAATCACAGTCGTGAGTAAAGGAATTTCAACAATTTCTGGAGTACAGACTGCTTTGATTGTAGACCAGAAACATGAGAACATATAGATGTCGAGATATACAAAGTATAATACTTGGAAAATAAAAAATTGTGTGTATTATATATATATATATAGTTAAGTAATATACCCTTTTTTAATGTTGTGTTGTATTTAAAGAATCTTAGTACTGCTTTGGGCAAATAAACATTCACAAACTAAGTTTTACTACTTCAGATTTCAGTTTGCGTTCTCTCTAATGAGAAGGTAAATCAAGTAGATAGGAAACAGTGCAATTTATTAACTGGGATGAGGTTGTTTAATGCTTTCACAAAGTCTGAGTGTAGAGTATCAGGAACTAAAAGTTGAACGGAGACACTTCTGATTTGGGTTAAATACCACTGCCAAAATATGTAATTTTGTTAAAGAAATACCTGGCTGCTTCTTTTCAAGTGCACTGATTTTATGAAAATAGGAAAAAAATTATTTTAAATAGTTTTAAGTATGGTTTTGGTAGATACACAGGAGAGGTGTGTGTAAATAGTCTGAAATTTTTTTAAGTCTGTTCCAGTTTTATTTGTTTAAAAGCACATATATTCACGAAACTCAAATAAATTGCTCTAATCTTTACACACCTATTCTTTTGTTTGATTGAAGTCAACTAAGGCCTTGTCTGCACTAGAAAGGGTTTGCTGATACGAGTTACGTCTCTAATAGGAGGATTTGCAGCAGGGTGGATTTAATTTAACCATGGATTTCTACATAAAGGTGCACTCTTGTTGGTTGTTATAACCTTAATACATATTCTTCACAACTCAGAGATAGATGTAGGTTTCGTTTTTAGAAGGTACACACTATACATTTTTAAAGTGATTTATTTTGAAAATTTTCAGATTAGTTTTACAGCTATATCAGAAAATGAATGAACGATTGGTTATTTCATTTACCAAAGGTAATTGAAACAGATATTTATGAAGTCATTGGGAGGTGAACTATCTCCAATTCAACAGGATAATCATTAATATTTGGAGGATTTTCTTGCCATGCTGTATTAGGAGGAGAGCATCACCAGATAGACATTTAAATTGTTTTATTTAACTAAAACAACAACATTATGTATTCTGGATTTTTTTCTTCAACAGCAAACATATAATATTTTAACAAAACAAGTGTATGAATTTTTGAATTTAGTTAAACATTTAAGGTTTTTAAACTCAGGTTTGTTTTTGTGAAAAATTTTTTTTAACTAAAATAGTTAGTTAAAATATTTAAATAAAAAGACAACAAAAATTAAATCAACTGTCAGCCAGGTCCACATGAGAAACTTAAAATATTGGCTTCTGCTGCTAACTCGGTTATCTTCACTGTCATTTTCCTGTTTGTTCATAATCTGGAAAAGAAAAACAAGCTTTCTTGCTTTTTCAGGTAGCAAATGATTTCTCAGTTTTGAATGAATTAGTCCAAAGGAAGAAAATATTCTTTCTACACTGGCAGAAGAAGCTACTGCTGTTAAAAGTGAGATTATCACTTCAACAGTCTCAGAATCCAAGTGCTTAAGGGACTTCCACCGGTTCACTGGGTTTGATTTTCTTTAAAACATCATCAGCAAACATATATTTCTTGAATGGTTCACGCTTAGCTCTGAAGTTTATTATAGTTGGCTTTATGGAGGGATGATTGCTGGATGTCCATGTCACAGCCGACTCCTCTTCACCAGTTAAAGTTTGACCCTGGTACCGAGTATTGAGAATATTTGGAAAAAAAAGAGCTGGAGATAGTGCTTGTCCTGTTTATTTTTTTTAATGCTTGTAATTTAACTGTCATTGACTATTTCTCTTTTTAAGATCTCACTCAGTTCCTTGCAAATTTCAACAGTGTCAGCAATAAAACAGCTATTTCACTGCATTTTGTTCAAGCTACAGAAATAGACTTCAGGGTACTCAGCATGTGTTCAACATTTCTCTTATGCCCAGTGTTGAGAACTTTGGCAGTGACAGTGCTATCTATATTTTTCACGATTTTGTTCTCAAACTGTCGTCAGATTAGGCCAGTTCTTGATCTAGTGCTCAAAACAGTCCACTACTGTGTTCCATTGCATGTCTTGTGGGAGAGTTAGCTTGGTTCCTCCCACTTTTTTCAGAGCAGCTGCTGCAAAGTGGTTGCTATGGAAGTATTTTGCAATTTCAACAACATTAGCCTTTGTTTCTGGAAAACTGAAGTCTTTGGTTAGGAGGTGCATCAAATGAGTACTGCAACGTATGTTGTTAGCTTGGGACTCTCTTCTAAATAATTTCTTCTCATCTTGGATACATTTGCAACATAGTCTGTGACCAAGTTTCGTACTAGACATTTAATTATTTTTCACAGTTTGTTATAGCTTTTACTATACTGTTTATACTGTACTACTATTTGCCTGCAACATCTGCTTTTGGGTGGACTGTATCCTGGTCTTATGACTGAACCATGTTAATGAAGTGTGGGTTCTCAATCCTATAGAAAGGGGAGTTTGTTGATTAAACAAACCAGGCAATTTTTTCATCAATTACCTCTTTTTGTAATCTGTTGGTTCTTATCACAAACTTATCTATGGTGGCTTCTGGATGATGGAGAGTTTTTTTATTTTCTTTTTGCTAAAGGTGATATACTGTGACTGTGTGATGTACATGATGTGACTGAAACACTATCATTGACAGATAACTCTGAAACTATAGAAAATGATGGTGATCTTGAAGGTTGATAGTCTTCAGAATCTTGTATGTTGAGGATGGATTCTCCTAAACAAAATAAGTCAGTGCAGTTATTTAATTATTATTACCATAGTGCTCATTTAGTATTATTCATTGACACTCAGTACTACTTTAAAGGTGAAATTGTAAAAGGAAGATCTGCCTATATCAGCTATTTTTTTTTATCACAACTGCATCTAAAATGATTGTACCATAAAGTAACGACTGTATTTTTTGTTCAAACATGAGAATGCAAGAATAGTCCAGAAGGAAGACAGACAGTCCTTAAGAAAAGTATGGAATAAAAAAGTTTAGCAACCTGAAGATCCTGCGTGTTCAGACATGTTCCTTTCATAATCTTCAATGCAGCTTCCTCCTGAGAGGGAACACTTCTCATGATATTGTTTCATTGAGGCAACCAGGCCTTGCATTTCTTTGTTGCACTGTTTGCATTTTGCATGCATGCCTTACCCACAGGTAGAGGAACTTCTTTAAAATATTCCCAAACTGGGTCTCTTTTACAGTCTCCTACCATTATAGGTTTTCCCTTCTAGTGAGAGAATAGTATGGTAGATCTCAAATCAGAAAGGCCTCAAGACTTCTGGAATATGCTGCTCAAACAGTTCCACTTTTGTTTCTACTGCTGGTTCATCCCTTCTCACATTTATCTCCAGACGTCTCCTTGTCCAGATCTATTCCTCCCCTGACAATCTTCTGTTCATTGAACTTTTTGAAACTTTGCACTTTTAGAGAGAGGTAAGGGGTTGACTTTGTGTATACAAATTTGCAGAGGGACACCTCTATATATTATTGGTTTAAAAACATTTTTGCTGTTAACAAGCACGTTATCTCTGGAGACACAAATCCACAGTTTGTGAACTGCAAAACTAAACATTTCTGATGGTATTTTCTAGACTGAGCCCTATTTGGTAGATAGAAAGATTATCCTAAATAATCTATACAGAAGCCCCTGGAACTCTATAAGATTGGGTCCCTAATCCATGAACTATTGGAACTCATTTACAAAACTTTTCTTAGACATTACTTGAATATATTGTCTCATACTATAGAATTAGAATTTATAATCCCTATTCCATGATGAGGTATCTTTGAGCTATAATGTATGTTAATTAAAACTAGCTTTTGCTAGGTATTTCCTCAAAAAGCATTTTATCAAAAAAATCCAATTTAAATAAATCCGTTTTTTATTTAAAAAAAAATCATTGATTTTTACCCACCCTGATTTGCAGTGACAACTAGCTATATAGAAGTTCAGTTTACACTTGTTCAAAAGGACTTTGTTGCCAGTATGACTGCACCTACAACAAAATTTTTGCCAACATAGCTGTTTTAGTTGGGGTGTGATTCCCCCCCCCCCAAACTCCTAACCCATGTGGCTATGCCTGCAAAACTTAAGTGTATACCAGGCTGAAGGCCACACTGCGAGAATGCTTGTAGTAGCTGTAGGATTAGGCATTATCCAAAGCCTTTTGGTGGAGGGAAATAAAATTCCAAAACCACAGGACTTGTGAATATAGGAATGTGTTTTATAGTATGCTTCTTTTCAGTATTGTATGAGAGATGAAGCCTACCTTTATGGTACGCATTAAAGTGCAGTCTTCATTGAGTTCATATAATGAAAGTAGCTTGATAATTAAGGCAATTGTTAGAAAGCAGATTTTACAACTGAATTCTAAAATGAAGTGTATTTTTAATCCAATTCATGTTTGTCATAATTATTCAAAACTATAAAACTTCTTTCAGACCCCTGCCTCTGGCCAGTCTGTTTCCTTGGTCAGGTATTACTGATTTATATCATGTGAGACTATTGCACATGATGTATTCATCTTTTGTTTAGCTCTTACATTAACAGTTTGGCATGTTGGCTGTGCATACATAGGATAGATGTTTCCCATTTCTTCTCTACCAACTGTTTAAATATATCTCGTGCCTCAGTATCTACACATGAAAAATGACTTGAATTATTCTGTTTCTCTTGCTGGCACTTATGTATATAGGAAGAGAAAAGTCTAATTTCTGGTTGTACTATAGATTAAGAAAAAGTTTATGAAGATATTTAGGATACTTATAATGGACACTAAATT
Organism: Lepidochelys olivacea; assembly: GCF_965140295.1. Classification (NCBI taxonomy): domain Eukaryota; kingdom Metazoa; phylum Chordata; order Testudines; family Cheloniidae; genus Lepidochelys; species Lepidochelys olivacea. Next base: position 163,677,091 of record NC_140411.1, on the reverse strand, counting down.
ATGTATAATTGAAAAGACATGGGTTTTCCTTTTTAGCAGTAAATGGTCTTGTATTTGTGATTAATTATGTTTACAGACATTAGGCTAAGGTGGTCTGTCTATTGTTGTGTGTGTTTTATCCCAAGAAAGTTCTCAGTCATCTTTTTTTTAGCTCTATGCTAACTGTAGGGCATTGTTTCAGTACATAATTATTAGTGTAGGATTCACCTAATGTATTACATGGGTATGATTGTGCAGCAGGTAACTTATGTTCAGTCTTATCTGTTACTTTGCCTTGTAAACCATTAAAAATTTTAAGTATTGGGAATTGATGTTTGGTCTTTGGAGTTATGGAGATGAGGTTGCAGCAGTGTTAGAGACCCCAAGTTAGCTAAACCACTGATAAAAAGCTTTACTTCTCCTGAGGAGATAGTGGAGCAGACTAGTTGAAGTATTAGTGCTGCAAAGTGTTGGTCCAAATAGATTGCTGAAAATCTTGTAAGCTTATGGTCAGATAATGCCTTCCTTCTGCTCTCTGCCAATGCTGCTGCAAAACTGTCTGTGCAGTAGATATACTAGATGGGCATAAATTGAAAGGCTGTAAAAATTTAACTGTTCAAATGAGATAAAGAATAAACTGATTTTAATGTAACTACTAGGTGGCATGTTTATACTGAGACTGTAATATGATGATGTGTCCTGAGGAAATGTAAGAAGAATTATTTTCATTAGATTTCATGTTAACAACTTTCATTTTGAACATGTTTCAGAGTAACAGCCGTGTTAGTCTGTATTCGCAAAAAGAAAAGGAGGACTTGTGGCACCTTAGAGACTAACCAATTTATTAGAGCACATGGTTCTTCCAAGTGAGGCATCCCATATAATTTTTTTTATATTAAAATTGTATCATGGAGATAAACTTTTGACATAAACTTTTGCAAATTGTGTTTAGTGCTCAAAGTTCTGGCTGGTATAGGGATTGGTAATGAAATACAGAGTCTGTCACCTCTTCAGCTGTGACCTGGATTGGGCCACTAGTATTTGAAAGTCGTTACCCTCTGACAGCTAGGTGATGGACAGAATAGTATTATGGCCCATTGACAGGGTTGGGATGCATATATTGCTGCTACTTCATGTACCTGGCCTGTGGTTTAAAAGATGACCGTTTCCAGGGCTGTCAGACACCTTTCACAAGCACATAAGAAAGTGAATTGCATTAACACTTTCACTTCACTGCAAATCTGTAGAAAATGAGGTAAAACATCTAAAGAATCTCTTTCTTTGCTACATTATAAAGTTAAGATATGTAGCTGCATTCTGCTTTTAAATGGAGGCAGAATGGTGCAGAGAAATAAATCTGAGTTAGTCTTTTTGGGTCTTGTAATAGATGTTTAATTTTAAATGGACTGAATCACGCTGAATTTCAGAAGAAACATATGTATGGGATGTGAAAAATTCTCTTAGAACTATGGAAAGTATTAATGGTCAATACTGTTGTTTGTATTTATACATATATAATTTGCCTGTTAGTTATATAGATACTTATTGAAACACATTAGTTTTATTTTACTTACATCCTTTAAATTTTGTAAATGATGATGATTTGAGGAAAATCTAGCCATTCCCTTGCATTCTAGTGTTTATATCTTGGCACTAATCTGTTAATTGAAATAGAGTTGAGTGTATGGAGTATTGTAAAATATTAAAGTAGCTTCCTATTTTATTTTATGCTTGTCCTCCACAATGATCAAAATATCTGGAACTTTGGTGCATGGGATTAAAGGGAGTTTTTTAAAGAAGTGTATTTTAATTTTTATTATAGCAATTGTTCTACGTATACTTCATAAAAACAAATCCTTGATAAAGTAAACTGTGTTCCTCCCTTGCTATAATTGTCGGCTTTATATATTTAAAATGTTTTACATTTTTTTGTTTAAATTCTTCCCTATTAGAAGTGTATGGCTACCTTTTGCAGTTGTATACTTTAAAAATCCCAGAACTTTGAATGATTTTTTTTCATGCTTACAGTGTGGCTATTCTGTGAGAAGTTTAAATCCTAATGCAGTACTTAGCTATAATCCTTGGGTATCATTACTGTATTACCCCTTTCTTTGGGGGTGAACTGTAAAGCATGATTCTGATCCTTTCTGGGTGTAGCTAATTTTGCTTTAAACTTGAAAGTGTGAACAACTTGAAAATATGATAAAGCTCAGTTTCATTTCTTGTTTATTGCTTGTTTTCCTATTGGACAATAGGAAGCAGCTCTACCCTGGCAACTAAAGTATGCTATTTGCATAACCTGGTTTGATTGGCCAGCTCGCTGACTAACTCTTCCAATCATATGGTGTCGTTTTAGTGGTAGGCTATGCTAATTAGCTGCTGTTGCTGGGGTTCCCAGTGGTTTCTGTGTGCTGTTCTGCTGCATTGTGTTGCCTGGTGAGAGACATTGATAAATGAGTATTTAATGATCTGCAGCAGTTCCCACTCACTGCAGGCAGACACAGATTTTAGAACAGAAGTGGAAATAAGGATTTAATTGCTGTTAAATATCTATAACTGCTCTATATACACTTAATATTAGGTTGATACGTAAAATGCTTGCCTTTATGGAATACTTCATAGATTTTTAAAGAGGAAACAGTGCAGTGTAGATGGGTTTTATTCAAGGAGGAGGGCTGGGGTTTTAGATTTTAAAAGGGCCTAGTATCAAAGTAACAAGACTGATATAAGCATGACTTTGTCTGGGAACATTAATGACGCCAAATTAATATCTGTACTACCTATATAATATCCCCTTGTTTTCACAAAAAATGTTTAGACTGTGTGTCGATACAATGTATACCCAGATTGAACTCTCTCCTGTAAGCACAGTAAATTCAGATGTCATTGGGTTTTTCATATAAATGTGTTTGAGAGGTTAGCATGCATGCTATCTAGGCAGTGTAGTTCTGGACTGAAACTCAAGATATCTGGGTTCTATTCCCAGGTCATCTGCTGGCTGGCTGTGACACCTGGGGCAAGTCACGTGTCTCTGTGCTTCAGTTTCTCCATCTCTAAACTGGGAAGAATAATACTTGCCACCTTCGTAAAGCATTTTCCTGTTGTGTGGTGCACTGATGAAAAGCATTCTGCGAGAGCTAGGTATTAGTATTATTATTGGTTCTGCTTAAGAACATTGGTTCTTCTTCGAGTGCTTGTTCACATCCATTCCAATTAGGTTTGTGTGCGCTGCATGCACTGATGTCGGAGCTTTTTCCCTTAGCAGCTCTCATCAGGATGGCAGGGGAGCCCCCCAGAGTGGCGCCCTCATGGCGGTGTATATAGTACCTCCCTTCAGTTCCTTCTTACCATCCATGGCGGTGTTGGAATGTTCTCTCTCTCAGCCTTTCAGTCTTCTAGTTAGAGTTGTTCTTAGACAGTTATCAGTTAGTTAAATACTATTGTATTCAGGTGTCTGGAAGCTAGTTCCAGCACCAGCCTTGGGCTGCAGGGCGTGCCGCAAGTCTATGCCTAACAGTGACCCCCCCATGACTCGTGTCTCTGGTGTCAGGGAGAGGCTTGTCGGGCAGAGCGCTGCAAAATCTGCAAGGCCTTCAAGCTGTGCACTAAGAAAGAAAGAGACTTTTGCCTTAAGCAGTTGCTCATGGAGGCCGTGTTACAACCACTGGCCCTAGACCGACTGGCACCGCCTCCAGCTTCCTTAGTGTGAAGTGCCCTGGCATCCGTGTGCGATTTGGCACCGTCCAGGCACTGTAAATCGCCAGCATCGAGACGGGACAGCTAACCTTGAAACCGGTTGACCTCTCTGCGTAAGCGTCACAAGAAAGGGGAAAGAGGGTGCTCTCCCCAAATTGCCGCTAATCCTCTCAAAAAGTCCCTGGCGTGCAAAGACAGATTGTGGGCCTGAGCCCGGAACTGGCACCATAGTCTCTGGCACCACAGGCCCCGTTGAGTCCGGAACCCAGCGAATTTAGTGCCGATGAATGTCTGGAAGAGGTCCTGGAACACCCCTCCATGCCTGACACTTTCAAGGCAGCGAAAGACCTCATTGAGCTGTCGGTCCCAAACCCCCGCCCGTACAGGGAGAAGCCTCCGGCACCACCCAAGAGGCTGCTGTCCAGAGGGAAGCCGGCAATGGTACACTGCTCAAGGTCACCATCTCGGCACCGCTCACGGCACTGTTCCCGTTCGAGCTCGGCATCCCGCTACTCCCTGGCACCCGTGACCCAGCGTGAGGTTATGGCACCGGAGGTGAACCTGCGAGCGGTACCCACGGCGACTACACGCCGATCCATGACATCATCGGTTGTGCGGCACCGACAACCTCACCGGCACAGAGTAAGAGGCACTGGTCCCGGTCCTGAGACTCCTGGTACTGTTCGCTGTCCAGGTCAGCCGGGCTCCGCTCCCTGGCCCCTCATGTTGTGGCACCCTATGGCTGCTCAACATTCGGCATTGCCCTGGTCCTCTCAGTCAGCATCCTCCAGCTCTGAGGCCAACACCAGTCGCTCCAGCTGTAGCAGACATCGGATCGTGGCCAGCAGAGAATCCCACTCGGCATGGCAGCCACAGTGGCCTCCTCTGGGTCAGTGGCCTTTCTGGACCCCATGGGCCTACCATCAGCAGCAGTGCACCATATCCGGAGCCTCCAGGTCCGGATACTCCATGTGTCACCATTCTAGGTCGCCATACAAACATGCATCAGGGTCAAGGGAGGCCACTCTCTCCAGGCCGCCCCAAGAGTAACTGGAGATGCCAGGCCCAAGGCCCGAGCCTGTGCCAAGCACTGCTACACCTCGAGAGGGGTCAGCCCCATCGGGCCCTGAAGTGACCCAGGCCTATGGGGACACACAGGAGGGTCTCGATGAGGACAACCAGCAGCACCTCACTTCCTCCTTTTCCCCAGACGAGGCTGTGGCGGGTACATCCGTGTCAGGACTGCCACCAATCAACCACAGGGCTCACCAAGAGCTGCTCCGCAGAATCACCTTCAATTTGGGCCTTAAGGCGGAAGAAATTCGAGCAGAAGGATCCGATGGTGGACATCCTGGCTCCCGAGGGTCCCTCCAGAGTCGTGCTCCCTCTCATAAAGACCATACAGTCGAACTACAGCACTATATGGCAGACCCCGGCCTTGATCACACCGATGGCCAGGGGGGTAGAAAGGAAATACTTCACCCCTTCCAAGGGCTACAAGTTCCTATTCTGCCATCCGACTCCCTCCTCCCTAGTTGTTTCAGCAGTCAGTGAGAAGGAACAACAGGGCCAACAAGCCTCAGCCACAAAGGCCAAGGAGGCCAAACGTTTGAACCTCTTTGGTAGGAGGGTCTACTCCTCTGAGGGCCTCCAGCTATGCATAGCCAACCAGCAGGCTATCCTTAATAGGCATAACTTCAACTCTTGGATGGCCGTCTCCAAGTTTTAAACATCGCCTGCCCCAGGACTCTCACTCTGAGTTTGCTGTGTTATTCAAGGAAGGAAAGGAGGTGGCTAAGACTTCTCTACAAGCCTCCCTCAATTCGGCTCACTCTGCTGCCAGAACCATTGTCTCGGGGGTGGTCATGCGACACTCAACATGGCTCCAGGCATTGGGCCTCCCTTCAGAGGTCCAGAACACCCTCCAAGACCTCCCCTTTGAGGGCTTGGGCCTTTTCTTGGAGCAAACAGACTCCAGGCTGCACAGCCTTAAGGATTCTAGGGTCACGCTGAAGTCGCTAGGGATGCATACGCCGGCAACCCAGAGAAAGCCCTTCAGGCCTCAGCCTCCTCAGCAGAGGCAGTATCAACCCTGCCCCAGACAGGAGCGGTATCACAGGTGGGGCAGAAATAACAGGCGTAGACCGCAAAATAACATGCCTGACCAAGGCCAGAATAAACCCCAGCCTGGAAACAAGCAAGGGTTTTGAAGACACCCTCGAGGACAGTGTACCAACCCAGTACCTGAATCCATCTCCTCGGTTTTTAAACCAGCTATCCCACTTCTACCGTGCATGGTCCCGTATAACATCAGACCTCTGGGTCCTATGCATGGTATAGGTGGGATCCTCCCTACAGTTCTCCTTTTTCCCTCCCTCCCACCCACCTTCCCTGTCCCTCTCATGAGCAACTCCTTATGCAGGAGGTTTGTTTGCTCCTCGAGATAGGGGTGGTGGAGGAGGTTCCACAGGAGCTAAGGGGAAAGGGGTTTTACTCCCATTACTTCCTAATCCCCAAGGCAAAGGGGGGTCTTCGACCCATTTAGACCTTCGCGGGCTCAACAAATCTGTGGTCAAACTCCGGTTCCGCATGGTCTCCCTAAGCACTATCATTCCATCACTAGATCCGGGGGATTGGTACACGTCCCTCAACATGAAGACACCTACTTCCATATTGCCGTTCATCCGGCGCACCGACTCTGCTTCTGGTTTGTTATAAACCAACATCACTACCAGTTCACGGTTCTCCTGTTCGGCCTGTCCACAGCTCCTCGAGTGTTCATGAAATGCATGGCGGTGGTGGTGGCCTTCCTGCGAAAAAGGCAAGTCCGAGTGTACCACTACCTCAACGACTGGCTACTGACAGGTTGTTCCAAGGACGAGGTCCAGTCCCACATGACAGTGGTCATGGACACAGACTGGGACTCCTCCTCAACGTACCCAAATCATCACTCATACCTACCCAAAGGATAGAGTTTTTAGGGGCAGTCCTAGACTCGGTACAGGCAAAAACGAGCCTTCTAGAGCCCAGGTTCCAAGCCATCGAACAGATTGTCAAAACAGTGCCTCAGTATCCCACCACGACAGTCAGGTGTTGTCTGCAGCTAATGGGGCATATGGTAGGTTGCACGTATGTGGTCAAGCATGCCCGACTGAGACTCAGGCCAATACAGGCGTGGCTCGCACTATCTTACCGTCTGTACCGAGACCCCCGGACCTTGTGGTGACAACCTCGGGAAAGATACTAGAATCCCTGCATTGGTGGCTGGACCAACCAGTGGTCTGTGCAGGAGTCCCCTTTGCCAAGCCCCAACCTTCTCTGACGTTAATAAGACGCATCAGATCTGGACTGGAGTGCACACTTAGGGGATCTGAGGACACAAGGCTTGTGGTTGAGGGATGAGATACCTCTCCATATCAACCTGAAAGAGCTCAGGGCGGTTCATCTGGCCTGTCAAACCTTTCATGCCACTTTGCAAGGTCACAGCGTGACAGTCATGACAGACAACACCACTGCCATGTTCTACATAAACAAACAAGGCGGAGCCCGCGCCTCATCTCTCTGCCATGAGGCTCTTCTTCTCTGGGACTTCTGTATAGCGTGATCCATTCAGTTGGAAGCATCCTACCTTCTAGGGGTACGGAACGAAGCTGGCGGATCGCCTCAGCAGGTTATACCACATGAACGAGTAGTCAATCAGATCGGACATTATACAGTCAGTCTCCCAAAAGTGGGGGTATCCCCAAATAGACTTCTTTGCCACCAAGAGTAACAGGCAGTGCCCTCAGTTCCGCTCATTCCAAAACCACAGTTGGGGCTCTATTGCCGATGCGTTCCTAATGCCCTGGGGCGAGGGGCTGAAGTATGCCTTCCCTCCTATCCCGGTCATCCACCGGGTCCTCCTGAAAATTCTCAGGGACAGGGCAATGGTTATCATGGTTGCCCTGCCTTGGCTGCGGCAGCATTGGTACATGACCATCCCAGAGCTGTCCGTAGATGACCCGATAGCCCTGCCTCTCCACCTGGATCTAATCACACAGGACCACGGGCGCCTCCTCCACCCGAACCTGCAGTTTCTACATCTCATGGCTTGGAAACTCCATGGCTAAATCCCATGGAGAGCCAGTGTTCTGAGTCGGTGAGACAGATTCTCCTTGGTAGTAGGAAACCTTCCAGTAGGGCTACCTACCTGGCGAAGTGGAAAAGCTTTTCCTGCTTGTGTGAACCCAAGTGCCTTCAACTGCTCCAGGTTCCTATCCCGGTTATTTTGGAGTACCTCCTACCCCTTAAGCAACAGGGTCTGTCCCTTTCCTTCATCAGAGTGCACTAACAGCCATTTCAGCTTTCCATCCAGGGGAGTCTGGGCACTCAGTGTTTTTGAATCCCATTGTGGGGCAATTCCTCAAAGGGCTGGAGAGGGTGTTCCCATACTCTCGCCCGCCAGTCCCAGCCTGGAACCTGAACCTGGTCTTCTCCAAACTCATGAGCCCGCCGTTTGAGCCCCTGGCTACTTGTTCCCTCCTCTACCTTTCTTGGAAGGTGGCATTCCTGGTGGCCATTACACCAGCAAGGAGGGTGTCCGAACTGAGAGCTCTCACCTCTGAACCCCCTTGCACTGTGTTTTATAAGGACAAGGTGCAGCTTAGAGCACACCCCAAATTTCTCCCCAAGGTGGTCTCCCAATTTCACATGGGTCAGGACATTTGCTTGCCGGTGTTCTTTCCGAAACCCCACAGGAGTCCGAGACCCCGCAGCCTACACACACTGGATGTCTGAAGAGCCTTGGAGCTCTACATAGAGCGCACAAAACCTTTCCGCAAATCAACCCAGTTGTTTGTCACCTTAGCCGATAGAATGAAGGGCCTTCCTGTCTCTATGCAGTGCATATTGTCCTGGATCACAGACTACATTCGCACGTGCTACGAGCTGGCCAAGGTCCCAGCGCCAACTATTACAGCCCATTCAACCAGAGCGCAGGCATCTTTATCTGCCTTTCTGGCTTAGATCTCCATCCAGGAGATCTGCAAAGCAGCCACCTGGTCTTCAGTGCATATGTTTACAGCCCACTATGCTGTTCACCAACAGGCCAGAGATGATGCGGTGTTCGGCAGAGCTGTTCTTCAGTCAATCGTTCCATGACTCCTACCCTCCTCCAATGGTAAGCTTGGAAGTCACCTAATTGGAATGGACGTGAACAATCACTCGAAGAAGAAAAGACAGTTACTTACCTCTCGTAACTGTTCTTCGAGATGTGTTGTTTACGTCCGTTACAATACCCCTTCCCCTCTGTTGGAGTCAAAAGCAAGAAGGAACCAAAGGGGGGTTGGGCTGGCAGGGTACTATATACACCACCATGAGGGCGCCACTCTACGGGGCTCCTCTGCCATCCCTACTGGAGCTGCTAAGGGAAAAAGTTCCGATGTCCCAGCACGCGCACACCTAATTGTAATGGAGGTGAACAACACATCTCAAAGAAGAACAGTTACAAGAGGTAAGTAATCGTCTTTTTTTCACCTTCGACTGATGTATACATCATTTTCCTTCTTGCTGCTTTCTTGCCTGTTCATAGACCAACTTACCTCCTTTAGCCTTCTGTTTCTCTTTTCTGTCCACATTCCCAAAGAATCAGAGAAATGTATGGCTGGAAGTGACCTTGAGAGAGCATCAAGTCCAGCTTCCTGCATTGAGGCATGATCCAATAAACCTAGACCATCTCTGGCAGGTGTTTTATCCAACTTGTTCTTAAAAGCCTCCAATGACTGGTATTCCACAACTTTCCTTGGAAACCTAATGTAGAACTTGACTACCCTCATAGTTAAAAAGTTTTCCCTGGTATCTAATCTAAATCTTCCTAGACACAGATTAAGCCCATTACTACTTGTCCTACCTTCAGTGGATGTGAAGAACAGCTTGATTGCCATCCTCTTTATAACAGCCCTTAATATATTTGAAGGTCCCCTCTGTTGTCTTTTTTGAAGACTAAATATGCCCAGATTTTTAACCTTTCCTCATACGTCAGGTTTTCTCAACCTTCTATCATTTTTGTTGCTCTCCTCTGGACTGTCTCCAGTTTGTTCACATCTTTCCTAAAGAGCGACGCCTAGAACTACACACAGTACTCTAGCTGAGGCCTCAGCTGTGCTGTGTCTTACATATGGCACTCTTCTTAATGCCCTTAAGAATGATACTGGCCTTTTTTGCAACTGCATCACACTGACTCGTATTCAATTTGTGATCCACTATAACCCCCAGATCACTTCTAGTGGTGCTACCCATTAGCCAGTTATTCCCCCTTTTGTAGCTGTATATTTGATTTTTTTTCCTTCCTAAGTTTAGTACTTTGCACTTTATTGAATGTCATTTTGTTAATTTCAGACTAATTCTCTAATTTATCAAGGTTATTTTGAATTTTAATCCTGATCTCCTAAATTTGAGCAAGCCCCTCTTCTCCCCCCACAGTTGGTGTCATCCTCGGATTTTATTAGCATACCCTCCATTCCGTTATCCAAGTCATTAAAGAAAATATTGATTGGCTCAGGACCCAGGCCTCTGACCCCCTGCCGGGCCCCACTAGATACAGTATTACATTGTTGACATAGATTTAGTTGGTGATTCACTATAACCTTCTGATCCTTTTCTGCCGTCCACCTTCCTAGGCAGTCATTTGCAATTTTTTATTTGTGCAATGGATTATTCCTTCCTAAATGTAGTACTTCGCATTTGTGTTTTAGTTTCATTCTGTTTAATTCAGACCATTTCTCTAGTTTTTCAAGATCATTTTGAATTCTAATCATGTCCTCCAAAATGCTTGCAGCCTCTCCCAGCTTGGTATCATCCACAAACTTTGTGTACTCTGTATGCCATTATCCAAATCCATTTATGAAGATATTGAATAGAATCAGACACAGGACAGATCTCTACAGGACCCACTTAATATGCCCTTCTAGCTCGATTGTGAACCATTGATAACTGTGCATAGAAACTGGCAAAAAAGGAGGCTAAAAAGGCAATTGCAAAGGCAAGAACGGAGGCTGATCAGGAAGAATTATATAGAAAGCTGGAGGAAGATGGCAGGAAATCAATTTTTGGATTGGCAGTAAAGGGGAACATTGAAACACAAGATATGAAGAAATATTTGTGTGTGAAAGATGGGAACTGTGTGGTGACTAAATCTAAAGAGACGTTAGAAGTATGAGAAAAATATTTCCAAAGGCTGTTAAATGTGAAGACAGAGTTGTGAGTGCTAGGTCCACCAACAATTATTGTGAAGCCTCTCAAATGTTATCAGTCTCTGTAAAGGAGGTAAAAGAAGCACTGAATAAGATGAAGAGTGGTAAAGCTGCTGGTGAAGATGAGACAACTGTTGATATGATCATGGTATTCTGAATACAGGACAGTCTGAATGCAGGAAAATAGTGGCTACAAAGATTACTTGGTGGATCAAGTTAGATAACAGAAGACTAGAGCACGGGATTGATTGTGCTTCTTTGGAAAGTTAAGGGTGATACAAATGATTCAAACACCTATCAGGGCATCCCCCTTTTAAAACAGCTTGTTGACAACGTGCTTGAGAGAGTTCTAGAGGTTAGGTTGAGGTGCAAGGTGGAGGAAAATATAGGAATGGAGTAATATAGCTTTAGGAAGGGAAGGAGTATTGTAGATGCAAATGAGGTCAGTTTGAAAGAAAGATAAATGGAGGGTTTAACTGCTAGGTAGCATTTATTGCTCTTGAGAAAACATGATCTTGGTTCTGTGGGAGTTGGTGTTTGGAGTATTAAAATGGATGGGTGGGGTCTTCAAGAAGTGGAGATGATAGAGGAGTTGTATCAAGGATCAGGAGCTAAGGTGGTGACAATGCAAGGAATTTGAGTTTTGAGGTGACAGTAGGATTGAGACACGGCAGTGTGTTGCGTCAACTTTTCTTCATCCTAGCTGAAGAGTTCATTAGTAGGAGAACTAAGCCTTTGGAGACCCAGAGAAATTTAACATATGCTGACAATCTGGCCTTTTAGCAGACCGGAAAGAGGACTTGGTAAATATGGTATAAGAGAGGGCATTCATGTTTGAAGATCATGATTTGAGGGTATAAACAAAGAAAATTGAAGTCATGTAAGTGGGAAATGTAAAAAAAGACCTATTGATTGAAATTTCAGGAGAGAAGCTGAATCAGAAGTGTACTCTGGAAGTATACTTAGTGCCCTTAGAGAGACATCTGGGGAATTGAAAAGAAGAAGCTGATGTGCATGTGTGGCAGTCAAAAAGATAGCAGAAGTAGTGTGGAACCGGCAAGTAAGTCACAAACTGAAAGGAAAAGTGTATGTTTTGTGTGTTTTGTCCCTGTCTACTCTATGGTTTGGAAATGGTGGGTCTCAAAGAGATGGAAGAAAAGATGATGCAGGTAGTAGAAAATATGCAGAGCAAGATGGCAGGCAGCGGAGGGTGTACAAAGTGTGTATGGAAGAAATAAGGGAAAAGATGAACTTCGGCCTCTCAGGGATAGGCTGAAGAGTGTACATTTGAGGTGGACTGGGCATATGATAAGAATAGGAGAAGAATGACAATCAAAGAAAGCATGAGAGGAAAGCTGTTTTGAAGAGAAAAGGACTGGAACTCCCAGACCTACATACCCATGCCATCGACTGGAAGGAGTGGCAAAGAACTGTGGGCAATCCAGTTCCAAGTAAATGGTCAAAGGAGTTGAGTAGTGAAGTGATTGAACCGCTCCACATACATTTGTTACCACGTGTTGATTTGTAACTGAGAATGCATTACAAGGTTAGTAAGATTACCTTTGTGTTCTAGTAATGGTGTAAGCTACTTTGACCCTTTGGCATATATAGAGCCAAATTCAGTCTTGGTGTGAGGAAGTGTAAATCCCTTAAATCACAGATGGTGTTCACTCCTGGCATAATTGGGTACATTTGAGCCATGTTTTTTGTTTTTCAGATATTTTTGGAAAACATCTTTGCTCCCACTTTTCCATTTTTAAAAATGTCAAGAGACTCTCTACTTTTAAGACAAAAACACCAAACCTCTGATAATTAAGGGTTTACTCTTGGGAAGAAAGCCATTTGAGAGTCCATTGGGTAATAGCAGAAAGGGTATTTTGCAGTGGTCTGCAGCCATTTTCAGTAAATGTTGACGTGAGTTGGTGTAGAGGAATACGCTGAAGTATAAAGCAGTATTGGGAGTATCTTGGAATATATTTGGATTTAAACTAATAGTTTTTCTACTTTTAATATTTAATTATGTTTTGTAAACCGTGATTTGAGAAAACAGACATGGGCACACACAACTTTTATTTGAGTATAAACATTTAACAGTTTCTTTTAACAGATTAATTTAAAAATTGGCAGTACATATGTCAAGAGGCTGGAAGATGATAATGTGTGATATTGGGGAGTATGGTTTGGAAAGGAGAGTGTTTGAGGCCTGGAAAAATATGAATTTAGTGGTTCCTTAGCAGCTTATATCTGGTCAGTGGAATGGAATTTATAGGCAAATATCAACTTCAAAATAACATTTATCTGATTTTATTTTACCTACTGTTACAGGATTACTATGGCTGAAAGAGAGACAAAATATTTTTGTCTTTCAGTTTACTTCATGCATTTGTAACACTGTATATAATCAATTTCTCCTATTCCTTGTATGGGTCCATAAAATTGGCATTGGGACTCAAACTACATTTAACAATTTTTTAAAAAACTGCTTAAAGTTCACAGTGTCAAATAAAAAGAGTACTTGTGGCATCTTAGAGACTAACCAATTTATTTGAGCATAAGCTTTCGTGAGCTGTAGCTGTAGCTCACGAAAGCTCATGCTCAAATAAATTGGTTAGTCTCTAAGGTGCCACAAGTACTCCTTTTCTTTTTGCAAATACAGACTAACATGGCTGGTACAGTGTCAAATAAAATAGCTTGTAAACATTCTAAATATGTAATTACATTTACATTTTATTCTTTGTTTCTCTGTGTATTGTTTTGAACCTTTTATTGATCATAAAATACAATGTATCCATTTTCCTGCAGGTGTATATGTTCAGTTTGTAGTAAATACAGGGATTTTCATTAAGGCAAAAAAAAAAAATTACAAACTGTGTAGTCCAGTAGACTGAGTTGTGTACTTGCAGAACACGTATTAGAGCTATAATAGATCTGAAGGAATCTGTGCTTCTGGCGGAATTCTGACCACTGTGCGCGGGCAAAATTCATGTCCCTGAAGATTTCTTTGCTTTCTCACAGAAAAGTTTTCTGACTGGGCAGCAAAGGGAAGCTGTAAAAGTGGTCACGTGCTCCTTCCCAGCAGCATAGGCATGTTGTTCAGGGTGCCTGGAGGAGCCGGTGGAGAGGAAGGCAGGGCTGGAGATGCCCCGAACTGGTGGCTCCTACCCTGTGCCAGGCTCAGCTGCTAGTCCTTGCTGGGATGGAAGCAGGGGAGGATGGGACTTGCTCTTCCCCTGCAAGGAGCAGCCAGATCAGACCCACCCCTGGAAACCTCCCCCAGCTGCAGGAAGCACCGCACACTCCCCCATCCCTTGCTTCCTGCCCCCATTGCTCCTCACCCATGGAGGGAGGAGTCACAGTTTGGGGAGCTGCTCCCCTGTCTCCCCAATCCCGTGCATCCAGACCCCACAATAACCAAACTCCCCTGGCAAGCCTCACTTCCCACCACCCGAGCCCGCATCTCTGAGCTTCAACCCTGGCATCCAGAGTCCCGCTGCACTCAGACCTCTTTGGGTCCTATGCACTGCATCTGGACCCTACCTCTGCACTCAGACCACCCCCCACTTGAATCCCCACCCTGATGAGCCACACCCCGATGAGCCTTACCAAGGGTGGATTTGATTTAAATCATGAGCTATAATGCATCTTAGTTTTTCTCTCAAAAAGCATTTGATCAAAAAAAATCTGATTTAAAATTTTTTTTTTAAAAAATTGATTTTTATCCACCCTGGCCTATCCCCTGCATTCACAACCCCCCTGCATGCAGAGCCACCCACTGAGCCCCAATCAGCTGCACCCAAGCCACCACTCACCCAGCACCTGAATCAGCCCCATCTGCCCTCGCCTAAACTCACTCTGCTGCACCCCAATAACCTTCACCCCCCCTGCAGAGTCCCATTGTCCCTGCACCTGGAAACCCCCCCCCCCAAAGAGGCCCAGTGCATCCAGATCCCATGCACCTGTACCTTCCACTGAACTGCCCTCATCCAGATTGCCTCATACAGAACCTTCTCACCCCACACTAAGTCCCTCCACCTTTGGATCCTGCTGGATTGAGTCTGCCTGCCCACACCTGGTATGGAGAGGCAGGGTCCCAGGGTGTTTCTGGGGCAGGTCCAGGCCTTGCAGTGGGTCAGGTTCAACCTCACTGTCGAGTCCGTTCCAGTGACGGGAGGCCACAGGGAGATCTCCCACATGCATGCAGCCAGTGGCCTGTGCTCCCCACTGCCATGCTGGAGCCAACATTTATTTATTGACAAATAAGATTTGCAAAATTTTGCATATTTTTAAAATATTGTGCGCAGAATTTTTTTTAAACTGGTGCAGAAATCTCTCTAGTAAATCTGAAAAAGGCAAGGATGATGGTACTGATGTAGCTTCACCATCAGCAGTATCCTCTGAAAAATAAGTAAATCTGTAGTACTGTTTAATCTTGGATTTATTTCTGACCTTTTAATCTGGCAGATACTGAACTATATTTTCCTGATTGGTCTTTACATGCCAATCTCTAGTTAGCCCTCTGTCTTTCAGAGAGAGCTTCTTAAGCACTTTCATTTTATAAGCAAATGTTGGTTAGAACTCATTTTCTAAAGTTACCTATTGAATATCACCTGTTCACTTTCATTTGCTGCAATTAAGTTCATGTGTATGCAATTTGTCTGAAGTAATCTGCAGTTTCTCAGACAAATTGGACAGTTTAATTGTACTTTGTCAGAACAGAACAAGCTAGGTAGCTCTTATGAAGCCTCTCATTCGGTTTACTGGATCAGTACAACTGTCTGACATCACAGCTTTATGAAAGGGACAATCTGAATTTATTGCCATTGCTATTAATTATACACTAGTGCCTTCTGGCACTGATGAGCCATGTTCTTCTTTAGTCTGTGACACGAAGAACTGAACTGCCTTTCCTTAAGTCTGAGTATTTCACTGTCAACAGAATTGAATGTCTCACCTAAAACTCTCATTACATCTGCACAACTTTCAATAGTAGGAAATCTTTCTGGCTTATTGAGTGCTTCAGTTTTCTTCCTGAGAGTTCAGTAAACCAAAGTTTTTTTATAGACTTAAGCACTTCCCAACGTTTTTCTTACACAACAATTCTGAATGATCTGAAAAATCCAGGCCTGGGAACCCTGAATTAGTGAACAATTTTGACCATAATCCCTGTACCTCTGTTCCTCATTTGTAAAATTGAGATTCCTTACCTCAGAGGAGTGTTATGAACATAAATTTGTTGTTTGTAAGGGACTCAGATACTCTGGTGATGGGTACTTTAACAACTCTTTATTCAGAGCAAGTTATGAAGAGTGCAGTAAATAAGGCATGGGGCCATCCAGTGAATGAGGAGGATAAAAATGTTGAATATCTGCCAATTTAGTGATCACTGTCCATCCTGGGCACTGTGCAATATAGGAGGCCAGACTAGATGATTACAGTATTCCCTTCTGACCTTTGGAATTTATGAAAAAGGCAGGCATCCTATGGAATAAAATAGTATATGAGCATGTAGTTAAAGACTGACAGAAGGGGATGAATTAAAGTTGCACAGCTCTGCCAAGCTGCTTCAACTGATCCTTCCACCATTCAATATAGGTACACCTAACACAGTGAACCCTGCAGGAATGTGTGCAAATACTGTAATTCAAATCTGTGAATCATAGCACAAACAGTGGTATGTTCTTAGTCCTTTTTCATCTGCTTATTGTAGATTTTTTTTTTTTTAAGGCCAGAAGGAACCATCAGATCATCTAGTCTGATCTCCAGTTAAGAGATCAGAGAATTTCAGCCAATTATTCCTGCATTGAGCCTAATAACTTGATTGACTAAAGCATCTTCCATTAAGGCATCTGGTCATGATTTGAAGACATCGTGGGATGGAGAATCCACCACTTCTTTTAGTAGTTTAACCTTGTGCCACACCTACAGAACCATGCCCCAGCAGCTATTGCCTGTTCTGGAGGGCAGAGTTAAGGTTGCGTTGCAGGGGTGGCATGTACCTTTACTTTGTATTTCCTGGTTTCTAAAGGTTTAAATTTAGCCCGTCTCCATATTCTGGAACCTTGCATACCAGTGGACAGCCTTAATTTTGTGTTAACTAAGGCTTTGTCTACACTGCAGTTTTAAGTGGACCTAACATAGGTTGACTTACAGCCACCGCATTAATTACTGTGGTGGCAGATGTCCATGCTACCTTCTTGCCTTCACACTCCTCGCTGGGAGGAGTGGGGGCAGCAGTGTGGGGCTTTTTGCCTCGGGCAGGGAGGGGGCAGCAGGGCTCCCTCCAGGGAGCCTAGGGAGCAGTTCAAGCCGGGAACCTGCGTGGCAGCCTGGCTTGGAGCAGAGACAGGGCAGCAGCCTGGCTGGGGAAGCTAAGGAGCAGGCTTTCTGGAGCCATGAAGTTGACAAGAATGATAACAAACAGCCGATATAAGTAAGGCAATGCCCACACAGGCTCGGTGTCGCCCTAACTACACTGCCATAAGCCCTATGCCTCTCATCAGTGTTGTTATAGCAGAGGATTTACATCGACGGGAGGAGCATTTGTGTGTACACCTTCAGTTTTTTCAACAAAAGCCGACTCTTGACAAAACTGTCATGTAGACAAGGCCTAAGTTAGAGTATTTAATATGTATTCAGTGTATAGGTATAAGTAAAATACCATGTATGTTATGGTATTGATATTTAGAGATTATAGTATGTATATTATACATTGTGACAAAGTTCCTCCTATGCGTTGGTGGCTCCTGCACTTATTGGAGGATTTTCTCACCTCAGAGGTTCACTGCAGTCCTCAGTTTGGCCACTTTTATGGCCCAAATCTGCCATTCACTTAGTTAGCCTCATCACTGGCCAGCATGGGGGAAACAGAGAATACTTGCAGTCTATGTGTCCCACGTGGTAGGTCAGGGACAGGGCAGCTCCCTTTCCCTTACCTTCACTTCTGGTGTTTCTCACAGACCAGGTCAACTCCTCCTGTGTCCGATCAGGAGTTGGGGGGATGGGAGGGAACCCAGGCCCACTCTCTATACCGGCTTCCGCCCCAGGGCTCTGGATAGAAGCTTTCCACAATGTTCCCTGTATCAGCTGCATGACAGCTACAACTCCCTGGGCTACTTCCCCATTGCCTTCCCCCCAGCATCTTCTTTATCCTCACTGCAGGATGTTCCTCCTGAAGCCTGATCATGCTTGAACTCTTCACTCCTCCAGCAGCACACCTTCTTACTCCTTGCTCCTGGTGCACTCCCCTACTAACTGATGGAGGGTCCTTCTTAAACCAGGTGTCCTAATTAGCCTGCCAGCCATAATTGAATCTAGAAAGTCCTTAATTGGTGCCAGGTGTCTTGAGTAGTTTGCCTGTCTTAACTCGTTCTGGCAGGTTCCTGATTGCTCTAGGGCAGCCCCTGCTCTGGTCACTCAGGGAACAGTTTTCTGTTCACCCAGTGGCCAATATATTTGCCTTCCACCAGACTCCTGTATCCCACTCATCTGGGTCTGTCACAACATGTGTGCAGATCTAGTTATTGGACCCATGAAACATGAACCAAAGGCCTCCATGATAAGAGAACTAGAAATGTAAAGGAGAACTTCAGTTTTCTTTGTATGAAGTAATTTTCTAATAGTCTTCCTTGGGAAGATATACAGTAGAACCTCAGAGTTAAAAATACCTTGGGAATGGAGATTGTAACTCTGAAATGTTCGTAACTCTGAACAAAACGTTATGCTTGTTCTTTCAGAAGTTTACAACCGAACAATTACGTAATACAACTTAATAAACTTTACTATGCAGAAGAAAAATGCTGCTTTTAACCACCTTAATTTAAATGAAACAAGCACAAAAACAGTTTCCTTACCTTGTCAAATCTTAACTTTCCCTTTATCTTTGTAGAAGTTTACATTTAACACAGTACTGTATTTGCATTTTTGTTTTTATTTTTGTTTTTGCTGCTGCCTCAGTGCAAACTTCCGGTTCCAAATGAGGTGGGTGGTTGACTGGTTGTAACTCTGGTGTTCGTAACTCAAGGTTCTATTGTAAGTGGCCAGATAGTGGGGAAAAAGAACGTTAATGGACATCTATTTAAATTATAAGTACACTCACCTGGCAAAGCTACCCCATAACCCAGGGGTCGGCAACCTTTTAGAAGTGGTGTGCCGAGTCTTCATTTATTAACTTTAAGGTTTCGTGTGCCAAGAATACATTAACGTTTTTAGCAGGTCTCTCGCTATAAGTCTGTATAACTAAACTATTGTATGTAAAACAAGGTTTTCAAAATGTTTACGAAGCTTCAATTAAATTAAAATGCTGATCTTACACCACCGGCCCGCTCAGCCTGCTGCCGGCCTGGGGTTTCGTTCACCTAGGCCGGCAGCAGGCTGAGCGGAGCCTGCGGCCGGGACCCCAACTGGGAAGGGGCGGGCAGCCAGAACTCCAGACCAGCAGCGGGCTGAGCGGGGTTGGCGGCCGGGACCCCAGACCAGCAGTGGGCTGAGCAGCTCAGCCTGCTGCTGCTCAGCCCACTGCCAGTTTGGGGCTCTGTCCGCCGGCTCCTGGCCCTGCTGCCGGTCTGGGATCCCAGCCCTGTCCACATCGAGTGGGTACCTACCTTCTCCCTGGTTCTAGCCATTCTCTTCCTCTCTCTGCACTGAGATGAGGGTGGGAGTGTTCTAAGTACAGGGCTGGGGGGTGAAGGAGCAGGCTGGGGGTTGGGGTGCAGGTTCTGGCCAGGAGCTAGAATGAGGGAGGGGGGCTCAG
Source organism: Lepidochelys olivacea (assembly GCF_965140295.1). Taxonomy (NCBI): domain Eukaryota; kingdom Metazoa; phylum Chordata; order Testudines; family Cheloniidae; genus Lepidochelys; species Lepidochelys olivacea. The sequence continues at coordinate 163,657,438 of NC_140411.1, read as the reverse complement.
GGTTGGGGCAGGAGGGTTGGGTGTGGAGCACTTACCTGGGCAGCTCTCATTTGGTGCTAGGGGTGCAGATGGGACTGTGGGTGTGTGTGGGGTGCAAGAGTCAGGGTAGGGGTCTGGGGGTGTGTGAGTAGGGTGCAGGAGTCAGGGCTGGTTGTGTGTGAGGGGGTGCAGGGATCAGGGCAGAAGGCTGGGGTCATGGGGGTGCTCCCAGCCACCTGCCCTGAGCGGCTCACGGCAGGAGGCTGGAGGGGATATGCCGATTCCACCCCCTTCCCCAGGGTCCCCCGAGCAGAGATCCTGAGCATGCTGTGGCTCTACTTTTCCCTCTCTCCCTCTGTAGCAAAGGCCATCAGCTGATCAGCCACAGGGAGGGAGAAGAGGAGGGGCAGGAACCCAGCACACCCGGGGAAGCTCACCTGCCCTGCAAGGAGAGAGCAGTGGGCAGGGAGCAGGGAAGAGCAGGCTGGGCCAGATTTTTAGTGACAATTAAAAATTGGCTCACGTGCCATCTTTGATGGCAGCTGTTGGCAGCCAACCTTTCACTGCTAGAGTTGCTACATTTCCCTGGGCCACTTCCCCACAGCTCCCTCACTTTTCTCTCTTAATGGCTTCTTCACCCTTACCTTAAGGCTCCCTTTCCAGTGGCTTGAGGATGTCTTCATTACCCAGCCCTTCAGCTTCACTTCCTCTCCTCAGCTGACTGGAGTGAGCTCTTTTATAGTATCAGAGGGGCCTTAATTAGAGTCAGTTGTTCATATTAGCTTAACAGCCTCACCTGACTCTTTGCAGGTTAATTGGAGTCAGGTGTTCTCATTAGCCTAACGGCTTCAGCTGACTCTTTGCAGGCTAATTGGAGTCATGTGTTTGCCCTAGCCTGGAGCAGCCTGTGCTCTGGTCAGTTAGGGAACAGAAAACTGCTTCTCCAGTGGTCAGTAGCTCTGCCCTCGCTCCTCTCTGATAGCCCTCTAGCTTGGAGGAAGATGGGAGGCTGCTGCTGCTGCTCCTCCAGCAACACCGCTGGCTGGGCCAGGCCACCCCCTTCTCTGTTACCTGGTTGCTGGCTGGTGGACACCCACCCCTACCCCCCTGGAACCTTCCATTACTGCTGTTCCTGCTGCAGCCCCTTGGCGAGGCCTGCTGGCTCGCTCCCCAGAGGAGGGGAGTGAAGGGCCCCAGCCGTTGCTGCTGTGGACACCACCACCTGAGTGGGGTCCTTCCTGCCTGGTCACTAGATTGCCTGCTGGAGCTGCTGTTGTTGCCTGGGAGCTGCTGGAGCCTCGAGGAGGAGGAAGAAGAGGACTGTCCGCTGCTGAGGGAGCGCGCAGAGACTCTGCAGACCACTGTGGAGGGGGCCTTTAAGACTGAGTAACTTTTGAACTATGCTCTTGTGGTGGGGGGTCTTGACTGTGTTTGTGGGGATATAAGGGGTGTGGTGTGGAGCCTCTCCCCTCCCCTACACCACCCCCACTGGCTGCTTATCATCTGCCTCAGCTCCTGCCTCTGGGACTCAACTGCTTGCCTGGCTTGCCACACCCTTTTGGTGCCATTTGGGTCTGAAGCAGCAGCCAGCAAACGTTGACATTGCCTTTTTTTTTTTGCAAGCGCACGTGGGTGCACATAGCCCCCCTCCCTCGGGACTGACCCTCCCCCCCTTCCCTGCAGCAGTCTCCTTCTCTCCCCCCCACCCCCTTGCAGCTCTTTGCCCTCCATTTCTGTCCTAGCCCCTCAGCAGCTTCAGTTTGCCTGCCCCAGCTTTTTCCCTCTGCAGTTTTTGCTTGTTTGTTTGCCCTGCCCCAGCATCTGAAGCTAGCCCCTTGGTTTCCCTGCCCTACCTTCAGCCTGGTTGTTCACCCCCCCCACCCCCGCGGCCCCCTACCCTGACTGGCCCCTTGCTCTGTGCACCCATGCCTCCTCCCATGCGCTTGTGCCCCTCCCCTGTTTCAGTTCACTGCATACCGCCCTCCCATGCTATTATAACTCTCCCTCCCCTAGTGCAGCTAGGGGAGCTGGAATTCCTTCCTGAGTTGGTGACTGACACCCCTCCACCCCACCCAGTCTTTGCCTTCGTAGGCCACCTCTATTTAGCCCCCTGCTTCTGGCGCCCTCCTCCCCTGCCTAGAGCCTAGTGGAGAGGAGTGGTTGACCTGTTTCATTGAGCATTGCCTGAGCATTGCCTGGCCACCACGGATGTCCTCCGGGAGATTGTCAGCCATCGCTCTCTGATGGACGTCTGGCAAGACTACCACCCGGACAATGTCTCAACGTTCATCTTTGACCGTGTGGAGGCCCATTGGTTGCTCCACTCCTGGTTGGATTTCATATAGCTATCACGCCGTCACCTTTCACGGGCCCACTCCTCCAACATCCGGCCGGCCCTGTTCTCGGATCACCACCTGGCGACTGTGACTGCCTCTCTGTGTGGAGAGGCCGAGGCTGGCCTATTGGCATTTTAATAACAGCTTGTTGGAGGATGTGGGCTTTGTGTCGTCCTTTCGGGAGTTCTGGCTGGCCTGGCTAGGATAGAGGTGCGTCTTTCCCTTGGCGCGGCACTGGTGGGATGTGGGGAAGGTGCGCGCCCGGCTCTTCTGCCGCGACTACACCCTGGGCGCTAGCTGACAGAGGGATGCGACGATAGAGCAGTTGGAACGGGGGGTCTTAGAGCTGGAAAGGCATCTGGCTGCTAGCCCCAAGAATCCACCCCTCTGCGGAGTGTGCCGGGAGAAGTGGGAGGAGCTCCGGGCCCTTGAGGACTATTGGGCCCGGGGCGCCTTTGTTTGATCCTGCATCCATCTCCTTCGGGAGATGGATTGCGGCTCCCGCTTCTTCTACGCCCTGGAGAAAAGGAGGGGGGCCAAGAAGCACATCACCTGCCTCCTGGCAGAGGACGGCACCCCCCTCACGGATCCAGCAGAGATGTGCGGTAGGGCCAGGGCCTTCTATGTGGGCCTTTTCTCCCAGGATCCGACCTATCCTAATGCTTGCAGAGTGCTCTGGGATGGACTCCCGACAGTCAGTGCGGGCGCCCGACAGCAGCTAGAGCTGCCTCTCACTCTGGCTGCGTTCTCGGAAGCCCTCCGCTGCATGCCCACTAATAAATCCCTGGGCATGGGCTGGCTGACTGTGGAGTTCTACCACGTGTTCTGGGACATCCTCGGCCCAGACCTAGTCACCATCTGGGCTGAGTCCTTGGAGAGCAGGGTCCTCCCCCTGTCGTGCAGGCGAGCCATGCTTGCCTTGCTCCCAAAGAAGGGGGGCCCTTGCGACCTTTGGAATTGGCGTCCCGTCTCGCTTCTCAGCACGGACTACAAAGTTGTAGCGACAACCATCTTGCTGCAGCTACGGTCCGTTCTGGCAGACGTGGTCCACCCCGACCAGACGGACACCATCCCGGGCCGTACCATCTTTGACAATCTGTATTTGGTCCGGGATATCTTGGAGCTTGGGTGTAGGAATAATCTGTCGTTCGCCCTTCTGTCCCTGGATCAGGAGAAGGTGTTCGATAGGCTGCACCACGGGTATCTCCTGAGCACTCTGCGAGCATTTGGCTTCAGACCCCAGTTTGTGGGTTTTCTCCGGGTGTTGTGCACCTCCGCGGAGTGTCTGGTCAGGCTCAACTGGACCCTGACCGAGCAGGTCAGCTTCGGGCGGGGAGTACGGCAGTGGTGCCCTCTCTCAGGCCAGCTGTATGCTCCAGTGATCGAGCCCTTCCTCTGTCTCCTCTGCTGGAGGTTGACGGGGTTGGTGCTGCTGGAGCCGGAGTTGCGGCTGGTCCTGTCGGCATACGCTGACGATGTGCTCCTTGTGCCCAGGTGTCTTGGTGTGGGTGGAGGCTTGCCAGGTTATCTACTTGGCGGCCTCCTCTGCCCGGGTCAGCTGGGTCAAGAGCTCTGGCCTGGTGGTCGGGAATGGGTGGCAGGTGAGCTTCCTCCTTCCCGCACTTCAGGCCATCCGGTGGAGCATGGGTCCACTGCTCTGTCTCGGCGTTTACCTTTCTGCCACGGATCCGTCTCTGCCAGAGAACTGGCAAGGTTTAGAGGGCAGGGTGGTAGAGCGGCTCCGGAGATGGACAGGACTTCTCCGGTGCCTCTCCCTCCGAGGGAGGACACTGGTGCTCAATCAGCTAGGCCTGTTCATGCTCTGGCAGCGGCTCAACACACTGGTCCCGGCCCCGGATTTCCTGGCTAACCTCCGAAATCAGTTCTGGAGTTCTTCTGGCCAGGACTGTACTGGGTCTCTGCAGGAGTCCTCCACCTGCCCCTGGAGGAGGGAGGACAGGGCCTGAAGTGCCCGCACACTCAGGTCCACGACTTCCGCCTCCAGGCCCTGCAGAGGCTCCTTTATAGTGCAGGTAGTCTGGCGTGGAGCGTACTGACGCACACCTTCCTGCACCGCTTCCGAGAGCTCAGATACGACTGGCAGCTCCTTTATCTCCATCAGAGAGATCTTCACGAGACCTCCTCCGGACCTGGAAACTGCTCTCGGCGACCAGGTCTGTGGCAGCCACCGAGGGGGCGGATCTCCTTGTGGAGCTCCAGCTACACAACCCCCAGCTCCATGTGCAGGTGGCGGAGTCCCCCTCAGTGCGCCAGCGGTTGGTCCTGGAGGAAGTCACCAGAGTCGGAGACCTCCTGAACTACGACCGGGGAGACTGGCTGGATCCCCTGATGCTCGCGTGGCGCATGGGGCTCTCCAGGCCTCATACTCCCCGGTGCGTACTTCAGGAGGCAAGGGCCGCTTTACCGTCCACAGCTCGGGTTTTCCTCGACTGGGTCGTGCGAGAGGGCATGCCCCACCCACCCTCCACCCCAGGCCCTTTGGACCTTTTCATCAAGCCCCTGCCCTGTGGACGTTCCCTGCCATCCCCGCCCCTTTACCGTGAGCTGGCTGCACAAGTTGCAACCGCCTCGGTTCTGGACTGCGCCGAGAAAACATCTGTACACGCTTGTGCTCCACACCCTTCACTTCCTCACCCTTGCATCCCGTCCCGACACGAAGTCGCGGGACCTTCTGCCACCTCTGGAGGGTGAGGAGCCCCGGTGGGCCATCCTATATTCCACCCTGGTCCCAAGGCCTGCTGGGGACATCAGCTGGCAGCTCCTTCACAGAGTCTTGAGCACGGGTGTGTACTTGGCTCAGTTCATTCCCCTCCCACACACCTGCCCCTTTTGCGGCATGAGGGAGACCCTGGCACACGTTTACCTGGAGTGTGCCAGGTTGCAGCCCCTATTCCCACTCCTCTTGGACATCATGTTATATTTTTGGTTGCACTTTTCCCCTCACCTGTTCATCTACGCACTCCCCATCCGTGGCCTCACAAAGTCGCAGGACCTCCTTGTCAACATTCTCCTAGCCCTGGCCAAAATGACCATCAACAAAACCAGGGAGAGGAGGTTGGCCAATGGGGGATTCCTTCGCCTGTGGGGCCTATTTTCGCTTCTCAGTCCATTCACGTATCTGGGCGGCATCCGCTGGCTCCCTTGACACCTTCGAGGAGCAGTGGGCACTGTCCGGGGTTTTCTGCTTGGTGTCCCCGTCAGGTTCCCTTTGTTCAGCTCTGTGACCTCACTCCCGATCCTGTTATCTCATTAGGTGTCACACGGAATTATTTGGTTTCCTGGACCTGTGGATCCTCCCCTTAGGCTGGTGGGAGGTCCTTTAGCAGTGGGCGGGCTTTACTTGCCCACTTCCTGGACACCAACAGGACTACTCTACTGTACCCAACTGGCCTTGGTCTATCACAAAGAGAAGAAAATTTAGTTCATCCTCAGAATAGGTTTGGAGCCACTCAGCCATTAAATTAAGTGCAAGTTTAAAACATTGAGTGTGGAGAACTTCTACCATCATTCAGTTGTTTTGAGGCCATAGCCCCTCACGCATCTCAAGACAGACCAGAACAAATTAGTGAAATCAGTTTTAGGGTTTTTATACTGGTGCATTGTAAAATCTGAGGACTTCCCAGGTTACTTGGATTGGCATTCGGAGGTATCTGATGGTCTTGTTGGAGTCTAATGTTCTTTCTTTTCCTTCATTCTTTTCTTTTTTCTTGTATTTGTAGGATGATATAGTTATAAATTTAAGCTTTTCCATCAAAACAAGAATTAATCAGGAGGGTTATGATGCATGGTGACCTAAAAGTGGTCAAGCTCTGGATCATTATAATCTTTTCTGAAAGTTCATTCCACATCTGGATCCCCTAGACCAGGGGTGGACAAACTTTTTGGGCCAAGGGCCACATTTGGGTGGGAAATTGCATGCTGGGGGAGGGGGTTGGGGTGTGTGTGTGGGGGGGTGCGGTGTGCAGGAACGGGCTCAGGGCAAGGGATTGGGGCAAAGGAGGGGTCCAGGATGTATGAGGGGGCTCAGGAAAGGGGGTGGGGTGCAGGAGGGGTTCAGGCTCTGGCCCAGCACCGCTTATCTAAAGTGGCTCTGGGGTGGCAGCGGTGCACACCGGGGCCAGGGCAGGCTCCCTGCATGCTTGCCCTGGCCCCATGCAGCGCCTCTCTGGGAAGCGGCCAGCACCACATCCCCCTGGGGGGAGGGTGGAGTGCACACAGCTCCACGCGCTGCCCTTGCCATGCCTCCAGGTTCCCCGTTTCCGGCCAATGGGAGTTGCGGGGGGCGGTGCCTGGAGGCAAGGGCAGTGCATGGAGCTCTTTCCCCACCTCCCCCCATGGGGGGCAATCCCACGGGCCAGATCCAAAGCCCTGAGGGGCCTGATCCGGCCCATGGGCCATAGTTTGCCCAACCCTGCCCTAGACTGAAGGTGCCTTGTCTTTTGAGTTGCATGGTTTGTTCTGAACGTTATAATCTCTGTTGTCCCTGAGGAATGCATCTTGGATGGCAGTTTGTAGATGCTCTTGCATTCTTCTAAGTAGCTAGGATCTGATCTATTAATGGCCTTAAAGATCAGGACCAAGGCCTTGATCTGACAGTGGAAGACTGGAAGAGAGTTGAGGGACCAGAGCAAAGGGAATGATGCACTCAGAGTGTCTTAACTTGTTAAAGAGGTGGGCCGCCTCTATGTATCAGCTGGAGCCTGTCCATTATTTTTACATCAGTTTAGATATAGCAAATTACAATAATCCTCTCTGGAGGTAACATACTCAGATTACCATGATCAAGTTATCTTATGGGAGGAAAGAGCAAAGTTTGCTAGTAGGATGGAGATGAAAAACAGGCCTTTTTCCCCATTTCTTTAATTTAAAAAAAATAAAATAAAATCACTGACCGTACCAGATCATCCAGGCTCAGTGATGAGGCAGAAAAATAACAGATGCTTTACCCAACTTTGTCAAACTGGATGCATATTTTCAAAGAAAGGAAAGTGTCCCATGTAGTTTCTAGAAAAAGCAGCAGCAGTGGCTTTCAGTGGGCTGATGCTGTGTTTTGATTTATAAGCCTTGAAAGGTTTGGGATGTAGCTGAGATAGTGTCTCTGAACCAGTGACATATTATTTCAGTTAATATCAGCAGAGGTGTTTGAGCTGGTGTTCCTTCAATATAACTGAGATTTGCTGGCAAGCCTCATGTCATTGGAAGAGGAGCTTATGCTCTCACTGTATTTAATTGGTCTCGTTTACCTTTTGCAGAAAAAGATAAACGATGGTTTAGATGAGCAATTACAGCTACAACTATTGGTCCTGAAAAGAAATGACTTGAGTTATTGAAGTGCTGTGCTGCCTATGCCTTGTCTATCTAATAATGCAAATTGTGGAGATATAGCCATAATCATGAAGACAGGGTCTTTCAGTGGTCTTTCACATATACTGTGTCCTTGTCTGAAGCCCAGCTGAGAGGCATCCAGGATGTTAGCACATGCCACTTCCTCACAGATTTTTGCCTGAGAGTCTGAGGTTGAAGAAAAGGTCATAGTTGGAATGGTCTTCTGGATCAAGTATTCAATTTCTGATGATCAGGTGAAGTTAGTTTTTCAGGGAGATTCTCTGAAACAAGGCTGCGATGGTTTCTTTTACGAGTGAAAGGCATTGATCGTTTCTATTAGGTGCTTTTCCCAGCCGGCACAATTATTGAATTATTTCACATATGGTAGCTCTGATCTTTTCCAGAGTTTCTTGAGATTCACCAGTGCAATGGAGCCAAACTCTGGGAATGGGTAATGTAGTTTGGTCAAGTAGATCTAATCTACGTGGATTTCAGTAAAGCATTTGATACAGTTCCACGTGGGAAATTATTAGTTGGGATTAATACGAGAATCGAAAGATTGGTAAGGCACTGGTTAAAGGAGAGACTGCAATAGGTATACTGAAAGGAGAATTGTCAGGCTGGAGAGAGCTTACTAGCGCAATTTCTCAAGGATCAGTCATGGGACCCAATCTTATTTAACATTTTCTTTCATGACCGTGGCACAAAAAGTGGGTGTGCGCTAATAAAGTTTGCAGATGACATAAAGTTGGGAGGTATTGTCAGTATGGAGGAGGACTGGAATATCATACAAAAAAATTTTGACCTTGAAAACTGATGTAATAGAAATTGGATGAAATTTAATAATGCAGAGTGCAAGGTCAAGCACTTACGGGCTTACAACAAGAATTTTTGCTATAAGCTGGGGACAGATCAGTTGGAAGCGACAGAGGACAACGAGAGACCTGGGTGCATTGGTCAATCATGGGATGACTATAAGCTGCCTATGTGATGCGGCCGTGAAAAAGGCTAAGACAGTCCTAGGATGCATCAGATGTGGTATTTCCAGTAGAATTAGGGAAGTGTTATTACTAAGGCTATTACTTCGTAGTAAGGCTACAGTTTTGTCATGAAGGTCGCAGAAGTCACGGAATTCGTGACTTCAGCCCTGGCGGCTGGGAACTGCAGGGTCCTGCTGCCTCCTGCAGTGGCAGGGAGCTGTAAGGTACCCCACCGCCTGAGGCAGCAGGCACCCAAGCTTGCAGCCGCCATAGGCAGGTGGGTACCCCAGAGCTCCCGGCTGCTGCGAAGGACACGGGGATCCTGGCAGCTCCCCACTGCAGCGGTGGCAGGGGAATTCCCAGAGTGCTCCCTATCGCTGGGGAAAGGGCAGGGGAACCCTGGAGCTCTGAGCCCCCCCATATGGTGGGGCCCCAGAGCTCCCAGCCATCCCGCAGCTGCCCAGTCCCTTCCCATTTTATCATGGACAGGTCACAGGTAATAAAGAAAAATTCATGGCAGTCCATGACCACCTGTCCCTGACTTTTATTAAAAATATCCATGACAAAACCTTAGCCTTAGTTATTACCATTATACAAGGCACTGGTGACAACTGATCTGGAATACTATGTGCAATTCTGCTCTCCGTTCTTCAAGAAAAATGAATGCCAAATTGAACAGGTGCAGAGCAGGGCAACTAGGATGATCAGAGGAATGGAGAAGACTCAGAGCTTGTTTGCTATGTGGAACAGCTACATTGGCCATGATTTTGGTGCTGTGATAGTGGAAAAGAAGAATGCTTTAGTTTCTTTACTGTGATGGTGTAGTCCTGTGAACAGTTTTTTGTGCTATTGGCAGATGAATTCGGGTCCAGTTTTGTACTACTTTCATTGTAATCCTCTGCCTATACATTTTTTCCACAGCAGTTCATCTGAGCTATGATGGTCTATGGTGGCTTGGGGCCAAAGTGTCAACTGTAATGGTCGTCAAGTCATGGTACTTATTGGGAACTTTACTTTGTAGGTGGGTGCCTTGTTTTCCCAGGATGAGTTGAAAATTGAATCATCAAATATTTTCAAGGATGAACCAGCCTTGATTGCTTCCCTAGTAAAATGAAGGAAAGGCCCTGATTTTCGTTAGGATGTGGCAGTTGCTGGCCCAAAAAAGTAAATGTGATTTCTCCCATACTGGAAATTGGTCCCGAGTGTATTTGGCTAAGTGTGAGAGTTGGGGATGGTGTGAAAGCATCCAGTGGTTCCCCCGTAAACTAAAAGATCACACACTAATACTGGCGTTTACTTATATGGAAGTTGAAGTTGCTGAGTATGACCACCCTTGAGGTTCCAGAACCCTCCTGGCCAGCGGATCTATTATGTTTTTCCAGGAAGTTTCCAGGATTTTCATCTGAAGAGTCTAGACCACCAAGAGGCCTAGCTTTTTTTTTTTCCCTCACAGATTAGATGGGTGCACTCAAATATTACTGTTTCTGTAGTGCAGTGTCCCCTGCATCTGAGGTTAGTGGGATTAGGATGGCTATTCTGCCTACTTATTTATTCTTTCTAACTCATTGGATCTTTCTTGGCTTTCAGTATATTGTAATGACTACATAAGGATTAGATGTGCTAGAGTAGGGTTGGAAGTGGCATTGAACCAGGTCTGTGGTGCAGGCAAGATCAGGTTTCAAGGATCAGATTTTGAATGGTGGTTGTTTTTGTTGATGGCTGACCTTGTATTCATCAGCAGAAGCCTGACTTTCTCTCAGTTTCTCTGTGTCTCCATCCCAGTGACAGCAGGAATTGGTAAAGTTAGGAACAGTTGGTTTCCAGATTTTTCAACAGGCCTTGTATTCCAGTTGTTAAAATTCTGAGTGTTTGACATTGATGTGCTGGCCTCTCATGGAAAAGGTTTGCATGGTGGAATTGATCTGTGGAACCAAGCACACAAACCTTGCACATTTTTATGTGGAATTGTTCCAGCTGGTGAATAGCCTGGTTAATTTGGGCTGCCTCCAACCTGAAACAGTCCAGAAGTTGATACAGAATGTAGTTGCCCACCTATTAAATGGCGCTTCACAATAAGCGTACATACAGCAACACCGCTGCTCAGTCGATTAGTTTTCTTTTGGCTTCCATGTTGTATTTTAGTTATTTAACAAATAATGCCCTAAATGTAATGAAACTTGGCCATCTGAGAAATCTGTATGTCTGTGTGATTACTGCAGCTGTCATCTATAATGAAGCTTGAGTGAGATACTGCTTGGTTTAAGTGGGTGGAGACTACTAATGAAGTATTCTGTTACTGGTCTTCTCTGGAAGTTATTTTACCTCTAGATCCACTGGAACCTGGTTTTGTTTAACCATGTAGGTGTGCTGCAAATCTTAGTGTGTCAGGTTTTTAGCTCAACAGGGGACATAAGCCCAGGATCCTTGTCTGATGCCTTTTTAATCTAATGGTTTGGTGTATACTTAATTGCCAGTTCCATTGATTTCCAGAGTGCTCTGCAAGAGAAGAAGGTACTTGGCCAAACTATATGGATGGCTCTCTTGTGGTTGAGGCAGTTTTGGTTCCCAAGCAGCCTGAACCTGTCAATCTGCCAACCAAGGACCTTGCATCTGCTTCTGGATCTGCTGTTGCAGGATGAAGAGAAGATTCTGTACCCAGATCTGAATTCCCTTGATCTCACAGTTGGGCTGCTGGATGGATGTTGGAAGTAGAGCATTTGTGCTCTTTACCTGTTCAGAATATTTTAGTGAACAGTAGAAAGTCTCTTTGAGGTGCTCACCTGGTGAAATGGACAAGGTTTTCTTGTGGGTGTCATCAGAAGTCCCTGATTCCACAAGAAACTTTGGTGCTGGAGATTTTAGACTACTTTCTGGGCTTGAAGCAGAGTAACCTTTCACTGAGCTGAGAAACAGTCCATCTGGTAGTTTTTTATGCACACCATCCGCCTATAGAAGGTCACAGTGTCTTTTCTTATCCAATTGTAATCAGATTTTGAAGAGCCTGGCTAAGGTGTTTCCAGCTGTTTAAAAAAAAAACCAGTCCCACCATGGGACCTTAACTTAGTACTTTTGGCCCTGATTGGGCCTCTGTTTGAGCTGATGGCAGTCTGTTCCCTGTTACTTTTCAATGAAAACATCCTTTCTGGTTGCCTTTACATCTGTGAGGATGGTAGAGAGAGAGACCCACCCATTTATTTTTTATTTATTTAAATATTTAAATTGTAAGCTTTATTTTTTAAATAAAATTCTGTTCAACCCTGGAAGACAGAAACTAAAAAGTGTTTTTAAGATAAAATCTTGAGCAGAGTAGAAACCAATGAAAGGACCTCTGCAGAGTACCTGAAACAGTAGCTCTTAAAAGGAGTGAACCCAGTTAGGGCTCTGTGGACTCCATGATGCCTGGGAAAATTGGCATTTTTCAAGGTGTTCTAGAACTCTGCATTTTGGCCACAGAATTTTTCATTTTGATGCAACAAAACATCCAGCCTTTATATGTCTCTTTCTCCCTGCCCTGCAGTTGCCTCTTGCACTTCAGTTTTTCCTGCCTAAAAGGTAATAAATTGGGTTGTAGTGCGTGCTTCCTGGTGGAGCTGTGCAACAGGGATCAGAGAGTTAGGGCTAGAGTCCAGCTTGTAGTCAGGGAATATGGATCCAGAAATGCAGATTGGTGAACTAGGCTGTCTGTAGAAAAGCAGAGTGGCTGAGGCCCCAGGGAAATGAGCTGCTGAATCTGTATACAAGTTATCCTCTTCCCTGGAATGCTTAAAGGAAAGAGTTACTTTTGTCAAGGCGCCTGGACAACATCTTGGGAGCAGAGGCCTGGGGATTGTAGCTGGCCTCCTTGGAGATCATAACAAAAATTCCCATCTTTGAAAATAATCACTGACATATTTTATTGGTATTTTTAATTACGAATCATAGGTGAGGGTGTCTGTGAATGGGAGTTAAGGGTTACAGTACTCTTCTCTCTGTGAGTATTCAGCCACAATTGAGATCAGAGGTACTCAAGCTGAAGCTGTCTCAGTATAAATGAGAGGAATCCTGCTCAGAGGGCCTTTGTTTTGGAATTTGCTTCCCACTTTGGTCTGCCAGAGTCCAAGTTTGTTAACATTGTGGGCACACTTCAAAACCATCTTCTGTCTCTTTTCTGATGTCGGGGATGGGGTAGACTGCACGGATATGATATGGGCAGTCCTTTCATTATTTAGGTATTTTAATGTATGGGATAGGCCTCTAAACGGACCTTAAATTGCATTTTAGATATTTCAGTACATAAAAAATGGTGGTAGAATAAATTAATGCTTTTAAAGAATTTATGGGTTATTGCTGCAGAATTTAGTCCATTGTGTTGCAGCATACACAGGGCTCTGAAGTTATCCTCTATTTTAAACAGTGTCCAAGACATTTTATAACTATTGTTTAAATGACTCTGAAATTAAAAATTTCCTACTTTCCCAAGTGTTGTGTGTCAGCATAATTTGAAAAGTTCCCTTTGGGGTGTCTCCTTTGTCGTAGTCATAGACTTTTGAAGCACTAGGTTGTGGCGGCGATGTCTATAATTTAAAAAAAAATAAATACTCAACATGAGGAAACCTTGTTTTAACAGAGACAGCTTTCCAGCATCAGCCTGTTAAAAAAAATTGTTCATTAAAATTCTTGAAGTGTCTTATCTTGGAAAGAGTTGTGGTCTAGTGTTCAGAATTGAAGACTTGCCTACATTAGGAAATTGTAGGGGAGAAAAAAAATCTCAGTGGTGTTACCACTAGATCAGCATCCGTAGGAGAGCTGGTATAGAGAAGGGTTCAGCAACTGGACCCATTTAACCTTGTCAATTAAACCTGCTTTTTAGCAAGTTGAACATAGCAGTAATATGTCAGAACCCACCAGTACCTCATCTGTTATCGCTTCTGCTTAAAACTAGTTTAGTTTTAAAAAATTGTTTTCCAAGTATTCTGCCTAGAGCTGGGCAAAAATAGATTTTTGATTTGCTGGTAGTTTAAAAAATAAAAATCTTTCAGGTTGACCCAAAAACAAAAATTCAGAAAAAAATTAGGCAAATCAAAGAAGTCAGTTTTAGAACACTTCATCTCAAAATGTTTTGTTTTCAGGCATTTTTAAAGGACTAAATTCATGAAATGGGGGAAGTTTTTGTGCCCTACTTTTAATTTTTAGCCCAGTTAGTTAAGACAGTCACCTAGAACGTATGAAGCCTGTTTTCACTTCTCCCCTCTGCTTGATATGGAACAGCTCTAATTCCACCTGAATGTCTATTCTTTTGTTATGATTCTGCAATATTTTCCATTTGTTTACATTTATGTTTTGTCCCTTTCTGCTGTGTGAAAGACTCTCACGATCCAGGAGAACTGAAATGATGAAATTGATCGTATAGAAAGATCTCTCATGGCATTAAATAGAGAAACCACACAACTATATTTTCTTCTTATCTCTTTTCAGTTATAATGGTAGATGTTACTTGTAAAAGTGGGAGGTAAACAACTTTTCTAACACATTTTTTAGTTTGTCACTTCAATGCATCTCTGTGCCACAACTTTCCCATTTGTAAAATGGGGTGTAATAATACTTTTTACTCACCTTTGTGCACTTTAAGATCTCTGGATTAATGCTGCTGTATATGTGCAAAGTATTGTTTTATCTGGTATTATTTATTTTATGGCCTTGGAAATGGAGGTCAACTGGTGCAAATACCATGAGGATGTAAACATTACACTAAAATCTTGAATTGTTTTTCTAGGAGGAGAGACTTCAGCATGCAAACCTTCATCTGTTCGGCTTGCACCGTCATTTTCATTCCATGCTGCTGGCCTTCAGATGGCTGGACAGATGTCCCATTCACATCAACAGTACAGCGATCGTCGGCAGCAGAACATAAATGACCAACAGGTTTCTGCCTTATCCTACACTGACCAGATTCAACAACCTCTAACCAACCAGGTATGTGATATCAGGAGAGAGGCTTTTCTGTTTTGAGATACGTGCTTTCTTCCCTAAATATTTAAATATTTTGGGACACTTTACCCATAACTTTGTTTAAAATAGAAACCTCTGTGATTACAAGGTTCACATCTAATGCATCTAGATCAAAACTTTTGATATTTTTAAAAATTGAGAAATACTATTGCTCCTTTGTAAGAGGCTTCAAGAGACAATCATTTGGCAGTTAAATAAATACTTGCCTTATTTGTAAAAGGAAATATTCTATTCTAACCATTCTTGACGTGGAAAGGAAGTAAAGTAATCTGAGGGGAATTTATGGCAATTGAAGATTAATCTAATGTTAATCATGAAAAATGTAAATTGAAGTCCAAGTTTGACTGCTTTATTTTTATAAAGAGGGAGAATTTTATAGGTAACTTTGGATTGTAAAGTTATTATACAGAACTTTATAAAGATCTTGATTTCAAAACAATAATACAAATTTATACTATCACTGGGACTCTTTCACTGCTCCTCTCCCACGTCAGAGTTCTGCATTCTCATATATTAGCTTTTATCTTGCATAGATGAAGTGAGCATACTTGGGGAGTAGGAGGACTCCAGCTGGGTACTTACTATCTGGCTGACATACCTTCCCTAGTGTCATTGGACTATGGCAGCAGCTCCCCACGTATGAGGGCTAGATTACCCCCTTGCTCTTCCCGAGAGTATTCCTCTGTAGTTCCCCCCTTCTTGAAAGCAGCAAGGAAGCTGACCGCCTGCTTAAAGGGGGCTGTTTAGCACCTGCTCCCTGCTTACACCCAGATTGACTGACTGATTTTGGATTTAGGAAGTCTTTAAATTTTGCCTTCAAAGCATACAGGATAGTAAAATGAGCCCAACATAAGAGGAGGGAATGCTGCTGCTGCGCCCTGGTGCAAATCATCCCATCCCCATCTAAGCCACCTTGGATGTGCTGCAATACTATCATGAGAGCTTTACCAGGACTCCCCAAGTGTGTTGCTGTGTGGAAAAGCAAGATGAGGGAAGGGACCACAGAAGAAGAGGAGAAGAAAGAGATTAGAGAAGATGAGTGTGATCAAGATCAGCCCTAAGAGATGCAGGATTCTCTGGCATGTAGGGGGGAGAGGGAAGTTCAGGCTGTTCAAGTGAAAGGACTTATCAGACTTACTTTCCAGGATTGCTCAGCTCCTGAAAATTGGAAATGGAAGAGCCAGGTGATCTGATACCAAGCAATCCCATCCTACCTAGTTCATATAGGTCCCAGAAAACTCCATATGTTAAAAACAAGACATGATGGCTCAAGAGTAGAAATCTCTGTTAAGAAGTTGCCTGCAGGCAGGCTTGTGAAGATCCTATATCTGCCAACAGAGGAAAAAAGCCAAGATCTGACTGTCCATCAGTGGATATAGCCACCTCAAGAGTGGCAAAAGGGGTGATAGTACCTATCAGAAGGCGTGTTTTCCGTTTAAAACGGTTGCTTAAGAGAGAGGTCAAATCTGCTTTTAAAGGAGCATTTAGCTCAGGAACCCTGCAGGGGACCCTGTATGTGATTTATTCTTCTAGGGTAATGTTTGGTGAATGCACAGATTTTTCATGTTCTCTAATGCTAAGGATAAATAGATGGTGATGGCTGAAATGCTGCCCTTGTTGGAAGCTGCAGTGTTTTTCATGGCAGATGCGACATACAGCTTAACCAGGACCACCTTAGTAGCCAGGGTGATGTTCATAACAGTAAAGAGGTCCCCGAGGGCTGAAGCAGTGGTCAACTGATTAGATAGCCAAGGCCAGCCTAGCTCCTCTACCCTTTAGGACAGCAATCCTGCTTGGCAAAGAGCTTCAGAAGCTGTAGGAAAAACAGAGTCTTCCCACAGTACACCACCTGCAGACACTGGTACAAATCTCAATCTTGGCCGGCTCTTGCCTCTCTAAACCTACCCCCATCAACCAGGGAAAAGAATTTGGCAGGCTTCTTTTTGAGGAAAAAAATCTGTGCGCTTCTCTGTGGGTACAAAAGTAATTAGGAGCCCCAGGCAATCAGCATGAAGGTATGCAGACGCATACCGCATCTTTGCCACTTCCTAAATGCAGAGGTTAACACCACTTCAGATCATTGGGTATTGCATGCAGTACCCTGAGACTTTTGAGGAGAGACCCACTCCAAAAGCTTTTTTTACTTAATTACTTCAGCACCAAAAAGAGGCAGGATGTACAAGACCATAGACACCCTGCAGAATTTGTAGCAAATCCCCAAAATCATTCCAGTTTCCTAGAATTTAGTGGGAACAGGGGACCTATTAAATGTACTTCACATTTCCCAAGACTAGCAATGGACTGTGCCCAGTTCTGGACCTGTGTTTGGCACTAGTGTGACTGCTGTTGGGATAGTGTGCCCCTTTCTGGGGTGTAGAGTTCAAGAAAGATATTGATAAATTGGAGATCGCTCAGAGGGTAGCCATGGAATGATTAAAGGATTGGAAAATATCCATTATAATGATAAACAGGTTGAGCTCTTTCAGCCTATCTGAACATAGAGAAAGTTAAAGGGTGACTTGATCACAGTCCATAACTACCTACATAGCAAACAAAAATTTGATGCTAAAGAGCTCTTCAGCCTAGCAGATAAAAGTATTACAAATAAAAATGACTGGAAGCTGTAGCTAGACAAATTCAGACTAAAATAAGGCAAACGTTTAACAGTAAGGGTAATTAAGCACTGGAACAGTTTACCAAGGGATGTGGTGGATTCTCCATCACTGGAAATTTTAAAGTCAAAATTGCATGTTTTTCTAGAAGATATGCTTTAGTTCAAACAGGAATTAATTCAGGGAAGTTCTATGTCCTGTGTTATACAGGAGGTCAGACTAGATTATCATAATCATTCCGTCTGGTCTTAATTTGTGTATCTATGAAAATAAATTCTTCATTTCAGGGTTAGCGAAAGATCAAATCTCAAATTAGGGATTTGGTCAGTCAATTCAGGAATTTGCCTGTTCCCTGGATCTTCAAGATGCCTGTCTATACATCCAAATTTGGCATTATATCGATTAATCCTATTTTACACAATATTTGGAGCATTTCCGGCAATATCAAACTCTCCCAAAATAGGACCTAGATATGTACTGTGACTGCGATGAATTTCCTCTGACCCAAATCAGGCTCCAATATGTAGAGCCAAGGTAGGATCATCAACAGGGGGTTTCCTGTCACAGTGTCAGCAGCTGGCCTGTCTGTGAGCCCAGTTAACATACAAGCAGATAAAACCTTAATTCAGGGCAGGTGTCGGAAGCAGCAATACCAGTTGCCAGCCCTGTTGCAACTGCAGGTAGTGTTCTCCTGGGATTACGTATGGGTGCTGGAGTCTATGGCAGCATGCTTGACAATAGTTCCCTGGACCGACTTCCAAATAAGCATGCTACCATGTTTTCTGTTTTCAAACTGAGCAGAATCAAAGAACTCCAGGCTATATCATCAACTGCTCTCTGCATTCAGAATGGCTCTAAGGTTGTGGCTAGACAACACAAATCAGAAGGGTTGCTCCCTCGGTTGTCCCTGATAATTGGCTGATTAAGACTGGAAGCTTGTTAGGATAGGGAAGCCAACTAAGAGAGGCTGTGGCTCAAGGGAAATGGTCCACAAGGGAGAAGAGCTTGTAAATCAGCCACCTCAAAATTAAGGCTTAAGACTCACCTTGCTCCACTAACACACAGCCTGGAGTTCCCCTCCTCTAATTCTATTTAAGATCCACTCCAATCTGGCTTTCACCCCTTGTATTCCACTGAAATGGCTCTCATTAAAGGCTGTAATGACCTCTACCTAGCCAAAGCTCAGAATCAGTATTAGATCCTTATCCTTCTTTACCTGTCAGCCGCTTTCAACACAGTCAGTTGTACACTTCTTGAAATCTTTTCCTCCCTTGTCTTTTTGTGACTGTCCTCTCCTAATTCCCCCTCATCTCTAATCTCTCCTTCTGGATATCCTTCGGAGGATCCTCCTTATCACCATCTAGTTTTATCAGTGCGTTCCACAGGGATCTGTCCTTGGTCCCCTTGTCTTTTCCCTGTATAGCCTCTCTAAGTAATCTCATCCTAAAACACAAATTCAGCTATCAACTCTGAGTTGATGACTCTCTACTCCAGACCTGTCATCTTCTGTCCAGACTAAAGTCTCTCACACACTCTCACACACTCACTCTCGCTCAACTTGGCTAAAATAGAACTTGTAATTTTTCTGTCCAGGTCTTCCCTACTACCTCCTTTCTTGATCACTGCAGACAACACCACCATCCTGCCTGACACTCGGGCCTGTAACCTGGGTGTTATCTTTGACTTGGACCTCTTTAGGTCCTCACACTAAGGCTAAAGTTTTGCAGATTCTTTCTGCATAAAATCTCTGAGATATGGCTTTTCCTATCCAACTGCAGTTTAAGTTCTCATCCAGGCTTCTGTCTTCTCACATTTTGATCACTGTAACATCCTTTTGTCTAGCCTTGACAAATGCAGTCTTATCCTTCTGAGAATTGAGAATGCTGCTGCAAAGATCATTTTCCTATTCCTTTGCTTTGACCATGTTGCCCCATCTGCATCCCTCCATTGGCTCCCTCTTCAGGATTGAATCAAATGTAAGCTACCTGTCTTCACTTTCAAGGCCCTTCATTCCCTATCCCCACCCTACTTCTTATCTCTCATTTTCTATTGAGATGCCAACTTCTAGCTCCAATTGGCACATGATGCCAGTCTGCATTGCCCACTTGTCAGGTTTTCAAACAAGCACTTCTGTGCTTTCTCCCATGCTGCCCTTCATGCTTGGGAGGAGCTCCCAATAAGCATTCTCAAAACTAACTCATTATTCTCCTTTAAAACCTTTCTCAAAACTCTACCCATGTTGCCTACAAAAAAGCTTGACAGTGGCTAGCCTGCTGATACCACTGCCCATCATGCTGACCAAACTGTGTAATTGTTTCCTTGTACTTCCGCGTCTGTTGTCTTGTCTTATAATTTTGTAAGCTCCTTGGGGCAGGCTTTGTCTTTTGCTCTGTTTGTACAATGCTGAGTACAATGGGGTCCTGCCTATGACTAAGACTGCTATGTTGCACAGTGATACAAATAATAATCATGGACTTAATGAGCCCATTTAGATAGTCCAATATTGTTATCCTGGGCACATACACACATTGTCAAGGAGGTACGAATAGCAAGGGCATGGTTAAGAAGCTGCTCATGCTTATGACCTGGCCAGAAAAAGCATTTTGAAAGATGTCACCCACAAATAGCAGGGGATCAAAATGACACTGTAGACTGGCCAGGCAGGCAACAGGTATGTCCATGAGAGGTGGGAACTCAGTTGTAAGATGCTTACTGTAATATGTCAAACATAAGGAACCCCGTAGATCGATCTGATTGCCATCAAGATCAGTAGGAAGACAGAGGTGTACTTCAGCAGATGTAAGGAGCATAACTCCCTGGGAAATAGGCATTCTGCCTCTCCCAACGGGTTTTCTCCTCACACATCACCATCAGTAACAGGATACTATGTACCAATTTACCAGCCCTGCCGCACACAGTAATGGTTTCCAATGACAGATCAAAGATCCAGTTTATTGTTTTGGTGCTACCGTACATAGCAGCCTCAGGGTCGCATGTTACCCAAAGGGAGGAAGCCGCCTTGGGTATGATTTCTTAGTTCAACCAGATGTTCTGTAATACTCTCTTGCAAGACCTACACACCAAAAAAGTGGTGGTGTGGTGTTTTTTGTGTTTTTTGTTTTGTTTTTGCTTTGTTGTTTCAGTGACTGTATTTGTACACAGTGTGAGTGAGGGTCTTTCTCTAGCGGTTTATTTGCCATGCTGAGATTATTGGACAAAATTTTTAGTTTTATAGACTCCAACCTCCATCTTCTGGCCAGACTGCTGCACTGCACCACTTGCTCCTGTTCAAGTTCAGTGCCTTGGCTGGTGAGTTCAAGTGCTTTTGCTCTGACAAGAGACTTTCCTCAAAATTCCTAAACCTTCCATATCTTGAACAAGCCTAATTCTTCCTAATTTCAGTAAAAATTTCTGTTGGATTTTTAATAGCTCCTCTCCAAGCCCAAATGTTGTATTAATATTTCCTCAGCCTCTATCTCAGTGGGACAAATTAAGGAAATCTTTTTTCAGTCTCCAGGACTCCTCATTTCTTCTTAGTCTCCTTGTTTCTAGCATTTAGGACTGAAATGTTTTCCACAAAGATTCTGATGTTGGTGGATACCAAAGGGAGCACACAATGATTTGGAAGAATATACAGATTTCTCTAAAATGGCCTTCATATCTATTGTCAGTTGTCTCCTGTCCTCTATGATTGCCAAAGGTTGTATGGCTTATTGTTGGGATAGAGCATCCAGCAAGAGGAAAAAACAACTTCGATCCAGCAAGTTGACTCTGGTTTTTATTTATGGTATTTTTGATACTGCAAGCAGCCATTCAAGTTTATTTACATTTATGGGAAATAATGCTGCCTGCTTCTTATTTACAATGTCACCTGAAAGTGAGAACAGACATTCATATGGCACTGTTGTAGCTGGCGTTGCAAGGTATTAAACTGCCAGATATGCTAAACATTTGTATGCCCCTTTATGCTTCGACTTGTAGGCTCTAAAGCAGGAGTTCTCAAACTGGGGATTGGGACCCCTCAGGGGGTCGTGAGGTTATTACATGCGGGGGTCGTGAGCTGTCAGCGTCCACCCCAAACCCCACTTTACATCCAGCATTTATAATGGTATTAAATATATAAAAAAGTGTTTTTTAATTTATAAAGGGGGTCGCACTCAGAGGCTTGCTATTTGAAAGGGGTCACCAGTACAAAAGTTTGAGAACCACTGCTCTAAAGTAGTAATAATTCTACATTTGAAAGTGGCACTTTCACGATAGATTGTACTAGAGTACTTGTATGAGATGTATTGAAAAATACTGTTATACAGTGCAAATATTTGTAATACAAATGATATAAAGTATTCTGTATTGTAATTGAAATCAATATATTTTAAAATATAGAAAAATGTCCAAAAATATTTATAATAAATTTACATTGGCATTCTATTATTGTTTAATAGTGTGATTAAAACTGTGATTAATCACAACTGTTTTTTAAAATCTAGTTAATTTGTTTTGTGTTAATTGCTTGCTTTAACTGCAATTAATTGACAGCCCTAAAAATAAGTTAACTGGAATTTTTAGTTAGACACAGTGGTATAAAATATAAATTCCTTTCATTGTACTCCCTTTGTAAACAAAGTCACACTAGATGTAGCCAGAATCTCTGCTACTCCTTGTTATACTCAATTTCATTTTTTTTTAAGTATCCAAATATCTCTTGATGGATTAGGACATCTATTTTACAAGATATATATCCCCTGTCATAAAAATTCTCATAATGAAATAAGGTATATTTAACAAGAAACACCACTGCTTTGGGCAGTAAAGAATGGGACCACATGAAGAAATTTGTGACAGTCACTTAATTATCTATTCCCTCTTTTACCAAACACTGCAAAATTAACATTATTGTCAGCTGATACATGGTCCTTCAAGCTGCTCTGGACCAATTAAAAAAATGAAAATAGATCAATTTAATGTGCATAGCTGGGACTCTTAGGCTTGTTGTCTACTCTGTTTTTATTATCTGTTTTTATTATTTGGTTGTTTTCCTGTTCTGACTTTGTGCTTCCTAACTTTCATTTGCATACCGACAAATGGGTCATGTGAAATTGAAAATTTGACTTTCTTATTTGTAATTTTAATTTCTCTTAGTGGTACCAATCCCTGCTATGCATGTCCTGCTCCATGAATCTGTTAAGATGATAAAATGTTGTTGTTTATTTACAAGTATAATTGCAATGAAACCACTTGATTGTCATTTATCTTGGCATTTATACATATTCTCTGAGTTATGTTTTCCAACCTTCACATTTTGGAAATATCTCGTGGGGTTTCAATTAGCTATGTGGCCAGCTGGTAGAGACTGGAGTCTGCAAAGCAGGATTTAAAAAATTAACCAAGAGAGCCGCTTCAAAGCCAAAGGAGAGGCAGGATTACCTAACAATACAGTATGGTATGTTACCACTATGCAAAATAGGCATTGTCCCCTTCTTGTGCCATCATTCTCTCCTTTCATTCATCAGAGGAAGAGGTGGTTATATAATTGGAGCAAGATTCAAATCTTTCATATTTTTCTGAGAGGATCTTGTTGTACCATTGGAATGTCCTGATTAAGAATATAGCTAAGCATTTTAAAATGCAGCCTATGTAGGAATCTGCCCCCTTTTTCCTCCATTTTTTTCCTTTCCAATCTTCCATCCCATTTTTCAGAAGGTAGAGAGGAAAATACTGCCTCTTTAAAAAGTTAATACAGGTCATATTATGTCCTTAATAATAACTGAGCTGCTGTATTAGTTTTAGACTATGTCTATACTGCCCTGAAGTTGGGACTATGGGGATGTGAATAGCAGCACGCACCAAAGTGCTGTGCTATAACTCCCCTGTGTGGATACTGCAGGAACAAATGAAAAGGTTCCTAGTTCCCATTACTGTGGTCCTATTTGAAGAGGACTGTGATAATGCAAAGTAGGAACCTTTTGGCTTGTGGCTGGAGCATCCACACAGGGAAGTTGCAGTACAACCCTTTGGTGTGTGCTGCTATTCACACCCCTATAATCTGAGCTGTGAGATAGTGTAGACAGGCTCTGAGTGATGCTGCACAGGTGTAATTGAAAGCATGATTTGGAGATAAAGGAGTTAGGGTTGTCACTGTGAAGCTGAGAAGGGCGCAAGTTGGCCTGCAGAATCTTAATTATTGTTTGTGGTTCACAAGAAGAAAAGAAAACCAGCCTGATTTTCTGAGGTTGAATTTTCAGGGCTGTTGCTAGAAAAATGTTTTACTTGTAAAGTGAACAAATTTGAGCTAGAAATTAGAGGTGGACATGGAACCCCTGCAATGCTGTCCTACAAAGGAGAATATGTATGGGTCCTACACATGCCTATCACAAGGGGTGAACCTCATCTGGTGCACTAAATGCCCCAATAATGATGTGGGTGAAACCAGACAATCACTATGCTCTTGAATGAGTGAACACTGGAACATGATAGAAGACAGAAACACCATAGCACCTATGAGTGAACACTTTTTGCAAAGTCCTCATTCTTAAAGGAAACCTGCACAACACTTTTTCAAAAGACAAGCCAGAGAGCTTAAATTCATAACTTTTCTAGATACTAAAAATCATGGACTGAAGGATTTGTGGCTTATTACAACACTCTATAACCCACTAGTCCTGCCACTCCCCTCTAACCTCTCTCCCCCATTCCTTTTCCTCCCTATGACTGGAATGGTGTTAACGAGGGCCACTTCACCTTGAATGGTCCCTTGAAATAT
Source organism: Lepidochelys olivacea (assembly GCF_965140295.1). Lineage (NCBI taxonomy): Eukaryota > Metazoa > Chordata > Testudines > Cheloniidae > Lepidochelys > Lepidochelys olivacea. Next base: position 163,633,437 of record NC_140411.1, on the reverse strand, counting down.
GTTAGCTACTTATTCTAAAAAACCTCTTCCACCTTGTATTTATCTGTGACAGTCTGTGTTTGTTTTCCAGACCTGAAGAACTACTGTGTAAGAGAAACAGGCTTTAACAGGGCTATAACAACACTGCATTCTACAGAACAGGCACGCTGCTAACTTCTTCCACAGTTGGGAGAACAACCCCACAAAGTCTAGTTGTGGCAGCAAAGAGACTGGTCATTACACCTGCCCTGAACAAAGAATAGCCTTTACGTTTTTCCCTGTGACATGAGTGGAGTGATTAATGGATAGTGGCAGAGCCTCCAGCCACACTACCAAATTCCTGCTTTTGGCTTAAATGCTTATAAGGATATTACCAACTGAAAAATCCTATTTACATATGTAAACTTTGTACCATGTAGGTTTATAAATAAACCCTACTATTATTATTATTACTATTATAATAACTGTAACAGATTGGCGGGAGAAATAATTCCCTTTATTTAAATTTATTTTCTTCATTTTATAGCACTTTATTTTATAGTCAGTTTTGCTGTCTTGTCAATGGTGCACACTGCTCTTTTTGGCTCTGCAAAAGGGTGTTTATCAGTTATAGTGAAACCGATGAGGCTGTAGGCTACATTGTGTACACAGCGAGGAGAAGTGTTCCTAAGCACATTTGGTGATATCACGTTGGCACTAGAGCAACACAATTCTCTACTCTTTTTCTAATTCCTGTTCACAATTAGTCTTCCACGTGCTGTTTAAAGGTTTTTCTACCAGAAAATTGAATGTTTTAAAACTAGTCAGTTTTGGAAAATACAATTTGTGTTCCTTTTTAAGTATTTTAAAAAATATATACTTTTGATTTGTCTTTAACAGATCCATTTATGTCTAGATCTCTCACATCATATAGATTGATAGATTCCAAAGCCAGAGGGGATCATTGTGAGCATCTAGCCTGGCCTCCTGTATAAAACAGGCTACAGAGCTTCCCCAAAATAATTTCTAGAGCATATCTTTAGAAAAAATATTCAATCTTGATTTAAAAATTGTGAGTAATGGAGAATCCATCACAACTCTTGGTAAATTGTTGCAGTGGTTAATTACTCTCACCGTTAAAATGTATACCTTATTTCCAGTCTGAATTTGTCTAGCTTCAGTGGTATACCAGCTTTTCTAAGCCCCCATAATATCACTGAATATAATGAAGCATTTTTGAAATGTATTGACTCTGCTGTTCCATAACAGCATTTGTGGCATTTTACTATTTAAACAGTTGGTATACCTGTATTCATTATGGTTTTATGTTTGTTTAACTGCAAGTATGTTTAAAATACAAATATTTTGCATGTGCCTGATAAGTCAAAGGACCAGAGACAGAAGTGGGGTAGGGAGGGCAATAAGGGGATATATTGTCAACTAGCTCAAAAAACTATGGGAATACTAAACCTATTAGTAGAGGTAATTTTTTATTTAAACACAGCTTTGTAAATATTAGAAATTCATCACTTAGAGTGGATAGTAATTATTTAGTTAAAGTACTAGTTTTTTCTGTCTTTCTAAAGTGATGCCTGATACTGTCATGTTACAGAGGCGGATGCCCCAATCTTTCCGTGATCCAGCTACTGCTCCCCTGAGGAAACTCTCCGTTGATCTGATCAAAACATACAAACATATTAATGAGGTAAAGACCGCAGAGTTCACCATTATATTTTTATTTAATGTGTGATAGCTTGCTAATAATTACAATATGTAGTGGTATCAAAAATATTGTTTAAAGTGTTCCAAGTAGATTTTTCTGTAAGATGCAATGAATTTAGACACATTTTCTTTTACTGGCACATTATACAGGCATTCTTTCTTAATTTATGAATTAACTTGATGAATTCTAAATTAAACAAGTCCATGTACTTTTATTGTCAGTAAAAATAACATGCAAACTACAAAAGGGGTTGTGCACTTTTTTATTCTTTATTATGTAGCCCTGAAAAATGTGTTTAAAATCTGGGTTCATCCCTTCCCCATCAGTAATGCCTTGTCTTTTTTTTTTTTTTTTTTTTTTTTTGGTGGGATGTCTCCTTCAAGGACCTGAAGTTGAAACTTTCTCTGCCTGTAATTTAAAGGGGGTTTGTTAGTATTGAATATTTAGGTCTAAATTTTCAAAAGTGACTATTTTGGGCTCCTCAGTTTTCGGGTGCCCAACTTCAGACAACTTTAGCGAGCCTGATTTTTTCAGAACTGTTGAGCACCTGCCTTTCAGTTGTCTCAATTTGAGCACCCAAATCCTGGCTCCCAAAATCAACAGTCACTTTTGAAAGTGTAGGTCTTTGTAGTTTTTTTTCTTCTTCCAGCAGTTCGTAGGGCATTTACTTTCCATTTACAAACAACACATGCGTTTTAAACACTGAATAAAAATCAGATTCCCTCCCAATTGCTCATGTTTCCCTACTTGATACCTGTGAGGTCATAATCCTACAGGCTTCCAGTCCATAACCATCTGGAAAAGAAGGCCTAGACAGCAGTTGAATTGCTATTGTAAATATAAATAAACCTGAAGGTCTTTTATATGTATCATCAGGAAAACATAAGCCATCTTTGTCTTTCATGTTATCTTTTGAATGCTTTATGTTTTAGGAAATTTGTGCTTCTGTACTGCCTCCTTAATTGATCTGATTATCTTAATTATTCAAAATCCAAAAGAAGGCAAAGTTATAAAGCAGGGAAGTGGTGATGTCCTCCTAGATGCCTGTGGTGATTGTAGAATAAAAGGAGTGGCCACTGCAGCCACCCATGATTTCACTTTGTATTTTCTTTAGTCTTGGATACTTATGGACTGTAGCCTGGCAAAGTTACTATCTCTAATCAAGGCCCCAGCAGTTTAAAAGCAGCTGCTGCTATCTAGTGGCCTGTGCTTGAGCCTGGGAATCCAGAACTGCTGTGTCATTGAGTGGCCGTAGCAAGATGTTTAATTCTTTTTCCTCACGTTTTCTACCCTACTGTTTTGTACAGCACTTGAAAGATATAAAATGTTAAGTGCCAAGTACTTCCATATTTAATTATCATTATTATATTGTGTATATACTGCAGTGCTAGGCAACAATTGAATCTTTTGTTACTCAGCTTCTCCCAATGCTTACGTATATAATTTTACTTTCTGTTGGTTACGCTTTAGTCGTTGTCTTACCTTTTTAAACATGAAAATTAACCTAACATCTTTATGTGTGTGTGTAAAGTACAATCATAGGACTGTAAGGGACCTCGAGAGGTCTTCTAGTCCAGTTCCCTGCATTCAAGGCAGGACTAAGTATTACCTTTTGTGTGTGAGAGAGACAGAGTAAGTGATTTAACCATGGTGTGTTTTCTCTTTTGTATCCTTTGTTTATAATAGGCTCAAAGGCTACGTTTTATGAATATGTTGCTGTGGTGTGCTTACAGATGTTTCTTAAATATTCATAAATATTGGGATATTTGTTTTTGGTATAAATGACTGAATTTCAGATCCTGTGATTATAATTAAAACATTGTGTGCACTTCTAAGGGGACACATTAATTCAGAAATTTCTCTTTTCCCTGAAACTTTATCTACTTTATTTATAAATATCACTTAGGATTATTATATCTAAAATTATAATTCTTAGATACATTTTCTGTTTTACTTTGTGAATTTGATAGCGCTGTGTTCAGAGATTCACTGTTTTCTCAGTATAGTCAATTAGTTATCCTGGTTTTTATGGGTGTCTTTCACACAGTAACAGGGGAGGGGAAAATAACTTTTAAAAAAAGGAAAATGGTTTTGTAAAGCCAGAAAATTTTGCTGGCGGAGGTGGGAGGGAAGACTAGAGTAATACCTGAAGCTATTCTTTACTGATTAAAGTGACACCATCAGTTGAAATTTAAACCAGTGTGTTCCTCATCTTCAGGTTTACTATGCAAAAAAGAAGAGGCGGCACCAACAGGGCCAAGGAGATGATTCCAGTCATAAAAAGGAACGGAAAGTTTACAATGATGGCTATGATGATGATAACTATGACTATATTGTAAAAAATGGGGAAAAGTGGATGGATCGTTATGAAATTGACTCTTTAATTGGCAAAGGATCCTTTGGGCAGGTAATGGATGTCAGCTGAAAAATCATTAACTCATTTGAGTTATAATAGCCATCTAAATGAGTTAATATCTAGGCCACGCCCTATCTCATTCCTTATTGTTTCCTTATTCATAAGCCCTTGGAATAAGATGTCTATTCAAAATTTCTGCATTTGTAATTTTTCTTCTTTATAAAACATGAAATTTGAATTTTCTTGAGCATACGCATCCAGTAACTGCTTTTGCAAGATAATCAAACCTGTTAATTTGGAAAAGAGACGGCTAAGGCGAGATACGATTGAGGTCTATAAAATCATGACTAGTGTAGAGAAAGTAGATAAGGAAGTGTTTACTACTTCTCATAATTTCATTTGGTGACCCCTAGTTCTTGTGTTAATAGGCAGCAGGTTTAAAACAAATAAAAGGAAGTATTTCTTCACACAACGCACAGTCAACCTGTGGAACTCCTTGCGAGAGGATGTTGTGAAGGCCAAGACCATAACAGGGTTCAAAAAAGAATTGGATAAATTCATGCAGGATAGGTCCATCAATGGCTATTAGCCAGGATGGGCAGGAATGTTGTCCCTAGCCTTTGTTTGCCAGAAGCTGGGAATGAGTGACAGGGGATGGATCACTTGATGATTACCTATTTTGTTCATTCCCTCTGGGGCACCTGGCACGGGCCAATGTCAGAAGACAGGATACTGGGCTAGATGGACCTTTGCTCTGACCCACTAGGGCCATTCTTATGTTCTTAATTTAACACTTAACTTGCGTTTGCTGTCATTCAGAATTTTTAGCACATGGTGGTATGGAAACCCAAATTTAATTTTCTGTGATTCCGGAGATAACAGACAGCATAGTGTATGTAATAAATACACATCATACCCTAGTTAACTCTTGAAAAAGGCATTTTGAGAATTAAGCATTTCTAAATAGTGAATATTTAATAGAAAGTGGATTTTACTTTAATAGTTGTTTTCTATATTGATCTTTTTTTATACTTGTACTTGAATTAGATGTTATTTCCTCAGTCCAGCTTCTCAATGACGTCTGCATCCTGTTTTTGTGGCATTTTTGTTATGAAAATATCATAGTATCTCCTATGGTTTCACAGTAGAAACAAGAAAAGAAAATGGTCTAGATAGTATGAAAATTCTTATTTTCAAGAAAAATATCTTCAATACAAGTTAAATGTACTTAGTAAAATTTTGGAATATAAACTGGATTATTAAGTATGTTTTAAATATGATTAATTTCAAAGCTTTCTTGATTTTGAAAGTCTGTTTAATAAATAAATTTAATGAAATGTGCAGTTACTTGGACATTGTATTTAGCACGTCTTTTTTTTCCCTTTCAGGTTGTAAAGGCTTATGATCGTGTGGAACAGGAGTGGGTTGCTATTAAAATTATAAAGAACAAGAAGGCTTTCCTAAATCAAGCCCAGATTGAAGTGCGGCTTTTGGAGCTTATGAACAAACATGACACTGAAATGAAATACTATATAGGTATTAAGATAATTCTTGCAAATATTTGAGAATTGGCTGGAGAACCTAAGACCGTACTACTACTTTTTACAGTGCTCATAATGTTGAGGAATTACACATTTGTTTGATTTTTACATCGATAGTTACTTTACAGCAGACTGTCGTACCTAAAGAGGTCAGTTGACCTGTGCATGTAGAACCTGATCCAGAAGAAGTTATATGAGACCATCTGACATTATTAACTCTCTTGTGTTTTTAAGAATGAGTTCTGTTGCTGTATATGACAATCAGATTGGACAGAGTCTGTTTTGCCCCTGAGAAGGGGGCAGTCTTCAGTCCCTACTGCCTCTTCTTAATATGGAAAAGCTGTTGGCAAAGCAAATTTGACCTATACCGGGGGTATAAATTCCAGAAAAAAATAAGAAGCCCAATATGATTATGGTACCAGAGAAGATCATATTGCTGGCATTTGCCCACTTCTCATAGAAACTTGCTAAAAGGAGGCAGAAGCTCCAATTCATTCCCCAGCTGGATCCAGACATTATACGTTTCTTAAACTTGGCCTTTTAAGAAGACAAGGCAGGAAGTAGTTTTTCTTATCCTCTCGGTTTACTTGGGATAGTTGGAACTCTGTTGTGGACCAGCATGTTCCCACAAGAGAAGAATGTTCTTATGACAACTAGTGGCTGCCCTTTCTCTCCCCCATTCTCCTCTACTTTCCCTGAGACAGGATGAGGAGGATAGTCAGGAAGCTGCCTGGACCATGGTCTACGTCTGGTTCCATGTTCTACGTCTGGTTCCATGTTCTCTGTTTCCTTTCTCTGATATCGTCTGTTGATGGGAGATGCTGGGATTTGCCCAGTGACCCCTGTGATACACCAGGGCCAGGGAGCAGTGGTAGAGGGGAGACATAAGCCTGAGGCTAATTATGGTGTCATTCCATGTAGACTAGGAAAGGTTACTAAAAGTTAATTGGAGCACCTGTAGTCAATTAAGGCCCTGTCAGGAACCTAGTAAAACCCCCTGCTTCAGGCAGTCAGGATGGTGTGAGGCAGGAGGGAGGACTGAAGGTCTGTTGCTGAGACTTGAAAGAACAGAGAACTGAAGGAAGGGAGACCCTGCCCCAGCGTCAAGGACCAAGGGTAACCCTACCCAAGGGGGAAGAGGATAAGAAACCCACAGGAGTTGAGAGGGACTGGGGCTCAGAGTGAGGAGCAAACCCAGACCTCTTCCCCACTTCCCTCCTCTACCACCTTCCTGGGCCACTAGCGGGGCCCTCGGCACCCCAAGAGCAGGAGCAAGGGATGGCGTCCTAGCCCTCCCGCCAAGAAAACCGCAGGACCCACCATACCAACTGTCAGGATCCTCCCACCACCCCCACTCTGAACTCTGAGGTACAGATGTGGGGACCCGCATGAAAGACCCCCTAAGCTTATTTTCTACCAGCTTAGGTTAAAACTTCCCCAAAGCACACATTGCTTTCCTTGTCCTTGGACAGTATTGCTGCCACCACCAAGTGATTTACACACACATTCAGGGAAGGGTCACTTGGAATCCCTGTCCCCCCAAGCCCCTTCACCTCCTTTCCTGAGGAGGATTGAGAATAATATACCAACCAATTGCCATAGCAATGTGAGCACAGACCAGACCCTTTGTCTTCAGGACATTAAAATCAATCAGGTTCTTAAAAGAAGAAATTTATTTATAAAGAAAAAAGTAAAAGAATCAGACCTGCAAAATCAGGATGGAAGGTAACTTTACAAGGTAATAAAAATATTTAAAACACAGAGGATTCCCCTTTGGGCTCAACTTAAGTTACAAAAACAGGAATAAAACTACCTCTGTAGCATAGAAAAATTCACAAGCCAAAACAAAAGATTACCTAACACATTCCCTTGCCCTACTTACAATTTCTGTGGTTTTAGATGGATCATTCCAGGTATATTTTCAGGAGATGTTGAACCTGCTTGTCTTCTCCCTCCATCCGGAGAGGGAACAACAAACAAATCCCCCCTCCGCCCCCCCCCCAAACCAAGAAACCTAGGTTATTTGAATTATTTAACCCCTTACAGGTAAGGCAATCCAGTACAATTGCCAAGGATACATAAAGGTTGCTACCCTTCCCTCTGTTCATGACACCAACATGGCCATTTTGTTACCCTCCCACTCCCTTCATAAGTTCCGAGGAAAAGAAATACTTTCAACATAAGTAAAGATTCTGAGGATGTTAACCAAGTACTTGTGCCCCTTATAATTTCCCTCAGGATGGCAAGCCATTAGAAGAGACTCTGTCATTCCTACTTTATCTGACATAGGCAAGCAATATCCTTCCTCCTCCAAGAAAGAGACCCTTTTAAGTCCAGCTAGAAGTCTGATGTGTATTTTCCAATTCACTTGGATGTTGAAGAGTTGATCACAAGAATCCTGGAAGAGATCTGATGCTAAACCTAGCTTAGCAAAGGCCAAACGTGATTTGTATAGGCTCCCAAGAAGGTATTTAGACTCGTAGGGTACTCTGTTATGTATAGACCGTGAAGTTACATCCTCAGTAAGGAAGTCTTCCTTTCCTGAAGAAGGCCCTGTGTCCCTGTAGGGCTCCGCTGACCATATCTTAGATTCCAGTTTCCACAGAAATCACAATTAAGTGATTGTCCATTGCTGCCAGTTATGCTATGACCCTATGTCCAAAAGCAAAGGAGGGCTCTGCAGAAACTGTTCTGAACTGTGGTTAAAGGCCTTTGCTGAATGAATCACTGATATTAAAATGCTTGGGAATACATTTGGTCAGTCTCCGACTTTCTTCATAGCACAGTGTTGGATTGATTCACCTAATCATCTCTTGTACTGGCCAACAACTAAACCTGCAGAAAGGTTTTCTGGCTTAGATCCCGGAAAGGGGAATTCCAGAACCAAGTGCATCTCTTTGCAGTTCCCATTTTAAAAGGGGTACACTTTCAAATATGTCTTGGATCAAACATTACAGGATCTCCATGACAAAACCTCCCTTCTCGTAATCAAACAGTTTGCCGTTCATGCAGGAACTATACTTTTTTTTTTTTAAACTTCTCCAGCATATCCTCGTATGGATCTGTCTTCTAGAGAACCTAAAGCTCTAAGAAGCATGAAAAAAACAGCTCAGCCTTCAAAGCAAGTCAATTCTTTTTTTTATGCCACTTCCCAATGTGTTAGTGTCTCCTGAAAATCATTTTACAAACTTGGGCTTTTGCTTGTAAATAATTCCTTTGTTTTTTTCCCCCTCCAGTGCTTTCTTCCAATCTTGATATTTTTTCACTCAGTTCACCAGCATCATTAAGAGAAGAAATCCCGTTTTCTTCAATAATGAGCTCTGAAAACAAGAAGCAAGTGGGTATTTTGCCCACATTTTAAGGGGGATTCTCAGGTAGAAAATGGAATCCCTTCTCCAGTGAGGTGCAATAGTGCACATACCTCTTCAACACCAAGAAAAAGATGCTTACTCTGTGTACTTCCTAGTCCCGAAAAAGATGAGAGGTTGGAAACCTATCCTCAAGCTCCGCAATGTCAACCGCTTTATTTGCTAGCTGACATTTTGCATGGGCACACTGGCATCAATAATGTCGTCCCCTGGAAAAAGACATATATGGTTTATAGCATCCTTCATAATAACAGCTTACTTTTGGCAGCATTGTCCGTTGGGGAAGTGCCAGCACTTTGTGTCCCCATGCCCCAACTAGGTGCATACGCGGAGGGGACACCTCAACTATCGCTCAGTTCCTACTCATCACCTGTGGCTACGGGTCAGAGCTTGCAGTGACTGCCTCTTCATGTGCGTTGTAAATTGCTAATTAGGTACTTAATTTAAAGAAGTGTTAGGAATTTTTCTAGGGTTTCTTTTTCCTTTGTGACAAAATTGTCCTTTATTTGTTTATGTGGGAGGTACTTTCAGTACCACTTCAGTCATGATGACTGAACATAAATCCCCGGGATTCAAGAATTGCCCTTTATGTGAGGCAGCATGGGCATGCTTGGTGTTTGATTTATCTGAGTGTAGGTGTGTTTTAAACCTGCAAATCATTCTCAAAAATAATCCAGAGGACGAGAGTCTTGTATTAAAATGTTCTTTTTAGAGAGGTCAGTGCACCCTGCCTCTCATCCTGGCTTGTCTGGGGCAGAATCATCTGATTGCTCCATTTCAGGGAGTGCCCCAGCTGCTGCTTCTCCTAAAGCTACCATTCCGAATTTAAAAAACCTATCATCTTCATCTTGGAGGTTCTCAGAGAAGGAGAAAACTGCATAAGTCTCAGAGAGAGAGAGAGAGAGCGCAGATACAGATCGTCTCTGGGCCCTTCAGCTTCCAAGGCCCTTTGATTTTCAAGGCCCATAAATCCTCTCAGTTGACTGAATCTAAGGGTATGTCTACACTGCAATTAGACACCCGCGGCTGACCCATGCCAGCTGACTCAGGCTCACAGGGCTCAGGCTTAACGGGCTGTTTAACTGCTGTGTAGACATTCAGGCTGCAGACCAGGCTCTGGGACTCTTCCCACCTTACAGGGTACTTGAACCTGGCTCCATCTCAAGCCTGAACATCAATGCTGCAGTTGAACAGCCCCTTAGCCCGAGCCCTGCGAGCCCAAGTTAGCTGGCATGGGCCAGCTGAGGATTTTTAATTGCACGGTGGACATATCCCTAAGGGTAGCCTTAGAGCTAAGAAGGGTTGTTACAGCACCCATTCAGATTCCGGATACCATGCCTCGGGATCTGATATTATGTTCCCTCAGAAATTGTCTGGTACCAGCCCTACAATGTCAAGGCCCCTGGTACCAACAACTATGGTACCGATGGCCCCGGAACCACAGGATCCACTTCTCTATTAGTGACTTTACCAGCACAGTCACTTTTGGTAAAAGAGAACTGGATAAATTCATGGAGGTTAAGTCCATTCATGGCTATTAGCCAGGATGGGTAAGGAATGGTGTCCCTAGCCTCTGTTTGTCAGAGGGTGGAAGTGGATGGCAGGAGAGAGATCACTTGATCATTACCTGTTAGGTTCCCGCCCTCTGGGGCACCTGGCTTTGGCCACTGTCAGTAGGCAGGATACTGGCCTGGATTGACCTTTGGTCTGACCCAGTATGGCCGTTCTTATGTTCTAAGTCATCTGTCATGGGTGTTTCACAGACTTCAATGTATGCATTGCTGAGGGTTTACTTGGTAGCAAAGGACTTCTCCGTATCCTCTGTACTGGACTTGCCTCTGTTGGCAACCTTAAAAGTTCCTTCACTAGTACCACCATCATTACTGACTTCAGTGCATAGTGTATCCTGTACACCAGTGAAATCTCAGTTGGTCTGGGCACTGAGTACACCAGCTGGAAAGTCCCTCCTTTGCACGAGGAATATTCTTTCTTCTCCTGTGAATCTGAGGACAGCAGGAAAGCTTCATCAACAAGATCCCTTGTGTCAGGATATTCAGGCAGGATATGCAGGGCAGGGATTCTAGAGCTGATTTTGATTGTCAAAGGCTGAAGCCTAGGTAAGAAAGGATATGAATCCTTAGTACCCTCCTCCTTGGCTAACAGCCTCCTATGCTTATCAACACGTGTGGGCTTATTGGGCTTTCTGAGACATATTCTGCATGCTCAAAGAATTGCTTCAGCATCACAAACCAGACCCAAATTATCCTTGCCCCAACTTCCCATGAAGGGCATATCACTCTTATGTCGGTACACTGTCCTTGATCATGTTTCTTCTTCCTCTCCAGATGAGGCTGTAATGTCAGAGTCTTCATCCACCCCAGGTGATTATAAAACATTTCAAGATCTTATGAGGGGAGTTGCCTCAACTCTAGAGATTCCTGTTGAGGTAGTCCAAGACAAACCTCTCAGACTCTTCCATACCTGTGTATCAACTTGCTTGACTACCAATTAGGCCCTGCCCAACTACTGTGATAAACCTCAGCCTCAATGGCTTCAACATCTAAAAGAACGGATGGGTGCTATCAAGCCCCTTCTCAAGGATTTGAACAAGTTTATACCTATCTCACACAAGACTCACTGGCAGCAGCGAATAAGATGAATCTCCAGAGACGACAAAGATTGATGCCCCCCAGAATTGGACTTGTTTGGCAGAAAAAAATTATTCCACCTCTGGTTTGCAAATAAGAATTTACAACTACCAAGCCTTGTTGGCAAAATATGATTTTATTAATTGGGACTCTGACAAAATTCACTGAGAAGATTCCACAGGAAGTGATAGATAAATTCAAATCCATCATTGCTGAGGGTCAGCTTGTGGCTGGAACATCTCTGCAGGCAGCACTTGGTGCAGCAGATAGTTTCCACATCAATGGTTACTTCCATAGCCAGGGGAAGGTTCTCTTGACTCCACTCCTCTGGAATTCTAAAGGAGGTACAAGTCATAATTGAAAACCTTCCATTCAAGGGATGCAGCTTTTTCTATGCAAAGGCTGATGAGGCACACTACATTTTCTTAAGGACTCAGTGGCAACCCTGAGGTCTTCAAGAGTTTATATACCTGCTCTCAAAGGAAAGCAATATAAGCCACAGCTTTACCAAATGCCATTCTTTCTATCAACAGAACAAACAGTTGGATCCACCAAGGAAATGACAACAGTTTCCTTGGTAGAAATCTTCCACTTCCACTGCTGTGTTGACCCATCAGCCTTCTTTGATTTTGACTGCTTGCTTAAGAGCCGAGTACCAATCCCTACAGATCATCCCATCCCATCCCATCTTTCTTTCGGGAACCATTTATATCTGTTTTGAAAATTCTGGAACACTATCACTATTGATCAGTGGGTTCTGAACATAGTAGAGATTGGATATACTATCCAGTTCCAGTCTCCTTGTCACCCTCAAATACCTTCCCCAAATGATCCTCGTGATGAGAGTATTTTTTGTTAAGAGGTGTGTCTCCTGATGCAACAGAAATCCTGTGTTAGTACAGGGGAGAGGGATTTTAGTCCCCAAAAGAGCACTGAAGTCTATCCTGGACCTAAGATAAGTAAACCCCTTCATCAGAAAGATCAAGTTCAGGATCATTTGCCTCTGTTACCCTATCCCTAGAGCAGAGGAGATTGATAAACCACTCTCCATTGCCTGGATGCCCATTTTTGCATCACAGTTCACCCGGCCCGCATAAGATATCTAACATTCCTAGTGGGAGATTGCTATTACCAGTACAGAGTAGGCCTGTTGTTAGCTCCCAGAGTGTTCACAGTGCCTTGAAAGAATAGCAGCTTACCTCAGGAAGTTGGAAATCCAAGTGTTCCCATGCTTAGATGACTGGCTGATTTGTGCGAAGTCTCGTCAACAGGTAGCATACTTCATCCAGCAGATACTGCTTCTTTTGCATGATTATTTTTTGTACCGTTGTCAGTACTTACTGGTCTTTATTTTCAGACTTAGAGTTCATTGTGGTCATTATAGACTTGGACAACAGTAGTATGCACGCATGTCCAGACTATCCAGAATATATCTCAGATTACTGGCCTGTATGGCATCCTGTACCTTTATGACTCAATATGCCAGACTTTACCTGTGCTGCATGCAAAAGTGACTGAAGTCTGTGTATCAGCTAAGCAAACATCATCTGGACATGTTGGTTCCTGTTCCACCGTGAGTCCTGTTATCATTAGAGGTGGATAGACCTGACAGAAGTCTGCAAACAAGTTCCAGTCTTCCCCCACCAGTGCTATCAAAGACTCTGGTGATAGATGCATCCACATTGGGCTGGGAGCCCAATCTTGGATGACTGGCAAATACAGTGGTTTTGGACCGTGAGAAACAGCTCTTCTCATAAACATGCTAGAGTTAAGAACCAGTCATCAAGCTTATGTGATATTTCTACCAACTATCAACGGGCTTACCACGTAAATCATAACAGGCAACATTAGCATATTTTACTTAAACAAGCAGAGTGGAATCAGATCCATTCTGCTATGTCAAGAGGTAGCCCAACTGTAGAACTTTTTACATATGCCATAAAGTCGCCCTGAAGAAGTTTCATCTTCCAGAAATACACAGTGTACTGTCAGATCACCTCAGCAAAAAGTTTGTGGAGAACAGGAAGTGTTGTCCATAAAAGATGATGTAACTCAATAGATGCTGATCAAGTGGGGTTCCCCTACTATGAACTTGTTCAACATCAGGCTGTACAGGAAATCTCATCACGTCTGCCCCAGAGAGGGTCAGAGTCCAGAGACTACTTTGGATGCATTCCTGATCCTGTGATCCATAGATCTTCTCTACACCACATTTCTTCCAATTCCATCAACATCAAGAGTCCTCAGGAAGTGGTCAAAATTATCATGTTAGCCCCAGCCTGGCCAAGGGAATTTTGCGTCTCAGTTTCCAAAGTCTCTCAGTCAGGCTTCCAATAACTGTGCCACTGATTCCAGACACATTGTATCATGGTCAAGTCCTACATTCTTATCCACGCACTTTCCATCTTGCAGTGTGGGTGTTGAATAATTGACTTAGCAAAGAGCATGCTCATCAGACTTTCAAAATATCCTTATTCATAGAAGAAGAGACTCTTCTCAGATGTACTTACTTGGCAAAATGGAAGAGATTCAGCATATGGAACACTTGCTGTCAATTGTCTCCTTCCGGAGCTTTCAGATCCTTGATATTCTTGAATAACTGCTGGAATTAAAGAATTCAGGTTTATCAATGAGCTTGTTAAAGAGTTCATGTACTGATTCTTTCAGCAATTCACTCTCCTTTACAAGGACATTGCACTCTCTCATACCTTGGTAGTCAGTTTATTGAAAGGATTTATGTGGATCCTTTCTCAGAAAGGGAGCCTGTTATTTCCATGGGACCTAAATTTAGTGTTAACAGGGATCATGGGCATCTCTATTTGAATCCTTGGCCTCTTGCTTCATTTTCCATCTCTCACTGGGTGCTGGACTCACTGCTGGAAGTCACCCCCTTTAGGTGATCCTGGGGATTAGTTCTGTCCGGTTCAGTGCTCCTCTCTTATCTTCTACCATTACACTCTCCTCCCACTCAAGAAGTCACAGTTCAGCTGCTTTGTGACTTGGCCCTTTGGCCAGGTCACGTTGTGATTTCCCTTTCTGCAGGGGGTGAATCAAAGAATATTGGGACCCACTGTCCCAGTCAGTGTTCTGTTTCACTGCCCCTCAACAGTGTCATTTCCCCAGTGGCTGTTAGGGGAACCTGGGGCCATCCTTTTCTCTGGATACCAGCTCAGGACTCTCTCTAATTAGCAGCCAAGGTTTGTAACATCCTAAACTGTGTTTCCTTTTTCCTGAGCCTTTTCTACACCTTCTGGCTCCCCTCCCCAAATCTGGGTTTGGCAGCCCAAACTCCCCCCTCCCAAAAAATAACTGCGGATTAAAACTCCATAGACCCAAATGAGCCTCCCTTCCCCCAGGGGAGTGACTGCAGACTACTTCCGTGCAGCCTAAATCTCCCCCTGTCTGCGGCTTAATTGGCTAATTGGTCCCTCCTGGCCTAGTCAACTCTTCCAGGTCTGCTGTGGGGAATACACCCCATCACAACACCTTTCTATCAAGACAGCCTTTACAGTGGCCCTAACATCAGCCAGGAGTATGGGAGAGTTACAGGTGTTGATAGCAGGAACAATCTATATAATCTTCTGTAAAGACAAGATATCCTTGAAATCAGACACCAAATTCTTTCCTAAAGTGGTGTCTGAGTTCCATTTAACTCAGATCTTCCATCTGCCAGTGTTTTTTCCTTAAACTACATATGAACAAAGGTGAAGAGAAATTACATTCACTAAACTCTTGGTCTATGTAGACAGAATAAAGCATTTTAGAACTTCTAGACTTTTCATAGCATATGGAGAGAGGGCAAGAAGTTTCAATGTGACCTCTCTCTAATTGGATCTCATCCTATATTAAATTGTGTTACCAATTGGCTGGTATGGCCCCATAATCAAGAGTTCATGCCACTTCAGTAGCTTCCCTGAAAAATGTTTTTAGTGCAGCCATGTGGTCTTCCGTTCATGTGGTTACCCAGTACTGTGCTATTGTAGAGGCATGTAGAACTGATGTAAACGTTGGCAGGGCTGTCATAGACATTATTTAATTAAACTCCTAGTATCCACCTCCAAAAAGGATTACTGCTTGGAAGTCACCAACAGTGGAATATATATATATATATATATGGAGAAGCGCACACAAAAAGAAATTGTTTGGTACAGTAACTGTGGCTCTTTGGGGTGTGGTGTGTTTGTCATATTTCTGTGTCCTGTCCTGTCCCCTCGTGCTCCCTGTTCCTTGCTACTGCAGAGTCTATTAACATGAAGATTCTATAGGATGAAGAAATTGAGGGGTGGTTGGGGTGGCTCTGCCCTTTATGCTGTCCGTTGGAGACAAAAGGACATTCAGGGTGCAGGCACTATTCCAACAGACGCTGTAACCTGACATCCAGGCTAAGTCTTGCAGATTCTTTCTGTGTAACATCTCCAAGACATGGCCTACCCTATCTATCTGCACAGCTAAAACTCTCGTCCATGCTCACATCATTTTGTTTTGAATGCTGTGACATCCTTTTCTCTGGCTTTGACAAATATAATCTTGGCACACTGAGATCTATTCAGAATGCTGCTGCAAAGATCTTTTTTTTTTTTTTGGTCACTTTGATCATGTGACCACTTTCTTTGAATGCTTTCATTGGCTTTCCTGTTTTCTTTGTATCAAGCATAAGCTGCGTCTCTTCATTTTCATGGCCCTTTACAACCTAGTCTCATTTTACCTATTATCTCTCATTTGGTATTAGCTCAGCCTGCATCACCCACTTGTTAAATTTTCAGACAGGCCCCTTCATGCTTTCTCCCATGCTGCCCCTCACACCGGGCACACTCTCCATTGCCATGAGACCTCCAAAACCTTGACAATGGCTAGGCAGCTGGTGTGCAGAAATCACTGCCTATCATGCTGACCAGTATTGTTCTCTTGTTTCCTTGTACTCCACGGTCAGTCTGTATTTATCTGTTGTCTTTTGTCTTATACTTAGATTGTAAACTTCTTGGGTCAGGGATTGTCTTTTTGTTTTGTGTTTGGACAGCATCTAACACAGTGTCATAACTAGAAAAGGAGTACTTGTGGCACCTTAGAGACTAACCAATTTATTTGAGCATAAGCTTTCGTGAGCTACAGCTCACTTCATCGGATGCATTCAGTGGAAAATACAGTGAGCTGTATGGTGTCATAACTGGGGCTCTTAGGTGCTGTAGTAATACAAATAACAAATAATTGCTGGCTGATAGAATCAGTGTCAAGTGTGCTGGGCGCGCACACACACCAAAAATATAACGTAACCTATATAGAAAACACCGCTTGGAGAAACCACAGTTACTTTAAGGTAAATAACTGTTTTTTTGCCTCCACTCAATCAGATTGTTAACAAGGTGAACTTTTTTTCCTGCTCCATGGATAAAAATTGATTAGATTTGGACTAGATTGGATGCTTTTCGTAGACTGACATAATGTCTAAATGGGACAGATGTGAGTGATGCCTTGGGGATTTTGGCCCATTTTATTCCATGAAATTTTGGAAGGCTGTAACCTGTGATTTGCACGGTACACCTTTTGTGGTTAGTTAAATCATGCAGGAGTTGTTGGTGAAAATTGTTAATACTGCCTTCTGGAAAGGCAAGAGACCACTTCCTTTGAGAGTTACAACTTTACTCAAGAAACCATTTCTAGATGGTAGTAATCTTGCCTAATCTTTTTTTTTACTCCATTGTCTCTTCCCCAGAAAACAGAATTACTTTTGTTTTTCTTCTTGGCTGAATGATTGCAGATATCTTATACTTTCCCATTATTAAAATAATTAAAATGTATGTTTTGGAGAGGCAGCCTGCATGTGTTTCTCCTAGACCTGGGAGATGCTATAAAGATATTCATATCATAAAAGTCCCTTTAAGATCACGTTGTTATAGCTCTATAGCTCACATGCTGTGCAGATCCATACTTGGCATCCCTTCCCATTTTTCACTTTATTGCATTCTCATCACTCACTTCCTTTCCTTTCTGTGAATGTCTCTTCTTTGTTTTTTCTTATTTCACCTCCTTATGTAATCATTTCAATCAGATTAATGAGGTGTTAAGTGCATACTGTTTTCGATAAATAATTATAGTCAGAAAATATCACTAACTAGTACCTATTTTAATAAATATGTTGGAAGTTGACCCTATAAGGTACATGAAGCACCTTGTGTAATAATTTGTTGTATTTTTGCATTTGTTAGTTATCACAGTGAATATGTACTTCTAATGTAAAATTATTTTCTTTCCTCTTTTAGTGCATTTGAAACGCCACTTCATGTTCCGAAACCATCTCTGTTTAGTTTTCGAAATGCTGTCCTACAACCTCTATGACCTGTTGCGGAACACCAACTTCAGAGGTGTCTCACTGAACCTGACACGAAAGTTTGCACAGCAGATGTGCACTGCACTGCTTTTCCTTGCGACTCCTGAACTTAGTATCATTCACTGTGACCTAAAACCTGAGAATATCCTGCTCTGTAACCCCAAACGAAGCGCTATCAAGATTGTTGATTTTGGCAGTTCTTGCCAACTTGGGCAGAGGGTGGGTGTTACATAAATGTTAATGTTTTGTCAAATTAGAAGTTTGAGGAATATTTAAAGATGTGATTTAGCAAATCCTAACACTTGATCATTGCCGATTTCAGCTTTGCTTATGTTGATTAATATGAAACACTCATTTGTTTTTATGATGTGGCAACATAAGAGGGCATATGAAAAAGAATATCTTTAACAAATTCCCAGTTAATTTTCCTGATGCTATTTCATAATGCAGAAGACATCTTCATTTAACAGTAGGAGCTTAATATAGTACAAGGGTAATAAATTAAATATTTTCATTAGTATTTTCTTTTTCTGTGTTTGTATTTCCTTTTTTTATTTTAAGATATTACTTATTTGGGATGAGTAAGAGAAAACATTCAAGATATTTGTTGGTAGTAACATTAGAATAGTTGGCTTTTAAATATGGGGCCAACCAGACTCTCTCAGAGCTTTGAGGTAACTTTAAAAAAAATATTTAGAGAGAGAGAGAACACCATTTTCATAACATTAATCTTTTGTCATAAAGTGTGTTCATTGTCAGGAATAGAAGAAAATAAGTGGTAGACTGGGAATACTGGGTAGCTCAGGGGATTGGTGATGGTGTGTGGAACTTCTAACATCTACTTTGCTAGCTGAAATTCAGTTCCAGGGTGAAAAACTTGAGCCACTGTCATCTGATAGTTGTTCAGTGGTTCAGTCCACATCACAGAATCCACCACCATAATTAGCACTGATTGGCCATGTTCTTGAGAGTCTTTCCCAAGAGAAAAACTTGAGTGGGTTTAGTGACGAAGGCCTCAATTCTGCAAACATTTAAGCATATGAGTAACTTTACTCATATGGGTAGTTGCATTGACTTCAATGGGATTATTTGTGAGTAAAATTGTGTATGCGTTCAAGTGTTTGTGGAATAGGGGCCTGAATTACCCTATGTCCTGGAGATGGTTCCTTTAGATTAGAATAGAAGCACATTGCTTGGGCAGCAAAGGAAAACTTAATTTCCATGATTTATGCTGTATGTGTTTTGAGATGACTTCAGTATTCAGGGCTATCTATCTAGCACCTTCAGTGAGTACTAATTTCATGTACAGTAAAAAAAAAATTGTATTAAACCATTTACTATAATTGTAGATAAGTATATAAATGTTGTTTTGGCTGATGCCAAAAGCCTCTCCCTTCCTGAGGAAGAATTGGACTCTCCACCTAGTTTAATTTTTAATGGCAGTCTGCTCATAGACATTATTTCAAGATACACAGAGCATATTTATTGCATCCCAATATATCCTAGTGTGCAGAAAGGTTCTTCACTGTCTGAATAGCATTCAGTCAGTGAAGAAGCATCCCACCATACATAATAACCTTTCCCTGCCTGACAGCTCTAAAACATGGGTGTCAGTCATACAGATGACTAGGAATCCTGTAGAGAGAAATTTTTCAAAAGCATCTAAGTGACTTGGGAGCTTAAGTCTCATTGAAAGCCAATGGGACTTGGTCTCCTAAGTGCCTAAATCACTTTTGAACATGGCATTTAGGCTTGCAAGTCACTTAGGCACTTTTGAAATTTTACTTGTAAAGATTAAGAATTCTTTGCAAAGGTTGAGTGTTGGGAGGAGTGTGAAGAAGGATGTTCCCCACCCACAGCGGGTACCCAACAGAAATCTGAATAGGATATTCAGAGGAGGATATTACTCTGAATTGGGAGAAATCCTATTTTTTCTTAAAGATTAATTTAAAGAAACAAAAAAGAATCACTTTGAGTAAAGCCCTATTTTTAAAAGATGTGTAGCAGATGTTGGGGCTCAGGAGAGTGATGGTATTAAGTGTTGATATGTAAATATCTGAGACTTCAAATACAAGTTCTGATTTTTATATTTATTATTACATTTTCAGACTTCCCTTTTCGTCCTCCCCAACCTCAAAAATACTTTTCTGTGGTAAAGTTCTTGTAAGTCACTAACGTCTAAATCAGGACATGACTTTTCAGAAATTGTTCATTATCTTTCTGTGCGTTTATTTCAGATATACCAATATATCCAGAGTCGTTTTTATAGATCTCCAGAGGTGCTACTGGGAATGCCTTATGACCTTGCAATTGACATGTGGTCCCTTGGGTGTATTTTAGTAGAAATGCACACTGGAGAACCTCTCTTTAGTGGAGCAAACGAGGTGTGTAAATTCTCAATGGTAGAAGTGATCTTATTCTTCATTCTTTCTAATCAGGAGTTTGATCTAATTAATTGTAAGGCACACCTAGAGGAAGCCTGTTTAATTGTTTAAGAATTGGCATCAACTTTGCTGTAGGAATATCTTTTGACAGGAGTCTAAAGCAAGATTGCTTATATCAAATTATAATGTATTGATTTCTGCAAATGTTGATACTTGTACTTATTTGTGTATTTGCTTCTTACATAAGAATTAATATTCTCAAATGTTACAGCTGATTTGTAACTCAACAGCTTTTTTAGGTAGTTCCAGTTTTCTTCCCACATGTCTACCTAGAATTTTAGATTTCATCTCATAAAAAAAAAATGTAGTAAATAATTTGGCAATAACTATTCTTTCTTTTGAACCAGGTGGATCAAATGAATAAAATAGTGGAAGTTCTGGGTATAGCACCTGCTCACATTCTTGACCAAGCACCAAAAGCAAGAAAGTTCTTTGAAAAGTTGCCAGATGGCACTTGGAACTTAAAGAAGACCAAAGATGGAAAAAGGGTAGGTTAGGTATCCGAGTTAAGGGATGGAGTGTTCTAAATAAGTTTCTGTGGTAACTATTGTACTGATTTTAAAATGTTTGTTCTTCTGAAGACTTAATTTTAACACTGTTTAATATTATTCAGTGTGATAGAATTGATTTGAAAATTAAATCTATTAATGTTCTCAGTACTGACAAAGAACTCCCGACTTTCATTTGACTGATTTTTTTCTTTTATGATTTATTTAAATGGTGATAATGTCAAGTTTAGCTTGAATGACAATCAACTGCTAACTTCTCAACAGGAGTACAAACCACCAGGAACTCGTAAACTTCACAATATACTTGGAGTTGAAACAGGGGGACCAGGCGGACGGCGTGCTGGGGAATCGGGTCATACTGTAGCTGACTACTTGAAGTTCAAAGACCTCATCTTAAGGATGCTTGATTATGACCCCAAAACCCGAATTCAACCTTATTATGCCCTGCAGCATAGTTTCTTTAAGAAAACAGCAGATGAAGGTACAAATACAAGTAACAGTGTGTCTACGAGTCCTGCCATGGAGCAGTCGCAGTCTTCAGGAACCACCTCTAGCACATCTTCAAGCTCAGGTACATTTCTCATTAGTAAATTGTCAAGATAGTATTATTTGAAAGAGAAAATATTGTAAAAAATTTCAAATCAGCAATTTTTCCATATAAATGTCTTCATTTTTTCACTTCCGAAAGCCTGTCTTTTTAAAAACAAAAATGTTTAAAAAATTCGTAATAGTTTTCCACTACAACCTATAACTTAAAAATCCAGTAGAATTTTTTTCATCTAGACCTATTTCTGCTTTATAAGGAATAAATTGTTTCAAGATAAAAGCCTAAGATTATGTTCCTAATGTAGTTGTTCTATGGAATGCTGTAAATATTGCTAATGTTCTATTACTGCTTGTGTTATGATTGTTATAGGCGGATCTTCTGGGATAAGCAACAGTGGAAGGGCTCGGTCAGACCCTACACATCAGCATCGACACAGTGGTGGACACTTCACTGCTGCTGTCCAAGCTATGGACTGTGAAACACACAGTCCACAGGTATGCTCTTGAACAGAGCTTCTCCCTGATGCATTTATAAAAATGCAATGGCTTTTATATTTTGAGAAGATTGAATCCATAAACTATCCTGTAATGTCAAGATTTATGCTACTTAACACTTCGAAATGAGGAAAAAGGGTGGGGTAGGCATGGAACTGGGAGTTGGAAGACTTGGATTCTGCTAGTCCCAGTTCTTCCACAGATAATCCTCTGTGAATATCTTGGGTAAGTCACTTCGGCCAAAATAGTACCAGCAGCCTTAATAATTTGTCTAAGTACTGGGGAATCCTGCAGCTATAAGGGGGAAGATCCCCCACTCCCTAACTAGGGAGTACCAACAACAGAAAGCATCTAGGGCTCTTGAAGCTTTTCCTCCATTTCCCTGTTAAGGACCAGAGAATCCAAATAGTCATAAATCTTCCAGTCCATCCCAAAGAGCAGTTTGAACATAGACTTTAAGGCCAGAAGGGATCATCATGATCATCTAGTTTCTAGAATCTCACCCACCCACTCCTGTAATAGACCCATAACCTCTGGCTGAGTTACTGAAATCTTCAAATCATGATTTAAAGACTTTAAGTTACAGAGAATCCACCATTTACTCTAGTTTAA
Source organism: Lepidochelys olivacea (assembly GCF_965140295.1). Lineage (NCBI taxonomy): Eukaryota > Metazoa > Chordata > Testudines > Cheloniidae > Lepidochelys > Lepidochelys olivacea. Next base: position 163,610,912 of record NC_140411.1, on the reverse strand, counting down.
ACCTGCAAGTGATCCACGCCCCATGCTGCAGAGGAAGGCGAAACCCCCCACAGGGTTCCCGCCGATCTGATGGAGGGGAAATTTCCTTCAAACAACCCCAAATATGGTGGTCAGTTAGACCATGAGCATCTGGGCAAGACCCACCAGCCTCACAGCTGGGAAAGAATTCTCTGTAGAAACTGAGAGCCCTCCCCATCTAGTGTCCCATTGCCACATGTTGGAGATATTTGCTGCTCTCCGTCACAGATTGGCAATATGCCATTGTACACAGTCTCATCATACCATACGCTCCATAAACTTATCAAGCTCAGTCTTGAAGCCAGTTAGGTTTTTGCCCCTACTACTCCCATTGGAAGGCTGTTCCAGAACTTCTCTCCTCTGATGGTTAGAAACCTTTGACTGATTTCTTCTAATGTTGATCACCAGTTTATATCCATTTGTTCTTGTGTCCACATTGGTGCTTAACTTAAATAACTCCTCTCCCTCCCTGATATTTATTCCTCTGATGTATTTACAGAGAGCAGTGATATTTCCCTTCAACCTTCTTTTGGTTAGGCTAAACAAGCCAAGCTGTTTGAGTCTCCTCTCATAAGGTAGCTTTTCCTTTCCTCTGATCATCCTAGTAGTCCTTCTCTGTTCCTGTTCCAGTTTGAATTCATCTTTCTTAAACCAGGGAGACCAGAACTGTACACAGTATTCCAGGTGAGGTCTCACCAGTGCCTTGTATAATAGTATTACTACTTCTGTTTCTCTACTAGAAATACCTTGCTTGATGCATACTAGGACTGCATTAGCCTTTTTTCACAGCATCACATTGGCGGCTCATAGTCATCCTGTGATCAACACGCAGGTCTTTCTCCTTCTCTGTTGCTTCCAACTGATAAGTCCACACCTTATAGCAAAAAATTTTTGTTATTAGTCCCTAAGTGCATGACCATGGACTTTGTACTATTCAATTTCATCCCATTTTTATTACTCCAATTTTCAAAGTCATCCAGGTCGTCTTGTATGATATTCCGGTCCTCTTCTGTATTGGCAATACCTCCCAACTTTGAGTCAGTCACAGTCTTTATTAACACACACCTGCTTTTTGTGCCAAGGTCACAACAGTATTGCAGAGAACCCACACAGAGCTTGCAGTGGCAGGGTCTGTCCCCAGGTAAACTTGTGCGTCAGTTTCTTTCTTTATCCTCATTTGACATTAATGTTTCTGAGACATATTAATGTTTCTGAGGCATATTAATGTTCTTGAAGGAAAGCCACTATACAAGTGCAAAGTAGTAGTAGTATTTTTTGTTGCTTTTATTATTTGTTGAACTATGGTCTTGGTTAAAAATATAAATGAGTATATGTCCACTTGGTTTACTGATAAAAGAATAAACTAAAATGTAGTAGTTTACTGGCCACTGCTGCTCATCACTTTACAACATAAAGCTAGTGGAAAAACAGAGCTTCTCTGTATTGCCATCACTATTATAAAAGGAGTAATTTTACTTCTTCCCAGGTGAGGGGAATAATTATGAAAATAAACTTATGAAATCAGTTTTATTAGCTAATATTTTGGTAGAGTTTTAAATACTCTTCTGATGCTATTGACATCTCAGTGCAAGCTTCAAACTACAGCATACTTGTCTAATAATATTAATTACAGTAAAAGCTGTTTTATCTGGCACTTCACCAACTGGAAAGCTCTATAAAGCAGCCAGGACAGGTTGCCGCTTGCGGGGAGCCGCCTGAGGTGAGGGCCTCTCGCATCCACCATCTCGCACTCCCTCCCATGCCCCAGCCCGCTGCCTCGAGCCCGCACCTCAGGCCACTGCCTTGAGCTCCTTCGCACACCTGAGCTCTCTCCAAGAGCCCATTCTCCGCACCCCCTCCCGTGCCCCAGCCCCGCACCCCCTCATACATCCAAATTCCCTCCGTCTTAGTTAACCGGCATTTTTCACTTACCAGCAACCCCCATTCCCCCAACATGCCAGATAAAACTGCTTTTACTGTCCTAATAATTTGTTTTTCAATACTAGAGGCCCCAGTCAGAAATCAGGGTCCTGTTGTGCTAGGCTCTATGTAAACACATACTTACTGATTACTACCATTAAACAATGCTGCCTCTGCATTTGCTTTTTACAACTTTTGCAGTAAGGTCACATAATTGGATTTTTTTTCTTGAGTGTATCAGCAATATTAAGTTAAGTTTCTGTCCTAGTTTTTCTTTTCCAAAGATACATTTAGAAAAGCATATTAGAAATATTTCTAAATTTGTACTTTTACCAGTTTTTATGCTACTTAAAATTTAGATATTTTTTTAATGTTCTTAAATTTTAATGGTTTTTAAGCTCTTTGTATAAATGGTATATAAAACATATTTGATTACATTTTTTATTTCTTAAACTACGCTCATAGGTTCGACAGCAGTTTCCTCCTCCACTTGGTTGGACAAGCACTGAAGCTCCTACACAGATCACCGTTGAAACCCATCCAGTTCAAGAAACCACCTTTCATGTATCCGCTCAGCAACAGAATGCATTACATCACCACCATGGGAATAGCTCCCACCATCACCACCACCCCCACCACCATCATCATGGACAGCAAGCCTTGGGTAGCCGGACCAGGCCAAGGGTCTACAATTCTCCAACAAATAGCTCCTCCACCCAGGATTCTATGGAGGTGGGCCATAGTCACCACTCCATGACATCTCTGTCTTCCTCAACTACTTCTTCCTCTACATCTTCCTCTTCTACCGGTAACCAAGGCAATCAAGCCTATCAGAACCGCCCAGTGGCTGCTAATACCTTGGACTTCGGACAAAATGGAGCTATGGACATGAATTTAACAGTCTATTCTAATCCACGCCAAGAGACTGGCTTAGCTGGACATCCAACATACCAGTTTTCTGCTAATACAGGTCCTGCTCATTACATGACTGAAGGACACCTTGCAATGAGGCAAGGAATTGATAGAGAAGAGTCTCCCATGACAGGAGTTTGTGTTCAGCAAAGTCCTGTGGCTAGCTCGTGACTAAACTGAAACTAAGTTTGTTTCTTGTGTGTTTTTATAGAAGTGGTGTTTTTCCAAAAAACAAAGTGCAAAGCTGCTTGAATCAGAAGGAGATAAACTCACTGAACCGCTACAGGAGGGCAAAGCTGACTATTTTTTTAAACTTGAAAAAGATTGCAAAGGGACAATGAAAGTTTTTTAAGAGCCATGTCCAAACCCACCTTAATGGATAGCTTAGAGGTGTTGTCTCACCTTTTGCTTCCCCCTTTCCCCATTTTAAGTTGTTACAACCTAGTCATAAATTTATTTTTTCATCTCCTTCAACAGGGGTTAATGTTCAAACGTTGGTCTTAGTTGCAAATTCTTTTTTTTAAAAGCACTGCACATGATTTACATAAAAGGACCCTTTGAGGTTGGCGGGGAGGGATTGAGTAATATGGGTTTTTTAAGTTCCCCAAATACACATGGGCACAGAAATGGAGTACTGTAAGGAAGAGGGACCTTCAGATTACACAATATATAATATTCAGCTGTAAAAAGGGACAGTTGTAAAGGAGTTTGTAAGGCACATTAAGCATGCTAAATGGCGGTGATCAGAACTCTCCTTATCTGAATCTACTGAGGATCAAAGCAGCAATTATAATGGGATTCTGTGTGTCTCATATTTTAGAGACCACAGTCAGCTAGTATTGGAATATGACTGGTCTCATAACTAAGGTGCACTGAGAAGCAATCAACGGGTTGATCCTGGCCAGTCTTGGGGAGGTCTTAAGTGGTGGTCTTTGGGATAACCTTTGGCCTTATGGATTTGGACTCTGAAATTAGAAGAGCCTACCATTTCAGATGCAATCACTTTTGGACATGCTTTTGCAGACAGTCCTTAATGCTGAAAACAGAGAATGGGTAATTCAAGAGGCCTTTCTTTTAAAATAGACTTTTGTGACCCACTTATTGTAAGGTATTGCAAGGTCACTTTGCGTGTGTCATAAAGTTGACTTCCTTATTGGTTGAAGGTCACAGAAGTAGTGGTTTGCGTTTGATGGAAATAGCTACAACTGTGTCCCTTCCTGCTTTTTTACTTTTTTCTTTTGCTTTTTCTCGGCACGTGGTTTCTCCACCATTACTTCTGCACAAATATGTCTTCTGTTCATTCTGAACATTTTAAAAAAATGCAGAATTTTATGTGACTGCTTTTTTGCCTCACAATTATGCTGTGAATTTTACAAAAATTTATTTTCTTTTTTGATAATTTATTGTACCAAAGCTGTTTTTATAGCACATAGATGTCTGTAACCAATAATGTAGCAGTTTTGCACTTTGACACAAGGTGTAATTAGACCATTTTTAAATGTCAGTTGAAAATTATGGCTGTACTATTGCTTAAACAAAACTGGAACTGTTGTTGAATTCGTAGCCAATACATTTACAGCAATCTGTGTACTGAACATAATAGATTGACATCTAATTCAAGACTGTAACATCTGTTACATTATAAATGTATTCAGGCTTCTGAAGGTAAAAGGGACATTAGATCCAGAAGCTATGAAACCAGCAGTTGATTCTTGTATTCCCTATTAACATAAATGTGAACTTGAAGGCAAGACCTTAATTGCATGAACAGGTCCAAAACAATAGTATGAGTAAAGCAAAAAGCTCATGAGAGACCTGAAGTTAGCAGGCTGTATTTAACAGGTGCCTAATTTTTGGGTTATGCTGCCTTAATATAACACAGTCAGCTTGGCAGTTGCTAAATTTATGGGCCCACATAAAGATTTATAAATATTAGGAATAAAAACTCAGTGAATTAAAGTGAAAAATAAGGGTAATTCAGCAATTACCCATCCCAGAACAATGTTTGCCCATTAGATATTACAGAAGCAGTGATCTACCTCTGCCAGTAAGCCCTTTAAAAAGGTAATTCAGCAGAAGAATATTGCATACTTGTACTGGTCAATTCCATGTGGCTGGCTAAGTCAGTTGTGGTTTTTTGTTTTTTTTTTAACGAGGTTTTTTTATTGTTTTCTTATACTTAACAATGGCAACACAGCAGCTGAATACTGTGTAAATGCAAATGAGTACTTGGGGTTTATCAGTTTTTGTAAATCACAATTTTTTTTAATCAAGGGATCCATATTTCTTTTGTATTGACATGTCAAGCCTGTGAATGAAAGTATTTTTGAACTCAGTAGTTTAGAAAAGTTTACAGCAATTGAAATTCTGTCATCTTAGAAACAGAGCACTGAGTTTAGCAATATAAAAAGGAATCCAGTACTTACTGCTGTCTAGAAACATAAAAGTAATATAAAATATGGGTAATTTTTCCTGTGTTGGTTGCCACACTTTAGCAAGCACCAAAAATTAAAGCCGTTTAAAAAATATTTACATAAAGAAAAATAATAAAATCCAATGCTTCTGCATACTGTGTTATGTTACAGTCCAGTTTTGTGTGCTTTACTACACAGTTTGGTTACAGGACTTCTGTGCATTGTAAACATAAACAGCATGGAAAAGGTTAAATACCTGTGTTCAGATTGTAAGATCTAGTCCGGACTTGCTGTGTATATTGTAACGTTAAATGAAAAAGACAAGCCCTTTGTATTATAGTCATGCAGTCTTATGTATGATAAACAGTTGAATAATTTGTCCTCAGACTCTTTACTGTGCTTTTTAAAAAGTAATTTAAGATAAAAATGTAAACATAGTAATATCTTCCTATGCAATTAACTTACTCCAAACCTTGGTTTGGTAGGTATAACTATAGTAAAATATGTAAATATTAGATACATTGACACAGACTTTTAAAAAATTACAGAAGTAAAAGTTGGAGGCGTAACAGATCATTTTGAGTTTTTAATTGAAACAGCAAGATATATAAATCATTGATGTATAAACACTGATGCATTTGATCTCTGCTTGATTCCAATTGACATATAGTATTGCTTTTAATTTCAGAATTGTTTATATTCTCATCCACTAGTTTCAGAATATTACAGAGATCTTCTTACATGCACTTCGGAGCTCCTACGATTATAAACCAATTGATAGATTTCAAGGCCAGAAGGGCCATTATAATGATCTAGTCTGACCTCCTGCATAACACTGGGCATAGCATTTTATCTGGTAATTCCTTCATCAAGCCCATATCGTTTCGTTGAGTTAGTATATATGTTTTAGAAAGACCTCTGGTCTTGATTTAGAGGTTTCAAGAGATGTAGATTCTCTGTCATCTCTTGGTAAGCAGTATATAATTATCCACACTTAAAAATTATTCTCCTGGCTCCCAGTTTAAATTTGTCAAGCTTCAGCTTCCAGTATTGGGATATTGTTATGCTTTTGCTTACTAGGTTAGAGCTATTTAGTTTCAGACATCTCCCCCGTAAAGAGTGAGCAAGTCACCCCATAACCTTCTCTTTAATAAGCTGCCTTGGTCAGGCCCCTTACGTCTCTAACTGCCAAGCATGTTTTCCAGACCTCAAATTATTCTTGTGGCTCTTCTCTGAACTTTCTTCAATTTTTAACATCCGTTTTAAAGTGTGGATACCAAAACTAGACAGTGTTCCAGTAATGGTCTTAATAATGCCATATACTGAGGTAATATCACCTTACTCCTATTTGTTTATACCTATTCCTGTTTATCCATCCAAGGACTGCATTTTAGGCTTTTTAGCCACAGCATTGCACTGGAAACTATGTTTAGTTGGTTATCCACAATGATTCCTAAGTTCTTTTCAGAGTTGCTGCTTTCCAGGATGCAGTCAACCATCCTGTAAGTATGACCTTATATTCTTTACTAGAGTATGGCTTTGCATTTGACTATTTTAAAATGTATGATGTTTGAATGTGCCTGGTTTACAAAGCAATCCAGTTCTGTAGAAATGACCTGTCCTTTTTATTTACCACGCCACCAATTTTTATGTGGTCTGCAAACTTTATCAGCAATGATCTTATATCTTCTTCCAGATAACAGATGAAAATATTGAAATAACTTTTGAGCTGAAAGCCATCCCTGTTGAATCTCTCACTAGAAACACCTTCGATTGTTGGTGATTTCCCCATTAACTGTTATATTGAGATATATTGATTAGCCAGTTTTTAATCCATTTAATATGTCCTGTATTTATTTTTGTATGATATTATTTTAATCAGAATGTGGTATACTTTGAGGTAGCATGGAAATATCTACATCTCCAAAATAACCAAATAACTCGTAAAGTGAAATGGTATATAATTATAAACTTAGCATGCATGCAAAATTTATAATATCAATATTACCAGTTTCTTATATATGATTCAGCATGTCTGTGTGGTAAGATGTATCCTGATGTAGAGGTGCACATCAAAATATTAGAATTCTACAGGATATTATGGTTGCCAGACAAACAGACATACACATCGTCTCTATAGGATAATAGGTGATCTGTGCACACCATTGTTTGATTGGGTCCTGTTGAATCACCCCATTGTTGGGTATATCAAGAAATTTCTAATGATCTTTAGAAATTAGCATTTATTGTCCACCTGATGATTACCTTTAAATTCCTAATTTTTCCATCTCTCTCTCTCCTTTTTTTTTTTTTAAACCTGCTTAGGGCACTTGTTTAATTTCTATAATATTTCTCCAAGATAGTGGTGTGAAATATGCTGGCCCCCTCAGACCTAAGTGATTGTGATTTCTAGAACGAATAATACTGTACATAGATTTATTATGAAGCACTAACATGCACAATACTGCATAAGACACAAACACGGTACCTGCCCCAGAGAGCTGAATGACAAATATAGATGTGATACACTGGGTAAGCTAGAGGAGAAGATAAGATATACATACAAATACAAACTACAGCTCCTACTTTTCTAAAGGTTGTGTAGAGAGAACAATCTAACTCATCTGGGTTTGTGCTTATGGGTCTCAGAGAAGAAATGGGTCATTAGGAGAGATTTGAATTGGGAGTGGGTTAGGACCTAGCACAATGGAATTGAAGAGAAAATCTATATGTAGTGGGCAAATCTGGAGGGTATGCGGGGGGGAAGCTCTGGGTGAGGCTGGTATTGTTGGTGGAGTGATAGGGTTGAGAGGCAATAAAACAAGTAATCGGATACGAGATCAGGGTAGAGTGGAATTGTGTAGATCTTGAAAATGAGAATGAGAGGTTTAATTAGATTGATCCTGGGAGACCTAGTGAAGGGATTTGAAGAGGTAATGAATGATGTGGTCGGATTGGTCGAGGGAAGATCATTTGAACAGTTGTACTTTGGATTGTCTGGATGGAAGCAATATGGGTCTCAAGGAAGCCAGAGAAGAGCAAATTCCAGTAATGAAAATGGGAGATAACTAGGGCATAGATAAATGTTTTGGCTGTTGGGACAGGATTGATTTTCAGTATGTTATGTTATGGAGGAGGAGGAAGTGGCAAGACTTAGCAGTAGTCCTGATATGCAGGATAAAGAAGAGAGGAAATGAAAGATCATAGAATATCAGGGTTGGAAGGGACCTCAGGAGGTCATCTAGTCCAACCCCCTACTCAAAGCAGGACGGATCCCCAATTAAATCATCCCAGCCAGGGTTTTGTCAAGCCTGACCTTAAAAACTTCTAAGGAAGGAGATTCTACCACCTCCCTAGGTAAGCATTCCAGTGTTTCATCACCCTCCAAGTGAAAAAGTTTTTCCTGATATCCAACCTAAATCTCCCCCACTGCAACTGGAGACCATTACTCCTTGTCCTGTCATCCGCTACCACTGAGAACAATCTAGATCCATCCTCTTTGGAACCCCCTTTCAGGTAGTTGAAAGCAGCTATCAAACCCCCCTCATTCTTCTCTTCTGTAGACTAAACAATCCCAGTTCCCTCAGCCTCTCCTCATAAGTCATGTGTTCCAGTCCCCTAACCACTTTTGTTGCCCTCCGCTGGATGTTTTCCAATTTTTCCACATCCTTCTTGTAGTGTGGGGCCCAAAGCTGGACACAGTACTCCAGATGAGACCTCACCAATGTCGAATAGAGGGAAACGATCACTTCCCTCGATCTGCTGGCAATGCCCCTACTTATACATCCCAAAATGCCATTGGCCACCTTGGCAACAAGGGCACACTGTTGACTCATATCTAGCTTCTCGTCCACTGTAACACCTAGGTCCTTTTCTGCAGAACTGCTGCCAAGCCATTCGGTCCCTAGTCTGTAGCGGTGCATTGGATTCTTCCGTCCTAAGTGCAGGACTCTGCACTTGTCCTTGTTGAACCTCATCAGATTTCTTTTGGCCCAATCCTCCAATTTGTGTAGGTCCCTCTGTATCCTATCCCTCCCCTCCAGCGTATCTACCTCTCCTGCCAGTTTTCTGTCATCTGCAAACTTGCTGAGGGTGCAATCCACACCATCCTCCAGATCGTTTATGAAGATATTGAACAAAACCGGCCCCAGGACCGACCCTTGGGGCACTCCATTTGATACCGGCTGCCAACTAGACATGGAGCCATTGATCACTACCCTTTGAGCCCGACAATCTAGCCAGCTTTCTATCCACCTTTATAGTCCATTCATCCAGCCCATACTTCTTTAACTTGCTGGCAAGAATACTGTGGGAGACCATGTCAGAAGCTTTGCTAAAGTCAAGGAACAACACGTCCACTGCTTTCCCTTCATCCACAGAACTAGTAATCTCATCATAAAAGGCGATTAGATTAGTCAGGCATGACCTTCCCTTGGTGAATCCATGCTGGCTGTTCCTGATCTCTTTGCTCTCATGCAAGTGCATCAGGATTGATTCTTTGAGGACCTGCTCCATGATTTTTCCAGGGACTGAGGTGAGGCTGACTGGCCTGTAGTTCCCAGGATCTTCCTTCTTCCCTTTGTTAAAGATGGGCACTACATTAGCCTTTTTCCAGTCGTCGGGGACTTCCCCCTATCGCCATGAGTTTTCAAAGATAATGGCCAATGGCTCTGCAATTACATCTGCCAACTCCTTTAGCACTCTCGGATGCAGTGCATCCGGCCCCATGGACTTATGCACGTCTAGCTTTTCTAAATAGTCCTGAACCACTTCTTTCTCCACAGAGGGCTGGTCACCTCCTCCCCATGCTGTGCTGCGCAGTGCAGCAGTCTGGGAGTTGACCTTGTTTGTGAAGACAGAGGCAAAAAAAGCATTGAGTACATTAGCTTCTTCCACATCCTCTGTCACTAGGTTGCGTCCCTCATTCAGTAAGGGGCCCACACTTTCCTTGACTTTCTTCTTGTTGCTAACATACCTGAAGAAACCCTTCTTGTTATTCTTAATATCTCTTGCTAGCTGCAACTCCAGGTGTGATTTGGCCTTCCTGATTTCACTCCTGCATGCCCGAACAACATTTTTATACTCATCCCTGGTCATTTGTCCAATCTTCCACTTCTTGTAAGCTTCTTCTTTGTATTTAAGATCAGCAAGAATTTCACTGTTAAGCCAAGCTGGTCGCCTGCCATATTTACTATTCTTTCTATACATCAGGATGGTTTGTCCCTGTAACCTCAATAAGGATTCTTTAAAATACAGCCAGCTTTCCTGAACTCCTTTCCCTCTCATGTTGTTCTCCCAGGAGATCCTGCCCATCAGTTCCCTGAGGGAGTCAGTCTGCTTTTCTGAAGTCCAGTGTCCGTATTCTGCTGCTCTCCTTTCTTCCCTGTGTCAGGATCCTGAACTCAACCATCTCATGGTCACTGCCTCCCAGGTTCCCATCCACTTTTGCTTCCCCTACTAATTCTTCCCCGTTTATGAGCAGCAGGTCAAGAAGAGCTCTGCCCCTAGTTGGTTCTTCCAGCACTTGCACCAGGAAATTGTCCCCTACACTTTCCAAAAACTTCCTGGATTGTCTGTGCACCGCTGTATTGCTCTCCCGGCAGATATCAGGGTGATTGAAGTCTCCCATGAGAACCAGGGCTTGCGGTCTAGTAACTTCTGCAAGTTGCCGGAAGAAAGCCTCGTCTACCTCATCCCCCTGGTCCGGTGGTCTATAGTAGACTCCCACCACGACCTCACCCTTGTTGCTCACACTTCTAAACTTAATCCAGAGTTTCTCAGGTTTTTCTGCAGTTTCATACTTGAGCTCTGAGCAGTCATACTGCTCTCTTACATACAGTGCAACTCCCCCACCTTTTCTGCCCTGCCTATCCTTCCTGAACAGCTTATATCCATCCATGACAGTACTCCAGTCATGTGAGTTATCCCACCAAGTCTCTGTTATTCCAATCACATCATAATTCCTTGACTTTGCCAGGACTTCCAGTTCTCCCTGCTTGTTTCCCAGGCTTCGTGCATTTGTGCATAGGCACTTGAGATAACCCGCTGATTGCCCCTCTTTCTCATATGAAGCAGGAGCCCTCCCCTCTCACGTGCTCCTGCTCGTGCTTCCACCCGGTATCCCACTTCCCCACTTACCTCAGGGCTTTGGTCTCCTTCCCCCAGTGAACCTAGTTTAAAGCCCTCCTCACTAGGTTAGCCAGCCTGCTTGCGAAGATGCTCTTCCCTCTCTTCGTTAGGTGGAGCCCATCTCTGCCTAGCACTCCTCCTTCTTGGAACACCATCCCATGGTCAAAGAATCCAAAGCCTTCTCTCCAACACCACCTGCGTAGCCATTCGTTGACTTCCACGATTCGGTGGTCTCTACCCAGGTCTTTTCCTTCCACGGGGAGGATGGACGAGAACACCGCTTGTGCCTCAAACTGCTTTATCCTTCTTTCCAGAGCAGTGTAGTCTCAGTGATCCGCTCAAGGTCATTCTTGGCAGTATCATTGGTGCCCACATGCAGAAGCAGGAAGGGGTAGCGATCCGAGGGCTTGATGAATCTCGGCAGTCTCTCCGTCACATCGCGAATCTTAGCTCCTGGCAAGCAGCAGACTTCTCGGTTTTCCCGGTCGGGGCGGCAGATAGATGACTCAGTCCCCCTGAGGAGAGAGTCCCCAACCACCACCACCCGCCTCCTTCTCTTGGGAGCGGTGGTCGTGGAACCCCCAACCCTAGGACAGTGTATCTCATGCCTTCGAGTCGGCGGAGTCTCCTTCTGCTCCCTTCCTTCAGACGTATCATCTGGTCCACTCTCCGCATTAGTACCTGTGGAGAGAACATGAAAATGGTTACTTACCTGTATCTGCGTTGCTGGTACATGGACGTTCCCCTTTTTTCTTCTGGAGGTCACATGATGCCAAATTTCTTCACCGTCCTCCTGTCTCCGCTGTGCAGCCTGCTCTGAATCTTCAGAACCTTGTGCCCGTAGAATCATATCCTGACATCTGTCCAGGAAATCTTCAGTTTCTCTTATGCAACGCAGGGTCGATACCTGTTGCTCCAGACCTTGAACCTTCTCTTCCAATATGGAGACCAGCTTGCACTTTGTACAGACAAAGTCGCTTCTGTCCTGTGGAAGAAAGACAACCATAGCACATCCAGTGCAGGTCACAACAGGTGAACACCCCCCATCCATATTACCTTCCTTCTATGAGCTTCCTCAGGAGTTGTAGTAATTACTCAGAGAATCCGGCAAGAAGTAAGCCTCAGTGGGCTCTCCCCACTGGGGGAACTTCCAGGCAAACTCCTTCTGTTCGCTGCTCTGCTGGTTCGCAGTTGACCGGCTTTTTATACAGTCAGGCCCACTTAAGGCTCACCTGGAATGATGATCACAAGTATTCGTGACTGGATGAAAAGTGTTGTAATTGAGAGAGGCAGAGGTGGAGAAGAGGGCTTGGTTTGGGCCTTTTAAGCTTGAGCTGTTGTGGTGAACCAACCAGGATCATATGTCAGAGAGTCAGAAATGTGGAGGGTGAACAACAGAAACTGAAGTATGTAGGTGGTAGAATAGAGTCAGCATAGAGGTAACAGCTAATGCTGCTAATTCATTAGGTCAACTAAGGAGAAAATGAAAGGACTTGAGGACTGAGCCCTGTGAATCACCAACAGAAGACTGGCTGAGTAGGAGGAGCCCCACTACAAGAGACACTGAAAGTACACAATGCTAGAACAGCATCACAAAAGTCAAGAAGACGGTGTATTCTGAGAGAGTTATCAACTGCTAAAGCCTGTAGAAAGATTGAGGATGAGCATGGAGGAGAGGCTATCTCTTTTTCCCACAAGTTGTTTTACCTGAAAAGCCTTGGCTGTCATGAAAGCCTCAGCTGGCTGCAACCTTTGATACCAGTGAGTCCTTTGTCACCAAGGGCTCTGGCTCATGCCTCATCAGTCCAGTCGGTCTCCACTCAGCCGAGACCCAGCAGCAGGGAGCATGGGGTTGAAGTGATTCAGATCTCTCTTCTCTGAGAGATGGACCTGCCTTCAAGGCTCTAGAGGGTTATGTTATGTTGTAGCTGAGAGCAAGCCTCCCAGCGCGGGTGGCCACTTGCACTAGCAGGGCTCGAGCTAGTGTGTTAAAAATACCAATGTGGCTGTTCTGTCTATAAGGCTGGAGCTCAGGTGTATGGGGTTGGATAGGCTTGAGAGCCTGCGTTGGAATGCCCACATTGGTATTTTCAGCACAGTAGTGTGAGTCTGTCTATCTGAGTTGGGAGACTCTGCTAGCTGCAGTATAGACATGTGCTATAGTCCCGCAGGAGGTCATAAAGTGGGCACTGTTTTCCTTAGGGAGATATGCAGGATATGTGTCTGCAGCCTGCCCTTTCAGTCTCCCTGGTAACACACACTCCCCTCACAGGGCCCCTTCCCACTTCTCTCAGGGGTTTGGCCCATGGACTGGTGTAGGATATTGCTGACAATCAGCTCTTTAAGGGTCAACGCAGTCTTAAAACCTCTCCTGAGTCTCCTATGCAGTTCCTCTGAATAGGAGAAAGCTCTAAATCTGTGAGTTACAGTGAAATACCCAGGACTCTACGTTTTATCAGAATTAAGCAGGAATGACTCACTAACTTCTCAGATGCTTTTAGTTTTAGAAAATGAAACATCAATTCCTCCTCCCTCCAAATAAAAATGAAATAAAGAACCTTGCAAGGTTGAAGGGCTGTGTAATTCATTCTTACTTGGTTTATAAGGATGGATTAAGATGGAGTGGGAATTCCCTATCAAGACCTATGTATTCCTAAAGACTCAATGTCTTCATTACTCTGAAAAAAGAAAAGGAGTACTTGTGGCACCTTAGAGACGAACCAATTTATTTGAGCATAAGCTTTTGTGAGCTACAGCTCACTTCATCAGATGCATCCGATGAAGTGAGCCGTAGCTCACGAAAGCTTATGCTCAAATAAATTGGCTATTCTCTAAGGTGCCACAAGTACTCCTTTTCTTTTTGCGAATACAGACTAACACGGCTGCTACTCTGAAACCTTTCATTACTCTGCTTAATGTTAAGCTTACTCCTGACTCCTTAATAAAAAAGGGCATAGTTATGCCAGTGGAGATAGTATTCCTGACAAACTTACAGACTGGAGAATACATCATCACTCAGACTAAATTTAGATCTAGCAGTCTCAGCCCTAAGAGTATTAGCTGTAGTCTCCAACTGTGAAGTCTTACCTGGGAGGCCATTGTGAGCACATACAAAAAACACCCCAAACCACCGCAAACCTACCCTGCATAAAATCTACTTTAAAGATTTCCCTAGCAGCTTTTTCAGGACTGATGCTTCCCCTGGCTCTGATTTGTTGTATGTTGAAAACTTCCAAAGATATGTCGAAGGGGCAACTGTGGCTCCATCTGAAGAAGTTGGAATTGCAGGCTAACATCATATATCCTTCCAAATATTCTGTTGGTAAGCGCTTTGGGGAGCAGAGACAAAGCAGCCACTGAGACTTCAGACAAGGGCAAAAGTCCCTCCCTCCATCCAGTGAAAGAATCTTCAAACTACATTATCTCAGCAGGCATTCCCTTTGAAGCTGCTGCTTCTCCAGATTCCAGCACAGAGTTTACATGTTATGAGGAGGCCATTTGCTGCCTTTCCTGAGAGTTTGAAGACTAAGGCTGGGATTCTCTGGAATACTATCCCACCCCAAAAGCATCTCTTGATTTTACATTTCACAAGTCTGGGCAAACTAAATCCCCCTTCCTGCGAAGGGATGCTTTTCAATCTGTGATTGAACTACCTCAGAAAATGAGTGGTTGAGATAATCAGGGAAAGATATTCAATAGAATTCACTTATTGTTCCTGGGACAAGTTTATCCTTTGCCCAAAGTAAATTAAAATAAAGCAACACTATCCACAAGATCCTGTGTACCATAGGAAGATGAAGGTGCAATAGTCCATATCCTCCAACCAGTTCTTTGGAGACAGGTATTTTCAGAAGAATACAAAGATTCTTTGTGGTGCAAAGAGAAACAGACATAGAAATGGATGTGAACAGAGCCTACTGAGGAATAAAGGCATGTATAGCAGAGGCATTCAAAGTCTCGGGTACAACCCCTGTCATTACTGTGTGTTCTGAATATAGCTGTGATTTTGTGGGGGAAGAGATTGTACACATCTTATGCAAAAGTCTGTAAGGTGCTGTGATGATTTAAAATATCTGTCACCAATATCTAACTTTTTAGTGAGTACTTTAAAAAAAATTGATCTCCATTATTGGATAGCGTTTAAGAATTCTGCTTAGTTTAAGGTAGAGCTTCGTCATTTTCTGTTGCTTGAACTTAAGCTTACATCATTTAGTAGTATTTGTAATAATGAATTGCTACAGATTCACTTGAGGCAAGGATTTTTTGTTTATCACATTAAAAGGCTCTAAAACCACACGAAGTCTCCCAGCAGACAACTCAGTTTCTATCCTTTTTTGTGGTTTGTCCTAAAGCAATGTGAAAGGCCTAGTATTCTCCTTGAACACCACATCTTACAGGCCCATTATAACATTTAGGCATTACTGATAGGTGATGGTAAAGAATAGTATAACCTGTGAATTAAGAAATAAATTTCCAATTAAGGCATTTCATTAAGCTGTTGTAGGTTTTCAAAAATGTTTATGAATATTGTTGATTGCATCACTTCTGAAATGTTAACATTCACCAATATTTGATTAGTATTTAAGGCAATAAGAATACTACTGCTTAGCACTTGAGCAATTAGTACACCATTTTGAAAAATGTAACACTTGCAGCTTCCCAGGAAAGATGCTTTTTACAGAATGGGAAACTGAGGCAGAGCAGTTAAAGGATTTGGCTCAATGCCATGCAACAAATTAGTTCCAGTGCCCAGGTTAGTGCTTGGGGAAGCTGGCTGGCCGCCTAGTGCTCAGTTGCTTAGACAGCTCTCCCACTCTGCCTCATGCATCATCAAACAAATTAACTAAATTCCAATTGCAAAAGAAATGTCTGCCATTAGTTACACCTGTGCATGCCCAGTGAATATAATGGGGCTGTACAGGTGTAACTTGGCATGTTCAATCTTTACTGCTGATGGGGATATCAGTCAAAAAGAGCACAGCTTGACTTTCAGATCCCAAGTTTGCAGAACTGGCATTTAGAAACCCCATCATCTCACTTGTTAAATAAGCAAATTTGAAATTAAAATACTTGAGATAAAATAAACATGAAGCCCCATATTATCATTTTTACTGTCATTTTCTAGCTCCTAATTGCTCCTTCAATCTGAGACATTTAGCTTGTACCTCATTTCCTGCAAATTCCAAAGGCGATTCAAACCATTCCAAAGGGCTCTGGAGCTTGCCCCCTTCTATCTTTGTACCAGATTCTCTTCCTTGGGCAATATATGCCTTCCTCTGCCTTAGGGGAGCAAATTTTCCAATGTTCTGCACCCCCCAAATGTGATCACCTGTTGGGCTTCTTGTCAGGCCTGTGACTTGGAGAAATATGGTGGGAGGTGAGGATCCCCATCCCCTTTCCAGCAGAACTTAAGTATTGTAAGGTTGTTAAACTTGGTCTTCCAAAAAGTCAAGGCTGGAAAAGGGATCTTTCCTCCTCCTAGTTTTCTCAGAACAGTCAGCATCAGCCCAGTGCTCTTCCCAGCAACTGTCTACCCTATTCCCTTTTCCCCTTTCTCCGTCAAGACAGGACGAGACTGAGGAGCCTGGAAGTTGCTTGGATCATATTCAACAGCTGGCTCCAAGTTCTTTTCTGCCCTCATTGCAGTTATTATTGGGAGGCAGAGCAGGCTCATCCAAAGGGGACCCCTCTTGTAGGCCCTGTGCCCTTTCTAGCTTAGATTGTTGGTAAAAACCTGGAGTCCTGGCTGAGCAATATGGCAAACAATTTCCCTCAGAGAATATTAAGACATTAGGAAAGACAGCGTAATCTATCTGATTCTTGTCTGAGGCAAGAAACGCCTCTTAAATTCATCCAGAAGCCTGGTGTATGCTTTCCAATTCATATAGATTTTGACGAGTTAATCACCGCATCTTGGAAGAAACCTGATGCCTAGCCATCCTTACCTAAGAGTAAGTATAAGTTTTTATAGGCTGCCAGAAAGGTGATTGGAACTCCTGGAGCCTCTACTTCATATAAATCCTGTTTTATTCTCTCCCCCTATAGAAGGCACTGCATCCCTAAGGGACCCATGACAACAATCTACCACAGGAACGACAATTAAGTGAACAAGTCCATTGCTACCATCTGCCATGGCCCTATGTATAAAAAGCATAGTGTTTTGGTAGAGGAGGTCTCTCCAGAAACCATTTCAGATAGTGGTTGTGTTAAAAAGACCTAAGAAGGCATGTGGTCAGTTTCAGATTTTCTTCATGGTGCACTGTTGGATTTGGTCACTTTATGATTTTCTACTGGCCAACAACTTAACTGACAGAGGACTTTGTATTGGGTCCTGGAAAGGGAAATTATTTGGTGCATTCTCCAAGGCAATTTTATCTTTCCTGTGGTACAATAACCAATCCTGTACATAATATTTCAGAGAGGGGTCTGCCCAAGCGCTCTCCTCATTAACCATTAGAACGCTGAGGACAAGCATAGTTGCTCATCTCTGTATTCTGTACCAAGGAGCTGAAAACAAATTCACTTTCATTAATCTTTTCTCTCCTGACCCTAGAAAAGGAGGTTAATTGAAGATAACTAATTTGAGAAACTAAAGTACCGCTGAATTCAGTCCTGGAATATCAACTTTGAACAGAGAGAGAGAATCTCCCAATTTATATCAGTTTATTTTGTATATACCAAATGCAGGGAAATAGAAGCTACTGTTAAATAGGAAAGGGATTTAAATGAACAATGTTTTAGCTTGGTTACCTATTCCAGTCTCCATCAGTGAAAGGTTCCAAATGTGTGTGTTTCATTTAATTCATAGAACATATCACTCCAGAAATATGTGCTCAAAATAGATGGTGGTGCTGGTGATGAATATATAAAATTTAAATTCCAAAAGGGGTTGCCCCAAAAATCACTGTTCTGACACAAGGTTGAAAAATCAATTGAAGATGTCCTGGAAATGTTTAATATATGCCAATCTCAAATATGTGTACTCCCATGTTCTGTATGACCTTCCTCTGGACATACAGAAAAGTGAATTCTTGGATATTGCACAGTCTGGTAGTAAGGATCTGTCTTCTAAAACAATGGAAAGACATTTTTCTGTTCTTGGAAGAATGGATGAAAGATGGACCCTCTTTCCTCTGGGAGAAAGCAGTTTGAGATAAGATAAAAAATTTTCTGATTTATGTAAGGAATTATTACATTTACCTAAGACATTTCATAATGTATGCATGGCATGTGATGCTGAACTTAATTAGGGCTACTATAGAAACTTAAACTTTAACATTAAGCAATTGTGTATAAGAGGACTGTTGAGAATTGTTATGTTAGACTATGATTCCTATTTGATAACTTATTGTGATGTCCTAATGCATATTAACATCATACCTTTGCATTACTTTTCTGCATTGCAGCAATTCTCTTTGAAGTCAATGGAGCTGTGCCAATTTACACCTGCTTAGGATTGGATCCAGTGTCTCCTTTTTGGGGGGGAACGTGGGTAAAAGAGGGTTTTATTTTTGCTAATCCTCACCATACTGACTCCCTAAAGAATATAGAGTCAAATTCTAGGTCTTGGTCCTTGTCTTCAGGACATTCCATAACCTGGGCCCACGGTATCTAAAAAATCACTTACAGCTCCAGGATAGGACCACAGTTGACAACACTGCTTCTCATACACAAAGGAACTGTCTATTGTAAGGGTAAAGCTGGTCTGTGTAAGAAATAGTGCTTTCATGGGGACCAGTCCAAGACTCTGCACCATAATCCGACAGGATCTAAGAACAGGCTGAACCCTCCTATCTCTTAGTCAAAGGTCTACATTTTTTGACCTGGCCTTCAGTAATTAAAATGCATAACATGGTAGTGTGACCTCAGAGCATCTTAATGCCAGATGGCAAAGGGCCTCCTGCTGTGTAACAGTAAAACTCAGCTGGTCTGACCAGCTCGATACACCTCATACACTGTTGTCCTGATATTTATGTAAAAGGCGTCAGGTAAATACATCATTTGAAAACTAACACCACACTGTTTGTAACATTTCAGGTGAAATTATGGATATTCTCTAATATTATGTCTTGGAGACTAAACAGACAAAGGAGGCAAAAAATTTTTCTCCCAGACACCCAGGAAGGCAAACACCTCTGGCTTAGTGGCAAATTGAGCTAGGCGTTACCAGAGATATAGAGAATGGTCTGTTCATTTGCATTGGAGATTACAGGAAATCATTTGTATTGTAAAATCATAGAGACTGCAAAATGAACAGGGTATTGGCTCCCTGGGGGACACAGAAAACAGAGCCAAGCTGAGCCTCCAGTAGGGCTTCCTAACTTTTAAGTCAAAGATAAACTTTGGGAATATAAGGAATTGCTGAATGACTTTGGAGTATCCATCTTTGAGTGATGAAAGACACCTGCATTTTGATACTGTAAGGATGGATCCTGGCTGGAATAGCTGGTCATGCTGGGGAAGTTGTTGAAAGTGGGGAAACCATCTTGAACAAGAACTATAGCAGATTAAGTTGAGTTTAGTTTTAGAAATGTTTTTGTACTTGTATTTGTTTGTAACCATTTCTGTCTATTCCTTCTACTTGGTATCTTTTGTTTTGTTTTATTTGTATTATAACCCAACTCAGTGCTAGGGTTGAAGGGAAGGATGTATTTTACCCAGCTCAAGATAATAAGCTGTAGTGTACTGATTCTTTAAAAGAGCAGAACTTCTGTGAATGGTCAGTATGAGGGCTGGACATTGCAGGGCAGATGGTTCTGGGGAAATTTGGAACTGAGAGAGTATTGGGGTCATTCTACAAAAAGTAACTGGGCAGTGGAAGCCAGGGTGTGACCTGCATGCCTGTAGGCTGGCTAATGGTGTCAAACTGTAAGCCACAGTTATAGTGTTTAAGGTACCCAGAATTGCAAGTGGTAATGCAACCCCTCACTGGTCTGGTCTGGACCCCAAGTGTCACAGGTATATATAAAGATTATTAAAACAGCAGCAGCAACCCTCTCTCACAATTCTCCCCCTGGGCCTGGGGAGGAGAGTGGGAGAAAGTATGTGTCCCATATGATAGATATTAGTCAAATCATGCAATGCAGTGCAGAGATACTATGTTGAGGAGGTCAGTGTAAGAATCTGAATAGAATACAAATCTGTTTTTGATTTGTGTGTTGTTGCTTCCCTCATACCACCTGCTCCCTTTTACAACAAAATGAGGCCCTTCCCATAGTATCTTCCTCAGTCCGCAAAATGTACCAAAAAATCCTTCTCCCTGTAGTCCTCCAGCTCAGTTCACTAATCCTTCCCAGGTACCTCCTTGCTTCTGGCTTCCTTCACAATTCTTTCCCAGCATTACATTCCAAGCATTAAGGGAACAATGGGGTCAAGGTGGGAGTGGATGCAAGAAGGTGAAGAAGAGTTGCCGGAAGGAGGATTGGTTCTGTCCTGTGTGCACTGGTCATCCAGGGTTCGCTGCCAATCTCCAAATTGCTCCAGCTCTCAGAAGGGTTCTAAGTCCTGGGCTCCTTTGGGGGTGTTCCATTCCACGACCTCTGTTCCTGGTGGTCTTCTCCGCTTTTCCAAAACACAACGGCTCCAGGGACGCGAAGCTCTGCTCCCCACCTCGTCGTCTCGCTGGTGTTTTCCGTCTTCGCAGCCCTGGTTCAATGTACTTTTTCTTTTCTCGTGGCTGGCTGTGGCTGGATAAGATTTTTCGTCTAGCGCCGTGACCTTGGACTGGGGCCAGCTCTTATCGTCGGACTGAGCTTGCTAGCTGCAGTATTGCGTTAACCACTTCTCTGCTCTCTTTCTCCTTCCCCCTTTGGCTTTTTGCAGCTTGCAAAAGAATCTTCCATTCCACACTCACTCACACCTTTGACCCTTCCCAAAATATCCTGCAATACTTAGCAATATACAATGCTGATCTGCCTTCCCCAGGGGACCCCTTGAGGGAGGGGCCCAGCGGGGTGTGACACAATCATCTGTCAGAGAATTATCTAGTTTTCAAAAGGTTCTCTGTACCATCTCTTGCTTTTTCTTTCCCCTCCACTAATACAACCTGTTGCACCGTTTGCCATTTCCCCTTACCACAACCAGATAAAGTATTCATTGCTTTTATTTTTCCTCCAATGCAGTCTTCTGAACATGAAAAAAAAATTTCTGATTTATGTAAGGAATTATTACATTTACCTAAATTTTTATTTTGTCTATAAAAATACTGTTCACAAATTACTCTAAGTAAATAAATTCAGTGGGGCTGGAAATCAAAAGATTAGTGTCTACTGACCTAGTAACTTCAGAGAGACCTGTCTCTAACATAATCCCAGTAAGTTAGAGGAGCTGAGCTAATAACTACACAGGACTGTGCAAAGACATCAGCCCAGCAAATGACAAGTGCTGAGAGCCAATGGTATCATGGACACTTGTGCCTTGAAACCAGCTGGAGCAAGGAGATATACTGAGCCAGTGATGTCACAGCAATCTGTCCCTTGGCATCATCCCAGCAAGTTACAGGTGTTGAGGCAGTGACATCACAGAAATCTGTGCCTTGACATCAGCCTACTAAGCTAGAAATACTGAACCAGGAATCTTAAAGAAGCCAATGGCTGGAAATCAGCCCAACAAGGTGAAAGTGCTTGAGTATAGCTGGTAGGGAAAAACTGGATTCTCCCCCCCCCCCCCAATTTTTTTTTGAATGAAATATTTCAATTTGAAATTTCTTGATAAACTTCAAAACAAAATGAATTTTTTCATTTTACAGTAGAATGTCAGAGTTACGAACACCAGAGTTATGAACTGACCAGTCAACCACACGCCTCATTTGGAACCAGAAGTACGCAATCAGGCAGCACATGGGGGGGTGAGGGGAGGCAAATGCAATACAGTACTGTGTTAAACATAAACTACAAAAAATAAAGTTAAAGAAAGATTTGACAAGGTAAGAAAACTGTTTCTGTGTTTGTTTCATCTAAATTAAGATGGTTAAAAGCAGCATTTTTCTTCTGCACAGTAAAGTTTCAAAGCTGAATTTAGTCAATGTTCAGTTCCAAACTTTTGAAAGAACCACCGTAATGTTTTGTTCAGTGTTATGAACATTTCAGAGTTACAAACAACCTCTGTTCCTGAGGTGTTTGTAACTTGGAGCTTTTCAATGTTGAGAACAATACACATTTGGTTTTCAGTTATTTCCCTGTATTTTTTCAGCTGGAAAAGATGGGGGGAGGAGGGAAGCAAAAAAGTTTGGCACTGAACATTTTAAAACTTTTTTATTTTTTCCACCACTGGAAAAGAGGCAGTGAGGGAGTAAAAAATCCAAAGGAAATGGTTTTCCTCACACACATTCTCTTTTTCTTTCTATTTGAAAAATGGTGGGGAGGAGGTTTTTTTTTAAAAAAAAAATTGGGAAAAAAGTGTTACTACTACTTTGATTGTTTATATATAGTCTACTCTTGGAGTATATGCACTCTTGTGTTCAAGATCAGATTCTTTTGGATAGCACTGCCTGTTGGGGCTCTTCTATGCCCTTGTTTTTCTCATGCCCCTGACCTTGGGGGCGCATAAAGGGCAGGGGGACCTCAAGTGTCCCTCAGTTCCTTCTTACTGCCCATGGCTATGAATCGGAACTCTAGCAGCATCTATGTCTCTTGCTCACTGTAAATAGTTCCTAAGATATTTTTTAGTACTAGTTAGATAGATAGTCTTTTACCTCCTTTTAAAAAAAACAAAAACAAGTTAACCTTTTTTTAAAGCATTTTTTCTTGTGAGAATTCTCTTGTGCTGGGTTCAGCCTTTATGACAGAGCTAAACTCTCCTAGATTTGGAAACTGGCTCTCTTGCAATGCAGTGACATTGCTTAATGATGGGTTTCAGAGTAACAGCCGTGTTAGTCTGTATTCGCAAAAAGAAAAGGAGTACTTGTGGCACCTTAGAGACTAACCAATTTATTTTCTCTCACCCCCCTCCCAGAAACCTGGATTTGTGCAGGAAATGGCCCAACTTTATTATCATGCACATTGTGTAAAGAGTTGTCACTTTGGATGGGCTATCACCAGCAGGAGAGTGAATTTGTGTGGGGGGGTGGAGGGTGAGAAAACCTGGATTTGTGCTGGAAATGGCCCACCTGATGATCACTTTAGATAAGCTATTACCAGCTGGACAGTGGGGTGGGAGGAGGTATTTTTTCATATTCTCTGTGTGTGTATATATAAAGTCTGCTACAGTTTCCACGACATGCATCCGATGAAGTGAGCTGTAGCTCACGAAAGCTCATGCTCAAATAAATTGGTTAGTCTCTAAGGTGCCACAAGTACTCCTTTTCTTTTTGCTTAATGATGGAAACATGAGGTGCCTGTTGTGCCCGTGTGAGGAGGACGTTCCTGAGAAATATGTCACTTGCCAGTCTTTCTTTGAGAATGCAAAAAGCGAGAATGGCTTGCCTGAAACTCTTTTTTACTGGAGACATCTATGTGCCCCTTTTTGTATCCAGGAGTGGCTGAGACTAATAAACCTCTTCAAGAAGTGCTCCAGCAAACTCAGGGACAACTCACAACTTGGGGATTTATTGTCAGGATCCTTGCTGCAGGCCACACGTCCAGGCTTGAAGCTGTAGCCTGCACAGGTGTCAGACTGCAGTTAGAGTCGGTGAGCTGTGCCAAGTCAGAAGCCCAGTGGCTGCATCAAGGCTGGATTAGTGGAGCAGGGGCAGAGTTGAGAGGTCAGGGAGATCGGGACCCAGGAAGCAGGAGTGATTAGGGAGGCCAACTTTCTATTCACACAAAACCAAATACCCTTGCTCTGCCTCGCCCCCTGCTCACTGCATCCCTGCTCCCTTTGTTGTTTGCTCTCCCCACCCCCACTCACTCACTCATTTTCACCAGGCTGGCTTGGGGGGTTGGGGTGTGGGAGGGGGTGAGGGCTCCAGCTGGGGATGCAGGCTCTGGGGTGGGGCCAGACATGAGTTCAGGGTGTGGGAGGGGACTCTGGGCTGATGCAGTAGGTCGGGATGCGGAATGGGGTGAGGGCTCTGGCTAGGGATGGGGAATCTGGAGTGGGACCAGGGATGAGGGGTTTGGGGTGCAGGAGGAGGCTGGGGGTTTGATCTGGGACCCCAGTTCAGGTTGCTCCACCTCTGGAAGAGGAATACTCTTTCTTCTCTTCAGCCTTTGAGCATAGCAGGGAAGCATCATTGATTCACTCTCTAAGGTTCCTATCTTTTGACCCCTATGTGGTATATCTACACTCCAGTTGAAAACCCGCAGCTGGCCTGCATCAGCTGGCTGGTGATAAGGGGCTGTTTAATTGTGGTGTAGACATGGGGGTTCAGGCTGGAGCCCAGGTTCTGGGATGCCATGAGGGGGGAGGGTTCCAGAGCTCAGGCTCCACCCAAGCCCAAATGTCTACACCACAATTAAACAGCCCCGATGCCCAAGCCCCATAAGCCTAAGTCTACTGACATGGGCCAGCCATGGGTGTTTAATTGCAGTGTAGACATACTCTGTGGGGTTCACATCCAGCTTTTGCAGTTCCATCTAGGGTCAGATTTCCCTTGAGACATCAGAGAGAACTGCAGGGAGCTCAAATGGCAATTCTCCTCCTGAATAACTGCAGGAACAGGGCTCTGAGGAAAAGATCTGCAGGCTGATGAACAGATTGTACCAGCACCTATTTCCTTTTCTTCACTCGACGTGGAGGTATTCCTTTCATCAAGCGCACAGAATAATAATGATTATAAGACCTTCCAAGAGCTGTTACACTCTATGGTGGACACTTTTGAAATACATGGGGAAGTTGTTCAGGAAAAATTCCATAAATTCTTGGAGATGTGCATAACTTGCTGCCTGGACAGTTGGTGACACCGATAAATGAGGGTGTGTTAGAACCGGCTAAACACCTCT
Source organism: Lepidochelys olivacea (assembly GCF_965140295.1). Taxonomy (NCBI): domain Eukaryota; kingdom Metazoa; phylum Chordata; order Testudines; family Cheloniidae; genus Lepidochelys; species Lepidochelys olivacea. The sequence continues at coordinate 163,585,639 of NC_140411.1, read as the reverse complement.
GGCAGATGCTAGCATCCCTAGTGCCTACACCCAAATGAGGAGATTGGCAATACCCAGGCCCTCTCACCAGGTTTTGAGCAATTCCATAGGCACCCTGTTCCCTGGCCTTTTGTTGCAGCTGCAGTACATGAAAGGACCAGGTAACAGGGACCACTGAGACTCAGGTGCTGACGAGACTATTTGGCTGCCAAAACTACTCTTCAGCCAGTTTGCAAATGAGGATTGCTGATTATCAGGCTTTATGGGCAAAATATGATTATTTAAATTAGGACAGTGCCTCCAAATTGATGGACAAACTCCCCCATGGCAGCAGAGAGGAATTTAAGTAGTTTGTCTCTGAAAGTCAGCTCATGGTGCACCCTGCTCTCCAGGCAGCTCTCAATGTTTGAGAAACAGCAGCAAGTTCCATGGCCACATGGGGGAACACATGGGTCTCACTTTTTCCCAGTGGGAAATAAATACATAAGTGAGTGTGTTTTGGTCCCATTTTCAGTGTTTTGCCTCTTCCCCCATTTTTCCAGTGGTGGTGGGAAAAGAGGCGCGGGGGGGGGGAGAGCAGGAATGTTACAAAAATTTCAAAATTTGAAATATTGAAAATATAAAATAAATAAAACTTAGGGGATTGTTTTGAAACAGCTTTACATTAGAATTTTTTTAATGTTTTGATGAAACTCCATTCTTCAATTAAACACTTATTGTTAAAACTATTTTAACCCATTCTAGCACTGAGACAGTGATCTCACAAAGTCCTAGGAAACTAGGGGTGTATTAATCCAATAACCTCACAAATACCTTGAGCCTTGGTTTCAGCCCAGTATCCTAATGCTCCTGAGTGAATCACCTCACAAACTCCTGTCCTCTGATATCAGCCCAACAAGCTACAGATGCTGAACTGAAGTTATGTAAGGGAGAGTGGGTGGGAGTGGAAGAATTGTTCCTCTTCCTCTCCTAGGTTTAGGGGAACTCAGCTCCCATCCTTCAGCCACTATTGTTGAAATGAGGAGATACCAGGTAGGAATGTCTGTAATGCCAGTAGCAGGAGGAGCTCTTTCTGGCTGGGGAGTTTATGGAGCTCCAGGCCTTCCTGCCAGTGGGTGGATTGGCAGTAGCACCTGATGAGAGAAGAATTGTCCAAGCTGAGAAACCACAATCTGCCTTTTTTCTTCAGCTGGAAGATCAGTCCCCCTGCTGGTTCCCTTCCCATCCAGAGAAACACAGAGAGAAAGAGGTAGAGGTCTGCCACTTCTGTCTCACCCTCCCTTTCAGGGGAAGAAGGAGAGAACCTGCCACTGGCTTCTTTTCAGCTAGAATCAAAGGGAAACAGAACAGTCTTGTCAGTGCCTCTGCCCTCCTGGCTCTCCGTATTGTGTGTGGGGAGGGGGGAACTTGAAGGGGCTTGCAGCACAAGGATTTTTCCTCTTATACAGCAGGGATATGCACTCTGGACATTTACATGTACAACTTTTGTCTGGCTGGGTGTGCATCCGCCAGGGACCTGAACATCCCCAAGGTCCTTCCCCAAGCCATGCCTTATTACCTAAGGTCAGGTAGCGTCGCTTTGCCACAACACCCACGATGCCTTACAGGCACCCAAACTGGTGAACTTTCCCTCCTGTTCTGATTTACTTAACTACTGTTCAGTTCAGCTGTTTGGTGGGAGTTTGACAGACTGTGTGTCCTGTTCTTTATTGGAACACCTCATGGTTTTGTGTACAGCCAAATTGCTTTTCTAAGGGAAGATTGTGCCTTAATAGAGATGCCTATGATGGGTGTGGTGCAGAACCACACAACTGCTAAGCTAGCCAGCATGTGCCGCGCCACCATTCTAATGTGAGGAGGGAAGGGCATAATCCTGCCCTCTCTGGGTTGGCTAGTGCCCCACAGACTGCAAGTGTGGCTAATCCTCATACAGGGTTTTTAAGGATGGGGACAGGCTCCTTGTGCCCTGTGTTTGGTGCTCATGCAAGGGATGGGGACAGTCTGTCCCTCAGTAAAGAGTAGAAGTTGTGCTTTTTCTGTCTCCCATGAAAGCAATGAAGGGTTACTCATGAAGTTTTATCCATTGTGACAAAGTTCCTCCTCTGCTTTGGTGGGTCCTGCATTTATTGGCGGCTTTGCTTGCCTCAGAGATTCACGGCAGCCCTCAGTTTGGCCACTTTTGCTAGTGGCTCAAACCTGCTATTCGCTCAGCTAACCTCCTCACTGGCCAGCATGGGAAAAAGGAAGGAGAACAATCCCCACAGTCTCTGGTGATCACCATGTGGGTCAGGGAACAGCCCAGAGACTTTCCCCTCTGGTGGAACCCACAGTCCAGGCCAACTCCTGTGTCTGATCAGGAGTTGGGAGGAACCCAGGCCCACCCTCTACTCTGGGTTCCAGCCCAGGGCCCTGTGGACAGCAGCTGTCCAGAGTGCATCTTGGTACAGCTTTGTGACAGCTACAACTCCCTGGGCTACTTCCCCATGGCCTCCTCCCAACACCTTCTTTATCCCCACCACAGGATCTTCCTCCTGGTGTCTGATAATCCTTGTACTCCTCAGTCCTCCAGCAGTATGCACTCTCAGCTCCTCACACATATGCCACGAACTGAAGTGAGGTCCTTTTTAAACTCAGGTGTCCTGATTAGCCAGCCTGCCCTAATTGATTCTAGCAGCTTCTTAATTGGCTCCACGTGTTCTAATTAGCCTGCCTCCCTGAATTTGTTCCAGCATGTACCTTCTTGTTCTGGAACTGCCCCTGTTACCCTACCCAGGGAAAATGGACCTGCTTAATCTGGGACTAATATATCTGCCTTCTAACTGACGCCGAGCCTTCTGCCTTGCCCACAGGTGCGTTCCATCCACCGGTGCCAGCTGGGGAAGACGTGGCAGCTCTGGAGGGTCATATCGTCTCTCCATGGGAGTCCGTCACCACCGAGGCCCCCGATGGAGCCCCTCCTGCCTCGGAACCATCTGAAGCCCCTGTGAGCCCCGAGGTGACCATCACTTCGGGTGCTGGCGGGGAGAACCCCGGGGTGGCGGAAGGTAATCTCCCCTCCATTTATGAGGAGATCGAGGCCCTGGGTCTGACCCTGGTCACCCAGGGGGAGGACGACCCTCTGTCAGCGAGCCTCGATCTGGGTGACCTCACCCTGGCCCCCTTTCCCCATGCTCCCTCCCGCTAACCAATACTTCCGCTCCTGCCTCCGAGGAGCCCCTGGACTCTTCCATCAACCCGGCCGCAGGTGGCACCCTGCTGATGGCCGCCAAGCCTGTTGAGGCCAGTGCCACGTGGCCGGGACCCGAGCCACCAGGGGCACCACTCGTTGGTGTGGAGCAATCAACCTCCTTCCCGAGGGGGGCCCTACAGAAGACAGTCCACCTCCTGGTGCCATGGCTGCCAAGCCCACCATAGAGCTTGCACCCAGCATCGCTGAGAGCTCCCTCTCCACCCCTTGAGCCTGACCGGGAAGTGCCACCACCCAGTTGCTTGGCTTCTGGAGCCTGGAATCTCACCTCTGCCTCTGGCCCTGGCCCTGCCCCTGATGCCCACCCTGTCCCAATCCTCTCCACCTCCCGTGATGTTATTGCCACCCCTGGGGCAGTCTCCTTCCCTTTTCTGGTGAATGACCCCCCAGAGAGCAGCCTTTGTGTTTCCCTGTCCCGACCCACTAGGGGCTGCTATCTTCCCACCACCGCCTCCTATTGACCCAGGGTTTGAGGTGGGCCACGAGGCGCCAGCCCATCGGGCGCCACGTTGAGGTTCTGCCCCTTGCTTGCCCATCTCGGTGGGTCATGGGGCTGTGTCACGGGCCCTGCTAGAGGATGGTCAGAAGGCAGTAATCCTATCCCTCCATGTGCTGCAAGAGGAGCTGCGGGAGTTTCTTGAAGATGTCCGCAGCTCCCGCAACAAGGTACAGCTTGCTCTCCAGCGATGGGGGGACTTTCATCAAATCCTCCGGGCCGCAAGGGCCCTTATGGGGGAGGGTAAAGAGACCAGGAGGCAGGCTGCCGCAGCCTACTACCGGGTCTGCGGCTTCCATGACTCATTGCTCACCTATAGGGTAGGTCACAGTTTGCTGCGTGGCGCAATGGGGGCCACGAGCATCCCTGCCGGTGAGGATTCCCCCCAGCCCTCCTCATGGCACCACTCATCATCGCAACATTGAACACCTGGGGCTGTAGGATGGGTCTCTGCAGGTCCAGGTGCTCTCCTTCCTTCAGGAGTGGGGGTACTCTGTGGTTTTCCTGCAGGAGACCCATACGGAGCCGGCCGCTGAGGACAGCTGGTGGCTGGAATGGGGGGACAGAGTCTATTTTAACCATCTCACAGTTCGTACAGCTGGAGTGGCGACCCTGTTCTCCCCCGACCTACGGCCCGAGGTGCTGGGGGTCGCCACGGCTGTGCCACGCCACCTGCTGCACTTCCGGGTCCATATGGAGGGGCTTGTGGTCAACCTTGTTAATGTCTGTGTCCCAACATTAGACCTGGAGCGGCTGCGATTCTATCAGCAGGCATCCGCCTTTCTTGGCACCTTGGATCCTTGCAAGTGCCTGGTCCTGGGCAGGGACTTTAACACCACCCTCGAGAAGTGGGACCGCTCGGGGACCGAGCAGTGCCCAGCCGCCACAGACGTCCTCCAGGAGATAGTTGAACATCACTCCCTGGTAGACGTCTGGTGCGACCACCACCCGGATGACATTTCGACGTTCACCTTTGTCCGGGTGGAAGCCCATTGGTCGCGCCACTCCCGGTTGGACTGCATCTATTTATCATGCTTCCACCTTTCACGGGCCCACTTCTCCAGCATCCGGCCGGCCCCTTTTTCTGATCATCATCTAGCCACTGTGATGGCCTCCCTCTGCGCGGAGAGGCCTGGGCCGTCCCATTGCCATTTCAGCAACAGCTTGCTGGAGGATGTGGGCTTCATGGCATCCTTTCAGGAGTTCTGGCTGGCCTGGCGAGGGCACCGGCCTGCCTTTCCCTCGGCACGGCAGTGGTAGGACCTGGGGAAGGTGTGCGCCCAGCTCTTCTGGCGTGACTACACCTGGGGTGCCAGCCGACAGAGGGATGCGGCGATAGAGCAGTTGGAATGGGAGGTCTTAGAGCTGGAGAGGCGTCTGGTCGCCAGCCCCGAGGATCCATCCCTCTGCGGAGCATGCCGGGAGAAGCGGGAGGAGCTCTGGGCCCTCGAAGATCATCGGGCCCGGGGCGCCTTTGTTCGATCCTGCATCCTGATCACGGCTCCCGCTTCTTCTACGCCCTTGAGAAAAGGAGGGGGGCCAAGAAGCACATCACCTGCCTTCTAGCAGAGGACGGCACCCCCCTCACGGAAAGGGTGGAGATGAGCGGGAGGGCCAGGGCCTTCTATGCAAGCCTTTTCTTCCCAGATCCGACCGATCCTAATGCTTGCAGAGTGCTCTGGGACAAGCTCCCTACGGTCAGCGCGGGCGACCGAGACCTGCTAGAGCTGCCTCTCACTCTGGCCAAGTTCTCGGAAGCCCTCCGCCGCATGCTCACCAGTAAATCTTTAGGCATGGATGAGCTGACCATGGAGTTCTACTGCGTGTTCTGGGACGTCCTCGGCCCAGACCTAGTCACTGTCTGGGCCAAGTCTTTGCAGAGCGGGGTCCTCCCTCTTCCACACAGACGAACCGTGCTTGCCTTATTGCCAAAGAAGGGGGACCTCCGCAATTTATGAAATTGGCATCCCCTCTTGCTCCTCAGTACGGACTACAAAGTCGTAGCAAAAGCAATCTCGCTGCGGCTAGGGTCCGTGCTGGCGGACGTGGTCCACCCAGATCAGACCTATACCATCCTGGGCCGCAGAATCCTTGACAACCTGTATCTGGTCCAGGACCTCTTGGAACTCTGGTGTAGGGATGGTCCGTTGTCCGCCCTCCTGTCCTTGGATCAGGAGAAGGCATTCGACAGCGTGGACCACGGGTATCTCCTGAGCACTCTGCAAGTGTTTGGCTTTGGACCCCAGTTTGTGGGTTTTCTCCAGGTGCTGTATGCCTCTGCAGAGTGTTTGGTTAGGCTCAACTGGACCCTGACCAAACCGGTCATCTTCGGGCGAGGAGTATGGCCGGGTGCCCCCCCTTGGACCAGCTGTATGCTCTGGCGATCGAGCCCTTCCTCTGTCTCCTCTGTAGGAGGTTGACGGGGTTGGTGCTGCAGGAGCCGGAGCTGCAGCTGGTCCTGTTGGTGTACGCCGACGATGTGCTCCTCGTGGTCCAGGACCCGGGCAACTTGGCGCGGGTGGAGGCTTGCCAGGCCATCTATTCGGCAGCCTCCTCCACCCAGGTCAACTGGGTCAAGAGCTCTGGCCTGGTGGTCGGGGACAGCTGGCAGGCGAGCTCCCTCCCACCCGCGCTTCAGGCCATCTGGTGGACTGCGGGTCCACTGCTCTATCTCGGCGTTTACCTTTCTGCCACACATCCTTCTCCACCAGAGAACTGGCACGATTTAGAGGGCAGGGTGATAGAGCGGCTCCGGAAATGGACAGGACTACTCCGGTGCCTCTCCCTCTGAGGGAGAGCGCTGGTGCTTAATAAATTAGTCGTGTCCATGCTCTGGTACTGGCTCAACATCCTGGTTCTGGCCCTGGGTTTCCAGGCCAACCTCCGGACATCGATTCTGGAGTTCTTTTGGTCAAGACTGCACTGGCTCTCTGCAGGGGTTCTCCATATACCCCTGGAGGAGAGAGGGCAGGGCCTGAAATGTCTGCACACTCAGGTCGGCGTCTTCCGCCTCCAGGCGCTGCAGAGGCTCCTTTATGGTGCAGGTAGCCCAGTGTGGAGCGTACTGGCGCACACCTTCCTGCGCCACTTCTGAGGGCTCAGATATGTCCGGCAGATCCTTTATCTCCATCCGAGAGGTCTTTCGCAAGACCTCTCCAGGCTGCCGGTCTTCTACCAGGACCTCCTCCGGACCTGGAAACTACTTTCAATGACCAGGTCCGTGGCGGCCACCGAGGGGGCAGATCTCTTCGCGGAGCCCCTGCTACACAACCCCCAGCTCCGCGTACAGGTGGTGGAGTCCCCCTCGGTGCGCCAGAGGTTGGTCCTGGCAGAAGTCACAAGAGTCGGAGACCTTCTGGACTACAACCAAGGAGACTGGCTGGATCCCCTGATGCTTGCTCAGCACATGGGGCTCTCCAGACCTTGTACTCCCCGGCGCGTACTTCAGGAGGTGAGGGCCGCTTTGCTGCTTGGGTTTACTTCGACCGGGTCCTGCACGAGGGCGTGCCCCACCCACCCTCCACCCCAGGCCTGCCGGACCTTTTCATTGGGCCCCTGCCCCGTGGACCCAAACGACCTACTCTCCCCTTCACCGTGAGCGGACTGCACGAGCTGCAGCCGGTCTGCCTCCAGACTGTGCCAAGGAAACATCTATACATGCTCGTGCTCCACACCCTTCATGTCCTCACCCTTGCATCCCACCCCGATACAAAAAGGTGGGACCTCCTGCCACCTCTGGAGGGTGAGGAGCCCTGGTGGGCCAGCCTATATTCCATCTTGGTCCCGGAGCCCGCTGGGGATATCAGTTGGTGGCTCCTTCATGGAGCCATGAGCACGGGCGTGTACTTGGCGCGGTTCTGCCCTATCCCAGACACCTGCCCCTTTTGTGGTGTGAGGGAAACCCTGGCACACATATACTTGGAGTGTGCCAGGCTGCAGACCCTATTCCGGCTCCTTACGAATATTTTGTTATGCTTTTGGTTACATTTTTCTCCTCACCTTTTTATTTATGCACTCCTTATCTGCAGCCCCACAAAGTCACAGGACCTCCTGGTCAGCCTCCTCCTGGCCCTGGCTAAAGTGGCCATCTATAAAACCAGGGTGAGGAGGTTGGCCGATGGAGTCTCCTGTGACTGTGGGGCCTATTTCCGATCCTCTGTCCATTCATGTATCTGGGCAGAGTTCCTCTGGGCAGCGTCCAATGACTCCCTTGACGCCTTTGAGGAGCAGTGGGCGCTGTCTGGGGTTCTCTGCTCGGTGTCCCCGTCTGGTACCCTTCATTTGACCCTTTGACCATACTCCTGTCCCTGTTATTTCATAGTTGTCCCCCATACTCATTTGGTGTCCAGGTCCTGTGGATCCCCCTTTTAGGCTGGGGGGGATCCTTTAGCAGTGGGCGGGCTTTGCCCACCCACTTCCTGGATTCCAATAGGACCACGCTCCTGTAGCCATCTGGCCCAACCCTGTTATATATATTGACATGTGGAAAGATTTTTATTATGTTATCACTGCTTATATCTGCTAAAGATGGGCCTGAACAACCATGGACCTTGAGGAGGATGATTGAATACAACCCTGGATCCAAATTTCATGGGTGGCTTCACCCTTTTGATTCAGGTGATCACAACGAGAGAAGAGCTATTTAAGCTAAAGATGATGTTGTTACAAGAACAAATGAATCTAAACTGTCCATGAATAAATTTAGGCTGGAAATTAGAAGAAGGTTTTGAACCATCAGAGGAGTGAAGTTCTGGAACAGCCTTCCAATAGGAATTGTGAGGGCAAATAACCTAACTAGTTTTAAAATAGAGCTTGATTAAATCTGGGTGGGATTGTATGTCAGGGTTGCTTGTGATAGTGTGGGGGCAGGGCTCAGCAGCCTGGGGGTCCCTTCCAGTTTATGTCTTACATTCCTAAAATCTCATGCTCCAGGGCTTCAGTAGATCCTTCAGCAGGAAGGGAATTTGTGTTCAATTTTATTTGTCTGTCTCCTTCCTCTGAAACATCAGAGATGGCCACCGCTGGAAATGGGACATCAGATGGAATGGACTGGTACTCTGAGGTCATACTAAGAATTCTCTTTCTCAGGTGTTTGGCTCTGGTGGGTCTTGTTCACATGCTCAGGATCTAACTGATTACCATAGTTGGGGTCAGAAAATAATTTTCCCCCAGATCAGATTGGCAGGGATCTTGAGAATTTTTTACCTTCCTCTGAAGCCTGGTGTTACTGGTCATTTGCTAGGATCATCTTGGTATATCTCACCAAATAAATTCCCTGCCATTTCAGGGCCCCTGGGCATGTGCACCTCAGTTCCTCCTGTTCTCTGCATGGGGAACAGAACAGTTTAGCCTCCAAGAGCTGTACATACTTTCGTCTAATTCTTGTTCTTGGCTTGGTGTGAGAGTGGCTGGGTGGGGTTGCGTGGCTTATGGTATACAGGAGGTCAGACTAGATGATCTGGAAGTCCATTCTGGCCTTAAAATCCTGTGAAAATGTATACATATAGATGTTTGAAATTTGGTTTCAATCATTCCTGCATGTTAGATTGTAAGCTGTTATTGCAGAGGACTGTCTTCTTTTGTTCTAGTACAAGGGAGTCCTGGTCCATCACTAAGTCTTCTAGGCACTATGGTAATACAAATAACACTCCAGCTCCCATGGAAGTCAGTGGGTGTCAGATCAAGCCCTTAATACAAATCCCCAGGGTTGGTTTTTGTAGTTTTAGAAGACATTTTTTTCCATGCAATATCAATCCCTGTACTTAAAATTGCCAGACCTGGATCAGCTTTGCTATACACTGTTTAAAATGGATGGTTCATTTTGACCCCAGAGTGATATTGATCATGTAGTAGCTTCCTTAACTACTCAAGTAGGAAAATCTTCCAGAAGGATTCACTATAGGGCAATGAGGCAGGAAATTTATAGCTAACATTGAATAATGTGCCAGGCAGTTAAGTATTTTTGCTGGTCTACGACAATAATTTATAGCAAGCAAAACAAGTGTAAAGGCCAATATATATCACATTCTTAACAGGCTCTTCAAAAAGAAGTATATTGACAGTTGAAAACATCTCTATTTCCTTTCTCAAAAAACATAGTATTTTTCTGTTTCAATTACTGTTGTCACAAGCATGCAGTTTTCCAGTAAAGAAAAGAAAAATATGGGAAGAGAATCTATTGAATAAATAACCCCCAGCTGTTGTTAGAGTTTCTTTAGGTCTGTTTTAACTTGCATCCAGAGTACATTTACAGTAATCTTGTCAAGAAATGCCCTCTTTGTACCATTCATCCTGACAACATAGTATGTTTCCTTACAAGGAAGAACCTTATTTATTGGCCATTTTTTCACTCATTCATAAACAGATTTTCAGCAATCAAGTAATTAACCTTTCTAGCTGGGATAAAATACATCCAACAGAAAGGAATGAAATTAAATGAGAGAAAAATGAGCTATCAATAATAACGATAATTTATCATCCTTAATTTATAGTATGTAGACGTCAGTTTGACACCTCGCAAATATTTCTATGTTTCCTCCTCTTACTTCCGTCAAGTCCATTTGTCTCATTTGATTGAGATAAGGGATTGATTTTATAATTTGAATGAGCATTGGAATGCAATTATAGTTTAGTGATATAGCACAATGGGAGTGCTTATAATGTCAATAACATCTTTCTAATACAACTTTTTGTAGTAGTTACATTTGTTGGTGTTATAGTGGAGAGGAAGGATGGTACAGTGCTTAGGGGGCTAGCCTCGGGGTTGCCAGACCTCCGTTCAAGTCCCTGCTTCACTAAAAACTTTGTGTGACGCTGGACAAGTCACTTAGTTTTTCTATGCTGCAATTCCCTGTCTGTAAAATGGGGATAATTGTATTCTCTGCTTCACAGAGGCTAAATACATTAAAGATTGTGAGGCACTCAGGTACTATGATGACAGGGGGCCCATACAAGATTCTAAGATAGCACTAGAGATGGGTGGTGGGGAGGGGGGTGGAGAACAGATTTTACAGTCTGTCAAGCAGAGAACAGCAGCAGGAGAGGACAATATGAAAGTGGTGGATATGTGAAAGCTCTATGGGGATCCAGATCATTGGGGGAGCAGGGCGAAGGGTCCAGCCAACATGGCAGAATTCCTCCTGCCTCCAAATTTCAAACCCACAGGGAAACATGGCACAGATTACTGCAGACAGTCCTGCAGCAATTTATATTGGTTGCCTTTGGGCTCTGTGGGGACTTGTGAGCTGGTATTGGTTTGGGGGTGCTACTGGCACCAGACCTCCTTCAAGAACCTTGTTGTCAAGCAGCCTTGAAGGCAGCAATATGGAGGGAAGGGCTTCCACATAGGTGACCATTGCTTTGATGTGGTCTCCCAAGATCCATGAACTTATGAAGGTTAACCCCTGGTCTCTTCTGCAAGGGGGCAGCTCTGCCTCCCACCCTGCTCCCAGTGAAAGAATGGGGAAATTCTTTTAACTGGAACCTGTGAAGTTTCCTATATGGGAATAACTCAGACAGGGAGCATGTGGTTGTCACGGTTCCTCCCCCACTCTGAACTCTAGGGTACAGATGTGGGGACCTGCATGAAAAACCTCCTAAGCTTATCTTTACCAGCTTAGGTCAAAACTTCCCCAAGGTACAAAATATTACCCCCGTTATCCTTGGACTGGCCACTACCACCACCAAACTAATACTGGTTACTGGGGAAGAGCTGTTTGGACGCGTCCTTCCCCCCAAAATACTTCCCAAAACCTTGCACCCCACTTCCTGGACAAGGTTTGGTAAAAAGCCTCACCAATTTGCCTACGTGACTACAGACCCAGACCCTTGGATCTTAAGAACAATGAACAATCCTCCCAACACTTGCACTCCCCCTTTCCTGGGAAATGTTGGATAAAAAGCCTCACCAATTTGCATAGGTGACCACAGACCCAAACCCTTGGATCTGAAAACAATGAAAAAGCATTCAGTGTTTTACAAGAAGACTTTTAATAAAAAATAGAAGTAAATAGAAATAAAGAAATCCCCCCTGTAAAATCAGGATGGTAGATATCTTACAGGGTAATTAGATTCAAAAGCATAGAGAACCCCTCTAGGCAAAACCTTAAGTTACAAAAAAGATACACAGACAGAAATAGTTATTCTATTCAGCACAATTCTTTTCTCAGCCATTTAAAGAAATCATAATCTAACACATACCTAGCTAGATTACTTACTAAAAGTTCTAAGACTCCATTCCTGTTCTGTCCCCGGCCAAGACGACTACAGACAGACACAGACCCTTTGTTTCTCTCCCTCCTCCCAGCTTTTGAAAGTATCTTGTCTCCTCATTGGTCATTTTGGTCAGGTGCCAGCGAGGTTACCTTTAGCTTCTTAACCCTTTACAGGTGAGAGGAGCTTTCCCCTGGCCAGGAGGGATTTCAAAGGGGTTTACCCTTCCCTTTATATTTATGACAGTGGTCCATGGGATTTTAGCCTTCTTTATAATTGTGTGGCATCTTTCTATCGTCTCATTGATTTTATCCAGTAACACCGGCCTAACATGAAAAAACAAATCAGAATAAAGGGTACATTAGTATGAATTATTTGGTTCCTGAGCTTTTGGCTAAATTAAAAGGAAGATCAAATTAACCTGAGATTGAATAGATGATGTAGTCTAGTAGTCTGAGCCTGAGACTCTGGGAGTCCTGAGCTCTTCATTCCAACTCTGCCACTGAATGACTGACTGGAAAAATCACCTGTTCTCTCTGGGCATGATGCTGCAACTCCTAATCAATTCACTAACTGTTAGGAAAACAGGGATATGTATCCCAAACACAAGGCTCTGCTTCCATGCACTGACTATCAGTGGTTTCACAGGCACCGACTTTCAGCTTTCCCCAGGGAGTGCTCCGCCTCCGCTCCACCCCAAGGCCCTTCCCCCACTCTGCCCCTCCCCCCCAGTGCCTCCCGCCCACCACTGAACAGCTGATCAGCAGTGGGTGGGAGGTGCGGGGGAGGGGGGACCAGATCAGCGGGGCCCACTGAACAACTGATCGGCAGGTGACTGGCGGGTGCTCCAGCCCCAGAGCACCCACGGAGTCAGAGCCAGGGTGGTTTGGCATTGATAGCTAGGGGGCCTGATGCAAAGCCCAAGGAAGTCAATGGGGGGACTTTTCATTTACCTATAAACTAGGAAGAAAAAAGATAAGATGCATATAGATATTTGCAGAAATGTCCTCAATTTCTCTTTATTTGGATACTAAGCAGCTAATGCATTTGAGTTCTCAAAAACAAACAAAACTATGCAGTTTATCACAGAGACGGTAGGTTGTGATATGTGACATCGCATACTGGGCCTTAATCATCAGCAGTAATTGAAGAAATGGAAGGTTCAGGTTGTCCTCAGTGTTTGTATTAGCTTCCCAATGAGAAACACAGGTGCTTTACAGACAAATAGCTATCATTGTGAATCTCTGTAAATTAATCAATAATGTTTGCACTTGTGGGTTCATTCCATCAAGTCTCAACTGTTATTTCTGTAATTACAGCATGTGAATTACCATTTGAATAGTTTAGTGGCAAACCAATTTTGGATGCAACAAAAACATCTTCTCACACTAACTGGCTATTTTTTCTCCTGATACGAGTAGTAGTATCTATTTATCTTAGTTACTTATATGGACGCTATTACCATAATAGCCAAGACATCTGACAATCTTGGATGTATTGATCTTGACAGCATCCCGGTGAGGTAGGGAAGTACTATGATTTGTTTAGATTTGTACAAAAGTAAGGAAGGGAACCAAGGTTCTACATACCCTTGCCATAAATTGGAAAAACAAAACAATGAAACAATCTTCTTATCGCAAATATTTTTGTTTCTATATTTTCGGTCCATGAGCTGAATGGTCACTGCTAATTGCAGCAATACCTCTTAGATTTTGCCCTGGTCTACACTGCGTGTTTAGGTTGAATTTAGCAGCGTTAGATTGATTTAACCCTGCACCCGTCCACACAACAAAGCCATTTTTGTCGACTTAATGGGCTCTTAAAATCGATTTCTGTACTCCTCCCCGACGAGGAGATTAGCGCTGAAATCGACATTGCCGGGTCAAATTTGGGTTAGCGTGGACGCAATTCAATGGTATTGGCCTCTGGGAGCTATCCCACAGTGCTCCATTGTGACCACTCTGGACAGCACTCTGAACTCGGATGCACTGGCCAGGTAGACAGGAAAAGCCCCGCGAACTTTTGAATTTCATTTCCTGTTTGGCCAGTGTGGCAAGCTGATCAGCACAGGTGACCGTGCAGAGCTCATCAGCAGAGGTGACCATGGAGTCCCAGAATCGCAGAAGAGCTCCAGCACGGACCGAATGGGAGGTACTGGATCTGATCGCTGTATGGGGAGACGAATCAGTGCTATCAGAACTCCGTTCCAAAAGATGAAATGCCAAAATATTTGAAAAAATCTCCAAGGGCATGAAGGACAGAGGCTATCACAGGGACCTGCAGCAGTGCAGCATGAAACTTAAGGAGCTTTGGCAAGCCTACCAGAAAACCCAAGAGGCAAACGCCCACTCTGTGTTAGAGCCCCAGACATGCCCCTTCTAGGATGAGCTGCATGAAATTCTAGGGAGTGCCCCTACCAGTGCCCCACCCCTGTACATGGACTCCTGCAAGGGGGAAGTCTCATGCAACAGGGATGAGTATTTTGGGGAGGAGGAAGATGATAGCGCACACCAGGCAAATGGAGAAACCATTCTCCCCGACAGCCAGGTACTGTTTATTACCCTGGATCCAATACCCTTCCAACCCTCCCAACCCGGGCTCCCGGACCTTGAAGGCGGAGAAGGCACCTCTGGTGAGTGTACCTCTGTAAATATAATACACGGTTTAAAAACAAGCGTGTTTAATTATTGCTTTGCCCTGAAGACTTGGGATGCATTCATGGCTGCCAGTACAGCTACTGGAAAAGTCTGTTAACGTGTCTGGGGACGGGGCAGAAATCCTCCAGGAACATCTCAATAAAGCTGTCCTGGAGGTACTCCCAAAGTCTTTGCAAAAGGTTTCTGGGGAGGGCAGCCTTATTGCGGCCTCCATGGTAGGACACTTTACCACGGCAGGCCAGTAGCAAGTAGTCTGGAATCATTGCATAAGAAAGCATGGCAGCGTGTGGTCCTGGTGTTTGCTGGCATTCAAGCAACATCTGTTCTTTATCTCTCTGTGTTATCCTCAGGAGAGTGATATCATTTCATGGTCGCCTGGTTGAAATAGGGGAATTTTATTCAGGGGACATTCAGAGGTGGCCGTTCCTGCTGGACTGTTTGCCTGTGGCTGAAAAGAAATCATCCCCGCTGTTAGCCATGCGGTGGGGGAAGGGGTAAAGCGATCATCCCAGAGAATTGGGGGTGGTTAGTTGGGTTTGTGCTGCACATTAACCCGAAAACATCAGCCCCTCCTTTTAAATGGCCAATGTGTCTTTTTCAATGTTAATCTCCCTTTTTTCCCTCCCACAGCTGCAAATGTTTCAACGCTGCGACTAGCATCTCTGTCCCAGAGGCTAGTGCAGATAAGAAGGTGAAAAAAATGCACTCACAATGAAATGTTCTCTGAGCTCATGCAGCCCACCCAAACTGAAAAAGCCCAGCAGAATGCATGGAGGCAGACAATGGCAGTCCAGGAAAGCACAAAATGAACAAGAGGACAGATGGCTGGAGCAACAGGAGAGGTGGCAGCAGCATGATGAAAGGAGGAGGGATGCAATGCTGAGGCTACTGGAGAATCAAACTGATATGCTCCGGCGTATGGTTGAGGTGCAGGAAAATCATGTTGGTGGTGCCTCATGATGGTCTAAATCCATACTGGGAATCTGGAATTAATTCCTTTGCAAGAGGGAGCCGGCAATTTAGTAAGATTCTAGCAAGAATCTCTCCAGCGATTGCGAGGAGGGCAATGTCTCAGTAGTTGCCACACTGTGTGTGCGTGCCTAACGTACGCTTACTAAAACAACTGCTGTATGCCCAGCTCACCAAAGGAGAAAGGAAACGGGGATGTCAAAAGAAATGCTTTAAAGACACCCTCAAGATAAACACCAAGATATGTTTAATGCTGGGAGACAGCAGCCCAGGATAGGGATAGCTGGTGAAGACTTGTCAGAGAGGGAACATCCACTTTTGAGGAAAATTACTTGCCCTGGTCACAGAAAAATGCCAGAAAAGAAAGGAAAGACAACGGTCACTCAGCAATCACAGCCCAACCGTGTCTTCTGCAATGTCTGCCAATGAGCCTGTGGCTCAAGGATCAGACTCCTCGGTCACCAAAGGACCTATGAAAAATAATACTTGTGAAGCTCATGAAAGCTCATGCTCAAATAAATTGGTTAGTCTCTAAGGTGCCACAAGTACTCCTTTTCTACTTGTGAAAGAGTTCATCCTTGACCTTGAGGGATCACCGATGATATCTAGTCTGTCTTTCTGGGCATGAATCCTGCTATTCCCCATTTCTTTCTGTTGATGTGGTGAGTGATGGCATACTACTCTTGGTTTATTGTGCCAAAGTTCTGCAGTGCACTGCTTTACATAGCATGTAACAAGGCCCGAAAGCCAGCATATCCAGCTGCAAGAGGATCATTCCATTATAGGGTGAATGATCCCCCTGATGTGTAGAGCTAGAATAGACATCCTTATGCCACCTCCCCCCATCAGACTGCCAGTGTAGGGGGACATGGCTGAAGCAAAGGTGGCATGGCCAGAGCTCTCTTATACTAGGCTAATTCTCTTACTATGGTTTTGGTCCTATGGGGCTGTTGGTAGCTGTTGTAGCTTAGAGCAGCTTTCAGTTGCTCTAACCTATCTCATCTAGTTCCCCATGACAGGAAGAATTCAAAGGTCATCTTTATGCCACCTTTGCATCACTTTTCCCAATCTGCAACCTTTGCACCCACTCTCCCAAAGTGCAGTATATGTACCTTGGCCACAGCAAAAGATCCACTCAAAATAATTTTCAACAAGGGTTCTTCCCAGACCAAATGACAGCTTATTCACAGCCCCTTTGGCTGCATAGACATTTTTTTTAAAAAAGCCATAAAAGACTTTGTTTACTAAGGGGGGAAATGGGTTTTTTTTTCATTATCTTAATACTCAAAAAACAAAAAAAACATTTTTTCCCTCAAAATTAAAAAAAATCACTTTTAGACTAAGCCAAGTCTGGAATTTTAGCCCAAAGAGGGAAAGTTTTAGATAGTTATGAGTGACAGGAAACCAGAATGACAAGATTTATGCAACCTTAACTAAAGTGACCATTGCCCATCCCAATACAACACGAACCTGTCTTTGAGATTTTGTTATTGTTTTTTGTTCAAAGCTTACAAATAGTTTAAAAAAAAACTAAAATGTTTTGATTGTTGCTTTACACAGAAGATGAATGTTTTTAGAGCAGCAGGATCCTCTTTATATTTCATTTTGTAGCTCCCACTGATAAAATTTGATTGCAGGAATGATTTTTCTGTTCATGATTTACCTCATGCGCCTTAAAGAGAGACTTTTATCAATACAAGCTTTTCTCTTGTTTTCTTATTATAAAAATAGTTATAGTTTTATCCAGTATGCCATCTAGAGGCAGCTTCGGTGAGATTGCTTGAAGATACTCTGTACAGCAGCAGATTTATTTTCATTAGCAGATCAGGCCCAGAACTTTACCTACATTTTGTTTGCCTTTCTTTGCACTGTATAATAAAGGTTTGGGTACAATGAAAATAAAACGGATCTGTTCACCTACATTATGCTGTAAAACCATCTCCCTGGGACAGTTGTTTAAAATCCTCAGTATGACAAAGCTACTCAAGGATTATTTTTCATAAAAAAGGGGGATAATGCAGAACTGATAGCATAGAAGATAAAAAGGCAAAAAACTTGATGAAATGGACCATTATCATTGTGGGATAACTAGATGTTAATTTGATCATAGTTATATTCACATCTTCATGTTTTCTTTCATGCTATCTACATGCTTGGAATGCCTTCCTTCTCTTTTCCCCATAAGCAACGTCCCTTTCCACAGTGAAATCGTCTCTTCACAGCATCTCAGCTCTTCCAGAGGGGTAATGAATCTGTTTCTCTTAGTATAGTCTATAGAGCCTATCTAATATAAATTCTGAGGAGAAAGGAAGGGGGGAAAGAAATTAAATAAACCAGTAATCACCAACTGCATGAAAGCTTCACCATTTACCTGCTTATACATTATGCACTTACATCATTGTGATCTATCTTTAATATTATGGTAGTGCTGTGGTATCAATGTCTAATTTAGATTGTCAGCTCCTTGAGGTAAAGACTTGGGGTGGGGAGTGAGATTCTGTAGCATTGTACACTCTGGCTCTGACTTCCTTCTGCCCACAACCCCACATCCAGCACTAGGGCTTTTTTGGGAGTCCTCAGAGCAGAGCCTATGACTGTCTTCCTCAGTGCCTGCCCTGGAGGAAACAAGGCTCTTTATTCTGCTCTGGCTTTTAACCTGTCATAAAAGGGGCCAGAGTGGGGATGAGGTTCTTACTCTGAAATGTCTTCCTTGCTTTGTACAGCACCAAGCACACTTAGTAGCCTATGTAAAATGTTTCTGAAGTATGAGGAAATACATTTATTATACTGATAGGGACTGTGCAAAACCCTGATATAGGTAAGTCATGAACTGCCTTTTCTAGATTAACATAGTTAGCCGCTCCGGAATTTTGCCCATTTTTCTCAGTGCAGTGTTCAGAAAGTTCCCATGTTGGGAAGCCCTATAGAGGGTTAAATGCATTTCAAACTGCAGTTTGTGTATGGCAACAGGCATTTTTGAGCTTACAGCTCTTGGGGGCCCAACTTGCTATGAAATGGCATTATCTGAGACTCTGCTTTTGGAAAGGAGTCCAAAGTAAGAACGAATCAACTAGTTTTTATCTTAGTGTAAAATAGATTTCATAATCAGAATTACTCAATTTTTAAAAAAATCATGAGTCTTGAAGAGTAAACTGAGCTTTCTTACTGTTAGTGTCACAAACAATATTGCTTCTCAGCAAGATGGTTGCCAGCAACTGTAATCAAAAATGTTTTTTTTCTGGAATAAATTTCACAGTTTATAAATGGTACGAAGTGCTTTCCACCAGATGATCATTCAGAAAGTTGTATTGTCAAGCAAAATAGATGGTTTCCTTTTAAATTTACCCTTAGAGGATGGTTAAGTGACTGTTTCTGTGCTTGGAAACTTATTTTAAAGAAAGAAGGAGGAGACCTAAGGAGAAGAGAGTGGCTCTCTTATACAAGAAATTTAAACCTTTCTGTGATATTTTATTTATGGAAATATCCTATTTCTGCTAAGTAAAATCTAAATCATATTGGTAACTATTTTCTTTAGCTAGGTCTTTCCCTTTTCAGCCACACAGAATAGAAACTCATGTAAGGGCTTGTCTATACGGAGAATTAATGCGCAGCAAGCAACGGTGTGAATCTGCAGCACACTAGCTTGCTACACATCAACTCCTCATGTGGACCCTGCACCCGTGCACTAAAGGTTCCATAGTGTGCTTTGACCTACTGCTGTTTGAAATGGGAGTACGTCAAAGCACACTATGGAACCTTTAGTGAGCTGTAGCAGGATCCATGCAGCAAGTTACTACGCAGCAGGCTAGAGTGCTGTAGTCACACCTTAGCTTGCCATGTACTAACTCACCTTATAGACAAGCCCTAAAAGTACCGTGGGAGGATCTGGTTGTGAAGTCCCCCTTTCTTTGGTCTATTTCTGTTCTATCAATTGTTTTTGAAGAGGACTTGTGTGTGCAAGGATAGATGTTCAGTTTCTTTGCACCTGTAGTAGGAAGCCAGGCAAGGACTGGGAAAGATTTGTGGCAGCAGCTGTACAATGAAGCAAAGAGAGACAGAAGAGCTTAAAGGACAATACTGTTTTCCTTACTGAGTCTATTAACGCCAATGGTAAAACTCCCATTGGCTTTAATGGGAGCAGAGTTAAGCCAATGCTGAGCGCTTTTGAAAATTCCACCCATAATGGTGCAATACTGTCAAAAAATAAATACATTGGTGGCATCTAACATCTTTGTCATTTTAGAGATTATCTAGCAGCTTGTACACGTGATGCACTGAATTGATTAAAACCTTTTCCTGAGGGAACAGGTTGTCTTTAGCAGCTTTCTTTGCAAGTTGTTTTGCTTCAGTGGCCCTATCTATTTGATGGCTAATGGAAAGCACTGCATTTCCATGACAAATTCCTGAAGAGCAATTAATGAGGGATGTTTCAACGTCAAATGGAGTTGAGAAGGATCTTATTAAGTGCCCAAAATTGTTTACATGATGTTACATAATAAACGAGTAAAATGTAGCAGTTTCTGTTAATTGTGCCACCAGTGAACTGCCGACAGCATTGTGACAAGGCTGTATTCAAATATATTTCATCTCCGTTGGTGTTACTCTCAAGATTTCCTGGGCAAAGTACTTTCTCCTAGCTTCTTCCTGCCCCCCATCCCCACTAAATAAATAATAAAAAATCAATCAGTTCCTCACAATTCTTCTGTGAATGCCACCTCACAAATTGACTCCATACTCTTCTCTCCTGCACCAGAAATTCAGTAATCCATACCCTTTCCCTCCTCAAAGATCTGTAAAAATCCATACCCACCTCAATTTGAATCCATCAATCCTTCCAGTCCCATCCTCAACCCAGTACACCTCAGCCCAGTACACCTCAACCCACTATTCTTCTCCCTTCCCAGCATCTCAGGGAGGTTCCTTTAGGTGGTCCCCTTTCTTGGCAGGTGGGGTGTCTTGTGGCTTCTGCTGGCAGCTCTGGTGGCAAGTATGTTGTCCTGTGGCCCCTGGCTGTGGAATGATTGGTTGGGGGTAGTGGATCCCTTCTGACAGTGGGATGGATGGTCAATGGGAAATAGGTCCCCTTTGATTCCTGAAGTTGGACAAATCTCACTTCACTCCTGGTGGTCTACCTTAACTGATGTGGGGCTGGGGAAGAGAGTCTCCCAGGTTAATAGGAGGGTGGGATGAGGCCTCTATGCACTTTCTCAGAAATCAGCTCTTTGGCTTCTTTAGATTCCAGGCTGGGGATGGACTCTGAAGAGTCAAACAGCTCTGCTGATCGTAACTGTAGGAATGGCTAGAGAAGCGGTTTCTCAACGAACCAAATCTCAGACCATTTAGAACTTTATAAGTTGAAACCAATACACTGAACTTCCCCTGGAAATGTTAGTAGCTAGTTCACAATATGCAGTTATGATATAATGTGCCTTTGAAAGGAAAGATCACACACTCTTTGCCAAAAACAGATTGGAAAAATACAATCTAGTCCCACTGGTGCTACTTGGGTGCAGACTTTCTTTCCAGCTGGTGTATATGCTGTCTTGATCAGAGGTACCAACATAGATCTTGGGCCTCCATAATTAGAATTGTCTCTGAAAGATCCCATGACACTTTGGGGTTTTTTCCATTTCACATAACCATTTGGGAAAATGACAAAATATGTAATTGTGTGTTATCAGTATAAAACATGGTTTAAAAAAAAGCTGCAAGTGATCATGAATGCACCAAAAAGACAAAAGGTGACCTGATCCATAAAGTTCCCCAAATACCACCAGTATAGACAAATCTTTGAAAGGAATGGTAAAAATCATTACTCTTCCTTTCCATCTGGCCAGGCAAAGAAATAAAAATACATTAATTACTAATATCCCAACACTTTGGCATGCAACTATTCAAAAATTATTATAAGAAACTCTCTTCAAAGTTTGTTTTCAAAGAAATACATAAGAAAAGTAGTACAATCAGTCATATTTGGATAAAACAATCATTTTCTTCCACTGACGAGATCTATTTGTATAATTGAGATGAGAACAAATACTTAGCCTGATCATAGGAATAAAGTAAGAACTGCTCTTGTAACCCATAATCTGCGTTTAATGGGAGCCAAAATGAGAAATTTAAGGGGTGACATCCTGGCTCCAATAAAGTGAAGAGAGTTTGGCCAACATTTCACCCAAGGTCTGGAATTCAGTTCTTTGTCAAGAAGAAAGAAGCTTGTTGTTTTGGGTTCATTTACCAGCCCAAGAAATGATGTACACTTTATTATAGTCTGAAAGCTTTTGCCCTTAGTTTTCCAAATCTGATACATGTTTTGTTCATGGTAAATTGTAAATCCTAAAGAAATAATGACAGGCCTTTTTTGAGAGTATAAAACTTGTAGCAAGAGTAGATTGTTTTCAGTATTCCAGAAATCTTATCAGTGGGTTCAGTTCTGTTCATTATGACCCTGATTCAGCAAGGTACTTAAGCATAACTTTAATCATGTGAGCAGTAATCATGCTTAAAATTAATCATGTGCTTAAGTACCTTATTGAATCAGGGCCAAAATTACGAATGCCCCAAATACAAAACATTGCACAATTTTGCAAATTTTTCCAGATTAGTTTCTATGTAACATTATGTTATTCATTAGTATTCTTATTAGTGATTTGATGCTCTTTCTTATCATTAAAATCTTTCTGAAATGTATTAATTGAATCAGCGCTCTGCATTGGTCATTCTAAGTAAAATAACCTCTAATTTAGAATAAAATAAATCCACTTTTGCCTCTGGAGACTGGACTGCAGTGAACAGCATCTAGAAAATTCGTACAGTGAGCATAAGTAGTTTTGAAATAAATTTATATTTAGCTGATTGTACAGCCTTTCTAACAGATACACACACAGGTCTTTGTGTAAGCACAGTGATCGATCAAAAATAGATTAGGAAGAGAGCAAAGAGTCAGTATTCTAATCTTGGTCCTAACCCTGACAGTTCTTGGCCCCAATTTCCCCATTTGTAACATGGGGTTAATAAAATTTATCTATTAGTAATAATCTTGTAAACTCTGCAACAAGTGGGAGAGTTCAATTTGTCAGGAAGGTATTTGACTTAGTTCTTATTTTCCCAGCATGTTGACCCACTTCTCCTCCTAAAAACAAAATAAAATAAAAAATACCACATCACCACAATGACACACTTCTTAAAAGCCCATCTGTTCTGCAGAGTCTACAGGGAATAAAGTCTGCACACCATTCCTTTGTGGTATTTTCTGCTCCTTGTAAAGCATGATGTAAAATTACAACATTATGGCTAGATTATAAATTTACAATTGGCTTGGAGCGAGTTGCATCACCTCAGGAACAGACCAGAGAATTAATTGTGATTTAGACTGTCAAATTCCTCCCTTGCTTCTCCCTTGCTCTGGAGGGAGCAAGTTCACTTCCTCTTTTCATGGAACAGTTCGTTCACTCCTTCCTGGCGCACATAGTCAGCTGCTCTGGCCAGGGCTCATCCCACTTCTCACCCCTGCCTACCTGTCCTCTGATGCATATTCAGCAAATAGCTCCTGCTTTCCTCTTCTGGACAATCATCATCAGAGTGGGGCAATGAAAAGGAATGAGAGGAAGGCTAGTGTTGCGTTCTCAGGACAAATTTTTTGGTGGCCTCAGAGTGCGGCCATCAACTCTTGCTGGTGGCTGCTCTAACACTTTTTCCCTAAAATACTTAATTAGCTTTAGGAAAAACAAATGAATGTGCTCATATACATGCCCATATAAATGTAGTTTATTTATTGCTAGCTAGTAAGTCTGTTGTAAAAAGTGATATTAACAAACATAAAAGTATCACTTTTCACAGCAGACTTACTCAACCCTGCCAAGCCTGGGGACAAATTAAGTCCTGGATGGCAGGTCGGGGTATGCAGTAGGGGTCAGGGACAATGGAGTTGGAGGGGGCAGGGGAGATAGTGGGGGGGCAGAGCCCAAAGGTTGTGGCCAGGGGACAGGGATGGAGCCTGAAGTCGTGTGGCTGGAGCCTGCAGCCACATCACCGCAGGGGTGAAGCCCAAAGCCTGAGCCCTATCACCCCTGGGAAGGTGGGGAACTCACCAGCTGCCTGCTCCTCCAGTGTTGTGCCCCAGCTGTCTCCGGGGCAGGGGGAAGGGCCCACCCCTGCTTGCAGCACCAGCAGACAATACCAAGGTGGTGCATCCAGGAGAAATGGGTTGCAGGGTCGGGGGCGCTGCTTTGCCCTCTCTCCCCCCCCAGTCACAGCCCAGAAGGCTGTGGCCACAAGAAAAGCCACTGGTGGCTGCATTTGAGAAATGCTGGGTTAGTCTATGAAGGAGGATAGCCCATTGGTTAAGGTGCTAGCCTACTACTTGGGACCTTGAGGTCAGGTCTGCTTTGCTATCCAGGCATAGTCCGTCTGCCTCAGATGCCCACCTGTGAAATGGGGATAACATTACTTCCTCACAGGGGTGTGGGAGCATAAGTATATTAAAAATTGACAGATAATACAGTGATGGGATCAATGTAAGTACTTAAGATAGATAAAGGAGGGCCTGTACCTTTAGCTGGCTAAGGCAAGGCTGTAAGAAGCTAGTCCTTCATAAATAATCTGCTGGGCTCCCCAACATTTTGTCATATTTCAGAGCTACATCTTTGGCCTATGAAACAATTTAGTAAACAATCCTTTTTTAGATATTTTCAAATTAATTCTAAAGCTAAAACTGCACAGATTTTGTATTTCAGATGTGAAAAATGCTTTCCCTCTGCCTCTGTATGTGCTATATTTAATAACCATGACTGAACATCTGTGTATACTTTCCTACAGAGAGTAGGGATTTTATATGTAACTAATGCAACCCTAAAATGGTAGTGTGACTTGTGCCAAGAAAAATAAGCATCTAGTAATGTAAAGCATTTATTGAGTAACTGGGTAATTATAATTTCATCTCTTGCATTAAAATGGTGGTACAAAAGATATGCAAAGAAAATAATTAGTAAACCAAGGCTTTAAAATATTCTGTTCTTGAGTACAGAGCTCCTTAGATAATTAACTTTTAATTTTTTCATTTCTAAAATGAAATTTAATGCTCTTGGATGTTATCTCGATTGCTAGCGTTTGGGGATGCAAGATTTGCATGAGATTTATCAAAATGCACTTATCTAAAATCCTCTGGACCAGGCAACCTTTGGCATGCGACCCATCAGGGAAATCCCCTGGTGGGTTGGGCCAGTTTGCTTACCTGCGGCGTCCACAAGTTCAGCCAATTGCAGCTCCCACTGGCTGCGGTTCACCATTCCAGGCCAATGGGGGCTGCGGGAGGCAACACAGGCTGAGAGATGTGCTGGCCACTGCTTCTCAAAGTCCCCATTGGCCAGGAATGGTGAACCACAGCCAGTGGGAGCTGCGATCGGCTGAACCTGCAGACACTGCAGGTAAACAAATCGTCCCGGCCCGCCAGCGGATTTCCCTGATGGGCCATGTGCCAAAGGTTGCCGATCCCTGCTCTGGACTTTTGATAAGGTGTGTATATCCAGCTTGGTTCCCCTATAACTACTTATTAATTGTAACACCTATAAAAGCATCCCTTTCTAGTATGTTTCATGGTGCATATACATTTACTAAATTCATAAAATGTTGCCTCTTTTTCAAGAAGCAGAAAGAAAAGATTTCCCTAAAACCAAATAATTCTCCTGCCTACAACTCAACCAAACCTTTTAAACATTGGAGAAGGATGGGCATGCACTGTGCCTTAAAGGTCAATAGATTTGGCCTCTGTAACCCCACTGTAGGGAATGAGTTCCAGTCTGGACTATCTTCTGCGAAGAACACCCCCCCACCAAACCGAGGAACATAGAAACATATGGTCTGTAATTCTGAGCAACTCAACTGACTTAAATTTCCATGCTCTAAGAAGAGAGATGCAATGTCTCAGTTAGGTCTCAGAACATGTAGAGGTTTATAGATCAAAGTCAATACACTCTGAAATGGACCTGGAAGTGAGTAGGGAGCAAGTGTAGTGCCCGGAGAACTGGTGTAGCATATTCTCTGAGGAGCAGGCCAATACTGCCCAGCATGAAGGCAGTTGCATTCTACACTAGCTGTATTGTAACTTCTGAAGTGGTCTTCCACGTTAGTCCAAAGTAAAGCATGCTGTAATAATCCAAACTAGGAATTACAAAGGCATCTAAAGCCGAGGCACTGACAGAAAGAATATGGTTAGCCATCCCTAATTGGGCTTCTTTGAATGGATTTTGGTGCTTATGAATGTGATCCTATTAACATGGACTTGAGACAAGCATCACTGACTGGAGCTGAACAAGGCTTTCCTGTCATTAAAACCCAATTTTGATCTCCTACACTCAGGGGTGAAAGTAACTCCGAAGATTTACTGGTATGGGGGCCGGGCAGCAGCGGCAACTGGAGCACCAGGCCCTTTTAAATTGCCAGTCCCAGAGCAGCTGCTCCCTTTGCCCCCTGCCAGTTGGCAGCCGTGGTGGGGAGCAAAAGGGGCAGAGATGTTAAAGCGCTTTAAGCAGGTCCTTTGCTGTGTGAGCGCTTGGGATACAGCATGGCCAGAGGGCAGCAGGAGAGTGTTAGAAGGAGCCTTATTCCCTGTAGAGGGAAGAAAGTTTGCTATAGATTAATTAAAGCACCTGAAGCCAATCACCTGATAAAACCCCCCCTGCTTCAAGCAGACAAGGAAAGGAGTGGAAGCAGAGTGGATTGGTGTTGGAGTAGAGAGCAGTTTGGAGGGAAGCAGAGGAGAGTTTGGAGAAGTGCTGCGGTGGGTTAAGGAGACCAAGACCCGAGGTAAAGGGACACCTGGTTTGTGCAGAGGGAGGGCAGGAAGCCCCACAAGCTGAAGGGCAGGAGAGGGAAGTAGCCCAGGGGAAGGAACTGCTAATTCAAGAGGTTTACTGCTATCCCTAGGGCCCCTGGGCGGGGACCTGGAGTAGAGGGCAGGCCCAGGTCCCTCCCTCTCCACTCTCCTCCTTTAGGACACTAGTGGGGCAGTTAATATCCCAGTTCAGGGGTGAGAAATGGTGCCCTGAACCCTCCCCAAGAAGAGAAAGCATGAGACCCATCAAAGTAGTGCTGGCAATTTGCCACAGCTTTAATGTGGGCTATGTACAGGCTGGTACCAGCTTCTTACCGGTACACCGTACTGGCCTGTACCAGCTCACTTTCACCCCTGACTACACCCTACTGTTCCAGACCTCAGACAGAACTACAATGCCAAATTTGAGGGCTCACTTTGTGATATGGGCAAATGCCCGTTAAGGATGAAGCTGAGCCCCTCCAAACTCATTTTGTTTACAACCCAATCACGATTTAAACCAGACCTCCAGAAGGGAAGATTAGTGCACTAACTCATTTTACCCTTAGCAGTGCTCTCTTTCACATATATTCAGGATGGAATACCAAATCTTCTCCCCTAAAGTTAATCAGCTTGATCAA
This sequence comes from Lepidochelys olivacea, assembly GCF_965140295.1. Lineage (NCBI taxonomy): Eukaryota > Metazoa > Chordata > Testudines > Cheloniidae > Lepidochelys > Lepidochelys olivacea. The sequence continues at coordinate 163,558,629 of NC_140411.1, read as the reverse complement.
TATTTAGGCACCTAAACAGGTGGCCTGCTTTTCAGAGAAGCCAAATACCTGCGTTTCCTCATGACTTCATTTACTTTTTCAAATAACTGGAGAGGTGCTAAAGGACCAGGGACAAAAAAGAAAATTCCAGTGCCTTGGACAAGAACTATCACATGAACCATCTAAATAGCTCCAGACAAAGGCTAGCCATAAATAAGAATATATCTAGTTTGGGACAAAGCAGGAAATGTGTTAGCATGAATGTCTGTGGCCCTTACTAAGTCCTATCTTAATTTAGTATTTTTATTAAAGAGCTGGAAGGGGGAATAAACAGTGTATTAAAATCACCTATTTTTACGTGTATGGTCCCCATTACTGTAGTATATAGGTGCCTCACAATCATCAATGTATTTATGCTTACAACATCCCCGTAAGGTAGAGAAGTGCTATTATCCCCGTTTTACAGATGGGGAAAGCTGTGACAGACAGCCTAAATGACTTGCACACAGGGAGTCTGTGGCAGAGAATGGAGTTGATCCTGGAATTCCCAAGTCCCAGGTTAATGCCCTAACCACTGGACAACTCTTCCTTTCCAAACTGGGGATTGTTATGAGCACTAGCGAGAACAGAAATTGTAGTGCAGAGGGCACTAGGGTATTTAAAAATGAGTATTTATTTAGTGTTTGCATATTCGTCGAGCCAAGCAATAGCATTCGTAGTGGCCAAGTGGAGCTCTCGGAGCCCACCACTGAATGTGGTTAGTGGGCACTCCTCCACAATGTGTATCATAGTTTGATCTGTGCCATGGCTGCAGCTTGGATTGTCTCAAAGACTGCACGGGTGCTGGTTGGTGGCTCAAAGGTCTGGCCCACTCCGGAATCAGTTAAGAAGGGCCTACTGACGATGTGGCAGGTTGAAGCTGGGCATGCGAGCAGTAAGGTCTGTGACACGGAACTGGTTGGTGTTAAGCACCAGTCTTCCCACCACAGGGACTCTACTGTCACATCCTGGCCTGGCAGCCTCAACCACAGTGAGTGCTGTGAGGAAAGACGTGTAGCTGGTGAGCTTAAAAAAAAAAAGGGGATTGACAATGGATCGGCATTCTTGTTGTGCCACCTGTCAGTACCTGGCACAATCTGGGGAAATCAATGATCCTAGCAAGCTCATACTTGAAGAATCCCGGTGTCGCTGCTTCCAGTAACCCTAAGAATGTGCAATCCCACAGCTTCCATACCATCGGGCCTGCACTTCAAGTCTCACAACTCCACGCTGAGGGTTTATTGACAGCCAGGCAACATATAATCAGTGCTCTTGCTTATCAAAAATCTGAGTGGGAAATAACAAAATGAGATTTAGCCTGGGAAAAATACTATGTATTGAATGGGAGGCGGGAAAACCTGTAATGCTAATAGAGGTGTTGGTGTGGTAATGGATTGCAAAATAGCTATGAGTTTGCAATATGCAACGGCATGGATATAAAGGTGAGAAGAAGGTTGGGACCCAGATTACTGGCAGTAAGGAAGGGAGGAGACAGAGATAGACCTGGAGAGAGAAGATGATTTGTGAGAATAGGGAAGTAGAGACTTATCTGCACTACCTTATTAAACCATTTTAACTAAAAGGTGACCAATCAGTGCAAAAGGCTGTGTGGATACTCTTATTTTCATTTAAATTAGACTTATTTCAGTTTAGTTTAAGTAGATTAACCATCAGTTTATGCTAAAGACAAATAAGCCACTTTTAAACCAATATATGAATCTCCACATGGGGTCTGCATCAGTTTAACTAAATGGATATAAAAATTATTTAAATTGAACTGGTGCAACTTTCTTGTATAGAAAGTCTTCAGCTGAAACAGTCATGCTCAGAGATAACAGGAGTTGGGTGCTTAAATGTATGATTATATATGGGAAGGAGAGGCTCCAGAGGACATGGACAAGAAACAGTATCACATTAACTGAGTGGGAGTTTGAAATGCAAAATGTAGAGAGGGTAATTAAGGGTTATAACAAGGATAATTTAAGTGGGAGAGGAGAGGGTGGAATGAACTAAGTGGTAACTGCAAATAAACATCAAAGGTTCAGCATTGTGGCAGAAAACTGTAGTGAAGGATCAAATCAATGAAGGATGGAAGCCTACAAATTGGTAAAGCAAGTTTGACAGAAGAATCAATCAATGAAATGATTGTGGAAGGCAACCACATATGAAATAAGGGTGTGCTGAGAGCTGTTGGCAATGTTTTTATCTGTGCTGAAACAAGGAAATGAGGTGATATCCTCCTGGGTGCCCTGCGGCTGCTTTTGGGAAAATGGCCACTGAAGTGGGAGCTGGGATAGCTACTTTCCTGGTGCTCGTGTGTCTGTTTATTTGCAATGGAGACAGTGGTGAAAGTATTTGTGCCTGACCAAGATCCTGTGCAACAAATACCAACCTCCCTATTAGCTCAGGCTCCGCTCAGCCCATGTGCTGTTAGGGAAAAATCTGCTGTCACTAAAATGGTCAGTTATTAAAGGCAACTGACGCAAAGCCTTGTGTGACAGGGAGAGGAGGAGGCTGGTAAATAACGTTCTTCCAGAATTGTGTGTGCACAGTACACACACTGTTTGTGTGATGTTTATGATAAAAAGGTAATCACAGAGGGCATGTGAGAAGGAAAACAACAAATGGAACAATATATATATAAAGTCCCAGAGTAGCACTTGTATTATCTGAAATATTTTAAATGACCTAGAAAAGGGGCTAAGAAATGAAGTGGCAAAATGTGCAGAAAAACAACACTGGAGAAAATTTGGAGGAACTTCAGAGGGACCAAACCAAGATAGGGAATTCATCCAGAATACAGTGTGCAGTTCTGGTCACACCCTCTCAAAAAGGATACAGGACAGATAGAAGGGGACGGTTTAGCAGAGATAATGGAAAATGATTAGGGTCATGGAAAAGCTCTCAAGAAAAGAGACTAAAAAGATTGGGACCATTTGTCATAGAAAGGAGACATATAAGATGGGCCATAATATAAGTATGCAGTGGTTCTCAAACTAGGGCCCCTGCTTGTTCAGGGAAAGCCCCTGGCAGGCCGGGCCGGTTTGTTTACCTGCCGTGCCCGCAGGTTCGGCCGATTGCGGTTCCCACTGGCCGCGGTTTGTCGTTCCAGGCCAATGGGGGCTGCGGGAAGCGGTACAGGCTGAAGGATGTGCTGGCCGCCTTTCCTGCAGCCCCCATTGGCCTGGAGCAATGAACCGTGGCCAGTGGGAGCCGCCATTGGCCAAACCTACCGATGCGGCAGGTAAACAAACTGGCCCGACCCGCCAGGGGCTTTCCCTGAACAAGCGGCGGCCCTAGTTTGAGAACCACTGCAGTAATGAATGATATGGAGAAAGGAAAGCAGCCCTGCTGTTCAGATTCTTTCATAATAGAAGAACAAGATGAAATTGTTACATTCAATGAAGTTTAAAGATAGCAAATTCAAACCTGAAAACAGATGAGTGCTGTTTCACACATGGCACAATTAGTCCATAAAACTCATTGCTGTAAGCTGGCACTGACGCAGAGTTTAGCAGGGTTCAAAAGAAAGGATTATGTATTTATCTGGATAACAAGAATAGCCAGTGTTATTATAGTGACTATTAAAAAACAAAAGTTGGAGGTAATATAAGCCATATAATCTTAGAGGCATAAGCCAACTTCTAACTATTGGGTGTTAGGTGAAAACTTGCCCTGCAGGGCAAGTTATCTCAAAACTGCCTACTGGAGGGTTTCTTCCTCTGAAAATCTGGTGCTCATCACTGTTATAGACAGGACACTGGACTAGAAGGCTCATTGGTCTGATCCAATATGGCAGCTCTTTCATTCTTAGAGAGGTAAATTGCTTTGACAAGCAGCCTGGGTCTCTCCTGCAGCCCTTTCCTCTATCACTAAGCCCAGACTGCCCTCCCTCTTATTCCAGAAATGGGCTCTTGTCCCTTTTTGAGTACTATCTGAACACCCATCACTTTCATACATTTTTATAAATCCCAGATTCTTAAATTAATAGATAGTCACAGTGGTCCTTTCTGGTTTGCTATCTATTCTGATCACCTGTATAAAACAGGCTATAGAACTTCCCCAAAATAATTTCTAGAAAAACATCCAGTCTTGATTTAAAAATTGCCAGACTTGATGGAGAATCCACCACAACCCTTGGTAAATTGTTCCAATGGTTAATTACTCTCACTGTTAAAAATTTACAGTTTATTTCCAGTCTGAATTTGTCTGCATTCAGCTTCCAACCATTGGATCGTGTTGTACTTTTCTCTGCTAGACTGAGGAGCTCCATTATTAAATACTTTTTCTCTATGTCAATTGTTAGGGGGCTTATTCCTTCACCCACTTACTTCCCTGGTCCTTCTCGTATGAACAGAGAGCAACAATACCCAAAGTCCAAAGGTGTAAACAATTCGATGTTTATTGGGGGGAACTTCCAGCAAGCATGATTCCAGTTTCCTTCCTTAGTGTCCCCCTTCCCAGTTCTGACACCACAGAGCCTTACCTGTGTCCCTGTTCCCATTCCCCCCCTTAGCAAAACATGATTCCAATTCTCCACCCTCATTCCCTGTTCCCATTTCCCCCCCCCCCCTTCCTGATTGACTGCAGACTATATAGTAAAACTTGAGTTCTGCTTAGCTATACCTTAACCAATCATTTTACTGAAATTTAACTAACCAATCCTAACATATTGCAACATGATTATTTAACCAATTACATCCCACCACCTTAGTTTACACCCAGCAAAATTAATTATACAGCGGACAGAAACAATCACAGAACCAGAGAGAGATTATACAGACAAACAATAAGGAAATGGGGACTACAGTGATAGAACAATGAAGAAATGAGGATTTCACATCCCAGCTATTGATAAGTGAGTTCTTGCCAGACAGGATGCTATTAAACTAAGTTTCCTTTTACATCTTCTAGGCACTTCCCTTTCTCTGGAGGTGATAGGCATTATCAGGACAGGATTGTATTCCTAACAGCCCAATAGCACCTTCTTTCAATGTGACTAGTTTGGAATGTGAGGAGGTGACCGGTCGCTTCCCAGTTTATGGCTGCCTCTGCTGCTTAGCCAAAGGCTTTAGCCTAAGCACAGGGCCTCAGACTGTCACAGTAAGAGAAGGACCTTACACTGGCAGACAGTGATTTTGATTCTTTCTTTCATACCTCTATAACTAGCTAAGTGATAAGAATACACCTAAATTCTTAGAGTGTAGGCCTTTACCGACAGGCCTGAATATCTATATCCTAACATCAATACTTACAGACTGTAATCCTGACATAATTCAAAAAAGGAGAGAGAGATTCTGTAGATTAGATAAAATGCAGAGGTTGCAACTATCAACACAGAAATACTCTCCGTGAGTTGAGCTAAGAAATATGAAGGGTGAAAGTCTATTAATAACAATGGTACATTTAAAAAAAAAATCCCACATGGGTAGATGGGAATGTAATGCTATTAGAATGGCTTGTAAAAACAGTAAGGTATGATTGAAGGGGACGTTTCAGAGTCATGCCTGTGAAGCAATGGAAACATAAAATGATAATTTCTTGAATTGAAGTCTCAGAAATCTTTGAGTTAGAGGAGGTCTGGAATCAACCAAAAACCATGCCAGAATAAAGGTATCACAGAAATAGCTGAGCTGCCATATCAAATGACCACAAGAAGATTACATTTGATATAACGTGGAAATCAAAAACCCTTGTACACATCAATCAGGAATGGAATGTGAGAGGAAGAAGAGCAGAGTGGCTAAAGCTTACAAGAAGGAAAGAATTTGGGTTGGCAAAAAGCGACATCACTCTGCTCCTCTGATGTATTCATTGTTTCACTGAGCAGGAACTCCCCCCCCCCCCTTTACTAGTGTAACCCTTCTGCCTGTCAGAGTTGGCAGCAACAAGTATCTAGGGGTTCTATTCCAATAACACAATGCAAAACCGGCTCAAGCCCCCACCCAGTGACCTGGGACAAATATATAGCACCCCTCCGGGCTCCTCCAAGAGGCAATACTTCCCCTCTTGCAAGCACGTAGTCTGAGTGTAGCAAAAAGCCTTTTAATAACAGAGAAACAATGTGGCATTATGTTGGGGAAACACCACCAACAGGATTCATAACACAACCCATGAGCAAAAAAACCCACCCCAAGCAAATGGGGGTGTGTCCTTTCCCTTTAGTTCTCGAGTCCAGCAACCCAAAGTCCCAAAAGTCTCTGTCCCTGGTCAGGGCAGCCCCAGAGTTCGAAAATTTATCTGCAGAGTTTTACCTCCAAACCTGCGTGGAGATGGGGGGGGGAGGGGTTAAGGGGCACCTTACGTGGTCCAAAGCTGATGGCCCCACCTCTCCATTGGGCTCCATTCTGCCAGCCACCCCTTGAGCTGCTCTAGGCATCCAACAAACTGCTCTGTTCCACCAGCCGCTCTTCTCCACAAACTGCAATGCTCTGCTTGCCGTCCCGCAAACTGCTCTGCTCCACAAGCCACTCTGCTCGCCGTCCTGCAAACTGCTCCACCATATATCTTCAGGCTCCCCCACTACTTAACACAACACTCAGTGATTTCAGCTCTTAGTAAGTTTAGCTTTTTTGTGATTTCAGCTTGTAGTAGGGGGAGCCTCAGTGCTGGTGCACCATTAGCCCAAAGTGAATTCAGTGCAGCAGCCTGTAACTAGACTCCTAATGGAATCAAAATTAGCTCTGATATTTCACAGTGGGGAGAGGAGGCAGTACAATTAGCATATAAGGCCCTCACCAGGGCGCCCATACCACCAAGTATTAATACCTGTCCCCAGCCTCTCTCCATTCCCAGAGTTTTGGAACCCATGTCCCTTGCCTAACGAGTGCTACTTAGTTGATGGCAAGTCCCTCCATCATAACAAAAGGCCAAGTACAGTTCCACTGTCCTTGATTCCCATAATCAGGGTAATAACTACTTATTCTTCCTGCCCCAATAACAGAGACATTAGGGATCCCACAGCAGCCAAAGTGACTTTGGGCAGCTATGGCCTCATTCTAGGCGGGGTGGGTGTGCCTATGCAAATGAGATCCACCCCTGAAGTTCTTTTCCACAACTTGCCACACCTCACCACCAGATGTCAGGGTGGAGCTCATCCTGACTCTGCTTACATCAGGAACAATATAGAAAAAGTAGTATTAGTCTGAGCAGAAAATGAAGGGCCCAATTCCAGTTAAGTCAATGGCAAACTATAGATTTCACCATGTGCAGGAGAAATGGAAGGCCAAGTGATAACTGCAAAACCCCGCTCTGGTCACATTGGAATGCAAACAACCTGGCCTACGAGACCCAAGAGAGGAATTTTAAGAAAATGTTTTTTTGCAACCTACAATATTTAATAATAATAATTAAATGGATGTAATTTAATATAGTTCCTTTCATTCAAAGATAGCATATGTTCAAAATGTCCTGTGACAGTACTGTAAGACTATGTCAGAATATGTTCAGTTCTTTATTACCAGCATGGGACTGAATCATGGGTACCGCTGCTGTACCTCCTCTTTGTTTTCATAGCTAAATTAAAAATACAGAAGCTGTTTTTTAGATCTATACTGTGGTAGTTTGATATGTATATGAATCTTTCCATATCGCCATCCTTTGTCCCTATTGCTTTTCACTCCAAATAATTTTTCAAAATACCTGGCCACCTAGCAAATATGCACTGAATATTTGCTAAGGGGTATTGTAGATACAAATAAGTAAGTAAAAAAAGCTTCTAGACAGAATATTGGAAGGAGTTTCTCATCTGCCTTTCTCCTTTAACACCTCCACTTGCCTCAGTGACCTCTTTTCATCTCCCTTGTGCCCACCCTTACCCCCTCCCTTACCCTTTTCATTCACCTCTTGCTCTACACCCCCACAATACAAGCCTGCTTTACTCTCCACCACTGTTAAAACAACTCACCCTTATGCTCACTTGCCTTTCCAACTAACACCCTATTGCTTTTCTCCCTTTCATCTCAAAGCATATTAAGCACAGTGTCTATAATCACTGTCTGGAGTTCCTCTCCTCCAGTTCCATCCTAGACTCTCTCCAGTCTGGCTTCCACCCCTTGCGCTCCACTGAAACTGCTCTTTCCAAAGTTTCTAAGGACCTCTTCCTAGCCAAAGCTCAAAACCAGCACTCCATCATCATCCTCCTTGACCTGTCAGCTGCCTTTGACACAGTTGGCTGTGCTTCTCTTCTTGAAATCTTCTCCTCCCTCATTTTTTTGTGAATCTGGCCTCTCCTGGTTCCCCCTCATCTCTATTTTCTCGTTCTGGATGCCCTTTGGAGGGAAACTCCTTATCACCCTCTAGTTTTCTGAGTGCATTCAACAGGGTTCTGTCCTCTGTCCCCTTGTCTTCTCCCTATACCTCATCTCTAAGTAATCTCATCCTAAAACACAAATTCAGCTGCCTTCTCTGGGCTAATGACTCTCAGATCTGCCTCTCTACTCCAGAATTGTCATTGTCTGTCCAGACTAAAATCTCAGTTTGTCTCTGACATCTCCCTGTGGATGTCTAGCCATCAACTCAAGCTCAACATGACTCAAACAGAGTTCTTAATCTGTACTCCCATGCCCTCCCTCTCACCTTCTTTCTCAATCACTTTCTCTTGGCAAGTAGGTGGTCAGATTAGATGATCACGGTAGTCCCTTCTGTCTTTAGAATTTAGGAATCTATGCAATAATTTTCACCAATATAGTAAATATTATGACCAATATTTTAAAAGAGGCCACTGGTTTTGGGTGTTGTGTTTGAGTTTCATGCCGTGGTCTGATTTTCCAAAGTGTTGAGGATCCTAAACTTCAGCCAAAGCTCAGCGAGAGCTGTTGGTACTCGTTGCTTCTAAAAATCAGGGACCAGGCATCTGAAGTTGGGCACCAAAAAATGGAGGCAACCAAAATTAGCCTTAACCTCTCTAAACCAAATTCAGCCAAGCAGTGGGTAAGCACAACTCCCACTGAATGATGGCAGAGTGGAATTCAATCCTTTGTCTGTCTTTCCTGCCTATAAAACTGTAACAATAACACTCACCTATATCATAGGCTGGTTGTGTGGATTAAGTAGTTAATATTTGTGTAGTGTTTGATGATATAGCTCCATTACCTTTCGGTCACTGAGGCCAGGTTTACACTATAAACGGACGTCACTATAACTACCCACCTGAGAGATGCAGTTATACCAACCTAACCCCTGGTGTAGTCAGCACTATGTCGATGAGAGAGCTTCTCCAGTCACCATAGCTATTATCTCTCATGGAGGTTGATTAATGCTGCCGACGGGAAAAGCTCTCCCATTGGCATAGTCACTGAAGTGCTACAGCACCGCGGCTGCATCAATGCACCGTTTTAAGTGTAGACCTGCCCTCAGACAGTGCAAAGATAGAGGATATTTGCTGCAAGTCTCCCTGGTGGGGAGTCTCCTAGCTTTAGGGAGCCCCTAATAGGTGTAAAGCAGATATAGCCAGCTCCTATGCTGCTCTCCCCACAGCCCCCAGTGCAGGGAATGTGTTGGAGTGAACGGGGGTGGGTGGGTGTCCAGAGTGCAGTCCTGTGGGACATGGCCTGCTGGTGCAGGTTAAACCAGCTGCTGTGCTTAGAGCTGGGACTAGAGGAAAGCAGGAAGCCATGATCGTGCCCCCCCCCACCTCCCGCCAATCCTGCTCTGCTGCACCTAATGCAAGCTGGGCACAGGAGAGTCTAGCCCATAAAGTGCTCTGTACATACATACATACATAGGCATGATTATTATTATACAGAGTCGAGAGGAAAGTAAGAACTCTGTGAGTCTCTTGAAGTCTGAGGCGTGGGCAGCTCCAGATGCAGTTTCTTACCCTCTGAGTCCAGGTGTGGGATTCCCCTGTGCTTTTTGAGCTCTTTGTCCTGGAGAAAGGAAGGGGGAGATACCTTTTTCTCTGCCCTCAAAGCACTAATTCTTTGTCTGCTCCCCCTCACCTCAGGCTGTTCATATTTTCAAACCCAAATTGTAGAAAGTTGATGCTGAAGTCTGGTCTGTGCATTCTGATGTCAGTCCTCTATATGCACTGTACATTGCTACCCAACTTACCCATGCAGCCACTGACAAAATATGGCTTGCTCTAGCTAGGCCCTGTATGTGGGTAGCTGTGGATAGGCCAGTTCTGGGGATTGAAATGTCTCCCTGCTGCTATGTAAGGGCCATGCTATGTAAATGTGCCTCTTGTTAGTTGCTGACAGAAAATATTACCTTTGGAAGTACTAATTTGCATAGCAGAGGACAAAGCTATCTGTGAGAATTGAATCCAGGAGCAGATACACAAGAATAGGTCCAATGGTATTTTGCTGAAAGATTTCATTGTGCATTGCAGCCACTGGGGCACCACTCATCAGAGGTAGGCTCAAGTTACAAATTCAGATTCTGGCTTCCAATTTCTCAAAGACTGTGGGTATGTGTTTGGCTTATTATAAGAAGTGGTTATTTGCAAAACTGTGATTGGGATCAGGGTTCAGTTAACACATTATTATTAAGTGTTGGCTGTGTGCTTGGTGCTGTACAAGGCATAGTCTGTGCCCTGAGGAGCTCACAATTTAAAAGACAATGTAGATTAGACAGTAATATTCAGGAGAAGGCCTAGGGAATGGCTGTAACTTGAGTGAGCATTTGCTTACATTTTCTTACATAGTGATTGGATGAAACCATAAATTCTGAGACAGTGATGGCACAATGCCGAGGTGGATCAGTATTTGTGGGCCTCTGGGGAAAAGTTGGTTTCAGGAAGGATATAAATGACAGGAGGGAGGGATACTAGTCTGGTGGGGAAAGGGAGGTAGTTCCGGGCATGGAGGAAGCAGATAGGATGGGAGTGGGAGAAGGAAATGAAGTAGCAGTGTGGATGGTATCACCGGTACAGCAATGATGATAAGATTTGGGGATGTCTCATCCTGTAGGAGAGCAAGGTCCTGGAACAAGTGGGTCTTGAAGAGGAATTTGAAGGAAAAGAGGGCGATTGGTGGACAGGAAAAGGAAGGTTACCCAAGCACAGGGGGCAGCCTGGGTGAAGGAGACAAAGACCCTAGGAGGCATAGATAGTGAAAGAAGAAGAAGAAATGAGAAGAGAGATGTAGTGGCATGGGGGGACATTATGTATGATCTTGTAGACGAAGGCAAGGAGATTTAATCTGATGCATAAACAAACAGGAAGGCGGTGAAGGGATTCCAAGAGGGGGCTGTGATCAGAGCAATGCAACAGGTAGATGGCCTGGCTGCGTTGCTAGACTAAAGAGAGAAGCGGGGAGAAGAATGTCACAGCAGTCAGTATGAAGGATGGCTTGGTCACAGGCAGAACACAATAGCACTCTCCACTCTAGGAAGTGCAGGGACTGCTTGGCCTTGTCCCTCCTTGGGAGGGAGGAGGCAGGGCCATAGCCTTGGCCCCAGATTGCACTAAGCCTGTCACATGGGCCCAGCACGCTCAGTGGAGCATTCTGTCCATAAGGGCTGGCACAAAATGCACATGCCCTGTTTACAGGGAGCAGTACTGAGGAAGATGGGGCCTGCCTCAGATAAGTTTTCTTCAGTTGTCCTCTGGTGGTGGTGCTGCTCTGCACTGCCTCCCACTCAGGACTTGTGGCTAAAAGTTACAAGCTAGCCCTGCAAGGAGAGAGGATCAAAGGAAAGGAGTGGAATAGAAAGGGCAAGCAAAGTAGCAGTGGAAGCCAAGCTAAGGGTTGTGCCTGACAATTATCAGAATAAAATGTTTGTATCTGTTTGGTGTTCAGCTCAGAAAGGCTCTCTGCCCACTGCTACTAAATGCATTTCTATAAGTGCAGCCATGTCACTTCAGACTGTCCGATCACATCAGAGCTCATAAACTTGGGCCAGGTTAGTACCTGGCTAGGTGACTGTACTGGATATCCCAGCTTGCTGCAGGAAGTGGTACTGAAGCATTAGGCACAAATCCAGCTCTGTGGTGCCCACGGGCAGAGTACTGGAACCCCCATTAAAGTCAGAGGGTTCTGTGTGAGCATAGCAATCTGCCTGAACAGATTAGTATGTAGCACTCTTTGTGCCCCGTCGCTCTGGGCTCAGTGCCGAGCATAGTGCTATGGAGCTATATACTACCGGAGGTGCTGTTTTTCCTTTCAGAGAGAGAACTGAGATCTTGAACACATGTGGTCATTGAAGACCCCCTGATGTCCTTGCCATATTGTTCTGTTTATTTAAAATTTGTTGTGCAGACTGTTCCAGTTGGATATATTCCTTTTCACTGCTGCTCCTAAAATGTTGTATAGTGTTGCTGTGGGCTATCAAACAACTGTTGCATTTAGCCACAGAAGGGCATCATTTCACGGTGGGAGGAGGTGACTCCTATTATGATGAATCAGGAAAATGTTTGTATTTCTTAGGAATATTACGTGCAACTTGGTTTCCCTGCTCAATTTTATATCACTGCCTGTCTGAATCTACAGAGTTAATTCAAAGAAGGCTGTAAAGGGGGGTTTGTTGACACACATAAGACAACCTCTCAGGTACCCGCTTCAAAGGAATGAAGATGGCTGTGGTAGGGGAAGAACTTATCTGGCTGGCACCTTCCAAACTAAGATGTTTTTCTCTTTCCAAGCCTAGGGCTTGAGATCAAAAGATCCTCAGGGATTAAAAGGTGCCTTAGCAGAAAGGGAGGTGGAGAGTAATCAGCTCAGCTGGAAGCCACCAAGGACCGAATGTCAGCCTGCAGGGATGCTGTCATGCAGACAGACTGACTCAAGAGTCAGGGTAGCAGCTGGCGAGCTGTAACTGGGTGCTCAGAGAGAACAGGGGATGTCAAGGCTAAGTCATGTGTACCCAGGGGCTTGAGCGGGAATGCCAAGCTTAGGTAAGACAATATGCATATAAGCCTCTTTGTTTTTTTTTTTTTAATTTTTCCTCTTCTTCTCTCAGCTCTGTGTACCGTTTGGGCAAATAAATCATACTGTAGTTTGGAGAAACTGCTTGTGTGTGTCTGCATACTATTCCTGACCACAGGCTCACAAAGGAGGTTTCAAGCAGGGTCCAAGTCCAGCTGAATCTGCTAGGAGACATAGGTGGCAGCCAGGGAGATGTAACCTGAAGGCAGTCAGAGAGTGATTGGATTGAAGGATCCTTCTCCAAAGAGAAGTGGAGGCATGGGCCTGCTGCTTGAAAGGGGTGCACTTGTGGCAGGGGGCTGTAACAGGGTCTCAGAAGGAGCAGCTCCCTCTGGGACTCTGACAGAGCAGTCCCTCTGGGACTCTGACACCTATTTTGTCACCAAATCCTGAAGCCCTTTGCCAGGCAAAAACTCTCAAGGAGGTCAGACCCTGAACACTTGCAACTCCCAGTGACTTCAAATATCATGTCGTGTATTCAGCCTGTCTCAGGAGTTTGGGATTTGCCCCAGTGTCTGTAAATGAGTAACAGGGCTGGCCTTACCATGAGGTGAACTGATGCGGCTGCCTCAGGTGCCAGACTGGGGGTGTGTGGGGGGGAATCACTAGGACCCAGAGTGTAGAAAATTGTGTCTGCTGCTGGGGCATATGTATTCTCTCTGCTCTAGATGCACAGAGATGGTGGAGCGCTGTGCTGGAGAAAGGAGGGCACAAGAGACATAACAGGCAGGCAGGAGAAAAGGTGAGAGGCAATAACAGAAAGCAGCAGGAGCTGCAGGGAGAGAGAGGAGGAGGAGCCTCTTACATACCTCTCTAGCACCCCCAGGAACCTGGACTGATTAACACCAGCTTCTCAGGGAGCTTCCTCTTTCCTCCTGCTTCCCAGAACCCACTTGAGGAGAACAGACAGTCAACTGAAGTATTATGAGCCAGTTAGGCCCTTAAGATGCTGATAAATTCCCTCACTCAGGCCCTGCTACCAGCCTGCTTATTTGTCCCCTTCACTTGAGTGTTGAGAGCCACTATAGCTGGCACAGAACAGCAGTCATGAGTGAAAGAAGAAAACGCCCCTCTGTCAGAGAGAATTTTCTAGAATTTATTGACATTGATGATACTGCAGGAGCTGGTATGACAAATGTGCTTCTTAAAAAGCTGGAAGATACAGGAATTGCGATAGCTGACATGAGAGATCAGGGCTACGATAATGGTGCCAAAATGAGAGGAAAGAACAGAGGAGTGCAGACACAGATCCGAGAGTTAAACCCTCAACCTTTTATTGTCCCACGCAGTTCTCATTCATTGAACATGGTGGTCATTGATGCAGCATCAGCTTCTAGTCAGGCTTCTGAATTTTTTAATGTAATTCAGAGCATCTATGTATTTTTCTCTGCATCAACTCATGGATGGCAAATTTTGAAGCAACATCTGGGAACATCCTCTCTGACACTGAAACCACTGAGTGCCACACAATGGGAAAGTCGAGTGGAGACGATGAAGCCTATCAAACACCAAATTGGGAAGATAGATGATGCCATAGTTGCCATTATGGAGGATAATGCTATGACAGGAGCTGTTTGTGGGAGAACAGTGGCAGAGGGAAATGGAATCACCAGAATATACATAACTTCAAATTTCTGTGTGGCTTAGTGTTGTGGCATGACATACTGTTTGAAATAAATGTTGTAAGCAAGAGACTCCAAGGTGTTGACCTTGATATATCTGGAGCAATGGAACAACTGGACAAAGCAAAGTCATACCTACTGTCTTACCGGTCAGATGAGGGATTTCAAAACATTCTGAAGAGTGCACAGAAGTTGGCAGAGGAACTTCACACTGAAGCTATTTTCCTACCCATTCAAGAATACAAGAGTCACCGAAGAAGAAGACATTTTGATTACGAGGCACGGGATAATCCCATAAGAGACCCCAAATAACAATACAATACAGTCAGCTGAATAAAATTTCATGCAGCTCAAGGAACACAGCAGAATATTTGGGATGTTGTATGATATTCCAAAACTCCTCACTATAACTGAAGACTTACACCAGCAATGCAGGGCACTAGAGACAGTGACACATGATGACATGCGCGATATTGATGCAAGTGATTTAGGTGATGACTGAAAGCCCTTTCAAGATACATTTCAGCAGGATCAACTCAAAGGCTGTTCTGGAATATATGTGCACAAATAAGATTACCACCCTCTTTCCAAATGCTTTTATTGCTCTGTGGGTACTTCTAACACTTCCTGTAACAGTTGCCAGTGGAGAACGTAGCTTCTCCAAGCTGAAGTTAACAACAACACATCTACGCTCTACAATGACACAGGAGAGGCTGGTTGGCCTTGCAACCATCTCAGTAGAGCATGAGCTGGTCCAGACTGTGGACCTTCAGGAAGCAGTTCAAATCTTTGCAACCAAGGCAGCATGGAAAGCACCACTGTGATTATTCAAACAGATAAAAATGCCAGTGTTTACTATGCAGACAAGAAAAGTTAAGTGTTACTTAACATTTTTGAATAAGGCATTTTAAGTTGTTAGTTCTCCTTTATTGGGGCAGGTAGCAGAGCAGTACCATGAGAGGAGTAGAACAGGAAGAAGGCAGAATTGAGAACTTTCAAAGTTTTGGCCCAAGCGAGGGGACATGGGGGCATCATTTGAGCTCCCCACCTCAGGTGCCAAAATATTGTGGGCCGGCCCTGATGAGTAAGGTGATTTGGGGTCCTTTGCAGTAGAAGGCACAGTAGAAATTTGAGCTATTATAGTAAGAACTGAACTCTTGTTTTATCTTAAACATAAAACTTGATTTTTTTTCAAAACCATATCAGTGTGAAAGAAAGTCATAAGTGTAATCCATGGCTGTTGGTACACTGTGACATCATATAAGGTGATGTGATGTACTATAAGGTGATGTACAAGAAGAAGTCCAGTTATATGAGACAGAAGATGGTGAAAGGCAGTTTCAAGATTTCTCAGTTCAATACTTGATATGAGCCAATGACCATTCTTTAAAATCCTCTATTGGCAGCCATCCTTGTTGCCAGCTGTCCTCGCACTTGGGGATGGGGATGCCATTCATGAAAGGACTAGGTGGGCTGGAGGGCAGACCTGTGGGAGTTTTGAGCTGGGGCTGCAGGAGAGGCCTAGAAAGCAGTCTGTCTGAGTGGCCACCAGGAGCTTGTAACTACATGTATGAATTGGCCAGGGCCCAAAGGGAAGGATGCACTGGATCGGTGACTGAGGTATTAATGCTGGAGGGGCACTGGGGCTGTTTGTTTGCTGATAAAGGTGTGGAAGTGATTTCTGGGTTAGTTTCTGCCTCCCCCAAGGCTGTAGGAGGGATCTCCACCCCAAGTTAAGGGGTGGGAGTTTGAAAGCCACTTCCAGCAAGGGGGGTGTCATAAATATAAAGGGAAGGGTAACCACCTCTTTGTATATTGAACTATAAAATCCCTCCTGGCCAGAGGCAAAACCCTTTCACCTGAAAAGGGTTAAGAAACTAAGATAACCTCACTGGCACCTGACCAAAATGACCAATGAGGAGACAAGATACTTTCAAAGCTGGAGGGAGACAGGACGGACAAAGGGTCTGTTTGTCTGTGTGATGCTTTTGCCAGTAACAGATCAGGAATGCTTTTCATAACTCCTCAGAACTTCTGTTAAGTTAGTAAGTAATCTAGCTAGAAATGCGTTAAATTTCCTTTTGTTAAATGGCTGGTAAAATAGGTTGTGCTGAATGGAATGTATATTCCTGTTTTTGTGCCTTTTTGTAACTTAAGGTTTTGCCTAGAGGGATTCTCTATGTTTTGAATCTGATTACCCTGTAAGGTATTTACCATCCTGATTTTACAGAGGTGATTCTTTTACCTTTTCTTTCATTAAAATTCTTCTTTTAAGAACCTGATTGCTTTTTCATTGTTCTTAAGATCCAAGGGTTTGGGTCTGTGTTCACCTATGCAAATTGGTGAGGATTTTTATCAAGCCTTCCCCAGGAAAGGGGATGTAGGGCTTGGGGGGATATTTTGCGGGGAAGACGTCTCCAAGTGGGCTCTTTCCCTGTTCTTTGTTTAACACGGTTGGTGGTGGCAGCATAGGGTTCAAGGACAAGGCAAAGTTTGTACCTTGAGGAAGTTTTTAACCTAAGCTGGTAAGAATAAGCTCAGGGGGTCTTTCATGCAGGTCTCCACATCTGTACCCTAGAGTTCAGAGTGGGGAAGGCACTTTGACAGGGGGCGTTCACCACAATGGCTCTTCTAAACAGGTGGAAAACTTTGTGGGAAATGGGAGGAATTAGTAAACTGCTTATGTTTGTCTTTGCTACCATCTTTCCATAGCCACAATATCAGATGCTATATCAGATGTGTAAATTACTGCTGGCTGTCGAGAAGATACTCTTTGCTTGGAGTTTTGGTACATGCGTTTCCCATAGCTCTTTTGTTCCATGTTTCAAGTCACAATCCTGACTTGAGACTTCAGTGAGACTTCAGTGAGGCTCTGCATAGGGGCAGGGACCTGCCCATGCATGTGCAGTTGCAGAAGTGGGGACTCTCTCTCACACCTCATCCCACTCAAAGGGGACATTTTGGGGATGGGACTTTTGTCATGGAGCCTGGAAACTTGGTATTGCTCTTGACATCTCATCATTTGATGGCTGAAACCTCATTGTATCATGCAGTATATTTTTGGATGTATTCTATATTCATAAACGTGACATTTTATTCTGTGCCCTTTGGAACCAACTTCAGTGATAGTCAACTGAAACAAACCGAATACCAGTGTGTTGCCAAAGAACAGAGGTAACACAGATGGTTTAATATGAATTTAATTGCTCTGGTACACTATTGTCCCTCATAGTTAGATGTGTAATACACCATCTGACCCAAAACAGAGACTAGCGCAGCTATAGAAAGTGGTGATAGATAGCTATAAAAGCAAGCACATGAGAAAGCAATTAGGGACAGATTTTTCAAGAGTGCCTAAGGGTGTGTCAATGCAGTCTGTGGCACTAAGCTTCCCAGCCTGGGTTGACAGACTCAGGCTCATGCTATCATTCTAAACGTAGCTGTACGCTCCAGCCCGAGTTGCAACTTTGAAGCACGGTTTATACAGCACAAGCCCCAGCAGCCTGAGTCTGTCGACCTGGGCTGGGAGGCTTGCTCCTGGGGGCTGTGTAAATGTACCCTAAACAAGTTAGAAGCACAAGTCCCAGGAGCATAAACTTCCATTACAATAGTATCTGAGTGCCTCACAATCTGTAATCTCATGATTTATAAACCAATCTCATGACTGTTGGGGGCCTGACTCATGGTTTTTGAACACTCCAGGGTTGCAATACTGTTGATTAATGTCCACAGGTCTTTTCAGAAGTGTTTTTTTTTGGGGGGGAAGGGGGCTACTGGATGGCTGCCACATTTTTAACTCCTAGCAAAGTGTTAATGATTTTTTAAAAGGAACAAATAAGCAGTGTTTGGCTGAAACTCTCAGACCTCAATAGCAAATAATAAAGAACATAATTCAGTGAAGAAACATGAACAGGATTTTGATTGAATGTAATGTTTTGGGAACATGGAAAATAGCATGTAAATCTTAGCTGTGATATTTTGGCTATTGTTCTGTATGGTTAGTTTTTGGGACCTTCAGTTTTCAGGCCATCATAGATTAATCACTGACTAATGAAATTCAAACTTCTTTTGACATTTGTTGCTATTGCAGGAAAGTAATCCCCAAGTGAACCAGGAAGTTCAGTGGAAATTACTATCTGTGAAGTTAACTTGTTTTTTGCTCAGGCGAGGTAGAATGTGAGCCCAGCAAAGTTCCCAAATGCAATTTCAAAACTGTGAAGCTGAAATTAAAGCAAAATGTGGTTGCTCCTACCTGCTACTTACTTTTTCAACCCACATACAGGCTTACATAGGCTTGAGGAACTGATCATGTGTGATCTGTGATGGAAATGGGAAGAAAACCGATCTCCAGCTACAACCAGCGCTGCCAATAAATATATTTTTTAAAGCAACACATCAAGTACATTTTCTGTCCTGGAAGCTGCACAAGAAATCCACTGGAAAACTTAGCTCTAAATTAGTACTAATCATGGTCCATCTTGCACAATGGTGGTAGAGTTTAGTGGATAAATAAAGACAAATCAAACCAAGGCCATGTCCAAAGTTATTTATTGTTCCAGCCAAAAGACGAAAACTTCCCCCAATGTGTAAACTGTTTTTTGTAACAGTAGTTTCACAAAGATGTTTATATTTTAAAAATGTGGCACTGTAAATTTTCTAAATACACGTTTGTCTTGTGCTTCCATAATAAGTGTGCTTTCATTTCATTGCCCGTGCAAGATACATTGAAACTGATTCAAGGGAGTTACAAAAGGATTCAAAGATAGTTCAGGAGCCAAACCAGTATTTTAGCCATTCCCAGCTGTTATAGTCTCTTATTATATGATAGAACAATTGTATAAGTAGCAGCCTGAGCATAGATAGTTAATTGTGGTTTACACATAAACGGAGAAATGAAGAAAGGGTAGAAACATTGGCTTGATTTCTGAGAGTTTGTTTTTAATATGTTTTCTTATTGATAGTCCTATGAATTGTTTGCAGCTTTTAATTATTATTAATGAACTTCCATAAATCTTGGGTAGATTAAACTTGCTTCCAAATTTGCTAGCCAAATTCTATTATTATTTAGAAGCTGAGATATATGTTGAAATTTAAGCATGATTTATTTTGTAATTCAGTAAAACTTTAGATCTTTTAATAGCAGGGGACTCGTATTAGCGTCACCCTTACCTTATGCTGCCCATTAGTGGAAAAGTTCCAAATGTAAAAAGCACTTCTCAGAATTAGTAGACTGTGGGCCAAATTCTTCAGTCTTTAATTGAGTAAATAGAGGTTTTAATTACATTTGTCACTTCTGAATCTACTCTAAACTGTGGCTGTCATTTTTTGGAAAGATGGCATTTGTGACTCTGGTAGCTGGGAACTTCTAAACCAGGGCTTGAACTTGGTTGCCTAAAACTAGTTACCTAAATCTTTATTTGTCCATCTATTGAATTCAATGGAAATCCAGACTTGTGATGCCAAAATGAGATGTCACTCTCACAGCAGAGTGTGCAGATCTTCATAATATTGTCTTTATTGTGTGATTTGATCAGCAGTTAAATAGTTAATAATGTATATATATTTTATACTGGGGTTCAGAGCTAACACCTCACTGAGATCATTGGTAACAGTCCATACCTTTCAGAGCTATTGTTTCAGGCTGTTTTCTGACCCAGACAGACATAGCTCTATTAGTGGATTTGCATTTTGAAGATTTTTGGGCACCTATACTTGAAATTGTTGGCCTTTGTTTTAATATTAAACATGCAAGTTTGTTCCGTGATTGTTATACTGGTCATCAATAGAATAGAAAAGCAATTTGGAAACTTTTTTAGCAAGATGGCTGTCAACAGTGTGTGTCACTGAAAGAGCAAGCAGGCTGAGAGAGCACAGTTGAACAGAGTTGCCAGGTGAACCCTCGACTGTATTTTTTCCTATGTTGAAGGAACTTTCCAGTGCTTCCAAGAAGAGTACTGATTCTGTGAAGCTACTGCATTGACAGGTGACATGCCTAGCAACACAATGAATTATTGACAGGAAGCCTCTGTTCAGCTGCGGTTTATAGAAGGTTCAACAATCTTTGGGAGCTGCACAAATAGGACTGGCTCTTGGAGACCGTGCCTGCTGATGGAGTCCTCTCGTATCGTTTGTACCTTTATCATGAAGGACAATAAAGCACTCTCTTGCCAGGCTGAGGTGGTGAAAAATGAGGTCTGAAGCTACAATATGTGTTTGTGGAGAGTGGAGATGTTCATCTGGAGAAGAAAGGGAAGAAAGTGGGTTTTTTTTTTAAGGCACTCTTATTTCAGGACTACTTAGAATTGACGCTGACAATTGTTTATCCCAAGGAAATATTATCAGATCTTGTGAGAGGAGTAACAGTGGAATCTGAAATGCTGTGTTTCTCCACAGAACAAGTACAACATAGAAGACAGCAATGTAAGTCTCCCCACGCTTCTTATCCAGTGTGTCTCAGCCATGACCTGGAGGAACAATCACTCATGCTTTTTTAAATCTTGGCCTCTGTGTTACTGCTGACAAGTCTGTCAGCTGTGATGGTGTTTTTCTGATGTGAACGTTAGTCTATTAGGAACTGGACTCACTCACCAGCTCATTCCAAGTAGGCCACGAGGGCCTATGATAGTGACTTTCAATCACTACCAGCTGGGGTCAGATTAAAACTGGTGACTAGCGAAAGGCCTTGAATCTCACCATCAAACTCATGAGTAGAGCTGGCTGGAATGTTTTGATTTTAGTTAAGTTTTTGTTCTGAAGGGGTGTGTGTGCAAGGGTGAGAGAGAGACTGAGTCTCTCTAGCATGGTGGTTAGATCACTGCTGTGAGATTTGGGAGATCCCGGTTCCCCACATCAGACACAGAAACACTCAGGTTTTGATCTGAACATCTACTTTTAAACACAATTCTGTTTTCGTGCAAATGTTCAAAAAGTCTTGTTTAGCTGCATAATGGATTTGGTGTCCCCTGAACAGCTCTGCTTGTGAGCAATTCAGCTTCTATTACACATTAATTAATGTTAACTGTCATGAGAGTTAAAGTAATAGCTAACTAATCGATACCATAATGGCAAGGATGGGAGCAGATTAACCTGCATTGCTAAAGATGTCTAGCCCTGAGAGTTTTTACGGTATATTGACTGATTAATATGGTAATGTAATAGTGCTCATTAACAGTGCTAATTAACTGGAATAGTTAATAAAGCATCATGCTAAACTTTTTCTTTAAAAAATTAGAATTCCTTTGAAAAGTTCAATATTTTCATGGTTACACAATTATCCAGCAAATCAGACTGTTGACTGTATAAAAAAGAGCCCAAACACTATATATATATTTTTTTTTTAAAAAAGAAAATGCTTTGAGTGCTTTGGTGGGTCTGGGCCTATATGACTGTATATATACTTGAATTCAGTCTAATTCTTCCTATATTTGTCAGGGATCTTTTGTATCTAGTAAGAGCCACTTCACCTCTTAAGTAGAAATTTTGTTTTTTTATTATTTTTTAATCCGAAATTTTGTGTTGGTGAAATGAGCTGGGTTGACAACTCGGGAGACTGAAGTCTTTCATTTGCCCCCAGAAAAGGTACAGCACAAGCAACAGGAGTGCAGGTTCCCTGCCCTGTACCCTGATTCAGAGAGACCATCTCTAAGAGGGAGAGCGAAGCTCAACTTCCACATTCATTTGATCTCCTTCCTTAGAAGTTTTTAAGATCAGGCTTGACAAAGCTCTGGCTGGGATGATTTAATTGAGTATGGGCCCTGCTTTTGAGCAAGGGGTTGGACTAGATGACCTCCTGAGGTCCCT
Source organism: Lepidochelys olivacea (assembly GCF_965140295.1). Taxonomy (NCBI): domain Eukaryota; kingdom Metazoa; phylum Chordata; order Testudines; family Cheloniidae; genus Lepidochelys; species Lepidochelys olivacea. The sequence goes on along the minus strand of NC_140411.1, from coordinate 163,536,320 downwards.
TCCAACCCTGATATTCTATAATTGTATGATTCTCTTTAGCGAGTGTGCAAAGAAGGGTGCATAGGCCTTACATCACCAAAGCACTTATGCATGTGGTTAACTTTAAGCATCTGAATACTCCCATGGGACTTAAAGCACATGGTTGAAGTTAACCACATGCTTAAGTGGTTTGCTGAATGGAGGTATTAATTCTGGTGGTGTTTCATTGATGTGGATGCCTCTCCTGAGACTACCACGTTCGGGATTTTAAAAAGTAAGAGCAAACAGAAGGGCCAAGATCCTTACTTTGGCACCCAACTAAGTGGCCTGATTTTTCAAAAGGGTTCAGTGCCCAGCAGTTCCCACTGAAATCAGTGGGAGTTTTTGGATCTTTAGTACTTCTGAAAATTAGGCAGGTGCCTAACTGTGGATTTAGGATCTTAACTTTTTGCTCTACTTCTGAAAATTTTCACATGAGCCTAAAATGTTGCTGGCAGAGGATACCAATTTTCATTATGGCCTGAGCCAAATTCATTCTAATGACTTAGAAGTAACACATTTGTTTTTCCCTGACCCAACCAATCCCTTCTGATTAAAAATTTCAAGTGAGATACTGGTGGTTTTTACTTTAACATAAGTTTACCTTGGAATCAAATTTGATTGTAGACATATTCTTAGAGAGATCACTTATCATTCAGCAGAACTATGTATAAGTATAAAATGTGAGTTTTGATAATGTATACTTTTTTCCCACCTAAGAGCTTTATGTACTGTACATGTCAAATGGATCAATCAGCACAGCATGCTATAATCCTTTCATTATGGGTGGTGCTTGGAAAATGACAATCCCAATCCCTGCATCACAAATCATTTAACATAGATCTGTCAGTGAGGACCTCAGGCCCTCATGTTTCAGCAGATCCCTGCTACGGCAGGAGGCAAGGGATGTGGAATTGAGGACACTTGCCTCAATACCATGCATCCTTGTTTTCCCAGGCCCTGTGGAAGTCCAGAGTGGTTCAGTTTCAACAGGCTGGAATGGATGGGATGGGACCAGTAGCTCCCCATCAGTTCCTCCCGTTCAATCTGCAAATGATGCCACCACAAATAACTTCAAACAGAGGCCACAGTCACTTGAGAGGCTTCCTTTTTATGGCTTGGGAATGCGGCTGAGGTGGATTTATGCCTTTCCTCCAGCAGATCCTACGAGAGCTGCAGGTTTGGGGCTGGAATCACTGGCATCTTCACTGGGAGGCAAAGGAAGGAGCTGGCAATTGTGCCCATCTGACAGAAGAATTCAAAGCAGATTACACAAAATGAAACTCTGAATTTTGACTCTGCTGTGTGGGTTATTCTCACATTAGGGGGGAATGGGCCAGAAATGAGATGTGCATTTGTCAATTTGCTTAAAATAGAAAACTAATTTCACACCCGTGAGATGAAATACATACTTTGTCGGGTTTTAGAACAGAGTTTGTCTTTTGCTATGATAAGTGTTACATCTACATGCCATCTGGGTTATCAACATACAGTAAATCTCTAAGAGAATCATCATAGAAGTGTAGGACTGGAAGGGACGTCGAGAGGTCATCTAGTCCAGTCCCCTGCACTCAAGGCAGGAATAAGTATTATCTAGACCATCCCTGACAGGTGTTTGTCTAACCTGCTCTTAAAAATCTCCAGTGATGGAGATATCACAACCTCACTAGGCAATTTATTCCGGTGGTTAACCACCCTGACAGTTAGGAAGTTTTTCCTAATGTCCAACCTAAACCTCCCTTGCTGCAATTTAAGCCCATTGTTTCTTGTGCTATCTGCAGAAGTTAAGAACAGCAATTTTTCTCCCTCTACATACTTGAACACGGTTATCATGTCCCCTCTCAGTCTTCTCTTCTCCAGACTAAACAAACCCATATTTTTCAATCTTCCCTCATAGGTCATGTTTTCTAGACCTTTAATCATTTTTGTTGCTCTTCTCTGGACTTTCTCCAATTTGTCCACATCTTTCCTGAAATGTGGCTCCCAGAACTGGACACAATACTCCAGTTGAGGCCTAATCAGCGTGGAGTAGAGTGGAAGAATACTTCTCGCGTCTTGCTTACAATACATCTGCTAATGGTGAAGCAGGACTCAGTTACGCTATAGTCACCCATACAAGTGATTCTGAAAATCCAGTGGAGTTTGAAGTGGTGGGTGGGAGAGAGGGAAGATGGATATATTGTTAGTGTCTACATTTTTAATATTTAGTTTAAATTTTTGTTCAGGGGCATGAAACACAATCCTTTAAACTAAACGAGAGATCCTTAGGCTCTTGCATTAAGAAGAATTTAGTTCACAAAGTCCAAATCTGTCAAATAGTTCCCCCAACTGTCATTAATGTCATTCCCTTTCCTCACAGTCAATGGTGGATTAGCCACTGGGCCAATGGGGCCTGTGCCCGGGGCCCTGGCCAATTGGGGAGCCCCAGAAAAATGGGTGTCCCCACACCCTAACCTGCTCCGCCTGCCTGGTGCTCCAGCCAGGGAGTGGGATCGGAGCATGGGGGCTTTCCCTGCTCTGCCCACCCTGCACGGGGGGCAGGTGGGTGGGCAAAACGGGGCAAGCCCCTGTGCGCTGATGCCACTCCTCAGCTGGAATGCCAGGCAGAATGGGGAAAGCCCCTGACCCCACTCCCCAGCAGGAGTGCCAAGCGTGTGGAATGGGGCAAGCCCCTGTGCCCCGAACCATTTCCCTGGCAGGAGCACTGTGATAGGGGTGTGTGTGCAGGGGGGAATCCCAGGGGCCCCCCAAAACCCTAATCCGCCCCTGCTCATAGTGAGAGTCCAGCTGTATTTTCTTCTATTGTATATGATTTGCATCATGTTATCAGAATGATGTCACATAGTATCAGAATTTCAGAAGACAAACCATCTTCAGAACTGCCGGAAAGCAAAGATGTATTGAGAAAAGAAAATGCTGAAATACATTTTTCCATTGTATCTTATTTAGAAATCCCCACTAGATACAAAATAAGGGTTGTTACATCTCAGCCTCTTGAATACAGCAAGGCTATTTGGAGCAAGTCTGAATTAAGACTCTAAGATCTAGGGCCACCTCCTGCTCGTGCCTTTCCAGTGTTATTAAAAGAAAATGGTATATACTTTCTCCTAGTGGGAAACAGAAAGGGTGACTAAAATCATTGTCATGTGATCAGAAAGTCACTTCATACATATGGAAATTTCTTTTTAAAGTTATAAATAGGGTTTCCACTTTCAAATTTAAATGCCACTCAGCAAAAAATTTCAAAATAGATTTTGATGAAACGTACACCAAAAATACCCCAAATCGTAAATTTGTGCATTGTTGAAAATTGTTTGCAGATGGAATCTGTGATCCTAACAGACCTACCAGTCTCACTATGCCTTTGAACCTGCAAACTCTTACACCTGTGTGTAACTTTGCTCACACAAATTGATTTCAGAGGGATTGCTCATGTGCATAACGTTACTCACGTGTTTAAGTGTTTGCAGGATCAGGGCCTAGAAGTTCAACTCCCAGAGTGGCCAGCTTTGTTGTAATTTAAGGAATACCATTTTTATTCCTAAAATAATACACCAGAACTTGCCTTAAAATAAACATGGAGGGTCAGGTCCTCAGGTGGTATAAATTCATGTAGCTCCATTAAAGTCAGTACACCTATGCCAATTTACACCAGCTGATGATCTGACCCAGAAAATGTGGGTGCAGAAAAATGAACATGAACCAGAAACCCCTGCTATACAGAAAAAAGACTGAGAGTTGCACTATAGTCATCTGGAAGAGGTCTATACAAAGAAACTGCTCCAGTGTACCTAAGCTAGAGTACTCTCGTGTACTCTAGCTACCTAAGTAGGCAGAATCTAGCAGTATGAAAAGTTGCTGAAATATTGCATATATCTTTGAATATTGTCACTATCTCATCAATTTCACAATAGATTTTAAGAAAAAGATACCTTAGTGTATTAGTGAAATACAGAGAAATAGGAGCTTTGGATGGATTTTGGTTGCTTATGTAGCTAGCTACTCACATAAAAATGTCACATTATTTATGTTCCTTAAATTTGATTTGCCAACAATATTACTGGGCATTGGCATTTCCAAATATATTGTTTTAATAAGAGCATGAGTCAAAATTATCAGGTAAATGTATATACCTTAGTAATGAAAAACACCACTCAGTACGGTCAGCTTTGAAAATCCATTGTTAATTAACAGCATTCAATTCTTAATTGTTTTTAACAGTTCAGTTGAAGTTGTTGACACAAAATACATTGTTAAACTGCTTAATCAATCATTGTAGAAAAATAGAGGTGTTTGATAGGGACATTATAGTACAAAGTTTCTGTGAAGCTTTCCAGTTGAAACCCTTGGAGACTTTTTGTTTTTAAGCTTACATTACAAAAATGAGAGTTTTTGTAAACTTTACATTTCATACCACATTAATAGCAAAGACAACCAGAGACAGAGAGAGACCTTATGCTTTAAGTGCCCTAGTCACAAAAATATAACTTACCCATGCACATGCCCTAATAGCATAAAGTCTATTTTTTTGTACTAAAGGGCACAAAAAGGTTTAAAAGCCGCTGTTTTATTGAACACGAGAAGCTCTTCTTAAACTGCAGCGATGGATTATAGACGGGCCCAGTAAATCACAAGAGCAAAAAGCAGATTAATCCTATGAGGAGTTCTCTGCTTTAAACTCATGTACTCTGCTCTAGGACTACAGGCTGACACACACAGACCAAGCCCCCTCCACCCCCGCAGGTGGTGCTTCATTACTTTTAGCAAGTATCTTTGCTACGGGGCTCTCCCTTAGAAGACTATCTCTGATGTGCGACTAGTGTTCTCCAATGAAATTTCAGAGTGACTCCTCCTTTAAAACACCTTAAGAGGCACACATACACCCTGCTCTACTGTGTGAATTCCTTGGCTCTCAAGAACAGCCTAAAAAACAGGGTGTGCTGTATAAACCATAGTACTGAGCAGGTTCTGACACCGTGTCAGTAAACAAAGGGTACCATTGTATTTTAAAAGAGTCTGTAGCAAAACCAGTTTTCGCCAAACTAAATGAAAATAAGCAGCAATCTGTAACTACCTGATTAAATCAGTCATCCTAGTGGAGGGGATGAAAATATATCTTTTGAACAATTGCTTAAATTGTGGAATTGTATGAGTAACTTCTTTGTGAAAACCTGTTCAGGAAAATTTTCAAAAATAAAGCAAACATGAGACTTAGCTGTTTTGATTGGTGTGATCCAGGTGTGCAAAACCTCTGCCTGGAGACCATCTTAGCTGTAGGGGCCAAATCAACTCTTAAAGACTCAATGAAAATTAAGGATGGGCAATTGTGTTGCAGTAAATACAGTGTATAGATGTGAAATTAATGTGAAGGATATATCACAGTGCAAAATTTCCACCTGCCCACTAGGTTTCTCCTGAGGTTTTTTCCTTCTATTTGAATTTAAAAGCTTCTGTACAAAAAAACCCCTTTAAATTCTTTTCAGTGTATTTTTCCTTTCCAGACTAGGCAGGTACCAAAAGAAAATTAAGGCTGCAGTTTGTTTTTCTCCTGACTGAGGGAAATGGTACTCTTTATGGGCCAGAGCCAAAGCCCGTTGAAGTCTATGGGAGTCTTTTACTTGAATTAATACTATTTTATGCATACTGGGCCTGATGCAACAATCCTTACATTGAGTAATACCATACACTGTGAGTCACCTCACACTGAGTGCTTTTGAGAAGTTAGGTACTACTCTATGCGCAAGATCCTCAGCTGGTGTAAATCATGCAAATCATCATAGTTCTGTTGCATCAAATCAAAATTATTCAAATCAGCTGAGGATTTGGCCCAATATGAGTAAAGGTGGGAGGGTCTACTCATTTGAATAGAGATGTTAGGAGTGGGCTTTTATATGAGAAACCCTGACGAAAATTACCTAGGGCCAGAAAGCCTGTTGGGAATTTTCAGGACCAACAAAGTGCTAATGATGTTAATGAATGAATCTCATTGACGACAACTTTAGATGAAATTCAATTATGTCTTCCCAGACCAAGTAGTTAAAAGTGTTCCCTACTTACCTATGAATAACATTCAGAATTTTTAATGGCTTATGCTGTTTACATAGAAAACTACATAGTTTTAATCCAATGGTTTGGGGAAAAAAAGAATAGTTTCCTACGGTAGTGCACTTACAGGGTCCTAGCCCAACATGAACATGCTCTTTGTATTAGCAGCATACCGGAGATGCTTGTGTTTTCCAAGAGTCTGCCACAGTCTAATTCAGGCTGAACTGCCAAAAATAGCCAGGAATGGTTTACCCTGTAATATTACAAAAGATAGAATCATTTTTGTAAACAGTTTCACAGTATCTCAGTAATGTTTCAATTTCTCCACCCTGCCCTCCCCCAGACTTCTATGGCTTTTGAGAATCCGTAAAATGATTTGTTAGGGAGACAGTGAGGGCTTCTAACTAGCTGCCGGTCTGGTACACTGAAGAAAATGTTGGGCACGAAAAGGGCCAGATATATAGGGAAGAAACTAACATACTCCAAAGATTAAACCAGAAATGCCGATTCAATTTTTTGCATCCCAATATTTCTAGACTTATGTATCGAAACCTACATTAATTACACATCTCTGTACATTATTTAGAAGTTCTTTACTACAGTACTTTTGTACATGCTGGGTTTATTACGAAATTTAAAGAGCAAGTAATTACATAAGGCATATGTACAGTATCCTGTTGAGCTGCAGCTCTTTCTGCTCACCTCAATCTTAAAGCTGCAATGCCCATTTTCATTGGAGGCATCACATCCTGTTTATGAAACTGTCTTCAAATATATAAAAATTAGAGCCAAGGCCCATAGCATTAACAAACATTAATCAGTCTTTTTCCTTTTATTACCCCAGATAATGAGTTTTTCCCCCTGCCCCCCCCCTTTTTTGGTTCCTTTTTAAACACACCTGTGGTGGTGAACTTGTATTTATCCAGAGGAAATATGCAATTATTGGAAGGGCAGTGATCAGAGATTTCATTGTATATAAGGGATATTGCAGCTTTAACTCACGTCTTTGCTTATTTTAGGAATCACTTGATTTGTTTGGGCAGGTAGACATGTCAAACCTTAAATATTTCTTTTCTTGTCATAATAATAAAAAAGGGAAGGATCAAAAAGAAAAGAGGTTGTGTGGTGAACCTCTGCTGGTTCAAACTTTGGATTCATTCTCTAAATTTGCCACGTCACCATTCCTTTCGGTTTGGTCTTCGTGGTTCTTTCCCCTCTCTTCAGTTTCCAGGTCAGTGTGCTGGTTTAATTTGCTGGACACAGACCAAGTCAGGGGCAGTTCTGCTCGGCTGGCCATCTCTGCCAGTTCTTTGGCACTGTAAGACGGTGTGTTGGTCTCGTATGTTTCATGAAAGCTGTTGTAGTCAACTTCATAAAATCCATCCTCCAGCGTGAGGACAGGTGTAAAACGATGACCCCACAGGATCTCACTGGTTACATAAGAACTTCGAGCTTGGCATGTCATTCCTGTAAAGAGAGAGAGAGAGAGAAAATTGTAATACGGACCGAGTGCCCCAAAATGATTCTTGTTGTTGTAGTTTTACATAGCCGAGTGGTTTGTATTTAGTACTGCATGATAGAAGTGATATGCCAGACAAGTCACAAGTTCACTGCCCCTTGACAATTAAAACTAAGCAAAAATTCGCCATGTGTCATTTGACAAACTTTACCTTTATTTTTTGTGGGTATGGTCCACAAAATTCTCACATTTATTTGTTTAGTTGGAAGTAGTCTTGAATTTCATCAGCAAATAATTCTCAGGCTGCAGATGAGTCACAGTCAAATTGCTGAGACTAGTAATCATGTTTATTCTGTTCCCTGATGGAGGACTTGTGTAATTAACTCTGCCTAGATTAGCTGAAGAACTAATACAAAAACCTTTACTCCAGTTGAGCTGTCCACTGAGAGTCTGACACAGGGACCAACTTTGTCTTGCCCAAAGGTTTGGGACACCCTTAAAGTTAAGTCACTCTGAACCTCAAACTGACAGTCTACTCCGAAATTTTAGCAAATCTCTCAAGCGTACGTTGTGAAAATTTGTGGCATTGGATGGAAAGGATTGGGATAAACTTCTGCCTTAACTTTTCTTCACAATACGGCTTCCACTGGGACTTTTGCCCTTTGGAATGCTCGAAGGGGCATCAACCCTAAGGAATCCTATGGATGTTGTTAAGGAAGCTTGGGGAAAGCAGCCAAACCAAGTTCAGACTATAGTTCTGCATGTCCTCTAGATGAGGAAACGTCCGTCCACAGTGTAGAGATTTTCTCAGGAGAACCTACCTCAAACCAAACTGACCAGAGGAAGGCATTGTAATAAAGGATTATGGGAAAGGGACATACTGGTTGTGGTAAGGGACAGGAAAAAGTGTAAGGAATGGGGGATTGAAGGTTATAAAAACATTTTCCCAAAAAAGTGGGATTATGAGGCCAGGATATAGCAGTTTCCCTTAAATTATTTCCACATTGCACAATTTTTGAATAACAGTGGTCACACAACTAATATAATATGGCAAGAAAACATAATGAATAGCAAGATCATGTAACTGAAGAATGAAAAGTGAAACTATATAGGAGATAATCATAGGCAATAAAAAAAGAATGTTGAGTTTGGAGATAATAAAACGCAATCTTTAGGATCTCACATTGCACCTCTGCAGCTGCTCCTGCCAGTCAAGTCACTCAGGGAGTTTCAGGACGTACATAAGCTCGTGGCTGGGTATTATTCTTTCCAGGGATGTCCACATTGCCTTAGACAAAATAATGTTGCCCCTACCCCCTTTGAGCCTTCTCTCCAAGCTCAAGCAGAATCATTGTGGAGCTCTGAAAACATTGAGTTGACCTCTGTACTATAACATTACTTTTTATTTCGCTGATCTTGTTTGCCAGTAAAAAGACGTTTACTGACCCTTGCCACACGGTGGTACTTCTGCAGCATTCCCTGTATTTAGAATTGCAAGTAGCTGCAGCATTTCTGCTGCTGCAGGGGGGGTAACTGTGGGTAACTGTTTGCATGATGACTGCTGTACCTCTGTTACCCTTCTCTTTTTTCCCAGCTAGGAGTAGCACCAGAGGTGCTGAAATATCACACGAGAGGTTGGTTTCACGGTTTGCTACCCAACAACAAGAAGAGGGACCCTAGAAGTCTTACAAGATATCCTGTTCTAGGGAGATTTCTTCTGCAATTTCAGTCTAAAGCGGGTCATCTACTTTTTGATAATTTTGCATCAAACCATTTGACTGCTCATTTGAACTGAACCTCCAGATATTTGGAGAGTCCCCATCATTCATCCGTTCACACTTCATGAAGACTTCTCAGTGAAACGAAAGGCAAAGTGTGGAGATGTGTCATCTTCAATTTTTCTGTTACCCAGTGAGTGAAACACAAACCTCCCCTGTTCAGCCAAGTGAGGGAAAGAAAGAAAGAAAGATTTGGGTTTTGTTTTGGTCATGGGGTGGGATGAAAATGAGGTTGCTTCATCCAGGTTGCCTGGGACCTTCATAGGGAGTGAAGATCTGAAAACCAGAGACAGGATCAATGAGCAGGGAAACTGATAAACTGATATTCTTTAGGGTTTATCTGCTACTTTTCACTTCTGTTCCTGCAATTTGAAACTCGATCTCTTGAGTTTCTGGACTATGTTTCTAGTCCTCCAGGAATATGAACCATGGGAGATTCTTAGTTAAATTTTAAAGGCGGGGGAAAAATTAATCCACAAAAGTGTCTGCAAACACTTACAAGAAACTGCTTAAAAGAAAGCGGCCATTATGGAAAAAAATGGAGTAGTTATACATGCAGATGCCCCCTTTCAATATGCAAATCTGAGGTTTTTTTCGAGCAACCACATGCATTTTTGTGGTCTACGCAACTTTGAATACGTGGCCCTGTAGTAGGGTGACCAAATTTTCCAAAGGGAAAATGGGACACCGCACGGGGCTGGCCCGAGACACTTGCCCAAGCCCAGCCTCCCGCCTCCCACAAGGCTGTTGCTGGTTGCTCCAGCCCTGCCCCCCCTCCCTGTGCTGGGCTGGCATCACCACTCCCCCACCCATGTTTCTCAGCACTGCACCCCCACTTTTTTGACAACTGGTAAGAGCAAACGGGACAAATGCCCACTTTTGCAAAAAAAAAAAAAAAAAAAAAAAAAAAAAAGGTCAGGGTGGCCAGGACAGGGCTTAAAAAAGGGACTGTCTCAGCCAAAATGGGACATATAACCACCCTCCCCTGTAGCATTTCATGTATCTAAACTGATCTCTATTGGTAGTTGTGAGTTTAAACTATGATATTTGACTGTTTACTGACATTTGTTTCAAATCATGAGATAGCAAGTGAGGCAGCCAGATTATGCCACTACTCCTTCTGCTTCACAACGTTACCATCTTGGGCCCTGATCCTGCAGTGAGCTCTGCAGGGGCAGATCCCCAATGCCTACATAGAGCCTCATTGATTTCCATTAGGCTCTGAATGGGTGAAGCCTTGGTTTTTACACTGATAGCAACACAAGTTTCAGCTGGAAATGATGCTCTGCACTTTCCGACCCTAAACTGCTTTCAGTGTATGTTGCTACCAGGGTCTGCCCCAATGACAGCTGTGCTTTTCAGTGGTGGGCAATTCCTGTATGTGGTTTGCAAAATGTTTAAGAGCTCTTTGGTGTGAAGGGTGCAATATAAATGAAAGTTATGTCTAGGAAAATGTATGGAGACTAGCAGATTCTTTTTATTCGAGATAGGATACAGAAACAAGAAGGGGAAAGCATGTGCACTTGGCTTCATCAGCCACGCAGATCAGATGAATCTGTGATGAGTAATTTTGTTGTTCTGTTTACACATTGTGGAGTGACCGCCGAATTGTAAAGATAACTAAGAACTAATATAATAAGGAAATGAAATAAAACGAACAAACACAATTGCATAAGTGAAGAACCAAAAATTGCAGCTATCTACAGAAAACATTAATGGGAAAATGTAGAGTTGAATTATTAAAGTTTTCTGCTCATAAAAGCCTGTGGAACAAAAGTGGACTTGATTGCAGGATGGCCATATGAGGAGAGTTATTCCTGCTTTCCTTGGGGTATACAGCATATTTAACTGATCTGGTCCATGATAATTTTCCAGGTGTCATCTTCTGTCTGAGACCATTGCTTAGTGAGCCACATTATCGTTCTCAGACTTCCTCTTGAATGCACCCTCTTTCCCATGTTTTCATCTTAGGGCAAGTCTACACTACAGTGCTACATTAGTGCAAGTGCAGTGGTGCAGCTGTGCCCCTGTAGCGTGTCTGGTGAAGATGCGCTGTGCTGACAGGAGAGAGCTCTTCCATTGGAATGATTACTCCACCTCGGCGAGAAGTGCCGGTGTGGACAGCGTGAAACTTGCATTTTGTGTGTGTGTGTGTGTGTGTGTGTGCATTTTCACACCTCTGAGCAACGTAAGTTAGATCAACTTAAGCGGTAGCGTAGACCTGCCCGTAGTTGGCCCGATGTGTCCACTCACATTAGGTGTCTATGGATATGGGTTAAAAGCATAGCAATCTTCTCATGTACAGCAAATGTCATTCTGGGATCTTTTAGCAGGAGTGTTGTAAGCAAGACACGAGAAGTAATTTTTCTACTCTACTCCTCTCTGATTAGGCCTCAGCTGGAGTATTATGTTCAGTTCTGGGTGCCACATTTCAGGAAAGATGTGGACAAATGGGAGAAAGTCCAGGGGAGAGCAACAAAAATAATTAAAGGTCTAGAAAACATGCTCTATGAGGGAAGATTGTAAAAATTGAGTTTGTTTAGTCTGGAGAAGAGAAGAGTGAGGGGGGACATGATAACAGTTTTCAAGTACATAAAAAGTTGTTACAACGGGGGAGGTGAAAAATTGTTCTCCTTAACCTCTGAGAATAGGAGAAGAAGCAATAGGCTTAAATTACAGCAAGGGAGGTTTAGGTTGAACATTCGGAAAAACTTCCTAACTATCAGGGTAGTTAAGCACTAGAACAAATTGCCTAGGGAGGTTGTAGAATGTTTGTCATTGGAGGTTTTTACTAACAGGTTAGGCAAACACCTGTCAGGGATGGTCTAGTTATTATGTAGTCCTGCCTTGAGTGCAGGGGACTGGACTAGATGACCTCTTGAGGTCCCTTCCAGTTCTACACATCTATGATTCTGTGATTCAAGCAGTTGCAACTGGATCTGAAGAACTGAGGGGAAGAAAAACCTCCATCAGGAGTTAGAGACCATCTGTGTATTCTTGGTAGGAACTGGAACATAGGCAGTCTGGCCTAATGGGCAGAGAAGGTGTCAGGTCTAGTGGGCAGAGCAGGCATACAGGTTGGGGAACGGAAGAGTGGGTCAGAGCCAGAGTCAACTGCCAAATACCGGAATCAAGGGGTTAAGTCAGACTCAGGGCCAGGAATCGATGCTGAGGACTGAAGTCAGGATTAAATATGAATGCCAGAGCCCAGGGTTGAGCCAGAATCAGAAGTCAGAGCTGGTGTCCGATACCAAGTGCCAGGGTGAAGGGTTGAGCCAGAGATTCGGAGTCAGGATTGGTAGCTGATGGTCAGGAGCAAGGCAAAAGAGCAGGAACCGGAGAGAGGCAAGGAGTTGGCATGGAGAAGGAGCAAGGTAGGAGCTAGGAGTGAGGAGCAGGAATCTGGAACAGGGCTGGATCAGGATTGTAGGAGGCAGCCAAGAGTATGGTCTGATGTGGCAGCGGCAGCAGCAGAAAGTCTGTGCATTGCTCAGACAGCCCACCTGGGTCATTTCTAGGCTTAAGTAGTAGGTGTGAGCCAATCAGCTAACTGCAGGCCTTGGGTGCTCCAACAGAACTTCATGTGGGGCCTGACTTTTTGGGTTTAGCGAGATGCTGCTTCACCTATCTCCCCTGGCGGTGACGAGGGTGCATGAGAAATTCAGGTCCCCCACAGTCCCTGGCTCTAGACCTGTACCCTCAATCCATACAGTTCTTCCCCGTCTCTAGTTCTCTGTCCACATCTGGATTTTTCTGCTTCTCCTTCTCTCTTGGGTGAGATGACCATTTTCTATAAGGGGAGGGAATTTTCTTCTATAGGGAAGCAACAAAGAGAAAATAGTTGTGATGTTTGGAGGATTTTTGCATTTTGTCCATCATAAGGATGGGGGTGGAGCTGTTGTGGAACCTGCAGCTGATGTAGTCATTCTCCTCTGCTTGTACCATTATTTTCCCTTCGCTTCGTAGTGCTGTTGTCTCGGCCATCCAGTGATATGTCTGGAATAATATGGAGGCCCACGTCCTCCATCAAATGTGGCCATTTGAGGGCAAATTTTCAAAGGGTAAAGGCCTATTTGTACTCGGCCAAAAATGCAAGGCAACATGTATGAATGCAATTTTGCACACAGACCTCTTCTTGAAGGAAGTGTCCCAGAACAGCAACGAGGAAACGCTTGCCATGTCAGCTACAGACACGCTCACTTTTGTTATCTGCTCATTGCAATTTATGAAACACATGCAACTATTGCTGTCTTGGACAGGTCACTTCACCTCTCTGGGCCTAAAATGGAGAGAATCCTGATCCGCCCCACAGGGGTACAGAGACTTTTAATTAATGTTTGTAATGCTCTATAGTAGTCCCATTTATTTTAGAGGCACAGCACCATGAACAAAGGCTCCTTTGCTCTGAAGAGCCGTGGCTGGCTCAGTGGAGCATACGTGGCATAGGGACAGCGCTCTTCCCTGAATCCCTCCTGCACTTGCCATGTTAAGAACCCAGGAAATTACATACCTCTCAAAAGAGTTTTTGTTAATAAAGTTGGTTAAAATCCCTCACTACACAGACTCTTAGAATCAGGGAATGGCAGACCTTTGAACTGTACCTTAATGCCCCCATAGCACTGTCCTATAGCCTTTGATAAACTCCACATCTTCAAAGGGAACATGCTGCTGCTTCAGACCGATAAAGAAACACACTATTCACTACATGTTAATCGTCCTCACAGTATACCACAAAATTTTAATTGCAGCCTCATACTTTTGTCAGAAACACACAACACATGACACACTTTGTCAACACAGAATATCTGATGATGTTGCTGAGACTGTGTTGTGTTATCCTGTTAGGGAGATTAATGTCATCACTCCTTGGGTAATTTGCTTTCCTTTTTGTACTGTGCTCATTTGCTCCTTCAGCATCTCATTTGCGTTCTTCATTGAAATTTGCCCAATGGAAAACCCCTGTATGCTCTGTAACAGACCCAGACCAGTTGGGTGCAGGAGTCTGGTTGAAGGAAAATATACTGGACACTGGACGAATAGTTTTCTGTTCCCTGAGTGACCAGGGCAGGGGCTGCCCCAGAGCAGTCAAGAAGGTGCTAGAAGCAATTAAGTCAGGCAGACTCCATAAGACATCTGGAACCAATTAAGAACTGATTAAAAGCAATTAAGGGAAACAGGCAAGTCAGATCACCTGAAGCCCATTTAGAACCGCCTGGGAGTAGTTTAAAAAGAAGCTCCTTCAGAGAGGCTGGCTGGTAGGAGCTGGGAGTAAGAAGGTGTGGTGTGGGAAGATTGGGAGACAGAAGGTGCGCAGTGAAAGAGCTGGGAGGACAAGCATGGTCAGGTAACAAGGAGGGTGCTAGGAGGCTCTGTTTGGGGAAGTAGCCCAGGGAAGAGCTATAGCTGCGGTAGTATAGGAAAACTACCTGTTGCCAGTGCTATTAGGGTCCTTGGGCTGGAACCCAGTGAAGAGGGCAGGACCGGGTTCCCCCCAACCCACCGCACACCTCTACAAAAACGCTCCCTGAGTAGGAAGACAGAGACTAACGAGGGCTCTTACACCAAACCCATTGACTGGCCAGTGATGAAGGTGGCTCAGTAAGCTGTAACCCTTGCCTCTAGGAGGGGACAGAGGCTACAATGAGGGTCACAGCAAACCTCTGAGGCAAACCCTAACTGCCTAGAAGTGCAGGACCCTCCTAGGCAAAGCCAGAGCTCTGCCACAGCTCATACAAAGTAAGTAATATTTCCTCTAAAATACACTGAAGAAATACTATTGCATTTCAAGTACTCTCCATTTCCCCCTGCTCTTTCATTATGGTCATTCTTAATGCAAGTAGAAAAGGAGTGCTTGTGGCACCTTAGAGACTAACAAATTTATTTGAGCATAAGCTTTTGTGAGCTAAATAAATTGGTTAGTCTCTAAGGTGCCACAAGTACTCCTTTTCTTTTTGTGGATACAGGCTAACACGGCTGCTACTCTGAAATCTGTCTTAATGCAAGTGCCATCTTTTGCCACAGACACCAGGATCTGAACTAGCTTAAAGGAATGTGACATTCACAGAAGCATGACATTCATCAGCAAACTAGCAATCACAATACAGAAGAGCTGGTGTAAGCTGTTAGGAAATTATTTTGAAAAGTTGTCTGAGACAGGCTGCTGTGATAATATAATCTACATCTTTGTGGGCCATATGCTACTCTTGATTCGCAAACACTAAGGGGATTTATGCATGTGGATTGAGGGCTTAGAAAGCACTCCCAGTTGTCATTCCAGTTAATGGCGAGTTCTCTGTGCACTCAAATATAAAGGCAGATCGCCGAACTATAATAGTTCGGCAATGTGCTACCTCCCAAACCAAGCCAAGTGAAAACGTTTTTATAAAGCTTTTCAATAAACACCAGTCTTATTATCAAATGAGACATGAGTTTGTGCCCAGTAGGAAGTAACTTGTACATACTTAAACATGATAGACATATGGTTAGCACTTTAGGGTTTTATTATTTGTAACATTCATCAAAGTAACATGGCTTATAAATCATGTCCTCCGTTCTGCAAAGTAACTATATATTTTGAATCAACTTTTCCTCTATCACACTGCCGTGCTATTATATAGCCTGTGTGTGTTTAATATTATTACCCCTTTGTCAAGCAAGAGCAGATTCTGAGGCTCTCCAGGTTGGCTTCTTGGAAGCAGAAATTGGTGACCCGGAATCAGGGTACTTTCTTAATGTAATTGATTTCTTTATGAAATGTGCATGGGTCCTGCGTCCTTGAAGGGACACAACGCCCTTTTTACAGACCCCTCTATAGAGAGAGAGAGCTGCCTTGGGCCTCTGCATTTCCCTAGGGTCTCATAATGCTAAATTACTTCACATTTTCTCTTTCACCCTAAGTTTACACCTGGGAATCGCCTCTACCTCAAAGCCTCTCATCTGGGACCACATGGTTAACAATTAGTCTGGGTATCAACCTACCTTTTGAAAGTAGCTACTTTGCAATATAAAAAAACCCAGAGATCTTTAACTGCCAAAGGAATGTCCCCTAACCCACATTGTTTTGTTACTGTGTGGGTGGGTATTTATACGTCAGTGACCCCAATGGACAAGCCACTAGCCCATTTTGGCAGATCAATATAGCTGTATGTATGTGGGTATAGCTATAATGTAAAATGTAAAGTAAAAATCATGCTATATATAAAACCTGTGGGTCCGATTTTTCAGAGGCTGAGTATCTGTAGCTTCTGTTGACTTCAAATGGAATTGTGACTTCAGCAATCAGGCCCTGTATCTGTATCCCTTCATATACAGATACAATTATTATATGGTCATGGCTCCCCAGTTAAGTTTACAAGCCAGGATGCATTATGATCTATTTAGTAGAGCTGGTCAGAAAAATTCCAATGAAACATACATATATTTTGGTCAGAATTTGCTAATTTGTTGAAATCAAAACATTCTGTGGAGATGCGATGATGAAGTGTCAGAGGAGCCCCGGACCCTGCTTGGTTTCCTGGCAGCTTGCATGCCCACATCCAGTGTCCTGTGCACTAGGGCTGGGAACACCAGAGCTTCCAAGGTCTGCAGCTCTCATGAAGTATGCCAGGCACACTACCTTGGAGTTGGGAAAATGGGGCTTCCAGTGTCCATGGCTCTGTAGCAGCCCCACCATGCCGACTGCCCCAGAGCCAGGGCTCTACCCCCTTTTTAGGGCAAATTTCAAAGTTGTTGGTGTTCGCTACGAATAGGAATAAAACCAAATGATGAAATATCAAAGTCCTCTTTCCAGCTCAAATATGAAATGTTAATGTCTCTTCCCTTTCCCTATCTAGTTAAAACACTGTCAGAACTAGAATGTAGGTGATTTTTGAAGCAAATAAGTTGAAATAAAGCAAAGTTATTAACAATTGTTTTTATTGTGTGTGTGTTTGTGTGTGAGAGCGACAGACTTCTGAGTGCTCTCTAGTGCAGGGGTGAGCAAACTATGGCCCGTGGGCCAGATCCGGCCCGTCGGGGCTTTGGATCGGGTCTGCTGGATTGCCAACCCCGTGGTGCCGCAGGCCCTGCGCTGTTCTCAGAAGCGGCCGGCACCACGTTCCTGCGGCCCCGGGGAGGGGGGGCAGAAGGCTCTGTGCGTTGCCCTTGCCTCCAGGCACTGCCCCCCGCAGCTCCCATTGGCCAGAAACAGGGAACTGTGGCCAATGGGAGCTTCAGGGGAGGGCCCTGGAGGTGTGGGAAGGGCAGGGCGCGGAGCCCTGTGCCTCCCTGTCCTCCAGGGGCCGCGCAGGGATGTGGTGCTAGACGCTTCCCGGAGCGGCGCGGTGTGGGGGCAGGGAGCCTGCCCTGGCCCTGGTGCATGCTGCTGCCACCCTGGAGCCCGAACCCCTCCTGCACCCCACCCCCCAACTCCCTGCCCTAAGCCCCCTGCCTGCACCTTGCACCTCTCCTGCACCCCAACCCCCTGCCCTGAGCCCCCTGCCCTGAGCCCCCTCCTGCACTCCGCACCCCTCATCCCTGCCTAACCCCCTTCCCTGAGTCCCCTCATACATCCTGCACCCCTCCCCTGCCCCAATCCCTTGCTCTGAGCCCCTTCCTGCACACCGCACCCCAATCCCCTGCCCTGGCCCTGCATACAATTTCCCCACCCAGATGTGGCCCTTGGCCCAAAAAGTTTGCCCACCCCTGCTCTAGTGGCTGGTTACTGCTTAAAGAGACTAAAACAAAAAGTTACTTCTACTGCTGGCAGCCATTGGTAGTTCTACTTTAGTTCAGGTGGGAGAGGCATTCTGAGACATAAGGAGCAGAGTTCTAGCCCTAGGAATTGTATGGTTTATTCAGCAGTGGTGTAATTTGTTGGTAGTAATGGAGTTGTTGCATGATGGCATTAAAAATCAGTGTGACTTGAAATTTTGACTACTGTCCAATTTTGATGGGGTCCCTCTAGGGTGGGTGAGAGCTGGGGTCCCGGGGGGATCTTTTTTGCTCCATATTAGTCAGATTTTTTTAATAAATGAGGAAATCAAGAAACCAGAATAATTAACTTCAAGCTAATTGAAATTAAAATGATAGTTAAAATGTAAAAGGGCCAGGTGACTTTAGACCAAGGAGTTGCAACCATTCCCCGACATCTCCCCCAATTTAGTGAGTCTGAGCTCTGATCAGAAATGGAAGAATCTGCCTCACGGCCTTTGGAAGCTGTAGTACTTATGATATAAGCTTGTCCCTGTTAGATGAGTTAATTGGGGCTAATCTTAAGCAAGCATAAATTGTCGTAGCTCTGTTGGCTTCAATGGAGCTAGGTCAAGGTCATTACTGTGCCAAGGGTGTTCTAGGCCTGGTTCAAAGACTCCAGTCCAGGCCCTCCTCCCCTGTGCTACAAAAAAAACAAACCAAAACCAGAAACGCCAGCATTATCACCACTACGTACTTTTACAAAGGGACTTTTCTAGCCTTCTCTGGAGCAATCTCATTAATTATCTCATCCCACTCTATCTGCCTTGCTTCCAAGTTCTCTATAGAACAGGGGTAGTCAAGAGGCAGAACATGGGCCAAATCTGGACAGCCAGATGCTTTTGAATGGATCCCAAAATATTTTTATTTACTTATTTTATTACTATTATTTTCTCTGGAGTCTGGACCTTGACTATACTTGGACCAAGAAATTTGGACCTTGACAAGTAGAAATAACTGCCAGATCTCTTAACCTTTTCTGCCCTATGGACATTCTTAGATAGGTCTTGATTAATTTTAGCTTGCTGAAACTCCTTTCATTAGCAGCCATGGTTACTGGCAGACAGCAAAAAATATGAAGTGCTGTTTCTGTGTTAGGGAAGTTTGCATCTAATGACCTTTTGTGAATGTAGCTAAGGAGATCAGTGGACACTTTTATCCTTGAAGATTTGCTTGCAAAAAATTGGTGAAGGGCTCAATCTTATTCTCAAAATTCCAGAGTTTTAAATCCTCAGGATAGCTGGTTGCTAATTTTTCTCTCTGTCATTAGGTCTTCACTGCTGAGACTTTCAGTTTCTTGCTTGCCAGAAAAACAAAACTTCCTTCAACTCCAATTGTACTTATTCATCCTGTCATCCAATATTGTGTCTGAGATGGTGTTGGCAACCTCTCATTCAAAAGCTTTTTCAGGATCTGATGAACTTTTGTCCTTTGCAAGTTCGCCTGGCATTAATTTTCTCTGTTGAGATCATTTGCCTTTGAATTGTGTGGATATACCTAATGTTTCAG
This sequence comes from Lepidochelys olivacea, assembly GCF_965140295.1. NCBI lineage: Eukaryota > Metazoa > Chordata > Testudines > Cheloniidae > Lepidochelys > Lepidochelys olivacea. The sequence continues at coordinate 163,516,781 of NC_140411.1, read as the reverse complement.
ACTGTCATGCAGCAGCTTCCTTACATGCAATGAATCCAGAAGAAGACCATCATTCTGGTAAAGCATCTCAAAGGCCACCAAGTGAACTGCGAGCCATTTGAATGCCAAGATCCAGGCTCTGCTATTTTTTGGCTCACAACGTTAAGGTTTGATAGGATAGTATACCACATCTCAGCCAAAACTAGAAATGAAAACTCTGAATTGTTCACTTGTAAGCTGTCAGCTTTCGACATAAGTTTTGGCGTAAGATTGTGTGCAGTCTTGATCTTCTCTAACGTGTCAAGGACACCTTTAACCTGATTTTGTAGTGGTTGGATTGCCTCTACCTCTGCTGCCCATGTTGTCCTGCTGTGGCATTTTAATTTAAGGCTAATATGCGTTTTCAGCACATTCCAACAACCAATAGAAGTTCAAGAGAGGCTAGACAATATCTGAACAATTCGAAAAAATATAACAGCTTGGGGAACAGCCCTAGTGGCCGCTTCTCTAACACGATTCAGTGAATGAGCTTCACCTGGGACAAAAGATGCATACTGATTTACCTGCTGAATTTAATTTTGAACACCTTTGTTTGATGCTCCATTGTAATAGCTTTGACCCCTGCAATCAGCCATATTTAAATCGTGTTTTTTCTTCAGCTTCCCTAAAATAACCTCCTATTTTGGTGTGGATATCCATGAAACCTATGAAGCGCTGAACAACTTTTGATCTGTTTTTCAACATACCTTAACACCTGACACATTTGTTGCATTTGGGACAGGTGTGGAGTGCAAGCAAACATAGTAGAGACGTATTTAGCTTTCCTAACTTTGTCAAAAATAGTCTGCCATACTTTTCTTGTGATCCTACTGAACACTTTGAATTTGATTTGATAAGTATGTCACCTTTGTGACACCAGCCTTAATAGCTTCCATGTGATCTCACAAAACACTATCAGATCTTGCAAGCACTTCAAGTAAATCCAAAAAATTATCATTATGGGGCCTGTCTAATTTCATCTGAGTCTTTCAAAGCCATACATCTCTCACCTAAGCCCAGCAAAACATCCAAGAGATGATGCAAAATATTGCGCCACTTGTGTTTCTTGTATTGCATACTTTTGTCAATTGTGCAACTCTTTTCCTACTGTTCTACAAGTTCCATCCAGTGAATGATCATCTCCGTGTGTTCCTTCGAACATTCATGTTTGGCATACTGTATCACTATCATGGAAAAAGTCAGTGAACCCAGTTTTATGGTTTGGAAAGGAAGATGAGGAATTTAGCTGGAAAAGCAAACAATCGAATTGTACATCAATCAAGATTGCTAGCATAATTCTCCATTAGGAATTTTGACAAAGACCCATGATTTTAATACTTTCCTTCCTTTGTATTAACTAGGTGAAAAATCTTATTTTAAATTAATAACGGGACTGTTTTCTACCAAAAACCAGCAAATAGGATCCATCACTTGTGGGCAAGTAGCCAGACCTGCCTTGTCGGTGTCAAAATTCTGCCCCCGTTTTCAGTAATCAAACTGTGTTCAGTATCCATGTTCATAACAGTTGCACTAGCAACCAATGACCAACTTTGTGCCCTGGAATCAGAGACTCTAGGACCCAACAGTTCAATGCCAAGCTCTGTGCTGGAATCAGAGACTCCAGCACCCAACAGGCCTGACAAACCCAAATCAAAATCCTCATTAGCTATGGAAGGCCCAGTAGCGCAAGTAGCAGAAACTACTGTTCACCAGGAACAAGGCTGAACTTGGCAAGTTTCAAGAAACTCTGTAGCCTATTCACACTTTTTGGATCTTCTTTTTCATGGGCCTCCTGCAGATTGTGCTGTTGAGCCCTACTCTTGTGTTTGTAGGTATTCTGGTGGAAATCAAGACTGACCATCAGAATTCACTCACCAAGCTTGTCACGAATGAATTGCTAGGCTTGGAGTGACAGCAGGGTGGGTGAAAGATCTAATTACTATCTCTGTGAAACTCTGAGAGAAATCAGTTGAAAGGTCATAACATTTCTGTGAAACTCAGAGCTATACCAGGTGAAGCTAATGAGCCAGAGCTCAGGAATGAGAATAAGGGCAATTGTGGTCAAGTGAAGGGAGCAGATACAGAGAAGGCTAGGGCCCCACGACAAAATAAAAGCATGACAAGTAAGTAAAAAAAAAACACAAAAAATGGGGGCCATTATGGGCCAGGTTCCACCGGAACCTTTTGAACACCCTTTTGCAAGGCCCTGGCCAATGTACATCAGTTGAGGATCTGCCCCAATGCCTCTTGCTGGCAGGGAAGGAAGAGGGGGAGAGAGAGAGAGAGAGACCATTGTTGTAATTATTAAAAAGTGGGAGGCACTTAGGGTGACCAGACAGCAAGTGTAAAAAATTGGGACGGGGGTGGAGGGTGAGGTGATAGGAGCCTACATAAGAAAAAGACCCCAAAATTGGGACTGTCCCTATGAAATCAGGACATCTGGTCACCCTAGAGGCACTCCAATACTACTGTGATGCGCACCAGTGCAAGAACCTAAAAAGACATATGGATAGAACATTGTTTTCAGTGTGCAACATAATACATTTATTTATTGCTGAAGATTTCCCTTCATGTTTGTTTCATTCTTTTACATGGTGAGCATTTTTAATTAATTGTGATGCTCCTTTATATATGTCAAGGTTCCTCCCCCACTCTGAACTCTAGGGTACAGATGTGGGGACCTGCATGAAAAACCTCCTAAGCTTATCTTTACCAGCTTAGGTCAAAACTTCCCCAAGGTACAAAATATTACACCCGTTGTCCTTGGACTGGCCGCTACCACCACCAAACTAATACTGGTTACTGGGGAAGAGCTGTTTGGACGCGTCCTTCCCCCCCAAAATACTTCCCAAAACCTTGCACCCCACTTCCTGGACAAGGTTTGGTAAAAAGCCTCACCAATTTGCCTAGGTGACTACAGACCCAGACCCTTGGATCTTAAGAACAATGAACAATCCTCCCAACACTTGCACCCCCCCTTTCCTGGGAAATGTTGGATAAAAAGCCTCACCAATTTGCATAGGTGACCACAGACCCAAACCCTTGGATCTGAGAACAATGAAAAAGCATTCAGTTTTTTACAAGAAGACTTTTAATAAAAAAAATAGAAGTAAATAGAAATAAAGAAATCCCCCCTGTGAAATCAGGATGGTAGATATCTTACAGGGTAATTAGATTCAAAAGCATAGAGAACCCCTCTAGGCAAAACCTTAAGTTACAAAAAAGATACACAGACAGAAATAGTTATTCTATTCAGCACAATTCTTTTCTCAGCCATTTAAAGAAATCATAATCTAACACATACCTAGCTAGATTACTTACTAAAAGTTCTAAGACTCCATTCCTGTTCTGTCCCTGGCAAGAGCATCATACAGACAGACACAGACCCTTTGTTTCTCTCCCTCCTCCCAGCTTTTGAAAGTATCTTGTCTCCTCATTGGTCATTTTGGTCAGGTGCCAGCGAGGTTACCTTTAGCTTCTTAACCCTTTACAGGTGAGAGGAGCTTTCCCCTGGCCAGGAGGGATTTCAAAGGGGGTTACCCTTCCCTTTATATTTATGACAATATACGTTTTAATTTTAGGGAGCAACCTTAGCTTAAAGTTAATAAGATAATTTTGGTCTCTTTATTTTATATACACATGGAGACCATGGAACCACAGCCAAACATTAAATAAGAAGTAGATTGCTGGGCCAACTACCTATAAAGTAAAATTAATTGCTGTGTTATTACTTTGCGGTTTTAAAATGGTCTTTATAGTTCAGTTGTAGCTCTATGTTGTAACAATAGCGGAGTAATAAAAGTTGCCAGTAATAAAAGTTCTGTGGGAGAAATGCACCGTTTTGGATACATTCCCTAGTGCCTTCCCTTTCCCAACTCATAAGATAAAATGTTATGGAGAGAGTTGATGCTTTGAATCTTGGCCTTGGTTACTGTGGATAGTCCAGTCAATATTTGTGCCAGGGGGTCCAGCTTTGCGTGAGCCAGCCAAGGTGATATGTAAAGGTTGTTGGTTTTTTGGTTCAGATAGGCACACAGAGCTCACTTTGAAGTCACTGGGACACTATGTATGTATCTAAAGCCAATATTATTTGGTTATTGCACTTATATGACTCCCAATACCATACAATCAGAAGGTCTCACAATCTTTAATGTATTTGTCCTCTTACAGAGAGGGTAAGCAACAGAGAGATTAAGTGACTTGCCCATGATCACATGGGAAGTCTGTGGCAGAGCTGGGAATTGAACCCACCTCTCCCAAGTTCCAGGCTTAGCACCTTACCCACCTGCCTCTCAATATATATAAATGTGTTTAGAAACTGTCTGAAAGATTAAATGAAACAGTGTGACTGACTTTGCTCCCTCTGTCAGAACATTAAACAAGGACAGTGCTTCAGTAGATTATGTTAGCACTTTGTCTCACAGCCAGCGTTCAAGGTTTGATTAAGCTTAGCATGTACACAGTGCAGTCTACAGAAAATGGCCTCCTTTAATTCTGACCTGCAGACTGGTCTGTCTCCAGTGATGCTGAGGTGCCACTGGTAGATCTGCCTGCAGTTTCCTGAGAGCAGTAGGGAACAGGCAGCAAAAGGATAGTGTTCCAGCTGAGCCTCCTGCTGCTGCTTCACTTGAATTAAGTCTCTGCAAGATATTTTGCTGCTGCAGCCACGTCCACAGAGGAAGGCTAATGGTAGAGGCTGGGCCAGACGGTTCAGTTATGGCTTTGGGCTGAGTGTGGGAGAGGAAAACTGCAAGTGTATCAAGATTTACAGTGTGTCTTACGTTTTTAGATCTGTCAGGTTTTCTTTTTGGCTAGGTTGTTTCCAAATTAAAGGGACTAGTCAACTAGAAAATCATAGAATCATAGAATATCAGGGTTGGAAGGGACCCCAGAAGGTCATCTAGTCCCACCCCCTGCTCAAAGCAGGACCAATTCCCAGTTAAATCATCCCAGCCAGGGCTTTGTCAAGCCTGACCTTAAAAACCTCTAAGGAAGGAGATTCTACCACCTCCCTAGGTAACGCATTCCAGTGTTTCACCACCCTCTTAGTGAAAAAGTTTTTCCTAATATCCAATCTAAACCTTCCCCACTGCAACTTGAGACCATTACTCCTCGTTCTGTCATCTGCTACCATTGAGAACAGTCTAGAGCCATCCTCTTTGGAACCCCCTTTCAGGTAGTTGAAAGCAGCTATCAAATCCCCCCTCATTCTTCTCTTCTGCAGGCTAAACAATCCCAGCTCCCTCAGCCTCTCCTCATAACTCATGTGTTCCAGTCCCCTAATCATTTTTGTTGCCCTTCGCTGGACTCTCTCCAATTTATCCACATCCTTCTTGAAGTGTGGGGCCCAAAACTGGACACAGTACTCCAGATGAGGCCTCACCAATGTCGAATAGAGGGGAACGATCACGTCCCTCGATCTGCTCGCTATGCCCCTACTTATACATCCCAAAATGCCATTGGCCTTCTTGGCAACAAGGGCACACTGCTGACTCATATCCAGCTTCTCATCCACTGTCACCCCTAGGTCCTTTTCTGCAGAACTGCTGCCTAGCCATTCGGTCCCTAGTCTGTAGCTGTGCATTGGGTTCTTCCGTCCTAAGTGCAGGACCCTGCACTTATCCTTATTGAACCTCACCAGATTTCTTTTGGCCCAATCCTCCAATTTGTCTAGGTCTTTCTGTATCCTATCCCTCCCCTCCAGCGTATCTACCACTCCTCCCAGTTTAGTATCATCCGCAAATTTGCTGAGAGTGCAATCCACACCATCCTCCAGATCATTTATGAAGATATTGAATAAAACCGACCCCAGGACCGACCCTTGGGGTACTCCACTTGATACCGGCTGCCAACTAGATATGGAGCCATTGATCACTACCCGTTGAGCCCGACAATCTAGCCAGCTTTCTACCCACCTTATAGTGCATTCATCCAGCCCATACTTCCTTAACTTGCTGACAAGAATACTGTGGGAGACCGTGTCAAAAGCTTTGCTAAAGTCAAGAAACAATACATCCACTGCTTTCCCTTCATCCACAGAACCAGTAATCTCATCATAAAAGGCAATTAGATTAGTCAGGCATGACCTTCCCTTGGTGAATCCATGCTGGCTGTTCCTGATCACTTTCCTCTCATGCAAGTGCTTCAGGATTGATTCTTTGAGGACCTGCTCCATGATTTTTCCAGGGACTGAAGTGAGGCTGACTGGCCTGTAGTTCCCAGGATCCTCCTTCTTCCCTTTTTTAAAGATTGGCACTACATTAGCCTTTTTCCAGTCATCCGGGACTTCCCCGGTTCGCCACGAGTTTTCAAAGATAATGGCCAATGGCTCTGCAATCACAGCCGCCAATTCCTTCAACACTCTCGGATGCAACTCGTCCGGCCCCATGGACTTGTGCACGTCCAGCTTTTCTAAATAGTCCCTAACCACCTCTATCTCCACAGAGGGCTGGCCATCTCTTCCCCATTTTGTGATGCCCAGCGCAGCAGTCTGGGAGCTGACCTTGTTAGTGAAAACAGAGGCAAAAAAAGCATTGAGTACATTAGCTTTTTCCACATCCTCTGTCACTAGGTTGCCTCCCTCATTCAGTAAGGGGCCCACACATTCCTTGGCTTTCTTCTTGTTGCCAACATACCTGAAGAAACCCTTCTTGTTACTCTTGACATCTCTTGCTAGCTGCAGCTCCAGGTGCGATTTGGCCCTCCTGATAACATTCCTACATGCCCGAGCAATATTTTTATACTCTTCCCTGGTCATATGTCCAACCTTCCACTTCTTGTAAGCTTCTTTTTTATGTTTAAGATCCGCTAGGATTTCACCATTAAGCCAAGCTGGTCGCCTGCCATATTTACTATTCTTTCGACTCATCGGGATGGTTTGTCCCTGTAACCTCAACAGGGATTCCTTGAAGTACAGCCAGCTCTCCTGGACTCCTTTCCCCTTCAAGTTAGTCCCCCAGGGGATCCTGGCCATCCGTTCCCTGAGGGAGTTGAAGTCTGCTTTCCTGAAGTCCAGGGTCCGTATCCTGCTGCTTACCTTTCTTCCCTGCGTCAGGATCCTGAACTCAACCAACTCATGGTCACTGCCTCCCAGATTCCCATCCACTTTTGCTTCCCCCACTAATTCTACCCGGTTTGTGAGCAGCAGGTCAAGAAAAGCGCCCCCCCTAGTTGGCTCCTCTAGCACTTGCACCAGGAAATTGTCCCCTACGCTTTCCAAAAACTTCCTGGATTGTCTATGCAAACTTCCTGGATTGTCTATGCGAAATCACATTGTGTGCCTGAGTTGTTTCTTTTCTTTCCATGTGACACCTAAAATCCCTATAACTGCAGATGTTAGCGAACCAGAAATCCTTCCCCATGCTTTCCAGCTTGCTTATTTGAGCCTTTGAGAACACTTTGTGCAGAGTCAGCTTTTTTGTCCCTCTAGTAGTTGGCTTCTCCATTGCTGAAAAAGACCCTTATAAATATCAATGGAGGGAGGGAGGAGGGGAATGGGAGAACAGTCATCTCAAGTGTACTCTGCTGCACAGTAAATCCTGCATTACAGCTGGTTCTGTCTCCCTGTCCTGCTGCATCACATTTTCAGGTGGTGTCCCCTCAGGACAGGGAGCAGCAATTGCTGGCTGGTAGGGATGCGGGAACCTTTTTTCTCCAGCAGCAGCCTCCTAGACCTTTCTGCTCCTTGGAGAAAGAGAGGAAAAGAGTCTCCCAGGGAGGAGACACTAGAGACAACAGGGATGTTTACTTGGGTAGAGGAGGGGTGACGATGGGCCAGCTTGGGCTGCTGCATTATCCAAACGGGAAAGTGGGGAGGAGGAACTAGAGTGGGTCCCGAGCTGCTGGGCTCTGCATGGGCTGGCAGGCTGTACTCCCATTCTCTTGTGGCCCAGCCTGTTCACTGTGACCTCCCCTCCATCCTAGGGAAAACCAGGTCAGTTCTGCATAAAAGTTATTTAAACAGGGTTTAAAGTGATATGGGACTAAATTGTTGATGTAAAAGGAATATGCAAGGCCAAACACTGCTGTCAGTTAGCACCAGTGCAAGTCTGGACTAACTCTTTTCACTTTTGCTGAATTTTTCAGGATTTATACAGTAACTCCACTGAGGTATAAAACTGGTGAGATCAGAATCAGGCCCACAGCCTGGACTAGCTGGAGCTTGTGAGGTTTGTAATATAAAAGCACTGCATCAAAACAATTATAACAGCCCAGTCTAGATGTCACTAGAGCAGTATTTCTCAACTGGTGAGTCATAACCCCTCAGGGTGTGCGTGTGTCATGAGGCTTTGAAAATTTTATTACAATCTAAAATATAAAGGCCCCAAGAAAACCCTACTCCAAGCACAGCTTTCTGTAACGAGAGAAGGAATAATAAGAGTAAAAGACTCCATGCAGGCCACTAGAGACCTTGCTTTGCCAGTCTAATTAAACCTGGTATGTTCTCAGATACTACAGCGGTGGGTGGCAGATAAAGCTGCTTTGCTTCCCCCCCGCCTCAGCTGTGCCAAGTGTGCCTAGCTGAGGATCTGGGCTGTGGGGTGGGAGGATGTTGGTTAACTTCCTGTGGTGAAATTTCTGAGTGGCTAATCCATGATCCTCTCTGGCGTCAGTACATCCGAGAAAGAAGTAAGGGGGTTTTAAATACTTTTTTTTTTTAAAGAGCAAAAGGAGCAAAATGTATTTGCTAATTCCCAGCGTGCACATAAGCACTGGAAGGTAATGTGTGAAATGCAGAAGGTCTGAGCTGTAGAGAACTTAGATCTTTACTGGGTGTTATGCATTATTTTGAAAGCAGCTACAGTGCTTGGACATGTGCTGTGCATAAAGTATTAACTTCTCATTCGGTAGGATCTATCTCTATTTGCTTCCTATATTTCATCTTTTTAATTGCATTTTATTCTGGTTTTACTGGAAATGGAAGTCAATGCAAATGTAATAACATGGGAGAATATATGTTACGTCAGAATCTAGAGTCACAGTTTGTATCTCATAGAATCCGGAAACCCAGGTGGGAGGAAATTACTGGGGCCCAGGGTGGATAGTAATAATAATTACCTCTGATTTAGTACTCTTTATCTGTAGCTCTCAAAATGCTTTACAAACCAAGGAAAGCGGTACTATTCTCCTATCAAAGAGAGAAACTGAGGCTCAGTGAGGTGACTTGCCCAAGGTGTCTCAGTAGGTCCATTGCAGAGCCAAGAAAAAATGCTCCTGGTATATGGATATATAACTTTGGCATTCATTTGGGAGAGTGAAGGTTACGTTTAACCCTTTGCAGCCTGCCATCTGAACTTTTTGGCAATAGCACTGCTGCCATTTTCTTGGATTATCAACATGTGGAAATGCTGATGGCCAAGCTTCCATTAATGGCCATGCTTACATAACATAATTTTGAACTACCATTTCTACCCTGTCTAGTGGTGCTTCAGAGTGGTGAAATAGATATTTTTGCTGTGATGGTGCTGGTTTCTCTGCAGGTTTCTCTCTTTGTCTGCTTTTTTGAATGCCCCTCATTTTAATCATTATTTTAATACTACCACCATTGACTTAATGGGAATCTTCCCTGTGTAAGGACTGCAGCATCAGATGCTGTAAGGCCAGTCATATACACAAAGACAGCCGTGATTTTGATTTCGTGATTCAGGTGTTCCCAAAATAACAATTCCAGCATTCTTTAAAGTATGCCAGGGAGATCCCTCAATCCCTTCAAATAGATAAAAAGGTCGGTTGATCATCATCAAATGAAAATTACCTCTGTCATATGTGGGGAGGAGAAGGGAATTTAACTGTCAGCAGTGAGAAGACAATTAGCAGACTTCAGAGAGGCACTAGGACAGTTAAGACATTGTTACAAGAAAATAAGTGGGAAATGATGGATAGATCAGGCTATTATAAGCAGATGGTGAAATTGAACAACAAATTACCACAAGATCTTGAAATGTGGTGCGCTGAGATGAAATCAACCAACAGTTAAAACTGTTTAGCACCCAAACAGAAGGGAAATGTTTAGGTTTCATATCTTGGAAATATTTGCATTGTAACTGCATTATGTCTGAAAAGTCCTTGCAACACAATTACTGAAATTTCTAATTTTGCAAAAAGTTGCAGTAAAATTTTCAATAGTTCAGTGAAATTTAGTGGTAACCTCTGTGAAAATTTGGCTGTGAGAAAAGCCTTAATAAATGATGGATCTTGAGCTTATAGAGTCCAACTTCTTCAGTCTTGCAAATGTTCCCATAAGTATTGAGAAGTTAATTTTTTTGGAGGTATAGTTTAACCACCTATTAATCATACACAAAATATTTTGCCCTGCACAGCAAGGTGAAATAAATGTGATCAACTTGAATGCAAATACAGGGATAATTGTGCAACTAATTTTATGCTGCTCCCTAAACATTGGTTCGAAGCCAAGTAGTGCTACAAGCATTCCTCAAAGTTTTGATAAATACTATAAATTTCATGTAATAAAACCCTTTATGACAGAAAAGAAACTGTGGCCCACTTGGTTTTTTTTTGTTTTAAATTCTTCTTTATGCTTCTAACCAATAATGAATATGAGACATTATTTCCCCGAGCAAATCTACTGCTCTTGTCTTGTCACACACCTTCTGGGCAAGAGCTAGACCCATTCTCCACAAACTGTCACACAGCCACAAATGAGGTGTCCAAAGCCAGTTGAAATGTGAAGATCTGATCAGAAGTCCACTGAAGACATGGCAAGTCTCCTACTGACTTCAGTGGCTTTTGGATCAGGCTTTAAGGGAGAGATTTTCAAAAGCTCCTAAGGGAAAGGGACTTGTGCTCCTAAATCCTTTATTTAAGTGCATTTGGAAATCTCCACATCGGCCTCACTTGGCTACTGAATCTCTCAGGAAGGCTCGTGGAGTCAGGCAGCGTGTGTGTGTGTGTCACATACTGAGATGTAGGCAGTGCGACCTAGTGGTCAGAGCAGAATCACTTGTGGTCAGGAGAGAAGCCAAAGGGTGGAGCCAGGAGCTGGGAGCCTGAACAAAGCCAAAAGGCAGATCTGGAATTGTGGTAAGCAGACAAACCAGTGGTGGGAGCCAGGAGTCAGAACAGAGCCAGAGTCATGGAGGGAAACAAGCCAATGATCAGAACCAAAGGGCACAGCCAGACTCATGTCCGAAGACAAGCAAGTGATCAGAGCCAGAAGTTAAATGGCAGCACTTCAGAGGCAGGCAGGGACTAAGGCTGGAGTGGAGCAGGCAAAGGGTAGAGCAAGGGATGGACAGGAAGCAGGTCAGGCACAGCGGCAGGTGTGGAACGCATTGAGCAGCCACTCTGCTGCTGTTGCTGCCGGGCTTAAATAGTGACCCCTTGGCTCTTCTGACCAACCAGGGAGCACAGTCACATAGCGAGGATTTATTGGGCCCAGCTGAGCTCATTGGGTTGCTAGGCAGCTGAGTTCCAGACAGTATGTACACACCAGTGCTTAAGTTGTAATGAAAGAGGTGCTAGGGCTCAAGCAATTTTTTTTACTTTCATAACTGAGGTGGCAAGCCCAGAGGTGCTGGGGCTATGAACTGCTGAGCCTCGAGGTGTCCCACAGGGCTCAGCCCAAGCAAGCCCTGGCACAAATGAAGTGCTGGTGTACACGTGAATCCCTGTGCAGGTATTGCACTAGTATATATTGCATTAAAATAGAAGAATAAATCCAAAACGTCTGCTATCATCATGAGAACCTCAGAGCTGTTAATGCTGAACATTACAACTTCCAATTATCACTAGCAAACTATCTGCTCCGCTCTAGTGATCCAACAAAACACAGGACATTAGTAGTAGCCATTTTACCTCTTGGATTATGGGAGTGAGAAATGCATTTTACAATGAGGTAGAGTAGAAGCTTTACTAGGTCCTAAAACGTGAATATTCTCATAAGGTGGGCGTAGGCAAATTCACTTGCCATATACAAAGAAGAGCCTGTGTTAGAAGCTAGTGTTGTGTGCTGTAGATTTAATCACCTATCTGAGTCTTGTAATGTAGCCAGCTGTCATCGTTCCACGACTGCATGGTCCAAGCTAGGATTTACAAAAAATCTTTATGATGAATCTAGGAACTGCAAATTGTATTCGTTGAGCTAGGGAGAACTGCTGAGACGTTGGTTGATCACTTAGCAAGCTAAGAGTGCCTTTTTGAATTCACAGCAATGTAGTCTTGTCATTTTGGGGAGACTACAGATCCAAAGTGTACGAATAATGTAAAAGGGGCGTCTGGAAGTGGAAAACTTAGCAGTTACAAATGGAAAATAAAATCTGTCAGTGCTAGATTTTGATACCCATCTATTCGGGTGGTTTCAGCATTATGCAGCCAATTTGTCATAATACACAGTAGCAGACTGACTCCATATTGATCCATTCCAACCCAACTGTTTCCATGAGAGAAATTATTGAAGTCCTTAATGGATTTTAACTGGAGGGACCTAATTATTCATTTGAAATGAATCCAGAATTAGAAACTTAAACAGTTTATTCTGGCTGGTTCAATAACTGTAACTGACAATTCTTCCCTCTTTTAGAAAGGTGTGGAATTGGCTCGGATCAGATACAGTGACACGTGTATAAGAGAATGCCCTTGTTAGGTAACCTCCAGGCTGCAGACTGTGGTGTACAGGAATAGGCTAGTATCCCTTTAGTGGTGCACTCTGTGTTCTCTGTTTAGCAGAGCAGCATAGTGTATGTTTAGCGAGGTTTTGTGTGTTGTGTATAGTTAGTGAACATGGTTATGTGGACCCCACTGTGCCCATGTGGTTCTTTCATTTTATGTTTGCTGTATAAAGATCAAAAGACACAACAAAGAGGTTACCTAAAATATATTGGGTAAAATTTGTGTCCATCTTGTGATGCTGGCAGACCAGGTTGCAGCTCCTGCCAAAGTCCCTAGGCCTCACTGAACAGTGAAAAATGCACAGCTGGGAACCAGTCTGGCTCACCTGTGTGTTAGCATGTTAAAATGCATGTTAAGTTATAAGAATGTGTTTAATGTTTAGACTTGATGAAATGCTTGTAGGATGCTGCATGTATTGATCTCGCTTATAACATCTGTAGTCCATGATATATAAAGTTATATTTAGTGTTTGCATTATAAACCTCTGTAATTGCATAACAAGCCAAACAGGAAAGAAGCATTCATTAGTGTAAATTGCTGGTCCTGCACACAAGAAAGCCCACTGAGACCAAATGAACCATTGTGAAACATCAAAGGACAAAGACTTTGTTGACTGCTCCCCCTACCCCCATGAATAGGGGATCTGAGCATGAACTCATCCCATCTGCTTGAACTCTGGGGGAAGGGAATAAAGGTGTCTGACAAGGAGGAACTGTATCACTATGCTGCTTGGAGTTCGGAGAGAGCAATATTTCTAGGCATAAGCAAGGGATCCCCAAGCAGCTTAGTTTGAGTTGGCCCTAAAGGACAAAGAACACTTGCATATATAGCAGCTGCTATCACTTTTGGAACCTAAGATTGTAACTCGTGTGCGTGTGTATGTTTATCTGCTTTAACCTGAAAATAGCTTTTATTTATTTTCTTAGTTAATAAATCTTTAGTTAGTTTTTTACAGGATTGGCTACAGTCATTGGTGAGAGATCTGGGATACAATTAACCTGGGGTAAGTTACTGGTCTTTTGGGACTGGGAGTAACCTGAATTTTGTTGTGATTTTGTTGTAAGGGACCATAGATCACAAAGACAAACTTGCCTAAGTGGCAAGAGAGACTGGAGTACCTAAAGCAGGGGTGGGCAAACTATGGCCCTCAGGCCACATCCGGCCCCTGGGACTGTCCTGCCCGGCCCCTGAGCTCCTGGCCGGGGAGGCTAGACCACAGCTCCACCTCCCCTGTAGGTATGCCGCCACGTGGGCAGCGCAGCTTGTGCCTGCCTCCCAGGCTTTCCAATAAGCCAGTCCTGCCACTCTGAGTGGCATGGTAAGGGAGCGGGGGGTCCCGGGGGGAAGTCAGGGAACAGGGAGCAGTTGGATGAGGTGGAGGTTCTGGAGGCGGGGCAGTCAGGGGACAGGGAGCAGGGGGTGTTGGATAGGGGATGGGGTTCCAGGGGGTGCAGTTAGGGGCGGGGTTGCCCAGGAGGGCATGGTCAGAGGACAAGGAGCGGGGGGGGGGGGAGTTGGATGGGTTGGGGATTCTGAGGAGGGACAGTCAGAGGGCAGGAAATGGGAGGGGGCAGATAGGGGGCGGGAGCCAGGCTGTTTGGGGAGGCACAGCCTTCTCTACCCAGCCCTCCATGCCATTTTGCAACCCTGATGTGACCCTCGGGCCAAAATGTTTGCCCATCCCTGACCTAAAGGACTGTGACCCCATTGTAAGGCTGTTGTAGTGCTTGAGAAATTCACGCTTGATACTTGTTTGGTGAAATCTAAGGCTAGAATACACAACCAGTCTGCCCTGGGGTTGGCACTCATGGTCGTGAGACACTTGGTCTTTGAGGTAGTTTTTAAACTGTGCACTGGTCCTGAGGTGCATGTGCATCCCAGTGTGCCTGTTCTAAGGCTGACCCTTTAAGGGAGTTACTCCCAGGTGAGGAGAATGAGATTTGTAGGATTGGCAGCGAAGTGACGCACCACAGTATATTAGGAAAGCCAGTAGCTCAGTTTGTAGCCATGGTGCAGTCTCCCTTGGTTTTAGGTATACACCCACAATTCCTCAATTCAGTCCATAGCGTAAGAGTACTCCTGGACTTCTTGCTCATACTAAGGTCTCACATGGCAGCATCCACAAATAACTCTTTCTACCATTTCTGGTTGGCTAGAGACTGAATTTCCTCCTGGTGGATGATGATCTGGCATTTGTTATACAACCGTCATTGCCTCCTGTCTGGACCACAGTAAGGCAGTGTACCTTGGAATGAAGCCGTCAAGCCTTAGGAAACTCCTACTAGTACAGAGCACGCTAGGGCTACTGTGCACAATCACACCTGCTCTCCACCACTACCCTGGCTTCCTGTAGAATACAGAGTCACATTCAAGTCTCGGTGCTTTTGGCCTGTGACCAGTATATCTAAAAGATCGCCAACAGTTCTGGGATGAAGACGCTGGTCAACAACTCTGCTCCTTAGGCACAATGGAACTTTCTACCAGAAGGGTAAAGTTAGTCTGTGCAGGAGACCGAGCTCTCTCAGGGCCCAGTCCAAGACTGTGGAACAAACCCCCACAGGACCATCATGGACCTCACCACTTTCTGACAAGTGCAAGGTGCACACCTTTGACCTGATCTTCTCCATAAACACAGAGCAGTGTGTACATTTAAATAAACAAAACTGTAACCAGGTAGCTTGCCCTGTGGGTGAGAGAGCTTGGGGCTAAGCCAACCTGATTCCAGAATGGGGCCCACCCAGGGGGAATAGGGCAATTCCCCATAAAGGTGGCTATAGTAGAGAGAGGAAGAGCCAAGCTTAAGTGATGAGACCCAGCTGGAGGGAGAGCCAGGCAGGAAATGCAGCACAGCAACAAAAGCACTCCATGGGGGGAGGCCTGGGAGAGACCTTGACTAGAGCTGAGAAGAGGTGGAAAGAGGAAAATCCCAGTGAGGGAGGAAGGATTTTGTTCGTGTTTAAAAACATTCTGGGACTTTTAAGTGTGGACAGCTGTGACTGTGGAAGGGGTGAAGTTAAGATGGTGACCTGGCCAAGTGCCAAGTTATTGGAAGAGATGACATCACAGCACTGGAACAACTGTTGGTAAGGGGTGCTAGAGAAGCAAGAGAGCTGCTACGCTACACCTGGCCATGAAGGGTTGCCTAGCGATGAGTGAATTTATTTACAAACACCCTATCAGAACATGCAGTTCTCCCATAGGGAGAGGAGGAGAGAACGAACCCCATATGACAGATGTCAGTCACATGGCTTAATGCACTGCTGGAAGGTGCTCAGATACTACAGCGTATACAAGGTGGTACAAGAACCTATAGAGAACAGAATGGAATAGCTGAGAAAGAGATGCGGAGTGGGAGCAGGAGACTTTTCCTAGTTTCCAGGCAGAGGGTGCATGGAGCAAGACCTGCAGGGAGCAGTAGCCTGCTGAGATGGGGGTTTAAATATTGGGGAGGCCAGAGGAAGTCTCCTGGAGGAAGAGGCCCTGGGAAAAACTGAAGGATGGGGCAAAAGGTTGGGTGGCTAAGGGCAGATAGCCCATTTAAAGAGGGTTCACATGGGCAGAGACACATAGAAAAGGGCAGGTGTGGGTTTCCCTTCTCTGCTGCCATCTTGGGAAGTGGGGCAGCCACCCTGTTGACAAGGGGAAGAAGAGGTTGATTGGTGCCCAGGAGGTGGAAAACTGAGCCCAATGGTAAGACTGAAGGCTGAAGAGGACAGACCCTCAGAAGAAGGGTCGTGCCCTGACAAGAGGCTGGAATTGAAGACTGTTTGTGTTGGTTTAAGACTTCATTTGATATGCTGGAAGGGGTAAACTCAGTGGGCTAGTTGGGGGCTAAGTCAATGCACTGACGACTCCTGCCATGGACGACAACCAATGGAGCACCATGGACGACAACCAATGTGGGACAGAGATGTTATGTGAGGGGAAGCTGAAGTGGTGGATGGGCCCAGCACTGGAGTAGGTAAGCCCCTACTTACATGGCTGAGGCTTCATTATACTTAATTTCTTGAGGTTTTGTAAATTTATTTATTGCTTGGTTGCAGAGTTTCACTGGCAACTCAAAGTACCATTTTTATTTCCCAAATGTTGATATTAAAATGCAGCACTACTGCAGGACAATTGGAGACATAACTTTCATCATGCACGTAGGCCTGTCAGCAACAGAGCACAGAGCACAACTTCAAAAAATGAATATAAGCTCTGAGGATATTTGAATGATGCTATGGGAAGAGAGCAAGATCACAAGCCCAGTCAAGATGGATATCCATTATCAATGTCCTGAGCCAGTCTCTTCCCTGCACAGATAACATGTTCTATAACCTGTTGCATGATTCAGCATTTTTGAGGTGATCAAGCTATGAAAATAACACCAGGCCTATGTGGGGTGGATGTAAATCTGGGGATAAATATAGACTAGCCGACCTCTCCTAAGGAGGGACGCAGGAGAGCTATGAGCATTGTTTAATTTTCTTTGTTTTTTTTCTCTCTCTCAGTATTAGATGATGACAGATGCCTACAAGTCAAACTGACACACCATCATGGATTATCTGGAGTTGAATACAAGATTGTAACTTGATTAAGGGGTTCTGACAGGTTTAGAAACAGCAACAGTGTTTTAAAACAGAACTATAGCTGGAGGGCTTCATTCATTAATAATGTATGCGCCATTTAAATGGATTTTTCCTAAACTTTACTCCCACCCACCCTGCCCTAAAAGCATGTGGGGAGTCCGGTTGAAGCCAGTGGGACTTTATATGTGCTGAAGTATCTTGTTGAACAGGAGCCTCTATGAAGTTGAACTTCAGTGAGGTCAGATTTGGCAGATATAGTTTTGTACTGATTTGCCAGTTATTAAAAGAGCTGTGGGGAAATGCATGGAACAAAACCTGAAATTCTCACAAAACCCACCTGGTTTGGGGTTTAATTTCAAATTCTAAACTTAGAACAGTGCCAGCAAGTAGTTTATAAATCTGGGCTGATTAGTGGTCCTGTGAAATCCGTGATTTTCATATTGGATTAGCATAAAATCAGGTCAAACTTGAGTTTCAATTTGAATGCTGGGGTGCTTTCAGATTCAAAGCTCAAGGTGAAATTATGTAGGTCGGAATTGAAGAAATTATTCAAACAAGACCTTTTAGAAATTATTACAAAGGTTTTTTTCTGTGTCACATGTAAGAATCTCTGTAGGTGACAGGCATCAGGCTTGTTGTGGGTTACTCCTATAAGGTATCTCACTGAGCAGATTCACATGCATTGGTGTCATTGGTCTGGACAGCTTCCATTCAGACAGTGGAGTGGCCTGACAGAACCTTCATGGTAGCAGTGGGTTTGCTCATGGCCCAGACTCTGTATCCTGTTTGGCTTGGGCCAGAAATCTTTGCACATAGACAAAACTAAGGGATAGTTTTGATTCTGCAAAAGTCTCAAGGTTTGAGATTTTATTATTATTTTTTAAAAATCAAAAGTAAGGGTGGTTCAGATCTGGGTCCCACTTCATCTGACAGCACAAAGTGTAGCTGAGGAGTGTTCAGAGAAATGGGTTTTTGTTTATTTCCAGCTAGGATCAGGATCAGATCAGCGGGACCCAGATTTCTTTAGCTAATGCTTGTCTTGATTTATGCAGGTCCATGAGTGAACAAACAGCTGGCCCTGATGTGGAGGAAAGGAGAGATCTTGTTTCACTACCATGTGCCTATCTCAGTAACACCCACACACTGTTCCATGTATTTGGAAATTCGTAACTTTATTTGAAAATAATGTATTTTTAGTTACAGTGGAAACATTCCTTTTAAGTAAGCAGAGGAGACTGCGTCATTGGAGTCGAGCCGGTTACAAGGATGTGGGATTATTAAGGTAGATATGATGTAGGAGGGGAAGAAATGCTATCACTTTCAAAATATTATATTTCCAATATGTTTAATGTTCTCTTCCAGAAATGCTGGGCTGATATTATTAAAGTGACCATCAACAATAGATTTAGAGCCTGATTTTCTGTTGGCTTGTGCTCTCTGTACTTATCGACCTGTGCAAAGTGGTTGCAAAATGGATATAAAATGCTACTAAATCAGAAGAGCAGCAGTTTACACCAACTTTTACACTTTCTTTGCAGAGATATAAATGAGTACACAGTGTGTGGCAGTGGAAAATCAGGTCCATGATACCTAGAGGATTATTTAATTAAGTGCATGTATAAGTATATCTTCTGTTAGCCTGAGTACTGTATTAGCAGTTACGTCTACACTACAAATTAATTCACTATATCTTAGGTTACTAATGGGTGTGAATAATTCACACCCCTGAGCAACATAAATTAAACCTCCCTAAGCGCTGGTGTAGACAACACTTTGTCAGAGGAATTGCTTTTCCTGCTGTCATATCTATCGCCTCTCACAGAGGCAGGAGTTAAGCCAAGGGCAGAGCTCTCTCCCATCGACTTAGAGCATCTTCACCAGAAGTGCTACAGTGGTACAGCTGCACTGCTGTGGCTGCTGTAAAGTAGACATAGCCTCAGTCACACCACTGAATGAAATAGGCAGATGTTATACCATTCTCTTTCAGATCAAGCTAGGTCTGTCTTTTCTGAAATGACATAGAGGTTTATTTTCTGGACCATTTGTAAATTTCACCTCAGTTTTTTTTATGTCGTCACCTTGCTCAGTCTGATTTGAGCAAAAGTGGATCATCCAGTTCTAGACTCCACTGCTTTATTTTCTTCCCCGTGGAGTATTTCTTTATCCCCATCAGAAAGTGCTTTTTCTCCTTTTAGAATTTCTAGGTTTTAAAACTAACTTCGAGGGCCAGATTTTTAAAATCAGCCTCTAAAGCCCCAATCCAGCAAAGCAATTAAGAATGTGTCTCAAGTTAAGCATGTAAGTAGTCCCATTTATCAGAGTATATGTATACTGCAATTCAAGGTGTGATTGCAGCTTAGGTAGACATACCTGTGATAGCATTGCTAATAATAACAGTGTACATGTGGTTGGGCAGGCTTTAGAGCAGGCTGTAGAAACTCACCAGGAACCCTGGTTACTTACTCATGTTGCTGAAGCCTTCACCGCTGCACCTACCCCGCTATTTTTAGCAATGCTAGCATGTCTAAAGCTAGCGTGGGTGTGTCTACCTGAGCTGCAATCTCACCTTGGAATGCAATAGAGACATACCCTCAGTTCCATGTATTGACTTCAGTGGGGTTACTCCTGGGCTCTGTTTGGTATGTGCTTAAGTATTTTGCTCTATCAGGGCCTAACTTTGCAGCCATAATCTGCTTTTGGGTACAAAATAGAATATCTGATTTGTGGGTTTAAATAATATTTACATCTGCAAGTTAGGGAGCCGGACATCAAGGGCCTGATCCAAAGCCTATTGAAGTCAAAGGGCTTTGGATTGGGGCTTTGCATTTTATTTATGCCTCACCCAAATTTGTCATTGCAAATGACGGTGTGTGCAAAATTGCAGGTTCAAATTTAGCAGCCGGGTTTGAGGCACTTTTCCTAGTGTGGCCATTATTGTTTTTTCTAATTTAATGCTTTGTATTTAATGGCTTTTTCAGGGGAAAAAAGTATAGTAAAAATGAAATGTGTACTGAAACGGAGACAATGTTTGTTGCCTCCTTCGGATTGAGTGAGGTCTCATATAATTATGGGTAGCGAAGTGGAGTCCTTGTGGAAAATGTAGTTATGACCTGATCCAAAACTCTTTGAAGTCATTAGGAACTTTTCCACTGACTTCAGTGGGCTCTGGCTCAATCCCTTATTGCATATTCTTAGTAACTACTTCTTAAATCTCAGAAATCCATTTTCATTTAACCAAGTGCTCACTGGCAAGTAGTCTACAGTGTGAATCAGTCCCTTGAAAATTTCACATTTCATCTTCAGGATGTTTTTGTTCTGTAAAAAATACAAGAAAATATCTGTACAACAAAACTCCTTCCTCCCTATGGCGGAACTTAGACAACATTTCAGTGGATAAACCAATTTTAAAGAAATAAAATAAAGTTTGGTCCCTCAAGGAAATCCCCTTTTCCAGGTTTTGGCATGCAGATGCTTTTTACAGCCGTGTTCTCAATCGCGGAGTTTGCAGTGGCAAAGCTGACTGAACAAGAGTGCTAGCCATGATCATAAGTCACTACTACATAACTTAGGGTCAGGTCCTGCACCATGTTCCACATGAGCGGGCTGCTGGGGCATGTGTCTCCAAAGACATGAGAGTCTGGCAGCTTGAATGATCTGGGTCACACTGGATTTCTTTCGTTCACAGATGGATTTCACATTGTAGTAAATGACAAACTCCACAGAGATGTATGTTTGCACTAGTTAAACGTAGATGGTTTTGAAGTGGGATGAAATTTATCATGCCTGGTTCCAGAGACCAGAGAAGGAATTACTTTTCATAGAATGTTGAAATAAACAGTTTGATCTCTTTTTAAGACCTGAAAATACAAAACACTAACTGTGAATTGTTGCTTTTGAGTTCCCTTTTGACCAGAAATAATTTAAGCATAAGTGTTCCATGTGTGGCACTCTTATCAAAGTCAGTGGGGGTTCCACATGCAGGGCACATATGGATTGGACCTGGTGAACTCTACTAGCACTTACCATTACTTGCTGGGCACTGATGTATGCTCAGCATTGTACAGAACGTAAGAACATAATCCATGCTCCAAGGAATTTATAATGGAAGGCCCAATCCTGCTACTTGATGCACATGGATGAACCCTTCATCCTGTGAAGAGTCTCACTGAAGAAAATGGGGCTATACATGAATGCCAGGGTCCACCTGTATGGATCAAATTGCCGTAAGAAGGCCTTACATTTTTTTAATGAAATTAATACAATTACTATGTAAAACAGTACATTTAATTATCTTAAATAGCTGAGTGATTTTATTAGCTGGAGAAAGGTGGCTGTTTTACCAGAACAAAGTTGTGGGTTTTTTCCCCTTTAAAATACTCTACACTAACTAACATTTCCAAGAGCTTTTAAGAGAAGGACTTTTAATGATAGGTCATGTTGGCTGCTATAATTTGTCATGACTGTGGTTCACAAAGTTTCTAAGCACTGATATGTATATGGATAGGTGTATGATAACTATTCTGATCCACATCTCTCTCTCTCTCTCTCTCTCTCTCCCACATATGTGAAAGTGAAATCCATGCCATCATCTCGAGAACCATATGATAACTGTATTACATTGCTCTGAACTAGATTTATGAAGCACTTTAACTGCCCTCTGCCTGCTAATCCCTTCCCCTGGGATTGATGGTAACATTTTCAACTGCTCATTGGCTTCAGATAGCCACTATTACAAATTAGAAAAGAAAATCATCCTGAGGGAGAGATGTTCTTCCATGTCTCTCTGCATGTGAGGTACTCTCTGCACATGCTCACACACAAATATATTACTTTTGCCTACAGCATAAGACAGGCAAGATTCAATCCTTCACCTGTGCCAACTTTCCACAAATAAAAATCATTTATTCAAAGTATTTTGCACGCCTCCAGGACTAGAAACAGAAGACTTAAACCACAGGGAAGGGGAAAGTCTCAGTTTCCCAATGGGAAATAGCACTTACTCCTGGACCTGTGGTGCCATGGCGTATCAAGCTATAAAGGTGACATTTTTAGGTAGAGAAGATTGTGTGTGGCATAAAGGTTTCATCAGCCTGAATTTGGATTTAGCTCCAGAACACGCCTATGGCATCGTAACTCATAAGTAATAATGTAGCTGTATAAAAATGAATGCCAATAAAATCTTTCTAACATACCACACTAGCATGTATTCCATAGTATGGTGGTTCTAGTTGTGACTCCATTCTGAAGTTTGTGTTGAAAATGCAGCTAAATTGGGGACATATTTCATTTTTCTTCTAAAGTCAGTGGAGTATTCCTTTCCCATACTCTCACTCTCACAGTTAGAATTTTTGTGAATGTTCTAAGAGATGCCATCAAATAAGTTAAAAGTTAGAACCATTAAAATGTAACCCATTTTTAAAAAAACGTCAAACATATTTTAATAAGGGCCCTTTGGCACCCTCTATTTTTAACATTGTTAGATCTAGAGAGCCAGATTCTAAACCGGTGTAAATGGGTAAAGCTCCATTGAGGTCAATGTCCATTTACTCCAGCTGAAAATTTGGCTCATATTTACCAAATGTATAGTCATTGATAATGGCCCAAGTTCTTGGATTTGGCAGAGCTTTGCTTAGCACAGAACCCAGTGGGGAAAGGTGGCAGCTCCCTGATTCTGGGGCCTAAAATAAAGCCGCCTCAGGGCTGTGCCATGACCTATGCCCATTTGCCAATGGTGCCAAAGAGCCATACCAGCCTGGAATAGTCAGAGTGCTGCGGCATTGTAACCATGCTCCCTTCCCTCTGCTGCTGTTTGTGAGAGCAGGTGGTTTAGAGACACTGTGCTGGCTCTTCAACACCCAGGAAGTCCCCTGCACTAGAGGAATGCCCAGGTGACCAGTTCCGCTGGCTTTATGGCTCTTCTGAACCAGCAAAATGACACAAAGGGAGCATCCTGGAGAATCTGGCCAATCGCTATTTGTATTGAATTTATGACAGAGACGAGCTTAAACAGCAAGGCTGGGCTTGAGGGAACTGGTGTCTGCCAATATTGTCTTTGCCTTTAGTCTTGTACCAAAATAGCTGTGTTTCTGCCTCATTCTGCTTTCAAAACTCTCTCTCCCACAACTCCCAAGTTGTTCACCTTTTTGAACCCAGATTGTGTCAAGCAAGTGGAACTCTCACACCACAGAATGAAGTCCATGCATGGGTGCCTTGTGTCCTGTCTATGGTGGACATATTTTTCATACACATTCTTTCTCTAAGCCACAGGATGTATCTAGCCCAAGGTGCATTGGCTATTTCTTTATGGTCTTTTTAGCATTATCTTTTCCCTTGTCTCCATATTTCTGAAGTTTAACTGTAGTGGTTCTGAGGGACACTTACCCTAAGCTAAAGTATTGAGTTCTGTGGAAGCAACAGCACATGCTACAAACCAAATGAGTTCTTACACTTACCTAGTTTGTGAATTTTTAAATGTACACACTACAACTTTTGAACTACCTTTGTTTAAGTTTGGTTTAATTTTTAATAAAATACACAGTAGGTGTACCTTTATCCCTATTAATGGGGTATATGTTGCTATTGAATAGTAAATAAATGATCGCACTGATAAACTATGCTAAATCTCCCATCAGCACACTATGCAATACCCCTCCAGTCTATCAAAACTCCTCTAACCTTATACCAATTTCACTTCAGCCACACACATCTATTTTCAAATCTACATACAGCTTTGCAACTACTACTCCTAGGGCCAAAAAATGACATCCTGATATTGCATCATGTGACATCTTTTAATAGCTTTTTAAGGCCAGAAGGGACCATTGTGATCCTCTAGTCTGACCCCCATACATCATGATATACCAGAGCATTGCATCATATGGAGCCAAAAATTGGGACTGCCTCAAGAAATTGGGCCCACACATAAATTACCTTCTGATGCTGACATTGAAATATTTGGGTGGAAGATGCAACCTGAGTGCAAGATAGTATGAATTATTATTTATGCTTTGCTATGTATTCTATTATGTCCAGAGAATACAAATCTCTCTGAAATGGCTGCCTTTTTAGCAGTGCACTGATTGGGCTGGTGTGGTCCAGGAATGGCATCATTCCTCAGAATGTTTAAAATCAACATCTTTTTATTGAAATTTTCAGGTGAATTGGCCTATTCATTCCTCTGGGGGAAAAGGCAGGGCCAGGAAGAGTGGAAATGAAGGAGAAGCGCTTGCCCTGGACAGAGCAGCAATGGCCTGTCTTCTATTCCCAGAACTGTATGCATCTCGGGATATCCACAGATTTTGGTGGACGAACTCTTTCATCTTCCTGCTCTGGAAGAAGCAAGGTGGAGAACCTCAGCTCTGATGGAAAAATTTGGAGGAAACTCCTTGAGATTCCCTGATTGGACTCCTATACTGCTGTTAAGCTTCTCCTGCAGATTTTCCTGATTGGCTTAAAGTTACTCAAATACTGTGATGACGGGTGACCTTAGAAAAACCTAGCTAGGTTGATCTTGGCCGTAGTTACAAAAAATTAGGAGGAACAGCCCTGAGAGCTGTGTGTGTTTACAGGAGTCCATAGGACTCTTCCATAGTTTTTTCATCTTTTTAATGATTTCATTAACAAAAAATTTTAATGAATCCACCATCATTCTGTTCAGGGGAGTTATACCTGGTATGAATTTGGCTCTTGTTTCTTTTTTCTAACAGATTAAACACTAAACAACAACATGCAAGAGATGGAAAGTTTGGTAGGTCATGAGGGATGACAGTATGTAAAGAAGAGGATTAGGGTGAGGATTATTTCTGCAGTCTGATCAAATAATTACATAGCAGTATTTGTATGTACCATGAACACATGTTCATGTGATGAAATATTAAAGCTTTGTTTTGGTACAACTCTGCACTGGGTGTTTTTACATCTACATGTAAAGAAGGGTAGCTACACAATAGGAGAGCCCCCAGGGAATGGTTTCTTGCATAGAGGATTGACTCCTCAATATTGACTCTTTTTTTTTTAAAAAATGGCATAAAGTCCCCTTTTCTTAGACAAAAGCTTCCAGTATCAGTCCCTTGACTTCCTTGTAAATCTTTTAGCTGCTTTTAATCTGTCTTAATTAATGAGTATTTTAATTAGTGTCTTAATTGCTTGTTTTGTGAGGTGACTGGAAAACTGACAGGCACCTGTAAATTACATTTATTATTTTATGACTATTATAAAATTCCTTTGAAGTGAATGAGAGTCTTTCCATTGGCTTCAAGGGGTTTTGGATTAAGCCCATAATGTACATTAATTTTGTGATGCAAACTGACAGGAATTTCAATGTTCAGGCAGACATTCGGGGCCTGATTTTTCATTGCCTCACCTTCAATGGGGAGTCATTTATTATCTGTGAAAAAACTAGGAGTGACATGCTACCAGCATTTTACACCCATTTTGCAGAGGTGTAAGAGACAAAACAAGCAGCACGGCTGAATGGGCTTAAGCCTACTCCATTGCAAGGTTTTCATAGAATCATAGAATATCAGGGTTGGAAGGGACCTCAGGAGATCATCTAGTCCAACGCCCTGCTCACAATCCCCAACTAAATCATCCCAGCCAGAGCTTTGTCAAGCCTGACCTTAAAAACCTCAAAGGAAGGAGATTCCACCACCTCCTTAGGTAACGCATTCCAGTGCTTCACCAACCTCCTAGTGAAAAAGTTTTTCCTAATATCCAACCTAAACCTCCCCCACTGCAACTTGTGACCATTACTCTTTGTTCTGTATCTGCCACCACTGAGAACAATCTAGATCCAGCCTCTTTGGAAATCCCCTTTCAGATAGCTGAAAGCAGCTATCAAATCCCCCCTTCATTCTTCTCTTCTGCAGACTAAACAAACCCAGTTTCCTCAGCCTCTTCTCATAAATCATGTGTTCCAGTCCCCTAATCATTTTTGTTGCCCTCCGCTGGACGTTTTCAAATTTTTCCACATCCTTCTTGTAGTGTGGGGCCCAAAACTGGACACAGTACTCCAGATGAGGCCTCACCATTGTCGAATAGAGGGGAACGATCACGTCCCTCGGTCTGCTGGCAATGCCCCGACATATACAGCCCAAAATGCCGTTAGCCTTCTTGGCAACAAGGGCACACTGTTGACTCATATCCAGATTCTCGTCCACTGTCACCCCTAGGTCCTTCTCTGCAGAACTGCTGCCTACCCATTCGGTCCCTAGTCTGTAGTGGTGCATGGGATTCCTCCGTCCTAAGTGCAGGACTCTACACTTGTCCTTGTTGAACCTCATCAGATTTCTTTTGGCCCAATCCTCTAATTTGTCTAGGGCCCTCTGTATCCTATCCCTACCCTCCAGCGCATCTACCACTCCACCCAGCTTAGTGTCATCTGCAAACTTGCTAAGGATGCAATCCACACCATCCTCCAGATCATTAATGAAGATATTCAACAAAACCGGCCCCAGGACTGACCCTTGGGGCACTCCACTTGATACTGGCTGCCAACTAGACATGGAGCCATTAATCACTACCCACTGAGCCCGATGATCTAGCCAGCTTTCTGTCCACCTTATAGTCCATTGATCCAGCCCATACTTCTTTAACTTGCTGGCAAGAATACTGTGGGAGACCGTGTCAAAAGCTTTGCTAAAGTCAAGGAATAACACATCCACTGCTTTCCTCTCATCTACAGAGCCAGTTATCTCATCATAAGTTTTAAATGACTTAATGGAGTTTGAATCCACATAGTTTAAAAACTGTTACAACCATATTTGAACCTTAAAGCAGAGTCTCCAAGTGCACTTTGTAGAACACAGTGTGGAGTGTGGCTGGAATGCTGCCGGACTGCATAAGATGGTCGCCCCAGGCATCTCTTAATGCACAACATGATAACAACACGGTAAAAGTTTAGTGTCTGTTTCCAGACCAAGAATTTCAGTATGATTGAAAGTTTAAATACAATTGCTTTCATTTGAATGCATGCTATTCCCAGTTATCACTGCCCATCAGAGTGGGTATCTGAATATAACTTTAAGATCAATGAATTTATCTGTACTTGAATTTTGTTGTTATCCAATATTTTTGTTTGAAGTATTACTCTTTCTTCTAAATCTTAAACAGAGAATTGAACACTTCAGTGCACCTATGAAGCCCAGATATAAATATCTAGACAGACAGAATGTCCAGTATCACAGACCTGTGCTAACTGTTAATTTGCATATACATGTAGTGCTTGCTAGGGATTGTCAAATACTCTTTGATCAGACGAAGACAGTTAATTGAAAAATATACACAGGTTACCATTTTTCATTTACTTTGCTTGAATGTCCAAAGTTACAGAGAACTACTTTAAACTTGGGGGCCCAGTCCGAGCTAATATGTAAGTTAATGGGCAAGAATGTGTGGAAAGAGGGGGCCATGAGTCGGGTGAGGGCTAGGTTCTATTATAGCTCTGCCACAGACTTCCTATGGGAGCTTGGACAAGTCACTTAACCTCCCTATGCCTTAGTTTCCCCCTCTGTAAAATATGGAATTTTCTGTATTTTTCCCCTATTTGAGCTATTTTGTGTAAACTGCGCTCTCTGATCCTTTCATTTTGATTGTATCCTCCACCACACACAAAAAGCTGCCTATGTAAAATCCTAGTGGAGGACAAGGCACAGTTAGTTTTGATCATGACTAGCTTAATCGAGGCCAGCCCTAGGTTTGAGGGGTGGGGTACACAACTGACCTCCACTAGCTATGTCCACTCCCTATGCCTTGTCTCCACTAAGATTTTACATCAAGGTAATGGTCATGATGTAAAAAAGCCCCACATAGTTGTTCGTAATGAAGACATAACTCCAGAAATAGGTAAAAGTGGTGTGAGTGACAACCTCATTCTGGCCATGGACTGTAAGAGAGACTATAGTCCTCTGCTCTTAAGCGGTGTCAAGGAAGAGCATGAGGGCAAAGTGAGGGCAGCACAGACAGAGAAAGAAAACTGAAAGGAAATGTGTACTGTCACAATCCTCCCAGGATACACAACTGGAGCCTGATTCTCAGCCCCTTTATACTGCGCTGGCAGTTTAATTTGAATGTGTGATCATTTAGATGTGCTTCAGTGCTTTGCCAAATTGGGGCTTAAATAGATGGATATTGAAATATTAAAAGCTGACTTCTACCTTCTGAGTCACAAATTCAATTAGACTTTTTTATCTGAACCATTATTTTTGGGTAAAATTTGGTAATTTTTCATGAGTAAACATTTCTAAAAAAGCAACTTGATTTTTCTCAACATTTTCCATAATTCAATGAATACCCTGGGAAAGTTTTCAGATTTTTTTAAATTTTTTTTTATACTAGCTCTGGAGATTGATGAATCTCTTGGAAAATGAGGGGAGAAAGTTTTCTTAAGCCTTGTCTATATTCAGGCTTGCATCATTTTAAGTTTTTAAAAAAAAATTAAAGAAAATGTTTTAATTAAACTGGTGCAAAACACAAAAAGAATAAATTCTTAATGTGATGGAATCCTGTTTTATATTGATTTATCTTAAATCTGTTGGTTACCAAGCTAAACTAAATCAATATAAACCAGATTTAAATTGAATAGAATATTCACACTGTTTGGCACCTGTGTAACCAAATCTGCTTAGTGTTACATGTTTTGTTTAAACCAGTGCAGCTATATAGACAAGGCCTTGCTCTGGGATGTTCTAAAACTGCAGCACACTCTGAGGACTAAGGTGCAGATTCTCTGCTAAATTTGGGAATGGTAGCCTGGAGCAGTCAGCATACAGGCTTCTGGGACTTTCTGTAAGCAAACAGAACACCCATAGATTCTCAGAAAACTAGACCTGACTGAACTAAGTGGGTCCTGAGGTTGCCTCTTAAGGTACCAATGTCAAAGTGGAAGATACGTTGCCTGGTCTCTCCCAGAAGAGACAGACCCTCTCTTGCCCACCCTTGCAACAAGAGAAAACAGCAGGTTGGGAAAAGCAGCAGATGTGTAAAAGTGGTGGTCTCCGTTTCTGAGGAAAAATGAGATTTGTGTTGCTTAGCAGCAAGACAGCCTGACTGCTCAGGAAATGGCTTTTCCAGCTAAAAAATGGCCCTCTTAAACTAAGCCATAGACTTTTCTGAAGATGCTCAGATTAATTTATTTGGGCTTTAACATCAAACAGTAAATGACCTACTTAATTAGCCTGATTGTTCCATGACGATTTAGGAAACACTAATTTGGAATATGGCTATACCCCCAAAATATTCTCACATTGGAGCTCTTGATAGCCCTCTTCATTTAGAAAGAAAGAACTTGTTTAACTATTTTGTAGACCTATAGTTTGGAAGATGTCTATAAATTTACTGCAACCTACAATCCATGTGAGCAAACTCTGATTAATGTTGGTAGGAATTGCAGGTCTGAATCCTGAGCAGTGTATAACTCACAGAACGTAAACAACTCCATTCATATACCATGGAAAAAAAACCTGTAATACCTGGTAAAGTCTCAGGTCCAGATTGATTTTGGCTCTTTCTTGCTGTTTTGCACCTCTCTGCAAAGCGGCTGTAAATGCATTGTGACCATCCCATTAAGCTGGGTTTATGGCTGCTTTGTGTTATCAGTGGTACAAAGCAGCCAGACAGTACTGGTGAAGCTGATCCTCAGTTTGCTTCTATGTGTTTTAAATGCCATATTATAATTTTTGAGTCTCTGAGGTTCATTGTAATTCTGCAGTTTTTCTTTGCTCTAACCTCTGGAGAACTCTTTTGTGGTGGCCTCAGGAAACCCAGAAGCAATGCCATAAAAGGAGTTTTTAGTGCTGGTAACTGCCCCTTTAGATACGAGAAGGGCACATCAAAAAGCTGGGCCCTTTTAACATATTTCAGATGTCCTGTGGGATTAACTGCAGTCCATAGCCTTGTCCTTTTTAGTCTGTCAAATTCTTATCTTGAATTTACAGTATGCCTGACAATTGTATTTGCTGTTTCTTTTATATTTTCTGTCACTTCTGCCCTCATAGTAACGGTTCTGTTATATTCTGAATGAAAACTTTTTGCTACAATTGAATGTGAAGAACAACATACTAATGACATGCACTAATGCAATTACCTGTGATTTTAAGAGAACCTAACGCTATTAGAAAAGTTTGTTGTAACAGTGATGTTGACAGACCAGGGGCCAGCTCATACCAGAGCTCCAGGCCAAATCACTTGTGTATTAGTATAAATCAAAGTGATTGTTAAATGTATACAAGTGTACTTGGTGTTTAAACTTCATGAAAACTAGTGGGATATTACTTGCATTGTTTTCACTTATCTGTATCCCGTTATAGTGTAATAGCAAACATTTGTGTATACCCTGTAACTAAATAATCCATCAAAGGAGAGAGAAACCTTGTGAAAGGCAAATGAAGAACTTTAACAGAAAAGTGCTAATTTCTTAGCAAGTGGACATTGTGTGTGAGGATCGGAGGTCAAAGACTCAAAATGCATTCCTCACTCTCTGTCATCAAAGGAAAAGCCCACGCGGTTAGTGACCCTGTCAGTTTGTTTTCTGTGAGAAGAAGCTATAAGTGTGGATTCAGGGAAAGATTCTGGATCTCGGGATGTTTTGACTCTTCTAGGGAAGTGTACCAGATACAAAGTCAAGATCCCCACAGAGAATCTGGGTACCCTGAAAGGACTTTTAGGAAACTGGCAGTTTATTACATCACTGCCACCATTTGGAATTACAAACTGTGACTCACCTATGCATATGTTTTACCTGCTTTAACCTCTCAATAACTCTCATTTCCTTTTCTTAGCGAATAAACCTTTACTTAGTTTACTATAGAATTGGCTGCCAGCATTGTCTCTTGGGACTGGGAGCAACCTGAGGGACAGGGAAAGCCGCTCAGTGCCATCATCCTATCCTGCCCTGGCCCCTGAAGAAGTTCCTCTGTTGAAGCTCCATGGTGTGTTGAGGCAGGGCTGGGGGTGAATCTGAGGATCCAAGATCTCTCTGGAACATCATCCTCAGTGGACCCCTTGGATTCCCATAGAGAAATGGAAATGTCGCTGCTTAAGTGAGATTAACTCCTGCTGCGTCCACTGTGAGTCTGATACTGAGCAGTGGTAGGAGAACCCAGCCAATGGTAGCATTGACCCATGATATCCAGGGTGAGGGAGCCAGCAGAGCCATGCAGAGGGCTCAGCTACTTTCCTTGCAAAAAACTGTGCAACTTGAAAACTGTGCAGTACTTTCAGTCCCCTATGGCCCTTTCCCATGTGTTTCTCCGTGAGAGAAGGTGATATAGCCCTCTGTTAGGTAACACTTCTCAACGGTGACAGTTAAAGGTAAATTGCAAACTGGAATTTTGGGTTCCCCAAATGGACTGTAGCGATGCACCGTACCCCTGTGATGCTGCCATTAACATGAAGCATGACTATGGGCTTGGCCTAGTGACATGGAGACAGAAGCAAAATCAACCAAAGAGACCCAGGTTTCAGAGCAACTTAGTGATCCTCATTTACTCTGCCTGTGGGTATCATGTGCATCACGGAGGTGACATGTTTGGTCTCAGAGTGATAGGGCATAAGAAGAACAGAATGTTTGAGTTGCTCTGCTTCATGCTATGTGCTCTAAAGTGCCAGCCGTGGAGCAGCATTGACAGCAGACTCAGGGTCAGTGGAAAGCAGTCCTTGTGGCTTTTGTACAGGTTTTTAAATCCCAGTATTGTCTTAGTTATGAGCTCAAATCTACCAGTAAAGGTCTCTCTGCCAAATTAACCAGAAAGAGAAGCTCCTCTACTGAAAATATGTTGTTGCTAGGGCTGTCAATTAATCACGGTTAACTCATGTGATTAACTCAAAAAAATTAATCGCAATTAAAAAAATTAATCGGGATTAATCACACTTTTAATCACACTGTTAAATGACAATAGAATACCAATTGAAATGTATTAAATATTTTTGGATGTTTTTCTACATTTTCAAATATATTTCAATAACAACACAGAGTACAAAATGCACAGTGCTCACTTTATATTATTTTTATTGCAAATATTTGCACAGTAAAAATGATAAAAGAAATAGTATTTTTCAATTCACCTCACTTGTAGAGCAATCTCTTTATTGTGAAAGTGCGATTTACAACTGTAGCTTTTTTTGTTACATAACTGCACTCAAAAAGAAAACAATATAAAACTTTAGAGCCTACAAGTCCACTCAGTCCTACTTCTTGTTCAGCCAACCGCTAAGACAAACAAGCTTGTTTACATTTACAGGACTTAATGCTGCCCGCTTCTTATTTATAATGTCACCTGAATGTTAGAACAGTACATGCTTCCATGCTGACAAAGCTTGTTAAAAAATAATGTGTTAATGAAATTTGTGACTGAACTCCTTGGAGGAGAATTATATGTCTCCTGCTCTGTGTTTTACCCTCATTCTGCCATATATTTCATGTTATGGCAGTCTCGGATGATGACCTAGCACATGTTGTTCGTTTTAAGAATAGTTTCACTGCAGATCTGACAAAATGCAAAGAAGGTACCAATGTGAGATTTCTAAAGATAGCTACAGCACTCAACCCAAAGTTTAAGAATCTGAAGTGCTTTTCAAAATCTGAGATGGACGAGGTGTGGAATGCTTTCAGAAGTCTTAAAAGAGCAACACTCCGATGCGGAAACTACAGAACCCGAACCACTAAAAAAGAAAATCAACCTTCTGGTGGTGGCTTCTGACTCAGATGTTGAAAATGAACATGCGTCGGTCCACTCTGCTTTGGATCGTTATCAAGCAGAACCAGTCATCATCATGGACGCATGTCCTCTGGAATGGTGGTCGAAGCATGAAGGGACATATGAATCTTTAGCATATCTGGCATGTAAATAGCTTGTGACACTGGCTACAACAATGCCGTGCGAATGCTTGTTCTCACTTTCAGGTGATATCGTAAACAAGAAGCGGGCAGCATTATCTCCTGCAAATATAAATAAACTTGTTTGTCTGAGTGATTAGCTGAACAAGAAGAAGGACTAAGTGGACTTGCAGGCTCTAAAGTTTTACATTGTTTTATTTTTGAGTGCAGTTATTTTTTATATATAATTCTACAACTGTAAGTTCAACTTTTATGATAAAGAGATTGCACTGCAGTACTTGTAATGGGGGAACTGAAATACTATTTCTTTTTTTTACAGTGCAAATATTTGTAATAAAAAATAAATATAAAGTGAGCACTGTACACTTTGTATTCTGTGTTGTAATTGAAATCGATATATTTGAAAATGTAGGAAACATCCAAAAATATTTAAATAAATGATATTCTTGTTTGTTTAACAGCGTGATTAATCATGATTAATTATTTTAATTGCTTGACAGCCTTAGTTGTTGCTTTGTTCTCAATATCATTAAATAACAGCCATGCGACAGACTGACCATATCAGTAATATCCTGAACAAACCTTGTGGAATTAAGATAAACTTTACTGAATTAGGATTAATACCTTTAGGGTGCATTGTATTAAAAATTCAGTTGTGTATGAGTCATGGCACTGTATGTACCTTCTCTAGCAGGAAGGGAGGATGCTATCAGCCTTTGATGCCATACTCCTATGTGTATATTAGTGTTATGCAGGGCCAGGGAAGGTTAAACAATGACCTTAAGGACATACCAAAAGGGTATTACAATGGCAAACAGGGCCATGTCAAACAGAGGCATTTGTTAAGATAGGGCAATCATAAGGGGGAAGTGTGGAAACCGATTAGCATTGGAGCAAAAAGACAATAAATCATTCAATCACCAGGGTTGTAGTTAAGAGCAGACACAACTTTCTACCATGTGTGCCTAGCCAATTGCCTCATTTGCTATATAAATAACATTTTATGCGCACATTTGACTGCTTTTCACACACATTTTCTATAGCTAGTGAGCATGTTTGTTTATGTATCTATAAACCCTTCTGCAAATATTGGTCTCAAGCTGTCCATGTGTCAGAAATATAAATGAGTTATATTACAAATATATTTGTATCATTCTCCATATGAACCTGAAGATGTCTATATACTTTGCCATGCAATTTCCTGTGTTGCCTTTTATTTTTAACACATTATAAAATGTTTATAATAGCTACTGTCTCACTTTTCACATTTTCATTTTCACAAGGGGGGAACTGCCATTGGGTTTTCTAGTGCACACCCTCCCCGGCTGCCAGTGGTCACATCATAATGTGTATAGGTTATTAGTGTTGGTGCCCATGTTTTGTGACTCACTAAATATTTGCCTTCTCCAGAAGGCAATGGGTTTAAACCTTCAAAAGCATTTCTGGGGCTTGTACAAAGAAGAACACCCAGAGTGAAGTTTTAAAACTTTGTTTAAAAATAATCCCTGTCCCCATCCAACCCAATTAAACAGCCTAGTATTACCTTTTAGACGTGCTCCTCTGGCAGACAGAGTTGAGGCTCTTTTGATCTACAAAATCTACCTAAGTCCTATGTGGCAAACAGCCCCTCTAACTAGGAGTTCTGGTTCATATTCAGGCACAGTAAAAATGTTCATAGTGTAAACAAAAACTCCTCTAATTCCTCTGTAAAACAATATAAAATCAATGGTGACATTTTAATATAAACCAAAATTATGACCTGTTGGCCAATATTAATCAGCGATAACACAAATTGTCTGCATCATGCAAGTTGTGTTCCTATCAAAGGCTTGTCTATGCCAGAGATAGGAAGGAAAATAGAGTGCATATTCCCCCTTCAAAGTGGAACTCTCCTTTAAGGCACATGGGAACATTACATCCTGTTTCCCAGGACTGTACAAACATGGGCCAGATCCTCCGTAGGGGAGTAGCCACCGTGTATCATGCCACCAGTGTAATCTAGGGGTCCTAAAGTGGCTTAACTGGTCCAGGAAGGATCACCTCCCTAATCTTGTAGTGATATAAATTGACATAGGCACTCTTATGCCTCACACATCCCCACCTGCTCTCAGCACTGGAGTGAAAATAGAACATGATCTGTGGAAAGAGGGTATAGCTTGGATGTCCCTCAAGTATGCCAGTTCTTGGGTAAATGTGTGGCTCCCTGTAACTGCTGCAGTTCATCACAGGTTAAAGCAAGCCTCAGACCGCTTCAGAAAGGCACAAAGGGACCAGCGCTACATAGCACACCATCAGGAGTGTGAAAAGTTGAACTTTAAACTACCTTTGTGCACACCACTCTCCTGGGAGTATTCCGCTTCTGAATACCCTTCTGGACATGGTAGATTCTATTGAGCATTTCTTTTTAAGTCTGAGCATATTTCTGTTGTGTTTTACTCAATGCTTGGGAACGCATGACAATGAGTGACACTTTTGCAGAAAGATAACCCTTCATATCATGTGTGTTTGCATTGACTGAGATTTTAGGGTATTTGTTAATCTCAAAATACCAGGGCTCCTGTAAAATATTTGTTTTAAACTCCCCCAAACATTTCTTTTGCCAGTCATCCCACTGCCATTCTGTCCTGTCCTCTATCTGCATTTTGAGTAGAACACTTAAGTATGACAAACTAGGGATGAATTTGCTTAGATATGCTGACATACTCGTGAATCTCTGAAAGACCTCCTTGTTTTGGGATCTGTTTGTACAATTGCCATCTTTCTGCACTCTGATCAAAATCCTTTGTTACTCAGGCTGTGTCATGAGTGACTAATCTGATTCTCCCTGATCAGCATTTTTCCTGTTCGCTTTTTTTCTCTCGCTGCAGACTATAACAGTCTCTCATTGTGGTGTGCTTCATGTTCCCCCGAATCAGCAGATAATGAACAGTCATTTCCTTCAAGTATAAATTCTGAAAGATCTGGGATTCTCAAAGACCCAGTATGGCCATTCTTATGTTCTTATGTAATACTTTGGTACCAAGTCACAGCAGAAGACAAGTCACTTTAACATAGATCTACTAAAAGGGAAGTGGAAACTGCAGAGCGAAACGCTTTCTGTACTTTGGATTGGCCCAAACCCTTGCATCCAAAACTGAAAATACTTTTTGCATTATGAAATGTGGATTCTCAGCTGTTCTTCTGAGGCAATTTGGTGGCTGTATTCAAATCCTTTGGTTCTATAGGAATTCTTAACTAGTTTGGTTTTACTACAATGACTGTACTGTTAATCTAGGCCTTAAAAGTTAGGTCACCATAGTTATGGTGCTCAGGAGGGATGTGATGTGTAGACATGGCCTTAGTCAGTGCTATTTGCATTTGCTCAATAACATCTAATTTTACCACCTGGTTGAGTTCAGCTTTTACTTTCTGTCAGTCTAGTGTGATTTTGCTTAAGGA
Source organism: Lepidochelys olivacea (assembly GCF_965140295.1). Classification (NCBI taxonomy): domain Eukaryota; kingdom Metazoa; phylum Chordata; order Testudines; family Cheloniidae; genus Lepidochelys; species Lepidochelys olivacea. Next base: position 163,480,295 of record NC_140411.1, on the reverse strand, counting down.
GGACAAGGGGAGGAGGGATAGCTCAGTGGTTTGAGCATTGGCCTGCTAAACCCAGGGTTGTGAGTTCAATCCTTGAGGGGGCTTGTCATAAATATAAAAGGAAGGGTAAACCCCTTTAAAATCCCTCCTGGCCAGAGGAAAAATCCTCTCACCTGTAAAGGGTTAAGAAGCTAAAGGTAACCTTGCTGGCACCTGACCAAAATGACCAATAAGGGAGACAAAATACTTTCAAAAGCTGGGAGGAGGGAGAGAAACAAAGGGTCTGTGTCTGTCTGTATGCTGCTTTTGCCAGGGATAGAACAGGAATGGAGTCTTAGAACTTTTAGTAAGTAATCTAGCTAGGTATGTGTTAGATTATGATTTCTTTAAATGGCTGAGAAAGGAACTGTGCTGAATAGAATGACTATTCCTGTCTGTGTGTCTTTTTTGTAACTTAAGGTTTTGCCTAGAGGGATTCTCTATGTTTTGAATCTAATTACCCTGTAAGGTATCTACCATCCTGATTTTACAGAGGGGATTTCTTTACTTCTATTAAAAGTCTTCTTGTAAGAAAACTGAATGCTTTTTCATTGTTCTCAAATCCAAGGGTCTGGGTCTGTGGTCACCTATGCAAATCATAGAATCACAGAATATCAGGGTTGGAAGGGACCTCAGGAGGTCATCTAGTCCAACCCCCTGCTCAAAAGCAGGACCCATCCCCAATTAAATCATCCCAGCCAGGGCTTTGTCAAGCCTGACCTTAAAAACTTCTAAGGAAGGAGATTCCACCACCTCCCTAGGCAACGTATTCCAGTGTTTCACCACCCTCCTAGTGAAAAAGTTTTTCCTAATATCCAACCTAAACCTCCCCCACTGTAACTTGAGACCATTACTCCTTGTCCTGTCCTCTTCCACCACTGAGAATAGTCTAGAACCATCCTCTCTGGAACCACCTCTCAGGTAGTTGAAAGCAGCTATCAAATCCCCCCTCATTCTTCTCTTCCGCAGACTAAACAATCCCAATTCCCTCAGCTTCTCCTCATAAGTCATGTGTTCCACACCCCTAATCATTTTTGTTGCCCTTCACTGGACTCTTTCCAATTTATCCACATCCTTCTTGTAGTGTGGGGCCCAAAACTGGACACAGTACTCCAGATGAGGCCTCACCAATGTCGAATAGAGGGGGACGATCCCGTCCCTCGATCTGCTCGCTATGCCCCTACTTATACATCCCAAAATGCCATTGGCCTTCTTGGCAACAAGGGCACACTGCTGACTCATATCCAGCTTCTCGTCCACTGTCACCCCTAGGTCCTTTTCCGCAGAACTGCTGCCTAGCCATTCGGTCCCTAGTCTGTAGCTGTGCATTGGGTTCTTCCATCCTAAGTGCAGGACCCTGCACTTATCCTTATTGAACCTCATCAGATTTCTTTTGGCCCAATCCTCCAATTTGTCTAGGTCCCTCTGTATCCTATCCCTGCCCTCCAGCATATCTACCACTCCTCCCAGTTTAGTATCATCTGCAAATTTGCTGAGAGTGCAATCCACACCATCCTCTAGATCATTTATGAAGATATTGAACAAAACCGGCCCCAGGACCGACCCCTGGGGCACTCCACTTGACACCGGCTGCCAACTAGACATGGAGCCATTGATCACTACCCATTGAGCCTGACAATCTAGCCAGCTTTCTACCCACCTTATAGTGCATTCATCCAGCCCGTACTTCTTTAACTTGCTGACAAGAATACTGTGGGAGACCGTGTCAAAATCTTTGCTAAAGTCAAGAAACAATACATCCACTGCTTTCCCTTCATCCACAGAACCAGTAATCTCATCATAGAAGGCGATTAGATTAGTCAGGCATGACCTTCCCTTGGTGAATCCATGCTGACTGTTCCTGATCACTTTCCTCTCATGTAAGTGCTTCAGGATTGATTCTTTGAGGACCTGCTCCATGATTTTTCTGGGGACTGAAGTGAGGCTTACTGGCCTGTAGTTCCCAGGATCCTCCTTCTTCCCTTTTTTAAAGATTGGCACTACATTAGCCTTTTTCCAGTCATCCGGGACTTCCCCCGTTCGCCACGAGTTTTCAAAGATAATGGCCAATGGCTCAATTGGTGAGGATTTTTACCAAACCGTTCCCAGGAAGTGGGGTGCAAGGGTTGGGAGGATTTTTGGGGGAAAGATGTGTCCAAACTATGTTTCCCAGTAAACCCAGTTAGAGTTTGGTGGTGGCAGTGGAGATCCAGGGACAAAGGATAAAATTAATTTGTACCTTGGGGAAGTTTTAACCTAAGCTGGTGAAAGTAAGCTTAGGAGGTTTTCATGCAGGTCCCCAAATCTGTATCCTAGAGTTCAGAGTAGGGGAGGAACCTTGACATGGTGGCAGAGTGGTGGGATTAACCTGAAATCATTTTGAGGTCAATTTGAGATTTTTTTGAACTAGAAATACAGATTTTAAAAAGGATTTTTTTTTCCTTTGGGGCTTCTGGAAAGGAGGTTCAACTGAAAGCAGCTAGTTTTTTCTCTGCTTTGGGGCCAGAGCAAAGACAAAAGGGGATTATCTTTGTGAATTGCAGGTTTTCTTTGCCTGGAGGCAGGGTACTTAACTCCTGCAGAGAAATTCACAGTCTTCCAACCCAGAGTTTTTTTTTTTCCTAAAAGTAAACGGGGGGGGGGGGGGCGGTGTTCTACCCATTTGCCTGGAGACAAAAGTGGCAGGGTTTTGTTTTTTTTTTAGGATTTTGATTTTTTTACAAGGAGCACCGGTTTGAAAAGGAATTTTTTTTCATTTAGGCTGCTGGTAAGCAGGTTTCCAAGTAGTTGGAGGTTTTTTGCTTTGATTTGGGACCAGAGCAGAGACAAAGGAAATTGTCTTTTTCTGTAGGCTGACAATCACTATCAGAGAATAGGTATCCTATTCCAGCACAGCAAAATTTTACAGCCAAGTTTTGTTTGTTTATTTCTAAACCTCGGGTGTAAAGTAAGTTAAAAACAGAGAGGTTAGGATGACAGAATCCACGGCTCAACAAAAGCAGGAATTAGCCAGATTTCAGGCTGAGGAAAAACAAAAGGAACATGAAAGACAGATAGAACTCATGCGGCTGGAGAAGGAGGTACAGGAGGCTGCCCACAGGAGGGAAATGGAGGCAAGGAAGCATGTGGAGGAGGAGAAGGAAAAAGAGAGGAAGCATGCACGGGAGATGGAAAAGGTAAAAAGGTAAAAAAGGTAAAAAGGTAAAAAGGTAAAAAAGGTAAAAGGTAAAAAGCAGAATATACCAACAAACCCAAGCAATCCTTCTCCAGGTACCACTTCCCATCCTAGAAAGTTCCCCACCTACAAGGCAGGCGATGATACTGAGGCCTTCTTAGAAAACTTCGAAGGGGCCTGCCTTGGGTACAGCACCTCTACAGACCAATACATGGTAGAGCTGAGGCCGCAGCTCAGTGGACCCTTAGCTGAGGTGGCGGCTGAAATGCCTAAAGAACAGATGAACAAGTATGAACTGTTTAAATCCAAGGCGAGAGTCAGAATGGGGATAACACCCAAGCATTCTCATCAGAGGTTCAGAGCCCTAAGGTGGAAACCAGACGTGTCATTTACCCGACATGCCTACCACATTGTGAAACATTGGGATGCCTGGATATCAGGAGCAAGTGTTGAATCTCCAGTAAATCTGCCCTTCCTAATGCAAATGGAACAATTCTTAGAGGGTGTTCCTGAGGAAATAGAAAGATACATCCTAGATGGGAAGCCCAAAACTGTAATCGAGGCAGGAGAGATTGGAGCCAGATGGGTGGAGGTGGCAGAGAAGAAGAAAACTGGTCGCAGTTGGAGCAGAGACCAGAAGGGACAACCCAAGACCACATCCTATTACCGGGGTCTGCCCAAGGCCCCACCTACCTCCCAAAGAACCTTCCAGACACCTTATCGTCCCACCACCCTGTTGTCCAGCAACCCACCTCGCCCCAGTGACCCGTCAGCTGGACGATGTTTTAAATGTAACGAGCTGGGGCATGTAAAGGCCAACTGCCCCAAGAACCCCAACAGATTAAAGTTCATTGCACCGGAATCACACCAGAGGTCCGCAGGCCCAGATACCTCCCAGATACCCTTGGAGCGGAGGGAAACTGTGAGTGTGGGCGGGAAGAAGGTCACCGCATGGAGGGACACTGGAGCACAAGTGTCAGCTATCCATGCTTCCTTAGTGGACCCCAATTTAATCAACCCAGAGATCCAAGTGACGATTCAACCCTTCAAGTCCAACTCTTTCGATTTGCCTACAGCCAAGTTGCCTGTCCAGTACCAGGGCTGGTCAGGAACGTGGACTTTTGCAGTCTATGATGATTATCCCATCCCCATGCTGTTGGGGGAAGACTTGGCCAATCATGTGAAGTGGGCCAAGAGGGTGGGAATGGTCACCCGCAGCCAGGCTAAACAAGCCGTGAGGCCTAGCTCTGTTCTGGAAACTTCTACCAGGACCCGGTCAGAGGTGATGGAGCCAGACCCCAGGCCAATGTCTGCAACAGCAGTAGTGGATCCAGTCCCAGAGACCCAGATAGAACCAGTCCCAGAACCGGAACCCAGTTAGAGTTTGGTGGTGGCAGTGGAGATCCAGGGACAAAGGATAAAATTAATACCTTGGGGAAGTTTTAACCTAAGTTGGTGAAAGTAAGCTTAGGAGGTTTTCATGCAGGTCCCCACATCTGTACCCTAGAGTTCAGAGTGGGGGAGGAACCTTGACAGGGCCATTTAAGTATCTGGGGCAAAAATTGGGGATTGGTCCTGCTTTGAGCAGGGGGTTGGACTAGATGACCTTTCTGAGGTCCCTTCCAACCCTGATATTCTATGACAAGGGGACCTATATCAATAGGATGTATTAAAGGATCCCAGTCCCTTTATCAAGTCATCAAATGATTTAAGAATACCTTTTTGCATCCTGCTCAGTAGACAAAGTTATACACTCATTTGATCATCTACATTTACAGACTTATCTTCAGCTCAAGCATATATGGATCTTTCTGTTTCATCATTTCAAATTCTATGAGAAGTATTTGTTCTTCTCTATACGTGCCTGTGTGGCACTGCATATGGGCTCATTTTGTTCCCATTAAATGAAGCAAGTTATGTTTGCAATTTGAACATGCGTCAGTCACTAATCGTTTTGTGTAAGTTTGCTGTGATTACATTGCATTTAGCACTAGTATCTATTTTGAGATTTGCTTTCTGTTCATTTATTTCCAGTGTCACAGACCAGTTTGCTGTAGTTCCTTGATCTGTAAATGTATTAAGAGACCCAACAAATAATTTTTTGTGTTGTCATTGTCAGAGATTTGAGCTCCAGCTGTTTATCCAGGATGTATTTTATTTTTATATTGCCTTGCAATATGTGCTAAGCAATATATGAATGAAGCCATTACTATCAGGGGCCCTCAGCATTCAGTTCTTGGTACAATACTATTCAACACTTTCATCAATGATATAGATGATGAGATGAAATCTTTTGCTGGTTAAATTTGCAGGTGACATGAAGATTGATGGGATAGTAAATAAGGAGGAGGACAGGTTACTGTTACAGAGTGATCTGAATTGCCTGGTTAAATTATCACAATCCTACAAAATGTGTTTCAATACAGATGAATGCAAGGTAATACATAATGGGAAGAAAGAAATAAGGCTATGCCTACAGGATGGGAGACTGTCTTGGAAAGCAGAGACTCAGAAAAGGACTTTGGGGGCGTCATTGTAGAACAAACTTAACATAAGCCCTCTGTGCTATGCTGTGACTAAAAGGGCTAAAGCAACCCTTGGACGAAGTAAAAGGAAAATATCAAGTAGAAGTAGGCAAGTGATCTTGCCTCTGTGCGCCGCACACAGCACTGATGAGACTGCTACTAGAGAGCTGTGTCCAGTTCTAGAATACAGAGCCCACACTCCAAGAAGGATGTGGAAATACTGGAGAGAGTTCAAAGGAGGTCCACAAAAATGATCCAGGGGCTGGAAAACAAGCCTTTTGATAGGAGGCTCAAGGAGCTCAGTCTATTCAGTTTTTGACAGAGAAGGTTGAGAGATGACTTGATCAATGTGCCTGGTTGTTTACACATGCAACAGATATCTGACACTGAGGGGCTTTTCAATCTTTCAGACAAAGGCATAACAAGATCCAGTGGCTGTAAGTTTAATTTAGACTAATTCAACCTTGAACTAAGATGGAATTTCTAGCTGTGAGAGTAATTAAACATTGGAACAGCTTAACAGGGGAGGTGGTAGACTCACAGTCTTTTGGGGTCTTTAAAACAAGTTTAGCTATCTTCCTAAAAAATATGTCTTAATCCAGTTTCTGATAACAATTCCATGGCCTGTGTACACCGGACAATCGTAGTGGCCCCTTTTGGCCTTAGAGTCTTTAAATCTATGAATCTATTGCTTTTATTCCATGTGTGACACTGCTCCCCTCATCCTGTATGCCTTTCCATCGTTTATATGCAGTGTTGTTGTAGCCATGTCGGTTCTAGGATATTAGAGAGACAAGGTGGGTGAGGTAATATTTTTTATTGGACCAACTTCTGTGGGTGAGAGAAACAAGCTTTCAAGCTGCACAAAGCTCTTCTTCTGGGAAAGGTACTAAAAATGTCACGGCTAAATACAAGAGCGAACAGATAGTTTAGCCTTAGCTGTATACACCTATTTTAAGGCTCCTGTACACTGCCAGAATGGCATAAAGGGCCTTAGTGTAAATGAGAATCAAGTCCTTGATATTTTGAATCTAAAGTAAAACCAGCCTATAAGTTAAAACAAAACAAGGATTAAAAAATAAAGTGTTAAGTTTAACATATTATCATTTCACACTCGATGCAAACATCTTTGGGGAATTCCATGGTAGAAGTTTGCACATAGCACACAGTTCTTTTTGCATTACCTATGAATAATTGGGAACAGCAGGTACTACAATATTTTCACATTATGTCTAATCAGGGGTTCAGATTAGATTTTTACAAAGCACTGTAAAGCAGTTTATCACACTAGGTTCTACAGGCTTGATTTACGCTTGTGATAGAATGATAAATAATGGAATGGGATGCTCTGGAAAATTTAGACAGCAATAAATGTTGTATCATTTTCAAATCAGATCAGAAACAAATGTGATTTCATTGGGCAGGGTTGAGCACACAATTAAACTGAGCATGCTTTTAATTTTAAACCCAACCATACTGCTGATGCCTTTTGCAAATGTAATGTCTGCTTCCGTTGTTGAAGTAATTCTTTTAAAGTGAGGTGAAAACAAAGGTTTTCTGTGGCACAAGAGGCACCAAATGGAGTATAACGACCAGTCCAATTCAGATTTACTGTATTTTCCCTGCTGAATACAGTTTGTATCTGAAATCAATTTACCTTAAAAATTAAAATGTATACTTTACACAAGGTATAAGAAACATTACCTGTTGCCTCCACCATGCCTTCTAGAATTACAACAATTTCTAGTTCCTCTTTGGGCAACTGGTCTTTGGAAATCTCCCAGAAAGGACTCTGCTGGTTAATTTCATGGCTGATGATCAGTGGTGAAACCAAAAAGAGACGATCATCCCCTGTGTAATAACCTACGTTGATATCTGTCTGGTTGAGTGGTATAAATTCCCCCTCCTTTGTCTGTTTAGATTTGATCAACTTGGCTCGTATTGATGCCTCCACAATGTGTGAATTCCTAAGGTCCCCTACTCGGAACATCAGGCACAGCTTCCCATCCCGCATGGAAATGACTGCGTTGGTAGAAAAGACCAGGGTTTCTGCCCTCTTCTTGGGCTGGGATATTTTCACAAACATGCAACCAACCATGAAAGCATTGACAATAGAACCTAAAACAGACTGAACTAAAAGCAGAATAATTCCCTCGGGACATTTGTCCGTGATGACCCGATAACCATACCCGATGGTGGTTTCTGTTTCTATTGAGAATAAAAAGGCCGAGACAAACCCATTGAGGTTACTGACACATGGGGTCCATGTATTGTCTCCTATATGTTCCATATCACCTCGGATGTAAGCAATTAGCCACCAGATCATTCCAAAGAAGAGCCACGTCACCGTGTAAACCATGACAAAAATCAAAAGGTTGAACCTCCATTTGAGGTCGACTAAGGTAGTGAAGATATCACTCAGATAACGATAAGTCTCTCTCACGTTCCCATGGTGGACGTTGCATTTCCCATCTTTCCTAACATACCTCTGAATTTTTCTCTTGGTACATACTTTGCTTATGTGTTTTGGAAGATCATCTCTAGCTTGTTTGGGCAACTTTGGCTGCTGTATCGTGACAGGGCTCTCCACATCCTGCTCCATTGAGTCTTCTTCAAATACGCTAGCTGCCATTAAAAAAAAGACATTAATATTTATGTGTTTACGGACAATTGAATACGCACACAACTTCCTTCTATATTAGCAGTAGGAAACAAGTATTAATTCACTATCTAATAGAAATAACTTTGAAAGGAAACTTTTTCTTATGTCATGGGCTTCCTATCTATTATTTCAGAGATTTGATCCTGTCTACACCAGTGTTTAAATTCTGCAACAAATATTCAAATAAATGTTTTATCCCCTTTGAAAATGTAATACATCAGTCCTGCTTATAAGCCAAGAATGATCTTCTTGGAGATAGCACTTATATAAATGAAGAAACAGATCTGCTTTGGGGCTTAAGTCACCAATATGAGCAGAGAAAATGAGCAATTTTTAGACTATTTTTTTTACATTGATGCCATTACTAAGGGGAAAAGAATTAAATACATGTAAGTGGTTTTAAAAAACACTTTATTTTCTGCTGTCATTGACCTCAATGGAAGAAAGTTTGGGCCTTAGAATAATATACACCAACAGCAATTCTAACTAATTGCTATACAAAATAGATGTATTTATATTGAGCCTGAGCAGTCTGTTTCCTCCTCTCACTAATGTAAAACACAGTACTTCAGAAGTTGGTGCCATGCTAGTTTACTTGGGTGAGGACCCAAGAATGAGGCTATTAATCGTAGTGCACCTTCCTTTCTATGGATGCGAGCCCCTAGCCACCCTCATATCTGAGTGCCTCCCAAATATTTAAAAAACGGAAACAACAGTAACAATCTCTTTCTCTGTCCCCACTTCCTTCCCACCCTTTTGAGAGAAATAGCTTGATTAGTTTATACAGTTTTTGTTTGTGTGTGAGAATGTGGGGGTGTGAAAAACTTACTGAGGGAAAGCTAAGTCAAATGAACGAGTTTTGCACGTCATTCTGAGCACAGGGAGACCTGTGGTTATTCTTATTTCTTGTAGGAATGCATTTCGAGCTCCTGTGTGAATTACAGCTCCTGCTCTCCCAAACCTCACCCTATTGGCTGATTTTTGTTGTTCCAATAGAATATAGTGGAGGGAGAAGCAGTCTCTCAAGTAGCTAGAAGCAATGCCATAGAAGGCTTTGAATATCAAAACAGAGGCCTTGAACTATGAGATTGGCTCTAGTTCAAAAGGAATTATTTTGGGGCTTGGAAATCTATGAATCTGTGAATTAGGCTCTCTATTCAGATTGCAGAACGCTTAGGTGATTTGTTTTTAGCAACCGGTGTAGCTAAGCAGATGGTTTGCTGAGTTTTGAATCACTTCGAGTTTTTTGGGATGTGTATGGCTTCATTCCTCTGGAGCAGAGTCAGAAGCTCTCTGTAAAATTCTAGGTGCAGGTAAAATACACATGAAAAGAAGATGTCGCAAAAATACAACTGTCTCTCTACCCCATCCAGCTGTCAGCCATGCCCTTGTCTACCCAATTGCCTTTTCTGTGAAATAAAGGCATGAAGGTTGGTAGTAGCATTGAAACCTGCTAGCATTTTTGTGTGTTCATGTTATGGACTCCATCCTGTGTCATTTTCTAATCTTGTTACTATTTCTTTAAAAGAATTTTATTCCAGCTGATTTCAGGGGCAGCATTTACAGCGATGTTCCAACAAGTCAGTTCTGGATGAATTTATCCCAGCTGGTGACAGTGCTGCCTTCTTGGATTACCACTAATGCAGTATAATGAAATAAACACATAAAAAGCGCATTCAAGAAACCTTTTGGGGCTGACTTAAACTAAAGCCAGGAAATTTGGTGTTAAGGCTTTACACTCTATGCTTAACTCACAATTGTGTCTAAGGGAATTTCAGTCCCTGGAATCCATAAAATCAATCCAGTAGCAGCCCCTTGAAATAGCCAGGAGTGGGTTATGAAGCCTCTGGCTTAGAGTTTTAATGTAATGTTAGTTAGACTTGTAATGTCCATGTAATGGTTTATTATATTTAAAATGCTTGAAATATTTTGCTTTCCCATTATAGTTAGACTCTGGCATATGCAAAGAGACACTGTGTAAGCTTTGACAATGCATTTCAGTCTTTGCAGATGGTCTCTGCTGAGTTTTGTTATTCAAGCAAACTTTGTTGCACAACTCCAGTTCCGAGCCTTTCTTGAGCAAAGACTGCAAGTGGCACCAAATAATGTAGTGGAACTAGGAGGAGACAAGCACACTAATTCCACTTGTGGTTTAAGAATAAATTTGAAAGGATGTCTCCAGAGATTGAACTTCCCAGCTACCAGGTACTGCACTCTGTAGCCTACTTTGTAGGTTTATTTTTGCTTTTAAAGCACTTATTAATACTGCTATTACTTTGCATTTATTTGGCATATTTAATTTGAAGCTCACAAAGTGCTTTATGTTAAGTAAGATCCTCCACATTGAGTGATCTGAAGCACAAGAAAGGTTTAGGTCCAGAATTTCCAAGGTGGCCACTGATTTTCTAGTAGAAATGAGCAGTCCTTATGCACCCCAGAGCACAGGGAGTGCAGAGACTTCTAGTGTGAGTGGCCCTCACAGACCTCTCTCTGTTGAGTGGGGGGAAGCCTCTTTCACACCCATAAGGCTACGTAAGAATCATAGAATCATAGAATATCAGGGTTGGAAGGGACCTCAGGAGGTCATCTAGTCCAACCCCCTGCTCAAACGTAGGACCCATACCCAATTAAATCATCCCAGCCAGGGCTTTGTCAAGCCTGACCTTAAAAACTTCTAAGGAAGGAGATTCCACCACCTCCCTAGGCAACGCATTCCAGTGTTTCACCACCCTCCTAGTGAAAAAGTTTTTTCTAATATCCAACCTAAATCTCCCCCACTGCAACTTGAGACCATTACTCCTTGTCCTGTCCTCTTCCACCACTGAGAATAGTCTAGAACCATCCTCTCTGGAACTACCTCTCAGGTAGTTGAAAGCAGCTATCAAATCCCCCCTCATTCTTCTCTTCCACAGACTAAACAATCCCAGTTCCCTCAGCCTCTCCTCATAACTCATGTGTTCCAGACCCCTAATCATTTTTGTTGCCCTTCGCTGGACTCTTTCCAATTTATCCACATCCTTCTTGTAGTGTGGGGCCCAAAACTGGACACAGTACTCCAGATGAGGCCTTACCAATGTCGAATAGAGGGGGACGATCCCGTCCCTCGATCTGCTCGCTATGCCCCTACTTATACATCCCAAAATGCCATTGGCCTTCTTGGCAACAAGGGCACACTGCTGGCTCATATCCAGCTTCTCATCCACTGTCACCCCTAGGTCCTTTTCCGCAGAACTGCTGCCTAGCCATTCGGTCCTGCTCACATTCTGGTTCTTTGCATACAAAAAAACAAACACTTCAAACTCACGTTTATTAACCAAAGACAATCACTAACTTTAATCTAAAACTGTTTCAATAGAACATCTTACAAATAGGTGCTCACAGAGACTTAGATTATGTTGGAGACATCTGCATGGATCTTCAGCCAATTCCCAATGCCAACCTCTCTAGACTGTCAGGCAGTCTCCGAAAAAGTTAAACTCAATACTCCAACCTTTTCACAGCAATTCAAGATACCCAATTAATCCTATTACTCTTTCCACCACCCAAGCAAGTCATAACCAAACGTGTCCTCCTTGTGGCTGTCAGCAACTAGACATGCTCTCAGTCTGGAGTTTAGCTCCAAAGGGAAACACAAGAGCAGCAAGTCCCTAACTAAATGATGCCCGGAATGTGCATCTGTGTGTTGACAGAGATGCCAGGCAAACATCTTTTAAGCACCTGGCAGGATCCCTTGTACATCCCCAGGGCCAGTGAAAAGTCACACATGGGTGGTGCTGTAGCCACAAGACATTTAGTCTAATGATATTTTTACTTGGCATCAAGCCAATTAGCTTATGCTGTTTATCTCATTTCATTCTCTCTGCAGTTATATAATGGTTGTCATAATTCCAGGGACGCAGGAGTGAATGGCTGCTATCTTACTTGAAAGCTATTTTTATTCTTAGTGGTTTTCTTCATGGCAAACATATATAGATAATTAACCCACATGCTGAATAAGTATTTTCTACCTTGGACTGTTTATAGACCAGTCTGCATTAAACATGTGTGAACACGATGGCACAGGTAGCAATACCCTGGCTATTTAGCATATTCTGTTCAATGTAATACTCAGTGGGGCATCCCTTAGATGGTTAAATTTTGTGCCTAGATGCCTGCAGGGTGCTCATGTCACATTCTGTCCAATTACATGAATGTGTAAACATTAATAAGTCCGCTTACTGGTTCAGTCCTATTTAATCATAGCAGTACCTAGCGATGCGCATTTGTTCTTGTCTCTATTACTGTGAACTCAAAAAGGAACCCTCTAATGGCTTCACAAACAAAGCGATCTGTATAGTCCTGGATAACGGGAATATGATACTACTGATGAACTATTGTATGGGAAACCAAAAGTATAGCTCTGTCATTAGCTTCAGGGCTGCAGGTGAACAAAAATTAATAACGATACCTTAAGTGTTGTTGTTAGTGGTGGCAATAGTACTTATTTGTATTGTGGTAACTCGTGGTAACTCCTGGGAGCCCCAGTCATGGACCCAAACTCCATTGTGCTAGGGGCTGCCAAACAGAAGAAAAAGACAATCTTTGCTCCATAGGGCTTATATCTCTCTAAATGAAATACTCATATCAATGTGACTGTAGAGCAGTGTGAATGTATATTACATTGGAGGTGACAATATACAAAATTATTAAGTGGTTTTGCTAAGGTCAGTATGAATTATAACTAAGGCTACGATTTTATCCCGGAGGTTGTGAAATCTGTGACTTCCAGTGATCTTTCGTGACTGTAGCCCACAGCGGCCAGGAGCTGCAGGGTCCCCCATGGTGGCCAGGAGCCACGGGGAGCTCCAAGCTGTGGAGGGCGATGGGGGTAACCCGCAGCTCCTGGCTGCCACAGGTGGCAGGGTCCCACAGAGCTCTGAGCTGTGGGCAGCAGGCGTCCCTCGCAGCTCCAAGCCGCGGGTGGTGGGGGACCCCAGAGCTCCGAGCAGGGACCTTGAAGCTGCTCAGCCACTGTGGGCGGTGTGGGGACCCTGTAGCTGAACTGCCCATTTTGTCATAGATATTTTTAGTAAAGTCATGGATAGGTCACTGGCTTCCGTGAATTTTTCTTTGTTGCCTGTGACCTGTTTGTGACTTTTACTAAAAATATTCATGACAAAATCTTAGCCTTAATTACAACCTTTACCATTTGCAACAGAACTCTGGTATAAATAGAGCCGCATGAATGTTCCCTAGTGAAAGCGGCAAAGAGTCCTATGGCACCTTGCTGCTTTTACAGATCCAGACTAACACGGCTACCCCTCTGATACTTGTTCCCTAGTGAATAACTTATGAGATGAATTAAGCCTCTTTATGGGTCTGTGAATTGTTTGTGTACAATTTACTATCTCGTCCAATTTATTAGTAATTGAAAGTTATTCACCTAGTTTCAAAGAAGATTATTCTCAAGTAGTTCATTGCAGGTATTTAAAATTAATGCAGCATTAGTTAGTTTTGATTATAGTTTGACTTAATTTACGTGGTATTCCTCTCCTTTCCTGGTTGGATGTGTGTAATCTTTAGAATTAAGTTTATGGTGCAGATGCTTACATTATAAACTGCAATCTTGCTTTTTGTTAATATTCTCTAATATTCACTTTAACTTTGCTGTTTTCCTCATTGTTCCTGCCAATAAACTCCTTTACTAGAATATTTGTGGAATTGGAACAAAAAGTGACATGAAAACAATAACTTTTTGATTTGAGTGGATATTTATAAGGATACATTTGGGCAATATGATATTTAAGCCTTCTATCTGAATAATCTCTATAGCCCAGTGGTGCCCAAACTTTTCCTGCTGCGCCCTTGCCTCCCCCCCCCCACAGTTATGGAATCTGTCTGCGCCCCTCCTCCCTTGCTGCACAGTTGACTCAGCAGAGCAGCTTGGGATGAAGGCGGAGCTGGGCTGGAGGCGGAGTATGGGGTGGAGCTGGGCTGGGGGCAGAGCTGGCCTGCCGGCAAAGCAGGGCTGGGTGGTGCTCCCTCCTTGCCCCCCATGGGGGCTGGCCTGGGACCTGCCACGCGTCCCCCAAACATTCCTCTGTGCCCCCCTAAGGGGGTGTGCCCCACAGTTTCTGGACCACTGCTATAGCCAAACTGAGTGAATGAGGTGGACATCAGTTACTTAATATGCCACTCCAGTTTGTTTCCAGTAACATAGTTTATTACATTATTTCTGATGCCTTCTCCCTATGAATTTGTTAAGCAAACATTATATCTGGCTCTCCAGGAATCCAGCTGTTCCCCATTGCTGTGGTGAGATTGTCGGCCCCTCTAGATCAGGAGAGGACTGTTCAGCTGCATAGTGCAAACAGATGCCTGCTCTGTCAGAGCTCCTGCTCTGCTGAGTCTTTGCTGCTCTTTCTCCGCCCATGCTCCAGACCCAGGCTGGACAGCGAGCCACACAAAGCGTTGCCTTTGGTTTTGATGAGGACAGTCACAGGGGCTTTGAAATGCCTTGCCAGGTTTCCCTGGCTTGGTTTAGGCGCTGTCTCAGCTCTGTAAAATCTCAGCTTCGCTGAGCCCTGGGCTCACACTAGCAGATATTTTCAGAATGGGGAGAGATATGCTTGCACGGTGAACTAGACTTTTATTTATACTTGTGATGAGCAAACCTCTAAAGAGTCAGTTAGATAAGGAAACCTGCCCCTCAAATCTGTACCTTCACACACATTATTCTAACATCTTAAATAAGGATTAGTGCCTCAATTCAGCAGGGTAGCTAAGCCCATGAGTAGTCCCATTGAAATCCATGGCACTACTCACATGCTTAAAGATAGTCACGTACATCAATACTGTGCTGAAACAGAGACGAGGGCAGGATGGCTCTTGGTGGACAAGGTTGACTGTTATTGTTCCTCTGAGCAAGATCAATAGGCACACCTATCTCCAACTACCTAGCACTTGCTATTGCTGACAGGGCACATTCTCCCAGGCTTGCGGTGCATCCTCATTCCCTGTACAATAGACACTCCCTAGACAATTGCACATGCATTCCCTGTCACATTTTACCCATTCAGCTGCAAAACTGTATGGAGGGCCAGGTAGGGAAGGCTGTGCCTCCCCAAACAGCCTGGCCCCTGCCCCCTATCTGCCCCCTCCCACTTCCTGCCCCCTGACTGCCCCCCTCAGAATCCCTGACCCATCCAAGCCCCCTGCTCCTTGTCCCCTGACTGCCCCAACCCTATCCACACCCCTGACAGCCCCCCCAGGACCCCACCCCCTATCCAACCCCCCGTTTCCTGTCCCCTGACTTCCCTCCCCCGAATCCCCAACCCATCCAACCGCCCCCTGCTACCCTTCCCCTGACTGCCACTCCGGGACCCCCCGTTCCCCACCCCCTTACCATGCCGGAGCAGGCCATGCCGCCGGGCTGCCCAGCCGGAGCGGCGGGACAGAGCCCTGGCAGTCCAGCACGGCACGCTCAGGCTGGCGGGGGAGGAGGGACAGCAGGGGAGCGGCTGTGATCTAGCCTCCCCAGCCGGAGCTCAGGGGCCAGGCAGGACGGTCCCGTGGGCCGTAGTTCGCCCACCTCTGAGTTACGGGTTACTGATGATGCACGGAAGTGGACTGCAGCTGATAGTTTACAAATGGTGGTCCCTCGTGGAAATCTACAAAAGAGATGCATAATCCAGAGTGTTGGCCAGCGTTCCAGGCTGGCATTAAAATCAGAGGGATAGGTAAGTGCATGGCTGTTCACAGAGATGCAGGAGCAATGCCCCACCATGTACAAGAGAATTAAATCCTTTGGGCATGAAAAGGGGGGGTTCCAGCCATCCCTCTTCCCTCTGAAAGATCAGTAGGTGGCAAGTTTAACACAGAAGGAGGCAAGGATCAGCAGCAGGGAGGGTCTGAACACCATCAGATCAGACTAGCTACACAGTCATTCTAAGTACCACTGTATAGAAAAAGAGAGAGAAGGAAAAGAGGAGAAAACGGTCTCCTCCCACCCAGCTGTTCTGAGAAGTAGTGGGCCAGACTCAGACGCAGAATGAGTGGGTATAGGCTCCTTTGACTTTATGGGACCTGTACCCATGTATCCCAGGTCTGAGTTTGTCTGCAATAAATACAAATTCATTGGTTTGATTTCTCTACACCCTAATGAGAAACAAACCTTGCCACACTGTGGTTGTTTACAAACAGGTAACATACAGTCTGATCTGTGGGTACCTTGGTAGGGGTAAGTCTGGGACAAGTATGTGCTATCTCTGTGCAGAGAGGCCCATATGTATGGGTGCTTGTTAGACCCAGGTACAGTTCTGGGGGCAGTTATATAACTCTTCCTGCTCTGTGACAGAGATTAACTTTCAGAAAAGTTTTCCTATGTTTTCTGTCATCAGTCCAATTCTGTTGTAACTGACCATCATATCCTCCTCAGATCTAGCCGTCTTTTTGAGAAGACAGCCAAGATACAGAGGATGCATTTTTACCCTCGAGAGATTAGTCTCTATATTGCAGCAGCTCCCAGCAATGGTGCAGCCACACCAGTGCTAAGCCACTAGTGTAGATGCAGCTTAGGTTTCTCCCATTAAAAATATCCTCCCTATACCAGAGCTTGCACCTTCTCTTCCCCTTGTGAAGCTGCACCACTGCTGGAAATTGCTGTAATGTTTCACAATGAAAACAATGCCTTAGTAGCAATAGCTTCAAATGTTGGCCAAATGCTTTACCTCTGATACTTTAACGTAAAGTATATGTCTCCCAGCGTAGCTGAAGAGCGGCAGCATTACTCACATGGCCTGTGAGATTTCCTTTGTAGCTATCTGACTCCTGATATTTTTCTCAGAGGACCTTTGTTTACTCTCAGTTTCCACTGGCCTGTTGGTAAGGGTTGGTTAATATTGCATAAGATGTACTAGTAGGAGGTGACTGGGCTCTGCTGACTTGTTGTGGGGTGTAGTTGGAAAAGGAGAGAGTCAGCGTACAAGAAATACCCATGTCTGAACGTCATCAGTTAAAGACTGCTTATGGTTATATGCCTCATTTTGTGGCTCTGTTTACTATTAGCCCAGAAATGATTGTTCCTGAAGTGAGAGACTAACAGTGTAGATGTCTTGATTTTCTCAATAGCTGCTAGTTTTCTGTCAGTGGTCAAATGCCCAAGCAGCATTATGACATATGGCAGGGCCTGGCTGAGTTCTGGATTTTCCACTCATTTTCTCAGTTAGTTTTCAACAGATGGAAGAATGGAATAACTTGACGTAGGAATGCTTTCTGAGATCTCTGCTCTCTGGTGCCAGTCATAAAGAGCTTGTAGATCAATAAGAACTACTTCAGCAATGGAGAATAGTGTATGTTATTGGCCTGATGTCACTGTGAAAAAGGGGTAGAATGATTGCTATTTTCTGATCAATGACGCAAGAGCGAACATCATGTAACAGGAAGAATTTGGTGCAGGTATTGAAAATAGTTGATTTTTTACAATTTGAGGTATTTGGATTGGATGCAAATCACCCCGTATGTGTCTGTTCCCTGATTGGAATCAGAAGTCTGATGTGAATACTGACAACAATGAATTTAAAACTTGGATATTCTGCAACATTTGGCTGTTTTGGTGAAGCTTTCTGCTGTAAAATCATGCACGAGAACATTCATAGGAAGTGAATGCTAAAGGCACATGGATGCAGTTGAAGTGAATTTGTTTAAAATTCAAATGAAAATCAGCGAATAACTTTTTTCAGTATTTGCCCAACTCTAGTTATTACAATTTTCTGTAACAAAGAGCTGCATGTAAGACGCTATTCACTAATCCAGATATTTCAGCTGCTTCTGAAAGGTGTTGAAAGTAATGTTGAACCCCCATTTTACTTAGTATTGCATAGAGCTGTGCCAAAAACTTATTTTTGGTTCACTAGCCGTTCTGAAAAATGAAATTAATTTCATATCGAGCTGAACATTTTTCAAAATTTTCAGCAAATCGAAAAAAAAAAAAGAAAGAAAGAAAACATTTTCTTCACCCAAAATGAAATGTTTCATTTTGAGCTTTTTCTTAATTTTTGTTTTAAATTAAATACAATTGAAGGACATTTTGAAACATCAAGTTGTTTTAAACCAAAAAATCGAAATGTTTAGAAAATGTCAAAATGAAACATTTTGATTTTTTTCAGATTTTTTTTTTTAACCAATGCAATTCGGCAAAATGGACATGCAATCATTGAATGTTTTGGTTGACACAAATCTGAATTTTTGGCTGAGAAAATGTCCAAAATTTTTTACCCAGCTCTAGTATTGCGTGTGCTACTTCCAGTGCCTCTGCTTAGTAGCATTGGTAATGACCACAGAGCGCTGCTATCAGGTTCTGAAAAAGGATTGTACGTAAGAACTTCTACTCTCTCAGATTAAAATAATTATTTGGATGCATGTGCATAGATCAGTGGTAAAAGATATGACCTTTCCCTTTGCTTCTGGAAATGTGCGCTGCTTTGATCAATAAATATAAGGCATAGAAATATGGGAAAAGAATATTCACCTTTGGAAGGAATAGCTTGGCTCAATCAATATGCTATACCAGTCCTTTGAAGCTAATATCTTATACAGTGGAATATACCTGCAGATGAAGGACAAGAATTTCTATTACTTTTCAAGAGACATGGGCTGGAGATACAAAATATAGATCTAGATTTGAGCTCTTCAGTTTGGGGATCATGAATTTGGGAAGACTGTGAACATTTAACTTTCTTCTGAAAAGTACATAGCTGTGATCTATGCAGAATGGAATTTTTTGTTCAGGGGTGTGCTGACTTATGCATATTCCTACAATTCTCATCCTTGGTATTGCCAACTTTTATGATTTAGTGTGAGTTTTGTGGTTTTGCTGTTTTTCCTGAAGCCCCAGCTCCTGGAGTCAGTGAATTACATGGGAATCTCAGATTTCAGTTTTTTAAAGTGAGTTTCCAGAGATTGCAGAGAAAACCTTGAAAATGTGAACCTTATATGCTCAAAAAGAAGACAAATAAAAAGAAGCCCAACGTTGTTTTTTAAAAATCTCTTGATTTCTTTTGGAGGGCTAATGATTTTTGAATGCTTATGTTTGGTAATACTACAACCTCATTGTTCAGAGGGTCTCTCACACTTGTCTCTTCTTCCTCTCCATCGCTGTCACTAATGGTATGGCTATACTGTGGAGACTATACCAGCATAGCAAGGTATACCAGCATAACCCCATAGTATAGATGCAGCCTACACTGACAGGAGGGGTTTTTCTGTCAGTGTAGGAACACCACCTCTGTGAATGAAGTTAGCTGCATCAACAGAAAAATGCTTCCATTGACACAGCTGCTTCTACACTGGTGTCGGCACAGCCATCTCAGTCAGGGTGTGTTATTTTCACACACCTGACCAACGTAGCTATGTCGACTAACTTTCACGGGTAGACCAAGCCTAAGTTTGTTGGGCTTTTTCTTTTGCCTAACTGCTGCAGAATATTTGTGAAATTGCAGAAGGGTCCACTACTCTCTCAGTTTGGGGATGAGAAAAGAAAAAAAGGCGAAACACAGCCAGAGCTTTTGTTTTTAACTGATCCTGTTGCTTTCTTGTCTGATAACTTCTTCCCAATCTGCTACAGATTGCAATGGTTTATGCTCCTAGTCTTCAGGTTTTACAGGTGGCCAGAAACTTCTGCCTTCCACTATCCTCAATGGAGAACAAGGGAGATTTTCATGTTGTGTTCTTGTTCTCTTGAGAATGAAAATCATTAGAATCTGACAGTGACATCTTCCTAGACTGGGAGGAAAAAGAGTTTGTGAATTCTGCTGTTGAATCTCATGATGTTGATTTACCAGTGCAGGTGTATTTACCAATATTATCTAACTATCTTATGTAAATAAGAGTCTTTCCTTTGATTTGCTTCAAAGTTCAGTGGCTTTGCTCAGAAAAATAAAACTAACAAGCCACAGTGAGCTGTGATTTATAGTTTATTATTATTATTCTTATAGTAGTAGAACCAAGGGGCCTCAATCAGGATTAGAGCCTGCTTGTGCTAGGAGCTACAAACCTATGTAAGAGCGTAGGGTCCAACGGATTGTTGCCCTGCACTTTGTGTAGTCACACCAATGGAAAGTGGTTGCAAAATGTTACCGCTCTGATTGAGTAGTGTTTTACATCCATTTTGCATTCATCTTGTGCTAGTGTAAATGACTGTATATGGTGCAGACAAAGACTGACCCAAATAGACAGGACAGATAAAGTGTGAGGAACAGGAATGCAACAGATAAGCAGACTGACCAGAATGGGGGGTGGTTAGTAAATGTCATGCTAGTTACATTTTTTGTGGGGGTGAAGGGGGTCTGGTGCCAGTTCATGTGAAGGCCCCAGGCCTCACTGAACACTGACAAATGCATAGCTGGAAACCAGTCTGTCTCACCTGTATGTTAGTATTGCTAAGATAGATATTAGAGTTGTAAGAATGTGTTTGGTGTTTAGACCTTAGGAGTAGCTTGTAGGATGCTGCATGCATTATTAGTCTCACTTATTGGTACCCCATGTTATAAAACAATAGCAAATGTTTTCATTTCATTGGCACTGTGTAACTCATCAAACAGGAAAGAAGCCTTCTATAATGTAAATGCTGGCTTCCTACGGAAGACATTTGGTCCTGCCCAAAGAGAAGGCCTTTGAAATCAAATGAGCTACTTTGACACCGGGATACCGGGAGGAAGCACAGGCAGGAATGTCTGTGAGGGGAGGGCTCCTGCCTCATACTGGCAATGAGGGGCGATCAACAGGTTATCTCAAGTGCTTATATACAAATGCACAAAGCCTTGGAAACAAGCAGGGAGAACTGGAGGTCCTGGTGATGTCAAGGAACTATGACGTGATCGGAATAACAGAGACTTGGTGGGATAACTCACATGACTGGAGTACTGTCATGGATGGTTATAAACTGTTCAGGAAGGACAGGCAGGGCAGAAAAGGTGGGGGAGTAGCCCTGTATGTAAGGGAGCAATATGACTGCTCAGAGCTCCGGTACGAAACTGCAGAAAAACCTGAGTGTCTCTGGATTAAGTTTAGAAGTGTGTGCAACAAGAGTGATGTAGTGGTGGGAGTCTGCTATAGACCACCGGACCAGGGGGATGAGGTGGATGAGGCTTTCTTCTGGCAGCTCACGGAAGCTACTAGATCGCATGCCCTGATTCTCATGGGTGACTTTAATTTTCCTGATATCTGCTGGGAGAGCAATACAGCGGTGCATAGACAATCCAGGAAGTTTTTGGAAAGCGTAGGGGACAATTTCCTGGCGCAAGTGCTAGAGGAGCCAACTAGGGGGGGCGCTTTTCTTGACCTGCTGCTCACAAACCGGGTAGAATTAGTGGGGGAAGCAAAAGTGGATGGGAATCTGGGAGGCAGTGACCATGAGTTGGTTGAGTTCAGGATCCTGACGCAGGGAAGAAAGGTAAGCAGCAGGATACGGACCCTGGACTTCAGGAAAGCAGACTTCGACTCCCTCAGGGAATGGATGGCCAGGATCCCCTGGGGGACTAACTTGAAGGGGAAAGGAGTCCAGGAGAGCTGGCTGTATTTCAAGGAATCCCTGTTGAGGTTACAGGGACAAACCATCCCGATGAGTCGAAAGAATAGTAAATATGGCAGGCGACCAGCTTGGCTTAATGGTGAAATCCTAGCGGATCTTAAACATAAAAAAGAAGCTTACAAGAAGTGGAAGGTTGGACATATGACCAGGGAAGAGTATAAAAATATTGCTCGGGCATGTAGGAATGTTATCAGGAGGGCCAAATCGCACCTGGAGCTGCAGCTAGCCAGAGATGTCAAGAGTAACAAGAAGGGTTTCTTCAGGTATGTTGGCAACAAGAAGAAAGCCAAGGAATGTATGGGCCCCTTACTGAATGAGGGAGGCAACCTAGTGACAGAGGATGTGGAAAAAGCTAATGTACTCAATGCTTTTTTTGCCTCTGTTTTCACTAACAAGGTCAGCTCCCAGACTGCTGCGCTGGGCATCACAAAATGCGGAAGAGATGGCCAGCCCTCTGTGGAGATAGAGGCGGTTAGGGACTATTTAGAAAAGCTGGACGTGCACAAGTCCATGGGGCCGGACGAGTTGCATCCGAGAGTGCTGAAGGAATTGGCGGCTGTGATTGCAGAGCCACTGGCCATTATCTTTGAAAACTCGTGGCGAACCGGGGAAGTCCCGGATGACTGGAAAAAGGCTAATGTAGTGCCAATCTTTAAAAAAGGGAAGAAGGAAGATCCTGGGAACTACAGGCCAGTCAGCCTCACCTCAATCCCTGGAAAAATCATGGAGCAGGTCCTCAAAGAATCAATCCTGAAGCACTTGCATGAAAGGAAAGTGATCAGGAACAGCCAGCATGGATTCACCAAGGGAAGGTCATGCCTGACTAATCTAATCGCCTTTTACGATGAGATTACTGGTTCTGTGGATGAAGGGAAAGCAGTGGATGTATTGTTTCTTGACTTTAGCAAAGCTTTTGACACGGTCTCCCATAGTATTCTTGTCAGCAAGTTAAGGAAGTACGGGCTGGATGAATGCACTATAAGGTGGGTAGAAAGCTGGCTAGATTGTCGGGCTCAACGGGTAGTGATCAATGGCTCCATGTCTAGTTGGCAGCCGGTATCAAGTGGAGTGCCCCAAGGGTCGGTCCTGGGGCCGGTTTTATTCAATATCTTCATAAATGATCTGGAGGATGGTGTGGATTGCACTCTCAGCAAATTTGCGGATGATACTAAACTGGGAGGAGTGGTAGATACGCTGGAGGGGAGGGATAGGATACAGAAGGACCTAGACCAATTGGAAGATTGGGCCAAAAGGAATCTGATGAGGTTCAATAAGGACAAGTGCAGGGTCCTGCACTTAGGACGGAAGAACCCAATGCACAGCTACAGACTAGGGACCGAATGGCTAGGCAGCAGTTCTGCGGAAAAGGACCTAGGGGTGACAGTGGACGAGAAGCTGGATATGAGTCAGCAGTGTGCCCTTGTTGCCAAGAAGGCCAATGGCATTTTGGGATGTATAAGTAGGGGCATAGCGAGCAGATCGAGGGACGTGATCGTTCCCCTCTATTCGACATTGGTGAGGCCTCATCTGGAGTACTGTGTCCAGTTTTGGGCCCCACACTTCAAGAAGGATGTGGATAAATTGGAGAGAGTCCAGCGAAGGGCAACAAAAATGATTAGGGGACTGGAACACATGAGTTATGAGGAGAGGCTGAGGGAGCTGGGATTGTTTAGTCTGCAGAAGAGAAGAATGAGGGGGGATTTGATAGCTGCTTTCAACTACCTGAAAGGGGGTTCCAAAGAGGATGGCTCTAGACTGTTCTCAATGGTAGCAGATGACAGAACGAGGAGTAATGGTCTCAAGTTGCAGTGGGGGAGGTTTAGATTGGATATTAGGAAAAACTTTTTCACTAAGAGGGTGGTGAAACACTGGAATGCGTTACCTAGGGAGGTGGTAGAATCTCCTTCCTTAGAGGGTTTTAAGGTCAGGCTTGACAAAGCCCTGGCTGGGATGATTTAACTGGGAATTGGTCCTGCTTTGAGCAGGGGGTTGGACTAGATGACCTTCTGGGGTCCCTTCCAACCCTGATATTCTATGATTCTGTGATTCTATGACACATCAAGGGTATATCAACACTGCAATGTAAGCCCAGGGTTAGTGGGACATGAATCAGCTGACCTGTGTTAAGGAACCCTGGGCGTGAGCATCTATGTTATATTTTAACCCTATGTGAAGACTTTTCTAGCCCTTGCTTGAATCTAGGGCTCTGGTGTCCACACTGCAAAGTAACCATATCTCACAGTTCCTAGTGCCCCCTGCCTGAAATATGGCTTCTCTAGCCTTAGGACCATGGTAGGAAAATTTTACTGCCCGCCCTGCACGTTACCAGGAAGAAGCTCACTTTGTAAAAGGCTTGATTGGGTCGCTCTCCTTTGCAAACCCAGGCTCTCTGATAGTTTGCTTGCAATTCAGTGATCAGAAGTTAATGGGTTAATGCTGATCTGAGTTGCTGCCATTTGCAAAAGTGGGGGGATGGCTTCCATTTTCAATGGAGTGGATTACAGTTTGTTGGGATAGAAAGGACTAAGGAAATTGTCCCATGGAATTGTGGGATACTTCTGTCTGACTTCCGGGACCTGAGTCAAGCAGGGCTGTGTCTACACTGCAGAGCAATAGGACTCGGACCCTGGGTCCTGGCGTAACTCGAGCTCAGACTTTCCAGACCAGCAGGGTTCTGGGACCGTGGGTCCAAGCCCTGGGTTAGCACAATTGCAGTGTAGGTGCAAGGGGGGTTAGGCTTCAGCCCAGGTTCAAGCACGGGCTTATGTTGCAGTGTCGACATACCCCAAAAGAACAAAGACATTGTTAATTGCACTCTTCATTCTCTCCAGGAAGAGGAAACCTGTGCATGAACTCATCCCATCAGCTTGGGCTCTGGGGGAGAAGGGGATAAAAATCCCTGAAAAGGAGAAACTTGATTATTTTTGCTGCTTGGACTCTGAAGGGGCAAGAATCACCAAGCATAAGCAAACACCCCCCCACCCTGCTGTTTTGCCTGGGTTAGTCCTAAAGACATATGGAGTTTGCTTATTATAGAAGTTTCTATCCTCTTTCGGAACTTAAGAGTGTAACCCATTTGTGTGTGTAAGTTTATCTTCCTTAATCTTATAAATAACTCTCTTATTTCTTTTTCCTACTTAATAAAGCTTTAGTTAGTTGGTTACAGCAGTGGATCTCAAGCTTTCCAGACTACTGCACCCCTTTCAGGAGGCTGATTTGTCTTGCAGACCCCCAAGTTTCACTTCACTTAAAAACTCCTTGCTTACAAAATCAGATATAACAATACAAAAGAGTCACAGCACACTATTACTGAAAAGTGCTTACTTTCTCATTTTTACCATATTTTTATAAAATAAATCAATTGGAATATAAATACTGTACTTACATTTCAGTGTATAGTATATAGAGCAGCATAAACAAGTCATTGTCTGTATGAAATTTTAGTTTGTATTGACTTCTATAGTGCTTTTTATGTAGCCTGTTGTAAAACTAGGCAAATAGCTAGATGAGTTGACATGCCCCCTGGAAGATCTCTGCGTACCCCCAGGGGTACGTGCACTCCTGGTTGAGAACCACTGTGTTACAGGATTGGCTACAAGTGTTGTCTTTGGTTTGAGATCTGAGTACAATTGATCTGAGGTAAGTGATGGGTCCTTTGGGACTGGGAGTAACCTGAATATTGTTGTGATTACTGGTATAAGGGACCATATATCACAGAAGTAAGCTTACCTGGAGTGGTAAGATAGATTGGAGTACCCAAGGGGACTTGTTACTTGGTTAGTGAAAAATAATTATAGACTATATAACCAATGTGGGGTTTGTCCCTTATTTCCTGACAGGCTGCCCTGAGGTTGGCAATCACATTCATGAGCCACCCAGGACAGCATGACAGGGAGTATTTAAATGTTTTTAGTTATGTCTTATAAGATCCTCTGTGTGCACCTGGCAGTATGCATGCCCCCAGGAGAGCTGGGTGAATTTTTTCAGACTGCACCATTTTTTGCTGAAAAATGCAGATTTGAGTTCACCAAAATATTTTGTGAATTTGCAGAATAGCTTCAACAGAAAAGCTCCCTCTACAATACTGAAAAAATGAAATATTTTGTTCTGACATTTTTGAAACACATTTCAGTTTTTTCAATCTGAAATAACTTTTCGTTGATGATTTTACCTCAATACCATTTAAATTTTTTTTTAAAAAAACCCATTCCTCTGAAACAAAATGTTTAGTTTTGGGTGGAATGAATATTTTGTTTGACACAAAAACCAATTTTTTTCAACTTTTTTGGTTAATCAAAAAACTAATTTTCATTTTGGGTTGACCCTGAAGAAACCAAAAAATCGATTATTTGCACTGCTCTGAAAGTGAGCAGCAGCTCTGTGTGACTTCCAGCACTGCAGTTGTTGGATTTCTGCAGTTCCTTAATAGAATACAAAAAAGGCCAATGCATTTTGCTGATTAGCTGGGAAGGGAATAAAGGCAGTTGCACCATATCTGTGTGAGACCGTAAGTGGCAGCTTGTTTAACACAGTCACTGACACCGAAATTGTCAACCACCTGCCTCAGAACATTACAGCACAAATAACGCTGGTTGTCTTGG
Source organism: Lepidochelys olivacea (assembly GCF_965140295.1). Classification (NCBI taxonomy): domain Eukaryota; kingdom Metazoa; phylum Chordata; order Testudines; family Cheloniidae; genus Lepidochelys; species Lepidochelys olivacea. The sequence continues at coordinate 163,453,747 of NC_140411.1, read as the reverse complement.
GGAGCTGCTGTGATGTTTTTCATTCTGTTGGCTTCTTCCCCTTATGGAAGGTGTTCAGACAGACTAATCTTTCTCTTTCATCCCTCCCTTTCTGAATTTTGAACAAAATCCTGTTTGTAATTGGGGCTGCGTTTGCTCTTTTTTAGGCTAAATAATTAGACCATCAGTAACCCTATCTCCTTTCCTCTCCCAAAAAACATTTAGTCACAAAGACCAGCTCCCAACCTCCCTTTTCCATTCCCAGCAATTTACAGGCTGAAAAGAAAACATAACTGAAAATGATGCTTGAAATGAGGGTCACAAGGTTTTAAGCACCTCATCATTTTGGCTGGGTTGCTATTTTGTTTTGGACTATGGTATTTTGGTGTCCTGATGCCAGGAAGTACAGAAATGCTCAACATTGAAAAATATGACTTAGCTCTTACGTAGCACGTTTCATTATCCAAGAGCTTTTCAGACATTAACTAATTATTCCCCCTACTGTCCCTGTGAAGTAGGTAGATAAAAGTTATCCTGATGATTATTTTTCCCACTTTATAGATAGAGAAGTGGAGGCAAAAAGTGAGGGCCTATTTCAACATGATGCTGTGCATAGACACTGACTCCGTGGATGCTCCAGGGCTGGAGCACCCATGGGGAAAAAAATAGTGAGTGCTCAGCACCCACTGGCAGCCTCACTGATCAGCTCCTCCCCTGCTTTCCCCCAGGCAGGGCCCACTAGTGGGTGGGAGATGCTATCAGCTCCCCGTCCTTCCTGCCAGCACCTCCTGCCTGCAACGATCAGCTGTTCAGCAGCATGCAGGAGGCACTGGGGAGAGGGGAAGGAGCGAGCGCAAGAAGAGGCAGGGCGGGGGGAGGAGCAGGGGCAAGAACAGGTGGGGCAGAGGTGGAGGCTTGGGGGAAGGAGTGGAATGGGGGTGGGGTCTGGGGCTGAGCGGGGCTTGAGCAACCCCTGGGGAAATCCCAAAGTCAGTGCCTCTGCTGTGCCCTCTCAATTCCTGGCATCAAGCAACATTCTGGCTTAGGCTCTCAGGGTATGTGTACCCAGTAAAGAAAAACCCATGGCTGGCCTGTGCCGACTGACTCGGGCTTGCAGGGCCGTTCCGTTGCTGTGTAGCTGTTCAGACTCAGGCTGGCGCCCAAGCTCTGGGACCCTTCCACCTCGCAGGATCCTAGAGCTCAGGCTCCAGACGAAGACTGAAAGTCTATACAGCAACGGACTACACAGTCTACACAGCAACAGCCCAGCAGAGGGAGGGCATGTCTACGCAGCAAAGAAAAACCCATGGCTGGCCTCTGCCAGCCAATGCGGGCTCATGGGGCTGGCACAGGCCAGCGGTGGGTTTTTCTTTGCTGTGTAGACATGCCCTCTGCAGGCCTTGCATCAGGACTTCAGAGCACTGCTCCCCAAACTTGTTCCTCCATTTGTGCAGGGAAAGCCCCTGGTGGGCCGGGTCGGCTTGTTTACCTGCCACGTCCGCAGGTTCGTCCGATCGCGGCTCCCACTGGCCGCGGTTCGCTGCTCCAGGCCAATGGGAGCTGCTGGAAGTGGCGGCCAGTACGTCCCTCGGCCTGCGCTGCTTCCCGCAGCCCCCAGTGGCCTGGAGCAGCGAACCGTGGCCAGTGGGAGCCGTGATCGGACGAACCTGTGGACGTGGCAGGCAAACAAACTGGCCCGGCCCACCAGATGCTTTCCCTGCACAAGCGGTGGAATAACTTTGGGAACCACTGCTTCAGAGTTTGTTTAGACTACAGTTTGTGGCCTTGTCTACATAAGAAAGTTGCACTCTAAAGGTATGAGTTTTTTCAACTGATTAAGTTAAACTAGTCCAAAAAGCTATATAGACAAACTGTTTAATCCACGCTTTTTCTAGCTTAGTTTATAAAGGATTAGAAATCAATTTAAACTAAACCACTGTTACTGAAATAAGAGTCTCCACACAAGACTTTGTACTTGATTGTCTAAACTGGTTTAAAAACATGATGGTTTAAAAACAATTTTAAACCAGTACAAATTTCTCATGTAGAGATTGAAAACGCTGGTGTAGACACAAACTACTAATCTCTCTGTCCTGGAACAAACACTGTTTCGTGTCTAAACTAGCATTTAATCAACCGTGTGCTCAACTCACTAGACCATGGTTTTCATGAAGAGAGAACTGAATTTTCCTGAACGGGCAAAAAGACTTGATCATGATTAGTTTTTATTTCATCCCAGCTGGTCTAACTGTAACATTCCGTTCTCACAAATCTGTCAAGTAATCTCATGGCATTTGATTCTGGACTGCTGAATTTAAAGCCTAGTCTAAACATAAAATCCTACTATGATTTTCAATTTTTCTCTCCATTATGTGGATGTTACCAGAACAGGCTGAACTGATGTCATGCTTTTTAAGTAATTCACATTTAGATGGCACAAGAGCCTTCAGCCAGCATAGCCCATACATCTTAATGGAGCTAGCAAAGCTCAGCATGAGCACCAATAATTCAAATCTTTCACAGCCTTTAGAACTCTTGCGCGAAAAGAGTAGTTCTACTTTTTAACATAAATCCCTTGAGTTTTGTAGGGGGAAGATCTACCTCCAATATGTGTGTGTGTTGTATTTTAGGGATTTGTTCATAGGGATCAGAAAAACACAGGTTGCTTTTGTTAGAGACACTAACTGAAGGAGTACACTGAGATAAAAGAGGAATTCTATGTCTTTTGTAGGCAGGTACATAGAGTGGTACCCGTTTAAATGAGTGCCTAATAAAGGAACTGACCTCTTAGTTGGAAAGATTTCCTCTGAAGTAAATGAGAATGTATAGCCCTTTGAAGTGAGTTCCTGATAAAGGAATAGACTTGTTCTAAGAACAGACCTGTGCATCCAAAAAAAAAAGAAAAAAGAAAAAAGAAAATTGAGATGATAAAAATATAGTTTGCTATGTGCTTAATAAGTTTGTATTGTTCCTTTATTAAAATGCATTTGAAGCTTATTAGAGAAGACGAGGCCCATGACAGAGGGGTAGCACTTTGCCTGGAGTAACACAGACGTTCAGTTACTGGCCATGGTCTCTGACTTCCTCGGCCAGCAGGGGTTGGGATAGCTCTGAAGGTAGAAGTGTTCAGTGGAAGTGGTGGGCAGGATTGATTCTTAGTGCAATGACAAAAACTTAGAGGACCCTCTTGGAAAAATAAAATATCTTAAGGCCAAATTCTGCCTGCTGGAGTGTGTGTATGTGTGTGTGCATATACAGCTCCCACTGAGTTGCACACTGTATGCTATCCAAGAAGTGGGGAGGCCAAAACCGAAGGCAAAAAAAAAGAAGTCCTCTCCAAACAGACCCCAGCCAGCAGAGTGCCTAGTTCTCTTAGTGTTCTAAGAGGCATGCAGGCCTTTTCTCTTTCCTTTAGACAGCAAATTAGGGAAGGAGCAATTTAGCCAAGTTTATAAGGCTCTTTTCTCAGAGCCTTGAGTCATACCAGACAAACTTATATTCAGAAAATAAAGTCTCTAAGACCCAAATCAAGTTAATGTCCTAGGGCCTACAGCCCATAGCAGCCAACAGTCCCTTCTCTAAGCTGCCTTTTTCTGTTTATATATCCCAGCCCTAAAGGTGGGATGCTCCTTGACTATATCCAGGCAGTCTTGGCTGGGAGCGCCAGACTGTCCCTTAAAGCGGTAGAACACACATCTGTGGGTTGTATATAATTTGTACTGAACTAGCATTCTGACTTACTTTGATATTAGTGTTTTAAACAGATGAATGCCACTGAATAGCCACAATACCCTGTGGGTTTCTACTGTCCAGTTAAATTTCATTGATTACTACAATTCCTTCATCAATAAAAAAGAACAACTTATAAATATGGGTCAAATTCTAAGTAAGGATCTCTTGGAAGTTAAAAGGAGTGACCTGGCTAATGTGCTTACATTATCTCTGTGATTAGTCAGATACATTTACAATGGCCAGTTTGATATTTTTGGTTAATATCAATTATAATATTATCAATAATACAAATACTTATTTTCCCCTCTTGTGCAGTGTTGTAGCCAGATTGGTTCCAGAATATCAGAGGGACAAGGTGGGTGAGGTAATATCTTCTATTGGACCAACTTCTGTTGGTGAGAGGGACAAGCTTTCAAGCTTACACAGAGCTCTTCTTCAAGTTCGGTCTAAGCTGGGAAGCTTGTCTCTCTCACCAACAGAAATCAGTCCAATAAAAGATATTACCTCACCCTCCCTGTCTCCCTGTTTCCCCCCCTCTTCATTTTGACTTATAAGAAACTAGAGTTTCCCTTCATAAGGTGCAGGCTCTGCAAGGGTGGTGGTGTTTATATAGGCTCCCTTAACTGAGGGGGTGCTTAGCAATTGCTAGTCAGGTTTGCAATGCCAGTTCCCCAGCTGCTGCTGGATGTTCAGATAGCAGCGGTGGTCACCTTTTTGCCACCTGGGCTTGGCAAATAGCCTTAAATGCAAGAGGTGCTTACTTGATGCAGTCAAATGTTTCAGAACTTGATGTAGCAGTCAATGAGACTTACCCTGAAAACTTTGCAAGCATGAGGATTTTCCTTTTCTTCTTTGGAGTTTTCAGGGGGATCAAAATTAGCCTGTGTTATGAAGAAACTACCACATTTCTATGAAGAAAATCACTGAGACCTGCAGAGCTAGGGTTAGAAGCTTTGCTTTGGTTGCCAAATCTTAGCAATTTTTATAACAAATCTTGTGATATCCTGGGGATGGAAGTTGGTTCTCATCAGTTTCTGACTTATGGCTTCAGTCACGTGAATTTTTACCCATATCTAAAATGATTGCTGTCTCGTCTCACGTCAGTGGTGCTGGAGCTATAAACTATCCTCAGCAAGATGGCCAGCGTATTTTTTGACATTTACATGTGAACATGAGGCTGCCCCCCTCAGAGGTGGCTGCCTCCCATTGTTTCCACTGGGGCTGAAGCCAGGCTGCACTTGGAGAGGATGATGTCCCCTTACTCCTGGGTGAGGGCCTGGGAAGAAGCAGGAGAATCTGGAGGTGCCGGGAATGATACTGGGATGGTCACATCAGGGACTAGAAACAGGTGAGGAAACTATGGAGAGTCAGGGAAGTGTGTCTGTGTGTGTGTGTGTGGGGGGGGGCGAACGGGAGGCAGACTGAATAGGTTGTATGTTCAGGTGAATGTGGGAGAGCAGGAGGGAGATTCGGGACAAAGGAGGACCCTGGGGTACAGATACTGGAGGCGGATCACTATAGAGCAAGAGAAGCAGGAGGCAGCAAAAGTAAGTGGTTTTGGAAGGTTGGGAGAAAAGTTGTTTCTTGTGTTAAAACTTCAGTGGGTTTGTGCATAGTTGGGGTGATGCTGTGGTGCTACAGATGAATGTCTGTATCTCCTTCCCCATAACTTTTTGGGCAAAATTACTCCACTGTTGCAGTAGTTCTCTAACTTTTTACTGAGATGACCCACCACCTGCATTTTGTCTCTTTTTTGCAACCCACCATCACATATATACTGTATGCCTTCTCCTCTTCTGCTGCTGCTTTCTTCTTGCCCTGCTATGGGGGCACTGACCAACCACAGCAGCACCCTCTGCTCTGGCACTGCAACCTTAATCCTGGCCTGGTGCAAATGGGAGGCCCCTAGGAGGGAGCGGTATTAGAGTGCAAGCCCTCCCCACATACACCCTGCAGCAGAGGCTCCTGTGCCAAGGGGCTTGGCCCACCTCCCAGCTCCGGGCACTGTGACAGGGCACATGGGTTTACAAAGCCACTCAGGTTTGGCTCAGTTGTCTCTCTGTTATGACGGACAGGTGACTGGGCCAAATCTGAGTGAGTGGCTTTGTTACCTCATGCCCAGGTTCACAGTGCCCCAAAGGTTTAACCTGGCTGCCCTTCCATCATAACGGAGGGCTGGCTATGCCAAATCTGAATGATGCTGCTACCCCATGCACCATGTTGCAATACTCAGGGTGGGGTGCTGGGCCCAGTCCCTAGGACAGGAGCTGCCACTGCAGGCTGAATGCAGGGCTGACCTCACTCTCCATGTCTCCCCTCTCACTCCAGGCCTCCTCTCACTCAGGGCCCACAACCCATTTAGAACCTTCCCGCGTCCCACTGTTTGGGAGATACTGAGCTACTGGAAGGACCCTGATGCTCTTTCTAAGCAAAAGAGGGCAACATACTCTCACAAACACAGAAAGCCCAATCCTAGTCCCTCTGAAGTCGGTGGCACAAAACAACTCCTGCTGAGATCAGTGGGAGCAGCATCGGGCCTACAAAAAGTGGGTAGCAAAGGAGGAGATTGTTTCTATTTTTAAATATTTAGGTAGCATTCAGATACAATAGCCTTGTGGACCATTTAAGTACTTTGCAAGACTGAAATCAAGGAGAAGAGAATTGGGCCCTAATCTATCCAGGACAAAAATCACTAATAAGTTTAATTACAACCTGTTTTCTTCAAATGTAGCTAGGTTTCCAAGGATATTTAATAATACGAAAAGCCTGAAGGGGCAATAACAAGTCGCTGGTGAGCTAATGACAAACGAATGAGCAAAAGTCAAAATTTCAATTTTTGTAATGGCCTACAACTCACATCAAATTGTTTTTTATTTCCTTCAGGCTTGGCAGAAGCATTCTCCTTTGCATTCAGAGTAAATCTCATAATTTTCAGCCTAACCCAGTTTTTCAAAGCCAAATGTATGGGAGTGCTAAGATAGGGATTTAAAATGGAAGCTGTTTGCTGTCTTAATTTTGGAAAAGCTAGGGCCTTTCAGTAACTAACCAAATACAATCTGTTGGGAGTATTTAAAGGAATAAATAAACAGTTTATTTAGAACCAAACCTGTCCTGAACCATGCAGTTTTATCCTAGGTATTGAATATATACAGTATGGCCCAAGTGGTAATTGTTACTTTTGAGGAATTGTTGCATGAGTATAATGAGTTCCACAGGACTCCGATTAATGTTATGAGCTTGACACTGACCCTCTATACCCAGGAGATGTGACACAAATTTTATTAGCAATGTGTACGGAGTATGAGTTAAATGGAGTCTGTGGAATGGCAGATATGGAACATAAAACAATTTATACATATTTTTGTGTTGGTGCCAACCCCATCCCAGGTAGTACATAACATGAATTCTTTCATCAGATTCTTGGTCCTGAAATGGTGACCTCTCTAGCCCAGTGGTTTTCAACCAGGGGTACGTGTATCCCTGGGGGTACGCAGAAGTCTTCCAGGGGGTACATTGACTCATCCAGATATCTGCCTACTTTTACAACAGGCTACGTAAAAAGCACCAGCGAAGTCAGTGCAAATTAAAATTTCATAGAGACAATGACTTGTTTATACTGTTCTATATACTATACCCTGAAATGTAAGTACAATATTCCAATATTCCAATTGATTTATTTTATAATTATATGGTAAAAATGAGAAAGTAAGCAATTTTTTGGTAACTGTGTGCTGTGACACTTCTGTAGTTTTATGTCTGATTTTGTAAGCAAGTGGTTTTTAAGTGAAGTGAATCTTGGGGGTACGGAAGACAAATCAGACTCCTGAAAGGGGTACAGTAGCCTGGAGAGTTTGAAAGCCACTGGTCTAGGCCAAACCCAATTCCTTTATTCTGGGCTGTTACTTCCCTCTCTGTGTTCCCCTCCAATTCATGAGACTGACACTTTGTGGAAGGACAGTACAAACAGGCAACTACCTCAGGGACTGATTTTCTACTGCTTTATGAAGCAGGTGATAGGGAGTGCTGACTGTCAGAAGCTGGGACTGGACAACAGGGGATGGATCACTCAGTAATTGTCTTGTTCTGTTCATTCCCTCTGAATCATGTGGCACTGTCCACTGTTGGAAGACAGAATAGTGGACTAGAAGGACCATTGGTCTGACCCAGTACAGCCACTCTTGTGTTCTTATATTCATAGTGGAATGTCGTCCTCTCTGTGATGTGCCTGACTGTTCACAGCCTAGGGAGAGTTCCATAGCTGCTATTGCATTCAAAAAGAACAGGAGGACTTGTGGCACCTTAGAGACTAACAAATTTATTTGAGCATAAGCTTTCGTGAGCTACAGCTCACTTCATTACATTCAAGTTATTCTACCCCTAACACCCACTATTTGATTCAAAATAAAAAAAGGAGTAAGTTGGTTCATCTTCTGAGGCAGTCTCTCTCCCATCAACAAAGCATCATTAAAGTAAAGCGGAAGAAGCACTGCTCTTTTTGGCCACCGATCACAATCTGTGATCTGTGGGAGAATCTTTGGGAGGGACGGCAAATGGGACTTACCTGCTTACCTATACACTATTGGCAGTGAGGCAGGGAGAAAGATGTAATAATAATACAAAGTGACATCTCACTCTCCTGACACCTTAGCAAATGTCTACAGTAGAAAAAAGCTGGGGGATAGATACTTCTAATGGGTTGTTATGTAATAGGAACTCTTGATTCTCTCACATTTCCCCTCCTTGTGCAGTTGGACAGCCCCTCAGGATAATTTTATTAGCATGTACAGTATATTAAGCAGTTTCTAGAAAAACTTCTTTGTAGGAGAAAGTGTGGCCTAGTAACCGAGGGATGCAAGAGAACCTGGGTTTGAATCCGAGTGCTGTGTGACCTTGGCTAAGTCACTTAAACCTTTCAGTGGCTCAGTTTCATAATCTGTATAATGGAAAGAATGATACTTACCTACCTTTATAAAGAGCATTCATATCTACAGATAGATGTGCTGGTTTCTGTGGGATGTTAACAACACTGGTACCAGTACCAAGGGTGCTAATAATGATTCTCTTTGTTAATCTTTAGCTTGATCTTTGGTCTGTACAGAAAGCTAATGTCAGTTGCTATGGGACTTTTCTATACCTGGTGATGAAACATCTAACAGGTGCAATCTGCTGACAGGTTGTGTCTTCCCAAGGAAGGAGATGGATTTTTTTCTACAAGCATGACAGTTACTGAGCCTGGGCCACATTAATATATTTACTCATTGTCTGCTGCTCACAGAGCCCTCTCCAAGCTCAGCTAACAACAGCTGGCAAGCCATTAATAACAGCTGACTGTGATAAATGTCTGTTCACTACAACTGACTTCAGCATTACATGGCTGACCTGAGTTTAGGCAACCAGACTTTAATAGAATTCACAGGTAAATTAGGTACAAGTCCTTATTGGAGTGGTGCTGTGGTTAAATGCGCAATCTCTTGTCATGTGTGAGCAATTTTAACAAATTGCCCTGTTTCCTTGCTTTTGCTTTCCCTCTCTTTTCTCTCTTGCAATTTCCTTGATTATTTGTTTCTACATCTGGCATTAGTGTATGATGTTAGCAGTCATGTTTCCCTGTCAAAGAGTTAAGGAACATGGTTCTTCCATGACCCCACCCTTCCCTTCCGTACAGATTAATCACACTGGATTATTGGATCCTGCAGAAAAAAGCCCCAGTTCAATATACTAATATACTCTGTGGCTGGCATGGGTGTATTGGAACAGATGTGTGTTGTCTCCAGGATGATGGAGGTGCAAAGCTAAACTGAGCAGTTCTGATTCCTGCATGGTTCACACAATGGCTCTCCTAATTGGTAGAATGAACCGATTAACCATTTTGTGATAATGTACTAGGAGTGTTTGTGATGAGTCTCTCCTTCAACTGAAATGGAGGTGCTACCACAAAGCCCTTCCTTATAGTGCCAGGCTTATGTATGTTTTAGAGTAGTGGTTCTCAATCAGGGGTATACAGAAGTCTTTCGGGGGTACATTAACTCATCTAGATATTTGCCTAATTTTACAACAGGCTATGTAAAAAGCACTAGCGAAGCCTGTACAAACTAAAATTTCATACAGATAATGACTTGTTTATATGGCTCTATATAGTATACACTGAAATGTAAGTACAATATTTATATTCCAATGGATTTATTTTATAATTATATGGTAAAAATGAGAGAGCAATTTTTCAGTAATAGTGTGCTGTGATACTTTTGTATTTTCATGTCTGATTTTGTAAGCAAGTAGTCTTTAAGTGAGGTGAAACTTGAGGTATGCAAGACAAATCAGCCTCCTGAAGAGCTGCTGTTTTAGAGGAGGAGCAGCAAGAATTGCCTTGAAGTGGAGGGCCTTTAGCTGCAACATTCAGACTCCCTTTTTGCCTTCTTCCTGAAAAACCAAGGGAAAATACGTTCTAGCTCAACCACAGGATATAGGCTTGATGCAGGAATTGCAGGGTGAAATTATATGTCCTATGTTATACAGGATGTCAGACTAGATTACCATAATGGACCTTTCTGCTCTTAAAATATATGAAATTCCTGCTACTCTTCCTGCAATGAAGCTGCCACTGTTTTCACTACTTCTGTTCTCTTCCTATTTACAAAACTGTTTGGCTGTGGTCAAGTCATTTAACCAGTGCCTGTCTCCTGAGCTGTAACACGAGGTAAGGTTTGTGCAGTGCTTTCACTATGTAGAGTGGATAAGGCAGGCAATGTGGGGTCTATTCCTAGCGGTGTCAATGATTTGCTCTGTGACCAGCCAAGTCCCTTAGGGTATGTCTACACAGCAATTAAACACCCTCAATACAACACAGGTCAGCTGACTTGGGCTTTCAAGGCTTGGGCTGTGGGGCTGTAAAATTGATGTGTAGACATTCAGGCTCAGTCTGGAACTCTCCTTCTCAGCGTCCCAGAGCTCAGGCTCTTGTGGAAGTGTGAACATCTACATGGCAATTTTTAGCCCCGTGAGCTAGAGTCAGCTGCCCAGGGCCAGCTGTGGCCGTGCTGTGGGTCTTTTATTCCAGTGTAGATGTCCTCTGAGGGCCCAGTTGTGCCTGGTGCTTACATGGCATGGGAGGGGGTCCAACATCCCATTTGCCTTTGCAGAGCCCACATGAGAAGGCCAAGCATAATTGAGGACTTTGCTCTCAGAGGAATACAGGGACTAATCCCTCTTTCTTCATTTGGGCATGCAAAGTTACCAAAAGGCAGGGGAGAAACAGTCTCTCTCTGCACTACTGCCAGCACCTTTTAACTTATAGATCGCTATGTAACAGCCAAGTATTATCATTTAGTACTAGTCGATGAATCACTCCACTAAGTGGAGAGGCTTATTCTGACGTTCTGTGGGTAACTTGTTCTAGTGCAGCTAAACTCTGTGAATATGTTTTTAGGGCTCCAAACAACAGGCTCTGTGGAATGGCTATTTGGGTCTCCTGAAGTGTCAGCTTGGAATGAGTGACAAACACGAAGGCTTTGTAGTAGCAAGGCAGTGAAATCCCTAGTTTTCCTTCCCAACCAACCCCATTAAAGCTCCTGGATTTCAGGAATAGCTGAACTGCACTATTATGCGTTTCCATTCCTCTGTTTTCAGTGATTGATAAGCCTCTTGTTAGTTGAAGGTGAACTGAAGAGAATACATATATTGAATGTGAGTAGGAAGGCCTTCATATTATCTGTGAAAGTCCACCAAATATGCAACACTGGAGATGGATTCTGCATTTGGCATTAAGTTCCACCATGCTGCCATTCTTTTTCTACTGATCCAAGGGCTTCAAATGGGGGGTGGGGGAAACTGTGAGACTGAAACAAGCACTCCGACACTACTGTCATGGGGGCCATGTAGGTAGTAGTAAAAACAGCCTCAAGCTCTAGCAAAATAAAAGAAATATGTGGCATAAACTACAGGATGGTGGTATAAAGATTTTATTGCCACCTGTCCTGGAAGATCTGTATAACACAGGTGTCTCTCTACCTTTTGTGAATGGTATAATCACATTAATCCATGTGTTCTGCCTCATCTATCAGATTATCTAGTGGTTGCAGTAGGGTACTTAGAGGGAGAGCACCTGAGTTCTCTTTTCTGAGAGAGGTAGTCTGGTTGACTAACACTCTCTCCAGAGGTTGGGGCACTAGCCTGGGGCTTGGGAATACAGGTTCAGTTCGCATAGGCTTCCTTAGGGTATATCTACATTGCAACGTCATTACAGCACATGTAGACACACTCAAACTAGCTTTAATCTAGCTAGATCAAAGTTAGTTTGAGTAACAGTAGCAGTGAAGGTGCTGCAGCATCAGTGGTGTCACGGGCTAATCCTGCCTGCCTGGGAACCTGGGTACACACTCTAGCAGCTAGCTTGTGCCACCTGGCCCTGCTGCTATGGCTTCACTACTGTTGGTACCCAAGCTAGCTAGGTTGAAGCTGGCTTGAGTAGGTCCACCTGTGCTACAATCACACCTTCCAATTGTAATATAGACATACCCTCTTCTCTCTGCGCATAAGTTCCGCATTTCTCAAATGCACTTCCCTACCTCACAGGAGTGAAGATAAATACATTAAAGATTGTGAGTGCTCAGATACTATGATAATGAAGGTCACATTAGGTACCTTAGCTAGACTCTAACAATGAGTCAATGTATGACCTTTAATAATCACTCAAGAGAGGGATCTCACTTTATCTATGCCTTAGTTTACCTATCTGTATATGGGGCATGTTTACCTTACAGGGATGTTCTAAGACTTGGTGTTTGTGAAGCCCTTTGAAATCCCTTGTTGAGAGGTTGAAGTATTATATTTGCTGTAAATAACATTTACAGAAATACTTGTCTGGCGCAACACAGAAGGAGGTAAAGAATGGCCCAATATCCAGATTTTAGCTGCAACAATTCACTTAGCCCTTGTGATTTTTTTTTAATAAGATGTGATTTGAATAAATAAACTGTTCAGTCCTGTAGATTGATGAGGCAGATTCTCTGTGGAGTCAAGCTCCTGCTGAGCTTACCTGGGTGGGGGTCTTGGAAAACTGGCTCCCTGATTCTCTGCTCCAGCACAAGTTAAAACAGACTGTAGTACCCGGCAAAAGTTGGAGTAGTGGGGGCTGAAGGAAAGGAGGCGTAGAAGCTGGCTTTGGCAGTTGTTTGTCTACAGGGCAATCCCACACACTTGGGATATATTCAGGAGGGAATTTAGAGGAGGCTTCTGTGTTGCATTTGTGCCACGTGAATCAGCAGAGAATGTGCTGTCTATATGCAAGGAATATAGACAAAGAAGAAAAATGACCATCCTAATGGAAGCAGCCTGAGTCTCTCCACCTCCTCCAGAGTGTCTGCTCTGTATTGTTCTGAGTCAGAACTATAAAGGCAGGGCTGGTGCTGAAGCCTTATTAACTTTATCTGTGGCTCATCCTACAAATGTCTTGTCCTCCATTTTGGATTCCTTCTCCAAACAAACATAGTTCCTGTATAAAAAGCAGCTACAAGTAGGTCTGCTTCAAGCAAAAGAAAGGTAATGGGAAGAAATAAAATGCAAGAGGGATGTAAAATGCTGGGAGCATATCCTTTCTGTCCAGCTCACCTGTTCCCAAATTAACAAGTAAGGAGAGAAAAAGGGAGAAAGGAAATTAAAGATTTATTCCCTGGAATTCACCAGGGCAAGGAGTATTTGAGACTTCTTTGTCACAGGCCCTTTGGCTCTAATGCAATTATATTTAATCATCCCCCTTACAATCACATTTTCATCTGCTTATGTGCCTTTCCTCAGGGTGTGTGTGTGGTGGGTTTTTTTTTTTTGTAATTACCTTTGTGTTTGAGTGTAATGATGCTTACAGTTTTGATCCTTCATGAGGGCTGGTTTAGTTTTTGAAGATGGGCCTGAACCAGATAGCTGAGATCTAGATCTCAGCTCTGTCTGCAGTGTTCAATGATTTATGGATTCTTGGTCTCAGTTTAGCCAGACATAACATTTAGATCCAGATCTGGATCCAGGTTCCAACTCAAATTGTTCTCAAAATCAGATGCAAAGTTTTGTGTTCAGTGCTATTTGTAACTTATTTTTGTTACTGTTGCATAGCTTTCACTACCATATAGTACTCCAGTCACCATGTTTTTGCTCCTCCTTCAAATACTGATGCAAAAGTAAAGCAAAACTCATATGAATAAGTGTATCTACTTGGTAGTATAAATTTTATTTTTATATATAAAAACTCTTTAAGAGGAATAAATAACAGCAAATGAGATACTTACCCAACCCCCCCCCCCAGCCCCAAACAAAACCAAAAAACTACCCTGCCCTGGCTATACTTTCATGTACCTCTGGGTCCTTCATTGTGTCCTGGCTTCTCTGTGGCCCCAATCCTGCAAAACCATTATGCATGAGGTTTGCTCTGATGAAACTCATTGCAGAATTGGGGCCTAAATCTGTGTCTAAGGACCTGATCCTATAAATCTTTAGGCCCAGATCCTTAAAGGTATTAGGCACCTGACTCTTAGTGATTTAAATGGTAGTTAGGTGCCTAACTACCATTTAAAGGATCTGGGCCTTAACTCACTTGAGTGCTGCCATTGACTTAAATGACTAAGGTCTACTAATATGTATAAGGATTTGCAGGATTAGGTCATTAGATGATAAATTTCTTGTGGCAGGGACCGTCTCTGCACTCGTGAACTGTACTGTACTGAGTTCATTACATGCTTAAATAATAATACAAAAGTAAGAAGGTTTGATCCACTGTTCTTAATGTACATATTTTATTTTCATCATGCAAATATTTTATGATGAAGACTTTGTTTAAAAAAAGACCTAGACAGACTCCTCACATGGGAGAAATATTTGGTAACTATTGAATGCTATGTTGTTTAACAAGGGTGTGTTTGTCACTCTGCTCAACTAGGAAGTTCAGTTCTTACAGTACTTGATGGTTTATATTTGCTTTATGAAGAGGTGGAGTTATGATAGATGTTTGCTTTAGTCTCTCCCAACCAAAAGGCCCCTACCCTTGATTGCATTTACCTCTCCAACTACTGCCCATCTCCCATTCATCTCTAAACATATTACACTTGGTGTCTACAATCACTATCTGAAGTCTCTCCTCCATTTTCATCCTAGATCCACTCCAATCTGCCCCCGATCTCCACTGAAACTGCTCTTGCCAAAGTATCTAATGACCTCTTCCTAGCCAAAGCTCAGAGCCAGTACTCCATCCTTGTCCTCCTTGATCCATCAGCTGCCTTCAACACAGTTGGCCATGTTCTCTTCTTGAAATCTTCTCCATTGACTTCTGTGACACTGTCCACTCCTGGTTCTCATTCTACCTCTCTAATTGCTCCTTCTTTATGTCCTTCAGAGGATCCTCCATTTTGTGTGAGGGTTTCACAGGGCTCTGTCCTTGGTCCCCTTCTCTTCTCCATCTACACCTGATCTCCAGGTAATTTAATCTGTAAACACAAATTCAATTCAACATCTCCGTGCTGTCGACTCACAGATCTTCCTCTCTGTTCCAGCCTCCGTCCAGACAAAAATCTCAGCCTGTCTCTTTGACATCTCTTCATGAATGTTGAAACATGGATAAAACAGAGCTCATAATTTTTCCCTCTGGCCCTCCCCACTACCTTCTTTCTTGATCATTGTGAACAACACCACCATCTTGCCTGTCACTCAGGTCTGTAACCAGGGCATCCATCTTTGACTCAGACCTAGGGTGACCATATTTCCCTATGCTGAATACGGGACACCTGGTAAAATTACTCCTATTCAAGCAAGTTCCACGGCAATCAATCAGAACTGTACAGTACAAAGATTCAAATTAACATTAAGTTGACTGAGCCCATGTTAAAAAGAAATACTGCGTAGTTGGGATCTTTTTATTTACCTTCTTATCTTTAAGGCTTTAGGGCTCACACGGAGAGGGGTGACACACACACCCCTACCTCCCCCACTTGGGGAGAGGTCTCGCATACACACACGGGGGGAAGTGACCGACTGATCTGACCCTCCCTGCTCAGCCCTCTCTGCCCTCCATGCCTGGCCGGGCCCCTGGGATGAACCCATCTCTCCTGGTACCTGCTGCCACATCTTCCTGTGGCAACACATGGAGGGGGGGGGCGGCATGCAGGGTCACATGCCCTACCACTCGGATCAGGGTTCGCACCAGAAGGTGGCCAGCAGCAACTTTTCAGCACTGTGCAGAAGGAAAGGGGTGGGGCGTGGGGGAGGGATGACCTGGCCTGTGTCTTTGCAGAGCTCATCTCTTTTTCTCCCCCTCTCCTCCCCTCTGGCTCAAAGCAGCTTGCCCCTTCCTTCCTGCCTGCATCGTGTCAAAAGCCAGCTAACACCTCCAGGCTGCTGCTGGCCACCGACATACCCCAGCCGCCTCTTGCCCCCACCTACAGCATGGGCAGGAAGGGGTTAAGCCCTAAGGATGCATTGTGCACCAGGGCCCAGGGAACCTGACTGCAGGGGCTTCAGCAAACCCAGCCAGAGAGGTAGCTCAGCAGAAGAGGGTGCCTAGAGAATGGAGCAACAGCACGCTCCCTGGGGGCAGGGCCCAGGGCACTGGAGGGGCAGGTGAAGGGCTGCAGTGGAGCCTGCAGGGTCAGGGCATGAACAGGTGGGAAATCACTTCCCCCCGCCACTCCAGAGCTTAGCTGAGGGGTGGAGAGGTTTTCCTGTGCCAGCACTGTGTCGGGATTTGGCCCATGCAGGGCTCGGTTCCTCCTGGCCAGCGCCCCAGGCCGGAGGGTCTTGGGCTTTCCTGGGGTGCCGTCCCAGCCAGGGGCAGTGGGGGAAGGAAGGAGCCTGCCGGCCAGGCTGTTGGTGAGCTGAGTGCTACGACCAGGGGCTGGTTCTCTGCACAGCGTTGGGGGCAGGACTTGCCCTGCTGGGGGGGATATGTAGGAGCAGTGGAGTTAGTGGGGGTGAAGGGGCAAAGCAGGGAGACAGTGATAGGGGGAGCATGTAAAGGGCCGATGGGTAGACAGCAGAAGTCACAAGTAACCAGCTGTTGCCTGGTGCCTGCCTGCACTCACTAGCCAGTGCCGGCCAGAAACAGGATGGCGGTGGGGCCTTGCTGGCCGAGAGCCGGCATGCAGAGCGGGCTGTGCTGATGGGCCAGCCCTGTGTGTTGCAGATTTGCCTCGCTACCAACCTTGCACACCCACCCCAATCGTGGGCCACTTTGCCCCCTCCTCCCTCCCTCACTGCTGGTGTGTGGGTGGCTGACGAGTAGGGAGCTGGCTGGCAGCAAGGACCCACCAGTACCGATGCAGGGGAGACAAAAAATACAGGACAACTTGCCCCTTTTCAAGAAAAAGTTGGGATGCCTTCAGGAGAACTTAAATATGAGACTATCCCTTTAAAAACAGGACATCTGGTCACCCTACGCAGACCTCTTCCTAGGTCAGAGGTGGGCAGGCTATGGCCTGTGGGACCATCCTGCCCAGCCCTTGAGCTTCCCGCTGGGGAGGCTAGCCCCCGGCCCCTCCCCCACTATCTCCCCACTCCTGCAGCCATGCCGCTGCGTGGGCAGTGCTCTGGGTGGCGGGGCTGCGCGGCAGCATGTTTGGCTCTGGCTGGGCAGCGTGGCTGCCAGACATGCTGCTCTGAGTGGCATGGTAAGGGGCTGGAGCTGGGAGGTCCTGGGGGCAGTCAGGGGACTGGGAGCAGGGGGCTCTTGGAAGGTGTGGGAGTCCTGGGGGGCCTGTCAGGGGGTGGTTGGATGGGGCAGAGGTTCTGGGGGAGCTGTCAGGGGACAGGGAACAGGAGGAGTTGAAAAGGTGTGGGAGTCCTGGGGGGCCTATCAGGGGGTATGGTTGTGGATAGGGGTTGGGGCAGTCAGGGAGCAGGGGGGGTTGGATAGGGGTGGGAGGTCCCAGCAGTCAGGGGGCGGATAGGGGATGGGGGCCAGGCTTTTTGCGGAGGTACAGCTTTCCCTACGTGGCCCTCCATACAGTTTTGCAACCCCAATGTGGCCCTCGGGCCAAAAAGTTTGCCCATCCCTTTCCTAGGTCATCACATTGAGGCTATGGATAAATATTGCAGTTTCTTTTTGCATAACAGCTCTGAGATACAGCCTTTTCTGTCCATCCACACAGCTAGAACTCTCATCCAGGCTTTCATCATCTCATGTCTCAGATACTGCAACATCCATCTCTCTGGCCTTGACAAATGCAGTCTTGCCTCACTTATAGCCATTCAGAATGTATTGCAAACATCATTTTGCCCATGTCACCTCTCTCTTTGCATCCCCCCCCTTCTCTATCACATCAAACGTAAGCAGCTTGTATTTACTTTCCACGCCCTTCATGGGCTATCCCCACTCAACCCATCCTCTTTCACTACTGAGATGTTGATTGCCAACTATGAATGGCCCATAGTACCAGCCTCCATTGCTCATTTGTTAATTTGCTAACAAGCACTTTCTTGCTTTCTCCCATTCTTCCTTTACACTTGTGGAAGCTCTCTCTAAACATCTGCAAAACTACTGCATTAAAATCCCTTCAAGTCCATCTTTAAAGCTCTCCTTTGCCATGATGTCTACAAAAAACTTGATACTGGTTAGGCAGCTGTTGTGCTGATACCACTATTATGCTGACCAACATTGTTTCCTTGTACTCTCCCATCAAACTGTCTCTATCCATCTGTTGTCTCCTATCTTATACTTAGATTGTAAGTTCTGTGGGGCAGGGCCATCTTTTCATTCTGTTTGTACAGTGCCGAGCACAGTGTGATCTTGGTCCATGACTAGGGCTGCTAGGTACTATGGCAGTACAAATAAAGCATTTGGAGGGAAGAGTGAGGTGCTCTGAATGTGAAAAGTTTCTGTTATAAATGAAAGGCTTCCCAGAGAGAGAAATCTAAGTAGGGTTTTCTAGAGAGGGGGATAATGATATGCTAGTTGCAATGGACTAAAGCAGCAAAGAAATCTGACAGGTTGCCTCTAGGGTTTTTTAATTTGGTTTTTAGTTTCCAGTAGCATTTCTACCTAAAATGAAAGAGAAATATAATTTATTTCTAAATTACATTGGGATGGTTGCTGTCCTCTAAATATTAAATCCAATGCTGGTGTTTTGTTTTTCTAATCCCTTGTTGTTTTTAGTGGTTGCATTTTTACAATCTTCTAGTTTTTAGAGCTTTGTAACGTGCATGTTTGTGACTTAATAGGATGAGAAACTGATGCTACCTTAATATCCCATAGTTCTCTGTTTTCTAATGAATCATGAGTGCCAAATCTGCAGGAGTGCTATTTTCACATATCAGAAAGCCTGCGGAACTTTAATTTATTAGTTCAAGCTCACTGAATATTCTGGCATTTCTGCTGTTAAAGGGTTAATGTGCGCTCCCCCTCTCTGCTGAGCAACCCAGCTACCAATGATAACTAGCTTTACACATGGATAGATATGTAAAACTTTGAAATCTCTGTGTTATACACGCCATTAATCACCAATCGAGACAGGAAAACAGCTTGCCGGAGAATGTGAGCAATAAAAAAATGGAAAAGTCAACCAAGTCACAACTGAAATACTGTTCTGGTTTTTTCAAATCCATTTTGCTACAAAGTTTTGGTTTAAATCTTATCTGCCAATGATCAGGATCTAGCATTGAAGTAATTATTCATGCCAATATAGCTATTAACGCTATCAAGAACACCTTTGTTTACTATTATGGACTCTATCAACCTATTATCTCAAATCGGATACTTGTCAGTTTTTATGTCAAGTATTAGACTTGTTAGGGCAGGTAGATGCATAGCACTATGATCCAGATACTAATTGTTATGAACACCATCATTATAAAGAAAAATGGGTGACAGAAAAGCTAACGAGCTCAGGAGTTTGGTTTGAACAAACAGCTAGAGTGAGATTCTCTGCTGTGCCTTTAACGGAGGAGCGCCGAACTCGCAGCCCTGAAAAATGGAGTGGACTCTGGTGGTTTTAAGCCATCTTTTGTGCCCCCCTCACCATGGCCTGTATCAAGGCCTTCAGTGTAACTTAGACATCCCTGGGGGCCTGTCTAAGGGTATGTCTACAATGGAGCTGGAGGTATGATTTCCAGCACAAACAGACATGCGTCTGCTAGCTCTGATCCAGTGGGCTAAATATAGACGTGGTGCGATGGAGGTACAAGTGGTGGTAGGGGCTCGCCACCCTGGGTATGACACCATTCAAGGCTCTGGGTATATCCTCGGGTGGCTAGCCGCTTGTCCCCATAGCCACGCTTCTACTTTGGGTGCACTAGCTCTCTCACAGCAAGTGCAGGTGTGTCTACCTGAGCCAGAAATTACACCTCCAGCTCCAGTGTAGATACCCTAAGTTATGTCATCCCCTTTTGCTGCCCTTCGGGTTATGGAACTGCTTGGAATTTCTGAAGCAACATGGCCTCCCTGCTGACGTGAGGGACACCTGGGGCAGGAGGGTCATGTGTCAGGTCTTGTAAAGGAGTCTTGGGGAAGTAGCCTGACGGCTGTAGTCTGCAGTGTATATTCTGGGGGAATCCTCCTCTGGCCAGAACTGGGGCTTTTAAGGGCCTCTTTATGCCACTCTGCCCTTTTGTGCAGCGTAAAGAGGCTGGATAAAGTATGAGAATCTCATTTCTAAAGGTTAAGGAGAGTGTCTTGATTCTGTAAAATTTGGAAACAAACCAGGGGGGAGGGAATAGTTAACTGAAAATCTTAGCACCTTTTGAAATCCCATTTGGCATTGGTTCAAGAATGGGGCAAAGGTTTGATGGTGGTGGTGCCGTGGTTCTTGGTTTCTCTCTGTGCGTTACTTTGTTGTGAGGGTAAACAAAAGGAATAATGCCATCTGGTAAATAAAGCCCCAATCCTGCCATCAATTCTGTCCTGGGGGTTCCTTGCACCTGCGTGGAGACCTGTTGACTTGCTCTGCAGGGACCTGCCTGCTTGGATCCCACTGCAGTACTGGAGTTGTCTCTAATACTGGATACTCTGTCTCTCAGTCTCTGGTGACAAAAAGAATAGAGCTGTTATCTTTTTCTACATACAGAATCCAGCACTTATGTCTCACAGTATCACTTCAGCCTTATTGAGAGCAACAGCCTTTACACCTGCAAGTGTAATTTTACATGCGTTTTTGTTTTGAAGTCAGGCTTTTCAGTTCAATGTTCTTGGGCACATTTGGTGCCTGTGCATCTTCTGTGTTACAAACAATATATAATTAGCAAACAAAGATTTGGTAGCACTTTATGGACCTAAGACCACATTCACTGTAGAACACAAACTTTGAACTGAAGTTTTCAGAATAATAAGACTGTAGTATTAGCATCAGATTTTCATTTAAGTAGCTACAGAAATTGCTCATGGAATAAATACAAATTTCAGTGTTAAACTAGCATCCATAACTTATGCTTAGCCTCGCCTCACTTTTTTTGTTCTACTGCCTGAATTGGAGGGAAGTCTCGGGGAAAAGGAGGAAGCTCATTTACAGTTCCTCTAGTCTGAGGAAAATTTAGAGCCTCCTCCATGAAGACTGAAATTCAGTGTGAATCTAATTACTGCATTCAACTCCCAGCAGCATTCTGCCTGAGAACTTTATGGCCTTTCTTTCTTTCTTTAAAACTGAAATTCACTATATTTTCCTATTACACATTTGAAAGTTAAAATAACAGCATGTTTTTTGGATGGGAGTGGGTGAGGGGAGGGAGTGTTTCCTGTCCATAGAATACTTTAAATTGTCTCTTCATTTTCCAGTCTATGCCTCTAAGAGCTCTCACATTAATAGTTTTATTAGCTATTTTTGATTATTATACTTTCCTTAGTTTATTTGTGTGAAACGCTCTAGCTAAGTGTGTCTTTGTCCCCCTCCAGTGATGGATCATGTAAAAGAAGTGAAGTCTGCTACTGTGTCCAGTTGTTGGACTGAGCCCCTTGGCCCAGGGTGTAGAGACCTGTACATTAGAGCTAGAGGTCTGGGGCTTAGGCCCTGCTGAAAACCCACTCATGAGATCATTATGTTTTGTAATCCTATAAAGCTTCCATGACTCACAACGTGAAAAGTTTTATCTGTGTTTTTTTTAATGCTGCTTTTCCAGCTTCAGATCAAACTCCTCAGAGCTACAAGCAGGATCTTGACTTATGCTCTCTCCACCCTCTGGCCAGTAAGGAGAACCTGAAGTCAAAGGCATTGCAAATTGTGCAGTGGATGTAGTGCTCCCCTCATTCAAAGCAATGGGCTAGACATGCAGAGTGAAGTAATTATTTTTTCTTAATAAAACAGTAAGTCAGTCAGAGAGAGAGGACAGAACATTGGTGATCTCCTGGTTTGGCCATGAGATGGACTGGTGAAACAAGCAATTCTTGCACTTCCTCTAAAAATAATTGGATAGTCTGTAGAGAAGAAGGTAATCAATTGATTTGTCTCATTTTCAAGTTGTGAGCTGTTAATGATTTCCTGGGATATATTTTTGTTGTTGGAAATTACTTGATAATATTTTTGTTTTTTTTTTTGTTTAAATTTTCCCCCCTTGATGGATTGATCCTGAGAGTCAGCTATCTGTCTGAAATACACTGTATTTTAAATTTGAACTGTATTAGCTGGTTGTGACTGGTTACATAAATTACATGGTATTGTTCCTGTTCTGTAATTAGATGAATGAAAATGCTTTGAAACTGTAAGTCCTCAGTTTGTGGAGAGATTCAGGCAAGCTGGATGAGGGGATTTTGGGGAAAATATTAACCCCATTTTTTCAGAACCACACAAGCCATGGCCAAGGCATCATTCCTAGAAAAATTAAGCTACTGTAAGACTTTAAGACTACTACAGAGTTAAAAAGGAATGTTTCCTTGCATTCACTCTCAGTAATCTTATTTGCATCTGTGGTCCTAGCTTTGAAGGATGCAGTTAGATCCTCTGACAAGAACTTTGGGAATAAGGTCCCACTGCTGGGTCAAACGGTATATAAGCACACATAAAATATGCCATTTCTAGCCTAAATATTCAAGAATGCAAGCTTCATATGAGCTTTTTCTGAGTAAAACTAGACCGCTTATGGTAGGAGCAAAGCTGAGACACATTTATTGTTAAATTCAAAACATACTTGCAACATTTCTGCACTAATCTCTGAACTCTAATATAAACTAAATTTTTGGAAATGCAACCAACAAATGCTGTAGTGAATTGAACCAATGTACTTCTCCTCTTGTCTAAATCCTGCAATTCACAAATACTGGAAGCTAAATGTTTTTGTCACTTCTGGTAGTTCTTGTGGCATACAGTGGAAGTCTCCATGGCAAATGCTCGTAGGGTGACTTTTTTTATTAAAGTGAAAATATTCCATTTGCTTTGACACAATTTACTACTTCTATATTCTGCCAAGTGATACTTTTAAGAAGAAAACTCAGACATCTATTGATACCAGTAGTGAATGACTAGTTTAAACTATTAAATGGAGCAACAAACCAGTAATTAACAGGAGGTAACCAATGATTTACAGGAAATTACATAATTTAATCCAAATAATCCACTTTAAATTGATCTATGATCAGCTACAGTCAATGGCTTTATTGCATTTTCATTCTTTCTGATATGAATGTAAAGCACAAAGACTAGCTTATGTTAACAATATTTTTTCCAGCAGTTATTTAGAAGTTCTACAGAACTGAATAAAGGATGCATTATGCAAACTTTAAAAAGGTTATCAATGCTTCAGCATAACACATCCAACTATATTTAGTATGTCCCTGTGCACCTGCACACACTGTCCCCTACCTATGGAAGCTACAGATTGGGTGGATGTACTGTAGATGAAGTCTAACTGAGAATGATTGTCAGGTTTAATTCACTTATCTACTTTCCAATCGCTGAAGTTAATCATAGCATTTTCATAACAGAGGAGTTGTTAAAATTTTAAAATACAAGGATGTAGAAAGAGCTAAGGTTAAAAAAAGAAACACCCACCCAAAACTCAGCCACCCAGCAAAATCAGTGAAATTGATTATGCCAGTTTTGGAAAAAGTGAAAAATGCAACTTTTTGCCATTTATGATTTAACTGATCATGAGACTGAGTCTGTCTAAATTGTCAAAAAATAAATACAGTATTGCTGATGTCAACCATTCAAAAATTTGTAATGAACCCTGCCCCCGCCCCCCCAAAAAACGATGAGACTGACTTAAAAATAATGAGATTTATTAAAAAAACAATTTTGGGGATATTTTTCTTTGCCTTCTGGCTTTTGAGCCTTTAGGGTGCAACTCACTGCACATTTTCATCACTTGTCCACAATCATGAGGGGTAGAAACTTTTTTTTTTAATGAAGGCCGAGAGTCCCATACAATCTCTTGATTCCAGAAGCTGGGATTTGAGTAAAAACACCAATACTGTGAAACTTGGCTAAAATTGTGAGAGTTGACAACTTTGGAAATAAAACTTTTTGTGAGCACTTTGTCCACTGACCTGTAGGTTCCATATTTGGTTGGGTTACTGACTCCTGAATCTTGTACTGTCCTAGGACCTTGTTCAGACTTGTTTTTCATTCATTTTGTAACGTGTTAATTACAACAATTGTAAAAGCTAATAAAGGCACTTCCTGAGCATTTATTCCTGGTCATGGTTCATACCGGATTGAGGTGAAAGGATAATGTTCGGTATCTAATCACCAGCAAAATGTGTATTAAAATTTAGCGTGAGCCTAGGGGAAAAAAAAAAAAGATGGCAACAGCACTTAAAAATCACTAATCTACAGCAGTGAGATCAAACACTTGTAATCATGTCTTTGATTTTGCTACTAAATCATCTTAAATCCTCCCAGAAAACCTGGTTTGTATACTTTATCACACACTGGGACTTGGCAGGCAAGTGGTAATTCGGTTTGCACTGCTATCAACATATATAGCAACTGGCTTATTTTAGCGTATCAAGACTGTAAATTAACAAGCTTAATCAAGCTAGAAAAACCCAGATTCCATGGAAACCAAAAGCACCTGAATCAATGCAGATCTAGGGTCATATTAGTATTTCTTCCTTTTGAATAGACCATTCCAAGCAATGTGCTGGGGAATTAGGGCTGTACCTGCAGTCTGTGGGGGCCTGTGATGAGATACAGTTGGCAAGCTCTAAAGAAGTCTGAGCCTAGGAGGTGGAATCTTTAAAACAAGTGTTTTCACTAGCATTGAAAAATGGTTACATCTCTCGCTGTCTCATCTCTGTTTCTGCTCTTCTCTAAACCTAAAAAGATTTCCTGATCATTACCGTAGCATTAACAGTCTTAGAGCTGCTCATCTGATGCCTGCTAACACAGGAGGGATAGAAGCTGCTGAAGTGCTAACTAAATTGCTGTTACTGACTGTAGGGCTCAACCCTTCAAGTAATCGATGTGTATGGCACTTCCATGGACTTCAGAGGGAGTCATGCACCCTCAAGGCTTGTAAACCAGGCTCTAAATCAGTATAAGCAATGCATTGTAGCAGCACCAGACACAGGGATTCTGAAACTAACTAGGAGGCAAGTCTGCACCCAGAAGGCTCTTCCATCTCATAAATATTTCATAATAGAATGAGGTAGAATTGTGCATTAACTTCTGGTATGAAATCTGAAATCTCAGGAAAACTTGCCAGTTTTTTGGCACATTTACAAATCTGTAACTCAGACCACCTTTGTCAAAAATTTACAAGTAGAGCTGGCCAGAGAACGGTTACTCCATTTTGTGACAGCTTTTGAAGTTGGAAGATTTGTTTTCGTTTCACATTGGAGGAAACCAAACCTTTCAAAAAGGTTTTTGTGAAACAGAATTGTAGCAAAACATCTGGTTTTGGATTGAAAAGGATAGGTTTTTGGCTTGGGGTCTCTGGTCTGAGAGAAAGAGATAAGGACCTTAGAAATCTTCCCATTGAAAACTTAGTTGATACATCTCTCCAAAACTTTTCAGTTTTGATGAGACCGCATATTGAGGAAAAGTTTGTTGAAAATGTTTCAACCAGTTCTACTTATTAAGGAGCATAGGTTCAGTTCTGGGAGAACTTGTGTTCTCAAAGATTTCTGCAGAAACCATGCAAAATGTGTGGACTTTACTGATTTGGCTTTATCTGAACTTGGAACGTTAAACCTAAGAAACTGAAGAAAAAGTTTGCACACATTGAATTGAAACAACTTAGTTTCACACAAGTGCGCCATGTAGGTCTAAACTCCGTGAGTTAAATGAAAACTTTGGGAGTGCTGGTGTCTTCAATGAGATTGTGCTTGGCGAAGGCAAAGTGCAAAGGTTTTTCCCTACTTTAAAGTTCCCATTTCTTCAAGTTTTTATATTTAATCTAACTGTTGCTAACCTCAAGACATTTGGCCTTTTAATTCTTTTAGACTATTTTTGATAAACAATTTACCAAAGATGGGGTGGTAAAAGAGGGAGAGCTTATTCAGTCCAAGAATGACCAGAGAAATTCTCACTTACATCAATAGTATGCTTACAATTTGGGAACAAGTAACTGAGGAGAAATTGCCTCCAGAGACATGCAGTCTAATCTGTAACTGAATACATTTCCTGATGACCTTGGATATAAACATATTGTAATAAAAGTGTTATGGGGGAGTGGCTCTTCATCAACCGGTCAGGGTTACTAAAATATTATTGGTCAAATAAGGGCACAGTTGTCCTCTCTGATCCACGTAGAGGATTTTGACTCTAATAAACTGTCCTCCCTTCAGGCAGGCATCTCCTCTGATCTGTCACATGGACCTGAGAGGACATATTAGCCTTAGGAAAGCTTCAATACTTTGTAGAATCCTGGAAGTTTACTGGCTGAGTAGGCAGTGATTCTAATGAACATTATATTGCTTGGCTGGCCATAGTGTATGGATTCATAAACATGATATAAAATGGGAAGTTTATGCTCATGTATTATTGGCAAAATGTAAGTTTAGCCTCTTAAGTGAACTGTTCTAGATTGGGGATTGCAGTGTTAAATAATATGTGCCACCAAGGTTTCCCCTTAGTCACATTTGCTGTAATCTCCCACCCATGTATGCATTTCGTCTGACATTGTTTACGAGGACAGCAGTGTCAGAGATGCATTAAATCATTTAATTTGATCAGGGCCCAGTTGGCACTGACATCTAGTCCCTAACTATATCATTAGAGTTAGCTGACCTGCTCTCTGATTGTTGTTTAAGTTGTCCAGAGGAACATGATCACATTGTATCAACTTGTCTCGTCCATGCCTCGTTGCTTCCCGCCGCAGTCCCTCCCCCCTCCCCCAAAACAAAATAATAGTGTAAAAAAAAAAAAAAAACCACTCACTCCAGAAAAAAATAAATGAGCTGCTCTACACGAAGCCCAGCCCAATGTTTTCTGTTTTGTTGAACTTTTCTATGAATAAACTGATGATTTTAAGGGTTGTTTAGACTCTGACATGAAACACCAGTGTGTGTTGTTTTATTTACTGCTTGTACTGCAATGACTCAATGTAGAGTATTAGGACAAAATGCTGTTTAGAGTAATGAAAGGAATGGATACTTCGATGACAACATTGATTTTTGAGTTAACACAGAATAATATCGAATACCGGCACACTACAGATCAAAGCCAAATGAGATTTTCACTTTCTGCAACAGAAAATCATTAATATATAATACTCAGGAAATGCATTAACATGTCATAATATGACTGTGAACCCGTCTCCACTCAGCAGAGCTTAGAGAGAGCAACATATCTTGAACTCTTCCCACTCCGTAACCAGATATTTCCTAGTCAAACAGGAGTGAACAGTTAAACCAGAGGGCTCCTGTTTCTAGACTCTGGCCTTAAACTTTCGGCCTGATTCTGATTCTAGATATCCTGAGGGGTATCCAAGGTCAGATGAGTTGAGATAGGTTGGGTCCAATTCTAAGTTTCACACTCTCTCTCTTTTAATAGTATTTGGGCATAATTTGGCAAAAGGCTTCTCCTCAAGCAGGCTTCACTGGGATCATATGGTTAAAAACATTTATGCTTACTCACGTGAAGAGCTGCCGTAAGCAAAGGAGTCCAGAGTAGGTCTATAGAAAAGACTGGTCTATAGATAGTGCAATTCATTTTCATGTTGGGATTCACAGTCCTTGTATTGCTTAGACCCAAGATATTGGGAGGAATAGGAATATATATTGGGGCAAGCCATAGAAAGAAGCCAAAAAATAAGATGGTGGTCATATGAGGCTGGGGTGGGTTCACTGGGGAATATTAATATCACTTGAGTATTAGTCTGATTTTCTAACCACTGTGTCAAAGTCAGACTGGCTAGCTGTAAGATAGGGGCGCAAGGCAGGTATATCAGCCCTAGAATGCTAAAGGCCCTTTTCCCCAGGAGCTGAAAAGAGGTTACCTCAGGTCAACTAAGGACACCTGAGTCTAATTAAGGGCTGCCTGTGACCTCTTGGGGGGGGGGTGTTAGAGAGAGACAAATTGCAGCAGGAAGAGAGGCTTCTCCTAGATGGAAGACTGGTCTCCTCTCTATGGGGGAAGCAACTGTTTGGGGGAAGATATGGCACCCAGAAGCCAGCATAACAAAGCAACACCCCAGAGAGGGGTGAGGGAAAGGTATTTCCTTTCTGCGTTGTGAATTTGTGGTTTTGGTTTGGTGGAAGAGGGCCTATTCTGAGGCCTAATTTGTGGGAAAAAAAAATTGAAAAATAAAACCTGAGTAAGGAATAAAAACTCTTCAGAGCGGGAGTGATTTACTCTAGGCACCCCCTCATCAGAGGCAGGAAATGCTGAGCCCAGCGAGGCAAAGGAGGAGCCCTGCCTTCTGCTCAAGATCACGTACAGCCAGTTGCTAAACCTTAGAAGGTGGTATCCACCCTGCCATTAACATAGGAGGTGAAAGAACGTCTCACTCTTCAGCTGCTTGATGGGGAAGCAGGTATTGGTCTGTTTGACCCACCCTAGCATCTCCTGGGGACTGCATGTGTGGGTTCCATGTGGATTCTGGAACAGGTGGAGAGAGGTAGCGAAAGATGAAGGGGGGAAGTCAGAGGGGATAGCTGAGTTTAAATTACATCAGCCCAAGTCTCAAAAACTTCTGGCTTTATTGTTCATGGGTTGGGGTCGAATCCAAACCCATATTGATTTCTGACAGATTCAGGTTCCAGCCAAACCTTTTATGTAGCCTGGGTACCTAGAGTCCTACAGTGATTTAGATTCTAAGTAAAAGGAATTCACACAAAAGGCATTCCTGCCTAGAGCAGGAGAGAAACTATAATAATTAAATGGAAATGTGGTGAGGGTTTTGGGAGGAAAGAAATGAAGTACGCACCTTCTCTCTTCCACTCTTGGGAGAAATACACATGAAAGAATGGCCAGAAAATCTCTAAGCTTCCTGACAGCCTGCCCTGCAAGACCCAGAGCTTCTAAAAATGAGAGTTAAACTGTACCATGTTCCAGGGGAAGGGGAATGTTTTAAAATGAAATTTTAGACCGGGTGCTTTTAGGGGAAAAAAATCTTTCTCGCACTCACACACAGTGCCACAGCTGGTAAAGGGTTCTGTAAGATGAAAGCATTCAAATAATGCTACTGAAATTGCGTTCTCGGTTTCCTTGTGTTGCTGTACCGTACAATACACCAGCTCTCTTTGCTTCAGTTCACTGCTGTATTGCTAATCATCGCATCGCTGTTTGGGCAGAAGAAGCAGCCTACTATAGAAATGAGGAAAAGCAGTAGGAAAGAGGGTCAGATTCAGTGCAGTGCCCAGTCTCCTCTGGGTAGACAATAATTGGAGTGCCTTTGTTTTCAGGATTGGCCTGGCATAGTTTAGAGAAGACTTGGTGCTGCTCTAAACTACTCTAGCTGGTAGTGATCCCTGGGAGGCTCTCGGCCAGCAGAGAGTAGCTGGAGTGCAGTAGTGCTCTGGCAGCGCCCACTATGCAGAAGCTGGAGGGGATCTGGCATAGGAGACCTATGCAGCTGAGGATTCTTCCTATGCTGGGGAATTGTGAAGCATGTTGATCTTCAGCTCTGAGATCTCTATCTCCGATAACTGTAGTTCAGTGATTGTGTTCCTCTTCCAACAACACGCGGGGCACTGAGCACCAGAATAAAAACAAGTATGTTCCAAAAACAATAGAATCCTAAAACACCAATCTTTTAAAAATAAGAAGCAAACTAATGTTGGGGTCCAATGTAGAAACACACAACGAGAGAGAGTGAGTGTTCCGATGAAGTGAGCTGTAGCTCATGAAAGCTTATGCTCAAATAAATTGGTTAGTCTCTAAGGTGCCACTAGTACTCCTTTTTCTTTTTGTGAATACAGACTAACACGGCTGCTACTCTGAAACCTGTTAAAGGGAAGGTAGGCAGGGGCCAAGAATAGTCATTCTAAAACACCGGTAAAAAGAAAATTTTGGGGACAGATCCTTAGCTGGTGTAAATCAGCATAGATTCAGTGACTGACTTCATTGAAGCTACACTTGTTTATATCAGCTGAGGATCTTCTCCAAGGTGTTGTGTTGTGTTGTTTTCTCCCACTGCACTTTTAAAAAAAAAAAAAAAAAAAAAAAAGACAGATTTCAGTGAGGAGGGAGCTCTGTGATTGTAGGCAATTTAATTAATCAGTTCATATGCATTTAGTAGCCCGAGTGTTTCTTGCCGATTTGTACAGCTGGCTGGTTAAAAGTTCATAGTGGCCATCTGTCAGTCTGAGTTGCTTGTCAGCACAATCACCTTATGAAATAAAGCTGAAAAAGAGCCTTGGGCCATAACATCAAATGGGTGATAAAACAGATAATAGAATGCTTACAGCCTAAGACAGCCAATCAGAAGACATTTCAGACTGAACACTGACTCATGTTGGAACCAGAATCTACTGGACTGTTCCCATCTTTCCCACAAACGCATGTGTAGGTAGCTCTAGGGTACAGATCGCAAAGTGCTCTTTTATTGCTATTTTTAAAAATAGTAATCTAATAAGAATTTGTTCATTTTAGTGGTGGGTTCTATCAAGCTACGGTTGGAAAGCATTGTGTGCGTTTCCCTTCAGCCAGGGTATTTTAATAACTAGCATCCCAATAAATGATTGGGTGGTAAAATGTGCAATAAGAAGGGGACTACTGTTTTTTCATAAAAACAAGAATTTGTGTTCTCTTACAAGGATTTTTTTTTTTTTTAGTGCTATCTGTTAGTTACACAGAAATTATATGGGGCAGTATTTCTGCAATAATAATTCCTGAATCATTTGCTGTTCAGAACCTGCCTACATCCATTAAAATATTATCCAGGTTATAAACAGATAAATTGTTGTTCCCCTTCCCCCACTTCTAAACTGAAGATGATAAACAGGATTTCTCTGCAAAGATATTTTGAGCGACCTAAGAGCTCCATGATGTGAAAATGACGATGTCTCCAAATAAATTGCAGAAACAATTCATCTCATGGTAAGAACATCTTTTATAGCAGGGTGCGATATAGTAGGAAATTCTGTGTCTGAATTAAATATGTCTGGATGGCATAATAGAATATACACTCTGGTAAATAGAGAATTTCAAATTGTTTGAAAGAGAAGATGGATTTCTTTAGAATCTGGTTTTGGAGCTGGATGAGAGGTAGTGCTGTGTTAAGAAAATTGCTCTCTCTTTACCATAACAGGCCAGATCCTTCTGATGGTGTAAATAATTATTTACATCAATCAACAGTCTGGTCCAACATCTATCTACATAACATAACCCCCACAAAAATCTCTCTTAATTTAGCATTAACATTGCTCAAATGTATTTCCTCATACAGAGCAAACCATAAAAGGCAAGTTAAGGTAACATTCACACCCCACACAACACTCTCCAAGCCATCACAAAATTTAACAGCACCAACAAACTAATACCTTCTTTAACTCACTTTAAGTTCAACAATGGCAGCCACAAAGACACAACAGAAAAGGCCATCTATATTAAAATTATGGTGCAGGCCATTGCTTGTTGGGCATCTTCCCAGGACGTGGCTGATATGTTGTTGGTTTATTGTCATGGGAGAAGCTTGTGGATTTTGGTAGTGAATGACTTTTTCACCCTGTTCTGTTAGACCTTCTACGCTGATGACAGGTATTGAATCAAGTTCACACTGTCAGTGACGTCCTTACAACTGTGCATTAATACTTTGGTTTGCAAAATGTGCTTCCAACTTCTTGTGCTTTGTTTTTCCATTGCTCAGCCTGTCTTTGGTGAATGACAGTAGCTAAGACCAAGAGCTGTTCGCCTCCATTTGACTGACCTACCAGTGTTTGGGTTTTTCCTTTTACTCACTGACTTATCTGCCAAAGAGGGTTTCCTTGGGGAGGAGAAGCTGATGCCTGCCCTGGGGTGAGCTGATTTTCTGATGTTTCTATTCCTTTCTACATCCTTTATAGGGCCATGGTTTGAGCAACATGGCTCCATCCTTGACTGGCTGGCTTGCCTGTCATTTTTCTCCTTTCCAGTGAAAGATGAACTCCTATGCCCAGTTTGTATGCATTTTTTTTTTTTTACTCTCAAATGTGTCTGCGTTTGGTTTGATCAGGCCCCAGATTGTTTAAATGCATGTACGTGTTGATCCTAGTGTTCCTTCCCTCACCATCTTCCTTCCATCTGTTCTACTTAATAGTGAACTATAAATATTTGAAATGGAAAAATGTGAACAATTTATTTTTGTTTTAATTTTTAATAAGTAGCTTGAATATTTCAACTCCTCAGAACCCCCCCTCCCACGGCAAACCAAGACTGCATTGTCATTATTTATTACTTTATACATTTAAAATAAAGTACTGTACTGCTGCTAATGTAACCCACACACCTCCTGGGTGTGGTGTTCTGTCCCGTCTAGAGGCACTGAGACAAGAGACGGGGGGAGGATTAGATTTGATTAATGAGTCTGCTCTACAGCCTTAGCTAATGGCCATATGGCTTTTAGCCTATGCAGTAAAGGCTCAGGTATTCAGCTCCAGAGGTCCCAGTTTCAATCCCGATGACCGGGGCCTATCAGCGTTACACTAACTTCCAATAGACTTTAGTGTTATGTTCCTTCAGCATTTGGAGATTTTTGTTAGATGCAAACATTTATTAGAATTCTCTTGGGTTCCATTGACTATAATGTTGTCCAGCCCACTTTGCTCCATAGATAGATATCATACACTTCTGCTCCCCCCCCCCATTAGGAAATGGCACATTGCCCTTCTTCTGAACTGCTTTGCAGGGACGTTCATGGGAGACGCAGTGCATGTTCGCATGCCAAGTAGTGGAAAGCTTACACTAGAGATGGTGCATTCTGTAGACAAAGAGCATCAAGACTGACATCACAGCCAGCTTTTCCCTTACCTCTTAGTAGTTAAAAATGCGCTCTTTGGGTATGTCTACACTATAATTGGACACCCAGAGCTGGCTCATGCTAGCAGACTCAGGCTCGCGGGACTCAGGCTAAGGGGCTGTTTAATTGCAATGTAGACATTCAGGCTTGGGCTACACACCGGACTCAAGGACCCTGTGAGGTGAGAGGATCCCAGAGCTCGGGCTTCAGCCCAAGCCTGAACATCTACACTGCAATTAAACAGCCCCTGAATTTGAGTCAGCTGGCACCGGCCAGCCGCGGGTGTCTAATTGCAGTGTAGAGGTACCCTTAGGCTCATGTTTGACATGAAGCTCTGGGTTTGGAGGTGCGGGCAGGTGAAATGCAACCCTGAAGCTGTAGTGCTCAGTGTATATATAGGCAGAGTCCTACTGGTCAGGAATAATTGATGTTGTTTTATTCTGGAGTTATATTCATTTCTTTGACTTGGAAAGAAACCAAGATATATATTTCAACACCCTATATTTTCTATGTGTACATAGAGTACTTTTCTAGTTAGTGGCAGTTTTGTTCTGTGCTGGGAGTGAGATGTGGATCGTTGGCTGAGAAGAGTGTCATTGGTAAATGCAGTAGTTGGTGGAGGCTGGGAGCCCTAAAACAAGTTCAAATTAGAAATCGGGCACCATTTTTAACAGAGAAGGTAATTAGTCATTGGAACAAACTATCAAGGGAAGTGGTGTATTCACCATCTCTTGAAGGCTTCAGTTCAAGACTGAATGCCTTTTTGGAAAATACGTTTTAGCCAAGCACAAGCTATTGGATACACGACAGGGGTAACTGGATAGAATTCTATGGCTTATGTTATACAGGACATCAGACTAGAGGATCTAATCATTCCTTCAGGCCTTAAAATCTATGAATCTGTGAAAAGCCACAAAAAAAAAATGGAATAAAAAACTCCACAATGAAAAGTCTCTGTATTCCTTCCTTAGGCACAAATCCCCAGTTACTGTGGGATTTAGACCTTTATAATTTTTTTTTTTCCTGTAGAGTGTTTTTTTCAGGAGACTTGGGAAATTCTTTTAATTGAAATGGGTGGGTGTCTATAAAATTGTTTTTTTTTGGTTATGTAGGATGAGTCACACAGTCTTCTGATTCTGTTCTTTCATATGTTGGCCTCATTATCTTTCTGCTATAGCTTGTTTAATACACTTTGATACAATTAAGACCCCACACAGGTCAATATGACGGGAGAAGTCAAGTACCTGTGAAAATTCTTCAGCTGTGTGGGGGAAAATCTTATACAATACTTGATGGATTCTTGCTCTTGCATGCATTAAGAACATTGTTGGTTATTTAGGAACCAACTTTCTTTGGGCCTGATCCTCCAGGGTGCTGATGGCACTCAGCAGTCTGCAGAACTGGACCTGCTATTTGTCCGTATTTACTTTAAAAGAAAACTACATAGTTCTACATAAAAGAAAACTCCTAAGTTGCTGCTGCTCTGACTTCTAAAAGATTTGTAGTAGATTGACTGACTAGAGCAGTGGCCTTCAAACTGTAGTCTGTAGACCACTGCTGGCCCTACAGCACTTTTTGGGGGTCTGCAGAGAACTGACTGGTCATACTCTGCTGTCTTCTCTTTGTTTCCTGCTGCTAAATTTATATGAAAAAGACTTCTAAAATACTTTACTTTGCTAATGTTACTCTTCTGCTTAAACAACTGCTGTACTTTATCCAAGGGATGTCCTGGGATTGCTTACATAAGTAGATGGTCTGTACAATTGGGAAAGGGAGGCAAAGATTTCTCTATCTGTGGTACGGGTATGTCTGCTCTGCAGCAGCAATTAATTTGGAGCTCACATAGACATGCCTGGTTTAGCTTTAATCTAGTTAGCTCAGGTATTGGAGCAGTGAAGGTGTGCAGGTGCAAGTTTCAGTGTGGGCTAACTGCTTGAAATAGTCATCCAGCTTTCCAGGCGGGCGCTTACAGTCTGTGCTGAAGTCCATGATGCTGCAGCTTCACTGCTGATCTAACTAGATTCAGGTGAGCTTGCTTACATCCTGTGATTGCAATGTAGCCATACCCTATGAAAAGCTCTGAGAACCCCAGATATTCAGTGTTGTCACTATATTTGATTAAGAATGAGTGCCTACATTTGGGAGCAAGTTTGTAATGTCTTTTTTTCTTATTTTTATGGATCATTTGCCATCTAATGGACTGTCATCTTTCTGCTTCACATGAGAGAACCTTGATGCCATTCTTTAAGATCATTAAAGATTACTGAAAATATGGGATGTGCACAAATAGAAATCACGAATAGTTAAATATTATTGGGTATGGAACATGGTTCCAGAATATAAATGTTTCAGGTGCAGAAATATTAGTTACCAGAGGATTCTCGTGAATATAAATGTTGCAATGGGCAGAGATTACCTGATAAGTGATAGGCCTGGTCAGAGGTGCTGGAACAATTTGTATAGTGGGCGTGCTGAGAGCCATTGAACCAAACTATAAATCCTGTATATAACGGAAACCACTTCAAGCCAGGGGTGCGGCAGCACCCCTAGTTCCAGCACCTAAGGGCCTGGTACTGTCAGCACCCAGACTGAGTGTCTTTGGGGATGTCAGCATGGATATAGATGACAGCTCTTCTTCACTAATTTGGTATTTCATGGCCATCATGAAACCAAGCCCCTTGAGGGTTAGAAATACTGTGTGGTCCTGATCCTGCAGTTGGATCGGGGGAGACAGACCCTTGTGTCCACATAGATTTATTGCAGGTCCAGTGGTCTATATATATTCTCTCAGTGCTACAGATAAGATTTTTAGGGTTTTTAGAATGCATTTATTTTAAATTTTTTTTAAAAAAACCTATATATCAGACAAACAATGACCGAGAGGTATAAAGCTTCCATCAGAAAACATATTTAAAACATATTTTGAGTGTTTTTATCTTATTATTTATATTGACATCCAAGGACTGGAAACAGAAAAGACATGATTCTTTGTGAGGTCTTTGGGACAGACGTAACCCCCTGATTCTACAAGCTGCTCTGGATGGGTTGACTTCCCTCTCTTCTCTTTGAAATCAGTGGGAGTTGGCATAGGTAGAGGGATCAGCCTGAACAGAGCAGCTTGAAGAATCATGACCCAAATTATTCATGACTTGGGGAGAAACAAGATGGTAGGAAGTGAGGGAGGAGGCAAGGGGATGAAAAGAATACATAATCTCTGTGTAATAAAACCAGGTTTTTTTTTTAGATAGGGCAAGGGTGCTAACAGAGAGAGGTGTTCATTAATAATGTAATTATCCACTGCAATTTCTCTTCTTGCAGCTGTTCTTTCAAGACTAGTTCAATTTTCCGTTACTCCACATAGAGCCAATCACTAATGCTTTAGACTCTGTAAATACAACGTAACTTTCTGTGTCTTTCCCTTTTCATTATTGTGGTGCCATACAAAAGCCCACATATCGAACAAAGAGGATAAAGCAAAACCCTGAATAGCTGCTCATTAAGTGAGGATTGTCCATCCTGGGTGCAGTTGACTTTGCAACCTTAATAATGTTCTTCTAACACAGGTATGTGTGTGTGCCTGTGTTTGGGTGTGGAATTTCCTAGGCTTTTAAAAAAGGAAACGGAAAAGACAAATTCTGTGATGTGGCATCATATTGACACTCACATAGTTCATCAGGAGGGTTGGAACCCTTATGTCCAGTGCACAGACATCTGACACTTGAGCTAAAGAAGTAACGGATAGCAGTCATAGGTTTTCATCCTCTATAGGGACGCACACCAGGGGGGTTGGGGGGTGAGACATACACTTTGCCAGTGTATTTTGCAGATATATGCTGACAGCAGAGGAATGGTGAGACTCGGGAATTTTGAGGTCCATTCCAGACTCTGTGGCCGGAGGGGCGGGGATATGCTCTACTGGACACAGTCTCTTCTGCCTGTTTCCCCCAGCTTTGACCCCTTCTGCTCTATCCCAGTCCTCTCTCTTCCCCACACCTGGCTCCTTGTTCCAGTCCCAATGCCCTTACCTACCCAGTCCAGTTCTCCACTCCAAATTTTTCATCCCAATCCATTCTTCTTGCCCAGTCAGTCTAGTCTGCACCTTTGGGCTCCCTGTCTGAGTTCCATCTCCCTTCCCTACTGTCTCCATGCCCAGCAAGTCACAGTTCCCTTTCTCCTGCCTCAACTCCTTTTTCCCACTCCTAGCTTCTCATTTATCTGTCTCTTCCCCCCCCCCCCCAACCACCCCAATAGCTCCCAGTCTCCATCTCTGGACTCATCATCCAATCTCAATCTTCCCTCCAATAGCTCCTTGTCCCAGTTTGGGAGGAGAGCCCCATCTGAATCTCCTTGCCCAGCCAGTTCCAATCTCCCCACTCCAAATCCCAGTCAGTTTCTCTACTTCCCCCTCCAGTCCCTGTCTCACCAGAGTTATTGTACCAATCTATTCTTTTGGCTCCCCCTGATCTGGCTTTTGTTCCCTTTGCATTTGAATCAGATGGCTTCCTCCTCTGTGCTGCCTAGGTGCCAGTGTTGGATCATATTAAAGAAGTTCTGTATTAAAATCACAAATGAGTTTGATTCCCCAGAGTTTAAATTCCAGGGTATTACAAATTAAGAGGTCTCTTGGTTTTTGGTACTGTTTCTCTCCCTCTGTGTGAAACTTGCAAGCTGCTAATTGCGTTAGTACATTCTAAGACAGAGTCTGTTCTCAAAGCAATTCGCACAGAGAGAGACTCAAAGCAATACTCTGTAACAACAGAAAAAGCACCCAGAGACTCCCCGCCCTTTTGTTGTATTAACAATTGTGATTAAAATAGAGAGAGAGGATGTATGTGGATGGATGCTTGGTGTGGATAATAACTGAATGATCAGGGAGGTGCCAGCCTAAGAATCCAGTGTCCATCGGCTGAAGAAGGCGTCAAGCGGAAATAACCAGAGGACCCCTGGAGGACAGGCTGGAATCCACCCAACAGCCTCAAGAATGGGAGAACCAAAGAACAAGATAACATCTAGCAGCAGGGAGCCGCCAGGAATGTGCTATCTGCTGATTGATTCAGCAACAGCATGATGAAGCAATTCCCATAGACTGGCATAGGAAGAAATTCCTATAAAAATGGACTCTAGAAAGTGAGAACTTTGGGGGTCTGATTCTGAAAACCAACTTCCAGGAACATCAGATGAGCATCTGACAAGGCCCTGCTCCCTCCTCGTGTCCAGGCCACCTGGCCAGTGGCTTGGCATGAGCAACTCTAAGGCTGGTAACTATGATAACAACCTTGCAGAACCTGTGTGTGTGTGTATATATGAATGAATGTGTGAATAAATATGAGATTGAATGGAATGTTATAACTAACTGCTTACTAGGATTCTTTCTGTATTCACAATAAATGTGGTATTTTGCCTTTTCCCCTTTAATAAGATCCTGCTGGTTTTTAATTTATTGGTATAACACCAGCTGGGGGTCACTGACAGCATGGGAGAGACAGTTTTCAATTCAATTCCCTGTTTTCAATTCCAGTCCCCAGTCCCACCCCAGAATAACGTTTACATGGAAAGTCCTTCTGAGCCCACATAGTTCTGGGCAGGAATGTGCTCAGTTACTTTGTGGGGGTGGTGCATGTGCAATCCTGTTACAGGTAGGAACTGTGAGGGCTTGGCACATGCTCAGTCTCTCTATAGGGATGGCACATGTGTTTGATCATGTCTAGGATCTGTGAGAGGCTTAAGCTTCCTCACTGAGGACAGAATCTTTAGAGATTTTACCTGATAAAATGGAAGTGTCTACTGAATGTGTGAACTGCAATTTGTCCAAGATTTATAACTTGGCCAAATTTGGGCAAATTTTCACGGGACTGGCAAAAAGCACGTCCCTGACACAAATGCCACCCCTCCTGCCAAGTTTCAAGTCCTTACTCCAAAGCACTGGGTGCGGGGGGGGGGGGGAGGTTTAAAGCATTTTAAAGAAAAAGTCTTAAAACTTATTTAATATGGGCAAAGACATGTATTTTTTTTCCTAGCTTCATACTCAGAAATGATTGAACTGTTGTGGCTGAAATGTAAAAAAAAAAAAAAAAAAATAATTGAGCCTGAGGCAGAGCCGGCATGGAAAATTTCAGGCAGAACTGTTAAAGTTTGGCACAAATGTAAGCAATTGAAAACACTTTGCCAGATAAGGTCTTCTAATAGACAGTTAGTCCTAGGTAGTGCTACCAGCCCAACCCATCATATACACTTCAAATAAAACTAATTTGGCAGTAAAAATCCACTTTAATTTAATTTACTTGCTGTTGAAAAGATCTAACAAACTGCATTATGGAGCTGGCTGCTAGTTTGGGGCTTAGAGATAGTAAATGTCATCACATTTTTAGCTGCCTGTCAAGGTGCTAGCCTTGATCAGCTTCTGAGAGAACAAAACAAAATAGATCACATAATGGTTTACTTGTAGGGTGTTGGTAACCATAAGGCGGGTAGGGTTGGCAATTTTCTAATAGCACAAAACTGAACACCCTTGCCCCGCCCCTTCTCTGGGGCCCCGCCTCCCACTCACTCCATCCCCCCTCCCTCAGTCACACTCTCTCCCTCGCGCTCACTCACTTGCACTGTCTGGGACAGGGGGTTGGGGTGTGGGAGGAAGTGAGGGCTCTGTCTGGGGGTGCAGGCTCTGGGGTGGGGCTGGGGAGGAGGGGTTTAGGGTGCAGGAGGGGGCTATGGGCTGGGGCCGAGGGGTTCGGAGTACAGGAGGGGGCTCAGGGCGGGGTTGGGGTGTGGGAGGGAGGTCAGGGTGTGGGCTCCAGGTGGCGCTTACGTCAGGTGGCTCTCAGAAGTGGCCAGCTTGCCTGGCTCCTAGGTGGAGGGGCCAGGGGGTTCTGCGCGCTACCTGTGCCCACAGGTGCTGCCCCTGCAGCTCCCATTGACTGTGGTTCCCAGCCAATGGGAGCTGCAGAGCCAGCACTGGTGGTGGGGTGGGGGCAGCGCATGGAGCTCCCATGGCCGTCCCTATGCCTAGGAGCCAGATATACCAGCCGATTCTGGGAGCCGAGCAGAGCCAGGCAGGCAGGGAGCCTGTCTTAGCCTTGCTGCGCTGCCGACCAGACGTTTAGCCGCTGGTGCTGGCTGGAGCTGTTAGGGTCCTTTTTCAACGGGCGTTCTGGTCGAAAACTGGATGCCTGGCAACCCTAAAGAAGGATGGGGTGTCCTGAAGTATGCTGCACTCATATGGATATTAGAAATCAGATTCAACCAGAGAAACTTGACTTCACCTATCATCCAATATTAATTAAAGCACCAACGCTACTTGATTATCCTCCATCCTTAAACTTCATGGATTTCAAAAAATCCTGCTGTTTCTGAATGAGTAAATCCCAGTGTCAGATTGGATCCTAGGCTCTGCACTATTTCCCAATTAAACATCCCTTTCTCTGCTCTGGGAATTAGTCAAACAATCCAAGGTTCTGTGCAGTGGACAGAAAGCAGCTGGAACTGGATTCTACAGCCAAGACTTTTAAAGTAGTTATGTTCTATTAAAAAAATATAAACAAGATACTATATAAGTACAGGTAAGTCTTGAAAGAACTTTACTGAAGTACATTATTATGCAATTTATTCAAAGAAGGGTTAATAGTCTAAAAACTGTCATTCTGAATAAGAATTGGTTCCAATCTAGACAACATATCAAAACACAACCAAATCTTCAAAATGAGTATTCAATACAGTTTACATACTGTGGTTATCCCAAAGGATACTTACTGAAAACAAAGCTTACAGTTTAATAGGTAAATTCATCATTAACTTTGCATTTTACCTTTTCAAATTTAGTATTTATTTTAGTCTTCAAATTCTTTTAGAGGATGAAAATGATTTTTTGATCTACAAGGTAAATTTACTGTGCAAATGTGGACATTTATGGGAGGATAGCATAGGGAGAGAGTGCTTTGTGTGATCTGAGACTTTATTATGGCTGTTAGAAATTACTTTAAGATTTTCTCTTCCTTTTGCTGTTACTGAAATTGAAGATTCAAGTAATAAAGTACAATTAAATATTCTGGATTTAATATGTTGATGCTTGGGAAGTTTCTAGAAAATTGTTAATAGTTCTGCATTCTGCTCATTATCATTTCCCTATTTGAGTGTATTTTTATGCCTGTGAGAATCATTTGTCGATTTTTTTTTTTTTTGGCTTCCTGATTTCCCTTGTTTTGCTCCTCTGAGTGCCCCTGCTGTCCCCTTTTCAGCCACTGTTGAGACATTAAACGATGGGAAGTAATGCCAAACACTTAATCAGTGCGGTATTGCTCTCCTGATGTCTTGCCCTTTTGTAATGAATTGACTTTAGATTGCAACACTTTTTCAGAATCTATATGGGTTTAGACCTCTTTTGTGTCACACTTTCAAACTTCTTATTCTGGGAGCAGCGTGAGCTTATTAATCAAGACAAGATGCTGTTGAAATCTCTGCATGTGAACGGTTTGCTTTTAGGGATTTACAGCACGTTAAAGAAAATGTAACAACATGGGGAAAAGTTAAAACATTTGAACTATATTTCCAGATAGCTAAAATGGCAAATTATAAACCCTAGTAAGTAAAATTAACTACCCCCTAATCAGAAAATCTTTTTATCAAAGGAAAACAGGTGGACACATGCCCTATACCGCTGTTAGGGAACTTGCAGCATAGCAGAGACATGTAGTTCTGTTGTTAATGTTGTCCTCTGCCACTGTGTAGATTTAGACCTGCTGCTGTTGACAGTGGTGGGGCATTCTGGCACTTTCTCCTGGTAAATGTCCCACACTCAAGGAGGCCCAATGCAAATACTAAGCATCAGATGTGTACCGTGAAGAAGACAGCATAGCTTCCCGCTGCAGCAGCTCAGCTTCTCCCTGTACAAAGCCTCCACAATAAACAGCTGAAGGAGCTGTTGTGACCTCTGCTCCCTGCTCAGAGAACCTACAGTTGCCCAAGAGGGAGTAAAAATGAGCAGAGCATAGAATATCGGGGTTGGAAGGGACCTCAGGAGGTCATCTAGTCCAACACCCTGCTCAAAGCAGTACCGATCCCCAATTAAATCATCCCAGCCAGGGCTTTGTCAAGCCTGACCTTAAAAACTTCTAAGGAAGGAGATTCCACCACCTCCCTAGGTAACGCATTCCAGTGTTTCACCACCCACCTAGTGAAAGAGTTTTTCCTAATATCCAACCTAAATCTCCCCCACTGCAACTTGAGACCATTACTCCTTGTTCTGTCATCTGCTACCACTGAGAACAGTCTAGATCCATCCTCTTTGGTAGTTGAAAGTGGCTATCAAATACCCCCTCATTCTTCTCTTCCGCAGACTAAACAATCCCAGTTCCCTCAGACTCTCCTCATAACTCATGTGTTCCAGTCCCCTAATCATTTTTGTTGCCCTCCGCTGGACTCTTTCCAATTTTTCCACATCCTTCTTGTAGTGTGGGGCCCAAAACTGGACACAGCACTCCAGATGAGGCCTCACCAATGTCAAATAGAGGGGAATGATCACGTCCCTCGATCTGCTGGCAATGCCCCTACTTATACATCCCAAAATGCCATTGGCCTTCTTGGCAACAAGGGCACACTGTTGGCTCATATCCAGCTTCTCGTCCACTGTAACCCCATGGTCCTTTTCTGCAGAACTGCTGCCTAGCCATTCGGTCCCTAGTCTGTAGCGGTGCATGGGATTCTTCTGTCCTAAGTGCAGGACTCTGCACTTGTCCTTGTTGAACCTCATCAGATTGGGCCAATCCTCCAATTTGTCTAGGTCCCTCTGTATCCTATCCCTACCCTCCAGCATATCTACTTCTCCTCCCAGTTTAGTGTCATCTGCAAACTTGCTGAGGGTGCAATCCACACCATCCTCCAGATCGTTTATGAAGATCTCTCTTCTGCTGTGTGTATTCTTGGCTGGCCAGAAGAGGAGAGTGCCGGAGGAGTTGAGAATCAGAGGAGAGAAGAAGAATGAAGGGAAAGAGTTAGAGAGGAAAGTGGTGGTGGGAAGACTTTAAATGGAGGGTAAAACACTGAAATGTCCTCTCTCAGACTAAATAAGTATAGAAGGAAAGAAAAATGTGGAGGGGGTATAAGAAAAAGAACAAAATACCTCATGGTAGAGTGGGATTCTGTTCCACTCAGCTTTTCACAAAACAGTCTGTGGCAGAATGTTTTGAATCAAGTACAGTATCTGGTAAGAATATGGTCTACATATGTCTATTTTTGCCATGGTGGATGTATTAACAAAAGCTAACTTTTCACTGACAAATAAATCTAGAACAGAATACCAGGCACCTTCTGGGCACGCTATTGTATTTCATACAGTTCTGATCTGAGATGTCATACATTTTTTCAGGGAATTACCCTGGATATTTCCAGCTGTTCTAAGTGAAGCCGGATCCCCTGTTTAAACTTTTTTTCAACTTCAGAATAATTTCTTCCACCTGAGCAAGTTCTAAATGTTGGGACAGTGAATGTGGAGTGGGCTCTGTCAGCTTCTTACCTCTTACATCGGGGGTGGGCAAACTTTTTGGCCCGAGGGCCACATCGGGTTGTGAAACGGTATGAAGGGCTGGGTAGGGAAGGCTGTGCCTCCCCAAACAACCTGGCCCCTGCCCCCTGACTGCCCCCCTCAGAATCCCTAACCCATCCAACGCCCCTGTTCCCTGTCCCCTGACAGGCCCCCTGGGACTCCCAACCATCCACCTTTCCCGCTCCTTGTCCTCTGACCGCCCCCAGGATGCCACCCCCCCATCCAACCTCCCCTGCTTCCGGTCTCCTCACCGCGCCCCCCCACCCCCTTACAATGCCCCTCAGAGCAGCAGGACTGGCTTATTGGAAAGCCTGGGAGGTGGGCGGGCACAAGCCATGCTGCCCGCATGGTGGCGTGGCTGTGGAGGTGGGGGCTAGCCTCCCTGGCCGGGAGCTCAGAGGCTGGGCGGGATGGTCCCGTGGGCTGGATGTGGCCCACAGGCAGTAGTTTGCCCACCTCTATCTTACATGGTTTTATAGAGCCCCCATGTTTTGGGTTAGGGTTGTGTCTGTATCTGAGGGAATGTGCCTGGGGGGAATGGGGGAGAGAGAGGCATGGGAGGTGGCATTGTGATGTGGCTCAAAATATTGTCTTCTGTGTCAAGCTTGATCAGATTGCTTAAAAAGCTTCCTGACCCCTGTTCTATCCTGAAATTTGTGGAAATGTTATAAGTAAGGCTGCTATTCTGTCACGGAGGTCGTGGAAGTCTCGGATTCCATGTCTTTTCGCAACCTCTGTGACTTTGGAGCGGCCCTGAAGACAGCTGCACCGGCCACTGCTCAGGCAGTCCGGTTCTGGGGGCAGCTCTGAGGAGCACCCAAGCAGCGGTCCCGGGGGCCTCAGAGCAGGTGTGGCTGGGGGCAGTCAGCCCCTGTGGCCAGTGCAAGGGCTAGCCGTCAGTCCCCGGGTGACCACAGCAGCGGTGTCCTGTGGCCCCCGAGAGCAGCAGTGCCCAGGG
This sequence comes from Lepidochelys olivacea, assembly GCF_965140295.1. Lineage (NCBI taxonomy): Eukaryota > Metazoa > Chordata > Testudines > Cheloniidae > Lepidochelys > Lepidochelys olivacea. Next base: position 163,409,270 of record NC_140411.1, on the reverse strand, counting down.
TTCCAGGAGCTGCTAAGTTTTAGTCAGGGTATTTTTATAGTAAAAGTCATGGACAGGTCATGGGCCCTGAATTTTTGTTTACTGTCCATGACTTTTACTAAAAATACCCAAGACTAAATCTTAGCCTTAGTTATCAGTCTGCTCCCTTGTCTTTCGCTGTGTGTGAATAATAAACCTTGACTGCTCCTGATTAGAAGATTTTTTTTGATAGTTCAGATTCTTTTAGGAATGTGAGACCCAGGAGCTTGAACATCTATTTTGTTTGTTGTTTAAAATGTTGTTCTCTGGAATAAACTTGGGGCACAAACACCTTGGGGCTGATTCCCCTCTCAATCACACCAGGTTTGCACTGAAGTCAGTGTATATACTCCCGATACACACAGATGGGAGCTGAGAATTGGATTCCTTTTTTGTGATAATCCCAGGGGGCAGCAGACATACAGGTTTACTGAAGAACACTGCCATTCAGTACAATACAAATGAGACTGTGCGATGCTCAGTCTAAAATAGCAATGAATAAAGGAAGACTCAAGCAACTGTAATGTAAATGTATTTTGCTAGGACAAGACTTAAAAGAAGAGATTAAGGTTTACTGAAAACCAAACCTGTGGCTACCTGTACCCATTTACCATCTGCAGTAACGACTGTTGTTGAAATACGGTTTTCAAGCAAGAAGCTGTTTCATTTTTAATTATTTTATGAATAGAGCAAACCAATCATTAGCACAATAAGCAGATTCTGATCTATCAAGTTTACACTGAAGTTGGTGTGTGTAACTTACCTGCATGTACAATACATGTGACTTATTTCTCTAGTCTTTCAGGTGAAAGGAGCTGGATGCAGGCCTATTATTTCCCTTTCATACACATGTAACTCTTATTGATGCTGATGGGAGGTATGTACATATATGGAAGGGAGAATAGGTCTCAATCTGCAGGGTGCTGAACTCCAAATGAAAAACTAACTCTGCTCCTTACAGGTAGAAATCAGAGGCCTGACGGAGAACTGGCCCCTGGGTGCGGAAGAGTATGGAGAGAGAGACTCATGTCTATTGAAGGACATTGTCGGAATTGTGCGCTGTTGCAACAGGAACACTAAATGGGTTTATTTATCAATTGATCATCTATGTAGTGCAGCTTAGATCGCATTGTGACAGTCATTTCATGCAGATCAGACATCCAAGATATCCACAGAGCATAAGAAAATTTGCTTCTTATTCCATGGCACAAGATGATAGCAGGGCTTTTGATTAAATGGAGGAAAATAGTAAGGGGAAGGAGAAGGGAGCAAGAGGTGGAACTTAAATAACTAAAGCCATTCCACTTATGCCTTGGTGGGTTTCCAAACCACTAAATTTGATATGGAGGTTTAATTTCAAAGGAAACTGAACTAACTTTTCTGGTTGTAGACCAGAGATAAACATCCAGCATGACAACATGCCAGAGATAACGGATTAGTTTTCTCCCAGACTAGTACTTCGCACTCGCAGGGTTAAATGTTTTCTGTGGATTACACTTGTAAATGATTTAAAACCTCAATTTACCAGGAATCCTGAAATGCAAGAATTGGAAGACCTTTCATTGTAATAAATATTTTAGGGCATTGTAGGAAGGGAAAAGGATTCTTAGTGATCAGACAATATCTGAACACAATCAGAGCAAGCACCAGCTTGGGCCCAATGCCACATTCAAGCTCAGACCTGTGGGCCAGCCTTTTCTTCTTCTCTAGCAGTGGGACTGGGAAGGGAGGAAACCATTCCATAGGTGCCGCTCTCTCCCCCAAACCTCCAGCAGCAGGACTGAGGTTTAGGGTCAGAGGTTCAACTCCTGGTCTGACCCAGCAGCGAAGCATTCCCTCATGGTTGGGAACATAAAATGGTAAGGTCATTCTTCCGAGTGTGAGTGAGTGAGTTGTTTGTGTGTGTCTGTGAATGTAAAAGCGGGAGTGGAGTGCAGGGTGGGGGAGACAGTTGCTGATTTCCCTCTCCGCACACACCCTTAAAAAAACCTGTAAACCATTAAATAAAATTCAAGATGAGCTGATGGTGAAGTGTCTGGCTGAAATGCTCATTGATTCTGCAGATCACAAAGAGCCTGTGGCCGCCCTTAGTTCTTCCCTGACATCCCAGGATACTAATCTAAAGAGACAGCGGATCCTTTCGTTACTCTGATACAACAAACAGCAGCCTGTGAGGTTTTCCTGGAGTCACCTAATGAACAATCCCTTATCTTTTCCTTTTGGTTCACAAACCTGATTATTTGCTTCTAGCGATGACACCAAGCTTTTTTGGTTTTGTTTTTGAACGCCAGATAAAAATGGTGAGAACTCATCATTTATTGTAGTTTAGCTGACTATGTCTAGTAAAAAGAATGAACAGCATTGACTATGCCAAGTCAAATAGGGTGAAGAAGCCACAACTTGCCTGATAATAAATCCTGTTACATAATGAAGAGTCGCAAAGCGGACGCTTAGGCTGCTGAGCAGCATGGCAAGCTGTGTGGGCAGTCCATAGAATAGACTCATAGAATATCAGGGTTGGAAGGGACATCAGGGAGATCATCTAGTCCAACCCCCTGCTCAAAGCAGGACCAATCCTCCATTTTTGCCCCAGATCCCTAAATGGCCCCCTCAAGGATTGAAGGGTTTAGCAGGCCAACGCTCAAACCACTGAGCTATCCCTCCCCCCAGTCTAGATGTGTTTACTGGGATGCTGCGGTGGGTATGCCAGTCTGCCTGTGTGGGTCACAAGGCAGGATCAGGACCTTGGTTTTTTCTAAACAATGAGTAAAAAATGAGAAAATTGATTCCGAAGAGTGAAAGGTCAGAATGACAATCTAGCAGGCGGAGAAAACATCACCCATCTCGCTTGCCTCATTAAATGCTCCTTCGGGCTTGGACCATTAGTTGCAACAGTGTTATCACCTTTAATGTTCTGAAGCACACAACAGCTATTCACATGGACTGTAGTTTAATTTATGTACCTATGCTGTGAGAAATTTAACCCTTATTGGACTGGATTAAAATACTCTGAAAAATGAATATTTCATGGAAGCAATGGCCTTCAAATGAAATAGCTATGCCAAAAACTAGAAAATGGCTACTTTGTCCAGATTCCCTACGTAGAAGGATGGGGCTTTCACATGTCAAACTAGAAGGCAGTTTACTTGTTAGATATTGCCTCTCAGATCTGCATCCTAATCCTTCATCCTGTGATCTGCTTTTCAACACACGTCACAGACTGTTTTTATTAAAACAGAGTTCCTTGTTGTATGGGTCATGACAGCAATCTAGGCAATATTACCCAAGGAATGTCGGGTTACATTCTTCTTTCTAGAGTGTTTAGTCACAAAGATGCTGTGACAAATATTTTCACGTGTAAGCAGCCAAGCCTAATGACTAACTGAGGATCAAGGCAGTAAATTGCAAAATTCTTAAAGTAATTTTAAGTTATTCTTTAAAAAGAATATATGGAAAATTATATACATGACCATATTCGCATCATGACTATCAGGCAGAATTGTTCATGAACATCACAAAGTATGGCTCCTATTCTCCCCTTTACTTCTATACCCTGGTCTCCATTCTCCACCTGCCAGGGGTTTTGGGAGCCCCCACTCTCCTTCCCATTCCATTCGATGAAGTGAGCTGTAGCTCACGAAAGTTTATGCTCAAATAAATTTGTTAGTCTCCAAGATGCCACAAGTCCTCCTGTTCTTTTTTTCAGGGTTTCTGTGTACACTTCTGTTCCCACCATTCTTATTTTTTTCTTTCTCATCCTTCTAATACAGCGTTAAAACATTGACCCCATGGAAAGGAAAAGGAGAGCTGAGATGGTGAGTATTGTTATGCTGGAAGCTGTTATCCACTGGTTCTTTGATCTATAGACCATTACTGAGGTGATGGAAGCTTTTGGTTCTGCTAATCAGTTGCTGGGGGCTCTGGGTGTCCCCCATTTCCCTTTTCAAAATCAGCAGGGTTCCGCCAATTAGTGCCTGAACTTTCCCTAAAGTTTTGGAATTGATTGGATGTGGCGTTCCAAAGTTATTGTGTTACAGACAGAGAATTATTCTTGAGTTGAGTGTAAGGCCTTGCTTTGTTGGGCCATCTAAGAGATCTTAAAAATAAAAATAAACAAATACATTGCAAAAAGAATATTCCCTGCAAATGGCCGAGAATGTTATGTAGTTGGGTTCTGCTCTATTCCGGTATGTCAAACTACGGTACTGAAAGGTACCTAGAATAGCATAATTTTCTTTCTCTGTCTTGAATCATTAGCATAACAACACAATGCTAAAAGAAAAGGAGGACTTGTGGCACCTTAGAGACTAACCAATTTATTAGAGCATAAGCTTTCGTGAGCTACAGCTCACTTCCTCAGATGCATATCGTGGAAACTGCAGCAGGCTTTATATATACACAGAGAATATGAAACAATACCTATTCCCACCCCACTGTCCTGCTGGTAATAGCTTATCTAAAGTGATTTCCAGCACAAATCCAGGTTTTCTCACCCTCCACCCCCCCACACAAATTCACTCTCCTGCTGGTGATAGCCCATCCAAAGTGACAACTCTTTACACAATGGAATGTTACAATTCTTGACATCTGATTTGTGTCCATTTATTCTTTTACGTAGAGACTGTCCAGTTTGACCAATGTACATGGCAGAGGGGCATTGCTGGCACATGATGGCATATATCACATTGGTGGATGTGCAGGTGAATGAGCCTCTGATAGTGTGGCTGATGTTATTAGGCCCTGTGATGGTGTCCCCTGAATAGATATGTGGGCACAGTTGGCAACGGGCTTTGTTGCAAGGATAAGTTCCTGGGTTAGTGGTTCTGTTGTGTGGTATGTGGTTGTTGGTGAGTATTTGCTTCAGGTTGCGGGGCTGTCTGTAGGCAAGGACTGGCCTGTCTCCCAAGATTTGTGAGAGTGTTGGGTCATCCTTTAGGATAGGTTGTAGATCCTTAATAATGCGTTGGAGGGGTTTTAGTTGGGGGCTGAAGGTGACGGCTAGTGGCGTTCTGTTATTTTCTTTGTTAGGCCTGTCCTGTAGTAGGTAACTTCTGGGAACTCTTCTGGCTCTATCAATCTGTTTCTTTACTTCTGCAGGTGGGTATTGTAGTTGTAAGAAAGCTTGACAGAGATCTTGTAGGTGTTTGTCTCTGTCTGAGGGGTTGGAGCAAATGCGGTTGTATCGCAGAGCTTGGCTGTAGACGATGGATCGTGTGGTGTGGTCAGGGTGAAAGCTGGAGGCATGCAGGTAGGAATAGCGGTCAGTAGGTTTCCGGTATAGGGTGGTGTTTATGTGACCATTGTTTATTAGCACTGTAGTGTCCAGGAAGTGGATCTCTTGTGTGGACTGGACCAGGCTGAGGTTGGTGGTGGGATGGAAATTGTTGAAATCATGGTGGAATTCCTCAAGGGCTTCTTTTCCATGGGTCCAGATGATGAAGATGTCATCAATATAGCGCAAGTAGAGTAGGGGCTTTAGGGGACGAGAGCTGAGGAAGCGTTGTTCTAAATCAGCCATAAAAATGTTGGCATACTGTGGGGCCATGCGGGTACCCATAGCAGTGCCGCTGATCTGAAGGTATACATTGTCCCCAAATGTGAAGTAGTTATGGGTAAGGACAAAGTCACAAAGTTCAGCCACCAGGTTAGCCGTGACATTATCGGGGATAGTGTTCTTGACGGCTTGTAGTCCATCTTTGTGTGGAATGTTGGTGTAGAGGGCTTCTACATCCATAGTGGCCAGGATGGTGTTATCAGGAAGATCACCGATGGATTGTAGTTTCCTCAGGAAGTCAGTGGTGTCTCGAAGGTAGCTGGGAGTGCTGGTAGCGTAGGGCCTGAGGAGGGAGTCTACATAGCCAGACAATCCTGCTGTCAGGGTGCCAATGCCTGAGATGATGGGGCGCCCAGGATTTCCAGGTTTATGGATCTTGGGTAGTAGATAGAATATCCCAGGTCGGGGTTCCAGGGGTGTGTCTGTGCGGATTTGATCTTGTGCTTTTTCAGGAAGTTTCTTGAGCAAATGCTGTAGTTGCTTTTGGTAACTCTCAGTGGGATCAGAGGGTAATGGCTTGTAGAAACTCGTGTTGGAGAGCTGCCGAGCAGCCTCTTGTTCATATTCCGACCTATTCATGACGACAACAGCACCTCCTTTGTCAGCCTTTTTGATTATGATTTCAAATCCAGACTCCAGCGAGAAACTGCTGAATTGGAATTCATTTGCAAATTGGATACTATTAATTTAGGCTTAAATAGAGACTTGGAGTGGCTAAGTCATTATGCAAGGTAGCCTGTTTCCTCTTGTTTTTTCCTACCCCCCCCCCCCAGATGTTCTGGTTTAACTTGGATTTTAACTTGAAGAGTGGTCAGTTTGGATGAGCTATTACCAGCAGGAGAGTGAGTTTGTGTGTGTATGGGGGTGGGGGGGATGTGAGAACCTGGATTTATGCAGGAAATAGCCCAGCTTGATTGTCATGCACATTGTGTAAAGAGTTGTCACTTTGGATGGGCTATCACCAGCAGGAGAGTGAATTTGTGTGGGGGGGTGGAGGGTGAGAAAACCTGGATTTGTGCTGGAAATCACTTTAGATAAGCTATTACCAGCAGGACAGTGGGGTGGGAATAGGTATTGTTTCATATTCTCTGTGTATATATAAAGCCTGCTGCAGTTTCCACGATATGCATCTGAGGAAGTGAGCTGTAGCTCACGAAAGCTTATGCTCTAATAAATTGGTTAGTCTCTAAGGTGCCACAAGTCCTCCTTTTCTTTTTGCGAATACAGACTAACACGGCTGCTACTCTGAAACCCAACACAATGCTAGTACACTTGAGAAATAGGGATGCAGATAATCTCCTATAAAAGATAGTCTGTGCATCTACTGCAGTGAGTCTTGATGAATTTTATGCCAGCAATTGATTCTGCAGTCTACAGTACCCATTAGTCAGCCAGACATACTCCAGCAACGACATTTGTATTTTTTTTTTACTGCTGCCTACTGCGTTTTTAAAAATGCCCCAAACCCAACATATAAATCTCAGCTTTGCCTTTATATATGCCAAAAAAAATCTAACTTGAAGCCTTTTTAGGCACTTAGAACAAAAAACATTTTTGAAGTCCATTCAGAAATAATCTAGCAAAGTGGCTGTAGTCTACAGAATGTAACTATTTTAATTCCTTCTCCCCTCTGTACTTTGCTCAAGTTCCTTCTCAATCACATCAAATCAGTAGTCAGACAGTAAAACATGAACAAGTCTCTACATAGTTTACCATTTCCTAGCTATAATATTTAGAGTTTTTAATTTTTTCAAAACCTCTCAAAATTCACAATTTTGAGTTCAGAAAACATTTTTTATCGGATAAGGATGATGCCATTAAAAACAAAACTATAGGAAGTCTATACAATGATTTAGGCATAGAAGAGTATCCTTCAAAAGCTCAGCTTACTTAAGTGGGATGACAGATGTTCTGAATTTAATTTAAAAAAAATTCCCTCGTCTCCCCAGCACTACAGATTTTTATGAGGGTGACATTTCAGTTAGACAACTACAGTATGTAATTGACTACTGCTTTATTTTAATGGGCCTAAGACCTTGATTCTTCAACTTCTGAATAATTCCACTGAATCACGTCTTTGTAAGAACTGCATGCATAGGTAAAGGTTGTGGGATTGGGCCCCTAATTTGAATATGGAAATTGAGAGGCATGATTTAAAGAGACATATGATGTCACTTGCTATTTCTAGGAACAGTGCCACTGACATTTTGTAAAATGACTTCTGGATTGTATCATGGTAAAGGAAATCGCGGCTTGCTTTTTTGTAGGTAAACTGAGTAAGAAAAACTAGCAGATTTTTCCAACTCAGCAGTACCTGGTACTATTGCATTAAAAAAAAATCCTATTTGTCTATGTTCTGTGGAGCATAGGAAAGGGGGAAAGTTGTTTCTGGAGAAGGGTGACGGGCCAGAGGGAAAAGTGTTGCCATTCCACTTTACTCTCTGTACATCAAACTTTATTAGATTTGGTTCATTTTCTTAAATAGGTTCTCATAGATTCTAAATTTGTGCTTCAGCTGGACCATTTGAGCACAGGCTCTAGATCAGAGACCAAGAACTATCTGGTCTCAGACTCAAGCATAGTCAGTAAACATCACAATAAAGGGCAGAGAGAATATATATGTACATGTTTATTACAGAGCACACAGCCTGCTTTTAGATCTAAAATACACAGTGTCACAGTTCCAGGGTAACTGAACCTGTAGTTCCTCCTCCATGGTCCCTTCAGGGGCCCCATTAAAAGGGTTCTAGCTCCAAGCCATCACCTCTCCCAGGCAGAACTCCATGTTGTCACTCCCTTCTGACCAGGAGTTTGAAGTTTGCACAGCTCCCTGATCTACATTCTGATATCCCCAGCAAGCCTACATGGCCAATGCCTGTGCTTTGCTTTCTCTCTGAAGGTTATGACCAGTGAATTGTCAGCAGTTATAAGTTAGCACATAGCTCCTGCTAAGCAAGCACATTTATTCTTAAGGTAAAAGCATTTAAAACAATACATGAGCCAGCATGCATGCCAAAAAGCTTACTAGAGGTCACTCTCAGCTCCAACATAGGGCTCTGGTAGGAGTCAGTCTTTCAACCATCCTCCCCAGCTGGGTTTTCCCTGAGGTTACAAGTTCATATCCTTTTTTACATAAGGAACCAGAATTATGGCTGGGTAGATCAGCCATTTCTTTATGTGGCTTGAGCCTCTGAACTCCAGTCTCTGGGAAGAGGTAATCACCAGCTAATGGCCCTCTCTTCAGGGTGTAGTTTCAAAAGGCTGTTTTTTCCCCATAAAACACTCACAAGGATTCCCCAGGAAACCCATTTAGCCCCTTTATTGCCCCAGAAGTCCATGCTTGTCTGGAACTTTTCAATATAGTCATTTAAACTCATTATACTTCCCAAGTCTCACGTCTGTCTCACACACACTAATAAAAACTCCTCCTTAGTGTTCCCATTCAAATGAAATGTAACAAAAACATGGTGAAATGTATATTTTGATATGGCAGGTTAGGGAATGATTATATTGATTTTAGTAAAACAAGACACTGAGAGGAAAATGTGAATTTCTGATCTCCATATGGAGAACTCATGCCACCAATGTAAATAAAGCTAACCTCCTTCCCAAGAGAAGTAATGTTTTTTTGAAAGGAAAATATAGCATTTCAGTTACAAAGATATGAAACAAGGTTGTAAAAATTATCAGAACAGTTCAGATATGGAACTGAGAAGCACCATGAAAGAAGTGGGGAAGAAACCGCAGAATAATACGTAGATTAAGGATATGAATTTTTTCCTAAGGTACATTCTTGATTGGACGCATCATTAACCCCTTGGAAATGACTTATTTCTATTTTTCGTCCTGGTGGTGGTCAGCCTCCCAGAGATAAGTTGTCTTGACCCATCTCACTTGGAGAATTTTCTGCAATGCACAGGTGGGATTTTGTGGTGACTCTTTGGGAGGCAGTTGGTCCAGTGGACAGGGAGCTGGATTTAGAATTAGGAGATCGGCGTTCCAGTTCTGATTGGGCTGCTAACCTGCTGGGTGAGTTAGGGAAGTCATTTCCCCTCTCTGGGCCTCAGTTTCCCTATATTTAAAATGGGAATGATACTTGCCTTCTTTTGTAAAATGCTTGATGATCTATGGATGAATAGAACTACATACAATCTATATATTACTATTTTTCATGCAATTTTGGGGACACAACTCTGTGTCTAGTCTGTCTAATATACCAACACTGCAAATAATTTTATATTGTCTTTCATGTGCCTGCTAAGTGTTGCAACATGAGTTCATATGTTTTTGTTGGGTACAATCTATTCTAAGATGCTTTTGGTCCAGTAAGTTGAAATACTGATGGAGAATAGAACATACCTCTTTTAAGAAAAAAAAAAAAAGAAAAAAAAGTCATATAGTGTGTGTTTAGGTTCTCTTTCCCTATTGGAATCAGTAGATAAATCAGTCCCTTGACATAGACAGCATAGAAGGGGTTAAATTTTCTTTGAATTTCAGGTTCAGTTCTTACATTACTGAGGTCATAGATGAAAACCATAAGGTGCCTTGGAGCAAAGTTTGGTATTGAGCTATTCTCTTTATTGCTTTGTAGCTGAAGCAGTCCCTTTAAGAGTTTGATATGTCTGCTTATATGAATGACACATCTCACCTGCCTCCTAAGTAGGCAGTGATAGCTGGAAGAAAAAGATCTGCTTTCCTTCATAAATGTTTCTTACTATGAGCTGGCAGTTACCTAGACTATTGTCTGCTCCTAAAATATGTACTGTTCTTCTAGTGTTGTAGATTGAGGCTAGGCTGTGTGTGTGTGTGTCTGAGTGAGAGAACGAGAGAAAGCGTGAAACTCTGAATCTGCAGGACAAATCATACGCCTGTCAATGTGATTGCCAGCTGACACACAGTTGTAATTTCTGCTTCCTGAACCGCCGTACAATTCAATTTCTGAATTGTCATTTAAAATAGTCCCCTCTGCAACTTGCACTACGCAGAAAAAATCTTGCCTGCACCTGGGTGGTCTTTGAGAACACAATGTAAAGACTCACTTCAGTATTTCCAACTGAAGGCAATAAAAACACCTTCTCTGTATTTGCTGCTGGATAATTAGTTAAGGGCAGTTTGGCACATCCCTCTCAGACCTATTCAGCAAAAATATGGAGTTCTGCAGTTTTTGCCTCAGGGGATCAGCAAGCCTGTGAGCAGCTGCCTAAGAGTCTTACTTTGTGTCTGGAATCAAGCTAACACCTTTTCAGCCAGAGTTTTCGAGTCCTCTTTGACTTTACCCTCCCCTCCTTCAACTCGGGCTACCGGAAAAAAGGAAAACATATGTCCTTCCCCAATATACATGGAAATTTACGCACTCCTAATGTTAGGGTTGAACTGAGCATGGGTGAAAGCAACAAAGGGATTATGTGCTTGCTCCAATTGTGAGAAATCAGGGCAGGAGTCTCAATTATTGTTTATTAAATTATCTGAATTTGCCACCCCCAATTTGGAAGTTTAAATGGATACAATATTGCTAGTCAACAAAGAGCGGAACAAAGACAGCTTCCAAAGCTGCAGACGATGAGTTGTTGCATCCAGTGAATCAGAGCCTGTGTTTTGGGGGAAGGCTGCTGTGCCTATAAACACACTTCTAGCACTATATACATAATTAGGGGGAAGGTATCATTTTAAGAGGGAAAATTCTACCTTCTTGGCTGTCTGCAGAGATGCCTTCCCACCCCTATAATAAGCTACAATGTGGTTCTGTGAAATGGGCCACTCCTTATGAATAGAATGAGAGAGGGAAGACGGAGTCAGCTTGGTGCTGTTTCTTTGTGCCAAATGTGTGTATATATGTCACTAGATTTAAAATCAGTCTCTCAGGGGCATTTTTACTCCTTTTTATGGGATAGCAGTAAGCTATATACGTAGGTGTATTTCCATCGGCACTTTCCCTGGACATGCCAATAAAGTAATATCTTACAGAGGAAGAATGATCTTGTGCTCAAGACACAGCAGCAGGTGCCTGGGACACCTGAGTTCTAGTCCCTGTACTGCTGCAGATCTCCCATGTGAACCTTGGGCAAGTCTTGTAGGCAAAGTTTTTGAAAACTGGCCACTGATTTAGGGTGTCCAACTTCACACACTTAAGTGCCTCCAGTTTAGCACTCAAACTCAGTTGAGATCTTAGAATATATGTAGGCCTCAACCTCTCTGTGCCTGAGGGAATAATAGTTCCTTATCTAACTCGGGTACTGTGAGACTAAGTTAATTAATGTTTGAGAGGTGCTCAAATATTACAGTAATACCTATAGATAATAAAAATAAAATAAAACTACCTTGCCATTGCTTGAATTTTCCTTATAAGTTGGCTACTTTCTTTTTGACCCGAACAACTGAAGATGTATTATTAAAGCTCAGGAAATGCAAATACAAAGTAACGTGAAAAATAAATTGACAAACCAACCTAATAGCTTTCTTTGACAGGGTAACAAGCCATGTGGATAGGGGGAAGCAGTAGATGTGGTATATCTTGACTTCAGTAAGGCTTTTGATACTGTCTTGCATGACTTTCTCATAAACAAACTAGGGAAATACAACCTAGCTGGAGCTATTGTAAGGTGGGCACATAACTGGTTGGAAAACCATTCCCAGAGAGTAATTATCAGTGGCTCACAGTCAAACTTGGAAGGCAGGCAGCCCAGGCTTAGGCTCTCCTCCCTGCCGCTCTAATCCCTCACTTGAAGGCAGCGGGGCGCCAGCTGTTAGTCCTGGGGTAGCAGTAGCAGCGCAGAAGTATGGGTGGCAAGGGGGTGCTAAATCTGCTGTGAAAAGTGATATTGACTAATATCACTATTCACATTTTAATTGTCTAATATCACTTTTCACATTGCCATCCTTACTTCTGTGATGCTGCTGGCACGGCACTGCCTTCAGAGCTGGACACCTGGCCAGTAGCTGCAGCTGCTCTGCTCTGCCTTCAGAGCTGGGTGGCAGTATATGTAGGTGGGTGGGGCGTAAACTACTATAGACAGAAAGAATGGGTGTGTGTGTGTGGGGGGGGAATATCAAATATATTTGAGAACCACTGCTTTGGAGGATTGGATTAAAATTCAAAATGGAAGGAACAATCAGTTGCACACATACAAAATGGGAACTGACAGCCTAGGAAGGAGTACTGTGGAAAGGGATATGGGGGTCATAGTGGATCACAAGCTAAATATGAGTCAACAGTGTAGAACGGTTGCAGAAAAAGCGAACAGCATTCTGGGATGTATTAGCAGGAGTGTTGTAAGCAAGACACGAGAAGTAATTCTTCCGCTTTACTCTGTGCTGATACAACCTCAATTGTGGAATTGTGTCCAGTTCTGGACATTTTAGGAAAGATGTGGACAAAGTCCAGGGAGAGCAACAAAAAGGATCAAGGTCAAGAAAACGTGACCTATAAGGAAGATTGGAAAAAAAATAGGTTTGTTTACCCTGGAGAAGAGAAGACTGAAGGGAGACATATCTCTTTTCAAGTACATAAAAGGTTGTACAAGGAAGAGGGTGAAAAATTGTTGTTGTTAACCTCTGAGGTGAGGACAAGAAGCAATGGGCTTAAATAGCAGCAAGGGAGGTTTAGCATGGACATTAGGAAAAATTTCCTAACTGTCAGGGTAGTTAAGCATTGGAACAAATTGCCTAGGGCGGCTGTGGAATCTCCGTTGTTGGAGGTTTTTAAGAATAGGTTAGACAAACACCTGTCAGGAATGGTCTAGTTATTTTATGTAGTCCTGCCATGAGTGCAGAAGACTGGACTAGATGACCTCTCAAGGTCCCTTCCAGTCCTCCACTTCTATGATTATATGAAGAGTTTGACTCAGACCTAGAGTTAAAGCTGTAAGTAATTCTGTCCTTAATCCAATCTTGCCATGCCCTGTGGTAACATAGCTTGTCATGCCGGAAGTCTAATACCCTGCTTACATTTTTCAAAAGGCTGGCATGAAGAGTAGAACAAGCCAGTCAGGGCACAGTTTCACTGCAGGATGTATTATTATTCATTTATAGTTAATGATTAAAAGACTGTCTAAAGTTGTAATTACTTTGGTATAGGTATTTCCTTGTTGCGTGAATAGGTATGCAAAAGCAGATTGTTTTTAGAATGAGCAATGTGGTATTTTACACATATACATTCATTTAAGCGATAGTATAAATGGTGAGGATACTGTAATATGCTAACTACATTCCTGTAACTGTTAACTTCCATATTTTAACTGATTAGTTTTTTGTTTTCTGATTGTACCATTTTTTGGCACAAATCAGTTCCAACTGTAGTGTTAACTTTGACCTTTAAGTTAAAGTTGCTAGTTATTTCGTGTATATGTATGTAGGTAGGTTATTGCTATAGTTTTAGGGAGAGATGTTCAATGGCAGAAAGGACAATCTTTAGAGCTCTGAAAATCTCAACCTTGGAAAAACAGGAGCATCATTTCAGAAAAATTCAAGGGCAATAGTGACAAAGTTGTGTCAGCATACAGAATGTTCTCTGTTCCAAAGAGCATCATGAATGAAGAAAAACTAGACAATTATTGCGTTCCTAATGACGGTGTCTAAAGTTGCGGGGGTGGGAGGGAGGAAGTGGAAGACATAAAGGAGACTACAGAGCTATGAAAAGACTTGGGGGAGAGGGGCAACTTACCCCATTTCCCATAGCTAGTGATGTCTCTGTTGAAAAGTGTTGAGATAGAATTATGCAATGTATATGTGTATCTATATACAGTGTGTGTGTTGTAATAATATTTAGCTTTTCATTGATAGATCTTAAAGCACTTTCCAAAGGGAGGTAATCCATTGGTATCCCCTTCTTATAGATAGGGAAACTGAAGCATTGGGTGATTACTAGGACTAGTGCGAAGTGACGACACAGCAAGTGAGTAGCAGAGCATGGAATAGACTATATGTCAAACATAGACTTCCTGTATGATCTTTTGCCAGTTATTTCATCAGTAATTTCATCTCCCTGTGACTCAGTTTCTGATCTGTAAGATGGAGATTCTAATATCTACCTCACAGGAATATTGCAAAGCTTAATTGATTGATGTTTCCAAAGTGTGTTGAGATCTTCAGCTGGAAGTTACTTATAAAATAATGCTTTTCATATTATATATAATATGCAAAGTATTATTATTACTAGATGTTAGCTGGAAGTTCTTCAGGGAGCCATTGCTATCAAAATTGATACTGTCCTCAAGCTCCCACTTTTAAATATTGCAACATTAGTTTTATATTATTAGAGTTGCCAACCCTGCCAGATTGGCTGGGAGTCTCTCAAATCGATCTCCCAGTGGCTACTGAAACCAATCCAGGAGATTTTAATAGGCCGCTAAAAGTCTGGTTGGTGGCGCAGCGGGGCTGACGCTGGCTCCCTATCTGCCCCGGCTCCGCATGGCTCCCAGAAGCGACTGGCACATCCCTCTGGCTCCTATGTGCAGGAGTGACCAGGGGGTCTCTGGGTGCTGCCCCTGCCTCAAACGCTGACTCCACAGCTCCCATTGGCTGGGAAGCGTGGTCAATGGGAGCTGCAGCAGCAGTGCCTGCAGGCAGGGGCAATGCACAGAGCCACTTGGCTGCCCCTGAGTGTAGGAGCAGGACATGCTGGTCGCTTCCGGGAGCCGCCCGAGGTAAGCGCTGCCGGACGGAACCCCATCCCGTTCCCCAATTGCCTTCCCCAGCCCTGAGCCCCCTCCTTCACCCAAAGTCCCTCTCAGAGCCTGCACCCCAAGCCTCTGCTCCAGGCTCAACCTTTACCCCCTCCTGCATCCCAACCCCTTGCCTCAGCCTGGTGAAAGTGAGTGAGGGGGGAAGAGTAAGTGACGGAGGGAGGGGGGAATGGAGTGAGCAGGGGGCGGGGCCTCAGGGAAGGGACTTGGCCTCAGGGCACTGGCGGGGCAGATGTGGGGCAAGGATGTTTGGATTTGTGTGATTAGACTGTTGGCAACCCTCTACATTATTACTAAATGAGAATGATCAGTAAAAGGATGTTTATATCTTTATTTTAAGCCCTTAAACATATATGGTGAAAGTCCCTCCTGTGCAGAGAGCCCAAACAAGACCCTTCAGTCACTTACATCTCTCTTAAGCCTATTTAAGTGGTGAAGAGATAAATCAGGATCAGTCTATTATGTTCATCTGTTCAAATCTTTTCTCTTGAGGTCCCTGTGCTTTTGATTGACAGCTCTCTGGATCTCACTCATGTTGGCAGGCTCATGTTAGTCATTGGTATGAGACGGAAACCTGCTGCATGAAGTTCTCAACCTATAAATAAGAATCGTCTGATGTGATCCTGAATGGATCACTGGGTAGGTTCAAAAGGCAAAGATGTCAGCACAAATCACGCTCTGTTGCATCAAGAAAGTGTTACTGCTGCAAAGAGCAATTAGTGTTGCAGATGTGTCAGCATGGAATGCACAGTAGATGTTCTTTGCAGGGGCAATTATAGCCATATAGACACATGCATGAAGCATGTAGTGTTGCTGTGTTGGGAAATAATGGGTGTAGGCATGCAGGGAGAAATGGCCTTCAAATGAGATCATTCTAATTGCTTGTTTCGCTTAATTGTATTTCTGCTAGAGTTGGGTGAAAAATTTTGGAAGAATATTTTATTAGCTGAAAAATATAGTTTTTGGTGGATCCAAAACTACCTGTGAATTTGACACAAATTTGTGGAATAGTTTCAGCCAAAAGGTTTCTGGGTTAGATTCTCAATGGGATTTAGAATCCCTTTCACAACACAGGAGAAAGAGCCCTCCCTTTCTTTCCACCCATAACTAGGATTAGAAGGATTAGATTATCAGTAAATGTCAGAAAACGTCAATTTTACCGCATACACACAAATAGACAAAAACATTTCCATTATTAATAACTGAAGTTTACAGATAGACAAAGTAAGAAAAATGCTGCTTGAGAACTTATTAGAAGCTGTTTTCTTTGTATATTTTGACATGATGTGGACAATTTGCGTTAACAGTTATAAAGCTTTAGCTTGATGAATCTCGAATGAATGAAAGCTTTAACTTTATGAATCTTTATAATCTACTCTTAAATTAAATTGTCTGATTCTCCCCATGATTTCCTGCAGCTGTAAAAACTTAGTGATTAAAAATAAAAGTTCAAATCGCCACTCTGGAACAGGGATTTGAACCCAGCTCTCCCTCCTCCTTGCTAAATTCTCTTATTTCCAGGCTATCCTGGGGTAGGTCTCTTAAGGCAAGTCTACACCTAAAACGCTGCGCTGGTGCAGCTGTAGTGTTTTAATGCAGACTCTCTAAGTCCATGCAAGAGAGCTCCTCTGCATGAGGGGTTAGGTCGGTATAACTGTGTCGCTTAGGAGGGTGGATTTCTCACAGCCTTGAGTGACATAGCTATACCAATATAGGTCTGTGTAGTAGGAAGAGAGCCTGAGACACAAGCCCTTCTTTAAGGGGCCTGGTATAAGGCAAGACCTGCTTACAGAATTTGGCAAGAACAGGGCTGATATTGCAGAAATACACATTTTTAAGAAGTACTAGTCACAGAGTGCTCACACAAACACATCCTGATATCAAGTGGTACCAGAACATCCCGATATCAAGGATGATCCAAAAACATTCCCCAAGGATAACAGGAACACACTGACCTCTCCTAAAAGATAAGGTCAGGATAACAGTATGTAATAGAGATGTTTTTATCGAACCAACATGTACAAGGTGATGGGTGATAAGTAGCCACATCAGGGGACAGTAACTAACTATGTCAGAGGGGCAGTACTAACTTGTTTGCATCGTGGTATAAAAATGTATCTCAGAGGGAATATCTTTGTCTGGCCTAGGGAGGAGCAGGTCCATTGTTACGGGCATACACGTATTAGTGGTAGAATCTGTGGGATACTAGTACTGTGCTTCGTTGACCATAAACCTGGTGGGTGCCTTTGTACCTTAGCAGATCTTGTGGTCATTGGGCAGTTCGCTCGAGGTCTGCTGTGCCAGCTGTCTGCGCAGGCCTGGGGCGGCACACAGAGAGAACACACGCAGCCGAACATCTATCAACATCTAACCACAGTCTGTAGTGTAGACCAGACCTTAGTCTCTCCTGTTGAAACTGTTCCACTTTTTATAAATACTTAAATAGTCATTGGAGCAGGGACTTGACTTGAATTTGGATCCCTACCCTCACAGCTGAGTGCCCTAAACATTGGGCTAGAGAGTCGTTCTCACTTTCTCTCTCTCTGGCCCAATGACTATTTAACTATTTTAAACAAAGTAAAGCCGTTTCAGCTGGAGAGATTGAGAGATCATAGAATCATAGAATATCAGGGTTGGAAGGGACCCCCGAAGGTCATCTAGTCCAACCCCCTGCTCGAAGCAGGACCAATTCCCAGTTAAATCATCCCAGCCAGGGCTTTGTCAAGCCTGACCTTAAAAACCTCTAAGGAAGGAGATTCTACCACCTCCCTAGGTAACGCATTCTAGTGTTTCACCACCCTCTTAGTCAAAAAGTTTTTCCTAATATCCAGTCAAAACCTCCCCCACTGCAACTTGATCCTTACCCCAGAATATCCAATACCTTGGTGGTGAGGGTCCTCGCCTGGGAGGTGGGGAGATGTGGGTTTAAATCCTTATCCCAGAGCAGGGATTTGAATCTAGGTCACCCCCATCGCAGGTGAGCACCTTAAGCACTGGGCTAAAGATTATAAGGAGGGCACCACCAACTCCTCATCCTCCAGCTGTTTTGTGACTCTAGCCTAGAAACAAATGGTTTGGGTCAAATGAAATGTGTCATTCAATCTGAAATGGACTTGTGTAACATGCCAAAAATTTTGGATTCACTTCAGGTTGAACCAAACCCTTTCCCCCAGATGATTATTATTTAGGAACTCCCAGCGAACCAACAAATCAGTTATTCACCCAGCTCTAATACGGCCACATTTTGTTTTGTGCTCATTCATTCATTTGAAGGCTGAGGCTCCAGTCATGAAATAGAACACATGATACGTTCTAGTTTGTGATTACAGTAAATGCAAGACCAACAACCACCCTTGCTGGCAGCAGAAACTCCTCATTCCTTTATATGGGGAAGTTTTTTTTTTTTTTTAAAAAAAAGCAGGGGTCTACAGGAATAGTGGGACAAAAAGGGCCAGTGCCACTCCAACAGACTTTGAATTGCAGACTTTGAAGCAATTGCAGGCTTTGAAGCAATCCCTGCCAACTCTGTGAAGTACTTTTTAACACAACTGCATGTTAATCAGTAGTAAACACTCATTTTCCGTCTCGTCTGGTGTTTATTTCTCAAGTGTGCTTTGGAATGATTTAGGTTTTGGCTTGTTTCTGTTTTGTTTCTGCAGTCTGGATTGTCCACTTAGGCCTGTCTATGTTTTGGGAAACCTCGGGTCATCAGGAAGTTTAGGGAATATATTTTTCTCTTGAGCCCGAATTGTCCCCTCTGGTGGGTGATATGGAGGGGAGCCAAAAAAAAATGCAGAAACCCTCAAGAAGTGGACTGGGGACAGAACATGGAAGGGAGAGGTAGCTATGCAGTATGCTCATCCCCATCCTTCTAGGATGATACACTGGTTCCGAGCTCTCTGGCTGGAGATGTGACCAGCCAGAGGGAAGGAGTAGTTGGGGTGGGGAGAGAAGGGACTGCCCAATTTGTACATACCCATCTTGGAGTAGCCTCTGTTTTGGTGCAAAATGCATCATAAGCCACCACTCTCCAGAGCCATAGTAACTCCTGCTCTATTCTTTGAGAACTGTGTCGGGGGTGTGTGGGGGGGCAGGGTGGCATGACTGTGCAGACTTCTGTATTTGCAGAGGAGCCTGTGGGGGAGAGCAGACAGACTGAAAGCAATGGGAAACAGACCTGTTTTTCTCAGGGATCTAAGCTGTTTGAGTACTGGTGGCATGCCTTCACACTACCCTGCTCTGTGAGTAACCCTGCCTCTGGGACTAGGGGAGACATGTAGGAATGATGGGGAAACAAAGCCCATTGTTCTTTTTCTACATGTTTTTTTGCTGAGATGAATAAAAGGCTCAATGTGTGCACATAACTTCTTATGCATGCACATGGAGAGAAGAGGACCCCTCTATTCCTGTTAAAGCTACAAGCCATTGTTTCACTAGGGATCCCAGACACCAAGCAGACTTCTGTCATTATTGCTGCTTTTCTTGTGGTCCGAATCATAGAATCATAGAATATCAGGGTTGGAAGGGACCCCCGAAGGTCATCTAGTCCAACCCCCTGCTCGAAGCAGGACCAATTCCCAGTTAAATCATCCCAGCCAGGGCTTTGTCAAGCCTGACCTTAAAAACCTCTAAGGAAGGAGATTCTACCACCTCCCTAGGTAACGCATTCCAGTGTTTCACCACCCTCTTAGTGAAAAAGTTTTTCCTAATATCCAATCTAAACCTCCCCCACTGCAACTTGAGACCATTACTCCTCGTTCTGTCATCTGCTACCATTGAGAACAGTCTAGAGCCATCCTCTTTGGAACCCCCTTTCAGGTAGTTGAAAGCAGCTATCAAATCCCCCCTCATTCTTCTCTTCTGCAGGCTAAACAATCCCAGCTCCCTCAGCCTCTCCTCATAACTCATGTGTTCCAGACCCCTAATCATTTTTGTTGCCCTTCGTTGGACTCTCTCCAATTTATCCACATCCTTCTTGTAGTGTGGGGCCCAAAACTGGACACAGTACTCCAGATGAGGGCTCACCAATGTTGAATAGAGGGGAACGATCATGTCCCTCGATCTGCTCGCTATGCCCCTACTTATACATCCCAAAATGCCATTGGCCTTCTTGGCAACAAGGGCACACTGCTGACTCATATCCAGCTTCTCGTCCACTGTCACCCCTAGGTCCTTTTCCGCAGAACTGCTGCCTAGCCATTCGGTCCCTAGTCTGTAGCGGTGCATTGGATTCTTCCATCCTAAGTGCAGGGTCCTGCACTTATCCTTATTGAACCTCATCAGATTTCTTTTGGCCCAATCCTCCAATTTGTCTAGGTCCTTCTGTATCCTATCCCTCCCCTCCAGCGTATCTACCACTCCTCCCAGTTTAGTATCATCCGCAAATTTGCTGAGAGTGCAATCCACACCATCCTCCAGATCATTTATGAAGATATTGAACAAAACCGGCCCCAGGACCGACCCTTGGGGCACTCCACTTGATACCGGCTGGCAACTAGACATGGAGCCATTGATCACTACCCGTTGAGCCCGACAATCTAGCCAGCTTTCTACCCACCTTATAGTGCATTCATCCAGCCCATACTTCCTTAACTTGCTGACAAGAATACTGTGGGAGACCGTGTCAAAAGCTTTGCTAAAGTCAAGAAACAATACATCCACTGCTTTCCCTTCATCCACAGAACTAGTAATCTCATCATAAAAGGCGATTAGATTAGTCAGGCATGACCTTCCCTTGGTGAATCCATGCTGGCTGTTCCTGATCACTTTGCTCTCATGCAAGTGCATCAGGATTGATTCTTTGAGGACCTGCTCCATGATTTTTCCAGGGACTGAGGTGAGGCTGACTGGCCTGTAGTTCCCAGGATCCTCCTTCTTCCCTTTTTTAAAGATTGGCACTACATTAGCCTTTTTCCAGTCATCCGGGACTTCCCCGGTTCGCCACGAGTTTTCAAAGATAATGGCCAATGGCTCTGCAATCACAGCCACCAATTCCTTCAGCACTCTCGGATGCAACTCGTCCGGCCCCATGGACTTGTGCACATCCAGCTTTTCTAAATAGTCCCTAACCACCTCTATCTCCACAGAGGGCTGGCCATCTCTTCCGCATTTTGTGATGCCCAGCGCAGCAGTCTGGGAGCTGAACTTGTTGGTGAAGACAGAGGCAAAAAAAGCATTGAGTACATTAGCTTTTTCCACATCCTCTGTCACTAGGTTGCCTCCCTCATTCAGTAAGGGGCCCACACTTTCCTTGGCTTTCTTCTTGTTGCCAACATACCTGAAGAAACCCTTCTTGTTACTCTTGACATCTCTTGCTAGCTGCAGCTCCAGGTGCGATTTGGCCCTCCTGATATTATTCCTACATGCCCGAGCAATATTTTTATACTCTTCCCTGGTCATATGTCCAACCTTACACTTCTTGTAAGCTTCTTTTTTATGTTTAAGATCCGCTAGGATTTCACCATTAAGCCAAGCTGGTCGCCTGCCATATTTACTATTCTTTCGACTCATTGGGATGGTTTGTCCCTGTAACCTCAACAGGGATTCCTTGAAATACAGCCAGCTCTCCTGGACTCCTTTCCCCTTCAAGTTAGTCCCCCAGGGGATCCTGGCCATCCGTTCCCTGAGGGAGTCGAAGTCTGCTTTCCTGAAGTCCAGGGTCCGTATCCTGCTGCTTACTTTTTCCCCCTGCGTCAGGATCCTGAACTCAACCAACTCATGGTCACTGCCTCCCAGATTCCCATCCACTTTTGTTTCCCCTACTAATTCTACCCGGTTTGTGAGCAGCAGGTCAAGAAAAGCGCCCCCCCACAGTTGGCTCCTCTAGCACTTGCGCCAGGAAATTGTCCCCTACGCTTTCCAAAAACTTCCTGGATTGTCTATGCACCACTGTATTGCTCTCCCAGCAGATATCAGGAAAATTAAAGTCACCCATGAGAATCAGGGCATGCGATCTAGTAGCTTCCGTGAGCTGCCGGAAGAAAGCCTCATCTACCTCATCCCCCTGGTCCGGTGGCCTATAGCAGACTCCCACCACTACATCACTCTTGTTGCGCACACTTCTAAACTTAATCCAGAGACACTCAGGTTTTTCTACAGTTTCGTACCGGAGCTCTGAGCAGTCATACTGCTCCCTTACATACAGTGCTACTCCCCCACTCTGATACTTACAGTGTTCGGAAATATTCCACCCCATCCCAGTGTGCTGAAATGAATCTTGCAGGGGAATTTGGAAGTGGAATGGCATAGGCAAACACATGCAAGCTTACTGTAGTTATGGTTGCTTAAGACATAACTGGGATTTGGAATAGCAGCAGTGATATAAATCAAGTTAGCGGTACACTGTTTAGGGAAGCACGCAAAGCATCTCCCTGAACTGCTCTGGGCTTTATCTATTGTCAGTCTCTCATTTGCATAAGCCCTAAAACGTGTCCTTCAAAATGGAAGTTTTAAATTTCTCAGACATCAGTTATTTGAAATATTGCCTATGCAAATTTGTTAAAATATACATGAAATGAAATTCAACTAATATATTATTAATTTTGGTAATGTCAGAACTCTTCTAGCAACCTCAAATACATTGAGTAATAAATATTAATCCTTAGAAATAGTGTGAGCAATATAATATATTTCTATATCTTTGTGCATATAAATTTATAAAATACATACAGACATTGAAATATATTGGCTACTATTCAAACTTGATATTTATTTGAGATAAGATTTTGATCAATATTTCCTTTTTTAATTTTCTGTTTAACAAACTCCTGTGATAATGTGAAGGGAACTGAAATGAAAGTTTTCACCATTCATTTGTACAAAAGGATTTTAAAATAATATTTAACGGGGATTTTCCAAGGAGCTTTTTATTTGCATTTTAAAGCCAAAATAAATAGTTACATGAAATACTGTCATGCTTCTTACAGCCTTCATAGTATTTATTTTTGTTTCATAACTTTCATGTACTGCCTTCTATCAAAACTAATCAAATTATAATATATTTGAAAATGACTTTATTCATTAAGGATGTTACCACTGTAGTGTTAGAACTTCCTATTCTATTTTGAACCATACTGTGTATACATTGAAGCTACCAGCAAGTAATAACCATCCTTGATGGCATAACTTTAGTAAGATACCATGGGAAGCAAGTCTAAGAGGAAAAACAGTTCAAGAGAGTTGGCAGTTTTTCCAAGAGACTTTATTAAAGGCACAAGAGCAACTATCCCACTAGGTAGAAAAGACAGGAAGTAGGGCAAGAGACCACCCTGGCTTAACCAGGAAATCTTTAGTGATCTGAAACTCAAGAAAGAGTCCTACAAAAAGTGGAAACTAGGTCAAATTACAAAGGATGAATATAAAAAAATAACACAAGTATGTAGGGATAAAATTAGAAAGACCAAGGCACAAAATGAGATTAAACTAGCTAGAGACATAAAGGGTAACAAGAAAACATTCTACAAATACATTAGAAGCAAGAAGACAACCAAGAACAGGGTAGACCCATTATTGAATGGGGGAGGAGGAACAATAACAGAAAATGTGGAAATGGCTAAATGACTCTCTTTTTTGTTTCAGTTTTCAGCAAAAAGGTTAGTAGCTATTGGACGTCTAACATAGTGAACAACAATGAAATTGACATAGGATCAAAGGCTAAAATAGGAAAGAACAAGTTAAAAAATACTTAGACAAGTTAAATGTCTTCAAATCACCAGGGCCTGATGAAATAATCCGAGAATACTCAAGGAGCTGACTGAGGAGATATCTGAGCCATTAGCGATTATCTTTGAAAAGTCATGGAAGATGGGAGAGGTTCCAGAGGACTGGAAAAGGGCAAATATAGTGCCAATCTATAAAAAGGGGAATAAAGACAACCTGGGGAATTACAGACCAGTCAGCTTAAGTACTCCACTTAGGGAGGAACAACCAGTTGCACATATACAAAATGGGAAATGAGTGCCTAGGAAGGAGTACCGCAGAAAGGGATCTGGGGGTCATAGTGGATCACAAGTCAACTTTGTAGAACTGTTGCAAAAAAAAGCAAACAATTCTGGGAGGTATTAGCAGGAGTGTTGTAAGGAAGTCATAAGAAATAATTCTTCCACTCTACTCTGCACTGATTAGGCCTCAACTTGAGTATTGTGTGCAGTTCTGGGCACAACATTTCAGGAAAGATGTGGACAAATTGGAGAAAGTCCAGAGAAGAGCAACAAAAGTGATTAAAGGTCTAGAAAACATGACTTATGAGGGAAGATTGAAAAAAACTGGGTTTGTTTAGTCTGGAAAAGACAGGACTGAGAGGGGACATAACAGTTTTCAAGTCCATAAAAGGTTGTTACAAGGAGGAGGGAGAAAAATTGTTCTCCTTAACTTCTGAGAATAGGCGAAGAAGCAATGGGCTTAAATTGCAGCTAGGGCAGTTCCTAACTGTCTGAGTGGTTAAGCATGGGAATAAATTGCCCAGGGCGGTTGTGGAATCTCCATCATTGGAGATTTTTAAGAGTAGGTTAGACAGACACCTGTCAGGGATGGACTAGATAATACTTAGTCCTGCCATGAGTGCAGGGGACTCGACGACTTGACCTGTCAAGGTACCTTCCAGTCTTATGATTCTCTGATTCTGTATTAGGGGCTTTGTCTCATATATGCATCTATACCTCCGCACCCCCTGAGAAAAAAGTGTCCTGATTTTTGACACTTGCTATCTGGTCACCCTACACCACGTTATCCTTCTGCACTGCTACAGGAGAACTGACTGCTGCATTAAGGGACTATTATGTTACTTTGTCATATTATTCTGAAGATGGTGCTAAATGACTGCAATCTGGTTAAATACTTCCTGTGTGTGTGTGTGTGGGGGGAGAACCTATCACATCACATAGAGTTGAAATTTTGATAGAAATTTTCTTCTGAATCCTATTTTAAGATGTATGTGTCTGAATATACTGGAGTGAGCCCACACTGTAATGGTTTTGTTAAATATATATTCTTTTCCACAGACTATTTTCTCTCATAGTTTTATATAGCACTTTCTTAGGATCCTGCAGTGATCTCAGTGTAACTTTCGCTGAGACTGCAGGATCGGGCAATAAGAAAAACACATTAGTGGCATGTTGGATTTTCAGATGGAAACATAGCTCGGTAGAATCCATAAATAGTTAATATTTGTCAAAGTTGAATAATACAAGAATTTGAAATGTAGTGATCTCATAAAGATAAGGGAAAACACAGGTGATCTCAGATACCACTGTATGACAGCTGCTGGTAAGTGCTGACTTGTTAATGGTGACCATAGCAATGATTCCAGTAATTGGGAGATTCCATATAGAAGTCAGATCCTTAAATAGTGGAAACTAGCATAATTGCATTAACTTCAATGGAGCTATGTTCATTTCCATCTGCTGAGGATCTATCCCTGAGCGGTTTTAAGTTCTATGATGGGGAGTTCACACCACACAGGGTTAGAAGTGGTTAGGTAGGCCATCTAACTGCCCAGGCTGCACCTGGCCTATAATGCCCAGGAGTTGAGAACAGACACAGCAGTGGGGAAAGAGCAGTTACTCCCTGAGAAGAGGGAGCAGTGTTTAGAGGCTGCAGGGAGATAGTCTGCAGTCACTTTCTGGGAAGAGGGAGGAAGGAATTGGCTTGGAACTGGTACTCCCAGAAAAGTGGGAGAACCAGGAAGTGTAGGAAGCAGTTCAGGGAAGAAGCAGTGAGGGCTGAGATGGTAGAGCCCAGAATTGCTGAGCTGAGGGTCCCTGGACTGGAATCTGGAGTAGAGGGCAGGCTGGGTTCCCCTACTGGCAACTGGGGAAGTGGCACCTCCAGGACAGCCCAGGAGAAGACTGCCTGAGACTGTTTGCGTAGAGGGACTTGGTTAACCCCAGAAGCGGGAAACATGGATGGTTCCTGGCAGGGCCGCAGGGTGAGAAGACGATGGGAGAGGCACCACCAGAAGAGGGCGCACGAACTGGCAGAGCTAGTCCCCAGGATGGCCAGCAGGAGGCTCTGCTGTGGTGAGTGGACCCCATGACACATTAATTAAACTGGTTTACTAGTCTTCCTTTTTAAAAAGAAAATGAGAACTGCTGGATTAATCACAACATACTGATATATTGTGTCTCATGTACTGCATTAATGGACATATCCATACATGGTTAAAATTTCCTCTGCCCATACTGGCTTACTGTTACCATGTGCTGAATGATATATGACAGGCAACATAACAAGTGACAGATGAGAAAATAGTTTCTCTATCTTATTTCTGCAAATATACTCAAGATAATCTCAAACTACTTTGTCATTTGCTGTGCAAAGCCAGATATCTTGCACCAACTAAATGATGACCTTTCACTGATGTTAAAAGAAATGGGAATATTTTAAGCAAATATTTGGTAAATCTGATTGGCTAATCAGAATTTCTGAGGGCTAGATGCTCTTCTGTGCCACAATCCATGTGCAGACTTGGCCTAGAGGTTTGAATAAACTTGATAGAGCAGATCTAGAATCTTCTTTAAATGTTGCTCTCCCACAGAGAACTTTCATCACCATGGAAAATATGCATGGAACCTGGCAGCCTCCTTCCCATCTACAATTGCAGATGAGCAATCCCTATGTTAAGGCTTCCTAAGGCTTTCCATTATACAATTTCTAGTAACCTCTTCTTTGAAAAGCTCTATGGCTTGTGCTGTTTGCAGCAGGACTTTGAAATTTGGCAAGAGGATAGGGCCTAGTCCCGGGAGGTGCCTTTTGCTGGCCTTGTGAAAATCTGCCTAGATTTGGGTGAGTTATAAACTGTTGAAAGTTACCATTTTCCATTTATTGTTTGTGTAGTGTAGTTTGTTTTAGGGAGCATGCCAACCCCACTTTCTCCCACCCCAATGTCGTATAACACTAGGCATGCACTGCCCTAGTGTCTCTTCAGCATTTCATAGAGAGCTCAAACTCTGGATGGACACAGATAGGATGATGATGGAGGAAGATTTCTCTTACGAAAGGAATGTACTTTGCATGGAGAGCCAGGAGATCATGAGTTTCAGACTCATTTCTTGTCGTGACTGATGTTAGTAAGGGTGGTGAAGGGTACAGAATTATTAATAATTTAGGCCTTATAATCCACTGAGAAGATACACTAGCTGGAAATAGAACCTAGCTCTCTAATACATCAGACTCTAATCTCATCCTGTGATAAAGTGCCTAGCAGGTGGTAGCATCTAGTGCTCAGCCCACCCCACCACCTGACATGATCCTTTCAGGGTTTGGAAGGTCCAGTAGATGTACAGAGAAACCTAAGGGTCCTTGGAATGAATGGTGCTTGGGGGGAAAGGTATCCTGACACTGTACCTTTAAGGGCCCAAAACCTTGCAGAGAGGGCAGGGTTTCCTTGCTCACCCGATCAGCTAGGAAGAAAGTGGGAGAATGGGGGCCAGCATAAAAACTGCCTCTTCCCTCACAATACATG
This sequence comes from Lepidochelys olivacea, assembly GCF_965140295.1. NCBI lineage: Eukaryota > Metazoa > Chordata > Testudines > Cheloniidae > Lepidochelys > Lepidochelys olivacea. The sequence goes on along the minus strand of NC_140411.1, from coordinate 163,381,558 downwards.
GATGCTGACAGGAGAAAGCTGGCCTGCTGAACCCTCCAGATTGGAAGGCTAACTGGAGAGTGTGTTCAGCTGTGGCCAATTGGCAAAAGCCTTGCACTTGAGACTATTCCAAGGCAAGAGGCCTGAGACACAGGCTCAGCTCCAGCAAGAGGGCTGAGCGGTAACTCCTGTTCGGAGGAGGAAGATAATGACTGCTTGAAAGGTGACAGGCAGAGGGAGTGCATGTAATACGGTCAAGCTGCTGCAGAGAAGGGCAGGGAATGGTCTTCATAGCGGGCTAAGGAGAAGATGTGAGGGAACCACAGATCCAGGCTGGAACAGCAGAGTCCGGAGAACTGGTGAAGACATCAACAAGTGGGGTGAAGATAGGAGCAGCTCAGAGAAACTGCAGAAGGATCAAAGGACCCCAGGAAAAGAGTGGGCCTGTGTTCCCCTTGCCTGTCCCCCAGACCGAGAGAGGATGCGTGGATGTCAAAAGAGGCCAAGAAAGGCAAGTTTCAGATAGACATTGGGAGACAGGTTTGAAGGCCATTTGTTTCCTATTTTTGGATTTTTCTGTTTACCCTGGAAGGGGAATGGACTGAGTAGTGATCTGGCTGGAGAGCTAAGCCATGGAAAATGGCAGATCACTGCATAATTGGAACAGGTAAAGGGAGTGCTAAACTGCAAACCCCCTGCAACATTGCACCTGAACATGCTCTGAAGGTGAGAGGCATGATTACTCATCCACTTAGCTATACTACCTCTCAGAAAGAACTCAGTGTTTTTTTGCCCTTGCCCTTGTAAAGTGGGGCTTCTCATAAATAGGTAACACACTGTTTCAGTGTGTTGTGTCCTTTCTTAGTAATTGGTTCAAGCAGGATAACAGTCTTCTTTGGGCATCTGCTAGTGTAGTTAGTTCTATAGCTCAAATGGTAGACTTTTTTGCTGCAATACTGAAGATTCAGGAATCAAATCCTGCTGCTGCTATCTGGTGGAGAGTTGCAAATAACTGAATTTATTGTTTTTTCCCTTTAAAACAACTAGTAAATGACACACAGGAAACTATATTAAAAGAAAGCTATTTAGGTTGCAAAGTCAGGCACTCAAAAGTTAGCAAATGCCATCACTTAGGTTGCATGTGTAACCTTAATTTGGCTACCCTGCCCATATGCATTATGATACAGTTTTTAATTACGTGATCACATACTTTTCCCCCACAGAACCCCTACCTCATTCTGTGCGCAGGATGGATGATGATCAGTGTCGTGTAGTGAATAAGATTGTTGGTTGTAGGGCTCCTGTTTCATTTGCCCTATAAGATGGAAGGTGTGTGGCGAAAGGGCTGGTTTTGTGACTGAATTCTATCCCTGCCATAGTCTTCCTGTGTGATGCTGGGAAAGTCACTTAAACCAAAAGTTTGGTAGGTGACCACTAATTGTGTGAGCTTCATTTTCTCAGTGCCCAACTTGAGACACCTGGGGACTTATTTTCAGAAGCACTAAGCACTTGCACCTGCAGCTTATACAAATGGGAGCTGTGGCTCTCAGCACTTTTGGCAGATTTGGGTGTCAGGAGGTCTTGAATTCTAATCTTGACACTGCAACAGATTCTCCTTGTGGCCTTAGACAAATAACTTTGGCCTAAATTCACAAAGAAACTTAAGCATGGAGATTCTGAGTCCTATGGCACTCAAGGAACTAACTGAGGCAGTCTCGAAACTATTAGTGATTATCTTTGAGAACTCAGGGAGGATGAGTGAGGTCCCAGAGGACTGGAAACTGACAGACCTAGTACCTGTGTTTAAAATGGGGAGCAAGGAGGACCCAGGAAATTATAGACGGTCAGCCCAACTTCAATACCTGGAAAGATACTAGAACAAATTATGAAACAATCAGTTTGTAAGCACCTAGAGGATAATAGAGTGAAAAATAACAGCTAAGCTGGATTTGTCAAGAACAAATTAATGCCAAACCAAACTAATTTCCTTCTTTGACAGGGTTACTGGCCTAGTGGGTAGGGTAGGTTGACCAGACAGCAAGTGTGAAAAATCAGGACAGGGTGTGTGTGTAGGGGAAATGTCTTATATAGGCACCTAAGCCCTGAATATGGGGACTGTCCTTATAAAATCAGGATACCTGGTCATCTGAGATTGTGGGGGGAAGCACTAGATGTGCTATATCTTGATTTTAATAAAGCTTTTGACACCGTTCCACATGACCGTCTCAAAGCAAATTAGGGAAATGTGGTCTTGATGAAATTATTATGAGGTGGGTGCATGACTGGTTGAAAGACCGAACTTCTAGAATAGTTACAGGTGGTTCACTGACAAACTGGAGGATGTATCTAGTGGGGGTCCCACAGGGATCTGTCTTGGGTCCAGCACTAGTCTGTAAATTTTATAAACATATTCTCCACTCCATTATCCAAGTCATTAATGAAAATACTGACACCACCAAACTGGGAGGGGTTGTAAGTACTTTGGAGAATTGATCTGAAATCAACAAGATGAAATTCAATAAAGACAAGTGCAAAGTTCTATGCTTGGCGCCCCAAATTTATTTATATCCTGTAGCCCAATAGCTAGGGCATGCAACTGAGAGGTGGCAGATCCCAATTAAAATCCCTTCTCCCCCTCGGGTGGAAGAGGGTCTTGAAGTGGGGGCTCTAACCACCAGCCTAGTAGTTATAAGGTGGATGATGGCACTGCCTCCACTTTCTCGCTCCCTCTCTGTTTTGTTTGCCTATTGGGGCCCCATCTGGTAGGTGAGGTCTAAGCATGCTTACTGGGTTGGGCCTCTCAGACAAGTTAGGCAGAGGAAACCTACTTCTCCCTGACTTGTTCATTCCACTTGGGCTAAGGTATCTGGATGCCTGGTGTGGGGTAGTAGTGCGTGTACTCTGAGGCAGAAACATAAGCACCTAGGGAAATTTCACAGCAAAAAATTTGGGGCTGGGCAAATTTAGGTGGCTACAGGATTCAGGGCAGTTGAATGGAGGTTTTGTGAATCCCAGTCAGGTCTGATTCTGGGATTAGGTACCTAAATCCTTTTGTGAATCTAACCCTTTGTCCTCTTGTCTCAGTTTCTCTCTCTGTAAAACAGGGATGATAATAGTTTCCTGTCTTTGAAAGTCTGTCAAATCCATTAGTGTTTGTGAAGCACTTAGAGACTATGACGAGAAACCCCCAGGAGGAAACTTAATAAGCACAAGAGGCTATATTAAGTTTGCAAGGGAAACCTTAATTCTGGTATTTCCTAACTTTCGAGTGGTTGACTTCTGAACCTTATTACGTCTTTGACATTTTGTGTGTGTAATATACATGCCTATGAATATGTTTCCATATTGGTATCATACATCCCTTTTGCTAGCTGTAAATTTTGCTCTGTTCTGAAATCTGAGATAGAAGGTCTCAGTCCAGGGTAAATTTACTATTCCTCCACAGCACCTCTGTAATAAATCAGTAGTTCAAAACTTGTGCATTTAAATAATGAAAGCATGTTATTAAAAGAGATGCTTTCTGTATCTCAGAAACAACTTTAGTTTAAACTGAAAGTTTTTAGGCCTGTAATCCTTACTGTATGGGTTATTGCCTCTGGGTGTTTTAGAGGGAAGATAAACCACAGAACAACTGAACTGTTTATTAAAGTGGTTAATGCACATGGGCAATAATTTGTTGTCAATAACCCCCCCAAAAAAATCCCCAAGGATTTTTAGTAGATGAGTTACAGGTGCATGCACAGCATCTCTATATATTGGGGTCAATATTTCACAGACCAAGAATAATTTACATGACCCTGTAAATTATAATATCTCCAAACAGGCAACCGCTATAAATGGATTCTAAGCAGTATGAATCAAGAGATACTCCTGACAAATTATCCCTAGTATTGGTGGTAGATCAGAGCTAAGGCATCACATGTGGTGTTCTGCTCTCTCTTTCCTGCCAAGGAATGATTGCTACTGTACACCCCATGTAGATCTTTGGAATTGGTCTGACAAGACTCTCAAAGTTTGCCATTGAAACTCGTGTCACAGTATTGTATAAACTTGTATAGGAACATGAATTTAGAGCTGGCAGGAAAACAAGAGCTTTTTCTTTTGCAAATTTTTTTTTTATGTTTGAAATTTGTTTTTGTTCTGCATCAGAACAATGTGACAACCTGCCCCCATTGACTTCATGGCCTACCGTTGGGAGTAGGAAGAAGATTTCCCCAATGGTATGTCTCAGCAGAGTTGTGAGGATTAACTAGTGAACATTTTGTGAAGTATCAAGTGTCTTTCTTGGGGAGGTAGAAATTATGAGATGCTTTGTCAAGGAGAAAATAGTCCATCTGTCAGCCTTGCATTCTTTTCCTCCAGGTCTATGATTTGCTACTGTGCAATCCCACTTTCACTCATTTAACTTATTTGAAACAGCTCCCATTCATGTTATTAATAGATTCCTTGATCAGTTTACTTTAATAGAGCTGATCAGTCCCTTCCTTTCCACATACACGGTGCTACACAATCTTTGCTATCCCCTTTCCTTTCTGTCTGTCTTCTCCCTTTTGGGGATACCAGCTATTTTCTGTATTTGAATTTGAATCCCTCAGAGCTCCATGACTGGACTTCTCACCCTATGTTATCTTCCTGCAGGATCTCATTAAATCTTGTAGGTTCTATTACTGCTTTTCAATTATAACTCCTAAATAACCATCTCTGTTCAGTTCTAGAGCCATTTTTCTCTTCCTGGATGTGTCCCTGACACCCCAAACTCAACATGGCTACAAGTGGGTTTATTTTCCTCCCAAGCCCTCTCCTTGCCCCCAGTTCTGTATCCCTGTGAACACAAGTTCCATGATGGCTGTCCCCAAAGCTTATAATTTTAGTGTAATCCTTTGAGTTCTCATTCCTTCTCCCCTCATCCCTTCCTTTGAGTTTCTCTACTTGCTAAGACACTATCCCATGATCTGGTTATTCCTTTTGTCTAATTACATAATTAACAATTGGAGAAAAGCTGGTGCCAAGATCATTCTCTCCCTGCTTCCCACATTCTGCCTGTGCCCCCCTCTTCTGTCTCTGCACTGGGTTCCTCTCCATTAAATTCAAGCTTCTCCTTCTTCCTTTCAAAAGTACCCCATAACTTTGACCCTGAGTATACTCTGCACTTTCCTTCATCTTGTTACCTTAAGACACCTTCTGTCGTGATGCACCTTATATGTGAAACAGCCCATCAGTCAATGTGCTGTCCACCAAGAGTCATCCCTCTTCTCAGCATTCCAACCTTAATGACCGCTAGTCATCCTGTGCTTATTCCTTATTGCATTTTTCTTTCTCCTGCCTTAGGACTGTGAACCCTTCGGGGCAGGGACTTTAATTATTTGCTCTATGTTGCTTGTTGTACAGCCCACTGTAAGCTGATGGTGATATATATAATTGTAATATAAGCATGAAAAGGAATAGGAAACATTTAAATATGATATTCTAACTTATAATTGGGATGCAGTGAGAACTTCCCAGTATATCTTTATGGGATAGTAGCTTGCTAAACCACAGAGCAAATGCTGTAAATTCCTTCATGCATCTGTGTGTGTGAAGGGGACTGCGGGAGTGGGAAATCAGAGCAAAATATACCTTGCCTTTTCTTGCCTTCCACAATAGTCTTTAGATATTTGGCTGAGATGGGCTAATATTAAAAATTAAACCACACTGTCACACACTTCCCACACCTCAGAGCAACAGATTTTAATCATAAGATACAGTGCTTAGTATCTGACTACAGCACTTTCACGGTGCCAAGAAATGGGTGGAAATGGTATCAACACCTTGCCTTAAAAACATTGTAAGCAAAGATTTAAAAAAAACCGTATATTTGGACCTCAAACTGCGATTTACACTGACAGTTTCGGTGGTAAGCAATTCCGTTGTTTCACTGCCCACTTGAGAGGCTTTTAGCTCTTAGCTTTGCCTCAGGCTATAACCCATCTCAAGCAGACTAAACCAGTGGGAGCTGTAGCCGTCTTTTAGGCAACACTGCCTTTTTATCTTCTGCTCTCCTCCCTCATCCTGAAGAGGGAAACATAATAGAAATGCGATAAGCTTCTTTCTTTCACCCCCCTCCCCGCTTTCTGGTCTATTGTGGTTCCTTAGACTTTCTCTCAGCCTCCCCCTACCAGACTCTGCTGTTTCGGTTCGCTAGCGTCTCTTGCTATATATAGCCAATTTGTCTAACTGAGGAGAAAAAAAAATTCTTTACTTTCTGTAGGGAATACCAGCAAAGCAGCAAATATCACCATGGCAACAAGCCTCTCAATCCATCAGTCTCCTGCAGTATCTAATACATAATCTGTGAGGCGGAGATGCAGTTGAAAATTAATATGGCATATGTCACTTCAGGATTTAATGCCCCTTCCTCATGACCTTAATTAGCTTGCCTTTTTCTAATTATTCTATTTCTAATAATTCTATTTTATTTTGTAACCCTGAAGAAGAAAATGTGCTATTTGCCTGCATTAAAATGCAACTTTTGACCATTTTCTGCACAAACATGCCACAAAATGGAAGTTTCTATAGTAACACATGATGCAGACTTAATTTGAAATTATAATCTCTCAACAAAGATGAGGGTATTTCCTCCCCCCCTCCCCCCAGTGAGGTTTCTTTTTAAATTCTGTGACTTCGCCACAGAGGTACACCTCTCTTCTGTTCTAGTGGCACATTTGAAAATAGTTCCTCATTTTAAAAAGAAGCTGCATCTAATGGCACTGTTGAAGTTAAAATACACATTTTCAAGCAATCATTTTCCTTATACATGAGCATCATGAATTCTGTATAATTCATCAGGTTTTGGCCTCATCTTGTGCTTTAAATAATTTTAATTATCACTACTACTGTCTATTTCATAATGTGCAGAAAAGATAATTGTGTATTCAAAGGAAATAAGACTTACAAAAGTTACAGTTGACTAGTGAGATGATTAAAGCAGAATGCATTTTTAAAATCTAATTGACTTTTCACCGCTCATGCTGTTTGTTTAAGGTTTGCATTTCACTTAGCTTGGCAAAGAAATTAGACTGCACAGTTTAGCTTTTGTTTCTACTGAAGCTCTATGAAAATTTCCCATTCAGTCCTGGAACGGAGATTCCCTATTCATGCAGTGCCTTTAAAGAGCCAGCAACAGGACAGGAGCATTTCCCCACTGCTGAATGGGAGATCTACACTGAATTTTCATTCCAGGGATTTGGGGTGTGGGGGGAGGGGAGAGAAGGCAGCTTACTTTCCAACTGCACCTGCCAAAATGGGAGCTGAGGGAGTGAGGCAACTGGTTGGCATGTGAGTTTCCTAGCAAGAGGGAAGGGGCCAGCCACTTGCCTCCAAAGTCATTGGGATGTTCAGGGTGGAAGTTGTAAGCCATTGCGAATGGTGCATATTTGAAAACTTTTGTCAAATAATTTTTATGACCATGTTTATGCTTTGGACTTTCAGGTGGTATCAGATGAAAATCCGATTGCAGTCAATGAACATCCTTCCATTGATTTCTATGGACTTTGGATCAGGTGTAATCTGTCCACAATGTTCATTCAGTTGATGATTTGTAATTTGCTATTCAAACTTTGTAATTGGTCACATAAGGCACACAGTTACATTCCTATTCTGACTGTATGACCTTAAACTTTGTAAATTACTTACACCCCAAATACATTTTTAAAAATTAAATGATCAATTATGGACTCCATACTTCATGAGCATTTGTATGGAGCTGTGCAAACGTTCATGAACAGTGAATAATAGAGGTGGTGCAAATAGTGTGATTCAAAACCTGCTTCCTAATTCAATAAACTGTTTGCAAACAAGTTTTTATACTATTCAATCAGCTCTATTCAACAATCAATTTACTTTCTTCAAACGAGAAGAAATCAAATGTAGCAATTTATACATTTAAGTTGCATTGCAATTTTGTGTTCAAAGATCCCTACCTGAGGCTTCATTTTCATCAGCAGATATATGATGATAAAAAATATCAAACCATTACATGTTCAAATTGCAAAATGCAAATCAGAGTATATTACAGTAGAGGCATAAAACTGAGTGGAGAAGACATCAAGCCTTGCATAGCTGTTGTACATTTGCACACCCACCCTTCCCAAATAAGGTAATTTAGCAATACATGGTAATTAAGGCCCTAATACTGCAACTGACTCCACGCAAGTGGACCCGTGTCCACAGTAAAATCAGTGACACTACACAGAAGCACAGGTGTCTGCCTATACAGAGTTACATGCAGAATTGGAACCTACAAGCCTACTCAAGGATAACAGAAACACATTCAGACTAATGCACAAGGCCATTTGTTGCCTTTGCACATCAGTAGCCAGATCACCATATAGGGGATGAGGAGAGTGAGGGGAAAAGGAGGGAGGACGATTTGAGCCAAAGCCCATTGAAATCGGTGGGAATTTTTCTATTGACTTTAGAGGTGTTTAGATCAGGTTTTTAATGAACAAATTTTTAAACAATTTTTATGTGGATAAAGAACATTTTAGTCAAGCAAATGTAGTCGTACGGGTCCTACAAATAAATATTCAGCCACAGATTAATACTACAGCAAGAATTATTTGGGTCTTACATACTGACTGGTAGTACACCCCTAAATAGAAAATTGGTGCACACACAGTTCTCCCCCCCCCTTAACATTTGGAGCAATATCCCCTAGGAACAAGTTGACTTGACTTGATAGGAATACTCTAGCTAGTCCTTTCCTGACCTACAAAAGAGCAACTATAGGGATATGGGAACTCCAAACACCATTTTATGTTTTTGTAGATTTGGTGGGACCAATCTTTACCCAGCTAGCCAAATAAAGAGGCAAACAGATCAATAAAACAGCATCCCAAACTTTCAAAAATATGATATCAGTTCTCTGAACTAAACTGAAATGTGCTGTTTCTAAGGACAAGTAATTGTGCTTTTTTTTTATCCTTTCAATGTACAGTTAGATTAGCAAACCCTACATGACATGATCCCATTATATTAGTTCCTAGGAGTGACAGAGGAAATCTACTGTATGTAATAGCTGGCTCAGCTTGACAATGATAAACATGTCAGGCTGTGACAATCATTCTGTTTCTTATGAATGAAATGAAGATGTGATTTTTTAAATGTCATGATTTGGGTGCTTAATCTTCTCGGTATCAATCATTTACAATAACTGTAGTAGGATATAGCCTCGTACAACTTTATGTACTATCTGTGAGCTCTATGATTATGGTAGGTGGGTTGGAAGCATGGGATTATACAGGCCAAATATGCGGAGGGGTTCTGCTCAATGTAAATATCTTAAGGTGACCTCAGTGAACGCATGTAAATACAGGAAATTGTTCCTTGTCTTGTATTCTGGGTTATAAAGAGAGCTGGCAAGAAAATGGAAATCCATTCCCACAAAAATGTGATGGTTTTGAAAAATTTTCTATCCTCTAGGAGACGGACATATATTTTTGGTGTTGGTGCCCTTGAAATCTCATTATTTCTCTTAATGGATGTATGTCAGTATAGCACAGGACAGGGAGAGAACAGAATTCTGTGGTACCAAATAGATCAGGGCCATGGTGTAGTTAGTGATCACTACTCTAAATACAGCTCGTGACGAAGGATTCAAACAACCGTTCTCAGGCAGGATAACAGTATCTTATGACTGATCTTATGTATGCTGTGGTGAGGTTTAAGAGCAGGAGACTCTTATTTATCCATGGGAAACAGAAATAGTCCATCCTGGCCTGAAACCTGATCTGGGATTTTGGTTGTAGACAGATGTGCTTGGTGACAGATATTTGCTGTGTCCTTAATAAGCTTGCTTAGGAAAGGTAGATTTGACGCTGGCAAGGTCCACTGCATCTAGGAAGGGTTTCTTCAGAGACAGTTAGAATAAAGAATGAGTTTAGGTGGGAAGTAGAATTCGTTTTTTGAATGAGGAATCTGGGGAGGAAGGTGGTAAGGTTTTGTGCATTTGTGTATGGTTTTACCTCTTTTCTCATATGTGAGTAGCCTTCTTCAAAGAAGGACGAAAGCCCCTTGCAGTGAGTAGTACTAGAGTGTGCTGTGGGCTTCAGATACTCTAGTTGATGAAGTGATTTGCTACCCTAAATAACTCCCTTTAGTATATTTTGGTGGTTGCTATGGAGGCAGAGAAGAGGGATCTCTTGGCATGTAATATAGCCCAGGTATAAGTCTATAGAAACTTTGTTTCAAACTGTCTGCTTCAGGCCAAGAATTATTTTGCTATTGGTCAATCATGTGTCCACCACGGTCCACCTTAATCAAGGCATCTGAGAACCATAGATACCTGTATTGGCAACTGGGAGAAAGGGGCTATATGAAAGCCACTGTGGTGGTGGCGGCTAGTGTATGTTCATAATGTTTCATGGGCGCCATAGCTCCACAGTCTGTTGTTCAGCTATTGCCTTGAGCATATTTTGGAATTTGGTGGGGTCCATAAACCTTTGGGGATTAATTGTAATTGCCTGGCAGTCACATTGCTTTAAACATGGGGAAGCTCTGACCAGTGCTGGCATAAATTGATACTGTGTCCAACACAGAGGCTGGATTATGATATTCTGTAGTCTAAAGATATAGAAAGATAGGAAGTGCCATATTGGATCTGACTAGTGATTCACCTAGGCCTGTATCCTGACAGTGGTTAGTACCAGATGCTAAAGACAGAGGTGTAAAAATCTCTAAAATGGGCTGTTATGGAATAATCTCTTCAAGGGGAAGTTTCTCCCTCGTCTCTAGTAATTAGAAGTTTTATCCCCTTAAATGTGAAACTGTATATCCCTTCCAAACCCTTTTTTTTTTTTATAAAATCTGTATTATTATGAAACTGGATATTCATATATACCATCCATTCCTTATTAGACTTCTGTTAAATGCTGTAATTCTCTCTCTCAGCAATGAGTTCCATAGGTTAAATGTGTGTTGTGAGAAATAGCATTTCTTCTTATCTGTTTTAAATTCACTGCCTTTCAGTTTCATTGCATGTCTCCCTTGTACTCACATTGTCAGGAGGGGTGAATAGACATGCCCAGGTCTAAGGTGTAGTTGTCTGGGCTGGACTGAAATGACCTGTGAGAGTCCTAAAATGGGTGGAAGGGAATGAGGGGTTTTTTATGGATCTTGTCAATTTGGATGCTGAAGTCCTCCAGGGTGAATCTGGGGAACTACACCGCTGTCTCCAGCAACATCTGTCATTTCCTTTCATGGAAACGTGAGTTTTTTTGGGTGCATAGAAAAGTAGAAAGTCCGTGTTGGTTTTGGCTCTCATTTGACAGACTGAGTAGAAGAACTCAAAGAGAAAGTGAGCAGTGCTGCTCCAGTGCTCAGAGCCTGCTAGTTAAAGGCACAGGCCCCCCAGAAGCAGCTCCTTTTGTGGCAGGGATGCATGCTCAAGCTCTGCAGCTGCTCCTGTGTTGGGAGGGGGAGAAAAGAAGCATTTCTAAACACTTCATATATGTGGATGGTGGTGGTGGTAAATTGCCAATTAGGGAAGTAAGACCTCTGTGCTTGTTTTTTACAGCTGCATGAGCATGTTTTCTTCTGCGAGGGCCTTGATGTTTTTCACCAGCTCTCAAATCTGTGTATGTGGATGTTTAATTAAGAGAAATAATTGTGAATTATGATTATGAAAAACTGGAGTGAGTTCAGAGAAGAGCCACAAAAATGATGAGGAGATTGAAGGGACTGAATGATGAGGCAAGATTAAAAGAGCTTAATGTGTGGTTTAGCTCGGAGATTATTAAAGGGGCCAAATTCCTGCATATATCTGAAGAGTGTAATCATGAAGGAGAGGAATTATTTAGTGTGACATGGGTGGGGGGTATAATTAGTAGTAAGAGGCAGAAACTAAGAAAAGGAAAACTTAGGCTATATAGCAGGAAAAAGTTACATAAAATGTGATATTGGGCTGTTGAAGAGCCTCTGTGAAAGTGGCAGTATCCCCATAGCTAGAGATTTTAAAAATTCTCCACTTTTTAGTGTATTATTCAGGCTAAAGGAAGCAAACCATTGGCAAAGGAGGTGAACTGTGTATTCTAATAGGTCTTTTCCAACTTCTTATGATTTTTGTTTCTTTTTTTATAGCTCTTTTTTAAACTTTTGGTGTTTTTCTGTTTCTCTTCTTTATATATAAAATGTTAAAAGAAAGGTAAAAGGATAGGTGGTTTTTTTTTTTTTTTTTTAAAAGAAGTTGGAAGATCCAGCATTTTGAGTGGGGATAGCTGGCTGTGTATAAGTAGCATAGTCTGAGTGAATAAAAGGTGTTTAGGCCCCATGAGATATTGTAACTTGTGAGTACTGCTGTAATGTACAGTACCTCTTACCTGTGCTGAATGCCTAATAGAAGATTGTGATGGGAGGATACAGTCTAACCTAATGATTTAATTGATAGCAGATTACAGGATTTTGAAAAATTAGTCACTAAACATATTCTGGCAAAACCCACCTCCCTTTGATAGGAGTATAAAATAATTCAGACTTGACCCTGTTTTGATAGTGGGATATTTATCCTTCACATCAAATCCTTTAGCTCTTACTTTTCTATGACCAGATTTTCCAGACATTTGATTCTACAGGGTTTTTCAACTTACCTTCCCTCAAAGTCTAGGGTTTTTAAAAGCCAGTAGTTTTATGAATATGAACCTTATGAATCTTATGAATAGCGGTTCTCTTCTACCTCAAATACAGTTATTTCAGGATCACTCTTCTGTTAAACGTTCACCAGCTTTGTGTGTTCATCGTGCCGTGGTTACATCTTAGAACTGAAATCCATTAGTTTCTTTATCTGTTTGATGGCTCAATAAACCTGCTAACAGGTCAGACAGTTTTGTATAGCTTTCAGAAACACTGATCCTTTCTTGCACCATTTCACTGTTGTCATCTGCTCAGTGTGAAGACAATTGATCAGTACTTGAGTCATTTTTAAATTCCTTTCTTCTCTTGAGTGAACACCAGCTTACTGCTTTTTCTGTGTAGTGGTTCTTTTTCAGAATTGCAGACAACTAACAACTCCAATAGAAGTATATGTGGAGGGAGGTGCAGTGGCTCAGTATCTCTGGAAAATTTAAGCTGATAAGAAATAAATATTACATAATAAAACCAACCAACTGCCCTCCCCACACATTAACAGAACATTATTAAGATTGCAAAATCAAATGTTGAAAAGTTAGAAAATACCAGAATTAAGGATGTCTGTGCAACCTTAATTTGTCCCCCTTTATGTGTATGCATTATGATACAATCTTTAATTACATGATCACATACAATTTTTTTTTCACAGCCTCATTCAGTGCACAGGACGGACTGTGCTCACTTAATGGGCAGCTATTCAATATTTTGTTTTCTCCTCATTGTTCAATGTGTGGTCCCAGGCCTTATTTACTGCACACTATCCAAACCCTGCTCTGAAGACAGAATTAATAATTTCTTCTTGGGCTTCTTCGGTGCTCATCACTATGGCTTCACAAATATTAGTTAATTTTCACAACAACCTGTTAAATGAATGGGAGGGTTGTAATCTTTGCCCTCCCTGGCCAAATTTCTGTGGCTTTTCACAAGTTATAAGCTTTTTTCAGAGCACTTAGTATTCTACAGAACTTAATACAAAGCAAAAGACGCATTGACTTCAGTTGTAATAGTGAGTGCTCGGCACTTCTGCAAATCAGACCCGGGGGTCTCAAGTTAACAACTGAAAAAATGAAGGATGTACAATTAGTGATCACTGGTGAAAAGTTTGACTTAAGTGTCTCACCCAGCATCACACAGGAACGTGAGGCAAAGGCAGGGATAGAATCCAGTTCTTCAGGGCAGAATTCAACTGCCTTAACCATGAGCCCAGTCTTTCTCATCCTGTAATCTCCTACCTTGCTCTTCACACACATTGCAACTTCTACAACAAATGAAACAAGGGTCCTACAGACAACAGCCTATGTCACTACACTACCCTGATTCATCCCCAGAATAGATCCTTCCTGTGCAATGAATGAGGTAGGCCTGTTGGGGGGAGGAGAATGGTACTATATGATGTAATTAAAGATTGTGTCATAATATATAAGCACAAGGGAGCTGATTTAAAGTGACATGTGCAACCTTAATTCTGGTATTTCCTAACTTTTGAGTTCTTGCCACTTTTCAGCTTTAATACTGTTCTTTTAATCTAATGTGTGTCACTTCCTAGGCTTTTTTTTTTTAAAGCAAATTGAAAAAATTGAATCTTATGGCATTATATTGATACTCACATGGGTAATTAGCAGGGTTGTAATCTTTAGATCCACCTTTCCTACCTCTGCCACTTTAATGGAGTAACTGGTAGCAACAATAGGTTGCATTCTCTATGCACCAGGACTAGAAGTAAATGGGACAGTTTGCCAGTGGGTTCACAGATATTTGCTGACAGAGTAATGGTGAGACTTAGGAATCTTGGGGTCCAGTCCAGGATCTAGAGGGGAGTGTGCTCTAATGGGCACGGACTCTTCCCCTTGGCCCCCAAACTAGAGAACTTCTGCCCTGTCCCAGTCCTAGCTCCTCAACTCAGTCCCAGTCTGCTCATCTAGGCAGTTCCAGTCTCCACTCTTCATGTTTCTCATCCCAGTCTTCCCCAACCCAAATCCCATTCTCTTTGACCAGCCATTCCAAGTTTCCCTCTTGTCCCCAGTCCATATTCGCAGTTCCCACCCTCCTGACCCCTCATCTGATCTCTCTTTCTCATATCCCACTAGCCTCCAGTCCCCCCTCCCTCCTGGCCCATGTCCCCTGTCCCCTTGGCTCCCAGTCTCCTCCTTCTGCCTCCTCATCTGATTTCAGTCACCCCTAACCCACTGGCTTTTGATCCGCCCCATTTCCCTTTCTTGGCTCCCAGTACCAGTCTACTTGCCCAGTCAGTCCCAGACTCCCTGCTGCTGCCACCCCTCCCCAGACACCAGTCCATTTCCCCCCCCCCCGGCTCCTCGTTTGAATCTATTCCCCACTCTCCTGGCCTGGCTCTTATCTTCTCTGCATTTGTATCAGGAAGCTTCCTCTTCCATGTGTCTGAGTGCCAGCAGGGTGTGTATTAGAACAGTGGCTCTCAAAGCCAGTCTGCTGCTTGTTCAGGGAAAGCCCCTGGCAGGCCGGACCAGTTTGTTTACCTGCCGCGTCCGCAGGTTTGGCCGATTGCGGCTCCCACTGGCCCCTTCCCGCAGCCCACATTGGCTTGAGCGGTGAACCGCAGCCAGTGGGAGCCGCAATCGGCCAAACCTGCGGACGCGGCAGGTAAACAAACTGGCCCGGCCTGCCAGGGGCTTTCCCTGAACAAGCGGTGGACCGGCTTTGAGAACCACTGTATTAGAGTACAAGGACAGACAGGCTCCCTGCTTTCGGTTCCTATCCCTGGACCAGCACAGCTCACCATAGACCAAAGCTGCAATTGCAAGGAAAATCCTGTGCAAACCTGGTCTGGTGCATGCTCAATGCAGACAGAATCTTTAGACCTTTTAGCTGCAAAAGTCTGCAAGTCTCTGAGCATGTGCAAACAGTGAGTTTTTCAAAGGCTTATAACTTGTCCAGATTTATGCAGATTTTCAAGGAGAAGGCAAAAGGTGCATCCCTGACACACAGGCCATGCGCTTGCCAAATTTCAAATCCCTGCTTCAAAACATGGGGGGCTCTGGAGCTTTTCAAAGAAAAAATCACCAGAATTTTTTTTTAATGTGGGCAGATCAAAATGTGTTTTTATCTAGAAATAACTGAACCATTTTGACTTAAATACATTAAAAAAGTATATCCGCCTAAGGCAGACACCTGGCATGGAAAATTTCAGGTCAACTGGTTAAAGTGTGGCAAAGTTATAAGCAATTGAAAACTGGGTCATACAGTGGGATGTGTTGGCCAACTTCTAATAATAGGTGGTGCAATGAGCCCCACCTATAATCATCGTTTCTCTTTAGGCAAACAGAAATGACTCCTTTCACTTAGAATTCAGTTCTTGGCTAGCCTGCCTTTAGTTCTTTTGAGTTTGAGAAAAATAAAATTTTCTCATCTTGGCATGGGTAGAATTAAGTGTTGTCCACTCTGATGATAGCTGATCAGTTTCGTAAGGCCCAGCACATGGAGTCATATGATTATATGGGATGGTCAACATTCATTTAAATAGTAAGTTTCTGTCCCTCACAGTTGTTGAGAAAAGCTTGACATTTTGAACCTGAAAGGCTTAAAACCATAAGGCAAACAAACTCAACTATTTTAAAATATTATATGATGGTGGGCTGGATCAAGATTTTTTGCATGGTAGGGATCAGCAATACTGTATTAATAACATAGTTTCCTGATTAAGGCAAATCTTTGTTTCCTCAGTGTTATTTCTCATTATAGATATAAATTCACAATCCTGCTATCCTTTTGTTAATGCTGTTCGTATTTGTATAGAGGCAAGAGAGCTCTTTGCTTTATTGCCTAATGAACTTCTATTTTAGAATTTCATTCTCCTCACAGAACTCAACCTTTGTCATGAAGAAGAGATTGTATTTTCATTTTATTACAATTGTATTGTCCTCTCTGTTCTTTTCTATTCATTACATGGATCAGGCTAATCTCATCTGAAAGAAAAAAAAACACAGGCTTTTATTTGTTTTAAGTTTGAATTTGCCCAAAGAGAGTTAATCTTGAAATTAATTCCATCAAACTGTACGTGTAGGATCAAATCAAGTGTGATTCATGTTCCATTTAATATAAATTAATAGAACACCCTATTCACGGCAGTGGCTTGGTATCCACTGTGAAACTACCTTTCTGTAATTAGCTGTTATTCTAGCAAGGGAAGGGCCCTGTTATAAGAAGAGAGCCTGCAAACACATTTTATGGGAAACAAAGATTAATATTCTGTCACCTGAATGACAGAGTTCTCTCATTATTCTACTGTTCATAAACCATGATGAAAAGGTGAACAAACGCACCTTGGAACGGGATATGTTGGAGAGCTAAACCTCTTTAAGCACAGACTAATAATAGCTCAGTTGAATTAGCCTTCTAAATGTCTTCTTCGTAGATTTTAAGGCCCAATGGGACAACTGTGATCATCTAGTCTGAGCTCCTCTATAACACATGCCATAAACTTCCTTAGAGTTTCTGCAATTTCATTTTGCAAGGTAAAAATCTGTTTTAAGTTATACAGTCACAGTTTCTGACTAAACAATGTGACACATCAGTATTCAAATATTACACGAGAAGTCATACTGTGTACAGTTCATCATAATGCTTAGGAACACTTTTTGAGACCCATGATTCACTTAACTGGGTTTTTTGTTGGGGAGATCTACTAGTCCTGTAGAATAGAAATAGATACTTAGGGCCAATTCTTCAAAGGGCTTCTACTTGTGTACATGCAAATTACTTACACAAGTGATTTTGCGCACACAGAAGATAGCATTTATGCACACACAATCCATCTGTAAAAGGTAACAGTATACTCCTGATTATCTGAATAGCATGGAGTACATGTATTTTGTTCATATAATTGGGAGTTTGGGTAATCAAGAAGGCAGGAGCCATTCAGCAGCGAGGTGGCCTCCTCCCACAGCTGAGGGTTCAACCTCCTCCTTGCAGTCCTGACCACACCTCTCTGTGCTGCCTTGCTTGCTCACTCCCATGACAGCAGGGCTCCAGAAGGCTCCCTGTACTGCCACAGAGCCAGTGACACCTGATTCCTGCAAGCACAAGGTGCAGGGAGGAAGCTGTGGTCCTGGTGAGGCGGAGCACACACATCAGCCTTTGACCATTCTTTTTAATGACCCATTCAGTCCACTCAGGGGAGTGTGTTGCCTAGCTACCTAAGTCCCTTAGATCAAACACAATCTTTTTTCCCCTCACTGGGTAGCCATGCAAGGCATAGAAGAAAACTGAGGCACACACAGGCATCATAAAAATATTACAAAAAAACTCCCACTTCATCATAGCACTTCTTTTAGAACAGTAGTTTCAGATCACTTAACCTGGAAAATCGTAACCTGGATCAACTTTCAAATGCAGAAAAACCCTAAGAGAATAGTTTCACTTTTTATAAAATGGTATCTTAGCATTAGCCAGACAGAGTAAAATATTTTCTTTTCTCCCTTTTAAAATTCACCTTATTTAAGCTCTCCTAGACCCATGCATTGGACAAGCTTTCAGGGGAAAAATAGTCAGTTTCCAGGATCTTCCTTTAATTTCTCTCAGTTCTTTTGGGAGAATAACTGAATAACTTTGTCAGCTTATGAACTTGGGTCTTACTCTTCCAAGCTCACAAGAAATATAGACAATTCTTCATCAACCATATCTCAAATTATAGAACAAGCCCCAAATGTACAGTTAGCGGTTACATATTCAAAACAATGTACATATACCAGAGCCCTAAGAAATCATTGAGAGGCCTCTCACATACCTCTGAGGGCATAATTCATATGGGGCACATTCTGCAGATATGCATCCTGTGCAGTCCCATTGAATTCAGTGGGACTGTGCTGAGTGTAAGAATTTACACTATGGCCCTGATCCAGTATAGTGCTTAAATCATGTGCTTGACTTTAGTAGTCCTATCAACTTTAGAACTAAGAGTAATCCCATTGAAGTCAAACATGTACTTAGCTGGATAAGGACCTAAATCCACAAAGACCCAAATAAATCTACTTTAATAAAAGAATAGGTGTGAGGAAGGAGAAATTTGTCTTGTCTTCAAGTGGGGTTTAAGAAAGGAATGATTCAAGGCATGGAGGTGGGGGTGAGTAATGGGCTTGGAAGAAATCTTTGTTTCCAGGAAGTATTTCCTATTTTTTGTGCTATTGTATGAAAAAACAAAACGAGTAGGGAGGAAAAAAGTTGAACTTCCTATTTGTACTCACTCATCGACTCTGTCAATTTGGCCATCTCTTTCTCTTTTGTGCTTCTCCTAGAGACAAAATAAAAACAAACAAATATATATAAAATACACTTGACTGGAGGTGGTGCTATGTGGGATATTGTCGTCTGAATCACTTCTTTGTATATCTTATTTCCTAAATAATGTTGGAATAATCAATGATCAAATTTTTTGAACAGGAAAATCCTCCAGATACTTCTACAGTGTTTTGTTGTTCTAATTTTGCTGTTAAATGGGCCCTTCCTTAGGGAGCTCTTATTGTGCTTGAACTGTATTCATGAAGTATGAGAAGCATGTGTGTGTAGATAGAGGTATTGAACTTCTTCTATCAAAGAGACTGTGGAGGAGGAAATTGCTCTTTCTTTTCCACACTGCAATGCTTTAAGACATCTCAGTTCTAGTGAACCCCCTCAGATGACACTTTAGATAAAGAAATGATAGTGGAGAGGTTAGGCAGTTTGGGTGAATGTCAAACCATTGAAAATAAACACTGAAAGGAACCAATCAACAAGTCAGTTCATTTATCCCTATGGCACATAAGGATGCATATGCTCCACCTAACCATCCACTTGTTCCTTTGTGCTGTTTGTTTGCATAAAAAATACTGTACAAGCTTAAAAATAAAAAACTTCCTAAAATCTGTTTCCTTGTTCTGGTCACATTGTTTGTTGGGTCTGCTGCTGCTAAGCCCCTCATTGCTAAGGCCTGATCCAAAGCCAATTGAATTCAATAGACTCCCACTGACTGACAGTGGGCTGTAGCTCGGGCCCCAGCACAGCGTGGTTTGTTATGCAGACTTGTCCTGGTCAGAGCAGTGAGGGCCTGGTGTGTTCTAGTGGCAGTTTGGGGTTTGGTGACTCTCTCTGGTGCAAGATGCATGCAGACTCAGGTAGTTAACAGTGCAGAATTAAAATAATCCTGGGGCTCTAGGCGTGTCCCAGGTTGGGACTTTGCCCTGATGTGTGTCCCCCGAATTCCTTCAAAGCCCACGGCTTCACCCCTGTGTGGGGTATCAGTAGCTGGGCCTCTCCCATCTGCTAGGAGATGAGGTAGTGTCTGTGATGCCCTTCCTCCCAGGTACCTAGATGACACCTGAGCTAGAAGCGGGGACGCCTCCTTCTTCAGTGTCTGGGGCCCATCTCTTGGCTGTGTACAGGAGGTGGGGACCACTTTTCTACTCTGGACTGGTGGTGCTGTCTCCCTTGCCAGTGGTGGGTGTAGTGGTAAGGACCCCTTTTCCCTTGAGCATCTGTTGTGGGGGCCGCACCCAGAGTAGGAGGCGGTGGTTTGGGAGCCAGGCAACTCTGTCTGCTGGAAGATGGGTCTACATCACTGCATGAATTACCTTGGGTCATGTTTACATGCTGCTCACAAATCTGAGAGCTAACCCTCCACATGTATTTTTTTTAAAATGAAAGCTGAAATTCTGATATTACATAGCTCTGGGAGCCAAGGCTCTAGGCACGGGACCTATAGTCCCCATGTCTTAATCCAGTGCTGGCTGCTACTCAGAACAAGTATCTGAAAAATTGTATGTGAACTAATTTGCTTCTATGTTTATCTCAAAACCCAAGAGTTTTACTAACAAAAATCCCACAAATCTAACATTTCTTAGCAATAGAAAGAATTAGAATTTGTGACTTTAACAGAAGGATACTAAATAATGTTGCTCTGCTGTATCTGTCACACAATATATTTCGCACTGTGTGACAGAGTTAAGGTCACGCTCCAAGTCAGTGAAGGTGAGTAAGGTTAATGACCCAAGCCATACTCATAAGGTAGCAATGTGGAGCCAGGTTTTTGCATTGTTGTGAAAAGGAAGAATGAGAGAGAGAGCACTAATTAGAACCAACGCAGCAGTGCCAATAATAGAGAGAAATATTCAGAATGTTGTAGATTAGTGACTTCTATAATATCCAGCATCAAGGCAAAACACTTATCCCTTTGAAAATCCTTATCCGTATCATGTCTGTTTTTTTAAATTACTCAGAAGTGTTTTTAAGATCAAATTCTGTTACCGAATTTATAGTTGACAGATGAACGAATAGTCAATTGAAGACAAACTTTTGGCTCTGAAGACAAAGGGCTAGATCTATCAGACAGAAACAAGTTATAATATTAACAATTAAGTATTTAGTCTTCAATATTATTGAACAGCCCTGCTAATGATAAGGCCTCATAATGAGGGAGGAGGAGACTAGAATGTCATTCTATTCGTTAAAATAAAATATCTAGTGTAATAAAGAAGGATAGGGCTAGACAGTTTTGTCATTTTGAACTCTGATAATGACCAAGTATCTGTTTAGGACAGTGGTTCCCAAACTTGTTCTGCCGCTTGTGCAGGGAAAGCCCCTGGCGGGCCGGGCTGGTTTGTTTACCTGCCACGTCCACAGGTTCGGCCGGTCGCGGCTCCCACTGGCCGCGGTTCGCTGCTCCAGGCCAATGGGAGCTGTTGGAAGTGGCGCGGGCCGAGGGATGTGCTGCTTCCAGTGAGCACCGTGGCCAGTGGGAGCTGCCATCGGCTGAACCTGCAGACGTGGCAGGTAAACAAACTGGCCCGGCCCGCCAGGAGCTTTCCCTGCACAAGTGGCGGAACAAGTTTGGGAACCACTGGTTTAGGAGAACCTAGCACACTGAAATCCTAACAGAATGTCCACTTTCCTACAATAATGACCTGAAACACTCTCAGATAAATGCTTACGTGAAGCAGAGACAATGATCAGTGAATCAGTAACAGACTCTTATTGGAGCAAAAACTTGAATTTCAATGAGCAGTTTTGCCATTGTATTGTACCAGATTTAAAAAGAAATCTGAGCAATTCAAGCTTCTAAAAACATTACCAACCTGGATCGCCTATCACAGAGAGAACCCAAGATGACAACCAAGATTCAGCTTGTTGCAGCAGTTTTAGAATATTTAAATAATTTTTTGTCTATTGGAAACTACTAAATCATCTTATACTCTGGCATCTCTTCTTCAGATGGTAAAGAATCTGCTTTTGGAACTTAGTTAACAATAGAGCTGGTTTGAAAAAAAAATTCATTTCTTTTTTGTTACTGTTGAAAATCAAAATTTCTGTGAAGATTTGAAATTTTTCATATACCTCCAAAAGCAGAATTAAATTCTAGTCAGAAATTTCAGCCCATTTTTGTTTTAAAAAAAATTCTGACAAACTGTTGTCAAAATTGCAAATTTTGTGAATTTGCAACTAGCTCTAATGAAAAGGAAGGAATCTAGCGCTCACTCCTCTAGCTAGATGAGCTCTGACACACATTTTTTAAAAAGGAAAAAAAAATTTTTTTTGACTCTGAACACACAATGGGAGCAAGAAGTTGCTATTTTTACCATTGTCACTTTTCAGAGTAGAACTGAACTTCATGTGGACATTGTTGTATGCAGTGTTGTTGTAGCCATGTCAGTCCCAGAATATTAGAGACAAGGTGGGTGAAGTAATATGTTTTATTGGACCAACTTCTGTTGAGGAGAGAGACAAGCTTTCAAGCTCCACAGAGCTCTTCTTCAGGTCTGGGAATGTTCTCAGAGTGCCACAGCTAAATACATGATCAAACAGATAGGACAGCGTAAGTAGTTACCACGTATTCTAAGGGACAGTTCAAGGTGAAGTGGGCCATTAACAGCCCTGCAGTCATATGATGAAATGGTGGGGGGTTGTTAATGGGTTACAGATGGCTGTAATAAGCCATAAATCAGTGTCTTTATTAAGACCATGATTTTTAGTGTCTAGCAAATTTATGAATTTAAGCTCCCAGGCTCCCTTAGGTAAGAGATGGTACAGAGCTGCCACCGCAGATGGAGCACCAGGGAGATTAACTCTCACTCAGTCTCTCCAGATACAGGGAGGTGTGTTGTTTGCACTAGTATTAGGCTGGCACAGAATGATCCCTCTGGTATGTTAGCTTTATGGGCTGATGCACAGGGCGTATTAGGGCCATGGCCCCACCTCTTGTATGATCCTGGGGCAAGCAAGAGCAAGCAGTCCTTGTGCTCCTCTGAGGGCAAGTCTACACTACAGCGCTACATCGGTGCAACTGCACCGCTGTAGCACGTCTGGTAAAGACATGCTATGTTGGTAGGAGATTGTTCTCCCGTCAGCATAACAGCTCCCCCTTGGTGAGAAGCGGAAGCTATGTGTCTCCCACCAACATAGCGCCGGTGTAGTCTGCACGAAACTTGTGTCCCTTGGGGTGGGGGAGGGGCTTTTTCACACGCCTGAGCACTGTAAGTTATATTGACTTAGGCGGTAGTGTAGACCTGCCCTAAGTGTTTGGGCTGCTGCTATGTCCTGCTCTTGAACAAATGTGCGGTGTGGATAAGGGACTTCCTGCATGCCCACATCCATCTCAGCAAGGAAAGCACAATATGAGTACAAAGTGCAGGAGGCAGATTCTACCTTTTTGTGGTGTTAGTAAACTGGTGTATGAAAAATATATTGCTACATAAAGCACCTTAGCTTGGACTTATTTAAAAAAAAACTGCTTTAAATCCCACCTTCCTCCCCACCTACCAATATTAGTACTTTCAGATGGCCTCCTTCATTCCAACCCAGGATCACTGTGTAGGATAGGAGCTGGTAACAAGGCTCCTGCAGTTTGATCAGCTGATCAAAGCACACTCCTCAACTGAAATGGGCTAGCTATTAGCAGCCATCATTTCACTCAAGGGATTGTGGATTCTCTTTGTCTCCAGAGAATCTGTATTTCTTGTAGCACCTTAGAGACTAACCAATTTATTTGAGCATAAGCTTTCGTGAGCTACAGCTCACTTCATCGGATGCATACTGTGGAAAGTGTAGAAGATCTTATTATATACACACAAAGCATGAAAAAATACCTCCTCCCACCCCACTCTCCTGCTGGTAATAGCTTATCTAAAGTGACCACTCTCCTTACAATGTGTATGATAATCAAGTTGGGCCATTTCCAGCACAAATCCAGGTTTTCTCACCCCCCCCCCCCAACAAACTCACACTCCTGCTGGTAATAGCTTATCCAAAGTGACCACTCTCCTTACATTGTGTATGATAATCAAGGTGGGCCATTTCTAGCACAAATCCAGGGTTTAACAAGAACGTCGGGGGGGGGGGGTAGGAAAAAACAAGGGGAAATAGGCTACCTTGCGTAATGACTAAGCCACTCCCAATCTCTATTCAAGCCTAAGTTAATTGTATCCAATTTGCAAATGAATTCCAATTCAGCAGTTTCTCGCTTTCTGGAGTCTGGATTTGAAGTTTTTTTGTTGTAAAATAGCGACTTTCATGTCTGTAATCGCGTGACTATTACCAGCAGGAGAGTGGGGTGGGAGAAGGTATTTTTTCATGCTTTGTGTGTATATAACAAGATCTTCTACACTTTCCACAGTATGCATCCGATGAAGTGAGCTGTAGCTCACGAAAGCTCATGCTCAAATAAATGGGTTAGTCTCTAAGGTGCCACAAGTCCTCTTTTTCTTTTTGCGAATACAGACTAACACGGCTGTTACTCTGAAACCTGTATTTCTTGTCTTTCTCTGAGCTACACGTTCAGCCGTGGTTCTTTTTGATGGGTTTGTTGGAGGCTGCAGTACACTTCAAACACCATTGTTGTTCCCTGTTGTTAACCTGTTCCAGTGTACGTTGAGAAACTTAGGGATACATGCTTTCTATATGCTGTCTTAAGGCAAACATAGAACAGCCTGATATTGCATTGTCAGACTGTGGCACTGCACTACTTGCTGTGATTTGAGTCTAGATCAGTGTCACACACAGTACTGAGACAGTGGCAGCCGCATTATTATGCCCTCTTGGCCAGTATACCATGTTTGGCTTCATATCATGCACTGTGTTCTAAAGAAAAATGGCGACCCTTGTGTAAAAACCTGTCTGGTTGCCTGCTCCTGAGTCCTTGGCATTCTGTCACAGGATGTATATCAGGACCGTCTGGAAAGGTAGCAGAGACTTGAAATTCCTTAGGTCCTAGTGTTGCACATGACAATATGTGAATCACACATGAGTGGAAGGGGAAAATCACCTGTATCCCAAATGAAACCCAAGAGTAATCAAAATGTGGAGTATTAAAGCCACCTGAGTTGCAGTGAATAAGCATGGGCTGAGACATATTCTTTTTGCAATTCTTCTGTGAATCTTATGAAAGGATAGTAAAATCTATTGTAATGTTTTCCTCAACTATAGTCAGTGATGAGCTGCCAAAATCTTAACGGGTTCCCTCTTCATCCCACGAGGGGGTCGTTGCCCCCCCCCGACCGCCCCGGGACACCTGCCACATCCAAGCCCCCTGCGTTCCTTGACACCCCCCCCAGGACCACTGCCCCCAGAACCAGGCAGGAGGGTCTTATGGGCCACCGTAGTGGGTGCCCACCCCACGCCTAAGAGCCAGAGGCAACTGCTGGGGCGTGAGGTGGGGAGTCCCGGCGGTGCTTACCTGGAGCAGCTCCCAGAAAGCATCAGGCAGGTCCCTCTAGCTCCTAGGGGCGGGGGAGTGTAGCTGGGGGGAGCAGAGGGAGCGGCCACTCCCCGCACTGATCACATCAAAAGTGGCGCCTTAGGCGCCGACTCCCTGGGTGCTCCGGGGCTGGAGCACGCATGGGGAAAATTTGGTGGGTGCAGAGCACCCACTGGCAGCTCCCGGCCCCAGCTCACCTCACCTCCACTCTGCCTCCTCCCCTGAACTTGTGGCCCCGCTCTGCTTCTCTGCCCCGCCCTCCCCCCGGCCTGGCTTCCCGTGAATCAGCTGTTCGGCGGGAAGCCGGGGAGGGCTGAGAAGCAGACGGTGGCTTCCCGCTCAGGCCGAGTGTGGCGGAGGTGAGCTGGGGAAGGGAGAGGTTCCCCTGCGCCCCCCCCACCCCCCCGCCGGCTTACCTGCTGCGGTGCAGGCGGCCCTCCTCACGTCCCCCTGCCCCAGCTCCCCTCCACCTCCCTGGGCCTGAGCGGGAAGCTGTGGCCTGCTTCTCAACCTGCTCCAGCTTCCTGCATGAACAGCTGATTCGCGGGAAGCCTGGGGTGGGGGGGCGGAGAAGCAGAGTGGGGCAGCGCGTTCAGGGGAGGAGGCGGAGCGGAGGTGAGCTGGGGCCGGTGGGTGCTCTGCACCCACCAAATTTTCCCCTTGGGTGCTCCAGGGCTGGAGCACCCATGGAGTCGGCGCCCAGGGTGCCACTTTTGGCCGGTTAAATTTAGAAGCCCTTTAGAGACCGGTTGTCCATCGCAGAACAACCGGTTCTAAAAGGGCTTCTAAATTTAACAACCGGTTCAAGCTCATCACTGACTATAGTGTTTCCTTTGACTTGGATTAAGCTATTTAGATCATTGTCCTTTAGTTTGGTTTGATAACAAGGTGGTGACAAGAGTGACTGTACTATATATGCAGATGTGCACTAATAAATTGGAGGGCGTTTAGCACATTTCTAGTTAAAACCTCTTATTAGTATTTCCTTACCTTATTATTGGCCATACATTTCCAACTATGGATCAGAACGGAAATATACTGTTTTTATTATACTATCTTTTTGTGGAGTTTTGTCATTTTCAAAAGAAATTCAGTGACAAATCCCTAGTAATTGCATTGATATATCCTCTTTGGTAGTGGCTAATTAACCACTAAATGCAACTTTTACCTCAATGAGCTTGTAGGATGGTGTAATCTATCTTGGGATATCTTAAATTACTTTTCAAAACTGCACAGAAATAGTGTTCTGTTTGATACACTATTAAAAGAGAATAATAGAATTTCATTTTATGTAGCGCCTTTCATACTCAAGACATCCCCAAATGCTTTACAGAAATGATTTAGACACTTGTTGTTCAGTGATGGTGTGTAGGCAAATGCAGCAGTCATTATGCGTTATTCGCTCAGGAATAGTCTACACACAACCTTGGAAAGTAGAGCCTAATTTAGTCAAAATCCTCTCTGACTAGGGTGTTGGAGTTACTCTTTTTTCAAAAAAGTGCCACAGGATCTTTCATTTCCACCTGGGCACATACTAGACACAGAAGAAAAGACCACGTTTAACATCTCATCTGTAGGACCTCAAATAATGCAGCACACTCTAGTACTGTGCTGTATTAGCACTTTCCCCATCATTCACATTGGTCCATGAGATATGCATTTGAAAACCTCAATTTTTCCTAGCCACAAAAATCAAGCTCTCACTTTGAGCAAGTTTTTCAGCTCCTATTAGAGCCAAGGTACATAGCATGGAGAATAGTATGTGAAATCTGCTGTAGAAAAAACTGAATTGATTAGCTGCATAATATAAGCATTAACATCTTAGGAGCATTTGAATAATCTTTCCACACACTGGTGGTGGTGTGGGATAGGTTTGGGAGTAGAAATGCTTTCTAAGAGCAGGAATAACAGGTAAATGTTGTTGACCCTAGTAATGCTTAGGATGTAAGCATACTTTTCATTAATCTCCCTGAATCTGCCAGAATAAGAATAAATGAAAGAATATTTTGAACAGGAGAAAATGCCTAAGATGTGTATGAGCAAGAGAGAGTACAGTGTACTTGTATTCACGAGAAAGAAAGTCATGTTTGGCATTTTAAGTAAGGATTGAGCTACAGTAAATCACAATTTATCATTTTTGATCAAATAACCTTAAGATTTTCTCATATCTTTACATTAACAATATTCCACTGCAGAGAACATGAATCTGAAAAATATTTTTAAGAAGCCACCTTTGGCAGTGAGTCTCAGCACTGCTGATTTCAAAAATCTACTTAATTTATTGTGCTAATGCTGCCAAGATACGCAGGTTATTTTATGAACATTTCTCTTTTACCTTTTTATGCAGTTAAATACTTGCAGCTTCTGCTGTCAGCTGTAGAAGAGCTATTTAAATAGCATTTGAAGGCATTGGTAAGGAAATAATGGGAGCATTTACAGTTTGTAGAATAATGATGAAATATCGGGGGGGGGTGGAGCAAAAGTAAAAGGTAAAAAAAGTGGTGATATTGTCATGTAATTAAAGGCAGATTTAGCTTCTTAGTATCTTTGCTATGAAAGACAAAATACACATCTGATTTTCATCTGTCATTACAAAAGTCCTACAGCACACCTGAAGGTTTAACTTGAAGCCCTCAAACCCTTTTAAATATCTCTCTACCAACACAGCTGTGCTAGCTAAAACCACAGAGCGTTTATTTATTTTGCTTAGCCCAGGTGGCATGTATATGTACTTCTGTCCATTGAGAAGTTAGACTTTTTTGTTTAGATCCACTTTGGTCTCCTAAGTTCAAATTTTAGATCCTCAAAACCCCTGCTCAGTTGCTGCCTAATCCTGTTGGCACCTAAGTTTCTGTCGATAAAGTCCCCATAGGACCTAAACTTCTCTGAGCATGTGCAGAGCTGCTAAAATTCATGTGTCCAGTGCCTAGCTCATACCTAAACTTCAACCAGATTCCCCCACTAGGCATTTCCCTGCCTATCTTGCCAATGAGGTCTGAGCTGGTCGGCATGCTCTGAGGCCACTTATATATTTGTTGAGCTAGACAGAAAGTAAGAATGACTTGGTAGCCCAGTGGTTAGGGCACTCTCCTGGGATGTGGGTAAGTCATAATCATGCCCCTCCTCCAATGAATATTTAAATATTTAATGCAAAGTGGAACAGTTCAACCTACCCCAGAGTACCCCATAGCTTCCTGGTTAATCCAGGTAGGAAACCCAGGTTCAAGTCTCTGTTCCTCTTGGCCAGAATCCCATGTGAGTATTCTACCCAGTAGGGAATCAGGAGGGCTCCTCCTCCTCCTCTTCCTCCTCCTCTGTTTGTGAGAAAGGACTGGCTGGGCGTAGTGCTTAATTTCAGCACAGTTCATGGCTGCTGTGAATCCCAAGCGAAGATAAGCGCCTCCCTCTAGCCTCAATTTAGGCACTTAAGTCGCTTTGAGAGGTGGGGCCTAGGCCCAACCCCCATCCTTAGCATTTCCTATTGGGTAGTTTAAGTGGCTCCATGCTCAGCATGCTGACTTCTGTAGATCTCATTCTTTAGGTGCATAACTCTCCTTATGCATTGTATAGGGAGCCTGGGCAACTAATTCGGGGCTGTGGATCCCACTGCAGTGAGGCTCAGTGTTGCAATGAACTAAGTCCCCATAGTGGATCTAGTCCTTCTGAGGACCAGGAGGAATTCCACATAACTAAAAGTTACCAATTGATACCAAGTCCCCAGCATGGAAACTGTGAAGGAAATCTTTTGAGGTCATTCCCTTGAAGCAGCTAGGAGAAATGTAAGGGACACACCCATCGATGGCAGCTCGGCCCACCCTGTAAGAAAACCAAGCTTGCCCACAAAAATCTCCAGCCACCCAAGGAAGACAGATGCTCCTAGTAGGGTATTCAATACTCAGAATAATAATAATGAAAAATTCTGCAAAGGACAGGCAGACAGCAGGATGGACAGTGTGCTGTCTTCCCGGAGCCAAGACATGAGACATCACTCTAAGACTGGAAAAGCTTCTGAAGTTTACATTGCTGATGATTCATATCCTGCAACAGTGTCATTAGTGCCAATATCTCACAGATAACAGATGACTCAGGGAACTCAGAAAAAGAAGAATGTCCAAGTGACCTTCTCTGAGATCCTTCCTGTCCCATGAGGGAAGGAAGATAGAATGCACAGAAGATTCTGGAACTGAAGTGCTGACTAGGTAAGTGTTGCAGGGTGGAGGGTTTGGGTTTTGTGGAACATTGGTCCACCTTCTGTGGGGAGAGGAGGCTGTATAGTTTGGATGGCCTTCACCTCAATAGAAAGGGAACCAATCACCTTGGGACAGGCTGGCTAGAGTAGTCAAGAGGGTGTTAAAGTAATAGCAAAAAGGGAAGATAAAAAGAGAAGAAATGAATACTCATTTAGCACAAAATCAAGATACTGAGGAAAAATTTTTATCAAGGAACCAAAAGATATGAAGAGAAGAAATTCTTTAATTGCCTATACACCAATGCTTGGAGCCTGGGTAACAAACAAGAGGACTGGAATTGTTCAGTTTATGAGTATAAATTTAATCTAGTTGGTATTACTGAAACCTGGTGGGATGATTCATGTGATTGGAATATTAAAATTGATTATTATAACTCTTTTAGGAAGGATCGAATGGGCAAAAGAGGAAGGAGAGTGGCATTCAATGTCAAAAGTGGCATTGTCTGTTTCAAAGTCACTGTTTTTGTCTGAGTTATCAATCTTGAATGCTTGTGGATAAATGTCCTAACAGTAAAGCAAAAGATATGGGATTAGCTGGTGTCTGCTACAGGCCAACAAATCACAGTAGGGAACAGGATGACCAGTGATTTATGCACCTATCGCTAATATGCAGGAATAAAAGCTGTTTGATCACGAGAGACTTTAATTTGAGTGACGCATACTAGAGGTCTCATGCTGCCAGTACTAAAATATCCTTGGATTTTCTAAATATTATAGATGACACTTTCCTAGCTCAATAAGTGTTGCATCTAATGTGGAAGAATTCTATATTAGACCTCATCTTCATCGATAAAGAGAAAATGATCACAGAACTAAAAGTTAATAGTAGTTTAGGTACAAGTGATCATGACTTTGTGTTTGTATATTATAAATATGATAAAGTCCAGACCAGTAATATATATAGTTGGCACTTTAAAAGGGCCAATTGCACAAAGATGAAAACAATTATGAGCCAGACCAGCTCGGAGGAAGAATTTAATCAGAAAAAATAGGAATAATATTTGGGAATTTTTGAAGTTCACTGTACTCGATGCCCCAAAAGCCACAATCTCACAGCTGAGGAAGAAAGCCGTATTGAGTACCCCCCCCCAAAAAAAGACCTGGTTTAGGTGGGAAGTGAAGGCAGCTATTATATATAAAACAAATGGAAGAAAGGGAAAGTTGACAATAATGAATATAAATCAGAAGCTAGGAATTGTGGAAAATTGAAAAGGAAAGCAAAGGGACATAAGGAGAAATTTATGGACAGCTGAGTTAAGGACAATAAGAATGACGATAAGTATATTGGGAAGAAAAAGAATCCTAACAATGGTATTTGTCCATTAATAGATGGAAATAGGAGAATTACAGGAATATTTCAGATTGGTAATGAGGCATACATTTTTAACAGTGAGAGTAATTAATCATTGGAACACTTTACCAAGGTTCATGGTAGATTCTCCATTACTGACCATTTTTAAATCAAGATCAGATCTTTTTCTAAAAGATGTGCTCTAGGAAATATTTTTGGGAAGTTCTGTGGCCTGTGTTATACAGGAGGTCAGACTAGATGATCACAATGTTCCCTTCTGGCCTTGGAATCTATAAAAAGGTAGTAATGAAAGTGTGACGCTACGCCCCATATTCTTTATAGAGATATGCTTAAGATATAAATATGGCATAATTAAGATATGGTTTATGCAAGATGGGTCATGTGAGATATCATTGGAAAGGTTATGATTTACTGAATGTGATTATCCAATTTTATGCATGTATCATTTCTGTATCTGAAGTTAGAAATATTGACTATGTAACAATTTCAACTGTGTTTTCACCTGGGGAATGCCCACCAGACTATGCAATCAACCTGGAATGGGCCATTAGGGAGAACAATAGGATTTTGAATATACTAATCTCCCTCCTTCTTGAGAAGTTTCCTGGGATGCTGCTTTGACACTGCAGGGTCAGGTGATCATGTCACCTGGTAGTGGATACAATCTTGGATTTTTAGTGTTTTTCCATTAAGAGGGGGATGCGGGCCAAACTGGGAAACAAAGGATTCCCGCCATATGCAAATCTTATTTAAGGCTGGGCAAAGAGTTAATCTTGGCTCTTCTCCACTTCCTCCCTGTCCAAGAAGGAAGACTGCTAAAAAACACCTGAAGAACAAAGGAACTAAGCTTGGGAGGGGGGCAGGGGCTGAGCCCAGGCAAGAGAGGTCTGGCCTGCAAGGAATACCTGGAAATTTAAGCTGCAAGCAGTGCAGTTTACCTTCAAGAAACTCTGCCACCTGCATGAAACAACGTTTAGGGTGAGAATTTGCTACTATTAACCATTAATTTAGTGTATTAAGTTTAGGTTGCATATTTTATTTCATTTGCTCAGTAATCTACTTTGATCTGTTTGCTGTCCCTTATAATCACTTAAAATATATATTTTGTAGTAAATAAATTTGTTTTTTGTTTGTTCTATAACCAGTTTGTGTAATTCATAATGGGGGCCAAGAAACTGTGCATATCTTCCTCCACACTGAAGGAGGGAGCAAACTTCATGAGCTTATGTTGTTATAGATCTCTGTACAGTGCAAAACAATATAATTTTGGGTTTGCACCCCAAAGGAGGTGTGCACCTGACTGCTGGGCAATTGCCCAGCTGAAAGCCTTCCCATGTAGCGCCAATTTCAATATCGGTGTCATTGTGCAACTGGGTGTGTTGCTGCATGCGTGTGTGTGTACAGCAGGACAGGATGAGGGAGTCCAGGCTGGTGGAACCCCAGTACATCAGGGGGCACCCTGGAGTGGGGGATAAGCCGTGTCAGAGAGTCATTGCAATGGGGATTTAAGGCAGTTGGGCACCAAGGTAAAGTAGCCTAATAATGAAGTCTACAGAGTTAGTGTTGCAGGAGAGCCCTATAAGGAAAGTGGAGTATAGTTATGTAGATACCATTTTGTAAATTATATCATACAATGCACACTTCAGATGAAGTGGCTAAAGCTATGTATCCGTCAGTAAAGCTGTGTGATGATTTTAACTCAACAGTTTTTGGGTTTCAGAATTAGCTGTGAATTTGGAACGCTCTGAGATTTGCATGTGAACCTCTAAAAGAGAATTCACCAGGGACATTCCCTTTCCCTGTATTTCTACAGGTCCACTGGGAGTTCTAGAAAAAGTTCCAGTCTGGGCAATTACATTCTGCAAAGCCAAATTCCATCTCTGGTTTAGAATAGGATAAGGTATTTCTCATTTTCTCTCCTAAACTGCTGTTATAAATGCCACTGAAGATAGAGATATAATACAAAGGGATCCACAGAAATTAGAAACGGCAGAAAGTAACAAAATGAGCTTCCATATGGAAAACTAAGCTAATTTATCTGGGGGGAAGTAATCTGAAGCACATGTACTCAATGGGAAGGAGAACTTGGAAAGCTGTAATACCTCAGGGTGATAGTAAGGCACAAAATTAGATGAGTTTGCAAGTGACATGATCACCAGACCCTGACTTCTTGAGAAGTTTCCTGGGATGCTGCTTTGACACTGCAGGGTCAGGTGATCATGTCACTTGCAAACTCATCTAATTTAGTGCCTTACTATCACCCTGAGGTATTACAGCTTTCCAAGTTCTCCTTCCCATTGAGTACATGTGCTTCAGATTACTTCCCCCCAGATAAATTAGCTTAGTTTTCCATATGGAAGCTCATTTTGTTACTTTCTGCCGTTTCTAATTTCTGTGGATCCCTTTGTATTATATCTCTATCTTCAGTGGCATTTATAACAGCAGTTTAGGAGAGAAAATGAGAAATACCTTATCCTATTCTAAACCAGAGATGGAATTTGGCTTTGCAGAATGTAATTGCCCAGACTGGAACTTTTTCTAGAACTCCCAGTGGACCTGTAGAAATACAGGGAAAGGGAATGTCCCTGGTGAATTCTCTTTTAGAGGTTCACATGCAAATCTCAGAGCGTTCCAAATTCACAGCTAATTCTGAAACCCAAAAACTGTTGAGTTAAAATCATCACACAGCTTTACTGACGGATACATAGCTTTAGCCACTTCATCTGAAGTGTGCATTGTATGATATAATTTACAAAATGGTATCTACATAACTATACTCCACTTTCCTTATAGGGCTCTCCTGCAACACTAACTCTGTAGACTTCATTATTAGGCTACTTTACCTTGGTGCCCAACTGCCTTAAATCCCCATTGCAATGACTCTCTGACACGGCTTATCCCCCACTCCAGGGTGCCCCCTGATGTACTGGGGTTCCACCAGCCTGGACTCCCTCATCCTGTCCTGCTGTACACACACACGCATGCAGCAACACACCCAGTTGCACAATGACACCGATATTGAAATTGGCGCTACATGGGAAGGCTTTCAGCTGGGCAATTGCCCAGCAGTC
Organism: Lepidochelys olivacea; assembly: GCF_965140295.1. Classification (NCBI taxonomy): domain Eukaryota; kingdom Metazoa; phylum Chordata; order Testudines; family Cheloniidae; genus Lepidochelys; species Lepidochelys olivacea. The sequence continues at coordinate 163,347,593 of NC_140411.1, read as the reverse complement.
AGGTGCACACCTCCTTTGGGGTGCAAACCCAAAATTATATTGTTTTGCACTGTACAGAGATCTATAACAACATAAGCTCATGAAGTTTGCTCCCTCCTTCAGTGTGGAGGAAGATATGCACAGTTTCTTGGCCCCCATTATGAATTACACAAACTGGTTATAGAACAAACAAAAAACAAATTTATTTACTACAAAATATATATTTTAAGTGATTATAAGGGACAGCAAACAGATCAAAGTAGATTACTGAGCAAATGAAATAAAATATGCAACCTAAACTTAATACACTAAATTAATGGTTAATAGTAGCAAATTCTCACCCTAAACGTTGTTTCATGCAGGTGGCAGAGTTTCTTGAAGGTAAACTGCACTGCTTGCAGCTTAAATTTCCAGGTATTCCTTGCAGGCCAGACCTCTCTTGCCTGGGCTCAGCCCCTGCCCCCCTCCCAAGCTTAGTTCCTTTGTTCTTCAGGTGTTTTTTAGCAGTCTTCCTTCTTGGACAGGGAGGAAGTGGAGAAGAGCCAAGATTAACTCTTTGCCCAGCCTTAAATAAGATTTGCATATGGCGGGAATCCTTTGTTTCCCAGTTTGGCCCGCATCCCCCTCTTAATGGAAAAACACTAAAAATCCAAGATTGTATCCACTACCAGGTGACATGATCACCTGACCCTGCAGTGTCAAAGCAGCATCCCAGGAAACTTCTCAAGAAGGAGGGAGATTAGTATATTCAAAATCCTATTGTTCTCCCTAATGGCCCATTCCAGGTTGATTGCATAGTCTGGTGGGCATTCCCCAGGTGAAAACACAGTTGAAATTGTTACATAGTCAATATTTCTAACTTCAGATACAGAAACGATATGGCAGAAAAAACGGTCAAAGTAATTATGGGCTGTCAATGCCGAAATATCAGATTATGCAGCAGGGACATAACGTTCCCCCTTTAGATGACTCTGCTGCAACTGCACTTGCAATATTGCATTCAAGTTTGGGGCATCAGGTTTCCAGAAAGAGATTGAAAAATTGGGGCAAATTCACAGCATAGCAACAATAACGAGTAGAAGACTGGACAGACTGAATTGCGAAGATTGGCAAGACTAAATATGCATAGCTTCCCTGAGTTATGATCAAGGGTGGACACAGTAACCATCTACAGGTATTTGAATGTTGTAGGCACCAGGGTGGGAGAGGAATTGTTGAGTATGTGTAGTACCTAGGATACTACGAGGGGAAAATTAAAACAGGAAACTTGGTGCTGAAAATCAGGAAGACCTTCCTGACAATGAGATGAACTAGACTGTGGAATAGCATGTGAAGAAAAGTGGTGGACACCCTATTGCTTGCCATTTTAAAAGTTAGCTTGGACAGAACACTAGAAATAGTCTCTCAGGGAATAATCCTGTATCTCAGAGAACGTTCCTCAGGTGATGAGCTAATGAACCTTTTCCATCTATATCTTCTGATTCCATGTAGAGTTGCTGTGTAGTATTAGGGCATAATCCAAAGCTCATTGTAGTCCATGTTCTCACTTACTTCAATGGGCTTTGGATCAAGCCATTAAGAAACTTTCATCCCGTGCTGCGGTGACTGTATTTCTGAGGTGATCCCCATAAATACTCTGTATAAAGACTGATGTGCTTGGGGATGACAGATGCTATCTAAATGTAAAAGTCTGATTAATTTAAAAAATAAATAAGAACAAGACCTACACTATTATAAAATGGGTCTTATAAATCTTTACCCTAATTTTAATTGATGGTGATCCAAATTTTTGTGTTATCATGAAGTCATCTGTATAGAGGGAATTTCCAAACTGATTGATAGTCCTATTGTATGGTCACACAATTAGTTTAGCCAATCACAATCCAGGATTTTTATATCCCTTCTGTAATATACATCTAAAGAAAATTCACAGACTGGGAATTTGAAATGGAAAATTAAGATAACACATTTGAACTAATCTGGAAAACCTCTTAATTGTCTCAGAGAATAAGGGCCTAATAAAATATGTTTTATTAATCACTTGTGTAGCCAAATTAACAGATTGAGCATTCCAGATCGCAAATCATTTAATATCCAGAGCTGACAGTTAACAGTGAGAATCTGACAGGGCCTAAATGATGAGCATGTTACAAGAGGAACCAACCTTCCCTTTTGTCCTCTGATTATATGTATTTAAGTATAACTACTTTATTTTAATGGGAAATGGTAATCTCCCTTGTTCTGTGTTCTTCAGTTTTAGCCTTGTAATGCCAATGTAGCTCAGATAATCACAGATTTTTAGCAGCCCTGTGTGTTTTAAGCATTACAAACATGTTCTTTTAAAAATGGATGTATGTGAAAACAAATAAGGCATAGGATTTGTGACAGGCAGCATGGAAACTCTGACAATGAAAATATTTCTTTAAATATTGTCATTTACTCCCCGAGCCAAAATTTAAATTCCAGTTATTGATTTTGGTTGTTGGGCCTAATTTATCACTGTATCGCTCCAGTTTTACCCAGCTGTGTCTCAGTGGAGTTACACCAGTGTCAAACTACAGTAATGCTGAGGTAAATCAGGCTGTTTGATTTTAAAAATCCAGATTTTGGTTAAGTTTTTGTCTTCCGCATGGAGTTAGCATACCTGTAGCATTGCTGTACCCACTGAGGTACAAAACATTTTTGTAAAAATATTTTGATTGTTTCTTCAGTCCACATGCTCACAATAACATCCTTAACAACAATTGCTGTTTCTTAGTTGCTTTAGTATCTCCACGCAGGAAAGAAAGAGACTCTTTTTTAGTCAAACAAAAGTTATGTTTTTTGTTTGTATTTATTGAAGACTAATACCCAAGCCTGACATTATCCACCTTCTAATAATGTCAGTGTGAAACAAGTCTGCTCAAAATTAAATAATCAGTTTGGACTTTTATGTGCCACAATATACAGCTTTTCAGAGCTAAGGCATAATCTGATAGGAGCAGCTACAGAAACAGCCGGAGTAGGGATTGGTGCAATTTGCGGGAGGGGGTAAAAAGGAGCCCAGTCAGCACCACCTCTCTTGATCCAGTACTGTTCAGAGAAGACTTCCTGCCCCCCTGGCATTATTCTGTGGGGAACTTGGATTCAGGTGATACCTCTCCCTGTCCCCCCACATGTGGCCTTGGGGAAAAACTGCAGAGAGGAAGCAGCCAGAGACTCCAGCCAAGAGCCAAAGCTGGGACCATTGGACATTGAGAACTTCCTGCAATTTAGACTGGATGTTCTCTGCCCTGTGCTGATTGGCTGTTTGCTCCAAACTGCACCCCCACCTCTTCATCTCAGTTTAACTCCACACCTGTCCTTCCTACCCTCTTCTCCCCTGCTCTGTTCCGTTCACCCTCCCTCTCCTCCCCCACCCTGTGTCAGTCTTGTCTATTTAGATTTTAAGCTCTTTGGGACAGGGACTATCTACGTCTGAGTCTGTACAGGGCCTAGCACAATGGTGGGTCCTTAGGCACAACCATAATAATCACGTTTAATAATATGTACAGAACATGCAGATGTAAAGCCCAAAGCTGTGCAAAACATTATTAGCCAACCTCCATAGCAGGTGAATCTCAACTGGCTTTGGTTTTATCATCATGATATTGTAGCTAAGTTAACAAAGGTTTTTTGAGCCTGCCACTAAACCTGTGTTTAGTGTTGGAGAGGGATTTATGGCTTCAGATTAAAACTGGAGACCACTAGGATTCAGCGGTTTCAATCTACAGTAAGGCAAAAGGCAGTTTTCTTTGGATTTTGGGTGTGTTGGAACTGGAGTGTCAGAGAGAAACTGAGTGGGATGCAAACCACAACAAAAGATGTACACGATGCCCCTGCAAAGAACGTACCAAATTTTGTGCTTCCCTGAGCCAGTTCACATGGCTATACCTTCATAAACACAGCCAAAGCTACTTCCAGCGTGTTGTGGAGCCACCCGTTTTATCATGTTGATTTATCAAACTTCAGTCTTTCCTGAAATAATACGCTAGGTACCAGAAATTAAAGGTCAGTTCATAAAGCCATCAATTTGTCTCTTCTAATCCAATTAAGTGTTAATGGTAATAAAATGTTACTAGTTATTGGCTCATAAGGGGGAAAAAGTTACATGCTACAGTAGAACTGAGATATTTAGCATTTTAGTGCCTATCAGACTGCCGTTACAAAGGCACCAGTAAATGAGTTTCCTAAGTTGCTCCATGTCCTTCAACATCTCTTCAGTCCTGAGGGACTTCTTAGCTATAGATTTCCCCATTCCCTCCAGTGTGGCTCTCCCTTGTGGGCTCTGTGACATCCCTATGTTAGACTCCTTTTCTTTCTCTATTTACAGGGCAATCTTACTTATCTCCCTATCCCAAGATTCCTCTTCTTCCTCCACCTCCTTATTCGTAATATTGACTTTTTTTTTTAAGCCTACAAACATAAGGGATTTTTCTTCTTGCAGGCTATACAGGGGAATAATACACTTTGCCTTGGATGCGGGAGACCTGGGTTCAATTCCCCCTTCAGTTCACCGGGGGAAGGAGACCAAAGCCCTGAGGCAAGTGGGGAAGTGGGATACCGGGAGGAAGCACAAGCACGAGCGCGTGAGAGGGCAGGGGTCCTGCCTCATACTGAGAAAGAGGGACGATGAGTGAGTTATCTCAAGTGCCTATACACAAATGCAAGAAGCCTGGGAAACAAGCAGGGAGAACTGGAAGTCCTGGCACAGTCAAGGAATTATGATGTGATTGGAATAACAGAGACTTGGTGGGATAACTCACATGACTGGAGTACTGTCATGGATGGATATAAACTGTTCAGGAAGGACAGGCAGGGCAGAAAAAGTGGGGGAGTTGCACTGTATGTGAAGGAGCAGTATGACTGCTCAGAGCTCAAGTATGAAACTGCAGAAAAACCTGAGTGTCTCTGGAGTAAGTTTAGAAGTGTGAGCAACAAGGGTGATGTCGTGGTGGGAGTCTGCTATAGACCACCGGACCAGGGGGATGAGATGGACGAGGCTTTCTTCCAGCAACTCACGGAAGTTACTAGATCGCAGGCCCTGGTTCTCATGGGAGACTTCAATCACCCTGATATCTGCTGGGAGAGCAATACAGCGGTGCACAGACAATCCAGGAAGTTTTTGGAAAGTGTAGGGGACAATTTCCTGGTGCAAGTGCTGGAGGAACCAACGAGGGGCAGAGCTCTTCTTGACCTGCTGCTCACAAACCGGGAAGAATTAGTAGGGGAAGCAAAAGTGGATGGGAACCTGGGAGGCAGTGACCATGAGATGGTCGAGTTCAGGATCCTGACACAGGGAAGAAAGGAGAGCAGCAGAATACGGACACTGGACTTCAGAAAAGCAGACTTTGACTCCCTCAGGGAACTGATGGGCAGGATCCCCTGGGAGAATAACATGAGGGGGAAAGGAGTCCAGGAGAGCTGGCTGTATTTTAAAGAATCCTTATTGAGGTTACAGGGACAAACCATCCCGATATGTAGAAAGAATAGTAAATATGGCAGGCAACCAGCTTGGCTTAACAGTGAAATCCTTGCTGATCTTGAACACAAAAAAGAAGCTTACAAGAAGTGGAAGATTGGACAGGGAAGAGTATAAAAATATTGCTCGGGGATGCAGGAGTGAAATCAGGAAGGCCAAATTACACCTGGAGTTGCAGCTAGCAAGAGATGTTAAGAATAACAAGAAGGGTTTCTTCAGGTATGTTAGCAACAAGAAGAAAGTCAAGGAAAGTGTGGGCCCCTTACTGAATGAGGGAGACAACCTAGTGACAGAGGGTGTGGAAAAAGCTAATGTACTCAATGCTTTTTTTGCCTCTGTCTTCACAAACAAGGTCAGCTCCCAGACTGCTGCGCTGGGCAGCACAGTATGGGGAGGAGGTGACCAGTCCTCTGTGGAGAAAGAAGTGGTTCCGGACTATTTAGAAAAGCTGGACGAGCACAAGTCCATGGGGCCAGATGCGCTGCATCCGAGAGTGCTAAAGGAGTTGGCGGATGTGATTGCAGAGCCATTGGCCATTATCTTTGAAAACTCGTGGCGAACCGGGGAAGTCCCTGACGACTGGAAAAAGGCTAATGTAGTGCCCATCTTTAAAAAAGGGAAGAAGGAGGATCCTGGGAACTACAGGCCAGTCAGCCTCACCTCAGTCCCTGGAAAAATCATGGAGCAGGTCCTCAAAGATCAATTCTGAAGCACTTAGAGGAGAGGAAAGTGATCAGGAACAGTCAGCATGGATTCACCAAGGGTAAGTCATGCCTGACTAATCTAATTGCCTTCTATGACAAGATACCTGGCTCTGTGGATGAGGGGAAAGCGGTGGATGTGTTGTTCCTTGACTTTAGCAAAGCTTTTGACCCGGTCTCCCACAGTATTCTTGCCAGCAAGTTAAAGAAGTATGGGCTGGATGAATGGACTATAAGGTGGATAGAAATCTGGCTAGATTGTTGGGCTCAACGGGTAGTGATCAATGGCTCCATGTCCAGTTGGCAGCCGGTATCAAGTAGAGTGCCCCAAGGGTCAGTCCTGGGGCCGGTTTTGTTCAATATCTTCATAAATGATCTGGAGGATGGTGTGGATTGCACCCTCAGCAAGTTTGCAGACAACACTAACCTGGGAGGAGAGGTAGATACGCTGGAGGGTAGGGATAGGATACAGAGGGGCCTAGACAAATTGGAGGATTGGGCCAAAAGAAATCTGATGAGGTTCAACAAGGACAAGTGCAGAGTCCTGCACTTAGGACAGAAGAATCCCATGCACCGCTACAGAGTAGGGACCGAATGGCTCGGCAGCAGTTCTGCAGAAAAGGACCATGGGGTTACAGTGGACGAGAATCTGGATATGAGTCAACAGTGTGCCCTTGTTGCCAAGAAGGCCAATGGCATTTTGGGATGTATAGGTACGGGCATTGCCAGCAGATCGAGGGACGTGATCGTTCCCCTCTATTCGACATTGGTGAGGCCTCATCTGGAGTACTGTGTCCAGTTTTGGGCCCCACACTACAAGAAGGATGTGGAAAAATTGGAAAGAGTCCAGCGGAGGGCAACAAAAATGATTAGGGGACTGGAACACATGAGTTATGAGGAGAGTCTGAGGGAACTGGGATTGTTTAGTCTGCGGAAGAGAAGAACGAGGGGGGATTTGATAGCTGCTTTCAACTCCTGAAAGGGGGTTTCAAAGAGGATGGATCTAGACTGTTCTCAGTGGTAGCTGATGACAGAACAAGGAGTTATGATCTCAAGTTGCTGTGGGGGAGGTTTAGGTTGGATATTAGGAAAAACTTTTTCACTAGGTGGGTGGTGAAACACTGGAATGGGTTACCTAGGGAAGTGGTGGAATCTCCTTCCTTAGATATTTTTAAGATCAGGCTTGACAAAGCACTGGCTGGGATGATTTAGTTGGGGATTGGTCCTGCTTTGAGCAGGGGGTTGGATTAGATGACCTTCTGAGGTCCCTTCCAGCCCTGATATTCTATGATTCTATGATTCTGCCAGACAGGCAAAAAGGAGACCTCTGTTTAAATCCTACCTCTTAGGAGTGTGCCCTCACCATTGAGCCATAGGATATCATGAGGTGGGGCTCCCTCAGTGTCTTCTGTTGCAGCTGTTTCACTTTGGCTAAATACTTAAACAGGCATTGGCTCAGAGTGAGTGTGAGAATTACTTTGTAGTCTCGGGGGTAGGGCACTCACTTGAGAGGTAGGAGGTCCAGGCCCCCAGCTCCCATGACTAATTATTTATCCAGTGTGGAACAGCTTCAATGGGTGAGAGACCCACACCAGAATAGCCCAGTTGCTAGGGAGGTAGGAGACCCCTGTTCAAATCCTGTCTCCATCAGGGACAGGGGGAATGTGATCCCAGGTGAGTGCTCTAGTCCAGGGATCAGCAACGTTTGGCACACAGCCTGCTAGGGTAAACCCCCTGGTGGGCCGGGCTGGGTTGTTTACCTGCCGTGTCTGCAGGTTCGGCCGATTGCGGCTCTCACTGGCCGTGGTTCGCCATTCCAGGCCAATGGGGGCTGTGGGAAGCAGTGTGGGCCAAGGGATGTGCTGGCCACTGCTTCTCACAGCCCCCATTGACCTGGAGCGGCGAACCGCGGACAGTGAAGCCGCGATTGGACGAACCTGTGGCTGCGGCAGGTAAACAAACCTGCCTGGCCCACCAGGGGGCTTACCCTGGCGGGCTGCGTGCCAAAAGTTGCCAATCCCTGCTCTAGTCACTGGGCTGAAAGTTATAAGGGAGTCCGTTCCTCCTTATGGTTGGATTTTGAATAGGCCCCGATCTGGTAGGTGTGCTCTGAGATTAGGTGAGGTAAACTGGGAATGTCTCTCTTCACCTGGTTTGAGGATTGCAGTGGGTTTAGGTGTTGAGATAAGCATATAGGCACTTAGAGTGAGGCATTGTGCATATGCCCAGGGGCAAAAATGTAGGTGCTTAGGGAACTTTTACCGCAAAAATGTAGGAGCTGAATTAGGCATTTACAGGATGAGACAGCAGCTGAGTGGGAAGCTAGTGGATCTCAGTCGTACCTAAAGCCTGGATTTAGGCACCTAAATCCCTTTGTAGATCTGGGCCAAGATGTTTGGGTTTGTCTGTGTCTCTCTCTTTTTTGACCAAACAGCATTTCCTGTATCTAAACTGAGTTTGAAGTTACATTCTTACCAACATTTGAGAATATATTCTTTTAGCTTGCTTTTGAAATAATCACCAAGAACAATTTGCGGTCATAAAGAGCATTTGACTACAATTTGCTGTTTCCTTTTGTAAGACTTGTTTCTCAGGCTGTGTATTGTCTGTTCTCCTGATTTTCCCGTCCCTCCACAAGATTCTAGACTAAGTCTAATATTGATTCAATTATGGTCAGATCTAGCCAATCGCATGTTACATAGGATAAGCAAATGACAGTTCCGGTGCTGTCGTATTAACATAAGCATTCTAGCATTGTGCTGAACTGAGGAGATACATTACCACATTGAGTTTTTCAACTTAGTTTGACTTGCTTGCTGTATAATAGCACTTCAGATAACGTAGTGCTAAATCTTGCTTGTTTTATAGAAAGGGAGAGAAAGACTTAGGTTAAACATGTTTTGTTTTTATCTATATTTTCTTTAAATCTTTGAGGTGAAGTTCCAGCGTTTCCAAAATCTGGATTTTTGTCATTCATTCTGCAGCATTACTTTCCAGGAAGGCAAAGCTAATCTGATGAAGTGAGCTGTAGCTCACGAAAGCTTATGCTCAAATAAATTGGTTAGTCTCTAAGGTGCCACAAGTACTCCTTTTCTTTTTGCTAATCTGCTGCAGGCATTCTTGCCTGCAGTCAGCCAGCAGTGTCTGGCTCGTGGGACAGAATGATGTGGAACATAATCAATGATTTTTTCCTTCTTTTTCAAGAGTAGATTTATCTGTGGAAGTCTGGAAAATGTTACTCAGAGCAAAAGTGAGGGCCCGATCCTGCAATTAGCTGCACACAGTCATGCCCTTCTATTTGCATGGAGCTGGGCTGAATACAGTGGGACTCCATGTGAGCTCCGGGATCTACCTGAACAGCCCTCAATTCATGCTCAGGGTGTAGGACTCTAATCTGCCGAGGAGCTCTGCTTTAGTATTTGAAGGGGCCAAGATCAAAACTAGGAGATTCATCCTTCATTTATTAGATTGAAATATCTATTTTTCTGTTAGGTATCTACTATCAGGGTTGCTTTCAATGTGGCTTCTCTTCTCAGGATGTCTTTCATTTTGGTAAATTAAATGATTGCTTTCTAATTACTAATTATATATGAGTTGTTAAGAGTCATTGCCACAGAGGTTTCGTACAAAACACTTAAAAGGGACATGATACAATAATAATAATAATAATAACTGAAAAATCTAAAGTAGAAAATAAGTCTTCTAACAATTGTGCAAAGAAAAAACTATTCATTTTTGTGTTTTAGGACAATAGGTAATTGCTACTGTAACTGAGCAGATAAGTTTATGGCATATCACAAGAGTAGTGCAAAGCAGATGGAGTGTACCAGTGAATCTAGTCCTTTTCCTGAGCAGGGTACAGTAAATTAAGAACCCAGAAATGCATACAAGTTATACTTTTTAATGTCCTAGCCTTACATTTGCCAACAGTGAACTTCATTTTTAGCTTGTGCCTATTCATTTAGCGTTGTTAGGTCCCTTTGAAATTCTCTCATCTTCTCAAGTCTTGGCTAACACAAATAATTTTGTATCATCTGCAGGTTTTGCCATCTCATTGGTCATCCCTCTTTCCAAATTTTGAGTAAATGACACTGGTAAGTGTAGAACTATGGGGGCCCCACTGTAAGCCTTTTGCCATGAAATAAATGAATACAGTGATCCGAATAAATTTGCCATTAATGAAAAATTACCATTTATTCCTGATTTTTGCTTTGTCCCATTCTAATACTTTATCTTTCTCTACATGACTGCTTAGTTTCTTAACAGCCTCATGTGAAGGACTTTGACAAATATTTTTAACAGTCCAAATAAACCATATCAGTCCATTATTTTATTCACAAATTGTTCTTGTAGATAAAAGAAGCACAATTTTCCATTACATCTTCTAATGCTTTTATAATTCTATTTTCAAGTATCATTTCAACCAGTTTTTCTGGTATTTGAAGTAACAAACACTGGTCTGTAATTCCCAGGATCAGTACTTAACACCTTCCCTCCCCCCTTTTCTTTTCTTTTTTTTTTAAAGATGGGTACAACATGTGCTACCTCTGTCTACTGCCTAGCTTCCTCATTGTTATGAAATTCTTTCTGAAGTTTAGTGTATCTAGGCTAGTTATTCCTATGATCCCTCCTCAGAGGATGTTGAACTTAATTATATTGTGATCTCTATTATTTAGTGATGCAGCTATAGTTACTTCTTGAGATGTGACTCTTAGTTACATTGAAATTATTGGTAAGTCTCCCAAAGGTACTAGGTATTTACAGCTTCTATTAAAGTTATGGGTGCTTAGTACCTTTGAAAATCAGGCCATAAAAGTTTCAATAGGCTTACAGCCATTATTCTTGTGTTTTCTCAGAATAGCTGAATCCCTTCAAGGGTAGAGACCTAAATGGCAAATTACATCTGTAAATAGCAATAAATTTGGGTATGTGTAATTATCACCACAGAAAGCATTGTGGTTTCCATGCTCATTTAGTCATATGTCTCTCTGCTTGAGACTGACAGTAAGGGTACCAATTAGTGACAATCTAATGGCTTTTCTAATGTGGACACCTGCCCACTAGGAGCTACCAACTCCTTACATGTACAGTAAGCTGTCATATGGTAATTACATTTTGTTCACTTTTGCCTTGGTCTCCAAAGGAAAAGTCTTTCTGTCTCAGTATCAGTCCTTTGAGACATCTAGCATCTTGGAAATGTTTTTAGTTCCTTGCTTAGTTGCTGTTTTTTATGTTTTATTGGCTTCATTTAACTTTATTCCCAAAATGGTGGAGACTTCGAAAATCACTTGTTAATGCATAAAGGCACTACTAAAATATTATTAAATTGCTTCTCAAAATCACTTTGGCGTTACAGAATACAAATTAGTAGTAGTTAGGAAGTAATGGATTTATCATGTCAAAGCACTGCCTCCATAAAAAGGTACCACCTGCTATCCAACCTATATGCTTTTTTAAAAAAATGACACCCAAATACTTCTTACTCTTGGGCTAATCTTCAGCAGAATTTTAATATTTTAAATTATTTGTTCAGCACAGACAATGTACTTAGCACTGTATAAGACAGTCCCTGCCTGATACAGATAGTGGAATATATCTTCAGTACATGTGGAAAATCACAATGGTAATTTGAGCCAAGTTAGATAATGAACTCTATCATTACAATCTAGAATAATAATAATAATACTGGGAGTTCTATTTCTGGATTAAATGTATAGCCAAAATATAGAAGCATGATTGTTTTCTCTATACATTGTTAATAAGTAAAATTCACTAAATTTAAATCTGATTTTCATTATATCTTTCATATATGTAGATGTCATTTTGATTTAGGGAATGAATTCTATTTGAATTATAAAGCTTAAATCTGATTTTCATTATATTTTCCATTTATATAGATCTAACTGTGACCTAAGGAATATATTCTATTTGAACTATAAAGCCTTTATTCCATTATTCCTTTCTCTCTCTAATATATGTATTCTTTTTGGATCCAATCTTGAGGTCCTTAATTCAGGATCGGATTCTACCACATTTACTCACATAAAGTGGTACCTTACTCTTGAGAGTAAAAGTATCAGAATCTAGCCCTCTGTGATTTAATCCCATTGAAATCAGATTACAGGGCGTGGTTTGGGGCCCTCAGAAGTTAACCTCAGGTTTTCTGGCCCAATATATTTCCATTGCCTTAATAGAATATTTTTTCCAGATACTCTGAGGGGGAGGTGACATTCAGGTTCAAATAAATACCATTGATATTTGGGTTCAAATTTTTTTCCCTAGTCAAAACAATGGTAGTTGAATGGATGAATCATGGGCCTTGTCTGGCAAGGCTCAGTTAATGAATTTAAAATGGTAACATTTCCTTCACACTTTAACAGAAATTGCTTTAGAAAAGGTATTTTTGACTAAAAAAAAATTGACTAAATTCTTCAGTTTGCAGACAGTTAACATGTGACAGAATGCAGGGAGTGAGTGAACAGATCAGCTTGCACTCTGATCACTTAAAGGCCAGTTGGTTCACCAGGGAAAGTTGATTGAGATAATTAGAGAAGCAGGCTGGTGGGCTGAGTGGGATAAAATGCTAACTAGCCCATGAGCTCCACTCTGATAAAGACCCAAAGGAAGAAAGCCTCGGGGTAAATGGGGGAAGGGGAACTCAAAATAAAAGGCACTCTGAATGCACAACTAATGGAGCCTGTGCAGTTTTTTGCAGGGCAAGAAAACAGGCTCAAAGGCATACCCCTATTACACAATGTTAATGTCTTAACTATTATGCCAAAACTAGATCAGGCTTGTGTGCTCCAGATATTATAAATGAAGGTGTTATGATCAACACTTAGTACATAAAGGGATTTTAAAAAATTATCTCATTGAGAATTCATACCAACAAAGGGTCAAATCCATCCCTGATGTGACTTCAGCGAAGGTGTAACTTCTTTATAAGGCATCTCATTTGATGTTCAAATCAACAAAGGCACAAATGTATCCCTAGAGTAACTCTGACTTCAGATGTAGTTACACCAGATACTAATTTGGCCCAAGTAAGGAATCTAACCAGGTAAGAGAAAACCGCACCACCACTGCTGTGGTGTTGGGGTTTTTTGTGTGAAAGGGCTGACCTGGCTTAATTGCAGGAGAGGGATCACAGCTGTGACTCGCTTGTGGCGATAAGCCTAACTGTTCTTGAAGGGCGGAGCTTTGGCACCACCCTTCTCCTTGACCTTTCTTATTGGTTAGTTTAGGCAGCTCTCCACTGAGTATGCTGGCTATAGTGAATACCTTTATTAGGCTCACTTTCCCTAACATTCCCATGCATTGGATAGAGAGCCTGCTTGCCTAACTCAGGATTCCATTGGGTGGCAGGGTGCCTAAAATTAGGCATTGCAATGCTAAGCCTAAGTCACACTGACTTTTAGTGAGACTTAGGTGCCTAGATGGCTATGTCACTTTTGGAAATGGGATTTAGGCTCCTCAGTCAGTTAAGATTTCCAGTGCTGAGCAGAACAATGCCTGTATACTTTATAAAAATCTGGGCCTACATGATTTAGGAGCTTAAGTTCCATTTTCAAAAGTGAATCAGGCACTTGCATTATGGGCCCTAGAAGCCCAATTAAAGTATTGCATTATGGGCCCTAGAACTTGGGCTTCTAGGGCCTGATTTACAAAGTTATTTAGGTGCATAAAGATGCATATGCGTACTTCTGAAAATCCCACTAGGCACCTAAGTGAGTTAGGTGCCTAACTCCAATTGATTTTCAATGGGAATTCATGGGATTTAGGTACCCAAGTCACTTGAAAATGGAATTTAGGCTCCAAAGTCACTTAGGTTATAATTTTCATAATCACCTATGTACTTTAACACTAGATCCTATAGTGTCTTCTCCAGTCTCTCCTGCTGAAGTTAGTAGGATGTTTGCATGTGGAAAAGCTGCTCCATGTGGGAAAAAAAAAAGAGCAGTGTGTAACCAGGCAAAAAAACCCCTTTTTATTGTAGCCTTAGGGAGGTTCAGCATAACTTTTTCAATAAAAGAAACATTCTAAAGAAAAGAGACAGGAAGGTACTACCAGATGTACAGTTGATAAGGGGTGTGCCTTCACACATGTGTGAGCAATAACGGAAATACAGCTAATTAAGGACCTGCTCCAGGGTCCACTGAAGTCCATGGAAAGGCTCCCCTGGAGTTCAATGGACACTGGATCAGACTTTTAGGGTATGTCTACACTGCAACAGAAGCTGTGTCCCAGCCATGGCTGGTCTGAGTCAGTTGACTTGGGTTTCTAAGGGATTGGGCTGCAGGGCTAGAAATTGTAGAATAGATATTCAGGCTTGGGCTGGAGCCTGGGCTCTGAAACGCTGGCAGGGGGTGGAATTAACCATAGAGAACATATTGTCACTGGTAAGACTTTGCTTGGCCAGCTGTATCGGATGGGCTGGTGTGCTAGAATTGGAAGCCACTGATTCCATAAGATAATGGTACCAATTTTGTCATTTCTTTCAACTTAAGGCCCATATCAGTTTTGGTAAAAAGAAATCTAAAGGTTGGAAATTCTTTGATTGCATTATGTTCCTCAATTTTTCCTTTCTACTTCTTTGATCGTCAATAGTACGACTACTTAATTACTAATGGATACATAGTGTTCTAGTAAATCTCAATAGGAGCTCCCCTACAACAGCCTTCTTATTGCTGTGCCTACATTCACCTTCAAAGTTTGTGGCATAAAGGACTATAAAGATTGACTTACAGTGTATCACAAAGACACATGTGGTTCTTATAGCTGGGATTTGCACTCCAAACAGGAACTCAAAAAACCATATCTTTGATTTCTAGTGCTCTGTATTGTGTTACTCCTCTGCTTTTATATCTTGTAAAAAGTGTAATCTCAAAATAGAGGATCATTTCCTTACCTCAAAACATCAATAGATATGGCCATGTATAGCCTTTTATTTATCTATTTACTGGGCATTTTGAGCCTCAGAAATGCTTTTCAGAAGGAACATGATGCAGTATATTAACACCTAATAAAAATTAACTTGGTTATCTTTACACCAACAGCACCAACTTCAGTGCTGCATGATCCGGTGCTGTGAAACTATCCAGATTGAAAATACTTTTCTTATTTCCATTGTCATATTTGTCCTAAGCTGGAAAATGTGTATTTTCCTCACAATGCTAAGATTGATAGGTAGAGTACAAGAACTTGTCAAAATAATTTATCAAGCCAGTACGGTTATTAAACAAACCAACTTCAAGGTGCGGACTCTGCCAAGTTTTATCAAGAAAGAGAAAGTTAACTTGGTAGAGTCGGGAGCAGTGCAAATATATAAAGCATCTGTAATTATTATTACTTATTGTAGTGCCTAGGAGCCCCAATCATGGAGCAGGACTGTATTGTGCTAGGTGCAGTACAAATACAGAAGAAAAAGACAGTTCCTGCCACAAAGAGCTTACAATGTAAATAATGCTGGCAATCTATGGATATGTCTACACTTGGAACTGGGGGTGTGATTCCCAACTTGAGCAGACATACTTGTGCTACCACTCATTGAACTAGCATACTAAAAATAGAAAGTAAACACAGCACTGTGGGAGGAGCTAGCCGCTCTGAGTGTTTGCCTGTTGCTGATGCTAGGTACTTCTGTGGGGTGGTCATTCCCTCATACTCACTCTATTTCTAGCATGCTAGCTTAGCATGTCTTGGCAGTGAGAGTGTCTCCCTGAGCTAGGAATCACACCTCCAGCTCCAAGCATAGCCATAACCTAGGTGCCAAACTAGGTGAAATATTGTACCCACATTCTAGCCATAATTAAAACAAAAGCACATCCCAGCCTCCAGTTCCAAAATAACACTGACAAAGAAGAACAGGTGTGGAGAGTAAGTAGAAAATATGAAGATTGCTATTGTGTTAATCTGGAAAAAGTAACTGTTGCAAAAGAAAGGTGGGGAAGAGCTTGAGTCAGTCTCTCGCTTTTTTTTTTAATTCACCAGTCTGCTAATTCTGATTCTCACCAGTCTGAGATTCTGACAGAAAGAGATTCAGGCAGTAAGACTGCTGGAACATGTGGTGAGAGACACTTTTGCTTTGAACTCAGCTTGTTAAGCAAGGTGCTTGTTGCATTTTACCTTTTATTTCTTTGTAGCCAGTTCTAACTTGTATGCCTCATTGCTTGTAATCACTTGAAATCTATCTTTCTGTAATTAATACACTTATTTTGTTGTCTTTATTTAAAGCAGTATGTTTGGACTGAAGTGTTTAGGAAACTCCATTTCTGTTAATGAAATGATGGACTTTATAGGAGCTTGTATCCTCCGGGAGGGCGATGGGCAGTATAAGATGAACATTTCAGGGACAGTCTGGGACTGAGAATTTGCTGGTGTTAGTCTGTAGTGTAATTCAAGAGTGGCTGGATACAGCATTCATATAATGTAGTTTGGAGTGGTTTACATGCTGGAGGCTGTGCGAGAGCAGATCAGGAGTGGTGGCTTTTATAGTGAAGCAGTGTAAAAGGCACCCCAGGTTGGAGGATTGAGGAGACATTGCTGTTCAGCAGACCAGATTGCACGCTGGGTAATATCACACGTAGGTTTCTGAAAAATAGATCCTAGATACCTTTTTTTGATGAGATTGCATATTTGGTTGATAAAAGTAATAGCATTGATGTAATACATTTAGCCTTCTGTAAAGTATTTGACTTGGTACTACATGATATTTTGGTTACCCCCCCAGAATAATAGAAAATTTACATGGCACACATTAAATGGATTTAAAACTGGCTAATTGATAGGTCACCAAATGTAATTTTAAAGGGGGAGGGGGAGTCACTGCGTGGGTGTGTCCCACAAGATCAATTCTTGGTCCTCTGCCATTTAACATTTATTAGCAATGACTTTGAAAAAAACAAATTCATCGCTGATAAAGGTGGAAGATAACACAAAGATTGGGGCACTGGTAAATAATGAAGAGGACAGGTCACAGCTGTAGAGAGATATAGATCACTTGGTGAGCTGGGAGCAAGCAAACAATATGTGTTTTAATATGGATAAACATATACATTTAGGAAAAATTAATGTTGGCATTACAAGATGGGGGACTCCCTCCTAGGAAGCAATGACTCAGGAAAAATATTTGGGGTCATGCTGGATCATCAGCTGAACATGAGCTCCCAGTCCAATGCTATGGCCAAAAGGAATAATGCGATCCTGGGGTGCTTAATCCTCAGTAGGAGTAGAACAGTTATTTGATTTCTGTATTTGGCACTGGTGTAACTGCTGCTGGAATACTGTGTTCAGTTCCGGTGTCCACAATTCAAGAGGGAGGTTGATAAATTGGAGAGGGTTCAGATAATAGCTGCAACAATTATTAAAGGATTAGAAAACATGTTGAATAGTTATTTAGCTGGGTGGAATTTTTTCAATGAATAGTGAATTCATCAAAAGTGTGTGTGTGTGTTTTTTTTCCACATCTGAGAGAATATGTGAATTCAGATAAAATTCAGTGAGCAGTTTCAGTTGAAACAAAAATGGAAAATGCACAACACTTGGTAAATTGTTCTAATGGTTAATTACCTGTGCTGTTAAAAGTTAACACCTTATTTTCAGTCTGAATTTGTCTAGCTTCAACTTCCAACCATTGGATCATGTTATACTTTTGTCGGTTAGATTGAAGAGTCCATTATCAAATATTTATTCTCCATGTACACTATAATCAAATCACCACTTGCCCTTCTCTTTGTTAAGCTAAATAATTTTTCTAACTGACATTTCATTTTGAATATATCATTTTGAATTGAAAAGTCATTTTGAAATGACATTCAAAATGTTTTGTTCACCTCTGTTAGTGACCCCCCAGAGTCTGAGATGTGGACAGGGGGTTGAAAATTAAAATCATGAACACTGTTTTTGACCACCAGAGGTATAGGAGGGGGAGCAAGAGGAGCTACTGAGACTTGGTGGTGTGTGTGCCCTGTGCCCCTGCTGAGGTGCTGGTGCCTTTTCCCCTACCCAATTCCAATGTGCTGGTTTGGTGCACCTGCTCTGAATTCTGCCCTTCCCCTGGGTGGGGTGTCTCTACCACATGTTTCCCACCTGCTCCATGGTGGCTGGCCTGATTGAGTCCGCCCCAGCGGTGGCTCCAGCCCCTCCTCTGGCTGCCACTCTTATTTTTGCGAGATGTGTGGGAGTGGAAAACATTATGAGGAGGGGAGCAAAAACATACATCTGCCCCCACCCTCCCAACATCTCACTATCCCCCCCCCCCCTTCACAGTACCCTTTTGCTACCCTCCCTCACTGGGAGTTGCGATCCATAGTTTGGGAAATACTGGTGTAGACAGGACAGGCACACATCTGTGCTGTGGATAGATCTATTCAAACTCCAACAAGGTCAGTCCAGGACATCTCTCTTGAAAAAACATAAAACCAGTGACAGAGCGAGGATCTTTAAAGGAGGAAAAGAGAGACAATAATTCTGATCACTTCAGTAGCAGGGCAAATCTAGAGATTCCCAACAGGGGAGAACTCAGATGACTGGATTATTGAAGCTTTTGTGCCACAGAATGTGAATTTAGATATATACAACATTTAGAATAAGTAGTTTTTAAATCGCACTGAATTCTCTTCCTTGGACAAGCAAGGTTCTTGTGAAAGTATTTTTAACTCTTTAAAAGAGTTGCAAATAGTTTAATTTGTTTTTCTGAAAAGCTTCGTTTTCCCATCCACAATCAGAGATGAGAACTACACATGAGTAGTTGCCAGGGTTCATTTCAGATGCCATCTATAAAAAAGCCATCTATAAAAACTGGATTGACTCTCTCTCTCTCGGGTGATTTTCAGCTCTGCTGCTTCTGGTTCTATCAAATTCACTTCGGGCTTGTCTACATGGGGACACTCAAGAAAATTAATCTGAATTAACTAAAGGTGTGAATTTAAAGTAAATTAGTTAAACTGCATTAAATTCCTGTGGCGGACACTTCCATTCAAAATTTTAAGTGGCCTTAATTTGGTTTAGTTTAATGGAAACAAATTAAACTAACCTGAATTAAGGCTACTTTAATTCTGAATGAGAGTGTCCATTGCAGGAATTTAATGCAGTTTAACTTTTTATTTTTTTCTGAGTGTAGACAAACCCTTTGAATGTGGTGCTATAAATTTAAAAGTTTGGAGAGTGGCGGTTTCTTATTTTATCCAGATTAGGTCACTGGTCTCTAATTCTAATGAGTCCATTTATTTTTAGCCACAATTTATTATCATGGGTCTCTGACTATCTCTGTTTTATAGACTGGTTTGTGTCTTTGCCAGTTTAGATATTTGGTCCAGCGCCTAAACAGATTAATTATGGATTAGAAATAAAAAGGACAGGTTAGAAATCCATTTTTCTCCTGAAATCTGTGGTTAATAGTAGTCATTGCTGACATTTTCTACTATTAAACTTTAATTTGTCTAACCTGAGAAAGTTATTAGCCCAATCATTTCTCACTAAGTAAAAAAATAAAGTATGGGCAATACCAACATGTACAACTGATAATTGAAATTTACAGTTAAGAAGACAATTTCACTGATATATGCCAAATCATAAAAGCAAATAATATTCTGAAGGCAGTTGTGATGGAGTAGCCTGTCCACTTAATGGTAGTGGAGTCTAAGGGTCTGCCCACCTCCATCACATAGCAGAGCTCTCTAAAATTTTGGGAGGTCTGATATATACAAAGACCAAGGAGATATTGGAAGAAAGGAAATTATTCTGGAAGTAAGCAGTGTTTGGAAGGAAATCCTGTTACTGTGTGATCAGGGGGACCAGGAACCCTGCAGAGTTGGTGGGGCAAGATCCCCTCCTTTCCTCATTAGGAAGTGGACCAGATATCTGATGTCTCTTCCCTCATAGCAATGGAGATGCAAGAAGAAGGCTCATCTGTTGAACTCTCTGGGCTAGAGGACTAACTTTGGGGGGAGGAGAAACTGGCTAAGGCCCCATAGCTGGTCTGTTAACCAGAGGAGAGCTGTGGGGACCCCTGGTTCAAGGACGGAGATCCTGACTGCCTTAGCCACAACTGCAACTCCATGAGGAGGGCTGGGGGACTTCTGTCTTAAGGAGAGAGAGAGACTGGCTGCCTGAAGTACAACCCAGGTGCTACCAGAGAGGCTGAGGCTCTGTCTATACTTATGGCTAAATCAACACTGCTGTGATTGATGCAATGGTTGATTTAGCGAGTCTGGTGAAGACCCAGTAAGTCGATGGCAGAGCGCTCTCCCATTGACTTCTGTACTCCAGCTCCCTGAGAAGCATAAGGTAAGTTGGTGGGAGAGTATCTTCCATGGACACAGCACAGTGTAGACACCGCTGTAAGTCGACCTAAGTTATGTTGACTTCAGTTACGTAACTTAAGTAGCATAACTTAGCTTGACTTACAGATGTAGTGTAGACCAGCTTTAAGTGTGGCATTGAGGATGCTCGTCAGTAACTGGCTGCGAAGAAGATAGTTGAAAAGAGAGCAGTTCAGAGTGGCAGGAGTGGAAGCTGTGACCCTCGGAGGGATGCTGACAAACAGGGAAAAGGTAGGAGCAGCCCAGGGAAGTGCTGAGAAATTGTAAGGAGCAATCTGTAGGTGTCCAACGTGGGGTCCGGGTCTGGAACCCAAAGGAGAAGACTGGCCAGGGTTTCCATATCTCTTCCTCAGCAAAGGAGACAGTCTGAGCCTCAGGGTGGGGAAAAGACATGACTGAGAAGGTATCCGAGGGGAGTGAGGGCTTGCTGGGAAGGCCCAGAGCTTTTGCGACTATTCTTTTATCTCAGAAGCAAACTAGATTTGAAAGGTGACTTGCCTGGGGGTAGGACACAGGAGCCACAGACCATAAGATTAGACAGGGCTGGCCTTAGGTGTGGGGAATCAGAACGGTTACGCTGGGCACCAACTTCCAAGGGTGTCAAATCAACATCTAGGGTAAGGTACCAAATAGGGTTGGGTGTGGGGTTTTTTTTTGGTTTGTTTTTGTTTTTTGCTTGGTTGTTTGAGATATGCTGAAAACATTTTCTGCCCTGGATGACAAAACACGTTGGTCTGGCCCTGAGGTGAGAATGCCAGACAACAATATACTATCTCTTTTGTTGAAAAAAAGTATACCCCAATTGGTGAATTCCAGCAATATTCTAGAAAAATTAGGAATATTGCTAAATACAGTTTCAAAGCAGTTTGCTAGTATTTGCAAAAATGTGTTTGGTGGTTTGGTGTTTGCAGCATAGATTAGAGACCAATTTTAAAAGAATTTGTGATGCAGCATTAATAGGAACAGTAGTGCTATCTTTGCATCATTTTTTTTCATTTCCTAAAAGGGATAACAGAGTTACAGAATAGTTCCATTCTGTATAGAACACATCCCTTTGCTGACAAGACTTAGTGGTAGGGCGGTAGGTGCATTTCTATGTTAAAAATAACTCGGGGCCAGAATTTTAAACAGTATTTAGGTGCCTAAAGATGCAGATGGCATCTAGTGGGATTTTCAAAAGCACCTAAGGAGATAGGCACGTAGGCACTTCTGAAAATCTGTACCTGTTGAAATCTGCCTCTTTAGACACCTAGAAATCTAGCCCTTAGTTTTTCCAGACTGGAAGGGTTGAGAGACCTGTGAAAACAGCATTATCAGTAATAACCTCTGTGATTCAAACCATATTGCAGGGTTAAACCATTTGGGTAATACGTCTTGAGCAGTGAAGAAATATTAAGTAATAGGACTATAGTTAGTCTTAGCAGAATTCAGTTTTGTCTTTATAATTTCAACAGGTAATACTGATGTTTATTTTAAAGCATTTTTTATTTTCATCAATTTAAATTTTCACAATTGTGGGACATTATGGGGGGAAGGGGGTTAAACAATGGGAAGAGTCGGACAATAGTTATTTAGTGACAGTAGATGTTGAGATTCAAAAAGCTAAGCTGTATAGTCATTAAAACACATTTTGACAACATCATATGTCAAAACTTAAGTCAAACTCTGTGTTCTCCAGGAGCATTTTTCTTTCTTTGCTTATCTGTAAATTTCAATTATGATTGATGGAAGTGTTTTTTTCATTGGTTGTGTGTGTACTGTAAAATTGATCACCAACATTTACGGATTTAAAAAAAAAATCTAATCATGAAGCCTAGTTATAGTGTACAAGAGGTTTCATGCAGAGCTCAATTTGGCAGGCCTGCTCTTAAGTACCATCTGAGAAGGCCTACTGGATAAGGCCCTGGAAGGAGATAGATGGAGGGACGCCTAGTTTGAGGATCTAGCGTGGGATTTAGGTGCTGAGCAGCTTGGCCGTGTAAGAACTAAGATGTTTCTTCACATGCCCACCAGCAGAAATTTAGACACAATGGAAGTTTAAGTGCCTGCAGGGTTAGGCAGCAGTTGAGCAGGGTTTATGAGGATCTAATTTTTGGACTTATGTTCCTAAAGTGGTGCTTAGGTGTATAACTTCCTTTGTGGAGCCAGTCCTGAAGTCAATTTAAAAAAATGAGACGACAGGCTCCTAAGTCAGTTAAGTGTTGCAACACTGAGCAAAGCAATGTCTAAATATCTTTAAAAACCTGGGCCTTAGGTGCCTTTGAAAATTATACCCACATAGCTCAGTTTATCAATGTATGCAATAGCTATTGAAAAAGAAAATAAATATATGCTGGTAATTAGAGATGCTCCATTTAATTTAATTTTATTGAAACTTAAGAATGCTTTCTTGTGATTTCTGAGATTCCCAACTAGTCATTTGGGGCCAGATTGTGATATCCTTACTTACACAGAGTAGTATCTTACACCACAAGTGTTCCCATTGGCTTTAGTAGGACTGCTCATGCTGGAGAGTTACTATCCTCTGTCTGGGTCATGATGAACAAAAAGAGAAGGAGGAAAATTACAAATAGTTTTCTTCATTAAAGAGAAAATTGTGCCATCTTTATGACTGGAAAACTCCTAGGTTTTTTTCTCGTTGGGAATTGAATACATAAGATCTGCAGGATTTTCAGGAGGGCTAGGAATATGTCCTTAGGGATGGGAGGGGGGATATTGTCTGCTCTACCAAATCCACAGGCATTGTGCTACTTGAGTTGCGACTTTTCAGATCAGAAACAAATCCATCTGATTTGTCATTTGGGGCAATTGCATTTCTAATGTCACTTTTTATAAGACTGATGATAACACTCCTGTCTTGGCAAAATCCCAATGTTTGTAATTCCATTCTGTAGTCTTCACATTTCCTCTGTAGTTTCAACTGCAGAAGTGATTCCTAATTTTCCTCCTCCTTAAAATTGTTCTGTAGTGTTGCTGGTGTAAAATGACTTCTGGATGTCACCCTGGAGGTGGCTTCATTTTAGGGGTGGGCGAATGATCCTTTTTATATCTAAAGGTCCTTAAAAGATAAGTGCTGTCTGAATTTGAGTGATTTATAGTTAACAGTAATACTTGTACAGAAAAAAAATCTTCTGATACATATGATATACAGAACAAAATACACACACATATGAACACACTTTTATGGATAGAGGTACTAATTTTAATTATTTCTGGTGTATTTTCATGGCACACAAATGATTTGGTGCTATATTTACCACCCTTTACATCAGCTGTCTTCACTGTGGTTTGATATCCCTCACTATCCTTCACTGAACAATAAATTATTAATTTCCAGCTAACAATTGACACTACTTCATGAAAAGTGAGTTTCCTGGTTTTCTCCCTATCACATAAGCCTCCCAGTCAAGATTCTGTTAGGGAGGAATAATACCTCTTTATATTATGTGTTAAACCTTAACTATGTATAGCCCAGGTCTGCTGCCCTTATTTATGTGGTGTGAAACCTTGCTTCACTGGAAGGTGAAAAAAATGTAACTACTTACAAAGTAAGACACTTCATCGGGGAGAACTTAAGCCCTGATAATCAGCTGAGCTAACCAGCTCTCCTGGCAATGTGTGGTCACACATGGAAGAATCCTAAACAAACCCTTGTGGTCTTAGCAGGCACCTGAAGAGAACCATAGCAAGTGGATCGCTTTCCAGTGTGCCCTCTGCGACCTGCCTTGGAGATGCAGATAATGTAAGTCACATCAAGTCGCCAGCAAAGGACATCTTGCACCAGAAGAGGCCAATGCTAGCAGACTATGTTGCCCCTACCCCATCTCTTTTTCAAATGCAGAAACGCTGCAAGCTCCAGCTTCCGACTCCCCAAATACCCTGGCTACTGCATCCCAGCCAACTCCCCCAGAGCCAGAATAAGAAAAGGTGGACCAACAATTTACGACTGATGGAAGGATTACCCCTGTCCCTTTGGCTCACCGAACAGGATGCTACCAATAAAAGTATAAGCGCTGCTTCAAAGATCCCTAAACTGGATCCCACCAATAGGAGGATTGGCGCCCCCTTGTAGCTTATGCAAGGCCAACTCCGTCTCCAGACGGCTTAGTGCTTCCTCACTGAATGTCCAGCACAATGCCATCATCAGAAGGGTCAGCACCCCCAGCCCCCACAGGTAACTTCACGGGATCCTGTCATTGGAAGGGTTAGCCCATCAAGACCCACACAATGGGTCCTCATTCCTAGACAGACTAGCACGGCCTCCAAGACCACCCAGCGGGACCTTGCTCCCGGAAGGTCCCACACTGCATCAAAGACGCCCCAGACAGAACTCATTCAGAGAAGGACCAGTGTCGTCCCTGAAACTCCCAAGCAAGACCCCATCCCTAAGGGCCAGTACCGGTGCCTCCAAGACTGTCTTGTTTGTATTTTTGTATGTTTGTAATTTCTACATTTCCAGTGTGGTACATGAGTTTTAGTCATGTGACTATTGCAGTAGTTCTAAAGATGTTGCAAGGTGCTTATCAAATACAGCAGAAAATAAGTCCCATATGCTTTCAATAAAGAGAAGTTCTTGGTTATCCGTTGGACTTGTTTAATGTGGTTTAGCCAAAATAGCTTGCTGATAATACCAGGGATTTGAGACACTTGTATATCAAACAAGCATAGGCTGCTTTTTAAATTTGGTGGTAAAAGGAAAAATTTCGTTGGGGGCAGGTGGTTGTGAGTGGTAACCATGTGTATTTTCCCCTCCCCCTCAGATTTACTGTTATTATCGTGAAGGATGTGTGGTTGCTAAGGCACTGGACTGGGATGCAGGACATCTGGGTTCTGTTGCCAGCTCTGCCACAGGCCTCCTGTGTGACCTTGGGCAAATCACTTTATTCTTAGTGTTTGTTTCTATCTGAATAATACTGCCCTCCCTCATAGCAGTGTGGTGATACTTGCAAGGCACTCAGTGATGTGGGTCATATAAATATCCAGCAATTGCCAATCACAGGAAAGAGACATGTTGCAAACTCAGTTTCATTTGTGTGTGCACATACACACCTTCATTTACCATCCACTATTTAATTTTAACCCCAATTACATTGCATTTCTGTTTTTCCTTGCTATTGCCTATGTGACTTCAGTTGTCTTCCTTTTTCCTCATTGATTCCTAAATAATTTTATTTAGTATTGCTGTTAATATTATAGGAAAATGAGCAGAGAAGTTAGCATAAGGGAATAGGGCATGAGAAAAGTTCTCCTCTGCAGACCACAGTGTGTATCTGTTGTAAACTGTGGGCTTATTCAAGAATGTGGCACCTTCCATACTGTCAATGGGCATTCTGATCTCAGAGCCACTGTGGAGTGTGCAAGAGTGATCCACAGTGAAGACTGGAGGAAATAATTCAGTTCTTGTAGATGAACTAGCTCCTTCATAGATTTCTGGCTACATTTCCAGTAACCTCCGATACAGGAAAAAAGGGTTCACAAAAGTTACTCATGGGCTTAAAATATACTTGAAAAGATGTATGGTATTATTTAAACTATAATGGAACTCCACAGCTTTCCAGATTTTCACAACTGACCTAAAATCATAGATATTTAAATATTTCATTTTGGCATACTATTATTATGCATGACAGTATATTTAATACTAAAATTTGTCATGACTTTAAAACTTTATACATGCAGCCCTCTCTAGGCAGGAAGGCAGCAGGTGATATATAGCATACTACAAAACAGTAGTGGGAAAAGAAGATTTTTGACTAAGGAAATTGGCACACGGATCTGGATTGATAGATCAGAAGATGTGGAATAGGTTACAAAACTTTTTACCTTTAGGTCCTCGTTTTATGTCTAGCTTAGGTCAGCATCTCCTGAAAGTCCCTACCATCTAAGGTCTCTATGAAATTATCTGGCCATTTCATTCCAGTTCCTGGCTGCATCATAAATGGAGTTACATCACAAATGTCTCTTTAATCTAGTGGGGAAAGGCATAACAGGAACCAATAGCAGGAAGTTAAAACTAGACAAATTCAAATGAGAAATTAGGCATCCTTTTTTTTTTGACAGTGCAGGTGATTAACCCATTGGAACAAACTACCAAAGGGGAGTGATAGATTCTCTATTTCATAGTGTCTTCCAATCAAGACTGAATGCCTTTCTGAAAAATGTGCTTAGTCAAACACAAATTGTTGGGCTCAATACAGAAGCAACTGGGTGAAATTATATGGCCTGTGTGGCATAGGCAGTCAGACTAGGTGATTCTTTCTGGCCTTAAAATCTATGAATGAATTGGCTTCCTTGTTGGCAGGCTCAGTAGAGCAGAATAAAATAGTAAAGCTGAGGGCTGAATGGACCCAGAAATACACCATTGTCTCCTAAGAGCGATCCCTCCAGGTTAGTGCTGAGGCAGATTGATGGGACAGCATGGGACCTGTGCCATACCTGTATTGTGGACTTCAGTTTCTAGTGCTTTCTGTTAACTGTGTTTCACTAAAACTACATTCAGCTTAGGGGAAAAAATCTAAATGAATTATTTAAGTTGATTTTGAATCACATGCCATTAATGATGAGTTCTGCAATGTATAAGTATAATGAACATTTAATACAATTCCAGCTCTGGCTTTATTAGAGAGCAGACCTTTCTGTTGCCCCTGCGTGACACATTCTATTGTTGTTCAACTAGTTAATCACCTGTTTTGTTAAGTCACGATATATTTTTACATTTCTACCCCTCAAGTGTTGGTTCTTTATTTTTAGTATTGAACCACCTATTGCAGTGGTCTCAAACTCTTGGAGTTCTAAGATCAATTAAAAGTTTGTATCCCTTTCCCTTTTGTATTGCATTTAAATTCATGTCACGTGAAAACATGCAGCCATGTATAAATGACTACTAGAATTCCATCCATGATTCACAAAGAGGCATGAGCTGCATTCACTGATATACTGCACAACAAATGTATTATTGTAGAAAGGCTCACAAAAAGGAGGATTAGTTTTGGTCTCTGTGTTTTGCAGTTTTCTCCCATCCTTCATCCTACGTATGCCCAATGAAATCTGAAAATCACTGAAACTTAGCGTTGGGAGGGACCCTGAGAGGTCATTAAGAACAGCCTCCTGCACTGAGGCAGGACCAAGTAAACTTAGACCATCCCTGACCATGCCGTCCAAGCTGTTTTAAAAACCTCCAATAATGGGGATTTCACAGCCTCCCAGAAAGCCTATTCCAGTGCTTAGCTATCCTTGTAGTTGGAAAGTTTTTCTGAATATTTAACAAACTCCCCTTCCTAAAGGTTAAGCTGATTACACCATATCC
Source organism: Lepidochelys olivacea (assembly GCF_965140295.1). Taxonomy (NCBI): domain Eukaryota; kingdom Metazoa; phylum Chordata; order Testudines; family Cheloniidae; genus Lepidochelys; species Lepidochelys olivacea. Next base: position 163,319,786 of record NC_140411.1, on the reverse strand, counting down.
TACCTTCAGTGGACATGGAGAATAATTGGTCACCATTGGTCACCATCCTCTTTATAACAGCCGTTAACATATTTTGAAGATTATCAGGTCCACCCTCAAGCTTCTTTTCTCAAGACTAAACATGCATAGGGTTTTTTAACCTTTCCTCAGAGCTCAGGTTTTCTAAAACCTTTTTATCATTTTTGTTGCTCTCCTCTGGACTCTCTTCAATTTATCCGTGTCATTCTTGGAGTTTGGTGCCCAGAACTGGACACAGTACTCCCGCTGAGATCTCACCAGTGCTGAGTAGAATGGGGCAATTACCTTGAGTGTCTTACATACAACAGGTTTCAGAGTAACAGCCGTGTTAGTCTGTATTCGCAAAAAGAAAAGGAGTACTTGTGGCACCTTAGAGACTAACCAATTTATTTGAGCATGAGCTTTCGTGAGCTACAGCTCACTTCATCGGATGCATACTGTGGAAACTGCAGCAGACTTTATATACACACAGAGAATATGAACCAATACCTCCTCCCACCCCACTGTCCTGCTGGTAATAGCTTATCTAAAGTGATCATCAGGTTGGGCCATTTCCAGCACAATTTGTGCAGGAAATGGCCCAACTTGATTATCATGCACATTGTGTAAAGAGTTGTCACTTTGGATGGGCTATCACCAGCAGGAGAGTGAATTTGTGTGGGGGGGCGGAGGGTGAGAAAACCTGGATTTGTGCTGGAAATGGCCCAACTTGATGATCACTTTAGATAAGCTATAACCAGCAGGACATTGGGGTGGGAGGAGGTATTGGTTCATATTCTCTGTGTGTATATAAAGTCTGCTGCAGTTTCCACGGTATGCATCCGATGAAGTGAGCTGTAGCTCACGAAAGCTCATGCTCAAATAAATTGGTTAGTCTCTAAGGTGCCACAAGTACTCCTTTTCTTTTTACATACAACACTCCTGTTAATGCACCCCAGAATGACATCAGCCTTTTTTTGCAGCTGTATGACGTTGTTGACTCATATTCAATTTGTGATCCTCTATAACCCCTAGATCTTTTAACAGTACTACTGTGTCTGAGTTCAGTTATAGTGCTTTCCCAAATTGACACATCCTATTTCTAACTCGTTCTGTAAACTTTTATTGAAATAGGTAGAAATACCACATTTAGATATTTCACAGAGGATTAAAGAAGACATAAAGGATGAATTCTCCACTTTTTTCTTTACCATACCATTCACCCATGAAAAATGAGCTTTTAGCCTCTATTGATGTCTATTGTGCTGAATACACAGCTACAACCTAGGAATGTCAGATTTCTGAAAACAATTTGCTATGTGCCCTTTGGCTATACCGTATACCACTTCCCTGGGCTGCATACTTTTTATTTCAACAGAATTGTACCCACTTATACCAGGCTGATTTTTCTCTATCTGCTTCCCCATTTGTAAAACACTTACCTAGTATCACAGGAGTTATGTAAGAGTTAATGAGTAAATGTCTGTACAGTGCTTTGAAACTGTAAAATATAAGTGAAGATTATAATTGGTTGATATAGTGCAGGTTATTTCTGATGTCCTGCAAAGAATACGGCTGTGCAGGATCAGCTTCCTTATACTTGATCAAGTGCATGTTTTGCAGATTAGACCTTCAGGTCTTTGATTTGATGCTTTTTTTAAAAAAATAGGCCACATTTAAATCCCATCAGAATGAATGTGATCTATTGGAAATTATTTTTGAAATTCCAGTTTTCAATGCTGAAATTCATATCACTCATCTTTCAAAAGATTTCTTGTCAGACTGACATTTTTACTTTAAAATCACACATCTAAGTTGCAGATGTTTTCTGTATTTTAGCTAAAATTACATATTTGCGTTAGACATCAAAGTGGAATGTATAATATGGCATCAAACTCTTTTTCCTGTTTTAATGTGACACCATAAACTGGAAAAATAACCCTGAAAATTATTGTTGATGTTTAATGTTTGCTGATACTTTTACAGTAGAAGTAAAGCTCTGTCCACCTGCACACAGACATGAAAGTACATTTTGAGTGGGTAGCAGAGAAGCTGTGCATTTTATGACCTATTCATCATGAAACCTTATTGTGTGACTGGGATACATACTGGACTCCTGCAGGCTCTAAGGCAAACTGACAGATTTCAGCACGAATAAGCACATACACAACAGGGGAGTACTACATTAGAATTGAGGGACTTGCCAAAAGATGGATTATAAAGCAGCAAGATTATTCAAAGGAAAATGGTATTGTATAAATAAAGGAAGCAATTCTGCAGTCCAACTGACTCCAACGCTAGAGATGCCAACAGAGTTTCTTGGATTTTGCCAAGGGAGCAGATGCCACTGGCAAAAAAAAAAAAAAATATTGCCTTAACATCTGGTTATTGTTGTTTTCCATCAAAAATGAGAAAGGGACAATGAGTTGTTCTAATATGCATGAGTGAAAAGATCTCAGATTTTTGAGCATTGAAATAACCTTGTGTGAACAGGTGCTGTTTCTAACCTGCTTTCATACATATCCTACACAAATTCTAGGCATTTGATTTTTATTCACACTACAACATAAAGTTCAGCTCAAGCTTCCTCTCCAGGCATGGCTGCTCCTAGGGTTCCTACCTCAGGACTGCTAAGCTCACGTCACAGATCTCTGTTGCTCTAAAGAGCTACTCCCCTCTCCTCCTTGTCCAGACAGGGTAATGAGCCACTTGCCTCAGTCAGTCAGCAGAATCCACTTAATCCTTCCCAAGTAGGATGAACATCTCCTAAGAGGATGGGTGTCTCTGGCACACACTACCAGGCTGTTACACCTCATGAACAGCCTGATTCAGCAGCTATCTCAATGAAGGATCCAGTCCTATGAAGTGTTGAGCCCCTTCCTTACGCCTTAAGAGAAGAGGCTATTTGGTTGAGAAAGGATTAAACATAAATACTGTATTTAAGTGAATGAAAATAAAATAATTGATTTAAGCTTCTCAGGGCAGGGACTGTGCTTTTACCTGTATTTTATTCAGTGCCAAGTGTGCTCTTAGTGTGTAGCAAATACTAAATATTGATAGTCAAATATGTTGCCTTTATCTCTTTTTAATCTTTATTCAAGCACATCAGGTGAAATTCACCCTTGTGCAGAGGGAAAGCCCAAACTCCATTTCAAGATGTGTCTCTGAGACCCTAATGCTGGAGGTGTTATCTTTAACTTGCTAATGTATTTTTAAAAAGGAATTTCTCACTTTATTTTACTGATACAAGGTCCGATTCTCCACTGCTATGCACCTTGTGTGGTCATTTACACCAAGGTGAAATGCTTCCATGCTCTTTTGGTAGTGCTTTATAGCCACTGTAAATGACCACCCGATGTTCAAGGCAGGGGAGAATCAGGCCTGCAGTATATTAACATAATTACTTTTTGGTAGGAACGGGTCACTTGATGGTTCCTACCCTCCCTATCAAAATGAATAAGTACAGCTTGCTCCCCTGTGTTTGCCACACTGAAGTGACAAGTTAAGCTTGGCTTTTAAGCCTGCACATGCAGCTCTTGCACATGACTAGTTATATAATATTGCAGCAGCCCAGCATGGGGAGGCAAGAATTACTAGCAGTGGAATGGAGCAGTGCACTCGGTTTGAACGGTGAACAATTTCAGTCCAGCTTGTGACAACTGAGAGAGAAGTTCTGAGCCAGTGATCACGTACACTACAAGAAAAGTGTACAGGGGAAAAGATGCATCTCTCTGTATATGTAATAAGCAAATGATTTAATTCAACATTTATGACCGATGGAAAAAAATTAAACCACCTATTGGGGCCAGATTCTTGACTCTGCTGCAGACCCTTTGTGCTGCTCCAGTGTTGTAAATGGGATGGACAGTTGGCTTAACTTGAGATGCAGGAATATCCATATGCCTTTGTGACCATCCCACTATTTTGGAAGTATGGTAAGAATGCTGTTGTGCTCTGGTGGTCTCCAGCTAGTGCATCAGGCCTGTGGGCCGACAGTCGGCCAGCCTGGCTGCTCTAAACTATGCTATGAATCGGGTCAGCATAGAACTAGCATGAGGACTAGGGAGAGACACCAGACACAAGAGAGTCTCCTTTCTGGGCCCCCTCCACACAGTTGTCCCCTGCCCAGGTTGAAATTCTATATACTATATGGTAACAATTACTGCAAAGTATGGCTGTGGTTATGAAGGTGCCTATTTCTACTCACCATACCTGCTTCCTTTGAGCCCATTTCTTCTCTGGTATACTGTCTATCTCCTGCAATCCCCATAAATCTATAAGATTGCACAGGGCTGAACGTAGCCCTTTATCTCTTTTAATCATAGTCTTCTTTTAGGGCACTGACAAAACAGAAAAGCAAACTGAATTCTAGCCTTCCTCATGCAGCAGCAACACAATTGCCTGCTAAATTCCAAATATTGACTCTTTATTAATTGCAATGCTGTAAGAAGCAGAACACAGCTTGACTTTCAGAACCCACTAAGAATTCACAGTGCTGGTAGTTAGGGAAACCATCGCTTGACTTGAAACTGAGCACATGGGTTACAGAGGTCGTTGAGAGAGACTAAATATGGAACCTCAACCTTTCACAGTCACGTTTCTGACTATAGCATCATTTTAAGATTCCTAAGCCTAAACTCAACTTTGTTTCTCTATCTTTTAGCCACAGGACTGTAGTGTTCTGTCATTTTGTCCAATTGCCTATAACAGTGCTCCAAGTTAAAACAGGACAATAACTGCTTTTTGTCTTGAGAATTTGAAAATGCTCTCTAAATGTTTTGAATGTTACTGTGATTGGTGTAATGCTATGAAGTGTATCTCAACACTTCTTTGCCCTAGGATGTCCTTGGAAACAAAATATTTAATTTCATTAGGAAGGTGAAAGCCTTCTCATTGATATACAGAGAGAGAGAAAAAAACCACACACACACCCTAGGGAGGGATACAGGCCAGAGGCACGTGTAGCAATGTAGTTTAGAAGGGAGTTGTAGAAAACTGGCTGGTCAAAGACAAAGCAGAGTGGGTACACACTAGTTGCTGAATCCTTAGCAAGGGCTTTGCTCTGTGATGATTATTAGATTGAAATGATAATCGCTTCTTTAGAGCCCCTACCATATCAGTGTAAGTCAATCAGAAACTTTCCTGCACTATAATAAACGCTCACTACATGACAGCTGATGCAATTGATTCTTATTTTCAACTGTTGTCGTGTCAGAATATGTCTAGGAGAGAAATGTTACTATGCAAAGGTTCCTCCACTGAGATCAGTGGAGATGACAAAATGTAATTAAGGGATTGATTCTTCTCCCACTGAAATTAATGCTAAAACTCCCATTCTCATTGTTGGGAACTGGATGGGGCCTTCTGTGTGATTAACCACTGCCTCTAAGCAGTAGCTATCTTTTAAATGTTATTATCTTTGCTATATCAAAAAGCAAACATTGAAATATCAGGAGAAACCAATTTATAGTAAGGGCTCCTCAGCACATACCAAATTTGGACCAAAATCCTGCAAATACTCACACCTGTAACTTTATGCACCTGAGTACTCCCACTGAATTCAGGTGTGTCAAGTTACTCGCATGTGTGAGTGAGAACAGAATGGGGGTTTAACCACTTCAGCAAAACAAAGGTTAATATTTACAGACATGTTAATTTCCAGCATCCCCAAAAAACCTCCTCTCCTCATAAAATAAAGTCTGATTCACCCAATAAATGTTCTGCTTTCCTCAAAAAAACACAGCTAAGATATATTTTGTGTGGAAATTTTATAAAAAGGGGAAAAAACCAAAACCAAAACCAAATAATCTTCTAGGCTGAGATTTTGTATGCCAGAACTCTGTCCAGGGGAAAATTTTGTCATGAAATATTATACCACTAAACTGGAATGGGCATTGATGCCTATATCCAGATTTTGCAATCAGCCTTATCTTTATAACAGACCAAGTCCAAACCCAGGGAAACTGAATACACTGAACTTTGGGATGTTTAAAATCCAGATCTGAATTTTTCAGCTTTAGTCCATCTCTAGTTTTGGGTTAGATTTGCAATCATTGAACACTAATGGAGACACAGAATTTGTCACTAGCATGTGCAGAAGGGATCTGGGGTCATTACTGCAAAGCTTCAGTCCACTCTGCCACAGAATAAACAAGCCATGGAGACAAACGTCTGGATAATATTTATCCAAAACTTATGCTTGCATGTACTGCACAGCAGTCACCATTCCCAAGTGAACATTTACCAGCAGTTTTGAATAGGAAATCACCATAATTCTGCAGATATTGCTGCACGACAACTGGTTGTTGGTGAGAGCTAGTTGATAAGGGCTAGTTTTAATTTAAGTCCGCCCTAGAGAGATTAATATGATTTTATTTTTAATTCTGACAGATTTCTGGTCCTGTTCATATTTTAATTTAAAAAAGATTTTCTACAGCTGAAATGCAACAATGTACTAATTATTCCTCATGTCTCTGCCTGTTGGTTTGCTGAGAGAAGTATATATTCAGTTTATTTAACACAGTTCCTGTCTGAAGTGTTAAAATTCTTACACCTACAACTGGTACTATCCTATAATTCAAGGATAACTGGCGAGATGCCCCATTCTGAGGCAACAGTAGCTCCTGGTTCTACAAACTCTGAGGGTAAAGGCTGAATAATCCCTGATTTTTCAGGCCCTGTTTCACCAGCCCATCCCACTTCAGCAAAGTACTGAAGCATGCACTTAACTTTAGGCATGTGTTTATGTCCCATCCGCTGGGAGCTGGCAGATGCTGAAATGTTTTGCTGAAGATTCTGGCCTGGCACTCAGAATATCTGGGTTCAATTGTTGTCTTCTCCAAAATCTTCCTTTGTGACCCAGGGGTGATAATTTAGGATGAAATCCTGGTCACATTAATGGCAAAACTCCCATTGACTTTGACTTCACTGAAGCCAGGATTTCACTCTTCACCTCAGAAGGACTAGTGAACTGGGAGAAGAGGAAGGAAATTTTACTTGGGTGTTAATAATTGTTTTAAAGTGGGAGAAATTGGTATGACAAACTGATGGAAGTTGCAGACTGGTAGGGGAGGGGAGGAACTAATTCAGGCAGTTATGAGATGTCATTTTCTCATTCTTCAGTTTGATACTTTGAAGAATAGTCTGTCAATTGCCCTTAGTTTTGATTGTCCTCCTAATCATTCAGTATTTATCACATGCCAAACTTCTCTTTGGCTTATGCTGCCAAAAAAATCTACATTAACAAGACACTAGTTGTTTGGTTTCTTTTTTTTTTTTTGGATAGTGCTTATAATGGGAAGAAAAAGGCAGAGGATTTCCTGCAATGCTGCAGCACAGATCTGAGCTGGTGAGCTGAACGTAGGGCTCCTCTGTGATAAGCACTGCACAACAAGGTTGATTAGACCACTTAATTAACTGCTCTTTTACTTGTCATCTTGTACTTCCTTTCAGCTTTCTGTTTCATCTCTCAATCTGTACATTATTGTTTTCTCATTCAAGAAAGCAAGTAAGAAACTTTTCTGACTTTTCAGCACAAACACTGGGTCTTGGCTTCTACTGGAAAACAAGCCCCAGAGTTCTGCTCTAATGAGTTCCTATGCGCTATGAGCACAGATTAATTCTTGGGGCCACATTCTGATACTCTTATAGTAAGAAAGAATACATTCAATCCAGTGGGATTACTCATGAAATAAGAATAAGGGTATCAAAATCTGGGTCTTAGGGTATACCTGTATAATGTCCTGGCTGAGTCATCAACAGCGTGGCTCAAACCTGAGACTTCTGGATGTAAACATGAGCATCTACTCATTGAGCTAAAAGACACTGTTAGTGCAAAAACTGTACCAGCTCATAAACCTCTACATTATCCAGCCACTGGAAAGGGACAGAGTCACTTTTTGTACTAACACAGAGTGATAGGGCCATCCTGCCTAGAGTGCCCTCCTTTGGCAGGTCATGGCACAATGGGTGTGCTGCCTCAGTTTCCCTCCTTCAGAGTCTTCATTAGCTTCACTTCAAGGCTTTCTTGACTCAATAATACCCTCTTTGGTAGCTGGTTTATTATTTTTAAAAAGTATTGCAAAATAGTCCATAACAAAAGTCCCAAATATATAGTCCACTTCTTACCAAAGTGCAAGCAGTCATTAAAACTCAAGACATCTCGTCCCTTGATGCCCCACATACCTGTACCTTCAAGCACAACTGTGCTGTCTGCCAGTCCACTTCAGTCCCTGGGCAGCCGCCCCACCCCTTCCAGTTGAAGTGCAACCTTACTCTTCCCAGCAGAAACCCACACAGCCTCTCTGCTGGGAGCATGAGGAGAATAAGGCAAGTGTCCCTCATTCTCCTTGGCCCTCTCAAAACTCTCCAGTCCTGAAGATGTCAGTAGGTTAGCTCCTCCACTACACCCGCCTTTAGCCCTCTCCAGCTTGTTGCTCTGGATCTCTGGCTTAGAGCCAGCAGGCAGCTACCTCTGCTGCTCTCTGGCCTTCAGCCTTCTCCCAGAAGCCACCTTCTGCTCCCTTTCAGGATTGCTCCAGTCCCCTTGTCTCAGGCAACTCTCATCCACCCTTCCTGATCAAACTAGTCTGCTCTGACTCTCTGGGCCCCCTTTCCCCACCCACCCCCAAGCTCGCTCTCTCCCTGGGCCTTTATAGCCCCTAGATGCTGCCCCTTCCTCTTAACTAGACAAATGGGAGCACCTGTTCTGGCATAGGGGCACTGGACGTACTTCATTTACTGGGACCAGCCACCCTGTGGCATATAGGTTACATGTTCCCCTGTCTGGGAAAGCTGATCCTGAGTTTCTCAGGTTCACAGCAACTCAAATCCCCTTATGAGTCACTGTGTGCTCCTGTAGATGGATCGTTGGCAGTAGGGGTCAAGTTCAGGAGCTCTGGATCTATAAGTTCTGTCCTTTACTACCTGAGCCAAAAGACCCAGCTCTGTTATCTCAAAGGGTTTACAGACTCAGACCTCCATAGTCCAGACACTAGAGAGGGACAGAGCCACACAGTGTAAATTGTAGGTTATATGGTAGAACCTCAGAGTTACAAACACTTGGGGAATGGAGGTTGTTTGTAACTCTGAACAAAATGTTATGCTTGTTCTTTCAAAAGTTGACAGATGAACGTTGACTTAATACAGCTTTGAAACTTTACTATGCAGAAGAAAAATTCTGCTTTTCCTTTATTTTTTTAGTAGCTTATGTTTAACACAGTTCTGTACTGTATTTTTTTTTTTTGGTCTCTGCTGCTGCCTGATTGCATATTTCTGGTTCCAAATGCTGTTGACCAGTCAGTTCATACTCTGGTGTTTGTAACTCTGAGGTTCTACTATACCTGTAAATAATAGGCTTTCAGATCCTACACCAAATATATGACCTTGGTTATGTTCCTACTGAAGTGAGAATGGAATGTGTGTATCTGAGGGTGAAGACTAAGGAATACTAGAAGGGAGCATACATTTAATCATAACATCCCTATGTCTAATAGACTAAAAAGGAAATGACTGATTCTAATACACTAAGCAGATATTTCATTGTTGATCATTCATAAATAGAACAGTGTTTCTTTGAAAGGAATTTATAATCCTACAGGCAGTTAAGCCTCCAGGGCAGATTGGCAGAGGCCCTGGTGGTTTTTCGCCTTCCTCTGCAGCGTGGGTCACGGGTCACTTGCTGGAGGATTCTCTGCACCTTGAAGTCTTTAAACCACGATTTGAGGAATACAATAGCTCAGACATATGTTAGGGGTTTGTTACAGGAGTGGATGGGTGAGATTCTATGGCCTGTGTTGTGCAGGAGGTCAGACTAGACAATCATAATGGTCCCTTCTGACCTTAAAGTCTATGAGTCTAAAGAAAAGGCATGACTCTTGTTCTTTTTTGATGCTGATACTAGAAAGTGTATCCAATATTCAGATATCACTAAAAAAAGTTATATTAGGTGAAGAAAACCACTGAATTAATTAGCAGGTTGACTTCAGTTACAAATTACTTCTAAACTACTGCTTTACACTTCAAAGCAATCTTTTATTCTTAGCCACTGGCACCGAAGGCCTTGATGCTGCATTTGTGTTTGTGTGGGCAGATTGCGGCACTCATGCAGAAGCCCCATTGATTTCATTGAAACCCATTGTGGCTGCCATGGTCCATCTATATGGATCTGATTGTAGGATCTGTGCCTACATTAGAAATCTACAGGATAGATTGATTTTTAATTGATGCAGTACAAAATACTAGTGCTTACAGCAATAGGCCCATTAAGACTCTTGAAATTCACTTCACTGGGAGAGTGCTTATACAGCTGAGGGAAGAATAGTGGTAGCAGCTAAACAACCTAAATCTAAAAGCCCACAAATAAAGTGCATATTACCGGCCAACAACAATGTATTTTCCTGTGACATTTAAACCCCAAACAAAATGTAATTTCTTGGTTGTGAAAGTCACTACTCACCTCATAATGCCCAAATAAACAGACTTTGTATGGGGAATTCAGTGGACTTTGGGGGAGATTACATTCACGAGTCTTCTCACCTGCAGGCAGGGTAGCTAGCACACAGCACAGTGGCCATTCTAGCTTATATAGACTGCAATAGCCACAGTCTTGCTCATCCAAGATTCCTAGCCACAGCTACCCCCCTCCCCACAGTTTCCTCTGTACATTGCTGTTCTGAGGCACCATGAAACTCTCCTGCTGCAGTGCACTGCGGGTGTGGAGGTGGCTTGCATGGCTCTCTCTCTCTCTCTCTCTCTCTCTCACACCTCCTCTACCATGAGGTTCAGTGCAGAGGGCTTTGTGTTTCAGAGACTTTCACCCTTTTTGCACAGCTGATTGGACTCTAACTGAAAGTTTTTTCTGGATTACAAGAAAATAGTTACCGATAGCTCATTGTTCAACTCCTCATCTCAGCTGTTCTTTCCACCAGTTGCAATATAATTGGATTTCAATTATCAATAGCATTCTAGTATTACATACAGCCCAGAATTTCTAGAAACACAGCTCCAGACTTCTTCATTCTAGAAGAAGAAGAAGAGTTATCTTCTCTCCTTGGATTTAATTGATACCGGGATTAGTATTTCTTCTTGAAGAACCCCTGATCTGTTTTAAAACGATCAACATTTAAATATTGATGCTTAATGTTAGAATCAGGAATTTCATTTTTTTCAGACTATTGGACTGATTCACCCTCTCACTCATATATATTGCAAATACACAAATTTCAAAATGAACCTTATGTGCTAATTCAGTGCTAGTCTTTCTTAATTTGCCAATGTTTTTTCCCAGGTAAACACTTCCATCATTCAGCAGAGACACTTTAAATTACAATGAAAATAAAAGAAACAATATAATAAAGTTCAAATGTGTGTTCTCTACATGCTTAAACAATAATGTTACTTTAGAAGCAGTTTACTTATATGTGGAAGGAGCTAAACATTTACTATATTCCTTTTATAAAGTATGTTTACAAAATTTCAAATACATGGAGAAAAATGATTGCACATGTGGAAATGCTAAACATCTAAAAAATGATAGTGAAGACCCAATGACTGTCCCACAAACCTCCTGAATTCCTTAATTTATTTAAAGTAAGGACCTTAAATAAAGCTTCCCTTTCTGAAGCATTTATATAAGCCTCTAGTGGGGACATGTTATGACAATGCATGTGGTATTCTATTTCTCTTATGTAATTTTGGAGAGTGAACATGTCTTACCTTCAAAATGTTTTGTTTCGTAAAGTGAATATAAAACACACTAAAATAATAATGTAACAAAATACACTTGACTACCAATTAAATATTTACTGGAGTAAAAGTATATGTGTCTTTGTAAGTTTATGTTGATTTCACTGAAAATATACTCACAGAAATTATGCAAGAATTCTTCTTCTGATTAAAAGGTAGAATTTTGGGCTTTGCTATTAATATATTTATTTCAATGATCTTTCTTTTCTTCTTATATTGCTTTATATGTGGTAAAATTAGTTTGTCAGACTGCCATGTTAGAATGTTGGCTTGTGTAATAAAATTAAGAATCTAAAATCTTCTAAGTGATCTTTTTAGATGTACTCTAAATACCTTTCTTTTTAAAATGCTTTTCATGTTTTTGCCTGAAGATGAAACAATATTTGTAGGATTGTCAGAATTCAATTTATATTTTTTAATAATTTCAGTGGATAATATCGGTGTTTATTTTAAAGCATTTTTGATTGCTTTCAATTTAAATTTTCACAGTTGCACAAAAGTATAAGTTATGTATTTTTAATTTTTAATCCATTTTAAATTTTTCATAATTGCAGGAAATTATGGGAGGTCAGACAGTGGGGAAAGGGGTACAGACAATAATTATTTAATGACAGTAGACATGGAGTTTCAAAAAGATACAAAGCTTTGTAACTGTTAAAACACAAATTGTCAACATCAAATCAAAATATACAAAGTAAATATCCTTAAATCAAACTCTAATAAGTTCTCAAGCAGTATTTTTCTTATTTTGCCTATCTGTAAATTTTTATTATTACTTATTGATATATTGGTTTGTGTATACAGTGAAATTGATGTTTAACAACGGGAAAAAATGGTCAGTTTTCATAATGGAGAGAGGTAAATAGTGGTGTCCCCCAGAGGTCTGTAGTGGGACCAGTCCTATTCAATGTATTCATAAATTATATGGAAAACTGTAAACAGTGAGGTTGCAAAATTTGCAGATGATACAGAACTACTCAAGATAGTTAAGTCCAAAGCAGACTGTGAAGAGTTACAAAGGGATCTCACAGAACTGGGTGACTGGGCAACAAAATGGCAGGTGAAATTCAATGTTGATAAATGCAAAGTAAAATCACATTGGAAAACATAATCCCAACTATACATATTAAAAGGATGGGGTCTAGAAAGAGATTTTGGAGTCATTGTGGATAGGTCTCTGAAAACATCCTCTCAGTGTGCAGTGGCAGTCAAAAAACTAACAGAATGTTGGGAATTATTAGGAAAGGGATAGATAATAAGACAGAAAATATCATACTGCCTCTATATAAATCCATGGTATGCCCACATCTTGAATACGGCATGCAGATCTGGTCACCCCATCTCAAAAAAGATATATTGGAATTGGAAAAGAAAAGGGCAACAAAAATGATTAGGGGTATGGAACAGCTTCTGTATGAGGAAAGATTAATAAAACTGAGACTCTTCTGCTTGGAAAAGAGACGACTAAGGGGGGATATGCTAGAGAGCTATAAAATCATGACTGGTGTGGAGAAAGTAAATAAGGAAGTGTTATTTACTCCTTCTCATAACACAGCCACCAAATGAAAGTAACAGGCAGCAGGTTTAAAACAAACCAAAGGAAGCATTTCTTACACAACACACAGTCAGCCTGTGGCACTCTTTGGCAGAGGATGTTGTGAAGACCAAAACTATAACAGGGTTCAAAAAAGAACTAGATAAGTTCATGGAGGATAAGTCCAACAGCCAGGATAGGCAGGGATGCAAAACCAAGCTCTGAAGCATTCCTAGCCTCTGTTTGCCAGAAGCTGGGAATGGGCAACAGGAGACTGATCACTTGATGACTACCTGTTCTGTTCATTCCTTCTGAAGCACCTGGCATTCGCTGCTGTCGGGAGAGAGGATAATGGGCTAGAGGGACCATTGATCTGACCCAGTATGGCCATTCTTATGTTCTTAACATTTACTGATAAAAAATCTAATCCTTCCAAGAATATTTGCAGCTGTTTTATCTTTCTTTAATTTACATGCTCTCTATCATGTATTGGAGTTGCAAATACTCAGTCCCTTCCAGATTTAGGTCACTTGCTTGCTCCACCTGTCAAGAACTGGTGTTTTGGCAACTTTAAATCAGACAGTTGAAGAGATTATATCTAGATTTACAGGCTGTGAGCCTTCATAAACAACCGCATTGGTGCACCCTTGGCACAGAGTCCCACTGACTTCAGTAGGGTTCCATAGGGACATATACCCATATGTATGCCCATCCCTTCAGTTGTCTTTGCAAGAACAGGGCAAGATTATAATCAGTTTGAAACAGGTAATTTATTGCAAAGTGAGCTGTGTGAATGAACTGCTTAATTACATAGATAAAGTATGCCCTCAAGAGTGGAGGTATCTGGATGCTGAATCTGTAATTCTACATATAAAACTATAATATCTACAGTTTATTGCCTCACAGGACTATGGAAAGATTAAACAAATCTTGTTTGCCTAATGGAAAAAAGAACACATGGACACAGTGAACAGCACAAAGGTGATTAATCCAAGTATATTGTCCCTGAATGAAGAGTATTCATTTTGCTGTATTTTTTTCTAGAGTATATTTCTTAATGCTAAGTAATAATTATCTATATATACTAGTAGTTCCGTAAGCTTTTTATTAACATGTCTAGAACTGTGCAAATAATATACAACTGACTAGTATATTTGAAGAAGATACCCGGGTTGCTGTTGGTGAACTGTCAATAAGCATAATGAATAATTGACTTTTATTTATTACTTGAAATTATTTGCCAGCTACTGATAATAATTATTGATCAGGAGCTGATTTGCAAGCACTTCATTGTAACTATTTGATATTCAAAATTCAAGCTGTGTCATTGGTCATGTAGATCACATGGTATGCTTCGGCTCCCTTATTGGTTGTTGTAGCTCTGAGAAATAATTTCCCAAAATGAATGTTTATGGAAGTAAATTTAAAATTCACTTTTCTGCGAATTCTCCCTCAATGTTCACTTAAAATATGCTGTTTCTGTGACTGTTCCTTCCAGTAAACTTACTAGCACTGCCAGAACATTCCTAGGAGGCGACTGCAAAAGGGTCATTGGACCTCAGCGGAGGCAAATTCATTTAAGACGTTTGAATGAGTATTTGCAGGATTTTTACAGTATTCGCTCATCTGGAACCTTCAGGCTTCTTTAGGTGTTTTTTAGCACTGGACAAAGGACTTGTGCAACTTCTAAAAAACATCGCTTTAGTATTGTCTTTGCAAAACTACAATGATCAGAGACCAGCAAAACGTTAATAGGCAGTTTATCTGCACTTTGCTATTTTAGCTTGAAAACAATCACAGGTGGAGTTTAGGGAATCATTTACTTTTGTGTTCGTCTGTTTCTAACAATCCACGGGCCTGATCCAAAGGCACTGAAGTCAGTGATAGTCTTTGCACTGACCGGGGTCAGAGTCCAATTGCCTTCTTCCCATCTTTAGGGGTAAGGAAAGAAAGTTTTGTCGTGCTCAATGTAATTTTATTTCAGCCTCTTTTCAGGAGCCAGTGCACCGACTGACCTCTCTCTCTCGCTCGCTCGCTCTCTCTGATTAGCTGAGTTCCACATTTATTTCCGAGCAGTCATTGAGACAGTGATTAGCATTAAAACTGTCTCTCTTCCACTTATCTCGCTTACTAGACCCAGCACAGAGGCCTGTATTTATAGCCCTGACCTAGGTGCTGAAACAGCTTCTCGGCTGCTGTTCTGGGTCCTGAAAAGTTGGAGAGAGAAACCAACGCGCATGAAGTGACTGACTGACTGATTTGCAAGCATAGACACCATTTAAACCAGGAAAGTCTCTCTTAGCTGCCGGACCCGTGACCTTTTCTAGCTACTGAAACAGTTTCAGTTCAGCTGTGCTCTCGACTCCCAAGAGCTACTCTGATGCACCTCTAGGAGTGAAATGGATGATTTCCAGGCTGTGCAATCCCAGGTAATGCTACGAATAACAACAGGTGTCTCCCAGTTTTCCCTGAACATGGAAATCTGTTTGTTAACAGAGCGATCGAGGGATCGCCACAGCGGACCTCTCTAGGGCAGACATATGGAGCTAGTCTTCACTCAAGCGTCGTGTCCCCGCTCCCCACCTCTGAAACGTGTTTCCTGGTACCAGGGTCTCTAATCCCGGGCCGCTGATCTTGTGGCTGTGTTTTCAGCGGCAGCAAATGGCATGCAAGCTCGGAGCTTTGCCGACAGTCCCAGCGAGTGTAGTTGCGAGCCAGCTGTGGCAGGCATGACAGGCATCTGCAGTATTTCCCCCCTGAGCCCAGGAAAGTTTTGTCCCGCAATTTCTGCGAGACTGGAGCCGATTTCCCCGCTCCCTCCAGGTCGCCATGGTGATACCCTGCTCCCTCTCCCCCGGATCAAGACGAAACGGGCATCGCTGCGTTAGCAGAGCCCGGCTCGCAGCTGTTCCTCGTCTGCAGCCAGCTCCCCCTGCGGCTCCGCGCTCACCGCCCGGCCGGCAGACTCCGGAAGGCAACAGTACCCCTGCCTACGTCACAATGCCACTCGGACTTTCTCCCCAGGCTGCCATCGCCCCGGCCCCGCGCTTCCGCGGGTTGCTGCGGCGGGGTGCCGCTACCCCAAGGCACAGCCCGGGCAGCGAGAGACGCGCCTTTGCACCCAGCCAGGGGGCTGGGAACGTGGAGCTCCGTGGCCCTTGCCGCGAGACAACGGATTCGATCGTCCCCGACACGCTCAGCTCAGCTCAGCTCTGTAGCCCCGAGCCATCCCGGGCACATCTAGCGAAGGAAAGTACGAGCAAACGTGGAACTCAGTGCCACGCACAAGTCGCCTCTTCCCTGAGCAGCGATCTGGCTGAAATGGCACCAGCTTCCAGGGATCTCCACGCTGCATGGCGTTTACTGCTTAATTATCACACCACACCTAGGGCTGTATCTCACCAAAACCCCTACGGGGGGGGGGGGTGTCTCTCTCCGGAAAGCAGAAGCCCGAGCTTCACATGACTAGGATACTTGATTTCCTTAACTGCCAAAAAAAAAAAAAAAAAACCAAAACCAAAAAAACCCCCAAAACCATTGCATGCAACGTCTGACAGTTGGCGCCCCCAGCTTTAGAAAGAGAGGAGGACCCGATCTTTAAAACCACAATTTGCTGGATCTTTCTGAATCCAGTGTTTTTTCCCGTCCCTGCGAGTTTCCAGTTGCTAATGAAAGGCATATGAAATTGATCTCCCTTCTGTTATGTAACTGCCTTCTCCCCGGTCTTTCTGTACTTGGGGGTGACATTTCTCCCAGAGTAGGGAGTTCAGGGACAAAAGAAAAAGGCAAGAATTGGATTTCTTGTGGGAATGGACAACAGCTGGTTTCCCATTAGCAACTCCACCGTCTTACCTGTTTGGGGCACGTTGTTTTCATTCGATCATGATTTTCTTTGTGGAATGGAGCAGGATGCTGCTGGCTGATGGTTCACTCAATGATGGGTTAAACAATAAGATGATGATGCTCAGTTTTACCTCGACCCTAAGCTGCTCTCTCGCGCCTCCATCCTCCCCTCTGCTCGCCCACCTCTTGATCCAGCTTGGCTTCCCCACATACACAGCCAGGTGCAGTATTCAAGTCCAATACGCTCTGTGTTGCTAGGACAGAGTTAAATGAGACCTGGAGGAGATCAGACAGCAGGGGGTGGGGAGGGGGTGGGTGGGGAAGACCCGGGCGGAATAAAAAAGCACAGGCAGAGAGAAAAGTGTTGGACAACGCAGGGAAACGTCATGAAATCCGCAGATTCAATGAATTCTACTCAATTTCAGGCGAGTGGCTGCTGTGCTCTCCAGTCAGAAGCTGTAACAAACAAGGCGGAGGAAATGAAACTGTGCACAGTGCCATCTGCTGGAGCAATGCTGCAGCACAAAGCAGGCGGGAGTAGGGGCGTGGGTGGGTTTTACCGGTTGCTTGCTTTGTTTCTTTCTTTCTTTCCTACCTTCTGACAGAGCAGGGAGACTAATGGAAAGTTTACGATCTGTATAGAGCTTTGCAAAGCCAGCCTGGTCGCTTTCCTGCAGTATTTCTCATTGGGAGAGAAGGAAACTAGTGTTCACCCTGGACATGGACAGGGAGGACTGGCCTGGGATTCTTTTTATTTGCAGCTGAACTTGAGAAGGGCTGAGGTGGTGGTGGGAGGGGGAGAGATCATTTTGATTGCTTTACTTTGGCCTAAGGAAATGGAAATATACAAAATAGGAAAAGGGAAGGAAGAAGGAGGAAATAGCATTAATCAGCCTTTCAGGCTTGCGAATGAGCCCCAGGGAGCTAAGAGGGACCCCCTTGACTCTCAACAAGGTTAGGAGCAGAGTGGCAGTGGCAGAAGTGGGGCAGAGATGAGACCCAGCAGTGGCATCATTAGGCTTTCAACATGATTGTCATCAGAATCTGGTTTCCCCAGTTTTGACTGGCATTTCCCCCTCTCTTCATCTCAACCCTGCTCCCTCAGTCCCTCCACAGCATCCTCGCTCTCCTGGCCCTCATGTACCTACTAACCCCCCCTCCCCACTTTTCATCTCCTTATCTCCCCTTCCCCTCCTCTCCTCCTCAATAATGCCCTCTTTCCCCCTTTTCCTGTTTCTGTAATCCTATAAACGAATCCTTCCCCATGTTACATATAAAGAAAAAAAAACAGCAACAGATTACCTATAAAGAAATCCAACAAAGTGGAACCAACGCAATATTTTCCAGTCATAACTCTGACCACTCTGCTTGTATAGTTCATCCTTTCCCCTCCATCTTTTCATTTGTCATGTGTACATAGACAGAGATAGGGACTGTCTCTTACTCTGTCTGTTCAGTGCCTGGCTGCCTGGCAGAATGGGCCCCCTAGGTGCTACTATAATATAGATAATAATCCTTGATACAATAATTCAAGAGAAGGAGGAAGGGCTGCTGACTGCTTTTTCTGAAAGTCTGATCAGTTTTCCAGCGTGTTCTTGTAAGGTTAGTTTCAGCCCCCACCATCAGCTCCAAAGTTCACACCTGCTCAGTAATAATAGATCAGCAATTACCCTTCTTTTTTATGCTTCTGAAATGACAGGAACCTTTAAAAGAGTCACTTTATTTTGTAAAATCTCTTCAGTCTCTTCATCTGCAAACCCTTCCTATATTTTCCTAATGCACTGTCTGAGATTTGTTTCTCACAAGAATTCATGTTGAAATGTATTACATCATGCTAGCTGTGTAAATGACTATGTTCTAGTTTCTTTAAAATTTTCAGTAAAAGGAACCCTTCAGTGATTGTTGAAAGTAGTAATATAAGGCGTCATCCTTCAAGGAGATTCATGGGAGCACTCCTTGTATCACCCAGTAACCACCCACTTTCACATCCCTTCCAGTGTGCTAGACTAGAAGATTACCTAATGGAGTTGCAGCTACTCCACATGCTGAACCAGACTGCTGACCCTTAACTCATCCCCCGTGCTTGCATCCTAGATGGAGCTACTATAAGGTGGGTGCATAACTGGTTGGAAAACCATTCCCAGAGAGTAGTTACCAGTGGTTCACAATCAAGCTGGAAGGGCATATTGAGTGGGGTCCCACACGGATTGGTCCTGGGTCTGGTTCTGTTCAACTGGTAGATAATGGCATAGAGATTTGTGGATGATACCAAGCTGGGAGGGGTTTCAAGTGCTTTGGAGGATAGGATTACAATTCAAAAAGTATATACAAAGTTTTTGCAAGGAGGAGGGAGAAAAATTGTTCCCTTTAACATCTGAGGCTAGGAGAAGAAGCAATGGGCTTAAATTGCAGCAAGGGTGGTTTAGGTTGGACATCAGCATGGATTCACCAAGGGCGAGTCATGCCTGACTAATCTAATTGCCTTCTATAATGAGAGAACTGGCTCTGTGGATGAGGGGAAAGCAGTGGACGTGTTATTCCTTGACTTTAGCAAAGCTTTTGACACGATCTCTCACAGTATTCTTGCCAGCAAGTTAAAGAAGTATGGGCTGGATGAATGGACTATAAGGTGAATAGAAAGCTGGCTAAATTGTCGGGCTCAATGGGTAGTGATCAATGGCTCCATGTCTAGCTGGCAGCCAGTATCAAGTGGAGTGCCCCAAGGGTCGGTCCTTGGGCCAGTTTTGTTCAATACCTTCATTAATGGTCTGGAGGATGGCGTGGATTGCACCCTCAGCAAGTTTGCAGATGACACTAAACTGGGAGGAGAGGTAGATATGCTGGAGGGTAGGGATAGGATATAGAGGGCCCTAGACAAATTGGAGGATTGGGCCTGCTTTGAGCAGGGGGTTGGACTAGATGACCTCCTGAGGTCCCTTCCAACCCTGATATTATATGATTCTATGATTAGGAAAAACTTCCTAACTGTCAGAGTGGCTAAGCCCTGGAATAAATTGCCTAGGGAGGTTGTGGAATCTCTGTCATTGGAGATTTTTAAGAGCAGGTTAGACAAACACCTGTCAGGGATGGTCTAGGTAATATTTACATAAGAATGGCCATAATGGGTCACACCAAAGGTCCATCCAGCCTAGTATCCTGTCTACTGACAGTGGCCAAATCCAGGTGCCCCAGAGGGAGTGAACCTAACAGGGAATGATCAAATGATCTCTCTCCTGCCATCCATCTCCACCCTCTGACAAACAGAGGCTAGGGACAAAATTCCTTACCCATCCTGGCTAATAGCCATTAATGGACTTAACCTCCATGAATTTATCCAGTTCTCTTTTAAACCCTGTTATAGTCCTAGCCTTCACAACCTCCCCAGGCAAGGAGTTCCAGAGGTTGACAGTGCACTGTGTGAAGAACTTCCTTTTATTTGTTTTAAACCTGCTGCCCATTAATTTCATTTGGTGGCCCCTAATTCTTATATTATGGGAACAAGTAAATAACTTTTCCTTATTCACTTTCTCCACATCACTCATGATTTTGTATACCTCTATCATATCCCCCCTCAATCTCCTCTTTTCCAAGCTGAAAAGTCTTAGCCTCTTTAATCTCTCCTCATATGGGACATGTTCCAAACCCCTAATAATTTTAGTTGCACTTTTCTTAACCTTTTCTAATGCCACTATATCTTTTTTGAGATGAGGGGACCACTTCATCCTGCCTTGAGTGCAGGGGACTGGACTAGATGACCTCTCAAGGTCCCTTCCAGTCCTATGATTCTATCTACCAGAATAGCAGGAAAAGTGGACATGGTTCAAATTTGAGAGGAGATGTGTCAGGACTCATCCTCTCTTACTCTGTATGCTGGACACCCAAAGTGCTGCATGAGAAGACCTTTTATGTTTATTAATTGTTAAATATTTTATGAGTAGCAGCATATGGATGGTTACATTAAATAGCTTGGAACCACAATAAAGCCAAGCAATATGCTTAGTGATAAAATGAATGGTCCTTTATTCCTTCAGAATGGTGCTTTCTCTCTTGAGGCAACTAAACTAAAATGTCTCTTTAACAGGTGTACGATAATCATTTTATACTTAGCCTGCCTTACCTCCTCCATCTATTTCATGAAGCCAGTTATGTGAATTTAGCTGCAGAACCACACAGAGCCTGTTAATGCTAGTGCTCGCACACACAGAAGTCAGTGTTTAGGGCTATATGTTCCAAAGATCACAGGCTAATGCCTGACTAGCATATTGCTGAGGCAGCTCTCCCTTTGTAATCCAACATCGTAGTTGAGGTCTGATGGGACATCTGATCTGGCAGTCTCTAACTTTGTAGTAGTTGGGGCAGGTGGTCTCAGTCAAGAGGCCTCAACTCTGGGACTCACTTTCCCTTTGGCTTACAGCCCGTGAATTTGCTTGACGTACAGGACTCAGGCTTTTCCTGAAGGTATGGTTTATGGGAAATGTTGAGGTTTATTTCTGGTTGGGAAGTTTATTACTATTAGTTGACGTGCCAGTACATTGAATTATATATGTGGTTTTGAGGTTTTTCATACGTATGACTAGTGATTGCTAGTGTATTTTTACAAATGGGGGAAAAATGCGGAAAACATTTCTACAGTTCCTGTTTCTTTTTTGCAGACATTATTTGCACCCACATTTTTTATCTGCAAAAACAAATCTCAGGCATATAGCTGAGTTTATAACTACCCAATTTGTGCCTCCAGTCAGGTAGCTAGAGATCCACCTATGCAGATAGGCATCCACGAAAGAATTGCACTTGTTTATGAAAAATGTAGGTGTAGGTTGTTCCTGTAAAAAACAGGGAGCAATCCTTCTAAATTTGGTCCCGAATGATTCAGACCTACTGCTGAAGCCAACCAAAATAAATTTTGATTTTTCAAATGATATAGCTAGTAGTTCGGGGGGAACTGAGGCCAGAACTTCCCTCTCACAGCCTGATCCTGCAAATGCATGTGAGCAACTTTACTGATCTCAAAAGGATTACTTACATGCATAAAGTTACTCACATATATATGTAAGTGTTTGCAGGGTCAGCCGCTAGATACCTAGTGCCACCTACCCTTCATCTACACTGTACTGTGCAATATAATGAACTAGTCATGCAATATGGTATATATGGATTGACTTGATCTCTAGAAAATCCCTGTAAGTGCAATTCATACATGGGAAACAGCTTTGCATGTTTAAAGTCTGCTTATCTGAGCCAGTGTTCATTTACCTTAAAAACATATCAGGGTCCAGACACCTTGGGGAAGACCGGAGGGTCTGAGTCCAAAGAATAAGCAACTGAATCAACTTATTGTATACAATATTACTGTATTATAAAAGTGCACCAAGAAAGGTCTTTTATGAAAGCTGGTGACACACTGGTGATTAATACCACTGTGCAATGTATGTGTTTACACTGTATGAGGAATTATGAATACTCACTGATAGTATGCTTTAAAGTCTGTGACCAATCAAAGGGAGAAACAGGTTTTGTCCCAGACAGGAGGGAAGGAAGTTATCTACCGATCTCCAGTGTAAATTAAGCATTATGGAATCAAAACAACAGAAGCCCCTTTACATATGAATCAGCAGGGGGTTGGGAAGTCAACAAGAAGGAAAGGATAATAGGAAGCTGTCATAAATATAAAGGGAAGGGTAAACCCCTTTAAAATCCCTCCTGGCCAGAGGAAAAATCCTCTCACCTGTAAAGGGTTAAGAAGCTAAAGGTAACCTCGCTGGCACCTGACCAAAATGACCAATGAGGAATCATAGAATCATAGAATATCAGGGTTGGAAGGGACCTCAGGAGGTCATCTAGTCCAACCCCCTGCTCAAAGCAGGAACAATCCCCAATTAAATCATCCCAGCCAGGGCTTTGTCAAGCCTGACCTTAAAAACTTCTAAGGAAGGAGATTCTACCACCTCCCTAGGTAACGCATTCCAGTGTTTCACCACCCTCCTAGTGAAAAAGTTTTTCCTAATATCCAACCTAAACCTCCCCCACTGCAACTTGAGACCATTTACTTTCAAGATACAAGGAGACAAGATACTTTCAAAAGCTGGGAGGAGGGAGAGAAACAAAGGGTCTGTGGCTGTTGGTACGCTGCTTTTGCCGGGGATAGAACAGGAATGGAGTCTTAGAACTTTTAGTAAGTAATCTAGCTAGGTATGTGTTAGATTATGATTTCTTTAAATGGCTGAGAAAAGAACTGTGCTGAATAGAATGACTATTTCTGTCTGTGTGTCTTTTTTGTAACTTAAGGTTTTGCCTAGAGGGATTCTCTATGTTTTGAATCTAATTACCCTGTAAGGTATCTACCATCCTGATTTTACAGAGGTGATTCCTTTACTTCTATTTACTTCTATTTCTATTAAAAGTCTTCTTGTAAGAAAACTGGATGCTTTTTCATTGTTCTCAGATCCAAGGGTTTGGGTCTGTGGTCACCTATGCAAATTGGTGAGGATTTTTACCAAACCTTTCTCAGGAAGTGGGGTGCAAGGGTTGGGAGGATTTTGGGGGGAAAGACGTGTCCAAACTACGTTTCCCAGTAAACCCAGTTAGAGTTTGGTGGTGGCAGTGGATATTCCAAGGACAAAGGATAAAATTAATTTGTACCTTGGGGAAGTTTTAACCTAATCTGGTAAAAGTAAGCTTAGGAGGTTTTCATGCAGGTCCCCACATCTGTACCCTAGAGTTCAGAATGTGGGAGGAACCTTGACAGAAGCCTTCCTGCCTCTTATAAAAGGGTCAATGAACTTCAGGAGATATAAACAGAAACAGAGAGCCATTTTGGTATCCTTCCTCTGAGGAGACAAAGAAAATGAGTGCTTTGGGTTCTGGGTTGGACCCTAGCTAAAGGCCAGCCATGCTGGAAGAATGACTGCTGAGAAAACTACTTTGAACAAAAGACTCTAGCTTGTTAAGTTAGACTAGAGTCTTAGAAACGTATTTTTATTTTTGTTTGTAACCATTCCTATCCCTATTCCTTCTACTTGGTATCACTTAAATCAATGTTCTTTTGTTAGTAAACTTGTTTTACTTTTACGGTTCTGGGTATTGAAGTGCAAGGTGTGTTAGCCCCAGTTAAGCTTTTTGGGCAGAGGGCTGTCTTTCATTGTATCTGTGCATTGCTGGGCCCTGTTCTCTGTTAGGCCCCAGGCCCCGCAATAAACATGATGGTTAAAAATGGGGAAGCATTAGAAAAACTATTGAGCTGTATAGAATATCATACCAACTACTTATGTAAAGCTGTTCTGCATCCTTAGCAAAGGTGTGGCATCACACCTGCAATTTTTGCGCATAAAGCGAGGCAAAATCCCTACTTGTTTTTCCAAATTTCCCGAATAGATCTGCTAACAATCTTCTCATCTGCTACTGTACTTTGTTAGCTGGACAGCAGATCTTTTCTGGACTTTGCTTTCTTTTTTTGTAAACTCCAGCACATGCACTAATCATATGCAAAAACATTTCCACATGCCACTTTAATTAGTCCAGACTTGTTTTATTTTAATCCCCTTCTATTCCTTTTCTATGTAATTATGACAGCTCTTTTTAAATCACCAGTGACTTCCTTCAGCTGCTTGGCTTGGATTTCTTAATCAATAATGAATTTTAATTAGCAACTTGTAAGTTATTGTTCTGGGAGATGGGTTTCATGGTCGATTTATGGTTTCTCTCCTTTATATCACAGAGAAGTATAACACTACTTCTCTTTTACTGCATCCAATCAGCCCCCACCCCACATCTCCTGGTTTTCCTGATATTTGGCTGCTGTTCTGTAAAAGGCAGCAGTAAACTCTGCTGCTTTGTTATGCGATGCTATTTTACAATGTATGATAATGTTGTTATGTGTCTCATCCTGTTTCCCCTAATTTACAGCCTCATTTATCTACATGGGAGAAAGAAAATAGCTAGACAATCAGAATTCCAGTGCACATCCTATTGTTATATTTCCTAGGCAAATGTAAGGTATTAAAGAGATTATACCTCACTCTGGTAACAAAAGTTGTATCAAAACAATTGATTTCTGTGTCATTAACTCCAGTTCTGCCATCAGATCCAGTGGGTGGACTCCTGTGTCCATGTGAAGCTCCTCTGAAATCAGTGAACCTCCACACAGGTGCAAGGATTCTCCTGTATAGATCATATAAAAGGATTGGGGTCAGTATTTCTAATGAGTACATAATTGTGCAATGTTGCGGTTCAAATACAAGACAGAACAAGGCTTTAAGCAAGCAAGCAGGCTGGTCTGCCGACGGCTGGTCTGCCTGTCAGCTTTTCACCCTCTCTTTTATTTCTCTCTCTCCCCCCGCGCATTACATACTCCAACAGATAAAAGGAATACACTGGCTTTGTATAATATCCTTATTTACCAATATCTATCTACCGCATTCCTTGCTCTCGGGCCCTGAGCCCAGTCCTGGGAGGCTTCCCACGGTTCATGTCATCTGGGCGAGATTCCAAGGTTCATGCCCTTGAGAGGAGCCATGTGTGCACTGCTCCTACACAACACTCCGGGTGTGCCCTGAATGTTGCCAAGTGCATGAACCTTGCATGAATGCTACAGTGCAAACTAGCCAATCAGTATGCATGCAACACCTATTGACATTAGTGGAAGTTCTATGTATGGCATAGGGTAGGAAATCACCATTAGAGTATTGTCATTTCAATTCTAAGGCTGTTTTTTACGCTCCTCCCCAGATGTTGTACTTATGCAGGGAGCTGAAACTGAAAGCCAAAAAAGTCCTAGAAAACATGGTTAATTAGGAGGAGAGTGCAAAATTTGCTTTGCAAAATGATAAGTATAAAATGGTCAATTTAGTTCACAAAGAGATGGTTGTAAAACACTGCCAGTAGACATCAGGTAATGAACAGCAGCTAAAATGCAGCAATTATATACTTATCAAAATGTATAAAGAAGCTTATACAATATACCTTTCAACCTATCCCTATTTCTTAAAACGTACACTTTCGAATGTTGGATTATTTATGTATTGGTAAGGCTCCAAATGTATAACAAGTACCTTGAGCCATTTGTTTGTATAAAATAATACAATTCTGAAATAGAATGTATATTGGGCTGAATCAGCATGTGGAGTGAACTACCCTTTCACACTAAAAGGAACATTGGTGGATGGGTTGGGTTGGATTGGATTGAGAAGCTTATATTGCCACTACCTTTGCTGTACCTGTTCTGGGGAGGGAGGATTTGGCATCCAGTGTGGTAGTCTGGCTCCTTTCACAGGCCCTAGGTTCAGTTAGGGCCAGATCCTGATACTCTTAATTGTGTTGAATAGTACCTTACTCCACAAGTGGCTCCAGTGAACTCACATGAGGCGCTACTGAGTGTAATGGTATCAGAATGCGACCCTATAAAAGGAATTCTATGAATGGGGAAAGAAATAAAGAAGCCTTTGCAACAGTTTTAAAGCCAGTAGGATATCAGATAAAAGAAAACTGCCCATAAGTTACTATGAATAGATTTTTGTTATTTGACATGAAAGATTAAGTAGGTGAGGTAATATCTTTTATTGGACCAACTTCTGTTGGGGGAAGAAGCAAGCTTGTGAGCGTCAGAGCTCTTCTCCAGGTCTGGAGAGGGAAACCAGACTGTTCAAGCTAAATACCAGGTGCGACAGATTGTTAAACATAAGGTGTTTATATATTGTAGGAGATCCTATAAAATGAAGCGGGTAATTAACATCTCTGCAGTTGTAGGACAATGGAGGGTTAGTAGGTAGCAGTGTGTGTCACAAGTTGTCATGGGCCGTAAAACCACTTCATTTTAACTGATCTTCTGTAACATGTGTGAACCCCTTATGTTTAACAATGTGTCCCAGCTTCTGTTTAGCTGTAACAGTCTAGTTACCTTCTTCAAACCTGAAGAAGAGCTCTGTGAAGCTCTAAAGCTTGTCCCTTGCAGCAACAGAAGTTGGACCCATAAAAGATATTACCTCACACTATTATCTCTCTCATATCCTGAGACCAACATGGCTAAAACAACACTACTAATGAAAAAGATTATTGTTTTTTAATTTTAATCTAGGCATATAAAAAACAGCTGTGTATCCTGACGAACCATTAAAAACACAGGCCAAGATTTTCAAGAGTGGGAGCCTAAAGCTAGGTACCTAAATCTGTATTTAGGCAACTAAATAAGTGGCCTGATTTTAGAAAGTGCTGAAAAGCAGCTCCCCTTGAAGTCAACAGAGTCTCTTCATTTACTTCACTAGGTTTTGGATCAACCCCAGGCAAGCAGGGACCTTGCTGCCATGTGTACCCAAAGGGGTCCAGGAGGGAATGTGGAGTCATAGGCCTCAGACTGATCTTCTGAGATATATGGGTTTTGGGAGGCTGACCATGCTGCTATTTCTCAGGTGAGCAAACCTTGTCCCAGAAGAATGATCAGACAAAGCCTCTGAACACAAAAACACACTTTCCAGTCCCTTACAGAAGAATAACCTTGGTAGGTGATGGTTTGGCCAATGGGCAAAAGAGAAGAAAGATGTTGTCTGGCCAGACTCACAGACAATTATTAAAGGGAATGATGAATGGATTAAAAGAGGAGACACAAGTGTCTTACTCCTCTCTAAACATGTAAACATACAGACATAGAGTGTGGTGAAATCAACATTAGTATGTGTGAAGTAAAGAATCTTACCCAAAGCTCCAAGAGGAGTTCCAAAAGGAGTTTTAACTAAAGCAAATAGCTCCAATAAGACATGAAAACAAATATGAATGAATTTCTGTTTAATTAAAGATGGGCAAATTGTGCTAATGCAAGAGGAACTTATTGTTTTGTGTCCGTCATACAGCAGTGTTGCATAATTTTGTGCTAGTAATTCTAAACCCTGACACTTTACATATAGATACCATTCTTCCTATAATTATAAATACACTTTGATTTTTTGCCTCGTAAATTGTAAATAAAATAAAATGAACTCAGCACAGGCATATACAAGAATTAAATTAGCCTCTGAGTTTCTTGGACCCGGTATACAAGACCAGAGCTGTGCCAGCTGTATTGCTTTTCCCTCTCCTGCCTCACAAGAAATCTAATGCAATAAAAAGGCATATAACCCTATTGCTGCTAGCTATCACTTAGTGCTGAGCAATACATGGGGCAAAATAATGCACCAAAATAATAGAAACAGGAGACTGAACAAATTCCCATTCCAAAACCAAGGTGAAAAGGCAGAATCCAATAATCTGCTTCTGAGCACCATTAGGGAAGTAGAATTTCTAATAGCAAAAGTTAATGAAATTCTGGCCCTCTTATGTGGGTGTAAAGAGGCCCTGAAAGAATTGGTTCTGGCTGGAGCAGGATTCCCCTGACTCGTTTACTGAGGTGACTGCCATAAGTCTGCCCTCTGATGACCCCCCCCAACCCACCCCGAAGGCCACTGGAGGTGGGAGGGCATGTCAGGTAGGGTGACCAACTTTCTAATTTGTGAAAACTGGACACTGAGCGCTGGAACCTGCCCTGCACCCTGCTCCACCTCTTTCCCTCGAGGCCCTGCCCCCGCTCTTCTTCCCCCCATCCACCATCACTCACTGCTCTCTCCACCTCCCTCCTCCTGCCAGCTGAGCAGGGCTCGTGGGGGGGGGTTGGTGACTGGGGCAGGGCAGGGGAGGGGAGGTAGAGACGTGCTTGGGGCAGGAGTGGGAGCTGCCAGTACCTCTCTCCGCCAGAGCCATTCTTGTGCGCTCCTCCAGCCTCCGGCAGCAGCAGCTGCTGCTTTTCCCATCCCCTGGCAGCAGAAGCCGGTTACTGTGAGTAACTGGCATTGTAGTGTCTGGCCAGCAGTGCTCACCGGACACTGCCAGGTTCCCTTTTTGACTGGACTTTCCAGTCGAAAACTGGATATCTGGCAACACTAACGTCAGGGCAGGTACTGCAGTCAAGAGGGTATAGTGGGGAGGCTACCACACTTTGGAGAGGACTCCAGGGCTGTTTAACTTAGGCCAGGGGCCTCAACAACTTCTGAAACACCTCAGGATTGGGTAGCTTCAAAGGTGGCTTAAAGCCACCATTGCTCTGCCCTCCTGTTGAGCTGTGAATTCTGTGCCAGGCCTCTCATCTCACCCAGGGAGTTTCATGAAGTATGGGGGCTTTAAGTGAAATTATGTCAGCAGGGCCTGTTATAAGGAGAACAAGGAGCGAGATTTTCTGGGATTTATACTGTTTGTCACCATGGTAAATGAAAAGAATAAGTCAATAATACAATATCTCAGGCCAGTTTAGGCACCTGAGTCCCATCTGTGGCATCACTGCGATCCACTAAACTCCCACTTGGCGGCTGCCTAACCCTATAGGTGTATAAATTTTCTAGGCACCTTAACTTTTTGCTGTCATAATTCCTTAAGCGCCTAAGTCTCAGACCCTGGGGCATGCGCACTACTGTTGCACTCTAGATGTGCGAATGCCTATTTCCTGCCTAAGGCCCAGAGTGATCTATGAACCAGGGGCAGATAGATGGAGGACCACCCATCCTGAATTTTGGGCCTGATCTGGTAGGCATACTCAGAGGCTGCCTACCACCTGCTGTACACCGGCCCAGCATAATATGGGACACCGATTGGTGCAGGGCACCACAGTCCATGCATATAACGCTCATTAGAGCCATAGGGGAGTGTAGGGTGAGTGAGTTTTCCAGTCTGAGCCAGAGAGAAGCGAGGGGATCTGTCCAGGGACACAACAGTTGGTAGAGCTAGGTGTAGGTGGTAGGGTAGCTGGACAGGAATGGGGAAAAGGTTAGCATAGCACACGGGTAGCTAGTGAGGCATCCAGGTGTCAGGGAAAGCTTGGTCTAGCTAGATAGGGTTGGGGAGGGGAGCCACAAATAGTTAGGGCAGGGAGAGGTGGCATTTGGGGGAAGGAGAGGTGGCATTTGGGGGAAGGAGAGGGAAGTCTGGGAAAAGGCTAGGGTGGCTACCGGGAAGGGAGGAGGGAGGCCAGATAGCGTGGTCAAACATGATAAACAGTAGCATATTTGTGCTGCAACACCTGATGTGGCAGTATCAGCAGGAGGCGAAGGAAGGAAGGTAGAGGACAGAGACACTCAAGGCTGAACCCGAAACCAACTGCCATGCATGGCCAGTCCTGAGACCATACCACCTCTGCTGCAGTTTCATGGGGACCTCCCAGCATGCATATATCCAGAGATCCAGGCAGGACCTGGACATGCTCCACCATCTTTGTGATATGCTGCAGGATGCCCAGTCCACCACCACGTGCAGGAGCCAAGCACAGTTTGTCACCTCACAGGTCAGCATGATGGCTGCAGGATCTTTTCAGTAGTCACCACACAAACAATTGGCACCAGCTGGTCTATGTCCTCTAAGGTGTCAGACCAATTTCTGGAGGCCATAATCAGACATTCATGTGAGTACATTGATTTCCCCACCGACCCAGACATACAGAGGGAAAACATGGTTGACTTCCTCCAGATTGCAGTCTTTCCATGTGTCCTCGGAATGGTTTATGGTACTTGCATCACCATTCAGGAACCCTGGCAGAATTCCCATGCCTACATAAGCCAACATTTAATGTACTCGATGAACATGCTGGCCACTTTGTCAAGTACCAAGGGTTGTACACATGGTTGCAATCCAGACTCAGAGACATGTTCCTTGAAGGAGCGTTTCCTCATGAGCTGTTGTTAGTTTAGACAGGGGTATGGCGATGGTCTTGCAGGGGTTGGAGGCTCCTAACATACATTTAGTCCTATGTATGAGAGAATATTACAGCTCTTGGAGGATATGGCTCTAATTCCCCTTCCTCACTCCTACCTATCACCACACTCCACATGTTCCCCATGTGTGCTGTAGATTGCGTAATATTGCTATGCAGCAGGGGATTCCTGTTTCTGAGGGGTCACATACAGAGGAGGGAAAGAGGAGGAGGAGGAAGAGCCAGGCTGTGGTTGCCAAGGAAAAGCACCGCTGGCATGCAAGATGAATATGTGACCAGAGGAGAGAGTCTTTGGCCGACAGATGAAGGAGGATCTCGGAGCAACTCCTACAAGAAGTGTTCTAGATCAGCAACAGGTACCTGTAGACTTTAAACTGATGTTAGCAAAAAAGGAAGATGGACTCCATGCTGCATGCCAAAACATGATATGTTATATGTGCAATGCAAATGCCCGGGGTGGATCAAAGTGCCTTGTGACTGTGGTCCCTGTCTGGACAAGGGAATCAGTGACAGTGGAGTCAATGACCATGAAATGTGGCTACTGTGATCTGTAACCTATAAAGTGCACATGTCCAATCCATGCATTGCATTGTCCTCTTGCATCTGTCCGCATTGCTGGTGATGTATCCGCATGGGGTCCAACTTTCATATGGCCAGGGTGTTGAGGGTGACCCCTGTCACCCCCAAATGTTCTGGGAGTTGGGCCACCCACACTTCCTTGCTGTATACGTCCCTTTCTCTCCTTGCAATCGCCTGCAAGTCTGCCTTATTCTGCTCCTGATGGAATCTCCACTTCTTCTTAGTGTCCTTGGTTCCCCACCTGTGCCCTCCCAGGGGGTTGATCTAGTCCCTTAACTCTTCCCACAATCTGTCCATAGTAGAGGTGCTCATCTTCACTACTCTAGCACCCATTAATACCTCAGCATGGCTGATCATGAACTGGCTAATGGCCTCAGTTTTGTCAGGTGTAAAACTGGCCCTTCTCTGCCCATACTGTGCTTGCCCTTCCTCCAGATACTCTCTGGCTTCTTCCTTGCTTCCTGAGCTGGTATTTGTCTTGGTGCTGGCTGAAATGAACTGGGGCTTCATCTTTTATCAACAGCTTGAAACGAGCAGTGATATGTGACCTCATGGACACATGCGTGCCCATGTGTGGCTCCTGATCCAATCTCCGCTCATAGCCTGGCTGCCAGATATACGCCTACATCCAGCCCTGTCTTGGATTTCCTGGGTCTGACTGTGATGTGTTCAGCTACATCATTCTAGCATGCCCTGAAATTTGCCACCTCTCTCTGATGCCCAGCTGAGCTTGGGCCTATTGCATGGTTGCTTGGCAAACGGCTGTTGGTGTCACCTATGCCGAGGCAGAGGAAGTGGAGAGAGGGAGGGATGGAAGGCCAGGAGTTTCAAAACAAAGAAATTACTGTTGTGGACAGTGGGAAATGAACACCCGGCTACAGATATGTGCCACCGCATTTCTACTTACCTTCTCTTGTGTGTGGCCCTCCTGGAGCGCATTGGTCAGGTCCCGGAGGGTTCCTCAGCCTGTCTGGTGGGACAGGATCTGTGCATAGGTTGCCGCTGCTGCTACTGCTCCTGCCGTTAGCTGAGTGGCTCCTGTGATTCTCCTCCTGTGTGCATGTGTTGCCGGTGAGTGCTGTGTGTGGTGAGTGAGCTCCTTTTTCATCTCAGGGACCTTGGTCTTGTAGGGGGTGGTGGTGTGGAGGCACAGAGCAGGATGGAGAGGGTGCAGGATGTGGGGGGGGAGGGTTTGGTTTGTTTTTGGTTTTTTTGGAGGCACTGCAATACCAGGTCAATGCATGAGGTGGACAGAACAAGCCCCTATTCCATCCCCCTGTTTCAAAAATCAATTTAAGATACAGTCCTCAAATAAAGGACAGATCAGATATTAAACTGGTAAGAACAGATATAACTTAGATAATTTTTGTACTTCACGGTCCAAGAGACACATGTAAGGTTTTCATCTTGGGGCCAAAAGACCAAAAACATCAAGACACTTGATCACAGCCTTGGTTATGTGAGGGAGCGGGTGGGGATGGAACTGATCTCTTCCCTGCTGGAACTGTGTGAGTATCAGTGACGAACGTGTTTATGGTGGATGTGTTTTTTCCCAGTGGGCTTCTGGGATCTTGTATACTTCTGGAGGATGAGACCTTCTATGTAAAACCAGCCTTATGGGGAAGACAGCCCCATTTCAGCTCCCATGGTAGGAAACTGCTCCCAGCAATGTACAGATCGGATTAGGTGATACCAGCCTTTTGAATACCTCCAGGGCATAGAGCCATGGAGCTTCTGCTGCCATTAAATGCAGGGCATTTTTGATATGCTCCAGGATTTGATTGAGGGATAATTGGAGAATGTCCCTTGAGTTGGGTGTGGCAGGTTACTGAGCCAATGGAAGAGGGATATGTCTGTGATGGGGCAGCTTTCTCCTCTCTCCTCATTTTCCCTCAGGATCCACCCACCTCCCTGTGTGTTCTCTGCTGATTTTTAGGGGGGTATTTTAAACATGGTCATTTACACCTGTGCAAAGTGATGTAAAGTGCTTCTAAATCAGAATTCTCCACCCTATATCAGTGCAGTGTATTACACTCACTTTGCACAGGCGTCAATGACTATGCAAGTCAGTGACGAATCAGGGCCCTCTGAATCTATCCCAGTAGTACAATGGTATTTGAGAGTGCAGCAGCTGAGCCACTCCATGAAGTCAAATAGTTAATAGCTAGGCAGATGGTGAGCTAATACAACTGTTTATTATGCAAAACCAGGCTTGCTTTACTGTTACTTTGTCCACTTCCCATCACAGTGTTTGCCTGTTTGAGCCACCTGTTTGTATCTTGTCATAAACCAAGACTGTAAGTCTTGGAGTCTGGGAGAAGAACTGCATCTTTACTGCATGTCTGTACAGTGCCTAGAATAGTGAGTTGCTCATCCTTGATTATGCCCCCTGGGTTCTTTGGTACAACATGTAAGGATAATGTCAACATGTAAATTATAGTATGTAAACTACAGAGTCAGCATCCTACTGATCTGAACAGGGGACAGTTCACAACTCTCTAATATTTTTTCAGGCCTTTTGTAGACTCAGGAGGACAACATCTATTGGCTGATATTTGGATGGTTTTCTTCACAAACGTAATATTAGAGAATGGATGAGGCTACCCCAGGATGAACTGGAGGAGAGGGAAAATGATAAGCAAAGCACCACTGGTAGTATGCACAGACAGGAGAGGTAGCTGAGGGAGAAATAAGAGAGACAGGAAGAAAATCAGGAGACTACTGGATTGAGAGAGCCAAAAAATGACAGAGTAATCGTGTGTGTTGAAAACAGCAGAAGACTCTAGGAGGACAAGATTAGGCCCTTTTAGGAGTGGTCCAGAAGGAAGTCAGTTGTAAACTTGTTAAGAGCAGTTTCAGTGGCATGGAAGGGGCAAAACTGGATGGCAGGTTATATGAGAAAAGTAGAGGAAACTCAAGGCAGTGGGAATAGAGTGCACACACAAAGATTCTCTAGGCAAAGTGGAGGTGGGAGATAGAGTTGTAGCTGGAGAGGCGAGTGTGGCCAATGAAGAGTTTTTACAACAATGCATATCAAAATTTTTATTCTAAATACAAACCTAGATGAGTGAGAGGTAAAAATTCTATTGTTCAAAGCCTGAAATTGAGAAATATCATTGTTATCCTTGAATTAATTCTGCTTATATTTCTCAGATGTAACCTATACTGCCCACAGGGATACACATCAAATGTAAAAAATAGCAATATCATATACCCCGGATGAGACTCTCAGCTGGTGTAAATTGTTTTAATTCTCTGGATGTCAGTGGAGCTACGATGGCTTACGTCTTCTGGGAACCTGCCCCTGCCAGATTGTGCACAGGCAAAAAGCGACAGCCACTTGAATTTAATAGAATTCATGGGCATAGTGCCATAGAGATGTCTGGATAAGGAAATGGATGTGTTAGGGAAATGTACATCACAAAACATACAGGCTAAGTGGTGGTTTTGCGTTACCAAAAAAGGAAAAGCCAATCAAAACAGAAAACCCACACCACACACAACCAAAAAATCCCCACTGACTTTCATGCTGGAAACTTCCCGCTAGCAATAGACCCAGAGGAAAGTCGGAATCACAAGTTACAAACCACCTGCCCCCCAGAAAAAGAGACCTCCCCCAAAACGAAAACAAAACCCCCCACATGCAAACTCAGTTTGTTTTTCCACAGTACTGACAATGGAAACATACTGATTAATGGTGTGGGGTTTAATTTCTACTGTGAAGGCTAGTTAGAGCTCAGTAACTAATGTGATTTAATAAAACAGATAACAATGCACTCCTGCATTCATCTTTTTCAAGTGGATTTTAATCCTGGAAAGGGCTCAAAACACTTTTAAAAAAGGTACTTAATTGCTCAAGTATGTGCAATTTTAAAATTAAATTGTGTCTATATGTCTAAATTAAAACACATACTCTGCCGAGGAGCAGCTGATTTCATCCAGACAGCCAGATTCAAATGACTGAGAAACCTTTGCTATATTATCACAAGCTTTGTGAAATTGTGGACAGTCTTAATAGTAGCCTTTGGATGTCTGTTAATAAGCAATTGTGATATATATATATATATATATAATGTCATCCATAGAGAGGGTGAAATCTTGGCTCCATCAAAGTCAATGATAGTTTTGCCTTTGACTTCAATGGGCCCAGGATTTCATCCATAATGAATATGTCTTCACAGGGCGTAAGCTAGAAAGATTCCATCCCTCCACATGCCTTCATGGTGAACAGGATTTATAATTTAATATCCATCAAAGTAATGATGTTTCTGAAGCTGAAAAGCTAATCTTCTCTTTCCCTGAGCACAGCTCTTATTAAAACATGCAGCCCAAATGACCATGGACACAATCTCCACCAGCCCAGTAGGTCTGTGCATGTTTCCTGAAGGGTGTGACAATCTGTCACTCAGCATGAGTATCTTACATTAGAACTGTTGAATTGTACAGCAGGTGTGTGAAGGAAGGAAGGAAAGCAGGCAGGCAGCCAGCTAGCCACCCACACTTTGCTGCAACATGCCTGCTACAGCCTGCTCTAATACTGCTGAATGTAAGAGTCTAAAAATCCACTTGGACATTTTTAACTTTTAGGTCCCTGCCTTACCTTTTGGACATTCACTTGCTGTGTACTGTGAGAGGTGTCTAGACAGATGTCTAGATAATTATATGGACAGAGAAATCCCGTGTCTTGAATTAATTCTGTTGAAAATAGTAGGTCAGTAGGTAGGGCCAGCTCTACAAGCAGGGCAGAACAAGTGGTCACCTAAGGCAGCAAAAGAGTCTGTAAGTGGCTTTGTTTGGGTGACTAAGGGCCAATAAAGGATAAACACTTGCTGGTTTGCTTAGGGCAGAAGAAGCCCTAGGGCTGGTCTGGCCCTGTAAATGGGCTAACATTAAAAAGTACATTGGGACAGGACTAGCTCAAATTTCATATAGTAAAATCAACATGAGATTTTTATGGGGTTTCCCACCTAAATGCTAGCCCAGTAAATAAAAAAAAAGTGCTTACAGAAATGTTGCATTATCTGTAGTAGGGAGTGTGAAGTTACCCTCTTGCTGTAAAATATAAACAGTCTGCATCTAGGGTTTGCCAGCTTTATTTAGTTATTTATTACTACTAAGCAATGAGATATTTTTAAATGTCCTTCCCCACTAATGTAATACATAATGTACAATGCTGTTAGTGGGAGAAAAAAATGGCTTAAGGGAATAGATAATGGGCTGTAAAGCTTTTCACCTCTAATCACTTGTTCAAATCCAGGTCAGGCTGGTAATGATCAAGAGTGGTTACTATCTGATTGTTGTTTGGTAACCTGTGGGAAATTGGTTTGATAGATTAGATCCAATGGACATGTATTTACATAATAAAAATATCACTATACCTGTTAGTCATTGGCAAACTTCCTTGTAGTCTCAGGAAAGAGGCCAAAGACTGGAATGGGTATAGACACTGAAATATCCTCTACTCCCCTGGTGCAGGGTTGAGGCAGATTTGTGAAGCAGTATGGGGGCTGCTTGCATTGCTTGTGCCTGTCTTGAACAGCCCCTGTTCTATGAAACTTTGTTAGCCTCTTTCTGGCACTGGTCAAGATGGCTGTCTCTCAGACGAGGAGGAGGAAACTTGACTGCTAGGAACTCTTTTTGCCTGCGGGGCTGTTTTCTGGGGGCTCATACATGCACACATTTGAACAGAATTCCTCTGGGCAGTGTCCACTGACTCACTCAGCGCATTCTCAGAGCAATGGGCACTGTCCAAGGTTCTTTGCACTGGGTTCCTCTCTGGTTCCCAGTTACTGTTCCTCTAAACCCACTCCTCTCGCTACCTATTTTTGGTTGTTCCCTGCAGTTAGTTGACTTCTGTGTCTTGGTGGCCCTACCCCTCTTCTGAAGGTGAGGCCACTGTTGTTCCAGCAGAAGAGCCCATTTCCCAGAGGTCAAATAGACTGACCCCTTTGAACACCAAATCCACATAAATTTCTTTTTAAAAAAATAACACACTAGCTGTCAGACTGTGTAGTGGCTTGGCAGTAAAGTGACAATGTTGTTGGTGGCCTGAGCCATTCTGTAACCTTCTTTAGTGGGTTTTAAGTTGTCAGTAACTCAGTGGATTCTTTCTGATTTGCCAGGATCTAAATTCTATTCCATTCATTGCAGCTCGAACACTGATGTGCAAACAGTTAATTCACAAGTACACATGACATTAAGAAACTAATGCTTTGACTGTGCTTCTGTGCTCCCTTATATCTAACAGGATATTTAATAACTTTAATGTGCAGCAGAGTACAGTGCACAGAACATGTTAGTATGCCAGGCATACAGTACTAGGATCACTAGAATTAGGATTACTGTTTGACTAGAATATGCACAAACCTCCATACTATGATGGCATGAAGATCCTTTT
Source organism: Lepidochelys olivacea (assembly GCF_965140295.1). Lineage (NCBI taxonomy): Eukaryota > Metazoa > Chordata > Testudines > Cheloniidae > Lepidochelys > Lepidochelys olivacea. Next base: position 163,281,974 of record NC_140411.1, on the reverse strand, counting down.
CCTGGCAATACTCATAATTTACAGAGTGAATGAAATATCTAATTTGCTGCTTCGGGCTTAATACAAAGCCCACTGGTGTCAATAGAAAGACCCTATTGACTTTGGTGGACTCTGGAGCAAATCCTTAGTGACTATTGACTTTTCTTAGAGGCAGCTTTAAGCACTTTCACTTAATACATTTGTTTTGTGGTTGTGGGTAGGGTGACCAGACAGCAAATGTGAAAAATTGGGACAGGGGGTGGGGGGTAATAGGAGCCTATATAAGAAAAAGACCAAAAAATCAGGACTGTCCCTATAAAATCGAGACATCTGGTCACCCTAGTTGGGGATGATGCACAAATGTATCTTTTTTATATCACCTCACTCGCTCGCTAGCTTGTCTACAACTGTTGAGAAATATTTTCTTTTCAGCTCAAAATATTGGCCCAAACCCACCTGTTTTAGGTTTAAAACAGAACGTTTTGATTTGGAAAAACCACTGCAGTGCCTTATGGAAGCACTCAAGTGCCCCATGCCCCTCTTCTCCTGTATGGCGCAAGCTCCTTGGCCAGACTATAGCTCCACAGATGCACCACACTCTCCCTTTTTGCTGACACCCTCTCCCTGCCAAAATGCATCCTGGGAGTTTCTGGATGTGGTACATCCTGGGAGATGTAAGAAACCTACTCTGTAGAAGGGGATGGGGACATGAGATACTTGAACTACAATTTCCCTAAGATACCACTTTTCCAAATAAAAGTTTTTTGACAATGTCAAAACCTCCCATGGAAAACAAACATTTTTCTTTAAAAAAAAATACCTGTAGTCAAAACTAAACCGTTCTGATGGAAAATTTTCAATTAGCCTTAGTCTACATTTACCCATCCACTTGCAAATGGTGAGTAGAAAACTTGCTCTGGTAAGTGAGGGGACTTACTCTTCAGTTCCTATAGAATTTAAACTTCAGTTTAATAAGTAAAATAAAGGTTCAAGTCCACATAGCTGTGTAGAGAAACCTTCTGAATGGGGCCCCACACAGCGCCGTCCTTCTGAATCTGTAGGGAGATAGGTTCAAATTGCCCAAATCATGAATCCTGGGTCCTGCCGGAGTTCATGATCGCCTGGATGATTTGTCAATGGATGACATTAAGCAAGGAAACTGTGGCATGGACACTGATTGCATGAAATGGTTTGTTGTGTCACTTGCTCCAGCAATGTTTTATTGCATCTGTGATGTGTTGCACTAACAGTGGTTCTGACAGAATCGTTTTGTTACATCCATTCATGGCGCATGGTAGTTACTGCTATACCAGTGCATACTGGGGATCCTGGAGCTCTATCACTATCTGCCAGTGCCTCTAAGATGAAAAACTTACTGTAGTTGTAGCAAACAACCATTTCAATCAAGAATGCTTATAAAATATCTGGAATGGTGGTTGTGCCTGAATGCAAGAGGCTGTACAAAAGTTGCAAGCGTAGTGTATCAGAATCAAGCCCTGACTTACACTGAGTAGTACCTTATTTGAGTAGGACTACTTGAGGAGCAAAATACTTCTCCGTCTGAATAACAGTATCAGAATTTATCCCCATGTATTCACAGGGCCACCCTTTGTCTTTTTCTTTGTGTACCCATCTGTAGTGATTATAGAATAGGATACTTGGAGCCAGGACTCGTTGGTTGTGTTTCCAGCTCCGCCACTGTTTTGCTGAGAGACCTTGAAAAAAATCACAAACTTTCTTTGCCTCAGTTTGCCATCTTTTATGACATGGGTATACTGAAATTTGCCTCCCTTACAGCAGTGTAGTGTGACTTCATTCACGTTTGTAAAAAGCTGAGGTTCTCAGATAAAGCTGCTCCTCTTCTCATGCATTATCTATATTTTATTTTCAGAAGTAAGGTATTTGAGTAAATTATAAAATGCAAAAGTTTGTGATTCACTATTGACAATAAGGTTAATGAAACCCAAATTATTATTTTTCACCTTCACTGGACAGGTTTGCAAACAGTCCCATAAATCTACGGGATTTTGTGCCAGCTGCAGCTATTCCAAATTATTTTTGTGAATAAGCTGTCACTTATCCAGCATCTTTTTTTAGAGACATTAAATAGGAGATTTCTCCCAGCCCGATGAAACACACGTGGAGAGAAATATGAGTGGTCTATTCCCTGCAATCATTTCATCTTTGAATTTTAGCTACTAATAATGACTTAGGGGCAAATTCTACCTTCAGTAACTCCTAATGATTTCAGAAAGAGCTCTACATGCATATCTGCGGACAGAATTTTGGTCTCTCAAAGGTTAATAATAATTAGGCAGCAGCTCTGGAACAAGTCAGCTAAGGCACTATTTTTAGTTCATTCTTCGTGACTGTTGTGTGTTCAGACTATGACTTCATGAAAACAGGACTCACATGATACATTTGAATTTATACACCCACTATATATATAGATCCATATAGATATAGATGCAGGGATATACTGATATTTGTAGGGTTTACATGTGTGTCCAAGCATCACAGCCATTCCACAATTGTTGATTGTAATGTATTATTATAGCCATAGTAAAAGAAATAATTTTCCAGAACTGGCTGCTCACATTTTTTTTCCCCTCAGAAAATGATTGTCGTGGACACAATAAAATCGCTTAATTCTGTTCAGTGATTGGCTTGATATTTTAACATATTGAATCCATGGAAAGCATTAATCTATAACCCATTTTTTCTACTAATTACCTTCAGTATATAACTTGAGAACTACTCGTGAATCTGCTAGATTGAGCACTGATTGCTCACAGTGTTCTGTTTCATGTAAACAGAGCTCTAGCAATTAAAGCGGTGTGCAATGCTACCATGTTTTTTTCTTTTTTTCCTCCCCTAGTCCTAAATTTCTCTTATCGTGTGGGCAAAGCTTTCTGGTAGTCCGCAAGCTCCTCTTGTGCTGAAAAGCCTCTGCATTCTATGCTGTGAATAGCTGAAATACTGCAGTGAGAGTTTTTACATTGGAAAAGAGATTTTACCAGTTCCGCTTTTGTCAAAATCTTTATGAATGATATTTTTGTAATATCACTTGCTCCAGTTTGGATTTAAAATTATAATTAAAGCTGGTGCATGCTATCTGTGTTGCATTCTTCTTGAACCTTAATATTTAGGCAGAGGGATTTTCACACTGCAAACCAGTAAAAGAGAGAATATTAATTTAAAAAAAGCAATTTCCTCTTCCTTTCCTAAACTATATCCATGTTGCTAATATTGAAACTTATTGTCAGCAGTGTTCTCCTTCACAGTACAGCATGCTCTTCTGCTTTAGTGTCCACTGAAGTCACAATCCAGTGAGGTCACTTTGGACACAATGGCAGAGTGACAAAGGAGTGTACTTTCTCTGCAGGTTAGGATTGGAAAGGTGAATGGACTTTGAAGGAGAAAGCCCATGTCTGGACGAGAATATTTTTCATAATTAGGATATGTGACAAGGAAAATTAGGAAATTGGAATTGTACAATTATAAATTGTAAATGGAATTATCATTACATAAGACACATTTTAAAGTTTTCCCCAATATGAAATCAGCATTTGGTTTTGTTTGGATCCCATAGTTAGCACAGATACTTCTGGGATCATGTATGTCTTGGGCTGGATGGAGTTAAAAATACTGACTGATGTTCTGCTCTCATTTACATGTAGGAAACCCAAATAATGTTATTCCAAGTGATACAGCATAATGGGGCTGCATGTGCCTAGTTGTGAGCAAAATTTGGCATGGTAAGTCATCACTTTTCACAATTTTCTTTCCTCAAGGAATAACAACTCAATCCTGCAACCCTTACATGTGTAGGCTTGGATTGTCAAAGGACTTAATGGACTTAGGTGCCCAACTCCCATTGGCTTTCAGTAAGAACTGGCACCTGACTTCCTTATGCTCCTTTGACAATCCTAGTCATAGCTGTTATTGGTAATTGCAGTAATTAAGAACAAGTTGATTTAACTGGGAGTACTCATGTGAATCATTAGTATTTATGTGAGTAAGAACTGTAGGGCGTGGCCTTTGGTATTTTTTCTTTGAAAGATGGGTCTTAAGGGTCATAATAGAAAACTTGACAGAAGATAGAAATTTGTTACCTTTTTTGTAGAGTTTTGGACACTGTCACGCACGGCTAAAACAAGACGCTATTTATTTTGCTCAGTTGTACCACCTCTGTCTCAATATGAGTAGGATGATGCCTGCCCTCAGTCTATCTATCTATCTATCTATCTATCTATCTATCTATCTATCTATCTATCTATCTATCTATCTATCTATCTATCTATCTATCTCATAGATTTTTAAGGTCACAAGGGACCAGTAGATCATCTAGTCTGAACTCTTTTATAACTCAGGCCATAGAATTTTACCCAGTTTCTCCTCTACTGAACCAATAACTTGTGTTTGACTAAAGCTCACTTTCCAGAAAGGCACTAGGTCTTGATGTGAATATATCAACAGATGGAGAATCTACCTGTTCCCTTAGTAGTTTGTTCCAATGGTTACCCACCCTCACTGTTAAAAAAGGGCCTTATTTTTAATTTAAATTTGTCTGTAAGTTCCCATCATTGGTTCTTGTTATGTCTTAGCTAGATGAAAGAGCCCTTTAGCACCTGGTATTTTCTCCCCATGCAGGTGGTTACACACTGTAATCAAGTCACCTCTCAATCTTTTTTTTTTTTTTTGGTGTGATAGGCTAAACAGATAGGGATCCTGAAGTTCCTCATTGTAAGGCATTCCAGCCTTTGAATACTTTTGTGGCTCTTCTGTGCACCCTCTCAAATTTTTCAGCATCCTTTAAAAAACATGGATACCAGAACTGGACAAAGTATTCCAGTATTGGCTTCACCGATGCTGTATACAATCACCAGTAACATATAAAATCACCTCTCTGCTTCTACTCAAGGATTGCAATAGCCCTGAACTGGGTGCTCACGTTGAGTTGCTTGTCCGTTCTGACCACTGTCTTCTTTTCAGAGTCACTGCCTTCCAGTATACCATCTCCCATTCTGTAGGTGTGGTCTGTGTTTTTGTTCCTAGATGAATGACCTTGCACTTGTCTGTATTAAAATGCATTTTGTTTTAATGGGCCCAGCATATAAAGTAATCCTGGTCACTCTGTATGTCTGCTTCATCTTCATCATTATTTACAACTCTGCCAATATTTGTATAATCCACAAATTTTATCAGCAGTTTTTTATATTTCTTCCACTTCTACAGGCATCAATGAGAGCTGATCATGCAGAAAGAAGTTAGTCTGCATATAGCAAGATGTGCAATGATTCATTTGTATAGTTTTCTAAATACTAATTTTTTTCTATTTCCTTCTGCTGGTTTTCCAGCTTTTGCAATTCAGAGTTTTATCCAGAATGCACTAATGATATGTACATTACATTCTACAAGCAGAAAGCCAATTTAAGTTAGTCCAAATGCACTGCTTATTATCTGCTAAATATCAGCAGTGCACCATATGGTGAGGAAACAGCAAGGGTGAATTATATGCAATACAATTATGGTATGAAAACACAGTCATTTTTGTTACTGAATGGATCCTAAGTGGAGATTTCTACATAAACTAATCATTTTTTTATTTTGCATATGAAAATACACCTAGGAGCTTTACCATCTATATATCTTGTAGGGACAATGTACTTTGGTGTCATAAAAGACTGGCCAAAGCAGACAGCCTTCTTGATGGCATTCTTAAGTTTGTCTTTTTTTTCTTTCAGTTTTAGTTAATTCAATAAAAAAGATCACTTACGAGTGTATTTTTTTAAATCTGTACCGGTGCATCAGTTCATACTGCATCTATAGTGAAACAAGCAGTATCTTACTGTATGCAGAAGAGGTGCACTAGATGGTCCATAATTTATAAGATGTCATATCTAGGTCCCACTAGGAAACCCATTATCAAGTTGCAGGAGCATAGACTAAATGTAGTGTTCTATTCTTCCTACCCACAAAACCCACAGCAAAGCTGCTCCATATAGTCCTATCATGATAGGAGTATTGCACCATAGAAATGTGTAGAGCTGGAGAGGTCATGTCGTCTACCTCCTGCCCCTACCTCCTTCCGACACTGAGGCAGGACCAAGTAATACTTGAAATCATTCCTGACAGGTGTTTGTCTAATGTGTTCTAAGAACTTCCAGTGATGTGGATTCCACAGCCTCCCTTGGTAACATATTTCAGTACTTAACTATCCTTATAGTTAGAAAGCGTTTCCTAATATCTAACCTAAATCATCTTTGCTGCAGATTAAACCAATTACTTCTTGTCCTACCTTCAGTGGGCATGGAGAACAATTGATCTCCATCCTTTTATAACAGCCCTTAATATATTTGAAAACTGTTATCAGGGTCATCATCAGTTTTCTTTTCTCAAGACTAAACGTGCCCAGTTATTTTTCATCTTTCCTTGTAATCTTTTATCATTTTTGTTGCTGTCTTCTGAACTTTCTCAAAACTGGATAAAATATGCTAGTGGAGGCTTCACCAGCTGAATAGAGTGGAACAATTACCTCCTATGCCTTACATATGAGATGACTGTTAATACACTCCAGAATGACATTTGCCTCTTTTGCAACTGCATCACATTGGTGTCTCATATGCAGTGATCCACTATACCCACCAGATCTTTTTCTGCAATACTACTGCCTAGCCAGTCATTTCCAATTTTGTAATTGTACATTTGATTTTTCTTTTCTGAGTGCAATACTTTGCACTTTATTGAATATTATCTTGTTGATTTCAGGCCAATTAATCAATTTGTCAAGGTTGTTTGAATTCTAATCCAGTTCTGCAAAGTGCTTGAAACCCCTTCCAGTTTGGTGTCATCTGCAAATTTTATAAGCATATTCTCGACTCCATTATCCAAGTCATTAATGAAAATATTAAATAGTACTGGACCCAGGACAGACCCCTGTAGAACACAGCTAGATACAGCCTATCAGTTTGACAGCAAACCATTAAAAGCTACTCTTAGAATGTGGGCTTTCAACCAGTTGTGCACACTTTATAGTAACTTAATCTAGACTACATTTCCCTAGTTTGCTTTTGAGAAGGTCATGTGGAACGGTGTCAAATGCTTTACTAAAATCAAGATATATCAGATCTACTGCTTCCCCCCATCCAATAGATCAGTAACCTTGTCAAAGAAAGAAATTTAAGTTGATTTGGAATTATTTGTTCTTGACAAATCCACCCTCGCTATTACTTATCACCCTATTATCCCCCTCTAGGTTTTTACAAATGGATTGTTTCATAATTTGTTCCAGTATTTTTTCAGGTATCTAAGTTAAACTCACTAGCCTATAATTCCTCAAGTTCTCTTTGTTTCTCTTCTTAAAGATAGGTACTATGATTTCTCCTTTTCAGTCCTCTGGTACCTCATCTATCCTTTATGAGTACTTGAAGATAATCACTAATGGTTCCAAGATTACTTCAGCTAGTTCTTTTAAGTACTCTATGGTGAATTATGTCAGGCTCTGCTAATTTGTATACATCTAATTTATTTGAGTATTTGTATTCTCTATTCTATGTTCTGTTGCTTTTCCCTTGTTGTTAATATTAATTGTGTTAAGCATCTGGTCACTATTAATTTTTTATTAAAGACTGATGCAAAATAGGCATTAAATATATCAGCTATCTTGATGTCATTTGTCATTAGCTTTCCTTCCTCACTAAGGAGAGGACCTACACTTTCCTTCATCCTTTCTCTTCCTCCTAATGTATTTACAGAATATATTTATAGGCATTCTGGGATGGAACCTAAGAGTCAGCATGTGTGGTCTATAGGTCTGTGCAGATACTGACCCTTCTAACTCAGCCCTGGCTTTTTACTCAAAGCCCCAGGGAAATTTAGTTGAAATAATCTGTAAAGGGGTGTGTTCTTTCAGGGTGTGCTTTTGCAGAGTAAGTGTGTGCCCACTTTGGAGGCCACTTTGCAGTTCCAAAATTTGTCTTGAAGATCAGGTAGGAAGTGTCTTTCCTGTGAAAATGATCATTTCTAGTATTCACCAACCCCATCTGAGCTCCAGCTACACAGATCCCAAAGGGCAAGAAGCTGATGGAAAAATTAATGGACTATCTGGAGTGACAAAATGAATGTGAATTTCTGAAAAACAGTGGCATTAATAATGGGCATGCTCTTCACTAACATAGTCATTCATGATAATATATGGCTGGTGAGTCATTTAATGTACAAAATTGTATTCTGCTTTGTATTCCTCAGTAATCAAAGCTTTAATGTACACTAATACTCATGCTGTGCTCTGTAGATTTCCAACATATTTGTCATCTCAACATTTATATTTTAAAATAGCCCCCACAAGGTTTTATCCTTGTTATTAAGAAACAGATTCTTTTACTATGCTCCTGCTGGGGGTGTGGGAATCCATATTTTTAAAAGGATTAGCATCAGCCAGTCAGAGCTCATGGATTCTGGACAGTTATGGACTGATACCTATACATCTATTCCTCTTTTATGTAATTCCCTGTACTCTGACTTACACAGGAGTTCTGATATGCATAACAGCTGTGCAGTTATTTCTCAATAATCATATAGTATGGAAATGTCTGTAGTCTGATTGGCCAATAATAGCTCTAAGTATCAAAGCACAATGGTTATATTCAGTAGCATTCTCAGTGGAGTGATAATTGACAATTGTCATCAGGGTACCTTATCCATATATCTACCACACACATGGGAGCCTCAACTGTGGATCCTCTTCCCATCCAGCCACCCCACAAGTCTTAGATATAACATACAATTTTTAAAAAATGAATTAATTTTCCTGGGGAAGCGGGAGCTTTGCATTATTCAATTGGTGAGGAGAAATCAAGATGGCGGGGGTTACATGGGTGATAGTGCAGAGGGAGTAGAGCAATGGAAGTTGGAGTATAAGGAGTAACCATGTGTGACATGGACAAATGATATGAAACTGTAAGCTAATTAGAGCAGAGGGACTTATAGTAGCCTGTTAGGGTCAAGGAGAAGAACATATAGAGCATATTTTAGTATAATACTAGTAATTTACTGGTGTGCCCTCTTTATTCTGTAATAATTATCCTGGCTAATAACCTACTTCCTCTATTGGTCTAGGAGTTTGCCTAGCCCCAGATATGGTTATCATCTTGGAAACAAAAAGTGTGTTACTCTTAAAATAATACATAAGTTATACTGAATGTCACATTAGATGTACGTAGAAACTGAGTTTGATATTGAAAAATCTTTGATGAAAATCTTATGAGCTACCTTGCTTTTTAGAAGTTGTCGCATTTATGCTATTTTTGAGTCAAGATTTTAGGGAAGATTAATACTATTTTGAATGAGACTGTACAAGTTTTAACACATCATACATTTTATATTTATGAATTTTGGGGTGGGTTTAACAAACAAAATCAAGAGGAATAATTCTTTTTGTTAATATATAGCTGTTCATCTTGAAAAAATACACATCTGATTGATTTCAAATGGACAACAAGTCTGACCCAGACTGCCCTTTATAAAAAAGGAGCCAAGGAAATATTGTATGGCAGTTAGAAAGTAAACCCCACCCCAAACTTCTATAGAAACAAGAAAACACAACAGGTGCCACAGGGCAGTAAAACACTCCCCTTATAAAAAGCAGTTTTGTTAAAATCAGACTTGTGGGACTGCATGGCTCAGAAGACTGCTAATGTACTACAGAAACTTTCACCACTAACTCATTATTTCAAATTCAGCCTACTAGTCGTCCTGTGCTATCCTTCTGTGTAGATTGTGTGAGTGAGAGAAAGAGAGCAAAATTAATATTCTCCACATGTAAAATATATATAAGGCAGATTTAGAACTGAAAACAATTTTATAGCCTGAAACCCTAATATATATATAAAATCCTGTTATGTCCTGATCTTGCCATCCTTTTCATGCACAAAACACCCTTGAATTACACATACAGGGTAAATGTAGGCTCTAGCCCTTGTATGCAAATTAATTATAAATATACCTAACTTTGTATTACATATTGTCTGGCATGTTCAATCAAGGTAACTATTTTCAGAAACATTCCAGTTGTGGGGGGAGGGGGGGTGTGAGGGAGAGAGAGAGAGACGTACATATAGTTCTTGGAGGTGTAGGTTATGCTTATGTGCAATAGTTCTGATGAAATATCTGACTAAGAAATGAGAAATGTATGTATTTTCCTTTCCACATAGTCCTCTAATTTGAACAAAAACACATACAGGGATAAATGTGCACAGATATTTGTGAACCTAAATGTAACACAGGGGACAGACTCCAGAACCATCAGCAAGTTTTCTCAGTATTCTCCAGTAATGCATAAGTATGTTTGCATAGGCTAACTTGTAATGTGGGAGACACACACTTTCAGGTACTATAGAAAAGGCCTGTAATTCCTCCTCTCATCTTTTATTCAAGTTTGCAATACAAATTACACCTCTACCATAAATGAGAAATAGTGTTCATCCCTAGCTCACATATACACATTTTATAAAGCTAATGTGAAGTATAGAAAAGCCATAGTTTTATAAATTAGGCCTTCAGTATGTGGGGATTTTGTGCAGTGATAAATAACAGGTCTAAATATTTAGCAGAGCAAGTCATGACCTACCTGTTAACATCTAGTTCCCCACTAAAAAGAATGCTGAAATGGATTTCCTCCAGGAGAGACTGGAACAGTGCAGATCAGTTTACACTTTTTAGTTAGCGTTTATGTGGCTTGTGGGTAAGATATTGACACACAGGTGGCTCTCCTTCCTCTGTTCTTGTCGACTACTGAGAACAAAAACATTTGTATTAAATAAAAAAGGAAAAAGCACCTTTATTTTCAGAAGCAAGAGGTCATAGTATGCAAAGTGATTGATTATTTTTAAAATCACCAAAGTGCTGTTATTTGTTTGAATTATTAAAATTAGAAGTCTTGTCAGACTAAAATTCAACTCCAGATGTATGTGTGGAGCGGGCAAGAGGGAAAAATAGCAGATGCACAATTTGGTTCTGCAGAGCTGTCTGAGTCTGTGTGCTATGCTTGTTGTCCTCTCTGCTTCATAGTGACAATTTGATTATTTGGGTAAGGAATCGGTGGATATGTAATTATCAGAAAATTAGGAAATAGAAGGGAAGACTAGAATGAGAATGTTCTGTTGAATATGAGGGAGAAATTTATGTATAAATTCTGCTAGAAGGGACTTCATCACTGCTAATATTGTTGATCTTGCAAAAAGTATACATATGGGCTACTGGAACAGAACTTTTGTGTGTACATATGTTGCCTGCAAGACAATTGAAGATAGTTATTTTTTATAACTCCTTGCAAATTATAGACTTACTGTAGGATACATTATTTTGCCAAGTTAATCACACTGAGATTCTCTGTCCTTTTATTCTAGTAAGCAGTTTTTGTCAAGCTTAATAAAACATGGAAACAAACACTTAAAATGGAAACCAGGTTTTTTTTTTAAATTTTTGCATGGGACTTCAGTGATTGTGAAAGTTTCTGGATGGCCAGCCCCGGAGAATGAAATCCTTTATTTATCCACAGGGCACAGAAAGAATGGAGGGTGGCAGTGCAAGATTTCCTATGCTGCCAGTGTGTCTCAGCTCTCACCGATTTGAAAGCCAAGATGGTACGCCATTTTCTATATCCATTTCATCCTTCACCTCTCTGCTGCAACTCCTGATAAGTTTGCTAATTGATTCCATTTATGGTGGTGATTTTGATGATGTGACACTTTTTCTCTTCCAGTTGGACTGAGACCATCCATTTATTTTATATAGCCCATCAAATAGCCAACCAATAGTAACAACTTTCAGTCTCTATTGGTCTGAGCACTGTTGGCCCACATGCAAAAGATTCTGTGTCCCCGCACCACTACTCTGAGTCATCCAGTCCCCCAGGAGTTGTGTTTTGCAGGCAAACATTTTGTTTTGAATTTTGTTAAGGTGTCAATCCTTCAGAAAGTTAGCAACAGTAAATAGGCATGGAAATGAACAAAGCTTATTAAGTTACCATTCAGGTATGTTTTATTGATTTCTTCTGTGCCTCTCAATGGAATTTGATGGGCAGGGCTAATAATAAGTTTATTTAATGTGATCTATAAGTTGAGTCAGATATGAATGTTCAGATGTTAAGCATAGACTGATCCCTTTCTAGCTGTGGAATTTTGATAGCTGATTCAGGGTTTAGGTTAATTAGCATTAGCGAGAGTCTAATATTTGCGTCAGAGCTGATATGAAAAGATTCCTGTTTCCTCCAACCAGGGATTTCAAGAGCTTTGTATTTAAATGTTTAGAGTCCACACGTAACAAGGCCAAAGGCGAGGCAATTTATTCGCCATGCACAGTTTTAGAGGGCACTTAGTTTCAAGAGTAGTGTACATTGTTGTTTATGGAACAACTGAGATATTTTGAAAACACATACGTTTCAGGCTTGGCTAAGGGCAGCTGTTAAAAATGACTGCAGTTTGACCTACAGGCTGAAAAAAGAAACAAACTACTTTGTTCTAGCAGGGTATGATGTTTGTGGGAATTTGAACAACAGAAATATTGGGGACTGAGGATTTTTGTTTCCTCAGATTTCTTAGTCTGAGGTTAGATGTTACTGTTTTATGGTCTGCAGTTACACTATATTTGTACAATTACACAACAGTGTTAGAATGGGCAGTGAAATCACCTAATTTAGGTATGAGCATTAGTTATTTAACAATTCTTTTGTGGTGTACTGTAATCTCTGAAAAGTTTTAAAATTCGGAAAGCTCCAAAATATCCCTAGTACTCCATCGGGTTAAACATTCTGAAAGGTACAAATCTCTTTAAGGTGTAGGTTCTTTTAAATGCCCTTTAAGTTCACTAGGAACATGAAGAACTTGATTTGACAGTTCAGCCATCAGAATTGGTCCAGAGAAGCATACAAATAGTAAGACAAGCACAGACTGATGGAAGATGATCAAGTTTGTGGTAAAGCAGCACAACCAAAATGGTAGTATAGGAGAGTTTGTGGATAGTGAAGGGAGGATCTCAGAGGAAAAAATGGAAGTTTGGCAGAAATGAGTGAAAGAAAAGAGAGAGAGCCCTGGAAGCACAATCAGAATGTTGGGAGCAGGAGTGGGATCTGGATGCAGAGAAAAAGGGGAAAGGAGTTTAAAACAGATGTATGGGAGGCATGAGAGAGGGATACATACAGAGAAGCTATGCAGTCTCAGAGTTGCAGGTGAGGACCATATGTGCTTCAATTCTGAAAGTGCTGAGTAAACTATGGGGATAAAAGTGATTTCTCTGTAACATTTCCTAAGAAATTATGAGTGATAATCATTTTCTCAGTCTCATAATTTCTCCCTGAACATTTTATATCTTAATTTTATTTTTAAAAAAATCTCAGCTTTCTCTTTCTTTGAATCACCAGCTGTTCACTACAGTCCATAAGTGCTTGTTACAAATTGGTAATTTAGTCGACCTTAATTATTATTTACCACCTTTAGTGCCTTAGTGAAGCCATTAAACAGGTAGTCTCAGGAAGAGGGAACACTGATAATAAAGTCTTGAGAACTTCTGTACTGTTCACTCAATGGGAAGTACAACACATCACAGCAATTTGTATCAGTTGGAACACTGAGAAGGCAAAGAGAAAGCTGTTTGGTGAATGAGCGAAGGGGATTAAATAAATGAGTGTCACCAACACTAATATCTGTTTAACATTTGCTGTGGATAGCACTGGTTCTTTCACCTTGCAGCTGTAGAGAGCTGGTTCAAAGAATAGGTTTTAAACTGTAGCTTCTGTAAATAATACATTTGTGCCTGTACTGTGCAGTTTTGATGCTGGTTACAGAAGCACTGCACAGTTCAAACATAACATTGTTTCTCTCAGAACATGGGGCTATCATCAGTTGACCTATGGGTAAAGAGGGTAGTTTTAATTCTTGAACTGCTAATTACATGGGACCAGATAGTCTCCCCCAAGCAGAACATTGGTGTGGGTGAGGGGAGTCTTCCACATCCCCAGATTGTTCTGTCGGGGAATGGGGTTTGCCCCAACCTCTCCTTGGTCTGGTCTCCAAAACCATAGATCCCATGTGATATGCTAGAGGTCAGGGGCCAGCAGAGGTCACTCTGAACCTCTTTGCTCCACAGGCAATATGTGCATGATTCAAGAACTCAGAAAGGCACTATCCTGCCCCTTCTAGGTGCCAGGGAGGAAGATGCTCACAGCACACCCTTGCCCTTCCCTTCCTACCTACCCTGATTCTCCCTCTCCCTAGGTGCTCATCCCTAACAGAGTGCTCCACCTAGGATTTGAATACAGGTAGAAGTGGTGCAGTAGAGGCAGCAGGGGAAGGTTCATGCTCAGAATGTCCCAACTACTTCAGAGTTCCCAGAGGATGGATGGCATGCCCCAGAAAACCGTATGGACAGCAAATGCCTAAGTGAAATCTTCTGTATAGCAGTGGGGACCCTGGACCTTTCATTTAATTTCTCTTTTGGGAGCAGAGTTCAGAAGTGACTTTGCAATTCCCATAAAAGTGTGTGTGGTGTGCTGGGAAAGGAGATAGGTACTGTAAGGGACAAGAGGAATGTTAAAATGATGGGTTGGTGAGTAAAACCCATCTGCTTTCTTAGATGGGCTCCTGTTACCAGCGTCCCCTGTCTTTTAGAGACTGTCAGTGGAAGGGGAAAGAGGACCGGAAAAGAATAATCTCTGATGTAATTCCTGCTGTCTTCTTGTAATAAATATTGAATAAGAAAAAATTAATAATAAAAAGCACTACAGGTTAAACAGCCTAAAAAAAATCATTGGGCTGAAGCTCTGTCTTAATGAAGTACAAGAGAGAAAAACTCTTTTAATCAAATATAACTTTAGTAGGGACATGTGTCCCCTTAATAGCATTTTTCATTTAGTTTTTTTTATCAACTGGAGGATGTGCTTGGTAGTGACATATTAGTGTACTCCAACTTATTATGCCCCTTAACAGGCTGTCTAAACACAGGCATTTACGACACCGTATAACTGCTGAACATATCAAAACAGGACTGGGGTTTGCTCGGGGCCAGCCCAACCCATACCCAAAGTATGCAGCTGCCTAGGGCACCACATTTCCTGATGCCCTAGGCAGCGGCGCGCGGCTCCAGCCTCTGCTCCACCTCCGCCGCGGGGCCCCCAGCCCCTGCTCCGCCCCCGCTCCCCTGAGGGCTGCAGCCGGGGTCGGGGCTGCACTCACGGGTGCGGCGGCGGCGGGTAAGTGCAGCGGCCCGGCCCCAGCCGCCCCGCCCGTGAGTGCTGGGGGGCTGCCCCAAGACTGGGAGCCGGCGGCGCGGAGCGGAGCGGGCTGGGGCCGGGCCGCTGCACTTACCCGCCGCCGCCGCACCCGTGAGTGCAGCCCCGACCCCGGCTGCGGCCCTCAGGCTTGGGGCGGGGGGGCAGCGGGGAGACTGCCCCCCTGCACTCACCGGGCGGCAGGAAGTGGAGGGCCCTGGCCCCAACCCCCTCCACTCTGCTGGCTCGTGCTGGGGGGCGGTTTCCCCCCTGCCCTCCAAGCCTGCTCCTGCCGCCCCCCGCGGGGGCCTGGGGCCAGTCCCCCCCCCCCCGGAGGCCCCACACAGCCCCCCCCCCCCACGGTGGGGCTACGTAGGGCACCAAAATGGCTAGAGGCGGCCCTGGGTTTGCTTTAATTATGAGATTGCAAAGCCTGAGTATTTTGGTCAAAGGCAGCAGACCCATTTTATGAATGTGAGCTCAAAACCCGGTATCTTCCAAGGATTCAATTTAAATCTCCAGTATCTTTAATAATGCTGAAGAGCAGGCCTGGCTGGGGAGAGGCAGAGCACAGAAAGTCGGCAGAGAGAGACCACTAATTTGATGCAGTTTGACAATGTGAAAACGTCAGATGAATCCAAATAACACTTTAGCATATTGTTGGAAGAAATATCAGGATCTGAAAAAGAGATATACTGTACTTTATTTCCAAAACACACCATGATAAATACGTGTCATAAGCTAGTTGACCTTTTAGAATCTAAAGCTGGGGTTTGTTTTTGACATGCTTTTAAAGGGTATATTTTTGCCAGGTTTGCCAGCAAGGTTCATCCAGTCAGGCTTCAGAGAAAAGTCCTATTCAGAAGAGGATTCTGGACAAAGGGCTTTCATTTAACTTGTACAGAAAAAAGTCAATGTATTAAAAACGTAAGTGGAGTAGAACCTTGCTAATCTGTATGTTATGCTGCACACCCATAAATGTGCAGTCTTTGCCTACTTCTCAGCAAAAGATGTAATGGCAAGATGGTGTAGTGTGGTCTTACTATTAAGATTTTGTGATTTTTACAACATTTATTACACTAAATTTACCAGTACAGTCTTCTGAATTATTAACATAAATAAGCAAACTAAATGACGGTTGTCAAAATAAATGAACAGAGTATATTATATGATGCAGTGTTGGCTTATTTCTTGTCTTTGTTCACTTATTCATTAATTTGCAAATGATAGTAATTCACAGTTCATCTGCCAGCCACTACTGTGAATTAGTAAGGTTCTACTTTACGTCTTATGTTTGTTTACTGCACTAGTACACAGTGTGACTGATAATGTATGTTCAGTTGTTGGATATACATCTATATTTGTAGTTATTTGTGAGGATAAAACTGAGGATTATGCATGTCATTAGAAGCTCAGGATGAAAGCAAAACTTTAGGATGCTCTGTATATATTTGGGCATGCTTAAAAAATACTCATGAAACTGGGACTAGACTTCTGATTTTTAAGAGAAAATCTGGCTGGGAGTTGCCTTCACATTTTGGATGACAGAGTTTAAGTAGCAAATTTCTCCCCTTTCCAGTCCCAGTTATCAAAGTGGGGGGGGGGGGATTTTACAGGAATGTGAGTCTTCTCCTTCTCTGGTCCAGTCACAGTGTATACACTCAAATTGTCGAGTGAATATGTGTATGAAAATGTGTGGATCCAAGCAATCATTCGCACTGCCTATGTTTAAGGCAAGCTGCAAGGGTAACAAGATTGCATAGATGTCTAGTGACAATTAAGATCTGTATTCATTAGTTTACATCACCTACTTCCTTTTGAAGCATGTTTGCATGATAGAAAATATTTAGACTATCAATCTGACTTCCCAGTACTATAGTAAATTTGGGCAAACATAAGGACACTTTTCTGCAGCATGGATACTGAAATTCCTTATACATTTTGAAAGCTATACTCTTCTCTTGATTTACCACTGTACCATCCATTGACACTAACAGCAACTGATAGAATAAATTAAAGCCCTGATCCAGGAAAGCACTGAAACACATGCTTAACTGTAAGCCAGAGAATAGTCCCATTGACTTGTTAAGCACATGTTTAAGTGCTTGGTTGGACTGGGGCTTAAAAGAACCAACCCCTTTGTGTCATCATCTTCTAGTACCATGTATTGTATCATAAAGCTCATGTCATCCTATAAACAAAAGGCTCTAAAAGCCTTACTTGGTAAAGCTGATATATGGTTCAGGTATATATTTGGTAGCAGGCATTCTGCTAGCACTCAGTGTAGTCAAGCTTACATGAAAACTTTGATCATAACCGTTCTGCTCATAACTTCACAAACTCTCAGGGTGGAACTGCTCTGCATGGCAAACAGCTGGGTTGCCTGCACTTGTTTACAGGGTAGATAGAGACTTTCTTCCTGTGAGGAATTTTCATGCTACTTTAGGGTGGAAATCACTGAGGCAGATGAAGCTGCCTCCTCCTTTTGTGGAATGTTATTGCAGGTTCAGAACTCCAGGCTTAATTTTTAGGTGTTATTTTCCTTCCCGTCCCAGGGCCTGCTGAACTCCCAGGAAGTGTTGAGGGAGAGAGATAAGCAACTGAGTCACTTCTACTGAAATATAGCAATTGTGTCACCTCTCATAGGGATGCCAGCTAGATTTAAAAAAAAAAAAAAATTAGTCTGTATCAACTGGGACTCATCGATCCAAGCTCATTGCTAGGTGATTAAAAAAATGCAAAGAATATGAACTGTGACCCCAAACTTCTACTTCCTGGAGCAGTCAATAAACGAATTTTAAATTCCAAAACAAGAGATGGGTTTCAGAGTAGCAGCCGTGTTAGTCTGTATTCGCAAAAAGAAAAGGAGTACTTGTGGCACCTTAGAGACTAACCAATTTATTTGAGCATCAGCTTTCGTGAGCTGATGCTCAAATAAAAAACAAGAGATGAGATCCCCCCTCCTCACATTGCTGTGTAATGTACTGTACACCAGTTTGTTGTTCCCCTCCATCCCAGCAATGGCTGCATTTCAATCCTGCCACAAGCATGCAGTTGTAAAACACTTTGGGACTTTGCAACGAAAGTATGAGAGATCCTCATTTCTGTCATGGATATTGTAGCCACAGCATCTCATGGTAGGTCTCCAACAGCCTGTCAGCCTTACTGTCTCCTGAGTCCAACAATGGCATACACCCAAGGAGAAAGAAATCAAATTTCAAGTATCAGCTCCCTCTTGAGGATGTCACCCCTCCATCGCCTTTAATGAAACTAAGTGCCACGTCAGTGAAGAGTTAAATCAAGAATGCCAGCCCCCACTTGAACTGCCAGGCTGTTGCACTAAACCACTGAAGAAAAGAACGGATTCAAATGGGTGAAATAGGTATGTGGAACAGCACACCACAGTATATATGAAGAATAGCGGAAGAAACTGTGCTGCTCCTGAGCAACTCAAATGCAGAGAAACCCTGTTGACCACAGTATTCCTGAAAGTCTTACCAGTATCTAGTCTACAAACTAATTTCTGAAGTGAAATCTTCGCGTGATGCGTCAATGTTCAGGTTGCTGATGTGCTCAGTGGCAAGGGGACTGGTTAGGGTGACCAGATAGCAAGTGAGAAACATCGGGATGTGGGGCAGGGCAGTAATAGGGTCCTATATACGACAAAAATCCTCATATTGGCACAGTCCCAATAGTATTGGGACGTCTGGGGAAGCTCATTTCAGAGATCGAAAGATATTGAGTGCTTACCTGAGATTTTCAAAGTCACAAAGAGTAGTTAGATGCCAAACTCCCAATAATTTTCAATTGAGATTTGGAAACCTGTTATCTTGCCTTTGAAAATCTCCCTCTTAAAATTTACATTTAACCTCCAATTTAATTTTAAAATTGTCAAAATGAAAGATGGTCAAATCTTTGCACTCCAAAATTCATTAAGGTCCTAAGGTTTCTTGATCAGATGATTGCCACCGTTCTCTGTAATGGCCTGGAGAAGGGCTTTTTAAAACTTAGTTTGAACTATTCATCACTTTCTGTCCAGGGCCAATCCAAACCCATCAATGAAACAACATTTAGTGTTAGATATTCCTCAAATTTATGTATTAAGTGGGAAAATAATAGAAAACTAATGTGAACATATACATGATTGTTTCCCAAAAATACTCACGTTGGACACAGCCCAAAGGTTCAGAACTGGCCAATGGGAGCCATCACAGGGCCTAATAACATCAGCCACACTATCAGAGGCTCGTTCACCTGCACATCCACCAATGTGATATATGCCATCATGTGCCAGCAATGCCCCTCTGCATATACATTGGTCAAACTGGACAGCCTCTACGTAAAAGAATAAATGGACACAAATCAGACGTCAAGAATTATAACATTCATAAACCAGTCGGAGAACACTTCAATCTCTCTGGTCACGCGATTACAGACCTGAAAGTTGCGATATTACAACAAAAAAACTTCAAATCCAGACTCCAGCGAGAAACTGTTGAATTGGAATTCATTTGCAAATTGGATACAATTAACTTAGGCTTGAATAGAGACTGGGAGTGGCTAAGTCATTATCCAAGGTAACCTATCCCCCCCTCCCCCTCCTCAGACGTTCTTGTTAAATCCTGGATTTGTGCTGGAGATGGCCCACCTTGATTATCATACACATTGTAAGGAGAGGTTTCAGAGTAACAGCCGTGTTAGTCTGTATTCGCAAAAAGAAAAGGAGTACTTGTGGCACCTTAGAGACTAACCAATTTATTTGAGCATGAGCTTTTGTGAGCTACAGCTCACTGTAGCTCACGAAAGCTCATGCTCAAATAAATTGTTTAGTCTCTAAGGTGCCACAAGTACTCCTTTTCTTATTGTAAGGAGAGTGGTCACTTTAGATAAAGTATTACCAGCAGGAGAGTGGGTTTGTGTGTGGGGGGTGGGGGGGGTGTGAGAAAACCTGTATTTGTGCTGGAAATGGCCCAACTTGATTATCATACACATTGTAAGGAAAGTGATCACTTTAGATAAGCTATTACCAGCAGGAGAGTGGGGTGGGAGGAGGTATTTTTTCATGCTTTGTGTGTATGAAAAGATCTTCTACACTTTCCACAGTATGCATCTGATGAAGTGAGCTGTAGCTCACGAAAGCTTATGCTCAAATAAATTGGTTAGTCTCTAAGGTGCCACAAGTACTCGTTTTCTTTTAACTTACACTGTTCTGCTAAATCAGCAGAGTCTGAGCTGCAAATTTAGGCAAAGCAAAAAACACTACACTAACATACAGAAATGATATCATCATTGCTGTACTGAATCAATAAATGAGACATAGGTCTTCTTGTCAAAACAAAATAATGTACAGAACATTAAATCATGTGCTGTTGATAACAGAGTAATGTTGTGATTCGTTGACTTGGATTTTGTTATTGTTAGACTGCAGTATCCAATTTCTTTTAAGTGCCAGTCTAACTAAGTGTTATATTTCTCTGTGCACAGTGCTTGTGTTACTGATGAGAAAGAGAGAGATTAAGACAAAAGAACATAAAGAGATCGCTATTCAAATTTACGTCCCTCAGCTGTGTGAGCAAATCCTCTATTTGGGAGCTCAAACCAGCACTTAGGTGCCTAAAACTGGTATTTTGGGTAAGCACCTCAGGAGCCCAAGTTTAAAACTGGGCTCACATGATCATTTCTGTGTTTGTCTGTATAATTGTGTATACAGTGTCTCTATTTAAAAAAGTCAACATTTACCAACCGTTACCACATGACAGAATTCTAAATATAGAGAAATCATCATCATCGGTGATCCTTTGATTCAAAGATGATCTCTACCATGGATTTACATATGGGACCTCAGATGACTCAGGAGTCCGATCCTGGAACCTCAGATCCATCGGCAGTAGATACAGACATTTCCTGGCAGGTCAGCTGCCTGCTGAGTGAAAATTCTTTTTCCCTTCCTTCTCTTTCTTTTTCAACTTTGAGGGCAAGGCACTTCTTTTTGAAGCGGGCCACTGTCTGATGGAAGATGTGGCACCACTGAGGTTGGTTAGTAACTTGCTCCTCCCAGCTTGTGATGTCCACATCAGTTTTCTTGAGATATGCTTTCAGTGTGTTTTTGTAGTGTTTCCTCTGACCACCACAGGATCTCTGACCATGAGTGAGCTGAGAGTAGAGGACATGTTTTGGGAGGTGAGAGTTTGGCACCCACACACAATATCCAGCCCAGCAGAGTTGGTGCATGAGAATCATTGCTTCAATACTGATGACATTGGCTTCAATGAGGATGCTGGCATTAATGCAGTGATCTTCCCACTTGATGCAAAGGATCTGTGACACCCTGGCAAGCCAATATTCACCATTGTCATGTAATTAGGATATGTTTTGTATAAACTATGCTTTGTGAGGTATCATTCTAAAAGTCTTGATCTGCTAGACATTAATATCTCGTTGGATTGTATGTGCTATCGTATGTGAAGTTATGGTGTTTGGCTATGTATGTGTTAGTGAAACATGTTGTGAGGTTGAAAACACCCACAAGCAGCCTTTCGGGTACAACAGTAAAAAGGCCAAACAATGTTAACAGCTTATTGAGGAAATGCACATAAGCACAAGGATTACCCCAGGAACTGTGTACAATAGAAATGTCTCAGAGATAGCACTACAGAATGGGAACTGTTTGACCTAGGTCACAGCAAAAGAGCTTTCCTGCAAATGGGAAGAAGATATAAAAGGGGGACAATGACATTATGATGGTACCTCACTCTCCCTACAACAACACATCTGGAAACACCTGAGGGGCAAGGACTGAACTGTGGAAAATGTGGTCCCAGGCTAGAGAGATTTTTAGCCTGTGTATGAAGACCTGGGAAAGCCAAGGCAGCTTGTGCCTTAAGAATCTGCCAGCCTGTTTATCACTTAGGGTGAGAATTTGCTAATTCATATCCTACCTATCTAATATGTTAAGATCAGTTTGTGGTTTTGTTCATTTAATAAGGTAATCTGCTTTGAGCTGCTTGCTATCACTTATAATCAATTAAAACCTATCTTTTGTAGTTAAACTTGTTTTTGTTTTGTCTAAAACCAGTGGGTGGAAATTATACCTTGGGGCAGAAAGTTGTTGCATCTCTTTCTCCACATTGAGGGAGGGGGCGAATTTTATGAGCTTATGCTGTACAGTTCCCTGTGCAGAGCTGATCTCAGCATCTGTGTGTTAAGCTGCAGCTGGGTGTGTTCCTATCTGTGTATATGTTGGTGAAAGAGAAAGCTTGGCAACTTATCACAGCAACACAGTGTGAAAGGGAGCCCAGGCTGGTGGGTCAGGCAGGCTCAGTGGTACCCCAGACCCAGGTGGCACCCTAAAGAGAGGTGGAACCCATCACAGGATTTTCAGGAGGCATCATTGGTGGTACCTCTCCAGACTCTTGAGGTGCTGTCAATAGATCACCCAGGTTTTGCATCTTTAAAGGAGTGCAGAAACAACAATTGTCTTATGGACCTGAATATTGGTGTCCCGTCATAGGTCACGGTCCATGAAAAATATGTCAGAGCAATTTCCCAAAGGAAGCACTTGTGCACTGGATCCTGTGCTGGATCTCTCTGTCGATTTTTGCGTTTTGAGAAAGTTGGCTACTGAGGTAGCAGAAGTGCTTGACTTTCTCCAATCTGTCCTGCTATGGTGATTTGTGGTGGGTCATATGCAAGTCCTAAAGCAGGCTGATGGAGCACTTTAGTCTTCTCAATATTGAGTGAGAGTCCTAGACTTTGGTAAACTTGTGCAAAAAACCCCAGTGTGGACTGAAGGTCATTCTCAGTTTGCACAAGGATGGCACAGCCATCAGCATACTGAATATCAGTAATGAATGCTCTAAGGACTTTAGACTTCGAGCAGAGACGTCAAAGATTGAAAAGCTGCAAATCCATTCTGTATTGAATGTCAACTTCACTGGGGAGGTGGTCTTTAACAAGGACCAGAATGACTGCTAAATAGATGGAGAACACGGTTGGGACAATAATGCATCCTTGCTTAACCCCAGTTTTGATGACAAAAGGGTCCATTTCTAGGCCATTACAGAGAATGGTGGCAGTGATCTGATCAAGAAGCCTTAGGACCTTAATAAATTTTGGAGTGCAGCCAAATCTGGCCAGAACCTTCCACAGGGCTTCACAATTGATGCAGTCAAAGGCCTTTGTCAAATCGATGAAGGCCATGTACAGGTCCTGATTTTGCTCCCAAGACAATGAATAATGTTACAGATATTATCGTTGCCCTAAAAACTACTTTAGTTTTCTTTATCCAGGGACCCACACCAGCAACTATCCTTTAGGATCTCATCCATTTTTACCTTCTCACCAGGAATCAATAGTCTTAAGTGTATTCTGGGTGTAGTAATAGACATTATATTTAAATAAAGACCCAACTGATACTTTCACCAAGGAGTAGGTCTACTCAGAATTCTCAGACACACCATACCGCAAACACAGGTCTAGCTTCCATCCAGTCCTACCTGAACATCATGACATTTTTTTGTCTGGGTAATTAAAGGGTTATGTATTCTAGTTTGTCATTAAAGCAGAATCCAAACTCTTTTCACACAGGATTGCACACCATCACATTGCAGTGATTTTGGAAGTGGGTCACTAGATTCCTGGACAAGAAAAGCTGCCTAAACTTAATCCAGGCAGGTCATAGAGGTATGACTGTATGGCTCATGTTTGTTAATAGCAGTAAATCAGACCAGATATCCCTGGGTACCTCTCATCTATAGACAAAGTAAACATGGACTGTTTGATATCCATAAAAGTACCTTGGATGTTAATAGCTAAATAAATTATCTGAAAAACAGCAAGCTCTATTCAGATCAAGTATTTTCCCATCAGCACTTAACAGTGCCATAGAATGAAGAAGAACCACTTCCCACCCTTCATAGAAACAGAAGGAGACAAGAGCGGAGAAGACTTTTCCTTCTATAGTTGTTCTGGAGAGAAAAGTAGGGAGCACTAGTGAGCTGTTACATCTAACTGTTTAAAAGGGACTTGGATCTACAGTATATCAACATGGGGCAGAAGGCTTGGTGCAAACCTCAAATATATCTTCAATATTTCAGCCATCATCAATGATGATCCTCGATAAATAAGTTTAGGCAGTATGTAAAGAGCAGTATAGCAAAGTATCTGTGTATATAGTCTACCTGTCATCTCTTTACTGGACATACATCATTATCTGACATAAAGTACTGTGAATTTGTTCTCTTCTGGATCCTTCCCTAATCCATCTTAAGTAAGGAAACTGGCATGTGGAATGTTTTGCAGATTGATCAGCTTTAGTACATATATTGCTTTGCTTCTCTGGCCCTACTGATGTTTCCCTTTGTATTCTATAACTATAGAGCAAGCAACCATTTTTTTATGTTTGATCTCTATAGTTCTTATGAAGAAGAATGAGCAAAAAATGTCCAGTGCCTGGAGGAGCAATTTTGCACCATGACAGGTGTTAGCCAGATGCACTACTCTGCCCTGCAGTGACTAGGAGGCCCTAGCAGATTCTTCTTTCTGGTAACAACTGCTTGTAGATTATATTTATTCATACATGTAATGTTTTGGGAAGTGAAATATATAATGAGGACATTAGAACAAAAGTCAGGGAATAAGAGGGATCTCTTTCTAACTTCATACACCTACTAACTGTCACTTGCTCTCTCTGTCAGTCCAACTTTTGTTTTTTTGGAAGGCCCAAATTAACCTGTTCTAAAATGTGCTGAACGTCTGCAGCCCTTATTGACTTCAATGGGCTTTTGAAAATCAAGCCGAAAATCTACTCCTTAGATGTAAATAGGGGATATATTGTATATTCTCATCCAGTGATCTGTATGAGTTATATGTTTACTAACAACCTACATTGCACTGTACCTTGAAAAATATGATGTCTTGAGTATTTGTTCTAATTCTGTGTATTGTTAAAACTTGGTGGAAAGAGATGTCAAAGCCTTAACTATTTTGGATTATTTCTAAGAGGTCTATGATAGCGATGACCATAAATTCCTTTGTGCATTTACATACATGAGTCATACAGTATATCTTTCTTCCACAGAACAAGACTACACTGATTAATCTTGATCTGATATCTGATGCTCATATTTGAAAGCAGCAGACTCTACAGGGCTATCATTATAGGCAGATGAGTCACATTCCGTTTTGAATTTTTTGGCTAGTCCTGTTGTTCTGGGTAACATCTACAGTAGGCTTTTAATATCATGATAACACTTATATGGTGTTTGACATGTTCAAAATACTGTACAAATATCAGCCAATTAATCCTCACAACACCTAGCTGAGGTGAATATGGATGTATTAACACCAAGGGGTTAAAGTAAAGGAGAATGTGAGGGAAGGAAAGCACAACTCCGCCTCTTTGGCTAAAAGATATGGGTAGCTCCCTCTCCTCTCTCTGCCTTGTATAAACAATGCTCCTTCACAGCTTCCCTTCCTGTTTGATTGGTGCAGTGAAGGTTCCTGCTCCTATTTCAGTCTAATTTAACCTCTGATCATCCCTGTTTTACAGATGGAGAAACCAACTGAGAGATTAAGTGAATTGCACATGGCCACACAGTGAATCAGTGGCACAGCCAGGATTAGAACTCAGGACTCCTACCCCTGTTCTCATTCCATTGCACACTTCTAAGTGTGCAGGTGGCTAAAGTGTAGGAAGCAAATGTGCCTTGCTCTGGATTAGCAGCAATGTATGCAATGTCTTGGGCCTCTATTACATCCAATGTATCAAGAAATGGTAAACACATTTATGCTAATCAAAATATATTTAAAGAATAAATCCACACTCGCCTTTTTAAATGTAGATGATTACTTTAAAGCGAGTCTTGGATTTTGTGTACAAAAACATACTTGACTTTGTTTACATACAAGGACTTCTGTGGATATACATTGTGTCCATTTAATTTTCAAAAGCAAGCTACTCAGTTCTATAAATATAAACCGTCCACAATAATGGATTCCTACTGTGTCTCTCAGTGGTTAACTTTTGGACCCAAATATAAAAAGGCCAGGTTTTATGCTTTCATCATAGAAATGTAAATGCCTTTCTACTTCTCATGATCCAGACTGTGTGCTAACATCTACCTTTTCTCCACTGCTTGAAGTATCTCCTGGTGGCTAATGCATGGACATACAATATAAATGTGGGGAAGGTAGAATACTGGCTGGTGTACTCACATGGAATGAAATTCACCCCAGTTTAGAGGGCCAGTACAAGGCTTATGCAACAGTGAAGTCACACCTGAGCCATCAAAATAGGGCCTTGTGATGCTAGCAATTATGGACATCAGTTAGCTTTGGATCAGGCTTTATAGCTTCAACCCAGCATACTGCTTAAACTCATGCTTAGTTTTTTTAAGAACAGGAGTACTTGTGGCACCTTAGAGACTAACCAATTTATTAGAGCATAAGCTTTCGTGAGCTACAGCTCACTTCGCTGTAGCTCACGAAAGCTTATGCTCTAATAAATTGGTTAGTCTCTAAGGTGCCACAAGTACTCCTTTTCTTTTTGCGAATACAGACTAACACGGCTGTTACTCTGAAACCTTTTTTAAGAACATAAGTAGACCCATTGGCTTGAATATGATTACTCACGTGTTTAAAGTTAAGCATGTCCTTAAGTGCTTTGTTGGAGCAGGTTCTGTATTAGACACAGCAGAACAAGGGATGACACTAAAGGAAGCAAGTAGCGTAGGAATAAAATAATTAGAGCAGGGAGAGAGTTGAGCCTATTATTATCCATGAATGCATGCTGTCAGTTCCTTTATTTTGATTTTAATATATTATAGATTGAGCTTCAGTCTGGTCACTGCCCACAGTGATGGAAAACCAACCCAAAACAATAATATTTGAAGAGAGTAGGAAGTGCTATGCATGGTGCACCAGACCAGGTGGATGCACTAAATTGCTAGGAAAATGTTTGTGGTGTAACTATGCAATATATTGAAGATATCTCATACACTAGATGCTATCCCTGTATAATACATACAGTCTATTATAAATAATCAGCTGTCTATAATAAGATGATATCATCCACAACGACCATGTCCCCGCCGATAGTCATAAGAAAAAATAATAATCTGTGTGGACACCCCCCTGCAGATGAAACCATATACTCGATCATTATATCAAATGCATCAGGAAAAAAATTGACTGAAATCCTTAACAAATATCATAGCCACCAAATCTTTCGCTGCTGAGATAGTAATCAAATCAGCAGACAAAGGAGGCACTATTCAAATCCTCAACTGTGATAACTATGTCAATGAGGCCAACAAACAACTCTCCAACACCACTTACTATAAAGAACTCAAAGACGACCCCACACCACAATTCACAAAGGAATTTAAGGAGATCACTAAATCCATCATCTCCAAGAGAAACTCTGCAACCTCATTCTCCATGAACCTACCCAAGGGAACCTTCTACATGCTTCCCAAGATACACAAACAAGGGAATCCAGGCAGACCTATCATATCTGGCCATGGCACTCTTCGAGATGGAATATCAGGACTCATGAAAACTATTCTGAAACCACACAGCACACAAAGGGACAGTTTCCTCCAGGAGGCAACCAACTTCCTCCAGAAACTCTGGATCATTAACAACTTTCCTCAGAATACCAACCTTTCCACCATGGATGTCACCATCCTATATACCAACATCCCTCACCATGATGGCACTATTGCCTGCCTCAAATATCTACAAGACATTGGACAACACTCAAATAGTCACTTCAAACTCATCCATTTCGTCCTCACTCATAACAACTTTACATTTAACAACAAACACTTTGTCTGAGCCATGGGTACAGCCTTGGGTACTAGAATGGCTCCCCAATATGCCAACCTTTCATGGGTCACCTTGAGGAAAAGTTTCTAGAAAAATGCACTACAAAACCAATGATATACTTGAGATATATTGATGATATTTTCATCCTCTAGACAGATGGCCTAAACACCCCCATAGATTTCCATCACAATGTCAACATCCATCATTCACCCATCCACCTCTGTCTAGAACAATCCCACACCGGCATCAACTTCCTGAATGCTACAATCAGCTTCAGCAATGGAACCCTACAGACAACTATATACAAGAAACCCCTGGATCACCATACTTACCTCCACAGATCCAGTAACCACCCCAACACACCAAGAAATCTGTTATCTACAGATACTAGGCACTCAGATACCCAGAATATACTCCAAGGAGAAAGTCTGAGTTTCACACTTTAACACACCTAAAACTGCCTTCACCAGACAAGGACATACCATCAGAAAAGTAGATTGCATTATGGAATAGGCCATCCAAATGCTGTGAGAGAACCTGTTTCAATACAGAATCCCCTCTCCACTACTGACCTCACATGCCTAGTTGTCACCTACCACCCCATACTGGAACCCATACGGAGTATCATTAAACAGTTACAACCCATACTCGATGGGGACCACATCATGAAATAAATCTTTACCAAACCTTTTCCCCTGGTCTTCAAACAGTGTCTCCGCCTCACCAAATTCATGATCTGAAGCAAGCTCCCCACAGACCGGGACCCATCAAATTAATGTGGCACCAAACCCTGCCAGAACAAATGCAAACCTTACAGACATATCTCCACTGCCATGATGATCAATACCTCCCACTATTTACCTGTCAAGATTCATGGGTCCTATACATGCCTATCACAATATATGGTGTACCTCATCTAGTGCATCAAATGCCTCAACAACTATGTGGGTGAATCTAGACAATCACTACACTCTTGAATGAGCTCACAAAGAAAAATGATCAAAGAAAAAACACCTTATCACCCGTGAATGAAAACTTTTCACAAAGTGATCACTTCATATCTGACCTGTCAGTCCTCATCCTCAAAGGAAACCTGCATAACACCTTCAAAAGATGTGTTTGAGAACGTACATTCATAACTTTGATAGACACTAAAAATTATGGTCTCAATAGAGACTGGTTTTATGGTTCATTACAACAATTTGAAACCTACTAATCCTCCTTTGTCCTATGAGTACAGAGGTGTTGATTGCTGATGTTAAGTGGTTCCTTGTAACATCTTGCTATCTCTCCTTGTATTTAGCTGTGACACTCTGGTTACCTTTTCCAGACCCGAAGAAGCTCTGAAACTCAAAAGCTTGTCTCTTTCACCAACAGAAGTTGGTCCATTAAAAGATACTACTTCATCTACCTCATCTCTCTAATTAAAACTAAATCAAAAATTGTTTTTAAATCTTATTTAAAGGTCTCACATTTTCCAGCCAACTTATTCACCATGCAGCCTTTGTCACCCTGGTTAGAGAATAATTTTTGTTTTGGACACTTATCTATTTTACCACACACCATCCGCCTGCCACTGAAATCAATCCAGGAACTGTTTTTCTGATGTTCTTTTGAGTGGGTTACTGAAGTGAGACCTCAGCTGTAATGCGAGTTATGTTTTGTTTCCTTTGTTGTTAAATCCTTTCCTCCTCTATGCACACATTTATAATATGATGCAATATATTACTATAATGATTCTTAAATGGACAAAAGAAAGCCATTCAACCACTTATAATTAGCACAGAGCTTCCAACATTCAGATGGATATTGGCACTTATCTCCTGTATCAAGTCTGTTCCAGAACATGCTAACTTAGAGTGGAGGGAGGAAAGCACAGTGGCTTCAGCTTGGAAAGAACATCCCCAGAGGGTTGGATCACCTTCCTATACTTTTTTTATAGTCTAGCTATGATGGCAGTGAAAAAAGGATTGGATTATTTCGGGGAAGAGGCTCTCATGCTGTTTACCTATTAGTATTTATAGCATCTAGGAATACAGTATTTGTGTTTCAAGAGACAAAGAAATTAAAGAAATTTGTGAGAAACATCGCCTCCCCCATTTTTGGCATTTTAGGGATGTTAGTTAGTAGTTGTAGGGTGCAAATCACCCTTGTGTATTTACCTCTCCATTGTGAAAACCAACCATTTATTCCTAGCTTTTGTTTCCTATCTTTTAACCAGTAACTGATCCATGAGAGGCCCTTCCCTCTTATCCCGTGACCACTTACTTTGCTTAAGAGCCTTTGTTGTGGCATCTTGCCAAAGACTTTCTGAAAGTCCAAGTACACTATATCAACTGGATCACCATTGTCCACATGCTTGTTGACACACTCAAGGAATTTCAATAGATTGGTGAGGGATGACTTCCCTTACAAAAATTGTTGTTGACTTTTCCCCAACATATCAGGTTCATTTATGTGTCTGATAATTCTGTTCTTTACTATAGTTTCAACCAATTTGTCTGGTAGTGAAGTTAAACTCACTGGCCTGTAATTGCCGGGATCACCTCTGGAGCCTTTTTTAAAAATTGGCATTGCATTAGCTATCCTCCAGTCATCTGGTACAGTGTGATTTAAGTGATAGGTTACATACTACAGTTAGTAGTCCTGCAATTTTATCTTTGAGTTCCTTCAGAACTCTTGGGGGAATACCATCTGGTCATGATGATTTGTTACTGTTTAATTTATCAATTTGTTGAACAAGCAATGGAACAGAAAGCCCAACAGATTGAAAGAAAAAAAAAGGACCTATTTTGTGCACTGGAGACAACAAACATAGCAAAATGTGGGTTACTTTTATAGCTAGTGGAATAATATTAGAGATGAATATATCTGATGATGTTTTCCATCAATCATCAGATAAACTGTGTGTGAATATTTTTCCCTTATTTGGCATGCACTAATTTTTATATCACAATTACCCCAGGTTTGCAATACAAAAGACACACCAGAAAGGTTGTATGTGGTTCTTAATTACCAAACATGGGCCTTATGTATGGGCAAACATAATCCATCATGGGTATGTGTAAACTGGTGGGCTATCTCACCAGCCCAGGAAAGAACTAGTGTCATGCCTAAGGCTGTTTCAGACCATTGCCTAAGGGCACAACTTATTCAATCATGCCAAAATGTAAGACGTAACAAAACAAAGCAATATCCTGCCCAGAACAGGCTGCAGTCCACACAGCTCTTTGTCCTTGCCTCTGTCAGACCCAGTAAGACACACCCTTTTCTTCTATCCCCTGTGGAGTCGTGTAACAAGCAGGCTGCCCTGGTGTGACAATTGGTTGATAACTTTTGTCTGCTTAGGAATTTATCATGGAAAGTAGGTTAAGTTATTTTTACTAAAGAATGTTATAAACAGGTGCAAGAGAAGCAGACAGGAAAGAACAGAGAGACTAAATTAGTTCAATCAAAAAGCCACATTGATGTAATTCAAGGACTATGTTAAAATCATATTTGGTAAAAACAGAAGCTGTGGAGACAGAAGTTAATGAACCAAAATTGGACAGGCTTCAGTGACAACAGAGTAGCAGATTCCTGGCTCCTTCTGAGCTGACTCGCCCCTCCTGGTCTTTACCCCTCCTTGGGCTCATTGCCTCCCCAGCTTTTAGCCTTGTTAACGAGGCTGGCAGGTGGGGCCAGTTCCAGGCTAGTCCTAGCTAGTTGCCCAGCCCCAAGCCATTTCCCTGATTGGGGTTAGAGTGGCAGGAGCTGATTAGGGCTTCCCCTACAGTGCCCTGCCACACACCTCCCCACTTAAGTAACCGCCAGGAGGAGGGGCTTGGTTCAGCCCCTTTTCCCCCTCTCTGGGAGATGATTTCAGGGCAGCCTACTGCCCTCCGTTGGGAGGTCCCCTGCATCCTCCTCACAGGGTTTGTCAGTTCCCCACCCACAAAAGCCTCAGTATGTGTGTGTTTGGGGGGTGGACCGCCCCATAGCTCTACTCCTGCCCAGAGATCCTCACACCAATCACAACCAAGTGGTTGCCCTCCTTGCCTGGCTGGGAGCTGGGTGGACCTGGCTCCCACACGGGCCATTCTGGGCCTCTGGTGCAGGTACCGAGCCCAAGGGGGCCTGGCCCTTGTTGCCAGGAGAATCCTCCTGCAGGCATTCTCTGAGGCCTTCCGCCTTTAAACCTTGCAACTCCTCTCCTGGGCTTTCCTTCAGTCACTTGCTCTCCCCTTCTCTCCTGTCTTCCCTTTGTCTTTGTTGTCTAGTACCTGCTTCTACAATGCCAGCAGACCAGCTGACCCAGGCGACTGGGGGCCCCCTTAGCCTCCTCTCTCTTTTTCTCCGGGCCTCTCCCGGGGGAGGTTCTTGATGCTTCTTCCCCCAGTCCAGGTTGCAGCGTGTCCACGCCTCCCTCCGGGGAAAGTCCACCTCAGCATACTCCTCCATCATTTTGATGGCAGCCTCCACGGTCATCGGCTGATGCCTCTGGACCCAGACCTACATGTTCTCCGAGAGGCCCTGCACAAATTGCTCAAGAATCACCTGGTCCATTATTTCTCCCACTGTCTGGGTGTCGGGCCGTGGCCACCATGTAGCCCAGTTGGTCAATTTTGGGGCAAAAGCTCAGAGCCGCAAATCCCCTGTCCACTGGCCTGCCCAAACTTTTGCCTGTACTTCTCCACCAACAGCCCCTTCTGGTCCAGGACAGCCACCTTCACCATCTCATAATCTTTGGCCTGGTCGTTGCTTAAGGCCATAGAGGCCGCCTGTACCTTGCAGCCAGATAAGAAGCCAGTCTTAGGGCCCACGTCACCTTATCCCAGTCTGTGCCCATGGCTACCCATTCGAAACTACATAGGAAGGCGTCGGGGTCATAGAATCATAGAATATCAGGGTTGGAAGGGACCTCAGGAGGTCATCTAGTCCAACCCCCTGCTCAAAGCAGGACCAATCCCCAACTAAATCATCCCAGCCAGGGCTTTGTCAAGCTTGACCTTAAAAATATCTAAGGAAGGAGATTCCACCACATCCCTAGGTAACGCATTCCAGTGTTTCACCACCCTCCTAGTGAAAAAGTTTTTCCTAATATCCAACCTAAACCTCCCCCACTGGGTCATTGGCAGGGCCCATTTTACAGAGACTCAGCCCTGTCGCACAATTTCCATCACCACTCGGGGGACTCGCCATCTGGTGCAGGAGCTGCTGCCATATATTGGCCTGCTCCCGGACAAAGTCCTCGAGGGTTTTTTTGTTATTCAGCTGGCCACATGAGTAAGGCCTGCCTTTCAGCCTGGTGGAAAGCCTGCAGGGTCTTCTGCAGCTCCTCCTGCTGCTTAGCCAGCCACTGCACCATGCCCTCCATTCTCTCAAGTTGCCACTTCCTGGCAGTGGCTTTCAGGTCCTGGACAAGTCCCCACATGTAACAGTGTGTTCACCACACCCCACTGGGTTCAGCCTCCTGGCACGACTCCCCAGGACCATTTCAAACTGGTGCTCTTTATTCCTCTGTCTTGTCTCCACCACCAAACTCCAACTATTTACAGATTTGGCCTAGCACAGGCCTCAGTGGCAACAGGCTCCTTCTGAGCCTACTGTCCCCTCCTGGTCTCTGCCCCCATGACTCACTGCCTCCCAAGCTTTTAGTCCCTGTTAATGAGGCTGGCAGGTGGGGCCAGTTTCCAGGCCAGTCCTAGCTAGTTGCCCAACCCATTTCCCTGATTGGGGCGGGAGTGGCAGGAGCTGCTTAGGGCTTCCCCTGCAGCAGCCTGCCACACCTCTCCACTCTAACCATTCTCCATCTCTGTTGACTTCATCATCCTCCTCCCATTGAATCAAGCCCTCAACCTGGGAGCCATCTTTGGCCCCTTCCTTCCTCTTCCATTACATATCCAGATTGTGTGCAAATCTTGCTGCTTCTTCCACCATGATATTTCTAAGATTTGTCTTTTACTCTTTGTCCAATGCCCCAAAACTCCCATCTAGGTCCTCGTCATCTGTTGTCTTGATTACCATAGCCTCTTCTTTGCCAGACTATCCAATACCCACATTCCACACTGCCCCCTCCCCCCCCCCGCCAATTCAGTCTGAATGCACCGTCTAAAATAATGTTTCTTGCCTATCATTATGACTATATCATCATCCTCTTTCATGTTCCTCCACTGATTCGCCTTTTTCCACAGCATCAAGTTCACATGTCATGTCCTCAGCTCCAAAGCCTGTAGAACTACCTCAGTGAAGCAAAGACAGAGCTTTGACAGCAATATTTCTGAAGCACTCTGCATCTGTGCGCCCTGGAATGATGGACTATTTGTCACTCACTAACTCATTCAGACAGAAACTCGAGTAATAAGAGAATATTATCCTCCAACCTCACTTACATTATCTTCTGTTACTGTTTTCAGCAAACTCTGCAGCAGGGGTTAGAGTTCTGTAATTCTATGGCAGATTGTAACCTGTAAACTTATTTACTAGAGCACGCTACAGACTCTTGCCAAGTTTCAGGGGCAACCGGCAATTCATCACTCCCAACATTCCAGTATATCTATATTCCATCTAACAATTTCTCATTCTGCTGTATTTTATTAGTCCCTAAGAGTGCATTAAGAATTTGCTTTGGATCCCTGCCCAAAGAGGAGCACAGGCTGCCAAAAGGATCTCCTCACATATGCGCCTCCAGTCCTCTTGTGCTCACACTTGCAGCTTCCCACACATCCAATGAATCAAAAAAATCACAGCCTGAGAGTGAGTAGTGTTCTGCCAGATTCCGCTGAGGTTACTGTACTAGACTGCACTTGTTAAAGGCTGAAGTACAGCCTTATTTAAAGAGTGTCCAGGATAAGATGCAGAATTAATTTCCCTTAATAGCAAAAATATTTTTGTTCAGACTTGTACGTTTCTTAACCTTTAAATCCTTGCCAAAGAGCCTGGCTGTCAAGGGAAACTCCTTCCTCATCCTCACTGATCCTCCACTTCTCCTCCCCACATCACATTCCTCTGGCTTTTCTTATATTCCTACATTCATCAATCACCCTTACACATGTGTGGGTGATCTGTAGTGACTCCCTTTTGTTGCATTTTAACCCTTTTTGCGGGGTTGTTTGTAAACAATCTCTATAAAGTTAACATCCAAGGAACTTAAAGGGGCATTGTCCATAGTTTCAGTTCATTTTCAATCGTACTCCTCTCCCAGACATCCCCACCCCAGGCAGTTTACTTCTGCTACGGACAGAAAGGAAGACTGCTGAGGAAGACTGTGCCTGGTTGCAGAGTAAAGGCTCAAATTAGTGCAATTTTTGAGCCTTAATGCACCCCCTTTGGTGGGACAGTTATGCAAGTTTCATTCCTAAAGGAAGTCTCTGGCCCATGTCGTTGCTAACCATGGCTGGATTTGAAAAGGTCAAAGATTAGTTTGTGTAGTATTCCTTCTTCTGCTTACAAGTTAAGAACAAATTGACAGTAAGTCTCTTTCATAACGTTTGTATTGCTTCTAGAGTCCAAGATTTTATGATGATTTTTTTCTCTTTTATGAAAGAGTATTCTTTATTTTAATAAAGACTTACATTATGCTACAGTTATGATCTAAGTCCCCAGTCCTGTATACACTTATGTATGTGCCAAACTTTAAGCATGTGAGTAGTCCCATTGACTTTGACAGACTTACTATGTTATAATTTACAATAGTGAAATTGCATTGTTTTGGATTATTATTGTAGGGTTCATTTGTTTGTATTTTTTAATATGGAATAGTTTTTCTATAGCATCTTTGATATTCAGGGTATCCCAAAGCACTATGTAGGATTCCATGTATTCTGCAGCAAGCTTCCTTGATTTCTGTGAAGCCCCACAATAAATTTAGAGACAATTGGAAATCATGTGGCAATATTAACACAGCACAGACTCATTACAGAAAATATTATTTTAATTAAATGCATCTAGCCATGCAGTACAGTGTCAAATTCCAAGCAGAAAACTTTGAAACACTTGTTCTTTGATAAAATACAAGATCTATTTCACAAACTCTTTATTATTGGCATTGCAGCAAAGAAATACCACTCAGTGTGGATGGACTACAGATAGCTCCCACTGCCACCTCCCAGTACAGGTGTGCAGGCTGCAAAAACCTTCCTTTGTCTGCTTATTCCCCGACTGTGAAGTTGCAATGGCAGATTTTTGTAGCCCATACATCAGGTGTGAACAAAGGCAGGCAAAAACATGAAAAGACAGTCTGTAGCCGAAGGAAAAGAGTTTGCAATTTATAGCCAGATGGGAAAGCGAACATGCTTACATGCCAGGAAACTCTTGGAAAAAATATACACTAGTATAAGCTTAGAAAACTAAATACAAGTAAAATATAAAGTATTAAAGAGAAACATATTTTTATCAGGAAGTTCAAGGAAAAAGCTATATAAAACAGGAAATACTTTTTTTAAAATAGGCAGTCCTTCTAACATGACAATTTGTTAGTTTTTCTATCCATCAGCCTGGCAAAAGGAGGAGTTGGCAAGATCACCAGAGCACTGTATCACATGTTCAATAATCGGTGGGAAGTTAGTTTGGTAGTTTCAGCTGAGTTCCTAGTGAACAGTTGACCACATCACAATGTACACCAGTTGGCAACCCTGTTGGCATCCTACGTTGAGTGGCCTAGAATTGAATGGGTAGACTAAGTCTATGCTATTAATATAAATATGTTGGGGAACATAGTCACAGAATTGCAGTGTAGCCTAGCTACAAAATGTGATTAAAGTCCAGTCTAAAGTGCAAATTGGAACCATGTTTGTAGCTGAAATGGGGGACAACCATGTCATTAGCAGGTTCCCTGTAGGCAGGGCCTTAACTATCCTCTTACCTCTAGTGGTGGTTACTCCAGGTCAGGAGTGAGGCAGATTGGTGGTCGGGACAATTGTACTGTCTGGCTTTGTTGTGTTTATTCTGTGGTTACAGTTCAGTCTTGCTAATCCAGCAGTGCTCGCGGACTAAATTCAAAACAAAACAAAGGGCATCAATCAGCTTTTGCAAAAGAGGTAGGCAGAACTAGACAGGCCCCAGAGCCTCATTAAATCCAGAAATATTACATTAGCAATAGGAAACTCAGTAGCGATTGTACAGGGTGAACGGCTGGACCCTTGTCTTAATTAAATGATTTCTTATTTCCTCTCACCTTGTTTATTGAAAAACCTTTCCAGCACAGATGTTCACTTGAATAGGTGTTAGCTAAAGTATCTTTCAAAGTGGTAAAAACAAATCAAACTGTTTGCACAGAAGAGTTTACAAACTTGCAGCTCACAGGGATGGTTTTCACCTGCCAGCCTGCAATCTGTACTAATAAAAATGTGTGATATCAAAAAATAGCAAATATGTAGAATCTGCTCAAGTGTGGTAGGACAGGTCAGGAGACCTGCTAGAATTCACAAATTGTATGTGACAAGTGAATACAGCACCATGCGTGCATGGAAACAATGAATTGGACACTTGCCTGATTCAGCAAAGAAACTGTCACCTACATTTTATCTGTCCTTTATTTTTATTTCTGACCAGATGGCTTTAGATAAGACACTTTCCCCCCACTCTCTCCAAAATTCATTTTTCTTGTAAACATCTTTTAAGGATTTTTTTATTTATCTGTCATCAAGCAAAAAAAGTTAGTCTGTATTCGCAAAAAGAAAAGGAGTACTTGTGGCACCTTAGAGACTAACCAATTTATTTGAGCATAAGCTTTTGTGAGCTACATCCGATGAAGTGAGCTGTAGCTCACGAAAGCTTATGCTCAAATAAATTGGTTAGTCTCTAAGGTGCCACAAGTACTCCTTTTCGTCAAGCAAAAAAACTAATTTGATGCAACATGAAGCTTATTTCTGAGATCAAACAATGCAGAAGTACTGAATCAATAGATAGTAAAGGTTGAACAATTAGTCTCCAGTTTGTCCTCATAAAAACAGGTGAAAATTTACAACCTATGAAATGTGGAACAAAAATATGGACTTTGAAACACATGCTGGTCTTGTGCCGTTTTGAAAGAGTGCAATGTCATGCATTTAGGGACTAACAACAAGAATTTTTGCTATAAACTGGGAACATATGAGTTGGAAGTGACAGAGGAGGAGAAAGACCTGGGTGTATTGGTTGGTCACAGGATAATTATGAGCCACCAATGTGATGCGTCTGTGAAAAAGGTGAATGCAGCCCTAGGCTGCATCAGGCAAGGTATTTCCAGTAGAGACAGGGCAGTGTTAGTACCATTATACAAGGCATTGGTGAGACCTCATCTGGAATACTGTGTGCAGTTCTGGTCTCCCATGTTTAAGAAAGATGAATTCAAAGTGGAAGAGGTGCAGAGAAGGGGAACTAGGACGATCCAAGGAATGGAAAAAGCTACCTTATGAGAGGAGACTCAAAGAGCTTGGCTTGTTTAGTCTAACCAAAAGAAGGCTGAGGGGAGATATGACTGCTCTCTATAAATACATCAAAAGGATAAATATCAGAGAGGCAGAGAAATTATTTAAGTTGAATGGGGAGGTCTCTGAGTTACCTTTTTTCATTTGCAGACCCCTAAAAAAATTTCAAATGGAGGTGCGGATCCCTTTGGAACTCTTAGACATAGTCTGTGAACCCTCATGGGTCCATGGACCACAGGTTGAAAACCACTGTTCTATGGTAACAAGGACCTTTTGCAGACGCTTTAGACATAGTCTGCAACCTGCAATGTGTCCACGGACCACAGGTTGAAAACCACTGTTTTAAATGCATGAGGCCAGATTCACTGGTGCACTTCAGCTGCTATGCATTGCTTCAGATACAGGGCAGCCATAAACCCAGTTTAAATGGACAGTTAAGATAGTTTATGGCTGCTTTCTGTCACCAGAGCGGTACAAAGCAGCCAGAAAATTCTGGTGAGTCTGGCTCATAAACCAAAGAGTTTATTGGTTTAGAATGCATGCATGTGTGTAAGATATAATATGTAAACCTCCCATGTGCCTGTTGACTAGGAGAGCTTATTTGTACCTAAGTTTGGCGATTGAACAGTTTTACCTGGTGAAAAGAGAGCTGCTGTACAAATAGCTGTCTGGGAGTTGAACAGAAACAGCTGCACGATTTCTCTCATTCCTTGGTGAGCCCTTCTATGTTAAAAAAGCCGGCATTAGTTACAAAAATCCTAGTGTATGCTTCTAATTCTTCAGTATCTACCAGCAGATACAGAATTTGGCAATAAGGATGAGACCTTCAGCTGGGACTGATTTGGACTGATTGAAAGATTTCCTTTTTGTTCCTAGAACAATAATTGTGAATTAGAATCCACAAGAGAAAAAAATACGAGGGCCTTCTGAAAAGTGATAAAATGGTTGTGTTTGGGGTAGAGGAGGGCTTCATTTCAATGAAAAGGGAAGGGTTTGATGCTGCTATTAATCTTTTAAAACAGTATTTCATAGCTCATGAAATTGTAGCTGAGGAAAAATGTAGTGAAGATTTTGGATTGCAGTGAGGAGAGAAGGTATGAGTGCTGACAG
Organism: Lepidochelys olivacea; assembly: GCF_965140295.1. Taxonomy (NCBI): domain Eukaryota; kingdom Metazoa; phylum Chordata; order Testudines; family Cheloniidae; genus Lepidochelys; species Lepidochelys olivacea. The sequence continues at coordinate 163,242,404 of NC_140411.1, read as the reverse complement.
ATTTATCATCATAGCGCAAGTGGTGGCATTCATTGATTTTTAAAGAGAGATGAGGTCTCCAAAGAAGAAACTATTGAAAATATTACAAACTATACTTGTAAAATCAGTTAGAAGGGGAAATATTTTTGGAGTACCTGGCAAATCTGAAGAAAATGTGGGAACTAGGAAGAGCTTGCTCAAGGGAAGGGGTTAGAATATTCCACTCAGTGCGACCACAAGGAACATGGAAGTAATGACTGCAAATCCACTTAAGCAAGGGGTGACGGCATGATCATGCACTGAAATGGTAGTTATACATGTCAATATGTCAACCTATAGAATAAGTACACCTCAGTATTATATTGGTGAAAAGGCAAAATATGGGCATAATAATGGGTGTGGAGGACTGAGCATGAGCAGATGATGCTCAGGCTCTATAACAGGGCAGTCACCATGTGGTCCAGGGCTGTTCTTTCCTGGGCCTCTTCCATTGCTGTCTGCTTCTTTTCTACGTGACTCTTCAACTCATTGGGAAACTTGGGCCATTGGACACTGCATGCCAGAGACAGGGCTGGTCCTGTTGTCTCTTAACACAAAGTCCTAAGCCAAGGGTGTGAGTATGCAATTCTAAAAGCTTATGCATACAATGATATCACAGATTACCCTGATCTTGCATTATCTTTATCTTGTTATGTGGCTTGGATCTTTTCTAGCTTTCTCAATTATTTTAATAAACGTATCTAAGGTTTTATTTTGCCCTCAGTGTGAGTGTCCTTGTTATCCACTCCGAGACTCTCCACAAGATGTTGAACTCCATAGTGTGAATTCTGTGTAGCCTGATTCTGGATGAAGAACCTTAGTGTAGTCAGATCAATTGGTCATTAATCTAAACATTATCAACCTTAAAAAGGGTCAGGGAACAGACCCTAAAGATATTTAATTCAATAAGGTCTCCTCATGATATTGCAGGAAATTGCCATTTCTGTCACAAATATATATAAATTTTAAATTTGGAAATAAATATCTGATATTCTCCTTTATCTCGTTATCAAGATAAATGAGATGCTGTGAGTTAAGCTTACATTTTTAATGACAGTGTTTTTCTGTTTTCTAGTTTTCTCTTCCCTCAAGTTTTTCCCATCACAACTAAGCTGAAGTGATTTTTTCCTCTCCTGAGCTCAACTTAAATCAAATGAGTCTCTAAACAGTTTCTAATTTTCTGCTGGTCATTGCTACTTTATAGCTCTGTAATAAAAAAAAACAACTCCTCTTGGGTGTAAATGAACATAATCTCCTAAAGAACTCTAAATTCTCCTTCTTAACATTGTTCTCATTTGCAACAGCTCGTTTCTTCTCTCTTCCCTAAGGTAGTCCAAACCTTTAGGAATCTTAAATGTTTTTTAAATGTTCTTCCTTTTAGGATCCTGTAATATTTGCCCTTCTTTTGACAGAGTGGCTGATTCTCTTTGTGCTATAGGGTTCAGCTTCATTTTAATTATCCTTTCTGATGGATTATGATGATGGGTATTGTTAGAGAGCTTACTCCTTCACTCTCCCACTTCCCTGATCCTTCTCGCATGAACAGAGAGCAACAATACCCGAAGTCCGAAGGTGCAAACAATTCGATGTTTATTGGGGTGAACTTCCAGCAAGCTTAAATACAAGTTCCTTTTTCCTTATTTTCGAATCCCAACTTACTTCCTGTTTGCCCCTAATTTATATAGTAATATTCTTAGCTATACCTTAACCAATCATTCTACTGAAATTTAACTAACCAATCCTAACATATTGTAACATGATTAGCTAACCAATTATATCCCACCACCTTAATTAGTTTACACCCAGCAAAATTAATTATACAGCAGACAGAAACAATCACAGAACCAGACAGAGATTATACAGACAAAGAATAGCAAAGTGGGAACTATAATGACAAAACAATACAGAAGTGAGGATTTCACATCCCAGCTATTGATAAGTGAGTTCTTGCCAGACAGGATGCTAAGTTTCCTTTTACATTTTCTAGGCTTCTAGGATATCACTTCCCTTTCTCTGGAGGTGATAGGAATACAATCCTGTCCTGATAGTGCCTGACAGCCCAATAACACCTTATTTCAATGTGACTAGTTTGGAATGTGAGGATGTGACTGTTCGCTTCCTAGCTTATGGCTGCCTCTGCTGCTTAGCCAAAGGCCTTAGCCTAAGAACAGGGCCTCAGACTGTCACAGTAAGAGAAGGCCCTTACACCAGCAGACAGTGATTTTGATTCTTTCTTTTATACCTCTAGAACTAGCCAAGTGATAAGAATACCCCTAAATTCTTAAAGTACAGGCCTTTGCAGACAGGCCTGAATATCTATACCCTAATGAAAATCCTTATATGAAAAAATTATTGATCATTTTAATACACAAATAGTTCTGTGTCAGTATTTCTGTAACAGGAAGACTGACCAGTCTATGCATGTATAACATGTAAGTTAGATCCGACTAAGGGTATTTTTTTTATTTATTTTTTAAATGTGTGGTTCACTTCAGGCTTGGGAACAGCTTCATCCAATTGTCCTTGCAACTAAACATCCAACCCCAAAGTGATCCTTGTAATGTTTTCCTTATATTTCTGATTGGCACTGTATCTTGCAAGCCACATCATGACTCTAACACAGAGACAACTATGTAACCCCTACGTGGAGGCCCTGCGTATAGCTCAATAGACATCTACAAATGGAAAGCATTTTTGAGCCATATGCTTATGTCTTACAGCAAAAGCACAGAGAGAGAACAGGGATCCAAAAGAAGATGCACAAGGAAAGGCGAGAAGGAGACAAAACATATCATCTCATTGAATGTGCTTGGAACCCATTAGCTATATTGAAGGTGGTTAGCATGGCTTAAAACTATTGGAAATGACACTACCTCTGTTGCCAAGAAGACATGTAGAGGAGGGCTGGCAAACTCAAGTTATTTGCCCAGTCTGTTTATGGGGACCGTGCAGGTCAGAGAAAATCCTATATGAAAAGATGAGGGCAGAGCTGTTTCCTGCATATTCGAGAGCTGACCAAACCTCTACGTTCCCTGGAATGAAAGTGCAAACCTGGTGAGTGAAAATTACTGCTACTTCTACTAGCCATAATGTGCAGTGTTTGCTGACCATATGGTTACACAGTGTTTGGCAGTGGGGAAGTGCATGCTGCAGACAGTTGGGGTCCTACTTCTCTTCCTACCCCCACTTTTTTCCTTTCAACTTTGGTAAAAATTTTGAGCCTGATCTAATGGGAATCAATGCTCTTTGGATCAGACCCTTTTTGGGGAACTGTTTGAATAATCTATATCTCTGTGTGGCAATATGTCACTTAGCTAGGTTTTTTTTTGTTAATGGTGCATCATGCTTTTGTCACAGCTTTTGCTTTTCCTCCTCACTCAACACAGCATAACTCATGGAAGAATATGGGATAGTTTGAGTGTAATAAGGCTGAATGTATACTTACAAGCGAAGGTGTAGAAGGTTTATATTAGAAAAAGTCTTATGAGTTAATTTGCTTTTATATACTGTAGCCTTTTATAATAAGCTTTAGAATATAAATGAAAGGTACATCTACAATCTATTAGAGTTGCCTGGTTTTTCTGCAGCATCATGTATTTTTGTATCGACTGGGACTGAGGCCAAATATATATTACATATATCCCTCTGAGAGGCAAATATATATTAAATTCTGTTTTATGTATAAATTGACTTACTGAAATCCGCAAAGGTGTTATTGATGAGATAAACATTTCTTTCAGCTAACTTTGTTTAGGCACTGTTTGCTAGTTGAAGTTGGTGTGTGTCTGTGAGAGAGAGAAGGACAGAGGGGGAGGGATGAAAGAGTTTGACTACATTCAAACTATTTGCTGACAGTAATTGTCGCAAAAGATCCTGTTCCCATTGAAGTAAATGGCAAAACTCCAAATGAACTGAATGGGAGCAGGCCCTTATTGAGTATCATTCCTTTTTCTGTAGCTCTGGACTAAATTTGCTTAAAACATAAATATGCTTTTTATTATTTCAAAGAAATGAAATTCATATAGGAGCAATACAAAGCTAATGACATTCAGATCAAAAAGAAAAGAAAAAGAGAAAATCAAAAGAGAACCAATAAATGGTGACACTACATGAATATAATCCAAGCCAAGGACTATATAAAGATGGAGTTAAGGTTGAGAGTACATGTATGTAGTTCCTTCCCTCCTGTTCTCTGAATTCCCCGTCTCCTACATCTCCCTATATTCCCTGCATTCACCCCTCTCCCTCCTGTGCCACACATTTCCCTGCACACATGCCAGTTTCCCCCTCCCTCTTCCACTTCACATTTCCCTACATGGACATACCCATTTTTCCCTCCTACCATTTCTGTCAGCAGAGGCTAGTGCATAAAAATATTTTCCTTACGCATGAAGGACCCGCTATTTAAAAATGGCCATCGCCTCCCATTGTTTCCAGTGAAAGTGAAACCAGCAGCCGTCTTTGCTAAGAACAGCCTGTTGTCTCATTCCATGGAGAACAATGGAGGCATACAGTCATTTTGAAAGAGTGGGATTCTCTGTAGTGTAGCAGTTATGAAGCATAATGTGGAAAAGTATCACTAATCCTAAAAAGTCTTCATATGTAGCCTGTGCATAAGATTTCAGTGTGCTTTAGCTATAAGGGAATTTTGACTCATTTGCATTATTTCATTATTAAGATCATTTGGGAGAAAAAAACAGGATGACACTGAATGCTAAATTTCGTAAGAGATCCCTTGTAAAGTTCGTTCTAACTAATTAACCAATGAACTTTTAAATGATCAGAAAATTCATTTTGTACTTAAAGAATAAGTGATTTACTTTTGGGGAGGTTAAGGTGTATTAGTTGTACACAACAAAGTGTTTGAATCCCTGCTTTAAGTGCAAAACTTTACCTTAACTATGGAATCACAAGCAGCACTTCTATAGAAGTAATAATAATAATAATTAATAATAAATATATTTATATTGCCATAGCACCTATGAGCCTCAGTCGTGAACTAGGACCCTACTGTGTTATGCACTGTACAAAAACAGAACAAAAAGACTTTCCCTGCCCCACCAACTTCATTACAAGCAATGAGTAAGTCTGTTTGAGATCACACCATTAATAAACAAGAAACATAAAGTGCTAAATATACAAATCACAAGAAGAATTAAGAAGTCCAATTTATTTAAAAAGGAATTTGGCAAAGAATTCCAAAGAAGGTGGACCAGAAATCTGGAAAGGTTTTTACCTCTAGCAATCTGTTAAAAAATAAACCATGATTGGGTGCTGAGGTCACTTAGAGTATGAAGTACTTAGAAATTATAATTATATGTTTGCAGGACTTCAAATATTTGTTCTGTTATATGCACATGATGTTCTAGGCTTAATATATTGCCATTGTTTCTCTTTTATTAAGCTATTTAAGTAACTGTGAATGCCCAGTTGATGCACTTTGCAGTTTAAGCATATTGCAACAATGTCTCTTGCTTGTCTGGAATGTTTTTGTGTTTTCTTCTTGTGTTCATTTGCATAATTGTTGATTCTTGCCACCTAAGAGTTATAAAGCTGTTTCTTTTCTTCATTTTGTTTTCTATTAGGTGTTGTTTGGGTTGAAGAAACTCGTAATTATGAGTTTTATGAGCTAATTTGTATACCCGTTTAACCTCATTGCGTCTGCGATGGTTTTTGTACTTTCAAGAGTATTTTCAGTGTTCTATCAGTGCTTTCAGAGCTTTATCAGAAGGTACCTTAACACACAGGTGTTAACAAACCATTGGGCTGAACAATGCATGAGCACTGACATAAGTTTTTTCGTTTTATTTTTAGATGGTTTGAATAGTGCCATGTAATTAATGTCTTAGGTGAAGTAAAGTACTTATAGATGTGCCACTCCAAGTGTCTGTATAACAAAATTCATTAATGTATGCAAGTGTAGGGAATGTATCTGATTCTGGTAGGTAATTACAATCAGTTAATTAACAGACAAAGATTCTCTCTCCCCAATCCTCTTTCTTTCTCCTGTGGAAATAAAACATTTACTATAGGTTTTTCAGGTGTTTCTTCATATAGAAAAATAAAGACTATGAGATTGATACAAAGCTATATGATTTCATATCTCTAAAAAACAGCATGAAACATTATCTCTTCCCATATAATTAAAACAATATAAATTATGGTTGCTTGATATTTCCCATTCTAAGACTCTGTTTTCAGTTGCTTAAAACTTTATTAAATTTTAGCCGTTGGGCTGATTTTTCACAGGCCTGGAAATTGTCCACATTTGGGCAGATTTTCACTGGGATGGTGAAAGGCACAACCCTGATACAAAGGTCACCCCACAAATCTGCCCAAATTTGGCCAATGTACAAGCCTGTGAAAAATCATAGTTTGCACACGCTGAGCAAAGACTTAGATTTTAACAGCTAAATTGCCCGAAGATTCTATCTACACTGAGTGTGCACCATCCCATGGCTGAACAGGACTTTCCCTGAAATTACATATCTGGGCTGCTATAGTGTGAGGATATAAACACAAAGAGCCATGCCTTAATCAGTTACTGGAGAACTCTGTGACTGGGAAGTCCCTCTTTTTCTTATGCTCTCCCTGCAGCACAACCCATCCTGGTTCTCTCTGGTACCCATGGAGGACCAGGAACTTTATAATTACTTCACATCTCTCTTTCTTTATAATAAACATTTAAAACTTAAATTATAAACACACACAACTCACAATAAACTTCACATTCCTTAACACTATTTACATTACTATGTCCCCTTATCAGTTCCATTTAAGTAGTCCTGATCAGCATTTGACAGGTAAGGTTTTGAGAGAGTCTTGGACTTGGGAAACATTGAAGATGAACCCGATTCCTTAAATGAAGTCTCAGTTAGGTAGGATCTGGGAGTGTTTGTCAAGTTCAGAACAGAAATGTCTGGGAGCTCTTGAGCCAAACTTTGTTCCCTGGTCTTAGTTCAGATAGTACTTTTATTCTGTGTCAAAAAATGATTTTTTACCTGCATAATTTTTATTTCAGCACCCCATGTTCAAAATTGCTTCAGGTTGGGCCACTTAGGTTTAAGCTATATTGGTGCCACAGAGCAGAGATATCCTTGATCGTCTTCCCATCAGAAGTTCCACTGGAGATACTCCAAACTTAAGTGCTGTTGGCTGATATGTCAGCAATGTTTTATACAGGTCCACAATTTTTTGCAGAAGTTTTTAAAAAGTCTGCATTGCTGTCTCTAACTCCCCGTTGCTCTAGGGTAATGTGGACTAATAGTATAATATCCAAAATCAAAGTCCTGTGCAAATGCTTGGAATGTTCCATGTGTAAATAGAGGCCCATTATCTGATATGATGATGTCAGGAACACCATATCTGGGAAATACTAACTTTAGTTTCTGGATACCTGTGCTGATGAAGTCTGTGAAAGTATAGCCAAACAAATATATCTGGAGAAGTAATTGACTATAATGATGTATGTGTGTCCTTTCCAGAAAATCAAATCTGTTACTGCTCATTGCCAAGACCTGTCAGATAGCTCTGTAGGGAATAAGGATTATAGCTACTTTTTTTTCTTGTTACATGCTTTGCAGCCCTCTACTAAAGTTTGAAGTTGCCTGCTCAGACCAGGTCACCATACAGATTGCTGTGCTTGTGCTCTGCACTTGTTGATACATTGGTGTCCTTCATGGAGTTTGGAGATCATCTTTTTGTGAAGTACTGTAGGGATAAGAATGCGCCATCCTTTCAAAAGCAGGCCACCTGCTATGTGAAGGTCATTTCAGTCCTGCGAGGATGGTACTAATTCTATTGGAAGGTGACACTTTGACCCTACCCTATTTGGCATAGTTGAGTAAGTTTCTGGCAAGTCTCTTCCTTTAAAAAAAAAGGAAAGGAGTACCTCTCTTCCTTTAGTTGTTCGTTTCTGTTTTGCTGAAGTTGGCTGGCAGGTGCTGGAATTGCTGCCAAGACAAGGTCAGCATAGACTTTGACACCTTTCTGTAAAGTCTTTTCTTCTTCCATTGGTGGCTGCTTAATCAGGGCATGTGCTACTGTGAGTGCTTTCCCTGGTATGTGTCCAATGTTGAAAGAAAATCACATCAATTGTAGTAGAAATCTTTGAATCCTAGACGGAAGGTAATTGAGTGATTTTGAATCTAAAAATACATCTAAGGGCCTGTGATCTGTTTCCATGTTAAAATCCAAGCCAAAGAAATATGTATGGAGCCATTCACAGACCTAAATGACTACTAGAGCTTCCTTTTCTACCTGAGCGTACTGATGCTCACTTTTTGTGAAGTTTCTTGATAAAAATGCAACAGGTCTCTGGTCTCCTTCTGGTTGCTTTTGTGTGAGCATTGCTCCTAAACCAGATGAGGAAGCCTCTGCTGCTATTGTTGCTGAGTATTGTGCCCGAGCTGGTAGAGATGACAGTAATTCTTTCAGTTGGTTAAATGCATTTTGTTCTGTGCTCCCCCACTCTCCCAAGATCCACATGTTGTGACCATGAAGGGGATTTCTTAAAGATTTTGTTAGATGAGCTACATTTGGTAAGATTTTTCCAAAATGATTTGTCATGCCCAGTAATTTCCTTACAGCAGAAACATCTTGGGGGTCAGGTAAGACAAAGAATACCTTCAGTTTGTCTGAATCTGGCCAAATTCCCTGTTTGCTAATTTTGTGTCATACAAATTTTATCTGCTTCTTTCCAGATTCATATTTCTCATTCAGAGGGAGGCCATGTTGTTGGAAGTGTCTCAAAATTGCATGTAGTCACTCATCATGTTCATTGTTCATTCACCATACACCAACACATCATCTGCAGGGAAAAGGACACCAGGCAAACCTGACACAAGCTGAGAGAGTCTCTTTTGGAAATGTTCTGATGCTGAAGGTAAGCTAAATGGAAGCTGATTGAAACAGTACCTTCCAAGAGGGGTAAGGGAGGTAGTTAAAGGTTTAGATTCTTTAGCAAGGGGGATTTGCCAGAAGCTTACTGTAACATCTAATTTTGAGAGCCCTTGGGTGCCATTGTTGCCAGCTGTGGCTGGGTGTCTTGCCACATCTTCCACAGGTTTTCCAACCTTCCTTCCTATAAAGGTTCTTTGGTCTTCCACTCTAGTTGTACACTGTTCTTAGATTGTAAATTTGGTCTGACTGCTCCTTTCACATTTATGTCTTTACTGTTTACTGTGGCAGTATTGTCTGATGCCGTCTTCTCTATGCTGCTAGCATGTAAGTCAAATTGCTGTTTCATTTTAGTTTCCTGCATTCTCGCTTTTGCTATCACGTTTGCTAGTGTGAGACCTCAGTATAACTGAAGCTTTGCTGATAAACTGGTGTTTCTTATGACAACAACTATTCTGTCTCTTATTAGTTCTTTTAATCTACCATATTTGTACTTTTCAGCAAGACTATGAACTGCAGTAATAGAAGCCTCAGCTGTTTTACCTTGTTCCTGGCACCTACTAAATTTGGCCTTTTCACATATAGTATTCTGTCTGCCTGTGAAAGGGGCATCAAAACTCTCTTACACTTTGGTGTATTCTTTTCCTTTTAGTGAGTGGAAGGGCACACAGAATATTAGCAGCATCACCACCCAGGGCAAATATCAGGGCATTTATCTGGCATTTTTGAGCTTTCTCTATTAAATCAGAAGCAAGTGGGAATCGTTTAAATCTTTGGATCCAGAAAGGCCAGTCTCCTGAGTTGCCAAAATCAAATGTCTCTCACAGAAGACATTTGTGCTATGGCCTCCATTGCTGCACTGAGACAGGGTTCTGCCTCCTTCCTGCTGCAGCTTTCACAGGTCTTCGCCCCGATTTTCCACTTTCCCAACTCACGCAGAACTCTGCCAGCCTGGGAGTCATTTTTCTTTTCCTTACTCCTTCAGAAAGAAAGAGATTCACCCACTTTTGACACAATGTAGTGTGATGACATAAACACAAAGACCCATGTCTTAAGCAGCAACTAGAGAACGCCCTGACCAGGAAGTTCTTCTCTTTATTGAGCTCCCACTGCAGTACATCCTGGTCCCCTCTGGTAACTGTGGAGGATTAGGAACTCCATAATCACTCTAAAGATGCTGTGAGCCAGGGCCAGGGCCAGGGCCAGGCCCACAGCAGGGAGCAGGGGGCCTGTCTTTTCTGCACTTTCTATGACCTGTGGAAGCAGCATGATTTGAATTCAGCAGAGATAAGAGCCCAACCTAGGGGGGAAGGTGCAGGGGAAGTATATTGGGACAAGGTGCCAGAGGTCGGGGGAGATTGGGACAAGAAGCCTGAGGGTGGAAGAGGGAAACTGCGACTGTGAGTGGGGTATTTACTTTCTGTGAACCGTTGTATTATTGAGTTTTATAAGTGTGCATGTCTGCATATAGCAAATATGAGCATACACTCAGGCACTGTAGAGCTTCTCCCATAGCAGACACAGAGCTAGTGTTCCAGACTGGATGCAGACAAAGCAGCAGTGGGAAGAAGAGGAACAGAAGCAGGTGCAGTAAAATACTATTTCGTCTAAGGGGAGGTAAGCTGAGTTGGGAAACATTGGTGTGTCTACACTACAATGCAAGCCCATGCTTGATGCTGGGCTCAAGCCTAACCATCCTGCCCCGCCCCTTGCATCTACACTGCAATTGTGCTAACCCAGGGCTTTGACCCAGGATCCCAGGACCCTGCAGAACTGGAGCATCCAAGCTCAAGTTAAGCTGGGACCCATAGTCTGAGCCCTATTGCTTTGCAGTGTAGTCTCAGCCCCACTTGACTTTGGTCCTGGGTGTCAGCCAGAAGTATCCCACAATTTTATGGGACAATTTTCTTAGTCCTCTCTATCCCAACCATCTGCAATCCACTCTATTGAAAATGGAAGCCATCTCCCCCTTTGCAAAGGCAGCCAACTGTGCTTCATGACAACATGCTCAGCTGGGATGGTGCCCTGTTGGCCCCTGAATTCAGCCTGGGGACTGATGAGAGGCAGCAGAGGGTTTCCAGTCAGAAGCATGAAGTGACTCTGTTAATGAAACCACTCCCAGAGAAGGCCATGTATTAGGATCAACAGCAAATTCTCTATCCCTACTCAGAAGAGCTGAGCCTGCAGAGAACCCCAGTGGAGACAGAAGCCACCCCAGAGCCTCGTAAGTGTATGACTCAAATTAAAATGTTATTATTGCAGCAAAGGGAGGGATTTCTGCTGTAAGAAACAATGAAAAAATAGTAAGCCCCAGCTACCAGCATTTGGCCACCAATTGCGGATTGCATCACAGCACCTAGATGTCCCCCCACCACCCATCCTTTGCCCTCTCCCCTCCCCCCATCATGTGGCGTTCAAAATGGCAGCTTGGAATTTCAAACATTTGTAAACATATGTCGAGATTATTTGAGCTGTTGAATAAGAGATTTTCTATGGTCATTCTTTTTTCCTTTCACTAATTAGAAATTTGCCACTTTGTAATCACTTCTCCTGGGTCTATGCAGCTGCCTGTGAACACTGAACTGAGTATGTGTGGGAAACAGTATTCTATTTCCAAATCTAGTCCACTTCAGTTAGAGGTTTCCATGCAGTCTGCAGGTTACCTAATCATTTCCCCAAACTACGAGTGGGGTGTCAGTTTTTCCCCAGAAGTGTGTGGAATGGAGGAAAGCAGCAGATTTCAGCGTGTTTGCATGCAGCAATAACAGGGTAAGCCATGTGTGAGTTAGCACATCATCACGTTAATTCCATCATGGATTCTGACCCAATCCTGGCTGCTGATAGCTGCAAAACTTCCTGAAGCAGGAACACCTGATTGTCACATTGCAGGGAAGAGCGTATTTTCCAGGCCCCCCGTATAGCTGCCTAGTCCACTACACTCACAAAGGAGCTGTTCGGTCACTATTTGTTGGAATACTTCAGCTGCAGACATTGCAGCTATCCCTCCAGCAGCTTGGAATAACATCTCCCTCTGCCAATAGGGCACCACAAGAACACTATTTCTTCTGAAATAGGAAAGGCCTGAAATAAGAGAAAAAGTCTTTTGCAGTGAGGGCACTATACATGTCTGCCACCAATATGGCAATTAGTTTTGAAATGTTTATGCAACAGAAAAAAATAATTATAATGTTAATTATACTTATTATTTTAAACTTACCTCTGCACTTCTGTAACAGTGATTAACAAGTAGGGTGTTTATAGGGACAGTCCAGATATTTGGGGCTTTTTCTTATATAGGCTCCTATTACCCCCCACTCCCTGTCCCGATTTTTCACACTTGCTGTCTGGTCACCCTATTAACAAGGCTGTGTCCAGAGACAGTATGAGGACTGAAGCATCCCCTTCACGATATGTGTTGCTGCACTTTAAAACCGTTACATTTTATATCCTTGAGATTCCACAGTAATTAATTCTGTGCTCCTCCACAGAGCTATTTTAGACAATAAACCTCTGTTTCCTGTCCTGTTTCTGGACCCTAAACCTATACAACCCACTGTTCTTCAAGAACTCGATCCCCAGCCCAACATGCTGTCAAAAACCATTCCAAACGGAAGTGTTTCCATAATGAAATTCTGGTTGATGCTCTTGAGAGGGCTGACCAGTAGGTCCAGTACCAGAAGAAGAGGGATGAAAGACTGGAACAATGGCATGCTGACTGGCAGGAGGACAGGCTCAGGCTTACCACCCCGGTGGAGGACAGTCTTTCAGCGATAGAGCAGGCACTTGCAAAGCAGTTCCTGCAACAGGAACAGTAGCTAAGGGAGAAGGACAGAGCTCAGGAGAGAGAACTGTTTGAGCAGCTGCTGTCCATAATGGCTGCAAGAGCACTGGCTCTCCTACACCACAGCATGATCACCCTACAATGTCCCCTCGGTCCAGCACGGGGTGGCCCATGCATTCAGGACTTATGAGCGGCTGGGAAGAGTAACTAAACTCTGTGCAGTCTTCCTTCTTCCATTCCTCTCTGGTGGAAACCTCCACCCCCCTCCTGAACTGCCAAGTGAGGGAGAAGGAGGACATGGGGCCAGGGGACATGCAGCAAAAGGGGGATTGTGTCGGGTATTAATTAATTCCTGCCCTTTGTTTTTAGGTGTGCGGTTTTGTAGTGGCTCCTAGCCTGCCCAAGACTTTGTGAGTGGCTTGCTCTTTTAAGACATGTTTACAAATAAATCGTATTATATTGTCAAGAAAGGTTATTGCTCTCACTGATCACATCATACAATTACAATTTGAGACAATACAGCTAAAAACATGTTCAGGAGCAACTAAGTGTTCGTAAGCAAATGGTACAGCAAGGTTCAGCTATTTAGCAAGGTACAATTCACTTTTCAATAAATTCAATCTGTATAGCCATTGTGCCCTATCCCCACCAGATTCATTAATGATCATGTCAATCAGACTTACGTTGCATTACCATCAAGCCCACTTCCCTCCCAAGCACTGTCTTTCCTCCCAAAAAATAAATGAGCCAGTTTTTTCCCCCAAGAACATTTGTACAGGTACTATTCCCCCTCTTCCATTGGGCCACACAAGTTCACAATGTGAGCACATAGAGTAGAGCATCCTGACTTCTGCTGGGTGCAACCAGCTCCTGCAGTGGTAGATTGCTATAGACTTTGTGTATATAATGTTGGGCAAGGCATGTGCACAAGGAGGCTGATTTTAAGGTTACATGGGCAATCTAAATTCTGGCACTTCCCAAGTTTTCAGTGCTTGATTTGTAATCTTGATATTCTTTGAATGTACTTTTATTGTGTCTGTAACTGGGTGCGTATTTGTGTGTGTTTTGCATGTACATTCCAGTGGGCATGTGATTAAATACAGGATAGCAGAGTTAATCTTGTAACTAAAGCACGTAACGGGGATTTCAATGATTAAGTCCTATATCTAGTTCTACCACAAACTTTCTGTGTGTCCTTGGACGAGTCTGCTAACAGTCCAGTGTTTCAGTTTCCCCACTTGTAAGAAGGGGAATAATACCTCCACAGGGTGATGCAAAGCTTAATGTTTATAAAGTGCTTTGAGAGCCCAGCAATGAAGATACTATAAAATTAAGTATATATGCTGTGCAGTGAAAATACCTTATTTTTGCCATAGAATTTTTTCATGGTATAAGCGAAACTAAATCACTGCAAATTATACTCAGATAATGTTGGCCACTAATTATTTGAAGTTTGTGTGGGTGACTTAGCTGTGTGACTCCCCACTGACATTTATTGTAATTGCCTCTCTACATCACCTCATATTGCTTTGAAAATTTTACATACATTTTCAGCAGGTGACTGCATTGTTTTTCAGTGTCTTGGCATATTGTTATTTTGCCTCAGAACTTCTGACACAGGCTTCCTCGGAGATTGACATTAATTTTAGCTCATTAATTTTACTGTTACTTAACAGTAACTGTCCATTGAATTAGCTAAGTAAAATGAAAATTATTCTAAGGGACCTTTATACTTTAAACTGCTTTAAATGGAATTTATTTCTTCTCATAATCCATTCGCCTTGTACTGTATTCACTACACTTTATGCCTGGACAAGATTAAGTTAGTCAGTAGTGATTATAGTGCATTTTGCAGTGCTGCACAGGACGATATGAAGATAAGCCTGGCCAAATGTTATTAAAATATCATAGAACCATAGAATCATAGAACTGGAAGGGACCTTGAGAGGTCATCTAGTCCAGTCCCTTGCACTCATGGCAGGACTAAGTATTATCTAGACCATCCCTGACAGGTGTTTGTCTAACCTGCTCTTAAAAACCTCCAGTGATGGAGATTCCACAACCTCCCTAGGCAATTTATTCCAGTGCTTAACCACCCTGACAGTTAGGAAATTTTTCCTAATTTCCAACCAAAACCACCATGTAACAATGCTGGTTCTGTTGGGTCCCAACTGAGAGTGCCAGTTCAGGACAAATTGGTTAAAAAGGGCAGTTACAGCCCAAGGCTGGGGTTCCTTTGCACACCAAGGCAAACCAAACCAGGAAAAACAGAGAAGACTTTGGTCTCACCCCACTGGCTAACCGTAAGTCATACAAGCAATTCCCTTAGACACTCCAGTTTCCCAGTATCACCACCAGTGCCACTCGTTATGCGGGTGAATGATTATGAAAACCAATACCCCAGTAAAAGAAAAAATGTTCTCCCGATCCCAAAGGACCAAGCCCCAGACCCAGATCAGAAGACAAGTTAGATCTTACCCACAAATCACGCTGTTGCCAATCCTTTAGAATCTAAAATCTAAAGGTTTATTCATAAAAGGAAAAAGATATAGGTGAGAGCTAGAACTGATTAAATGGAATTAATTACATACAGTAATGGCAAAATTCTTGGTTCAGGCTTGTAGCAGTGATGGAATAAACTGCAGTTTCAAATCAAGTCTCTGGAGTACTTCCACAGCTGGGATGGGTCATTCAGTCCTTTGTTCAGAGCTTCAGTTTGTAGTACAGTTCCTCCAGAGGTATGAAGCAGGATTGAAGACAAGATGGAGATGAGGCAGCTGCCTTCTATAGTCTCTTTCAGGTGTAAGAACACCTCTTTGTTCTTACTGTGGAAAATTACCACGGAATGGAGTTTGTAGTCACATGGACAAATCAATGTCCATGCATGACTTAGTTCTTTACAGGTGGCAACCGTTGGCCACATGATATCTTGAACGTCCCCAGGAAGACTTCTTATGTGGATTGAAGTCTTCCAAGGTCCGTTGTCCATTAAGTGTTTCTTGACTGGGCACTTAACTTGCAAATTCCTTTCTCAAGAAGCTGACCAAATGCTCCACTAAGGCTTCTTGGAATCAAAACACATTGAGATACAAGTACATATCCAATATTCATAACTTTGACTACAAAAATGGTACACACACAGAGATAGCATAATCATAACAAGAAAATCATAACCTTTCCATAGACACATTACCTGACAACATTTGTACAATATTTGCTGCAAATATATAACAGTGGTTGCAACAATGATCTGTACGGTCACAGGTTATGTCAGTAACATCACAAGACAATTAGGAAATTTTTCCAAATGTCCAACCTAAACCACCCTTGCTGCAATTTAAGCCCATGGCTTCTTATCCTATCCTCAGAGGTTAAGAAGAACAATTTTTCTCCCTCCTCCTTGAAATAACCTTTTACATACTTGAAAACTGTTATCATGTCCCCTCTCAGTCTTCTCTTTTCCAGACTAAACAAACCCAATTTTTTCAATCTTCCCTCATAGGTCATGTTTTCTAAACCTTTAATCATTCTTGTTGCTTTTCTCTGGACTCTCTCCAATTTGTCCACATCTTTTCTGAAATGTGGTGCCCAGAACTGGATGCAATACTCCAGCTGAGGCCTAATCAGCACAGAGGAGAGCGGAAGAATTACTTCTCGTGTCTTGCTTACAACACTCCTGCTAATTTATTTACAGCATTACATTGTTGACTCATATTTCGCTTATGATCCACTATGACCCCCAGATCTCTTTCTGCAGTACTCCTTCCTAGGCAGTCATTTCCTATTTTGTATGTGTGCAACTGACTGTTCCTTACTAAATGGAATACTTTGCATTTATCCTTATTACATTTCATCCTATTTACTTCAGACCATTTCTCCAGTTTGTCCAGATCAGTTTGAATTTTAATCATATCCTCCAAAGCACTTGCAACCCGTCCCAGCTTGGTATCATCCACAAACTTTATAAGTGTACTCTCTATGCCATTATCTAAATCCCCGATGAAGATATTGAACAGTACCAGACCCAGAACTGATCTCTGCAGGACCTCACTCATTATATCCTTACAGCTTGACTGTGATCCACTGATAACTACTCTCTGGGAACGGTTTTCCAACCAGTTTTTCACCCACCTTATAGTAGCTCCATCTAGGTTGCATTTCCCTAGTTTGTTTATGAGAAGGCTATGCGAGACAGTATCAAAAGCTTTACTAAAGTCAAGATATACCATGTCTGCCTAATAACGATGGATGGATGCGCAGAGTGTTCACTACAAAGAAACTGGGGTGAGCTACAGCCTATTAATTGTCACAAAGTTTTTTGAGGTGATGGAAAGATGTTTCTGAGAGAAAGGGAAGTTATTGTCTCCTTTAACAAAGATCTGGCTCCAGCACCATGTGTGATTTGTTTAACAACTAGATTAAACTGTCAAAGGCCAAGCCAAAGTCCTAAATTTAAATTACACGTCACCAAGAAATAAACATGAAATTAGATTAATCAAATTTTAAACCAGTGCATCTCTGACAGAAATTAATGTACAACAGGAAATCAAGTGGAATGTTTAGAACATATTGATTGATTTACAAGTCATGAACAAGGAATATTAAGTTAAAGTATTACATTAATGTACTAAATTAAGAATGCCCATGTAAGAACGTATTCTTATCTCTATATTTTATTGATTTCATCTTTCCTTTTGACGTATTCAATTATTTTATCCAACCAACTTAATTAAGTCTTACAGTTGCTAAGAGTTCTCAAGATACAACACATGTTTTTGTAAAAGAATCTGTCAGAGTTTGACTTTTGCCTGGAACATAATACGGGTTGCCGAGTCCAGAGATATGGAGTGTTTAGGGGTGCTGTAACCTTATTATTCCACTACTGCTGGAAGTCCGGTGCTAAGGCTCTGAAAGTAAGGTGCAGATTGCTGGAGGAGCTATGCTAATAAAACAATGTTGTGCTCAGCCTTGCTAATTTGTCAAGAAACCTTCCTATCCCAGGAAAGATATATGATAACTGGGAATGAGCAGATCTGCATTCAGTTTCTTTTTCTACCTCTTGTCTCTCTATTTATTTATAGTAAGCTCTTCTAGGCGGTTACTGTTTTTTAGCATCTAGCATAATGGGGAACAGATCTCAACTGAGACCTCTAGGTGCTACCATAATATAAATAAAATCTAATAATGATGGTGGCAAGCCATCCAAGAGATGTCAGAGTTGCGAGACAGAATGAAGGAGGAGACCAATGCATTGAGCAGATTTGAGTATTCTCTCCACATAAAGGTGGTAGCTGAAATGATGGGACTGACGAGGTTGCCAAGAGAATGTGTAGGAGAGGAGCGGACTGAGGAGAGAACCTTGGGGAATGGATTGTATAGTTTGTGTGCATGCTGTCAGCTATCCGTGGGCCAGGATATTGGTGTTAATACCTACTTTAAAAAAAGTCATGATATCTCTAGCTTTCACCTGAACTGCAATAAGAGATATGCAGAACGTATGTCAATTGAATGTACAATCACACCATATATATATCGCTGTCTATCTCTATCATGTGTGACAGCGTCAGGCCAGATGGCTACAGGAGAGTGGGGTTTTTTTGGGGGGTTTTTTTCAGTCAAAGAGTGTTAGAAGGCAGCTATATTAGTCCCTGATTAAGCAGGTCCATTTTCTCTGGGTAAGGTAACAGGGGCAGTTCCAAAACAAGCAGGAACTTGCTGGAACCAATTAAGACAGGCAGGCTAATTAGGACACCTGGAGCCAATTAAGAAGAAACTGCTAGACTCAGTTAGGACAGGCTGGCTAATCAGGGCACCTGAGTTTAAAAAGGAGCTCACTTCAGGTTGTGGCATGCATGTGAGGAGCTCAGAGCAAGAGGCAGTAGGAGCTGAGAGTGAGAAGGATTACTGCTGGAGGACTGAGGAGTACAAGCATTAACAGACAACAGGAGAAAGGTCCTGTGGTGAGGATAAAGAAGATGTTGGGAGGAGGCCGTGGGGAAGTAGTCCAGGGAGTTGTAGCTGTCATGCAGCTGTTCCAGGAGGCACTCTAGACAGCTGCAGACCACAGGGTCCTGGGCTGGAACCCAGAGTAGAGGGTGAGCCTGGGTTCCCCCCAAACCTCCCAACTCCTGATCAGACACAGGAGGAGTTGACCTGGAATGTGGGTTCCACAAGAGGGGAGGTCTCTGGGCTGTTCCCCGACCTACACGGTGGATCAGCAGAGACTGTGGGAGTTGTTCTCCTTTTCCCCATGCTGGCCAGTGATGAGGTTATCTGAGTGAACGGAGATTTGAGCCACCAAGGCAAAACTGAGGGCTGCCATGAATCTCTGAGGCAAGCAAATCCGCCAATAAGCGGAGGACCCACCAACATAGAGGAGGAACTTTGTCACACATGTAAAACATTAAACACATACTGCACAAAATAGCCACATTAGAAAATAAGTAGTTCAGCCATAGAATATTGACCGCTGTAAAAACAGCCATGTTAGAAAAGGGTTGTCTGTGTATGGCAATTTAAACAAAACATCTAATGTTGTCCTCTAGTCCACAAATGTTTATAAAAGCAGTGCTTTATGCATGCTTGGTTAGTGGAGGCCTGGCCTGGGTTGGAGTTGGATTGCTTCTGCTTTCCTGTGCTTTTTCTTATATATAAAAAAGAAAATACATTTAAGTGCTTCTCACAAATCAAGTTAGTGTATTCTGGGTTTCTTTATAAAAGCAGATCTAATGGTGTCTGGTTACCAGAATTTGATGAAACATAGCATGTAATAGTGGATGTAAAAGGAAGATGATATAAAATAAAGGCTGTATCACCAAAGAACTCAAATTAAACATCTGACAATTTCCTTTTAAAAGACTATTTCAATGGGAAAATGTTGAAAAGTATATGTTTAGAATGACAGGCTACATTTTTTATACAGTTATCAAAGGTGAATATACCTGAGGGACTGACCAGCCTGGCCAATCTCTTAGAGAGAATCTACTTGGTTCTGAAAGAAACACTTGCAGTATATGCCACTGAGGAGCAGAAAAGGTCAGTTGTGTAGATTTGAGAAAATGAGGTGAGATGGAGGGACAATAAAACTCATTTAGTCTGTATCCACTGAGCAAAGAAGAAGGAAAAAATGGTTGTTGCCTTTCAGACATATTTCTTCAATTCGATCTCCTTGGACTAGCTTCTTATGGCAACTGTCAATCCCAGGAAGCAGAGCAGATATTTGTTGTCTAACATAATGTTGCAAAAGTTTCTGTCATGATGAGATTTAGTGTGTGTAAAGGGTGCCTGGTTTTGTTCTAGCTAAGCGAAGATATCTTCATTATGAAAACCTTTAAAGACTATCAGAACGATGCTGCTTCTCCAAGATGCCATTTCCTGTCAGCAGCCCCCCTCCCATCCTCCCACACTGTTTAAGTATCTTAAATTAGAATAATCTCTCCTCTCAAGAAAAGGGGTGTGGCTGATTTACTTGGTTCTGGGAACTTTTGGAAAGTGGGCAGGCATCTTATGGTTCTGCGTAAAACTGGTTTGCTCACCTTATGCTTCCGTCGTTAGTCTTTACAGTGCTGAAGTCACTAGGTGGTGGTTGTTCCCTTTAACTGTAGTAAATGTGAAAAATTCTGATCAGTACTACAGATGAGTGACTAGAGTGTAGTGATTACCAAACAAACACTGTGTGAAATTATCAGGCTCAACATGTCTAAAATTGAAGGAAGTGATAGGAAAGAACTGAAAGAAATGAAGTTAGGAAAACACTTAGTTCCATAAAGTAAAATGTAAATAATTTCAAGAGTTGGTATAACTGTGGTTCTATAGATTGGCAGCTTTGTGGCAAGCTTGGTGTTGCTACATCCCCACTGAGGCCTCTGAAGGATCCAGAACATGGCAGCTGATATATGGGTGTGAAATGTAGGCGCTGAGGAACACCAGAGTGACATTTTAGATTCTCATTGTCTTTGTCAGCTGCTCCATATCAAGTGGCAGAACAAGATCAGAAATGAGAACATTCAAAGCCAAACCCAGCAGCTGCCTCCAGCAGTTGTGGTTTGGTTTTGGCAGCTTTCTTGATATGGACATATTATTAAAATAGAAGATCAATGAATTCTGAAGTGAGTATGTCAACCAGTGTTGCTACATGGCTGGCGATCACACATGCATCAAAAGCTTTGATGGTGTGATAAGAATCATAGAATCATAGAATATCAGGGTTGGAAGGGACCCCTGAAGGTCATCTAGTCCAACCCCCTGCTCGAAGCAGGACCAATTCCCAGTTAAATCATCCCAGCCAGGGCTTTGTCAAGCTTGACCTTAAAAACCTCTAAGGAAGGAGATTCTACCACCTCCCTAGGTAACGCATTCCAGTGTTTCACCACCCTCTTAGTGAAAAAGTTTTTCCTAATATCCAATCTAAACCTCCCCCACTGCAACTTGAGACCATTACTCCTCGTTCTGTCATCTGCTACCATTGAGAACAGTCTAGAGCCATCCTCGTTGGAACCCCCTTTCAGGTAGTTGAAAGCAGCTATCAAATCTCCCCTCATTCTTCTCTTCTGCAGGCTAAACAATCCCAGCTCCCTCAGCCTCTCCTCATAAGTCATGTGTTCCAGACCCCTAATCATTTTTGTTGCCCTTCACTGGACTCTCTCCAATTTATCCACATCCTTCTTGTAGTGTGGGGCCCAAAACTGGACACAGTACTCCAGATGAGGGCTCACCAATGTTGAATAGAGGGGAACGATCATGTCCCTCGATCTGCTCGCTATGCCCCTACTTATACATCCCAAAATGCCATTGGCCTTCTTGGCAACAAGGGCACACTGCTGACTCATATCCAGCTTCTCGTCCACTGTCACCCCTAGGTCCTTTTCCGCAGAACTGCTGCCTAGCCATTCGGTCCCTAGTCTGTAGCGGTGCATTGGATTCTTCCATCCTAAGTGCAGGACCCTGCACTTATCCTTATTGAACCTCATCAGATTTCTTTTGGCCCAATCCTCCAATTTGTCTAGGTCCTTCTGTATCCTATCCCTCCCCTCCAGCGTATCTACCACTCCTCCCAGTTTAGTATCATCCGCAAATTTGCTGAGAGTGCAATCCACACCATCCTCCAGATCGTTTATGAAGATATTGAACAAAACCGGCCCCAGGACCGACCCTTGGGGCACTCCACTTGATACCGGCTGCCAACTAGACATGGAGCCATTGATCACTACCCGTTGAGCCCGACAATCTAGCCAGCTTTCTACCCACCTTATAGTGCATTCATCCAGCCCATACTTCCTTAACTTGCTGACAAGAATACTGTGGGAGACCGTGTCAAAATCTTTGCTAAAGTCAAGAAACAATACATCCACTGCTTTCCCTTCATCCACAGAACCAGTAATCTCATCATAAAAGGCGATTAGATTAGTCAGGCATGACCTTCCCTTGGTGAATCCAAGATTGCCAGTGGTGGACATAACTGATATACAGACAGGCCATTGTAAGGACCTAGCCAGTGATCGAGCCAGGTGCTGCCCAATATGTCAGGACTCCATGTCCTGTTGGGATTTGCCCTACTGCTGCTGCTGCTAACCATAAGTCTGCTGAAATTTGCACTGGGCATGTCAAGGTTCCTTCCCCACTCTGAACTCTAGGGTACAGATGTGGGGACCTGCATGAAAGACCCCCTAAGCTTATTCTGACCAGCTCAGGTTAAAACCTTCCCCAAGGTACAAACTTTGCCTTGTCCTTGAACCCTATGCTGCCACCACCAAGTGTGTTAAACAAAGAATAGGGGAAGTGCCCACTTGGAGACGTCTTCCCCCAAAATATCCCCCCAAGCCCTACACCCCGTTTCCTGGGGAAGGCTTGATAAGAATCCTCACCAATTTGTACAGGTGAACACAGACCCAAACCCTTGGATCTTAAGAACAATGAAAAGAAGAATTTTAATGAAAGAAAAGGTAAAAGAATCACCTCTGTAAAATCAGGATGGTAAATACCTTACAGGGTAATCAGATTCAAAACATAGAGAATCCCTCTAGGCAAAACCTTAAGTTACAAAAAGACACAAAAACAGGAATATACATTCCATTCAGCACACTGTATTTTACCAGCCATTAAACAAAAGGAAATCTAACGCATTTCTAGCTAGATTACTTACTAACTTTACAGAAGTTCTGAGTCTGCATTCCTGATCTGTTCCCGGCAAAAGCATCACACAGACAGACAGACCTTTTGTGTCCCCCCCACCCCCACCACGATTGGAAAGTATCTTGTATCCTCATTGGTCATTGTGGTCAGGTGCCAGTGAGGTTATCTTAGCTTATTAACCCTTTACAGGTGAAAGGGTTTTGCCTCTGGCGAGGAGGGATTTTATAGCACTGTATACAGAAAGGTGGTTACCCTTCCCTTTATCTTTATGAGAGGGCAAAAGGAGAACTTTTGTGGTGAAAACACAGCACTCATTTACACAAGGGCTTTTACAGGGAGGCAATAAGCATATGAAAGCAAATGAAAGACGTTCAGCAGGATTTGACAGAGTAGAGGCTGATGGTGCTATTGTGGCAGTCTTGGTGAAAATTGGTTTGGCTTAACAGCACAAAACTTGAACCACACAAGACTAAAAAGAATTCAGAGGCTTATGGAATCTTCCCCATTACTCATCTGACTAGACTGATCCCAAATTCAAAGGATGAACCCAGAACAGAAAGAAGAGGCTGAAGCATGTCTGCTGAAATGTAAACCTGAGTTCCTTCCTTCTCTTTTAGTATTTAAAATGGAAGACTCAGATTGTTTTACCCCAAATGTGTGTTTAATGGGGCGGTTGCATTACTGTTCATTACATCAAAATGGTAGAAACTTGTGGAAATAAAATCATGGAAGACAGAACAATTGTAATGAGAATCTTGCCAATATTTAAAAGACTTGAAATACCAATTAGGTGTGGGGTTTGGACATTCAGATTGGGTGGGTCAAATATTAATAATGAGCGAGGTGTTGAGAAAACAAATAAGTTGGTAAAAGTGCATAGTTACCTAATGGCAGATACATATGAGTTGTAGACCTCACTAATTAGTGTCCTGGTGACTTGACTCCTTTGTCCTTGTGTTTTCACCTACATAATAACAACTTCCCATTTTGGACAATGGGTGCCTTTTCATATTTGAGGAATAAATATGCTTAACCAGTGAATTACACAAAATATGCTTAATAAAACCTTTTGTGGGGGTTTTCTCTAGAGTTTCCTCACTGTTTTCTCCCCTCCTCTCAGGGGAAAAAGAAGAGTGGGTTTTCTCAATTTGGAGAAAATCACAACTGTGAGAGGTGGTCACATTTCACAGGTGTGAAACTGGGGAGAAAGTGCAGCTGCTTTCTCTCCTTCCCCACTAAACTGGGGGGGAGAGGTAGATACGCTGGAAGGTAGGGATAGGGTCCAGAGTGACCTAGACAAATTAGAGAATTGGGCCAAAAGAAATCTGATGAGGTTCAACAAGGACAAGCGCAGAGTTTTGCACTTAGGATGGAAGAATCCCATGCACTGCTACAGGCTGGAGACCGAAAGGCTCGGCAGCAGTTCTGCAGAAAAGGACCTGGGGATTACAGTGGATGAGAAGCTGTATATGAGTCAGCAATGTGCCCTTGTTGCCAAGAAGGCTAACGGCATATTTGACTGCTTTAGTAGGAGCATTGCCAGCGGATCGAGGAAAGTGATTATTCCCTCAATTCGGCATTGGTGAGGCCACATCTGGAGTATTGCATCCAGTTTTGGGGCCCCCACTACAGAAAAGATGTGGACAAATTGGAGAGAATCCAGTGGAGGGCAACAAAAATTATTAGGGGGCTGGAGCACATGATTTATGAGGAGAGGCTGAGGGGACTGGGATTATTTAGTCTCAGAAGAGAAGAATGAGGGGGGATTTGATAGCTGCTTTCAACTACCTGAAAGGGGGTTCCAAAGAGGATGGATCTAGACTGTTCTCAGTGGTAGCAGATACAGAACAAGGAGTAATGATCTCAAGTTGCCGTGGGGGAGGTTTAGATTGGATATGAGGAAAAACTTTTTCACTAGGAGGGTGGTGAAGCACTGGAATGGGTTACCTAGGGAGCTGGTGGAATCTCCTTCCTTAGAGGTTTTTAAGGTCAAAGCCCTGGCTGGGATGATTTAGTTGGGGATTAGCCCTGCTCTGAGCAGGGGGTTGGACTAGATGACCTCCTGAGATCCCTTCCAACCCTGAGATTCTATAATTCTGTGTATGGTGAGACAATCTACTGATTTTACTCCTTACTGTAGCCATAGAAATATATGCTCTCCACTCTCGTTTTCTCATTAGAATTGACATCCTGGCCTCAGTTTGGCATGTATCTTACTTGCCATACACACAAGAGATCCATGGTTCTTATTTGAGAATAATTTCATTTTTCTTTCCTATTAAGGACAAATGGACCCAAATGAGGTAAGTTCCAGTTGGATGAGCCCTAGATATCAACCCAATATTCTAGAGAAACTCTGCTAGTAAACCTGACAGAGGTCTGTTCCTTCATTTTAGAGGAGTGAGCTGGAGATGTTGAGTTAGTAACCTTCATAATTCCTTTTTGAAGTGGGGAAGGTTTTTCACTGCTTATGTTTTTCCACTATATTTTAGTAACATATTTTCATCTTTAAATGTCATTTTCTTTTTTCAAGGCAGTTTCATAAATCATTTACTACATTTCTTAAAACTATCATTTGTTTCTTAATGTAAGCCGTTTGTTCATAAATACACTTATATTTTCAGCCTAATGTACTTAAAGTTTCTGCACAGTGTCTTGCCAATTTTCCACAAGGAATGGGCCCAAAATACTACTGTATACCTTTCATTCTAAAGCAGATTTTCAGGTATGTTGTTGTTTTGGATTCTGCTGTACTGCAGGCATATTGGCAGGATGGAGATATACATATCTGAGATTGTCAGTGAATTTGAGAGCCTTTCCAAGTACGTCTTTGGGGAGGGCAACTTGTTCTTATATTTTGAATTTCTGGTGAGTGGCTTGATGCAGCTCTATTAATAACTGCAGCCTTTTTGATAAGGTGACAGCTCATGGAATAATTTAATGGACAAGTCTGCAAGCTTTTTTCCAGAAACAAACTGTTCAAACTGCAAATAAACACTACTGGGTACAGAATCACACATTTCTGAGATGTTAATATAAGTTTTGCAATTTATATTCCCAATAAGGAGTGGCTAAATAGGCATTTTAGCCATTATAATTATTTTTATTTCTGTAGCCTTAAAATACCTTAGATAATAGTGCTTGTTGGTTCATGAATTTGTTACTTGTAATATGGCAAGGGATATTTAGACACACTGGCACAGTTATAGCCTATGGAGGTTTCTAACATCATAACATTTCACTCCAGGTTGGAATTTGGTGGTTGATTTACCATGGAATCAATAGAAAATCTGCCAAAATCACGGTGTGAGAAAACGGAGTCAAGCCAATGTGAGGGTGGCTTGTTAGCTGAACCAAATACATCTCTGTCTCTCTGGGTATGTCTACACTACGAAATTAGGTCGAATTTATAGAAGTCGGTTTTTTTGAAATCGGTTTTATATATTCGAGTGTGTGTGTCCCCACAGAAAATGCTCTAAGTGCATTAAGTGCATTAACTCGGCGGAGCGCTTCCACAGTACCGAGGCAAGCGTCGACTTCCGGAGCGTTGCACTGTGGGTAGCTATCCCACAGTTCCCGCAGTCTCCGCTGCCCATTGGAATTCTGGGTTGATATCCCAATGCCTGATGGGGCTAAAACATTGTCGCGGGTGGTTCTGGGTACATATCGTCAGGACCCCGTTCCCACCCTCCCTCCCCCCGTGAAAGCAAGGGCAGACAATCATTTCGCGCCTTTTTTGTCTGCTGCCAGCCAAAGATGTAAAGGATAGATGGAGTGGGTCAGAACAAGAAATAGACCAGATTTGTTTTGTACTCATTTTCCTCCTCCCCTGTCTAGATCACACTGCAGTCAGTCACAGAGAAGGCGCAGCGAGGTTAATCTAGCCATGTATCAATCAGAGGCCAGGCTAACCTCCTTGTTCCAATAACAACGATAACTTTGGTGCACCATTTCTTATTGGAACCCTCCGTGCAGTCCTGCCTGAAATACTCCTTGATGTACAGGCACACCCTTTGTTGATTTTAGCTCCCTGAAGCCAACCCTGTAAGCCGTGTCGTCAGTCGCCCCTCCCTCCGTCAGAGCAACGGCAGACAATCGTTCCGCGCCTTTTTTCTGTGCGGACGCCATACCAAGGCAAGCATGGAGGCCGCTGAGCTCATTTTGGCAATTAGGAGCACATCAACCACCACACGCATTATCCAGCAGTATATGCAGCACCAGAACATGGCAACGCGATACCAGGCGAGGAGGCGACGTCAGCGCGGTCCCGTGAGTGATCAGAACATGGACACAGATTTCTCTGAAAGCATGGGCCCTGCCAATGCATGCATCATGGTGCTAATGGGGCAGGTTCATGCTGTGGAATGCCAATTCTGGGCTCGGGAAACAAGCACAGACTGGTGGGACCGCATAGTGTTGCAGGTCTGGGACGATTCCCAGTGGCTGCGAAACTTTCGCATGCGTAAGGGCACTTTCATGGAACTTTGTGACTTGCTTTCCCCTGCCCTGAAGCGCATGAATACCAGGATGAGAGCAGCCCTCACAGTTGAGAAGCGAGTGGCGATAGCCCTGTGGAAGCTTGCAACGCCAGACAGCTACCGGTCAGTTGGGAATCAATTTGGAGTGGGCAAATCTACTGTGGGGGCTGCTGTGATGCAAGTAGCTCACGCAATCAAAGATCTGCTGATATCAAGGGTAGTGACCCTGGGAAATGTGCAGGTCATAGTGGATGGCTTTGCTGCAATGGGATTCCCTAACTGTGGTGGGGCTATAGACGGAACCCATATCCCTATCTTGGCACCAGAGCACCAAGCCGGCGAGTACATAAACCGCAAGGGGTACTTTTCGATAGTGCTGCAAGCTCTGGTGGATCACAAGGGACGTTTCACCAACATCAACGTGGGATGGCCGGGAAAGGTGCATGACGCTCGCATCTTCAGGAACTCTGGTCTGTTTCAAAAGCTGCAGGAAGGGACTTTCTTCCCAGACCAGAAAATAACTGTTGGGGATGTTGAAATGCCTATATGTATCCTTGGGGACCCAGCCTACCCCTTAATGCCATGGCTCATGAAGCCGTACACAGGCAGCCTGGACAGTGGTCAGGAGCTGTTCAACTACAGGCTGAGCAAGTGCAGAATGGTGGTAGAATGTGCATTTGGACGTTTAAAGGCGCGCTGGCGCAGTTTACTGACTCGTTTAGACCTCAGCGAAACCAATATTCCCACTGTTATTACTGCTTGCTGTGTGCTCCACAATATCTGTGAGAGTAAGTGGGAGACGTTTATGGCGGGGTGGGAGGTTGAGGCAAATCGCCTAGCTGCTGGTTACGCGCAGCCAGACACCAGGTCAGTTAGAAGAGCACAGGAGGGCGCGGTACGCATCAGAGAAGCTTTGAAAACCAGTTTCATGACTGGCCAGGCTACAGTGTGAAAGTTCTGTTTGTTTCTCCTTGATGAAACCCCCCGCCCCTTGGTTCACTCTACTTCCCTGTAAGCTAACCACCCTCCCCTCCTCCCTTTAATCACCGCTTGCAGAGGCAATAAAGTCATTGCTGCTTCACAGTCATGCATTCGTTATTCATTCATCACACAAATAGGGAGATGACTATCAAGGTATCCCAGGAGGGGTGGTGGAGGAGGGAAGGAAAATGCCACACAGCACTTCACTTCAAAAGTTTACAACTTTAAAATTTATTGAATGACAGCCTTCTTTTTTTTGGGCAATCCTCTGTTGTGGAGTGGCTGGTTGGCCGGAGGCCCCCCCACCGCGTTCTTGGGCGTCTGGGTGTGGAGGCTATGGAACTTGGGGAGGAGGGTGGTTGGTTACAGAGGGGCAGCAGTGGCAGTCTGTGCTCCAGCTGCCTTTGCTGCATCTCAACCATACACTGGAGCATTCTGGTTTGGTCCTGCAGCAGCCTCAGCATTGAATCCTGCCTCCTCTCATCACGCTGCCGCCACATTTGAGCTTCAGCCCTGTCTTCAGCCCGCCACTTACTCTCTTCAGCCCTCCACCTCTCCTCCCGGTCATTTTGTGCTTTCCTGCACTCTGACATTATTTGCCTCCACGCATTCGTCTGTGCTCTGTCAGTGTGGGAGGACAGCATGAGCTCGGAGAACATTTCATCGCGAGTGCGTTTTTTTTTCTTTCTAAGCTTCACTAGCCTCTGGGAAGGAGAAGATCCTGTGATCATTGAAACACATGCAGCTGGTGGAGAAAAAAAAAGGGACAGCGGTATTTAAAAAGACACATTTTATAAAACAGTCGCTACACTCTTTCAGGGTAAACCTTGCTGTTAACATTACATACATAGCACATGTGCTTTCGTTACAAGGTCACATTTTGCCTCCTCCCACCGCGTGACTACCCCCTCAACCTTCCCCCCTCCCTGTGGCTAACAGCGGGGAACATTTCTGTTCAGCCACAGGCAAACAGCCCAGCAGGAATGGGCTATACTGAGTGTCCCTGAAGAAAAGCACCCTATTTCAACCAGGTGACCATGAATTATATCTCACTCTCCTGAGGATAACACAGAGAGACAAAGAACGGATTTTGGTTGAATGCCAACAAACATACACTGCAATGCTTTGTTCTACAGTGATTCCCGAGTATGTGTTACTGGCCTGGAGTGATAAAGTGTCCTACCATGAAGGACGAAATAAGGCTGCCCTCCCCAGAAACCTTTTGCAAAGGCTTTAGGACTACATCTAGGAGAACCGCAAATGCCAGGGCAAAGTAATCCTTTCACATGCTTGCTTTTAAACCATGTATAGCATTTTAAAAGGTACACTCACCAGAGGTCCCTTCTCCACCTGCTGGGTCCAGGAGGCAGCCTTGGGTGGGTTCGGGGGGTACTGGCTCCAGGTCTAGGGTGAGAAACAGTTCCTGGCTGTCGGGAAAACCGGTTTCTCCGCTTGCTTGCTGTGAGCTATCTACAACCTCCTCCTCCTCATCATCTTCTTCGTCCCCAAAACCTGCTTCCGTATTGCCTCCATCTCCATTGAAGGAGTCAAACAACATGGCTGGGGTAGTGGTGGCTGAACCCCCTAAAATGGCATGCAGCTCATCATAGAAGCGACATGTTTGGGGCTCTGACCCAGAGCGGCTGTTCGCCTCTCTGGTTTTCTGGTAGGCTTGCCTCAGCTCCTTCAGTTTCACGCGGCACTGCTTCGGGTCCCTGTTATGGCCTCTGTCCTTCATGCCCTGGGAGATTTTCACAAAGGTTTTGGCATTTCGAAAACTGGAACGGAGTTCTGATAGCACGGATTCCTTTCCCCAAACAGCGATCAGATCCCGTACCTCCCGTTCGGTCCATGCTGGAGCTCTTTTGCGATTCTGGGACTCCATCATGGTCACCTGTGCTGATGAGCTCTGCATGGTCACCTGCAGCTTGCCACACTGGCCAAACAGGAAATGAGATTCAAAAGTTCGCGGTTCTTTTCCTGTCTACCTGGCCAGTGCATCTGAGTTGAGAGTGCTGTCCAGAGCGGTCAGAATGGAGCACTCTGGAATAGCTCCCGGAGGCCAATACCATCGAATTGTGTCCACAGTACCCCAAATTCGAGCTGGGAACGTCGATTTAAGCGCTAATCCACTTGTCAGGGGTGGAGTAAGGAAATTGATTTTAAGAGCCCTTTAAGTCGAAATAAAGGGCTTCACTGTGTGGACGGGTGCAGGTTTAAATCGATTTAACGTTGCTAAATTCGACCTAAAGTCCTAGTGTAGACCAGGGCTCTGTGTCACACACACACACTGAAATAAACAATGCTCTTCATAGTGAATGGCTCACTGTGATCTGTTACAAGAAGGAGAAGTACAAAATCATACCAGATCAATGAAAATCAGGCATAACTCTCCCTCTCTCTGGGATCCCAATTCAGCAAAACATCTAAGCATGAGTTTATCTTCATTCCTGTTCAGCTAAGCATGTAAGCACATGAAGTCAATGGGACAGAAGTTAGTTCTTAAAACTAAGCATGTGCGTAAGTGCTTTGCTGAACAAGGATAGATTGCTGGATTGAGGTTCTGAATCAGCTAGAGCTGTGAGTCAGAGTAACAGTCACGTGTAATAACCAAAGCTGTGTAAAATGTTACACTTGGAGCAAAACTTGTGCAAAACATGAACACTGACTTTTGCTTGATGCTGTTGGCAAAAAGAATGACATATGATCAGATTTCACAGCATTTTAACAAGTAGGATAAGAGCATAAAGATTGACTAAAATCACGCTAAAATTGAATTAAGCTATTAGAAATCAAACTGAAGTCTAAACAAAAACATCTTAATCATTTCTCCCATTTCTGTTTTCATTTATTTCTTGAACAAACAGAACTTTAGAAAGATATACTTGTTGGTGTACACAGTATAGTTGTAACTGTGTCAGTCCCAGGATATTAGAGAGACAAGGTAGGAGAGGTAATGTCTTTTACTGGACCAACTCCTGTTGGTGAGAGACTCGGTGTGGCTCCAAAGCTTGTTTCTCTCACTAACAGAATTTGGTCCAATAAAAGATATTTACCTCACCCACCTGGTCTCTCTAATACTTGTTGGAAGGCAGAGATATGTTTTAGATATGGTTCTGCCAGGTATTGAAGGACTTTGTTTCTGTTTTCTCATGTTTAAATCTTGTGAAAGTCTTCAGTTCTACAAACTGAATAATAAATGCAATACAATGATGTTAATCCAATATTAACACTGTATAATAAGGCACTCAAAGGTTAGAAAATGTCAGAGAGAAGTAAATGCCATACTGACAGATATTAGTCACACTGAGGATGGCTGGGGTGTAAGTACCTGATTCAGAGCCCAGTGAAGTCAAATGGAAAAACATCTGTTGACTTCAGTGGGCTTTGGATCAGGCCCTAAATCTGCAAGTGCAAGATGGACGGGGAGCGTGGTTTCCAGAGTGTAGCGCATTGGTCAGTTGACCCCAAGTGTCCCTTTGTAACCAGCATCACTGAGAGCCACAAATGAGTGCCCCCTTGACTGAGCTGTGAGTCACTCTGCTGACATAGTAATTGCAGAACAGGTGGCAACAGGAGTCACTTGTCAGCATCCTGCCCGAAGAAAAATGAGCTGGTGGCATGGTGGGTGTTCCACTTCCGCACTCTACTCACATTGACATGGGCTATAGATCATGCAGGTGCCTGGGGGCTTACGTGGTCAGCCTGTCTTGTGTTTTGGTGGTTCTGCTCTCCTTTGTGACTATTGGCTGTGGCTCCTTATGTGCAAGCGATGCCTACTTCCTTCCCCTGCCGTGTTAGTGTGCTTGGTCACTCTCCTGCTTTCCCCCCTCTCTTGATGTGGTTTTGCATTCGTGATCTTTGGGTGACACATCCCTGCCACGATTGTGGGACTCGTGTACCATTCTGGAGTGTATCAGCTCTCTTATTTGTCTGGGGAAAGCCACTCCCAGCTGAGAGAGGTTGCTGCCAATACCCTTTCTCTCTTGGTCAGAGGCGTTGTGTGAGCACACCGGTTATGGTCTCTGCTGCCTGCCAGGCATTTGCTGGCATGGGCACTTGACTTTTCTAGGATTCTGCTGTGGCCCCACTCAATAGTTCAGTCCACATGCTGTTGCTGATGGCGCACAGTCTGGGCAGCCATGACCCACCAAGTGTGGCTTTGGATCTTGCAACAGTTTCCTCTCTGGGCTCTTTGTGGTGACAAGGACAGCAGCTGAGGTGCAGGCCATGATACTGTGCTCCCCAGCAGCGTGGCAACAGAGTGGAGGAGCATAGGGATTGGCTGGTCACAATGCTGAATGTGGCCATGATATTTCCTCTGGCGAGCTCGGTTTGCTCCACCTTCTCCTTACATTTGCAGCACATACTGTAGCCCAAGGTGCAGGGGTGTGGCATCTACAACTGCTGGAGCAGGGGTATGCAGTGGTGGTAATGTTAGGTCCCAATCTAGCCCAGAGTTACAGAGACAAGCAGAGGATTGCAATAAACATAATAACAAAATCTTCGAGTCAAAAATAAACCTACTACTATAGGGCCTATTGTGATATCCTTCTTCCTGGTGGGTAGCACATTGCTCCTCTAATAGCTAAAAGGAATTAATCACGGAGTAAGGTGCTACACGGTGTGAGTAAGGATGGCAGAATCTGGCCCATAAAGTAAAGAATAAAAAATAAAGAAAGGCAAATAAAAGTGTAATGACCTTTCTGTATGTAGCTCTTCTCTGTTTTTGAGCTGGGAGATGCACAGGGCTTTTCGAAAATACCACTAGAAATGGTTTTGTCCAGCTTTTTAAAAAATATATCTATGCTGAAGCCATTTCCCCTATTTGTAAGTACCAAGGGATGCAATGTGTATGTTGAAGCGGTTGATAGTCATTCCCCTTCCATCCTTTCTTTTCCTTGTTCTTATTCATTTCAATCTAAAATAAAATACTGTACACTAGGACTAAAACAACAACAAAAAATCAAAGTGCTGAATTCCTTCTTCCTAAACAATATAAAGCTGCAAAATATACAGCCCCTTTTTCAGGAAACTGAGAGAAATTAAAGCCTCTTTTTCAAATATTCTTTACATTTCCCTTTAACCTATTGTCAAGAAGGTTAAATCAAACCCCTAATTCGAAGAGTGAATGAAGTGGAGAAACTGTTCCCTCTTTGTGGGAATCTAACCGCATTTCCCATGTCATCATGACTGCTGACACGATAAACGCCAATAAACACATTTACCCCCTGATTCTTCCGCATTACCCATTAAATCCTTATTACTGTACTACATCTCCCAGAAATGGAGTAGAAGGAGCACCTTTCCAAGGACAAATGTTGAAAAAGTCTAATCTGGGAGGTATCTGAATTGGAATACATATTGGTTGTTTTAGCCTTGCAAGAGTGGGCAAATCCTGACTAGGTGGAAACTGGCATAAATAATGACAAACATGCAACATTAAAGAAATATAAGCATATGCAACAAAAAAGAATGGGTATCAACATGTCTCTAAGCCTAAGAGTTTCCGTATTGGTGCTTTCCTGGCAAAATAGGTAATTTATTGCATAAGTGGTGAGACTCTGTTGCTCAGCATAGATAGTCACATACTCAGGGCTTGTCTACATGGGGAATTAGTGCGCGGCAAGCTAGGGTGTGAATGTACAGCCCATGTTCAGCCTGCTGTGCACTAACTGGCTGTGTGGTCTCCCACTGAGCATTAAAAGTTCTCTAGTGCACTTTGACATACTGCTGTTTGGAATGGGAGTACATCAAAGTGCACTATGGAAATTTTAGTGTGCAGCAGTAGGATCCACATGGCCGCTAGTGCTCAGATTGTTCACTGTAGATTTACACCTCGGCTCAGTTTGCTACACACTAAGTCTTTGAGTAAACAAGCCTCCAGTGAGGCAAATTCATTCCTTGGATGTATGTGTGAATCTGTGACCAACGTCTATGAGAGCTGCCTATGTGCATCATCAGGCAGAATTTGCATCCATAAAGGGACAAGGGTAGCCACATTGGCTGAACACAACTGACAAATGTACTTCTAAGCAGGACAGAATTTAATTCAGAGACTGCAGAGAAGAAACTAAACCCATTGCTCAAGTTAAGAGGTTCCAGCTGATGACATGTGCACTGGGCAACTAATATTCTGGGAATGCTAAGAAGATTCCATCACTGAAGATTACATTGTCAGGACTGTCATTCTGAACTTCTTTGCTAATCTCTCTGAGCACACTATGCTAAGCAAAGCCAGAATTGCCTTTTTTTTATATAGTCGGGTTATTGCTTTGACACTCATGTACTAGCGATGACCACTTCTGCGAGGAGGAGTGGGCAGTGAGTTAAGCTGTCAAAGTGTTCATGTCCATGCAATAGCTAATGATGTAGATCTCTGATTTTATAAGCCTTGGCATCTCTGGCATGTAAAGGAACTGACACTCTGCTTTTTTAATATAGTTTACAGCAGGGTAGGCTGGCCAGTGTTATCACCAGCATCAAAGCGCAAAAGGATTACATAGCCTTTTGTGGGGAGAAGTTCTTTTGCTGGAGGGATATATTTTGTCTCTCTTGCTGCTAATGTTCCTTTCCACTTGTAGTGAGGTGGGGAAGGGAGAGAGTGAACCGGGATGGAATCTAACACAGAACGTGAGAGTGGCCCAGGGGAGGAAAGAACAATTTCATGACACTTATGGTTGTGCAAAGATCCAACATCCTCTCTCCCACTCCCCATCCCCTGTTTTCCTTCCCCTTTATGAATGGGAACTGTGCAGAAGGATGGTGGAAGTTGCTGGTGGCTTTGTACAAGCCCGCCTAGGTCTGGGAAAGGAAAGGGAACTGTTTGGTTATTTGAAGAAAGTCTGAGTGGTTTATTCTCCCTGTGATTCTTTCAGATGTTTTGTACTGTTCCCAGTCTCTGGTGTCTGTCCTCTTCCCACACTAAGCCACCCTGCAGAAGCCAGGAGAAGCAAGGAATGGGTAAAGCCCCCACTCTGGCGGTTGCACAACACAATGCTGTGTCCCTTAGCAGTAGAGAGGTGACTGGCTTGTGGTGTTAATCCAAAAGTTCAGGGAAGAAAATACACTTCTGGAGTCATTCTCTGTTTCCCTGTCCCTTTTGATGCTGTTTGCTGGACACAGGGGCCAGACTTTCTAGTGATACTCTTGGGTTTAGAGTGTGGGTGGATGTTTTCTGTGGTTCTGTGTTCCTCTTCATTTGCTATCTTAGAATATAGTCAATTTCCCCTCTAATTGCCTCCCAGTCCTGTAAGTATAATTCAGCAAATTTTTGGTGTAGTAGAAATTCAAGCTGGCTCTTCAGGTTTAACAGCAAGGCAAATGTATTTTGTCCACCTCTGTAGCCAAACCAAACCTCTCCACTCAGCAATATGTTGAGGCGTCACCATTAGCAGAAACATCTCTCTGGCATAGGTGGCCGGGTTCCTCCACAGTCCAGGAAAGCCACTTCTCTTTTCCATTCCAGTACCTTCCAAACTGCTCTGTTCTCCAAGTGATGGCCAGCTTTTAAAGAAGAAAATAATGACTGGTAACATGACCCCTAAAGGAATGGAAGCACACCGGTCCTTTGTTGCACTATAAACATTACAACATTTTAATAAAAGTGATGCAGGTATCTTACCTTCCTCAGCTTCTTCCTTGTGGGCTGCAAAAGTCATCTGAAGTAAGGAAGCTGTAAACTTGTACTCCTGGTATTGTAGAAAGTATCAATATTGTGGCTTTCAGCAGCACAGTTGCATTATGTGGGGGAATTTTGGTACCTTCCAGGGAGAAATGAAAGCTACCCTTGACTTGGCAGGACATTGTGATACCAACAGGGAAATCATGCCGGTGGTAGGGCAGGAGCAGTACCACAGAGATGGCAGAGGAAGACACAGAAGGGTCTTAGAAGACTATGCTTCTTGACATAGAAAGGAGTCCAGAGGAATTCAGGAGCAATGAACTCTTAGGCGGGGTGAGGCATTCCCTGCAAATGGAGAGACAGCACAGGCCATGGGAGCGCGCACAGGCAGAACGGGACCACGCACTCATGCAGTCCCTAGTCCAACTGGCGACGGAATGGTTTCAGGGCCCCCCCACCACTGTGGCTGCTGCTCCTCTACAGGAACAAGCATCATCTCCTCATCCTCCAACTGCTGCTCAGGCTGCTGCTGAGACAGTGAATCCCAACCTCTGCCCTGACAGGGAGGAGCATGCTGGATGCCTTGGACAACATCCTCAACAGGCACTCAAAACCCCTTGCAGGGGAAGCCCCGGAATATTCAGGACAGGGAACAATGAACCTGATCCAGTCCTTGTAGCCCAGTCTGTGTTTAGACCCTCAACCACACACAGGAGATGTCCCTGTTTGTCCCACCGCACACTATTCTGTGGTCATTCCCCCCGTTGTCAGGAGGATGGGGAAGGGGATGGGGAGGAGATGTGTCCACAGACATTAATGTTTACCCCTCTTCTCAGGGAATTTGATCTTCTTCTTCTGCTTGGTTCATTTGTTCCTGTTACAAACTGTTTTAGCTGTATGTTCAATGTATGTAAATAAAAGTTACTGTTCACTTCACTTGTGTGTGACCTTGTTTTCCAAGTATGATCAACATGATACTTCCCAGAGATTTGGGATGGAGTAGCAGAATTGACAGCACATGACTGTGATTTCTTAGAAGTCTGGTGCCATAGAAATGCAAACAATTTAATCTCTCCCACAATCCCTCCCCACAGCCATGAATTTTGCTAATGTTTAAAAAAAGAGAGGGGGGGGGGAGTTGATGACAATGAAATAAGATGTGAAATAATTGTTGCTTTCCAAAGCACCAGAATGAAAAACAGAAGACAAGATAAATGAAATGTCTTTATGGCTTCCTTAATGATTTAAGCAATAATATAGACAAGGGAAGCAAAACTAAATTAACGTTAAAGGGAAATACTTCCATGTCGAGTGGGCACACCACAGATCTGTTTCTCAAAGCCTGTAACTGAGAGGCACTTTTATAATCCTCTCTTCCCCTCCTCCCCCGCAACAGTCACCAGTGAAAACCATGGGAGTAATGATGTATAACACCTGATAAGCAGTGTGAGCAATGGTGCTGTGAGGAAGGAATGTGTGAAGTCCCTCCCCATACCTTACAGAATTTTTTTAAAATTACTTTAATGCAGAAGTTCTTCCCTTAAAGCAACCCCAAACGGAGCAGTTAACATAGAACAAAAACATTGCTCAGTGATGCCCCTGAAGTGTGTTAAAATTCTCCTCAGCACAAAACTACAGCCAAAGGTGTTGATGTCGGCTGCTGGGGATTGAAACCCACCGAGGTGTCTTGCAACAGAAGTATGTGGCAATGCTCTCTTGGGCTTTCCAGAAGCACCATAGTGTCACAATAGTGTCCCTCAGCACAGTCCCAAGTTACCTTCTGTTCCCTGACATACGAGCACACAGAATTACAAATTTCCTTGGCCCACTGGGAAACAGAAGCTGTATGCACAACAGTAACTGCCTGTACAGGCTTTGAGAAACAGATCTGTCCTGTGCCCACTAAGCATGGAAGTATTTCCCTTTAGCCTTACATATATTGTGCAAGGCACAGCATGCCATAATAATCTGAACTGCATTGCCCATATTTGCGTCTAGATGGATCTGGAGGTATCACCAATGGGCCTATAGCTATCCAATGGCCCATTTCACCACCATTCCACAGCTACTCAGGTTGGTTTTGAATTCTCTTTTTCTTGATCCAAGATGTTGGGGTATGGCTTCATGAGCCACAGTAGGAGCAGTATGCAGGGGCTCCCAAAATAAATTTTGGCACAGAAACACTGTGCTTAATCACATCATTACAGGGGGGGAAAGAACCTTCTCTCTCCACCCCCACCCCACCCCTCTGCAATATAGCTCCAACTTCCTGACCATCCTAGCATCACAGACCTTTCCTGTGTGTCAATATTCATGTTCATGAACCAATCACTGTGGTCCACAAAGCCTTGGAGAACCAGTGAACTGTAATCTTTGCAGTTCACATATTCACTGGCCCCCTTCGGTGGGCAAAGCATAGGGTGTGTGTTCCATCAGTGTCCCCTGCACAATTTGGAAACCCCATCCTCTAAAATCCTGCAGTAACTTAAGGTACTTGGGTTATGGCCACCACCTTTGGGTAGATCACAGTATTGATATTGTGGCAAACCTGTACAACCACCACCCTGTCAGCTGACTTCCCACCCTGAACTGGTTTGTAACTGACTGATAGCTATCAGGTATTGCCAGCTTCCAAATTATGATAATCGCCTGCTTCTGCAGTGGTATGGGTTTCTGAAATTGAATGGTCTGATGTTGGAGCAAGCCCCTTGCACAACTCGATGAAGGTCTGCTTCCTCATTATGAAGTGCTTCAGCCACTGGTCATCATCCCAGGTTTCCAAGACAATGTAGTCCCACCACACTATGCTGGTTCTTTGGGACCAGAAGTGGAGGTCTACACATGGGCATACTGTTGCAATTCCAGCACTTAACACATCTGTTCCTTGTGACCACAGTGGATTTCCATTCCCCTACTGTGTCATCTTTCTTTGCCATTCAGATTTTTCTGGACCAGTTTCATCCAGTATCTGCTACTACACTGTGTGAACATTTGTCTGGCAAGCAGTAGACAGAGCAGAAACACTTGCTCCATGTGGCCAATGCAGTTTGGAGGGAAACATGACCGGGAACTGCCATCACCAAATGTGTGAAGGTGGCATACAGTACCAGCAACACACAGCAAGGTGGTTCCTAGAGTGTCTCCTGTGACACTCCATGGCGTATGAAATGGTAGCACTACCATCGCATACCAAAGAGGGACAGTGTGGCTGTGGTTATATACACAGGTATGGGGTTGATGTGCTAGCAGTACGTGGACAAGTACCCAAGAAGTGCACAAGTGTAGATGTAGCCTAAAACCATGCGACTTTATTGCTTGAGCTTTGTTAGCTCAAAGGCTGTAATGGACGCACGAGTGCTGTGTGGTCCAACCATTGTGGAGGAAGGATGCAGAGGGGTACACTATAATTTGGGATAATCCTAGTGTGAGTCTCCCCCTTCTGATTTCAGTGTGCAGTGAAGGCATCCTTTGAGAACAGGGCAGTGGGGTTCCAATTTCCCCCTCTCATACAATGTTTTTCTCTTTGACTTGCAAAGTACCTCTCAATAATATTTCATTGAACTAGGGAGCACAGATATCATCTGGTAATAGTACTCTCTCTCATTTTATAATTCACTGGGGAATTAAGCTTTTTAAGGTGGTTTAATATATTCAGCTTTTTTATTGTACCAAGTTCAAAAATGTATTGCCAACAAAGATAATTTCAACATTTTACTTTACAGTCAGGGCAACATCATGCAACATTTAGTTTTAAGAAGGTACTTGATGATGATAATCTGGGCAACTATTGTTCAGTATCAAATTTTCTGATTTTGGATCCTGAGATGTGTG
This sequence comes from Lepidochelys olivacea, assembly GCF_965140295.1. Lineage (NCBI taxonomy): Eukaryota > Metazoa > Chordata > Testudines > Cheloniidae > Lepidochelys > Lepidochelys olivacea. The sequence continues at coordinate 163,202,662 of NC_140411.1, read as the reverse complement.
TACCGCGGCAGTTCTCTGAACAGCTAGATGTCTCATACCTCTTTGACCCATGTTAGTCAGGATGCAGACTTGGGTATTTGCAGAGACTGCATTGATTGCTTTGGCCAATAGTCTTCTCCTTGTGATGGTGCATGGGATTTGTGCTGATGTTGTTAGATTTACCACTTACCTTTGATAGCATTGATCATATGATGTATTGTGACTCACTTGAAAACCCAAGCAGAAGGGGCAGGCTGCCCTTCAGTGGCTTCATTTCTCTCTCTCAGAGAAATGCCAGATGATGGTTTGAGGCCCTAAGGGTGTTCTCCTGGAATTCTCCAGGGCTGCATTTTACCTTTCTCTTGGTTAATGGGGACATTAGTAGAAGGGTTAGTAAAGAGGCATGTACAGTATGTTGATGACACCCAGTTATCTGTATTTTATCTGACCCTGCCAATGCTGTCAAATTCTTATGCAGTGTTTGCTAGAGATTGGGATATGGATAAGATGGATATGTCTAGATAAGACGTAATTGATGATGGTTGGATGGGGGGAGGAACGGATGATGTAGCAATGATGTTACCTGTCCCTTTAACTGAGAGCATGTCTCTATCCTCTATTATGAGAGATTTCAGTCTAAGGGTATTTTTGGACTGATTGCTGCTGTTGGATGATCATGTCACATCAGGGAGTGCAATGGCCTTTTTTCATCCGCATATGGCAATAATGTGGTGGCTGTTTCTTTCAGGTTCTAATTTTGCTGTCATGATCCTTGCTTTTGTCACCTTGAGCTCAGATTATTGCAATGGTCTCTACAGGGGAGAGGGAAGACTCCAAACAGCTCAAGCGTCAGAGGAGCCCTGGGACCAGTGCCCATGTGGATTCTGGGATAACAAAACCCTGGTGTGAGGGAGATACAGAGCAGCAGTAGCCAGTTTCAGCCTACATCCTGGTATAATGGCTGTGGAGGGACTGTATTGCAGCCCCAAGGCCTGTCCCTGGATTGAGGGCATTGAATGTCTTCCCCCTAACACTTCTTAGAACCCTGCAGAAAACCTGATTCCTCAAACTTTTGGTGTGATAGGTAAATTTCACACTAAGCTTTTAAGCATACTAATGTCAATTAGAATTGCTGCATGAATAAAATATGCCAGAAGGTTCATTTTCCATCCTCTGCATTTGATGGTTAAGAGTCTTTTAATATTATAGCATCTTGACTGATCGATAAGCTCTGGTACTTGTGGTACAAAGAGTGGTTTTTGTTAGGTTTACTTGGAAGTGAAAAGGATTTTTTTGCTTTGTTTGTTCTGGAGTGGAGTATTTATAAACCTATTAAGTTCTAAATCAAGTACGTAACAATTTAGCTTAAAAGTTGTAATTAAAAGATCAGTTTAACTGTCTGTTCAATTTCATGATCCATGACAGCCTCTATTTGATAAACAGTACAACTGTTAATAATATAATGACTATAAATAGGAGCTAGGAAAATGACAGCATGGTATATTTGCTTGCATGCTAATGAACATGGATTGTGTGGGTAACTGGGTTATTTCAGACAGGGAGTACCATGAAGGGGGGAATTCAATTTTCTGAAAACAAATGCAGGGTTAATGTTGAAACTGTGAAGATGTAAATGGCAGCAACTCAGTGAAACATTGACCTGATGATGGCCTGTAGAGCATAGGGTGCCAGCCAAGGACATGCTGTCAGATGATTTGTATCTGCTTTTTTGGCCAGCAATCTGTAGTGCAGATTATAAATCTGTAGTTGTTAATGTGCTAGACTGATGATGGGACCTATTCTCCCAAATATATTTAGATACAACCAGATATAACTGCAAACTCTACTCTGTTGCTTTGGTGTAAATACAGAATAAGCCCCGTGAAACTAATGGAACTGCTCCAGATTTATACCAGAGGACCTGAGAGCATGATGTGTCCCAGAAGCTTTCCTATTATTGGCTCTCTCTTTTACTTTGGATGGGGGAGTTAACAGTAACATACAATTGGGGGTTGGGTGTCAGCCAAAGAAATACAAACAACATTTCATTGGGCTGTTCTCAGTTTATATTTAGATTAACATGAATATCTCTACATATATTTCCCCATGGGATGTTTCCTTAAAATAACTCCGTTCTTGTCATCACCCGGGAGATGATTGTGGCACTACTCCGAAATTAACGGGAAAAGGCATGGGGAGGTGGACTGGCTTTAAATTCATTAATACCTGGAACAAAGCTAGGGTTTAGTTCTGAGTCTAATCTGACAGATTTTAAAAAGCTATGCTCCTGTATTCGCGGTGCAGCGTTGTTATGCTTGCACGTTAAGAACAAGTTTAATATCTTATTACTAAAAAAAGTGGATGATTAGAGAGAGAGAATTCCACACAACGTCCAGAGTATTGTGAAATGAAGGTTATGGGGTAAAGCCACCACTGTGAAACAAGGCTCAAGTGGGATTTAAATGGTGCATAGACCTCATGCCGGTTCATCCTGTGCAAACTGGGCATGTCTGTCACAAGTAGAAGTGCTTGCCGAGAGTGCTGGTTCTGAAGTTGATGGGGATTTTCCCCTTGGCTTTAGGGGGAGAGAGATAAGGCCCAAACTCAACCACACAGATGGGAATTTACATGTACAGCATCTATCTACCTAGGTACTTGTAGGACTCCCACCACCTAAGAATCAGAGTGCCTCCAGACGATACATATTGATTGACAGTGCTGTGAGATTAGACTGTGCCCCAGTCATTACACCTATTTAAAAATCAGACTTGCTAAGTGTTCCTTGCCTGGGTGCACGAGTTATATTTGACATGATTTTCCTTTCACCTTTTTTTGTCTTGTAACAATAACAACATTATAATGAGGAATCTAAAAATCATTCCACCCGCAGCAATTGCCAAAGAGTGAAGACGGCTGGTTGTCAGGGCAACGGTAAGAGCACACTGTGCGCTGCCTTAAAAAGTCTTTTGCTGACTCTTGTCTTGCTGCTTTTTAATGGGTCATTGATGCTGTAAGTGAATCATCAGGGGCTACATAAAATGTCTTAGTTGGTTTAGTGCTTTTATTTGGAAAATAATTAAACGTATAAACTCTCATACAACTCCAGCCTTGAGACTACATTTACTGTTTTCAGGCTAAATCTCATTCTAGTAATCAAAGGAAATCTTTAGCTGAAAAACATATTTGTGGCATTCCTGTAGCATGAAAAGAGCCAAATTTAGTGTTGTCCCCTCTCCCTCACAAACCATATTTACTGAGTCACATACCAGCATTTTTGTTATTACAGACTCAGCTTTCTCTATTCCTATTTACAGGCATGCTATGTATATGTCATTCTCAGTCCCTGTGGCCTGTGTCTCTGCCTCCATATGGCTGTTGGATCTGCATACTCAGGGATCCACCTGGCCTTGCCAGCTCCCACTTCCAAAATCCCCCAGCACACTCAGATGTTGCTCACCCCTCTGGAGCTGCACTCTGGTGTGCAGTTGGGGCCCAATCCTGAGTCCCCGCTGATGTCTTCAAGAGCTGAGGGCACTCGCTATGGAGGATCAGCCCCCTAGCGTGTGTCGCTCCCTCCCTGTGTTACTGTGTTCAGGACTCTGAGCCTGTGAAGGGAGTTGTGGAGGATGTACCGCACAGTCTAAGGAATATATGCCACACCATTTTACTGAATATTTCATTTCATTTGGTTAGTTTTAGTAACCATAAAATGTTATCAGCAATTATTTAAATATGACTAGATTTGTATCAGGATATGCTGGGCTCTTGGAAGCAGATTTATCGCTTGGCACAACCCTGTTCAAGACAAAAGGGCCTTCTGGGATGGGCAGTCCCGGGGGCCAGGTGAGAAATTGTAGGCTGGGCAGCTATGCCTGCTGGGAAAGCGGGAAAAGAAAGGGAAGAAGAGCTCCCTGCTCCTTGGAAAGAGTGGTGCCTGGAGGGGAGGCAGCTAGACTTATCATGAGAGAGATCTGGTAAAAGGAGCAGCAGCTGGTGAGTCTGTTCCAGACAAACCTGAGAAGAAGTCTGGGAGGTGACTAAATGTGGGGTTAGAGAGAGAAAAAGAGGTGGTTCTGGAGAAGCATGACAAAGGAGTTCGTTTATCTGAGGTTGGGGGGAGGGGATTTTTTTGGGGGGCAATAACCCCGGGCACTGAAGCAGAAGCTTGTGGGAGCACTTGCTTCCCTTTACGGGCCCAAGATTGGAGACTCCTGTAGTGGAAAGGAAGAAGCCCCTCTTCAACCTCTTGCATCAAGAGGGGAAGGTTTCTCAGATCCTTGATGGAGGGCCGTAGCCCAAGCAGGGAGAGGAATGGCTTATTGATAAATATTGGCTTTTTGACTTCTATTTCCAAAATATTTCTAAGAAGCTTCAAACTAGCTTCAGTCACTAGCAGTATATGTAGGGTGGCCAGGCATCCAGTTTTCAACTGGAACGCCCAATCAAAAATGGACTCTGGTGGCTCTGGTCAGCACCATTGACCAGGCTGCTAAAAGTCCAGCTGGCGATGCAGCAGGGCTAAGGCAGGCTCCCTGCCTGCCCTGACTTCCCACGGCTCCTGGAAGCAGCTGGCATGTCTGGTTCCTAGGTGTAGGAGTGGCCACGGGGGCTCTGCGCTGCCCCTACCCCAAGAGACACCTCCGCAGCTCACATTGACAGGAAACCGCAGCCAATGGGAGCTGCGGGGGCAGTGCCTGGGGAATTCATGAAAATTTAGGCTGGAACGGACCTCGAGAAAGGTCATTTAGTCCACCACCCTGCTCTGAGGTGGGTCCAAGTATACTTAGACTATACCTGTCAGGTATTTGTTTAACCCGTTCTTAAACCTCCAATGATGGTGATTCTACAACCTCCCTTGATAACCGGTTCCAGTACATAACTGTCCTTGTCAAGAAAAACTTTCTAACTATATCCAAATTAAATCTGCCTTACTGCAGATTAAGCCCATTGCTTCTTTTTCTAGACTTTGGTGGACATGGAGAACAATTCACCACCATCCTCTCTATAACAGCCTTTAAGACTGTTATCAGCTCCCTCCTCAGTGTTTTCTCTAATCTAAATATGCCCAGCTTTTTCAAAACTTTCCTCATAGCTCATGTTTCTTAAACCTTTTATCATTTTTGTTGCTGTCTTCTGGAATGTCTCCAGTATGTTCACATCTTTCATGGCACCCAAAACTGAGCACTGTACTCCAGCAGCAGCTTCAGCAGTGCTGAGTATAGTGGGACAATTACCTCCCATCCCAGAATGATATTAGCCTTTCACATTGTTGGTTCATATCAGTTTGTGATCCACTATAACCCCTAGGTCCTTTTCTGCAGTATTACTGACTGCCTACCTGGATAATCCCCATTTTGTATTTGTGCATTTGACTTTTCCTTCCTAAGTGCAGTACTTTGCACTTTATTGAATTTCATCTTGTTGAATTCAGAGCAATTCTCTAATTTATCCTTTTGAATTTGTGATGTTATTGACTTGAACTGGGACCATATAGAACATTGTTGGAACCAAGGTCCTGTAGTGGCACCAAATCTTGTATAAAGGGACTCAAATAAGGTTTCTAAGTCAGGGTTATGGTTTGCTGGTTATGATTATGCTGTCTATAGGTGTGTATCATTTTTGTAGTTAAAGTTATGAATATTGGCTCTATACTGTCTGTATTTCAAACTTATGCAATGCTTCTGGGTGACACCCCAGAAAAGTTGGTGTCAGCTCTGACTAGCCTGCTTGATGGCCCATTAAGGACCATCAGCTATACAACTGACCCATTGAGAGAAGGCAGATACGCCTTGTGGCTCAGCAAAGTATGCAGGGACTTGCCCATGTGACTCCAAACTCCATTTTGCTGTAATTTTCCACAGTAAGAACAAATAGGTGTTCTTACACCTGGAAAAGACTACAAATGGCTGATGCCTCATCTCCATCTGGTCTTCAATCCTGCTTCATACCTCTGGAGGAACTTTGCTACACGGAAGCTTTGAACCAAGGACTGAAAGACCCATCCCAGCTGTGGATGTACTCCAGAGTCTTGATTTGAACCTGCAGTTAATTCCATCACTGCTACAAGCCTGAACCGAGAACTTTGCCATTACTGTGTGTAATTGATTCCATTTTACCAATTCTAGCTCTCATCTATATCTTTTTCCTTTTATGAATAAACCTTTACATTTTAGATTCTAAAGGATTGGCAGTAGCATGATTTGTGGGTAAGATCTGATTTGTATATTGACCTGAGTCTGGGGCTTGGTCCTTTGGGATCGAGAGAACCTTTTTTTCTTTTACTGGGGTATTGGTTTCCATAACCATTTATCCCCTTAATGAGTGGCACTGGTGGTGATACTGGGAAACTGGAGTGTCCAAGGGAATTGCTTGTGTGACTTGAAACCAAAGTTCTCTCTGTCTGTCTGGTTTGGTTTGCCTTAGAGGTGGAAAAACCCCAGTCTTGGGCTGTAACTGCCCCACTTTAAGCAATTTGTCCTGAATTGGCACTCTCAGTTGGGTCCCACCAGAACCAGCATCGTTACAGAATTCTAATCCTGTCCTCCAAAATGTTTTCAAACATCTCAACAAATGGGGTTAAGTATCTGAGCAAATGCTGTTGATTGGTTAGGGTTTGTAGAGTTTTGAATACTTGGCCTAATACTAATCCATTTAACAACAATCAGACACTACTTATTTGTCAGCTTCTTAAAAATTACTGCAACTATTTGAAAATAATTACTAGCATTTCTTCCTTATCTTGGGCCAATCCTGTGTGTGTTACATGACTAGTCTCCTATACATCAGTGGGAGTATTAATACGAGTAAGGCAGTGTTTATCAAACTGGAGATCTCCCCCTGGGTTGGACACCAGACAAATCTGGGAAGGGTGGTAGGGCAGGGCAGTAAAGATAGGGGAAAACTGCCTGACTTCATATCCACTCTGCTTCCTCATTGCAAATGTGGTCTGTGGGTAAAATGGTGGTTATCTCCTTCCTTTCTTTCTCCTGTTGCAATCCCTAACAGAGTGGGCCACAGAAGTAAATCATATATGTATATGGCTAAGCAAGCAGCATGGCTGCCTGGACTTGGGGTGTCTCACGTGGTCTCAGAAATACTCTGCACATGAGCAAAAGCAGATGTTCTGGCCTTGGAGCCACCACTAGACTCATCCCAAGCAGCATGCAGCCTTCTAGTGAAGGGGATAATGAGGGGGCAAGTGAAAATACCCCAGGAAAAATGCAAAAATGAACAAAAAATAGATAACGAGGCCACAGCATGAGGATAGAAGGATAGAGATGTGCAGAGAATTGACCGAAAAAAGAACTAGTGACATTGTAGCTATTCCTGGTCAGGGCACGAGAGGCTATGGGAAGGGAGGGGAGTTATCTGGTGAAAAAGGCTTGGAACCAATGCATTATGGCAAGGCAGGATTTGGCTCTTAATGCAAAAAGCAATAGATTACTTACACTGAGTAACGCGGTTCATTTTTAGAATCTCCCCAGGGGCAAATATTGAATGGACTTTGCTTGATAATCAGAAAATAGCTTCAGGATCCTAATGATTTGGCATCAGTATGTTTTAATGATTAGATGTGTTGCAACAGATTGATTCTCTAGCCCTGGTCTACACTAGGACTTTAGGTCAAATTTAGCAGCATTAAATCGATGTAAACCTGCACCCATCCACATGATGAAGCCCTTTTTTTCGACTTAAAGGGCTCTTAAAATTGATTTCCTTACTCCACCCCTGACAAGTGGATTAGCGCTTAAATCAGCCTTGCCGGGTCGAATTTGTGGTACTGTGGACACAATTTGACAGTATTGGCATCCGGGAGCTATCCCAGAGTGCTCCATTGTGACCACTCTGGAAAGCACTCTCAACTCAGATGCACTGGCCAGGTAGACAGGAAAAGAACCGCGAACTTTTGAATCTCATTTCCTGTTTGGCCAGCGTGGCAAGCTGCAGGTGACCATGCAGAGCTCATCAGCACAGGTGACCATGATGGAGTCCCAGAATCGCAAAAGACTCCAGCATGGACTGAATGGGAGGTACGGGATCTGATCGCTGTATGGGGAGAGGAATCCGTGCTATCAGAACTCCGTTCCAGTTTTCGAAATGCCAAAACCTTTGTCAAAATCTCCCAGGGCATGAAGAACAGAGGCCATAACAGGGACCTGAAGCAGTGCCGCGTGAAACTTAAGGAGCTGAGGCAAGCCTACCAGAAAAACAGAGAGGCGAACGGCTGCTCCGGGTCAGAGCCCCAAACATGCCGCTTCTATGATGAGCTGCATGCCATTTTAGGGGGTTCAGCCACCACTACCCAGCCGTGTTGTTTGACTCCTTCAATGGAGATGGAGGCAACACAGAAGCAGGTTTTGAGGACAAAGAAGATGATGAGGAGGAGGAGGTTGTAGATAGCTCACAGCAAGCAAGTGGAGAAACCGGTTTTCCCGACAGCCAGGAACTGTTTCTCACCCTGGACCTGGAGCCAGTACCCCCCGAACCCACCCAAGGCTGCCTCCTGGACCCGGCAGGTGGAGAAGGGACCTCCGGTGAGTGTACCTTTTAAAATACTATACATGGTTTAAAAGCAAGCATGTGAAAGGATTACTTTGCCCTGGCATTCGCGGCTCTCCTGGATGTACTCCCATTTGCAAAAGGTTTCTGGGGAGGGCAGCCTTATTGCGTCCTCCATGGTAGGACACTTTACCACTCCAGGCCAGTAACACGTACTCGGGAATCCTTGTACAACAAAGCATTGCAGTGTATTTTTGCTGGCGTTCAAACAACATCCGTTCTTTATCTCTCTGTGTTATCCTCAGGAGAGTGAGATATCATTCATGGTCACCTGGTTGAAATAGGGTGCTTTTCTTCAGGGGACACTCGGAGGTGCCCGTTCTTGCTGGGCTGTTTGCCTGTGGCTGAACAGAAACGTTCCCCGCTGTTAGCCACGGGGAGGGGGGAGGGTTGAGGGGGTAGCCACGTGGTGGGGGGACGCAAAATGCGACCTTGTAACGAAAACACATGTGCTATGTATGTAATGTTAACAGCAAGGTTTATCCTGAAAAAGTGTAGCCACTGTTTTATAAAATGTGTCTTTTTAAATACCGCTGTCCCTTTTTTTTTCTCCACCAGCTGCATGTGTTTCAATGATCACAGGATCTTCTCCTTCCCAGAGGCTAGTGAATATTAGAAAGGAAAAAAAACGCACTCATGATAAAATGTTCTCTGAGGTCATGCTGTCCTCCCACACTGACAGAGCACAGACGAATGCGTGAAGGCAAATAATGTCAGAATGCAGGAAAGCACAAAATGACCGGGAGGAGAGGTGGCGGGCTGAAGAGAGTATGTGGCGGGCTGAAGACAGGGCTGAAGCTGAAATGTGGCGGCAGCATGATGAGAGGAGGCAGGATTCAATGCTGAGGCTGCTGGAGGATCAAACCAGTATGCTCCAGTGTATGGCTGAGCTGCAGCAAAGGCAGCTGGAGCACAGACTGCCACTACAGTCCCTGTGTAACCAACCGCCCTCCTCCCCAAGTTCCATAGCCTCCATACCCAGACGCCCAAGAACGCGGTGGGGGGGCCTCCGGCCAACCAGCCACTCCACCACAGAGGATTGCCCAAAAAACAGAAGGCTGTCATTCAATAAATTTTAAAGTTGTAAACTTTTAAAGTGCTGTGTGGCATTTTCCTTCCCTCCTCCACCACCCTTCCTGGGCTACCTTGGTAGTCATCCCCCTATTTGTGTGGTGAATGAATAAAGAATGCATGAATGTGAAGCAACAATTACTTTATTGCCTCTGCAAGTGGTGATCGAAGGGAGGAGGGGAGGGTGGTTGGCTTACAGGGAAGTAGAGTGAACCAAGGGGCGGGGGGTTTCATCAAGGAGAAACAAACAGAACTTTCACACCGTAGCCTGGCCAGTCATGAAACTGGTTTTCAAAGCTTCTCTGATGCGTACCGCGCCCTCCTGTGCTCTTCTAACCGCCCTGGTGTCTGGCTGTGCGTAACCAGCAGCCAGGCAATTTGCCTCAACCTCCCACCCCGCCATAAACGTCTCCCCCTTACTCTCACAGATATTGTGGAGCGCACAGCAAGCAGTAATAACAGTGGGAATATTGGTTTCACTGAGGTCTAAGCGAGTCAGTAAACTGCTCCAGCGTGCCTTTAAACGTCCAAATGCACATTCTACCACCATTCTGCACTTGCTCAGCCTGTAGTTGAATAGCTCCTGACTACTGCCCAGGCTGCCTGTGTATGGCTTCATGAGCCATGGCATTAAGGGGTAGTCTGGGTCCCCAAGGATAACTACAGGCATTTCAACATCCCCAACAGTTATTTTCTGGTCTGGGAATAAAGTCCCTTCCTGCAGTTTTTGAAACAGACCAGAGTTCCTGAAGATGCGAGCATCATGTACCTTTCCCGGCCATCCCACGCTGATGTTGGTGAAATGTCCCTTGTGATCCACCAGAGCTTGCAGCACTATTGAAAAGTACCCCTTGCGGTTTATGTACTCGCCGGCTTGGTGCTCCGGTGCCAAGATAGGGATATGGGTTCCGTCTATGGCCTCACAACAGTTAGGGAATCCCATTGCAGCAAAGCCATCCACTATGACCTGCACATTTCCCAGGGTCACTACCCTTGATATCAGCAGATCTTTGATTGCGTGGGCTACTTGCATCACAGCAGCCCCAACGGTAGATTTGCCAACTCCAAATTGATTCCCAACTGACTGGTAGTTGTCTGGCGTTGCAAGCTTCCACGGGGCTATCGCCACTCGCTTCTCAACTGTGAGGGCTGCTCTCATCTTGGTATTCATGCGCCTCAGGGCAGGGGAAAGCAAGTCACAAAGTTCCATGAAAGTGCCCTTACGCATGCGAAAGTTTCACAGCCACTGGGAATCGTCCCAGACCTGCAACACTATGCAGTCCCACTAGTCTGTGCTTGTTTCCCGAGCCCAGAATCAGCGTTCCACAGCATGAACCTGCCCCATTAGCACCATGATGCATGCATTGGCAGGGCCCATGCTTTGAGAGAAATCTGTGTCCATGTCCTGATCACTCACGTGACCGCGCTGACGTTGCCTCCTCACCCAGTATCACTGTGCCAGGTTCTGGTGCTGCATATACTGCTGGATAATGCGTGTAGTGTTTAATGTGCTCCTAATTGCCAAAGTGATCTGAGCGGGCTCCATGCTTGCCTTGGTATGGCGTCCGCACAGAAAAAAGGCGCGGAACGATTGTCTGCCGTTGCTTTGACAGAGGGAGGGGCGACTGATGACATGGCTTACAGGGTAGGCTTACAGGGAATTAAAATCAACAAGGGGGGTGGCTTTACATCAATGAGTATTTCAGGCAGGACTTCACGGAGGGTTCCAATAAGAAATGGTGCACCTAAGTAATTGTTCTTATTGGAACAAGCAGGTTGGTCTGGCCTCTGATTGATACATGGCTGGATTTACCTCGCTGCACCTTCTCTGTGAGTGACTGCAGTGTGACCTAGAGGAATGAGTCCCCTAGACGGGGGAGAGGGGGAAGCAAATGAGTACAAAACAAATCTGGTCTATTTCTTGTTTTGATCCACTCCATCTATCTTTTACATCTTTGGCTGGCAGCAGACGGTGCAGAAGGACTGCAAGCCATCCACATCTCATGGCTGCTTGGCAGAAGATGATACAATAGGACTCCTAGCAATCCGTATCGCCTGCCTGCTCACCATAAGATGGTTCAATAGGACTGACTGCAGGACTAAAGAGAATGACCTGGTCAAGTCACTTCTAATGTAGTCCCTCCACCCATGTCTGCCCAGGCGCTCCTGGCTGACGTGGCCAGGAGCACCGCGGACATGACGATGACGGCTACCAGTCCTACTGCACCGTCTGCTGCCACAAGGCAAGGGGTTGCTCCTGCTGTGTAGCAATGCAGTACCGCGTCTGCCAGCACCCAGGAGACATACGATGATGGTTACCTGAGCAGGCTCCATGCTTGCCGTGGTATGGCGTCTGCACAGGTAACTCAAGAAAAAAGGCACAAAACGATTGTCTGCTGCTGCTTTCACGGAGGGAGGGAGGGAACTGGGGCCTGACGATATGTACCCAGAACCACCCACAACAATGTTTTAGCCCCATCAGGCATTGGGATCTCAACCCAGAATTCCAATGGGCAGCGGAGACTGCGGGAACTGTGGGATAGCTACCCACAGTGCAACGCTCCGGAAGTCGACTCTAGCCTCGGTACTGTGGAAGCACTCCGCCGAGTTAATGCACTTAATGCGCTTAGAGCATTTTCTGTGGGGACACACACACTCGAATATATAAAACCGATTTCTAAAAAACCGACTTCTATAAATTCGACCTAATTTCGTAGTGTAGACATACCCTAACTTAAGAGAATGCTAGCAGTGTCATAGGAATGCACTTTCCTGTTTTAGAAAATAATTACAAGCTTCAAATACTTAGAACTTGCTCAGATGGGTGCACTCTGCTTTCCAGTTTTTCTTAACTAGAGCTGGGGTTAACAGAGGTGGGGAACCAGGGTTTCTTTCTATTCAGAATGCTTTTCATGCACAGTAGTCCAATATTTTGACATAAAACAAGCTGTGGTTTTGTTATAAAGCAGGATCCCATTTTAAGGAGGACTAATTGATTCACCTTTTAATCAGGCTACCTCTGAGCTTTAAAAGAAAATGACCATTTCTGTTCAGCTCCCATAAGATCTTGAAACAGTTTTATATCTCAGAATAGTTAGTACAATTTTTTGAAGATTGTTTATCAATTCACTACTGAGAACAGTTTTGGCACCTTAATAAATCTGCTGAGTAGCTGGGATATGGGGTGGAAAACATTTGTAATTTATCTCACTATGATATTAGCTAATAGGCATTAGCTAGTCCATGGGAGAGGAGACTAAAGCTTTGGCCTCACTTTAGTATTAACATACCAATTGCTTTGTTCAATTTAAATGACATACTGATGACCCGTTTTTATACTAGTTCCATTCCAGTGATCAAAATCTATGCAAACTTTCTCAGCTTTTCTGTTAATAAAGTGGTTACAGGAGTTAATTCAGTTACGTTGTTATACCAATAAAATAAAAACCAGCAGGATCTTATTAAAGGGAAAAAGGCAAAATACCACATTTATTGTGACTACAGAAAGAATCATAGTAAGCGGTTAGTTATAGCTATAACATTCCATTCAGTCTCATATTTATTCACACATTCATTCATACAAACACACACACACAGGTTCTGCAAGGTTGTTATCATAGTTTCCAGCCTTAGAGTTGCTCATGCCAAGCCACTGGCCAGGTGGCCTGGACATGAGGAGGGAGCAGGGCCTTGTCAGATGCTCATCTGGTGCTCCTGGAAGTTGGTTTGCAGAATCAGACCCCAAAGTTCTCACTTTTTAGAGTCTATTTTTATAGGAATTTCTTCCTATGCCAGTCTATGGGAATTGCTTCATCATGCTGTTGCTGAATCAATCAGCAGATAGCACATTCCTGACGGCTCCGTGCTGCTAGATGTTATCTTGTTCTTTGGTTCTCCCATTCTTGAGGGTGTTGGGTGGATTCCAGTCTGCCCTCCGGGGGTCCTCTGGTTATTTCCACTTGACGCCTTCTTCAGCCGATGGACACTGGATTCTTAGGCTGGCACCTCCCTGATCATTCAGTTATTATCCACACCAGGCATCCATCCACATACATCCTCTATCTATATTTTAATCACAATGGTTAATACAACAAAAGGGTGGGGAGTCTCTGGGTGCTGTTTCTGTTGTTAGAGTATTGCTTTGAGTCTCTCTCTCTGTGAATTGCTTTGAGAACAGACTCTGTCTTAGAATGTGCTAACACAATTAGCAGCTTGCAAGTTTCACACAGAGAGAGAGAGAAACAGTACCAAAAACCAAGAGACCTCTTAATTAGTAATACCCTGGAATTTAAACTATGGGGAATCAAACTCATTTGTGATTTTAATACAGAACTTCTTTAATATGATCCAACAACGTTACACTTGGCAGTAATATCCTTGGCTCTTTAAAAATAAAAATGAATGCGTAGTCACAACCTCACAAAAATCAAATCTGAATCTGATCCTCTACCCCCACTCTTTACATAGGCATGTCTCTTTGAAATATTCTTTTATTCTTCCATCAACATGCTATTTATTGTATTGCTTTCTAGACATGGTTATTATAGATTTCATACATTTTCCCACACACAGGGGTTTGAGCTGTCATCTAGGAAGTTTGAATAGAAAGTCGGAAATGATCTGGTTAATAACATTAATGCTATGCTGGCATAATAAAAATTGTATTAAATATCCTGAGATATAAAATTGTATCAATATCTTGTGAGCTGAAAAGAAACAGTCATTTTCTTTCAAAGCTATTGTTTTTGTAACTAGAATACCTTTTTACTTAGTGGTTTAATCTCTACTCACTAATTAGTCCTTTTTAAAGGGCGTCTGGTGTTTTCTGGTGTTTAACCCAATGGGGCTTTAATGCTTTCTGCTAAAATTACCAAATGATGTTTAAGACCTAAAGGCAAAATTTTCAACCCCCTGTGCCCAAATTTAGGCACCCAAATAAAAGCTTTTTCAAAGATGTTGAGTACCTCTCGCTGCCACTGAATTCACTGTGATTTGTGGGTGGTCAACACCTCTGAAAAGTCAGACCATTTCTATCTGGTAAGGCAGGGTCAGTATGAAAAATACTGTGTTAAGGCAGAAAATGTATCTCAGCTTAATTAGAAAAGGAGACATATTATATCAAAGAAAATATAGTGCTGATCATTATCAGTTCGATATAATAAAACAATTTCTGCTTAGCAGAATAACATTAGTTCATCCCCATATTTAATCCATAGTGTATTAATTATATGGATAAGCTTATATATATATATATGGATGTAGGTGTAGGCACCCAGATTTGAATATTTAGGCGCCCAGGTTTGAAAATTTTGGGCTCAGTGAGAAACCCGAACATCAAGAATGTAGTGGTGGTGTTTTCTGGTGTATGAAAGATGGTGTTATGTTCAGTAATAGCAGACAGATTTTGCATAGCTTATGCTGTTCTGCTACCCGTGAACAAAATACAGATCTAGCCTACATGAGGAATACAATTTCATTCTTAAATGAACTGCTTAGATACCTAACTGACACTAATTTACTCAGAAATAATGAGGATCATTAATGATTTGAGAGTGGTTAGGTATCCATCTGTCAAGGACTTTCAGAAGGGGACCTCACCCCATCTTTTAGTAAATAAACTATTCTATGCACTCTTCCCCCCCTCCCCGCCCCCTCTTTTTTTAAAGACACTTCAGAAATTGGCAGGCTTTCCTCAGTTACTATATATACGTAAGGAGGAAATTAATACTCTATGGATTAAGTACGGGGATGAACTGCTACACAATAATTGTTGTTTTGTTATATTGAATTGATGATAATCAGCACCATATTTTCTTTGATATGTTTCTCCTTTTTTCATCAAACTGAGATACATTTTCTGCTATAACATAGCATTTTTCATGCTGATCCTCCCTTAACATGGTGTTTTTCATGCTGATTCTGCCTTCATTGTAACTTTATTACTATAGAACATACAAACTAAAATAAAAAGTGAAAATTCCATTTTAAAACTACTTGACAGTCAAATAATACTTGTGTGTTCTCCTGAAGCATTTATCATGCTGACTGCTCAGTAAACTAATTTGTAGGAAAGATGAACACACTGCTTTACTAACCCTTATTCCCCAAAGGACCTGACAAAAATGTACTAGCAAATAAACATATGATATCTCTTGAAAAAATTACAGTCTTCCCACCTGCTGTGCTTAATTTCAGGATACTGAGATACTGTTTTCAAAATGTCTCTTTTGTCCATCCACCATTCTGTGCACACTTGAATCAAAACATTTAGGGGGCATTTGCCCTCATATGTAAAGAATCTTTGATCTCTGACTTGCTGTTAAATGTATTTTGATGAGCAAGTTTTAAGCATTTTAAAGCTTATTTCCAGTATTCTGGCTATAGACAGCAAATGGAGAAGGAAGAGCAAAGGAGTTTATTTTATACATGCTCAATCAGAATCTGAAACTACATGCAAATATGGTTTCAATAGAGACTCCCCTGCTGTTAAGTCTGTGTCCCGGCTGTATTACTTTTGCCCTGATTGCTGTCAGTATTCAGCATGGCACCAACATATCCAAACAGACCTCAATGTGGAGGGTCTGCATGTCACCTCTGAACTGTGAGTCACATAGTCTCTGAGTTACACCAGGTGATCTTTGGTGGTTATTGCTTCCTGTCAGCAGTGTAATCTCTGAGAGCTAGATGGTCATGGACTAATTGGTTGGGATATCTGAGTTAATCTGTTAACATATTTTAGCCTGTGAGTATCCTAGTCTCTAAGCATTTTGTGATGGATGTTTTCAGTACCTACTGCATAGATATGTTTCAGTGATGTTGAGAGTATGTGGCCTCCTACTGGAGCCTGATGCTTATGCACTTGTCCTATGTTTGTGCCTGACAGCATCTGCTCAGCAATAACAATACTGTGGTCACACGCTGCATGCTGCTCAGTTTCCCAGATCCTGCAGAACTCATGTCTGTAAATGATAGGATGATGGAGAAGGAGTTGTCTGAGGAGAATGGTACTGTATACTGAAGCCAGTTTCTTCCTCTTTCTTGACTGTATGGGCCAGTGATGGCTTTTATGGATGTATAATAGGACACATGCTTCATGAAGCTGCCCATCTGGACTCAGTAGCATGGTATCACGGCCATATTTGCCCATATCAAAAGGATGTGGCTATGAAGAGGAGCAAATCCTGAATGTGAATTCACTGATACGCTGGAAAGTGTGCTGCTTGTGTTCTCCAAGTCAGTCAACGGCAAACAGTACAATTGTTACTCCCAACGAGCACACTGGCACCCATGTCCTGTCCCTGCTGATGAGGTCCCATCTACCATAGGTGCCCTTCTGGTGTCGGTGTGTATTCAGTGTCTGGCCTGAAGTATATTGGTGGCTTTCATTTGGTGCTGAGGTGGACCACACATTCCTCTGAAGTGTTTCCATGGAGTGAATTTGTCTTAACTTAGAGCTGTGCTCACTCAAACATTTGGACGATGTTTTGAGTTTGATAGGGTGTGGTTCCAAGGGTTCCTCGATAATTTCTTTTCCTCTCCTCCTGCTGTGATCATTCCTAGATTGCTATCATGGATTTCCTATCTGTGTGAAGCTACATGGCTTTCTTGCCAATGGTATGATGCCACATACTGATTGGGCCAGCTGCTACATATTTCTCTTCCCTTTTAAGCATAGTTGGCTACCTTTCCCCTTCATTCCTTCCCATCAGTCTCAAGGCAACATTTGGCTTCTGGTTAGCTAGTTGTTCAGGAGCCATTGTGAAAAGTACAGCCTAGCAATGCTGCAGGAGTAAAACAGTGACTACTCTGGGAATGTGTCATCTCTGAATGCCACCGGATTTTAAAGCTGTCAGAGCCTTGGTGGATTATGCGCCTCTTTCCTTTGGAGCACCTGCTCTGTGAATGGCTGAAATACAAATTTGAATGTGGATATTAGTGATGTGCAGGTAGCAAAACCGTCACTGGTTCCAGTTCTTCCCACAGTGTTATGTTTTGTCTCATGGTATGACACTGTATTACACAGCATTGTATTACACCTTTGCCTTTTTTAATAGGGTTTTTGTGGATAAGCCAGAAACTAAACCCCAGGTAGTTTTCAAACTGAAAAATACATCAACAACTTGCACACTAGCTGTGTGAAGGTGAGGTGTCTTTTTTTTCAATACAGCATTTGGTTTCCTGTCGCACTTAACTTGTCTTAATTAGAAGATTTCCTAATAGTCAGTCATTGCTTGTCCACAGGAGTGAACTAACAGATCCTCACTGTATGCCACTGAGGAGCCTATGGAGTTGGCACAAACATGCTAAGCATTCTTAATTGAGAACAAGTTTCATATTGCAGTAGTCTTTTGTTATTTTCTTTGCTTATATGAAATGTTTAAAGAGCATGAATGTTGTCTGTCTTGGAGGTCAGAACCCATTCATCTTAATCTCTTAAATCTGTTCCTTTCAAATCTCTTCTTTTAGCTCAGGGTTCTCAGACATTAGGACACTATCAAAGCAGTAAATTAGTGTTCACAGTTCCATCAGGCTTTTGATCTTTCTTTCCTTCTGGTTCTCCTGTGGGTTTCTCTATTACTGTACTGGTGGCATAAATTGCATTGATCACAGCAGATGGCGGATTTACTTGACCATATGGCTTGCAGAAGATGATAGCTCTGGGTTAGCAGGTTTAGCTGACCATGACTAGGCATCAATTTGGATTGTAAGAAAAGGGTTAAGAATGGAAAATGGAACGGTAGGCTATAACACGGGAGGAATGCTTTCGGAACTATTTTGGGTCAGATTCTCTGCTGCATGCAGCTTCTGCTAGGGTTAGGGCTGTCAGGGTGCCAGTGACAAAGCCTTTGTACCAGGTTGCAGCAGTTGCTCTATACTGTGCTCATCTGGCTGTAGTCCCATAGGGACCATATGCCAGCTCAGGATATCTGAGCCCATTTTGCTCTGGCAACTCTTTTTCCTGCCTCCAACACGCTCTCTGTATCCAGGGCTACAGGGAAGGAGGTCTAGGAGCCAGTAATTCTGGCTTGGTCTTCCAGAAACGCCCTGCCACCACGACAGGGAGTGGAAAAAGCCCTCATGTGCTAACTGTGCTTCACAGAGAGAGCAAAGCAAGGCCAAGAATCTGACTTTGTATGTTTCCCATTGGGTGCAAATCAAAGAGTACTTTAAATTCTGTATCCGAAGCTACTGAGTTTCCTCTGATGGTCCAACAGGGGTCCAAACTCTGTGGTCCCTCATCCAGCAAAGTTTCCATTGACTTCAATTAAGGACTGCAGATTTTGGCTCAACAGAACTGTTGGTCTTAAGGACGTAACTCTCAAAACTGCACTTCTTAATTATGAAATAATATGGCAAATGGCCCCACTGAAGCAGTCTCCAAGGAAACACTATTCACCCCTCTGACTCCCACCAGCGTGGCAGCATGTTAGAAATGGCAATGTCACTGAAGACGTAGTTGCTTCAATATATTAATGTTCCTGCCAGGTCTTGACTGAATGTGTGGCTGTGGTAAACGGGTTCGCTGGTATCCAAATGACAGCATCAATGACCATATTTGCCTTGAAAGAAAGGGTGGAGTAGCATAGTGCAATGTAATGGGAAGCTGCATTCGTGGATACCATCAGGAGTCCAGGAAGAGTTTAAACACTTCTGTGAAAGGAGCAGTTTACCAGGGAGGGTAGAGGGGCATTCATAAGTAGTTAAATGTGTGCAGTACACAGGAAATTAAATGCTTTGGTATACAGTGCACATTTGATTTCAAAGTGCCAGTAAAAAGCAGGAGGAAGCAGGGTTTTTACAATTGTAGTAATTGGCAGGAACGTGTTATTATTTACAGTAGACGAACAGCATTTCCAAAATAAACTATATAAACGCCATACATCAAAATAGATATCTGTGCTTTATAACTGAAGGTGTAACTGACATCAGCCTGTCTGCCACAAGCCAGCATAGAGAAAAAGCTGCTGTTGTCAAAAGGATCATGGCTTTCTGGGTTCTCCCAGCTCTGTTTTACTGGCTTTGTTTCTCACCCGTTGTTTAACTGTAGATTTGGAAGGGCACCAGCCCACTGACCTCTTCATGAATGCAGAGTAGCACTTTGCCAGGCTTTCTGGAGTGCTCTGCCAGTAGTAAAGAATGGGGGCACATTGAGAGAGACTCCCATTATTTGTTTTTAATCAATATGTATATGTAAAACGGTGTTTGCAGATGAAAATGCTTGAGTCATTCAGTAAAATCTATATCCTGAGTACACTGTCTTCCTTCAGTGTACTGCCACATCCTACAGCAATGGGGAATTTATCTGTGGTCTTCAATGTGTCTTTAAGCTGTTGTCTCAGTCCTAATTATGTCTTCCCTTGATGCTGATTACAAAATGGAAAAAAGACAATTCGGTCTTTGGCTTCCTCCTCGGTGTAAACCACCTCTGAGTTCATGATGTATCATTTTAAAGGGGGTTTGTATTCCACAGAAACCCTGTCAACCAAAAGCTGAGGCTTGAGAGTTTTAGGGCAGGTCTACACTTCAAATGCTGCAGCTGCGCCACTGTAGGGCTTCCATGAAGATGCTACTATGCTGCGGGGAGAGCTTCTCCCCCAGGGTAGTTAATCCACCTCTGCATGAGGCGGTAGCTACGTCGATGGGAAAAACCCTCCTTCGACATAGTGCTGTCTACACTGGCAGGTGGGGTAGGTCGGTATAACTGCATCACGCAGGGGGGTGGATTTTTCACACCCCGAGCAAGGTCGTTATATCGATGTACGTTTGTAGCGTACACCTGGCCTTGTTCCCATCTACTCTGTGAGGACACTTCCCCTGTGTCATGTCAATGTTGCACTCCACCGAAGCAGGGCCTTTGCAGTGCTGTAGCCCCATGGGCCACTTCCTTTAGAAATTCTGAGCCAGAGCCTGAACTCTTTCCCTAGGCAGGGGAATGCTTGGATAGTGTAGAACCACTGTAGCTTTGGGAAACAGCCCAGTCTCCAGCTGCCCCCATGATCGGGGACCATAAATGTGGATTCAATACATCTTTGCCTGCCCCTTAACACCAAGTCTCCTGCCATGTGCTGGACCAGAAAATCGGGGGCCTGCTGTTAAATTCACTGCTAGAGTTGTGTAAACATTTCCAAGTTAATTTCAAATGCACTGGGAAGTTTAGTTTGCCATCAGAACCAGGATCGATGGGTTTAGGCCAGGGAATTTGAAAACGTGTGGGTTAGAACGAATGTGCTCATAATTCATTGTGAAACCCCTAGGCTTATGCATAGAATTAATTCTACCATTCTAGGTCACTGTCTGCAAGATACACAGAAGAGAGGCCGCTAAAGTATTTTCTGTATGGGATGGCTGCGTACATTAGGGCTTGAAGAATTTTTGCCTCCAAAAGTACAGGGCGTGAGCTGCAATTATAGCTTTGGTAGCTGCACTTTGTGATAGCCTAGGGAGGAAGGAGATGCACGAGGATACTGTCACTGATCACTGTCATTGCAGATGTGATTTGTGTATGGCCTAGCCCTTCAACTAGTGATTCTAGTGCTAAGGGCTTCTTTCAAGGGGGCTTGTTCCTGTCTACCCAGGTAGCTGTGCTGGAGGGGAGGCTTCAGGACTGTTCTGTAGACCCAGCCCCAGGACTCTAGCACAGCATCTCTTTACAGGTGGTGGCAGTGAGTTCAATCACCCCTTTAGAGAAGCTTTTCCATTTTTATTGTTTTGCCAAACTTTAAGGGCATCTGTGATCAGGAAATGACACCTTCTTACTCAACACATCTGCTCTGTGGAGTCAGATTTGAACCCAGTGAGAAAAGCAAATACGTGTAACTTTTGCCGTGCAGGGTCAATATAGGTATGGGCAAGTGGGCTGGATTTTGTAGTATCTCGTCTGCCATCAAAAGAATCGTTAACTATGGCTAAAATGTTTAAACTAAGCAGCCTGGCTGTTGTTGTTGTTGTTGTTGTTAGTAGTAGTTTATTTTATTTAGAAACCCTGAACACACACTGGTTTAAAATATAGTACAAGCTGGTGGTGCTCAGTGCCTGTGGAAAATTAGGCTACTTTTACACGGATGCCAAACTGCGAGCGTAGGCACTTATCTTTGGGTACCCACTTTTGAAAACGTTTGTCTTTTCACTTTTTACTTCTACACATAATGCTAGAGCCAAAAGGAAGGAACCCAGCTTAACTCTCAGATCCACAGCTAAGATTTTTGGTACTCTGTACTAGGAAAATAAGCCAATTTGACATCGCGCTCATGAGAGACAATAACCAAGGAAGCCCATCCTACCATTTAAAAATGGTGTTGCTTTTCAGGTGACTAGAACGACACTTTAACAGAAATTCTTTTTTAAATAGTATTAAGGAGTTTCTTGTTTTTTTCAAATTCAGTCTCTCCCATTTCTTGAAATTTCCCAGTAATACAAGCAAAACAAAACCCGATACTAACTAACTTTAGAGCCTTTTGAAACCATAGCCATGGTCTAGGGAACCAGTTTTCTATCCTCTTGGAATGTCTGAAGTGGAAAGACTTCTGGTCTGATGTCAGAATATTGATGCAAGAATTGCTTTAGAGATAACCAGCATGAAATGGTGTTATGGAAATGTCAGCCTTTATTGAAATTAGAGCAAAATAATAACTTCCCCGTCTTCCAGTCGCTCTACATACAAAGATCAGAGTCTGATAAATTATCAAAAGGGCTATTTTAAAAAATGAATCTGAGAGCTTGATCAACCATCCAATAGGATGGCCCCTTGGAAAATCAATCCTCTTCCTTTTCCCTCTGGCCTGGCCCCACTTGCATTTTTCAGACTGAGGTTAGGGAATTTGCTACACCTATGCCAATGACTGCTGCTGTAGTTGTTGGCTGCCAGGTTTCCAGTGAGGGTCTCAGTCCCATGTGCATCACAGATAATATCCCTGTTCCCATGCACATGTTGTCATCCTGTATTTTTGCTACGAAAGCCATGGTTGCAGCCTTTTGTTTCATGCTTCATACTGTTCATTTTATATTAAAGACCAAGCTAAGTGTAATGTAAGGTTGGAAAACCTGATTAATGATCAACTCCTCTGGTAGGGGTGGGTAGCTTATTTATTGGAAATAAAAACCAAGTTGGGCCAGTGCACCTAAGTGTGTCATGAACAGGATTGATTCTTTTCCAATACTCCAGGGAAAATAGCTGTTGATGGCCAAAGATAACCACTGCCTTTTACACTGTCCTGCATGTTACAGTGCTCACCTTAAGAGGTTAGTTGTACTTGCAATGAACATAAAGCAAGGCAAATACCTACACATGAGATCTGCTGATAAATCAGCTACCTCTGCTGCAGTGTAAATATAGCATCTCTTATGGTTGGAAATAAATATTTATTTTGTACATCAAGCCACATATTAAATGAACATTAACTAGATGTGCAATACATGATAACCCCATTATATGGGGTTATGTCCTCTAAATTTTTAAAGATTCTTGGCTTTCTTGAACAGAAAAAAGCTCCAGAACGTGTGTTTTTTTAAAATCACGCCTCTGTTTAACCTCCATATTTATTTCTTATCAATGTTGGGGAGGGCACCGTGTGGCTGTCTGGCATTGGGCAGGACTGCAGAGGTAAGGAGAAACACAGCTGAAGTGTGATATTCTTCATATAAGACAGGGAGTTGAGTCTGTGTAGAGAGTCTTTATGCAGACCTTACAAAGTGTATCTGCTCTAGGAAAAGATGACAATAAAGGCAGAGTTACTACTTGTCTGACAAGTAAATCTATCTGAGCTTACTGTGAAGCTCTGCTCAACTGAAGCTGATCTCCTCCAGTGTTAAAAGAAAAAAGGTCTAGTGTTTACAAGTTATTTTTCTGCAGGTTATCTTAAAATTCTTCTCTTTTCAACATACTTGTGTAAACGGAGTTTGGACTAACCTTGTCTTCCTCTTCCATTTATGGTGATTTATTTTCCTCCAAAGTATGCAAAGTCTGTAATCCCCACTTGACAAAGCTCTGACAATCAGCACAGCAGTCAAGGAAATTAATCTCACACAACTCATCCCTTCATAGCCCTTTATGGTTACAATCGCTCTGGAGCAGTGTTTGTGAAGGTTTTTTTTATTACATTCACCGAGGGATCAAATCAATAACACTTATAGAAAAATCATGTGTGTGCAACAAAAGACTTTCCCTCCGGAGGTTGCTTTCAATTTTTTGTTTTTATTCCGCAATTTTCTGTAATCCTTGCAGAAACAAACTATTTTAGAAAATATTTGTGCATCCTGGAAGCCCATCAAAGAAATTCATACAGAGGTTTATTTGAGTCATAACGTCATAGAATTTAAGGCCAGAAGAGGCCACTAGATCATCTAGGCTGACCCCCTGTATACCACAGGGCTCCCAACCCCAGCCAGCACCTGCACACTAAACCTATCAACTGAAATTAGAACCAAACATTACAGCCCACAGGAGACCAGACTATTATGTGCCACAGAAAGAGGCATGACCAAGGTGCACCAGTGCTTGAGGCCCCTGCAATGGCAGGGCAATGATTAAATGAGATCTACCCAGATAATCTTGGCAAGTAACTCACACCCACACGCTGAAGAGGCAGGCAAACCCCTCCTCCCCCACTATCACTGACTTGGGGGAAAATTCAATCTGAAAAAGCCAATCTGACTTGGGGGAAAATTCCTTCCTGACCCCACAGATGGTGATCAGTTTGACCAGGGGTGGGCAAACTATGGCCCGTGGGCCACATCCAGCCCGCGAGCTGTTTTAAGCTGGCCTGCACGCTCCCGCTGGGGAACTGGGTCGGGGGCCTGCACCACACGGCTCGGCTCTGCTCTGGCGCTCCAGCCGAGTCACTGGGTTGGGAGCCGCACCACGCTGCTCCCGGAAGCCACGGCATGGCCCCACTCTGACAGTCTCAGGCTGCTCTACGCCTAAGAGCCGCAGAAGGGACATGCCACTGCTTCCGGGAGCTGCTTGAGATAAGCACCACTCGGAGCCTGCACCCGTGAGCTTCTCCCCATGCCCCAACCCCCTGCCCCAGCCCTGATCCCCCTCCTGTTCTCCAAACCCCTCGGTCCCAGCCCATAGCACCCTCCTATACCCAAACTCCTTATCCCCAGCCCCACCTCAGAGCCTGCACCCCCAACCAGAGCCGTCACCTGCCTTCTGCATCTCAACCCCAATTTTGAGAGCATTCATGGCCCACCATACAATTTCTATTCCCTGATGTGGCCCTCAGGCCAAAATGTTTGCCCAACCCTGAGTTAGACCTTGAGCATGTAAGCAAGAGCCAGCCAACCAAGAACCAGAGAGAGAATGCTCAGTGCCACCTTACAGCCCTGGCCCAATCTGCCCCAGTGTCCCATGTCTGGCCGTGGCTATCCCTGAGGCTTCAGAGGAAGGAGATGTGGGGAGGTATCCTTCCTGCCAGTGGCCAGATGAAACCTAGAAGCATGAGCTTTAGGAACATAAGACAAACTGGAAGTGAGCCTCAGAGCTGTTGATCCCTGTCCCCATCCCCATCCCCATCCCTCACAAACAACCCTGTCACACAACTGCACTCAAATTTGTCTATTTCTCTCTTAAACTAATTAAGTTGTTTGCTCCCACAACTAGAAGTGGGAGGCTGTTCCAGAATCTCACCCCTCTGATGATTAGAAACCCCCTTCTAATTTTCAGCCTGAATTTGTTCATGGCCAATGAATATCCATTTGTTCTTGTGTCAACATTGTCCATTAAATAGCTCTTCACCCTCCCTGGTATTTACCCCCTTTATGTATTTGTAGACAGCAATCATATTCCCTCCCAGTCTTCTTTCTGCAAGACTAAACAAGCCAAGCTCTTCCAGTCTCCTCTAATAAGATGGACCCTCCATTCCCCTGATCATCCTAGTAGCTCTTCGGCTGCATCTGTTCCAGTTTAAATTCATCTTTCTTGAACATGGGTTATCAGAATGGGTGATCAGAATTCCCATTTTACTCCTACATGGTATTCCAAAGGAGGGCTTACCAATGTCTTGTACAATGGCATTAATATTTCTCTATTATTATTGGAAATACCTTGCTTAATATATTCTAGGATCACATTTGCCTGTTTCACAGATGCATCACATTGCTGATGTCACTGCCTCAGGGGTTCACCTGGGGAAGGCAGATCAGCACTGCATGTTGCTAATTCTGTTGCAAGCATTGCAAAGCATTTTGGGGAGGGTCAAAGGTATGAGTGGGGAGTGGAATATTCTTTTGCAGGCTGCAAGAGGCCAAAAGGGGAAGGAGAAAGAGAACAGAGAAAGGGTTAACTCAACAGTGCAGCTAGCAAGCTCAGTCCAATGATAAGATGCTGGCCCCAGTCCAAGGTCAAGGTGATAGATGAGAAGTTTTTCTCTCACCCAGCCACAGCCAGCTATGAGAAAACCAGGACTGCAGAGATGGAAAACACAGGCGAGATGATGAGGGGGGGAGCAGAGCTTCGTATCCCTGGAGTCATTGTGTTTTGGGAAAGCGAAGAAGACCACAGAAAGCCGGTTTGGACTGGCACAAAGAGCACCAGGAACAGAGGTCGTGGAATGGAACACCCCCAGAGGAACCCAGGACTTAAAACCCTCCTGAGAGCTGGAGTAATTCAGAGATCACAGTGGACCCCGGACGACCTGGGCCCAGGACAGAACTCCCGTCCACCCTTCCCCCTCTTCTGCTTATGATACACCCAGGCTTGGCCAGCCTTGGGTAGAGCATGTGTGAGTATGAAAATGGGTTAGGCCTTGAGGCACTAACGCTTTCTTCCTTCCTCTGAGTGATGTGGGGAGCACCAATCACTCTCCGCAGTTATTTTATTATTTTATAAATAAAGCTTTAAAATTGAGACACTTGGTGTGTTTTGTCATCTCCTCCCCAAACGATCCTGCAGCTTCAGCTTGATCACCTGATGCCTCAGGCAGATTGGTAACAGAAATCTGTCACAGTGGCTCATAGTCACCCTGTGATTGACCCACACATCTAGGTCTCTCTCCTCTGTCACTTCCAACTGATGAGCAAAAATGTTTATTATTAGACCCTAATAAACCCTTCCCCTTTGTACTATTGATTTTCATCCCTTTTCTGTCACTCTGATCTTCAAGGTCTTCCAGATCTTCCTGTATAATATTCCGATCCTCCTCTGCACTGACGGTGCCTCCCAACTTTGTATTATTGGCACATTTCATTAGTCCTCTCCTGCTTTTTGTGCCAAGATCACTAATAAAAATATTGAACAAGATTTGTCCCAAGAGGAACTCTGTTAGTAACCTCCCTCCAGTCTGATAATTAGTCTTTTAATTCAACCCATTGCTTGTTCCCCTTTAGCCAGTCCCTGATCCACCTGTACAATGCTTGTACAGATCCCCATCTTCTCCAATATAACTAACAGTTTCCCATGTGGTACCATGTCAAATGCTTTACTGCAGTCCAGATATATTAGCTCTACTGCACTTCCCTTATCTAAAAAATCAGTTATTTTCTCAAAGAAGGAAGTCCGGTTAGTCTGACATGATCTATCTTTGGTAAACGTGTGTTGCTTTACATCCCCTTTACATTTATCTCTGTGAATTTATTTGTTAATTCTTTCACTGTTTACTCTAAAACCATACATACTACTTAGGTCAGACTAACAGGTCTGTAATTTACCAGACTATATTTTTTCCCTTTCTTAAATATAGGGACATTAGCTATTCTCCAGTCATATGGTACTACCCCTGAAAAGAGATTTATTACAAATCCTTGCTACTTGACATGCATTCTCATGTACCTGTTCTTTCAATATTCTGGAATGGAAATTATCTGATTCCCCTGATTTGAGCGCATTAAGCTCTTTAAATTTTTCTTCCGCCACAGATGTGGTAATTTCCATTTCTAGACATTCATTTCCATCAGCTGTACTTTCTTCATGCACATGTTCCATATTAGCATTGTTATTGAAAAATGGAGACAAAGTATTCATTTAGTTTTGGGGCCATACCTAGATTATCTTAATCTCCTTCCCATCCACACTGCATAGTGGGCCAATCTCACCCATCATTAGTTTCTTTTTATTTATATAACTAAAACCCCCTTATTTATTTTAATTTCCTTGGAAAGAGCTAATTCAGCTTCACTTTTAGCAATTCTCCCTTTAGTCCTACATTTTCTAACCTCCATGATGTAGTTTTCTTTGCTAATCAACTCCTTTCTCCATTCCCTATAGGTTTTCTGCTTACTCCTAATTACCTTTCATAGAATCATAGAACTGGAAGGGATCTCAAGAGATCATCTAGTCCAGTCCCCTGCACTCATGGCAGGACTAAGTATTACCTAGACCAGGGGTCAGCAACCTATGGCACACGTGCCAAAGACGGCACGCGAGCCAATTTTTAATGGCACACTGCTGTCTGTCGGGGACCCAATAGCAGCATGCCATTAAAAATCCTGCCCAGCCCGGCCCGCTCTTCTCTGCCCCCCGCCCACTGATCTCTCCTTGCAGGGCAGGCAAGCTTCCCCCTCCCCCTGTCTCTTCCCCCAGCGTGCTGGGTTCCTGCCCCTCCTTCTCTCCTTCCCTGCGGCCGATCAGCTGACGGCCCTTGCTACAAAGCGGGAGAGGTAAAAGCGGAGCTGCAGCGTGCTCTCTGCTCCAAGGACCTTGGGGAAGGGGGTGGAATCAGGGCATATCCCCTCCAACCCCCTGCCATGAGCCGCTCAGGGCAAGAGGCTGGGAGCACCCCCATGTCCCCAGCCCACACCCCTAGCCCTCTGCCCTGACCCCTGCACCTCCCTCACACACACCCAGCCCTCTGCCCTCACCCCTGCACCCCCCAGCACCCCAGCCCCATGCCTTGACCCCTGCACCCCCCCACAACCCCATCGCTGACTCCAGCACCCCCACACATACCCTGCCCTGATTCCTGCACCCTCCTCACACCCCCCAGCCCTCTGCCGTGACTCCTGCACCCCCACACATACCCAGCCTCCCCCCCCACCCTTTGCCCTGACTCTTGCACCCCCCACATCCCCACTCCCACCCTGAGCACCAAATGGGAGCTCCTGCACACACACACCCGCACATTCCCACCTGCACACCTCGCACCAAATGGGAGCTGCCCAGATAAGTGCTCCACACCCAAACCTCCTGCCCAAACCCTGAGCCCCCTCCCTCATTCTAGCTCCTAGCCAGACCCTAAACCCCTACCCCCAGCCTGCTCCTTCACCCCTCAGCCCTGTTCTCAGCACACTCCCACCCTCATCTTAGTGCAGAGAAAGGAAGAGAATGGCTAGAACCAGGGAGAAAGTAGGTACCTACTCTATGTGGACAGGGCCGGTCTGGGGTTCTGGCTGCCGGCCCCTTGCCAGCTGGGGTCCCGGCCGCAGGCCCCACTCAGCCCGCTGCCGGCCTAGGTGAAAGGAACCCCTGGCCGGCAGCAGGCTGAGTGGGCCAACGGTGTAAGATCAGCATTTTAATTTAATTTTAAATTAAGCTTCTTAAACATTTTGGAAACCTTGTTTACATACGACAATAGTTTAGTTATAAGAACAGGAGTACTAGTGGCACCTTAGAAACTAACCTATTTATTTGAGCATAAGCTTTCATGAGCTGCAGCTCACTTCATCGGATGCATAAAGTGGAAAATACAGTGAGGAGATTTATATACACACAGAACATGAAAAAATGGGTGTTATCATACACACTGTAAGGAGAGTGATCACTTAAGATGAGCTATTACCAGCAGGAGAGTGGGGGGGGAGGGGGAGAAAACCTTTTGTAGTGATAATCAAGTATAGACTTACAGAGAGAGACCGTCTAAAAAATGTTAAAATGTATTATTGGCACTCGAAACCTTAAATTAAAGTGAATAAATGAAGACTCAGCACATCACTTCTAAAAGGTTGCCAACCCCTGACCTCTACCATCCCTGACAGGTGTTTGTCCAACCTGCTCTTAAAAATCCCCAATAATGGAGATTCTCTCATTGGAGGGATAGCTCAGTGGGTTTGAGCATTGACCTGCTAAACCCTGGGTTGTGAGTTCAGTCCTTGAGGGGACCATTTAGGGATCTGGGGCAAAAATTTGGGGATTGGGGATGACCTCCTGAGATCCCTTCTAACCCTGATATTCTATGATCCAAATTTATTCCAGTACTTAACCACCCTGACAGTTAGGAAGTTTTTCCTAATGTCCAACCTAAACCGCCCTTGCTGCAATTTAAGTCCATTGCTTCTTGTCCTGTCCTCAGAGGTTGAGGGGAACAATTTTTATCCCTCTTCCTTGTAAGAATATTTCTGTATTTGAAAATGGTTATCATACCCCCCTCAGTCTTCTCTTCTCCAGACTAAACAAACCAATTTTTTTCCATCTTCCCTCATAGTTCAAGCTTTCTAGACCTTTAATCATTTTTGTTGATCTTCTCTGGACTTTCTCTAATTTGCCCACATCTTTCCTGAAATGTGGCACCCAGAACTGGACACAATACTCCAGCTGAGGCGTGGCATAGAGTGAAAGAATCAGCGTGGCATAGAGTGGAAGAATTACTTCTCATGTCTTGCTTACAACACTCCTGCTAATATATTCCAGAATGATATTTGCTTTTTTTGGAACAGTGGTACACTATTCATTCATATTCAGCTTGTGGTCCACTATGACCCCGGATCCCTTTCCGCAGTACTCCTTCCTAGGCAGTCATTTCCCATTTTGTATGTGTGCAATTGATTGTTCCTTCCTAAGTGGAGTACTTTGAATTTGTCCTTATTGAATTTCATCCTATTTACTTCAGACCATTTCCCCAGTTTGTCATTATCATTTTGAAATTTAATCCTATCCTTCAAAGCACTTGTAACCCCTCCCAGCTTCGTATCATCTGCAAACTTTATAAGTGTATTCTCTATGCCATTATCTAAATAATTCAAAAAGATACTAAATAGAATTGGACCCAGAACTGATCCCTGCTTGACCCTCCTTGATATACCTTTCCAGCTTGACTGTGAACCACTGATTACTCTCTGGGAACAGTTTTCCGACCAGTTATGCACCTACCTTATACTAGTTCCATCTAGGTTGTATTTTTGAGGTGGTTATTCATTCAGGTGAGTCTGGAGCCTTTCTTCAAGATTTTTCCCTTTTTGTGGGATGCAAATTTCAAATAGATTTTGTATAGTTGATTTGAAGACATTCCAAGCCTCCTCTGCTTTTAAATCCATGAGCTTTTCAATCCAGTTGACTTATTTAGCTAATTCTTTTAATTTCCCAAAGTCTGCCCTTTGGAAATAAATAATCATAGCTAATGACCTGGGTTTGATTATCCTTCCATTTAATTTAAACTGACTCAATCCAAGGTTATTTCCTACAACCAGCTCTCCTAGGATGTCCTCACTACTTACTGAAATGAAGTCTAAAATTGCATCACCTTTTGTTTTTTCAGTGATGATTTGAGGAAGAAAACTGTCATCTATCATGTCCAGGGATAAGTTGGTGCCTACCAGTATTAGTAGCATGTATTCTCCAATCTACATCAGGGAAGTTAAGGCTCCCATGATGACACAATTCCCCCAAAATATTTCTCTCTAATAATATTTAAGGGATCACTGTCCATATCTGAGCAGACCCCGAATACTATCCCAACATACGCAAACAGTTTCTGTTGTCCATATTATCACTTCCTATTTCTTTACCGTGTACTGCTTTGTTGATGTACAATGCTACCCTACCACCTTTAACTTTATTCCTCACTCTCCTAAACACAACATGCCCTTCAATACCTGTCATGAGTGCTATTTCATCATGTTTCTGTAATCCCTATAGTATCTGGTTGGACCTTCTGAACCAGTAGTTCCAGTTCCCCCATTTTAATGCCCAGGCCCCCTGCATTCGTGTATGAGCATTTCAGTTTTTTCCCTCAGACCTCACCCAGTTTTCTTGCTTGTGACATTCCATTATCCCTTACTATACCTTCATTTAGCTGATTTTCCTGTTCCTGTGTATTGAAGTCAGGCATTGAGATTTCATGCGTCGCTTCCAACTTTCTCCTCATTTAAAGCCCTTCCTATCAGTCATGCCAGCCTTGATCAGAGAAGATTAATACTCCAGGTAATCAAATGGAGTCCATCTACCAGGGTGGGATTTGATGCATTACCTTGAGCTCAGCAAACTCTTTGCTTGAGATTCCAACACTGTTAAACAAACCTTTTATAGCTTTCCCTACAATGTCTGGCTCTGCATTTCTATTTTCTGATAGGCGTGCGATGGCTCAGCTCCGTTTAGAAGAGGCCATCTGCCTGCATTGTGAAGGACATTTTAGATCAGCTGCACTTCTAGATCTGCTGCAAGAGTGCAGAAAAATAACTGGGTAGCTTTGAGCACTGCTAGGTTTAACAAACTTGTCTGGAATGTATGAAACCACCGTGGGAGAGGGATGCTTTCTCAAAAGCATTAGAATGGCAGTAGAAAGAGGAGGAGGGCACAGTGTGGAGGTTGGATATTGATGAACAAATAGCGTTATGGGCTGTGAATGCTTGAAACAACCTGCCTGGTGAGCAGGATCTCTTTACAGCTCCCCAGCTGATATCCAAGGAAGGCTTAATTACTGTTACTTTAAAATATATCTGCTCAGGCTTCAACTCTGCCTTGAAGCCCTGTTCAGGAACAGACATTTTTAAAGTGACAGAGCTAAAAAACACTACCCTTCCAGTGGCAGCCTCTTCTCAAACAAGCCACTTTTAACCCACAGCATGCCATTTTCAGCCAGACTGCCCTTGGCTGATGCAAATTGGCGTAGAAGTCAACGGAGCTATGCTATTTACCCCAGCTGAGGCACTGGCTCATTATATGTAACAGAAAAGATCAGATGTCTGCCCTCTTTCCCTCTCCTACTGGAAGAATTGGGTCATAATCACAAACATTTTAACCTAGTTTAAAATTAAAAATCAATACTTAGTTTGGATTCTCCTCTCCAAAAGCTGCAGACTTCTCCTTGGAGACAAGACTAAAAGTATTGTAAATATCGTCTTCCTCTGTCCTGTCTTTCTCTGCTACCAAATCCTCCTCCATCCCCACTCCGTCAGCCATGTAACAGGAAAATTATATAGGAAATTCCAGGTACTCCTAATGCCTGCCTTTGCAGCAATTATAAGTCATTGCTCCAGGGCAGGACCAGTGCAGAGTGATCTGGGAGGATGCCAGCAGTCTCTGGCCTGGTCCTCACTTAAAAGTTAGGTCAAATCCATGCCCCTAACTGACGTAGGTGTGTCAATCTAACCCCCAGTATAGATGCAGCTATGTTGATGGCAGAATACTTTCATTGACCTAGCTGCCGTCATTCGGGGACATGGTGTTCCTACACGGATGGGAAAACCCCTTCAATAGTGGTAGGCTATGTCTATACTACAGGGTTATGCTGGCATAGCTACAGTGACACAGCTATGTCAATATGGTCTCTGTAGTGTAGGCATACCTTTTGTCACATACCTGGCTGATGCTTTCACAATGAAGCAGCTACACAAGAAGACTATAAGGGTATTGATTGAACATAAAGGTGCACTCATCTTCCATATGAGCTTACAGGGCATTCTTAACCAGAGCCCAGTTGTTCAGTGAACCAAATTGTTGAAGCTCAAATTGCAGCCAATTTAAAATCGAACATAGCACTGAAAATCTGCAGGCCTGATGCTCCACTGCCTTGTATCACTTACACTGTGGGGCAGATCCTGAGACCCACAGTATCTCCTTTGTGCTCCCAGCCATGAAGCCAGTTTGATTGGCGTTGGCCTGGGGATTCTCTCAGATATGGTGACTCCCCAGCACAGAGCTTCTCTATACCTCTTCTCCATGCCAAATGTCCACATTCTACATGTGGGCATTCTGGTGGTCGAGCTATTAGAGGGGGAAAGTTTGCAAGGATAGTTTTAATAAGGAAAATACTGTTTTATTTTTGTTTTCACTCCCCTGCCCCCCGAAATGGCTGAATTCTTCTGGCATGAACTTTATCACTTTTAGGCAGACGGGAGGGTGTGAATCACTACCACTTTACTCCATTCCATTGCTGGTGCAATTCCACTGAAATCAGTGGAGTTACAGTTATGAAAAGTTGGCTAACATATTGGCGCCTAAATTTTGCACCTTAAAAGTGAAAGTTATGAATGCCTGAAAATCTAGATTATGAATGGAAATGCTCCTACAAATGTAACTCTAATGACCCCTCGTACTTACCATGTTTTCCCTAATGTCTGAAGGCCACTGGAGCTCAATTGTTATCTTAGTGTGAGAACAGAATAGATTACCAATGTGGCCCAGTGGATAGGGTACTCGACTGGGATTCAGACCCAAGTTCTCTTTCTGGCTTGCTCTGTGATCTTGGGGAAGTCACTTCACCTCTGTGCTTTAGTTTCTCTAGCTGTGAAATGGGGATAATGGTACTTGCCTCCTTTGTCAAAGTGCTTTGAAATTTATGGCTGAAAAGGGCTCTATATGTGAGCTAGGTATTGAAAAGCCTTAACTTTTTCTCCTCATCATGCGGCTCATATATTTGTGGTTTTAAAAGCCAAGAGATAACTTTCTTTTCTTTCTTTTTGGCTATTTCAGAATATGGATAAACAGAGGGATGAAACCCCCACGAGATCAAACCCTTCCAAGGAGCTGTCAATTTACTTGCTTCCTTTCTGGCCTCAATGGAGTTTAAGGGGATGGTAAAACCAAAGGGCCAATTGTAACACACAGTGGTCACACTTTAAAAAGCAAACAAAAAACACTCAACTTTTAGGGCTATAACCAATTCCAGCTCCATCCTTGTGTCAGTAATGGGGAATATCACTCCTTATGGAACAAGCTTTTAAATGGAACAGTCCTTTGAGTATAATCATTGTAGCTGCAACAGTGATCCCTGGAGTTAGTAATACTGACCCCACCGTGTGACACCTGACCCCATTGAAGCAACGAGAGTCTTGCCATTGACTTCAGTGGGGCCAGGATTTCCACACAGAGGATTTTGTAACCTTGACCCCTGTCATGGAACTGGGGCCAGGAAATAAAGACTGGTCTCTTACCAACATTCCTTGCGTTACAGCTTTATTATAGTAGCTAGGCTTTAACAAATATACCAGAAAGAACGTAAAGGCCCAACATTACAAAAAGCGATACACTGAAAATGGGAGTCAATCTACACAAAAGGCTGAGAATGTAATGGTCTGTCATCTTATCTAGTCTGCGAGAGTTTAATTGTTGCCTTTAATGCAGTTCACTGCTTTGCTTCTGAACTATAATCTCAGTTTTATGACTTGATTATTAGCAGCATTCCACAACAAATCATTCTTCAAAGAGCTATAAGTCTATAGCATGCAAACCGTAGGTCTATCGTACAGGTGTTCCAGAATCAGCTAGCATTAGGTAATCCAGCAAGTAGTCTTAGGGGTTCCAGGTTTTTTGCATTCTATCTTGGTTTATTCCACCGTTCAAGCCATCTGTTTCTCACTGTACCTGCAACACTTTCATGCTTTAATGTGGTCATCTCTTCTGTGATACTGAAAGACAAGTGTTGATAAAAGGTTACAAGAAATTCTAAAAGTTTATTGATTATTAGAATATTTGGTTCCTTTTAATGATTTTTTTTATCTTTGTGTCAAAATGATAAATTACATTTGGGAGGAAAATTCTTCTTTTTTTTTATTTCACTCTCCAAGCCAGTTTGAGACCAGATGGTGACATTTTCCTTCATTATACTCCTAATCTTTCCTGGGAATTGAATACTCAAGAAAAAAGACACACCAATTATGGTGGGTTTTGGGCACAGGTTTTTATCATAAAGGAACATAACCGGCAATTTTTTGATGGCTCTTTTATTATAGAAGAAATATGCATATGAATGAAGAGGTGCTTAGAGTTTTAATTGTGTCAACTTAATATTGTTATGACAATGGAACTTCATGTAAAAGAAAGTCTCTGTTTTTTTTAAAAAAGGAAAAAGTTCTAGCTGCATTGCAGCGGTATTGTTTACTAACTTAGTTGGCAATATATTAACATGGAGTGCAATTACTAGAGCTGGTTTGCCAGTGCTGCAAATTTATGTAGTCCATCCAAGATTTTAATGTTTGTATTTGCTTTTCATAGTTAGTCTATTGCCCACTAGGTTCATCATAAAGATGGAGGATTGTGCTATGGTGTTCACTGCACACTGGAAAGGACCCAGGGATTAAAAGTAGCCTAGGGAAGCTGCACAGGGGGCAGCCAATCAGAGAGAGGTTGAACAGAGCAACCAGTCAGGGCCTGGTGGGCTCACATAAAAGGGAGCTGCAGGGCAGAGCAGTGTCAGTGACTGTAGGGAGCCCAAGCAGAGAGGACTATGTTCCTAGTGGGCTGCAGGAAGGTAGCACCTTGGAGAGAGCAGCTGCTGGCAGGGACAGGGGGAATAAGAGGGAGCTCCTGGGTGGCTGCTGGGTTGTGTTGGCTGGAGGCCCTGAGCAGAGGGAGAGGAATGTGCTGAGGCCATAGGGAAGTGGCCCAGGGAATTGAAGCAGCACTTGCGGAGAAGTTAAGGAGAGGCAGCACAAGGCTGCTACCTGCAGGGTCCCTGGGCCAGGACCCGGAGTAGTGGGCTGGCCCAGGTTCCCCCCACCCCCACCCCCAATCACCACTTGGAAAGTGGCTGGATTATTTGGACTGAGTTACTCCCCTCCTCCGGGAAGGGGGAAATGTGGATGTTGTCACAGCCAGAAGGCTGAGTCATGAAGAGGATGCTGTGATACTTGGACTGAGACAGGTCTGCAGGAGGAGAATGCAGTGGAGAGAGCTAATCCCTGAGACGGTCAGCAGGAGGTGCCGCTCTGTGAGTGAACTCTGTCACAAGGATAGAAATGGTCAAAAATTGCACGAGTGAGTTGGCAAGAAAATTCAGTTTTTTTCACCTCCCCGCCCCCCCTCCAAGGATGTGAGTCAACATAACTGCTCAAAGGAATAACAAAGTGTTCCAGTCCACATCACTGCATCATGATTGCAATCAGTAGATAACTTTACTTCCTCATGTGTGAGGTTAGTCCCAGCTAGTCCAACGTTCAGCTATTGGAGGTGAATATGGATTCTAAACTAGGGAGAAAACCAAACTGATAATTTTGGATTTGATTCTCAGACATGAACACAATTCAGTTTGTGTCCATGGTTTTGGTTCAGGTTTGTCTCGAAAAGCATCTAACTTACTGAGAGTCTGAGAAGAAGTGGAAGGACTCTACGCACTTTAAAATGATCCCATCTTCCATAAGCGTGTAACAGAAAGAGAGGAAAAGAGGAAGAGGAGCCACCCCTGCCCCCAAACAGCTAATAATACATCACTCTCCTAGCACTTCTCAGCTGTTAATCTTAATGCACTTAACAAACATGGCTAAGAATTTTTACCGCCATTTTACCTGTGGCGAAAATGAGACATAGAAGTGTAGAGTCTCGCTCAAGGTCACAGAATGAGTCAGTGACAGACCTGGCAGTGGAACGTAGGTCTTTGGGCTCCCACTTCAGTATCTTTTCCACTGGCTGGTAAAGTACAGACATAGTGTCTGAACATCTAGTTTACCTCTTGTTCTTTATTCAGTTATTTTTGTTGTAATGTTCCTTTCCTACACTAACGAAATGTCAGATTTCTTGCATCTGCAGTTCTTTCACTGGAAATACCATCTCATTAACATCCATTGTCAGTTCTGTAATGTACAGTTCATTAACTTATGACCAGTTACCACCTATGCATGTCCTCAGTGAGGTATTTTCATTTTTGCTTTGTTTTTTTGCACTTCTATCCATGTAATTAGTACACATAGTCGTCACCATGAAAATCTTTATAATTTTACCTTTTGTTTGATTAATGATACCAAGGCTTTTGCAGTATTCCTTATGCTCAGCAAGTTGAGTAGTGGCTGCTCTTTGAGTCATGAAGCCCTAACTTACTTAGAGCAAATGGACTGTAAATTTGAAAAGGTTCTGCATTTCCCTCCTCTGTTGGCTTATGCGGCATCCACTGCAGTAGCATGTTTTCAACCCATTCTAAGCAGACAGACTCTGTGACTAAAATGCCACAGTCTAACTAGGACGCAGAGTGGAGCTGCACTGCTCCCAGAAGAAAGCCAAAGAGATTGTACAAATCCCCGAGGCACAAATCTCTCCCTGTGCTGCTCCCCGCATGTAGGGAGCACGCATTTTGCACCAGCCATTAGGCTGGTGCTGAATGTTCCCTTTGGCGCACTGGCCCCACGCCATGGGCTGGTGTGAAATGAGGCTGGATGATGGGGCAACAGCTCAGAGTTCTGTCTGCTCCCCCTATCCGTTTCCTGCTCCCAGGGATGCCTGGGGGAAAGAGCAAGAGTGAGCATTAAGGGCCTAATCCAAACTCCATGCCATGTAATGAGTGTCTCTCCACTGACTTCAGTAGTGAGCGTTAGATCAGGCCTGCGTTCTCTCCCCAAGTACAGGGACTGCTACTGCAAGTGGCAGCTGTGCAGCTGTTCTGGGGCTTAATTTCTACCTCCTTTACCGGAGCTGTTTAGTTAGTTTTCAGCTATGTATTTTAACTTCCTTCTATGTCTTTTTGGCCCTGATTCTCCCCAGTGCTATCCCAGTTTTACACCACTGATTCCACTGACACAAATGTGGTGTGGTGAATTGGGCCCATTGTGTGTCAGAACAGTGCAAAATTAAATGCCACATCCATTATGTGTCTTCACTGTACTGTGATTCAGGCAAGTTCAGCCTCCGTGGACTTGAAGGCACATTAATAAACTATGTTCATTCAAGGCGGACTTCTTAATCAGAAATTGGACTGCAGACCCAGTTCCAAGGGGCCGCTTTAGTTTTATGTTCAGTCTGGGCATCTATTAAAGGTTCCAAACTGTATCATAACTACAAGTGCTGAAAAGATATTGGGACAAGGCATTTATGAGAGAAATGTGTGGTACAGCTTGTATGTTCATGCTAGTAGCCACGGCACAAGCCATATAGCTTGAACATGCTGTGATGTAATACATAAATGGAATTTTGAGGTAACAATATCTTGGTTTTGCCACTGCTAGAACTGATGGATTTGTATACCACGCGCTTTGTCAGTGCTGAAAATCTGGCCGTGCACCTGGAAATGATTTCATCAACCGTTACTGAAAACACTGATTCGATACCATTGGAAGGTCATTTCTGGCTTCGTCGCTTCCTGGTGGGGATGTTCACAAGGAAGATATCCGATGAAGTGAGCTGTAGCTCACGAAAGCTTATGCTCAAATAAATTGGTTCGTCTCTAAGGTGCCACTAGTCCTCCTTTTCTTTTTAAGGAAGATATTGCAGTGCTGCAACTCAGCAAGCTTTCTTGCATATCCAGGAATAGCAGTGGATACAGGCTAATAAAATATTTGCCCATCTTTAATTGTGAAACAATGGAATTATGGTATGTGAGCACTGTAAGTCTAGCAGCATTAGAAAATGCTGTAGAAATGAGGCATGTTTTGAAGAATGGAGGTGCCATCTAGTGGAAATAATAAAAGGCTACCACATTTAACTGTAAAAGGAGAAATTGTACTTTCTTTGCATCACACAAGGATGCATCCGATGAAGTGAGCTGTAGCTCACGAAAGCTCATGCTCAAATAAATTGGTTAGTCTCTAAGGTGCCACTAGTACTCCTTTTCTTTTTACAAGAAGCAAGGTGACCAAAAAGCATCTTTCCACAAATGGTTTCATAGCCACTGCAGAACAGGCATCGTGCCTTGGGGCTCGGAACATGGGAATGAGAATCGGAATCTTCTGAGCTCGAATACTGGCTCTGATCTGTGTAGTCCTGGCTTTTATATGGACTTGCTGCGTGACCTTGGACAAGTCATGATTAGTTTGAGCCCCAGATGCTCCAGAGGAAGCGTAGAGGTGGCTTCATTCCAGCTTCCCTTCTCTGTGGTTTCTGGGGTGGGGGGGGGCAGCTTCAGAATGCTCCCAATGCAGGTTGTCAATGTCAGGGTCACTTCAACTTTTGCAGGCAGATAGCAGCTTCCTAGAAGCTGTTCCACTGGGCAAAATCTCAAGAATGCATTGTGCGCTGGCCCTAACTCCTACATTGCTGGGGGTTGGAAGATGGGTCACATGTGGCTTCTATGACAGGGCAATCTTAAGCTGCTGCCTTAACAGAAATTTAAATCCCCTATAGTTTACTAGGGGCTGAGGATATGCATCTTAATGTCTGTGGGCCAGATCCTAGCCCTTGCTAAGGCTGCTCTGTGCTGCACTGATGGTTCAAAGCAGCTTTAACGCTGGCTCTACACCATTTCCCCTGCTCTGGGCACAAAATAGTAAGATCAGAATGCTGCTGCACTCCAGCAGTCCCCAGCCATAAAGGTCTCTGGGAGCTGTTGTTACTAGTGCAGTTTAGAATAACCCTGGGGCTGCTCTAAGTTGTTCCTTGGAACCAACTCAGTGTCTAGTAGCCTTAAGATCTCAGCACATCTGTGCCAGACATAGCTGGCCCTGAGGCTATGGCCCTCTGTGTATATTTCTCCATCAGTAAAAGAGGTTTAATGCTATCTTCCTATCTCATAAGGGTGTTGAGAGGGTTACTGAGTTAGTGTTTGTGTGGTGCTGTACTGTGTATGTGGTTAGCATTTACTTTTAGGGATTGTAAATCCATAAATGGATCCTGATGAAATCAAGAGCTACAAAAATGAAGTTCAAGTCGCAGACCCTTGAGGTGGGAATATAGACCTATGTTGGAAAAAAAATTTATATAACACATGAAACCAGTCTCATTTCCCTGTTCCTTCCCTTCCCCTTTGTTGCTTTCCCATTCGTCTTTACAGTCACTTGAGTCACTTGTCCCAAAACAGGGATAGAGCCTCTCTTATGAACAGTCTGATAATTGTCTGCCCATGATGTAAATCCACTGACTGCAGGGGAACTAGCATGGTTCTGCTGAGCGGGAAATGGGGGGGGACAAAGTGGCTTTTGCAGCATCTGTGTGCTGTGAGTTGGGGCTCCTTACTGGCCTCTCCAGGAAGCCTACAGAGGGGGGATTAGCTGTCTACATTGATCTACTGACCTAATGCTGCCAGTGGGGTTTGCTAGTGAGCTGCTGAAAGCACCACAGTCCTGAGGACACGGTAGTAATAATGGAGGCTGTATCTCATGCTGACCCTGAGCTGAAGATTTACTTGTGAAGGCCTATGATGGGGTGTTCACCCCACACTAGCCTAGAAGGGGGTTAATAGGTCTGAGAATGGGCCAATTAACATGATAGGCCACAGCTGAGGGGAATTAGATGGCCTAAGTAATCCCCTGAATGATGATGGAACCCAGTTGAGAAGGAACAGGTGGGGATAGTATAAAGTCAGGAAGGGAGCTGCAGTGAAGGAGCCTGTTGCCACTGGGGAAGGCTGCCTGCAGGGCTGTCCCTAGGTGGGTGCAGGGCCCGGGACAAATCAGCCCCTGCCCTAGGCACTGGACCTACGGTGCGGGGGGCGCTGCATTACCCCTGGGCTCCTCTGGCTGCCAGCCCCGCGCACCCGAGGCTCCTCTGGCTGCCGGTCCCACGTGCCTGGGGTCTTAGGTGCCAGCCAATCGCACTGGCACCAATTCACCATACCCAAGGGACGGCTCTGGCTGCCTGGGATGGTTACTTGATACCCTGGAAGGGGAAGGCTATGGTGACCTGTCCAGGCCAAGCCATGAAGGGATAAGCACCCAGAGTTGCAGGAAAAGAAAGAGAGAGAGAGGTGGCACAATGCATAATAAGCAGCAGAAGGGGGCACTGGAACTGGAAAGAGGTAATCTCCAGAGCGACCAGGAGGAGGTGCCATAGGAGTGAGAGGACCATCTAGCCTCTTGAAGTGTTTTCACTTTCTTAACCTTAATATACACTGCTAAGTGCCCTAGCTGCCCAACACCTCAGAGCCTTGTCTACAGTAAGGATTTTTTCCAAAACATGTCCACTGTTGCTAGCACCAGTTCAGCTCCATTGGTGGTACCAGTGCTGAGATCCTTGTGGCAGACATGCTACCACCTCCCGGTTTCAAACACTGTTTCAAAGTTTAGACCTGCTAAGTTTTATCTCTACCAACTTCAGTGCAATTAGTTACAACTTACTCAGAGTGTTTCCAGTCTATGTGCACGATACTCTCCACCCCTCTGTTCAGCTCCTTCACTTGGACAATCTTCTGCTGTTGCATGCACTGCAGGAACTTGGAGAGCTGAAGGGGAAACATGAGGCAGAAATAATGGAAAAAGTCAGGAACGCTGCCAGTGAACCCAAGCCATCCAGTCTCTGCTTTGGGATCTGCATGATCATCTCAGTAAGTCAGTCACAAAACCAACTCCTCTGCTCCATAAATATAACAACCACCCCCTGGTGGTACTTTGTATGCGCAGTGCAGTCTAGTGTTGAGAGCAAGACACCAAGGGTTCCGTAATTAGCTCTGCAACTGATTTGTTTGCTGAGCAGGGTCTGGCGAGGCCGTGCTTCAAATGCTGGTGGCAACCAAGAGCCTGTTTACACGATGGTCTCCTAGCACCCTCAGAGCCAAACCAGTGTTAGCAAAGGTATAGACGAGACTCAAGAGTCCATCTGCATGAGGCAAATTACCCGCTGCTGCCAGAGGTGGTCAGCAATGGGTCAGGTCTCCGCTTGTTCCCCCTCAACTGGCGTTGAAGAGATTTATAAAGGCTGGTGTAAGAAGGGCTGGACACTCATTCTATCAGGCAGCCTTTCAATAACTGTGCTGAAAATGATATTTGTCCCACAGACACTAGCAACTAAATCATTTTTATCACCAGTTGAGAGGAAAATGGTGCGTAAGGGAAAGGGGGAATTCTGTTGCTGACAATGGTTGTCAGCAACAGGTCATTTTCCTAGCATAGACAAACCTTTAAAATGTTTCCAGATCTCATGGAATAACTTTGGTTTGTGCTAAGCCTTCTGGTGTTTGTTTTGCAGCAAACTCTTTCAGTGTAAGAGATGTTATTTATATTTCACTCTTCGGCCGTGCAAGAGGGATTTATTTTGTTGGCCTGCTTTGTTCTTTTTTGCAATAGTGCAGCTCTTCTTTATTCTTTTCGTGGCCATGGTTTATTGTCTGTCTTCCTTCTCCATTGCTGAAAGCAGATGAATCAATGCTTTGCCTGGCCACAATCCCAGCAGTTGCTTTTCAGGTCATGTAGTCAGGAACTGACTGTTACCATTGGGGAGGGGGGCCAGAGGGAAATTGCATCAAGGTGAAATGACTAATTTTGCTTTTTCTTTTCTGGAAGCTTTGGGTGTACGTATGGAAAAATGGTCTCTGTCACCAATATGATTATTATTTCCAAAATGGCAAATTTAAGCCCAAATTCATGATAAAGATCCCAATTTGCTGAACAAGTGCATAACGGAAACATGCTGCAGCCAAAGCCATGTATTGTGATTCCATGAGGTACGAAATACTTACGCAAGGACAAGATGGATCAGTAACTGAGTGAGAGCCACAATGACTCCATCACTTTGTGATTTTAGGACGAAAGGCATAAAAGCAAATAAAAATTAGACTAAACTTAGAACCATAAAACTGGATCACTCTGGAATGTTCACAAAGCAAAAGTCATTGAGTTCACCAAATAACTCTCAATACCCAGTCCCAGTTTGTGACTGCTGATGAGTTGGCATGTCTAGCTCCCTATAGCCAGTTGTGTAGCAATATCAGGTAGTTGAGCGGCACTCATCTTTTAAAGTTCAGAAGCTAGCAAAGTTCTTTTTTCTAGTCAAATAGTTTGCTCCAGTAATTTATCATTGAAGCTTTCTCCTACCAAGGAACAATATGCTCTAAGCACTCTGGTTTAATTACTGTTACCGTATTGCTCTTGCTTTGCTGTAAATAACTTTTTGTCTATGACAGGAAATATGCTAACCAATTCACTGAAATTCAGATACTGTCAACTCTGGTATTACAAGTAGAATAGCAGCTGGATGGCATACATTGTATTTTCATCCCCAGTCTGCAGAATGCCCATAAATAACTTGGGGAGAAAGCATGATGCTATATAATTTGTTGTCAGATAGAAAAGCAATTTGTAACACAGGGAGGGTGGGGGGAAATGTGAGACTCTTCCTTGAAAACCATTGTGGGATTTGTTTTGCTTGCTGCAGTTTTGTAACTTGTGCTGTCAGAAAATTGGTCTTCAAATGTCTTTGGCTGCTGATTCATTCTAAGCCTTGGTTTTACTTTCCAAACCAAAGAAGTAAAAGTCATTCTTTAAATCAGACATCACCACCTGCAAATGGAAATGTGGGTGTTGGTATGTGCTGATTCCTTATGCTAAGTTCTGCCCCGAGTTACACCTATGAAGTTTCTGTGGACCCTAGTTTGACTGCCAGGGCCGGCTCCAGCGTTTTTGCCGCCCCAAGTGGCAAAAAAAACAAAGCAAAAAAAATCTAGCTGCCGAACACGGAGGCGGAGTGATGGAGCAGCCACTGAATTCCTGCCGCTGCCGAGGGCGGATCGCTGCCCCAGATCCCGACCTCCTGCCGCCCCTTTACATGTGCCGCCCCAGGCACCTGCTTGGTTTGCTGGTGCCTGGAGCCAGCCCTGGTGACTGCACAGATGTGCCGGAGAGCAGAATTTGGCCTGTAGGAAGACAGAGTAGTGGTTCTTCTTCTGTGCTACTGTAATTTCTCAAGTCTGTTTTTTTCCCCTGTATTAAATGTTCTTAGCCTGTGGCTACGCTAGAGAGCTTACAGCAGCACAGCTGTACCGATGCAGCTGTGCCACTGTAAGATCTCTTGTGTAGCTGCTCTATGCTGAAGGGAGAGAACTCTCTTGTTGACATAATTAAACCATCCCCAACAAGTGGTAGTAGCTATGTCAGTGGGAGAAGCTCTCCTGCTGACATAGTACTGTGCACACTGGTGCTTCTTTTGGTGAAAGTTATGTTGCTCGGGTGTGTGTTTTTTCACATCCCTGAGCGACATAAGGTTTGCTGACATAAGTGGTAGTGTAGCAAGAGCCTTAGATTTAATTCTTAAGGGTAGGAAACAAGAGAACATGCTCAGGTCCAGAGATTGCCTGTGAATTGGTGGATGCAGAGACAAAGTTGATGAAGAGGATGCAGTGAAAGAGGATGTTATTTCTGGGTTTTCCGTTCTTTTTTTCT
This sequence comes from Lepidochelys olivacea, assembly GCF_965140295.1. Taxonomy (NCBI): domain Eukaryota; kingdom Metazoa; phylum Chordata; order Testudines; family Cheloniidae; genus Lepidochelys; species Lepidochelys olivacea. Next base: position 163,157,959 of record NC_140411.1, on the reverse strand, counting down.
CTCCCCAGAACCTTGTGTTCAGCTATTAATGTCAGATCAGTAGATGCATAACTTTCCACAGATCAAACCATTTACTAAATTGTCTCTTGCCAAAGGCTTCCATTACTTTTGTGATGCTGTATTAAAAAGGAAGGTGGCCGTCGACACCAATGTTGTCACCAATGTTACACCATTCTGATAAATCATGTACGAAGTATGCCTTGTAAGGTAACATTGGAAAAGTTAAAATCTGCTAAGGATTATTATCCTGTTGAAAAGTGTGTATCGCTATTGTGTATGAAGTTACGAAATTTTGCTGTATGCGTCTTACAAAATATGTTGTGTTCCTTGGTAACACCCCCAAGACAGATTTACATCACGACTAGCCAGCCATGTGTTGATGGACCATTCATTAAGGAGAATCAGCTCTTCCAGTCCGGCCCCACCCTCCGCCAAGGATGCCTCAGACAATGGATGCCCATGACTCAGCAGGGCAGATAGAACATGTGATCCATGACCCCATGTTTGAGCCAGTATTTTTCCATGCAGATGGACTGGGGGTATAAATTGGAGAGTGTGACATCACCTCAAGGCCGCTTTACTGCTCCACATCTCTGGACTGTGATTTCTAACAACAGGGAAGCTTTGAGCAATGGACTGAGGACCTCAATATTTTGGATGTACCAGAGAGACTTATTACAGTCTGGCAGATTTAACATAACTGTTATTACCCTGATCTACAGACTCTGAAATCAACTGTAATGTATATGATTCATTTTAACCTTTTAATAACTCTCTTCTCTTTTTTTATATTAATAAACCTTTAGCTTTAGTTTACAAAAGGTTTGGTTTTGGGGTAAGGTCTGGCATATACTTTGACCTGGGATGAGTGGCTGACTCTCTGGAAGAACCTAATGTGACTTCTGTGATAAACTATTATTAAAACCAGAAGTTTGGTTTGTCGGGGTGACACATGAGGGGCTATAGGGCCTGAAGGGAACAGTGTGTGGCTTCATAATAACTAGTGTAGTAGTTTGGAAGCACACATTAGTTACTGTCTTGGTGACATCTCATGATAGAGCATACCACCAGTTGTTTTCTGGCAGTCTGACCTGAGATTGGCGCTTTTAGCTATGTCCCATACCAGGCACTGTGACAACTTTCTCTCCTGGTCATAGGGACTGATCCAAAGCTCACTGAAGTCAATGGCAAGACTTCTATTAATGCCAGTGGGCTTTAGAGCAGGCCCATAGTGAAGGGAGAACCATCTCTTTGGGCAGTGCCAGCAGTAAAAGCTGGTAGGTGCTAGATGATATCCACCATAGGGCAAACATCCATAAGGCCCTTAGAGTCTCCAAGTTTCAACTCAAAAATGTTCTTATAAGTAATTCTGGCCTGGAGAGGCACAGTATTCACTCTATGCAATTAAAGGGGACCTTTTCCTCCAATGCTTTTGCCATTTTTCTGCCTTCTGCAGGATTTTATTGATGTCTAGTTTTGTTGTAGAAAGGTGGATGAAAACTGGATTTATGGCTCCCCTAGGTAAAAAGATCCTAACTAGCACTCTGAGGCTAGCAAGGAGGAGATTAGAAACCATATGTGCAGCTTTCACTCGCCTGTCCCTACCTAGCTCTGTGTCATTCCTGGAACCGCTGAACCATGTAAAAAGTGGAGGGTTAGCCATTTAAGAATCTGTCGCCAATATGGACATTTTCATGAACTGCAGCCCTACTGCTGCTCAGTCTGAACTTCTCTAAATCTCTCAGAATGGCTGAAATTACTAATAGTCATACATATTATGTGGATTTTTATGCTGTATTGTATGTCTTTCAGCATGAAAATATGCCACCCGGTTTTCTGTAACAGCCTAAAAGTCTGCCTCTGCTAAGAGGAGTAGTAGACTCCCTGGGTTTGTTGTTATAGGGCTTGTTCCAAAGCCCAGTGGAGTCAATGAAAATTTTCCATTGGCTTCAGTGGGATTTAGAGCAGAACCATGCTTCTGGTAGCATGGCACGCCCATGGAACTGATTATGCTGTGTATAGTTACTGGGTTTGTTAGACATTTAAAACAAAATATTCCTATTACAGCGTGAACTGTCAGCTAGTCACTTCAGCACATATAAGAAGAAAAATACACTGGAACCTGCTAATGGTGAGTTAACTGTAGTAAAAGTCTCTTTACAGTGGCTTGGAAGCCTAATTGTTTCAGTTCATTGCAGTGTGTAAATGACAGCTCTGGCTAGAAACATCTTTTTGTGAAAAATAAATTGCTGAAAGAAGATTCCACTGAATATGTAAACTTAAAAAGAGAAATCCCAAATAATCCAACTGAAATCCAGCTCCGACAGCACAGCCCTTGGGATCTCATCTGTAACATCACATGTAGGGGGTTGTTTTAATTAGATCAGTTTGTGAACCGATACTGGTCACTCAATCTTTTCTTTTTTAAAGTTAACTCATTATGCCTTAAGCCCCCAAATTTGCCATTGCGGCACAGGTTTGTGCCCACGTTCCTTCAATTTGTTCAGTCTCCCTGCTCTGACTAGAGCTATGTATCTCTCAATAATTAATAATAAAAACCGCACACTATTGGAATAAACACCTAAACAAAAGGCGATCCCCTCACTAATCAGAGCGGCATGAGGATGAAAAGATAGTCAGTGGACCAGACTCTCTGCTGTGCAATCATTTACACTAGTGCAATCTGAGTACAAAGTGGGTATAACATCTACTAAATCAGAATAGTGGCCATTTACACTTCCTTTGCACAGATATCAAGGAGCCCAGTGGTTTTCTCGTAATCAGCATCCCAGGCTTTCCCCGCTACCCCTTCACAAAACACCTTCATGTGGTTGGGGGTTTGGCAGAGAGATTTCAATATTATTTCAGTCACTTCCATCAACCAAACACAAGAGGAGTCCTGTCTTAGTCTAAGACCTGGTCTACATCTAAAATGTAGGTTGATCTAGCTACATTGGTCAGGGGCTGTAAAAAATTTTACACCCTTAATGCTGTAGTTAGGTTGACCTAACCTCCGGTGTAGACACGAGTAGGTTCATGGAAGGATTCTTTTGTCAACCTAGCTAATGACTCTCAGGGCTTGTCTTCACTTACTGGGGGATTGACGTGCTGCAATCGATTCACCGGGGGTCGATTTAGCGGGTCTTTAGATTGACCACTGACTGCTCGTCCATCGACTCTGATACTGCACCAGAACGAGAAGCCTTAGGTAAATCGATGGGAGAGTTTCTCCCGTCTACCCAGCACGGTGTAGACACCACAATAAGTTGACCTAAGGTACGTCGACTCCATCTATGTTATTCATGTAGCTGGAGTTTCATAACATAGGTCAATTTAGCCCCATAGTGTAGACCTGCCCTCAGAGAGGTGGATTATCTACATCAATGGAAATCCCCCTTCCATCGTTGTAGGAAACATCTATGCTATGGTGTTACAGCACCATAGCTATGTTGCTGTAGCAGCTGTAGTGTAGATGTAGCCTCAGTCACTGCTTTTCAGTGCCCCTCTCACACGGACTCTTGTTTTTCTCTGTGCTGGGAGCCAGAAGGAGAATTCATACTAATCTGGGCTGAGCCACCAATTTTAGGGCTCAGTTCAGCAAAGTGCTGAGTGCTTTCATTGACTTCAGTAACTCACAGAAGGTGCTTAGCATCATTCAGGATCGAGCCCCTAACATGGGACCTTGGGTAAGACCCTTGAGTCTGTTGTGCTTCAGGCAGCCAGCTGGTTTGGAACAGACTAATACCTGCAATGTAATGATTAAAAACCTGCTTCTCTCCTTTATAAATACACTTGAACTAGTTGCAGAACTGTTTAATGTAGACTGGATATAAGAGTGGTATCAAGGGGATTATAGCACTTATTTGCAAACCGAGACCAAATCTGTCAGAGCCAACATCCCAAAATCTGTGAGATTAACATCAATTACTTGAGAAATAATGAAAGAACAGCAAAAAAATCTGTCCCATTATCTAGACAGAAGTAATCGGTTAACAATACAAAGTGGATTTAGGAGCAGCATCATAGGTATGTTGGACCAGATCATTAGATTAGAAATGGCTCTTTAGAAAACAATGTAGAAGAGTGACTATTGAATGGTATTGTTTGTGGTTTTTCTTTTTTGGGAAGTTTATGACATGCTTTGGAGAGAGATATTATCATTACAATTAGAAAAGAGTGGTGGGAAACTGGGTCGTGGTTTTCTGAAGGTAGAACAGTTCAGGTGAAACTGGGGACAGAAACATTTAAAATCTGGAATAATCAGAGTAGAATTCCATCAGGGTGTGTAATCTGGTTATTGCTATTAAACACAATGATTGATTGGCTGTTATTTCTGTCCCCCGTCTCTTCTACTTGCCACAAAGGAGGCTGGGAATTTTACTTCTCCTGCTCCTTCTGTCTACAACTGTTGCTCTCTCCAAGCCATTCTGCAACTTTAATAACCTTTTTTCACTTTAGAGTCTGATCAGCACTGAAATGTGCTCCTTTTTCCTTTTCCTACCTTAGTGCATCTTTCTATTCTTCCCACATTTTAACTAGTCTCTAGGTATACCTCTTTGCATAAGTGTAAGAGGCAGAATGCTGTAGTGGTTAGAGGAGACTAGAAATCAGGATTGATAGATTTGCTACTGCTTCTGCTGGCTCACTGTCTCAACACAGTCAATCCAAAAGACCCACTTTTTCAAAATAGTCAACTAATTCCTGGTGCATCAGTTTTTGGATGCCCAACCTGAGCAGCATGAAATGAGCATGATTTTTAAGAGGTGCTGAGTAGCTGTGGCCCTCATTTTCTCCAGCTGACAATGTTAGGCTCAGCACATTTGAAAATTGGGCATAAAATATTTTTATTTCTGTTTATCTATTTTGGAGGATTTATTCTATTTTTCATTTTATATTATTATATTATATTGGCCTTAGTTTTATCCATCTGTAAAATATTTTATTTCCGAGGGGAATTTAATGTTTGGGGAGCAGCTTGAGATTCTCAAATGAAAAATGATGTCAAAAGGGTGTAGTTTCTGTTATTATCATTACCCTTGTAACTTTCAGCTTTCTATTATTTAGCTTCCTCTCTTTCTGTTATTTTCTCTTTCTTGCCAGAACACAAGTTGCTGTAGCCAACTTTGCAAAGCATTCTCATTGGCATATGTCTTTTGCTTTATTTGTACGTGGTGTCCTTCATGCAAAAGGCATTGCATTAATTATAATAAAATTAGCTGACTTAGGAGGAGATGTGATCTAGCAGGGTTAAAGCAGTGGACTGGGGAATCAGGACTCCTAAAATTTTTACCATGGACTCACAGGACCTTAGGCAAGTTAGTTAGGCAAGTTACAGGACTTTCTGCTCCAGCCCTTGCAGAAGGGTTGGAAAGACTAAGGGCCCCATAAGAGAGATGGGTAACCTCTGGTGAGCTTTTACAATGCATATAGAAATGTCTATTATTTGTATGTTTTCTCTGCAATGCTTTTACCTGAAGAATAAATGTGCTTGCTTCTGTGGTATCTTGAAACTGCTGGCAATACTCTAGTTCACTGATACTCAGACTGAGGCTCGTGAGCCACAAGTGGCTCTTTAATGTGTCTCCTGCAGCTCTTTGCAGCATGTGGTAGTAAAACACTGTGAGATTTAATTATTAACTAATCTAAGTTACTATCCAGTCAGGATGCTTTTGCTATGCTATTAACCTGTTTTAATTGATAAAATAATAATACTTCATCTGTCATTTTGCTGTGAGAATAATGTATATACGTAGAAAAATAGTAAATGAAACAACAAATTCCTACTAGTGTGGCTCTTCTGGGTCATGTTGATCACTCTTTTGGCTCCTGAACAACTGAGGTCTGAGTATTGCTGCTCTAGTCATAGCCTTCAGAGAGAAAGCATACCAGGCTGGCTTGCTGGGAATATTACAGTATAGCTCAGGGAGCCGTGCAGCCTTCAAAGCCCAGGTCAGAAGGGTGTCAGACACTGGTCTCTGCCCAGGAGAGGTGATGACTGGGAGCCAGAAACCTTTAAGTGGGTGCTCTCGAGGGAGGGGGAAATATAAGTTACTCTGAAACTATGGGCGTTTAGATTTGGGCTTTGGCTCAATATAATATAGAGATAAAGACCAGCTGTATAATGTGTATACAGATTCATATTTGTATTTCCACCCCTCTCAAATTTCATAGCCAAGATTTTGGTTAAGGCATATATCAATGATTTATGTTTATTTCCATATGATTGTGAGGCAGAATAAGGCAATCTTTAAATTCTGGGACCGAAACTTGACAATATTACAAAACTGGAATGTACACCTCTAGGGAACAATCACTCTAGAGAGCAAGAGCCAATTTAATGACTCACTGGGGTACAGGTACAGATTGGATAGGAGTATTTTGGTCCTTTTGAGGCTGAGCTCTTGCTGGCTCTGTCACTGATTGTGTTAAGAACATTATTTAGCAAGCAGAAGCCTAACAGGTTGATTTGAGATCAAGCAATAGCTGTAATGTTCTTGGATAGTGTTGTTGCTTCACCACCTTTTGTAGGACACATGGGTGAACCCAAAAACACACCCAACAGTTCAGGTTCTCATGGTGCTCATACATACAATCCGAACCTCTGGAGTCTCCAAAAAGTGGATGGAAAGCTAGTATCTCAAAGCACTGGGTTTCAGATACTCTCTGCTTCCAGTCAGGCCAGAAATAGTGTAAGAATAAATCTTCTCATGGTATTTCAACACTTCCATTCTTGGCCATAATCTGGAACTGCAGACACACATGAAAATGAGAAATAAGGGATAGAGATGATTGATTTTCTTTTTCATACCAACAAAGGGGAGGGGGGAATCAAATACTAAGGTTCCCAGCTGTGAATATGATTGATATTCCCATAAATAACCCAAATATCACTGATCTTCACATGTATTCTGATAATTTAGTACTCTCTGGGCCTGCTGCTGTCAGCAGAGAGGAGAATAAAGATCTCCTCCCCAGCTGGCTCAGCTCCTCACCTCTGGAGGGAAGAAAAGTGTCTATTTCTCCCTGGCTGGTTCAGTTTCTGCCCCCAAGGCCTGAGAGTGAAAGTGAAGACCCTGCTCAGTTCCTTACTGTGGCTCATATTACCAAGGGATGGTAGGGGAGAGGACATGATCTTCTTCTGGGAGCAGCAGAACTTCTAGCAGGAGCTACAAAAAGAGACGAGTGTTCAAATATTGGCAGAATATTCCAGATGGGAGAGGACCACTGTTCTACTGAATGTTAGGCCCCTTACATGTTCTCTCTCTCTCAATCTGTGTGTGTGTGTGCGTGTGTCACCTTGTCTACACTCCAAAATTTTGATGGCAAAAGGCAGCTTTTTTTTTTTTTGCCAACAACACAGGAGAGGTCTACACACTACAAAGCTACTTTTGTCAGCAAAATTCAGCTGTTTTGCCGACAAAACAAAACCACCTCAACGAGAGGCATAATGCCTTTTGCGGAAAAGTTAAAGCGACAAAGTGTCAGTGTAGACACTGCTGTTTGTTGTCGACATAACTGACTTCCACCAGTATCCCACAATGCCTGCCATGACCGCTCTGCTCAGTGTAGGCATGCGCCTCTTCTCTTTCAAAGCTTTGGGAAGTATCTGACAGCTCAGTGTGCTGCTCTGTTTGGGAAACAAAGAGCAAATTATTATCCTGTTCTGCCCTGCACTGGGAACACAGGGGCAGGCAGGCTGCTGCTGCGGGGAGCAGGGGGGACGATGGATGATTGCTGTGCTGCTTTGACATTCCTCAGCATGGAGAGCTCACACAGCTGCTCAGGATGCTGCTCCTGGCAGCTCAGGAGGCTGTGGGAGAACTCGGAGGGAATCATAGAACCATAGGCTGGCGAAGTGGGTTGCTTGAGGGGAGACTGCTGTGCCGACTGCCAAGCAGAGTTGGGAGCTGATGTGAGGTGTGGGTCCCCTTACCTCTCTCAGGATAGGTGGTCTGCCCCAGCCACACCACTCTCCTCTCTCTCCCTCCCACCACACACTTCATTTGAAAAAAGCAGCTGACAATCTACTAGGATGCCCCTGAAATGATGGGATTGAGAAACCTGCCGCATGTGATGCTGTACCTGCCCCATGAGGTATTGCAAACCCTTCCCAAAGCATCCTGCGGCCAGTTGCACAGTGGGATAGCGACCACCGTGCACTGTGTGGATGCACTCTGCCGACACAAGGAGCTAATTGGACATGCAATAGCGGTTTTTAATAAAGCACTTTAATTAAAGTGGCATAACTTTTTCCAACAAAACTTTGCAGTGTAGACAAGGCCTTTGTGTGTGTGTGAAGAGTTGAATTTGGGGTAGAAGTTCAGGTCAGTTTCTATTTTATCCAAAATACTATGCATATTCTCACTTGTTGGCCCTAAAATAGCTACAGAAAAAAAACTGGTAATTAATTATTGTCACAACATAATGGGAAAGAACTGCAGAAAGAGTCATTTTCTTCTAACATTCAACAAGGAACAGGTTTTCAGATTAAAGCAAGCAGTGTGACACTTAAAGCTATTCCGTCTTTCTTTTGCTTCACTGAAGTGATTCTGACTCATACCTTTCTTAGTTCCCTGTCTTGCTTCCTACTGCTGATCTAAAGTAATGACATCCACACAGTTATTAAGTGTGAAATGCTGTGTATTCACAAGTGATATTAAAATTCTAGTTTTGAAGAGGAAAACTGAGAATTTTTTAAATTAAGTGCCAAAATTTGAGTAAGAGAAATCCAAGGTTCACATGCATTTACATGTATGTGATAGTGTGTCTGTTGCTGTGACTATGCATATAGCCATTCAGACATCCTAATACAGTGTTTCCCAAACTTGGGACGCCACTTGTGCAGGGAAAGCCCCTGGCGGGCTGGGCTGGTTTGTTTACCTGCTGTGTTCGCAGGTTCGGCCAATTGCAGCTCCCACTTGCCGCGGTTCACTGTGCCCGGCCAATGGGGGCTGTGGAAAGCGGCGCGGGCCGAGGGACCTACTGGCCGCCACTTCCCGCAGCCCCCATTGGCCTGGAGCAGCAAACCGTGGCCACTGGGAGTCGCGATTGGCCGAACCTGTGGACGCGGCAGGTAAACAAACCAGCCCGGCCCGCCAGGGGCTTTCCCTGAACAAGCTGTGTCCCAAGTTTGGGAAACACTGTCCTAATAGTACGTGCAATTTGCATGTGCAAATTACAATTTGCACCCACCATGACTGGGATTATGTGTGTCATGTAAATATGATTATGTGTGTGTTGAGAAAGTGGACTGGAGGTATCTCTCTGAAAAAAATTATCTGTAAATTAGCTAAATGACTAATTTAACTTGAAATAGATAAAGTTGACTTATTTTCTTTTTAAAATAACTTAGTATATATAACATGCATATAACTTCTCCATTGAAGCCTCAGCTTCCACAAATAATTTGTTTTACAATCAGGCCAGTAAAAATATAGAATTGTTCAGAGTAGAAATGGTGGCTTTTCAATACATGCAAAACAATTGCAGGAATTGTCTTTCCAGACATTGTCAATAAATGAATATGTGTATTAATGTAAGGTAATGCAACAATGGTATAGTAGATTTAGAACTCTTTGTTCTTAGTGTGTGTCCTAGATTGAGGTGTTAAATTTATCCAGATTATTACTTTTCTTTCACAACTGACCCAAAAATAATTGTACAAAAATTGAATATAAGTAGCAGCAGGACATGAAATTAATATCAGTGATTTACCTTAATGTCTTTCTGGCAATTGAAAGTTTGATTTTATTTTAATGTTTATTTTTCAAATAAAAAATGCCACTTTTCACAAAAGATTTGCCTATTGGAATAATTGTAACTTTCATTGTTTATTTCTAAACCCCAGTTATTAGTGGGTTAAACTGAAATCCAGAAAGTATTGTACAAAAGCACCATTCTACACTTCAATCCCTAATGGCCTGTCAATATTTTTTAAAGTGAAACATCCAATTATTTCTTTCAGTTTTCCAGTGAATTATTTACATTCCTTTAAGCAATGTAGTGGAGTTGAGAAGAAAACCTGAACGATAAGCAGAGTTCTCTGGCTATGTCTACAGTTAAAATTATTCCTCAAATCTTTCAGTATCCAGGCCCTGATTCAAGCCAGGTATTTAAGCATGTGCCTAACTTTAACTACATGGGTAGTCATAGAATTGTAGAACTGTAAGGGACCTTGAAAGGTCTTTTGGTCCAGTCTCCTGTGCTCATTGCAGGACTAAGTGTTATCTAGACCATCCCTGACAGGTGTTTGTCCAACCTGCTCTTAAAAATCCCCAATGATGGAGATTCCACAGTCTCCCTAGGCAATTTATTCCAGTGCTTAACAACCTTGACACTTGGGAACTTTTTCCTAATGTCCAACCTAAGCCTCCCTTGCTGCAATTTAAGCCCATTGCTTCTTATCCTATCCGCAGAGTTAAAAGGAACAATTTTTCTCCCTCCTCCTTGTAACAACCTTTTATATACTTGAAAACTGTTATCATGTCCCCTCTCAGTCTTCTCTTCTCCAGACTAAACAAACCCACTTTTTTCACTCTTTCCTCATAGTTCATGTTTTCTAGACCTTTAATAATTTTTGTTGCTCCTCTCTGGATTTTCTCCAATTTGTCCACATCTTTCCTGAAATGTGGTGCCCAGAACTGGACACAATACTCCAGTTGAGGCCTAATCAGCGTGGAATAGAGCAGACGAATTACTTCCCATGTCTTGCTTACAACACTCCTGCTAATACATCTGTCACGGTTCCTCCCCCACTCTGAACTCTAGGGTACAGATGTGGGGACCTGCATGAAAAACCTCCTAAGCTTATCTTTACCAGCTTAGGTCAAAACTTCCCCAAGGTACAAAATATTACACCTTGGACTGGCCGCTACCACCACCAAACTAATACTGGTTACTGGGGAAGAGCTGTTTGGACGCGTCCTTCCCCCCAAAATACTTCCCAAAACCTTGCACCCCACTTCCTGGACAAGGTTTGGTAAAAAGCCTCACCAATTTGCTTAGGTGACTACAGACCCAGACCCTTGGATCTTAAGAACACTGAACAATCCTCCCAACACTTGCACCCCCCCTTTCCTGGGAAATGTTGGATAAAAAGCCTCACCAATTTGCATAGGTGACCACAGACCCAAACCCTTGGATCTGAGAACAATGAAAAAGCATTCAGTGTTTTACAAGAAGACTTTTAATAAAAAATAGAAGCAAATAGAAATAAAGAAATCCCCCCTGTAAAATCAGGATGGTAGATATCTTACAGGGTAATTAGATTCAAAAACATAGAGAACCCCTCTAGGCAAAACCTTAAGTTACAAAAAAGATACACAGACAGAAATAGTTATTCTATTCAGCACAATTCTTTTCTCAGCCATTTAAAGAAATCATAATCTAACACATACCTAGCTAGATTACTTACTAAAAGTTCTAAGACTCCATTCCTGTTCTGTCCCTGGCCAAGACGACTACAGACAGACCCAGACCCTTTGTTTCTCTCCCTCCTCCCAGCTTTTGAAAGTATCTTGTCTCCTCATTGGTCATTTTGGTCAGGTGCCAGCGAGGTTACCTTTAGCTTCCTAACCCTTTACAGGTGAGAGGAGCTTTCCCCTGGCCAGGAGGGATTTCAAAGGGTTTTACCCTTCCCTTTATATTTATGACAACATCCCAGAATGATGTTCATGTTTTTTGCAACAGCGATACACTGTTGACTCATATTTTGCTTGTGATCCACTATGATCCCCAGATCTCTTTCCACAGTACTCCTTCCTAGGCAGTCAGTTCCCATTTTGTATGTGTGCAACTGATTGTTCCTTCCTAAGTGGAGTATTTTGCATTTGTCCATATTGAATTTTATTCTATTTACTTTAGACCATTTCTCCAATTTGTCCAGATCATTTTGAATTTTAATCCTATCCTCCAAAACACTTGGAACCCCTCTCAGCTTGGTATCATCCACAAACTTTATAACTGTACTCTCTATGTCATTATCTAAATCATTGATGAAAATATGAAACAGAACTGGATCCCAGACCGATTCTTGTGGGGCCCCACTTGATATGCCTTTCCAGCTTGACTGTGAACCACTGATGATTACTCTCTGGGAATGGTTTTACAAACAGTTATATACCCACTTTATAATAGCTCCAACTAGGTTGTATTTCCCTGATTTGTTTATGAGAAGGTCATGCGACACAGTATCAAAAGTCTCACTAAAGTCAAGACATACCACATCTACTATTTCCCCCTATCCACAGGAGCTTGATACACTGTGAAAGAGAGCTATTAGGTTTGTTTGACGTGATTTAGTTCTTGATAAATCCATCATGACTGTTACTTATCACCTTATTATCTTCTAGGCGTTCACAAATTGGTTGCTTAATTATTTGCACCATGATCTTTCCAGATACTGAAGTTAAGGTGACTGGTCTGTAATTCCCTGGGTTGTCCTTATTCCCCTTTTTATAGATTGGCACAATATTTGCCCTATTTCCAGCCCTCTGGAATCTCTCTCGTCTTCCATGACCTTTCAAAGATAGTTGCTAATGGCTTCAATATCTCCGCAGTCAGCTCCTTGGGTATTCTAGGATGTATTTCATCAGGCCCTGGTGACCTGAAAACATTTAACTTGTCTAAGTAAATTTTAACTTGTTCTTTCCCTATTTTAGCCTCAGATCCTACCTCATTTTCATTGTTGTTCACTATGTTGGACATCCAATCGCTACTAAACTTTTTGGTGAAAACTGAAACAAAAAAGTTGGTTAGCACTTCTGCTGTTTCCATATTTTCTGTTATTGTTCCCCCCCCTCCTGCCCCTCCCATTGGGTAATGGGCCTACCATGTCTTTGGTCATCTTCTTGCTTCTCATGTATTTGTAGAATTTTTTCTTGTTACCCTTTATGTCTCTAGCTAGTTTAATCTCATTTTGTGCCTTGGCCTTTCTAATTTTATCCCTACTTGCTTGTGTTGTTTGTGCATATTCATCATTTGTAATTTTACCTAGTTTCTACTTTTTGTAGGAGTCTTTCTTGAGTTTCAGATAATTGAAGATCTCCTGGTTAAGTCAGAGTGGTCTCTTTTCTACAGATAGTTTGCTCTTGTGCCCTTAATAATATCTCCTTGAAAAACTGTCAATTCTCTTGAACTCTGTTTCCCTGTAGACTTGCTTCCCATGGGATCTTACCTACCAACTCCCTGAGTTTGTTAAAGTCTTCCCTCTTGAAATCCGTTATATTTATTGTGCTGTTTTCCCTCCTACCATTCCTTAGAATTATGAACTCCACCATTTCATGATCAATTTCACCCAAGTTGCCTTCCACTTTCAAATTTTCAACCAGTTCTTCCTGAGTTGTCAAAATCAAATCAAGAACAGCCTCGCCACTAGTAGCTTTCTCCTCAGAGGTAATTGTCTCCAATACATTCCAAGAACTTGTTGGCTAATCTGTGCCCTGCTGTGTTATTTTCCCAACAAATGTCTGGGTAGTTGAAGTCCCCCATCACCACCAAGTCCTGTGCTTTGGATGATTTTGTTAATTGTTTTAAAAAAAGCCTCATCCACTTCTTCTTCCTAGTTAGATGGTCTGTAGTAGACCCCTACCAGGACATCACCCTTGTTTATTACCCCTTTTATCTTTACCCAGAGACTTTCAACAAGTCTGTCTCCTATTTCCATCTCAACCTCAGTCCAAGTGTATACATCTTTGATATATAATGCAACCCCCTCCCTTTTTTCCCTGCCTGTCCTTTCTGAGCAAGCTGTATCCTTCTATACCAATATTCTAGTCATGTGTATTAACCCACCAAGTCTTTGATGACAACTATGTCATAACTATGTTTATTAACTAGAATTTGTAGTTCTTCCTGCTTATTCCCCAGACTTCTTGAATTAATATACAGACATCTAAGATACTGATCTGATTTCCCCTCTGTGTTCTCTTGTCTCTCTCCCTTATCCTTGCTATAATGGCTCATGATCCTCCCAACTTTTGTCCCTTCTCCCAGGTCTCCATGTTTTTGACTTATCTGTGTGCTTTTGTCTTCCTCCCCCCGTCAAACCTAGTTTAAAGCCCTCCTCACTAGGTTAGCCAGGCTCTATCCAAAGCTGCTCTTCCTATTCCTTAATAGGTGGACCCCATCTCCGCTCAGCAGGCCTTCTTCCCGGAACAGCATCCCGTGTTCCAGGAAGCCAAAGCCCTCCTGGCAACAGCATCTGCACAGACATGCATTCACCTCCGGGATGCATCTGTCTCTGCCTGGGCCCCTACCCTTGACCAGAAGGATCGAAGAGACCACCACCTGCCCCCCAACTCCTTCATCCTTACTCCCAAAGCCCTGTAGTCACTTCTGATCTGCTCAGAGTCATACCTTGCAGTATCACTAGTGCTCACATGGATGAGCAGCATGGGGTAGTATCAGAGGACTGGATGATCCTTGACAGTCCCTCTGTAACATCTCAAATACCAGTCCCTGGCAGGCAGCATACCTCCCGGGATGCCATGTCAGGGAGAAAGATGGGTGCCTCTGTCCCCCTCAGAAAAGAGTCACCAGCCACCACCCTACGTTTCCTCCCAGCCTTGGGGATACAGAGCTTCTCCTCCTCCACCTTTGGAGGCAGTTTCTCATCACTCGTTGCCAGGGAAGCATAACGGTTCTTCACCACAATGGTTGGTAGGTTGAGAGTAGGGGTGGAGTGCTGCCTGCTACCAGAAGTATTCAATATCCAGTTTCCTCCCTGTAACAGAGCCAGATCCTCCTCAGGCTTGGATGTCTCCCTGTGAATACTCTCTATGAATTCCTTGTGGTCATGGTGCTCCTCAGTCTGGCCACCTCCTCCTGTAGCTCCCTCAGCTGCTTCCTGAGAGATTCCCCCAGCAGGTACCTTTCATACAGCGGACGTCCCCCAGCCTGGCTTTTTGTGAGCGGGAAATGCAAGCCACAGTCTCTGCAAATCCACACCAGGATCTGGGTAGAGGCATCCATGGTTAGGTTCTCCGTCTGGATACAGGCACAGATGGAGGAGACAGAAGCAGCGTTGGTACTGGTGATGCGGCCGTTCCAAACCATAGCAATTATATTATGACTCCCTCTTACAAACTCTATCTTAAATTCTGCTGTTTGCTGTCCTCCAATCACTAGCTTCCCTTAGTTGCTTAGCTTCTGGCTTTTAAGGCCTTCTCTCCTAGGTCAGCACTCATTAATCACACAGGGGAAGGGTCATCACAAGGCTGATTGAGGCTGATCAAAGATGATCAAGGGAACAAAAGTCCAAACAGTCCCCAAACACACAATCCCAACTGACCCTGTAACTGTAAATAACCCGAAAGCATAGGCTCCAACTTTTACTTTTCCCTGGGGGTGTTCCACCCTAAGACCCAGCTCCCATGGCCCCACTCTCACCCCACTCTCTCCCCAAGGCGCCGCCTCTGCTCTGCCCCTCCCCCAAGCCCCGCTCTCACCCCACCCCTTCCCCCAAGGCCTGCCCTCACTCCGCCTCTTCCCACCCCCACTCTGCCCCCTCCCCGAGGCCCCCACCTGCACACCACTCATTGGTGTCCGCCCTCTCCCACGTTCCTCCCTGAGCCACCAAACAGGTGTTTGGCAGCATCCCTGATCAGCTGTTTGGCAGCATCCCCGATCAGCTGTTTGGCAGTTCCCCCAACTAGCTGATCAGGGAAGCCGCCAAACAGCTGTAGCTGGTGCATGCTGAGCACCCACTGTTTTTTTTCCCTGGGTGCTCCAGCCCTGGACTACCCACGGAGTAGGCACCTATGCCCGAAAGAGAGAGAAAACCACAAACAGTCAAAACCCAAACAGCCAAACTAGCTCACTCACCCCAAGATTAGTACTCGCACCTTGTTCGTTCAGCAGGGAGATCTTCTTCTCTCCCTCTCAAACTCCCCTGTTTGCTGTTCCCCACTTTGCTAGCTCCCTACTGACTTGCTAGCTCCTCACTTGAAGTCCTACTGAATATGGGCCTCAGACAGGAGTTACTTTTGTAGAATTCTACACAGCAAAGAATTTAAGGCTATTAGAAATCAATATTTTTCTTTTAATACAAGTTCATCTGTGATTGGATGATAACAAAAATGTTGGCAGGAGAGTAATGAAAATAGTCAGAAAAGAAGCTGATTAGAACATTCCTTTATCCCCAAAGAAAATAATAAATGTAGCATCCTTCAGATATAATTGTTTCTAAAATAGCAGATAGAAGGCTTGTTACTGCTCTCATTGAAGTCAATGGCATCAGACCCATAATGGATACAAAAATAAAAGGAGAGTAAGTATTGAAAAGGCAGCCCATAGCATATACTACTAACTCATGCACTTTACAGCAAAAAAGAGGCAATCTTTCAAACTAGAATTCAGATGTGCCAAACTAGCATTCAACCTACTAGATCAATTAATCTAGCCCTACTGCCAAAGCAGGATTTTGGATTAGATTCAATAACTGTTTCTTTAGAATAGGAGCAGCCTACTGATGAGCAATGCATAACATTGTCGGAAAATGGCAATTTCTTTTTGTAGTGTAAAGATATTTAACAAAGAAAAATGATTGAGAAAAAACAGAAATAGTTCAGAATTTCATAATGCTTCAAGGGGAAAAATGATTGTAAGCAATTGTAAAATTCATTAAAGAGATTTATGCATTTCCCAAAGGATATAACAGCCATATGTACTGTGGAATAAATACCATTCACTAAGCAACCAGAAGATGGCATAAATGAAGCGAGCCTGATGTGAGGAAGAGTTCAGATGCCACTATACGTTACAAGGATCAGACAGTGAGATTGCATCTAGAATACTGTGTTCATTTCTGAGAACCTCACCAACCGACATAGACCCATTCAGAGAAGAGCAACAAAATGGTTAGAGAGAGATGAATTTGTGATGAAAGATTTAAAAAAGCAAAATCTCTGTGGCCAGGTTAAGCAATGATGCAGAGAGAATATAGCTATCGACAGATATTTGAAAGATATAAACAGCAAGAAAGGAGACAGATAATTTGAAAGGGATAGAAGTAATGGAGTTTAGGTTGCATATCAAGAAAAGCGTTCTGTCCATGAGATCTATTTATTTTATTTTATTTAGTGTGTGCATAGTCATCTAGCCAAGTGATGGCATCTTCAGTGGCATGATGCAGTTCTTCTAGGTCACCGCTGAACCTAGTCAGCAGGTTTCATCGACAACGTGCATCATCGTCTGTGTTGCGCCAAGCTGCACAAAGAGCTGTCACGAAGACACTGGTTGGCTGCACAGAGACCTTGCCCCAATCCGGAACCTGTTCAACAGGGACCATTGGTGATAGGGCAGGTCAAAACCAGGCAGGCAAATTGTGTGGTCAGTGACAAGGGACTGGTGGGGGATTATAACAGATATCTGTTCCTCTCACCAGAGAGTTTCCGCCCTAACATCCTGGTGCGGCGGATGAGACCATAATAGGTGATGTGACGGCAAATGTGCAACTGGTGGTTTAAAAAGGTCATTGTGCAGCAGCAGGCTTGAGTTGGCATGTACTTTCTCCAGTAATTTGCCAGGGGGCAATTTCTTGTCTGATTCAAGGAGGAGCAATATTGCTCAGAACTGGGAGCCATGGGAGGGGAGTCGGTGCAGGGTGCCAGAGATGATACGCATGGCAGCATGTAATTGTGTATCCACCAGTTTGGTGTGTGACAATCGACTCCATACTGGTGTGCAGTACTCCACTACGGAATACAAGGTGGCAAGAGCTGACATCTGCAGAGTTGGAGCACGAGCACCCCATGATGAACCTGCCAGTTTGCTAAGAAGATTCTTGTGTGTTTTAACTTTAGCTGCTGTCTTCTTCAGGTGGGCATGGTAACTCAGTGTGCGGTCTAAGGTCACACCTAGATAGACCAGTTCTACTTCATGCTTCACCTTCTGATCATTCAGATAAACATTCAGTTCTTGGGTTGTGCTGGCATGATGAAGATGGAACAAATTGGAGACTGTTTTTATGATGCTTGGCTGGAGGTGCCAAATCTTTCAGTAGTCAGCTAACTTTACCCTGTCCCAGTTTAAGGTGGCATCAAGCTCGTGAAACATCTGGGTCTGGGTACCACAACAGATGTCATCTGTGTAAATGAACTTTCATGACAAAGGACAAAACAGTAGAAAATTCAATCCTGCATTGTCAGTGGAAGCGGGAATAATTGACCAGCCAGGTCTTTTGTGTCTCTAATCTCTATGATTCTATGAAGAGAGGAAAGAACTGGTACTTGTGGTGGTCAAGAGCTTGTATTCAACAATTTTATGTATAATTTATATTGTGGTATCTCCAGTCATGGATCAAGACCACATTGTACTAGGTGGTGTACAAACACAGAACAAAAAAAGAGCTTGCCCCCAAAATCTATTATTAGGATATTATGTAGTACAATGGTAGGAACCTGCTCTAGCCCGCTACAGTCTGTTCTGCTTCCCACCCCCAACCTACTTTGATGATGGAGGATGACCTCTGCAGCTACACACCATATCCATATACAGTATTAGTGACAAGTTTTGAAGAGTAAATGAAACTAGTGAATTTTGATGTTTCCTGAAAACTGTAAAAGAATATCACTTTCTGCCAATGCAAGGGACTTTTCCCCACCAAAAGGAAATTCAACTTTATCTCAGTGGGAAGTGTGGGGCAGGAGGGAGTTGGAACCTGTAGTTCAATGGGAAAATTGGTGTTTGCTGTAGGGAATTTCATCAGGTGATTCTTGTCCTCATGACAAGCAGCACTTACACTTGCAAAGAAAACATTTGGACAGCAAAAGAGTTTGTGCAGGCATGTCAGGAGACAAGCTCTTTGAAAACTTCACTGAAACATTAATTAAGAATGTTACTATAAACCCATGTTCTTGCAAGTTCCCATCCTGTTATTACATTCTGTTCCTAGAATTTGTGTCTGCATTACTACAGAATTGTTGCTAGCAAAGCTTATCTCACATCATCCCTTGTGAAGTGGTCAGGATTATACTCCTGCTCCTTTAGTTCTGGAGCCCCACAACAAATAGCTGAGAATTCTGGGAAGAAAAGGAAGCTGGGGATTCTACCACTAGAAAATGTAGAGTAGAATTATATCTCATAGTATCTTTATGTGTACTTACAGCCACTATCACACTATACATATTATAGCCTGGTCTCTTGGTTTGTATACCAAATTAGAAGATTAATGAGCAGAACTTGTGGTTAAGGTATGGACTAGGGATCAGGAAATCTGGGTTCTGTCCCTGGCTCAAACACCTACCTTTTGTAAGAACACGGACAAATCACTTAATCTTATGCCCCATCTGTAAAATAGGGATAATAATGTGCTCTCGCACGCTTTGTCTTGCCTCTTTAGATTGTAAGCGCTACAGAGCATAGATTTTCTTTTACCACGTCTGTTGGAGCTGAGCAAAAAATCCATCCTGTGGGAAATTCCAATATGTTGACATTTTTTCATCACAAATTGGGCTGAAAGTCAAAATATTTAAATTTTCCAAGGAATGAAAAGTTCTAAGAAAAATTCCATTCAGAAATGTCAAAACCAAACATGTCACCCTGTGGAACAGAGTGGTAACATTTAGTTATGAGGGAGGTCAACGCTAAACTGTATTTCCCTATAGTGCTGCACTGCCTCATAAGAATTATAGTTCTGGGCTCCTCTTGCCCTCTTGTCTCCTCTGGGCTGGGCTTTCCGGTTAAACTAAATCTGTCGTGATGCACTGTAGCCATATGACTCTCATGGGTCAGTCAGAGAGGAGAACATGTTGCATGCCATAGGAGATGTAGTCTAGCCAGGGAATCCATCCCATAGGGGAGAATAGTGGCATGAAGCACCTGGAACTACAACTCCCATTGAAACAATGCAGCACTACAGAGAAATACAGTTCAACAAGCCAAAATACTTCAATTCGGGTCAAATGGACCTGAAATGAAATATTTTGCTTGGATTTCCATCAGGAAATTGAAAAATTTCAGCAAGATCAAAATTCTGTAGAAAATGCTGATTTGGCAGAAACTACACTTTCTGTCAAAAAAATCATTATAATGGAAAATTCCCAATCAGCTGTAATGTTTACATACAATGCTAAGTACAATGGGACCCCCAATCTTGGTTCAGGTCTTTAGTGCTACTGTAATTAATAAAATAATTCATTTTACCAAAAAACGACGCATTGTTAGTAATTAGCTTTCAGAATCATAGTCCCGGCAGTCATCTGCTACTGGCTTCGTACTGCAGTTTTTAAGGCTATGTAGCAACAGCATTTGCTAGTTACATTAACCATTGATATTGTAAGGGTGACAACTGTGAATGAAGAATAAAGATTTAATGAACATTAATGTTGGAAGAGACTCTTCCCATATACAAGAGCTGCAAATACAATGTTTATTTCACAAAGAAAGAAGTAGCTCCCATTTCTTTGTTTAAATTGCATAGGAATGGCAATCCTGTAGATAATCGGGCACAATTGATAGTAAAGTGTCTCTAAATCTGAGATAACTTTGTGCCTCTTGCGTTTCAGTTGTTTTGGCCAGAAATATTTATGAAGAACTCTTCATCTCCATCTTGATGACATGCCTTATATGTAAATATCAATTACATAGTTTAACATTTAAAAATATAAAAATCAAATTAATCCCGTGGTTTCATCCTAGTTAAAATGCACACAAATGAAACAGAAAAGGAGGACTTGTGGCACCTTAGAGACTAACCAATTTATTTGAGCATAAGCTTTCGTGAGCTACAGCTCACTTCATCAGATGCATACTGTGGAAAGTGTAGAAGATCTTTTTATACACACAAAGTATGAAAAAATACCTCCCCCAACCCCACTCTCCTGCTGATAATAGCTTATCTAAAGTGATCACTCTCCTTACAATGTGTATGATAATCAAGTTGGGCCATTTCCAGCACAAATCCAGGTTTTCTCTCCCCCCCGTCCCCCACACAAACCCACTCTCCTGTAGGTAATAGCTTATCTAAAATGACCAATCTCCTTACAATGTGTATCTTGGGAGACAGGCCAGTCCTTGCCTACAGACAGCCCCCCAACCTGAAGCAAATACTCACCAGCAACCACATACCACACAACAGAACCACTAACCCAGGAACCTATCCTTGCAACAAAGCCTGTTGCCAACTGTGCCCACATATCTATTCAGGGGACACCATCACAGGGCCTAATAACATCAGCCACACTATCAGAGGCTCGTTCACCTGCACATCCACCAATGTGATATATGCCATCATGTGCCAGCAATGCCCCTCTGCCATGTACATTAGTCAAACTGGACAGTCTCTACCTAAAAGAATAAATGGACACAAATCAGAGTCAAGAATTATAACATTCATAAACCAGTCGGAGAACACTTCAATCTCTCTGGTCACGCGATTACAGACATGAAAGTTGCGATATTACAACAAAAAATCTTCAAATCCAGACTCCAGCGAGAGACTGCTGAATTGGAATTCATTTGCAAATTGGACACAATTAACTTAGGCTTGAATAGAGACTGGGAGTGGCTAAGTCATTATGCAAGGTAACCTGTTTCCCCTTGTTTTTTCCTACTCCCCCCTCCTCCCCGATGTTCTTGTTAAACCCTGGATTTGTGCTGGAAATGGCCCACCTTGATTATCATACACATTGTAAGGAGAGTGATCACTTTAGATAAGCTATTACCAGCAGGAGAGTGGGGTGGGGGGAGGTATTTTTTCAAGCTTTGTGTGTATAAAAAGATCTTCTACACTTTCCACAGTATGCATCCGATGAAGTGAGCTGTAGCTCACAAAAGCTTACGCTCAAATAAATTGGTTAGTCTCTAAGGTGCCACAAGTACTCCTTTTCTTTTTGCGAATACAGACTAACACGGCAGTTACTCTGAAACAAATGAAACAGCTTATTGAGACCATACAAATTGATAAGTGCATTGCAAAACTTATGAGTGACACATACATCTACAGAAACAGTTGAATATGTTTTCTGTACTCCTAAAAGAAAATAATGTACTTCACTTGTGATAGTCAAAGAAAATTAACTCCCAGTCAGACACCTAGGGCAATTTGAAGTAATTTGATTAAGAATCACGGTTTGAAAGTAAGTGACATTCTCAGTGTATCTGTACACGCTTGGTGAATAAAGTAATCAGAAGAATAAGCTGAGTCATAAGAAAAAGCAGTCATAAAAGAAAATTAAAAGCTAACTTTTCCCCAGAGCCTCTGAAAGAAGTTATCAAAATCATTTCTAGATGTCAACAAACTCATTTCAGCACTGTAGTTATCATTGTCACCACTAAGCTGTAAAACTGAAAGCTGTAAGTTCTTTTAAAAGATTGGAATACCCAGAATCTACATACCACACAGACTATGCTGACAGCTTGTGCCACACGCTCTCAAAGAAACTGCGGAACCACCTGATCAACATCCTCTACAGCAAACAGGGAAAGATAAAGAATGAGCTCTCAAAAATGGATACTCTCATAAAAAAACAACCTTCCACACAAACTTCCTCGTGGCTGGACTTTATTAAAACTAGACAAGCCATTTACAACACACACTTTGCATCTCTACAAAAGAAAAAGGACACTAAACTTTCTAAACTACTACATGCCACTAGGGACCACAGCAATGGTTCCCTCAACCCACCCAGCAATATTGTTAACCTATCCAACTATACTCTTAGCCCAGCAGAAGCAGCTGTCCTATCTCAGCGCCTCTCCTTCTGCCCCTCCACCCCCACGAACATGATACAGTTCTGTGGTGACCTAGAATCCTATTTTCAACGTCTCCGACTCAAGGAATATTTCCAACACACCTCTGAACAACATACTAATCCACAGAGACCTCCCTACCAACACTACAAAAAGAAGGATTCTAGGTGGACTCCTCCTGAAGGTTGAGACAGCAGACTGGACTTCTACATAGAGTGCTTCCACCGACGTGCACGGGCTGAAATTGTGGAAAAGCAGCATCATTTGCCCCACAACCTCAGCCATGCAGAACACAATGCCATCCACAGCCTCAGAAACAACTCTGACATCATAATCAAAAAGGCTGACAAACGAGGTGCTGTTGTCATCATGAATAGGTCGGAATATGAACAAGAGGCTGCTCAGCAGCTCTCCAACACCACTTTCTACAAGCCATTACCCTCTGATCCCACTGAGAGTTACCAAAAGAAACTACAGAATTTGCTCAAGAAACTCCCTGAAAAAGCACAAGATCAAATCCTCACAGACACACCCCTGGAACCCTGACCTGGGATATTCTATCTACTACCCAAGATCCATAAACCTGGAAATCCTGGGCGCCCCATCATCTCAGGCATTGGCACCCTGACAGCAGGATTGTCTGGCTGTGTAGACTCCCTCCTCAGGCCCTACGCTACCAGCACTCCCAGCTACTTTTGAGACACCACTGACTTCCTGAGGAAACTACAATCCATCGGTGATCTTCCTGATAACACCATCCTGGCCGCTATGGATGTAGAAGCCCTCTACACCAACATTCCACACAAAGATGGACTACAAGCCGTCAAGAACACTATCCCCGATAATGTCACGGCTAACCTGGTGGCTGAACTTTGTGACTTTGTCCTTACCCATAACTATTTTACATTTGGGGACAATGTATACCTTCAAATCAGCGGCACTGCTATGGGTACCCGCATGGCCCCACAGTATGCCAACATTTTTATGGCTGACTTAGAACAACGCTTCCTCAGCTCTCGTCCCCTAATGCCCCTACTCTACTTGCGCTACATTGATGACATCTTCATCATCTGGACCCATGGAAAAGTAGCCCTTGAGGAATTCCACCATGATTTCAACAATTTCCATCCCACCATCAAACTCAGCCTGGTCCAGTCCACACAAGAGATCCACTTCCTGGACACTACAGTGCTAATAAATGATGGTCACATAAACACCACCCTATACTGGAAACCTACTGACAGCTATTCCTACCTACATGCCTCCAGCTTACACCCTGACCACACCACACGATCCATTGTCTACAGCTAAGCTCTACGATACAACCACATTTGCTCCAAACCCTCAGACAGAGACAAACACCTACAAGATCTCTATCAAGCATTCTTACAACTACAATACCCACCCGCGGAAGTGAAGAAACAGACTGATAGAGCCAGAAGAGTTCCCAGAAGTCACCTACTATAGGACAGGCCTAACAAAGAAAATAACAGAACGCCACTAGCCGTCACCTTCAGCCCCCAACTAAAACCCCTCCAACGCATTATTAAGGATCTACAACCTATCCTGAAGGATGACCCAACACTCTCACAAATCTTGGGAGACAGGCCAGTCCTTGCCTACAGAACAACCTGAAGCAAATACTCACCAGCAACCACATACCACACAACAGAACCACTAATCCAGGAACCTATCCTTGCAACAAAGCCCGTTGCCAACTGTGCCCACATATCTATTCAGGGGACACCATCACAGGGCCTAATAACATCAGCCACACTATCAGAGGCTCATTCACCTGCACATCCACCAATGTGATATATGCCATCATGTGCCAGCAATGCCCCTCTGCCATGTACATTGGTCAAACCGGACAGTCTCTACGTAAAAGAATAAATGGACACAAATCAGATGTCAAGAATTATAACATTCATAAACCAGTCGGAGAACACTTCAATCTCTCTGGTCACGTGATTACAGACATGAAAGTTGCGATATTACAACAAAAAAACTTCAAATCCAGACTCCAACGAGAGACTGCTGAATTGGAATTCATTTGCAAATTGGATACAATTAACTTAGGCTTGAATAGAGACTGGGAGTGGCTAAGTCATTATGCAAGGTAACCTATTTCCCCTTGTTTTTTCCTACCCCCCCCCCCGATGTTCTTGTTAAACCCTGGATTTGTGCTGGAAATGGCCCACCTTGATTATCATACACATTGTAAGGAGAGTGATCACTTTAGATAAGCTATTACCAGCATGAGAGTGGGGTGGGGGGAGAGAAAACCTTTTGTAGTGGTAAACACCCATTTTTTCATGCTTTGTGTGTATAAAAAGATCTTCTACGCTTTCCACAGTATGCATCCGATGAAGTGAGCTGTAGCTCACGAAAGCTTATGCTCAAATAAATTGGTTAGTCTCTAAGGTGTCACAAGTACTCCTTTTCTTTTTGTGAATACAGACTAACAGGGCTGTTACTCTGAAACAGAAATGAAAGTTCATTAGATTCAAAATAATAGTTGTCTGCTTGATCCAAATTCTGTAAAAGGTATCCCAACCAGCCATCTTATTCTCCTTAAAGAGAGAGGGAGACTTGTCCTGTGGTCTTAGCACAGGACCAAGAGCAAGGAATGCCTCAATTTTAATCCAAACTCTGTCTCAGACTTGCTGTGTTATAAGGAAGGTCACATGAAGTCAGAGGAGTTATATCAGGAGTGAATCTGGCCCACTCTCTTTCAGTATGTTTCTGTTGCCCATCTGTTAAATGTGGATAATATGTACTTAAATACTGAAGGTAGGTATTGGGAGGATGAATTACTTGAAGTTTATAAAGTCCATTATATAGTAAATCTCCAAGATTTTGATTTCGACATCCAACACATCTCAGGAGCTTCTAACAAAGTGGCTGATGCACTCTCCCGTGAAAGTTTCCCAGAATCAACTGGTTAAAATTGTCCTTGAGATGTGGAAAATATTGTTAGTCTTTATGTACTGGGTGGTATATTTAGAGATGCATGTGTCTTATTAACTCTGTTTTCCTAGAGCTCCAGGAAGAAATCCCAGCCAGTGTTTCACCCTAGCTGAGATTTGGGGGGCGTGTCATAAATATAAAGGGAAGGGTAAACCCCTTTGAAATCCCTCCTGGCCAGGGGAAAGCTCCCCTCACCTGTAAAGGGTTAAGAAGCTAAAGGTAACCTCGCTGGCACCTGACCAAAATGACCAATGAGGAGACAAGATACTTTCAAAAGCTGGGAGGAGGGAGAGAAACAAAGGGTCTGTGTCTGTCTGTATGTATGCTGGTTTCTGCCAGGGATAGACCAGGAATGGAGCCTTAGAACTTTTAGTAAGTAATCTAGCTAGGTATGTGTTAGATTATGATTTCTTTAAATGGCTGAGAAAAGAATTGTGCTGAATAGAATAACTATTTCTGTCTGTGTATCTTTTTTGTAACTTAAGGTTTTGCCTAGAGGGGTTCTCTATGTTTTTGAATCTAATTACCCTGTAAGATATCTACCATCCTGATTTTACAGGGGGGATTTCTTTATTTCTATTTACTTCTATTTTTTATTAAAAGTCTTCTTGTAAAACACTGAATGCTTTTTCATTGTTCTCAGATCCAAGGGTTTGGGTCTGTGGTCACCTATGCAGATTGGTGAGGCTTTTTATCCAGCATTTCCCAGGAAAGGGGGAGTGCAAGTGTTGGGAGGATTGTTCATTGTTCTTAAGATCCAAGGGTCTGGGTCTGTAGTCACCTAGGCAATTTGGTGAGGCTTTTTACCAAACCTTGTCCAGGAAGTGGGGTGCAGGGTTTTGGGAAGTATTTTGGGGGGAAGGATGCGTCCAAACAGCTCTTCCCCAGTAACCAGTATTAGTTTGGTGGTGGTAGCGGCCAGTCCAAGGATAACGGGTGTAATATTTTGTACCTTGGAGAAGTTTTGACCTAAGCTGGTAAGGATAAGCTTAGGAGGTTTTTTCATGCAGGTCCCCACATCTGTACCCTAGAGTTCAGAGTGGGGGAGGAACCTTGACACGAACATTAACAGAGTACTTAGTTTTGGTTTGCTACTCTTCTGTAGAATGTTCCTATAATTCAAACTTGTGTAGCACTCTTCTTCTACAGTCACTTGTTCCCTGGCATCCCTTCTTTTGGTCATCTTTCCTATTTCCCAACCCTCATAACATTTGGCACCATTATTGAATCTGACCTGAAAGGTGAGCTCTGGTTTATCCTCAAACTTGTTCTCTGAACTTTTACCTCATCTGGACCTGAACACAGCCTCCTTGGTGAACCTCTAATTTAAAACATTGACTAGATTTTTCTGTGTTACTTAAGAGTTGTACTGTTCCCAGTGGCTTAATCCTGGGTCAGCTGACTGTATTTTAGACTTGGGCAAAATGCAAGAATTTACAGTTTACTATTCAGACATTAAAATAACATTATAGATAATTTATAGGGTACCGCTTGCCAAAGTGGTGAACATACTGTCCCTTATAGTTTGCAAGTTCTCTGCTGTTCACCCATTAGACTCGTTTATTGTTATAGCTTGGTCAGCTGCCAGTTATTCTCATAATGAAGACTGAGCCTAAATAGTAACCAACATTCAGCAGTTTCAAGCACAGGAGTCAGATCAGCAAGGGAACTACACTGGGAGCTTGTTCTCAGGGTATGTGTGTAGCCAAGGCAAGCAGACTGAAACCTCAATGCTAAGGGACAATAAAACATACTGTTCTCTTACAGCAATGGTTGTGGTGGCAAAGGACCTGTCAGAGGGGCTATTCAGAGCAGTGATGTGAATTGATTCAAAAGTCCACTAGCAGAAAGTCCACTAGTAGGTCATATTGATTGATGGTGAGGTAGAGGGAAGAAGGGAGCAGTCAGGCCACAGAGGGAATGTGTGAGGGAGAGAGAGGAGTAGTTTTTACTGAACTTTCCCAAAGGTTTAAAAAAATTAAAAGAAATCGGATTTGATTCAGTTTCAGGGTTGCTCAAAGAATCAGGTTGGTATTTATTCTTAACTAAACCAACTTTTCTATCCATAGTATGCACTCTATGCCCTCCTGATGCAATTCTGAACTTAGGCCCTGTGATGAGGTGTTCACCCCACACAGGACTAGTTTAAGGTGGCCAGGGAGATGTATTAACTCCACAGGTTGCACCTGGAGAGAGAACCAGGGTGCAGGGAATTGACTGCAAGCAGATTCAGCTGTGCAGGAATAGGTGGGGCCTATAAAGCAGGAAGCTGGCAATGACAGTGACTGCTGCTGAGATACAGTAGTCGCTCCCTGGGAAGTGGGAGGAGGGTTTGGAGCTAGAACACCCAGAGAAGGAGGGGAATCAGATAAGACGCAATCCAGGGAAGGAGAAGTGAGGGCTGGGAGAGTAAAACCCAGAACTGCTGGGTTGAGGGTCCCTGGACTGGAACCTGGAGTAGAGGGTGGGCCCAGGTTCCCCTACTAGCCACTGAAGGAGTGGCACCTGAGGTGGTGAATGGGAAGACTGCCTAGGACAGCTGAAGGAAAGACTTTGATATACCCCAGAAGGGGGGAACACTGAATGACCTGGTTGAAGGGACCATCCCATCACAGGCCCCAATTCAGGAAAACCCATAAGCACATGCTTAACATTAAACATGTATTTGCTATGTTGCTTTGACTTCAATGGGACTTGAGCATGTGCTTAAAGTTCAGATGTTTTAAGTTCACATCCCTATGTTTTCCTGAATTAGGACTTCTCTAGAAACAAAGAGCTCAATCCTGCTAGATTGACTTCAGTGGGTCCTGACTGGACTCAGCAGTGCCTATCAAAAGCTCTCAGTATCTTGCAGTATCAAAGCCAGAAAGAGAAAAATTCCACAGCAGTTGTGGGTGTGCAGCGATGGGGTGGAGGAAGTGTGAGTTAGTCCAAAGGGGAAGCCTTTTATTTCTTAAACAGCCCTGGGAATAGACAGGTTAGAAACATTCTGTGATGCTGACCAAGCTCTAGTTTTCTTAAACTTTGAATAAGTAATTCTGGAACTTTTTATAGCAGCATGTTAAAAGCACAATAGGATCTACTTCACAGTCTCTCTTTTGAAGCAATACGTTATTCAGCCTTAGATTACAAAGAGTTGCACTCTTAGAACAGTCAGTGGCCTGGAGGTTTTTGGGACAGGCACCACAGGCAAGGTCACTGCTTTCACATCTTTATAACAAAGTTAGTTCTCAAATATCAGCCACCTTCTGTTGAAATCTTTTATTTTCCTTAACTAGAACTAGGAGACGTGTATCATGGATGCTCATAGAGTTCTCCTAAACTATCACACATTCCTCTGTAAAGTTTGATTCTTTTCTTGCAGACTGTGTTTGTATCCATCTCTGTTCACCAAAGCATTGGAGTATATGGTTAAATGATATTGACCTTAATGAGAGTTAAGCATGTGCTTAAGGTTTTGCTGAACAGGGAAGGACTTAAGCGCATGTTGACGATCAAGATCATGCTCAAGTGTTTTGCTGAAGCGAGATCTTAGTCAATTGAACAAGACATATAACTCAGTTGTGCAGCCTTTTCTCATTTTACAGAGCACTTACTCACCTCATAAGTCCCCATGTGAAAAAAGCTTGCACAATTGGGCTTATTGTGATCAGACAATATAAATATTCATCATATTTCTCTCTGTTGCCATATGGCAACTCAGAAGTCAGGAGGCCAGATTTTGCTCTGTTAAGCAAGTAAAAATCCAGAGTAACTCTATTAAAATCAGGCGAGTTATAACCTGAATTTACATTAGGGTAAATTGTTACTGAATCTGGTCCAAGCTCAGTGTTTTTGGGTAAGGAAACAACAAATGGAAAGCAAAGGAGAGAGGACTGTGAACATAAGCTGTAGACCACAAAGACAGGAAGAGGACTCATGGGTGATTTTAACCATCGAGAGAGCCACTGGGTAGGAAATACAGGTAAACAGGCATAATCAGAGAGTTCTAAATTGCATAGAGTAGAGACAACTTCTTTTCCAGAAATTAGAGACTTCAGCCAGAGGAGAAGCCATCCTAGATCTACTTCCTCCTGTCAGGGAGGCATTGATAGAGGCTAAGAGGTGATCTTGGAATCAATGACCTCAAACTACTTGAATTCAACATAGTAAGGAATGGGAATCATAGAATGGAGAAGCACAAGGACATTCAGTTTCAGAAAAGTAAATTTGGGGGAATTAAGTCAGTTACGGATTAAGATGCAATGGGAGTAAAAATTAAAATCCACTAGTGTGGAGGAAGGATTGAGAATTTTGAAAGGCATATGGCACAATATTTCAATAGTGCCACAAGTATATGTAGCATTGGACAGGTATAGGTCAATGCCAAACAGACAGGTGCCTGCCCTGAAAGGCATTGTTTCAACTGGATAATATTTTCACTTCTTGGATTAACCTGTTGTGTAGTGTTGCACTATAAGGTTAAAAAGTCAGTGTGTTTCATCCTGCACATGGTGGTGTTTCACCGCCCACTAAAATACTTTGGAATCCTTCTGGAGGAAAAATGCAGTCTAAATCTGTAATAAGTTATTATGAAAGTCTGTCAGCTGCTATGCTCGGAAAAATGAGTTTTGACATGGCATAAGTAGAGAATTAGGAAAGAGATGCTGTACACACATGCACGCTTGCTCAGAGTACATATCACTAACTTTGAAGAGAAGAAAAAAAAGTTAGGAATGTTGCAATTATCAAAGAGCATTAGAAACCCATTAAACTCAGAATCAAAGTTCAAAGGATCCCAAACCTCTGAGAGTATGAAAATGCCCTTTTAAGGCATCCAGACAACCTTAACTTTACTCCAGTAGTGGTGCCCTGAGCAAAGAAACCAAAATCCGAGAAAACCTTATCCACCCATTACAAAGACGTTCATCCCACCAGTGACATCAGACTCTGTATAAAGACCTTTGTAAAGCATTCCAGAATGTATGGTCATATTCTTCGAAGGCTTTCTGACACCTGCTCTCAACCTTAACTCCTGCATTATCTAAGGTGGGGGCGGCGGGGTAGTTTGTTTTGTTTTTTGTCTGGAAACTTCCTTGTTTTTGTTTTGTTTTTTAATATCATGTTACCAGGGCCCTGGCAGGGAGAGTGAGAAGGGCAGAGACCTGCTGCATGGGTGCCAGAGAGCATCAGGATATAGCAGGATAGGTGGTGTAGAAGTGCTTTGTTGTCCAACATTTCCTGCCTGAGGCAGGGGAGTATCATGATGAGGAGAGGGGAAATGGTTCTTCATTCCCCAGAGCCCCCCCTCCTTCTTTCAACACAAGGGGCCTTTTCTGGCAGTTCAGCCACTCAGCGAGCCTAACTGGCATCTCAGCCACAACAAACATAGGTGCTCCTTTCTAGCCCACCCTTTACATTCCACACCCCATGCTTCCCGCTCTGGTCTCCACCTTCTGTCACACTCCTCCAGGTTCCTCTCTCTCCATTTTCCACTTTCTCCCCACCAACCTCTTGGGATTCCATCTCTTTTTCTCCAGAATTGTAGACAATTCTAGCAAACAGGTGAGACCTTCCTGGGACAGTGAAACTAGTTTGTATATTATGATGCCTTCCTGTTCGATGTGGCTTCTGTCCATAAGGATCAAGAGTCAAAAATACTCCTTTCCTTGGAAAAAATGCCCCACGATTTAAAACTGCCCTAAATAGTCATATTAGACTAGAACATCTGAGGTTCTGAAAACCTACCATTGATGAGCATATCCTTGAGGCCCCACCAAAAGCATAACTCTAGAGAAAAATTTAAAACACAGGCAGTTTGTGATGAAACAGCAAAAAAAAAAAACAACAAAAAACCCACCTTTAATCAAGTTCATTCCAAATGTTCGGGGGATAAAAAAAACGCTTTGTGCTTTATTTTTAAGTGTCCTCATGTGGAAACAAATCAACTTTTGCCTAAAGTAATGAAGGGGGGGGCTTGAAAATATAGGGCTTATAATGGGTGTCTAGACTCAACTTTAACTAAGGAATTACTCCCAACACCTGTGTATTGCTGCCCATGTCCAGAAACAAGATGGCCATACCCAGCTCCATTCAGCAGCACATTCCACCACGTTTTCTGTTATTTGTTTTACTGCACCCAAAAGTGTGTGAGGCATACTACAGACATATAATTAGACAGTTCTCTGCCCTTGTATGTGTTTTATTGTGAGGTGTCTCAAAAGAGCTAGGACTGAGGCATGGCTTTTATAGAAGAAAACACTGACC
This sequence comes from Lepidochelys olivacea, assembly GCF_965140295.1. Taxonomy (NCBI): domain Eukaryota; kingdom Metazoa; phylum Chordata; order Testudines; family Cheloniidae; genus Lepidochelys; species Lepidochelys olivacea. The sequence continues at coordinate 163,126,054 of NC_140411.1, read as the reverse complement.
ACAAAGAGTAAATTAAAGTAATAGTTTTAAAAATGAACTGCTAATTCAACCACATCTTCAATGGAAAATTCATATTACAGCAAAAACACAGCATATTTCTCTCTCTTTTGTAAGTTTAACTTGGAACACCACACAGCTTTTATTTTGGACTGAAAGCAGAGAGTTCTGGAGTGAGGATTTCTAGCATCTGCTTTGCTGTGGCAGCTGTACAGTGAAAAAATGGCATTTTTGTTAAAAATTCATCAGTTAGCTCAGATGTTTGGCTTGAATTTTCTGATCCTTGATCTTCATGTTGCAGCTGAAAAAATCTGATCAAAACTGACAGTTTTTTTTTCTTGGAGCAATAATTACATTTACACTTTGTTTATTGTAATACTTGAAAGGTGTTTCCAGGGCTCTATTATTTTTAGGTCTTTCCTCTTGCAAAAGATTACAAGATGTACTGTTTGAAATGTGATGAATTAAATAAAAAAGCACATCACAATTTAATACAGCAACCACTTTCTTTTTTCCTACCTCCCAAGCAAAATCCTCACACACTGCAAACTAAGGGCCTGATCCAGCAACCATTGCAGTCAATGGGAGCCTTACCAGTGGCCTCCATGGCCACTGCATCAGCCACCATAAGAATGGGCAGATTTCTAGTTGCTTGTCTCATGTGAGTACTCCCATTGGCTTTAATGGGACTGTTCAGGTGAGCGGGATTTGTCCCTATGACTATATTACACATTGGCTAGACCCTCAGTTATTCTCTAGACTTTTAACCACTTGACTGAGGGGTTAGTACAACTAACTGAGCTAAAAGTTCACATTGATCATTTAACAACTTGCCTTGACATGCATTGTCAGAATTATGCACATCAAGAGCAGTTTAAAAAACAGCTAGGACATTGTTAATAAGTAAAAGTAGCCATAATGACAGGTTAAATATTAAAGAGGATGAAGGTGAATATTAAAGTTAAAATATTAAATATTAAGTTAAATATTAAATATTCTTCCGTGAAGGTGCTAATATCTGTTGTTTCCTTTCTGTAGTTCCAGGTAGAGGATTGTTCTTTGAACTCAAGTGTGTTTGAAGAACAAGGGTGAAATCCTGGATCCACTGATGTCAATGGGAGATTAGCCATCAACTGGAATAGAACCAAGATACATTATAGCTACATTTACTTTTCACCCTTATTTTTTATTGTTGGCACAACCCCTTCCAAATAACATCTAATACAGTATTTTTGTTACATACAGAATTAACACATCTTTATCAATAAAAGTACTGGAGAACTTCAGTAGATTACTTAAAACTTCTGATTTGTGACTTTCAGAGCTAACTGTGTCATGCTGGGGGTTAAGTTTCAATAGCCAGTACAATTACTTTGCTAACTTGCATTCATTCTATAGCAGCAGTCTTATTAACTTCAGTTTTAGCTGAAGCCAGTTTTTCAGCCACTACAAGGAGGATGCTAGTAAATAAAGGCCTCAGTGGACAAATAAGTGGAATAGGTCATCAAGTTCACAGCTTAACATATCCATGTGAAAAATGGAGCATGTTGTAATGAAATTGGAGAGTGATGTGCTGCTTCACTCTTGTGATTTGCATTTTGAGCCCCTTTGGGTAGGGAGCTGGTCTGCATACTTTGTCAGAAGTGCCCAGCAAGAAGGGAGCTAGCTCCTTGTTAAGACCTCACATAGATGGTCAGGGGGAAATGATGAGATAGGGATGAGGCAGTAAGTTCCATTTGGATTCTTAGGTTTTCTTAACAGCTATAAAAGCCCTGTGTGGCACAGAGTCTCAGCTGATCAAGGCCTGGGCAGTGGGGTTAAAAAGAGTGGTGTAGATGTTCAGGCCCAGGCTGGAGCCTGGGTTCTGAGACCCTCCCCCATCATGTGGTCTCAGGTTCCACCCCGAGCCCAAATGCCTACACTTCAGTTTTATAACCCCCCCAGCCCCGTGAGCCCAAGTCAGCTGACCTGGGCCAGTCACAGCTATGCCACAGGTCTTTCATCACAGTGTGAGACATATCCTTGGGCATGGGATACGGGGAACTTTATAAGAACAGCTACTTGTGAGACATAATAGAAAGATGTGCTGGAAACTGTGGGAACTCTGCACACTTGTATTGAATATCTGGCGTGGTAATCTTGGCTGGGGATGTTTCTCTCTCTTCTTTCTAGTTATATACGATTGTTTTATTCCCCTCTCTTCTTATAACAAATACACTCTTAAACGCTCAAGAATAAAACCTTGATGGAGAAAATTCCTCCTGAATCACTTTATAAAAATGTCTAAGACACCTAATCCACACCAACAGCATAGAGATGTTGGCACACTTTTGCTGCTATATACAATTATAACACTCAGTGCTGAGGAGGAAACATTTGAAATTAATCAACAAACTTTCATGCGCCATACACAGGACAGGGCCACTGGAACGCTGGTTTTAGGTCTAATGTCCATGATCAATAACAACCACTCTAACAAAACGCGTTCTTGAAATGGACACAGTACAGATAATTCACTTGGGTTCAGCAACAATCTCCAGTGTGCTGGAGTCTTCCAGTGACTCCACAACCAGTTCCTACTTAGCATCAGTTAGTGTCTAGGGCTCTGGCAATCTCAACACCCAATCTTAGTCCTTGTTAGTAGGAAACCAAGTCTGGAACAGATTCCTGTGCATTGCTACAGCCTCTCTTCACTTCATGAATATGAGATTGTGACTTTAGTGACCGGGTATAAATCACATCAAGAAGTTATACTTCTGTTCTCAGTGGTAGCTGATGACAGAACAAGGAGTAATGGTCTCAAGTTGCAGTGGGGGAGGTCTAGGTTGGATATTAGGAAAAACTTTTTCACTAGGAGGGTGGTGAAACACTGGCATGCGTTACCTAGGGAGGTGGTGGAATCTCCTTCCTTAGATATTTTTAAGGTCAGGCTTGACAAAGCCCTGGCTGGGATGATTTAGTTGGGGATTGGTCCTGCTTTGAGAAGGGGGTTGGACTAGATGACCTCCTGAGGTCCCTTCCAACCCTGAGATTCTATGATTCTATGATGATGACCTGTCCATTTGTAGACATGTTCAAGTTTTGTATATGTCTCTGAGGGCTTGTGATCTGTTCATGGTGGGAACAAGTAGCTACAGAAATCACAAATCCAGCCAAAGGCTAAGGCTTTATATTCTCTTCTGTTGCTTTATACCCTGTGATATATCACAGAGTGTGCAGGAGGGTGATGTAAGGACCTCATCCAAACCCACTGAAGTCAATAGCAAGTGTTGCATCAGCATTTTGGCTGTAAATAGAAAAACAGATGACTAAAAATGGTCAAGTAAGGAAGAGTGCTTCAAACATGAAGATCCCCTTTTGAAATCATCTGTAAAGGAAAATGATACGGGGTAAGTTCTGCCTTGTCTTGCACTAGGAAGAAGAGAGTTTGGGAGACTCTTCTCTGCTTACCTGTTGCCCAACAGTTAATTTTGCGTTGCACAGGAAGCAGGTAGAATGGTGACTTAGTGTTCTGAGAACTATGCTGGTGATCTAACTAATATGCCAGGGATGGTCATTTTCCCTAAGTGTTTGTTGACTGGCGTCTTGAGGTGTGGCCAAGACCCTAGCACCCTGAGACTCTGCTGGCACCATAAAGCAAGTGCTTGGAGTAGTGCACTCCTCTCTTTTCTGGACTGGCTGTAGAGAGGACTATCTGAAACCAAGTTAATTGATTGCATGTTTCCAAGGGAGAAATCACAAGTCTCAAGGGAGATGGAGGATGATGGGAGTGTATATAACTATGGTCTGAGTACATAATGATAGCTTTTGTGCTTATTTTAACCTTTAGTTCTCCTTGTGTTCCTTTGCAACCTCTCCATTTTCCTTACTCACTCTTGAAGGTGGCTGTATATTCAAAATATCATTGCTATCTTTTTAATTTTCATTGTGTATCATAGATAAACTTCATCACACCTTGGCGTACGTACTGTATATGCATTCATAAACACATTCTACTAAATTCTACTTAAGGGAAAAAACCTAAAGCTTTACTAAATTCCGAATCTGTCTGCTTCTGAAATACTCTACTACTCATCAATCCTAAATGAAATTGTGAATTAACAGGAATAGAAGAAATTACATTCAACAGAATACTTTTGTCTCCATTTAATTCAGCTTCTGAAATGCACCAATATTTTTCATGTGAGATTTCAAGGTTATAGTGCTCAGTACATTCTTTTATTTCCTTAGAACTGTAAACACTGATTAAATGTTTCCACCCCCCCAAAAAATCAGTGTTATCTAATATATTGTAAGATCAGCTCGGGATATTGCATTAAAACAAAGGAAAGCAAGCAAGCATATCTAAGTGATAAAGTGTTTTTCTTTGTTCTACTGCTAAAATAGAATATACACCAAGATATTTATTGTAGAGCCAATGCGATCTGACAAGTAGGTGCTGGAGTCAACTTGTTCCAGCACACTAGGTGGAACAGCGCGCTCTCTCTCTCTCTCTCTCTCTCTCATATATATATATATATATGATACAAGCTATAAAGTAGATTGAAGAAATGTAAATTGAAGAAAAATCTGGAATGTTCTGTATGTTCCACTCTAATAAACTGAATGCTGATTTCTCCCTAATTTTTAATGATAAATTAACAGTAACTAACTACTGTGTTCATAACAAATACCAGTGGGATATTTCCCATAATCTAAAATGTTATGCCATACTTGGGATTTAAATATCAGTATATTAAGAGTGAAAACACAACAACATTACCAGAGAATCAAAATGGTACATAACAACCCTTTATTTGTGTAGCTGATTTATCTAGTTAGTGCAGAGTGCAGAGGCAGCATGTGTTTTGAGTGAATTGCTGCTTTTTTCCCCCTCATGCAGCAACTGGGATAAATGAAGTCAAAGTCAAAGTCTGAATGAAGATTCCTAGGGCCACAATTAAACTAAAAGAGGGGAGGCACAGTGACAGTGGCTGCAGGCATTTTACCTGAAGCAGTCAGGAGCAGATATACTAGCTCAATCTACTATGTACATCAAGCTCTACTAGTCCTTGTTGCACATTTGGAAAAAATATAGCATGCTTCTTCCAGGGCAGCTGGTTTCTTTGTCCTCTTCCCTCTCTTGTTGCGGCTCAGCAGATTAGGGAAGAAGAATGCAGGGCATTTTAACAAGAGGAACCTGTAGGCCCACAGCATGTCACTGGCGCTGACAATTAAGAATTATGGGTTATCATGTTGGATAGGAGGAATAGACCTGTCAAACACTTGAGTTTGACTGGAGCTTTCTGACCTCAGGTCCAGTTCCTAGGCCTCTCCCCTGGGTTCTGCTGTTTTTTAGCTGTCTTACAGGGTAGGCATGACCAACAGTAGAGATTCCATCCCTTCTTCTCTTGCCAGCAATCCAGCTCTCTGTGCTCAGCACCTCCACCTTGTCCAGTGAGAGAGAGAGAGAGGAAGTTGGGGGAATGGCTGAGCAGAGGAGGAGGAGTGGGAGAAATTGGCAGGAGAACTGAGGGAGGGAGGATGGGAGTCTCAGTCACTAACCCAGCAGAATCAAGAGCAAGCTGCTCAGCCTGAATATCTGCAGAGGTGCTGCTGAAAAGAAGAGCCCTGGATATTGAGGGTGGCAAGAAGAATGCGTGGGGGCTGGAATTGATAGATTTTAGGGGAATAGTGTCGTAAGGTCTTGACCACTTAACCTGTGGTAATTAAAGGTGCCACAATATTTCTTCATCAGAATAAGGATGCATTAACCTTGACGTCCTGGCTGCACAGCAGCTTACTTAACCACTCTGTGCAAACATAAATTCTTCTTCTCCACCCCTCCCCTGCAGCCTCAGTTAGAGTAAGCTCCCTTTGTGCTGCCAGAGAGATGCGAAGAGACCTTAGTGTACATGAGAATAAGGCTCTGAGCATTCTTCGGTTTGGGTTTTGGAACTGCAGTGCAGTGTTGCTGAGCACTTCCTGTGGTTTTTCGCCTCAGTGGGCTACACTTTAGAAATGGCAAATTAACTGGAAGCATGTGGGACAGGGTGGCCAACTTCCTAATGTCTGAAAACTGGACTCCCTTGCTCCTGTCCCATCTCTTCTCCCAGACCCCCGTCCCTGTCCCAACCTCACCTCTTCCCTCAAAGCCCTGCCCCCCCACTCACTCCTCTTCTCCACGCCCCTCACCCCGCTGTCGCCCTCTGCTCTGCCCCCTTGACTCCAGCATGAGCAGCCCCAGGGGACTTGAAAACCCCAGCTCCAGCAGGTCATCTAGCAGTGCAGGTCAGAGGAGTACTGTGGCCGTACGGAAGCAGCCAGGCAGCCCTGCTGGTGCGCTAAAATGTGGCCTTCCTGCTCGGCAGCTCCCCCGCCGCCGCCTCCCTTTTCACTGCTTGCCCAGCAGCCCCCTTCCCACCCACTCAAGCCGTCCCCACCCTGGAGCTGCCTGAGAGCATGGCCAGGGGAAGCACTGGCTGGTGGGGCAGCTTGCGTTCCTTCCCTCCTGGGGAACGTTCCATGCCCACTGGAAGCCACTTACCTCACTCATCATGGGCCCCCACGCTCTGTCCTCCGCTGCAGCCCTGCAAACCATGCTCCTCAAAGGAGCTGCCCACAGCCCAAGCTGGTGCATGTGTCCTGCCGTGGGAGCTGCTGCTTCAGGGCTGGGCACCAGGCTACCACTCCCTCCTTGGCCCCCTATCTGTGGTAAGTGGACTTTTAGTGTCCAGTGAGTAGATCTGACTAGACACTGCCAGTTCCCTTTTTGACCGTACTTGCCAGTTGAAAACTGGACTCCTGGCAACCCTAAAGTGGGATGGCACAAGTGGGCTCAGGCTCCGCCCCTCCCCCCACTTACTAGCACTCTGTACCACACACGGTGTGAGCTGGTCCCTAAAGGGTACAATCTAGTCCACAGTTAGTAGCTCAGTGTGCAAAGTGCCGTAGGGTCCTTTGAGATGAGAAGCACTATATCACTGTAAAGTGATACTACTATTATTATGCACCGCCTTGTATTTAGGCATTGCAGGGGTCTTAGGCAAGTGAGAGACAATATATGCAGTGATATTTTGGCACAACAAGGCCTCTTAATGATGAATTGGCAGTTAATTCAAAAGAGCTTCAGATTTAATTTAGCTTTCTCCCCCTCTCTTTGAAGGAAATGAGAGGTGGCACAACAGGATTAGATACACATTTTAGGTTTTTTAAAAACCAGGATATTTATCTAAAAGATTGTAAAGGGTCCAAACTGATAAATACCCCATATTGTGCTTGGCTTGGACATTAATTTAGAAAATAAATATTATTTACCAGCTATTTTGTAGATGCTCCTCTGGAATCTTCTCAAGCTGCTATGGTTTTTGTAGCACTGTGTGAAAAAGCAAATTGTACTGATGCTTCTTAAAGGGTTTGTTGTATGTCTATATCTATACCTATATAGAGGCTGTCAAACAATTTTTTAACATCTCAATTAATCACGAGATTAAAAAAGTCACAATTAATTGCAATTTTAATTGCACTATTAAACAATAATAGAATACCAATTTTAATTTATTATAAATATTTTTGGATGTTTTTCTACGTTTTCAAATATACTAATTTCAATTACAATACAGAATCCAAAGTGTACAGTACTCACTTTGTACTATGCCAGTGCCATGCAAACTCCTGTTCTCACTTTCAGGAAACATTGTAAATAAGAAGTGGGCAGCATTATCTCCTGTAAATGTAAACAAATTTGTTTGTCTGAGCGATTGGCTGAACAAGAAGTAGGACTGAGTGGACGTGAAGGCTCTAAAGTTTTACATTGGTTTGTGTTTGAGTGCAGTTAGGTAAAAAAATAAAAAAAAACCCTACATTTGTAAGTTGCACTTTCACAACAGAGATTGCACTACAGTACTTGCCTGAGGTGAACTGAAAAATACTACTTCTTTTGTTTATCTTTTTACAGTGCAAATATTTGTAATACAAAAAATAATATAAAGTGAGCACTGTGCACTTCGTATTCTGAGGTTGTAATTGAAACAAACATATTTGAAACTGTAGAGAAACATCCAAAAATATTTATAATAAATGTAAATTGGTATTCTAACATTGTTTAACAGGGCAATTAAACTTGTGCTTAGGAAATAGCGAGCCTGTAGGTGTGTCCAGGCACCCTCTGAAGGCTTAATGATTCACTCTTAGTCTGCATATATATAGAATCATACTTGATTATCTTGATTACTTTATTACTTTGTTTTTTGGCTTCGGAAACTGCTGGTAGAGAGTGCAATAGCCCTGCAGTCCTTACCAGCTTCCTAACACTCAGCTGGTCTCTGCTTGGCTAGAGCTGTGTGAAATGTTTTGTTCACGCTGCAAGTGAAAGGCCATGCAAACAGTCACCTGCCTTAGAGAGTGAACCCAAAACCAGAGACAGCAAGGTACCTTGTGAATCGTTTTTGAGACTGCAAACTTCTTGCCAGAATTAGAAGTGAAATGCCTTGCTCTGCCTGGAGTAATGTGGATTTCTAGCTGTTAAGTTTAAAGGGTTCATTTCAGGTTGATTGCAAAAGATCCCCGGGTGTAAATTATGTAGCAGGTTCTCTGGAACTCTGGCGGAATGACATGAACTTCATATATTCGAAGGGGCCACCGTATTGCCGGCTGTGGTTGTATGTCCATAAAGGGTAAAATTCATCCTTGTGCAGAGGGCTGGCACCATGGCACATAGCTAGACTGTAAATGGGATTTGACTGGTGCTTGCCTTCTGCAAATAGGCAAATTACACCCAAAGAGAAATTGTTTCACTGAGCTTTGCATACCTTTTCCCAGGAGTAAAGCAACTGCATATATTGCAGCTTTTAAAATAACTTCTCACACATAAAATCACTGTCTTGGTATCATCAATTAGCCAGGGAGGAATGGACACAATATAATTTTTTGCATTTGTAATAATGTATTTTTTATCGTGTACCTCTGATTTTCTGTTCAGGGACCAGACTCGTGTAAACTTAGACCAAAGCTACTTTCCTTTCTTTGTCCAGCCAATAATTCTAGCTCTAAGGATATGTGTGCACTGCAGTCAGGAGGTGTGATTGCTGCATATGTAGACATACATGCACTAGCTTTGATCCAGGTAGTACAAGCTAGCCTTGTGTAAGGGGACTCTTGCCCCCTTACTAACAGTCAGTGGGGGTGTTTTGGTTGGCTAGCTCCCAGTACAAAAAGGGGGAAGGGTCGATGGGGAATCAGGACCCTGAGACTGACAGCCCCCAGGTACAATGGGGAGAGGCCAATGCTCCAGGTCAGCCTGAATGACAGGGCAAGCAGGCTAATCAGGGAGTCAGGAGGCCAGGGAGGTCCCGTCCTCTGTATGAGCTGGATTTGCCTGGGTCAAACAGAGTGGGGCCGAGCTAAGGAGAAAGCAGGGGCCCAAGTTAAGCTGGGGAGCAGAGCTGTGCCAGATTGAGAGGGACCAGAAAGCAGCCCAGAGAGCGCAGACCCTGTCCTGGGAGCAGAGCTGCAGCCCCAAAACCAGAGGCACAGCCCAGAGAGAGCAGACTTGCCCTGGGAGCAGAGTTGCAGCAACCAGAGCCAGAGGGGCCAGAAAAGCAGCCCAGGAAGCAGGTCAGTGCTGGGAGCAGAGTCACAGAAGCAGCCTGCAGAGCAGACCTGTCCTGGGAGCAGAGCTGTAGCAGCCAGAGGCAGAGGGGCCAGAGAAGCAGCCCAGGGAGCAGAAGGCAGAGCAGCAGCAGTGCAGAGACAGAGTGGTGCATCTGGGGCTGGAGCAGTCTGTGGTGAGCAGCTGGGGAGAGCGAAGGGGACCCTGGGCAGCGGTCCTGGCACAGGGAGACGCCTCAGCCAAAGGGCTCTGCAGGCCAGGCTTGGATCGTAACCCCGACAGGGCGGGGGCACCACTGGGAAGAAGGGTCCTACCACTTAGAGCCTGAGAGCGTGTGGCCACCACCAGAGCAAGTGTTCAACCCACAGCATCCCTGCAGCACAGCCAGGGCCGGAGAAGGTCGGCCTGGGACTTACAAGGAACAGACTGTGACCTGCCCTGACATTTCAGAGACGCTGTTTGTGATGTTCCCTGCCACAGAACGGGGTGATGTGTTTCTTTTAACCTTTCCCATTTTTCCTTATTCTTTTTAAAATTAATTGTTGATTAAATAACTTGCATTTGCTTTAATTTGTATGTAATGGTCAGTGGGTCAGAGAAGTGCCCAGTGCAGAGAGAGTACCCTGGAGTGGGGACACCCTAGCCCCTGTCCTAGGTGACCACAGCAGGGTTGGGGGTCAAGCCCCCAGGAATCCTGGGCCCAGCCTTGTTGGGGTTACGAGGACTCTGCCACACAGGAGAGTGGAAGGGGAGTCCTCAAGGGAAGGGAGGCCACAGGGTAAAGGAAGTGGGAGCAAGGACTCAGATCCTTTCGCTAGCCCACTTCGCTGGGGTAGTGCAGAAGCCAGGAAAGTTCTGCGCAAGAGCGGGACTATTCCCCTGCTTACACTTGCTCACCCAGGACCCTCGAGACATACGTGAGCAGCCAACCCATGCTGCCTCAGCTTTGCTGAGATTATTACTCAAGCTCTCTTTGATCTTGCTCAGATATCATGAGCTGCAGTTCCACCTTCTGACTGCAGTGTAGACATATCCTAAGTGTCTTATAAGTATATTTTGCAGGCCCACATTCCCTGTTTCTTAGACCAAGATAAATATTTGTTTCATAGCAACTGCAAAACGAAAATGAAGATGGTCAGCAGTAGCAGTGCCAGAGCAGAAAAAGCCAGTGAAGCAACAGGCAGGAATCACAGAATTTCAGGGTTGGAAGGGACCTCAGGAGGTCATCTAGTCCAACCCCCTGCTCAAAGCAGGACCAATCCCAAACTAAATCATCCCAGCCAGGGCTTTGTCAAGCCTGACCTTAAAAACCTCAAAGGAAGGAGATTCCACCACCTCCCTAGGTAACCAAGTCCAGTGCTTCACCACCCTCCTTGTGAAAAAGTTTTTCCTAATATCCGACCTAAACCTCCTCCACAGCAACTTGAGACCATACTCCAGAGAAGGCAGCTTTTTCAAGGGGCAGCTTTTTCAAGGGGCAGCTTACAGAGAGGCAGCTTTTTCAAGGGGCTGTAGTTGGGCTTTGGGTGATGGCAGTGCTGGGGCCAGGGAGCCATAACTTGATCATGATCAAAGTAGATCATTTAGTTTTACCTCAAAATGTCAGGTGCATTAAAATCTAAGACGAAGTAGAAATCCCTGCAGGTGCTCTGCCATTGGAGCAGAGCTGGGTGAGAAATCGTTTTCCAATCCTGGGAATTTCTGCAAGAGTTCCACATTTTTTCCTTTCTCAAATCAAGAGGCAAATTTGAAATCTCAAAAATATTTGTAAACTGACAAACCAAAACCTTGTTTGTTTTGGGTTAATTGAAACATTTTATTTTTCTTTTGATCTTTTTTCATTTTTTCACTCTAATGAGCTGATGTTTTGAAACAATGTCATTTTGAAACTGAAAACCAGAATTTTTTGTTTTGACATTGCCAAAATGAAACATTTTAATAATTTTACATTTTTTTCGTGGCCTTTTTTGAGTAAGGAAATTTGTTGAACATGCCCCTGTTTTGTGATAAGTTTTGATTGAGACAAAAATGGCATTTTTTGACAAAAACGAGATTGGTCAAAAGTTCCCAACCAGCTTTACATTGGAGATGTGGCATTAGCCAAATGGTAGTGAACTAATGCCAACTTTCATCTGCTGCAACTTGGCATTGAATAACATGCAATATGCGTGAGATGAATCATCACAAATTAGTCCTAACGAAACAAATTTAGTTGCAAACCGAGAAATCTTTGGACAGCTCTAGTTTTTGCTGTTGCCTCTAGGGAAATTTGTTTTTCCTGTCTGTACAGTGTCTTTCCCACATGTCTTATGTTGATGACACGTTCAGGAGCGTGGGCACATGAGGCTGCAGACTCCCTGGAGCGTTGTAGTTTAATGCCGTATCTTACTTTTGCTTTGGGTGATGCTGCTCTTCTCGTTCCTTACTCATACTTTAATCCATGATTGCCACAGCACTGGATTATGAACATCGATACGTATTCTGTAAGGCCAACATTTGCAAACTTGGGTATCTGAAGTTAGGCACTGAAATTTTTATTTAGAGTCCTAAATAAGTGGCCTGATTTCTCTGAGGTGCAAAGCACCCACAGTTCCCATTGACATCAGTATAGGCTGTGAGCACAGCATGTCTGAAAATCAGGTCATTTACTTAGGCATCTGCTGGATGCAGGTGCCTAACTAAGAGTGAAATCCTGGCTCCACTGAAATCAATGACAAAACTCCCATTGACTTGAACAGGGTAAGAATTTCACACAATGACTTTGTCTCCTCCTGTGTAAAAGACCACCTGTAGCTCCCCTGTCGTAGGGGCTTTGAGACTCACAGTTCCTTCACCAGTTCCCCCTTGCTCCAGAGAGGAACTAATCTGCTACTGGCTTTTAACAGTAGCAGATTGCTTCCTACTCTGTGCCAGCTTAGGTGTAGCTGGGTGGGAGCCAAAACTTCATCCATTCTCTGCTCACATCTGTCCAGTCCCCTCTTGCCTGTGTGTGTCAGGGGGATGGAGGAATGAGCCCGTGGAGCCTGTTCTCCCCAGCAATGCACAAAGATCATACGGGGAGAAAGGCACTGCCTTACTCCTTGCTAAGCTGCATAGAGAAAGTTTGTGACATATTTTTCCTTTTTAGGCATCAAGTTTGAAAAACTGATCCTTGTTTTCTGTAGACATCCACTAACCTGGCTGGTTCTCCCTGGTTGCCATCACCTTAAACAGAGAAAATCCTTTCCCCCTGCTTTACTCATACCTTTCAGCATGTTTCAAATATCAGTGATCAGCACCATCAGACCAAGAGTTTGAGAGGAATATACTCTGCTAATATGAATTCTCTATATAGTCTGCATTAAAGGAGATGCATATTGGGTGGGGGAGGGGAAAAAGGGACAATCATCCTTAAAATAACTTTTCCAGTTAATTATTCCCCCTTTCTACCCCCAACCACCTGAAAACTTAAAAAATTCCTTGCAGACCTTAAAATTCTGAAGTCCCTGATTATATTTCATGCCTGTAATTTTCAGCTGCAGATGGTTTATGGCAGGTTTGACTTTACCTCAGAGGAACAAAACACTTATTGTACAAAGAACAGGAGTACTTGTTAGTCTGTACCCACAAAAAGAACAGGAGTACTTGTGGCACCTTAGAGACAAACAAATTTATTTGAGCATAAGCTTTTGTGGGCTACAGCTCACTTCATAGGATACATGCAGTGGAAAATACAGTAGGACGATTTTATATACACAGAGAACATGAAACAATGGGTGTTACCATACACACTGTAACGAGAGTGATCAGTTAAGGTGAGCTATTTCCAGCAGGAGAGAAAAAAAAACTTTTTGTAGTGGTAATCAAGATGGGCCATTTCCAGCAGTTGACAAGAACATGTGAGGAACAGTAGGGGGGAAAATAAACATGGGGAAATAGTTTTACTTTGTGTAATAACACATCCACTCCCAGTCTTTATTCAAGTCTAATTTAATGGTGTCCAGTTTGCAAATTAATTCCAATTCAGCAGTATCTCGTTGGAGTCTGTTTTTGAAGCTTTTTGATTGTAATATTGTGACTTTTAGATCTGTAATCGAGTGACCAGAAAGATTGAAGGATTCTCCGACTGGTTTTTGAATGTTGTAATTCTTGACATCTGATTTGTGTCCATTTACTCTTTTATGTAGAGACTGTCCGGTTTGACCAATGTACATGGCAGAGGGGCATTGCTGGCATATGATGGCATATGTCACATTGGTAGATGTGCAGGTGAACGAGCCTCTGATAGTGTGGGTGATATGATTTGGCCCTATGATGGTGTCCCCTGAATAGATGTGTGGACACAGTTGGCAATGGGCTTTGTTGCAAGGATAGGTTCCTGGGTTAGTGGTTGTGTTGTGTGGTGTGTTGTCGCTGGTGAGTATTTGCTTCAGGTTGGGGGGCTGTTAGTAAGCAAGGACTGGCCTGTCTCCCAAGATCTGTGAGAGTGATGGGTCGTCCTTCAGGATAGGTTGTAGATCCTTGATGATGCATTGGAGAGGTTTTAGTTGGGGGCTGAAGGTGATGGCTAATGGCGTTCTGTTAGTTTCTTTGTTAGGCCTGTCCTATAGTAGGTACTCTTCTGGTTCTTCTGGGTACTCTTCTGGTTCTGTCAATCTGTTTCTTCACTTCAGCAGGTGGGTATTGTAGTTGTAAGAATGCTTGATAGAGATCTTGTAGGTGTTTGTCTCTGTCTGAGGGGTTGGAGCAAATGCGGTTGTATTGTAGAGCTTGGTTGTAGACAATGGATCGTGTGTTGTGGTCTGGATGAAAGCTGGAGGCATGTAGGTAGAAATAGCTGTCAGTAGGTTTCCGGTATAGGGTGGTGTTTATTTGACCATTGCTAATTAGCACTGTAGTGTCCAGGAAGTGGATAATCAAGATGGCCCATTTAGACAGTTGACAAGAACCTCTCTGGCCACTCAGTAAAAGATTTAAGGTGGCAATTTTGCAACAGAAAAGGTTCAGAAACAGACTCCAACGAGAAACTGCTGAGCTTGAATTAATATGCAAACTAGATACCATTAACTTGGGTTCGAATAGAGACTGGGAGTGGCTGGGTCATTACACGTATTGAATCTATTTCCCTAAGTTAAGTATCCTCACATCTTCTTGTCAACTGTCTAAATGAGCCATCTTGATTATCACTGCAAAAGTTTTTTTCTCCTGCTGATAATAGCTCATCTTAACTAATTAGCCTCACGAAAGCTTATGCTCAAATAAATTGGTTAGTCTCTAAGGTGCCACAAGTACTCCTTTTCTTTTTGCGGATACAGACTAACATGACTGCTACTCCGAAACAGTTTGTATGGCAACTTCCAACTTATCTGTATGTGTATATATATATATCTTCTTACTATATGTTCCATTCTATGCATCCGATGAAGTGGGCTGTAGCCCACGAAAGCTTATGCTCTAATACATTTGTTAGTCTCTAAGGTGCCACAAGTACTCCTGTTCTTTTTGCGGATACAGACTAACATGGCTGCTACTCTGAAACTTACTGTACAGTCTTCCTCAGGCAAATTATCCCAGCGACTGCCTGAAAACAATAGCCTCTGTCTCTGAAAGGATTTTGTTCAAACTTTCTAAAAGAATTCACCTTCAGGATAGAGAGCAACTATGGAAAAATGAAGCCCCAAAGGTCAACGTTTTGCAATGTTTGAGCATGTGAAAACAGAGGGTTATAATGGAAACTATTTTGCAACTATAGTGATAATAGGTGTGGCCAGGAACTACTATCACATCTTCTTCTGAAGAAAAGCACTGTCTCTTAGTGTTTGCAGTGTTTTTTTAGCCCTGTGGGTCCCAGGATATTAGAGAGACAAGGTGGGCTAGGTAGTGTCTTTTATTGGACCAACTTAATTAGAAGGAAGAATTTTTTTAGCCCTTCTCAACTCTGAATTTAGCAGGATAAAGATTATAGATTATTATTTCTATAGATTATTTCTTAAGCTTGAGTAATTTTAGCTACATCTGTAAATAAATGTATTCTGTGACCTTCCAAGGGCATTTCTTAACTTTTTCCATGGTAGAAATAAAAAGATCTCTCTGAGATAGATAATCATTGTACCAGATTTGAGGTACAGGATATGTGCAGTCTTCTCTTTATTACCATCACTTCTTGGACTTTTAATAAAATTTCATAGGCATTGTCAACCTCAGTAGTTTTCTCAAGGCTCAGTTCTGAAACCTTTCTTAGTAACACATTTGCAAAAACACAGATTTCATTTCCTTTGATTACAGTCAGATGGTGAAGAATTCTCAAATGTTTATTCAAGATGCTGTTTTCCAGGAATACACATTTGGAATGCAATGAGGCACTGGTTTGGTTTGGGTTTTTTTAGTTCTATTTACAGAGAATCAATCTTATCTCTGGGCATTTGAAACTGATTGTACTAATTCCATGGTTTGATGCTCAGATCCCCATAGGCCTGACACAACTCTATTGAATTCAGTGGGAGAATTTCCACTGGTTTCAGTGGATGTTGGGTCAGGTCCCATATTGCTGGTCCATGGAAACCATTTTCTAATTAAATTAATCCATTGTTTGCACTAATTTTCCAAAGCAGGGCTCCTTTGAACATCCTTGGATTGCAAAAGTGATAAAGGTATTTCTCAGTGTTTAGGATCATCAATCTGAAGCGATTTCCTTGTTTGAGAGGTAGATATCATGACCTCGTAGGGAATAAACCTCAATAGAGGTTTTTCATTTTCAGCCCCATTGCACAAAGCATTTGTGTAGTATAGACACAGCCTGAGAGACCTGGATGAATCATTTGGATCCTTCTGTTCCTGATCTAAGAGGAAGGAAAGAAGGGGTGTACGTGAAGCCTCTGTGTAGGTTAGTATGTTACAAGCAGGTGGGCAATCTGTTCCCCTGAAGGGATATTGTGTGTGTAATCAGCGAAAGCTCACTTTGTCCTCCCAGGTCAAAATACAGAAGATGGACCAGTCAGCCACTAACCAGAAGCGTCTTGAGAAAGGGACATGTTTGAGTTTCAGGCAAGTGAGGTGAATTTTGGCTGCTTTGAAGCTGCATGAACATATCAGGCCGAAAAAAATACTTTCTTGAATCTGAGCCTTTTAAAATTTCCAATTTGGGGCTTGAAGGCTGTTTGTATTTGAATTCCTGCATGTAAATCTAGCCCTTCAGTCTTGGTTCTGGGCCACAATCAAAACTAGAAGGGTTTAATTTAACTTATTTAATTAAACTGAAGCCACAAATTCATAGGAACAGCTGTCATCATGAGATTACAGCCATCCTGCGAAATGTTTTGAGAGTCCTGACATCATGAGCTGAAATATATGAATATTTCTGTCATTTGGGACCAAACTTCAGGATGTAGAAACCTAACTTTCAATGTCCATTTTTGAAAAGCTTGTCCTAAATCCAGTTTTTAAACTGGGTTTACAATGGAAGTTTTCACGTAACTAACAAGATATCACTTCTGTTGCTGCTCTGATAACACGACCAATCAGGTGGAAAAACAAACAAATTCCTTACCATGCACTGATAAGAACCATCTCAGCAATAGCTCACTTGGTAAAATAAAATTAGTTGATAAAAAGGAAAGAATTTTCAAAGGCATTAGTTGGTGGGAGTAACTCTCCTCCTACTAAGGTCAATGGAAAATTTACAGTCTACTTCAATAGGAGCAGTTAAGCCAGTGGTGGATGCTTTTGATAATCCCACCGAAATCTTTCAGTGTGTGAAGCTCTTCAAGTGGAAAAGAAGCCCATTCCAATTATGTACTCTTACAGGCATATCATTGCCAACTGCCAACCAACACCTGAGTCTCCCATCCCCATTCACCCTAAGAGACAGGCGAAGGAGGGCTTGTTTACATACACAAAGTGTATCGCTTTAACTATACCATGGTACAATCCCCCTAGTGTGGACTTCTGTGACATCTTCAAAGAGATGACAAAAGCAAGATGAAGACACAGAAGTGGAGAGCAGTGACGACCATGATGATACCTAAATGGGAGGGAGTGACACTGAAGAGGATGTCTTCTTGTTCAATACCTGATCCTGTACTATTGAATTCCATGACAGCTTTACCACTGATTTCAGTGGAGCAGAAGTGGGGCCTCATTTCCTTTCATGGTCACATTGCTCACAACTGCCCTAGAAACAGCGCATTCAGTTGAAACATATATCCCCGCTACCTCTTCATCTAACTTTATCAACAATTCAGTCATTAAGAAACAGATTTGCCAGTTTGATTCAAAATTAGATATAGTTACAAATAAAATCTCTAATCTCAGGAAAAGTATGCAAACAATACAAGGTTATTTAAAAATAATGAAAGAAAATATACTAAGGAGAGAGTACACAGTTGTCAATGGGGTTTTTTAAAAAGGGTAACTGACTTTTGTAGTGGAAAAAGCAGTTCTGACAAATTTCTACTGATCTTTTGTAATCAAGCTTTATAGTTTGGAAAGCGATACATGAGTATTTGCAGGATAGAATGTCAGTAGGGATCTGAGTTTGTAGACTTTTCTAATTAGCCCAGGAATCTAAAAAGAAGTTTCAAGTTAGCATCTTTGTTTTTGTTTTTTTAATTAAAATATCATTTATAGAGTGCAGTGTGTATTTTCTTACCATTTTTTAAATGGGAATGGAAATTGGCTTTTTTATGTAGATTTTACATATTAAATAATCAGATGTCATTTAATTAGAGTGATTGATAAAACTGCATTTTGAGCTTAGTTCTTTGTGTGTGTGAAAAGTTGTTATGCTGAAAGGAATAGTTTTGGTTGTATTGGCTATACATAGCTAGGATTTTTCCTCTAAGGTGCTCAGTAGTATCCCAAGAACTGTCCTCTTCAGCACAAGCAACTTTCAGGAGAGTGAACCATACTGTGAGGTTAGCCTGACCAACTGGTCTCTGCCTACTTAGGTGGGTGTCTTAGGCAATATGTGCCGGCTAAGTCAATGGTTTCAGTCTACCAGCTCACCAAAAATAGCTCCAGCATTTCCAAAAGAACATGTTGTCCCTTGGAAACAATGCCTTCCGCTGCTCCAAGCTTTTGAGATGCACCATAAATTTGTTTTTTCTTCTCCCCAAATTCTTCAATAATAATTAGATGTGGACCTCACGCAAACTCGTTGATTCAAATACCTTTGCAGGACATTTTGATCAGGATCCGAGCAGTGCATAGTTGCTCCTATTTCTGTAATGAGCTGGGCCAAAATCTTAGATCTAAATTCCCCCAAACTTTGGGAGAGTTTTGAATCCAGATTCAAATATAATTTCAGGTCTGAACTTCATGGCTCAAGCACATCTATCCTCTTTAGGTGGAAGTAGCCTCTTTCTTCCATTGCTTAACCTACCCAGTGACCCTGAAACTTCTAATTAATGCATGTAATTAAAGATTTAAGAATTTTTTTATTTGTTAGGAAATAGAACTTAGAGATGCATTTTGGTCAAGATGTGTTTCTGCACTTGTTTATGATCATAAATTGTAACACAACTTTTGCTAATTCCTATATATATTTACCTAGAAAAAATTGTGCAATGAAATGTGTATCTTTATTTTTATTTCAGAGAGACAGTAAAACATTTTTCTGACATATTTGTGATAGGGAAAAGCTAAAATTCAAATGTTCATTATGACTTTTATTCCCCCTTTGGGATGCATGCAGACACATGTTGAACTGAACCTTGACTAAAACTTTTTTGCAAGTCTGAATCATTTTCTGCCTGGAATTTTTGTTTTCTTCTGTCTCTTCCCTACTTGACTCTCTCCAAAAACAGTGTAAGAGTTGGAAATACCACGAGAAAGTAAATTATTATCATTAGATTTCCTGCCCAAATTTATAGATCCAAAAACTACAGATAAACAACTGAACTTCTGGGATGTTATACTCTTCCCTATCATTGTTCTAAATGTGAGCCATAGCACTGGGGTACAGTAAAAGACATTACATGCAGTGTAAGTGCTTTAAGACAGGGATCTTGTATTGACAATTCTCTGTAAAGGGTCTTGCATGCTATGGGCACTGTGTATAATAAATTACGCAGAAAAAGCTACATTAAGAGAAAGGCATTTGAGTTGCAAAGTCAAGCATGCAAAAGTTGGGAAATGTCAGATTTATATTTACCTGTGGACCCTTAATTCTACCACTTTGTGCACTGAATGAGGCAGGCATCCTGTGGGAGAAATAGTAGTAGCTCATGTAATTAAAGACTGTATCATAGCACATATGTACAAAGGGTCTGAATAAATATTCACAGGCAACTGTACAACAGGCATTTCCTAATTTTCAAGTGCTTAACTTTGCAACCTTAACATAACTTTTTGCAAGTAATTTTCTAGGTTTTTCTAAGAAGGGAAAAGGTAGATATATATCATCATGCATCATTAACAGGGTGTGAACTCTGAACCTTCAGCACTGCAGTACAGACTACTGCACTTGAGATACAAGGCTAACTGCATCAGTTAACAGCAGGAGAAGGCTCTTACCTCAGAGGAAATCTGTTGCTGGTGCATGTTCTGGGTCTAAGGTGTGATTGGTGGGAGAGCTCAGCCACCTCTTTCTCTCTCCTCACTGTCTGGGAGTTGGAGGAATTGCTGCCCCATTTGATATCCACAGAGGGAGGCTAGGATGCTGAAACCATGTGCAAGGGCTGATGAGAGCCCAGTCTGCCTCTCTTTCCACCCCACCCACCATTATACTGGCTTTGGCAGCTACCAGGCTTTCCCAGTGCAGCGTGTGCTGCATTAGTGGCACTGTGGGCCTGACACTTTAGTATATTCACATTGTTATTATGTTAGCAAGCTGCCACCATTTTCCTGAGGAACACAAGTCAGAGCCGGGAAATAGCAATTTTAATCATTCATAGCTCAGCTAACCCTGAATGGAATTTCTCTAGCTCAAGGGTTTTATCCCTGCCCAGTTCCAAAGGCCTGCTGCAAACAAAGGTAAAGTTACAGCATCTCAAAAAAAAGGTCACTGGACTCTTTTTATAATGCAAGGCACTAGACAACCTAAATACAGGGGTAGCTACCAGCTCCGTCTCTCATAATAATTAATAAAGGGACACTCCGTGCCACATGTCTAAGAATTGGGGGAGGAGTGTATGTGTGAGTGGTGTGAAGTTTGTTTGTCTTCGACAAAGAGATAAAATCACATCTTACTTATGTCCTTCTAAATTTAAAACAGCTGTTGCCTGCTGGAACTGCCTAAATGCCTACATACTTAACCACATGAAGGCAGAATTCCAGGCCTCTAGTTTCCTATGGTTGCATATCGATGACATGATTGTTTGTTTACCAACGCCACTGTGGAAAAAAGAGCTTTCGTTTCTGTTAGTGTGTTTTCTTTGAAGTGAGATGGTTGTGATTTTGTTAGTAAAAACCCATACTTAAAACACCTCTTGCACCTCAACACTAAAGGGGGCAAGATCAATCTAGCATCAAGTGCTCCCTCAGAAGTCTCTATGGTTGCTTGTCTCTATGATCTGTTGCATTGGACTGGCTTGCTGTGACATAATTCCGTGAAGCCATGCATCTGGGAGGATGTATGTCAGAGAACAATATCCCAGAGCCAGCAGATCAGTGTTTCCAGTGCTGTAATGTCTTCCCTTGCATTTCTGCTTTTGGGATTTACTTCTGGGAATCCCATCAAACAAGAAAGTAGCACCTAAGGCACTTCAGAAGGGTTATGTATGGCAAAACACCTACACCACTCACTCTTCACATTCAGAAGCATCCAAATTTTCCCCAAATCAAATCTCTACCACCTTGCTTTATTTTCTGCATCTGGTAAATAACAGAAGAAATGGCCCACAGGAAAGCTCAGAATAAGTCATCAAAAAGAAATATTGTTGTGGCTAACCAGCTTGGAAACATTAGTGTTCAGGGATTTCAGCTATGACCATGATTGTTATGGTTCAGTGTGCTAAAATAGTCCTGGTATAAATTCATTTCAGATGGGTTTCAGTCTCCTTTTTGCCAGAAGGAAGGGGATCATCAATAATGTTGACTTTTTTTTTTTTTTGGGTCTCTTCTTTTTTTTTTTTTTTTTTTTCACATGTGCAAAGCTTATTTGTTTCGGCAAGAAGGCCTTTGAGGGACTTTGCTCAGTGTGGCTAAAGTTTCTTCAAAGATTAACTGACATTCTTTAAAAGTACATCAGTTTCCTTTTAAGCAGGTATTTGCTTACCACGTAACTGGGTTGTTGAGTGCTATTGTAGTTATAAAGTTTGCTGGGCTCAACTCTAGATTTCCTTAAGACATACTGCTGACATCACCGAATCTCCTCTCAGATTCCTTTCCCTCTCTCTCCGGTTTCCTCCTTCAGGTAATTCCAACTCAGACTCTTACCAACTTGTTTTTGACTGACAGTGAATTAAGGAAGACTTTTTAGGGGAATAGAGGAGGAGTGTTTAAAACATACATATGTGCTGTACCTAAAGGAGACTCATTCTTTTATAAAGAGTTGTTTGACCTGTCATGACAATAACATCTAGTAAGGAATCTGAACATTGATCTTTCACAGGTAAGAAGAAGTCATCGGTTTAAAAAAAAAAATGCATATGTGCTTAAGAGAGGTTTGAAAACGTTGTGTTTCAAGTAAAGCTTAATGAGTCCATTCTTGTCCTATTTTAACTATTTTAATAATGTATTGTTCCAGAAACTATCTGCAAGAGAAAATCTGCTTATTAGATCATGTCTGCATGTGAAAAATAGAACTACAAAGCAGTTTAGTGATGGTGCAGCAAAAGCTGTTATGTTTTATTCTTCCTATTGATACAATATTCCAAACATTATGTTTAAAGTGGGGGGTAGTATTTTGGTCTCTTAGGGGATAATACAAGAGTTATCTTTGGAAGACTTTTCCTGTTATGGTGTTTTGCTGAAGACATTTTTAATGATTTTTGTTCTGTTAAAAATCTGCTTTTGTTAATTTTCAGTCAGTTATTTCTCCTTTTCCAGTGGGGAAATCAGTTTTTGTTTCCACAGTGGGAAACTAGACCGAAACATTTAAAAACCTTTGGTGCATATCTGAATAAGGGTTTGTAAGTGTTCTGTGGTAGGTATAGGAATGTAAACAATTCTGACTTGGAGAGCACGATGCACTTTCCCCCAGCTCCTGGATGGTGTCTTTATATTTCTTCCTTAAGTGTATAACGAGTATGACTTACTGTCAACAATCAGAATCTCCCATCTGAGTTGCAAATTCCCCATTACTTCTGTTTAGCTTAGTTGTACCTTCCCACTATTATTTTTCCTGTAGAATTTCTGCTTTGAACATATTTGTAGTTAAATTATTTTTCCCATGTCATGTAGGGTGTGAAAATGCAACAAAACTAGCTTTTCTACATGAACAATGGAGAGTTATATGATCTTTATAACTAACATTGTTTCTCCACTTCACTTTGCTTATATGTATAGGCATTTCTAGAGGCCTCTTCATCTTAGTGTCCGAGTGCCCACCTTAAACCTCAACTTTTTTTGTTTTTTAATTCTGATTTGATATCATCACTCACAATTTCTTCTTTCAAAGCAGGGAGGCAGCAGGGGCATTTTCAAAACAGAGAGCTGCTACAGAAACGGCTTTATTTTTCTCTGTTGTAAAATGTTGCTCTGGGCTCTCTGCACTCTCTGGTAACCAGCTTATGTGGGGAAGAAAGGCTCAAAACATGACTTAGTGCAGTTGGTCGTACATTACAAACTGGCATCACTTTTGCAAACTGGAGCATTGAGGAGACCAAAACTTCCAAAAGAATTCCATGTGGGTAAATTAGGCATGGACTAGAGACAAAAAATGCAACAGATGACTTGGGCTTCACTCTTTTAACATTTCAGTCCCGTTACTTTTGATAGCCTTTCAAGTAAAAACAAATAGTGCTTTTTACCTCCGTTGCTCATGCAAAGGAGAAAAACAACCACGTCATCCGCTCGCAATACTGATTGGAGCTGAAATTCGGGTTTGCACAGATTTTACAAAAAGTGCTCTGACCCCTGTTTTTTTTCCTGACACATACAAGTAGCAGAGACCAGCTGTATTTTTTGGGTACAGGTAGAGACCAAAAAACTAAACTTAATCGTTTTGCACACTGAACCTCAGGACATTTTGAAATAAACTTGGATTCTTTTAGCTTGTGGAAAAACTGGAGTGAATTGTGGGTTGATGGGTTTGTATTTATTTTGTCGGGAGGTCGCGGTCAGGCAATCTTTATCTTATTGCCTGTAAAAATATACATGTAATTAGGGAAAACGTTGACTGGACCCTCAAACAGTTAAATTCAAAATCTCTAATCTGAGTTGAATCCATTAAATGTCAAGTATTTGAAAGCTGCCTTCCTGCTGTGATGTCCCTAACTCACTGGCGTGAAAGAGCATTCATGAGTTACTTGAATGAGTTACTACAGACTCCAGGATCACCTCAGAACTCTGTATATCTGTGCTACTAATATGTTAAAAGGCTTGGAGCTAAGACAAGAGTGTGCACTATCGGAGTAAATGGCACAGTTGAAAAAGACAGCACTCTTATAACTGTTGCATATGAGTTTAAAGTGAAAGGCCAAATGATTCTCTCGGTATCTAGACATGCATAGGATTCAATGCAACGCATACCAGCCCAAACCAGCTGATAAATTCTTCATATGGGAGGGGGAAGGAATATCAGCAGCATTGTTCCTTGCCCAGGAACATGTGAAAGTCCATTGCATGGACAGCACATATTTTGAGGCTCACTAAGTTGGAAGACATAGCCAGGTGGAAAGGGAGCAAAACTAGAAAGGGTGGCTCTGTGTATCATAATTCCCCTAGTGGCCAATGGAAACTCTTGTGCAATTGCAGGGTCAGAGTTAGTTTCTGAAAAACTCAGCTCCGCTCATATTTGCCCACTTCAGGGAGTGTAGTTATGGTCCAGGGTGAAATCCTGACTCCAGGAAATCAGTGGCAAAACTCCCACTGATTTCAGTGAGACCATGATTACACCTCAGGTATAGAGTGGAGCAATGCTGGGGCCAAGGAATACCATGAAGGGGCAGGTGCTCCATTCAGACTTACTGAGTTCTGCAAGATGATCACCTGAGATGTTCCAGGGTCCACTAGGCTGAGTGATGAGGTAAAGCCCATCCTCCCACCTGCGTGAAACTATGGAAATTCTGTGATTGTAAAGTCACCAAGCCCTGGTTTACACTACGGGGTTAGGTTGAATTTAGCCGTGTTAGGTCGATTTTAAAATGAATGTGTCTACACAGCCAACCCCGTTCCATCAACCTAAAGGGCTCTTAAAATCGACTTCTATACTCGTCCCCAGCGAGGGGAGGAGCACTAAAATAGACCTTGCTGGGTCTAATTTGGGGTAATGCAGACCCAATTCGTTGGTATTGGTCTCCGGGAGCTATCGCAGAGTGCTCCAGTGTGACCACTCTGGACAACACTTTCAACTCTGATGCACTAGCCAGGTACACAGGAAAAGCCCCAGGAAATTTTGAATTTCATTTCCTGTTTGGTCAGCGAGATGAGCTCAGCAGCACAGGTGACCATGCAGTCACCCCAGAATCGCAAATGAGCTCCAGAATGGACCAAAAGGGAAACACTGGATCTGATTGCTGTATGGGGAGAAGAATCTGTGCAGGCCAAACTCCAGTCAAAAAGAAGAAATACTAATATATATGCCAAAATCGCACAGGGCATGGTGGAGAGAGGCTACAACAGGGACACACAGCAGTGTCGCATGAAAGTTAAGGAGCTCAGGCAAGCCTTCCAAAAGACGAAGGAGGCAAATGGTCGCTCCAGGTCAGAGCCCCATACATGCCACTTCTATGATCAGCTGCATGGCATTCTAGGGGGGACCCTACCACTACCCCACCACTGTTTGTGGACACCTGCAAGGGGGGAGGTCTCACGCAACACGCAGGAGGATTTTGTGGATGAGGATGAGGAGCAAGAGGAGGAGAACGTGCAGCAGGCAAGTGGTGAATCCGTTCTCCCCGGCAGCCAGGACCTTTTCATCACCCTGGAGCCAATACCCTCCCAAGGCGGGATCCCCGACCCTGAAGCTGGAGAAGGCAGCTCTGGTGAGTGCACATTTGTAACTACAGTACAGGGTTTAAAAGCAATAGTGTTTAATGTTTGATTTGCCCTAAAGACTTGGGATGCATTCGCGGCCAGTACAGCTATTGGAAAAGTCTGTTAACGTGTCTGGGAATGGAGCGGGAATCTTCCAGGGACATCTCCATGAAGCTCTCCTGGAGGTACTCTGAAAGCCTTTGCAGAAGGTTTCTGGGGAGGGCTGCCTTATTTCGTCCTCCATGGTAGGACACTTTACCATGCCAAGCCAGTTGCAAGTAGTCTGGAATCATTGCAGCACAAAGCATGGCAGCGAATGGTCCTGGGTTTTGGTTGCATTCAAGCAACATTCGGTCTTTATCTTTTTGTGTCAGCTTCAGGAGAGTGATATCATTCATGATCACCTGGTTGAAATAGGGGAATTTTTGTAAGGGAACAGTAAAAGGACCCCGTTCATGCTGGGTTTTTTGCGCTTGGCTAAAAGGGATCATCCCGGAGAATAGCCACATGATGGCAGGAAGGATGCACTGCACATCCACTCCAAAACTGCAGCCCCTCCTTTTAAACGGCAAATCCAGCCAGTATTGCTTGCTATGGGAAAGGAGGGTGCTGCAGTTTGAAACCATTCCCGCATGTTATGAAGGTGTAAGAAGCCAACCCTGCGTACCCTTTGGCTTACCATGGCTGCCTGGAAACCGAATTCTGTTGCCCAGCTGTGTGTGATGTGTCACCATACCGGCAGGTGCTCAATATAAAAGGGAAAATGCGACCTTGTACCTAAAGCACATGTGCTGTCTGCTGTAAATTGCATGATTCGCTGTGAAAGAGTCTCCCTTTTGTACTCGAAATGTATCATCTTACATTTTACTCTCCCTTTTTATCTCCACCCAGGTGCAAATGTTTCTATGCTCCCCCATCATCTCCGTCCCTGAGGTTATCACCGATTAGAAGGCGAAAAAAACGCACTCGCAATGACATATTTTCTGAGCTCATGCAGTCCACCCACACTGATAGGGTGCAGCTGAATGTATGGAGGCATTCAGTGGCAGAGGCCGTAAAAGCATTAAGTCAGTGCAAAGAGCAGAGGCAGGAGGCGATGGTGAGGCTAATGGGGGGGGGAGCAAATGGGATATGATGAAGCATCTGTTGGAGCTGCAGGAAAGCCAACAAGAGCACAGACCCCCACTGCATCCATTGTATAACCACCTGCCCTCCTCCCCAAGTTCCATATCCTCCTCACCCAGATGCCCAAGAACGCAGGGGGAGGGAGGCTCCGGACAGCCAGCCACTCCACTCCAGAGGATGCCCAAGCAACAGAAGGCTGTCATTCAAACAGTTTTGATTTGTAGTGTGGCTACAATAAGCAATGTGGCCTTGTTTTCCCTCCTCCCGCACCCCACCCCACTCGGGCTACCTTGTCAGTTATCTCACTTTTTTTTTAATTAATAAAGAAAGAATGCTTGGTTTTAAAACAATAGTTACTTTATTTCCTTTGCCAGCTGTGATCGAAGGGGGAAGGGTGGTTGGCTTACAGGAAATTAAAATCAATGAAGGGGGCGGGTTTGCAGCAAGGAGAAACACACACAACTGTCACACCGTAGCCTGGCCAGTCATGAAACTGGTTTTCAAAGCCTCTCTGATGTGGTCGAGCTCTATCTATGCTCTTCTAATTGCCCTGGTGTCTGGCTGCTCAAAATGGGCCACCAGGTGATTTGCCTCAACCTCCCACTCCGCCATAAACGTTTTCCCCTTATTCTCACAGATATTATAGAGCACTCAGCAAGCAGCAATAACAATGGAAATGTTGGTTGCGCTGAGGTCTGACCTAGTCAGAAAACAGTGCCAGCAAGCTTTTAAACGTCCAAAGGCAAATTCTGCCACCATTCTGCACTTGCTCAGCCTATAGTTGAACTGCTCCTTAATACTGTCCAGGCTGCCTGTGGGCAGCTTCATGAGCCATGGGAGCTAGGAGTAGACTGGGTCCCCAGGGATAACTATTGGCATTTCAACATCACCAATGGTAATTGTCTGGTCTGGGAAGTAAATCCCTTCTTGCAACTGCTCGAACAGCCCGGAGTTCCTAAAGATGTGAGCATCATGCACCTTTCCCAGACATCCCACGTTGATGTCAGTGAAATGTCTCTTGTGATCCACCAGTGCTTGCAGAACCATTGAGAAGTAGCCCTAGCAGTTTACGTACTGCTTGGCAAGGTGGTCTGGTGCCAAGATAGGGATATGCATTCCATCTATTGCCCCACCACAGTTAGGGAAACCCATTGCAGCAAAGCCATCCACTATGACATGCACATTTCCCAGAGTCACTACCCGTGATAACAGAATGTCAGTGATTGCATTGGAGAAACACACATTGGATCACAGCAGTCCCCACAGGAGACTTGCCCACTCCAAACTGATTCCCGACTGACCGGTAACAGTCAGGTATTGCAGGCTCCCACAGGGCTATCACCACTTGCTTCTCAACTGTCAGGGCAGCTGCCATCTGGGTATTCCTGTCCTTCAGGGTGGAGGAAAGCAACTCACTAAGTTCAAGGAAAGTGGCCTTACACATGCGGAAGTTTCGCAGCCACTGTGAATCATCCCATACCTGCAACATTATGCGGTCCCACCAGTCTGTGCTTGTTTGCAGGGCCCAGAATCAGCGTTCCACTGTATCAACCAGCCCCATTGCCGCCATGATGTCCCACTTGCCACATCCTGCGCTTTCAGGAACGTCTGTGTCCATGTCCTCATCACAATTGTCCTCATGCTGGCGTCTCTTAACCCAGTTCTGCACATACTCCAGGATAATGAACAAGGTGTTTACAATGTTCACAACAGCAGCGGTGAGCTAAGCAGGCTCCATGCTTGCCATGGTATGGCGTCTGCACAGGTAATCCAGGGGAAAAGGTGCGAAACGATTGTCTGCCATTGCTTTCATGGAGGGAGGGAGAGGCGACTGATAATATGTACCCAAAATCACCCGCGACAATCTTTTTGCCCCATCAGGCATTGGGAGCTTAACCCAGAATTCCAATGGGCAGCAGAGACTGCAGGAACTGTGGGATAGCTACCCACAGTGCACTGCTCCGTAAGTCGATGCTAGCCGTGGTATTGAGGATGTACTCCGCCGACTTAATGCGCTTAATGGGGACGTACACAATCGACTATAAAATCAATTTCTAAAAATCGACTTCTATAAAATCGACCTAATTTTGTAATGTAGACATACCCTAAGTCTTAAGAATATCTTTTTCCTCCCTGTACATTTCACCATGGGATGCCATATTACACTGGTGCTCTGGGAACTACACTGGCATCCTTTGGATTTCTTTGT
Source organism: Lepidochelys olivacea (assembly GCF_965140295.1). Lineage (NCBI taxonomy): Eukaryota > Metazoa > Chordata > Testudines > Cheloniidae > Lepidochelys > Lepidochelys olivacea. Next base: position 163,097,078 of record NC_140411.1, on the reverse strand, counting down.
GGAACTGAAGATGTTAATTTTGGCCTATGCAGCTGTAAATGGCTTAGGAGATGCCTATTTGAGAGATTCCTCCCGCCTCCTTAGCCTGTTCCACAGATGCTGCAGCTGAAACCTGCAGAGGTGCTCAAGCTGGAGCAAAGGAGTTGCGGGTGTGTTACTTTCCTGGAGGGTCCCTAAGGAATTTGCTCCCCACTTGGTTCAAAAGAGCCCAATTTGTTGACCTTCAGGACATGCTACAAAGTTCTTTTCTCCCTCTGGCTTTTAGGGAGGGATGGGGACACCTGAGGATTAGCAGCTGAGAAGGGTGAGATATTTTCACCTGTTTTTTGTTTTGTTTTTTTAAAAGCTTGGCTGGTTTACTTTTGTTATGTAGTGAGGATTGGCAGCTGGACTTGCTGTATGCCTGGTATTTTTAAATAAGTGTAAAAGGTAGACAGAGCTTTTAAACTTCCTTTATAAATCGAAAGTGATAAGGTGTTGATCAGCAATGGCACACTAGTATGACCTGGTTAGATTCAATTTGTTTCCACAGCTTCAACTCAAGTGCTTCATACCAGATTAAATCACAGCTTGTTCCTCTTCACTAGTTTCGTAGATTCCAAGGCCAGAAGGAATCACTGTGATCATCTAGTCTGACCTCCTGTATGGCACAGGCCATAGAAATTCCCCGAAATAATTCCTAGAGCAGAGCTTTTACAAAACATCCAGTTTCTCAAGTCTTATTGTCATCTACACTTTTTTTATCTGAACTTAACACTTTTTTTATTAAGGATATTTAATAATAAGGACTATCTGTTGAAACAATGAGTGTAATTTGTAATGGACCAATGTACAACACAGCACATTTAATTCAATGCATGTTGTTAAAAATGCGGTATGTGTTGCTTTTCTGACTTAAAAGTGGATTAGAGTGAGCTGGTGGAAAAAACATGGAAAAACATCATAAATATTTCATCACACTTGCTCCCCTTTTTCCATCACAAAATTGGACAATCTCATAAAAAATATTTTTTTTGAATCTTTCCACCAGCTCTGTCATTTTTAGATAACTTTGTGGACAATAGGCACAATTCATCACATCAAGAATAATTGCTCCTGGGAGATAAAGGCAAATTTAGTCACGGCAGAGCCATGGAAATTGTACCTACGTTTGGCTGAACATTTTTCATCAAAACTGTTTTCTTGTCCAAACTGGTTGGGTTTTTTGTTTCTTTTAGGGAGGGGGGTCAATAAGGCGACATTTTCTGTGGAAAATTTCAATGAAAACGAAAATTTTTTTTGTTTTTTTGACATTTTCCATGAACCCTCCCCTCAATTGTCTGACAAGCTCTGATTATAATGCACCACTGGCTGGTCCCACTCCCAGCATCTTCGCTTTTCCTCTCAGCTGGTGAATCCACTGTCATTCTCTAGCCTCAGCAAACAGTCCTTACTTCCCTGCGGCCTTAGCTACCTGCAGCCATCCACAAAAGCATCTGCCCTAACTTCCTAGATGCTAAATCTATTAACAATACGCCCCCTTCCCCCTAAAAAGACATGACACAAAACTACAAAAGCAGCCAGCGTAGGAAAAAAATATGAGAAATAATGGAAGAAAAGCCAATGTGATTTCTGTGATTTTCGTGGAAATGTGAGTCAGATTGTCCCTCATATAAATAAGGCCTTGGCCCTGGTGTATATGTGGTGATGCTTAGATGTTCTAGCACATGTGTAATTGTCATTCATTTTCTTAGGAAGAAATTAACTGAGGCACCATTTGCATAACATTTCACTGAGTGAATACAGGGGACTGGGTGATTCAAGAAATAAGTATTTGATCAGGAAACTTTTGATTTCCATCTGGCCACTCTTTAGTGGCCCATCTGAAACATGCCCTTGGCCTCAGCGCCGTTCCTGGTATACTGATGTTACACCATAAAAACCACTGCCACCACACTGGTCCTTTTCGGCAGTCTCACAAGAGAGTCAAAGACTGAAATGGCACAGCATGTGAAGTGCTGCTTCACCAGTAAAAGTGGAAGAACATAGAGCAGGCAAAAACAAAAGGAGGACTTGTGGCACCTTAGAGACTAACAAATTTATTTGAGCATAAGCTTTCATGAGCTACAGCTCACTTCATCGGATGCATTCAGTGGAAAATACAGTGCGGAGATTTATATACATAGAAAACATGAAACAATGGGTGTTACCATACACGCTGTAACCAGAGTGATCACTTAAGGTGAGATATTACCAGCAGGAGAGCCGGGGGCGGGAGGGGGGAACTTTTGTAGTGATAATCAAGGTGGGCCATTTCCAGCAGTTGACAAGAACGTCTGAGGAACAGTGGGGGGTGGGGGGGTGGAATAAACTTGGGGAAATAGTTTTACTTTGTGTAATGACCCATCCACTCCCAGTCTCTATTCAAGCCTAAGTTAATTGTATCCAGTTTGCAAATTAATTCCAATTCAGCAGTCTCTTGTTGGAATCTGTTTTTGAAGTTTTTTTGTTGAAGAATTGCAACTTTTAGGTCTGTAATCGAGTGACCAAAGAGATTGAAGTGTTCTCCAACTGGTTTTTGAATGTTATAATTTTTGACGTCTGATTTGTGTCCATTTATTCTTTTACGTAGAGACTGTCCGGTTTGACCAATGTACATGGCAGAGGGGCATTGCTGGCACATGATGGCATATATCACATTGGTAGATGTGCAGGTGAATGAGCCTCTGATAGTGTGGCTGATGTGATTAGGCCCTATGATGGTGTCCCCTGAATAGATACGTGGACACAGTTGGCAACGGGCTTTGTTGCAAGGATAGGTTCCTGGGTTAGTGGTTGTGTTGTGTGGTGTGTGGTTGCTGGTGAGTATTTGCTTCAGGTTGGGGGGCTGTTTGTAAGCAAGGACTGGTTGATAGGATATCCTTCAGGATAGGTTGTAGATCCTTGATGATGCATTGGAGAGGATTTAGTTGGAGGCTGAAGGTGACGGCTAGAGGTGTTCTGTTATTTTCTTTGTTGGACCTGTCCTGTAGTAGGTGACTTCTGGGTACTCTTCTGGCTCTGTCAATCTGTTTCTTCACTTCAGCAGGTGGGTATTGTAGTTGTAAGAATGCTTGATAGAGATCTTGTAGGTGTTTGTCTCTGTCTGAGGGGTTGGAGCAAATGCGGTTGCATCATAGAGCTTAGCTGTAGACAATGGATCGTGTGGTGTGGTCTGGATGAAAGCTGGAGGCATGTAGGTAGGAATAGCTGTCAGTAGGTTTCCGGTATAGGGTGGTGTTTATGTGACCATCGCTTATTAGCACCATAGTGTCCAGAAAGTGGATCTCTTGTGTGGACTAGTCCAGGCTGAGGTTGATGGTGGGATGGAAATTGTTGAAACCATGGAAATCAAATCATGTTGAATTCCTTGAGGGCATCTTTTCCATGGGTCCAGATGATGAAGATCTCATCAATGTAGCGCAAGTAGAGTAGGGGCATTAAGGGATGAGAGCTGAGGAAGCGCTGTTCTAAGTCAGCCATAAAAATGTTGGCATACTGTGGGGCCGTGCGGGTACCCATAGCAGTGCCAGGGATTTGAAGGTATACATTGTTCCCAAATGTGAAGTAGTTATGGGTGAAGACAAAGTCACAAAGTTCAACCACCAGGTTTGCCATGACATTATCGGGGATACTGTTCGTGATGGCTTGTAGTCCATCTTTGTGTGGAATGTTGGCATAGAGGGCTTCTACATCCATAATGGCCAGGATGGTGTTTTCAGGAAGATCACCAATGGATTGTAGTTTCCTCAGGAAGTCAGTGGTGTCTCGAAGATAGCTGGGAATGCTGATAGCGTAGGGCCTGACGAACAAGTCTACATAGCCAGACAATCCTGCTGTCAGGGTGCCAATGCCTGAGATGATGGGGCATCCAGGATTTCCAGGTTTATGGATCTTGGGTAGCAGATAGAATACCCCAGGTTGGGGTTCCAAGGGTGTGTCTGTGCGGATTTGTTCTTGTGCTTTTTCAGGGAGTTTCTTGAGCAAATGCTGTAGTTTCTTTTGGTGACCCTCAGTGGGATCAGAGGGTAATGGCTTGTAGAAAATGGTGTTGGAGAGCTGCCTAGCAGCCTCTTGTTCATATTCCAGCCTATTCATGATGACAGCACCTCCTTTGTCAGCCTTTTTGATTATGATGTCAGAGTTGTTTCTTAGGCTGTGGATGGCATTGTGTTCTGCACAGCTGAGGTTATGGGGCAAGTGATACTGCTTTTCCACAATTTCAGCCCGTGCACATCGGCGGAAGCACTCTATGTAGAAGTCCAGTCTGTTGTTTCGACCTTCAGGAGGAGTCCACCCAGAATCCTTCTTTTTGTAGTCTTGGTAGGAAGGTCTCTATGGGTTAGTACGTTGTTCAGAGGTGTGTTGGAAATATTCCTTGAGTCGGAGATGTTGAAAATAGGATTCTAGGTCACCACAGAACTGTATCATGTTCGTGGGGATGGAGGGGCAGACGGAGATGCCCCGAGATAGGACAGATTCTTCTGCTGGGCTAAGAGTATAGTTTGATAGATTAACAATATTGCATTGTTATCAGTACACTATGGATAAACAATTTTCTTCAGCCTGTTCTTTTTCATCCCCACTAAGGTCCCTTTACACTGCCAGAGTGGTGTAAAGAGCTCTTGGTGCACGTGAGATTCAGGCCTTTGCCTCCGGTGAGATCAGTCGGCTAGAATTCATGAGCACTAAACTCAACTTCAAATAAATTAAAAGGCAAACACAATAGTGCAGTTGTGCTTACTATGCTTACTTTCCCCCCAACAGTTTCTTATTTTTCTTCATATCCTTGCTCTTCTTGAACTAATTCTACCAACATACTTAAAGCTACATACTTCTCTTCCCTTTTGCATCTCCCGTACACAATAGTGTGAGTGTGACTACAGGATTTGAGGATATGTGGCCCTTTGAGTTCATCCCTTTTCAGGAGTGTTGTTGCAATTGAAGAATGTACTGCACAGTAAATTTGGATTTTCTGAAACAGAAAATTTGCCCTTTGGTCTTGATTTATTTCTTTCCAATATAAATAGACAAATTGTGACTTGAGTTTCAAGGCTTCAAAATAATGTTTGCATCAATTTTGCAACATCATATTCAGTGCTCCTGTGTGGTGGAGAACTTGAAAATACTACCCTGATGCCATTTGTCCTTGTTTGTCCTTTAGTGGAGTGCAGAAACCAGTTCAATGGAGCAGTCCCAATGATATATCTTCCAACAGTATCCTGTAAAGGAGTTTTGTTTTTGCTGAGTGTAGTCATGATTTTGTAGACTTACATTTCCAAGAGTGGTTCTCTGTAGATTTTGTAGAACCCATTTCTCTTGGAAAGCTTCTGAATAATAGCTAGAAAACAAAAACAAAACAAACCATTTACTTCTAGATACTTTAGACAGTCTTATGAAACTAGTTAATCATTTTAAGCTGTTACAGTAACTTTTACTGTTCAAGGGTGAAAGTGCCACAGAGGGCAATAACCTCTGAAAACATCAGTTAAAGTACATTGCTTAGAAACACAGGCTGTAGGAGCTGAAAGGTTAACATGGGAATATATAAAAAAGGCCTGAACAACAGACTGACTATTGTTTCTCAGCCTTAGAAAACAATGGACCTGATTTTCAGAATCTGCTGAGCATCCAGACCTCAGGTTGAAATCAGTGGAATTTGTGGGTGATCAGTAACTTTGAAAATGTTAAGACGAAAGACAAAGACATCTGTCAGAGGCTTGTGGTGACAGTGTATGGCTCTAATTTTGTCTCTTTTTCTATTGGTTATTGGCTAATTCTCAGGGAATGCAAGTGTCACTAAGAAACAATGGTAGAATTAAGAAACATATACAATTTTGGAAGATCAAAGTGATGTTACAAAAGATGTAGGGTTGACAGTGGACAGGGAATTGGATGCGTTTACAATGAAATGTGCTACTAAAAACAGTCAGTACCATTTTTGGAGTTGCATACATGTAGAATCATAGAAATGAGAGCTGGAAGGAACCTTGAGAAGTCATTAAGTCCACCTGCCCTGTGCAGAAGGAGGGCAAAGTAAACCTAGGCCATCCCTGACAGGTATTTGTCCAACCTTTCTTTAAAAAACTCCATTGATGGGGATTCCACAATCTACCTTGGAAGCCTCTTCCAGAGCATAACTATCCTCATATTGAGAAAGTTTTTCCTAATACCTAACCTAAATCTCCCTTGTTGAAGATTAAGCCCATTGCTTCAAGTCCTATCTTCAGTGGCCACAGAGAAAAAATTGATCACAGTCCTTTTCTAACAGCTATTAACATATTTAAAGACTATCAGCTCCCACCCTTCTTTTCTCAAGCTAAAACGTGCCCAGTTTTTTTTAACTCTTCCTCATAATCAGGTTTTTTAAAAGTTTTATCATTTTAGTTGCTCTTCCCTGGACTCTCTCCAATTTGTCCACATCTTTCCTAAAGTGTGGTGCCCAGAATTGGACACAGTACTCCAGCTGAGGCCTCACCAGTGCAAGGAGAGCCTGTGACTTACATACAACCCACCTGTTAATACACCCCAGAATATTAGCCTTTTTTGCAACTGCATCATATTGTTGACTCAGATTCAATTTGTGATCCAGTATAACTTCCAGATCTTTTACAGCAGTATTACCACCTACCCCATTATTCCCAATTTTTGTAGTGGTGCACTTGATTTTTCCCTCCTAAGTGTAGTACTTTACACTTGTCTTTATTGAATGTCATTTTGTTGATTTCAGACCAATTCTCCAGTTTATCAAGGTAACTTTGAGTTCTAATTCCATCCTCCAATGTGCTTGCAACGCCTCCCAGCTTGGTGTCATCTGCAGATTTTGTAAGCCTACTCTGCACTCCATTTTCCAAGTCATTAATGAAAATATCGAGTAGTATTAGACCCAAGACTCTCCCCTGCTGGACCTCACTAGATACACTTTCCCAGTTTGACAGCAAACCATTGATTACAACTCTTTGAGTATAGTCTTTCAACAGCTGTGCACTCACCTTAAAAGTAAATTCATCTAGGGGCATGGCTACTCTTGCAAATGTAGAGCCCTGGGAGTTAAACCAGCCTTCGGAGAGCGCAGCAGGGAAAGCGCTGCCATGTGTTTACACTGTCAAATTCAAGCACACTGGCATGGCCACATTAGCAGCTCTTGCAAGGCAACAGAGAGCAGTGCATTGTGGTAGCTATCCCAGCATGCAAGTGGTTGCAGTGTGCTTTTCAAATGGGGGAGAGGGGTAGAATGTGACAGGGAGTATATTGTGTGTATGTGGGGGGAGAGACAGTGTGTTTTGAGGTGCTGAGAGTGTGTCAGCAGACCCCCCTGCCTCTCTCTCTCACAGCAGCAGCATTCCACACTAATGGTTGCTTTGTCCCAGAGCAGATAAGCATGCTGGCTGTCAGAAACAGAGCTTTGAAAGGGGATATCCGCATTCCTACAGCTGATTCCAAAACAATGACAAGAGTGGCCACTTGACTTCAGGGGATTATGGGACGTTTCTGGAGGACAATCACAGTGCAGTAATGCAACACCTCATTCACACTGACACCCAGGCGTTTCAGCCAGGACGCAGTAAGCGTTATGCTTCTCGTGGAGGTGGATTACGAGGAGTGCTCCAGCTGCAGAGTCCGGGCGTTCTACGTGCCTTGCCAGTATGGACACACCGGGAGTTAGGGCGCCAGGGGCTGCTTTAATGCACTCTTAACTTGCAAGTGTAGCTAGATCTCATCATGGATTAGGGAGCTGCGAGTCCTGTACAGCGTTAGATTGGTGAGACTACACTTCAGTAGGGGATGGAGCTAGATGGTTTAACAGGTCTTTTTTATCCCTTATTTCCATGACTCTTTGGTCCTGAAAGTCCATCTGAATTATTCAGGCAGGTCTTGCTGTCTGTTACTCTGTCTTAATGCCAACACTGGTTTGCTTTTTTTGCATTCTTCCCAGTGATGTAAGTTATGCATCAGTAAGTCAGTACAAGAGAGTCTAAGGTGGTACAGTTTACATGAAGAGGAGATGGAAGAGGGGGTGAACTGGGGCAGGAAAAGCATCAAAAGGATAAGATACATCCCCACACCTTATATTTTCAGTTAGTTGTTTTCCTTGTCCCTCTCTTCTGCCTCCTTTGTGTATAACTTACACCTGCTTACAGATATATAACTTAAACTCACAGATGTGAAGGTCAGAAGAAACATTTAGCTCATGTAGGCTGAAGTCCTATAGGAGCCCTATCTCCATCCACCTGATGGGGCTTCTGTGGAATTTGAAGGTAGGTCATTTGTCTTCACAAGCAATACACATACCTCCAAGCTACTAAGCCACTTGTAATCTCTAAATGTGGTCCATAATTTGAATGTATTATTTGTACAGTGCTGCTGTCAAAGACCAGAATCCCTGCTCTAAAGAACTGCAGATCTAACAGCACAAGTGGAGCATGATACAGCACAAACAACAGATACGGGTACTCTATAGGCAAACATAGGGTGGCATGTAGCTACTATAGCTGGAATACTTCATCAAACCAGATGTGTTTTGAGAAGTTGTTCTGAAAGCAGCCAGAGATGGGATTTTATATATGTTAATTGGGAGGCTGTTCCAGGCACATGAAGTGGTAGGAGAAAAATCTCAAGGTGATATATCAGCAAAGGAGACAAAAGGAGCAGTCAGAAGTGAATCAGAAGAAGTGGGAGGCCAGGTAGGAGTGGATGAAGGCAGAGTTATGGGAAACTTTGAAGGTGAGCTATGCTTTTGTGCAGTAATGGAAGGGAAGGCTGTGCAAGTACTGAGGAAAGAGGAAGTCGTGGTCAGAATAATGGGAGAGAAAAATGATCTTTGCAGCAGCACTTTGGATGGCTAGGCCATAAGGTAGAGAAGGGCTAAGAACATGCGGTTGCAGTAGGCAAATTAGAAAACACCTAGCTAATGAACCAGAGTTGGGCAGTGGGTTCACAGAGGAAGGGAAGGATTTTGGCTATATTGTAGTGTCTAGCTGCCAACAGAAAGGGAGGAGTTTTACTCATTTAATGAATGAAGCAAGGGATGCTATATCCCACAGAAAATGTTCCTTTTGTAAATTATGGGTTTTCCAGGGGTGCCACTTTGTTAACATGGGGACAAATGAATTGGATTGATGTTATATTTGCGTCAAGATGACAGAATGTTGTATCATTTGCATAATCCATAATGCAAACACAGTGGTCTGTGCCCTTTTGGAGTGTGAGGACTGGATCTGTCTTTAATCCATCACTGTGGTTACAAACAGATTCCACTGAAATATACTACTGCAAATTAATGCTCATGGGTCTTTTTTTATTATTATCTATCACCAAGAGTAGGTGACTCATAGTGTGCTATGTAGTAGAAACAAGAAACGATTTTCTTACATTTATTGATTTGTAATAGTATGTAGTATTGTAGCCTACAGTACCTTTCAACTCAAGCTTCAGAACTCCTTGTTAGATTCACTTCTCTTTAACAACTCATGATAGAATAAGAGCTACCTTTATATAGGATTATCACTTAATGAGACTACAGATGGCTGTTTACTAGGGCTGATCAAAAAATTGGGATTTCAATTAAACAAAATCTTTCATTAAAAGTGTCTGATTTTGATGGAAAATTTACATTTTTCATCCAAAAACAGACACCTGAAAACCAAAATGTTTTCAGTTGAAATCTGAAACAATTTGATTCAAGAAATGCTGCTGTGTGTCTCATGGTGGGGATGTGGTTTGGTTTTCTCATGACCCCATTCTTCTTTATGGACCAGGACTCCTATGATGCACTACTTTCCCTCCCCAAGAAGGGAGACCAAAGAGCCTAGCCTGTACAAGAGAACAGAAACATGAGACATTCAAACTACAGCTCCTCTTAGTCACTGCAATAGCATTTTTGACTAGAAATATTTTGGTTTAGTTTTCAATTTTTATCTGAAAAGTTATAATTTGTTTTCACTGAAAATTTCAGCGGAAAAAACCCCCACTTTCCAACCAGCTCTCATGTTTAAATTTAAATGTTTCTCTGTTCTCTTCTGTGATACACATTATGAAGCCATTAAAAGCCTGATAAATAAAAGTTATTCTTGTCAACCAAACACCTAGTAGTGACATAATAAGGTAGTTGGGGAAGGGTCATATTTGCTATTCTGGTAAAGCAGATGACTTGGAAAACATCAAAGTAACTTCTGACCTTTTTAGCATCTGGAAAAGTTAAGACAAAAATAATGTAATATAGTTACTCAAGTTGTTGAATTTTGTAGAGTTTTAAGAATAAATTTGGGGACCTCTGAAAAAAGAACAAACCTATTTCTCAACAGAACATGAAAGTAATATCCAGTTTAATTCTTCAATGATCAAAGCTAGACTTTCTCAAGTTCCCTAGTGCGTAAGATCACTGAACTTTTGAGCTGAGACAGGATCATAAAGAAACAATAATAAAGATAAGATGGAGTGTAAATAAACAAGCAATGCAAGCTCCCTTCAGTAAAGTTATATATATGTTGACTTTGAAAAACAGGTTGGTATTTATCTTGTTGGGAATGTACCATTGTTCTCTGAAGTATGTTGCAGGGCAGCATAGCCACAGGTTTTACAAGGGTTTCCTAAAGAGTCATAAAGTGAAGAGAAAATAAATTAGGATGGAATACCACAAAGTTATCCCCCCAAATAAAGACCCTAGGCATGGATTCTGCTCCCTTTACCTAGGATGAGTAGTAACTTGTTCCACAAATAGTTTCATTGTCTCAGAGAGTGCCCTTGAGATGACCCATGCAGAAGGGGTGCTCACAGTGCCTTTCCCTATCTGCACTTACCCACAGTACGCTTTCCCTTTCTGGAATCCATGATGATCTCTCTGAGGGTCTGGGGAGGAGGGGTGTCTCTGCTGTGGGATGGGGCAGAGGCTGCAGTGGGAAAGTGGGTAAAGGACCAAGGGGACATACACATTCCCCTGGAGTTTACCTGGAAAACAAGAAGCCTGGGGATGTATTATTTTCCACAGAGCACCGCACCATATGGGAGCCCAGTGGCCACAGCAGCCCAGTCCAATGAAGCCATACTGCCCAGGAGCTCTGTGTGGATGGCCCTGACCTCCAGCAGATAGCCTGGGAATTCTCAGGGCCAGGTTGGAGGGAAGCTGACAAAAACCCCTGCCACCCATATGAGGAAATGCCCTCAGAGCCTGTCCTGAGGGCCTTACCACCATGGAGATGAGCTGGGGCACCGGCTTCAGTGGAGCCACTTGTGGAGTAAGCTACTATGCAGTGTGAGTAAAGGTAACAGAATCAGGCCTTTCAGAACACTACAGGCATTCCAGTTAGCTTTGGACATAGGGTGGGGCTCGAAGAGGCATGCAGCCAGTGGACCCCTTCAGCACTAAAAGTGGTTCCCTCTAAAGCAGCAACTGGGGCAGTGTGGGGAAGCCCAAAGTGCTGCCGCCTTTCTCCTCTCTGCACTGTGGATAAGGAGAGGACTGCAATGCTGTCAGTCCAGCACCTTTCACAAAGCCTCTCCAATCCCCTGCCATATTGGAGTAAAGAGAGTCTCTGAGGTTACAGCTGCAAGCTACCATTTCCTTATAAAGCTCCCGAATATTTCTCCCCATGGAGCTTTGATTTTTGTTTGCCCTCCCTCATAAAACAACAATGCATTCAAGAGTGTTATTGGAATACTTTGTATAAACAGCCAGGGAGCCGCACAATCTAGTAGTTTATATTATTTTCACTTTATAATTATTTTTCTGAAAAGTCTCTGTAGCACTCTATATTTATGGCTTGAAAACACAATCAAATAGTTTGGGATTCCAACACCAGAAACTTCCTTCCACAGGCAGCACTAGAATGTTCTCGTTAACAGTGGCACTCTCATGTTTCTGCTCTGAAACAGCAGGTATAACCAAATTCCTCTGGAGGCCTTTCCTTCCTCTCCCCAGAAATGTGCAGAAATGGGGGGGAAAGGCATTTTTTCCATTCATTGCATGGAGAGTATGAAAACTTGGCACACAAGTGAGTTATGTACTGGAATTTGGGTGGGTCTAGGAAAAAGCACAGACTTCAGTGGAAAACATATATGGGTGTGTATGAGAGAAAGCCTTTTAAACCATAAATTGATCACATGCATGGACTGGTGAGGAAAGAAACAGAAATTTGCCCTGAAATAATACACTCACTGAAAACAAGCACTACTGCCCCCATTTGAAAGTGCCATTGGCACTTTAAATATCATTCCATTAGTTTCATAGTGGCAGGTGAAAGACTCCCCTTTTGCCCAAGCATTTTAATTGCTTACATGAACCGTGTCACTCTTTTAGTGCTCATTATAAGTTCAGACTGTAGCTTTAAGCCATTATCCACATGGGTGATGGTGAGGGCTCAGTGGCATATGCACCAGCAGCTGCTGCCAGAGTAAAGCAGTAGGCCTAGATCCTCAAAGGTGTTTAGACGTGATACTCCCATTGGGAGTTAGGTGCCTCAGTACCTTTCACAGTCTGGGCTTAGGGCCCAATTCTCCGTTCTGCTATAGCGCTTTTGCACGGCTCAGTTAGCAGCCAGTCATAGGTTAGAGGGGCCTCTTTGAGGACATGAACTGCATGTTTGTATGGCCCATTGGCAAAACTCAGTGGGCATTTTGATGAAGAACTTCAAGATTTAGCTCAAAGAGAATACTCCGAGCCCTGTATTTGTTGGACATTAGTGAGATGGCTAAGGCATCACAAAGGATCAGTTCAGAAGTTCCATTTGTGTCACGATCTAAAGACTTTTCCTCATTGAACCTAGCAATTCTGTAGGCAAGACGTGCAAAGGAATGTGTATTCAAAACCAGATGTTTCCAAACTGAGCCTAGATCCAGCAATACCTCACAAATTAACACTCGGTTAATAGGCAAACCTGCTCATACTTGCAACTGCTCGTTCTCAAGCCACTACTCAACAAAGATGCAGCAAATGAGTGTTGCACTGATAGATCATGTTACCAATGACATGTCTATATGGTGGGTAATGCACATTACAGGGATGTACTTTCTAAAGCACACTACCGTGCTGCACATTAATAGGTCTGTGTAGACCCTGCTGCTGCACCAAAAGTTACTTTTACAAAATATACTACTGGTCATTTAAGAGAGTACTGTCCTCTGAAGTGCCATTATACATAGTGAAAGCTAACCTGAGGTGGTCAGAATAAATGAACGAAGTATAGGTACTGATGAATCAGCTGTAAGGCAACTCCATGTCCTGATTTTCCCAGACAGTACCAGTTTTTCATTTCATCAGTTCACAAGTTTGTCTGTTTAAGAGCTACAGAGTGTTTGTTCAAGCCTGAGTGGAATTTGCTCTGTGTTTACCAGAAACAAACAGTCCAAGGGAATAAGTGGCTGTGTGCTTTACAACATTTGGCGTTTAAAGCAAAAACTCAAATGAGAGGGGCCTTTCTAGAAGCTGTTCTGTGACTCTGAGGGAGCGTTCAACATGCTTATTCAGTACTACATGACCAGCTCCTTCAAAACCCAAAGTAGCTGCAAGAAAATCCTCCACTCTGAGTAACATGCCTGTGTCACTGCTGTTTCAGAAGCTGGCAGTATGACACCAGCACACATTTTCAAAATAAAGGGGGCCAGGATTTCACCCTTTAGGACAGTGGGAGTTTTGCCATTGACTTCAGCGCATTTTTACCCACCGTGTACTTTTATCTTTTGAATGGCTATGTCGCAGCCCTAAAAAGAATGTCTACACAAGTGACCCAGTTTTTCATTTTGAAAATATAAATAGTTTTAGTTTTTCATCCTGGCTGTTTACTGATTAACAAAGGGTGGAATTCGCGCTTGTGCAAAGGATCAGCATGAAGTCTAAGGCACCATTTACTTCCCACTTTCGCCTCTGTAGCTTAAGTGGCACACAGACCTTGTACTGGCCAGCTATACAGGAGTGAATTTCACCCAGATTGTAGTAAGCTGTCGTGTGTTTCTTAGCTGCTCGTGCAAATTAGTGAAGTTCTGCTGTAACTGGGTTTTTTAGTTGCTGAGCTTAGAGCAGAATGCTGTCATGTGGTATGTGAGGGCAGGTCTGCACCACAAACAGTGTGGTGCTCCATTGTAGTGCTTCTGATGAAGACGCTCTAAGCCAATAGAAGAGAGCTCTCCTGTCGGCTTAGTAACTCCACCTTTGTGAGAGGTGGTAGCTAGGTCAGCAGAAGAAACTCTGCCACCAATAGAGCACTGTCTACATGGGGAAGGGAGGGAGTTAGGTCGGTATATCTACCTCGCTCAGGGGTGTATTGTTCCACATTCCTGAGTAAGGTAGTTATACCAAAGCAAGTATGTAGAGTAGACCTGGCCTGAGTTAGTGTTTAGCAGAATGAAATTAAAGCTTTGCTTTAAAAACTAATAGACTTAGATGGGGAAAAAAGATGCTTTGTCTTATCATCTGCCCTTCCACAGCATGAACTTGTTCACACAAGCAATGGAATTCTCCCGCATAGCACAAGCACTTCCTGAGAAAACCAGCATAGAACAAGTTTTGAGATGAAACCTTGACAAGAGGAGTCATCCTTTCTTGGAAACACACTTTGTAATATTGTAAAATCATCAGACCAGATTCACTGGTGCGCTCTGGTCATGCAAATCTGATTCAACTAGCAGGTTATGTTAGATCTATTGCTACTTTGCATAGCAGCTGAAGTGTACAGGTGAATCTGGCCCATAGCTCTCAGAGATGGAAAACTCTAGCAGTGTGATTGGGTCTCTCCCATTTCTGGGAACGAATATGCTGTATTCCCCCAGCTAGATTAGAGTCTATCGGCATTAGATCTGAGCTGACCAAAAGACCCAACAATATACTGACCTTTTAATACAGGACTTTGTACTCCTTGCCCCTTTTCTTCCCTTATGAAGCTGTAGTGTGGTTTTAAATAGCATGCTGTGCTTCCTGTATACCAGAAGAATTTTATTTTACGAAGATGTTTCCAGGTTGATGCAAAGCTTTTATTTCATCATAAATGTTCTACTAAGCCCTTTTCAGAGTTATGCTTGGTATTTTCATTACAATGTGTCAAATAAAATTATTTTGGAGCGAGAAAGAGTGTTCGGGGATTACGGGGAGGGGGGAGGTTCTCTGATTATTACTCCTACCCACCCTTTGTTCGTGATGCTATAGGCCTTCTAGGTGCTGAATAAAGAAAGGAGTGAGTTTGTTACAAAATCTGCCATAACAAAATTTTGACACCCTCCAGTGAGCCACACCTTGCTGCCATACCTACCCTCTGCTATGAAAGCAACAGTGTATTGAGACTAATTAAAAAACAAACCCCAACTTGACTGTAATAGAGCGCATGCAGGCAGCAGTGAAATGAATTAGCAATAGTTTACTGCAACTACCTAAAAGAAAGAGCTCTTCAGCGCATGTATGAATGATGCAATATATGGAAGCATAACCAACCCTCCTATAGCATGGCAATATGTAACTGATCTACTGTGTTAGTTCCTAAGGGCAGATTGTGCCTGGTCAAGCCATGCATTACTCCTCCCGCCTCCTTCCCCAAGCACATGGAGAGCAAACTCAGGAGTGAATTAACCCTGTGGGGAATAAAGCCCAGCCCAGGCTGTGGAATCCTCTTTAAGGAGGGTTTAAAGGGCAGTGCATGGTCCCGCCTTCCACTGACGCCCTAAGATCCTCGGTTGTGGGGACCAAGCCCCTCTTTCCTCAATGATGGGGGGACTCCCTGACCAACTGACAGGAGGATCCGTGAGGGGAACTTTGTGTAGGCCCCAGCGCCCTTGTGGGATTTTCCATGGAGGGTTATGATCTGGGCCACGTATAGTAACCTCTACTGGAGAGCAAGTAACTGTGAGCGATGTAGCAGCGAGAAGGTCTGGTCTGTTAAAAGAGAGAAAGAAAAACTGAAATCGGTGACAGAGGGGACACGGCAGCCTTCTCTGGGCAAAATCCTGCAATGAAAGATCAATTATTTTGGGACCTAAACAAATTATCAGCCAGATGCTCAGCTGTTATAAACTGTCCAAGTTCTAGTGAAGTAAATGGACCTACCCCAATTTACACCAGCTAAGTTCCAGTCTTATATAGTTCCCAGAAAGCCAAACAAATGGTAACACATTGGTCACTGCTAGTGCATGTGGGCCAGTATTGAACCTGTGACCTAGCAAAGCTCTGGTACGAATTCTCTGAGTCATCCAGGTTGTTGTTTATTCCTAATTTATTTACAATGAAGAAACCTTGCCCATTTAAAAGCGATACCTATAGGTGCGACTATACTCTCCATTTCACTAAGTATCGCTGGAGCCTAAGACAAACTCTGGTCTGCTTCCTCATCTATTTGCTGAACTCCTAACTAGGAAAAGCCCAGAGTAAGTTAATACTGTTGTGAGTTACCGAGTTGTCAATTTTGTCAACAATTATGCTCCCAGCAGAAAGCGGAACACTTTAAAATATATTTTCTCCACTCTGCAACAGTGCTGCATTGGGAAAGCTGGTTTGGGTTGAAATCATTGAGAAGTTAAATGGAAACGTGAAAAACTAGTGTAATCTAGTTAATTTTAGATGCATTGTTAGCCAGTGACTTGAACACTCATCTGCAGGCCAGGAGACCTAGTTTCTCTTTCTGACTATGCCATGACCTGCTGTGGGACTTTGGGCAAGTCACTTTTTACCTTGCTGTGCCTCTGTTTTTCTTCTCAATCTTTATCTACCTTGTCTATTTGGCTTCTGAGGAGTTCGGAGCAGGGAGTGTCTCTTACTATGTGGTTGTGTGGAGGGGGAATGGTGCTAAGTAGAAAATGGCTGAAGTAAACATCGAAGAGCCTATTCCTATTAACATTAATAAATCGGTTTGGGGAGAAGAAAGATGGTCCAGTGGTTAGGGTGCTGGCTTGAGAGCCCTGGGTTCTGTCACAGACTCCCTGTGTGACTTTGAACAAGTCACTTAGTCTCTCTCTCTGCCTCAGTTTCCCCATCTGTAAAAGGGGGATAATAGCACTGGCCTACCTCACCGAGGTGTTGTTAATAAATACAATACTCAGATAATATGGTAATGCGGGCAGTATAGATATGGCAGATGGATAAAGGGGGGGGTACAACCAGAATTTTCCTAAGGAGGGGCCCAGGACTCTCCCTCCCCAGCCCTGCACCTCGCCCCCAAGCTCTCTCCTGCTGCACCTAGACTTGTGCTTGTCGCCCTGCACCCAGCTCCACATGCAGTCCCTTCTTGTGGCCCCAGACTCACTCAGCCCCATGTGCTCTGCACCAAGGCCCGCAGTCTCTCTGCCCCCACACCCAGCTCCATGCTCTTACCCAGTGAGGCAGTCAGGCTGAAGAGTACCATCCTCACTAGGGTCTAGGCAGCTCTGGGAGCCCCAGATCCCTTCTGCATCTCCACTTCCCCAGAAAGCACTGAAAGCCCTCCCACCATGCTGGGAATTCCAGGTACCTCCTGCTCCACTTCTCCTCAGGAGCTGGGAAGCCCCTATGCCCATGGGCACCAGAAAGACTACAAAAGTTGGGGGGCTAAGCAGGCACATGGGGTTGCAACGCTATTCCAATGTGGCCCTGCTGTCCAGGGAGTGGAGTTGCAATCTGGTGCATGGGGGCGCAATGCCACTCAAATTTCCTGCTCTGGTCAGGGGCCAAAGGGGGTAGGAAGGCCATTGATGCATCCCCAGAATACAGGACATCCAGCTTGGTTGCATGAACTTCTGGAATGGTGTGGGCCCACCCCTGCTGTCATGACCCCACTGCTACTCAGTCATACTACACAGAGGATGCTATTTTGCAGAGCTTGCTGCCCCGCCCCCAGCAGCGTGACCTCACATGCACAGTCATGCCACAGGGTGACCCTGACTTGCTGTTAAGTGCTGGTGATCAATTTTGCTAAATGGATGACAATGTTAAATTCTGGGGCTCAGCGACCGTGTCATACATAACATGGTATAAACCAAATGGAAATATCACTGATAAAAGTCTCCATCCAGGGGCGCAATGGTGAGGCCATGCTGGCAGCATGCCCTGTACAATGACGTTCTCCGTGCATCCACGTCGCGATGATGCTGGACAAAACCATGCCCGGTTTTATATCAGTCCTGGACAGGGAGACAAACTTTACAAAGACAGGAGTGTCCAGCCAACAACTGGATGAATGATCTGCCTGCAGTTGGAGGCCGCTGTCTCACTCCCCTTCGCCCCCAAGGTTGCTGAGCCCCTGGATAGAGGTTTTGACCAGTGATAGTTCTGCTTCCACAGAGGCTGAGATCCAGAATTAACCATCCTGATCAATTTCGCAAAATTGAGCATCAGCATTTAGCAAAAATCAAGCCTGACTTACCAGCTGCCCAGTTTGCCTGGGAGAGTCCTGATTTGCCCCATTTCTGGTTCCTAGGCAACTGAGACTGAGGGCTCGTCTACACTGCCACTTCAGTCGATATAAGTTACATCTCTCAGGGGTGTGAAAGAACCACCCCCACGACCAATGTAACTTACATCGACTTAAAGCGCTATCTACCCTGCGCTGCGTTAGTGGGAGATGCTCTCCTGCCAACATAGCTTCTGCCTCTCATTTAGGTGAAGTAATTAAGTCACCAGGAAAACACTTGATGCAGTGGCACCGAATTAGCATGGCAGTGAAGACAAGCCCTGCGTGAGGTTTTAGTGCTGCTGCTCCCCAGGTGCCAGCAGCGGGTCCCTTTGTGCAGGAGCTGTCTAAGAAGCAACTGTTGCCTTGCTTTCTGCTTCATCATCTGTCTGGCTATTTGCACTGTATTCCTCCACCTCCCATTGGGACTGTTCCTCTTCTAGTTTTGTCTCTGATTCTGCAGCATACAGCAGGGGAGGCAGGTACCAGTTCTAGTCCTCATTGGTAGCAACAGTGTGAGTGTCTCTTAAGGTATATACATAGGTAATCCTTCTGCCAGGAAGTTAACAGCAGCAATAAGGGCGAGGTTCAATACAAGTAGGGTCCCTCTCACCAAATAACTAAACTGATGTCTTGAGCCCCCTCCCAGTAACCTGGGAAAGTTAAATGCATCCTAGCCATTCACAGTCAGACTGAACTTCCTTGTGCACAAGCTCTCTGCAACTGCGTATGCAGAAGAAAATCTTTAGTAGGGGAAAGAGAACCCAGTGCTAAAGTTGGGAAAACACAGCACCAGAATGTATATGCAAATAAACCCAACCCATTTCAGTAATTTTGGCGGTCGTCTGCCTGCCTAACTTCCATGCCCCCTGGTATGGGCGTCCCCTGACTGTACTGCCTCACCCATCCACCAAGACCCACTCATTGTTGGAATCAATAGTCCAAGTGTCCCTTTGCAGGTCTTCTCCAGTCCCAAAGGAGCAGCTTACCTGGTCCTGCCTGGAGGTACCACCACTTAACCCATTTTGATAATTCAGGTTTACTAAGGGGCATCCATTCAATGAACTGTTGTCCCCTTCACTGTCCCATACCATAAAGTCCTCTGCATTGTCTGTTGCAGCAAAGTCCTTGGTATGCATTGTTTCTCACAGTGAAGTGAGCTAAGAGTGCTAAGCACCTTGAGTATAGAATCATAGACTTTAAGGTCAGAAGGGACCATTTTGATCGTCTAGTCTGACCTCCTGCACAACACAGGCTGCAGAATCTCACCCACTCTTGTAACAAACCCCTAACCCTTGTCTTAGCTATTGAAGTCCTCAAATTGTAGTTTAAAGACTTCAAAGTGCAGAGAATCCTCCAGCAAGTGACCTGTGCCCCACGCTGCGGAGGAAGGCAAAAAACCCCCAGGGCCTCTGCCAATCTGCCTTGGAGGAAAATTCCTTCCCGACCCCAAATATGGCGATCAGCTGAACCCTAAGCATGTGGGCAAGACTCACCAGCCAGACACCCAGGAAAGAACTGTAGTAACTCAGATCCCACCCCATCTAACATCCCATCACAGGCCACTGGGCACATTTACCACTAATAGTCTAAGATCAATTAATTGCTGCTGGCTGCTTAGAAATTAGCTCTTTGTTAGCGACGGCCTAAACTGAGAATTTCTAGTTCACAAGAAATTTTGACATTTTAAAATTTTTCATTCTGACTTGGACTAAAACAATTTTTTGACATTTTTCTGTGAACCTGAAACTCCAGAAATGGTTTGTTTTGAAAATGCTGACTCAGAGTGTTTCTGAAATGAAAAAGGCTCCCCTAGGCTGCATGAAATTGATAGGATTCTTGTCTTGACAGGAATCTTGATAGGATTCAGGAGTGAGCAGCAGTAAATCTGACAGAAATCCTGTCAATTTCACCACAAGCTGCCAGGGAAGGGCTTACAGGATTTGCGGCTAGGCGCAGCCCTGCTTCATGGACTGCCTGAGCTGGGGATGGCAGGACTTCCAGACAGAAGGCTCCCAAGGAGCCAGCTGGCCTGGGAGTCTGGAAGCCCTGGGTTCCATATCCCATGACAGTCTGTAGGATGGGGCTGCCCAGGAGCTGCATTTGGGAAATCCATCCTAGGACTTCCCAGCTCCATGGCAGGGAGCCGGGAAGTCCTGAGAACCCCACAGAGTTTCCAGGTTATGGCTCCACAGCTTGAGCCTAGAAGCCCTGGGAAAACCTCAAGGTTTCCAGGCTCCTTGCTATGGAGACTGGAGCCAAGCCATAATTAGAGTAGCGGATCCCAGAGTTTCCAGGCTCCTGGCTCCGTGCCAGAGAGGAGGTGCCCTGGAACCATGGACCCTGGAAGCCCTGAGGTCTCTATCCCCAAAGCCAGCCACACAATGGGGCTGCCCCAGAACTGTAGACACTTGACACTACATAAAACAACATACTTTTCCCTAGCCTCGTTCTTGGAAACGGTTGAACCATTTTGGCGGAAACTCCCATAAATAATTCACCCTGCAGCAGACACAGAGCATGGAAAATTTGAGCCCAAATGGTTAAAGTTTGGCAGTTATAACTGAAAACAGGGTGTGATAATGGGAAGTGTCGGACCACCTTCACTGTAGGTGGTGCTATCAGTCTTGCCTAACATACGATATTTGTAAAGCAATAAATAAAACTTGTAGGAGACCAAGATACTGTGGTGGTGAATGTGGTAACACACATGTAAATATGTAGAGTCCCTTTAATTCAAAGAGCTAAGGAGGGCAGGACAGGAAGGGGATACCTCCCAGGACCAGGGAAAACAGGACACCAAGGAATACCTCACAGGGAAAAGACACACCCCAGAGGGAAGGGGGAGAGGACATGGGAATGGAGGACCCCCAGAAGGGCACACTAACAAGGTAAGGAGAAAAAAAATGGGGAACCTCATACAGCAATGCCTACTGGACAAGAAAATGGGTAGTCTCTAGGATCTCCAGAGTTCTAATCCTGGCTCAGCTACTGTCTTGTTATGCAGCTTTGGATAAGACATTGGCCTCTCTCTCTGCTCCTTTCTGCTTACATAAAGTGGGCTAGGGATGCTTGCCTGCTTCACAGCAGTGTTGTGAGCATTAAATAGTGTTTGTACAGCACTTTGAAGCTGTAAGTGATACAGTGGGGAAGTGCTAAGTATTATTATGATAAGCATGTTCAGCTGATAATGGCTCTTTGTAACCTGCAGTTTAATTCTAGCACTCCGAGCCTCAGAAATGGAAAGTGTGACTTCATAATGAACTAGTGTCTGTTTAGACTTGCCCTCCTAAAGAGACAGGTAAGGTTTGCACAGAATGAACTGGGGGAAGGATGATGGGAGGGCAGAGTACCACTCAGGAATTGGGAGTCAGAATGCCTGGCTATACTAATACAGAGTAAAGATGAAAGCACTTTGAACTTAAGGAATTTGAAAAAATAATACCCCAGCAAAAGCCACATAAAAAAGTACTGAACATTTTGTAACTGAGAAAAAGTCATTCATAAAAAGGTTTGAATATAACAGGTTTCTGGTGATGCTTCACATAAATGTTTGTCTCTGTTCCAGCAGCATTTTATAACTTGTTTCATACAACAGAAAAACAAACTTTAGTAACAGTTTAGTTTGTTTTAAAAAATGGTGCTCATGAAGGATTCCAGATTGATAGCTCTGTGGACAGCAAAACCCTCTGTTTATCTTCTGAACATGGGCAGTGGCAGTGAAAGCTTCTCCATACTGCAGGGTCTATGTTCCTCAAACCTGTTTGGGGATCTGATCTAAAGCCCATTGAAAACAACAGAATCTCTCCATTGACTTGGATGGATTTTCTCTTTCTTGCTTGCTTTCTTTTTCTTCTGCCCGTCATTGTGGTACCTGAGCATCTTACACATAAAAGCAATAGCAATGGCCTTGGAGAGATATGAATCTCTGCCGGACACAGTGGAACACCCAGACTTCTTTGGTTTGACCTCATCCTTGACTGATCAAATGTCAGTCAGGCAGAGAAAAACTTATGAAGACCTATGACTGGATTTGGATGTTTTACTCCCTTTGCTGAGAGATGCATGTCTAAGATCAGTCAGATAGAGCTATTCATATCATCCATTGGACTCTGTTTTATGTGCCTTAGTATCAACTTGTGGTTGGGGAGAGGCAAATGGATGGGCTAGCTTTAGGAACTGATCTATCAGCCACAGGCAGATATATTTATAGGCATGAGAGTCCAGCCTTTTTACAAATAAAAGGCAATTCATTTAAAAAACATATTGGCACTGTTGATCAGATGGGCTACCAGCCTGTTCTTCCCTTCTCCCAGCTGTAGAGAAGACTGTTACTCCAGCCTGGAGCCTAGCCAGGAGCCTAGAAGTAACAGTCACTGGAAGAGTCCAGGGTTTCAGGTGACAAGGCTCTATTACTGGATGCTGCAGCCTGGGGAAGATGAGGAGCTCATTTTCAGGTACTGCCCACCTTTCTGATTCCATGTGTTGGAACATGGAGGAGGGTCTAGCTGGTCGACTGTCACAGAGCAGAACCTGCCACCGTCCAGCACTTGTGTAGCCCAGAGGGATGGTGGACAAAGTTGTGAGAATTTCTGAGACATGTTTACAACCCTCTGAACCTTGTGTGACTAGGGCTACCAACTTTCTAATCACACAAAACCGAGCACCCTTGCCCTGCCCCCTACGCTCACTTCTCTGAGGCCTTGCCCATGCCCCACCCCTTATCCAAGGCCCTGCCTCCGCTTGCTCCATCCCCCCTCCCTCCCTCGCTTGCTCTCCCCCACCCTCATTCACTTTCACCAGGCTGGGACAGGGGGTTGGGGTGCGGAAGGGAGTATGGACTCTGGGCTGGGAGTGCAGGCTTTTGAGTGGGGCTGGGGATAAGGAGTTTGGGGTGAAGGAAGGGGCTCCAGGATGGGGCCAAGGGGTTTGGAGTTTGGGAGGGGGCATGGGCTCCAGCTGGCGGGGTGTAGGCTCTGGGGTGGGGCCGGGAATGAGGGGTTTGGGGTGTGGGAGGGGACTCCGGGCTGGGGCAGGGAGGTGGGGTATGTGTGGGGGGGGGGTGAGGGCTCTGGCTGAGGGTGGGGCCAGGGATGAGGAGATTGGGTGCAGAAGGGGGCACCAGGCTCTGGGGTGGGGCTGGGGATGAGGGGTTTGGGGTGTGGGCGGGGCTACAGGGTCCCGGCATCACTTACCTTGGCTCCGAGGAAGCGGCCGCCAGATCCCTGCGGCCTCTAGGCGCACGGGTGGCCAGACAGGTGTGCACGGTGCCTTTGTGCCTGCAGGTGCTGCCCGCTCCCAGCTCAAAATGGTTGCAGTTCCCAGCCAATTGGAGCTGCGGAGCCAGCAGTTGGGGCACGGGCAGCACATGGAGCCTCCCAGTCACTGTCTGACCCAGCGCCTAGGGGCTGCAGGGACCTGGCAGCCACTTCCAGGAGCAATGAGGAGCCAGGGCAGGTAGGGAGCCTGCCTTAGCCCCGGGCCCCCACTGTGCCGCCGAACAGATTTTTAATGGCTCAGTTGGCAGTGCCAACCAGAGTTGCCAGGGTCCCTTTTCGACCGGGCATTCCAGTCAAAAACCGGACACCAGGCAACCCTATGTGTGACCTGCCAAAGATCTCAAGATGAAAAAGGTTTGTTTTCTTTTTTTCAAATGCTGGTAGCTTACAATGGCTAAAAGAGCAATGTAAGTTTTAGCCATTTATATTCAAGAGGAGGGTGGGGGAGGCTCCATTGGCAAAGCATATCTGATGGATAAGAAAGGAGGCATTTGAGGCCATTTGATCAAATAATGCTTTTGTACTTCTTTAATTGATTTGTGTAGGCCCAAGCAGATCCTAAACAAGCATATCTAGTTGCATGGTGAGGACATTTTTGTGTGTATGCAAGTGAGTCTCAGCTCTTTGATAATGTGGCCCTTGGCGTCAGTGTTAACATCAAGATACTGATTGTCAGTGGTTTGATACATAACTCTAAGTCCTGGTCTACACTACGGGGTTAGGTTGAATGTAGCCGCGTTAGGTCAATTTTATAATGAATGTGTCTACACGAGCAACCCCGTTCCATCAACCTAAAGGGCTCTTAAAATCGACTTTGGTATGCCTCCCCGGCGAGAGGAGTAGGTGTCCCGTGGACACCTGCAAGGGGGGAGTCTCACACAACACGGAGGAGGATTTTGTGGATGAGGACGAGGAGGAGGAGGAGAATGTGCAGCACGCAAGCGGTGAATCTGTTCTCCCCAGCAGCCAGGACCTTTTCATCACCCTGGAGCCAAAACCCTCCCAAAGCGGGATCCCCGACCCTGAAGCCAGAGAAGACAGCTCTGGTGAGTACACATTTGTAACTACAGTACGGGGTATAGAAACTAGTGTTTGATTTGCCCTGAAGAATTGGGACGCATTCGCGGCCAGTACAGCTACTGGGAAAGTCTGTTAACGTGTCTGGGGATGGAGTGGGAATCCTCCAGGGACGTCTCCATGAAGCTCTCCTGGAGGTACCCTTAAAGCCTTTGCAGAAAGTTTCTGGGGAGGGCTGCCTTATTTCGTCCTCCACGGTAGGACACTTTACCACGCCAAGCCAGTACCAAGTAGTCTGGAATCACTGCAGCACAAAGCATGGCAGTGAATGGTTCTGGGTTTTGGTTGCATTCAAGCAACATTTGGTCTTTATCTTTCTGTGTCAGGCTCAGGAGAGTGATATCATTCATGGTCACCTGGTTGAAATAGGGGAATTTTTGTAAGGGAACAGTAAAAGGACCCCGTTCATGCTGGGTTGTTTGCGCTTGGCTAAGAGGGATCATCCTGGAGAATAGCCACGTGGTGGGGGGAGGGGTGAAGGGATTATCCCAGAGAACAGCCACACGGTAGGGTTGGGGGGAGGTGTGTGCTGCACATCCACCCGAAAACTGCAGCCCCTCCTTTTAAATGTGAAATCCAGCCAGCATTGCTTGCTATGGGAAAGGAGGGCGCTGCAGTTTGAAACCATTCCCACATGTTATGAAGGCGTAGGAAGCCAACCCTGCGTACCCTTTAGCTTACCATGGCTGCCTGGAAACCGAATTCTGTTGCCCAACCATGTGCAATGTGTCACCATACCGGCAGGTGCTCAATATAAAAGGGAAAATGCGACCTTTACCTAAAGCACATGTGCTATCTGCTGCAGATTGCTTGATTCGCTGTGAAAGAGTCTCCCTTTTGTTCTCAGAAATGTATCATCTTACATTTTACTCTCCCTTTTTATCTCCACCCAGGTGCAAATGTTTCTATGCTTCCCCATCATCTCCGTCCCTGAGGTTATCACCGATTAGAAGGCGAAAAAAACGCACTCGCAATGACATATTTTCCAAGCTCATGCAGTCCTCCCGCACTGATAGGGTGCAGCTGAATGTATGGAGGCATTCAGTGGCAGAGGCCGTAAAAGCATTAAGTCAGTGCGAAGAGCAGAGGCAGGAGGCGATGCTGAGGCTAATGGGGGAGCAAACGGGATATGATGAAGCATCTGTTGGAGCTGCAGGAAAGCCAACAAGAGCACAGACCCCCACTGCATCCATTGTATAACCACCTGCCCTCCTCCCCAAGTTCCATATCCTCCTCACCCAGATGCCCAAGAACGCAGGGAGAGGGAGGCTCCGGGCACCCAGCCACTCCACTCCAGAGGATGCCCAAGCAACAGAAGGCTGTCATTTGAACAGTTTTGATTTGTAGTGTGG
Source organism: Lepidochelys olivacea (assembly GCF_965140295.1). NCBI lineage: Eukaryota > Metazoa > Chordata > Testudines > Cheloniidae > Lepidochelys > Lepidochelys olivacea. The sequence goes on along the minus strand of NC_140411.1, from coordinate 163,071,014 downwards.
CTACAATAAGCAATGTGGCTTTGTTCTTCCCTCCTCCCGCACCCCACCTAACCTGGGCTACCTTGTCAGTTATCTCACCTTTTTTTAATTAATAAAGAAAGAATGCTTGGTTTCAAAACAATAGTTACTTTATTTCCTTTGCCAGCTATGATCGAAGGGGGGAGGGTGGTTGGCTTACAGGGAATTAAAATCAACAACTGTCACACTGAAGCCTGGCCAGTCATGAAACTGGTTTTCAAAGCCTCTCTGATGTGCAGCGCACCTAGCTATGCTCTTCTAATCGCCCTGGTGTCTGGCTGCTCAAAATGGGCCACCAGGCGATTTGCCTCAACCTCCCACTCCGCCATAAACGTTTTCCCCTTATTCTCACAGATATTGTGGAGGACATAGCAAGCATGAATAACCATGGGAATACTGGTTGCGCTGAGGTCTGACCTAGTCAGCAAACAGTGCCAGCAAGCTTTTAAACGTCCAAAGGCACATTCTACCACCATTCTGCACATGCTCAGCCTACAGTTGAACTGCTCCTTACTACTGTCCAGGCTGCCTGTGTATGGCTTCATGAGCCATGGGAGCTAGGGGTAAACTGAGTCCCAAAGGATAACTATTGGCATTTCAACATCGCCAACAGTAATTTTCTGGTCTGGGAAGTAAATCCCTTCTTGCAACTGCTCGAACAGCCTGGAGTTCCTAAAGATGCAAGCGTCATACACCTTTCCTGGACATCCTACGTTGATGTTGGTGAAATGTCCCTTGTGATCTACCAGTGCTTGCAGCACCATTGAGAAGCAGCCCTAGCGGTTTACGTACTGCTTGGCAAGGTGGTCTGGTGCCAAGATAGGGATGTGCATTCCGTCTATTGCCCCACCACAGTTAGGGAAACCCATTGCAGCAAAGCCATCCACTATGACGTGCATATTCCCCAGAGTCACTACCCTTGATAGCAGAAAGTCATTGATTGCATTGGCTACTTGGATCACAGCAGTCCCCACAGGAGACTTGCCCACTCCAAATTGATTCCCAACTGACCGGTAGCAGTCAGGTGTTGCAAGCTTCCACAGGGCTATTGCCACTCGCTTCTCAAGTTTCAGGGCTGCTCTCATCTTCGTATTCCTGCGCTTCAGGGCAGGGAAAAGCAACTCATAAAGTCCAAGGTCAGGGAAAAGCAACTCACAAAGTTCAAGGAAAGAGGACTTACACATGTGAAAGTTTTGCAGCCACTGTGAATCATCCCATTCTTGCCGCACTATGCGGTCCCACCAGTCTGTGCTTGTTTGCCGGACCCAGAATCAGCGTTCCACTGTATCAACCAGCCCCACTGCCACCATGATGTCCCAACTGCCACATCCCATGCTTTCAGGAATGTCTGTGTCCATGTCCTCCTCACAATTGTCCTCATGCTGGCGTCTCTTAGCCCAGGTCTGCACATATACTCCAGGATAATGCGTGAGGTGTTTACAATGCTCACAACAGCAGCGGTGAGCTGAGCGGGCTCCACGCTTGTTGTGCTATGGCATCTGCACAGGTAACCCAGGAAAAAAGGCGCGAAACAATTGTCTGCTGTTGCTTTCACAGAGGGAGGGGCGACTGATGACATATACCCAAAACCACCTGCGACAATGTTTTTGCCCCATCAGGCATTGGGAGCTTAACCCAGAATTCCAATGGGCAGCAGAGACTGAGGGAACTGTGGGATAGCTAGCCATGGTATTGAGGACACAGTCCTCCGACTTAATGTGCTAGTGGGGACATACATAATCGACTGTATAAAATTGATTTCTAAAAATCAACTTCTATAAAATCGACCTAATTTCGTAGTGTAGACATACCCTAAGGTTTCTTGATCTTGTGTGTACTAAAGTCCTTTACCAGTACACAGTCTGGTGGGGAATCTCTTTTTTGGTGGTTACAAAGTTCTGACCAGAAATCTGGAGGGGCTAACTGTTGGGCATTACAGTACAAAATAAATCTGAGACTACTCCTTCCCTGCCCTTATTATGCTACTGTTTCTTTAAGCTATCAATTAATTCAAATGTTAGAGTTGGGGCGGGTTTGGTTTCTTTTTTAACAAGGTATTTTGGCTAAGTAACCTGATAGTTTTCATTTCAGTATAAATCAACTAGTTTGCTCCCTTACAACTAGCAAATGTCATTGTTATTGGGAATGTTTCTTTGAAAAATGTAAATTTGTTGTTTTAGGAATGTTTGCTGATTCAGGAAAAAATTAAAAGGAAAAGAAGTAGAATAAAAGCTGGGCAGGGAATCAAGACAGAACTAAAAACTTCCAGATGTAAGGAAGTCCCCCTGTAGAAATATTTTAAGGTGCCTGTTTATAAAATGCATACAGAATGAGATGGAGAATATTAAGGAAAATATTATAATGACATTGTATAACTCAATGACTTGCCCTCATATGGGATACTGTACAGGTTACCCCATCTCAGAAAGGCTATTTCCGAATTAGAGGAGGTTCAGAGACCAGTGATGAAAACTATTAAGGACATGGAAAAGCTCTCATATGAAGAGAGATTGAAAAGATTGGGATTGTTAACCTTAGAGAGGAACTGACTAAGAGGGGATCAGATAAAAGTATATGAAATAATGAATGATTTAGGGAAGGTTGATTGGCATCTTCTGTTCAATCTTTCTCTCTAATCTCCACAAGAACAAGGGGACATTCAATGACATTGGAAAGTGGCAAATACAAAAATGAAATGCTTATCCAGACAGCTCACTGTGAGCCTGTGGAACTCATTGCCACAAGATATCACAGAGGCCAGGAGTTTAGCAGGTTCAAAAAGGGATTAGATATTTATGTGAGTAACAAGACTATCCTGTTAAAATAGAAACCATTTTTAAAACCAGGAGCTTTGGAAGGGATAAAACCCCTCAAGCTTCAGGGTATAAGCCAATCTCTAACTATTTGGGTTTGGAGAAAATTTACCTTGGGTGCAGGTTATCCCATAACTAGTTACTAAAGGGTTCATTCCTCTGAAGAATCTGACACTGGATTAGATGGGCTGCTGGTCTTGTACAGTATTGCAATGCCTCTGTCATGCAGCAAGGATGACACCAAGCAAAGTACTTTTACAGTAAGAAAAAACCAACATGAATTTCCCATGAGAGGAATAAATATAATAAAGGAATTCAAACTTGTGCAGGAATAGATGATGTAACAGGGAAAATGCAGGAAGTCAGAAAAAAGTCCAGGATCAGATGGGATCCATTCCAGAATACCAAAGGAAGTATCTGAAGAGCTGAGAGCCTTGAGATAATATAGAAAAAAAATCAAGAGAGGAGCCTAGCAAAGACCAGAATGAAGCTATTATCATGCGTATATAAGCTAAGGGAGATCCAGCAACCTACAGATCAGTAAGTCCCCACCACAGAAGTGGAGAAAAGGCTGGGGATGTCAGGAACAGAGCGTCAGGTCGCTTGAGTGAAAGGGTGAATGGGAGGTTACTTGGAACATTCTGTAGGTCACTTACAGCTGAACTGAAATCTGATGTCTTCGGAAGAGGCAGCACAAGTTGTAACTGTTCCCTGCTCCGAGCAACCCTGAGAAAGAATCACGCCTTAGAATCACAGTTTCTTCCCTGGCTCCTCCCTGCTGTCTTGGAGGAGACTGTTTTGCTATAGCCCATTAGGGTATGTTTACACTGGGCTCCCGGGGCTTAGGCAAAGGGGCTGTTTAATTACGGTGTAGATGCCCAAGCTCTGGGACCTTCCCACCTCACAGGCCCATCATTCGCCATCCCCCCACAGCTCAACTCCACTGACTGGTGCACTGAGGGGAGAGAGCAGGTCCTTGGCTCTCTCCACCCATGCCTCACACAACCGCACAACTGGGAGGAGGTAGCAGCTCTGGGGAGCCTGCTCTGCCCCCTGCACAAAAAGGAGCAATGCTGGTGGGCTGCACAGGGGAGTGGGCTGGCCCTTACTCTGCTGCATGGCCTCAAAGTCCAGGTACAATTTGGCCTTTAGAAGATTAAAGCTACTTGTGGCAGAGAACTGATTGTAACCCATCACTTCTCATGAATGGAAGCAGAGACTACGGAGAAGTGAGCATTAGAGGAGATAGGATTGATATCAGGACAGATTTTAGGCACTTTTTATATCAATATCTTATCATGGTAATGCTTGATGAGGGCAATGGAGCTTCTTGACTGTATGGCATGAATTTTTTCCTCATGAGTTTTGCATTGCATGTTGCATATACTTACATAAGCTGTATTTTCTCTGGCAGCACCATTTGAGTTCTGGGCTTGTCTAAATAGCAGTTGCTCATATGCTGCTGTGTTTTGTTTTGCTTTTTCTGCTTCCTCCTGTAGTTCTTTTTAAGATCACTTGGTATTTTTTTTTCTTCTTTTTTTCTGTTTATCTGGACATGCTGCCCAGTCTGTGTGGTGGTTTGATTGTCCCATAAAAGGTCTCCTGCTGGGATCATCATAATTTAGAACTGAGCCTAAAATGAGCTTTAACGATTAATACAAAATCTGAATGAATTACAGTGTGACAATACAAATAAAATTGCAATTACTTTCCCCCTGAAAAACCTGTAATGTGGTTATCAGTGTATTTAGTAAACAAAACTCTCTTTTATTGACATAACAGGAAAGTTACAACACTGAACAATTATGTTGTTGTCCGGGGCAGGCACCCCTCCCCCCCACAAATAGGTCTTGAGTTTCCTGCAAGTTTCTTTTAAGTAGTTACAAGGGAGAACTTTTTTTCCTGTGGTTCATAAAAAAGAAACACTTATTAAAGCTTCTTTTTAAGCAAAACAATGGAACAAACCGATGTTTGTTGTACGAACTGCCAAAAGCACAAAGGATGCATGGGGGCTTTTTTTAGAGCAGGAAGTTTTGTTATTGGAAACTACCACTGTAACATCCCCTGTCCTTGCACTACGCAACCACTGTCTTGTCCTGGAAGCAGTGTTTCTTTATTTGCCTCATCAAACTGGCACAGGCAACCTTCTCCTGCACTCTGTGGGCTTTGTTCTGTCCTGAATGTACTCCCACTTAATCTCCATCTGCACTGAACTTGGTTCACAGTAAACAAACCTTTTGAGTCTTGTGCTCCATTGAGTCCTGTGTTTACACAGGTCAGGGCCTAATGCTAGAATGCTGAATTTGTGAATTGCCTCCTGTTTTCCACTGACTGTTTGAAATTGGAGTGCTATATGTTACAAAGAGCCTTGAAGAGTTTTCAGGTGCAAATATTTCTTTCCAAAACTCTCCTTTATGTGTTCACAGGACTATGCTGTTTCCCTGTAGCTTAGTTCTATGTTTAGGGAAGAGCTAGAAATGATTGATTAAATCACTTATGGAAGTTAATTAGCCATGAACAAAATTTGATTTGCTTATTTTGACTGTGTTGTTTTGCGAGACAAAGGTAGTCCAGCATTCTAAATCAAGCATCAAAATGTGTTTAATTTTAATGAAATCCCTCTCCTGAGTGCATGAGTGGGAATAAATGTAGTAGTCAAAACAAGTCTCTCCTGCTTTCTCGACAATATATGAGAAGAATTTTACCTCATGCCTTTTTAAAAAATACAGTCCTAACATAGGATTTTAGCTTGGTCAAATTTCTTTTCCAAGCTACCAAAAGATAGTCCATTTCTCCTTATATGGCAGTCACTACAGTCAAGGTATTACTTTAAAAAAAAAAAGTCAACTAGCTTTAATATCAGACACTATATGATGGTAGCTTTTTGTTCCAGGGGCATTCCTTTACTATACATCTGTAATGCGGTCATGATTGTGTACCTTCTGTCCTTCTGTGTTTCACATGATTTTTAAGGCTCGTGTACTTTGACTTTGTTAAATAACTAAATTCTTTTTTTCTCTTCTTAGAACTGAGGAACTGAAAATGGGCACCACTCAAATCAATACATCGAGTGCCCCACTCATTAACAGTATCATCAGTGCTGACCTCAAGACACACAGACCCCGAGTGATGTCCAAAAATGGTCACAGCAATGTGAGAATTGACAAAGTAGATGGTATATACCTGCTTTACCTTCAAGATTTGTGGACAACGGTTATAGACATGAAGTGGAGATACAAACTTACCCTGTTTGCTGCTACTTTTGTGATGACCTGGTTCCTCTTTGGAGTTATCTATTATGCCATTGCATTTCTTCATGGAGATTTAGAAAGGGATCCTTTCCCCCCCAAACATATGCCTTGTGTCAAGGAAGTAAACTCACTAACGGGGGCATTTCTCTTTTCTTTGGAGTCACAGACAACTATTGGTTATGGCTTCCGTTTCATCACAGAGGAGTGCCCTCATGCCATATTCCTCCTGGTTGCTCAGCTGGTCATCACAACTTTGATTGAGATCTTTATCACTGGTACCTTCTTGGCCAAAATTGCAAGACCCAAAAAACGGGCTGAGACTATTAAGTTCAGTCATTGTGCTGTAATTACCAAACACAATGGAGAGCTTTGCCTTGTGATCAGAGTGGCAAATATGAGGAAGAGCCTTCTGATTCAGTGTCAGCTGTCTGGGAAGCTTCTTCAAACCTATGAAACCAAAGAAGGGGAGAGAATCCTGCTCAACCAAGCCAGTGTCAAATTCCATGTTGACTCCTCTTCAGAAAGTCCTTTTCTCATTTTACCTTTAACCTTTTATCATATATTGGATGAAAGTAGCCCTTTAAGAGATCTCACACCCCAAAACCTAAAAGAAAAGGATTTTGAACTGGTTGTCCTCTTGAATGCCACAGTAGAATCCACTAGTGCCGTCTGCCAAAGCAGAACTTCTTATATCCCAGAGGAGATCCACTGGGGTTATGAGTTTGTACCTGTGGTTTCTCTCTCTCAAAATGGTAAATATGTTGCTGATTTTAGTCAGTTTGAGCAAATCAGAAGAAGTGTAGACACTACTTTTTATAGCATGGACTCTGAAAAACAGAAACTAGAAGAGAGATACAGACAGGAAGATGAAAGAGAGAGAGGACTGAGAACAATGTTGTTACAGCAAAGCAATGTTTGATTGTATGAGCAAACTCTAACATTAGTAATGCCTATTTACAAACTGAAACAAAAGCATACATTATATACTGTATGGCTCTTAAGAAAATGCATCAGAGACCTCTTAAGCAAGTACCTTGGTATAGAGTAAACCTGTCCTTTTGTCAAGTCAAGTTGTTAATTGAGTATTTGTTTTAATTAGGTGGGATTTCTTTGTTTATCATAATGATTTAACAGAGTTGGATTTATTTTGAGAATCTGCCTTGTACCAACTGTCAGATCAGACATACTACTTTCCATTTGGTAAGTGGCCTTTGATACCATGAGAAGATTTCTTCACATAGGTATTTGCCATGGTTTAATTGTAACAGTGGGATCTCAAAGCTAGCACACAAGTGCTTCCAGAAGGAAACAGGCTCCTTTAAAATGTTTATTTTCAAACCAGTGCTTTATTCTCTTTACGTGGTCTTAACTAAGTTAATGTGAGAGAAGTGTGGTTCAATCAATGCAGACATACTATAGCTGGTAAAAAGAACAGGAGTACTTGTGGCACCTTAGAGACTAACAAATTTATTTGAGCATAAGCTTTCCTGAGCTATAGCTCACTTCATTGGATGTATGCAGTGGAAAGTACAGTGGGGAGATTTTGAACTGGTTGTCCGCTTGAATGCCACAGTAGAATCCACTAGTGCCGTCTGCTAAAGCAGAACTTCTTATATCCCAGAGGAGAGCCGATGAAGTGGGCTGTAGCTCACGAAAGCTTATGCTCAAATAAATTGGTTAGTCTCTAAGGTGCCACAAGTCCTCCTGTTGTTTTTGTGGATACAGACTAACACGGCTGCTACTCTGAAACCTATAGCTGGTAAACACATTCTTTTATCCTGAGAGAGAGAAAATTACTTGTACACTAATAGCCCGCTGGGCTTTGTTAAAAGGGTTTTCTCAGCTCCATTAGGGACCATTAGTTTCTTGAACACTCATTTGTTTTTTTACCATGTTAATGGCAGGCTTGTATATAATATCTAGGGAGAGAGCTGAGAGCAGTTAACACTGAATCAAAACAGTAATTAACTGAGTTAAAACTGGCTTTGCCAAGACTTTTTGTTTTCATAAAGTGTAAATCATTTCTACTAGCAGCCTAACAATACATTTCTGAAGGTTGCTTGTTTTGCCATGGGCCATATTTAATTTTTGTTAAATGAAATCTTGATGACATCTGTAGCCAATATTTACTGTTTCTGCCCACTTTAATGGACAAACATTCCTTTGATCCATTTCAGTTTCGGTCTATTAAACCACTCTATTAATAAAGGAATGTAATTTGAACAATTGCTGATTTCTTTGTGGTGCAGTCAGAGGGTGTGGTAGTTAGGATATGCTTGGAATATTCATTTACATATAGCAAAAGCAAAGCTTACAGATTGACTCACTTTAGCTAGACAGGGAATTGGCAGAAACCAATGGTGAATGGGAAACATACTTCTGCACAAAGAACAGCTGTCCGATACAATTTAGAAATGAGTTCCCTTTCAGCCCCAGGTGTGCTTTTGCCAGTGGCAGTAGTGAACTCCAGAGGCCCTGATCTGGCAAACCTGGTACATAGATAAGTGCCTGTTTACCTGAGTGTGAGCTTTGGGTGTGTCATGTATGCAGGCTAGGCCTAGGTCTGGGAAGCACTGGGTTCTGCCATTAAGGTAAATCATTTTCGAGTTCCCTTCCAGCCCTACATTTCTATGATTTTATGCCAAGAAAAATGTTAGCTCACTTGCACTTGACCAGAATTAGAGCTGTGCAAACCCTAAAGGATATGCTCTAGCTGAACTACAAGTCACTAGGCTAGATGCAGATATCACTGGGTGCAATGCTGTGGCCTGTATTACACAGGAGGTCAGACTAGATGATTATAATAGTCCAGTCTGTCCTTAAACTCTGTTAATCTACTTGTACCAAATAATAGTAGAAAGTTAGCCCTCTTTTCTCCTGCTCATTAATTAGCTTTGGGTAGACTTTGATTTTGAAAATGTGTTAAGGATTTGAAACTGTACAACCCATGAACAAATATGAAGAAATTTCAGCTTATGGGTTGTTTATGAACTATTTGCTTCATCAATGTCTTCAGCTCCTCATTACTAGTTTTTCATGATGTTAAGTGACTCAAGTCACATGGGCTACCTTCCGCTACTTCCCTGGGTATCTTAGAGACAGGAAAAAAGAACTTAAAGAGATTTTGAGATGGCCTCGAACACTTATAGTGGGATCCAAAAGGTACTTAAGTGCCTAAACCCCGGACTTAGGCACCTAAGTCTCAGGGTTAGGTGCCAAAATCCCAGTTTTTGCTCCATTCTGATCCACAAAACTCCTGCCAAGCCCTGAAGGTGCTAAACTTGCTTGGCACCAAAGTTTTCAGGGTAGAAGTTCCTTAGGTGCCTATGTTACTGCCTCTGAGCACAAACACCATTGCCTCACCCTAGGTGTCTGGAATCTGGATGTCTATTCCTCACCTACGCCCCAGAGTGAATCACAAACTGGGAGAGGATAGGCATTCAGTTGCCTACCTCATGTGCAGGGCCCAATCTGACAGGCAGCCTCAGAGCATGTCTACTGGATCGGGTTCCATTGGTCTCTCTAGCCCAATAACTATTTAATGATTTATCTACAGTGAAAAAGTCCTTGGGCTAGAGAGAAAGAACGACTCCATAGCCTGGTGGTTAGGGCACGCTTCTGGGGTGTGGGAGAACGGGGAGTCAGTCCCCCTGCTCTGATCACTCTTTCATTATTTATCCCAGTGGAACAGCTTCAACAGCAGAAGCCCCACGTCAGAATATCCCATATCTCATGCTTAGAGCACCCTCCTAAGAGGTGGGAGATCCCTGTTCAAATTGTTTCCCCCCTCTGGAAGAGAGGGAGGAATTAAACCTAGGTCTCCCACATCCCAGGTGAGGGCTCTAACCACTGGGTTAAAGGTTATAAGGTGGGTGGCACCACCACTACCTCCTCCTCCAGCCATTTTGTGTGGAGGCAGGTACCTAACTCATTCCTGCAAGAAATGCCTTAGCCACCTAAGCTGCCTGACCCCAAAGGGTGGGTTCCTGTTTGTGAATTGCTGCGTAGAGCTAGATGCCTGTCTCCGAGAGAGGAGACGTGCTTAGCACACACTCCTCTGATCGGTGTCTCCCATTGCCCAACTTAGGCGGCTCCCTGCCTAGCACTGGTGGCTTTTAGCTCCATTGTAAAGTGCCTGTCTCTCTCCATTCATTGTATAGGGAGCCTAGGCACCTAACTCAGCTTCGTTGTTCCTGTGATTTTTTCTAAGCATCTAAAAGTTAGGCACCATGATGCTCAGTTTTACAAAGCCTAAGTCCCTTCGTGGATCCCACCCTTAGTGTATAGCACTGTGCAAATGCATTTGCACAAGTATTTGTGAGTAGAGTTAAGTGAATAATTGATTTTTTGGTTCAGTCTCTAAACCGAAAAATCTGGAAAAAAAAAGTTGATTAGTTTCAAACTGAAAGTGAATGCTCACTGAATCAAAACAAAACAGAAAACATTGTGTTTGGATTGAACAAAATATTTAGACTGTCATTTCATTCTGCAAATGTTGTTTTGAAACAAAATGTCAAAAGGGTTAGTTTTAAAAAAATGAATATTTTTTCAGGGTCCTTTCAGCCAAACCTATTTATCAAATTCAGCCAAGTAATTTTGCATTTGTGAATAGTTTCAGTGCCCCTCAACACGCATTCTGGGGCAAATTTACTATTCACTGAAATTCCCCCCTCCCCCGTTCTACTTGGGAGGTCTTTGCTTTCTAAACAAATGCAAAACTTCTTGCAAAAATGGCTCTCATATTTGTATAGACAAATAAAACGGGTCGTGAGCACTGAAGTGAATTCATGATTTTATATTCGAACAAATCTCCACCGTTACATTTGGTAGTATATGCCCAGCTCCAGTGAGAACACTTCCTATGACAGCCTGCTCTCAATTCAAAACAGGTATGATGACTATGCACCGATTGTGCCTGATCCATAATGTAAAACAGCACAAAAGAAGGCATTGTGTAGACTGTAGCACTTGCATATTTGATATTAAAATTCTGCCTGGCTGGAATATAACTATTTATCTGTCACACTTATGTATGTTGTTACATGAATAATGGAACGTTATGCTCTTACTAGGCTGGTCAGCCATCAGCCTATTCTATGAAAATATTAGATTACCAGTTCTGGGTCTTCTTAATGGAGAAGATTTCTGCTGAACATCCTGTACCCACCTGGCTTGGAAAAACTTTTGAAACATTTCCAGTGCTTTACATAGTCTGTCAGGGGAGGCTACTCAGAATTGTCCTGTTCTGAGTCACCACATAACAAACAGAACCCAAACCATGTAATTCACAAGTAGCACAGCAACTGTATTTTGTATATATTGTATATATATTTTTAATAATAAACTTTTTGATGATCATTGCACATCTCAACAGATTGCGTGAGCTGTATTACATTAATTCGATTTTACCTTCTTTGATTAGCAGCCTGAACAATGTGTCTGACATCATTAGAACTGATAGGAGCTAAGCGCTGTGTATAGACGTAAGTATCTGCTAGAGGTTTGGTAGCAGACACACCAACCTCAGATGAATATCTTCATAAACAAAATACTATGGGCCTGATTCTAGTGTAGAGGAGACTTAGACCGGGAGCTTTAAAGGACCGTGTATATTTTCAATATTTGTGCATAGCTTTTCTACTACAAAGTGTTAGCCTCCCGTTGTTCCATTCCAAAGTCTCTCCTCCTGTACTGTACATGTTAAGGAGCGAATTGTTTGATTTCAGATAGGGTCACAACTCACTCACTTTCCTCTGCTAAGATGATATACCCTTAAATCACTGAGAAGAGTAAGATTTCACTTAACAGCTGTGGTCAAACAATAATTTTCAAGTTAGGCGATTGTTGCTTATCCTTTAATCCAATAAACTTGTAAACTTGTGTGTGAAAATGTACCCGTTGCAGTGCTCCAGATTAAGAAATGACTCAGAATAAATATGAAAATCCACAAACTGGAATAAAGTATGCAATGCCTGCTAAACTGCTAACCTTGCTATTTATGGCAAGAAAAGGGAGGGCTATTTTCACAGAGATCACTAAAAATTCTCTGGGAATGTTGCATTAAGTAGGAGAGGTCTTTAAGTATAGGTCTTTATGTTATCCTACACTAGGGCAAATCTTGGAAGGAATAACACATATTATAGCAATGGTTTCACCTAACCAGTGAAGGATGCCTGTTGTGTGCCATGAAGCCATTGTCATTGAGCATGAGTCTGTAGACGACTGCCTTCCTCTTGAGAAAACTAAAATGAACAAGTTTCAGGGGGTAGCCGTGTTAGTCTGTATCAGCAAAAATAACAAGGAGTCCTTGTGGCACCTTAGAGACTAACAAATTTATTTGGGCATAAGCTTTCGTGGGCTAAAACGCACTTCATCAGATGCATGGAGTGAAAAATACAGTAAGCAGAATATATATTATAGCACATGAAAAGATTGGAATTGCCTTACCAAGTGGGGGGGGGTCAGTGCTAACAAGCCAATTCAATTAAGGTGGAAATAGTCCAGACAGCTTACAGACAGCCCCCGAACCTGAAGCAAATACCAGCAACTACACACCACACAACAAAAACACTAACCCAGGAACCAATCTCTGCAACAAAGCCTGTTGCCAACTGTGTCCACATATCTATTTGAGGAACACCATCATAGGACCTAACCACATCAGCCACACCGTTAGGGGCTTATTCACCTGCACATCTACCAATGTGATATATGTCATCATGTGCCAGCAATGCCCCTCTGCCACGTTCATTGGCCAGACCAGACAGTCTCTACGCAAAAGAATAAATGGACACAAATCAGACATCAAGAATTGTAACATTCAAAAAGCAGTAGGAGAACACTTCAATCTCTCTGAAAAAAGAACAGGAGTACTTGTGGCACCTTAGAGAGTAACAAATTTATTTGAGCATAAGCTTTCGTGAGCTACAGCTCACTTCATTGGATGCACGCAGTGGAAAATACAGGATGATTTTCTATACACAGAGAACATGAAAAAATGGGTGTTACCATACACACTATAACGAGAGTGATCAGTTAAGGTGAGCTATTACCAGCAGGAGAGAAAAAAAAAACTTTTTGTAGTGGTAATCAAGATGGGCCATTTCCAGCAGTTGACAAGAACATGTGAGGAACAGTAAGGGGGAAAATAAACATGGGGAAATAGTTTTACTTTGTGTAATGACACATCCACTCCCAGTCTTTATTCAAGCCTAATTTAATGGTGTCCAGTTTGCAAATTAATTCCAATTCAGCAGTCTCTCATTGGAGTCTTTTTTTGAAGTTTTTTCGTTGTAATATTGCGACCAGTCGGAGAACACTTCAATCTCTCTGGTCACGCAATTACAGACCTAAAAGTCGCAATATTACAGCCAAAAAACTTCAAAAACAGACTCCAACGTGAAACTGCAGAACAGGAATTAATTTGCAAACTGGACACCATCAACTTAGGCATGAATAAAGACTGGGGGTGGATGGGTCACTACAAAAAGTAATTTTCCCACTGCTGGTACTCACACCTTCTTGTCAACTGTCGGAAATGGGCCACCCTGATTGCATTGGCCTCCTTAGCGTTACAAAAGTAATTTTCCCTCCCTTGGTATTCACCCCTTCTTGTCAACTGTTGAGAATAGGCCACTTCCACCTTAATTGAATCAGCTCATTAGCACTTACTCCCCACCCCACTTGGTAAGGCAACTCCCATCTTTTCATGTGCTATGATATAAGTGCAGTGGAGCCCTCACAGCCAAACCCCAAGAGAGGATTTGCAGTTGAGAATCCCAAGCAGAGGAAGGCGCCTCCCTGGAGCCTGGATTAAGGACCCTAATTCCCTGAGAGGGGGTCGGGTTTAGGACACGTCCCCTGCCTCGGCATCTCCCATTGGCTAGTTTATCCAGGGAGCCACTTAATGTGCTGATTTTTGTGATTCCTGTTCTGAGGTGCCTATCTCTTTTCATTCAGTCTCTATGACCTGAGGCACCTATACCAGACTTTGTGAATCCCAGTGACTTTCTAGGCACCTAAATGTTGAGTGTGGTGATGCTCAGCATCACCAGACCTAAATTCCTTTGTAAATCTAGCCCTTCAAGCTCAGGAACCTATTGGCTTGATTTCCCTGGCTTACCTCTACAAATAAATCAGAGAGAGACACTAAGTTGATTTTTCCTCCTTTCCACAGCACTTGAGAGACAAAAGCAGAGACACAAAATTTGGCTGGAGCAATAAAATATTTACGAACAACAGCCCAGCCAAAAAATAACTGAATCTGCTGGCTGGTGATTTTAAAAAAGGCTCTGATCTCCAAAACGACTCTCTTCTGAAGCGTTGATTTCTCTGTTCACTTACGGTACTGAACCCACTGACCTGGACAAATGAGCTAAATTTGGGGAGGAACCAAACAGAACTTGCTTCCGGTGTGATTTCCCAATTCCCCCAGTTATAGATAACACTCGAGTTCCCCAGGCTTTTTCAGATTGTTGGTAATGGTTGTAGTTCCATTTATTGAAATGTTCCTTCACAGGAAAGATGCACTATTACTACATGATATTGTGAGCCATGGTCCCTTATCCCCTGCCTGTGAAGATTAATTAAATTGACATATGCTCAACATACCAAGTCAAACTTCCTGGGTGTAATGCCACTGAAGTCAATAGGCCGGATTCTTGGGCTCACAATGGTCCTTTTGCACTGCTCTGGTGGTGCAAAGGTGTAAAGCCGTCGTAACAGTCCAGCTGAGAATTTCCCTGGCATAGATCAAAATAGCATGAAGACTATTCTGGATCCACTGAAAAATGGGCCTCATTTTCATTACAAAAATATATGCCTCAATTAAATCCTATGCAAAAAATGAGTCCACAATTGAGATCATAACTAAATATGAAATACACGTCAGATAGTTTTGAATTTAATAACAAATATTTTGCCTAACTCTAATTCTGTCCTATGATGATAAATTGATCACAGATAAAGGTTTATCTAAATTCTCTCTCTTATGCCTTAAATGTAGATGTTTAGCTGGTATTTGAATTCAGATCTTTTCAGTGCTAATATTTAGCAGATGAGTAAACAAGAGTTGCTGTAGTCTGATAGTAGCCAGAAATGAAATGCAAGTGATATTTTCAAACCTGACCATCTGCTATCAGCAAGCAGTTGTCCAAGTACCATTGTGAGCCCAAGAAGCTTGTCCAAGTACCCAGCTGATACCTGAATGCAGTTGCTGTTTAATAACCATGCCTATTTCTTACATATCACTTTTCATCAATAGATCTCAAAGCACTTATTAATGGGGTCAATATCATCATCCCCACTTTTACAGAAAGGGAAACTGAGGCACAGAGAGACATGGCTTATCCAAGGTCACCTAACAGGCTAGTGGCAGAACTATGATTAGAACCCATGGCCCTAGCTCCCAGTTCAGTGCTCTATCAATTAGGCCATGGTAGGTATGTGACATTGTTGCTACTGTCTGTACTGCATACCACTGGAATCTGCTCTATCAGTAGAGCTGGATGTTTCTATTCTAGTCCCTGTAAGCAGGGATATGTCTCTATTAAATACTTATTTTGTTTTGCATCATTTCTATCATCACTGCCCACCAGCATAGCCTCTCTCTTTTGCCATTCTTCTTCCACATGTTCCTGGTCAGCTCCGGTCCCTGAGCTCCCTTGTGTTAGGTGATGGGACAACACTTTGGCAGTAAGTATAATGCAAGCAAATGGATGGTCTAATTATGAAATGGAATTACTCTAAATGTGCATTGACTAGTTATTGACCTGACCCTGAGATACAGAAATAAAACCACTAACTACTGGGTACTCCATTCCCACTCCTGCACTGGTCTGGGCTGCAGTACTATGTCTGGTCAAAATGGTCAACATGATGGTCTAGACCAGTGGTTCCCAAACTTGTTCTGCCGCTTGTTCAGGGAAAGCCCCTGGCGGGCCCGGCCAGTTTGTTTACCTGCCACGTCCGCAGGTGATCGCGACTCCCACTGGCCGCGGTTCACTGCTCCAGGCCAATGGGGGCTGCGGGAAATGGAGGCCAGTACGTCCCTCAGCCTGCACCGCTTCCAGCAGCTCCCATTGGCCTGGAGCAGCGAACCGCGGCCAGTGGGAGCCACGATCGGCCGAACCTGCAGACGTGGCAGGTAAACAAACCAGCCCGGCCCGCCAGGGGCTTTCCCTGAACAAGCAGCAGAACAAGTTTGGGAACCACTGTTCTGTAGGAATGGGAGGCTGCATCATTCATTTCAATAGCTGATGCAGTAATTACATTTTCATGCCCATCAGCACATAGACTACATTCTGTGCCCAGTTACACTGTGAAGAAGGTTTTGCTTTTCCCCTCAATTATTTTTAAATGTGTTCTTGTGTTTCAGTGCATTGCTGAAACATTAACCATTTGCAAGTATACTTTTTATTCTTTTCCTTACATTTGTGAATCACGGTAGCCCCCTCTCTGTTAAACACTGGCAATAGAATAGCGTTGATTACATGATTATGATTTTCCTGGTTTTCATTTAGTGGACTTTTAATAGAGGAAACATGAAATCATGTGGCTTGTAAAAGTTCTGCTAGGATATAATATGGGACTTTAGTAGACGTAGCAGAAATGTAGAGTTGTCTGAATACTGACCTTTCCAGAACAAGAGTCTTCATTCTGTGCATATATTAGAGGCACTGGTTTAGATTCACAAAAGGGCTTACTGAATTGCTACACGAACTATTGGTATGCACAAAACCCCCACGCAGCTGCTGCTGAACCCTGTAGGCACTGAAACTCACTTGGCACCTATATTTTCGCAGTAAACGATCCCTAGGCACCTGTGTTTCTGCTCCGAGCACGTGCACTGCTGCCTCGCTCGAGGCACCTGAATTTATATCTCCTGGCTGAGCCCCCAGGTGCTTCACAAACCTGTGCAAGATAGATAGGAGCTCCTCCACCTATCTTGCCTGGGAGGTGCAATCCAGTAGGCAGGCTCAAAACATGCCTGACCCCCCACCCCACACACAAAACCAGTCAGCCTAACTTCCATACCTGGAAAGATAAAGGCACAAATTATTAAACTATCTGTTTGTAGGCATCTAGATCAGTGGTGGGTAGCCTGCAGCCTGCGAGCCCCTCGCAGCCCGTCAGGGTAATCCGCTGGCGGGCCACGAGACAGTTTGTTTACATTGACCGTCTGCAGCTCCCAGTGGCTGTGGTTCGCCGTTCCCGGCCAATGGGAGCTGCGGTGAGCTACAGCCACTGGGAGCTGTGGGCAGCCGTGCCTGCAGACGGTTAATGTAAAGAAACTGTCTTGCGGCCCGCCAGCGAATTACCCTGATGGGCCGTGTGCGGTCCACGGGCCGCAGGTTGCTCACCACTGATCTAGAGGATGGTGAATTGGTTTGAAATCAACAAGATAATATTCAATAAAGACTAGTGCAAAGTTCTCCACTAAGGAAGGAAAAATACACAACTACAAAATGGGGGGAAACTGTCTAGGTGATAGTGCTGCCGCTGAAAAGGCTTTGGAGGGTTACAGTGGATCACAAATTGCATATAAGCCCACGATGTGATGCAGTTGCAAAAAAAAAAAAGACTAATATCATTCTGGGAGGAATTAACAGGAGTGTCATATGTAAGACACAGGGTATGTCTACACTACGGAATAAGGTTGAATGTATAGAAGTCGGTTTTTTAGAAATCGGTTTTATATATTCGAGTGTGTGTGTCCCCACAGAAAATGCTCTAAGTGCATTAACTCGGCGGAGTGCTTCCACAGTACCGAGACTAGAGTCGACTTGCGGAGCGTTGCACTGTGGGTAGCTATCCCACAGTTCCCGCAGTCTCCGCTGCCCATTGGAATTCTGGGTTGAGATCCCAATGCCTGATGGGGCTAAAACATTGTCGCGGGTGGTTCCGGGTACATATCGTCAGGCCCCCGTTCCCTCCCTCCCTCCGTGAAAGCAAGGGCAGACAATCGTTTCGCGCCTTTTTTCCTGAGTTACCTGTGCAGACGCCATACCACGGCAAGCATGGAGCCCGCTCAGGTAACCGTCACCCTATGTCTCCTGGGTGCTGGCAGACGCGGTACGGCTTTGCTACACAGTAGCAGCAACCCCTTGCCTTGTGGCAGCAGACAGTGCAGTACGACTGGTAGAGATAATTGTTCTGCTCTACTCAGCACTGGTGAAGCCTCAGTAGGAGTATTTTGGGGCATCACACTTTAAGAAAGATGTGAACAAACGGGCAAATGTCCAGAGGAGAGCAACAAAAATGATAAAAGGGTTAGAAAATCAGACAGATGAGGAAAGGTTAAAAGAACTGGGCATGTTAAAGGCTGATGTAAAAGGATGGTGATCAATTGTTCACCATGTGCACTAAAGGTAGGACAAGAAGTAATGAGCTTAATCTGCAGCAGGGTTACTTAGAAAGATTTTTCTAATATCTAACCTAACTGCTTAACGAGCTTGGCCCCTTTAAAGCCTTACCCTGAGGCAGAGGAAGTGCTGGTTGTTTCAGAGGAGTGGAAAGAGGGAGGGTGATAGGGTGGGTGTGTGTCTGGAGGTCCAGACAAGAGGGCTGCAGCAAGCAGGGCCTTCACAGAGTGAAGAAGCCGAGAACCAGCCTGAAGCCTGGGATGGAGAAGGCCAGGGCCAGAAGGAGCATTGTCCCAGGGAGGAATCACCCAGAAGACCAAACCAGAGCTGGACCCAGTATCACTGCTGCCCAGAGCTATATGGGGCCATGAGTACTGGGGCTTGTGACTTTGCAGTGGGAATAAGGAGGGAGGCTTGGTGTCTGCCCTTTCATATTGTGGTACCACTGGGTCTGTGGGGCTCATTTTGGATATAACCCTGTTTTACCGCTCCCCTTATCTCCCCTCACCCCCTGTTGTTTTCTCCATTCAGCCCTCTGTAAATAAATATTTCCTTTTCCTATATTCAGTGTACTAGTCCAGTGTGTATGTTCTCTTGGGGGGAGGGGATTGGAACTGATGCCCCTGGGGTGGAAGAGAGTTTCCCTGCTGCGTTCCTGCATGTACACCTGCCTACAGAGCAGACTCCATCTTGGCCACAAGGGCACTATAGTTACACTATTGAGATAGTTAAGTACTGGAAGAGGTTACCAAGGAAGGCTGTGGAGATTTTAAGAACAGGTTATACAAACACCTCTGCAGGGGTGGTCTAGATTTACCTGGTCCTGTGCCAGCACAGGGGGATGAAATAGTAGATCCCTCGAGGTCCCTTCCAACCCTATGAGTCTAATTGTTAATTTGTTAGTCTCTAAGGTGCCACAAGTACTCCTTTTCTTTTTGTAAACCGTGTGTGATATTTACTCATGTGCAGAGAGTTTACCCAAGACCCATCCAACATTAGACGCTACTTCAGCAAAGCAGTTAAGCACATGCTAATGCTGAACCTGTGAGTGGTTCCAGTGAAGTCAACAAGACTTATGTGCTTAACGTTAAACATTTGTTGAAGATGTTTTCTTGGAGCCAGGCTTTAAATCCCACTTAATCTCTTAAAATACGGTTTAAATGAGCCTGAAGTTGAGCATTGTCCTGGTGCTGATCCTCTGCACTGGGATGAATTCAGTCCTAAATACATAGTCTGGCATTCACAACAATTCACAACATTCAGATCAGCAAAGCCACATGCTTCCTAGTAATGTTCTTCATTTCACAATCCTGTGCTGTCATTAAAAAAAAATCCTGTTTGTTCCTTCATCTGTTCAACCATGCCTCCATTTTTCATTAGCTATACTATTTTGCTGTAAGGGAAAGTCTCAGATCATATTGCCATCCAGACCAGGGTCCGGTCTCTAATTTTTCTGAGAGAAGCCTTGGCCTAGCAAACACTCTTGCTACTATTGCTTGGAATTGTGCTTAGCTGAATAGAGTTCATAATGTGTTTTCTCGCTCTTTTTCTGAATCAACTGTTGGTGCTTAGGAGAGGCTGGTCTAAATCCCAAACTCTAACATGCATCCTGCTAGCTCAGCAGATGAATATTTTCCATTACTCTTCAGACTTACAAAGCCATGGACTGAAACATTCCTTCTCCATGCCCCCTTGCTGCAAAACATGGGGGCAGATCAGCCCTAAATAACTAGCTAATAGGCTCATCTGCCATTTCCTTTGTCTGCAGTTTTCTTCCCTCCCCTGTTCTCTATCCACTATTGACTTGGTATGGTGCAATATTAACATGTAGCTTGGATTGCTAGCAAATTACCTGTAAACTAGCTGATAGAGGAAAAATCACTCCCAGGGAGATATAGCCTAATCCAGCTCCCACTGAAGTCAAAGCAAGGTCTCCCATTGACTTCCATGGGCGTTTGACTAGGCCCCTAGAAAACAGGCAAGGACTTTTTATGCAAATTGTGTTTGCTAAATGAAGTCCCTCACTGACATAGCAGCTGAGCAAAAGTGCACCTGGTGCATACAATTTCCGCAGTACATTTCCTGCATTTTTGTAAATGTTGTGGAAGCATGAGGTAGGTTTTAGGTAGCTCACATTTCATTGGGTGAAATACATCTCTGAGCAACAAACCACCTGCAAGAGGCCCATCCACCTTTTAAGCCCTGAAAATAGGGTTAAATGGGACTCTTAAACAGTGGGAAAGCCTTTGTGCAGTCCCTCTGCACAGAGGTGAATTTCACCTATTTTGAATATTTTGCACTGTTCTACCAGACACTGTGAGGGCAAATTCTTCCTGTGGGGAGCAACTCAGTATTGGAATCTCAGATGGAAATAGCTGATACTCTCGCTCTTTTCCCAGGTTTAATGTTTCAGGTTTTGAGTAAACATTTTCTGCTCTGACCTGGCAACTACCTGCACAGAGCTCCATGTTTGCACGTATTCTGAACTCTCTGACTCCAGGGTCAGGAAGCTACAGGCAATAAATTAAAGGCCAGATTCTGCCACTCTTACTCACAATTAGTAGGTCCATTGACTTCAGTGGTATTGCTCAGAGAGTAAACTGCTACTCAGTGTGAGTAAAGGCATCAAAATCTGGGCCTCAGTAACCAAATACTACTACATGCTTGTTTTACCCACAGGCTGTTCCATGGCGATTTTAATGTACCACGGAAATTCCAAAATTCAGCTTTAGAATTCTTTGGTGTTATGAATGGGTGAAGAAGCATGCTTGAATCCAGTTGGGGTTTAGGCGGGCATTGTGGTTCAAGGCTGACTGAGGGTAAAGTGCAGATCCATAGTTGAGGGAACAGCAATCGTATATGTTCATCTGATGAGATTCCTTAGCAGGAAGCAGTCCTCGTGAGATTTCAGTCCCCGAGGAATCAGGGTCATGATCCTACAGGGTCCTGAGTACTTCCAGTGTAATGCTGCATACCCTCAACATCCATGAATTTCAATGGTATGACTCCAGCACTTTGCCAAGTCAGCCCCTGGAGCTGCAATACAGGACCCTTGTGTTTCTAAACACATGCAGACAAGCAAGTTCATTTGAAATACATACTAGACCTTCCCACCTGATATGCTTCATATCACAAGCTGATGCTGCCATTAACAATCGCTGATGCTGCCGTTGGTTTGCGCTTTTATCTTTGCAGTGCATAGCACCAACTTTCCATTACTTTCATTACCTTTTGCCTTTAAAATGGTTATATTGAGTTTGCATATTCCATGCCCAGAGCACAAATATAGTTGGCGCATCTTACAGTTGTTTAAGATCTTAAACTGAAGTTTTGCTAGGACCCAACATGTACATTCAAAAACCAGGAGTCATGCCACCAAAAATCAGAAGATTGGCTTAAAAGTCATGAGACATTTACAAGTACTAAGTGTTTTTGTGCCCTTCCCATGTCAGTATTGGTGCACAGGGCGGAAACCAGTCATTTCCTTTCCTCTCGGTCATTGGCTGCTGCTGTTTCCTCTTGCTCTAAACATACACACCCAAGAGTTTACAGTCCAAATGGACAAGACCACCAAAGGGATGATGAAAGGAAGGATTATCAATCCCAATTTTCAGATGAGGACCTGGCGCACAGAGACTTGCCCAAGGTCACACAGGAAGTCGGTGGCAGAATGGGAACTGAACCCAGATACTGAGGATGTGTTAACACTGCAATCCAAGGTGTGACCGCATCATGTATAGACATACCTGAACTAGCTTTACAACCTCCTTCTATCCATAAGCCAAACAAACCATAGTGATTAACCAACCAACAGCAACCTCAACCTTGTCACAGTATAGCTTCTCTACACATAGGGCCTGGTATAAAAATGGTGTAAATAAAGTAGGCTTGCAAATCTTCGAGGTTGGCCAGTACAGCCCCTGTATGGGGCTGAATTACATTCTGTACAAGCCTCAAGTGAGCCTCAGCACAGCATTTGGCTCTATACCCATAGTTACATGCCTGAAGAGAACGGGTATGAAGACCTATGGAGCAATTTCATCTGTGTGTGCGAAATATTGTCCACAGGAGAAGCTGTTGTTCTTGAGATCAATTGGTGAGGGCCTCTCGCAGCCTGGTACAGCCTCCCACAGGTGGTCGAATGAAATACCTGTATCAGTCTCTGGTTCAATCAGAGGCAAGGTGACTCAGCACCTCACAGGAGGCACTTGCAGCATCTTGCAGGCTCAGGCCCAAGTCCAGGACTGCTGTCTGGAGTCGCTTTCCTTAGTTGTAACATTTGAGGAGATGCCGTGTTACACTGAGAGAAAACTTCACATTCTCACAAACATCAGTGTATGCTATACCAAATGGAGACTTTTGGGATTCTGTTTCAATTGACATTCAAGGAAAAGCTAATGAATGAAGTGGTCTAGATGAAAGTGTCTGCACTATAGCCTTCGCAAGTGATCAGAAAGTTGAAAGGGTCTGTGATGGAGGTATTCACCCTACAACATTCCTGAAGGCGTGAAGGTAGACTAGACAGGCCAATTAACCACCTAGGCTGAACTTGGAGGGGAACCAGGGATCAATAACGTTTTATTAAGGATGAAGCTCACCTGGGCAGGAACAGGTAGGGCTTCTATAAAGCGAAGAAGCTGAGACCGGAAGGAGGCTGTAGGGGGAAATAATCTGCAATCACTCCATGACAGGAGGGAGGTTTGTTAGAGATTACAGAGTCTGGCACGAAGCCAGAGGGGGAAGTAGCCACAGGGATTGGAGGAAGCTTGGGTGGGTGCTAAACCCAGAGGAAAGAAAGAGGGGGTAGGACAGAGCCCAGGGAAGTAACAACCAGGTCTGGGAGTCAGCAGGACCATAGTTGCGGAGTATAGGGTGTGTGGGCTGGAACCTGGGGTAGTGCGTGGGCCTGGGTTCCCCTACCAGCCACTGGGTATGTGGCACAGCTTTGGATGTAGAACAGAGGACTGCTTGGAAGGGCAGAGGAACAGCTTGTCCAGAGAAACATTGACAGACCCTCTGGAAGGGGAGAATTAAAGCCTCCTGGCCGGAGGGTCGAGTAACAAAGAAGAATACCCAGAAGAATACCCAGGGTGAGATGGAGACAACAAGCTGAGTGATCGCAGGAAGGGCTGTCTGACCAGTAGCAAGTTAATCCCCAGATGAGTCACGAGATGGCACGCTAGCAGTGACTAGCAACCCCATTACAAGGTACAAATGATTAGGTCCCTCCGTAACCTGAGCTAGAAGTTGGTAACTACCACTGATGTGCCTAGTTTTGAGTTACAGTGGAAAATAAACAGGAAATAGTTCAGTAACTGGAGCATGACTGGAACAAACTCTACTGTGGTTAAAAGCCTGTGCATTGTGGATACATAACACTACTCTTCAGGGTTGGCAGGCGTTTTGCTTTGATAATGAAAAATGTTTGAAACTCCCCATAGTTTAAAGAATTCATATAATCTATCAGAAATTATAACCAACCTTTGAGTACAAGTATAAAAAGACTATATTATGTTTGGCATACGCAGTAAAACCTTCCCACCTATAGTCCCCTAATGCAACCCTTTACCCTCTTGTATAAAGAACTACTGATGCCTCTGTCACTCTGTGAGAGAAGTGGAGCTGATACATAGACTCGTAGATATTATGGTCAGAAGAGACCATTATGATCATCTAGTCCGACCTCCTGCACAACGCAGGCCACAGAATCTCACCCACCCACCCACTTCTGCAATAAGCCTCTCACCTATGTCTGAGCTATTAAAGTCCTCAAATCATGGTGCAGACTTCAAGGTGCAGAGAATCTTCCAGCAAGTGACCCGTGCCCCATGCTACAGAGGAAGGCGAAACCTCCCCAGGACCTCTTCCAATCTGCCCTGGAGGAAAATTCCTTCCCGACCCCAAATATGGCGATCAGCGGAACCCTGAGCATGTGGGCAAGATGTACCACCACTGTTATGAATACTGTTGGACCTGCTAGGTAAGCATTTGAGAATAGTGATATGTAGCCTAGTTATTGAGGGAGGATGTATAAATTATAATGGGGTAGTAGCATAGTTATTGAATGCAGTAGGGGCTGCACACAGCACATCAGGGTAATCCACTGGCGGGCTGCAAGATAGTTTGTTTACATTGACGTGCTGCCCCCCCCCCCCAGCGGATTACCCTGACAGGCCACAGGTTACCCACTGTAGCAGGGCAGTTACCTCACTCCAGTAGAAAAAGGGCTAGGCTGATTGGGGAAGCAGCCACAGCTGGGGCCATGCCCCAGTCAGGCCACACCTGGCCCTGTTATAAGGGTTCAGGGAGGAGCTGGGTCTGTCTCTCTAGCTGAGGAGAGAGAAGGATCTAGCTGCCTGGGAGCAGAGCAGAGCAGAGCAGAGCAGAGCAGAGCAGAGCAGAGGAAAGGCAAGGCAAGGCAATAGGAGCTGGGGAGCTCCAGCTTGGGAACTCCCCAGGCTGAGGCCTTGGGTAAGGCCAAAGAAGGTACTGGGGCTACAGAGGTGCAGCCCAGAGATAGGCAGAGGCAGCTGGTCCAACCCCCTTGCCAATGATGAGTGGCCATTACGAACTGCAGTTTGCCCAAGTGAGAGGGGGGGCTAGATGATGACTGGCAGTAGCCAGTAAGGCAAGGTGGGTGTAGAGGTTTGGGGTTCCCCTGGGAGGGGAGACTCAGCATGTGGGGTTATTGTGGTGGGCAGAACCCCAGGGTAAGGGGCATTGGGTTCTGCGAGGGACCCGGGGGTCCTAAGGCAGGCAAGACACCGTCCTGCAGAGGCTGCTCTGGGCTGGACAAGAGCTAATTCCCAAGATGACCTGCAGAAGGCGCCGCACCAGTGAGTCTTTGCTTTGCTACACCCACTACTGATCTAGGTGCCCTCTAGAAGAACAATGGGTCAAGCTGTTAGCTTCAAAGAACCTATGTTGAGTCTCCCAACACCCTGTAAACCTTGTTTTGCCAGAACTAGGAGGCTGGAGAGCAAATGGAGATTGAAGAGTTAAAAAGCACTTTCTGAAGGGGAGAAGAGGAGTCTCTTGTGAGCAGTCATCTAGGCAAACAGGCTGGCACAGACAGGGCGGTATGGAGGAGTCTGAAGGAATTGGGCCTTCTAGATCCAGGGAATGGTAAGTCTTAGAAAAGAAGTAGGTATGTGTACAATAGGCTTTATTGTTTAAGATATACTTTCTCTGAAATGCTTTTGTTCTAAATAAATGATCCTTTCCTTTAAGGAGGCTGTTTGGTCACTAATGACCACTATTATTGCCCCAGGGGAATGGAATTGCGTAAACCAGACCTGCTGAGGTGATCACAGTTGAGACCCAGGGGACTGCAACCCACCACCTGGTCCAAGAGTGGAGAATCATGTCATCCTATCTCAAGAAAGGAGACAACTCAAGGCCTGAGACCTAGAGGGGTGTGCACTGAGAGACCAGGAAGGCTCAGAGGCACAGTTTACCTGGTAACTGTTAAAGCTTTATGGGCAGTTTGGAAAATAAAACTGAAAGCAATCCTGTGGACACACTGCTAGATCTTATCAGCACTCCTCCACCCTTTGTCCTTTATTAACAATAAACACACTCCCATCTGTGGCTTACTGACTAACTCAGGGATGCTCCTTGCAGCCAGCACCCTCTGCTCCCCACATCCACACCATCTGCAGCCTATTGCAGCTTCATGAATTTGCATGGTTCTGGGTTCCCAAAGAAGTGGACTAGGTTTAGCATTTGCTTTCTTAGGGATTTTAACGCACTTTGTCACTAGATTACAAACAAAGCTGACTCCAAGTCAGTTTCCTTTAGCTTTGCTAACATGCAGATAGCCACTGTTGCCTGTTGAGCTATGGACTGTAAATGCAGCTCCCTTAGGTGGAGCGGGGGTCCATCCGTGGAGCAAGGGGCTGGGGTGGGGAAATTGGGACACAGCAGGGCGGTGGGAGGTCCCCAAAGCAAGGGGCTGGAGTGGGGAAATCGGGGCATGGCAGGGTTGGGGGGGGGGCAGACAGGTTACACCCGCCTGGATGGCACTGGTATCCAGTGGGGGGGGGGGGGAAGGAGAGCAGCAGCTGCTAAGCAGAGCCGCTCCTCCAGCAGCAGCTGCTGTTCTTCCCTCCCCGCACCCCCGGTGGCGGAGGCTGATTACTGCAGGTAACCGGACTGCTGACCAGATGTTGTCAGTTTCTCTTTTCGGCCAGATGTTCCAGTCAAAAGCTAGATACCTGGCAACCCTTGAACTAGGATATGCAAATGTCTCCAGGAGGTGGCTTCAAAGGGCTGCTGACTGAAAGAATTACATACAGTCTCACAATAACACATAAACAACTGCATTTTTAATACAATGGGGCCTAAAGGCATTAAATTCAGTTCAGTAAGGTTTAACTCATTTCAATAAGGTTTGTCCAGGATATTGTTATATCTGTCACACTACACTCAGTGAACATGGAGAACAATGGATCAACACTCTCTTTATTACAACTTTTTACAAATTTGTAGACTGTTGTCCTAGAAATGCTTTGTAGGGTTGGGCAAAAATGAATGAGTCCCACTAGCAAAAATGGCAGAAAATAATATTTGATGTACTGTGTAATACCTATGTAAAGAAATAAATACAAGGGGTCCCCAGATTTCCCTGCTCGTATGAGCTCATTGCAGTCAGTGGAATCCTGCTCGTATGAGCTCATTGCAGTCAGTGGAAATACTCTCATGATTTCAAAGGGCATTGGATCAGGCTCACAGAGGACTATGGAAATGCGCACTGTTTCTTCCACAGTGGTTATAAAATAAACCTCAGTCGTTTTTTTTGTTAACCTACATTCCTTGAGATATCAACATTCTGCTGCAAGAACTGTTCTTTAGAATTAGCTAGGCAGGTTTAACCAGGCAGGTCCAGATTTCTTTTCAAACGCAATCCAATCCCAAACCCATGCAAAATGAAGATTATGGTGGTGGGCAGAGGAAAGCACTCTGAAGAGTTTGTAGCCATGGTGCAGTCTCCTGTGGATGAAGGAACACAGCCACAACTGGTCAATTCAGTCCACAGTTTAGGAGGCGCTTGGATTCCTCACTGACACTGAGATCTCACATGGCAGGACCCACAAATAACTCTTTCCATGATCGCTGGTTGGCTAGGAGATTGCATCCCATCCTGATGGATGATGACTTGGTCTGGGTTATAGAAGCGCCGTTATCACCTGCTGTTTGGACTATAGCAATTCATTATACCTAGGAATGAAGCCATCAGCTCTTAGAAAACTCCAGCTAGTACAGAACATTGCAGCATATCTCCTCAGCAAGATGGATTATCATGAGCAAATCAGACCTGTCCTCCACCCTCTGCATTGGCTTTCCATAGACTATCAAGTCAAGGTCTTGGTCCTTATTTCCAAGATGCTCAATGGCTTGGGCCTGGCATATCTAATAGATGACCTAAAGCTCTGGGATGCTGACTGTGGTTGACAACTTCACTCCTCAGGCACAATGAACTTTCTTCCATAAAGTTAAAGCCGGTCTGTGCGAGAGACAGAGCTTTCTCAGAGGCCAGTCCAAGACTGTGAAACCAATTCCCACAAGAACTAAGGACCATCACAGACCTCACCACCTTCCATGCCAAATACAAGATGCACTCCTTTGACCAAAAACAGAGAGCAGGGTGTGTATAAGAAAAAATCCAAGTCTACCACATCAAAACGTTCCACGGCATACACAGTTGTCTCCAGGGAGAGGATCAGAACAAGAACGAACCACACAATAGATATTAATCATGTCGCTTAATGCACTACTGGAAAGCACTCAGATAGCGTGGGGATGAGGGCAGTATAAGAATCTATAAAGAACAGAATGCCCATTGAAGGCAAGAGTGTCTTTCCATTACCTGCAATGGATGTTGGCTCAGGCCGTTAGAAAAAAAGGTTTTCTGGTGGGTTCCATTCCCAAAGAAGAACCAAACCTGCAGCCAATGAGGGAATGAGCTATATGAGATGAACTTTGGCTAAAAAAAATAATCAACTTTTGCTATGGCTCATTCTGGTAGCATCATTCAAAGATCAGACATGAAGAGAAAATAAAACTTGTTACTCAAAACATGCATCACAATATGTATGAAATGTTAGGTTTTGCAGTTGCAACGTGTATTAGCAGAATGAAAGATGGTAACTTCCTATGTAGTAATGGGAACAGGATGAGAGCATGGTAGGCCTATTATCTGTGTAAATGTAAAACACTCAGACAATGACTCTGAGAAGCAGCTGAGCCCTCCTGTTTCCTTTGATGAATAAACACCTCTGCTTCCTCTTCATTCACAAAAACAAATATTTGGCTGACAAATGCCTCAATTTCCTCATAAGAGATGAAGAAAGCCTAGGTATTTCCCAGTTGCGTACATTCCCCAATTATAGAGCTGGCATGCATCAAGGAATCGTTTCCTCTTGCAACAGCTAAAACTTCACACAATGGGTCAGGTCTTCAGCTGGAATAGATCAACTTACTTGCACCAGCTGAGGCTGTGACCCAGTGTGTAGATGGGAAAATTCAGAACTGCATTGCTTCATCAGTGATAACAATGGTAGAAGCTCTAGTCTAAAGAGGGCTCAGGTGTTTCTGTCACCATTTAGTCTAGCCCCAGTCATGCTGTTGAATAATAATTCATTCTCAATTACTCTTATTCCCCCACACCTGCCTCCCCATTCTGAATAGAGTTAGACAGTAGTAAAATCTCCCATGCCACATCTTCTACCACTGCTACCGCAAATAAAGCTCCATTAGTATCTAATTACATCTGATTTTTCCTAGAGCAGACAATAAGAAAAGCCCTAGGATTGTTAGAAGCAGCAGCCTTTGTTAGCAATCTTCTGGCAGAAATCAGAGTCCCTGGTCCCCATTCCTCTCTCTACTTGAGCAAATCTTTCAGTTATTGTGCAAGGACATTAGCTAGCTTTCAGTGTTCTTGGCCAGCACAGCTAGTCTCAAATTTCTGATCTCTGCTGTACTGGGATGCTGATCCATTTTATAGTGAAAAAGTTTGTTCTAACTGGGCAGCGACTTAGATATCCTATGGTATCTAGCTTCAGTAGATCACAGACGAGCAATTTTCTTTTGAGCCTCTTGCAGGCTCAGAGAGAAGGAGAGCGACTCCATTTATGAATTGAGACTGTACAGTTCCTAGCCCTTTGTGGATTAAATGCATGATCTGAACAGTGGCATGTTTTAGAGATAGCAACCTCCCCTGATATACACACAAGGGAGGCAGATTTTCTGCATTGGGCTCTTGTCACCTGAAGTTGAAAAAGGACTTTTCAAGAGGGTGAGGCTATTTTGAGATGTTTTGCTAACAGAACTCTTTGTTTACCTGACTTGTCACCATCCCTGAAAGTCATAACAAAATTCTAGGTTTCAGAGTGGTAGCCGTGTTAGTCTGTATCAGTAGAAAGAACGAGGAGTACTTGTGGCACCTTAGCGGCTAATGATGAAGTGGGCTTTAGCCCACAAAAGATTATGCGCAAATAAATTTGTTAGTCTCTAAGGTGCCACAATAAAATTATAGTGTTAGCTCAAAGAAAGACACCCAGGAGCGAAGAGATTCAGATCAGCAGGGGTACTCCAGCATGCACATGTACGTATCCATGTTGACTCCCTCCATTTTAAAGGAAGGTCAGCTGGGTGTGGGATGTCTGTCACCTGTCTCCCCAGAGAACAGTGGCATGAGTGGGCAATGGAGTGCTGTAGATGGATACACTGCCAGAAGTAAGGGATGGAGTAAGTCCATAGAGAGCTTTGACAAGCAGGAGGGTCACTCCAGGTTGGAGTAGAAAACAGGTGTAAATGATGAAGGATGGGTTTATTATTGTCTCACTTCCTGGAGCAAGATGGAGTAATATGATCTCACTTCCTCAGTTTGTGGATCGATCCCCTGAAGTTTTTTGGCACCATACATGCTACAAAAATAATCATATTTAAACAGTGTTGGGGATCAAACACGTTCACATTCATTCTTGCCTCTGTGGATGAAGATGAGTTATAATCACATGAAGAAACC
Source organism: Lepidochelys olivacea (assembly GCF_965140295.1). Classification (NCBI taxonomy): domain Eukaryota; kingdom Metazoa; phylum Chordata; order Testudines; family Cheloniidae; genus Lepidochelys; species Lepidochelys olivacea. The sequence continues at coordinate 163,040,542 of NC_140411.1, read as the reverse complement.
ACATTTAAACTTTGGTTAATACATGTTATTGTATGTTTTTTCTGTCTACTCAGGCAAGGATACACCATGCAATAACATGGTTTAGCCTCAGCTATGTTTCATAACACAGTTGAAACAGAGCTGTTTGTGCAGGGTGGACAGGCCCTTAGAGCGTATAGATTTAAGCTTGCCATAAAAGAGGGACTTGCAATAGGTGAGTGAAGAAGAGAGTGAGGATGTTAGCAGTACAGTCAAGGTAAGGTCAATTCTTGAAATGTTCTGAAAGTGGTAAGAGACTCCTATAGCTAGGGGAGATTTGGGAAGAAAAAGTAAATGATTATGGAGTTGGAGACATCTGGCAACCACTGGGCGTTGAGTTCAAGGGAGCTACACCAGCCAGGAATTTGGCCATTAACTGACTTGGGGCTTTTAGTGGAAGTAAAGCATTGAAAACTTTTGCTGAATGGTAGCAAATAGGTTTATTACATTTTTGGATAAACTATAGAGACACACATCTGGGATAACGAAATTTTACTTTCAGAATAATATTCAGCCACTAGATGTCTCTCTGAGTTATATACAGTTCCAGAAAGGGTGTGAGCTCTGGTAAACAAAGGAGGCAAAGCTGGGACTCAAGCTGCATGGAAGCCTGTTTGTCTGGAGTTGCAGTGGTTTTCTTTTATAAAGGCCTCCCGTTTAAGATGGACTGTGAATGCATATATCATATCATGTGGCAATTCAGGTATCAGAAAGCTTTCCCCCCAAAAGAAAGGCAATCAAGCTAGGATTATTTCCAAGATGTAATGCAGTCTTGCCTCTGACTGAATGGCATGGTGCATTACAGGAGGCGTAATCTGCCTGGGAGCATGGTCCATAAGGGAAAATGAGGGGAACCAGACCCAAACTTCAACTCTCATGAGACAGTGTGCCAATCTAAGGAATTGCAGTGGTTGAACTGACTTGAAATGAAACGTTTCACCACTTCCCAATAGATTTTTTTTAAAATATTTCATTTTTTGCAAAAAATTGCAATATTTCAACTTTTTCTCCCAATTTGGGGAGGGGAAATGTTAAATATCAACATTTTCCATTAAGTTCTGATTTTTTTGCTCAGCTCTATTAAATACCAAGCCTTGGAGAGGGAAATTGGAAGGAGAGTGGAAGTGCCATGGTTAGCTTGCTCAATCAACACTATGTAGCTGAAGAGAAAATAAATTAGTGGAAAGCCTTCTGTTAGGGAAAAGGAGCCAACCAATTTGTGATTAAGCTAAGGCCACATCAGAAGACAGAGCAGTTAACAAGTTTGCCTTTTGTCTGGGGCTAAAGCTGCTGTTGTACCCCCTATATTGGCATAAATGCAGTGGGTGCCCTGGGGCTGAGGAATTTACCAGTGTGTCATGTATTGCACCTTGCCTTCATAGAACTTCCCATAGTCAGCACAGGACAGAACACTCATGAAGTCAAAGTCTATAGTTACTCCAGCTGGCTAAGTATTTGACTAGCTGAATATCAGTACGCATCCGATGAAGTGAGCTGTAGCTCATGAAAGCTGATGCTCAAATAAATTCGTTAGTCTCTAAGGTGCCACAAGTCCTCCTTTTCTTTTTGCGGATACAGACTAACACGGCTGTTACTCTGAAACCTGTCATAAAGCAGCATGTCATCCTCGGTGGATCAAGTAGGAGGCAATAGTGACCAGGCAGAATTCCAGTTTTTATTGCACAAATGTAAACAGCTTAGGTAAATAATGGAAGTGTCATAACAGTTGAATAGGTCAGAATGTGGGACTCCATTTCTGGACCATATTGTTATTATACAACATGTTCTGCAGGGACAGAGAGATCAGTGGTAATAAGGCAAATAATTGTTCCCAGTATAGTCTGGTGGAGAACAGAAACTACAGAAGCAAAGGGGAAATACAACTCAGAAGCTGTAGTAGCAAACAGCAGCAATACACTGCAATGTGCAAGGGAAGCATGGACACTGCTACACTGCTTTAAGGGGTGCATCATACTCCTTGTCTTGCACAGCTGGCTAGCTCCACCCCTCTCTGTCCCCTTCAGTTCTCCTCATACTCACACTGGGTATAGCTACTCAGATTCAGATCAAAACTAGATGCTTTAAGATGTAGTCTCCCTTTGGCTGTCACCTCCCTCCCCCCCCTTTGACTGCATAACTCCACAGGTGCCTGGCTATCAGTTTAGCCAAGCAAAACTATCATTTATTTTTTTTTGAGGGAAGAAGTTTGAAATGTGATTTTTTTTCACCATCTGTGCAAATATGAAGTAACTAAGTAAGCCAATTTGACTACACGTCACCTTCCTCCTCCTGATGCATGGGCAAAAGTCTCACTGAAGGCAGTGGGAACACTTGCGTGCATCTAAATGCAGAATATGGCACCACATATATAATATCCTTCACACAGCTGTAGCCAAGGCAGAGCTAGTTGCCTTTCACTTTTTCTTTAGAACATTTCCTCTGTTATCAAAAATGACCCAGCCTGGAAAACAGCGAGTGAGTGGAGTGTTTACTTGATCGTTGAATGCTGATCAAGTGCTGGCTGATGCATGATTTTTGGCTGAAGTCAGTGGTTTACAATGTCGTCTGATTCTGAGATAGCACCAGAAACCATGGAACAGGTGGCAGTTCTTGAACAATAGTCAATTACACTTTTAGTCAAATATTTGTTCACATGTCCAGACAATGTTTTCTTGTGGAAATGGGTTTACACTGTGTCCTTGACAGGGACATGTACAATAACGTGGACAGAGTTACGTGCAGTTTTGGAACAGTGTAACAACACACACATTTACGTCTTGTTTCAGACAAAAATCTAGCTATTAAAAAAAAAAAAACACCCATGAGACAAGAAAAATGCCATTGAAGCAAATGGTAATAGTTTAATTTTTACCTGTAAAAAAATCCCCAAAAGCATCAATCTCCGTGTTTTAGTTAGAAGCACCACCTCCTGCTTTAGATTGCATTGGATTGAATTATTATTTACAAAAAATGATTTTGTGTTTAATGCACTGAATTGGGACCCTGGGTTTAATTCCTACATTTACAATATGTTTCCTGTATTACTTTGATCAAGTCTCTTAGGGATGGATTTTCAGCCGTACCTAAGTGACTAAGGAGTACTAGTAAATGGGATTCAACATTAATCTCTCTATGACTTTATTCTCTGCTTATAATATGAGGATAATAATACTTCCTTTCTCCTACCCTTTGTCTGCCTTGTGTATTTAGAGTGTTGAAATACTGAGATGGGAACTAGCCCTTACTAAGGGCTTAGTTACACGATAGAGTAATGCGCTCTAGGGGGTTGCTTTCTCAAGTGCACTAATGTGTTGCACATTAATTGGTCTGTAGGTCCAGATGGCACACAATAAAGGTTTCCAAGGGTGCTTTAATGGGGTATTGCTTCCAACAGCATTACATTAAAGCACACAAGCAGGGTCCACACAGCCCAATTAATGTGCAACACATTTGTGCCCTTGAGAAATCACCCCCCCCCCCCGAGAGTGCATTACCCCACGGTGTAGATAAGCAAGCCCTAAGTTGGTTTTTTACCCCAAGCACTTAGCGCAACGGGGCTTTAATCTTTGTTGAGACCTCTAGATAGTACTACAATGCTACTTAAAAGTGACAGACGAGCTCTTTTGGTTGCTGAATTATTCACAAACTCCTCCTCCTTTCCTTTGTATGTATTCCTTATTAAATATTTGCTGAATATTTTGGATAAATAATTTTCAGCCTATAAACTATTCACTTCAGCTACTGGCAATTGATTAGTTATGAAGTGTGTGGGTCACCTAAGTTACAGGGTATATTTTTTTCTGCTTCCTGAATGGAAGACGGATACTTTTTAAATGGGATAATAACAAACAGCAAATAAACTATGCATTGGATGAATTTTCAGATGGCTAAACATTTGTGCTAAAGTTGGTGAAACAAGGAATCTGTGAAGATTTTCACAGCTACTCTGCAGTTGTCTGAATACTCATAAATAATAATAATATGACCCTGTGATTACTGGTCTCAATACAGGGGTAACTGGATGAAATGCGCTGGCCTGTGTAATGCAGGAGGTCCAATTAAATGATCGAACAGCCCCTTCTGGTCTTAGAATCTGTGAATCAGAACAAGCCAAACTCACTTCCCTTTTTACAAAAATATTCCTGAGTCACTTTTTTTACCCATCTAGATGTACTCCATAAGAGTGGCTAAATTGCTGCTGCTGCAATCCTGATGGTGAGATCAGATTTTAGCTCAATGGTTATTTTATGTCTATTCATGCAGGGGATGAGAACGAGCAGCATCAGGGCTGGGAGGAGCCTTTGCAAGGGCTTTCCTAGCCTGTTCCCTGCTCAGGAAGTTCTATCAGGAGCTGAAGCTCCCTCCCTGTGCCCCAGCTTAGCAGGCGCGTGTGGCCTCCCCATCACAGCACAGGGAAACGGTGGCTCATTGAGCAGCTCTGCTCTAGTGAGTGACTGTCAAGCCCACCTCACGGGGCCCTGGACTCGTCTCAGTGGCACAAATGCCTCAAACACCCAGGCGCTGGGAGTCATGCTAAGACATGATGCCAACCTTGTAGCATCAAAGCAAGAATGATTCGTCAGGCCACATCCTGACCTCTAGTATCCACCCCAACTGTTCCATCACCTTCAGCTCAGACCCACAGGTGTCCCATGTACAGCCACATCCTCTTCCCCCTTATCGCCTTTGGGTCCTGCCCCAGGTGAGCCACACACAGCCCTAACCCCATTGCCTTCATTAGATTGCCCACGTGTAATCAAGAGCACGTGGCCCAGCTAACTATCCTGCTGGTGATGTGGGAGCCAGACAGCCTCTGGTTTCCTCTCCTGTCACTGGGCTGAGTCTATGGGGCTAACAGGAGATTTTGTTTCCCTGGGAGCCAGTAGCTCTGACTGTTACCTCCAAGGGGTGTTCTGTGCAGCACAAAGGGGCTGTTCTGACAGAGCTAAGTCTTGCTACTAATTGCAACTGGTAACGGAGCTGACCTCTTCCCCTTTTTTCTGTAATGCCAGGCTTTTGGGAGCACGTGGCCCTGGTAACCCCCCTGTCCCCTCTCAGCAGTGCTACATGGAGGTTCCTGTTACTCCTTGGGTTTCAGCATTTCCAGACTCTGGACGTGTTTTTGTCGGGTTGGGAGATTGACTCCTGGGAGGGCGAGATGTCTAGCTTCCTAGGTTAGGGGTTTGTCCTGCTGTCCATCACCTTAGTATCTGAACGCCTTCCACATCAGATCAATAGTAATAAGGAAGTTCCTAGTGATAGGCAGCCTAAGTAGGGAGTTGAGTAATGGGCAGGCCCCAGGGGCACCCTCACAGGTGGGGATCAAAGCAGGCATTCCATAACAGATCAGTGGACTCCGTATACTTCATGAGCCCATCCTGGCCCCCAGCGTAGCAACAAGGAGACGGGGAAAGAACACACCCTGAGGGACTGGCCCATGGTTTGTGGGGGCTGAAGAGATGGGAATTAATGATGGTGGGTAAAGGGCCCTGGTGAGGAGAGTCCGTACAGAAGGGGAAAATAAATAAAATAACTCTAAAAATAATGGGCCGCAAGCCCAGGGTCACTTGTTCCTGGGGTGGGGTCTTGAGGGAGTCCAGGGGATCTGGTTTGATAGGGAACTCTAACAATGGTATTTTTAAAAATATACCTGCTTTGGGACCTGCCTGTTGTCAGGCTTGCAAACTGCAAGAGTCCCTCATCACAAGCCTCCTAGCATCCATCCTGTTCACTTGTTGTGTTGGCTTTTAAGAATGATTGGGGCCATCCTTTAGTCTGTGATTGTGATGTCTATGTAGTCTTATGAAATGGAGCCCTGATCCTGATTTAAGCAAGGGAGCCACAGGGTTAACCCCCTCCAGAGCCAGAGAAGGAGAGATGCTGAGATTGTGAATCACTTAAGAGCTGCCCAGGGAGCCCGGGTTGCCAAGGGTGGGGGCCTGGGAGCCCTGAGAGCAACCCCCAGCCTATGTCCCTTCCTCCCAGGGCACACTGCCCAGGGCAGATGGAGGGTCCAGGGCTCCCCACAGCGACTCGGTCTCCATGGGCAGCTCTTACCACGGCTCGGCTCAAGCGTCCAGCCAGGCCAGAGGGTGGGGCCTTGCGGGGAAGGGAAGGAGCAGAGGGTGGGGCCCTGTGACTGGGGGTTGGGGGACAGCCAAATGTTCTTTATGCCCAGGGCCCCATATTTTTATTTTTTTAAAAGCCTTAAAAAATAAAAGCCAACCAAGCTGTCAGACCTAGTTTCTACATCATAAACAAACCGAAAAGCACACAGGCCTAATTATGTAAATGCACTTCTCTAGTTGTCTTTGACGAGAGAACCTGTAGATGCTTACAGGAGGTTTAACTAGAGATGGGTCTAAGAAGACACTGGTGTTGGATCCAGTGTCAGATTAGAGTTAGGCTTCAGTTTTGGTTCAGGTTACAGGCCCAGACAGTGCCAGGGTTTGAGGATGGATTTGATATTGCCAAAATTCTCCTGAAAGGTTCTTATGAGATTTGGCCACTTTCCAACTTGATGCCAGCTTACCCCTCTTTTACACGTTGAGTAGTACCTTACTTTGTGGGTTTAATGGGGCAGCTCACAGGAGAAAGGGAGTTTTCAGGGGCCAGAACCTGGATCTTTATCTGGAAAGTAGGAACCTTCCACTTTTGGCTACTGGTAAATTCTTCTATGTCTAGGAAGAGCCTAGCACTCTACTGGCAGTATACAAATACCAATGAAGACTAACCAGAACCATCGGGTAGTTTCAGCTCTAAAGATTCAAAGGGATTTGGATGTAATGTTCTGATTTTGGCCACTCTTGCCACTAAGCAAAGGATGGCCTAACAAATGAATATCAACCTTCTATTTATGTTTAAAATACATGGAGAATATTTTCCAGATAGAAGGTGGGATTTTCAGACGTGCTTAAGTGACTTAGGACAATGAGTTGGATGAAAAGTCAATGGGACGTGTGCACCTAACGTAGACTGGCACATTTGTAAATGGCATCCACCTAGCTGGATTGTACCCTGGGTGTAGGATGGATGCAGGGGGGGCTGCTCAGGCCCAGGTCAGTGCCAGATCATTTGTTTCAATTATTATGATAATTTGTTACCCTGCAGATTTTCAGAGCCCTTGATATACTGTTCAACACAAGGAAACTCTTCTATTATAATAATATTTTAGTGTCCCTATACTCAATGGCCTCTGAGCAATTAACAAAATCTAACTAAAATATATATTACATTAATTACTGTACTTTGGAAGAAATGCAGCCATACAAATGACTGAGTATGCCAAGGCAAAGATATTCAATCCCCTGTGCCAAATCTTGCTTTCAGTTGCTTCCCTGGCACTACATTAAAAGCTCTAGCCTGCAAAGGGCTGAGCAATCCTGTGAGGTGCTGAGCCTCTCCTCCCATTAAAGTCAATGGGAGTAGCAGGTGCTTAACACCCCCAACAGTGTGCTCAGCACCTGCAGACCAGCCCTTTGGCCATGATTCAGTAAAGCAATTCAGCATGTACTTAGGTAGAAGCAAGTGCATAGTCCCATCAAAGGCAATGCGCCTTACACACGTGCTTAATTGGTTTGCTGAATAGGGCTTGGTTTAGGCATATGCTTAAAATTAAGAATGTGCTCCTGTGCTTTGCTGCATCAGGGCCTCAGAGCATTCTTATTTGGCTCCTATGTTCCGATTAACTTCCGTGGTTGAAAGAGGACAGGCCTAGGAATGATTACATGCAACTATATCCATTTTGGCCAAACAGTGCAACTGCAGTGTGGCGCCTGCTGCGGGTTTGTGTTTGGGCTGTCGAGTTACGGTGGATATTTTTGTTTTTAACTTCTGCGCAACGGTATTGCTAAGGAAGGGGAGCGAATGAGAGCAACGTCTTGAGCCACATTGCACGCAGACATCATTGCAAGCAGCCGCTCACAGCTCTGCCGAAGGACCTCAGTCCAGACTGGCAACTGCGCTGCTAGTTCAGAGCCTGGCTTCTCTTGAGCAGAAGCTGACAAGACTGTGCACAGTCTTGCCAAATTGTAGGATGGTCCTGAAATGTGCATAAAATGAGGTTTCCTGAAAGGCTCAAGTTCTAACCCACTGTACCATCTAGTGTCTGGACACTTTAAAACACCCACACTTTTGCCCCCAGAGTGTACCTTGTACTCCCAAAATTTACACCCTGAATTCATACTCCATCCACGTGCTATATATGCCTGAGTGGTTTTAAAATATGCTTTATAACCTTAGTTATCTGTCAGTTATCTGCACATATGGATTTATCAAAGTCAACAAACCTCTGACCTGTAGAAGGGCTGTAGAAGTGATTCTGATGCAATGAACGATTATCCCTAGAATAGGGCAGACCTCTCCTTCAAGTCTGCACCACTGTCATCAATATCGTCTTCTTTGTAGTGATCATTTCCAGTGCCATCATTATGCATGACAAATGTAGAGACATATGAGAAGACCTGTTCCCTGCCTTGAGGAACTTAAGGTCTGTAACAGCTTTGCTGAACATAATACACAAATTAACAAGGCGCTCTTGCTTATTAAAAAAAACATGAGCATTTTAGTAATAGGGCAAAATGTATCTTGCATCTCAGAATCAAAATAACAGTGCTCAGGTGTAGTAATGTCAACTGAGTAGTGTGTGACATCTTTAAGTCTATACTCTTAAAATTATGTATCTATGACTGGAAATCCACATTACTACTGGCGCTGTATTCACATATTTAAGGACCCCTCATACTCCGGGTTTAATAATAGTTCACAGATCACGTTTCACATTTGTGTCTCTAATAACATGCAATATTTTAGTGACAATTCTTAATCATCTTGAGAGATGAGTCTTTGGGCTTATTTCTGAGTGCTAGTGTGCCAATCACATGTACATTATTACTCCTGGGGGAATTCTGTGCCAAAAAATTAAAAATTCTGCACACAATATTTTAAAATTCTGCATATTTTATTTGTGAAAATAACACAGTATAATCACACCAGTTTCAATTATTTTGGTAATTTATTTCAAAATACATGTCAGTAAGTATGTTAGGAAGTATTTCTTCACAGAACACACAGTCAACCTGTGGAACTCTTTGCAAGAGGATGTTGTGAAGGCCAAGACTATAACAGGGTTCAAAAAAAGAACTAAATACATTCATGGAGGATCGGTCCATCAATGGCTATTAGCCAGGATGGGCAGGGATGGTGTCCTTAGCTTTTGTTTGCCAGAAGCTGGGAATGAGTGACAGGGAATGGCTCACCTGATGATTACCTGTTCATTCCTTCTGGAGCACCTGTCATTGGCCACTTTTGGAAGATAGGATACTGGGCTAGATGGACCTTTGGTTTGACCCAGTATGGCCATTCTTATGTTCTTATGTCTGTAACAATATAGACAACAAACAGGTTCAGGAAATGTTTTTCTGACAGAGTCCTTACTAAGCATATTAATACAGAACTCTGAGTAATAATTCATTTAAACTACAATACAGAAATGTATTTCCCACACTCCTCAGAAGCAGTGCAAAGACTTGCGGGAGATAGGGGTAATGGAGAAGCTGAGGGAGAGGGAAGTAATTGCTGGGAAGAAGCCTGGGTATGAACTTGAAGGGTTGTTGGGTATGGGTGGGAAAAGTATGGAACAGGGTTTTTTTTGGGGGGGGGGAAGGGATTGTTAGGGAGCTTCCCCTGTGCAGACCCTGGCTGACCGCCTAGCCTTTCCCATTCAGTGAGACACATCTGCCCCTGTACCCATGTGTCTCTGTGCCCCCATTCAGCCATCCCCCTTCCGCCCTGTAGCTCTGCACTCCTCCCCCTCTGCCCATGTGGCCCTCCACCCTCCCTCCACCCTGTGGCCCTGCGCCTCCACTCCCATTCAGCTGCTGGCCCAGTCTGTCCTCCCACACTAGCACTTATGAGCCCTTATCTGACCCCCCAGCAGCTGCACGCCGTCTTTCTCCGCATATCCCCTGTCTCCTGACCTGGCCTGACAGGTGCTATGAAGAAGGCAGGCTTTTTCTCTTCCCTATCTAGCTGAGGCTGGCCAGGAGTAGCTGCTCCGTTCTAGCACCAAAGCACCCTCTGGGGAGCAGAACTGCAGCAACTTTTCAGCAGAAGCTATTTTCTGCAAAAAAAAAAAAATTAAAAGTTTGCGCAACACATGCAATATGCACATACAATGGTGCAGAATTCCCCCAGGAGTAACATTATCCTCGCCTTTTGAACCCATGTGAGTGGGATAACTACCTTTCAGAAGATACCAGCCCACATTTGCAAAGTACAAGAGCACTTATCCTGCAAGGAGTGTCTATAGCTTGAGGTTCCTAATTAATAGTTGCCAAAGCAAACAATAGTATATGAGCAGCTAGGACTGGGACTGCCCAAAGATCTAGTGTTTCTGCATCTATGCTGGCTGTTGAGCATCACTCTAAGGTGGATCTTTTCTACAGGGTATGACCTGAATTTTTAAAAATGTTGAGACAATAGAATTGGTGGTACAGTGTATTAAACACATCTTTTTTCAGCGCAACAAGGAGTCTGGATAAACCTTTTCTCATTGCCAGAGTTATGTTCTTGTCCACTTATCTTTTGAATGTTCCAAAATCTTTCTAAATACTGTGATGAGGGGTATTGCAGTTGTATGGGTTGGCATGGAAGTTGGCATTTATTCTGTCCTTACAGCTAAAAACTACTGATTTACTAAACTGATAAACTGCTTAGTTTATACTTTACAAAAACTGCAGGAGAATGCAAGTCCCCAAAAATATTTTATTATTTTAATCATGAACATATTTTATAAATACTATTATGTAAAATAGTTTGCTTTTTCAGAAACTTAAATCTTGGGCCTAAATTACCAGACAGACCCTGTCACTTAAACTACAGGCTTGTGAACAGTGATGCTATAATAAAACTACTCAGTACAAAACCTCATAGCATTAGTATTTTGTAGCAGATAAGAGCAGATCTCAGTAGCCTGATTCTCACCTTCCAATATAATATATTTCTAAATCTCACATATATTTCACATTTTTTCTGCCTTATAAACAAAGTTCAGCTATTGTCAAAAACAATCAGTTCTTCTCATATCACAGAAGAGATCCTTCCTTTGTCATGTATTCCTCCGTCTTACGTTCCTCAGCATATGTAAATCTCGCCCTGTCTTACTCTGTCATTATTAACCATAACTAAGGATCCTTTAGCTATGGTTTGTCCTGTTTCAGTGATTCTATTTCTTGCAGGAGATGTTTAGCTATCTGTTTTATTGGAGGTGGAATTGTGGAGAGGACAGTCCAAGGGCACCAATGGAATTTTTGCACAGACATAAAATCTTCACACAGGAGGAGTGTATTCTTTTTCAGTGAATCCTAGTGCCATCTTTTGGGGGAAAGTTGTATATGCCGTGACAGATGAAGAGAACACAAGTAGCAGAGTTATTTCAGTTATTTTATCTCCCAGTCTATTTCACATGGGACCAGGTTGTTCCTGGCCCTACTGGTGGCTACTGAGGAAAGGGTGCAAGGAACCTCACCACTTACATGCCCGTGTAAGGGTGCAGAACAATTGCAATCCCTTCACTAATGGAGTCCATGGACTACTCCCTCCATGTGAACCCATGGGCACAAATCACACCCAAGGTGGTGATGGCTGGGAACAGGGGGTCGGGCTATTTAATTTGTCTCTCCCTCCTAAAAATAGTGCAGTTTGAGCACTTTCTTTGTGCCACTGAGGCATTGTGAATCAGCACTCCTGCCTACTCTGGGCTGGGCCAAAAGGCACAATCTAGATTTCAGGACAGGCATTTCAGGATTATTAGCTCAGGTGACATCTTAAAACAAACAATGTGACCTCCTTTCCCCACTGTCCAAGCTTTGCTCAGCCCAAGGAGGTGGGGAGATGGGAATGGGGAGGGAGGTACCAGAGAGATGGTTATGCCTCCTTTTACAAAACCTGATCCTCTTAAAATCTATATTCCTTTAGAATATTAAATAATAGATACAACACCAGTAAAGTGCTATCAGGGAAAACACAAGTCAGCTAGAGTCTCTCAAGTGACTTGATTAGCAAGTGTATTAGAGGAATGTAAACAGAGTAACTTCTGACTTGCTGCTCAGAACACCACGCTCCTAGGTGTAGGGCAGAGGCTGGCAAACTACAGCCCGCAGGCCACATCCGGCCCATGGGACTCTCCTGCCCAGCCCATGAGCTCCTGGCCCGAGAGGCTAGCCCCTGACCCTTCCCCTGCTGTCTCCCCTCCGGCACAGCCTCAGCTCACTGCACCGCTAGTGCAATGCTCTGGGCGGTGGGGCTGCGAGCTCCTGCCAGGCAGCACGGCTGCAGAGCCTGGCCTGACCCGGTGCTCTGTGCTGCGCGGTGTGTGGCTGGCTCCAGCTGGGCGGTGCGGCTGCCTGTCCTGGTGCTCTGGGCAGTGCGGCTCTGGTGCCGCCAGCCGCCGGTGCTCCAGGCAGCGCAGTAAGGGGGCAGGGAGCTGGGGTGGATAGAGGGCAGGGAAGTTCGGGGTGGTGGTCAGGGGGCAGGGGTGTGGACAGGGGTCGGGAAATGGGGGGCAGGGGTTCTGGGGGGGCAGTCAGGAAGGAGAGGGGGTGGGATGGGGTGGCGGGGGGCAATCAGGGGACAGGGAGAGGTGGATGGGGCAGAGGTCCCGGGGGGGCCATCAGGGGACAGAGAAAGGGGGAGTTGAATGGGGCAGGAGCACCGGGGGGGGCTATTAGGGGGCGAGAAGCAGGGGGGGCCGGACAGGGGGTGGGGGCTGGGCCACGCCCAGCTGTTTGGGGAGGCACAGCCTCCCCTAACCAGCCCTCCATACAATTTCCAAAACTCAATGTGGCCCTCAGGCCAAAAAGTTTGTCCGCTCCTGGTGTAGGGAGTGTAGCGACTGTGATATTACTGCAACAAGAGCTACAAGAGCTCTGGCAGGCTTTGCATGTGGAAAAGATACATCAAGGGGCTACAGAGGGAGCATGTGGGAGTGCAGCTCACCCCCTTTTGCTAAAAGCAGAAGTAAAGTTCCCCCTCCTTTCCCTCGCCTGTACTTGGGGGAGCTCAGCGCCCTCAGATCTCCTCCTCCTCCTAGCCTTTTGCTGACTGGTGAAATGAGACTACAGAAATATTGGCAGTGGGAGCAGCAGGAGGAGCTGTACGTGGCTGGCCACAGACTCTGATTAGCCTGGCTCTCCATTAGGGGTTTTGTTTTTTTTGGGGGGGTGGGGTGGGGGGAGGGTACATGTCCCCCTACAGAGTTCCAAACTGTACATTTGCCTGTGCACATACCCCGTTCTCCCTTTGCTACACACACACACACCAGATGGCTGGCTGGCTGGCTGGCTGGCTGGGGGCCTGCTTGAAGACAAAGACTCCTTTCGGAAACATGTATGGCCTTGTCCCCATATCTTCCCCTCACCATGTCCCTTTGCACAAGACGCTACAGGGCATTTCATCACATCATCCCCTACGATGGCAAAATTGGTGAGCACCTCCTTCCTATCCTGATTAACTGTATCCACTGCTACGGACCCTGGTACCACAAAAAGTTCTCAGCCTTGGCATCATTCCAGCCAGCTAGAAGTGCTGAGCGGGAGACCTCCTAGGAATCTGGCTCTTCCCATAAATTTAGAGGTGCTAATACAGTGACATCCCAATGGCCTGTGCCTTGACAGCAACCCAACAAGTTTCAGGTGCTGAGCCAATGAGCTGACAGAGGCCTGTACTTTGCCATCAGCCTAAGGAGCTTGAGGTGCTCTGCTCAGAAACCTGTGCCTTGAAATTAGACCAGCATGACAGAGGGGCTGAGCTCACAGATTTGTTTCTTCACACCGACCCAGAACGCGAAAGAAGCTGAGCCAGAGACCCCACCGAAACTTGTGAAATTAAAATCAGCCAGCAAAGCAGAGGTGATCCAATGAGCTCATAAGTCTTGTGCCTTACCAACAACCCAGGAACATAGAGTTAATAAGTCACAGGGCTTTGAGAGACATCACTAGCCCAGCCAACTAGAGATGCTAAGCAGGGGCTAAGAAAGGGGAAGTGCAGCTCCTCCTCCTTTGCTCAAAGAGGGAGTGGAAGGCTCTTCCACTGAGAATTTAGAGTATCTCCATGGAGAGCTCTGTCCCCAGCCATACACATGTACCAGATGTCAGCACGGTCACCTCAACTGGCCTCGGCTTCCTGGGTAGAACATGAGGAAAGGCAGTCACTGAAGACACAAACCAGGTAAGACTTTGGAAATCAAATCCAGCCCCCTTGATTTGTACCCCGAAAGGAGTTGGAGCTGGTGAAGAACTTTTCATCAAAATGATTTTCTGACCAAAAAAAGTCATTTTTGCAAAATCAGCATTTTCCACATGGAAATTTCAGTTTTCCTTCAGGAACATTGAAATGGCAGCTTCCCAGCTGCAGGTCTCCAAGGCTTTTGTTAATTTCACTTTCTACAAAAGCTTTCCAGGAGGGATGCTGGCACTGAGTGCCCTGATTTTCTGCTTCCATGCCTTTCAGTCTCCCCATCAGCTTCAGGGCTGGAGAGGCAGAGAGCTGAGAGCTCAGTCTCTCCGCCTCTCATGTTGGAGGGTCCAAGCACCCCGGGCTTTCTCTATTTCCAGGATCCAGGCTTGAAATTGACAAGAGCCTTCCAGGAGAGGAAGTGGGAAGCCAAAAAAATTTTATTCCAGGTCTCCCACCGTGGATTTTTTCTTAAAATCCCTTCCTGAAAAAAAGCCATGGTTTTCTTTTTTTCACCCCAAACCAACACAAAATGTTTTTCAAATATGTAACATTTTTCACAGAAAGGAATTTCCATTTTCCACACAGCTCTAGAAGCCAGTGCAGCTTATGGAGCCAAGGTATCCTATGTTTTCCCCATGAAATGTTGAAGAATAAACTACAAAGAAGGGAATTTGGGAGTCACTACAAGGGAAGAGTTATGACTGTTTAGGTGACCTCTACTGTGACTTTCCTTGGTCTCATGCATATAGGTTTCAAATTTTAACCTTAACTTATAATTTCCTGTATTTTTAATTTTAAAAAAGCTACGTTTCTTGTAACGTTGACACTGAATTTCCTGTTTTTCTTGGGTTTTTTTCTTTTAAATAACTGCAATACTCTTGCAACACTCAGTTTTACCTTGGGAGTTTCCCTTTTCGCAAAGGTACTGCAGTAGAAGCTGGAATCTGCTCTAGAGCAAGGAAAAGATTGTGCAGTGTGAGATCTGGGGCCCAGTGTCCTTTGTTCCATGTAAATACTATTAGCTCAGAGGCAATGATTATTTTACATTCTGACATCTGTCTCTCCAAGAGAATGGCTAGAGTCAGGATATTCTGATATCCAGTCAGCACCATCATTCCATTTTGACATTACTATTTAAAATCAGAGCTGAGGGTAGGTTTTTCAGTAGTGCTTGAGTGACAAGTTCACAAGTCCCGTGGAAAGTCAGTGGAACTTGCGCACCTAAGATACTTTGGTGCTTTTGAAAATCTCACCCTCAATCAACTAACCTTTGGTTCTGGGCACTAGCCCTTGACTAGCCGAATCTAATAAGCTGCTTTAATTCTCTCCCCTTCCTTTCCATATTTATGTTACACACTGGCAAAATGAAAGCTAAAAGACATTTAGGACTCTGATGAATATATTTTTAGCATCTTAGAATTAATGAACTCATTGCCTGATTTGTTTCAGACTTGGCAGAAAAATTCTAGAATAGCCACAGACAAAATGCCAGTTCTGCGGCCAATATTCAATTTGTTGTGCATTTTAGGGAATTTAGTTTGTAATGAAACCTAAAATGCCGCATTAACTATAAGAAGTCTGCAGTGGCTCCATAATGAATTCCATCTCTACGAAGCAATACAAGAAGCATCCATGATATTTACTATGCATTCTCCACAATCGACACAAAAACCAAAAGCAGTGCATAGTTTCCCCTATCTATTGCAATGTTAAAATTCTTTATCACGATTGTGAAAAAGGAGACCATGTTCCTTTGAGGAGAACACATAGGGTCTGGCAAACAATGAGAGACATGCCATTGTATATGGTAAACTCCACAGTTGTTTGGTATACAGTTAAAATGACAAGATCGACCCAAGCAATTTACTGAAGGCTGAGTCAGTATTTTATACAACTTATGATAAAACAACAAAGCTGTATCAGCTGATGCTTTTTACAAAGTCAGGACTGATTTATTATGTACTCTAAAGGAAGCATTGCAATACGACGTCTAATTGTTATGATAGGTTGTTAGAAAAATGAAAAAAAAAAAACGTTGTTTAACTTATTTTGCATAGAACTCTTCAGTGGTTGGTACCTGATTAGTAAATTTGCAGTGGAAATTATCCTGCACTGGGAAGGCTATTTTACAGCGGTTCTGCTTGCAATCTGCATTGTAATGAAATTGCGACATGAAATGTTTGTGGAAATTATAATGAAATGTTAGATGAAAATACAATAAAGTGGTCAGTGAAGAAAGAGAAATCATGTATAACTTTTATAGAATCTTCAATCTCGTCAGCTCACGCAGGTTCAGATATCATTTCTAGAATGATGACTTGCAAATATCCACCACTAACTTTTCTCCTTCTATCCAGTCTTGTATCCGACCTTGTCTCTCTTGTTGGATGTCGTGTCGTCATCTTAAGCTGATCTTGGCCAAAATGGAATTCCTTATCTTCCCAACAACCCTTTTCTACTCTCTGCCCGCCCCCTGTCACTTTCAAAAGCGCCAGCATCCTCCTCCTCATTGACTTTCACTGCCTCCGGGAAAGGCTCTAGCAGTGGGGAGGCAGTCTTGGGATTATTTTTGACGTCTCCCTCTCCCTTAGTCGACACACCCTCACATCTCCAAGATCCGTCCTAGACTTTCCATTCTTACAGCCTCTGACTCAAAGTTCCCAGGCTTTTCCATCCATTTATTAGTTTCTTGCACAATCGTCTCTGTAACTTCTTCCATCCAGCCCCCTATGTATGGTACAGCAAGGCCCCTACTCTGTCCAAATTTGAGTCCCTCTTAAATACTTGCTGCTGTGCTGCTCCAGTGAACGGAGTTGCTTTCTGTATAAATTGCTATTGTTGTTTCCCTTCGCCTAACCTCTGTTAAAATAGCAGCGTAGATGGCGTGGCTCGGGTATGTAGAGAGCTGTGAATGGTATATACCGTAAGGTTCTGGCATGTCTTTACTCACCTAAGCAGTGCCTCACTATCTACACTGCTCTTTACACCTGTGCTAAGGCAGCCTGCATTGTAAGTGCTCCACACGCCACTATAAGGAGTGTGCAGTGTAGACATACCCTTTTTCTCCTCCTCTTGTCCTTGATGCTTTCCTGACACCCATTACATATTGAATAGGTTCCCAGTTACTATGACCGTCTGCCTGGTGTGGATCACAGCTGAATGCCAAATTCAGGACAGACTCGTAAAAACAGGGCAGACACCCCAAAACTGGTTGCTTATTCTATAATTAGATTTCACCAAGCCAGTAAGTAACAAAAAAGAGAGCTCCTGTGTCACCACTCTGGTTTAACAAGAAGCTAAAAACACAGTCTCTTAGGCCTCCAAGCTCCTATCACCACCCAGACATCTGGTCTTTATTCTGAGAGGTTACTGAAAACCAGATTCATCATCCATAAAGTTCTTCTAATCCCAAAGGATCGGCCACTCCCCAGGTCAATATATATACACCTTAGATCTTACCAAATACCACGGTTGTAGCTAATTCTGTAGTAACTAAAAACCAAAGGTTTATTAATATAAAAAGAAAAGAAGAGAGTTGTTGATTTGTTAAAGGAATCATATACATTACAATTGATTTCAGAGTTTGCAGGTCAGGATAATAGCGGTGATGTTAAATTGGCTAGTTTCTAATAAGTCTCTCTGGTTCATCCATCAGATTGGGGATCATTAGTCCATTGGTCAATGTTCTCCTTTGTTAGAAATCATGTCCAGAGATGTGGAGCAGGAATGAAGGCAAAGAAGTGATGTCACAGCCTCCACTTCTATATCCTCAGCCCATGTGCATGGAAAGTTACTGAAAAAAGAGGGAGGCTTAGTTCACATGTCCTTACATGCCTTGCTGAATCACGGAGCAGCTATTGCCTCAGTGCCCTCTGAAACAGCTCCATTAGGGGATCTCTGGGCAAGCTTATTGTCCTTAATGGGCCATCAAGCAGGCAGGCGAGCCTTGATGTAAAGCTGTCTTGGGGCGTCACCCAAGAAAATAACATGTTTGAGATAAAAACACATAGCCAATATCCATAACTTCAGATACAAAGATGATACATGGATTTAAACAGGATAATCATACCTAACAGCTTATAATTTTTCCATTGATACCTTACATGAAATACTTTGTACAAGATTTATTGCAACTGTGGTGACTGAACTAGTGATCTTTCATTTTATGCAACATCCCAGTTACTGTATGAGGAGCCATCTCTCTCACCTTCATAACATTTCTGAGGACCAATCTTTTCCATGGAACACTGCAGCTTGGAAGGTTATGGTGGGTCACCGATTTGTTCTGAATCTGCTGCCTTTTGACTGTAAATTCTGTTTGGCAGGGACTCTGATTTGCTTGGCACAGTTCAGCTGTTGCAGAGAGCCACTTACAACCACGCCACTATGAAAGGCATGAAAAATAATAATTTATAGAAAACAGAAAATCCAGTCCAAGGAAGGGCTGTGAACTATCTAGCTAGGTACTTATATGGTCTCATCACCGCAGTATCTGAGTTCCTCCCAAGTATTTTCTGGATTTATCCTCGCTACCCCCCGTGAGATAGGGAAGTACTATTATCCCCATTATACAGAAAGGAAAAATGAAGGCAGCCCATTCAATGGAGCCAGTGCCCCAGGGAGAGCAATCTGTTCCAACCTGGAGATGATAAAGGGCACAAAATAGCTGCTGAGCAAAACATGTCTGCCAGACTACCACTGATTTTGGATCAGGCCCAGTATGTCTGCCATAGGTACAATTTTTTCAGATGCTCCTCCTGGAATGTGCAGCTTCACCCTACCCCTTACCTAGGGCAGTGTCATGAATGCTATTGTTTTAGTCCAATAATAGTGATCTAAAAAGCAATACCAATGGAATAAACTGGCTAGCGTGAGTGAATGCACAGGCACTCACAGTGAAGGGCGCCAGTTCCAAAGGTCCTACAGCGACTAAATAGGCAAGAGGCAAACTACTGACGTGTAACAACAAAAACCACAAACAGGTATAAAACTTTTCAGAAATCAGCAAGGGACTGTGTTTAATGATCTTTATTATCGCCATCACCATGCAGCTTCCCTGAAGATGACGTGATGCAGGGTTATATGCTGTGGGTTAGCGTCTGTGTGTAGGATTTAATGTGATTATGGGGCAGACAGCAGTCTCCCTTTCAAATATGTGGCTTTCCTGTTCCAAATAGTTTAAGTCTCCAATTCAGCATATGTCTGGTGAAAGGGAAGTGACATCTACCCTGAAAAAGGGCCACGATTTATGTAAAAATATGGGGAATTTTAGATTAAAGGTAGGATATCTACAATTGCAATCTATAAATACTTTCACAAGTGGATGTTATCATTGGCAATGGGAGGCAAAGTTTAGACTGCAGCATATCTTGTGATATGGAGCCAATAAGCAGATGGGTTTCAGAGTAGCAGCCGTGTTAGTCTGTATTCGCAAAAAGAACAGGAGGACTTGTGGCACCTTAGAGACTAACCAATGTATTTGAGCATGAGCTTTCGTGAGCTGCAGCTCACTTCGGTTAGATACACCAAGGGAGTGTGAATAGCAGTGCACACCAAAATGCTGTGCTGTAACTCCCCCTTGTGGATGCCGCAGGCACAAACTTTAAGATCCCACGTTTGCACTAAGACTCATACTCACTAATTAAGTCCCACAAAGACTCTTCAAATAGGACTACATTAGTGTAACCTTTTAAGTTCACGGCTCTTTTGGGGAGTTACACTGCAGCACTTTGGTGTCCGATATTATTCACACCCCCTTTGTCTGAACTCAGGGCAGTGTAGACATGCCCTCAGACACTACAAACTCAGATCCTACTGAAAAGGACAGTCTTGTGGTTACCATACTGCACAATGACTCGGGAGAGCTACGGTCAGTTCCCAGCTCTCACAGCCTTTATGTGTGACCTCAGGCAAGTCATTTAATCTCTCTGTGCCTCAGTTATCCTTCTATGATATGGGGATAATAATTAAAGTTGGCTGGAAGTTAGTTTGTTTTTTCTGCAGAAAATTTCATCTGTTTGGCAAAATATGGAAAACCAAAATATTTTGTCTGAAAGGCAAATAGTTTGATTCAGTGCCTTATGGGAACTGTAGTTTGGATGCCTCATGCTCCCATTATCCTCTGTAGGCTGGCCTCTCACTGGTTGGACTACATCTCCCAAAATGCACTACAGCTTTCCCTCTTGGTGAGGGGAAGCAATATAGCATGGGAGTCCCTGGCTGTAGTGTATCATGGCAAATGGAGTGCAGCCAAGGAGCTTGACCTAAGGAGGAGAATGGGACATGAGACAACCAAACTACAAAAAACAAAAGCAGTGTTTTGCCAAATCAAATTATTTCAGTTTTCACCTGGAATATTTTGGTTTGTGGCTGAAAACTGAAAACTTCAGGTTTTGGGAATTCAGTTTTGATGAAAAATAAAAAAATTCCAGATACTTTTTGCGAAAAATGTTGTTTACACGGAAAATCCATTTTTCTGTTGAAACACAATTTCAATTAAAAAATTTCAACCACCATTAGTAATAATACCTCCTTTCTTCCAACCTTTGCTGGTCTTGTGTATTTAAAATGTAAGCACTTTGAGGCAAGGACAGGCTCTTACCATGTGCATGTACAGCACCTAGCACAATGGGGCCCTGATCTCAGTTGGTGCTTCTCAGTGCTACTGCAGAATACTACTAATAAATAATAACTGCAGGGCCAAGGGTAGGATAGATAGAATTTTAGTTCTATTTTAAATTGACGTGCATACAGGAAGTAGTTTTCACTGGGCCTTCACTTATTTTCCACTTTTGTGGATGCAGGTTTGAAATTGTGAATTACTGTTGCCTGTGTTTTTGAGGGCCTAATTATTAGTACTTAGATGTCTAAATACCTAGCCTGAGAGTACAAACTGGCAGTTATACATATTGCTACAAATATCTGTATCTACAATTCATTACAGATGCAAAAATGGGGTGTATAAGTTGCACCCACAGAAACAGAGTGCATTTTGAAAATCACGCCTATAATTTTTAATTCAGTTCTCATATTTTCAGCAATTCATAGATTTGAAGGCCAGAAGGGATCTTTATGAGCATCTTGTCTGACCTTCTGCTGGTTAAAGGGAAATGGTGCCCTTTTCCTCAGAGCAGCAGTGAAATTTCAAAATAAAGGAACAATTCATCATGAGTAAACTCATTTACATCATGAGTAAATTCATCATGAATAAACTCAGTTTATTTGGAATCACTATTTTATCTATTTGTGCTTTACAACAAAATAAGAATACACAGTCTCTGCCCCAAGGAGCTTACAATCTGGTTGGGATGCAGACAAAAGAGGTCAGAAATGAACAATACATGACTACTAACATGAGCTGGAGGGAGCATAAGGATCTTGCAGTAATCACTTGGAAAAGCTTAACAGAGACTGTGCTGTGAGGAGGGATTTGAAGAAGGAGAAATTTTGTGTACAAGAAAGAGTCTGTTCCAGATGAAAGGGGTGGCATGGAAGAAAGCACAGGTATGATGGGGGTGGTTACATCTACAGCTGAGTTACTCTAGCTACTCAGAGTGGAACATTCATAGAGGCCAAAAGGAGTTCTGTATATGGTGTAGCCACAGGATCAAGATCAACAGCATTAGCATGAAAGCCACAAAGGACGAGGCTACAGTGAAAGATGAGCAGATGACCAAGTCTTGTACAAGAGACATCAAGATTGATCAAGTGCAAAGCCAGCAAAAATCATCATTAACAATTATCAGGAGAATAAATGGGCTGCTTTGCAAAGCTAAGTATGTCTAGTTTGCCTAAGTGCCAGTCAAGGGGGACATGCTAACACAAGAATGTCCATACTGGATCAGACCAATGGTCTATCTAGCCCTGCATCCTGTCTTCTGACAGTGGCCAGTGCCAGACGCTTCAGAGCAAATGAACAGAAGAGGGCAATTATTGACTATTGTCAGTCTAAGTTGCTGGCAGTTGGAGGTTTAGGGTGACCCAGAACATAGAGTGAAACAAGATACAAATATTTGAAAAATGTGAACATTAAGGAGGGATAAACAATTATTTAGTGTGATGAATGGAGGCATGGCCGGGTGGTACTATTGCTGAAAAGGATCTGGAGGTTATGTTACTCGGGGTTATCTGAATCTAAATCTATGGTAACGAATCTCTATTTTCCAGGTAGCGTCAAGTGTCAAGACATAAATCAATGAGGACGCAGCACTGCCATCAGATAAAAGAGTGCTTTCACTCAAAAATCTTTTTTGATGAGTCTAAAGCACACATAAAAACCTAGCAGTTGTCTCAGAGCACCCCAAAATATAGTTACGCAAACTCTGAGGTGGTATGAGTGACAACAGCAGCTCTCGGGTGGCCAGCCTTCTGCCACACTGGGGAGAAGGGTGTCAGTGTATCCTGACTTGCAGAAATCCAAAACTTCTCCAAAGTACACGCTCTGACTAAACTCTTTTATAGATAACTTAAAACAAAACTACAGCTCATAATAACCCCTAATGGGCTGACTGTTTCCCTAGCAACAGCAAAGAACTCATAATCTTTCTTTAGCAGCAAAAGCAACTCTCAGCAAGAAACTTACAATCAGAGGCACAGAGACTCAAAGTTAGCTATCCTTGTTAGTAATACTGCCACTGCAGTGGTTTTTGTCTGCCTAAGCAAGGCCAAATTCTTTCTTGCTACATGGTATCCTCACTTCCAGCCTGTGGTGGCTAGTTGAGTAGACAATATGGCTGCAAGTTATGTCAAGTCCAGGTCATTTGAAATCCAGGTTCTCTTGTAACAGTTATAGTGAATCACAAATTGAATATGAGCCAAAAATGTGATTCAGTTGCAAAAAAGGCTAATATCTTTCTGGGAGTATTAATAAGAGTGTCATACGTAAGACACAAGAGGTAATTGTACCACTGTATTCAACACTGATGAAGCCTCAGCCAGAGTACTCTGCCCAATTCTGGGTGCCACACTTTAGGAAAGATGTGGACAAACTGGAGAGAGTTCAAAGGAGAGCAATAAAAATGATAAAATATTTAAAAACCTGCCGTATGAGGAAAGGTAAAATCATTGGATATGGTTAGTCCTGAGAAAAGAAGATTGAGAGGAGACCTGATAGTCAGCACACTTAAACTCTGTGGGTCTGAGCCTGGGTCAGCTGACCTGGGCTCTAAGGCTCAGTGCCGAGGGCTTTTTATTGCAGTGGAGACGTACCCTGTGAGACTAGGAGGGGTGAATTCCAGAGCCCAAGGTCCTATACTGAGACTGCCTTGCGTAAGTGAGAGTAACTCCTCTCCTGTTTAACTCTGCGGGTTGTAAGCTCCAGCACCTCAGATGCTCTCAGCCACCTTGTATACAATTAAGGCAGTGGCAGTTCCTAAGACATGCAAGAGACTAACGACTAAGTACTTTACATAGATCGAAACATGCACTTGAAAATGAAATGGAGGCCAGTGCAGTCTTCAGCAAAGTGTAATGTGCTTCCTGTGAGAAGCCCTGCGAGCATGTAGGCAGTTGTGTCCCGCTGTAGCTGAAGTTTTGGAGTGGCCTTCTCCTATAGCTCAGAGAAAGCAATGCAGTAATCCAGTCTGTAGGTGACAAATGCATGGAGAACTGGGGTGAGATCCTCCTCCTGAAAGAAAGGATGCAACCTCTTAGCTAAGAAGAGAAGACCAAGTGCTCTTGGCCACTTCTGAATTTGAGCGACTAGGAGCAGCCAAGAATTCAACTAGCCCCTGAAATTGCAAACCTAAGTGACAAAAGGCAGACAAAACTCCCTTTATCAGGATCAAATATTACCCGCACTATTTCTACCAAGTGTTTCTGCTAACCTAACTGCATTATTTATCTTTCCCTGATGGTAACTCATTCTGCCAGCTCTCATTAAAATCTCCATTTTGGCTAAACTCTGAGAGCCTCTGAACTGCATAATTCCAGTTTTGTGACATGGGGACATCACACGTGGGGATAAGAGCATTGTCTGCATACTGAAAACACTACAAATCATATCACCTCTGTGTCCTCAAGCAGCTTCTCATACAGGTGAGCAAGATGAGTAGTAGATAACAATAGTATTGAGAGGTGTGAAGCGTCCCATTACTCAGAGAGAGTGGTTAACGCGGAGGACCAGTGATGATAAATGTCAACATTTTAAATGATTTCATTCCTCATGAAAGCAGGTAAAAAAGCAGATCTGCACAATCTACTGTGAGTGATGGATCAGTTTGGTACCACAAGTAGTTGGCATTTGGGAGAATGCCACCACTTTTCCTCCCCTCCTGATCAAGAAGCAGCCCAGGTCAAGGAATCTGGCAGAATGGAGCCCAGAGAGCATGCATGATCATATTTTGAATATCTACACAATCTGCTATGAGGAGCACCTCACTTGGCAACTAATGTGACCTGAGTTTATTTTGTAGGAGGTACTTGGAAGATTCTTGTTTCAAATTCACCCTGTGTTAGAATGAAAAGAGAGGTGTAAAAATATACAAAGGCTCATTTAAAGGTTAGGTTTTGTTTCTCTTGCTCTGTTTAGAAGTTTACACAATTTAAGCCTAATTGTAAGAGTTTTAGCACAATATGAACTGAGCAAGGAATGTTCAGCACTCACTCAGAATCACTGAGTCCTATGCTGTGCATTTATACCTCCCTACTATATGTTCCACTCCATGCATCTAATGAAGTGAGTTCTAGCCCATGAAAGCTTATGCCCAAATAAATTTGTTAGTCTCTAAGGTGCCACAAGGACTCCTTGTTGTATTTGCTGATACAGACTAACACGGCTACCCCTCTGAAATCAGAGTCCTTTTGTATCCATGCAGAATATACAAAGAATCTAGAGCTTTAGGCTAAGAAGATCTGCAAGATCCAAATGGTGGAATATGCTAGACACAGAAAAGGAACATAAAGGTTGCTGAGGAAGCTCTTAGAAGTTGGTAATTGGAACCATCTGTGCTGTGGGCTGAAATGGGATTTAGGAATCATCCACTGAATGCACTGGCCATACTCCTGGCCACACTCCTTATCCTCTGGCCACGTCACTTACACCAGTAGCAGAGACAGAGGGGTGGCATCGCCCCTATACTGAAGCAATCTTCCTATGGCCAGTTCAACTAGATTTACAAGCAGAATCCCCTGGGAAGGCACACCCAAGGATCTTGCTCTTAATTGTTAAGAGGTGCAGTCTACACTGGCCACAGGTTCCAACATGTGACGTGATCCTCCATCTTGATCCAAGCAATCTCTGCAAGCATCAAAATGGAGGCATTAGACCCTTCGTTCCTGTTGCAGATGAGAGCAGCAAAGAGACATATTCTAGAACTCTATGGGCACTATTGTGATCACTCCCAAGCCCCTTCCAGATGATTTCTTTAAATACAGCTGCTGTTTTATTTGGATTTTAAAAATATTTAATTAAAAGGTGGTTCAATAATAAACATATTTTTTTTTTACTCTAGTGTGCACAGTGTAATGTCAGACATTTGTAGAAATGAGTTTCCACAGAAAAGCAAACTATTATTCTTATATTCAGAATGTAGGTGTGCCTGGCTTGACTTTCTAAAATAGCAAGTGACTAACCTTTTCCAGTAGCATAGTTCTGGTAACCTTTCAGTTAGTTTTTCTTTTTTTAAGAGCTGTATGCTCTGAATGGATCTTTTCCAGGCTACTACTGTATGACTGATCATGCTGTTGCTTTCAATCTGAGTAATGCTCAAAGTCTTAAATGTAATCCGACATTTACAGACTATTGCCAAGTTACCCAGAACATGGAGGTCTGGCAACTAAGTTCTTGTTGCATTGCAAGGATGAACAAAATGAAAAATGGCTATGCAAAATAGTCACAATATGAAACCATACCCATTCTAATTAAATGGTGCAGAAGAAAAGCAAAGAAGGGGATATCATTTGAAGTCTCAATTGCATTTTCCACAATAAACACTGTCTGCTATGGAGAGCCATTCATAAATGACAAGGCCAGCTCCTCAGTTGGTATAAAAAATGGAGTTATGCCATTACAGACTAAATGTGGATCTGGGCCCCCATGTACAGTGTGGAAATACTCTAAATCTAGAATATAAAGAAAATAGTCTTTTCAGTGTAAACATTGAAGATGGATTGTAATGACAAACTGAGAAGCTATCATTCACTCAATTTTAAAGTGAGGAATAATGGAGGTTATTCATTCTTCATTTTACTTACTAATAAGAACATAAGAACGGCCATACTGGGACAGACCAAAGGCCCATCTAGCCCAGTATCCTGTCTTCCAACAGTAGCCAATTCCAGGTGCCCCAGAGGGAATGAACAGAACAAACAATCATCAAGTGATCCATCCACTGTCACCCATTCCCAGCTTCTGGCAAACAGAGGCTAAGGACACCATCCCTGCCCATCCTGGCTAATAGCCATTGATGGACCTATCCTCCATGAATTTATCTAGTTCTTTTCTGAACCCTGTTATAGTCTTGGCCTTCACAACATCCTCTGGCAAAGAGTTCCACAGGTTGACTGTGTGTTGTGTGAAGAAATACTTCCTTTGGTTTGTTTTAAACCTGCTGCCTAGTAATTTCATTTGGTGACCCCTAGTTCTTGTGTTATGAGAAGGAGTAAATAGCACTTCCTTATTTACTCTCTCTACACCAGTCATGATTTTATAGACCTCTATCATATCCCCCCTTAGTCATCTCTTTTCTAAGATGAAAAGTCCCAATCTTATTAATCTCTCCTCATATGGAAGCCGTTCCATACCCCTAATCATTTTTGTTGCACTTTTCTGAACCCTTTCCAATTCCAATATATCTTTTTTAAGATGGGGTGACCACATCTGCACGCAGTATGCAAGATCTGGGAGTACTATGGATTTATATAGAGGCAATATGGTATTTTCTGTCTTATTATCTATCCCTTTCTTAATGATTCCCAACATTCTGTTCGCTTTTTTGACTGCCACTACACATTGAGTGGATGTTTTCAGAGAACTATCCACAATGACTCCAAGATCTCTTTCTTGAGTGTTAACAGTTAATTTGGACCCCATCATTTTATATGTATAATTGGGATTATGTTTTCCAATGTGCATTACTTTGCATTTATCAACAGTGAATTTCATTTGCCATCTTTTTGCCCAGTCACCCAGTTTTGAGAGATCCTTTTGTAGCTCTTCACAATCTGCCTGGTCCTTAACTATCTTGAGTAGTTTTGTATCATCTGCAAATTTTACCACCTTACTGTTTACCCCTTTTTCCAGATAATTTATGAATAGGACTGGTCCCAGTACAGACCCCTGAGGGACACCGCTATTTACCTCTCTCCATTCTGAAAACTGACCAATTATATGTCTCTTTTAACCAGGTACCAATCCATTAGAGGACCTTCCCTCTCATCCCATGACAGCTTACTTTGCTTAAGAACCTTTGGTGAGGGACCTTGTCAAAGCCTTTCTGAAAATCTAAGTACACTATATCCACTGGATCCCCCTTGTCCACATGCTTCTTGACCCCCCTCAAAGAATCTAGTAGATTGGTGAGGCGTGATTACCCTTCACAGAAACCATGTTGACTCTTCCCCAATGAATTATGTTCATCTATATGTCTGACAATATTGTTCTTTACTATAGTTTCAACCAGTTTGCTCAGTACTGAAGTCAGGCCTGTAATTGCCGGGATCACCTCTTGAGCCCTTCTTAAAAATTGGCGTCACATTAGCTATCTTCCAGTCATTTGGTACAGAAGCTGATTTAAATGATAGGGTACAGATTACAGTTAGTAGTTCTGCAATTTCACATTCGAGTTCCTTCAGAACTCTTGGGTGAATACCATCTGGTCCTGGTGACTTATTACTGTTTAATTTATCAATTTGTTCCAAAACCTTCTCCAATGACACCTCAATCTGGGACAGTTCCTCAGATTTGTCACCTAAAAAGAATGGCTCAGGTTTGGGAATCTCCCTCACATCCTCTGCTGTGAAGACCGAGGCAAAGAATTCATTTAGTTTCTCTGCAATGGCCTTATCATTCTTGAGTGCTCCTTTAGCATCTCGATTGTTCAGTGGCCCCACTGGTTGTTTAGCAGGCTTCCTGCTTCTGATGTACTTAAAAAGTTTTTGCTATTACTTTTTGAGTCCTTGGCTAGCTGTTCTTTAAATTCTTTTTTGGCCTTTCTAATGATATTTTTACACTTAATTTGCCAGAGTTTATGCTCCTTTCTATTTTCCTCACTAGGATTTAACTTCCACTTTTTAAAGGATGCCATTTTGCCTCTCACTGCTTCTTTTACTTTGTTGTTTAGTCACGGTGACACTTTTTTAGTTTTCTTATGTTTTTTAATTTGCGGTATACATTGAAGTTGAGCCTCTATTATGGTGTCTTTAAAAAGCTTCCATGCAGCTTGCAGAGATTTCACTTTTGGCGCTGTACCTTTTAATTTCTGTTTAACTAACTTCCTCATTTTTGTGTAGTCCCCCTTTCTGAAATTAAATGCTAAAGTGTTGGGCTGCTGTGGTGTTTTTCCCGCCACAGGGATGTTAAATTTAATTATATCATGGTCACTATTACCAAGCAGTCCAGCTATATGTACCTCTTGGACCAGATCCTGTGCTCCACTTTGGACTAAATCAAGAATTGCCTCTCCTCTTTTGGGTTCCAGGACCAGCTGCTATTGTACTGTAATGATACAGTATGTGTTAATAGCAAGATTCTGTGATAGTTCAACAAACTCTAATATAGTAGTAAGATGTAGGCTGGGATTTCTCATATGATGATGAAAAAAGAATTTCTGGATCACAACCTTCTCCCAGTTCTAGACTTCATTTTCATGTTTGGCCACAAAGTCATCAAAAAATTTGGCAGAGTTTACAATCTCCACTCAAGAGAAGCTCAGGACAGGAACAAGAGAGGTACTGTAGGGCAGAATTCAGGTGTATTAACAGAACTGTGTGGATTTGTCCCTCATTTGCATGATTGCTAAAATTCATAAATAAAAAAAATTTAAACCGAATATTTTAAAATATTTAAACCATTTAGGAAGAAGATCTAATAGGCATCTCGATCACTACAAATGCAAATACAGACTACAGTGTAAATCTGAATTGCCATGCTAGGCCAAGCTTATTTTATTACATACATTCTGCATTCTAAGTACTAATAAGTTCATAATGTAAACATTAAGCATACAGAGTTAAAATTCAAGGCCACAATATTTTTGATTGTCCCTTTTTTGTGTCTTTGGTTGGCCGAGATCAACTCGTAGTGTATAAATGCATAAGTTATATAATTATTATATAAAAAGGAAAAAAATAACATTGACTTGTATACTTCATTCTGACAAACGCACAGCGTTCGCGACTCGAAAAAGAAAAACTGGCGCCCGCCTAACAAAAATACTTACATGATATCTGATTTTGGCAGTCGGGGGTTGTCTCTTACCTTAAACCAGTAGAAAACAAGCTCCCTTAATAATGATGAGGTCCTAAATGTTACTTTTAAATATCAGACAATTCCAGTTTTCCCTTTTTTAAAGAGATGCATATTCTGATTTCTGAATTCTACTGCTTTTCCCTTTCTCCACTTTAAAAAAAAAAATCAAGTCTATTCCTTCTATAATACTGGGAATGGTATAATACTGATCAAAATATTTCTCAAGTCCAAACAAGTAATTCTTTATAGTCCCAACACTACCAAGTTTTCAGTCTCTTCAGTATCTACTGGTAAAGAAGTTTCTTTTCTCCCATTCTCGTCTTTGTCCTCCTCTTCCTCCTTTCTACTTCCTGTATCAGATGCAGGCCCTTGATCTACAATCATACTCTTGCCTTTCAGTACATTCTCAATTCCAATGTTTGGCTCAGGGTTCCTGTAGTATTGTCACGGAATCTTAAAGCTTGGGTTGTCTTCACAGTTTGAAATAGCTGATACCTTTACAATGAATGGAATGCCTTTTGAGTTTAACCAAAACCAACGCTGTTGTATTCCAAATCAACTTCCATATTCAACCAGTCTTTTTGATATGTTTTCATTTTTTTAAATACAGGTGGTTTTTTTGGTTTGGGTTTTTTTTTTGTTTGTTTTATTTTTTGTTTTTAATGAATGCATATACTGTATGTTAGGTCACTATAGAATGATCCTTATATTGCTGTAGTATAGTCCCAGTTTGCATTAGCAAGATATCAAACTTTACACAGAAGCTTATCAAATTTTTAAGACCACTTTCTTTTGTAGGTTGTCCTTATCATTTCATGCTTTTACCTACAACAGTTTTTTTTTTGTTTGGTCCACAGATTCGATGCCCATATACATTACATTTTAGCATCTTTATACTTCTTGAATACTTTCCCTACTACAAAGCGTCTTTTTGACATTTTCCCCCCGTCAAACTTTTTCATGTCACTTTTAATTCATGTTCTCCAAGATAGTTCATCATAATTAATTGGGTACTATATTCCATGGAGAAGTGTCTCTTATTTTTTTCCCTCTTAGTAGTAGGTGCCAAGGTGAGAAGGCATATGGGTGGCTGGAAGCCTCGTATTAGGGTAGATGCTTCCAGTTGGTGAATTCCAGTATGTAGAAGGGGCAGCAAAAAAGCTGGAGGAAGTTACGGGTAAAGCAGGAGGATGGGGAGCTACAAAGTTCATCTTCTGAGGGTGTGCATGGTAGGGGCTCATGTAGGGTAGGTCTGTTGGATACTTATACATGGATGACTCTGGAGGATGAGGCTGGAGGGCCTGAGCTATTCCATGGAAGTCAAACTTGTAGGCATAACGCTTACCATGGACTTTAGTCATAATATTTTTGTCATAGTAATAACGGAGTGCACGACTGAGTTTGTCATAGTTCATGTTGGGTTTGCTTTTCCTTTCTCCCCAGCGCCGGGCTACTTCATCAGGGTCAGTCATCTTGAACTCTCCATTGGTGCCCTCCCAGGTAATGCAGTTGGAATTGGAGCTATCAGACAGGAGTTCCAGCAGAAACTGCCACAGTTGTATCTGTCCACTCCCTATGGTTGGGGGGTGAAAAAGTGAAGAACCAATGACTAACAACATCAGGACATCAACACTTCCCGACTTCCACATATGAAATCCAAGTGCATTTTCACCACAGAGCCCTAATTAGGAAATGTTGCAACCTCTGCGCCTGTCTCCCAGCCTAACTAATGTCTCTCTCTCAAAAAAAAAAAAAAATCGGCACAGCAGGGGCCATAATTTAAAGTATTTTTTCCCTATTTTGAAAGGCAAAATGCCATTATGTGCATATTTAATAATTACCTCATGTCATTTACTTTGGAAAATTGACGGTGAAATAATACAACACAGATATAGGAAACTAATACCTAAAGTTCAGGACAAACAGCTTTCACTTGCATAATAATTCCCACAATATCATTTTGCAACTACATTTTCTCCATTATGGAATAAACCTACACAAAATAGAGAAGTTTAGAGAAAGCTGGATCTTTTCCAAACCATATCGCTCATTTCCAATAGTTAGGGAAATTGAGAATGGAAACTCATTAGATTGCTGCTGCATTGCATCTGTCTGCCTTGCAGAGCATTTGAGAAAGAAATTAAAAGGTCTATAAAGTGAGTTCTTGTAATTGTTCTCTGTCAAACAGGAGTGAAAGCGACTGCTGAAGTTATGATTCCAAGCACTGGTATTTCTCCCTTCTTTGGAAATTAAATCTTAAAGAGAAAGAATTT
Source organism: Lepidochelys olivacea (assembly GCF_965140295.1). Lineage (NCBI taxonomy): Eukaryota > Metazoa > Chordata > Testudines > Cheloniidae > Lepidochelys > Lepidochelys olivacea. The sequence goes on along the minus strand of NC_140411.1, from coordinate 163,008,610 downwards.
GTGTTGTTGTTGACAACTTTGCAGTAGGGCTCTACACAACATCATAAAGCTAAAACACAACCCTTTTAAACAGTTGGCAGTAGGGTTAGATGGGTCCTGCCACCGATATGCATGTAAAAAAGTAGTATTTTATGACAAAGCAGAACTGACACTCTGTAACAGCGTTCAGTGCTCTGTATATTGCAGTCGCAATGGCAGCAGAATTTGCCAGACAGAGTTTTGGTGCTAACGTCTAAGTACTCTATATCTCTGTCCAAAGATTAGATTTTTTTTAAAAAAAGCAGATATATGGGTCTAATAAATGAGCATTTCTTTAGAAAGTTTATAAGGGTGGACTATCATATCAGTCTAAAGTCACATCTGAAATATATTAGCAGTTTATACTTCAGTGCAACTGAAACTATTATTCCTTTAAATGATATTTATGCAAACTGTTCTTAATGAATTTCTTCTGGTCCATTAACATGATTAAATAAACAAACAAACAAAAGAATCCGTGGTATGAGCAAAGCACGCACTTTTAATACATGAAATATAACTAGAGGATTAGAGTTGGAAAATCAATAAGCAGTCCAGCACTGGACAAAACACAAATTTCTGAATAAACAATCCGACATATGTTTTAATATAAACACTTGCCTTCCAAATGTAATATATAGTCATAGGAAAATAAATGGTTTCTGTCAATTTCCTTTTAATGAGAGAGTAATTTCACCATTTTATAAATACACAAAACTTGTTAAAGTGCAGGAATAATAGTTTATAGAAATTCCATACCCGTGGCTCTCCCCAAATGTTAACATGTATCTCTATCCAGGACATATCACATTAGCTCTTTTCACAATGCCATAGGCACAAGGCTAGCAAAAGTTGATGCTATATGTGCTACGCTGGGATTTGCAAAGGAGTTTAAGGGAGTTAGATGCCCAATTTCCAATGAATCATAATGGGATTTGGACACCTAACTCCCTTAGCCCTCTTGAAAACAGCTGTAATTCTCATTTGGTTTTTTATGGCATACAAAAATCTTTATCTTAAAATGCAAACTAAACTATAACTTTGTTTGATGTAACTATACCATACAGCTAAATGACAGGGAAAAAGAGCCATTAGTGTTGAAATACTCCTAACCTAAACAGGTCACAACAATATCATCAAAAGAATCATCATGATGATTTGATCATTCTTACAGAACAAAATCTTACTAGCAATAGAAAAAGGGAGTAGAGAGAAAGGAGCATTCTACCCTTTGGCTGCTAAAGCAGGGGTAACAGTATTTGGCATATGCATTGCTAGTCTTTTGGACCAGATTTTGTTCTCAGTTATATTGTTGTAAAACCAGACGGACTATAGTGGAATCAAATGAACAGTTAAATCAGTCTGGTCCATAGTATATCAATAACAGTTTCCCAGGAAGCTCCCTGGCCTTCTCCCCATCCCGCCGCCCTCGCCTTTTAACATTATAGGCCATAGTTCGGGTTGCGTTCAATAAGATATTCCTGGATGGAATTCCATATTTAAACAACATCTTCTGATTTTTCTTGGAACTATAGCCTTGGGAGAATGTCTTTGAGACTTCTAACCCAGTTGTTTCTTTCCAGAGGGGATTCTGCTTTCCCATTTGCTCCCATTTTACTGCTTGTCAATTCATAAAGTTGTCTGTTTAAAAGTCTCTTGTATTTGTCTAGTCTAGTACGCGGCATCATTTCTGCAAATAAATAAAATTGGTGTCAAAAAGAAAAGCTCACTTTAGTGATTTTACTTGTAATATGAAACCAATATTTTCATAGCTGAGGACATCCTGGGCCAGATCCTCAGTGAGGGTAAACTGGATGTTAAGCTTCACCAGCTGAGGATCTGGCCCCCTGTATAGAACATTTGAATGAAATGAACTGCCGTTATTTAATAATTTGAATAGCATTTTTTATGGATTAAATATATTTCTAATAATGAAAAACACAGTTTGACTATGTGGACAGGGCCTAGGTCACTGGAGAAATCTGTCACGTTACACACTGGCCAAATATTCACTGCTCTCTCTTCCTTTCTAATCTAATAATGGGACTAATTTTACTTGCCTTGTTCTCTTTGGATGAAATTCAACCCTGTGCAATGGGCCACTGCAAGTCCAATGCACTGCTTAAATCCCACTTAAGCTCTCAAAATAAGGCTTAAGTACTGCATATGCCTTGCACTGACCCTCTTTGAATTCACTAAGACTACTCATATGATTACAAATCATGCAATCCACTAGCTGCCATCAGACTCCAGTGATTAATTCCTATTGATTTCACTGCATTCTGAACCTTGCCTTCAATCTAAAACAAGTGATAGAGATAAAATGTGAAATTTGAAGAAAAATCATCCCTCGGGCAGCAAAACTCCTTCTCACCTGGATTTGCAAGACGGCTGCTGGTTGGTCCAAGAATCTGATAGGGATCTACAAAAATATGGACAAAAGAAATGAATTAAAAGGTTGTAACTACATAAAATCATTTTTGAAATTCCGATCTTATTACAAAAGAGGCAAGAAACCCTACTTCAGAGTCTTGTTAAGTTGCAATACTCTGCATTTGTTTGCCAACAAAAGGACTATTAAAAACTGAAAAAAGTGAAATTATCACCCAGTTGTATTAAAATGATAACTGATTTACTTAAGAAAATGATTTAATTATTAAATAAATTAAAATTATTTAACTCCCTGCTACAGCACGGGAACAAATCTACACAGACACACCCCTAGAGCCCCGACCAGGGGTATTTTATCTGCTACCCGAGATCCATAAACCTGGAAACCCTGGACACCCCATCATCTCAGGCATCAGCACTCTTACAGCAGGATTATCTGGCTATTTGGACTCTCTCCTCAGACCCCACACTACCAGCACTCCTAGCTATCTTCAAGACACCACTGATTTCCTGAGGAAACTACAATGCATTGGTGATCTTCCTGAAAACACCATCCTGGTCACCATGGATGTAGAAGCTCTTTACACCAATATTCCACAAGAGGATGGACTACAAGCTGTTAAGAACAGTATCTCTGATGAGGCCACAGCACACCTGGTGGCTGAGCTTTGTGACTTTGTCCTCACCCACAACCATTTCAGATTTGGGGATGACTTATACCTTCAAGTCAGTGGCACTGCTATGGATACCAGCATGGCCCCCCAGTATGCCAACATTTTTATGACTGACTTAGAACAACGCTTCCTCAGCTCTCGTCCCCTAGCACCTCTCCTCTACTTGCGCTACATTGATGACATCTTCATCATATGGATGCACAGGAAGGAGGCCCTTGAAGAATTCCACCCTGGTTTCAACAATTTCCGCCCCATCATCAACCTCAGCCTGGGCCAGTCCACACAAGAGATCCACTTCCTAAACCCTACAGTGCTAATAAGTGATGGTCACATAAACACCACCCTATACTGGAAACCTATTGACCACTATACTTACCTACATGCCTCCAGTTTCCATTCAGGACACCAGATCCATTGTCTACATCCAAGCCCTAAGATACAACTGAATTTGCTCCAATCCCTCAGACAGAGACAAACAAGATCTTTATCAATCATTATTAAAACTACAATACCCACCTGGGGAAGTGAGGAAACAGATTGACAGAGCGAGACAGGTACCCAGAAATCGCCTACTACAGGACAGGCCCAACAAGGAAAACAACAGAACACCACTGGCCATCCCGTACAGCCCCCAGCTAAAACCTCTCCAGCACATTATCAACGATCTACAACTTATCCTGGAAAATGATCTCTCATTCTCACAGACCTTGGGAGGCAGGCCAGTCCTCGCTTACAGACAGCCCCCCAACCTGAAGCAAATACTCACCAGCACCTATACACCACATCACAGAAACACTAACTCAGGAACCAATCCCTGTAGCAAACCTCGTTGCCTACTCTGTCCTCATATCTACTCTAGCGACACCATCAGAGGACCCAACCACATCAGCCACACCATCAGAGGCTCATTCACCTGCACGTCTATGAATGTTATGCATGCCATCATGTGCCAGCAATGCCCCTCTGCCATGTACATTGGCCAAACCGGACAGTCCCTACGTAAAAGAATAAATGGACACAAATCGGACATCAGGAAAGGTAACATACAAAAGCCAGTAGGAGAACACTTCAATCTTCCTGGACATTCTCTAACAGATTTGAAAGTAGCTATACTTGAACAAAAAAACTTCAAAACAGACTTCAAAGAGAAACAGCAGAACTACAATTCATTTTCAATTTAACACCATTAATTTGGACTTGAATAGGGACTGGGAGTGGCTGGCTCATTACAAAAGTACCTTTGCCTCTCCTGGAATTGACACCTCCTCATCTGTTATTGGGAGTGGACTACATCCACCCTGATCGAATTGGCCCTGTCAGCACTGGTTCTCCACTGTGAGGTAACTCCATTCTCTTCATGTGTCATTATATAATGCCTGCATTCGTCATTTTCAGTCCATGTATCTGAAGAAGTGGTGTTTTACCCATGAAAGCTTATGCCCAAATAAATCTGTTTGTCTTCAAGGTGCCACCAGACTCCTTGTTGTTTTCTTGTGTTCTGAGTTCATTTTAATGAAAAGTGTTTTTAGAATAAATTCAAAATGGCAAAAACAAAGGACCAGATTTACAAAACATGATCTGGATTGAGTGCACACAAATATGCATGCACACCTCTTTGCACATATAACTGTCACAGATACATACACAAATGCTCAGTCTACCCTAAGGACCTGCAAACTGTGTGGTATCACATGAGATCTCCCTGCCCAAGTCCAGTAGTTAAAGTACACTGAAATAGGAAGGCACCAGCCAAGGAGAAGGAAGAGCTGTTGAGGGAGTGCTGCTTATCCAAAGCAAGGAGAGGAAGGCGAGTCCCCTTCTAGATTTAGCAGAAAAGGAGGAGTTGCCCCCTTCCCATCCTTCCTTACTTTACATCAGTGACACTCAGACTGTGCGAGCTGCAAGTGGCTCTTTAATGTGTCTCCTGCGGCTCTCTGCAGCACATGATATTAACACACTCTGTGGTTTAATCATTAACCAATCAGGATGCTTTTACTGTGTTATTAGCCAATTGTAGCTCATAAGATAATAATACTTGGTCAGTCATTTTGCTGTGAGAATAATAGATGTGATGCTGTCTAGCAGTTGCTAGCTCAGATCAGAGCCATAGGCCAATTCACTTTTGTGTGAATCTCAAAGAAATGTTATGTGGGCTTCTAGGCATAGGCCAATTCACTTGTTAGGATAGAACAAAGGGGGTTGTTATCACTTACATTTACATAGCATATGCCACGGTAATTACATTTGCTTTAAATTAATGAAAACCAGTGAAATGCTAATTTCGAGAAAACCTGGATTTGTGCTGGAAATGGCCCACCTTGATTTTCATACACATTGTAAGGAGAGTGGTCACTTTGGATAAGCTATTACCAGCAGGAGAGTGAGTTTGTGTGTGTGGTTTTTGGAAAAAAAATGGGGGGTGAGAAAACCTGGATTTGTGCTGGAAATGGCCCACCTTGATAATCATACACATTGTAAAGAGAGTGGTCACTTTGGATGGGCTATTACCAGCAGGAGAGTGAGTTTGTGTGTGTGTGGGGGGGGGGGGGGCGGAAGGTGAGAAAACCTGGATTTGTGCTGGAAATGGCCCAACTTGATTATCATACACATTGTAAGGAGAGTGATCACTTTAGATAAGCTATTACCAGCAGGAGAGTGGGGTGGGAGGAGGTATTGTTTCATGGTCTCTGTGTATATAATGTCTTCTGCAGTTTCCACAGTATGCATCCGATGAAGTGAGCTGTAGCTCACGAAAGCTCATGCTCAAATAAATTGGTTAGTCTCTAAAGTGCCACAAGTACTCCTTTTCTTTTTGAAATCTAATGTTATTGTCTTCACTTATCTATAACCAATTCTTGGCTATTACATAACATATATCTCATGTGTCCCCTATAATTAGATAAACTTAGATGTAAGTGTGTGTCGATGTTAAATGTTTGATGTGAACCTCATGAAAACTAATGAAAGAATGTTATTTGCTGTTGCTCCTCAAAGAAACATTGGATTTGTTAATGAAGGACTTAATGGATGTAAATGAAGAAGCTTGTTCACTTCAAAGCCAGGGCCATTAAGTAACAATGGGAATTCACAAAAAGAAAAGGAGTACTTGTGGCACCTTAGAGACTAATGAATCCGATGAAGTGAGCTGTAGCTCACGAAAGCTTATGCTCAAATAAATTGGTTAGTCTCTAAGGTGCTACAAGTCCTCCTTTTCTTTTTGCGAATACAGACTAACACGGCTATTACTCTGAAATGGGAATTCACAGACTGTCTGCATTATTTATTCTTCCTCTAAGGAAGGACCCACATGGGTGAAGACACCTGTCAATTTGTCTTCTGGGTGAAAGATCTATAAATACTGGTTTAAGGGAATGATCCTGCATCTCTGAACTGTTTTGGATTCTAACAGGGTGGAATACTTAACAAGTGGACAGAGATGCCCAGAATTACACTGGGCAACTCCGAGGAACTTTTGGAAATCTAGCAGATTACTACAACTCTCTTAACATTTTGGACTTACAAGCTTTGACTCACTGGTTAATGAATTTTATCTGCTTTAACCTCTCAATTACTCTCATTTCTTTTCTTAGCTACTAAATCTTTAGTTGGTTTACTAGAGAAACTGGCTTCAGCATTGTCTTTGGTGAGATCCAGACTGCCAATTTGACCGGGGCTAAATGACTGGCCCTTTGGGGTTGGGAGTAACCTAATGTGATGTGGTATTTGGCATACTGACCAGTATCATAAAGTCTAGTTTGTCTGGGTGGCAAGATGCACTGGAGAGCCTCAGAGAACTGTTTGTGACTCTATGGTAAGACTAATATAGTAATACAGAAATGCACATTTGTTACTGTCTTGGTGAAATCTATTATAGAATATACCACCAGTTTGGGGTGTCTGCCCTGTTTTCTGACAGTCTGACTTGAGATTGGCACTCTCAGTTCTGAGCCATTTCAAATAGTGTAACAATATTTACACTAGTTTAAACCTGCATGTGATCCATGTCTCACACTACATATAACGAAGTGACAGATTCTGCTCTAATTGGGCTGTGGCCTCTATTTCTGTGTGACCTAGTTTGTTTCACATCACTCATTTTTGTGCACTATTTTTGAATAAACAAATAGCAGAATTTACGAATGCAAAGCAAAACCTTTAATGTACAAAAATAGCACCCACTAAGTGCTTTTCAAGTACATAGCTGAATGCATGCAATGGAGGTTGGGTTGAATCGCCTATGAAAATTTGATCCATTAAGGAATATCCTATATAAGACCTATGGGTGGGATTTTCAAAGAAGCCAAAGGGAGTTAGGCACCCAGCTCCCATAGCATTTCAATGGCTCTTGCATGGAATTCCTTTAGGCTCCTTTGAAAATCCCAGCTCAAATCAAGAAACAAACAGAAAAGGGATTCTGTTCCACAAATATCAAAGCCAAAACTAGAGGGCAGTAGAAGAGCTTCAAGTCTTTCTCAAGTCCCTGAGTTCTCTGACCACTTGACAGCTGCTCTCAGTTGGCTTCCAGTTTTACAGCCAAGAGAATACTCAGATTGTGTTCTTTATAAATGTAAAATACTAATCATAGCGCGCACACAGCAATTAAATGTTCTCAAAAAGTTTACATAAATTACCAATATATTTCTTGAAAGCCTTTGGAGGCACAATTGTATTAAACTAAAAAATGCTATTTTGACAAACAGCAATAATAATACTTCTCAAACCACATACATATAAACAGTTCAAGCTAATGGAATGCAGTCATGCACATATTCTTATTTAGCTATAACAAAATCCAGAATAATGAAAAGTCCATTTCAAAAACATAGAATCCGTGTCCATCTGAATCCAGATTATTCTGCAGGTGTACTTCATCTCCCATTTCTATCATTTTGCCATTAGTAAAAGCCATTACTGCTTTTGTGATGTACTTTCTCATTCAAGGGACAATCTAACTTAATACTATGGGTTTCTGTCCCATATAACAAACTAATTGCTTGCCAGCCACAAAACTCTTCTGCCTTTCAAGATTACTTGAACATAATCTGATAAAACTGATACTTTCTCCTGATGGTTACCCAACAGAATGGAAATCCTTCCAACTTTCAGCCCTGTATTTCAGTAGTCCAGGATTTCAAACTCTAGTAGGATTATGTGAGGAATTCCAGTTCTATCTATATTTCTTCTAGATATTGAAATCTTCACTTCTGTACATTTTTCTGATGCTAATACTCCAATCAGCCATTATGAACAGAATTCTTTGAAATCCTTAGATTCCACATTTTTGTACTTGAACTGAATATGTGTGCTTTGCTTAATAGTTCATTGATCCCCTTAAAGGCAACAAGACCCTTGTAAGAATTACTAAAAGGAAGTCACAATGAGCTGTGATAGCATGTTGGCAACTTGGAGGTCCACCACATCCAACTTTCCAGCAAATTGTTAATTTGTTCTCTTGAATCTTTGATTTGTAGGTCATGGGGGTCTCAGTTTGCGTTAACGGTATACACAAGACACGAATACACAATTCAGCCACCATGCAGGATGCTACAATGAGCTCAGCCACTATGAGGGATTCTCTGCTAATTGCTTGCGTCTGCTCTCGCAGTTGGCTATTTGTTGCAGACTACAGTGCACTTCAGATCACTTTTAAAATATTCCATTTAACCCATATCCAACTTAAATAAAGTTACACACACCTAACTGAGGTCGCTGGTCTTCTGTTTTGGGCACTGTTGATGATGATGGTTGGGTAACTGAAAATAGAAAAATTTATACATTTATCTATTTTTTCTAATTTGCAAATCAATCACCAAAACTGTCTTACATTGAATGGGCCAAAGTCATCACTGGCATAAGTAGAGACAACTCACTGGACTTCAACAGTTCAGCACTTGGTGATGTCAACTATGAGATTTAAACTGATCTGACCTGATCATGTTCCTATTAAAATAAATGCCAACATGCCTGCGACTTCAATAAGAGCAGGTTTGGGCCCTACAATCAGTACATAGTTGTTACTGATAATTACATCTCGCATAATATTCACATATTTATTGCACTTGTCTGCTAAGACAGTATCAAATATGAGAAATTCTAAAGCAGAAAGTCTTCAGCTTAAGGCAAGTTCTGTCACTGTTTGACCTTTTCCAACACTACATATATCTGTTGGTTTCTGTCAGAGATACTGATGTAGGGTGGAAAAGAAACAATGAATTTCTCCTAAATAACGTACATGTAAAGTTACTTTTTGGAAGGAGCATATACTATATAACTTGCAAAGAAAGGGCTCTGTTCTGTTATATGTGACTAACCCATGCAGGGGAGAAGAAAATCTATGAGTTCTAATGATTTACAGATAGTGTTTCTTCTGAATTCTTCCATTGTGGTAGAGGATGGGTGTGAGTGTGGTTTTCCTCTCCCCCAGTAGAAGAAGCTAGTGTTTTGACCACTTTTTCTTTGTGGATCTCATGGCATCCACTGGTGATAAGGGGCTTGCACTATGTTCTCCTGCAAGTTGGGATGGGGAGAATCCAGAGAAGTCCAACTGTGGCCTGCTTCCTCCAACTTCGTGGAGCTAGAATCCCAGATAGTCCCCATGAAGGAGCTTTCTTGCAGTAGAAAGGGAAGGGGACCATACCACAGAGGCAAAGGTCCTCCCACCCACGACTCCTCTCTGCATGCAGTCATAGAAGAGAAAATAGGACCCAAAACCTTAAAGAACAAACTTTAGAAGGAATACTCAAATCACTTTTGAAACATTTCAACCACTCAGTAAGTATTAACCTATTTTTTTCTGCAGAGTCTACAGTGCTTCTGCTCTATATCTCTGTTTGATTTATTGGTAGAGCTAAGGATTTTACATTGATCCAAACTCTTGTTACTTTTCTTCCTTTGAGTGAGCAATATCAAAAATAGGCCTATTGTAGGCAGATTTTCAAATTTGGGTGCCTAAGTTTAAAACACCCAAATCCTTATTTTAATTCTCAGACCAGTCCTTTGATATCCAAGTACCAGTTTCAGACACCAAATAATAGTTTGAATACCCAAATGCAAATTCTGTGGCATAACATAGGTGCTCAAGTTTGAATTCCATTTCCAGAGGAGATACACCTGACATGAATTGGGCCCCCATGCTGGAAAGTAAGCAGGTGCTTACCTTTTGATTGAGGAGCAGGGTGACTATGACTTGTCCATGCTGACCTTCTGGCTTGTTCATATGACAAATCTGTAGAGATAAATAAACTGTCTCAAATATATACGGCATAAAGTGTGACACATTCTTAGTGGCTAAATCACTGGACCTGGGAAGGTTACTGAAATGAGAAGGATCCCCATTGCCAAGCCCCTGGTCCTTTTAGTCATCTCTCACCCTGACAGCTGCACCCTGGCCTCCCTAACTACCTGCCTCTTTCCTTTCTCCTCTGCAGTCTACTCAACACACCACTGCAAAAAAAATCTTCACCCCACTGCTGTGGTAATGTCTCTTCTCTGGCTTCTTGTCTCTTTCCACCTCACATTCAAATTTATTGTCCTCACATTCAAGCATCTCCACAACTCTGCTCTTGCCTTTAATCTCCCCGTATCGTCCCCCCCACCAACACAATTCCACTGGGATGTAGGCGGGGGGACTGAGTAGGCACTTTGACAGCTCACACTAGAGCCTGGCTGACTGGAGTGGGTTCAAGGATCCATGGAGGTTGGAGGCAGGAGTAAGTGTTAGTTACTTGGGTAAGATCTCCCATCACAGTGCGTCAGATGAAAGTCTCTTCTACCATTCTTTGTTTTAAGAAAATGGACTTTGGTCTTTTTACTGCCTTGTTAGTCTGCTGCTGTCACTCCTCGAGATGTGGAAGGCTTGAGAGCTACATATGGTCCCATCCAGTGGGGATATTAGTGGGGACAGTATAGCACTAGTTTTGTTATTATGATGTTCCACTAAGTTACTACTAAGACTTTTGATAAACTTCATTTTCTTTTATTTAATGTTATGTAACTTTTTAATAAATAAATTATTTATTCTTATTAATCACAGAGCATTTGGAAGGATTTGCTCTGTAGCTGAGGCAATCACTAGTCCTGATATCCTTTGAACCCAGTGAGGCTGTACTAAATATCCTGTACCTCTGCTATACCCTACATCTCTGCCCTTGTCTGCTACTTTTCACTTTGCATGCGCTCTTTACTCTGTTAACTCCGCTGCTTTCATTTGCCTTTTGTTCTCCCACCTATGGCTCCTTCTTTTATTCTTACACTTGATACAGCCTCTCTCACTCTCCTTTTTCAGAACCATTCACAAAACCCACCTCTTTCTGGCTAACAGTTAGCTGATGGCTTATACTTCAGCATTCCTCATTGCCATTCCCATAAAAACAATTTCAAATAGTTGCTAAAAGAAACTGAAACATCCTACAAGTTAACATGACAATGATAGCTCATGTGTCTGTAACCCTCAGAGTGCAATGCCACCCAACCGCTTCAGAGGGTGGGAAACAATGAGCCGGCAGTGATTGGGACAGCCCCAGTTGAACGGGGGTGGAGAACACACAGTGAGGGGACACCGGAGTGTCCAGCCACTCATTAGCTAGCTTGGGGATGAAGGGAGTGGTCCCTCATCCTCCCCTTTCTTTAATTTCAACCTTAGTCTGGGCCGTGTGGAGCCTCTTTTTGCACTGCTCCAGTAGCTATAATATACACAATATACTAATTTTGGGCCTCCTTTGAGATCTCAAGAAAGGGAATAAAATACACCTGTTGCCAAATCAGTGCTGTATTAAGGGAGAAGCATAGACTCCTTTGAATGGATGGTAGATTCTTAATAGTGTCTTAGCTTTCTTTTAGAAAGGTTGTTTGACAGTCTTTAAAAATGAAATCAGGTAGGAAGTTGTGAACCCAGTTGAGAAGGCAGTTTGACTGAGTGTGGCTTTTGTATATCTGCCCATTTTCAGACACTACTGGAGAGAGAATGGAATGGAAACAAAGTGTAATGTGTAATTCACAACCAAATTGCCTTTAATTTATTTAGTCTGTTTGGCTTGCGTGTATAACTGGCATTGCCATCACTGTGGTCTGATGGAATCTTACACTCTCAAAATTTCGTTTTTGCTGGAATACACACTTTTTGTTCTGTATTATATTTTAAGTAACTGTGCCTTTTTATCCTTGATTTTTCTACTTTTATACCACATTCTTCTCTTGTGGAAACATGGAGAATTGGACAAAATAGCGCTAACTGTATAGGTATTTATCCCTGATCTGAGTAACTGTTAACGGTACTATTATAATTATTTATTATAGTATAGTCGCACCCAGAAGCCCCAATCAAATTGGGATCCAGTTGTGCTCAGTACCATTAAAGCATATAGTTAGAGATAGTCTTCTCACTGGAGAACTTACCATCTAAAAGGAAAACGAAGACAGACGAAGGGTCAAATTGTGTGCTGTGTGCAGCTTCTACTGCACACAGCAGAAACAGAGGGGGTGCTGTCAAGGAGCTGATCCCGATCCTCTGCCCAACTCTGGATGAAAATTAGAACAGCCTGGGGGCTACTCTAAACAAGCACTAGGTGGCTATGGTCCACAATGGATCATAAGCCAGCTGAGGACTGTCAGAGTGCATGGTAGGAGGTGCACAAGCTGGCTACGCTGCACCTGATGAAAACCCTTCCAGGCTGTGGTATTCCCAGCTTGGGGGTTGTGACCAGTGTGTGCAACATCTTGAGCTGGGCCAAGAATCTAGCCCAAAGGGAGGAGGAGTAGGACACAATATACAAGCAAAGGGGAGAAAGGGTGATGTCAGGTGCACAAGTCGGTAATTCCAATTTTTCCTAACCCTTCACTCTCCCACAAAGGTAGAAAAGAACAACTGATGATACTGATACTGATGAGATATGTGCCTGTCACCAGCCAGTCTGCACTCCTTCCCATTCTTCATTTGTTTTTTTTGAGAGGGATGGGAAGGGGGGCTCAAATTATAAACTCTTGTGCAACTGTATATTAAGGGCAGTTGCATGGCACTTGTGCATTTGCATACTAGTGCTAGTTGTTAGGATTTTATTTTTAAAATACCACATACCTGAAATTCATTAAGAAGTATAAATTTAGTACTGTGAGAAAACTCTTGAGTCAAGAGGCAAAACACATCATCATACAGTTGTGTGACTACGCCCTCTTTTAAAGGAAAGATCCAGCTCTCAGCCCTACTTGAAACAGCATCAAAATTAAGACTTCATTCTTAGTTCAGGATCTGGGAGTTTATTTGGACAATGATTTGTATTTTGTTAAACATATTGCTATCATAGATAAGCAGGTCTGTTTTTACTCATGAGAAATTGGTACAATATGTCCTTATCTAGAACAGATCTTGTAATTCACTCTCATTTGATGAGACATTTAGGTAATCCCATATTAGTCCTTCCTGAGCTACTACAGTGTATCACTTTTAACTTGCAAAAAATTCCTGGTATTCTATTGTCAGGACAGCTGAAGAAATATGACTTTGCCTTTCTAATTCTTCAGGAACTTCACTCACTTCCTATTATCCATTATATTCATTTAACAATGGTAATTGTTTAATTTTGATTCACTCTCTGGAATTGCTTCTCTGGAATTGCTTCCCAATGTTTGGCTAATGCATTTTTACTTTAGCATCCTCTATGCCTCTTTTTCCTTTTACTTGTAATCAATGACTGCCTCAAGGACAATCATAGCTACTCCTGTTATTAGCAAAAGAGCATTTAGTTATGGAATAGCTTCCCTGTAAAAGTTAGGCTGTGTCAATTCTAGTTGAGATTTGGACCTTGTCTGAAAACTACTGTTATCAGGAATTTTCTGCTGAAAGAAAACTAAGAAACTAAGAAAACACCTGTACCCAGGAACCCTTGTACCTAGATTTTACTTAATTGTTTTTATTTTCTGTTGGGAAAATCAAAATTAAATCTTACATTTTAGGTCAGCTGGACCCAGACTGAAATATTTTGGTTGGTTGAACTGACCCAAAACATTTCATTTTGAATCAGTTCAACATTATACTGCATCTCCCTTTGGTGTTGCATAGCCTCATGGGAGCTTTAGTTCTCTCCTGGACACCCTGGCTAGAAGCAATGTGGTTTCCCTTCTGACCAAACCCTGAGGTGTATCATGGGAGGAGGGGGTCACATGACAGTGGGCATAATAAAATTTTATTGTACAACTCTTGTATGTGTTGTTTCAGGGATCATATTAATGTATTTGATCATATTTTAAACATACCTTTATCAAAATTCTTGATTCACAGAATGAACAACAAATAACTAATAAAAATAGAGATAGAAAGGCAATACATATATAAGAAAGTACTTTAATTTTATGTAAGGAAATTATATTTGATTCTTCTGTATTAAAAAAAAAAGATGAATGAACCATCCAGAGGAGTATGTGCTAAGGATAGGTACATAGGAATTGTCATACTGGAAAAGTCCTGTGTTCCATCTAGTCTGCTATCCTGTTTCCAACTATTCAGAGGAAGATTGAAGACTCCACACAGTAAGCAGATTTGGGGTAATCTTCCTCCGAGAGATAGGATTAGTTAGAGATTATTGAGAGCTCTGAAGGATCAGGTTTCATATCTGATATAAATTTGTGTTGGTAATTACTACTCCAACTGAATATTCTTGTTATGCATATAAATGTCCAATCTCTCTTTGGATCTTGCTAAGCTCTGCACTTCAACAACATCCCATGACAATGAGGTCCAAAGTCTACTTATGTGTTGTGTGAAAAAGTATTTCCTTTTATCAGTTTTGAATTTGCTTCCTCTTGATTTCATTGAATGTCCTCTCATTCTTGTATTGAGACACACGGAAAATAGAAGTTTTCCCAATCCACCTTTTCTAAGCCTCTCATTATTTTGTAATAATTTTATCATGTACCTCTCATTGGTCATCTCTTATCTAAGGTAAAAAATCCCTGATTTTCCAATTGCTCAGAGGAGAGCTTTTCCAGGGTTTTAATCATTCTCATCACTTCTCTCTGAATGCCCTCTAATTCTGCAAATATAATTCTGAAGATAGGGTGACGAGTACTGAACACAACATTCCAAATGAGGCTGCACTGTTGATTTATATAGTGGCACAATAATCTTTTCCATATCATTCTCCACCCTGTTCCTTATGCAGCTTAACATTTTGTTAGTTTTTTTGACAGCAGTTGTACACTGAGCAGAGGTCTCCATTGAGCAGTCCATAGTGATGCCCAGGTCCCTTTTCCTGAATTAATAAGGTTAATTTATAACTCAGTAAGGTATAGGAATAGTTCAAATTTTCCCCTCCAATTTGCATTATATTGCATTTATCAACATTCACTTTCATCAGCCATTGTATTGCCCATTCACTTAGCTTGGTTAATTCCCACTGAAGTTCCTCACAGTTCTCTCTGGATTTAACTAATCTAAATAATTTTGTGCCATTTGCAAATTTTGCTTCTTCACTTTTGTCACAGATTTTGTCACCATCCTTTCCAGATCATTAAACATCAGTCATCCTAACTGTACTGTGAGGTGCCTACTGTTAACCTCTTGTCACGATAAGAGTTGATTATTTGTTCCTATTTTTAGTATTACGTTTTAGCCAGTTTTTGATCCATGACAATATTTTGCCACTCATCCCATTACTACTCAATTTCTTTAGTAACCTCTTCTGATGCGCTTTGTCAAAGTCCTTTTGAAAGTCTAAATAAATTATGTCAACTGGTTCTTCAATGTCTAATACTTTATTGATATGTTCAAAGAAGTCTAATAGAACAGTGAGGCATGATTTTCCTTGCAGAAATTGTGCCAGTTAGACCCTATTATATTATGAACTTCTAGGAAAAACCTTCTAGAAAAACCTAGAAGATCATAATATAATAGGGTCTAATTGGCACAATTTCTGCAAGGAAAATCATGCCTTGCTGTTTTATTAGACTTATTGAACATATCAATAAAGTATTAGATATAGAAGAACCAGTTGTTGTTCAAATTTTAAACTGTCATTTCAACCAGTGCAAGATGTAGTGGTGATTAATTTCCTGGATTACTATCTAGAGCATTTTTAAGATATACATACACCATTTGCTATCCTGCAATCCTCTGGTGTACTAGCTGTTTTAGTGAGAGATTGCATATCTTTACTAGCAGCTCAGTCACTTCAATTTTAAGTCTCTTCAGTACTCCTGGATATATACCACCTGAACCTGGTGACGTATTGCTTTTTAATCACTTTCTTCTGTTGCCTCAATCCCTGCTAGTACGTCCTCTTCATTATTGGAAAAGCAAAGGTCCAGGCTAGGTATCTTCCCAACATCCTCAGAGGTGAAGAAATCCTCTAGCTTCTCAGCATTGTTCTTTTCTTCCTTCATTGTTCCCTTTATCCCTGGTGATCTAGCGGACCCACATAACCTGTCATTGGCTTACCACTTCTGATATACTTAAAGAATCTCTTGTTGTTTGTTTTTATGCTTTTATACCCTTGCATCTAGTTATTTTGTCTCAAAAATAAACAGTAAACAGAGAGAGAAGAAACAAATAATAATACTAATACCACACTCTTACATAGCACTTACTCCAGTAGATCTCAAAGCACTTTACAAAGGAGCTCAGTATCATTATCCGCATTTTACAGATGGGAAAACTGAGGCACAGACAGGTGAAGTGACTTGTCCAAGATCACTCAGCAGGCCAATGGAAAGTGCTGGGAATAGAACCTAGGTCTCCTGAGTCCCAGCCCACTGCTCTATCCACTAGGCCACACTGCCTCAAAAACAGATGGCTATGGAAAAACAGACTCATTAAGCTGCTCTTCCATCCCACTTCATCCCACACAGGGGACCATATATACCTATAGATATATATTCAACATTTATATACTGTGCTATTTTATAGGAGTCTCTGAAAGAGAAAGAGAGAGGGATAGTGAGAGTGAGCAAGATTGCATCACATAGTAAGATCATCATTCATACCTGGCCTGGTTGTAATTCTTTGTGTCACTTCTGGATAAACTGAAGTATTTGGGAAAATAAAAGCTGCACCTCCTGCAGGAAAAAGTGGAGACAAAACACATAAGGACTGTTTTTTCCACAGTCAGTGCTGTCACTGGTAACTCTATTTCAGCCAGTCAATGTATTTGAATGAAGCATATGAATAAATGTTTTGTCACCCAGGAGTGAGGTTTATAGGGCCTGATTCTAGTCTCCTTTACATCAGTGTAAATCCATTCAAATTAGTGGAGATACCCCAGTGTAAACCAAGGTAAGTAAGAAGAGAATTAAGTCCATATTTTTTTAAATTTAGAAAAACTGGCCCCAGATTTCAGCAGGTTTCATAGCTGTTGTGAAGTGCAATTTATTTTGCCTTATCTTTATTTAGTGTGTACATCTCCCTAACCTGTGCATATTTTCAGCAGATAACCTAGGGCCTGATCCAAAGCCCATGGAAGTAAATAGGACTCTTTTCATTTACTTCCATAGGCTTTGGATCAGTCTCCCAGAGAATTAATTCTTGGTGTATAGTGAAACATTGTAAAAATAACCAGTTTGATGCAGAAAACGATGTCTGACTATTTCAGGAATTTAAATAGCTCTAACCATGCTAACAGATTTATAGTTATCATGGTTGGAAATCTGAAAGAAATCTAAGGGGATTATGTGACTTTTAAAAGAAGTTGGACCCTAATCCCCTCAGGCTCCTTTGAAGTTCCCATCCCACATTTTTATACAAACAGAACCAAACCGAACAAATATTATTTCTTTTTCTTTCATACTGTATGATATTGCGGACATAAATGCCGTCTATGTAGCTGCAGTGTATCAATAATCCCAGTGAAGTAAATGCAGATTATTTTGTTTTGGGCAGAGAAACTAAGAAATCTCAACACCATTGCAATTACACAGGAAAAGGTAACAGGGATTCATTGAGAAACTACTGGATAACTGTGCGGGGAAGTTCACTGCTAAATTAGGATTGTGACTTATAGAGATGGAAAAGACCCTCAAATCCATCTACTTTTAAAATGAAATTTAAGGGCTGTTCCAAAGTCCATTGAAGTGAATGGAGAGGCTCCCACTGACTTGAATGGACTTTGGATCAAACCTAGCAGCCCTCGATAGAGGATATATTGGATATGAAACATTTGATCTTAGCAAAGAGCATTTAATGTTTGAGTAACTATGCTGTAAGTTTGCAGGGAAACAGTGCTAATTATGACAGTGAAAGAAAATTTGCAGAATATTTCACATTCTTTTTTGATATTAGCTTTTCCATTTCTTAAATAGTTGTTATTTCTGGTCACTGTAGGTAACTAATACCCTCAGGCATGATAACGTGATGTTCAAAACTTGTATTTAATCAAATTATAATATATAGCATTCCATGTCACCCTCTGTTATGCAACTGCTAGAACAAAACAAAACTTCCACTGATTTTTTTCATAAATATTTTGAGTGAAATTTTGTAACATCATAGAATTTTGCAGAAGAAATACTTTTAAGGAGCGTTTCATATTCATCTCCTACTTGTCCAGGGTGGCTCATAGGAGGGTAAGTAGTAACTTTTTTTTTTTAATTTTAAATAAGATCAAACTTTGCTGAGACTTGGTGAGAAGCCCCATATTATAGACAATGTATGTGATGGAGGGTTATGTGCGTATCTATAAAGCATTGTACAGAGAGAAGAATCAGCACTTAGTAGGACTTCAGCACAGAACAAGACTCAGGGAAGCAGCATGAAAACCTGGGGACGGAAAGCAGTCCATAAAATACATTTTCTCCCTACCCCCTGACTTTCAAAAGGCCCAAGCATAGTAGTAGTAGAGGATAATGGCCTAGCATGGTAAAAAGGGATTTTTGCTTTAAAAAAAATCCCACACATCTTTTACATTTTGTGAGGTTATAACACCCTTTTTAATTTAGCATGTTTCATTTTATTATTGGTACAATCTAAATTAAAAAATTAAAACTGGAAATACTCCATCAGCAAAATAGTCAGTATTGTCTTCTAAAATGGGGAAAAGTAAAATCCCTGCTTATCCAGTTCTTTTTGTGATAAAATAGTATTTAAATAGGGTTACCATATTTGAACATTCAAAAAAGAGGACACTCCACAGGGTGCGTGTGGGGGGGGGTGTTTGCTTGCGCCTCCCCCAGCCCTGCCCCAACTCCACCCCTTCCCGCCCCCATTCCAACCCCTTCCCCAAAGTCCCCGCCCCAACTCCACCCCCTCCCTGCTCCATTGGACCCCTTCCCCAAATCCCCGCCCCGGCCCTGAGTGCACCGCGTTCCCCCTCCACCCCACTCCCTCCCAGCTGCGCGAAACAGCTGTGTTGCGGCGAAAGCACTGGGAGCTAGGGGGAAAAAGCGGGCACTCTCTCGAGTGATCAACATTCACTCTCTTTCTCAAATGATCAACATTCACTCTCTTTCTTGAATGATCAACTCTTCTTTGGGAAAAAATAATAATGGCAAAATCCCGGATGTTTTTAGATATTTAAAAATTCCTCCCGGACGACAATTTAAGAACCAAAAAGCAGGACATGTCCGGGAAAATACAGACGTATGGTAACCCTAATTTAAATATGTGATACAATATACTGCATGGGAGAAATAAACCAGACTTAGGCACCAACACTGCAAGCTGATCTGTACAGGTGGACTTCTGAGCCAGTACAGTGCTCCATTGACTTTAGTGGGGCTCCATGCAGGCAAAAGGATCCACCTGTGTGGATCTGATAGGATAGGATCAGAGCCTTAGAGACTAAGTGCAGTTTGTTGCATGTGGGTGGACCCTTGCGCCTCTGTGGGTACAAGAGTTAAATTCCACACAGGGATCCAATTGTAGAATCTGGTCCTAAATGATCTCGCCTCTGTTCAGTGTGTGTGTAGAAAACTCCCATAATTGCTAATATGAATCTTAGACAAATATCAGGGGAGAATACACTGTCTCCCTGGTGATTTACCATTTCCATTTTTTAGCATGCAACTCAAACAGGAATCCTGTGTTTTTAGAAGATGACCTATAGGAATGGGAGCGATGCCAGCATTACCTGTGTTTCTAGCATGCATTAACCGTGGAGAGTTTTGTAAGGCCTTATCAACATCATCTGAAGTCAAATGTGGAAGAGGAGCTACAAAACAAAACAAAAAGCAACACCAAAATGAAAAAAAATTGAGAATTATCTTCTAAAGACATTTTTCCCCCGATAGGATTGTTTTAAAGCAAGTCTAGTAACAATCAGTTTAGTTCTGCTATTTGTGGGGGAGGTGTGTGTGTGTTAAAGCTTAAACTAGGGTATTCATTTAAATAATATTATTAATACATAATATTTCAGTCTGATTGTGTGTGTGTGTGTATGTGTATGTAAAAGACTGCACCACACTGGTGTTGCAATGTTTGTTTGTTTTTAAAACAATATTCACTAATTTTAATGTTTTAAATTATGCAAATTATGCCAAAACTACAGCCTTCAAATCAGTAATTCACTGTTCCCTTCTTCCCCCTTAGAATGTTAGTCATCTGCTACAAATCCTTTGGTTTCAGATTTAGGAGATTCTGTTCTCTTCTCCATGAATGTACATAACTCCTATTAATTTAAATGAGAGCTACATACACCTATGCAGAGTAGAACAGATGATACATGTTCATAGAATCATGCCTGGAATTTTCTTTATAAATCAATGTTTTTACTCTCATTTAGGGTTCTCAAACCTAAAATGGAAAGAAGAGTACGTGACCAGAAAAAACATCATCACCAAAAGTCCCTTTGATTTTCTTCCTACAGTATTGTGGATGAATAGGTTGGGTTTCAAATTAATTTTTGCCTAATATGGACATTTGGAGATATTCTTAAGATAATTTCTGAAAGTAGTCACAATGAGCCTGATCTAAGGCCCACTCCAGTCAATGGATGTCTTTCCATCAACTTAAATAAGCTTTGGATCAGGCCCTACATAATATTTTCGGAAGCAGTAATATTCGAGATAGGGAGATTTGAAATCCCAAATTGAAAAGGTACTACAACTGGAAATGCTGTTGATAGATTTGTTCTAACCATCATAAAGAATGGAAATTGTCTTACTCTCTCTGAGGTAGTGTAGATGTGAGAGGAGGATATCTGCATTATAGCTTGGGGTGAGTCTCTGGAAGTCATCTTTGGTCATTTTACACAGTTCCTTCCCATCAATGTTCTGGAACAACAAGATGTCAACGTCTGGAAGACCATATTCCTTCACAGCCCATTCCAACCACTGACGTACATGGTCTGTACTCCATAACGTAGGATCTGAATGGTTTCACAAAGCATAAAATTAGAATCATAGAAGATTAGGGTTGGAAGAGACCTCAGGAGGTCATCTAGTCCAATCCCCTGCTCAAAGCAGGACCAACTCCAACTAAATCATCCCAGCCAGGGTTTTGTCAAGCTGGGCCTTAAAAACCTCTAAGGATGGAGGTTTTACCACCTCCCTAGGTAACCCATTCCAGTGCTTTACCACCCTCCTAGTGAAATAGTGTTTCCTAATATCCAACCTAGATCTCCCCCACTGCAACTTGAGACCATTGCTCCTTGTTATGTCATCTGCCACCATTGAGTACAGCCTAGCTCCATCCTCTTTGGAACCCCCATTCAGATGGTTGAAAGCTGCTATCAAATCACCCCTCACTTTTCTCTTCTGCAGAATAAATAAGCCCAGTTCGCTCAGTCTCTCCTCGTAAGTCATGTGCCCCAGCCCCCTAATAATTTCCGTTGCCCTCTGCTGGACTCTCTCCAATTTGTCCACATCCTTTCTGTAGTTGGGGGCTCAAAACTGGATGCAATACTCCAGATGTGGCCTCACCAGTGCCAAATAAAGGGAAATAATTACTTCCCTCGATCTGCTGGCAATGCTCCTATTAATGGAGCCCAATATGCCGTTAGCCTTCTTGGCAACAAGGGCACACTGTTGACTGATATCCAGTTTCTCATCCACTGTAATCCCCAGGTCCTTTTCTGCAGAACTGCCGCTTAGCCAGTTGGTCCACAGCCTGTAGCAGTGCATGGGATTCTTCCATCCTAAGTGCATGACTCTGCACTTGTCCTTGTTGAACCTCATCAGATGTCTTTTGGCCCAATCCTCCAATTTGTCTAGGTCCCTCTGTATCCTATCCCTACCCTCCAGTGTATCTGCCTCTCCCCCCGCCACCCAGTTTAGTGTCATCTGCGAACTTGCTGAGGGTGTAATCCATCTCATCATCCAGATCATTAATGAAGATGTTAAACAAAACTGGCCCCAAGACCGACCCCTGGGGCACGCCACCATTGGGACCAATACTAAATTAACAAAGTACATTATTGTCAAACTGGACGATGATAATCCATGATGCACTAACTTCAGTGTAGTTATACAAAAAATTAATTTGGCCTATTAGGGGGAAAGAAGACCTGAGAAAAAATGACTGTCCAAAGTACGGTGGTGAGGTGGGACTGCTGTTTATTATTTATTACATACTTATTTTACTGTTAACTTGTCCTCCCACATCACTGATCTTCACCTGTTATGCCTCATCATTATCCTACACTATTGTTCACATAGTGATGTGAACCCCTGTCCATATGCAGAGGACCACTGGGTACAGGTGTTTGTATTTGCAGCACCTGTTGCAGGACAGAAGCCAGTAACTATCATTTTCAAAGGTTTCTGGTGAAGTTCATACTGCTTACTCAAGCAAAATGCTCAGTGAAGTCAAGAACAGTTTTTTCTAAGGAAAGACTGAGTAAGGACTTTAGAATTTGGCCTGTTATTTAATAAGTTAGCATAGATTCAGTTAGATAGAGCATTCTTTTCCTAACCTTAAAAATACAAAGAGAAGAGGAGAAGAAAACATGCACTCACTGGTTGCTCAACCCTTACTCGAATGATCTAGAGCCTGAGCTTTTTCCAAAATGTATCCATTTTCAGCATTTATAAGATATTGTGACATGCAGGATAAGAGTGCTCTTGAAATCAGCAAATTTTTTCATGACAAAGATCTGAGTAATGTCTT
Organism: Lepidochelys olivacea; assembly: GCF_965140295.1. Classification (NCBI taxonomy): domain Eukaryota; kingdom Metazoa; phylum Chordata; order Testudines; family Cheloniidae; genus Lepidochelys; species Lepidochelys olivacea. The sequence goes on along the minus strand of NC_140411.1, from coordinate 162,985,504 downwards.
CCCGAATATTTTCATTGCATTGAGACTGTATTTGAATGTACCCATTGCCAGCTGTGAAGCAGAGTAATTGTTCTCTAAGCTTTGTCTGAATGAAAAGTTGTCTTTGGTGAGCTATGGTAGAAACAAAATTTAATGCTCTTGCAATCATGCCAGCTGAATGGGATTTACTTAATTTACTGTCATTTGAGGATTCAAAACTGAATTTGAATCACGTAAAGCTCACAAGATGCCAGTTTAAACCTACAGCAATTCATTTGACGCTTAAAGTTTTCTATTTTTATGTTTATCCAGGCAGTATGTAACCTGTTCATTGTCTTCAATTTTCTTTTCATGTTTATTCAGTAATATACATGACTTGTTGATTGCCAGAAGCTGGGTACACTTTTGTTTTCATTAAAATACAGGGTTCACGAAAACAGGGCTTCAGAAAAACATTAGCCCTGGGCCTGCAATCTCATTAATCTGGCCCTGTCCTAGAATGTTGTGATGTACTGCTGTATGCTAATAACCAGATCCTGTCTTGCACTTTAGAGAGTGTAGCTCATGAACGCTTATGGTCTAATAAATTTGTTAGTCTCTAAGGTGCCACAAGTACTCCTTTTATTTTTGTGGATACAGACTAACACGGCTGCTATTCTGAAACCTGTCTTGCACTAGTTTTTGTTAATTATATCAGATACTGACAAATCTGGCTGTGGGGAAAAAATGAACTGGTCCAAATCTTTGCCCATTCCTCCAAATCTTTGCCCATTCCTCTCCTGACCTGCCCCCTCCTTTTTTTTTTTTTTTTTTTTTTTTTAAGAGCTGAGCAAAATTTGTGGACAAAAGTTGTTTCACCAAAAACTGCAAATGCATGTTTACTGAAACATTTTGCAAATTTGTGTTGAATTCGCCAAATTGCTTCAGTTGAAAAAAACCCTCAAAAAATAAAATTCCCCCAAAAAGTCAAAATATTGAAACACTTTGACTTTGTGATTTGAGAAACTTCTTATTTTGACTGTTACTTTAATTAGATCTATATAATTTTAAAAAGTTTAAAAAATCAAGATAAAGAAAAAACATGTTGCTTTGGGGTGAACAAAATATTTAGTATGAACCAGAATTAAATTCTTTCAACTTTTTTGATTCCCCCAAAATTTTCTAAAACTTTTGGTTTGAGTTACCACGAAATGATTTTTTCCTCCAATTTTTCATTTCATCCACTGAACAAAAAAAATCAGTTACTTACACAGTTCTAACCCCTAACTCCAACTCTACCACCACTCTTCCCTCTGAATTCCCTCCTTCCATTACCATCCCACAGAATCCTATGCACGTAGCCCTTGACCTCTCTCCTCGTTATTTATTTGTATAATAATAGTGTCTAGAGGCCTCTACCAATATTAGGTCCCATCAAGCCATGCACTCTACGTACAGATAGTAAGAGACAGCTCTTGCCTTGAAGATCTTATATTTAAACAGACAAAAGATCATAAAAAAAACATTATTCCCAAAGATTGGGAACTGAGAAGAAAGAGATTATGTGACTTGCCCAAGGTCACACATTAATCCCATGGTAGAGCTGGGAATTGAACTTTGATCTTCTGTATGCCTGTGCAGTAAGTGTCTTAACCTCAAAACCTCCCTTCCTCTCCTAATCAGTCTTAACCCATTCTGCTCCCCAAAACCATTTTCAAAGGTCTATGGTGCTCCTCAAAGTCTTTCAGACTACGTGCACCTGCTCACTTCAACTTCCATGCATCCTGGGCTTCCCGTTTAGTTAGGCTACATCCATTTTAAGCCTTTGAAGGTCTGAAGCCCTTAGCTCTCGGGAACTTCAGAGACTCTTCCTATATTTTGAAGCAGCCCGAGACAGAATGATCTGATTACTGGGAAGTGTGAGGCAGCCCACAGCCTAGTGGGCATGGATGATAGTCTGAGGGACCTTGATGATCTTCATGGATAGTGGGTCTGGTTACTGAGGGAGGAAAGGGTGCGTGGGTGGTGTGGGGAGCTAGAACTAGTGTTCATGATGAGAGGATCAGTAGTTGCCCAGTCCTGACTGGGATAACACAAGAAGTCCATCAGTTAAATTCAGTTTAAATTGAAGTGAACATCCAAACCTTCAGAGGTTCGCCAACCATTTTATTATATGTACAAATTTTTGAAATGCTTCTTATTTTTGGTGATGAATTTGAATAGGAGTTCTGAACTCTTGTCATTAGCTTAACTGTGAGTTATAAATCCTGTGTTCTGATTTTCCTAAGCTTTGCCACATCATCGTGTACACTGCACTTGTGGAAGAGAAATGAAAACACCTCTAGCTGTCTGACAGATGAGCTTCACCCAAGTATTTTTTGTACAGCTTACAAAATAACTGGCTGTAACTATGATCATCTTGCTCCCTAGCTCACATTTAGATTCATCTCAAGGGAGATGCTAAAAGGAAAGACATCTTTATCACCTTTACAAGCCTATGGTAATTAAAAGATCAGAAAAGTCAAGAGCTACCACTGAGAGAAGTGTTCATTTTGCAAAGTTACATATGAATGCTATCATGTTCAGTGCTGCTTGTTTCCAATTTTGCAGAAGACTTTATCACAGAAAGAATCTCTTTGCTACAGTTCAGAAAAAGCCCTGTCTAAATACATGTGGAGGATTGTGCAATGTGTGTGTGTATATATATGTGTGTGTGTGTGTATGTTGCTTGACAAATAACTGATGTAATTACAGCTTGCAAAATTAGCCACAGCTAGTACTCTTGCAGACCTTAGCAACTGAATAACTGTAAAAACATTATGCAATGTGGTAGCAGCAGGAATGTTTCATACAAAGTCATTTCTGCAGATCAATAACTAATAGCAAATTATACTCTTCTGTCTACGTGATGCAGATGTCCTGTGTATATATTTACATTGTAACATGATTGTCTGTTGTTTTGAGTTTGGGCGTGTGCATGCTGATCATTCTGTAATATGAAGCATATTCCCAGCACTTGAGGTACCCAAAGAAGACAGGGCACAAAGTAGTGAATGCCTCCCTGTCCAATTACCTTTTGAATTCCATAATAAAGGTTGCTACCAGCTACTGAATGTAACAGCCATGCCATTGTCTTGCAGGGAGTTGTTAGTTTGCTTATTAAAATTTATTACACTGCTCAAACACAGAGAATAATCTAGACAAATGGATTCTTATACATTGTTTAATTTCGCAAATTGGGCCTCTTTTTATTATGCTTAGGACCGGACTGCCTCTGTCACTTGCAGGGGGGCGGAATTGTGCAAGGAACATTTCTTCCTCTTGTGTACTCTGCACAAGAATCAGTGACAGTTGTAGCCTCTATGGTTGGGAGAGAGCAAGGGGCTGCTAGGGAAAGCACCCCAGGCAGGAGGCATCTGAAACCTCCAAAATGCGGGCAGCATTGGCTGATGAGGTGGCTTTATTGTTATATTTCTCAACTCATTCTTCATAAGAATTCTGGGAGTTTAGTAGTCTTTCTTCCTAATCTCTCTTATCAGACTGTCTTTGTCTTTTACATGTAGCATATCTAGTTTAATAAAAAAAAAACTTGGGTAATCTTTCAATCTTATCAGGTTAACAGATTTCCTAGTAATATCAGTAACAGATTTTGCTACTTAAAAGCGTGTGTGTGGGGTCTTTTAAAGCTTCTAACCTGCTGGAACAATCACTCTTCGTTCATTAGTTGTCATGTTTGGTGGTGGAACATGTTTCTCTTCCATATAGCTTCCATAGTTCATCCCGACATTGTCTGAGCCACTGACCATCTTCCCTCCTTTTGCCACACTGCAGTCATCAGGGGAATTCCTAGAAAAACAATCAGAATTTGCCTACATTATTATAACACCGTCACTAATATTTTTATTAGTATTCGAATTGCATATGAGAGAGAGAGACTTTATTGTAAGGGCTGAGCAGTCATCTGGGAAGACCCCGCTTCTGGTCCATTAATTGATTTTGCTCTGAAAATATGATTGACTTAAATGAAACTACACCAGTTTACACCAGCTGAGGATCTGGCCCTATATTTGCAAACATACTATGGCCAGTAATTAATTTATTTTAAGAGGTGAGGCCTGAGGATTTAGACTGGACTGTTACAGGCAGTGACCTTGCTTCTCTCTCTAAATATAAGATATAGAGAACATGGCAAAATACACAGATATACTTAAAGCCAGAGTTATTACTCAGCTTTGGAGAACTTTCTACCTCCATGGTTGCCATTGTTTCACTAGGTATGTGCTCAGTGCCATTAGATGTATATCATGTAGTGCAATGCAGACACTTCTATGTATGCCCATATAAAAGGGGCTTTTGCCAAAGCCATGATTCAAAATACCACATGCATGACTGGGAAAGACTTTCAGCTCCTGCCTAACACAGTCTCCATGGTACTGTAGTCAAGCAGTGGACGTCTGCAGAGGATCTGCAACCAGACACCTTTTTACTTTTGGCTTTGCTTTCTGAATAGAGCCTTTAGAGTTTAACGTTCCATAGGGGGTTCCTTAATGGCCTTTTAATGGCATCACAATTTTCTTCCCGCCAGACACAGGCATATTTGACCCTTAATTTAATGTCTTCAATGTGTTTCATCATATAGACAAATATTGCTTCAAAAAAATCAAAAGAAAGAGCATAACCACAGGGGAATATCTTTAAATGTAAAGAGGGTGGGTTTTTTAAAGTTATACAGTACTAATATCTTAAGCATTCATTTAATTCTGCTATTGCAATAATGCATCTGTGCTGTGGATGTATGTAATAGGCAGCAGGTCAGGTTGATTAGAGAGACATTCTGTTTACATGAAAATTACACTCTTAAAAGATTTTCTTTTCCTGGACATTTTAACCCCATAAATATAGTTGCACCTCAATCCTGGCTTCTCCGAAACCCGATCAGTTTACATTCCACAGAACCTACAGTGTCCTCCGTGTATTAAATCATGGGGGTCCATTTCAGGATAGGGCAAAGTGGTCCTGTGATATGGTCCATGTATTTTAGCATGGTCCCTTCAATCTAGCCATGGATACTGTGTGCCCTCCCCAATTCGGATTATTTATGCTCCTGGTACAAGCAATTTGCATGGGTGTCAATGCAGAAGATCACACATGACCAGATTATGCACGCTTTCACACCTCTACTTTGCATTTGTATGGGGACAAAAGTTGGAAGAGGACCCACAATTTGGCCCAGAGTCTATACACCATATGTAGGAGAATGAGTTAAATGGGATAGTTCCTAAAGATTATCTTAATGTGTACCGTTATATGAAAGTATAATTTTCAATTAAGGATTCATTTAAAAAATGCTGATATTTTTAATTTTCAAATATCAATTAATATCTAAATAAAAGTCCAACTATGAGGTCCCAATTCAGCAAGTTGCTTAAGCACATGCCTCACTTTTCGCTCAGGGGTTCTCAAACGGAGGGTCATGACCTCTCAGGGGGTCACAAGATGGTTATGTGGGGATTGCGAGTGGTCAGTTCTGTGCGGTTGATGGTCCACAGCCCCCATTCAATTAAATTAAATTACCCCTCCTCATTTTTAATGTAGAAGGATGGGGGGGTCATACTCAGAGGTGTGCTATGTGAAATGGTCACCAATACAAAAATTTCTAAAACCACCGGGCTCATAAATAGTCCCACTGAAGGCAATGTTAGGCATGTGCTTAAGTTCCTTGCTGAACTGGAGCCAGTATCGCCAAATTGTTTCAGTGGGTATGAAAAAAAGTTTTGTGCTGAACTAATTTAATGCTTGGTGGACCTATTGTTTTGCCATTACTGTGCTGTGGCTATGTCATTACAATATACAGTCTACAGCATACAATTCAGCAAGAGAGAAACTTCTTGAGATAAGGCTTTTGCTTTTGCTACTTTTGTTCCATTCAGTTTGGAGCTCTTTTAGGCTGGTCCTGGACAGGAAATTAGGCCATAAAAAGCACAGATTAGGCATTCAACACACTTCTCAAAGCAACTTTTGTGGCAGATATTTTACCCTATGTCTAAATTTCACAACCAAACTATTAATATAGGTTATCTATATGTACTTTATAATAATCTCATGTGTGCATTTCAATAATACCTAGCAATTATATAGCATTTTCCACCATAAATTTGACAGAATTTAACCAAGAATGATTTATACAAGAGGAGAGGAGGTAGAAAGAAGTTATAGCCCAAATTTTCAAAGTGTCCACAAGTTATTGGTGTTTCCATTTTTATTTTATATTAAATTGCATTTGTGCAGTACTTGAATATGGCATTTGATTTTCCAAGATGCTGAGTACCCACATATCCAGTTGAGGTCAACTGCTATTGTGGGTTCTTGCATCTCTGAAAATCAGGCCCTCACATACATGTCTCAGATTGCGGTTTCCCATAATGAGATACACTTTTGAAAATTTTGGCTAAAGTGACTTGCCCAAGGTTATATACTGCCAGGAAAACTCCTCCAGTCCTCCTGACTTCCAGTCCCATTTTGTATCCATTGGAACATATTGTCTTCCAGATCCCAGAATGTGATTTCAGTAGATCTTGGGTGAATTCTGTAGCTGTTTCTTATTTAATAGAGAAACAGCGCAATAATCTGAGCCTTAGATAGAGGACATTGCTTTAGCTGAACCTCCTATTTTTTGATAGATGCACATGCCATGCAGTAGAGTGCTAGGTTCCCGCAACCACTATGCCAGGCCATGGGCCTGAATAACAGCTATGTGTGTGGATGTTGGAGGTTCACAGCAGCTCCTCACCCAGACCTCAGGTTGGGTGATGGTGGATTTTACCACCGCCCATACACAGTCAGAATACTTGGGCATTTTTTAAGAGAGTAAATTTCTCCCCCATGCACACCTCAAAATATAAATTGAATTAATTACTGCAGCCTGTTAAACCTTATTTCTACTACACAGAGGCAAACAGACCAAAAAAAAAAAAATCCCAGACATAGTTACATGTTGTGAGAAAGTTTCTTAGAAAATCTTTTTGTGGCTGAAATGTTGGCTTTTTCTGTTTACCGATAACAAATAGAAATGGCACCTGTGTATAAATGAGATTGCACACTTAACTACATTTATAATCAGAAACACAGGCCAAATTCTGCCCTTAGTCATCGCTGCGACCCTATTGAAGTCAATGGCATTACATGGATGTCAGTGAGGGCAGTTTGGCCTGTTCATTGATTTTTTTGTATGATGAGATTATTTTCAATGGTTTTGTGAAACAGACTACAAGCCACATCCTCTGGTCTAATTTGCAAAGTTACTTAATTTTCTTTTTCTATAAAAAGAACTTGGAATGCAAAGGGATTTAAGCAGATTGTTCTATCTATAAAATACATCAGTTTTAGCTTGCACCATTTCCAAAGGCAATCATGCCTTAAAAAACTATTGTAAACACTAAACAATAAATGATGTGAAAGATCAAGTAGTAGCAAAAGGCTTTTGGCAGACTGACAGGACTGCTCGGGTGGTTCTCTGATCTGACTATAAACAGAGCGGGGGGTGGGGGGGAAGATCACAATTTAAGTTAGCATATTTCATTAAAATCCAGAAGCAGATGGTCAAGAGTTTGGTCCCTTACTCTACTGGATAAATGACCGAAGCCCCCATTCAGAAAAGCATTTAAACCCAGGCTTAACTTCCAGCAAGTACCAACAAAGCTAAAGGGACTACCCAAGTCCTTAAAGTTAAGCACATTCTTTACTGCTTTACTGAACCAGACCTAATTCAGCAAATTAAATTGACTTTCATAATATGAAGAGTAGACCTGAAAACATAAGCAGGGCAGCCACCAGAAGAAAATATTTTTACTACACAGAACAACAAGAGAGGGATTGTCTTTAAAAGGTTTTTTTTAGGACATTTTGTAAGTCTGCTTTATTTCTGAATCATCAGGGGACTGAGGGCAATGGAAAGTTGCCTTCAGAAAGTGTGCCCAAGTACAAATGGTGCAGCTTTGCAGTGATTCATTGTGAACTGCAGGCTTGAACTGAAACCTGAGATGTTTTTCTTCACAGCTGCATGTTATTTTTACCCTTTGTAAATATACTTGGTTACACCTGGAATTTACAAAAGCCCCAAAAAGGCTACAATCGTAACAATACTAACCAAGAACAGTTAGCAGAGCTCTTAGTGTTTTGTTAGGTACTGAGCTAATTCAATTCTTAAGTTCTGCTAAATGTTTGTTTTGAAAAAATTTCTCCATAGGCTTTTGGAACTGGGACTATTCCCTTTATTTAGGAACATTTAAAATCAAGATGATTTTATTGGGGAGATTTAAAGCCCATTCCTGCTCTCATTGAAGCCAGTGGGAGTTTTGCCATTCATAGATTCTGATGGAAGCAGGATTGAGTCCATAAATAAATATATGAAGTACAATTTTTATTCTTCATTATTCAAGGAAATATTTATTTGTGACATAAAATACCTATATTGTGTGTAAATGCAAGAGATGACAAATGAAATATAATGTATGTAATTTTGATTATAAACCCATCTCCTTGTAGCATTCTATGATTTGAAAAAACAACCACCTATCTTTCATTTACCAGAGGGAAAAAATAAAACCAACTGTATTATGGAAATATCTGTATAGTGCTTGGTTTGATTAATTTAATAAGAGCCTGGATTATTCCCTCCCCTGGCTATTTGCATGGGAGGGAAAGTCTCACGAGAGTAGAATTCTGAGAATCTCCTTGCAGAGCTTTCTGTCAGAACATCCCATGTGCTGGGAAGCAGGGGGTTTCTCTTCCCTACATTCTATGGCATGAACCATTGGGTTCCATCCCAATGTTTACAGATCCCCAGGCTGCATTACTCGCTCTGCTCCCAGCTCACCCTTCCCCCTCCAAAACCAGGCCCACCTAATTCCTGCTGCAGACTCACATAGTCCACACTCCCTCTTTAGGCTGTCCCAACACCTCAGAGAGCCTTCCACAGGCCTCCTGTCCCACAGAAGGCAGGGGCCATCCACGCAAAGAAGTATCCCTCAGAAAGGCAGGGCCAATAAAAGTCAATTATATTTGACCAAAATTACACCATTTGAAGATCAAACTATATTTAGTTTGTTCCAAGCTATACTCAGTTTATTCCCCTCTCTCTGCACAAACGTAAATTCTACTGCGTAGAGGTGCTCAATATTTTTTCAGACAAAAGCATTTTCTTTGAAAAATGGCCTTTTTACAAAGCAATTGTTCCCTACCAGTGTTGATTTTTTGACACTTTTCCCAAAATTTTTCACAACATTTTTAATCAATATTTTTCATTGCAACAGTTATGTAAATTACATGGCCAGTTATGTGTCTAAATCTCACACACATGCATTACTGTGGAAACGTCCACGTCAGCTGCGAATTGCCTTAGCAGATACATTTGAAAAACACTGCTGGGTCCCAACACTGCTTGGGACACCAGGAGCAATCAGGGAACCAAAGCTATTCCCATACTGCCAAAATCTTGCAGAAAGGGTGGAGAAACAGCTAGAAACTTTGCAGACCCCAGAGGCTGGCTCCATTGGCATGAACTACAATTCCTTTGCATGTGAACTGAGACTATGAAGCCAGACTTCAGTAATGATATCAGAAGATCAAACTAGTTGACACAGTACAATTAATGCCATCTATGTTCTTTCCCAGGTCAAGCATAACTGAAGTTATGGGTAATTGGTGTTATATGCGCATAGGTAGGCAAATACTGTGGTTCTTATTCAATTCTTACTTGAGCAAATTCCCACTGAAGTTTGCTGGGTGTGAGCTGCATTTGGCCCATTGAAAGAACACACTCCTATTTTTGCATAGCCTCTTTCTTACAAAAGCTTCATGCCATTCTTTACACATGATTATAATATAACACAGACATGAAAATACCAAAAAATGCATGTAGGTTATAATATGTCCTACCAAGCACTCTGAGCCCATCCTGTTCCCACTGAAGTTGATGGGGTTTATGCCACTGAATTTAACAAGAACAGGTTTGCGCCTTGTATAAAAGTGCTTTAAAAAATTTTCCCTCCTCCATACCTTACTAAACTATTTCCCAGGAAACATCCTTCATGGTAGTTCCCCTGCTGGCACTTTTCAGTGCCCATGGAAAAGAATACCATTAATGGATTCATCCACTATTTACCATTAACTTAGTATTATTCCTCTAAAATGACAACTCTTGGCTCTGCACACTCTCTGGCCAATGCCCTTTGCAGGTGAGCATTTCATACAACTATGCTTGTACACTTTGATTCACTGTGTGTTTGTTTTTTGCTAACCAGGACAAGTCTACCCATTTTTGGAGCGTATCCCAAATAAGAACATGGAACCCAGGGTGTTGTTATAACTGGGTCAAATCAAAATTTGTTATTTCATATAGCAAAAGGATAAAGCAAACTCCACATATCAACACATACAACCTCATTGACATTCTGCAGGCAAAACAAAAGATGCTAATTTACCAAGATGTATATGCAGCAGCCATACATTTTCAATCAAACAATAACTTTTTGCTAATTGACACAATCTCCCCTCCTCCACCCCTGCCTTTTTCTGGCTATCTCACAATCCACAGCTGCTTCAAGCCTTAAGGCCATCACAGCAAATTAAGGCAGTCAGCATCTAGCTCACTAGAGGCCAGGCAAGCTATAAATATTACCAGCCCTACTCTTTGTGTTCACAGTGCAGGGAAACAGCTGGTTTAAGTTTGACTGCACGTTGTCATTTCTCCATTAGTGCAAACACTTCAATATTTCTTATGTGTGAAGTTGGAGTGAAGAAAGGGAAAGGAGAGGGGGGCACTAACAGCCAAAGCTAAGAAATGATGTTGTGTATATACATAATTTACAATTAGATTACTGCCAGGGAGAATTCTGAAGTCTGATACAGTGTTAGTCAAGCCAAAGCCACAATAACTTCCCAGTTGGCCTATACCTTTCAGGACCCATTTTCTCTTGTTTTTCTTTTATTATTTTTATAGAAACTCTATTATAATGGTAATGGATTACATTTCTCAAATTGTATTTCATTTCAAGAGCTTATAAGCCTGTTGTGTTTGCGGTTTCATAAAATACTAGTGTGTTGGAAGTTGGGGCCCTTCCCAAAACACATATTCCTTCTACTGTGGGCAGGGATCATATAGAAAGCTAGCAATGTACAGAATGCCATGCATACATAGAAATGACATCTTGTATGGAAACCACAATCCCCAGTGTCTGTGGAATGTCTGCTGATTTTAGTGATTAGCATATTTGTGCTGTGAAATTGATGTGCACAAACATGTTAAGTTAAAAAAGATTAACCCATTTTCTTTATCTTAGTAACTTGGTTAGACACCAAAAGCCATGGACTTAACACAGACACTGGTTTTATGGCTCATTACAACAACTTGTAACACACCACACTGCCTCCTACCCATAACTGACCACTTCAAATCCTTTATACATAACAATCTAACTCCAAATTGCCCACCTCATTTCAACTGATTGCCTCCAGCATGTGTTACCCCTTCTGCTTAACAATCTATCTCAATTTGTATTTACCTCAGACACTCTGCTTCCTTCCCCTCACCTGAAGGAGAGGCCTGTGTAGCTTGAAAGCTTGTAACTTCCACCAACAGATGTTGGTCCAATAAAAGTTATTACCTCACCCACCCTGTCTGTCTCATATCCTTTGACCAAAACTGCAAACATAAAATTCTTTCTTTTGTCGTTAAAGTACTGGTATCTCTTTCTCATTAAACACAGTAGATACTATTTATATTTTATGGATTAAACTGTAAATGTTCAACAACACACTCAGAGTGAGGTGCCGCATGTATTGGTATGAGCCAGCAGGGTTTTACACACTTTAAGGTCCTACAGTTCTCTATTGGCGAAACTGACCCTGGTGCTGAGGGCTACCGCATGGCCTATACATCACTTAAGATTTCAAAATACGGCGTCAGTGAGATTTAAATGCTGCATAGGCCTTATGCTGCACCTCTGACCATGGGTGCATATGACCCAAAAGGGATGATCATGAAGGGGTTTACAGCGCTTTAGTTCAAAATTTTCAGGAGACTGAGATTAAGGTCATAAATCTAAATGTAGGTGCCCATTTTTGAAAATCTCAGTCTAAATTTTCAAAAGTGAAAAATGCAGGCATATTTAGCTACTCTTCTAAATTTTTATCATTTCAGTAACAATTGTCAATCTGAGATACATCTGTTTCATTTTAAAGTAAACCAGTCCTATTGGATTGGAGAGTCAAGTGATTTCTTCACAGTTTGCACCTGCCAGACCAGAACCACATCAACCCTGCTAAGAAGACAGTGTGGTGACATAATTAGCTTCTGAGCTGCATCAACCAGCCAAAACCACACCAAAAACCCTACTCTAAAGATGAGCTGGATAGACCATTTTTTCCCCTCCTTGGCAGTTTGTTTGTGCCAAAACCACAGCCAAATCAGAAACAATACTAAACTGGTGCTTTTCAGAGCAATGAGCTGCTTCATAAAGCAGACAAACACAAAGCTCTCTGTGAAGAAGATACTGAAGTTTCAGTTTTCTCTGTCTGGCCCACAGCCACCAACACCAACCACCCAGTCAGTGGGAATAAAAAGGTATCTGAGTAGGGATATCCAAGACCAAATCCCTTTCCCAGGATTGCAGCTGCCTTATGGAGCCTGCTCAAATAAATAATATTAGATAAGTCATCCCATTAGATAATTCTCTCAGTTTTGTTGTGAAGTGAAATAGGACCTGATCAGCCTGTTGAAGTCAGTGGAAACACTCCCATTGATTTCAGTGGGCTTTGGATCAAGTTTATAGTTTAGTCTGTGCCAAGGTTTTAACCAGAATACTAGTAGAGTGCCAGCAATAAACTACCCAATGATGGAAAGGATGGCGTCAGACACCAGCTGAGTGGCTGTACTTCAGCTATGGAAAAAACATGCCACTGAAAAATGAATGGTATTAAAATTATTTCTGCCAGGTGGATTTTTGTTGTTAATATTTAAGATGGATAAAAAGTATCTAAATAATAAAATTAGATCTACCACCCAGTCAACTTAATCCCAGTTATTCTCTTTCTATCCTTTTTGTATCTAAAGTATCAAACAAATAGCTATTATTCAGAAGATCTTAAAACAAGGTTCTAAGGATGATAAGAATGTAAGGCAAAATACTGGGGACTCTAGATTAAGAGAAGTCTTCCATTGTACAGTATGTGTTCAGACTTGCCAAGATGTTTGAGGCAAATGTATATGTAAGGATTCCCAAAAGAGCCAAGCAAAAAGATGTATAAAAATGACATTTTCAGTTTCAAGTGTTTTTCAAGCAACACTAGAGCACAATTGGTGATATCTGAAAAATAATACTTTGTAAACAATATAGACCTTAATGCCAAATAATTATTTTTGGCATTTGTTTAAAGCAACTAAATCAGCAAAGCTAACTCTGGAAAACTTCTGCTGGGATATCACTACAGCTAACTTTCATAATGCTTTTTAGGAAATCATTACATTTCATAATAGGTGGAATTCATCCCAGCCGTAAGGGTCACAGGAGATACTATACAACACCTAGGCCCCATTTAAAAAAGATAAGCCATTTATCAGGTACCTTAAATCCCTTAAGTAAGAATATAAAGAGGCCACTGAAGAATCAGGGGATTTAAGTGACAGGTTTCAGAGTAACAGCCATGTTAGTCTGTATTCGCAAAAAGAAAAGGAGTACTTGTGGCACCTTAGAGACTAACCAATTTATTTGAGCATAAGCTTTCGTGAGCTACAGCTCACTTCATCGGATGCATACTGTGGAAAATACAGAAGATGTTTGTTTTTATACACACAAATCATGAAAAAATGGGTGTTTATCACTACAAAAGGTTTTCTCTCCCCCCACCTCACTCTCCTGCTGGTAATAGCTTATGTAAAGTGATCACTCTCCTTACAATTTATTTGAGCATAAGCTTTCTTGGTATACAGGGCCTTGTACACAGGGCCATCAACCTATTTTTATGTTTATTATAAATTATGTATTATAATTATAAATAATAAAATGATTTAAAACAAATATATGCAGATTTCCATGAAAATTAATTTATACAGGCCAAAAAACTACATAGAGGATGAAATTTACTCTGGTTCAAATTTCCTTGCTTCATTTGGTTTAAGGTAAGCCCTTAGGGCTACATTTTCTAGTGTTGTGGACTGGGATTTAGTCTTACAAATACTGTTATTGTTAAAGGAAACTGCATATCTAATTCCCTGTGCAACACACTGCAAATAACTCCTTAGTATTACTTTAATGTAGTTTCTTTGGTATTTAACAGTAATAGTTTTGGAAGCCAATTTTTTCCGATATAATCCACAAGTGCCCTTATAACAGGGACCATTTTGTATTGAGGTTGAATGCAGTGTAAGTACAGCAAAGTTGCTGAAGCATTATCAGGGAAAGAAGAGTTAAAGTGGAGTATATTTCTTTTTAGAAAGCATACTTTGTTCTTGTGTTGTTAGAGTGTCTGTACACGCTTAACATTTTATATCCTCATCCAAACGATAGATTATATGGTCAGGAAGCTGTATAATGTCATGAGAAGGAACTTTTCAATGATTGTTCTGCTACACACAGAACAATATGAAACTAACCACATTGTTTGTGCTCCTTTGTAGCATCTTACACTCTTTTTTGCATGCTCTACCTCTCATGCTATACAGACCCAGTCTCCCTTTTGGAGATATAATTATTAGAGGATATTCTGAAGATCCCAGATGAACCACTTAAGAAACATAATCCATAAATAAATAAGCACATTATATACATATACAATCTTATTCTCACATACACTACAGATTTACACTGATCTGGTAAAGTGGCCTTTAAGTGGGTGTAACTGTAACTAGATCAGTGTAAAGGGCTTCCATGTAAATGAGAAACAGAACCATGCACTCCATCTACTATGTGCATTTTTTTTTTTTTGGTATTTATTTGGATTACTTTTAAGAACTGGATAATTAAAATAAGGAAACAAACCTCTGGGCTACAAATCAATGTGGAGAGAAAAGACATCTGCAAAAGAGTAAGCCCTGGTCTACACTACATGTAGGATTCCCAAAAGAGCCACGACATAACTACATTGCTCAGTGGTGTGGAAAATCCACTTCCCACAGCCCCCATTGGCCTGGAGCGGTGAACCGCGGCCAGTGGGAGTTGCGATCAGCTGAACCTGTGGACAAGGCATGTAAACAAACCGGCCTGGCCCGCCAGGGGGCTTATCCTGGAGGGCCGCGTGCCAAAGGTTGCAGATCCCTGATCTAAGTAAAGCGGACATGATTTTCAGAGGTGCTGCTTTCTACCTTATCTGTTAGAGAATCTCTTTTGCAGTTATGCAGTGACATGACAAAACAACATGTAGCTGGTTTTCTCTCATTTCTTTCAAGCATCCCAAAATCTGCGGGAATTCTAATGCAGAATTGTGGTTTGGCCCATCATAGAAATGGAACTAACTGCAAAATTCAGATGGACTCACATTATCCAGATTCTTTCTCACTGTGGGAGTGTTTGAAGCTAAGATTTTGCAGCCCTAGTTATTAATAATACCACAGACAATTACAACAAATCTAAATAATCTAAATAATAATAATAATGCTATTTGTTTACTCTTGAGCATTTCACTGAGCTTGGCCAGAGAAACTATAACCACCAATGCTCATAAAGAATCTACTAAAACTAATGGGGAATATTTAACTGTAATATTTGGGAGGAGGAAAAACTGCTTATTTTTTTAATTGACAAAAACATTTACATTCTTATGTATGAATAAACCTTTTTAATACACAAAACTAGAAATTTGTCTCTAAATGATTGGACTTACAAGAAGATTACATATAGTTACCATTGTATAACTTATATTTCAGTTAATTGTTTGTTAATTTCTGTTACACAATTTTTTGACAATTTAGTGGAAATTCAGATTTGATCTGAGGCAACTTTTCTCCCCAGTTTTGAAAATCTATTTTATTACATTAATGATACACAATTTATTGTACAGAATTCCCCTCTGAGTATCCATGGCTGCTGGACTGCTTCACCATACCTATGGCACTGATGTCTGGCAGTGCAGCAAATATGACCAGAACCACAGTACATGTGACCTTTTGGAGGTGCGGGGGGGAAAGAATGTTTTGTTTTTCGTTTTAGATTTTGTTTTTTGTTTTGAATAATTTGAGTGTAGGAGATCAGATTAATGTGTGAATAAATGCAGGTGCTTTTTTACAAGGTGATGGGAATTTGTACCCTCTATTTATACACAGCTAGCAATTTTGCATAAACTGTTTCTGGAGTGAGGCACTTTAAACATGAGGCCTCAGGTCACCCCGTGCAGTTTCATGGGAACGGGAGTAAAGATCAACAGCTCACTCTGCTTGTCATTATAAGGACTTGCTTCTTGCATTGTCCTGTTACATTTCTGGCAGAGACAGCAGCTCAAACACCTAGTTATTTGTTACCACCATTTTCTCATAACAAGATCAGGTCCAGATCACAAACCCAAGAAAACTCTTCCAGGGCCCCTTTTGGCCCAATGTAACCTTTTAAAAATAACACAAAGACATTTTTAGCTAGCCTGATTAAAATAAGATACTACCTGTAATAATTTAACCACAAAAATATACTGGATGAGACACTTACCAATACAGCTGGACAAAACTATTCACTGGAAATAATTAGCCTGTTTTCAAATGTGGCTTGCAAAATAGTCTTTCAAAGTCCAATCAGCCAATCATAACTTTTAATTTAACTACAGTGACTTTAATTGGATGAGGACAACAACAGGTGGCTTTTTGGTGGGACACCTACTCCTTTTTTTGCACAGAAGTGGCTTTGTAAATAAAGTCTAAGGGGGTAGCAGTGTTAGTCTGTATCCACAAAAACAACAAGGAGACTGGTGGCACCTTAAAGACTAACAGATTTATTTGAGCATAAGCTTTTGTGGGTAAAAACCTCACAGGTGCATCTGAAGAAGTGGGGTTTTTACCCACGAAAGCTTATGCTCAAATAAATCTGTTAGTCTTTAAGGTGCCACCGGACTCCTTGTTGTTTTTGTAAATAAAATCCTTTTTCCCAAAATCCCATGATGAAAAATTATATGAAACACATGGGCAAAACACTCTCCAATTTAGTACAGCTCTATTTATCAGATAATAAAAGTTCTTAAAGGTATATTCTCCCACTAAGTCCCTTTAGTGTCTCAAAAGACACTTAGTAAATACATTGCATCAGATAGATTTGCTACATCTACCATCACAATACTATGAATAAAACTCGAGTCAGTAAAACAGCAAAAACTACACAATCCTCACATTGTTGTGATGTCTTTTCCCCTAAATCCTATTTTTGACATGGATTGATATTTCCACATTATATTGGTGGAAGATACTAGGAGCTCAGATCCTACAGTGGTAAGGCCATATAAGTACCTTGACAGGTAAGATACACATAGTAGTAAAGCATCATTGCTAGTAATTTTAAACTCTGGCCTCATTACCTTGAGCCATTAATCTGATTTGGGTTACATTCCATCTTGATGGTGACTCTGGCTGGTGGTTGTGATAACCAGTCTTGCTGGGGGACACGTGGACTCATCTTTGACGTCTGCCCATATTCGCTGGAAGAGGAGGCAGTCATCTCTGTCTTAGTAAGGTGTGGTGTTCCGTAGGCACACTCAAACAAGGACTGGTCTTCGCTCACTACTGATAATGCTTCCTGAAAACCAAAGCAGAGATATCAACATGACACTGTGTCAGAGAAGTCATACAGATACTATAAAATCCCTTAACAGAATGAGATAGGTCTCAAAAGTCTTGTGGGGTATATACATTAATTGTTTGTCTGCATGCTTATTATTATTTATTTGTTTTACAGTAGCAGGTATAGGCCAGGGTCCTATTGTGCAAAGCACTGTACAAATCTATAACAAAAAGACAGTACCTGCCCAGAGAACTTACCTATTTGACGTTTCCAATCAGGAACTAAAATGCGCCATGTCCAAGGCTTTATTAAGAGTTCAGAAAAGATGACAGAAAGCTAATGACTAAATAGAACACTGCAGGAGTAGCACTGAACTTAAATCTTTTACTTCTAAGGCTTGAACTTAGAGGCCAGATTCTCAGATGGTGTAAACTGACATACTGTGCACTGACTTCAACAACTTTACACCAAATTATGATCTGGTCCTTGAAACTTCTACTCTTGGAATCCTGGTGTCTTCGTATCCTGGCATTCTCATATACCATGAATGGACTGGATGGCTTAGGGGATGTGTAATGGAATACTGAGCCTTTATCTGTACAATAGGTCATTAGATCACCTCTGTCCCAGATTAAGTGACCAAAAGTCATTACTGTCTGCTCTGGAGGTCTTTCTGAAACGAGTAATGGTCTCTATTCAGTTGCTATAAAGAATTTTTGACATCAGAAAAGCTATCACCACAATTGACAATTTTTTTGGTCTCAGTAGAGTGGCCAAGGATTGGAGACGCCTGGAGAATATACTACATTGTTGCCCTCAAGGTGCTTTCTAGGTAATGATTCAGGCACTGTGATGGGACGAGTGTGGTGGGGAAACATGCTCTGCCACTGTGCTTTTTGGTAGAGAAACAGAGAAGTTCAGTCTCCTGAGTTGTTTAACTAGCCTCTTTAACCAACACTGAATTAATTAAACCTTTAACACATTTAAAATAAAGAAACTAAAAAGCCATCTTTGGAGAAAGAAATAATGAGTACTATGCATTAACTCCCCCTGTAAGATGAATAAGGTTTGGTTTTGCTGACTCCTTGGGAGTTTCTCTTCATTCTTGCCTATAGAATTAGGACCAATTTCTTTCCTAGATAATATAGTGATGGAAAGAAGAGATATAGCTGGCTCCAACCTCTGTTTCAGGGATCCTGCTCTTCCTATGAGTAGAAACAAAATGCAAGCCAGCCTAGCACTTGTTGCTGGCTGCAGAATGGGTGCTAACCAGCTGGTGGGCTGGACACCACCCCTAAACCACAAACCATACCACCTTGAAGATGTGGCATATTGACCACCCCCTTCGCCATCTCTCTCTCTCAGAACGCTTCCTCAAGCAGTGTGTATAGATTCTACTTTGCTGCATGTGTGGGAAGAGGTTCTCTACAGTCTCTTCCCCCATTGTGATGACAGCATGGTTACTGCACCTTTATGGCCCACAACGTTCTGGGTGGCAGAGTTCAAAAGATTTGTCATTTTGAAGGCAGCTGCAGCTCTGGTAAGTTGGAGACTGAACCCGACAATGAAGCAGTGCTGCATGTAGCTTATAAGCAAAGACCATCTCTCTTACTGAGCCATTGCAGCTAATGTGGTTACTTTATTTCTTCTTGTTGCTATTATGAACTAATTAAAGTCACTGTAGCTCGGTTAGAGGGCATAATTGGCTGACAAGACTTTGGGGGACATAATACCAAAAACTTTGTGCACCCATACAGCCCAGGGCAGGTTTGAACCCTTTAGTGCCAAATTCTGCTCTGGCTGATACAGAACTGAAGAGCACAGATACTGCCCAGTGAGTCCTTTGCCCCAGGGATCAATGGCAGGTTAGCCCAGGATTCTAGACAGAGATCCAAGGTACCAAATGGAGGTGATTGCTAGGCTGATCCTTTGGACATTGAGCAACACACAACCCCAGCTGAAAGCAGCATATGAGCTACCCAGCTAGCAGTTCCCGGCCGATGGGAGTGTGTAGCTGGTGCTCGGCGTGGTGGCAGCATGCGGAGCACCGTGCCCCCCAGCCTAGGAGCCGGATCTGCTGGCTGCTTCTGTGGCGCAGTGTGGAGCCAGGAAATGTAGGGACTAGCCTGCCTTAGCTCTGCAGCACTGCCAACCGGACTTTTAATGGCCTGGTTGGCAGTGCTGACTGGAGCTGCCAGGGTTCCTTTCTGACCCAGCGTTCCGGTCGAAAATTGGACACCTGGTCACTCTAATTTCTGTTGGGAAAGTCTGTGGAGGGCTCCTGCCTACATGCTGTTCCTGGAGTGTGGGTTATCTGCTGGAGCCTTCTGCCCTCAAAGCCTGGCTCCACAGGGGTTGGGCCTGAGGGAGAGCTCGGGGGAAAGGGTTGCGATCCCTTGATGCTGGCTGCTGAGTCAGTTACTAAATTAGCTAGGGATCCTTAAATCCAAGTTTTTTATTTTCATATAACAAGATTTAAAGTAATAAAGTTACTCAGGAGGAAAAATATTTTGTTTTACAAAGTTCTGAGTAATTTTCCATGAAAATATACACACCCCTGACCACGTACCCGCAGCACTGAATGGACTGACATCCAGTGTCTGAGACGGTTTTCTACCCGCTTCTTTCTCCTCTGCTCCACTGAGGAGTCAGTACAGGGACTAAATAAGAATAACACATTATGTAATGTTAACTTTGGCAATACTGATTACCATAAATATGTATAAGAAAGTGTGAATTATACAAGAGAAAGCAGAAGCAAAATTGCAAATATGGCAAGCCAAGATGTTGTTATATGTTGCTTACAGATTAAGCTATCTTCAGAAGTGGCATCAAAATGTCACTCGTTGATTTTATTTACTTAATCTCCCACCCACAATTGAATAAAAAACATGATTTATTCAGCATTAAAACAAAACCTGGCTCTAAATCACATAAATGAAGACAATTTTGGACTAACTATAGAAAACAAATGGAGATGGTAAAGATGAGATTTACTAAATTTGCATATATTGGGATAAATAACTGCAACACAATAGTATCTGCCTCACATCTTAATTATTTTTCAATATGCTACCAATGCACAATCTAACACATTATATCACACAAAGGAAAAAAAAGTACACGTATTTCAACTTTGTGTGCAGGTTATACTGACCAGTGGAAAGACTATGCCAATTAGTTAGGATTACAGTGGATAATTGAGAGACTGTGACAAAAAAACAAACAAACCAAAAAAACCCAACCCACAAACAAACCCAGGAGACTGAGTCTAGCTTCATATGTCAAGAAAATATTCAATTATAGATGATTTCAAAAGAAAACATGCACAACTCACTATAGGCAATGTGGGAATATCTGTGCTTCTGTCATCGTCTGAGACTGGCTGCTGGGGTACCTGATGTGGAGGGCTTAGTGGCAGAGTGAGCTCTCCGTTACAACTATTCAGCCTTTACTGGCTCCCTTGATGTTTTCCTATTGAGCCCTGGGTGACACCACATGCCTCCTCTCTCCATTGGGAAGGATGTAGGGACACAGGGTGGACAACAGAGTCAGTCTTATTTCATCTCTGAGCCAGAATAAGTTGCACGGGTTGACAAAGCATTTCCATGAGTCTGTGGAGTCAACATATGTAAAAGCATGACCTAAAACAGACTATCCTTACTTCCTCCATGACTCATCATCCTTCTCCAGCACATCAATGGGGCCAGGATTTCACCCCAGAGGTCGATGGGAGTTTTGCCACTGACTTCAGTGGGGCTTGGATTTCACCTCTGGAAATATGCAATATGCTTAACTGCCATTCCACAACTCCTCCCGTCTACCAGGATTCATGCAATCATACTTTCTGCCATCTGCTTCTTTTCAAACTACAGTGGCTGCAATTGAAATTTCATGATGTGTCAACAGCTACCACACACTTATATCTGAGACTACCACAGCTTTTCCCTGTATTTTAAGTAGAAGATACCTGTGGTACATGTATGGGCACTGTGTGGTGAGAATTGGCAAATACTGACTTTTTAATGGCGTTTGTTGTAAGCTAAATCCCTGTGGTGGTTTGAGCAATTAATGGCCAAAGGCACTTCAGCATTTAGCCAATCCTCAGATACTGCACAGACGAAGCAATACCTAACAATTTAAGGATGGTTCACAATAATAAGAGAGACAGCCTCATATTAAAGACTAATATTCATATTGTAGAAAATACAAAAATTATATTAAGAAATATGGAAATTGTCTCTTGATTACATAAAATCTTCTGATTCAACAAGCAATATGGTATATAAAACCAGACAGTAAATAGCCTTCATCTGTTCCTCCTATACTTCTGCCCATACTATTTATCCTTGATTTCTCTCTGTTGACTAAGATGGTGATCCTGAATTTTCATGTTTCTCCATTTTTAAAAAGCTCTATAAATGACTAAATAATAGTAATTAAAAACATTATTCACTAATTCTTTCCTTGTCAAAGAGGTTATTTGGGAACGGACTTTTTATTATTTAATCAGCTCTAAATTGCAATGAGTAAAAATGACTTTCATATGCCATTCACCTCAGTCATGAAGGCTAGGAAAGGAATACTCTAACTGCAATTTCTCATATTTGATGTAACATACTTTGTCATTATTTTGCAAATACAAATGTAAAGTAAAAAACTTTAAAAGTTTAAATGTAAAAAATTCACTGCAGATTAGACTGTGCAACCTTGATTATATTGGTGAGCATTTACTCACATAAGTAGCCCTATGTACTCAGCAATGTGAATAACAGTTGCATGATCTAGCCTTACATGTATTAATAGTGTAACTGATCAACAAAATGTAATTTTGAATATGAATGTCAGTTATATTTCTATTAACTATTTTCATTGCTCAATGTTATGCTAATTTTTTTCACACCCATATGTTGTTACCCAACCAGTTTAGCATCTTCAAGTAGGTCAGTGGAGTAAAGCAAAGTAAATATTAATATATTCGTAAACAGACCCATTAATAGACTTCCTTTAAACTCGCCAAGTTTTGTACCCTTATGGGAACAGATACTGTAATGGATGGATCATCTTCCTGGATTTCATGACACCTCAGAAGTTAAAGCTCTCAATTCCAGTAACTAGTGGTTGACATGACACGGCATGAAGAGACACACGCTACCATGGCAGACAAGAAAGATTATTCACATATGTGCATGAAATATAATGCTTTGATAAATTATGAAAAATAAAATTCATATTAGACAAATATTTTCAATTTGGGGGGCATAAAGTCCTATGAGAGTATCACCAGCACAAAAGAAAATACATTTTTCACAGAGAGATTTTTTTTTCCGCCAACTCCACAATACTTGGCTTTTTGCTTCTCCCTTGGACTTTTTGTTCTAGTGATAAAAGCACTAAATGTCTTTTTGTATTTGGGTTTGGTTTATACTTTGCTGACAAGTGAAAAAGACAGAATAACAGACTGACAAATAACTAGAACAATAGATACAGTAATGCCTTTAAAATAGGATAAAATAATTAGGACAAAGATGTTTATTTAATCAAATGCATAATTACTTGGCCTGGAAAGCAGAATATAAAGGAAACATGACTGAGATGCTCAACGTTATGAAGGGTATATACAAACTGATCAATTCCTTCTTTTACTCCAATCTCAGAAATTGAGGACACAGGGAAAGATTTTTTTTAAACCAGTAAAATTGAAAACCAATAGAAGAATATACTTCTTAATGTAGCATACCATTAACCAGTGTAATCTACTAATGCAGGAGATTACTGAAAAATATACTGTAGCAGGATGTTAAATGAATTTGGATAATGCTATGAAATAATGGTATTATCTTTATACCAGGTACAGAACATACCCCTCTTTGTCTGAGACTCATTTATGCAGTCTGCTCCCATATCATCATATGGTAGACTGTTCAACATTCCAATAACATACTAAGGGCCCAGTCCAACTCGTATTGAAGTCAGCTGTAGACTTTCCATTCACTTCGATAAGAGTTGGATCAGACATAAGAAAAGGAATTCTTAATATTTAGCTTCACTCTTTCCTCCCATTTTTTCCAAATATGGCCATGATTTGGACCCTCTTTATTACAGGTAGAACAGATATCCTAGATCTTTTTTGGCCCCTTTAGCTACCTGAAATCTGTAAGGAGATGATTTCTCATTCTCCTTATGTCCCAGAAGAAACATATTAAATCTTTTGAGCCTTTTCTTGCAACACAGACCTCCAGAACCACAAAATGAATTTGTTGCCCTCCACTATACTTTTTCTATAACCTGGTCATAATTTCTTAAAGTATATCAGCAAAATGTAAATAATATTCCAAGTGCAGCCTTTTTTAGCCCCTTAAATATAGGAACTGATTGCTTTTAAATGTATTGACTTAAATACATAAACTTTTTGTGGCCCTATTTTCATGATATTCCTCACCATCACTATTAGTTCCTTTTCCCCTCATCTAACTTGAATCCATATTATAATGCTTACTTACCTGGATATTCTCAGATGCAACAGCTTGTATTTCCCAATATTGGAAATCATGTTCTAGACATTTCCCATTTCCCTTGCTTATCTAAACACTACAGTTGGTCGGAAAATGGAATTTCTGTTTTGCAGGAAACTCTGACATTTCAAAAAAAAATTTTTTTTTTATTCTGAATCAGAACAAATAGTTGAAATTTTTTTTCACAAAATGGAAATTCTGAAAAAGTGACTGAGAGATCTAAATTTTTCATTCCAATAATGTCAAAATAAAACATATATATAATATGAAATATATAAGAAAATAGAAGACAATAGAAAATATTAAGTATCAAACAATATACAAATATAGTATAGTATTAAAATTAGTATTTTAATATAATGTAAAATTCTAAACTAAATGAATCAAAATAATAAAATAAATATGAAATATTTCATCTATGAAAACCAAACATTTTGTCACTATCAACATGAAAAAATTTAAATGATTTGATTTGACATTTTCCCAATGAAAATGTCACCATTGACATGATCCGGAGAAATGTTTCAATTTTGACAAACTGCATTTTTCGATGGAAGACTGTTCTGTCAAAAATTTCTTGACCAGCTCTGCTAAATACTTCCTATTATTCCACTCTTCACTATACTAATCTTCTTACTTACATTTTACAACATCTGAAGATTTGGACAAATGTTTCCACAGCTCCATTTTTCATGTACTAATGAACATGTTAAATAGGCTTTGTCCCTGCACTTCACCTTATGAAACCCCATGTTTGCATCTTCTCTCCATTCCCCCATCCATCTGCCTATCTAGTAGAATTTATAGATGGTTTAGGTACAATAGTGATAAATGATGTATATGAATTCAAAAACATACAGATGTATGTGAAGAATCATGGGATGTATGTGAAAAGTCAGTTCTCCTTCTTGCTTGAATGTTTAAAAGGATCTAAAAAGGAGCCTTCCAAACCTTTCCAAAAGAAGCGTCATGTTCAAGAGCCAGGTAGCAATAATATATTTCTACCCAGTCACTCTCTATCTTCCCCATTTTTGCGGGTGGGAGCGAGGTAAAAATGCAGTGAAAATGAAAATGTTTTCAAGTGTTGGGGCAGATGCTCAGCTACTGTAAATTAGTATTACTCCACTGATTTCAACGGAGTTACATCCATTTAACCTGGCTGAGTATCTGGCCCACAATGAGTTAAATATCATTTTTCTGAATCAAGAGTCATTGCATGGAATTGTGGTCATAAAAATGAGTCAAACAAAGATCAGCCCATGCTAGGATACGAGCACACGGTACAGACTAATATAACCATTTTAGGTGATTTTTAGCAAAGCTTTCAGAAATTCATCACTCCATCTTGCTACTTTTATTGTGTTCTTTTACATACGTTCTTTTTTTAAAAGTTTATTACACAGCTTTAGGAAGTAGTTCCCTGGGTAGTAAAGCTTCATCTCAATCAGGCTAAAGAATGTCATTTCTACATTGCAACAGATACCATAGGAGGGGCCAGTGGCCAAACAGTCAATGATAGCTCACAGGACATTGGGCAATCTTTCAGGCTGACAACTCCACACTATTCAGGTCTGAAACATGCAACACAGGGTGCTGGAATAGAGCCCTATGCGGGACTATATTTTTAATCCAACTTCTGTCCCGACCTGCAGTACCCATTCCCACTCACTACCGCATTGTTTCTTGCATTTTTATCTTGCTCCCACCCGCAAAAATCTTAGATCCTGCAAATCCCACGAGAGAGAGAGAGAGAGAGATTCCCCCATGCTGCTTTAAAACCAAACCAAACCACACCACACCAAAAAGGTTGGTTAATATATTACATATATAAATTTTACCACTAAAAGAAAACAAATCTTGCTTAAACCACGTAAAAATACTTTAACTCCTGTTATAATAGACATCAAATCTCTTTCTAGCTCTCACTTAAATGTAAGTATTAAAACCTTTATTTAAAAAAAAAGAAAAAGAAAAATTGCTTTACATTGCTGAAATTACATTTATGACAAACTGACGAGAGTTTTAGTGTTTTCCTGCAATTTCCCACAGTCTGTTTTTTTTGCCCACCCAATCCTGCCCACAACATTTTACCCGCTCCCTGTATTATGGCAGCGGGTCCTGTGGGATCCCAGTCCTGCTGCAGGGCTCTACACATGCTGAAGGCATTTCAGCCTAAACTTGCAGCCTAGTTTACAGCCAAATCTTTGAGCCTTGAATTCATTGCATAAGGCAATAGTAAGTGAAACGAAAGTCTAATGATTAATGCTGAAACCTTGCTACAGCTTATTAGATCATGCCATTCTTACAACTCTATTCTGACCATCCTCAAAAGAAGCATCATCAACAGATACACAATAGTCTGTGAGGAATATGTTGGAAAAAGTTACAACCTCAAATACAGCCACCTGCTTCAGGAGCTGCAGCACACATCTGGAATGTGTTTTACCCATACGCCTCTGAGACTTGGAATCATTTGAGCAGACTGAAATCCACAGATTATATTCATGAGAGTGTTCAGGAACAACAAAAAGCCTTGGCTAGTACAAGATAGGAAAGACAGGTGTCGTCCTCACCTCCACCCATGAGAATCTTATTTCCAGTTCAGTTAACATCCTCCATCTATCTGAAAAGGGCACTTGGGAAGCCAGTGGTAATCCAAGTAAAGGCCTGGTGCTGCCACTTATCTAATATCTTGACCTCTTGCTGGGAAAAATACAAAGGATATTTTGAAAGCAAGGGAGAGACACTGCTACAGTCCCACTTGTAAATAATAATAATGAAAATAATAAAATCCAATCCTAAATCAAAACAAGTTTATGAAATTTAAGGCCAGATTTATCTAAGAGAAAAAGCCCTGGGTAGGTGAGATCTGATCCTGCAGCCCTTATTATGTGAGTCATTCTCTTGACTTCACTGGAACTCAGATTGTGGATAAGGGCTGAAAGACTAAACTAAGGCCTGGGCTTCACTATGGGGAAGTTCAAATTAAGATACACAACTTCCGCTACGCTATTCGCATAGCTGAAGTCGAAGTATCTTAGTTCAAGTTCCCTGGTCGTCCTCATGGCGGCGAGTCAACTGCAGCGGCTGCCCCGTCAACTCCACTTCCTCCTCCTGCTGAGGTGGAGAACAGCTGTCGATTTGGGGATCAATTTATCACGTCTAGATGAGATGCGATAAATTGATCCCCAATAGATCGATCACTACCCGCCAAACCGGTGGATAGTGAAGACGTAAGTATTAAAAGGTTTTATATTTTGTATTGTAATGAAAATATTGTTTTTCTAATTACTAGAAATGCACAAAGCTTCAGTATAAATTATCAGATAATTTTATTGTATAGAATATCATTTCCAGAACATCCACAAGCCTCTATAGCTCTCAAAAGTTCTTTATAAAGAAAGACAATTATCATTTATACCCATTTTAGAGATGGGGAAACTGAGGTATAGTGACCAAGAATCTGGGACTAGATGCTAGGTCTTTCTGACTCCTAGCTTAGCACCCTCTATTGGGCCATTCCTTTCTCCAGTGCATAGAGACAACAATATAACATCCAGGAGATTTGTGGACAAATCATCTCCATAGATCAGAAAGTCTAAATGATTGCCTGACTTAAAGACCTCCTTTTTCACAATGCAGTGTTCCACAAACCATCTGAGAATAATTTTAAGTAACATACACATTTTTAAAAACTAAGGTCCCAAACAAGAATTAAATGATGGAAATAGAGAAACCATTTCACTCATGCCATGTTCATCATACAACATAAACACTGTCTCATAAACACAGTGTACGGCGTTGTTATGCTTTCTTATAAGATTATACAGCAGTCTTGTTCAGCTTCAAAGATTAAAGCCCCAGTCCTACAACTGGCTTGGTATAGGCAGACACCTGTAGAGCCCAACTGATCTCTTAGCATGATTTCAATAGGGTGCCCAAGGGAACAGGGTTCTGCTCACACAGAGCAAGTGGCAGGATCATGGCACAAGGCATTACATTAGGTCTCTGATAGGGAGCTGACCTCAGAATTCACAAGACTGGGGAATAGGCATCCCATGATAAAACAAGACGTTCTTCCACCTAGGCACAGGTGGATCTAGTGCCTTCATTTCTTCCACGCAAACAGCAAGATCTATTGGTCAATCCTTAATGGCTCAGATGAGCTCTAACCTTCATGTATTAATTGGCCACTTTGCTATTCAAGCAAGTGGCACTTTGTGGCTTGTGACTGGTTCAACCTTGCAGTAGCATCATCATTATCTTACTACATAAAATCTCTAAAGTGGGCAAAGGTTTATGGCCTCGTGCACTGATGTCTATGAGCATAAACATGTTTCCTATACAAAAACAAATTGCTGATTATTGAGCTGTTCTGGCCAAATATCAATGAAATGACAATGGCTGAGTATTCAGATGATGCCTGCTCATCTAATTACATGATATTTCAAGAATAAGAACTAAAAAATATAGAATACAGCAGAGGAATAAGGGGCAGGTCTTATCTTATTACCATGGATTATAATAGTTATAAAGATACTAAATGGAAAAATTAAAAACACACACCTCAGATACTGAAAAGAAAAATTAGAGAGATTTTCAAAGGCAAAATGAGAATTAGATACCCAACTCCCATGACTTCCAATGTGAGTTAGGCACCTCACATGTTTTAAATCTCTCCTTTAAGGAGCAGAAAGCCTAAAATCAACATAGTTAGACTGGTTCAAATCTGGAGTAACACAATGATCAATCAGGCCCAGAATATTTATTGCTAAACAATTAGGTCCACACAAACTCGAGTGCCAAAAAATACAGTTGTATTCTTCAGTAGTCCCGTTGTATGTGTAATATTAAAGAATATCTCACTTTGAATGTTTATTTTAGTACTTCCATACTGTAAAACACTGTAACACTGAGGCATGTAGGGCTATTTCTTTAAGCGATTTAAACAGATTCCGATATTCCTTTTCATTCTGATATTTTTCTCAGCTATAAACTTTGAAAGCCATCAAACTATTTTACCCTTCAGTTTTGTTGATAACTTTTGGGACTCAAAAAAAGCTGAAGAACTGAGAGTACTTGGATCAAAAATTCCTTTTAATCTGTCGGACCAGTGCCAGCACGCTGCCTCTCCCGCACTACTCCAGCATTGGACCTTATCAATCGGAAAGAGCAGCCAGCCTTCTACTTTGTTAAAAAGTACAAACATCTGTTTTTGTCTCAGTCTTCTTTCAAGCAAAGATTCGTTTGGCAAAATGGGTGGCAGGTTTTAAAGTGGGCCACAGCCCAAAAGGAAATGAGCTGAGGCTGCATGCCGCACTTGCTAAGAACTTTTCTTGCTATTAGATCAAAATGATATTGTGAAATTTAGTCTCTTGGCCAAAATAGCTGCACTACCCTATACACAGATATCATTCTAGTCTTACAATCCTATTCTTTCTGAGCGTCTATACTGCATCGTTGGAAACAACAGGTAGCTTCAACAACCTAAATATCATGTCTTGAAGAACTGTGTTTTATCAAAGCTACTCATCTCAATATGGAATTACAGTTTGTATGTGAATGCAGTTTGAGGCCTTGTGTTTTTGAATTTGCAATTTATTTACCCAGGAAATCTCAAAACAAAGACATCATGTGATTTCTTTTATCTTATTTAAGATTCCAGTGAAGCTGATTAAGCGAGGAGGGGTTCCAGAGACATGCTCAAAGTTACATAAGATTGCAAACATTAACAACTGTTCTTCCCACCACTTAACCATAACCTACGACCACTTATTATATCCACAATGGGTGGGACCCACAAAGGGACTTAGGGGCTGCAATGCTGAGCATCATGGTGCCTACTTGTAGGTGACTAGAAAATCACAGGAACAACATTGTGATCCACAAAGCCTGAGTTAGGTGCGTAGGGTCCCTATACAGTAAATGAGGAAAGATAGGTGCCTTAGAACGTGATCTGCAAAAGCCAGTATGCTAGGTGGGGGCTGCCTAAGGTAGCCAATGATAGATGTTGATGAGAGGGGTGTGAGCTAAGCCCTGCCCCTCTCTCAGAGATATGTTTCTAAGTGTGGGCTGCAGCGAGGTGCCTAGCTCTGCTTAGTGATACACAAATGGAAACCAGCTTGGAGTCAGGCAGGTTAGGTGCCTCAGCAGTTTCTTGTAGGAATGGGTTAGATGCCTGCCTCACGCTGCACAAAATGGCCAGAGGAGGCATAGGTGGCGGTGCCTACCTTATAACTTTTAGCCTAATGACTATTTAGGTATTTATCCAAAGTGAAACAGTCATTAGGCCAGAGAGAGAGAATGACTCTGTAGTCCAGTAGTTAGGGCACCCATCTGAGAGATGGGAGATCTGGGGGCCAATCCCCCTTGGTGCAATCACTCTTTCATTATTTATGGAACAGCTTCAACAGGGGAAATGGAGAGAGCCCTGGAACAGATCATCTCATAGCTTAGTGGTTAGAGCACCTGCCTGAGAGAAGGAAGACCCAGGTTCAAATTCTTTCTCCCCTTCGGGCACAGAGGGGAGGAATTGAACCTGGTCTCCCCCATCCCTGGGGAGCGAGGTGAGCACCTCCCTCTGTGGTCAAATTTTGAATTGGACTGGATCTGGTAAGGGGCCTCTGAGCATGCCTCCTGGATTGGGGATCCTTAGGCGGCTGTCTATTTTCCCCAGTTCATGACCATTCTGGGGCTTAGGTTGGAGATGTGTGTCCAGACACCTAGAGGGAGACAGCAGTGCACTTGCCCGGGGCAGAAACACAGATGCCAAGGGAAATTTTACCCTGAAAAATTAGGCGCCGAGTGAATTTAGGCACATACAAGGTTTGGTGGGAGTTTTGTGGATTGCAGTGGAGCTACAGCTGGGACACAGGTACCATCCTAGACCAGCAATGGGGGAATCACACACAACACCTGCAAAGGAGGTGTAGAAATGGCCCTGAAGCATTCTCTAAAACCAGAATGAATTTTTTAAGTGGGCCCACTGTATATGTGCAATATGACTGCCTGTCATGATAGCTTTTACAGTATATAGCCTAACATGCCCTCTCACAATAGTTTGTAATCAGTATCTTAATTTGTACTTAAGGACATTTTAACTTTGTCTTTGGCTCTGATCAAATGAATATCAAGTCCAATGCTATAACAGTAAAGACCTGATTCAGCCACAAACACAATTAAGTCCCAATAGGACTTCAGCACATGCATCAAGTCAAACAAATGCTTAATAGTTCTGTGGGTATAGATTTATGCATGTGTTTAACTTTAAGCAATACTTTGTTGAATCAGGGCCTCAGTTCAGTACAAACATTTTTTTTAAATGTAACCAGAGTACAGTTAGAGGGTTATCTAAAGGATACAACTGGGTGAGATCAGGTATTACATATATGACTAATTAAAGAGATCTGGCTTGTAATATATTGTAGCATACATGTAAAAGAAAGAAAATGTAGGTGTAGATGATCACTGCACCAAGAAATGGATACGAGTAAACCTCAGCAAGCTGTGCATATTTGTATCCATAGCAGATGTAGACAAGCATAGATTAGTTGAGCTTCTGATGCTTGATATAGTCAGTTCAATTCGAAGAATTGTCTGCAATTCTGCTTCAGAACGTCTTACCATTGCACCATCACTAACCTCTACAGTCAACAGAAATGCCCAGAGCATTTAGATATTTATATTAGAGTAGGGAACATTAATGGTGCTTCTTCCCCCCCCCCAACCCCCCACAACTCCGGGCACAATGGAGACATTAGAAATGTAGTAAAACTAGATGACTAATAGTCATTTGTATGTGAAATGAAGCAGTATTCATACAAAGCTTAAGATACTTCAAAAGAAAATACTCTGATTTGTTTATCTTCCACTTGTTTTTATAAATGCCACAGAAAATATTGCATGTTATACATTAAAACATACATCTGGGAGGAATGCAATCAGTTGCTCTTTTATTGTTTCCCTAAACAAACCCATTTCCTACAAGCTGTTCCCATATCTTTTGTGCCATATCCAACTTCCCAGAAAAACAGCAGGAAAACAAAGTGTGAACTCAAAACAACCCATTTCCACAGAACAATGCACTATACCAAGAAGAGAGGGGGAAAATAAAACAAAAACAAAGCAAAACAAAAAACCCGCTGTTTTGGTACCGCCAAGGGACTTGAAGAAAAAAGGAAGGAGGAACTTTAAAAGTCACAAAGAGGAAGAGTTGTGCAACTGCAACTATGCAGTAAGCATATTGCCAACTATTTCAAAGGATTTGAGGTTTCAAAATCATCCAGAAGCTTAACTGATTTTCACCTTGGGTTTTAAGGTTCCAGGAACACCTTTATATGTCCAAGAGCCAGAAACGGCTGTATCATTTTATACAATGTACAAGTCATGATTTCAATTGCTTCAGTAATGAATGTAAACAAATGCAGTTTATGCTTCCAGCAAAAATAGAAGTTCATAACATAAAGTACGGCAAACGACACACATTATTCTATAAGAAGAATACAGAACATTTAATTAATTTAATTTATTTCCTGGATGAACTGTGCAATCTTTGAAGTTCATGAGACCCATTTAAACCAGGAAAACCCAAGCGCTGAGCTCCTGCAGGTATTCTGCACATAGTTCATGGAGACACATCTGATAAAAGCCAGTGAGAAATGTCAGTGTTGTTTCTAACTCCTATTTCCATATCTGGGTTGTCAAGGACATAAAAACAGAAAATAAGGAACAGAATTAAGTGACAAAGTATTTTAGGTGCCCTACCCAAAATAGTGTTGCAAGTCAGAAGACTCCATTTTTAGAACAAACTTGGCAACCAGTGCCAGCACTAGGCATAAGCAGACTAAGCAATTGCTTAGGGCCCTGAGCAGCTCAAAGGGGCCCCCATTCGCTTTTTAGTATGTGTTGTGCGGGGGAGGGCACAGAAATATTCCTGCTTAGGGACCCCAATAGGTTAGCACTGCCTTTGTTGGCAACTATAATACACTTTCCCCATTAATTAATCTGTATAATCTGATAAAGGACTTGAAGTTGAGCCCATTCTGTTCTTTCAGTTAAGAAATGTGGTTGATATTTGTTTTCTATAGATAGAAGATGTAACACAGATTTTGTAATCATTTGCAATGAAAACCTGTTGTCTAAAATAATACCATGAATTAATGCTAGCTTGATATGTATGTGAAATATGTACTCTATGGGGAAGGTGATACAGGAATTCACCCAGGGTATATGTTGACTTCTCACTGTGGACTTTTTAACAGCATGGGTGTTGTATCTAGAAAGAGGCTTTCCTCCTTCTCTTATTATTAATCATGATTATTATAATAGTGTCTAGGGACCAACCAAGAATGCGGACACATTGTGGTGGGCACTGTACAAACACAGAGTAGCAAACAGTCCCTGCCCCAAAAAGCTTACAATTGAAATAGACAAGGCAGACACAGGGTAGGGGAAGGAGTCTACCACACAAGCAGAGAGAACAATGTGATGGCAGCAAATGGCACATTAGTTTTAATTTTTGTCTTTTTAAGTGGATTTCGTTTGGAGGGGATCAGTTAACTGGAAAGAAAAAGGAAGGAAAAGGGGACATTGAAGGGAAAGGGGTGAGGGAGGCAAGGCATAGGAGAAGAGGGTAAGACGGGCAGGCATGGAGAGAAGCTGAGGTGGAAAGACCGTGGGTACATCTACACTGGAAAAAAAGACCTGCTGCATGGCCATGGCTGGCCAGGGTCAGTTGACTCGGGCTTGCAGGGCTCAGGCTGTGGGGCTAAAAATTGCTGTGTAGATGTTTGGGCTCAGGCTAGAGCCTGAGCTCTGAGACCCTCCCTCATTCTGGGATCCCAGAGTCCAGGTTCCAGCCTGAGCCCGAATTGCTACCCCACAATTAAACAACCCTGTAGCTTGAGCACCACAAGCCTGAGTCAGCTAACATGGGCCAGCCTTGATGTTTAATTGGGAAAGAACTGGATCAAACAGTCAATCAGTACAGGGCAGAAAAGGTCATCTCAAAACTGCAGAAAGTTCTCTGAATCTGAATGTCTGAAGTTCCCTGCTTTGGCTGCTTCTGCAGCCACTCCTACTGGCTGGAGCCGCTGGCTTGTTCTTCTCTGCATTTGCTCCCAAGGCCACAGGGCAGGGCACAGGGAAGGTACCTCCTCCTTCCTGAGCAGCCTGCAGCTGGCCAACACCACCTTAAAAATGGCTTATGCTATTTGGTGGGAAGGGTATGTCTGGTTAGAGCAGCTGGGCGATGCATTAATTCAATACATGCCATTGGCAGTTACTCCTTATAGCACTCTTCCTATGGAATCCCGCACTGAGATTAAAGCTCCCCTCCCCTAGCAGAGATTGCAAAGAAGTGCAGGTGGCAGCATCCTGGCCTGCACTTCCTGGAGTGAATTTCCCAGGGAGCACATCTATAAAAGTTAAGATGTTTCTACACTTCACCTGAAAGAATCCCCATCTTTTAGTGTTACTGCTGACTTGACTTCTTAGAAAGTAATGAACCAACCAACACTGAAAGCAAACCAAAGGCTATTAGTCAATGAAAGCTAGAGTGTTTTTGTTTGTTCGTTCGTTTGTTTGTTTGTTTGAACCACATTTCTTTCCCATGACAGCCTGAAGGTTGAAATTTCACAGTGTGAATTTTTAGCAGGAGTTTTCACCATATAGTAAACAATTCATTTGGAACAGGTCAGGGGTATCTGTGGGTGCTTAACAAGTTTGCAATCAAGCCACCACTTATATATGCCTAAATATGAATTTAGGTGCCTAGCAGTAGGTACCCAAGTTTGAACTAAGCATCAGGCATAGGCCTAAATTCATTAGGGCTATATACTGTAGACCATTTGGTGATAAGTAACTACTGGTGATATAAATATAAAGGATTACAGGCCAATCCTGCTCCTATTAAAGTCAATGACAAAACTCACACTGACATCAGTGAGACAGAATTGGACCGTCTGGGTGTCTTTTAAACACCTGAAAGCCATCTGAAGCCTTGGACCCAAACACATCTCCTGTAAAACTGTAAAAAAAGAGTATTGCCTTCAAAACAAGCTATTTTGTAAGACAGAGGCAATCAGATCTGATGCTTCAGTGAGACAACTGATCACTTTGGGTTCACAAGGATAATTTTGCTTCCTCACATAGAGAACTGCACCACTGCCCACATACATTATAGACCTGTCACATTCCTCTGAAGCGTCAGGCAAAGGTCACTATTGAAGGCAAGACGCTGAACTTGGGAGTGCAACTCCTGTTGTTGGTTAGTTGTCACTGGAATAAAGAAATTTGCCTTAGCTACAATGTGCTGTAGCTCCCATTACAATGTTAAACATTTTGGTCTCAAGGATGTCTACGTATGCCACTTACTTAATTTCTGCCATGCCTTGCTGTGTTTGTGCTTTCTCTTACAACCATTTTGCACGTTTCATGTACTACATGCTAGCAGAAAACTTACATACACAAATACATATACTATAAAATTAATAATCTGAAAATCAAGTCCTGGGTTCTGCGTTTCGCCAGCTACAATTCAAGGCATCACTAACACCAAATGCTCTGATTAGATGTTAGCGCTGAAATCAACTCTTGCAAAGAAAAGCATATTGCTGATCTCAAAACTTGGCAGTTAAAACATCTTCCATTTTGCCTTTAACACTTACTCTTGTGAGTATTTGTATTGACATTAATGGGACGATTCTCATAAATAATTATTAATAATCCTCTGTATTTGTATGCTTCTCAAAACACTTAATAAATTAAACTTCATGATGGTCTGTAAAGTATCAGTATCTGAGTATTATTGTACCTATTTTTACAGATGGGGTAAAGTATAGAGAGGTTGATGCTTACACTGACTTCAGTGGAAGCTGTGTATGTTCAGCACCTCTGAAAGTCAGGCAGTAGATGTCTCAGGTTGAGCACTCAAAATTAGTGGACACTTGAAAATTCAAACCTTGGTGACTTGCCCATGGTCAAACAGTGAATCTGTGATAAATCTGTGAATATATTCCAGGAATCCTGACATCTAGTCCTCTGCTCCAACTACTAAACCTGTATTTAGATAACCTATTTTGACTCATGAATTTAAAAAAAAAAATCTACCTGCCTCTATTGCATTACATAACCTATTAATTAAAATACAAAATGTTCCATGTTCCTGCCCAAATTAATTGCCAACAGTTATATGAATTCATCTCTAAACAAAAATATACAAAGGTTAAAAGACAACTAATAAGTAGCAGGTTAATGAGTTAAAATATTGAAAGATGTTTTGGGTGTTTGATCTATTTTTCTTTTGGCATTACCATTGCTCGGGTGGGTGGGGGGAAAGAGACCTAGCTTAGTAAACAAGCTCCTCTAAAAAAATATGTCACCTAGATCCTAATCCTAGATCTAAGGTAAAGCTAGGTAAACTGTGTTCTTGTGTATATGTCGGGAGCAGTGGGGGATGGTTAGAGGGACTGATTGTGTAAGACCAGTATAGTCCTGCAGAGGCAAGTATTAAGAAGCCCAGAGAGACTAAAGGGAAATGGAGATTGCAGAGCCAGAAAGCAGCTAAGGAAAGAGGTGAATTGAGAAAGAATCTGAGTAATTTGGGTGAGACAGGAGACAGAGGTGGCAAAATCAAGTTCTAGAAGAGATCAGAGTGATTTGGAGAGGCCCCAGAAGGTGATTAGAGCGCAGGCTGAAATCTGTGAGACTGGAAAGTCCCAGTAGGGAACAGGATATTAGAAAGACCTTGAGAGTGAAGAAAGGAGATCAGAGGGGACTGTAGAAATCAGAGAGAGTCACGGTAATATCTAAGTGATTTTGGTGCATTGGAGATATTCAGAGCAAGCCAGGGAAAGGAAAAAGGAGTTATATGAGAGTCTATTTGTTAGTACATATTGCAAAAACTCAGCATGCAAACAGAAAGCTTGCAAACCATAACCACCTTCCTCTGCTGCTCCCTAAAGTTTCTTGGAGAGGTTTATAAGTTTACAGGCTTCTGCATTAAAGTTCCCTTGGGCTCCAAAAAAATTATGGAATTGGCATTTGGTATTTTAGAGTAGTATTGCATAACAGAGTAGAATAGACTTGATATGGTTTTAATTTCCACACTGCACTACTAGAGAAGATAAAGCATGAGAAAAATACAAGTAATTTGTGAAATAAATTCTTCAGCTCAGATTTCTTCTGCTCTTCAGATAGACCAGGAAATCACAGTGCCGTCTCTACTAAACCAGTTATATTAAGAAATGTCCTTGTTATGATATGTGAATCTCTGTTCTACTGGCACTTGTATGAAATGATCCGTCTAGTACAAAAATGGGAACTGAAATGCTGTGTTCAGGGAACACAGCATACATTAAAATCCATGAAATTAGGACTCATTCTGTGTCTTTTGTTGAAGTTTAAAAAATCTGTCAGAAACCACATCCAGAGAATAATATGTATGTAACTGATCTTCATACAAATATGTTTAGCATACACCAGGTTTAAGTACTATATCGTTAAGAAGACTCTGAAAATGTGAATGTGAGATATTAGACCAGATTGTGCCTGGCTGTTCCACAGCTGGGTAAGGGTGGGTGCAAGAAACCTTCATATGCCCTCCTGGGCAGCATCTGGGCACAACTGCAGGTCCTATACTCCTAGGGATACAAGCACTACTCCCTCTGCTCATCTGCTGGGGCTCAAGACACCCCAAAGCAGGGAGGGTGGCACTGGAAGGAGGCAGGGCCATAGCTCTAATCCTCACATACAGGCCAATGAATCAAGGGGGAGTGGCAACAAACATACTCCTGCATGCTAGTGGGCTCCCCTAGTGCTGTGGTGGCCCCATCCCACCCTCAGTGCAGGACGATGATTAAGCAAATAAGACTCACTCTATGAGACAAATCTTTTTTAAATGGAGACTCAAGGTCTACCCAGCTGCACACACAAACACAATCACAAATTGCTAGTTAGGTGCTTGACCGTTGGTTTGCTCATGGATTTGCCCGATTTACATTGATAATCGTGAATCACAGGCATAATTTGCGTGGCTCCTATTTGCTTGTGGATATACACCTTTTGAAAATTTAGCCCTCTATTTTCTCTATGTCTGTTAATAGATAGGGCTAGATTCTCATACACACTGGTCCCATTACAGCAGTCTGGCAGCATAAACATGTCTTAGAGTGGGTGAGACTGCAATTTACACTCACTTTAGTGTAAATGAGAATTCAGGATTCAGGCTATAGTGTCTTCTTTCCCCTTTTAGATGTCTGCTCTGTGTTAGGGTGATAATTTCAGGTAATTTTTTCTGCAAAAACGTCCAAATCCTTTCCCCCCCTTCAACATGGGGATGATTCATTCCTTCTCCCAAAAATTCCCTTGCTAGGTTCTTTGCTCCCTGAATAATCGCTCCATGTTTAACACCACTGTACTGAATTTATCAGTGATCACTCCAGTCACCTGAGCAATCTTTTGCACATCTTTTTTAAACAAGTTATGTTGTTCCTCTTCCTGCTTAGTCTTGAGTTCTAGTGTTATCTGCAAACTTGGACATTTCATTTTCAATACAATCCAAATTCTATTTTCTATATCCTACTCTATTCTATAACAAAGGTCTTAAGAGGCTAATTCCTAGGAAACCTGACATCCAACTTGCTAAGTTTCCACATACGGCTATTTTTTGACTCCTGCTATAGACACTGCAGTGTAGCCAACTCTCACGATTTTATGTCTCACAATATTTGGTGTTTTTCTTAAAGCCTAAGTTTCTAGAGTCAAGCTTGTCCCTGCTTCAATCCTGATCAAAATCAGGCCACTTATCAAGGTGCCTAAATATGGCTTTAAGAACCTAACTTCAGGCTCCTATTTTTGAAAATATTGGCTACTGTTTTTAAATACATCCTAACCACCTTGAATTCTCAGGCAAGCAACTCTTAAAATACAGTTAGAGATGGAGAGGTTTATCAGCCACTTTTCTTACCTTAATAGAACCAGAGATGGCCCCAAACTGTAAAATTTGGACCTGGATCTAAGCTTCTGCAGAGTTCTGCAGAGTTAAACTCAGGCCCATATTTAATTTCAGCCTGGCAGTTATAAAAAATAAATGCTTGAAAGCCTAGAGATTCTAAATTAAGGTTAAATTTGTGGGGAAAAAAATCCCAAATGTTTGAAACTCGAAATACAGGGTTAAGATTCCACAAATAAACTTAACTCCATATCGATACCAGATAAACCTATACAACCACACTTTGTACCCTTTTATCAATTTCTGTATGAGCCATACGCTCCCACTTTAATAGCCCATGCTTTACCTAATCATTGCAGCTGGTTAAAACCAATAATCAAACCTTCTTTGGATGAAAACTGGCTTTTCAACAAAATGGAAATTTTTGTGAAGAAAATTCTGATTTTGTTTAGCTTTTTTAAGGGAAAAGAACATTTCTGACAAGCTCTACTAATACCATGTGAACTACAACCTCACTGCACAGGAGCCCTACCTTCTAGGAATGAGCCATTTAGAGTTCATCATCTTGCTTCTTACCTACCAGACACAGGGCAGGTCTACACTAGAAGTGCTACATTGGCATAGCTGCTCTGCTGTAGCGCATCTGGTGAAGACACTCTATTCCAACGAGAGAGTGCTCTCCTGTTGGCATAATTACTCCACCTCTGCAAGCGGCAGAAGCTATGATGGCAGGAGAGCATCTCCTGCCGACATAGCGCCGATGTGGACAGTGCTTAGGTCGCTGTAACTTCTGTTGCTTAGGGGTGTGTTTTTTACACACTTCTGAGTGACATAAATTAGATTGATTTAAGTGATAGTGTAGACCTGCCCACAGATCAACGACCAAACCCTCCCACTCCAGTTAGGAGACAACACTTTTTTCATATCTCACCATGTACGTATGATCCGCAACCACCTGTACTAGCTAACATTCCACTACCTTTTTCATACACATTACAGACACCACTGTACAAGTAGTGTTTAAAAGTGTACAAGTAGTGTTTGTCTTGTTAGGTCGATAAAAATATTTAGGGAGCAAAACCTCTTGTTTAAATTCCATAGGCTTTAATACAGCAAATCATGGGAAGCATGTAGTTAACTTTAGGCATCAAGAGGACCATTTAAATTTTAAGCATATGCTTAAGTGTTTTGCTGGATCAGAACTATAATGCCCATGCACTCACAAGTCTCCCTCCTTAGACCCTCCTCAGAGCTCTCGTTTTAGCTGGATCTACAGCCTTGAATGACCCAAAGCACTAGGAGTCTGATTCAAAGCCCATTGTAGTCAATGGAAAGACTCAGCACCTTAAATGGACAGGGATTTTGCTGATTAGAAGCCAGGACAGGAAGT
The DNA here is from genome assembly GCF_965140295.1 of Lepidochelys olivacea. NCBI lineage: Eukaryota > Metazoa > Chordata > Testudines > Cheloniidae > Lepidochelys > Lepidochelys olivacea. The sequence goes on along the minus strand of NC_140411.1, from coordinate 162,944,941 downwards.
TCTGAGGAAACATAAGAACTACCCTGTTTGTTGGTTTGAATATTTGTTTTTTGTTTTGGAATTTACTGATTGTAAATCTGCAAGGAAGAAACTTTGTAACCAGAGACTTTGCCAAGTTGTGTTATTTTGGTTATATCAGAACTCCTGAAATAAACCCAAACTCCAGAGAGTTTTCTGTGTTTAGATCTGTGCCTCCTGTGAACTCACTCACTCTGTCTAGCTGCTCAGAACCTCACTGAGTTTCCCACACCGTTACAATGCTGGATAAAATGGAGATTTGGTTACGTGTCCAAGGCTACATTATGGGCCTGATTCTCCTCTAACATCCATTTTACACCACTGTAGCCATTTTCACTTCAATGGATTTAATTCTAATTTAGACCAGCATGAGGGAGTGGAAAATCTGATTCAATGAGTTCAGTTGGCAGAGTCAGAAATAGATTCCCAGAATTTCTGATTTTGAGTTCCGTACTCTCACCACTGCGCCACATTGCCTCCTGCTTAAACAAATATTGATTGAACCACTCAAACTTATCATTTGTTTTCTTAAAGAAAAGGGTCTGATTAAGCTTATTTTGAAGTCATCTTTATAGAGTACAGTAGCACACCACAGACAATACACAACTCAGAAATATCAAATTGTTCATCTGAAATGTCAACAAAGAGATACAGTTTGGGAACTTAAAAAAATCATACATTTAGAAAAGGCCTGACATGCAAAAAGGGGCCTCTGGATGAATCAGCTAGTGTTTGTGTTCATTAAGAGCATCAATTCAAATACTCCTGATTGTTTCAGTTGTTTATGAATCTCGACCTTCGTAAGGCACGAAAATGTGCTGTCCCCTAAAGATGTTCCCTGCCGATATGACACACACTTTGTATTGTTTTGCTGCACACAAGCATTAATATCCCAGAGGTAATCCACCCTTCTTTTAACGGCTGATGACAGGTCCAATGGCTGAGCAAAAATCAGTTGAAGGAAAAGGAAGTCTTGTCGGAAATGAGATTAATCTTGTAACGAGTGTTCAGCCCTGATAACCCATCTGTGCAGAGAACTGCTTTAACTGGAGAGCAATTAACCTTCACCTGACAAGCTCTATCCAACCGTTATAAACAGCATTAAAGGCACATGATCCCCTTTTCTTTCTGTGTAGACTAAATAATCAGGTTTTTCATTCCATGAAAACTGTATGTGCAACAGTACACCCATGCCAAATCTCAGGAAAAATTATGAAATGGTGGTGGGCTTATGGATTCGCTGTGAACTGTATCTTTGGCCTTTGCCTTAGGTGGCTGATCTAGTTAGCAAAAAGAAATCATTCTGACCACTTCCAGCAGCTATTGTACCAAGGGAATATCCTACATATAAGTTATCAGCGAAGTTGGTGTGAGTATATCAAAGATTAACAATAACAAAAATCTTTGCAAGTTGACGAGAGTTAGCTCAGTCTGCTTATGTTAAATCCCTTTTAGTTTAACAATCCTGGCAGGATGGATTGTGTCATTGTACGACCGTTGTGCTCCTCAAGGCTCACATTTAGAAACAACTAGTTTTTTGCCCTGCGGACTGGTGGAGTTTAGGTATGCTCCAGAAGTTAGCAGGTTTGAGGTTAATGTAACTGTGAAGATTGCTCAGTACATGACTGCCTTCTTCTGCCAGATAATACCAACGGATTGGTTGGAGCACAAGTTATGTTTGAAAGTGTCTATAAGTCTAACTCTAAGAGCTGGAGTTAAAATGCCACGGTCTTTTAAAAAGTAATATTAGTTTAAATAACTGTCCTTCTAAACATGACATCCATCATCATGGTAGCAGTTTAGGGGTAACAGAACTTGGGTCTATTTTTCAAAGACAGGGCCACAATGTATATGATATAGATTGAACAAGCTCAGTGGCATAGCACTGCTCAACCTTGTAGGCAAAGGCTAAAATACTGGTCTCAGTTATACTGGCAGTAAACTGGAGTGATTCCTTGGAAGTCAATGAGTTACTGGCTGAACAATTATCAGAATCTGGTCCAAAGACAGGAAGCAGGTTCTAAATCCCAAGGCCCTGAACAATTAACATGAAATCCTTGGCCTGTTGAAATCCATGGCCAAATTTCCATTGACTTCAATATGGCTGGGATAGCATTCTAGGTTTCTAAAAGATTTGTCCAGATTCATGTATCTGAAACTACTTACCTAAATATTACTATTACCATTTGAGTTTTTATGCCTTTGTTTCTCTTTCCCTTGATCCATGTTTCTCTAAAGTCCAGACTTGTACGTCAGTCATTGCCTAATTTGTCTGCCCAGTAAGGCAAAATTTCCATTTCAGTTAGTTCAAATGAGTGTACCTTGCATAGTAGATTACAAGTGCCATCTATAACTGAGTAATGTATCTAGAACGTGCCCTAAGCTACATACTGGACACGCCTGTGTTAGCTCTGGTTATAGGTGTTAACTGGGTGACAGAAGCACATAAATAGGGAAGGTAGGGAGTATCCTTTCCAAGTCTCCTCAGTTCCTCATTCAGTCTACCTGGCCTGCCACCAAACCACCCATCCCAATGCATAGATCCCCTGCTCTACAGAGGGCATTCCATGTGGCTGCTCCCTTCCCATTTCCACATGGGCAGGGAAGAGCCTTTGATCAATACAGAACCCATGAGAATAGATGTTCATGTAAGAAATGAGTACATAGAATCGTAGACATCAAGGAAGGAAAAGATTCTTCTAGTCCATCTCGCCACCAATGAAAGATTGTTCCTACAGTATACTTTCATAACTTTGTCCACATGTTTTTAAAGATTCAAGATCTCTAACCCATGAGGTTACGAAACAGAATAAAACGCAGTCTTGGTATTACTACTACCACAGCACATGGGTGGGGGTGGGGAGAGGTTTCAAAGAATGCCAGAGTACTTTACAAACATAGCATAACATACATGGCCACCAATGCGATAAGACAGAATCTGTAGTCGAATGCAGTAACGGCCGATTCCTGGTCTTTACGTAAACCAATCTGGTGCACTGTGGTTTAAATTGAAACAGTGATAGCTAGAGAATTCCCATTATATTGAACACTTAGTGGTTAGTTCCTTTTAATGAATTAGATATTAGCAGATAGGAAGTTCCTATTGAAAGCATTTCCTGTATTGGTACTCCCTGATTTGGCAAGTTATCAGGGTAGGAAATGAACACAGGAAGTATCTGTCTACAGACCTTTTATCATCAAGGTAATTGCTGTGGCAGCATTTTAATGTTTATCAAGGTAATAAACATATAGTCTAAAAAAAGATGTTTTTCAGCTCTAAAGAACAAGGCTTCAAAAAAAATCTTATGTGATATCACTGTATTTAATCATAAACTTCAAAATAGCGCTCAAATACCATCATCTGTTCCCTTTCAACAAAATTGCAAATGGTGATTAAAGTGAGAAATTTCCTTTTTCTAGTGGGAGTGTGGTTTCTAGGGGGAGTGCACTAATGATTAGGGAAGAGGACTGGAATCAGAACTCTTGGGTTCTCTTCAGAGCTCTGGGGCTGACTCTCTCATTCTCTCTCTCACGGTTGTAAAGTCCTTTATGGCCACATTTTCAGGTGATACCTTCTCAAATAATCATTCTCCCTCCTTGGAATTTACACACTCCAAATACTTGTAATTTATCATCTCTCTCTTAATCAAGCTATGTACATTCTGCTCTTAATAAACCATTTTTTTTAGCTGGTGTAAATTGGCATAGTTCCACCAAAACCAATGGAGCTACACCAATTTACACCAGTCAAGGGTTGCTGTTCCCATCAATGGAGTTATGCCCTGGATGAACTTAACCCATTATATCTACTGCATTCTCTTCAGCCACTGATTTTCAAATTCTATTTAAAAAACAATTTAACTTGTCTGGCACAATGCATTCTTTACACACTGCTTAGTGCCCAGGGTTCTTGTAATCTTTAGATGTTTAATGATGTTGTTTTTATGTTAATATTTGTTCCATTATTTTACTAGTGAGAGAAGTGAGACTTGTAGGATGATCATTTCCACAGTGTCTTTCACCTCTAGGTCACTAGTTCAAACTAAGCACAGGCGAGCAGATTGAAAATCATTACCAATATCTATATCATGATCTTCGTAAAATAAGTTATTGTTCTCATTTCTGTTCCTAATGGGATTGGTATCCACATAACAAAAACTGTCAGCACTGTTCTCAAGGGAGCCATGCATGCCAGGGGAGAGAGAACATGGAAAGCAGTATGAAGAGTCTGCCCCTTGTGTGATGGGAATTTCCTCTTACTATTGATTTCCAAGACAAATCTCACCAAATATCCTGCAGCCTCTATTTCCCCACACACCCTGATGGGTATTACTATGGGACTATACAACTCCCTTAATTACTAAAATAAGGTGGGGGTGAGACAATTATCCAGTCTGAAAACAGTTTATTCACAATGCTGCAGACTAGGTCCGGACCCCATACACACATATCCCATACTTAGGTATAAGATTCAGCAACTGTACATGTAAACTCCTCATGGCCACTTCTCTGTTCTGTATAGTGATGAGCACACTCAGAGATCAACAAATAATTTAGAAATAAATAACAATAGTAAAATAAGCAGAGTATATGGCAATTTGCTCAGTCCATTAGCATACACCTTGCCAATGCTGACAGTTGAAATAAGTGCAGGTATCACTCACCCTATTCCATCACTATCCAGCAAAGGCTATGGGGCTGATCCAAAGCCCATTGGAAAAACTCCCACTAACTTCAATGGGCTTTGGATGAGACCCAGTGTGCCCCACTATTTAATTTTACCTTGCTAAAAATGATAATATAAGTGACGTAAGCCAATATTTTTCCATTTAACTGATTTCCTAAAGGAACCTGCTGTGTTGCTTTAGAAAGCTAAATTATATGGAGTAATCCTTTTTAAATGAATGGTATGATATATTCTTATTGGATTATGAATTTGCCACTTAAATAAAAAATTTTGTTTTGCCTTAACATTTCATTAAAATGCCTCTGCATTTCACAGCAGAAGATCTCCAATGTGTTCAGAATGTTTAATTCTACCAACATTACCGCTTCAAAGGTCTGCTGAAGTCTCATGGAACTTTTTCAAAACCATGCTGTTTAGAGATAGCTTAGCTTCTGTTAAAACCAAACCAAACAAAAAATCCATTAGGTATTTTTCATCCCTTCTTCTTTACTCAAAGAGTCATTTATATGGAAACTGTATCTTTGGATCAAAGTCAGGCTTGACGCAGGCAGGCATAAATCAACTGGAGTTACAACAGGGCTGAATCTGGTCCTTTTTTGTTGTTGTTTATTTTACAAGATTTAATCTGCTTCGACTTGATGTCATAACTTCATGTTTGTGGCACTATACTTGTTTGTTCTGGAAATAATTGTGGGCCTGATCCTGCAATCCTCATTTGAGCGAAACTCCAATTTAAATCAATGACAATTTTGTCTGAATTAAGGAGTACAGTATCAGGCCAAAAGACTTTAAGGCCCTGATTCAGCAAAGCATTTAGCTGTGTGGTTAACTTTATGCAGATGAGTAGTCCCATGGAAGTCAATGTGGCTATTTACTTGCTTATAGTCAAGCACAAGCTTGAATGCTTTGTTGGACTGAATCCAAATGAGAAACAAGCAACAAGGACCAATGAACTTTTAATATTTTGTTTTCATGTAACTAACAGAAATACACAATACTACACAAATGATGTTTGCTGTAAAGTAATCACACCCATCTCTAAGCAGAATATTTCTCAAAGCTTTCCACAAGACGTCAGTCAGCAGGGTTTGAAACTGCCTTCAGTTTTGCGTGGTTTCAAAAATATTTGAAATCAGTATTTTGCCTTTCGAAGGAGGGGAGGGGAGCAACAATGCTATATAGAGTAGCTTAGAGTTGAAGACTAAGATTTCTGATGAAAGGTTCTTGTATTGTATATATTGATTTAATCAGTACACCAATGGTCTGCGGAGACCTACAGAATTTGTAACACAAGCCCTGGCAACCTCAAGTATTCCAAATTCTTATATCAAATATGTAGACACTTTATCTCACAAACAATAGCTTCCAAGTCAAACCACACAAAGGAAACTAGTCATAAGAAGGAGACTGCAAATATATTTAGAGGTAGATTAGCTTAAGAGAACTGACCACATGTGTAATTGATAAGCCATTATAAAATGTAGATTATTAATTACTCAATAGCTTTTTCTTATTCAAAATAACTGTAATTGCACTGGCAGGCAAGGACAACAAAATAAGCAGGCCTGCTGTAGGTTGTGGAATTCAAATTCCCGTTGAATGTAGACATTTTTGCATTTGACATTCCTTCCATCACTGAAAGGTGATAGAAAAAAAGAAATTCAAGATAAGTATGTTAATATCAACCACAAGGTGAGACTGGATTATTTTTTCATGTCATTCTGAGAAAGAAAAATAGAAGCCTACAATCAATGGTACTTTATTTATTTTCTAGCCCTCATTTTCTGTACATTGCGTTCTGCATGCACTGCACACATCTTCAGGTTACAATTTGCACTGGAAGAAAACACTGCTTCTTAGTATTTAATATCCCAATTGTCAGGAGGACTTCTCTGCCTGACGGAGCATTTTATCCTTCAGATGCCAAAAAAGATTTAGCCATTTATATAAATAATGAGAACATCCATAGTTAGACGGGTAACATAAATAAACAAATTAGAAATATAACCCCTCATGCTTCAGGGTTTAAAACAACTACTAAATTATGGGGGTTAGGAAGAAACTTTCTCTGAAGGCAGATTATTCTATACTTTTCTATTACATAGAGTTTCTTGCACTTTCCTCTAAAGCAGCTGATATTGAGCACTGGTGGAGACAACATACTGACTAATATGGATAGCTGGTTTGATCCCATACGGTTATTCCTCAAGTATAAATGGAATAATTTATTCAAAAGCCCAGGATTGCTGGCAAAAAAGCTTATGAATCTATTGAGTTTTGCCAGTTAGTTTGACAGCTCATCCCAGGACATTGTGCTTTCCATATAATCGGGGGAGAGTTATTATGAGATACTAGAGAGTTAGAATTCATGAGCGCAGCCACATATTAGCTTATTTACAGGATCACAGAGATATCACATTCGTGACATGGGCCCCTGATCTTGGAAACATGCACATACATAGTTAGCTTTAAATATACCAACTAGTCCCAATAAAGTCGATTGGACTACTCCTGTGCTTAAAGTTAAGAGTGTTAAGTGTTTTCAGGATCGGGCCCTTAGGCATTTTAAAGAAAAATGAATCAGTGAATTATACTGAAAGTCCATCTCTCTGTGTGTATAAATCAATAACAATTTCTACTCAGTTATAAATAAAAACAAATATTCTGAGCCAAACTCTCACCTTTGATGAACGTGTAAGGCTCCCATAGAAGTGACTAAAAGCCACATGCATAGATCCAATTTGGACTATTTAGAAGGCTTTCAATCTTTGGCCCAGATCCTCCACTGGTGTAAATCAATGTAGTCCATCAATGGAGGTACACTGATTTACACCAGCTAAGGAGCTGGCTTGTTATTCTGAAATGGCAAAAAAGTGAGAAATTATACAGTTCCTTTTTTCATTTTAAGCCTATAGACAGAAATGTTTATTTCTGATTACTCTCTGAGTCAAATACTTGCTTCTACTTTACTCTATCTAGAACAGAAGTTGAACCGCTTGGGACTGGAAATGATCTTCATGTTAAATATACTTTCTTAGTTTAGAGTCTAAAACTTTTATAATTGCTCCCCAGTTAATTTACATTGTGGACAGACATAAATGAAATCCTGGCATCAAAACTAAGGACTTTCCAGCAGAATGGGGCCAAAATCCTACAGGCCTTAATCAGGCAAAACTCCACTGTAGGATTTGGCCAAAATGCGGTGGCAAAAGCTAATTATTATTTCACTTAGGAGATCTTTGCTCTCTCTACTGAAGCTTCAATTTAAGGAACTGCCGTGTAAAATACAGCTAGTTCTTATCACTGTGCTGGAAGGCAGTAATATAAACAGCAACATAATAGTGTTATAATAGTTGTTAACATTGACCTCACTATAAATATACTAACGAAAAATACAGAAATAAAAAAACCCAAAAAATCTTATACTGCATCTAGGCATAGTGTGCCTTCAGTTTTTAAGCAAAATTTCCCACTCACATCAGGAGGACCGTCCTGCTTAAAAGAAATGTCAGTTCACCATTACTAAATGAATACACAGCACTTTCTCTTAGCAGCAAACATGCTGACTCAAAGAACCTCAAAATTTTCATATAGAACCTGATTCTGTAAAGTGCTGAATGTCTCCTGCCAGGTGCTGAGTGCCCATAAATTGCCACTGAAATCAATGGGAGAGCAGCTGTTGCAGAGGGTACTCAGCATATGACATGTATTGGCCCACAATGCAAAGTAGATTCATATTTTGATCTCTGTAGGTAGACTCTTGAAAGCATCCCTCATTACAAAAGGATAAGAACAGACAGCTGTATAAATACAGACACACACATGCATACAATTCAAATAGTCCTCAGGCAAGATTTTCGTATTACAAAATTTTAAACAAAAAGAGCATCAAACACCTAACAAATTCAAACAACAAAGCAGAAGGTATTCAGGAATCAAACATCAGCTTCAATTATTTAGTGGCCTAGCATTGCTGCTGCCCTATATCATTTACTATATCTCCATCATAATTGGAAAAGTATAAAAATACAGAATAGCTCAAAGCGATTGAATATCTCAGTTCTGTATCTGAAACCTCCCCCCACCCACTAATGCAGAGTCCTTATTGTATGTGTAGTTTTGTACTTCACATAAAACTGGTTTCATTATCACCAGGCATTCAGTTACAGTTAGCTTTCTTCTGCAATTAATCATAGCTATTGCTATATCTGTAACTGCTATCTATTGCAACATAATACAGCAAAAATTAGATAGATTTATTCAGCTATCTGAGCAAAGAAACCTGCAAAACTCAGCAAAGCAGTCTTTTAAACAGCTGTTAAAATAATGCTTACTCATAAAAGTTAGTTATGAACCAATGACAGATTTTTATTGTCGAAAAAATAAAGACAAAAAGCACGCACCAAGCAGAATGCCACCACTATTAAAACAACATTAAAGAAAAATCCTGAACATCAGTATAGAGTTTCCACAAAAATAAATCTGTAACATCTGCATGACTCAAAACAAGAGCTGATGTCTCTTCATTTCCATTTGCAAATGTTTGTGTCCCTGTCAATATGGGAAGCATTTAAAAGTATCCAAAGGTTCAGCATTCTGAGGAACCCTTTTTTCTTTCTTTCAGTGAACAACCTATCCCCTTACGGCAATCCAGATACACATCCAAGTTGTCAGAAATGATACCTACAAGAAAATTCGAAGCTCTCATAAAAGGGCTTTGCATATGCAATCCACAGCACTGAACAGTGAATTTAAAAAACCCAATTTTTTTTCCGAGTTAGAAGTTTTTAAGCCTTGCGGATGGTTGGAGTAGGAAAAAGGAAATTTACTAGGCAGTACAAAGGAAATCTTGTTGTCCTCTATTGTGGCAGTGGGGGTGTTGCCCAATTCTAACTTATCTGTGTTGATAAAGGAAACCAAAGAACATATTATTGAAAAAAGGTCCAATAAAAATGTACCCCTTTCTTACCTTAATAGTGCTTGCCATAATTTGATTAAGATTATTGATCGCTAATAATTGTTAATAATAATTATTGCTTCGCTCTGACCAGAAAGAAGTTTTGATGAGGTTGTTTAGAGCGGATGAGATTGTGCTAACTCTGGGAAATGAAGTCAGCCAATGGCAGGAAGAGGTTTCTATTGGTCCTGGCTACTGCAGCTCGAAGAAACAGGATATTTGGGAGCGAAGAGATAAGAGGTCCTAAAAACAATGTTGTTTTTCTTGATGATATGCAGCTACCAGATTTTTTTTTTAAACAAAAAAAAGTCAATTGCCTATGACAGCTTAGGCAGGTGTGATCTGATGTGCAGTAAGTGTGACATGCCACTCTGAAGCAGGATGCAGATGTCAGATGAAATGGGCCAAATTCGACAGGGTTTCATACAGGCTATCCCCTGGGGATTTACCGATTCAGGGCCAAAGACAAACCTGGTGTATGCGGGTGCAACTCCATTGACATCAGGGGAGTCTAATCTGTTTACACCATATCTGAATATGTGCATTAACCTCATGCCTAGTTACCCGAGGTACTGTATTGACAGTTTATATCTTGTCTGATCTATTATACTGTTATTTTTAGCTATAAAGCAAATGAACTGGAGCCCATAATTTATTCCCCCTCTCAACTGAGTGTGTACATGATGCTGCTTTGTTCTTAATTATTATTCGTCATATTATCATAATGCGTAGGAGCCCCACACATGGCCCAGAACCCCTTTGTGCTAGGTGCTGTACAAACACAGAAAAAAAGACAATCCCTGCCCCGAAAGGGTTGCTCATGAGTGCTGAGCTGCTGGCAGTTTTTTTTTATGGCCTTGGGAAGGATGAAAAGGTTATACAGTATGGACAAAGTCAAAAAGCATGTACACAAACACTCAAACTCAGTGTTCCCACTCTTGTGTTTTTATTGTAAGTCTCAAAACATTTGATGTTTTTGTTAAAGCCCCAGCTCCTGGAGGCAAGAAATGATGTGAAAATGTCAGCTTTCATAAAATAAAAAATAATACCAAAAACAAACAACCCAACAAAAAATAAGCTTCTAGCCTCCATGGTTTAGGAGACAAGCTATAAAATATGGCTCATAAAGGCTCAAAAAACAGAAGGAAAAATAATAAGCACCCAACATAGATTACTTTTAAAACTCATGAATTTTTGAGCCAATCTCATGGTGTTTTGGAGTCCTGACTCATGCTTTCTGAATGCTTGGGATGACAATATTGAACTACGGAAATGTGCAGTTTTTTTTAAAAGTAAAAGCTGAAATTGTTTTGGGGACTATCGTTTTGCCAGTTTTCCCTTTGTTAATGACATTGGGGGCTGTAGTGTAACGAGGAAACAGATTTCACCTTTCACACAAGGGAAAATATGCTCTGCCCCGCTGTTGCGGGCATTGTTGCAGATGCAGGCAAAGCAGAAGAACTGGTGTGTAAGGAGGGACAGGATTCTCAAAGATATGGCAGGGAGTTTCTACCAACTATGCGCTATGGAACACAGCTCTATAGGGTTGACTGCATGTGTTACAAGGGCAGGTTGGTGGCTCTACACTAGTCATTACCCTTGTGGAAGGCGAGCAAAGAGCCCATGGAAGCTACTACAGCCTCACAGCCACTCCATGGGCTGGGAACAGGATTCCTCCTCCCCTGGACATCTCAGATCTCTCCAGTAATTACCCAGGCTGAGTGGTGGGAGCAGGATTTACCCATAAGGCATACTTTAAAGGACTGAATAGATTTCCCAAACAGCTATTTTAAGTTTGAACCAAAAATCTGATGAAACAAGAAACATTCCCACTGTTAGGATGTTAGCTAAGAATGGCCTCAATCTTGCAATAGGCAATTGGCATTGCAGGTTCAGGGCCCAACAGGATAACAATAACTGTACACAGTCTTTTTGCCACCTGAACACATAGTGCCTCTCATAATGGGGCACAGAGCTCTGCTTGGGGCCTCTAGGTGCTACCCCAATTAACAAATAAATAATAATAATAATGTGGTGGCAGGAAAGTAGATTGGAAGCTTCTTGGTCGGTGCACAGAAATATCAGACAGTAGAGAACCAAACAGCCAGAGCCTACGAGCCCATCCTCTCTCACTGCCCCACTACCCTCTCATTTATGAAACAAAGGGAAAGTAAAGCTTCACTGTGTAACTGATAACCATTTGCTTAGTACTGCCCCCTTTGGCATTTTTCACAACACAATACAGCACTAGAGAAGTAAACAAAAGGGGCCAATTCATGGTGCGGGATTTGTTCCAGCCCACACTGTGGGAAGATGGCAGGTGTTCAGGGGAGTAGGAGGGAGTGTTGTCAGGGTGGCTCTGTACCTCAACTAATGCCTGAAGAGCCTCTGGGCTGCCCTAACAAGAGTTAGAGGCTGAACAAGCCTTCATTACTCTCCCTCCCTGATTTGGGCTCTGCACCAGCAGAGGGATAAGTTCTGCCCATAGTTTTAGTTATGATTCCATCTTTCACTCTAAGGGATTCATACAGAGCCCCATATTCCTTCCAGCATTTCCTACCTGGCTTTGATTACTCATTCGCAGACCTCTCCTCTGCTAGACATTAAAAGCGACCTGCAAGCAAGCTGCAACTGTAGACAGGTGACACCAACAGGCTGGTAGATGTGACAAAAAGAATGAGGGGATGATTTAATGTTAGTGCAGCATGTCTACTGGTAACATCAGAATAGTTCAGAGTTAGTCTTGTGATAAGATAATGTAATGTCTGCCTATGGTAATTTATATATAGTCCAATTGTACTGCACGGTATTTTTTCACAATCTATGTCAATTTAATTTCATTATTGCGCCTGTGCAGAGTAGGTAAATTGTGGTTACTTTCCAATTTTCGTTATGAACAGTAAGATAAGAAAGCAATTTACAGTAATTGTACTTCAGGGGGATGTTGATTTCCTCCCTTTTCATCTCCAAACAATGAGCAAGACATCCAAAAGATTAGAACCTTTTTGTAGAAATTTTCAAAGCATTGTACAATGCTTGAGGTGGGTGACTTCCCCTCTAATTAACTTCATAACTTAGTTTACGTTTGTGCTCAAAAATATTATGTAGCTTGAAATATCAGTTCCAGCTCTCCAACATGCGTAGAGTCTGAAGAAGTTCCCACACATCCATTTAAAAGCATGTGTCAGTAATAATCCCTCTCCAGCCTACCCTCTTCATTCACCCAAACCTTCTGTTGACTTCAGTTCATTTCAGTGCACAACAGATGAGAGATTAGATCTTACCAAGTTCTACTATTATGTAACATTTGTTATAGAATCCATAGCGTGTTAGGAATTTTGCAGATTTAAATCTTCGCCAGAGAATTTACATCTACTTTACAAGCTAATAAGCACAGGCAGAGCCCTGAGCCTATGCAGAGCCTTTGACTTCATTAGGGCTCCCCACTGGCACAGGGATCTGCTTGTGTGGATTTGATTGCAGGGTTAGGCATTGGTATTGAACAGGCAGGAAAATATTGGCCCATCAAATCACAGCCCACACAAAACAGAAACAGTATAAACATTTTTATTATTTTTTTTCTGAAATTGTTACGATTAAATAGAAAGTAAGTTATGTTACATTATATATTATTTATCATTTTCAATAATGGTTCAAATATTTTTGAAATGGCAGCTTTTGTCAATGAATAAAATAAAGACATAAAAAAGTGCTAGATGGGGAAAGACTGCTAGGACCAGCAAATATTCCCACTTCAGATTTCTCTCTTAACCCTGTCTCCCTGGCTTGTCTCTGTGTTTTTCTTTTGAAGTTTTCATTCACATTGAACCCTGCAGCTATAAACCGCAGCGTACCAAAGCACTTAAGCATATGCTTAACTTTAAGCACGTGCCTAACTTTAAGCACATGCCTAAGACCCTTGACCTCAGTGGGATCTGAGCACATGCTTAAAGTTAAGGACGTACGTAAGTGCTTTCCTGAATTGGGATAGACATAAGCATTTGCTTAAATGCTTAGCTGAGTCAGGATCATAGTGAGTAAGCATTGATGCAGTCTTTTTTAAACTTAAACTTCTTATTTATTAGAGGGGACTCAGAGACCTGACTTGACAAAGGCTCTGACCTTGAAAGTTACTCCAGATCCTGGTAAAGCCAGTGGAGCTTTACACATGCCCAGGAATCTAACCATGCAAAGTTATGTGCAAGACTGAGACCAAGATGGGTAAAAAAAATTCCAAAATAGAAATATGTTTCATATCTTACATGTCTCATAACATGGGCTGCACATATTTTTAAAACACATCCAACCAGCTGAATAAAGTGTACAGTTAAAACATTCCTAAACTAGGGTTGCCAATCCTCCGGGATTGTCCAGATTAATCTTTAATTAAAGAGTATTTGGTGTGATGAAAATTCCAGGAATATGTACAACCATAACTGGCAACTGTATCCTAAATTGACTGATTTTCACGCTATAGGTAGGATTGTTTCAGACCTTGGATTCTATAAATCATGAATATGAGAGTGTTAGAATGTGGGAAATACATATTTTAACATGAGATGACACACATGTTTTAAATAGATCTGCGATTTGTCTTGTTAAGGCTGCTGTCAGGGAGTTTAACCAGGAATGTTGTCCTGGGCCCAGCCTGACTAGGAGGCCTGAGATGAGCTCTTTTTGCCCTCTTCAGGGAGGCAGTAATACCACAGCACACTTTCCCTTCACACTCGCTGTTTAGCAGGGAGTGGGAGTAATGCCCCCATAGATAGCACTGTTTTTATGGTGCTGTTAATTTCTGGATATAGCTTTACCTGTCAGTTTTGCATTTCCACTTTTAGCTGTCTCCAAACTCCACCGTCAACCTAACCCCGCCCCCCGGCCTATTAGATCCCACTCTTACACTACATCTTCCCATTCTCGACTCAGCCTTAATTAATATCTTTTGAGAATGATAGGCATCTGCTCTGTGAATGATACTTATCTAAAAATTCGGTCAGACAGCTGAGACATATTCCATCATGAAAAATATAGACAGAGTCTATGTAATGACTCTATAGTCTGGTGTGCCAAAGGACTAAAGTTTGCAGAAGGTGATACATGATTTGCACAAATGCTGATTGGTGTAAGGTGGGGTTTTAGTGCTCACAAATCTTCTTACTGGAGTCAGATATCAGCACTAAGTAAAGAATCCCTTATCAGCTAATTTAAGGATTTCTTTTATATATATATATATATATATATATATATATATATATATATATATATATATATATATATATATATATATAAAATTAATTGCGGTTTAAAATGTTAATTGCGATTCATTGCACTGTTAAACAATCGAATACCAATTGAAATTTATTAAATATTTTTGGATGTTTTTCTACATTTTCAACTGTATTGATTTCTATTACAACACAGAATACAAAGTGTGCAGTGTTCACTTTATATTATTTTTATTACAAATATTTGCACTGTAAAAAGATAAACAAAAGAAATAGTATTTTTCAATTCACCTCATACAAATACTGTAGTGTAATCTCTTTATTGCGAAAGTGTAATTTACAAATGTAGATTTTTTTTTGTCACATAACTGCAAGCAAAACCAAAACTATGTAAAACTTTAGAGCCTAAAAGTACACTCAGTCCTACTTCTTATTCAGCCAATCCCAAAGACAAATAAGTTTGTTTACATTTACAGGAGATACTGCTGCCTGCTTCTTATTTACAATATCACCTGAAAGTGAGAACAGGCATTCGCATGGCTCTTTTGTAGCCAGCACTGCAAGGTATTTACGTGCCAGATATGCTAAACATTCATATGCCCCTTCATGCTTCAGTCACCATTCCAGAGGACATGCTGATGATGCTAATTAAAAAAATAACGCATTAATTAAATTTGTGACTGAACTACTTGGGGGGAGATTTGTATGTCTCCTGTTCTGTTTTACCCACATTCTACCATATATTTCATGTTATAGCAGTCTCGGATGATGATCCAGCACATGTTTGTTTTAAGAACACTTTCACTGCAGATTTGACAAAACACAAAGAAGGTACCAATGTGAGATTTCTAAAAATAGCTATAGCACTCAACCCAAGGTTTCAGAATCTGAAGTGCCATCCAAAATCTGAGAGGGACGAGGTGTGGAGTATGCTTTCAGAAGTCTTAAAAGAGCAACACTCAGATGTGTAAATTACAGAACCCAAACCACCAAAAAAGAAAATAATACTCAGATGAACACTGCCACAGATGATTAAACTGAACATGCGTCAGTCTGCTCTGAAGGGACAAATTAATCTTTAGCGCATCTGGCACATAAATATCTTGCGACGCCAGCTACGACAGTGCCACGTGAACGCCTGTTCTCACTTTTAGGTGACACTGTAAACAAGAAGCGGGCAGCACTATCTCCTGCAAATTGTAGCCAAATTTGTTTGTCTGAGCGATTGGCTGAAGAAGAAGTAGGACTGATTGGACTTGTAGACTCTGAAGTTTTACATTGTTTTATTTTTGAATGCAGGGCTTTTTTTTTGTATAGAAATTCTACATTTGTAAGTTCAACTTTCATGATAAAGTGATTGCACTATAGTACTTGTATTAGGAGAATTGTAAAATACTATTTTTGTTGTGTACAGTGAAATATTTGTAATAAAAAATAAAGTGAGCACTGTACACTTTGTATTCTGTGTTGCAATTGAAATCAATATATTTGAAAATGTAGAAAATATCCAAAAATATTTAAATAAAGAGTATTCTATTATAGTTTAACAGCACGATTAATCGCACAATTAATTTTTTTAACTACATGATTAATCATGATTAATTCTTTTTAATCACTTGACAGCCCTAATATAAATAAAAGTCCATCTTGATATGGGTAGTTTTAAAGCATCAACAGGAGCAAAGTCTTTTCTACCAGTCAATCTACTGCACCTGGGCATGATGCTAAGTAACTTATGGTTACTTCAAATTTTGGTTTGAATTCCTAGTTAAATGAAAGGACATTCCAAAGCTCAGTTTCATCCAAAATTTAAATTCTGTAAAAACAAACTTTTATAAAACCTAAGACTAGCAGAAATGAGTCCACAATTTTTTTAAACAGTTTTTTTAAACTTGTTTTAAAACATATAATCATTCCTGTGCAGTGTTTGAAATCAAGTCTATCCCAAAGGTGCTGAAATGACACCACTGAAGTTAACAGGAACTTTGTCATTGACTTCAGTTGGCAATGGATAAGGATCCAAGAAATTAAGGCTCCAATCATGCAATTTACTAAATGCTGATTAATTATATGCCTGGGCAGAGCCTCAGTGACTTCACTGAAGCTCTGTAAGAGCAAAGCAGTCCCCCTCCACATGCTGTCAATTGTCAATATATCCCAAAGTAGCACCAGACTGCATACAAAACAAGTAGAAAGGAATAAAAACAGTTTTCATTGCATTATTTTTTAGATGTAGATTTTCAGAAACAGAAGGATTTTTTTGATCCAATGCATGACACATCTGGTCATTCCATCACAGCAACCATGCTTACTCAATTAATTTTTTGCAGAGTTTTTGTTCTTTAAAAAAGCACAGTATTCTGATTAAACGTAGCTCTGAGCCTTTCATTCAGTTTGGCCAAGCTAAACCTACACATTGAGTGAGGGAAAAATGTATTCTTATCAAGTTTTCACCAAACTCTCCACCAGGACTTCCTCTCTCTAACTCACTGTTTTCCACTGACTCAAAAAAACAAAAAACAAAACCAGTAAATCTGTTCGCAGGAGATTAAATTCATCCCCTCACAAAAATAAAACTCACATAAATGGGCTTTAAGCAGGGAATTAAGTGGCGGTGCATCAGAAAATAATCCACCTTCACAAACCAGGGCCAAACAGCAGGGCAAGCCTTCCATGCCTGTTACTTCAATCTATAGTCTAAAATGGTAGCTGCTGTCCCTCCATACCCCCACGCAGGTGTTTCCAGCCACTGGATCCATGCAACTTCAGACCCAATGTAGCTCTATGCCTACATTTTCCATAAAAAGCTTCACATTTCTAATTTACTGCATTATCAGATTTTAAATAGCAGAGAGAGAGAAAGAACTCATCAATCTCCTTTTGACGTCCTCTCCCCAAACACAGAGATTTTGTTTGTAATACCAAACGATATCCTTATAAAAAGGAATATGCAGTGTGGAATTGGGACGGCAGGCAATGAATGCCTTAAGTAGCGTGCACTACTTGTTTGTTTCAATTAGATTACGCTGAACTGAATATGAGCTAGATGAGAATTCTGGCTAGCGTTTTTTTGTTACAGTAATTGTCACTAGATGGTGCTCAGTGCCCCTCTAAAAGAAATGTGTCGGTTTGTCTCAGCAGGCTACTTGCATTGTTTGGTACACAATTATAGGAAGTCTCTGTACCTAATATCGAGGATTACACAAAAGAGAATGTTCTACCAGAAGCAGATTTCTTCCCATCAAAGAATCATATTCAAGCTCCTTGTTTTTGCCTTCAATGCTAATCACAAATTAGCTCCTTTCTACCTTTCTGTCCTTGCCTCCTCTCTTGTCCCCTCTAAACCATCTTCACTCATCCCAGCTTGCTTAGCAGACCGCTCCGTTCAAATCCTTCTCCTATGCCCATATGCCTTCTTTCATGCTAACCGTATACAAGGAACTCCCATCGTCACCTTATCTGCCATACCTCTGCCCTCTCCTCCTCTGAATCCTTTCTTAAAATCCACTTTTTCAAGGGGGCTTCTCAGTTATAGTTTTATATATATAAAAACTATAACTATAACTATATATAGTTTTTATATATATAAAACTATAACTATATAAATGCTGATATGAGAACCGCACCCTGTCTTACTGTCTTCATCCTTACACTCAGCCACTCTCAACCTGCTTACAGGCCAGCTTTCTCTCACTCATGAAAAATAACAGAGGTGTGGGAGTCCCGAGTATATCCCCAGCTCTGTGTACCTTAGCTACTTGTACAGCACCCATTATTGTTGTAGCTGAGCACCTCACAATGTTTTAGGTATTTAGCTCCACTATGCTCCTGTGATATATTATCTCAGTTTTACAGATGGAGAACTGAAGCACAGAGGGACTAAGCGACTTGCGCAAGGTCAGAGGAGAGGAGAATTGACGAGGGACTCCCAAGTCCCAAGCTAGAAATGTAATAATTGGACCTTTTTTCCCTCCCAGCTTTGCCATAGACGTCCTTTGTGATCCCGCATAAGTCACTACGGGTATGTCTACACTGCATTGTAAACACATGTCTCTGGGTCCTGGGCTTGTGGACTCAGTGTTTCTAAGCCTGCACTTGAGCATCCACACTGCACTGTAAACCTAGGTTTACAATTGCTGGACCTAGGGGTCTCACATCCGCACTAATGTAACCATCTTGCACTATGCAGACTTCTGTCATGGGTCCATGGCTTGACATGCATCCACACTGCAAAGTGACAGGGCTTGGACTGAGTCACAGGGGGACTTGGGCTCTGACCCACCCCGTCAAGGAGGGTCCTAGGACCCAGTTCCTGAGTGCTTGCTGACCTGAGTCAGGCTGATTTATATGTGGACAGAAGGAGTAGCCTGGGCTCAAACCTGAATTAGATCCCTGGCTTAGTGTGCAGTGTAGACAAACCCTTAGCCTTCCTCTGATTCCTCTTCTGCCTCAATTTCCCCATCTGTAAAACTATGACAATTATACCTCCCTATTTCAAAAGAGTGCTGTGAGGATTAATATTTATTAAGTGCTTTTAGATCCTTGGTTAAAAGACACTGTAGAAGTGAAAGCTATTGGTTATTATGTTAGATGTTAATTTAATGATTTTATATGTGACAATCATACCACAAATCAAAAAAGCAAATTTTATGCAAGAAGAAAAAATAACAGTGAGGTCAAAGGTAATGATTTTTGTCATTTTTTCACAAATATTTTTTTAAATAATTAGGTTGGATTTTTTCAAACTCAGATATATAACACAATTTGAGTATTTTAATATTGAGCACTGCCCTTCAGGTCTTTTCATCCCTAGATAATAAGCCATTTCACACAGATAATATGGCTGGCATATTGGATTTCAATACCATATTAGTGAAGCTGTTTCAAGATTTTCATCAAGAATGGAACCCATTAAACTGTCTCGTGTATTACTTTGGCTTTTATGGCACACTTCGTAGAACTGCAGGACTCTTTTTCTTTCCTCCCCAATCAGGAAATCCCTAGAAAATGCTTTCAACTGCTTTAAATGACCCTTCACCTCTGGGCTTTTGTCTAATCTATATATTTGAATACAAGGTATGGCTGTACTTTTTTTAGTGGCTAGCTCAGTTCCTTAAAGGATCAGACATGCATCTAAAATTGTGACTGTGTACATATTGTGCTTCTTTGTTAGTGACTGTGAACAAGAAACAGATGTGAAATATCTGCGTTTGGAACCTAGTGACCCACAGAGACTGGGGCTAATCCAAATCATTCTTAATAACTCAAAACTGCCACCCTTTGACCACCTAGACCTACCTTTCTTTCTTTCTTTCTTTCTTTCTTTCTTTCTTTCTATTCAAATGCTAAGGGACTTGCACAATGAGCATTTACATCCATTGCTATTATCTATGTACCCAGAGCTGGTCAGATTTAAACCAAAAGTAGGTGGAGTCTTCAGGGGCATGAAAAAAATATTCCAACCTCAGAAGAGCCTGTTTCAATTCATACAACTATCTTCAAAGAGAGACAAACTTTTCAGTGGTGAGAAAGAGACACAGAAATAACAGAAGCCATAGGTGCATATAGACAGTGTTGCTTTCCATTTTATGTCATGCATATGGCTATATTATATGCTTAGATAAAACGTGTACACTCTTTCCTGACTTAAACACATCTGTGGTGGCCTTTAGTGGTTGTGTGTAGGACTTGCAGCTAAAAAAAGGGTGATTGGATGATACATTTACTAGCCTCCCTTAAAAGTACGCATTTTTCTGGTCAAAACCATAATGTACAAATTTTAGCTCCATGGGGAGCCATTCATGTCCCTGTATTCCCAAACACTAAACACATGTTGCATACAGTAAAAGTAGAACCTCTTCACGTATCTCATAACCGCAAAATGAGTGCATTCCAATTAGGAACATATTTACTCACTGTATAAACTACAGTGATACAATTAACTGGAGTTTTTTAAAGCATGGAAACAGGAAGACAGGATAGCCATTGCACAATTCTGTTGTGGCAATGTGATGAACACAAAGTAAATTGAAAGTCTGCACCCAGCCAGTAAATGTGACAGTAGCTTAATTCTTCTAGGAAAGATGCCTCAGGCCAGACTTGTGTGGCCCACAAAGAAAAACATTCACAATTTTCTAAAATTCTCTAATCCGGTTTCTGTGCTACTGCTGCCTAGCATGTTATGCTATCCCTCCCACTGCGAGAGATTCAAAGCCCCTGTGCCACCATGTCACTTGTGATCAACCAATCAATACTAATGAACACACCTCAAATTTTGAACATCAAGTAATGAGCTAAACTATTCATGATCTATCCATAGAGCAAAGCAAAATAAATTGGTCGAGTCACAAACAAAAAGTTTGTGGAAATCGCAATTTGCTTATGGATACTTCAGGACCAGGAATAAGTGATGTGCTGCAAATTATTCACTGCCTCTACTCTAAGTAAAATCCCATGTGTTGGAGCTTTACAATATATGTGTACGGATGCCCATGTCTGCCTTGTTCACATAGCATAAAGTGCTTTTGTTTGGTGATTGAGGTAGTTCACTGTACTTGGCATCACCCAAACAGTTTATGAAAACACTTTATACTATCAGTATGGAACATCCCAGGGAACTCTTATAAGTTTGTAATAACATGACATCGTGGGTGTGTCAGACATAATAATAATAATAAATACTGAGTGCTTCCAGCATCTACGAAATGTCACTTTGAAAAAGTTGTTTCTGACCTGATATGTGTATGATCATTTTACTAAAACCGCAGTGTATTTGTAAACACATTTTAAAAATAGACAGAAGAACATCATGTGAATATTTTAGGAAAGTCATGGTGAAATGAAATGCTTTGGTTACCACAAAATAGAATATCTGATCATAATGACTACATGGATCTGCAATGAAATGAGTAAAAAGATGGCTAGAATTCTTGATCACTTGAATGGAAGTAGTTGAATATAGGAAGTTTATCTGGTTTAAGAAACCAATGCACCCAGTTGCCTGCCATGGTAATTATAATACAGGGATCTTTGAAAACTTGGAAATTATTATAATTTTATTGCATGTTTATAAAGTATGGATAGCATACCCGATGTTTTACAGAAAAGTAAAAACAAACAAAAAAGACGAGCTGACATCCTGACCCCGTAGAAATCAATGGCAATACTCCTGTTAACATCAGTGAGCCCAAAATTTCACTCAGAGCATATCTACACTGCAATTAGACACTCACGGCTCGCCTATGCCAGCTGACTCGAGCTTGCAAGGCTCAGGATGTGAGGCTGTTTAATTACAGTGTAGACGTCTGGGCTTGGGCTTGAGCCCTGGGTCTAGGATCATGGGAGGGTCCCAGAGCTCAAGCTACAGCCCAATCCCAGAAATCTACACTGCAATTAAACAGCCCCACAGCCCGAGCCCCATAAGCCCATGTCTGCTGGTATAGACCAGCCGCAGGTTTTTAATTGCAGCGTAGACATAACCTCAGAGTCCTTGCCATGAAAATCTTATTATCTAGGTTAGACAAGTATATGCATATATGCACACACAATGCACATACACACACCTGGTATGAATAAATATATATACTGCATATGTGTGCAAATATATATGCATACTTTTAGCTGACATGTCAATGGCAATATAACAATATTGCAGCTTTTTAGGAAATAATCCCAAAATATTGGAAGTTAAATGGAAGTTATGCCTCATAAAGACTATCAAATCAAGTGCAAAATTAAGTCTGAAGGGATCAAAACAAATTGGATACAAAGACAAATATGTTCAGCAGAAACTAAAATTCAGGCTTTGCATAAAACATTGCAACAGAAAACCACATAGGATACACACACTGCCCATTTTTCAATCTATTCTTGTGAATTCCACCAGTCTCATTTCCAGGATCAACCTGGAAACTAAAGTGCTGCCAGATACCTCCACTGTAATAAGATTACCAGGTTATTACATTTTTTTGTGACTTGTAAGGTTAAGATGAGCAGAAATGGATAAATCAAAGAGTCAGTAATCGATAGAGTTTAATGCATGATCTGAGGCCAAAGAATACATCCCTAAATCCTTCTTCCAACATGAATGGCTCATCAGACATGCTAAAACACGTCTGCCAAGAATTTTCACAGCCCAGAATTTTCCAGCAATCAGAACTAAGAAAGAGATGCATCATATTTAGTTGGGATAAAATGGAGCTGAAGTTGAATTTTATATTCTATATCTACTGCGCACTAAGAACAGCATATATACTAACAAGTTCGGTATTTTGGGTCTAATCCTGCAAAGTCCTGATAACCCTCAACTAATGTCCCTCAGCACCTTGCAGGGTCTAATCCATAATTGCCAGGTTCTCACAAAACTCTACATACCAAAAGTTTCAAACACCATTTTCCTCCTTTGCTTGGGGCCTGCTCCTGCTTCCTCTGATGTCAATAGTAAGTCTTCCATTGACTTTAACAGGTGCAGAATAAGACCCCTTTCCACTAAAATGTTAGATTTTCGTTACTCCACAAAAGAAAGAAATTATATTTTTAATAATCTTTACATAAAGTATTACTTCACATCTCCAGAAACAACTGAAGACACACCATGCCAGTAAATATTCACGTAAAGAACACGCAACATTCCGTTCTGTACAATATTGTATAACCATTCACGCCTTTAAATTTTTAGGCAGGGAATCTGCTATTTGTTTGGTATGTTTTTCCTCCTTATACAGCCTCGTGTACACTTATTGCTTTCTGATGGAGAGGCAATAGCTTCCATTTACACTTACTACCAGTTTCCATTATATAGTCCTATTTTAGTCTAGAAACTTATGCTTGAAAAATTTGTTTGGCTTGTGAACTACAAAACTTGCTCTGAGCAAGAAGGAGAGACACATTAGTCAAATCAGTGTCAATTTTAATGACCTGATACCCAAAAAATGGTTTGGCCAGTGTTCTTCAATCTTAGTGGGAAAATTTTCCTTAGAGTTCAACGTAACCAAGATTTATTGTTTCCTTAACTATTAATATTTCATTGCTTCTAAGTTCTTATGTTTAGTAAATGACATGACAGGTAACTGCATTGTTGTCACTTAGAAACATTAACTGTACTTTTTAAAAAAAATTCTTTTGGGGATTTTGGAAATACTACAGTTTTAGGCTTGAATCCAGAAGAGACTTACACATGTGCTTAATTTTATACAATGTATTTTTGACACTACAGTTCCACTGATTCAATGGGACTGCTCACAGTGTACAAGGTTAAGCATATGAATACGACTTCACATATTAATAAGGCCTTAGTTGTTTAAAACAAATTAGTGCCAAATTTTCACCCACACCACAACTTGGCCTCCATTCACGCAACCCCAAATTGGAGGTGCAAATAACTGAAGACACTGTTTTGCACTCCCATTTTAGGTCATCTAACTACTTGATTTATAAGTGCCATCAGGTACTTAGATTTCCAAGTGATCAAAACTGCTGGTGCAAAACTGGCGGCAAGATTCTGAAAATCCAGACCTTCCCTGGCTGATTTGGAAAGCAGTGATGTATTTTTCCAAAGTTAGAAAGATAAAGATAACACAGAGGAAAAACTTTAAAACAGTCTCCGTAACAGCTTTTTAAAAATTGTAATCATGGTAGAAAGAGTTAATTTTCCTAGATTTGATATACATTTCTCCACAATTATTTGTATCTGAAATTAGTGACTGGGTTTTTTGAAAAACACAAGAGCCCCTTTCAAATCCAGTCCTGTATAGATATGGTAGTGCTGTCTTTCTAAGTTGAGCTACTAGTTAAGCTGAGTTGAGCTACTAGTAATAGTCTCAGTAACTTACAAGATAATGACACCGAATATACATAATTTTCTTAGTAGTCACTGGAAATGTATTATGTATTTCGATTTGATCGCACCAATCTAAAATGCTTGCAGCTTCAGACAATTTAAAAACAAAAATACCCAACACGAAAACAGCCAGACATTAAAAAAACTGTAAAAAAATCCCAGCTCAACCCCGCACACCCCAATTCAAACTCAGATATTAATGGTCTTTTACACATATTGAGCTGAAAGACCAATTATCTACATATAATCAGTATTCAAAGAACATACAGTAATATAACAGCTGGAAGCAGCTAGGCAATTTTATGTCTCTTAAAGGTACTTAGTAATGTTATGTCAGGTTTATGCAGTCTCTCCTCTGGATCTTCTAAACCTAAGATCAAAATCAGTCATTGAGAAGATAGCCTTTTGATTCAATATGCTATCACTCGAGCCCAGTGCTTTGTCCAAGGGCAAAGCTCTGGGCACCATCTTGCAAACTCTTCCCATATGGATAGTGTTTATCAGACCTTAATAGGGCTGTTTTAATGAGTAGAGGCTCTTTTGTGGGAAGAATTTGCAGGATCAAGCAGGTTTTGTTTTTGCAACATAGTTGAAGGCAGAACAATTTCAACCAATCCAGTTCTCTGTCATTTATCTTGTGGCGAAGTTGTGGGAGAGTTGATATTCTTCATTTCTTTATAGGAAAACAAGCTGTTAGGTGATTTGAAATTATTAAGTAGTGCACATAGCTAGCCCATGTAATACCATTATCCTCTGCCCCAACCACAGCCAAAATGTGAGATGCAATGAGTAACAAAAATGAGGTGAATAAAACAAGGAGGAGTCCTTGTGGCACCTTAGAGACTAGTGCCACAAGGATTCCTCGTTGTTTTTGCTGATACAGACTAACACGGCTCCCACTCTGAAAAATGAGGTGCACAACAAAGATATTCGGGCAGGAAAGTTAAAACGCTCCAGTGGTCCTTCCTTGAATTTTTCTGTAACCTCAGCTTCATCATGATCCTTTGTTTCTGATATAAATGATTTTGAACACTAGAAGTGGAACATAAGGAACTTTAGGACTGAAATGAGTGACATCTCTTGGAATGAAAAATATTTGACAGGTATGTGTACATCCTTCCTTTTGATTTGTTACACTCCATTGGAGACGTCTCCTCCTCCTACAGAAGTCAACGGCAAAACTCTTATTGATGCCCCAATGGAGTTAGGTCAGGCCTTTCTTGTTCTGGGTTTCAAATTAGGCCCTGATTCAGGAAAATACCCCTGTTCAGGAAGGGCACTTAGGCACATGCTTAAGTGCTTTCCTGGATCAAGGCCTTAGATTGTAAACTCTTCAGAGCAAGGACCACATTGTCTTATGTCTGTACAGTGCCTAGCACAATGTGGCCAAATTGTTTCTGGGGGCCTTTGGGTGCTATTGCAATACAACTAATAAATAACAGTAATAATACTAAGAGTATTTCTCTAGAAAGAATATTTGAGCAGGCTTCATTCAAGTCAACCATTTGCAGATCACCACTGTTTTTCTATCAATATCAAAAGAATAATCCATTCTAGGCAGTGCAAAGTTTGTCAGTTCTCTCCATGACAAAAGAATTTTAATGTAATATTTCACTTAGAACCACATAACAGCAGTGTCAAAAATCTTGCCAAGTGGTTCTAATCAACTGCCAAGAAGTGGGGCTTTCCAGTTTGAACTTCTATTAGAAAAATAAATTAAAAAAATGCAAGAGTAAAGTATATATGCTGTAGTACCTTTTAATCTGAAAACAGCTGGCCACCTTGGAAATAATTAGCCTGTCTATGAAAAAAATCTAAAAGCCAGCAAATAAAACTCCACTCCACTTAGCTGATTATTAATGAGAGGCGCGTGCACTAAAAAAGTGGTTCTCAAATTAGGGCCGCCGCTTGTTCAGGGAAAGCCCCGGCAGGCCGGGCCAGTTTGTTTACCTGCCGTGTCTGCAGGTTTGGCCGATTGCGGCTCCCACTGGCTGCGGTTCGCCGATCCAGGCCAATGGGGGCTGCGGGAAGTGGCGTGGGCCGAGGGATGTGCTGGCTGCCCTTCCTGCAGCCCCCATTGGCCTGGAGCGGCGAACCACAGCCAGTGGGAGCCGCGATCGGCCGAACCTGCGGACACGGCAGGTAAACAAACCAGCCCGGCCCGCCAGGGGCTTTCCCTGAACAAGCGGCAGCCCTAGTTTGAGAACCACTGCACTAAAGCACTCTGTAATTGACAGCTGTATGTGTATATGCAGCTATCTTGTTTCGGGCAGGGATCTCAACAGTTAACTAGAGTCAAAACTGGTCAGTACGTGGATAGAAAATCTCCAAAGAAAATTCAGAATGTAGCAGAAAAAATGTTAGTGATCCAGTAGGTGGCACATATCCTTCTGAATTAGATATATATAGTAGAACCTCAGAGTTACGAATGCCAGAGTTACGAACTGACCAGTCAACCACACGCCCCATTTGGAACCGGAAGTACACAATCAGGCAGCAGCAGAGACAAAAACAACAACAACAAACATAGTACAGTACTGTGTTAAATAAAAAAAAATAAAGGGAAAGCCGCATTTTTCTTCTGCATAGTAAAGTTTCAACACTGTATTAAGTAAATGTTCACTTGTAAACTTTTGAAAAAACAACCATAATGTTTTGTTCAGAGTTACAAACAACCTCCATTCCCAATCTGTTTGTAACTCTGAAGTTATACTGTATTTGTTTGAGTTTATATAGTGTTAGCGAGCAGAGGTTTGCTGAAGTAGTTATTTTTCAAAAGACATCAGTTTGAGTTATTCTTTGCTGCCTATGTAAATTTCCCTTTTGTTTTCAACAGGACAAGATACTATTCATATCTTGCTCTAAACTGCAATGTAGTGTTGCTGTGCAGGGCTGAACTGCTGCTACTTTTGACACCATAGATTTCTATATTTCAGTGACAAGTGAAACCTACATTTGTATTTGATGTGGTGTGGGAAAGATTACCTGAATGCGGTTGTGATGGGTTCCCCCTGGAACTGGGGTGTTACTGAGCCCCCCAGCGGTGCAAGTAGAAATAATTTTTGCCAGTACACTGAACTCATGGGAGGGATACAAAAGGGGGGAGACACATGACCTCCCCACGTGACTCTTCCCTGCCCCACCCCTAGTCCAGGGCCCCCGCACTCTCCCCATCTCCTCCCTATGATCTACATCTGTCCAATGTTACCGGGGGTGGGGGTAGGCTCTGTCCTCCTCCTGCTGTGCCGGAGACTTCAGCTGTACAGACCTCAGGCAGGAGGACTCAGGAGATGCAGCCATATGAAGGGGCCGGGGGCCAGGCTGGGGGAGGTACAGCAGCCACGCTGGAGGAGCCTCACGTTCTGCTCCTTTCACCACTGGGGTTCCTAGGAGAGCCCTGAACCACAGGGCTATTCCAGGAACTGCAGCAGCAAAAGAAGCAGAATGTGGGGCCGCCGGGCAGCCCCATGCCAGCAGCTCCTCTGGTGCGGCTGCTGTACTGCCCCTAGACCTGTCCTCCGGTGGGGCTGCTGTACAGATGTCAGGCAGAAGGATGCAGGAGACATAGCTTGTGGAAGGGCTGGGGGCAGGACTGGTGGCAGCTCCTCCTGTGTCTTTCCGGTACACCGTACCAGCTATAAATATCTTACTGGTACAGCGTACCGTACCGTACCACCATACTTGCACCACTGGATCCCCCTGACCACCAGGCTAAATTCCCTCTCACACTGTGCTGCTGAGACAAGCTGCAAAGCCCTCCAGCCTGAACTTTCACCAGCATTCACGCAGGTAGGGACATACCCAGCTGCAGTTACACACAGGCTCTCTAACTACCAGCTTCCAAGCCTGGGACCCCAGATCAGTACCATCCTGCCCTGGTCAAATCTGGCCAGTATATGGGTTTTTATATCCAGTCCGCCTCTCCCTGAATGTGAGGAGAACAATGTACACTTGTAGTAACCAAACAGAGATTTTCCCCATGCATTCTAGTCAAAACTCACTGGTTTAGATTAAAACAAAAACAAGTTTATTAACTACAAAAAATAGATTTTAAGAGATTATAAGTGATAGCAAACAGATCAAAGCAGATTACCTAGCAAATAAACAAAAAATGCAAACTAAGCTTAATATACTAAATTGGATATGAATTAGCAGATTATCACCCTAAGAGATGGTACAAGCAGGCTGCAGATTCTTAAGGGACAAGCTGCACTTGCTTTACAGCTTGGAATCCTCAAGTGTTTCATTCACAAGCTAGAAAGCCCTTTAGCCTGGGTCCAGCACTTTCCCCAGTTCAGACTTTGTTCCTCGGGTGTTTCCAGGAGTCTTCTTATGTGAAGAACCACAGATGATGTCACTCCCTGCCTTATATAGCTTTTGCAAATGGTGGGAATCCTTTGTTCCAAAGCTTGGTTCCCAGACCAGTCGGTGGAAAAATACTGACATTCCAGGATGGAGTCCAGAATCATGTGGCCTGGTCACACATCCTTGTAGAGTCATAGCAGCCATTACTTACAGGCTGTTTGGAGTGTTCTCAGGAAGGCTCTCCAAGTGGGAGATAAGCTTCTTCTAAGGCCTGTTGTTTTTCTTGATGGCTCACTGTCCTGAATAGGCCCTTCCCAACCAGCTATCTAGACTGAAAGCACCTTGCATAGTGGGCATTACCCAGGTGTCACTACATTTGAAGTACAGATACATAGTCAATATTCATAACTTCAGATACAAAAATGATACATGCATACAAATAGGATAATCATATTCAGCAAATCATAACTTTTCCAATGACACTTCACATGACTTATCTTATACAAAATGCATCATAATTATGTCATAATCCTATCATAATAATATCACTGTGAAGAATGTAAGGTGCAGTGTCACAGCGGTACTTCTATGATTTCAGAGGATTACATGGTGTGTTCCCTGCCCTAAAGGGGACAGGGTGTAGGGCATGCAGGTGTGTGTGGCATTTCTTGGTTTTCTAATGTTTGTGTTTTGCTGTATACATTTCCTGCTTCTTAGAGATTTCAGTTTTCATCTGCCAACTTCCATGTTCTGGAAAGGTAACACAGTGCTACTAAGCAACATCAAATCTGTGTTAATGATTTTTGGTACAGCATTAGGAAATGAAAAAACACCCATATTTCTAAGTTGAAAACTGTTGGAATGATAACACTTGAGCATAGGCAGAGGCAAATCAAGCAGGCTGAAACTGAGGGAAAGTAGTGGTTAGTTTAGAAAAAGGATTGGCAACCTTTGGCATGTGGCCCATCAGGGAAATCCGCTGGTGGGCCGGGATGGTTTGTTTACCTGCCGCGTCCGCAGGTTCAGCCGATCGCAGCTCCCACTGGCCGCAGTTGGCCGTTTCAGGCCAACGGGGGCTGCGGGAAGCGGTGCAGGCTGAGGGATGTGCTGGCCACCGCTTCTCGCAGCCCCCATTGGAACCATGGCCAGTGGGAGCTGCAAACGGCTGAACCTGTGGACGCTGCAGGTAAACAAACCGTCCCGGCCCACCAGCAGATTTCCCTGACTGGCCGCGTGCCAAAGGTTGCTGATCCCTGATCTATAAAGACAAGACAATGCACTCAGGCCCCGAGTCAGGAAAGCATTGCTATTTAGGAAATATATGCTTAAATTTAAGCACACGTTTAAGTCCCATTCAAGTCAGTGAGAATTAAGCACAAGCTTAAAATTAAGCATATGCTTAAATGATTTCCTGAACCCAGGCTTCAGAGAGTACAAATGGAAGCTGGGAAGTAGACTGATAATGATAAGCTTAGAAACAAGTGAAAAAAATTCAAACTAGGATTAATGGAGGATGATAAAAGATATTAGGAATGTTCTCAGAAAATCCATAAAAAAACCATGATTGCAGCTAGAGGAAGTAGAAATTGAAGAAGCCCCTGAAGAAAACCTTGGAGAATGAGATTAGAGAGAGAAGTGGTTGATTTGCTCTCCTAAAGAAGCACAAACTAATGAAAAGGAACAGAGAGCAACAAAACAGAACAGAAATACATGGTGCTGCCCCAACATGATTCACAGGAGAAATTAGTACAAACTCTATTAATCTGTTTTTTTGATGTTGTGAAATGATCTGGCAAAAATCCTGGCAAGTCACTTAAGTTGAAGAAGAACCATTGAGCACAGAGAAAGGTGCATTAAAGTTTGTGGGCCATATCCCAAGAGGTGCTGAGGATTTGCACTGTCCATCAATTCCACTGAAGTCAGTGGGTATTGCAAGTCTTCAGCATCTCTCAGGATCTGGCCCACTAAGAGTTACAGCTGGATGCCTCAATAAAACAACAACAAAAGTTGCAGCTTCATAAAAGCAAGGCAATCCTTATAAACAAGAACATTTTGTTGGAAAATACCCAGATCCGACACAAGTTTGGATATCCTCCAACAATGCTTAGAACAGCAAATCAATCATTTGAAGCCACATAACTCCGAGGAAAACCAGCTTTGCCGAGTCCAAAGCTTAACATAGCTGGTGACCAATGGTGCAAAGTTAGCCAGCCAGGATGCCAAAGAATCGTTATATAAAGAAATCTAGAAATCAGGTTCATTAGAAAATTTTATGTGGATACAAATCAATCTTTTGATCTATAACAGGCAACTTTTACATCTTGGATAAATACTCTTTCCATTAATAAATGGTTCTGATAGTTGCTGGTGCTACTGGAAGGATGAATATCTAGTTAAAGAACAAATACAAAATATTAAAAAAAAAATATTGACTACTGAAGACACTGAAGGCAGTGTATCCAATCCAATAGCTCCCTGTTCATCTTGCTAGCTATGTGCAAGTACTGATGATAGAAATGGGCCTGGGCAATACAATTCAGCTCTAGATTCAGATTTTGAATTCCACAAAGTGCGGCATATTTAGGTCTTTTTAGGTTTTGCCCATTGCCCAGATAAGGGCTGGCCATGATTCTGTAGTCAACTGAACTCCCTACAAATTTCAATTGTGTCTGAAGGATCCAAGGTTTTAGTCTGTGCCCATCTCTCTCATGGATGTGAAAGGCAATGTATCACCAAACACAAATACAAGGCAAAGGAAGAAACAAACCAAAAATACTGTGTAAATTTGTCTTACATTTATTGGCAATGGCCCTTATCATGCCCTCTCACTGAAAACCCCATGGGCAAAGCTCCAGAGATAGCATGTTATAGTTCGGGGCAGGAATGTGTGCGTGTGTGAGGGGTGCTGGGAGTGGGGGGCAGGGATTTGTCCCCATGAACAATGCAAGAAGAATGGTTCAGTTCTCCAATCCTGAAGAATATTGAGATCCAAAATACTGTATGTCTGCAGAGGGCTGGAGCATTTGCTCAGAGGCTGCACTAGTCCTCAGGCTCCACCTGTCTTTTATGGTAGCATGGTTCCGTCAGGAATGGGGCTCCCTGCCTGCAGCTAGAACTTATCTCTGCATGCCCAAACCTCTCCAAGGGAGATGACTGGCACAGAGTGGAAACAACAGATGTTATTTCTGTCAGAGCTATTCAATTCTCCCCTAAGGTATTTTCCTCTACCTTAGTAGGTTTACTGGGGGGATGATGCTATACAGAGTGGCCAACCCCAAGCAACATGCTTCTGCCTGGCAATGACCTCATCTTAACTTGCAGAGAATGATTGCATGATATTTTCACAGAAGCCCTTCCAGGGGATCAGAGGGAGGGGAACGATACAACATTCTGAACAGGGACCAGCTACTACTCCATACAGTGCCTAGCACAATATATACCTATTCTTGGTTGGCCACTAGGCACCACTGTAATGAACATGATGATGATGATGAATAATACCATCATCCATGCTGGGGGGCTCTCTATTTGTGGGTTTCATCCTCTCTGCGCCTGAGAAAACCTGCTCTTCTGTACCTCAAACTGCTGATATGGGTTAAACATCAAAAAATAATTATAGTGTTCTTGTGATTTGCTTAGGACTGAGAAAACTTTAATTCAGTTTCAGTACAGCATAATGCAACATGTGATACAATAGAAGTGGATGAAATATTAATATTTTATTTCCTCAACTGATCTTATCACACATGTTTTAAACTGCTTTTGTGGCTCCAAAATCATTAAAAGCATACCGAGAAAAATAAATGATTATGTGGGTATTTTAAACTGAGACCGAACTTTAAGAGGTATAAAATAGAATATCATTTTCCTTTCTAAAATTAGTTCTGTTGCCTTGATAAGAACATAAAGTCGGATCATTGGCCCTGGTCAGCTGATTTATGCTCTAGCAGGGGTAACTGAGGATTCCCTTTGATGTAGAGCAGGGGTCTCAAACTCAAATCACCACGAGGTCCACATGAGGACTAGTACATCGGTTCAAGGGCTGCATCACTGACACCTTTTCACACAGTGATACAAAAGTAGTCAAAAATGAAAAAAATGAAGTGTAATATAGCATGCTATTAAAAGTCAAGGTATTAACTTTTTAAAAACTGTAATGCGAAGAGGAGTTTTAATAAAATATAAACACTTAGTAATGCACCTCACTCAAACGACAAAACACACATTTACTTTTAGAATTACTTCGGTTAAAGCCCCCCCGCCGCCCTTACCCCCACTCCACCCCTTCCATGAGGCTCTGCCCTTGCCCAGCCTCTTCCCACTCCTTTCCCACCCCCATTTCAACCCCTTCCCCAAAGTCCCACCCCAACCCCGCCCCCTCCCTGCCCCTGTTCCAACCCCTTCCCCAAATCCCCACCCCGGCCCCGCCTCTTCTCCGCCTCTTCCCCTGAGCATGCTGTGTCCCCGCTCCTCCCTCCCTCCTGGAAAGTCCTGAGTGCCGCCAAACAGTTGTTTGGCAGCTGGAAGTGCTGGGAGGTAGGCGGAGGAGCGGGGATGCAGCGTGCTTGCGGGGGAGGGGGGAGAGGGGAGCATGGCTGCCAGTGGTGTCAGCGCCTATGGCAGGCCAAAGGAAATAACTCTGTGGGCCGCATGTTTGAGACCCCTGATGTAAAGGAACCTTCAAGTAGCATAGAACCAGCATCTATTGATCCACAGCTAGCCCAATAGTTCTTATGGGATCACTGCAGCTGGTGCAGGTTACAGTATCCCATAGGCTGTTCTAAGTTACTCCTGCCACCATTTGGGAACCAACCAGCCCAGGATCAGGTGAGCAGGATGGCAACTTATAGACACTTTTTCCCCCCTCCTTCAGCTGTGCTGAGCAGTTAGTATTGAGCCCATAGGGTTTAGTACAACTTCTCTGGCTCTGTACCAGCAGCAACCTAATAATGGGCTCTATTGTGCAAGTTGTTGAGAGGAGATGAGCACCTTGATTCTCACTGACATGGATGGGCGTGGACATTGCTTAGCATATTGAGAATTCTGGAGCTTACCATGTCCCAGAGCTATGCTGCCATGGGATGATACTATTGTGCAAAGATGTTCAGACGAGATAAGGTGCTATTGGTATGTAACATAGGTTAAGACATGGGTGTTAAGAAAAAACATGGGTTAAGACATGGGTGTTAAGAAAAAACAGAAGAGATCACATTCTCTCTACTTATGCACAAGGGAGACAATATCTCAGTTTTGTCAACTGGAAAAGGACACGACTGATTAAGGGGGAAAAAGCATTTTCAGGTTGATAAAAGTATGACAAAGAATTGACATAATAAAGACCAGTTTGTCCAAAGTGCTCAGCATCCACCACTAGAACCAGATTTTAAATGAGCTCAGCCTGCATCTAGGCACCTAAATGAAGTGTCCAGATGTTCATGAGTGTTCAGTACCGAACAGGGTTGTTGGGGTTTTTTTGTTTTTGTTTTTTTGTGAGCAATGGGAGCTTCTGGACAATGAGCTCTTTGGAAACCTAGGACCAAAAAACTATGTAAGGCTCTTATCTGTGTGAAGGGGATTTCATTAAATAAAAAGTGCTTTCTTGTGCTGGCTCATGTCAGCATTTGTTTTATTTTAAAGAGCTGCTTCATAGACAGTTTACCTCAGGATGCTTCCTGCAGTGACCAGAGTGCTAGATTTTCAATATTTTACAATGAGACACATTGTAATACAAAGGGGTACATTTTCAA
The DNA here is from genome assembly GCF_965140295.1 of Lepidochelys olivacea. Lineage (NCBI taxonomy): Eukaryota > Metazoa > Chordata > Testudines > Cheloniidae > Lepidochelys > Lepidochelys olivacea. The sequence continues at coordinate 162,910,164 of NC_140411.1, read as the reverse complement.
ACTATCTTCTTTTAGGTCAAACCCCAAAAGAGGTCACCAAAATGATCAAAAGGTACTTTTTCGTGGGACTCCCAAATACCATCAAAATCTGGTACATAGAAATAAGTTGAAATGAATCTTCTAAAAAAGGTTTTGAAGATGCTTGCCAGTAGAACATTGTGCCTCACAGCTATAATATCGGAAAAAGCCATTCAAGTTAAATTAATATACTTGGCCAGACAGCTATATTAAAATTCTTGTTGTTTTTTCTGTAATAATGGTAACCTGTGGTATGACTAGCCCTCTTCAAAAATCTGTATCGTTTTTGCCTCTCTCTTGCCTAGGGTGCATCATATGGTTTTGATTTCAATGAGCTGCATTGGGCTACCTCATTAAAATGAACACTTATGCAAAACAAAAGGCTGTGTATCATGACATAGTGTATGTAAGCCAGCTTTGAAGACTGCAACGTTTCAAACTGTGTTTCAAAAGGAAAATGCCCATCTACCCAGCTTCACTTGTATATAACATTTGTGGATGATGTCAGAAACATTCAGTGCTTCATTAGATCCTACAGCATTGGCAAGTGTTCAAAATAACACAGATTGCAAATGAGCTAGTTGAAAGGGGGCAGGAAAGTGGTAGGAGAGCATTTTTCTCTCACTCTCTCTCACTCACACTCACTCCCAACCCCCCCTCTCCCCCCCATGTAACAGGCTGTTTGGTTTCTATATCCCCAAGAAAATTTAGTATCTTTTGTCTGCACTGCTGGACAGCTCCACTTTTTCTACAATTGAACATAACACAAGGAAACCCCTTCCCCACACACAAAATTTTAAGGAGTCACCATGCCCCCCTACCCCTCAAAACTGAACATCTTTGGAATGGCCCCCTCTGCACTCTCATCCCAAACAGCATTGCCTTCTGCACCTTTGCCATGTAGGCTTCCCTTTTCACAGTGAAACACTGCTCATAGAGGTTTTTTTTTTGTTTTTTTTTTCATGAAACTACAAGGGTCCTGCTCCACGTGAATTGTAGCCCATGCAATGGTGTAGGGAAAGCAGCATATATCAAGAACTATAATTTTTGACTTAGAGAGAGCTGTTTCAGGATAGATCTCCTTATAGCGTCTGTAAGATGAGGCACTACAACTTTTTAAAGGCTTTTTACAGTGCTTTGTCTACAGCCATGCCACCTCTGGCTCGAACCCTATCAGATCTCATAAGACAAGCAGGGTGTGGCTTGGTAAACGCATTGATGGGAATTTTAAAAGGAATACACAGCATCTGTGAGAGGTGCACACTTTTTTTTTTCCTGAGTCAATTTGAACCAATGTGCCACCAAGGTACTGAGCGAACTGTTGTGGTGAATGTTGGGACTAAGGTTTTGAAAGATGCCTAAGGGATTTGGATGCCCAGTCCCCATTAAATTTTAATGAGAACTGGGCATCCAAATCTCTTTGGGCCAGAGTGAGATGCCCTTATCTTTATTATTATTTGTCTTGCGGTAGCACCAAGAATCCCCAGTCAGGGACTAGGACTCCATTGTGCTAGGTGCTGTACTAACACAGAACAAAAAAGACATCCTCCCTGCCCTAGAGAGCTCTGATTAATACCTTGTAGGCACAAATTGTTGAAATGTGTGACTTTTCTGTGTGTACATTTTTGGTGGTTTGTTTATAAACTGTAGCACAAAGGTTGATATTTTTCATCCAAAGCCCTCAAACTGTTTACAAGGCAAATTACATCATTGCTACTACAGGCTTAACAGTGTTTACATCAGCTGGATTTTGGAAGATCATCAAGATGTAATAGAATCTCAGTGGTTACCGCAGTTGTTTAATGTGTTCCTGATGTTGATGCAATTTCATTATGTGTCAAAATACTTAGATTTACGCAGGCAATGATACAAATATTTGCATATTTTAAAGAACGTTAATTGTTGGATATTTCTAACACACAGTCATTTTTGATCACTTTGAAATGAAGTTCATGACTCTGCAAGCAAATTAAGGAATTACTACCGGACAAAACTCAGTAGGACTTTTGTCAATTCCTTTAAAGCATGCTACTATTGGAGACACCAATGGTAAATCAATAATAGTAAGAATTACCTACGAAGACTGTGTGTTAGGCCCTTCATTAGAAAGAACTATTGCTGAGCAACATGCCCCAGTAATTTTAAAATCAAACACATTTTTATTTTAAGTCACTGCCATAAGAGTATAAATAGCTTGGTGAAGTGGTTCTCAATCAGGGGTACTCGTGCCCCAAGGGGTACACAGATGTCTTTCAGATTCCACAATCGTCTAGATTACTATTTCTCAACCTGGGCATCGTGACCCGCAGGGGGTCATGGGACAGGATAGGAGGGTCACAAGTGCAGGGCTGGCTTTAGGCGGTGGTAAGCAGGGCAACTGCCTGGGGCCCCATGCCAGAAATATAAGTTACATGCTTCAGTCCCAGGAGGCAGGACTCACACTTCAGACTCCTGAAAGAGATACAGTAATCTGGAAAGGTTGAGAACCACTGGCTTAATGCATTTGGAATCTGGGGGTGCAAAGAAGGAGTGTTTCAAAGTCTAGCCCAGTGTATGTCCTCCTACCCTCACAGATGCCTTCATTCTTGGAAGTTCTGTCCCAAAAGAGGATTAATTCTGAAAATGGCAGGGAATTGAGCAATGCCACTTTTGTTTCTGGATGAAGTGTTTATAGAATTTCAATCACCTATTCAAGAAACAAAAACAATACCATGTGATTATGGGGACCAGTCATATAGCTTGAATACTGAATTGTAATTATTATAATGAATAGTTATGAGCAATCCATAGACAGAAATTTGCTCACACAAAATTTTGAACAATTTCAGAGAGCAAATATATAGAAAATTGCTGTATGTCCACAGACAATTCACAAACAAGGGAAAAAAAATAAAAGTACTGAATACAATGTTGTCTCAAAGTGTTTGCCCAGAGCTAGCCTAAGCCCTCTCTCACCTGTTTCACTTGTTATCCTCTGGTTTATTTTAAAGAAACATATTTTAAAGAATTATCTCTATCACTATCTCTTAATTTTAATTTAACAATCCTTATTAAGGCAGATTTTCAGTGTTCTTCTTACACTTAGAAGAGCACGCTTAGTCTTTCTTTTCAAATTCAGCAATCTGAGTGCAAAAAATACAAACTATATCTTTAAAAACAACTGAACATTTTTAATGATAGGTCTTGTTAAAACACAATGAAAGCAATTTAAGTAATGCAATTCACCATCTGTAAAGCAATAGTCATTTAGGGTGAAATCCTGGCCCCACTGAAGTCAGTGGGCATTTGTACAAATAGCTAGGGTGAAATCCTGGCTCCAGTGAAGCCAATGGCAAAATTCCCACTCACTTCAATGGGGCCAGGATTTCATCCTAACTATTTATACAAATGCTATTCCTTAACTAGGGTGACCACATTTCCCAAAGAGAAAATGGGACATCCCCAGCTGCTTGCCCAAGGCCCCTCCCCCATTCTGTTGCTGGCTGGAACCCCTCTCACAGCAAGGTTGTTGCCCGGTCGCTGCAGGGCCCCCTCAGGAGGCTGTTGCCCAGTTGCTAGAATCCTGGGATGGTGTAGGGGAGGAAGATACTGGAACCCTGCTCCCCCTCCAGCCCTGCCTCCCCCCTGTGGGAGGCTGGCATCTCCGCTCATCCCTTCCACACTGCAATGCACTTTTTTGACAAAAGTGGGCATTTGTCCCGTTTGCTTTTGCCAACTGATCAAGTCAGCAAGAGCAAACAGGACAAATGCCTCCTTTTGGGAAAAAAGTCAGGACGGCTAGGACAGGGCTTAAAAAAGGGACTGTCCTGGCCAAAACGGGACATATGGTCACCTTATCCTTAACTAGTAAGGAAGGACTTCAAATTATAATTTTGGGAGGAGGTTTTCAAAAGTGCCTAAGAGAGTAAGGCAGCAATTGATCCAGTGGGGTTGATTTATCGTGTCTAGTATAGACACGATAAATCGACCATTGAGCACTCTTCCGTTGGCTCCGATACTCCATCAGAACAAGGAGCACAAGCAGAGTCGACAGGAAGGCGTCAGCTGTCAACTTACTGCAGTGAAGACACCACAGTAACTAGATCTACGTACATAGACTTCAGCAACGCTATTCACGTAGCTGAAGTTGCGTATCTTAGATCAACCCCACGAAGTAGTGTAGCCAAGCCCTTAGGACCACAAGCCCCATGGTGCTTGACTCCCTTAGGGAGCATGGAAAATCCCATCCCTCAAGACTAAGTTAGGATCCTAAATCCTAACGTAGGCACATAAATATAAGTGGCCTGGCCTGATTTTCGAAGAGTACCCAAATATCCTAATGAAGGCAATGGGAGCTTTGAAAATCAGAACACTTATATTTATATTAATTAGGAGCCAAATTTAGGCACAACATTTTGGCCATAAACTATAGTACATTGTGGGAAGAGGAGAATGCCTTACACCATGAAAAATGAGCATATCCCTTTCCTCTTTTCTCTTCCTCACTTAACACAGGCAAAAACAACAATGTAAAGCCAGATCCTGCAATTAGATTCACACAGGCCCAGGAGTATACTCATCTGGATCCGAGTGCAGAGCTCAGTCTTTAGGGCTCATTGCTGCAAGAGGCTGGTTGTGGTGTTGAGGAATCACTGAGTGCTTAGGTGCTTGCAAGACATCTGCTTTACTCAATGTTTGGTTCTAACCAGCTGAGCCTAACAACAAGAGCTGCAGGGTGCCCCACCCAAACTCCATTTGGGAAGCTCAGCCCTTAAAGGCACAGAGCCCTCAATACCACATTACTTACTTCTGCTAGATGCTTAGTGCCATGAACACCCATTGCAATCAGTGACAGTGGAGGACACTCAACAATGTACGAGAATGTTCTGCATCTTGCAGAGTCAATCTCTTAATCACTTAGACCTTGATCTTGCAACATACTCCATGCTGCATTCATACCAAGCGGCCTCTGTGTAGGCATAGAGCTCTGTTTGGGCTAAGTTCATTGCAGGTTCAGGGCCTTAGTCAATCAACTTGCTGGATTACTTCCGAAAAGCATTGGCACACCCACCAACTATCAAAAAGCATAATTACATAATCCAATTCACTTGCGAACAGGCAAGAGGCATTAATGTAGGTCTCATGTGACTATCTTTTTACTATGAGATGTTAATCAATTTTATTAATCATTTATTTTTTTAAAATCATAATTATTTCCTCCTCTGGGTTTCCTAGTGCATTCTGTCTATGTTGTGTCTATCCCATCACAGGACAGAACTCTGCAGGGCAGGGAACTCTGTATTTTGTGAAAGTGACATCCCCGCCACTCTGGGGTCACTATGGTCCTGGTGGAGCTTCCTCATCCCCCCACCATGTGGCTTGGGGGAAAACTGCAGAGAGCTGCCGGCCAGAGACTGGTAGGACCAGAAGTAGCCTAAGTCGGGACCTCCCGATTGCTGGACATTCCAGTCAAATGGAAGACGTTCCATTTATAGAAAGTTCTTTGCCTTTCTCTGGCCTGTGCTGATTGGCTCTTTGCACCAACCCTTCCTACCTCCTCACAGTGTCCTCTTTCCAGTTAGCCAATCTCTTCTGAAGTCAACACACCAATAAATAAATAAATAAATCATGCAACTAAACGTGATATTTGCCACCATCACACTGCTTACTCTGCCTGTTTGTTCTATCCCTTCCCCCACCATGATTGTCTTGTCTATTTAGACAATACTTTCTCATTTTTCCTTGTACTCCCCTATCCATCTGTCTGTACCCATCTGTTATCTCTTGTCTTAGACTTATATTGTAAGCTCTTTGGGGCAGGGACTGTCGATTTTTCCGGGTTTGTACAGTGCCTAACACAATGGGGTCCTAGTCCATACCTAAGGCTACTAACCACTACAATAGAAATAATAAATTATAAAAGTGTGTGTATTATGCAGCACTGAACACATTATCAGATCTTAATAATAATAATAATTTTATGTTCAGCATCTCCTAAAGAATTCATCATCTTTGATTAGCTTCTTTAAACAATGAGCTACTCAGTTCTCATATTTCTAGAAATATTTCTTATAAAGTTTTATTTTGTTTATAAATGTAACTATATAGGAATATGAGATCAACCTTTAAATATTTCCACATAGATAAAACCAAAAACAATGAAATCTGCACAATACTTCAATGCCCAACCTTCAGTCACCACTTGAAGATGAAGATCTTTACTATTGGCCCCTAGAATGAAACTGACATATAATTATTAGGGCTGTCGATTAACTCAAAAAAATTAATTGTGATTAAAAAAATTAATCACGATTAATCACACTGTTAAACAACAGAATACCAACTGAAATTTATTAAATATTTTGGATGTTTTTCTACATTTTCAAATATATTTATTTCAATTACAACATAGAATACAAAGTGTACAGTGCTCACTTTATATTACTTTTTATTACAAATATTTGCACTGTAAAAATGATAAAAGAAACAGTATTTTTCAATTCACCTCATATAAGTACTGTAATGCAATCTTTTTATCATGAAAGTGCAACTTACAGATGTAGGTTTTTTTGTTAAATAACTGCACTCAAAAACAAAAACAATGTAAAACTTTAGAGCCTACAAGTCCACTCAGTCCTACTTCTTGTTCAGCCAATCACAAGAGAAATACGTTTGTTTCCATTTACGGGAGATAATGCTGCCCACGTCTTAATTACAATGTCATCTGATAATGAGAATAGGCATTCTCATGGATCACAGAAAACCCCTTGGGAACTGCCAACTGATGTGCTGAGACTTTCCCTGAGCCTGTTTCCCCTGGCAGTTTGGGACTTCAGTCCCCTGCCTGGTTTGAGCCAGACACACTCGCTTGCTGCAAACCCAGACCCAGGTCTGAACCACATCCCATAAAAGCTGAAGGCTTAACTGAAAATGGCTTAACAAGTGTTCTTGTCTTCAACACTCAGATGCCCAACTCCCAATGGGGTCCAAACCCCAAATAAATCCATTTTACCCTGTATAAAGCTTATACAGGGTAAACTCATAAATTGTTCACCCTCTATAACGCTGAGAGAGAGAGATGCAAAGCTGTTCTCCCCCCAGGTATTAATACATACTCTGGGTTAATTAATAAGTGATTTTATTAAATACAAAAAGTAGGATTTAAGTGGTTCCAAGTAATAACAGACAGAACAAAGTGAATTACCAAGCAAAATAAAATAAAACACGCAAGTCTAAACCTAATACAGTAAGAAGCTGAATACAGATACAATCTCACCCTCAGAAATGTTCCAGTAAGTCTCTTTTACAGACTAGCCTCCTTCTAGTCTGGGTCCAGCAATCACTCACATCCCCATGGTTACTGTCCTTTGTTCCAGTTTCTTTTAGGTATCCTTTGGGGGTGGAGAGGCTATCTCTTGAGGCAGCTGAAGACAAAATGGAGGGGTCTCCCAGGGGTTTAAATAGACTTTCTCTTGTGGGTGGACACCCCTCCCTTCCCCCTGTGTAGAATCCCAGCTACAAGATGGAATTTTGGAGTCACATGGGCAAGTCACATGTCCATGCATGACTCAGAACTAACAGGTAGCAGCCATTGTTCACATGCTACCTTGAACGTCCTCAGGTAGACTTCTTATGTGGATTGGAGCCTTTCAAGATCCGTTGTCCGTTAAGTGTTTCTTGACTGGGCACTTAACTTGGAAATTCCTTTCTAAAGAAGCTGCCCAAATGCCTTACTAAGGCTACTTAAAATCAAACAAATACATAGCCAATATTCATAACTTTGAATACAAAAATGATACATGCATACAAATAGGATGAATATATTCAATAGATCATAACCTTTGCAGAGATATGTTACATGGCATATGTAGCATAAAACATATTCCAGTTATGTCATATTTACATTCATAAGCATATTTCCATAAAGCATTATGGGGTGCAATGTCACAGATACCAATGTGAAATTTCTAAAGATAGCTACAGCACTCGACCCAAGATTTAAGAATCTGAAGTGCCTTCCAAAATCCGAGAGGAACGAGGTGTGGAGCATGCTTTCAGAAGTCTTAAAAGAGCAACACTGATGCAGAAACTACAGAACCCAAACCACCAAAAAAGAAAATCAACCTTCTGCTGGTGGTATCTGAATTATGATGATGAAAATGAACATGCGTCGGTCCGCACTGCTTTGGATTATTGTCAAGCAGAATGCGTCATCAGCATGGACTCATATCCCATGGAATGGTGGCTGAAGCATGAAGGGACATATGAATCTTTAGTGAATCTGGCATGTAAATATCTTGCGACATTAGCTACAACAGTGCCATGGAAACGCCTGTTCTCACTTTCAGGTGCCATTGTAAACAAGAAGTAGGCAGCACTATCGTCTGCAAATGTAAACAAACTTGTTTGTCTAAGCAATTGGCTGAACAAGAAGTAGGTCTGATTGGACTTGTAGGCGCTAAAGTTTTACATTGTTTTATTTTTTAATGCTTTTTTTGGTTTAGAATTCTACATTTGTAAGTTCAACTTTCATGATAAAGAGATTGCACTACAGTATTTGTACTAGGAGAATTGAAAAATACTATTTTTATTGTGTACAGTGCAAATATTTGTAATAAAAAATAAAGTGAGCCCTGTACACTTTGTATTCCATGTTGTAACTAAAATTAATATATTTGAAAATGTAGAAAACATCCAAAATATTTAAATAAATGATATTCTATTATTGTTTAATAGCGCGATTAATCATGCGATTAATCACAATTAATTCTTTTAATTGTGCTATTAATCACTATTAATCTTTTTAAATCCCTTGACAGTCCTATTAATTATTGACTCGATCATCACTTTGCAATCTCTACACATACTAAACAGACAGTTTCTTGTGTTCATTTCAGTGCGGTATTTCACAAAACAATCCTACGAGAACTTTGCCGATGGACAGAGGTCTCTATATCAACCGAGTGCGTAATGGGTTTACACCTATACACGTGACACAGATCCTTAACGTCAATATTCAAGTAGATTTTTTTCTTTTTTGCAAACTATTTGCCTGTCATAAATGAAATAATGTCTTAAGTTCTACCACATGTAGAGTGAGACAGATAGAGGAAATTCTACCGCCATCCAAGTCAGTCACACTTTTGGCTCTAGAACAATTTTCCTGAGTCTATAAAGCCAAAAACTCAAATACTAGCAGTCCTACTGCTATAGGCAGGAATTCCAAGATTGAATTCTCATTAAAATAAAGTAATTCTAACTCACTCAAAACACACACACACACACACACAGAGTAGATTGTAAAACTTACACTAACTGTAAAGCATACAATAGGTGAGCATACATACTATATGAACATCAGTCAGGAGAGAAACAAAGAGTGATTCGTTCATCAAGATCACTAGCAATATACAATAAAGCATCTGAAATCATGAACTCAGACTCCAGTTTCTTGTGGTGGGCCGGGGATGGGGGTGGGGTGGGGAGAAACGCTTATATGCACATGTCCTATTCAACACAACTCCACTCACTGTGTGATGGTCCTCATTTTTGAAGTCTCTCGCAATAAAAGCCTTCAGAAGAGCACAACTAGATCCAGTGGAAAGTTCCTGGATTATAGGAACTCAGAGACTAAAAATATGTTTTGGAGAGCTTTCTGTCGTGTTATTTATTTTACTAGATCATAAGACTTTGCATACTTTTTAGAATAAAAACATCATTGCTGAAAGGGAATTGTTGATTCATTTCCTCAGAATACAATTTCCCAGCATAGAGCACAAAGTTCGTAGCATCTATGCAAATCATTCAAATCATGCAATCTTTACTCAGATCCCATTTATTTTAATGGGAGTTTTGATGAAGTGAGGAGTGAGTTAGAACAGCAGAACTGACCAGTATTTGCAGACATTTGAATGAATAACAAACAAAAACAAAATAGCCCTCTGGCAAACCAACAATCCAACACTATCTAGGATGCCTAAACTACAAAATCACAAATTTCTTTCATATCTTAAAACAGAGACAAAGCCAAAAACTACCAAAGTATATGTCACGGCAGTTTTTGAAATCTATCCATAGAACTTATACAATCTTTAATGCATTTATCCTCACAACACTCAGGCAAGTTAGGGAGCATTGATATCCCCATTTTACAGATGGAACTGAGGCACAGAGAGACTAAGTGACTTGCCCAAGGACACACAGGAGTCAGTGACAGAGCAACAAACTGAATCCATGTCTCCCAACTCCCACACTAGTGCCCTAGCCACTGGACCATCCATCTAGTCTTCTCATTATCAAACATCTTTTACTTAAAATCAACATAAAGAGGTTACCCTAGTTATGCCCCCTTCCTAGCCTCTGCTGTCTACCTTCTGGGCTGGGCTGCCCTTCTATGTGTCCACTTGGTGAAAGCAAGGATATGTCTGCTTTGTTTTCTGTCATCCTAAAACAAGCCAGTGTGGACTCTGAATGTGGCCCATTTTTTGTAAAGTGCTATAAAAGTGCGAAGCATATTAAGGTCAGACAGTAGCAGAGGTGAGAATAGGAGTCAGGACGTCCTGAGCTGTGTGCTCATTCCTCGATGTTGCAGCCCTCTTCTTCTGGCAGCTGCTGCATAATTCACAAGTGTGAATTTGAATGGAAGTGGCTTCTGAAGTTCTTGAAAACCTTTATATAGTGAAAAAAACACTTAGGGGCAGCTTGTCAGCTGGTGTACATCAGTGTAACACCACAGAAGTCAATGACACTAAATGCCGGTTTACACCAGTTGAGGATCTGGCCCTTAATGGGAAATGTCATCAAAAATGTTGAAATTCTGTATAATTGTTCCAATTTAGCAGAAGTTTTGCAGCTTAAATTATTGTTGAACACTTGCCATGTTAGACCCCAGAACTGGCTCCATTTCCGTGATGAGTGAAGTGATTCCTATAAAAATAGTTTGTAAAGCAAGTTGGGATTCCTTCAGGATAAAAACTACACTATAAATGTAAGTTATTCACCATATATTGCAAATAGCCAAGAATGCTTTGCCTCCTTGTCCACAAAAATTTCACATCTGTAGGAGGCATATGAATACTAGTTAGCAATGATACCATCAGTATAAATAATGAGGTTGTGAATTTGAACCGCCTTTAAGAGAAACTTGGTTCTTTCTTTTTTTCGAAGAACTGATTCACATGTATTTACTTAACAGGCTCAGCCAAGCACTGACACAGCACTAAAGCAGAATATTCCAGACTCTTAAAACTACAGGATGGTTATATATGCTTTCTAAAATTGCTTGTAAACCTATAAGTACTAGTGAAATGAAAATTACTATATAAAATAGAGTTCTGTAACTTTAAAAAGTATCATGTCCCACGAGACCAAAAGCTACATTTTTCACATTCCCCAGGAATCATGAAAACACAGCTGCCATCTTGAATTTTGTAAATCTAAAGAGCTAATTCCTGTGAATTTGAAAGCATTATTGTGTATTAGAACCACAGATTTTATTGTTCAACACACATTTTAAAGCTGTAAAACTTGATTACTCAGATGGACCTAATCCAAGATAAATACATTATATGTAAATACATTTGGTGAGCTTTTTCACCATCTATTTTTTTTTTGTTATGGCTGAGGGTAATAAGTGTCTATTCCTTTTCAATATAGAAGCCCCTTAAAGAGTGACTCTCTCTCTCTCCACTAGAGAAGCAGTCAGCCTACATGTATGCAAGTCATTTAGAGTCAGGTTCAGGAAACAAGTATTTGCAAAGAACAAAGGGAGACTGAGCTAGAGAGGGCTTCATAACTAAAGACCTTACCTAAGGGACATCATGAACAGATAGAACTAATCAGAGATAAGGTTTCTCACTGTAGAAAGTGAAAATCTTTACTATAAAGCAAGAAACAGCTGCATCTTAGAAGGATGGTGTCACTGAGTGGACAGTTATAGCCATATAGCCTCACTGATTCAAACCAAATTAAATAACATGAATGATTTGATTCAAATCACTTAGTTTGAACAGATGTAATCGAGAGCAGAATTTGGCATGGTCTGCATAAACTAATAGTAATAGAGACTGAAAGAAAAGTGTGGTATCGGTATCATGTGGGTTTCTTAAGGAAAGATATGATATTGGAGCACAGGTTAGCTTGGGAGACTGGAAATGGGACACAGCCTTCCACAACGTTATTTTAAATCCAGCTCAGTGCAGTGTTGATCAAAAGCTGTTACCAGCAGATGGCTGGATATTCACTGGCTTATACAACATGCATGTGACAGTCTTGGATCAGTTAAAACACCACTATACATTTAAAAAACACCACTATACAAGTATGATTCCCTGTAGTCATAGCTAGTTCCATACCCATCCCACTCAACAAACCCATTAACAACCAGATAAACATAGAACAGACAATGATAGTGGCATCAAAAGCAAGTATGGCATTATTATTGTTATTTATTATTGTTATTTATTTATTATTGTGTAACTGCAGTGTGTGGGTGAGTGTAGTTTTTTGAGATGGGGAGACCGGATGGCCCCGAGTACTTGTAGTCCAGCTTCATGGATGGACAGGTGGATCACAGGTTTTGGGTGGACAGCCAAACCTTATCCCCTACCTTGAGGTTGGGGGTTGGCTGACTGTGTCAGTTGGCATGGCACTTGTATGCTGTTTTCACCTCTTCTAACTGGTTCCTGAGTTCTTGATGTACTTGGAAGATGTGCGCAGCAATCTCAGCAATGGTGGGTATTGGCAAGTCAAGGGGGATTTGGGGGTGATACAGATGGTAGAACCCATACTTTATGAAGAAAGGGGTCTGCTGCATCGCAGCATGTGTGAAATTGTAGGCAAATTCTCCATGGAGAATGAGTGCCAACCAATTGTCTTGGTGGTAATTTAGGAAGCAGCATAGGTACTCCTCCGGACCTGATTGACGTTGTCTGCCTGACTGTTGGCACTTGGGTGATAAGCGGTTGAAGTACAAGGTTAGAAGCCCAGGAGCCATTCCCACAAAAAGCAGGAAATGAACTTGACACCCCAGTCAGACTTTACATTTTTTATTAATGTTAATGTTAAAATTATGTAATACACAGGTTAAGGAAAGAGTGTCTGTTCATCTGGGTATAATACTTAAATTATCCAAAAATACAAAGTTGTGGTTTAAAAGTCATAAAATACATATAGTACATAATCTGCAATATCCCAAATTAAGGAGAATAAATTCAGCAATATAGTTGAAGTATTGGCATCCAAATATTCGGGTACATCACTCATAAAAGGTTATACTAAGAGTAGCTTGTGGAAAGCAAATATAGCACTGAGTGTAGATGGTCCCTCAGTAATTAAGAATTTAGGATAGGCTGTCCCTCAATAAATATAATCAATCAGAGAAGTATTTCAGTTACTTTCCCAACTTCACTTCTCAACAGCATTCCAGCTCCTCTCTCCTGGTATTGCTGATGTCCAGTGATGTATTCTAAATTAATGTCCCTCGACCACCTGATGGCATCCAATACCATGAGTTGCCATATCAGCTGAGCATAGAGCTGACCGATTCGGCATTTCCGCAGCACTCGCTCGTTACTGGGGTCCCATTCACCAGAGCTCCGATGACTAGCGTATGTGTTTGAACCTCGTAACCCCTAGCTCTCAAGGCATCAGTCAGAGATGCGTATTTCTCCACCTTTCGAGCTCAGGCACAACCCAGGAAGGCAAAAGATGTTGTCTTTGAACAGACAGGCTGTGTTCTGGGCAGTGGAGAAGCCACAACATAGTATAAACTGTGCTATCTTCATCAGGTGATTGACTACTGTTAGAATTGTGGTGTACTCTTGGGCTGGTAGCTCCATGAGGAAATCCATTGACATGATGGCCCAAGACCAAGATGGAGTGGAAAAGGGCTGAAGACGACAGTGGTTTCACACAGCAGGTTTTACAGAGGTCACAAGAGCAGAGGTCACAGGAGCAGACATAAGTTGCTTGTGAAGCACAGAGGGCCAGCCACCAGAAACTCCTTGCCACCAGGACTTGGGTCTTGAATCGACCAAAGTGACCTGCCAGAGGAGTATTGCAATAGATTTGCAGGACTTGCAGTCTGGGTCAGCCAGGCTTTTGTAATCAGTGAGGACTTGGATTGGGAACTTGGCACCTTCCAGGAGAAGCCACCATTCCTCAAAGGCTTCTTTGATGGCTCATACATCTTTATCAAGGATGTCATAGTTTTGCTCCACTGGGGTGAGTTTGCATGAGTAAAAAGCACCAGGATGAAGCTGACCATTGGAGAGATTTGCTCCCAGTGCAAAGTCTGAGACATCTGCTTCTACCATAAATGGCTGGCCTGGGTCAGGACAAATGATGAATTTCTGCTTTCGGAGTTAAAAAGACATTTGTGCCTCTGGGGGCCAAGAAAAATGGGCTCTCTTCTGCAGGATGGCTGTGATTGGGGCAACCATTTCTGAGAAACCCTTGATGAACCATCGGTAGAAATTGGCAAAACCCAAAAAGCATTGCACTCTTTGGGTGTCGCCCAGCCAATGATGGCTGTCACTTTGTGTGGGTCCATAGCCAGCCTTTCAGGATAGATGATGTGTCCAAGAAGCTCCTGGTAAAACTGGCATTTCTCTGGCTTAGCATACAGGCGGTGTTGGCGAAGCCTTTCCAAGACACTCCATACATGCTGGCTTTGCTGTGCTTGGTTGTTTGAAAAAATAATGTCATTGAGATACACAATAATGAACTGATCTAATATGTCCTAGAAAATGTCATTGGTAAAGTTCTGGAATGTCAGGTGCATTACATAGATGAAACAGCATGACCAGGTATTCAAAGGGTCCATACCGGGTATAGAAGACAGTTTTACATTCATCTCCTTCCCGCCACGATACCAGGTTATAGGCCCCACAAAGGTCTAACTTTGTAAAAATTCAGGCAGAGTATAATCGGTCTTAGAGTTCATGAATGAGGGGAAACAGGTAACAGTTTCAATCTGTCATCTTATTGAGGGCCCAGTAGTCAATACAGGGCCTCAGGGAACCATCCTTCTTTTTAACAAAGATGATCACGGCCCCTGCTGGAGAGGTGGACAGTTGGATAAGCCTCTTCTGCAGACTAAGGTGAAAGGCCTGGAGCTCTGGTTTGGAAAGGGCATATATACAGCAGAAGGGAATTTCGGCGCCTGTCTGAAGGTTGATTGGGCAGTCATATTTGTGGTGTGAGGGCAGTATATCCTCATTTCCCTTGTCAAATGCATCTGCAAGGTCATGGTACTTGTGAAGTATTTTAGTGGTGGCAGGCAGAACGGACAGAGGCATGTCCAACTTATGTGAGCCTGTTCCCTCACAGCAGGGATTCCTTGAACTATCACAGGATCTACAGTGGACACTGGTTCTTTCTTTGGCCTTGGGAAACAGAATCGTTGACAGTATAGGGAGAAAAACTGTATTGTTCCTTTTCATCAATGGATACTGGGGTCATGGGCAATGACCCAGGGCCTTCCCAGGATGACCTATAACAGGGTTAAAAAAGAACTAGATAAATTCATGGAGAATAGGTCCATCAATGGCTATTAGACAGGATGGGCAGGGATGGTGTCCCTAGCCTCTGTTTGCCAGAAGCTGGGAATGGGTGACAGGGGATGGATCACTTGATGATTACCTGTTCTATTCATTCCTTCTGGGGCACCTGGAATTGGCCACTGTCAGAAGACAGGATGCTCTGCTAGATGGACCTTTGCTCTGACCCACTATGGCTGTTCTTATGGTCTCATGATCAGAGAGTGTGGGGCCTGAATCAACCCAAACTCAAGAGTCTTCCAGTGCCTTTGAAGGGTAATAATCCCATAAGGGGGTAGTCTGGTTGGGTACTAGCCCTAAGACCAGTAGCAACCCATCAATGGTTTTCATCAGATCTAGGGGATTTTTACGCACAGAAGGGATCTTGTGGGCCTTAGCCTTCCATAAAATTACCCGAGACTCCTAAGTGCACAAGAGCCTCTTGCCTTTGCATTGAGCTGCTCAAACTGGAGCTGACCAGTCCATGGGCAGTCAGGCCTAGTAGTGGAAGCAAGAGTTCACCTACTGGCAGTAGTGCAAGTGCGGTGGTACGGTACGCTGTACTAGTAAGGTATTTATAGCTGGTACTGTGTATCGGAAAGACAGAGGAGGAGCCTGCCCCAAGCCCCAGCCCTTCCATGGAGCTGCATCGCCTCCATCTGTACAGCAGCCCTGTCAGAGGACAGGGCTGGGAGAGCGGTGCTGGGGGTGGTGCCGCTGCACTAGAGGAGCTGCCGGCGTTCTGCTCCTTTCCCCACTGTGGTTCCCAGCGGAGAAAGGAGCAGAATGCCGGCAGCTCCTCCGGTGACTGTACCGCCCCCAGCCATAGGCACCGACTCCGTGGGTGCTCCAGGGCTGGAGCATCTGTGGGTAAAAATTGGTGGGTGCTCTGCACCCACTGGCAGCCAAGCTCCCTGCCCCGCCACCCCAGCTCACCTCTGCCTCCGTGCCACCTCCTCCCCTGAGCATGCCGCGTCCCCCCTTCTCCTCCCAGCGCTTGCCATTGTGAAAGAGCTGTTTCGTGGGGTAACAAGCTCTGGGAGGGAGGAGCAGGAATGTGGCGTGCTCCGGGGAGGTGGTGGGAAGAGGCAGGGCTGGGGTGGAGACTTTGGGGAAAGGGGTTGGAATGGGGTCGGGGCAGGGGTGGAGTCAGGGCAGGGCTGCAGGTCAAGCACCCACTGGCGCCAGGAGAAGTTGGCGCCGATGCCCCCATCCTTTTCCTCTGGCAGGGCTGCTTTACAGACGGAGGAGACGGAGCTCCATCGAAGGGTAGTGGGCAGGGCTGGACCACAGGGCTCTGACAGGAACCGCAGCGGGGAAAGGAGCAGAATGTGGGGCCGCCGGGCAGCCCCACGCGAGCAGCTCCTCCAGCACAGCTGTACTGCCCCCAGCCCTTCCACGCAGCTGCATCTCCTGAGTCCTCCTGCCTGAGGTCTGTACAGCAGAAGTCTCCGGCGCAGCAGAAGGACATGTAGATCATGGAGAGAGCGAGAGGGCCCTGGGCTGGGGACGGAGAGGAGTCACATGGGGAGGTCACATGCCCCCCCTTTGTGTCCCTCCTATGAGTACAGCAAGAAATGATTTCTACTCATACCACTGTCTACTGGTTAGAGCTGGGTTCGGGGTCGGCAGAGGCCAGGAAACAAGCTGAGGGTCAGTACCAGAGAGAGAGAGAGAGAAGCCAAATGCCAGAGCTAGGGGTTAAATCGGAGTCATAGGCCAGAGACAGAGCCAGGGATCAGTACCACAGACACAGAAGCTGAATGTCAGAGTCATAAGCCAAAGGCACAGATGGGGATTGAAGCCAGAAATCTGAAGCCACAGGAGAGCAGGAGCAGGGACTGAAACAAGGGCTGGAAAAAAGCAGGAGCAGAGAATGGGAGCAGGCTGAAGTAGAGACTGGAACAAGGGTAAGCAGAGCTGTGGGCATGCAATACGTTGAGCAGCCACTGATCGTGACCACTCTGTCAGTTCCAAGGCAGTGTAGTTGGATCCGTTGATTGCCTAGCAGCACAGCCAGTCAGGGAGCAGGCCAGCAGCTGGCCCTAGCTGGTCTGGTCCTTGACAGCATCCTACTTACCTCTACCGGTCATATGTTTCTATGAAAACTCTCAGAATGCTCAGCAAGATATCTACATCTGGAATTTTGGTTCTCATTGAAATCACAAGACTTCTCACGACTCCTGTTTAACAGACAACCTAACTGAAAAAAATTATACATGGACAATCTATATAACATTTTGTTTGCTTATTGCAGCCATAGTTCTTTTTGTGTATTTTCAGATGGCCTTTCCACAGTAAATTGTAACCAACATTGATATAAAGTAGCTCTGCATCCCTCTGTCTAAAATTTAACCAAAATATGCTCTATGCAAGTTTTCCTGTACCTGGGGGGGGGGGGTCTCACTTTCTCTGATAACAGGAAGTACAGCAGCCTCTTCTTATCAAGGACGTGTGAACATGAGGATAGCAACATTTGAATGTCAGAATCAATTTATGTAAATATTGCATTCCCAGGGCCTCATAGAAGATTTACAGTCAAGACGAGCAACCACACGATTTAACTCTTTGAAGTAATGTTGATTCACAGATGCTCTCCCTTGCTGTTGGGATTCCCATTTCACACCAACAGCGCATGACTTTTGCTGTTACTGGTACCTTCTGAAGTCAGGACCCTGCAAAGAGCTCCAAGCAGGTGGGGTCTGTCCCCCACCCCATGAATCCCACTGAAATCAAGGAGGCTCTGCACCCCAGTGCCAACGTTCCCTCTACTTTTTGACAGGCCGTGCGCGCAAAACATTTCTTCTGTGCAAATTTTTGTGCTTCTGTGCAAATTTTGTGCGCACGGTGTTTTGCCATGTGCATGGGGTTTAGGATCTGCGTGCGCCTATGCCCATGTGAAGCTCACTGTGGGAGCAGAGCCACAGAGACCAAGCACAACAGAGAGAAAGCCACGGGGTGTGGTCTCTCCTCCCTCCCCCCCAATTGATGGGGAGAGAACCATGACCACCCCCTGATGGGCAGAACTGGGACACCTGCAGCCATTCCGCCAGAAGCAGAGGGACAGGACAGGAACCAGAACTATAAAAGGCAGGCCCTCCAGTTCAGTTGGGGAAAGGAGCAGGACCTCTCTCCCCCAACCCCCTGGCCTGCTGCTGGAGCCCGGACCTGACAGAGGCCGCTATACTGCCAGAGACCTAGAGGAGCTGCTGGAGCTGCCAGACACCAGGGACACCAAGGAGCTGTTGCGGCTGCCACTAGCTGTCTAACCCAGTAAGGCGAACGATGATCCCAGAATCCAGGTACCCCCAGACTGGGAGCATAGGAAGGAGCCCAGGGAAGCCAAATAGGGTTCGGTTGTGTTACCGACTGCCAGCCAGTGCGTTGTGGCCGGATTACTCCGCCACTATTAGGGCCCTGGGCTGGGATGCAGTGGAGTGGGTGGGCCTATGTCCCACTGCCACCACACCATCAGGGGTGGCAACCTCCCCACCTTTAGGGCTAGTCTACACTGCCACGGCAGCGCTTTAACATGCCTTGTGTGGTTGCAGCGCAGCGCGCTAAAAAAACCACCTCAACGAGGGGCATAGCTCCCAGCGCTGGGGCACTGTCTACACTGGCGCTTTACAGAGCTGCAACCTGTTGCGCTCAGGGGGGAGTTTTTTCACGCCCCGAGCGAGAAAGTTGCAGCACTGTTAATTGCCAGTGTAGACAAGCCTTCAGGCCAGGAGGACTGCATTGGTTTGACGCCCACCCAAGCTAGGACGCCAGATGGTTTCGCTGACTCTCCCATCAGAGAGCTAATCTCTCCTAGGCTGCTTAGGGTTGCTCGGCCTAACGGTAGGCCAGAGCCCTTACCTGATTGCTGCCCCGCCCTAACTGAGGGCCTTGGGTAGATAGATAGACAGCAGGCCAGAGCCCTTTAGCTGATTATGGCCCCATCCTGACTGAAGATGCTGGGCCTAGAGACATGCCACTACCCTGCCCAACTGCAGGCCAGACCCCTTAACTGTGTGCTGCCTTGCTCTGGCAGTGTCGGAGCTACCATACCCAATTGCTGCTGGCCTGGACTGATGGCCAAGGCCTGTTAACTGTTGGCTAATGTCCCCCCTGAACAGAGCGGCTCTAGGAGTATTACAGCAAGGGGGCGTGGTCTCCCCCCTTGATTGACGGGGAGAGAACCATGACCACCCTACACTTCTATAAACATTATTTGTGTGTATGTAACACATATTATACTTAGTAACTCAAAGCCCTTGCTTTCAAATTACAAATATATTACAAACGCCATCAGTAATTTAGATTTCCATCTAATGGGGGGAGGAGAAGTAAATTTTATTTATTTATTTAAGCTTAATTTATGTTGATTTATTTTGATTGTCACTTCAAATATATTTCTGGATTTACAACGGACATATTTGAGTGAAAACAGAGGTCATGTTGGGTTAGGAATCGGTGGAGGGGGACCAGAAGAGATCCCAACAAGTTTTGAACATGTACTTTGTCAACTCTGGACCCAATTGGCAAAATAACACAAGTTATTCTTCAGTTTATTAGAGCTGATCTGAAACATTTTTAAAAAAGCGTATGTCATTGCTTATCCTGAGGCATGCCAGTGTTAAAGTTGATAGGTAAGTTTAAGTTAAAGCTAAAGGAAAATGAATTTGTACTTGGAAGATGCACAGAAAGATACACAAATAATAACAATAATAAGTACTGTGTCTAGAATTAGTAATAAAATTTAAAAACCCAGAGCATTCTTTAAAATTACACTATTGTATTTTTAAAAGTCTGGTAACCTTAATTTCACCATTGGAATTTGATTTCTTTTTAAAGATTTTTCCCTCACAATCCTTGCCATAGGATCCATCCCAACATCTGGATAACAGAATCCATGCTGACAGACTAATGCACATGTGGAAGAGTGTGCTGCTACTTTGCTGCTCCTCAGAACAGACATACTGTCTCTGTCTCTGACTGTCTGTGTCCCCCTTTATTAAAAAAAATAAGACTGCACGTCTCTGGTGTGAATGTGACCAGCTTGCAATATTGCATTCTCTCTACACAGAATGTCTGGTTTAGGTGATACCAAGTGATCCCTACCCTAGCTTTGGATGTTTGCTGGATTATTAACTAGCACATCTGGCTCTCTCCCTAGGAGGGTGAGTTCTGCACAGCCGCAGGAATTTCTTTCATACACCGTTTTTATTAGCTTTTCAAAAGAATAGGGATTACCACTGGAAAGGAAGACATCAAGGGCATTTGCTGGGATATAGGTCCCCTACCTGTTTACCACATAAAAAGAACTCTCTTTCTTTCTTAAGAATTAATATTTTTCACTTTTTATACCAGCCCTTATTGTTTCCTCATATTTGACAGGTCCGTTTCATTGAGAAATGGCTCATGATTTGTGATCTTATGAAAGCTGTAAGGAAAATGTGTTTTCAGAAAACCCTGAAGACAAATGAATCTAGAGATTGGGGCATATCTTAAAGTACTCGTCTCAGATACTGTTCTTCCCATGTAGACCACTACATCCACAGACTTCACACGACAAAATGAGGTAGATTCAGTGGAAAGAGAGGAATGAAATAGTAGCTGAAGAAAGCATATTTGTTGACTTAGGGTTAGTCTATACAGGATAGTTACACTGGTATAAGATAAAATGTTAAAGCACTATAGTTATATTGGTGTAACTCCCGGCATGGATGCTCTTATGTAGGTACAAGATGACCTTTTTCCAGCTTAGTTTATGTCATTTTGGAAGTGGCTTAAAATAAATGGAAAATAGCCACTCTTATACTGGAATAAGAGTATCCAGGTGGGGGACTTATACAAATATAACTATAGCACTTCAACTATGCTTGTATAATTATACCGGAATAATTGGAAATATCTCCTGTGTAGCCCAAAGGAACCTTGAACTCAGTGTTCCTAAATGAAATTTCCCTCTGATCAGGTGGTTTTCAACCTGTGGTCTGTGCTACCTTAGGGGTAGGCAGAACATGATTTCCAATGGGGTCCGCAGCGCTATTTGAAAATTTTTAGGGGTCCACAAATGAAAAAAGATTAAAAAAATCTGCGCTGATCTAACAGCTATCTTGTTCCATTGTTTCCTTGTACTCACTCCCCAGTAGTCTGTCTCCATCTGTTGTCTCCTGCCTCATACTTAGATTGTAAACTCCTTGGGGCACGGAGTGTCTTTTTTGTTCTGTCTTTGTAAAGCACCTAACACAGTTGGGTCCTGGTCCATGCCTGGTCCTGGTGTCCCTACATGTTTCAATTATACAAATAAATAATCAATGATAATAATATAGAGAACCTCTCTTCATTATTTACCACTTCCTAATTTTAGTGTCATCTGCAAACTTTATCAGTGATGACTATGTTTTCTTCCATAAAATCATGGAATAACAAAATCATATTAATCATGTGTGTCTCTAAGATGCATGTGGAAAATGCAAAGACCATTGACAGAAATCAGTTTTGAAATCTGCACACACAAAGATTGTACATAAAGGAACAGAAAAAGCGGTTAAATTCACCAGATATTATGATTTATTTCAATATATACAAAAGAAAACAGGGGCACCTTTGCAAAGCTCTAGGTGCCCAGTCATATGTTGTAAAAACAAATAAAATTAAACAGCCAACACAAAAGTCCACTTGCCCCCACAAATGTGATCCCCCTTAAAGCCCATCATAGCAGAAATCCACTCTGAATTATTCTGTCAGTGCTAGCCTTGATGAAAACATGCTTCATGTATTCCATGCATGTGAATGGAAATCCATATAGTTTTGTGTTGCTTGACTATAGACTTGCATTATTACCTTCTCAGTGCCACCAGTTCTGCAAACAGATGCACCAGCACTGAGACCCATTGAGGTGGATTTTTTTTCCTTCTTCTGCTTTTATTTAAAAAGAAGACATGGTGGAAGGAACTTTAAAATGTTTTTAGGGGATACCTGCAGGCAACTTAATAGGAGGGTTGCTTCTGTATCAACTGGCAACCCTTGTATAACTCCAACATATAATTCATGTTAAAACGTGAGGCAGGACCAGAGGTGAAAGTAAGCCGGTACTGCATACAGGGAAGAGCCAGTGCGCCGTACCGGGACTGGCTTTCCCAGACAGCAATTTAAAGCCCTTGGGTAGCGGCGGCGGGGCTCCGGCAGGGATTTAAAGAGCCCTGCAGCTCCAGCCGCCGCTACCGCCCCGGCCCTTTAAATCCCCATCGGAGCCCTGCTGCCGAAGCCCTGGTACCACAGTGGAGCCCCAGGCCCTTTAAAGCTCTTCCAGAGCCCAGAGCCCCGGGGTAGCGGTAGCAGCCAGGAGTCCTCAGGGCTCCTCAGTGATTTAAAGGGCCCAGGGCTCCGCTGCGGTAGTGGCAGCTGGAGCCCTGGGCCCTTTAAATCGCCCCCGAGCCCCGGGCTCCCAGCCGCCTCTGCAGCTGGTTGCTCGGGGGTGGTTTAAAGGGCTCGGGGCTCCCAGTAGCCACTACCGCAGCTGGAGCCCCGGGCCCTTTAAATCAAGATGTAAAGAGCCCGGGGATTTAAGGCCCTGCCTCTTCCGGTTGAGGCCACGCTCAGGCTCAGGACTCCGGCCTACCGGTAAGTCCTCTAACTTACTTTCACCCCTGGGCAGGACAACCAGTGGAATGGATAAATATGACCGTGTATCCATTTTAGTTCCTTAAGATTTTTATACAAAGTAAAATGGGACACTCTTGCCATAAGCTACAAAAACAAATACAATCATACAGCCAACAGAACACAAAACTCCCCTCCCCATCCCCTGCAGATCTAACCCTCATCAAAGCCCAACCTCCACAACAGCCCATGCCGTAGAGGTTCCTTGCAGTGCGCCTGGAAGACCAGCAGACAAGGGCTATTTCAGATCAGAAGGAAGATTGTAGCAGAGCTGAAGGCCCCTCAAAGAGAATGCTCCACCACTGGACCCCCCCTCCCTTTTGAATTAAGGGGAACCCCCCTCTCCTGATTGTATCTGGGCAATTGGCATATTCAGACAGGTGGCCTCTCAGAAAGAAAGGTCTCAGGCCAACAGGAGACACAGCATCAGATTTCTACATCAGTTCAGGGCTTGCACTTATTTTGAAAGACTGTTTATAAATGCATCCTTCTTAGAGAGAAATCTAGAGAGAACTATGTACATCCAAGGTCTCTTACTCCATGTGTTTAAGCTCTTCCCAATTAGAGGACTCTGGTCAAGTGAGGAATTCTTATTCATTCTGGTTCCACTTCTGTACTTGCATGAGATCTTATGCATTTTGACCTCTATGGCTATGTATTTAAAATTAAGGCACTGATTAGATGCCATTAGTAAAATTATCCCTATTTTCTCTTTGATTTAAGTTATTAGCAATTTAAAAAATCAATCTTGGAGTTAAATGTTTACTTATATAATTGCTTCTGTTGTGTGCATTTGTTATTTTGTGTATTATTATCATGTAATAAATTCAAGTATATTTTCTTCTGAGTTAATGTCGTCTGTTGAGAAGTACCATGTTCTGCTAGTGGATTGGCTAGAATGCTGCGAGAACACAGTTAAGGGAGAGAATTTTAAAAGTACGACTGGTTTTCTGATGCTGTAAATGCAAATCAGGGAGTTTCCAGCCAAAAGTTCACTTCTCTGTTTAGTTTCTCTAATTAAATGAATTTAATGGCTCTGCACTTGAAGCCTGATCTGATCTTTCCCTTGACTTTGTCTGATTTTGGATCAGCCCCTTAGAGTATGTCTGCACAGAAGTAGGGAGGTGCACACACACTAGCTCTGCAGGGGCGAGAATGCTAAAGAGAGCAGTGTGGCTGCATTTCGCTGTGTGCCAGCTGCCCAAGTACATACCCAGGGAGTTGGGGGGGATTGCACTTGGGAGGCTAGCCCAAGCTGCTACATGTGCTTCTGCAGCCACATTGCTATTTTTAGTGCACTAGCCCGAGCAGAGCTAGTGCATCTATCTACCCATGCTGGAAATTACACCTCTCAGCTGCGGTGTAGACATAGCCTTATTGGATTCCATTCTAATCAGTGTCAAGCATCGGTGGTAGGCGTGTTAGTCTGTATCCACAAAAACAACAAGGAGTCCGGTTGCACTTTAAAGACTAACAGATTTATTTGGGCATGAACTTTCGTGGGTAAAAAACCACTTCAGATGCATGGAGTGAAAATTACAGATGCAGGCATTATATAATGACACATGAAGAGACGGGAGTTACCTCACAAGTGGAGAACCAGTGTTGACAGGGCCACTTCAATCAGGCTGTATGTAGTCCATTCCCAATAATAGAATAGGTGTCAAGTTCAGGAGAGGCAAAGGTGCTTTTGTAATGAGCCAGCCACTCCCAGTCCCAATTCAAGCCCAAATTAATGGTGTTAAATTTGCAAATGAATTTTAGTTCTGCTGTTTCTCTTTGAAGTCTGTTTCTGAAGCTTTTTTGTTAGAATCATAGAATATCAGGATTGGAAGGGACCTCAGGAGGTCATCTAGTCCAACCCCCTGCTCAAAGAGCAGGGCCAATCCCCAATTTTTGCCCTAGATCCCTAAATGGCCCCCTCAAGGTTTGAACTCACAACCCCGGGTTTAGCAGACCAATGCTGAAACCACTGAATTATCCCTCCCCTCAAGTATAGCTGCTTTTAAATCTGTTACAGAAGGTCCAGGAAGATTGAAGTGTTCTCCTACTGGCTTTTGTATGTTACCATTCCTGATATCAGATTTGTGTCCATTTATTCTTTTACGTTGGGACTGTCCGGTTTGGCCAATATACATGGCAGAGGGGCATTGCTGGCACATGATGGCATGCATAACATTCGTAGACGTGCAGGTGAATGAGCCTCTGATGGTGTGGCTGATGTGGTTGGGTCCTCTGATGGTGTCGCTAGAGTAGATATGAGGACAGAGTAGGCAACGAGGTTTGCTACAGGGATTGGTTCCTGGGTTAGTGTTTCTGTGGTGTGGTGTATAGTTGCTGGTGAGTATTTGCTTCAGGTTGGGGAGCTGTCTGTAAGCGAGGACTGGCCTGCCTCCCAAGGTCTGTGAGAATGAGGGATCGTTTTCTAGGATAAGTTGTAGATTGTTGATAATGTGCTGGAGAGGTTATAGCTGGGGGCTGTACGTGATGGCCAGTGGTGTTCTGTTATTTTCCTTGTTCTTCATCTATTATTGGAAGTGGACTACATCCATCCTGATCGCATTAGTCCTGTCAACACTGGTTCTCCACTTGTGAGGTAACTCCCTTCTCTTCATGTGTCATTATATAATGCCTGCATCTGTAATTTTCACTCCATGCATCTGAAGAAGTGGTTTTTTACCCACAAAAGCTTATGCCCAAATAAATCTGTTAGTCTTTAAGGTGCCACCGGACTCCTTATTCTAATCAGTGCTCTTTTCAAGGTTCTCTTCTGTGATCTCATTTTTCTTCCATTGTGTACATGAAGCATAACGTCAGCTCTTTGTGCTTTTGAGAGTAGAGACTCTTGCACTTTGTAATGATGGGCTGGCTCCTGAACAAGGATCACTGACTTGAGCAGTCTTATTGACTTCAGTGTGCAGCCATGTGCCTGAGCAAAGACCATTCATGTGAGCCAGGGTTTGGGGGATCAGGCCCCATGGTAGAAGAGTTATGTGAGATATGGGAATGGTCACCTTCAGGGACCAAATGTTCTTTCCTATCCCTAAATGTTCCCTGTTGATGAGGAGTAATAAGAACATGTATGCATACAGATGTGAGTTGTATATTTGTTTTAATCAGGAGTCAATAAACAACAACATATTCTTTATAAACAGGATCCCTAGTATTAAAGGTTTTATACTGTTAGAAAACAGTGGTAGCTCTGTTGGATATAGGAATTCTGAAGTTATGCAGAATTCTTAGAGGGTATTATTCGCATATGTTACCTTTACCAGATTTTTGGTTTCTGGAAAACTTACACCCAGAATAAGGGTATAATGAAACAAAAGTTGTGCTGGTTCATCATGGAATAACCTTAATGGACCACATTTATTTCATTTAGTAATAGCATTTCACTTAAAATAATATTTTCCTGAATTTGAAATAGCAGATTTCAACGTTTCACAAAACCTTACTGTTATGAGAGCAGGTGCTAATGACTGCCATTAAATCAGTCTTTAATCCAAAGACAATCACACACCTCGTTAAAGTTAATGCATGTGCCAAGCACTCTTTTGGACTCAATGGGAAAAAGAATTGAGCCCCTTTTATGTAGTAAAGACAGCTGGAAACAATGGAGGGACTGCCCAAGGCACATGGAAGGTCAGAGCTAAACTGGATAGACTGAGGGGTTTGCTAGGTTGCAAATACAGGGGCTAAGGCTTAGATTCACTGTAGGCACCTACGTCCAAATTTTAGGTGCCACAGACATTCTCAAAAACACTGCTGAGCTTCTGCTAACCCTGTAGAGGTCTAAATTTCTGCTAGTAGTTATGTGCAAACCTGAATAAGTCCTGAAGCCAGCCCACAGTTATTAAGCTGCTTGGAGCCATAATGCAGTGGCATTTCAGACTAGACATTCCTCTGCCTATGTTGCCCACAGGTCCCAATCCAGCCTTAATTGTTGCATTTGCTAACTTTTGATTGCTTGACTTTGTGACCTTAATGTTTTTTAACATTTTTTGTGTGTGTAATTTCTTACATATTTAGAAAAGCAAACTAAAAAAACCAACAGAATTTCTATCATGTGGAACCATACTGACACCCACATGGGTCATCAGCAGGGCTGGAACATTTAGATTCACAGCAAAACCCCTGCCATGTGAGCTAATGCTGTCACCGAAAACAGTGGCCGTGCATTAGAAGAGGACGAGACACATAGTTTGTCAGGAATGATGAGACTCAGGAATCCGGGGTTGCATTCCAGGTTCCGGAAGGAAGTGTGCTCTAGTGGACGCAGTCCCCTTTGCCTCTGTTCACCTCACTCCTGACCCCTTCTGCTTCCAGGGAGTAAAGAACAGAATCCTACATTATTAATGCAGCAGTTTCCTCCCACTCCCCTGCAGCCTGTCCCTGTCTCAGTCTTCTCTCTTATTCCCTCACCACGGTTCATTCTCCCCACAGCTTAGCCATCCCAGTCAGACTCTGTTAGGATATAGATATTCAGGCCTGTCGGTAAAGGCCTGTACTCTAAGAATTTAGGTGTATTCTTATCACTTGGCTAGTTCCAGAGGTATAAAAGAAAGAATCAAAATCACTGTCTGCCAGTGTAAGGTCCTTCTCTTACTGTGACAGTCTGAGGCCCTGTGCTTAGGCTAAGGCCTTTGGCTAAGCAGCGGAGGCAGCCATAAGCTGGGAAGCGACCGGTCACCTCCTCACATTCCAAACTAGTCACATTGAAAGAAGGTGCTATTGGGCTGTTAGAAATACAATCCTGTCCTGATAGTGCCTATCACCTCCAGAGAAAGGGAAGTGCCTAGAAGATGTAAAAGGAAACTTAGTTTGATAGCATCCTGTCTGGCAAGAACTCACTTATCAATAGGTGGGATGTGAAATCCTCACTTCTGTATTGTTTTGTCATTATAGTTCCCACTTTGCTATTCTTTGTCTGTATAATCTCTGTCTGGTTCTGTGATTGTTCCTGTCTGCTGTATAATTAATTTTGCTGGGTGTAAACTAATTAAGGTGGTGGGATATAATTGGTTACATAATCATGTTACAATATGTTAGGATTGGTTAGTTAAATTTCAGGAAAATGATTGGTTAAGGTATAGCTAAGCAGAATTCAAGTTTTACTATATAGTCTGCAGTCAATCAGGAAGTGAGTGGGTGTGGGGGTATGGATGGGGGAGATAGGAACAGGGAATGTGGGTAAGGAAATTGGAATCATGTTTAGTTAAAGGGGGAGATGGGAACAGGGAATGTGGGTAAGGAAATTGGAATCATGTTTAGCTAAGGGCAGGAATGGGAACAGGGACACAGGTGTAAGGCTCTGTGGTGTCAGAGCTGGGAAGGAGGATACTAAGGAAGGAAACTGGAATCATGCTTGCTGGAAGTTCACCCCAATAAACATTGAATTGTTTGCACCTTTGGACTTCGGGTATTGTTGCTCTCTGTTCATGCGAGAAGGACCAAGGAAGTGAGTGGGTGAAGGAAGGAATAAGCCCTCAACAGACTCCATCCCCTTTGGCTTCAAAACCACAGTCTTCTACAATATGAGCTGAAGGAGAACCTCCATCAGTTGTAATAGCATTTGAAAGTATCTGATTCCATCCAGCACAGGACAGTGGAAAACATACATGCTAGCCAGTGCATTAAAAATGCATTAAGTACTTTGTATTATGCCCCTTCCTGTTTATGAAAGAGATAATTGTTGTTTAAAAGTGGTTGTATTTAAGGAATTATCCATGCTATTTGTCCCCCGAACAATAGAGATTAAAGTCTCTAGACCATCTCCTATCAAAATAACATGCTTCCCTTTGAACATGTCATTAGCATTGTTTTCCATCTGGCTGTTGGCAAAGATCTTGGATTTGCTCAGAAATGCTGAAAGTTCATCAATTACAGCACACAGAAGCCATTATCTCTCTTTTATTTTACCAAGATGATGTTTGCTTGGGGATGAGAGGGGGAGACTGGTGTTCAAGAAAGAAAGAAAGAAAGGTGTTTGACTGCTGTAATCTCTATGTCAATAATTATGTCTCAGTCCTGAATGTAAAATGGATGTAAAGCGTAACCTCATCTCTGAGAGTAAGGAGGAACCAGTATCCAGATACATGTAATAATGCCAAGATAACCATTGTAACTCACCTGTGTTGACAGGTGAGTTACATGTAAGTAACTAATATGTAAGATACCTCCATCTGAGGCATTAGGAGGTACAGTGGAGGGATAATGTACCAGACTTTACCACCAGCAGACTGGGGGTCACATGAATGAACCAAACTGTGGAGCACTGTCAATACTGCACTTCACCCACATTCACTGCTAAACCTGGTCCTCGCCAATGAGGTTGCACAGGTGTATACCCGCAGAATGTGGCCCACGGTTTAGAATGTTTCTTGACAAGTCTCCAAAAAAAGTGCCACCATTGACCTAGGAGATAAAGCATCCCTTTTGTCTTCAACTTCTCAAATGTTAAAGCACACAATACAATCAACAAATGTCTCCACTACACTGGAACTTTTCAGATGTCAGTGAATCCTGCATCTGATAATGACTACTCTGAAGATCACAGCTGAAAAGTACCCGGAACAAAACATCAAAAATAAACGTTTCCCCCCCCAAGACATTTATCCCTCTCTTCTTGTTTTATCATCCAACAAAAAGAAAATTTTGAACCACGTAGACATACGTGGGCCAGACCCTCAGCTGATGCAAGTCAACCTTGCTCTGACTTTAGTGGATCTTCACCCATTTACACCAGCTGGGGGTCTATCACGATAAATGGAGTAACCCCATTATTACATATCCATAACTGCTGTCCTCAGAAAACCAAGTGAGGGATCCAAATTAAAGGATCCTGCAGGAAAGAGAGAAAGGACTTAAATATCTTTCTTGAAATATGACTCCAGAAATTCCCCCACAGCAGTGAAACACGTTGAATGGATCATATCCAGGCGGCCAGAAAAACACCAGACATTTGCAGGCCAGGCTGCTGAAAACAGAATTTGGCTCTTAAAAAAATACAGCCTTTATTTTAACTATTGGTGTTTTATAAGTATTTTCCTTTAAAAACAAGCCATGCTCATCTGAGGTAGCATTTGCACAATGTGTTGCTATGGCTACTATTACAAGTACTTGTTTTTAATGAATAGTAAAGCAAAAAAATCAAGTAAAAACCTATGTAAATGGCAATTAGTCTTGCCCTTGCAAAGAGATAAGTTAAGCTCTGACCTTTCTGAAAACATCCATAACCTCTCTTTTGGATATGAATAGATATACTGTTAAGTTAAAAATCTTTTTTTAAAAAAACCCTTACTTGGCTCCTTGTTTAGCTTCTCCACCCTTAAATGCTAAACAGTGAGATATCCACTTGTCACAAAGGAAAACAAGTACACCAAGCAAAGCAAAGGCTCTGCTTCTCTGAGAAAAAGAACATTCCATGTTTTCCATGTTCCATATTTTCACTCCATAAAAAGCTAATACTAATGGTGTCTTTTCTGGATTTGAACCTTAATACATATGGCACAAAGGAACTTTTGGTTGAGTTTAAACTCTTCTGGGTCAGGCCTGGGCACTGGCAGTCCAGCTCAATAGTTAGAACAAGGCCGAGGGAGCTGGAAACCAGAGCCAGGAGTCAGAACCCCAGTCAGGAACCAGAGGCAAGGGTCAGAGTTAGACTCGGGATCAGGGTAGGAGCAAAGGCTGGAGCAGAACCAGAGCAAGGCAAAAGCTAATGCAGGACAGGAGCAACCACAGTCACAGCTGTAGGACAAAGCATTAAGTAGCCAGCAACTGCTGAGCTTCAAAGCAGGCCTGCTGGTTCCCGTTGGCCAATGAGTGGGGTGGGGACTGGCCAATCAGGCTGTCCTACCACAACCCAGCTGATTAATCTGCCAGAAGGCTGTGCCGGCTAGTACTCAAACTCAGCTGAAGGTGCCCAATCCTGATATTCTGTTAATACCAAAACACATCTTGATTATGTGGTACCATGGACAAAATCATCTTTTATATCATATTTTGCATCTAATTCCTTACAGCTCCAACTTAAAACAATACCCCTCTTCCAGGAATGAAATATAAAGGAAACCAGTGCTCTTTCAAACAGTACTGGATGTCATCATCTTTTCAGCACACAATCCTCCTACAGCAAAACCATTTTGGAAGAGTCAAGCTTTGTCATAAACGCTTGGGCATGGTACCCAAGTACCATGGTAAGACTTTCAACAAATCAAAAACTCTACAAATGACTGTCCAACATGAATTCCTTTGTATTAATTGAAGCTTTTTGAATCAAGAGAAATTCCTGACCTTATTTTAAATCAAATAAACATCTTTACTGTTTATAGTTACCTATTACACCAATCTCATGTGACTAAGCACTACTTATTTGCCAGTAATAACTCTGTCTAAATGGCAAACTAAGGTCCTACTCCTGCAAACAGTTATGCACATGATTAACTTTACCCATATGAGTAGGGCCCTACCAAATTCAGTCTACTTTGGTCAATTTCACGGTCATAGGATTTTAAAAATCATAAATTTCATTATTTCAGCTATTTAAATATGAAATTTCACCGTGTTGTAATGTAGAGGTCCTGACACAAAAGGAGTTGGGGAGGGGGGGGGTCGTAAGGTTATTGTGTGTGTGGGGGGGATTGCAGAACTGCTACCCTTACTTCTGTGCTGCTGCTGGTGGCGGCGCTGCCTTCAGAGATGAGGAGCTGGAGGGGGGCGGCTGCCGGGTGGGAGCCCAGCTCTGAAGACAGAGCTGCCGCCAGCAGCAGCACAGAAGTAAGGGTGGCATAGAATGGTAGAGCCACCCTCACTTCTGCACGGCTGCTAGCAGAGCGCTGCCTTCAGAGTTGGCCGCCCGGCCAACAGCCGCCGCTCTCCAGCCACCCAGTTCTGAAGGCAGCGCAGAAGTGAGGGTGGCAATACCATGACTCTCCTAAAATAATCTTGCAACCTCCCTGCAGCTCCCTTTTGGGTCAGGACCCCCCAATTTGAGAAATGCTGGTCTCCCCTGTGAAATCTGTACAGTATAGGGTAAAACCACACAAAAGACCAGATTTCACAGAGGGAGACCAGATGACGTGTTTTTCATGGCCGTGAATTTTGTAGGGTCCTACATATGAGTTGTCCCATTGACTGTAATGGGACCACTCTCATGCACAGAGCTTAAGCACATATATAAATGTTTGCAGGATCTGGACCAAATTTCCAAGCCATTCATTCTCTTTGTATACTCCAAGCTAGAACTGAATACATTCATGGTACATTGTCCACATAAAATATCCTTCTCTTTTCATTCCTGCCAAACAATTTTGAATGAAAACACAAAATGGTGGTTTGGGGCAACTGCACTTTTAGAATGAACAGGAAAATAACGATTAAAATTATAAATGCTTCAATCAGGCGGCATAATTTCAAATCTTAACGTTCATTAGAGATGGGCTTAAACTGATCAATCTGGATCCAGACCAAGATTCAGACTTAAAACACTCCCAAAGTTTGATGGTACATGGGTTTTGGAATCAGGCACGCCTCAGTTCTCGTTGTAAAGTGCAGTAACCACAGAATTATAGACTCAAAGGACTGGAAGGGAACTCAAGAGGTCATCTAGTCCAGTCCCCTGCACTCACGACAGGACTAAGTATTACCTAGACATTCCTGACAGGTGTTTGTCTAACCTGCTCTTTAAAATCTCCAATGATGGAGATTCCACAGTCTCCCTAGGCAATTTATTCCAGTGCTTAACTACCCTGACAGTTAGAAAGTTTTTCCTCATGTCCAACCTAAACCTCCCTTGCTGCAATTTAAGCCCACTGCTTCTTGTCCTATCCTCAGACATTTAGTAGAACAATTTTTCACCCTCCTCCTTGTAACAAACTTTTATTCACTTGAAAACTGTTATTATGTCCCCTCTCAGGCTTCTCTTTTCTAGACTAAACAAACCCAATTTTTTCAATTTTCCCTCGTAGGTCATGTTTTCTAGACCTTCAGTCACCTTTGTTGTCCACCTCTGTACGTTCTCCAACTGTCCATATCTTTCCTAAAATGTGTCACCCAGAACCGGACACAATACTCCAGTTGGGACTGAATCAGCACAGAGTAGAGCGGAAGAATTACTTTTTATGTCTTGCTTACAATACTCCTGCTAATACATCCCAGAATTATGTTTGCTTTTTTTGGAACAGCGTTACACTGTTGACGCATATTTAGCTTGTGATCCACTATGACCCCCAGATCACTTTTCCACAGTACTTCTTCCTAGGCAGTCATTTCCCATTTTGTAGGTGTGCAACTAATTGTTCCTTTCTAAGTGGATTACTTTGCATTTGTCCTTATTGAATTTCATCCTATATACTTCAGCCTATTTCTCCAGTTTTTCCAGAGCATTTTGAATTTTAATCCTATCCTCCAAAGAATTTGCAATCCCTCCCAGCTTGGTACTGTCTGCAAACTTTGTAAGTGTACTCTGTATGCCATGATCTAAATCAGTGGTTTTTAAACTGCGGGTTGCGACCCAATACTGGGTCACAGAATATAAAGCACTGGGTCGCGGCAGCTCTGGTCAGCACCACCGACCAGGCCATTAGAAATCCTGTTGGCAGTGCTGCCTGGCTAAGGCAGGCTAGTCCCTACCTGTTCTGACACCACACTGC
Organism: Lepidochelys olivacea; assembly: GCF_965140295.1. Taxonomy (NCBI): domain Eukaryota; kingdom Metazoa; phylum Chordata; order Testudines; family Cheloniidae; genus Lepidochelys; species Lepidochelys olivacea. The sequence goes on along the minus strand of NC_140411.1, from coordinate 162,876,329 downwards.
ATCCCGGAAGTGGCCAGCAGCAGGTTTGGCTCCTAGGCAGGGGGAGGGGGCACGGGACTCCACACACTGACCTACCCCGAGCACCGGTTCCGCATTCCCATTAGCTGGGGGGGAAAGGGGGGAAGACAGTGCCTGCGGGCGAGAGTCACACGGAGCCACTTGCACGCCTCCGCTTAGGAGCCGGACCTGCTGCTGGCTGCTTCCAGGGTGCAGTGTGGTCCGTAGGACCAGGATAGGCAGGAAGCATGCCTTAGCACTCCCATTGCACCGCTGTCTGGGAGCCACCCAAGGTAAGCCCATGCCCCAATCCCCTGACCCAGCCCTGAGCCCCCCCTCAAACCCAGAGCCCCCTTTTTCACCCCAAACCCCTCATCCTCAGCCCCACCACAGAGCCTGCACCCCCAGCCCAGAGCCCTGACCCCCTCCTGCACCCCAATTCCCTGCCCCAGCCCAGAGCCCCCTCACACACCCTGAAGCCCTCATTCCTGGCCCCACCCCTCAGCCCTCACCCTTGCACCTCAACCCTCTGCCCTGGCCCTGAGCCTCTCACACATCCCAAATCCCTCATCTCCAGCTCTGTTGGGTCATGGACATCAACAATTTTCTTCAACTGGGTCACCAGAAAAAAAAAGTTTGAAAACCACTGATCTAAATCATTGATGAAGATATTCAACAGAATCAGACCCAGAACTGATCCCTGTGGGACCCCACTCATTATGCCCTTCCAGCTTAATTGTGAACCATTGATAACTACTTTCTGGAAACTGTTTTCCAACAGTTATGTGCCCATCTTATAGTAGCTCCATTTAAGTTGTTTATGAGAAGATCATGCAAGACAGTATCAAAAGCCTTACTAAAGTCAAGATATACTACATCCACTGCTTCCCTCCATCCACAAGGCTTGTTACCCTGTCAAAGAATGCTATTAGGAGGTGATCTGGCATGACTTGTTCTTGACAAATCCATGCTGACTGTTACTTATCACCTTATTATCTTCTAGGGAATACAACAGTGAAAATGATTAATTTTTTTTCTTTGGCAACTGGGGCTTTTTTCTGTATATGTAATGTAAAACATCACATAATGAAAAAATAATCACTCTTATTGCACAGAAATGTCTACAAATATTCACACTGGCCATACATGCTCTCCTTTTGTGTTCACTATTAACAAATGTACAAGTTGTCAAATTGTAGTCACGTAGACATTCCTGGAAAGTGAACTTCAAAGTTGCAATTTTAAATGTGCATGAATGAGTATTTTCTCCAGAAGTATATGAGCACACATTCAGTGAGGTAAAGTAATAGTTACAACTGAACAACACTATAGCAATAACTAAATAAAGCCAAATTACTCTAGCCCTCTGAAAGAATAGAAATTAGAGATAAAAAAAAGACATATTAGGCCAGTTATTTTATTCCCCTGCTAATACATGATTGCTCCCTGTGGTATATTTTAGGTAGTTCATCTAGTCCATTTTTAAAGTCTTGACCGATGGATCATCCCCTAGGTTTTTTTGGAGAATATGTTTATACAAAAGTAAATTCTATCATTAATGTGGAGGAGCTGAAGTTTTTTTTTTAACTAGTACTGATTTCATTCTCTCCCCTCCACTTCAACAAACATGATAAGCACATGGATTGGCTAAAGTACTTGCAGAAATTGGTGATATATTAACATTTGGGCATTTTTTGCTGCTGCAAACAGACTCCATTTCTTACTCCTATAACTATACAGTTTGCTTGCTCAGTAGTGCTAAGTTGACAGAATAACATAAGTCTTCTGTGTCTATAGTAACTGTTTTTGGAGCACAGTTGGATATGGACATGTCTCAGACCTGGTTCAAATTTAGTTTATAAAAAGCCTAGTAACTGTTGCTGGAAGATGTAGGACCTAGGCTTGTGTGTTTTCTATACACATAGGAAAAATGGTTGATTACAATTGCCAGCCTGTCAGAAGCATTCATTATTAGACTTGCCACAAAAGTCACACACAAACATAACCCCCACACCTCCCACCCCTTTGAAATTCAATTCTCATTGTGAAAAAAACTGCTTCTGATGCCATTTTTGGCAAAATATGTGAAATTCAGTTCTTTTTGGTGTTATCTTTGGCTCTGAAAATACCAACATTCTGCAAAAATATATTTGATGCCTTAAAAACATTTGAATCGTTACCATTTTCATATCAGATTATTATGCACATCAATATTTTACTGCTCATATTCCTTAAAAACATCTGAATACAAGAAGACTGTGAAAAGTGGCTCTTCCCACAGCCATATACTTTTGTTTTAACTTACAACTCAATAAAAATAAATTTCAGAAGTGTAGTTATTCTATATTGTGGCTGCTGACTACTATTTTTCAGTTGACTGAGTAGGAACTCCACAAAAGGTAAAAAAGCTAACAGAACTATAAGAATACGACCAAGCAAACAGAAGAAATTGAATCAAATACTGTAAAACCCAATGTTAAGATACCAATAAAACCCAGAAGATTTTAATACTCAGAGCTGGATATCAAAAGAAACATTACATTTCATTTAAAATCAGCTCAGCATCAAACTACATAGTCAATCTATTTCTCTTACTGCTGCAGTTTTATTTTTCAAGTGATATCTTTCAGTGGCTGGAGCAGCGATAACCTAAACAACAGAGTCTTAAAGTATTGGATGTAAATAAATATCAGTTGGCTTTTGACACTGGTGTGGATGCATTTTTTTACTGGACAATGACAGTTCCAGCAGTGTTCTTTAGGAAGTAAGCCTGTCATTTCCAAAGCAGTTATGTCTTCCCAAACAAGGCCTTTAAAATGATATAATAGGCAGAAATACAGTATTCAGTGTTAGCTTGTTGGGCTCAAGTGGTACAGTACTGCATATGTTCTATTTCCAAAAATGTAGTGTTCTTAATAATACAGCAGTTGGCTACATTTGTAAGTCTACTTAGATAAATATTATCTGTTCCATGATAGAAGGGTAAGAAAATGCTTTGGGCTCTAATATGATGTACACAGCGGAGTCCAAAAAATATTACCGTTTTCAAGATTAGAAAAGCAGTGTTGCATTTTGGACTACATCCCAGTCCCACTGAAGTTAGTGGCCAAACTCCCACTGATTTATATACAACTAAGAATCTACTCTTTTTTATGGGTTTTTGGTTTGCTTTGTTTTCTATGTTATGTGCAGTTTCCTGCTGCCATAACGTCAGTGGAAGTGTTGCCATTTACTTCAATGGAACAGGATCTGTGCTGTGTGAGCTTTGTATTTTCCAGGTGGATTCACTTATTGAACATCATGAATTTTAAGCAAAAAAAGTACAGCTCTATAATCCACAGAAACTTATCCTCAAAATTCAATGTGATAGGACCAACTGAAGTCTATTTCAGTCTTTGGAACAAGTACCCAAAAAAAAGTTAATTTTGTGAAGTATTTGAGGACATACAAATATAAAGGGATGAACGAACGGTAAATTGTTAGAATTTAAAGCCATACAGAAGGCATGTAATACGAATATACAATCCTTAACATTATTATTTTCTGAACATTTAAAGACTTACAGTCAACAGAAAAATTACCTTGATATGAGCTGCTGGATCTGGGACAGTCTGAATCATGTCCTTTAAGAGGCCAATGTGTTTACCAGTTCAAACCCCAGGGCAGCTGCACAAACAAGAAAGCAAAATCACATAAGAGTCTGTATGCTTATATTTATTTTCAATAGGACTCTATTTTCTTTTCTGGAGAAGTAAGTTCTTTTCCCCCCCTATAGCAAATATAACTGATGCTGTAAGTAAGATATTATTGGTTCCATAGGTTTATTTCTTTTAGGAGAGAACAATCTCAGGGGTTGAACCTGTGTTCCTTATTCAGGAAAATTCTCCTTTAAACTTAATGGGCAATTCTCCCTGAATAAGAACTGCAGGATTGGGCTCTAATTATTATAGCACTGGTATTCTTAATATAGGGCAGAGTTGCTCTAGAATTTCTTCTTCCCCTGCAACATAGATGCAATGTAATTGGGGCAGATCCTCAGCTGATATAAATAAGAATCGCTTCAGTGGAGCTCTGCCCACCTACAAGAGCTGGGGCTTTGGCCCATCATCTAGTTCAATAGCATTTTAAAATGCAGAACTTTTGAAATTCCCAATATATGATTGATAGTATTATTTAGATAATTTTTTTAAAGTAATGTCTCATCTAAAATAACATATTGCTCAATAACAGGAACATTAGCTATAGAGTGTCATGGTTTGTAGTAAGAAAACATAATTTGAGTTTCATTTAAAGCAAAAGATAACTCGTTTTATCTGTTTTCCCTTAAAAGCCTGGAAAATCCCCATTTTCCATGCAGAGTGATTCCTTTAGATTCTTGAACTCCTTTTTGTCTTTTAAAGTGACACGATGATATTATTAATAATACTGTTCTTACAGCTAAGATATTTTGAGGCTCGAGCTTCTATTTACTTGTCACGGCCAAAGTCTGATACCTTGATTCATTGTATTGCACCTTAATGGGACCACTTGTGGAATAAGGTATTACTCAGTGTGATTAAAGGTATCAGAATTTGGCCCTTAGTGAATTTTCCCTTTACTACTCAAAGGGCCCAACCTTACTCCCATTGAAGTCAATGGGAATTGGATTAGTAAACTTTAAGACCCAATTCGGAAAGCCCAATGCAAGCAACATTTACAATTAGGTGAACCACTGGTGCAGTTTCCCCAGCTAGCCATGAAAGATCAAACAGGTTGCTGGAGTGCTTGTGTTCTTTGGAGATTTCTCTCCCACATGATTTGAAGTGTTGTTACAAATACATGCAAAACAGATGTGCAATTTTTAATTTTTTTAAAAAAGTTAATTATTGAACAAATGAACCTAACTCCTTTTTCAACTGCAAACCCCTTTTCAAACATCAGCAGCATTATCCAATGTGTTTTAAGGGATGAAAACTTTAAGATCTCAAAATGTCATATATTAAAATATTAGAGTTGTATAAATTGTAAGATTTTATTTCACTCCCTCTGTCGTCATGTTCATCGTTTTTACAGCCATTGGAAAAATGTGAAAAATTATCAAAGAAAATTTAGAGTTTTGCTGTATCAGTGCTTATTTTTGTCAGCCCAAAGCAATGCAGGTTTGCCTGACACGGAAATACATATTATTTCCCCAATCTATTTTGAAATGTTTCATTCAGGTTTTAGGAAGATAGCTAGACTCAGTCAGGTATTGTGACTGAATTGCTAACAAAGATAAGACCTGAAAACATTTGTGACCCTCTCCCTGGCAAGGTGCTTATTTGCTCTTGGGGAGTGCAACTACCATTTAAGTCAATGGGATGTTTAGGTGTTCTGCACCTTGCAGGACTAAAATCATGGTGAGCGAGGCTAATGGGAGACTGAGAAAATGGACAGGGAGTATCCACGATAGACAGTTGAACATGCCCATCAGGTACCAAACTACAATGCCACTTCATGGATCTGACCGGGGGGATCTGCACTGTGTGAATTTTGCAGGTTTGGGTGGAGAGCGCCTGGTTAAGGGTTTTGCCTAACTTGCCCATCTCCTTTACTGTATATGCAGAAAAAGTTGCCTCAATTTAGCCCATAAAATAAGATTTGGGGGCAATTTTTCAGAGGTATTTAGGTGCCTAAATACGCAGATAGGTGCTTCATGGGATTTTCAAAAGCACCTAAGTGTCTAACTCCAATTGAATTAAATATGAACTAATCACTTAGGCCCTTGGTAAATCTCACTAGGCTCCTATCTGCATCTTTAGACACCTAAATATCTTTAAAAATCTGGCCATTGGTAAAGAATTTAAATACATCTGTTCACTAATTTACCTGTCATTAACGTATGTGGGCTTCGCTCTACATGGGAAAACTATGACAGGAATCAGTTTAGTATTTTTGGAACAGGATCACCAGACTTCTTAGGGTATGTCTACACTGCAATTAAAATCCTACAGCCAGCCTGTGCCAGCCAACTCAGCCTCATAGGGCTCAGAGCAACAGGCTGTTTAATTGTGGTGTAGATGTTGGGGTCAGGCTGGAGACCAGGCTCAAGGAACCTGAGAGATGGGAGGGTGCCAGGCTCAGGCTGTGGCCTGAGCCAGAATGTCTATACTGCAACTACACAGCCTCTTCGCCTGAGCCCTGCAAGCCCACCCTGTAAGCCCACAGAGCTTAAATTTACCTGGAGCGAACAGCCTGGGGCAGTAGCTTAGGCAAAACTGACTGGATTATGCTGGTACTCTTTCACTCTGCATCTAGACACCAGAACAGAGAATTCTTTACAAAAGAGAGGGTGGGAGAAATTTGTAAATCAAACTGGTAATCAAAGAAAATATTTGTTCAGTCTGAGTTTGAAACATGGATAGGTTATGGCAATTTTATATTTTTCGTCTTTAAGGAACACGTCTGTAGCAGTGCTCCGAAATGGAGGTTGCTATTTCAATAACATATGTCATAGTTCAGGGCCACTGCACCTGAATTCAGCACTTGTGGTCTACCAAAGGCACCCACTCTAGGGCTACGTCTATACTATGGACCTTACAGCGGCACAGTTGTACCAATGAAGCTGTGCCGCTGTAAGGTTTCCTGGATAGCTGCTCTATGCCAGAATAATTAAACAACCCCCAGTGAGTGGCTGTAACTATGTCGGAGGGAGACAGTCTCCTGCCGACATAGCACTATCCACATTGGCACTTTTGTCAGTGAAACATTTGTCAGTTGCGGGTCAGTCATCACCTCTGTTGGGCAGAGACCCATATCTCTCTCCCTCCTAACCAGGGGGTTTCTAGGCTGCACACTTCCCAGCCTACACTGTGATATTCCCATCAAGACTGACTGCCTAAAAGACCAACAACTTCACTTTGCTTTCTCTCCAGACTCTATGCCCAGCGTATTGCCTGCTGTGATAGGGCGTGCTCCTCACACTCACATTAACCCCAAAGGGGTTAACATAGACCAGATGGGCCAATGAACGTATTAGGCTGCAAACTGGGGAATATTTAGGCAGACCGGAGAGCTCTAAGTAAGGGAAGGTCATCTGTGCAGGAACAGGTGGGGCTTCTATAAAAATAGGAAGCTGGTAGGAGAAAAGAGACTGCAGTCACTCTCCCTGGAACAAGGGAGAGAAAAGGATTTGGACTCAAGAGGAAGGGTTTGTCTATCAGAACCAGGAGATAGGGGTTTGGCTAAAAGGGTGGAAAATAAGAGCCTGGGACAGGCAAGGTAGGAAGGAGTCCAGAGGAGCGGCAGGAAGGTTTGTGCTCGTACAGACCTTGTGTACTGGAGACAGGATTTCTGGTCTGGAATCCAAATTAGAGGGAAAGGCTGGGTTCCCCTAACAGCCACTGAATGAGAGGTACAATCTGGGCAGTGAACTTTAAGACTGTATGGGTCCATTTTTTCTGGCTACTAATGGAGTGGCTCAGCCAGGGCACTTAATGACCATCTGAGATAGTGGGAAGACCTTAACAGTACCCTGGAAGGGGAGGACTATTTGTGACTTGGCTGGACTGCAAAGCCATGAAGATGAGGTGTGGCAGCTCCTGAGAAGCAAGAGAGAGGCAACAGAGTGAGACAGCAGGCTGAGGAACTGCAAGAAGAGGGTGTTGGGCTGGCTGAGCTAATTCCCAGACACGGCCAGCAGGAGGTGCTCCGATAGTGAGTAGAGACTCCCATGACTCCCTCAGTTATGTTACCACGAAGCACTAAGCAAGCATTTTCACCTTAAGAATAAATGTATTACTGAAAAAACATATTAAAAACAAGAAAACACACTTGCTAAAAAGTTTGCCAGACGTCACCTCAACTCCACCTTGGGCTCTGGTAGATGTCTGTCCTTCAAAACCCTCCAATGGACAGAAAAGATATGTAAACTTAATTCAATAAATTCTCTCAAGGGCATGGCAGGAAATTGCCATATCTGTCACAGCACAGTCTTAATTCTGACCTGGATAACCATTTACAGCTTCATCGGGCCAGAAATGGTGCCCTTCTAGATCCCAGACTACAGAAAGCACAACTTTGTATTTCTACATAAGCAAATTATTGCCTAAAAAACCCCTTCATTATATTTCTTGTTTTCTTTTCCCCCAAAAAATAAAACCATTATTTAAATTATTTCACTTCCACCTTTACTGGTTGGATATAGAAGTTTCAGACATCTGGTACTAACTTTCTGAATCAGACAGTATTTTTTGTTAGAATGCCCCCCACTCCCGAGTTTCATGCATGTCATGTTTGTGCATCACAATCTGTCAAAGGGTCTGCCCTTAGATTACAGTGCAAAATATACAGCTTTGTTAAACATGCCTCTAATTCAGGGATTGGTAACCTTTAGTATCTGGCCCGTCAGGGAAATCTGCTGGTGGACCAAGCCGGTTTGTTTACCTGAAGCATCTGCATGTTCGGCCGATTGCAGCTCCCACTGGCCGCGGTTCACTGTTCCAGGCCAATGGTGGCTGCGGGAAGCAGCGTGGGCTGAGGGATGTGCTGGCTGCCACTTCCAGCAGCCCCCTTTGGCCTGGAACAGCGAACTGCGGCCAGTGGGAGCTGCAATCGACCAAACCTGCAGATGCTGCAGGTAAACAAACAGGCCCAGCCCGTCAGCGGATTTCCCTGACGGGTCGCGTGCCAAAGGTTGCCGATCCCTGCTCTTGTTTAAAGGCCTGATCCTGAATGGTGCTGACCACCCCCAGAGGTTGCTCAGCACCTTGCAGTAACAAGCTCTAAAGGCTGGATTCAGGAAAGCATCTCTGTCCAGGAAATCACATAAACATGTGCCTAACTTTAGGCCTGTATGTAAGTCCCAAGTTAATGGGACTTAAGGACATACTTAAAGTTAAATATGTGCTTAAGTGTTTTCCTGAATCAGGGCCTAAATAGGTGAGCCATAGCATATTTTAGTGTTTACAGAGCAGTTCTTTACATTAACTGTACTTCAGCAAAATTCTTACACTTCAGGTGTCCCTAGTTTACACAAAGTTTCACTCACTTTGTTTTACAAGCACATATACAGAACATAACAAAGTAGCATTTGTTCATTAGATACTAAATTAAGGGGGACAAATTCCACAGTGGTGTTCAGGTCCATTGGAACTCCAATGAGAAAAATAAAATGATGGCACAGAATGCAATCAACCAAACCTGGATATGTATTTTTACTGTCATACTCCCTACCAATAATATATAAATTCTGTATTTGAAGAATGATATAAACTATAGACTCTACTACCCTTTCCATTCATACTTGCAACTCCAACTGGAATATCTTGAAGTTGTATGCATACATCAAAGAGCCCTCGAAATATGAACAGATGTGATTAAATTGTTTTTCCCTTTTATAGTCATATCAAAAGGATCAGACTATTTAATATATACAATGATAAACTCTTAGTTATTTCACAAGGTCTTCCCTCTACTCTAGAGGGTCTACTCACCTACTGTTATATTAGTAGGTGTTTCCCCTGTGTAATCTTTCCCTTCACGATGAGAGCATAAATTCTTTTTTCACAAATTGGCACATTATGCTTACCTAGATGCAGGTTCTATTAAGTCCACTAAAACAAAGTAAGACAGTATGTCCTGCAATTCAGTTTAACAAATGAACTCAGATTTAGGCCTAAATTCCACTCTGAGCTACATGTACTGAAACTCAGTCAAATTTGGCCCTTAGTATAATTTAGAGTTATATTCTGTCCGTGATTATTTTTGTCAACTCAAAGCATGCAGTTATACCAGGGGTGAATTTGGCCCACAATAGCTATCTGCAAAACGTATAATATGTAAACTCCAGCTTGTTGCATCTATATTCATCATTAACCATAATGGAATCCTTGGTGTATGAAAACTGACCTGCTAAATTTCATGGGCCAGATTCTCAGCTGGTGTAAATTGGTACAGCACCATTGAATCTGATGAGGTTCAACAAGGACAAGTGCAGGGTCCTGCACTTAGGACGGAAGAATCCAATGCACCGCTACAGACTAGGGACCGAATGGCTAGGCAGCAGTTCTGCGGAAGAGGACCTAGGGGTGACAGTGGACGAGAAGCTGGATATGAGTCAGCAGTGTGCCCTTGTTGCCAAGAAGGCCAATGGCATTTTGGGATGTATTAAGTAGGGGCATTGCCAGCAGATCGAGGGACGTGATCATTCCCCTCTATTCGACAGTGGTGAGGCCTCATCTGCAGTACTGTGTCCAGTTTTGGGCCCCACACTACAAGAAGGATGTGGAGAAATTGGAGAGAGTCCAGCGAAGGGCAACAAAAATGATTAGGGGTCTGGAACACATGACTTATGAGGAGAGGCTGAGCAAACTGGGATTGTTTAGTCTACAAAAGAGAAGAATGAGGGGGGATTTGATAGCTGCTTTTAACTACCTGAAAGGTGAATCCAAAGAGGATGGATCTAGACTATTCTCAGTGATAGCAGATGACAGGACAAGGAGTAATGGTCTCAAGTTGCAGTGGGGGAGATTTAGGTTGGATATTAGGAAAAACTTTTTCACTAGGAGGGTGGTGAAACACTGGAATGCGTTACCTAGGGAGGTGGTGGAATCCCCTTCCTTGGAAGTTTTTAAGGTCAGGCTTGATAAAGCCCTGGCTGGGATGATTTAGTTGGGATTGGTCCTGCTCTGGGCAGGGGGTTGGACAAGATAGCCTCCAGAGGTCCCTTCCAACTCTGTTATTCTATGATTCTATGAAGGCAATGATCATATTAAAGGAACACCCCAAAACAGCCAGTTATAGAGAGAGGGATGGTGGAATTTTATTCAACAGCCCGCTTCCAGCTGATAATTACACTTTGGGAACAGCCTCTTATCACCCCTTCAAAAGGCATAGTCAAATAGCAATACAAAAACTTACACTTCATAAATATGTAAGTATAAGATAATATGAAAAGCTATGAATGGTAGACAGCAGTGTAAATTTTACTTAAGCACACACGTGTATAATGTAGTGAATAATATAATGTGGTATTGTACAGAGGTTTTATTAGCATGAGGACTTTGGGATCATTACTATTATTCACAGGGGTGAATCCAAGAGTGAGTTATACAAATCAGTCCAAATGAGTGCCAGTAAAGCCTTTAAACCCTACCACACAATCATGTAGCCTGCATATGCCATATATTTTACAGGAATCTATTTTAAGACATTTGAGCATTTTTAAAATGTGGAGCTCTATTCAATCCCTAGGTTCTATCAGCATCTGCCAATGGAATCCAGGCTAATCTCACTCTATCTGGGCACCTAAATCTAGCTGGCACTGGTAAGGCAGTGTGTACAGCAAGACAATGCTAGAGTACCCAGGAGATGTGATGATTCAGCTGTGTAATTGGAGCATATGGCTACTGCCAGAAATTAAAGCTGCTCTCCCTTGGTAAGTGAATGCCCTAGGTGACATAGTTGTTCTGCTGGTGCAGGGGGTACAATTTTCACTTCACTACTGCACTCAGGGGTGAATTACATCCTTTACTGGTACTCTTAAAGTTCAGGGGTGAAGTCCTCACCTATTGTAGTCAATGAGATTTTTGCCATTCACTTCATTGGGGCCAGGATTTCACCCCGACTTAGTTACCATGTGCAAGGCTCAAAAGGAGGAGAAAATGATTTAATATATTTCGGAATCCATGAAAGAAAGAAAAGGAGCTGTTCTGTACAAAATAATGTTCCAGAGCCAGAAGCAATTGTTATGGATTCCAGTGAGCAAATGAGACTCTTCTCTTTCCACATAGGCTTGTGAGATACTGCTCCAGAACTGAAAAGTGACTACCAGACACCTCAAAGGAATATTTTACAAGAGGTAAATTCCTCACATGACACAGTTCATGACAATTAATAGTGTCTGCTTGAGAAAATCCCAAAATTGGAATCGTAGGTGTGTTAATAAATCAAAATTTATAGATCAGGGATAGTTTGGGCAGACTCAGCCAATGTGCAGCCTACAAACATCCCTGCTCTTCTAGTCCAGTGGGCTTTCTTGAATGCAAAAGGCAGATCTCCACATTGAGTTGTATAACACTGGCTGGGGATTTTCTGTTTATTTTGTGGTTGTGTAAAACCATTTTAATTTTTGTTTCTTTTGTCATAATCCCTGCACTCTAGAAACCTCAAGAATAAAACCATGCAGAGGGAATATGCTGGATGAAATATTTTCATTGCAGAGGCAGCTGCTTCATCCACACCAGTGGTTTTCAACCTGTGGACCACAGACCCCAGGGGTTCCACAGACTATGTCTAAGATTTCCAAGGGGATCCACACCTCCATTTGGAATTTTTTAGGAGTCCGCAAATGAAAAAAGGTTGAAACCACTGATCGACACTATCAATTTACACTATTCAAATGAGATTTCATCACTCTAAATGACAGGAGTGAGTAAAACAACAATATAGAACCAGAGGACCAAATTCAGAAGCGATACATAAATCAGAACACCTTACAATCCCCCGCAGTCAGTTAGATCTCCTTACACCCACTCAACCACCCTATAAGGGAACACAAATTGATACAATTTACACCTTCCTCCAGCTCCTCAGAATGTAAGTTACACCAATATATACTGATTTTCACAGCACTAGTGGTGGAAGTCAGACAGGGATAGGAAGTGGTGTCTAATACCACCTAACAAAACGCCTGTGAATTTTGTCCAGAAATTTTAGTAAAGTCCATTTTTGAAAATATATTAAATAAATAGTAAATTCTTTGGAAGCTGTATTTAAATAAAGTATTTTTCTTTTTTAATTTAAATTTGTGCTTCAAGTAGAGCTGGCTGACCATTTTCCTTCAATGTTTTTTTGAATGGAAAATGGCTTTTTGACAAAATGGAAATTTACACGTACACAAATTAATTTTCAACAGAAAACAAACAAAAAATTTTGACGAAAACCTGAAAAGCTTCCAAAAGAACATTTTCAGCAAAAACAATTTTTACAAAATTATTTTCTTTTCTTTTTGGGATACAACATGTCAGAGTGTTGGCATGAGAAAGGTAGTAACTCAGAATGGAGACATATGTGATCATTCTTCAGACATCTTTCACAAGCTAATGACCTGATTTTGTAGGCTCTTGGATGACCCTATCTATGGTGAACTCAATACTATCAAGTATCAGAAGGGTAGCCGTGTTAGTCTGGATCTGTAAAAGCGGCAAAGAGTCCTGTGGCACTTTATAGAGTAACAGACGTATTGGTGCATAAGCTTTCGTGGGTGAATACCCACTTCGTCAGATGCATGTATTCACCCACGAAAGCTTATGCTCCTATACGTCTGTTAGTCTACAAGGTGCCACAGGACTCTTTGCCGTCAAAACGATCAATGAACGCTTTATGCCCTTAACATCTGTATGTGCGAACAGATGCTTGTTTCTCTACCGCTGCAGCAGCCCTTAAGCAGCAGTTAATCCATCTAGGAGACGGTGCATCCTTTTTATAAGGCAAAGCTAAGCTGCACACATTTTGAAGAAATAAAATCAATATTGTTGGTAGGTAACAAACCTCCCTTTTTGACCTAACAGTGTCCCTTGCTTGGAGATCCACAGGGACCAATGGAGCAGTATGACAGAAGCTGTGGAAAACCCTCTTCAGAGCACGGAATTGTGTTGAGAAGTCACATTTCCACAGATAAGTCATTTTAGCTGCTACTTACTTTTAGTTCTAACCCTCCAATCTCATGGCAGGTTATAGCCCTAAATTAGCTATTCCACAGAAGGACCAGCCAAAAATGTTTTTATTATTATTAGCTCCAAATATAATATGCTTCTGACCAATAACATTTTTTATTTTTTGGAAAAATACCATGTCTTTATTCAAACCTATAACTTGGATTATGTATCAATGTGGAATGCAGTGCAGCTATTCCTGAACATTCCAACTCTGTATAACAGAGTTTGGAATTCCCCAAACAGCATCTCTTCACTCCAGGCCATTTACAAATGTGGTTAAAATGAATGAAGTAATATCTTCAGAAAGGAAGGAGACTTTTGAGTCACGTCTGACACATTTAACTACGATAACTGCTTTCCATAGTTCAAGGTTTTGACTGTCTATTTCAATACAGTGTAGAAGTGTTTGATAATGATTAGTCCCTGATGCTTATCCTGTTACAGGATACTTATACACATGCATGAAATACCTTGGAGAGAGTAAAGAATGTATCCACAAGTTTGTGGATTCCAAGTGGAAAACCACAGAGTTCACCAAAAAAGCTGCTGGATTGAATCAAACTCTTGCTTGGTCTGTTTTATTGCCATTCTGTTTCGCTCCAGATCAGTTGTCATATTTCTATATCTACATTTTCAGGCCATCTGCTAACCTGAAGGTACAGAGCAATAAACTCCACAAAAACAAAACATACCACACTGGAGTGACCGCCATCTAACTTCTGTCTGAAGGTTACAATTATGCACATAAGCACTCTACAGAAATACAACTTTCCAAAGAAAAACAGGGCCTCGCCTGAAAGTAAGGTGATGTCAGGACAGGAATACATCTCCAAATGGTGGTTCTCTCCAATTTATGCTTAGCTCACTGTTAAAGGCAAAGCCCTATTCAAAAGCTTTAACCATTGCAATACTTAATCTCAGCTGACGCAACATTCATACATGCAATAAAAGGGAAAGAAATACTGAGAGATTATTCCAAGGCAAATCACAAACTAGGGAAATGGAATATCTTTTGTTGAAAGGTAAAGTCAAATAAGAGTATTTTTGAATGCATAATTATGAAATCCTTCTCAATAACAATGGCTAAACAAATAGATATTCTGTAGGTGGATACCATGTATCCGTTTCCTGCAAGCCTTCTATGGGCTGAACTCCCTTTGAGGTTAAAACAGTTCTACACGTAGAGGACTTGCATAATCAGCCCCAGACTTGGCGTTTGAAACCAAAAAGTCTATGACTTCAGGCAGCTCTCCTCCACTAATCTGGGCTACCTAGGAATGTAAAGGAGAATTATTATTATTTCTCAGCTTTCTATATTGTTAAGTAAGTCTACAGTACTTTTCATTGCAAAAACAACTTTGAAAAATGTAATCAGATCACTGGTTGGAAGTTTATTATGGATTTTTTCTGAAGATCACATGTTAGCATCGGAGCCAAGTTAGGGTCCACAAACACCATGGTGAGAGCTCCTTTTGTGAGGACCCTGGATCGGTTTCTATCAGATATCTATATCACTGTTTTTCCTTCACTTAAGAGAGAACTGATTTATATATACTCACTGAAAGTGCTGGATAAAAGTCAAATTGGCTTTGCTTTACACAACATTGTGATTCAAATATTAACATTTTCAGTCATATTTAAGCACTTACTATAATGTTGATGCTATCTAAATAAGAAACAAGAAACAATAACATTTTAAAATATCTAAGGATGAATACCTCAAATTTTCTGTGAATATTTACTTGATTAAATAATTGAATTTGCATAATCAGGAATGGTAGAAACCACACATTTTAAACTAATATTAAAAAAATAAATTAGATAAATATAGATTAGATTTTAACCTCAAACTTAAGTAATTACATAAGAAAACTAATTTTAAGAATTAGTCACTCAATTCTGCAGCACGCAATACCATGTTATCTATGTATCCAATCAAAATTACATAGCACTGTTTAGATTTTGAGTACTTGTAATGAATGATTCCATAAACTATGAACAGACCAAATATTACTCATAGAAATTGAATGAATAATTTTGAATAGCATATTCAAAGTCATTGTATGCTGTCTGCAGACAAGTCATGAACCAAAGCAGAGGCTAGGTTTACTGAGTAAATTATCTCCTGCAAATTATTCACCCATCTCTGTCAAACATGGCAAAGTTCTATCATTTTATAGGTTAGCATGAGTATATAATGACTTAAATTAGTTTTATGTGAGAAATAGAGTGCAAGCTCTAAGCAGCTTAGCTTAGATATATATGAGCAGGAAATAAAATATAGTTAACATTTGCTCTATTTCTCTTATATTTCTCTTCACTGTCATATTAAAAAAATACCTATTGTTCAGCAACAGAAT
This sequence comes from Lepidochelys olivacea, assembly GCF_965140295.1. Lineage (NCBI taxonomy): Eukaryota > Metazoa > Chordata > Testudines > Cheloniidae > Lepidochelys > Lepidochelys olivacea. The sequence goes on along the minus strand of NC_140411.1, from coordinate 162,860,296 downwards.
TGTTGTATTACGGAAATGAAGGGTTTTATGACAGGAGGTATGTCTCAGTGAAGATAAAAGCCAATCTCCTACCCACAACATTTTCTATGAGCAGTGTTGTTTTCTCTTACACTTGTGATCACATTCACTCGTTAGTTTAGGGTGGTGCAAACTGCACCCGTCTGCAACAGCCTTGGCCACCAAACCCCAGGAGAGTCACCCAAAGGAACACTGTCAATTAAATCATACCTTGTCCTCCTTGGGGGAGTCTGAACAAGGAGAAAGCTTAAAGTTCCTTCAGGACCTTCAGAGGAGGAGAGAGCTGTGGAGATACACATCCCCTGACTGCCCACACCAGATCACCTCTCCCGCCACCACTTCCAGCTTTATTGCTGGAGTAGCCCAATGGACCTTTTGGTGGCAAAGAGAAAGTTTTAACTACTTTGCACCACTGTAGCCTTCCCCCGGAAGGCTTTCTACCAATGGAGTCTGTAATGGGTTCAGTCACAGAGACTCCCTTGGGACTGTCACCTGACATGCTGAAACTACCTCTGAGCCCGTTTTCCACTGCCAGCTTGGGACTCCAGAACCCTGCCTTGTTGAACCAGACACACTAGTCTGCTGCACCACAGACCCAGGTCTTGTCCACGCCCCCAAAGCTGCAGACTTTAACCAAAAACTGCTTACAAGTCACTTATCTCCAGCATCCAGACACCCAGCTCCCAATAGGATCCAAATCCCAAATAAATCCATATTACTCTGTACAAAGCTTATACAGGTGTGATAGACTCAGGCCAGTTGGGTACATCAGAGTAGCTCTATTAGGATCCAGGAAGTGGGCAGGCAAAGTCCGCCCACTGCTAAAGGATCCCCCCCCACCCCAGCCTAAGAGGACCTGGAAAACCAAATAATTATGGGGGACAACTAATGAACAACAGGGACAGGAGTGCGGTCAAAGGGTCAAACGAAGGGAACCGGACAGGGACACCGAGCAGAGAACCCTGGACAGCGCCCACTGCTCCTCGAAGGCATCAAGGGAGTCAGTGGATGCCGCCCAGAGGAACTCTGCCTGGATGCGTGAATGGACGGAGGATCAGAAATTGGCCCCACAGTCACAGGAGACTCCATCGGCCAACCTCCTCACCCTGGTTTTATAGATGGCCACTTTAGCCAGGACCAGGGGGAGGTTGACCAGGAGGTCCCACGACTTAGTGGGGCCACGGACAGGGAGTGCATAGATAAGAAGGTGAGGAGAAAAGTGCAACCAAAACCTTAACAAAATATTCGTGAGGAGCCGGAATAGGGGCTGCAACCTGGCGCACTCCAGATAGACGTGCGCCAGGGTTTCCCTCACGCTGCAAAAGGGGCAGGTGTCCGGGATTGGGGTGAACCGCGCCAAGTACACGCCTGTGCTCACGGCCCCGTGAAGGAGCCGCCAACTGATATCCCCGGCGGGCCTTGGGACCAGGGTGGAATATAGGCTGGCCCACTGGTACAGCAGAGTAGCAGAAGGCAGATATACTGGCCACTGGATTAACATTTTTTTGTTCCCGGACTGACCAGAGCAGGGGCTCCTCCAGGCTAATGAGAACACCTGACTCCAATTAACCTGCAAAGAGCCAAGTGAGGCCATTAAGCTAATGTGACCACCTGACTCTAATTAAGGCCCCTCTGATAATATAAAAGGGCTCACTCCAGTCAGGCAGAGAGAAGCCAGAAGAGAGGAAGTGTGGCTGAAGAGCTGGTTAATGAAGACACCCTCAAGTCATTGGTAAGGGAGCCTTAAGGTAAGGGTGAAGAAGGGAGAAGCAGGAGAGCTGTGGGGAAGTGGCCAAGGGAAATGTAGCAACTCTGGCAGTGAAAGGTTGGCTGCCAACAGCTGCTACCATTAGGGTCCCTGGGCCAGAAACCGGAGTAGAGGGCGGGCCTGGGTTCCCCCCAACCCACCACTACAGAAACACCTCCTGGGAGGGGAAAACAGGCCCCTGTCAGGACAGGAGGCTAAACTGTTTTGGCATGAGGCCATAGGAGCAACAGAGACCGTGGGAATTCTCTCACCAACCTCCATTGCTGGCTTATGACGAAAAGGGCTCAGTAGACTGTACCCTGGCCCTAGAGAGAGACGGGCTATGTGACAGGTCGCAGTGAGCCTCTGAAGCTAGCATAAACCACCTGGAAGCATGGGACCCACGGGGACAAGGTCGGAACTCTGCCACACAGGGTAAACTCATAAATTGTCTGCCCTCTATAATACTGATAGAGAGACATGCACAGCCATTTGCTTCCCCAGCTATTAATCACTGACTCTGGGTTTACTAATAAACAAAAGTGATTTTATTAAGTATAAAAAGTAGGATTTAAGTGGTTTCAAGTAATAATAGACAGTACAAAGTAAATAAAATAAAACAAAACATGCAAGTCTAAGCCTAATACATTTAAGAAACCGAATACAGGTAAATCTCACCCTCAGAGATGTTCCAATAAGCTTCTTTCAGAAATTAGACTCCTCCTTAGTCTGGGCCCAATCCTTTCCCCTGGTATAGTTCTTGTTAGTTCCAGCACAGGTGGTAACTAGATTTCTCATGACTGGCAGCCCCCTTTGCACTGTTTCACCCCCTTTTATATCTTTGGCACAAGGCGAGAATCCTTTGTCTCTCTCTGGGTTCCCACCCTTCCTTCTAAATGGAAAAGCACCAGGTTTAAGATGGATTCCAGTATCATGTGACATGTTCACATGTCCTGTGAGACTTCATTACCCACTGGCTGGCACACACACATATACAGGAAAGCTTACAAGTAAACAGAGCCATTTACAACCAATTGTCCTAGTTAATGGGAGCCATCAAGATTCCAAGCCACCATTAATGGCCCACTCTTTGCACAGTTACAATAGGACTTCACAGTAATACTTCATATTTCTAGTTTCAGATACAAGAATGATACATTTATACAAAAAGAATTAACACACTCAGTAAATTATAATCTTTGGAATGATACCTTACAAGAGACCTTTTGCATAAAGCATATTCCAGTTACCTTATATTTACACTCATTAGCATATTTCCATAAAACATATGGAGTGCAACGTCACCAAGTCCTCCTGGGCCTGAGGTTACAGCAGCTGAAATACGGGGCTTGTTATAAAGATGTTTTTCTGAAACAGTTAACTCAAAAGCAGAATATTTTAGTGTAAATTGTATTGCATGGCCTGATTGAAGCATATTCTCCATATCATACAGAATCTGTTGCAGATACTCCATATGGACACAATCTTTTCTTTTATTTATGGACCCAAAGTCCTTCAGGGAGTGTGTGACAAATCCAAATGAATTTTTGCATCTTGACATAGTTGGAAGATACATAAACTCATATATAATCAAAACACTCCGTACTGAATATGCACCTAAGGCGGCGCATGCATGTTTTTCCAACATGGGTTTGGATTAAGCAACACTCATTGGGCCTGATCATTCCCATCCTAGAGCCCTGTATGGATGGTCCCCTCCACATACAAAAGGGTACTGAGCTGATTCTGCATCACTATCCCCTGCTGGGAATACACACAGGACTGGGGTGCACAACAAGGGAGTGGATGACAAATAGGTAGGCTGAGGAGAGATGCAAATTACCCCATCTGGTGATGTGGAGATTCCCTGGAAGAAATAATACAGCCTGATGTTGTATTATTTTATGTTTATAGCCCTATTGTGAAAGAGCAGAGAGACTGCTGCCAGGCACAGAAGGAGTTAAAGAAAACCTCTGGGTTCAGCTAGCCCCGCCCCATTATACCGCCAACCAGTGCCAGGCCTGGAGGGGAAAGAAAAGAAGGGAGCCTGGCTGGCAAAGAGGCAGGAGCTCTTTGTATGCCTGCCTGAAGGCACAGACCAATAAGCTGCCTGTCAATGCAGCCACTGGAGGCAAGTAAATCTTCCCCTGCCAAGGGGAACCTACAGATGAGCCCCAACTGTGGGGCAACTGGACTAGTGGGGTCATGCCCCAACCTAAAAGGACTCACATAGGGAGCAGGCCAGGAAAACAGGCCCTGCACCCCACACACACCCTCTCATGGCTGGGAGAAAAGTCCATCTTCCCTATTTAGGAGTTTGTGCAACACAAGAACCTGGGCCAGGACCTGAGGGAGAAGGAGGGGTCAAGTCCCGCTACAGCTTCCCTAACCAACGATCTAGCCATTAAGCTGTCTGGCCACTGAGGGCCCTATCACACCCATCTTGAGGATTCTGGGGGCATCTAAGACCAGGAGTTTGCTTGGAGGCCAGAGCCAACACAGTGTCCTCCATGCAGATGTCTCTGGTCTCCTACAGATCACTGGCGGTCAGCCCAGGGGACCTAATCAATGAGGGAGCAAATCCCTCCTAAACCCCAATAGAATGAGATTTTTCCTCCATACTCCCTTCCCACAATGGAGTGGATGATCCAACCTCCTGAAAAATGTTCCTAATACATCTATTCCAGAAATTAGTAAATTAGAGAACTGATGGAATATGGGACCAGTATTTCCTAATTTTGGTGAAATCACATCCCACTTTGTTGTTTTTCAGACACTGATATGCATCCTTAAATGTTTGGGATTATGCTGTCACCAATATTAGCCCGTCTGCAGTGACTGGCAATACTTATTTTTTATTTCAAATTTTATTTATATAAAAAATCTAAATACATATGGTGATGCCTCTCTAAAACATTTATCAAATAAAAATGATGTTTTTGATTGCTGTTTTTATGCAGAACAAATATATGACACAAAACACAGTCCATTAGTAGGTTTGAAATTCTTCTGATCCATTTTCCCTTATGTTCCTTTATGCTTTTCATCCTTGTTCTTTGTCTTTGGCATAAACCCCTTATTTCTATTAGTTTAATTTCTGTTTTTAACTTTTGGCACCTCCATTTCAAATGTATGAATTTAAAAAAAAAATCCACAGCTGTATAAATACCAGACATTTAGAGAGGAAAGTGACTTTCAATAAGTGTTGACTTTTATTGCAGAAAGCTCTGGAAAAGTATGTATCAGAGACTGGCATTTGCATTGCAATTCAAATCCAGCCTTATTAATAAAAATCTGAATACATTATAAAAATATAAATATGGTGTACCTTTAGCAAAACCAAGTATGTTGGAAGGATATAAGTCATCTTTAATAATACTTTGATTTGTGGCCTTCATAGCTTTGTTTTCATTTTATTTCAAATCCATTTGAAGAATGTCTATAAATAGCTAACACTGAATATATAATTTTAGACTTATTTTTTTCAGCATCTGGATTCTGCAGCAGTTAGTGGATGGACACATGGACCCTTCATTTGTGAAGCTGTAAATTCTAAATACATCCTTAGAATAATTATTTTTGTGTGTATAAATGTACTTCCTAGCAGTGAATGGAAAACCACATCATAAAATTTACAACACATTATTTCACATCTACCCAGAAAAGGTGCAAGGTTGGGTTAGAAATGTACAGGAATTCCTTTCAAGTTAGTATGAAACTCACTAGGCCTAATACTAGATAGTTTACTTCTTTATTCCTCAAAAGTAGTGTCAATGATTTCTCTAATATTCTATTTAAAAACACAAAACAAGAATAATGTACTCAGAGTACTGAGTCCACTCACCCATTAGGAGAAAAGTAAAGAAAAAACAAGTGGAATTTCTGTAGGTTTGGCATTTAGATTACACAGAATTGTTAAAAAGAGGCGCTAAAACAAAAATTCTAAGGATTAATGTTTAAACTAAGATAATAAAGGAATTCAGCGTTAAGGCATTTACAACTCACTCTGGTATGTATGAGTGAGGAAACTTACATATTCCCCAACCCTGCAAAGACTTACACACATGCATAAGTTTGCCCACTGAGTGAAGTTTCATAGAAGTGAATGGGTCTACCTACAGTGCATAAAGCATGTGCATAAGCTTTTGCAAAACCAGGGCTATAATTGTCCCTCTGTGACTCAGAAGTTGGGTGGTTTTCATTCATGGGCAGGACTCAGTGGGATAAATTAAGTCTATCTGTCCAGGGTTTCAGCTGACCTTTCTCATAATAAGAAGTTTGTAGACCTGGTCAGAAATTTTCTAACTAAAGTTTTTTTCATAAGAAAATACCAATTCATCACAACCTAAACTGTTCACAGGAAGGGGTCCATTTCAACAAGTTTGCCAATAAAAAACATATTTTTTAAGTTTCACAATTATCCAAACATCTCATTTCAACATTTTTAAAACGCTAACTTTTGTTTTCCAGTTCAAAATAACTTTTTATTTTAAAAAATTAGTTAATGTATACATGAACCAGTTAAAAAAAAATAAAAAGGTCAAAATTGAAATGAACATTTCAAAATTATTGAAACAAAACATTTCAATTGACTGAACATGAAAATGTTTCTGATTATCGGTTTGTGAAAAATTCCAATATTTTGACTTTTCAAATTATATTTGATTTGGGATGGGGAAACAAAATTTGAAATCTTCAAAACTTTTACAAGATAGGAAAACTGTTTTCTACCCAGCTCTAGAAGTTTGGAGGTTGGATGAGAGAGAGGTTTGTTAACAAGCAGAGTGTCCTTTTATATTAAGTTGATTTCTAATTGGTTGTTTTTATTGACCTAAGGCACGGAGATAGGCATCAACATACATTTCTAAAATAAATAAGACAATTTCACTATTGCTGTGCCTTTCATCCTGCTAGATTTCCAAGCCCTGGTCTACACTAGGACTTTAGGTCGAATTTAGCAGCATTAAATCGATGTAAACCTGCACCCGTCCACACGATGAAGCCCTTTATTTCGACTTGAAGGGCTCTTAAAATCAATTTCCTTACTCCACCCCTGACAAGTGGATTAGCGCTTAAATCGGCCTTGCCGGGTCGAATTTGGGGTACTGTGGACACAATTAAACGGTATTGGCCTCTGGGAGCTATCCCAGAGTGCTCCATTGTGACCGCTCTGGACAGCACTCTCAACTCAGATGAACCGCGAACTTTTGAATCTCATGTAAGCAGTGTCAGGATGAGCTCCACCCTGACATCTGGTGGTGAGGTGTGGCAAGTTGTGGAAAAGAACTTCAGGGGCCGATCTCATTTGCATAGGCACACCCACCACGCCTAGAATGAGACCATAGCTGCCCAAATGGTCACTTTGGCTGCTGTGGGATCCCCAGTGTCTCTGTTATTGGGGCAGGAAGAATAAATTGTTATTACCCTGATTATGGGAACTGTGCTTGGAACTGTACGTGGCCTTTTGTTATGATGGAGGGATTCACCATCAACTAAGTAGCACTCGCTAGGCAAGGGTCATGGGTTCCAAAACTGTGTGAATGGAGAGAGGCTGGGGACAAGTAGTAGTACTTGGTGGCATGGGCCCCTTGGTGAGGGCCTTACATGCTGATTGCACTTCCTCCTCTCTCCACTGTGGAATATCAGAGCTAATTTTGATTTCATTAGAAGTCTAGTTATAGGCTGCTGAGCTCACTTTGGGCTGACAGTGCACCAGCACTGGGGCTCCCCTACTATAAGCTGAATTCACCTAAGAGCTGAAATCACTGAGTGTTGTGTTAAGTAGTGGGGGAGCCTGAAGATATATTGTGGAGCAGTTTGTGGGACGGCTGGTGAAGCAGTTCGACGCGGAGCAGTGTGTGGATGGCAGGAGCTGCTTGTGGGCCGTGGAGCTGAGTTCGTGGGGCAGCTGAGCGAAGGAGTTCGTGGGGCGGCTGGCGGAGCGGAGCGCAGCTGAGCAAAGGAGTTTGTGGGGCGGCTGGCGCGGAGCGCAGCTGAGCGAAGGAGTTCGTGGGGCGGCTGGCGGAGCGGAGCGCAGCTGAGCGAAGGAGTTCGTGGGGCGGCTGGCGGAGCGCCGCTATGGAGCTATGGGGCGGTCAGCTTCAGATCACGTAAGGTGCCTCTTACCCCCATCCCATTTCCACCCAGGTTGGGAGGTAAAGCTCCGCCGATAAACTTTCGAACTCTGGGGCTGCCCTGACCAGGGACAGAGACTTTTGGGACTTTGGGTGATTTGGGGTTGCTGGACTCAAGAACCAAAGGGAAAAGGGCATGCCCCAATTTGCCTGGGGTGGGGTTGTTTTTGCTCATGGGTTGTGTTATGAATCCTGTTGGTGGTGTTTCCCCAACATAATGCCACATTGTTTCTCTCTGTTTATTAAAAGACTTTTGCTACACTCAGACTATGTGCTTGCGAGAGGGGAAGTATTGCCTCTTGGAGGCGCCCAGCGGGGGTGGTATATATTTTTCCCAGGTCACTGGGTGGGGGCTCGAGCCGGTTTGCATTGTGTTATTGGAATGGAACCCCTAGATATTGAACCCGGCCCTTGTTGCTGCCAACTCTGACGGGCAGAAGGGTTACATTTTTGGGGGCTCGTCCGGGATCGCCTGGGTCAGTACCCCTCGCAAGCACCTGTTGAGTGATCCACTACATTGGGAAACAATTTATATTTTTTTTGTTTGTGCTTATATTTTGAGGAAATTACTGTTTGTATAATGGCTAATATGTCAGGTTTGTTGGGCCCTGGCTCAGCAGCTTCTAGCTCGGAGGCTGCAGCCTCGGCTGATGATTGGACAAAAGCTCTGGGGCAAATATTGGAAAAGGTTGTGCTGCCCCATGCTGAGTCAGACTCTTGTCGTAAGTTAAGATTATTTGCTGGGGAGGAGGAGTTTGAACCCTGGTTAGAGCATACCACTGAAATGCTGCAAGAGTGGGCCGTACCAGATGCAGAAAAGCGAAGATGCCTTATAGAGAGCCTTGGCGGCCCAGCATTAGATGTGATTCGCACCCTGAAGCTCATTGACCCTGGGGTCAGTGTGAAGGACTGCCTAGAGGCCCTTGAACACAACTTTGGGAGCGTAGAGGGCCCTGAAGACAGCTACTGTAAGTTCCTTAATTCCCGACAACAAAAGGGCGAGAAGGCTTCAGCCTACATACAGAGACTGGAGAGACTGCTTCAGAGAGCTGTCATGAGGGGAGCAGTGACTGCTGAGCAGATGGATCAGACCAGACTGGCTCAAATTGTAAGAGGAACTCAGTATCAGAACCCGATTCTACTTCATCTCCGGCTAAGAGAACGACGGGAACATCCCCCAAGTTACTCCCAGCTGATAAAAGAGGTCAGAGAGGAGGAAGAAAGGCAGGCTGCCAGTGAGTTTTGGGAAGCCCAAACATCGGAGCCAGCCGGCACAACACCACTGCAAATGGCCAGTGTACTGATGGTGAGCACCAGAGAGGAACTTGCCCAACAAATGCAGGTCCTGACGGAACGGATAGCTGAGCTGCAAAGTACCGTTGACCGAGTTAAGACTTCTAGGAATAAGAAGCCTCAAACTGTGGCGATTGAGAAGCCCGCACTTAGAGCCACCATCCCCCCCAGGCGAAGGGGGAAAGGTCAATTCTTCTGCTACCGATGTGGTCAGGATGGACACAGTGCTGCCAAGTGCCGTAATGAAGAAAACCCCTCCTTAGTGTATGGAAAGCTGAGGATCAGTTGGGAGAGATCCGGTAGCTGCCAGAGGGTCTGGGGACGGGGACCCCCCAGGTCTGCAGGATTTGAAGATTCCCCCAGAAAAGACTGTCCAGCTGGGATCCCTGCAGGACTGATAGGGCCTCGAGCAGAGGTCATGGTGAGGATCGAAGGGGTGGAGTGTAAAGCAGTGCTTGACACTGGATCTCAAGTGACTATTATATTTCAGTCATTCTACCAACAGATGCTTAGGCACCTGCCTATACAGCCACTGACTGGCCTTGGCCTATGTGGCCTCAGCATGGATGAATACCCCTATCAAGGGTATGTCATAGTGCACCTGGAATTCCCAGAGGAGGTTGCTGGGGTAAGAGAAGAGGTAGACACAGCTGCCTTAATATGCCCTGACCCTAAAGGGACTTCCGATGTGTCTGTGCTGATAGGGACCAACTCCAGTCTCTTCAAGGTACTCGCGGATTACTGCAGAAGGCGGGCTGGGGACCAGTACCTGAATACCCTGATGATCCATACGCTTTGTGCTGAAGCCTATAGGAAAATTGAGAGCGCTAAAAGGGACACATCTGAGCTACCGCTTGGGGCACTGAAGTACGCGGGCACAACCCCCTTAGTAGTGCCTGCAAGGACGGAGCAAGAAGTGCTTGTCATGAGTACCTGTCTGAAAGGCAGTAAAGGGACGTTAGCAATGATAGAGCAGCCGATGGGAGGAGAGCTCCCTGAAGGAGTGCTGGTCCCCAGTGGAGTCATAACCCTACCTGCTGAAGCCCAGGAAAGGGTGACTATACTGATTGCTAATGAAACGAGTCGTGATATTTTTGTGAAGCAAGGACAAAAGATAGCAGACCTCTTTGAGCCTGAGTCGATTGTAAAACCCCAGTATGAAACTCCAGTTTCGGCAATAGACCCAGCAAAGTTTGACTTTGGAGATTCACCAGTGTCCGAGGACTGGAAAGATCGCCTGAGGAAGAAACTTTGTGAAAGATCCAAGGTGTTCTCACTGCATGAGTGGGATGTGGGATGTGCAAAAGGAGTAGAGCACAATATCAGACTACATGACTCTCGACCTTTCAGGGAGAGATCTAGGAAGATTGCTCTCTCTGAGATGGAAGATGTGCGACATCATCTTCAGGAGCTGGCTGCGAATGGCATCATTACAGAGTCCCGCAGCCCATACGCCTCACCCATTGTGGTAGTCCGCAAAAAGAATGGGAAAATCCGGATGTGTATTGACTACCGCACCCTAAACAGCCGTACTGTGGTCGACCAGTACACTATGCCTCGAGTGCAAGACGCCTTAGACTGTTTGCTGGGAAGCCAGTGGTTCTCTGTGTTGGATCTTCGAAGTGGATACTACCAGATCCCTCTGGGAGAAGAAGATAAGGAGAAGACAGCCTTCATCTGCCCATTAGGGTTTTATCAGTTCGAACGCATGCCCCAAGGGATTTCTGGAGCACCTGCCACCTTTCAACGTCTCATGGAGAAAGTTGTGGGAGACATGAATTTACTGCAAGTGTTAGTTTATTTGGATGACCTGATTGTGTTTGGAAGAACCTTAGAGGAGCATGAAGAAAGACTTCTTAAAGTGCTTGATAGGTTAGAGGATTATGGTCTGAAGCTTTCAATTGACAAATGCCAGTTCTGCAGAACCTCAGTGAAGTATGTGGGTCACATTGTGTCCCAAGAAGGTGTGAGTACCGATCCTGATAAAATAGAAGCACTCACTACATGGCCACGTCCAAGTAACTACAGAGAACTCAAGACCTTCCTTGGATTTAGTGGCTACTACCGCAGATTTGTGAAAAACTATGCTACGATTGTAAAGCCTCTGAATGATCTTACCAGGGGACATCAGTCCAGCAAGAACAAATCTAAGTCCAAGAATAAGGGGAGGTCCCCAAAGCCTCCTGTGCAGAGACACAATGGCCCCTTTGCACCATTTGGGCCACGGTGGGATGAGAGATGTGAAAGGGCTTTTCGAGAAATCATTACTTGCCTAACTCATGCTCCAGTCCTAGTTTTTGCTGACCCAAGCAAACCATTTATCCTGCATACTGATGCCAGTTTGGAGGGTCTGGGAGCAGTCCTGTACCAGGAAGTGGAAGGCAAATGTAAACCGGTAGCCTTTGCCAGCCGAGGATTGTCTGATAGTGAAACTCGCTATCCCACCCACAAGCTGGAGTTTTTGGCCTTGAAATGGGCCATCACTGAGAAATTTCGAGACTACTTGTATGGTGCTCAGTTCCAGGTGTGGACAGACAACAATCCACTGACTTATGTGTTAACAAGTGCTAAGCTGGATGCTACAGGGCAGAGATGGGTGGCCGCCTTGGCTAGCTATGAGTTCAGCATTCAGTACCGATCAGGGAGAAGCAATGTAGATGCAGATGCATTGTCCAGGCGTCCGCAGGCTCCAGAAGTTGCTGTGATACCCACAGATGGAGTGAGAGCTATTTGCAGTGTGAGTCGCCGAGAGCCAGAGGCCCGTGAAGACTTTCAGGGATGTGTTGCAGAAGCTTTGGGCCTGCCCCCTGAATGCATGCCTTCTGCTTCGGTGAACTATATTGCATTAGACCAATCTCCTTTGCCCATGCTCAATGCGGCTGACTGGCAAGAAGCCCAGTGGCAAGATATTGACATTCGTGATACACTACTTGCCAAAAGGGAGGGGCGAAGCCCAGCTGCGGTTGTCCCACCTAACCCGGAGGGTAAACTACTATTGAGAGAATGGACCAAACTAAAACTGATTCAGGGAGTGCTACACCGAATGACCACTGACCCTTTACAAAAACAACGAGCACAACTAGTACTGCCAAAAAAGTACAGAGCCCTGGCCATGAGGGCCCTGCATGATGACTTTGGGCATTTAGGGATGGAGAGGACCCTGGAACTTATTCGTAGTAGGTTCTATTGGCCCCGAATGGCTGAAGATGTTCGCAGGAAATGTGAGACTTGCGCTCGATGTGTTCAAAGGAAAACTCTGCCCACGAGGGCTGCATATCTCAAGAACATCACCAGCAACAAACCTTTGGAGTTGGTATGCATTGATTTCTTGTCTGTGGAGGTAGACAAGAGGAATGTTGGAAACATTCTAGTAGTGACTGACCATTTTACACGGTATGCACAAGCATATCCCACACGTGATCAGAGGGCCACCACCGTTGCTCGAGTATTGTGGGACAAATATTTCTCAGTCTATGGATTCCCGGCTCGGATACACTCTGATCAGGGGCGGGATTTTGAGAGTCACCTTCTGAAGGAGGTGCTGAAGATAGCAGGAATTAAAAAGTCTAGGACAACGCCTTATCACCCCCAAGGTGATCCTCAGCCCGAGAGGTTCAATCGAACCCTATTAGATATGTTGGGAACTTTGCGACCAGAGCAGAAGGCAACCTGGAGCCAGCATGTCGCATTTCTGGTGCATGCCTACAATGCCACAAAGAACGATGCTACGGGAGTCACCCCATATCTCTTGATGTTTGGGCGAGAACCAAGATTACCCATAGACTTGTGCTTTGGTGTATCAGAGGATGGAGATAGCTATGAAACTCATCAGCAGTATGTATCCCGACTAAGAGAAAAGCTGCGGGATGCTTATCGCTTAGCTACCGCTGCGGCTCGGAAGAACGCAGACCGCAACAAACATCGATATGATGCTAGAGTGCGTTCGCAGGAGCTCCAGCCGGGGGACAGAGTCCTGCTGCGAAATTTGGGTATTGCTGGCAAACACAAGATAGCTGACAGATGGAAGGCAATACCTTACCTGGTGATGGAAAAGCTGGGAGATCTGCCAGTCTACAAGATCAAACCTGAAGACGGTCCAGGGCAAATAAAGACGGTGCATAGAAACCTTTTGCTCCCTGTGGGGGAATTGGTAAGCACCCCTTGTGAGATGGGCCACGGCAGGGCCGCTGGGCAGAACAGAGGTGCTAGACCAAAGCCGCCATCCAACACAGACAGTGGGCCCCCTGCAGCTAACTTACCCCTATTCTGCACATCTGAGAGTGAGTCTGAGGAGGAAGACACAACCCTGGTGTATCCTGGGATGGAGACAAGATTTCAGTCTCGATCAGCTGAACCAAACGAGAGTTTTCCCTCTTCCGCCCTAAACCCAATGGCGGAACTATTTAGGCCCATTTCTGATACCCCGGTGCTGCTGATGAGACCCCCCTGTGATGACACACACAGGTTATTGGACAATGGGGACAGACAGGTAGAGGATGTCCTGGGCACCTTGGACCCTCCAGCGTTAGAACTAGGAGTGCAGGGGCCTACGCCAGTAGCCGAGGGACCCTCCAGGGAAGCCTCTCCATCCGTCACTCAAGAGGATGTTCCCCCTACCTCGGCAACAGAGATTCTCAGTAGACGAGACAGGGTGATAAGACCAGTGAAACGGTTAACTTATGATGCACCTGGGGTGACTAGTGAGGAGCCAATACATTTAGCACACAGGCTTGTGGAAGCTAAAGTGGGCTTCCTGAGGCCCTTTGGAGGAAACCAATGAGTTGGTATAAAGGGAGTGTGATTTGTCGGGACGACAAAGTCTCGGCTGGGGGGAGGATGTAAGCAGTGTCAGGATGAGCTCCACCCTGACATCTGGTGGTGAGGTGTGGCAAGTTGTGGAAAAGAACTTCAGGGGCCGATCTCATTTGCATAGGCACACCCACCACGCCTAGAATGAGACCATAGCTGCCCAAATGGTCACTTTGGCTGCTGTGGGATCCCCAGTGTCTCTGTTATTGGGGCAGGAAGAATAAATTGTTATTACCCTGATTATGGGAACTGTGCTTGGAACTGTACGTGGCCTTTTGTTATGATGGAGGGATTCACCATCAACTAAGTAGCACTCGCTAGGCAAGGGTCATGGGTTCCAAAACTGTGTGAATGGAGAGAGGCTGGGGACAAGTAGTAGTACTTGGTGGCATGGGCCCCTTGGTGAGGGCCTTACATGCTGATTGCACTTCCTCCTCTCTCCACTGTGGAATATCAGAGCTAATTTTGATTTCATTAGAAGTCTAGTTATAGGCTGCTGAGCTCACTTTGGGCTGACAGTGCACCAGCACTGGGGCTCCCCTACTATAAGCTGAATTCACCTAAGAGCTGAAATCACTGAGTGTTGTGTTAAGTAGTGGGGGAGCCTGAAGATATATTGTGGAGCAGTTTGCGGGACGGCTGGTGAAGCAGTTCGACGCGGAGCAGTGTGTGGATGGCAGGAGCTGCTTGTGGGCCGTGGAGCTGAGTTCGTGGGGCAGCTGAGCGAAGGAGTTCGTGGGGCGGCTGGCGGAGCGGAGCGCAGCTGAGCGAAGGAGTTCGTGGGGCGGCTGGCGGAGCGCCGCTATGGAGCTATGGGGCGGTCAGCTTCAGATCACGTAAGGTGCCTCTTACCCCCGTCCCATTTCCACCCAGGTTGGGAGGTAAAGCTCCGCCGATAAACTTTCGAACTCTGGGGCTGCCCTGACCAGGGACAGAGACTTTTGGGGCATTGGACTTTTGGGACTTTGGGTGATTTGGGGTTGCTGGACTCAAGAACCAAAGGGAAAAGGGCATGCCCCAATTTGCCTGGGGTGGGGTTGTTTTTGCTCATGGGTTGTGTTATGAATCCTGTTGGTGGTGTTTCCCCAACATAATGCCACATTGTTTCTCTCTGTTATTAAAAGACTTTTGCTACACTCAGACTATGTGCTTGCGAGAGGGGAAGTATTGCCTCTTGGAGGCGCCCAGCGGGGGTGGTATATATTTTTCCCAGGTCACTGGGTGGGGGCTCGAGCCGGTTTGCATTGTGTTATTGGAATGGAACCCCTAGATATTGAACCTGGCCCTTGTTGCTGCCAACTCTGACGGGCAGAAGGGTTACACTCATTTCCTGTTTGGCCAGCGTGGCAAGCTGCAGGTGACCATGCAGAGCTCATCAGCACAGGTGACCATGATGGAGTCCCAGAATCGCAAAAGAGCTCCAGCATGGACCGAACGGGAGGTACGGGATCTGATCGCTGTATGGGGAGAGGAATCCGTGCTATCAGAACTCCAGTTTTCGAAATGCCAAAACCTTTGTCAAAATCTCCCAGGGCATGAAGGACAGAGGCCATAACAGGGACCCGAAGCAGTGCCGCGTGAAACTGAAGGAGCTGAGGCAAGCCTACCAGAAAACCAGAGAGGTGAACGGCTGCTCTGGGTCAGAGCCCCAAACATGCCACTTCTATGATGAGCTGCATGCCATTTTAGGGGGTTCAGCCACCACTACTCCAGCCGTGTTGTTTGACTCCTTCAATGGAGATGGAGGCAATACGGAAGCAGGTTTTGGGGACGAAGAAGAAGAAGAAGAAGATGAGGAGGAGGAGGTTGTAGATAGCTCACAGCAAGCAAGCGGAGAAACCGGTTTTCCCGACAGCCAGGAACTGTTTCTCACCCTGGACCTGGAGCCAGTACCCCCGAACCCACCCAAGGCTGCCTCCTGGACCCAGCAGGCGGAGAAGGGACCTCCGCTGAGTATACCTTTTAAAATACTATACATGGTTTAAAAGCAAGCATGTGAAAGGATTACTTTGCCCTGGCGGCTCTCCTGGATGTACTCCCAAAGCCTTTGCAAAAGGTTTCTGAAGAGGGCAGCCTTATTGCGTCCTTCATGGTAGGACACTTTACCACTCCAGGCCAGTAACACGTACTCGGGAATCCTTGTACAACAAAGCATTGCAGTGTAAGTTTGCTGGCGTTCAAACAACATCCGTTCTTTATCTCTCTGTGTTATCCTCAGGAAAGTGAGATATCATTCATGGTCACCTGGTTGAAATAGGGTGCTTTTCTTCAGGAGACACTCAGAGGAGCCCATTCCTGCTGGGCTGTTTGCTTGTAGCTAAACAGAAACATTCCCCGCTGTTAGCCACAGGGAGGGGGGAGGGTTGAGGGGGTAGCCACGCGGTGGGGGGAGGCAAAATGCGACCTTGTAACAAAAGCACATGTGCTATGTATGTAATGTTAACAGCAAGGTTTACCCTGAAAGACTGTAGCCACTGTTTTATAAAATGTGTCTTTTTAAATACCGCTGTCCCCCTTTTTTCTCCACCAGCTGCATGTGTTTCAATGATCACAGGATCTTCTCCTTCCCAGAGGCTAGTGAAGCTTAGAAAGAAAAAAAAAACGCACTCGAGATGAAATGTTCTCCGAGCTCATGCTGTCCTCCCACACTGACAGAGCACAGACGAATGTGTGGAGGCAAATAATGTCAGAGTGCAGGAAAGCACAAAATGACTGGGAGGAGAGGTGACGGGCTGAAGAGAGTAAGTGGCGGGCTGAAGACAGGGCTGAAGCTCAAATGTGGCGGCAGCGTGATGAGAGGAGTCAGGATTCAATGCTGAGGCTGCTGGAGGACCAAACCAGTATGCTCCAGTGTATGGTTGAGCTGCAGCAAAGGCAGCTGGAGCACAGACTGCCACTACAGCCCCTGTGTAACCAACTGCCCTCCTCCCCAAGTTCCATATTCTCCACACCCAGACGCCCAAGAACGCAGTGGGGGGGGGCACCGGCTAACCAGCCACTCCACCACAGAGGATTGCCCTAAAAACAGAAGGCTGGCATTCAATAAATTTTAAAGTTGTAACCTTTTAAAGTGCTGTGTGGCATTTTCCTTCCCTCCTCCACCACCCCTTCTGGGCTACCTTGGTAGTCATCCCCCTATTTGTGTGATGAATGAATAAAGAACGCATGAATGTGAAGCAACAATGACTTTATTGCCTCTGCACGCAGTGATCGAAGGGAGGAGGGGAGGGTGGTTGGCTTACAGGGAAGTAGAATGAACCAAGGGGCAGGGGGTTTCATTAAGGAGAAACAAACAGAACTTTCACACTGTAGCCTGGCCAGTCATGAAACTGGTTTTCAAAGCTTCTCTGATGCGTACCGTGCCCTCCTATGCTCTTCTAACTGCCCTGGTGTCTGGCTGCGCGTAACCAGCAGCTAGGCGATTTGCCTCAACCTCCCACCCCACCATAAACATCTCCCCCTTACTCTCACAGATATTGTGGAGCACACAGCAAGCAGTAATAACAGTGGGAATATTGGTTTCGCTGAGGTCTAAGCGAGTCAGTAAACTGCGCCAGCGCGCCTTTAAACGTCCAAATGCACATTCTACCACCATTCTGCCACCATTCTGCACTTGCTCAGCCTGTAGTTGAACAGCTCCTGACTACTGTCCAGGCTGCCTGTATACGGCTTCATGAGCCATGGCATGAAGGGGTAGGCTGTGTCCCCAAGGATACATATAGGCATTTCAACATCCCCAACAGTTATTTTCTGGTCTGGCTCCCTTCCTGCAGCTTTTGAAACAGACCAGAGTTCCTGAAGATGCGAGCGTCATGTACCTTTCCCGGCCATCCCACGTTGATGTTGGTGAAACGTCCCTTGTGATCCACCAGAGCTTGCAGCACTATTGAAAAGTACCCCTTGCAGTTTATGTACTCGCCGACTTGGTGCTCCGGTGCCAAGATAGGGATATGGGTTCCGTCTATGGCCCCACCACAGTTAGGGAATCCCATTGCAGCAAAGCCATCCACTATGACCTGCACATTTCCCAGGGTCACTACCCTTGATATCAGCAGATCTTTGATTGTGTGGGCTACTTGCATCACAGCAGCCCCAACAGTAGATTGGCCCACTCCAAATTGATTCCCAACTGACCGGTAGCTGTCTGGCGTTGCAAGCTTCCACAGGGCTATCGCCACTCGCTTCTCAACTGTGAGGGCTGCTCTCATCTTGGTATTCATGCGCTTCAGGGCAGGGGAAAGCAAGTCACAAAGTTCCATGAAAGTGCCCTTACGCATGCGAAAGTTTCGCAGCCACTGGGAATCGTCCCAGACCTGCAACACTATGCGGTCCCACCAGTCTGTGCTTGTTTCCCGAGCCCAGAATCGGCATTCCACAGCATGAACCTGCCCCATTAGCACCATGATGCATGCACTGGCAGGGCCCATGCTTTCAGAGAAATCTGTGTCCATGTCCTGATCACTCACGTGACCACGCTGACGTCGCCTCCTCGCCCGGTATCGCTTTGCCAGGTTCTGGTGCTGCATATACTGCTGGATAATGCGTGTGGTGTTTAATGTGCTCCTAATTGCCAAAGTGAGCTGAGCGGCCTCCATGCTTGCCTTGGTATGGCGTCTGCACAGAAAAAAGGCACGGAATGATTGTCTGCCGTTGCTCTGACGGAGGGAGGGGCGACTGACGACACGGCTTACAGGGTTGGCTTCAGGGAGCTAAAATCAACAAAGGGGGTGGCTTTACATCAAGGAGTATTTCAGGCAGGACTTCACGGAGGGTTCCAATAAGAAATGGTGCACCTAAGTTATTGTTCTTATTGGAACAAGGAGGTTAGCCTGGCCTCTGATTGATACATGGCTAGATTTACCTCGCTGCACCTTCTCTCTGAGTGACTGCAGTGTGACCTAGAGGAATGAGTCTCCTAGACGGGGGAGGAGGCAAATGAGTACAAAACAAATCTGGTCTATTTCTTGTTTTGATCTACTCCATCTATCTTTTACATCTTTGGCTGGCAGCAGACGGTGCAGAAGGACTGCATGCCACCCACATCTCATGGCTGCTCGGTAGAAGATGGTACAGTATGACTGCTAGCCATCCTCATCTCTTGCCTGCCCGGCAGAAGATGGTACAATACGACTGCTAGCCATCCTCATCTCTTGCCTGCCCGGCAGAAGATGGTACAGTACGACTGCTAGCAATCCGTATCGCCTGCCTGCTCACCATAAGACGGTTCAATAGGACTGACTGCAGGACTAAAGAGAATGACCTGGTCAAGTCACTCCAAATTTAGTCCCTGCGCCCATGTCTGCCCAGGCGCTCCCAGCCAACGTGGCCAGGAGCACCTCGGACACGACGAGGACGGCTACCAGTCGTACTGCACCATCTGCTGCCAGAAGGCAATGGGTTGCTGCTACTGTGTAGCAATGCCGTACCGCGTCTGCCAGCACCCAGGAGATATACGGTGACGGTTACCTGAGCGGGCTCCATGCTTGCCGTGGTATGGCGTCTGCACAGGCAACTCAGGAAAAAAGGCGCGAAACGATTGTCTGCCCTTGCTTTCACGGAGGGAGGGAGAGAAGGGGGGCCTGACGATATGTACCCAGAACCACCCGCGACAATGTTTTAGCCCCATCAGGCATTGGGATCTCAACCCAGAATTCCAATGGGCAGCGGAGACTGCGGGAACTGTGGGATAGCTATCCACAGTGCAACGCTTCGGAAGTCGACTCTAGCCTCGGTACTGTGGATGCACTCCGCCGAGTTAATGCACTTAATGCACTTAGAGCATTTTCTGTGGGGACACAAACACTCGAATATATAAAACCGATTTCTAAAAAACCGACTTCTATAAATTCGACCTTATTCCGTAGTGTAGACATACCCCAAAAGCACTTGATCAACAAAGGCCTGTTCATATTAAAGTGCATGGCAAAACTACCATTGACTTTAATAGTGCAGCATTGGGACCTAACTCCCTATACAGGAATCACTTCACTGACTTCTGAATACACTCATCTCTGCAAAGAAACAACAGCTGTTTTAACAGGCCATATTAACCCTAAAAAACAGTTTAGGCTAGGAAGTGAAGGAAGATAGCCAACTGAAACTACACTGGCAATTTTAGAGACAGTAATTATCCAAAATGTAATTTTAGCTAGGACATCAAGATTAAAGCCCTTATCACTTGTGAAAATGATATGGAATCTTTAATAATCACAAGACCTGTTTTATATCTTATCTGAAATTTGGCCCCTCCGCAAGCACCGGACACTATACCCATACAACCAAGGAAAGAGCAACAACTCCTATTTTAGGCACTTATATGGCTAAGTGTTTAAGGTACATAAATACATTAAGGATTATGAGATACTAAAATATCATGGTATTTAAATACCTCATCATCCTTAATGTATTTATTTTGCAAATAGCCCTGGGAAGTAGGGAGCAGAGACACAGAGAGACTAAGTGACTTGACCAAGATCACGTAGGAAGTCTGTGGCTGAGCAAAGAATATAATATAGGTCTCCTTAATAGAGGCTAACAGGCTATCTTTCCTCTATGGAACACCAGTACCACTTCCTGCAGAACCTTGTTTTATCCTTAAAGATCCCTCATCAAAGTATGAGCCTGACCTGACTTTGTTTAGCTTGTAAGATCTAGTGAGATGACAGCTTCAGGTGCTATATCTAATATTGCTCCATATTCCCACTCCGTCCCCTGCCCTCACCACATGTCCTACACACACACTCTTCCCCAAACTGCAGAATCAGATCTTTGATCTTCAACCCTGACAAACACATGTCCAGTAAATAAACCTCTCTCTCTCTCTGGAGTCCTTTTCAGATGTATTTGCCTTCCCCATCTCTTGATTTGAGCAAGGACTATTTAAATGCTTACATAATAAATGTTTCCCTTTGTTTTGTTCTTCCAAGATACAGATCCCACATTTATTCCCCTGCTAAATTATGATTAATTCTTGTTTAATGTCTAGATGGCCCCAAAACAGAATCCCTAAAATTAGGGATGTAGACCCGGGTCCAAAACTGTGTCGCTTTAGCTTATCTCCAAATGAAAAAACAAAATGGTCTTTATGTTATGGCCCCTCTCCCACATAGCTGCAGTTTTACCTCCAAACCAAGCCATACTTTGCAGAATGAAATGAATACTTTCCTTATTTTCCTCCTATACTTTCCCCATTCTGCTACAGATTTCCCCAACTCCTCCTCGCCATGCACACAATGTGCCCACGTTTTTTTGCAATGATGATATCTAAAATCTTCTCTCTCACTCCAGGGTCTCACTCCCATCCCAGTGTTCAGCCAAAACTGAGAACATTTTGTCCAAAATTTATGCAGTCTCTCCCAGAGCTTTTTCCAAAATCCAGCTGCACAAATCCTTTGTGCTGATTCTAACCAGCTTCTACAACACTCAGTAGTAATGAGGTAAACTGAGCATACAGTCCTGTATGTCAGCAACAGAGACACTGTCAACAGTGTTGGAACGTCTAGGGAGACTGTTCACAATCATTACAGCTTTGCCTCTGGTGTCTGAAGCACAATGAACTCCAGGCTCAGTAGGGAAACAGAGCAAGCAAGAAGGGATTAGGGTCGTTCATCTTAGAAAAGAGACAACTGAGGAGGGATATGCTAGAGGTCTATAAAATCATGAACGGTGTGGAAAAGGTGAATAAGGAAGTGTTATTTACCCTTTCTCACAATACAAAAACTAAGGTTCACCCAATGAAATTAATAGACAGCAGGTTCAATACAAACAAGAGCAAGTACTTTTTCACACAATGCAGAATTAACCTGTGGAACTCATTGCCAGGAAACGTTGTGAAAGCCAAAAGTATAACTAGGTTAAAAAAAAAACTAGATACATTCATGGAGGATAAGTCCATCAATGGCTATTAGCCAAGATGGTCAGGGATGCAGCCCTATGCTCAGGACAACCCATAACCTCTGACTGCCAGAAGCTGGGAGGGGAAGACAGGGGTGGAACTCTCCAAAATTGTCCTGTTCTGTATACTCCCCCTGAAGCTCTGGTATTGGCTACTGTCAGAAGACAGGAAACTGGGCCAGATCACCATTGATCTGACCCAGTATGGCTCTTCTGATGTACTTATGTTCTTTATCTAATCCAGATGAGACTGCACTAAGCGACCTCTGTTGTACTGAGCTGACAACTTCGAAAAAACAGCTCAGCTATGGTCCCACCCAGCTCTCATCAAAGTCCATATAAATCTTTCTATAAGCAGAGTCAGGATGAGCTCCACCCTGACATCTGGTGGTGAGGTGTGGCAAGTTGTGGAAAAGAACTTCAGGGGCCGATATCATTTGCATAGGCACACCCACCCCGCCTAGAATGAGGCTATAGCTACCCAAATGGTCACTTTTGCTGTTGTGGGATCCCCAGTGTCTCTGTTATTGGGGCAGGAAGAATAAATTGTTATTACCCTGATTATGGGAACTGTGCTTGGAACTGTACTTAGCCTTTTGTTATGATGGAGGGACTCACCATCAACTAAGTAGCACTCGTAAGGCAAGGGACATGGGTTCCAAAACTCTATGAATTGAGAAAGGCTTGAGACAGGTATTAATACCTGGTGGTTTGGGCCCCTTTGTGAGGGCCTGAAACACCAATTGCACCTCTGTCTCTCTCCACTGTGGAATGTCAGAGCTAATTTTGGGTCAATTAAGAGTCTTGCTACAGGTACTGTGCTGAATTCACTTTGCACTAAGGCTCCCACTACTATGAGCTGAAATCACTGAGTACTGTGTCAAGCAGCGGTGAGCCGGAAGATCTAGAGTGCAGTGGTGCTGTTCGCAGATAGGCTGGCAGAGCATTTGTGAGACGGCGAGCTGTGTAGAGCGGAGCCGTTTGTGAAACGGCGGAGCTGTGCAGAGCGGAGCCCTGTGGGGCAGTCAGCTTCAGGTCACATAAGGTGCCCCTTACCTCTTTCCCCCCCCCACACACAGGCACATTTTTAGCCAGACTGGAGAGTAACACTCTGCAGATGAACTTTTGAACTCTGGGGCTCAAGAACCCAAGGGAAGGGATGCTTTTTGGACTTTGGGTGATTTGTGGATTGCTGGACTCAAGAGACGTTTGGGTTCTGGGACTCAAGAACCCGAGGGAAGGGATGTGGCCCAGTTTGCTGGGGTGGGTCCTTGCTCATGGTTTGGTTAATGAATACTAGTTGTGGTGTTTCCCCAATGTAATGCTGCTGTCGTTTACCTCACGTTATTAAAGATTCTCTGCTACACCGAGACTCTGTGCTTGCGAGAGGGGAAGTATTGCCTCTTTGAGGCACCCAGGGGGTGTGTAAGATTTTCCCAGGTCACTGGGTGGGGGCTCGAGCCAGTTTTGCATTTGCTTTGATGAGAGGGAACTGATGCGTACTGAACCCGGCCCTTGCTGCTATCAACTTGGCCTGGCAGAAGGGTTACATTTCCACTAACTTTCAAGGGGGTTGGATCAGGCCCCAATTCCCCCGGTGAGGGCACTGGATTCACTAGTATGAACTGATGGAGTGATTTTAAGAAATGAATGCCAGCCAGGGGGACTGAGTAAAATTTCAAGACTCTGTTACCTAGAGATTAGCACTATACTCAGACTGCCTCTTGTGGAGAAGAGAGCCTGATTGGCATATATCTTGGGTACAAAGTAGCTGATGGCAAAGACAGGATCTGATAAAGCCCAAGAACAGTGGTTCTCAACTCTGGTCCACCGCTTGTTCAGGGAAAGCCCCTGGTGCACCAGGCCGGTTTGTTTACCTGCCGTGTTCGCAGGTTCGGCCGATCGCACTCCCACTGGCCACGGTTCGCTGCTCCAAGCCAATGGGGGCTGCGGGAAGGGCAGCCAGCACATCCCTCGGCCTGCACCGCTTTCTGCAGCCCCCACTGGCCTGGAGCAGCGAACCACGGCCAGTGGGAGCCGCGATCAGCTGAACCTGTGGACGTGGCAGGTAAACAAACTGGCCCAGCCCGCCAGGGGCTTTCCCTGAACAAGCGGTGGACCAGAGTTGAGAACCACTGCCCTAGAAATAAAGACTAAAAGTAGCATTTTCAAAAATGCCTTGACTTTCAAGAGACTCAGGCTCTTAAGTCATTTAGGCACTTTTGTAAATTTTACCCCAGACACATTTTAGTCATACTGAAACAGACTCAGCTATGGTATATGCCAAGAAGAAATTTGGCCCCACCTTTCTGACTTATTTTAATAATTCATCAGATTTATAACATCCATTTTATTAATACAATCACAACAAAAAGCCACGGAGTCACACTACTTTATCTTCCATCTACAAAGAAGTTTTGGAGAATGCTATCAGTCAAGATTTAAATACCACATTTCAGGTAAGATTTTAGAAAACAGGTGCTTAAGGTTAGGCTCATAAATCCTTAAGCACTAAATAAATTGCCTGATTTTCAAACATATTGAGCAGTCAGTAGTTTTCATTAAAGTTAAAAGGAGCTGCTGGGTTTTCAGCACCCATGAAAATCAGGCCACTTATTTAGGTGCTTAAATATTCACATAGAAGCCTAATATAAAACTCCCATTTTTTAAACCTTGGCCTCCTTCTTTAAACACATCAGTATGTCGTAAAATTGGTAATCAAGCAGCAAATGGAGACACCTACTGTAATACCTATGATTTACTGTCCAGATAAAAGATTAGTGCTGTCAATGCTGCTGATCTTCACTTTCAACAGTACAATGACTCATACCAAACCATCCACCAGTATTTAGTTTAAAATATTTCCAGAACTTCTGAGCAGAAACTCATGGAGTTGCCACCACTTGGTCTCTAAGTGGGATGGAGGGCGGGTAGCTATTAGTGGCTGTACAGGAGAAGAAGGAGGCTTTAAAACTATGCAGCACCCAAGGATTCACACACACTTTTTCAGTCCTCATCAATGGGATGTCTGTGCAAACAGATAGCACACACTCCCTCTCCAATCCACACTGCATGAAATTGCAACAATTTCCATGCAAATTTTTGCTAGGAAATCTACCAGTTTGCTAGGTGGACATACTGCACGGGGTGACTGCTCCCAACTCTACCCTCCACCACTCTCATCCCTGCCTTACCTCAGTGATAATCTTCACATGGAGGAGCATCCATGGGTTCAGGAAAAGAGGAATCATAGAAATGTAGAACTGGAAGGGAGGTCTTCTAGTCCATCCTCCCATGCCGAGGCAGCACTAAATATACCTAGATCATCTTTGACAAGTATTTGACTAACCTTTCCTTAAAAACTTTTAAGGACGGGGATTCCACAGCCTCCCTTGGTAACCTATTCCAGGGCTTAACTACCTTACAGTTAGAAAGTTTTTGCAGAAGATTAAGTTAATTACTTCTTGTCCTACCTTCAGTGAACATGGAGAACAACTGATCACCTTCCTTTTTATATCATATTTGAAGACTTATCAGGTCTCTCCTCTGTCTGCTTTTCTTAAGACTAAACATACTTAGTTTTTTAAACTTTTCCTCATAGGTCAGGTTTTCTAAACCTTTTATCACTTCTGTTGCTCTCCTTTAGACTTATAGATAAATAGAATCTAAGGCCAGAAGGGACCATCATGATCATCTAGTCCACAGGCCGCACGTGGGCCGGCAGAGTAATCCACTGGCAGGCTGCGAGACAGTTTGTTTACATTGACCATCCACAGACACGGCCGCCCACAGCTCCCAGTGGCCATGGTTCGCCGTTCCCAGCCAATGGGAGCTGCAGGAAGGGCATCCAGGACATCTCTGTGGCCCATGCCCACTTCCCACAGCTCCCATTGGCCAGGAATGGCGAACCGCGGCCACTGGGAGCTGGGGATGGCCGTGCCTGCAGACAGTCAATGTAAATAAACTGTCTTGCGGCCTGCCAGCAGATTACCCTGATAGGCTGCGTGCAGCCCATGGGCCGCAGGTTGCCCACCACTGATCTAGTCAGACCTGCTGTATAACACAGGCCATAGACTTTTCCCAAAATAATTCATAGAGCATAACTTTTCAAAAAACATCTAATTGTGACTGAAAAATTGTCAGTGATGGAGAATCCACCACTAATGGTTAATTACTCTCACTGTTAAAAATGGACACCTTGTTTAAAGTCTCAATTTGTCTAGCTTCCACATCCAGCTCTTGGATTGCTAGTTTGAAGAGCCCATTATTAAATATTTGTTCCCCATGTAGGTTCTGATAGACTAGAATCAAGTCACCCCTTAATCTTCTTTTTGTTAAACTAAATAGAGTGTGCTCCTTAAGTCCATCATTATAAGGCATGTTTTCTCATCCTTTAATCATTCTCATGGCTCTTCTCTGAACCCGTTCCAATTTTCCAACTTCCTTCTTGAATGATGGGCACCAGAACTGGGCACAGTAGTCAGCAGCAGCTGCATCAGTGCCAAATACAGAGGCAAAATAACCCCTCTGCTCCTACTCAAGATTCCTCTGTTTATGCATCCCAGAATCGCTTTAGCTCTTTTACCCAAAGGGTCACACTGGGAGATCATGTTCAGCTGACTTCCCACCACAAACCCCAAATCTTTTTCAGAGTCACTGCTTCCCAGGATAGAACCCTATTCTACATATATGGACTATGTTCTTTGTTCCTAGATATATATTCATACATTTAGCTGTATCAAAATGCATATTGGTTACTTTCACCGAGCTTACCAAGTGATCCAGATGGCTCTGAATCAGTGACCTGTTCTCTTAATTATTTACTACTCCCCCAATTTTGGTGTCATTTGCAAAATGTATTAGTGATGATTTTATATTTTCTTCTTGGTCATTGATAAAAATGTTAAATAGCATAGGGCCAAAAACAAATCCCTGTGGGACTCCACTGGACACAGACCCACTCAGTGATGATTCCCCATTTACAGTTACATTTTGAGACCTATCAGTTAGCCAGTTTTTAATCCATTTAATGTGTGCCATGTTAATTTTATATTGTTCTATTTTTTTTTAATCAAAATGTGTGGTACCAACTCAAATGCCTTACAGAAGTCTAAGAATATTACATCAACCCTATTACCTTTATCAATCTCATTTGTACTCTCATCACAAAAATTTCAAGTTAGTTTGATAGTATCTATTTTCTATAAACCCACGTTGATTTGCATTAATTATATTACCCTCCTTTAGTTCTTTATTAATTGAGTCCCATATCTTGCCCAGGATCATTGTCAGGCTGACATGCCTATAATTACCTGGCTCATTCCATTTACCTTTTTAAAAAATTGGTACAACATTAGCTTGCATTCAGTCCAGTAAGCTCCTCAGCCAGCTCTTTTTGGACTGTCTCCAATTTGTCCAGAAAGATATTACCCATTTTCATAACTCCATCACATTGCTGTCTTATATTCATTTTGTGAGCCATTATAATCCTCACATCCTTCCCCAGCAGTACTATTGCCTAGCCAGTTATTCCTCAGTATTTCTGAATTTGATTTTTCCTTCTTAAGTGTAGTACTTTTCACTTGTCTTAACTGAGTTTCATCTCGTTGATTTCAGACCAATTCTCCAATTTATTAAAATGTATCATTTTGAATTCTAAACCTGTCCTCCAAAGTGCTTGCAACCCTTCCCACTTTGGTGTTATCTACAAATTTTATATGCATATTCCTATGACAAATGGCCAGTGTTATTACTGTGCGTCCCGTGCTTTCTCTTCGTGTGGTGGGTCAGAGAGTCGCCTCTTGCCTCTGTTCTTGGGTGTCAAGGGCTCCGCAAGTGCCCTGGTGGGAGAGAAAGGGGTGAGGGGAAGGGACCCGGGCTCGTCCTCTACTCTGGGTCCCTTCATCTTCCTGGGCTTTCTGCCCTCTACTCCCTTGGGCAGGGTTTCTCTCAGTCCTTTATGTCTGGGGAGTCCCTCTGCTCTGCTTGAGCAGAGTTTCCCTTCTCCCGGTCCTCTGATCTTCTGGTTAACAACAGTGTTCCTCCAAACTACAGGCAGCTCTCCTTCCCGCTTCCCTCTCTGACTAAAACAGGTTTTGATTAGGTCTTTGGCAGGGCCTTAATTGGCTCCAGGTGCTCTAATTAACCTGTAGTATCCTCTCCTCAGTCCCCAGGGAATAAGGCTCTGATCATCTTGAGGCTTATGTATCTCCCATCTATCATGCTTCTGCTGCCCTCCCGCCCTGCTGTATCACACTCCCCACTCCATTATCCAAGTCATTAATGAAAATATTGAATAGTACTGGACCTTGGACAGATCCTTGTGGGTCCCCACTAGATATGTCCAGCCAGTTTGACAGTAAATCATTGATAACTATCTTTCAGTGCAGTTTTTCAACTAGTTGTGCACCCGCTTTATAGTAATTTCATATAGACTACATTTCCCTAGTTTTCTTATCAGAATGTCATGTGGGACTGTGTCAAAAGCCTTACTAAAATCAAGATATATCACATCTACTGCTTCCCCCCCAAATCCACTTGGCCAATAACGCTGTCAAAGAAGGAAATTAGGTTGGTTTGGCATGACTTGTTCTTGACAAATTCATGCTGGCTATTCCTTATAATCCTTTTATCCTCTATGTTCTTACAAATTGATGGTTTAATCATTTCCTCCAGTATCTTTCCAGGTATCAAAGTTAGACTGACTGGTCTATAATTCCCTGGCATCTTTTTGTTCTCCTTCTTAAAGATAACTACTATGTTTGCCCTTCTCCAGTCCTCTGGGATGGCACCCATCCTCCATGAGTTCTCAAAGATTATCACTAATTGTTCCAGCATTACTTCAGCCAGTTCCTTAATTACCCGAGGGTGAATTTCATCAGGCCCTGCTGAGTTGAATACATCTAACTTATCTAAATATTCTTTAAACTGTTTTTTTCCCGGTTACGGTTTGTGTTTCTTCCCCTTATTAATATGAATTGTGTTAATCATCTGGTCACAACTTCCCCTCTAAGTCATGGACCTATACTTTCTTTCATCTCTTTCTTGCTCCTAATGTATTTATAGAACCTCTTCTTATTGCTTTTTATGTTCCTTGCTATGTGTAATTCATTTCATGCCTTTCTAATTTTGTCCCTACATGCTTTTTCAGTTCGTTTGTATTCATCCTTAGAAATCTATCCATATCTCTACTGTTTGTAAGATTTCTTTTTGATTTTCAGGCCATTAATCATGACACAAGGTTTCCACTTCTTCCATTTCTGCAAGTTTTGGCCCCTTTTCATTTTCCTGCACCTTTGCTCATCCTTGCACTGTACAGAAGGGTCTGGCTGTTAGTTCTCATTGCACTGACCTGACAACAACATTATTCAGTACAGCTAAAAGTATACATTTTAAGTACTCCAGTGTGTCTTGAGAGAGAGAGAGAGAGAATATTAATCCTTTACAGGAACATTATTGATTTAAAAGGGTAGTCCAGTTCAAAAACTGAATTAAAGGTAGTTTCAGGTATAGCACTTGCTGCTGTGAACCCCTGACAATTTATGTGGTTTTAGAATCACATTTTCCCATATTAAAAATGTTTTTGTTTGTTGTTGTGTGAAATACCCACAACAACAACAGGCTAAACTGACTGATTATACAGGGGTAACAGTGAAAGGGACTGCACACAAAGTGGTGTCGAATGCACAAAGTAAACAAACTGGAAACATATGTTTCCTCTAATCTCTGTCATTTATAATCATCATATATATTACTTGTAAAGATAGTAAATGGTTTTAAAAAATCATACAGAAGTGCAATTTTAAGCTGAGATATTCTGTTAAAGAAGATACTTCAGGCTTCAAAATGTAAGCTGATAGTACTCCTACAGTTAATTCTAAATTACAATCCAGTACCAAAGAAAAATTGACTTTTTTCCATTCAATATACTGTTACAGCAAGACCCTGCTCTCAGTTACACTAGAAAAAAATCTGGAATAACGCCACTGAAATCAATCCATCTTTGAATGAATCCTTTGAGACTCAAAGAAAGAAAGAAAGAAAATTTCCTGATCTTAGAAGAAACAAAGAGTAAAAACTGCTATGGACAACTAGTTGACTATTTCTTAGTGTAATTAACACCAAGGCACTACAGGGATGACCATTCAAGGAATAATTAAAATGGCTAATTAAATAAATTAGCCCCACCAAACTAGATTCCCAGCTTAGACTCAGAGAAGAGGCAAGACTGGAGAACTGCAGAAATAGGGTAATGTGTATGTCTACTCTTCAATAAAACATGTGCAGCTGCCCCGTATCTACTGATTTAGGCTGGAAGAGCTCGGGCCGCAGGGCTATAAAACTGTGGTGTAGACATTTGGGCTTGGGCTGGAGTTGATGCCATTCAGCCAGTAACTTGAGGACTGGTCTATACACAAACTTGTACCAAAATAATGAAATCCATTTTAATTCACACAAGTCTGTATAAGGACAGTCTCATTTCAGAATAAAGGTGTCCAATGTCAATTTAACTTCCATTTGGTTTACATGGGGATAAACATCAGAAGCTGGAACTGGATGATAGACAATGGATTACTCGATAATTGTCCTGTTCTGTTCATTCCCTCTGAAGCATCTCTCACTGGCTTCTGTGGGAGGACAGGATACTGGGCTAGATGGACCATTGGTCTGACCCAGTGACCCATATGGCCACTCTTATGTTCTTAGAACAAAAAGATAGTCTCTACCCCAAAAAGCTTGCAATCAGTGAGAGTCTTTCTATTGAGTTCAATGGGAGTTGGCATAGGGCCAGAGTAACCCACTTAAGGAAACTCGCCAAAGTACAAACATAGTCCCAACATCTGGAATCAAAACCAAACAGAAGTAGAATCATAAATATAGCATTTTACATCTTGAGCAAGTCACATGGACAACTGAAGAAAGTTGCTTAAGAAAACAAAACAAAACGTTCATGGTGCTGAAGAAAGCACTCACCTCTATAGAAAAGAGTTTGCAAAATAAGACTTTCTTGCATTTAAGGATGAAAACATATGCATTCTGATAAAAGAGGAAATGACCTAAATGGTCTGTCTCTCTCTCTCAAAAAAAAAAATCAAACCTCACACAAATCTTTAGTGCGGTTACGAAAAGTTCAGTATTGTCTATTTAAATGTATGTGCTTCTCTGCATTTCCTGATTTTGACACCAGACTTGTCGAAAACTTCATGGAAAAAACTCATCTCAGGGCATTTCTGGCCTTCATTTTCTCAGTTGAAAAATGTTCAGACATGTGCTGGATGAGCATGCTTATCTAAATAACCTCTGAATATTTTGAGGTTTGAGCATGATCACTAACAGACCACCCATATGTATCACATTTCCTCAGAGAAGTGGAGATGCTCAGACCTATTGGACCTGATTCTCCATTGCCCTTCACTTAATATAGTCACGTTACCGTGCAGTTAGTATAAAATCCTACCATTCTCATCTAGTAGTGTCTTGAACTGGATGACTACATGGGATGAAGGACAACAGAGAATCAGGCCCAAGGTTTTCAAGTGCCCAACATGAAGTCTCAATTTTTATTTCAGAATCTCTCACTTCACAATCATGTGGACCACTCTGATCAGTTATTTTCCTTTATTTAACAAGTCTTAATATACTG
The DNA here is from genome assembly GCF_965140295.1 of Lepidochelys olivacea. Taxonomy (NCBI): domain Eukaryota; kingdom Metazoa; phylum Chordata; order Testudines; family Cheloniidae; genus Lepidochelys; species Lepidochelys olivacea. The sequence goes on along the minus strand of NC_140411.1, from coordinate 162,828,759 downwards.
TGCCTGGTGGCAATCACTCCTGTATTCAGAATATCAGAACTCAGAACTCTTTCCATGTAACTGCTGTACATAAAGACAAGGTGGTACTAGGAATCCTGGAAGAATTCATCCTCAAGAGGAGTCCAATGTTCCACAGAGCCCAAGATACAGTACTACCTTATTTCTATGACACTCCACAACAAAGGTAAGAAAAAATCTGGCAAGATCTGGGTGTTCAAAGGGCCCTGAAAAAATATCTCTCTACAGAACACAGCAGTTCAGGAAATCTGATTCCCAATTTGTGACCTTCTAAATATGAAACAGAGAAGAGAGAGAACACATGGGCGACATTTCTGTTTGGATTCACAACTGCATTAGAAAAGCATACAAAGCAGAGAATATTCTTATTTATTTATTCAAATATTTTAAAATACACCACATAGGCACCCATAGGCTCTGGATGTCTATCGCATAAATTAAAAGTTCACAACATAAACAAACTAAAGGACGGTCCATAACAATGTCCATCTCATTCCACACCCTCTTCACCAGCTTTAACATATATGGGGGAAAGATGATTTTTGCAGCATGCCCAAGGGATTAACAAACCTGGGCTCTGACAGACAGGGATGGGAACAAAGACCCCTCCCAGAGAACACCCCGCCAGTAGCTCCTCCTAATTTCTGTTGAGGCAGCCCCAGCACCTTTGTTGATCTCAAGTATGGCGGTATATAACAAGGAGAGAGATGAGATCCTTCCTATAACTGCCTCAAATTATCTAGGGCTTTATAGGTTAAAATCAACACCTTAAATCCACCCAGAAGCTTTTATTAGAAACCAACATAGATCAGAGCAATGGTCTAATGTGGTCCAAGTGTGTGCACAGGTACAAATAAAAGTTAGCTGATGACCAGGTTAACCATTTTGTTGTTGTTAGTTTTGGTAATCTTTGGAAGAACTCTTTGTGGCAGGAGTTTAGTGGGCAGGTCTCCTCCTCCACTAACCTACCAGAAACACAGCTCTAGATGCTTCTAGTTCAATTACCAGACGGAAAGTGACCACAAGTAGAGAATACGATGAGAAGAAAAATTGCTAGGAAAGGAACAAACTTTTTCTTTAAAGAAAATACTCATTTTCTTAGGAACACAGGAAATGACAAGGATAAGAGAGGAGCAGATGACACATTCATGTCTGTTCCTATTACCAGAACCACTCAGTCACATTGTGAAACAATCTGTAGCATACAAAGTGTTCTAGTTTCAACCTCTCAAGCGTTACACGGTGCATGAAGTTTCAGTACAGGGTAACAACAATACAATGTGCTCTTCACTACCAATGCGTTGTACAGTTATAGACAACGTGGGTCACCTATTTAAACCCTCTCTTCTCTTGGAAGACAGCTTTTACACTGTGAAAGGCATTTATAGAGTGATCACTGTAGAGAGCAATGTAGAGAGCTCTAAGAACAGCTTTGAATACCCTTCACAAGGCCCCACGTTTGTTCTGCCTAAAGGGATGCAAACTCTTGTTTTAGATTGAAAATGAGGTGCATCTCCAACCACATCCACACAGACTACTACAAGAGAAAATATATACACAAAAAGTTCCCGTAAATTTGCCCAACATATGAACAATTAACTTGCAGTGTTTTGTCATATTAATCCAAAGCAAAATGAGTCTTTAATAATTCAATGCATCAGTCCCTGCATTTTCTACACAGACATTTGCATTGTTTCCATCTATTCTGGTGCAATATTCTTTTTCATCACCCTCATGTAACCTCTTATGGAGAAAAAATAAGTCAAACCAACTTGTTTCACTTTAATGAAAACACTCCCTTTTACTCTCATTTACCATTTAACCAATGTATCCCAAGTAGGGCTGTCGATTAATCACAGTTAACTCATGCGATCAACTCAAAAAAATTAATCATGATTAAAAAAATTAATTGTGATTAATCACATTGTTAAACAATAGAATACCAACTGAAATTTATTAAATATTTTGGATGTTTTCTACATTTTCAAATATATCAATTTCAATTACAACATAAAATACAAAAAGTGTACAGTGCTCACTTTACATTATTTTTATTACAAATATTTGTATTGTAAAAATGATAAACAAAAGATATTGTATTTTTCAATTCACCTCATACAAGTACTGTAGTGCAATCTCTTTATCATGAAAGTGCATCTTATAAATGTAGCTTTTTTTGTTACATAACTGCACTCAAAAACAAAACAATGTAAAACTTCAGAGCCTACAAATCCACTCACTCCTACTTCTTGTTCAGCCAGTCACTAAGAGAAACAAGTTTGTTTATATTTATGGGAGATAATGCTGCCCACTTCTTAGTTACAATGTCACCTGAAAGTGAGAACAGGCATTCACATGGCACTGTTGTAGCTGGTGCTGCAAGATATTTACATGCCAGATGCACCAAAGATTCATATGCCCCTTCATGCTTCGGCCATCGTTCCAGAGGACATGCTTCCATGCTGATGACATTTGTTAAAAAAAAAAATAATGCATTAATTAAATTTGTGACAGAACTTTTTTGGGGGAGAATTGTATGTCTCCTGCCCTGTTTTACCTGTATTCTGACATATATTTCATGTTGTAGCAATCTCGGATGATGACCCAGCATGTTGTTCGTTTTAAGAACACTTTCACTGCAAATTTGACATAATGCAAAGAAGATACCAATGTGAAATTTCTAAAGATAGCTACAGCACTAGACTCAAGATTTCAGAAGCTGAAGTGCCTTCCAAAATCTGAGAGGGATTAGGTGTGGAGCATGCTTTCAGAAGTCTTAAAAGAGCAACACTCTGATGTGTAAACTGTAGAACCAAAACCACAAAAAAAGAAAATCAACCTTCTGCTGGTGGCATCTGACTCCAATGATGAAAATGAACATGCGTCAATCTGCACTACTTTGGATCGTTAACAAGCAGAACCTGTCGTCAGCATGGATGCATGTCCTCTGGAATGGTGGTGCTTTAGCGCATCTGGTATGTAAATATCTTGCAACGCCAGCTATAAGAGTGCCATGTAAACGCCTGTTCTCACTTTCAGGTGACATTGTAAACAAGAAGCATGCAACATTATCTTCTGCAAATGTAAACAAAGTTGTTTGTCTGAGCAATTGGCTGAACAAGAAGTAGGACTGATTGGACTTGTAGACTCTAAAGTTTTACATTGTTTTATTTTTGAATGCAGCAGGTTTTTTGTACATAATTCTACATTTTTAAGTTCAACTTTCATGATAAAGAGATTGCACTACAATACTTGTATTAGGTGAATTGAAAAATAATATTTCTTTTCCTTTTACAGTGCAAATATTTGTAATCAAATATGAATATAAAGTGAGCACTGTACACTTTGTATTCTGTGTTGTAATTGAAATCAATATATTTGAAAATGTAGAAAACATCCCAAAATATTTAAATAAATGGTATTCTATTATTGTTTAACACCGTGATTAATCGCATGATTAATCACAATTTTTTTAGTCACTTGACAGCTCTAATCCCAAGGCAATGTTCCTGGGGGGATACTGAGAAAGTTTGCAATCCTTTTCTTTTTTTAAAAAGAACACACAGAAACATTTATTGTGCTATAATGAAGAACAATGAGTAGGAGACTCTCCCAAATCAACTTCCATAATCAAGAAGACAAGTCAAATCTGTCCACAATTCCATTACAATAATGATGGGATTACAGGACAAAACAGTCAAAGGCAACAATTAAAACAATTGCCTTCCTGCTGAGAATGTTTAGTCCAAGCAAGCAACTAACTATCTGTATCTTTTTAATTTTTCCCCTAATATATAAATGTTCTAAAAATAGACCTGGCTAAGATTTTCAAAAGTGACTTGTGATATTGGGGGCCCATCTTGAGTCATATTAAAGGGGCACGATTATCAGAAGGGTCTGGGGACCCACCTTCCCAAAAATAGGTTTCAAGTTGGACATCCAAAAATTGAAGCACCCAAAGTCGTTGGCCACTTCTGAAAATCTTGGTTTGGCTGCATTAGTTGGGGGTAATTTTACTTAAGGAAAAACTAACATCCCCACACTAGTTCATATAAGTCTCTATCTATATTTGTATGCAGATAAAAATATTTTTCTTGCACTTTATATAATACAAAATCTGAAACAAAATTATTTAGCAGCAAAGATCTTAGGGCTGACACTGCTGGCTGCCAAACCCATGGATAAAATATCTTGAGGAACCAGAAGAATTGACAGAATATGGGTCACCAGGTGGTCCAAATTTCTTTTTCCATGCCATGCTACACATTTGTTCCAAGTGGTTGTGTAGATCCATGATACAGAACATTTTCTGGAGACCAATAAGAAGTCAACGACCTCAATGGATTAACCATTTATTTTTATTCTGCTCCTTTCAGCAGACGTGCTGCTATGTACAGGCTTCCTGGATCTTTGTGGTTGTTTGGAACCTGAGAGAGAAGGTCAGTTATGATGGCAATGGGGGAAGAGGGTGAGTTGGTGGATGTGTGATCTCCTGAAATGAAGGCTGGCAATGACGGTTTCTAAATCTTGAAAAGTACCCATGCAGTTGAGAGGTCAAATGGAAGCACCTTGTGTCTGACTGACTGGAAAGGATAGCTATGCCTTTGAGATCCATTAAGGTGAGCAAATCCCCTTGGTATCTGCTCACCAGCATGGAGGAGTCCCCATTTGGAACTATCTGTAGCTGGTGCCGTTGTGGAGGGCACTGGGGTCCAGCACAGCACTGATCCCTATACCTCTTCTGTATGGTTTTAAAAAATGATGAAATAAACTCCAAGCAGCTTCTCCTGTGGGGGAAACTTGTTATATCATTTCTAAGGAAGGTAGGTCCTTTGTAGTCCTTGACTGAATGAACTTTTCCTGCGTAATCAAATTTCTGCTCTTTATTAACCTGAATATCCATTTGTTTTTGGTGAAGTTCTTCTGATTCGTACGAAAATTAAATAGATGCCCTCCAGTCACACAGGGGTCCTCAGCCTCTCCAAGATTGTCAGGCTGAAGGTTTGTTGTTTAAACCAGAGAAAGATTGTCCAGGCTTCTGGTGGAATTTTCCTCCCCTGATGGAATTTTCCTCCCCTGAAACTCTTGTTCCCACACCTCCCTCTGTGCTGGAGCTTGATCTCTTCCATTGGTCCTGGTGTCGCCACATGAGAGAAAAGAAATGTGACTTCCATTGAACTATTTGAATCCCCTTTGTCATCCCTTAAAAAGGAAGACAGAAATTTCTTCTTTTTTCAAAGGTCTCTACCAACAACTTGTCTAAAGATTCTGCCACACAGATGGCTCTCATGCCAGCCCCAACCTTAGAATTAGTGGGCCAGTTGGGAGCATGGCTGGAGAATCTCTGGTGATCCTCAGCCTAGGTCCCAGCCCAACTGGGGTCATTGCCAGCTACTGTAGTTTACAGCAGAACTGAGGCTGTTTTAAACTATACTAGAGATTGATTAATGGAGGATTGGCTCCAAGTTCAGAGAGCTACAAATAGCTCTTTTATTTACAGCTCCCACACCCCTCAACTGCTCCCAGTACTTATTGGGCACAGCTGAGGATGGAACCAATTTTTTTGGTCCATGATGGAGCTGATTCTGCAAGGAATACACACTCATAGATTCATAGACTTTAAGGACAGAAGGGACCATTATGATCATCTAGTCTGACCTCCTGCACAATGCAGGCCATGGAATCTCACCCACCCACTTCTGTAACAGACCCCTGACCTATGTCTGAGCTATTGAAGTCCTCAACTCATGGTTTAAAGACTTCAAGGTGCAGAGAATCCTCCAGCAAGTGACCCGTGCCCCACGTTGCAGAGGATGGTGAAAAACCCCCAGGGCCTCTGCCAATCTGCCCTGGAGGAAAATTCCTTCCCGACCCCAAATATGGCAATCAGCTAAACCCTGAGCATGTGGGTAAGACTCACCAGCCAGAAACCCAGGAAAGAATTCTCTGTAGAAACTCAGATCCCACCCTATCTAATGTCCCATCACAGGCCATTGGGCATATTTACCGCTAATAGTCAAATATCAATTATTGCCAAAATTAGGCTATCCCATCATACCATCCCGTCCATGAACTTATCAAGCTTAGTCTTGAAGCCAGATGTGTCTTTTGCCTCCACTGCTCCCTTTGGAAGGCTGTTCCAGAACTTCACTCCTCTGATGGTTAGAAACCTTCATCTAATTTCAAGTCTAAACTTCCCGATAGCCAGTTTATATCCACTTGTTCTTGTGTTCACATTGGTACTGAGCTTAAATAATTCCTCTCCCTCCCTGGTATTTATCCCTCTGATATATTTATAGAGGGCAATCATATCTCCCCTCAGCCTTCTTTTGGTTCGGCTAAACAAGCCAAGCTCTTTGAGTCTCCTTTCATAAGACAGGTTTTTCATTCCTTGGATCATCCTAGTAGCTGTTCTCTGTACCTGTTCCAGTTTGAATTCCTCCTTCTTAAACATGGGAGACCAGAACTGCACACCAGTATTCCAGGTGAGGTCTTACCAGTGCCTTGTATAATGGTACTAATACCTCCTTATCTCTACTGGAAATACCTCACCTGATGCATCCCAAGACCGCATTAGCTTTTTTCACGGCCATATCACATTGGCGGCTCACAGTCATCCTGTGATCAACCAATACTCCAAGGTCCTTCTCCTCCTCTGTTACTTCCAAGTGATGCGTCCCCAGTTTACAACAAAAATTCTTGTTGTTAATCCCTAAATGCATGACCTTGCACTTTTCACTATTAAATTTCATCGTATTACTGTTACTCCAGTTTACAAGGTCAACCAGATCTTCCTGTATGATATCCCGGTCCTTCTCTGCATTGCCAATATATCCCAACTTTGTGTCATCCGCAAACTTTATTAGCACATTCCCGCTTTTTGTGCCAAGGTCAGTAATAAAAAGATTAAATAAGATTGGTCCCAAAACCGATCCCTGAGGAACTCCACTGGTAACCCCCCTCCAGCCTGATAGTTCTCTCCTTACTAGCTGCTAATACCTTGCACTCCCATTGACTTCAGTGAGAGACCACAGTGCTCAACATTTAATTGTACTGGAGGCACACAGCTTCATCCCCCTCTCCACCCCCCCTACCCCCAGAATGAGGCTCTTATAGTATCTGCACCAATTAAATCAATAGGAGTTTTGTCAGTGACTTTGCTGGGAGTAGGATTGGGCCCTGAATCAGCAAAATAACTGAATGTATAAAACTCATACAACCTTGCAGTTCATAAAGTAACGCAGCCTTGATGGTGCCAGCTAATTCTATCTGCTCTCTGCCAAGGTTTCACTCTGGTTATGAATACACAGTTTATCCAAGGGAGCAGTATACATCATCTTTAGTAATTTTGTTTTTCCTCTTTAGATTCACACGGCTCAGAATGAATCAGAACCTAAAGGAGATATTTGTGACCTCTAAAAATCAATCAATATATTTATACTTCCAATATATTGGCTCCTTCTGGGCTGAAAAGACCATGAGATCCAACATATAGTTGTATAAATAAATGAATACATAAGATTTACTAATGTGAGCTCTTCTGACTCATGGAAATCTGGAAAAATTCCCACTGGTCTCTTAATAATAAAGCATCAGTAATACTCAATATTATAAACTCCTGCACTTCCTATCTTTTTAAGGTACCAGAGAGACATTTTTGCTTGTAACAATAGCATAACCAAGACCCTATACGCTCTTCAGCAAGCTTAACCTGAATTCTGCAGCAAGGCAGCTTAATTCTCTCACATTCCAAAACAGGAGACTGGACATTCTACACCAGCTTGAATTTAAATTTAAAAAGTGAGATATTTATTGAGGTAAATTTGAAAGTGCCCAATATAGTAATGATCAGCTGAGAAATAGTTAACAATGTTGACTTTTCACACTGTTAGCATAAGGTTTCAGAATTAACTCCCCCAGATGGATGAGGCACTCCATGCTTCTCAGAACTCGTGTTTCATGTTATCCGCAGACTTGAGCGGACACAACTGCATTGGTGTACACTCAGTTCATATTTTTAAGGTTATCTTTGCAATCATAATGTTTAGAGACTTTGGGCTAGATTCACAAAGGGACTTTGGCATTCAAGAAGCCTGAGTTAAGCACTCAGGCTTCCAATACAATGAATGGCAGGAGATAGGCACCTAAGAACGGGATTCACAAAAGCCTAACACACTAGGCAGCTCCCCACCTAAGCTTGTCATTGTGAGTAGCCAAGAAGCCCTTATGTCTGCTTTGGATTCTTAGCTGTGCACCCTCCCTTAGAGTTCAGTGCCTAAGGTGTTTCTTGCAAGAAGCAGAGGAGGACCATCTTCATCTAACTTTTAGCTCAGTTGTTAGAGAACTCACCCAGGATGTGAGAGATCCTCCCCCTCCAGTTCAAGTCCCACCTCCACCTGATGAGGAAAAGGGATTTGAACAGGGATCTGTTACGTCTTAGGTGACTGTCTTAACCACTGGTCTATGGCATGGTCTGATGCAGGTCTCCCTCAACCTCTCCTGTTGAAGCTGTTCCACTGTGGATAAATAGTTAAAGCCTCACTGAAGCTAGAGGAGTGGAACCTCAATCTCACACATGCTGGGTGAGTGTTCTAACCACCAGGCTATAGAATCAGGGGTGTGTGTGTGTGTGTGTGTGTGTGTGTGTGTTTGTTTCCCCCCCCCTCTCTCTCTCATATATATATCCAATTACTCTTATTAGTTAATCCATAATGGAACAGCTTCAACAGGAGAGATTGAGGGAGCCTCACATCAGAATACCCCATAACCCAGTGGTTAGCATACTCACCTCAGATGTGATAGAGCCCTGGTTAGATCCCTTCTCCTTGTGAGGCAGAGGGGTGACTTGAAGTGGGTGTCTCCCACACCCTGGGTCAGTACCCTACCTCCTAGGCTAAAAGTTGTGAGGGAGATTGTTCTCCCCACCCCCATTTCACATGGAGGTAGGTATGCTCAGAGCATGCCTACTGGATCAGAGCCACAAAGGTGAGGAGTGCCTACCTTACCCCAGTTTGTGAATTGTCCTGGGGTTTAGGCATCCTGATGTCTGAAGTGAGGCAGCAGTGCACATGTCCAGAGACAGAAACATAGGTGCCTAGGGAACCTGTACTGCAAACTGCAAAGTGCTGAAGCAGTGTAGGTGCTCTACAAGGTTCAGCAGCAGCTGAGCAGGGGTTCTATGAATACTAGTGGCACCTAAATCTGGGTATTTAGGTGCCTGAAGTGGCAGTTATGTGCTTAAGTCCCTCTGTGAACTTAACTCTTTAAGCTTAACATTTTGATCATGTAGTGCAATTTTACAGCAAGGACTGGATTCTGGTGCAAATTAGATGGCCAAGAAATTGCAGAGTACACAGGTTCTAAACATATACAAGTGCTATTAGTTACTCCCATATACTGTGCACAGTTTTAGGTAAAGAGATAACTTCATTATAGAAAAAGCATCTGTTTTTCCCCATTTCCCCTATTCTCTGTCTACAAGTCTGTCTGTCTTCATTTATGAACTCTTGGGGAGGGACCATTTCTTTCTGTCTGGATAGAAAACATCTATTACATTGTGGATCTTACAATAAGCACCTAAATAATATTACATGGAGATTTCAGATATCATTTCCTTAATTGTTGAAGAGACACTATCATGGCAGGTAGGCCCTAATTTTGAACACCCTTTCTTTTTTCTTTGCTTTGTTAGCACAGCCTATTTTATTCTTTGTAAGTGTTTTACTTTTTAAAAAATGTGTCAGTGATCATTCAGTAAGTGAAAAACTCCCCACTCATGAACAGCCCTATAATAATAAACAAAGTGTGTGCATGCAATTAAGATAATTTTAGGAATGAAACACACTTCAATTTATATATACATATTTGCTTATATAAAAGTGGTGCTCTTTATACAATTCAATAAAACAACTCTGCACTTGTGGGGATTGCACTTATTGCATCTACAGTCCATCACAGCAACACTACAAGACCTTTTGTGTAATGGTGCAATAGCTGCAAAAGAGTGTTGTCACATGTAGTTCTACATAAAGTGTACTAAAGTAATCCAGCCTAGAGGTCAAAAAGGCAGTGATCATGAAGGTTAGGTCTGTGAGTCCAATCCTGTACATGAGTAAATTGATTCACAGAAGTAGTCCTTTTGCTTTCAGTGTGACTATTTACATTGGCAGAAATGTACAAATGTTAACGTTAACAAGACTGGGCCCTATGTCGTGAATTAAACATTACAACTTCTTGTTACTCTATTCTGGAGATGAAAAAAAGTCATTCCTGACTCATCACTAAAACTTGGATTTCCATCTTCAGCTCATGGATCAAAACCATCTCTGCGTTGCAATAAACCCAGTCAACCTGCTCCGGGCAGTAGATAGAACCACATTCGAATAGGCAAGATCCTGCAAGGATGCAAGATGCAATGAGGTGTTCTTAAGTTTTCCCAAGCACTTTAGAACTTGGAGGAACTAGTTCTTGCCAAAATACCAGAGAAATATTTGAATCTATTAGGAAAAAAGAAGTTAATTTTCTTAGTATTTGGATCCCAATCTTTTCCTAAGCTCCACACAGGGAGAACCTTGCATTCGCATGGAATCCCGGTGAAAGAAGTGCTCCATGAAAGTGCAGAGGTCCACTTGCCCAGAATTCTTTATAGGCTCAAAGTCTGAAACCAAAAGGGTAAGATCCTCCTCTCCCCCGCCCCCCCACTCACATTGCATAGCACTTTAGTTGACAAATGGGCCTATGTTATATTATTTATTGTATGTATTACTATACCACCTAGTCATGGACTAGGAATCCAATATGCTAGATGCTGTAGAGAACACAGAACAAAAAGACAGTCTCTTCTCTAAAGAAATCAATGAGACCATTTGTTGAGTAAAGTGCTGTTCAGCATGAGAAAGGTTAGCAGAATGTGTCACTGAGAAAATAAACACTATTTGGGAAGGGCTAATACATTTGGATTTGGGCAAAAAGAAAAAACTACGGTAGTTAATTTTCAGATGGTTTTCATCTTACATTTTAGGAATGGTATAAATGTGTTTGCCTTATCAGTACAGTCTTTTACAAGAGTTACCTAAGAACTAATTATGAAATATTATTTTAGCTGTGGCTGTCAGGTTACAGTTTCTCTCAATCAACATTTTAATAACTTTTTCTCCCACAAATAATTTCTACAGAAGAATAAATTACAGATGTCTAAGTTGCAGCCTTACAAAAAGTTTTAGCAACTAAAAGGTAAAAGATAGCCAAAGAGAATTATAATCAAAATTCTACATATTAAAAAAGGTCTCCACATGTGGCCTAGAAAGAAACAGCCAATTCACTACAATTGTCTGCTTAACAGGTTGAGCCACTATCCAACTGGTAGCAATCAGGCAAGACACTGGAGAGGGCAGGAAATCTAAAATTAGGTTTTACTACCTATAATGGAGGATTTATGGGATAATTTAATTGGCAGTCTTGGGACTGAAACCCAAGGTGGGGGAACAAAAACATCTTTCTGGACACACTCTATGAACTTTCCTGTGGTGGGTTAAAAAATGTAGGCACGGGAGACTTAGTTTAAAGATGCAATATCCCTTTTCTAATGCTTAGTATGAAGGGAGGTAGGGAAACAAAGCATTGATACACACTGATTTTTCTTCTTTTTTAGGAAAAACATTCTATTAATTGTTTCTTGTAGTGAAACAGATCTTCAGCTACACACAGGATAATAAATGGCTCCAGAGTTAACAGAAGGCTATAATTCACTCCAATGCACTTCTGACATCATAAACCACAAGAGCACTGCACTAACAGTTTACGGACTGAAGCAGATTGAACTCAGCCTTGCATTCATTCACTCCAAGACAGCTATTGTTATTTATAACATCTGCCGGGCCATTTTTATTTTTTCCCAGTGACATTTACATATCTTTTAAAGCTAACTCATAATGCAACAGTAATAAACTGGTGGTATTTTTTTCCTGTGACATCATCGAAAGGGTTAATATTCTGTTCTGTGTTGAATGAAAGAGTGTTGTGAACCTTTGGTAATAGAACTCCTTTTCTCAGTCATCTCAAGTGTTCCATTGATGTCCATGGCATTTTACATTTTAATATATGGACTAAATGCTGACTTGGATGGTTCAGTGACAGGGAGTATGGGCTCTGATCAGTGCATCTACTGCAGAAAGAAAAGGAGTACTTGTGGCACCTTAGAGATTAACAAATTTATTTGAGCATAAGCTTTCATGAGCTACAGCTCACTTCATCGGATGCATCCGATGAAGTGAGCTGTAGCTCACGAAAGCTTATGCTCAAATAAATTTGTTAATCTCTAAGGTGCCACAAGTACTCCTTTTCTTTTTGCATATACAGATTAACATGGCTGCTACTCTGAAACCTGTCATATTGCAGAAAGACTCCTGGAGGACAAGGATTTGCTTGTGGCAGGACAGAGATATGTTCTTTTGAGTGTCCCTACATGATGCCAGCTGTTGCTTTCTGTTTACATCATCATGGCTCAATCCTACAAGGTGAAAAGCAATCCTGTGAGATCCTGAGCACCTGCAAGTCCCACTGACTTCATCGAGAGCATGCTAAGCTCCTCAAAGGATTGACCCCTAAATACATTAACTGCCTGGAGTGGTGGGTGAGAGAACAAACAACATGTGTCAGATGCTAGTCATGTTACAAAATGCACTACGGGAAGGCCCTCAGATACTACGGTGATGAGCGTGGTATAAGAACCTATACAGCAGTGGTTCCCAAACTTGTTCCGCCACTCGTGCAGGGAAAGCCCCCAGGGGGCCGGGCTGGTTTGTTTACCTGTTGCATCCGCAGGTTCGGCTGATCACAGCTCCCACTGGCCATGGTTCGCTGCTCCAGGCCAATGGGAGCTGCTGGAAGTGGTGTGGGCTGAGGGACGTACTGGCCGCCGCTTCCAGCAGCTCCCATTGGCCTGGAGCAGCGAATCCTGCGGCCAGTGGGAGCCGCAATTGGCCAAACCTGCGGACACAGCCGGTAAACAAACCGGCCCGGCCCGCCAGGGGCTTTCCCTGCACAAGCGGCAGAACAAGTTTGGGAACCACTGCTATACAGAATATAACAGAAGGGAGAGTAAATAAATCAACATGGGCAAGCCATGCAGGGACTAGTTCATTATCTGGGCATGATTTCTAGTTCCTTTGAATGCCATGGAGGGAGGAAAAGATTCCTACCCCCTATTTCCCTTTTTCCTCTGTGTACCAACAGAGGTCAGGATTTACTTCTTAGTACTGAAACTCAAAGACTCAGAGGCTGATTCTCAGCTGGTATGAATTGTCATAGCTCCTCAATGCATGTGAATCAAATACCTGACTATGATTATTTTGCTAAAGTTCCTTTCATAGAAGTGTTAATATATACACATCTACATTTTTACCTATCCTTAATTAACATCTTTTTTTTAAAAGTATACTCTCTATTTGCATATATTTGCATAAATTCAGTCTCAAACCATTAGTAGCATATAACTACCAATTTTAAAGTTATGTTATAACAAAACCTCAATGTGGTGAGAGAATTGTATGCCTTTAGGAAGAGGCTAGAGTACTTGTTAAGTGCCACTGTACAAAGAAACTAAACCATACATTTCTATACCATACTCAAATGTTGTTCCTATTCTGCTTTCTGGTGATGAATTCTAAGATGGTAGAGCAATGTGATTGGAATTTTTAACTAACTTATTACTTGAAGTGTTAAAGCAAATGCAGAAAGTCAAGTCAATTTCAACAACTCTGTACTGATGTTCTTAGAAGAACAGATAATTACATCTTAAGACCTGTGCACTGGAGAGTCATGAATACAAAAATGCATTCCTATTTCTTCTGCAAAAAGGTTTTCTCTGACATAGTGGAATAACTTGGTAAATTCAGAACAATCTCCATGGGTAGTTGTGGGCAATTGCTCCTCTTTCCAAAGTTTTCTTAAACATGAGGTGTCACAGGGTACCAGTCTGTCGCCTCCACTTGTCTATGGGTCCATTAAGAGGGTTACTAAGAAGCATGAGGTGCAGTATTTTCAGTATGCTGATGACACCCAACTGTATGGCTGTATCTCATTCAATTCAAATGATAGAGTTCAGCACCTCAACCAGGCCCTCACTGAAATTGGGGCATGGGTAAGAATGAACCAGCTGAAGCTCAATCCAGACAAGACTGAAGTGATGACGGTGGGTTAGGGGAAAGAGCCTGAGGAGATACTGGAAGTAATATCAGTCCCTTTGATTGACAGAGTATGTCCTATGTTCATTACCGGTGTGGTCCAACTTTGGGGTGATTTTTAGGAACCCCCACCTCCCCCAGCTGCTGTTTGATGGTTATGTAACAGCAGTAACCCACTCCAATTTCTATCATCTGCCTCTGGCTAGGAGATTACAGCTTTTCCTTTCGGCTGCAGACCTAACCATTGGTATCGATGGCTGTGTCACTTCACAATTAAATGACTGTATTGCACATTATATGGGCTACACCATAAAACCATTAAGAGACTGAAGCCAGTACAGCAACAGCTCACTTACAGAGCAGGGCATCTGGCTGGGATCACATGACACCAGTTCTCCATGAGCTGCTCTGACCACTAACTGATCTCCAGAAGTGAAATCCTGGTTCCACTGAAGTCAGTGGCAAAACTTCCATTGATTTCAATGGCCCAGCATTTCATCCCAGGTAGAGTTCAAGGTGTTGGTTATGTCCTATACAACCCTAAATGACCTGGGGACTGAATTACTTAAGAGGTCATGTCTCACAATGTCATTATGCCACAGTCGTGGTCAGCAGAACCACCCAAGCTAGACCCCCCTTCATTATACAAGAGATGGCAAGGCATTTGCAGAGTGGCCCCCAGGACTCTAGAATTTGTCCCCACACCCTTGATCCAAAATAGCCCAAATGTGGTGACCCTCCATGCATGGTGCAAAGAACATCTATTTGATAGGGTTTTTGAAGAGCAATGAAGGGGTAGAAAGAAGCTTCTTGTGGGGAGGGGGGGGACAGTTTCCTGTCAGAATGATTGTTCTATTAGAGCTGGTTGGAAAAACTGCAACAAAACTGTTTTTTTTTTCTGTCAGAATTTACCAATTTGTTGAAATCTAAGCGTTCCATGGAGATTCCTGATTTCAATAAAGTTCTTCTTCATCAGAATTAATCCAAATTGCAAAATATCAAAATCCTCTATGAAACAGAATTACCTTTCTTTGCACAACTCCAGTTTTAATGCTACTGGGGTTACGTTATAATTGTCATTAAGAGATAGAGTGCCTAGAGCCTTTGTGTAGGCATCTTTTTAAATTATTTAAATCAAAATAAATTAAATACATTTAATACAAATCTAGGAAACAACTAGTTAACTTTATCATCCACACAACTTCCACATGACTTAGCATCACAACCACACATAATACACACCCACAGTGACATCCTACACACCACCTCAACTTATTTCCTTCCAATACAAACTGACACCCACCCTTACACACAAAGTCAAATGCATATAAGTAGCTTATGTTGGAGATTTACTCTAGAGCTGGATGAATCTAAACTTTGAACTGTCATAATAACCCGGCTACTTGTTAGCTAGAGAGAGCCAAATAAATGTCAGACTCAAATTATAAGTTTTGAAAAGGAGTTATTTTCACTTGCTAACTCCTAAACTACAGAACAGATTTAGGCCCAAATCCTGCAAACACTTACATACACATGTCTAAAGGCTTGCAGGAACAGAGTCTCACTTATGACTTTCCTGAAAATTCAGTCTTTACACAAAGAGTAAATGTTATAAATTTGGTGTTGACACATTTGTTATATATTAGACTAAGGGATTTAACCCCAATCTGCAATGAGTTCCACACAGGCAGACCTCTGTGCTTATGCAAAACTTATTGTAGGATCCAGGCATAGAACTGCAAACCTCAAGGCAACCTCAATTATGGAGCTACAACTGATGCCTCCATCATTTTATAAGCAGATAGAGAGTGAGAGTCCATAGAAGATTTTTCTCTTTTCACAAAACACCCCAAAATGTACTTTCCCCCACTCCACCCCTTCCTCTGAGGCCCTGCCCCCACTCCACCCCCTCTCCCAAGGCTCCCACTCACCCACAACTCGCTGCTCTTCACCCTCCCACAAGCGCCTCCCACCAGCTGCCAAACAGCTGATCAGCAGCACCCCCAATCAGCTGTGGCTGGTGGGTGCTGAGCTCCCACTATTTTTTTCCCGAGGGCACTTGAGCCCCGGGGCATTTACGGAGTCGGCGCCGATGTTTTACATTTTCGTATTTTTAGACCCAATCCTACTCCTGTTGAAGTGAATGACAAAAGGCCCCTTGACTTCAATGGAAACATAACTGGGTTTTTTTAGGCCACTCCTGAAATCCTTCACTGTATGAAACTCCCACTGAATTAAACAGAAACTCTATGCATGGAAAGCTTATGAGACTTAAGTGTTATATAATTGTAACATTATTTAAAGGTAATGTTGGGCTTTTTATAATATTGCAATTTTCCATTTCAATAGCTCATTCATTGGTGCAATTTTATATTTTAATTTTTCTTCCATAAAATCAATTTTTCCTGGTTTACTTTTTCCCTCTTTGGGGATAACTTGATTATATCACAGTAAAGAAGAAAAGCTTTGTGTCTTAAACATGGCCTCCTTATTGCCTAATTTTAAAATATGTGAAAAGTTATACACCATGTCAGCGTCAGGGTGTGGTACATTATTCTCTGTCTCACGAAAAAGCAGCCTCCATCTGTGAGTGAATAAGTTGCCTTTTCATGGAAATACTTCAGAGAGCATTTCCATAAAAATCTGCCCTGGCACAGTTCTGTTTCTTTTGCCTTTTACCCAAATGTGTTTCTTCTTTGATTTTTGTTTTGAATAAGGCACAATGGTCATTTTAAGGGGAAAAAACACCAAAACTTTCCATTTTTGCGTAAGAGAAAACACTATAGTCAATGTAATGCAGCTGCATGAAACCATCAGTAATAGCTACTGTATGTGTATTTAGAATCAAGGCTAGTCTGAGGAAACATTACCACTAACATCTGCCTTTATTAAAAACAATCATCACCCCAAACACTGCAGTAGCGCACTGACGTATGCTGGAGTGTTTTGGACCATTCCTGCAGAATTCTGAGGTTTTTTTTATATTTTTATTATAAGGGTGTAGCCCCCCCAAAACCCTTTTTTCCCCTCCAAAGCACATGGCCCCCAAAGCCACTGCTAAAATAGACTTCAGAGTAATAAATGGAAGTACTTTCTATGGGTCTGATCCAACTCCCATTGAAATCAATTTAATCCAACTCCCACTGAAGTAAATGAGAGTCTTTCCATTAACTTTGGTGACAGTTAGATCAGGCCCCAGTTTGACTAGCACATTTTGGGGGGGAGTGGCAGGGAGCAAGGGTTGTTCCTCCAGGCACACACTCAGGATCCGATCCTATGTAATTCTCATTTATATCACTGGAAGCAAGACTAAACCCCTCATTACTGGAATTCTGATATATTCTGAGAGTATTTTGATGAATTGACTCCAATGTGAATACTAAATTATTACGTAAATTCATGAGTTTCAGATTTTCAGGAGTGTTTGCCCTTCATAGAGGCTGAAAAAGGACAGTATGGGGTCAGTTTAATGAAGTTGCTTTTATTCTTTGGGAACCAAAATGGCAAACCACTAATCACTAATTTTTCTTATTATCACTTATGAGTTTAATGATTTTATCTGAGTAATAATTCAAAGCCATGTATGCTTTAATGTTCAGTTATTACACTGTCTGGTTGTAGTGTCTTTCCTTAGGAATGCCGTTGTGTAATGTTACATGGAAGAAGCATTTCTGAGATCTTGCAGTAATATACATCCCAATGAAAAAGGTTACAGGCTCTTTACTACAATGCCTTGAAAAAGGCCAAAATTTTGATAACTTGAATAAAAATTGATGCACAGCAACTCTCCAGTCTAACTTAAAATAACTGATCAATTAAAGATGTGGTCTAGTAGTCTAAGCTCACAACTGGCAGCCATGAACTCCTGAATTCTAATTCCCCCTGTAGTACTGAGCTCTCCTCTGTGGTCTTATGCAAGTTACTTAACTAGTTCTTTGTCTCAGTTAACGTTTATAACGTACTTTGGAGATATTTGCCCTCATCCTCAGTTTGGCCTAGGAGTGCATTGCATTGCATTGCTGAGGAGGATTTGGCAGAGAAAGGTAGTTTTAAGCCATGTTTTCACCTCCATGATCCTGGAGCCACTCAGCAATCCTTAAGAGGCTGTTTAAGCTGACTTTAGAGCAGCTTTGCAGAAGTAGAGCAGCACAAACTTGTCATACTGCAAGAGTGGAACTGGCCTGTTAAGGACTATTAGTATGGCAACTCATAAATATGGCTACTCACTGCATTGAAGGACACACACAGCATATGTGCTGAATGGGAGTGAGCAAGTCAAAAAGAGGATGGAGAAAAATTATTAAAGATCTGTCATGAAAGAGCAAGTTACATTCATGCAAGGACAGCAGACATTTTAAAAAATATCAAGTGCACATGCAGAAGCTACAGAAGGCTTGCTGCCATCTCCGTGACTTACAACTTATGCAACAGATACTTCCTGTGGAAACTGATCCTGGCAGGACAATGATGGTCTTAATTTTAAGGGGTAGGATGGAGAGTTATTCTTGACCTCTCACTCCAAATGTTTTCCCCTTCATAACAGGCATGAATGTTTTCTTGTTGCATCCATTTTTTTAACAATCTAACATGTGGCCTGCATAACTACATTTTTATTTGAGATCTTCTTTCAAGATATTCAAGATAATGGGGTCATAACTGGATCTTAATTTAAACAGAGGGCATTTTTGTAGGGACTTGGTCAAGCGATGTCTAATGTTTAATGATTTTCTGCACCACTAGTTTCCCCCTAATTGTGAAGGAAATGGGTTTGCCTTAGTCCATTTCCCCAAAGCATTCATTATTACCAACAGCACAGGATGTAGGAACAGCATCCTTTAGACCATCACATGCCTCAGAAGCATCAACATGAACAAACTGTGTTGAGCTAACACCTGAGCCACCTCTGTGAGCACTGCACACTGATACAGGCTAACTTTTGGTTCCTGAATAATATAGAGAGTAGGGACACTTCAATTAAACAGCAAGGACAGGTGACTCTATAAAGCAACAAAATGTTTAGCAACTATGCGAACCTCATTCCAGGCTTTCCGAGAAACTCACTAATTGGTTGGACTTGGATAACTGAAAGCCTAGAGTTAACTCTGTTGCAGAAAGCCTTGTGTTCAGGCACTCAGTTCCTCTATGTGCTCAAAAGGAGGAGATCATTCCTGCTTGTATTTGAAATCTGAAGTCAAGAATGCAGTCTATATTATAAGGCAGATTCAGATATAGGATATATGAACAATGCAAACGTGTGTGCTTTGTAACTGTTAATTTTGTTATCTCTTAAATGCCTTTCACATTTTAAAGTGACAAAACAAGTAGTATTCTGCAGTGGAAGTGCTGCTGGGCCCAAGGCAGAAGGCTAGGGGAGGGGATGTTAGAAATCCATGACAGCACAGCTCTACTGAATCTTTGTGGAATGGGGCTGGAAAATGACAGGAATAGTAGGAAGCACAGAGCCTGTATGCATATAGTCCTGTACTTTTAGCTACAGGAAAAGAACCCATACAAAGGCCTGGAAACTCTGCACGTCTGTACTGGGGAAATTCCTTCTAATTCTTCTGTAGAAAAGGCAGGATTTGCTTCCTATGTGAAGATAAGAGTGGAGGTTCACCTCCCAAATTCTACAGATCTTGGGGGATCTGCAGGATTTCATGTCTGAAGCCTCTGCTACTTCCAATGGAAGAATTAGGGTGAAATCCTGGCCCCTTCAAGTCAGTGGGGAAATACCCATCACTTCCATGGGATCAGGTTTTCATCCACAGAAAACACATGCAAAGTTTCCAAACCCCTTCATCCTGGGTTATTTTGAACTAGGGAAGCACAGGGACCCTTTGGTATATTTTTTTATTTAAAACCAACTGAAAATGTTGAATATGGACAGAACCTGTAACAGGGTGGCTTACCTCCGGGCTGGAGAGCCTAGAGCTAAGCCAGTCCTGATTACAAGATGAGCCAAACCTGGGTTGATAAGGTAATTCCCCATATATAAAAAACAGGACGTTACAGTAAAAAAGCCGGGGGGGGGGGTAGAGTTTAGAAGATTTCAGGGAGCAAGAAGGCCCCCGAGTGACAAGGAAAAAGCTGGAGTGAGTGGGAGAAAGCTCTCCAGGCAGGGAAGCTTGGGAGTGACTGCAAAGGCCAGCTGAGCTGAAAACTGTTAATTTCTGCTTTGTTGTTTTGGGTTAATCAGGAAAAAGGCACTGAGCTGGGCTTAAGATCTAGAGGACCGGAGCGTACCAAGGGCCTTAACAAAGTGGGCCAAGAGGGGATTTGTTTGAATGGTGTGTGGACGGTGAGTTCTTAAAGGGCCCTGAGGAGGGGGGAAAACAGAGGGAGGGTGCTGTAGAATGACCTCTAGCTGTGAGTGGGTGTGGATGATTGCCAACTCTGTTACAGAACATTTAAACACTTCTGTCTTTTGATAGGACTACTGCTTTGAGAGTGGATAACGTGACTGACAAGTCCACATTTGTGGTTGAAGTGAAATATATGAATGGGTTTGAATTGTCACAGGCCAGCAAGGATTCTTAGGCTCCCCACTTGCCACTTTTAAAACAGACCAGTGCTCAGAAATGTTCGACCATGTATTTAGGAGTAAGTAGCCTTTTGTGAATCCATTTCTCTCTTTAACCTGGATGCTGATTCCATGACAGATTGTGAAATAGGGGCCAGATCCAACTTCTACTGAAATCAATGGAAAGTCTCATTTGGGGCAGATCGTCAGTTGGTGTTAATCAGCATAGCTCCATTGACTTCAGTGGGTGCTGGCTTAGGCCCCAGATGCACAGAAGCAGTGAACATTTTATTCTCACTGGAATATCAGCATTACCACTTCAGGGTTTTGGTTGCCAGTGATTACATCATTTTCTCAAAGACCATAAACACTCATGGCTTACGTCACTGTGGTTCCAAACTCATTTTTAGCTTAGACCGCTCACTTTGCATATTCTAAGTGTAACCTGCAGTGAATGATTACAAGAGTCTTAATACAAATCTCACAAATTTACTTGCAACGCCTATATTAGAACTTTTACTGGGAATCTAGGATGATTGAGACTTATGATTCATTTTACCATTAACATACAGACTTAAGGGAAATGGGAGTCACACTCCCCCCAATGTTGAAATGATCCAAACAGGAATCCCCTTCCCAGTGAGTTCCAATAGCTTCTTTCAATATTTCTCTTAAGTGCAATATGGTCTGATGCCATATATTCATTACAAATATCACACACAATTTGTTCAGTTTTGAAGTGGATGCTGAAATACAGCAAAGCAACCCTCTCTCACTCACATTTCAGCTTTCCAAGAGAAGTGCCAGAGCAAGTATGTTATTTTCGTAAGAGTTTAAAGGGCACTTATGGGCAGAAAACTGTGTAAAAATGGCACCTTTTTACTCAACAGATCTGTTCCCTGTGAGTATTCTGAGTCATGTCTGCTTACTTCAGTGACTGAAATAGATTTTTCACTACTTTTCAGTCCTCTTTAGTCCTGCAGAACCACCACAGCAATGAGAGACTTAGTGGGATTCTAATCTGGCTAACACCTCATTAAGAAATTTGTTCACCAAATTCTAGTTGCAGAATCTTTACCACTGGTATTGTTGCACAAGCCAGAAGGAATAGTGCTCAGCATCTAGATTAAATTTGTAAGGCTGGCAGTTAAGCCCTTTTCCCCAGTCAACTGCCATGGAACTCACTGAAAGCCAACAAACCATGGAACAGCCCTACCCCCCGCTATGCTAGCTTTTACAGAGTTACTTTTCAAAATATAACCGCAACTTCAGAGCTGCACCTAGTTGCTCAGCCAACACTTTGAGGAGTCACATGATAAGATACCACTCACGGAGTAAAAACAACTCTATGCAGAGGGCCAGCACAAAGCTTATATGCTACTTTAGCCCTGCTTTGAGAGTGCATGTGGGGCTTGAGAGATTTAAGTGGCTCAGAGGCCTTCTGCTGGCCCTCTGCACCATAGAGTGGATGAAATTCACTCAATGTTTAAAATGTCAAACACATTTGAACACTTCTTTAAAAAAAAAAACACACACAAATTGACATTTCAAAGCTATCTTAGTTCTGTCATCAGCAGAATGGAATCTCAGTAAAGTACAGTATATGTCTGTCTTGTTTCAGAACTAACTTAACACTGAAACATTTTATGGATAAAACATTCACATTTTTGACTGAATTTAAAATACATATCACACCAGAAAGCATAAAATAGCTTTTCCTTTTCTTGGTGAAAATACTATAGAATAAGGGTGGATTTAGCATCTGTTTGACTGGCAAACGTTATTGCTGTTTTGGTAGTCTATATGCATTTTTAAGCAGTGATCAGCTCCCAAGCTATATTGCATTGTGTATCTGTAGAAACAAGACTATTATAGTACATGCTACTAAAAACATAATCTGCTAACTTTAAAGCAATTTTATTATTCATTTTAAAATATGAAGTTAGCATTCTGTTCAGTTGATTTCCTTACAGTCAGATGATTTTTGTTCAATCTCTCTGAAATCAGCTGCTAGTATTCTAAGGCCGGATCCAAAATCTATTTAAGTCAATCAGAGTCTTTCCATTGACTTCACTGGGCTTTGGATCAGTCCCTAAGGGTGCAATTCTCATTTCAGTAAAACTGCTATTGAGTCAGTGAGGGATTTACCTGAATAAGAACAATAGGATCAAAATCTTAAATTCTGATTTAGCAAATCACTTCAGCATGTGCTTAAACTCAAGCACATGCCCAAGTGCTGTGCTGAATTGGGGCCTTAGTGATATTTATTTAGATCTGTTCCTCATAGTTTCAGGACGCTGACATACATGGTGGCAGATGATTTAGCTTGTGTTGTCTGTAAGAGATGCAGAATATCGTGTGGATGGTTGGCTGTAAAAATACTAGATAACTTGTAAATGGAAAGAAAGTTATTGAACCATATTCTCTGAATTTCACTCTAGGCAAACCTAATTAAATCAGTATGTGCATGGGGTGTAAATCAGAGCAGAAGTGGGCCCTTGATTTTTTACATCAATTGTTTCTGTTAAAGTCTACTTTTAATGCCACTGGAACAAATGTATTCCAAGAAAACCTATAAACTTTTGAACAGTCAACTACATTCAGAGCAGCAACTGTGACAGTAAAAGTTTCTTTTGAAAACTCATGGCTTAATTTTATCATACCTATTTTACATGGGGTTCGACAAAAAAAAAAATCTGATTCTTTCTAAAGCAGACTTTGAAGTCCAGTCCCATTATATGTTGTAATGAAATATATCACGTTACTTTTGAAGTAATGCCATAAATCCTCAGTAGCTAATTTCTGTACTCTATAGAGAATAGTCCATTTCATAAACTGAATTTTAAATCAAAATTTAAATCTATTAGGGAGTTTATCCAGAACTGACAACGCTTTCCTTAGAACGCTTTCTGAAATTAGCTTAGAAGCCTTTGCTTCTGCATATCCAGTCATTTCTTTCCTTATACAGACCATTTTAATTTTCTAAATAATACTGGAAAGTATAAAACTGTGCTGTATTGTGCTGTGCTTTTAAGCAGAGCTTAACTTTTTTAAGCATTTCACTGTACAGTTCAAGAAACTTATGTGACTTTCATGCATAAATTCTATTGTGTTAAGATAATCATTTATTGACTGAATACACTGAAACTGTTGAATGAAAGAAAATAGTTTTAAAAAAAACAGTTTGATCAAAACATATCCCGCATACTAAACATATCTACTTTTAATCAGCAAAAACAAATTAGCCAACATACAGCACTACCGCTAATCACAACACTTTCCTAGCTTTGCTAAAGTTTGTAATCTGCATAATTTAGAAGATACGAATATGTATAGCAAGTAGCACAACAGGGCCCTGATCCTCACTGAGGACTCTCAGCAGTACCACGTAATATAAACATGAAAAATAATTCAATCTGACAATTGTCACAGACTTAATAGTGCAGGCAAACAGGCTGGACATAGCTGCTACAGAAAAGAAGACAGGCAAGACCATATTAATTGACATTGCCATGCCAGCAGACAGAAACAGAAAGAGAAGATAGCAAAGTATGGAGAACTCTGCCACGAAGGGGAATGTTTATGGAAAACTAGAACAAAGACGACCCCAGCGATTACTGGAGCACTTGGAGCAATCCCTATGGGGCAGCTCAAGAACATGTTAGGAGTGCAAGACATCATGATCAGTGACTTCCAGAAGACATTCGTGTTCTTGGGCACTGTGAGAATTTTAAGGGAACTCAAAGAAGACTGAGTGCACTTGAGCACCTAAAATGCTGGATTTCTGTGGACGGTTTAACAAAACTCCAGACTGCCCAAACCTACAGAGTCAGTTTGTGGACAGGGTTGATTGGTGACTCATGGTGGTAGCTTTCCCCCTTTTATGCTTAAAGATCTTGTATGTTCTGAAGGCTGTTTTTTTTTTTAAAAAATCCCCATGATGCAATACTGAGGGATAACAACAACATTTTGCTAATTACACAAAGCCTTAGAACAAATGGCAGTTATGGCCAATTCATAGTGTTTAGTGCATAGCTTGAAGTAAAGCCATTTGTGCAAGGGATCTATGCTTGGGCCTGACAGGGAATAGAATCTTACTCCTCACCAGCCTGGTCAGGACTGCTATTACCTGCTCGGTGGAAGGGTACCAGAGCCTGCGTCCAGAAGTCTACACAGCAGTGAAACAGCCCCACAGCCTGAGCCCAAGTCAGCTGGTCTGGGCCTGCCAAGGTGCTGCTGCTATTACAGCCCAGCCCATTTGCTATAGCTGTGGCTGTAACCTGCTATGTCCCCTTGCTGTAAATGAAGTTGTGGTATTATTGTCTGATGCACTGGCCATGCTCTGCTTCCACTCTGCTGTCCCACCCACAAACTCTTGCCCCCTGCTCTCAAGTAGAGGTCACCTATTAAGCCATTGCAAAGCCCTCTGAACAGCCAATCCAGTACCTGGATCCTTGTGAAGTGATAATACATCTGCACTCGATTTTGAACCTTCTGCAGAATCTGCTTTTTACTCCAAAATTTTCAGAATTGGGTTTAATCTATATTTAGCATCTCTGGAAACCAAGCCCCTCATCTGAGAGCCTAAACATGAATTTAGCTACCTAACTTTAGGCACCTATGGTTGAAAATTCTGGGTTAAATGTCAGATCCTGAAAAAGGTCCCAAAATGCAGTGAAAATCAGTGAAGGGAAATCATGCTTATCTTTAGGCCCGCCCTTTTTTAAAAGGTAACCATTTTAATTATTTTAACAATACTACACAATGTCAGAATATATGAGTAATCTACTGGTTGTTATATTAAAGGCACAAATACAAGCATGTCACCAATAGATGGATAGTTAAGAAATGGGAAGACATGACAGTGAAAGAATACTTTAACAGCCACCCAAACGCCATGATGATGGGCTCCTAATGGATTAGATCCTCTGTTTTAAAACATCCTTAACTCAAAAATAAAGTCTCAGTTCTGCAACGGCATACGCACACAAGTAACCTCACACATGACTGGTCACATGGAGTTCAATGGGGCTACTCCTGTGTGTAGTAAGTAGTTACAAGCTTGTGGCCTTAGTTTAAAACTACTCTCCATCAAGGCATACTTATGACTCTGTGTATTGTACCTCAAGATAAAATGAAAACATATGGTTATTGTCTTCTGTTTGATAATGCAGCATATAAATATTAATTTTCTTATATAATAAAAATAACTAGCGATTTTGTTCTTTTTGTCTTGGAGAAAGTTTTTCTTATTGGAATGAAGTTGTGCCCAGAAGGGATTTCATCTGATGCAAGCAGCATGCAAGAACAATCTATTTCTCCTAACAAATTTCTAAATTAAAAAGCACTAACAGAGTGTAGTTGCAATGTAACTGAGAAAAAAAATCTTTAGGACACAATCTCCTACTCTATACAGGTAAAATAGTTGTTGAATTTAGTGGGAGTTTTGCCTGCATTAGATATATGGGAATCAGACCTTTAGTGAATCCATTCATGTTTATTCTAGATCAAATATCACTTTAGTTCTCCAGTCAACATAAAAAATGTCTAACTCAGATATTTTATTTTTCATACACACATCTATGTTAATCAGCCGTACGCATGCATGTTCTGTATCTAAAGAAGTGTATACCCTTTAGTTTTCATTCTTAAATTACTGTTTCCTATACTCAATCAAGTCCAACAGCTTATACACACACCACTATCTATAAATAAAAGAGGTTAAAATGCAGGTTAAATATAACAGATATGTCCACAGCTCCATATTTAGACATACCCTTTAATTTTTTTTTCTATTGCCTATTTTTTACTTACATTTAAATTTAGCAAAGTAATTTTAGACTGCCAGCTTTCTACCTACACTAGTCTTACTATGCTACCAAGTAAGCATATTAAATTTTGCCCTCCTACTTCATCATCTTGCAGAATGCCAAATTAAACGTGAACCCGTAGAGCTCAAACCTGAATTCTATATTCAGACAAAATTCTCAGAGATGTTTGACGTCAGTGGGAGCTTTGCCTGAGTAAGAAGTGCAGGACCAAGTCCATAAGAGGAAAAAAAATACTCTGTTGGTTGTGAAAGTGAATAGTTGCAGAAATGAAATGAAAACCAGAGTAAGACATTATCGCATGAAAGGTAATTTTTTTCAACCTGTGGATGAACATTATATTGAAAGTGTCTTGCTAAAATGTATTTTATGAACAAAATCTCTTTAAATTAACAGATGGGAAAGTTGCAAATATAAAATATAGACTAAAAGAGCAACTGGGTGTTAGAAAAATGTATGGTGCAGCATTAGTTATGCAGGGCTTGATCTTCCACCAATGACCTCAATGGAAGCTGTATCAGGCTCACAGGACCCTTTCTTGCAAACACTTCATGTAAACAACTTCTGTCTGGAGTAGGGTCCCACTGACTTCTACATAACTATTTGCATGATTAAAGGAAGTAAGGCATAACCCTACATTTGCCCATTTGCCTTTTCCAGAAAAATGTATTTACCGCGAAAATAACCAGTTCCAAGGTAACTAAAACATTTCTAAAAGTTGTCAATTAAAAGGTCCTTTTCGGTCTCACTGCATTAAAAGACTCTGCTAACCCATTCTGTTAAGTTCTCCAGTATTTAAGAATTGCACACACAAGTAAAAGGAAGGGAAAGAAATGTAACATTTTGGTATGCCCAGATACCATCATGATTGCAAAAGATTTTGGAGTTCTTTAGCCCTAACTGAGTGCATATAACTAGGAAAGAGATGAAACAGTGCTTTGCTGAGGGCCTGGACACGACTGACAGTGCATCATTAATGAACTACTCTGGTGAGAAACAACCAATCAAATTAGCCTTACATCTAGGTAGGGGAGAGTTGGCATTTTGCGTGAAGTGCAGTAGAAAGGGTTTTGCCTCATCAGTGGTTAGTTATTTTGCTCATGCAATGTTGTTGGATCACAGATTGTTATCGAAAGATTTTATATTTGTTTACACACAAAATACGTTTTCCATATAACAGCAGATAGCAAAGTCACATCAATGCCTCGTGTCATAATACCAATAAGCAACCATGATTTTAGATATGGAAATTAAATTGGCATTTCAGACAGAAAAAATTTAACCTGATAACATACAAATAACAAATTTGCAACAACAAAGTCCATCTTGAAATTTGTGACAACCTGCATTTTGCTCTCATGGCTTATTTCACTTAAATCCCTCTATGGAATTAAAGTCTTGCATTGTTTAAGAGTATGACACAGAATTCAAAGCAAACTTCATTAAAAGTATTTCAAAGAAGAGAAATAAAAGGGATGGGAAGACACTACTACAAAAGTATAAGGAGAAAGATGTGTCTAATATATAAGACACATAGTTAAAATATGTATTTGGGGACTAAAGACTGCCCAACATATAATCAAAACTGAGTAACATTTTAGCAGCACTAAAATCCTAAGGTAGAAACACACTAAACACATCTAGAACTTACACTGACAGATCATTTATAAAATTCTTGTAACATGTAACTCTATCCAGTACTATATGATTTGTTTAACCTTTGGGAATAAATTGCTGGAAGGTGGGGGTGGATGCTATTCAAAACTAAATCCTGAAATGCTTTTTGAGTTGAGGATTTTTTTCCTGCAAAGATTTGCACAGATTTGTAGTAAGTTAGCCAGTGTTTGTGCACGTGTGTGTTTGAAATAGTAATGTAAGGCCTGAATTATAACTTAATTTACAATATCCCTATATTTAAAAAAAAAGTCTTCTTTTAAGAATTGGATAAGATATTCAACACCAAAATATCTTGGTATGACATCACTTTAATAGTGTATTGGTTTGATTTGCCTTTTCTTATTTATTTTAATTAAGAACCTGTCAAACACTCAATTTAAAGTCCCTTCCCTCCCCAGTTAATCAGAATGTATTTATCAGGTATGAGTTCAATAGTACCTAAGCTAATGTAATTAAAGTTTTGATTTCTTGTCTTAGCCAGAAGCAGTCTGTTCAGTCTGCTCCATTTGCTTGAATGAAACTATGCAAGTGGATAAAGGGTTAAACCTAAGGAATGTGACAGTTCTCCATGTGCAGTCCATAGACCTAAGTATCCCACTTTCCCTAGTGAACTCAAAATTACACGGACAGAATGTAAACTACAAACTATTACTCCAACACTAATATACAGTAGGATTAGAATTTTGACTAAAAAGTAAAAGTTTATTTGCTGTTCTGTAGATTCATAGTAAATAGAGTCATGCATGGAAGTCTATGCTAATTTTATCTTGCCATTTTAGTTTTATAAATATGATTATTTATATTCAAATAGGGCTAGGAAGTCATCTGATCACTAAATATATTTATATCAGTGCACTTCATCTAAAATGTACTACAACCAGTTTTGACTCTCACTAGATAATCTCAGTTTAATGAAAGGTTTAGGAAAATAGATCTAAAACACCCTTTAACTTTTTGCAAGAGCTGTACAACTTAAAAGGTACCATTGATACCACTTAATTGAATCATGAATTGTAGGAGGACAGAAAAATATTGGCGCTGCTATTATGAAAAGGAACAAAATATGGGAAAATCATAGGGAAATAGCCACAAAGCCAGCAGCCAGGCAGAAAATAAAGTGTATGAAGAAATTAAAACTAAAGGAAGTTTAAAAGGATAAGTGTGGGAGAGCAGACATAAAGACATAATTCTCCTGCTACCATTCAGTATATCTAATGATCAAACCAAAAATAATAAGCACTCAGAAGTGGATATATTCAAAGTATACAAGTGCTTGAAAAGGTAAAACTGGGGGATTACTGAGAAATATCAGTAATAAACACGCAACTCGGAAGGCACAAAGCTTCTCTTGCAACTATTCCACGTACAATCTAGCCAAGTTTCAGAGTAACAGCCGTGTTAGTCTGTATTTGCAAAAAGAAAAGGAGTACTTGTGGCACCTTAGAGACTAACCAATTTATTTGAGCATAAGCTTTCATGAGCTATAGCTCGGAAAGTGATCTTCTACACTTTCCACAGTATGCTTCCGATGAAGTGAGCTGTAGCTCACGAAAGCTCATGCTCAAATAAATTGGTTAGTCTCTAAGGTGCCACAAGTCCTCCTTTCCTTTTTGCAAATCTAGCCGAGGTGATGATGGCGAATATTTCACAGCTGTGTGTTATACACACATGCATGGGCTGCATAGAAACTCCCTCCGAAGGCTGTCTTTCAGCCATTCAGCCAAAACCAAGGCAGCACCTTAATTCAACCCTTATTGCCGGGCAAACACCACCGAGCACACGTCCCAGGTTTCGGCTGCCCTACGGAAGGCTCCACATATTTTACCAATAAGCAGGGAATCTAGCCCCATGACCTTACTGGTGGCAGCAGGATTTTAGCGGATCCTTAACCTCTTCTGGGATATCTCCCTCCACCCACACCCACCTGGGGAAGTAACGTTACCCACATTACACACACCCCCAGCCCAGAGGCAGGAAACTTCCCCTGCGGAGCCTGTCGCCCTGCTCGCAACCAGCCCAGCCTCCTGGAGCAGCAGCTGGCCCCGCGCTTTGCCGCCAGCCTGCGCCCACAGCCGCCCCCTGTGAACCCGGCGCGGGGCTGGGCGGACACGAGCCAGGCGGCGGCCAGGCTGAGCCGCCGCTTGCCCCCGCGGAAGTGCAAGCAGGGAGTGCGCCCTGCTGCCAGCGCTCCCGGCCCCGCCGTGCCGCCCCGGGGGGCATCTCCAGCCTGCCAGCGGGCTGAGCCAGCCCCTCGGGCGCTCCCCGGGAGGCAGGGGAACTGCGCCCTGCTCCCTGTCAAACTTTTCCTCCCGCCCCGCCCCAGCCCTGTCCCAGCTGCCGCCGCCGCCGCTGCTGGGGCGGAGGCGCCGAGGCCGCGTCCCGTGCAACCCCCGAAAAGCCGCCCGAGCGGGAAGGAGAAGGGACTTACCGGGAGAGGCCGGGCACGGGGCGAGACCGGGGCTGAGGGTGAAGCCAGTGGCCGCCGCCGCCGCCGCCAGCGTCTGAGTGAGCGAGGGAGCGAGTGCACGGGGGAGCCGCAGGCTGCACTGACTCACTTCACTCGGAATGGGCTCGGCCCAGAGCGCGGGCCCCGGGCTCAGCGAGCCTCTCGCCTGCTCCAATCATGGAGCAGGGCCACTGCCCAGGCTCTCCCCAGCTCCCTCCGCGCGGGGGGACCTGCCCCGCCGCGGCCAGCTCCGAGCCCACGGCACGCGGCCGCGGCGGGTGGGCACGGACCCAGCAGATGGGGGAGGGGGGTGAGAGAGACCTGACGGGCTCGAAAGAGCGGGCTCGGGGAGTCCCCTCCAGCCGGGCAGCCGGGTGCTCGGAAGGGAGGGAGGGAGAGGAACGAAACCTGAAAACTGGGCTGGAGGAGAGAACCCAGGCGTCCGGGGTATTTCCCCCCGGAACACCGAACTTTACAAGGCATGGCTGTCTGCAAAGACTGCCCTGAGGTTAAAGACTGCGCCCCGACCCGGGGGAAAGCCAACGTTAAAGTGTAAAAACCAGATACCTCGATTCAGTGCAAGACAAGTGAAGGGTGGGATGCAGGGCAACTATTTAAGCCCGACGTCCTTAGCCGGCCATAATATTGTTCCGCTCCTGTAGAGACGGGAGGGGAGCGTGAAGGCACTGACGGGGGGGGGGGTGATGTTAAAGTTGAGGCAGTGAAGGGAACGCAGGCACAGCTATGGTAAGGACAGTTAATTCATTACAAAAGCCGAGAAGAACGCATCAGCAATGGAAAGGATGAAAAAACCACCAGGGCAAAAAGACAAGGGGTGAAGTGAGAGCCATCAAACCACGTGAGGGTCTCCTCAGCGTCATTTAGATTCTAACCTGCCCCCACCCCACCACCACCACCCACCTACCCCCACCCACCACAAAACAAAAAAGAATCTTAAAATTCAAAAGGGTCCTTACCGAGGTGTCTTTTCTCCCTTATCTCCGTGCTGAAACTGCATTTTCCCTACTTTATCTTGCGCAGTGTTCCTGCCGTTCATTTCATGTTGGTCTCACTCGTGTTCCGAAAGTCACCTCTCCTGCACTTTCCCAGCCAGGTACCCCAGCTGACAGTCGGAATCGAGAGCAAAGCATGCAAAGAAGAAAATCGAGTACTCCTTTAATGATCATAACAATAATCATAATTAAAGGTG
Source organism: Lepidochelys olivacea (assembly GCF_965140295.1). NCBI lineage: Eukaryota > Metazoa > Chordata > Testudines > Cheloniidae > Lepidochelys > Lepidochelys olivacea. The sequence goes on along the minus strand of NC_140411.1, from coordinate 162,796,877 downwards.
TCTCGGTTTTTAAAGCAGGGCTACATAATGTATTAATTGCATACTATTAACGTGCAGTTTTATGGAGCAGCGCACACAGAAGTCTGATTGTGAGTGAGGCGTGTTTTCAATGAAAGTGGAGTTATTTTAGCTGCAGACATGTTTACATTTCTGTGGTTTAGTCTATAACTTTCTCTTTTTCTTGCTTCAGAATTCTGCTCTATGAAGCAAAGCCCTTAGCTCCCAGACATTCCAAAAAGTCTGCCAAAATAATGGGGGGGAACCCACACAGAGAGACCCCCAAGTCTGGGTCAGGCTCAGGGCTGGATATGGGCAGAGCTAGTATACCCCCTCCCCACTCTCTCTCTCTCCAGTTAAAAAGCCTTCAGGGCTCCATTTCCTGTTTTTAAGGAAAAAATAAAGTGGGTCTAGTACTGATTTTAGATACTACCTAGACCAGATCTTATAGGTTCTGAGGACCTTTAACTCTGTAGATGCCAGACGGTACTTGGCAATGCATGAATCTAGATGTCTCACAAGTGTCCTTCCCACTAAGACTAGTCATATGAGTGAGATCAGTTTTAGCACATCATAGATTTTTGAATTAAACAAAAGGTGGGACAGGACAGGACACATCTATCCCAAACCTGATTCACTTTAATCTATTTATGGAGATCAGATAATGCATCTTTGTTGGTAGCTTGAATGCAAAATAAAATGTTGGATTAGGCCTATCTGTCAGTAAGAAGTGTTATTTAATTGGCCCTTCCTTTCTATTAAACACTATTAGTGCTACAGATAGTTAAGTGTCAACTGAATGGCTTTACTGAGTTATAACAAGAACACATGGGGCTTTGGGGCATTACATTCACCACTTTCAAGAAAAGCAAAAAAATAGCAACTGGTTAACATTTAGGACCACACACCGGTGAATAAAGGAATAGATGAGGGTACATCTCCCCACAAAACCACAGAGTCCAGTTTTCCACTTTAGATGATTGAGTATATTACCTAGATAGACACAAACCAATCAGAATACACTATTTCTGTAATGAAAGGTTGCATCTCAGGGGATCCAGAAAACAGAAGAAAGATGCTGCTTCCATCACGATCAAGGTGGAGTACGCAGACACAAACCTGGTTTGGCGGCTGTCAATAGTCTGGTTCTTTTAAGTCCCCCCACTCGCAGTCCCCTGGAACACCTAGCCCTGTACTAAGAATAATCTGACTCCAAAGCTCCATTCAAAATGCTATTCCATAAACTGTGCTAGCTGCTTAGTCTGTGGTCCATTGTTTCCAGTTTGATCCATTAGGTAGTGTGCAGATCTATGAATGAGACAGGAAAAGAAAATGCAGAGCTACTCTGCTTGCTGTAAGGCAAATGGTCAGTTACCCCCACTCTTTGTCTCCCCAGTCCTACCAAGTCTTTTTGTTTTAAACTCCCCCCTTCTTCTTTTTTTCTTTTTTACATACCATTGACTCATGTATATTTGGACCTTTCAGGTTTGAAGGAGCCACAAAGTGGTATAATTTCCTAATATTTCAAAAAAGAAAAGAAAATCCACTTCCCCCCCAAGATGTTTTATATTAATTTAAGTATTTGTTGCTGGATAATGTCAGTCTCTTTCTCAATGAAATGTCCTGCGTGGGCTGTCACACCTGCTAAATATAATCCTCTCTTTCTTTTGATATTCTGTAAAGGGCCTTTAAAGGATCACATCCTCCAATCTGGAGCTTTAATTGCTTCATCTAGGTTTTTTAAAAGCCTTGTAAATTTCTGAATTTGGTCTATTTCAAAGCTGAAAGGGAGGCTAGATGAGGGTGCCAAGGCTGCAATTCAAAACAATAGTCAATGTTCAATGTTTAACATAACATCAATACTGTTATGAGTAATAAAAGCTCCTTTTTATCAGCTTGTATGTTCAGTTCTTTGGGCAGACACTCCTTGAGCTGATTTTATGACTTACCAGTGAGTTAAATATGAAAATAGTAGCCCATTTCGATACGGTAAATGCACACCAGGGAGGAAGTCACAGATCCTGTTTTATAGAAGGTAATGGAGTGCGATTACCCATACTAATATACTTAAATCTTCAGAGAACATAAATCTACCACGAAGAGGGCCCAAAAGAATCTTTCTTCGACACAGAAAGTATCACAATATATTAAGGTAGTTACAGATTTTATAGTTACTTTGTATGGGTGGCTACTTATAATGAAAGAATACTAAGAGTCAGTCATTAGATTGACAAATGAAATAAATATAATTATTTGTCTTTATGATTGATAAACCAACTAAAATGTCCAATAGTTGATGCTCTTTATTCCCAAAGAATGGTGGCTAGGCTGGAATACAGACAATTTCATGCAAACTGGTACTCAGTCTAGAACTTTTGCAGCGTGTGTCAGATGCAGTTCTTCTGTTCACACAGCAGTTCTTAATAACACATGGTGACCACAGACTGCTTCATAAAATTGCATAATTCCTATCAACTTACATAACGCACAGAATAAGATGATATTGAACATATTGTGCATCTGTCACAGTGTTCTAGTGACAAAGTTTCTACAAAAATGGATGGGGTATACATACATGTCTACCAGGATCACTAAAATATTTTCAGTTTTAACTAGGATATTCATTAGTACAATTACATTTGGGTAATTTACCGCATTCTGCAAATATGTCTTGAGTTTTTTCTGAATCGGTTTTTAAATGGAAACATCCAATAGTAGTGCAATTACTACTCTACTGTGAAGATTGATTGGTTTGTAAAAAGATTGTGGAGATTTTTGTCTACAATTACGAACTGGTTTTCATTGTCATTCCATGTTGCAGGCAGACGTATTAGTTGAAGTTTTAAAAAACAGACTACTGAAATATTTTGTTGGTCTTCACAAAATCTTATTTGCATAGCCTACAATCTTTAGCCACTGAAGCTACTTCAACCTCATTAGAACAAGCTTCTATTCCGAGACTACTTTCACAGAATTAACCACACTTCCTTCTTCAATAGGAATTTAGGGTGTAAAAGAAAATAGAAATGGGCCCTGCTAAGTTAAAGATTGCTGGCACCTCCATGATTGTTCCAATTTCCCTTTTCTCTAACCTGGTGGGAGATGGTTCTACTCTTCATTGGATCAGAGTTCACATTGCCAAACACTGGTTAATTTACTGCCATTTAGACTTTAAGGCTTTATACACTAGTTTAAACTTGCAAGTGACCCATGCCTTTTGCTGCAGAGGAAGGCAGAAAAGACCCTAGGGTCTTTGCCAATCTGATCTATGGGGAAATTCCTTCCTGACCCCAAATATGGTGATCAGTTGGACCCTGAGCATGTGGGCAAGACCCACTAGCTAGACACCTGGGAAAGAATTCTCTGTAGTAACTCAGAGCCCTCCACATCTAGTGTCCCATCACTGGCCATTGGGGATATCTGCTACTAGCAGTAGCAGCTCAGCTACATGCATAATATGGGCCAAAGACCCTCACCCAGTAATTTCAGAATCAAGCCCATAACTTCTGTTTAACTATACACTGATGGCTTAAGAGTTTTATAGAATTGCTGCCTATTTAAGAACTAGCAGCATGGGATTGGATGGGGATGTCAAGGTTCCAAGACTACTTCCAGTTATGTCACCACCTCATTGTATGGATTTGGGCAAATCACTTAACCTCTCTGTGCATGAGTTTATCCCTCTGTAAAATCTGTATATTTATTTACTTTACAGAGATGATGTGTCTAATTTATTATATAGATCCTCAGATGAAAGGAAGATCTATAGAAGTTAAAAGTTATTGATGATGATGTGTACAGTATTACCAATACAAATAAAAATATGCATTAGAAGCTTTCCTGTTAGCATATGAACCAATGTACAAAAGGTAAACATTCATCTATAGATGAAACTCAAACGTACATGGGAAAAATCATTTTTTCCACTACATAGAAGACAAAAATAACTTCAGTGGTTACCTTCCACATTAAAATCAAAAGGGTTAACATTTTCCCTAGGTAAAACCTAACATCTAACATCAAGCGCTTTTGTGATAAAAAGGTGACACATCTATCAATATCACCTCTCATAGGTATGGATGGCATTCATTAGAAAAGGTTTTCTCTTGTAAAAATGACATTTAAAGCAAGACAGATAGGAGGGTATTTTCATACATCCCTCTCTCTACATACAGCCAGATACATTTTAAAAATAGTTATCAGAAAAGGTGACTATTGGAATGTTCATAGATTCCCTTAAGCCACAATTTGGACATTTTGACAATCTCTCTGACTTTCTTTGACAGGACCCTAAGAACATTGGGATTATGTTTAACAGAAGGATGACTTTTAATGGCAAAGAGATGTATTCCTTGTGTGTTAAGAGTACTAATGAATACTAAAAGAAAATACTTCATTAGAAGAAAAATAAAAACTCATCAGATTAACGGTATAGCAGACAATACTCATCATCAACCTGATATGCAGCCGTCCTGTCCCATTTTAAAAAAAAAAAAAAAATCAAGCAATTTTCATATAATTGTGTAAGAGGAACAAGGTAATTTCTTCCCTTGTTCAAGCTGCTAGCTAGGTTTAACTAATAGGAAATATTCTGTAAAGGCCTGGTTCAGTGTTCATTGAACTCACTAGAACGACTCCATTAACTTCAACAGGCTTTGGATCAGGCCCCAAACTAGTGATGGATGAACCTCAGAAGCTTGAGAGGTTTGATTTGGAAAATAATCTGGAAGTTGCGATGCTTCCCTGAACATTTTCTAAACTATCTAAATATCCTAAATCAGAAATCTGAGCTACAACTGTCATGTAAACCAGTAGTTCTTAACTTTTTCAGACTACTGCACCCCTTTCAGGGGTCTGATTTGTCTTGCGTACCCCAAGTTTCACCTCACTTAAAAACTACAAAATCAGACATAAAAATACAGAAGTGTCACAGCACACTATTACTGAAAAATTGCTTACTTTCTCATTTTTACCATATAATTATCCACTAAATCACAACCCCTGGGGTGAATAACACTGATACAGTATATAGAGCAGTATAAACAAGTCATTGTCCGTATGAACTTTTAGTTTGTACTGATTTTGCTATTGCTTATTCTGTAGACTTTTGTAAAACTAGGCAAATATCTAGATGATTTGATGTACCCCCTGGGAGACCTCTGCATACCCCCCAGGGGTATGAATACCCCTGGTTGAGAACCACTGATGTAAACAACTCTTCTTGTGGTTTTTTTTGGCACTTCTGCTTCCTGGCCTACCTAGAACTAGGAAGAGCAGATTCCTGCAAACAAGAATAATGAAAAAAACAAACTCAGCAACCTTTTTTTAGCTGTTGGAAAAATTCAGTTGTTCTTCATTTTTAGTCAGAGGGTAATTGCTCGTGTAATTTCTTATTTTATACAAAACATTTCCCTCACTCCCAATTTCAAACCAACATTTTCTCTGCTCACTCCCTGGATTAAAGGAATAACTAATAGTCCAATGAATCACCGCAGAAACACTGATCACTGGCTGCATCTTCTCAAGAACTATGAACTTCTTCAACCACAAGGTAAAAGTTAAAAAAAATTTAGAGCCATACAATTAATACACTTTCGGAAACATTTGAAAATTCAGCCCCAAAAGACTTAGATCACGATTTTTAAATTATGACTTTATTTAATAAATAAAGTTCAGAATTTGAACTTGCATTTAAATATAAAAAGGTCCTAACTTGCCCTCATCTGAGTAAAATAAGGAAAATTCTGACTTCTTACAAATTTCTATAAAGTGTTTGATAAAGAAAATTAATAATCTTAAGTACAATAAGGTTACTTGTTTATTTTTTACACATATACTTTATTCTATTTCCATTGCCTTTGATTATTTGGTATATTATAACCTTTGAAGAGACCATGGTTTAATAAAAACTAAATTAAACAAAGACTCAATATGCACTTACATATACTTTTTCTATAATTTAAATAAATGCACTTTCTGGATCTTTTCCCTTCTTTAAATTAATCTACTCTATTTTCTGTATTTCTCATGTTCCACTGCTATTGGCTAAATTCTGCCTTCAAGTCTATGGTCTTTGTTCCTATAAGGGCATAAATGCAATGATGCAATTCTATACACTGCTCTGCCTGGCAGATCTGTGAATAACTGGCAGTGAATGGTGTTTCAGTAGCCAGGCTTCTGGCCTATACGATCAGTGTTTTACCTATTCTTAGGTCTATGTACAGATCTGTATTTACATAGCTTTGTTCTACCATGTGCCACATCTGCCTTGTTAATCCAGCACAGATTTACAAGTCATTTATTTACTAAATTAATCATAAACCAGAAAAATAACTGAGATTATTATTAGAGGAGGAATAAACAATCTTTGCCTGAAACTTCAGGCTACAAAGAGCTTGGCCAACATATGCAATGTATGAACAGGAAATGCCATGTGTGGGGATGAGTATTATATATAGCCAGACATACTTTTCATATCAAATTTGTGACTATAGTGGTCACAAGTTACATATATCCTGAATTGTATTCATATACACACACACACACATATATATACACATATACACACACACGCCACCAAAGCAGCAAAAAGTTATCATGTAATTTGTGTGTATTATATATATATATAATACACACAAATTACATGATAACTTTTTGCTGCTTTGGTGGCAGCACCTGGGGACATGTCATGGATCCCAGTGAAGTAAGACCACAAAGGAGGTTTTCCAATGGCATCCTACCTATGCGTAGCTCACTATCCAACCAGTGTCACATTCCCTTTACTTCACTGAGTCATGCCACAATAAACTGCAGTTTTCTTTCATATAAGCAATGTATATTCGATTGCATTCTTTTCACACATGGTTTTCTGAACTAATGAACATGAAGAATGTGTTTAATTTGTAGTAGTAATTTGTACTGGATTGTGCTTGGATTAGCTATTAAATGAAGACTCTTCTATCTGTCACAGATTTAAAAAAAAATACATGTTGGAGGAACATAAGTCACTTGTTGGTTTATAGTCTCAAAATATCTCAAATCTACATGATATTCCTGAGTACTGGTTTTGCATTTGGATCTCTGAATTAACTGGAAAATATTTAAAATCACTTGTACACAGACAGCTCCCCCGATTCTGAATTTGAGCAGGTTCACATGCATTGTTTATGCAAAAAGTACATTCAATATATTGCACTCATGACATGTGCTTCCAATACTCTGCTTTCAGGTAGATATATAAGAGCGGGCGATTAAGACCAAAACCTCCCTCATTTTGTCTAATCACACAGATAGCGGTGTTAGACATCATAACCTGTCATAATATGACCCATCGAGGACGACAGTATTGCAGGGCAACTACAATGTTGTATGCAGGCTGATGAGAAACTCTCACATTTGTACATTCTACTTTTTGGTGCTCTGCATGTGTGGGATGGAGCTCAGAATCAGGCCCTTAATGATTTATCACCTATTACAAGGAATGTAATAGGAATGAACAATATTACAAGATACAAGCCAGAATGGAGGTGTTACCAGGTAAAATTCTATGGTCTGTGCTATGCAGGTCAAACTAGAGACTAGATTATCAGAATGGTCTTTGGGCCTCAAAAACTATGAAATCTGTACAATGTGGGATAGACCTCCATATGAAACTCCACTAGCAATGCAAAGTCTGCCTAGACACATTGGTCCAAATTCTGCATTGACTTACAACCTGTGCAATCCCTATTTTAGTCAATTGGGCTGCAGGAGTTGTAACTTAGTGCAGAATAGGGTCCTTAAAGCAACAATTGGGATGGCCCTTGTATATCTATATCTAGTCATGCTGATATGGTTATTGAAATTAAAATGGAAAACTGAATGGGGATAGGTAATGGTCCACAATAAACCCAATGTGTTTTAAATTTAGCAGCACACTGTAGTTAATAGGGCACCTGTCCAAGAGCCAGGAGTTATGAGTTCTATTCCCCTTGACTCATTGTGTAGCTGCTTTAGCCCCAGCCCTTCATTGTTCTGTATCTCAGTTTCCCCATCTGTTCAAACAGGGATAATATTACTTATTCACCTTTGAAAAGCACGTTGAAATCAGTGGATGAAAAGCACTAAATATGATAACTTTAAGAGGAGATCTGAGGATTATTGTTTAACAAATCTTGATTTTACTGCAAAAATTGATTTAAAATACCTTAATTAGGATAGAATTTCTGTGAAATGTCTCGTTCACTTTCTTTCACTGTTTACAATTGCCAAGAAATCTTCCTTTAGGAATCAAATTTTTGGCTTAACTTTCTTGTAGGTTTGTGAGAAAATATACTTAAGAGCATTCACAATGACTCAAAATCTCAATAGTTGCAGTTTCCTGTTAATAAAAAAAGGGCCAATTTTTTTAAAAAAAAGTTTGCTACAGTATGTGAATTTTTAATTTAAAAATGAGCCACTTTTCCAGCAAGTATGGCATTTGTAAGCCAACACAATACCCTTCCATTCAGAAATGAGTGAAAATAGGCCTATTTTCAAGCCAGAGTGCCAGTCACCTAGATAATTGCCAAAAAGGCACATTTTCACTGGAAAAACAGCCATTGCATTGAGACCTCAAATAAAGCATAAATTTAAGGCATTGCAAAATTGCATAAAAGGAACAGATGAACATTTTTTCAAAAGAAATCCCATGAAACAAAAAAAATGTGAATTTTCTAGACTAAAAGACAGAGCAACTGTACTTTGAGTACTTTTTGGAAGGCACAGCAATTCCAGCATACAAAATCTGCAGCAAGTTTTCAGGACGAATGGTTCAGAAATGTAGTTCAAAGAAAGAAAACCTAGTTTATTTCCTATGTTACACGAATGCATCTTTCCTTGGAACGGAATAATTTCTTTGGACATTTTACCAATATTGACACAGCTGAAATAAAACAAACTGTCATCAGATAAAAAGCTGATAACAGAATATGTTGTTTACAACTATATAAGACCATATACAGTTCCTTGAAATTATCTGTGAAATCATTTTAACTTTATTTTCTTTTTGGTAAAGAACTCTTTATTGAGGACATAATGTACAATTTCTCAGGATTAAGACAATGTACTTAAGCTGCAAGGTTCTCTTAGAGAATTTGTTCTCGTATAAATCTGCTATCCTTTAACTCCGATTATAAACACTCTCTACAGGATATGCACCTGGTTCTGGCCTGGTGTATATTATTTCACTCCCCCAAAAAACTTTATAAAGAGAATATACCACATTTCAACAGCAATATAAATAATGTTGCAGTTTGGGATCTCTTGTGCTGCTTTAATTTTTTTCTTTCTTTTTCATCTGAACTGAACCACACCTCTCTAAAAATACTCATTTTCTTAATGAAAACCATATTTTAAGCATTTTTTTGTGTGCATGACCTGCTGACATGCCTGCGCAATCTTTAATGTCAGTTTCAGATGACACGTGTCTTATGAAAGTCTGGGACCCAGCTCTTGTCTGGGCCTGAGAGATCTGTCCCACATCTTTATGAGAAAGAGGGACAAAAACTTCTGTTTTTGGCATTTCATATTGGAGTCTGTTTTAAGCTAGGGGGGAAAAAAATAGCAACGTAGAGTCTAGACAGAAGAGATTGGGTTGAAATCTGGAAGCTATTCAGTGAGGCTACGGCACATGGCAGCTTGACTGCAGCAAGGGATCACATTACACTGCCTAATTACACATGAAAAATGTACACATCACTTTTCTTAAATGCTTGGAAAAATAGATGTTCAGATGGCAATTGTGAACTGTAGTAACTGAGCCAGTTGTACATAGCTGGAACATTTCACAAATGGCATTTCAAAAGCCTGCATGCTTTTTTACAATGTGATTTTTTTTGTATGTTCATAAAATAAATTCTAAAAAAAAGGTAGTCTAAATTTAGCAGATGGTTGCATTGTAAAGGAAATACTTAAAAATACAACATGTGAGACGGAAGAATAAGAGCCTGATCCTGATCCCTTTTAATTCAATAGCAAATATAAATAGAATTCCACGGGATAAGGGTTGAACCCTGGGTCCCCATCTAGCACATATTTATTCATGTTCTGAACTGTACTTACATAACCCCCAAAACATTTCCTCACTCAGTGTTAGCAAATCACATTTTAGATCTTCAGTGGGACTACTCAGGTGAATAAAGTTAAGCATATGCCTAAATGTTTGTAGAATCATGTCCTGAGATTGTGTGTATATACTTGTCTTTGAAATGTCTAGAATAGGAGAATCAGAGGAGCATGCAAACACACAGCCACCCACCCTCCTCTCCATCCATTAACTTTAATAAATTTGATATTTTAGGCATTTCTTGTCTATTATGAACTCAGTTTCAGTGATAAACAACAACAATTTAGAAACGTTATGATGCATATGAAATATACAATATGAAATATATATGAAATAATATAATGTGTCATTTTATTTGGTCTGAATGGTCCTCGTTCCTCTCTAGTATAAATAGAAACATTTAAGACGATGACTTTCAGGAAAAAAAAATGCCATTCTTCAAGATATTTTCAGCGATTACCTATTTAAATTCTTCATCAATAGCAAAATATAAAACATTAGATTTGCAGGAGAAAATGTTTAAGGTTATATCTTTCTGTGCACACTTCAGTCTTTTCTAGGAGAATCCACGGCAACAGCAAATGAAGATAAAGGTCCATTAGATCCATTAGGGCCCGTTTCTCTAACTTTTGCATTGAATGATTTACTCCTGCAAGTAAGTATTTGAACAACATGACTTAGGGTTCTTCATGGGTTTTGGTTCAGATCCATTTTGAGAGAATAGCTTCCTTAATGATGTCTATATAGTATCTTTTTTTTCTAAAGATCATTCTTATATAAAATGCTTCCATCAAATTTACCTCCTTAAAAGTAGGAAAGGCAGGCTGGCAAGGAAAGACCCAACTGACAGACTCTTCAGGCATAAGGGTAGGACTCTTTCCGTTTAAGCTGTGCAAGGAATTCCAATTAAACGGTTGCCCTGAGTAAGCACAGACGAGAAAATAGACACCTGAAACTACTACAATAACAACGCTCCCAGTTTGACTCTGCTATCTGAGTATCTACCAATACTTCATTTCTGGTGCCAATGGACGGTCAGGCCTTGGCCGAACTACGAATCCATCCCAGACCCAGAAGAAAGAACATCACGTAGAGTTTCATTCCAGCTGTAACTATTATTACTGGAGATGGAGTCAAAATGAAATAACTATCCAACCCATCCAGCAGAAAAGTCCTTTTGAAATGAACATGACAGTTTATGGAACTCAGAAGAAGAGGCTTCCTGGCTTATTTGGACAAAGCTTGCAATTCTGACTACTTTTAGGGTATGTCTACACTACGAAATTAGGTCGAATTTATAGAAGTCGTTTTTTTAGAAATCGGTTTTATATATTCGAGTGTGTGTGTCCCCACAGAAAATGCTCTAAGTGCATTAAGTGCGTTAACTCGGCGGAGTGCTTCCACAGTACCGAGGCAAGCGTCGACTTCCGGAGCGTTGCACTGTGGGTAGCTATCCCACAGTTCCCGCAGTCTCCGCTGCCCATTGGAATTCTGGGTTGAGATCCCAATGCCTGATGGGGCTAAAACATTGTCATGGGTGGTTCCGGGTACATATCGTCAGGCCCCCGTTCCCTCCCTCCCTCCATGAAAGCAAGGGCAGACAATCGTTTTGCGCCTTTTTTCCTGAGTTACCTGTGCAGACGCCACACCACGGCAAGCATGGAGCCCGCTCAGGTAACCGTCACCGTATGTCTCCTGGGTGCTGGCAGATGTGGTACGGCATTGCTACACAGTAGCAGCAACCCATTGCCTTGTGGCAGCAGACGGTGCAGTACGACTGGTAGCCATCCTCGTCGTGTCCGAGGTGCTCCTGGCCATGTTGGCTGGGAGTGCCTGGGCAGACATGGGCGCAGGGACTAAATTTGGAGTGACTTGACCAGGTCATTCTCTTTAGTCCTGCAGTCAGTCCTATTGAACCGTCTTATGGTGAGCAGGCAGGCGATACAGATTGCTAGCAGTCGTACTGTACCATCTTCTGCCGGGCAGGCAAGAGATGAGGATGGCTAGCAGTCGTACTGTACCATCTTCTGCCAAGCAGCCATGAGATGTGGGTGGCATGCAGTCCTTCTGCACCGTCTGCTGCCAGCCAAAGATGTAAAAGATAGATGGAGTGGATCAAAACAAGAAACAGACCAGATTTGTTTTGTACTCATTTGCCTCCTCCCCCGTCTAGGGGACTCATTCCTCTAGGTCACACTGCAGTCACTCAGAGAGAAGGTGCAGCGAGGTAAATCTAGCCATGTATCAATCAGAGGCCAGGCTAACCTCCTTGTTCCAATAAGAACAATAACTTAGGTGCACCATTTCTTATTGGAACCCTCCGTGAAGTCCTGCCTGAAATACTCCTTGATGTAAAGCCACCCCCTTTGTTGATTTTAGCTCCCTGAAGCCAACCCTGTAAGCCGTGTCATCAGTCGCCCCTCCCTCCATCAGAGCAACGGCAGACAATCGTTCCGCGCCTTTTTTCTGTGCGGACGCCACACCAAGGCAAGCATGGAGGCCACTCAGCTCACTTTGGCAATTAGGAGCACATTAAACACCACACGCATTACCAGCAGTATATGCAGCACCAGAACCTGGCAAAGCGATACCGGGCGAGGAGGCGACGTCAGCGCGGTCACGTGAGTGATCAGGACATGGACACAGATTTCTCTCAAAGCATGGGCCCTGACAATGCATGCATCATGGTGCTAATGGGGCAGGTTCATGCTGTGGAACGCCGATTCTGGGCTCGGGAAACAAGCACAGACTGGTGGGACCGCATAGTGTTGCAGGTCTGGGACGATTCCCAGTGGCTGCGAAACTTTCGCATGCGTAAGGGCACTTTCATGGAACTTTGTGACTTGCTTTCCCCTGCCCTGAAGCGCATGAATACCAAGATGAGAGCAGCCCTCACAGTTGAGAAGCGAGTGGCGATAGCCCTGTGGAAGCTTGCAACGCCAGACAGCTACCGGTCAGTTGGGAATCAATTTGGAGTGGGCAAATCTACTGTTGGGGCTGCTGTGATGCAAGTAGCCCACGCAATCAAAGATCTGCTGATATCAAGGGTAGTGACCCTGGGAAATGTGCAGGTCATAGTGGATGGCTTTGCTGCAATGGGATTCCCTAACTGTGGTGGGGCCATAGACGGAACCCATATCCCTATCTTGGCACGGGAGCACCAAGCCGCCGAGTACATAAACCGCAAGGGGTACTCTTCAATAGTGCTGCAAGCTCTGGTGGATCACAAGGGACGTTTCACCAACATCAACGTGGGATGGCCGGGAAAGGTACAGGATGCTTGCATCTTCAGGAACTCTGGTCTGTTTCAAAAGCTGCAGGAAGGGACTTTATTCCCAGACCAGAAAATAACTGTTGGGGATGTTGAAATGCCTATATGTATCCTTGGGGACCCAGCCTACCCCTTAATGCCATGGCTCATGAAGCCGTACACAGGCAGCCTGGACAGTAGTCAGGAGCTGTTCAACTACAGGCTGAGCAAGTGCAGAATGGTGGTAGAATGTGCATTTGGACGTTTAAAGGCGCGCTGGCGCAGTTTACTGACTCGCTTAGACCTCAGCGAAACCAATATTCCCACTGTTATTACTGCTTGCTGTGTGCTCCACAATATCTGTGAGAGTAAGGGGGAGACGTTTATGGCGGGGTGGGAGGCTGAGGCAAATTGCCTAGCTGCTGGTTACGCGCAGCCAGACACCAGGGCGGTTAGAAGAGCACAGGAGGGCGCGGTACACATCAGAGAAGCTTTGAAAACCAGTTTCATGACTGGCCAGGCTACGGTGTGAAAGTTCTGTTTGTTTCTCCTTGATGAAACCCCCCACACATCTTGGTTCACTCTACTTCCCTGTAAGCTAACCACCCTCCCTTCCTCCCTTCGATCACCACTTGCAGAGGCAATAAAGTCATTGTTGCTTCACATTCATGCGTTCTTTATTCATTCAATCACACAAATAGGGGGATGACTACCAAGGTAGCCCAGAAGGGGTGGTGGAGGAGGGAAGGAAAATGCCACACAGCACTTTAAAAGGTTACAACTTTAAAACTTATTTAATGCCAGCCTTCTGTTTTTAGGGCAATCCTCTGTGGCGGAGTGGCTGGTTGGCCAGTGGCCCCCCCACCGCGTTCTTGGGCGTCTGGGTGTGGAGGCTATGGAACTTGGGGAGGAGGGCGGTTGGTTACTCAGGGGCTGCAGTGGCAGTCTGTGCTCTAGCTGCCTTTGCTGCAGCTCAACCATACACTGGAGCATACTGGTTTGATCCTCCAGCAGCCTCAGCATTGAATCCTGACTCCTCTCATCACGCTGCTGCCACATTTGAGCTTCAGCCCTCTCTTCAGCCCGCCACTTACTCTCTTCAGCCCACCACCTCTCCTCCCGGTCATTTTGTGCTTTCCTGCACTCTGACATTATTTGCCTCCACGCATTCGTCTGTGCTCTGTCAGGTGTGGGAGGACACCATGAACTCAGAGAGCATTTCATCACGAGTGCGTTTTTTTTTTTCTTTCTAATCTTCACTAGCCTCTGGGAAGGAGAAGATCCTGTGATCATTGAAACACATGCAGCTGGTGGAGAAAAAAAGAGGGACAGCAGTATTTAAAAAGACACATTTTATAAAACAGTGGCTACAGTCTTTCAGGGTAAACCTTGCTGTTAACATTACATACATAGCACATGTGCTTTTGTTACAACGTCGCATTTTGCCTCCCCACACCACGTGGCTACCCCCTCAACCCTCCCCCCTCCCCGTGGCTAACAGTGGGGAACATTTCTGTTCAGCCACAGGCAAACAGCCTAGCAGGAACGGGCTCTCTGAGTGTCCCCTGAAGAAAAGCACCCTATTTCAACCAGGTGACCATGAATGATATCTCACTCTCCTGAGGATAACACAGAGAGATAAAGAACAGATGTTGTTTGAACGCCAGCAAACATACACTGCAAT
Source organism: Lepidochelys olivacea (assembly GCF_965140295.1). NCBI lineage: Eukaryota > Metazoa > Chordata > Testudines > Cheloniidae > Lepidochelys > Lepidochelys olivacea. The sequence continues at coordinate 162,781,862 of NC_140411.1, read as the reverse complement.
GCTTTGTTGTACAAGGATTCCCGAGTACGTGTTACTGGCCTGGAGTGGTAAAGTGTCCTACCATGGAGGACGCAATAAGGCTGCCCTCCCCAGAAACCTTTTGCAAAGGCTTTGGGAGTACATCCAGGAGAGCCGCGAATGCCAGGACAAAGTAATCCTTTCACATGCTTGCTTTTAAACCATGTATAATATTTTAAAAGGTACACTCACCAGAGGGCCCTTCTCCACCTGCCGGGTCCAGGAGGCAGCCTGGGGTGGGTTCGGGGGGTACTGGCTCCAGGTCCAGGGTGAGAAACAGTTCCTGGCTGTCGGGAAAACCGGTTTTTCCACTTGCTTGCTGTGAGCTAGCTACAACCTCCTCCTCCTCCTCCTCATCTTCTTCGTCCTCAAAACCTGCTTCCGTGTTGCCTCCATCTCCATTGAAGGAGTCAAACAACACGGCTGGGGTAGTGGTGGCTGAACCCCCTAAAATGGCATGCAGCTCATCATAGAAGCGGCATGTTTGGGGCTCTGACCCAGAGCGGCCATTCGCCCCTCTGGTTTTCTGGTAGGCTTGCCTCAGCTCCTTAAGTTTCACGCAGCACTGCTTTGGGTCCCTGTTATGGCCTCTGTCCTTCGTGCCCTGGGAGATTTTGACAGAGGTTTTGGCATTTCGAAAACTGGAACGGAGTTCTGATAGCACGGATTCCTCTCCCCATACAGCGATCAGATCCCGTTCCTCCCGTTCAGTCCATGCTGGAGCTCTTTTGCGATTCTGGGACTCCATCATGGTCACCTCTGCTGATGAGCTCTGCATGGTCACCTGCAGCTTGCCATGCTGGCCAAACAGGAAATGAGATTCAAAAGTTCGCATTTCTTTTCCTGTCTACCTGGCCAGTGCACCTGAGTTGAGTGTGCTGTCCAGAGCAGTCACAATGGAGCACTCTGGGATAGCTCCCGGAGGCCAGTACCGTCGAATTGTGTCCACAGTACCCCAAATTCGACCCGGCAAGGCCGATTTAAGCGCTAATCCACTTGTCAGGGGTGGAGTAAGGAAATTGATTTTAAGAGCCCTTTAAGTCGAAATAAAGGGCTTCATCATGTGGACGGGTGCAGGTTTACATCGATTTAACACTGCTAAATTCGACCTAAAGTCCTAGTGTAGACCAGGGCTTAGTGAAGCTCTGTTTTGTCACTCTGGTTATACTATCACAATACCCCGTGGTGCCTTGTTAATCTTTCTCCTTTTATGGAATTGCTGAGGAAAAAGTGCACAACTGTTTAAATCGATCACTTTTGTTGGAATTCTAAAACACTAGCAAAATTCCAGGAGGAGACATATCTGTTAAACTGTAGTTAAGAAGATGCCTACATTCTGTTGATAACTAATGTACAAGTACTTGTATGAACCCAAAACTGTTATAGTCATCACAGTGGCAACTTTAATACCTGCTCTGGCATGTATCATACTGGGTCTGCTGGGAGGTCAGAAATGGGGGAAGGCAGAGTACCATCTCAGGAGGTCTGCAAACCCTGTTGCTCCATGGAGTCTCTTGGTGTCACCCTGTAGTGAGAGATAGGCGATAGGCTCGTAGTGGAAGCAAGAGGTGATGTCCTTAGTTCTACCACTACATTCATTCACAAACCATTTCCCTCTCATGGACCAGATGGGCATGAACCCTGGGGAGTAATGTTTCCTTCCATTGATAGCCTCCCCAGAACTCTCCAGCACACAGACCAGTAAAAGGGGTGTGCACTGAGCTAAGAATTTGGCCCTGTATCAACATGAGGAAGACACTTGTCCTATACACCATTGTTATCTATGAGAGCACTCGCCGCTCTGACAATTCTCCCACTGCTTAAACCCCCAACCCTCCAAAGACTCAAACTCACTTGTAATCTATTAGATTGATAGCTAATTAATTGTATAATTTGCTATTTATGATTCATTTTAAATCAGGTTAATGAAACATTTTCTCTTCTGCTGATATTCTAAAAAAGGCCAGTGGTAGAGGAGGAGGAATGATCACAGGAAACAAATCACTTCCTGCGGTCATTTCTCTGACCACAGCTCTGCTATTTTTAACAAATCTTATTAAAAATTACAATCCTGTCTTTTTTGGAATCTATTTTACTGAACAAGTACAAAATAAGTCGAGGCAAGAAAAAAATGCACCATTTGGAGCAGATCTTTATTGCAACCGATTTAGCAAAACAAGCCACATGGGAATGAAATGGCTTTCTGGAACACTTCTTGTGGTCATTTCTCTCTCCGTGTGGAAGAGAGGAATATTTTAAGTAAGACAGCTGCATTACTTCATACAATAATAAATTATTCTAAGCATTTTTACTCAACAGAAAGTACAACTACTCTGATGTTATTCCACTATTTGTTAATCTCTGGCTCAATATCCAGCTTTAACATATTCATTTCAAGATGTGTTTGTGCATAAGAATTATATAGTTCGCATAGAAGGGGTTGAGCAAAAATTCAGATTTGGATTTGACTTTTGATCATTCCACCATTTGAAGTCATTTGCTTCACTGGTTTTGCTTTAGCCTATTAGAGAACTACATGCAAGATGCAAAATTTCAACTGGGATCCAGGTTCAGATTCTGACCCCTTATCCATCACAGACTGGGATCTTACATGAAGAAAGAGTGAAAGTTTGATGAAAGACTGTGGCACAACAAGAGCTACAAGCAAAAAAACATAGGGGAAATGGATGGTTCAAAGAACTGATAAATGGATATGAAGATTTTTACCTCTAAGACCTCAGTATAAATTTCATCCAGGCTACTAGTGGATTGATTTGTCACCACACAATGGCTTTTTTTTTTTTTTGGTAGCCTATATAGAATAAGTAAACAATAGCTTTTCAGTTTCTAGTGGATAGTTATCCTTATTGCTAAAACATCACCATAATTAATACTTACTGGATTCCTTGTTACTGGTACCAGAATATGGTTAAATACATGTAAATAACAGAACTTCCTCTCAAGCTCTTCTGTGATTGAATCAGTGTGGGGAAGCTTTCCCTACTGCTTGCTGCCCATGCTGCTCCTCTTCTGTGGATAAATATATGATTTCACAGGGTTACCAGTGTGGCATTTTTCATGAGCACTAGATTCACTTTAAAAAAAAAAAAAACAAAAATACAAAAAAAACCCACCCCATAATATAAAATAGAAACATTTGTGGAGGAGAGTTTATAAAGTGTGTTAATAATGCAATTCTAGTAAAAGGTATCTTGGTGAAGGAAGAGACAACTATAGCTCATTATAACTATTAGCTTCAATTGGAAACAGAACTGGTCTTAAACAGGAATAACTCTGTATACGTAGGGGATATTTTTTAGCTTTAATGATAAGATACTTAAATATATTAATTACTTACCCACACTGTAAATTACAACATAAATCAGGTACTTGTTATTTATTAGAAATTTGACAATCTGAAAAATATTTTGTGCAAGGGATCTCTCTCTGTTTCTTATACCTCACCCATCACCATCATATCTGAACACCTTTCAACTATAAAGTGAGGTGACCAACAACCGTCAAGAAAAGTTACTTCTTCATTCCTCTCCCTGAGAAAAATTTGCATAGGGTGTTTTTTATTTGTTAGGATTTGTTGTTTTAAAGTGCATTGCTCTATGCTTTTGTTAGGTGGAAGTGAGATTGAAGAACTGCACTTTTCACTTGAACCAGAAAGTAGCCAGATTTGTGGTCGCCCTTATGTCATGAAGGACTGAAGGTACGTCTACACTCTGATAAAAGACCAATGGCTTGGCTGTGGCTGGCATGGAGCAGCTGACTCAGGCTCGTGGGGCTCGGGCTGTAGGGCTATAAAATTGCAGTGTAGATGTTCAGACTCAGGCTGGAGCCCAGGCTCTGAGACCTCATGTGTTCAGTTGTATAGCCCCACAGCCTGAGCCCGATAAGATCTGGGCTCTGAGACTCAGTGCTGTGGATTTTTTTAAATCACAGTGTAGACATACCTTGAGTTCCACACTCTTGGACTGGCTGCCAAGAATGTCCTATCCCATATATAAATGAGCTTTGCCCCTTACAATGAGCAATTCCTTTGTACCAAGGAGCAGAATTGTTAGGGGTAGTCAAGGTCCCAGAGCTTTGGATGATCATCCTGGACCTAGATGTCTTAGTACTTTCAAGACAAGGACTGAAATCTCTAACTTCATGTGATGTTCTGTAATGAGCCAGTACTTTTTCAGATTCTAAGACCTGGTTGTGAGCTATTAATTCACACAACTCTTGTGATTTTATTGAAAAGCACATGATATTTGGTGGGGTTATTTTAAGTTTCTCATGGGCTCATACTTACTGACACCACACATTTGTACTCATTCAAAGAAGTAAAACATTTCCCATTATTTTCAAATGGGACTGAAGCCACACAGACTTCCCTCAGTCAAAATGGCTATTATTCCCCTATAGCTAGCTTTTGAAATGCTGCTTCCCCTTACAAAGTCCGCTACTACCTGCTATTGTTTCCAATGACATTGAAGTCAAGCTGTCTTCAGAGAAGATGGCTGCTCCCTGTGCTCCTGGGCTGGGAATGGACAGGAAATTGTCAAGAGATATGGAAAGTTAGGGGGCAGGATGCAACCTAGGTGTGGGGCTATGACAGGGAAATCTTGGGGGCTGGAGGAGGCTGATGTGGGTGGAGTGGGTGTGGCAGAGAATGTGAGGGATAGGATATTTTAAGGAGAAAGCAGGGCTTGGATTGGGGGTGGAGGGCGGGAGAAGCAGGGAAGTAGTGGTGTGCTCACAAACCAAGAGCCACCTACTTGAGATGCTGAAGTGAGATGCCACTTACAGCAGAGTGTGCAAATATTCCAGAGTATGCAATTGTGCATGTCCTGCTGAATTCCTCAAGCTTGGCTCCACCAATAATTCTTCTTTTTAAAATCTCATGATTTCTGGAGGTCTGACTCGTGATTTTTGAATGTTTGCTTTTGACAATACTGTCTTAACCAGAAATGTGCTTTAGGGCCCTTGGTGCAGGCAAATCTCCCTTTGCAGTCAAGTGGAGTTTTGGTGTCTGAGCTAGGATTGCACAGGAGGCTCTTAAATTATAAAGGAATCATGCCATCCACCACTGAAAAGCAGCCCCCTGTGAGATGAAATGGAGCAGCTATTTAAGGGCACAACCCTGTTTGGTTCAGAGTGCCCCCAGCTACCACTGAAATTAATGGGAGATAAGAGCATTCAGCATTTCACAGGAGGTGCTCCGTACCTCACAGATGGAGTCTTAACAGCACACAGCCATGAGAAACAGACAAGGTGAGGCATATCTTATTTAGCTAAAACTCAAGGGGGGGGAGACGGGGAAGATTGTATATCAGTAGAAAAGGGAATGACACAAATTAATATTTAGCTAGGACACCAAAGCTAAACCTCTGAAACTTGAATGCCTTGGGAGCTTTATTGAACACAAGCAGTCGGGCCCTCTGGTTTCCATCTCATCCATACAGTGGCACCTTCTCCACCAGCACAATATCCCCTATTACAATATTGTAGTATTGTAAGAACAAAAGAATGGCCATACTGGGTTAGACCAATAGTCCATCTATCCCAGTATCCAGTCTTCTGACAGTGGCGAGTTCCAGATGCTTCAGAGGGAATGAACAGAACAGGGCAATTATTGAGTGATCCAGCTCCTGTCGTCTGGTCCCAGCTTCTGGCAATCAGGTACTGACTGAAAAGAAAGAGTGCAATCAATTGAATTGCCAGAAATAACTTTCTACGGTATCTAGATGTTGCCAGGAGTCACTGTGTCTGGAGTCAGACCTTTGTTTGATTTGTCAGTTCTGGCCAAACTGCTGTACAAGTTGGCATGGCTGCTGAGCGAACAGTGTCTTTCCCAGTCACCTTTTCCAACAGTCCAAAGTGAAGTAAAATGAATGTCCCCGGAAGAAATATGCAACTTTCCTCCTTCATAAGCATATCGTATTTTGTTCTTGTATTTGTCCCTTTCTGGAAAACAGATGCTCTCTGCTTAAACGAAAAGGAATACACTAGCATTGGGACATGAAGAAAACCGGAAATGCTTTTTGAACGTGACACTCATATTAAAGATGTATAAGTTCAGTTTCTTTCTAATAACTTTGCTCCTTTTTCCTTCCCAAAATTGTCATAATTCAGAATAAGGGAAAGGAGCTTCTCAGATTTACTCAGGTTTTCTAGGATTCCAACTACTTGGAGATTTTAAAAAGCGCAGTTTTAAGTTACTGTTTTTCCAAAATATTGCATAAAGGAACCATTATGACTGTTCAAATAGTCCTTTTGACAGCAGGCAATCTGTTTTAAAGGCTCACGCAGCATTTCTCCAAACAAGTCCTTGTATGAAAATGAAACACCCCCGGGGCATGATGAAACAGCAGTTAGCACCTTTATAAAATCTCTGTCTCAGATTAACTACCCTACAACTCTGGTAGATCACAGCATTACAAGTCTTGTACAAGTATAGAGCAGATTTCTGTTAATTCATCTCAGAGGGTATAATTGCAATGTTCCTCTCATCCAGATAGACCTCCCACCCTAGGCACCTAGATGATATGCACCTTCACGGCAAAATTCTGTCCCACATGGCTGCTCCCATTTACATTGTTCTGCCCTTCCTATGTGCTTAGAATTCCAACTTTGTATATATATATAGGGAGGGTAAAATATCAGCTTTGAAATCCACTGTCTGGATCTGAATAAAATACTGTCCTAATTTTGCATTGTCCTTTTAGATTTCAAGATGCCATTGCACATTTGGAAAGAGACAGTGGTGTGTAAAATAGACTGAAATGCAGACTCCTCCCACCCGTGGCCATTTTCCACCACTAGAATCAGCAAACCATACATAAGTGAAACACTGTAAAGATAAGGTTTTAGCACCTAACACTCAACAAGAGCCTACCGTTCAGATTAGAACATTCCCCAGCTTTGTTCTAAAGTACTTGTGTCACCCCTATTACCAGAGTATCTGAGCATCTCAAAATCTAACATTTTTCCTCACAACACGCCTGTGAGGAAGGGAAGTATTGTTAGCCCCATTTCACAGATGGGGAATCGAGGTACAGAGATACTAAGGCTACATCGACAGTTGAGCTGGGAGGTAGGATTCCCAGTTCATCTGGATGTACCTGCTTGAGCTAGCACTTAAAAATAGCACTGTGGCCACAGCCTAGCCGCCCCAGCTACAATCTCGCCCAACCTCTTGGGTACATACTTGCACAGTTAGCCCAAGCTGCTGCAGACCCACTACTATTTTTAAGCACCAGCTCAAGCAAAGCTAGCCTGGGTACCTCTACACGAGCTGGGAATCATACCTCTCAGGCATGTCACTTAGGATACATCTACATTTGAGCTAAGATCCTACGGGAAGCCTGTGGTAGACCAGTGCTAACATCCTAATCACTAGACCATCCTTCCCATTAAGGAGCAAACTGCTTTCCTCACCTGTTGCATATTTTTACCTCTAAAGACCTTGATAATCTTCTTGAATTTTTAGCTCAAACAGTGTAGTTCTTGTCATTAGTAAATAAAACAATAGCAGAGAGAAGATTTAGCTGAGACATTGTTTGTTATCTCTGTGGCAAGATTCATATTTTTTTATAGCTGAGATTTTTGTTTTTTTGTGGGGACGGAGACCATCCCATACAGTCCAGTACAGTACACACACACACTTAATCATGCGTAGAAAGATTTACTGTAGGATATATTTTTAGGCAATTTTTCAAATGGCAAATTTCCACCAGGGTATGGCACTTGCCATGTCATCATTAACTATACAGAAAATATTAGTTTAGAGCTGGCCCACCCAATCACAAAGGGAAAGCGTTCCACCCAAGTTCAAGAGGGGATCAGGGTCTCTCACTGTGTGGGCCAGTGGAGACTAAGCACATTACATACATACTTGGCCATCACCACCAGAAAAGGCCAAAGGCTTCTCCTGCCCTATGCGTCTTGCAGGATTGATTCTGGAGCTGAATAGTTTTCAGCTGCACGGGGATGCTGTTTGGCTGCAATGAAAGATGAAAAAAAGATGTAGGAGTCAATCACTGGAAAGGAGAGGTTGGATTTAAAGAGGATTAATATGACAGCCAAGGATATGAAGGGTGGTGGAAAACCCAGGAGGCCCCACTGCTCCTGTCTAGTATATGTCTGCCACGTTATACAGATTTGCAGTGTGACACATGTCTTCCATTTTGGATCACATAGCCACACAAATAACTCATTTGTTCACATGGCTTTCTGCAAGCTGCTTCTCCCTTTCCTGTGAAGGGCCAGCACCACATGCTATGTTTTACTGCATGGCCTCTTTCTTCTATTTTTGCTTAAAGTGTTTATTGATTTTAAGAATAAAAACAACATACAGAACTTACAGAGGCTACTGAGGTAATTCCTCAAGCACGTGACCCCTCTCCCTTTAACTATTCTCTTTCCTCCTGGTTCACAGTTCAGAAATTTGTTCTCAGATGAAGTGCAGCAGGAGAGGTAGCCAGAGTGGGTCTATGGCTCTGATTCAGGACAGCCCTTAAGCACATGCTTAACAATAAATATGTGCTTAAGTTAACAGGGAGGGGCTTACGCATGTGCATGTTGTCCTGAATCAGAGCCTTAGAGAATTGAATGACAAGTCACTTATACTGAAGTACAAGTTCTATTTTTTTAAATAGGGGAATTGTGGGGTGGAGAAGTGAGGGGGATATCAATAGATCTTCTAAAATAGGAAATAGAAGGAATAGATCAGAGATATCTGTAATGGTAAACAAAGTGGAATCCATTTATAAAATCCCACCCCACCCCCACACTCCGACCCCAGTAACTCTTTGAAGAATCTGTTCTCTACATCCCTGAAGGTGTTCTTCAGATAACACCTCAAACCTAACTGACTCAGTTTAAACAAAAGTGTTTATAGGGCAGGAGAGGGAGGAATATTTATGTTTCCCCCTGCTGCAGAGGTGTTTGTTTCTTTCAGCCATTGCTATCAGTTTACATAGGTTTATGTTTTCAAGATTATCTTTCCAACGCTATTATGGACTAGAAATTTACTATTAAAACAAAAGCCGAGATTCTCCTCTATTTTTCCTCCACCACCCAGATCCAGGAGGCCCACAGCCACAGGTTTGACAAAGCTTGCAGGCCAGCCCTGCAAATGGACCAAATAGCACAAAGATTTAAACTAAGAAACCTACTAATGGATCAATGTTGCTATTTAACATTCATCACAATAATTTCTCCATCCTGAGCATAAACTCAGACACTTTGTTCTAATCTGTCCAAAAAGTGTAAAAGGCACCATAAGCAATGGCAGCAGAGTCCAGAAGACCCCGGTGGAAGCAGGACATCATCCCTAAATTGTAGCAAAGAGTACAGTGCTGGTTAGCACAGCAAAGCCCCAAACTCTAGACTCAAGTCACAACGTTACACTCATTAAAACAATGGAAACTGGTATGACAATGTAAGATCTTGTCAAATACTCTGCACAGGTAACAATCACTCTGGCATTGCCTAATTTTTCAGTATTTGACTTTGCAACCTTCATAATGTTCTTTTAATGTAGGGTGTGTGTGTGAGCACGCGCAGATGCATAAAAAAGTAATTATATATATTACACACGCACACGACACTAATGTGTGATATGACACCTGTATCTTTTACACGCATATAAAACATTGACCCCTCACCTCTGGCAATTAGTTTAAAGAAAAAAAAATCTAAGCAACTTTGCCCCTTAAATGTTTTTGGTGAAATACATTCAGGTCAGCAGATTTGAATTAGATTATTCAGCCTTCTCTCAAACCTTGGGCTAGAAGGGATACATTGTAAAGGAATGCTTAAATAGCATTTTCTTAAATGGTAATTAGTCCTGCTTTAGTGTACCTGAAATTGTACACATCTTTTGGAAACTGTAAACATATATGGCATTTAGCAGTTCATATAAAGGACTTTATCAGATATAATTGTTTCCATCTTTGCTATGTCAGTCATGCCAAAAGACAGACACGGTTTGCTGCCTTTTTACATTACTCTCCCATCCCCACCCCTGAAAAGTATCCTTTCCCCCCCCCCCTTTTTTTTTTTTGGCGCTATAGATTGGGGAAAACAGACATATCACAATTATTTCTATCCCCTGTTCAGTTAACTCTTGATTTCAGGGGTGTGTGTGAGGGGGATTTTTTTAAAAAATTAACATTTCTACAAAACTTACAAAAGATGTCATGAATTACTAAACAATAGTTTCATTTTTTCTCCTGTTGGTGGGTCTCATTATATCCTGAACACGTTTATCAGATCTCCAATTCCTCAGGCCCTTTGTACCTGCCAAAACCATCAGTTACACTTTTCATTTTTACTTTTACAATTTTTATTTTTACCGTTAAATGTCTGCTACTATAGGATACTTTAAAAGTAGTACATTAAAGGCAAGCATTGAAGCATGGGTAGATTATCAAGATCCATACAAGCAGCAGATGTGTTATAAAGTTCACTCAGATTCATGGGGCCAGATTCAGGCCAGTCATTTAAATGGCTCCATGGGTGAAAATTAATGCTACACAAACAGGCTGAAGGCCCCAATCCACCTCTCACTAAAGCCAATGGAACAACTGCCATTGGCAGTAATGAGAGCTAGACTGGGCCCTTATTGTATTCCTATATTTTGACTGGCAACACACCCACCCTAATGCAGATTATTCCTGATAGTAACAGGAAATAATATGGTTGGGCTTGGTGTATAGTTCTCATTGCAGAATGACAGGGCACATGTAGATATAAGTTTGTCCATGCCCTGGAATGCATCATAAAGGGCCCAAAGAAAAGCCTTTCCATGGATGTCCAAGGCTCACTATCCCCAAGTGCCCCTCATGGCATAACCGGGCATTTCAGTCTCTCCACCTCACTCTTTTCCTCAGGGCTCCCATGATCTGGGGTGGTGACTTGGCTCTCCAGCCAAGTCACATGGAAGGGGTCAGAGCATCAAGGATAACAGGATCCCTTAGTCCAAAGTCCAAAAACAATATCAAAGCAAAAGAATTTTCAGCTCCCTTCCTTACAGATAATCAGTAAGAGAGACCAGTGCCCCTGGGACCTAACTTCCAGCTCCTGGGTGCCAATAAACCCACCACTCCAGGCCAGTTCTGCCCTCCTACCATGGGCCTTCAGGCAGTTCCTAGCCTGAGCCAGACTTATTGCCCCACATAGGAACAGCCTGTCTACTCTCCTCCCAAACCTGCCCCACCTGCTGGGCTTTCTTCCTTTTACGTCCAGCATACACATGCAGGTGTAGCAGAGCTAATTGAACAGGGCTAGCTTGTCCCAGGCCTCCTGACGCTCAAAAGGAAACAGAACTCAAGGCAGCAAACATCTACTTTGCCTTTCCTCTTCCAACTGCAGGTTTCTTGGCAAGCACTTGGGCACACACAACAGCTAGAATTTATCCTATTACATCCAAAAGCAAAACAATTTTATCATTTCTCTACACTTTCAGCATGTTCTTTCCATCTTTTCTTTTATCCCAGTTTAGGGAACATCACTAATGACAGGTGCTGGGGAGAGGGGTGTTTTGTTCTTCCCTGAGGTTTGTTGAATTAAAAAAAATCAGTATGTACCAAACAACAAGAAAGATAAGGAAATACAGTAAGAATTTTTTTCTTAACTTGAACACTTTGGATCCAGTCCAACAATATCTGCAACCCTCCATACCACAGAAGCTGTAGATGCTGCCTCCACTGAGGCCTGTCTAAAAGAAAATTCAACCCATTGTACACAGCTGAAAAATAGAGTCTCTGCAGATCTACTAGTTATGTGCTGGAGAGGTAGGGGATTGATGCTGGAATAACTCTCCACCTCCCATGCTCCTCTGCACTACAATTCTGGGCTGGCCCAGCTCCCTTTGCTGGGGCTGTTGAATATCAGTGAAATAGGAGAACCCTTCCCACATGGCAGGTGGTAGAGACATATTATGAGCATCTCTCTGTGCAGAACAAAAACCTTATTGCCAAGGTCTGACTCCAGCCCTCAGAAGTCGTCACTCAGAGAAGATCATGGAATCCTCAGTCAGTCTTCCATTGCTGCCACAATGGAGGAATTACCCTTGGAACATGTTCAGCACGATAGATGCTAGCGACCGTATTGTATGACATCCCTGACCTTTTTATGCTACTTAATATTTTTATTATGTCATGTATCCTCCAATGTGCATATAATCTTGAAAAATTAGTTTATCTGGAAATTGTGAAGGACTTCTGCCACTTCCAAGGTTAAACATTCACAAAATGTGGGTTTTTTTCTAGGTTCAGTTAAATGGTCACCATGCTTTTTCTTTATTTCCTCTTCCTTTATTGATAAGAAATTCCTGGTCAGTCATCTTTTTTCATCTTCCTTCACTACAGTGTACATGCTATTTTCAAGGTATGAATTGTTGTGATGTCACCACTGCAAACTGATATTAACTGATTATATGCATTTTTTTTAAAAAAAAACTTTGTTAAATTAAAATTCTGATTTTTGTCTCACTTAAAATTTCTTTGAGAATTTCTCTTCTTGATTTATACCTGAGGTGGGGAAAGAACCCCTTTCTTCAAAACCTCTACTGCTCTGTGCTAGGATCCCAGTCCAATGTATGGAAATCAATGGGAAGTGTATTATATAGGATTTAATACAATTCCCATTGATTTCCATACATTGGACTGGGATCTTAGGCCCTGATCCTTCAATTGATAGCACATGGGTGGAGTGCTGTGACTGCATGGTGCTGCACTAACTTCAATGGGGCTGATTATGGGCATAGTTATGAGCCCACATGGTATCAATTGTAGGTTTGGAGCTTTAGATTATCAACTTTTCAGGGCATTTTGTCACGGATATCTATGATGCCTTTTAAGTAATAATTACAAGTCCTGCTACACACAAAACAGTGACTAGTGTGACTGTAATTGAATGCTAACAATGCATAGTTATCAAGATTTCTTAAGTACTCAAGTCAGTCTAGCTCTGCTGATTAGGGAATATGCATTCACAATCTCGGGGGTGGGGGTGGGTCACAGGCAACCTCCTTGTCTATATAGTTAAATGGGAAGGAAATCGTTCAGGGGTCTCAAAACATGTTGGTTGTAACAAGGGGTCATGGTGCGGGAAAGGCTGAGAACCACTAGTCTAGAGCAGGGGTTCTCAAACTGTGGGTCGCAACCCCATTTTAATGGGGTCACCAGGGCTGGCATTAGACTTGCCAAAGCCCAAACCCCACCGCCTGGGTTTGAAGCCCGGGCGCTTCAGCCCTGGGTAGTGGGGCTCAGGTTACAGGCCCCCTGCATGGGGCTGAAGACCTTGTGCTTGGGATTTGGCCCCCCCCCCCGCCCAGCTCAGACAGGCTCAGGCTTTGCCCTCCCCTCGCCCCCTCCTGGGGTCATGTAGAATTGGTTGTTGTTAGAAGTGGGTTGCAGTGCAATGAAGTTTGAGAACCCCTGGGCTAGAGCATTCCCATTGCTCTCAATTATCTATGGAGAATGTCATTGCATAGGCTCTTCCAATAATGTCTTTTGAGGTTTCGATAAACTATTGAAACCAGACAATCCGATTAACGCCCGTGGGAACCGAGGGTGCTCGACATTGCTCCGGAGCAGAGCTTCAGGGTGCAAGTATCTGCCGGAGAAGAACACTGGGGGTACGTCTACTCTTGGAGCTGGTGGTGTGGATTCCCTGCTCACGCAGACACACTCTCACTGACTCTCATTGAGCTAGCATGCTACAGAGCTCTGCCCCAGGCACAAAGCCCCCTGGAGCCTGGGGGTAGATACTCAGGGTGGCAAGCCCATACCGCCACTCACTGCTGCCTGTGCCCCAACTCCACTGCTATGTTTAGTGCACTTGCTCAAGAGGAGCTAGTGAGACCGTTTACATGAGCAGAGAATCTCACCCCCAGCTCCACGTGTAGACGTAGCCTTGGAGGGCGGAGTTGGAAACAGAAAAGTATCTTGAACAGTCATTTATGGAAATAAGAAGAAGACATTGAGAACCAAGACATGGCCCTTTGTATATTCTCCTAGCTTGCAAAGCAGACTCAGGTTACAAGTGACCCAAGCTCTGGACAAGTGGAGTGGGGAGAGAGGATTCTATTCTGCAGTGGAATGAGCTTGTCTCTCCACTACATAGCTGGGGAAGGAGGCAGGTTAAATGAGCAAGACAGATTAGAACATGGTAACCTTCCAGACTCTACCTCAGTAACAAAGAAGTCTAAGTATTCCTCCAGTGTGCATTAAGATTTCTGCATAAAATATGCCGTATGTTTAAACAAATCGCCTCTTATTTTCTGTATGTTTTTCTCTGCTCCTACCTTTAAATAAATACTTGAAAAAAAATCTAATCTGGATTGACTGGGAGTATTGCATTAGGGAAAATCCTGAATGTTCCCATTCTTGAAGAATGCAATATTATTAATAGAAGGAGGTAATAAGGAAAAAGGGAACTGGCTGCTTAGTAGCTGGCCAGAGAGAGGAAACAGAGTACACAGAAATTGTCCTGGCACACACCAGTTGGAGGCTCGGCTCCAGTGGGAGCAAGAATCAGAATGTGGGGCAAGGTCAGTGAACTCTGCAGTCACAAGTATTGGACTGCGGTATCTCCAAGAACCAAGCCTAGGAGAAGGATGACTAGAAAACAGAAAGCTTTTGTGCATACTTACAAATATAGTGAGATACCCTGTCAGCGATGCAGGGTAAGAGCTACAAGAAATACTTATGACAGTTAAAGAGGATTTGTGAAATTATTTTATTGGTGAACATTTGTCTGGGTGAGGATAATAGTGTGTTTGGCCCAGCTTTTGCCCACGTAGGCAGCCAGGCTGCCTACTAGAGAATTCCTTGCGGTTAAGAAGTGGGAAGGACAGGAGTTAAAGAAGTAGAACTCACAATTGTCTGCTAAGAGCAGAGGGAGAGCTCCCCCTCCTCCCTCATGAAGACACAGGGTACATCTTCATTTGAGCTGGAAGGTGTGATTCCCAGCTCAGGTCGACATACCTGTGCTATCTTTGTTTGATCTAGCATCTAAAAATAGCAGTGTGTCCATGGTGGCACAGCTGGTCACTCGGGATAGTTGCCTCAAATACAATACCACCCGACCAGCTGGCTATGTAGTCGGGCAGCTAGTCCAAGCCACCACTTGTGCTGCTGTGGACACAGTGCTATTTTTAGGCATTAGCTCAAGCAGCGTTAGCGCGAGTACACCTATGCAAGCTGGGAATCACACCTTCCAGTTCACACGTAGCCACACTTTCAGACGGGGGAATCTGAAGCAGGAGCGGGAGGCATAGGTGCTGGAATGATTTTTATAGTGGTGGTGCTGAGAGCTGTTGAACAAAACTGTAAACCCTATATATTATGGAAACCACTGCAAGCCAGCATCCCTAGGTCCAGCATCTATGGAGGGAGGAGCTGGTGACTGGCTGAAGGGTTTCTGGGGCTTCGAGCCATTGCTAACAATGGGTGAAGCGGTAAAGATGGAGGAAGACTTCTAACAGCCAGAAGTTCCCTCTGTGGAGCCTCAATCTCCCCTATAGACACAAGGGAAGAGAATGTCCCACCTCACCCTCCAGCAGTAGAGCAGAATACAGGGAGGTGTGAACCCTGGGCTGACTCCCAGGTGGTTCTCTGCACACACACGGTAGGGCCAAACCAGCTGTACTACACAGGGTGCCCTCCATGCTCTCAGATGGGGTTAGGATATTTTCTTACTCTGGCATTCTCTTGAAACTAACTTGTGCCTGCCTGGCTCAGCATGGCACTTCGTTAGAAACATGAAACTGATTTATTCTGCCTCATTGCAGCAGAGGCATAACAGAACAACTTGTATGGAGGGGTAACAGACAGGCAGTCGATATCCCTACTTATCTACTTTTCCATTTAAAATTAATAGTTTTTAGTGGCAATGGTCCCTTTTTTATATTTTGAGAGACATGGCACATATTTAAGATGTTATAATTCAATATTTAATGAAAACAGACTTGTTAATGAATGAAGCACGTTAGCAGACATCAGACATTCAAAAGTAACAAACAGGAATACTTTTTGTTCAAACCACGAATGATAGATCATTGGAAGAAAAGTGGGGCAGATTCATCAATAGAAAAGGGCCGGTGATCTGAAGCGACCATCATCCCATCTTCTGAAAACAGAGTCACAACATGATAAGAATCACAAATAAACTACTGATAAATGTATGTCTGAAAAATGTAAATATTGTTTTCATTCCTTCGAGGCACCCGAGTAGAGCTAAGAGCAGAAGGGAAGGGACAACATGGGTGTGCAAAGTATACTCACTGTGTCTGTTTGGAGAGGAGTATCCCCACATTATATTCCTACAGAAAAGCGTATGCCCACTTTTTGCCATCTGTGGAGATGCAAATAAAAAGCGACATAGATTGTATCCTTTGTATTCTCTGTGCAGTTTACCATATCCCTAGGAAAGTTAGTACAGCACAGAGCACACAATTTTCAAGAGAGAGACTGGCTTCCACATAGGCACCTAAATAAAGTGGCCAGATTGTCAAAAGTGCTCAGCACCCAGAAGCTCCCACTAAGAACAATGCAAGCTGATGGATACCAAGCATTTTTGAAAGTCTGGCCACTTCAATTAAGCCTTGTTTAGACTAAGAAAAAAAATCATGTTAGTTACGATGTCTGAGGGCTTGTTTATATAGAAAGCTAGCGTGTGGCAAGTCAGGCAGTGTTAATTGACAGCACACTAGTCTCTGCCATGTATTAACTGACTATGTGGACCTGCCTAGATGCACTAAGAGTTCTGTAGTGTGCTTTGACATACTCCCATTTCAAACAGCAGTACATCAAGGCATGCTACAGAACTTTTAGGGCACTGTAGCAGGGTCCATGCAGTGATTTAGTAACCTGCAGATTTACACCCTGGCTTGCCCCACACTAACTCTCCATGTAGACAAGCCCTTCACTAGTCTATTTGAAACTCCATTTAGAACCTAGTGTAGATGCAGTTTAATGCCTCCGTACCCAAACTAGCTGGTTGGGGGGGGGTCAATGCTATTGGGGAAGTCTACATAGCAGCAGAGGTCATTTGAAAATCCGGCCAAGAGCGTTTCTCCAGAGTCATTCACACTCTATAGTGGATTAGCATCGCTAATCCCAAGTGTTCAAAAGTCACCAATCAGGCCTCAAAAATCAGGAGATTGGTTTAAAAGTCACACAAGTTTTCCAAATGCTCATCTTGGTAGGCAGGCTGTGTCTCTGACAGAGCTGGGCACTCTGGAGAGACCCTCTTGGGTGGGATTGGGGACAGGGGGAGATCTCAACCAAGAACAGCTAGGGCAGTGCACCAAATGCTCTCTCTGCTGCCCCTCCCTCTTGCTGTCTGTGGGCCCGGGTGGCGGGGAGGGCTCTGCACCCTGTCCAATCTATTGATGTTGCCATGGGGCTGTGGGGGTGCTGGGAGACTGGTTCCTGTCTGGAAGTGCTGGAGGGGGTGGGATGTTGCAACTGTTTGTTGCTTAGGTGAAATAGCCATTGTGAGCTCTCTGTCCCACCCTACCCACCCTTAATCTAGTTGTTGGATGTCCTCTGATGCCAGAGGCTAGACCTTCCATATGGCAAAACTGGCAGACTGCTGGATGGGGGGTTTTTTCCCCACTTTGCATCCAGCAGGTCTAAGTTACAATCACTGCTAATTTAGCAGGTTCCAATGGGTGGGTTAGAAGTGTCCAGTGGATGTCCCTGTAAACCAGTGGGCTGCCTGGGTCTTGGGCCAGAGTACAGCAATGCATGGTGAGGGGGTTTGCCCTGATGTCTCGCTCAGCTTGTGCCCCTCTTCCTTAGCTTCCCTACCTCCCGCCTGCATGGGGTGGGACTCTGCCTTCCAATCAAAGTATTTTGGCAGACCTAAGGGTATAGAAGGAGCATGACCTTCACACACACACCCTGAGGTTTGTGGTACCATTTGTGCCAGTTTAGGTCCTGCCAGGTAGTTTGGGGGTAATTACCGCAGTTAGGTAATAGATTTAAATGAAGTTGACGCCTCTGTATTTAACCATACAATGGTGTCAGACAGACAATTAAATTGAACGAGTTGGCAATGCTGGGTCATGGTCCCAAAAAACTCTGCTATACTATAAGTCAAGACTTTATATACATAAAGGCACACCCATAAGAACATAAGAACAGCCATACTGTATCAGACCAAAGGTCTATCTAGCCTAGTATCCTGTCTTCCAACAGTGGCCAATCCCAACAAGCAAGCAAACTCCCTTTATTAATAAAGATTTCCAACTTCACACATTTAGGGGGACTTTGTTCAAACCAATAGAGTAAGCTAAAGGGAAATAATTGGAAAATGTGAGAGCTCCCTGATTAGTCTGAGGAAATATCCAAATAACTAAATAGCTATTTAGACAAGCTCCAAGAATGCTCCTTTGATGCTCATGACACACTTTGAAGTCTTTTGAGAACATTGTGGGATAGAGACAGAAAGGGAAAACATTGAAAACAAAACACATGCCAGTACAAAGCAAGTTGTGAACAAGTAGAAGCTATATTTTTTCTTAAGGATACTGACTTCACTTTATGGCTCTGAAAAAAATATGACTGGTAAGGCCACTGGTTTATTTCGGAGTAGAAAAACTGCATAGTATGAAATTTAACTAATCATTTAGCTGACATTGCTAGTAGTCCCTTAAATCAAGCATCTTAGTCATATTCCCCTGTAGTCTGCCAGAAACCTTTGCCTTTTTGACATGAAGTCCTTGGTTTGTCTACCCACAACGCAAGCATGAGCACCCACCCACCTATCCAGCCGCAACTCTGTACCTCATGGTTATCTGACCAAATCACATCTAGAGGCGAGAGGGTAATTCCTTTCCGTGTTAAGTCAATATTGCATTCTCTACTAAATCTGCCATCACGTATTCCAATTAATGCCAAATAAAGCGTTGGTTTCTGTGATGTGGATACCCATCCAGTAGGAGCTGCATTGAGACAGCAGTGCATCATGCTCCCGCAGATTTGGCTCAATCTGATGCTCTGAGATTTGAGTCCTTTTCCCATGTCTGCCATTTCATCTATGTTATTATCTGCAAGTCACGACACCTCTCTGGGCCTCAGCTTTCCAAACTGTAAACTGAGGATAACGCATTGTAAAGGGCTCTGCAAATCTTGCATAGCTATAGATGAACAGCACCTCAGAAGAGTCACTTATTTCACAATGGCTACTAAAATGCTATCAAATGTTAAGCACTAGACTATAACATAATACATAGTTAGTTAAACAACTGCAGACAAAGAGTAACTATTGAATCGGATTGGAGGGAATCTCAAGTGGGGTTCCACAGGGATCTGTTCTGGGTTCGGTGTTGTTTAACATCTTTATTAATGACCTGAAGGTAGATACAGAGAGCACACTGATCAAGTTTGTAGAGGACACAAAGCTAGAGGGGGTTGCTAGTAATTCGGAGAATAGAGCTAAAATTCAGAGGGATTTTGATAAATAGCAGAATTGGGCTGTAGACAACAAAATGAAATTCAAAAAAAAAGAAAAAAAGACAAATGTAAGGTGATACACTTAAAGAAAAACCAAAACGCACACATACAGAATGGGGGATAACTGGATTGGCAGCAGCACTGCTGAGAAGGATCTGGGAGTTGTGGTGGATCACAATCTCAACATGAGTAAGCTTCACAATGCTGTTGCAAAAAAAAAAACAAAACACAAACAATTTTAGGTTGCATTAACAGAGGCACAGCATGTAAGTCATGGGAGGCGATAGTACTGCTCTACTCAGTGTTGGTTAAGTCTCAGCTGGGGTACTGTGTCCAGTTTTGGTCACCCATGTATAGAAAGGATGCAGAGAAACTGGAAAGGATCCAGAGGTGAGCGACAAAGATGATTAAAGGGATGGAATACAAGCCACGTGAGCAAAGGCTGAAGGAACTGGGTATGTTTAGTTTGGAAAAAAGGAGATTAAAAGGAGGATATGATAGCAAAAGGCTGCCATAAAAAAACATGGAGAAAAGTTGTTCTCTTGTCACAGAGGGCAGGACAAGAGGCAATGGGTTCAAACTACAGCATAACAGATTTAGCTTAAGTCTCAGGAAAAACTTCCATTGTCCTACTGTTCTTACAGTTAGGAACTGAATGCCTAGGGAGGCTGTGGAATCTCCTTCACCTGTGGTGTTCAAAAGGAGGCTGGATAGCCATCTGTCATGGATGGTTTAGACACAACAAATCCTGCATCTTGGCAGGGGGTTAGGTGATCCTCGCAGTCCCTTCTAACACTATGATTCTATTAATACTAATTCAGTGGCTGATTTATAGAGATCAAAAGCTCAATTAGCAATCCACCATGGATTTGATCTCTTGTAGGTAAGCTGCAAGGAGTTATGAAGCTGAGTCTGAGTTCCCAGTGAAGTCCTCTAGTCCTTCTCCTGAGGATGGGTTGAAAAGGTGAAGTCTATTACAAACCTAGTTTTATTTGCTGTTCTCACTTTTTATACTCTTCCCCAGCTACCGTCTCTTCGCTGGTACTGTGCAAGAGAGAGAGGACTATTCTGTCTACAATGGCATCTGCTCCTAACTACGGTTCAGTGCCAGACCACTCTGTGGGGGCGGGAAGAATCAATTTCTAATTACTCATTCATAGCAGAGGTTTAATGGATTGTACTGGTTTATTGTACTTTCACTACCATTGTTATCTTGGGTTTTATGCATTCTTTGGAGAAGTGGAGTAAAAAAAAATTTAATGCCATTTCACTTCTAGTGTGGGATGACAGATCTGAATATTTAAGGGTGCCCAATTTTAGTGCATTAGCTTCATTGCACAGTTTTACCCTCTGTCAGACCTGTTTGATTCTATTAAAGAAATGGAGGGATGGAAGGCACCTCAAGAGGTCATCTAGTCCAGCCCCCTGCACTGAGGCAGGGCCAAATACACCTAGACCATCCCTGACAGGTGTTTCTCTGACTTTTTCTTTAAAACCTACAACAACAGGGATTTCACGCCCTCCCTTGGAAGCTTATTCCAGTGCTTAATTAACCTTATGGTTGGAAAGTTTTTCCTGGTGTCTAACCTAAATCTTCCTTGCAGCAGATTAAGCACATTACTTGTTGTCCTACCCTCAGTGGACATGGAGGACAGTTGATCACCATCCTCTTTATAGTAGTCCTTAACATATTTGAAGACTTATTAGGTCTCCCCTCAGTTTTCTTTTCTCAGGACTAAACATAGGTCAAGGTTTTGAAACCATGACCAATGAGGAAAGGTTACTTTATTTTTTTTATTTATGCTTTCCTCTGGACTCTCTCAAGTTTGTCCGCATCTCTCTTAAAGTGTAGCACCCAGAACTGGACACAGTATTCCACACCAGTGCCAAGTAGAGTGGGACAATGGCCTCTTGTGTCTTATATATTACACTCCTGTTAATAAAGCTCAAAATGACATTAACCTTTTTCGCAACTCCATCATATTGTTGGCTCATATTCAGATTGTGGTCCACTATAACCCCTGGATCCTTCTCAGCACTAACAACTGCCTAGCCAGTTTTTCCATTTTGTAGCAGTACATTTGATTTTTCCTTCATATGTGAAGTATTTTGAACTTGTCTTTATTGAACTTCATCTTGTTGATTTCAGACCAATTTGTCAAGATCATTTTGAATTTTAGTCCTAGCCTCTAAGTACTTGCAACCTCTCCCAGCTTGGTGTCATCCACAAATTTTGTAAGCAAACCCTCCGCTCCATTAACGAAAACAGTGAAAATTACCAGATGCAGGACAAACCCCTGCAGAACCTCACTAGAAACGTCCTCCCAGTGTAACAGGGAATCTTTGATAACTACTCGTTGAGTATGGTCTTTCAACCTGTTATGAACTCACTTGATAGTAATTTCATCTAGACCACATTTCCTTAGTTTGTCTACAAGGATTTTAATTTTTCTTTTCTGGATTGACAAGAAAAATTGGGTATTCATCCAGTTATTGGTATGTTACATGATCAATTTAAGAAAAAAAAAAGATACTCAAAAAAATCCTTAACTTCCATCTTTTTTTTATCCTCAACTGTCTTTCCAATGGTTTTTTGTGGGTAACAAAACAGAGAATATTTTGTAGTGAATAATTGAATGAATGTAGCTTTCTACTAACACAACACCTATCAGTACATCATTTTCCTTGCATTTATTTTTTAAATTTTAATTCTCTGCATTGATCATGGGGGGTTATCAAAGAATATTTAATATTTGCTGCTCAAACAGGGTCTCAGTTTAATTGGTAATTCATATGGGGTTGCTGCTGTTCCCCGATTACAGCAGCAATTCTGGCATGAATATTCACATCTGTGCATGCAAAATTCAGTTTCCATGAATGATGTACATTTTGGGAGGCAGAAACAGCACTTTTCATTATGTCTGTTCAGCAGCTAACACATTGTGGGCACCATTAGAAACATTACTAATAATGCTCATGCACGCAACTTTGGAAGTCACTTTCCATGAATTTGTGCCAGTGAAACTCAATCACTCAACATGTTCAAAGGAAGTGTACATGAAAAGGGGCAAAAATATAGCCAAAACACATTCATTTAAAAACCTCAGATATCTTAGGACAATGTGTGCAATATTCATCAAGCCCAAATGTTAAATAGCCAAGAAAAAAAAACCTCCACACAAAGCATCAATGTTTTGCAGCTAATTGTTTCACCTTAACTTGAAAGTGGTTCATAGGATCAGAACACAAGATTAGCATGGGAGCAGGAACAAACTTCTCCTCTGAAAAGAATGTAAGAATATATCACAATACTATAAGGCTACCTAGTAATGCAAGTCTGAAAGTTATCACACTGCAACACCCTGAGACAGTTTTCAGAGTGTTTTGGGGGCTTCAATAATCATCATGACTGGCACTTTATAGATTCGTATTAGCTAGGTAGAAGCGATTTATGGGCCAGATTGTGACACTCATACATGCACTGAATAGTACTTTACACCATATGAATTCCCATTAAAGTCGATCGGGCTACACTACTTAATGTAATGGTGCCACAGTCTGGTACTGTTATCATTCAGATAATCTAAGAAACTAGAGCATAGTTTTGCAACAAAGGTAGATAAGATTTTAGAGAATTGTCTTGGGGAAAAGGAAAGCTATGCTCCTTTAATTCTTTGATAGCCTTCTTGGTTCTACTCTATGTAGGATTTGCATCCAAAGTGATCCTATGTTTTCTTTTCAAAACAGAAGAACAAATTATTATTATTAAGAATTAGAAAAGGCCATATTAGGTCTTATTATTAAGAATTAGAAAAGGCCATATTCGCCTTATCAGACAGCTACATACAAGAGTTATCTTCAGATTATAAGACATTATAGAGGGATACAATATGTCAAAGCCTATTTTGACCTATACAGGGGTCCCTAAATCTCTCTTGAACTTGTTGACTGAAAGTGACACTGAGTAACAGATTGTATCACTCCCCCTTCTGCTCCCTTTCTTTCTTCACCCACTCTTCCTCTTTGATGATAGTTATACTTTATACTACTTTTATTTTCTACATAGCATTAAGTACCAGTTGTGCTCCCGAGTATCTGTGTCAGCTCTTTTTTTTATGGAGCAGGAGGACTTGATCACAACTACACATTTCTTTGTGACATTAAAAATAAAAAGTTTATTGCTTTAAAAAGTGTCATAAATCATAATTACCCAGCAGAAGCATTGTAGTCCAAATTCTGTCTCATCCTCTTCTCATATTTATGTGCTTCCCTTCAAACCAGTTCCAGATGGCATAGTTATGAAACCTTCATCCATGGCTAAGTGGAGCTACCTTCCCTCGAGTGTCTGGGTTGAATTTCTCTATGCATAACAGGTTCCTTGGTTGCACCTCCCATCTATTGATCACCTGATGAAATTGCTTTCTTACTGCATGTTCCAATTCTGGTGAGTTACTTCTATTCCTCAGTACCCAAATGGCTCTCTCTCACATGCATCTCTCTTCTTCACATTTGGCTTCCTCTCCCTCACTCCTATTGCTCTCCCCAAATCTGCACGGTCTCTGTACCATGATTCTCATTCTCTAGGTCTTACCCATTTGCAGTGTCTTGCTTGCCCATTTTATGGGTCTTTCATTGCTGACTCCATCTTCCCATTTTGTGTTATCCAGATTTTCAGCCCCTCCCCTTATTCAACATTCTCTCATTCTTTCCTGTTCTAGGATGTCTTGTCTAGTATATGCCTTTAAAGTCGCACAAACTTGCAATGTGCCATAAGAAAACTATTTGGCTTATATGATCACATGACAAATTCATGGTTGTATTTGTCTTCAGCTATCTCCCATGATGCGGGTTTCCTAACATTCCATACTCAGTTTCTTTAAGAGCTACACTTCTCCACCCAATACCATCGTCTAATACTCATGTTGTCTTTTTTGCAGAGAAAACTGGAATAGGCTTAAACTGATGAATAATTAAGAAATCTTTAAGTTAATCTAAAATCAACATTTCGAATAAGGGTGAAGTCTCTTTTCACAGCAGAGAATTTCACAGCTATGAATGATCTACCCTTGGGATAGATGATATGGAAAAAGATTAAATAATTCCTGTTACTCTGCTTATGGGATTCTGCTGATCAAATTCTTTAAAGTGAAACATTGATATTTCTCTAAAAAGTTAAGCTCAAGCCAAATATATCCTAAGTACTATTTTCAGGTAAACCTTCACACATTCACTTTATGGCCGACATGGAAGTTAGTTAGAAAATTCAAGCGTTTAATCCTAGTGTTCTCATTGTGTCCAGCTGTCCTTATTTCTAAAATCTGTCTGGCACAACCAAATATTTTATTATGCTTAAAGGGCTACATTAATGTCTGGCATAATGCCATCAAAGTCAATGATGTTGCTTTGGCCTAAACCAAGAGTCATTTCCCTTGTGGTAAGCACAACTGATCACAGGCAAAAAGCTAAGAATGCTACAAGTGGAAACAAAAGCGAAAGTCAAAATCCAAAAGTGGAAGCGTCTCATCTGATCTTGTTCCTAGCACTGCTAATGATTAGAAATGGGACTGAATCAAAACCTTGGCTCCAAAACCTTCTAAACTTCTGGGGATTTAGAGACCAAACCAGCAGCTGGACCCAAATTTGGGATCCATAATGGAGTGGATCTGAGGTTTTGGTATAGATGTCCTCTGCCCCACCTAGATTTTGAAATCTACATCAAAGTTTCATGATTCAAGCCCAAGAGAATTTGAATATTGGTAGATTTACAACCGATGAAGGAGTAATCGCTGTTACATGGTTAAGTAAACATATTCAGTATGGAAGACTAAATTGCTCTCTAAAGTGGAATAGGGATTTCCATCACTGAATCAGATACTATCACTGAGTGCAGAGAATAAGATCGATGACTGGATATACAACCATTTACAAGAGATCAGAGTGAAATTAGAGATAATCATTCATACAGATGAGATGGATGGTTCCATTACAATCAATGTGGAAGAGTTCTCCAAGTTTGCTTTTATTTAGTTTTAACTGTGACTGAAAAAACCTTTGCATCTCACTAAGCTGGTTTAGAGGGAAGAAGATAGTAGGGTGAAATTTTTCATTAGTTTATTGCTTAGTTCTGAGGAAGAGAGGTTCAGTGGCTAGCACAATAGCCTCAGACTCGAGAGATCTGCTCTACTACTTCTTGTATGATCTTGGGCAAGGGACTTAGGCCCAGAACAAAGGTATTTAGAGATCTAACTCCTATTGATTTCAGTGGAAGTTAAGAGCCTAAATATCTTTGAGGATCTGGGCTTTAGTCTTTCTGTGCCTCAATTCCCCATAAAAGGGGGATAAAACAACTTCCCGCCCTCATAGGGTGTTGTGAGGTGCTCACATACCATGGTGATGGCAGTCATATAATTGGCTTGGAAATCAAACTTTTGAAATCATTATGCAGCTGCAGAATGAAGATGCAACCAATCAGATTGGAAACAAAAAAGAAGAATTATTTTAAGGGTGGGACTTTCAAAAGGTGTGCAGGAGTGGACTAACTCTGCTCCCACTCAAGTCAATTGTAAAATTCCGCACTGTCAGTGGCACCAGATTTAGGCCCATTCTGGGCACCTTTGAAAATCCCACTTTAAAATCAATTTTTTCTTTATTTTTAAGGACTTGAGTGATCCTAAACCTGTAATCAACCCACAGTCAAATTTGGCATTAGAGATTAAAAACTGATCACAATATTTCAGAAATGTTAGATAAGGACAAAAGAAGGCAGAAATTATCAGCTCCTTTTAGACATATTGGGCCCCACCTGTTGTTTATACTGTTTTTACACCTGATCAAGTCCACAGACTTGAGTGGAGAAACTCCTGATTTGTACCAATATAAGAGCGGGACCTGCCCAGTTCTCTCGCTTTTTAGGGGTAGAGGTTTTTATTTCCTTCCTAGCAACATCAGCTGGAGTTTGTAGCTCTTTCTAGGATAGTACTGGGTCTTGCTTTTTTCTTTTAGCTTGAGCTACACCAAGAAACCATCTTCCCTGGTCCCATGCACCATACAGCTTCACTCTCCTTCAATTCTCATTGCTCCCAGCAAGCTTTCAAACACTGGCCTCTACTCCTGTCATTGGACACACACTTCCAGGGCCTCCCACGCTGTCCCCCGGACCTCTTTTAAGGGCTCAGGGGATAATGGCAGAATTAATGCCACCCCAGTGGTGTTAACTGACAGATTTTCTGTGTGGTTTGAGTCCGATGTGTATTCCCTCTTCAGCACTGACCCTCAACTCTGCAAATGGATTTCTGTGAAGTCTGGACTAGGGGGTAGGGGCAGGGTTGGGGAGACAGCCAAGTTTTCTCCCATGTTCTTCTGACTGGACCCAGTCAGGCCCTGGGAAAATATTACTGTAATGAATAACTGACTGACATTTAGCAACATAAAGCCTTTTGAAAAACTAGCAAAAGGTCACTATGCATTTTCTTCTCAAGGAAACCATGTGGGCCATGTTTATACAAATTAATGTTTGCACAGAAGAGGGAAATACTGGAGAAGGGATCTTCACTGTGCTTGTAGCATACAGAAGCAAAACACTTTCTCTTCAACGAAGGCAAACATATCAAATTACTGGCATCACAAGGGAGATTCCTTCCCTTAAGCTGCTACTTCTCCTAACCCACATTACTTCAAGGGAGACAAAGCTTGCTGAAATAATATTGAATGAAAAAGAAAAACTGACCATACCTCTAACAGTTGGAACGGAGTTTTAGCCCATTCTTCATCTCTTTTGTGTGTTGTGTTGAAACTGAGTACAAAAGGAG
Source organism: Lepidochelys olivacea (assembly GCF_965140295.1). NCBI lineage: Eukaryota > Metazoa > Chordata > Testudines > Cheloniidae > Lepidochelys > Lepidochelys olivacea. The sequence goes on along the minus strand of NC_140411.1, from coordinate 162,754,567 downwards.
GCTATCAGCGTTGAATATTCTATCATGAGGTAATTCAGCCACCAGCTCTAATCTTAAGAATACAATGATAGCAATGTGCTTTCTGTTTCCATAGGATGTGAAATATCACAGGCCAGTAGACTCTAAAATGCACATTTAAAACCGAAATGCCTGGCACCAGAGAGTTGTTTACTAAAATCTCCCTCTCTGAAAAGGTTCAGCTCAAGTGTCCTAGAGAACAGTTAATAACTCATGGCATCTGCACAGCATAGTTGCTCAAAGGAAATCTATTAAAGAATAACTACGTTATAAGTTTACTCTTGTGATATATTCATCACTGTGGTCCTTAGTGGAGGTCATATTTGTGCCCTCGTATGATACAGACTAAAAACAGAAGATTTCGGCAGCAGCAAATGAAATATAACAGCCTTTCTAAACTTTAGGGGAAACAATGCCAGGTGCCCAACCTTTAAACAAACAAGGATGCTGATTCCCTGGTGTGATTTGCTCCCATATGTCACTGGAGCAATATGTAGGAAGAAGGCAGGCTAAGATGGGTGGGAGGGAATAGACTGCCCCAGCCAGTGTACAGCTGTTATAGAAGTTCCAAATTGATTCCTCTGCCAGGCCCTGGTGTGCTGTGGGAGGGGGTCTGAGACAGTGGTAGGAGGCAGCACAGAGGACTTAAGATCACCTTTGCACCTCCAGGATCTGGGACTGGACCAAGGGCTGGCGCAGCCCCTAGTTCATACAGCAACCTGCCAACGGGATGCTTTGCAAGCTAAAAACAAGTTACTAGGAAGCAGGTAATGGAGAATTACTGGGCTAAAGCACAGAGCATGAATCTTGAGTCCATCACTTAGCCCTGGTCTACACTGGGGGGCGGGGGAATCTATCTAAGTTACGCAACTTCAGCTATGTGACTAAAGTCAATGTACTTAGATCGACTTACTGTGGTGTCTCCACCGCGGTGAATCGACTCTGCCTGGGCCTCTCACGGTGCTGGAGTCCGGGAGTCGACGGGAGAGCACTCGGGGGTCAATTTATTGCATCTAGTCTAGACACGATAAATCAATCCCCGCTGGATCAATCGCTGCCGCGGGTAGTGAAGACTTAGGAAAAGGGGAAGTGGCTTTGGGGCAACCAGCCAAGTACCAGTGACAAAAGCTTTAAGTACCAGCACAGCTATGCACTCTAGTTGTTCTACACACCATGCACATAAAGTAGTAATACAAAGCACTATACAAGGTAACAAATATAAAGACACCCATGAAAATGTTAAATTGAATTAACATGTTAATACATATAGCCTTGTTTCTTAGAAAATGTATCCTCAAACAGGCCTTTTCAGATGATAGCTTAAGAGATCTTTTGGTACAAAAGATAAGTATTCATGTTACAGATTTGATACTTTAATCTTTATTCATCCACATATCCCAGAAGATTTGAAAAGTTCTCTGTAGTATTTACAGCCATAGTGTGACAGAATTGTGCTGAAGAATAAAAACCAGAAAGTGAAATTGACTATAAACAAAATTGACTCATGTATTTTCATTTTCCAAAGGTGCCTGAAGCATGAAAAGAAAGCACAAACAGTGAAAATTAAAATAGATTTCTAAAATTCTTTCAATTTGAAAGTCTAAAATATTAGTAATATATGTAGGGAAGTTTATAATATATTACACACACAAACACGCCCCTCATCCCCCCCCCCCCAAAATACTACTACAACAGAGCATTTTCCTTGTAAAAATATTCAAATAGATTTATATTCACAATTTTGAAAAATGGGAGATTATTCTTTGTACCCCATTTCGGAGTTATTCATTACACTACTATGCCAGCATCAGCAATCACAGCTGATGCCTTGGAAATGTTTCTCTTAACTAAAATGAAAAGGAAGAGAAGTTAGCAACCTCACACACCAGCTTGTCGTTTCCTTCTATTCGTGCCTAATGTGTATTAAAAAAAAGAAATCCTTCAAACAGTTCCTATCTCAACCAGCTGGTGGCACTATAAGCTCTTACTATGTAATGAAAAGTGAACGCATCCACTGCAATATAATTTTACAACATTTAATCTTTGATCTTTATTTATGAGTCTGTCATAAATGGTTTAATTTGCATGAATTGGCCATATTGAGCCTAAACTGTTAGGCTAGGGAATATCCAGTTCATAAGCAGTAGGCTAAGATGGTCTTGTGGAGATTTAAAAAAAAAAAAAAAATCATTTGTTCTCCATTCTCTAGCAAAGAAAGAAATCCTGGTGTGCTGCCAAATGATCTTTCTTACCATGACACTAAGAAAAATTTTATATAAAAATAAAATCAGACACAAAATTCAAGGAATTGATCTCAGAAGGGCTCCTTGAGCAGATAAAGCAGTAGGTTATACAGGATAGCAATTTTGCATATCATAGATCATCCTCCATTTAAGAAATGTACACTATATAACAAATATGTATCCTCTATAGTAAGGTAAGGAAAGATACATGCTGCCCAGCAAAGTAGATATAATATGTAGTAGGCGGTGTATAAAGATGGAGGGTGAAATCCTCGTTCCATTGAAGTCAGAACTCCCATTGACTTCAGTGGGGCCATGATTTCACCCACAGAGTATGCAGCAAAATATAAGGGCTTGAATCTCCTCTCACAGCCACTCAACTCCATTAGTTTCAGCAGAATTATTCCTGATTTACAGCAGAGTAATCAGGAATATAATATGGCTGGAAGTAAACTGGATGTCTAGCATACATACAGTAGGAAAGGAAATTAAACAGGCAACAGATTGGACATAATGATTAACTCAGTGCTGTTGCTGAATTTGTTTTCAGCAACATTTTCCCTCTTTTAAAACTGTATTTAACAATAATTTCTCCAGAGCCTTTTTTCTTTTTTCATTTTTTTTGCAGTGATAATCCTTTTCAAGAGATATTTATTCCTCTTTCACATTAGTTTAAGTGTACTTTTTATTTAAGATGATACCTTCTTGAAAGTGAAAAGGTTTTCTTTCAGGATGATTTGTGTTCCTCCTTCTCGGATATTAACATTAAATGACACTTAACTGCTATATAGCATTTTTCATCAGGGGATCTCAATGTGCTCTACAAATGAGGTCAGTACAATTATCCCCATTTTACAGAGGGGAAGAGCGAGGCAGAGCGCCATAATGAATTTTGGCATTCATCCTTCAAACACTTATGGACATTAATTTAATTGGACTGCTCTAGTACATAAGTTAACACACATGCATAAGCGTTTGCAAGATCAGGACCTTATACACACTTGATATAACTGCAATTGCTTCCTTTTCTCATTGCTCAAATATCCTAGAAAAAAAAAAATCTGGACTGAAGACAAAAGTATTTATTTCAACAGGGTTTCCTCAGAGAAAAAAATAAAATGAAAGCATGAGCTGGGAAAACCATTTGTTTCTCATTTGCAAAATACTCTGGATAAAAATGAAATGTTTCTTTGAATTTCATGAAAAAAATTACAGTGCAAATTTCACTGACATTTCAGGAATACATTTGAAAAAAAATCAATAAACTTACCAAAGGCTGGTAAAACAGAGAGTTTTCACTTTTTAGGAGCAGAACGGTGTGTGTGGCGGGGGGTGTTGGTTGGTTACAAAGGGTTTTTCACGTCATGAGATCCCCATTGCTAAGTGATATGGCTAAAATCAGCTCTGTGCCTTGAAAGTGTACAAATAGCATGCTCACAGAGAATGCATTATTGTTCACTGTAGTGCAATAAGGAAGACCACTTAAATGAGCTTCAGAAAAAACAAACAGCCAGCTACTCACCCAAAGCAAAATGATATTTTATGACACTGAGTCATAGTACTCCAGAAAATAAGAAAAGTAAGAACAAGTCAGGACGCTGAGTTTAATTACTTTTTTAAAAAATCCACAAGAAGAAATGTGAAATGCAAGTGACTTGTAGGAGACAAGAGAGAACCAGCTCCTAGTGAAATTGAGAAGGGGTCCCCTCCCCCCTCCAGTCAGACCTGCAGGTCCAATCCTAATAAGAGTTGTGTACACTGTAGGTGTCATGGAAAGTAATACTTCCCTACTCTTACAAGCAATCACTGCCATCTCAGAGGAGATAGTCCCTAACAATGGTAGAAATCCTGGGCATAAAACTTGAGTCTAGTCATGTTTATATGAGAGTTTTGTCATTGATTTTGTTGGGGCCAAGAGCAGGTCCTATGTTTTCCACATTTCTCCACAGTAGTTAATTCAGAAAATGGGTGCAAACAGACAAAATGGAGCTCGAAAGTTCACTTAAGTGCATCAAGTTGAAGAGGTTATGTGGTGGGCCTGGTACCCCCCCCTCCCCGTCCCTTTGTGGCAGGGGTGGAATGGGGTGTCAGAACCTCACAAGTTCACGCGCCCATGTTCACATGGCCAGTTGCGACCTAATGGCCTCCTTCCACACACTCACCCCTTGGGCGGGGTAGTGCAGCCTGAGTCCATGTAACTTGCCCCCAGATGTCAGGGCAGTGTGGCCCAATGGCCAGGGTCCATATAACTTGCTACCCGTGTGGGAGCAGTGCAGCCTAATGGCCAGAGTCCATACGATCCCCTTTGCAAGCAGGGTAGTGCGACCTAGTGGCTGGAGTCCATAGGATTCCCGCGGTGCAGGGGGTGGGTGTTAGGGGGACCTGGGCCCGCCCTTTCCACTGGGTCCCGACCCAGGGCCCTGGTAGTGGCAAGTTCCCCTTGCCACTAGCTCAGCGGGGATCCACCCACAACTCGCCGAGCATCTGTGTGGCTCTAACGCTGTTTGCCTCTAAAGTTCCCCTGGTCACTGCCTACCATAAACACCAGGTTCTCTTTTGGGCAGTCCTATGGTCTGTTCCCCTCCTGTGACATACTCCGTCTGGGTATCAGGGTGCGGCCCGGCTTGGCTGGCCTCCGTATTCTGGTGCACAGGCTGTCCCTCTTCAGGAGCTGGCAGCATCCCTTCTTCCCCTCCAGCGGTCAGCCCAGACTGAGCAGCTCTGCAGGCTTTTATACCTTTTTTCCAGTTGGAGCATGCCCAGCAGAGCTTCCAGGCGGGGCTTCCCCTGCTAGGAAGGAAGGGTTAACCCCTGCGGTATCAGTGCGGGGCCACTCTGCCCTATCACAGACTATTAATTTTAGATCAAAGATATTTCCTGTTTTTTCCCAGGAACGCACAAAAAGCCAGACATTTCCTAGAATGAATATTCAGGTTGACAAACAATTTGCTTGTGGGGCAGGAAAATGCAGTAGTATTGTCTTGATTTGTTTCTTGAAAGATTTAGAAAAAAAAATTTACTTCTGGTTTCCCACTGAAAACCAGAAGGAGGAGAAGTTCTGAAATACCACAGTAAAAGTTATATTTGTAAGAATATCAGCTGAGTTTTGCAGACACCAAAAGTTTGGATAATTCCAATATGTTTCAGTTGCCTGATTCTTGTGTCTTGTTCCTTGGGTTGTTATTTATACCCTTGCACAGTGAGTTCATGCTACCAGATCAGCACTTTACCAGATAATAGCACTTTACACCGGCAAATTTCGTACAGCTCTATGAGTTGGACCCAATAAAGTCAATGGAAAGACTCCCATTGGCCTTCAGTGGACTTTGGATCAGGATCTAAATAATTACATTTGCTGCAAAGCAGTAGAGAATTAGGCCAAATGTATACACCTGCACTCCATCTTATGAAAACCACTGATTAGCCCAACATTTGTTGAGACCCTCATGTAGCTGAAATTTATCATGAAAGGATTTTAAACCACCATGACATGACACCTTTTAATTGTGAGCAGGCTTCTTCATTTATGGTATTCATTTCTCCACCTTGTTCCTTTGCCAGGCTCTGCCCCAGCTCTGCATTTCTCCTTTCCTTCCATAATTATTCGGACAGAGAAATCCATAAGGAAGGAGCACATATAGCCCGAGGGCCCATTCTCTAATATTTTTCCTAGGATCACTCCCTATCAAAATTAAAGCATGGTTTTCCTTAGTCATCTCTATCTGGAGAGCACACATGTGGGGAGACGCATCCTCATGTTCCCACTGAAGTCAATAGCCAAACTCTGATTGATTTAAGTGGGAGCAGGACTGGGCCCCAGGTTAGGTGTGCTTTTCATCCCAGGAATATGATGCAGAGTTTCATAAGGCAGCACTTCCAGGAATAGCACCAAAGCTCCACCCTGGGGTTTGTCGACCCTGTTGGACTCTTTTTTTAAAAAAAAAATAAGCAGAGAGAATTTCTTTTACTTGCTTTAGTCGTTTTCCTTCCCTTTGGCTCAACATTTGTGCTTATCCTCTTTTATGCAGAAACAGTGATGCATGTTGGAACAACAGATCCAGCAGAACTCTGATTTTAAATGTTTTAATGCCGTTTCCCTCTTGTTTACGCTTTTAACCTGGCAGATGGAGCTTCCTTCTCACCCATTATCCTTTACCCAATCAGGAAAGGCTGAATAAAGTAATGTCTCTTTAGGCACCAGCCTTGGGTCCTATTTTTGTTTTGGTGAGTAACTTATATAAAGGGATCCCACTTATTCACACACATTGCAGGGACAGAAAATAGAGCTCTCTATGCAAAGAACTTTACAGAGACAGGCCTGTAGCATTAAGCATGTCTGCAGATTAACCCTGACTGGGGTTGAACGCAAACATATGCTTGTCTCCAAAGGACCATCTATCTCCTGGAATTTATACAACACATGGGTCCCACAAGTCAACCTGCAAAAACAGGCTGAACTTTCGAAAGACCCCCAAGATAACCAGTAAACCTTAAGCATAGCAATTGACCTGAGTCTCATAATAAAGGAGCCAGTGAGTTTCAAGCTATAAAAGTCATTAGAAGAAAAGCTACAAGAAGCTTCTACCCCATAACGAAGTCACTAAGTATGTTTTATCGGCAAATTGCATTTTTCCCCAACAGTGTAATTCCCCAAATTCAATAGGAGTGGGGCTCAGTTTTAGTAGTCAGCTATATAACCAACTGAGACAAAACCCTACACCAACCTTTCTTCAAACACAGGAACTCCACAAGTCATGGTTGAAAAGCAGATCTAGGATAATTCCTACAACCGCAAGCAAAGAGTAAGCTGACATGGAATGATGTCAGATTGGAGGGAGGTCTCAAGTGGGACCTGTTCTGGGTCCGGTGTTGTTTAACATCTTTATTAATGACCTGGAGGTAGGTATAGAGAGCAGACTGATCACGTTTGCAGAGGATACAAAGCTAGAGGGGGTTGCCAACACTTTGGAGGCTAGAGCTAAAATCCAGAGGGATCTTGACAAGTTGGAGAACTGCGCTATAGACAACAAGATGAAATTCAACAAAGACAAATGTAAGGTGCTACATTTTGGGAAGAAAAAACAAATACCTACATACAGAATGGGGGATAACTAGCTTGGCAGCAGCACTGCTGAGAAGGGTCTGGGAGTTGTGGTGGATCACAATCTCAACATGAGTCAGCAATGTGATGCTGTTGCAAAGAAAAGCAAAAAGAAAAGGAGTACTTGTGGCACCTTAGAAACTAACCAAATGCAGTTTTCGGTTGTATTAACAGAGGTAAAGCATGCAAGTCATGGAAGGGGATAATAGCACTCTACTTGGTGCTGGTTAGGTATCAACTGGAGTACCATGTCCTATTTTGGTCACCAATATATAGAAAGGATGTGAAGAAACTGGAAAGGATTCAGAGGTGGACCACAAAAGGGAAGGAATGCAAGCCATACGAGCAAAGGCTAGAGGAACTGGGTATGTTTAGTTTGGAAAAGAGGAAATTAAGGAGGGACATGAGAGAGGTCTTCAAATACTTGAAAAGCTGCCATAAAAAGATGGAGAAAAGTTGTTCTCTCTTGCCACAGAGGGCAGGACAAGAGGCAATGAATTTAAACTACAGCATAGCAGATTTAGATTAAATCTCAGGAAAAACTTCCTAACTGTAAAAGCAGCAGGACAATGGAACAGGCTGTCTAGGGAGGCTGTGGAAGCTCCTTCACTGAGGATTTCGAAAGGAGGCGGGATAGCCATCTGCCTTGGATGGTTTAGACACAACAAATCCTGCATCTTGGCAGTGGGTTAGATTATCTGACCCTCGCGGTCCCTTCTAATCCTATAAATTCCGTTATCATCATCCACAAAAGACCACTCGGCTTCTAGTACTACCTCAAAACACAGCAGTATACATCTCCTGCACTACAAAGGATCACAAACGATGTACATCTCCTGTATATAATATACATCCCATACATCCTAAAGGATCAAAATCTAAATCCAAATGAAAATAAAATCCACTTTTATGTAATATCACCTCCAAACCGCAACAGAACGAAATCATTTCTATATGCATGGCAAGAACAACCCCTGCCAAAACCAAGGAATGCTCAAAACACTAGGCTAAAACCTAAAGCTGCAACATGAGAATTAGTGGGAAGTAAAGATCAAAAAACATCACCGACAATCTAGATTGTAAGAGACTGTCACTCAGAACTAGTACACTAACAGACTGCTTCGTTACCATGAAACGTACAAAGCCACAGCAGACTCTTACCAAATACCAAGTCAGCGTCCATAAATTAAGAGACCGAAATGAGACGACAAAGCACAGTACGACTACAAAGAGAAACCTCATGTGACAGAAGAGACTGAAATAGAGAGATGCTTTCTGTTTCCATGCTGAAAATAAGGAGTGAAAGAAAAATATTTTCCCAAAATTATGACAAATAAGAGATTTCCCATTAAAAGGTGAAGAGGAAAAGCCCTACAGAACCGCAGAAGGGAAAGATAGCAGATAGTGCAGTGTTATATCTAGTAATCTCATTCCAAATTAGGAACTGACAGTGACAAATGGACACTGGATAAAATCTCAAAATACACTGAGAGAAGATTCTTGATATACTGTATCTACTTCTGTTTGCAGTGTTGTAGCTGTGTTGATCCCAGGATATTAGAGGAACAAGGTGGGGGAGGTAACATCTTTACTGGACCAATATCGGTTAGTGCACGAGACTAGCTTTCGAGCTACACAGAGCTCAGGTCTGAAGAGCTCTGTGTAGCTCAAAAGCTCGTCTCTTTCGTCAACAGAAGATGGCCCAATAAACAATAGTACCTCATCCATCTTGTCCTGCTTCCGAGAGTTACCCGAAGCTTTGGCCCTTTCACACTTTGGCAACACAAAAATAAACTTGTCATGTCAATAAAGTACTATTGAACTGAATACTCTAAAGTGCTGACAGGGGGGTCTGGAAGGCCTGAGGCTGAACACTCACGCTGGTATGAGAGAACTAGTACTACACCAGAATTTCAAAGGCCAAATGGCTCTTTGATCTTCCTGGGGGATTCCTCCTTCATTCAAGATACAGGCCATTGATTTGAGAGTAGTGCTGATAAACAAAACTAGCCTTTTTATTAGACACACACACTCACGCTCTCTTCAGCCTGCAAGGAAGGCACAGGTAGGAGGCTTCTAAAGCACTGGGCTGCTTATAATCTCTCTTGAGGAGGCAATCAGCCCTTGAACATTGGAAAAAGTACTACAGAACTTCACCTTTCTGTATTTAAAATGCAGGGGCCCAGCCACTGTGTCAGTTGGGCATGCAAAACTCCTCTGGTCTTCAGGGAAAGCCTAGGAAAAAGGACTTATTGGGAAAATAGTGACGACCCAACGAGAAGTGGTCAGATAGACATTTTTTGTCGCAAAACTAATACAATTATGACATTCTTGTGGTATTGTGAAGAAACCTAGTTCCAGGGTTAAAGTTCTGAATGATTAAGAAAATGAGACTCAGCTCTGGAGAATAATTGGAAGAAGAAATATACTGAGCACATTTTTATTCTGCAGCTCTCTGCCTACCTTTTATCAGGTTTCATACACCCATGAAAAATAAACCATCTTTATTTATAACCTCTTTAAGGTAGGGGCAGCAGCTTCCATAATAAATAGTTTCTTCCTTAATTCCAGTATTCAGGCTTAGTGTGAGACCCCCACATACAAAATCAATCAGATGTGACTTGTGGAAGTAACTTTTTTTTAAAGGCATAAAAGCAAAGATTTGTAATTATAGGTTTACTTTTAGTATATTATTCAGCCACTAGATGTTTGTATGCTACTTAGAGTTCCAAACAGGTTGCAAACCTTATAAACTAGAGACATCAATCTAGAATTCAAGTTGTGTGTAAACCTATTCGTCAGTATTAGTTTTCTTTAATGAACACCTATTTAAGAATAAATGCAATTGCTTATATCATCACAGGCTCCACATGGCCTCACCTGCCCCCTGTAGTCAGTGACAGCCCATCTGCTTGCTCTCACTCCCAACTCCTCACCGCTGTAAAGAGGGTAGTGGCTGGAACATTCTGTTTTAATCCCATGTACTCCCAAGGGCAAATTTTGTGAGCCCCCACATTTCCAGCTAAAAAGGGACAAGATGGAAAGAATTATTGTTAAGTGAAAAGAGTGCTCCCTGCCCCCCAGAGACCGATTTTCAAAGCTGGTTATGTTTAAGAGTATGGGGAGGAGAGGGTGTCTTTTTTTAATGGAGCCTAGCAGTATAGAAAAATGTAAGTACAAACCTTTTGTAACCCTCATAGCAAAACATCATGTTCAAATTGACTGAGAAATAGGCTTACCAGATGCTACTCAATGGCTAATCACAGTCACTCAGAGTTACTAATAGGGCTTTGTGCATGTAAGCCCCTTTGGTTTAGGGTAACTCAGTTTTCTGCTGTGATGAACATTGAGGATATCAATCATCAGTATTTATGGTAGTATTCCAAACTTTATTTTGCCCCCCCCACACTTTTTTTTTTTTTTTTTTTTTTTTTTAAGTAGCATTCTGCTTCACCGAAGATTCCATCGGCTCTAAACTAGAGATCTAAGACCAGGGTGTGCCAGGGCACCCTAGCTGAATTAACAGTGTTTACCATGACTGTACTTGTACATTACATTTGTAAGGTTTGTTTTTTTACATTTATTTTAACAGGGCTTTCTTGATTCTGCCCTTCTTGAATGGGAAAGGTGACATTGTTAACCAACAAAAAAAACTCTAAATGGACAACTGTAATGTCCTCCAGTTAGGTTACAAGAGATGGTAGAGCAGAGAAATAGCACATTTTTCAACAAGCTATAAGATGGGTGATAGAGGGTGCTGGACGTCATTCAGAGGACCTGTTAGGACTTCATGCCTGGCTCATTCTCATGGGACAAAATACTAGCAGTGCCTATTAGGATGAGGTCTGTGAGGTATGGTGTGTGTGCAGTGCCTTCCTTTGAGGGGAGGGGGCAGTTCTCAGTCATACATGGGAAACTTTAAAAGAGTCAGACACCTTTACTGTTCTGAAGCTGTCAGACAGGAGTTAAGAAAAACTTCCCCCACCTCCTCCATTACCCAGGGATCACCCGCACCCCAGAAAGGTATTAATTGTATAGTGGAGTGACAGGTTTTAAAGCCTGTTCTCTCCCCACAGGGAGAGAAAGATGCAGGATGCACAGAGGACTATCCGGAAGAATAGGAGGGAAAGGTTAGGCGGGACTCATTTGTATGTGCTTCCTATGCTCAGGAGCTCCACCCCACCCCACCAGGAGTGGGTGGGAAGAGCTCCACCTCCCTGCCACCCCAAATACCTGTCCTAGTGAAGCTCCCTTGGAGACAGAGGCAAGGTAATCACTGCACTTATACGTTACCACAGACCAGCATTTGGCTCATTGTGGATACGAGTTCTCCACCCACACTTACATTCCAAAAATGTATCTGGCCATCCTTTAGTTCTTCGATATTGTTCCATTGGAACACATGACTAGTCCTTTTTTCTCCCCTTACTGCATCCCCATTTGTATGTTTACCACCAATCAGGCTTGACAGTGTCTCAGTAACATTGCTCCACTTAATCACAGTTTTGTCTGTGTAAGTAAAAGCAGACGCTAGGTCCTCAGCTAGTACAAATGGCATAGCTCCATTGACCATGAACTTTTAAAGACTGCCTCTATTTACCATGTATCAGCAAATCAGCTAACAGGATCTGTTTGCAACCAAAAAAGTTTTCATACTCCAAAGCCAACACAGATTTTTCACTTCTATAGCTGAATTAAACCAATTATTTCCAAGTTATTATATAGTGCATATTGGCTGGTCAAGGTATAGTAGCAACAACGTTCTTACAATACCATCAATAACTAAACTTTTGAATGTAGCTTTTGTCAATTTCAAGGGTAGTCTTAAGAGGGTGGTGAAGTGATTCCGCTGTTAGACAAATGAGCTAAGGGTATAAATAAAATCTTCAAGAATGGAATCTCAACCTATCATCTTAAACATTGAAGGGCAAAATAATTTGCTTTACAAATTAATCAGTGGAAATGCTTTCACTAGAGTCCACTGTATCAAGCCCTAAAGATATTCATTCCTCATAGAGAGCAAAATATAAAGCATCAGAAAATGAATATGGTTTCTGCCTGGTTACTTTATTATATCCATTATGAAAGCAAGGGATAAATGTTTAAAAATGGTCTGTGCCAGAAAATACACAGTGTGTGGCCATTTGTGCATGTAGAACTGCAACGGACTATGCAAGTTGTAGTTATATATTAATATGAGCAAAGGCATTAGCAGCGGAATACCAATTTGCTCATATAACTGCTTCATTTCTCAGATGCAAGTGTGCACAAGTTTATGCTCATGTTTTGTGCATGCATAGATCCCTGTCTTTTGAAAGTCTGGCCCTGAGCTTCATTGGTTGGAAGATCCTCTGGTAAGATAACAGCAACTTTCTTGATGTTCTGATAAGAAATATCGGCGGGGGGGAGGGGGGAGAAGGGGCTTGTGCTTCAAGTGCATTACACATGCCCTAAAATGGAAGTTTGACACAATGAAATGTACACAAGTGTCTAAGTTCATTTCTTCCCTGGGATGTAAATAGCACTTTGATTCTTTCTGAGAGCTTAGATATATATGCCTTGTGGCCGTGACCCTGCAACCTGATGCAGGCAGGTGAACGCACTTGCACCCACATGGACTCCCACTGAAGTCAGTGGGGTCTGCACCGATACAGGGACTGCCCATTGCAGGCTGCAGGATCAGGACCCATATGAATGGAAATATTCAAACAAAACAAAAACCATGAAATGTCAAATACAAGCTAAAAAAGTCAGACTGTCAATAAACAAAAAGAACAGGAGTACTTGGGGCACCTTAGAGACTAACAAATTTATCGAAAGCTTATGCTCAAATAAATTTGTTAATCTCTAAGGTGCCCCAAGTACTCCTGTTCTTTTTGCGAATACAGACTAACACGGCTGCTCCTCTGAAACCTGTCAATAAACAGTTTTTCAATTTGGTAAAAGCTTGAATTAATTCAAACAACAGCCCCGGCTCAAAGTACTTGTGCTTTATTGAATGGGGAAGGATTTAAGTAAGCGCTTAGGGCCAGATATTTAGAGGTATTTAGGTGCCTAACTCCCACTGGTTTCAATATGGCCACGATTTCACCCCAGACATCTATTTGGTTTTGTGCACAACCAATACGTGTCTATTAAGTTTGAAGTCTGAGAATTTATTATCCTGTAAACCACGTGTTGATAAGCTATCCTTCGCCCTTCCCTGTTCTTAGTTGAAAGACTAACTTTCTTTTACTACACAGTAAAAACAAACCTACCATATCAGGTTCATTTTCTTTTATATGGCGCCATCAGAGTGTTTGTTCTTCTTTATCACTGGGATCAATATTTATCCATGTGGGTGGAAACCATTCTCTCTGTGCGCCAAACTGGTATTGTGTTAAACTTTAACGTCACCATCAGGGTAGTAAATAGTAGCTAAGTCATGCATCACCAGTGATGTTTTGTTTAATTACATAATTTACTGAGTTAGACACAACTGTAATTTTTATTTAGAAGGGAACCCAACGACACTCAGTTTTAGTTGCGGTAAAAGTCTCACTTTTAAGGATTTCAATCATTATTTTAATGATTTTAGACTGCTCCTGCCTGAGTCACATCGCATTCTTTCTGTAACCTACCATCCTTTACCCCCTTGTTTGTCTCATCCACCTGTTATGTCTTGTTATGTAGACGTTGAGCTCTTTGGGACTGTCATTTTCTATATGTTTGTATGGTGCTCTGAACAACAAGACTCCAACCTTGTTGAGGCTTTGCCACAGTATAAAGTGTTAAAACAATGATGACGCAGCTGCGGCTTCAGAAATACTGGGCTGGATTGTGACTTTAGATTGGCTGTACACCAGAGTGACTCCATTAACTTCATAGTGTCAGTCCTGGTATGCAGTGGTATGAGAATGATGAGACTATGGCCTGTTGCCTCTATATTTGCCAAGTTTCCCTTTATTCAACTGTGTGAGCTCCTGGGGCCAGGGACTTTTTTGTTCTGTGTTCATACAGCACCTAGCACAATGGGGTCTTGGCCCATGTCTAGGGCTCCTAGCCATTACAGGAATACAAATAACAAACAACATTTTCCTGATCTTCTATAGAGAAGAGATACTATGTTATCATTTTCATTAAAACATATTTCCAGGTACACTATCTGTTGCAAAGAACATCCATTTTGAAACATTAAGCCAGCATCAAAGGGTTAATTACAATGTTTTTGTTAGGGTTCTTTGTTTCTGAATTGTATTATTTATCTACCTTTAAAATTTTAACAAAAATTCTAGTAATAATTAGCTACTGATGGGTAAATCTGAAAAGGCTCAGAGTTCAAATGTAGTTCAGATAAACACCCAACATTTCAGATGCTTATTGGGCCCTTACCCAAACTGTCCACACGTCCTGAGTCTGTAAAACAAGGCTAGAAACCACAGAAGCTTCCATACGGGAGTTCCAACACTCCTGGTCACGCCACAAATACCACAAGTGACTTTTCTTGATGTTTCTGCACTTCTGTTTCTGGCCCTGTGTGGAACCAAGAAACACAGAGGTGCGTGAGAAAAGGAAAGAAGGGGTGGGAGTGGGGACAAAGTTATCTCCCTCAGGAGACAGCTTTCTTGGGGGTCAGCTAAAGACTGTGGAATTAACTCCATGCCCAAGAGCTATGGACCATCACAGACCTCACCGCCTTCTGCTCTTAGGGAAAATGCATTTCTTTGACCTTGCCTTCTGTAAAAAACACAGAGCAACATATATAGTTTAAAAATAAATTCCAAAACAAAAACGCTACACTGCACAACAATGCTCCTATTGGGGAGGAGATGAGAATATATGCGGGACAGATAATAGTCACTCAGGGTATGTCTAGAGTGCAATAAAAAACCTGCAGCACCAAGTCTCTGAGCCTGGGGCAACTGACTTGGGTTCATAGGGCTCGGGCTGCATGGCTAAAAGTAGCCATGTAGTCATTAGGGCATGGGCTGGAGCATGGGATCTGAGACCAACCCTGTGCACAGCACCCCAAAGCCTGGGCTCCAGCCCGAGCCTGGACATCTACCCTACAATTTTATAGCCCCACAGCGTGTCAGCTGACCCAGGCCAGCTGCAGGTGTTTTATTGCAATGTAGATATACCCTCACTGAATGCACTACTGGAAGGTGCTCAGATATTATGGTGATAAGCATGGTAAAAGAACGTCTATAGAAAAGAATCAAATCTGAACTGCTGACCTCAAAAAGAGTCCAGTTCAAGCTTGCTTTACTATTTGGGCTCATATAGTCTGGGAACTCCATGCGTCCAAAGCCAACTAACCTCCTGAGCATTATCAAGTTTTATAACCCAGTGCAACAGTACCTTTTCCATGGCATCACACTCTTGCATGACAATGGCCTTAACCGTTTATCTTTCCACACGACGTTGGCTCACTATGGATCAGTAGCATTCGGGGATGGCCAATTGCTACATGCTTGTCCAGGAGTAGGTGGCACTACACGTTGGTATGCTGCCGCTGTAGCTCCAGGGCCCGTGCAACAAATATCTCCAGAAAGGTTTCCTTCCGCATCCTGAAATTCTCTCACTGCTGCTGGTCACCCCAGATCTGCAGAATAACCCTTTCCCACCAATCTGCACTGGTTTTCCGAGCCCAGAAACAGCACTGCACCCTGAGAAGCTGTTCCTGGAAGCGGTCCTCTACTATCAGTTGCTCAGGATGTTCCTCAACCTGTCCTGGTTCCACCGCTGCTGAAGACCCTCCTGCTGCTGCCACATCATCAGCTCTGTGGTGCAGCAGGTGACGTCCCCAGCAGACTCCATCCGGCTTTGAATGCTGAAACACAGCCCAAGCAGCCTCTGCTTATTCGAGGTTGCCAGCATAGTGGCACAGAGCATTGTCGGGTCCCCAGTGACTGACAGCAATTCAAACGGTCATTGGCCTGCCCATTAAGAAAGTACAGGGGCAGAGACAGAAGAATCATGGGAATTTTAAAAAAATAAACTAGCCTGGCTTCTGCTATGCATCCCATAATGCACAGCATGAAAATCCCAGAATGCCATTGCTCATCTGCAAACCAAAGGAGCAAGGATACCTTCTGAGAACACCACACCTTCAGTTCGCAGCAAACCACTGCCAGGTATACACAATGATATGCGTTGATTGTTGGATGATCCATCTCATGTGCATGCTATTACTGCAGCTTGCATACTGTGTATTACCTAACAGCAAAAAGTTAGGGATTAAACCTCCCATGTAGACAAGCCCCTAGAGTTGCAGGGCTGACCTTTGGGTTGGGGACTCTTCCATTTCAATTTTGCAGAAGTGAGGAAGAGCAAACAAAACAAGTGCTGATTTCCTGAGGACCATATAGACACGAACATCCAGATTAGGTTTGTGTTGCCAACTCTTGGGACTCTATCATATCTTACAATAGTAAAGCTCCAGCTACTAGAATCAAGACACTGCATGAGAATCTTTGCTTTCACTTTTTAAGTATGTTTCTAGCTCTCACATCCAGAGTATCTCCTCATGTTCAGGAACAGTGTTGCAGGAATTTTTTTTTCCCCCTTCAGTTTAGTGCCCTCTTTAACTGTTCCAATTCCACAATAATCTGTCATTTTCCAGCAAGGTCACTACTCAGTCCATTCCCCTTCTGCTGTAAACAAAAAAAAAAAAGTGCAAAACTGGGGAACTCATGGCCTTCAAGTCTGTCTCCTGACATCTATCTGTATCTTGGTTGTAGCATTTTTACTCTTAACACCCATGCACTCCCCACTTGGTCTGAGGAAAAGCAAGGGGAAACCAGGCCCACCCTCTTCTCTGGGTTCCAGTACAAATATCCTGTTTTAGGTGGATAAGGATTGTTCCTCCCATCCCTTTTTCCACTTCCCTGAACTGCTCCTACCTTTACCCCATTTGTTAGGCTCTTCACCAGGTCTCTGCTATCCCAGCCTTTATCTGTGGTTCCTCACAGCTTCTCCATAGCCAGCTATGATGATGCTTTCCTAAAGACTATTCCCAGCCCTTCTCTGTGGCAGCTGGACTATATTGCAAGCATTCCCTCTGCCTGTCACCTTTAGAGCAATCAATATCTCCCTCCTCCAAACAGGCACTCCCCTTAGCCCTCTCTCTGAGGTTGGAGTTGGTGTCTCAGGTCTTTTGCCTTGGAAAAGTCAGCTGCAGGGCTTTTGCCACCTTCCTTCAGCTGAACCCCCTCTCTAATTAACCTTCCACTCTGGAGGGCTCAGCTGGCCAGCGTTCTCCCGTCAGTGTCTGCACTTGCTGTGAGGGAGAAGGCAACATTTATGCTGGCTATTTTCTCCCAGTTCATCCCCTGATTAGTTGGGGAAGAGAGGATTCTTGCCCTGCCCACTCTCCCAGGCTCCTGGTCCCAGTCCTTTAAAAGAAACACTGCCTATCTTTCTTTTAACCACTAATTACTCCTGGAACCACTTCGTCTCTATCCTTATGCCTCCTTAGGTCCTTTCTTGGGCCTTTCAAAATCCTTAAAGGGCCACGCCAGGCAGCAGAATGAGTTGGACACTAAGCATTGCTGCCCTTCAGGGCAGCCCACCCCATCACATATGCCTTCGTGGTTACTTTGCCTTCTCAAGCGTCTCTCTGCAAGGGCGCCCTAAAGGCTCAGAAGCCAAATAAAAATAAAACAAAATGCACTAAAAAAACCCACACACAACTCATGATTTAAATTAATCTCATGTTTTTGAGGTCTGACTTGTGATTTTTGAATGTTTAAATTTGGCAATACAGATTAACCATGTTGTTTTCTTTACCTATCTATCCATCCATTATAATGGTGAATTGATTTGTTTTCCTCTTTTCCAGATCACATGGCTATTTTTGTTCATATGAATTATTACAACACTTCAAAGCGTTTTGAGATCCTAGAATGAAGGATCAAAGTGCAGAGTATTATTTTGTGGCCAGGCTGTGCCTCATTTTTCAATCAGAATTCTCCACTAAAAAACAAAGACTTTTTTTAAGGACTATGGTTAGTATGACATGACCCCTTTTATTACTTTTAAAATATTGAGCGAAAGTGTAAAAATTCACACAGATGCTTGTCCATTTTTAATAAAGAACAGTAAACACCAAAGCAGTCCACCACAGTAGCATTTCATTTTAGAAAGGGAAACTACAAAAAATGAGAAAGTTAGTTAAACAGAAATTAAAAGGTACAGTGTCAAAAGTGAAATCCCTGCAAGCTGCATGGAAACTTTTAAAAGATGCCATAATAAAGGCTCAGTTTAAATGTATGCCCCCAAATTTAAAAACATGGCAAGAGGACCAAAAAAGTGCCACTGTGGCTAAACAACAAAGTAAAAGAAGCAGCTAGAGGCAAAAAGGCATCCTTTAAAAAGTGGAAGTTAAATCCTATTGAGGAAAATAGAAAGGAGCATAAACTCAGGCAAGTGAAGCGTAAAAATATAATTAGGAAGGCCAAAAAGAATTTGAAGAACAGCTAGCCAAAGACTCAAAAAATAGCAGGAAGCTTGCTAAACAACCAGTAGGGCCACTGGATGATTGAAATGCTAAAGGAGCACTCCAGGAAGACAAGGCCATTGCAGAGAAAATTAATGAATTCTTTGCATCAGTCTTCACAGCTGAGGATGTGAGAGAGATTCCCAAACCTGAATCATTCTTTTTAGGTGACAAATCTGAGGAACTGTCCCAGATTGAGGTATCATTAGAGGAGGTTTTGGAACAAATTAAACAGTAATAAGTCACCAGGACCAGATAGGTTTCAGAGTAACAGCCATGTTAGTCTGTATTCGCAAAAAGAAAAGGAGTACTTGTGGCACGTTAGAGACTAACCAATTTATTTGAGCATAAGCTTTCGTGAGACACTTGATGATACTGTGTAGGTGTTTTTAATAGGTTTGATACTGACAGTATGCATCCGATGAAGTGAGCTGTAGCTCACGAAAGCTTATGCTCAAATAAATTGGTTAGTCTCTAAGGTGCCACAAGTCCTCCTTTTCTTTTTTCAGGACCAGATAGTATTCACCCAAGAGATCTGAAGAAACTCAAACATGAAATTGCAGAACTACTAACTGTGGTATGTAACCTATCGTTTAAATCAGCTTCTGTACCAGATGACTGGAGGCTAGCTAATGTGATGCCAATTTTTTAAAAAGGCTCCAGAGGTGATCCAGGCAATGGCAGGCTGGTAAACCTAACTTCAGTACCAGGGAAATTGGTTGAAACCATAGTAAAGAACAGAATTATCAGACACGTAGATGAACACGATTTGTTGGGGAAGAGTCAACACAGCTTTTGTAAAGAGAAATCATGCCCCACCAATCTACTAGAACTCTTTGAGGGTGTCAACAAGCATGTGGACAAGGGAAATGCAGTGGATATAGTGTACTTAGATTTTCAGAAAGCCTTTGACAAGGTCCCTCACCAAAGGCTCTGAAGCAAAGTAAGCTGCCATGGGATAAGAGGGAAAGTCCTCTCATGGATTGATAACTGGTTAAAAGATAGGAAACAAAAGAGGAATAAATGATCAGTTTTCAGAATGGAGAGAGGTAAATAGTTGTATCCCCCAGGTGTCTATACTGGGACCAGTGCTGTTCAACATATTCATAAATGATCTGGGAAAAGGGGTAAATGGTGAGGTTGCAAAATTTGCAGATGATACAGAACTACTCAGGATAGTTAAGTCCAAAGCAGACTGCGAAGAGTTACAATGGGACCTCACAAAATTTGGGTGACTGGGCAACAAAATGGCAGATGAAATTCAGTGTTGATAAATGCAAAGTAATGCACATTGGAAAACATAATCCCAAGTACACGTATAAAATGATGGGGTTTAAATTAGCTGTTACCACTCAAGAAGGAGATCTTGGAGTCTTTGCGGATAGTTCTCTGAAATCATCCACTCAATGTGCAGCAGCAGTCAAAAAAGCAAACAGAATGTTGGGAATCATTAGGAAAGGGATAGATAATAAGACAGAAAATATCATATTGCTTCTATATAAATCCATGGTACTCACATCTTAAATACTGCGTGCAGATCTGGTCGTCCCATCTCAAAAAAGATACGTTGGAATTGGAAAAGGTACAGGAAAGGGCAACAAAAATAATTAGGGGTATGGAACAGCTTCCATGTGGGAAGAGATTAATAAGACTGGGACTTTTCAGTTTGGAAAAGAGACGACTAAGTGGGGATATGCTAGAGATCTATAAAATAATGACTTGTGTGGAGAAAGTAAATAAGGAAGTCTTATTTACTCCTTCTCATACCACAAGAACTAGGGAGTCACCAAATGAAATTAACAGGCAGCAGGTTTAAAACAAACCAAAGGAAGTATTTCTTCATACAACGCACAGTCAGCCTGTGGAACTCTTTGCCAGAGGATGTTGTGAAGGCCAAGACTATAACAGGGTTCAAAAAACAACTACATAAGTTCATGGAGAACAGGTCCATCAATAGCTATTAGCCAGGATGGGCAGGGATGCCAAATCATCATCTGAATTGTCCCTAGCCTCTGTTTACCAGAAGCTGGGAATGGGCAACAGGGGATAGATCACTTGATGATGACCTGTTCTGTTCATTCCTTCTGAAGCACCTGGCATTGGCCACTCTCAGAAAACAGGATACTGGACTAGATGGACCCTTGGTCTGACCCAGTATGGCCATTCTTATGTTCTTAAGTTAAATTAGTACAGGACAAATCGCAGTATGATTTCAGATTTGCACATGCAACTCCCATTGAAGTTTTGATTCACATGTATTCAAGGGCACTATGATTTTACTCTGAGACCTACAATTTTTCATCCACTGCAATCCCAATGAAGCAACAAGGCTGCTGCAGTGTACACCAACGCAGAGTTTGGCCCCGAGTGTTTATCAAATCATATTCTTGATATGCACAGTTTCTTTTTGAGCATTACAACTGTATAATTAAATTACATGTAGCACAATATAAACCAGGAGGGTAGGGCTAGAAAGATTAATCCCATTAAGAAATACTTAGGTAGTGAAGAGGAAATACAATTAGGCAAAACATATTAAACACACCTACACAGAGAGCTAAACATCTCCCTAATGCATTAAAATGCCTGCATGCATCTGAAATGGACAGACTTCACTTCCTTTATCCCATCAAATTAGAAAACTACACTAAATAAATTCCCCCAGAGAAATATTACATCTCAAAACATATTGAAAGAAATATATTCTGAAGCTGAAAGGAAATCAGTAAATTATTTATTGTGATTTTATAATAGCCTTGGTGTATTATTTTAGATACTAAGACACAATAAAAGATTATTGATTACTGTCTGTACTGGAAGATGTGGAAAATAAAAAAACTCTGCATAATAATTCCACACTTCCGTTTATTATGGAAAATTAAAAAGGCGTTGAGTATAAATGGAAATAAGACACTTAGCCCAAACTAAAATAACCCTATAGGTGTGCAAGCGAGCGAGAGAGAATTACAGCACACTGATTAGTAATCAGTTCCTGGATCTCAACACCCCAAGAAGAGATCTGAAATGGACTGCATTACAGAACGTGACTGAAGGCAAGTCTGACAGCATTCCAGATGAAAGCAACAGCAGTTGGGATGCGAAGTTAACTTTTCTTACAGCCAGTAAGGGCTGGTGTAGAGAGCAGTACTGCTGAGAGAGAAAAAAAGCAATAATATTAGAAAAGGTCAATATATTAAAATGTATGGAACCTGTGTATGCACAACACTACTGCACTTTTACTCAGGACAGTGAAATGTGTTTGGGGTCTTATCATGACCCAGCAGTCTACATGTGGCAGGCATCCTCTAGGTGTGGGTCACACTCCTTCCAGGCAGAGGAGAGGGGTGGTCAGCTGCCTGTGTGCCAGAGTCTCTGCCTTGCCCCATATCAAACACTCTGTGGAGCTGTAAATGGTGGGGAGTGGTTGAGGTTAGGTGAGCAGAATGAGCATCATTTCACCAATACCCCTGTGAATATTCCTCAAGGTTCCTTTCCAAGAATCTTAAAGATAGGGATCCCCTTTTCAAGGGCTACCCAGTGATGATGACAGCTGGAGAAGCGCTGACTGCCTGGTTCTGTTGGAGCTAAACTGCAAATGAAGGGGACAAGCTTGCAGGGAATGGCAGAGCTAGGTACAGGGACATGGGGGTTTCATGTAAATGGCCCCACCACAGGCTCCACATGGCTGGATCCACAGGATGGGAGCAAACTTTGTTCTCTTCTACAATAGAACAATTCAAAAGTAATATGTGAGAAAAACTTCACAGAAATGTCCTTCCTTTTAGCTCTTCTTAGGTTTTCATGCAAGATAGAGCACTCAGTCCACTTGTTAATTCAAGCTTATGATAATCAATATTTAAGGATTCTAGAAACTGTCACAGTAGGTGAATCAAATATTTTCAAAGACGATCATTTTAGATATAAATATAAAGTGTTTTTATAAGGTATATTTTGTTCCTTAGGAAAATAATAAAGAAAACATGTCCTTGACATTAAGATATCTAGCTTCCAAATAACTTTATAGAAAATACCATGAAGTTAAAGAGACAGCATTCAGAGCCTAAGCTTATGCTCAAATAAATTGGTTAGTCTCTAAGGTGCCACAAGTACTCCTTTTCTTTTTGCGAATACAGACTAACACGGCTGTTACTCTGAATCCTCTTAGATTAAAATTCCAGCAATGGTGATCACATTGCTAGAATGCTGTAAAGTAATGGTTCTCAAACTTTTGTACTGGTGACCCCTTTCACACAGCAAGCCTCTGAGTGCGACCCCCCCCTTCTAAATTAAAAACACTTTTTTATATATTTAACACTATTATAAATGCTGGAGGCAAAGCGGGGTTTGGGGTAGAGGTTGACAGCTCGCAACCCCCCATGTAATAACCGCGCGACCCGTGGAGTGGTCCCAACCCCCAATTTGAGAGTCCCTGCAAGTGTAGCAATGTACTGCAGAACCTGCCTCAGAATTATACATGGAAAAAAACCCCTTCCTATTCAGTATACTACCATATCAATTTCTAACACAGAAATGGTCCCACACAGGTTTTTAAACTATTCAGTTGTGTTTCTCTCCCTGCCTCCTGGCAGGTTGCAGCAATCAGTTTTCTTCTCATGACTGGATGGCTTATGAATTCACTTACACAGTTCAGTTTAGTACTAAATTTGTGCATGTTTTTTGTCTTTCTGCCCAAAGGGGTGCATGACACCAGGCTTTGGTGGTCTCATTCAAGTTGCTAGGGGACACTGATTCCCTTCAGAAATCATTGTTGTTTCTTACAGTATGTGACTAACTGGACAAACTCTGGAAAAACTTCCTCAGACCTGATCCTGCATTGGTCTCTGGGTGTGAAATTCTGACCCTATTGACTTTAATGGTCCAGAAATTCACCCTGGGTGTTTGGGGAGTGTGAGGAATGCAACATCAGGCCTTTAAGGTGGGATTTTCAAAAGTATTCAGCATTGACTTGACTGCTCCCATGAAGTCAATGGAAGTTTTACTATGGACTTCACAGGAAGCAGCATTAGGATGACACTGAGTGCTTTCTAAAGTCCCACCTTTAATGGGTAACATTAGTAGCATCCTTCAGTGGAAAACATTTGCATTGGTAAGAACTGCTCCTGAGTAAGTGTTTGTTGGACTAGGCCCTAAATGAGCAAGACCACTTTTCAGTTTGTTTTGCTAGAAAGTTCTTCAAGATGGTCAGGCATCGGAAGAAAAAACCCTCAATAAAATACATGCTAGATCAGTCCAGGTGAAACCAGCAGAATGTGCTGTCCATCATTATTCATGTAAAGAGCTGGATACAACAAAGGTTAAAGATAGGGCGGGCACAGCTCCATCTCCTCTGATAAGAGAATTCCCCCTCCACTCTCTCTTAGGGGTTGGGGGAAGCTCATTTTCCTTAGAGCTCCATTTCTGCCTGGCTCTTCATTGGCTGGTGAAAGGAGTTTGCATCACGCCAGAGAGAGAGACTCTGCAGTGGAAGTAGCAGGAGGTGCTATCCCCGACTGGAGAGTTTAGGGGATTCCAAACCTTCCAACGAGTAGCTGGAGCACCTGATGGGAGAAAGAGAGTCATCCAAGTTGGGAGTCCAAGTGTTGCCAGTGCCTGTGAAATACAGTATGTCCTCCAGCCCCACCCACACATATCCCTAACCCACCCACTCTCTGCTACCTTCTCCCATCCATGGAGAGCTGAGCCCCCTAGTGTGGAAACATTTGCTCTGCCTGAAGTACATGCAGAGCAGAGAGCATGATGTCAATGAGAGGAAACAGCACAGATCTCATTGTGTGGATAGTTCCCAAACTAGAGGAGCAGCTATAATGCCTCCTACTGTATTTCCAATGAGCTGCCACATCCAACAGGAAACCCATGTACAGATGAGTGGCAAATACGCAGATTCTCAATATTACTGTTCAGTACAACACCAAGTTACCCAGGAGCTTTGGTGTAAGTGCCAACATAATATGAGGTTTTCATTTCAGGAGGTCATCTAGGACAGTGGCTCTCAACCTTTCCAGACTGTACCCATTTCAGAATTCTGATTTGTCTTGTGTACCTTTCACCTTGCTTAAAAACTACTTACTTACAAAATCAGACATAAAACTACAGAAGTGTCACAGCACACAATTACCAAAAAATTGCTTACTTTCTCATTTTTACCATATAATTATACAATACATCAATTGGAATATAAATATTATACTTACATTTCAGTGTATAGTATATACAGCAGTATAAACAAGCCATTGTCTGTATGAAATTTTAGTTTGTACTGACTTTGCTAGTGCTTTTTATGTAGCCTGTTGTAAAACTAGGCAAATAGCTAGATGCGTGGATGTACCCCCTGGAAGACCTCTCCATACCCCAGGGGTACGTGTACTCCTGATTGAGAACCACTGATTTAGGATACTTCCTTTTTTCCCTTTGTTCTTTTTCCATTGGCCCAGAAATGTGCAATGCCAACCCTGCTTCTCATTCATGGATGTGGCTTCCCCTGTAACCTCCAAAGCTGTTTCTCCACTATGAGAAGGGACTCAAGACACTTCCTCCCCTCAGGACAGAGTACTCTGCCGCCAGAGCATACCCATCCTGCCTAGTGCAGGACTGAACTCATTACAGAAAACTTGGTCTCCCACTAAGCTGACCTGGCATTTTCCATTTTTATTGTTCTCATAAGTATATGTTCTTTAAGGTAGCAGTGATTATTTACATGTTTATATATTTAAAGAATAATTTACTTTTTCCTAACAGAAATACCATAACACCTAAGAACAAAGGTAGCAGGATTATATAGTCAACGAGATCACAAGAGGGTACAAGATGGGTTATAAAGGCTTTAGGTAAAATTTTCACGAGTGCCTAATGGTTTAGGAACTTAAGTCCTGTTGAAAGTCAATGGAACATAGGTTCCTAAGTCACTTAGGTGCTTTAGAAAATGTTACCCCTAGAGCCTAATTCTGTTCTCACTGAAGTCTGTGAAATCAGTGGCTAAATGCCCAAGGGGAGCAGGGTTCAGTGGGAGAGAAATCAAGGAGGACGCACGTAAACAAATAGATTGGGTCATCTAGCCCTGTAAAAGTCTGTTTCTCTACAAAATTAAGAAACTGAGACCAGTGTTTTACTTCATATAATTGAATTCTCTTTTTTCCTGTAAGGATAAAGGAATATTAATCAATTTTGTTAGCAGTTTTACTGAAATGCTAATTATCATTAGGTAAGTGGAAACAGCCATTGTTTAAAAGGAAAGATGTTTTTGTTTGTAACTCATGGCATCTCTTCCTCTAGCTTTTGCTAAGATTGATTAGGTAATGGTGTGAATTGTTTAGGCAAGATCATACCAGACATATGTACATACAATCTTGAAAAGGACGCTCTGTTCTTTATTCCCAGGTACTCAAAATATCGTGATGCATACTTAAAGCCTGCTATAACCTGTTAATAGAGTGTGGAAACAACCCTGGGGGATAAGGCACACTTTATTACATAATTTACATTTTGGCCAAGAAAAAACATTGATCTTATTAAGCCGGTTTTAATAAAGTCAAGATTTATTTGATTTTATGATAGTATCTTCATTCCAGTTGCTGTTTTAGCATGCCAAATTCTGTATCACATTAGCCAATTACCATAAAACAAACGGTTGTTGGTGGACTTCTTATTTTCAATTTTAATTTTTTGGGACAGAGTGGGAGGTGGCTTATGTTGGCTATTTCTTTGAACTTCCTGCCCTCTCAACTCTGATTAGGAAGGGGAATTCCAATACAGCCATTAACAAGTGATTAGAATGAGAGTAGATCAGAAAGAAATGCTCAGGGCCTGTCTTTGCTACTGTAGCGAGCGGCATGGTTTCCCTCCCTGTACATTATGAACCTGAACCGTGACTGCCCTGTGGTGGGCAGAACTGGGACACCCATAGCCACCCCACTGGAAGGAGAGGGGCAGGACAGGAACCGGAAATATAAAAGGCAGGCCCTCCAGCTCAGTTGGAGCAGAGCTGCCAGAGGAGCAGGAAATCTCCCTCCCGCTGCTGAAGCCCAGACCAGACCGAGGCCACTACAGTGCCAGAGACTGGGAGGGACTGCCGGAGCTGCCAGACATTGGGGACACCAAGGAGCTGTTGGGGCTGCCACTAGCCATTTACCCTGGTGAGATTAACAACAACCCCGGAACCCAGGTACCCCCTGACTGGGAGTGTAGGAAGGAGCCCAGGGAAGCCAAAGAGGAGTCAGTTGTGTTACTGACTGACAGCCAACTAGTGTGTTGCGGCTGGATTTTACCGCTGACCCACTCTGCCACTGTTAGGGTCCTGGGCTGGGATGCAGTGGAGTCAGGTGGGCCTGCATTCCCCTACCCCTGCCACTCCACCCCTGGGAGTGGCAGGCTCCCCACCTTTAGGCCAGGAGGCCTGCATTGGTCTAGCACTTGCTTGAGCTAGGATGCCAGACGGTTTTGCTGGGTCTCCCGCCAGAGAGCTAATCCTCCCAAGACTGCTGTGTTGTTCTACCTGACAGCAGGCCAGAGCCCTTACCTGATTGCTGCCCTGCCCTAACTGAGGGCCCCAGGCAGGTAGACTCACTGCTCCTCTGCCTGAATGCAAGCCACAGCCATTAACTGATTATGGTCCTGCCCTGATTGAAGGCTCCAGGCTTATAGACTTACTGCTACCCTGCCCGACTGCGGGCCAGACCCATTAACAGTGTACTGCCCCGCTGTGGCTGAGGGCTGGGGCTACCAGACCCAATTGCTGCCTGGCCTGGACTGCAGGCTTGGGACTATTAACTGTCGGTTAATTCCCTCCTGAACGGTGTCACTCTAGGGGCACAGCAGTGAGGAAGCGTGGTCTCTCTCCCTGACGGGCAGGGAGAGAACTGTGACCGCCTTACAGCTACAAAGTTATAACTCAAATCCCATCCCCATAAAAAGAACCCTTAATTGCCTGTCCCAGTACTTACAAATACTACCAAAAAAAAATTTTTAAAGCCCTTAGCTTGAGCATCCTAGTGATTTTAACTCATGTTGGCTGGCCCATCAAGAGGTATGAGCTAAAATTCAAGTTACTACAACTCATCAGCTGCTAACATGACCACTCTCATGTGGACATAGGCTAGTTCCACTCAGGTGCCACTAGTCCTCCAGTGCCTTCCCACAATTCCCTCATGTGCCCAGAAAGGATAGACAAGTTCTCCCACAATTCATTGGGAAATAATTCAGAGTGGCTCAGCTTACTGCAGCATAAAGAACTCTGTGATATGCCCCCAAATGTTTTATCACCACATAGGGGTGAGTGCTGTGCCAGCATGGACACAGCTACACACGTGTTGTTTTGTAGTGTGGCCATTCTCAAGGTAGGCTACCTCAAGAGAAGTCATGCCCATGTAGATAGCTCGAGTTAACTCTGCAGTGAATACATACCCTTAGTGTAACAGCATGCTGAAAAACACAACCCTCAGGCCATCCCACTGGTCTTGGTAACAATACTAGAAGGTTGTATTTTTTTCTAGAGGGTTTTGTGGCATCTGATCATCAGCACCCAAATGTATTCTGCTCCCATTCTGAAGAGTAGTGAGTTTTATTATGTTTTCTTTAGCAACTGACTTTGGAGCAGGTGTTAGACTGGAAATGGTGAATGAATAGCACAGAAAACCTTGATAGTCCATTGAATATTTTCTGCATTACACCATGATTGAAACCTCATTATATTTATGCATCCTCTAAGTGACTTCATGCTTTTCAAACTATTTTACTGTGCTCAGTCGTACTGTTTATGATTTACTGAATTTATTTAGTTATTATGGAGTGAGGTTATGTCTTAAAATAGTGACAAAAAAACCTCCACACACATTTCCTATCTTATGCTAAATTACATATAGAATCAGGATTATAGTGTATTAAAAGGGGGAATCTACCACATGGCCCATCTGCTACCATGGTCATGTAAAGAATTTAAGGCTCAGTTTCCCCTTCCTGTCAAAAAATAAGATCATGAGGAAAGGGAGAAAAATTCTGAGGGGAACCTCATACAGTTTATCTCAGACTGTTTTGTGTTGTCACAAACTCAGACGGGTTGTCCCTCCTGGAATGAGAACAGGGCTAGCAGCGAGGAGGCCTTGTGCCTCAACACCAGTTCCAGAACCTCCTGCTTTCCTCTCTGACTCTGTGCCAAGGACTCCTATCTGTCAGTGGATCTGGAGTCAATGAAAATGTTCTCCCACCCCCTGAACTCCATCCTGCAGTGACCTTCTGTGGCTCTGCATACAGAGGACCCACAAACTGTTTGTGGAATACTAAGTTTGAAGCGCTGGCAGCTAGAAAAGCCATCTTTCACTTGTAAAATGAACTAACTGATATGGACATCATCACTAAGACAGAGCTGATGATGACAACAAAGAGAGGAAAGCCCATTATATTTTTACAGGCACTTTTCAGAGAAGGACAGCACTCTAAACTTTTCAAACATAGAGGGTGCAATTTTATTACCTATCGTGAAACAACACCACTTTTTGTTAAAAGCTGGGGTATACTTGTAAGACACATTCCATAGAGACCAGACAACCCAAATCCCCAGTGAAGCTAAATGTAAGTAAACCTAAGGTTACAGAAACATACCACACAGCAGAGGTCCCAAGATAAACAACAACAAAAAAACCACATAAAGATGAAACATTACCACAGAGAGAGAGATACAATAACACACTCTAGGGGTAGTGCTTATGTCACAGATCGCAAGAATATCATATAGGTACATCACATATGGAAAGCTGCTGAGAAAGATGGTAATTCCATCTTTACTTGAAGAAACTCTGAGCTACAGGAGAGTCAAACAAAAACAAACAGCAACAAAACTTAAAGGAGACAGAGCTGGACTGTCCATTATGAAAGCAATTATGTATCTAGCCCACATAAAGTTCAGTGTAAAGCCATGTTTGCTTGTACTACAGGATCTAATTCCGATCTCACTTACACCAGTTAAATAAGGGGTAACTCCACGGAAGTCAATGAAGTTACTCTGGTATAGAACTGTTGTAA
Source organism: Lepidochelys olivacea (assembly GCF_965140295.1). Taxonomy (NCBI): domain Eukaryota; kingdom Metazoa; phylum Chordata; order Testudines; family Cheloniidae; genus Lepidochelys; species Lepidochelys olivacea. Next base: position 162,724,695 of record NC_140411.1, on the reverse strand, counting down.
ATGAAATAAACTCTATGAACCTGAATCTGTTTAACTGTCATAAGGAGAACCTTTCAAATTTTGCAATGTCGAAGTGGACATTGCTCCTGTTAATCATCTTCAGAATGGTGCAGTAGTATACTACTGTTGTTACAACAACAGCTTTTTCAGCCTGCATCCCACTTCACGAGCCTTATCCTGTGACGCTGTACTGAGATCCACTAAGAAAGAAGACTGAAAATTTGTCAGTGTTTTTTCAGTGGAAAATGGCTTTTGTTTCATTGAATTGGCCATTTCCTGACAACATGTGAGGGGAAGGGGAATCCTTCATCTAAAAAAAATTAAAGTTTTGAAAACCAAAAAACTATACCACATTTAAATAGCCATGTAGCTCAAGCCCTATGAGTCCAAGTCAGCTGACACAGGCCAGCCACAGGTATTTAATTACAGTGTAGACATACTCTGAGGGACCCTCACTAGATACACTCTCCCAGTTTGACAGCAAGCCATTGATAACAACTCTGAATACAGTCTTTCAACCAGTGGTGAACCCACTTTATTAGTAATTTATTCTAGACCACATTTCCCTAGTTTGCTTATGAAAACATCATGCAGGACTGTGTCAAAAGCCTTACTAAAATCAAGATATATGAAGTTTACTGCTTCACCCCTATCCACTAGGCCAAAAACCCTGTCAAAGAAAGAAACTTGGTTGGCTAGACATGATTTGTCCTTCATAAATCCATGCTGGCTATTTCTTATAACCCTATTATCCTCAAGGGGCTTACAAACTGATTCTTTAAAATAAATTTGTTCCAGTAACTTGCCAGGTTTCAAAGTTAGGCTGACTGGTCTGTAAGTCCCTGGCTCCTCTTTTTTCCCTTTTTAAAGACTATGTTTGCCATTATTTAGACTTCTGGGACCTCAATGAGTTCTCAAAGATCATCGCTAACGGTTTCCAGATTGCTTCAGCTAGTTCCTTAAGTACCTTAGGGTGTATTTTATCAGGTCCTGCCACTTTGAATACATTCAGCTTAACTACATATTTGTTAAGCTGTTTTTCTCTGTTTTGGCTTTGTGTTCTTTCCCCATTTTTGTTAATATTAATTGTAGCAAGTATTTGATCATATTTGACCTTTCTAGTGAAGACTGAAGCATTAAACACCTCAGCCTTCTTGATGTCATCAGTTATTAGCTCTCCTTCCACACTAAGTAAAGGACCTACACTTTCCTTTGTCTTTCTCTTGCTCCTGATGTATTTCAAGAATTTCTCCTTATTGCCTTTTATATCCCTAGCTAGATGTAACCCATTTTGTGCTGTGGCCTTTCTGATTTTGTCCCTGCATGTTTGTGCAGTTCTTTTGTACTCCCCTTTAGCAATTCATCCATGTTTCCATTTTTTGTAGAATTCCTTTTTCATTTTCAGATCATTAAAGAGCTCCTAATGGAGCCCTATCACTCACTTACTATACTTCCCATCTTTCCTTTGCATTGGAATAGCTTGCAGTTGTGTCTTTTATATTGTCTCCTTGAGAAACTGCCAGCTCTCCTGAACTCCTTTATCCCTTAGAACCTACTAGTTCTCTGAGTTTGTTAAAGTCCATTGTCCTTATTCTGCTCCTCTCTCCTTTCTTGCCTTAGAATCATGAAATCTATCATTTTGTGATCACTTTCACCCAAATTGCCTTCTGCCTTTAGATTTGCCACCATTACTACCAGGTCTTGTGTTCTGGATATTTCTGCTATTTATTTTAGAAATGCCTCATCCACTTCCTCTTCCTCATTTGGTCTATAGTAGACCCCTACTCTAATGTCACCCCTAGTTTTCTCCTTTTCTGTCTTTATCCACAGACTTTCAACTGGTCTGCCGCTCACCTCCTTCTGGATCTCAGAACAAGTGTATATATTCTTGATGTATAGTGCAATGCCTCTTCCCTTTTTCTGTGCCTGTGCTTTCTGAATAAATTATATCTCTCTGTACCAATATTCCACTCCTGAGCTACATCCCACCAAGTCTCTGTGATGCCAATTAAGTCACAATGTATCTTATGTACTAATACTTGCAGTTCTTCCTGGTTATTCCCCCTACTTTTTGTATTGGTTGAGCAGATTCCTCCACTGATTCCCCTCTTGTTTCTCCTATGACCCTATTGTAGTTTTCTGTGTTCCCCCCACTCCACAACATCTAGCCCCGTTAAGATGAACTTTTATATGCTTACCTGTGGGCTTTTGTCATCTGCTCCTCTTGAACCTAGTTTAAAGCCGTCCTCACTATGTCGGTGAGTTGGTGCACAGTGCTTCTCCCCTTAGTCAGGTGGACCCCATCAGTTCCCAGAAATTCTCCTTCCCAGAACAGCACCCCATGATTGAGGAAGCTCTATCCATTATGGTCCATGTACAGTTTTTATACAGGAAAGCTACAGACAGACTAAGTCTGGAGACACCATATATTTCTACTGGTTTATACAAAGGAAACTACAGAGAAATGGAGTGGCTGCCCCCAGCATTGCCTTTGTGGTATATTATTATACTTTAGGCTTCAACTTACCATCAATGAAACAAAAATCAATGGGAATTTTTCAGTTGACTTTAATGGGAGTGGTATCTGGCTGTTTACTGCGGACTTACAAAACAAACAAACAAACCAAACCAAACAAAAAAACACACACAAAGAAAGTCACTCTTGCTCTTTTCCTTGTTCCCCTTCCCATACCAATGTATAAACAGAGGCAGCTTTCATACTTGTTTCTCAACCTGAAATAAGCTGTAGGAGGTTAAGCAAGTGAGCCTAGAAAGGCTTTATGGCCAGCTTTCAAACGTCTGGCAAACAGCTCATTTCAGTGCTAACAGCAGCCAAATGGTTCTGTGCACTCTGATCTGATATTTGCAGTATTCTACTCTGCCAGATGACAGTTTAGGCCTTGGATGGTTTCACTCTGTTTGCTAGATTTAGTTTCAAGTTTATATGTAAACAGCTACTACATGAGATGCCAACAAACTTTGACTCAATCTTTCATCATAAAATAATTCTGTGCTCCCACACAAATCCTACAAATGCTTCTGACTCATTAAACAAAGTATCATTAAAGACCTGGCTTTTATGTGGGGTGCTTAGGATCAAGCTATGGCCAGCAGAGTAGCCTTTCGGGGCGGTGGTGGTGGTGGGGGGTTTGGTATTCAAATAATAAAGCAAGGACCTTAGACAACATGTTGGTAGATTAATGTCATGCTGAGTGATGCTATTCACAGTGGACGTAATAGTTTAGCACCCTTACAGTTGTGGATGGTGCCTCAGTTGTGGTTTTTGTGGGGAGGACATATGCCAGTTTTCATTCTTCCCATTTGAATCCCTCAGATGAATTCCTCTACTAAGTGAACAGACAGAGCCAGGAAGTTGTGCTTGTAAACATGGCTGGTACAAAGTATAATTATGACTAAGGTGTAACTGATCTAAAAATGAAACTTTGGCTTAAAATGATAGGAGATTTTATAGATGGCATAACTCGCAAATAGATCATTCTGAAAGCTGAAATCAGTTTACTGCTGATATTTTTCAAAATTCTTGTTCAGGGTTGTATAATTAGAAAGGAAGGACGACCTTGCTGCACTAGACTAGAACTCTGAGATCTGGATTAATTTCCCAGCTCTGCCACAGACTCAGACAAGTTGCTTAGTTTCTCTGTCTCAGCTTCCCATATTAAGAAACAAAACCAGTACAATATTTTCTCCCCCACTCTTTGAATCTCATGTCTACTTGGATTGTAAGCTCTTCTGGACATACAGGAACTTTCTCTTACCAGCTGTTTGTATAGTACCGAGCACAATGATCTCAGTTTGGGCCTGTAGGTGATACTGTACTACAAATAAGTAATCTTCTGGCCCACGTACAGGCCCCAAAAGAATCTGAACACAGTGGAACCTATGCAAGTCTGTTGTATGAGGACCCACAGCTATGCAAGTCCACCAGCCAAGCTGTCAGTTACTGTAGCTCTAATGCTGCAGAAGCAACTCTGGAGCGTTCTCCAATGCATTTATGTGACTTAGCAGCACAGCACGCGTCAGTGTAGACCAGTGTAGAACTGAAAGTTTGTGTCAAAAACTTGTGACCAGTTCTGCTATCAACCCAAGAAATCCAACACCCCTTGAATTTCCTTTACAAAGTATGTAGATAGCAGAATCATCATCTACCATTGAAATGCAGCAAGCTCTGGGTTGAAAGTAAAGTTGACCGAAATTTAAACCCTTTAGGTTATAAAATAAAAAAGAATAGCATATCAAATTGAAACTGTGGAGGAGACTTACGCAGAATGTAATTATCCGAACTGGAATTTGGCAAGAACACCACAGATTAACAGCCCAACTCTGTCAATAAATAAATGTCGTACTATAATTATTAATTATGGGTGTGGAGGATTTCAGGTTTATGTCCATTATGTCCTGAAATGCTCCATTGATACTGACTTAGAACAGTGGTTCAGTAATGATTCAGAGAGAGTGCCACTTACTGAATCACCAGAAAGACTTCCTGCAGCACCCGACATTCTCCATGATGGAATGTCATCCAATCCGGTTCAACTTGTGAGATCTCATCAGGTCACAGCCTGAAGTGATTTGTCTAGAACAGGGATCGGCAACCTTTGGCACGTGGCCCGTCAGGGAAATCCGCTGGCAGGCCGGGACGGGTTGGTTACCTGCAGTGTCCGCAGGTTCAGCCGATCGCAGCTCCCACTGGCCCACGCCGCTTCCCGCAGCCTCCATTGGCCTGGAATGGCAAACCGCAGCCAGTGGGAGCTGCAATCAGCTGAACCTGCGGACGCTGCAGGTTAACAAACTGTCCCCGCCTGTCAATGAATTTCCCTGATGGGCCATGTGCCAAAGGTTGCCTATCCCTGGTCTAGAACCTAGAGAATGGGGCTTCATGCAAATGGCAACATCCATTACTTATACTAATGACTGAGAAATATGCATTTTGCCACACACACATACATACACACAAAAACTGACAGTACTAATATTTTGTTTTTTAAATAATCTTAAACTGAAAAGTATCAGATACAGTTTATACTGAGTCATACATCTATACCAGTCTTTTGGCCCTCTGCTATGTCTTTCCCCAAAATACGACTATGACACTTTGCATCTGAAGAAGTGGGTATTCACCCACGAAAACTTATGCTCCAATACTTCTGTTAGTCTATAAGGTGCCACAGGACTCTTTGCTGCTATGACACTTTGGTCACAAAACAACAACTGCAATGTTGTCCCTCTTAACACATTATATATAAAGTGTTTTTATTTAAAGATACTCTGTGACAATAAAAACAAGTAGAATATTAAAAAGAGTAGGGTGCACAAGATCAGCCATGGATAATATAACATACAGTATATATATATCCCAATAATATAAGATACAGTATGAATATATCCTAAGGAAGAACAGTTGTACAATGAATATTTACAAAGATAAAAATGTAAAGTGTTCACACCTAAGTTTATTAACAGAGAAATTCTTATGGAACTTAGTTTATTTTTAAGCCTGTATTCTTTTCTCATAATTGATGAAAGGAAGCCATGGAGTCCAAATGTCACAAATGAGTCTTGAAACAGGTCATTTTGTCCATTCTCACTAGATCTCAGACATTGTCAGCCCCCTTGTTTTTTTCACAGTGAGGCTGCTTATAAAAAGAGTGTGTCAGTCTGGGCAGCAGGAAGGAAGAGCTGAAGTGGTGTGACGGGGTATACCAACCCCACACTGGGGCGGCGTTAAGGAGCTGCTCTGGACACAGGAAGTCATGGCCCCTCACCTCCGTTGCCAGCGGAGGCAGGGTTCAAAAGGGAGCAACTCAGCTCAGTCTGGGCTGATGGAGCAGGAGAGCACTTGGATGCTACAGCCTCCTGTGGAGGAGCCATGGAGGCTCCCAAAGGCCAGGAACGGGCCCCATGGTCACGCTGCTGCAGACCCATCAGCTGGGGGCACTGAGGATGCCAAACCACTGCAGACAGAGGGAGTGACCTGAAAGAACTCCAAGAGGGACCCTGAGACAGACCAGTGAAACCAGCAGAGGATCCGAAGCTGGGGTAGGAAGTGGCCCAGGGATCAGTCATAGGGGTGCCCATCTCCTAGGCCACGCAATTCGAATGACTGTTTCTTTTGATCCTGGGTTGGAACCAGGTGGAGCAGGGTGGACCCAGATTCCCCTGTCCACGGCCATTGACTCTCGCCACTGGGCAACACAGCCACTGAATTCAGCCACTAGACAAGATGGCCACTGACTCTCGCTATTGGGCAACATAGCCACTGAATCCTGCTACTAGGCAAAGTGGCCATTGATTCTCATCACTGGGTGACTCGGCTGCTGAATCCTACAACTAGGCAACGTGGCCACTGACTCTCACCACTGGGTAGCACAGTCCGGAGTATCACCACTAGGCAGTTCTGCCAACGTTGGACTCAAAACCCCCTTTGACAAGTGGATATATATCATTTTATGGGAACTGCATACCCATTGTATACATGCCACTGTTGGGATTAAGACAATGGGCCTGTTTTTTCATCCACTACCCCTTCACATTGCTTCAAAAAACTTAAAGTGGCTGTAAAACCTGGCTTAACCAGCTACATGGAAATTCCCCTGGCATAGAAGGAATCCCTGTGTGGCACAGAGCTGGCATAACAGACCTGTGTCACCCTTCTTGCAGCCTTACAATATGAAGTGTCATGTGAGAAACGAGGCATGGCTGAGTACCTCTGCATTCTGGCTATTCCCAGACACCAAAACTGTCTCTTGAAACCAGGGACCTACCTACCGACCATACACCCCTAGTTGTCACTTATTATCCCACACAGGGTATCAAACTATTACAACATATATTTGACGGGGACCATATCTTGAAAGAAATATTTCCTGGACCCCCTCTTGTGGGCTTCAAACACTGCCCCCCCCCCATCTCATCAGAAACAATTTCCCCGCAGACAAGGACACACCAACTCAAAGCAGCACCAGATCCTGCCAAAACAACAGAGGCAAAACCTTCAGACATATCTCCATTTCTATGGTGTTAAACACAACCCACAACATGCTTTTCAAGATTTACGGGGCCTACACATGCCTATCACAACATGTGGTTCATTTGGGTGGAAGAATGACCCAGTGGAAAAAGTAGATCTCTGGGAGTCAGGAGATCTGGATTCTATTCCCATCTGTAAAATGGTGATAATGATAATTACCTACTTTGCTGGGGCTATGAGCCATACTTAATACTACACGCTCGTGCTCCACACCCTTCATGTCCTCACCCTCGCGTCCCGCCCTGACACAAAGTGGCGGGACCTTCTGCCACCTCTAGAGGGTGAGGAGCCCCGGTGGGCCAGCCTCTATTCCACCTTAGTGCCGAGGCCCGCCGGGGATATCAGTTGGCGGCTCCTTCACGGGGCCGTGAGCACGGGCATGTATTTGGCGCGGTTCACCCCGATCCCGGACACCTGCCCCTTTTGCGGCGTGAGGGAAACCCTGGCGCACGTCTATCTGGAGTGCGCCAGGTTGCAGCCCCTATTCCGGCTCCTCACCAATCTTTTGTTACGGTTTTGGTTGCACTTTTCTCCTCACCTTCTCATCTACGCACTCCCTGTCCGTGGCCCCACTAAGTCGCGGGACCTCCTGGTCAACCTCCTCCTGGCCCTGGCTAAAGCGGCCATCTATAAAACCAGGGTGAGGAGGTTGGCCGATGGAGCCTCCTGCGACTGCGGGGCCTATTTCCGCTCCTCTGTCCGTTCACGCCTCCGAGCGGAGTTCCTCTGGGCGGCGTCCACCGACTCCCTTGACGCCTTTGCGGAGCGGTGGGCGCTGTCCGGGGTTCTCTGCTCGGTGTCCCCGTCCGGTTCCCTTCGTTTGACCCTTTGACCGCACTCCCGTCCCTGTTTTTCATTAGTTGTCCCCCGTAATTAGTTGGTTCTCCAGGCCCTGTGGATCTCCCCCTTAGGCTGTGGGGGGATCCTTTTGTAGTGGACGAGCTCTGCCCGCCCACGTCCTGGATTCCCAATAGGACAACATGTGGTTCATACAGTGCATTAAATGCCCCAGTAACAACTGTGTGGGTGAAACCAGACAAGCACCACACTCTTGAATGAACTCACGCAAAAAAGTGATAAAAGACAGACAAAAAACACCATATTACCCATGGTGAACACCTTTTCACAAAAGTGACCACTCCATATCTAATCTTTCAGAATTCATCCTCAGCGGAAACCTGCACAACATCTGCAGAAAGGCAAGCCTAGGAACTTCAATTCATAACACTGCTAGGCACTAAAATCCATGGACTTAAAACAGGTTTCAGAGTAGCAGCCGTGTTAGTCTGTATTTGCAAAAAGAAAAGGAGTACTTGTGGCACCTTAGAGACTAACCAATTTATTTGAGCATAAGCTTTCGTGAGCTACAGCTCACTTCATCACTTAAAACAGGGACACGGTTTCCTGGCTTATTACAACAATCTGTAATACATGCCTGCCTGCTAACTCTTAATGGCCCACTTCAAAGCCGTTTTGCATAACAATCCGACCCTTATTGCCCATTCCATTTCAAGTGACCTCCTACAACGTTACCCATTATGCTTAACTATCTGTCCCAACTTGTATTTAGCTCAGACACTCTGATTTCTTTCCCCAGACCTGAAGAACTCTGTAGATCAAAAGCCTGTAACTTCCACCAATGGAAGCTGGTCCAATAAACAATATTACCTTACCTATCTTCCCTCTCTCCTCTCTCTCTCTCTCTCTCAAGCTCAAATGTATATATATATATGTATAGTTAATACTGATGGGTCTCACGTATTCAACAAGACAAAACAATAAAGTAGAAACAATTCCATTTCTAGAAGTATTTAGTTACTTAAAAGCTTGCAGAATAAAAAAAATACTCACACTAAAGCATCAGAACCTGCACACCTTGACAAATTTATCTGGCTCATTACAATTGCCAACTTTCTGCATATATAATGTAGAATAATTAGAAGTATATTTTCAAATGCAACCTCTAAATTAGGGCATACAATTTTACCTACACAATTACATGTGTTTGCAAATGGAGATTGGGGAGATGAGATATTATTATTTGCATGCAAGATTTTGTATGAAAAAATTATGTGCTGATTTTGAAGCTTGGTTGAGACCACTTCAAAAAGTTTAAGACACATGGGGACACACGTAGGAACCATAAATGTCAGCTTTATGAATCTGTGCTGTTTCCTAATCTCTTACCATCCCAGTAAATCATTTATGAGTTGGGCAGCTATTTTATAAAATCAGATATATAATAATACGATGGGGATATACCTATCTCATAGAGCTGGAAAGGACCTTGAGTCCAGTCCCCTGCCTTCACAGCAGGACCAAGTACTGTCCCTTATTTTTGCCCCAGATCCCTAAATGGACCCCTCAAGGACTGAACTCACAACCCTGGGTTTAGCAGGCCAATAGCTCAAACCACTGAGTTACTCCCCCTCCCCCCCGATAACCCTGCCTTGTATAATGTACCAATCACAATAGACTATTGTACTCCTAACTTTCTCTATACATCTATACACAATAATAACTTTATGGTATAATGCCTTAAACACAGTGGATCATTAAATAATAAGAGACCACACATAGCTAATACACAGTATGAAAGGCATTTTATGGTAAAACAACTAAGGGTGAAATTGTTGGGGGCAGTTCAGAGGTGCATGACTTCCTGGGGAGAAATTGCACCTCAGAGACCATCTCTGAGCAACGCTGTGTGCAGAGGGACATCATACTGTACATTATCTTTTCTGCCAAAGCTTTGTGAGGCTGCGGGGAGCAATGTGGCTTCTTGGCCTGCACAGTTTCCACCATCTCCTACTGTACAGATGCCAGACACACAGAGCACCTGAGTCCAACAGAAGGGGGATGCGGTATTACCCGATATGGCCAAATGTCCCTTCCATGCTGGAGAGGAGACATCCATGTTCCATCCATCTTTGCATTGATCTTTACTGTAGAGGAATTGGGGGGGGTGGGGAGGGGAGGGAATCCCCACAGCTGAGCCATTCCATTTAGGTGACAAATCTGAGGAACTGTCCAGAGTGAGGTGTCAGTAGAGGAGGTTTTGGAACACAATGATAAATTAAACAGTAATACATCACTAGGGCCAGATGGTATTCACCCAAGAGTTCTGAAGTGTGAAATTGCAGAACTACTAACTGTGGTATGTAACCCATCACTTGAATCAGGCTCCGTACTAGATGACTGCAGGGTAACTAATGTAAGGCTGACTTTTAACAAAGACTCCAGAGGCAATCCTGGCAATTACAGGCCTGTAAGCCTAACTTACGTTCCAGGCAAATTGGTTGAAACGATAGTAAAGAACAGACTTATCAGAAACAGATGAATACGATATGTTGGAGAAGAGTCAACACAGCTTTTGTAAAGAGAGATCATGCCTCACCACTCTACTAGAATTTTTGAGTGGGTCAACAAGCATGTGGACAAGAGTAATCCAGTGGATATAGGGTACTTGAACATTCAGGAAGCCTTGACAAGGTTGCACACCAAAGCCTCTTAAGCAAAGTAAGCAGTCATGGAATAAGACGGAAGGTCCTTTCATGGATCAGTAACTGGTTAAAAAACAGGAGACAAAGGGTAGAAATAAAGGGTCAGCTTTCATAATGGGGAGAGGTAAATTGCAGGGTCTCCCAAGGTTCCATACTGGGACCTGTACTGTTGAACATATTTATAAATGATCTGGAAAATGGAGTGAATGATGAGATGGCAAAGTTTGGAGACTGTACAAAATTACTCAAGGGAGTTAAATTCAAAGCTGACTTCGAAGAGCTTTAGAGGGATCTGACTAGGCAACAAAATGGCAGATGAAATCCAATGTTGATAAATGCAAAGTAATTCCACTGGAAAACATACTCCTAACTATGCATACACAATTAAGGGATCTAAATTAGCTGTTACCACTCAAGAAAGATCTTGGACTCATCATGGTTAGTTGTCTGAAAACATTGCTGTATGTACAGCAGCACTCAAAAAAAGCTCACAGAATGTTAGCAACCTGTAGGAAAGGGATAGATAATATCATAATGCCACTATATAAATCCCTGGTATGCCCACACCTAGAATAGTGCATGCAGTTCTGGTTTCCCCATCTCAAATGAGGTGTATTAGAACTGGAAAAGATGCAGAGAAGGGCAATAAAATGGTTGGGGTGTGGAACAGCTTCTGTACAAGGAGAGATTAAAAAGACTGGAACTGTTCAGCATAGTAAAGAAACAACAAACAGGGGGGCAGGACTATGATAGAGGTCTATAGAATCATGACTGGTGTGGAGAAAGTGAATAAGTGAATAAGGAAGGGTTGTTTACCCCTTCACATAACACAAGAAACTCAATGAAAGTAATAGGCAGCAGGTTTAAAACAAACATAATAAAGTAATTCTTCATACAATGCACGGTCCACATGTAGAACTCGTTGCCAGGGGATGTTGTAAAGGCCAAAAGTGTAACTAGGTTAAAAAAAAGGAATTAGCTAAGTTCATGGAGGATAGGTCTATTAATGGCTATTAGCCAAGATGGTCAGGAACCCAACCCCATACTCTGGGTGTCCCTAAACCTCCAACTGCCAGAAGCTGGGACTGGACAACAAGGGATGGGTCACTCAAAATTGCCCTGTTCTGTTTATTCCATCTGAAGCATCTGGCACTGGCCACTGTTAGAAGACAGATGGCTAGCTGGACCATTGGTCTGACCCAATATGACCATTCTTAAACATGGCTTTCTTAGGGACTGTTTAGTCCGTAGGATTTTATCTGAGAGTAGGTCTACACTTGAAACACTGCAGCGGTGTAACTGCACTGGTGCAGCCGCGCCACTTTCACACTTCAGTGAAGACACTACCTATGCCAACGGGAGGTCTTCTTCCCTCAGCAGAGGTACTCCTATGTCAGCGTGAGATGCTCTCCTGTCAACATAGCTCTGTCTGCACCAGGAGTTTATCTGGAATAACTGCATCACTCAGGGGTGTGAATTTTTTACACTGCTGAGCAACGTAGTTATACTGACCTAATTTCCTAGTGTAGACCTGGCCTGAGTAAGGATTGATAAAATGGGGCCAAAACTAAGTAAAGACTACAGAATTTAGCCACTAAATATGCAGGGCCTGATCCTCAGTTAGTGTAAATTGGCAGAGCTTGTGGAGGATGAGCAGAGGATCTGACCCAATAATGTGATGATAATGCAAATATATAGCTGACTTTAGTCACTGTTTTTTAATCAGGCTACACATTTCAGCAGGATTTCTTTTAAAACTATTTGTGTGGACATTTTAAATCTGGACTATGAGGTCATTTTATTCCACCCACTTGGAGCTACCACTTGTTTTTCAGTTTGAGAAACACAGTTCCCTCTAGACTGGTTAACCAGGTTTGTATGCACCTTTCTGCTTGCAAACCTGCATAACAATACTAAGGTACAAGGAATTTTCAGCATGTTTGGAAACAGATTGGAAAGCAAGGGATCAATCTCATTTACAAACACCGTAGAAACCTGTTAATGTGTTGATACCACATATCGTGCAAAATCGTCTAAAGCAAGTTTACATTTTGGAGCATTTCATAAGGCCCTCTGAAAGATAATATAACAATACCTCAGAGCCCACGTGGACTTGCATGCCACATACACAGTGTGGCATTTGAGCTCAGCTTCAGACCAGGAATATTCTTGAATAGTATCAGTATAGAGCCTCCGTCTCGTTTTGAATCAAGTTTAGTGTGAATTTTATCAGTCTTTGCTTAAGGAAATACTTGCCTGCAAGATGCGTCCGATGAAGTGAGCTGTAGCTCACGAAAGCTCATGCTCAAATAAATTGGTTAGTCTCTGAGGTGCCACAAGTACTCCTTTTCTTTTTGCCTGCAAGCCTGATTTTTCCTTTTTCATAATTAAAACTAAATAAATTAAGGGGCAGCAAAAAAAAAAAAAAAAAGCATGAATAAACAAATCCTTCATAGCAAACACTGAGCACCAGTGATAATGAAAAGTGTTTTTGGAAGAGTAACTCCCAGAAAAAGAGTCCCAAAATTAGTAAAAAAACTAAGAAGTCTTCCTCCCCCACCTTGTGTGCAGCCTATGTAAAGGCCTGGTAAAATTGCAAACCCTGTGATCAGAGGTGTGCAAGGGTTGCTTGATCCACACTTTTCATGGGGTACATAGAATCCCAGGATGGGGCTGGGAAGAGGCATGGTTCTGCCTCTCTTTTGCATTGATAAATAGAGTCAGCAGGCCATTCAAGGAAGAGCAACAGGTACCCCGCAAAGGGGTATTGTGTAGAGGGCACATTCTCTGTGTGCCCCAGGAAGCTCTGGGAAGCCGCCTTCCCCCTCAAGGCAGAATGCTTCCCAGTGCTCTCCCTGGGGCTATTCAGCGTAGCACCACCCCCAACACAAGGCTGTGCCTGTATGTCGCAATCAGGACCTTAAATGGTAAGTGTTACCAGCAATGGCCATTTTTGTAAGCAATAAAGTGACCGCATTAAATAGGAAGGAAGTTAGACAATGATTCCCCTTGCTTAGGTACAAGTTGACAACATCAAAAGGATTAGTAATTAGAAAGATGGCAACGTTTTCCTGACTTCCCTTGAGACATTATTTCCTCTTTTTAAACAGCTTACTCTGTGTTGTTATAAAGTATCATTTTGTCAGACTCTAAAAATATTTCTGAGCTGGTTAAAAAAACCCTGCTAGTCATCTCCCTGTAGGTTTATTCAGTTGAGAAACAAAGCCCCCCATTCAACAAATCACTTAGACACATGCTCAAAATTAAGTATTGAAGACAATAGGACTTACGCATGGTGCTTAAGTGCTTTGCTGAACTGGGTTTTAATGCAAAGCATTGAAGAGAATGATCCAAATTCAGGAACTGTGTAACCAAGAGCAGAATTTGGCATGAGCACGTTAACGCTTTTGGAAATACAAAATTTCAGATCTTGCAATAAATAATTTAACTAGCATTGCCTTTTGTGTAAAAGTCTCTAAGTCCAAGAGAAAAGAAGGTTTTATAATGAACCTTTTCAAGTCTCTAAAAATGGAGTGTTTTATAGTACTGAGTTAGTGATACATATGGTACAGTGACTGTGGGACCTATCCACAACTCCCCATTACACAGGCAAAAAATGCCACTGAACGTAAAGGATGCTAGTCCAACTAAGGAGGATGTAGATAAAGAACAAAAAGGTTCAATTTTGGGAGATTCCTTAAAACCTGTTTCAGAGTGGCAGCCGTGTTAGTCTGTATTCGCAAAAAGAACAGGAGGACTTGTGGCACCTTAGAGACTAGCCAATGTATTGGAGCATGAGCTTTCGTGAGCTACAGCTCACTTCATCGGATGCATTCAGTGGAAAATGCCGGCATTTTCCACTGAATGCATCCGATGAAGTGAGCTGTAGCTCACGAAAGCTCATGCTCCAATAAATTGGTTAGTCTCTAAGGTGCCACAAGTACTCCTTTTTTAAAAAAACCTGTGCAATACTCCAGATCTTTCTCCTATTCTCTCTCTCTCCTTGAGTTCTAGTCCCAGTGGTAGTTTGTAAACTCATGATGACAAAGAGGTGCATTCCCAGAGTGTGGGTGTTAGATTCCATCACACCTTCCTTGAAAGTTTTAGGAAGCTTGTTAAGCCTACAGGGAGGGATAAAGAACATGAGATATCTTGCCATGTTGTATCTTGCACACAGATCTAAGGCAAGCACTAACAGTAGCATGGCTACACTTGTGGGTTAGAACACATTAAAGCAGCCCTGGGCGCCCTAACTCATGACACGTCCACACTGGCAAGGCACGTAGGGCACCCGGACTCTGCAGCTGGAGCGTTCCCGGTAATCCACCTCGACAAGAAGCATAATGCTTGCTGCGCCCCGGCTGGAGCGCCCCAGCGCCAATTTGGATGCCCTTGTCTATTAATGCACCCTGATTGTCCCCCAGAAGTGTCCCACAATGCCTGTTCTAGACTCTCTGGTCATCACTTTGAACTCTACTGCCCTGCCCTTAGGTGACCAACCATCAGACCTGCCCTTTAAATTCTCTGGGAATTTTGAAAATCCCCTTCCTGTTTGCTCAACCAGGCATGGAGTGCTCTCAGAGAATCTTTCCAGGTGACCATGCCTCCATGCGCCAGCCGATCCCCAGTATGGAGCAATGGCGAGGGGCTGGACCTTATCAGTGTTTGAGAGAAGGAAGCTGTCCAGTCCCAGCTGTGCTCCAGCCATAGGAATTACGATACCTTCAGGCAGATATCAAGGGACATGATGGAAAGGGGCCATGACCGAGACGCACTGCAGTGCAGGGTTAAAGTGAAGGAGCTGTGGAATACCTACTACAAAGCCTGTGAGGCAAACCGCTGTTCCGTGACCTGCTGTTTCTACAAAGAGCTGGATGCAATACTTGGGGGCGACCCCACCTCCACTCTGAGTACCACCATAGACAATCCAGAGCTCAGTTCAACAAGGCAGGAGGAGGAGGAGGAAAGTGGAAGCGAGGGTGCTGAGGAGGAAGACACCCCAGAATCCCTAGATGCATGCAGCCAGGAGCTGTTTTCAAGCCAGGAGGAAGGTAGCCAGTCACAGTGGCCGGTGCTTGGGGAAGAACAAACATCAGAGGACGTGCCCAGTAAGCGGCTTTTATTTTGGGAAGGAAATTATTTGGTGCGGGCTCTTGGGGCGAGGAGGGTTAGTGCTGCATGCATGCCTAGATGCAGAATAGGGCGTTGATGTGCTCTCTCACATTGTGGTAATCGGCCTCGGTGATCTCTTCAAAGGTCTCATGCAGAAGCTGGGCAATCCGCTTTCGCAGGTTCCTTGGCAGAGCTACTGTGGTACTTGTCCCAGTCAGGCTTACATGTCCATGCCACTGTGCCGTGAGGGGCGGGGGGACCATTGCTGGACACAGGCAAGCTGCATATGAGCCAGGAAGGAAGCCACATTGCAGTAGAAGACCCTCCCTTGCTTCCCAGGTCACCCTCAGCAGCAAGATATCTTCCAGGACGAACTCATCTTGTGGTAAATGTGGGGACAGTGTTCCATATAGGGGACCCTGCAGCTGTTGGCTCTCCCCAAGGCACAGAATCCTAGAGGACAGTATGGCCATGAAACAATCAGTCCCCCTTTCCCCTGTGCTTACTCACCATTTGGGGGCTCCTGTGGGTTATGTGTGCTCACTTTGGGATGGGCAATTTCTGCTATTGTGTAGACTGTGCTTGTCTACTTTAAGTACGGCCAAATCATTGTTCTGTCTGATGTGAACAATGCTGCCTCTGTTAAGTGTTGCATTTTGGCTTTACAGATGCAACCTTGAGATCTCAGCCATCCTTATTATCAACGGCCAAAAGACTCGAAAGAATTTGGAAGAGGCCACGTAGAAGCAAAGAGGACATGCTGCATGAAGTAATGCAGCAGTCGCTTAATGAAAATCAAAAAGCACAGGAGTGGCAGGAGAGTGAAAGGAAGATCCGCCAGTAGAATGCGGATCACCGGCACCAAAGCACAGAGTGGCTGCTAAGCATTATGGAGCGCCAAGTGGACTCAATACAGGCGCTCGTAGCAATGCAGGCAGAGCACTTCAGTGCCTGCCCGCCCCCATCCCTGCAGCTCTTGTCCCAAAACTCTTTCCCTTATGCCCCCATGTCACCTCCAACCCACTTTCCCCATCATCCGGGTTCTTATCGCCACCAGCTGCCTCCAACACCTGTAGCTTCACCATCCAGCCCTGAAAACTACGACCCTTACCCACTGCACTCAACCCCCATCACCATGCAGTATAGCCAGCCTGAAGTGCAGCACTCACTGCACAGCACTCCAGACAGGAAGGCTGAGTATGATAACAGGACATACGCAAATCTGTGATTGTCTCGTTCCCCACCCCACCCCCTTTCTCTTTCTGTTTCCCAAGCAGTTGTGTTTCTTTTCAATAAATGGATTTTTTGGCTTTGAAAACATTCTTTATTATTGCATGAAGTAAAAGATACCTTAGCCCAGGAAAGAAACAGGCACTGCAAGTCAGTGTAGCAAACATAGATTCCTACTAACATTGGATCCACTGCACTTCACTCCCGTGCAGGGCACCAGACATTACTGGTGGCTTTCAGCCTCAAATTGCTCCCTCAAGGCATCCCTAATCCTTGCAGCCCCATGCTGGACCCCTCTAATAGCCCTGCTCTCTGGCTGTTCAAATTCAGCCTCCAGGTGCTGAACCTCTGAGGTCCATGACTGAGTGAATCTTTCACCCTTCCCTTCACAAATGTTATGGAGGGTACAGCACGCGGATATAACCGTGGGGATGTTGTCATCGGCCAGGTCCAGTTTCCCATACAGAGAGTGCCAGCGGCCCTTTAAATGGCCAAAAGCACACCCCACAGTCATTCTGCACCAGCTCAGCCTGTTGCTGAACTGCTCCTTGCTGCTGTCAAGGCTCCCTGTGTAGGGTTTCATGAGCCACAGCATTAAAGGGTAAGCGAGGTCTCCAAGGATCACAATGGGCATCTCGACTTCCCCTGCAGTGATCTTCAGGTCTGGGAAGAAAGTCCCAGCTTGCAGCTTCCTGAACAGGCCAGCATTCCGAAAGATGCGTGCGTCATGCACCTTTCCGGGCCAGCCTGCATTAATGTCAATAAAACGCCCATGGTGATCCACAAGAGCCTGGAGAACCATAAAGAAATACCCTTTTCCGATTAATGTACTTGGTGGGCTGGTGCCAGAATTGGAATATGCGTGCTATCTATCACCCCTCTGCAGTTAGGGAAACCCATTTGAGCAAAGCCAGCCACAATGTCATGCACGTTACCCAGAGTCACGGTTCTTCTGAGCAGGATGCGATTAGTGGCCCTGCAAACTTGTATCAACACGATTCCAACGGTCGACTTTCCCACTCCAAACTGGTTAGCGACCAATCGGTAGCTGTCTGGAGTTGCCAGCTTCCAGATTGCAATAGCCACCCACTTCTCCACTGGCAGGGCAGCCCTCAATCTCGTGTCCTTGCACCTCAAGGTGGGGGCAAGCTCATCACACAGTCCCATGAAAGTGGCTTTTCTCATCCAAAAGTTCTGCAGCCACTGCACGTCATCCCAGACTTGCATGACGATGTGATCCCACCACTTGGTGCTTGTTTCCTGAGCCCAGAAGTGTCATTCCACTGCAGTGAGTATGTCCGTGAATGCCACAAGCAATCTCGTGTCATATGCATTATGCAAGTCGACACCATCGTTGGACTCCTCACTATCAGTTTGTAGCTTAAGGAATAACTCGACTGCCATTCGTGACGTGCTGGCGAGATCCATCAGCATGTTCCTCAGCACTTCGGGATCCATTTCTGCAGACTGAAAGGGAAGACAGAGCTCGCAGTACAAAAAACTTTGAAAGATGGCGCCAAATGTGGACGGAAGCACAGCGATTGCTGGGATGCAAAGCGATGCATCATGGGGCATTGGGACAGGACCCAGAATGCCCCGCACCCCTCCACTCCCTTCCCACAAGCCAGAGTGCCAGAATGGGAAGAGGAGCTCTGTGGGATAGCTGCCCATAATGCACCGCTCCCAATGCCACTGCAAGTGACGCAAATGTGGCCACGCCAGTGCGCTTGCAGCTGACAGTGTGGACAGATGGCAGTGCTTTCCCTACTGCACTCTCCGAGGGCTGGTTTAACTCAAAGCACTTTACATCTGCAAGTGTAGTCGTGCCCTAACAGTAGTACAGTAGCTGCGAGTGAAATAAGAGCTGTTACACTCTGTAGAAAGCTAGTAGATAAATTAAGGATTATAAACCAAAGTTATGGAAACTAAAAGTGGGAAGTGTCCTGCTAGGTTTGGGGATTCTTGCTGGTACACTGAATTCTTATTTATGTATTCTGAACAATGGAAACTCCTTATACAGAGGGGTCAATACTGGAACCACTTATCTGCCACTTATCCCCTTCCCTGAATGTTAGAGGTTTGAATAAAAAGAGGTTCAGATTTGCACCACCTCAGTTAATTGATCTGATCTTTACAAAATTAAATACCAAACTGATATTTTGTCCAGCTCTATCTAGAAAATTAGCGATTTATTCTTCCATATTTTTGAGAAGCTACATTACAGCTAATCTGACTAATTACTTTAATTATTCAAGTCCCTATTTTAAATGCAAGTCTTTCGGCATACTGTTGGTGGCTTTAATTAATCTTAAGTATGCACGTCACATTCCAGATACATAATTTTCATGAATGATAGATGAATGAGTAAGGATAGGAATTCAGATCACTAAATACAAGTTCAGATTTTAATTTCAATTAAATAAGTTTGCACCCCACATTTAAAGTAGCATACTAGTCATTTCTATAAATAATAGTATGTAGAGAAGGAGGAGTTGATGACTGATAGTGGAGAACCAGTGATTAAGAATGACTCCAACATTGTTCACTGTTCCCTAGAGATGTGTGGGTATTAACATTAAAAATGACCACTTCAACCAACTGCTTCAGTGCATGTTGCCAAATATTTGTCTTATCTCCATAGCTCCTCTTTGGAAGTATCTTTAAAAGGATACATCGGGGCGTGGCCAACAGCAAAACAACATCCACTAATAACATTTTGCAGAACTGATCTCTATTATTCACTCACCAAAAGGCACACTTGGTATATTTTGACATCAAAACAGTTAAATAAAAATAAAAATAAAAATTGCAATAATATAAACACGCCACATTACCCATAATGTTCAGTACCCAGCTCACTAAACTGGAGTTTATTTTGGCCGAAAAGCCACTGAACTGATTTAGATAAAGTGGCCTCAAATTTTGTTCTTTATGTTTTTTGTCATATAAACAAGGGCTACAGTGTGGTCTAATCCTTCAGCTGGCTATTTCTCTCCCATCTTGACCACTGCAACTTTTTTCCTGGCCTTCCTGGTACTCACCTTGCCCCATTCAGAGCCATTCAAAACACTGCTGCTAAAATCATCTTCCTGGCTTGTCACTTTGGCCCCTCTCTCCAAAACTATTCATCGCATCAAACACAGACTTTTGCTCCTTACTAGGACCTGGTCTTCTACAGTTTAGTCCTTCCCTACCTATCTGCTCAACCCCAGTTCTGCTCCATCTATACTGCCCAAATGCTCACAGATACTTAGGCACCTAACTCTTACTGATTTCAGTGGGAGTCAAGTGCCTGAATGCCTTCTCAAGCATCTTTGTGCCTTCTTCCTTATGCAAATCAGTGGTCACAGCAAGCTAGCTGCCTAACCATTGTCAAGCTTTTTGTAGGTGTCATGGCAGAGAAAAATTTTAGGGAGGGATTTGAAGGAGGACAATGATAATAGTGAGATGAATGGTCTGTCGAAATTCATTAATCCCTCCTCTTTGTAGTATATAATTCCTGGTTTGAAAACTACAAGTTAGGCACACAGCATATCCAATCAACCTGGCATTCCATTGCTGTTACCATCATCAGCTCTTCCCAATCAGTCCCTTGTCTACTACACCTGCCTGTTCCATCTTGGCAAACTAAATTGAGAAAATCTTTGGGGCAAGGACTGACTCTTACTTTGTTTATGTAGCATCCAACACCCTGAGACCTGATTCTTATTGGGAACCTGGAAACTCATGTAATACAAATCATCAGCATCATCATCCATCCAACCACCGGATGAATCATAGAATCATAGGACTGGAAGGGACCTCGAGAGGCCATCTAGTCCAGTCCCCTGCACTCAAGGCAGGACTAAGTATTATCTAGACCAGGGGTTCTCAAACTGGGGGTTGGGACCCCTCAGGGGTCACAAGGTTATTACATGGGGCGGTCGCGAGCTGTCAGACTCCACTCCAAACTTTGCTTTGCCTCCAGCATTTATAATGGTGTTAAATATATTTAAAACTGTTTTTAATTTATAAGGGGGGGTTGCACTCAGAGGCTTGCTATGTGAAAGGGGTCACCAGTCACAAAAGTTTGAGAACCACTGGTCTAGACCATTCCTGACAGGTGTTTGTCCAACCTGCTCTTAAAAATCCCCAATGATGGAGATTCCACAACCTCTCTAGGCAATTTATTGCAGTGCTTAACCACCCTGACAGTTAGGAAGTTTTTGCTAATGTCCAACCTAAACTGCCCTTGCTGCAATTTAAGCCCATTGCTTCTTGTCCTATCTTCAGAAGTTAAGAAGAACAATTTTTCTCCCTCCTCCTTGTAACAACCTTTTATGTACTTGAAAAGTGTTATCATGTCCCCTCTCAGTCTTCTCTTCTCCAGAGTGAACAAACCCATTTTTTCAGTCTTCCCTCATAGGTCATATTTTTTAGACCTTTAATCATTTTTGTTGCTGTTCTCTGGACTTTCTCCAATTTGTCCACATCTTTCCTGAAATGAAGACAGTAATAAGCCACATTAGACAATGTTTATAAGATAGGGTTAGGGAATTTAGTGTTGATGAAAGTTGCCAGATTTCAAATTCTCTAAGCTGTATTTATTTTAGCGTTTTATGTTTATCAATCTGTGCCCATCCAATGCTCAGAATTTATAAAATACAGATGTAAAGTCAAACAGGCCCACTTTCTGATAAATCCTCCCAAATAAAAAACAAACAAAAAAACTCCCTAAAACATGCTCAGTCCCATCCCAGAGAAAGCCTGGGAAATAGATAAAATTTGCCGTGAACCCTGAAGTCCTAGAAACATAGGTTCTGTTGAAGTGGGGAGAGGAGCAGGTTCTATAGAGCAGGACTCTCAGTGAAAACACTACCACCAGTCCCCTTCTGTTTAAACCTATAACGAAGTCCCCTAATCATTCACAGATCAATTATGGTACAATAAGGGGTAATGCAAGTGATAAATAGTATGCATTTAAAACAAAGATAACAGAGCTGACCGCTCTCTAGAGACAGATGAGTGCCCAGTCTCCATGCTCTTTCAGCCCTGACCTTCCTGCCAAGACTTGACCAACATGGGTACCAACTGTGGTGGCCAGTTGCCAAATAGGTGCCAGTGTGAAATCACCAACTCATTTCACATTAGCCAGTGAATAGCCTACAGATGGTAACAATTTCCAGACACTTCAAATCCAAACCAGATTAATGCAGGTATGTTCTGCATCCTATTATCAACATTGAGTCATCGAGTTCCACCACGGTCAGGACATTACTTATGTGTGTAAGTGATTCATTATTCTGCTCATCCCAGCGATATTGCTCCCGGTAAGTTATGCAAAACAAACATAAACACAAAACCTTCCCCTCATCTCTCAAAAAATATTACCAAGAAACTTTGCTGTCTCAGTCTAAGGAGTCTTCATACACTGATTAGCTCCAAGTGTGTGTATGAGATGTGAAAGGGGATGGGAACAGAGGAAGAAAATATCCTTAGAATACTCAAAATGCCGAAAGGAGTCAAGTGCATGGTCAATTAAGCCCTCTTCGCCTCTGTCTCAGTAGCTGAACTCTCCACTGGAGTGTGAAAGCAAACAGGATGCAGAGGCACAAAAAAAAATCAGGGAAGCTTTTTGAGTCAAAATGTGTGCTGTTGGAGGCAGCTGTATTTATGATTTACAGCGCATTTTAACCCGTCTTTTCTCACTGTAGTATATTCTGCACAAAAGCCAATCCTCTCACTGTCTAGGGCTGATCGTTATCTCCTCTGTGTGGGTGTCCAACAGGTTCCTTTTAGAACACACCTTTTAAGCAACTATGTTTAGTTAGAAGGCCTCTATTTTGGCATGTCTCGCAATGGTAGAAATTGAAAGGTCTGCCAGTAGGAGGGATGGCCTTAGTGGGAATTCTGAGGAGACTGGGTGGGGCAGCCGATGGTGTGAATGTGAGATAGATAGCTACCAACAGTTTTGCTATTTGAGCACATCCACCAGGTCATTGGCGTGGTGGCCCCTACAGTCTCACAGGGGCTGGTGGTCTCACACTGGAATGGTGGCCCCTGCATGCAATTGGCATTGGTTTCCAGAATTACTGGAACTGACAAAGCTGCTGCAAGGGTGTAGAAGGGATTTAAAGAAGGCAAGATCAAAATCTCCATATTTTGAATTTTATATTTGGTTGAGCAGAAAACAAGACATTGTTTGTTCTTCTCAGACCACAGATCAGCTCAGAACAGTTGGATTCTCCCTTGTATACCTGGCAAGTTTGAAAGTGATACAAGTCTCCATAATAAAGCCCGTGGAAGTCAGTGGAGTTGCTTTCGCTTTCCTCTTCTCTGAACTTGGCTCAAAAGATTATCCATATATGTTAAAGCATAATATTTCCAAAGCACGGATTCATATATGAATCAAATTAGAGATATAAAGTGTGTACTGATTGCTAAAGTAACACGGATCATTAGTGAAAAGGAATGATGAATTTAGAAGTTACAGCAGAAAGCATAAGGAATATTAATTAAAAACATTTTTGTACTCATCCCAGCTTTTCTATAAATCTGTCAGATTAATAATATAGGTTATATTGGAACAATAAAAAAACAGCAGTTTTACACTGTGGTAACAGTAGTGAATTAGCAAAGTTATTTTCCCAGGAATCCAGCATTTTCAGATGCTGGGTGAAAGCACACATGCACTAAATTGCAAATGTTGTTTATTCCGAAAGGGCCAGATTATGACCGCTTTACCTACACCAGTGAGCAGTTCCTTATAGTACAAGTCCCAGTGAAGGCAATGGGACTGCTCAGTTGAGTAATTGCTCACACCGGTGCAAGGAGTAAGAAGGCCAAAGTCTGGGACAAAAGGTGAAGTTCATCCTGGTGTGGAGAGTCAACACCCTGCCCCCCATAGATGCTACACTGAATCAGCCCGCTGAGTGGCTGCACAGGGGCTATACCACAAGAAGAATCTTTACTTGCCAGCCTACACCCCTGGGAATTTTTAGACACAATGTATTTTTCATTAGAAAAATGCTGATTTGTTGAAAACTGTTCACAGGCAGGAGCTGGTTTGGACCGATTTCCAAAAATTTTTGAAACAAGGTTAAAAATTGTCAAAACATCCCACTTTGAAATGAAAAAGTTCTGTTTTGGTCAAAATGACTTTTAATTTCCACATTTCTAGTTTTAAAATGTAAGGTTTTTTTAAATGATTAAAATCAAAATGAAGTGTTTCAGTTGACATGATGCAATTTTTTTTCCTCTCCAGATTTTCAGTTAACAAATTTTTTTGAAATTTCAGCTTTTCATCCTGATTCAGGATAGGAATTTTTAATACAAAAAACAAACAAACAAACAAAAAACACTGAAAATTCTTGCAGGACAGGAAAACCATTTCCCATCCAGCTCTATGCCAGCCTTGCATAGGCATGAGCAGGAGGCCACATTGTGGGTAGGCCAGGGAACTGACCCGTGGGAAGCGTTGTGGATCAGTGTTTACGGTGGCCCCAGAACTTGGTGCAACCAAAACACTGGGACTGTGAATGCTATTCAAGCCATAAACTGGAAGATTAGCCATGGAGGAGGCGTTGCCGGCAGTGGACTGTAATGCAGTCCTACACATTGGCCCTGTTGGGTATGGTGGTGGATTTCACCTTCCCCACTGACCTACAATCCACCCAAAAGAAGCCCAAGTATTTAGGCTCTATATACGTTGAGTGAATTTCACTCAAGTAGATCAATGGCTGGGTCAAGTGACAGTGGTAGTTTTTGCTTCATAAATAATACTCTTAAACTCTTCTGTGACCTGGCTTACCAAGTTCATTGTCTACAAATGTTTAAAAAAGCCATCATCTCCATTTTTCTACTTCATTTGCTGTTTGCACCCGGATATTCTTCAATGAATCCTAAATGATACACCTTGAGCAATGTTTTGTCTGTCTGAATTCCGATAAGCACAGAACAGGATGACTAATAAGAGCATGTAATACCTGAAGAATGTGAGCGATTCATTGTTAGTAACTGATAAGAGATATGGTCATTGCACCTGCCCTGTTTAAAAAAGTGTTGGAAAAATAGAACAATCGCTGCTTACAGTTGTATAAAAATGGCTTTGTCTTGTCAGTGTTCTGGAATACATATGGGTGTAGATATTAAAGTTTCTCTGGTATAAAAATGATTAATTTGACATTATGACTTTAGGGATGCAGAAGCAAACAAAAAGGCAGAAGATGCCGCTTAGACAAAATACATGCCTCATTGAAGAGGTGGCTATTAGCAAACGGTAGACAATTTTCCAAGTACAGTGTACCCATCTACACATCAGGCCTGCTACTATCTTTAGCTTGCCAAGTATTTCTGTGATATTTAGCTCAAATTCTTTAGACAGCAGGACCTAAATTGTTCTCTATGTAGGAAATATCCCATGCAGGAAACTGGAAATTTAAAATAGAACTGAAGTGGTATGTAGACAGGGTGACCAGACAGCAAATCTGAAAAATCGGGACGGGGGTGGGGGGTAATAAGAGCCTATATAAGAAAAAGACCCCAAAATCGGGACTGTCCCTATAAAATCAGAACATCTGGTCACCCTATGTGTAGACCTCATGCTAACCCTCTGCACAGTGATTAATTTCACCAACACATGGCTTACACCCTGGCAGCCCTAGCTTATCTGAGTTCAGAGAGCCCACAGAGCAGCCTGCCTCTGAATGCATTTGTGTGCAGGTCAAAATAGTCAAACAACTTCCCCCACAATGCTGGTACTGGGAACCATGTGTCTTCTGGGTGACTATGTGTAGCACCTGCCAGAATTTGAGCCATAATGTGAAGCATGACGTGTGAATATAACAAATGTTTATTTTTCCTTAACTACAATAGGGAGCAGATTCTCCACTGCTGCTGGGTTGCACATTAAAGCACAGAAAAAACAGGAGTACTTGTGGCACCTTAGAGACTAACAAATTTATTTGAGCATGAGCTTTCGTGAGCTACAGCTCACTTCATCGGATGCATAGAATGGAACATATAATAAGATATATATATAGATATATATATACACACACATACAGATAAGTTGGAAGTTACCATACAAACTGTGAGAGGCTAATTAGTTAAGATGAGCTATTATCAGCAGGAGAAATTTTTTATTTTTTAGTAATGTATATCTTACTATATGTTCCATTCTATGCATCCGATGAAGTGGGCTGTAGCCCACGAAAGCTTATGCTCTAATAAATTTGTTAGTCTCTAAGGTGCCACAAGTACTCATGTTCTTTTTGCGGATACAGACTAACATGGCTGCTACTCTGAAACCAGTAGTTAAAGGATATAGGTAAGGCAGAGTTTCTGAAGTGGCATCCAGTGACAAAACCTCTCACTTGCCCAGAATGCTGTAGCTTGCAGAACAAGAAGCAAGCCTGGTATCAGGGGCTTTTTGATTTTGTATTTTAGAATGCCTTCCTAAACATATCTGGGGCAAAAGCAGCAACAGAGTACCAACAGCAATTACTGTAACCTTAAAAAAGGTGAAAATCCAAATATGGAAAAAGTGTATAGATTAAACCATGGACACTATTTACTGGTGAAGGAATCATTCAACTGTGCACATCAATAGAAACCCAATTAACTTTGGTGACGAGATCACGTTAGTTATAAAAGTCTGGGACAACAGCATGGTAAATCTGTACAGAGGAAAGGTAAACTTATAACAGAAAGGTAAGCTTATAAAAGAAATGAGCAGTATGTAAAATGCAAACAATAAAAGATATGAAACCTTTCAGTTGCTGAAAGGAAATGTCAAAAGACACAATCTCTTGGAAAAAAAGAGATCCAAAATCCAAAAACCAGTGAATGTCCTCTTCAGTTTCTGGACAAATTTGGCCTTCAGAGTATTAACATATGCTTTTTATTTTATGCCTGCAACAGCACCAAATGAAGTAAGTGTACTCTAAATAGTTTGGGCAATCTCTTAAGCAATAGCAAGGCTGAGTAGTATAATGATTAAGCTTTTGCTTTAATATGAAGAGTAAAGACTTTTAGTTTTTCAAATTGTATGATACATAATAAAATTCATGTGTTATGCATCTCCGTCAGTCCAACTGCAAAAGTTATGCAAGTCATGCTCAGATCATTTTAAAATTCAAAAGCCACATGAACATAAAAATCTTTGAGTTTTTATAAGTATAAATGATTGCGTTGTAAGGTTTATTTAATGATCATCAATTTTATTCAACACAAGCAGAATATATGGTGTTGATTCTTTTGTTCAAACTTGCCTAAAGAACTTTGGCATAGTATTTGCCTTTGCAGTGTTAATGCCAGTCTGCATGTTTTAAGAGCAATGACACACACGAAGAAGTTACTGTACTTTATGACTCACTGAGATGTCTTTCCAGATGTTACCTTGGTCAAATTTTGTTCTTCAAATAATTTAAAGTCTCTTCTTCAGAAGGAATGGAATACACATTGGCTTGAAAGGTAGATTCTGGGAGGGTCACTTTTCTTACTTCTACTCTAACTATATACAACCAATCATTTGCTGGGTACCAGTTGCGTAAACGTTATGGCCTAAATTAATCTCTGCTGCAACTTCATTTAGATCATGGAGTTGATGAATTTGGCCCTTTGTTTTGTTTAAATTATAATAGAATTTAGTTTGGATGCTGATGTTTTCAAACTGAGAAAAATAAGCATTTAGCCTTTGGACATGTTATTTCCCCAAACCCTTATGCTATGACCTTATATGTGGTGTCCTCTGTAGTTTTACTGGAAGTTATCTTTAAGGTCCACACACATGTGGACTTTTTAATCCAAGATGATTCCTTTTATAACAGTACTTAATACAAATGATCCATTGAGCAGGACTGTTGCAGGTGCTGCATGGGTACTCAAAAGAGAGACAGCACAGGCCTACCGTCAATATTGTGTCCCTGAGCAGGGACTGCTGTAATTTGCAGCCTTGAGTGCAAGGACCATTCCAAGACAGTGCAGCCAGCACTGTTAGGCTCTTCAGTGGGAGGAGAGGGTGTGGTGAGAGTGGGACCATGCCTGCCCTCAGGCTTCCCTTCCCTCCCCGATGCACCCCACTGGGGAAGCTGAATCAACATGAAGGTGAGCACACGCTGCATCCTTTATAAGCATGACAGGCTTCCACCCCAGTATGTTCTCCAGAGTCCCAGGAGGAATTTTGAGGCAGTCAGCTGTAATTCATCTGGGTGCCCATTGTAATGAAGCCCCTCCTCATACCTTTCCTCTCACACACCCCTTGTGATTTAAACCATAAATTCTTAGGGTCCTATTTTGCTCTGTCTTGACATCAGTGGGAGTTCTGTGCACAGAATAAGAGTTGAACATGCACTTTGAGACCAGAGAAATCAGATACACCCTTCTCCTTTTGAGACGTGCGGTTAAATGTAAAGTAGCCGGAGTCAAATTGATAAGAAGATTGGCCCAAATTATGCCCCCAGATAAGTATCCACAGCTTTCAGTGATATCAATGGGAGACATATAACCAAGAGAAAAATTTGACCCATTAAATGTCCCATATTTAAATACTTTGACATTTCAGCAAGTTCTTTCACTGGGAATCACAAAGTCAGAGGGACATTCTTTAGAGTGTTTAGAAGAAATTATAACCGGGAAGGGCAGGAAGCAAGCCAGAACCATCCCCCAAATCTGAGGACTCACTTCCATCCTCACTAGAAAGACAGCATATGATGACATGTACTGAGAAAAGCAATCTTTGGAAGAATTACTGGAGATTTCCCATGCAACACAAGCTTCTAGTAATTCTGACCCTAACACTTCTCTTCCCTTTCACTGTCTGGCCGTCACACCTTCCTAGTCACTTGGCAACAATGTGAGAACTCAGCGGCAAAGAAGGTGCCAGTCTCCCACAGTGGTTTCACAATGAACATTCTCAGTGGAGATTTCACAATGGCACTGACATTGGGATTATTCATTGACTTATGATGCACCATTCACGTGTCACCATGTTTTATAGTAAGTTAAAACAAATAAAAATGGGCAGCACCTAAGACAAGACAAAGTTGCATTAATACCAAGTGTTTCTAATCAATTCAAACCAAGTTCTGATGTAAATTTGGCTGTTTCAGTTTAAAATAGCATAACATTATCTATCTGGCAGCTAAAATAGTGATGTATGCATTAGTTTTAATGGAGTTATTTAAAAGATTTTATTTTTGCATAGGATCCCAGCACAGAAACGATCAATAAAAAATGAGTAACTTCCAATCTGTCATCTTATCCTTTCTGAGAGTTGCTTCCCCTCTATTAATGGTGGCATAATTGTTCTTGTCAGTCTTATAATTAAGATCGCTATCCAGCTGACATACAGTATATAATTGTTTCCCTTATGAGTTTAGCAGATGCCACCCTATTAGATCAGGACTTTCTTGTATTAAGAAATGTCATCATCAAAATCGAGCCATTTTTGTGTCTCTCTCAAAAGTGTGCCGTCATAATTTGCCTGATTTGTGCACGTTTGACAGAAGGAATCAGGTATCAAGCTCCTATCTAGAGGCTGGAGCAAAAGCTATATGGAAGATACACTATGAGGAAAGTATTAAATTCAAGAATCTAATTTTGAGGAAACTGGTCTACAAGCCATAGAGTACAGACCTCCAGAACCACAAATTGCAGGGGAGCCACTATTTAGGGGCAGCAAGTGGGGGAATTATAAAATTGTACCACCAGCACTAAAAGAAGCTACTTTTAAGTTAATGCCAAGAATACTGATTTTGAGATGTGAAATCAATGTTCAAATGATGGTTTGAATTCCAGTACAGAAATCTGAACATAAAAGTAACAGCTACCAAGTTATGCTACGAATGAAAGCAAGAGTTAAACTAGAATGTGAGTTACATTAATACTCTTCTGAATTGGGGCTATAATACGTTTCATCTGCGGATATCAAATATAAGGGGATATAAGGGGATCTGCGGATATCTGCTTTATAAGGGGTTACAAAGTATCATTATTATGCACAAATTACAAATCAGGAGACTCAGAGAGATTACGTAACTTGCCCAAAGACACACAATGGTAGAGTAATCAGTGGCATACAGCCTATGTTTTTTGACTTCCAGTCCAGTGCCTTATCCGATGGACCACTCTACCTCCTCTTGGGGAGCTCAACTTTCACTAAGAGTGAGAAACAAATGTTTTGAATGAAAAATTGTGCAAAAAGTTGACACTTTAAGGCCGTTGCATACACTAGGGGAAGCATCTCACTTTCCAGGGGCAAGCAGATTTTTCAAGGCCTGAAGAGTACTCACATGTCATGACTCTGCTATCTGCTTCTGATTCAAATTCACAAAGCTGAATAGGTACCAGTTTTAAGTATACATCTGATAATGATTTTAAATTTGCTTTTAAATGTTAAGTGATCTGAAACTATTGCAGAAGATACTACGTACAGAACCGTTGTTAAAATTAATAGAACAAGTGACACAGTTGACTTATAAGAACAAATTCTGTAAGAAAAAAACATACAATTATTCATACTTTTTTTTTTAAGGCTTCACTCTCATAAGTCTTTGGTGGGATAAGGGTGTTAATTAAAACCAGTGGGAAAATATTCAAAAGTGATTTCTCTTCACTATGGACTCAGAGTCTCTCTGTCCCTCTGATTTGACCAAGACAGTCTTGTGTTTATTCTGCTTTTCCCATAATAAAAATTGTTATGTCTGAAACCACCAAAGCACACATTCCCAAACCAAAGTCTCTGCCCAAATCATGGTTAACTGAAAAGGTTGTCTGAGCTGGTAGGAAAATGATAGAGTGAAAGAGACTGGCTTGGAGACAGAAGAACGCAGGACAGACTGTGAGAAACTGAGCAGACACATTCACAGGCTATGTGGAAAATTTTGAATGGTGTATGGATGACTAGAAATTGGACAGAAGATTGGATGAAGGGAATTTTTCTGCCCATACCAAAGAAGGGAAACAGAGTGCAGTAACTATCCTATCATTTTCCTGATATCTCACATGAGCAAAGTTCTGCTTTGATCACATGAAACAAAGGATAGAAGCAGAACTAATACCACAATAACCTAGTTTCAGGGACAGCCAAGGCACATGAGTAAATCATGACTGTCACATCACTGAAAATGAAGAGAGTATGATCGTCCATTGATCACGTGCTTTGTGCACTGCGCAAAAGCATACCATGCCACCTAATATGACCATCTTTGGAGGACACTTGCAGATATGGGGATTTCAAAGCAACTCATTGCAAGTCTCTACCCCCACCAACAGAACACAGTGCAAATAGCAGTAGGTGACAGGGAGTGGTTTTCCCCTGTGCGGGGGTGTGAGACAAGGATGTATTTTGTTCCCAAGCCTCTTTAACTTATACAGAGAATTTATTATGAGACAAGCCTTGGAAGGTTTAACAAAGTGGAAGGATCTGAGATCTCCACAGGCGGACACCTCTTAACCAACCACAGATACGCAGATGAAACACTCTTTGCTACAACCACGGATGCAATGCAACAAAAACTGGAGTCTGTAAAAACAGTTACTGAGGAATATTCCTGAATGTGATGAAAACAAAATACATGTGTGTGACTTGACTAACAAAAACAGGATGCAAGTGGAAGTCACAAACTATAGAGGCAGTAGATTAATTTAATTATCTGGGATCATATATATCCAACCAAGAAGATTCTTCTGATTTCTTTAGAACTGCCTAAGATTGGAATGGCTTCTCTTAAGAAAGTGTGGGAAAACCACAGCACCTTGAAATGCACAAAGGAGTGTCTGATGAAAAACCTAATTTTTTCCATAGCAATTTATGGATGTGAATTGTGGGAAGTTAATGCTGCTGACAAGAAGGAAACTGAAGCTTTTGAAAGGTGGCACTGGCAAAGACTCTTGTGTATCTCTTGGACAGAAAAAAGAACGAATCCTCTGTTAGAAATATTATTGGAGAGAAGAAGACTCTGATGTCGGAAAACAACAGACACAAGCCTATGCACTTTGGTCAAAGGCGTAGAGTTAGAAATAAACTTGAGAAAGTTACTGTGGAAGGAATGGTGGGTCATCACAGTAGGGGATGACAAGAAAGTAGATGTATGGCATGTGGCATGTCACTGGAAGATCAGTTGCTGAGTACTTAAAGGTTTCAGAGTAGCAGCCGTGTTAGTCTGTATTCACAAAAAGAAAAGGCGTACTTGTGGCACTAAGTACTCCTTTTCTTTTTGAGTACTTAAAGTTAGCGATGGATTGTGAAGGCTTTAGAAAATTCTGCTACGATGTCACTGATATTCAGATATGAATAAATGGATGTACTTACTTGTGCAGACACCTAGGCCTGTCTCCCTTAACCAGTAGGACAGTTCTGCACCTGTATGAGTAAACAGGATTCTGCATAAACTACTGCTCCCTTTGAGAGAAAGAGCAGCAAGACAAGGCAGTTGAGATTTTGTATTGACAGGGCATGCCTAGGGCACTTTCTTTTGTTAACCAGGAGACCCTATGAAGATTTAGCTTTGTTTACATAAAATCTTTAGTTTACTCTGCATCCCTTGAAACACTCAGAAACAGACTATATTGAAATTCAGCTCAGAAAAGATCAGAGACATAGGCTTTAAAATATCCGCTTATCTTCCCTGAGAGCTTGAAAAAGCCAGCTTGTGCTGTCCCCTAATACAACAAAAAGTCACATGTCACCAATGAAAATTTCATCAGCTTTATCAAAATATTTTTTTACAGGATACAAAAAGAACAGTCAGTGTCTCGGACAAAGCAACAGAATCAAATACATAACATTGGTTTCTTGCAAACTATCTTAAACCTAAAAGGTCCATGAATTTTATCACTGTGACCCTAGAAATAAATGAGGGGGGAGAAAGACCAAGACTCAGAATAAATACACTGCTGTCCTGCAGGTAAAGAGAGGTCTAGGTTTTCTTAACAACAAAAACACACTGTACAGTCAGCTCTAAGGTTTTGTTGCCTGAGGCTACCCAGAAGATTGAACTCTCACTTGTAGTCCCCCAGTTCCCTGTTGCTTACATGAAAAAGAACAGCCAATAAATATTTAGCTGTCCCAAGATATTGTCTGTCCTTTCTATGTGGTAGAGCTCCAGAATCCTGGTTACATATCTCAATGATCTTGTAGCCTCCCCATTAAAGGAATAAGATGAAGTGTCTTGATTTTATATCTAAAACCCTTCAAATGGTTTGGGAGCTGGCTACTTAAAAAGCATCTCTCTGTGTGATTCTACAGCAGCTATGATCTGCTATCAAGCTGATAGCAAGAAGTGTTTCAGTGAAAGGTACTCAGTTCTAGAAGATACATACAAGAGCAGAAGGGGCCATTGTGACCATGATCTTTTGCCATAAAATTTCATCCAGAAATTCCTGCATCAATCCCATAACTTAGTATTTGGCATGGCAACTCCTCCATCAGAAATAATAAACAGGCTTGGAACGAATGACAACATTTGTGCTTTTTCGTCCTTAGAAGTATCTACAGTGATAAATGGACAATACCCAACAAAGCCATTTACATAGGTTACAGTGGCCCTGGAGAAACCCAGTGTCAGTTTAATGTGATACATCCTCTACCATGGCACTCAATACTGTCCAGGTTGGAAGGCAGACTTGAACAACTATTTTCATGTTGTCCGTGCCCAAGAGCCTGACACACCTCATCTTACAATAGTTTGGTACATCATTTGGTGTAATTAAAAACTAAATATTTTATATGCTTGTGATGTTCTTAGCTTCACAGATTCCAAGGCCAGGCAGGACCAGGATTATCACCTAGCCCTGTGGTTTTCAAACCATGGTCTGCAGACCCCTGGGGGTCCGCACACTATGTGTAAGGGGTCCGCAAAAGGCTGTCGTTGCCACAGAACAGCAGTTACAATCCTCAGGGGTCCGTGGGCTATGTCTAAGATTTTCAAAAGGGTCCACACCTCCATTCACAATTTTTAGGGATACACAAATGAAAATAAAGGCTGAAAACAGCACTTAATTTGTGTCAGGGCTCAGCCCTGGCACCTTTAGGCTTAGAAGTTCATCGCCCAGCACCTTTGGGCTTGCGGCATCAGGTATGATTATAAAAAAAAATTGTTTGAACCCCAGCACCTAAATGTGTGAGCCCGGGCGCCTCCTTCATACAAATTAAGCACTGGTTGAAAACCACCGATCTAGTCTCAGGGGGTGGCCATGTTAGTCTGTATCCACAAAAACAACAAGGAGTCCGGTGGCACTTGAAAGACTAACAGATTTATTTGAGCACCAGCTTTCGTGGGTAAAACCCCCACTTCTTTGATCCTGTATAACAGGGGCCGTAGAACGTCCCCCAAATAATGCTTAGAGCAGAGCTTTTAGAAAAACATCCAGTCTGAATTGGAAAAACAAAATCATCCCCGATGAAGAAGTCCCCCGGACCCTGGGAGAGAATCACGGCCATCTCCCTCAAAGGATATAGGTATTTCTTCCCCCCTCTCTCTTCTTTTGTGATGTAAACTCCTCAAAGGCAGGCTGGCCCCCTCCCTTCGGGGAAGAAAACAACCAACAGACGGAGGAGAGAGGCGGGGGCCCGTGAAAGCCCCAGCCCAGGCTCCGTTCGCACCCGGGCGGGGGAGGGGGTGGCGGCTGTTGGCTTGGCAGCCCCGGCCGACTCGAAAGGACAACACCCGCGATAAGAAAAGGAAGCGGCTCTTCCGCCTCCTCGTGTAAGCCGGGGAGGCCGGGCCCGCAGGGAGGCGCGCTCCGCCCCCTTTTCCTGCCCGCTGAAGAGCCCGCGGGAGGCTCGGAGGAGCGCACAGAGCGGAGCGCGGCGCACTCGGAGCCAGCAGCCGCGGCGGGCACAGCCAGCGCCCACGCACAGCACCGCACCGCCCCCCGCGCCCCGCCCCTGCAAAGGCGATTTTGGCTCCGGACGAGGCGGCGGCGGCGTCGTTTGGAGGCGGGAGCAGCAGCAGCAGCAGGAGGAGCAGGAGCGAGCGCTGGGCTTGGAGAGCTTCCCGGCGGGACCTCGGCTCGGGGCGGCCCAGGTAAGGCGCAGGATTCAGCCGCCCGGCGCGGCGCGGCCCGGAGGGGGGCGCGATGGATTTGAAGGGGGCGCTCGGCCGCCGCGTGGATCCGCAGCCTGTGCCGCTTGTCTCACGCTGCCCGCTCTTGCGCGGCGCCTGCAGCGCGACCAGCCCCCGCTTCTGCCGCCGCCCCCGCCGCTGGAGGGGCCGCCGGGCCGCAGCGGGCTCGGGATCTGCCCCGGCGCCCAAACTTTGCGGGAGGGAGCCGCCTCGAACTGCGGCGCGGGCAGCGCCCTGTGCGCGGAACGACCCTTTTCGCCCCGCTCCCTCAGCGAGCCCGGCTGCTCCCCCCGCCCGGTTTGGCGTGTAAGGGAATCGCTGTATTTTATATGGGTGAGTCAGATGACATCGGGTTAAGTAGGTGAGAGCCGATTTGGAGTCAAGCGGCGAGGGCCCATCGAAATTGGTTTTTGAAGGTCGTGCCCCCCCCCCCCCCCCCGCCGCCTTACAGGGAGGCTCTTCCTAGCCTTGCCGGTGTGAGAAACATTTAGAAGTTCTTTTAGCCTGGCTGGTCTTACGCTGAATTGTGAGTTCTTGGAATCTATCGCTGGGTTATGATGATCTCCTTTATCCTCCTAGTGGGGTAGGAAGAAGGTGGCACATACTTAAACATTGTTTTATACATTGTTTCTGATACTCTGGAAGCTTGAGCAGTAGGTTAAACGTTGGAACTCACCGAAGTCCCTTGGATGTGACTGTGTTGGGGGGCAACGAGGGGTGTGGTGGGTTTTTTGTTTTGTTTTTTAGTAGCAAAGACTGGCTGACATGTCAGCCAATACGACTGTTTATTGTTACCTTACAATACACATGCGGGGGGGGGGGTGGAGGGGGAAGAAGAGGGCTGGGGGGAGCAAACAGATTCAACAGCAGCAGCTTTTACATAGGAGTCTATGTACATTACAGTATAAAGTCAGTTTAAAAAAATTAAATCCAAGTTTTAAAAGCCCCTTGTGTGATCTAAAACCAGTAACCAGGAGTTTGGGTGAGAACTATATAGATTCTCCCTCCCCCAATACGTCTAGAAATATTTTTCTAAGCCACCATTTGATAGGCAGATGCATCAGATGTTTTTGGTCTGGTTTTTGTTTTTTTGTTTGGGTGGTTTATGTTAAAGGTGGGGGGGGGGGTTGTTTTGGTTTTTTGGTAGTTCTGGTTGCATGATTTCTACACCTTACTTTTTTATGGGCAAGTGTGTCAGCCGTGACAAGTCATCTATCTTGTAAGGAAGCATCACTCCTAACTGGAATCAAATAGTTAAACTTAGAAATTAAGAGCTTTCTTGATTTTTTTTTTTAATTTTTATTTTTTTAAAGCCCATTGTAAGAAACACTTTGAAGTCCGATGGAGTTTTGCTTAGGAAGAACTGGTGGATCTAGCCTATGAAGACTAGCTGCCTAATTAGTTAGGTCTCAAATATTAACACCGATTTTAGTTTTTCTTTTGAATAGGTACAGGTTTACTCTAGGTAAAGGAAGTACCTGGTTATTGCTGAAAGAAGTTGACCAGCATTCAGAAGTATTAGTTAATTGCTTGATCCTGTTGAGTCTGTTCAGGTTCACCCACTCTCAGCCGTGCACAGGTGTTGACAAAGGTGTTCTGCTAGTTACTCATTGTAGCCAACGAGAATCAGTTGTCAATGTTTAGTGGAGGAGTGGGTAGTGAGGCCCAGTCACATTGAGCCGTTGTCTTTTTAAGAACTTAAAATAACAACATTCACCATCCCAATGAAATACTCCAACTTTAAGTCTCTCTGTTGCAAAGATCTGTATTGCACACTCCGCCCAGTTTATTTTCCAGTATGCTGGTGAGTTCCCTATCACAGAGCTGGAAACCCTTGCCTCATTGGTTGATCACCCAAACTGGTAACACTATGAATAACTGTATCCTTTCATTTGTCATACAAGTTGTACTTGAAGAATTTGATCAAAGGGAAAAAAAATATATTGATGAGGATTTTGGTGCATAATTGTGTGCTACAGAGTCTATTTCCAGTTGCCTTCAAAACATAACACTGACAAAGTGATTGTGTGTGGTTGAAATAGCAAGTGAGCAGACTGGCATAGAGAAATAGTGTTCAGTTTAATATACTGGAAGAAATGCCAGTTACACCTTTTTAAATACTACTTGTATTGTGAACACTTACTGAGACCAAAAAAAGACAAGTAAAATCCTAGTCCTCTTGAAGTCATTGGCAAGATTACAGTTGACTTCGGGGCCAGGATTTCACCTGAAATCTTCAGACTAATCACAATAAATGATGGGCCAAAAATTAAGGTTATTGGGAAAACATACGCAAAAGCATTTCTGCATCACAAATTGCAGCTATATCTAGAAGTTGAGGCTTATAGCTAGATACTATTAAATTAAAAGGAGTAGTAACAGAGACTAAAAAGCTTTAGAAATTCATGATACTCTGAAAAGGAGCAACAACAGGATTAACAGGATAAGATGTTAATTTAAAATTGTAATATCTTCAGGGGAGGGACGAGGGACACTTGAGTGAATTTATGACCTGAACTGTGGAGAGATCACTGTTCATTACCAACATGCTCATAAAAGAGAGAGGATATTTTGTGTTCTCATTTCCACAAAATCACACCAGTTAGCATTTTCCATATTTAGGTGAAGTTTGCGTGACTGTATTCCTTTCATATGCAGTTGTTCTCTGTTTTCAGTCATTGTTTTGTATGTGGAAGAACAGTTGACACTAAAGCCAAAATGAGCCTTTAAGCTTAAATATTTAGGATTTTGAGTGATCGGACAAAGGAGAGGAGAAAAGAGGCTGGTTTTATTGGTTTATTTTTATAGATACTTTGGATGTTTATCATTACAGCAAGCTGTATTTGTTTTGCTTAGACCTTCTTTGATTTGCTTAGTTTCTTT
The DNA here is from genome assembly GCF_965140295.1 of Lepidochelys olivacea. Lineage (NCBI taxonomy): Eukaryota > Metazoa > Chordata > Testudines > Cheloniidae > Lepidochelys > Lepidochelys olivacea. The sequence goes on along the minus strand of NC_140411.1, from coordinate 162,686,872 downwards.
TGAGTACTTGATTTTTTTTAAATATTTTATTTTTACATGTGTATATAGAAGTAACCAAGGGGGGCAGAAATAATTTAGTTTTCTAATAGCTACAGCTTTGATGTAGGAATGGTGGGGCTGACCTTTTCCTGATATGGCATTTATGGACTAATATTAGTTTCTAAACACTTTCTGTGAAGGTGGAGAAGCCAGCATTGTGCTAAGACCAAATGAAAGGAAAAGTTTTAAATGAACAGTGTCTCTGTGGATTCTGATAAATCACTTTTGTTCAATGTGGTTTGTCCTTATGATAAGCCAGAGCAATGCCCGTAAGCCTACGTTACAGCCTTCTGTTTGAGTGAGCTACTATGAATATGTCACTATTTTGTCAAACATAGATTAGAACTAGTCATAAAATCACACACAATTCTGTTTCTGTATTATAGGCCATAGGACAGTATTTTTATGCTACTGCAGACAAGTCTGTTATCAGTCCCATTATATTACAAACCCTCTTAAGATGTTGAGTTTATAACTGTAGTAAGATATTTTAGGCAGAAACTTGGCAGACAGTTGATCCTCAAACAAATATTTTTACCGAACTTGGTTACATTTTAAGTTATGTGCAAAACAGTAGTGTAACACTTTGGGGATATTTTCTTTAATAAATACTCAGATCAGTCTTTGGAATAGACTCTGTTGCGATTTCCATAAAAAGGGAGAGAATGGAAAATGGGTAATAGAATTAAAATATCTACCAGACAGTCAACTTTTTCAGAGATGCATCTTACTGCATGTTCCTTCTGATGTGTTCAAAGTACCTAACCCTGTAGTGTTGTGAAATTACATCTGCTCACAATGGATTATTGCTTATTTTGCTTAGTCTCCAAATACTGTTTATTCAACTGATTGTCAAAGGGTAAATAACGGAAACTTGTATCCATCTATCAGAAGCTACATTTTTCTTAGGCTAATAATTCACATTATAAACAACCTGTATTCAGTACTTGATTGTGTATTCTGGATTGTCCCAAAAGACATATTGTCCAAGATTTAGTTCCAAAATATTTTGAGTGAAAACAAAGAGGACTCGCTAAATCTTACATGCAACCCCACACCCTAATTGGAAAGGGAAAGTCGTAAGTCGTTTATGGGTGTTTAGTAAAAATCCAGTAAACAAAGTCAAAATTCAAAAAGTCAAAGCATGAACATTTAAGGCACTGGAACCAAAACTTGAAGACACCTAGGGATAAGCAATGAATAGTTGGCAAGCAAAGAATTTCTGTAGGCCTGTAAACTTAAATTCAACAAACTTAGGTACTAGGAAGACTTTCATCTTGTATGCGAAGAGCTTGATCCGCTTCTCACATATACATCTCCTACCATTTTAATGTCAATGATTTTGATGGAGTTCATCCCAATTCAAACTGTGTAAATCAGGCCCGGTGTTGAGGACACAGTACTCAAGATGAAAGCTTTCATATTCTTGCCTTGTCAGAGGATTCTCTGAATGAAGCATTTTGTTGCATTACAAGTTTATGGTCTACAGTAGAGCAGATAAGGTGCTCCTGTTAATGGACTCACCTTTGCAAGAACACATTTTTCATACGTTCTCTTTTCATTTCAGATGAGTGACTTTGGAATCAAGAACATGGATCAGGTAGCCCCTGTGTCTAATGTCTACAGAGGAATGCTCAAGGTGAGTTTTCCTAGGAGAGATGCTAAAAACAAGTGGCCTAAACTCCCACTCCATGCGCGTATTTCTCATGTTAGTGAGAGACCTGCATATGCATGCTGAAGAGAGACTATGCTAACTACATTTGGGTTCCTTCTTGCTGATGTTTATTTTTATAAGATAAGGAACAAACACTTTATACCTAGCCATTTAAAGCACCCTGTTTAAACAGGAAAATATACATTTGACAAATCCATCTTAAAGATTGGAAAGCAAGATGAAAAGTCAGATTCTGATGTTCAATTTATTGAACTCAATCAGAATTGTGCAAGTAAGGGCAGCAGGACTGGGTCCTAGATGGTCTTTCTACATTTAACTTCATGCAAGGCTGTCAATGTCTTTTGATAGGACTGATGTATGTAAAAGCATTGGTCTAGTATGGGAAAATTAAATTCTCTGTGGTTATGTGCAAATCTACCAAATGAAAATCTAGAGTAAAATGCATGAAAACAAAACTATTCAGTCTTATATGTAAGAAACGGTTGTTCAAATGTCTTGACTTGCTTTGAAAGATATTTACAAATCGAGGACAGGTTAGAAAAAACAGAATTTAAAAGATTTCATTTTTGTAACTGTCTGCAAGAACATCCATTTAACATACTTTTTGTAATTATTCATGAAAGGTCTTTAGCAAGCATTGGTCGCTTGTATTGTGATGATCAAGGAAAAGCAAATAAAGACCAGTCAAACTCTTTTTGGCCTAGAATGTTATGAGAAATGCTAGTGTTTGAGGCTATATCACAGTCTCGTTTAAAGTCAGTTACAAATGTGTGTTTTTGTTTTTTGTTTCTCCTCTTCTCTCACCCCCCCCCACCCCCTGGCTTATATAATTTGTTTTGCTAACCAGCAACCAAATATTCATTTCATAGAGCATAATAGGAAGCTTTATGTGAAATTTGTGAATTGAGTGCTCTCCCATGCAGGAGTTATGCCAGGCACAAAGGAAATTGGAGTTAGATGACAATTTGTCGCAATCTTAGGTCAACCCTTAAGACTCTTGGAAGCAACTATGCAATGGTGAAATATTCTTTTGGATTTGCTTCAAGTTTTGCACAGTTTATTACTAAATTTATACATAACTGCCATGAAACCACATAATGCCCCACCCCCTCTTTTTTTTTTTTGGTTGACTGAGTAAAGTGGGCAGGATTTATCCCATATGGGGTTTTATTACCTATTCAGAGCAATGTTCAAACATTAACTAATACATTTTACATTTCTGAAATATGAGACATGGGTACAGTATGCTTTCTACTCATTCATATACTACTGCTTTTTTTCCCTTCAGTGAGTCACTGTAACGGTCATTTATTTACACAAAATACAGGAGTTTCCAGATTATGTTGAAAGATCTTGGCCTTTTCTCTAGATACAAATGGTGAATCAGAGCTATTATCTATTAACATTTAAAGCATTTTTTAGTAGCAGACCAGACCAGCTGGTTTTAACAACTATTTCACAGATAACAAAAATCTTTAAAGTATCTTTACTCTGACTTTTCTTATTGCTATCATATGTACATGAACAATCTTAATTAGTATGAACAATATTACTTACACTGAGCTGACCAGCAGAGTTAATTTTTGGACTAAATTAGCCATTAGAAGGAAGACTTCTAGATTTTTCTTCATGCCAGCCTCTTCCTTCTGTGGGTCATAGGCTGCTATGAATTGCACCCTGAAATGCATAGCAACTTTTTATAAAAAAACAACCTCAGTACTACATGCAAGCCAAAGTGTGTGTCTGTCTTGAGTTTCTGCCCAGCCAGTTTACAAAACAAAAATAGCACCATACACCAAAATAGAAAAGCTGTAAACTCCAGAAAGGAACCATGGTGGATTCAGGAAAGACCAGATAGTTAATATGCTATTCTGCAAAAACAATTTAAGTTAGTTCAGTCAATTGAGACCAAATCTGTGTTATGCTGAGGAGCATTAGTTTATTCTCACCAGAAATCTGTACCTTGGCATGAACATTTAAGTGGATGCCTAAGCAAATAGGAACTGTCTACAGATATTGTATGTGGTTCCTTAGTCTCTGGCTCCCCTTTACTGCAGATGGTCTCATATGGGTATCATTGCTGTGCCCTGTAGCTTTTCAAATACTGTATCCACAGGTTTGGGTTGTGGCTTTTGGTTTGTGTTTTTAAATCTCATCAATAGGAATGTCTAGTGATAGCCTCTACCTGTTGCTACAAGTCTTGTTCATGACTAGTTGGCATGTTAAGTATAAACTTATTCAGCTCACTTTGGTAGAAAAAGCTTGTAACTTTTAGACCTATTTATGAAGAAGGGGTGCATGTGGCCTGGGAGATTCAGTAATAACTTCGCATGTACACCACCTCCCAACTAGAGCACTTCACAGTTTGAATGATAGACAAGATTTTCTACAAATATTTGTAATCTTTAATAAAAGTGACTATTAGCTCATCAGAAATCTCTCCTTTTCCCCCTCAAACATTCTATTATAGCCAGTCCTACTTATTCTTGTTAATTGGTTTAAACTAGCAAAGAATCATTGGAGACTGCTGCGGATTAACAAGCTGCTTTTTATGAAATGCAGTAGTTGGTACAATCCGGTTACCTAAACCATAAAAATAAAATAAACCTAAGAAAAGACTCTACTTCATAAATCCTGTAAGACTGTTTGTTTTACAGTCTTAAGTAATATCATTCAGATTGAATATTTCCAAAAATATAAGTAAGCTTACTTGCGTCTTCATGTTGGCAATTATTTTTGTTATACTAGAAGGACTAGTGAATTATAATAATTAGCACTTGAAGTCATCATTAGCTGTCTGTTACAAGGCTAAAAATGATAGTAACATCTCTTTACAATTTAGCAATCTGTTAAAATTTAGATACACACCTGTTAAAATGGCTGCTAGTTGTGCCTACTATAACTAAAGTTTGTAGTTTTCATTGTATCTCAGTAGTCTAGCATCTTTTAATTCAAAGATGCAGCTGTCACACTGTAAAGCAGCCTTTTCAAACACAGTCTTGCAGAACACTGCCTCCAGTCAATAACCGCTCACCCGGGAACTTGATCCTCTCACCTTCATGGAGGTAGAAGCATCAGTGCCTAATTGGGGTCATTTAACTTCTAACAATTTAATGCAGGCAGCATTGTCTTTGAAAAGATTAAACACAGCTCTTTTGCATTTTAGTGTATCAGAGTGGCACAGTCAAAAATCAGAAGGCCAGATCCTCAGTTTATGAAAATCAGCTTAGCTCCAGTGAAGTCAGTGATCTATTCTTATTTACACCATCTGTGGGTCTGGCGCAGAAGGAGAGGAAACTTAACAGAAAAATTAGTTCATCTGCATTATATAAACATAGCATTCATCTATTTTGTATAATGTGTAGCTTAGTATACCACTGTTCATGTTGTAAAAAAAATGATTACCATAGGACATACAGAATGTGCCACACAGGAAAGTGAACGCTGCTGTTAGAATCTTTTGCATTTTTATTTTAACTATGCAACCCTTAACATTGCATTAATAGTTATTTGTTTATTCTCTGAACTCATGGTTTAATAGTTTTCAGAAGATAGTACCTGGAGAGAGTGTACATACAAACAACCTGTCCTCTTTGTAGTTGCTGTTAGCAGTGCTCTAGCAGAATACTTACACTGAATATTCTTTTTCTAAACTGTTTTGCAGCATCAACCAGCATTTGATGCCTTTGATGTCACAAACTCTCTGTTTGCAGGATATTTTCCCTCATTAAATGAAGATCAAACCCTTCAAGAAGTACCAACAGGATTTGATTCGATTTCTTATGGTAAATATTGCTTGCGTTTTTAGTTTGATCAGCCACATCAGTCAAAATAGAAAGTGCTGGGTTCTCTAAGTAGGTTTCTGTCACTGTTACCTACGATGCACAACAATAAATCTTTAATAATAGAGAAGACTTTTTTTTAATATTACCTTAAGACTTCAGTCCTGCAGACATTTACATACATTAAGTTTTTTCACATGAGTAGTTCTATTGCTGGCTTACAGCTTCCCATAGCGGAAACCTACACTGTAGTAGGGTGTGTGAATATAAGAGGGTCTGTTGTCTGTAGAAGGCCAGTTAGGCATACTGAGGCAGAATTAAAAAGGTCTTTGGATGTGTGTATCTGTTAAGATTAACATTACTAATAATCTTTACCTACCTTTACTTGTTCATTTCTATAACTCAAGTTGGTGTATTTTTTAAAATGGGGAAAGACAGAATATTAGAGCTGTATTTAGTCCCGCTGAACTAGTATAAATGTAGAACTCTGCAAGGTCCTTGGCCCCCTTTCCCTCAGGTTTATTGTGCAGCTTTAGAAATTTTGCATAAGTAACGCACTGAAATCCTTGTAGCAGGACTGTACTCAAAGTTCTCAATTTACCTTCACCTCAGATCTCTCTGACTGGCTTATTCCTGAGCTACTCCAATACAATGGTGATGGGTGTTGCACCTAAGTTTTTAGTCAGCCTTGCAGTGAGCTCCACATGTGTGCAGAGGTTCACCTGCTTGCTCACGTGGAGCTCATTGCAGACCATAGATAGCTAGATTAGCTTTGCAGATTCATGCACAGTCCTAAAGCCTGACAGCTTATCTCATGCGTATGCATGCTCTCCCTGTGACATTAACTTTATTAGATATAGCAATTATTAATAACATGAGTGCAACCTAACTGTGTCAACTACAATCTGTGCACTCGTTTTCAAAGAGATTTGTGGAAAGTTGAAAGTTTGAAGAAGTATTGACCAGCTGGTTTCAAGCTAGAGGGAACCCAAGGAAATGTCTGACACCAGTCAGAATATCAAATCCGGGTAACTTTTTAAAATGACAGATAATGCAAAAACAATTTGACCAATTTTCTTCAAACTTTACTTGAAAATGCTCTTTACTTCCAGAAGAAGTCTGGAAATTTTCATGCCAAATCTTTCTAATAAAGAAGATAGGATGGGGGCTAAATTATTCCTTTGAATGGAAGTTGGTTGCAGCATTAACTAAGGAGTTGATTATGAATTTATAACAATTTATGGCTGCATAAAATTCAAGTACCAGGATCATCAGCCAGTTACATTTTGGGTCACAAGCTAGTTCCCAATGCCAAATTTATGTATTACACTCTAACCATTGAATAATACATGACAACACCACAAATTCAATTGACTGATCTACGCATGAGTGGGTCTGACATTCAATCTAGTGCAGTGGTAAATGTACCACAAGCCAACTCATCATTACTACCCTCCTCGTTACTTGGTTCTCAAGCTCAGTGCAGGGTATCCAGAGTTGACAAGAGGTCACTTGGCTCTTGGATTATAGAGGAGAGAAGAGGAAGAAGCAGTCTTCTTGTTTTCTCATAAAGATAATTGACTCTACATAACAAAGGCATACTTCTTACTACCAAAGTCAATCTGAGTCTGCATCATTAGCTGCGACAATCTTACGCTGGCATAGAAATAACTATTACAGATAGGGCTTGCCATATTTGGTCCCATTTTATAGTTGGAAGCCTCTTTTGCTCGTTCTTTAACATTGTGGATTCTTATTTGTCTGGTCCATTAGCCTAAATGCTAATGTCTCCACTCCTCCCCCTTTCTTTTAGAGTCAAACAGCTGTGAATTGCCTCTCCTAACCCCATGCAGTAAGGCCGTTATGAGTCAAGCTTTAAAAGCTACTTTCAGTGGCTTTGCAAAGGAACAGTGTCGTCTGGGTATCCCAAATAGTAAGTGCTTTCTTTTTATAATCTTTTTAGTGCAAAATGATGCTGATTGGTTAGATGACGAGAATAGCAAGTAAACTGAGCTCATCCACTGATTAAAAGAATATAGAAGGAAAAATTAGGGCAAAGTGATTTAAAATTAAGACTAAATCATTGATATTTGAGCTTCAGAAGTAGATATCCTAGATAACTCTCTTTTAAACATGAGCCCTCACTCTCAATATCTTTTTACCTATACTTTTATTTTAGGTTCTTATGAACATAAATATCAAGAGTTGCCTCTAAATGTTACGCGTTTTTCTTCTCTTCCACAACTACCCCCCCACCCCCCCATTTGCAGATCCTTGGCTATGGACAGAACAGCAGGTTTGCCAATGGCTTTTTTGGGCTACCAGGGAGTTTAGTTTGGCAAATGTGAACTTTCCTCAGTTTGTCATGAACGGCCAAGACTTGTGCAACCTGGGCAAGGAACATTTCTTGGAGCTGGCTCCTGATTATGTAGGTGACATTCTGTGGGAACACCTGGAACAGATGATAAAAGGTAACTAGAGAGCCAAAAAGGACGACTCCTCTGTGATCCTAACAAAGCAACCCCCTCAAACAAAACGGTGATGTATTTCACCGAGTTGTGGTTTTGTAATTGCCTAAAAAAATTCAAAGTGAATTTTTAAAATCTTTAAACATTATCAAAGGTAGCTTTAAAAAATCACTTTCTGGAGAGCATAAAAGCAATCAGTCGTTTCTAGCTTGTCAATTACTGCCAAACTGCAGTTCTCTCAGCAGCAGTTTTATACAGAATAGTCATTGATATAAATGAGATTAGGATGGATCTGATGCAATATATAATTCAAATCAGAAAAATGTAACCAAAAGTCAAACTAGGTCAAGTCATGTTACTAGTGACTTTTACCAGTGTTTTGGAATAAGTCAGTGAATGAATGTAAGAGTGACAGAGACTTCAGGGTCTTCTCATTGAGACAAAAGAAGGATGAGGACAAATTTTGTCGAGGGGCTTCACATGGATGCAGGGATCTACCCACCCTAATCCTCCAACAAGATGAGAGCCAAAACAACTACATTGAAAAAAGGGAGAACTTTTTTTTTCTTTTCCCATTGTTACCATAAGTTGTCTTTTTCATTTAAGCATTTGTTAAACAACTTTGGAAGTTGAGTGTTCTTTTGTCTAGCTGGATTTTGGTGATTTTGCTTTTTGTCTTTTCACTGTTATAGTCCTGTGTGTAAAACACTTACCTAATGCCCAGATCCTACAAACTTTTAAGTATGGGTATATAATCCCCATGACTTCTATGGGACTGCACATGTGCATGAAGTTAAGCAATTGCTGAAATGTTTGCAGGATCAGGGCCTTAAATGTGTTGCAGATTTTTAGACCGATTGAATATTAGAATTCCATCGGCATGAAATTTTCCCTACCAGCAGTTATTTCTTTGAAAGTTTGTCGGGTAACTAACTTCATGACTGTCACAAATACCTCCAGTTGCCTTGAAGTTCCCCATAATGTCCTGGTCAGATGTATAAAAAGGATATTTGTTCTGTTTTCAGACAGTCAAGAGAAGACACAGGACCAATATGTTGAAAACTCTCATCTTACCTCAGCCCCACACTGGGTCAATAACAACTCATTAAGTAGGTATCCTGATTTGGTTGACATTTAAAATCCCTTCCTTAGCATTATGCTGCACGTGATATCACAAACTGTAATTCTGCAAGTTGGTTTGAACACTGAAAATAATCAGACTAGATATTTTTTTGAGGCAAATCTTGGAGTCTGTGAAACCAGGAGGAAAGAAGACAGTGTGAAAGCTGTGGTTAATAAAAGTCAAGTCTTGATTTTTGGCAATTCATTTACCAAAAACAAATTTGGGATTTCATAACTTTTCTGCACAAATAAATGGTTTAGTACAAACTGGCCATTACCACAACTACCAGGCTGAATCTAAAGCAGCACTGATGGGGGTCCAGCAGGAGTCATGTTTTTGGTTCTTTTTGGTAGAAGAAAGGTGGAGGCAATATGAAGCCTCAGAGGGCAGATGGAGTAAATAGGGAGGGAGAGGACAGGGACCAGTGGCCCTCTCCTGACATCTCTCTTCCCCCCTACCCCAGGCTGCTTATGTGTATGAGGTTGTATTTTCAGCACAGTATTTCTCAATCTGCTGATCAGTTAACAAGAGAGGAATCCTGCTATGGACCACCTAGCCCCCTCCCCAGCACTTTCTCTCTGTTCTGTCATTCTGGGAAACCACAGAGAGCTCTGTGCGCAACTGGCAATCTGTAAATCATACGGCAGATACTGGTTGTGTGATACAGAACCTGGTTAAACCCTAGTGCAGTCAATTGGAGTCCTTCCGCTGACTTTAGTAGACTTTTTGGATTAGACCCATACCCTATCGTTCCTACTCAGTCAAGTTTTCAGCTTAAAAATATTTTTTTAGTGGCATAACTGTATGTCTGTGTTGCAGTGGAAGGGTTGACTTGGTTTTGTTCTGCTTACATGAAGGTATTACGTTTATGAGAAGGATTGTAGTGAATAACTAATCCATTCCTTTCCCCCCCCCTTGTCATTTTAGGTTTTAATTCAGAACAGGCCCCTTATGGTATGCAAATGCATAGCTACCCCAAAGCCAGCCTCCTGAGTGACTTATGTCAGACTTCTGCAGGACCAAATCTCCTCAGCCCAGATCAAGAATTTTCGATGTTCCCCAAAGCTCAGTTAGAGACCGTCAGCGTGAACTACTGCTCCATGACCCGCGACTTCACAAACAATCTGAACTTGCTGATGGATAACTCTGGTAAGATTTACCTTCTCCATTTGCTAATTATTAGTTTAAGGCTCTATACTCTGTGCACTCTTTTTTACTTAATGTGGCTTATACATACAAAATAAACTGAACAACAACCATTATTTAATTTTTTAGGTAAGCCCAGAGAGCATGAATCAAGTGACAGTGGCACAGAAAGTTATGAAAGCACAGATTCTCAACTTCAGTCCTGGAACAGCCAATCCTCTTTAGTGGATGTACAACGTGTGCCCTCTTATGAAAGTTTTGAAGATGATTGTAGTCAGTCTCTATGTCTGAATAAACCTACAATGTCTTTCAAAGACTACATTCAAGAAAGAAGTGATCCTGTAGAGCAAGGGAAACCAGTTATACCAGCAGCAATTCTAGCAGGCTTTACAGGCAAGTGATGTCCCACAATATATCTCTTGTTCTCTTGCTTCTGATCCCTTGTGTGGGTATATGTCCGTTGTGATAAAGGAAGAGTGTACCTCTCAACCTCCCTTACTCACTGTTTGTTCATGAATGATTTATTCACTAATAATGCAATATTCTAGTAAAAAACAGCCTGTTTTAAAACCTGGAATGCATTCTATTCTTGGTAGAGCTCCATCTGCCTAAAAAGAGGGGAAACTCCAGACAAAACAGTCAGTTCAAGGAGTTCACCAGCACTGACTCACCCACTAAGCACTTGTTCCTAGACTACTTAACTCAGGCAAAATGCTCATCACTGGAAGCTTCATCAGGGCACGGACTTTAGTTTAGGACCTTTAAAGTTTTAAATATAGCTGCCAGCAGAAAGGAATGAAGTGAAGGGGTGGGGGAGAAGTAAAGCTTGGTTCAAATAACTACTTTGAATTAAAATAGTGTACTCAATTCATTATAATGTATCCTTCAGCAGATTCCTGTTACAGAAACAGTCGTTCTTTGCCTCAGCCAAACATTTTAAAATTATATCAGTTAGATAAACCTTAGGATTATGGTATGTGTCTTACTATAGCCTTTAGTTGTGGCTAATAATTTTACTCTTCTTGGTTTTTACAGGCAGTGGACCTATACAACTGTGGCAATTCCTTCTGGAGTTACTAACAGACAAATCCTGTCAGTCATTTATTAGCTGGACTGGAGATGGATGGGAGTTTAAACTTGCTGATCCAGATGAGGTATGTGGCCAGTTGTGACTGAATAAAAACCTAGGGCCTGATCCTCCATCAGAGAAAGGCACACCCCTCAACGCAAAGTGTTTACAAGATCAGGAGTCTTTGCCTCTGTAAACGTTTTACTGCTGGGTGACTTCGAGAGCATCCGTCAAGTACTTAAATGTACATAAAAGTTTAGTGTATTATAGTCCTGTCTTTGCATGCTGCCTTTACATTTAACTTGCAGCATTGCTTAACTGTTTAAGGAAAGTAACTTAACTGATAAAACCCCTGGGAATTGAGAGAAACATGGCAGATGCACAGAATAGTGAGGCCTTCAAAGGTCTGGTTTTTAGATATACATCAAATGACTGCTGTGATCATTTGGAAATTAGTCACTAACAGAATAAACTCCAACCCTCTAATTGACGATGGAACCCCTTTCTGACGCAGTTAAAGGGCCTGATCCGAGGCCTACAGAAGTCAATGAAAAGACTCCCATTGCCTTCAGTGAGCTTTGGATATGGCCTTAAGTGACTTAACCACCTAACCTAACGTGTGAGTTGTGTAGCTCTTTGAGAGAGAGGAATTCACCTTAACCTCTTCTCTTGCACTAACAATTTTTTTTTTTTTTAAACCCTTTGTGGCAAGGTGCCTCATGCGCCCATCCACTACCTATTGGCATCATGCTCATAGACCAGAGGTGGGCGAAGTACGGCCGGTGGGCCATATGTGGCCCGTGAGACTGTCCTGCCTGGACCCTGAGCTCCTGGCCGGGGAGGCTAGTCCCTGGCCCCTCCCCCGCAGCAATGCCACTGCTGTGCTGCCAGCGCTCTGGCCCACCACTCCTGCCGGGTGGTGGGGCTGGCTCTGGCGGGCTGCGAGCTCCTGCTGCTCTGAGCAGCATGGTATGGGGGTGGGGAGCAGGGGGTTTGGATAAAGGGCAGAGGTTCTGGGGGGGCACTCAGGGGACAGGGAGCGGGGGGTTGGATAGGGGGGCAGTTAGGGACAGGGAGCGGGGGGGTTGGATGGGGGTGAGGTCTCGGGGGGGGGAGGGGGGCAGTTAGGGACAGGGAGCGGGGGGGTTGGATGGGGGGGAGGTCTCGGGGGCAGTTAGGGACAGGGAGCGGGGGGGTTGGATGGGGGGGGAGGTCTCGGGGGCAGTTAGGGACAGGGAGCGGGGGGGTTGGATGGGGGGGGAGGTCTCGGGGGCAGTTAGGGACAGGGAGCGGGGGGGTGGTCAGGGGACAAGGAGCAGGGGGGATTGAATAGGTTGGAGATTCTGAGGGGGGCAGTCAGGGGATGGGAGGGGGCAGATGGGGGCAGGGGCCAGGCTGTGTGGGGAGGCACAGCCTTCCCTACCTGGCCCTCCATACATTTTCACAACCCCAGTGTGGCCCTTGGGCCAAAAAGCTTGGCCCATAACTCAGATTGTTTAAGACTTCAGCTCTTACTCACCCAAGTATCCTCACTGATTTGATGGCATTTGAACCAACAAAATGACTTGGTTGCTAAATTAAGTTTAATTTTCCTATTTATCAGCTAACTGAGATAGTATGCTTTAATTGGTTTGTTCTGCCTTTCTCTCTTCTTCCCCCACCTTGGGGCTGAAGGTGGCACGACGATGGGGAAGGAGGAAAAACAAGCCAAAAATGAACTATGAGAAACTAAGCCGAGGCCTGCGCTATTATTATGACAAGAACATCATCCACAAAACATCAGGGAAACGCTATGTGTACCGGTTTGTATGTGACCTACAGAACCTGCTGGGGTACACGGCAGAGGAACTTCATGCCATGCTGGGAGTACAGCCAGACACAGAAGATTGAGCACTGCGATATCGTGCAAAACTAGCAGAGATTGCAAGATTTTGAACTGTGACTAGGACCCATCTGCAGTCAGTCTTTTCAGATTGGTGCAACTGTTAAGAAATAAGGACCTTGAACTGGTTTTGTAATCAGGGAAAGCTGAAGGAAGAAGTGGCCTTATTTCATCAGATGCAATGGCTTCAAGTATTGCTGCACCAAGTCCCTTGGAGCAGTGTGGAGGATGACACAGTGCCTAGCTCTAACCTGAAGACATGAAAATGCTCTAGGGTTAAATGTTTTGGCCTTTTATTATGGGTTGTTTTTAATACCAAAGGTTGGAGAGTGACCAGTTATACATCAGAATTCTAGCTCAAAACTTAACCACGTTGCTTACATCATGATATGCATTTTTTAAAAAAAAAACCTACTTAACCTTTTATTTTAAAGCCGAGAGTGAGACAGTTTGTATTGTACATTTTATTACACAAACATGTTAGGTACAGAAACAAAAGTTTTGTTTTATGTTTCAAAATTTGGTGTAGCAATTATAATTTTTTTCTTCCGAGGGGGGGAATCACACCATTTCAAGTCAGTTTGTATATATTTATATGTTGCTTCTTGAAGTTCTTTAATGTTCCTATTTAACAGATATTGTATAATGTAATTTAAACTAATTGTATGTGTGTTTGAAATAGGAAGAATGTAAATATTTGTCTCATGTTTGAATAGGACATACAACATTTTGCAGTTTGAGGAAGTCTGTTAAATGCCTTGTACATGATTATACTGTAGGCCTGTAATATGACAGTCAGATGGAGGGTATTGGTGAATATTTTGCCCTGACTGCAGTTGGTAAACTTTGTTCATTTTGGCATTTTTACAAGAAACTGATGTAATCTGGGGCATAAAGGGCCTGTTTCGCCTAACTGGAAAAAAAAATTAACATGGATAAGTGGAATTTTTCTTGATAAATGGCGCATGTTTTTTCACTTCTATGCATGTCCTTTTAAAAACAATTTATATACAAGCTTTTTTTTGAGTTGTCTTTTTTTTCCCCTCTGGTTTATCCCATATGATTAAAATATGAATTCTATTTTTGGAAATAATTGTGGCTCCTTTTCAGAGATCAGGAGGGATTTATGTAGCAGCTAATTTTTATTGCAAAAAAAAAAAAACAATTCACTGAAAAAATGTAATTTGTAAGAGCCTTATTTTTTATCTGAGCTTGATGTACACTGAAATGTGTTGCACAGTGTGTGTGTGTGTGGGGGGACGGACGGATGGACAAATCTTTATTAAAACATCTTAAACAGAAAAAATGGTGTGCATAATTTCTATGAATTCCTAAACATTTTGATTGGCTCTTATATTCCTTTTTTTGGGAACAGAAATACCTTCTAAAGTCACAGACCTGATTCTCAGACCAGTGTAAACTGGAAGGAAGTCTCTTGAAAAGAGTTGAAGTACCTCAGTGTACAGCTCTTGTGGGAGGAGAATCAGGCAATAACTCTTTGCAGTGGTGATTAGCTTTGTACAGAATATGTTGCACAAGGCTCTATGCCCTTCCTCAAACAGCCTTGTGCTGGCCTTCTCCCCCTTTACTGCTAGAGAGTACAGTACATATGTCTGATTCAAGTTACAAGAACTTATGTTCCCCCATCATCTGGAGAAGTTAATATTTTTCAAGAGTTTTAACTCAAACTGGCATTTGATCATTTGGATTAAGGTGAAGTGTGAATTTTAAAGTGCAATTATGGACCACTTATTCCAGAATAACTCCATGTTCTGTAGAAATGCTATTACAACCTAGTCCCAAACTGGTAAGCATGTGTGTAGGGTGCATAACTCCCACTCATGTTGGAAAACATTCCCAACACCTCTTGGTATGGAATAAGCTACTTTGCAAAGACCATAAGTCATTCGTTTCCCACCATAAGATAGTAGGCCATAACATGCCAGTCATTTTTAAGCTTGCCTCTCTCTAAAGGAGGAAAAAATGGAGGAAACAATATGATCAAGTGTTTTTAAAAGATAAATTGTCCTTGTTTTAGTAGTTACAAAAATAAGGGCCAAATTCTGCTCTCATTATGCTGAATTCAACCTACTGTAAAAGCAGAACTTGTAGTTTTATAAAGTGCTCTTTAAAACAAAATACAGTGGGAAAAGTTCTCAAACTTGGCCTTCTAAATGTCTTGGTCAGAACCTCCTCTGTCAATGGCTGTAGGATGCACCATGAACTTTGAGGGCTAAATCATGCACAGGGACTGCCCTTCTTTCTAGCCTTTCCATGGCCCTTACAAGGGAAAGAGGGGGAAACACTGTGCTCACCCCACCCCACCCCATTTCAGGCCCACATATGGGGTCTGCTGAATTCAGGCTGCAGTTTGTAGCTGTCTTATCTGCAAACAGAGGAATGTATAGCTTGAACAGAAATACAGTTTCTAGGGCCTGAGCCAAAGCCCAATAAAGTCAATGGAAAGGCAGCCAAAATTGTCAGTGGGATTTGTAATGTACTACACTGTAGATACAGAAATGACTTGCTTCTAGCCTGGGTTTCTAGGATGGGTGTGGGGGGCAGGAGCCATCAATGTAGTATTTCCTTTACAGCCATGTTATTGTCTACAATCCTATTTTCCTCTTTCTGTGCCACTCATATGCTTTGATTATAGGGTATTTCAGCCCTAATCTCACTTTCAGTTCATAAAAGGTTCATTTTCAATACGCATTTCCTAAACACAGCCCTGTCACTCATTTAGAGCTGAAGCCTAATAGTTTATTATTTATATGATGGGCATTTAAACACAACTTCCTTTTTTCTATTTCCCAAATTCAACAAAAAATGTTACAGCAGTAATGTTACACAGTACTCATTAACATGTCTCTTCTATTACTTTAATCCTGAGTGGTGTTCTCATGGGATGGACTCTACCTGAGTAGTGAGGGAAATAGATTTCTGGGATGGAGATTGGCACAACTGATTAAAAGTGCTTTAAACTAGGTTCTCTAGAGAAGGGTGGGAGATGCTCATGTGATCTCCACACCAGATTGAGAGGAAGGAAAATCAAGTAAGAAAGGGTACAGCCATGGTTAGGAGAATGGACATTAAGGGGAAGGATAGTGCTGACACCAGTCAGATAAGCAATACTGGCCATAAAATGACAGTGTATCCAGTCAGGCAAAGAATGTTGCTGCTTGGCTTCGCCCACAATTAAGATGTTTGTACACCAGTGCAAGGAACCTGACTACTAGAGCTACTGGTGGAGGAAGTGAAACCAGATATTAGGGTAAACAGAAACATGGTGGAATTGTAATCATGACTAGAGTACAGGTATTGAAGGGTATGTGCTATTCCGGAAAGACAGAAATAAAGGGAAAGGTGGTGGACTACCCTTGTATATTGATGAGTTGAACTGTAAAGAAATTAGAAGTGATGGACTGGATAAGACAGTCCTGTTTGAGCCAAAATCACTTTGGAGGAAAACTAGAGGTTCCCCTGATACAGTTCTTGGAGTGTGTTACAGACCACCAGGATCCAATTTAGAGATGGACTGAGACATCTTAAATGTTTTTAATGAAATAAATATTACTGGTAATTGTGTGATTATGGGAGACTAACTTCCCAGATATAGATTGGAGGACAAGTGCTACTACTAACTGTAGGGCCTACATTTTCCAGGATGTGATAGCAGATTTCTTCATCAAACAGTTGCTGAACGAACAAGAGGTGCTGCAATTTTAGATTTGGTACTGGTGAGGAGTGAGGACCTCACAGAAAAACTGGTTGTAGAGGTTCGAGTGACCAGGAACTCATTCAGTTTAAACTAAATGGAAGGATAAACAAAAATAGATCTGCAACTAGGGTCCTTGATTTCAAAAGAGCTAGCTTTAATAAATTAAGGAAATTAGTTAGGGGCGTGGACTGGATCAAAGAACTCAAGGATCTGAATGTGGAAGAGGCTACTTTATATCAAAGTTGCAGAAACTATCTGAAGCCTGCATCCCAAGCAAGGGGGGAAAATTCATAAGGAAGGGTTGCAGACCAAGCTGGATGAGCAAGCATCTCAAACAGGTGATTTGAGCAAGCATCTCAAACAGAGAAAGCAGCAAGCTTACAAGGAATGGAAGATGGGTGGGATCAGCAAGGAAAGCGGCTTCTTGTCAGAAAGGGCTGGGATAAAGTGAGAACTGCCAAAAGCCAAGCAGAGTGGGACCTTGCAAAGGGAATTAAAACCAATAGTAAAACGTTCTCTAGCCACACAAATAAGAATAAAACTAGGAAAGAAGAGGTGAGACCGCTAAGCACTGAGGATGGGGGTGGAGATTAAAGATTAACTAGGCATGGCCCAACCCCTAAACAAATGCTTTGCCTCAGTTTTTAATGAGGCTAATGAAGAGCATAGGGGCAATGGCAGGGTGGCTAATCGGAACAAGAATATGGAGTTAAAAATTACTACATCAGAGGTGAAAGTCAAACTCAAACAGTTTAGCAGTACTAAATCGGGGGGGGGGGGGCGGGTAATCTCCATCCAAGAATATTAAAGGAACTAGCACATGAAAGTGAAAGCCCAATAGCAAGGATTTTTAATGAATCTGTGAACTCAGGAGTCTTACCCTATGAATGGAGAATTGCTAATAAAGTTCCTATTTTTAAGAAAGGGGGGAAAAGTGATGCAAGAAATGACAGGCCTATTAGTTTGACCTCAATTGTGCACAAGTTCTTGGAACAAATTTTGAAAGAGAAAGTAGTTAAGGACATAAAAGTGAATGGGGTAAAATACAAGATGGTTTTACAAAAAGCATATTGTGCCAGACAAACCTGATCTTCTTTGAGAAGATAACTGATTTTTTAGACAAAGGAAATGCAGTAGATCTAATCTACCTGGATTTCAGGAAGGCATTTGATACAGCTCCACAAGGGAAATAGTTAAATTTGAGAAGATGGGGATTAATATGAGAACTAAAAGGTGGACAAGAAACTGGTTACAGGGGCAACTACAATGGGTCATACTGAAAAGTGAACTGTCAGGCTGGAGGGAGGTTATTAGTGGAGTTCCTCAGAGATCAGACTTGGACCCAATCTTATTTAACATTTTTATTACTGATCTTGGCACAGAAAGTGGGAGTGCACTAATAAAACGTGCAGATGACACAAAGTTGGGATGTACTGCCAATACAGAGGAGGACCGGAATATCTTAAAAGATGATCTGGATGACCTTGTAAACTGGAGTAATAGAAATGGGATAAAATTTAATAGTGGAAAGTCATGCATTTAGGGACTAACAAACAACAAGATTTTTTGCAATAAGCTGGGGACTTACCAGTTGGAAGTGACAGGAGTAGAAAAACCTGGATGACTGGTTGATCACAGGATGACTATGAGCTGCTAATGTGATGCGGCTGTGAAAAAGGCTGATGTGGTCCTGTGGTGCATCAGGCGAGGTATTTCCAGTAGAGACAGGGAAGTGTTAGTACCATTAAAAAGGCACTGGTGAGACCTCATCTGGAATACTGTGTGCAGTTCTGGTCTCCCATGTTTCAGAAAGATGAATTCAAACTGGAACAGGTGTAGAGAAGGGCTACTAGGCTGATCTGAGGAATGGAAAACCTATTTTATGAGAGGAGACTCAAAGAGTTTGGTTTGTTTAGCCAACCAAAAGAAGGCTGAGGGGAGATATGACTGCTCTCTATAAATACATCAGAGGGATAAATACGAGGGAGGGAGAGAAGTTATTCAAGTTAAGCACCAATGTGGACACAAGAACCAAGAGCTATAAACTGACCATCAACAAGTTCAGGCTTGAAATTAGGCAAAGTTTCTAACCATCAGAGGGGTGATATTCTGGAACAGCCTTTCAAAGGGAGCATTGGGGGCAAAAACTTAACTGGCTTCAAGACTGAGTGTGTTAAGTTTATGGAGGGGATGATATGGTGGGATTGACTACAATGGCATGTAGCCGATCTGCAGCTGCTAACAGCAAATAGCTCCAACATCCAGTAATGGGACACTAGATGGAGAGGGCTGAGTTACTATAGAGAATTCCTTCCCAGGTGTCTCGCTGGTGGGTCTTGCCCACATGCTCAGAATCCATATCTGGGGTCGGGCAGGAATCTTCCCCCCAGGTCTGAATGGTAGAGACCCTGGGGTTTTTTTGCCTTCCTCTGCACCATGGGGCATGGGTCACTTGCAGGTTTAAACTAGTGTAAATGGTGGATTCTCTGTAAGCTGAAATATTTATATCATGATGTGAGGACTTCAGTAACTTAGCCAGAGGTTAGGGGTCTATTACAGGAGTGGGTAGGTGAGGTTCTGTGGCCTGCAATGTGCAGGTCAGATTAGATGATCATTCTGACCTTGAAGTCTATGAGTCTATGAGAACCCAACCATTTGCACTGTGTCATATTAGTGGATGTGACATAGATCCTAGGCCATAACCCTATATAATATATGTAAAGACCATTTTAAAAGGATCTTCTATGTGGCTGAAGAACAAACCATGTAGAAAACTTCTACTCTTTTCCCACAGCCAAAGGAGTGACTGCTAAGTTCCAATAAATTCTCCCCATTCCTAAAGGTCTGACCCAATTGTCCTTCCAGATGAGAAGACCTGAATGCAGATCCTTCCAAAGCCTGTCATCTCTGCTCCAGAGACAGCCAGGCTGTCATAAAGTGGTACAGTGAGCTCCTTCCTCAAGATGAATATGCCACCTTCATCTACAAAGTGCCACCTTATTAATGAGTGAGGTGTTGCAGGGCCCTGTCCAGTCTTCCTAACTCAGGCAAAACTCCCATTGACTTCACTGAGTAAGAAGTGCAGCATGCTATTCTATTTCTATCTCTGTCAGTCTTCCTGTGACCTTGGGTAAGGCACCTCAGCTCTGTGCCTCAGCTCCCCATCTGTAAAATGGGGATAATAAAGCTTCTTTTGTCCATCTTGCCCTATTTAGCCTGTAAGTGCTCTGGGGCTGTCTCTTAGTGTCTGTACAATGCCTTCCACAATAGGGCCCTGAACTCAGGTAGGGCATCCAGCTATTAACCTCGTACAAATAATAATAGTTCAGCACCTTTCAAAAGTATTTAGCATATATGTGACTAGTAACAGCAAAGTCTCACTCCATTTAACATTAAGGGCCCACTTAATTTTTAAAAAGACACATTTTGCACTGATATTTCAAAGACATATACTACATTCTGCAGTGACTGAGATCAATAGCCTTGCACAGTGTTTAAGTGCAGAATTTGGCCCTTAATACTGAATAACTTGTAAGGTGCTCCGATACTGTGACCCAATATAAATGTCTACCAGTAGATAGACTCCGCAATATTAATTTTGCTAAGGAAACATATTGGAGTAAAAAAAGAAAAAGAAGACAAGAACCTGTAATTGTGCTATGGTTAGGGTTTAAACTATCACAACATTTCACATGCAGTTTTAATATAGGAAGGGGAAAGATTGGTTTTTGCTGTAACAGGACTGGCTGCAATCTCATGGCTACAATTTACACAGATCTTTGTTCATTATGAAACCAGCAGCTACTTTTTGCTGCCCTCACAAAGTATTATGCAAATGTCAACAGAGTTACAGAATTGCCAAATCTGAGACATTCCAGCTTATCTTTCTTCTATAACTTCTCTCCCTTTCTCAGCATGTAGCTTTTCATGAGTTCAGGTATATGTGTTCACAACTGTTCTCTTGATTCATATGCTAGACATGTGACTGGTGTTAATGCTAATAGGAAAATGTGGGGGGGGGGGAATATGCCCTTAAAAGTGAGAAGAATTCACATTACACACCAATGTGTGTGTTCCTTTATGAAGGAGTCCTGTCTAATGTCTAATGTGTGTCATAGGATACAAAGTCAGTAACCATATAACATACACATTTATTAAAAGTAAGCAGACTATATAAACTCTCTGTCTCAGTATAATTTGCCCCATGCAAACTGAGATTTTCTAATGGTAGGTCTCATTTATGAATAGAAATGTTTTGAACATTTTCTGTGTTTGGGGATGAAGGAACAAAGCTATGACATGTTTTGTTGTCCTGCCTTTCTCCCTCTTGGCATTTATTCTCTGACATAAATAACAAGGTTAGCTCCCTGTGTATTATGAAATCACGCAAAAAAGTTTTCATTCTCTGAAAGAAAAAAGTCTGTTTCATATGTTTCATGGGTAGACACCAATCCTGGTGGTAAACAGTTTATAAATTGTGACATAAAAATCAGAGGCAGATGCACCCTGATGTAACTCCCTGGGAGTCAGCATTTTAAAACCTAGTTTTTCATTCCAAGCTTTCATTATTCTGTGGATCACAAAGAGAACAGATTTGTCCACTCCAGTAAGGACCAGGTACCTTGGAAGTCAATAGAACAGTGCCCATTTATGTCAACTGAGGATCTGGCCCCTGCTGTGTTACTAATTCATGTGAATTTTAGCTAACAAAGGCTAACATCAGTGAACTTACAGTGAACATGCAAATGTACAAATCAATAGCAAACAGAATCACTGTTGTATGATAGATGATCCCAGGATGATGTCCTGCTAAAGGTAAAGCCACCTATACTGAACAATTAGGGAACAAATCCCCCTCCTTAAAACTGATTTCATGTTGAAGATGGTTCTAATGCAGTGATACTCAGACCTCAGTGTTTCAGGAGCCAAATTAGTGATCAACATTACCCAAAAGAGTCACGGTAGTGTGAATTCATTGTTTAATTTACTTTTTTTATATATATTATTCTCACAGCAAAATGAATGACCAAGTATTCTACAACTGGTTAACAACATTGTAAAAGCATCCCGATTGGTTAATAACTTAGAATGGTGAATAATTCAATCACACAGTGTGTTAATATCATGCTGCAAAGAGCTGCAGGAGATACATTAAAGAGCCACTTGCAGCTCCGAAGCCTCAGTCTGAGTGTCACTGATTGAATGTAAGGTCACAGATGAATCAGGCAAAATGTGATTCTCCCATTTAACTTAAGGGTTTTCACCGTGGAATAGGATGGCTTTGGCAAAGTGGAAGGGAATGATGCATTTGCAGGGTAGAGGAGGAAGAGCTGTGAATCCAACAAAGAAACCACTTCTGCATTAAACACACGTCCCCTATTTGCCCATGTCATTTGCTGAGAGGTGCTGAGAACCCACATCTCTTGCTGAAATAAGGATCAGCCCCCAGATCTCCAGCTTTATGCTACTGCCACTTGGCTGGTCTAACTCAAGCTGCCTACCACTGACTCTGGCAGTCTAACAGGGACAATCTTTACATAAGGATTAACTGTTTTTGAACAATTCCAATTCCCTCAGTGTCCTAGACACAACACTCCTTGTCTTCTGCATCAGGAAGTTAGGTCTGGTGGGTTCCTTAAACAAACACATGCATTGTTGCCAGTACAAAATTCTACTTTCTCTTAAAAGGGACTTTGTCAGGACTGGAAGGTTCAAAATACAGCCTAGTTTTTCCAAATATATCAACTCGGAAAGTTCATAGGGTTCCCCCCGCTCTCATTTTATTAGGTATGTAATCAATTAAAATATATATAAACATCTAACCAGACAAAACTTATTAAACATTGAGGAAGCTGCTCAGTTATGAGTAAGTCCATATAGATGTCTTCATACATTTATAATAATAGAATCACAGCTGGGAAAGACCCTGAGTCCATACCATCACCAATACCAATGCTACTAATGCAGGATTGTTCCCTAAACTGCATGGTACATGGTATTGCCCAGTCCAGTTTTAAGTGAGTCAAGTAATGGACCTTCCCCCCATTTCTTCTGGAAGATTATCACACAGTTCAATAGGCCTCACTGATCAGAAACTTGTCCTCATTTTCAATCTCATTTTATTTAAATTTCATACCAATACTCCTAAATTATAACCCTTGGACTATGCTGAATAACTCACTATGGCTATTTCATTCTTCTGGTGTTTGTTGCCTTTACCCTAGTTTCAATAACACTGTTCAATGAAAGCAGTTCAAGAAGACATTTTTGAACAGTAACCACTGGTGCACTGATTTCTGACCCCCATTATATCATCCTGAACCAGGTCAGTTGTGTGTATTGACTCATCCACGAAAACCACCACATGGCACAGAGGCCCATGTACAGTACATTTTCCTTCCTTAAACTCGTGAGTCTTTCCATCAGAAAAGCAGCTCAGATGTTTAGCAGAAACTGGAGCGCTGGTGTGGCTTCCCACCTTTTTTTTTTTTTTAGGCAATCAAAATGCAGTCGTTAACAAATAACTCAGTAGAGCCATCATCACCAGCAGTTCTTGCCACCACAGAAAAGTCAGGCCCAAGAATAATATTTTTATTACATTAATTTTTCTCCAGCAAATATTAAAATGGTCTCATATATTTAAAAAACCCACCAGCTGCCCTGCATCTGAGCAACCCTTCAAATAAAACAGTAAGCACTTGAAGTTAAGAAGGAAAATAATTTTACAGAAATCGCTGTCAGGGGAAGGGGCAATTACTGAAAAAAACAAGCATGAGAAATCAAATGAATCCAAGAATTATTAATACCTTAATATTGTGTCTCCACAGTATCTTCACTCACTTGTACAGGACAGGAGCTTGTCCTAAGCCCACTTTTGGCTGCTTTTATCTAGGTTTGTAAATGATTTACACAAAACCCACCCAAAATCAGTTTTGATTGAGATTCTTATTCTTTTGCAAACTTCAGCTCAGGCTCCAGAACAGTTTGTCGAATAGAGGCTCTTCCAACATTCCCTAACCGCACCCTTCAGTTAATCAAGTTTAGCTGGGACTCGGATGACAAACCAGTAATGAGTAAAATTAACTGCCTGCACACTGTTTAGCTACTGACACCAGTTCAGTTATATGGACACAGATTTCCCCCTAAGATCCAAAATGTCCTTTGACCTGTATCCCAAGAGGATGAAATGACACCAAACCAGAAGCTGATAATGATAGCAGGTTTTCTGGTTTTGTGTTCATCAAACTGTGTAAAGACACTACCCCTGCTGAGCAAGTTACCTCACAAAGCCTGTGCCTTGGCATCATCTCAGCAACTTAGTGATGCTGAACCAGAAGTCTCCTGGAGGCCCAAACCTTGACATGAGCTTAGCAAACGAATGGTACCCTGCATATGTAACCTCAGAGAGTCTCTGCCAAGATATGCCCCAGACAGCTAAAGGAGCTGAGTTACTGAGCTCATAAAAGTCTGTCCCTACACATAAAAGAAGCAAGCTAGAGATGCTTCACCAGTAACCTCACAGAGGCCTGGGCCTTGACATGAGCCCAAAAAGCAGATGTGCAGAGCCAGTGAGCTCAGAGACCCCTCTGTGCCTTGTCCTGGCTTTACCTCAGCAAGCTAAAGCTGCTAAGCTAGGGACCTAAGAGAGGCCTGAGCCTTGCCATCAGAGTAGAAATGATGAGAAAGGGTTAAAATACGGGGTAGCATGTGTGAGTGGAACTTCCCCTCAGCTGCTAAAGCCAGAGGGGCAGTTTCCCCAGCACTCCCTCCCCTGCTCCATCCCTAAGCAACTGCTGTCATTCCACTTTCTTTTTCTTCCCTCCTTTCATAGTTTCTCCCTCAGCCCTAGTGCTTCCTGCCCCCTTTCTCCTTCCTGCAGTAGTACCTTTAAAACAAGTATTTTTCCATTGCACATTTCTATACTGTCCACCCACCATGGATACACAAATCCCCAGGATGTTTCCACTCACAGTGAACTAGTTAACAACACTGTCATTCAAACAGTCTTCATTAGGCTTCAGAACAAAGACCCCATGGAGATGAAGAGGAGCTGTTTACATTTCTTTTAGAGCTAATCTTTCAAGCTCTGTCCACAGATTCCATAAGAGAGCATTTCATTGGGCCACATTTGCATTGGCATAGCCACAGACCCACCAGACCTGCTCCTGCCCCACTCATGCTGGAATGCAGTGATATCCCCTCCCCAGGCCCAAGGACATGAAGAGAGTAAAATCTCCCTGTGCAAAGTCTACCAAAGCTACCTCCCTTCCCACAAAAGCAGAATGGCGCTGGTTTGTCTATGGACAATTATCCTTGGCAGTAGAGGAGGGGTCAGAATTTGCCCCATGAGAACACAAAAGATTATGGTGAAAAAGAGAACAAGCACAGAGGTAGCATGAAGCTACCTTTGCTTCACCCTGTTCTGTCTCTGTCCCAGGCAAAGACCTGGAGGAATCAACACCTAGCTCTAGATGGAGATGGCCTCTGTGGCTATAAAAGTGAGGACTTTGTTTGCTCTCAGAGCAGCTACAGAACTAAGCATCAGCTGCTCTCAACTGCAGAGCAAAGAGAAACTTTCCACTGAGCATATCTAGCTAAAAATAAAAGTAGGAACTGGAAACTGAATCCCCTGATTAAGTCACTGAACATAGAGTTCTTCACTGGTAAAGTTATGAAATATTTATTGAAGTGCAAGGCTAGTGTGCTAAGGTTGCAGTAAAAACTCTCTATTCTAAACATTACAGCTTTATGATTAAAAACAGGCAAAGGTTGCAACACAACACTTACAATAAGGGAGTTGAAGGTTACATCATATTGTTGTAAAAATCCCTACTATTTGGTCTCTTAAAGGGTTGATTGCCAGGACACAGTGCTGAGTTGTTGAGCAATCTAGCATTTCAGCATCCAAAAAAATAATAAATAAATAAATAAATAATGATCTTGCTGTTGGTTTATCAGGATCACAAAAAGCATAAAGTTAATGACAGTAGTTTAAGCTTCTGAATATTTTTAAGGCCTGGTGACAATCTACAAGCAGATTTTGTACTGGTATAATTATGTGGTTACAGGATTTATTTATTTATTTATTACAGATATAGTTAGACCAATATAAGCCCCAAGTATAGATATAATTATACTAGAACAGCTTATTCTCCTTCCTGAAAAGGTGTATTTGTAGGTATGGATGTGGGTTGGGGGATCTTTTTTCCCCCCTTCACTTTCTTGCTTTTTACATTACAAGCATCAGGCAGTCAAGTCTGATTTCCTTTCCTTTTTTCCCGTTCCCTCTTTAACTGGAGGAATTTCAGGTTCTCAGAGAAAATGTATTGTGAATTCTGACACCTCAATTAAAGGAGCAATAATGCTGAATCTTTAACAAAGACAGTCTTTCACTCAACTACCAACTGGTGTTGGAGTTAATTAGGTACTAACAAAAACAAATACAAATAAAGAGTTTTAGGTCTTCTCTACACTGGAGGTGAGCAGTTGTTTGCATTGTGTGCAGCTGCAGCAGTGCAAAATTCTAATGTAAACATACTGCCTTAGTGTAAATAGTTAAGGCTTACCTACATTGACTTGAAGTTATTGCAGAATAAATTATTCCTCAATAGCTATTATGGAATAGCTCCAAATGTGGACACTCTTATTCCATTCAGAATCCACTTTGGAAGTGGACAGTCTTAGTCCAGAATCCATTTTGATAGTGGATTAAGCTAAACTGGAAAAAGTTACTCTTATTCCAGAAGAAGAGTGACCATATAGGAAATTATTCAAGAACAGTTATGGCACTTTAAATCCATACCGTACATTATACAGGAATATCTTCCCTGTATAAACAAGCCCTTACTTGCATTGTTGTGGCTTATCCGCATTTCAAATGCAAGTTACTTTTCATACCAGTGCAAAAAAGAAAAAAAACACACACACAAATTCAGTGTGGACAAACACAGACACCCTGACTGAAAATTCCTTCCCCCATCAACTGTTAAGCTTTTAGTTTCTTGCCTCTTGTGATGTAATTTAAGTCATCACGGAGTCTTTTAAGGGAACACATGAATTCTAAGGTAAAAGACATGCAGAAAAATTCTTGGTTTGGGGATTTCTCTGGGTTTTTTTGAGGAAAGTTAGCAGCCATAGAACAATTCATGAGAACTCAACTTTCAATATTTTTTTTCAAAATTAACTTCTCTGTGCAAACTTTGGAAAAGTTCAGATCTGAATCTGGACCCAAATTTTGTGAGTCAGGCTCACTGCAAATTTTTTAAAAATTAAATTGAAATTTCAAGTCAAGTCGTATGGATATTTGCACAGGAGTAATCAGATTATTATTCAGAGCCTTATTCAAAATACGCAAGGCCTTACTAGTGTTAAAAACAACTGGATTCTTCTACAAAGACCTAGGAGTTTTGTTGTAATAGTTGCAGAAACATTAAATGGTAGTGGTTTTCTATAATTAATCTGATAGGAGAGTTAAAAGATTTTCCTTTACTAAACTACTGTGTACTTTGGCAGAAATATCTGTAAAATTAACTCTACCATGTATTTTTTAGAAGATAACATTTTTCAGTGCTTCTGTGATGGCCACCATCTTGATCAGTGCACTGGGGATCAACCTGGGAACCTCCAGAGCCCTTTAGCTGTGAGATGTCATGGTGGATAATCAGCTGAACTGTGGCTAAAAAAGTTAATGCAATTCTTGGATGTATAAACAAGGGAATCTCAAGTCAGAGTAGCAAGACTATTTTACCTAAGTATTTGGCTCTGGTGCAACTACTACTGGAATACAGTGTCCAGTTCTGGTGTCCACAGTTCAAGAGGAATGTTGAAAAACCAGAGAAGGTTCAAAGAAGAGCCACAAGAATTAAAGAATTGGAAAACAGGCCTTATAGCGATTGACCTCCTGGAGGTCAATCTATGTTTTGTATCGAAGAGAAGGTTAAGGGGTGACTGATCACATAGTCTATAAGTACTTACATGGGGAACCAGAATTTGATAATAGAGGACTCTTCAGTCTAGCAGACAAAGGTATAAGAAGATCCAATGGCTGGAAGTTGGAGCTGGACAGTGGGATTACACTAGAAATTAAGAGCAAAATTTTGATAGGGTAATTAACCACTGGAACAATTTACAAAGGACTGTGGTGGATTCTCCATCATTGGCAATTTTTAAATCAAGATGGATATTTCCTTGCAAGATATGCTCTAGTTCAAGCAGGAACTAATTCAAAGAAGTTCTATGGCCTATGTTATGCAGGAGGTCCAAGTAGATGATCACAGTGGTCCCCACTGGCCTTAGAATCGATTATTTTATTGCAGCAGCTGGAACTTCCTCCAGCCTTGTGGCAGGCATTGTGATTGTCTCCTGATGTTAGCATTTGCTTGGAATGCTGTGGTGCTGCCAGCTATGGTATCACAGTGCAGTCTTACAACTAGAATTTGTATTTGGGGAGAAGTGTTAGGCATGGATACTGGGCGAAGTAAAAGCCTGCAGGGATTACTACTTCCTCAGGCTTCATGACTTCTGCTACTTGTCTCGCACACTGGATTTCTTTCCTTAATACATGGTCATAAAAATATATGTATAAAGAAATAACTTTCACAAAGTGTTTGAACTATTTTATTGCCCTTGAACATAGATTAAATACAAACTCCAAATACAGAGCCTCTGCAATGGCTGGTTTCTAAATATTGTGGTAAACCCAGGACAAACAGCTACAAAAGGGGGGTAGTAATTAGTCCCAGGGGATTAAAAGGCCCCTCCCTATCCACTGAGGAGAGAGAACAAGGGGGCAATAAGGTTCAGCTGGAAAAGGGGTTGCTAGGGAACCAAATAGGTTCGGCTGACTCCAACTACTTGGGACCTTTTTAAACCCTCCCCTGGGTGGTAGGAGGGGAAGAGGGAGGGAGTGAGAGGAGCAGGGAAGTTGCCAGTAGGCTGTTTGCAGCAAGACACCAGACCTTCCCAGTAGGGAGGCTGAACTCGCTCCCCAGAAGGGAAGGAAAACAAGCACAAGGGACTGACTGAGGAAAGGAGTAGCAGGACCCTGTGCCACCTATAAGGATTTGCCTTGCCCCAAACCTAAGTCTCCAAGGCTAAAAAGGACTGAGCCTACTGAGGCGAACAAGGTATTTTGCCACATGTGGTGTGAGAAGTGGGATGTGGTGAGTGAGTAAGGCTCTGTGGCAAGCCATCTCAGGGCAGGGTAAATCACAAAAAAAAAAAAAAAAAGGAGGATTTAGTGAAGGCATTGGTACAGGCCACTGCGGCTCAACAAGAGGCTACCAGGGTGCAGATGGCTGCCCAGCAAGAGTCAGTACGCGTCCAACAGGAGATGAACCAATTTCTGATGAATCAGGCGGCCCAAGATGGTGCCACCCTGAATGAAGTAGTGAACCAGTTAAAAGCCCTGACCACGCTGACGCACGGGCCCCAGGGGATCCAGCCGCTGCGGGCAAGCAACTATTTACAGAAGATGACTACGGATGACGATATAGAGGCATATCTCTTCACCTTCGAGAGGACAGCTCTGCGGGAGGCCTGGCCCCAAGACCAGAGGGCAGGTATCCTGGCTCCATTTCTGTGTGGGGAGCCCCAGAAGGCCTATTTCGACATGACCACAGAGACAGCTGTGGATTACCCCCAGCTGAAGGCGGAAATCCTGGCAAGGTCAGGTGTGACGTCAGCTGTACGGGCCCAGGGCTTCCATGAGTGGAAATACCGGGGCAGGAGATCAACAACCCAATAGCTGGACCTTGTTCCCCAGGGGTTTTCCCCGAGGGAGAGACAGAGGTAGATCCTCCTGAGTTTGGACAAATGGGGACCTCACTTGGGAATTTTGGTGAGGATCAGGCCAATGATCCAATATACAGCAATATTCATAAAGAAGTAGTCGAGGTAAATGGGGTCCCCGTGGAGGGGAGAATCAAGGGCCCAGGGCCATATTATGTGATTAAGGGTGATCTGCTATACAGAGTAGTCCAGGTCCAAGAGCAAGTCGTAGAACAACTCTTGGTCCCACAGAAGCATCAGAGGGGTGGGTGGATCTGGCCCACAGCCATCTGTTTGGGGGCCATCCAGGGGTAGATAAGACCCTTGATCGGATTCTGCAGAGGTTTTGTTGGCCCAGCATTTATGCGGCTGACCGGCGATATTGTACCTCTTGTCCAGAATGTCAGTTACATGGGCCCCGACCACACCTAAGGGCCCCTTTGGTACCTCTACCAATTATTGAAATCCCATTTGAGTGAATAGCTATGGATCTAGTAGGGCCACTGGAGAAGTCAGCGCGGGGTCATCAGTACATTCTGGTAGTACTAGATTATGCCACCTGATATCCCGAGGCAATACTCCTACGGAACACCATGTCCAAGACCATCGCCAAAGAATTAGTCCAGATTTTTTCCAGAGTAGGGATACCTAAAGAGATCCTGACAAACCAAGAGACCCGCTTTTTGTCTAAGTTAATGAAGGACCTATGTACAATGCTCCATATACGGACCCTCAGGACATCAGTCTATCATCCCCAGACTGATGGTCTTGTTGAATGCTTCAATAGAACATTGAAGAACATGCTACGGAAAGTGGTTAATCATGATGGGAAAGACTAGGACGCCCTGCTGCCTTACTTGCTGTTTGCTGTATGGGAGGTTCCCCAAGCTTCCACTGGATTCTCCCCATTCGAGCTGTTATATGGTCGCCCCCAAGGGGCATATTGGACATGGCCAAAGAGGGCTGAGAAGAACAGCCGAACACCGGGAGAAACATCGTTGAACATGTATTGCAAATGAAAGACAGGATAGCCCAAGTCGCCCTGCTTGTGCATGAACACCTGGAGAAGGCCCAAGGGGCCCAACGGACATACTACAATCACCAAGAAATGACCCGGAAGTTCCAGGTGGGAGACTGGGTAATGGCGCTCATACCCACGGCAGAGAGCAAGCTCCTCCAGGTGGCAGGGGCCATATGAGATAATAGAAGCCATAGGGGAAGTCGACTATAAGGTCCAACAGCCAGGTCACCGGAAGCTGGAGCAGATCTACCATATAAACCTGCTGAAACCATGGCAGGATAGAGAAGCGCATGTGGTTGTGCTAGGGGCACCATCCCCTAAAAGCAACCAGCCCGACCAGGATGTGTTCTCAGAAAAGCCAGGCAGGACTACTGAGGTTCACCATCACATCCTCACAGAGCCTGGAGTGAAGGTGAACGTCAAGCCATACCGGATCCCGGAGGCCAAAAGAGAGGAGATCAGGACAGAGGTCAGGAAAATGCTGGCCTTAGGAGTCACTGAAGAATCTCATAACCAATGGTCAGGTCCCGTGGTTTTAGTGCCTAAGCCGGATGGCAGTGTGAGGTTCTGCAACGACTTCCGAAAGCTGAATGAGGTGTCCCAGTTTGATGCGTACCCTATACCCCGGATAGATGAGCTAATTGACAGATTGGGAAAAGCACGGTTTATGTCTACCCTTGACCTGACCAAGGGCTATTGGCAGATCCCCCTGGCCAAGGCCGACAAAGAGAAGACGGCCTTTGCAACTCCAGAGGGACTATATCAGTACACCGTCCTCCCCTTTGGGTTGCATGGGGTGCTCGCTACTTTCCAAAGGCTCATGGATAAACTGTTGCGACCACATGGCAAGTACGCAGCAGCCTATCTCAACGACGTTATCATATGTAACCCCGACTGGGAGACACACTTGAAGAAGGTGGAGGCAGTGCTGGATACTCTGAGGAAGGCGGGGCTGACGGCAAACCCCTCCAAGTGTTCGCTCGGGCTAGCTGAAGCCAAATACCTCGGGTATATAGTAGGGAGGGGCATGGTGAGGCCCCAACTCAGCAAGTTAGAAGCTATACAGAAGTGGCCCCGACCACTCCGAAAAAAACAGGTTCCTCACTTTGCCACCAGGGCATGCCCAATAACGGACCTAACGAAAGCTCGGGGCCCAGACATAGTAAGATGGACGACCGCGGCTGAAGACGCTTTTTCAGATCTACAGATGGCCCTCTGCACTGACCCCATACTCGTGGCCCCAGACTGGGGGAAGGAGTTTATCCTACAAACCAACGCCTCTGATGTAGGGTTGGGGACGGTACTTTCACAAATGGTCAGGGATGACAAACACCTCATCCTTTTCCTCAGTAGGAAGCTCCTGCCTAGGAAATGGAAATACGCTGTTGTCGAAAAAGAATGCCTGGCGGTAAAATGGGCCATAGAAAGCCTCCACTATTATCTACTGGGATGGAGGTTTACCCTTGTCACGGACCATGCCCCTCTGCAGTGGATACACCAAAATAAAGACAAAAATGCCAGAGTGACGAGATGGTTCCTGTCGCTTCAACCCTTCCACTTCAGAGTACAACATAGGTCTTGAATCCAACATGGCAATGCAGATGGCCTGTCGAGAGTGCACTGTTTGCCGACCCAAGTAGCCCAACCCAGTAATGTTCAGTGCGGGGGGGATATGTGGTAAACCCAGGACAAACAGCTATAAAAGGGGGTAGTAATTAGTCCCAGGGGATTAAAAGGCCCCTCCCTATCCACTGAGGAGAGAGAACCAGGGGGCAATAAGGTTCAGCTGGAAAAGGGGTTGCTAGGGAACCAATTAGGTTTGGCTGACTCCAACTGCTTGGGACCTTTTTAAATCCTCCCCTGGGCGGTAGGAGGGGAAGAGGGAGGGAGTGAGAGGAGCAGGGAAGTTGCCAGTAGGCTGTTTGCAGCAAGACACCAGACCTTCCCAGTAGGGAGGCTGCACTCGCTCCCAGAAGGGAAGGAAAACAAGCACAAGGGACTGACTGAGGAGAGGAGTAGCAGGACCCTGTGCCACCTATAAGGATTTGCCTTGCCCCAAACCTGAGTCTCCAAGGCTAAAAAGGACTGAGCCTACTGAGGCGAACAAGGTATTTTGCCACAATGTATATGGAATTTTTCCTTTCGACTTCCATTCGTCTCACTGGCTACTATAGTACAAGAGTAACTTTCTATGGTGGTTTCTGTCTGGTACTTAAATAAACAAACCAACCCCTCTGTTAAATGCCCAGACATACTCTTTATAAAATGGTTTGAAGCAGACATTCAAAGTACTGCCCTAACCTGCAAGCAGAAGTTCAGTATTGCTGAAGATCATTTGCCACATGATTAAAGATTCCCCTCTATTAGACATTGGTGAGGCCTCATCTAGAGTACTGTGACCAGTTTTGGGCCCCACACTACAAGAAGGATGTGGATAAATTGGAGAGAGTCCAGCGAAGGGCAACAAAAATGAGTAGGGGTCTGGAACACATGACTTATGAGGAGAGGCTGAGGGAACTGGGATTGTTTAGTCTGCAGAAGAGAAGAATGAGGGGGGATTTGATAGCTGCTTTCAACTACCTGAGAGGTGGTTCCAGAGAGGATGGTTCTAGACTATTCTCAGTGGTAGAAGAGGACAGGACAAGGAGTAATGGTCTCAAGTTGCAGTGGGGGAGGTTTAGGTTGGATATTAGGAAAAACTTTTTCACTAAGAGGGTGGTGAAACACTGGAATGCGTCACCTAGGGAGGTGGTAGAATCTCCTTCCTTAGAAGTTTTTAAGGTCATGCTTGACAAAGCCCTGGCTGGGATGATTTAATTGGGGATTGGTCCTGCTTTGAGCAGGGGGTTGGACTAGACGACCTCCTGAGGTCCCTTCCAACCCTGATATTCTATGATTCTATGAAAGAGACATCAGAATCAACTCCTGCAGGTCTCATTTTTTCCATAGTTTAAAAGTCATGCAATTTCAGGGCAAAATGCCAGTTTCATTTGTTTGGGTGATTCTGCTGTTCCTCTCTTTTGTAAGTTTGATTTTGAACTGGGCCTCAAGCAGGTGCAGATGCAGGTGTGCGCCCATAAATAATCATGCCTGCAGTTTTGTGTCTACATCTTCGCACTTTTAAATCAGATCATTAGATGTCTTCTAAAAGTTGCACACAGTTCCTCAATGCAGACACAATTATGTGTGAGAAATGTGCCCATAATAATACAGGCCATCAGCAAAAATCAGATCCTAAGTCAGTGGGGAGACACAATTCAGAACTTTGTACTGATACGATCACAATAAATACATAGCTTCTATGCACATCGTAATGCTTCAGTCCTGCAAACGCACAAATTATTCACGTACATATATGTTTACAGGATCAGGGTCTAAGTTAATACAAGCACAAGTGGGTATGACAAACAAGTGAAGGTAGCAGAGGAGAAAGAAAGAAGGTAGCAGTGAAAGTAATACATGGCTGCATAGACTAGCGAGGTGCCCAATTTACAGGTTTGAGTGTGGTTTTTTAAGATATGAATAAGAGATATGTAATTAAGTGTCTAACTGAATGCAACTGAAGGGGCAAGTAAATGCACCCTCCATTTTGAGCCTGTATTTAATTGTGAGTGAAAAAATGCACGACAATATCAAGAGGCCAGCTGAGGTCACCAGCCATGCCATACATGTAAGTGCTTTTCAGTTTCAGTCTTATATTAGGTTTCAGAGTAACAGCCGTGTTAGTCTGTATTCTCAAAAAGAAAAGGAGGACTTGTGGCACCTGAGAGACTAACCAATTTATTTGAGCATGAGCTTTCGTGAGCTACAGCTCACTTCATCGGATGCATACCGTGGAAACTGCAGCAGACTTTATATACACACAGAGATCATAAAACAATACCTCCTCCCACCCCACTGTCCTGCTGGTAATAGCTTATCTAAAGTGATCCAACATAATTCCTATTTCTCACAGTACTTTCTCTTGAATAGGCTACATAGAAAGTGACACTGACGATTATAAATCTTAGTGTCAAAAGGGGGATTATGTTGGATCATATTAAAGAAGTTCTGTATTAAAATCACAAATGAGTTTGATTCCCCAGAGTTTAAATTCCAGGGTATTACTAA
Organism: Lepidochelys olivacea; assembly: GCF_965140295.1. Lineage (NCBI taxonomy): Eukaryota > Metazoa > Chordata > Testudines > Cheloniidae > Lepidochelys > Lepidochelys olivacea. The sequence continues at coordinate 162,652,071 of NC_140411.1, read as the reverse complement.
TTAAGAGGTCTCTTGGTTTTTGGTACTGTTTCTCTCCCTCTATGTGTGAAACTTGCAAGCTGCTAATTGTGTTAGTACATCCTAAGACAGAGTCTATTCTCAAAGCAATTCACACAGAGAGAGACTCAAAGCAATACTCTAACAACAGAAACAGCACCCAGAGACTCCCCACCCTTTTGTTGTATTAACAATTGTGATTAAAATAGAGATAGAGGATGTATGTGGATGGATGCTTGGTGTGGATAATAACTGAATGATCAGGGAGGTGCCAGCCTAAGAATCCAGTGTCCATCGGCTGAAGAAGGCGTCAAGTGGAAATAACCAGAGGACCCCACCCGGAGGGCAGACTGGAATCCACCCAACAGCCTCAAGAATGGGAGAACCAAAGAACAAGATAACATCTTGGAGCCGTCAGGAATGTGCTATCTGCTGATTGATTCAGCAACAGCATGATGAAGCAATTCCCATAGACTGGCATAGGAAGAAATTCCTATAAAAATAGACTCTAAAAAGTGAGAACTTTGGGGTCTGATTCTGCAAACCAACTTCCAGGAGCATCAGATGAGCATCTGACAAGGCCCTGCTCCCTCCTCATGTCCAGGCCACCTGGCCAGTGGCTTGGCATAAGCAACTCTAAGGCTGGTAACTATGATAACAACCTTGCAGAACCTGTGTGTGTGGGTGTGTATGTGTGTGTGTGTGTGTTTGTATGAATGAATGTGTGAATAAATATGAGATTGAATGGAATGTTATAGCTATAACTAACTGCTTACTATGATTCTTTCTGTATTCACAATAAATGTGGTATTTTGCCTTTTTCCCTTTAATAAGATCCTGCTGGTTTTTATTTTATTGGTACAACAGCCTGATGCGACTCCATCGACTATGGTCATTCTGTCTGGCAACAGGGTCCTTAGTACACTGTGCATATTTAATGAGGCGGGCTAATGGGAAAATGAGAATCAAGCACTGGTGTTCATGTTTCTGAGTTGTGAAGGATCTCTTTTCTGAATAGTCATCCACCTCTTTTCTCATACTGACTCCTGAGAGTTAACAAGTGTAAAGCATTCTTCTGTCAGACTGCCTTTAGGGGAAGCTAGATCATGATTCACCACATAGGTAGCCAGCTCTGGTATAAGGCAAGATGACGAATACAAATTCAATAAGGGAAAAGACTCAGGTCATATAAATGCCATGAACACTTTGTCATTAAAACAGAGGATTACAGACATTCAAAACTACCTGAGATGCTGATTCTGAGGGTTCCTACCATCAGCTCCCTGCTTTGTGTTACATCAGATTGAGAGAGTTCACTCCAACTGAACCAGCTATTGTCTCCTGAAAGTCCCCTTCCTCTGGTCTCACCCAGGGCTCTGCTTGGGCACAGTGGAGAACCAAGCCCAAACTGGTTAAGATAGTCCAAAAGAAAACTCGTGAATAACTCAGAAAAGCAAAACCAGTGGCAAATGTCAAATTGCAGGCCAAAATAATTAAACAATCAAAGCCAACACTTTTCCTTTCTTCTGTGTGCAAAGCTACATGAATAGACATTCTTAAAAGTCATCTTCATAGGGCACAAAATGGTTATAGAGTGACACACGAACTTATCTAGTTATCTCAAACACTTCCTCCTCCTGCATGGTTTTATAGAGCCGTGAATCAAAGGGTTTTCATCGGTTGGTCAGTTTATAAATCCAAGTGATTTACAATAAAAAAGGCCTTTAAATTGGTTAAATAAAAACCTTACTTAAAGTGCAGTATATGCAATATGATTTCCATTGTGATATTGGGCTACACTGTATTTCACACAAAACCAAGGGAAAATATTTTAAATGTGAAAGCTTAACAACTACCTCACACATCATGTGACAGTTTATAAGGGCATTACTTGGTCCCCAGTGAACAAAGGGTTAACTACAGGTCATTATCTCCCTTCCCTGGCACTGGTGCTCAGGAGAAGAGCTACAAAAGTGGCTGCTTGGAAGCCAGGACGTCAGGTGCCTTTGGAAAGACTGGGTGCTACACTCAGGGGCTATAGGACTGGGTTGAACTTCAAGCCGGAGAGTTCTGTTGTGCTTTCTGTTAACTTGTATGGCTTGTTTCACTTTCTTGCAACCATTATTAAACCTTATGGAAAATACCACGCTTTCTCCTGCTGAAACATTCCACTAGCTTGTCATGAACTGATTCAGTAAAACCATTAAACTCCAATAGCATAGCTCCCACCATAGAATTCTTTTGGCTCCAGACAATGCAGTGAGCAATTCTAAAGTGAGATTTCACAGCCTTTGTTCTATAGATCATTGCATTCACTTGCTCCTGGAAAGTGTGTGTGTAATCCACACCAAACACCTCAGTACTAGAAACATCTAGAACCTGTCTCACCATTTGGTAATACGAGTTTTGTGTGGTGGTGGAACACTGCTGTGATGGAGGGGGTGAGTGAAACCCCCAGTTCCTTTTCATTTAGAATCCTTTTGCCCTAATTCACAATATATGTCAGGAGTATGAGCTATTGGGGGAAATAATTGCGGTGGGGAAGTATGTTGGCAAGGAAGAGAATGAGCCAACTATACACTGTGCAGAGTTCCTCTTTATGGAGCTAGGGGAAGGTTGCATTATGACTCTCCTTACAAAACATAAAAGAAAGAAATCATTCTTCTGCAACATGAGTGGTTGGTCCAAGGCAAGTGATACCATATGAAATGGTGACCATGAAGTGATAATTTATAACAAATAACTAACCTATACCTTTCATATGTAGTTTCTATACTTTGAGTGTTGTATGAAATTTTCAGATGGATATTCAAAGAAAGCCATCAAACTGTTATTTGATTTTTTTCTTTGGTGATATTTTCAAGGTTGCCCCTCTGAAAAAATCCATACAACACTGATCATCTGCAGACAATTATGCAATGCACTGCAAGAATGCTGACTGCAACAAAAGATGATTTGGGGAAATTAGCTTAGATTCTCCAGGTGTGACACATCAGCTGAAGACATATCTAGCTGGCCTGGTGGTCTCAAGATTCTGCACTATTTTGGAAAACCAGATTTCAGAGCAACTTTGAGTCTTTCATTCCACTTGGTGGTAATACCAAACAAGTGATGCAACTTCTTTTAATACACCATGGGTGAGATGATAATGGAGAGAGGTAAATAGTGGTGTCCCAGTCCTATTTAACATATTCATAAACGATCTGGAAAAAGGGGTAAACAGTGAGGTGGCAAAATTTGCAGATGATACAAAACTACTCAAGATAGGTAAGTCCAAAGCAGATTGCGAAGAGTTACAATGGGACCTCACAAAATTTGGGTGACTCGGCAACAAAATGGCAGATGAAATTCAATGTTGAAAAATCCAAAGTCATGCACATTGGAAAACATAATCCCAAGTACACGTATAAAATGATGGGGTTTAAATTAGCTGTTACCACTCAAGAAAGAGATCTTGGAGTCATTGTGGATAGTTCTCTGAAATCATCCACTATTTGTGCAGTGGCAGTCAAAAAAGCGAACAGAATGTTGGGAATTATCAAGAAAGGGATAGATAATAAGACAGAAAATATCATATTGCCTCTATATAAATCCATGGTACGCCCACACCTTGACTACTGTGTGCAGATGTGGCTGCCCCATCTTAAAAAAGATATATTGGAATTGGACAAGGTTCAGAAAAGGGCAAAAAATGATTAGGGGTATAGAACAGCTTTCATATGAGGAGAGATTAATAAGACTGGGACTTTTCAGCTTGAAAAGAGGTGACTAAGGGGGTATAGAGAAAGTAAATAAGGAAGTGTTATTTACTCCTTTTCATAATACAAGAACAAAAGGCCACCAAAAGAAATTAATAGGTAGCAGATTTAAAACAAACACAAGAAAGTATTTTTCCATGAAACGCACTGTCAACCTCTGGAACTCCTTGCCAGAGGGTGTTGTGAAGACCAATACTATAACAGGGTTCAAAAGGGAGCTACATAGATTCATGGAAGATAGGTCCATCAATGGCTATTAGCCAGGAGGGGCAGGAATGGTGTCCCTAGCCTCTGTTTGCCAGAAGCTGGGATTGGGTGACAGGGCATGGATCACTTGATGATAACCTGTCTGTTCATTCCCTTTGGGGCACCTGCCATTGGCCACTGTCAGAGAACAGGATACTGGGCGTCATGGATCTTTGGTCTGACCCAGTATGGCTCTTCTTATGTTCTTATGACTGTTTATGGTAACCAGGGTTGTGTTCCTCACTCCCCATGCACTGGTATTAAAGGCAGAGCCTACCATGCACACTGCCAAAATAAAACTGTTTTAATCATTAACTACATTTAGACCTGACACTTCATTTGGGGCTGACATTTGGCATACAAGGTCTCAAGATAACTGGAGGGGGAATTTGTTTTTACTTTTTTTGTATATGTTAGAGAACATTTATTCAGCTATTTAGGAGTTAAAAGTGTAGAAAACCAGTTCATGCCTAGCATTCTTATCAGAAGAAGAATTGGCAATGATACAGGAGGGATCAATCCTTCAAGCTCAACAGTTTTGATACCAAAGAAGGAAAGATACAAAGCTACATATCTTCTAAATCTTACTGTGCTGTCAAAGCTGACTCATATACCGTGCTTCTCACTGATGAACTGATCGAGTGAACAGGAAAAGCTAAGTATAACTCAACCCTGAATCTAAACTAGCGTTACTGGCACACTGTCTTTGCCTTTTACAGGACTTGAGTCCTATGCAGCAGTCTATTTGGATGACATAGTCATTCACAGTACTACCTCAAGTATCTTGAACAACTGGAGAAGGTACCTTAATGTAAGGGGACTGTTGCCCCCTTACTAACAGTCAGTGGGGGTGTTTTGGTTGGCTAGCTCCCAGTACTAAAAGGGGAAGGGTCTATGGGAAACCAGGACCCTGAGACTGATAGTCCCCAGGAACAATGGGGAGAGGCCAATGCTCCTGGTCAGCCTGAATGACAGGGTGGGCAGGCTAATCAGAGAGTCAGGAGGCCAGGGAGGTCCCGTCCTCCATGTGAGCTGGATTTGCCTGGGTCAGACAGAGTGGGGCCGAGCTAAGGAGAAAGCAGGGGCCCAAGCTAAGCTGGGGAGGAGAGTTGTGCCAGATCCAGAGGGACCAGAAAAGCAGCCCAGAGAGAGCAGACCCTGTCCTGGGAGCAGAGCTGCAGCAACCAGAGCCAGAGGGGCCAGAAAAGCAGCCCAGGAAGCAGGTCAGTGCTGGGAGCAGAGTCACAGAAGCAGCCTGCAGAGCAGACCTGTCCTGGGAGCAGAGCTGCAGCAACCAGAGGCAGAGGGGCCAAAGAAGCAGCCCAGGGAGCTGGAGGCAGAGCAGCAGCAGTGCAGAGACAGAGTGGTGCCCCTGGGGCTGGAGCAGTCTGGAGCTGGGTGTGGTGAGCAGCTGAGGAGACCGAGGGGGACCCTGGGCAGTGGGCCCAGCACAGGGAGACGCCTCAGCCAAGAAGCTCTGCAGGCCAGGCTTGGATCATAACCCCGACAGGGCGGGGGCGACACTGGGAAGAAGGGTCCTACCACCTAGAGCCTGAGAGCGTGTGGCCACCACCAGGGCAAGCGTCCAACCCACAGCATCCCTGCAGCACAGCCAGGGCCTGAGCAGGAGGCCTGGGACTTACAAGGAACAGACTGTGAACTGCCCTGATGTTCCAGAGACACTGTTTGTGATGTTCCCTGCCACAGAGCAGGGTGATGTTTCCTTTAACCTTTCCCATTTTTCTTTATTCTTTTTAAAATTAATTGTTGATTAAATAACTTGCATTTGCTTTAACTTGTATGTAATGGTCAGTGAGTCAGAGAAGTGCCCAGTGCAGAGAGAGTACCCCGGAGTGGGGACACCCTAGCCCCTGTCCTAGGTGACCACAGCAGGGTTGGGGGTCGAGCCCCCCAGGAATCCTGGGCTCAGCCTTGTTGGGGTTATGAGAACTCTGCCAGACAGGAGAGTGGAAGGGGAGTCCTCAAGGGCAGGGAGGCCATTGGGTAAAGGAAGTGGGAGCAAGGAATCAGATCCTTTCGCTAGCCCACTTCACCGGGGTAGTGCAGAAGCCAGGAAAGTTCCCCACAAGAGCGGGACTATTCCCCCGCTTACATTAAGAGCTACAGATAGCATGGTTAAGAGTACAGCCAGCAACATGTGTATAGGACCAGGAAGAGGTTAAATACCTGGAATATTTGCTAGGAAGAGGCCTTGTGAAACTTTAGTGGAACCTTGTGAAACTTTGAAGTACAAACTAGCTTAGAAAGTCTGCCACCATGAACCAAGAAATGCATAAGATATTTTGTTGTGTAAATTGGGCAATATAGGTTAGTTCTACACTTTTCATCAGCAGCATTCTTGGCTGAATTAATAGAACAGATCAAACTAAATAAAGGGGCCTGAATGAAGGAGTATGACTGGTTCTCCCAGGCACTAAAAAGGCAAATATGTGAACCCCCAGTACGTCAATGACCACAGTAGAGCTGGACAGAGAAAGGAAATTCCCATTTGTGAAGAAATTTGCTATTTTGAAATTTTTTTTCATTCTGATGAGGAACAAAAAAGAAATATTTCAAAGTTCTTCACAAAAGTGAATGGACCCTGGCGCTGCTCCAGAACCACAGGCCTTGGAAATCTTGGGGTCCCCAGCAGCCTGGCAGGCAGGCTACCAAGGAGCCAAGCTAGAAGCTGGCAGGAAACCAGAGAGGATTCTGTCAGAAACCTGCTTGGGTTCGGTCGGAAATTAAAATGGAACCATCTTCACTAAACATTTTGCTTTTGCTAGATTGGCAAATTCCTATGAAACAAGGTTTCACCAGAATGTTTCTTACCAGCTCTAGCACAGATGCTGCAGCCAGATTTGTGGTTCAAATGGATGCCTCTTTGGCCTGAGAGCAACATTACCACAGGAAAAAGAGGAAATAAAATACTAGGTGGCCTATGGGAGCACAAAGCTTTTCCCAAGAGAAACCAGATGTTACTCTTGCAAAATGATAGTAGGGCAAGCTACCATTGGGGAAGAAGGGACAAGTGTTTAATAACAAGCTAAACTTGTTTCCTCCCACTTCTGGTTTATTAGGCTCCCAAACTGGAGCTCTGAGAGAAGGATAGTCCCACGCGTCCCCCTACCCCAATGCTAGAAAACTAGGGTTACGTGGTTTCAGTGGGGAGCAGGGGATGGGAAGACAGAAGAGGGTCCTGAAAAGTTGAAGGGTGGGCTCATGGCATGGTGCAGAGCAGGCTAGTTGGGCAACAGAGGTGTAGGAGCAATCCACCTGAAGCCAACGTAGCCATTTCAGTGTCAGACTGGAGGGAAAGGGAAGGACGGGATTTTCCTCCTTTTATGATGAGCTGGGGTGTTGTGACACTCTGCTGTGGTCATGCCACAGGCAGGGGATGGAGGAGGCAACAGAAGCCCCGTCACTGCTGGTAACTTGGTGAATCAATGCTTCGTTCTTGGCACTTATGCTCAACAATGTTATCATCACTGTTCTAGACCATACAGCCTAGTAGGTAAATAGTTTTAACAGCCACCAATAACCTTTTATTGTTTGCAGAGCATTTCCACCAACAGCTGTTTTTGAGCTAGTGGGATCACTGTGGCAAAAGCAACCCCAATCCAGTATGAACATTCAATTGCCTTTGATAGTTTGCCCTCTCCTTAACTTGCTTGAAACGGTAAAGAACACAAGGGTGCCGGAACAAGCCTTTGCAAGCTGAACCTGTTTTGGAGTATGTTTCTTTCCCTTCAAGAATGAAAATAGAAACAATCGTAGTCAAAGTTCCCTGGAGATTAAAAACGTAACTGCACAAGAGCTGCAATAAACAGTGTGTGAATAAGGAGAAGCACTTCATCATTGCCAGAACAGCGGTTCAGCTAAGCGCCACTAAATTGTTAAAACCTGATCAAACTTGTTCCAAGCTGTTTATACCATCCAAAAGTTCTTTTAAGTCTGCAAGAGGGGGTGTGGAAAAGCCCTGCAGCGAAGCTACACATAACCCCAACATTCTCCAGTACCGCTTGACTAGCACTCACAGGGCTGACTCCCCAGGCGTGCTGGAGAAGGTTTTCCACCCCCTCCCTATACTTCAATCCTGAGGACAGCTTATTTAGTCTCTAGCTGTAAATTGTGCTGGATTGTAATGGTTCCTTAAGGGCGGTTATGGTGGCCATGATTGCTGGATTACAGTTATGCCTCCCTCCCATCTCTGGAATGCCCCTTGCATCAGGGACAAGGCCCAGAAGGGGATGGCACAGAATTGGCTACATCAACTTCACACCACCCAGGGATTCCCCCACCCTGGGGGAAATCCTCAGCTGCCAAGGAAGGCAGTTTTAAGTCCCCTTTGTGCTACCAAAGGGGACTGAGCAGGGCCAGACCCCTGGCCCAGAATTTCCGTAGCGTGATCGTCTCAGTCGTTTATGCTCCCAATATCATGACCACTAAGTGAAGGTGCTAATATGGAAAATACATACCTCCCAATTAATAGTCTTGAACAATAAGCACAACTGACAAACTTTGGCCTTTGCCTCATCTCTTTATTACAGCTGACGGGTTCGGTGAGAGAATTTGGAATGCTATTGAAATCAAAATGCTCACTGGGCTATCCTCCTTTCTGGCTCGCTAAGAGGCTTTGGTCAGCATGGTCTTTTACTATGACTGAACTGCTTTTTCACAACAAGACTTCTACTTTCAAACTAAGCAAAATTAATTGGCTAATTCTGTTTTTATTTTAAAAAGCACATTACTGCACAATCCCTCCATCACAGGATCTGCTGCCTTTTGTTGGATGACTCTCGTAACTCTCTGCTTTAGCACAGCCTCATGCTACAGCCTAGCTAAGTCTATTCAGACAGCTAATCTTACCCTGCCGGGACTCCTCCTTTGTTGCCCTACACAGAGTGTGAGTGATCGATTAACATGGAGTAAATGATGGAGTCTTCCATATGCAGCTATTGCTGGAAACTCCCCAATTAGAAAATAATGTAGTAAGCAATAGACTTTAAGGTCAGAAGGGACCATGATGATCGTCTAGTCTGACCTCCTGCGCAACGCAGGCCACAGAATCTCACCCACCCACTCCTGTAACAGACCCCTGACCTATGTCTGAGCTACTGAAGTCCTCAGATCGTGGTTTAAAGCAGGCCTGCACAACATGCAGCCCCCGTGGGCTCGCTGTGTGGCCCGAGGGAGGATGAGTAGGTGGGCTCACTGTGCGGCCCCTGGGCTGGGGCAAGCGGCGGGGTGGGGCAAGCCAATGGCTCGCTGGCTGGCTGGCTGGCCGGCGGGCAGGCGGGGTGGTGAAGAGGCCAGTGGCAGGGGGCAGGTGAGCTGGCGGTGGGGGAGGGGGGCTGAGGAGGCAAGCGGGCGGCGGGGGGGTGGAGGGATGATGCGTGGGCGGGCGGGCGGGCAGTGGCGGCAATACCGGATTTACCATGGCGCCACTGGCGCCAGGTCCAAAGGGGCCCTGGCCTGGCCCGCTCTTCTCCGTCCCCCTGCTCTCTCCTGGGGGGGCAGAAGCTTGATGCTGCCGGCAGCTAGGGCTCCTGCTGCAGCCAACCTCCTCCCGCACCTCTTCCTCCAGCAATCCCCTCCCCCTCTCCCTGCCACTGCTGGCCGGCAGGAGGGAGTGGGAGAAGCGGAGCCTCAGCACACTCGCTGCTCCGGGGGGGAGGAGGAGGATAGGGGCTGGAATCGGGGCATATCCCCTCCAGCCCCTGCCGTGAGCACCCCCACAACCCCAGTCCACACCCCCAGCCCTCTGCCCACCCTGACCCCTGCACCCCCTCGCACACTCCCAGCCTCCTGCCCTGATCCCTGCACCTCCCTCACACCTCCCCAGCCCTCTGCACCTCCCTCACACACCCCCTGCCCTGCCCTGACCCCTGCACCCCCTCACACCCGGCGGGGTGGCACTGGGGAAGGAGGGTTTGTTTCCATGGGGCCGGATGGCACTGCAGGGGGCAGTTTCAGCCCTCAGCTGTTTTCTTTGGAGTAATATGGCCCTCGCTGCTTTACAAGGTGTGCAGGCCTGGTTTAAAGACTTCAAGGTGCAGAGAATCCTCCAGCAAGTGACCCATGCCCCACGCTGCAGAGGAAGGCGAAAAAGCCCCAGGGCCTCTGCCAATCTGCCCTGGGGGAAAATTCCTTCCTGACCCCAAATATGGCGATCCGCTAAACCCTGAGCATGTGGGCAAGACTCACCAGCCAGACACCCGGGAAAGAATTCTCTGTAGTAACAGAGAATAAGGGGAGTACACATTAGCAAAGCTGCTCAAAGGTGCAATGATGTAAACAAAAACCACACAAGATAGCATCAGGAACCAAAACACTGGATAAGGTAGTAATAATTATAGCAATGCCTGCTAGCAGATGCATATAGTATAGTTAAAAGTGTGTCAGCTTTTACAATACAAACTCACTCTTTGCTGGGTTTTTGCAATCCATCTCACAAATCAGCCGCAAGCTGAAACTTAGAAGATAAGGTCTTGAGCCAAGACTAAATTCAGGAGAACTGACAGCTTTGTGTTTAAAGTCCCAGACCAACTTAGGAAACCTAAGATCTGTTCCTGGCCCTACCACACATTTCTTGATATAAAGGAGGGGAAGTTTTTGTGGCCTGATGTGCTGCGACCTGTGCTTATTACACTAATCATAATGGTCTTAGATGGTGAGCTCTTTGGGATATGAACTGTCTTTTCATTGTGTGTGTGGCCAGTGCCTAGCACAAGGGGATCTCTGATTGAGGCCACAGTTAGGTACCACCATAATACAAATAATGAATCGCAATAGCAGCAGTAGTCCAGGAAGGTGTAGAGAGCAGCAAGGGAAGTGGTACAAAGTCTGCTGGAGGGGAAGGGGACGCTGATGAGACTGGAGTATTATTGCTGTCGTACGGTATGGACATTTGCTGCTTAATGCTCGTTTTATACCCAAACATTAGCAGTCATCATTACAGTGCTGGCCTTCTCAGGTGTTTAGTTAGGGGTTGCAGAATGTTTTCAGAATCCTCAGGAAGAACTTAGAAAAGTTTCAGGAAAAGATCAAAAAGATAAGGATAAGGGTTGGCGCCAAAATTAAACTGCTTTCTTAAAAAGAGAAAGAGAGAAAGAAGAATCATGCTGGTTTAGTGCTAATTTTTTTCATCTTGGCTGGGCTGACTCCCATGTGGGTGCAGCTCTTGGCAGGTTGCCCAGCAGCGTAGGTGTTGTTCTCAGAACTAAAGTTCAGGGCTGCCAGATGAGCCATATCACCTACATAGGGAACTTTGTCCTTTAAGACTACAATTAATTTGCTTCACTGGGACAAGCATAAATGTTCTCTGTGAGCCCTTATAAAACAAAACAGAAAGGCTTTGTCTTGATAGCAAGTGAAGTTTATTTTATTCACACCTGTTCACTGCAAGAGATGCGAATGTCGAGAACATAAATGGACCCCTGTACAAGAGAGGGTTATGTGACACTTTCAGACAGGTTAAAGTAGGTCAAAGGGAAAAGGGTGAGCTCACTGCGGACTGTCATTTGGAACAGCTTATCGGGCTTTTGATCATTAGCATTCTGGCAGACAGTCATGCTGTAAAAGTAGTGGGACCCAGCCACTCCCCTCCCTGTGTTTGTTCTGCTCTATGCCGTTCACTGTTGTAGCAGCTGTAGATTACAAGTTCTTTGGAACCAGGCCTTGGATGTTTGTTTATCACATTTTACACCACTTTGTACATCTATGGGACTATATAACTAGACAATAAAAATAATAATGTGATATTGCACCATCACATTGCATCATGCTGCAGCGTCACCATTCGAGGCATGTGTAAGGAAGATACGCACTACCACAAAATTGAGCCGCACTCCGTCAGATCAAGCAGAGGTAAGTAGGAAGAACACAACATGCACCATTTATGGAGAGGAAGCAGGTGAAGCTCTGCCCTTTGTAACTTCTGTTTGCCTGTCTGGACTTTACAAGATCATAGGGACTGAGTCATTTCATTCAGTTATCTACCATGATTCATTACCAGCAAGGCCTAGGCAGGATCTCGCTTCTCTTTACATGTTTGCAATGGAAAGTGCTTTCCAAACACCGTGCAGTATATTTTCAGCTGAACTGAGACCTGGCCTCCCTGTGTTTTGAGGATGCAAGTTGCATAGGCAAAATTTGAGCCCAGGTATTTGCAGCCACAAAATTAAGTGAACTTTTACAATAGTCATCACAATTTGGAAGGCACTGGAAAAAGGTGCATCTTGGATCTAATAGAAGCTGATTTAGGCTTCACCCTTACAGTAAAGTTTTACCATCCCCCTTACCACTTTACAGGCACTGTTGGCTAAAAATATGGTTTGTAGCCACACAGCACACTGTTAATAATTGGTTAACTGGTGAAGCTTACTTCTCCTTGTGCTGTCCCTGCTGTGTTATTCAGTGGTCACTCTAGGCCCAAGATACTTGAAAAAGATAGTTATTCACTGAGTGACCCAGTTCCAAATTGTCTCTGAATGACAGATCATGGGCTTCCGCAGCAGCCCTCCCGCAGCCTTCCTGTCTTGGAAGCTATAGCCCTTAAAGATATAGTTTTCAATAACATAGCTGCTAGCTGCACCCATGCTACATGGCTTGGTCCCTGGTCAGGCACAGAACTATTTTGCTATGTCACTGGGCACTCCTAACCTTCCCACTTTATCTGGAAAAGCCAGTCATCCTTCTTCCCATAGCTCTGAGAGTTTAGACATCCCACAATGCACTTTCCCACAAGACAGGGGTCCCAACATTATGTGCCTGGCCTCTGGGTACATCTATGCCCTGTATGTAAATGATCCCACAGGGCCTTTCTAGATACATCATCCAGAAGATGAAGGATGGTTTAAAACTCCCAGCACTTCCTTTTGCTGGATATACATTTGTGATCCCCAGCCTCCTACCGAAGAGAGAAGCCATAGTGATAAAGCTCCAGTTGGTTCAAAGCACAGCAGCCCAACTACTCAGCAATGAACATGCCCCCTCTGTGCTCCGCTCGCTGTCCTGGCTCCTCATTTCATGCAGAGTACTATTTAAGGTTACTATCCTGATATCTCAGAGAGCAATGGAAGGCTTCGAATAACTCTTCTCCCTCCACAGCATCACTTTCTATGACAGCTACACTCCATTGGAGCAAAAACTGATGACTGACCTGGAGAGGTTTATGAACGTGGCAGGAGGCAGAACTTTCCGGAGAGCTGGACCTAGAGTATGGAACTTGTCGCCATATGTGATCAGAAGTGCCATGGACCTCACTACTTTCAGAAGTGAAGGCAAAATTCATTGTTTCACTTAATTTTCCTTGAATTTCTTCACATATCCCCTCGCACAAATGTATCCATGAACATAAACAAACTAGAATGAATCCCTAGGCTGGCAGGAAACCTGTTATTTTTGAGGGATGCTCTGAAGTAGCCTAGGGCCTGGGAATTTTTCGACTTATGGATAAAGAGGCATGCTTGTTACTTCGCTCCTTTAATTTATTTGGAAACTTTTTCTAATAAAACCTTAAAGGAAAAATAGTTTCTGTTTGAGGCTAATTGTATTTGGAATCTGAGGAGCAGCTCACAAGAGTTATTCCAAAGTCTAAATATTGTAGCATTACAGTTTGTTGTGCAATAGAAACTGTTAATAATAAGGAGGTTGATTCTCTATGAATGCAGCAGTTGTATATTCAGTCATGGTCTATCACTATTTCTTCTGGCTAGTTCTTCCCTCCTCTTTCTTCTCTCATGTTGGTGAGGAGAGTCCATGGCCAAGATTTTAAAACATGAGTGCCTAAAGTTAGGCACCATTTTTCAGCATTTGATTTTCGGGAGTGTTGAGAACCCAGCAGCTGCCACTGAAGCCAATGGAAGCTGCTGTGTGTTGGGCATTGTCAAGGTTCCTTCCCCACTCTGAACTCTAGGGTATAGATGGGGGGACCTCCATGAAAACCCCCTAAGCTTATTTTTACCAGCTTAGGTTAAAACTTCCCCAAGGTACAAACTATTTTACCTTTTGCCCTTGGACTTTATTGCTGCCACCACCAAGCATCTAACAAATATATAACAGGGAAAGAGCCTGCTCGGAAACGTCTTTCCCCCCAAAATCCTCCCCAAACCGTACACCCCCTTTCCTGGGGAAGGCTTGATAAAAATCCTCACCAATTTACATAGGTGAACACAGACCCAAACCCTTGGATCTTAAGAACAATGAAAAAGCAATCAGGTTCTTAAAAGAAGAATTTTAATTGAAGAAAAAAAGTAAAAGAATCACCTCTGTAAAATCAGGATGGTAAATACCTTACAAGGTAATCAGATTCAAAACATAGAGAATCCCTCTAGGCAAAACCTTAAGTTACAAAAAGACACAAAACCAGGAATATACATTCCATTCAGCACAGCTATTTTAACAAAACAGAATCTAACGCATATCTAGCTAGATTACTTACTAAGTTCTGAGACTCCATTCCTTTTCTGTTCCCGGCAAAAGCATCACACAGACCGAGAGAACCTTTGTTTCTCCCCCTCCCCCCAGCTTTTAAAGTATCTTGTCTCCTCATTGGTCATTTTGGTCAGGTGCCAGGGAAGTTATCCTAGCTTCTTAACCCTTTACAGGTGAAAGGGTTTTGCCTCTGGCCAGGAGGGATTTAAAGGTGTTTACCCTTCCCTTTATATTTATGATAGGCATTTTGGCAAAATCAAGCTGCTTCTTTAAGCCCCTAAAATAAGGACTTGGGAGTCTTGGCCCTGATTTTCAGAAGTGCTCAGAAACACCCATAAAAGTCAGTGAAAATGAGACCACTTTTTAGGTGTCTAAATGTGGTCTTGGGAGCCTAACTTTAGGCACCCATTTTTGAAAATTTTGGCCCACAAGTCTCCACTGTATGAAGGAGCTTACTCATGTCCTTCATTTACCAAATAAGCACCAACATTTAAAAGTATGGTTTTGCTTTGCTGTATGTGCGTCGGTAATATAAAATCCTCGTACCACCATTCTTTTGAGCACTTTCCACGGCTGGAAGCATTTTTTCCCCTCCTTGTTTTTGATCTCCCCAAGACCGTTATTCCTGCAGTAGCGAAGTTATTTGTCCTTTAAGGCTAGCATGTGGTAATCCACCATATCCATGATTCATAATGAAATTGGCTTCAGTCCGAAGGAGTTTAATGGTTGTTTCAAGCCAGCGCAACTAGCAGCTTTGGCACTGGGGAGTTTCAACCTCTCCCTGAAGTGACCATGTCTGAAGTACTGGACAAACTGGGTAGCTGGGGAGAACCAGTTCAAAAACCAATGCCTAGCACAGTGCTGTATAAATTAGCATGTGCTTTCGTCTGAACCTACACATTAAAATAAGCAGTTGGTAATGCAACAATTGCACTGGCTGTAAAATTAATCCAACAGTTAATCTTGAGTCTAAGTTCAGCGCTGTATCAGTTCTTCCCCAAAGTTTGGAGGGTGAGGACAAAGTGTTGTTTTTTCTCCCAATTTAGCAATAGTTCTGAGTTGTGAAGTTCAAGGCCAGGTCTGGATCTGAAATTCCCAAAATTTCAGGGGAAAAGGGGTCAGATCAATGTGTCTTTGGGCTCTTTGGGCTCTTCTCCAATTACCATTCTAGAAAAGCCCTTCATTCCATTTTCTTTCTCATTAAACATAGACTGTAGCGTTTTTAGATTTTAGTTTTTCTTTTTTTTCCCCTCAATAACTAAGAAAAAACATAGTGTAAATACCATCATACTCTTTATCAGTGGGAACTGAATATAGAAGCATGAGGTTCTACATCATGAGCTAAATGCCATCACCGCAAAAGAACACTGAAGTCAGTTATGTCCCACATGGGTACAAAGATCAATCTCTGCAAAACGCCTTGCAGAACTGGGGACTAAGTCCCCTAAATCCAGTGGTGGATTATGTCCTCTGCAGCTTCAGCGCAGATAACACACACTGAACAGTGGTTACAGGAGAACACCTTCATTACAACATAAGATAAAAATGCTAGATTCTTAACTTAAGTATCTGTAGGAACGGGAACTTGGTTACTAATTTTTAAATTAAAGATAAAACACAATTGTTGATAGTACAAATATATAATTATTACATCAACTAAATGTATGGTAAAAGAATGTTAAGCAGACCTGGTCAGAAAAACTTAGATGAAACCTTTTTCCACTGGACAATGCTCATCCGTCAAAATGCTTCCTTGAAATCCTATTGATTTTGCCAAAATTTCTTTTTTTGGAGAAAAACCTGGGGGAAAATAGTTCCAATAATATCTAAATGTCCTGTTTCAACATTTTCAGAACAAAACATTTTGATTTTTTATTTTGAAAAGACTTTTCATTTTTTAATTCTATTTATAATATAATACAATATAAAAAGTCAAAAAAACCCAAAACATGTTGATCAATTAAAAATGAAAATTGCAGACTTTTCCTTCAGAGAGAATTTTGAAATCTGAGTTTTTGGTTGGATTCAGAACAAAGCCAAATTTCAAAATCTCAAAAACCTTTGCAAAATATAATTTCTGTCCTGTGAACAGCTTTAACGTTATGCTTGCAAAGTCAAGGACTCCAAAGTTAGAAAATGTCAGGATAAATGTTGCCCATGCAAACTTAATTCAGCTCCTTGTGCATATGCATAGTCTTTAACTACATGACCAGATATCATTTTTTCCACAGGACCCCTGCCTGCCTTGTTCAGTGTACAGGATGGACCGTGCTCAGTGAATGAGCAGCTAGCCAGTATTTCTTTTTATTTTCTCCCTTCAGTGTGTGTTCCCAAGCCTTATTTCCTGCCCACCATCCAGAGCTTGCACTGAATACACAATTACTGATTTCCTGAGATGCTCTCATTGCAGTATTTTAGACAGAGAACCTCAGAGGTATTTAAGCTCCCAACTTCCAGTGAAATAGGTGGAAATTAGGAGGCTAAATACTTTTGAGGATTTGGACTTTAGTTCTTTCTGAACATTAATTAATTTATCTTCACAATGCCCCTGGGAGGTGAGGTTGTATTATTATCCTAATGTTCCACATAGGGAACTCAGGCAGAGAGATGAAAGGCAAAATTGGCCGAAATGTTAGCTAGTTTTAGATGCCCTATGTTAGAAACCATGGACTGATTTTTCTGAATACTCACCCCATTTTGCAGCACTTTATGTTCAGAGCAGAGCTCTTACTGATCTCAAATGGAGCTGCGAGTTCTCAGCACTTCTGAAAATCAGACCTCAATTATCTCAAGCTGGGTAGTCAGAAAATAAGGAACACACAAATAGTGACCACCTGTGAAAAGTTTGCTTTAAGTGACTGTTTCTGTATCACACACGAACTCTGTGGCAGAGGTAGGGATAGAATCCCATTCTCCAAGGCAGCATTCCAACTTTCTTCACAATACTGTTACCCCTTTTTAGCCTGGGTGATTATTTTCCATTATGAGAGAAATCTATGATAGTTATTTCTTTGATGCAATCCTGTTTATTTACAGAGGATGTACTAAGTCCTGTTTCTGTGAACATTGCAGAAACCAAACAAGAGGAGACAGTTTCTTTGCCCACAGGGTCAAACCTCTTTCCAGTCAGCACCCTTCTACCATATAATACCCAGCAGCTGTATTTGCATTCAGATCCTTGCAAAACCACTGCACCCACATAGCTCAGCATCTGATCAGCCTTGCATATGATCTGTGTTTTGGGTGGTGGTTTCTATTGTTTCAGCTATCTTACTCCAAAAAGGAGCTTAGTTGCTTCTTACATTTATTCTGAATGAAGGGCAGTTGTCATGCCCAGTAGCTTCAGTCAGATTTCAACCAATCTCTACCACAGCAATGCTATCCTTTCTCTTTCTGCCACTTCCTGCCTCTTTCACAACACAACTCCCAACTTCTTGAAACAGAGCTCCTAAAGAAAATGTCCTCCTTCGTTACACACCAATGACTCATTCCTAGAGCACCATCCATCCTCTGCACTGAATGGGACCGAGTCCTGTGGAAAAAATAGTATTTGATCATGTAATTAAAGACTGTATCATAAAGCATATGCACAAGGAGGCTGAAATGAGATTGTACAGTAACCTTGACTCTGATATTTCCTAACTGCTGGGTCCTTGACTTTACAACTTGAACTTTCTTTAAACGTAGCTTGGGATGTAATGTATCTGAATTACTTAAGCAAAATTTCAGCCAAAATGTTTTTACTTCTGCATACGAAGTTCAGACTGGTACTTCCTAACTCAAACACAATCCCTTCATTAATCAAGCAACCTTTCCCCCCACCACATGTATCTATTTAGAATCATCTGTTACCCAGTGACATCCGATGAAGTGAGCTGTAGCTCACGAAAGCTTATGCTCAAATAAATTGGTTAGTTTCTAAGGTGCCACAAGTACTCCTTTTCTTTTTGCGAATACAGACTAACACGGCTGTTACTCTGAAACCTGTATACTTACAGTGGCATTAGCTTCAATAAGCTGCACTGTAGCCTTTTACTACATCACCAACATAATTATTGCTAAAATCAGAACCTGTCCTAACAATGAATCTATAACCTGTTAGATTTGGCAAATTCAGAAAGGATTCCTTACTGCTGTTTAAAAGTGGCTTTGAAAGGGTTGGCTGGAAAATAAGTTTTCTTTGTAAGATGCCAATAGAATGAAAACATTTTTAGCTGGTATTAAATATGTAGTTTGTTGTGTGTTTTGAAAGAATCTAAAACATTCACTTTCTCTGATGCTAAAGAATCTGAGCCAGTTTCTTCTGTGAGTAACATCACAAGCAACATAAACACAGCGTTCAGAGAGCCATTCTTCCTAAACCCCTATCTACAGCCCCAATTATCTCAAAAGTGTTCTTTGGTTTGAAATTTCCTAGGATGAATCTCAGCCCCCAAGTGAAAATTTCTTTGAAAGTTCCTGACCAAAATCAGTCGAACCATTTATTAGTTATCTGAAGGTGGGAGGAGGAAGTGTCCCTTAGATTGGGGGGGGGAGGGGAGAGCAAAATGGATTTTTGAACTTAGCTAATTCAAAAATCATGAAATCAAATTAGGTAGAAATGGAGAAGACCTGTCAGAAGGACTAAAAAGAGAGGGAGAAGGATGAGCAGAAAAATGGTTCAAAATACCAGTTTACAATGGCCTAACATTTGATAGCTGCTTTCAACTACCTGAAAGGGGGTTCCAAAGAGGATGGATCTAGACTGTTCTCAGTGGTAGCAGATGACAGAATGAGGAGTAATGGTCTCAAGTTGCAGTGGGGGAGGTTTAGGTTGGATATTAGGAAAAACTTTTTCACTAGAAGGGTGGTGAAACACTGGAATGTGTTACCTAGGGAGGTGGTGGAATCTCCTTCCTTAGATATTTTTAAGGTCAGGCTTGACAAAGCCCTGGCTGGGATGATTTAGGTGGGGATTGGTCCTGTTTTGAGCAGGGGGTTGGACTAGATGACCTCCTGAGGTCCCTTCCAACCCTGATATTCTGTGATTTTGCACTTTTGTTTACATTTTTCACAGACTTTTCTAAAGCCTTAGGGAGCAATGTATAGGTCCAAAATAATGAGATACCAGGTCTGATGGTATTTCTTCTGAATGGCACAAGTCCAGAGCTGAAGTTAAAATGACTCCTACATCTCTCTCTGAGACATTAAAAATACCCATGAAAATTGTAAGCAAATCCTACAGAAATTTACTCATATACAGCTATTTTTGGAATTATTCAACTTCCTGTAAAGCAGCCCTAGCTTGATCTGCGCCAGCAGCATGTACTGTTTTTTGCAAGATCATGTGTAAACAGTCAGCAGTAAATTCTAAGGCCAGTTTCAAATTCACACCATGAAACCACAGAAAAAGGAGGGGGTCCGGTTATACTGAATCACAGAGAAATGCTAACCTCCTCAACAGCCACCTACGGTCCCCTCTTCTTTTGTGAGCTGCTCTGGATAACTCTAGTCACAAATAAGAATTCCCCAGAGAACTGGGTATTCTGAATGCAGAATGGGTGATGAGGAGATCACACAGAGTTATCATCTTTGATAATATATGGGTGTTCTGTTCATTTCACTGTTCCGTGGTATTTGTTCTCTGTCGCTTCCCCCTCCAAAAGGGGATCCTTTTTTTCTGCTCACCTGTGTTCAGCTGAGCTTTCGCTTCCAAACAAACCACCGAATCCTTTGTGCCAGGAGCAGTTGTGCTTACAAGGAGTACTGTAGTTCAAAGGATTCTGGGGCTCCAGTGAGATCCAAAGGAACCCGGAGCACATGACTGAGCAGAAATAGGGACTCCTTTTTGGAAGGAAGGGGAATTGGTGGATTGAACTGTGGTGCTGGGGAACAGCTGTTCAGGAATGACCTCTTGATGAATAACCATGCCAGTGTGAATGATTTTATGGCCAAGGTCCTTGAGTTGTAGTACCTGCTCAGCCTATACTAAGCCTTTGTACCTAATAGTAATGCTACCGTTAAGGCTGATGTCAGCCAGGACATAATGTCTTTTTTTTTTTTTTTTTTTAATTTTCATTCTCAGTTTGTGAGGGCTCACTAGCCCACCCACCAAAGTTTTGTTTCGAATCTCAAGATTGAATCAAGGCAAAAACTCAAAGTAAAACTTGTTACTTCTTAGACAAGTTTTGCATTGATTCCACCCAAAGGCAGAGTTCAGCCCGTATTTACTGAAAGGCTGGCAAATTTGCATTCAGTTTTGGGTGACATTAGCCAGAACCAGATGAGTTTTCCATAAAAAAAACCAATAACTTTGGCTGAGATTTCCCTTTCCAGGGATGCACCCCTGAAGGGAGTCAGTCTGAGAGAAGAGATAATAATAGTACCTAGCTCTTACATAGCAATCTTCATCAGTAGATCTCAAAGCATTTCACAGTCTTGACTGTATTTATCCACATAACACCCCTGTGAGGTATTATAATCACTTGGCCACTCTGTGTTTCTGTTCCCCATTTGTAAATTTGACTTGCCACAGGAAATCTGAGGCACAGCAGGGAATTAAACCTAGGTCATAAAAGTCCTAGGTTACTACCCTAACCACTGGACTATCCTTCCTCTCCTGATGAGCTACTCATTGTGAAGGAGGTTTGCCATTACCCTTTGTGTGTGTGTGACTCATTACTTTGTGTTAGCAGGAAACTGTAGAAAGAGGACAGATACTTTAGTGGAGATGCAGGGGACCTCTGTTCTCAGACTGGCTGGTGGCAGAGACTGGTATTGTTGATAAACTGAGTGATGTATTTTGCTCTTTGCTCATTTTTGTTTTTGTCCTTTCC
The DNA here is from genome assembly GCF_965140295.1 of Lepidochelys olivacea. Lineage (NCBI taxonomy): Eukaryota > Metazoa > Chordata > Testudines > Cheloniidae > Lepidochelys > Lepidochelys olivacea. The sequence goes on along the minus strand of NC_140411.1, from coordinate 162,630,818 downwards.
CCCCAGGTTTTGGGGTGAGGAGGGAGTATGCAGAAATAAGTTAACCTTATTCTTTCCCTGTCTGTCTGGAGCACCTGTGTATTACTTAAATGACAACCCAACCAGTCAGGCCCTTTGACAAGGGGACACCATGGCAAAGGTCATACAAAGGGAGACTTACTTTTTGCAGGTGGTCTCCATTGTTTTCCCACCAGCCCCATGGACCTCCCACCATCACCTGCCTTCTCCTAACCTTGGCTGGCCTTCTTCCTATCCCTTGCCTGCCCACTCCCATACATGTAGATCTCTACCCTGTAGAGAGCCTGCCAGGAAGTCCAGGGAAAGAGATAGTGCTGGGGAGGGGCTGCCTCTTCCCTAGATCCTGCTCTCCTCCTCCATTTACACAGGGTAGGGGAGAGCCACTGGCAGAGAGCTCCCTCTGTGTGTGGATCTCCCTGAGGTAATCAGGGCCTTTATCTTTAGAAAATTACGTATTGCAATTATAACTGTTTTCTGTGGGTAGAAATGTAGCCAACTGTATAAACTCTCTGCTCAGAAGATTTTAAAAGCCTCTTTAGCTATTTATAAGATAGGCAAATCTGAGAAACTCACTTAGGACCAACAAGGCCAAGTCAATGGCCTTGGCACTATGATAGGCCAGCAGGGAATGGAGCCTACTACACCACTGAGCTCCACATTCACTACTGCATCTTTCAGAAACCTTACACACCTGTCTCACGTTATTTGTAAGGTTGGGCCAAGCAGTTGATGCTGGTGCCCCAAAACATGTTGTGAGGTAGCATGGTTTTATTTGTGAACATACACAGCCATTGTTATTTTTGACTCCATTCGAAACACAGGGGGAGAGTAAACAGTGTTTGAAAAATGGTTTCAAATTTCTAAGATGAACAATGGAGACTATATTTAAAAAGAAAACATTTTAAAAGGACTCCTCAGGGTCCAGAGTGGGGGGGAGGGGCGGGGGGCGGGAATTGTCTCATGCTGCCTTTACTGCATTTTTTTCTTCCAATCAGTGTTGCCAGCTCTCATGATTTTAGTGTGGTATTTAGCCTTTTTCTTAATGGAGAATCTCAGCCTTCATTTTTAAAAAGTAAGTTTCTAGCCCTCATGATTGCAGAGAAAAACTTGAAAACGTGACCTGAGTGCATCCAAAAGGCTCTGAAATTGGAAAACAAATAAAGAAAACTTGGCATTTATTCTTTTTAAAAAAATCTCATCATTTTTAAGCCAACCTCATGATTTTTAGATGTCTAGGGTTGCCAGTAACACTTCCACCAAACCAGACCATCATGAATATAAGTCTATCATTATCATCAAGCTTTGCTAAAGCAGTAGCTTATGGGGACCCTAAACAGAGACCAGAACCACACTGTACTAGGTACTCTACCAACAAGTAACCCCCAAAAAATCCCACCTGCAGCGAGCTAACAATCTAGGGTTTAGACAATGTGCAACAGGCACCTACCCAAAACCCACTGAAATCTATGACAGCTGAACAGACAACTGGGGTGGGAGGAGGATGGTGGGATGGCAACGTAAAAGCAGGGAGGGATGTGATTGCACTGACGAATAGTCACACGTGGTCCCAGCCTAACCAATGAGGTTTGATACCATTTTAGAAGTGGGGTGGAGATGGTGACCAGAGTTGCTATTTTTGTTTGGGGATGGAGGAATATTTTTTAGTATAAAAATGGGATTGGATGGGCTAATGTCACAGATTACAGATAAATCTAGATTTCAAACACCCTAATGCACAGGGTTGTTTTTGATTGGGGATAGGAGTTATTTGACCCTTTTATAGAATCATCCTAAAGCCCATTCCTAGTTTTGATGTTAACAATGCCCAATAGATCATTGTCCAATGTAATTACCCACCATAGAATATTCTTCCTCCGCATTCCTGGAACACAGTATACTAATCTACATCATTAAAGGAATAGATTTACGTCCCTTATATCGTCAGCATATTACACTTTCCTTTCATGCCAAAACCCACAAATCCTTCTTGGTTTGTATATATCTAAGCATTACTAAAATGGAAACTACTCTTCCAGTTACACTCCTCCCCTGTGTAATAAAAAAAAAAAACACATGCCTTTTAAAAGGTTGGGTGCATGTTTGCTTTTCACTCATTATGAGTGCTTTACTCATTCATGTCTCTGACATTCATGAGTAAACTTGTCACTGTAATACATGGAATAAAGTGTGCAACACCCCGCAAAGATATGCATCTTCCCTCTCTCACCACATGGCTTCATGTGTGCCTGAGCACAGAGATCTCGTTAGTCACCATTGAGGTTAATGGTCATCTACCATGCTTATTCTGAACTGTTTGTACCTTGATATATCATCACCTCCACAAAACATCTACCTCCTGCAGTCTGACACCCTCCTTCTCTCTCACCTGCCTCCACTGAAACCATCATTTCTTTCGTGTGGGCCATGAAGTGAAGCACCTCGTCACTGGATCCATTACCAGCCTCTTCATTCAATGAGAGTAATGACTGGAACAATTTACCAAACGTTGTGGTAGATTCTCTATCACTGGCATTTTTAAATCAAGGTTGGATGCTCTAGGAATTATTTGGGGGAAGTTCTATGGCATGTGTTATACAGGAGGTCAGACAAGATGATCACAATGGTCCCTTCTGGCCTTGGGATCTATGAATTTACACTACAGCTGGTCAGGAAATGATTTATTTTTCTTCAGCTTTTTCAGGTTTTAATAAAACCAAAAACAAACCACCAAAGCTTTCTCCATGTTCAGCCATAGAAAACTGAGGGGTTCTCGTTTTTGGCAACAAACTGTTTTCAGTTTCGGGGGGAGGGAAGGGGATTTTTTTTTCTGTGAAAAATTTCATTTGATCAGAAGCCATTTTAGGTGAATAAAATGCGTCAATAGAGATTGTTCAACTGGCTGTAGTTTCCACTATATTTTCACCAGTCTGGAGAGTTCACTTCACTCCTTAATCACCATCCCATGTGTCAAGGTTCCTCCCCCACTCTGAACTCTAGGGTACAGATGTGGGGACCTGCATGGAAAACCTCCTAAGTTTATCTTTACCAGCTTAGGTCAAAACTTCCCCAAGGTACAAAATATTACACCCGTTGTCCTTGGACTGGCCGCTACCACCACCAAACTAATACTGGTTACTGGGGAAGAGCTGTTTGGATGCGTCCTTCCCCCCAAAATACTTCCCAAAACCTTGCACCCCACTTCTTGGACAAGGTTTGGTAAAAAGCCTCACCAATTTGCCTAGGTGACTACAGACCCAGACCCTTGGATCTTAAGAACAATGAACAATCCTCCCAACACTTGCACCCCCCCTTTCCTGGGAAATGTTGGATAAAAAGCCTCACCAATTTGCATAGGTGACCACAGACCCAAACCCTTGGATCTGAGAACAATGAAAAAGCATTCAGTTTCTTACAAGAAGACTTTGAATAAAAATAGAAGTAAATAGAAATAAAGAAATCCCCCCTGTAAAATCAGGATGGTAGATATCTTACAGGGTAATTAGATTAAAAAACATAGAGAACCCCTCTAGGCAAAACCTTAAGTTACAAAAAAGATACACAGACAGAAATAGTTATTCTATTCAGCACAATCCTTTTCTCAGCCATTTAAAGAAATCATAATCTAACACATACCTAGCTAGATTACTTACTAAAAGTTCTAAGACTCCATTCCTGGTCTATCCCCGGCAGAAACCAGCATGTAGACAGACACAGACCCTTTGTTTCTCTCCCTCCTCCCAGCTTTTGAAAGTATCTTGTCTCCTCATTGGTCATTTTGGTCAGGTGCCAGCGAGGTTACCTTTAGCTTCTTAACCCTTTACAGGTGAGAGGAGCTTTCCCCTGGCCAGGAGGGATTTCAAAGGGGTTTACCCTTCCCTTTATATTTATGACACGCCCCCCAAATCTCAGCTAGGGTGAAACACTGGCTGGGATTTCTTCCTGGAGCTCTAGGAAAACAGAGTTAATAAGACACATGCATCTCTAAATATACTACCAAGTACATAAAGACTAACAATATTTTCCACATCTCAAGGACGATTTTAACCAGTTGATTCTGGGAAACTTTCACGGGAGAGTGCATCAGCCACTTTGTTAGAAGCTCCTGAGATGTGTTGGATGTCGAAATCAAAATCTTGGAGAGCTAAACTCCACCAAAGAAGTTTTTTGTTAGTTTCCTTGACGGTGTGAAGCCACTTCAGTGCAGCATGGTCGGTTTGCAGGTGGAAACGCCGTCCCCAAACATATGGGCGTAGCTTTTCCAGAGCGTAGACAATGGCGTAACATTCTTTTTCAGTGACTGACCAGTTGCTTTCCCTCTCAGACAGTTTTTTGCTGAGAAACACTACAGGGTGGAATTCTTGATCAGGTCCTTTCTGCATTAAAACTGCTCCCACACCACGCTCGGACGCATCTGTGGTTACTAGGAACGGTTTGTCAAAGTCTGGAGCCCTTAGTACAGGGTCAGACATGAGTGTCGCTTTAAGCTTGTTAAAGGCCTTCTGACACTTGTCGGTCCACTGAACAGCATTTGGCTGTTTCTTTTTGGTTAGGTCTGTCAGTGGGGCGGCGATTTGGCTGTAGTGCGGTACAAATCGTCTGTAATAACCGGCCAAGCCTAAGAAGGATTGAACCTGTTTCTTTGACTTTGGGACAGGCCACTTTTGGATAGCATCCACTTTGGCCTCTAGGGGGCTGATAGTTCCTTGACCCACTTGGTGTCCAAGGTAAGTCACTCTGTTTAGGCCTATTTGACACTCCTTAGCCTTAACAGTTAGTCCTGCCTCCCTTATGCGCTCAAGGACTTTTTGTAGATGTTCTAGGTGGTCTGCCCAGGAATCCAAAAATATGGCCACATCGTCAAGATAGGCGACTGCATATTCTCCTAATCCCGCTAGGAGACCATCTACAAGTCTTTGGAAAGTGGCGGGTGCATTCCACAGCCCGAAAGGGAGTACATTAAATTCATACAGCCCGAGATGTGTGATGAAGGCTGACCTTTCCTTAGCAGATTCATCTAGCGGTACCTGCCAGTACCCCTTGGATAAGTCCAAGGTAGAGATGAACTGGGCCCGTCCCAGTTTCTCTAATAGTTCATCTGTGCATGGCATTGGATAGTTGTCTGGGCGAGTTACCGCATTTAGCTTACGGTAGTCCACGCAAAAATGTATTTCCCCATCTGGTTTGGGAATTAGAACCACTGGAGATGCCCATGCACTTTCAGAGGGGCGGATTACACCCATCTGTAACATATCCTGGATCTCCCGTTCTATAGCTGTTTTAGCTTGAGGAGACACCCGGTAAGGTTGGACCCTAATTGGGTGAGCATTACCTGTGTCAATGGAGTGGTATGCCCGTTCAGTCAGTCCTGGGGTGGCTGAGAATGTTGGCGCGTAGCTAGTGCACAGCTCCTGGATCTGCTGTCGCTGCATACGCCCAAGGGTCATGGAGAGGTTCACCTCTTCCACACCACCACCACATTTCCCTTCATAGTAGACACCTTCGGGCCACTCAGCATCGTCTCCTCCCTGGGCTGTAAACTGACAAACCTTTAATTCTCTGGAATAAAAGGGCTTAAGAGAATTAATATGGTACACCTTAGGCTTTCGGTTGGAGGTGGGGAATGCTATGAGATAATTAACAGCTCCCAGGCGCTCCTGGACCATGAATGGCCCTTCCCACGATGCTTCCATTTTATGGGCCTGGAGCGCCTTTAAGACCATGACCTGGTCTCCTACTTTGAAGGAACGCTCTCTGGCATGTTTATCATACCAGGCTTTTTGCTCTTTTTGAGCATCCTGTAAGTTTTCTCTAGCAAGGGCTAAAGAGGTTTGGAGGGTGTTTTGTAGGTTGGTTACAAAATCCAGAATGTTAGTTCCTGGAGAAGGTGTAAATCCCTCCCATTGCTCTTTCACCAACTGCAATGGCCCCTTAACCTCACGGCCATATACAAGTTCAAATGGGGAAAACCCTAAACTGGGATGTGGTACAGCTCTGTAGGCAAAGAGCAACTGCTGCAACACTAGGTTCCAATCATTGGAGTGCTCATTTACGAATTTACGTATCATGGCCCCCAAAGTTCCATTAAACTTCTCCACCATGCCATTTGTTTGATGGTGGTAAGGAGTGGCAACCAAGTGATTTACCCCATGAGCTTCCCAAAGGTTTTTCATAGTTCCTGCCAGGAAATTAGTCCCTGCATCTGTGAGGATGTCGGAGGGCCAACCTACCCTGGCAAAAATGTCTGCTAGTGCCTGGCACACACTTTTAGCCCTGGTGTTGCTTAGAGCTACTGCTTCCAGCCATCGGGTGGCAAAATCCATGAAAGTCAGTATGTACTGCTTTCCTCTGGCTGTCTTTTCCGGAAAAGGACCCAGAATATCCACAGCTACTCGCTGAAATGGAACTTCAATGATGGGGAGTGGCTGGAGAGGGGCTTTGACCTGGTCTTGGGGTTTTCCCACTCTTTGGCACACCTCACAAGACTGGACATAGGTAGAAACATCCTTGCCCATTCCCTCCCAGTGGAATGACCCCCCCAAACGGTCTTTGGTCCTGTTCACCCCAGCATGGCCACTAGGGTGATCGTGGGCTAAGCTCAAGAGCTTGGCCCGGTATTTAGTTGGGACTACCAACTGTCTCTGAGGATGCCAGTCTTCCTGGTGTCCCCCAGAAAGAGTTTCCTTGTATAAAAGTCCTCTTTCTACAACAAACCTGGATCGATTAGAAGAGCTGAGAGGCGGTGGGTTGCTCCGTGCCGCCGTCCAAGCTCTCTGGAGGCTTTCATCTGCTTCCTGTTCGGTCTGGAACTGTTCCCTTGATGCTGGAGACATCAGTTCCTCATTGGATTGTGGACCTAGGCTTGGTCCCTCTGGAAGTGATATAGGGGATGGAGCTGTTTCTGTGGACTGTGAACCGCTCTCCGCTGGTGCACTATGTTGGGATTCAGGCTCCGGCTGAGCCTCTTGTGTAGGGTTATCGGCCGCTGCCAGTTTAGGTTCGGTGGGGCCCTCTGGTGTTGAGGTTGCAAGTACTGGATTCAGTGCTGACACGGGGTCTGGTGTTGGTTGTTCGGCTGGTTCCGGTTCTGGGACTGGTTCCATCTGGGTCTCTGGGACTGGATCCACTACTGCTGTTGCAGACATTGGCCTGGGGTCTGGGTCCATCACCTCTGACCGGGTCCTGATAGAAGTTTCCGGAACAGAGCTAGGCCTCACGGCTTGTTTAGCCTGGCTGCGGGTGACCGTTCCCACCCTCTTGGTCTGCTTCACATGATTGGCCAAGTCTTCCCCCAACAGCATGGGGATGGGATAATCATCATAGACTGCAAAAGTCCACATTCCTGACCAGCCCTTGTACTGGACAGGCAACTTGGCTGTAGGCAAATTGAAAGAGTTGGACTTGAAGGGTTGAATCGTCACTTGGATCTCTGGGTTGATTAAATTGGGGTCCACTAAGGAAGCATGGATAGCTGACACTTGTGCTCCGGTGTCCCTCCACGCAGTGACCTTCTTCCCGCCCACACTCACAGTTTCCCTCCGCTCCAAGGGTATCTGGGAGGTATCTGGGCCTGTGGACCTCTGGTGTGATTCCGGTGCAATGAACTGTAATCTGTTGGGGTTCTTGGGGCAGTTGGCCTTTACATGCCCCAGCTCATTACATTTAAAACATCGTCCAGCTGACGGGTCACTGGGGCGAGGAGGGTTGCTGGAGAACGGGGTGGCGGGACGATAAGGGGTCTGGAAGGTTCTTTGGGAGGTAGGTGGGGCCTTGGGCGGCCCCCGGTAATAGGGTGTGGTCTGGGGTGGTACCTTCTGGTCTCCGCTCCAACTGCGACCAGTTTTCTTCTTCTCTGCCACCTCCACCCATCTGGCTCCAATCTCTCCTGCCTCGATTACAGTTTGGGGTTTCCCATCTAGGATGTATCTTTCTATTTCCTCAGGAACACCCTCTAAGAATTGTTCCATTTGCATTAGGAAGGGCAAATTTTCTGGAGATTCAACACTTGCTCCTGATATCCAGGCATCCCAATGTTTCACAATGTGGTAGGCATGTCGGGTAAATGACATGTCTGGTTTCCACCTCAGGGCTCTGAACCTCCGACGAGACTGCTCGGGTGTTATCCCCATTCTGACTCTCGCCTTGGATTTAAACAGTTCATACTTGTTCATGTGTTCTTTAGGCATTTCAGCTGCCACCTCAGCTAAGGGTCCACTGAGCTGTGGCCTCAGCTCTACCATGCATTGGTCAGTAGAGATGTTGTACCCAAGGCAGGCCCTTTTGAAGTTTTCTAAGAAGGCCTCAGTATCATCACCTGCCTTGTAGGTGGGGAACTTTCTGGGATGGGAAGTGGTACCTGGAGAAGGATTGCTAGGGTTTGTTGGTATATTCTGCCGGGCCTTTATCCTCTCCACCTCCTCCACATGCTTCCTCTCTTTTTCCTTCTCCTCCTCCACATGCTCCCTCTCTTCTTCCTTCTCCTCCTTCTTCAGCCGCATGAGTTCTATCTGTCTTTCATGTTCCCTTTGTCTTTCCTCAGCCTGAAATTTGGCTAATTCCAGCTGTAGTCGAGCTGCGGATTTGGTCATTCTAACCTCTGTGTTTTTAACTAACTTTACACCCGAGGTGTAGAAATAAACAAACAAAACTTGGCTGTAAAATTTTGCTGTGCTGGAATAGAATACCTATTCTCTGACAGTGATTGTCAGCCTACAGAAAAAGACAATTCCCTTGTCTCTGCTTTGGGCCCAAATTAAAGCAAAAAACCTCCAACTACTTGGAAACCTGCTTACCCAGCCCAAAGAAAAAGCAAATGGGTAGAACACACACCCCCTATTTACTTTTAGGAAGAAAAGAAAAAAAACTCTGGGTTGGAAGACTGTGAATTTCCCTGCAGGAGTTAAGTACCCTGCCTCCAGGCAAAGAAAACCTGCAATTCACAAAGATAATCCCCTTTTGTCTCTGCTTGGCCACAAACCAGAGAAAAAACAAGCTGCTTTCAGATCAGCCTTCAGATCAGCGGCACTGCTATGGGTACCCGCATGGCCCCACAGTATGCCAACATTTTTATGGCTGATTTAGAACAACGCTTTCTCAGCTGTCGTCCCCTAAAGCCCCTACTCTACTTGCGCTATATTGATGACATCTTCATCATCTGGACCCATGGAAAAGAAGCCCTTGAGGAATTCCACCATGATTTCAACAATTTCCATCCCACCACCAACCTCAGCCTGGTCCAGTCCACACAAGAGATCCACTTCCTGGACACTACAGTGTTAATAAACAATGGTCACATAAACACCACCCTATACCGGAAACCTACTGACCGCTATTCCTACCTGCATGCCTCCAGCTTTCACCCTGACCACACCACACGATCCATCGTCTACAGCCAAGCTCTGCGATACAACCGCATTTGCTCCAACCCCTCAGACAGAGACAAACACCTACAAGATCTCTGTCAAGCTTTCTTACAACTACAATACCCACCTGCAGAAGTAAAGAAACAGATTGATAGAGCCAGAAGAGTTCCCAGAAGTTACCTACTACAGGACAGGCCTAACAAAGAAAATAACAGAACGCCACTAGCCGTCACCTTCAGCCCCCAACTAAAACCCCTCCAACGCATTATTAAGGATCTACAGCCTATCCTGAAGGATGACCCAGCACTCTCACAAATCTTGGGAGACAGGCCAGTCCTTGCCTACAGACAGCCCCGCAACCTGAAGCAAATACTCACCAACAACCACATACCACACAACAGAACCACTAACCCAGGAACTTATCCTTGCAACAAAGCCCGTTGCCAACTGTGTCCACATATCTATTCAGGGGACACCATCACAGGGCCTAATAACATCAGCCACACTATCAGAGGCTCGTTCACCTGCATATCCACCAATGTGATATATGCCATCATGTGCCAGCAATGCCCCTCTGCCATGTACATTGGTCAAACTGGACAGTCTCTACGTAAAAGAATAAATGGACACAAATCAGATGTCAAGAATTATAACATTCATAAACCAGTCGGAGAACACTTCAATCTCTCTGGTCACGCAATCACAGACATGAAGGTCGCTATCTTAAAACAGAAAAACTTCAAATCCAGACTCCAGCGAGAAACTGCTGAATTGGAATTCATTTGCAAATTGGATACTATTAATTTAGACTTAAATAGAGACTGGGAGTGGCTAAGTCATTATGCAAGGTAGCCTGTGTCCTCTTGTTTTTTCCTACCCCCCCCCGAATGTTCTGGTTTAACTTGGATTTAAACTTGGAGAGTGGTCAGTTTGGATGAGCTATTACCAGCAGGAGAGTGAGTTTGTGTGTGTATGGGGGTGAGGGGGAAGTGAGAAAACCTGGATTTGTGCAGGAAATAGCCCAACTTGATTGTCATGCACATTGTGTAAAGAGTTGTCACTTTGGATGGGCTATCACCAGCAGGAGAGTGAATTTGTGTGGGGGGGTGGAGGGTGAGAAAACCTGGATTTGTGCTGGAAATGGCCCACCTGATGATCACTTTAGATAAGCTATTACCAGCAGGACAGTGGGGTGGGAGGAGGTATTGTTTCATATTCTCTGTGTATATATAAAGTCTGCTGCAGTTTCCACGGTATGCATCCGATGAAGTGAGCTGTAGCTCACGAAAGCTTATGCTCAAATAAATTAGTTAGTCTCTAAGGTGCCACAAGTACTCCTTTTCTTTTTGCGAATACAGACTAGCATGGCTGTTACTCTGAAAGCTGCTTTCAGTTTCAGCGGCTTTCTGGACTTCCTTTCCAAAGGAAAAAAAAATTTCCTTTTTAAAATCTGTATTTCTAGTTCAAAAAATCTCAACTGGATCTCAAAATGATTTCAGGTTAATCCCACCACTATGCCACCATGTCAAGGTTCCTCCCCGACTCTGAACTCTAGGGTACAGATGTGGGGACCTGCATGAAAAACCTCCTAAGTTTGTCTTTACCAGCTTAGGTCAAAACTTCCCCAAGGTACAAAATATTACACCCGTTGTCCTTGGACTGGCCGCTACCACCACCAAACTAATACTGGTTACTGGGGAAGAGCTGTTTGGACGCGTCCTTCCCCCCAAAATACTTCCCAAAACCTTGCACCCCACTTCCTGGACAAGGTTTGGTAAAAAGCCTCACCAATTTGCCTAGGTGACTACAGACCCAGACCCTTGGATCTTAAGAACAATGAACAATCCTCCCAACACTTGCACCCCCCCTTTCCTGGGAAATGTTGGATAAAAAGCCTCACCAATTTGCATAGGTGACCACAGACCCAAACCCTTGGATCTGAGAACAATGAAAAAGCATTCAGTTTCTTACAAGAAGACTTTGAATAAAAATAGAAGTAAATAGAAATAAAGAAATCCCCCCTGTAAAATCAGGATGGTAGATATCTTACAGGGTAATTAGATTAAAAAACATAGAGAACCCCTCTAGGCAAAACCTTAAGTTACAAAAAAGATACACAGACAGAAATAGTTATTCTATTCAGCACAATCCTTTTCTCAGCCATTTAAAGAAATCATAATCTAACACATACCTAGCTAGATTACTTACTAAAAGTTCTAAGACTCCATTCCTGGTCTATCCCCGGCAGAAACCAGCATGTAGACAGACACAGACCCTTTGTTTCTCTCCCTCCTCCCAGCTTTTGAAAGTATCTTGTCTCCTCATTGGTCATTTTGGTCAGGTGCCAGCGAGGTTACCTTTAGCTTCTTAACCCTTTACAGGTGAGAGGAGCTTTCCCCTGGCCAGGAGGGATTTCAAAGGGGTTTACCCTTCCCTTTATATTTATGACACCATGTCTCCCCTCTTTCCCAACTCGCATTCTGGAGAAAGAAGTTTCCTTTGACCACCAGCTTCAAGTGCTACCTCACTGACCAATTTCAGTCTGGTTTCCTGCTCTCACTCCTTTTCTTAATAAACTAAAGCATTATTATTTTTATCCAAATACCATAAAGGATTACAAGAAACAAAAGGTATGCTTACACCATTCACTTATTTTAGCAGGTTCTGATCACCAAGTATATGTTTGTATTTGAGTCCCAGTTTGGTCATTTACAGAGTGTTTGCATTGTCACTGTTCAATGTCACAATAGCTACAAGCACTTAAACAGTGTCTGAGGTCTTGAACAACTTTGATAGGTGCTGATCAAACAATGTGTCTTATGCTCAGGTTCATGAACTTTATATAAACAAACAGCAGAGTTCAGCACCAATACAGTCAAAGGGATGTGAATGTTTAATTGCTACTGTTCCAATTGCTCCTTTTAATCAGTTCTGATAGATGATTTAACATTGTCCACTCATTCCCCCTCTATTATGGAATACACTGTCCTTATCCCTCCGCTCTTTCCTATAGGTCTTTTCATTCAAGGATGTCTCACTGCTAACTTTAAATTTGATGTCAGTTCTATCTCACTTGATTTGCTCTCTGAACCTACCAGAATCCCCTGACTAGACAACAGTTTCCTGCTGCTGAAATAGAACAAAGACCTTTTTGTGCCATATCTCTGACTGCCCTAATACTATCCTCAAAGATGATCTGCAAATAACAAATTGGAAATTCAATGTTTCTGCAGCAGTAGGTGCTGAATCCCCACGATAACTGATCTAAAGCAGTGGTCACCATTAAAAATAAGTATTTATCTACAGTCACTACATCATGGTATTGGAGTTACTGCTGCATAGCACTATTTTTTAGAACAGGAAGTAATTGTCTCTCAGATACCGTGGGCGTGGTAACAGCTGGTAAAATGTTGACTTTTTCATGGTGACCACTGTCTTCCAAGTTTATTTCTGTAACTTAGGGATATGATCCAAAGCATTTTGAAGTCAATGGGAGTCTAGCCATTGACTGGATTAGACCTTCTTGTTCTGAAGGTCCCTCTTGATCAGGCTTGTGGGGGATATTCAACTGTTGTTTCTGCAGTAAACTGAATTTCCATTTTCTTATTTGCAGATCATGTTTTACTCAGTCCTTAACTTTCTTCCCAAGACCAGAAATCTTGGAGTCACCCCTAAAGCCTGCACACTCCCCCCACCACCATAATTCTGCAATCTGTCTGTCACTAGTATGAGGTTGGTACCATTATTCAGCCTCGTTTTTATGTTCTCTCTTCTGGAAATCCTTACTTCTGTCCTAATCACGTCACACCTAGACTATTGTGATTCTCTTCTTTTACTATCTCCCTAAGCTCCTATTCACTACAGTGCAGGAAACCTAAAGTGCTACAACCAGACTGCTCTCTGAGCCAGAAGTTGCAATGTATCTGCCATCCGTCTCCACCGTCATTCCCTTGTCAAGTCCAGCTGCAATCATACTGATAAAAAGCATCATGCGGGGAAGAACACCTGCCAGTTACACACATCTCTACAGTGCATTGCAATTAGCGTTGATGCCAGTCACCGCAGCTCTCTGATGACCAGTCTGGGTGGATAATAATTGACACAAAATGACTTTTAATGGATTGAGTAGAGGTACCAAGTTGTCATTAGAAATTAATAAATACACCCTGGCAGATGGCCACTGAATATCAGAAGACAGTAAAGCTCTGACTCAAACCAGTCATTATCCTAAAAAAGTCTTATTAAGGTGCCATAAGTACCTTTTCAGTGCCATGTGACATGCATTTCTCATTACTGCTAGTATGAGTAGCATGACTAATCCACCAGGTACCCAGCCTGTAACACTGATCCCTGTACCTAACTGTTTACCATGTACTGGCATGGACAACACAGCAGCACATGGACATTTCACACAGATTGAAAAAACCCACAGCAATATTTGCACAGATGCAGGTACAGTGAGCATAATGTTACGACAGCTGCTCCAGTGGGATTAGATATGTCCAGGGCAAGATTACACTTAGCATGTGAGTGGGTGTTAAAGGAGAAGAAAAGCACAAGGAACCTTTGGCCCCACTCATCAACTCCCTGCACTTTCCAGAGCACAGGAGCAGTCCCCATGATAGAGCCCCATATGCCTTAAGCGTTGCACTCCCTGAGACATTGTATCTCTGTGAGGCATAATTCCTTCTAGAGCTCCCTGCTCCTCCCATCCCAGAGCACAGCATCTCTCTGCACTTCTCCCACTGCAGGCAAGTGCCTAATAGGCACAATCCAGGCCACCATATTTTGCAATATTGATGGTGGGAATTGGCATAGATTTTTTTCCCTTTGCAGTGCTAAAAATTGGACAGGTACTTAAGGGTGAGCAAAGACAGGGGAGAAGGGGATTGTTAATTCCAGTCTGAGAGTTGTAAGCAAACAGGGAAAACACGGAAAGGCTGTAATACTCCATATATCTACAGGTATGAACACAAAACCGAAACAAAGTTCTGGTTTAAAGTGCAAAAAGCACTATGTTACCAATAAGGTTTTGAAACACCAAAATCCAGCACTGGGTTGTCCCATCTCTAGATTAAATATTTTTGATTTATGAAAGAAATGGGAGAACATTCACCTACATGATCTCACTAAGAAGACTGACAAGCCCCCTATTTCTAATCTCTTGAGGTCTGACCTGCAGCCCTTACTCAGCCACTTAAACTACTAGGGTGATTAAGGCAAGCCCAGATCTGGTTTCAGTCACTGAAAACAGGAAGAGCATGCTGCCTACAATATTACCATCATTAAATCGCCCTGGTTTAGAAACCTACATGAAACAACTATGACTCCACACTTAATCACTGTATTTTTACTGAGAACTGTTCTTCATTTCTCATAGGGGAAAAACAATTGGAAAGGATCTACTACAGCAGTCAACCTTACTCTTAGTGTAGACAATACGAATGCCGCCAACTGCAAGCATTCAAACCATGACTTGTGCTCCCCAGAATCACGAGACTGACTTTAAAATTATGAGGTTTCAAAGATAATAAATGTTGGGATCTCTTTATTTGCCTTCTGGTTTTTAAGCCTTTGAGATTTGCATTTTCAAGTTTTTCCCCTACAACCATAAAGGCTAGACATTTACTTTAGAAAGAAAAAAGAAAGCTAAGATTCTCATGTAATCAGCTGACTCCAGGAGCTGAGGACTTATGGAAAGTGTCAAATATTGAGAGACTTGCAATAAAATCATGAGAGTTTATGTGATGGACCCCCAGAACTAAAAGCATGAGCAGCTACAATTTGAGCTAAAGCTCTTTAACTGGGACTGTAAAAGACCCATCCTCTGTGGATCAGGCACAGTGCGGGAGATGTAACATACCTATTTAGCCCACTGGCAAGTGTAACAATGAAATAGTCTCTCTCTATTAAATACTGGGAATTACTAAGGGCCTGAGCCAAAGCTCAATGAAGTCATTGGAAAGACTCTTACCGACTTCAGTGGATCAGGCTTCTAGCACTGACCTCCTTCCTGGCCCACTACAACAATATAATCAGATTTTAAATGTAAGGAATTGGGGAGCAGCCAGCTGGTGCCTTTCTGTGTTTGAAAATGCAATCATCAGTGCAGAGGGATGATGACTTCAACAGAGCTGCACTGATTTACACCAGCAGAGGACCTGGCCCAAGATGTTTAAAGGTGTTTCTCTTGTAGGGCTTTTATTAGAGGCTAGTAGAACCTGATGTTAATTTTATTTTAAAGCTAAAATATGTATACACTGTGATGGCTTTTGTAATTTTATCTCCACTGCAGCAACCTTAAAAAATTCAAAAGACCCTTCTATAAACTCAGAAACTGAAATATAGAATTATTTAAGGGAGTTAGCACTAGTTTTCTGGGCTCCTATACTGCAGAGGTGGAACAGCCACTATGTGTGAACATTTTTCATATGATATGATAGAATTTAAACTGTAAGCTCTGTGGGGCAAGGTTTGACGTTTTGTTCTGTGTTTGCACAGTGCCTGTCTCATGACTGGGGCTCTCACATGTTACTGCAGTATAAATATGGAATGATAAGAACCACCCCCATCTTTTTGACCCTGTGTAACTTTATTTCTGTGCTGAGCACGGCACCTTTCCAAGATCGTTCTCATCATGGACATAGCCATAACCCTACAATTTACAGCTGTGTGTCTACAATTAAGTAGTGCCCAGCAAAATAAAGGTCACAATGTTATTTATTTTTCATACTGAGGTGAATTGTGGCATCATCACACCGTTCACATTCCCATACTCACTTTTGAACAGAGCCATTCAATATTACCTGTGAACTTCTGTGTAAAGGATGTACAGCACATGGTGCTATTTTTAGAAACCATGTCTGCAAAATATCTAATATACTGGACTGTCTCCCTAACTTACTCAGTTTACTAACATTAAAGGTCACGTCCTGCTATTGATAACTTACCCTGTCTTTTTCAGGTGTATACATTTCCTAATTAAGGGATAATCAGTGGGAGTTGCACTATATGAATGACTAATCCCATTGAAAGATGGTGTCATCTTCACTAAGGGTGGCAACTCAGAGTTATGATGATGTCATCCATGTTGTATTAGTCACGTGTTTACCAAGGATTATTCACAAACTTAATTGCAATTGCTTTGAAAGTCCCTGTGATACAAATATAAACACACACTATATAAAAACTATGAATAATCTAATATCTTTTGCCTGAACACACAGCTTCTTTCACATTCTTGCTCTGATTTCCCAGTCTTCATCAGTCCATCACCCAAACCTACGTTCTCTTGAATTTTCACTTTTAGTTTAAAACACCTTGATACTCTGGCGCATCTGAGCTTTGCTCAGCCTGGGGAGAGATGGCTATAAAACTTCTTTATGCTCCCCTCATTTGGGGGCAAGTCTGGTTCCAGATGTAAATAAAAGTAGCTTCAAAGCTGCTTTGACCAGCTGTCCTTAGCTGGCCTGTTTTTAAAAAGTTTGGGATTTTGCAAAACATTTTATAATTTCATAAAACTTTTTATCCTTGTTACTATTTTTCCCCAAGGGAAATTTAATTAAAACATATTTTCTAGCTACACCAAAACATGTGCTTTGTGTTTGAAATAATTCTCCCCCTCCCCAGCTTCCTCACCTATGGAGGAATTAAAATAAAATAAATACGTAGAGTATTGTTGACAGAGGTAAAAGCAGCTGGAACCTAAAAGTTTCAAGTTCTGTTTGATATCTAGAACCTGCAGAGCAGCTTCTAAGGCTCATCGCGCCTGCATGAGAACAAACAGCAGTGTAGCTCTGGTAGCCAGGGTAGGGGCAGCAGAGGCATGGCTGAGCGGTGCCAAGTACGTACCCACTGGTTACAGGAGGGTTTGTACTCAGCGTGGCTCAGCCATGTGTTGCTGCTATTCGTGCTACCATGGCTACACTGCTATTTGTACTTGTGTTAGCTAGATGAGCTCTAGTGTGTCTATGTGCAGGGGAATCACACCCCTAGCTTGTAATGCAAGTGTAGCCTAAATTTAGCAAAACGAGTTTTCTCATCCCTACATGAAGACCCAGATTACAAAGGTACTTAGGAACCTAACTCCCATTGATTTCCTATTTGAAAGTCAAATACCTTTGTGAATCTGGGCATAAGGGCCTCTTTGTGGATTTACAGTTTCAGCCAAAGCCTACTGAAGGCTGTAGGAATCTTTCCATAGGTTTTGGATCCTAAGGTACCTCATAATGGAAGCAGCAGAAACTGGCTCAAAAGCAATTCACATTAATGAGAGTAATAGCTACAAATCTCTTGTTCCATCACTGTAGAATAGGATCGGTCATGTTTGATAACATTTTTATACACCTTGGGCCAAATTCTAAAGTCAGTAGAGTTAGTCCATACTTACACCAATGAAAGTGAGCAGAATTTGGTGCATTATTAACAACGTTAAAAAAATCCACAAATATACTAACATTCCAGAATGTTATTTTGAATGATAATCTTTGTAAATAATACCTGAGCATATTTTATTACATAGATTAGGGGTTGTGTTTTGTTTTTATTTCAGAAATTTTTATTGAAGTTAAAAGTTCTGATCCAGCTTCTGGACTGTGATCCAGCAGAGGTTTCAAAAGAGTCTGTTGCTATTCTTTAAGTGTTTTCATTTACTATTTGAGGACACAATCCTGCAAATCCTCACTGATTGACTTCAATGGGGCTACTCATGTGGATAAGACCTCACATGGGTAAGGGCCTACAAGATCAAGCCCTAATGTTGTAGAACAATATTCAACAATTGCTAACAGTATGACAAATTTAAAATGAACCCACTAATAGCCACCACAGGTAACATCTCCTAGTTATGATGCTCTTAGAAATGTTGAAGAAGATTTGGCTTTGGGAATAAAGACTCCTATTCCCAACAGGTGTTAATAGTTTTCCATCAAGAATCCCATATCCCATTCAGATCATTAGCCACATGCCAGATTTGTTTGTTTGTTTGTTTTTTGGTGCATGGTGGTTGTTTTTACCGAAGTAAAGTCACAAACACATTCCAGTCCGTTATAAAGAGTGGAGAAATTTAGTCACAATACAGCAATCATTTCCAATTCTTCAAACAGCATGAATAGATCAACCAAAAAGTCTTAATGAAAAACTTTATTTGGAAAAAAAACTAGCAAGTAGAACAAGTTTCCATATGTTTACCATAAAAATAACCTAGACTCCACCTTGGGGTATATAAAAATACAGACTACAGATTGTAGATTTTGGCATTCATGAAAAATGCCTTTGTAAACATACCCTATTAAATTTTAACTGCAGCTTTTATCATTTACTCAAGTAACATATGAAAGGACTAGAACACATTTATCACAGAAGTAGTCATTTTATCATGGCTTAGTAATAGCAGTGATGTATTGTGCAATTTGCAGTGCATGCTTAGTTTACAGTACATTACTGATGAGTACTATCCATACACATCTGTAAAATCTCCTTTAAAGTGTATCCAAAAACATTAACTCATAGAAAAAAAAAACAACAGAGGCAATAGACTTAAGTCCTGTAGATAAGATTTGGATTTTAAAGTTATGTAGGTTGACTCCAAATGATTAGCCAAAAGTGGGACACCTTAGCAGTACTGTGGAGGAGAAATCTCAGATTTGTTTTTGTGCTTGGTTAGTGAGATTAAATTAAAAACACATGAAGGGCTCTAAATAGCTCCTACTTGAAATTTAGAGTCACATTTTGGCGATATATCTTATGGTATCAAAATAATTGTTGTAAGAGTCTGTATATCAGTCTGCTGCCAGATCTGTGCCCTTCCCATCCCGTTCTGATTTCAATGAGCCAGAGAAGTTTGTAAGGTTTCAAATCTTCATAAAAAGTCTCTCACTGGTTGTCAGGCTGTAGCACATGTACCGGCCCTAGTCAATGCAATCCGTTCTGGTGGCTGCAATCTAAGGTCTTCTGAGAACATGCAGTGGAAGGATTTCATTGATGGAAATGGCAATTAAAAAGTTGCAGAACCACTGTACTAATTCTAGACTTTGATAAATGGTAACATCTATTAGAAATAGTTATACCGAACCATCACAAATACTGCGTGTAACTGAAGTATGTACTCCCCCATCTAGGTCAAATAGACGTCTGTACATTGCTATGAAGATAGAAAGCATCATATAAATGCTGATTATTATTATTATCTCTCAGTTTTCATGATCATACATACTCTAGGACACTAGTTTAGGTTCGGTAAATAGGCAAGCTATATACCAATGCATCTAATTGTATGTAATGATTTAGAAATAGAACAGCTGAAATTACTGTGCAACATCATCTCTCTACATACAAGTTAGTCATTTTAGTAATAAAGTTTAATGTATTTTTTAGCACAGGTAGTGAGTGTTTTCCCTCCTCCAACTTTTCTTAACTTAAAAATTATTTTCTGTTTCACTGAGATGGGTTCCTATGTCTTTTTAAAACTGGAAGTATCCGGTATCTGAAATATAGTGCATGGAAACTTCCTATCTTAAGGGCCGTAATTCTGAGTAAAGACAACATATGCCTATCTATTCTTTCCAGTAATAAAACTTTTATCATTACAAAGGAGGAAGAAACAAGGGGAAACTTAAGATGATTGACAGGTGGACAGTACAATGCCCTCTTTGAGCAGATGGGTAAAGAGGGTTCCTTAGTGCAAACACAGCTGTTTGGGGGTTTGTTTTTGATGAAGCAAAGAAGTCAAAGGATTGTATTCAGTGCAGTTCAGTCTTCTAATCCACATATTCCTAAATTTGCATGCAGCACTAAACATTACAGTACATCTCATGAGACTTGAGTAGATAATTTTTCAGTTGTTATTGCAAAAGAAATATCCAAAATGCAGTATAGTGTTTGGGTGGGTAGCAAACTAGATACTGGCAATGGGTGGATTAACTAATTATCTCTCTGTTTACACAGGGGAAAGTGTGTTTTGGTGTAGGATTAAAATAAAATTTTTTCTTCCATATGTACCAAACAAACATGCACACAATATCCCCACAGCTATTCATCACACATTCTGTTTACAGTGGCTTAACTACCCAGTCTTATGTAGGAAAACTGTTCCTTGCTCCAAGCTGAAAAATATAAAAAAAACATCATTTGTACACTACATATTACTATGCTCAAAATAGCCTTTCTTCCAGAAACATTTAGAAGATGGAAAAAGGACTTCACTTTTGTCAGATCATTCTCAAGGCACTTCATATATAAACAATAGCAGTGTCCAGCATGAAATGCTAATGGAAAACATCCAAGTAATGAAGGTAAAATGGCATTTTCTCAACTTTCAGAATTAGAAAGGTCTCCTCCAACAAGCAGAAATATCAGTGAATTGCATCCAATTCTGCCCTGCAATGCCAAGTCCAAAGGAGCTGTGTACACATGTCCAAAGACTGTATTTGGACCTTAGCATCGGCTCTATTTTATCAGTAATATTTATAGCTGTTGCTATGTTCCTGCGATCTGTTGGGTCTCTAACTAAGCCTGATTAGATTGAGTCTGTACTTGAATGGGAACTTCTGGTGCTACAGGAAGTGGTTTTGGTGATCTAGTAGGTAGCACTTTCCTCTGAGTTTATAATGAACCAATGCTGCAGCATTACATTAAGGGTCACTCTACTGCCATCTTGCTGGCGAGATGTAACATCAAGTTTCTGATAATTTAGCACCACGAAAGACCTGATGGTTCATTTCATAAGAGAGGTGTTAATTCTGATCTCCTGGCCAAATTCTAACTTGTATAGTTACATTCTGTCTAGCTAAATCCCCCTTGCACCTTCAGTAGTGTACGTCTTCACCAGCTGTCTTAAAATGCTGTGTATTGTTGCTGTTAAATAATTGCAAAACGCCTGGTGACTTCAACCAGAACAGAATCAGGCCCTTTTTAAAGACTGTAAAGCATTTGGGGATCCTTCAGCATGAGAGGTGCTATACATGCAGAAGAATAAACTGTGTATTTCTATAAAGATGTGATAACTGTATGTAATAACTGGTAGTTCAATGTGACGCCTAAAAGCCTGATCCTATTCCAAATGTTATGATTGGGAGTTTTGCCATTGACTTCATTGCAAATAGTATTTGAGCTCCAGATCAGTCAGGAATCTGTAACTGATGGCTGTGAGAATGACTAATTTAACTATATGCTCACATAGGCTAGAGAGAAAGGATGATCTGAACTGGGATCAAGAGACCTAGTTTCAGTTCCCAGCTCTGCCATGGACTCCCTTGGGCAAATTGCTTAATCTCTTTGTGCCTCAGTTACCCATCTGTAAAACGAGGACAAGGGAAGTATTACTATTCTACCCTTTGTCTGTCTTGACTGTGTAGATTGTAAACTTTGCACGACAGGGACACTCTCTCATTCTGTGTATGTATAGGGCCTCATTCAACGAGCCCCCTATTTTGGTTGGAACTTCTAGGCACTAAAGTAATGCAAAGAATAAATAATAATTACAGAGACAGATATCAATAGTACAGTCCATAGATTACAGATAGAGGTTTAGTAATGACATCAATATATCATCAAGAATCAATCTGATCACTGTTAGAGTCCTTTTGAGAACCATCCTGTTGTGGCGCATCACGACGACCTAGAAGTTGTTACATTTAGTCATACCATCGGAACACCAATCATTTCAACAAGACTTAAAGTGCTATAGACAATAACCACTAAATTATGGTAAGCAAAACCATAATGAGAAGCAAGAACATTAACTATACTGTTTAATGTTTCTGTGGGTGACCACAATTACTCCAAGTTTGCTGGAAATAACTTGTCCCATCACATGTCCATATTACAGATTGGATTATTCTGAAGAGACATGCCAAAATATCACAAAAAATCATTCAAGCAGAGTATTAACTTTGTTCAATGGATTTAATTATCTGGCACTATACTGAACCTTGGCAAAATATATGAGGCCGGATCCTGAACTGGTCTGAACTGGCAAGCTCCATTGACTGCACTGGAGTTTCACCCATTTACATGAGCTTAGAATCTGGACTGTTACGTTTTACCGCTCTCTTCGGGACAGAATCTCAGCTGGCATTAATAAATTGAAGTCAGTGGAGCTGCGCCAGTCTACACAAATGAAGATCTGGCCCTTTGTTTCATTATTGTTTAGACTTTTGTTCATGCTCCAGTCAAATAACTTTACCCACTATATTCTTCGTAGATACAGACTGTATCTCTCAGAGTTTCCAGATAAGGGTCTGGATTAATCAAAGCAGTGATGTGTAGATTTTTTGCTTTTTCATCTTTACAGTGGTCCTCCACAGAGGGGGTAGCCAGCTTTGAAACCATTGGGATTCCTGACACTTTTTCGCACTTTTTATGTGACTTCCACATAAAGACCTGCAGGGCTCACATCCTACCAGGTAGTGGGAATTGGACAGCATGAAAATTACCTGTGTCTGTACTCTGGCAGCTTTGTGCCAATCATCTAATTTAGTTTCCTGTATGTAGCTTTCAATTCACAGGTCAGGGAAGCATGGAGTTAGTTAATCTCTAGATACAGAATTGTATCATTCTGAATAATGTATCCTGCCTGATTAATAATGGTGACAGCAGGGTCTTGAATGTTCAGCACACTTTGTAATCATCTACTCAGCCATACATATTCCCAAATTTTAATAAATTTTACTGTTTGCTAATTAGCACTGTTTTTCTTGAAAATACCTTAAGTTGTCTCAGAAATGTTAGGAAAGATTTGATCTTTAGCCTTTGGTTTTCTAGAAGGCGATGATTAAGTTTCTAAATTCTTCAATCCATTTTTGCTCTATATACACCTGATGATAATCTTACAATAAAAAATATTTTCAGAGTTTGGGAGAAGGAAGGTGAAATTCCAGGGAATTTAATGAAGAGGAAAGTGAGGCACTGATAGTTTTGGCTCAAACCAAGTATAACAGAAGCAAGTAGTTTGCCGGATTCCTTACTGCTCAGCCATTGCACCTCACTTGTCACCTCTTGTAGTGCAGGCACTGTCAATTCTAATAGCACAGTGACTTAACGCTGTAAATAGAGGACCGCTAGGGACAAAGATGAGATGACTAAATTCATTTTTCCTTATAACCCAAATTACATTCAATCTCCAGAGATGAAAGTCTAGTACATAACTTGGTATGCAGTCCCCACCTAAAAAGAGTGACCTACTCTAATAATTTGGCCAATAATTAAAACTAGTCGAGAAATTTTTGACAAAATGCCAATTTGTTGAAACAAAAACTTTTTGTGGAAACACATCAGTTTTGACTAAACCTTTTCAGGTCAAGAGAAAGAGAGCCCCACCTCAGAACAGCCAATAGCCCAATGGTCAGGCAGAATGGGGCCTTGAATTAGACAAGTGCCCTAACCATCAGGTTATAAAGTAAGTCTCTCCTTCTTTCTCAGTCTCAACTGTTGGAGCTGTTCCACTTTATAATAAATAATAAAATATTCATTGGGCCAGTGTGAGACTGACTTTATAGCCCAGTGGTTAGACACTCACCTGGCATGTGGGAGACTCAGGGTATGTCTACAGTGCAATTAAAAACCTGCAGCTGGCCTGTGCCAGCTAATTCAGGCTTGCAGGGCTCAGGCTAAAGGGGCTGTGTAAATGCAGTGTAGACATTTGGGCTTGGGCTGGAGTCCAGGCTCCAGGGCCATATGAGGTGGGAGGGTCCCAGAGCTCAGTCTGCAGCCCAAACCCAAATGTCTACACTGCAATTAAACAGTGCCCCCAGTCTGGCCACTTTACCGGAGACAGCTGGCACAGGCCAGCCATGGGTGTCTAACTGCAATGTAGACGTATCCTTAGAGTCAAGTTGCTGACCTGAAGTAGGCAGGCAGAGAACAGTTTGTGAACCTGGATCTCCCACATCCCAGCTGAGTGCCCTAACCACTGGAATACTGGCTATTTTAGGAGTGATGGCTCTCTCATTTTTGTAAAAAAATTTCAGAAGTTTTTGATGCAAAATGAAAACAGATGTTAAAACTTCAAAATGTTTCACAAAATGGAATTCTTGCTTTCTGACCAGCCCTAGTAATAGTGCAACAGATTATAGTTAGAAATGTTACCTAATAAGTAAAGATAATTACGGGCTAGAACAGGCTTCTAAGAGAGGTTCTGGAATACCCACCACTGGAGGTTTTTAAAAACAGGTTAACACTGGTCAGGAATGTTCTAGGTACACTTAAACCTGCCTCAGTGAGGGGGCTGGGCCTGATGACCTCGTGAGTTCCCCCCAGCCCTACATTTCTGTGATTCTACACCAAAGACCCAGCTATGGAAGTGATTGTAAGAGTCTTGGGTTACAAGATACTGTTAGCATTGAGGAAATGACATCCTGAGCCTCCTGTAGGAAGAAATTAGGGCTTAATCCAAAATCCAATGAAATCAGTGGAAAAAAATCCCACTGATTTCAGTGGGCTGTGGACCAGGCCTTTAATATGCACCATGCTGGTACTATAGAAATACTCCTAATAGATTCTGATAAACCGTTGGTCCAGATCCTCATTTTATGTAATTTGGAAGTCAAAATTAGGAGCCCTATGTCCCACTTTTGTAGGAAAACTTAGAGAGAAGCTAAAAGTCAGTCACTTTGTGTTGTCACACGTCCCTGGATCTGAATGGAGCTTATTGTGTTAGACCTCACAGTGAGTCTGGATGCCATACTCATGGTGCAGATTTTTTCACAGCTATTGTGTTGAGGCAGATATGTGGTTGCCTAGAGTACTACACACTTGATGATGGTGGTGTCTCTCACCTAACCTATGTTGGCTGTATAGGGGAGCATGTGTACTTCTTGTGGAGATCTTAGACTCCTCCCATCTTCCCAAAAGCCTCCATTTTGACACTATTCAGGAGGAGTTGCAGAGGTTGGGTGCAATTTTCAAAGGAGCCTAAAGGAGTTAGATGCTGAACTCCCATTGAAAGACAACACTGAAAAATCCCAACAGTTGTCTGCTGCTACCTGACCAGCACACATTGCCTTATGGAAATTTAGAGAGACCCAGGTGGGTGAGGTAATCTCTCTTATTGGACCAGCTTCTGTTGGTGAAAGAGACAAGCTTTAGAGCTTATACAGAGCTCTTCCTCTGCTCTGGGAAAGAAACTTAGAGTGTCACAGTTAGCCTTGACATTTAGCCAAACATCATCTGTCTGAGCAGTTCACAGTCCCATTTTACCATAAATGAGGGTATTTAATTCCAATAACTCCTATTTAATAATGGCCTTAAACATTTGTCTTTACTTCTCAGCTGAATTGTGCTAAAGAAGCAGCAGCTCTGTGTAGCTCAAAAGCTCGTCTCTCTCACCAACAGAAGTTCGTCCAATAAAATATATTGCCTCTCTAACCTGTTCTTTTGGTATTTTAGCCACTCTTTTTAATTACCAGCACAGTTTCATAAACTTCAAATCTCCATGACATATTTCCAAAGCTATAAATCAGTTATACTCCCCTCATCAATTATAAACTCTTTTCCGAGCTGCTGCTCTTGAGAATAAGACTAATATGTTACTCATAATTCAAGTAAACATTTCCATATTTCATGACAAAAAAAGAACATTCTGAATTCTTTTCATCTCCCCTCCTGGGCTAAATCGTCACACAGTTCATTTCCAGACATTCATCACTCGACACCAGGGGTAGGACTTTAGTAACAAAAGAAGATCTGAGAAGAAAGGCCTCTAGAGCATTAACTTGCTGAGCTGCAACTCAGCTAAAGTTCTTTATGTGGAACAGAGGCAAAGCAACCCTGCACTCTACCTGCAGGACTTGAAAGCTTTAACCCCAATGCCTTTAAAGTAAGACCTTACAAACACGTGCTAGCACATTTTGCTTAATTAAAAAGAGCCATTTTCTATAGAGGAATGGATTTATTTCAAAGTGCTGCATATTAAGAGATCAAATGCACCACACGTTAAAAACAGCTGGTGAATAATTTGTAGCAAAAAGAAAAGGAGGACTTGTGGCACCTTAGAGACTAACAAATTTATTTGAGCATAAGCTTTTGTGAGCTACAGCTCACTTCATCGGCTGCTGTAGCTCACGAAAGCTTATGCTTAAATAAATTTGTTAGTCTCTAAGATACCACAAGTCCTCCTTTTCTTTTTGCGGATACAGACTAACACGGCTGCTACTCTGAAATTTGTAGCAAATTATTTGTTCAAAGAATTCTGCCTTTTTGCCTGTTCAAGAATTTCCACAAAGTGCTATTTTCTCAAAATTATTTTAAAATTATTTGGCAAGTAATTTCAGAAAATAAGTCTTCGTTTGTAAACCGTTCATGAGCAATTGGTGAATATTTGAAATTTGTGTTGGTTAGCTTTGAGTGGACAAACAGGGGACATGGTTTTGTTCTGTTCACTGACTGGAAGAGTACCACTCTTAGGGTATGTCTACACTGCATTGTAAACCCAGGTCTGTGGGACTCAGTGTTTCCAAGCCCACGCTTGAGCATCCATGCGGCATTGTAAATCTGGGTTTACAACTTGTGCTAATGCATCCATACTGCACTACACAGACCTTCCACTTGGGTCTGTGACTTGAGCTGCATCCATACTGCAGAATGGCAGGGCTTGGACCCAACTCACAGTGGGGCTCAGCTGGGTCCTAAGACCTGGGTGCTTGCTGACCCAAGTCAGATTGATTTGTGTGTGGCTGGAAGCGCAGCTTGAGCTAAAACCTGAGTCATATCCCGGATTTACTGTGCAGTGTAGACATACCCTGTAAGCCGCTAATTCAGGAAAGCATCCGCTTTCAGAACAGCATTTAAGCATGTGCTTACCCTTAAGCACACATTTAAGGCCCATGGAAATTAATTATGCTTAGAGTTAAGGATATACTCAAGTGCTTTCCTTAATAGGAATGGTCTTAATCCTGTCCCAGAATTGGGGCCGTAACGAGGTTTTCAGTGTGAATACTCACATTTACAAGTTTGAAATTCATTGTTTCTATGAATATTCCTACAGCCCCAGGGTCCTTTTGAGCTCCTCAGCACTATCGGATGCTGAAATAGTCCTGCCAGCAAAACACACCTACTTCAATCTCCATCTGGTTGAAAGGTTGCACCCTTTCCTATGAGGCACAGATCTAGCTACAGTGATCCATCCATTTGTGACCTCCAAACTTGATTATTGCAACTCATATCTAGGAATCTCGCCACGTACCCTGAAAAAGTTCCAGTGGATACACAGAAGTCCATCTGCTTACCATAGCTGTTCACCAGGAAAACATAATTCTGCTGGCTCTGCTTTCTGTCCTGGAACCCCAGATTCCTAAATTCCAAGGGCAAGAAGGGACTAGTATAATCTCCTGTATAACAAGGCTGTACAACTTCCCCAAGTAACTCCTAGAGCAGATCTTTTAGAAAAAAAATTCAATCTTGATTTTAAAATGGTCAGTGATGGAGAATCCACCAGCACCCTTGGTAAATTGTTCCAGTGGTTACATTCACTGTTAAAAATTTGTTTTTTTTCCAGCCTGAATGTAGACTCTGGTTGAAGGTCTCTCTGTCCATGGGATTGGCCCTAGTAACCTAAAATATTCCCTCCCGCACTGTGACCATGACTTCTGTGATAGAAGTGTTCCATTGGATCCATCCTCTGCCTGCCAAATGGCGTGCGGAATTTCCACAGAAGCCAGACTGAGGTTACAGAACTTTCTCACACAAGAGACAAGACAGACCATGGTCCTTGCCGCATTCCGAATAAGTTGTTTTCCTCACAAAAACACACATAAAACAAACAAAAAACCATAAATCAACCAAGCTATTTCATGTATTGTTTGTTAATTTTTTCTAGCCTTTAAATATGCTTAAATATTTTTCCTCTGAACAAGTTTTTATAGTTCCATAAACCCCCACAAAACTTTTAAAAAATAACCAGAACATGCACAATGAATGAGTCATACTCTAAGAGCAATGCGCCTCTTCAGGGTGTGCATTAGTAGGCTACTGATTCACTTATCAACCTTCTTATTTGTGTCTTATAATGCACCTGAGGCATGCATCAATCGCCTAATAATGCACACCCTGGAGTGGCTTATTGCTGTGTTAAGAGAGGAAGTCAAGAAAAACATCTCAAATTATAATTGCAGGGACTACTTGGGTGAGTAAAAGGTTGTAATTTTGCTAGGTCAAGCAGGTTAACACCCTTACCCCTGCCAAAAGTGCCATGGTAGCTAAGCCCACATGTTTATAACAGGAGTCATTTACATATCTAAATGCCTGTTTGTATGTCCAAATTCCAATTTTTATATATTATTTACACACACGCACAGCTTGTGCGCTGACCTCTGATACTTTATTTCCCCCACTAAATCTGGTTCATAATGACCATGTCCTAGATCCTGCAATTGGATCTGTGAGAACAGACACTTGCTCTGTTGACTCTAGTGAGGCTCTCTGTGGGTGCAAAGGTCTGCCTGCCTGGGTCTGATTGCAGGATTGGGGCTCATAAGAGAGGGTTCTGACTTCTGTTTTACTTCTCATCCAACAGAAGGTACGCCCACTAGTACGGTGTCCCTTAGCAGCAGGTCAATTCTGTGGTGTATCAGAGAGAAGACTCACCAGCTGGCTCACCCACAGCAGCACTCCTGCTGTTTCTTCGGTGTCCCCTTCCCACCAACAAGGCCAAACCACACTTCGCATATGACTCAGGACTGTATCTCTCTCCATTATGTACTTCTGTTCATTTTAAAATATTTGAAAACAAGAATGTCTTATTAGCAGGGCTGTATGAAGCTACAAATTAGGGTCTCTGTGCATTTCCAGTATAATACCTGTTTATCAGGGTTTATAAATCAAACAATGCTTTGCCAGGCTGAAATGAGGCATACAAAGTCTACAGCTAGGGAAACACATTTTCTCCTTTTTTATTAAAAATAAAATAAAATAGACACTTTTTGACAGTATTCAAAAATATCACAAGACAAACTTGAATGATACCGAATAAAACAAACCTTTGTTAAAAGTCTGTCATGGCATTGTTTTAATCTCCAGATGTTACTGACAACTGAACAAAAAACAAAACAAAACAAAAAAGGATCCGGGGGGGTGGGGGGTTACCACATTTTTTTTTAAAATGGGCAGTGACTTTGTATATCTCCAATTCTGGATGCCCAGCTTCAGACATGTTGGTCCTGATCAGCAGAGCTGCTGAATGCCCTTCACTCAACAGAAGCTGCTGGTGCTCCACCCCTTTGGGAAAAACAGGCCCTAGATGTTTCTAGTTGGGCACCCAAAAACTGAACCAGTAAAAAAAGTGGTACTTCTGAAAATTTAGCCCTAGATTGGCACTTAATTCTGAATCACTCCAGTTTCTTGGATAAAGAGTTCATAGACATTTTTAAAGAGCATTAAAAGAAAAACCCTACTGTACTGGTTTCCTAAGTATGTAATACGTATTTTATCAGCCTAACTATATACTGAACCAGTTTAGATTCATCATACAAGCTTTGGAACCTTCCATGAAAACTGTTTTGTTAGCAGTGATGTGTCTTTAGGAGCCACTGAAAACCAGGCTAAATGTGCCCAGTGGTGGAAAGCCCATGGAAGAGCCCCAGAAGATGGAACCCCAGCGGTGTGGGGTAAGTGAGGAGAGGGTGAAGAAAAGAGCAGCACAGGACTCACTTTTGTTTTTAAAAGAAAAACCATGACAGATAAGACATCAGAATACTTAAAAGCTTCCACCCTTCTCTCCACATTACAAGCTATAAAGAGCAACAGGGATAATTAACTAAATTTTAATGTGGGACAGTTCTTTCACCTCTAAAAAATTTGGCTCACTGCCCATTTCCAGGTAGAAGCATGTCCAAAGTAAACCCATCTTATTAATTTATTCCTGGTCATCTTTGTGTAGGCAGAGCCTGATGGTTAACCCATTAGAAAGACTGGAATGATTCCAGCTCTTACAGGGCGAGTCCCTCGTGAGTAGGGCTGGCATGAGGGATGGTGAAATTGGAAAGGTCTAACAAATCAGCACAGGTTTCCCAAATGGCAGGAGTCAGATTGAGGTGTGATGTGGACCATTTAGCCAGCTGCTCATTCAGATTTCAACTGTCACATCCGAAAATTGAGGTGAGTGATGGTATTTAGTTAAAAAAAATCTAAAGTTTTGCAAAGCGTACATAAGTTGGCAAGTTAGTATTTGTGCTTCCAGGTGTTTTGCTCAGCATTCTCATTGTGAGATGGCAATCATGCTTTTTCATTCTGCTTTGTGATCAGTAAAACCCTAAGCAGAGATATATTGACTTGGGGCTAGCTCCACACAGAGATTTAGGCACTGCAAACCCCCATTTTTAAGTGCCTTGTCACCCAGTGGAATCTACAATACTGGGAAGAGTTAAGCAGCCAAGAATGGGTTCCAGAGAAGCCAGCAGGCTGAGCGGGGAGCCACCTTGAACTAGCCAGTAGAAAATGCCGAGGAGAGGGGAGTGCCATAAGCCCCACACCTCAGAGGTCGTTAGGGACCTAAGTCTGGGCTGAAGGGACAACATTGATCTCCATTCAGGATTCACAGCCCTGAACAGTCTCCTGGAGCTAGCTACCGAAGCCCTTTCTTGCAAGGACTTCCGGAGGAGGAGGTACCCTGTAGCACACTTTGAGCTACCCCATTTTGAAACAGAAGTAGATTAAACTATACTAGGGGGTTTTTAGTGCATGGTCCTAAGGCCCATGGACACTTAGCGTGCAGCGGGCTAGGGCAGGATAGATTCACACAACAGCTTGCCACAAACTAAGTGTTTGTCTAAACAAGTTCACCGTATAAAGAGAGTAAAGACAAACACAGTCCTCAGAAAATAGACTTACTGCACCAACAAATACCTCCCAGAACACAACTTTTTTTTTTTTTTTTTTTTTTTTTTTAAAAAGTAGGATCCAATACTATTTGGAGACATGTTAAGATCCCACCCCCACTATCACACTGAACTGTTTCCTTCAACACGTTGGGGGACAAATGTGTTTGCATTTGTCAAATAAGTGGGCCCCAAGGTATTTTAGGTTTTCTTTTGTGAAGGATAGTGCTAATCAGGTTGGTTTTAGCCCTGTTCTGTGACATAGCTGAGTTTCCAGCTACACTACCCAATGGAACTATGCTTGAACATGAGTGGGGGGGGGGGAGAGAAAAAATGCCCAGGGCAATCATGTTGTAACCAGTTTCCTCCATCTCCCACCCCTGAAAGGTTTGTACCAATCCACACAGGCCCTTAAGATGCTTTTCTCTCTATTCCTCAGTTACAATTTGTTTTGTAACCTCTGTGATCACCTAGGTCCTTCATAAAACTGGATGAACGCTGACCATCATGAATTAAACCCTTTGCCCATTTATATCAGCTAAGAATCTGGCCCCTCGAGACAAATCCAACCCTAATTTAAATGGTAACAACTCAATGTGCTTTATGAGGGTGAAGTTTGACCCTGTAACTTTGTCGTTTATTTTGTGTGTTAGATAGTCACATGAAGCCACTTTAAAATGCTATTTTGTAACCACTAGAACATTGGCAGTTTTTATATGGAAGCATTACTGATCAATTGCTTCACACACAGAAGAGCAGTTGAAGCTTAGTTTCTGAAATATTTTATTGCACCCTGAAGTGCTGAAAATACCATGTAACCAGATTAGCCATGAGAAGAGTGGCAATTTATATCTCCATACCCTTTCATTGCATGCTAAATACATCTGAGCAGAATCGTACCATTTTTGGACATGAACAAATGGTATGTGCATCAGTACGTCCTGGTCTGTTATATCTACAACAGACACCGTCCTTTTCTGACCTCTCAAGAGAGGAGGTGGAGTCTAATAAGTCTTAGGTGATATTTTTAAATTGCATCAAATTCAGTTTAGCTTTCCTTTGCTCATCTGTTAGTACAGTCTAAAATCCATGCCCAAAAAATAACAGGCTGACATTCTGCATATTTCCAATAGTCAGGAATATGCTTTGGAAACCGCATGAAACATTGGAGAGGAC
Source organism: Lepidochelys olivacea (assembly GCF_965140295.1). Lineage (NCBI taxonomy): Eukaryota > Metazoa > Chordata > Testudines > Cheloniidae > Lepidochelys > Lepidochelys olivacea. The sequence continues at coordinate 162,598,459 of NC_140411.1, read as the reverse complement.
TTTTGTCAGGCTATTTTTATTATGGTAGCACCCAGCTGAAACTCGGACCCCACTGTGCTAGGTGCTGTAAATATAAATGCTAAGAAAGAGTCCCGGCCTAGAGTTTACAATCTAAAGAGACAAAGGAAGCATTATTATCCCTGATCCATGAAAGTACTAGATGTCGAGACTGCAATCACTGGGTGTGACTGCAGCTCAAGCCACCATAGCCAAGCAAGCTTGGATCCCAGAATAATGAAGCTGTTGCAGTACAAACTTGCTACACTAGTAATTACACCGGGTTCTAGGTGGGCTTGTTCAGCCGAAGGTGAAGCTTCACTGCTACGGGACCTAAGCCAGCTAGATTAAAGATAGCTTGCCCTCTTGAGCTCCAGTCACACCCAGGGATGACAGTCCAGACATATCCTTAGAGAGACCGCCCAAGGTCACATAGAAAGACTTAAGTAAAGCCAGGAATTGACCCCAAATCTCCTGCGTCCCAGTCCAGTACCGTAACCACAAAACCACCCCTTCTCTTCAGGAGCTGTGCTACTTTTAAGGATTAAGGCATGTCTTAAATAAAATAGTAAGACAGCACTTTTCCATTATATATCCCTGTCACTATGGTTCCCTTAATGGGGGAGAGAGGATTTAACTTTGTTGTAACTATGCTGAAGACTGCTTTGTTAGCATTTTAATGTAGCTCCTGTGCTCGCGTCTACTACCTCTTGACATATAACAACCTTCTCTCCATTTTAATTACACCAGACAGGAGATTGCGGGCACCACTGAAGTCAATGGGAATTTTGCTGTGGACTTCAGTGAGAGCTGACTGTAGCCTTTGTAGACAGGTATATTAAGTTTTTTCTCAAGTAATGGGTTTTTAATTATACCATCCCTTTCATTGTAGAGTTTTCTACCTGTTTCACAGGGAAGGTCAGGCACCAGCTCAGCAAGATTAAGATGTGGCCTTACTGAAGCATTAGTTCCTCTTATTTATATCGATGACAGCATCTGAGCTAGACTATGCACCGAACAATTAAACTCCAAATTTGTTAATCCTAGCCCCTTCCTAGGACTGTATGAGCTTGGAGTGTCTCCGGTTACATTTTTGGAAGTTCATATCCCATACATTTTATTAAGTTTTCTATTAATAAGTAGTCCCTTAGTGGTATCATTGGAAGCATAACATGCAAATGCTGCAGTTTAACTCAGGGGCTACTGCCATTTTAGCTATAGGAGTCCAAGCCCATTCTGAAGGTGTGTGTTTGTTCCAGTGGGGAGGGAGGGGGCGGAATGAATTTTAAAGGATTTCCAAACAAGGCACCCAGCGGTACGTCCGTACCTGATTGCTGTGGTGATGAAAGGGAGCTCCTCCACACCCTCTATTGGGAGCTTACGCCTGGGATCCTGACCACAAAGTGAACACCCAGTCTTAGCCTCCCGCTCTCTCTGCTCCCTTGCCCGGACCACTTTTTCAGATCTTTTCAGAATACTTTTCTTAGTTTTTTTGCTTCCCTCTTGGCTCAGAAATGTTTGCACAGTCATCATTGGGGCTTGTCTGAAGCCAGGAATAGGGTAGCATTGGACCAGAAGCCTGTCTTAAAGGGGCAGTACACCCTGTTACACCCCCAGAAAGCATCAAATATTAATTTTATTCTGTTTATTCGGGGAAGGAGTTGGAATGGGGGTGGGGAAGAGGTGGGGCAGGGGCAGGGCCTCATGGAAGGGGTAGAGTGAGGGCAGGGCTAGGGGCAGCGAGTGGGTGGGGTGTCAGTGATGCAGCCCTCGGGCCAAATGCACTTCCTCATGTAGCTCTCGTGGTCATTTGAGTTTGAGACCCCTGGTTTAGATAGTCAAAAAACCTTCTGGAAACCCTAAGAGTAGAGTTGGACACCATTCTGTGGCTGAGGCTTGCCTCTGCCCAATGAAAAATGCATGTTACCAAATACAAACATTTTGCAAATTTACATCCATTTCACCACATTGTTTGTGTTGAAATAAAACAGAACAAAAATTAGAAAAAGTTAAAACACTTTGCTCAGTCATTTTCAAAATGAATTGTTTTTATTTTTCTATTCAAAACTCTGTTCTGAAATTTGCTTCATTTTATTAAAAAATATTATTTAAATTACTAAAAATAATACTGACAATCAAAACAAAATGTTTTGTTTTGAGTCAAACAAAATATTTTTTAACCCCAAATTACTTCTCTTTCAATTTTTCAGTTCACCAAAACATTTGAAAACAAATCATTTTCATGTCGATGCAAAAATTTTTTTTTCCCCCCCCATTTTTCAGAACGGTCAACTAAAATTACCCTTTATTCACATAGCTCTGCCCAAGTGACCTGCACAGCAAGAAACAGGAACTGTCACTGCTTGATGACCAAAAAATGTTTCACCTAGGAGAAAGAAACAGCTCTCTGAGACTACTTGGAAGTACACCGTGGAACAATCTAAGAACCAATGGATGAGAGGAGAGGCAATGAAGATGTGAGTAAACTTTGCCAAGTCAGTATAAGGCAATGAACAGTGCTGGCAGTTTACTAAATACTTGTAAAGTGACTTACATACTCTGAATAAGCAATGAGTGCCTTTCCCTTCAAAGGGCCTCAGGACTTAAAAAATACATATACAGGAATTACTGAAATGCAGGCACCTATAAGGTGGGAAATAGCAGTTGTTTAACAGAAGACAGCAACACTACACAACAGGTTAAAATTAGGAGTGAGGAAGAATGCTGTATCCAGGGAAATGTTAGAAGGTAGAAAGTAATTACTTACCTACAGAGGTGCTCAGACTGAGGCAACAAGTCTGGGCCTTCACACAAGGTCAACCAACACTTGATAATCCACTAACCTCAGACTGGCCTCTGCCTTGACAACAGATCAGGAAGCTAGATGTGCCGAGTAGGAAAAATTCAGAGACCTCTACCAAGACATCAATGTAGCCAGTTAATGGAGACATTACAGGTCTCTGTGGGGTATCAGCCCAGAAAACTACAGATGATGAGCTAGGGACCTCATAATAGCCTGCAAGCCAGAGGTGATGAGAGCTCACAAAGGCCATCCGCTAGAGGTGCTGATGTAATGACATCATAGCAGCTGTATCTTGACATGAGCCCAGCCAGGAAGATCACAGAAGCCTCTGCTTTGACAACAGCTCAGCAAATGCTGTGTTTAAAACTTATCAGCCCATTTAACACTGCCATTTGGTGCTCTGTGACTGACCACTCTTCAAAGCCCATCAGTGAAAACATGACAGGTAGAGTTGTCTTTGTTGTACTGTGTCAAACAAATATTGCACTAACTTCCTGTTCAATTACAGATTTCAAATAAAAGAAAAGGAGTACTTGTGGCACCTTAGAGACTAACCGATTTATCTGAGCATAAGCTTTCGTGAGCTACAGCTCACTTCATCGGATGCATTCAGTGGAAAATACTTCAAATAGTGCCTGGCAGGAAAAAAGAACAAAAGGAGAACAGAGGTGGAGAAAATAGGGAGCTACAGAAAGCTAGGGTGAGGGAAGGGAAACAAAGGATTTACTATTTACATCTATACAGCATCTTTCACTTAAGGGGAATGAAAATTTAAATGAGTTGCTCATGGGCAGCAGTGCCAGGAATGCAACCCAGGAGCCCTGACTTCTTGTTCCCTGTGCTAAATGCTAGACTAAACTGTCCTCCCTGAAGGCATGGAGGCAAGGTGGGGGGAGGAGATAGCTCAGTGGTTTGAGCATTGGCCTGCTAAACCCAGGGTTGTGAGTTCAATCCTTGAGGGGGCCATTTAGGGATCTGGGGCAAGAATTGGGGATTGGTCCTGGTTTGAGCAGGAGGGGTTGGACTAGATGATCTCCTGAGGTCCCTTCCAATCCTGATATTCTATGAGAGAGAGATGAAACAGTAAGAAATCAAACAACCAGAGAGAGCACGAAGAAAGTAAATAGAAAAAAAAGTGAACAGAACACAAGAAAGGAATAAAGGATGGAATGAATAAATTGTCTGGAAGAGAGAGAAAATGAAGTCTAGAGGCATTTAGGGCCTGATTCAAAGACCACTGAAGTCAGTGGAACAACTCCCATTGTCTTCACTAGGCTTTGAATCAAGCAGGCCCTTTACAGGAGGCATGCGGGAGCCTGGAGAAAAACAGATGAAAGAAAGAACAGCAAACAACCAAAAGAACAGTAAGATGGGAGGCAGTAAACAAGAGCTAGAAACACAACATAGATTTTTAAAATGTTGATTTTATTTAACATTAATACCATAAAAGAACAGCGAGCTATAAAACATCTGGCAGAAGCTTTTTCCATAAATCAATCCTCATTACAAAGCAAACAAACAAACAACCAGGTTATTTCCCCAATGCAATAATGTTTTATATAATTACAATAAGGAATCTTCAGGGAGTGTGGTCACTCTAACGTCTGTGCAAAGAGTAGCTAAATTGTAATATAACTATGGTAATTGTGCTTAGAAAAACAAATACCTTTGTAAGAGTTGCTTTTAAAAGAAAGATATGAAACACTTTTAAACAGCTTACATAATAGTGCCTAACAGATTTAAAAAACACCACCACCTGTATCTAGAAGTGTCAATCAATGCCGAAGATCTGAGGTGGAGGACACAAAATTAGACTTAACTCAAATTTTTTTTAAAAAAAGTTAAAACTGTGTGTATGTCTTCATGAATTATGTTGAGTGGATTTTATTTAGTGAATGCATCCCTACACTTTGTTCTTTAAAAAATAAAAATCAATCACTGCCAGCAGCCAAGAATTCTTCGGTAACCTTATAATGACAAAGCAGTGTCTATGCACAGAGCAAAGGGGGAGAAATAGTAACAAACATAATGTGTAGTTTCAAATGTCTAAAAGGCTTGTCTAAGCACAGAGCTGGGAAAAAGGAACCAATGGGTTCTAATCCCATCTCTGAGAATGATTCACTGTGACTTTAGGCAGATCACAGTTTTAATTATGTAAGTCCTCCAATACTGAGAGCATTCATTTTAAAGAACTGTGTAAGGATTCTATATATTTATTTTGATTATAGGACAATATAAAATGAAGCCTGTCCTTCTCTAGGCACCCTTGCCATTAATTAAAATATTTTCTTCTCCTTTTCCTCCTCCACCAAAAAACGACACATTTCTCCCTCAAAGCAATCAAAGTCTCCTACCTGTTGCACTCTGCTCCTAAAAGCCACGCCACCAACTGCCTCAGCTCCCTACCCCCACCAAAGCCTGCTCAAACAGGTGGGACTTGCTGTATGCCCAGATCATCAACAGACTCACAAGGCTTTGGATGCAGGGTGAGAGTGAATTGCAAAGATGAGGGGCCATCGCACAATTCCCCATCAGCAGCTCCTGTACTTATATAGTGAAGTGGCTAAAGCTTATATGCTTCTGCACTACTCAGAACAGTAAGGCGCCAGAAGAGGGGTGTTCTCAGATAGGAAGGTTCCCAGGCCAGTTAAGGCTTTACAGTTAAAAATCAGCACCTTAAATTCTCCCTGGAAATAAACAGACGGCAAGTGCAGATTCTGGACACTGGTGTGAGGTGCTCAGACAGATACTCTGCTTCATAAGCAAGCTACTGTGTTTTGCTCTATCTTCACCCACTGAATGGATTTCAGGTAAAGCACACTGCAGTAATCCAGTCGAGAGGTGATAAAGGCATAGATCATGGTCGCTAGGTCCATATCCCAGAGAAAAGGTTGCAGCCTCCTAGCTAGATACAAATGGCAAAATGTTGTCCTGGTCATTGCTGTCGTCTAAAAGCATCTGGGAATCTAACCAAACCCCCACATGACCATTGTTTACTGTCGAAGTTCCCAAACATCCTCTGTCAAAGAAGTTCACGTATCCTCTGCCAACTCTTCCATTTGTTTCACCCACACTCCATAATCCTCAGTTTTCTCAGGAATGGGCCTCAGCCAATTTGCTCTAATTTATTTCCTAACCTAGCATGGACACTAGGAAAAATGCACAGCCTCATTCACTGGCTGGACTTGACAGAGATATAAAGCTGGGGGTCATCAACATACTGTGAATCCTTCAATCCAGAGATTTGTATATAATTCGCTTCACTGGCCCACATACATATTGGATAAGTGGGGTTACAGAATTGTGGTACCCAACATGAGAGCGCCCTCCAGGCAGAGGGACAATTGCCCCACACTGCACGCTGGAATCTGTCAGCAAGAAAGCAACAAAGCCACAAAAATGCATCCCCATCCACTCTAGCACTTTATACAGACATGCTCAATAACCTGCACTTAGTGCCAGCCTACGAGCAGACAAAACATGACTCGTAAAGCTCATGTCATTTTTATGAAAATCATAGGGTGGCAGTTTTCCATAAGAACTTAAAAATCAATTTACTGGGTGAATCCCTGTCCCTCATTGAAGCCAATGGCAAAACCCACATTGACTTCAACAATGTCTGTATTTCACGCAGTGTCTCTCTTACATTTTACATATGACAATATGCTGAGTCACAGTGGGCTGGGGGAACTGAGTTCTGTTGTGTAATGTCACCAACCTTACTCGTGCAACTAAATGCATTGTAAACCAAGCTGATGCAATATTTCTGAACTGTAACTATATATGTATATAAAGAACAATCTTTTATTCCCAGAAACAAAGAGCCTTGCTTAAAATGGCAAATTATTGTGAACAGATGACATGCCACAAGTTTTATTAAACCAAGTTCCTCAGAAGTGAATGTTTTAAACGGCCAAATTTTTCAGTTTTATCTGTGTGAAAAAACTGGATTGATTATTGTGAAAGAAATCAGGGCACTCATCTTATTGTCGGGATGTGTACCGACTACAAATGTCATGTGCTCTGTCTCCAGGAAACACACAGAGGGCCAAACAACAATAGGCCGTAGATTCCTGGGATGAAATTAGCCATTGAAAGGCAGCACGAGAAATACCACAGCACTATTTTTGTGAAACTAAAGCTTATCATCAATGCAAAATCTATGATGGAGCGGTTATATCGAAGTTGTGACCATTGATATGAACGTCTCCATAACATCTGTTTATGAGCCCCAGGGGAACCATTTGCCTTTATGAGCCCAGGAAATGTAGATCACAACAAAGCAAGCGTGATCACTGGTGACTTTAATAGCCACAGCATCACATGGGGTTACCACAAAAATTATGAGAATGGAGACTTGTCAAGATGTGGGCCAAGGCACATCACCTAAGCCTGATCCATGACTCAAAACTACTCCTGATAGAGGGGAAGGTGTAATCCCAATCTCGCCTTTGTTGACAGCAGCATAGAAATTATGTGCAAAGACGACATGTTGGAACCCATCACACACACAACACAGATCAATCACAATCAATGCCCTAGCAGCCATAACTCCAAATTTGGTACCAATGCGTAGATGCTTCAACTTCAAGAAAGCAGATTGGAGAGGCTTCTCTGAAGACCTTAATAAAAAACTGGCTTACATTGATTCAACTCTGGAGAATTATGATCTCTTTGTCATTTACGTGCTGAAAATGATGGGCCAAACTCATCCCTGATGCGACTTCATGTTTCACTCTCTTTCCTCTCGAAGGATCCCTTTACAGAATGAGGAATTGATTCACCCTTTGGGCTCAGAGTATTGCACTGTCTCAATGGAGCCAGCTCTCCTCTCAGGAGCATGTGTGCGTGGGAGAACGTGGGGGAGTTCACCTCCGGAAATGAGATGGATGGTGGTATCCCACCCTTCCCTGGGAGGTTCCACTGGCGAACAATAGCTTTACATTCTCCTCCAGGATCCATGATAGCCTCTCTGGCACAGGTTATTCAAAGTACATACAGAATCTGTGCATGTCCTGGGTGTCCTTGCCATCCATGACCACTTTGGGGGCCACAGCCCTTGGGTCCAAACCCCTAAAAGCAGCAGACTTAGGGCAGATTGTAGTACTGTATCCCCGCTTCAGGTGGATTTCTGCCAGCAGATTCCAGGCAATGAATCTGGTGCATATAAGGGATCTCTTCACCCACCATTGAGGTGGAACACAGCTTTCATTGAAGTTTATCATAAATTATGTAGTATTCACCCAGACAGTCTTTATGGCCTCTTGCTCAAACACATGTACTATTTGAGCTCACATTAATACAGAGAGGATTATAAGTCTCTCCAGGTGTGCACATAATTTAAGTAGCTGGTTTTAATTATTTTTTCCAAAATACTAAAGTCCTCTGATCCACCTTGGGGCCCAATACCGGCCATTTCAATTTAAAAAACAAAGACTTTTTTAAGCCTCATTGGCAGGACCCGAGAGGAGAGTGCATGCTGCACTCAGAACGTAAAACATCCAAAATGAACTGTGTATAAAATGAAGAGGAGAAGAATTTGGGGGCTGGATAGCGCAGGAGGCTGAGAATGAAGATGCACCAAAAGGAACTGTGATTGCGGTGCTCTAGGGAGTCCTTTCCAGCCATCAGACAGCATAAGAGCATGCCCTCAGACAATCCTCTCCCCACCCCCCCCCTTTTCTTTTTAAAAAATAATCTTGTCCATCTGCCACTCATCCATGGCTCTCACCATACCTCTCTTCTGCGTCTAGGAGCTGTCCTCCTCCTCCCTTCCCCCACTGTCTCCTCCATTCCATTTCCCGTCACCCCTCTACATTTCCCACCAGCTCTACCTACCTCTCTTCCCCTCTCCACCTTGGTCTCCCTCCTCCTTCTCCCACCAGAACAAATATAAGTGGCACATCCACATTCTCCTACTCACCTCTGGTAACACTTGCCCCAACCCTGTCCCTCCCTTCATGCCCACCCTCCCCATCTCCTCCTAAAACTCCACTCTTCCCATTCCCAACCTCATGCTTACCACCTCCCTTTCTCGTGAATGCCCACTCCCTCTCTACAAAGATCACAGCCATCCACAACCTCTTCCTCTCTCTCAGCCTCCAGCTCCTGCCTCTTTCAGAGACCTGGATCCCTTCGTCGGCCACTGCCTCTGCAACTGCCCTCTCTTAGGGAGGCCTCTCCTTCTCTCACACTCCCTGCCCTGGATCAGACCACGGGTGGTGTTAGGGTGTTGGGCTGCTTCTCTCCCACTTTTCACCTCTCTCTTCTCTGCCTTCCCTACCACTCTATTTTTTGAACAGCACCACAGCTGAGTCATCTCTTTTCTCACCTTCCATGCTGCTGTTATCTACTGTCTACCCAACTCTTCTCCACCAGCCTTCATATCAGATTTTGACTATTGGCTCACTCACTCTCTCTTCCTTTCCTCACAGTCTCCCACACTGATCCTCAATGACTTCAACTTCCATGTTCAGGACTCATCCAACCCCTTTGCTGCAGGTTTCCTCACGCTCACCTCTTCATTCAACCTGCTGTCCTAGTTCACCTCTCCCATTCACCAATATGGCCTTTGACTTGACCTAGTCTTCACCAAGCACTGCTCTCTCTCTCTCTGATTTTTCTGTCATTGAGTTCCCCCTCTTTGACCATTACTTGGTCTCTTTCAGGATCACCCATCAGCCCCTGGTCTTTCTGTGACTTCCAGCCCAGCAGCAACGACGACTTCTCATCTGCTCTCAGAACCTCTCCGCCCTGCCCACTCTTCCTTTTCTTCTGTTGATATGGTTGTTAATTCTCTCTCTGTTTCTGTCTCCTCCTCCAAACTTGAGTCTTTTACCCCTCTCTCCCATGACAAGGTCAGCCCTGCCAACCCCCAGCCCTGGCTCACCCCCAACATCCACTTTCTACACTCCTTTTGTGCTACAGAGAATTTCTGGAGAAAATCCCATGACCATGCTGACTTCCTCCACTACAGGTTTGTTCTCTCTTCCTTTAGTTCTGACATCTTCCTGCCTAAACAATTCTACTTCTCCAACTTAATTGAATCCCATGCCCACAATCCCAGCTGCTTTTTCCACCACCTTTGAGTCAGTCCTCAAATTCAGCCCTCTGCCTCTTTCCACTCCTCTCTCCGCAGAAGATTGTGCTAATTTCTTCCAAGAGAAAATTGACAATATGCAACACAGCCTTCCTTCCCCCTCCTACAACTCTCTCCTCTAACCCCCCTCCCCATCAAAGATACAGATGTTTTTGCCTGCTTTTCTCCTCTAACCCCTCTAGTTGCCCGTGGTCCCATCCCATCCCGACTCCTGATCTCCCTTACACCCACTCTCATCCCTTCCCTTACTCTTCTCTGTAACCTATCATTCACTGTCCTCTGGCTTTTTCTCCTCACAATGCTTCAGTTTCTCCCATTTTGAAAAGCTCACCCTTGAGCCCACTTGCCCACTCCAACTCTCTACCTGCCCTTTCACACCTAGGTGGTCCCTCTAAGTCAAGGATTAAATAAATTAGTGAGATGGTATAGGAAAGCCTGCATTGCCAGGGCTTGTTAATTGGATGAAGGACCTTAAATTCTCCTTTTCATCTCTGAACATATTGTCTACAATAGCGGTCTGGAGTTCCTCTCCATCCTAGACCCTCTCCAATCCTGCTTCTGCCCCTTGCACTCCACTGAAACTGCTCTCACTAAAGCCACTAATGACCTCTTTCTAACCAAAGTTCAGAACCAGTAGTCCATGGTGACCTACCAACCATCTTCAGCACAGTCAGCCATGCTCTTCTACTTGAAAACTTGTCCTCTCTTGGCTTCCATGGCTCTGTCCACTCCTGATTTTCCTCTTACTTCTCTAATTGCTTCTTCAATGTGTCCTTCAGAGAATCTTCCTCGTCCTCCCGCCAACTTTCTGTGAGGATTCCCCAAGGCTCCTCTCTTTTCCCTCTACAACCATCTGCAAAGACAAATGCAACTACCTTCTTGATGCTGATGACTCACAGATCTACCTCTCTATTTCAAACCGTCTCCTTCTGTCCATACTAAAATCTTGACCTGTCCCTCTGACACATCCACATTGATATCTGGCCGTCAGCTCAACATAGCTAAAACAGTGCTCTTAATCTGCCCCACAAACCCTCTGTGCTGCCTCCTTTCTTGATCACTGTAGACAACCCCAACATCCTGCCTGTAACCTGGGCATCATCTTCAATTCAGACCTCTCACTATATCCTCGTATCCAGGCTCCCTCTAAATCTTGCACATTCTTTCTGCATAACTTCTTATCCATCCATTCAGCTTGTCCAGGCTGTCATCTTCTCACACCTCAATTACTGCAACATCATTTTCTCTGGCTTTATAAGTGCCATATTGCCCCATTCATATCCATGCAGAATGCTACAGCAAACATTTTCCTGGCCCATCATTTTGACCACGTACTCCCTCTCTTTGGATCCCTCCATTGGTTTCCCCTTCTATACCATATCAAATATAAGCTGCCGTCTTCACTTTCAAGGCACTTCACTGTTGAGATGTTGACTTCTGCCTCCATTTGCTCAGTGATGCCAGCCTGCATTGATTAAATTTTCAAACAAGAACCTTCGTGTTATGCTCCCCCATAAACATCTGCAAAGCTACCTCACTGTCCTCCTTCAAAACCTTCCTCAATGCTCTCCTTTTCCAGAAAGCCTACAAATATCTTGGAAAGGGTTAGGCAACTGGCATGTGGATATCAGTGTCCATCATGCTGATCAACATTGTCTCATTGTTTTCCTTGTGCTCCTGCATTTGTCTGTCTACCTGTTGTCTCTTGTTGTCACTTAGATTGCAAGCTCTCTAGGGCAGGAACAGTCTTGCTCTGTGTTTGTACAGTGCCCAGTACAATGGCATCCTGGTGCCACAACTCGGGCTTCTAGGCACTATGGTAATACAAATAAATGGCGATGATGATGATAAATATAGGTAAGTAATGGTCTAGGAGGTCAGTACTGACCTACTGTGTTGCTAGTGAATTTATTAGGCTCACAGCCAGCATTTTAATCTAGGCAGGGAGTGACCAAAAGCGGTTCCTGTCGAATCGCTGTTTGGTGGCCTATGTATAATGAACTGGTGGCATTTGTTCAGTTCTCGATGGACAAATGAGCATCACCCAAGCCCACCCACCACAACTGGCTCTAGCTCACATTCAGCCTCAGTAGAGATGCCAGTTGCCGAAGGGGCCTGGAGAATGAGCTCCCCTCACTCTTAGGTGGTCCCTCCAAATCAAGGATAAAATAAGTTGGTGGGATAGTATGGGAAAGCCTGCACTGCCACTGACTGCTCACTGGATCAACAGCAGCTTTCAGTTTGTAGTGTTATTAAATACGGCACTTTCAAGCACAAAATTCACACTTAAAAAAAGAAAAAGCTTGACACCAATCACATACCTAGGTTCAGCCCAGAACCATTTGCATTGTCAGCTTATAAACCTGTGAAAATACTGTTATCCAGCTAACATCCAACTCTTGGTTGAGTTATATAAGCCTCCTGGCACCTCTGGGTCTGAATAGTACAATATGGACAAATAAAGAAATATGGGCTATAGGAGGAGAGAGAAGGACTTATTACACAAGGAGAAGACTCAGTCTAACGAGCTCGTAGTAGCAGCAGCAGCAATGGTGATGGACAAGCTTCCCAGAAGGGAATGCTGCATCTCTGTGTTTACATATTGATTGTTTTAACCATCGTTCAGTTCCAGGAATCACAGACTATAAAAATGATCTATCTTTGTGGTTTGGCACCCATTGCGGGCTTCAGTGCAGGCACCACTGCTAATTGCCAACATCTGCAAATTATGTGGGTTTTTTTTTTTTAAAAAAGCCTCAGGCTGCAATACGTACGTCACTAGCTGGTTGCACCTACTACTGAGTAACAGGGTGGAATTTGGAAGCTGGTGCTTAGCCAACGCAGGTCACTGGGTTTACCAGTAAGCATATTTTTTATAATATTTCTTCTCATAGCTACTGCGTTGTACAACAAATTGTAGCTAAATAAAACTCAGAGAAAACAACTTGTAGTTTCATGTTAAGGATTAACATTACCCTAAAAAGACTGTCATCGCTTCAGAACATATTGGTGAATGAAGAGCATCCAGATCATTTAAAAAATAAAAAACTTTCCGTGATAATGTACAGAGCCAGAGACAATTAGTACAGTGGTATCGTTATTGAATCTGTCCAAGAAGGAAAACACTCCATACAGGTAGTTTTGTGATCATATGTAGAAGCAATACAGAACAGTTTGCCAAAGGACAGTGTCCTCCTTGCTGAAAAGTTTGGCAATAATCTGTATGTAGCAAGTCAGCCACAAGGGCTTACCACATGCTTGCATAAGTTAGGCAGATCTCATGACTGACACACAATAGAGCAAATGTTTTACAAGGGATCCATCCTTACCCAACATCGGTCTGGTATATGAGTGAGAAAACATCATCTTGAACAATTAAGCCACAGCTGCTAGGCAACTAAGACAAGTAGCTGGAAATGCATCACATGACATTAAGTCATAGGAGAAAACAGGTCAAAGCCTAGCAGCTCTAGAATACTCTCTTTCTTGCTTCTAAAAGGCAAAAGCTCATAGTTAAGCTGGGTTGTGATGAAGCTCTCAGCCATGGCTCTAATTTGTACCCACTATTTGCCAATCAATTTACAAGTTAAGTAGTAGACGTTTCATTGAAAGGGCTCCTGCATGAGTGTCAGTAACCAACAGTTACACAAAAGTAAAGGTCATTGGTATACTTCATCTGTGTGTGGATTTGCCATGGAAAATACTCAGGCTCTAATATGAAATGTATTAGAGGTATGGAAATCAGAGTATTAGATACCATTCCTTTTTATTTTCCAACTATATTAAAAAGGCAGTGAGACAATATTTATTCTGTGTTACTTTACTGTGGACGAAGGTAGATAAGGCTGAAACACATTATTCATTCTCAACACACTGCCATGTTCAAGAAAATCATTATCACTTAAGGCAAGACTGGTTATTAAATGCATTTGTATCAAGCAGCACAAGATAAATTGCCTTGCATTTGTTGTATAGCCAGTACAGGACCAGCTATGAGAAAACAGACATATAAGCCCAGATTTTCAGGCCGGCCTCAACCCAACCTTCCTCTTCGTACCTTGTATACAATTTACACACACATCAGTTTATTGAAATACAGGAAGGCAGCTGGCGGAGAGAGACAGACACAAACATTCCCAAAATCATGGAAGTCTGTGAATTAAAGATTAACTTAATCCTAGAAGGAGTAAGCAAACAGGCAGTTAAGAAGATGAACAATGTCAACTAGCAGTAATTCCTCTATATATTTAAGCTTACCATTTATTAGTACAATTAGCCATATCCTAAAGTTTCTCATTCTTGGACTCTGTGGTCTCCATTGACAAAGAGCTAAGACATCAATCTGAAGCAGGGAAGTTATTCATTGTGTTACTGAAAGTCTTTCAAATAAAATACGTTACTCTTGCCTGCTGTGGCACGGGAGGGGATGATCTTTCATTTCTCTATGAATTCCGTTAACCCTTGATGAGTAAGAACAGGGCTTGGGCAAGGCAACAGACGACAAACTGAGGTAAATGTGGGAAAAGTGATAAAAAGTGGCTTCATAGTCAGAATTTACTGGCCATAATCATGTGTCAAGGGTCTTTTTTCCTCAGTCTGTAAGCAGGATTTCACTACAGGTGGGGGCAACAATGTGACCGTTCTAGCCTTGTTTATTTCACTAAGGAGTGGCTACTAGCTGGAAACAGACAACTAAAAGAACCCTGTACAGCAGTGGTTCTCAAACTAGGGCCGCCACTTGTACAGGGAAAGCCCCTGGCGGGCCGGGCTGGTTTGTTTACCTGCTGCGTCCGCAGGTTCGGCCGATCGCAGCTCCCACTGGCCGCAGTTCGCTGCTCCAGGCCAATGGGAACTGTGGGAAGTGACACGGGCCAAGGAACGTGCTGGCTGCCCTTCCCGCAGCCCCCATTGGCCTGGAGAGGCGAACCGCAGCCAGTGGGAGCCGCGATCAGCCGAACCTGCGGACGCGGCAGGTAAACAAACCGGCCTGGCCCGCCAGGGGCTTTCCCTGAACAGGCGGCGGCCCTAGTTTGAGAACCACTGCTATACACAGAAGGAAGAGGTCAAAGGTTAATTATACCCCCTAAAGGGGTATGAGTAATGGAATTTGTGCCTGAACACCTAGATAGTTTAAAGAAAAGCTGTTTAGAGAAGTGTGAACATAAAATATCACTTTGTCCACTACTCAGGGTGTCCTTCTTGGAAACAGAGGACATCATCTTCCTTACATCAAGGATGGGATCTCTTTGCCTGGCAGTCTTTCACCCCAGCCCTCAGGATAAAAGTTGAAAGGACTCGGGAAATCCCATTTGCCCTGCTGCCACAACTTGCTTTTCTTGGAACAAAAGTCAAATGCTCACCAAAAGTTGGACAAGCTAGAAAGAAATTAATGGAGAGAAGGAAAAAAAAAAAAGCAGGAATACAAAACTATGCACCTACATGGAAATGTTCCCTGTTCTGTATCAGGTGCAGTAATAATTGACATGTATATTACAAACAGGCCAGGCCTGCAAAATATTTTGCTACCAGTTTCCCTCCATACAAATTCAAAATAAATTACTGACTCCTGGTGACCCACTTTTCCTCTCCCCACACTCCCATTCCAAAAAGAAAATAACAGGCTCATGTGAATGATCCACAAAATTTCAGGTTTGATAACTAAATAGGATTATCATGTGTCTCTGAAAACTGGAATGGTCCTGTTTTCAGGGCCTGTCCCTGTTGGTCTTACCAAAAGAAGAGTTTATTTTGGCTTTTGCCAATCTCACCTGACTGTCCACCTGAAAGAGCCAGAGGCCGGCAGAGCTGGCAAAACTGATACCATGCTGGGTGAGCATGCATGCACTAGGGTTGCCAGACATCCAGTTTTCGATCGGAATGCCCGGTCAAAAAGGGACCCTGGTGGCTCTGGTCAGCACTGCTGACTGGGCCATCAAAAGTCCAGTCGGCAGCACAACAGGGCTCAGGCTGGCTCCCTGCGCGCCCTGGCTACGCACAGCTCCCCAGAAGCAGCTGGCATGTCCGGTCCTTAGGCGCAGGGGCAATCAGGGACGCTCCATGTGCTGTCCCCACCCCTAGCGCCGGCTCCACAGCTCCCATTGGCCAGGAACCACAGCCAATGGAAGCTACAGGGGTGGTGCCTGTGGGCACAGGCAGCACACACCATGCAAAGCCACTTGGCCTCCCCTGCGCCAAGGGGCTGGACATGCTGGCCGCTTCTTGGAGCAGCACGGAGCCAGGGCTGGCAGAGAGCCTGCCTTAGCTCCACTGTGCCTCTGACCAGGAGTCGCCTGAGGTAAGCACTGCCCAGCTGGAGCCCAAACCCCCACATGCATCCCACCCCCCTGCCCTGCTCAGAACCCCCTCCTGCACCCAACCTCCCTCCCAGAGCCTGCACCCCAGAGCCCAACACCTTGCCCCAGCCCTGAGCCCCCTCCAGCACCTCAAACACCACATCCCTGGCCACACCTAAGAGCCCATATCCCCAGCCGGAGCCTGAACCCCCTCCTGCATCCAACCCCCTGCCCCACCCCTGAGCCTGCTCCCTCACTCCTAACACCTTGGTCCCAGCCAAGAGCCCCCTTATGCACTCCTCATCCCCAGCCACACCCCAGAGCCTACACCCCCATCTGGAGCCCTCACCCCCTCCTGCACCCCAACCCCCTGCCCCAGCCCAGATTCACATCCCAAACCCTGAACCCCTCATTTTTGGCCCCACTCTGGAGTCCACATGCCCAGCTGGAGCCCTTACCCCATTCTGCACCCCAACCCCCTGCCCCAGCCCAGTGAAAGTGAGTGAGGGTGGGGGAGAGACAGTGACAGAGGGATGGAGACTGGAGTGAGTGTGGGGAGGGACCTCAGAGAAGGGCCAGGGTAGGGGGCAGGGCAGGGTGTTCAGTTTTGTGCAATTAGAAAGTGGGCAACCCTAGCACACACTACAGATCTGTCATACACTAATGTTGTTACCCTACCCCTATGAAAGTTTGCAGTAAGCAATCCCTCCCTCTCACAGAGTCAGATCTGGGGGCCTGATTCACCTCTAATGTAGACCTGTATAGATCAGGAGTACATCCACTGAAGTCTGGTATAAAGCTGGTGTCAGTGAGTGGAGACTCAGGCCTGAGACTCTGGGCACAGAGACAAGCAGTTCAGCTGGCCTGCTACAATATGTGGGCAGCTACCGACCCAGATAAAGAGGAAGCACCCAGGCTTCTGCACTCCTCCTCTGCAACATTGCTGATGGCGGAGCGGTAACCTCAGCAGATCTGTGTTTTCCTATCAGCCCAGAACGCTAGACGTGTTCAGTGAGTGAGCTCACAACACCTGTGCCCTGGCATCATCTCAGTAAACGAAAGGTGCTGATGACACCCAACAAAGCTAGAGGTGCTGAATCAGTGACATCACAGAGCCCTGTCTCTTGGCATCACACCACCAAGCTAGAGGTGCTGCGCAGGGGTTAACGGGAGGAGCACATGTAAGCACAGTGCACTCTCCACAGCTAATAGCAGGAGGAGAGTTCCCCCTCCTCTCCCTCTACTGAACTTGGGGGAGTGGATGGATTTGTGATGGCTTCAGACTTTCCACCCAAAAGAACAACTCAGAGGATAATGTTCTTTGGCTTTTTAAGTAGGGTACCACATAATTCAACTGTCAGCCCTCCTGGTCAGTGCGTCTATGAAGCCTTTAGGATGAGTGTGCAGCTTGAACATAGCGAAGGAGACAAGGAGACAGGCAGCAGCTAATCTGTATAGGACCCTCAAGGTGAGGATGGGTATATAGATAAATGGACAGACAGATTTAACTTGGTAGTGAAAAACATGTATGCGCACACAAATAGCTAGGGAACGCATATACACGTTCAGTAGAGGATCATGACTCTTAAAAAACAACAAAAAAATAAGCTCAGAATGGCTTATCACGTTTTTGTCCATCTTCTAGAGACACCCCATCCCATCCTTGCAATTGGACACAAGTTTACTACATCCCTTATTATTGATTTCAGTAAATGTGACACAATAGCTGTGCGGTCTTCGTTTCCAGATCATACTGTATTTTTTTCCCCTTCACCAGTGTCATATTATAACAGACTAGCTAGTCAGGAAAAATGCCTTAAATGTGTGATCACATTGTCCTGTACCCTGACATCTTCTTTGGGTGACTATTCCTTCTGTATAATTGGTCACAGGTACCATAATTAAACGTAAAATACACAAGATCAAAAAGCTCTGAAAAATTCTCAGTGGGATTCATTCCATTTTGCTCTTCGCTTTTATCTTCCATTGAAGACTCCAGAGCACAAGGAAAAGACACCTTTAAAAAGTACTCTTCACTCTTTTGGCTTCTCTTCTCTTCCTCCATCACTCTTGCTGACCCGCAACTCTTGATTCCAACTCAACCACACCCATGCAGTCACATTATGAATTGCAGATAAAGATGCAGCAGACCTATTGTGAATGGGGCAGGCTTATTTGTTAAGAACTCTGGTGATGTGGCAGATCTTAGGTTTTCTTGGACCTTCCAAGTGAATTTAATGACTGAATGAAGCTTACGTGATTGGAGGGACGTCAATTGCAACTGAGAAAAAGTTCAGGTGGGATTGTATTTTTCCCTAAACAAGGCCTGTCTTGACCATGCTGAGCTAAATCAGGAGATTACAGGCTTGAATTCCATAGACTTGAGCTTTGCAATGTGATAAGGTGACTTCAAAGCACAAAGGTTAACACCCATATGCAGAAGAGTCCATGTTCTAGGTTCCTCATCTCGGTATTAACCACACATTGAATGCGAAGGCTGCTCACTCCTGCCATTTATTCTCCACCCCTGACAGAAGGGCTCTTGGACTGGCCGTACAATAAAATGTTTATAGGGTCACAACAGGTTACTATAATGTTTGCAGCTAAAATCATAGACTCAGACTTTAAGGCCAGAAGGGACCATCATGATCATCTAGTCTGACCTCCTGCGCATTGCAAGGCACAGAACCTCATCCACCCACTCCTGTAATAGGCCTATAACCTCTGGCTCAGTTACTGAAGGGGGCAGATCTTGATTTAAAAGATGTTAAGTTACAGAGAATCCATCAGTTACTCTAGTTCAAACAAGCAATTGACCTGTGCCCCATATTGTGGAGGAAGGCAAAAAACAAACAAACCCCAGTGTCTCTGCCAATCTGACCTGGGAAAAAATTCCTTCCCAGCCCCAAATATGGTGATCAGTTAGACCCAAAGTATGTGGGCAAGACCCACCAGCCCGACACCTGTAGGAACTCAGAGCCCTCCCTATCTAGTGTCCCATCAGGACTAGATTTTCCTTCGCTTTTTTAATTTCTAGTTAGCAAATAGTTAAATCTCAGGCAAGCAGTTCACAGGAGGTGTCCTCTGGAATCACAGATAATTCCATCCACTGGGAGTGGTTCCCAAACAATCTAGTTTACCCAATATCTGTCACCTCACTTTAGGAGTTTAGTAGGACTGGATCATTTCCAAGCAGGAAGTTTTGTCCATAAATGGGTTAAGAGGAGGGCGGGGTTGAGACGGGCCACTGCTGAACACAAAAACAGACATCACCTACCCAGCAGTTATAATAACTGGGCATTGTCACTGGCAGTCTACAACAGGAGAATTGCACTGTAATAAAGATTTAACCAGCACTTGGAATTGGGACCAGGTCACTCACTTCCAGCATGTAGCTGTTGCCTAGATACTGTGTTGAATGGCATTCTGCACAACAGACAGACTAAGACTAGATAGATCACGATAAACCCTTTTGTAATAAAAAAGGCCTGTCATCAACACTTTGGTAATCAGGGCATTTTTTTCCCCACTTAAATCCGCGCAGCCTCACACTGATGTCTAGGGGCCTGCACAGCTGCAAAGCCAGGGCAGAATCTGGCCCATTGAGTGCCCATAAGAATGTTTTTTACCATGTAAAAAACGTTAAGGTCAGATCCTCTAGTGCCATACATCCGTTGTGTGACATCCTGGACATATGCCGGCCAAAAGCCATTTTAACCTGCCCAAGGAGGATCATCACCACAGTGCAAGGAGAATCCTTTAGTCAGTGGCATAGACCAGACAACAAGGGTTTTACACCCCTCAGTGCCTCTGCCACAAGCATTACAGTGGAAAGGAAACATAGCCAGAAGAAAATGGACCAGGCCAGGATGCCCTGAGCTATGCTGATCCTCAGCTGTAAGTTTGGATCCCTGTGGCCATTGCAGCCAGGCATAAGTTAGATCAGCCCTCACACTGCTCCTTACACAGGGCAAGAGGACTGGCATGCATAGAGCAGTAACAGGACCAGGAGAGTGGAAAGAGGAGCTTTAGAAAAGCACACAACCTAGCTTGTACTCTGTGTAGTTTAGCTGCACTCCAGGATCTGGCCTTCTATCTGTGCTTACTTGCACATGCAAAGTTAACAGTCTAGGTAGATATTTGCATGCAGGTTACCTAAGCAGCACACATCTTGCAGGAACTGTGTGCACAGTTGTAAGCAAGTGTACACTTGTGCACTTTTTCTGCATGCAAGAAAGCCTTTGTTTTCAGAAATATGGCCCTTAATGGTCTCTGCAGTTTGGCACTGCTATGCAATAACCACGCACACCAGTAGTAAACCAAATGAAAAAAGCAGTCTCAGAGGAATCTAAAAACATTTGTTTCTAACCTTGGACAATGTAGGGAAAGAATGAGTCCGTAGCTCAGATTGAATTTGGTGAGTTTGGATCCACTCAGATGGATCAAAAACAAAGTGTCCCCTGCCATATGGCATCAGCACTCCTAGCATCCTCTAGCTCCTTTCACATTCCTTACTGCTGTCTGGGCTGGCTGCCTCCTCTCTCTTCAACCCCAGCATTGGTTCTCCACCTACCTCTCCCACCTCAAAGAGGCCTCAGAGTCCTTCCACTGATCCAACCTGCTGACTGGCTGTCTCCCTCCACCCCATTGCTAGTACCAGACTTATTTCACCCAGTCCCTCCGCGCAATACAATAACTTCCACCCTGCAGCCCTTTCCCTGCCCCAGAGGATCCCAGCACTACCTGGCCCCCTTCCGCACCTGCTTTCCATACCAGTGGTATGTGTCAGGATTGGTGTCTGTCACTAACACGTGGCCACTCTCCATTATTGATGAATCCCACCCCAGAGTTTCATCAGATCCAGAATATCAAGTTATGAGTAAGTTAACACAACTGGCGGGTTGCAAATTGGAGAATCACAGGTCACTCATTTGGATTTCCTTAACCAGAACAGGCCTGAATCTCTCTCCTCCATTTCAGCCTGACAGCAACATAACACCATCACAGTCGACAGATGCAGGCAGTGCAATGGAGCAAATCTGCCATGGGTGTCAATTGGCACAGCTCCATGGAGGTCAGTGAAGCCACTGACTTCAAAGGAGCTATGAGGACTTACACCAGCCAAGGTGTAAGTACAAACAAATGTTGGCAGATGGTCAGCGAGCATCACAACAGCCCAGCGCTCACTAGCAGCTCTGCCAGCCAAGCCGCTGGAGGGTGGGAAGGAGTGTCCCCCCACAGCAGTGTCTTCCAATAGCAGTGGAGACATTATGGCTACAGAGGCCAGGCACAGGTATAATGCCTACAAACGTGCTACAGGGAGCATGACTGCGGGTTGCCCTTTCTACATTACCCCCCACCCCCCCCCAAAAAAAGTACAGCTTGGTCTCTCACAAGCATGGTGATCTTTGTACATGTGAGTGTGGCAGGGACCATGACAATGCCACCCACTCAGGCAAGCCCGCTCTGGAGCGCTGGATACTTTCAGCATCCCTAGCGGTCAGAGAGCACTGGTAGCTTTATTATGGCTGTCTCGTGTGTTGGACAATGACAGTTTGATCTTTAAAAGCACCTTCCCTCCTGACACAACTTGGTCTCATGAGTAATTAGACAGGTGCAAGCCAAACATCAAGTACAGCAACATACCATCTCTGACAGGGACAGCCCTATGACTGTGCCAAGCACCTGGCTCAGTAGTTCTCAAACTTTTGTCCTAGTGACCCCTTTCACACAGCAAGCCTCTGAATGCGACCCCCCTTATAAATTAAAAACAACACTTTTTATATATATATATATATATATATATATATATATATATATACACATATACACACACATACACACACATTTAGCACTATTATAAATGCTAGAGGTGAAGCGGGTTTGGGGTGGAGGCTGACAGCTCGTGACCCCCCACGTAATAACCTCATGACCCCCTGAGGGGTCACGACCCCCAGTTTGAGAACCCCTGGTCTAGCTGCAAAGGGCCTTCCCTTTGTGGGGCCCCTCTTTGTTAGCTTTCCTTCTCAACACGAGCTCTTCTGCCTCCACCTTGGGTGGCGGGAGGGAAGGGGTGAACTTGGGGCCTCTACTCTCTCGAGCTCCTGGGATACTCAGAGTATATCCAGAGCCAGGAGAGTCAGGCTGGGAGACAACTGTAAATATATTAGAAAGCACCCTGGCTTGCTGGCGCAGTTAGCCGGTCAGAGGCTGCACGCTAGCTCCCCAATGTCAGTGTGCAGTGAAGAGGAGCAGTAGCACATTTCTCCTCAACTAGCACAAAGAGCAGTTACACCCTGGGGCTCCCAGTGCTGGGGCAGGGTGAATATGAGTATAAGTAGGCACAGGGGACAAAGTGTTGAACTTCTTTGAGGAAGATCAGTGCTGGGGTTCAAATACGTGGGCACTGTCATCTCAAACTTGTTTACTATTGCAATTTTCTCCTGCAGCTTTTCTCAAATGTCTTTTTCCTTTTACATTATGTGATTCCATTTTAACTGCTGCAGATTTTCCCAGAAACAACTATTAGTAGAGGATGACTGCCAGTTTTTTATCACAGGTAGAATATCATAGTAGATTAGGATTAGAAGAGACCTCAGGAGGTCATCTAGTCCAACCCCCTGCTCAAAGCAGGACCAACCCCAACTAAATCACCCCAGCCAGAGCTTTGTCAAGCCAGGCCCTAAAAACCTCTATGAATGGAGATTCCATCAGCACCCTAGGTAACCCATTCCAGTGCTTCACCACCCTCCTAGTGAAATTGTTTTTCCTAATATCCAAACTAGACCTCCCCCACTGCAACTTGAGACCATTACTCCTCGTTCTGTCATCTGCCACCACTAAGAACAGCCTCTTTGGAATCCCCCTTCAGGTAGCTGAAGACTGCTATCAAATCCCCCCTCACTCTTCTTTTCTGCAGACTAAATAAGACCAGTTCCCTCACCCTCGCCTCATAGGTCATGTGCCCCAGGCCCCTAATCATTTTCATTGCCCTCTGCCAGACTCTCTCCAATTTGTCCACATCCTTTCTGTAGTGAGGGGCCCAAAACTGGACGCAATACTCAAGATGCGGCCTCACCGTTGCCGAAGAGAGGGGAATAATCACTTCCCTCGATCTGCTAGCAATGCTGCTACTTATACAGCCCAATATGCCATTAGCCTTCTTGGCAACAAGGGCACGCTGCTGATACATATCCAGCTTCTCGTCCACTGTAATCCCCAGGTCCTTTTCCACAGAACTGCTGCTTAGCCAGTCGGTCCCCAGCCAGTAGCAATGCATGGGATTCTTCCGTCCTAAGTTCAGGACTCCACACTTGTCCTTGCTGAACCTCATCAGATTTCTTTTGGCCCAATCCTCCAATTTGTCTAGGTCACTCTGGACCATACCCTCCAGCATATCTACCTCCCGCCCCAGCTTAGTGTCATCCCTTTCTAGCTGTAACTGCAATTGTGTTTTGACCTTCCTGCTTACACCCTTGCATGCTCGAGCAATATTTTTATACTCCTCCCTGGTCATCTGTCCAAGTTTCCATTTCTTGTAAACTACTTTTTTGTGTTTAAGCTCATCGAAGATTTCTCTGTTAAGCAAAGCTGGTCGCTTGCCATATTTGCTATTCTTTCTGCACATCGAGATGGTTTGTTCCTACGCTCTCAATAAGGCTTCTTTAAAATACAGCCAGCTCTCCTGGACTCCTTTCCCCCTCAAATTAGCCTCCCAGGGGATTTTGCCCAACAGTTCCCTCAGGGAGTCAAAAGTCTGCTTTTCTGAAGTCCAGGGTCTGTATTCTGCTACTCTTCTTTCTTCCTTTTGTCAGGATCCTGACCTCGCCCATCTCCTGATCACTGCTGCCCAGGTTGCCATACACTTCTACTTCCCCTACCAATTCTTCTCTGTTTGTGAACAGCAGGTCAAGAGGAACATAGCCCCTAGTTGGTTCTTTCAGCACTTGCATTAGGAAGTTGACCTAAACACTCTCCAAAAGCTTCCTGGAACTTCCAGCAGATGTCAGGGTTATTGACGTCCCCCATGAAAACCAGGGCCTGTGATTTGGAAACTTCTGTTAGTTGTCCAAAGAAAGCCTCGTCTACCTCATCCTCCTGGTCTGATGGTCTATAGCAGATGCCCAACACAACATCACCCTTGTTGCTCTCGCCTCTAAACTTAACCCAAAGACTCTTAACAGGCTTTTCTCCAGCTTCATACTGGAGCTCTGAGAAGTCATACTGCTCTCTTACATACAGTGCAACTCCTCCACCTTTTCTCCCCAGCCTGTCCTTCCTGAACAGTTTATACCCATCCATGACAGTGCTCCAGTCACGTGAGTTACCCCACCAAGTCTCTGTTATTCTAATCACATCTTGCTAGCTAATGAGCAGAACCCACCACACCACACATGGAGAAGAGATATAAAACAGCAAAATCAATTCTTCAGAAATAAGGTGGTTAGTTTTTATTTTCTTACATTGTGCGGCTCAGTGTCCAAAGCTATAAATGTTTATGGAAGAAGGTACTGGCTTTATAAATATCACTGCACCTTCCTTCTTGTTTCTATTTCAGGCATAAATAGTTATTGAAGGCAAATCACAGCTCTGTGTAGGTGTGTCAGAATTGATTCAGCAGAGAAATATGCATGGCTGAAGACACAACATCCCTACGGAAACAGAAGAAATGTTGTACCCTGTCTACCCAATTTATGGAAATCTCTCCTTTGATGTTTACATGACCGTATAACACAATCCAGCTAGTTGCTGTAACTGGTTTACCTCAAATCACTTGCCTAACGTTAATCATGTATGCTCAGTGTGCGTGCGTATGAATATGCATATGCGTGCACATGTGCATACATCCCCCCCCACACACACCATATAGATGATAATCATGCACATATCTATACACACTCAATATTGGGGCAGATGCTCATCTGGTGTAAATTTTCACAGGTCCATTACTATCAATAGAGTTATGACAAATTACTCCAGAGGAGGGTCTACCCCATTACACACACACAGTGGAAATTCTGAATGTACAGTCCTTAACTCTTCACAGACCATCAGCCATTGAAAGTGATGATTTGTGGATTTCACACTTAGAAGACCTATGTCCACAATATCACAAAATACTAACGATGTCCACATGGGTATTACACTAGCAAATCAGTGTATGATTTTTATAAATGTATACGATTAACTCAATAAAAACAGACCACATTCAGATTGCATATATTCACTCTTCTGCCACAGAGCTCTGATAGCATAAAATAAAATCTGAGTCAGTGTAGCATAATATAATGCACATTTCTAGAATATGTTAAAAACCCTATTTTCAGTAGAATCTTATATAGCCAAATACTCATTATTTCCCCCAGCCTCCCAAAAAATAAAATCCCAGTATCTAAATCAGGGTTATGATTACCCTCAAATGGCATCATTTACATTAAAAAGTATCCTGCAAATTCAAAACTCCATTTATACAAATAAATTATGAGTCTCCCATTCTATTCAGATAAACGTGGCTTTACATTATTGCTCAACATGTTTATGGCATTTAATGAATATTGGCCTTTATTTATAAAATATTATGCCTTGGAATGACATCCAAAGATTTAATAGCCATTTTAATTGCTGTTGTTGACTTCATAAGGAGCAATCTAGAAGAAACACTGGATTTTTACAGGGCAATGATCTAATGTGCTGTGTATACAGCACCAAAGTATTCCTATTGTTTATTTCTCTGTTTTTGGTTCTCTCTGCTCTTGCTTATGCAAAGACTCCAGGGGGAATATTACTAAATTATTCTTGAGTGAACATGGGCTTTTGTGAAAGGGCACTGTATAAAAAACACACACTTTTAGTTCAAACCTCATTAAGAAATGTGCACCGTAGACATTGTCAATTTTGGAATAGGGAGTTGCAAAAGAAAGGAAACATTTCTACTTTTCCCATTACCAGAATGAAATCCAGCAGGTCCATATATGAAAAGATTCAAAGCCCTTCACACTAGAGATTTGGCAGAAACTTACAGTTTGACATTATCTTAAAAAGTAGTAAATGCAGTTTCTAGCATTTCTAAGCTATCCTAATAGCAGTTGTATTATGAGGCCTCTCAAACATCTTATAAATATAATGGAAAATTTGGTTTTAGTCTTATTGGTCCTCCAGAAAAAATGTACATGGTACATAATGTGACGTCTCTTATTTGGAGTAAAAAGGTCTATTTGTCTATTATAGGTATTTATTTGCAAAAAGAAAAGGAGTACTTGTGGCACCTTAGAGACTAACCAATTTATTTGAGCATAAGCTTTCGTCACGAAAGCTTATGCTCAAATAAATTGGTTAGTCTCTAAGGTGCCACAAGTACTCCTTTTCTTTTTGCAAATACAGACTAACACGGCTGTTACTCTGAAACCAGGTATTTATTTGTGCATATCAAGGAGAGAATACATCTTCTTAGACCGTTACTAAAGACAAAACAGAGCTGTAAAGGTCAAAATTTGTATACAATCACTACTAAATGGTTTGTCCAGCTGCAAATTTTGGATTGGGTCTGACCACCCCCAAGATTTGAGGGATGTTTGAATCTGGGGATTTGATTGGGATCCATCTCCAATATTTACATCTTTTGGTAAATGTGCTTAACACATTAAAAGCCTGGATGGGTGGAGCATGAGGACACTGCAACTGGGACATGCTTCCCAGATCAGGTAGACAGAGATGCACTAGCTCTGCTTAAGATAGCACACTTATGGAGGGGATGGTATGCTGAGATGGCCTTCAATGGCAGGTGGCCCATCTGCCACTGCTAGCAGCAAAAATCCCCAATGGCTGGTAATGGGACACTAGAGGAGGAGGGTTCTGAGTTACTATAGAGAATTCTTTTCCCACTTGTCTGGCTGGTGGGTCTTGCCCACATGCTCAGGGTCCAACTAACTGCCATATTTGGGGTTGGGAAGGAATTTTCCCCCAGGTCAAATTGGCAGAGACCCTGGTGGTTTTCGCCTTCTTCTGCAGCATAGGGCACAGTTAATTGCTTGTTTGAACTAGAGTAAATGGTGGGTTCCCTGCAACTCGAAGTCTTCAAATCAAGATTCGCCCCCTTCAGTAACTCAGCCAGAGACTAGGGGGGTCTATTACAGGAGTGGGTGGGTGAGGCTCTGTGGCCTGCAATGTGCAGGAGGTCAGACTAGGTGATCATGATGGTTCCTTCTGGCCTGAAAGTTTAGGAGTCTAAAAATAGCAGAGGAGCTAGGGGTAGCATGGGTGGCAGCTTGTGCTAGCCACCTGAGTACATACCCAGGGATCCAGGCAGATTTGTACTCAGGCAGCTGGCCCCAGCTGCTCCCTGTGCTACCCCTGGCTACATGGCTACTTTTAGCGTGCATGTGTCTGTCGACCTGTGCTAGGCACAGGGTGATCAGATGTCCCGATTTCATAGGGACAGTCCTGATTTTGGGGGCTTTTTCTTATATAGGCACCCCCCACCACCGTCCCGATTTTTTACACTTGCTATCTGGTCACCCTAGCTGGAAAGCACGCTGCAAGCCGCAGTGTAGACATACCCAGAGAGTCATTTCAAATCAAAACAAAATGGACAAATTACATAAAGGAGTACAACAAAGAGAAACACAGTCCAGATGTTAGATAAACCATCACTTTTAAAAAAAAAAAAACACAACAACATTTTTCAAGGAACATTTTGTAGGCAACCTTGTTGGGCGTCCCAACAGAGAGGCCAAACGCTGAATGGGCCTTGGGGACTGAACTGCCATTAATGGCCATCAGAGGCCAAGGCTCAGGCAAACTAATGGTTTTATTAGACCACACACTCACACTTCATGCTTTGGAAGACCCATCACAAGCCAAAAATGTTAACTGCTTCAAGATTCAGCAAGGAGTATAACCCATCTACACTCAACCCTTCCCCTTATTTAAAATTCCAGATTAATAAGCACCTCCACAGAATGGGGGGAATTTTACTTTGACTCACAGGGCGATTATTATTGTTTATAAGACACACCTACTAATTTTATACTGGATACAGGCACACATGAATCACGGGCATGTGACAAACTTGGACACAATGAATGTAGCACATAGTGAATCTTGAAAATTGCAAAGAAATTTATTGGTAATTATTCATTTCCACCCCTGGGTATGTGATTAAACTGTTATTCAAAACTAAAAGAGGATACTGGAAAGGTTTACAATAGTTCCCTTTTTAAAGGGTTAACCTATAAAGAAGTGGAATGTTTTGAAGCCACTGAATACAGTAACTCCTAACTTAACAGTGTAGTTATGTTCCTGAAAAATGCAACTTTAAGTGAAACGATGTTAAATGAATCCAATTTTCCCATAAGATTTAATGTAAATGTGGGGGGTTAGGTTCCAAGGAAATTTTGGGGGGGGGGGCAGATAAAAGGCATTATATACTGTACTGTGGTTGCAAAGTGTCCCTGGCTTACCCCACACAGGCACAGCCCGCTGCAGGCAAGGACACTAGGAAGCGCCTTCACAACAGCAGTGGCAGCTTATCCGGAGAAGAACAGGCGCTGACTTTGCCAGGGGATGCTCCAGGCCCGCCTCTTCCCGTCCCTGCTCCACTCCAGGCCCACCTCTTCCCACCCCCACTTCACCTCCTCTCCGGAGACACGGTGCTTCCCTGCTCCACCCCACCCCTACCAGAAAGTGCTAAGCGCTGCCAAAAACAGCTGTTTGGCAGTGGGGGAAGCACTGGGAGGGAGGGGGAGGAGGCGGAGAAGAGGAACTTGTGCAATGCTCCCTTGTAAAGTCGCTGCTCTTCCACATGCAGTGGATAGAGCAAGCAGCCAAACGACGTTATAAGGGAGTATTGCACAACTTTAAACGAGCATGTTCCCTAATTGAGCAGCAACTTAACTTTGAAACAACATTAAGCGGGAGGACATTAAGTGAGGAGTACTGTACTGTACTGCACAGACACTGCCCTCAATCAATGCATGCAAATACTTATGAAATTAGTAGGCGTTTGACAGCAGATGAAAACATATAAGGGCCTTACGCTGTAAAAAAAATAAAATAAAATAAAAAGGCAAAAAACAAAACCAGCCAAGCAGTAAAAGTAAGTTTCACCTGACATTTTGTATCATGGTTTTCACCCAGCATGATCTCAGTGCACACTTCAAGCTGCTTCAGAACTACACAAACATGCATAGGAATCCCTGAAAATGCAGCCACATACGATGTGAAATATAATAGACCTGATTCTCACCCACTCATTCTTACTCACCACTCTGGCAGCGTAAAGGTGCCTGAAAGTGTGTGTGAATGCTTACCTTAACTGTAGGGGGTAGATAACCAGAAAGTTGAAAGCAGAAAGCCAATGGGAATTTGGCCAGGACATCAGGGCTAATATGAACGATACTGTCAACTCCAAGCACTCAACAATCATGAGATTTTTATTTTATTTTTTTAAATAATAAAAGAGGGTGGTTTTTCTTTGCCTTCTGGATGCACCTGGCCACAATTCTGAGCTTTTCTTTGCAACCGTGAGATCTAGAAATGTACTTATTCTTCTTAATGAAAGCCAAGATTCTCCCATAATCACTTGACTCTAGGAGCCGGGGCTACAAGGAAAACATTAAATATCATGAGACTTGCAATAGAATTGAGAGAGTTGGCAACACTTATTCCCTTGCCAGAAATAGCACAAGAATACAATTGGCCTCTCTTATTTTTCCTCCAAAAGATGGGCACTCCCCACAGCAGCTCCGCTCTCTCCGCTACGACACTGGTTCAGCATTGCCTCAAATGGAACAGTGTCTCCAGCACTTCTTGCAGCACCCTGAATTTTCCTTGAAGGTGCATCTTCAAGGTATTCACCAGGCCTTTCCCTACTTAGCCTATGAAAGCCAGTGAGATCACAGCCCACAGTAGTATGGTCACCTGCAAATTATGATTATCATAGTACCTAAAGACGGACCAAGAATGAGGCCCCATTGTATTAGGCACTGTACAGACGCAGTAGTAGATGGTCCCTGCCCTGAAGAGCTGACAAGCTAAATGGACAAGACAGACACAGGGGAGGGTGTCAGGCTATAACGTACAAGCAGAGAGAACAATGTGATGTTAGGGCCATGTCTATTTAATTTTTGGGGTGAGATTCTGTTGAGAGGGAATGGACTAAACAGAGAGACAAAGGAAGGGAGAGGCAACATTGAAGGGATGGGGTGAGGAGACAAGGCAGAGGACAAAAAGAAGGGAGGAGAAATGGGGAGCATAGAAGGCAGATGGAGTTGAGGTGAAGAAACTATCGGGGCGTTGGAGCAAACAGCCAATCAGCATAGAGGAGAGAAAATCCAGAGTCAGAACTAGGATGTCATCTGTCTTGGGTCCTTGCTGAGGCTGCTCCTCTGTCTGCTCCCACCAGCTCCAGTATCTTTGGTCCTTGATGTTGGCTCATCCCTAGAATTTCTTTCTTCCAAGCCCATGTGGCTCAGGGGAGGGGGCGTCCCAGTGTCCCTGAAGGGGAAGAGGGTTATTCCTGCACACTTCTAGGCCCTGCACATTCCTAGGAAGTGCATGGGAAGGGGGGAGTGGTAGTCCCAGCTTGGACCCATCTAATGAAATTGTTATCCTCAATAAGGGAATTGCTTTTACAAATGGTGAATGACTAATATTTAAAAGGAAGAAAATAAGGGGGATAACGTATGGTTAAGTACAATGGAACCTGTCACCGCCCAGTGGCAACACTTCATCTCAAGCAATGTAAAACAGTTTATTTGTTGCTTTATCTCCATTAAATGTCCACTCGTTGGCCACTGCGTGGCCTGAGGAGGGGTTCATTTCAAGCAGATTTCTGTTATTTGGAACTCATCAGCATGGAGGTAGCAATGCTGTTTGTCCCCCATGGGGAACAGACGCAGTGGCAGTTGGCTGTAGTACAGCCAGTCAATATTTTTCAAATAAAAAGGTTTTTTCATCAAAAAGAGGAGTCCTTTCTTCAGACATCTTTTCTTTTCAACAAAAAAGTCTATTTTGTCAAAAAACTGAAAAATGGCATGCTTTTTTAAAAAAATTTTTAAACCCAGTTTTTTTGAGAAAAAAGAATCCATTCCAATAACTATTTTGATAACGCTTTTGATCAAATTAAGAATATTAGCAATATGAAAAAATGGGTCCGTCCTGAACACTCCAGAAACACAAAAACATTGAAAAATTTTCCCATGAAAATAATGGTTTCCACCCACTCTAATGACCAGCCATTCTTTGTTTATGGAGCAAGAAAGAAAGAAAAGCTACCAATACTGGATCTGTCTAATTCTGTGGGTTGGAGGGCTACAGAAAGAAGGTATTGCTGCCAGATGCTCTTCTCATGGTCCCCACGCTATCCTGCTTCTCTGGGGGTAGGAAGGAGAAGGAATAAGCAGTGGCTGCCTGATTTTCCTAACTCCAAATTCACCACCAGTCAATTTTCTTCTTAAATCTTTAGTAAAAAGATATCGATGTTTGCTGAGGCACTGGATGAGGATTAAGTATCAGGTTCACTGTATTTTATAACTGGTATTTTAAAGAGAAATGTTTTAATTTGGCTTTATTTTAAAGTCAGTTTGTTGGTACGGAAAAGGGCCCACTGAATTAGAAGTAGGTTTATTTCTATAGAAGCAAAGAACATCCCTGCTGAAAATGCCTCCTTTAACACACCTGAAAACAAACATCCGATCACCAGCCATTCGACCCTCTCTATTCTCTGGCATCTGGCAACAGGAGCAGGAGACAACACAGTTAATGGCATACAGGCAGACTCAGAACAGCATGTAATGCATATTGACTGGGTATGATTCATTTTACAGGCTATGAACCACGCTAGATAGGAGGAGGAACCGGATTGGTTCACCAGATTTTGGGGTCATGAGGACAGCCAGAACAACAGGTCATGGGTCAACCAGACACGCTCCTCTTGTTTTTATAAGAGCAGTGACACACAGCACACATTACTTTGGTAATTACAGGCACCTGGCCATCACACAATGCATCCATGATAACCACACACCTCGGCCAGTGTTGTGTTAGTCAATTTATCCCCCCACCAGTAGATTGTCCAACTGCCAGATTAAAAGATTAACGTTTTAAAGAGCTAAATACTGAACTGGATTCTGATCTCTGAGTGACTCCAAATGCAGAGCCCCTGGATGTTTGAGGGGGAGAGCAGGAGGGACATATTACTCTAACAAATATCTGAAGGGTATAATCACACAGGATTGACAGCAATTAGTTAGAGTTGTAGGAGGCGTAAATTTAAGAGCAGTAGGATGGCATTAAGAACAGGAAAATTTGAGATGAACATCAGGGAAAGCATTCTGAAAGGGAGCTTGAATTAATAGTAGAACAGTCTCCTAGGAAAAACAGTGGAAGCCCCCATGCTTGGGATATTTAACATTAGACAGGACAAATGTACAATAGGGAACTCACAGTGGCAGGAATGTAGAGTGTACAAGTCTTTTCCATCTCTAATTTCTAGGAGGCAGGTTCTCAGTAAATCAGCAGCACTCCACTTTCATCAATTGATATACACCAGCTGAGGATCTGCCCTATGATTCGCTATATTGCGACTGCCTGAGGGGAGGGGGGCAAAATACCATGTTCAGCTGTGCCAAATCAGAATGGCAGGAAACAGATTTTTTTTAATTCCATGCCAGGCTGAGTAATTAAATAAATAATAAATAAATAGAGCAGACATCAGTTCCTCAACAGACATTCAGCTACCTCTGCATGTAAATATATATTGGCAAAACATTTCTTATAAGGCATTCCCTACTTGTATGCCTTTTATTCTGAGATACCCTCCCCTTCTCCTTCCCCTGGGCTCTTATCTCCTTGCACATGTTCTGCCTCACAAGAAATAACCATAACAAACTGTGATTTATAGCCAACTTGGAAAATGTGATGACGTCCAGGGTTCCATTTGAATTCCTTTATGCTTGCAAAGTTTAGACACTGTCCTAAAAGCTGCCAAAGCATTCTTAGCAGGAAGTCAGCAGAAAAGGAAAGATAAGGGTATTGCTGGGACTTGGATACATTCCTTGCCATATGTTTTGTTTTCTTCCCTTTCATGCTTTAATATTCAACTAGAAAAGAATCTTCCCTAACTTAAGCTTCCTGTTCTTCCCCTCCACTTCCCCCAAAACAAAACCAAGCAGTCTCAAATATGTTTTCTTAACCAAAGCTAGGCCAGGGGTAGGTAGGTGTTCAGGGAGCACCAGGGGTGATGATTCAATATGGAATTTTTTAAATGGTCATTTAAAGAAAACTTGTACATGATTTGGAACTATTAAGCTACACACACGGTTAGGTTATACCATCATGTGATACTGCTACCATTAATCTCGTGCTCAGTTCCCCCCACCTTTCTCTCCTACTTGCTGTTCTGCTGACTCGTTATGTCTTGAATTAGATTGTAAGGTTTTTGGGGTAGGGACTAAAACTGGTTGGGAATTTTTTTGTCAAATCCTTATTTCAGCCAAGCCAAAACTGTAAAACAGAGTCTGGTTTGACAAATTTCCTCGAGTGGAACAGGTCAAGAAAAAAACTTGATACTTTCAAAACAAAATGTGCAAATGTCCAGTTCACAATAACTTTTTGTTTCAAAATGTAAACTAAATTGACTGGGGGAAAAAAGTGTTTTTTTTGGGGGGGGGAAGGTTGAAACTGGAATGAAACATTTCATTTTAGAAATTGCAAAATGTTTTGATTGACCAGAAACCAAAAGGGTTTTCAGTTGGTGACTATTTTTGAGATTTCGGCCTTTTGTCCCAACTCATGATGGAAAAACATTTTCAACTCTCAGAACTATTCCCAGGATGTGAAAACTATTTCCTGACCAGCTCTAGAAGCTCCACCAATGAACTTGTACTGCACAGTGGGGCCCCTCTCCGGTTGTGTGCCACTGTAGTTATAAAATACTTGAAACACAAGGTGGGTGAGGTCATATCTTTTACTGGACCAACTTCTGTTGGTGAAAGAGATGCTTTTGAGCTACACAGAGCTCTTCTTCAGGATCTCATCTCTTTCACCAACAGAAGTAGGTCCAATAACAGATATTACCTCAGCCACCTTGTCTCCCTAATATCCTGGGATCAACACAGCTACACCACCACTGCAAAATAAAATATTTATCTAAGAATCATCTTGGGCCAGATAGCCCAGTGCAGTGAGGCTTCTTTCCACTGCACCACTTGCCTAAATTGGCCCAGAAGCTGGTATAACTAGACCAGGAAGAATCTCCCAAGCAAGAGAGTGATCTTCCAGTGGCACAGAGATGATATATGGGGCGCATATGCCACATCCCCTTCTTTATTACAGGCTTGGCAAGGCAAAAGGGCATGATCAGAGGAAAGAGGACGTGGACAGGATGCCCTTGTGCATCACAGGGGCATAGGACTGGAATGGACATCCTATGTCATATAGTCCATCCCGCATTATCGCAGACAACCCCGTCATATAATCCCTCTTAAACATATCATGTTCGTTCTTAAAGCTAATTAAGTTGTTTGCCCCCCCAATACTCATATTGAGATGCTGTTCTAGAACCTCATCCCTCTGATGGTTAGAAGCCTTTTCATTGCCAGCCTCAATATATATTATTCTTGTGCCAACATTTTCCTTTGACTTAATTAGCTCTTCTCCCTCCATGGTAGTTACATCTCTGCTGTATTTAGAGAGCGCACTCATGTCCCCTCTCAACCGTCCTTTTGCTAGGGTAACCAAGCCACACTCTTTTAGACTCCTCTTTTAGACCCCAGTCCCACAACTTGCACAGTGCAGAGTTTCAGCCGTAGCCATGGATTTGGACCATTGAGAACAACAAAGTCAGCCACCAGTGAAGGGAAAGTTTTAAAATATCTTAAATTTGCTCTTTTCCCTGTTGCCAGCTGAATAAAACTTGCAAAACCTGACTCTGGTTACCACTAAAGTTGCCTTTCCTTCTTTCCTTTTCACACCTACATTTGGTGGCACAAATAATTTCTGTCACTCTCTTGTGCCCGAGTATGTGGGGCCTCATTTTTGTTCCTGCCATGATTCCTAGATGCAATCTAGGCCATTTAGATGTCCAAATACCTTACTGAGAAACCCAAGTGACAGTAAACTCACCTGCAATTATCTGAGCTCACAATTGCGTGGATACAAAAAGGGAGGCTCAGTGAAGATCTTACTGATAATTCGGCCTACAGAAATTAGTGCACTCAGGCTGCTAACTTATACTTACCCTTGTACATATTGTGCAAAGCATGTTGATATGTTCCTCTTACTTACATATCAATCTTTCTGCCCCCACACAGCCATCAAGTACAGTAGGTTACTTGTAGAGCACGGTCAATACGGCCAAAAGAGATGAGGAGTATCCACTCAAACAAACAGCCCTAATGTGCCACAACCCTTTAATTAATTTTCCACAAACTGTTGCATGAGCACATTTGTCTTCATAAAACCATCTGCAGAAACAGAAAGCTTTGCAAATGACCACCACAAATATGTATTTGTACAAATGTCATTGGTGGAAGTGTTCACGTAGCTGTCCTTAAAGTTTGTTGCAGGTGTGACAAAATCACACCACAGGTACCATGAATACTCAGACAATAGTCAATGCAGAGCAGAGCTGAGCAAATACTTGATCTTTTGGTTCAACGGCTGAAATGATTTTTTCCCCCCCAAATGGTTAATTTCAAACTGAAACTAGTTTTTGTGTGTGTTTTTCCTCACAGAATTTGTTCAGGTCACATGATATTTTCAAACAAAACTGTTTGTTTCCAAATGAAATGTCAAAACGATTCATGTAGAAAATGTCAAAATGAAATATTTTGACTTGGACAAAAGAATTTCACATTTTATTTTCAAGCAAAATTAGTTGCCAAATTCAACCTGAATTCAAGAATAGTTTCAATCACCCCAAAACAGCAACTTACTTGTTCTTTGAAAAAGTTTCACCCAGATATTTTGAATAATGGGGTCAGCAACCCATATGCTGAAATGCATTCACAAATATATTCAGCTAACAAATAAATTGGTCCGAACTGAAGCCTGCTCCTGGATAATTTGTGAACAAGAAAGGGGTTAAATATGTCACATAAATTACTTGCTAAAAATAGATTCCCCAGCTTTAGTCATTTGCATTTGTCTCTGTGCTGCTAGTAAACATTGGCACGAAAGACAGCAGAAGCTTTTGTTTATTCTTCCTGCTTCTAGTCCTCCAGATGTTCAAGTCAAGCTCATTTTCTTTAAAGTTTTATTTACATATTTGATGAAATCTCAGCCGAATGCCTAAACTGACTAGAGTTACTGTCATACTGTAAGATGACCGTCTAGGTCCTGAGAGTTCTAAACATGCCCAGCACATCTTTCCAGCCATCAAGTACATAAATAACTCATTCTATTCAGTAATGTTATGCCAAAGAAGAGGCTCCCACAAAAATGTCCTCCCACTCCCAACCAATGGTAACCACCACCTACCAGAATACAACTGCTCGCAGAGGAGGAACTAAGTCATTTGTTTTCCTAGTTAAACAGTGCTTAAATCAGAACCAATAAGGAAGGCAGCACCATTTAGCAAACAAGCTTATATTAAATGGACTTGCTGGAAATGCTTTTTCTTGATTTCTGAAAAAAACAGATGGAGCACATATCACGGATAGCACATGGTTCCACTTGTGTCATTGGAATTGGGGCTGGGGTTCGACATTTGCAGGGAGAAGCAGAGTTCTATCCTCCCGTGTGATTTGCTTTTAAATACCTTCTCTTTTGTGCAATCCAGTCTATTCCAAAGATGAAAATGAGCCCTTCAAATATATTGTCAGAGCCCCGGGAATAAGACAGCTCAGGGGAGGAGGGGATGATTTAACAGTTCCCAAAGAGTGGGTGATCTCCATTAGCTCCATAAGAAACAGAGATTTCACCCCAACATTTTCTATGAAAGCAAGCACCAGCACAATGCAATCCTGTCACGTTAACCCTTGAGTTTCTAGCAAATCAGTGGAAATTGCATCAGCTGTAGACTTCTTCCCAACAGGAGAGAGTCGAGGCCTTTTCTGTGGATGAGAGATGGGAATGGAGAGTAGACGTTTACAGATTGCAGGTGGAATGGATAGCAGAAAAAGGACAGCCCGAGAACTGGAACCCTGGATCAAAGACTTAATAGGTTATTACTATACAGCATTCAACCCTGCTTGATGGACAAATGTGTCATCACCACAATACATTGTGCTTTTGAATGGCTCTCAACTGCCACTAGTTACCATCTCTTCTATAGTTCCCTTAACTAGAAATATATTAGTCCCCAGCTCTATGGTACAATGATTATACCCCAGTGGCAGGGCCGGATTAACTCTCCTGTGGGCTGGGGCTATTAGATTTTGTGGGAGCCCTGTATACAAGTCTTTTTTCTGGGAGGGAGTTTGGTGCAGAAGGGGCCTGCGGCAGGAGATTGCGGTGCAGGAGCAGGTGTGGGGTCTGGGAGGGAGTTTTGATGCAGGGGATTGGGGTGGAGGAGGGGGTGCAAGGCGCAGGCTCTGGGTGGGAGGCGCTTACCACAGTCGGCTCCCAGCAGGCGGCACAGCAGGGCTCAAGCTGCCTGCCAGCCTGTCATAGCCCCATGCTGGTCCCGGAAGCGGCTGGCTGCTAGCACGTCTGTGCGGCCCCTGAGGGGAGGGAGGCAGCAGGTCTCCGTGCACTGCCTGTGCCCACAAGTGCCACCCCCATTGCTCCCATTGGCCGGGAACTGGCCAATGGGAGCTGTGGGGACAGTGCTTGGGGCGAGGGCAGCGCGCAGAGCCACCTCCCCCCTGTCAGGGGCCCCAGAGACATGCTAGCAGCCAGCTGCTTCTGGGAGCAGCATTGGGCCACAGCATGCAGGCAGCCTGCCTGAGCACCCCTTTCAGCGGCCCAGAGATTGCTGCTTGGGATTTATTTTTGCAGGGTCCCGGGCTGCAGCCCCTAGCCTGTGCCTTAATCTGGCCCTGCCCAGTGGAATGGTAGGGAATATTAACTGTGCATTTCAAGCCTGTTAGGAACATGTTGAAATGTTTCCAGTGAGGGAAAGGGTAACTTTCACTGGAAATCTGAAGGAAATTATTCTTTATTAGTAGTATGACAATAGAGCCTAGAGGCTTCAACCAAGAGAGGCAACGCTGAAGCCTCCCTCCCCCAGGCCCGCAGAGTTAACGATTGCTGGTCTGCCATTACCTTTGCTGTTACCAAGTGCTTTCTACTGCCCACTTTTGTAGCACCTCGCAAGCTAATGGAGTCCTCCACAGTTGTCCCATGATTTCCTACAGGTTGTTGTCCACTTAGTGTGGTTAATAAACAAGGTGTCAATAGCAGCTGCAATTCAAACAGCTGAATCTTACATGCTGTTTACTGGGCTTGTGAAATGGAAATAATACTTCTTTTGTCTGTTCTTCAGAATGGAAGCCCTTTGGAGCAGCGACTACCTGTTGCTACATACCTGTGCAATGCCAAGCACAATGACCCCTTGAGCGCCGTGGGATTGCGGGACACAGCTCACGGTTGATGTGAGCACTACACGATCATTGCTTAACCAGGGACTTCCATGACATTCTCCCACTGGATGTGGAGCCATGCTCATTTTACATCTAGTGGCCCTGCACTAATGAGGACTTTGTGACTGTAGGAATGGCCTGCTTATCTGTGTGCTCTCTTTTAGTTTAATTAGATCTGTCCCCTGCAATTCATTTTCAGCCTGTTACACAAAAACCATCACAGGCTGAGGACTGCCCCAGATGTTTTTCACACTGGTCCACAGTTTATCTTGCTGGAGCATGGCCAGTTTTTCAGTTCTAGAATGCTACCACATCGCCCTTTCATCGGGGCAGCAACAGAGCAGCTGAACGGTTTAAAAGAATTGCGGGCATATTTTGTCTCAGGGGTCTCA
Source organism: Lepidochelys olivacea (assembly GCF_965140295.1). Classification (NCBI taxonomy): domain Eukaryota; kingdom Metazoa; phylum Chordata; order Testudines; family Cheloniidae; genus Lepidochelys; species Lepidochelys olivacea. Next base: position 162,559,352 of record NC_140411.1, on the reverse strand, counting down.
ATGCTGCTGAGTGAACTCTACTTCAGCACTCCAGGGTAGTTTCTGAATCAATGCCTGACACCTTGCCAACATCGCAAATGACTGGCCAGAAGTTTCCTTTAGCAGTGACTCAATTAGCAGTCTCAGAGCTAGGATGAGATGGGCAGCTCCTGGTGTAAACCACACATCCATCACCAACAAGAGTTTGTCGCAAGATATGCTGATGTTCATCCCCATCTCAGATCCTTTAAATCCAAGGCCATATGGGGGCCCTTGGCAGAGCCCCAGTCTGGGGCTTGTGTTGTCCACAGCTTTTCAGATTGGAAAAAGTGTGAAAACCTTACCACATTCTGTTGGTTTCTAATAATTTTTTAATTGAATCTCATCAAAATGTTTCTGCAATGTCAGATCACATTTTGTCTGGTGAGTCAGACTGATATGCCGGTTAGCTGCTACGCTGGGTGGGGACAGAAGGACTAGCTACCCTCAGAACTTTGTATTTATGGGGCCTGATTCTCTCCTGCCTTTCACCTCACATCATCAACACCACCTGTGCAAAGCAGTTGTAAAATATTACCTTTCCGATATGGGAGCATCTACACCAACTACGCAGAGGTGCAAGAGCCTATACAAGGTGCAGAGTAGAGGAGAAGCGGGTTCATGATTGATAAAGGTGCAGCCTCCTGCAATTTATTTGAATATATTTGTCTGATATTCACTCTGAAATTCCAGTGCAGTGTACAAGGGAGCCAGATCCAACTCCCATTGAAGTCAGTGTGAGCTGACCTCAAGGGGAGCTTGATCAGGTGTGAGTTGCTTGTATTGCTATATTTCTATTGACACGTGCATGTATTTGGACCTTAATAGGTACTTAAAATACATTCTAGAATGTACTTAAAATTAAGCAATTGGTGTTAAGAAGAATTCTTGCTGGATCTCACTGAAACTTTCATAGCACCATATCTAAAAATAAAGAACAGTCCTCAAGGGAAAGCTCTTTTCTCAAAAAGATCAAATAAACCACACTTACTTACCAGCTACTACATAAAGTGATTCTCACTTCTTAAAATACCAGAGTACATGCCTAATTAGATAATAAATGACATCAATAATTATTCCAGATAACAAGACAGAGGAAGGGAGAAAAGAGAATTCCACACACAGACATGGCTTGATTTCTCTGGAAAGTTTACTACATTCTTCCACTTATGTCATATCCTAGTAGAAAGTAAACATGACTATACGTAGCCCTAAGGCAATATAAAAAGACTGGATTCTTTTTAAATAGACTTACAGTTAACTTACTCTACCAAGAAGCATTTCCATAAAGTGCTTTGAAGGTTGTTACTTATGATTTGTCTATAATACAGCAAACTGAAAGAAGCAAAAATACAGTGTTTACTTCCTGCTTCCCCCAGAAGAAACTATTGATAACCACACACTTCATTAACATAAGCAACTTTTCCTGCCTCTTCTCAACAAATTTCCTCAGTGCTCTGAGGCTTCTGGAAATATGTTTGGCTTATATCTTTGTAAACACGACTAGACCAAATATTCTTCTCTTATGCAATTCACTTTTCCTTTTCTTCTACTTATGGCGTGTGGAACACACTTGGGCTGATATTCACGCCTGGGCAGAGGGCCTGAACAGGCCTATGTCCCACTTAATTCTTCCAAACTGGGCTTGCTTGGGACTGAAGTGAAACTTAATGGTGCAGAGACTTTGTTTTGGCCCTTTGCCCGGGGTGAATAGAACCCTTTGTGAGTATATACAAAGAAAGCACCCTGAGGTCCTGTCTACACTAGGAAATGGTTTGCCAGTGTAACTAGCAGAAACACAGTTTATACCAGCAAAGACTTCTTTGGCAGCATAGCTTACACCAGGTCCCCAAACAAAATAAGTAATATCAGTAAAAGCACTGTTTTGGCTGTCATAACTGCATCTACAGTCAGGATTTTGCTAGCATAGCTTTGATGGTTACACATGATATTTTTCTCACACACACCATATCTATGCTGGCAAAACTTTTAAGTGTAGATCAGGCCTTAGTAATACTAATTTTTGCTACGTGGCAAATATATGTACACCTTTATCTAGCCCAAAAGGCGAACAAAGCTTCCACTTAGTCAACCTTCCTCAAAGTTAAAGGGAGGCCCATCAATGCCAGTATTGTCAGCCCCCAAAATTGACCTAGTCTGAAAGTTGCCCCATAGGGCAGTTACTAACCTAAAGATTCTAGTTGCGTATGTGCACATGTATGCATATATGAGAACGCTCTGGGTGGGAATGTTAAGCCCATCTTTGCATCAGCACAAAACAAAACAAGAGAAAATGAACATCTGAGTTACTATGCTATTCAGTGAAAGAAAATTGATGCACATGTTGTGATAAAAGATAACACAATGTACTTTGATTTTGTTCCAATGAGATGCACAAGTTTGTTCTTTGTCTTTGGATTTCATGCCGCAGCAAAGACTTGTTTAAAAAAAACAACTGAAATTCTTAAAGGTAGATCTGATGAGATGCATCAGTTGTTGGATTGTGTACAGTAAATGAGGAAAAAACAGATATGTCACTACTTGGGATGCTCTCCACTACAGCAGGGGAAATACAGAATCTGGAGGTCAGATATGGCAAGTAAGAAGGAAATAATTTGCAACTATTGTTTTCAAATGTATTAAAATATAGACATTACAAATACAAAAATATTCTGCTGATCATTTGTAATCAATTTTTCTGTCTTTCCAAATTTTTCCATTCTACATTAAAGTGGGATCTATGGGGCCACATCTTGAAACAGCATTATAAAAAAACTGTCCTTTACTTGGGCTGTTCACTTTTTCACATGCAATATACTGAGTTGCATAGTTTGTGTGGGATACCACTTGTGCATGCCACTGCTAGCATTTATACCCACAAAACCCATTTCCTCTGCATTTTGCATGTGCAAGTGGGTTTGCAAATTCTGTTAATTCCTAGTGATTGCTTTAAAAAAAACAAGCCTCAAAACAGGGAAGACAAGACTTTCTGACATTTTTAAAGATAAAAGACAACAAACAAGTTTTGTTTGTTTTTTCAAAACCCACAATAGTACACAACCCAAGCAGAAACCAGCTAAGGCCTTCTTTATACCTCAAAGAAGCATAAAAAAGGGCACAGATCCAGTTCTTCCTCCCCCCACAAAATGAAGGCCATGTTCTGAAGATTTGGTCGCCAAAGGCCAAATCTTTATACCTTCCCATAAAAATGGAACTCTACTGAAAGATCCTTTAAAAACCAGTTTGAAATAAGAGCTAGGAGTGGCGAGCACTTCTAATCCTATTCTCATACATTGTTGCTATCTACCATTTTCCTTAACACCAGATAAATAAATGCCATTTTGAGCCCAATAGTGTTCCTTTCACCCCCTCAATGGAACGCCTGCATCAGGCTCAGATAAAGCAGTTCTCTGTGTTTTGCATAGCTTCAGTCACTCTTGTACCACAAAGCTCTAATTATATGTAGCAATAATCATAAAATATGTAATAATAAGAAGGATGTTGGTAAATTGGAGAGGGCTCAGAAAAGAGCCACAAGAATGATTTAAGGATTAGAAATCATGCCTTATAGTGATAGACAGACTCAAAAAGCTCAATCTAGGTTACTGAATGAGCAGGGGCAGGAGTGAGTTGATTACAGTCTATAGGTATCTACATGGAGAACAAATATTTAATAATTGGCTCTTCAATCTATCAGAGAAAGGTACAGCATGATCCAACAGCTGGAAATTGAAGCTAGAAAAAAATATCAGACTGGAAATAAGGCATAATTTTTTTTATGGTGACAGTAATTAACCATTAGAACAATTTACCAAGGGTCATGGTGGAGTCTCCATCACTAACAATTCTTAAACCAAAACTGGATGTTTTTTCTAAAAGATCTCTGCGAGGAATTATTTTGGGGAAGTTCTATGGCCTGTGTCGTACAGGAGGTCAGATTAGATGACCACGATGATCCCTTCCGGCCTTGGAATCTAGTAATCCATCTGGTTTTCAGATTATTTCCCCTTTCCCCTTCACCCCCCTCCCCCGAGTCAGCAAAAACTGAAATTCCTGAGGTGCTAGGATTACTTGTGAGGGATTCTTCTCCCACAGTATTTCTTTCTGTCCTTGTGATATCTATCAGATGAAACCATGGTCTGCTAGGAGGACATTACATGACATTCTAAAGCATCGTATCATTCCTTCTTTGAGTTTTGGACAATATTTCTGTTACATAATAATGTAAAAATATCCTTGAATCATTTCACTTTATCTACTAGGATTTTCTGCTCTGTTTGGTCTTCTTTCATGATTAACTGCTCTTTACTGTTCAGACAACCCAGTTTACAGGAATTGACCCCTATGTTCTACTGAACTCACCTCTGCCCATTCTTTCCTGCCCTGTTACTGAAGTAAGGCACAGAAGCTGCACTTGGCCTGATATACTGTCCACCCGTCTGTCTCTTTTTCCTGTTTTCACTCTGCCTTAGTACAGGACTCCACATTGCACCCCGACCTCAAAATCAAAGAGGCAAGGCAAGGCCAGCAGGTGAGTGATGCATTGGTTTCAGCAAAGGGGCACTTTCCAGGCTAAACTTCAACAATAAGTTAAGCAGGGGAGGGTTATATGTCCCTCTCCATCAAGTCATCTCTCATTCACATATTGCATGCTAATCATAGACACACCCTCTCTGCATCCCTACCCCTACTAAACTATCCCCTCTTCCAGCTATCTCTAGTCAATGCGTTCCCTCCTCCCCCATCCCAAGGACAATTTCCCACAGCTCAAGTTTGTTAGCCTAACAGTTTGGTATTCAAATCACTGTATTCAAAAGCTGAAGTCTTTGAATGGTAATGTCAATGAGTTCTTGAAGCCCTACATGTGTACTTATGAACACACTTCACCTCAGGTCCCATGGAAACAGTTCCTACAGCATCGGAATGAATCCTCCTATGTGAGTTTATAGCAGGGAACAACAAACAATTTAACTCTCCTGTACATTCAGAATGTATTCTTACTCCACATCTCACATATATATCATGTCATGTCTAGACACAGTCCCAAGGCACAAAGCTTGGATCCAAATTCAGATCCAAACTCAACAAGAAATGGATTCAGACTAAAACCCTTGCCGTGTCCCACCTCAGAGACAACACGAAGTCCACTAGGGACTTGGCTATTGGTGTTGATTTTACGTGGAAGGCATTCAGCTACTACGGTGACGGGCAGTAGTATAAAACAGAGAGAGAGACCGAGGCAGATGTGCATCTATTGCCAGGTATGAGATAAGAAGTATATGTGGCAGTGTCCTATACCTGGATGCTTCAGAGCAAGGCAGATATGACCTCCTTAATTCCCCTCCCCCAAAAGTGTGCCTGCAGAATTCTGAAATACGTTATATGGTCTGATGGGGCCAGGAAGGAAGGCCCCTATTTACAGCTAGGCACCCTCTGGCTGTGCATAAAGACTGTACTTCAAATACTGTTTAAATATGAATATACCTAGAGCAGTAAATACCAGTTATTCCACCTATTTTGTTCCTTTGCACTGCTCACTACTGCATCTTGGAAATGCCACCTTGAATTTCACTGCAATAACATTTGGGTGGGGCCTGAGGAGGGGAGGGGAGGGGAGGGGAGGCTCTTCTAGTATGATACTTCAACCAACCACTGTCTTATGTGGACAGAACACAGCAGCCTCCAGAAAAAACAGCTTTTCCTATTCTATAGAAAAAATTTTACACTCTGTCCTACATTGCTTTAGGATGTCTGGCATATTTCTGGCCTCTCTCTGTAGTTCCAATTTGACACTTAAGTATGAGCATAAAATGTAAGCACTTCGATAGGATGATTCTTTTGACCTCAATGGGACTACTCTCAGCTTAAAGTAATTCACATGCTTAAGACAACACAGAACTGGGGCCTATATTTGCAGAGCTACATGTCCTAACTGTTCCTTTAAAATAATGTATGTGTGATACTGGGCAGGCTGACTGACAGAAGAATGGCCTGCAGCAGAGTGTGTTAGCACACAAATATTGAGTTTTCTTATATCTGATTGACACACCACCTCTTCACACGGTCATGTAAAATTTTTTTAAAAAAAAAAACAACAAAACCTTGAAAGCTTTCAAAAAAATGTTCTGATTCAAAATCCGTGGAAACAATTAATATACCAGTGTTGTCACTGGATGTTTCCCTTTGAAATAAACCAAAACCATCTAAATCACAAAGGATTTAAGGATTTTAGGATAGAAAAGTTGTAGTGATCATTAAAATACAGAGGAAGGCAGGAATTCTCAAGTGACAACCTTCCTTTAGAACATCCAGGAAGAAAACAAAGATTCAAAGAAAGGTAGCAGTGTTTCATCTCATACAAACACCCACCCAAATGGAAACAAGTAGCTGTCATAACGTATCTCATTAAACACTCACTGTGACCACTTCAGCTGATATGTTGCTGCCATAGAAAACAGGTATGCAGAGTACTTTACAAGATTGCACAACCTGGACTGAGCAAGTAGCTATAAACCTCAGAGAAACAGCTGGCGGGACTTTTAATATCCAAATTTGCATACAGGTTAGAAAGAACCAACTGTAACTTGTCCCTAATTTTGAAATCTCATTAGTATCTCCACTGATTCATTTGTTCTGTTACTTATTTAGAAAGTAACAAGCTGCATGCTGAAACTTTGCATCCAAACATTATAAGCACAGAGAAGTACTGTTTTGATTAACAGCATTATAAATATTTTCCAGCAAGAAGAAAACTTTCACAACACGACATATTCTGCAAGATGATCACAGCAGAATATATATTATATTAATCACATGTTCCTATGATGGCTTCATGGCTTACGGGGTTAGTAACTGGATACAGAGCTTTTCAACTACTAAGTCACTGCTTAAAACTCAACCCAGATGACTATTTACAGATATGAGTTGATGATCTCCATCTAGTTTCCAGCAGAAAGAAAACATTCAAACCACAAAAATCACCAACAGCTTCTCGTTCCTTTGTGGTCAGTTACAATAAGCTCTTTGAAGAGGGACTGTCTTTTAGTCCTCTTTGTACCGCACCTCGTACCATGCGGTCCTGGCACATGCGTGGGGCTCCTATACAAACAGCTATACTAATGATACTAATAAAGTATGGACATGGAAATTATTGCTTATTATAATAGGTCTGAGTTTCAGCCCATAGTTCAAAGGTCTCAGAAAGTTATGAGCAATTGGAAACAGTTAGCTCTGTCATGTAAGTACACGAACATGGAGACATTTCTATAACACGTTAGCAAAAGCTCTGCAAGGTATTCTGTTTATCTGGCTGGAACTACATGTTGATTGAATAAAACTAATATTTTGATAAAAGAAGTTAGTTCAGATTCTGTGTAACCTCTGTGTAACCCCCAGACCTTTGTAGGACATAATAGGCCTCGTTGTCAAAAAACACAGACATGCCACTGTATTCCTAACTTATACCTGCAAACATTGCCATTGTACGTGCAAATCTAGTACAGGCGTGCACACATCACAAGTTAGACACATAATTGCTCTTGGCGTGGAAAACTGCGGTAAGTGCACAGTTTTGCGCATACAACTGGGCACAAAGGGAGCAGATCAGATGATATGGATCTTCAGCGTGTGTCATATGTCCCCCGCCAGGCCCAAGCCACAGAGGTGGGGACAGTCTGTCACAGGCTCGGGCTAGAGACTTTGTCTCTTTCACTCAAGCTATAGAGAGCCTCATGCTTTCAGGTCTGGAGACTCTGGCCCTGTCCAAAGTGGCAACCAGTACAGAGGCAACACATTCTAGCTTCCTTTGCTGGCCAGTACAGCTAATCAGCACATAGGGAAGGCAGAACGATGGCTCAGCCTCATTAACAGTGACTAACACCCAAGGGGGTACTAGAGTGGAGGAATCCTCATGGTCAAACAAATGAAAAGACTGCAGGCGTGTCCAGGCTGCACAGGGGAAGCCTGGCGGATGTGGGCATGGGAAATCTGCCATGAATAAGGAAAACTATTAGACACATGGACAGAGACAGAGAGACACCCCACCTTCAGGAAAATGGGCAATTATTGACAGACATGTAGGATGAGAAGGGACCTTGAGTCATCAAGCCCAGCCCCCTGACCTCAGGCAGGACCAAGTAACCCTCCACCTTCCCTGGCCAAAGTTTAACATTTTCTTAAAAACCTCCAGTGAGGGGGAACTCCTCAGCCTCCCAGAGAAGCCTATTCCAGAGGTTAACGATGCTTATAGTTAAGAAGTTTGTCCTAACATCCAACCTAACTCTCCCTTGCAGCAGATTAAGCCCATTACTGCTTGTCCTACCTCCAGTGGACAGAGAGAACAAGGGATCACAGTCTTCTTTATAACAGCCCTTTATCTCTCTGAAGAGGTGTCAGGTCCTCCCTCAGTCTTCTCAAGACTAAACATGTCCGGTTTGTTTCGCTTTTCCTCCTAGTTTAGATTTTCTAACTCTATCATTTCTGTTGCTCTCCTCTGGACTTTCTCCAATTTGTCCCCACCTTTTCTGAAGTGTGGCACCCAGAAATGGCCAGAGTCCTCCAGCTGAGGCCTCATCAGTGCCGAGTAGAGCAAGACAGTTACCTCCCATGTCTTATGTACGACACTCCTGTTAATGCCCCCCCAACATGTTGTTAGCCTTTTTCACAACTGCATCACGTCCCTGGCTCATTCAATTTGTGACCCACTATAAACTCCAGGTCCTGGTCAGCAGTATTACCACCTAGCCAGTTATTCAGGAAAGAGGAAGAGATTTCAGATACGACAGATCCACAGGTTAGCGGGGGGATTTGTCCCAGCGAATGAATCTAAGACAATACATTTATAATGAGATTAGCATTGCAGAAGTAAAAAATCACTGTTGCATAATTAAGAACTTTAAAGATTGCTTTGCCTGTTCCCCATAGGTTCTACTTCCAGTCACCACTTCTTTTTAGGACCTTCAGTTTGTTTGCGTTGGTTGTCATGGAGAGAGAGAATTACAAAGACTTACTGGAGAAAAGTCATTTCAGCAACCAATAGAGCAAAGATAAACAGAGCCCAGTAGGAAAATTAATTCTTTTTCTTGCAATTCAAAGACAGAGAGACCGATTGCTATAGGATTTCTGAATTAATTTATCCGTGCACAATGTATTTACAACATCACGGAAAGCCCACTCCTTATAAATTTGTTGCTGTTTTAAATTAAATGTTATGGTTAGACAGAGTGCAAACACATAACATTAACAAGTTAATAAAGCACCCAGTGTACCAGGTGACATTTACCTAATAAAGTAGCTGTCTCCATTAAATTACACTGAGCAGAAGAAGAAGGTGACTATGTGAGGAGGCTGGATGCATACATGGGAAAAGAAAAAGTGGGCCAATTTCTGGTTTTAGCTCTTCTGAAAGCACAATTGGGCCCAGCGTGTTTAACATGGAAGCCAGGCGAGGAGAACTTTTCCATAATGAGTACAGAGAAAGAGGATCTAGAGAATGCCCAGCAGCTGGACCTGGTTTTGGGAAGGAGCTACTGAGCCTGGTGAACTGTAGAATCTGGGAAATGGGGGCTTTGATTTGAGTTAACATTGAACTATTATTTCAATACACCAGAACCCCAAGGAGGGGATGACTCAAAGGACAAATCTATATGCTACTATTGGGGACCCCAGAAGAGAGAAACTGAAGCAGCTGCAAGGTATGATACTGGATTAGGCTAGGGCCTGCTATGACAACCACCAGAGAATTCCCCTGGTGTAAAGCTGGGGGGAGGGACTACTGCACCAGTCTCTCCCAACCCCAAGCTAAGAGGGAGCAAAAGGGTGTGACACAGTGGTGCTTCTCTGCAGCAGTCTTCCTTCCATGGGCGTAAGATGGAACAGTCAAGGGCTGCGCCAACTCTCACCAGGCTGAGGCAGACCAACCCTCAGGATTGGGGATCTTTAACCCACACCCTCCCCTCTCTCCTGTCCAAACAAAGGCTGAGGCCCAATGTGTCTGAGATGCCTTTTCACCCCAGTAATTAAAAAATGACTTTGGCAATGCTCTAGGTAGTCTGGCTTTCTATTATATCTTGTAAATTAACATTATGTTGTTGTTGAAATCAAGGAACACTCTCTCCCACCTGAATTTCCCTTTTCACAATAGCAATAGAAACCTGGACTTCCCAAATCCAACTCTTCCCACAACATACGTTTGAATTTCCCATAAACCAGAATGAGAATAGGATGTTTGACACCTTTTGGATGTTAACAAAAACAGAGCTGCCCACATGGTGACAGGGCCCCATCCCACTGAAACCAATAGTAATTTGTCCTTTAACTCCAGTGGCAGTTGGATTGAGTGTTCAAAGTGCACCAGAAGTGTCTGGAAAGTGTTGTTTGTTTTCCATAATACTATCTTGTCTTACCATGGAAAAGTTCTGATGTGTCAGTTATTTGCTCTCTTTTTTAATCTTCCCTTTTGAGTCATTCATTTTCAATAGTTTAAAAGAAAAAACGTTACATATTCCTAAAGATACCGTATGGAAAAACACATTTCCCCATTTCAAAGTGACATTCTGAAAGTGAGCAATATGCCCTGTGAGAACTAACAGGAACTTCCTACTCTTTTCAGTTATGAAAACATACTAATTATGGGTACCACTGAGCAAAATGCTGGGACTTTCTCATTTTTTAAGCTTGAAAACCATAGGGTCTGAGTTTGCTATCAGAATCAAGCTTTCATCCACTACTCAGAAGTTTTACACAGCTGTAATTCCATTGTCATCAGTGGATTTACTCCTGATTTATAACTGGGTGAGATCCAAATTAGGCCCAGAAGGAATCTTGACACTTCAACCCTAGGAACCTTCTTTTACAGGCTTCAGTAGCAGTTCCTAACATGAAACCTAACATGAATAAAGAAACTAGTTACCTGATTGTGAGATGGGGAATCAGATGTATTGAATTCATATGGACTGCACTAAGCATGCTCAGAAAGAACTGGGGCATCCTCAGAGTCTAGGGGTAGGGCTTTCAGAGGTAAACTGGTCACACTTCCATCCTTTACCACACTTAAAGGGAAACAAATGTTTCTTGCATATGCCTGATAAGAGCGTTGACAGTTATTTGCAGGCTCTTGACAGTCAGCACTCACTTTTGTCACTCTAATTCTATTCATAGCCTGTTTGTGGATACAGGTTAATCTTCTGGGATCTCTCCTTCACCTCTGTGCTGCATCATCAGCATTTGGTGCCTAAATACTATGGATATGCATTACAGATGCAATAGATTACACAGATTAACTTTATGTTTGTCGGTCACATGGTGTCTTTGGTTAGCAGGGTCATACTTTTATAGATTATAGACTGCATACAACCTCCTAATACATACATTGTGGAAGTCCATTTGTTCATGAGTTTAAAAATCCTTCTTGGCAATAAACCTTGTCTTGTTAGACTCGTACTGTCCAAACACCATAATTCCCTTTTCTTCAGTGCTCAGATAAATTTTCTTGGCACATAAATGAAATACTTAACATTTCTGTTGGACTTTGTGTATTCAGAAGTACTGTAGAGCAAAGCTGGGGAAACAGGATTTTTCTGTTTATTGGCAATTTTAAAATCTTTTCAAGTAAAACCAAAAATGAACATTTTAAGTGAATCAAAGAGTCAAAAAAAAAAACATTTTAGGTCAAATTAAGAGTCTCTTTTCCCTTTTGAATAATTTATAGTTCTGAATTTTTTAAATAAAATTAAAGAAAATTTTAAAGTGAAAAGTCATTTCAAACCAAAAATCAAAACATTGCAAAAATGTCTAAATGAAACATTTTGTGAATTCACATCAGTTTCACTGAATCGTTCATATTGAATAAACACAAAATTTGGAAAAATCAAAATGTTTCAGTGTCAACAAATCTTCACTTTTTGCTGAAAAAAACTTTTTGCTGAAAAACATCACCCAGCTCTACTGTACAGATAGACATTTATTAAATTCTCCCCACACTCCTAGCAGGTAAGTGAGTAAACAATATTCCAGTTTTTCTGATGTGAAAACTGATACCAAACGTTAAGTGACATGTCTTAGGTCACAAAGTGCATCAGTAGCAGAACTGAGATTAGAACTCAGGGCCTCCCAACCTCCCCCCCCACCCTTTTTTCATTCAGCTGCTTTTCAAATCAGTGGATGTAACAAAGCCCAAGGAAAGCCAATTTTTTTTTATCATACAGGAAATAGGAGATGCAGATGAGATTGTATTTTGCAGTGCTGTTTTCCTGCCCATATAACTCTTTATTCACAAATAGACCTCATTGAAAGAATCTGATCTAAATAGGAATCAACACAATGAGAACCCAGCCAGGAGAGTACCAACTGCTGCACTTACGTTTAATAATGAACTATATCATCAATAATTGACAGGGCCAGCTCCTCAGCTGCTGTGAATTGATGCATCTCCATTTACTCCAATGGTGTATGATGATATACACCAGCTGACAATGTGGCCATCAAAGACAAACAACTGGATAAGTAGTAGTTTTAGCCTGTCTAATTGCATGGGAGTGGTAGGAAGGAGGACACTCTAATCCCCTTTTGTCTGAGTCAACCTTTATGCAAACTGGCAAAAAGCAGGGTTCCATTTCCAGTCAACTTCATCATACTGCTAGATTTTGCACTCCTTCTGCAGCAGGTGAGTACAGAATATTTGAGGCAGGTAAAATATGCCTAAGAGCCATGAAAAAAAGTTTCATACAGAGTGCAATACAAATGTTTTCTAGCTCTCGAGCTCTGAACACCAACCAGTTTGGAAAGCCTGAACAGACCACGCTTTGACAGGCTTCTGATTTTCTCTTTGTGTGAGCTTTGACTCGCCAGCATAGCATACCCGGAGCTCATATTTAATTCAGAAACTTAGACGTAAACTCAAGAGAGTCATTTTTCTTTATAGAGTCAAACAAGAAATAACCATGCCTCTTCCTCTCTCCCTCCACATTCAAGAGAAAACAAACCTGCCTACAGGTCAGATGCAAATCCAGGACAAGTTGCTGCAGCACATGTGAAAAGAGGGCAAAGCTACAGAGATTAATCCAAGTACAATGCGAGGCTTTTAAGGAACATGGCAAGAATTTTGGTGTTTCAACACATAGCGGTTAGTGCTGCTCTGCCAGCTACAAATTTACCGGCACTAGGTTTATTGCATCAGGCGCTGAAGTGTGTTCTTTAGGGCACTGGTTCAAACTATTACTTTTGTAATCTACACATTACTCCACAAAGTGATCACATCACTTGCCCACAAAGTGTTTAACACCTAATTCAGACTAATCCAACAAAGTAGACAAAAAAATCAGGAATGAGAAAGTGCAGAGAAGACCTGGGCAAAGTTTTTGGGACCAACACAATATTCAGCAAAATATACAGTGTCTGTCAACCTGAAACTAGTCACAAATTTAACACAAATAGTTTTGGCCATTTCCAAACAGCCAGAGGAGGATGATGAGGAGGAGATAATGGTGCAGCTTTCTCCTCATCCTCTGCCCCAATAACCTTTAGCCCAGTAGGAGGGCACTCACCAGAGATATAGAAGACCCAGGTTCAAATCCTCGCTCTGGAACAGACCTTTCGATTTCACCAAAAATTCACAACAGTTTCAGACTCAGTTCAACCCAAATCAAATTGTTTCTCCAGTTTTTCAGAACTGCCAACACAAAAAGCACACACAAAAATTCAACAACAAGTAACCCCACCAAACAATTATTCATCTAGCTCTAGCATAGGGACACTGTGAGGAAAAGATCAGCCTGGGAACAGGGCCTAGGTCAGAAGTGACTAAAGTCTTCTTCACTGGATAATTGTTCGGTGGCTTGTAGGCAACTATCCACCCCAGAAGTGGGACTATTTGGCCATCCGAGCAGAGAGGTAGAGGACTGAATGGGCACAGAAAAACTGTTCTCATCTCCCTGGAGGTACTCTCTCCAGGTCAGGTTTGACATACATTAGCAGTACAGAATGGGGAAACTTGCACTGCTGTGCAGTGATTAAAGCAAGTGAATGGAAATGGGGCTCTATTCCCGACTCCGGTGTTGATTCGCTGTGACACCACAAACAAGTCCCTTAAACTAGCTGGGTGAGAGTGTTGTTCCCTCACCTCTGAGAGGGGGATAACCACCACCACTTCCATTAAGCACTTTGAGATTCTCAGGAAAAGGAGCTATAAGCGCACTGCCTGTTCTTTACCAGTTGCAGGAAGAAATAGTGGGCTTCAGTCTCCAGGGGAGTGAATCCAGCACCTTCCACAAGCATTATATTCAGTCAGTAAAATGGGGGAGGGAGATACAGAGCAGTGGCAGAGGCGAGAGAGACAGAGAATGATTCTCTCTACAAAAGAAAACTAGGAAAGTTACAGAATACAATGCGGATGCACTAAGGACTGAAGACACCGAGCAGGAAAAGAGGAAATTTACAATAAAAGGGAGAAACTATAAGGGGAGAGTTTGTCTTGGCAGTAAAGAACTATAGGGGTAAAGGGCCAAATTGTGGTTGGTCCCTGTAGGCTGTGCTGGGAGAGAGGGAGTAAAGAGTACAGTCCCTCACCCACCCCATCCTCTCAACACAGGTAGGGCATAGTCACCTGAACACAAGCATCACTTTTGGTTAGCACATCTAAATGCTCTACGAGCGATGGGGAGGGGAGGGAGCAAGCAGGGCTGCAGCCCACCCTCATGCACATCCACCAGCTGAGCTCCAGCAGCAGAGGGGATCCTCTCTGAGAGCGATGCTTTGGCTACACTCTCCAGGAGAAGCATTGTGCACAATCACTCCTGGAACTCTCCCTGGAGAAATGAGCTCCGCACTAACTCCAAAGCAGGGCTGTGGCTTAATGCTACCATTTAGCTCAGAAGGAAAGTGAAAAATAAATTATTAACTAAGGGATTTTTTTAAATGGTTTATAAAACTAGCTATATATAGTGTGGGTAAAAGGACTATGAAGGAACGTGTAGGACCCTGATGAAGGAGGTAAGAGTTCAGATAGCAGAAGGTAGGGGAACAACTGAAATATTCCACAATCATTGCAGTCTTCAGCACACAGGTAGAGGAAGCAGCAGGAGACCTGGCGAGACAAATGATAGAGTGGATCTGGGAATAGCAGGAATCAGAATGAAATAAGATACAAGTGAAAACATACTTTGCGGATTTACAAACATTAACATCAGTGGAGTCCGATGACAGGTTATTAAGGAATGGGATGAGGAGGATCACAGCCAGTGGTCATCAGTTACCTTTGAGAAGTTATGGAGAGCAGATGAGGTAACAGACTTGGAGAAGGATACGTTTAATATAAGCCTAGAGACCAGAGGGGAGAACGTATGATATGAGAAATCACAGGCCAATTATCCTAAAATTAATACGAGCTAAATAGTAAGAAGCATTTTGAAGAAAACAAACAGCATGTTCAGCACCCTGGTGCTTATCTTTAGGTGATCCCTTACTTCTCTAGCTTCCATATACCCGCCCCCCCCCCCCACTCTGTTTTGCCTTCTCATTAATTTTAAGATTCTGGTTCTCATTCTAAATCTTTCCATGTTACTGGCCCACCTCATCTGCAATCCCTAATAATTGAAGATGAACATATATTTCACAACAAATTTAGCCAATGATACCATCTGTTTCTGTTAATGAAATATTCAACAGCACATCAGTTTCCAAACAGGATTTCATTATTCAAAAGTTACACATTTTTTGTTTGGCAATTTTTGTGTGTGGTTGTTCACAAACGGTTCTGTGTGAGTATTTTTATTTGCTAGATCAGTTGTGTTAGTCAGGATTGGTCACATAAGTCACATTGTATTGTTTCTATTTCCTGATTGGATGAAAGTGCAAACAATTTGGGTGCAAATATTCACATGTGAAATACATTCTTGTTTCTACAAATACTTGTACCTGCAACTTTGAAATACTCTTTCCATGAATGTTCATGCCAGTAAAAGGTGATTGTACTAATGTACACAGGGAGCAAATGCAAAAGGGATGCAAGCATGGCTAAGCAAATTCACTGAAACATTTGTGCAAATACTCATGGATTTTTTCCCCCCAGTATTTACCCAGCTCTATCATCATCATCATCCCTTATCTTTCTTCCTCTCTGCTCTGAAACCAGTTTTCTTCCAGCATTTTCTTTCCTGAGCGGTTTCTTTCTATGTTGGTTTTCTTTTCCCCCCCTTTGCCCATAAACAGTTTCCACTTTCAATTCATTCCTCTAATTTATTTTTTCTTGACAATCGTTTAGCCAAAAACTTTCTTTGTTCCTTACCCTACTCTTACTTATAGCTTAATCTTTTCCTTAGAATGTTTGTTCAAGATTGAAAACAAATAAGAAAAAAGACCAAACTTTTTTATTGTAACATTTTAAAATAATATTTATAAAAGATGTTGACCAAATCCTCTCTAAAATGTAACCCCAACAATACATAATAGAGAGCAGGGGTTATTAAAAAGCAAAATCATATCAACACAACAACTTTTTAAAATGTAATCTACCACATTTATTAAACAGACGAGTATAATGGATATACAGTAACATACCTAGACTTCCATAAGGAATTCAATATGGTTGTACATGAGCTCCTCCAACTGAAATTAAAATGAGATCTGAGAGAGGGAGAGAATACACGATCTAAAAACAAACCGCATAGTTGTGAAATGGTACTATGTAGATCTGTACAGAGGTATTGAGCAGAGTTCTCTAAGAGTCAGTGGTAGGTCCAAATTTATTTAATCCCTTATCTATAGGAAAAAATGAGGGAGCACATTGAGAAAATCTGCCCATTATGCAAGGTAGGAAGAGTAGCCAGCAACATACTGTCGGAGGCAGACTTAAAATACAGCAAAATAGAGAAAAATTGGAGAAAGGAGCAGAAAAAGTCCCGGGTCAGGACTCGGTTTACTTGACTTGTCTTATTTAGACTAAGCATTTCAGAGGAGAAAATGTGTCTTATGTAGGCTTGTTAGTCTGCAGGTAAATTCACACTATATAAATATTTACTAACAGAAAAAAACAACTAAAATGGAGTTTAGTCCAGATGAGATTTGATCCAGATCAATGCAGAGGTAGTTCACACTAATGAAAGAATCCAGCGTGCATATGTATTAAATGAGGGAGGATGCTGGTCAGAAACACTACCACCTTAAGAGAGGTATGGATAGAATAGCGGGCAATAAATTGAACACAGACATTTATTATAATACTGCTGCACAACACAAAATGTGACCCTAGAATGCATAAACACAGGCATTTGTACCTAGAAGCAGGGGGTTCTTTATTCTGTTATGCAACATTAGTGGGTTGCAGCTGGAGTACAGCCTTCAGTTTGGACACCCTACTATAAAAATGTCAATACACTGAAAACAATCCAGTAAAGGACACCCAGAAATGATAAAATACAACATGAGAAGTTAACAGAACAGAATTTGTACCGCCGGGAAAAAGAAAACTAAGAAAAAAGGAGGCCACATTATGCAGTCCTCAAATCAAGCAAAATCCCCATTGCTCAGTTAAGGAGCGGAGAAGTTGGTTCAGTGTCAGTGCAGAGACCAGAAGTACTAATGGTCTAAACTGAAGAAAGGAAACCTTTAGGATAAGTGCTATGACGAGGCTCTTCATAAACAGTGAAGTCAATTAGACAAGGGAAGAAGCTGCTCAGAGAGGCTGTGGAATAAGCATCACTGGAGATATTTCGTTGTGACGGGCAAACCCCCAAAAGTTCAGTTCAGATAAGCCATTAAGACCGAATGCTTATCCAAATCTCTTCACAGTCAGATTTCATTTCTCCCTCTCTACTTTTCTACCTTCAACCTTTCTTCCTCCCTCCTTTCATTCCTAGCCCCACAGCACCCTTCTGCAGAATTTAAGACATGCTGAGACTCCAAAGACAAATTTCAGATCAAATAGAAAGCCTTTCGGGATTGAGGATAAGAGGTGTATTTATCAGATTATTTTCAACCCTAAAAATAGATTCAGGTACATACAGGCTAATACTCTGTTGGCTATTAGGTTACAGCACCTGCACCTACCTAGCTTGTGTTGTAAACTCACTACATCTTTAAGAGTTCAATCTTCCTAGAATTAACCTGGGGAAGAGATCTTCAACTAACCCGTTAGCAAAATTCACTGAGCCAAAGCAAATTCCTCAAGTAAAGCATCCACTCTCCACCAATTGAGAAGCAGAGATTTTGCCCAGATACCATTTTTTCTCTAGGGTAGCAGAGATTGCTGTGAGCTAAGACACCCTTTTAAAACGTTGCTGTTAAGCTTTACAATCTGACAAAGAAAGTGATTCTTAAGTTGTAAAGCTCATCACATTCTCCTATTAAATAGTGAGAAATGTCCTACATACCCACCTCCTTTGCACTATAGCCCTTTGTGGTATTGGAAGTAATGAAAACAAACACAGCTCATATTTTCATTGGTTCTGAACTTTTCATTTTGTAGTAATTTTTTTTAACAAGATGTAAACACAACGAAATACCATTCATTTAGGGCATAGATTCTAACTCCTAAAGAAAATTGGAGAATCATGACAAACATTGGACAATTTTTTGAAATTGTTTATTAAGGCAATGTTATGTTAAATGTTAACATACTACAATGTATATTACTTATTCAGGATCAGTTTAATATACAAAGAACCTGGCTAAAGATTCTGGCTTGCTGGCTGAGGAGCCCTCGTCCTCTGAGGACACTCAAAAGGGTGGCCAAACTCCTAAATATCTATTGTCTTTTTGGTGCTTTTCTTGTGTACAGAATTGGTATGAAAACTTTTCAGTTACAAGAACATTCCAGATTTTACTATACCACCAAGAACATTCCGTATTTTATTACTATTTCATAGGCAGAAGTGACATTTTCCCCAGTAATGTGTAATAAAGAGTCTAGCTGCTAACAATAAAAAATAAATTAGTCATTCTGTTTAAAACATAGATCTTTTACTGGAGCATTGAGTAAGCAGATCAGGAGATCTCTAGACATCTGGCATTTTGTAATATGATGAATTTCTTTAACACTTTCCTCCTAAAACCGTCCAGTTCTTGGACGCTACCATCACACGTGCAAGTATGTTCCCCTCTCCTCTCAACCCCACTAATAGAGCACCCCCCTAGTAGCAAATATATGATGGATCTTAACTGGAGTCAAATGCAATCTGTACAATAAATTAACAAAAAAAAAACTAGGAGCTATGCAAATTGAAGATGAACTTCCCCCTTCCCATAACCAGATCCACTCATTCAGATCTTTTTTCCTCCCCAAATCTCTCCCCCGTCATTTCACCTGGATTATTTTCTTGTCAACATCTTTTCCGAACAAAATTTTTATTTATATATAATCTTAGAAATTAAGCCTTTTGTTCCAGCTGGCTCTTGGGTAAGGACAATACCATAGGCTTACAGAACTCATATAAAGTTAGTTATTAGATGGGTTTTTAATGTATTGTTCCTGTTTACTGTTCTCTGTAGAGATGCCTGGTTTGGAATCAGCTGTGTGATTAGCTAGTTGAATGAAAGATTATATCCAGCTAGGTCATATATTTGCCTTTGTGCAGTTCACTCAAATTGCCAGACAGATTTTCCATTGTATCTACCTCTATGTGTGTGGTCAGGTCATCTAGTAGTCTCTGGACAGAGAGGGAGTAAGAGGCAGGAATGAATATGGTCTTTAACTTCAGCATTAATCTCCCTTCTTTTCGAATATCCAACCATTTTTCTAAAACCAGAAAAGTACTGACAAATCCAGAATAGTTTACATAATATTGAAAGAGTGTAAAATAACCATCTTCCACCACAATGACTTTTTATTTTCAAAATTAAAACAGATGCCATTTAAAAAAAAATTTAAAGAACAAAACCACAAATAAATCTTCAGGTCTGATCACCCTCCCGGTTACACTGGTTTAACAGTGCAGTCAATGGAATTATACTGGTGCAAAACCTGTAACAGAGTGAAGAATCAGGCCCTTTATTTCAAAGAGAAAAAAAGAGGGTGGGGAGGACTTTCCAAGTTATATGTTATATAAAGGGAACGTCTGCTTTGCTAATGAAAGGTGTGAGCTGTAGAACGAATGCCCTTCAGATAAAATGTATGATGAGTCTTCCTGGAATGCCCCACCCTGGTGTTATACTGTCAGAAAACTGAATGGCAAGTGAGAGCATGCATGATATAGTCTTTTTCATTCATGTGAAACACCATCAAGGTAACTTTATGAGCCAAGTAGTACTCTGGTAGCCCCACTGAAGCAGAAAATATAGCTACTCATGCACAAGAAAAAAGAAAAACTTCATTGTGAAATAGCTCAGGTTGCCACACACCTGACATAACTGACAACCAAAAAAGCAAGGAAAAGAAAGTTAAGCTAACAGTCCATATCCTCTACTACTTCACTCACAGGCGTGCACCTTACTTCAGATACTGACCACCACTCACCACAAGCTTGACTCTTCCCCCCCAGGAATGCTAGCCCACACGCCTCATATTTTGCAATACGTGTCACTTTACAGAGAGCGCTGTCTGTCAGACCAGAGTAAAATAAAAGGTAGTAAAGTATTCACAGGAAAATAGCATGCCTCACTTTCGTGGCATCTGCATGTATAAGAAACTTTTTCATAATTTTGAGGCTCTGAGGACCATGCTAAATGAATTGTGTGTGAACACGGTGTGAAATTTCACTCCCCACCCCACTCTAAAAAAAAACATTTTGCCAATTTTGACCAGCCCTAATTAAAATGTACATATTCTGAGTTTCTCGTATTTAGGGGCTTAAGTGGAGGGTGTCTATTATATTTTATTAATATTTTAAAGACAACATATTTTTATCTGTACTTGAACATTCTTACTGAAATCATGTTTGTGAATCTAATACCATCTATATTTACAGCACATTTCTCTCATACACCAATATTCAGATGTAAGCTAATGAGAGTGTACACACACACACAGTTGCTTGGATTTACCTAAATCGGTTTAAAATAATACTGTTAAATTGGTGTGACTTCTGAGTTTAAAGGCGGCCTTGCGTTAATGCATTCAGTTATCTCAAAGATGACATACTGTGATGTCTCCCCCCAAAAGTTTAACTTCTCATCCACAAGTGTGTCTGCGGTGACCACATCTATTTAGTACCAGTAGCACCTGTCATGGACTTAATCTCATCAAGTACTTTTATAGAGTTAAAATTTAACCAAGCTTCTGCTATCAACAGCAGCAAAGATCCATAAGATTCTGTATTTCTCTCTTACAGTCAGATAAACAAACTGCTTAGTCAATAAAAAGAAAAGTCCAGTTTATAGTTCTTAGCAGAACTGTTAAGTAGTTGTGGATTTAACAGCTTGCAGGATCAGTTACTACAGTACTTAAAAGAGAGACCACAAAAAGCCTCATTTTCCTAATCCACCATCACTTTTACCACTTGCATTTAAAAGTAATACCACTTCCGTGCAGTATTTAGAAACTTACCAAGTGTCAATCCATTCACCTTTCTGTACTTTTCATTGTCTGTTTCCTTCTGAAAAAAAAAATCAATACAAATTAGTCACCAAAAAAAGCAATACGGCTTCATGTTATTTCCTGAAAGGTCAGTAATGAGACTTTAGACAGTCCAGCATTTTTATTTTGTATTCTATCACTTTATTTCTCCTCTTTTATTCTCTGGCAGGTGCCGGGGGCTCTAGACAGTGCTCAGGCACAACTAGGACCACTTTATGGTTAGCTCTGGAGTTCACCAGGCCTGAGGATGGTCCCCAGGGTCTTATCCACAGAAGTAAATTCTGTCCTCCCTGCTTGTGAGTGCCTCTCTTTACACATGCAGTGTCATTTACAGGCACAAATCACGTGAACACGAAGCGAATGATTCACATATACAAGTTTCCCTATTTGCACACACTAAGACCTGCTTGTTTCAGGCCAATGGAGGACTCTGCATGTGCTCAGAAGCACTTAAATACTGTTCATGCCATTATTTATTGTTATTCCCCTATGAGAATCTGGTACCTAAATTGTTCTGTGTACAGTGCCTAGCACAATGGGATCCTGGTCCCTCACTGGGGCTCCTAAATACTACAGTAATACAAATAATATTAGTAACCATAGCGCTTTCCCTTTGCTTCTATTCTTTCAGCACTTTGCGTTTTTCATTCTTACAAATGAGGAAACCCACCCTATTCTGCTGTGATCCTGTATGGTGACATCAAACTATAGGGTTGTACATGGTGACCTCGCTTATGATACTGCATCAAGTCACCATCGTTCCCTATATGTCACCTCATGCATGACGACACCAATGCATTTCTTGAGCATAGTGACAAAATGAACAGAGAACAAAGAATGACATTTCCTTTATTTTATTTACCGTTCTTTTAACCAGGTAATCTCCAGCTCAGACTACTAGCATCCACCCCTCTCCCCCACACACACCTCCCCCCCAAAAAATCACCATTCTCCTGCCTTATTCCTAGCAGCATATATCTCAGTTCCCAGCCATCTTTACCTTTGGAGTTAGTCATCCTTTATTCTTCCTTTAGTAAAGCTCACCACACATCCACAAAAGTCCTAATTAACAGTTAATCTGTGGAACTCATTGACAGAGGATGTTGTGATAGTCAAAAGTATAACTAGGTTAAAAAAAATAAACTAGTAAAATGCAAGGAGGATACATCCAGCAATGGCTATTAGCCAAGATGGCCAGGGTAACCCTAAACCTCTGACTGCCAGACGGGGAAGAGCAGGGTGGATCTCTCCAACGGCCCTGTTCCGTACACTCCTGCTGAAGCTCTGGTATGGGCCACCATTGGAGACAGGATACTTGGCCAGATGAACCATTGGTCTGACCCAGCATTGCAGTTCTTATGTTCCAGTACACAAAAGTACACAGCAGACATGGCTGTACAGTAGCTGGCTTTTTGTTTACTGCCCCCACGATTTAAAGAAAGCTGGTGCATTTTAGGATTCAGCTCTCTGAATAAGCTTACCCCACCAAGAAATCATTCTGACACCTGTATGATCAGGTCTCCCAGATCTAGAATAGAGACCACAGTCCTCAAGGTTATGGCATTCTACATGTTATGACCACAGTCTTTAATGGCACTGAAGATCCTCTAGCCACAAACAGCATTACATCTTAATCTCTCCAGCCCCTCACAGCAGGGAACCCCCTACATCAGCAGACTAGCATCAGGTGGGGGAGCCTTTAAAAGCTGCTTCCCAGTTGAGTGCCAGCTATTGCCAAGCTCCTTCCCTCACTTCCACAAAATTTAACAGGGACAAGAGCCAGAGACTCTATGGAGTCCACTAAGGCCTTTGGCCCAGATCCTCAACAGGTGTTTAGGCACCTAACGCCCATTGA
Source organism: Lepidochelys olivacea (assembly GCF_965140295.1). Classification (NCBI taxonomy): domain Eukaryota; kingdom Metazoa; phylum Chordata; order Testudines; family Cheloniidae; genus Lepidochelys; species Lepidochelys olivacea. Next base: position 162,535,977 of record NC_140411.1, on the reverse strand, counting down.
AACCAACCTACTTTATGAAAAGTGCTCAGATGGGCAACAGTACAAATCCCTAGGAAACACAATGTATAAGCACAACATGTCTCCCTGGTGTAAGGAGTTCCACACTGCTAGCGCAAGTGATGTCTCTGAAATAAAAGCTACAGATATAAATAAATCAGCAATTCTGGGGAGAAATTTTAAAGGCACAAAGGGCAGCTAGGCACCCAGCTCCCATTGGCTTTCAACTCTATTCCTTACCGAAATGTAGCATATTTCAAGTATATACCAACAGGCTTGCAATGTACTAGCATGTTAATTCTTTGCTCTTATGGAAAAAGTTTGATTCAGGATTCATAACAGAATGTACTCAAAAGCAACAAATCCAAGGATGCAAGACAGACACACAAGCTGCTTATGAAAATCATTTTATTGTGAAAAGTGTTAAAGGCATCTTTAAATTGCTCCTTCCTGGCAGGGTGCACTAGTAATTTGCTTCCATCCACCACATTTCAGGTCAGGTTACTGTAATTTTTGCAATCACTTTAAAAACATCTTTTTTTATTTAAATGGTGTCTCAGACTTTGTTTTGAATTCTGTGTGCACCCTATAAGTGGCTGTCCGGATCCTTTTCCAACTTGGCTTCTGCAGCAAAGTGTGGAACATACAGTATTTAACTTCATGAGACTGCAATTATTAAAGGACCACTGCCACACGCTGGCAAACTCTGAAATATATGTTCTCCTGAAGCCTTACTAACCTCTATTTCTTTGCCCCTCTTTACTGCTTACCAAAGTATTTGTGTGGAAACAGAAAGTCGCTGTTTTCAAAGCTGGATTTCTCTTTCTGCCTGATTCATTCAGCGATGTTGTACTAGCCTGTTTGTGACATCAGCATTCATCATCCCAAAAGCAGCTGTAGTGTCACTAAAACGAGAGTGACTAAGTCAGGCAAAAAGAAGGCTGGTTATGTAAAACCAAACCTAAATGGTTATACCATCAATATCTTCATAATAAGTCAGCAATGAGTGGAAAAATAATACAGAACAACTGTGAATTTAATGGGATTTGGATGTTATAAAGATCCACTGGTGTGCAGCTGTGGTTCTTCAATGACTCATTAGCTTCTGAAAAAGTTCCCTTGCCATTTCATGAGGACAGTAACAGTTCAGGGATAGTTAGCTACAGAAACCTCCTCAAGGAGCTTCACTTTGTCTCAGTGGTACCCTGTCTGATTAGGTGATTAAACGGGTCTTGAAGAAATAGCTGCAGTCTCACCTTTGTTAGTATGAGAAATGTCATCTGACTAACTCCAGCTTGGATTTACAGCACTCGGACATTGGAGCAGAGCACCCTCTGTGTTCTCTGTCATCAGTGACACTCTGGCATAAAATTTCTTATCTAAAGAGAAAGGTCTCATCTCAGTCATTCTGCTCTCCTACTAGAGTCTGAATGACCAGTGATATCAAGGTTCAAGCCATAGATGTGAAAGGTGAATTTTGGTATCAGTTTTAACAGCTTTTGGGCAGATTTTTACACTCATGGTTTATATAATTTGTTTTACTTGATTACAGGACCTCAGGGGTCCTACTTCAATGGCATTACTTTGCTTTTCTATCTTTCCCTGCTACCTACTAGCTCCCCCCAGTTCCCCCCCCCACACACACACACCCCACCTTTTTTTTTTTTTAAGTGTAAATACTCATTTACTCATTTTACTCTAATACTCATTAGCCTTTGTCTTGATTACACACTTCCCCAGAGCTATCTTTTGGGTTTCCTACATGCTGCAGTAAGGGCCTGATCCAAAGCCAATTGATGTCAATGGGGAGGCTAGTGACCTGGATCAGGTTTTAAGTATGCTTGTTTGGCACCTACTTTTGAACAGTATTAAATTCATTTTTAGTTTTTTTGAGGTAACCAAGAATAATTTCATTCTCAGATCTGTTTGAAGTAGCCATCATTCTTTATCATGTTTGGGTCCTGTTTAGGTCAGAAGTCAAAAAACTTCATCAACTCCAGGCTGTATCTATCATGAAACACCAACCCTATAAATGGGGGTGAGGGGTTAAATACTGATGAAAAAGCAGTGTGGAAGATTGCTTCCCCAAATCCTCTAAAATCTGCCACTGAACTAAAAGTTTTAGTTAGTGGTATAATTAGCATCTCTTCTACTACCACCATGTATTTAAGAATGTTAATAACAGATGACAAATGGTGCAAGAGTGTCAGAATTTTTAAATGAATTAATTTCAGCTGTTCATGATCACTTTGTCTTCACTGTCTGCAAATATAGTAAAATAGTTTACTAACAGGAATGTTCACCAACACAGCTAATTACAATCAGGAAATGAACAATACGTGGAAAATAATTTTTTATAAATTTATAGTCAGGAGTGCTGGCACCAGAAACCTGGTTGTGAGAGTTGTGCTCATCCAATCAGGTAAAAGAATCAGATCATGGGTCCTGGATACCTAAGCAAAACAGTTCAACTCTTTGAAATTCAAACATCCACAATGAAGTGCTTCCAAATAAGCTACAGCCCAAAACTTTATATGGTGCATAATTCTGAACAAATGAATTAGAGAAAACAGCGATCTGTTTGAGGACGACTTACAAATAATTCATTTGGTTCCACCTCATCTCAGTTACGTTCTCTGCAGTAGGGTTGGAACAAAACCATAATTGTGCCCAAGAGGGCTCATAAAACCTACAAATGCTGCTGCTGTTGTAGAAGTACCTGAACACATTAGGTTTTTTCCAGCATATTCCTCCCCCTCTGCATCCATTTCCCTAGTTTTCTGTTTAGTGCAATATGGCCTTTTCTGACTAACCCTCTTAAGGCTTGCTTGTTCTTGTTCCTGGTTCATATGCAAACCCATGAAATAACATCCGCAAAGTCAGAGTCCTCCTGTTCACAAAAGATGTCACTTTCAAAGCAAAAGGAAATTGCTGCCCGCCTCTGGTTGTTCTTGGAGACTGAAGAATGCTTTATTTATAAACCCTGCAGATATATCTCAACATTTATCATCCCTGAATATTATCTGAAACCATAGGATTTGAGTGCCTTTAGGCACTTATTTTCTCATGGGTAACATTTACCTAAATAAGAAATGCAACATATTTAGAAAGTTGCAAATCTAGACTCACTGGACTGATTCTTTGCCACCTGGCACTTTGTGGAGACATTACACCTGTGCAAAGTGGGTCCAAAGTGCTACCATATCAGAATGATTGGATTCTACATGCACTGTGCGGAGGCGAGAAGGAAGGATGGTGAGAGCGTTAGGAAAAAAGCTTAGGACTTGGGAGGCAAGGGTGCAATTTCCTACTCAATGGCCAGCTTCCTGTGTGACTTTGGGCAAGCCACAGTCTTGGTGCCTCAAATCCCTGTCTGTATAAGGGGAATAACAGCACTACCTTACCCCAGAGGGTGTTGTGAGGATAACTACACTTATGATTGTGAGGTGCTCAGATACTGTACTCCTTTCCCAATCATCCACAGAGATTCTAAACAGGATACTAAGTCATCCTTGCAAGCATCCCAAAACCTGCGCAGCAGTCTGCCTCTTTCTAGACCATTCATGAGCTTCAGAGTACAGCAAACTCTTAGGGATCCTGTAATCTGGCATTTGCTTGACATGTCCAAGCCACCTGAGTCTCTTATTAATCAACATTTCCATGAAACACATATTAGCACAATTTAAACATTTCCACATTTGTCACCCTGTCTTGCCATCTTATTTGAAGAATTTTACACAAGCATCGTCTATGAAAGCAGTTTAGTCTTTTGATATGTTTGATGCAAGTGGTTCATGTTTCTAAACCATATAGAAAAGAGTGGATAAAAATCACATCTCATAAATACGGATTTTCACTTTAGTTGACAATTTATTATTGTTCCAGGCTCTGTCTTGCAAAAGAGCCAAGTTCCTGGCTGCTTTACTGACTGTACTTGCTAGTTCAGCATCAAGATCTACATTGCTGATAACAGAGCCAAGGTAGAAAAATTGGTCAACAACATCCAGTTGAATACTCTAAGGTGATATCTAGAATTGATTCCGAAGAGCCTTGGTGCATGGTAACAGTCTTCAAGCTTATTGCTAGCCCAAAGATTTTGCATGAATCAGAACTGGCTAATATGTTGTAGGGCATCAAGACAGTGAGCCATAAGGGCCACATCATCCGCAAACAGATCCCTTATGATGATCTCCTTCACCTTTGTCTTAGCTCTGAACCTTGCAATGTGAAGCAAACCACCATGATGTCTAGTGCTAAGATAGACACCATCTTGAACATCACAGAACACATATTGAAGCAGGAATGAGAAATTTTAAACAATGTAGGAGCCAGTACACAACCCTGCTTCACTCTATTGTTGATGTTAAAGGAATCAGACTCTTGGTTCTCATACGTTGCGGTTGCGTTCATGCTGTCGTGTAAAGATTTCATTGGGTTTAGCAATATGGGTGAACAACCTAGCTTCTTCACAACAATGTAAAGCCCTGTCCAACTGTGTCAAAGCTTTTGTGAAATCTATAAAAGCCATACACAATGAAATGTTTCCCTCTGCACTTTTACTGCAATTTTCTTAAAGAAAGGACCATATCTATGGTGGACCTTCCCAAGCAGAAGCCACACTGGCTCTCAGGATAGCTTCTCCCAGCTAGAGTTTGAAGTCTAGGTAAAAGAATACAGTTTAAGATTTCCCCCCCCCCAACGTTAAGAAATCTCTCTCTGTGGTTATTACAATCACTTCTGTCTTTGTTTTTATAGAGCTAGATGAAACAAGCATCCTTAAAATCTTGCGGAACAGTTTCTTTGTTCCAACAGAATAGCAATACCTCGTGCAATCTTTGCAGCAAGTCTTTGTATATTTTGTAGAGTTCAGCCGGTAAACAGTCAGATCCTGAATCTTTGTTGTTGGGAAACTTTCTGATGAGTTGTTCAAGTTCCTCTAGTGTAGGTTCACTGGAGTGATAACTTCAAACCCAGGCAATTTGCCTAACATACTTGGTCTACTACAGATTCCCTTGAGTATATCATTCCATAGTGTTCAATCCACCTCTCCAGTTGCTTTCCTTTATCAGTTATGATATTATCCTAGAGCTTTCAGCAGAGCTGTCTTGTTCTTTAATCAGCCCAATGGTCTTTCTAATGCCCTCATACAACCTTCTACTGTCACCTGCACTATCCACCCGCTGGATGCGGTCAGATACCCAGCCAAAAATTCTTCACCACACCTCCTGGAAGCTATTTGAACAATCTTACAAGCTTCTCTTAGGTTATTGATGGAATCAGTAGTAGGTGATCAGGGCAGATCTTTTCCTCTCAATGAGTGGCAGCAGTATGTCCAAATGGTCTATGAACTGTCAACATTTTTTCCTAGTACTCTTTCCAAAAAAAACCTCTTGATTGACATATTGTAGATACTTGTCTTCAAGACTTCCCGTGCATCTGAAGCAGTTTAATTCATTCCAGCTGTCTTTGCTACTTCATTAAAAAGCCGTTTCTTGACAGGATCATTGATTTGGCACAAGACAATATGAGGTTGTACAGCAGGTTTATTACGTTGGATCTTCTTTGCTGCAAAATGAAATTTCAAGCTGACAAGAGCGTCATCTGTGTCACAGTCTGCCGTTTGGAAGGATCATGTATTCAAGAGATCTTTCAAGTATGTATGTCTTGTCTGTGCCAAGTCCAGCTAATGCCAGTGCTTGGACCTCAGATGTCTCCACAATGTTTTTCGGATGTTACCAGTAAAGAATGCATTGGTCACCAATAAGCCTTGCCTGGCACAGAGCTCAAGAACTCTCTGACCCTTCCCAGGTCAGATCTCAGCATTGGACCCCATTCTTGCATTGAAGTCTCCAAGTACTAGGATGGGTTCCTTCTGTGGAATCCAGACAATCAGTTCTTCCAGCTGTTGGTAAAAGCTATCCTTCTCCTCGTCACTAGCCTGCAGAGTTGGAGCATAGACACTGACGAGGTTGATGAATCCCTTCGGTAGACTAACTCAAAGTGTCATGATACGCATGAACACTGCAATTGGAGCTTCACACGATGACATACAATCATTTCTGATAGCAAAACCTATAATTGTACTCTCCCCTTACGCCTTCAGGTTTCTCATGCCAGTAAATAGCGTAGTCTGTCCCCCTTACAAAGCCTGTTTCTGAGAGGCAAGTTTCCGAAAGAGCATGCAATCTGAAGCATGCAAGCTCGTTATTCAACACAGCCATTTTCCTCAAATCCAAATTCAGATCAAAGTCATATCCAAGGGTCCAAATATTCTGCAAGCAATTCTGTTTATTAAAAACAGTTGAGCCAGGATGTAAAACAATGAGGCAGGGCTTGTTTGACCTACCTTTTCTAGGGCCACCCTCACATTAGGTAATCAGGCCATCCTGAAACAGGGCTGCTTGGAAATCTCAGTACCTGCTCCAGGGCCCTTATGCCTCTCACAGATCCCTACGACCATCTTGCCAAGACCTGCAGCACACACACAGCTAGACAAAGTTATGGAGGAGCGGAGGCTGCCTTAGAGCTGTCGTCGTCCCCCTTCAGACCACTGAGCCAGAATCCAAAGGCCAGAGTGAGTCTGAATGTTCAATGGCACAGAGGTCGTAGCTTCTGCCAGAGAGCAACTTAGATATGTAGGTGTGACATCATTAGGCCTCTTAAATAAGCTTTTAGAGCTTCTCAGCAAAATTAATGGGTGTGCATATGCACGCACACACTTCATTTATTTCAGAGTGCCATTTAATCTTCTATGCCAATTTATTGATAAAGTATTTATCATGTAGCATCTGGTCGATAAAGATCCAATTTCCTCTATTAGCACAGGCTGAATTCATAATACAATTGCAGTCCAGGTGCTAATGAATGATGCTCGTAAGCATCCATTGCTCAAGCCAGTGAAATATTCATTCAACGAAGGTACTGCATACTTGCTGATCCCTTTAATTTCATTAAGAGCTACAGGGGCTCAGCACCTCTGTAAATCAGCCTAAAAGTGTATTGGTTCTATAACCAGTTCATTCTCTTAAGCATTTTCTTCACGATGAAGAAAACAGTAATATACTTGAGAAGCGTTGGGTTTTTGATTATTTGGATGATGCTAGTGGAAGAGAATTCTTCAGATGCATTAATGCTCCAATTATGTAACATTTAAGTATCTGCTGAAATCTTTAGACTTTGTCACAAATCAAACGATCTGATTCGAGCTTATCCTAGAGAATTTCAGATTTCTTGTTTCCTAACATCCATAAATTTGTGAACCCTGTTGATTCCAGAATAGTTTTTCCAAAGCAGAATCTAATAAAGCATGTTAATGTAATGACCCTCAACCCAGGTCATCAGCAGGATATGAACTTCAGAGCTTTAGCACAGAAGCACAGACCTTTACTAGCTTAGATAAAGGAGTTACTCCCTTAACAGCCAGCTAATAGGCAGTTATCTCCCTGTAGTGGCAGGTCCACATAGAGGATATGACATACGCTTTCGAAGCATATTACATGATTGTTATTATTTGAATATTAAATTCTAGGTTAGTTTATCCTGATACTATAGTTAATGATAAATACTCCATCGTTTGATAGGACACCTCAATTTGAGATGACCCACTATCCTTGGCTGTTGTAGTTTTGACTCGTTATCTGAAAAAAGTTTCAGCTTGCTAACTGAAAATTCATAAACTTTAAAGCAACTGATGTTCTTACAGTTTGACTCATTTCATTCATCATATTGAGACTAAAAAGGAAAAGCCAAATCTGAAGACCATAGCTGCATTGTTCCTTACTGTATGTACGACTGTGTAAGAAATTATTCCCCAAATAGCGCTATTACATTGAATTGCTTGACAAATGTATAGTAATAGCAAGACACTAAAATAAAGCATAATTGGACAAATTTAGCATTTGCTTTCCAGCTCCATTCTGTGTGCTTCATTCCTTATACTTAATGTTGCAGTCACACTATTTTTACATAGCATTGCCCTCTTTAAATAAAAGTAAGTGAAGGGCCAATGGAGCTTTTAAGTTTTATTATCTGGAACAGTTTGGATCGATGCTCTCAACCTAGAACTCAGCTGCCCTAATTTGTGGATGAAAATTTAATTCCAAAACTTCAGAGTCCCATTCCTTCTCTCTAACTTCAGAGATCAATCAATTTTTTTTTAAACAAGAGAAGCAAGTTCTACTCAGCTTGCACAAAAGAATTAAATGCTCAGACATTTCAAATGATTATTGTTTTACTTAAAACTTGGCTTACTCCTTAGCTCTCAATAAGATCTAGAAAACAAGCAGATTGAACAAAATCACAGCCATTACTGAGTCTGCCAGAGCAAAATTTCTCACTGGAATATGGGTGGGGAAGAGGTTTTTTAGGCTCATTCACCTGCCAAAGCCAACATTTTCTTCACACAATGCCTGTTTAGCCTGCGGAAGCCACACTACAAGATTCACTTGAGGCCAAGAGCTTAGCAAGATTCAATAAAAGGGTTACCTAGTTAGTTAGATGGATAAGATCATCCCCAGTTACAATACTAAAATTTTGAAAAGCTTTAGAGGGGACACAAACTGTAAAGCTTCAACTCATAAGCCAGCCTCTAATTCTTAGGGGTGAGGAGAAAAACTTCCCCTGGGGGCAGGCTATCCCATAGCTGCCTGAAGCAGGATTCCTCTTTCTGAATCATCTGGTACTGGCCAGTCACCCTGGTCTGACTCAGTGTGGCAATTCCTATTGTGTGCAGATGTAACAACGAACACAGCTGAACTATCCGTCTTCAGTCCTTCAACAAACAAGTTGCCTCTGGGCCAAGACGAAGGTTGTGGGGGGGAGGAAAAGAAGATAATTAGTTTCAGAAAAAGCTCTGAGCAATGGAAAAGGGGGCATTGCAGCGGAACTTTGCCTCACCTGTTGTGTGTTACCTGTGCCCACTAAAATAGTGGGAAAAATTTTCCTAGCTGAAAGAAATGAAAACATAAACAAGCTTCAGCTGAAATAATCTTCCTTGCCTGTCTTGGCTGGCTGCATCATATCCCTCTGTAAATCCCTCCACTAGCTTCATCGTCTCTTCCACAGTGAGTTTAAGTGGCTCAGCCTTTCGTTCTGGGCTCTGTTCAGCATCACCCTTGCCTAGGCCTCTGCCTTCATTTAATTCCTTTCTATTATGAGGTTTCTTGGTCCATCCTTGGAAGTGTCAAACTGGCCAGCGTCAGAGCAGAATGCTGGAATAAAGGGACCCCTGGTCTGACTTGGCAGTTCCTATGGTAGTCAGGCAATGAATCCTGCTCAGCTCTTCCACGGTGCAGGTCTCATTTCCATCTTCCCACCATGCTGTCTCCTACACCTTTCTACATTCACATCCTTCTTTAATACCCACTTCTTCTACAAAGCTAACACTAATACCTATTATTAAAAAAAAAAAAAACCCAAAACACAAGGCCTTACATTAGCACCATTCTCGGAGTTTCCCAGTGCATGTGTGTGTGTGTGATCTTTGCCTATGCATTCAGAATTGCAAGTTCCTTGGAGCAGGGACCATTTTTCCCCTTATTTGTACAACACCAAACACAGTGTCATCACTTAATGAAATAAAAGCAAGAAAAAAATGTATTTGCTTAAACAGTCTCATCCTCTCATTTTGCATGATGGGTTTTTCACCCTGTCCATCTGTCATAAATATAAAGGGAAGGGTAACCACCTTTCTGTATACAGTGCTATAAAATCCCTCCTGGCCAGAGGCAAAACCCTTTCACCTGTAAAGGGTTAAGAAGCTAAGATAACCTCTCTGGCACCTGACCCAAAATGACCAATGAGGGGACAAGATACTTTCAAACCTGGAGGGGTGGGAACAAAGGATTCTGTCTGTCTGTGTGATGCTTTTTCCGGGAGCAGGTCAGGAATGCAGCCTTACAACGCCTGTTAAGTTAGTTAGTAATCTAGCTAAAATTCGTTAGATTTCCTTTAGTTTAATGGCTGGTAAAATAGCTGTGCTGGATATGAATGTATATTCCTGCTTTTGTGTCTTTTTGTAACTTAAGGTTTTGCCTAGAGGGATTCTCTATGTTTTGAATTGGATTACCCTGTAAGGTATTTACCATCCTGATTTTACAGAGGTGATTCTCTTACCTTTTCTTTAATTAAAATTCTTCTTTTAAGAACCTGATTGATTTTTCATTGTTCTTAAGTTCCAAGGGTTTGGGTCTGTGTTCACCTGTACAAATTGGTGAGGATTTTTATCAAGCCTTCCCCAGGAAAGGGGGTGTAGGGCTTGGGGGGATATTTTGGGGGAAGACATCTGCAAGTGGGATCTTTCCCTGTTCTTTGTTTAAAACACTTGGTGGTGGCAGCATAGGGTTCAAGGACAAGGCAAAATTTGTACCTTGGGGAAGGTTTTAACTTAAGCTGGTAAATATAAGCTTAGTGGGTCTTTCATGAAGGTCCCCACATCTGTACCCTAGAGTACAGAGTGAGGAAGGAACCTTGACACCATCTAACAGCTCTAAGAAGAGATATCCCCATAGCTGGTCTCAGCTCAGATTACTTTGCCATAGACTGTCAGACTCTCTCTTCTAATTTCATCAAAAAAGTCTATCTTGTCCCTGGCCTATACTTCTTAATTTCTCTCATTTACTTCTATAAAGCATTTTGCAATGCCATTTGTGTGAAAGTCATGAAAGTATACAAAGTAAAGTTGTATTGCATATAGTTTCCCCCTCCCCCAAGCATTAAAATTTCATTGAGAACAACAGGAGCCCTGTGCATGCAGGAAGGGTAGATACTGGAGCTGAAATCCAGATCCAAATGCAGAATTTTCCCCAAGACTCCCCAGATCCTCTGGGAGGTGACGGGGGGAAGAGACATTTACATGTGACTGTTTCCTTCTGGGCTTTATTTCATTAGTAACTTTTAATTTCTGTGTGCTATAAAGTAGCAAAAGATCCCTAGATGAATTCAGTCAAGCTGCCTCTCCTTCCATCTCAAAATGTTGTTATACAATATCCTGATGGTCCTTCTGTTTTTACTAGAGCGTACATGATTCACAATTCATCTAGGAATAGATCACTTGGCTTTACTTCTCAGTCTGAATTCCATAGCAGACCTCCAACGCAAATAGAGATACTCGCAAAGATCTGTATTCATGAAACCGTAAGTATGCATAAACCAAAATACGGAGAGAGACATAAGTGTATTAACCCACCAGCAGTATTTGCACATTATATGTTTAATAAGGCTGTTCCTTATATCTGGAAGTTTTCAATAGAAAAGATTACTGCACACTGCTACAAGTCTAACCTTTGCAAATCAAATAAAAAATATGGTGGAATTTAGAGAGGTTTGGCAGACTGGAAAAAAAACATCTAAAGTTTTGACTTGTTCCCTGGTATGAGAACTTGGCATTTTGAAGAGACAAAAAAAAAAAATCAAGAAAATCCTGGAATAGAACTGAGGGTTTAAAGAAAGCACAGCTGAAAGTTTTAAGATTTAAATGCTGTGAATAGGAAATTAGTCTCCAAAAGGAGCTATACGCTTTTTTTTTTTAAAGTCATGTAAACTTATTTTCTGATTATAAAGTCCTGAACTGAAAAGCCATGGATCCTGGTTGGAGAATCATCAATGAATGCCTTTTAACGTTCTCCCTCATTACTAACTGTAGCAACACTGCAAGAGTTTACGAAGTAGTTGAACTCACACAGCTATGTGCCAACAGTTCTTCAACATGCTTAGCTGCAGCCCACAGGCTAAATGGAAACCAGACTGGAAGCTCTCCAACCCCACAGGGCTTGCCTTCCAGAGGGTCTGCAATTAATTAAGACCAAAGGGGAGCTCTGAATAACCCTCTTGTGGAGCAAAATACACACAGTCAAAACCCAGCTGACAAACACAACAAAACTGACTTCATGGTTTCTTATGAGAAAACCATTAAATGGTTTGAGAAATGAAGAAACACTTTGTTCAAGTCACTAGTGTGAATGCAATATATTCAGATTACAAAGCAGTACCACCCGGTTATAAATATCATATTGCTTTATCCCTGGGTAACCAGGTGTATAAAAGCCAGTAATAACACATTAGGTTTTAAGTTAGCATACAGTACCTACTATTATATTTTCACAGAGTTCACTTATTCTTTTTTGTAAGGGTTCAGATATTAGAAAATCTTTCCAATTCAGCAGGCACCAAGGAAAGTCTCATCACCTGATACACTGCTATGGTGCACTGAGTTCTTTACTCATATTATTCTGTTACGTAAATGGGTATTTTTAAATGAATGTAAAAGTTTAACAAAGGAACGTGTCCCCTTTGCACTAATGAAATGCTCTCTCTCTTCCAGAGTCAGAAGAGCATGCTGAAGGGGGAAATAAATCAAATCACAGGTTGGTTAAACATTCCAGCATCAAGACAGAAAATGTGCCACATTTGGGGTTTAAGAAGAGTGAAATTTAAAAATCTTCCCTCAAGCTAGAAAAATCTAGCTAGTAGAATCTCAGTCCTAACTCGGAGTGAAATTCTATGGCCTGCGTTACAAAGGAAATCAGACTACATGGTCCTAATGGTCTCTTCTGGCCTTCAAGTCTTGAACGTATAATATACTTACTGTGACATGGCATTTTAGATTGCTTCTCAGTCAGAGCCTGCAAGAGGGTCAGATGAATGTAAGCCTGTCTATTATGCACAGTCCATGCCTGTTGATAAAGGACTCTGAAAAGGCTGATTTGAGAGTTACTATGGTGCTCATGAAAGTGATACTGTTAATGCTGGCTGGAGCAGACAGGATGCAAGCAGCACACAAAGGCCTGGCCCAAAGTCCATGACAGTCAGTGAAAAGCCTTAGGAATCTCAGTGGGTTTGGGTCTCCTACTGTGTAACCTCTCTCTTACAGCCTGATCCAAAGCCCACTGAAGTCAGCAAGAGTTGTTTGGATCAGGCCGTCAGCTCTGTCAATGTGCCCTAACCCATTCTGCAGCTACCTTGAGATGGGACAATGAATTTAGTTGTTACTTGTGACCTAATGCAGGATTTGAACAGAGGACTCTACAGGGGAAAGACTGCCACGAAATGTTGCTGGCCCAATCTAAGCAGCCTGAATTAGTACCATTGCTAACGTTCAACATGCAGGAAATGTAAAACTATATTATATGAAAGCATAAAAAGCACAGTAATTTTCCATGCATGTGTGTCAGTTCTCAAACCAAATAAATTCTTGTGAACATACTGTACCTTCTTTGGGATCTCAAAACAACCGTACCTTATTTTCCTTCGTATTTGGACAGTAGCTATGATGGACTTTTCCATATTCAGCTCCATCCTCCTCGAAATCTGTGTGTCAGGCATGTTAAATCTTTCACAAATTCTACCAAATAACTGCCTCACTTCCAGAACAAATAAATTAAAAAAAAAAAAAAAAGGACTCTTGCAGCCTAAAGGAAAACTAAAGCCTTGTCTCACAGTTGCTATCCCTCTGCAACTCTGAGATCTAGCTTGCCAGGGAGATGAAAAGTGCAAATTCAGTATTAGGTTCTGTGGGTTGCACGCAAAATAACCAGCTATAGCTTAACAAATATTGTATAAGGTTTGCACTGGTCTTCACTTTCAAAGGCTCTTCTTGGTCCATCACCACCATACCTATCATCTCTCATTTGGCATCAAGCTTTCAGTGCTCACCTCCGATCAGCCTAAGATGCCGGCCTCCACTGCCCACTTGTTAATTTTTTCAAGCAAGTACCTTCATGCTTCCTCCCGCGCTGCCCTTCACACTCGGGAGGCACTCCCCATAAACATCCACAAAGCTACCTCATTATCCCCCTTCAAATTCCCCCTTCAAAAAATGTCTCCTTCCCCATGACAAAATGTAACTCTTCTGTCAGCTGTTGTCAGCAGCTAAAAGAGCTGGCTTCAGTTTTCGAGGGGGGTCACTCTAAAGACTAACACAGGCTCGAGCCCTCACCCAGAAACCTGGGAAATGATAGATGGCACCCTGGGGGGGCAGTGCCACCTCACTCACAAGCACAGAGTCCAGAGATTTAAAACAGAAGTTGACTGGGGGGGAGGGGGCAGATAGGACAAACAGAACAAATTTGGAAAAGCCAGCAACCAACAAATTAACGATATTAGGTAAGACTCCCACCCTATGGAAGTGTCTTAATTAACTATAGCCCCAAGCTCAGTCTTACTGGTACTTGAGTGACTAACACATTCTAACCACTTCCTTGCTCCCCCAACCACAATTGGTTGTTCTGGGTTTCTGGAGTCCAAGGATTCTGGCAGGTCAAGTGGTGACTGGGGACTCTGCTGTCTGATCCAGCTGAAGTGATTTCAGCTTTAATTGCTGGGTAGGGAGGCCCACACCAAAATCCCTGCCATAGGTGCTGGAACTAGCGGTCTGGGGGTTGCTGCTGAAGTGGTTCCCATTATATACAGGGATTACAGTTTGGTTCAGTAGCTCTCAGCACCCCCATTGTACCAAATGTTCCAGGACACCTGATCCCTGGTGCTGTCTCCACAACTTCAGTCCAAGCCAACTCAGCTCCTCGCGGTCCACGGTTTTCATAGAATCAATGAATACCAGGGTTGGAAGGGACCTCAGGAGGTCATCTAGTCCAACCCCCTGCTCAAAGCAGGACCGATCCCTGCCGAAATCATCCCAGCCAGGGCTTTGTCAAGCCTGACCTTAAAAACTTCTAGGGAAGGAGATTCCACCACCTCCCTAGGTAACGCATTCCAGCATTCCACCCTCATAGTGAAAAAGTTTTCCTAATATCCAACCTAAATCTCCCCCACCGCAACTTGAGACCATTACTCCTTGTTCTGTCATCTGCTACCACTGAGAACAGTCTAGCAGAACCTCTTTGGAACCCCCTTTCAGGTAGTTGAAAGCAGCTATCAAATCCCCTCTCATTCTTCTCTTCTGAAGACTAAACATCCCCAGTTCCCTCAGCCTCTCCTCATAAGTCTTGTGTTCCAGTCCCCTAATCATTTTTGTTGCCCTCCGCTGGACTCTTTCCAATTTTTCCACATCCTTCTTGTAGTGTGGGGCCCAAAACTGGACACAGTACTCCAGATGAGGCCTCACCAATGTCGAATAGAGGGGAACAATCATGTCCCTCGATCAATGCCCCTTCTTATACATCCCAAAATGCCATTGGCCTTCTTGGCAACAAGGGCACACTGTTGACTCATATCCAACTTCTCGTCCACTGTAACCCCTAGGTCCTTTTCTGCAGAACTGCTGCCTAGCCATTCGGTCCCTAGTCTGTAGCGGTGCATGGGATTCTTCCGTCCTAAGTGCAGGACTCTGCACTTGTCCTTGTTGAACCTCATCAGATTTCTTTTGGCCCAATCCGCCAATTTGTCTAGGTCCCTCTGTATCCTATCCCTACCCTCCAGCGTATCTACCACTCCTCCCAGTTTAGTGTTGTCTGCAAATTTGCTGAGGGTGCAATCCACACCATCCTCCAGATCATTTATGAAGATATTGAACAAAACCAGCCCCAGGACTGACCCCTGGGGCACTCCACTTGATACCGGCTGCCAACTAGACATGGAGCCATTGATCACTACCCATTGAGCCCGACAATCTAGCCAGCTTTCTATCCACCTTATAGTCCATTCATCCAGCCCATACTTCTTTAACTTGCTGGCGAGAATACTGTGGGAGACAGTGTTAAAAGCTTTGCTAAAGTCAAGGAACAACACATCCACTGCTTTCCCTTCATCCACAGAGCCAGTTATCTCGTCATAGAAGGCAATTAGATTAGTCAGGCATGACTTGCCCATGGTGAATCCATGCTGACTGTTCCTGATCACTTTCCTCTCCTTTAAGTGCTTCAGAATTGATTCCTTGAGGACCTGCTCCATGATTTTTCCAGGGACTGAGGTGAGGCTGACTGGCCTGTAGTTCCCAGGATCCTCCTTCTTCCCTTTTTTAAAGATGGGCACTACATTAGCCTTTTTTCAGTCATCCGGGACCTCCCTGCATCGCCATGAGTTTTCAAAGATAACGGCCAATGGCTCTGCAATCACATCTGCCAACTCCTTTAGCACTCTCGGATGCAGCGCATCCAGCCCCATGGACTTGTGCTCGTCCAGCTTTTCTAAATAGACCCAAACCACTTCTTTCTCCACAGAGGGTTGGTCAACTCCTCCCCATGCTGTGCTGCCCAGTGCAGTAGTCTGGGAGCTGACCTTGTTTGTAAAGAAAGCATTGAATACATTAGCTTTTTCCACATCCTCTGTCACTAGGTTGCCTCCCTCATTCAGTAAGGGGCTCACACTTTCCTTGACTTTCTTCTTGTTGCCAACATATCTGAAGAAACCCTTCTTGTTACTCTTAACATCTCTTGCTAGCTGCAACTCCAGGTGTGAATTGGCCCTCCTGATTTCACTCCTGCATGCCTGAGCAATATTTTTATACTCATCCCTGGTCATTTGTCCAATCTTCCACTTCTTGTAAGCTTCTTTTTTGTGTTTAAGATCAGCAAGGATTTCACTGTTAAGCCAAGCTGGTCGCCTGCCATATTTACTATTCTTTCTACACATCAGGATGGTTTGTCCCTGTAACCTCAATAAGGATTCTTTAAAATACAGCCAGCTCTCCTGGACTCCTTTCCCCCTCATGTTATTCTCCCAGGGGATCTTGCCCATCAGTTCCCTGAGGGAGTCAAAGTCTGCTTTTCTGAAGTCCAGGGTCTGTATTCTGCTGCTCTCCTTTCTTCCTTGTGTTAGGATCCTGAACTCGACCATTTCATGGTCACTGCCTCCCAGGTTCCCATCCACTTTTGCTTCCCCTACTAATTCTTCCTGATTTGTGAGCAGCAGGTCAAGAAGAGCTCTGCCCCTAGTTGGTTCCTCCAGCACTTGCACCAGGAAATTGTCCCCTACATTTTCCATAAACTTCCTGGATTGCCTGTGCACTGCTGTATTGCTCTCCCAGCAGATATCAGGGTGATTGAAGTCTCTCATGAAAACCAGGGCCTGCGATCTAGTAACTTCTGCGAGTTGTTGGAAGAAAGCCTCGTCCACCTCATCCCCCTGGTCTGGTGATCTATAGTAGACTCCCACCATGACATCACCCTTGTTGCTCACACTTCTAAACTTAATCCAGAGACTCTCAGGTTTTTCTGCAGTTTCATACTTGAGCTCTGAGCAGTCATACTGCTCTCTTACATACAGTGCAACTCCCCCACCTTTTCTGCCCTTCCTGTCATAGAATATCAGGGTTGGAAGGGACCTCAGGAGGTCATCTAGTCCAACCCCCTGCTCAAAGCAGGACCAATCCCCAATTTTTGCCCCATATCCCTAAATGGCCCCCTCAAGGATTGAACTCACAACCCTGGGTTTAGCAGGCCAAAGCTCAAACCACTGAGCTATCCCTCCTCCCCCCCCCCAAAGCTGTCAGGAAGCGGTCCTTCCTGAACAGCTTATATCCATCCATGACAGTACTCCAGTCATGTGAGTTATCCCACCAAGTCTCTGCTATTCCAATCACATCATAATTCCTTGACTGTGCCAGAACTTCCAGTTCTCCCTGCTTGCTTCCCAGGCTTCGTGCATTTGTATATAGGCACTTGAAGTAACCTGCTGATCGCCCCTTTCTCAGTGTGAGGCAGGAGCCCTCCCCTCTCACGCGCTCCTGCTCGTGCCTCCTCCTGGTATCCCACTTCCGCACTTACCTCAGGGCTTTGGTCTCCTTCCCCCGGTGAACCTCATTTAAAGCCCTCCTCACTAGGTTAGCCAGCCTGCTTGCGAAGATGCTCTTCCCTCTCTTCGTTAGGTGGAACCCGTCTCTGCCTAGCACTCCTCCTTCTTAGAGCACCATCCCACGGTCAAAGAATCCAAAGCCTTCTCTCCGACACCACCTGCATAGGCATTTGTTGACTTCCATGATTCGACGGTCTCTACCCAGGCCGTTTTATAGCTGGCTTGGCTGGGCTCAGCTATTTAGAGAGGGATCGGTGATATTCAGGACCCTAAAGTGAATCCTTACCACCAGAATGGCACTCCCAGTGCCAGCAGTCTTCTTTCCCCCACCCCACCCACCATCCTGCCCTTCTCTACTTTTAACTCTATCCAGGCTCCCTTACCCAACCGGGCCGGACTGCAATCTCAGTCAGGGTGACCCCAGGCACATTAGGTGTTCCTTTCTTGTCCCTTCATTTCATTTCATTGCCCGCAAACTCAAAACATAATTGTATTTTAACCAAGATGCCCACAGCATCACAGAACAAATGCACATGAGGCCTGGTCCATTCAGGTTGTCTACACTAGAAGCACTACAGCTGTGCCACTGTCGTGTTTCCAAAGGGATCTTCCGACGCTGTAGTAAATCCACCCCCTTTGGAGGTGGTAGCTGGGTCACTGGAAGAATTCTTCCATCAACCTAGTGCTGTCTGCGCTGGGACTCAGGTGGGCTTAATGTCTGAGGGGTATGAATTTTTCATACCCCTGAATGATGTAGCTGGGTTGACCTGACTTTCCAGTATAGCCAGCCCCTTGCTCTGTAACCAATGCCATCAGATAGCACTGTCCCCTGTGGAGCGCTCAAGCAAATCTGGGCTGCTCTTTTCCCATTTCACCAACGGATGTCCACAGTAAGGTCTACTCCCTATGGCTTCAGGCCATAGGGTCCACACAAATCTTAGTAATGGTTAGGCTGCTGATGAGCTGCCTGTTATGCTGACCAATTGTCTCATTGTTTCTTTGTACTCCCTGCCTGTATCCTTGTGACAGGGGCTATCCTTTTGTGTTGTGACTGTACAGCGCCTAGCACAATGGAGTCCTGTTTTGTGATGAGGGCTCCTAGATGTTATAATAAATTATAATAATGATGGAGTAGTTAACCTCCAAGAAGAAAGGTAAGGCCTAACTCTTCACGATGCCCTGCCCACCTTACAAAACCACAATCTCCATCTATCTGTGTACTGAAAAGACAGTACGTTCTTAGCATCCCACATTGTCAGTTTATACAATGTGACCAGATGCTCAGATAACTCATCACTATGGTAAGTGTCTCAGAGGGATTTGTTATTTTCCTTCCCAAATGTACATTTGGGGCAGGGTCTGGCTTAGCATCGGTCTCGTACAGTACTGAGTTCCCTGTTGATGCTTTACGAATACCGCTACTGATAATTATGCTACTGCAAGTATCGACAAGTCACTAGTAAAGAAGACTTTTTGCACATGTGAATACACGGGGCAAAATCCTCACTGGCAAGACACTGATTTCAATGATTACTCCTCCATTCCATGGGTGACTGCTAACTGACCTAGTGATTGATGTTGCATTAGGTCAGAAAGTCAAAAGCAAATATGTTGTATGTCAGCTTCTTCATTTCTTTACCACCTTTTCCCCCTCACATTGTCCAAGTGCATTGCATCAGTCTCCATCATCAGGACTGCTTCTTCCTAGTTGCCAGATACAAGTACGTGGAAAGCATCTTAACGTGGGCTTCTCCTCCTCACTACAATAAAGGTAGTGAAGAAATGTGAGCAAGCCTCTGGTCATTGAGAAGCCATGACTAAAAGGATAACCAGAGCAGAAGTCCAAGCACCTCATAGCAGGAAGTTATTAGGATCCTCTCATATTAGAGGATTTCAAAACACTTTGCTCAGTACAATCAGCATCTCCTCCAGAGCTCATGTTCGCACCTTTTTCAATTTCCTCTGCTTTTACGCACTATTTCTACGGCATCGTCCTAACCTGGTGTCGCAGTGTATGCTTTTTACTATATAGTTCCATCTGACTTTTGGCCTTCCATACGTTTACAGGCATGCATACTAAACATCAGTGAAATTAATCTCACATTTCAGGTGGTGGAGCAATCATTTCTGGGATCAGGAAGTTTTTGCCTCCCCCCATTCAGCACTGTACTATGTGCAGGGTCAGAGCTAGTCTTTACAAAGCTCAACCACAGGCCTCTCTTACTTTGGAATCCTTGAAATGTCAGAGTTGATTACAACTTTCATTTTTAAGAAATTAGATCCTAACACCACTCCTTGCAAAGAGATCCTTGAAAATCTAAAGTGATCAATTGCTAGGTTTGAAAAAGTTTGCCACCGATTTTCCTAAGGAACAGGGTTATTCATAGTCTCCACCCACCCTCCCTCCCTCTTCAGTCACTTGTGGGAAAGAGACTCAAACAGCCTGCTTTCCCCAGCATAGCATCCTGATTGTGCAATGGAGCTGCCTTAGATAACCCCCTCTACCCCCATCCAATGCTGTCCTAGCCAGCCTGGCTCTTGGTCACATGATTAGTCACAACCTCCCCCCATCCCAGGACAATATCCTCTATCAGTCCCTCTGGATTATACACCCTAGAATTCCCACCCTTAAAAGGCAGATGCCTCATAACTAGAGCTGGTTGAAAATAGTAAGCAATTTCTAAAAAGCAATTTGGAAAAAAAAAGTCGTACAGAATTTGTTTAGTGAAAAAAAACTTAAAAAAATGTAGTTTGAGAATTTTAGATCTGTTTTAGGACCTCTCACATTGTCACTCCTTTTTGCAGGAGGATGTATCCCCTGATGCAACACGTGAGCAAGTGGTACTACCCCACTGCTCCCAATACTAAACACCTGCTACTCAAAGCCCCAAAGTTCCTTTCCCACCCCCCACCCCCCGGCTTTATAGGTAAAGCCAACATGAATCTCATTCAAAGATTTCTCCCTAAACCTCGCTGTTTGTAGGATTTCTCGCAGATCTCCCATGTCTGCCCCTGACTCCACCCAGCCAGAGGCTCATAACAACCTCGCTTACATGTTAGTGCATAAAAAACTTACTCCGCATTTCTATGCGGTGATACAACTCTTACTTGCAGGGTGAGTTCAATAGGAGAGGTAGGATCACAACATCTGCCATACTTATGTGCTCATAACTTTAAAGAAAAAACTACTGACCTGATTTTCTTCCAACTTGGCTGCAGATCTCAATGATCTTTGCAAAATAAGCCAAGAGTGATATTTTTGCCTTTGGAGTCTCAACTATACATGTGCAAAGTTTCCTGACTGAATATTTCCCTCTGCCCTCCCCCATATAGAACAAGAACAACTGACCTGATTCCGCTAATGTTTTCCAGAACGCTTAACCTTTGACCTGACACACAAGCAAGGAAAATTTCAGCCCAAAATGAACTAGTATGACAGAGTTATGAGCAACTGGAGGAAAAGAAAGGAAGATTAGAATGGAAGATAGATCTCATCCTTAATGATAATATGAATTAGCCACACTTTCTGTAACTCAGACTTTTGCTTATCAGATTCTTTACTGCAACTCCAGCCATCTGGCCTTCTTCAGGAAGACAAAAATATCAGTCTGTTTAAAAAGTATAATTGTGTTTTCACATGAAATACTATGCGGCTTTCTGCAGCTCCTTGTCTCCATAGACCAAGTAAATGAAACTGAGAAAGAAAGAGAAAGTGAGAAATCTTGTAAGTGGAACGGCGAGGGGGGGAAGCCACCTGACTCTCCTCTGATGTTCTGACTCAATGCTTTGATGTTAGGCAGTTAGAGAGGGCAGCACTAGTCAAGAGACCTTTGGAAAAAGAACAGGATCATGCTCAGATGAGTAATTATACACACATTCATTAATGAAGGCTAAAACACCACAAGAATGGATTAGTACCTAAATAATTTTGTTGGAGAAAAGTGGGGCGTATACTGGCCTCAAACTTTCAAAAGGCACAAGTGATTTTGGGTGCCCAATCTGAGACACTGTAAGGGGGCCCATTTTCAAGTGTGAGTGCTCAGCACTCTCTCATAAATCAGGGTCTTTTAAAGGTGTCTCAAATTGGGCATCCAAAAGTCACTTGCAAACTTGGTATGGTGCACAGGCAAAAAGTTTTAGTAAACAGGTTCTCCTAATTGAGTTCTGCATGGTGCCTCCCTCAACTATTTTTAAAAATTAAAGACAGCACACTCACCCACGCATCACTCTGTCCAAACTATGCCGAGTCCCTTAATGCCCGTGGTGAATAAATGCTGTTTATCGCTCTCTATGATGTAATGGTCTATTATAGAGATTTCAAAGTGATTACAACTTTTTGAAAGAATGTTTCCAACAACAAGACATTTATTGGAATTCCGGTTAAAGGGGATTTCCAGTGTGTATGGAGGATAGAAAGAAATCAGTCATGTCTCTTTAAACAAAAGCTCTAGCATTTTGTTAGTGTACACTAAGGTCCACTCCTGAACTCACGAGAAAAGCAAAAGTAAGATGGCTTTGTTCATTTGAAATGAAGCTACAACGCAGTAGCATTAAGGAAAGAAATCCTCAGCCCCAACTCATGTTAAAAGAGAGGAGGAAGTAATGGATGGGGCCAACTGCTTCTGCCACGAGCAGTGACACTTTGCACTGTAAAAGGATCCTGTGCTCATGCTCCCATTCAAAGGGGACATTGGCTGCCCCTCTACATAGACTCGTGCAATGGTTGTCACTTCCACAAAGTACAAAGGTGTAGACATTTCCCCTTACAGGATTTTCCCACAGGTTAGTCCCCTTATCATACATAAACACATAGATCCTGCTACTTTGAGTCTTTGCAGATCATTCCAGAGAACTTTAGGATTTGCCCTTAAGATGCCTAAGAAACATTTAGTTAAGAATTATATATATATATAAATTGAAAGGCTTCTGAAATGGTGGCAGATTTTTTTTCTAGAATTCCCATTCAGTGTGTAGGGCTTTTACCCTGTCTCAGTACAGGCTGCCACTTGAACGATATTCCCCAAGAGAAACCCACTCAGCTCACATATCACAGTACAACTGAAAGAACTAGCTTGGAAAATTTCAGATTCCCCATGCTTTCTAATAGCAAAACTGCCACAGAAGTTAGATGGGCAGTGGGGCTTGAGACTCAGGAAACCTGGGTTTGAATCCTGGCTCTGCCACTAATAACAGGCAAGTCATTTCATCGCTCTGTGGCCTCCTTCCCCTCCCTTCGTCCATTTAGATTATAAAAACCCATCAGAACAGAAAGCACCTTTTGTACAGTGCCTGCTACAATAGCGCCCTGATCTCCATTAAGGGGATTTCATTCATTTAACATAGGCCTGTTTTTATGAGAAAGAAAGGACCACTTGTAAAACTCAATATGTAACAATTTGATAATAAGACAGTATTGTAAGAAATCCAAGTGGAATCACTTATTTTCTAGGACATTGCATGTGATCAGAAAATGCAACCTGGACTATGGCATAAAAATGAATTCACTACATATCCCCCTTTCTCTGTCAAGCATGCTTATACACAGTATAATCACAGCACTTAGGGCTGGATCTTACTGTGCTTCCATATACAAAACTCCCATCCACTTCAACAGGAGAGACGCATGCACAAGGACCAGAGATTATAAAGCGAGAGGAGCTTTCCCAGGCTAGATTGGCAAGCCTAGAACTCTTTCATCTTGCGAAAAGGAGCACTTGTGGCACCTTAGAGACTAGCAAATTTATTTGAACATAAGCTTTCGTGAACTACAGCTCACTTCATCAGATGCATTCAGTGGAAAGTACAATGGGGATATTTATATACACAGAGAACATGAAACAATGGGTGTTACCATACACACTGTAACCAGAGTGATCACTTAAGGTGAGCTATTACCAGCAGGAGAGCGGGGGGGGGGGGCGGGGGAGGATGGGGAGGGCTGGGAATCCTTTTGTAGTAATAATCAAGGTGGGCCATTCCCAGCAGTTGACAAGAACATCTGAGGAACAGTGGGGGGGAATAAACATGGGGAAATAGTTTTACTTTGTGTAATGACCCATCCACTCCCAGTCTCTATTCAAGCCTAAGTTAATTGTATCCAGTTTGCAAATTAATTCCAATTCAGCAGTCTCTCCTTGGAGTCTGTTTTTGAAGTTTTTTTGTTGAGGAAGTGCCACTTTTAGGTCTGTAATCGAGTGACCAGAGAGATTGAATTGTTCTCTGACTGGTTTTTGAATGTTATAATTCTTGACGTCTGATTTGTGTCCATTTATTCTTTTACGTAGAGACTGTCCAGTTTGACCAATGTACATGGCAGAGGGCCATTGCTGGCACATGATGGCATATATCACAGTGGTAGATGTGCGGGTGAACGAGCCTCTGATAGTGTGGCTGATGTGATTAGGTCCTATGATGGTGTCCCCTGAATAGACATGTGGACACGGTTGGCAGCGGCTTTGTTGCAAGCATATGTTCTTGGGTTAGTGGTTCTGTCGTGGGGTGTGTGGTTGCTGGTGAGCATTTGCTTCAGGTTGGGGGCCTGTCCGTAAGCAAGGACTGGCCTGTCTCCCAAGATCTGTGAGAGTGATGGGTCATCCTTCAGGATAGGTTGTAGATCCTTGATGATGCGTTGGAGAGGTTTTAGTTGGGGGCTGACACAAATCAGACATCAAGAATTAGAACATTCAAAAACCAGTTGGAGAACAATTCAATCTCTCTGGTCACTCGATTACAGACCTAAAAGTTGCAATTCTTCAACAAAAAAAACTTCAAAAACAAACTCCAACGAGAGACTGCTGAATTGGAATGAATTTACAAACTGGATACAATTAACAGGCTTGAATAGAGATTGGGAGTGGATGGGTCATTACACAAAGTAAAACTATTTCCCCATGTTTATTCCCCGCCACTGTTCCTCAGATGTTCCTGTCAACTGTTGGAAATGGCCCACCTTGATTATCACTACAAAAGGATTCCCAGCCCTCCCCATCCCCCCCCCTCTCCTGCTGGTAATAGCTCACCTTAAGTGATCACTCTGGTTACAGTGTGTATGGTAACACCCATTGTTTCATGTTCTCTGTGTATATAAATCTCCCCACTGTATTTTCCACTGAATGTATCCAATGAAGTGAGCTGTAGCTCACAAAAGCTTATGCTCAAATAAATTGGTTAGTCTCTAAGGTGCCACAAGTCCTCCTTTTCTTTTTGCGAATACAGACTAACACAGCTGCTACTCTGAAACGTTTCATCTTGCAATTACTCATCATTGGGGGACAGTAACCTGTAGCATGGACTGCAGTGAATGTGCAGCTTACAAGCAAGAAAGAGATGGAAGTTAAAAGCAAAAGAAGTGTCCAACACTGTAGAAAAGTGCCTAGTAAAAGAACTCACAAGCCTGCTTATTTTGGCCATAGTTTTGCATGGGAGTTCAACACAATGTACTGGTGTCTCTTTAGCAATAGGCTTTCGTGGAACATACATTCAGTTCTGCACATTGCATAACCTGTTCTAGTTAAAGTTAAACCCACATTTAGATGGTGACAAATTAAAAAGTTAATATGTAATTCTTTTAA
The DNA here is from genome assembly GCF_965140295.1 of Lepidochelys olivacea. NCBI lineage: Eukaryota > Metazoa > Chordata > Testudines > Cheloniidae > Lepidochelys > Lepidochelys olivacea. The sequence continues at coordinate 162,510,724 of NC_140411.1, read as the reverse complement.
AGCAACTGACCTCATTCTTCCTTTGTCTTCTGTTGTGCAATCAAGTGCTGATCAAAGTGTGCTGATGAACACAGTTCCTTCCAAGGAACAAAGCTTACAGATTCACATCCTATTTCTGAGGCTTCTAGATATCTCAACCAAAGGGACTGTAGTGTTTTGTGGTCTGTGTGTAATTGGCTTTCACAAGAAGCATAAGCATCCTAAGAAAAGCAACCAGAAGAGAGGTTGTAAACAACACTCAACAACTAATATACAGTAAGTGAGAATGGTGCTACAGTATACATACAAGCATATCTATAGCATTATTATTAAAACAGGAAGCAATGTGATCTAGTGATTAGAGCATAGAGCAGGATTCAGGAGACCTGGGTTCCTGGCTCTGACACAGGCCTGCTTGGCCTTGGGCAAGTCACTTCACCCCGACTCAGTTTCCCCATTTGTAAAATAGGGATGATGACACTGAAAAGCTGTTTAAGCTCTACTGATGAAAAGCACCCTATAAGAGCCAGGTATAAGCATCACCCGTGCCAGCCAGGGACACACGAGGTTTGTATTTTACAGATTAAATCAAATCCATTTTGGTAATGCACCCAGAGCACAGAGTTTGAGTCTGGAGGTGAACTCTGTACAAGTTATCCTCTGAATAAAATATCTATTCCTTTTTCTTAATGATATAATCTAGGACACAAGATGTGAAAAACTGGTTAAGCTACTATCATTCTTCTCATTCCTTACTTTCTAAAAGGAAAAATACTTTTCCTATCTATACCACTATATATTTTAATTGACTCCTAGCATCACAAATCTTTTACTAAACGGAACATAGTATAAAAAGAATATAATGCTACTGGTTCAAATTCAGCTCAGGTCTTATGACCGGCAGTTGTTGCCATCGGATGATTGGTTGATGACTTATGTGAAATGAGTTTGGTGGCCTCCATCAAGTTCCCAGTGGACGTGTGTACACATGACAATCAACACTAATTAGCAACATCAGTGGCAAACTGAGCAGAGAAGCCAAGAAAACAGAGCTGGCTGCACATCTTCCATGGCCAGAGCTGGTCATGGATAAAGTAGCAGAGACAAATTTGCAGTGCCATTGTCCAATGATATCTCCATAGGCAGAGCACTGCAGTCTCCAGGGAGGTCAAGCTGGCACCTTTCAGGTGCGGGAAATTCACATAAAATATAACGGCAGCCAAGTTAGTCTTTTTATACGATTCAATCATCTGCTAATCCAAAATCAAATCTGCCTGCTCCAGCCTCCATCAAATAATACTGGTCATTTCCCAGAGCTACTACAGCCCCATAATTGAGATATCTGAGTTACCTCATCTCTCTCAATTCTAGAGCCAAATATTTGAAAACAAGTGAGAGGAAAGTTGTTGTCTGTAAATATTGCATAAGCATACCAGTGGAGCTCATGTTTCCATTACCTGAATGCACCGCTTGCTTGTGCTGCGTGTGAACTGAACCACTGAAGTAAAAAAGACACTATTGTATGTCAGTTAGCCCATAAGAAAAAAGTGAAGGATCAGAGGTTATCACAAGAGGAAATCTGGGCTAAGCACTCTAGGTTTTCCCCCTTTCTCTGCAGGAAGGAGCATGATCCCAGAGCTCCATGAAGTCTTGTTTAACCTTTGACCTTATCAACCAACACTCAACAAGCACTTAGATCAATTTTCTCCCATGTTACCGGAGGAAGAGAGGCAGAGAAGCTGCCTCCTCTAACTTCATGTAACATTCTAAGATCTAGGTAGTTTTTTCACATTTCTTTTTGTTTTTCAGCCTGATTCTGTTTAAGAGAGACATCTACATGTTTGTAGCTCAGATTTTTACTGTGATTCTATTAAATCAGCATCGATAAAATGAATTGCACTGAGCAAGCCCATAAACTCAAACTTAGAAATGCATGGTGAATCCGGTTCATCTACTCAGAAATACATGCTGTTTCTTTGTGCACGGATAAAAAAGTGTCCAAATGATCGAACACATTCATTACAATTCTGTTATTTTGTAAATTTGGGACCAAAGAATTCTCATTCCCTCCAGGAGAATATTCTGCCAGACGTTCTGCTGTGGATGGTATAATTCACAGGGTTTGATAATCATTACATTTACAGTAAGAAACTTGCTAAAAGAACGATGCACCAGGGAGGGACTAGTGAACAGTGGCAGACTGTTTCATGCCTTCCTTTGCTTTATAGTGATGGGTAAATGCATTTTCTCCCATGTACCATCCTAATATTGTTCTGCAGATGGAAAAGAAATGTTTACCCTCTTTTTACTTATTACCTATAAAGAAGAGACAGACCATAATTGGAAAGATTTATATTACTGTAGAGATGGTGGGTGAAATCCCATCCCCATTAACTTTAAAATGGTGCCAGGATTTCACCCGGCATTTCAGAGCTAGCTCGCATTGTGGGAGGCATAAGGATGGCGCATGCCGCTGTGGGAACTCATGAGGAATTCCAGCGGATTCAGCAGTTGCTCTTTATAGCATTTTCTGGTAGAGGGAATGCTGGAGAAGCAGCTCTGCACCCTTTCATGGGTGTAACCTGCACCCTCCAACCCCACCTATGCCAGTACTGCTACAGTGGCGAAGGGTCCACACCCTGTCTCCCTGCCCCCTTTGGATAGGCTAGTACTAGCTGCTAACACTATTATTCAGAAGAATTAGAGTAATCCTGAATAGCACTGACTTCCCTGCTTTCAGCAGGGATTGTGATGGAAATAAAAATTAAATGCTTAAGCAATCAGAGGCTCATGAGCTAGTTTTCAGGTATGCTGGGGATTGGGACAAGGGAAGGGAATTAGCAGGAGATGTAGATCCAGTCAAGAAATTTGTTCGCCAGTCCTTTAGTCTCTGAAGCAAAAGCCTTAGCCTACTTCTGTTCAAATCACTGGACGTTTCCCCGTTCACTTCAATAGGAGCGGAATCCGGTCCAGATGATTAAGTGGCTGAGATGGAGAAGTTATTTTCATTGTGCACTAGCCATACTCATCAACAGGCTACTTTTGCCCACAGGGATAGCAAGACTAACTGCAGCAAGCGACAGGTACAAATAGAAATGTTTGTTTCACACATGGGAGCATTGCTGGGACATCACTCAACTCAGAGGCAGCAGCTAATTGATCGTTACAGATACACTCACAAAGAGAATCTAAAGATGCCTTGACAGTTGTCTGGCTTCTAAAAGCCTTGGAAATTAAAAAGGTGGTTATTGTATTAGACTCATTTTCCTAGACATGCACAAGAGAAAAATGTACCCTGCTCTTGATACATGGTGTCTAGAGAAAGCTTGCTGACTGCAGTTTTCCATAGTCTGTAATTGGATAACACGAACAGGTGAATGGGATCCATGACTAAACTATATAAATCAATGGTTTGGGAGTCAAAATGAAGGTTACACAAGGCAAGCCGAGAGAGGCAAGCCAGGAAGAAAAAAAAAAATGAATTGGAAACCAAGGGTCAAATTCTGCTTGCAGTTACACCAGTGAAAGGTGTAACTGGCAGTAAGAACTAGCCAAAAGTGAGTGTTAAGAATTAAAGAAACAAAAACATACATGATTCAAAGGTCTGAATAAAAATAAGCTTGCCATAAAGGAGGTTGACCAATATATTCTGGCTAGCATAATAATATGTATTATGTACATCATATGTACATTAGTATGCATTAAGCACAAATAGTATGGCAGTTATACAGGCTAAATTGGGCTATCCCTTTACTATAATATTGCTCTCTTATGTTAAGTATCCCATAACACCTTACATTAGCTGAAGCAAGCATTTGGCATAAGCAAATAGGAAACTTGTAAAAAAAAAAAAATAAATAAAATTAAGATCTATTCCTTCTACGTCTTAGTACAAGCTAGGGGAGGTACCTTAATGGACCAGTACCTGGAATACTAGTATCCAAAACAAAGACAAGGAAGGAAGAGAACAATGAATTAGGAAATTGGGACAAAACTGATGTGTTCAATTTTAGTGACATGTAAATAGACATGTAAATACCACCACATGAAACGTGAAACTTCAGGAGCGCATTTTTGGTGTAAGGCAAGTGTAACATCACTGCATGAGATGGCTTCCCAGAGACTGGCATCATATAGTACAGGAAAAAAGTTCTGTATTATTGACTTACAGCAATAAACCTGACTGACATTGGTTATTTGAGTATAATGAACATCAATGTATCAGCAACAAGGACAATGGTTAAAAATACAGCTCTGCACTTTTTAAGATACATATGGTTTGATTCTGTGAGTAACACAGACAATGGTGTGAAGTTTAAAATTTGTCAGGATCAAGGCCCTGATCCTGCAACCACTTACACAAGTCCTTTACTGAAGTGGGTAGTCTCATTCACGCTACACTTTTCTTCTCAATCACTTTGCCTCTCATCACACATCCAGTGCCTACACAGCTTGAGATCCCCTCAGGGCAGGAATTTTGTCTTCTCATCTTTATACAGAGTGCCTAGAACACTTCGGATGGAATCCGAAGACCCATCACCCAGCATGAGTAGAGAGCTGTGAATTGCACTTCCCTGTGAGGAACTTGGAAGGAAGTGGGAGAAGGAAGCTGCCCCAAAACAATGTTACCTTGAGAGAGAGCACTGGAGAGTGCATGAAGCACTGGAACCCCTGCCCTTTCCATAGTTTGCTTCCATTCATCTCTGCAGAGGTGGCACTCAACCCCTGTATACCCAGGGATGCTGGAACAATTTTTATAGCAGGGGTGTTGAAAGCCATTGCATAAAACTGTATACCTTCTATATGGTTGAAGCCGTGCATTCGGCTCCTATTGTTACATGAAACCACGGGGTGCTGCCATACCTCCAGCACCCCTGTGCATACCCCTCCCATCACTGATTTAACAGAACTATGCTGGTTTCACTCCTAGGGGGTGCGGGAAAAGAAGGGGGAGCTCTGTCACTAAGTGCTGGATTTACCCCTTTCAGAATTACCTCACTAAAAACAATAAGAAATTTTATGAAAGGTTGTACAGTTACACTTTAGCCATTTGTAAAGACAAACCACTTCAGAAATCAGTCCATAAAACCAAAAGGCAAGGTGGTTTCATCTTTCAAGACCAGCATTTCACAGATATGGTGCCAAATAGTCCTGGAGAAGCATCTTACCTGCCCCAGCATCAGAATGCATCCATTACCTCAGTTTCCCTTTGAAAGCCGGTAGCATGATTTGCAATTTAGCCCTCTGGACAAGCCAAAAAAAGTACTCACCTCCTGGGGTAAATGGGGGTGGGGAGGGAAGAACCCCCACCCTACAATTCATTCTTGGCACTACCCAGGCTATAGCCTTCACCCTGCAGTGCATGGCTCCAGGAGTCACTGTTGACCCTCTTCAGGGCAAACAGATCAATATTGCTTTGCCCCTCAGCGCAGGGATCACAAGATTCTTCACCCAAGTTTCACAAGGATTTCCAAAACCACCTCTGTAGGTGGCACTGTAGGGGGGCCCTCCCTCTATGGCAGCTGTCCCTGGTACTCTAAGCTATGCAGTCCTCCACCCAAAAAGGAATATTACCCTTATAGTAACTGGAGTTCTTGGAGATGTGGGGTCTCTACGGGTATGCACTCTGTACGTGCTCCATGTGCCTAGGACCAGAAATTCTTCTATAGTAGTGTGCATTGGTCTGCACCTGTGCCCTTACACCTCCTTGTGCTGCAAACCAAGGGCATCAGTAGCAACACAGACCAACCACCTTTCCAGTTCCTACTCTACCACAAATCACGTGAGGGTCCAAGCAGTGTGGAAGGAGAATGAGTCACATAACATCCACAGGACCACACACCTCAAAGAACTTCCTTGGACTATGAAGGAAGGAAGGTTACTTACCTTTAAGTGCTGGTCCCTGTGGGCAATGGGTTTAATAGGCAGCAGCTTTAAAAACAAACCAAAGGAAGTATTTCTTCGCACAATGCACAGTCAGCCTGTGGAACTCTTTGCCAGAGGATGTTGTGAAGGTCAAGACTAACAGGGTACAAAAAAGAAGTAGATAAATTCATGGAGGATAGGTCCATCAATGGCTATTAGCCAGGATGGACAGGGATGGTGTCCCTAGCCTCTGTTTGCCAGAAGCTGGGAATGGGCATCAGGGGATGGATCACTTGATGATTGCCTGTTCTGTTCATTCCCTCTGAGGCACCTGGCACTGGCCACTGTGGGAAGACAGGATACTGGGCTAGATGGACCTTTGGTCTGACCCAATAGGGCCATTGTTATGATGTTCTTCTTGCGGGTATTATAAGGAGGTGGGTGGGGAAGAGCTCTGTACTACAGTTTGGAGGATTGCTGACCTGAAAGAAGCATCCTGCACAGAGGTTTGAATCAACAAATAGTGCCTGGTACATGTGTGGATGGAACTCCAGGTTGCTACTATACATATCTCAGAGTAGGACCCCTTGCAGGAATGCCATTGGGGCCACCTGTGTGCTTGTCAAATGAGCCCAGAAGGATGAGCTCCAACCCTTTATAAAACAGTGTAGGATGCAACTAGAAATCCATTTTGAAAGTCTCTGGAGGATACTGCCTCCCTGCTATGGAGGTGAAGCCTTCATCTCCATGTTCCATCAGGGGATGGAAGAGACACAGCAACCTTCTAAAGGCCTGTGTCCTACCTGGCTAGAAAACCAGAGCGCTATGCACATCTAGGGAGTGGAACTTCACGTCTTCCTTAGTCTTGTGAGCCGTCGGGTAAAATGCAGATAAGAAGACTGTCTGATTTAAATAAAAAAACCAATATCAGAGAACACCTTGGGAATGAACTTGGGATGCAGTCTCAGGGATACTTTTTCTCTGTGAAAGATGGATCTGCCCTACGGCCCAAGTTTGCCTTACAGCCAAGGTACTATCAGTGTAGATATCCTTCCTCATGGCTAAGTGCAATAGGGAGCAGGAGGCCAAGGGCTTAAGTGGTGGTTTCAGTAAGGCAGAGAGCACCAGGTTGAGATCCCAGGCTGGCACCAGCCTTGACATACATGGGAAGGTTCTCACTATGACTTTTAAAGAATTTTACTGCTGTGGCGTGGACGAAAATTGAGCCAGTTGTCCATCAGGCAATGGAATGTATTAGCTGCTAAACACACTCACAATTAACTGAGAGGCTTGAAAATTTCAACAAGAGGAGATAGTCCAGGATAAAGGGAATTCTAGACCCTTCTGGATGCTCATGACATCACAGGGAAAAGTGCTTCTATCTGGCAGCATAACCTCTCCTTGTAGAGGGCTTCCTACAATTAAGGATGGCTTGGACCGCCTTCAAGCAAGATTTCACTAAGTCTAATGCTCATCCAAAAATCCAGGCTCTCAGATTGAAGGTGCCAGGTTGGGATGTTTGATTATGCCTGTTCTGTGACAGTAGGTTTGGAGATGTCTGGTAGCGAATGCATGGATGGGCGGCCATCTGTAGAGCCAGCGGGAACCAGAACGGTGTTGGCCATCAAGGAACCATTGATATTGTCACCTAACCCATCTTGATCTTTGAGGATGCGCGGTAGGAGGGAAGCCATACATCAAAAAGTCTGACCATTTCACTAGGAAGCCACCCACTCTGGAGCAGCATCCGTGTGTGTCCCAAGAGCAGTGAGCCAGGTGCTTGCTGTTTGCATAAGTGACAGAGGAGGTCCCAAGATAGGAATCCCCACTGATAAATATCTTCTGGATCACTAACAAATGGCGCTCCCATTCACAGCCTTTGTAAAAATGCTTGCTGAGGCTGTTTGCTTGAGAGTTAAATTAGCCCCAGTATGTGCACTGCAAAGAGGGTGATCTGATGTTGGATGCACCAATTGCAAAGTTTTATCATCTCCTTGCAGAGAGGTGCAGACCTTGCTCCCCTCTATTTGTTTAAACAGTGGACATGTTATGTGACCTGACCTGGACAGGAGGGATCAGTTGAAAGGCAAGAATTGTTCGCATGTTCTGTGTATGGCTCGAAACTCAAGGAGATAGACGTGGAGCATAGACTGCTGTGGAGTCCAGGAAACCTGAGTTACGTGTTTATTCAGTGTGCTCCCCAGCTTAGAAGGGATCTGTGACAAGGGTTCTTGTGGGCGTGATGGGTACAAAGGGAACCCCACACAAACATTGTCTCTCTTCTCCCATCGGGGAGAGATGCCCAGATATTAGGCGGAAGTGAGACTCTCTTGTCCAAAGAGTCCATGTTTAGGATGAAGGCCTTCCTCAGCCAGGCCTGGAGGCTGCTCAGGTTAAGTCTGGTGAAGGGGGGGGTGGGGTGTCACATACATGCACAATACCATGTGGCCTAGGACCACCACGCAGGACCAGAATGTCATTTGAGGCTGAGTCTAAGGTGGATGCTGAGTTCTTTCATCGCTAGGAATCTGTGCTGTGGCAACCAGGCCCTGGCCACCCTTGAGTCCAGGACTGCTCCTGTAAACTGTATAGTCACTGGGAGGAAGGGGGGAGGGGGGTAAAGTGGACTTTCCTGGGTTTACTTGAAGACTTAAGGAGCGGCAAAGGTTGAGCAGCATGGTGAATGTATCAAGAAGTGTAGGGAGCAATTGACCAGAAAAGGTAAACAGTAGTTCTGATGGCACAGGCGTGTTGTGACTATAACAATGACCCCTCTGTAAAAGGCCTTGGCACTATGGAAAGACTAGAGGGGAGCACTCTATACTGGAAGTGCTCTAAATCAACCCACCATAAAATGCAGAGATGTCCTATGCACCAGGTGGATATCTGTATGAAAATAAACATCCTTTAAATCAAGAGCTGCAAGCCAGTCATCGACATTCAGGGAGGGAATTAGAACTAGGGGTCACCAAATGAAATTAATAGGCAGCAGATTTAAAACAAACAAAAGAAAGTATTTTTCCACACAATGCACAGACAACCTGTGGAACTCCTTGTCAGATGACGTTGAAGGCCGACACTATAACAGGGTTCAAAAAAAAGAACTAGATACATTCCTGGAGACCAATGTCTATTAGCCAGGATGGACAGGGATGGTGCCCCTAGCCTCTGTTTGCCAGAAGCAGGGAATGGGTGATGGGATTGATCACTTGATGATTGGCTGTTCTGTTCATTCCCTCTGGGGCACCTGACATTGGCCACTGTCGGAAGACAGGATACTGGTCTGACCCAATATGACTGTTCTTATGTTATTATAGAGGCTACAGTAATCATCCTGAATCTTGAGTGGCAGAAGACAACATTCAACTACCTGAGATCCAGGATGGGTCTCCAGTCCCTGTCTTTTTGTGGGGATTAGGAAATATTTGGAGTAAAAGGCCTTCTCCCTGTGTTGAGGAGGTACCTGCTCTTAACCCCCCAAGCCAAATCAGGGAGTCTACTTCCTGTTCGAGAATCCTTTTGTGAGAGGGGTCCCTGGGGAATAAAAGGGACATGGAAGGGCTTGGGGGAAGAAATAGACAGGAACTTTGTCATGTAGCCAATGATGTGCAAGACTCAGTCTGAAGTTAGACCTTGCTGCATTGGAAGGAAAAAGACCAGGCAGCCACTGAAGGGAGACTGGTTGTACTGGGACTGGTTGACAGCTCTTGAACATCCCATCAAAATGCCTTCTTGTTAGGCATTGGGTCTAGAGAGGGGGATGATGGTGGGACAGGGTATCTGTCACATTGTACCCTCTAGCACTTTTTGTAGGGTTCATAGGGTCTCTGATGGTAGAATGGCTGTGGGGCTGACCAATACTCTGAGACACCACAACATAGGTATTTTCTGTGAGATGAGACACCAGGATGCATATTTCCAAGGATAAGAGGGTGGCATGAGTGAGAGAACTGACTTGGTCTTTTAACTGAAATGGTGGTTACCCTTGATGGCGAGATCCTCTATCGTCACCCAAACTTCCTTGGGAAACCTCATTGACTGCAACCAGGAAGCCCATCTCATGACCATCGAGGTCACTATAGAGTGAAATGCCATGTCCACAGCACCAAGTGATGCCTGAAGCGATGACCTGACTATTCATTTCCCTTTGTCAAGGACAGCCTGGAATTTGGACCTACATTCCTGTGGTAATTTATTGGTGATCTCCAACAGCTTGCTCTAGTTAATAAAGTCATACTTTGAGAGCAAATGCCTGTTAGACTGCAATACAAAATAGAGCTGAGGAAATTCTTTCTGCCAGAGATTCAATCTCATGACATCCTTGTTTGAGGGATTAGATCTCAGTTGGCGTAGTCTGTTCTGTTCCATGACCACTTGTACCAGACATTTTGGGTTCGGGTGAGAATAAATATTTTGCCTTCTTAGGGATAATGAAATCTTTCTTTCCAGCCTTCTTGGGGGGAGGGTAAAGGTCACAGATAGTGGGTGTGCAACATATGTCCTGAGCAGCTTCCAAAACAGCCTCATTAATAGGGAGCAGCTGACTGGAGAACATCCAGGAGCTTGTGTAGGATCTTGAACCTCCTCCAGCAGGATCTGGAGGGTGTCAGCCATCCCTCTTAGCAGACTTGGTACTGGCTGTCATCATCCAGAGGGGTAGGGGACGCTGGCACCACTGCCTCATCTGTGTCAGTGGATCCAGACGTACTAGGTGCTCTGGTGGCTCCTAACTTTCTTGTTCCTTTTCAGACCCTCTCCCTATCTACTTCAGCATAGTCCCACAGACTCCTTGTCATCCATGTGCTCTTCTCTGGTCTCAAACAAACCCTCCCTTCACCCAGAAAGATTGTTAATAGCCACAGCTCCTTCCCTGGCTCACTTAATAGGTCCTCCCTGCTGCAGTGTAGTGCTTCCCTTCTCGAGCAGGCAGATGGGCTAACTCTGCTCGAGCTAGCATGTTAAAAACATCAGGGTAGCCAGGGGTAGCAGCTCAGGCCAGCCGCCGGAGTACAAATTCACCTGGATATTTTTGTAACATACTTTAGTAGCTAGCTCAAGCCACCACCTGTGCTACCGTAGCTACACTGCTATTTTTAGCTTGCTGGGTCAAGCAGAGCTGGGGCACATCTGTCTACTCAAACTGGGAAATGTGCTACCAGATGCAATGTAGTCATACCCTTAGCGGTAAGCGCCACACCAGATCTTGCCTCAGTACTTGTCTCCCCCACACTGAAAATGAAACTTGCCTTATATAGTCAGTGTTGCAGATTCTTGACATTTTAATCACAAGTTCCATGATATTTTGGGGTTTTTCTTAAGGCCCCAGCTCCTGGTGTCATGAGATCACTTGACACACCAATTTCTATCCCTCATGCTTACAGGAAAAAAGCTTAAAAATATGACCACGAAAGCCAGAAAGCAAATAAAAAGAACTCAATGATTTACTTAATGTAGTATGTTACTGCAATTTGTTGGATCATTTCAGAGGAATAAGCTTTTTTAAAAAATAGGATTACTACTTTTTTTTCCCCCAGTGCTGTAAGACTGATGAAAGGCTGCATATAAATACAAAATATTTGTCTAAACTACTACCACAAAGCAATAACTGTATTATCAGGCGCGAGGTTAATTAAGCACGATTCGAAAAAATACTGAAAAGCACATTTTAGATCATCCTAACAACGAAACCCTAAGCAATTTTCTGTATGTATGTGAGCACTAGCATGCAATATGCACAGTAGCAGCATTCTATAAAATAAGAATTGTTTTATTGTGCCAGTCGTTACTCCCCATAGAGGGGGCTATAATGCAATTATGTACAGGAATTTAGGGAACTATTTTCAGCAAGTGCTTGATGAGAAAAGGCATATGTGGAGAAAGAAATATAGCCTAAATGTTGTGCTGTCTTGGAGATTCCCCCCACCCTTCTCTCTGCTCATACCCAGACGACCAGTAAAGAGCTTGTTCATTATTTAGCCCTGGACAGACACATCAGTTTAGAAATACCATGATGTTGCATAACAAAGCAATATGTGACTTGTGTATTGATGACATACAAAGGATTCAGCCATTCAACAATAAACTGAGAATGGAATACTATGTGCCTTCGTTTTGATGTTTATCCGGTAACTGAACAAAGGAGTACAGAGTAACAACACACCTGAATAGCTGTTTCTATTAACATGTGATTTTTTAATTTTTTTTTTTAAAAAGGCTATCCAGCTGTGTACAGGATAAAGCTTTCCAGGAAGCCATTCCATTACAGAGGAATACTGTACCCTCATTTACTGCATTTAGGGTCTCTGATTTGCTGTCCAAATAATACATGTAATATTTTCATGCTGGTTAAAAGGTCTTAAGTGAAAAAAGAAGAGGGGGAAAAGCCCAAACACACCCCCTGGGTGAAACTTTTGCAGACAAGCCAGGACTCTAAAACATGTGTGTCTCTTTGTAGGAGTTGAAACCATTTTTGCTGGGTTCTATGGGTTATTCTTGCACCCAAGGTTTTCCAAAAACGTCAGGCAAGTTTACCACAGCAGTTAAGCTGTCTACCATCTGTAAAAGATTTAGCCAAGAGTTTTCTTAAATATATTTCAGGGAGAAAAAAAAAAAAACCCTTAAAATTCTTTCAACATTCTGCCTAGCATTCAAGTCCATATACACTAGGTACTTAGGACGGAAGAACCCAATGCACAGCTACAGACTAGGGACCGAATGGCTAGGCAGCAGTTCTGCGGAAAAGGACCTAGGGGTGACAGTGGACGAGAAGCTGGATATGAGTCAGCAGTGTGCCCTTGTTGCCAAGAAGGCCAATGGCATTTTGGGATGTATAAGTAGGGGCATAGCGAGCAGATCGAGGGACGTGATCGTTCCTCATGTGTCGTTCTATTCGACATTGGTGAGGCCTCATCTGGAGTACTGTGTCCAGTTTTGGGCCCCACACTTCAAGAAGGATGTGGATAAATTGGAGAGAATCCAGCGAAGGGCAACAAAAATGATTAGGGGACTGGAACACATGAGTTATGAGGAGAGGCTGAGGGAGCTGGGATTGTTTAGCCTGCAGAAGAGAAGAACGAGGGGGGATTTGATAGCTGCTTTCAACTACCTGAAAGGGGGTTCCAAAGAGGATGGCTCTAGACTGTTCTCAATGGTAGCAGATGACAGAACGAGGAGTAATGGTCTCAAGTTGCAGTGGGGGAGGTTTAGATTGGATATTAGGAAAAACTTTTTCACTAAGAGGGTGGTGAAACACTGGAATGCGTTACCTAGGGAGGTGGTAGAATCTCCTTCCTTAGAGGTTTTTAAGGTCAGGCTTGACAAAGCCCTGGCTGGGATGATTTAACTGGGAATTGGTCCTGCTTCGAGCAGGGGGTTGGACTAGATGACCTTCTGGGGTCCCTTCCAACCCTGATATTCTATGATTCTATGGTACTGCAGAGTTGGCTAGTTTTTTTTTAGGACCACTTTTTCTTCTAAAGATTAGTTTTGCACTGTAGTTTTATACCATGAGTAACATGTTGAATATGAATTATTTCTTAAGAATAAGTGCAGTGTTTCCTAGGAATGGAGAAGTAAAAACTTTATAGGAAATGCAGGCAAGGATCTGAGATTAACACTGTTCATTCTCCTTCCAAGTGGAGAGTTATTTTCAGAAAAATAGTCTTGAATTTGCCACACTGTATTTAAAAGCTCCCTCCATGTAAATAAGGGCACTCAAACAACAATAAAGAATACAGTCCAGAATTCTAAAGAACATTGGGAAAATCTTATCCTTTCTCAGCAAAAGTTTAGAATACCTCATGGCCCAACTAGCCCAGTCATGGGGAAGGTTGAAGGGTATATTTCACTCCTTCTGCCTATCTTGGCTGCAAACCTGCTGATTGTTTCCAGTTGCCTGTCTATTGCTGGTGTTATTTTTTCACTCTTCTTTATGAAAACTATTTCAAAAGGCACCAGATCAGTAACTTAACTCTCCCTTTTCAATACAGATTGCATAAGACAAATGATCAGCCAACCTCCTTTACATACGTCTTTTCCTAAGCACGTATACATTGATTATGTTATGGCACTTCAAGAACTGCTGGCTGGTGGGTTAGAGACATTTTATAAATAAAAATCATTATCCCCAATGTATTTGGCAACACAAAGTTTACCCACCTGTGAACATTAATGGCCTGAATTTTCAGAAGTGATTTTGGGAGGCTTAGTGTTTGAGACACCTTAAAGGGGTTTGGATTTGTTGGAAAGTGCTGAGCACTCAACCTCTGAAAATCAGATGCCTCCTAAAAGTGCCTCAAGTGGGGCATTAGCCCCAAATCAGTACTTTTGAAAATTCAGACCTGATTCGCACTTGAGCCTTGTCTTCATGAGGGAAGAGGGGAGTTTTTACACACGCTAACATTGCCAGTGCAGTGGAAGGCATGGGAGAGGGGATTTTAGGGTAAATGAGAATCAGGTCTGATAGCAACACTTAAGTGCTTCACACAGGGTTTGAAAGAGTATTTAATTAACATCTGTAGGGGCTTTGAGATGCGAGGCCAAAAAGCACTATTTTTATATATAAAAACGCAAAATATTATTTCTCTTTCAAATGCATATGCTGAATTTTGAGAGAGTGAGGTGGCAGTTCTGAAACAACAACATATCAACCAAAATGATTCTGGGGCTTATGTTACACATTTCTAAAATAATGCAGCAGTCCAGGGTTTTTATTTAAAAGTTTCTTACTGTGCAATTTTTCTGTTTCTTATATTACATTTCAACTAAAAAACAATTAGGTCTGTTGGACACATTTCTCCCTAAAGTATCAGAAATCCAAACAAACTGAGCCCCTGATCCTGCATGTACTCACACACAAGTATCTGTACACAGAAGTGGTCCCATTGTATTCAGTGAGAATACTCATGTGCATGAAGTTACACATCTCCAGAACAGTAGCCGAAGTCTCATGCACTATGAAATAATCCTTGTAGGGCACTTTGAAATCTATAGATTTCAGAGAGCTTTGCAGAAGCAGGAAAATACATAATCCTTAATTTACAGATGGGGAACGGAGGCACACAGAGAACTGAAATGACTTGCCTATGGTTACACACCAGGTCAATGGCAGAGCTGGGATTAGAACTCAGGTCTCCTAACTCCCAGGTCAATGCCTTATTCACTGACGCTTCTTTAGTTCTAATATATTAGAACAATTCACATTTTAAAAAAAAAACTTAGTGGAAAAGCCCTGTTAGATCTATCCTGCCTAAACTAAAATAGCACAACTTGAACCCTTGCAGTAGCACAGTGGTCAGTCTCCCTTTACCACATGCAGTTTTGTTTCTGATGGAATATATTTCATTTCTATTCTCCTATGTTCCTTAGTCTGGGTACACGACATAACATTATAGCCTATTCACAATACACACTGTTCTCTTCCTATGCCACAGCCATCCCATCAGCCAATCTCTTGGTACCCTGCAGGGTGAGGGCCGTGCCAGCGATTCTTCTGTCATCAGGTAGACTGATTTTGTTTGCCACAGTTGGCCCGTACATGTTGGCAAAGATGTGATACTTTTAGCCAACTCTGTTTACTGCTGTCATTCCCAGCACCATCACTCAGAGGTTCTTTGAGATTCATTATCACTGACCAATGACTAATGAGGCAGTGTCTCCGACTTGTATAGCTGTGATTTTCAACCTACGATACCATGAAAGCCATTTTTATGGGATACATTTCAATGCAGTTAAGAGTGAAGCATGATTGAAATTTATTTTGAGTTGGGATGTTGAAAGCCACCCAAACACCACATTTGGTGAATTAGTCTGCTAAGCATCTATGTTCTGCGAATACTGTATCTGCTGTATTCTATGCCTGCACTAGCATGCTGCATTTATTAGCCTGATATATTAATATGAACTGTGACCAAAGAGGAATTAATAGACATTGAAGCCAAAAGAACTATCCCAGTTTACACTGGGCAAGAATCCAGCCCTATGTATTAGTTTCTATAGAAAAAGGCACCATTATAGCACTAGAAGGACTCATTTCTCCCCTAGGTAGCCACGCATACACAATATATTACAATTACTACAGGTTATTTGTGGCACCATTGTAAATGCACATAGCATTTAACAAGCAGAAAGACAGACATTTCTGCCCTCACAGGCTTAACAAGCCACAGGCCCAGTCTTGCTCCTATTGAAGTCAGGCCAAAGCAATACCAGGCAAACACAAACTAGAGGACACCAGTTCAGGGAAGGGATAATGAGCAGAGATCAGGATTTGAAGGAGGAGACGACCCAGGAGAGGAAGTGGGATCCTGTACCAAGCACAGGGCATGGCAAAAGGAGGAGCGGAGAAGCAAGTACAAAGAGGGTAAATAGAAACAATAAGGTAAGAGTGTTGGGGTCAAGGAATGGGAAGAGGAAGTGAGATCAGGGAAAGAACATGAAGAATTTAAACAGGATGATGGAGAGTTTAATTTGAAGTGGTAGGAGACAGGAGGACAATGAAGCAACTCAAGTGAGGGCAGGAAAGGCATGGAGGTGGTGGGATCTGAGTGACCAGAAAGACAGATTACTTTAGACAGGCATTTGGGATAAAGTGGAAGAGGTAGGGGCTGGCAAGGAAAGAGGTGTATTTTCCTCTCAGAGAAAGTCACATCCCTCCAAGACGGCCTCTCGGGACACCAAGAACCCCATACCTCAGACACAGGCACAGTAATAAGACATCTTCCCCCTTGCTAAGTTCACCTCATTCACACAACAGGAAGTCCCTAGTCCTAGAAGCACTGCAGGGAAAACAAGTCATCCCCCCACAATTCTGATCCATTCTTTTGTTGGGTAGAAGAGAATGAAGAGCCCCTTCCTTGAGGGGGGAAAGCTACGTCCTCATTTCCCCTTCCTCACAAATCATTGAATTGCCCGACTGGTACTTCAAACACCATCACCACAACACTTCGTGGATGGTAGGTTTACAGGACAGGAGAGGCTGTGCAGGGAGTGTGCCCCCTATACAGAGACCAGCTCTGTGGTGGTTGCCTGCACCACAGTATGCAGGGTGAATACATGAGCCAAAGGCCAAAGAATCCCTCCATTGCATGTATGCTTAGTCTTGTCTGTTCCCTCAGCAGAGTGGGTGCAGTAGGGCCACAGAGGCAAGAATTCTCTCCTCTGCCACCTGAAGGCAGGGAGAAGATTTCTGCTCCACTTCACCTGTAGTTTTCCCCCATTCCCAGCTGAGATATTCAGGCAAGGAACCAGTGACTGGATTTGCCCTTAGTGATATAAGGCAGGACGATTCAGACTAATGCCTCAGCCGTGCTAACTAATGTCCACCCTCCCGATTCACCTGGGCCTTCTCTAACTTGCACTGGAGCCAGACTAGGGGTTGGAGCACACACATTCCACCTGGAGTCAGAGCATATGTAGTAAATGGGACTCAGCCAACCAAGCCTCACCAGCACTTGTCATTAAGATTAGCCACTGATACTGTAGGCAATGTCTGGTCCACAAAGCTCCATCCTTTCCCAAAAGTCCCCCCTTAAAACTCACTGTGACATTGCACTCCATAATGCTTTACAGAAATATGCTTATGAATGTAAATATGACATAACTGGAATATGTTTTATGCTACATATGCCATGTAACATATCTCTGCAAATGTTATGATCTACGGCAGCGGTTCCCAAACTTGTTCCGCCGCTTGTGCGGGGAAAGCCCCTGGCGGGCTGGGCCAGTTTGTTTACCTGCCACGTCTGCAGGTTTGGCCGATCGCGGCTCCCAGTGGCCGCGGTTCGCTGCTCCAGGCCACTGTGAGCTGCTAGAAGCAGTGGCCAGTACATCCCTCGGCCCGCACTGCTTCCAGCAGCTCCCATTGGCCTGGAGCAGCAAACTGTGGCCAGTGGGAGCCGCGATCAGCCAAACCTGCGGACACGGCAGGTAAACAAACCGACCCAGCCCACCAGGGGCTTTCCCTGCACAAGCGGCAGAACAAGTTTGGGAACCACTGGTTTACTGAGTATATTAATCCTATTTGTATGCATGTATCATTTTTGTATTCAAAGTTATGAATATAGGCTGTGTACTTGTTTGATTTTAAGTAGCCTCAGTGAAGCATTTGGTCAGCTTCTTGAGAAAAGACTATTCTCAGTAAGTGCTCAATCAAGAAACACTTAAGCCAACAATAAACTTTGATAGACACCAATCCACATCTGAGCTTTCCTGGGAACATTCCTGTAGATAATGAAGTCATGCATGGACATGTGACTTGCCCAGGTGACTCCAAAACTCCATCTTGTAGAGGGAATTCTATGCAGGGGGAGGAAGGGGTTTCCACCCTCAAGAAACTGGGAGACCCCTCCATTTGGTCTTCAGCTGCCTCAAGAGGTAACCTCTCCACCCCCAAAGGAGAGCTGAAAAAAACTGGAACAAAGGACAGTAACTGAGGGGTGAGAGTGATTGCTGGACCCAGACTAGAAGGAAGCTAGTCTGTAAAAGAAGCTTATTGGAACATCTCGGAGGGTGAGATTTCATCTGTAATCACTTTCTGACTGTATTAAGGTTAGACTTGCATATTTTAATCTTATCTTGCTTGGTAATTCACTTTGTTCTATTACTTGGAACTACTTAAATCCTACTTTTTGTATTTAATAAAATCACTTTTTAAATATTAACCAAGAGTATGTATTAATACCTGGGGGCGGGGGGAGAAAAAGAGCCCTCTCTCTCTCTGCATCATAGAGGGCGAACAATTTATGAGTTTACCCTGTATAAGCTTTATACAGAGTAAAACTGATTTTTGGGGTTTGGACCCCATTGGGAGTTGGGTATCTGAGTGCTGGAGACAGGATCACTTCTTACGCTGTTTTCAGTTAAGACTGCAACTTTTAGGGGACATGGTTCAGACCTGGATCTGTGTTTGTAGCAGGCTAGCGTGTCTGGCACATGCAAAAGGAAGTGTTTATTTACACAACGCAGAATCAACCTGTGAAACTCTTTGCCAGAGGATGTTGTGAAGGCCAAGACTATAACAGGGTTCAAAAAAGAACTAGATAAATTCCTGAAGGCTAGATCCATCACTGGCTATTGCCAGGATGGGCAGGGATGGTATCCCTAGCCTCTGTTTTCCAGAAGCTGGAAAGTGAGCAACAGGGAATGGATCACTTGATGATTACCTGTTCATTCTCTGGGGTATCTGGCATTGCCCACTGTCAGAAAACAGGATACGGGGCTAGATGGACCTTTGGTCTGACCCAGTATGGCCATTCTTATGTTATGTTCTAGTTAATACCCACAACCTGGTTTTTTAGAGACCAAGACACACTTGCACCCCAGACAGGTGTTAAAGGGCCATCGGAGGAGGAAGAAAGGTGTAAACAAGAAATTTACATTTAATCAAAGGGACAATTCAAACCTCTCATCCACAATGGAGTGTGTCTCACCATGACTCAGCAAGGATGTTTCTAGCACAAGAAAAAATTAAATTATACAGAGGGTGAAGATACTTCACCTCTTCTCCCCCATCTCTCTGCTTCCAAGATCAATGACTCTCACAGAAGCGGAGCCAAGAGGGAGGGGTTCCAGACTGAAAGGAGACCCACTCTGTGAAAATTACAACAGCATATGGTGAGACAAACCCTTGGCTTTTATGTTCACTTAGTTTGTGAAGTTAAGAGTAATATGCAAGCGAATGTCTATTTTCTTTTGTAACCAATTCTGACTTTTATGCATCACTTGTAATCACTTAAAATCCATCTTTCTATAGTTAACATACATATCTTATTGTTTTATCTTTATTGTGTTTGGATTAAAGTGTGTAGGAAACTCCATTTGGGATACTAAGGCTAGTGCATATATCGTTTTCCTTTGATGAAATTACAGGCTTTCTATGAGCTTGCATTGTTCAGTAGTGTGCTGGACAGTACAAGAGGCACATTTCTCAGGGAACAAGATTGGGACTAGAGAGCTTATGGGTGTTGCCCTGTATGTAATTCACGAGTGACTGGTCTGAACACTCCTGTATTTAGCTGGGAGTGAATTTCATGCTGCAGGCTGCATGAGCAGGCCAGCTGTGGCTGTTCTGACAGCAAAGCAGTGTAAAAGGCACCCCAGGCTACAGCCTTAAGGGGACACAGCTGTTCAACATTCCAGATTGTACCCTGGAGATTGTCTCACCTCCATTGCCTCCGCAATACCTGGGAATAGGGGCAGCACAACAACCTCCAAAACGCATCCCAGGAGCGTTCAGCACGGTCAGTTTGACTAGTCAAGTTCCAGACAATACCTACTGCCCATGCCTCACCGACCCTCTGATCTCATCTTTATACAACTTCCTGTTGCCTTAATGGCTATCTTCTGCAGCTGTTAATGGCCCTTGATAACAACACTTAGTTCCCAGGTGTTGAATATAGTCATCCAAAACTACAAACTAAACCCTGGTGGAAGAGGGAGAAGAAAGCAACCCAAACAGAAATCCAGGCAGCCTCCTAAAGTGCTCAGCCACCGGGTCACACAGCCATAGCTTAGCACCCTTTAGATTGGTAAAGCTAAACGAATGTTGAAACTCTAGTTTACCTTTTCCACTTACACTATTGTTTAGTCTTTTCTCCCTATAGACAGTGAAAACTGACTAATCCATTTCTCTTTTGTTTGGTCAGTTTCCAATAAGTAACTCACCAGTTCTCATGCATTTGAACAGGCCCAATTGCAGGACTGGGTCCCAAGAATTTTTTTTTTAAAATCACAATTTTTAAAACCAATGTACATCCTACATATGTATATTGTAGGAAATTAGCTATAAATGTTCCCCAGTCTTATCACAGCGTATATGCACAGTTTTGCTATGTATTTTCTAGGGGTTGTAAGGGTTAATAATTCACTAAATTGTTGATCTGAAAAGGGAAAATACCCTGTAGAACAGGGATACTAAGACCTTATTGGTTCAGGAGCCAAATTAGTGATCAACATTATCCAAGAGTCACAGTAGTGTGACTTGTTACTAGAGTAAATGAAACTCTGAATTATATAGTCATACATAAACAGTATAACAGGGGAAATTATATATATATTAGTCTCAACAAAATGACTGACCAAGTATTTTGTCAACTACAATTGGTTAACATAGTAAAAGCATCCCAACTGGTTAATAATTAAAATTTTAATATTGTGCTGCAAATCACTGCAAGGGTCACATTAAGAGCCACTTGTGGCTTGCTAGCCTCAGTTGGAGTATCACTGAGGTAGAGCCAGAGGGGACATAGGTGCAAAATATAACAAGGCATAGGAATATAGGACCTACACAATTTAGCAATATTTGGTCAAACACAAAACTCCCATTGATTTCAATGGAGCAGGATTGGACTCAAGCAGAGAATTTTTAAGAGACAGCAGTAATACTTTTAAACATTGGCTTTGTGGTTTACCTGGATGTGCTTCTTTGTAAGACTGATGTTTTGAAACAGCAGTGGGAAATAGAAGTTTAGAGCTGGTTGGAAATTATACAAACAGATTTTCTGGTGGAAAATGAAAAGCCATTGAACCCAAAAGAGCCCAGGATGGAATTTCCAGTCAAAGTGAGAGAGGGAAATGCCAGAACAGTCAATAACCTAGCAGGTGACGGCACTCACCCTGGATGCAGAAGACACGGGTTCAAGTTCCAGCAAAAACCATTTCCTGCCCAACTCTAAGATCTATAAACCAGTGCTAATGCATGGTACTTTTTATTGCTGTAAGTATACACAAATAAGTTTAGGTCAGTGTGAGTTTTAAGACAGGTTGTTTAAGTCCCTTATTGCAAAGATCATTTTTAAGAGTTAGTCAAAAATTCATACTAAGTTGCTTTGTTGTTGAAACATGGCCTCTCAAAAAAAAAAAGTTTCACAAAAAGAAATATTTCCCCCTGCTCTGCCCACCCTCCCCCCAATGAAATTTTCACCAAGTATCACAGAAAAATCAATTTACCAAAAATCCTCATTTCAGTTAACAAAGTATTCAAAAACCAATATTAGTGAAGATTTTGGTAAAAATTTATAACTATAGTGGAAAACGAAGAATGGGTTCATTTTGAATGCTGCAACACAAGCTTCAAACTGGATTTCTTTTCAAAAAATGGAAATGATTTTTGGCAGCTCAGTTCTTTTTCAAGAAGGGCAAAACAAACAAAAGCCACACATCAATAGATGCCTAAAGCTAGACCTACAATAAGGAGTAGAGAGTCAATTTTAAGGCTTCTTTTAACAGTGCAGTTTTTAATTTGCAGCTCATTCAAATCTATATAGTGCAGCGCCATCTGATGGTAGTTACAAGCAATCACTTTTGGCTGGAATATTATCCTGCCTAGCTAACAGAGCATCATGATGCACATAACGCAGTATAAATTACATATGGACAGTTTACACTGGGCACAGACTAAGCAGCTGCTCAGCCTTTCTATACTTCTAATCAGGGTCAAATTAAGGTAATCCAAGGCCCTATGCATACCACGATACAGGCCCTCCTGGTCACTTCCCCCAAATCCTATTTGGCATGACCATTGTAGAGGGGCATCTGTTCCAGAGAGCCTCCCCCACTGCTTACCCCAGAAAATGGAGTATATCCAGACCCATTGCACTCTTCTCCAGGGCAGATGGAGGGTCTGGGGCACCCCGGGCAGGTCTTACCACAGCCAGTCTCTGGTTTCTGGCCCGGGCAGCGCTCCTGCATGTATCCTGCTTTTGCTTTTTGAAAAGGTGGTCACCCTACCAACAGGGCATTCTGAAAGCTTGTTGAGATCAAGACTCTCTGAGGCAAACCAACCTATTTGATCCAACATCCATGTTGGAGGAAGCAAAATCCATGCAAATAGCTTGAAGGTGGTATTAATGCCTCTGAAGTACTGGACATTACTGCTTTCTGCCTCAGTCTAATGATCTGTGAAATGGGCTTTGTCCTTTTCTATGAAGGACAAGCTGACTTGTACTAGCACAAGCTGCTGAGTTAAACAGAAGAGGCCCAAAGACCAACCAGCATGTGTTGTGGAAACTCCTAGTGCTAGCTACTTATAAAGCACTATTGTAAAAAAGTTAGTGCGTCAAACTTGCTTAAAATCTGAGGCTTAGACGCAGAGGACTCTACCATACTTACAACAAGTCAGACTAATTGTAATTTACATTTGTATCACTCTGTATTAGTGGTGCTCTGCTTTTCAGGAAAGTTAATTGGATGTGTAATATTTGGCTGACCACAGTTTTCTACATGAAACCTGAGTGGCTCTGTTCTACTGAATGGGGCTTTTGCTTTTATTTAAAAAATATATATTATATATATATATATATATATATATATATATATACACACACACACACACTCTCTCAATGGAAAACATGTAAAGAGATCTGTGGCATGTCATCCTAACATTGTTATATATTGAAAATAGTTTCAGCTTCCTCTCTATAGCATAGTCTGGAAATAAAACATATGGAGTTTGCACGACTGCTGATTGGATTTTGATTGCTCTGAAATGTGGCCAAGTTTCAAGTGGAGAGTGCAGCCTGAAAGGAAATACAGTAGACACTAGACAATTTATTTGTTTCTGAGTGGGGAACCTGGCTGACAGGCTGCTTCTAAGGTGGCTAACAAGAGCAACATGTTCCCATATGGAAGCCATATGGTGAAATCAGCCAGTATCTAAAAACATGGCACAATATATGTACCATGGCAGCGGGAAAAGCAAAGTCCTATAAAATTGGTGCCAATCAAAAACAGCAAAACGTTGATGGAGAACACTGATGACTAAAATAGTTAACATACTAGCAGGTGTTAGATTAAATGCTTTTCAGAGCCATACAGTGAAAATGCAAATATGAGAGGCCCACTTTAAAAAGTAATGATGAAGCACAGCCTTAATAATTATCTAGATTTTCCCAAATACCATTAAGGTCTAGATTGTAGCTAGTCCCAGATAATTTATGATATCTGTAAACATTTGGTGTGAAAAAAAAATAATGAGTTTCAAAATATATGCATTTATAAAAATCTGAACATACACCTGGAAGTGTAAATGAGTGAATAAGCCCTTCCCCCGCCAAAAGTACTTAAGTGACTATAATGTTAACAGAAGACACGCTACTCCCTGAGAAAATTCAGAGATTAGTAGAGTTTATAGCCTCACAAGCAGAATCCTTGTAAACAACTCTAAGGAAGGATGAAAGATTCAGCCAAAGTCTAAATTTAAAATGCCATTGCAGTCTCACCGGTCATATTATAAATATTTGTAAAGGCCTCTAAATACAAAATTACTGTTGGGTTTCTAATTGCATGGGATTGTCATACAGGCAAACAGCACAATATTATGTGTTAGGCTTACCACTGAAGTATGCTGCGCTCATTTTACTAAAGGACACACTCTTCAATAGGCAAAACATGTACTAAACAATACTACCCTCTTGTGGTGAAACTGTAACCTAACATTTCAATAGAATAAACCTTCAGATTCACTTAGCCTCGAACTGTGGGTTGGGACCCCAAAGTGGGTCACGACCACATTTTAAATGGGGTCACTAAGGCTGGTGTTTGGCTTTGGTCCTGGGCCCCAGAAAGTCTAAGCACAGCGGCTTCAGCTCTGGGTGGCAGGGCTCAGGTTACAGGCCCTCCTCCTGGGGCTGAAGCACTGGGATTTTGGCTTTGGTCCCCCTGCTTAGGGCAATGGGGCTCAGGCTTTGGCCCCCTCCCACCAGGGTGGTGGGGCTTGGATTTTGACCCCCCATGGCAGGGCTCAGGTGGGTGCAGGCTTTGGTCCCACCTCTTGGGGTCATGTAGTAATTTTTGTTGTCAAAAAGGGGGTGATGGTGCAATGAAGTTTGAGAACCTGACTGTCAATAGCTCACACTATTAGTTCACTAAAACAAACTGCATTTTAAGAATTCCATAGGTATGTATTCTCAATTTTAAAGCAGTAAATATTGTATAATCTTCCCTTCAAATTAAGCTGTCATACAGTGAAGACTCATCTTTAAAATTTGAGCCTTAAAAATAAACTGCTAAAAAACAAAGTAAATAGACAGTAAGGCATTTAAAGAAGGTGAAAATTCTAACACCAAAAGAGGAGGGAACATGGATAATTTTACTCAGCCAGCAACCTGGGGGGGAGGGGAAATCATATAGTTACATAACATTTTGAACTGCTAACACACACTGAAGTGTTTCAGAAAGTACCTTGCAATTGGTGTTTCTTAGCTCACCACAGCTTGTCCCTGTCTACACAGACTGCAAAGTTGCAATCAGCATCACAGTAGCCAATTTGACTCTTCACAGTCATGTTTTAGGACAGTAAGATTTTGTAGTGGAGAAAAAGCCTTAGAGAAATAAAATACAAGGAAATGCTATTATGTTATTTTAAGGATAGGATCCTATTTTCCCATTACATTTTTAAAGTGTTCTCATAACTGAATATTTTACGAGCCTAAAGCTAGACAGAGGACTGAAATGGCCATTAACACAGATCTTCATAGTTCTTAGTGGTAGACCAATAAATAAATAAATAAAACCACTACCACACATCAAAACTTTTTCCCTAAATACAAGATTAAGCTGGTTTGTTTTTGGTAAACTAAGGTTTGAGAATTATTCCATATGCAACCATATGTTGTTTTGTATATTAAGCTGGTGTCATCTGTAATACATTAATGGCAGCTGGAAGTAAAATGTCTTCCATGATTAAAGATTAAAAAGGTAAGTCAAGTATGATTTAGGTACTAAGAGGCTGATCCAGAGCCTATCTAAATCAATAGCTTAGACATTTATTTTAGTGAACTTTGCAACAGGTGCTCTCTAGACAATAGATTTAATTACCATTATTATAGATGATACATATAAAGCATTGGGCTTTACATTGTGGCAACATTTCTGGAGATATGTTTTTCCGACAAACATGTTTGTTACTCTCACCCCCAGGTGTCATTTTCAATGTAGTGGAGAATCTGAAACTGTTACATAGACAATCTTCTGTTTAGTGCTCATTATGCAGCTGGAAAATACAGTGCTTTTGCTAACCCCTGAGCCATTTTGCCTTGGCCATATGTATATATGGCCAACTGCTTAGCCTGAGAAGAGGTGGGGTGCATAAAATTCAGTGCAGCATGTGGCCATAATTAAAAACACATGAAAGCCCAAAGACCAGATCCAATGTTTAACTAACATTTTACAGAAGAATTTTAAAAAAACAGAGAGGGTTTTTAGAGCAGATTGTCAACGTGCTCTGGATCTTACCTGACAGAGAAGCCTGGAATGTTGAACAGGGTTTCCTGGACCTGGAAAGGTGATTGTGGAGAGGACTTCCTAAGGGGAGCTGAGCCCCAGCTGTAAATCATTAGCTGAGGAATCCTTACACACAAGTAATGCCACTGAAGCCAATGCACCTACATATTTCTGAATGAAAAAGTTTGCAGCTTGGGGCCCTTCATCTGCAGGGATAGTTTGCTCTCATTGATTTACATTTCAGAGATCAAGATCAACAATGGCTGAATTCTATTACACTGAACAAGAACTTGGGGAGGACAACTGAGATGCTTTCTTGGCAAACTAAAGCACATGTGGGGCACAGAGTCAACACTAATAGTCTTTAGATATTGGCAATTAACATTCTGAACAAAAGTCTCTTCCCAACATGCCATTTAATTCTTCCTTCATGATTCTGGATTCAGCCAAACCCCAGGATGGTTTCCTCTAATGAAGGCATAATTAATTAATGGAGTCCCTTCATACCAAATGGCAAAAGGCACAACCAATACACTGTTAAGGTATTTAGTCAAACAAGGTCTTGTAAGTTGTTATATAAAAACTGGTGACATGCTGATCATGAATATCATTGTGCGAGGTATACTTATGTATGCTGGAAATACATTTTTAAAATAAAAGTTTTGAAAGTACAGTCTTTGATAAACAAGCCTGCCCTAGAAAAAGGCATGGGGATTTACCAATCTGCGTTGATTACAAGCAAAGGACAATTAAAGTACATTTGCATCTAAAGGTAAACAATGTAATAAGCCAATCCAAAAATCAAATTTTCCAGAGGATGAAGGAGAGGGCATGGCATCTGCCCATCAATTGGGGAGAAGAACTCTCTGGTGTATACACTTCAAAGGAATGCATAGCAAAGGTTTATGGACTATATAAAGAAAGAGAATCCCTTAGAGCAGCAGTTTTCAACTGGGGTTCCATGAGCCCTTTCAGGGGTGCCATGGGACCCTGTGCCTGAAACCCAGAGCCCAAGCCCCAGCACCTCCTGCCATAGGGCTGAAACTTCAAACCCCAGTGTCCCTCCCCATGGGGCTGAAACCCACAAGCACTGGTTTCACCCCCCACCCCCTGCAGTGCCAGAACGGGGCGGTCCCAAAGAGAGCCCCACACACACCTCCTTCCTCCTCTCCCCACCCCCGAGGCCCCACACCCTGGACATGTCGGAGGCAGGAAGCTGGAGTCGGGCAGTGCAGGGCAGCTGCTGCTCTGGCTGGTGTCATGGAGCAGGCAGCCATGGCATTCCCCATCTGCTGCTGGTGCCTGGGGTTGCAGCTGTTCCTCAGCTCATGCAGCCAGTAAGAGCATCCCAGGCAGGGGGACCCAGCTCTGTGGCTCGCAGAGCCCTTGGGAAGCAGTGACCACAGGGGAGACCTCCTGATGCACAGCTCCTAGCTACCCCCTGCCTGCACCCTGAGCAGTTTTCAAACTTTTTGAGCTGAATTCCCAACACACACAACCCAGACAGGCTGGGTGGTCTGCTGAGGTGAGTCAGGGGTAGAGGTGGTGCTGCCTCCCTGGACTCTGCTGTGTAGAGCTGGCCCAAGCCCTGCCAGCCTCTGCCCCCCTCCCTCCAAATAGAAGTGAAACTACGCCTATGCCTGAGCCCCTCCCCAACCACCACAGGGCCCTGGAGTTTTTAATAGCATGTTGAAGGGAGCCGCAGACAGAAAAAGGTTGAGAACCCAACTGGTCAGCACCCTTTGATTCTGCGAACAATGGATTCTGCTACCTCACGAGATGAAAGTGCGGAGTTTGATGTAAGTAAGAAAGCTGCTGAGACAGACTGTAAATTGCTAAAATTAAGTTGTGGACACTAGAAAGATTGTTTTGTTTGTAACCATACTGGTCCCATTTTCTCTTGCTTAGTATCACTTAAATCTATGACAGGTTTCAGAGTAACAGCCGTGTTAGTCTGTATTCACAAAAAGAAAAGGAGGACTTGTGGCACCTTAGAGACTAACCAATTTGAGCATAAGCTTTTGTGAGCTACAGCTCACTTCATCGGAAGCAAATTTATGTCCTTCAAGCGATTGCTCATGTGTATGCCACAGTAGGTGTGCGTGCTTGCCACGTGCACTTATGCCAGAAGTTTTTCCCCTAGCAGTACCTGTAGGGGAGCGACCTAGCGACCCCTGGAGTGGCGCCTGCCTGGCGCAGTATGAGGAGAGCCGCGTGCTCCCCCCACCCTCAATTCCTTCTTGCCGGTGAAGGTGCTTCGGAACTACTCTGCTCCAGCTTTGCTGTAGCTCATCCCTAGAACTGTTTGTTCGGTGTTAGTACCTGTTGTTAGTTAGCTGTTTAGTCAGTCAGTGAGCCTGGGCCAGGGCATGGCATGCCCCGCCCCCGGGGTTTAAGTCCTGCAGCTCTTGTAGGTGTTCTATGCCAAGAAGTGACCCACACACAGACTGTTTGCGCTGTTTGGGAGAAACCCATATCAGCAAAAGGTGCAAGATTTGCAAGTCGTTTAAGCCTCAGACCAAAAGAGAAAAGGACATTAGACTCCAGGCCATCCTGATGGAGTCAGCACTGACCCCCGACTCCAGCACGCTGCTCTGAACTGGTACTCAGCACCACACTGTCGGTACGCGGCGACCCTCTGGTGCCATCGACCAGTCAGCACTGCTCCCCATCCACAGGGCACGCTAAGAGGACTAGGAAGACTCCCTCTTCACAGTGGCACCAAGGGAAGTCTGGGACAGAGGCTAGGCCCATGTCAGGCCCCAGGCCTCCGACTCACATTGAGCGGAGTAGCCCAGCCCCTTTGGAAACGATCCATGCCTGAAGCCCTCCAGGCAGCCTGGGACGTCATGTCCATGCCAGTGCCCGAAACACCGCCAATGTTGGCCCCATGCTCCAGAGGCAAGCCGCCGCTAGGATCTCTGCGGTCACCTCTGGCCCAGTACCGGTCTCGGTCAAGGGAATGTTCCCAACGCCATTCACTGCGCAGCTACTGTTTGGGGCAGAGTCCATGTGGATTGCCCTCGATGCCAACTGTCGGGCTGGGTTCCGGCCAGCCGGGACTCTCGGCACCGCTTGTCCTCAAGGAGCGAATGTCGATGGGACCGTGGCAGGTGTCACCAATGGTCCTAGTCTTGGAGGGGGTACCACAGTCGGTCACAGCCCAGTCCTCAACGCCGTTCCCAGTTGGACTCCTGCTCCAAGTCTCCGCCAAGACATCGCAGCCCTGGGCGTCAGTTGCTGGCGTCTCGCTGTCGCAGGTCCACCCGTCCAGGCCATTCGTGGATCAGCTATTACCGTCGGTACTGGTCCTCCATGTTGAGATCACAGTCTCATGGCTGATGTAGATCCCAGCACCGCTACTCCTCCTGGTCCAGAAACAGCAGCAGATCTTACCCCAGCCTGGCCCCCATTCATAGCCATCCTTCGATGGGCCAGGCCAGCCAACCCGAACAGCCGGCTCCGCTGGTGCCACAGCAGGTGCAATGGCACCGAGCGTTGTGGCTGGCCCAATGGTACCAGTGGACACCGTGGCCTCTGGCACAGCCCCCAGTGGGAGTTCTCTCTGTGGCCGGAGCTTCAGAAGCACCATCGGCCTCCCTCTCCAGACCCCCGAGAAAGGAGTCAGTGGGACGTACGTCCTCTGCACTGTGCCCGGAGTCCGACCAGGTGGTGGACCCTCCGGTGCCGACCAATACCCAGAGCACCACATTGGCTCCCTCACCCCGCCCCCCCTCTACCCCACAGGAGGACTTCAGGGCCCATCAAGAACTCTTAAAGAGGATGGCAGCAAGCCTCCACCTCCAGGCAGAGGAGGTGGAGGAACCCTCAGGCTCCCTGTTTAATGTGATGTCCCTGTCAGCACCGGGTAAGGTGGCCTTGCCTCTCTATGAAGGGGTGGCTAAGATTTCAAATGCCCTGTGGCAAACACCAGCCTCGTTGGCCTCCATCTCTAAGAAGGCGGAACACAAGTACTGGTCCACTAAGACGGAACCCTAAGGGGCATGAGTACTTGTATAACCACCAGGGAGTTGGGCGAGTCGGTCAACCACAGGGAACAGCAGGTCAGCCAGCCCCAACCCCAAAGCAAAGACTCTCAGAGACCGGACTCTTTCAGAAGGAAAATGTATTAGTCTTCAAGCTTCCAGTTATGAGTGGCAAACCATCAGGCTCTCCTGGGCTGGTACAAATTCAATCTGTGGGGCTCCCTGCCCAAGTTTGGGGACTCCCTCCAGGAGTGCAATAGGAAGGATTTCAAGGCACTAGTGGAGGGAAGGGGCAGTGGCTGCTAGGGCATCCCTGCAGGCAGCCTTGGATGCTATGGACACGGCTGCACGATCCATGGCCTCCGCGGTGTCCCTGAGACGGGCGTCATGGCTCCTGCTCTCTGGACTGTCCAGTGAGGCGCAGTCTTCCATGCAGGATCTTCTGTTTGACGGGAAAGCTCTGTTTGCAGCGGAAACAGATACAAGGCTACATGGCATGAAAGACTCCCGCACAACCCTCCAGACTCTGGGCCTCTATGTCCAGGCTCTGGCAAAAGTCTAAGTTCAAGCCGCAGCAGACTCCCACCCAGGTCACCCTCCCAAAGTATGAGGCCGCCCATAAGAAGCAGCGGGACTATAAGAGATGCCCTTAGAAGCGGTCTCAGCCTGCCCCCCCAGCCTGGGTCCTCCAAGGGCAAGCTGGCAGGGAAAAGGCGCTTTTGAAGGGATGCTTGGGGGCACCCCACCAGTCCTCATCAGGGATCCACACCCAATAAAGCTCCCTTTCTCCAACCGGTTGTGTGCTTTCCTCCCGGAATGGTCACGGCTAACCTCGGACCGATGGGTCCTCAACACCATCTCCCGGGGTTACACCCTCCAGTTGACTTCCTCCCTGCCCAACCACCCCAGTCCCCTTTGGGGGACCATTCGCACAAAGCTCTGCTCAAGCAGGAGGTGGGGCGGCTCCTAGGAGCGATAGAGGTAGTGCCCGAGGAGTTCATGGGCAAGGGATATTACTCCCATTATTTACTTATCCCAAAGGCCAAACAGGGGGGCTCAGGCCCATCCTGGACCTGCAAAATCTGAACCACTACATGGTGAAACTCAAGTTCCACATGGTTTCACCTGGCCTCCATCATCCCCTCCCTGGATCCCGGGGACTGGTACGCTGCCCTTGATCTACAGGACATGTACTTCCACATCCATATATTCGAGGGGCAAAGGCACTTCCTCCATTTCGTGGTGGGACAGAATCACTACCAATTCATGGTCCTCCTGTTTGGTCTGTCCACTGCCCCCATGGCGTTTACAAAATGCATGTCAGTGGTAGCAGCCTACCTCAGACAGTGGGGGGGTCCAGATATTTCCCTATCTGGACGATTGGCTTGTCAAGGGCACCTCTGGGTCCCAGGTGAGGGATCACTTGGTGCTCCTCCTGTCCACGTGAACCACCGTGGGCCTGTTGGTAAACACCACTAAGTCCACATTAGTCCCAGTTCAATGCATAGAGTTTATTGGGGCATTCCTGGATGCAGCGTCGGCCGGGGCCTCTCTCCCCCGAGACAGATTCAAGACCCTGAAAGGTCTCATTGATTCAGTCACAAGGTTCCCAGTGACAAACAGCCAGGGTTTGCCTGCAGCTCTTGGGTCATATGTCGGAGTGCACATACATGGTCCATCACACCAGACTCAGGATGAGGCCCCTCCAGCTCTGGTTGGCTTTGAAGTTCTCCCAGGCCATGGACAGGATGGACAAAGTCCTAATCGTGCCGGACTCTGTGATCACCTCCCTATGGTGGTGGTCCACCCCAAACAACATGCTCCAAGGAGTCCCGTTCAGGGACAGGGCCCCGTTGTTGGAGCTGGTGTCCAATGCATCGGACCTAGGTTGGGGGCCCATATGGGGAACTTTCAGACCCAAGCCCTGTGGTCAGCTCAAGACCTGACTCTATATATAAACAATCAAGGAACTCAGGGCCGTGCAGCTGGCGTGTATGGCCTTCTGCTTGCACTTGGAAGGCTAGGTAGTCAGGGTCCTCACGGACAACATGGCCTCAATGTTCTATATCAACAGGCAAGGCGAGGCCTGACCCTCTGCCATGAAGCCCTCGGGCTGTGGGACTTCTGTATAGCCCATGACATCCACCTGAAGGCCTTCCACCTACCGGGCGCCCAGAATGACAGGGCGGCTTGCTTGAGCAGGGACTTTTCCTCACAACATGAGTGGTCCCTCCACCTGGAAGTGGCCCACCAGCTCTTCCAAAGGTGGACCTATTCGCAACTTGGCAGAACTGGCAATGCCCAGATCTGCTCCAGTGGGAGCCTGGGGAAGGGCGCGATCTCCAATGCCTTTATCCTATTCTGGTCAGGCCAGCTTCTCTACACCTTTCCCCCATTCCCTCTAATCAGCAGGGTCCTGGAGAAGATAAAGATGGACAAGGCCCGGGTCCTCCTGATTGCCCCAGCGTGGCCCAGGCAGCATTGGTACGGGACCCTCATGGGCCTGGCAGTAGCTCCACTGTGGCCACTGCCACTCTGCCTAGACTTGCTCTCTCAGTACCAGGGCCGCCGCCTCCACCCCAACCTAGTGGCTCTTCAGCTCACGGCATGGCTGCTCAGTGGTTAGGTGGAGAGGAAAGGAAGTGTTTAGAACAGGTTCAGCGTGTCCTCCTTGAAAGTAGATCGCCAAATAAGCGCGTCAAGTGGAGGGCCAAGTGGTCCTGGTTTTCTAGGTGG
The DNA here is from genome assembly GCF_965140295.1 of Lepidochelys olivacea. Taxonomy (NCBI): domain Eukaryota; kingdom Metazoa; phylum Chordata; order Testudines; family Cheloniidae; genus Lepidochelys; species Lepidochelys olivacea. Next base: position 162,477,941 of record NC_140411.1, on the reverse strand, counting down.
GCGGACGAGGGTGTCTCCACTGTGGCTGCCCTGATCCAGCTTATCCTTGCACTACCTCCTCCACCTGAGGGCCCAGCGCCATTGTCTGTCAAGGTGCACCTGGCCGCCATATCGGCCTTCCATCCGCCGGTGCAAGAACGCACGGTATTTTCCCCATGTTATGACTGGCCAGTTCCTTTTTCCATATTCTAGACCCCCCCGGTCCCACAGTGGGACCTAAACCTGGCATTGGCTCATCTCACAGGGCCCCTGTTTGAACAACTGGCCACGTACTGCTGGTCTCACCTCTCATGGAAGGTGGCCTTCCTGGTTGTAATCGCGTTGGCCCTGACCTCCAAGCCGCCATACACAGTCTTTCATAAGGACAAGGTCCAGCTCCACCCACACCCTGCATTCCTCCCAAAGGTGGTCTCCGCCTACCACATTAGTCAGGACATTTTTCTGCCAGTCCTCTGCCCCAAGCCTCATGCGTCCAGTGAGGAGCGCCATCTCCACATGCTCAATGTGTGGCAGGCTCTGGCTTTCTACCTCGAGTGGACGAGGCCATTCAGAAAGTCCTCGCAACTGTTTGTCACCTCGGCTGAGCGCACGAGGGGCCAGCCGATTTCCACTCAGCAGCTTTCCAATTGGATCCCTTCACACATCCGTTCCTATTATGAGCTGTCGTGTGTCCCCCCACCGCCCATTGTAAGGGCACACTCGACTTGAGCGCAGGTCTTGTCGGCTGCCCTCATGGCCCACATCCCCATCCCAGACATTTGTAGGGCCGCCACGTGGTCTTCGGTTCACACATTCACCTCGCACTATGCGATCATCCCCCAAACCAGGGATGACGCTGGGTTTGGCAGGGCTGTCTTCTGTCCTGGGAACTTGTGAATGCCTACCCACCTCCAACACATATAGCTTGGAATCACCTATAGTGGAATACACATGAGCAATCACTCGAAGACAGTTACCTTTTCCATAACTGGTGTTCTTTGAGATGTGTTGCTCATGTCTGTTCCACACCCCACCCTCCTTCCCCTCTGTCAGAGTTGTCTTGCAAGAAGGAACTGAGGGTGGGGGGGGAAGCGCACAGCTCCTCTTATACCATGCCAGGCAGGCGCCATTCTAGGGGTTGAGGGGGGTGCTCCCCCCCTACTGCTAGGGGAAAAGCTTCTGGCACTGGTGCACATGGCGAGCAAGCACGCCTATTGTGGAATAGACATGAGCAACACATCTCAAAGAACACCAGTTACGGAAAAGGTAACTGTCTTTTCATTATAGTAAGACTAAGAATACATTTATTAATAAACCAACTCAGTGCTGTGTATAAAAGATAAAGAGCCTGTCCTCAGTTGGGCTAACGGGCTATTTGTCTGTATGCTGTCTCTTTGGAGACAGCAGACTTAATAGTTTGCATGTCCAGAGAGGGGGACTGGACACTGCAGAGACACCTCTGGGGTTCCCTGAATGTTACCTGCAAGGCAAGGTTGAGACTGGCAGAGTCTCAAGGAGTTTCCTGGTAAAGCAGACTAGTATGTCAGGGAGTGGTCTCACAGTTTAAGCTTCAGCAAAGCTCTCTCTTGCTAAGGTTGAGAGGTAATAGCAATTTATGGCACTGGGATCCCTAAGTTTCATGACCAGTTTCATGACCAGAAACTGTCAAAAAGATGGTAAACCCCAGATCTCTTTGGGTTTCATAGAATTATTACCCCTAAGGGTGACAATGGGGTGGGTTAATGGTCATATGATCAAAAAACATGACCATGCTATGAAACATCACTGCTAATACATCTGTACCCAAAGCTTATTTAGAGAGGTTTTCAATAAGAGAACAATTAGCTGATTTGCAAAACAGAATTTGTTAGAGATACATTAAGTGCTTAGGGTAGTTGAAACAAAATCCCCATCACCTGTCTTGACCCAGCATACATTATGGACATGCTACATATCTGAGGGGCCTACTCAGTCTAATTCAGACCAAGTGATTTCATGGGATTGCTGTGTACAATCACCATGTGAATTTTAACTTTAACATTTTCTGGCTTATAACGTTATTAGACTTGTTCTGGGGAGTTAAAAACCACCACACCCTGGCCAATATAGCCATGACAACGTAGCCCCAAGTGTACATGCCACCATGTCAATGGAAGAATGCTTTTGTTGACATAGCTACCATCATTCAGGGATTGGTGTCCTACACTGATTGAAAGACCCATTCTATTGGTGTAGGCGACATCTCTACAACAGGGTTATGCCAGCATAGCTATTATGATGTATCCATGCCAGTACAGTCTCTCTATCAGGGACATACCTTAGTCAAGACAGGAATTAGTCCTGGACTCAAAGTTGTTTTTTAAAATGAAGAAAAGTACAACTGGTATAAAGGAAATACATCTGCAAATACACCAAGAAAAAGCTTTGAAATGTAGTTTTCGTGAGCTTATTTTCTTTCAGAAAGATATTTTGCAATGTTCATTTCAGGTTTACCAAGTACCAGTGTATTCAAAGGAGCCTTTTAAAAACACAGAGAAAAACAAAAAATAAAACAGCACTCTCTCTCCCCTAGCCCCAGTTCAACAAAGCACATAAACATGTGCTTAACAGAGACCTATGTACTCGAGAACCCCTAATGGATATTTTGGTGACATTCGTGATTATGCAAATGATTTATCTCAGAGACCAGAATGCCAGGATATGTATTGCCAGGACCAGTCAATTTTAAACTAATGCTTATATGTTAGAAAACAAAAAAGCCTAGTCTACACCAAACAACATTAAAACAAAACCAAACTTTTTCCTATGTTGGATCCTTGTAAGCAGAGTTTCAGTCCAGAGAAATTTTTACTTTTTTTTTTTTTTTTTTTTTTTTTTTTAAATACAGGTGACCCATAATTAGAGCTAAGTCAGACATCTTCTTGCCCCCTTTTCATTTGCTCGTTGCACATGCGTGAATGGATAGGTCTGATAGAATATTTGGAAATAAAATGGAACTACTGTAGTGACCTTTCATTATTACACTGTGCAAAAGGATGCTGTGAACATAGTAGATTTCTAAATGATCATGGGAAAGTTCTGTATGCACAGGTAATTACAGGGAAGGCAAGTCCGCCCCATCCTTGCCAGAATTGTGAAAACCACAACCCCACTCAGTGTAGTGCTCTTTGCCCCTCTGTATGTGCCCTATCATCGCTAGAAGTTGATGAGCCTGCTGTAATATTGGCTAGCGGACCTGGGTGTTTTAGATCAGGCAACAAAAATTCATGCCAGGTACAATTCTCACTGCAAACAAACTAGCCCTGTGTACACTGTTAGAGTGGCTAATAGCCTCATTATAGTTGAGAGCCCACAATATTTAATGCATGTAGTAGCTCACTCCATGTGGGCCTCTCCTATAGAGGGCACAAGCAGCACTGTGATTTACGTCAACATTTTCAACATTGGCCACTGATTCTGACCACTTGAGACTCCTTGGCCTCAATTTTCAGAGGTGGTAAGTACCTGCAACTACTATAGACTTCAACTTGAGCTGCAAGTGTAAAAATCAGGGGCAAGATGGGCACCCAAAACTGGGGTGCTCAAAATCAGTGGCCTGTGTTGAAAACTTGGGCTTGGATGTCAAACTTTTTTTTTTGTCATAATGAAGTGTGTTTGTACAATGACTTCGACAATAGGGCCTAATCCATAACTGGGGATCCATAGCCCTTACCACAGTACACATAGTAGAGAGCAGGGATGTCCAACATGTGGCCCAGAGCCTGGATATGGTCCCAGGACTCCCTTGACCAGTCTCTCCAGTCCATAGCTTGCCCAGTCCACTTCAAAAGGGACCTGCTGTACAGTTCAAGGGGTTGGAGAGAGCTCACACATAAGATTCTGGTGTCTGAGCCCAATCACCCTACCACAGCCAACCAGTGGCTTTTTGAGAAATCATCACTATCACCATGGCTCTTTCTGCTGCACTCCCTGCTTCTACAAGTGCTGTTCTCACAGAACTGGGTTCTCCCACCAACTTTGCGGCTACAGCTGAACTCCACAGCATTCCCCACCCATGCCCACAAAAATGCCCAAAATGAATAAAGGAAAGGGATTCTGCAAAATGGGGTCAAGGTGGAGGTGAGTGATAGGGAAAAGGCAGCATTTACCTCAGAATGGGGATAGAGGGAGACAAATGTGAGGGGGTAGAAAAGAGAAAGTGGGTAGTGAGATTTTCCCCAAAGGGATGGGGAAAGTGGGTGGGAGTATATTTCCTAACAGAGGGAGGAAGGAAGATAAAATGCATTGGGGTGGCGGGGGGAGGTAGAGCAATTCATGATTTTATTGCAAGCCTTGTGATGTTTGGAGATTTTCTTAAAGCCCCCACTCCTAAAGTCACGTGATTACATGAGAATGTCAATTTTCATAAACAAAGGTTCAATTCATCTTCATTTAAGGAAAAAGCTTGAAAAGGTGATCATGTATACCACAACCGCTCAAAAAACCCAACAAGGGAAATAAACCTAAGGTTTTTTGTTTGTTTTTTTTTGCAGCTGACTCATGAATTTTGCGGCACTTGAGGTTAGGAAGGTTGCATAAATGCATTTACTTTTTAACAGTGTCTTTAAATGTAGCATTTAGCTTTGCTCGCTAAAAAGCTACATTCTGCAGTCAAATAAGAGTGCAAAATGTGCTTCTTGCCAGCAAACTTTTCATTCTCAACTCCCAGACTGAATGAAAGGGTAATGTATCCCTTACTTCAGAAAGGATTTGACACCCGCAATCTAGCGCATCAGGGTCATTTCTTTAATGTCAGAGAGGGGACTAGCATAGAAAAAAATATCCGGGCTAGAAATAACAGCTGAGAAAAATTACTAAAACAAAATAAAGAGGCTTTCATCTTTTAAACCCTGAAATACTTCTGTCCAACCACAGTAATGATTCAAACATCTCATCCCATTGTGAGCACACCTCTAAAAACCAACCACAACAATGGATACAGTTTCCTGTATCCACTTCCTCATACAAAGAATTCTAATTCTTTGAAACAAATACGCTTTGAGTTATTTTTGTAAGGGTCATGTTTAATATAGGTTGCCTAGTACATAAAACACACCAAAGATTTAACATCTGCTACAAATAAATGTACAGAGGATCTCAAATTCTTTATTTTTAGGATTAGGATAGAGTACAGGTGGTCAAATTATTAAAATATGGTTTATATTCAACACTCCTGAATTTTCATAATGTGCATCAGATTTTAAAGTAATTATAGACACTATTAAACAGTCTGGCAACCACATGTCAACACCAGAGACCATCAGGCTGGTTTGCTGTAAATTCTAATATTAAAGGCCACTTTTCAAGACAGGCACATGCATTACTCAATCTCACAGCTGTGGAAGCAGGCTGCCCTGCAGAGCAATCTTTCAGCAGAAGATTGTGGCTGGAATAGGGTAGACTCAATGTTAAGGCACTTCTCTTCTGCTAGTCCTATGAATGTTATTTTCCTAGGAGCCCCAGAAGAACATTAATTAGGAAAAAACCATCACAGATCGATCTTACTTAATTAGTAAGATTTTACTTGAAACACATAGTATGTGGACAAAAAGATAAAAGCTGTAAATACACTGAAGACCTCATTTGATTCAGATTCTTGGTTCTGGGAAAAAAAAATTCAGAAGCAAAGCTAAAAACCTCAATCACAGCTGAATTAAGTTAAATTTAACATTAAAGCATCAAGATTACCATTTTTACTTACGCTGAGTAGTACCTTAGCATGAGTACCCACTCTCACCTCTAGGGCACTCCTTTGTGCCTAGACATGGAGTCTTCATCTTTAGAACCCCTTATTGGAGTCTCCCTCAGACCCATATCCTCTTTCAACTCCCTCTCCGAGTGCTCTGTGGTCTAGCCCTCCAGCCAGGTTAAATTAAAAAAAAAAAGCTTAAATTACCCTTTTGGAGTAATCCAGTAATTCAGATAAAGTCCCATCAAATCTTCAATCTGAAGCCCTTTTCAGACAGGTCCCTTGATAGCTCTATCTCAGGACCTCCCCTACTACTCTTGTACCAATCTTTCTGTTACCTGTTTGATTAACCCCTATCCCAGGGCTTCTCTCGCCCACAGCAACTTATCTCCACAAAAGTGTGCTTGCTCAGTCTACTTATAAGTCTTAGCTCCACCTCCTCTGGCCAGAAGGCAATTAGTTCCTCACCCTCCAGGTGCAGAGCACAATTAATAACTACAATTCTTTCCCTTGCCTTGCAGGTGATGAGGGTTAAGCCCCACCATACTTACTAATTATTCCTATTTTTAGTAAGGTATTACTTAAGTGACTAAGGATTGACAGACTCTGACCAAAACCAAATAATACAGGAAATACTATACCAATTGTATTATTTGCTTTAATATTTAATCCAATAAATACTTCCATTTTTTTAGTTTACTTAAACAGGCAGATAAATCCCCTGTCTGCTGTACTAGAATGTTGCAGAATTCAGGGGGCTTTGCAGGAGAGTTGAGGTCAAGCTTGCCACATAGTACATGGGGCCTTGCCACTAGCTTACTTTTTTATATAGCACCCAGAACCTCAGACAATTTGAAAGGTGTCAAAACTAAAAAAAGAACTTAAGTGATTTGCCCAAGGACACACAGCAAGTCAATAGCAGAGGCAGGTGATGTCAGGAGTTGACAGATCCCAGCCTCCTTCTCAAGCCACTTAATTCACCATCTCGCTCTCTCTCTCTCTACACACACACCCTCTTTGTGTCTGAGGGCAGCATGCTGACTATAGCACCTTTGGGGATCTGCAGGGCATATTTTAGAACTTCAGTGCTACACCGTACAAGTACTGAGCAGAATGGTTCCCATTTATCAGTGGCTATGGGCTTCAGCCACTACAATCATTTTCTGGACTTAAGTGAATACAGATAACTCTGACAAACTGCATAGGGTATGTCATAAATATAAAGGGAAGGGTAAACCCCTTTAAAATCCCTCTTGGCCAGAGGAAAAATCCTCTCACCTGTAAAGGGTTAAGAAGCTAAAGGTAACCTCGCTGGCATCTGCCCAAAATGACCAATGAGGAGACAAGACACTTTCAAAAGCTGGGAGGAGGGAGAAAAACAAAGGGTCTGTCTGTCTGTATGATGCTTTTGGTGGGGACAGAACAGGAATGGAGTTTTAGAACTTAGTAAGTAATCTAGTTAGGTATGTGTTAGATTATGGTTTCTTTAAATGGCTGAGAAAATAGCTGTGCTGAATAGAATGAATATTCCTGTCTGTGTGTCTTTTTTGTAACTTAAGGTTTTGCCTAGAGGGATTCTCTCTGTTTGAATCTAATTACCCTGTAAGGTATCTACCATCCTGATTTTACAGAAGTGATTCCTTTACTTCTATTAAAAGTCTTCTTGTAAGGAAACTGAATGCTTTTTCATTGTTCTAAGATCCAAGGGTTTGGGTCTGTGGTCACCTATGCAAATTGGTGAGGATTTTTACCAAACCTTCCCCAGGAAGTGGGGTGTAAGGGTTGGGAGGATTTTGTGGGGAAAGACGTGTCCAAACTCTGTTTTTTCAGGAACCCAGATAAAGTTTGGTGGTAGAAGTGGAAATCTAAGGGTAAAATAATTTGTACCTTGGGGAAGTTTTAACCTAAGCTGGTTAAAGTAAGCTTAGGAGGTTTTCATGCAGGTCCCCACATCTGTGCCCTAGAGTTCAGAGTAGGGAAGGAAACTTGACAGGGTAAATATAGTTACACAGGCTACATCTACACTTTTGGCAGTGTGTAGACTACAGACCCTGCATGCTCAGTTACCATGGATATAAATAGCAGTGTAGGCGGTGAGGCATATCTTAGATGAGTAGAGTAGAACAGTGCCATGGCAGGTAGCATAGGCAGGGAAAGGCTGTGCCTCCCCAAACAGCCCAACGTGGCCCTGCCCATACTCTACCCCAAGGCCCCCACCTGCTTGCAGCTTGGCCCCAGCCCATGCAGACTGCTCCTCTTCCGGGAAGCCTGCTGGGGCTGTGCCACCCAATGCTCCAGGGCTGGGGGAGGGTCCACACACCACCTGCCCACCCTGTGCTCTGGGTCAGGGGCGTGCCCACCTCTGGGGCAGCGGGGGGCACTTGCTGCCTGCCCACACGGCACTCTAGGGCTGGGCAGGGAATTAGCAATATTCATTCTGGCATTTCCTAACTAATGAGTCCTTGATTTTGTAACATTTTAGGCCTTTTTAATCCTTAACTTTGTGTTTCCTAATTTTTATGATTTATTGACCAGAGTGATCTTTAACTAAACATTTTTTGTTGGTGAATTTTCTATTTTTAACTGAAATTTTTATAAATGTGCCATTTTGTTAATAAAGCACACATTCATTGTCTTCAATATTGATTTTGTTGCTGTTATCTTTGTGAACCTTTTTTATAAATGGAACTCCAGTTTTCCTGCAGCTGCTCAATGATATTTTTATTTGTGTGTAACAGAGAACTGAAGAGGGACTCAGGGCTACAATTCCCCACTTTGTAAGAAGCAGATACAAAATTGCAGCTCCCCTTCCTGTGTATTGTTTATCATCTTTTCTGCTTCCAAAAAAACCCACCTTTTTAAGGAAGGTAAACAATTGATCTTTGAAAGGCAACAGTGCAACTTACCACAGTTCAAATACAATCTCCTTTGCTTTCATTACAGCTCCCTCCTGTGATCCTTCTCGGTAATGTTATGTTAGTCTAAGGTAAATCAGTTATGGAAGGCAGCTGCTACCACATTTCCAGGACAACCAACGCAATAGTGACTCTCCCTTAGTATGCAAATAAACTGGAAGGAAGGTGAGCGGCTGATTTGTCTCTGATGTTGCAAGATTACTGCTCAAGCAGCTGCAACTGTGCATGGGAGTGAAGGGCAAGGAGAGAGAAATCTTTCCAAAGTTGTGGTTTTCCCAAATTTCCTAAAAACCCAAGAACTTTCAAACACCAAAAAAAACACTGGCCATCGCTCCACATGCTCATTAGTGAGTAAAATTTGGTTCAAGTCCCCCAAGGTGTGTTTATAAAATGGGTTCCAAAAAAAGGGGAGACACCAGAGGTACATACCCTATAGAACAGAAAATTCTGATGCAACCTTAACTATGGCGTTGTTACCGGGAGACCATAATTCTTAAAATCAGAGCATTATATGGCCCACCTCTGGCTAATGAAAATATTTTGAGAGACAGTGTTTTTATTTCTGTGCATTTAAGGGCCCAATCTCTTCAGGTAGTTCATGCTAAAATGAACACGAGCACATTAGAAATAAAAATGAGTAAGAGTCAAAGATTGCAGGTTTTCTTACATGGCTTTTTAGTCTGCTGTTATTCGCAGAACAGTGAAACAATCGAATGAGTGCTCGGTAAGACGCAGTGAAGAGTATTCACACACAAAAAGCTGTGGTGAACACAAATGCACACACAAACTCAGGAAACTCGCTCCTGCAGTTTTTTCAAGAGACCCCGCTATTCCCGACAGTGACCATTACCCAAGAGGTACCCATTCAATACAGTGGTGTGTGTTTTAATCTGCAGGAGGGGTTGTTAGGAAAAAAAATAGGGATTTATCTTTTTTAAAATGCCTACATATGCCTAGAGAGTGTAGGAGGTGTAATATATGCTAATGAATAAATAAAATATACCTACTACACTAGCTTGGAAGAAGGCTAAAAAAGCCAACTACATGTACAATTTGATATAAAAAAAGGAGAGTCGGCTATATTTCAGTACTTATCAAAGTAAATATTCTTTGCATAAATTCTCACACAGCTGATGCCAAAGAAGAAAATATAGGGGAAAAAAGTGTTAGAGAGGGTGTTGAGCAGGCTTTTGGGCTGAATCCACATCCCCTGTGCACCTCTCTTCATATACGCTACAGCAAAGTTATGTCATATTTGCTGCTTGCTGGTGCTTAATACAAACTGTGCAAACACACTGCTGAAGAGAAATAGCCAACTTGGGCACTATTTAAATTGTATGTTTAACTGTTTTATAGCAGCTCTTTGTAAACCACAAACCAAAGAATTGCCTGTACCTATTGCCCTAGAAGGCTGACAGTGGCACATCATGGTCCTGTCCAGGATGCTTCTTACCCTATTGTGTGACCAGCTCCTAGCTCTTCCCACTGTGGTCCCTTTTCCTACATAGTGGCTGACTTTATCCTGTGACAACCTCGCAATAGCAGCACAGGCCCCTGGGTCAGCAAACTTTATTTTTGTTATTTCTTTGCAGGACTGGTCATTCACCTGCAACGTGGTGAGAAGGGAGCAGAACAATTGCTCACTGGGTTCAGCTATCATGAGACTAGTCTGCCTGCCCCTCTGTTCTTTGAATTAGCTCTCTATGAAGTAATGGGTTAATTTTAAAGTCTATGAGGTGGTGATGAAATAACCCAGTTTTGTCAACAATATGAGTATGAAATAGCCCTTCCCTTGAAATTGTCTAGGAGATGGTCAGACCAGAGCGATTTCAATATCTGAAATATCCTAATCAGCCTCAAAAGCAAGGCGGACAATATGACTGACTGTGGCAGCTCTCTGCAACCCCTTGGCTAAAACCCAAGTAGCTACGCATGTTCTTTTTAGCAACTGTTTAAGGTAGGAATCTGTTTTTAGAAATGCACACATTTAAAAGCCCGTACAATATAGCTTTTTTAAAAAACACCTCAACGAACACTGTATTCTATATTGTCACATACAAAAACTATGTTACAAAGACTATGTTTAAATATTTATTAACTTTGCAAAGTCAAGCAATTGAAAGTTAGGAAATGCCAGAATCTAGGTTGTCCGTGCAACCTCAATTTGGCCCCCTTGTACACGTAATTATAACAGTCTAATTACATGGTATTTTTTTTCCCTCAGGACCCCTTCCTCCCTTGGTATCAAGGATAGGCAATGTTCTGGATCTGAAACTGCTGTTCACAATGTTTTTATCCTCATCATTCAATTAGTGCATTATTTACCACACATTATCCAAAACCTGCAATACGGGCAGGAAAAGAGAAGCATTTAGTTCCTCAATCTTTTCTAGGGTATTCATCATGATAGTAACTGAGCGCTTCCCCTAAGAGACCATTATTATAAAGGTAAAATTAAGGTAAAAAGACTTGCCTGAGCAAGACACAGTGAAACAAAGCCACGACTGGAACTCATTCCTGCTGACACTACTACCTTATTACACAGGGACTGATCACCCATGCCTCCTATCAACTTAAGTTGCAGCTGTAAGTACTCAGCACTTCTGCTCATCAGGCCCAGGTATCTTATTTTATGTTTCATCCAGAAAACAAGGAACACACAATTAGTGGCCACATGCCAAAATTGTGTCTTGCATAATTTGCTTAGCATCACAATGGAAGACTGTGACGGAAGTAGGGTTAGAAATGAGTTCTCCTATGTGAGATTCACCTGCCTTAACCATAAGACCATCATCTCATTTCCTGCAGTCTCCTACCTTGTTTGCTAACACATCTTCCAACTTCTAGAGCAAACGAAGCTGGAATCCTACAAACAACTTCCTTAACAGCATAATTCTGATTCATTCCTTGGGCACTCTCCATCCTGTTCTTAATGAGGCAAGGGTCCTAGGGAAAAAAATAGTATCCAAATATGTAATTCAAGACTATCCTCATGCATATGGCACAAGGGGGTTGAATTAAGGTTGAATGGGCTGTTCCTTACTTTTGAGCTCCTGACTTTGCAACCTTAATATATGTTTTTAAGCAGTTTTTGCTGTGTACTATCCCATAGGTTTTTTGTTTTTTAAAGGAAAAAGGTAAAAAAAATCTGTAATTGTAATAACCCCTCATCTTGGATCACTGATAGTGCTTGAACTCTGACTGTCCAGCACTACAGGGCAACTCAAGCTACAGGACTAACTGCATTAGCTGAGAGCACGACAAGGCTGGGGTGTGGGAAAGGTAGAATGGCCTGCTGGAGACACGCATGGTGATCAGGGAGAGCTTGCACCCGAGAGGGGGTACGCATGGTGGATCCAACATGGAGTGGGCTGTTGAAGGAACCCTAGGCTGGCTCTTTTTCTCTTCCCTACCCCAAGAGATTTAGGGAGTTCCTTACCCAGGTGATGTCCAGGTGGAAAGGAAGAGAGGTGCAGGGGCCACATACTGGGTCGGAGGGGTGGAGTTAGTGGAGGGAGCCTCGCCCAGCTGTTTGTTCCAGGGAGTCCCAGTGCAGCGTGAGCTACTATGGCCACAGCTTTGGTGGGAACATCTCAGCCCAGTCCTAGATTAGAATGTTCATGGTGCTGTTACTTTGGTATGACAGAACAAAAGCAGAGAAACGGTGATTTTCTAAAGTTTATGTCTCAACCAAACTTGAATTTCATGGGACAAAAAAACAACTCTGGAGCCAAGTAAGTGCCTTTCTCCCTGCTGAATTTCAAAGGCTGGCTGCAAGCAACATAGGGAGAGGTTATAGCTTCTCAAACCAGATTGCAAGAATCTTATAAAAACATGTCGGGCAACTTGTATCCAGGGGTGGCTGCCAGGTCCCCCTATAATAAGACTTGTAAGAAGAAAACTCTTCCAAGTTGAGGAAGGTGTTTGGGGGGGAGGGGAGGCCAGAGGGGCAGAATTGTGGTTGCAAATTTTGTGGGGGGAAGGGTGTTTGTTAAGCTGCTGCCTCTGGAATCCATGTTGAATAAGACTACAGGATTTTTTAAAAAGCAAATCACTGTTCTATTTTCTCATAGTGGAGATGGCGGATATTTCGGATCCACAGAACATGAGCTGATGCCAACTGAAGCTAATGGAAAGAGGCTTATGAACTTCAGTGGGCACTGGATCAGACCCATATATTTTCAGGCCATTAGATTTAATCTGATCTCCTGCATAGTCAAGACCACACAACTTCACTCAGTAATTCATTCAGTGAGATGAATTTGAACTAGAGCACATCTTTTATAAAACATTCAGTCCTGATTTGAAGATTTCAAATTATGAAGACCCTATCACATCCCCTGATAAGTTACTCCCAAAGATAAGTCACTCCTTGTTAGAAACACAGTATACACTTTTTTCCCAGTTCTAATTTTTCTAGCTTTGATATCCAGACTTTGGATTTATCAGTTTTTTGGTTTTTTTTTTAAAACACCTTCATAATAAATACATCATTTTTCCTTTTTGCTTAGTATAAGCTGGGAGTAAATTCAGCTGTATTTAAGGTACTATTTTGAAAAGTTGCAAACTGCAGTGGTAACTAAGACAAACACTAGAAATATACTTTCTATTTCTGTAAAACGGTGGTCTGCAGAACCCTGGGGGTCTGCACACGCTGTCTAACAGCAACCTTTTGCAGACCTCTTACCATACACTAAAGTGGTTTTCAACCGGGGGTCCGCAGACTATGTCTAAAATTTCCAAAGGGGCCCACATCTCCTTTGAAATTTTTAGGGGTCCACAAATGAAAAAACGGTTGAAAACCACTGCTGTAAAAGTTTACAAGTATTGTTATTTATTCAAGGTTTTCCTCTGCAATCTTCAATTTACAATAAATAAATGTTCACATTTGAAATGTATAAGCAAGCAAGTGGGGTAGCCAATGAACAATTCTTTCATGGCAAAAATATTTTCATCTCAGGTCATACCTACAAAGCAACCCTAGAAACGGGTTTTCTTCAAATTAAGTAAAATTTGTTTTAGAAGTAAAAAAAGGAAAAAGGTCTCCTCACTTGTACATTTCAAAATATACCACTTATATAGTGGTGGCCACTTGTTTTCCTGAGCTCTAAACTCTTACTATATTAACAGTACTTTAAATGAAAGCACCCAATGATGAGAGGCTTTACACTAATAAAATTTGCTGAAGACTTGGTCTTACCTTCATCAATTATCACACTATAAGGCCAAATATAGCAGGGGCAGTTGAGATTCTAGCACAATATAAAGTGAGTCAGAAATTTCAGAACTAGGCAAAGTAATGCAGTTAAGACACAAAACTGTACTGTTACAAGTATTCCAGTGAGCTTTTACCATAAAAAAAAAAATCAAACTGACTATGCTGAGAACGATCTAAGCCACAGCAAATTCAAAGTAATCTCTCTTTCCTGTAAAATGACCCAAATATATTTTAAAGTTCTCATTGTAGCACCAGCACTCTGATACAGTTGGCTGCAACAGAATATTAACTCTTCATGCCACATTTGTAATTATGATTTTGAATACACGGGCAGGGACAATATACAGTTAGTGTACCACCGCTTTATGCCAATTCCAAAATTTAATTTTAAAAACACAGTCAGAACAACGTTATAAGTGATAGGTTTTTAAAATATTAACCTCTAAAATCATTTTAACTTTAAATATTGAACATTTAAACTATTTGCTTCTCTTTGAAAATTTCCTATTCAGCATAAAGGTGACTGTTGTTCTTATTACTCCTTTGTCAACTCAGTTAAAATGGCTGAAGCAAATTTTTATTGTATGGATGTAGACAGACTTTTAATATTAAAGTCAGTTTTGATTACCATTTGTATTACTGCAGTACCTAAGAATCACCTAAGAAAAGTTTTGGCCTGCAAAATATATGACTACCATGAAGTATAATTTCTCTTTATGTAAGAGAAGGGTGGCTAAAATATTGAGGCAAATTCCAAAGGGAAGTAAAAATGGAGTCATGTATTTCACCTGCTTCCTAGATAGTTGATAATTCCATGTTCCCACCACTTCTACTTAGGTGTAAAAATACAATTCAGGATTCCACCATCTGCATTAGTAAATTTCCAATATGTCTTTAAGATATAAATATTCTGTATATAACATTTGAGAACTTCTGAGTATCTTTATTCAGATCACCCACATAGATTTTTAAGACAACTCAACTTTTATAACTCAAAATAAATTTTACAAAGTATGACATTAGATATCAAACCTACTTTTCTGTTTTGAATATAGCATGTCTATATTTAAAACAAGTCATTCGATCCACTTAGAGGATGAAATGCACATTTTTCCCAAAGTCATCTTCTTTGGGTTAATAAACTGTTAAAAATATACTCCCATCTAGTGAAGCAAGAAAATCTGACATGTGTAAAGCCACTCTAGGCATTGAACAATGCTCAAATAAAAAGAGTACCTCAAAATATAAAAAAAACCTGTTAGGATTTATTCCACTTTTAAAGAAGCAGCTATAATTCCAAAATATCTTCAAATAAGCAACTGGAGTTACAAAAGTACACATCAGACTTGAATGTCCTGATTGGTGATAAATGTCCACTTTATCTTTACGTATAGATGTTGTTATGAATTTCATTGGTTGTCACTAATTTCTTCAGTATCTCTGTGCTTTTGGACACATCCTAGTAAAATAAAGAAATAGTCATCACTAGTAGGTTACACAACAGTTCAATCATACCCACTCAAAACTTTATTACAGTGAATAGCAATATGATTAAAACACGAACTACAGTAACTCCTCACTTAACATTGTAGTTATCTTCCTGAAAAATGCAAGTAAGCGAAACCATGTTAAACGAATCCAATTTCGAATCCAATTTCCCCCTAAGAATGAATAGAAATGGGGGGTGGGTACACAGCAATGACGACTGTGAAGTTTGGTTGAGGTGGTGAAGTCAGAGAGTGGAAGAGGGTGGGATATTTCCCAGGGAATGCCTTACTGCTAAATGATGAACTAGCACTCGGCTGAGCCCTCAACAGTTAAAAGAAAAGGAGGACTTGCGGCACCTTAGAGACTATCAAATTTATTTGAGCATAAGCTTCCGTGAGCTACAGCTCACTTCATCGGATGCATACAGTGGAAAATACAGTGGGGAGATTTTATATACATAGAGAACGTGAAACAATGGGTGTTACCATACAGACTGTAACAAGAGTGATCAGGAAAGGTAAGCTATTACCAGCAGGAGAGTCGGGGGGCGGCGGGGGGAAAAAGAGAACCTTTTGTAGTGATAATCAAGGTGGGCCATTTCCAGCAGTTGACAAGAACGTCTGAGGAACAGTGGGGGGGGGGCGGGAATATACATGGGGAAATAGTTTTACTTTGTGTAATGATCCATCCACTCCCAGTCTCTATTCAAGCCGAAGTTAATTGTATCCAGTTTGCAAATTAATTCCAATTCAGCAGTCTCTCCTTGGAGTCTGTTTTTGAAGTTTTTTTGTTGAAGAATTGCTACTTTTAGGTCTGTAATCGAGTGA
Organism: Lepidochelys olivacea; assembly: GCF_965140295.1. Classification (NCBI taxonomy): domain Eukaryota; kingdom Metazoa; phylum Chordata; order Testudines; family Cheloniidae; genus Lepidochelys; species Lepidochelys olivacea. The sequence goes on along the minus strand of NC_140411.1, from coordinate 162,461,786 downwards.
CCAAAGAGACTGAAGTGTTCTCTGACTGGTTTTTGAATATTCTAATTCTTGACGTCTGATTTGTGTCCATTTATTTTTTTACATAGAGACTGCCCAGTGTGGCCAATGTACATGGCAGAGGGGCACTGCTGGCACATGATGGCATATATCATATTGGTAGATGCGCAGGTGAACGAGCCTCTGATAGTGTGGCTGATGTGATTAGGCCCTATGATGGTGTCCCCTGAATAGATATGTGGACACAGTTGGCAATGGGCTTCTTTGCAAGGATAGGTTCCTGGGTTAGTGTTTTTGTTGTGTGGTTGCTGGTGAGTATTTGCTTCAGGTTGGGGGCCTGTCTGTAAGCAAGGACTGGCCTGTCTCCCAAGATCTGTGAGAGTGATGCGTTGTCCTTTAGGATAGGTTATAGATCCTTGATGATGCATTGGAGAGGTTTTAGTTGGGGGCTGAAGGTGATGGCTAGTGGCGTTCTGTTATTTTCTTTGTTGAGCCTGTCCTGTAGTAGGTGACTTCTGGGTACTCTTCTGGCTCTGTCAATCTGTTTCTTCACTTCAGCAGGTGGGTACTGTAGTTGTAAGAACGCTTGATAGAGATCTTGTAGGTGTTTGTCTCTGTCTGAGGGGTTGGAGCAAATGCGGTTGTATTGTAGAGCTTGGCTGTAGACAATGGATCGTGTGGTGTGGTCTCGATGAAAGCTGGAGGCATGTAGGTAAGTATAGTGGTCAGTAGGTTTCCAGTATAGGGTGGTGTTTATGTGAGCATTGCTTATTAGCACCGTAGTGTCCAGGAAGTGGATCTCTTGTGTGGACTGGTCTAGGCTGAGGTTGATGGTGGGATGGAAATTGTTGAAACCAGGGTGGAATTCCTCAAGGGTTTCTTTTCCATGGGTCCAGATGATGAAGACGTCATCAATGTAGCGCAAGTAGAGTAGGGGCATTAGGGGACAAGAGCTGAGGAAGCGTTGTTCTAAGTCAGCCATAAAAATGTTGGCATTCTGTGGAGCCAGGCGGGTACCCATAGCAGTGCTGCTGATTTGAAGGTATACATTGTCCCCAAATGTGAAACAGTTGTGGGTGAGGACAAAGTCACAAAGTTCAGCCACCAGGTTTGCCGTGGTATTATCGGGGATACTGTTCGTGATGGCTTGTAGTCCATCTTTGTGTGGAATGTTGGTGTAGACGGCTTCTACATCCATAGTGGCTAGGATGGTGTTTTCAGGGAGATCACCAATGGATTGTAGTTTCCTCAGGAAGTCAGTGGTGTCTCGAAGATAGCTGGGAGTGCTGGTAGCGTACGGCCTGAGGAGGGAGTCTACATAGCCCGACAATCCTGCTGTCAGGGTGCCAATGCCTGAGATGATGGGGCGCCCAGGATTTCCAGGTTTATGGATCTTGGGTAGCAGATAGAATACCCCTGGTCAGGGTTCTAGGGGTGTGTCTGTGCGGATTTGTTAACACATTGTTGTTAATGTAGCCTCACACTCAACAAGGCAGCACGAATGGAGGGAGGGGAGACAGCATGGCAGAGACAGACAGACACGAGCATTGCCCCTTTAAGCGCGATGACCCCACTGTAAGTACATTACCTTTTTAAGTAGATCAGCAAGTTGAGATAGCAGCTGCTGCTAGCAAGCTCCCTCTGGAGCCCTGTTGTGTCCCCCGCACTGCTCTGTAGAGCAGGGTGGGGGTGGCAGGAGCGGGGGACATTCTGACATTAGCACCCCTCTTCCGCCCCATCCTTTGGACAGCAAGCAGTAGGCTCCTGGGAGCAGCTCCAAGGCAGAGGACAGGAGCAGCACACGGCAGTGGGGGGAGGGACAGCTCAACTGCTCGGCAATCAGGGCTGTCCCTAGCCATTTTGGTGCCCTACGCAGCTCCCCAGCGGGTGCAGGAGCAGGCTTGAGGGGCAGGAGAGAAACCGACCCCCAGCACGAGCCGGCGGAGCAGAGCGGCCTGGGGCTGGGTTGCTCCACTTCCCGCCGCCGGGTGATTGTAGGGTACCCGCACTCACGGGGCGGTGGGAAGTGGAGCGACCTGGCCCCAGCCTGCTCCGCTCTGCTCTGCTCCCCTGGCTCCCAGCCTTGGGACTTGGCGGGGGGCAGGGGGGAACTGTCCCCCAGCACTCACCGGCAGCATGGCTGGGAGATGGTGGAGCGGAGCGGGCTGGGTCGCTCCACTTCCTGCCATCTGGTGAGTGCAGGGTGTGCTTGATTCCTGCTGCAGTCCCCCGTGGATGTAGCTCAGGGGAAGGGGTTGAGTGGGGGCAGGGTTGGGGCAGAGCAGGAGCGGGAGGAGGTGGGGTGGGTGCACAGCAGGGGCGGGGGCTTTGGGAAAGAGGCGGAGCAGGGGCGGGAGCAGCTTTCCTGACTGGTTCAGCCGGCCAGGGGATCAGGCTGGCTGCTGGAGCAGAACGCAGCTGCACAGCCACCAGAAAATTTGCATATGAGTAAGGAAGGCCCTGCTGGGCAGCTGCCGCACAGGAAATTTAGGGGGGCTGGTGGTCCACCCTGGTTCCAAGCCTCCATGACTAGCTCCAATGGGCTGCTCTTTCTGCAAGCAGTGGACAAAGCAGGCGGCTGCCAAACAACTTATAAGGGGGCACTGCACAACGAGCATGTTCTCTAATTGATCAGCAACGTAACTGGGACGACTTTAAGTGAGGAGTTACTGTATAAGTAAGAGTCAGGTGTTATGAAAGAAGATATCTAGAGAGCCAGTGAAAGTTCCAAAGGTCTCCAGTTGAATCACACACCGGGACTTGTTAACCTGTATTCCCCCCCTCAAACAGTAACACCCACAAAAGGGAGGAGGAAGGAGGCTGTATTTTTATTTCCCCTCAACAAAATTCTAATATCAATTTAGAAGACTTGTTGTAACCTAAAATTCATAGGTGGTATCTGAAACCTGGAATTTGCATCTCAGTCACAGCTGAAACCTGAGCATTTCAAAGATTCTCCTACCAATCACTTTTTCCATTTAAACTCACGTTCAACTGGCAAAAGCAGGGCAAGTACTTTACAGAAGCCATTCTGTAAACAAACATTTTAAAAAAAAGGAAAATACTCAACTTTTTGCTTGCTGATGGAGACAGTGTGGCCCAGTGGATAGAGCACTAGACTAGGACTCAGAAGACCTGACCGTTTAGGGGACTTTGGTCCTAAATTTCTTTTGAAAATGAGATTTTGGCTCCTAAATCAGTTAGGTGTTGCAATACTGAGCATACCAAGGCAAAAATACCTTTAAAAATCTGGCCCTTTATGATTAATATGTCCCTGAAGTTTGTACTCTTTCAGCTTTAAGAGAAGTTGATACAACTAAAAAAAATTGTTTTCAAAATAATGTTTAAATGAGATCTAGAATCGCTCTCATCTGATACACAGCTAATAGAATAGCGCCATTTTGACTATGGATGCACAGTTGTAAGATATTAGCTCACGGATCAGTAAGCAACAGGAGTAGCTTAGAGGCTTTTAATAAGATCTATAGGAAGTTCTAGTTACAATAGTCACTTGAAGTTATTCCTTTAAATACCTGATTATAATAAATTCAAAAATGAAATGATTCTTGTGAATCTAGAGCTTCTATCACAGAAGGAAGCAGCTTAAGGAATTTAAGTGTTCCAATTTCTAAGGTTTATATTTAGGAAGGTCTGTTAATCCAAGTTTGTCTCTTTCTCAAATACAGACGCTCCCCGACTTACGCAATCATTCCGTTCCAGATAGCCTTGTGTAACCCAAATTTTACGTAAGTCGGAAACATATATTGTGCAAGCATAAAAAACCCAAACAAACAATTACAACAATTAAAAATATTGCATTTACATAAGAATGGCTATACTGGGTCAGAGCAAAGGTCCATCCAGCCCAGTATCCTGTCTGCTGACACTGGCCAATGCCAGGTGCCCCAGAGGGAGTGAACTTAACAGGTAATGATCTAGTGATCTCTCTCCTGCCATCCATCTCCATCCTCTGACAAACAGAGGCTAGGGACACCATTCCTTACCCATCCTGGCTAATAGCCATTAATGGACTTAACCTCCATGAATGGACTGAACCTCCAGTTCTCTTTTAAACCCTGTTATAGTCCTAGCCTTCACAACCTCCTCAGGCAAGGAGTTCCACAGGTTAACTGTGCGATGAGTGAAGAGGAACTTCCTTTTATTTGTTTTAAACCTGCAACCCATTAATTTCATTTGGTGGCCCCTAGTTCTTATATTATGGGAGCAAGTAAATAACTTTTCCTTATTCACTTTCTCCACACCACTCATGATTTTATACACCTCTATCATATCCCCCTTAGTCTCCTCTTTTCCAAGCTGAAAAGTCCTAGCCTCTTTAATCTCTCCTCATATGGGACCTGTTCCAAAACCGTAATCATTTTAGTTGCCCTTTTCTGAACCTTTTCTAATGCCAGTATACCTTTTTTGAGTTGAGGGGACCATATCTGTATGCAGTATTCAAGATGTGGGCGTACCATGGATTTATATAAGGGCAATAAAATATTCTCCGTCTTATTCTCTATCCCGTTTGCTTTTTTGACTGCTGCTGCACACTGTGTGGACGTCTTCAGAGAACTATTCACGAGGACTCCAAGATCTTTCTCTTGATTAGTTGTAGCTAAATTAGCCCCCATCATATTGTATGTACAGTTGGGGTTATTTTTTCCAATGTGCATTACTTTACATTTATCCACATTACATTTCATTTGTCAGTTTGTTGCCCAATCACTTAGTTTTGTGAGATCGTTTTGAAGTGCTTCACAGTCTGCTTTGGTCTTAACTATCTTGAGCAGTTTAGTATTGTCTGCAAACTTTGCCACCTCACTGTTTACCCCTTTCTCCAGATCGTTTATGAATAAGTTGAATAGGATTGGTCCTAGGACTGACCCTTGGGGAACACCACTAGTTACCCCTCTCCGTTCTGAAAATTTACCATTTATTCCAACCCTTTGTTCCCTGTCTTTTAACCAGTTCTCAATCCATGAAAGGATCTTCCCTCTTATCCCATGAGAGCTTAATTTATGTAAGAGCCTTTGGTGAGGGACCTTGTCAAAGGCTTTCTGGAAATCTAAGTACACTATGTCCACTGGATCCCCCCTGTCCACATGCTTGTTGACCTCCTCAAAGAACTCTAATAGATTAGTAAGACATGATTTCCCTTTACACAAACCATGTTGACTTTTGCGCAACAATTTATGCTCTTCTATGTGTCTGACAATTTTATTCTTTACTATTGTTTCAACTAATTTGCCCGATACGGACATTAGAACGGTCTGTAATTGCCAGGATCACCTCTAGAGCCCTTCTTAAATACTGCCGTTACATTAGCTATCTTCCAGTCATTGGGTACAGTAGCTGATTTAAAGGACGGGTTACAAACTATAGTTAATAGTTCCGCTATTTCACATTTGAGTTCTTTCAGAACTCTTGGGTGAATGCCATCTGGTCCTGGTGACTTGTTACTGTTAAGTTTCTCAATTAATTCCAAAACCTCCTCTAGTGATACTTTAATCTGTGACCATTCCTCAGATTTGTCACCTACCAAAGATGGCTCAGGTTTAGGAATCTCCCTAACATCCTCAGCCATGAAGACTGAAGCAAAGAATTCATTTAGTTTCTCTGCGATGACTTTATCGTCTTTAAGTGCTCCTTTTGTATCTCTATCGTCCAGGGGCCCCACTGGTTGTTTAGCAGGCTTCCTGCTTCTGATGTACGTAAAAAACATTTTGTTATTATCTTCTGAGTTTTTGGCTAGCTGTTCTTCTAACGCCTTTTTGGCTTTTCTTATTACATTTTTACATTTAATTTGGCAGTGTTTATGCTCCTTTCTATTTACCTTACTAGGGTTTGACTTCCACTTTTTAAAAAGATGGCTTTTTATCACTCTTCTTTTACATGGTTGTTAAGCCACGGTGGCTCTTTTTTAGTTCTTTTACTGTGTTTTTTAATTTGGGGTATACATTTAAGTTGAGCCTCTATTACGGTGTCTTTGAAAAGTGTCCATGCAGCTTGCAGGGATTTCACTCTAGTCACTGTACCTTTTAATTTCTGTTTGACTAACCTCCTCATTTTTGCATAGTTCCCCTTTCTGAAATTAAATGCCACAGTGTTGGGCTGTTGAGGTGTTCTTCCCACCACAGGAATGTTAAATGTTATTATATTATGGTCACTATTTCCAAGCAGTCCTGTTATAGTTACCTCTTGGACCAGATCCTGCGCTCCACTCAGGACTAGATTGAGAGTTGCCTCTCCCCTTGTGGGTTCCTGTACCAGCTGCTCCAAGAAGCAGTCATTTAAAGTATCTTACCTTAATCCTATTGTTATCCTGGCACACTGAAGGCTGCATTTTGGTGGTGGATGACAATGGGTTCAATTTGTAGATGAGGAAGGAGAGGAGGAGACATTACATCATCGGGGTTGCCAGAGGGGGCTTTGGAAGTGGAAGGCTGTGGAGATGTGGACGTTGCAGGCCTTTACAAACTTATTGAGAGATGACTGGATAGCGGCCTTTTTTTTCTCTTCATATATCTGTCTATAACAGGCCAGCGTTTCGTCAATGCCTCTGTTCACTTTCAAGAATCGTGAGGAATTGGGGTCCAACTTCTCAAACCTTGCCATTGCAGAGTCAATCTCACAAAATGCAAGTGCCATCTCCTTGGTGTTGAAGTGTCGTGGCTCTTCTACTTCAACTTCATCCTCAGCTTCAGTCTGCTCCAGCTGAAGCTGCTTGGCAAGCTTCACAATTTCATCTGCCACCTCCTCCTATGTTTCATCTTTTCTGAAACCTTTATAGCTGTGTACAAACTGTGGGCACACTTTCTTCCATATGGCATTCAAACAAACTTGGGTAACCTCTGCCCAGGCCTGAGCAATGTTTATGATGGCTAGGTAAATGTTATGCGATTTTTGGAAATTGTATAAAGTCTTGCCAGTCTCTCCGTCAGTTGCTACTACTGCCTGTGCAAATGTGCTTCGTAGATAATAGGCTTTAAAATTAGCAATGACACCCTGATCCATGGGCTGTAGGATCGAAGTTGTGTTAAGAGGCAGAAACGCGACTTTTACATTAGGATGAACACTGTCTAAATGTGCGGGATCTCCAGGAGCATTATTGATGATAAGCATAATCTTGAATGGGATGTCATTTTCTCTGCAGAATTTTTCCACTTCAGGGATAAACAAATTTATAAACCAGTCTTCGAAAAGTGCCATTGTGATCCAAGTCTTTTGATTTGAATAGAAATGAACTGGAAGGGTAGCCTTGTTAATGCCTTTAAACGCACGGGGATTTTCTGAATGATAAACAAGCAACGGTTTCAATTTGCAATCTCCAGCTGCATTACCCTGAAGCAAAAGTGCCAGCCTATCTTTTGCAGCTCTAAACCCTGGCATTGTCTTTTCCTCTTTTGAAATGTATGTTCTGTCTGGCATTTTTTCCCAAAACAATCCAGTCTCACAGCACAGCAAATCCTTAATGTCGATATAACCACATTCTTCTGTAAGTTTTCGTAACACTTCGGGATACTTTTCAGCTGCTTTTGTATCAGCACTAGCAGCCTCACCACTCTCTTTTACATTGTGAAAATTTGCATTGTTTAAATCTATTAAACCACCCATGACTAGCCACAAACTGTGTGTTAGGATCACTGTATTTTCCCTTTATGTCTTCAAAAATACTTTTAGCCTTAGCTTGAATAATCATTAGGTTAAGGCGCACACGTTTTTGAATCTGATCTTCTAACCACATTGTTAATAATTTTTCCATTTCATAGATGGAACCAGAACGCTGCTTCATTAGGACTGTTGATTTTAAAGGAGCAGAGCCTTTCACATGCTCTTTTATGTGTGCACTATCATTCAAAATACTTTTCACTGCTGAGGTAGCCAATTCAAGTTCACGAGCAACTGACGACAGGCTTTGTCCACCTTTGTACTTTTTCACTATTTTCATTTTCTGTTCTGAATCAATCTTCTTTCGCTTACAAACTGGTCCTGCACACTTGCTATCACTTGGTCGCTTTCCAGGCATGATTTGAATGAAATTATAGGGTGAAACAACAGAAATACAAAAAGAAAAGGAGGACTTGTGGCACCTTAGAGACTAACAAATCTATTTGAGCATAAGCTTTCGTGAGCTACATCACGAAAGCTTATGCTCAAATAAATCTGTTAGTCTCTAAGGTGCCACAAGTCCTCCTTTTCTTTTTCCGGATACAGACTAACACAGCTGCTACTCTGAAACAGAAATACAGTATCACTGAAATAACACGAGACTGAGAGAGTGCAAAGCCTTCCCTTGTAGGAGATGTTACTGCTGTATTTCTCTGCACATTGCACTACAGTACTTTACCTTTCCATATGCTACGCAATATTTTTTGCAACTCGAAAATTTTATTTATGCCTTATGGAACTTTTTGCGTAGGTTGAATTTGCGTAAGTCGGGTCTTGCGTAACCCGGGGAGCGTCTGTACTATACATCTAAGTCTCATTAGTCTACAACAGGGGTCGGCAACCTTTCAGAAATGGTGTGCCAAGTCTTCATTTATTTACTGTAATTTAAGGTTGTGTGTGCCAGGGGCTGGTGGCTGGAACCCCAAACCGGCAGCGGACTGATCCGCTCAACCCGCTGCTGGCCTGGGGTCCCGGCTGCCAGCCCCGCTCGGCCTGGGGTCCCGGCCATCCAGGCTGGCAGCAGGGACCCCAGGCCAGCAGCAGGCTGAGCCACGCAGGGGTTCCGTCCACCAGCCCGTCAGGCGGGGTCGCCGTCAGGCTGCCGGCTCCGCTCAGACTGCTGCCAGCCCGGGGTTCCATCCATCCAGGCTGGCAGTGGGCTGAGCGGGGCTGGCAGGCGGGACCCCAGCTGGCACGGGGCCAAGCGGCCAGAACCCCAGGCCAGCAGCGGGCTGCGCTGCTCAGCCTGCTGCTGGTCTGGGGTTCCGTCCGCCAGCTCCGGCCAGCCAGGGTCCCAGCCACCGGCCCCGCTTAGCCCACTGCCAGCCTGGGGTTCTGTTCATCCAGGCAGGCAGCGGGCTGAGTGTGGGCGGCAGCGGCCGGAACCCCAGCTGGCAGCAGAGTGCCACTAAAAATCAGCTTGCATGCCGCCTTTGGCACGCACGCCGCAGGTTGCCGACCCCGGTCTACAACCTCAGACACTCCAATACTACAGTGATGGAGGCCAAAGTGACAGAACTTTCCACTAATCTTTAAAATTAAACTTTACCTTGACTAAACTCTTCAGGTTCTTAGAAGAAAGCACAGGCTTGAATGCTTCAATTGTAACAGTGTCCAGTTTGATGACATCCGTGTAACACTGATACAGCACTGCAGGAATCTGCCATACTTGACAATAACTCAGAACTAAATATAACCAAAAAGAAAAAAGACTGTTACATCAAAGTAATCTAATCCACACTGCATAACATCTCGTTTCAAGTTAAGTAATATATCATTTTGCTCTGGGGTTGCATCTCTGACCATTTTGGCTAACAGCCATTGAGGGACTATCCCCCAAGAACATATCTAATTATTTTTTAACTCAGTTATCCTTTTGGCAGTCACAACATTCCCCAGCAAAGGGTTCCAGAGGATGACTGTGCATTGTGTGAAGAAGTACCTCCTTATGCCTGCTAATTTCATTGGATGACTCCTGGTTCAAGATATACTACATAACATTACATTTTACAGTATAAGCTGTTAATTACAGAACATAATTTTTGTATATCTCAGCAGTTTTACATACCGATGTGGAAAATGCCAAAGTGCTGTGAATTAATTTTCAAGATAATTAATGATAAGATAATTAATGTTATCTTCCTGGCTCATTCACTAAATTATATATTGGAGGATAAACTTAAAAGTAGGATCATCTGTTAAACGTTATGCTGTTCAAAATTAACATTCACCAATAAATGTCAATGGCTAGCATAGGACACAAGCATAACCTTGCAATACAGCAAAAAAAATAAATGGATGAATGCAAGTGTATAAATGAAGTTGCATAATACCAGCAGCAGGGAGACCCTGTACAATATTTGGCTGCTCCAGCAGTGGACAACAGACTCTCTCTTTGAATTCTTTTGTCTTTAAAGCTTTCAGAAAAGGAGAAGGAAGCGTTAAAGTGGATTCAGGAGTTTTATAATCAGTTACAGGACATGTCGAAAGAATGGTTACTTGCAGATCCTCCTCCCGCATACAGCCAAAAACCTGGAATGAAAATATTAATTCCAGCATAAGTGAGGTTTATGGTAATACAGAAATGGAGTCCAATTACAGAAGACTGGGTTCATTTTAGTTTAGATGGCAAAAAGTAGTTTCTCTCAGATTTACCAAGTTAATTGACAGTTTTACCACACCCTCAAAAGCAGGAATTACTGTGTTCTACAGCTTCAATCAAAACAAACTACTAAACAGGAGGAGGTAACAATTACACATCTGTCAAGTCTACTGACTTGCTCTGTAGGCTTCAGATTGTTGGCCCTTTCTGCAGAGAAACTTGAACGATTACTTTTCCTAATGTGAGAGTGGATAGGGAAAGGAATCCATATGAAATCAGAATGATTGTGTAAATTAAGAAAGAGCCTTCAGATTACATTTCCAAGTTTATCTATTCACTAGATACTCCATAATAGCTAATTCTTTTTTTTTTTTTGGCTTGTTTCCACATTTTAGATTTCTCATTTCCTCCTATCTGAAGTTAAAATTTGCTGAGAACTTCTAGGGACAGCCTGGGAATTTTTAAGGTTTATTTATTTTGACCTCAAGAAATAATGTTGCAGAAAAAATAGGAATTAGGACTGTCAAGCAAATAAAAAAATTAATTGCAATTAATCGACCAGTTAAACAATAGAATACCATTTATTTTAAATATTTTTGGATTTTTACTACATTTTCAAATATATTAATTTCAACTACAAAGTGTACAGTGCTCACTTTATTTTTATTACAAATATTTGCACTGTAAAAAAATACCATTTTTCAATTCACCTCATACAAGTACTGTAGTACAATCTCTTTATCATGAAAGTTGAACTTACAAATGTAAAATTATGTAAAAAAAAACTGCATTCAAAAATAAAACGATGTAAAACTTTAGAGCCTACAAGTCCACTCAGTCCTACTTCTTGGTCAGCCAATCACTCAGACAAACAAGGTTGGTTCCAACTTGCAGGAGATAATGCTGCCTGCTTCTTGTTTACAACACCACTTGAAAATGAGAACAGGCATTCGCACGGCACTGTTGTAAGCTGGCGTTGCAAGATATTTATGTGCCAGATGTGCTAAAGATTCATATGTCCCTTCATGCTTTAACCACCATTCCAGAGAACATGCTTCTATGCTGATGATGGGTTCTGCTTGATAACGATCGAAAGCAGTGTGGACTGATGCATGTTCATTTTCATCATGAGTCTGATGCAAACAGCAGAAGGTTGATTTTCTTTTTTGGTGGTTCAGGTTCTGTAGTTTCCGCATCAAAGTGTTGCTCTTTTAAGGCTTCTAAAAGCATGTTCCACACCTTGTCCCTCTCAGATTTTGGATAGCACTTCAGATTCTTAAACCTTGGGGCGAGTGCTGTAGCTAGTTTTAGAAGTCTCATATTGGTACCTTCTTTGCATTTTGTCAAATCTGCTATGAAAGTGTTCTTAACATGAACATGTGCTGGGTCATCAGCCGAGACTTCTAGAACATGAAATATATGCAGAATGTGGGTAAAACAGAGGAGAAGACATACAATTCTCCCCCCAAGGAGTACAGTCACAAATTTAATTGACACAATTTTTAATTAGCATCATCAGCATGGAAGCATATCCTCTGGAATGGTGTCCGAAGCATGAAGGGGCATATGAATGTTTAGCACACCTGGCATGTAAATACCTTGCAACGCCGGCTACAAAAGTGCCATGAGAACGCCTGTTCTCACCTTCAGGTGACATTGTAAATAAGAAACAGGCATCAGTATCTCCCGTTAATGTAAACAAACTTGTTTGTCTTCGTGACTGGCAGAAGAAGTAGGACTGAGTGGACTTGTAGGCTCTGAAGTTTTACACTGTTTTGTTTCTGAGTGCAGTTATGTAACCAAAAAAATCTTCATTTGTAAGTTACACTTTCACGATAAAGAGATTGCAATTCAGTACTTGTATGATGTAAACTAAAAAAATACTATTTTGTTTATTGTTTTTACAGTGCATGTATTTGTAATAAAAAATAACAAAGTGAACACTGTGCATTTTGTATACGGTGTTATAATTGAAATCAATATTGAAAATGTAGAAAAACATCCAAAGATATTCAATAAATTTCAATTGGTAATCTATTGTTATAAGTGCGATTAAGCACGATTAATTTTTTTAATCACAATTAACATTTTTGAGTTAATCACAAGAGTTAAATGCGATTAATTGACAGCCCTAATAGGAATACATTTTTGGATCCTTGACTCTTCCACATACAACCTTCAGATGTTACTACTGTCTACTCTAAGATCAGTACACACTTACTAAAAATGGCTTCATTTTCTACATGGTGTTATGTCATTTTTACAACTGATTAGTTAGTAAAAATGTGCAGATATCCCTCCCACCACCTTCTTAGGATTCATCACCATGAAGAAGACAAGGAACAATATGGGAAATATGCTACAGAAGTTCTCTTATTTATGTACATGGTAGCCAAATACTAAATTCCTCCTAAAGATAGACAATCCTCCACATTAATGTTTTGTTACCCTATAACTTGAAAACAAAAAGAGACTTGCTTCTGATGATTTATGCTTTCCTTGGGAGAGACTCTGTAGTGACTGAAGAACCAGCAAAATTATGAATTCACAGGAGATTGAAGGCAGAGCATTGGGGGGAGAGAGCAGCAAAGGAAGAAAAGGGGGGTTTTTAGTCAAACTGCTAACCAAAAAAAGAAAGCTGAAGTTTCTATTAACATCTATTTAACTGCAATGCCTAATAGAATATAACACTTGTTACAGATTAGCATCTCTGCCCCATAGATTGTCACTTAAGAGCTCAGAACAACAAGGTTCCTAGAACCACAAACTAGGAAAGACATGACATTGATGATATTTCTCAGGCAAGCAAACAAATCAATCTCCAGTCTTTACTTTTTTTAATATATATAAGGGTACAATTCAATTTTAAAATCTCTTTGCAGATCTATAAAGCACATTTTATTTTCCTTTCTGCCTCACCAAGACTGCCACGAACTTTTTACACAAGTAATTTGCATAATGTTACCAAACTCCTATGATTTTACCTAAGCCTCGCAACATCTGTTGTGTTTGTTAATACTTCAGCTCCTGAAGTTGTGATTATTTGAATCTGAGCTTTCACTTAAAAAAAAAAAATTTTAAAAAAAATTGTAACCCATGAGGTTGCAGGAAAAAATATGAAAAATAGGATCTGAGTGTACACTACACTTCAAAAACTAGAAAGCAAACAAAAAGAACCCAATATTTATTTAAGAATATCATGATTTTGAAGTTGATTACATAATAGTTTCAGATCTGACTCATGTCTTTTGAGTGACTGGGGTTGACAATATTGCAAATTGTTCCAGCAGCAGCCTCTCTGTACGGTAGAATGGGCAGAGTTATAGTGATGGAACAAGAGAGGCAGGAACTGAGCACTTCTCCCTCAAAGAAAGAAGAACACACACTCCTCAGTGAGGACTTTGCCCATGCTAAGTTTCAAACTAGTTATTTTTGGCAGCCGTAGCTCTGTACAAGTGCTGTTACATTTTTCTTTCCTAGACAAAAAAACCCAACCAAAAACACACAAATTTTTTCCATATTCCTGTAACCCAAACGCGGTTAGAATAATTCACCTCTGTTGAAATCAACCCCAGAAAATTTAAGCCTGAAAGGCAGATGTTTCTGAAAAGGAGTATGAGAAAACAGAGGCTCTCTCTATTGGAACTGTTTTAGAAAGTTTAATTACAGCAGACGCAACCAGTACCAGCCATAGTGGGATTTGACAGAACTTCCTGGTACAAAATTCAAACAACATTTAGTTTTTGAGTATTGCGGGGTGGGGGTGGAAGGGAATGGAAAGCAATATAGAAAATAACTGAGCATTATAAGAAGAGGTGTTTTGTTTTTCTTATAAGAGGTCCCTGCCCCCCCCCCCCAAATTCTTTGCCTAATTCCTGTTAATCTAAATTTTACCTTTTCAAGCCATTGAAATTGCTGATCCTCAGCCACATAGCAATTGCACTGGCACAATAATACCTGAAAAGACAAAATTGTAAACAAGCGAGTCAGACAACTCAGTTACAGTTCCTTTCAATATCTTTTTAATATGAGACAGACTCTACATGAACATGATATTGATTACACTCACACTATATACTACTACCATTTCAATGAGGATTTTTCATCTGCAACTGGTATGAAGCACTCCATCTTGCCATGAATCTTCCTTGTATTGTACATAAAGGGCCAGATATTCATCCAATGTAAATCAATGTAGCTTAATTACATCAGTTTATGCCAACTAAGGATATGACTCAAAATGTTCACAGAGAACACCTATTAGCCCTAGACTTTGTGGGTGGGAGTTAACACCTAGAAGTAACCTTGAATTCCATAATTTAGTACAGCTACGTGGCAGAACTGAGTACCCTAAACTTCCTGAAATGCAGCGCATGTCTCAGCAACCTCGTCAAGTGAGCTGTCAAATCAATTTTTTTGATGTGGTAAGCTAAGAACACTGCAACCTTATTGGTTTTCTTTGCTGAAAAGACTCACTCTTACTCTCTTTCTCAACAGAAAATCAAATAGGGAGAGAGAATCATTTTTAAATGATTACTTACTGTTGGATCAGATATTAATTTGTAGAACAAACAGAAAGCATCTGTTGGAAGAACACTTGTTGTATTTGATGTTCTGCACCACTCATTCCATAATTTGACAGCTCCAACTGCTTCCCAGCATCCAGAATTCAGGACAAAAGAGGACAGGAAAGCTGTGAACAACATCAGTATTAGTTTATATAGTAATATCAGATATGTGAGACATTCCCATTGAAACAAAAATCACTGTTCTACACAAATTTCCTGAACTGGATTACTACAGTTTGTTTGTGGTTGGGATTTTTGGAGGAACTCATTATCAATTACACACTAGTGGTTGCAACAAAACCATAAACTTTAGTGCCCTTTCACCTGGAAAGGTCAAGAATTTAAAAAAAATCTCAGTTAATATTAATCAAATATATGTTATGTATATTCTAAATACTGCATGTGTCACCTGGAAATATTTTGTTTTTCTCATCAGATACTACAAAACAAACAGAAAAAGCTTGACCCTTATTTGTCATTGAATCAACAGACACTGTCCACTGTGACAAGTTCTGTACCGATCCTGACCTGTCTCCCTGTTTTCCTTAAGCCCTCACAAAATCTTTGGTAGCAGTCTGGATGGCAGAGAGAACCATCTCCGTCCAAAATCAGTATCAAATCTACTGCATTCGTTAATTGGTTGAAACTACATGATAATATGTTCAGAATTGTTTCCCTTTCAGACTCATCTCCCATTATTAGACACTCAAACAGAACATGCTAAAATGCAGCTATTTCCAACAGCCCAGGGAATGAGTGCTACAGTCATGCAATATAAGCCTCCATCACAGGGACCATGATGTGATTTTCAATTCTGAAACAAATCAAACCCAAGTAGCGGAAATAGCAGGAGTGCACTGTTCAAATACTACTTGCACTTTTGTCTTAATGAGTGAAGCAATTTTTCTTAGCTTGTTAATCCACAGCATCATGGTTTTGGTACTAGCTTCTTCCTCAGCACCAAGACTCAGAGCAAGGCTCTGCCTGCTTTTGCCAAAAGTGAACTTCACAATTTACAGGAAGTGATCAAAAGTAGGGCTTGAAGAATTTACCAGACACCACCTAGCCAGAGACTAAGCATATTAATCAGACACCAATATTAAGAGAGGAATAAGGGGGGCCCACTCACAAGTCAAATCCAAGGGCAAATCCCTGGTGAGAAAGCCAGATTCCATCCCTAGTTGATAGGAAACGAAGGTGCTAGAATTCCTACCCTACTCTGCTCAATGCTCCATTCTCAGAGGCTTTGTTTAGACTAGGATTTAAAGGTTTCAGATCACATCAGCTAGCTCAAGCTAGCACACGCCTTCAAAAATTCTAGTTAAGACAAGGCAAGCTGTACATTAGCATATGCTAAACAGGTCAAGCTAAAGCCATGGGGGAAGCAAAAAACCCAAGCTTTATCTTGACCAGCTTAGCAAGTGCTAAAGTACAACTTGCCTTGTCTTAACTAGTTCTAGAATGTGAGAGTTAGATTATGTTAGCTAGTTCAAACTCACACTACATCTTTAAACCCTGGTCAAGACTAGATTTAAACAGGGTTTGGAAATTTGAAGTCCCAATCCACCCTTGGGCTGCTGGAAGGAATTTTTCCTCTTTCCTACCAATTCATGGCTGTGGGGGACTCAGACTGCAAGAAAGAGGTGTCTTCATTATTCTATTCCCCTCCCAGTTTTCCTGGCTGTTATAAGGCAGAGCAAGCAGGTATACAGTAACTCCTTGCCTAATGTTGTAGTTATGTTCCTGAAAAAATACTACTTTAAGCGAAACGATGTTAAGTGAATCCAATTTCCCCATAAGAAATAATGTAAATGGGGGGGGTGTCTAGGTTACAGGGAAATTTTATTCTCCAGACAATCTATATCTATTATACACACATGGTATAAGTTTTAAACAAACAATTTAATACTGTACACAGCAATGATGATTGTGAAGCTTGGTTGAGGTGGTGGAGTCCGAGGGTGGAAGAGGGTAAGATATTTCCCAGGGAATGACTAACTGCTAAATGATGAACTCGTACTCGGCTGAGCCTTCAAGGGTTAACACATTGTTGTTAACATAGCCTCACACTCTACAAGGCAGCACAAAGGGAGGGAGGAGACATTGTGTGTGAGTGAGAGAGACGTGCATTGCTCCTTTAAGTACACTGACCCCACTCTAAGTACACTGCCTTTTTAAGCAGATAAGCAAGTTGAGACAGCAGCTGTTGCCAACAAGCTCCCTCCATCCTGAGCCCTGTCTTGCCCCACCCCGCTCTGTGGAGATGGGGTACAGGAGCGGGGAGAAGGGGGACACACTGACATTACCACCCCTTCCCCTCCCCACACAGCAAGCAGGAGGCTCCCGGGAGCAACTCCAAGGCAGAGGGCAGGAGCAGCACACGGCAGTGGTGGGAGGGACAGCTGAACTGCCTAGCAATTGACAGCCTGCTTGACGGCTGCCACACACAGGGACCTGATAGGCAGCTGCCAGTCCACCCTGGTTCCAAGCCCCCACCAGCTAGCTCCAACGGGCGGCTCTTTGTGCAAGCAGTGGACAAAGCAGGCGGCTGCCAAACAACATTAAAAGGGAGCATTGTGCAGCTTTAAATGAGCATGCTCTCTAATTGATCAGCAACATAACAACGTTAACCAGGATGACGTTAAGTGAGAAGTTACTCTCTCTCTTCTCATCCCAAAACAGATTATTTCCATTCCACTGAAAAAATTTTCAGGGCCTGCCTTTGCTCATACTCTTAGCTTCTGAGTGGCAGACTGAAATTGACATTATCGATGAAGTCATCTTTATGGGATGATTTGCATTTTTAAAGAAGTGTCAGATAACCACATGGGATAGATGCTTTTTTAAAAATGTCTTTTTAAATGCTACCTTCTGCAGGTATCGAAAGAAATAAAATAAAGACACTTTCTGGCAAAGCAATGTACAACTGCAGAAATATTGGTGCTTACATTTGGAAAGTTTACATTTGGAAAGTTCTCCTCACCAACATCAGGTCTAAAAAAGTTTATCTCCTGAATGAAAAACGGAAATAATTAAAATCCCTCCAGAGGACAGCCAGAATGCCTCCTGCAGGAGCACTGCAATTCTCTACCCATTCTTCCAGGCACCCAGATTGCTGCTACCCTTTGCATAAAAGGGAGTTTAACAGTCATGGTGAGACCCAAAGCAAAATGAAACATGTCTTCAAGTAGAAAAGTGCTATCTTAGCACACACACCTTCCCCACGTTCCTACTTCTTACTGCTCAGTATTCAAAAGTTACAATGGGAGCAGGGCCGAACAATTGTACAGAGTTTCTAAAGCTTTTCTCTCAGTCTGGACCACTTACCTACAGAGTTATGTCCAATCGCCAATATAAACTTAGAGCAAGGAAACTGCTCATCTATAAAGCTTCCAGTAGATGCACTTAACTTCGAACTCCAAAGGATGTGGACCTCCCTAGCATAAGAAACAGAAATAGGTTAAATACAAACAAAACAAACAGTGGATGAGAACACAGGTTGTGCAATAAGATTAGATCCATTTACCCCTCTGTATGATCTAGAAAGACAATAAAAAAAATAGTTCTTGTGAGAATCATCCTGTTTTACAAAAAGGAAGGAACACAAGCCAAAACAGGGAAAAAAACAGGTGAAAGAATATTTAGATAAGTTAGATGTATTCAATTCAGAAGAACCTGGTTAAATTCACCTTTGGGCATTTAAGTAGCTAGCTGGAGTAATCTCTGAACCATTAGCAATTATCTTTGAGAACTCACGGAGGACAGGTGAAGTCTCAGACAACTGGAGAAGAGCAAACACAGGACTGAGTTTTAAAAAGGGGAACAAAATACTTGGGGAACTACAGACCTAACTTCAACACGTAGAAAAATACTAGAACAAATTATTAACTAATCAAATGGTAAGCATCTAGAGGATAATAGGGTTCTTAGGGCATGGCTACACTGGAAACTTCAAAGTGCTCCAACGGAAACACTCCCACGGCAGCGCTTTGAAGTGTGAGTGTGATAAGCTCTGAGCGCTGGGAGCACGGCTCCCAGAGCTTGGAGCCTATCTACACAAGTGTTTTAAAGTACTCAGACTTGCTGCGCTCAGGGGGGCAATTTTGCACACCCCTGAGCCAGCAAGTTACAGCGCTATAAAATGTAAGTGTAGACAAGCCCAAACTAATAGTCAACATAGATTTCTCTAGAACAAATCATGTCAAGCCAACCTAGTAAGGCTTTTGACACAGTACAGACGCTCCCCAATTTCCGCAATTGTTCCGTTCCGGAAAGCCTTGCGTAACTCGAATTTTGTGTAAGTCAGAAATGTATACTCGAACGTTACGCAAAAAAAAATAATAAAAAACCCGCCTCCTATTTCTAGCTTATGGAACTTTTTCCGTAAGTGTGAATTTGCGTAAGTCGGGTCTTGCGTAACTCAGGGAGTGTCTGTACCACATGACATTCTCATATGCAAACTGGGGAAATGTCGTCTAGAAGGAATTACTATAAGGTACGTGCCATAATCTAAGAGTAGTAATCAGTGGCTTGCAATCAAACTGGAGAGATGTATATAGTGGAGTCCCGCAGGGGGTCTGTCCTGGGTCCAGTACTATTCAACATTTTCATTAATGACTTGGATAACGGAGAGTATGCTTATAAAATCTGCAAGTGTCACCTAGCTGGGGGGGCTGCAAGTACTTTGGAGGACAAGATTAGAATTCAAAACCACCTTGACAAATTGGAGACCTGCTCTGAAATCAACAAAATTCAATAAAGATGAGTGCAAAATACTATACGTAGGAAGGAAGACATCAAATGCACATCTACAAAATCGGGAATAATTGGCTAGGCACTAGTACTGCTGAAAAGAATCTGGGAATCATAGTGGACCACAAATTGAATATGAGTCAACAATGTGATGCAGTTGTGAAAAAGGCTAATATCATTCTGGGGTGTAATAACAGGTACGTCAGATAGAAACACAGAAAGTCTTGTCCCGCTTTATTTGGCTACTGGTGAGTCCTCAGTTGAAGTTGCGCGTGCAGTTCTGAGTATAGGAAAACGTGGACAAACTGGAGAGAGTCCCGAGTAAAAACATAAAAATGATAAAGTTTAGAAAACTAAGAGGTTAAAAAAAAATAGGCATGTTTTAGTTTTGAGAAAAGAAGACTGAGGGGGCTTAGAAGCAGAGAGACTTGATAGTCTTCAAACACAGTTAAGGGCTGTTACAAAGCCTGCAGGTGAGGCAGGTGATCAACGTAATTATCTTAAATCTACAGCAAGGAAGATTTAGGTTCCATATTAGTAAAAAATCCCAGCTCTGAGGATAGTTAAGCACTTTAAAAAAACCTCAAAAGAATTTGTGGAATACCCATCGTTGTCCAACCTGTTCTTAAACACCTCCAAACAGCTGTCAGGGATGTCCAGGTATACCCAGTCCTGCCTCAGCACCGGGGACTGGATTAGATGACCTCGAGGTCCCTTCCAGCCCTACACTGCTACGACTCCTCCCTAACACCCAGAGAGACAAGAGGAGAGGAAAATAAGCTCAGACCAGAAACTGAGCTGAGCACAGGCCAGTCCGCACCTGCCTCCCCCCCGAGAGGGCTGCTCTCATCCGGCTGGCAGGGATCGCCCCCCTCCCGCCGGCCCAGCCGCCCCCTGGCTGCGCTTTATAAAGACAACGCGGCTCCAGGGCCCGATCCCGCGTGTTCACCACAGAGAGCGTCCGAGCGCCTCATGGGCTTGCTTCAAGCTCGCGCCCTGCGCCCGCCCGCTCCAGCGGGGGCTGGAAGGGGAGGGTGGGGCCCTGTCCGGCTGGGCTCGCGCCCCCCCCCCGCGCGCTGCCCCCGCTACCTTTTCTTCTCCAGCCCCCGGCGGATCTCGCGGTCCTCGGGCGTCTCCTCGCGCTCCGCCGCCGCCGCCTCCTCCTCGTCGTCCACCCCGGCCCGGGATGGCGCCGCCACCACCTCACCGAAAAACGTCGCCATCAGGCCGCCCCCACCGGCGACAGGGCTTCGCGGAACGGCTCCAAGTCCACTCCCGACGGCTCAGGAACGCTGGCCACGCCCCCTCCCCGCGACTGCGCAGGCGCCAACGAAGCTCAGCCTAGATAGAGCGCTGTGCCCGGGAGGCCCATCCTCGTGAGGTGGAGCCACGCTAGCCCAATCCGGGGGTGGGGGGGGTGCAGACGGGCGCCGCTCTAGCCCCACTGTGTAGACCGAGCTGCGGAATGGGTGACACTCCCCCGCCCCCCCGCGCATACTATAGAGTAACCGCTCTGCGCGAGCCCCTGCAGAAACAACGGCGCACGGGCCATCCCTCGGAACTGCTGCCTCGCCCCGCCCCCGCCTGCTGCAGAGCCGGCACGTGCCAGACGGGGGGGGGGGGTGTCAGACAGAGTGACGTTTATTCACCCACGCACCCGACCCCCGTCACGCGGCCCGCCCCGCGCAGCAGGGCTGCGCGTAAAAAAACAGAAACGGGGGCAAGTCAGTCAGCCCCGCTGCGCCCCCTGCTGGCGCCTCGCAGCCCGCGGAGGCTCGCTCCACCCGGCTCTCTGGCCTGTCGCTATAAAATCAGGGCATCAGGGTACGGACACGCTCTGAGGGCGGGGACTGTGGCCTAAGGTCTCTGTAAACTGCGCAGCCGCCGATGTAGTCCCAGGCAGGTGCTGAGGGAACCCAGCCGGCTGAAACCTGCTGTGGCGAGGGTAGGGGCACCTATCCCGGAACTGCCTTGGGGAAGAGGGTGCTGCCAGGAGTCCTCTTCTCTGCTCGCCTCCAGGGGCCCAGAGCACCTTCTGCACCCCAAACCCCTCATCCCCAGCCCCACCCCAAGCTCTCAACCCTTGCACCTCAACCGTCTGCCCCAGCCCAGAACCCGCTGCCACCACATGAATGGTACGTGCGCTAATATAATGGTCATCTGTCACACACCACCTCCATATTGGTGTACATAACAAAATTCATTCCACACCTGGGTGGGAAAAATTAGAGGGAACACTGACTGGGGGGGTCTGGGTCTTGGCCCAAGCTGCCTCTTAGCTAAGAGAATAGTTTTTCATTTGAAGAAAACCTGGTCACCTTACTGGAAGCAGCAGCAACTAGGAGTAGTTTCAGTCTAGGAAAGATGTATTTCTTTAAAAAGGGAAGGGAGCGTAGCCTTGCTTTTGCTTTTTTAAATAAATATATACAAAGAAAAAACTCCTACATTAAAACAGAACCTTTGAGTGGCTGACTTTTGAAACTAAACAAATACTAGAATTAGGAGGGCTTGTTCAATTTTGATATGGCCCACTTGTGAGCATTCAGTATTACTGAAACAAGGTGAGTGAGGTAATATTTTGTTTTGGACCAACGGTGGTTAGTGAGAGAAGCTTTCAAGCTTACACAGAACTCTTCTTCACGTAAGCCTCTGAAAGCTGGAAAGCTTGTCTTTTTCACCAACAGTAGTTGGTCCACTAAAAGATGATACCTTGTCTCTCTAATGTCCTAGGACCAATATAGGTACAACACCACTGCATATACAGTATCAGAGGCTTGGTTAGGGCAGTGATAGAGCTAGGTAAAGACCAGCTCTCCTAGGGTCTTACACCAACCCCTGCCTTAAATAAGGAATCTTTCTTCATGCAGCCCTCTGCCTCATTCACTGTCACTCTTGTCTACGCTCTGAGGCAGGGTTAAGTAGAATAAATAATGTTATCACACAAACTTCATAAAACATACATGGAGGACTGACTTAAGATTGCACACGCAATTTGAACTTTGCAATGTTAATGGTGTTGTAGTAAAGCTTTTTGTATGCAAGATCCTACAGTGGTAGTTTTATTTAAAAGGGTCATTATAGACATGTTGATGCTCTGCTTTGTTCAGTGTGTGTGCGTGCACGCCCGCACGCACACCTTGAACTTTAAGATCCACACCAGTCCTCTACCCCATCATCTAAAGGATTAAAAGTCAACAATAAACTGTTAGCATACATAGTAAAGGAACAATTTGCTATGCTTTCCACTTACCTATTTTTTCTCTCATTTCTGGAAGCAATGGTGGAACTATTTTTGCTAACTTTTAAACACACCCATCTGAGGCTGAGAGCAAACATGGATAATTTCAGTCTGAGTCAAGTTTGGCAAAAATAAGTGACTGAAAATTGGCATAAGTATAGGCATTATCATCATCTACCTATCAAAGCATTTATTCTTCCAGAGTACAGTTTGACCAAAAAAAGTTAATTAACATTAAAATGACAGTTTTAAATGAGAAAATGAAATAGGTTGTTTCCTGTGAGGCCCTTGAGGAGGAGGCTCAGATGAGTACTATGTTTAGAAATGGGTACAGAATTTCAGAAACATCTGGCCCTAGCTACAATCACAACCAACACTGTTACGAAGACCGTGTGGATGGTGGAGAAGCTGAAAGATAAAATTTTGTAGTGGTATAGATGTTCTTTAAATAGATAAACTAAAGAAGTTGCTGATGAAGGACTCTGATTGGAATATGCAGGTGAGCTTCTTCTGCCACGTCCCACATCTTAGTACATCTCTTGGACAGCGTGCAGCAATAGTGGCAGCTAGTCTCCATCTTAAATTTCATTTTCTTTAAAAGTCAACTTGGACAGCATCTTGAAGTCTAATATGACCGTCTGACCTTTTCGTATATGAAGATGGAGAGTCTTGAACATCTTTCACACTGAAGGACACAGACTGTTCCTATCTCTAGTAGCTGTAGAATCATTCTGGATATTCCTGGGTGTCTCTTGAGGTTGAGGCTATGAAGAAAGGATGCAGATGAGCCTGGAGCTCCAGAATATCAAGGGTGCATTATTTCCAGTGCTCACCTTTCTGAAGTTCAATGGATCCAGCTGTTTGAGAAGTTATTCTTCAATGGGAATGGGAGAAGGGAGAATATCCTCTGCTCTAGATCTATTTTTGTACAGATGGAAGCACAACTGTACTTATTTTGATAGTTTGAGCTGGAAAGAGGGATTGGTCTTATTTTGAGGTGTAGGTTTCTCCTTGGAGTTCAAGACCCAGATTTACCAGCTATGCAATGAGTCTCATGTTTAGTATCTTTGTTGTAGGCTAGAACAAAAGGTGCTTCTGCTCCTGAATGAAGGCTTGTAGCACATTTCTGGCTCTCTCCAGAGTGGGGAATGAACTCTTGGAGTTATCTGTGTTGTCAGCATCACTTTATCAATCTTCTCCGCAAACTAGATTTGTCCTAAGAATTGTGAGGTACAAATATTTGCTTTGAATAAATTATCTGCTGTCCATACCTTAAGACAGGATTTCGCATCTGACTCCAGTGTTGACTGCCAGTTTCATGGAATCCATGGATCAGTCTGCTCCAAATTAAGTTGCCTGAGATATTTCTTTAACATAACTTGAATTCTCCTTAGTTCTGGGTAGCTACACTTTTTAGGTCATTACACCAGGACATTGTGTCCCTGGTGAAGCAGATGGTTGTGAGAGTGTCTCTGAGTGAGTACAGCTGAAAAAGCTTCAAAGATCCTTTTATGTGTGGCTTTTATCTTTTTGTCTGCAGGGTGTTTTTCGGGAAGAAATCACTCAGCAGAAATTACCATTTCTTGTGCCAGGGATCCACCTACACCATCAACCGTAGAAAGTGTAAAGAGTATCTTTGCATTCTAGGAACCGGTAGAATTACTCAGTTTGCCAACTGAAGTTCTTCCCATTGTTGAGAGTTTCTTGCTCCTCCCAAATGACCTCCTTGACGCAAGATTGTAGAAGAATGATAACGTGTGTCTGTTTTGAATAGGAGGTATTTACTTTTAGATTTAGCTTGTTCAGATTTCTCTGACTGCTCCCCCAATCTTTATGATAGCTACCACCTTCTTCCCCATGTTTTCAAAGCTACCTGGAGAAAGAAGGGAAGTTACTTAGCCTTCATAAATGGAGTTCTTAGAGATGTGTGGTCCCATCTGAGTTCAGTTGCGGGTATGCATGCACTCCTTGTGCCTGAGACCAGCGAATTCTTGCAAGTAGTATCTGTTTGTGCACACCTGCATCCTCTCTCCCCTACTACTTTGCACCAAAAAGTACAAGGGGCGGTGGGAACTGAGGCCTCTCCAGTTCCTCACCTCTTACTGTGTATCAGATGATCCAACAGAGCGGGGAAGGAGAGTGGGTAATGGAATACAGATGAGGACCACACATGTCGAAGAACTCTTCCCTTTGAGTGCTGGCCTCTCTGTATTCCACTGTGGGTGACTGAAAGCAGTACTCAGAGGAGAATAAGGAGGGTGTAAGGATGCAGGTGGTAAAGCTGTTCACACAACCACTGTCCAAAGGATGCATCAGCGTAGGCTTGGACTATATCAAAATGTCTTGTAAATATGTAGATGGAACTCCACTTTGCTGCTAGTTACTTCTTGAAGTGATACTACCAGAGCTGCCTTCACTCTTATAGAGAGAGCCCGTACACCATGTGAGGTAGGAAAGTGTGCTAGCTGATAAAGTAGGATACAGCCACATATCTATATGGAGATCCTCTGGGAGGAAACAGCTGGTCTTCGGGCTTGTTCTTCTATGGCAAACAAACTTAAGTGACTTTTGATTGGTTTTGTTCTCTGTAGGTAAAATGCCAGAGCTAGTCTCATGTCGAGGAATGAAGTCACTTCACTGGAGGCGCAAGGCTTCAAGAAGAACACAGGTAAATAGACAATTTGGTTTATGTGAAATTTCAAAACTACACTGGGATGAATTTGCATATAGTCATATATATTGACTTTATACCATGAGGAGGGGCTGCCATTAGGTTCTCCAGCTTACCTACCCATCCGGATGAGGTAATGGAAATGAGGAATACAACCCTCATAGACAGGTGAAGTATCAAAGAGGTAGCCAGGGATTCGAAAGGTGACTTGGTAAGTGTTAAAGTACTAAATTATAGTGCCATTAAGGGGTTGGCAATTATTACCAAGTATTACCAATTGGAAAGTTCTAATTAAGACCTTTAAGAACCTGGAGGTGAGTAAATATAGAGTAACCATCTGCTGGAGGGGGACACTCATTGATTGCTTCCAGGTGAACCCATATCAAGCTAAGGAAGAAACCCATCTTGAGAATAAGGAGGTAATCCAAAGTATCAGGAGACACATGGGGTGCTGGGCCTAGACAGAGAAATGCTTCCACTCGACAAGGTAACATTTTCTGGTTGAAACCCTTCTGCAATTAATAACAATGAGAGGGGAGGGGAGGACTCCTGCCTTATACTGAGAAAGAGGGGCGATCAGCAGGTTACCTCAAATGCCTATATACAAATGCATGAAGCCTGGGAAACATGCAGGGAGAACTGGAAGTCCTGGCACAGTCAAGGAATTATGATGTGATTGGAATAACAAGAGACTTGGTGGGATAACTCACATGACTGGAGTACTGTCATGGATTAATATAAGCTGTTCAGGAAGGGCAGAAAAGGTGGGGGAGTTGCAGTGTACGTAAGAGAGCAGTATGACTGCTCAGAGCTCAAGTATGAAACTGCAGAAAAACCTGAGAGTCTCTGGATTAAGTTTAGAAGTGTGAGCAACAAGGGTGATGTCGTGGTGGGAGTCTACTATAGATCACCAGACCAGGGGGATGAGGTGGACGAGGCTTTCTTCCGGCAACTCGCAGAAGTTACTAGATCGCAGGCCCTGGTTCTCATGGGAGACTTCAATCACCCTGATATCTGCTGGGAGAGCAATACAGCAGTGCACAGGCAATCCAGGAAGTTTTTGGAAAATGTAGGGGACAATTTCCTGGTGCAAGTGCTGGAGGAACCAACTAGGGGCAGAGCTCTTCTTGACCTGCTGCTCACAAACCGGGAAGAATTAGTAGGGGAAGCAAAAGTGGATGGGAACCTGGGAGGCAGTGACCATGAAATGGTCGAGTTCAGGATCCTAACACAAGGAAGAAAGGAGAGCAGCAGAATACAGACCCTGGATTTCAGAAAAGCAGACTTTGACTCCCTCAGGGAACTGATGGGCAAGATCCCCTGGGAGAATAATGAGGGGGAAAGGAGTCCAGGAGAGCTGGCTGTATTTTAAAGAATCCTTATTGAGGTTACAGGGACAAACCATCCTGATGTGTAGAAAGAATAGTAAATATTGCAGGCGACCAGCTTGGCTTAACAGTGAAATCCTTGCTGCTCTTAAATACAAAAAAGAAGCTTACAAGAAGTGGAAGATTGGACAAATGACCAGGGATGAGTATAAAAATCAGAAAAGGACCTAGGGGTTACAGTGGACGACAAGTTGGATATGAGTCAACAGTGTGCCCTTGTTGCCAAGAAGGCCAATGGCAGTTTGGGATGTATAAGTAGGGGCATTGCCAGCAGATCGAGGGACGTGATCGTTCCCCTCTATTCGACATTGGTGAGGCCTCATCTGGAGTACTGTGTCCAGTTTTAGGCCCCACACTATAAGGAGGATGTGGAAAAATTGGAAAGAGTCCAGCGGAGGGCAACAAAAATGATTAGGGGACTGGAACACATGACTTATGAGGAGAGGCTGAGGGAACTGGGGATGTTTAGTCTACAGAAGAGAAGAATGAGGGGGGATTTGATAGCTGCTTTCAACTACCTGAAAGGGGGTTCCAAAGAGGATGGCTCTAGACTGTTCTCAGTGGTAGCAGATGACAGAACAAGGAGTAATGGTCTCAAGTTGCAGTGGGGGAGGTTTAGGTTGGATATTAGGAAAAACTTTTTCACTATGAGGGTGGTGAAACACTGGAATGTGTTACCTAGGGAGGTGGTGGAATCTCCTTCCCTAGAAGTTTTTAAGGTCAGGCTTGACAAAGCCCTGGCTGAGATGATTTAGTCAGGGATCGGTCCTGCTTTGAGCAGGGGGTTGGACTAGATGACCTCCTGAGGTCCCTTCCAACCCTGATATTCTATGATTCTATGATAATGGCTTGCACAGTTTTGGAACAGGAATGTTCTTGGTCTGATGCCCATCCAAATACTAAACCATGAGGCGAACAGCTTCCAGGTTGGGATGACTGACCCTGCCGTTCTTGAGTCAAAAGTTCCAGGAAGGGATGAATGCTGATGAGTGGCTGGGCTAACGTATGCAGGAGACCTGGGAACCAGAACTGCCTGGGCCATTTGAGGACAAGGAGAATAACAACTCTTTCCACCCTGTCGAATCTTTTGCAACACTCAAGGGAGCGGCAGGTTAGGAAGAAAGGCATAGTTCAAACGATTTGTCCAAGTGCACCGGAGAGCATCACCTCTGGAGAATTGGCCCTGAGCTCCCCTGGAAAAGTATGTGCTGCACTTTGTTTATCAGAGGTGAACAGATCCCAGGTAGGGGTTCCCTGCTGAGCAAAGATGTTCACCACTGAGCTGTGTAACCCCACCTGTGGCTGCTGGCAAAGTACCTGCTGAGCCTGTCTGCCAGCAAATGTTGGGTTCTTGGTGGAATACACACACCAGTTCCATAAACTGTCCACTTCTATACACAGAGGAATGGCTCTTGCTCCTCCCTGTTTGTTTATGCAGACTATAGTTGTCATATTGTCTAACGGTGCAAGAATACGACGAGACCTGGATTACTGGTAATAACGCCCTGTATGCTTCTCGGATAGCTCTGAGTTCTGGGAGATTTACGTGCGTTCTAGTTTCCTGAGGTGTCCAAGTATCCTGTGTTGTGTGACCATCAATGTGAACCCCTGAACTTAACATGGAGATGTCTGTGATTGTCAATCGGGTGTGGGGGAATAGGGAAGAAATGCCTACGCACACTGGTGTGGGATCTTTCCACCAAGTTAGAGAGGCCCTTTTCTCAGTGGGGAATGTCACTGGAGCATTTCTGCTGTTCGTGCTCAGCGTATATATAGATCAAAGTCCAGCCTTCAGGCAGCAGAGGTAGAGTTTGGTGAACAGTGTTACGTAAGTCCAGGAGAGTAAGAAAAATCTAGACTGCTGTCTATGGGTTGTGCATAATCTGGTTTATCAGGTTGCTCATGGCTTGGAAACTGCTGATAGGGACACAAGCCCTTGCTCTGAGTCTAAGGTCAGACTAAGCTCTTATGAAAGCTATAGTCTGGGTCTGAGCAAGGGTAGACTTTTGCATGTTTACAGAGATCCCCATGAATGTGGAACAGCCCTGTCTGAGTTGTGATGCTACTACAGAAAACACTTTCATAAAAACTCTGGATGTAGTTGCTAGACTGTATTGACAGTGGTCAGGATCTAACACAAAACTGAAGAATCTTCTGTGAGAAGGGTGAAAATCCACATGAAAATATGCATCTTTCATATCGAGAGCTGTAAACCACATCTTTTTCTAAGGACAGTATTATCAATGCCAGCGTAACCATGCAGAATTTTAGCTTGTGATTAAAAAAAAAACAAAACACGTTGCTGCAAGTCGAGCATCAGTCTCCACCCTCCTCCTAGCAGAGCTTTTAAAACTAAACTACATATAAAACTTTGAAATATTTAGAGGAAAACATTGAAAAGGATCCGTTCCAGACACTGGAGATTCCCACTCAGGCCATACGGCTGTAAGGAGGAACTGGAGAGGTGTTGGTCTGCACTGTTCCTTATACCTTCGGCATGGAACATAAGGAGAGAGGGGGCCCAGGCATGGACCAATAGATGCTACTTGCAAGAATTCTCTGGTCTCATGTGCGTGGAGCGCAGGCATACCCACAGTACAATACACACAAGGACCAACACTCAAAGAAGAACTATGAATTACCATTTCAATTATATTGAAATATGAGCACGGGGCACCAAACCCATTCTCCCCCACCCAAACAGGCTGAATAGAAAATAGGAGGCCCTGCCAAGAATATGGACAGGTTCCCTGATAATAGTGAGAATTCCCCTTCTAAAAAGATACAGAAAAGCACCCCAGATAGTCATTGTCCTCCACAAGCTCCAGCTTTTCTTAAAAACTTAAGGCTGCAGAACATAACTAAACCAGAAAAGCAAAAGAGGATTTTGAGGCCATTAGGGCATCTAATCTGACCTGCTATTTAACACAGGCTGTAGAATTTCACCCAGTAGCCCCTGTAATGAACTTAATAACCTGTTTGCTTAAAGCATATCTTCCATAAGCCATCCAAGTCTTGATCTGAAGACTTTGAGATGAGTATCTACCACTTTCCTTCATAGTTTGTTCCAATAGTTAATCACTCTCACTTTTAAAGGTTGTGATTTCTAATTTGAATGGATCTGAAACTTCCAGCCACTGGTTCTCATGTCTTTCCCTGCTAAAGGGCCCTTTAGTAACCGTTATTTTCTTCCCATGAAAATAATCATACCCTATAGTTGCCTCTTGATTTTTTTGACAAGCTAAACCGATTAAACTTAAGTCTCACTCTAAAGCTTTTTTTTGTTCTTTTCTACACCGTCTCCAATTTTTCAACGTTCTTTTTAAAATGTGGCCATCAGAACTAGGCAGTATTTCAATATTGGTCTTACTGGTGCTATAGACAGAAGTAAAGTCACCTCCCTCCTACTACTCACTACTCTATTTATACACCCAAAGATTGCATTAGCCCAGGGGTGGGCAAACCTTTTGGCCCAAGGGCCACAATGGGGTATAGAAATTGTATGGTGGGCCATAAATGCTCACAAAATTGGGTTTGGGTGCGGGAGGGGGTGGGGGCTCTGGCTGGGGATGTGGGCTCCAGAGTGGGGCCAGAAATGAGGAGTTCAGGGTGCAGGTGGGGGCATGGGATGCAGGGGGAGTGAGGGCTCTGGCTGGGGGTACAGGCTCTGGGGTGAGGCTGAGTTTGGTGCAGGAGGGTGCTCTGGGCTGGGATCAAGGGGTTTGGAGGGCAGAAGGGAGATCAGGGCTGGGGCAGGGGGGTGCGGCATAGGGGGAGGCTCAAGGATGCAGGCTCTGGGCAGTGCTTACGCCCGAAGTGGCCCTCAGAAGCAGTAGCATGTCCCCTCTCCAGCTCCTATGTGGAGGTACCATCCCTGCAGCTCCCATTGGTCACAGTTCCCGGCCAATGCGAATTGTGGGGGTGGCACTTGGGGCAGGGGAAGCATGCAGAGTGGAGCCCCTTGGCTGCCCCTACATGTAGGAGCTGGAGGAGGTCATGCCACTGCTTTGGGGAACTGCACGGAGTGGCTCACGACCCTGCTCTGCAGATGGAGTGCCGGAGTAGGGCAAGCCCCAGACCCCACTCCCCCACGGGAGCTCAAGGGCCAGATTAAAATGGCTGTCGGGTTGTAGTTTGCCACCCCTACATTAGCCCCGTTTGCCACAGCATCATATTCAGAGCTCATATTGAGTTGTCTATCCACCATGACCCCCTACTGTAGATCCTTTTTAGTCATTGCTGTCCAGGATACAGTCCCCGTTCCTGTAAGTATGACCTACATTTTTGTTCTTATCTGTATGACCTTGCATTTGATTGTATTAAAATGCATTTTAATGGGCCCAGCTTACCAAGCAATCCAGATCACTTTATGACTGCCCCATCATAATCATTTACAACTCTAATCTGTAAAAAGGAGTACTTGTGGCACCTTAGAGACGAACAAATTTATTTGAGCATAAGCTTTCGTGAGCTACAGATGCTCAAATAAATTTGTTCGTCTTTAAGGTGCCACAAGTACTCCTTTTCTTTTTGCGAATACATACTAACATGGCTGCTACTCTGAAACTCTAATCTGTGTCATCCACAAGTTTTAAGCAGCAATGATTTTATATTTACTTCTTTATCATTAATCAAAATATTGAACAGATCCCCGAGGAACCACCCTGGTAACACACCCATTCAATAATTACTTTTTAAGATCTGTCAATTAGAGAGTTTTCAATCCATTTAACATGTCCATTATTTATATTGTACAGTGCTATTTTTAATCAGAATGTTGTGTACTTACTCAAAATATACTTCTGTGCATTTATCTTTACCAACCAAATTTGTAATCTCATCAAAAAGTGAATTTTTTTTAATACCACCAATGTACATAAAACTGTGTTGACTGACATTAACTGTATTCTTATCCTTTCATTCTTTATTTATTGAATCCCTGTCAGCTTTTCTATTTTGGCTGGGATTGACATCAGAATCACCTGCCTGTAATTACTTGGGCCATCCTGATTGCCCTTTTTTTTAATACTGGCACATTAGCACTCTGCTAGTCTTCTGGAGTTTGCCCAGTACTCCAAGTTTTAATAAGAATTAACATCCTTAAGTAAGAGATCTCCTCGGTCAACTCTTTTAGCACTTTTGAATGCAAATTATTTGGGCATGCTGACTTTGAGATGTTTATCCCTAGAAGATGCTGTTTAACATCCCCCTTAGTAACAAATGCAGGTGTGGATCCTTGTGAAAGCTCCGAGGTGTTTTTTTTTTTTTTTTTTAAAAGAAGAGTCAGACAGCAGGCCAGAATTCTGCAACTTTTCTACTCTGGAATGGATTAAAACCAGGAGGAGGGGGAAATGTGGGGATTTATGTCTAATAAACCCCAAACCCTATTAGGTGAGGAGGGCCAACTTGTTGAGCCCCGTCTTTTCAGAAAGGTTACGGAAGAAGTCTCAGCAGGCAGGGAGTAATATGTCCTAACTTGCCCTCCAGACTGACAATTTAAGATCCGTGGTAGTGAGCAGCTATGTCAGAACTCCTCTTCTGCTGCTTCTCCTCTTAGCACTTCTGGGGTTTTTGGCCTACTCTTCCATAATGAGGAGGGACCACATAGGAAAAATTGGGAGGCTCTTCCCTTTGAAGGAACATACCCCTGCCCCAAAACAAGCTTTAGAAACTAGTACTTTAAAAATAAAATAGGATTGTTGAACAGCCACTTGGTCTCCAGAGGCAGGGCCAAGCCCTATGGACAAGACTTAATTGTCTCCTGTGTTTGAAGAAAGAGGCACCACCCTAATGTCTCAGATTGGGGATCCAGAAAAAGCAGTATTTATTTTCTCTGTTGATATACATGTTTCTTTTATCACTATTTTAATATTAAAGCATACAAGTAGCAACAGAACTAGATTGAAGTTCCCCCCTCAACGTCTGGATTCATAATAGATGTTCCATCTTACAGTCAATCTTGTTTTATCCAATGAATAATGAAGAACAGAGATGCAGCCTAGTGCCTCTCCTTTTACAAGAAACCTGCCAGCCAGAAATATTCCACAGGGTAGGTGGAAGTAACCTATTGTGGAGTACAGTGTATTGCTGCTCTGGGCAGGGGCATCCATAAATGTATCAGTTAATGCTTGCTATTGACAACAGGGTATGCTCTAATTAGATTTGGAGGTAGAGGTGGGGTGGAAGCTGAGCACTTCCCCTATAACACATACTATGGCCCAAAGGGGGGTGTAGCACATGGGCTCGTATTAGCTGGGTCCACCTCCAAGCACATTCCTACACATTGTGGACAAGTTCTATTGCTTGCCCAAGCAGCACTTTCAACATTTTCTTCTGCCCACAACTTGACACAGAACAGGATGGACTGCTGTTCCTCACTCTCCCTCCCCCTCCACTTCTCCCCCACACTTTCCAAGCCCAGAGTTGTAAATACTGCAACTCTCTTGCAATTGCTGAGTAACATCAATAAAGCCTTCAGCAGTGCAGGGAGTTGTTTTCTGAGAATGGAGTTACGACTTAAAATAGTGAAAAATAGCCTTGTAGTTCACCTATAAATGATGCTTGTGAAAGAATAATTGTTTGACTTTGGGAGAAAGGGGTGGAAGATTGCTAAATAAGAATCAGCAGCCATAATTCCATTTACCTTTTAAAAGTTTATCCTCCTGTTGTAACCAGAACCCTCTACTACCTGCCTATACATAGTAAACTGAAATAGCACCCAGGAGCATATGATAACATAGAATAAAATACTATTTTCTCCCAGTGATTAGGGTGTGTGTAAGAGAATGATTGTCAAATATTGTAAATGTGTAGCATGAACAATGCAAGTTGACTTATGAAAGACTGTACTTTAGAAAAGCCAATTTTTCCCCTCTCATGCACAGAATGAGAGCCCTTTGAATGCATCAATGGGCAGAGTTTGTCCCCAACCATTTAGGCTTGTTTTATGAACCTATAATTATATATTTGTATACTTCCTTTGAAAGTACTGTATTTGAACTTTAAAAGATCTCTCTTTAAATCTAGGCCTAAACAAAAATTACACACCAAGGTTGAAAATAAAAATCCTAACAGACCTACTTAATTTATACTTCAATTAGATAGCAAGAATTCTGAGGCTCCCTTATATCCTCAAGGGTTTACTCCAGGACTCCGAATTATTACACTTCAAAACCCCTAATTACCAGCCCAACCAAGCAACCACTGTACAATGCAGCCAATTAATTTTCAGATAAAGCAAACATTTATCCCTTCTGAGAAGGGCATTTCTAAAGTACTAGATACAAAACACTTAAAACAGTGAACAATCTCAATAGACAATCTGGTTCGTACTTTGGCATCTTTGCTCTGCTTAAAAAATCAGAGACAAAGAAAGATGAACAATTTAAACCCACAAACGTCTACAAAAATATACTGAATTAAGAGCTATATTCAAATCAGAAAAGGAACAAAATATTAGGGCACAAATGGTATAAACTAGATTTCCATTAGGCTTAATACAGACTAGCTGTGCCTGTTCCTGATCCTATGGGAGCACCGAGCAAAGGACGGCTCCTCTCCCTCACAACTAGTCAAGGAAGATCAGGAAATGTGGGAGGAAAGGGGGAGAAAAGTTGAAACCAACCACCAGTTACAGCTCTGGCTTCAGTAATGGTGCAGATTGAAGCAGTCTAGGGACTGCTCCAACTTTTGCCAACTTGCTGTGGTTCTCAAGGAATGATCTGCCAGCTAAAATAGCCAGAGTCTAATATTCCAGCCAATTTCCCACCCCCTCAAACATGCCCTTCTCCACCCTCAATGCAGGTGGTTAGTTACAGAACTTGGAGAGATCTTAGATGTAGGATACGCCTGTGCCATATGCCCACGGGGGACAACCCCCACAGTGGGGGAATCTCCAGGAGTGGACTTATGGATGGCTTCCACTACCTTTGTACCACCAGAACAGTGCAAAGAGCAGAAACATGGTAGAGAAATTATTGTAGTCCCTTGACCTTACTGAAATAGTATTTTTGATTCTTAAGCCCTAAAGGTTAGACAGCACGGATCTATGGCAGCAAAGTGAAGGGTTAAATGTTGATAGCAAAACAATTAGATTTGAACTAATGGAATGAATTTTGGGTATGAAGGGGCACCACTGAAATAAAACTGTCATTAAGAAAAGTCTTTATGCTATCAGATTCATGAACATCTTTCTTCTTGAGATTCTTACTGCACTGCAACATATAAAGCCACTGATAAGGATTTAAATACCACTCCTTGAACACTTTGCAAATTGCATCAGAAACTGATGCAGAACTACATATTTTAGTTTGAAAAATGTACATTAATCTCATTAACAATTGTCCAACTCCCTTTCCCTTGTACGTTATAATAAGTTGAAATTATTTTTGTTCTCAACAATGGCAACTTAAACATCAGCATGTAGATGTTGTATGATGACAATCAGAATTTGGTGTGGTTTACCTACAATCTAACAATGAGGCACTTTTAAGGTAAAAAGTTTAAATTTAAAGAAGCAGGTGGGCAACTGTAGCAAACACATCTGAAATAATATTCTGAGCCTCAAACTTTTCACCCATTTAAAAGATAAACGAGTTTTAAATACACAAGTTTTAAAAAATACACAGCACATGTTTCTTTTCATATTTTATAAACATAAACACACACAAACCCTTAGGCCCAAGAGTTCACCTGCATTTCGTGGTCTCAAATTTACAGCATGGAAGTCACATATTAAAAATGACAGTACCACCTGTCTGCAAAACCCTATTTTTACCAATACCATTTTTTAAAAATTGGTAAATATATATTTTCCATTACTAGTTGGTTCAGGTTGTGTATTTTCAATAGTGGTAGCACTGTACATTTGAAAAGCTGTACTAATTCAAATTATTAATGTAATATTCATTTATTATTTCTGATGTTTGTAATGTCATCATTGACCACTGTTTTTATAATGTACAGTAATATCTGCAAGTCTGTTACTGTTGAATGAGATTTCATACATTAAGAGGTGTTAAAATCAGCTGTTCTTGAATGCACTTATATTGTAAGGCCCAGGTAGTAGCACATTGCAGCACCCAAAATAATACTCAACATACTGCTATTAACCTGTTGCCAGGTGTTTAACTTTTTTTAAACTCTTGTTATATGTAGTAAAATACCAGTAAAGACAAAATTTTGCCCCTATAATGAGGCACATTTTGGCATCTGTGCTAAATGCTGCTGCATGGGCAGGCAAGTGCAAGTCAAAATATGAAAAGGAGAGTCATGATTTAACATTAATAACTTTTTCATAGAAAAATATAAATATATTCCCTGAAATATAGGACAAAGAAGAGCCAGCATTCATCATGAATCCTAGCACTATTACCATAAAAAAAGCGGACTGGCTTTTCCTCTTAAGGTTATGTTCCACAATCTATGTCATCTAGACCTCTATCATCATCACCATCATCATATCTCACAGTCCTTCTACCCCCATTTCTAGTTCTTATTTTAGAACGTCGATTTGCTCTTTTATATTTGGTGTAGTCCACGTCATCAGAGTCATTTTCTTGATTAAGTTTAGAGCGTTTTGTTCGCTGGGGCCTTCTGGAAGGCTTAGATACATTTGAATTTTTACCTTTTCTAATTACTTTAGTTTTTCTTTTTCTTTTCCTCTTTTTTGTTTTTGTGGCATTCCTATAGCTACTGTTACTAGAATCAGTTTCAGATTCTAAATTGGAAGAGCAATTTGAACTGGCACCAGCTCCAGATTTTCCAATCTTTGCAGTCCCAGAAGGATCAGTCCACTGGCACACAGAACTTCTTCCACCTTCCTGCTCTCCTGTTTCAGACTCTGTGTCCTTTACGGCACTCAAGCATTTTGCTTTTCTGAAAGACATCCCAGCCTTTTGACCGGTCACCTCCTTGGTTTTTTTACCTTTGAACTTGCCTGATTCAGAACCTGCCTCATCCTCAGAGTTGCTCACTGCATGATGTTTGCGTGCAAAAGTCGACTGGTCAGAAGCTTTCTTACTGCTCCCATCCTCTGATTTACGGCTTTTGGAGTCGTCCTCTGAAAATTCTACTGCAGAATTTTTCACTTTAAGAGATGCAGCACGGACAGTTCTGTGTGGCTGCTTATCGTCATTACTATGCCTGTTCTTTTGTGTCATCTTTGTCTCTTTTTCAGATTCAGATTTTCCCCTTTCAGACTTTCTAATATATTTTCTTCTAACAGTAGCTGAATTAGGCTGAGAAAGTGTTTTACTGTTGGTATGCTGCTCTTTTACTTTTTCACTTTCAGACTTGAAAGTGGCATCTACCTTAGAGCTGTCCTTTAGCCTTTTCTTGGATGCAGCAGACACAGTCCGGTGAGGCAGTTTTCTGTTCTTTTTTTCAGTGCACGCATTTTCTGAGCTGGAGAGCTCTTCCTTTATATCACTCATTATCTTAATTTTATTAGCAGCCAAAGTAGCACTCCTGCATGGAGTTTTTTTTCTAGTAACAGTTTTGGCATTTAATGTCTCACTAGAAAACTTTGTATATTTTTTGTAGTCATTCATATATGTCCTGCTCCTGAGCACTTTTGTATTTTGTCCAATCTCCTCAGAGGTTGATTCTACAAAATAAAGATTTAAAAGTTCCTTTAAATAACTTATATTTCTATTAAAATCATATAGTTTACTCGGTACAAGCTTTACTACTAATGCTGAAATACACAGAAATTAAAGTACAGGTTATGCACTTCTCAGCGATGTGCAATTTACGTTGGGTAATTATTTAAAATAAGATCAGCAATGGAGATCCTTTTAACTTTCAATGTTGTGCTTTTGTTTGAGATAAAAGAGGACAGGAAGCGACGTTCTTTGCTCACAATGACAGTCAATCAAAAAATCACTACTTACCTTCAAGAAGGGGAATGATTTCCAGATTCTAAATATCTATGAGTAGTGTTAAAACTATCATTCTATTGCAAAGAAGTCTCTAAAAGAAATTACACATATTTATGAACCTGTAATAAATTTTGTTCTGCTAATGCAGAGGCAGCCATTCAGAAAGCAAAGTACAAATTCTATTACCAGAAGAATTTTAATATTTTATGCAGTTGATAAATGATCAGGGTAATAAAAGAATTTTTTCAACCCAGATCTGGACTGTGGAACTTACTCCCATAAGAGTAATGATCACAGGCAGTAACACTTTCAGAACTGAACACATACCTCATTTCTTCAGAATAGCTCTCCCTTAAATTCTTCACACAGAGACACGAGGTCTTATAAATTCATAATTAGGGCCCTACCAAATTCACAACCATGAAAAACAGGTTATGGACTGTGAAATCTGGTCTTTTGTGTGCTTTTACCCTATACAATACAGATTTCACAGAGGAGACCACCGTTTCTCAAATTGGGAGTCCTGACCTAAAAAGGGGTTGCAAAATTATTTTAAGGAGGATCACGGTATTGCCACCCTTACTTCTGTGCTGCTTTCAGAGCTGGGTGGCCGGAAAGTGGCAGCTGCTGGCCAAGGGCCCAGCTCTGCAGGCAGCAATACCATACCTTACCATACCATGCCGTCCTTATTTCTGCGCTGCTGCTGGTGGTGGCTCTGTCTTCAGAGCTGGGCTCCCGGCCAGCAGCTGCCTCTCTCCAGCTGCCCAGCTCTGAAGGCATTGCTGCTGCCAGCAGCAGCGCAGAATTCAGGGTAGCAGTACTACAACCCCCCCTCCCCTCTACACAACTCCTTTGTGGGTCAGGACCCCCACAATGACAATAATGTGAAATTTCAGATTTAAATAGCTGAAATCATGAAATTTACAATTTTAAAAATTTTGAAATTAACCAAAATGAACCATGAATTTGGTAGGGCCCTACTTACAATGCTATTTATTCTACAGACTGTGAAGCAAGAAAGACAAAATATCTCTCTATTTTCATAGATGACCAGTGCTCAGATACTACACAGTGACAGGGAACAGAAAGGCCAAAAACCAAAATCTTCCTTTTGAGACATAAAACAGGCA
The DNA here is from genome assembly GCF_965140295.1 of Lepidochelys olivacea. Lineage (NCBI taxonomy): Eukaryota > Metazoa > Chordata > Testudines > Cheloniidae > Lepidochelys > Lepidochelys olivacea. Next base: position 162,422,889 of record NC_140411.1, on the reverse strand, counting down.
GCGATAGGGGTGGAATGTGAAAAAACTGACAACAGAAAGTACAAAACTAGTAAAGAAATGTTAATTTTCCAAAAAGATATCAACTTAATTATGTTATAATTAATGTAATTAAATATAAAAGTACTTGATAGTATCTAATGTTCTCTGACAAGTCATGATATGTCTTTAAAACCTAGTTTGTTTAATTTCTTTAGATATTAAAAATAATATATCCAGGAAACGGGGGGGGGGGGGGGGGCTGTGCTGCACTAATGGATTCCATGGTAGGATGGGATCACTGTTTATAGATTTGGTTTAATGAAATTCCATAAAACTGTATTAAGACTGTATATTTTATTACTGTAATTACAATACCACCTACAATCCACAGAGATTAAAAACAGAAAAAACTTTTGGAAAAAAAGCTTTTTAGGTTATCTGTATATCACAAAGCAGCAAATAAGGACAAACCCCTTTTTACCCTTCTCAGATGGTCAGAAATGTATCTTTAATACATTTGATATTGTTCTGTGGATGAATCTTTTTTTAAAAAAAGATTTCTAATTTAGCCTTTGATGAGAAAGCATGTTATTACCAGAGCCCTGCAAATCCAAAGATATCTGCTTTATATATGTGGCGATCCCTATCTGCAGACCATTTTTGCGGATCATGGATTAGATGCGGATACAACTTTCCTATCTGCAAATCTGCGGATATCCACTTTATATTCACGGACCATTTTTGTAGATTGGATGTGGATACAAATTTTGAATCTGCGTAGGGCTCTAGTTATTAGGTGCTTCATAGTCTAGTGAACATACATTCTCAGTAAATATTGAGTGTTCAAAACAAAACAACTTTATAAAATATTGTGGTGAAAATTATATACAATAGCAAGGTTGACACTATACATTTTGGTTTCATGTTTTTTCAAAATAATGTATTGGCAAATTCTCAATTTTCTGAAAAAACGAAATTTGAAAAACACAAATTCATGGAAAGGACTACGTAAGTGCTAAGTGGTGATACTTTATTAATCTTAATCCATTTAATTAGAACATCTGCTGGACGACCTGTTGTCTCCATTAAGAACTCCTGAGTAAGAGCATACACTAATTTTTATTAGTACAGCTGCTGCTGTCAGAGGAACTGCAGAACCTGTTGTCCCTGGACAAGCCCATCTAGGAGTTGAATGGAAGGCATTGTCTACAATGAGACAAGGACTACGTCTGCTGCCTGCCTAGTGCCAGGAGCTACACTGGTGGCAATATGTAGTGGCATGGAAAGAGCCAATATAACATATCAGAACAGAAACTACTGAAGTTCTCACACTGCATGTATCACAGCCATAACATGACTGAAAGCTATTTCAAGAGACACCTAAAACAATGTGGTGTAGGCAGAATTGTCCTTATTAAGTATTGTTATTTAGTATTACTAAGCTTAATTAGTTCCCTGGGAGATGTCCCAATTAAATGTAAATGCCCCCCAAAAATGTCTCCCCTCACACAAGCCAATCAAAGGAGTATATACAATAAATCTCCTACTGCAGTTGCTAGAATTACCATAAATGGTGGTGCTGCCAGGACAACCAGAAATGCTGGACTTTGGAAGCACTGACCCAATACTGCAAAGTGATTTGTGATGCAATGATTTTGGCTGTGCAGACAAGTACCCTGAAGATCCAGAGAACAGTGTTTGCCTGAATCACCAATTTCATCCTGATGCTTGATGTTCCAAAGAAAGAGTTCATCCTCTTCCAGTCTAGAACAGGACAGGTAGGGACTATAAAATGTTGACACCTCCCCTCCACCCCATCACTGATCTGTGCACTCTAACAGTGATAAACTTGAGAACATCCTTAATTCTTTGGTTTTGGAAAATCTGGAGTAAAGTGACTAAACTAAATAGCTGCAGTGCTTTCAAATGAATCATCATATAAACCTCATTCTACTGTGTCCAGTTAGAGCTGAGTGAAATTTTTTTGGTAAACTGTAAATTCAATGGAAAATGTTTTTTCAGGGCACTAAAACTGTGAATTTGGGTCAAATTAGCCTAAGTTTCAGCAGAAACCAATGCAGCCTGTTCAGAGTGGAGCTGCATACTAATTTAAACTATCACAATTATATTATGACAGCCTTACATTTGTCATATTGGCTGCCTCTTGAGGAGCAGGACACCCATCAACTTAAAATAATTACATTACTGTCTGAGTAATCCCCCAAATTACTATAAATGAAAAAATGAGAAAATAAATTTCCCATTTTTAGTTTTCCTTTGCATATTTACACTAAAATATTGCCAACATTTAGTTTCACTTTTTCCTCTACATAAAAGAATAGTTTCTCCTGTATGTGTGGGATTTTCTACACAGCAATAGAGGAGATAAAACCATTTTAAAGACAGGAAAATTATAAAAGCACAGAAATGGCAGTTGTCCTCCTGGGCAGATGTGGTGCCTAAGGATATTTGCAACTCACATTTGAAATGTGCTAATCAGTGTCTCTTTAAATCAGCTCTATTGGTTTTTGAAACCCTTAAGGATGCTGGCTCTGAATACATTTTGATTCCACATCTTTAGCTTTGTACCATGATGCACGTGTTTTTACATACTACTCTCAACACAGATCTTATCTCATCCAAGATCAGCAGTTGATTATGCTTCAGCTGTGGTGAGCCCCATGCAGCACAGAACTCTTTCCATCCCTTCTCATTTTATAAAGAACACCTTTGCTTTTCTAGAAGTTTCAGAACATTCGTGTTGCCTGACACATATTATCTTGTCTTTCAGTCTTTCCCTTAAAATTAGATGCCCTCATTTCATTGCTTATATTTTAAGAGGGCAGTATTTTATTGCTTAAAGGGACACCAATTTAAACAAACCATAACACAATGTCAGCAATCACACTGCTCTATTTTATCAGCACTTCAATGCGTTGGCTGCTGTATCTGGGGAGTGAGGAGTACTATATAAAGTATAATTATTCCATGACAAGTATGGCCACCTTCAAAAAAAAGCAAGACATCAAGAAGCTCTATGGATAAACTATCTCTCGGATTAAAATACTTCATAATTTACTATATTAATTAGATGCATCCCTCAGGTTTGGCATTAACAGATGTGGCCCTCACGGCTGGTTTTGCACCACTGATCCAGTGTTAAAAAACCTGTATTTATCGTTGCCAGTTTGATCTAGCTGTTAAAAACCAATTATTGCTTTGTAAAGAAAAAACATTAAAAATAAACCGACACATTTTAACTCAGGAATTGTATAATTTTTTTTTTTTGGAAGGATTAGCACTCTTTCATTAAGAGAGGAGACAATGATTCATATTTGAATTTTTGCTCTATTTAAGATACCAGAAACTGGAAGACATATTAACATTTTGAATCCAAGAACATAAAAGTACAATACATTGAGAGCTACAATTTAACCAGAGAGTAATAGGGAAAAAAGGGATATAAACCAGATTTTCTTCAAGCTGCAGAAGATGACAGGTTAAAACATCCACCTTTCATACCAATGGTAAAACAATTCCCCCTCCTGCCCCAGAAAAAAAAAAAAAAAAAAATCAAAGCTCAATGCTGGCTGATCTATTTTGGCACTTTTCACATTTATCATGGTTAACAACTTTCCCACAGAAGTTTAAGAAAAAAATCTTTAACTGATCACCTTTGAACAGATAGCATTTTGCAGCTTTTTTTTTCTTTTAAAAGGAAATACATAAAGTCTTAAGTCAGGAAAATTTTCCTTGGTGTTTATATCACTTCTCTTTCCTTTCTACCACAAAATATATAAATTCAAATTGGATGTAATATTTTATATAAAAATTAAAGATTCCCTTTTACAATATTAAAAAAAACTCTTCAAAGAATTTGAAAAATAATTTTTCATGTCTCCAAAAATAGTAAGTTATATAGTGGATTCAAATATTTTCTACTTACAAAACAAGTTTCAGATAAGAGCCATTTAATACCAAAAAGTTACTGAAGGGTGCTGAAAATAAAGCCAATACTTTAAAAAATATTAACTGAACAGAACTAAGTATCTATGGCAATGCAGCTACATATAAAGTTTAATGGGCAATCAAGGGCTCAGTGACTGTTTTGTTGCTGATCATCTACTCTACCTGCCATTCTTATACATTTAATTGATGTTAGAAATCACTTGGTGCATTTGGCAGAAATTAATAAGTGTTTAGATCTTAACAGGTCAAAAATTTTCTTGTGGGAAATTGCCAAGATAGCAGAATTAGTCACAAAACACCTTAGATGACTTTCTTCCTGAGATTCTCACCCCATGTAAACATATATCCATATGTCACAAAAATATATCAAAACTATCTGCCGAAGGCGGCATACAATACTCATTTTAAAGTGTGACAATAAGTTATGTGGCAATCAAGAAAAATGTAGGTCAGTTTGCAAGAACGAAATGGCAACATTTTGATAAGTTTGTGTTAGAAACACAGTGATGACCCAACTCCATATCCTCCCCCCTCATATTTGGTAGTTTGAAGAAATTATTTTGGTTGAATTAATAACTGGAAAAGGGTAACTTTAACATGAAGATTTTAACTTATTATAATGCAGTTAAGGCAGGTCATCTTTCCTCAGCTGTGAAGTTAGAGGTGGAAAATAACTCTGGGCCCCATTTTTTTTTTTACAGTGGGGTATGAAAGATAGTAACCCTCTCTTCAAGCCCACGCCCAGGCAAGATGGACAGAGTAGTTAAATGTTATCTTTTGTGTTTTCATTCTTAATCATGTTTGGTGTCAAGCAAACAAAAAAAAAAGTAGTTTTTAGAAGTTGAGTCAAGTAGTACATGGGCATGTTACTTTAAATTCAACAACAATTTTGAGACTAGAAAAAGGGGGAAGAGTACTGCAGCTATAAGAGATATAATTTATGCAAAGGTACAATATAGGCTAACAAAATATGAATATAAAATATTAAATTCTTACTTTTCCTTTATTCAGTTTACTATCTGGTGAATTATTTACCATTGCTGGCTACAGTATTATTTCATCCAGGATCTTAGAGTTACTGTAAAAACATGCCTCTATTTCCCCCACACTCCTATTCAACCTACTGATTGCTACATGAAGTTGAAAATATATGTAGGGTGCTAACCACAAGTAAAGCTATACATGTTCTGGCTTCACAAAGTGCAGACCTCTCCAGGGAAAAGACTGGTCCTTCTGCAGTATAGTTAAAAAAAGCACTCTGCAAAAAGGAGATGAAAGAGAGAGAGAGAGATTTTTCTAAAGAGTATGTATACAAGTTCCATGTACCACAACTCCATATGCTAGATTCAATCCCCTTTACTGGGGATTACAAGTCATGAGAATTCTCCAAGCCCTAAAACTAGTTGTAGTCCCTACGAGGATGGTATAGATGCCTCCCACTTACAATAGAACAAAAAGAACAAGTAAAAAAAAACTTGCCCAATTGCTTCTGTTGCAATATTTGTGGGAATTCTCTAAAGTAAGGTCTGCTAGGGCACTTGGGATGTTCTTTCTTTACTTTTTGCAATCTTTTTTTGGGAGGTTGGGGGGGAGGGGAGAAGATGGAGATAAGGTAGTTAGAGCAGTTTTTGGGACTAGTGTCTATCTCCCTAACATCTTTGGAATAGTTAGGAAAAGAGAATATAAAGACTGTAAAGAGTCTTTAAAGTTGGCTCAACTATGAAAGAACCACCAATCTCCTAAAAGAGGAAGTTGTAGCGACACACTAGATATGGCCCAGTGAATCCCAATGTCATTCTGATGAGCCAAGTTGCCAAAAAAATTCCCAAACTGGAATTACATCTCATTTAGCACATGGAAGTGCATATGAAAGAAAGATGAGAAATGGAGAAGAATAAACTCGAGAATAGGTTGAAACTGCAAAAGCAAAATTAGGCTAATGAACATTTCTATGAGACTACAACTTTGGGCTATTCATTATCAACTGTCTGCCAATGAGATGCTGTACATAAGAAAATCTCTTAAGGACCATAAGAGTGACTTAACACTTTGGCTGAACACATGAAAAATCAGAATATCCCATGAAATTTGGAGAAACAGATATAGGGGACATCACTGTATCTGTTGGACAAAAAGCTTTATCATCTTAAAAATTTACACCAATAGTAAGAACAGGAGTGCATGCAGACACCAAATAAATACCAGAATATTGCTATCCTGGACACACTATGTTTTCACCTAAAAAAAAGGTAGCAAAACTGCCATCAAAACAAAAATTAAAATAAATAATTTTGCAGATTCCAATTTACCTCATGGAAGCAACACTGTATTAAAACACAACACCTTTCAGTCAAACAATACAAATTATTTAAATTTAAATTAATGGCTCTTATGTATTCAACTGCATTAACAAAGCAAATAATTTGGAAAAATAAAAATAGTTCTCTACTTTGTAAAGTAACTGTTACTTTACTCATGATGTCAAGATCAACAGGACTAATGATAAGACTTATTATAAAAGTAGGTTACCGTTAGATGAAGTCTTTAGAATAAGGAACAGGTGCTAGAACAGTCCACTTTGAGATTCTGAAATTTCTAAAACTCTTGCCATCAATTTTCTCATATAGCACCGATCCTCAATATTGTGCTAGCAACATACAGGCCAGTGTTCAACTGGTTTTGAAAACTGTTACTCTGAGCAGTAACATTTCAGTCTCCACTAAAATACTGCCCCAAAATGAAACATTTTTGGTATCAGTTGCTACATACTGCTACATGGACCAGCAAATGCAATCTGAAATACGACAAGGATAGTCACAGGATTAAGTTTTTCACAGAAAAATATAAATGTTTTCCCTGAATCTCATGACAAAGAACAGCTACCATTCATCATGAATTCTAATATTACCACAAAAGTGGAATAGATTTCCCCCCATTATGTTCTATAATCTCCCAGTTGGAACACACTGTCTAAGTCTCTATCATCATATCTTGCAGTCTTTCTACCCTGATTTCTAGTTCTGATTTTAGAGCGTTGAGGAGCTCTTTCATATTTTGTATAGTCCAAATCCTCCCAGTCATTATTATCCATATTAATCCTACGTCGTTTCCTCTGTCTAGACAATATCATAGATTTAGATGCATTAGCTTTAAAATTTTTACCTTTTCTAATGACTTTTGTTTTTCCTTTCCTTTTCCTTTTTTTTGTGTTTGTGGCATTGCTATAGTTACTGCTATTGGAATCAGTATCAAATTCTAAATTAGATGAGCAATTGAAACTGGCATCAGGTCCAGATTTTGAGCTCCCTGCAATTCCAGAAGGTCCCATTCTCTCTGACATAGATCGTCTTCCATTCTCCCTCACTTCTGTTTCAGACTCTGCTGTGTTCTTCAAATCACTCAAGGCTTTTGCTTTTTTGAAAAGAGTTGCAGACTTTTGACTGGTCATCTTCTTAATTCTTCTACCATTCCACCCGCCTGATAAAGAATCTGCCTCATCCTCAGAGTTGCTCACAGCATGTTGTGTGTGTGCAGAAGTTGACTGGTCGGATACTTTTTGACTGCTCCCATCCCCTGACTTATGGCTTTTGGAGTCCTGCTCTGAGAATTCTACTGTGGGATTTTTAATTTTAGGAGATGCAGCACAGACTGTCCTGTGTGGTTGTTTATGGCCATTGCTTTGCCTATTCTTTTGTGCCATTTGTGCACCTATTTCAGAATCTGAACTTTTATCTTCAGATTCACTAATATATTTTCTTCTAGCACATGAACTAGTCTGTGAAAGCGTTTTCTGTTTAATATACTGTTCTTTTAGTTCTTTTTCACTTTCAGACTTTAAACCTGTGTCATCTTCAAAGCCATCCAATAACAACTTCCTGGCTGCAGCAGAGGCACTGCGGTGGGGCAGTTTTCTGTTCTTGCTTCCAATGCCAACACTTTCTGAGCTGGAGATCTCTTCCTCCACATCACTCATTAGTCTTAATTTACTGGCAGCCACAGTTGCACTTCTACGTGGAATTCTTCTACGACCATCATCTTTGTCATTCACTATTTTGTAAGCCCCCTTTGAATATTCTGAGTCACTCCCATAGAACCTTTTCCTGGTAGCTCTTCTGCTATGACCATTCTCTTGAGAGAAAGATCCTATAATATAAAAAATAAAAATGATTTAAATATTTGTTAAATTAAATATGACAAATTTATGACAAATATTTTAAAACAGAACAAGAAAAATTTATATTTTAGTACTAACAATGTACAAACCCGAATAGCACTGGAGAACAGCTCACACTGTGTGTTTAATAAGGTGATAAAAACACCTGTATTTTTATTTTATAATAGCAAGGGTAATTCAAACATATTACATGTTATATTCGGTGGAGAGCAATTAAGGTTTTGGCCAACTATATCATCATTCCACCTATGATTTTTACGTTCTCTGAATTACATGCCCTGAAAAGTCCATCTCCTCACCCCCATTTTAAGAATGCACCTGCAAGAAAAAATATTATTTGTTTTGTTGCAGTTTGGTTGATCTGTTCTTGGTAAAAGACCAGATATGGGACAAAGGCCATTCAAAGATGGCTTTCAAACACCTTTGCATTCCCCTAATCCTTGGGCCATCAAGGTGAGTTCCCAGTGCATGAGCACAACTCCACGTTGCTCTTCTTATTCCTGGCTCTCCATGGCTCCAAATGCCTATCCAATAGCCAGGAATCACTGGAGCCCATCCTGGATATGTGCCTTTCCCTCTGACATGTTCTGTGCTGTGGCAGCATAGGTACAACAGTTTTAGGTGACCTGGAGATGTGCTGAGACCAGGGTAATCCTTTTACTAACTTTGGTCAGCTGGTTTTATACTTGCTTTGACCCAGAGTGATGCAAAACTATCTGAATGAATCAGAGCCCTAAAAAATTACCATGTCATCTGTGGCAACAGAAAGCTGTGGGCGACCACCATATTAAGTCTGTTAAATAAAAGCCCCAAAATTAAAACAAAGGAATTAAGAAATGAATCTAAAAAGTAGAAAAAAAATTCATACTACTAGTATTCTAGAACTCCAAAAACTTGTTTTATTTAATCCAAAAAATCCAGAAAATGCGTAATTCAGATTTGATGAGGAAGATGTAATGATAAAAGGACATTATATCTGGTCAACTTCAGCCCAAACTTTGTTTTGCAAATATATACTTTTATCAAACCTATAAGCAAAGGAAATATTTCCATGTTTTAAAAAACCCCAAACGATTAAGTCATTTTTGTAGCAATAATTATTTTACATTTACGAAAGATACTGTATGATTAGTTAGGAAGTGCTAGCTGACATCAGGGTCTGACTGCATTTTATAGAAAATGTAAGTTAAAGCAACGTTAAGGCTGCCTATGAAGCACTCAGTCAGGACACGCCAAACTAAAGGTTAACTTTTTTCACAGGGCCCCATCTTCATTTAGTGAGCAGGTGGAGTCTGCAGTGGACCCGGCAGGGATTCAACATTTATTTATAACTTGCTTCTTAGAAGCAAAAAGGAATAGTGTACACAATATAAAATGCTAGCTGTCAACAAAAAAAAAGATTTTCTCTATGCAAATACATTTAATTTAAAAATACAAATATTTAATAAGTTTTTCTCACAGTTAAATGAGTACACATCTCGGGCTCACTTGCTGCTGTACACAAATCCAACCTGCATATTGAGGGCCAAATATTATTTTATTCAAATTCATTTTTTCATATATTCATGTAAATTCAGAGTACAGTTAATTGATTTCAGCTGATTTACTCCTAATTTACACCATTGTAAATGCAAACAATTTGGGCTAGAATACAGGAACCTGCAGGAAATCTATGGAAAAAATAGTAAGTGATCATCAGGGATCCTAGCTTTCCCATGATAAAAACAAAACTGTCCGATAAAAAAAACCCCAAAATCTGTTTTCTTCAATGAGTAAAATGAAAGGCTGAACTTCTTCCCTAGCCACAATATAGAGCAGAACCCCATTTTATCTGATCTAATTGGGGCCAGGGCCAGATCAGATCATCTAAAATTTGGATAATCCAGAGAATGGGCAAAGAGCTTCAGCTGTGAGCCCCACTGCCTGGGGCTGACAACCGACAGCACCAATTTGGTTAATATGGAGAGCCGGATAATGGAGGCTCACATAAATGGGGTTCTACTGTATACATGTTATTTTTTCACAAAATGTAAAAACTAAAGATTCTCTGTAAAAATGCAAATTTCGAGTTTTTCCTGTGGCAAAAGGATTTCTAGAATCCCTGTTGATCGTAAAATTTAAATTACTTTTCTGAGGCAAATATACAAAGTATTCAGATGCAACCTTAAAACATGACATTTCTTGACTTGAGCGCGTCACTTTGCAATCTTATGTTTTCCATAGGAAATATGCTAGAAAAAGGAAATAATTCAAATATGACTCTCATTATATGCCTAGATACAAAACTAGGCCAGACTGCACAAAAATGCCTAACGTGAGAGCTGGTCTACAGAGTTTTTGCACCAATTTACATAAATCAGTTTAAAAACAAACTTACTCAAACTGGTGCAACTCCTCAGTGTGAACACTTTCATACTGATGTAAATGTGTTTTGCTTACAACTATAAATTTAGTTAAATTGAGGCAGAAATTGTGTGTAGACAAACCATGATATGGGGTTTGCAAGAACTTTTGAACATCTCACTGAATGAAGCAGGGCTTCTCTGGAAATCATAGAAACCTTATTAAATACCCATGACAACATAGAGGGCACCATATTACTTATTTCTATTCAAAATTTTATGCGACTGCATTAACAGCCCTTTTACTTTATATTTCCAGGAGTTATTTTTAAAAAGTATTGTTATTAAAAATGTACAATGCCTGCACGTTTTAAAAAAAAAAGTGATAATCTGAGCTAATCGGAACACTTACTTTAAAGTGCACCTCCAATATAAGGCCTATGAGTAACATTGTGAAAAGCATCTAACTGAGAAAGTTTTTAAGTCAGTGAGGTGCTTTTGAAAATATTACCCTATATCAGTGTTTCTCAATGACCAGTCCGCGGACTGGTGCTGATCCTTGAGATTTCCCTGGCAGAGTTTAGGAAGGCAGCAAGCTGGTCCCTGGTATCAAAAAGGGTGAGAAACACTGCCCTATAGCCATGCAAAATTTCTACTTTCTTCCCAGAACTGGAGCTGTTTTTAAAAAAAATATATAAATATATATATAAAAAATATTTTAAAAATTACACGGTCCTGTTTTTAAAGAATAGGGGAAGCATTTTCCCACCTCCAAACTACTCATTCTCAAAAACTGCAGAAATGCCTTGCTCACATTTATAAAAACATGACCACCCTCAGGTGGAAACCAGCCTGAAAGGTGAAAAATTCACCAGGCTGTAATAAACGAAAATGGGCTTTCAGAAAGAAAACACTCAGGTAACCTTAATAGTGGCTGTGTGCTATATACTCTAGCTATAGTTATCATGAGGACATTCAAGAACAGAATCTAGAACATACATATTTATTGATTCTTGAATGCACAGCTTATCAAAGGCAATATCTGAGTCACCCATAACACTCCATATTCTACTAATGAACTGTCCCCAGTGAAACCATTTGTAAACTTACTGGATGAAATGAAACAATTCATACTTAAATATGTTTCTCAACTGAAGAATATTTTGTCATCTGTGCTAAATATTACAATGTGGACAGAAAGTACAAGTTAAAAATGATATAATAGTATATTTGCATTAATAGTTTCATATGAATATACTTCCAGAATAGTAAGACACTCAGCATTCATCAAGAGATCTAGTGCCATGAGGAAGGGAAATAATTTTCCTCTGAAAAATTACACTGATCACTACCCAATTTTAACAGCATACACCTTTATACGTCTATCATTGTTGCACTTTACAATATTCCTACACAAGTTTCCTTCAGAATGGCAAGGAACCCATTTTGAGTAGTCCAAATCTTCCTAATAACCACCAATCCTACATTTTAATTTAGTCAGTATCAGATTTAGTTACATTAAGTTTTTAAACATACCTTTTTTAGTGACTTCCCTTTTCCTCCTTTTTGTGTTTATGGCATCGCTACAGTTACTATTATTGGTATCAGTTTCAGATGCTAAATTAGAAGAGCAATTGAAACTAGCATCCGGTCCAGATTTTGAGCTCCCTGCAGTCCCAGAAGTTTCCATGCTCTCTGACACAGAACTTCTTCCATTCTCCTTCACTTCTGTTTCAGACTCTGCTGTGTCCTCCAAGTCACTCAAGACTTTTGCTTTTTTGAATGGAGTTACAGGTTTTTGACTCGTCACCTTCTTGATTTTTCTACCATTCCACCTGCGTGACTCAGAATCTTCCTCATCCTCAGATGAGTTGCTCACTGCATGCTGTTTGTGTGTAGAAGTTGACTGTTTGGACACTTCCTGACTGATCCCATCCTCTGACTTATGGCTTTTGGAGTCATCCTCTGAAAATTCTACTGTGGGATTTTTAATTTTAGGAGATGCAGCACAGACTCTCCTGTGTGGTGGTTTTTTGCTATTGCTTTGCCTATTTTTTTGTGCCTTTCTTGTATCAGTTTCAGAATCTGAACTTCCATCTTCAGATTCACTAATATATTTTCTTCTAGCAGCAGATGAACCAGGCTGAGAAAGTTTTTTCTTCCTTGCATACGGTTCTTTTAATTCTTTTTCACTTTCAGACTTTAAACCTGTCTCATCATCAGAGCCTTCCAACAACAGTTTCCTGGCTGCAGCAGAAGCATTGCGGTGGGGCAGTTTTCTGTTCTTGCTTCCAATGCCAATACTTTCTGAACTGGAGATCTCTTCCTCCACATCACTCATCAGCTTTAATTTATTAGCAGCCACAGTAGCACTTCTGCGTGGAATTTTTCTATGTCTACCAGTTTTGTTACTCAATGATTCACAAGCCACTGCTGAAGTATTTTCAGAGTCACTTCTATATAGCCTTTTCCTGGCAGTTTTTCTGATATTTCTATTCCCCTGAGAAACCGATCCTGTAAAATAAAGGATCGCTGTCAATTTTAAATATAAGGACACCCATTTATGTTAAATTTAATTTCCTGTAAAGTCAAACAAGTTCAACTCAGGCACAAACTGAACTGAAGTACAAATGTAGTAGTAGCTGCAACTTACATGGAACATTTTATTTAACTAGAAAATAAAGGTAACAATTCTCATTCTTCACAAATCTAAAAGATGAGCATTCACCGTGAATTGAAGCTTGCTTTATTTGTATTTAAACCATCATTATACCATCAGTATCAGTTGTATTCAATTTCTTTTTTATAATTAAAAACTAAGGGAGTTGCAAAACCTTCATCCTCACTGTTTGACTATCTCTTTGCCTTACTAGTAACTTTCTTCAGTGCTAATGTTAATTATTTCACCAGAGCAGACAGTAAGATGAGAAAAGTCTAACTCTTACAGCAACAGTATTGGTACAAGTGCCATGCCACTAAGCTAGCCTCAGTCACGTACTCAAAATGTTAACATACAGTTTTAACTTTTCTAAGGGTTATTAACATGAACTTAATTGCACCACATAGTAACTACTGAATGTGCATTTTCTTATGTTATTGGCCATTCACAGAAAACACTAATTGAATCTTACCCATTTGCTTTCTTTGAGCTGCTCTATTTCTGGTTTCCCTAAAGCTGCTGTTCTTTGCTCTGGATATGCCATTGTGTAATACTGGGGATGCAAGAGCCATAGAGCTTTCTTTACTTTCCTCTGAGCTACTTGAAGAAGAGGAGGAAGATCCTGATGAGGAGGCAGAGGAAGAAGCCGAAGAGCCTTCTATTTCACTTTCTGGTAAAAAAATATTAGAATTCTAAGTAGGAACACAGCAAATTAGTTACCTTGAAAATTAATTAGTAGCTGTAATTTGCTGGTTTACACGTTACAGAATGTTTCTTACACATATCACTTCCATATAATTAGTTTCACAGTGTATTGTTTATAGACGACAATGACAGTAGGGCATACATTATAGGTGGCACTGGTAGTGTCACCTATAGTGAGTGATAGCTGGCTGACATTTTCCATTGTAAGACAGTTTTCAGTTGCTCATGACTTTGCCAAACTAAGTATGTGGGCTGAATTTTTTCATGCTACATTGTCTGGTGGCATTTTTTCTTTTTTTAAGGTTCAGCTAAAAATGTTCAGCCATTTTCAAGGAAGGCTTTGCAATGTTAATAAAATTGTGGTGGCTTCTTCTTTAAGAGTTTGGCACCTTCATGCTTTGGAATAAAAATGTGATATATGACAGGGCGGCCTTCATGTGTTGCATAGGCAACATTAATTCCAGCACTTCCTTTCATCTGAGTGCGTAACTTTGAAATCTTAATAGCCTTTTGGCATAGCGTTTTGTGTGCAATACACACACACACAGTTAAATATAAATCATATTTATGTGTTAAATGTACTGACATGGCAAGTTCAAAGTGTTCATCACAAGCACTGTTTGCTAAGACTGTTGTCTGAGACTTCAAGGTTCCATTTTCACATTTAGCAGAAGATTTTTAAAGCAGCAAATAAGTATAGCTGACAGGACCATTTTTCTCCCTCGCACCCCTCAACAAGCCATTTAACTCCGTGATGACTCCCCATGTGAAACTGAGTACAGGCACACAGACTATTACCAACAGGATTGAAAGATGGTGTACAAGTCTGCTTCTTTGATTATAAATGTATTTTTACTTATAAGTTTCCCCTACTGCAGGCTTTTCACTAGTAAAAGCTGAAACTAAAGAAACTTATTGGGTTCTATACAACTTTAAAACAGAAGACTTCTATACTTAACATGCAAACGGCATGAAAACACAAGATGTTATTACAAAACATTCACAGTTCTCAGAGACAAGGTTTTCCTACAGAAGGCATTTTAAAAGCTTTGTATTTTTAAGAGTTATTTAGCTAGAATTTATGGGAATTATGGTAACTTTGCCTACAAAGGCAAAAAAATATTAGCAAACATTTTATAGCTAAAGTTTAATATATAAGCAAACACAACTTTTAAAACAGATTTTGTTTCTCACCTGATGACAACACAGAATGATTTGTTACGGGTGTAGTTCTAGCTTTTCCATTTCTTTCACGTGAGGACATGCAAGCAGAATCAGAAGATTCACCAGAACTGTGGGGATAGGTGCTAGCATTTATTTTATGGCTTGTAACGCATGCTGCTCTGCTAGAGGTAGGTTGGGTAGAAGAATCTTCCTGCTCAGATTCAATTTTTGCCTGAGATTTTAAGGGTTTCTGCTTCACATTTCTAGCCATACAAAGGAAATAGAAATAACTGTAATATACAATGTAAGCGAGCAGAATATTTCAATAGGAAATAATGAAATATTTGGAAACTTGGATAAAAGGCAATAATTGCTATTGCTAGAAAACAGACTGTATTCAGTACCATTTCCGACTTGGTGAAAAGCGATTAAATTTGTGAACTAAAATATTACATTTTATTATGTCTGCAGTTGTAACTCTCGTTACAGTGTGTATGGTAACAATCATTGTTTCATGTTCTCTATGTATATAAATCTCCCCACTGCATTTTCCACTGAATGCATCCGATGAAGTGAGCTGTACCTCACGAAAGCTTATGCTCAGATAAATTGGTTAGTCTCTAAGGTGCCACAAGTACTCCTTTTCTTTTTGCGAATACAAACTAACATGGCTGCTACTCTGAAACCATTCACAACTCAGTAGCAGATGCTAAGTGCTCATGGTAAAAGTGCAATTTACACCTACAGTGAAAATATCTAATTAAATCAGGAAATGGATTAGATATCAACTATGCATATATACATAAATCTGAGGCTGATCATGTTTTTCCCCCTATTTTCCAAGTTGCAGCAGCTGCCTTTGGATTTCTAATGTACCCTAGAATCCTCACTTATCAGTTGCAATAGGCATTTAAAAGGACCATGTGTACCAATTATATCCTATGATAAACAGAGTCCCAAAGACACCAGCTAACAGGTACAACCTGGGAGAAAGATCCTGCTCTCTGAAATAAAATGTGAGTACCCAGAAATATGAATACACGAAGTCTATAGTTTTCCACCGTAACTCAAATCTAACCTGTGTGAGTGCTGCACACAAGCCTGGGGTTCAGTTTGATTACTGGAGAACAATGCTCTTCTGGTAGAGGAATGGAAGAGAGAAAGAGCACTTGTTCGACACCAGAAATATTTCTTCTAATAAATGAAATTAAAGCATTAAAAAAGCCTAAAGGGAAAATTTGTTACCTGATAAAGCCCTGAATTAACATATATACTAGTCCTTTAAATCTTGAGTTCTTCATTGTTTAGAATAAGGCATCCTTGTACACTTAGGCCACATACGCACTAAGGGCTCTTTGCTGGTATGGCTATACCGGTATAGTATACTGGCAAAGAGCTCCTACCCTGGACGCAGCTTATACCACCAAAACTGTGATTTTACTAGAATATTATTCCACCACACCTAAGCAAAAAACAAAGTACATGGGTAAAAGTGCAACTTTGCCAGTATAGTTGCGTGTACTACTAGGGGCTTCTGATAGCACAACTATGTTGGTCAAGAACCACACCTCTTCAACTCTCTGGCCAACACAACTGGGCTGGCAGAAATCTTTAGTGTGGACTTGGCCTTAGCCAGAGAGAATTCTGCACCTCTTGCACCTGTTCTACTTGTCTTAAGAGACTTACACATAAAACTACATCTCTTGGTTTATGGGACGTTTGTACACTTCTTCCATAGCTACCTCCTAGCAGACTTTTAGCTGGGAGCATACCAAGTGTTCCCCTCTGTGACCTCCTCCCCCTGTCCTCTTTCATGGGCAAAGACATGGGGCAAGAATTAGATTGAGAATCCACCACATATAGGAAAGTCATCCAGAGATTTCTGGGGAGCCTTGAAGGAGGCCATTTTGTTTGCTCACATTAGAAAATACCTACCACTTTAGGATACTAAGTAGTAACTTGGTTCCTTTGGGTTATAGACTCACTAAAAAGATTTTTCTAATTAAGCAGCCACAAATTCATACAGCCAGAGATTCTTTTTGAGGGACAAGAAGTGCATGCTGTGGTCAAGATGTGTCTTGTAATTTGCAGAGACTTATCTGAAGCACTCCTTGAATTCTGCTGAAGAGGAAATGAGGTCTCAATAATCCTCTGAAACCCTAATCCTCGGCTCAGTGAAGGTCTGTGTGCTGGGAACATGTCACACACAATTCCTTTTCAGATATGAATGAGACTGATGTTTCAGATAGAGCATTGCCTGCTCTTTATGTGTTTCTTTATTTCAGCCATACTTGCCTGCTGTTTGGTAGAGGGAAGGGAGCAGATTGAGAATGTGAGGAATACTCCTGTAACAGATCCTAATAAGCTCAGCGCACCTGCCACTGCCCCCATATGCTCTACAGTTAAGCACTGAAAACCTAAGTTGGCTCACTACTTGCCAGAAACAGTAGGGAAATAAAGAACTGTATTTGGCCAAAGTAGGTGGACCTTTCTTCTGCTGCCAGCAGCAGAATGGCTGGGTGGCAACAGAAAGGGATATATCCAAGTACACGTTGCTAGGCAATGAGAGCCATTGCCTCTGGATAGCAAGCACAGAAGGGAAAACCACATTTAAAAGGACTGGTGGAGAAGCAGCTGAAAATGATTTGTAGGTGATAAATCTAGACTAATTACATTTGCATCAATCACTACCACCACGAGGTTTGACCCTCAGAGACTTCTTGCCACACCACCATGCACACACACAAAGTGTGGAATAAAACATGGAATTAACCATGTTGCATTAGGGATATTGAGGCTTATTTTCTTGGAAATTTTGGGTAAACTTCACCATGAGCTACCAACACCACATTACAATACATGTGGAATATAACTTCCTACTATATATGCTTGGTTATAACAACTTATCCTTATTATGGCTAGCAACTTTTACTAACTTGTAATTGGTTATCATTTAAGCCTTCCAGCTTTCATATAATTTCAGTCAGTTAAAATTTGGTTGTCTGGCTAAAGCGGAGATTAAAAATGGTTCTACTTCATAAGCTCATAACTGTTTTGTAATAAATTTATTTTGCACTACACAAAGGACTTTCTTTGCGAGTCTTCATTTCTGCAAAAAAAATTGTACTAAATATTTCACTATAATTAACCATTTAACTAATAAGTTAATCCTAGGAGATCATGCTGCCATCTTACAAAACTGATGCAACAAGCATAAAATTTACAATAGTGAAAATGCCCCAAATGCATTAATCTTTTTAATCTATTTACCTGAGTGTTTTGTTAGGGTGCTGTACCATGCTATGACTTTGCAACCTCCTATTACATCTCTGGCTTCTTCGTAGTCTTTCATTGTGTTTTTGGCCAGTTTTAAAGTCTGAAACGATTCTTCTCATTTTTTCCTCAAATAACGCTGATAATCTCAAGGTCATACTATAAATCTAAATAAAGAGATGTTAACTTTAAATTACAAAGTATCTTACGAGTAAATTGAGTGTTTTACAAAAACAAGAATTTACTGAAGAGACCATCTGGAGAAAATGACAAAATGACTCAGCATAAATTAGAGCTACAAGAGACATACGACTGACACCTACTTTTTCTGAATACTTTTGTTGCACTCTATTCTTTGTCCAAACCCACCAGACTGGTAGCTTGCTCTGTTGCATTACTAAATAGGTATTAATAAAGGACCCAACACTAAATGAAGCCTAGCCCAACCTGACGACTATTATGAAAGCATAGCGTACAAAAAGTTACCTTTGATCTTTTACTTGGAGTGTAAGATTTTGCATTGCTAAATATTAGTCTTATATCTTTGCATAATTCCATCGGGTTGTCATAATTTCCAGCTTCCAGCGTCTCCTTCACTGTACCAAAGTCCATTGGAGTGTCTATAATATGTCTGTAGTCCTAGATAAAAGATACGGAGCAAAAAAATTTCAGTAGCTCAAAAGGGCATATAGACAATAAAGCAGAAGAATTTTGGTGTGTTATTTTATTATTTCTATTAGCACAATAAGGACAGCTGAATAGTCTCAAGTCTTGAGCTATGACCTCAGCAATTTAAACACCCCAACCCCAGCAAAAAAGACTCAAGCTTTTAGGTTCAGATGGCTTAGGTTCAGCCTCTGTTGCTGCTGTCCCACCTGGGAGTACATACTACAGCAGCTTTCATTTTTAAAAGTTTCCATCTTTTATGGTAGCAGAGAAAACCGTGAATATAAACAAAGAGCAGCTAATGCAGTGATGTCTGAGTCCACAGGGCTTTATAGCTTTGAGTGGGTAAACTGTCCCCATTCTTCTCAATGCAAGTTATCATTATTGGGCACCTGAGTTAACATTAAATGTCAACATTGACTATTTCACCAATTATCAAAGCAGAGGGAAGATCATTGCATAGATCTTTCATACTATCTACTCCAAGTGACTATGTAAATTGGTAGATTGAGTTTACAGGGCAGGCTTAAGAGATACCACCACTTACTTCTCCCCTCCCCTCAATTAAGAAGGGGCTGCGCAGTGCCCAGCAAGGCATCTGAGCCCCACCATGGAGTCCAACAGAGCCCATGGGTGTATTTGAACCTCAATAAAGGGAGAGCCAAACTCAAGGACTAGAACCCAGACAACATAATCTATTGGAGCATTATCTTATTTTGTCATCTTAACTGGGCAGAGCTCGGAAGAGTAACACTACTTTCTTCCGAACCTTTGAGTATTACTGAACATTTATGTTACTTTAGCATGCAAAGACCCCAACCAGGATTGGGGCCCAATTGTACAGAGTACTGAACACACACAGACAGTCCCTGCTACAGATATCTTATAATCTAAAAAACATTAGAACAAAAACTGTTAGGAAGACATAATATACAAGTACATGAACAAGATGACTAATGGCACACTTTGGTTCTTACATGTTATGTGATGTGTTCTTAATAGGGTCAGAGGAAGTATTAGGAAGAAATGAAGGTTACTTACCTGTAACCTGAGTTCTTTGAGATGACTCCACATTTCCCACTTATGGGTACTCCACCTCCTTTTGGTTGAACCCTCTTCTAGCAGAAACAGATATAGGACTCTCGTATCCCACCACTGAGGTGGAGACTATAAAGGGCACGAAGCACCCGCCCAACTTCAGGTCCTTCCACTGCAAAGCCAGAGACATAATCACAAGGCCTCTGACAGAAAGGAGGAGGAGGGTGGGAAGTGTGCATATGCAGAGACATCTTGAAGAACTCCAGTTACTGGTAAGTAATCTTCATTTCTTCTGAGAGTGGCTCTGCATATTCCTACTTATGGGAAAGATTGACAAGCAGTACTGAGACTAACCTGGAGGTTGGAACAGGGAATGAAAACAGAAGCACCACTTTGCCAACCCCAGAGCACGTTGCTTGGTGAAAGGGAACACTGAAGTTCAGGTTGCAGCTTTGCAAATCTCAGTCTGAGGCATCTGCCTCAGACAAGAAAAGAAAGCAGCAACGCAGCTCTAGTGGAACGTGGTTGAATCGAAGCAGCTACCGGAATTTTTGCTCGTGTTTAATGCTCAGCAATACATTGCTTAATCCACCAGGAAATAGTCTGAGAAGAAACCGTATACCCCATGTTGTTCCTGGCATATGAAACAATTTAGTCATTTTACAAAAGCTCTTAGTTCTGTCCAAAAAATAGGCAAGTGCCCTTATGGCAGCCAATGTATGGAGGACAGATCTTTTTTCACTAGAATGTAGCTTAGAGGAAAAAATGGTAAATTAACAGACTGATTAATGTGAAAGTCAAACACCAAATGATAAAATGAACATTTAGCCAATAGGACGAAATGAGATTTCACCAACATGGTCAAAACCGGTCTAAGGAAAGGAGAGGGTCCCTAACAGGAGGCACATATCTTAGATACACCTTTATAAACCTTTTAACTGAAGCAAGAACAAACAGCGATCTACCATCAACGAAAGCAGGATACGTAGAGATGGCTGCCAAATGGACCTTTAATGATGTGTTAGACTAGACAACTCTTGATTTTTTAAAGTACGTTAAGTAGTCCAACCAATATTGAGAATCAGACCTCCTCTGCATCCATGCCTGAAAACTAGACCATTTTAGGAAATAACAGTTTCTAATGGACCATTATCTAGAGTTAACTAGTATGAACAGATGAACACGACTGCTCAAGAGCAGACAAAGTATGACCATACACGCTCAAGCGAAGGGACTTACATGAAAAATCCTGTCCCCCTCCCGGGACATGAGGTCTGGAGACAGAGGGAGGTATATGAAGACTCCACTGGACAGTTGAAGGAGATCAGTAAACCACTGCTAATGTGGCCAAGATTGGGCAATGAGTATTATCTTGCCTTATCCTAACAACTCTCTATCACCTGCTGTATCAAGGGAAAAAGAAACACATCAGACCCCTCTCCTCAGCGCAGCAGGAAAGCATCTGACACAGTCTGTTCCTACCCACTTTAGAACAGGAAGAATGACATGTTCTTTGGAACGTAGTTGCAAATAGGTCCACATTTGGGTTGACTCCATCTGGAAAATATGGTCAACCACCTAATCTTTAGGGACCTCATGTGCATCTGAGAGCAGTCTCTGTTGAGACTATCCACAACTACATTGCTTTCCCCAGCCGAATGTAGTGCCACAAGATACATTTCATAGTAGATACATGAATCCCACAGTTTTATCACCTCTGCAAACAAGGAGGCGGAATGATCATCCACTGCTTGTTAATATAATACTTTTCAGACATGTCTGTTACTAGCTGCACAACCTTTCCTGGCAGCTGATGGAGGAATGCTCTTAGAGCGAGATGAACTGTTCTTAGTTCCAGTATGTTGATGTGCAACGTTCTTTCCTGAGAAGACCAATGTCCTTGAACTGTTTAAATGATTCAAGCATACCCCCCCCCCAACCATTGGGTGAGGCATCTGAAATCACTGTCCAAGATGAACCTGAAGAACTGAACTGCACACTTCAGAGCATGTTTGTCCTGCTTGCCCCCCAGTCCAGAGAGACTATGATGTTCTGAAGTATAGTGACCAACAGCTGAAGGCTAGCTCAACTTCGACTGTAAGCCTGGGACCTGCCTCACAGGTTTCATTTTTAAACTGGCAAACAGTCACATAGGTAGTGGCTGCCATAAAACCCCTGAGACTCAGGAAGAACCTCACCCTCTATGTGGGGCAACTTCAAATTCTTGACACTTACTTCATTTTGAGAAACCTGTCATCAGGTAGAAAAACTCTCATTACCACTAAGTCCAATATGGCACCTATGAAAAGGATCCTTTGTGTAGAACAGAGGATTGACTTTCGGATGCTAAGAAGAAAAGACTGGTCATAGTAACTATGTGACAAGTCCTCACCACAGCAGCTTTTGATAGCCAATCGTTCATATAAGGGCAAACAAATATACCCTGCTTCCTCAGATACAACGCTACCACAGAGAGACACTTCGTAAATACCCTGGGTATTGCAGAAAGGCCAAATGGAAGCACCTTGTACTGGAAATGGCTCCCAGCTACCACAAATCAAAGGTACTTTTGATGTTTCTGAAACTGAAATATGAAAATTAGTGTCCTTTAGATTGAGAGTTGGGAACCAATCCAGGACTGACAGCAAGGGATTACTGAAGACAGGGTCAGCATATGGAAATGAAACTTCCAGATGTATTTATTCAATTCCATTAAATTTAATATCGATCAGAACCCCCTCATTCTTCTTTAGCACCCCAAAATATCAGAAATAAAAATCATGACCCTTCAGGTAAGCAGAAATCTCCTTGACTGCTCCTAACAAAGCAACTTCTCCACTTCTGTGCGAACTGCCTCATGAGAGGGGTCCCTGAGGAGGGATAGACAGGGGAGTTTGAGGAAGGCAGCATTTCCTAATTGAATGCCATAGCCTTTTCCCATGATCTCTAAAATCCACTGTTTGATGTTGCCTGCCTCCATTTGTGGATGAAATGGGGTAGAGCCTGTCTCCAAAGGAGTGGGTAGAAAAAAGGTAGCTGGCTGGTCCTAGACTCTCAGGCATCATGTCAAAACTGAGACTTGGTGTTCCGGAATGAGGGGGCTGATGAGGAAGTGGGCTATTTGGGTTTGCAACCTTGTTTGAAAGGTCTCTTTCTGCAACCGTTCTGTGAGGCTGCAGGTTGTTGGTAATTTGAGTCTCTGACTGGATGAAAAGTAGGGTGCTGAAGGCTGGGAGCATTGCTGCCTCTGCTACTGAAAGGAGGGCCAGGCCTCCTTTCAATGGGTGGGATTAATCCCAGAGACTGAGCGGTCAAACTTGCATCCTTCAGTTTTTCTGGTAAGTTGCCAGTCTTTATACGGAAAAGACCTTCCCCTTCAAAAGGGAGATCGTCCAAGCTTACTTCTGGTGTCCATAATTATACAAGAGGATCAAAGCCATGTATGCATCCTGATAGCCACAGCAGACCCAATCCTCTGGCAGCAGTCTGAGGCACTGAAGGAAGCTCTGAGGAAATACCTAGCTACATTCTGACCCTCCAATAAGATAGCATTAGACAACCTTCTCCTGTCTTTAGGTACATCCTGGAGAAGACAACATTCTCCCAGAGAAGGAACTGGTCACAAACCATAACTGCCTGATAAGTCACCAATTCACCATCCTAATACCGAGGGATGAGGAGAACACCTTTCTCCTCCATGAGTCAATCTTCTTTCCCCTCTGTCACTCAGGGTGAAGTGTAGTTGTCCCATCCTTGCCCTGTTGCTGGCAGCAACTATTACCAGCAAGTTGTTCACAGGGTGGGTATGAAAATACGAGAACCTGTCCAAGGGTAGCTGGTATAGTTTGTCCGCCTTCTTTAAGATAGGTAGACAAGAGGTGGGATTGGACCAAACAAATTTGGCCGACTACAAAAACCCAGTCAGGATGGGGAGTGACATCAACAGATCCAGGGGAATCAGACCACAGGATCTCTGGGCTTTCAGATTCCTTGCAGATGAAATGTCGCCTCCACATCTACAAGAAGAGTAACTAAAGAGGTCTTGGCATGGTCATCAGTAAGTCCCTGGGCACTGTTACCCAGGGTTTTCAAAACCCAAAGCAGCGGTAACTTAAACTGTTTCACTCCAGGGGCTGTCAGGAATAAATCAATGAAAGCACAGCAATTCTGTCTGATGGAAGATTAATACAAGTAAGCGTGCTCTTATCTAAAACTTCAATTTATTAGACATAAGCACACACAGACATAAGCAATAGGTTTAGAACAATCCAAATAATTGCCTAGAATCTGAGATGGTATAATGTGCAGCAGGTCAGCAATGGCCCGTTGCTTCCCCACCGGGGAGTCTGGTGTCAGAAATCAGAGTAACAGCCGCGTTAGTCTGTATTCGCAAAAAGAAAAGGAGTACTTGTGGCACCTTAGAGACTAACCAATTTATTTGAGCATAAGCTTTCGTGAGCTACAGCTCACTTCATCGGATGCATACTGTGGAAAGCGTAGAAGATCTTTTTATACACACAAAGCATGAAAAAATACCTCCCCCCACCCCACTCTCCTGCTGGTAATAGCTTATCTAAAGTGATCACTCTCCTTCCAATGTGTATGATAATCAAGGTGGGCCATTTCCAGCACAAATCCAGGGTTTAACAAGAACGTCGGGGGGGGGGGGGGTTAAGAATGTATCACATATATCACCAATGTGATATATGCCATCATGTGCCAGCAATGCCCCTCTGCCATGTACATTGGTCAAACTGGACAGTCTCTACGTAAAAGAATAAATGGACACAAAATCAGATATCAAGAATTATAACATTCATAAACCAGTCGGAGAACACTTCAATCTCTCTGGTCACATGATTACAGACATGAAAGTTGCGATATTACAACAAAAAAACTTCAAATCCAGACTCCAGCGAAAAACTGGTGAATTGGAATTCATTTGCAAATTGGATACAATTAATTTAGGCTTGAATAGAGACTGGGAGTGGCTAAGTCATTATGCAAGGTAACCTATTTCCCCTTGTTTTTTCCTACCCCCCTCAAGACGTTCTTGTTAAACCCTGGATTTGTGCTGGAAATGGCCCAACTTGATTATCATACACATTGGAAGGAGAGTGATCACTTTAGATAAGCTATTAGCAGCAGGAGAGTGGGGTGGGGGGGGGAGGTATTTTTTCATGCTTTGTGTGTATAAAAAGATCTTCTGTACTTTCCACAGTATGCATCCGATGAAGTGAGCTGTAGCTCATGAAAGCTTATGCTCAAATAAATTGGTTAGTCTCTAAGGTGCCACAAGTACTCCTTTTCTTTTTGCGAATACAGACTAACACGGCTGCTCCTCTGAAACCAGTGGATCTGAAGACACTCATGGTCTTGTCTCTTTTGTTACTGAAGCTAGAGGTGGAACAGGACGCTGCTTTGGAACTGTGGCAGCCTTACCAGAATCAGACAAGATGCATAGTTCTGATGCACAGGAACTCGCACTGCTAGAGTTGGCCATCTTGCTTCTATGCTGTTCTTCCTCGGCATCTCAAAATCCGAAACTGAAGGCAATGATGACCCTCATTCAGAGACACCACATGCATACATCTGGAAGAGGTAGCTGAACTGACCCTGGTCCTGCTGCCACAGGGATTACATCAAAGTCCGACTGCTGTGAGGCACGAGGTATGGTATGAACGAGACCAGCCGAACTGTTCCTTAACCTTTCTTACAGAACCAGAGTGTGGGATCTGACCAGACAGCCCTCAATTTGGACATTATCACCTTGGGGGTTTGACTGGAGGAGCCATAGGAACTGATCCCAGTCCCAGTAGGGGCTGCGGTTTCTTGGAACCCTGCAGTCAAACGGAACAGACTGAGGCCACCAGGGCCAAGGCTAGCTCTTTAGACCTTTGAACCGAAATCAGAACAGATACAGAGGATCTAGCCTCAAGGGCTTTCTTAAGTAGTAGTAGTTGTAGGTGAGTCTTCCTGTCTTTGCAAGCTCTGGGGAGAGGTGGGGTGAAAGTCTGGCATCCATGAAGCGGTTCAAGAAAGTAATATTTAAAGTTAACAGTCCAAAGAAGTTAATGCACACAAAAGAAGTTCACACTTCTCAATCACGGTTTCACGCTGTCTGCAATCATCACTGCATTGGTCTACATTTGCAAGGTTTTCTTTTGCAACCACAGGGGCTAGGAATTGACGATTTTTCAAATGAAAGCTTAGATTCTATAGAATATGAATGTCATATGGTCCACAAATAAAAAAAAATAGGTCAGATTGAATTCATGCCAAGCATTTGACAGCCCTGCCCATGAATCTCAAGGAAATTGTAAATTTTTTTTTTTAAAACACCCATTACAAGTAACTAACTTCAAGCAACACAAAATGATACTAGTATGAGATAAGCAGTTCCAGTTTCAACAACAAACAAAAAGACCTAGGAATTAAGAATACAGACAATGTAAATCTTTTCATAGATGATAGGACATAGATACCTAGGCACATGGCAAGGCTAATTTGTGTCAACAGTTCTGGACTGAGAATATAGCACATAGCTCCAAGAGCTTGAATCTATGAAGCCAACTTCATGAATGACAGTCTTATTATGGTACAAGTTCTGTACCAAAAGAGAGAAATGATAAGACAAACATTAAATCACTTAAGATTTATGAAGGATAACTTACAGGATATTGGTCCAAATCAACAGGTTGTCTAAAAGGCTCAGAATCTTCGCATTGGAAAATTAAATTCACCAGTTCCATACATTGTTTCTTCCAGGTATTTTCATCATAGTTAATTTTCATATTGCTTCGTCTCTTCATAACCCGTCTCTTAAAAAAAAAAAAATTACTTCCTGAAAAAACTAAGTTTCAAAAATAATTCCAATTAGAATTTTAAATACGTTGCAGAAATTGCTGGCTAAACTTCGAGAGTAGTATCTTAGTAAAGAAACTAAAAATTAATAGCAAAAAAATGCAAAAAGCATTCTACTTTTTGCATTTTTTGTAATTTCTGCTTTTCAATTTTTGATAAGTGTTGAGTAAGAATTTTCTCCTCTTCAACCCAGTTTTCCTGATTGGCTGGCCTAGAGGATTAAGCATACTATTATATTTAAGTGTGATAGGGATGCATAGATGCTCTCTTCCTTGATCTCTGCAAATTCCTTTGGGAAAACAACTATACCCAGTGATCAAAGGGGTTACACCCACATCTTGGGTTTTTTTCTAGCTGTTTTCTTGCTAGAAACACTGTCCTGTGTCCCTTAGGTATAAACCTTAAAGAAAAGACCTAAGACTTTGTTTCCTGAATAATTCCAACGTTTACACATTAGGTTCATATACTCAGACTTTAAAGTCAGAAGGGACCATCATAATTAAGGATAAGATTTTGTCAGATATTTTTGGTAAAAATCATGGGCAGGTCACGGGCAATAAAGAAAAATTAACAGAAGCTGTGACCTGTCCATGACTTATCAAAAATATCTGTGACAAAATGGGGATCAGCGGGTCCCTGCAGCAGGGCAGCTGCGCAGCAGCTGGGAGCAGCCGGGGCTCCCCCACAACCTGCTGGGATCGCTGGGGCTCCAGGGGCCGCCACAGGCAGCAGGGGTACCCCACAGCTCCCTGCCCCTGTGGGGGACTCTGCATCTCTCCACTGGAAGAAGCCACGGAGGTCACTGGAAGTCACGGATTCAGTGACTTCTGCGACTTCCGTGACTAAATCGTAGCCTTAATCATGATCATCTAATCTAACCTTCTGTACATCGCAGGCCACAGAGCCTCACCCAACCACTCCTATAATAGCCCCTTAATGTCTGGCTGAGTTACTGAAGGTCTCAAATCTTGATTTAAAGACTTCAAGTTACTAAAAATCCATTTACTCTAGTTCAAACCAGCAAGTGACCTGTACCCCCTGCTGCAAGGGAAGGTGGAAAAACCCCCACAGTCTCTGCAAATCTGACCCGAGGGAAAATTCCTTCCCGACCCCAAATATGTTCATCGGTTACACCCTGAACATGTGAGAGAGACCCACCAGTCAGACACCTTGGAAAGTAACTGAGAGCCCTCCTCATCTTGTGTCCCATCTCCAGCTGTTGGAGTTATTTGCTAGTAGCAGTTGAAGATGGGCCACATGCCATTTAGGCAACCGCATCATACCATCTCCTCCATGAACTTATCAAGCTCATTCTTCAAACAATTTAGTTTTTTTACACCCAAATACTGCCTTGGAAGGCTATTGCAGAACTTCACTTCTCTGATGGTTAGAACCTTTGCCTAATTTCGAGCCTAAACTTGTTGATGGCCAGTTCATAGCCATTTGTTCTTGTGCCAACACTGGCCCTTATGTTAAATAACTCCTCTTCTTTTCTGGTGTTTATCCCTCTGATGTATTTAGAGAGAGCAATCATTTCGCCTCTTAGCATTCATTTTGTTAGCCTCAACAAGCCAGGCTTCTTCAGTTTCCCGGTTCTCTGTTCCTCTTATCCTGGTAGCCCTTCTCTGCACCTATTCCACTTTGAATTAATCCTTCTTAAACATGGGAACCCAAAATTGCATCAGTATTCCAGATAAGGTCTCATCAGTGCCTTGTACAATGATTCTAACACTTCTCTTTCCCTACTGGAAATATCTTGCCTGATACATCCGAGGATTGCATTAGCCTTTTTTCAGGGCCACATCACATTGGTGGCTCAGTCATCCTATGATCGACCAATACACCCAGGTCTTTCTCCTCTTTCATTACTTCCAACTGATATGTCCCCAACTTACAGCAAAAATTCTTATTAGTCCCTAAATGCATGAGTTTGCACTCTGCATTATTAAATTTAATCCCGTTTCTATTATTCCAGTTTTCAAGGTCATCCAAACCTTCTTTTATGATATTCTGGTCCTTTTCCATATTGGCAATACCTCCCAACTGTGTGTCATCTACAAATATTAGTACACTTCCACTTTTTGTGCCAAGGTCATTAACGAAAATGTTAACTAAGATTGGTCCCAAGACTGATCCTTGAGGAATTTCATTAGTTACCTCCCTCTAGCATGCCAGTTCACCTTTCAGCATGACCAATTACAACATCCCCTTTAACCAGTGCCTTAGCTCATCATCTGATTCTCGTATAAATCCCTATCTTCTCCAATTTAACTAATAACTTCCCCTGTGGAATTATATCAGCCACTTTACTGAAATCCAGATAGATTACATCTATTGCATTCCCGTTGTCTACAAAACTAGTTATCGTCACAAAGAAATCAGGTTGGTCTGGCATGATCTACCCTTTGCAATACCATGTTGTATTTTAACCCAATTATCTTTACCACTGTGCCTTTACTTACTTTTTCTTTCAAAATTTGTTTTAAGACCTTGCATATAATTAGGGTCTAACTAAAGGGCTTGTAGTTTCCTGGATCACTTTATTCCTTTCTTTAATTAGGTACTATATTTGCAGTTATTCAGTTATTGAAGTCTGTTCTAATATCAGTTGTATCCATTGCACGTTCTGCATTATGACTTTGTTACAGGAATAAGTAAAAAAACTGAAGAAATCTTTAAAAAATTGTATCTGATTATTTGCAGTTATCACTAGGAAAGTTAGGAAAGACATTAATTACAAAAGGTAGCACGCTCCACTAAGTTCTGCTATTTCACTACTGTTTCTGCTGACCAACTTTTCAGACAGCTGGTATTTCAATATTTATGGTAAGGACAGGCCAACTTACTTTTACTCTTCTGTAAGAACTTCTTGGAAGACATTTATCATTCTCCTACAAAACAGACCACACACCACTTCAAAAATAATTCACAACATAAAATAGGTAACAACGATTGAGACAAAAGCTGCCATTATAATTTATACTACAATGAAAACAGTAAACATACTATCTATTGTGACGGACATTATAGAAAACCGTCCAGTGAAGCTAGGAGTTCCAACAGTTCCTGACAAGCCAAGAGGGAAACATCAAAGGGGATACTGTAGCCTTTAAGGAGGCCTCAAATGAGGAGTGACTTATTTAGGACCCTAAACACAAATCAATACTCAACATTCCTGGCTCCAGCATCATATCCTGAACCTCAATGGATGGATGATACTGGAAGCCTTGATGCAAAGGCACACAGAGTTGGGGGTTTCACTGATGCATCAGAAGGATGCTTGCACTCTTGGTACCTCTTATCAGATGCTTTTTATATAAAAAGGATACCTTATGACAAACCAGAGCTCAATACCACCAACTTTAAGCACTAAAGGGCATGAGAGACTATGTGTGGCAGATGAAAAATCTTACAGTTTTTCAAGTTTTGCCTGTCTGGCTCAGAAGCAAAAGACGATCAGGCATGAAAATCCCACCAAAAGTAACTCTGGAGAAACACTGTTTTTCATGGTTTGAGTAGTAAGAGTCACTTATGGACTGAATTTCAGAGTTTCCCTGGTCTTAGTCCTGAATAGAGAACATGTGCCTTTCAGCATTTTTAAAAACTTTTGCTTAGGAATAAAAAATACTTGAAATGTCTTTTTGGTAAAAGTAGTATACTATTTTTTAATTTTATGTATACTACCAATATACCAAAAGGTGGCACTCCAAATGTACACACTGTATGCATTGCTATCAACAACTCACTACATTATAATAAATGCATTAGACTACTATTCTCAAATATTGAAGTGAATTTGTTAGTTTTATATTGCATAATCAAATGTAGTAATCAATAATCAATTTTATCTTTTTTAAATAAAGAAAAGAATTCAGAGCAAAAGTATGAATGTAATTATATCAAACAGTAATGGCTCTCATCACATCTATAATTTCGTGTTCTGAACCCTTGGCATTACCATTTTTTAAATATATAATGATTTTTGTACCCCAATTAAAAAAAAATACCCAGAGTTACATATAATTCAATAAATATGTCTTCAGATGTAGTAATATATGTATATACTACACATGTAATAGGTATGGAGCAACTGAGCCACACACATGGGGGGGGGGGAAGGAAAAGAATACTACACTTGATAACAGTGATTTATCTTTAAAATGTACACTCCATGTGCAATATTATTTACATATAAATATCCACAGCTCAACAATTATTGAAATATAGTTATGAAATATGGTATATCTACCTATACCAGATCCAAACATCCTCAAACTTTGGGGAAGTTCAAATAATGGACTGGGCCATTATATAAATAAAAATTATGCATAAAATATATGGATATGAAGCAGGTATATGTCTATAACCCAGACATTTGTAATTGTGGCATATTATAAAAGTATAGGTTTTAAAAAATATTTAAAATTAGTTTTGCTGCTGCTAGTAACTAGACTTACAGTTCTACTTGATCACAGCTAATAAGCTCCTACTTTGAATATTTGTTTAAAATAAAAAAACGAGTTTATTACCAGATCAGCAGCATCAAGAGAGTCCTGCTCATCTTCTGTTGTACTACTAAGCTCAAATATGTTTGTACAAACTGGATCACTGTAAAGTAGAATTAAAAGCTTTACTACATGAATAATGGAAAAACGGTTACCACTTTCTAGACTTTAAAACACATATGAACGGTGGAAAATAATTTTTCAAGAGAATTTAAAGTCTGAAAAGGCATGCTTAAGGAAGGCATTTTAAGCTCAGTAAACAGGGCATTGGCAACATAATTTAATTAAAAATGCCTTTTACCAATTTCAAATGATTTCTGCAGAATCTGCTAGCTAATTCATATATTATAATATGCAGCCATCTCAGCTTCCTAACTTTAGATTTATAACTGAATTTAGAGTGGCCGGCTGGAAGTTTTTCCAATGAAAAAGCAGGTGGTAATGGTTGAGAAAGGAAGGGATATAAAACGTTCTGAATTCTCTATTTAGGAAAGAATGTAGTACATGTTTAACAATTTCTCTCAGGTCAGCTAAAGCATTTTAAGATTAACGTCTTCAGTAGGACAAATGGTAACTTGTTGTGATTGGAACATCTCCATGCTAGATGGTTTACAAGCACTAGTTTGTTGATTAGCCTTTGGCTGAGGTCTTTAATTCTAGTCTAGATAAAACAGGAGACCCTACAGGTTTTCTATAGTGTGAAAAATAATATAAAATCTCAAATACACCAGATCAGGTAGATTAAAAAAGAGTAGAGAATACTTGTGTGTGACAAACAGTAAAACTGACTTACCTCTAAATGCCTAATGAAACTATATTCAGATGGTGTGTGGGAATGAGCAGAACCCTTTGCTTGCAGCTATAAGTTCTCTCATGAACAAGTTCTATAGAATGACCTCTCAAATCTCGAATATTAATAAATGCTGATTAAATAGGAGTGCTAAAAATGTCCCTTTACTAGACATCTCAAGATGCTTCAAAGTTAGTTTGATAAATAGTTCAGGAAATGTTTAGAACGTGAAAGTTTCTGAAGGCTTCAAATATTCTTTGCAAAAAAAATACGGAGTAAGCCAAAATTGAGAAATTCAAGTGCTATCTCCAACCCAGGTAAATGAAATATGTATACAATTATATTCAGACTGAAATAGGACTTACTCAATGAACTTTAACAGCTGTTTAGTGATCTTCTTAGCAGACCGAGCAATAGCACTCTTAGGTTCATTGAAGGTGCTGGCATTACTTTCAATGCACCTGACTTCCCACACCAATGCAGAGATCCTCCTTTAAGATTATAAAACAAATTAACATTTTTTAATACTAAAAAGGAGTGAAGAAAAGAAAAATAACTCAGTAAATATCTGTCCCTATTAGGTCTAGTATACTAAACTGGCAATCCTATAGTATAGAACCCCATCTTAATCTCATTTAAAACAATTCATATGGAAAACAGCATAAAATATTCAGGGTTAGCCAGAGAAGTGGCAGCTGTAGGGGGGAGGAGAGAGAGACTTCAAAATTGATGCAAAAATGATAAAATAGTTTAAGTAGTTACCAACTTGTTTGCACCTCTACTGAATATTAAGGTATAGTTAAAAGAATGTTACTGCCAGGATTATTGAAAACATAATATACATGTTTAGCTAATTATGCTACAAAATGTTGAAGCTGATCAAAGAAATTCCGGAAGGTTTCTGCTTCAATCTCCCAAGGATAAGCAAACATCAAGTAGACAAACCATGTAAATACTTTTAGGAAGAAACCTGATTATGAACAGACTGTATGGTTGGATTATTAGAGAAACAAATCCAGAGGTAAAGTGAGCCTAACTCCATCTCTTCTCCGCTCCCTCCCCCCGAAAAAAACCTAACCCCACACTTTTCAAAGAAAAATCTGGTTTTAAACCCACAAAAGATTTCTAGAAATATCCTTATTGAAATGGATTTATTTTGTCTTCGTTCTTCAGACTTGGATAACATTTACAGGGGGAAACGTTTTACACAAGACACTGCTTACTTCCAACTCATGTTTCCACTTAAAGTTGAAAACCTTTGTTGTTTCTCAAATGCTTAAGATGGTATAAGCTTCTTTTAATGTATTTTTCCAACTATTTTGTATCAAAATGCACACCTTCATATAATAACTGCCTGATATAGATACAAATGTCAGAAGGGACCATTATGATCATCTAGTCTGACCTCCTGCACAACGCAGGCCACAGAATCTCACCCACCCACTCCTGCAAAAAACCTCTCACCTATGTCTGAGCTACTGAAGTCCTCAAATCATGGTTTAAAGACTTCAAGGAGCAGAGAATCCTTCAGCAAGTGACCCATGCCCCACGCTGCAGAGGAAGGCAAAAAACTTCCAGGGCCTCTTCCAATCTGCCCTGGAGGAAAATTCCTTCCCGACCCCAAATATGGCGATCAGCTAAACCCTGAGCATATGGGCAAGATTCACCAGCCAGCTATTACAGAAAATTCTTTTGTGGGTAACTCAGATCCCACCCCATCTAACATCCCATCACAGGTCATTAGGCCTATTTACCATGAATATTTA
This sequence comes from Lepidochelys olivacea, assembly GCF_965140295.1. Classification (NCBI taxonomy): domain Eukaryota; kingdom Metazoa; phylum Chordata; order Testudines; family Cheloniidae; genus Lepidochelys; species Lepidochelys olivacea. The sequence goes on along the minus strand of NC_140411.1, from coordinate 162,388,995 downwards.
ATTACCAAAACCATGTTATCCCATTGTACCATCTCATCCATAAACTTACCGAGTTTAATCTTAAAGCCAGATAGATCTTTTGCCCCCACTGCTTCCCTTGGAAGGCTATTCCAAAACTTCACTCCTCTGATGGTTAGAAACCTTCGTCTAATTTCAAGTCTAAACTTCCTGGCGACCAGTTTACATCCATTTGTTCTTGTGTCCACATTGGTATTGAACTTAAATAATTCCTCTCCCTCTCCGGTATTTATCCCTCTAATATATTTATAGAGAGCAATCATATCTCCCCTCAAACTTCTTTTAGTTAGGCTAAACAAGCCAAGCTCCTTGAGTATCCTTTCATAAGACAAGTTTTCCATTCCTCGGATCATCCTAGTTGCCCTTCTCTGTACCTGTTCCAGTTTGAATTCATCCTTCTTAAACATGGGAGACCAGAACTGCACACAGTATTCCAGGTGAGGTCTCACCAGTGCCTTGTATAACAGTACTAAAACCTCCTTATCCCTACTGGAAATACCTCGCCTGATGCATCCCAAGACCGCATTAGCTTTTTTCACAGCCATATCACATTGGCGGCTCACAGTCATCCCATGATCAACCAATACTCCAAGATCCTTCTCCTCCTCCGTTACTTCTAATTGATGCGTCCCCAGCTTATAACTAAAATTCTTGTTATTAATCCCTAAATGCATGACCTTACACTTCTCACTATTAAATTTCATCCTATTACTATTACTCCAGTTTACAAGATCATCCAGATCCTCCTGTATGATATCCCTGTCCTCCTCTAAATTGGCAATACCTCCCAGCTTTGTATCATCCGCGAACTTTATTAGCACACTCCCACTTTTTGTGCCGAGGTCAGTAATAAAAAGATTAAATAAGATTGGTCCCAAAACCGATCCTTGAGGAACTCCACTGGTAACCTCCCTCCAGCCTGACAGTTCACCTTTCAGTAGGACCCGTTGTAGTCTCCCCTTTAACCAATTCCTTATCCACCTTTCAATTTTCATATTAATCCCCATCTTTTCCAATTTAACTAATAATTCCCCATGTGGCATGGTATCAAACGCCTAATCGAAATCTAGGTAAATTAGATCCACTGTGTTTCCTTTGTCTAAAAAATCTTACTTTCTCAAAGAAGGAGATCAGGTTGGTTTGGCACGATCTACCTTTTGTAAAACCATGTTGTATTTTGTCCCATTTACCATTGACTTCAATGTCCTTAACTACTTTCGCCTTCAAAATTTTTTCCAAGACTTGCATATTACAGATGTCATACTAACAGGCCTATAGTTACCCAGATCACTTTTTCCCCTCTCTTAAAAATAGGAACTATGTTAGCAATTCTCCAATCATATGGTACAACCCCTGTGTTTACAGATTCATTAAAAATTCTTGCTAATGGGCTTGCAATTTTGGGTGCCAATTCCTTTAATATTCTTGGATGAAGATTATCTGGGCCCCCCGATTTAGTCCCATTAAGCTGTTTTGAGTTTTGCTTCTACCTCAGATATGGTAATATCTACCTCCATATCCTCATTCCCATTTGTCATGCTACCATTATCCCTAAGATCCTCTTTAGCCTTATTAAAGACTGAGGCAAAGTATTTGTTTAGCTATTGGGCCATGCCTAGATTATCCTTGACCTCCACTCCATCCTCAGTGTTTAGTGGTCCCACTTCTTCTTTCTTTGTTTTCTTCTTATTTATTTGGCTATAGACCCTTTTACTATTGGTTTTAATTCCCTTTGCAAGGTCCAACTCTACTTGACTTGACTTTTAGCCGGTCTCATGTTCTGACCTCAACAAGGCAGCTTTCCTTGCTGATCCCTCCCATCTTCCACTCCCTGTATGCTTTCTGCTTTTTCTTAATCACCCCTCTGAGATGCTTGCTCATCCAGCTTGGTCTACAACTCCTGCCTATGAATTTTTTCCCCTTTCTTGGGATGCAGGCTTCCGATAGCTTCTGCAGCTTTGATTTAAAATAATCCCAGGCCTCCTCTGCCTTTAGATCCATAAATTCTTCAGTCCAATCCACTTCCCTAACTAATTTCCTTAATTTTTGAAAGTAGGCCCTTTTGAAATAAAAAACCCTAGTTGCAGATTTATTTTTATTAATCCTTCCGTTCAGTTAAAACTGAATTAGCTCATGATCACTTGAACCAAGATTATCCCCTACAACCATTTCTTCTATGAAGTCCTTACTACTCACCAAAACCAAATCTAAAATGGCATCCCCTCTAGTCGGCTCAGCAACTACATTGCAGTATGAATAGTAAGATGTTTTATATACAAATATAGCAAGGACATGAGATATTAGACTAATTACTAATGCAAGAAGCCATTTAAGCATAGAATATTTAGATCAATGGGGAATTAATTGATTACTGACAGCGGACAAGCAAACCTTCACCCAACACAAGAGAAAAAAAAATCATTGTTCGAAAAATTGCCATGTAGAGTCAACAACTTAGGCTAAAGACTTTCTAAGAGTTAGATAACTTTAAAAAGCTGTTCTGAGAATTAAAAACTCTTATATTAAGAACAAGATTGATTATTTGAAAACAGAATTTCATTTCCTGTCAAACTAATGAAAAGGAAAAAAAAAATCTCAGAAAATGGACTGAATAAAAAGAATATTAAAACTAACTAAGAATTTTCTGGATCTTTCCTGCCACAAGAAGAACAAAGGCAATAAAGAAATATTGCATATTCAGGAGCTCAAAGTACCACCTAAACCAAAACCAAAGGCCTGAAGCCAATGAAAGGGAGAGAGCAACCGACCTGAATCTAAGCAAGCATGAATGAATGAGGTATTTTCTTATAATTTCACAAAAGAAAGAAAAAGGGTTTCAGATTCTAAAGTGAGCACTCACAGTCCCTGATATGCTCCTTAAACAGCAAGCACTCCATAACTCATCCTGTCCACCTCTACAAGAAAGAAGGAAAAAAAAGAGAAGACTCAAGAGGAAACCACCCCAAGACTTCAACATGGATTGGTGAGAGAAAGTTAAAGTCACCGCCAAGGGATTAGATTTAAAACTCCTGTAATCATTTCCTGGAACACTAAAATGCTATTGTAACTTAAAATACTAACAGTTTCTCCTGTTAATCAAGTGATTAGACTATGTATTCATGAGAAGAGACAGGTTAAACATTGGTAAACAGAAAAAAGGGGGATTTAATTGGATTTTAGATTTTTAATATTGCTTAACTGGCCTGTCACAAGACAGCTCTTTAAATGGCTTCTTCTAAGTAACTGATTTAAATATGTTCTTGGGCTTCATAAGATGTTTTTAAGATTGCTTACTTTATCAAATATAAATTGGCTGGTTATTTATTAACAGGTCCACATTCCCTGAAACAAAATACTTTTGTCCATCTATAGACATTCTTCATTATCTAAGGATATACTAAAAAATGGATTCACAATAATTTTGGGAAATAATATACTTTGGTCTTAACTTACCAAGAGAAAAGCACACTTCACAGGTGTTCACTATCAGGGGCATAATCTCTGTCAAAAACTCTCCATAGAAAGCCATACAGAAGAGATTGTAATAGAAATAACCAGTTTATCATTTGTGTTCAGTCATATGTGCTATTTTCTTTTCCTTTCTTTAATAATGAAATAGCCCTGGTTAATAACTGATTACTTTGCTTGGGCTTAAATGTTTGCTTGCTATCCCCTAAGCAATGTAGAAGAATCCCTGAGAGTCAATAGTGGAACCCACACTCCTGAGTTGGCAGTAAGAGAAACAGCAGGAGCTGGCCTCTCATTTCTTGTTTCTCTAAACTAAATGTTTTTAGTAATTTTGAAAACAAAATTACTTAGCGTCCAACAATTTATAAGTACCCCTTTCTACATCACACAGTAATCTTTTTTCCTCCCACCCCTTCAATTTTGAGATTCATGTTAATGCTAGTCAAGCATTGGGGACATAGCATATTCCTAACCAAAGTGCAAATACTTTCATATTTCTCCACAACTATCAGACTACACAATCATACATTGAGTGGAATGCTTTCATGAGTCAGTTAAGTTGAAAAAAAATACAAATCAAGATAAAACTACATTAAAATTAGTTAATTTGTATATGAAGTTTGTGTCCGCCAGGCTCCTACGAGTTAGTCCTCAAAACCAACTACTTCCAAGGTAATATCCACAATGGCAGGTTTTTTTTCCAGCTATCCAAAATATTGATGGCTCAGAATAAGCATTCTGGCACCCCCAGGTTCTGAAATCTCACTTGCATAGACACTACTGCATTTGGCCTGAGTTCCTTTGGAGGTTCATAAGCTTTCAAGCCCATATATTATTTTAAAACAATGTGACCCATCTGAAAATGATAAAAACCCTGTTACTTAATTGGTACTGTATATTGTATCAAATTCTATTTTGAGCCACACAGACCTGATGCCTCTTTTGATAGAGTACTGAGAATGCAGCATACAGAAAACTCGTGTATTTTGTTATCTTAGTCACCTCTAAAGGAAGAAGGAGTGCTATTCCAAAATGAGAACCCCCTCCAAAAAACAAAAAGCCACACACCAGCAGAAAAGGAAACGAAAAGAAAACAAATAAATATTGTTAAAATATGACCTCTCTACCACAATGTCCTAAAACATAACCATTTCCAACTGGGTTCTTCCCCACCTGCCATCTATCCTTATCATCACGACCTGAGAAGAAGCATTACTGAGTAAAGGTCCTCTGCAAGTTTGAAGAAACTGAGGACTCAAGTTATAAGCAAATGGAGGTGATGTGCTGCATGGCCACGTACAGGGATTAATTTTACCACTTCCTAACCAAATCCTTATAGCTATTTATTAACCAAATTATAATAATTGGCAAACATATATTTACCACTTTATCCACAAATCTCAAAGCACTTCACAAAAGGTGAGTTTTATCACCATTTTACAGATGAGGAAACTAAAATGCAAAGATAATAGGGGCCAGATTTTCAGGAGTGTTGGGCACATACAACTCCCATTAAAGTCAATGGGCACTGCAGGCGTTCAGCATCTCTGAAAACCAAGCCCCATGTATCATAACTAAAACACTCTTAACATTGTCAAATACACCTATGCGACTTAGGTACCCAAGTCTCATTTTCAGAAGGGTTTGAGAAGACGAGATTCAGGCTCCTAAGTCACTAAAATGCCTAAGTCCCATTTTCAGAAAATTTACCTCAAATCTATGGCAAGCGTGGCACTTCAGAAATTCAGTTTACATTGCCTGACTGCTAGTCTTAAAAAACAGACGTGCAGTTTTCATGCTCGTTTATTCCAAAATAGCTCAACTAATTTTGTTTATAAATAATTTAAACCAATGTTTATAATTGTGATATCACTAGAAGAGAAAACAAGGAACTAGTATCTTAGTTTTTTTAATATTACAGAACTAATCACTTTTCAGATAACTTATAAAATATTAGTAGCTTTGCATTCATATAGTGCTATTCATTTTCAGTGTTTACAAACAGAACATTTTGCCTTTTTGGTGCGTTGTCCAAAAAAATATTTAGATCTTTGTAGGTCACTTAACTTGATGGAAACTTAGTGAAGATAATATAGTTTTCCTCTTTTCTACTGCTAAAGTAGACTAACCTGTAAAACCGGTTGATTAGTCTCATCCGAATAGTGCAAAGATCCGTTGGATAAGCTATCACTGTACAGTACTTTGGATATGTACTCAGATCAACTGGACCAGCAAAAGCTGCTGAAATGTCTGTCAAAAATAGTAATATTTCAGTTAGTTGAGCTAACAAATTCAAAGCCTGTATACATATGGATTTTCATACAAGCATTCACACTGTTCTACTATAACCACGATTAACAAAACAGGTTATGTATAAACCTATTAACCTGAATATAGATTTGTGATAAAGGTTGTATACCAGGTTGCACACAAAACTACAGTACTTTATCATAAATCTTTAAAAAAGGATCAGCACTAGGTCTCAGATACCAATTTATAAAAGTTTACTGCTATGAGAGCAAAGAACTGCCTAATTTTCTGTGTTCTCACCAAGATTCAGAAGCTGATCAATGCCACTGATAATCTGCTCACATACTTCATCTCGAGATCTTTTCCCCCATTCTCCCTCTTGGGGTTTGTATAGTAGCTTCTCCATTTCTTCGGAAGTTACAGAAAGACTAGCTCCTAATTCCTCAGGTTGATCAACTACAGTTTTATAGTAAATGGGGAGGTGAGAGAAGAAAGAACACAAACAAAAGAATAAATGAGAATTTAATAAGCTATATGCTTGCCAAGTTTGACACTATGTAAAATCTTGCCTAATCTCATAAGATGCGGAGTTTGATGTTTAGGAACACAAAATGTCTTTAGATGGCAGAATATTCTAAAAACTCATCTGCAACAAAGAAACGTTAATGTACGAATGGCCAATTTTGTTTTTAACGAAGGAAACTGTATATAAGTAGCTGTTAACAATGTTTGCATTTACAGACTGTCTGTTTAAATTTAGGCCTGATAAGCACATGTCCACTAGCAAAAGATGTTAGTATTTTTGATTACACTACACCTTACACCGTTGGTAGTCCTAGTGCAGCTACACCATTTTTCTTAGCACAGTAAGGGTAACTGAGCGTATAAAGAACTCACGATATGCAGGGTAATACCATATGTTCCATGGAATAACAGAAAAACTAGCAGTTCCTTTCAATTATGTTGTGTTCTACAATGAAACCTGTTTTAAGTGACCACTCAAAGGACAAGTACCAAGTCTGCTCGCAGTGCAGCAGAGATCAAAAAAGCTAACAGATGTTAGTATGCCTAAAGAATAGCATGAAAAATACTGAGTATTATGCTATATATCTCAATAGTATATCACCTGAAATACCGTACCTAGTTCCTATCTCTAAAGAAGGGGTGGGCAAACTATGGACCGGGGCTGCATCCGGCCCTTCAGATGTTTTAATCTGGCCCTCGATCTCCCACCGGGGAGCACGGTCCGGGGCTTGCTCCACTCCAGCCGGGGAGTGGGGTCAGGGGCTTGCCCCGCTCCGTGGATGCTGTGGCTCCACGCGGCTCCTGGAACCAGCGGCATGTCCCTCCTCCAGCTCCTATGTGTAGGGGCAGCCAGGGAGCTCCACACACTGCCTCCCCCCCCCCCCCCAAGAGCCGCCCCCACAGCTTCCATTGGCCAGGAACTGTGGCCAATGGGAGCTGCAGGGGCAGCACCTGCAGATGGGGCAGTGTGCAGTGGCCGCACCTCCACATAGGAGCGGGGGGTGGGGTGGGGGGGAGGAAAATGCCGCTGTTTCTGGGAGCTGCTTGAGGTAAGTGCCACCCAGAGCCTGCACCCCTGATCCCCTCCTGCGCCCCAACCCCCTGCCCCAGCCGTTATCACCCTCCTGCCCTTCAAACTCCTCAGTCCCAGCCTGGAGCTCCCTACTGCACCCCAAAAGCCCCATCCCCATCCCACACTCCCAACCAGAGCCCTCACCCCCACCCCTGCCTAGCCCCCTGCCCTGAGCCCCGTCCTGCACCCTGAACTCCTCATTTCCGGCCACACACCAGAACCCACACACCCCAACCGGAGCCCTCACCCCCCTCCTGCACCCAAACACCCAATTTTGTGAACATTCATGGCCCGCCATACAATTTCCATACCCAGATGTGGCCCTTGACCCAAAAAGTTTGCCCACCCCTGCTCTAAAGGAATTCTAGGGTTTTGGGTTTTTTGTTTTATTTTTGCTAGTAGCTTCTCTCATTCACTGATCACTAATTGGTTAATGCCCCCATCAGTGGAAATGGGAGGTGGCTCAATGTTGCTGCTGGAGGCTCCAAGACTGAGCCTAGCCCTCCAGCTCAGGCCACTGGAAGAATTCTTCCAAAACTGCAGAAATACTCCAGGCAACCGATTATTAGCATGAAGACAAACCTAATATATTAAACTTAGTGTAATTGTGTCTCATTCTCCCTTCAGAGAAAAAAAATTAAATGTTACAAATTATAGTCTGCTTTTCATCAGACTACCAGGGTAGCATGAATGAGGAGAGAAGCTACTAGCAGAAAGTTATTAAATTTCATATTCTGCAGCACAGCTTCTTTCCTCATTCATCACTAATGCGAAATAGCATGCATTGAACAACGTAAGAGGGGGAAAGAAAGCAGCAGAGTTTTAAGTAGAATAATAGGTAGAAATGGAAACATGCCCACAAAGCCACAGATTTGTAATTTAAATAATTATTTGGGAACCAGCAGCACCTTCCTACCAAAGGATGCCTCTACAGAAGAATGGAAATCTACTTTCCAAATTTTCTTTATATGTGTTTCATACAATTTCCCCTTCCTCCCCCCAGTGCCTTTAGGGACCTTGTAAAGAAAACCTTGATTCCTTCTCCATAAAGTTTCCAGATGTCTAGCATACCATGCAGGATTTTAACATCTTGTCCACAGCAACTTTCTGAGGTAATGGCAACTACAAAGGTCAGCCACAAGCCAGTTTAATTTGTCACTCCAATTAAACCTGACCCCTGATGAGACTCAGATGGACAGCCTACTGTGATTGCCTAAAACCACCACTAGGCTGATACCTGATTTGCTATGGTGCTTGGTCATAGGACTCCAATCAACCACTGTGGAGAAATTCTAATGTAGTGGAGACACTGCTACTTTGTATTACAGCAGCATCCAGAGGCCAGGGCCCCATCATGCTGGGCACTGTACAAATATAGAAAAAAGTCTGTTCCAGCCCAGAAAATAACTTACTATTTCCCCTCTCACAGAAACAATTTTACCAGACCAGTGAGTAAAGTTTCTTGATTGAGTTCTGTCTGATACCAAAATGCATCAACAAGGCTAATGAAGAATCCCCACTGATTTTCTTCCAATGCCCAGACTCAACTGTAGTTGGTCCAGGTTCAGATGAAAGAGTCCCTGTTTGCAGAGGACTGGTCTTTTCACCCAGTGCAATTGAGATTCCTTGACTTTCCATCAAGTCCAACGATCATACTTCAATCACAAGCAACCTCTAACCGGAAGTAGGAGGAAACTTCCCCTGTGACCACCATAACTGCCCACTGTGGGATTTCTTGAACCTTCTTCTGACACACCTGGTACTAGCTACTGTCAGACAGGATACTGCATTCAATGGACCACTGGTCCAATCCCATATGGCCAATGTTTATGTTTGTGTTAGACAGAGCTGGTTATGTGAACTAAAATGTTAGGTACTCAGAGCTGGGACTTTGTTCCCCAACCTATGAGGCTTTCTTCCATATTGAGTATGCAAGGGTATAGAGTGGAATTTGGGTTGGCTTTCAGAAGGTCTGTATTTAGCTGCTAAGAAAGGGACATTTGGATGTGATCAGAATGGCATCTAATTTTTCCACTGTACCAGGTGCATGCTTCCATGATCTCAAGGAATTTCTGAAGGCTCATTTTAAGAAATTCCACTCAGGGCACAACACTGATGCATGACACCAGCAATCCAAAGCCATTAGAGATAAATGGTTACTCATGACCATTACCAAACCTGTCTTGACTCCTGGGTGAACATATTTTCAACACTGGGTCCAAAATGTTCTTGATTTAGAACTGGTGACTGTAAACCCTTTGCCACAGCTGGCTAGTCATGAATGGATCTGTTGCCTTGGATAAGTCATTGATTAGTGTCTGTACACTCATGGATAACATGGGCAACTTGCAATCTAAGTCATTCTGTGACCACTACCAGCCATCTCTTAAGACTCTTAGTGTTGTGAACAGGCAGGGCATATATAGAGTCTGTGTATGGTTGTCTCACATGAGACTCGCCACTTAAATTTAGCCCCATGATTGTAGGACAGCTCTGCTACTGCCTGAGGGGAATGTACTCGAGCAGCAGATCCAGGCAGCTGAAGCCACAATGCTGTCAAATATCCAATCCAGGGGAGGATAAGGAAGAGAGACTGTGTGTTGCTACTGTATGAAGACGTATAGAAATTGAAGTTATAAAACAAAACTGGGAGAAACTGAACCACCAACTTTTTCTGTTGCCAGAGACAAAAATCTGTTGTCCTGATCCGGAGTAAGGTATTTAGTTCCAGAGCCTCCAGAAAAAATGGACTACCTCTGAATACCACAGGTGGAGGACATAAACCCATTAGCGATGGACAAATAAGGACAGAAGCTGTTCTGCAAAAAAGGTGGGTCATGGACAGGTGACCAATTAGAAGCATGTAAAAATTAACCACAGAAGAGCTTTTGAAAACATACAGACTACTTAGTTTACAGAGGAGTATACAAAATAATGAACAGTATAGTGAAGGTAAATCAAGTGCTCTTATTACAGAGCAAACATGTGGAACTTATCACAAAATATCACTGAGGCCAAGAGTTTAGCTAACTTCGAAAAAGCATTAGTCAGCTGAGAACATCCACAACTACACTAGATAGGAATAAAAAAATTTCAGTTAGCTTGGAAAGGAAGGCAATTCCTAACTCAGGGAACTGGGAAGAAAATTCCCTTTGGGGTGGCTATTGCATGACTGCCCTCTTCAAGGTTTCATTAACTTTCCCTCTGAAGCATCTAATACTTACAAATGACAGTGACAGGATGCTGGATTAGATGGACCACTGGAATGATGACCATTAAAGCGGATTTTGATTCTAGTAGTAACCTTAGATATACCTTAGTCATTTATTATAAAGTTTTGCTGACTGCACATAGAGTGCATATTTCATTATATTTGATAATCAGCCTGAGTTGTGTGGTTACGATTAATGTAGGAATCTTGGCACAAGCCAAGAAGTTGAGAATTTTTAAAATGTCAACCTTAATTAGTTCAACACACCAATAAGAAAGCAGGAAGAAAACAGGGCTCTGATGCAGAGCAATTAACCACTGGAACAATTTACTACGAGTTGTGGTGGATTTACCATCATTCATCATTTTAAAATCATAATTGGATGTTTTTCTAAAGGATACGTTCTAGGAACCATTCTGGGGAAATTCTATGTCCTATGTTATGGAGGAGGTCAGACTAGATCATCACAATGGTCCTTTCTGGCCATGGAACCTCTGAATTACAACAAAAGTTACAAAGCCTCTTTTGTAGAAAACTGACACAGTCACAGGATTCTATGCCTCATGACTGGTTCCACTTGTCCCCTATTTGTTTTTAAAATAGAATACACATTTTGACCTATAGGAGTACTTAAGTTTGTGATCTACATACTTCAGCCATTTAATGGGGGGGAAAAATAAATAAAAAAACATATGGAAAAAGACATGGAATAGTCTAAAACTAGCCTAATATCCAGATTCGGAGATTTTAAAGTGAAAACAAATTTCCTCCTTCCACTTTCCTCCTCTCAAAACCAGTTTTAATGGAAATGATCAGACCCTTAACCGTAATAGAATACCTGTGCCATTATATCAATTCCACCCTTAAAAGTATATGAAAAATGATAGTGTCCTACAATAATAAAATAAGACTATGCTCAGGTACTATGGTAACAGGGGCCATATAAGAAAATATCAAGATTAGTATTACCACTTGCATGAAACAAATATTTTGGAGATAGACAAGGGGATGAAAGGCTTTTAATGCTTTTTCACATACCATTATCAGGAATAGGCTCCATGTCCCATGGGCTAAGCTTTTCAATTTCACCGTTGTCCCATCTGTTTAAACAACAAGGAAATTAACAAAAAAGTTAAATTATGTTAATATGTAAGTGTTTCTCTCCAAACAAATGTAAGGAATCTTTCCTTTGATTTTAAGCATAATGAAATTTGCAGTACAAATATATAGGAAGGACAGAGCAAACCAAGCTCTCTTAGAGGCAAAGCTACTGCAAACATAGTTTGGTTTAAAAGCTTAAAATTACAATAGCGCTCCTACTCCAGGCAATGCTTAACTGATCTCCTACTATATCAATGGGAACAGAAAGAAAATGTGTCTAACTTACAGACCAAGAACATTTCAAACAAAGTCAGTCAAAAGCACTCACCAGTCTGAAGCTTATGTCAGAAAATTTCACAATGTATTTAAAGTAAATAGAAGCAAGCAGCCAGGAAATATTGGAAGGTTTGAAGGAAAATTTGCAACAGCTCTGCTGGATAGTCAAAATTCTGACTCAGCAAAGCCAACAGCAATCAATCAGTTTAGCTACTTCTAAAACATTTACATAGCACCATAAATTCACACAGCACTTTACAAACAGATCATATATGTGCTGCTATAAAGAGTTTACAGTCTAAATAAAACAAATAAGATCAATGTACTAGTACACGAGAAGGACAGTGCAAATATTCCAGTCAATGGAGAAGGATTGTTTTAAGAAATGGAAATACAGAGGGATTTGGAGGAAGGTAGACCAAGAAATGGGGTGTTTGGTGGAGCACAAAGACTGTTGCGGTCATGGGGAGCAGCATGCTAATAGGTACAAAGTAAAGGGAAAAGAAGAAATAAAGTGATAGGATTGGAGGCAAAAGGGAGAAAAAGAGGAAGCAATAGTTAGTCTGGTTCACATCTAATAGTATATTCACTTGATAATTGAATATGAGAGACTGATTTAAATTCCTGTATAGATTTTTTTATGCTTTGAGTAGCAATGAAATAGCTAACGATGTTGATATTTAAATTACCATAGTTAGGTGTTGTAACCAATACCTATTTAGCTGATCAGGGCAATCTACACTTCTCAGAATTATTTTAAGCTGTCTGCAAACTCAAGCAGACATCATTGTTCAGTCTGCACTCTGTTTGCTGTTTGAAGGTTTACTTTGCAACCATAGAAACTATAGACTTCTTAGGGCTTGCTTACTCAGTTTTTGTATCAATTTAATTATATTGGTTTAGAAACCCCTAGTATGGATGCAATTACACCAGTGCACAAGTACATTTATCAATATAACGTATTTCAGTATAAGCTCTTTATATATCAGAATTATATTGGTTTAAAAACCAATGCCAGTAAAACAATACAGTTAAATTGGTATGAAAACTGTTTAGACCAGCCTTTGGGAAAAGCATGGTCTACTTATAGAACTTTCACCTGTTTTACATCTATGTGAATAATATGGAACTAACCTGTGATATTTATGAATACTGTATGCTGGTTTGGTTATTGGGATGGTATTTACTTTATGAATTTTTATTTTAAACTCAGCACTGTCTGGATTCAAGCATGAAGGGGAAGAAAGGCTCAACACAACCATCTATCAAAGAACACTTATAATTTAAGGGACAATGTCAAAGCTACTAGCTTTGGTGACTGACTGTCCAGTCTACAAAATTGGATTTAACCAAGTATGACTGAGGCCCTGCAAACACAAGGGAACAAAATTCAACAAGTATTAAAAGGATCTCGGGGGGGGGGGGGAGGCGGAGGGGGGAGGGAAGATATCAGACAGATGCAGGAACCAGTCAGGGCTGTCTGGAGAAGCCATGTCTGTCTAGGTCTGCATCATGGAATAGCAGGACTTCAGGTAAGATAGACATGCACATAGACTGTTTTAATATCCTTTTTTCTCCAAAGTTTTGCTTTGACTGCTAAAGAAACACTTTTGTTTTAAGACAGTTGTTTGGTCACAAGCTCCTGAAGGGAAGAATCACAGATTCTCAAACCCAGCAACACCTGTAGTTAACAATCTTTGATGCAAAGGGTACTGTAACTAGCTCCTGGTCCAAGAACGGGAAAATTGCAAAATTCCACCCCAAACACAGGTAAAGACACAAGGCTAAACACCTGAGTGGGGCATACTCAGAGATCACAAATGGACAGAGGTGCAGCTCACCCTATAATTGTAATGGTTTAACTGATTTAGTTACATCGCTGCAAAGTTAAGTTGGTATAAACCAGATGTAAACAGATTTTAAAAAGCGTCCACATGTAGGAGTTTGCACAAATTTAAAACTATTTAAACTGAAGCAAGTTTCTTAGCTTCCCAGATTCCGAACACAAGATCCCATGTCCAAAAAAGCCTGCTACTGACTTGCCAAGCTACCATGAGCTGGTCCAACTCATCCTATGGTGGTTTATAGAGGACAGGTATAGTCACACAGCAATTTCAGCCACTTTGATATTGCTGCATTTCTCCTCTGCTATTAACCTTTTGCAAGTAAGTGGTATTTCAAATGAACTGGGGGTCAGGAGAAAGCAGGGTTTCAAAGGCCCATAAAGAAATATAGGTAATTGCAGATCTATGGTGCCGATGGATATCATGGACCCTGCATTCTGTGCTCTGTCATCTTTAATGGATTGAAGGGTACACTAACCATATGTCAAATTATGGTGCTGTTGTGAGGCCCCACTAATTATTTGTGCATTATACATCGGTTGATACTACTGGCTACTAATCTGGTGTTTAGTCAAAGCAAAAAAGTAGCTTGTGGGCAGAGCTGGGGACAGAACCACCATTTCTCTGAACATTTTGACCCATTGTATCAATAATTTAGCTGACAGCAGAAAGAACAGGAAGTTTAGAGGAGCTGAAATAGCATGCAAAGATGATTAAATAAAAGGACAGCACTGCTGACAGAGCAGGAAATTTCCGTTATGGATAGAAGCACAGATTGCTTTTGAGTAGAAGAGGTGACATAAGATTTTTGTATGTAGCGCATGCAGGCGCACCCCTCCCCCTCCGCATAGCTGATTAACATGCATGCAGCTAGGTAAAGCAGAGCTTCCCAAACCTTACACTGTGGTAAGCTAGCACATATATTACAGATTTAACATAGTTGTAGTATGGAGAGAGAGGACAGAAATGAAGGCCAACAGCTGTAGATTCTTCTCACATATGTTGCAAATGTCACTAAATGAGAGACCAAAAAGCAGCTCCACACACTTGTCCTTCCCAAGAACAAGAACTATTACAATGATAAAGGAGGTTGACTAGACCATGACAAACATATTTTGGATTTTAAACTACAAGGGAATAGATATTAAAATTAAATACTTTGAGATGTACTTTGCTTCCAAAAATATTTTTATTTCCATATCTGCCACTCAGTAGGTTTGCACACTGCATACCATTTTACATATTAAAATTAAATTTAAGAATATATGAGCATATCTTAGTCAATTTTGTTCTGGATCCAATATTTGAATATTAATACATATAAAGCTGGCAAGATCTGGACAGAACAAATACAGAAACTAAACATTTCCATGTCCCAGTACAAACCGACAAATATTAAAATCCAAAATAAATCATTTCCATTGTGTTAGTTTGCACTACTGACGCTGTGTGTTTTTTTTGTTGTTTTTTTTTTTTAAGGCATCTTCCTTGGCTGTTCCATGGAGAAGATTCGGTAAGCCATAATATATAAGTTATTATATTATATATAGTAATATATAAGAGGTTCCTCTCTTTCACAAATATAAAATACAATTTGTATTTAGCAAGTTATGTTCATTAAGTTACTATTCATGAAAAATTACTGCATTTTGGTAATACATTCGAGACAGTTTGCTAATGGAGCTTTAGGTTTTCAACCAACAATCTTTTGTGCATTCTTACACCTCCAGCCCATCAATATAAGCCATGATTTATACTGTGTAAACAAACATTTTATAAGCCTCTGTACTTACTTAACACTGTAACACTGAAAGTGACTATCTGGATACTGTGGCTGATATGGCTCTTGACCCAACACTGTTCCAAACCACCAAGCATCATCAATAATGGATCTGAATCTATCAGCTGTAAGAGAAAGAACCATTTCCCCACTCATACATATTCTGGTAACCAAAAGTTTTTAATTATGCTTTTTTGTGAGGATGGAATTACTGGGGAGGAAACTATTGAATAGACTCAGACTTTAAGGTCAGAAGGGACCATCATGAACATCTAGTCTGACCTCCAATAGTATATTTTGGTTTAAAATTATAAGTATCTACGTCAAAAAACAGACACTAGATAAAAGAAAAATAACCCATTACACAAAGTAATGTACATTTTCACAGTAAGCTCTAAAATCCAAACATATACTAGCGTGTAAACAACAAGATGTTAATATATGTTTCAGTCTGGAAGGCATGCATCACTAAAGGTGCTGAGTATTTTATAATATATAAAAACTTGTATGACTTCAACCACAATGAGGCAAAGTCCTGAAAAAACAGATGAGCCTTAACACTATAAATTGAAGGCCAGACGCTGGCTCTAGCATACCAAAGGGTTTAGGAGGCAATGAACTCCATTTCATAGTCCAGGTCTCTCCATCAATATCTAATTCCAGCATGTTCAAATCTCTAGAAACTGTTTGCAAAAGGGTCTCAGCTGACCTCAAGTGCAACAGTGGAGCATCTGATGGTAGAGAGCTGTTGGAAGTCTCCGATAGTCAGGACACAAGCCACACAGCGGTTTTTAAATCAACGTCAACACAATGAATTGTACATAACATACTCAGAAGCTAGCCACAGTGGAAAATTTTTGTATTCTAAAACTGTATTGCCAGACACTTGGAAGGTGAAGACTTACAAGCTTGCCAATTCCTCTGCCGTGCTTCATCATAAAACTGACGCAATACAAGGAAGTCAATGACATCTGGCATGTCATGGTATCTAGATAAAAAATAAAATTAGCTTTCATTTGTGTGTCATATTATATTATGCTATGTTGTGTAGAGGAAAAAAGCTAAGGAATGCCTCTTTTAAAAAAATATGTTATCTAGCATATGCTTTCAGCAGAGAAACACATACTTGAGAGAAAATGATTTGTCTGAAAGTTTTCCAGTGGCATGGTCTATAAAGGCAAGCTTCAGGCAACACAGTGTAGGAGGACCAACTTCATATCGTATCCCAACAATTTTTACCAATTCTTGATCCTATAACAAACAAAAATGAAAGCAACAAATTCCATTAAGTTTCAGCCCTACACTAGAGACAATCTCTAGTTTAGTTTTATTACACAAAACATCTGAATAGTTTTAGCACTCAAAAGCCAATATTGTTAAATACTGTATGAGGTTTTATTGGGAGACAACCAAATCCTTACACAGAGTCTGTACCCTTTTTAAAATCAAGATTTATGTTTTTATTGCAGTGAAGTCCAGGCCTCCCATGGGCAATTTTGAAGGTTTCTTTGATGACTGAAGAAAGCTTTCTTCCTCCTTTACGTTGGTAGGAGGATATTAATGGGAAGTTGCATAGCTAAGTCCTCACTAGTTATATTTACACAAAGAATTTTAAATGCTAATGTAAACCATTAAACACATATTACCAGTATTGAACATGTAACAACTTCAATATATTCTTACCCTAAGGACCATTTTTCTCCATGGCTCCTTGTGGGGGTTTAGTTCATAAATATTATTTTTTCTGACTGCTTCAATATAAGCTTCATGACCTTGTCGAAAATATATTACCTGTAAAAATAAAAATCCACAAAAATTATTTACTTGAAACATTAAAGTACATATTTTTCTATTTTTAGTGCCAGTTGCTATGTTAACTTTTAGATAACCTAAAATTTTATAGCACTTTTTGATAAAAGCTCTCACCTCATCACCCATTTGGGGAACAAAAGGAGATTTTCGAAGTGCTGTGTCAGTTATCCAAACAGGAGGATGGTAGTCATATAACACATCTTCGTTTACTGGCTGTGTGGGAGTACTATTCTGCACATTCTGATAAACAGGATAGTTATACATTAGAATTATGTTCTTGGTGCAGTGTCATGAAAACTTGTCATCCAAGAATTTCTTCTAAAGTCTACACAAAGTTAATACCATGAAACAATCATCAGTTAAGCTTTATCCAGGACCTTAAGACCAAAAATCTCCTAAAGCCCACATTTTGGTACTCAAGTTTGGTATTTTGGTTCTTCCTATATTTGCAGTTCTTCCATTGTCATCATTAAGTATGTCAACCATAAAGTACTCTACTCCCAATAAACTTGTAGGGCACGGTTCTCTCAGAGCTGCATGGTAGTTCTTAACATGACTATCAAAAGACTTGTCTAATTTTTGAAACTACTATTCTAATGTACACTGTCTGGCAACTACTATTGAGATAGAGATATATAGATAGAGAGAGATCTCATTTTATTAAACAGAAAACCTTCAGACTATTTAGATGTGTACCAAGTGTAGCTTAAAGCAAAGAAATTCCAAGTTATTATATATCTGCCACTTCAAAACTAATATTCAGAATCAAAGGTGATTATATAATCAAAATAATTCTTTGAGAAAAACACACTTACATACATTTTATATTGTATGATGACATACATTTGAAAGGCACTCTGTTTTACCACCAGTCCCCTGGCTACAAGAGTTGCAGAATTACCTGAAGCGCTCAAAGATTCTCGTTCTCCACATTACAGAACGCTATTTTCCATCACTTTAGAATTTACCAAGGAATTCAGGGTAAAATTCCCCCCTGTGCAGAGGCCAGAACAAGGCCTATAAACCATTTAATACTTGTGCTGTTTTGAAGACTTAAGTTATTTAAATGAATGATTATTTACACTCCTTTGGTGATAGGGCTGAAGTTCTAACCAGTTATTTTCTTTAATTTATTTAAAAAGTTTTCTCATCCTAATCATCAGTATGGTGAACCATCTAATGTTTGACTAGGAGAATGTGACTTCACTTTGGATGCAGAATTTGCCCTGGTTATTCTAGGCCTATTGAATTACTATACTGCACTTTATGTAAGGCATACCTTGACAAGATTCAGAAAGTGAAGCTGGTGCAGAATGCAATCACTTGTCTATTAAGCAGTACATCATGCAGACAGCACATTACATCAGTTCTTATCTGCCTTTACTGGCTGCGAGTAAGTTTCCAGAGAGCTTAAAGTGTTGGTTTTAAACAATAAAGCTTTAAATGGTTTGGGAACTGGTTACCAGGGAAGACACATCTGCCCTCAAATGTAATATACTATGACAACTGTAATCAGTGGAGATGCCAGAGTTGGAGTCCCCTCAATTTAAAATAAAGACATTTTGTAGAAGAACCAAATTCCATAGTCACAGCTCTCCCGAATCCAGATTTCTGGCGTTCTAGGCATCTGACTTCTCGAATGGGCACTGAGAAACAGGGGCAGGCTTATAAGAGTGGATCAGCTAGATATGGAAAGGTTTGTGTTGAGGATACTAAATGGCAGTTCAATTAATTTGTTTTTAGACGTTTTTGTATCAAAGACTGTTTTAAAATTCAGAAAAGCACCAAGAGTGTTCTAAAATCTAAACAAATAAAACCCTTAAGTATCTGCATTCCTTGCTTTTGTATTCAAAGATGCTATAAAAGTGGTAAAGGGTAAGAAAAGCCATGTGTTTGGACCTCATAAGAGTGAGGAGGCTTTAGTTACTTGTTGTAAAGCAAAGTCCATAAAATTTAATTAGACGATGTAATGTTGTGTGTGTGTGTGTGTGGGGGGGGGTGTTGAAAAGGGGAAGGAGCAACCAGAGTTAGTAATATCATAAATACCTCTGCCTAATACGGAGGTAACGTATACAAACTCCATAAATTCCCAGGTGCAAGATTTAAAATGTAAAAAGAGATATCGATCAAGAATTAAGTGAACAGAAGGAATTAACTGTATAATACCTCTTCCTGCTTTTTCGGTTTGGGTTTTTTCCTTCTTTTTCTTCTCCTCTTTGGAGGAGAAGATTTCTCTGCTGATACTTCATCTTCTGAAGTACTACAATATCTGATAGCTTTGCGTCGAGATGTTCGCACAGGAGGTTTGAGATTTATTCCTGCATCAGCTATCCAGTCAGAATATCTACTTGAAGAGTCACTGTTCATGGGGAAAATAATGGAAACAAATGGAATTTAGATATTCAAACAGCTGACAACTAGTTAAGAATGTTAAATGAATTATAACAATATTTGTAGGTGTAAAGTTCCTTTTCCACTGTCCTGATCTTCAGTGGTTTTGGAGGTTGTCAGGAGTAGTACAGGAAGATTTAATTGCTGTGATACATTTCTAATTCCTTCACTTTGGCTAGCAGTTTTAACTTATGGCACTAATTCTTCAGTCACTAGAATGCAACTATGACATTTTTGTCCTTATAGAAATTCTGTACAACATTTAATGTGTTCCTTTACTGTATTTCAGAAGCAGGATTCCAATAAATAGGAACATCCTGCCTACTCACAGGCAGCAGAAGATACATACTTTCAGACATCTCTATTTCATTGAGGGTTTAAAAAAAACAAAAACTTCCCTTTTCTAAAAGCCATTCTAATCATAGCTTATTATTGTTAGACAGGATTCCAACAAAAACAGCTGTAACTTGGCATGGACAGTCATCCCTGAGGATGAGAACAGTTTTGAAAAAATTGTGTTTGATTTAACAAACTCTGAGAATCAGAATATGCCACACTAAATATACGCAAATTTTTATTAAGCTTATAGGCACAGACTAAGATATGCAGTGCACATTGTGTGCAGCTAATTAAGTGCATGCTTTTGAAGACAAGTCTGCTGATATAAAAACATTTATAATTGTTAAACTATGGATTTCACCATGGCTTAGAAATCAGGCCAATTTAGAAGTTTGGATTAGTACTTTTAATAGTAAAAAGAAAAATATGATGCAGCCGTGTATTCCAAGAAGATCTGTGTGCACACTGGAGCCAGAGTCTTTTGCCTGGCAATACCTGTAGGAGGGGTGGCGCTTGTGCCTCGTGCCTGTAGTCCCTTCCTTGGCTATCTGACGCAGCACCGCTCTGACCCCTGCTCAGTTCCTTTACACCGAAAGCCCAGGAAAAGACTCCAATGCAGAGGGGACGGAGGGTGCGTCGTGGAATACAAGTCTGCCTCTCATCTCAAAGAACCATAGTTACAGCAAGTAACTGTTTCTTCTTCTTCGCGTAGATGCAGACACGAATTCCAGGTAGGTGACTAGGAAGTAGTACCTCCATCCAGAGGCGGAGCTCAGTCTACCAGAACAAGGATCGCAAGACCACTCTTCCAACATTATCGTCTGCTCTGGAAGAAATGGTCATTGCGTAAAGGTCCACAAATGTATGCATGGACGACCATGTGGCTGCCCTACAAATGTCCAATATAGACATGTCATTTGGGAATGTCACTGATGTTGCCGGTCTCTGATCGAATGTCCCCATACCAGCTTTGGAGGCGTGGCCAATGCTATCTAATATGCACTCTTAATGCAAGACAAAGCCATCTAGAGATGGTCTGCTCAAAGACAGCTTGTCCTTTCATGCGGTCGCTACATGTTACTAACAGGCAAGGCGAAGCCCGAAACTGTTCAGTCCTGTTCAGATGGAAAGATACACAGCATCTAACGTCAAGGATATGGAGGCGTTGTTCCTACGTGGAAGAATGCAGCTTAGGGAAAAATAAATCGCTTGGTTCAAATGAAACAGAGATCACCTTGGATACAAACTTTGGGAGTGGCTGAAGCATAACCATGTCCCTGAAGAACTGCACGTAAGGAGGCCCAGCCATCAGGGCCTGCAACTAACGCCCTCCTGACAGAGGTAATGGCAATCGAGAATGCAGTTTTCTGACACAGAACAGGCAGCAGACAGGAAGCAAGGGGCTCGAATGGAGGCCCCATTAGAGCGGCTAAAACAGAGTTCAGGTCCCAGAAGGGATCTGGTTCTCAGACTAGAGGATGCAGGTGGAAAAGCCCTTTCAGAGATCGTGTCACCTTGGCACAGGAGAAAACCAATTTCCCTTGGATAGGTGGATGAAACACTGATATTGCTGCTAAGTGCATTCTCAGAGAGCTGAGTGCTAAGCCCAATTCCTGATAGTATAACAGGTACTCCAAGATGTCCTGGATGGAAGCCTCTGCTGGATGGGTCCCCATGGGCCTAGTACCACATAGAAAACCTCTTCCATTTCGCCAGGTAGGGCGTTCTAGTAGAAAGTGTCCACTGTTAAGTAGGACCTGTTGAATGGCCTCCCAGCAACACCCGTCTTCTTCATTCAGCCATGCAGCAGCCATGCCATAAGGTGCAAGGAGCTGATCACTGAATGCAGGGTAGACGTAGTCCTTTGTGAGGAGGTTGGGAAGGAGAGGAAGCAGCATGGGAGGCTAAACTGACAGATCGAAGAGATCTGAGAACCAATGCTGCCTCAGTCATGCCAGGGCAACGAGGATGAGTCTGGCTCAATTCACCTTCAGCTTAGTAATGACCTGGGGAAGGACCAGGATAGCAGGGGGATGCATACAGCAGAGTAGACTTCCAGCTGCAGTGGAAAGCATCAGAGGGGGAGGCTAGGATGAGTCCCTCTGAAGAGAAGAATAGGCACCACTTTCTGTTTTCCCTCATCACAAAGAGGTCAATTGTCGGAATGCCCCATGTTGTGAACATCATCTGAAGGACTTCCATCTTTAGGGACCACTCATGGTTGGGAAGAAAACCCTGCTGAGATGATCGGCAAGACACTTCTTGACCCCCTGGTAAGTGATGTCTTTTCGATACAGAACTGCCACATGTTGATCTCCTCCAGGCAGAATGATCTGGAGTGAGCTCCCCCTTATCTGCTCATATAATACATTGTGGTGGTACTGTCCTTAAGTATGTGACCACTGAATGCCTGATCTGGTCTTGGAAGGCATAACACAGATTGTTGATGGCCCAAAGCTCCAACACACTAATATGGAGTAAGGCCTCCTGTTCTGACCACAGATCCTGCAACCGCGAGTCCAGACGTGCTCCCCAGCCCAGAAGGGATGCGACAGTAACCAGTGACTTGGGTCAGAGAAGGCTGAGAGAAGGGGATCTCTTGCCCACATTACACGGAGATTCCTACCAGAGCAAGGACTGCAGGACTGATGGAGGAAGGTGAACCAACCTGCCTAGAGAATGCAGGGCAGGACAGTAAACCATCCTGAGCCACATCTGAAGAGAATGAAGAGATAACCTGGTACGGTGGACTATGTGCGGACATGTGGCTCAACAGGTTCAGGCACACATGGACGTTTGTTATTGCAAACTGAGGTACAGCTGGTGAATCATCTGAAAGCAGTTGGTTGGCAGAAACGCCCTTGGCCTCATGGAATCTAACAGGGCCCCAATGAACTATTTGCTGAGTGGGAGTGGAGATCAACTTCATGGTGTTTAGACTGAGACCCAAATGGTCGAGTAAGCATAGTGTGGTGTCAGTGTGAGCAAAAACGTCCTCTCTGGAGCTGCCTTCAGCAACCAGTCATCAAGATAGGGGAAGATATGGATTCTCTTCCTCCTGAGATATGCCATGACCGCTGCCATGCATTTGGTGAAAACCCAGAGGGCAGAAGGAAGCCCAGACAGGAGAACTATGTACGGAAAGTAGCAGTCTCCTACCATTAAGCGAAGATACTAACTCAGCAGAATGGCCATATGGAAGTAGGCAAAGTCCACAGCAGTGAACCAGTCATTCTGAGACAAAGCAGGGAGGATAACTGATAGAGTGATCACACAGAACTTTACGTGCTTGATTTATTGAGTTCACGGAGGTCAAGGACAGGCCTCACCCCATTCTCACAGAACCTCCTCCACCACTGCCAATGCTATCAGAGAGCTGACATGCTTGAAGAGCACCATCTCGTGAGAGGGGAACCTAAAGAGGGATGGAGAGGGGGTGTGGAGACTGGATGGCGTAATCTGATCTGACAGTGTGTAGGACACAGTAGTCAGACATTATCGAGACCCAGGCATTGTAAAAGCAGGACAGCCTGTCTGCAAAGGAATGGGTGGACAAGGGAGAAAGAACAACAACTGGCACAGGGCTCTAGACCAACAAGTTAAAATGGGTGCTTAGCAGATGTCGAAGGAGGGTGTGAAGAACGACCAGGCCCCGAGCTCGAGTGCTTCCCCTTGTGAGACTTATCCCTCCTCCTGGGGCAGGCTTACTGTCTTGGGGGGAAGGGGTGCTGTGGCCTGTATGGCTGCAGTTGCTAAGCCCTGTAACAGTGTCTCTGCACAGGTAGCATATATACCCCCAACAACCTTAAGGTAGCCCATGAATCCTTAAAGGAATGCAGGATTTCATCAGTCTTGTCCAAAAACAAGGTCTTATCATTGAACAGCAAAGTCCTCAATAGCTTGCTCGACATACAGTGTAATTCCTGAGTTCTGGAGCCAGGAAGCCCTCCTCATAGTAATTTTCTGAGGCCATCGCCCTGACAAAGTGTCCATCACATGAAGGGCAGAGTGCATTGACTTTTGTGACTAAGCAGCCCTCTGCAACAAAACACCCAAAATTCATCCAGGAAGCCTTGGGCAACTGCTCCTTAAATTTGGCCATAGCTGACCAATTGAGGAAGTCATATTTGGCCAGCAGGACTCGCTGGCTCGCGATCCTCATCTGCAGTGATGATGAGAGGTATATCTTCCTGCCTAGAAGACCTAGGCACTTTTGAGTTTCTATCCTTGGAGGACGACGACTTGAATCTGCTCTGCTGAGTCCTGTCATTCATTGCTGTGACCACCAGGGAGTTCAGAGCCAGATTACAGGAATATAAGGGGTTTTATTCCTGTATCGGCACAAAATAGCTCTTCTCCAACCGCTTGGCCACCAGCGATACCGAGGAGTGCCTCGTTAATAGGGAAGGCCACTCTCCCAGGGACAGAGGACTGGAAAATGTCCACAAGTTTATGGGTACTCTCCTGGAGAAACTCCACCCGAATACCCAGTGACAAGGCCACCTGACATAATAGGTCCTGGTATGCCCTGAAGTCCTCTGGGTGGAAGGGGAAGATGAACCAGGCAAAACCGTACCATCCAGGGACAAGGATGAGGCTGCTGGCTGGACTACCAGCAGATCCTGCTCCTGGTGCAGTGTCTCCGGATGAGGAAATTCTGGCTGCTCCATGGGATGGGAAACCGCAGGCATCTGGACTTGTGGCTGGTCCACAGCCCCTAATGCTGCATCAGCAGGGGATCTCACTTTGACTTTGACAACAAGCAAGACCTCCAGGAGCAAACGGCTTGTCCCAAGGTGGCCACTGGTATGGGTAAGGAATTGGTGGCCAGTAGGCGCCAGGCCTTGAGGTGCATACCAACTTTGGTAGCCGTACTGGTCCACCAGTGGCTTCCAGACTTCTTCAGGTGACGTGGAGTGGGAGGGCGAGAAACCTGATTCTGAAGCATAGGAGTCCCAAGACCTAGGAGATGTGGGAGGGGAGATTCCACTGGGCGATCCGACTCATCTGTGGCCCAGAACAAGGTCAAGATAGGCGCCCCCAATGTAGTCTGCAACACTAGTGCTGAAAAGACTGATGGAGCAGGCAGGGTCTGTCTTGGTGCAAACAACAGTACTGGAGCACCCGGGTGCGTTGACATCAAGCGCGGCGACAGCCTCCATGGAACCATCTGTGGTAGAATCATAGAATATCATAGAATATCAGGGTTGGAAGGGACCTCAGGAGGTCATCTAGTCCAACCCCCTGCTCAAAGCAGGACCAATCCCCAATTTTTGCCCCAGATCCCTAAATGGCCCCCTCAAGGATTGAACTCACAACACTAGGTTTAGCAGGCCAATACTCAAACCACTGAGCTATCCCTCCCCCCAAGCCTACAGCACCCACTATTCTCAGGTCTCCCATCCAAGTACTAACCAGGCCCAACCCTGCTTAGCTTCCGAGATCAGACAAGATCGGGTGTGTTCAGGGTGGTGTTGATTGTGTCGGTGCAGAGGATGGCCTCAGTACCGAAGACCCTTGTACTGTCTCTGGTACCATGTCCATACCAAGCCCCAGAATGAGAGCTTTGTGGTTCAGTGCCAAGACTTCAGCGGCACACTCCAACTGAAGGGCCATCATGGGTGTCAGCCCTGAAGTCTTGAACCTGCAGCGAGGATGGTACCAAAAGGCAAAGTAATTCTGCCGCAGCCTGGTATGTCAACACCACTAAGACTGTCAGTACCAGCACTGTTCTCATCGGTACCAGCCTCAACAGATGTCTGAGCCAAACTTGATGGTACGAGGTGTCTGCCCTCCGCTCCCCTCCACAGATGGTGCGTCAGAAGCTTCAGTACTGGGTCAGGCTCATGGACTGCTCAAGCTGGTGCTATTTAAGGCAAAGGTCCCGTGCCACGTAAGTCCTCTTTTTGAATGATCTGCAGATCAAACAGTTCTCCTTAAGATGGGCTTCGCCAAGGCAGAGCAAGCACCACGTGTAGGGGTCGCTATTAGGAATCACCACTCCCCACAAAGGGCAATGCTTGAACCCAGGTGAGGGCATCACTGGGGAGCACTGCCACTAACACTGTGCTATATACTGTAACTTTTAACTAACACTACTATTAATTATATACAGTAAACAACTAATTGCAAGGTTGTGAAGCGAGAACCACACAGAGCTCCGACTTCAGCTGTCAAGCAGTGAGTAGGAAACAGAGTGGCCAGGGCGGCGCTACCTCATAAAGCCAAGGGACGGTCTAAAAGCATGAGCACTGCCATTTTACTAGGAATATACGGCTGCATCTTCTCAAAGAACTTAATGTTGGTAAACTCTGGGATCACTACGTCTTCTGCACTGGCACAGAAACATGTACATAGCTTAAAATAGCCATTAGCCAAATCATGCCTATAAATTCTTAAAGGACACAGTTATAGGACGTTAAAAGGTGAAACTTGCCTGTGCTTTCCCTTGTTTATTAGCCCTACTACTGGGGAAATCTTCCAACTTTTTCCTTTACAAGCCTATGAAATTAAATGTAAAGGACTCACTATTCACAGATCCTTAATGTGCACTGAAGACTCACACCAGGAAACAAAAATTCTGCATTTCTCATATTAAAACAATACAGGTCACCGCACATTCTTACATTCATAAACTGTATTTGAGAAAGAGTGGTATCAGACTACTTAACTTTTGTATTTGCTGATTTCTAAATACTTAATTTATCTTATGCACTTCTTATGATAAATTGGAGAACCAGCCTGAATTCAAACAAGACGAAATTCAAACAAGACAAATGCAAAGTACTTCACTTAGGAAGGATAAAATCA
Source organism: Lepidochelys olivacea (assembly GCF_965140295.1). Lineage (NCBI taxonomy): Eukaryota > Metazoa > Chordata > Testudines > Cheloniidae > Lepidochelys > Lepidochelys olivacea. The sequence goes on along the minus strand of NC_140411.1, from coordinate 162,362,098 downwards.
AATACACAACTACAAAATGGGGAATAACTGGCTTGGTGGTAGTACTGTTGAAGAGGATCTGGGGCCTATAGTGAATCACAATTTGAATATGAGTCAACGTGATGCAGTTGTGAAAAAGGTTAATATTCTCAGGTGTATTAAAAGCATGTTGTATGTAAGTCTGGGAAGGTAACCGTCCCACTCTATTTGGCACTGGTGAGGTCTCGGCTGGAGTACAGTGTCCATACTTTTGGAAAGATGTGGACAAACTGGAGAGAGTCCAGAGGAAAGCAACAAAAATAAGTAGTTTAGAAAACCTGAGCTATGGGGAAAGGTTAAAAAACTGGCCATGTTTAGTTTTGAGAAGACGGGGGGGTGGGGTGGGGGGGGAGGAGAGACACGACACGACATAAGTCTTTAAATATTTAATGGCTGTTATACAGAGGAGCGATCAATTGTTCTCTATGACCAATGAAGTTAGGACAAGTAGTAATGGGCTTAATCTACAGCAAGGGAGATTAGGTTAGATATTAGGAACAACTTTTTAACTATAAGGGTCATTAAGCTCTGGAATAGATTTCCAAGGGAGGCTGTGGAATCCCCTAAAACCAGAGGTTTTAAAGAACAGATTGGACAAACACCTGTCAGTGATGGTAGAGGTTTACTCGGTTCTGCCTCAGTGCAGGGGGCTGGACTTGATTTCTCGAGGTCCCTTCCAGTCCTAAATTTCTATGACGGATAATAAAAATCACTGTGGTAATCCAAACATCAACTTTTTAACTTTAATGTTGCCTTAACAAGATATTTGTATTTGGCATGCACAAAATGTGGCTTCACTTTTTTTAAAAAAAATCTCAGTAAGAGTAAAGAAGTGAATATTGGTGAGGTTTTTTGTTTAACACACACACACAGGTCCCTTGACTCACCATCTTCCTTGATTGCTGGTAAAAAGCCCCTAATCCCAGTGCGTTTTCAAAGAATGGATTTCTTCAAGTAGCCTAATCATGCTAGATCTTTATATGGGAGATTTTAATCTACATTTGTGTTAGACATTCAAAAACAAAATTTGACAACATTCAGAAGAGACTTAAGTGAGAAAGTAGAAATATTTTTTTACCTAGAACTGTTACTGTTGCTTTTCTTGTCACTTTTCCATTCTTCCTCCTCATCAGAAGAATCCAAACAGTCACTTTCTTCTGCTTCCTGGATTTAAAAAAAAGTTTAGTTGACTATCAATCTTAATTTTTTTTTTTGCAGTGCATATTGTAAGTTTTATATTGTTTTAAACACTAAGATCTCCTTAGTACGTTAAAAAATAACAGATTATTAAAAATAGTGAAGTAAAGTTCTTTAATTTCTATTTGAGCTGACTTCCTCAACAATAATACAAACTAGCACTGCACATTAAATTATTCAACATGGGTAGACTGCACAGAAACACAGGGGCCGTAAGAACTGTTACAGCTGTTTCCAAGGCTACAACAGCCCACCTCCCAGTGGTAGCCTCACTGTTTTGCCTAGGAATACTGTAGAATTCTTTGACTGCACACGCTTTGCAAGATTTTAATACTCATTCTGAAATATAATTTGCAATATCTTAGACTCTTGATGTCCTCACAAAGTCAATGTATGACAGAATTTGGCTCACTTACCATGCAAAAGAAGGATTTAACATGGTAGAGGAAGGGGATTCACAAATGAAAAAATACCATGCCCCTCCTCCCCATAAAAACAGAAGAATTCTAACTTCTCTAAATTTGTTTTTCCTTAAATATTTCATACAAAATGGGCATGGTGATTTTGTAGATTTTCAGCATATTGATTGGCCTTATAGTCAGTAATTTTTTGAAGTAAAGCAGTGTATATTTAAATACAAAATGGATTACATAGAACGTAAAATATCCCGCGATATACTGCAAAAGTTTTAACATTTCCTGCAGTTTTTGCCCATGTGAATTTCAGATTCCTAGGAGCAATAGGCCATTGTGAAGTTAAGGTTTTTTTTGAAAAAGTTAAGGCTTTTTTTGAAAATAGACCTAGTAACTGCGTATCAGCATGAGGGCTATCAGAGCTGGTCATGACTCAGGTTGTATCCTACAGCATACTGCACGAAACATATGTTAAAAGAAAATTGTTAAGGTTGCATTGTTAAGGTTGCATAGTCAAGAACTCAGAGTTAAGAAATGCCAGAATTAAGGTTGCCTGTGCATTCAACTGCCTTAACCACGATACTGTCCTCTACTCCTGCAACCCTGTCTCATTCACTATACACTTTTTGACTTGCAATAGATGAAGCAGGGTTCCTACAGACAACAGTCTCTTCACTACACGACCCTGACTCAACCCTATAGCATAGCTACCAGTCTCTCCCCCTGGCTTCAACTACCATATTTCCCAGCCCCAGTTCTTCAATCCCCAAGTCCAGCTCTTGTTCCCTCTGCATTTGAAGGGAAACACTGAAAGGCACAAGAGAGTCTCACTGCTTTCTGTTCCTGTGCCCACCACTACCGCAGCCAAGAGCAGCGCTTATAGGGAAACTCCTGCTCAACCCCTGCCCAACACAGACAGAATCTCTGGAGAATTTAGCTGCCAAAACTCACTACTGAGCATATGCAAACGTACTTTTTACCAAAGAATTATAAATTTGGATAAATTTGGGCAGTTTTTCCACAGAACAACAAAAGACATCTGAAACTAGGGTGTAGCCAATGCCAAATTTCAAATCCCTACTACAAAAGCATAAAGGCACTAGAGCTTCTCAATGAAACAATTGTAAGGGTGGGTTTTTTTTTTTTAAAAAAAAAACAATAGAAAAAAATCTCTTCCTTGGAAATGGGTAAGCTATTTTTGCTGAAATTTTCAGAAGTGTTCAACCTGAGGCAGATGACTGGCATGGAAAATAGCAGCCCAAACAGACAGTTTGCAACAGTACTTTTAAACAAGCAAAAGCAAGGTTTTATAACTGAAGTGTTGGGCAACCTAGAGCACTAGTAATATCTGTTGACAGTTAGCATATTAAAGAAATATTTGTTTTTGTAAAAACAGGGATGCATGCATTTTCTGCAACAGAAATCTGACATTTTATGAAACGTTCACAATACTTTCCACTAATTCCAGGTACTAAATTAAAGAATTTGGAAAAGCACTTACCTGGTTTATAAAGCCAAAACAGTCATCCCTTTCCTCATCAGATGAATCAAGTTGTTCTGTGTTATTCCGTGTTCGATAACTTGGATATTTACGCCTATGCAGTCTACGCTTGGATTGTATCAGTGAAGCTTCAGAGTCACTCTAATATATACAGAAGTAAAAAGTAAGGCATTACAGATAAAGATACAATGCTGAATTAATGCAATCCAATTTTTGCATAAATAGATAAGTTAAATATAGCTTTACAGTATGAAAATAAGCTTAATTGTATAGACTTGTAACAAATATTGTGAACATACAAGAATGCAAAGAGTATCTATTCTTGAAGAGCTGAGGTCTACAAGCTATTCAGAGTTCCCACTTTTTGCTTAAATGTGGTATACCTTACAGTAGTGTCAAAATCGTAACTCCTAATGCAGTAAGTTTTTAAAAAAGATTAAAACTGTAATTATAGTTAATTATAGTTGTGTAGTGAAACTATGATTATTTACATAAACAGACTCCTAGTTTATTCTGTAGTTCGATTATCTTCTGTGGAATTGAGCAGTTTATGAAATTAAAGAAAAAATTATGTCATATGAGAAGATACAAACAACATAACTATAAAGAAAGGTAAGGCAAAAACAAGAGTTGTTTTAAATATAAAAATAAGCTGTTATTTTGACAACATAGATTAAAACAAGAAATATATAGTCCTTCTGAATTTGAGAGAAAGGCAGGCCACTTTCACGGTTCAATTTTTTAAGAAGCTGTTATAAAATTAATAGTGGTTATTTTACAACCTAACAGAACTTATCGCAAATCCATCCTTTCACTTACTGTTAGTAGCACACCAACTTGAAATCTACTCAATTAAAAAAAAAGTTAACTAGCCTATTATTCCGAACTAATTTCTATAAACTCTGAAGATATCTTGGAGGATTCTCACTATGTTTACACTCATTAGTACTGTAGGTGACTGGGAAAACTGCCCTGTCTATAAAATCTTGAATCCTTTAATACAATAATAGCAGCACGAAGTCCAATCCAGGCGCTCTCGACTGTCAGACAAGCTGCCAACTAAGTTCCAGTCAGTTCCGTGGATGGAGGAAGGTGAAGCTCCCAGAAAAAAAAAAAAAGCCAATTCAAGGGAGTCACCATTAAATAAAAAAATTACCAGAAAAATGGGGCATTTGGATCTGGGAGAATCCTGCAAGATGGTATCTTCAGAGACTTTTGTAGGTACTTTTTCAACTCGTGGCTCTCTCATGCAGAAGTTAAGAGCTCATCATTCACTATATCAGTTTCATACCTTCTCTGAGAACTGAAATGTCTTCCTTTTCCTCTCTGTTGTATAGAGCGCTCTCTCTTCCTCTCCTTTTGCAATACGGTACTCCTCCTGTTTTCTACAAGAGATTTTTTAAACTTGTCAAAATAAAAGTAAAATCACAATTCTGAAAGTAAATTGAGTAGTTACAGGTTTGTCTTCTTTACAATACTTTATATTCCGACACTGGACCTAGCAAAATTGACACTTTAAATGTCCAAATTTTAACCTCTCTTGGAATGGTTATAACATGATGAAGAAATTCTATGGTTTCTAAATTTTTAGGGTTTTTATATAGCTATCAATTCATAAAGAAAAAACTCTCCTCACACATTGGCAGACATGGTTGATAAGCAGAATTTACAAGAGGATTTTTCTCCCAAATTCACCACCTTGTAGGATGAAATAAATCCCCACTCCATTTTCAATCTATGGTCCCATCAGTAGAAGTAGGTCCAAATATATGGATAGATCACCTCCCTTACACACCTTTTTGGTCCCATCTACACTACTAGAATCATGCTAACAGGCACCATGTACAGTGATAGGCATCAAGAACATATTTGATGTTTGCAAAGGAACAGGTTTCTAGATTTTTCTTTTAAACATGCTGGCCAAGTAAAGTAGATTCAACCAATCTTAGCTGATACATTTAACACTAGAGGGTTTGCTTCTCTTCCTCCCCACAACCACCAGGCTTTGCAAGCAGTTGATGATGACAACAGGAGTTCGTCCTCTTTCCCTTTTGCAGACACCTGGCTCTGAGGCTGGGCTGAAGGAAAAAGCTTTTAACAGCCCCCTTGGCTACAAGTGCTGCTGTTCCTTATCCTCAGCAACAAATGCTACTCCTCTTCCTCCCAGGCATGTAATGCTCCTGTATGAAAGCAACAGCCAGCTGTCTTCAAGAACCTTCTTCTGCCTCCTGTTCAGGCAGTGCTCCTCCTGTGTTACTGCTGGACAGCAACTTGTACCAGGAGAAGAGTCGCTCAGGAGCCCCCCAAATATTTTTTTTAATCTTTCCAAGTTAGTGAATGTAACCTTATAACCCTCATTTTTCTGGAAAATGGGGAGCATTCAGTGAACCTAACTAGCCCTTCAATTCTTTTGGAACATGCTTCATTATTTGCAGTAAATCCTCTTACATGCTCAAGTTATTTTCCAACTAGTTAGTTCTCCCTTCACCCTTATTTCGCATACTTTTACCAACTTAGTTTTGAACGCAACTGAAATTAACATTTAATAATTTCAATTTGCACAGGAGTATATTTTTAGTGTAGGCCCAATAGCACTGAATAAAGGAGAACATTAAGGTATTAAACATCTGGAGTAATATTGATAGCAACATCATATTTTTTTTTTTTTTAAAAAAAGAGATGTCCTTCATATGAGCCAGCTAAATTTTCACGCACCTGAATAAATACAGTGGTATTTCTGGTACAACTACTCTTCGTTTCCAAGCTTGAAGGTCTCGCTCTGTGGCAATTTGACTTCGTGGAGCATTCTGATGCATTTGACGTACACCTTCCACTTGCCCACTGCGACGCAGACCAATATTTGGGGGGGACTGGATGTCTAAACTTGGCCTTCTAAACCCTAAAAAAATATGATGAAAGAGTAGAAAATCCTCTGCCACTGGACACCTTTGGTGTCTAGTTTGCCCCAATTGTTTGACTGTAAATTAGAAATTAACATTCTCCAACGAAAGAAAGCTCACAGGAAACATATTAAAGAATCAAACTGTGTGAATGGATTGCCTTCTCTCGTGATAAATAAATTCGGGATTTCAAGCTGTTTTAAAAATCTTTATTACTTCCACTGCTACTTTCAAACCCCAGTGAAAGGCAACACAGTATGAAAGATGTTCTGAGTTTTTCCTGCTGATTTTGCACCAACAGCTAGCTACCTAAATACTATTCCCAGCATGACACTTATATAGTCATAGGTATATACATGTTGAACAGAATCATGTTCATTTTAAATCCACTTGAAGTCCACAAGGTAAAGAAAGGGAGAAGAAACCATTAATCAATGAAAAGACATTTTTGCAAACTTTAGAAAAATACAAGTAAAAAGTGAGTTTCAAGAATTCTTGAAATATTACAGTACTCTACATATATCCTTAAATATTTAGCTGCCTGCAATCAAAACCAATGCTTTTTATATGTTTAAGGTTGTATGTACCAAAAACTGGAGATTCAACATTTTTAGATACATTTACAGAAGTACCTGGAGGTGTTTTAGCCCAAAAGGCACAGCCAAAAATCCCAGTTTTATAGGGCATCTTGATCCCAGATGGTAACAGATAGTCCACATGGGTTCTAGTCTATTTCATACTCAAAAGTAGCACAAAAAACTCTTCAGATGAAGTGATTTCCCCCTCCCCACACCTAAACAAATATTTATCAGTATTTACTGACCTCTTCTAGGTGTTCCTTCTCCATTTTGTAGTCCATTTGGAACAACTTCTTGATCTGATCCAGTTCTTTGGTCTTGCTGTTGCTGTAACTGTCTTATCATGCCATCAAGAATGTTGCGTTCCAGACTTTGTTCATCCTGGTCAACAGTTTGCTGGCCTATCACTTGCTCAACAACCTCTCCATCACCTGGTAAATTTAATGCAAACAACAAGCAAAATGGTTAACAGCCATCGAACTAAAGTTGGCTGTGCTGATCACCTTCACAGCACACCTTAACAATTAAGCTGGTCTAAAATGGAGTATGAGGATAATTCTGAAACATAATGTAGATAATCACCCACAAGTTATTTATATTACTTCATATTTTAAAAAGGACATTTCCCAAACCTAAAATGAACAGAAATAATTCATGAGTTTTAAAAAATATATTTGCAATCGCTGCAACCCAAATATGGCATCAGAAAATTTAATTAACCAAAAAACCTCCATAAAAATGTGAAACAGACTATTTTCACTGTTTCTCCAAACCAAGAAATGCAAAGCGTAAACAGCATAAAAGCAAATTAGATTAAGAAGCTCTGTTTCAATAATTTTAAGATGTTATCCATACCACAGGCAAGGATTTTTTTTTTTTTGGGTAATATTTAATATGACGTGTGTCTCAAATTCTTTACTGATTCTTGTATACCCATGCTATGGTTGCATACAGCCAGGAAGTCAGTTATAAACTAAAAGACACTAGAAGGACGAAATCTTTTGTTCCAAAGAACTCTCACTTTTTCAATTTGTGCTAAACCACCACCTTCATTACCTGCCAGTGCATTTGTGATTATATCCTCTTTGTAAACCAGCAACTAGAAGGTGAAACTATAGCAAATACGCTTGATCAGACAATATTACATCCGGTAGATATTTGCGGTACAAGACAAGTACATAAATCTCAAGTAAAATATAAAAATAGCTTTGAGGTAAATGTAGAACATTAATCTTTTCCTATTCAAAAGAACTGTAATGGTTCTAAAGTCTAGTCAGACAGACACAGACAGATCCTGAAGTTAAAACTACTATTCTTACTTGTTGCTATATATCCCAGTTGAGGAATCAAATGTTCGTCTGCACAGTTCTCTCTTCCTGGTACTAATCTCTGGTATTTTGTTGGATGAGGGTTTCCATCCACATCTACTAAGAACGGAGGTGGCATGAGATGAGGAGCCTGTTGTGTCTGCTCATCTAGGACATAATTGTTAGCGTCTCGAATCAATGGTCGGTAGTCAGTGTGGAAGAACATCTGATCAGGAATCTGGAAAGAAATGAAGCTTGCATACTGTCAATTTGAAAAAAGGATATGTTAAAGAACTTGCACGTAGAAGAAAATTATACTAAGTTACCTCCTATTGCAACAATCGGTATTGAGAGACCAAGTTCTCAAAAGGAAAAAAGCCACACAAAGATCCTATGCCATCCTAGATTTGTGTTGCTCTGACGATATATCCCTCACAAAAGCAAGGAATTTTGATAGGCAAGCAGTTAAAAGTATTCAGTATGGAGGTCTTTGAGAGGATAATACATTGAAAGTTCTGCAATGCTATATTAAATAAAATTGCTGTTTAACCCTGAAAAATAACTATAAAACAGCATTTCAAATTTACATTTTTAATTTAACATTTAGCAAACTTTTGCTGTGTTTCCATTTAAACATATGATTTTCCAACTGCTAACCTACAAATTTGCCATAGGATCTCAAAGTCAGGTTGGGTTCTTTCTTCATCAAGAGTTAACACCAGAAAAAGATTCTGCAATCAAAATTAAGCCTTCAGTTACATCCAAGCAACTGCACTGAAGGAAAGTGGGGGTGCAAAGTGTCAAAAAGGTAACAGTCAGAACTTCTATTACTGATGGTAATAAAGTATAAAATATAAAAATAAGCAAGAAGAAATGAACGACTTTTCACTTTTTGATCCCAAGTTGAATAGGTAGGATAGTTAGGAAAAAACCCTCAAATGATAAATGTTGAACTAGAGTGGTCATTTTTTACAAATTTTTTGTTTGTTGTTTTACAATAGACTGGCACTTCATACATTCTTGTAAGAAAAATTACTGCTTATTAAGAAAAGCAAAAAACAAAAGTCAAGATAGTAAATACATATATCCAAGTGTGTATTATATTTTTCACATGAATTTATATTCCTCTAGTCATCATCATGAAAAGCTAATGTCAACAGAAATCTGAACTTACCTTTTCATAAGGCTTGTTACACCCAAAACCAAATATCAACAGATGCCCATGAGAATCTGTACAGGCAAAATGTTGTCCATCTGATGAAAACTTGCAGTCAAAAACAGCACCATGTCCTTGTCCTTCAATCTAGATTGAGGGCATGAAATTCAAGGTAAGTGGTGTCATATTTTTTGGAACAAGCAATACTGTACAGCCTTCTCCAAACTTCAATTACCAGAGACTCCGTGTTAGTTAAAAACAAGGTCATATTTCTCCTACTACACGTTACAGTGAAATTTTGTTGTTACATTTAGTTTATTTAACGTTCCCCATTACATGATAATTAGGACTCCCATCTTGGAATTGGATCTGCATTGAAACCCCCTTAACACCTGTAGAGTCTCTCTGAAGTCAGTTGGACTTTGCAAAGGCAGAAGCATTCACCCATGCAGATCTGATTACAAGCTTGGGCCCCACCAGCAACATACCCCCAAATACAGTCCATTTTTCCCTGCTGAGAGGGGAATATGAGAAATTTAGAGATTTATCCTAGGTCTCTACTATATGTAACCTATTCTCAATATAAATAAAGAGGAACATAAAATTATATTTAGATTGCGAAGTCAAGAGTCTATAGTCAACTATTTAGTTTCCTAGATAGGTCCAAATTTTGAGAGACTAAGGGTACGTCTTCACTACCTGCCGCATTGGCAGGTAGTGATCGATCTATGAGGGATCAATTTATCGTGTCTCATCTAGATGCGATAAATTGATCCCCGAATCGAAGTCTGTACTCTACCTCGGCAGGAGGAGTAAGCGGAGTCGACGGGGGAGCCGCCGCGGTTGACTCACCGCCATGAGGATGGCCAGGTAAGTCGAACTAAGATACTTCGACTTCAGCTACGTGAATAGCGTATCTTAGTTCGAGCCCCCCTCCCAGTGTAGCCAAGGCCTTATTTAAAGTTGTGGATCACCTGTAATTTGAACAGCTAAAAACATGCTTTTTACAAAGCTTTATATTTTTAAACAAACCCACTTTAATATCAAATGCTATTTTTCAAAGCACCTCACTGTTATAGCACTGTACAAAGATATCCTCAAGACAAAATACAAGACAGCCAATCCCTTATTGTCTACATCTAGAAAGAAACAAAAAAAGTGTGAACAGTGGTTATACTAGCACAACTTGGGGAAAAAATAAGTTATTTAAAAGTGGAGAAGGATGGGCTAAGACAGCTGTCAAAAATAAAATGAGCTCCATATAGCTGGGTGAACGTAGTGGGGTGGTCACCCTGCTCTGGCCCGGAAGGGGTTAAAAGCAGCCCTGAAGAAGGCTGCAGCAGGGAAAGGGATTAAGAACAGCTGGGGGAAGCCGACAGTGTAGCTGACCACAGCTGCAGCCACCTCAATCAGGGCCCAGCTGGCCCTTATAAGACAGCTGTAAGCCAGAAGCAAAGGAGTCTCACTCTAGCCCTGGAGTCAGAAGGACTAGCTGCCTGAGAAGAAGGTACCTGAAGCCGAGCAGTGCTGGGGAAGCGCAAAGGGAGCTGGGGAGCTCCAGCCTGGTAAACCCCCAGGCTGCAGGCATTTGTAAATGCCCAGAAAGGTACTGGGGCTGCAGAGGGGCAGCTTGGGAATAGGCAGAGGCAGCTGGCCCTAACCTCTTGGCAGTTATGAGTCGCCATTACCCTGCAGTCTGCCCCAGTGAGCGGGGCCTAGCTGATGACTGACAGTAGCCACTGAGGCAAGGTGGGTTTAGAGGGTTGGGAGTTCCCCTGGGAGGGGAGACCCAGAGCGAGGAGATACTGCTGGGGCAGAATCCTGAGGTAAAGGGCACCGGGGTCCAGGAGGGACACAGGACCAGTGGCTGGCGAGACACCAGCCTGCAGAGGGCGCTCCATATGCTGGAGAGCTAATTTCCTGGACGACCAGCAGGAGGGGCCGCACCAGTGAGTCATCGCATAGCTACAGTGAACCACAAAAAAAGGCACCATCACTTGCTGACTTAAATGACAGTAGCATTCTTACAGCTGACAATGTAATTATTTGTCAGAATGAGCTTTGAGGTGCTGGTCTAAATAGAACAAGGGACTACACAAGGTAAAGGGCTTTAAAGACCAACAGGGCCAAATTAATATCAAACCACCATTTTAGAAGCCAAAGAAATGGGGAGAGAAGACACTATGATCACAATTGCTCAAACATGTTGCAAATCCTGAAAAAGGCAGAGGAATGTACAATAATTTGATCTTACCATGTTAAAATAATGCTTAGTTTTGATGCCTTTTGTAATATCCCATATAAAGATATTGCCATCATGGCCTGCAGATAACATAATCCTTGAATCAAAAGGGTGGGTCTCCAACACAAATACTTCATCCGTATGTCCCTATTTTAAGATAGAAAAATAGGCATACAAAAATCACAAGTTTACAATTAATACGTTAGTCAGTTCTGAATTCATGCATCCATCATGATTCCTCCATCATCTAACACTTCTAAGACCCTCAAGACTGCCTCCAGAAATCTGAACTTTTGGTGGCTCAACATTCATGCAATTGTGAAAGTGACAAACACTGTACATGGGTGCAAGAGTCAGGGCACCTTGTGACAAAGACAAGACTGTTTCTGAACTATACCATTGTCTGGATTCAAACAAATATGGCAACATACCTACTTAATTTGAAAAATGGGATTTGATATTTATTCGAGAAAAGTCAAGCTTTTCCCTACTTCACATGGAAGGTGGGCTCAATTTTATTGTTTTGCACAAATCCGTTAGTCTCTAAGGTGCCACAAGTCCTCCTTTTCTTTTTGCGGATACAGACTAACACAGCTGCTACTCTGAAACAAACAGGGATGTTTTTTGATGGAAGGAAAGCTGTTGGGTTTTTGGGTGTTTATTTTTTTTCAAATAAGTACGATACATGCATTATATTCAGATACAAGCTTCCAAGACAATCAAATGTAATGACCAATTCAACATGCAAATGCCACTTTAATACTATCAAAAGAGAGAGGCTGCATATTTTAAAAAGCAGGTAAGATCATTACATACCACCATATCATGAAGTAATTGCCCAGTATAAGAATTCCAAACTTTTAGCAGATGATTATTCACAGCAGTAACAACAAAATCATCATTTTGATTCCAAGCTATCATTGTTACTTTAGGCTTCATAAATCGGTCTTCTTCAGAATGAGAGTCACTATTTAAAAAGAGACCAGCGCCAGTGTAAGTATAACTTTTAAAATAAATGTTCATTTCAATATCTAAACAAAAATCAAACTCTTGTGATGCTAAGAATCTGACATACTGAGCTAAGGATTAAACTCTAGGCGTAACTTGTCCACTATTTTGATATTTCTGCAGTAACTTGACCGTAGAATGTGTTGACATCTTAAAAACTTTAAATCTGAGTTTTCTTGCTTTGGTAGGTTTTACTTTAAAATCACAAAATTGCATGCAAAACAAGTGTCTTTTTAATTTAAGGGAAATATACCACTGATATGTTTTAGGCTCAAAATGTTAGTGAATCTACTGAAGAACTGATACTTAAAAAAAACCCTCACCCAACAGTCCAATAATGCTCAGCTATCCTATTTCACTTTTTTTTTTAATTAGATAAATTTCATGAGAATGGGATGTTTCTGTAAGTTGTCACAGTACAGTTCAATAAGAAATTTATTTGAATATTGAAGTTAAGAACCAGAATGAACTATAAAGATACTAGAAACCAAGGACCTGGGAGTCTCAATCCGCCCTGAAGTCTGATTGTAAGTTACTCTTGCTTCTCTTTTAAAGAAAAAAAGACTGTTGAACCCACTGTGTGTCTTAATTCACAGTCCCTACATGTGTACGTCAAAAAGATTTGTGGAAAACAAGGGAGACCTAAAATAAAACAAATTCAATTAACTGAATGTAGGCCTCTGAAGAAGGGATGGGAAAGCACTGCTAAAAATGTTAGTGTATTTATTGGATAGAGTGCACAAAATTACCTCCATCTTTTTAGATGGAGCCCATATGAAACTGACTTCCTCAAAATTAGGAGCACATTTAGATTTTTGGAATTTTAATTTTGAAACTCTGGGAGCAGTTTGAGATGCCATAATATGTGGGTGAAAACTAGAGAACACTTTTGGAAAAAAAAATCAAATTGCTATGCTAATTAAAGCAAATCAAGTTATGATAAAGTTACAATTTACAGTAGGAACAGGGCTTCTGGATTGCTAGAAAGGAATCAGATGCAGCAGGCTTCACTAAAGAATGGGCATTTTTCTTCTGATGAAAAAAAATGGATATTATACAGAAGAGGAACTTCTTTAATAGACTAATAAAAAACAACACACATGCTTACTTAAAATTAAAAGGTGCAGAATTTAGATTAGATTCCAAGCAGATAGGTACTTTGAAAGATTCACTCTGACTCCCCATAAACACACATAAATAGAAGACACTCAGCCTACCCTGGTAACCTGTCAGCCATGTCCAACAAGATGCTCCTCCATTCTGTTTGCTGGAAGCGCCAGATATGGGCTGTTCCATCTCTGCTGCCACTTATGAACCTTGAAATAATTGTAAAAGATGTTATCTAGTACACAAAAGCAGATATTCACAGTATTTCGAATTAAAAATGCACCCATCCAGAGTTCTGGGGGCATAAACACAAGGTTAAATAAAACCTACAAAATGGAATAACGACCAAAACAAGTTATCTTTCCAACCCAGGCTTAGACTCTCCAACAACCCAAACTCAGATTTCTTTCCCAGAGAAAGCCAAAGAAAAAGATGAGCTTTCTATGTAAGTACAAGGTCAACAAATTTGAGAACCAGCAAAACAACAGGAAAGCAAGTTCTGAGTTAAGGACTCTTCATGAAAAACCTGTCTCCAGGTCCTTCCTTATTAAATCAAAACCCTTAGCTCAAATGCTATGGCATCAGACAGAGAAGGTAAGCCTGAGATATCCAGGATGCAATCCATATTGGGCTTTACAGATCAAAAATCATATTTTAAAATTGCACTGGGAAAGAAATTGCAATAAAGGGTAGATTTATGCCTGAGCTCCATCCATATCCTGCACAAGAAGCATGGCTAAGCAAGAAAGCAGTCATACTTTTTACAGATTATAATTTATGGATTGCATAAAATAGTAGCCCCACGTAGATAGCACTGGATTACTGCAATATGAAAGTGCCAAAGACAAGGATTACTGTAGAAAGAGCCATATTTAGAAGGAAAAACTGCAACCTCCAGGCCAGATGTAGATTACAAAAGCATTCTTAGTCACTTATCTAGGTCTCCAGTAAAAACCAGATGTATGCAATTTATGGTTCCAGTTGCAAATATACCAGGAGAACTAAAGGACACAAATATTTTTTTGATTTATCAATATGCCACTCAGTTATGGTCTTGGATCTTTTCTGCATTTAATAACATCATACCCATTCATTTTAATATAATAGCAGCAGTTAGGGTGTTTTTCATGCAGCCACACTTTTTTGTAAAATCCATTTTCTACAAAACCATACTTGAAGAAAAAAAGTTTAAAATGATTTCATACAATTTTGTTACAGAAATACCTGTTTCCAGACCCTGCTTTCATTTCCTGATCAAAGCACATTGTAAAATTAGGGTGGTTTGCTGAATCCACTAGCAAAAGAAAACAGCTGAGCAGACAGCAGTGCCGTGTCACAGAAATACTTGGCACACTTCATCAAATAAGTCCATTTCTTAGATTGTAAATTCCTTGGTGCAAGAAAAAACGGTTACTCACTTCTCGTAACTGTTGTTCAAGATGTCTTGTTCATGTCCATTCCAATCAGGTGTGTGCGTGCAACGATGGCCGGAAGATTTTTCTCCTAGCAGCAGCCGTCGGGTTGGCCTGGGTGCCCCCTGGAGTCGCGCCTTCATGGCGCTCAATACAAAGCCCTACTGACCCGGCACCCCTTCAGTTCCTGCTTGCCGGCTACTCTGACAGAGGGGTAAGAGGGTGGGTATTGGAATGGACATGAATAACATCTTGAAGAACAGTTATGAGACGTGAGAAACAGTTTTTTCTTCTTTCAGTGCTTGTTCACATCCATTCCAATCAGGTGACTCCCAAGCCAAGTTCGGGGGGGGCGGGGGGGGGGCTGGAGCTGTCCACTGATTGGAGTACTGCTCTTCCGAAGGCCGCATCATCTCTGGCCTGCTGGGTAATCGCATAATGCGTGGTGAAAGTGTGTATGGAGAACCACGTCACCGCTCTACAGATTTCCTGGGTGGGAACTTGAGCCAGGAATGCTGTAGATGAAGCCTGCGCCCTGGCAGAGTGTACAGTGATCGGAGGTACAGCAACACATGCGAGGTCGTAGCACTCATGGATACAGGACACAATCCATGAAGGGATGTGTTGGGATGAAACCAGCTGACTTTCATCCTGTCCGCCACTGCCAAGAACAACTGGACTGACTTTCTGAACGCTTTCGTCCTCTCGATGTAAAGGGTCAGCACCCTGCAGACATCCAGAGAGTGGAGTCTCTGCTCCCAGGCATTGGAATGAGGTTTACGGTAGAAAACCAGGAAGATGATGTCCTGGTTGATGTGAAACTGCGACACAACCTTCGGGAGGAAAGCAGGGTGAGACCTGAGCTGAACCTTGTCCTTAAAGAACATGGTGTAGAGAGGATCTGATGTCAAGGCTCTGAGCTCAGACACCTGAGGTTATTGCTACCAGGAACGCGACCTTGTAGGAGAGGTAGAGCAGGGAGCATGTTGCTAAAGGCTCAAAGGGGGACCCAATGAGCCTAGAAAGGAACAAGTTGAGGTCCCAGGCAGGGAGCGGTTGACAGACATGAGGGTATAAGCTGTCGAGCCCCTTTAGGAATTGGCTGACCATGGGGTTAGCAAACACCAAGCGGCCCTGCACACCCAGGAGGAAAGCCAAGATGGTGGCTAGGTGCACCTGTATAGAAGGCAATGAGAGACCCTCCTGCTTCAGATGAAGGAGATAGTCTAGAACGTGCGGCAATGAAGCCAGCATCGGGGGCGAACGGCACTGCGCCAACCAGACTGAAAATTTCTTCCACTTGGCAAGGTATATGGCTCTTGTAGAGGGTTTCCTACTACCAAGGAGGACCTGTCTAACCTGGTCTGAACAGGAAAGGCTCCAATGGATTTAACCATTGAGCTTCCACACCATAAGATGGAGCGACTGGAAGTTGGGGTGTTGGAGACGTCCGCGTTCTTGTGTGAGAAGGTCTGGGGAGAGCAGCAAAGTAATCAGGGCTCCCACGGACATGTCTAGGAGGGAACTGAACCAGTGCTGATGGGGCCAGGCCAGTGCTATCAGTATGACCAGAGCTTGATCTCTGCGGATCTTGAGCAGCACCTTGTGAATGAGCAGTATGGGTGGAAAGGCGTATAGGAGAGAACCTCCCCAGTGGAGGAAGAATACATCCGTTGCGGAGCCCAGGCTGTGAATTTGGAAGGAGCAGAACTGCTGGCTCTTCCTGTTGCGTCACATGGCAAAGAAGTCTACTAGGGAAAACCCCCACCACTAGGGGACTGAAATTGCGATGTCCGGGTGAAGGGACCACTCATGGCTGTGGAACGACCTGCTGAGGTGGTCTGCCAGCTCGTTCTGAATCCTGAGGAGGTACGAAGCCTGCAGGTGAATATTCTACACAAAAGTCCCATAGCATGAAGGCTTCTTGGCACAGGGGAGAGGAGCATGCACCCCCATTTGTTGATATAGAACATTGCTATTGTATTGTCCATCATGACTAATACACATTGTCCGATTAGTAAGGACAGAATGTTTGACATGCTAGGCACACCGCTCTCAGCTCTGACACTGATGTGGAGACACAGATCTGCTTGAGACCAGAGGCCTTGAGTTATGCAGTCTCCCAGATGAGCTCCCCAGCCCAAGTCTGACGCATCCATCACCAACAACGGACATGGCTGTGGGGCAACAAAGGGGACCCCTGAGCACACCTGCTGAGCATCGGTCCACCACCGAAGCGAGTCGAGGACCAGGCGAGGCAGGATCATGATCCTGTCCAAGCCGTCCCGGGCTGGACAACAGACTGACGCTAGCCACGACTGGAGCAGTCGAAGCAGAGTCTGCTGTGCCACACCACATAGGTACAGGCCGCCATGTGCCTAAGAAGTTTCAGACAGTTTCATGCTGGAGTGGTGTGGAAATGCATGATGCCCCGGATTACGCTGCTGAAGGCCTGAAACCTCGCCTGTGGCATGTATGCCTTGGCTTGGGTCGAGTCCAGTACTGCCCCTATGAACTCTATCCTCTGGACAGGAGACAGTCTATTTTGCTTAGTTTAGGAGTAGATCCAGGCTCTCGAAGGTGGCTCTGATAAATGTGACCTGAATTTTCACTTGGGTCCTGGAGCAGACTGATCAGCCAGTTGTTGCGGTATGCAAACACCTGTACCTGGTGCCTCCACAAGAACGCGGTGATGACTGCCATGCACTTGGTGAATACTCGACGTGCCTCTGACAGGCTGAACGTGCCGACAGTAAATTGTTTGTGGGTACCATTGACCACAAACCTGAGGTACTTCCTCTGGGTCTGAGTGATTGCAATGTGAAAGTACGCGTCCTTCAAGTTGAGCGTGGCATACCAATCTGCTGGATCTAGTGAGGGGATGATGGAGGCCAAGGAGACCATGCAGAACCAGAGTTTCTTCACGAACTTGTTGAGCTCTCGCAGGTCAAAGATATGCCTGAGGCCACTTTTGGCTTTCGGTATTAGGAAATACCGGAAATAGAAGCCCTTGCCCCTGTGCTCCAGAGGAACCTCCTCCACTGCCCCTAGTGATAGGAGTAACTGCACCTCCTGGATGAGTAGATGCTCATCAGAAGGGTCCCTGAAGAGGGACAGGGAAGGGGGGTGGAAAGGCACAGAATTGGATGGAGTATCCCCTCTCTACCGGGCAGAGCACCCAGCAGTCTGAGGTGATACGGGACCATGCACGGTAGAAAGGGGATAGTCCGGAGGAAAAAGTAAGGCGGAGTAGATGCAGTCTCTGATCTGGTGCGCTGTCCTTGACTGCACCTTCAAAAGGCTGGTTTAGGGCCAGAGGGCATCTTGGGCTGGCCAGAGCCCTAACCTAAGGTTGGGTGTTGCCTCCTCCTCCAAGAACCGTCCTGTCGGTTCTGCTGATGGAATCTCGGAGGAGGTTGCAGTCGGAAGTGTCTCCGCCATGTGGCTGGAGTGTGCAGACCCAAAGACTTGAGGGTGGCTCGTGAGTCTTTCAGGCTGCGCAGCCTCTTTTGAAAGACGGACAAGAGAAGAGTCTCACCCTTGAATGGGAGGTCCTGAATGGTCTATTGGTCTACTCCTAAGGGAGCCCAGAGACTTGTAGCCAGGCGCCATGAGCCTAGTGGCAGCATCTGCAGCATCCAATGCAACCTGGAGGCAAGCACGGGAGACTCGATTCCCATCCTCCTCCAAAGCCGAGAACTTGGTTCGGTAGTCCGAAGGGAGGAGCTCAGTAAATTTAGCCATCACTGCACAGGTGTTGTTCATGTACCTGCACCTGCTGACAATGGCCTGTTGGTTCGAGATATGGAGCTGCAGACCCCCTGTAGAATAGAATTTCTCCCAACAAGGTCTAGACGCTTAGCCTCCCTGTTTTTTGGGGAGGGCCCTTGAAAGCCCTGTCTCACACTGGTTAGCAGCATCCACAACAAGAAAGTCAGGGGGTGGGTGGAAGTAGAAATGTCCGAGCCCTTGTGGAGGGAATGAAATAATGCCTCTCATTGTGCTTGGGTCTGCCACAGGGTCTTGGTGGTGTCCACAATCAATACGGGAAGGCCCTGAGGGTGCAAGGATGTCCACCACAGGATCAGCCTCCTTGACTACCTCCTCGGCCTTAATGCCCAGACCCTGAGTGGCCCTGCACAGCAACAGCTGCAGCACCCTGTTGTCCTCAAGCGCAGGAGTTATGACTGTACCCACCAATGCTTCATCCAGTAATGAAGAGGAAGAAGCGTTCATAATGAGCGGATGCTCCCTGCCATCTGCCCCAGGGATCCCCCGAGACTCTAGGGGCAGCATTGGTGCTAAGGGTGCAGCCGACGGTGCCAGAGCTGCAGCCGACAGACCAAGAGTTGGCACAGCCATCAGTATGATAGGAGGAACCGAAGGAGCCAGCGCCAATCCGCTCACAGGCGCTGAGGAAGGCGGAGGGCCCAACGTCGACGCTGCTGGTGCCTGCGTCGTAGTTGACAATGGTGCCGGCGTGGGAGACAGTGCGAGGACGCTGGCAGAACCAAGTGAGAACCAAGCACAGTACTGGAGTCAATGATGGTGCCGCTGTCAGAGGCGTTGGTGTGTGGGCAGGTGCCGAGGGCAGACGTGTAGCTGATGGCGTGACAAAGGTGGCTGAAGCCACAGAAGACATCATGGAGCTGTGACCTTGGATTCCTCCCTGTGCTTGGTGAAAAGCCCAGGGTGTCCAGAAGGGCCACTGAGGCGGGTTCTGCCATCGCAGAGGCCACACCTGGGGCTCGTTCCTGTCTCTCCCAGACCTCGATCTGCAGTTCCTGCTTCTCCTGGAGTGATAGGAGTCAGACTCTGACTCCAAGGTCTCTGAGACTGAAGACCACGGAGGAGCCAAGCCTCGGTGCCTTGAGCGTCAAGAGCTCGGTTGAGTGGGTAGGCTCTCTGTCCAAGTGAGCCGGCGCTGAGGGACATAGCAAGGGGGAGCACCTCGACATCATAGCCGGCTTCCCTCCTGATTGCACCAGGGGGTTGGGGCAGGTCCACCAGCACTGAAGGTTCTTCCCTCCTGGGGGGCGAGAACAGCACCGTAAGGTGCAGGAGGTCCTGAGCGGCTTGGTAAGCCTCCGGCATTGAAGGGAGCTGTAGCTGCTGTGTAGGGAGCGGCGACTGGTGGGGGGCAGGAGTCGACACGGCCCCAGCAGGGGATCCAGAACTGTGGCCCACCTGGGGTCTCACATCTCTGGGTTTGGCCATAGGAGAGCGGCTGTCCAGTTTCTTTTTCTTCTGAGGCACCAGCGAATGGGATCGGTACTTGCTGTCAGCTGGGCCTCGCGAGGTGCCATGGCGGTGCCAAGCATCTCGAGAGGAGTCCTTTCTCGGCACTGAGCCTGACAACGGTGTGGGGGAGCTCCACGTCAAAGACTAAGCGTTAGAGGCCAGGTCCCCTGAGCCCAGGTCGGAGTGAGGGCATAGGCTGCCTCCACTAGGATCACCTTCAGCTGCTGTTTCCTTTCTTTAAGAGTTCTAGGGTGATCTTACATGGCAGATCTTACAGCTATCCTTTTGGTGTCCCTCCCCTAGGCACTGTAAACATGAGGAGTGTGGATTGCTCTTTGGCATGTGCTTTGCGCACGCCACACAGTTTTTAAACCCCAGGGATCGCAGCATGCCACTGCTCTGGGGAGGCAGGATGGGGGGGAACCCCCAACAACTCTATGCTAAGAACTCTAAGACTAAGGTAACTATATACAATGAGTAGAGAACGTGCTTGCTAAGCAAGAGTTAAGTTCCAGCCAACTGTCACTGGCGGTAAGAAGGAACTGAAGGGGTGACAGGGCTCTATATTAAGCGCCATGAAGGCGTGACTCCAGGGTGCACTCCGGCCGACCCAGTGGATGCTGCTAGGGGAAAAATCTTCTGGCCATCATGCATGTGCACACACACACCTGACTGGAGTGGAGTGGACATGAACAAGCACTCAAAGAGAAACTGAATCTATCTTTGTCTCTGTACAGCACAAAGTACAAGGGGGTCCAAACACTTTGACGGCCCTATGGGCATTATGATAACATTAAATAGTTTCTTCCTACTACTTCCTTTCCCTGAAGCCTTAGATCCAAGTAGGGGGCTCTTAGTGGATATGATGCAGAGGTGTAGCGTTCCTCGCATCCGACATGGAAAAAGGGTGACAAAAAGGGTAACACTGGAACTGATAAGCAGGCTAAATGGAGAGTATGCCCTGCAAGACTGGATTATGCATTGGGAAACTGATGGCTCAGATGAGGGGAAGAGAAGGTGCCCTGTGATGTAACTGACACTAGCAGGATGCACAGCACATTTCTAGCTGTGGGAAGAGAAGCGGGTACCAGAAAGTGTGTGTAGCAAGGGTGGGGGGAGAGTGAGAGGGGATCTTGGCAGTGTCAAAGGATGAGCCATCTACTGTGAGGACCCCCAGTAGCAGAAGCTAGCAAATCAAAGGTGTTTTCCCTTCTCCTGTTACATCACACCCAATATTCAAGATCTCTCTCCAACAAGCTACCAGAAAGCCAGTTAAAACAAAACACCATAAAAACCGCACAAAAAACGGGGGGAAAAAAAAGCAGCTTTAGAGAAATCTTAAATGTGACTAGAAGGATAGATCAACCTGGACAATCCAGACAGGGTCCTTTGCTTAAATATATGCACTGTTGCCTTGTAAATTTTAAGGGTGTGGTTTTTAAAACTGCTCAGCATCAGTTAACTCTGCTCCCATTTAAGACCACATGAATTTTACCATTGCCTTAAATGGAAGAAGCAGAGTTAGGCCAGCGTTTAGTGCTTTGAAAAGCCCACCCTTAATTCTTATTAGAAATATGACAACACTTTCCTATATAGTTAAAAAAAAATCAGCTTATCCAAATTGAAGGTATGTTAAAATATTCACAGGGAACAAAAGCACAGAGCTGAAACTAAAGTGAACACTGCACTCTAGAGAAACGTAGACCATCCTTCAAATTATAGCTGTATCAGATTTTCTTAGCTGAGCACTCCATATGAGTGCAACAGTAGGTATTTAATGCCAAAACATTTAAAGGACATATTTACATTTTGAGTCTTGCAACATACCTATCACCGCTGTTCGAAAACTGAAGGCTGTCCACTTTGTCCTGCAAAAGAAAAGTTTTTAAGAGAGGTTAGAAGTTAATTTTTAATCAGGAACTTAATTTCTTTTAGAAAAATGTACATAGCCTTCTTTACAAAAGACGTTAACATACAGGATCAGAAAAAAGTATTAGCCAAGTCCCAGAGAATGTGATCTCTTTTGCAACACTGCAGAAAACTCTCCCATTTCAGAACAATTTTGATTAAAGTTTCACAGTACAGAATATTTTTGATACTAACTGGTACATATAATTGAAAGGTCAGCAGATCCCTATACAATGATCTTAGTAGAATTTGCTAAGATTCTGACCCTAAATTTAAATTGCAACTTTTAAAAGAATGGTCCACTTTTTAAACTCATCTTGCTAACATACTTGGAATGAATTTGTGAAACTTTGCAGACCCATCAATAAGTAGCTTTCCATTAGTAACTAGGCACTTAAATTTGAATTTGGACTTTCACTGTCCTAAGCAAGTTAGAATCTAGAGGAACTGGTTTCTACAGCAAAATTGTATTTGCGCAGAGTAAGCAAGTTTCCCCCCACTCCAAACACACAAAATAGTTAGCTATTCATATTCATCAAGATAAAATGAATGGGCAAGGAGATGATGTACCCACACCAGAAAATTTGCAAGTTTTGGAAGTCTTCTCTAAAGGTAATGATCAACACTCCAACTCTTATCACCTCCCAAAACATATAATTAAAATGAGGAAGTTAAAGTATTATTTGGAAAGAAAGCAACTGAAACAGGGATATAAGAAAGACAGTAAGTATTTAAAAAGCCATCAATAACGCTTGGGAAAAAAATTTAATCACCACATTTAGACCACATAGTTACAGATAAAATGTAATTCTCATACATCTTTGACAGCCTTTCTTACACTCTGACCACTAGTGCATCACAACTGACACCCATTCTAACATTTAAAACTTCTAAACAACTTCAGTCATTTAAAAAAAAATAACCTGCCAGAAGAGTGTTCTTTTCTCCTTGGCCTAAATATAGAATCCTCTCCACAAACCACACCCGCCCATGGCCCACGACATGCACTACCCCATCCTGCACAACTGATAAGTTTCTTTTTAGCATATTTAAACTTATGAGCTCTGGAAATATGATTTTTACACTTTAAGTGAATACACCACTTCCTAACAAGACAATTCTTGTTTCTGACCCTGAAAATTACCAAGGTAACTGCCTCTAAAACTGACATGTAGGAGGTGTTTTAAACATATTTAAGAGATACAAAACTATCAGAGTCCTGTACAGCTGGACTCATGGTGCTAAAGGTGCCTTACTTCACAGGCAAATGATACATAAAAAATTTAAAAACTCAAACGCTATTTTATTAAGCATGTGGTACACATTATATACCACACCTTCATGTATTAAGGTTTATTGGCACACAAGTAATGTAACCATCCCCAATTCATACTGATAAAACTGTGGTCCTATGGAATTAGGAGTTACCTGCCCCTCCACCCCCACTCATTCTCTCTACGGATTTTTTTTTAAGTCAGCATGCTTGCTGGTCTACATTCCTCTAATGCTTCTGCACCCATAATAGAAGGTAGATATCTGGTTCCTACAGGAGATGAGCAATAAACAGGGGAGGAACACTAAATCAAGTTACCAAATAAGGTAGTAATAACAGTTACAAGAACCAAAGGAGAGAAGCTAAGTTTTTATGGTATTGGAGAGGACCCAAGATCACAATGTCTATAAACACAAAGGGTCAAATTCTCTCACACTAAGGCCTCCTTTTACAGTTCTGCAAGTGTGAAGTAAGGGTAAATGTAATTTATTCTTGCTTTAAGGCTCCTTTACACTTCCAGAGCAGTATAAATGTGAATCAGGCCCCAGAGAACATCTATAAAGGAAGGATTTTTTTTTTTTTTTTTTTTTAAGCATGGAACATGTTAGAAAATACTTAGGCTAGCCATTAAGTTATTAACAGTAAGAGCAATTGAAGAGAAAATTGGGCACCATCACTGAAGATACTCAGTCGGTTACATAAGCCATTAGGGAAAGCAATGTTGGGAGCAGTCCTGTCAAATACAAAGAGTCAAACTAATGCAACTCAAGTGGCCTTTAGTGATCCTAGAACTTATGTTGTAAGAAGAAATATTTATTGAAAATAGCCATAAACTGTATTTCTGATCTAAAATAGTCACTGAATTTCAAATTATAGCATACAGTATTGCAAGATTAAATCCATAGGTGATAAATATAATCATTTTAACATGTATAACCTATATTTATTAACGCATCACAAATGAAAGTACACACTTCTGTCTTGCATGTTTAAAAAGGGTTCTACTGTTAAACATGCAAGACAGAAGTGCGTACTTTCATTTGTGGTGCAGTAATAAATTGCATTTATACTGCTGTAGAAGTGTAAAAGAGCCTTAAAACAAGAACAAACATTTACCTTACTTCACACCTGCAGAACTGTATAAGGAGGCCTTAGCGTATGAAACATACCTAAAATAAAACATACTTAAAAGAACATCATTGTGATATGTTCCCTCAATTCATTTAACCCATATAAAGTGTTTCAAGTTACCGTCACTTAAAATTTTGCATACTGGAAAATCTAATCCAGAAAACTTTTAAAGCCATATCTAGAATGCTGCTAGAAGCCCCAACACAGTTCTTTAAGTATTTTAAATAGGTGACTTGTAGATTTAACAATCTTACTTACAGCATGGCTTTCCAGTTCAGCTATTTTTTCAGGTGTTTCAGAGCCAAAAAAATACATCCTGATAACATGATCTGTACTGCCTGTTGCTAGAAATGTACCACCTGAAAATTCAAACAGTAATTAAAAAGCTGACACAGATAAGAATTTTAATTTGTTACAATATCAGGTAGAACATGATAGATTAAAATTCTGACAAATGTCAAATTTCTTGCTGTTTTCCCACCACTATACAAAGGTGGAGTGAAAATTCATTTTTTTAAAAAATCCTTTTTAGCCATAAATAATAAAAAAGTAAAATCACTACATTTTAGTATGAAAGATTAAAGGAAACAATAATAATGAGAACTTTCTAAAACAAGGTTGCAGTTAAAATTATATACTGTTTTTAGAGTAGAAAGACTTCTCCATACTTCAAAAGAGTGTGTTACACTGGCAATTTTTCACTGGAAATATCCACATATTGTAAACGAAATTAAGGGTCAAGCGGAGAGATTTTATAGCAGGGAAACAGTAAAAGAGTGAAAAAAATCCAGACACATTTTTCATTCTCCTGCTTTTATTTATAAAGAATTCATCCAATCACTGGGAACTGAAGGAAGCATAGTCAAAACATACAAGACATTAAGCCATGTGCAAAGTGCATGCAAAGCCAATAAATTCACATTACACATTTTAAATATACTGTTGCCCCTTATAAGTATGCTGGTCAATTTCAGGGCCTTATAGCTGGTCAGTTTTGGTTACTGGAGAAAAACTGATAGGACCTCACACTGTGTATTTTATTTACATTATGTACATGTATCTTGTTTCTCTTAACACAGATGAATCCAACTCCAGAAACCCCAGCTCAGTCACCATCTGGAACAGCTACCTTCAGCGCTGTCCCCCCAGGTCTCCAACGGTCCTCTTAAGGGCTACAGAGCCTTCCCCAGCCCCGATGAGCTATCACCCTCCAATCACAAGCCAGAAAGGCAGCAGCAGATCTGTCACAATACCTTCAGCCAACCTACTGTTTTTGTGATAGATCTTCAGAGCATTACTGAACGCACAGAGCACACACACACACACACATATATATATATACACACACACACACACACCCCCACTGAAAATGCAAGAGATCATGTAGTTCTCTAGATTGGAGGTATCGACAGGGCGTATCAGACATCTTCTATAATGTTATGTAAGAGCCCAACATTGTATTTACACTACACTCTTGTTGCTCAACTAGGAAGAGTGCTCCAGAAGTAGCTGATGTGCTCAGCACAGGAGATGGCAAAGTAGCTTACAACTGGACCTTGCAACAAGTTCTTTGTTAAGAAAATCTTTGTCCATTCTTTCCCAGATGCTGAACGTTACCCATCTGCTGGCCTGATCGGCTGTCCCGGAAGATGCCCTACCTGCCCGGAGCCTGCATCCTAGGTGTTATGGAAAGTTTGCGAGGTTCATCTGTCTCTGACGACTACCCCATGCTGCTCATCCACATAGACACTTATGATACTGCCAGGTATGACCCCAATCAGATCAGCAATGACTGCAGGGATCTGGGAGCAAGTCTGAAGGAGTCAGGGGTGTAGATTCAGATATTATGGAAAACCTAACTATAAGATTTGTTAAGCATTGGAAGAGGCTTCTGCAGGAGGTTGACAGGGATTGCACACTGGAGGTTTTTAAAAACAAGTTGGACAAACACCTGTCAGGGATGGTCTAGGCATGCCTCGGGGCAGGGGGCTGGACTAGATAACCTCTAGGTCCATTCTAGCCCCTACATTTCTATGATTCTATAGAACAAGGCTTTGTAGGAAGAACAGGATAAAGTTATATGGATCCTTACATCCAATTCTGGAGTGTAAGGAGAGGAATTATAAGACTTATTACAAATGTAGGACAGTTGAAATTGACAGAATGTGTCTGTACATTAGTGGAAAAACCAATATCAACATGCATACAACTTACCAATGCTAAAAGAAGAACAAAGCATCTGAACTCCAGGCCTGGATTTCTCTGTAAACTTCACTGGCCGATTACTTTAAAAGAAAAAAGTTGCTGAAAAATCAGGACATGCAACGTAAAGATTAAAGGTTAACACAATCTTTCAAAATCTGAGTTCACATTGCCACAAACACATGCACAATCACCAATGTTGAGGAGCTAAAGTGTGTATGTTTTCTTTGTGAGAAGTTGGAATTACAGTAAACGTTTTGATTTTTTTTTTTTTTTTTTTTAGGGCTGTTGATCTCATGCGATTAACAAAAAAATTAATCACAATTAATCCGTTAATCGCACTATTAAACAATAGCACACCAACTGAAATTTATGAAGTATTTTGGATGTTTTTCTACATTTTCATATAGTATTCTGTGTTGAAACTGAAATCAAAGTGTATACTGTTTATTACAAATATTTGCACTGTAAAAATAACAGTATTTTTCAATTAATCTCATACTAGTACTGTAGTGCAATCTCTTTGATGTGAAAGTGCAACTTACAAATGTAGATTTTTTTTTGTTACATAACTGCACTCAAACAAAATGTAAAACTTCAGAGCCTACAAGTCCACTCAGTCCTACTACTCATTCAGCCAATCGCCAAGAGAAACAAGTTTGTTTACATTTATGGGAAGATAATGCTGCCCACTTCTTATTTATGTCACCAGAAAGTGAGAACAGGCATTTGCATAGCACTTTTGTACCCGGCATTGCAAGGTATTTACGTGTCAGATATGCTAAAAATTTGTAGGCCCCTTCATGCTTCAGCCACCATTCCAAAGGACATGCTTCCATGCTGATTACGCTCGGTAAAAAAATAATGCGCTAATTAAATTTGTGACTGAATTCCTTGCAGGAGAATTGTACATCCCCTGTTCTATTTTACCTGCATTCTGCCATATATTTCATGTTATAGCAGTCTCGGATGATGACCCAGCACATGTTGTTCATTTTAAGAACATTTTCATGGCACATCTGAGAAAACGCAAAGAAGGTACCAATGTAAGATTTTTAAGGACAGCTACAGCACTTGACCCAAGATTTAAGAATCTGAAGTGCCATCCAAAATCCGAGAAGGACGACGTGTGGAGCACGCTTTCAGAAGTCTCTGAAGAGCAACACTCCACTGCAGAAACTACAGAATCCGAACTACCAAAAAAGTAAATCAACCTTCTGCTAGAGGCATCTGACTCAGATAATGAAAATGAACATGCGTCAGTCTGCACTGCTTTGGATTTTTAATCGAGCAGAACCCGTCATCAGCATGGACACATGTCCCCATGAATGGTGGTTGAAGCATGAAGGAACGTATGAATCTTTAGTGCATCTGGCACATAAATATCTTGCGACGCCTGCTATAACAGTGCCATGAGAACGCCTGTTCTCACTTTCAGGTGACATTGTAAACAAGAAGCGGGCAGCATTATTTTCTGCCAATGTAAACAAACTTGTTTGTCTGAGCGATTGGCTGAACGAGAAATAGGACTGAGGACTTGCAGGCTCTAAAGTTTTACATTGTTTTATTTTTGAATGCAGGTTTTTTTGTACATAATTCTACATTTGTAGTTCAACTTTCATGATAAAGAGATTGCTCTACAGTACTTGTACTAGGTGAATTGAAAACTACTATTTCTCTTGTTTTTATATAATGCAAATACTTGTAATAAAAAATATAGTGAGCACTGTACTCTTTGTATTCTGTATTGTAATTTAAATCAATATATTTGAAAATGCAGAATATCCAAAAATACTTAAATAAATGGTATTCTATTGTTGTTTAATTGCACGATTAATCAGATTAATCGCTTGACAGTCCTATTTTTTTTAAATATATTCATAAATTTATGAATACACAGCCTAAAATAGCAGAGGTAATATGGAAACCCCACAGTTTGGGTTCTCTCTCCTTTGCAAATCTGATTTACACACTCCATGACATATCCAGTAAGTGCTATGCTGGTGACATTGTACCAAGTGTGGAGCTTGGCCTACAAGGGTAAGGTATGTCTCAGGATTCTGCAGCTTCATGTAATTTTATGAGGTATAAAACAGATTTAAAAATCAAAGTTTTGTAAAGATATGCAACTGTTGAGTAAAAAGCTTGGTTTCATGCTCTGTGATGATGCAATGTCACCAGCTAAGCATGTGTTGCAATCACTCATGGAACAGATACTGATAAACATGGATCTGGGAGAGATGAAAAGGTAAGATTTTAAAAAGTCCATTATATACCCAACTTTGTCAACTAAGAAAAAATCCTACAACTGAAAGGCTGTTCTACTCCAAAAATTAACTGTAAAAATGGCATTATAGGTTTCCATGCTAAATACCTTAATGACTTCCAGAACACATGTATTTTGTTTACAAAACCCCCTCATAAGGCAAGAATTGTGTCTTATGTTTGTACATCACCCAGCACAATGGGGGCCAAATCCTCATTGGGGATTTTGGACACAATAATATTAAATGTAAAGTGCTTTGAGATCTACAGTTGAAATGCACTATAGAAGTAAATATTACTTGTATATATTTTTTAAACTTATTTTTTAACTACTAGCCCTATAAACAAACTGGGAACAGAGAGTGAACCTGGGACTTTTCTGTGTCATGTATCATTAAAAAGCTCTTTGGGCCAAATTATGCCTTAGTAACACCTTTGCAACTACACTGCTTTCACTGGCACAGGCATAAGTGATTTCTTTTCACAATCTGAATTAGACTTTTTTGCTCAAGTATTGGAAGTTTCCACATTAGACATACTGGAACAGTTCAACAAATTTGAGTATTCTGTATTAGATATTATGAACACTTCCATGGAAAAATATTAAATATATTCTGATCATGGATTCCTGCTTAGTACTAGGAATAGCCTAATTACTAATTTAGTAAAAAAATTGCATATCAAAACAGTAAATTGTGGCAGTTATGAATTGAATGACAGCAGCATCTTTTAAATACATTTTTACACACAAGTTTCATGAAATGAACAAAAGTAATGGGTCCCAGAACAACAGGACTGTCAAACTCAAAGACAGCAAAAATACCTTTACGATATGGGTCTAATATACTAAGATTCTCAATTTTACTTTTCCCACAGCATTTCTGATGTCGTAAGAAGCTAGTGAATTGGTTTGTTTGTTCCTCCAGACAATGAATCAATCACAATTTTGTAATGAATGCAGTGTGTAATGGCACTTAAAATATTCTGTAGGCTGTTGTGTGGGATATTAAGCTTTCTGTGTATAAACATCAAAAGATTATTTATACGTAACAAGTCAATTTACACCCCCCAAAATAACTGCCATCTTGTAATCAAGAAAGGAGAGACGACATTTGAAGAGCTCAACAGCAACCCACTTACATACCTGAATTTCATGGAATCTGCATCCCATTGCCAAAAGCAAACTGTTCCATCTGCACCAGTAGATACCATGTAGCGCATGGAGCCTTTGACCATTGGACTAAACTAAAATTAAAGCCATACACAGGAAATGTTAAAATAAAAACTTGCCAACTTTTTCTTTTTAATGACAATGTTACCTGTTTGAAATTATTTTATAAGTAAGGAAATAAGTTAACTTTTTACAAATTCATATAATTTTTTAAAATTATTCTAGATTCTAATGAATTATGGGAACAGTTGAAATTCAACTGTTGACACAAACAAAGTTATAGGTCCTGAAATCAAAGGTTTGCGTCTTAAATTCCCTTTTTAAGTTGGGTTTATCTTGTGTATTCCAGCCATGACTATATTTAAAAAGAAAAAAAGAGGCAAGTGCAGGAGATGTTTTACTCCTTTTAAAAAAAACTCAATTGACTGTCGCAGTTCACTGAAAATTTGTCAGTGAATCATTCTAGGTAGCAAACACAGAATTCTAAAGACAGTGGAGGAAATCTGCACTCAGCAGGTACTTGTTATAAATTCTGTTTTAACCAGGTCACACAAACTAGCATTGTTTAACCATTTACAGGTACTTGCTCTGTACATGTAAGTTCACATACTGATGTTTTTCTTTAAGGATTCTGATTCAAAGCTACACAGGTGGCTACCTATTTAAAAATAGCTACACAGGAGATGTGAAAAGCAACATACATAGTGGTTAACTTTTTTTTAACTCTTCCCAACACCAAAAACCTTTTGTAATTTTGTAAAAGTAGCATTAAAATTACAAAGCTTAGCTACAGCCAACAAGAAAATTCAACACAACTGTCTCAGGTACAAATACTCAACAAGTCCACCAGCCTACTCGCATTCTGCATTTTAAAAGTCAGGGATAATGGGTGCTGAGACAAAGCCATGCTTACAAGCACCACAAACTGTGCAGGAATGAAAAGGAACCTCAACTCCAGAGTGCTGTAGGGAAACAGAATTGGGTGAAAGAGAGCTCATCTTCTACTGATTTCTGTAAGACAAGGGGGTGGTAAAGATGCCAGCCTTCCACTTCTCTCTCCCAAACCAGCTTGCACTGGTGGCAAATTGTATACAGTTTCTAATAAATAACCTGCTGTATGATTTGTTAAAAGTGGAATTACAAGGTCCTAAAATATGCAAAGTTTGGAAGACAATGATTAACACACAGCACTCACATTAAAGTACATTATATATTGAAACTAGACAGTGGATTACCTACTACGCACAACAGAACATACAGAACACACTTGTGCATGGTTTGTTCCCAAAATAAGAGTCCTATGGTTGCATGTTTTAAGGTAAAGTCAGAAACTGTGGATTGCTGTTTCTCAAGCTTAGGGTGTTTTTCTTAACACATTATCAAATCAATTTAATTCTGAAATATAAAGTAAGTTTAAAATAAATTAATATTAAACCTGAGAAATAGTTCTTTGAAAGGAATATTCCGAACATCCTAACATACAAGTGGGATGTGAAACTGATTAGTCTATTTTTACTCTAAACTGAGAGAAATGGAAACAATGTAAGTGACAAGAGTAGATTAGATATTTTAAAGTATTGATTTTAATAATTTATGTTGACATAGAACAGTTAAGGTAGCATGTTTTCGTGCGTATAGGAGTTTTATTTTTGTTTTGTATCCTTCAGTATTAATATATTTTCTTTTAAATGAAATATGTAAATTTTATCCTAATATTGTCCTTTTATTAAAAAAGAATCAAAACTATTCTTAACTTTAGGCACCTATAATTTTGAAAATTCTGACCTTAGTAAATGTCAATACCAAACATACAGTTTGAAAGAAAATTCAGTCATGTCAAAGCCACAAAGTTTAAAATAACTTGCCACATTTACCTACCACTCTACTGCCGCTCCCCCTCCAACCTATCAGAACTTCAATTTGCTGTAAAATTTTTACTGGTTAGGAGTTATTTGTCTCAAAATACAAAAGTAGTAACTAATTTTCACTGTCAGAGGGTATTAACATAACAGAGCCATTAAATCCAGGCTCTTATCACATGGGCAGCAGAATTTCCCTAGACTTTGGCCACCAATTGAGAGAGTCAGGTACTTGTCCTCCTATAGGTTAGATAATCTTAGTGCATCCTATGACTAGTATAACTGCTATTACTGAATTAATTTCTCTTTAGCTTTCTTGACTCATGACACAAACACATCCCTGGTCATGTCTACATTAGAGGCATTACAGCAGCACAGCCATAAAACTGAAGCTATTGTTATCTATCAGCTCTGTATTCTTGGGGAACCAGAGTGCAGTACCCAGCCTGTCTGACTCACAGAAGACCTTCCCCCTCCACCCAGCCTTTGCTTGAACCAAAGCAGATCAGAAGAAAGACTTACAAAAAGCAATGAAAAGGCAGTGGGGGAAGACAACTAAACTCCTCTGGACAAGGGTGACAGGATTAAGGAAACTCCCCTAGCCTCATTTGCATCAAAGATGGGACAGGGATGCATCTCCATTAGCATACAGAATGGAGAACCAAGATTTCCAGGCAAGAACCACACTGAACTATGGGACCAGAAAAGCAGGAAAGCACTGCATGATTGGGATCTCTGCTCCAGATGTTAATGAACCCACACCAGCACACACCCAGCTCAGTAGTTATCAGACCAATTGTACTAATAAATCCTTTAATGGTATCCAAAACATTGAAGCTGCCTAATTGCACTGTGGGCTCCCTGGAAGGAACATCGCCCATTGCCAGGAATGATCAGCTCCTATTGTCTAGCCTGAACAAAACAACTTTGGTATACTTCCTTGAGCCATCAGTTTACCCACAAACAAATCTAGTGTTCTCCCCTGAACCACTGTTCTTTCCCTACAAAAACCCCTACACATGCTCATGTGTTCTGATGCCTGGATCCAAAATCTGCATTAGATCCATGGGGACTGAATCTTCTCCTAACTGATCATGCTGTGGGCTCTGCAGGTCTCCAGCATTCCAGACCCTCTGCTACCACCACCACCTAGAAATCCTGATCGATTCAAGCTTCATGGAGTGATGAGAACCCAACTCTCTCTCTCTAGGTATAGCCTTCTGACCTTCACTTGTGTGATCAGTTATAGTTTTCTAAACCTGACTTATAATATTAAATCTAACTTAAATTTGATTATAAAACTGTTTTGTTTTTTTGGCTCCCCTATAGTTACCTGGCAATAAATAACTTTCATGGTTAAGCTGGCTGCTTCTCTCTCTCTCTTTCCCCCGCCCCGTGGGTGTTTTTTTGGCTTCCTGATTTGCTCTGCAGCAACCCTCCTCATACCTAAGATAAAGATCCCTGCAGTGCCCAAAAATCCTGTGTGGTCTGCTCATCAAGTAATGTGAAAGTGGGAATAGGGACGTGCTGAACCTTGGACATATGAGGGTGGTAACTTGCAAGTGCTGCTCGACCCAGTCTGCTAAGTCCAGGGGCATATAAGGGTGGCAGACTGAAAGTGCTGCTCAGCCCAGGCTGCTCAGGCGTACTCTATTCCGGTGCAGTGCCCAGGGCATATGAGGGTGACACCTTGGAGGTGCTGTTGGACCCAGCCCGCTGAATCCAAGGGCCTATGAGGGTGACAGCTTGGAAATGCTACTTGACTCAGCCTACTGAGTCCAGGGACATGTAAGGAGTTAGCTTGGGAGTGCTGATTAACCTGGTCCTCTCAGATGCGCTGTGTTAATGTGTGCGTGTGTGTTCTCGTTCATCTGATTCTACGGCTGGAAGAACCCCACCCTGGGGAACCTAGGTCCTGCAGGATAGCTCCATTGGGAGGAAACTTTCAGAAGAGAGAAGTAGAGCTCTGTATGAGAACACAAGTGACACAAGCAGTACATTGATAGAATTACAGAACCCCCCCACCCCCCCCGAAGAGAAACTCTAATAAATGAGCATACCCCAAAGTAACAGGTAAATCTGGTAACACTGTGCCACTCTAACGCTGCAGCATAGACACAGACTACAGTTACGGAATGGGTTTTTCCTGTCACTGAAAGAATTCCAACTTTCAAAGCAGCAGTAGCTGGGTCAGTGTAAAAGCTTTTTTTTGGTTGACCTAGCTATGTCTACCCCAGGGATTAGGTTGGCACAGCTACGGTACTCAGGTGTAGATTTTTCCACACCCCTGAATGCCGTAGCTTTGTTGACCTAAGTTTTGAGGATAGATTTTTTGTGCAATTTATCTCAGATTTTGTTTACAGGTTTAGCCAGCCTAGTGCCTTCAAGTTTGCTTTTTTTATAAATGGAATTCTGTGATTTGAGAGCCACATGGGGCTGACTGGCTTCTCTCTTCACAAGACTTGTCTCTAAGGTGCCACAAGTACTCCTGTTCTTTTTGCAGATACAGACTAACACGGCTGCTACTCTGTAACCTGTTTAATGTCTGAACTTCTTTGTTTGCTTTTTGAACATCTTGCATTTCAATTTATTGGAACACCTATAATATTTATATGTACTTTCCTCAAGTCAAGACCTTCACAGTATTTAAGCACTGCATGAATTTTTTTAAAAAAACACTATCAGCAGCCAAAATTCTAGTGAGTTAGAAGTGTAGGGTGTATCAATCAGGTCGAGGCAAGAGAACAGCATAATAAATCTGACTCCTGAATGTTGTCTTTTACAGTATTGCTGTTTGTTTCTATTTGGACAATACTTTTCGCTTACACACCTTTGTCAAAAGATGATACTGGATTTTTATTCAATACTACAATTCTTACTAACAGCAAAATAAAACCACAAGATCAAATAAAACACATTGCTTTCTGTTTTACACTAAAAAACAGTCAATGGTTTTTACAATGATTTTGAAGGTATAAAACTAAACATCATTACGTTATTAGTATGTTTTAATGCTTATGTGCTATTAGATGTTAACACAAAGCTACTACACAAAGGATAGATATGCCCATTAATTAGAAATATACCTGTAAAGATGTAATGGATCCCGTGTGTCCCTGGAGCACAGCAACTGGTGCGCAAGTTCTCAGGCACCATACCCTGATCATTTTATCACAGCTTCCAGCTGCAATCATAGTGTTTTCATAATTCACAGCCATATCTGAAATCTCGGCTGAATGACCTCGTAGTGTGGCGAGCAAGCGGCCATTGTGAGTAGACCAAATTTTCACCAAGCAATCATCTGAACCCTAAGAAAAAACGGTTACAGAACCTGGCATAAGTTCAAGTTTATAAAATACTCAAGATACGGTCTGCTTCAGTTTTGTTTTTAAAGATGATGAACTCCATTCTGAGTATGGAAAATTAAGATTTTCTATTAAACCCTGCTTATGCTATTGGTATTTATGGAACCTAAATTTAGTCATATCGCATAGTGGCTCGAGTCACAAAAAGACATAGGCACTTTGCCATCCCTTGGAATCCACAGCCCTGAGTTAGGCACCTAGGCTGCTAATATAAAACAAGGGGAGAATTATGCACCCAAGAATGGAATCCACAAAAACGAGCACACAGTGGAGAGCATCTTAAATTAGCCAATAGGAAATACTGAGAAGGATGTGAACTAAGCCCCACCCCTTTAATCGAATTAGGTATCTCTTTCTACTTGGGATTCTCACCCATGAACCTTCACCTGGAGTTAGGTGCCTAAACTGGTTTTTTCAAGAAACAGCCATGGAAAGAAGGAGGGAGGAGGAAGCAGCCTCCAACTTTTAGCCCAGTGGTTAGAGCACCCACCTGGGGTGTGTGGAAGACTCAGACTCAATTTCCCCCTCTGCCTAACACGGAGTAGGGACTTGAACTTGGATTTCCCACCTCTCAGGTGAGAGCCCTAGCCACTGGACTATAGAGTATTGTGGTGTGGGTCTCAATCTCTCCTGTTGAGACTATTCCATTGCGCATAAATAATTAAATATTCATTGAGCCAAAAAGAGAAGAAAAAAAAATAAGTATAATCCAAGAGCTACAGCACTCACCTGAGAGGTAGGAAATCCAAGTTCAAATTTCTTTGCCACATCAGGTATAGGAGAGAAATGAACTAGGAACTCCCACATGCAATTGAGTGCCCTAGGCACTGGAATAAGATTATAAGAGAGGCTGCCTCCTTCTCCTCCCCCCGCCCCACCACTCCCTTCCAGCACTGACAGAGTGTTCTGGCAAGCTCTGAGAATAACTGGATCAAGCCTCACAAGTGGGGCAACACCCAGTCTGAAGACCCTGCTGGGGTTTAGACAGGAGAGAGGCACAATGAGTGTGTGCATACTCATTAGCAGAAACCTAGGCATCTAAGGGACACTGCTGGTGGGAACTCAGAGACACTGAGGAATTTTAGACATCAGTTGAGCAGAGGTTTTGAGGATCTCAGTGGTGTCTAAATGTTGGATTTAGGTATCTAGCTTCCATTTTAGCTGCTTAAATTATTTTGTTACTCTAGCCCTAAGTGGAAAAAAGTTAGTTTCAGCCTGTTTGATGACACAAAAGCGATCCCTTGTTATTTTGGCTTACTCTGAAGTTCACAGTACCTAGTTTCATCCAAATAGATAACAGCAGTTTCTGATATCAAACACAAGCAGAAGACATTTGAAATGACATCAAAATAATTGGACTTTTTGTTAATTTTCCCTCCACTACCAAATCCCCAAAATAATGGCTATTAAATAAAAGCTCTGTCCCATAAAACCAGCCGCCTTCTCCACTATGCACAAACATGCAACACCCAAAACAGAAATGTATCAGAGAAAAAAGCATGTATGTAGATATCAGTACCTAATAAGGAATAACAGCTAACAGAGTTCAAAAATGCCTCCCTCCATACACATGCCAAACAGTTCACCCAAATGAAGTGCAGGAGATAATTATCTTTTATTTCTAAACTTTAAATTTTGAGGTCTGAATATTCCAGGTATAAATACTGAGCATTTAAAAGCTACTTTCCCGATATCCAATTAGAAATAGTTCTAGAAGACCCATCATTCACAACATAAACTCACAGTAAATATTCTGTGTCCAGTCCTATCAAATGCAACACAGTAGACTGCAGAGAGATGGCCAAGAATCCGCCTATGCATCCTTATGTGCTGATACATACTTCCTGGAAACGATGTTCTATATGTTGCATACCCAGTTAATTGTTTTGCACGATTTACTTCCACTAAAACAGAAATACAAATAGATTAAAGAATGCAAGCAAAAAAAAAAAAAAATCATGTGAAAAGCCATGTTTAAAAATTATTTCTAGGGGGCCTAGATAATAATAATTAAAAAAAAAAAAACAGGTCTCCTGTAGATAGCCACTCTGTCTTGCTTCCATAACCAACAGATTACTGGATTTAGTAAAGTGACTCTCTAGCTTGTGCACAGAACTCCAAAATTTATTCTGAGCTTGTGGGTTTATGTTACAAACAAGTGGGGCATTTTTTTAATTTAACCTCGCCCCAAATAAAGTAGTTTTTTTTTTTTTTTACAAAAACAGACAGCATCTTCTATCTTGTATTTTGCCATGTACTTTCATAAATTAGGTAAACAGAGTCCTTTTAACCAAACACCACTGACTTGCAGATCCCATAAGTATCTCTATTTGCTTATTAGTACACTAGGTTTTTTAAAGCAGAAAGACTTTCATTTAGAATTTAACATCTTACTCCTGCAATGAATTCTACATGGGTGGACCCATGTGATCATGCAAAGCCCCACTGAAGTAATATGAAAATTCTAAAGGTAAACTTCTAGAGCTGGTTCTTAAATGCAATTTCCATCACTATTTATATGAAGAGAAGCATCGGGAGTATAAGTGTGAAGAAATACATATCACACTAAAGTTCGAAGTGATTTTATCATCTACGTACCAAGGTTTGGTGGAGGGCCATAGTTCACAGGAATTTCAGGAGGTCTTCCTCTACGAAGAGCAGCTAAAGCAGAGCCCTTCCAAACAGTATTCCTGCAATCTTTAACATCAATATTAGTTGCATAGAAAGTTACCCATAAGAGCACATTTCAGAAAAGCAACACAAACGTTACTGTTCTAAAATCCATTATAAAGTTTAGCAAAAATAGTAATGAACAAGCCTGCCAAAGGGCCTCGTACCGCAATATTAAGTTTAATAAGAGCTGAAGAAGCTCAGAACCTCACAACCTAAAACTTTCCAACAACAGTTTGAAAGCCTAGTTTTAAGACAGGTTACGATACTGTCCTGGCAAGGGAGGTTTGATAATGACACACTTAGTCACTTGCTCCAAAGGCTCAGAGGACTTCAGTTATTTGTGAAGTACCAACCTACTCATTTCTGCACAAAATGCAGATGCTACATTCTCCAGTAAATGATTTACTAATTGAGTTATTATTTGCATTACTAATGTTGTGATAAATAAAGCAAGAAAACTCTGGCTATTTGAAGTCAATGTATAAAGTTTTCTTGCACAATATATTTTTAGCACCGTCTTCATGGCAGTTTACAGATAATAAAAATAAGATCACATATATCCAGGTTATTCTTGAAAAGTATTTTGGGTCTCTTTTTCCAAAACAATGGAAGCACTTAGATTTATTTAAAACTAGAAGTTCCCGCTCAAAAAGCTGCACTCTGTCCATCTAATATCACCATAAGAGATACTTTTTTACATATTATATGTAAGTAGCTAGTACTACAGATCGGGTTGCACAAGCATTTCCATTCTACCCGTTTTATATCCTTCCAACCTTACCACCTTTTAGACTGAAATTTTATAGGATTGTTTTCTGCCCAAAGGTGGATTTTATTTATTTATTTTTAAATTTGTGCCAACAGGTCAGCTGTTTGACTACAGGAAGAGAGGAGACTTTCCCCAATATTAAAAGTTTTTTTATTTTAACAGGTCGAGTGCTGAAATGGCAGCAAGTTTGATTCACAACAAACGCAAAGTCACTGCCTCATTCGCTGTGCAGCTTGTAAAGTGCAGAAGAGAGGTAACTGGGAAATGCACTGGCATCCACTAAAATAGTTCCACCTCATAAAATGTTTTTTTCAGTTAAAAAATACAGACCCCACAGAATTTCATATACACACACACAAATATTCTGGAAAAACCTGAAGGTCTTACTGATTACTTAATCACCAGCCTAGCATTACTGTCAAACTGCCGTGATCAGGAATGAGACCCCTGACTTCACACGTATTACTAAAATGTGAATGGGAAGACACTGCCGGACTGGTTTTGGCACAATTGGTGGCGTTATAGTGAGCCATTTCTGTCAAACACAAAGTGCAGGAGCTCTCCTACTCCAAAAAATGGATCACTACCATGTTATCCCCCTTGAGAGCCACGAGCAGAGTCAAAAAGGGACTGGCATTCGTGTACAGAGTGCCTTGATACACTGAAAAGCCTCATCATGATCTGATGCAGATACTCAGAGAGGTATCTCCACAAACTGAGACTGGAATGGACCTCAGCTGAAGCCAAGAACTCTTGATGGTACACGAAGGCACATAAAACCAGAGCATTTCCAAAAGGCTCCAAGGGAGAACATTACTCCAAATAAAAACTACTCTAAGAAGGGTTTGGGTTGGATTTTATAATATTTTGTCCTCAACTATTAAGTGGCTTTTAGGCATTCTCTTCCCCCACCTTGTTCTCGCAGGTCACCATGCTTACGAATGACCCATCAACAACTGAAGTGGGATTAAAGACAGGTAGAGCACTGGTAACAGCAGTCTTGTGCCAATCTGACACGTATCAAAAGGTTGCGTTTTTTAAAACATCTTGTCATGACTGTGAGAAGAGGGTTTCTTTGCCTCTTCCATAACATCCACAAATTTTCAATCAGTGGTTCTGTTCAGTCATAGACAGCTTGATTAGTACTGGCTACCTTCACTGGACGGCAGATACATGTCCCTCCTCTCTGAAAGAGATTGTCATGCCTTTCTGTAGGAAAAGTAAGTTGCCAGCTTCTATGAAAGAAGCAATTGTGCAACCATTGCTCAAAAATTAAACATTAATCACCTACATTCACAATCTAGCAATAAACACCAAATGTCTATTTTTAGAAATTTTGGAGGTGCAACTACACCTTAATCTGCTCAGAAACTGAAGAAGCTGGCTTAAGTGAAGTTTCACATTTATCTCCATGCATAGCACACCAAGATTAAATTGATACAACAACAAAACCATGGATCAAATTAGCGAAGTGCAGGTCAAAGAAACTCAACTCGTGGTCAAGTGCAAATGAAAAAAGCTGTCCTGGTCATTGATGTCACAGAGCAGCTGGGAATCCAACAGTACCCAAACGCCAAATGCTCATAACAACCAGCAGGTATATACCCAGAGTAAAGGCACACATATAATCACTGACTTATCTTTCAGTTGCTTCCCCTCATCCTACCAACACCTTTTCCTCTTTATCTGGATTGAACATAAGCAAGCAAGCCCTCTTCTGTGCCCCTATCCACGCACTGGGCAAAGTATTTGGAAAGTACTAGGTGAACACGGTGAGATATCTCTGCATTTGCTCTCTATTGGATTCTGGGTGAAGTCAGTCCATTGTTTTTGATCTGTAAAGCCCTAACTGGCCACTGTTGTTTCAGTTTCCCCTCCTAGTCTTGGAAAATTTGCGGGGTTTACTTTTGTTTGCTTTTATACATGGCAATAGCACTCAGACCCCTGGACAGGCTTCCCTTTCCCCTCACAGTATTGCAAAAATTTAAATAATTAAAAATAAAACAATACCTTTTGCTGTACGTAGCAATGACTGCCTCCCTGCACCAAGTAAGGAATTCACTCGTGAAATGCTGGGTGGAATCTCTTTATCCAGTATAGGGCCAATACGCTTGCAAATTTGCAACAAATGATCTGGAGCCACATGTTTGTTGGATAAGACCTGATAAGAATTTAAGTTTAAAACAAATATGGTATATCTAAAATAGATGATTCTATGTATGTCAGTATTTACATTAACATTTAGAAGTGCCTAAATATTTATATTCTATAATTCATAGAGCAGAATCAGCTATATGAACTCTGATCTTTACAGTAGTGAATTACCCAGGAATGGGAAAGCTGTTGTAAAGAGACATACTATACATCAGCATCTTACTATGGAAAATACAGACTTCACACAAATGGCTCAGATTGGAGCACCCTCTCATATTCAGTATTTTCCACAAAAGATATTTTACTACAGTTAAGAGTAAAGCTTTCAGATAAGCAACACCATCACTTTGCTCCAGATGGACACAAATTTCCGTGTTTCAATTCTACATGATGTAATTATGTCTCATGCTCACTTCTTTTGGGGTCTGATTTAACCAACACTCCACAAAAATATTAAGACTCCTTGACTCATTTTTTGTCTACTGTAGGTCCAAAAAAGTTAGGTTATGGTCAAACACAAGACAAATGAATATAATTGGCTATGCTGAATAAGAGTTGTACAAACTGGAAAGTTGTAGTCCACTGACATCACTTAAGGCTCAAGTCATCTACCTAGCTCCTTTGGAAAGAGCATTGGATTCTTCAAGGAAACTATGAGATGCAGCAAACAATCCTACTCACACTGACTCAATGGCAAAACTTCCACAGACATCTTAGGGAAATAAGATCATGTAATTTACCCACTCACAAAGGATTCTCAGATATAGTTAATTTAGAATCCAAGTGTACACAAACACAACATCTTGCAACCAAAAATGCACGCACATTTCTCATATTTTCATTTTTTCAAAGTTCGCTGCAAAAAAACATGTATACAACTTCATGACTGACAACCTACTTGAGTAAGAGTCAAAGTTGGGGTTCCCACAGCCTCCACAAATTGGCCACATTTTTGTTTATAAGTATGAATTAGTGTTCCCATAAGATAAAAATATCAAAATATCAATAAGTCAACCTTAACTTGAGGCTCAGTTGTCCCATAATCAGAAAAGTAAAAATCAAACCCCCACACACTATTGCTGTACACCCATTTGGCAATTATTTGTCTTAATCTGCATATACGTTTCATACGTACATGGAGGATGAGTTGCAGTTGTGAGAACCAAAACCACTGGCTC
The DNA here is from genome assembly GCF_965140295.1 of Lepidochelys olivacea. NCBI lineage: Eukaryota > Metazoa > Chordata > Testudines > Cheloniidae > Lepidochelys > Lepidochelys olivacea. Next base: position 162,320,070 of record NC_140411.1, on the reverse strand, counting down.
GACTTCTGTATATTTAAAAAGGGCAAACTCAACTTAAATTACACCCGAATTACCTTAAAGTTAAGTTTTCAAATAAATAAATTATAAAACTTAGGACCAATAGAAAATTTTCTGTAATTTAAAAAATAAAAATGATTGTTTACACTGAAATTTTAAGAAATCCCCAGCAGTGTTTAAAGCCCAAATACTGCAGCACTAAGAATCTGAAAGTGGAACTCACTTAATGTTAAGGTGACTTAATTGACATAAATACAAGTAGTAAGCAGAACGTAAACAAGACAACTAAATGGAATTTTTACTATTTATTATTAGTGACAATTAGTGACATTAATTAAATTAGCTTTAAAAAAATCCAGTGCTGTAAGTAGTGTCAATTCTAAAACCATAATATTTATATTGTTTTTTGGCCTGAAGAAAAAATGTGATTACTCAAGACACTGAAATAAAGTTTATTCGTTACTTCGTATTTGAAAACCTGACAAATGAATTCAGTGAAAGAGTCAGTGTTACTGCACACTGAAACGTATCTGAATGTATAATACAGTAATCATGTTACTAACACTGATTGCGAAACAATATTTGGTAGATCAAGTAGTATACTAAAATCTTATTTATTGAAGATGTTTGCCACATCCTGTAAAGAGACACAAGAGTACTGACCAAGATGCTTCAAAGTAGAAGGCTTAATTTCCCCCTTCAAGCACATTTACAAAATACAAAATATATAATTTATAAAAATTATATAAAATATAATTATAAAAATATTATATATAAAAATATAATTTATAAAAAGATACTACCTTTGTGTAATTTATACCCAATGCAAGTCTCGTTAAAGGAAATTTTAAAAAGCCTAATAAAATATATATTTTTTTAATGGTTGGTTTTGACTTTTTGTGACAGCAGTTATTTAAGCTCAGGCTCAGATTCTGTAATGAGCACTTGGTGTGAGATGGAATACACCCAAATGGTCAACACTGCAGGTTTTGGGCCTTAAATGTTTGCCAGCTGTTCCTGAAACCCAAAACCAGAAGTGTGAAACTGATAAGCCTATTTTTACACTTAGACAATTAAAAGTATCTAAACAGCATAAATGGCAAAGTAAAAAAGATATGACAAAAAGCAGAAATTTTGATAACCTAAACTATTAACAGCACACACAGGAATTTTTTTTGTTGTTGTAGGGGAGAAGGGGGACACACACAAAGGCTCCAATCCTATGAAGTCACATGCACAGACAGATGCATGAAGCCCCAAAGTCAATGAGACTCAGCACAGGAATATATATGCCAGCACCACATTTGCAGAAGAATCGAATTGCCTACATACGTCCTTTACAAGAAAACTTTCTGTGCTTACCTAAATTTAGGCCAGATCTTGGAAAGTAATCCTGTTGACTTCATGCAAGTAAAGTGAGCAGGATTGGTCCTCCAGTGTACTGATTTAAAGCAGTACTATATACATTTGCTCAAATAAGAGAACTGTCAAATCCAAAATTACATTTGTGGCTACCTTTTTGTTTTTAACCTATAACTATATTTTTCACATTTTTTAATTGTGTGTAGTCAATATCACTCTTTCCCCTGTACCTTCAGTCACATACCACTTTACTTTGTCAAAGTAGGGAAAAACATGAGGAAAAAAACAGAATTTGATATCACTTGTAACTAACTACTCCAAGCTTTTTTAAAAAGTAATATAAACTGAACTACAGACTTCCTATATTGATGCTGTCCTCCCTTTAGTTTGTATCCATATAGCCACACATTATCATGTAGTATTTTAGAAACAGTAACACAGAACACCAGGAACAGTTACCACAATTTCAGAGTAGAGATGTAAATACAGTTAGTGCAATTAATTTGGCACAAGTTGTGCAGCCCTGAGCCAAAGGGCATCTTTTGGAACATTTTGATTATTAAGAACACACTATGGCCAGTAAATCAGAAAGACACCACTACAAATCCCCATCCACAATTTCTGCACCAGTGATTTTGTTTTCTAATCTGTTGAAAGCAGCAGATGTAGGAAACCAAACAGAAGATAAATACCATCCAATCAAAACCTGCTTAACAAGTCTCCTAGTGAAACACAGAAATGAAACCTCTTAACAGATTGGCTCTTCCCCATAGGTAGGCAGGAACAAGGGCAAGTGGCACAACCTCCAGCCCCGCCTGTGCTACATAACAATATCCTCCAATTAAAAACAGCCCTAGCCCCTTATGTTTTTGTTTGTTAGTTTAAGGTAAAGACCTCAAACACCCCTTCTAAAAGTCACCCTTCTGTCTCCTCCCAGACCCAGAGTGAAATACAAAAATAAACGTAAAGGCTCTTTTTATTAAGTGGCGGGTCTAACATTAACATTATTATTCTAATTCAACGTTGTTTTTAAATCTCACCAAATCTTCATAACTTCTACAATGCTCATTTCCTTCCCAATCCAACCTTTTAGGAAGCAACTAAATTGAGAAAGAAACAAAAATGAGTGATTAAAAGGGGAAAGGGTGAGGGGAGAGCAAATTCAAAACAACGTGGGTTGGTTTTTTTTTTTAAAAAAGGCGATGAATGACTTAAAGGAAAAAGGCACGAGGAGAGGGGGAAAGGCAACAGAGAGTGTCACACACACAGACCTGGTGCTGCTCCAGCTCCTGCACCAGCACCTGCAGGGGAAGGAAGAAACAGATGCACACGAGTTAGGGAGGGGGGAACCAAACCTCGCCGTTGCTTCAGCGGCCGCCGCAGCTGCACAGGGCTCGGGGCCAGGCAGCGGAGCCCTTGGCGGCGGCGAGGGGCGGCGGCGAGGGCGCGCGGCGCTGCCGGGCTCGACTCACCTCCGCCGCTCTCCGGCAGGGCCCGGTGCTCAGGAAGCGGGCGACGAGGAAGTAGAGCTCTGCAAGAGAGACGGGGGGAGAGCGATGAACGCGGGGCGGGGGGGGGGGAAGGGGGAGCCCCTCAGCGACTGTAATTCATAATCATGACCGGGAAGATGGCGGCGGGGAGCAGCAGGAACCGGCGGCGCCCGGCCGGCTCCCTCACGCGCTGGGCTGTTACCTGATTCCATGAGCGGCAGGGAGCCGCCGCCGCCGCCGGAGGAGGAGGGGACCGAGGGCTCGGCCATGTCGGGGGCGGCCCAGCGGCTCCTTCCGCTGCCCAGGCAGGACACGGGCTCAGGCAGCGTTTGGCGCGGGCAGGGCCCCGCTCGGCATAGTCCTATCAGCGCCTCCCCCACCGCGAGCGAGCCTCCCCCTCCTCGCTCTAACTCAGCCACGGCCCGGCCGCCATTGCCGCGGAGCGACCCGTCGCAGTGACGAGGCTGCCTTCTCCGCCGGGGAGGGGTGGGTGAAAAAATAGTCCCTCGCCGGGGACACAGGGGGCGGCGCTGGAGAGGAATGTTTATATTCTTCTGTGAACCCTTCTGGGGTAAAAAGCAGCCCGCGGCCTGTCAGTGCTGGAGCTAATGGGGGGGTCGCTGCTGCTGCTATTGCTATGGGTGCAGGGGGAAGCGAGATCCGGCCGCGGAAGGGGACGTAAGAAGAAAGGCCGTGACGAGACACTGAAGGAACGTCTGCACGTTGGCGGCGCAGGCGCAGTGGGGGATGCGCGTGCGGCCGCCCGGCGACGTCCTGCGGGAGCTGCACGGGCAGCTGCTGCGCCGCGGCGGAGGCCGAAGCGGGCTGGTGATGGCGGGCCGGGGCCGCGGGGCCTGGGCCGGCGGCTGCGGAGGGGCAGGAGGCTGCGCTGGGAAGGGTTCCCCCGGGGGTGGGGGAAGGGCGAACGGTGGCGGCCCGGGCCGGGGCAACGCGCGTCTCCTCCCCGAGGGCGCTGCTGCCCCCTGCCCCCCTGTGACGGGAGCGAGCGACAACGGCGCCTCCCCTCGCCCCATGTGAAATCGGGCACCTCTTAGGGGGTCCCCTGAGCGCTCCCGCCCGCGGGACCAAACCCCCCAGAACAAGGCAGGAGGCGCTGGTGCCCAACTAGCGCCGCTGGGTCGTTCTCTGACCCGTCCATCCCTGTGTTGCTTCCAGGTTGGTTCTCGCTTGAAGGGTCCCAGAACTCAAGGTGGGCCGAGCACCTCCCTGGGCTGGGTTCCCAGCGAAGAGCCCACAGGGCTTCTAACTGCCCATGTCCTTTTGCCTTGCAAACGTGTTCAGGTCACTGTCCCTTACTGCGCTACTTTCACTCTCAACACTCTGCCTTTAGCTTCACGATGACCATTTACAAATAAGGTTTGGATCGGGAGAGTCTGACACTTTAAGGCCTATGCAAGGGATATGAGCTTTGCTACGCTGCCAGAGTTAGGGTTACCAACAGCACACAGTTTCCCCTAAATATCCAAAAAATATTCTGTATTTCCATGAGGCTGCTGGCATTCACGCTCCACTGCAGTGTACTTTAGTCCAGATAATGAAAGGTATTTAGATGCCTAACTCCCGCTGAAGGGGCGTAGCCGGGGCTAGCCTCCCCAAGGAAAGATCCACCTACTGCCCATGTTGAAATCCTTTTATCTCTATTGTGTTGTTTTTCCTCCTTCCATTCCTTAGAATCATGAACGCTATCATTTCATGATCACTTCCACCTAACTAGCTTTCCACTTTCACATGCTCAATCAGTTCCTCCTGATTTGCCAAAATCAAATCTGGAACAGCCTTTCTGCAAGTTGCTATCTTCACCTTCTGAAATAAAAATAATCTCCAATGCATTTAAAAAATGTGTTGGTTTATTTGTGCCCTGCTGTATTATTTTCCCAACAGATGTCTGGGTAGTTCAAGTCCCCCATCAGCACCAAGTCCTGTGCTTTGGATAATTGTTAGTTTAAAAAAAGCCTCATCCACCTCTTCTTCCTGGTTAGGTATAGTAGACCCGTACTATGACATCCTTGGGGGTTTTTTACCCCTTTTATCCTTACCCAGAGATTTTCAACAAGTTGGTCTCCTATTTCCATCTCAACCTCACTCCAAGTGCATAGACCTTTGATACACAAGGCAACACCTCTTCCTTTTTTCCCCCTGCCTTTCCTTCCTGAGCAAGCTTCACCCCTTTCTATAGCCAGTCATGTATTATCTCAACAAGTCTCTGTGATGCCAACTATTTCATAGTTGTGTTTATTCACTAACATTCTAGTTCTTCCTGTTTATTCCCCGTACTTCTTCCATGAGTATGCATTGTCCACATTTGTTGAACCCCTCAAAAAATTCTATTAGATTGGTGGGGCATGATTTCCCTTCACAAAAGCTGTGTTTAGTCTTCTCCAACATAGTGTGCTATCTATGTGTCTGATAATTTTGTTCTTTACTATAGTTTCAATCAATTTACCTGGAATTGAAGTTAGGCTCACGGGCTTGTAATTGCCAGGATCACCTCTGGAGCCTTTTTTAAAACTCAGCATTATAGTAGCTATCCACCAGGCATCCTGTACAGAGGCTGATTGAGGTGCTAGGTTACATACTAATTAGTAGTTCTGCAATTTAATATTTGAGTTCCTTCAGAACTCTTGGGTGAATACTATCTGCTGTTTCTTTTGGCTTCTCTTAGGATAGCACACTACATTCCATTCTTCTTATTGCTTCCAGTATCAGCTGCTGATAAACCATAGTTTCCCTTATCTGTGCACATTTAGCTGTCATTGGGCCAATGTGCACATTGTTCCAGGCATCCAGTATTAAATTATTTTCCATGTAATTTGTTTTGTGCCTCCACCCTCAAGCCATCTGTAACCACATCTAACAGTTCATCTTCTACCTGCTTTTGACTGGATGCTTTGGAGCTTGGCCTTAGGCAGCTGGTCATTGCTTGAAAAGTTGATTCTCAATAACAGAAAAGGAAATATCACAGCCACAAAAAAATTCTGCAATTCTCAATTCTATCTGTTTTAGTTCTGGGATTGTTTTTGTTACAAACATATCCATTTGTGGTTGACAGTGATACTTCCTCCTCTTTGGCTTTAGCCAACCTGGATCTGGCTTTCTTTTAATATACTTTTCTAACCCGTGGCACCCCTGTATTCACACCCTACATACTACTGCAATATTTGTACAAAATATGACTTGTGAGGTATATGAAAGCTAACAACATGGTTATTAATATGGTAAAATTCATGTGTTAATATGTGAAATTATGGATTCCCTCTGCATGACATTAATAGAACATGTTTAAAACAAAAGAAGCCTACTCTAGGTATAGGTGATAAACAGGTCTGTCTGAGACAAAATAATGGGTTTACTGAAATCTGCATTAGCTGTAAACAAAGCTAAACCAGCAGGGATCATCTTGAGCCTGAACTGAAACAGAGAATGAACATGGCTCCTGCACCTCAGAGACACAAGAAACTGAATACCCAGGAAGCCTTCCTGACTTATAAGGCAAAGAAATCCCTTTGGAAATGCAAGGAACAGAGACTTTGTATTGATCTTTCATCTAAAAGGAGACAAAAAGAAAGAAGTTACTAACTTTGAGCAGTAACAATGATTCTTCATGATGTGCGTCCCTATGGGTGTTCTTCCACTGTAGGTGACTCTCAAGCAGTGCCCACCCCTGGAGCTAAGATTTCAGTCAAGTCCAATATGAATGATAGTACTGTGGCACTAAATTTGGCATCTGCAAATGAATCCCCCAGGATGGCAGTGGGGTGCAGATGTCCAGGTAGCTGCTCTGCAGAGTTCTGATAATAGGATACCTTCAAGAAGGTGACTGGAAGAGACTGGCCTCAGAATGCATGCACATTGAAGATGGGGGTGTTACATTACACAAGTGGTAACAAAGTTTAATGCAGCCCGTAACCCACTTAGAGAGTCTTTGAGCTGAAATCACTGTAACTTTTGACTTGTCTGCAATGGAGAGTAAGATTCTCAGAGATTTTCTGAAAGCTCTTGTTCTGTCCAAATAGAAGGCCCAGGCTCTCCTCATGTTGAGCCTATGGAGGATTCCCTATTATCCTGATGTTTAGGATAAGAGGCTGAAAACTGAATAAGCTGATTCATGTAAAATGCAGAAATCACCTTGGGAGTGAACTTTTGATGTGATCTAAGTGTGACTTTTTCAGGCAAGAACACAGTGAAAGGGGAGTGCACCATCAAAGCCGCTATCTCCCCTATCCTTCTTGCAGAGGTGATGGTGATCAGGAGTGCCATCTTCATGGAAAGGTGAGTTAATGAACAAGTGACCATAGGTTCAAATGGTGGACTGTGTCAACCGTTTTAGCACTAGGTTGAGATCCCACTGAGGAATGGGAAGTCTGGGTTGTGGGAAGAGGTTCATTATACCTTTGAGAAAATAGTTACTAACCTTCCATAACTGTTGTTCTTTAAGATGTGTTGCTCCTGTCCATTCCATGCTAGGTTTGTGCGTGCCACGTGCACAGTTGTCAGAGATGTTTCCCTTAGTGGTAGCTGTAGGGCCAGCCCTAATGCCCCTTAGAGCCCTGTTATCACCCCACAACAGGGGTGACACCACACAGCCAGTTGAGTTACCTGAGTGCTTTATCTAAGCCACTCAAGGACAAACTGAAGACAACAGCCCGAGAGGCCTGCCCAGCTAGGGAGGTCAGAGCCCACAGTGGTTCTCTCTGCTCCCAGACTGCACCCTGGGAGTGACAACCTGTCACAAAGGCAATCTGACTTGTCCTGTCAGTTTGGTACATTGCAGGCGCTGGGTTTAGATTTAGATGGCTTCGGTACCATTGATACCAAAGATATGGACAGAGCCAGAAATGGTTTTCTGCTCGACCGGGGCTCGCTATGGGGACACGCGGACCTTTTCTTAGAGGCCTTACATGAGTGGCTCACAGGCATCTCCCTAGACTCATCTCCCTTAAAAGTAGAGGGTGCAGATATACCTACACTGGAGTACCCATAGGGACACTACTCAAAGAATCAACTGATCTAATCTCTCTGATGGGCCTGCTGGCAACACTAGCCAGTAAAACCTAGGAGACTGGGTGAGAAAAACCATCTCAATGTAGTAAGATGGCTTTTAAGTTTTAGATACATTTTCACTTTTATTTGCTTGTAATCTATTCTACTTTCACTCCCTTCTATTTAGTATCACTTAGTCCATGCACTTCTATTAATAAAATTGTTTTACCTCTACTGTAAACCCATGAAATGCTGTGTGAAGAGAAAGGGTGTAAATTAGGGCTGTCAAGTGATTAAAAAAAGTTAATCGTGCTGCTAAACAATAACAGATTACTATTTATTTTGATGTTTTCTACATTTTCAAATATACTGATTTCAATTACAACACAGAATAATGTACAGTGCTCACTTTATTTTTGATTACAAATATTTGCACTGTAAAAAATATAGTATTTTTCAATTCACCGAATACAAGTACTGTATTGCAATCTGTTTATCATGACAGTTGAACTTACAAATGTAGAATTATGTAAAAAAAAAAAATGCATTCAAAAATAAACCCACGTAAAACTTTAGAGCCTGCAAGTCCAATTAGTCCTACTCTTGTTCATCCAATCATAATGCTGCCCACTTCTTGTTTACAATGTCACCTGAAAGTGAGAACAGGTGCTCCCATGGCACTGTTGTAGCTAGTATTGGAAGATATTTATGTGCCAGATGTGCTAAAGATTCATATGTCCCTTCATGCTTCAACCACCATTCCAGAGGACATGCATCCATGCTGGTGACAGATTCTGCTCAATAATGATCTAAAGTAGTGCAGAGAGATAGATGCATGTTCATTTTCATCATTTGAGTCAGATGCCACCAGCAGAAGGTTGATTTTCTTTTTTGGTAGTTTGGGTTCTGTAGTTTCCACAGGAGTGTTGCTCTTCTAAGACTTATGAAAACGTGCTCCACACCCCGTCCTTCTCAGATTTTGGAAGGCACTTCAGATTCTTAAACTTTGGGTCCCGTGTTGTAGCTATCTTTAGAAATCTCACATTGGTACCTTCTTTGCGTTTTGTCAAATCTGCAGTGAAAGTGTTCTTAAAACAAACATGCTGGGTCATCATCCAAAATTGCTGTAATATGAAATATGACAGAACGTGGGTAAAACAGAGCAGGAGACATACAATTCTCCCACAAGGAGTTCAGTCACAAATTTAATTTACCCCCCCCCTTTTTTTTTTTTAAAGCAAGTGTCATCAGCATGGAAACACATCCTCTGGAACAGCAACTGAAGCATGAAGGGGTATATGAATCTTTAGCAAATCTGGCACGTAAATATCTTGCAACACCAGCTACAACATTGCCACATGAATGCCTATTCTCTCTTTTAGGTGACATTGTAATTAAGTGGGTAGCATTATCTCCCGTAAATGTAAACAAACTTGTTTTGTTGGCTGAACAAGAAGTAGGACTGAGTGGAATTGTAGGCTCTAAACTTTTACATTGTTTTGTTTTTGAATGCAGTTATGTAACAAAAAAAATCTACATTCATAAGTTGCACTTTCATGATAAAGATTACATTACGGTACTTGTGAATTGAAAAATACTATTATCATTTTTAAAGTTCAGTTATTTGTATCAGAAATAAAGTGAGCACTGTACACTATGTTCTGTTGTAACAGATATATTTGAAAATGTAGAAAAACATCCAAAATATTTAATAAATTTCATTTATTCTATTGTTTAGCAGTGCAATGCGATTAATCACAATTTTTTAAATTGTGATTAGTTTTTTTTTGAGTTAATCGTGTGAGCTAACTGCGATTAATCAACAGCCCTAGTATATTTACACCAGTTAATAAGCTGTGATGTACTAACAGGACAGCAAACTTGTTATCTTCTGTGAAAGCAGTTGTGCATAGAATTGAAACATCTCTTAGAAGCTTAGGGACTGGAATTCACTAATTGTTACCTGGTAGGCAAAGTCGGTCAGGAATGTCCTGCGGATTTTGCTGGGTAAGGAAGAGAGGCTGGCATGGCAGGGGGTTGACACAGTCTACTCACCAGCAAAACTCATCCTTACTGAGGGAGAGAGATAACACAATGGCGCACAGCTCTGTGTATCCCCAGAAGCATACTGTAACTTGGCAATGGTAATATCATATTATCCGTATCTTCATCCTCAGAGGCCAATTCCAATACTTGCATACGTTTAGCTAAAGTCAGTGGTTCTGGTGTCTGTTCTTTCCAGTGGATTTTGTAAAATGTTTCCTCAGCCTCCCTTCCTACTCACCTTTTCTTTGCAATTTCTGCATTTAAGACTCTTTGCTAACTTTATGAACTTTTTCAAAATAGTTATGAATTGGGTCAAGTAGTCCTCCACCTTGGCTCATGCAGAAATATTTTGTCCTAAGTCACTCTACTCGTTCAGTTCAGTTGCACTCCAGCCAGCCAGATCAAGAGACAGTGTAATGGACTAGACAGTTTTTTGAGTTAAATTGCCAAACTAACAAACTTCTCAATCTGAAAATTCCTCTTCTTGGTTTGCTAAACATCTAATTTTCATAGCTAAACAAAGAACAGGCATTCTCAGATTCCAAAGTTTCAGTTTCTACTTGAGGTAGCCTAGACAATAGCATACAGCTTTAAATTGACACTTTTGTTTTTAGTTCCTATAATTAAAATTAAGCAGACTATATTACTGCAAATCTATTACCAATTTGCTAAATATTTCAGTATTTTTCATTAGTATAGTTCTAATAATTTTATTTTTCCCAGATTAAGACAGTATTTACTAGATACTAGTAAATACTAGCCCAATCCTAAACTAATTTTCCCAAGTAAATTGCCAACCCTGTCCATCTTTGATGCTTTAGAGAAAAGAAAACAAAAAGAAGCAAAAAACAGAATACATCAAGGGAAGGGAAGGGGGAAATTTCCTTTTGACTCCCAGCAGCTGACCGAATGAAGCCCTGAAGATGAGATTTTAAGAACATAAAACATTAACTGGAAGGGATCCCAGGGGCTGCTGCCGCACTCAGAGTCTCACCAGCACAGGCAACCTCATCATACAATCCCACTCAATTTTAATTATGATATCAACATTCCAATTGGTCAACCCAGGTAAGACTGCAACTGGACACTTGGCAATTTAAAAAAAATCCCTCTCTATCCTCACCTCCAGGAATGACATTATTCACTCTGAATATATAATTAAAGTATCAATTAGTACATGTTTCTCTCAGTTTTTCAAAGAAAAATAAAATCCAGTAAACAGACTTCTGTATGAGTTACACGAGTCACTGAAGTCAACCCAGGGGCAACAAAAGCAATGTCCTTTTATAACCAAGATTTTATTGGCTCTTGTTTGGTGTTCAGTACATAGACACACCATGAACAATTTGTATAACTTTTTATTCTTGTATATTTTTACTCTTTTAAAAAACCATTATTCCAGTGACTTTTCATCTTAACTTGTGTTGACAAACTGTCCTTTAAAATTGGACATGATGTACCAGTATCTTGAATACTGTCATATGAAGTTAGATCTGCTATACAGAAAGTTCCACCTATTCAGGGCTTGTCTACACTTACAGCACTGCAGGAGCACAGCTGCACAGTTGGGAGTTGTGCTGCTGTAACGCTTAGAGAAGATGCTACCTATGCCGACAGGAGAGTTTCTCCCATTGGCGAAGGTACTCCCCCTCCCCAAGCAGCAGTAGCTATGTTGATGGGAGAAGCCCTTCCATTGACATAGCTCTGTCTACACTGGGAGTTCGGTTGGTATAACCACATCGCTTAGGAGGGTGGATTTTCCAAACCCTTGAGCAACACAGTTATACTGACATAAGTCTGTAGTGTAGACCAGGGCTCAGTAACATCACACTCACTACACACCCAATAAAGGTTTCCAATCTTTCACAGCACAGTTACAAAGTTATTGACAAAAATAAAACTACCACTACTAAAAATAAGTCACAGATAATACACAATTCTGAAAGGGAGATCCAACACCAAGGAGCAGTTTCATAACAGAAGTAACTCTACAGACACAGTGGATACAGATATGTAAAATGTTAAGACATTTTCAACTTATGATTCCAAAGTTTGATCCGTGTCATGCCTCATTTAACAGGATATAAAAACTGTTCCTCACAGCCTATGGAATGTTAAGTGTAATCAGAATTTCAAAGTCTCTCCCTAATCTAACATTCCATTAATTTCTGGCTACACAGAAAACAGACAACCAGTATCTGATTTTACATCTTTAAAAAAAGAAAGCAGCATTTACACTTATCTAATTATGTAAAAAAAATGGGATGTGGCGGGACTCCCTCCTTTTAAAAAGTGTGTTTTCTAGAACTACTAAAAAACTTGCATTTACAAAATAGTTGATAAAAATATTCCTCTGAATTGTACAAGGAAGGTAGGTACTGGGACCACTGATAAAAGACTTGGTAGAGATATTACTGAGACTTGGCTTCTTTCTCTCTTGCTGAATCAAACCCTGGAGCCTGAAAAAGGGGAGGAGAAATAGAGAACATTTAGTATAACAGTTTCCTGAAATTCTCAACGTCTTAATTCACACACAAGATCTAACAGTAAAAGAAGTATGGTAGCTTCAAAAGGATTTACAAATCAGGTATATTTTAGAGCAAAATTCATATCAAATGTGGAGGATAATTGATCACTTATATACTCATTCATTAGCCTGTTCGTTTATAAGCCGACCCCCCCAAGATGGATAGCTAAAAACAGTATGACCCTTTCATAAACCGACCCTATATTTCAGGGGTTGGAAAACTTTGGCTCCTGGCCCGTCAGGGTAAGCCACTGGCGGGCCGGGACGTTTTGTTTACCTGGAGCGTTCCCAAGCATGGAGCCCGTCAGCTCCCTGTGGCCACGGTTGGCAGCTCCCATTGGCTGGGAATGGCGAACCGCAGCCACAGGGAACTGAGGGGCTCCAGGTAAACGAAACTACAACGTATTAGATATTCAATGCAATGATTTCATAGAGTTTAAAATCATCAAATTTTGGTGTAGACCCATTTATAAGCCGACCCCCGCTCTTTGATGCATCACTTTTTTAGAAAAAAATATTCAGCTTATGAATGAGTATATATGGTATTTTTTAAAGTCTTCACGCATTTTGATTCATGAGCTTAACCAATCATTAATGAACCAGTCTCAGTCCCCTTTGATAACATTCTACAACACAAATCAACTTAAAGTGAAATGTAACTGACTCAAATTTTAGGAAGTCTGCTCCTCATATTAGGAATTTAAAAGGTTAACTGGTAAGTATTAGTTTTACCCGTTAACCTGTCTTAACCGTTCAGCCCGGCGCAGCACCAGCCAGCCCGGCCATACCGGCTGAAGGAGCCCTAGCCCCAACCGCGCTGGCAGGATCGCGTTTTTGTTTAAACGGTTAACTTTTTAAACAGTATTACTGATTCTAGAATGCATATGAGGCAGTGATGTAAAACAATTCCAGCTCAAGACAGGCTTAAAGGTGAAGGGATTTTTTTAAAAAAAGGAGTCCATTTCATTAATTGATGCCCTTAAAGGTCAAAATACTTTAAGATTTAATGAGTACTCTCTCATACTAGGAAGCTTAGATCCTCAGGAATAGCATATCTTTAGAGAAGCAAACGTTTGAATGTGTTATTCCACACTGCACTATTTGCATTGTTACTTTAACTATTTCAAGGTTCCTAACATGTTTTAAGACGAAACGTGATCATGTCACAGTATTCTTGAATTTAGAAGTCCATCTCTAAATTCATCTCTGCAGATATTTAATTAAATATCTCGACTGAGTAATAGTGGCAGAGCATCTAGATCAGTGGTCTCTAATCTTTTTACATCCAAGATCACTTTCTGAATTTAAGGGCAACCTAGGATCTACCCTGTCCCTTCCCTGAGGCCCCACTCACTCCACCCTCAACTCTCTCCATTGCTTGCTCTCCTCCACCCTCATTCACTTTCACCAGGCTGGGGAAGGGGGTGCAGGCTCTGGGCTGGGGGGTTTGGAGAGTGGGAGGGGACTCCAGGCTGAGCCTGCAGCAGGGGGTTGGGGGGCACGTGGGTGCAGCGGGGCGGTGGTGGTCAGGGCTGGGGTAGAGAGTTGGGATGCGGAAGGGGTTATGTAGTGCTGGCTCTGAGAGAGGAGTTGGGTGTGGGCTCCTGCCAGGCGGCACTTACCTCGGGCAATGGCACAGCTAAGGCAATCTCTCTGCCTGCTCCAGTCCCACACCACTCCTGTAAGGGGCCAACGCGCCCCTGCGGAGGGAGAGACGTGGCTCTGCGTGCTGCCCCTCTCTGCAGGCACCTCCCCCACAACTCCCATTGGCCACAGTTCCCTGTTCCTGGCCAACGGGAGCTACAGGGTCGATGCCTGCAGAGAGGGGCAGCATGCAGAGCCATGTGCCTGCCCCCCCAGGCGGGAGGGGCTCGTTGGCCCCTTCCGGGAGCAGCGTGGGGCCAAAGCAGGCAGCCCTGTTGCACCACTGGAGATTGCAATCAATTGGTGACCACTGGTCTAGATCAAGCCAGTATTTTGTCCCTTAACTTCAAAATAATGAATTCATACAAGCTTAGAACATAAGAACAGCTATACAGGGTCAGACTAATGGTTCATCTAGACCAGTATCCTGTCTTCTGACAGTACGCAATGCCAAGTGCTTCACAGGGAATAAACAGAACAGGTAATCAAGTGATCCATCCCCAATGCCCATGCCCAGCTTCTGGCAAACAAAGTATAGAGACACTTCAGAGCATAGTTTCACATCCCTGCCCATCCTGGCTAATAGTGATTGATGGACCTATCCTCCACGAAGGTATCCAGTTCTTTTTGAAAGAATACATCTTGATAGATAAATTTATGCAGTAAAAATGCAATGAACATTATCTTTAAAATAGGACTGTCAAGTGATTAAAAACATTAACAGTGCGATTAATCACAATTAAACAATAGAATACCATTCATTTAAATATTTTTGGATGTTTTCTACATTTTCAAATCTATTGATTTCAATGACAACACAATACAAAGTGTACAGTACTCACTTTATATTTATTTTCGATTACAAATATTTGCACTGTAAAAACAAAAAATATTTTTCAATTCACCTCATACAAGTACTGTAGTACTAACTACACTCAACATGTCTACACTTAGTAGTGGATCAGCACTGCTATAATTGATGCAGCAAGTGCATCGATTTAACTGTGATGCAGCGATTTTAACTGAAAACATGCTAAATCCATGGGAGGGCACTCACCCATCGATTTGTGTACTCCATCTCTCCAAGAAGGATAAGGGAAGGCCACAGGAGATGCTCTCCCATCGACAGAGCATAGTGTAGCCACCGTGGTAAGTGGATATAACTACGTCAACTTCAGTTACGTTGTTCACTTAACTGAAGTTGCATAACTTAGATTGATTTACCGCGGTAGTGTAGACCAGCCCTGAAACTGACAGGTAAGGTACTATCTACTGAAGGTAAAGGAGACCCACTAGCTGCGTGTGCGCATGCATGTCCTGCTCATAGCGTGACAGGGGGAGGTGCACATGTGCAGTTCAATGGGCACTGCTGAAGATTTCCGATCCCAGGCACAGGGGGCGCTGCCACACCTACAGCGGAGTACCCATAGGGACATCATCGCTTGAAGAACAACTGTTGCATTCAACAAATACTATTTCTGACCTTTGTTTGGCTAATCAATGTATTGAGCCTACTGACACCAAGTCAGATTAATATCCCACTGAGATGAACGAAGCAGTTGACATTGCAGACAGCCTGAAAATAGCTCTAAAAAGTCTTCTTTTGAATTTGCATCAGTTATCCTTCTAGAGTATTTCTTTGCAACCATGAAGACTAGAAACTATTAGAGATTTTCAGATCAGTCAGAGGACAAAGCCACTGAGGCTGGTTGAAAATTTTCTGTCAGCTATTGGGAAGGGAGGGAGTTGGTTAACATAATGGAATTTTTGTGAGATGTTTCTCACTTTCTGCAGAAAACATTGTTTTTTGACTAGTTGTAGCATTTCACGGGTTGTAGTTTGCTCCTTGTGTACTCACTCTCTTCCATGGGCTGGGACCCCAGATACACATCTTCCATAATGCACCAGTCTCCTCTCTGGATGAGGACTGTATGCAACATGAAGTTCCTTGCCATCGTGCATTATGGGAGATGTACTCCAGCTGGGGTTCACAGCCCAAAGAGATAGGGCACATGAGGAGCAACCTACAACTCCCCTGAGGCTCTACTGCCACATTTGGCTGAAATCTTTTCATTTTGAGCTTTTAGTAAAAGCTATATTCCATGGAAATTGAGTTATGAAAATGTTTCTTATTTTTCCACAGGAAAAGATTTGAATGAATTTTCACACCAGTTCTGGTAACTATATATCTTCCATTAAAGTTAATAGAAGATGCATGGCTAAATCCCCTAAGCTGCTGTGAAAATCTCAGCAACATACATTTATATCTTAGATTTTGCAGAAACTAAATCTGATGTCTGATAGATGTTTAGATTAACTAGTGCACTACATTATATGAACTCTTCATAATCAAGAACTAATCTTTTGTCTAGGTTAAGACTAAAGCTACTACTATACCTCCACACTGTTAATTTCTCCATTTTCTGCAGGCAAGTTGTCCTTTGTTTCTTCTTGATTAGTCCCCTCAATCTGTTTTCCTTTTGGTCCTTTTTTCCCCTTTGATTGAGCTTTCCTGTCCTCAGATTTATCCTACAATTAAATGAATGTAAGAATTTAGATAACCTTTTAAAACAAGTTGGTTACTAATTCTCAATATTACTAAAAAAACCTCAGAAACCATGTACTCCATAACCAGTGAAGGTGGTTTCCATAGATATTTTTTTTCTATATATCTCCGTTCCAGAAATAAGAGAGTCAAACTGGGATCAGAAACGAAAATATTTGTAAGAAGGTTAGTAGTGGTTTCTCAGACCCCACAACTACCTCTACATAACCACTATACAATTTGATGAATGGCAACCTGTTTGAGAGGCCTAACACTGAGGAAAATACATGCTGGAAGACAGAAGTGAAATGCATTGGTAGAATTGCCCAGAGAAGCTTGCAAAGTCCATGACTTGTCTATGCTAATATTGTAACAAAAATAATAATTAGGGCTATTAATCGCAGTTAACTCACACCATTAACTCAAAAAAAACTTAAACAGGATTAAAAAATTAATCATGATTAATTGCAGTTTTAATCGCAAAGTTAAACAATAGAATACCAATTGAAATATATTAAATATTTTGGATTCTTTCTACATTTTCATAGATAGTGTATTGTGTTCTAATTGAAATCAAAGCGTATATTTTTAATTACAAATATTTGCAATGCAAAAATGAGAAACAAAAGAAATGGTATTTTTCAATTCACCTCATATAAGTACTGTAGTGCAATCTCTCTGTCATGAGAGTGCAACTTATAAATGTAGGGGTTTTTTTTGTTGCATAACTGCACTCAAAAACAAAATAAAACTTCAGAGCCTACAAGTCCACTCAGCCCTACTTCTTGTTCAGCCAGTCGCTCAGACGAACAAGTTTGTTTGCATTTACACGACATAATGCTGCCCACTTCTTATTTATGTCACCAGAAATTGAGAACAGACATTTGCATGGCAGCTTTGCAAGGTATTTACATGCCAGATATGCTAAATATTTGTATGCCCCTTCATGCTTCAGCCACCATTCAAGAGGACATGCTTCCATGCCGATGATGCTCATTAAAAAAAATGTGTTAAATTTGTGACTGAATTCCTTGGGGGAGAACTGCATGTCTCCTGCTCTGTTTTACCCGCATTCTGCCATATATTTCATGTTATAGCAGTCTCAGATGATGACTCAGCACGTTGTTCATTTTAAGATCGCTTTCACTGCAGATTTGACAAAACACACAGAAGGTACCAATGTGAGATTTCTAAAAACAGCTACAGCACTCGACCCAATGTTTAAGAATCTGAAGTGCCTTCCAAAATCTGAGAGGGACAAGCTGTAGAACATGCTTTCAGAAGTCTTAAAAGAGTAAAACTCCAATGCGGAAACTACAGAACCCAAACCACCAAAAAAGAAAAATCAACCTTCTGCTGGTGGCATCTGACTCAGATAATGAAAACGAACATGTGTTGGTCCGCACTGCTTTGGATTGTTATCGAGCACAACCCGTCATCAGCATGGACACATGTCCCCTGGAATGGTAGTTGAAGCATGAAGGGACATATGAATCTTTAGCACATCTGACGAACAAATATCTTGGGACGCTGGCTGCAACACTGCCATGAGAACGCCTGTTCTCACTTTCAGGTGACATTGTAAACAAGAAGCAGGCAGTATTATCTCTTGCAAATGTAAACAAACTTATTTGTCCAAGCGATTGGCTGAACAAGAAGTAGGACTGAGTGGACTTTCAGGCTCTAAAGTTTTACATTGTTTTATTTTTGAATGCAGGTTTTCTTATACATAATTTTACACTAAGTTAAACTTTCACGATAAAGAGATTGCACTACAGTACTTGTATGAAATGAACTGAAAAATACAATTTCTTCACGTTTTTTACAGTGCAAATACTTGTAATAAAAATAAATATAAATTGAGCACCATAGCTTTGTAATCTCCATTGTAATTGAAATCAATACATTTGAAAATGTAGAAAACATCCCAAAACATGTAAATAAATGGTATTCTATTGTTGTTTAGCAGTATGATTAATTGCAATCAATTTTTTTAATTGCCTGACAGCCCGAATAATAATGTATGGTGCTTCTGAAATAGAAGGGCTAAACACATCAAGCTTTATCCTCTTTTTATAACATAATGGAAAAGATTTAATAATGCATTAAAATGTTTTCAAGAGCACATTCAACAGTCAGCTGACATAGGCTTTATATTTTTTGCCCGAACTAGTATGGTTAAGCTAGAGGTTTCTTCTGACTCAATGGAAGTAATATTTTCATTTAAAAAAAAAAAAAATTCAGTACAAACTTCCCAACAAACTTTGTATCATTGAGTTGCATTCTAAGAATGCTTCAGCTGATATCCACGGTTTGAAAATATTTAATATAGCAGCATGGAGTTAATATAAAAGAACAATTTAATACTTTTGTTTAACAACATTAATTTTATTGATGCCATTAACTATAAGTGAACAGCAGATTAAGACTTGTTCTTGTGTTTAGACAAAAGGACTAAGGAATTCACTGTTAATAATGCTATATTAAGAAAAGAGGCAAAGGAGAGGATGCAATACCTTCATTTATCTAAAGGATAGAATTTTTAACTAGGACACTACTATACTTCAACACTTTGCACAGCCATTTATTTATAGAACAGTATTATGCAATAAGAACAGGATTTATCAGGCAATTGTTATTATATACACAAATACTATAAGTAAACTGCAGCAGATGGGTTTCTAGACAGAATAGTCATGGGAATGAACATATTTATTGGGAATATTAGCAAAATTTAAGACATACATATTTAGCCATGCTTCACAGCTTTCCTACTTTTTCATTTCAAACATTCAATATTATATAAATTTAATCTAAAAGGCTTCTATACACAAAATCTTCATGCATCTCTATTTCTAAAATTGAGGTCAAGAGAAGAGAAAAAGTCATTTTTTTAATTTGAAGATTAATCATGTATAGTGGGTAAAATTATGGCTGAGAACCCAAACAGACTGTCTCAGTTCATTTGCATACTGCAAGCCTACTGGTTAGAACTGTCACATATAGTCGTATACTTCCTTCACAAGTACATTTACAGAAAATACTATCAGAACACTAAATTATTTCACAGCTGCAACTTAAGGACTTTATTTTACATAGCCAAGATTAAATTCACTAGAAAATGGGATATTTTCCGTATTTCACATGTGTCTATGTATTACATAGTGTCTTCACCAGATGAACTATAGGAGCGCAGCTGCA
Source organism: Lepidochelys olivacea (assembly GCF_965140295.1). Lineage (NCBI taxonomy): Eukaryota > Metazoa > Chordata > Testudines > Cheloniidae > Lepidochelys > Lepidochelys olivacea. The sequence goes on along the minus strand of NC_140411.1, from coordinate 162,300,257 downwards.
TCAGTACAGCTCTGCCAATACATATGCCCTGAGTTAATACTGAACTCAATACAAGTCCAAAAATCATTTTGTAATGTTAAACCAAGAATTTCTATGTAGTCTTTTAAAATGCAAGTACATACACGCTTTCCCGTTCAGGTAGCAATAAAGATACGAAATATTTTTATCTGTAGTTGAAATCTGCCCTAGATCCAGCTGTATCATCCAACCAACATTGGACATTGGTGTGTCGACCAAGCCACACAAGGACAGTCTGTGCCATTCACAGGTGTGTCTCACTCACCTTTGCTGTTGCTGCCGCCGCCTTTTTTGGCTTGGGCTCGGCTTTGGCGGGGGCAGGTTTCTGGAAAGAGAAGCAGGTTTAGTGCTCGCCCCTCACACAGCGCCTAGGAAGGGGCAGCCAGGGGATGTCTATACTTACAGCTGACAGGCGCGCAGACCGCCTCTTGGGCTAGAAGGGGAGACAGACACAGCGTGAGAGTCGGATCCCTGTCCCGCGCCCTCCCCCGGGAGCCCGCGCGGGGAGCCCGGCACTTACCTCGTCCCGCGCCTCCGCTTCGGCCGCGTTCACCTGCAAACAAACACGCACAGGAGAAAAGGAGGCCTTGTGGCACCTTAGAGACTAACCAATTTATTTGAGCATAAGCTCACGAAAGCTCATGCTCAAATAAATTGGTTAGTCTCTAAGGTGCCTCAAATCCTCCTTTTCTTTTTGCGAATACAGACTAACACGGCTGTTACTCTGAAACACATAGGAGAGTGATCGGACAAACGTGCGCAAGCGCAAAGCCCAAGTTTCCTCCCCCTCCCTAAAGGCGGTCACGGCTGAGTGACGTCAAGACACACGCCCCTTCCCGCCGCCGCGTTCGGATTTCGAACCCCGAGTGCCGTCGCGTTTAACGGCTAAAAAAATTCGAGTGACGCAGCAGCCGCGGGTCGGGAGAAGGGCCCCGCGGCCGCTCAGCGCCGAGATAGGCTGGCGGGTCAGCCTGGCGTCCCGGCGAGCCCGGCAGGAGGGGGGCGCTGATGCTCCGGGCGCCATTTGACCCAACGGCCCCCGAAGCGAGTGTCAGCCGAGCCCGGCGAATTTGCGGGCAGCGAAGCGAGAAGCCCGGGCTGAGCCCGGCACCGCAGCGTCCGGTCGGCGGCTCGGTGCTGTGGGGAGCGGCTTCAGCCCGCACCTTTCTCCTCGGCATGACGCGAGGTGGCTCCGACCAACAACTCGCTGGTGCAGCTGAGGTCTCTGCTGCTTCCCGTGTTCACTCGCTCTCAGCGAGCGGCTGCTGCCTGTGCGTGAATCTTAGTCTGGCTGCGCAGTGGTCGGAGCCCGCCCTTCCCCCATCCCAGGAGCGCCAGCGGCGCTGCAACAGGATGCAGCCGGATTAGGGGGGAGGGGGCGCGTCCCATTCACTGGCGGCCGCGCGCGCCCATTGGGTCGAGCCTCCCGCGGGGCTGCTTTCGAATCACAACAAGCCCCTGGGGCGGGCCCTGTCGCTCACTCTGGGACGTGGGGCGTGGCCCATCACTCCAGCAGGGGGAGGGGGATGAGCACCCACCTGATTGGTCAAGGTCTCTCACATGGCCACGCCTTCCGTCCCGCTTGCCCTCTATGCTGGAGCAGGGATGGGGCGGGTTTCTGGTTGGGGGGGCGGTTGGCGCATGCGCAATGCCAGGAGGCGGAGGAGTCCGGTTGGACAATGGCGGCCGCGTGCGCGTTGTAGTAACGGTAGCTCGGTGGTGGCTGCGAGGGGTGGGTGATGGCGGAGAGCGGCGCGTGGCTGCTCGTGCTGAGTTCGGTGTTTCTGTGCAACCTTCTCAAAATCCTCCTGCCCACCTGCTCCTCTATTGTAAGTGACGTCAGCGCGCCGGGCTCCCTCCTTAGCAACCGTCAGCCCCCGCTCGCGACCGTGGCCGTAAACTCCCGGCTGGCGGCTCGGACGCCGGAGACGCTGCCGGTGTTTCCCTCTCTCAGGGACCACAGCCCGGCTGCGGCGCGCGCGCCCCTCGGGAGCCTGGGGCGGCCTGGCCGGGGCACTGGCGCAGGGAGCCCTGGGCGGGCGAGAAGCTGAGCCGCGGTCTCCTGAGCCCAGGCTGGGGCCTGAGCCCCGGGGCCAGCTGCAGGCACCTGGGAGAAACGGCCCCGGCCCTGGGGCCTGGCTGGCAAAGGCCCGGCCTGTGCCGCTGTCCCGCGCCGAGCTCGGCCCTATCGGGGCCGTCGTGACTCAAGGGTGCGTAAAGCTCTTCGTCCCACTCCGGGTTTTCTGTGCTCTGGCCTCAGGCGACTGCTGCCACTGCCAGGCTTTGCCCCTGGAAATGGCACCTGGCTCCCTGAGGCCAAGGGCCCGTCCTAGTGGTAGGTGCTCGTTAAAGGCCTGTGCAGGAAACGCCGCTCGCCCCGGCCGGATTCAGGGTTTTATCAATTGCCAGTAACCCGAGCGGAGAGCTCATTTAGAGTCTCAGAAAAACTGACCTCCCTCCCCAGACATTCCTTGGTGGCTCTTAGTGACCAAAAGGGCCTTTACAGAGGCCTTGTATGTTAATCACTGTTTCGTGTCCAGCCACAGATTGTACTCCTACAACCTCATCCATAAATTGAACCTATTATACTCTTGGGAGAATTCTGTGCACGCGTAGAATTCATTTCCCCCCCACAGACTTTTTTTTCCTCTACAAAAAATACATTCTGCTGGGCAGGTGCTGCAGCTACACCTTTCACCCACTGGGGCTGCCATGGCACCAGACTAGAGGGCAGCCAGCTCAGCGAGCCTGGCTCTGCCCATTGGGCCAGGTGAGGAGGCACGATGTATGGGGGACAGACAAAACCAGTGTGTGTGGGGGGAGATTGGGCTGCTGGGGGGGTCACGCAGGTGGGTTCAGAAGGGCTAGTGGGGGGACATATGGATGGGGGCTGAATGGCAGGGGATGCAGGGATGGCATAGGGACTAAGGGAAGAGGCGTGGGGGTGCAGGGACACATGGGGACATGGGTGGCAGGTGTGCCTGACTGAGTGGGAGAGGCTAGGGGTCGGCCAGGGTCTGCATGGGGGAGGCTCCTCAACTCCCTAAAAATCTCCTTTCCCAAAAAATCACAACTGTTCCATGCTTCTCTCATACACACCCACCAACCCTCCTCACTTCTAGGCTCCTTCCCAGCAATTACTTCCTTCTCTTTCAGCTCCTCCATTATCCCTGACTTCCCCAAGCCTTTGCACTGCTTCTGAGGGGTGTGGGAAATGTGGTTCTGTATTTTAATTAAAATGAATGATTACTCAGAGTTCTGTATTAATTTGCCTAGTAAGGAAACTATTTGTCAAAAAACATTTCTTGAATTTTTTTTTGGTCTGTATTGTTATAGACATACTTGCTGACAGGGATTTTGAAATAAATTACCAAAATAATTGGAACTTGTGTGATTATATTGTTAATTAATTTGCCTAGTAAGGATCCATTTGTCAAAAAACACTTTCTGAATCTTTTTTTGTCGTCTGTATTCAGTCATTCCCCCATCAGGCCCTATCCCCATTATTTTTAGTAAAAATCACAGACAAATCACGAGCCTGCATGAATTTGTTTATTGCTCACAATCTTTCTGCGACTTACTAAAAATAACCGTGAAAAAATCTTTAACTTTAAATATTAACATCATCCTTCTGAAGTAGCTATTCAGCATTATCATGAAAGACATAACTCTATTTTATCGACAGTATTTTAGAAATGTTTAGAAACTATAGAGCCGGGGTCACCAAGCGATCGATTGCAGTCGACTTGTAGATCCTGGAGACTTTCCCAGTCGATCGTGATCTCCGGCCGCAGAAAGTCTGGCGGTATAGCAGTGCTGTTGCTAGGGCAGGCTCCCTGCATGCTCCAGCCCTATGCCATTCAGAAGTGGCAAGCACGGCCTGGGGGGGAAGGGGTCTCTGCGTTGCTCTTGCCTGCAATCGCTGCCCCTGTAACTCCCATTGGCCAGGAACGGTGGCCAAGGGAGCTGCGGGGGCAGTGCCTGCAGAGGGGCAGCACACGGAGCCATGTGCCACCACCCTGCAGGGGCACGTTGGCCCCTTCTGGGAGTGGCATGGGGCTGGAGCAGGCAGGGAGCCTGCCTTAGCTCCGCTGTGTCGCCGACTGAGGTAAGTGCCGCCTGGCGGGAGCCTGCACCCCAGCCCTGAGCCCTCTCCCGGAGCCAGCACCCTGTACCCCCTCCTGCACCCCAACACTCTGCCCCAGCCCGGAGCCCCCTGCTGTACCCAAACTCCCTTCTAGAGCACGCACTCTTCACCCTCTCCTGCATCCCAAACCCCTGCTCCAGGCTCAGCTCAGAGCCCTCTCTCACACTTGGAACCCATCAGCCCCAGCCCAGAGCCTGCACCCCTTCCCAAATCCCTGCTCAGTGAAAGTGAGTTGTGGGGGAAGAGTGAGCAACAGAGAGAGCGGGGGGATGGACTGAGCTGGGTGGGGTAGATGCTGGGTTGCACTTAAATTCAAAAAGTGATCTTTTGTGTAAATAGGTTGGAGACCACTGCTCTGAAGAATAAGTCCATATAAACCCAACATTCAGATTGTGGATTCTCATTTTAAGTTAGGCAGAAAGATACACTGCAAAATCCCCCCCCCCCCCCCGCCCATTCTTTTTATCTCACAATAGTTAAGTAATGGAACACTTAAAGAGGTGTACTGAAATTATTTTAGAAAAATCAACAAACTATATAAGTAAAAAACTTAGAAGACCGATGTCATCATTACTAGTTGCAGCTCTGTTTTCTTTGTGGTGTTTGAGTGACCCACCGCCTGAAGTGTTAGGCTTTTTGTCCTTAACTTGTTTTGGGATGGAATCAAACAATTCTACTCTTAGATAGGCATGGAGTAGCACACCTGGTTCCCTATCAACCACTTATTACTGAAGGTTGACTTGGTTTTGGACACTTGTGTTTTCTCCTTTCAGGAACCTGTGACCAGGGATATTGTGTAACAGATGCCTTAAAACAAAATATATTTATTTAGTAGTTGGAATAAAGCACAAAGTTACAAGAGTTTAAAATAAAGAACCTGTACATGTTTGTCTTATGTAGAGTACTACTATCCCAGAAATTGTAACTGCAGCACTCTTAGCTTCTTGAGATGCCCCGCTAGGTCTCTTGCTGGTCCTCTCTGACCCTCCTTTAGCCTGTGCACTTTTGTCAGCCATATTATTTCCTCTCCCTTTTCCTCCTGGGTTCTTTACAAAAGTCAGTAAATGCACAGTAATGCACATTGGAGGGAAAAAAATTCAGCTACTCATAGAATCTTGTTAGGTGGAAGTTAATTATATCAGCTCAGGAAAGTGATCTGGGTTTTATGGTAGCCAGCTCAATGCACCTCTTCCAGTGTGGATATAAAAAAAAAAAACCCAACAACAGCAAAACCCTAACCAGATGTTAAGATGCACGGGAGATGGAATGGCAAATAAATTGGAAAATGTATAAATCAGTGGTGCACCTCAGCTAGAGGACTACAGCACTTTTCACCTCATCTTAAAAACAATAGTGCAGAAATAGAGGGAATTCAGAGAAGACAAAATGATTAGGGGCATGGAAAAACTTATATGAAGAGATGGGGATTGCTTAGCTTAGAAAGACACAAATCAGAGGGGAGATGATACAAGTTTATAAAATAATGATCGGTACAGAGAAATGTTCTCCCTGTCTCAATACCAGACAAGGGCACGGTCAATGAAATTAAAAGTTAGCAAATTTAAACTGGTAAAAAGGAAATATTTTTTCACATAATATGTAATTAAAGCATGAAACTCATTGTCACAAGAAGTTGCTGAGACCAAGAATTTAGCAAGATTCAAAAAAGGACCTAGCCATTTATATGGATAGCAAGGACATCAGAATTATAATACTTAAAGGTAACAAGAATTTTGGAAGGGATATTAAATGTCATGCTTCAGGGGTTAAGCCAATCTTTGACTACTAGAGAATAAAATGAGCTATGAAATTAGGTTGGTGTAACTGTCGCTCTGGATTGTGAAAAATCCAGAAGCAGTTAAACTGACCTGGCCCAGTGTAGACAATGCTAGGTTGGCGGGAAAATTCTCCCATTGACCTAGCTATTGTCTCTTGGGGAGGTGGATTATCTGTGCCAACAGAAGAACTCCTCCAAATAGTGTAGGTAGCATCTTCACTGATGTGCTACAGCAGTGCACGTGTGCTGCTGCAGCATTTTAAGTGTAGACAAGCCCTTAGTGACTGGGCCTCAACACTCAAACTCCATTTCTCAGCTTAACAAAGAACCAGAATTTGTTGACATTGAGGCTATGCTGCAGTCTATGTATTTAATCAAGTTTTTTCTGAGGGGTGGGAGTAAAGATTAATTTGTTCTGTGAGGTTGTTGAGTCCTTTAGTTGATATTGTAAATTTATTCTGTGGTATCAGTTTTAAATTGTACAAGTATATAGAAAGTATGGTATTTGCTCTTTTATATATTTAAGAAAATAAATATATACTAAATTCTGACTAAATAGCTGGTTGAGTTCCTTTTTTTTTTTTTTTTTTTTTTTTGTAGATATCCAGATTGCTACAGAAGGATGCAGAGCAGGAGTCCCAGATGAGAGCTGACATTCAGAACATGAAGCAAGAACTCTCAACCATTAGTATGATGGATGAGTTTGCTAGATATGCCCGACTGGAAAGAAAGATTAACAAAATGACTGACAAACTTAAAACTCATGGTAGAGTGCAATATTTGCCACTTGTTCAGTTTACCTAAAAACACATCTTTTTCCAAGTATGTGTTTTTATTTTGACTGTATTTGACCTTATTTGTAGAGCCTTTCACTTTTTTCTTTATCCCTAAGCAGTGGTGTCTCTGGTTTTTTTTTGTTTTTAAGTTTGAGGGCTTTATTAATATTGTTTTTTATTTCTGTTGTACATAATACTAAAGGGGTGGGATTTAGAATCTCCCCAAACTGCAGCAATTCAGAGAAAGAATTCACAAGGAAACTGAGGCAGAAGACAAGTTTTCATTTTCTATGTCTGAAGAAACACTCCAGTCAGTCAGTACACCTAGAATTTTTTAGTTCAAGTCAAAATAGCAGCGTGTCTTTAAGACATGAAAGTGAGCTAGTAAGGCTTTGGCTTCATTGCAAAAAGGTGTTTTTTTCTTCAGCAGGATAATTAATGCATGTTAGCAGTCCCTTTGTAAAGTCCTAATGGAGACAAGGCACTGACTGGAGATTTTAGCACAAGCTAATTAGACATGGTCAGTCCTCTGCCTCCTGCCTGTGGTTGGCCTCACCTAGTTTATCTCTTGGTAAAACTACAGTGCATTGTCTCTACAAAGCTGTTTAATAAAGCTTTTGGCCGCTGGGCCACCATGTTTAAAGATATATTCTTTTTGGTGGATTCCTTTACATTGCTCTGAAGCATCACAGTGGTTGAAACTCAAATTGAGAAAACAGCCTTTCTTGTCAGATGTAACTATTTGGACTAATCACACTAAAATGATTTTTCATTTTGAATGAGATTCATTCAGCTGGGCAGGAAAGTATTCTTGACAACATTCCCTGAGCCCAAATGGTTAAAAAAAGTCAGTGACAGAATGCCTAATGCAATAGTCTGTGTCTGCTAAAGAGATTGCACTGTTCCTATGGAAAAGAGAGTACTCTCGTTTGTGTTTAATCCAACATAAGTTTTCATAGGTCAGCAGCCATAGAGATTCCCTTTGGTTGGGGATAGAACTCTTGGTTACACATGACATTTCTTAGTCTGGTGAACCACTATTTCAAACATTCCCCAGAGTAGCTTTGGTTAAGGAAGTAGGTAGCATCTTACTCGCAGAGGGATACTCTGTAGCATACACTGATATTTTGGACGATGAAAAGAATGCCTATGTTTTCCAATAATAAATTGCCAGAGACAGCACATAAATAGGAGTATAATTTTTGAACAGAATATTTTCATTTGGAAAGTGAAATGTTGTTAATTCACCAGTTTGAGCTAAGCACATTTACTGTTATATAAATAATACAGATGGCAATATTTCTTTTCTTTTCACAGTGAAAGCACGAACTGCTCAATTAGCCAAAATAAAGTGGGTGATAAATATTGTATTCTACATTTTACAAGTAAGTGAACACTTTATTACGATGGATTATTAAAACAAATACTTACAATGATATTTTACCATTCGGCAGCTATTGGCTAATACTTATCTATGTCTGCACTACAGACCTAATAGCGGCACAGCTGCACCGTTGCAGCTTTCCCACCAGCCGGAGAGAGCTCTCCCACCAGGATAATTAAACCACCCCCAATGAGCAGTGATAGCTGTGTTGGCAGAAGACACTCTCCTGCCGACATAGCGCTGTCCACACCAGCGCTATTGTTGGTGAAACTTAGGTTGGTCAACGGTGTGGGGTTTTTTTTCACACCCTGACCAACAAAAGTTTTGCCAACAAAAGTGCTAATGTAGATAAAGCCATAGAAGTGTATCTGACATTCGGACTATATGTAGCATGGCAAACCCTCTCATCAGTAAAACACTTATTTCCAGGGAGAGAGGATATTGCTAATGGGGGGGAAGGGTGGTATTTGTGGGGAGGAGGGATTTTTGAGTTTGATTTAAAGTCTGGTCTGCTGTTTTCTGGCTTTGGTGGGAGAGGAGGCTTCTTGCCTTATCTATTAAGTCATTGCTCTGTTATTTATGTCAGAGGCAGCTGGAGCCCAGGATAGGTGCTATCTATCTTTGTAAACTGGGCTGGTAGCCCTGCCTGTTGTTAAGGTTGCTTACACATTTACAGTTATAAGACCCTGTTTTCAGTTGCTTATAACTTTACCAGACTTTAACTGTTTGGACTGAAATTTTCCTTGAAAGAGGGTTTAGATTCATTTCTTGAATAGTTCAGATTTCATGCCAATTCATTGTTTTGTCTCTCTGCTGAGACTGTCAAAAAAGGTGACCATTAGAATCCATTGTGAGGTGTTTTTTTTCCCTCTCTTGATGTGGACACCAGTCTAGTTTGTAGCAGACTATAACCATCAACTCAGTTTATCCTGGTTGAAAAAAATAAAAATCCATCAGATTGTAACAGCTTTTGATCACTGTTTATCTGGGCTAAAATTGACCCAGCACCTACAGGTAAAAAGCACCATTTTTCTATGAGCCATCCAGTCCCCCAAGAGACCGTATTTTGATGTTGACATTTTAATATTGTGTGTCTAGTTAAGATGATTAAGTAGCATTCAGATTGTAACAACTTTTTGTAGTTTTATGGGCACGGTCTTACATTTGTAAGTTTAACTGCACTTCATAATTATTCATATTTTAATTTACTGCCACAAAATAGAAATTTGAACATACTTTTCATGTGTTATTGTCCTGGCTAATGAGAATTTTCATTCCAGGCTGCCTTGATGATCTCACTAATTTGGAAATATTATTCTGAGCCAGTTACTGTGCTTCCAAGCAAATGGCTAGCCCCACTGGAACGTTTAGTAGCCTTTCCTACAGGAGTGGCAGGTAAGATTGTGTGTAAAATAGAATACATTTCTCTTCTCCAAGTGTATGTGGATTCCAATAGTATAACGAGAAAGGGCACATGGAGGATAAAAATGCTTTCCTTACCTATCTTTCTAATAACAAAGAGAATTTTAAACTACAGTCTTTACTGAGCAGGCTTCTGGGCCCTACTGCAATTTTAATATTAAATAACGTTAAAAATAAAGGCCTCTTTCACATTATGGGAAATTTGAAAAAAGTGATTAGAGACAGAACAGCCTGCTCTCAGCTTCCTTTGCTGAAGGAAACATGATTAGGCTGCATGGGGGCCTAGACACAGAAATGCATTGTAGTGTTTCCCTTCTTGGCTTTAATTTTTTTACGGAAGTAAGTTTAAGCAATTCCTGAAGCCTCCCTGGATGTCTGGTCTCTTCTACAAACCTCATTCACCATATTTCCATTTGGGATATTCCTTTCTGGGCCGTTGGCCATTAGCAGAACCCTGCCTTTGCTTCTGAGAGCAACTGTATGTATTTCCTTTATTATGTTAAAACTAAAAAGATGTTGAAAGGAATTTATGTAGGGAAAATAAACTAGAGATCAATTTTAAATTAATAAAAGCCAAAACCTCACATTAGATTAGAGTAATCATGTACAGGTCATATATAAAGTGATCTGAAATGAATTTAGAAAAGTAATGCTCGAGGGCCCACTCCCACTTCCACTGAAGTCAAGGGGAGCTTTACATTGACTTTGAAAGATTCAGTGTTTAGTGAGAGACCTTAGCAAGGTGTTGGTAGACAGTTTAAAAGGTGTCAAGTCTAAACTTTTGCCTACCTTAAAAAATACTATATCTTTCCACATTGTCTTCCTGATCTTTGAAAATCTATCATTTTGAAAACAAGAGCTTCAACAGAGAGGTAAAAAAATGCAACTTTTCTCCAGCACTACCTAACAGTAAATTCAAGATTCAGGGTTTCTCTGAGGTCTCAGATCCATGTTTCTGAATGGAGACCCTGACTGCCGTATACTGACGAGCTGAGCAGATGGGCAGACTGCAAGGACAATATAACACGTATATATATGCCCACAAGCTAAAACACAGATGACAAGCCTATATGTGCCAATGGTGTCCTCTTCAAAGGATTCTAAATTATGTTGCTATCTTTTTAACACTTAAAAGCTTTCTTGAGAATGGTCCCTATTCACCATGATAACTTGCTGAGACAGGACTGTTTCTGTGGTGCTGGGAAGGATTAGTCCTTGAAAGGCATTTACTTAAACAATACATAAAGCTTTGAACAGTTCTGTTCAATTTTCTCTCTCTCATCCTCTTCTTTTGTCTTAGTTGATAATCATGAGGGAAGGAAGGCTATTGCTCTTGATAATGCTTCTAAATTATGCTGCTGCCAGTACAGAAACATTTAAAACCATTGAAAAGAATAGTTTCTCCACCTCTATCCCAAGGAAATAATTTTCATTTTTTAAACATGATACTGAATTGACATAGCATAAAAATGCAGAAACTTTCCAAAAAAGATTCTGAGCCACATAATGAACTAAAAGCTCATCCAGAATCTTTCCCTTTGTTTTTTATTTTGCTTTGCCAGCCTAAAGTGAATTGTGAAATGTGATTGGTCAGTGTCAAGCAGCTTTTGTGGGATGCCAAGAAAATCCAGCTTTTGATTAAAAATTACTGTTCTACTTTCTAAGAATTTGGCACTTTTTTTTAAACTTGTGTGCAGCAGTACATTCACTTGGAAACAACAATTCTCTTTAGTTTTGTAATACTTTTAATTTTTAAGGAGTATTATCTTTTTCTTTTTGTTTACTTACCACTTTATTGTTGCTGAACTTCCTGGTGTCCTTCAGTCTGGAAACACTCTATTCTGCCAAAGATAACTACTGTATGTCAACACTGTTGGTTTTAGTGGGAAGGCCATTTAAAACAGTAGCACAAGAGTATCTGGAGGGAGGGTCCAGCAGTGACGGAGTTAGTAGTTTTTCCCCGGTATACATATTTAAAACATCTCTTTAAGAAAATAGAGCATTTTCAGGAAACGTTCTTTTTACCCACCTTGAATTTTTTTTTTTAATTTAAAAGGAAGGTTCTACTGTGGTGCTCCCTTTCTACTTCACCTTTGTCTTCAACAGCAAAGTTATATATCTCTAATCATACAACAGGTATGTTTAGAAGCTGCAGGATATGTATGCCACCCATTGGTACATACATACTGTACCTCTCATTTAGTACCGTCTCCCTGACTTTCAGATTCTCTCAGAATTAGGTATAAATACTTTATCCCTTGATTTCTTAAAATTTTCATTTTTGAAACTTCCTGAGTTACTTACCAGAGTTAGAGATGTGTGTTTGAGAGTTACTGATACAATGATGCACATCAGGTTTTTCTCTCTCTTCAGGGGGTGTTGGAATTACATGCTGGCTTGTCGTCTGCAACAAAGTTGTGGCCATTATGCTTCACCCTTTCAGCTGAGAAGGAATCCCAGAATTCTAAACTGCATTTCCGTTATTACAGTTAGAAAGTGGAGTCCTGGAGTCTTTTACAAGAGACAAAATACAGAGCTTGCACTAAGTACTTCACTTCTGGTGTATAAAGGGGGAAAGCCCTGTCCATCTAAGGAAACAATTGTTGTATACAATGTAATAATTAAGCATGAATTAATGTTCATCTTTTTTTATTTCAGTTCAATATTTATCAATAAGCTTTATTGGTCATACCTTCTTCCCTTGACTTATCCCTCAAGTTCTTAGTCAATAACTTTTAAAGAATAACATTTCTTTTGATAAACGCCTCATTTTTGTTGTTGATGGCTAGTATATACACTGGTTAACTGTAGAAACAAGAATTTGTCATTACAGTTTCACTGAGAATCAGTTGCAATGCTGGATTAACTATAGCTTTTTAAGGTGAATTACAGAGTGGGTGGGGATTCTTTTGGGGCTTTACTATTTCTTTGGCAGAAGTATGGAGACTGCTTCACATAATTTTCTTTCGGTGGAGTAGGGAGATAGATTTACTGCTTGCTTATTTTAGAATGCTATTTCCTGACTTTACCTTGCGGACTTCAGCATTTGTGGGCTGTTTTAGAAGATGCACCACTGATTTAATTGAAATCTAGAGTTGTTCCCTGGCCCTCTCTCAACTGCCAAATATGTGGTGGCTGGCTACTTGTTCCTGTCTGCTCCCAAATGACAATGGAGACCCACTTTCTTGAACGTATTCTATCTCCTCTCCCAAATGGCTCTTCCTAGCCCCAGACCTGATTCTCCCTGTCAAAATACTTCTCTTCCCCCTATCTTGAGGGAATATCACTGGGGTCATGCTCTGGTCCTGAAGTCTCCTTTTTTCCTCCTCTTTCTGTCTTGGCCCAGGAAGAGGGAGAAAAGCGGTAGTCTCAAAGACATGCCAGAGCATGGCCCCAACTTGTACTCTGTTGGGAAGGAACGATGTGGCCAGTCTCTTCCTGTTTCATGGTTGAGGAGGAGAAGCAGGAAATGTTTAAACTTCAGAAGGAAGCGCAATCACTAACATTTCAAAATATTAGAGCATAAGCTTTCGTGGGCTACAGCCCACTTCTTCGGATGCATAGAATGGAACATATATATACACACACACACACAGATAAGTTGGAAGTTACCATACAAACTGTGAGAGGCTAATTAGTTAAGATGAGCGATTATCAGCAGGAGAAAAAAAACTTTTGTAGTGATAATCAAGATGGCCCATTTAGACAGTTGACAAGAAGGTGTGGGGATACGTAACATGGGGAAATAGATTCAATATGTGTAATGAATAGAGACTGGGAGTGGCTGGGTCATTGCACATATTGAATCTATTTCCCCATGTTAAGTATCCCCACACCTTCTTGTCAACTGTCTAAATGGGCCATCTTGATTATCACTACAAAAGTTTTTTTTCTCCTGCTGATAATCGCTCATCTTAACTAATTAGCCTCTCACAGTTTGTATGGTAACTTCCAACTTATCTGTGTGTGTGTATATATATCTTACTATATGTTCCATTTGATGCATCTGATGAAGTGGGCTGTAGCCCACGAAAGTTTATGCTCTAATAAATTTGTTAGTCTCTAAGGTGCCACAAGTCCTCCTTCTCTTTTCGCGGATACAGACTAACACAGCTGCTACTCTGAAACATTTCAAAATATGAGTAACGTCATCTTCCAGGATAGCCCAAGACAGTCTGCAAGGTAATAAAGTAAGTCAGGGACTCGGATTTCTAAGTAATAGAAAATCTTGAAGAAAACGATAATTAGCAGAGGAAAAACTTTACTTTTTGGAATGAATCCTCTTTTCTCCAGTGCTAAGCTACAGTAAACAGGCTGGATGCATATGGTCCTGCAGGGTAAGGGACCTCCCTACTAACCTGCTGAACAGTGATAAAACTGTTTTGCAACTGCTGGGCTACACTGTCCACTGCCCATGTCATTCCTTTCCTGGAGGGCCAATGGTCAGTGGATTTGCAGAGTCCCTGATGCACAAGCCCTGCATGCCTCTACACTGGCATGGAAAAAACTCACGTGGAAAGGGGCACATAACACGCCTGTGTAAGTTCCAGGAACGTTGGCTCACCTGCTTGCCCGGTGCAATGGACCCGCATCTGTTCCACTACATTCAGCTCCCTTCATAGTCCTAGAGGGATGTGCCTGATTCTCATCCCCCGCCCCCAGATGAACGCTTTGTTTAGGAATGAATTCTTAAGGTCATGATATCTGTTCTGTGTGTGTGCATGAAATGCTTTTCTTTGTATGTGAATTTTTAATGTGTTTTTTTATGTTGGTTATGTTGAGTCTGTATTAATATTTATGCATTAAATATGCAGCACCAAGAAAAAAATACAGGGATTGAGAACCGGTGTGCATGGTTTCTTTATTCATTAAATAGGTTGTTCATGCCATATTCATTTTAATTAAAACTTTTGAAAAGATTAACGATCATTTTATTGGAAGATAATTGGTAGTTCCTATCTAAGGAGATAAACGAGGAAACGGTGCATTACATACACAAACTTTGAGGCACTAAACGTAGATTATTTTAACCATACTATTAACACTGGTCCCCTGGATCAGGGGTGGGCAAACTTTTTGGGGTTGTGAAAACGTATGGAGGACCGGGTAGGGGTGTGCCTCCCCAAATGGCCTGGCCTCCTCCCACTTCCCGCCCCCTGACTGGCCCCTTCAGAACTCCCAACCCCCCTGCTCCTTGTCCCCTAACTACCCCCTCCCAGGACCCCACCCCTTATCCAACCACCACCCCTGACTGCCCCGATCCCTATCCACACCCTCCCCCCAACAGGCCCCCTAGGACTCCCCTGCCTATCCAGTCCCCCTGTTCCTCCGCCCCATCCAACCACTCCCTGTCCCCTGAGTGCCCCCCAGGACTCCCTGCCCCTTATCCAACCCTCCCACTCCCCGCCCCCTTACCATGCCGCTCAGAGCGGAGGGAGCTCGCAGCCCAGAGTGCTGGCAGTGCGTTGCGCTGAGGCTGCAGGGGAGGGAGGACAGCAGGGGAGGGGCCGGGGGCTAGTCTCCCTGGCCAGGAGCTTGGGCCGTGGAGGACAGTCCCGCAGGCCATAGTTTGCCCACCTCTACCCTAGACGCATCTGCTGATGCTCAAAAGTCTTGCATTTCATTTGTTTTGAAGTGAAAGAGCAGCAAGACCAGTAGAAGCAGCATCTTTTTCCAAAAGAAAAGCTGCTTTAGCAGTAGATTTGTGTTGTCTGTTTTGGTTACATTTACTGGGCCAAGTGTTGCTCTATTTATTCACACAAGTAATCCTATTGATTTCTTTAATTAACCTCCTTGGGAGAGCAAGAGCAATGAAGTTTTGGCTCTGAGAACTGTGAACAAAGGTGTTGGTTTAAGTATTTTTTGAATGTGACTGCTCCATATGCTGGGTATGGCTATAATCACACAAAAGAAATATTTCATAGATATTCTTTCCACATGCATTTTTGATGACACCCATGATCTTTGAAGTTTTTCATTGCAAAGTTTAATCAAAGTATCTTATCTTTAGGAGAAAAGCTATCAAGTACCAAGAGAAATACTATTATGTGAACACATGCAGAGTATCTTAATCCTGAAAAGTGATTGGAATCTGTTACAGGATAATTAATGTTTACGCAACTGTTTTTAAATGTCCTTGGCTTTTTTGAAAATTAGGGAAAAAAAATCTGTCTTTGATTTTTATGACCCTTGCTACGTATCTGAAACATCCTACTTTAAGTGACTGTACAGATTTTAAAAAACCAAAACAGTAAACAAAGGCAAGGCTACTTGAGAAGTGGGCATCCCCTACTTTTCCAAAACTACATATTAGGTGGGCAAAATAGTGCAGACTTCATCACCTGAGTCCAGTGGTTGGGGTGGGGTGCTTTGAGGAATTCTAACTTTCAATGGCAACAAATGAAGCTTCAGAGCTTTCTGGAGCTGGTGAAAATATAATTTTGTTTGAATTTTGGAGGATATTTCAGGACTGAACTCTAACTTTTATTGTATCAGGGCCAAATAATGACCATAAAAGCAAATCAATCACCTTAGCCAGCTGACAAATCTCACTTAGAAATCCAGATTGAAGTGAAAGATCTTGCATTTCACCCTAAAGGCTGCCTGTCATGCTTGAGGGTTGGTGGATGATTGAATTCCAGAGCTGAAGACCTTTCACCAGTAAAGGCCTGCTATCTGCCCCCAGCATTTCAACTTTAAACTTATGGCAATTTGAATTAATGTATTCTCTTATTCTGACACAAGATTACTGAAACGCTTCAGCTTTTAGAGTCATGCCACTATTGGATAAAAACATAGCTTACAGATGATTACTTTTATAGTCTTAAAGCATTTTATATATGGGCGCTGATCCACTAAAGTATCTAAGTACTTGCATAACTTTAAGCAGGAATAGTCGTAGTGAAGAACTACTTGTGCTTAAAGTTATGAAACTGCTTAAGTGCTTTGCTAGACTAGGGGCTCAGATTTAAAAGCTACACACATATTTAAAACACTTGTGAAATCCTGACCTCACTGACTTCAGAGGGGCAGAATTTTCCCCCTAAATCCAGTAGATATTTCAATCCTATTTGTCTTCACTGTTCTGTAGCACAAGCCCTTCTTTAATGTGTTACTTTTCCAGACAGACTTCAACTGCTTTCCAGCTTTGACAGCCTTTCACTGCAGCTAGCATAAACATGGTTTTAATATTCTGTATTATGGTGAATTCTAATATGCCCAAGAATGTTCAACCAATTGAGTAGAGTGCATGAGCACTGGGATAATGCACTTGTAGAGAAATACTCTCCTGTAACTGAGTATTCCATTTCAGTTTTATTGCTGAAGAATGGTTCAGATAAAAATTCTAATAAGATTTAAATGAAATCTTACAAATAATGAAGGCAAAAACCCAAAACTGGTAGGCAACACACTGCTTTTCAACAAATGTTAAACATACTGCATATTTCAAGATTAAAGATAAACAATTTAACTTATAAATCAATTGAATATTAAAACTATTTTAAGTCTGAGGATGAAGTTGTTAGCTAAGACTTTCCTAGTGTAAGTTTAGAATCTCCACATTGCAGACCAGTGTCAGAGTCTGAAATCTCACTTGTATAATTATGTAACGTTTCATTGTCCACAATTGTTTGTTCTTTATCAAGCCCTTTTGTGTTAGGGGTTGAATGGTTGTTTAAGACACCGCTTGGTCCAAAGAGTTCTTCCATAAGAGAATTTTTCCTCTCTCTCAGCGTTGTACGAACATAGCATCCATCCTCTGCAGCAGTGTCTTTCTGCCTTGTTTTGGTAACTTTACCAAATGATGGCTCATATATGCCAAATGAATTTCTTGCCTTCAATTCAGCTGTCTCACTCTGGTGCTGACCAGCTTGTCTGTTTTTGCGGAGGCTGCCTGTGTTGGACACTGGACCTGATGCAGGAAGCCCCTGATGCAAGTTTTCAGTGGCTTCTGTGAAGGTATACTGTTTTTTTAGTCTAGTGGGTGTTCTGTTATTCTGCGTTGAAGTTACACTTTTATCTTCTGCTGCTCCTTTGTCACTTAGTTGTTTACTTTTTCTTTCCTCCTTTTCATTCTCTTCTGCTACAACTTTTTCCTGATTATTCTTCCTTATTGGGACATCGTTTGGCGGTCGAGTTTGTCCTGCTTTCATCAGTTTCTCCAGTTCTTCTTTCAGTAAGTCAGCTTTCCGTTTTTGCACTTCTCTATTTTTCTTCTTTCTTTCCATAAATTCAAAATGAGTTTTTTCTTCTGTGAGCTGTATTTCATCTCTTAAAAATTCTACAATGGAATATTTTTATTTAGGAATCTTTTTAATTTAAAAATTGTTTAAGAGCATTAGATAGTGCAAAGACATTTTACCTCTGTAAATCTATATAACATCATTCTTGTTTATATTTCACCAGTTTTATGAGATTACTAAGAAGATACTGTTCACTAATGAGTATGCCAGAAGATTTGTTAGATCTAGATAGAGCACCCGGACGCTAAATCGACCCTAGAGTTTTCCTCTAGGCTTTTATTACATTTTTTTTCCAGTTGTTTAACTTTATTCAGTGTATAAATGTGATAATTTTATTCATGATAATTTTTAATACTCCATGATTTTGTAAATGGTGAACCTAGAAAAGTAATATACTTCTATATGACAAAGTCCAACTACCAGCCCTGCAAACAAATTCAACATGGGATCTAAACTCACATTGTGTTCTTTTTGTCTTCAGTATCATCACCCATCATAAAGAAGAATTCTGGAACTTAAGTGACAATTTTGTTGATGTTGAATAAGGTGGAATAGATTCCACTTTATCATATCCTAGCTGTATTGGCTCTGTAGTGTGGGCATTACTTGGGTTGTTTTGGGGGGGTAGTATACACACAGAGAGCACCCACGGCTTATATATCAAGTTGCTATACAATTAAAAAAAAATAGGGATGGTCTCACTGTCTTGGAGAGAACTACTCACTGCCAAACAATAAAATGAGCTAAAACACAACCTTAAAGAAAAAGTAGATCACAAGGAGAAGTGAAAATAGTCAAAGATTAACAGAGATAAACAGAAAGGCCTTATACCAAGGACTGAAGACCACCAAGGAGTGATTTTGGCTCAGTAAGAAACCCTCCCCCGCTTGCAGGGTGGATTCCCCTTGTTCATGCAGCTACATCAGATATGCCTCTTCAGGGATAACAGCATTAATAGTGTCAAAACAGGGTCAAGCAGGTTTGGTGCACCTTTGGGGTATGACAAACCAAAAGGAGGACAAGTTTTGAGAGCAGATGGGCTCTGATCTCAATCCTTGTTGAGACAATTGGGGAGACAAGGTAGACCGAGACAAACTCTAGACAAGGTTCCAGTAGCAGCATAAATTACCTCTCAACCCTCATCTGAAACCACCCTTCTGAAGGCCAGATGATAGGGGTCAGCAGCCTATCACTCAGGATCAAGTTGATCAGCATAAATTGTCAATAAAACCACCATAATCCATTATCTGCTCAAACAAGGCACCTGATTTCTGCATATTGTCACCAAGAATGCTATTAGAAGGCCAGAAGCACAGACATATATAAACCAACTATAAATTACTTACATAAGTGCTACAGTATCACTAAGGTGGACTTCAGTGGCTTGTATTAACGCTGTTGTTGAACTTGTTTGTTGTATGTCAGATACAGACTAATGGCCATCACGGCAGCGTATATTACCAGTGTACTGTAGTTCATTTGTTCTGTTTGCATAAGCTCAAATGAGGTTATGAAAAATTAAAAGTATACCTCTACATGTTTTATTAGAAGTTTCTTGCTTTGATGGTTTCTTGGTTGGTTCAATTTCTATCTTATGTTTTGTATCTTCATAGGGTTCTACTTTTTGATTTATGTCTTCAGTTGTCTTTTTCTCCTACAATTCAAGATAAACAAAGATAATGGTAAAAAAAGCTACACTTATGTTAGTGAATGATCAGTGATTTTTTTGTGACTCAAGACGCTCATTTTTGGTATTTTCTGTTCTATTTAGATTATCATACATTTATTTCATATAGTAACTTTTGCCCTCACAAAAGTATCCTTATATGTTTAAAATAATACCACTATATTTAAACAAAAAATGGTGCATGCAATACATCTTCAGAACACACTGAAATTAAGGATATTCAGAAAAAAAGTTGAAAATTATGGAATGAAGTATGATATAGGAGCAAACACATTAGAAACTTTGAGGTTAAATGGGATCCAAATGTTTCATACCTCTAGGAATAGAGCTGCACTCTTGACTATTCCTTGTTTTTGATGATGTGAAACCTGTGCTGATCTAAAATTCTGCTTATTTACTTGTACTGATTTGCTTAAACTAACACCTGTAGAAAGAAGAGCAAGTATTAAAGGGAAGCACAGAGTTTCTGAAACAATGCCATATTTGGAAATAGATAATACCTATAAAACCAATATTGGTATGGAAATCTATTATTTTAAACATCTCTAGCTCCAGGTATGTATTCTTTATTCCCATAATGCCATTTTATAAAAAAAACATAAGACAGAAGAGGTTTGTAACAGTTTCTATCAAAATCCACACAGATAAAACAGGCACCACTGGCATTCCCAAAACCACTATTCAGCTGCTGGCTAACCTCCATAAGTGCCTAAGTGTCCACCAGAGGAGTCCCGTAGGGACCTATGCTTCTGCCAGCAGGCATACACAAAGCCATTTAAGTCCTGATGCCCTACATCATGTCTAAGACCTGCCAAGTTTCACAAACTAGGTGTTCCATGGCCTCTTACCTGACAGGTAGGCATATTCAGAGCATGCCTAACACACAAAAGACAATGGTGGTGGTGTCAATTTTCCCTCTTATAACCAATAGCCCAGTGACAGGTTTCAGAGTAACAGCCGTGTTAGTCTGTATTCGCAAAAAGAAAAGGAGTACTTGTGGCACCTTAGAGACTAACCAATTTATTTGAGCATAAGCTTTCGAGAAGTACACTCACATGCCATGTGGGAGACCGAGGCTCAAGTCCCCATTCTGCCTGATTTAAAGCAGGGACTTGAAGCCCCCTCTTGCAGGTGGGTACCCTAATCACTGAGCTATAGAGTCATTCTCATACTCTCTCTTTGGCCCAATTAATAATAATTATTAAAAGTGGAATAGCTTCAACAGGAGAGATTGAAAGAGCCCAGTGATTAGGGCACTTATATTGGAGACCTGAGTTCAAGTCCAGCAAAGGAGGGACTGGAAGCTGAGTCTTCTATAGCCTGGGTGAACACCCTAACCACTGGGCTATTGCCTATAATTTCCTCGTGCTACCTCCTGATTTTTCATGAGAAAAAACTGAACTGGCTTAGATGCCTAACTCTGTGAATCCCAAGTGGAGGAAGGCACCTAACTTCCTTTCAGAGATGGGGCCTAAGCCCCACTCCTCGTCATTTCCTTCTGATTAGCTTAAATGGCTTCCCTGCTCCCAGCATGCTGGCTTCTGTGAATTTTTTTAAAAAAAATTAACTCTCACTCCATGCCTAAAAAGGGCCGTGAATTTCATTAGACGACAGGATGCAACACCCATACACCTTTTGCGAATCTAGCCCCATGTAAGGGGTACAAAAACATAGCAGAAGGGGAAAAAAAGGTGTCATCATGAGGGCTTCATTTATTGAACACAAAGTTGTCAGCGTTTCCTTTTCCTGATCAGAGCATTTCTGATAATAACTTAGAGTAGCAAATCAATTGGTTAAACCAGTAATGGGAGGATGCAGCATGAGTATTTCTACATCTAGCACACTCGGTTTGAAACCAGAGCATTGGCTGCAGCATGATTTCCTGGTGTTGGCTTTGTTTTGTCTCCCTTGAACTGTTGCTGGGTGGTAGCTAGGAAGGATCTTCATAGCTAGCATTTTGGAAATTATTTCTTAAGGATTTTGGACCAGTGTGGTGGACAGCTATGGTGGCAATGGTCCAATAAATCAGTGGTTCTCAACCAGGGGTACACAAACCCCTGAGGGTACACAGAGGTCTTCCAGGGGGGTACATCAACTCATCTAGCTATTTGCCTAGTTTTATAACAGGCTATATAAAAAGCACTAGCAACGTCAGTACAAACTAAAATTTCATACAGACAATGACTTGTTTATACTGCTGTATATACTATACACTGAAATGTAAGTACAATACTTATATTCCAATTGATTTATTGTATAATTATATGGTAAAAATGAGAAAGTAAGCAATTTTCAGTAATAGTGTGCTGTGACACTCATATTTTTATGTCTGATTTTATAAGCAAGTAGTTAAGTGAGGTGAAACTTGGGGTACGCAAGACAAACCAGACTCCTGAAAGGGGGACAATAGTCAGGAAATATTGAGAGCCACTGCTACAGAGAACCTTCCTTTTCTTTCTGAATCTTTGGTGAGTGCTATTGAGTTGTTTTAAAAGCCTTGTCAGAAGAAGTCCTTTGAGCATTTCTTAGATTCAGGACTAGGGGGAGCTAGAGATTTAGATGTGCCTTATGTTAGTACCTGTTAGTAAACAAAAAGAAAAGGAGTACTTGTGGCACCTTAGTTGACTAACCAATTTATTTGAGCATAAGCTTTCGTGAGCTACAGCTTACTTCATCGGATGTGAGCTGTAGCTCACGAAAGCTTATGCTCAAATAAATTGGTTAGTCGCTAAGGTGCCACAAGTCCTCCTTTTCTTTTTGCGAATACAGACTAACATGGCTATTACTCTGAAACCTGTTAGTAAACAGTAATACCTTTAGTTCTTTATTTCTGTATATTTGATTCATTTATATATATTAGCTATTCTTTAGAATCTTTATCTTCAGCAAAGAGTATGTCTGAATTCTAAGGCCTAGAACACTGGTCTTGACCAGTAAATAACCCTATTCAGAAATTCATTCATTATGCTGTATTTAATAACTCCAGGGCACCTTCATGTTCTTGGAAAACCATCTCCTTAACATACATATAAAATGCTGGCATAAGCATATCTTAACTAGGAAAACTAATAAGAAATTATTGTTATAGCAGTCAGATGTTTTCTGTTGGGGAAATCAATATGGAAGAATGATTGTGGGGTAAGAAAGACCCATTGAGAGATATTAATTTGAAGAATTGTTAGTCCTCTCAGCTGTAAATAATCATGCCTTCTCCTGTGAATCAGGTAAACTGAGACTCTATAGAAATGACATCACAATATATGTTTCTGGGAGAATATTCTTGGCAACTAGGTTTCCTTTGTCTGAAACCCTATATAATGATACTGGTATGGAAACTTAGGTTGGGAGAATGAAAACTGCACGTCCCTTCCAGATGCAGGACAGACAGATATACAGCTCTTAGTCTGACAACAAAGGGTAGTAATGTATCTATTTCATTCTGTATAGTGCTGTACTAATCTGATTGATAATCTTAGATTAAGATAATTTCAATTGACCCTGTAATTTCGACAATCTCAAGTCGTTAACTCAGACACGCAAGAAATATATAATTAGTCTTTTTTCACAAATGAAAAAATAGAAAATGGCCATTTTGAGGGGGAGCATATCTTTTTTCTTAATATATCATGGACAAGTGCCACTGAGAGCCTGGCCCGTTGGTGGCTGAAGGACTGGCTACAACAACACCAATGACATATTGTGATCGGCGCTCTTTCTGTGAGGGCTGATGGACCGATTGATCAAGGTGATCATGGGAAAACCAACTCAGAATGTGGACAGAAGACAAGTTACTTGGTGGCATTTCCAGTTCTGGGTTCTAAATCAGTCCTAACTGGTAGGCTCAGAACCAAACCCATTTGGCAGAGATACCAGCCCTCAGACCTTTGTCAGAACTCTTCCCCCATATATAAAATTACAGACTTCTCCCCACCTGAGAGCTTCCTCATCTCATGCAAGCAGAAACAGAACTTAAATAAGAATAACACAATAGAACAAAAGTGCAACAACAAAAGAAGTATAAGACTTAAAGTAAAACTTTATTATTGCCGTGTAACTAAAATTTGAAGCCAACACATCATAACTAAAAAAAGTCACCCTACTCTGGGTGGGAAGTGGGGATATGTGTTTTGTCACAGGGCAGCCCTACCTGGAGCACCCACTTCCCCCCACAGCATGATAATTACACCTGCCTCAGTTCCCTGAGTCCCCAGTAACTCCATGCAAGCTTACCCTCTAGTCCATCCACAAGGTTTATTACCAAAACGTAGCTCAATTAGTCCTCAACAAGAGTCCCAAACACAGTCCATTTCCACACCCTGTGGATATAGTTCTTAAAAATCCTGCTTTCCCAGCAAGCACCCTCCCATCATCTCTGCTGGGAGCCCATCCATACCATATTCTGGTGTCTTCCACCACACCTAGGCTCCTTGTTGGCCCTCTTCTTCTGTCCCTCTGCAAGGACAGCAGCAACCCCAGCTCATCCAATTGGAGTGCAACATCTCTCTTCCCAGCATGAACCCCCTCTGCTTCTCTGCTAGGAGATCATCTTTCCCAGGAGAGCATTCCTCACTCCCCCAGGCTCTCTCATGGTCCCTCTGGGTCCTGTTCTCTGGCCCTAGAGATGTCAGCAAGTAAGCTCCCTGCTCAGTAGTAAATTAACACACGGGCAAATGGGTCGCATGCCCAGGGGGCCTGGCCAATTTAGGGGCCCCTGCAGGAGCACCAAAACCTGGGTAGAAGTGTGGGGGCCACCAGCACTGGAACTGTGCCCCCACCTCCTGCTCCTCCTCTTCCCCCACCCCCCCTCCCATTGCCCTGCTCCCCAGCCAGAACAGAAGTCAGAGCCGGGCAATGCCCAGGGAGCCTGAGCAGCTGTGGGGAGCCCCAGACCCTCCACTTGCCCTGGATGGGGGCCAGGGTGCCTGAGAACAGCCCCTAGCCCGTGTCCCTGCACCCCAGGGCACAGCGCTGCCAGTGGGACTCATGGGTGGGGACTCCAGTCCAGCCTCCTGCCCCATTCCCTGGGCCTGCAGATGTGCTCTGCAGGGAGAGGAGGCCCTGGCCCAGTTGGGAGGAGGCAGGGAGCCCCAGAAAGGTCACAGGCAGCAAGGAGCTGGGCAGGGAGGGCTCCTCCAGTGCAGCTCCCACTGCTACTGGCCCGGCCTCAATGGCCACCACACTCTACTCAGGCTTGCTCAGTGCCTGCACTTGACTCCAGGTGCCAGTCTACCGCCCACTCCCCACTGGGTCGCTCCTGCTGCGAGGCTGCTCCTGCACTGCTGCCTGGGCTTTGTGCCTGAGGCAGCAGCCACATGTGGCACTGCTCCTCCTGTTGCGTCTACCCAAGGCTTGCAGTTGGAGGGGCAAACTCCCCTCCCCCCCCACAAAGTACACCCATGCCGCCACAACTTAATGCCTGCCCAGGGCTACTACGAACACGTTAAAAAGAGGGAGGGCATGGCCCAGTTCTGGTACTCCTGGGCTCCCAGGGTTTGGGGGGCCCAAATGTTCTTTGTGCCCAGGGCCTCAATAAATCTTAATCCACCTCTGTCCTTGCTGCTCCCTGTATTCAGCCGTCTCTGGCCCTTGGCTCCAGCTCTCCAGATTAGAGCCAGCAGGCAACTCCCTCTGCTGTTCTTTGGCCTTCAGCCCTGGCCCCCTGGCTTGGGGACACCAGCCAGCAAATCCCTCTTGCTGCTCTCCTGCCTTCAGCCTTCTCCCAGGAAGCATAATCTCCTGGCTCTGTCAGATCTTCCCTCCTAACTCACTGGGTCTCCCTTCCCCTAAGGCTCAGGTACCCGCTTTTAAGATCAATTAATTGGCCAGATTGGACTGTACTGATAAGGCACAGGTGCACTAGCCCTGCTCCTTTTTACAGGGCCAGTATCAGGCAGTGACATGTCTTTAAATCCCACAACATGAATTGCCAGCTAACACTTACTGGGATTCAGACATTCAGTAGAGGCAGTACATTAGGAAAGGAATAGACAGAAGACAACAGTAAGTCTGCATATTGCCACTCAATTTCTAAGAACTCTGCAATATTCACAGAAGTGAAAGTTTCCTTATGATAGTATCTAGCAAATGAAGTTTAAGTACTTGCCCCTCATCAAAGAAGTGCCAGTTTAGTTTTCCAATTTCGGGACAGCAACATGTTGCCAATATTTTAACGAAGGGCTTCTGCACAAAAATTCCTTCCCCTAACCCAGACTAGTATCGGTGTCTCATGTTCATGTGCAAGGGATAATGGGCTGAGAAATCCATTAATTTGTTTTTTCCATTTAAAAAAAAGTTTTTTTCCCCAAAAACTATAGCCATGGAGGATAGCAACAGCCCCTGCAAGCTTATATGAAATGTAATTTCCAGGGAATGTTCATATTTTGTCCATGAGGAATATATGGATTATATAGGAGTATAGCACAGTCATCAGTATGTGTACTTCGTAACTGAGGGGAGCACATCTGTAGCAGAGTGGGGAGGTATCTACTGGAGCTTGTTGATAAATATTTATCATGGGGTGAATCCTGTATTATTGCAAAGGGGAAAAATTGCTCTTCAGAAGTAATTTTATCCACAGGGATATATCTCATGTACCTGTCTGAACATTCATATGAAGAAAAGACTGGATTCTAGTGTACTCTTATTTGTTGACTGACACAACTAGGAAGAAGAAAAGGAGTACTTGTGGCACCTTAGAGACTAACCAATTTATTAGAGCATAAGCTTTCGTGAGCTACAGCTCACTTCATCAGATGCATATCGTGGAAACTGCTGCAGACTTTATATATACACAGAGAATATGAACCAATACCTCCTCCCACCCCACTGTCCTGCTGGTAATAGCTTATCTAAAGTGATCATCAGGTGGGCCATTTCCAGCACAAATCCAGGTTTTCTCACCCTCCACCCCCCCACACAAATTCACTCTCCTGCTGGTGATAGCCCATCCAAAGTGACAACTCTTTACACAATGTGCATGACAATCAAGTTGGGCTATTTCCAGCACAAATCACATCCCCCCACCCACACTATCAGAGGCTCGTTCACCTGCACATCCACCAATGTGATATATGCCATCATGTGCCAGCAATGCCCCTCTGCCATGTACATTGGTCAAACTGGACAGTCTCTACGTAAAAGAATAAATGGACACAAATCAGATGTCAAGAATTATAACATTCATAAACCAGTCGGAGAACACTTCAATCTCTCTGGTCACGCAATCACAGACATGAAGGTCGCTATCTTAAAACAAAAAAACTTCAAATCCAGACTCCAGCGAGAAACTGCTGAATTGGAATTCATTTGCAAATTGGATACTATTAATTTAGGCTTAAATAGAGACTTGGAGTGGCTAAGTCATTATGCAAGGTAGCCTGTTTCCTCTTGTTTTTTCCTACCCGCCCCCCCCCCCCCCGATGTTCTGGTTTAACTTGGATTTAAACTTGAAGAGTGGTCAGTCTGGATGAGCTATTACCAGCAGGAGAGTGAGTTTGTGTGTGTATGGGGGTGGGGGGGATGTGAGAAAACCTGGATTTGTGCAGGAAATAGCTCAACTTGATTGTCATGCACATTGTGTAAAGAGTTGTCACTTTGGATGGGCTATCACCAGCAGGAGAGTGAATTTGTGTGGGGGGGTGGAGGGTGAGAAAACCTGGATTTGTGCTGGAAATGGCCCACCTGATGATCACTTTAGATAAGCTATTACCAGCAGGACAGTGGGGTGGGAGGAGGTATTGGTTCATATTCTCTGTGTATATATAAAGTCTGCAGCAGTTTCCACGATATGCATCTGATGAAGTGAGCTGTAGCTCACGAAAGCTTATGCTCTAATAAATTGGTTAGTCTCTAAGGTGCCACAAGTACTCCTTTTCTTTTTGCGAATACAGACTAACACGGCTGTTACTCTGACAACTAGGAAGGAGGCTCTCTAACAATTCAATTATTGCAATCTCTCTGATTGTCTGTTTGAACTTTGTTTATGCTAACTAAACTTGGTAAACTAGATGCAAGCAACCAATATGCATTTTAATACGGCTGAAGGATTAGAAAACATGCCTTATAATGAGAGACTCAAAGTACTCATCTATTTAGCTTAACACAGGCTTTGTCTACACTAGCACTTGTGTCCGTTGGGGGATGTGAAAAAACAGCCTCTGACCAACAAAAGTTTCACTGACAAAAGTGCTGGTGTGGACAGTGATGTGTTGGCGGGAGATGGTCTCCTGCCGAGATAGCTACTGCTGCTCACTGGGGATGGTTTAATGATGCCAGCAGGAGAGTTCTCTCCCACCGTCATAGAGCAGCTACACAGGAGATCTTATAGCGGCACCACTGCAGCGGTTCATCTATGCCGCTGTAAGGTCTGTAATGTAGACATAGCCAAAGAGAAGGTTAAGGGGTGACTTGATAACAGTCTATAGGAATATATATTTAGTAATGGGTTCTTCTATCTAGCATAGAAAGGTATAACACAATTCAATGAAGCTACACAAATTCAGACTGGAAATAAGGCATACATTTTAACAGTGAAAGTAATTAATCACTGGAACAATTTACTAAGGATAGTGGTGGATTCGCTATCACTGTCAATTTTTAAATGAAAAGTGGATGTTTTTCTAAAAGCTCTGCTCTCGGAATTATCTTGGGGAAGTTCTATGCCCTGTGTTATACAGGAGGTCAGACTAGATGATCACAATGGTCCCTTGGAATCTATGAAGCTAACCAAAGGAAAACAGAGTTCCCCTTCTATAAAAGAGGTCTATACAATCATGAGTGGTATAGAGAAAGTAAATAAGGAAGTGTTATTTACTCCTTTTCATAATACAAGAACAAGAGGCCACCAAATCAAATTGATAGGTAGCAGATTTAAAACAAACACAAGAAAGTATTTTTTTATGCAACGCACTGTCAACCTCTGGAACTCCTTGCCAGAGGGTATTGTGAAGGCCAATATTATAACAGGGTTGAAAAGGGAGTTACATAGATTCATGGAAGATAGGTCCATCAATGGCTATTAGCCAGGATGGGCAGGAATGGTGTCCCTAGCTTCTGTTTGCCAGAAGCTAGGATTGGGTGACAGGGCATGGATCACTTGATGATAATCTGTCTATTCATTCCCTCTGGGGCACCTGCCATTGGCCACTGTCAGAGGACAGGATACTGGGCTTGACAGACCTTTGGTCTGACCCAGTATGGCTGTTCTTATGTTCTTATGCTCTTCTTCTGTCAGACAACCTGTCACTGTGACCATCAGTCTTGTAAATACTGTTTAGAAGCAAGCCCTAGTCTGGGATCTCTCACCCTCAAAATGCAAGTCTAAGGCCTGGTCTACACATAAAAACCAGGTCAACCTAACTGCTGTGATCAGGCCTATGAAGAATTTCATGCCCTGAACCCCATAGTTAGGTCAACCTAACCCCTACTGTAGACACAGCTAATTCAATTAAAGTCTTCTTCCATCGACCTAGCTACTGTCAAGGTCTTGTCTACACTACAGGGAAAAGTCGATCTAAACTACGCAATTTGAGTTACGTGAATAGCGTAACTCAAGTCGACATAGCCTAGATCTACTTACCACAGGGTCCACACTACACGATGTCAACGGGAGACGCTCTCCCATTGACTCCCCTTACTCTTCTCGATCCGGTGTAGTACAGGAGTTGACAGGAGAGCAATCTGCAGTCGATTTAGCAGGTCTTCACTAGACTCGCTAGATTGACTGACGATGCATCGATCGCCACGCATCGATCCCCCAGTAAGTGTAGACAAGCCTGAGAGGTGGATTACCTACACTGACAAGAAACCCCTTCCATCAGTATAGGAAGCACCTATTCTACAGTGCTACAGTGGTACTGTGTTGACTGTAGTGTAGGCATACCCTTAGAAGCTTTAGCTGTGAAAGGCTCATGGGAAGTTATGCATCTTTGAGATTAATGTATAACAGAATCTCCAGGGCTTACGGGTTAGGAAAATAGTCTTTGAAGTTGCCACTTGAATGTCCTTAATTTATTTTAAATTTGTTCATCCAGTTGCTATTTGGGTCCTGTTTTTATTATTAATTATTATTATTATTTACCTGGTACTGTAAGTAAACGCCAAGAAATGTTTCCTTCTCTGTGACTGGAAACCAGCCCTCCTAGAAAAGGGTTCCTCCCTATTTGAAATGTTAGTTGGGGGAAATGATAGAATCATTCAAGAAACTATTCATTAAATGAATATTGAAAAAAAATTAAAACAACATCCGTATATTTGCAGTGAGTTCATACAGTATATGCATATCTTATAATACCCATACTATATTTTAGAAACAACAGCAACAATCCAGTACTTTCTGTTCTCCAAAAACATTCTAACTCATGGAATGGAAGCATCACATAACAAGGGCTATCAGACAAACAACATAAACACATAATAACTCATGTATGCATTCGTAAGATATTGAACATTTAACATATATACAAAAGACACTGTTGGATATGACAATTAGATCGAGGTGGAAAGTGTCACACAAAACTGCAAAGAACAACAATAACCATCCTTGTTTATTGCACATGATGACTGGCAGAGGTGACAAGAGATATAATTCAGTGATCAGATATCTTGACAGGCTGATAAGGGTATAATGCATTTCTTCCATAGCCATGTGAAACATCTCTATAAATTGAGAGTGGAAATGAGCGAGGCTTGAGCTGGATGAAGTGTACTGTGAGGTACAGAGTCTTACCTTATTAGAACTGAGGAGAGGGAAGCCTCGGATTGGATGCAGCAGCCTAGAAATGTCTTACTCCTGTCCTCTTAGCAGGATATTTGGCAGTATTTACTGAAGAAATTTGCAACACACCTCTTGCAAACCTTGTCCAAACCTTTACTCATCTTATGGATCAAATATAAGAGTGAAAGCTTCTAACTGAAATTTTTCTTCATAGAAACAATTTCTGCTGAAGTGCCATTGCTGTAAAAAGCTACCTGAAACAAAGGCACCGAAGGCCTGTGACATCACAGAGAGGACTTCTCACTGGATGTTGTTGGCTCTGTCTGATTCAGATCAGCTGACTCAGCAGAAACGCAATTAGATTTAGGGGGCAAGCTGAATCCCAGAAATCTGATTTTCTAAAACCACTAACTTGTAAAGATTGGAGCAGCAATGCTGGTATTTTATCTTAGTTTTTGAGTTATCTTGGTTACACACATACCATCAGAAATAGTATTTATATCATTTTTAAACTGCCTATCTGATTTTTAAAGAAATGGGTAAGGCAAGTTTGCTACTAGACTAATAAAATGCTAAATTTCAGGCCAAAGTAATTTTTGCAGACAAATTATAAATTTAAAATTTAACAGATTTTACAAATAAAACCCTGACATAACCTTAACTACAGTGGTGTTAGAGAGCACAGCTATGTTCAAACATACTATACAAAATCTGTGGTGCTGTAATATGAAATACTGTTTGAATGCTAATGATCTAACGATGCAGAGATTATGTACTTAAGGCAGAAACACTGCTTACATCTCATCATTATTACACTTTATTTTCCAAAACTTTTGTAAGTATTAACAGACACAGTATCATATACTGTACAGTCTATGTAAATGTCACTAAAAAAAGGTAAAAATTGGCCCAAAGTTCATTTACATAAACTAAGTTAAATATTCAGAAATGGGCTACTTAGTTGCATCCACATGAGCAAAGAAAAGTAATTGTGTGTCCAAAGGGGTAACTGCATGCGCAAGAACCCATTTTGCATATTTACAGGTGCAATTTAGGTCCCTGTTTTAGAAAATTTATCCCATTATGTCCCAGTTATAAAGCAATGCAAGTTCAACACTAAAATATATAAAAATAAAAAATATTACAGATATACAGTACCTTTTTTGCGAGGTACTGGATCAGCTTTGTCCTGTAGACCTTTAAGCATCCGATTTGCATAGATATTTTTTATACCAACTTCTCGTTCCTTTTCCTAAAAAAAAATCCACACTATCAAACTTAATGATTACCTTTTACCAGCTCCAGTGCCTCATCTTAAAATAGTGTTAATGAATGTAATAATGTTCATGAAAATAGAGAACAAGTAGCTGTGGCCTGAGACAAACGCTCTGCAGGCAGACACTTTGTAAAAGGTTTAACACATCACTGTACCAATACACGTTGATCTTAACTCAAATGTGAAAATCCTCACATTCCAGTCCAAAGCCTTTCTTGGACAGAAACTATCAACCATGGTGAATTGTGCCAATGGGAGTGAGCCTGTGATGTCCATAAATGGGAACTAGCAATCTCATTTTCTTCAAAAAGAAAAGGAGTACTTGTGGCACTCCTTTTCTTTTTGCGAATACAGACTAACATGGCTGCTACTCTGAAACCTGTCATTTTCTTCAGAGATCTAAACTCAGAATTTGAATTCTGATCTCTTTTAAGCCTTAACACACACTTACATTCTTTCATATCGATTTTTCATAACATTACATTCAAGAGATGGAGATGCAACAGG
This sequence comes from Lepidochelys olivacea, assembly GCF_965140295.1. Classification (NCBI taxonomy): domain Eukaryota; kingdom Metazoa; phylum Chordata; order Testudines; family Cheloniidae; genus Lepidochelys; species Lepidochelys olivacea. The sequence goes on along the minus strand of NC_140411.1, from coordinate 162,268,306 downwards.
TTGGGTTACACAGACTCCCTTAGGACTATCACCTGATGTGTTGAGACTACCTCTGAGCCTGTTTTCTCTGCCAGTTTGGGCCTCCAGAACCTTGTCTTGTTGAGCCAGATGCGCTAATCTGCTGCAACACAGACCCAGGGTCTGACCCACGCCCCCAAAGCTGCAGACTTAACTGAAAACAGCTTAGCAAGTGCTCCTGTCTCTAGCACCCAGACATCCAGCTCCCAATAGGATTCAAACCCCAAATGAATCCGTTTTACTCTGTATAAAGCTTATACAGAGTAAACTCATAAATTGTCCACCCTCTATAACACTGATAGAGAGATATGCACAGATGTTTGCTCCCCCAGGTATTAACTACTTACTCTGGGTTAATAAAAGACCCCAGGCTTTTTAAAACTTTTGTCATTTTTGTTGCTCTCCTCTAGACTCTCTCCAATTGTCCACATCTTTCTTAAAGTGTGGCACCCCAAACTGGATACAGTACTTCAGCTGAGGCTTCACCAGTACCAAGTAGAACAGGACAATTATTTCCCATGTCTTACATACGACGTTCTCATTAATACAACCCAGAATGATATTAGACTTTTTCACAACTGCATCACATTGTTGGCTCATATTCAGTTTATGATCCACTATAACATCCAGATCCTTTTCTGCAGTACAACTGCCTAACTAGTTACTCCCCATTTTGTAGTTCTGCATTTGAGTTTTCTTTCCTAAGAGCAGTACTTTGGATTTGTTTTTATTGAATTTCATTTTGCTGAATTCAGACCAATTTTCCAATTTGTCAAGATCGTTTTGAATTCTAATCCTGTCTTCCAAAGTGCTTGCAACCCCTCCCAGCTTGGTGTCTGTGACATTACACTCCATATTTTTTATGAAAATATGCTTATGATATGGGTATGACATCACTGAGATGTACTTTATGCAAGATGGGTCTTGTAAGGTATCATTGGAAAGGTTATGATTTACTGAATGTGATTATCTAATTTGTACGCCTGTATCATTTCTGTATCTGAAGTAGGAATATTGACTATGTATCTGTATTTCAAATGGGATACTTTGGGTGCACCCCCAACTAGCCATTCAGGTACAACAATGAGAAAGCCAGACAGTGCTAATGACCCATTAGCAAAGACAATGGACTGTAAAATAGCTTAGTCTTCCTGTGGACGTTTGAAACAGACTATGAGCAATGGCTGCCACAGCCATGCAGAGACATGGGTCCAAGTAACCTGGTTCTGGATACCCCACCTTCCCTTTTGGAATGCCAGTGTTTTTCCACTGGAAGACAAAGGGTTCCCGCCTTACACAAGAGTTATATAAGGCAGGGGAGTGACCTCATTGTGGTTTTCCTCTGCCTCCCCACCCAAAGAGATACTGAAAAACACTTGGAACCAAGAACTGAACTGGGGAAGAAGGGTTGATCCCAAGCTGGAAGGGTGTCTAGCTTGTGAGTAATAATACCTGAGGTCTCAAGCTGGAGACCAGTGCAGCTGCCTTTCAAGACTTTCTGTAATCTGCCTGCAACAATATCTAGGGTGAGAAATTACTATTTGTAACTAATTTATTTAGTGAAATAAGCTTAGCTTACGTGTTTTGTTTATTTGCTTAGTAATCTGCTTTGTTCTGTTTGCTATCTCTTTAACCACTTAAAATTCACCTTTTGTAGTTAAAAAACTTATTTCTTGTTTATAATATAACCCCGTTTGTGCAATTCATAATTGGGGGTGGGGGAATAAGAGGTTGTGCATACGTTCCTCCACACTGAGGGAGGAGGTGGATTTTATAATATACCTTTGGGTCTGCACTCCAAGAGAGGTGGACACCTGAGTGCTGGGGCAAGTCCCTTAAGATGAGTCTTTCCAGAGCTGATCTCAGCATCTGTGTTGTTCTGCAGTTGGGTATGGCGCTGCCTGTGTGTGTGCTGGAGGAGGCTTAATAGCCTGGCTCCGCAAGACAGGTAAAAAAGATGCCCAGGTGGCAGAACAGGCGGGCTTAGTGGTATCTCAGCACATCAGGTGGCATCCTAAGGAGGGCAACCTGTCACAGTGTCATCTGCAAATTTTATAAGCATATTATCCACCCCATTATCCAAGTCATCAATGAAAATGTTGACTAGGACTAGACCCAGGACCGACCCCTGTGGGACCCTGCTACAGTTATAGCATAACATGCTGATCCAGACTCATCAAATGGTAACAGGCAGATATTGTTAATTGCATTTCTACCAGTTATTAATCTACTTCAGATTCTGACAAATAGATGTAATGATAATTTAATTTATTTTACTTTTTTATATTTTTGCAGTGTATACATTTTGCATTACATATTCCTTAGTTATCTTATTTAAGAATATAATGAAAGTAACAGGAACATGTAACACAAGACATGTGGCACTTTTATAAAAAAAACCCTATTTTAAACCTTGAGTACCTTAATTTTTTGTTGAAGAGACTTAATTTCCATTTGTAAGTTCTTTGTGATTGTCCGAGCTGCTATAGTCTTTCTATTCTCAGCTGCCAGTTGACGACTAAAGATGTTACTGTTCAACGTCAGCTGTTTTTCTAAGCCCTAGAAACATTACATATTTAACCATGTAGATATACTCACTGTAACAGCTGAAGAATTTCAATTCACATCAGGTTTAAAAAATAAGCAGAGTAACATAATGAAAAATGAAACTTCTAATAATCATATTCTACTGTAAATAAAATCTGAAATTAGAAGTTTGTAATAAAACAAAAATGCAGTGTATCCATTTACATCTAAAATTAACAAAAAGCTGGTTACCAAACAAAATGAATATATAGGTATTCAAAAATTAAAAATAACTCAATATACTAAATTCCTAATGTGTTAATCCAGTACAGTCTTTTTTTGGGAGATCATCAGGACCTGATTCTCATTTACATTAAGGCCCCTTTACACCACTCTGGCAGTATAAATGAGAATCAGGTCCTGTATCATTTAGAATCCAGGGGATAAACTGTAATTGCCATTGTGTCAGTATCAAAATTATAAGCTAAGCACCCAATCCTGCAAAGTCTTCATGAGCAAGACTTTCTACTGATTCTCAACGGGGGTTCTACAAATGAACAGCTTTCAGAATGGCAGCTGAGTTCAGTTATTCTTCTGATAGAGTAGAAATGAATTTCTGGAGGGTAAATGGAAGACTTCACTGTTCTGAGATTTTATTAAAAATCGGAGATGGAGGCTTTCCCCATAAAGACAATGAGAGTAAAGAAGTATGAGACATTAAAGGCACGGAATCCTCTTTATTTTCTCTCATCCTATGCCTTTATTACACGCTCTCAGGGACATTATTTTTAACAGTTCTGTATGCCATTACTTTTTGATTAAAATATTTGTGTTTGATACTGTTATGAATTCAAATTTGAATGATCTACATCTAAATTGGAAGGAGTAAAAGTAAAGATATCCATGAAGCACTTTAGGCCCCTAAACTCCAGAGTTAGGCCCCTAAATCCCCATGTGTGGCAGCACTGCAATCCACAAAACTTCTGCTTGGCCGCTGCCTAACCCTGTAGGCACCTAAACTCACTCGGCGCTTAACTTTCCACTGTAAAAGTTCTCTAGGTGCCTAAGTTTTAGACTCTGGGACATGCCCACCACTGCCCCACTCTGGGAGTCCAGATGCCTCCCTCCCACCTAAGCCCAGAGTGATTAATGAACTGGGGGAAGATAGGCACTGAGCTGACTAAATTGCATATGGGGCTTGATCCAGTAGGTGCCTTCCCTTCCAGACTGGGTCCCATTCAAAATCCATTGGAAGAGGAAAGAGTGGTGCCCACCTTATAACTTTTAGTCCAGTGGTTAGAACACTCCCCTGGGATGTGGGAAATGCAGGTTCAATTCCCCCCTCTCTGCCAGAGGGTGAGAAAGGACTTGAGCAGGGGAATCTCCTGTTTCTCAGGAGGGTTCTCCAACCACTGAACTACAGGATATTCTGATGTGGGGCTCCCTCAGTCTCTCCTGCTGAAGCTGTTCCTTTGTGGATAAATAATGAAGGAGTGAATGGAGGAGGGGTTATTGGACTTGGGGGTCTCCCACGTGGGTGCTCTAACCACCAGCCTACAAAGTAATTCTCACTCTCTCTCTCTCTCTCTCTCTCTAATCCAATGACTGCTTGTGTGTGTGTGTGTGTGTGTGTGTGTGTTAAGGTACCCATATGGGAGACCCCAGGCCCATTCACTCTTTCATTATTTAATCCACAATGAAACAGCTTCAAAGGAGAGATTGAGGGATCCCCATATCAGAATATCCCACGGCTCAGTAGTTAAGAGCATAAGGTGAGTGTTCTAAGCACAGAGCTAAAGTTATATGGTGGGCACCACCACCACCTCCTACTCCTCCGGTGGCCATTTTGTGTGGTGTGAGGCAGGTGCACAACTCATTCCTTCAAGAAGGGCTTAGGTCACCTGACATTATGTGCCTGGTTCCCATTTGTGGATCACTAAACGGACCTAGGCACCTCCCTGAAGCCCCGATTTAGGTGCCTATCTCAGAGAGAGATTGGGGCTCAGCAAACCCCTCTCATCAGCATCTCCCTTGGGTAGCTTAGCTGGCTCCCTGTCTAGTGTGTTGGCTTTCTAAGTTGCCTGTCTCTCCCCGTTCATTGTATAGGAGCCTAGGCACCAAATTCAGGCTTTGTGATCAAAATAAATTTGTTTGTCGCTAAGGTGCCACAAGTACTCCTTTTCTTTTTAGTGTTTTTTCTGTGATTTTCTAGGCGCCTAAAAGTTGGGCATTGTGATGCTTGGTGTTTCAACCCCTAAGACCCTGGGAACACTGCAAAGGCAGTTTGCCCAACCCTTGGGGGTAAGGAAGGAACATCCTCCATAGCTCTCTAGCAGCCTCCTACAAGAGCAGTGTTAGCCCTGGTCTACACTAGGACTTTAGGTTGAACTTAGCAGCGTTAAATCGATGTAAACCTGCACCCGTCCACACGATGAAGCCCTTTATTTCGACTTAAAGGGCTCTTAAAATCGATTTCCTTACTCCACCCCTGACAAGTGGATTAGCGCTTAAATCGGCCTTGCCGGGTCGAATTTGCGGTACTGTGGACACAATTCGACGGTATTGGCCTCCGGGAGCTATCCCAGAGTGCTCCACTGTGACCGCTTGGACAGCACTCTCAACTCAGATGCACTGGCCAGGTAGACAGGAAAAGAACCGCGAACTTTTTAATCTCATTTCCTGTTTGGCCAGTGTGGCAAGCTGCAGGTGACCATGCAGAGCTCATCAGCAGAGGTGACCATGATGGAGTCCCAGAATCGCAAAAGAGCTCCAGCATGGACTGAACAGGAGTACGGGATCTGATCGCTGTATGGGAAGAGGAATCCGTGCTATCAGAACTCCGTTCCAGTTTTCGAAATGCCAAAACCTTTGTCAAAATCTCCCAGGGCATGAAGGACAGAGGCCATAACAGGGACCCGAAGCAGTGCCGCGTGAAACTTAAGGAGCTGAGGCAAGCCTGCCAGAAAACCAGAGAGGCGAACGGCCGCTCCGGGTCAGAGCCCCAAACATGCCACTTCTGTGATGAGCTGCATGCCATTTTAGGGGGTTCAGCCACCACTACCCCAGCCATGTTGTTTGACTCCTTCAATGGAGATGGAGGCAATATGGAAGCAGGTTTTGGGGACGAAGAAGAAGATGATGATGAGGAGGAGGTTGTAGATAGCTCACAGCAAGCAAGTGGAGAAACCGGTTTTCCCGACAGCCAGGAACTGTTTCTCACCCTGGACCTGGAGCCAGTACCCCCCGAACCCACCCAAGGCTGCTTCCTGGACCCGGCAGGCAGAGAAGGGACCTCCGGTGAGTGTACCTTTTAAAATACTATACGTGGTTTAAAAGCAAGCATGTGAAAGGATTACTTTGCCCTGGCATTTGCGGCTCTCCTGGATGTACTCCCAAAGCCTTTGCAAAAGGTTTCTGGGGAGGGCAGCCTTATTGCGTCCTCCATGGTAGGACACTTTACCACTCCAGGCCAGTAACACGTACTCGGGAATCCTTGTACAACAAAGCATTGCAGTGTATGTTTGCTGGCGTTCAAACAACATCCGTTCTTTGTCTCTCTGTGTTATCCTCAGGAGAGTGAGATATCATTCATGGTCACCTGGTTGAAACAGGGTGCTTTTCTTCAGGGGACACTCAGAGGAGCCCGTTCCTGCTAGGCTGCTTACCTGTGGCTGAACAGAAATGTTCCTCGCTGTTAGCCACGGGGAGGGGGGAGGGTTGAGGGGGTAGCCACGCAGTAGGGGGAGGCAAAATGTGACCTTGTAATGAAAGCACATGTGCTATGTATGTAATGTTAACAGCAAGGTTTACCCTGAAAGAGTGTAGCCACTGTTTTATAAAATGTGTCTTTTTAAATACCGCTGTCCCTTTTTTTTTTTCTCCACCAGCTGTATGTGTTTCAGTGATCACAGGATCTTCTCCTTCCCAGAGGCTAGTGAAGATTAGAAAGAAAAAAAAACGCACTTGTGATGAAATGTTCTCTGAGCTCATGCTGTCCTCCCACACTGACAGAGCACAGACGAATGCGTGGAGGCAAATAATGTCAGAGTGCAGGAAAGCACAAAATGACCGGGAGGAGAGGTGGTGGGCTGAAGAGAGTAAGTGACGGGCTGAAGAGAGTAAGTGGCGGGCTGAAGACAGGGCTGAAGCTCAAATGTGGCGGCAGCGTGATGAGAGGAGGCAGGATTCAATGCTGAGGCTGCTGGAGGACCAAACCAGTATGCTCCAGTGTATGATTGAGCTGCAGCAAAGGCAGCTGGAGCACAGACTGCCACTACAGCCCCTGTGTAACCAACCGCCCTCCTCCCCAAGTTCCATAGCCTCCACACCCAGACGCCCAAGAACGCGGTGGGGGGGCCACTGGCCAACCAGCCACTCCGCCACAGAGGATTGCCCCAAAAAAAGAAGGCTGGCATTCAATAAATTTTAAAGTTGTAAACTTTTAAAGTGCTGTGTGGCATTTTCCTTCCCTCCTCCACCACCCTTCCTGGGCTACCTTGGTAGTCATCCCCCTATTTGTGTGATGAATGAATAAAAAATGCATGAATGTGAAGCAACAATGACTTTATTGCCTCTGCAAGCAATGATTAAAGGGAGGAGGGGAGGGTGGTTAGCCTGCAGGGAAGTAGAGTGAACCAAGGGGCGTGGGGTTTCATCAAGGAGAAACAAAGAGAACTTTCACACCGTAGCCTGGCCAGTCATGAAACTGGTTTTCAAAGCTTCTCTGATGCGTACCGCGCCCTCCTGTGCTCTTCTAACCACCCTGGTGTCTGGCTGCGCGTAACCAGCAGCCAGGCAATTTGCCTCAACCTCCCACCCTGCCATAAACGTCTCCCCCTTACTCTCACAGATATTGTGGAGCGCACAGCAAGCAGTAATAACAGTGGGAATATTGGTTTCGCTGAGGTCTAAGCGAGTCAGTAAACTGCGCCAGCGTGCCTTTAAACGTCCAAATGCACATTCTACCACCATTCTGCACTTGCTCAGCCTGTAGTTGAACAGCTCCTGACTACTGTCCAGGCTGCCTGTGTATGGCTTCATGAGCCATGGCATTAAGGGGTAGGCTGGGTCCCCAAGGATACATATAGGCATTTCAACGTCCCCAACAGTTATTTTCTGGTCTGGGAATAAAGTCCCTTCCTGCAGCTTTTGAAACAGACCAGAGTTCCTGAAGATGCGAGCGTCATGTACCTTTCCCGGCCATCCCACGTTGATGTTGGTGAAACGTCCCTTGTGATCCACCAGAGCTTGCAGCGCTACTGAAAAGTACCCCTTACGGTTTATGTACTCGCCGGCTTGGTGCTCCGGTGCCAAGATTGGGATATGGGTTCCGTCTATGGCCCCACCACAGTTAGGGAATCCCATTGCAGCAAAGCCATCCACTATGACCTGCACATTTCCCAGGGTCACTACCCTTGATATCAGCAGATCTTTGATTGCGTGGGCTACTTGCATCACAGCAGCTCCAACAGTAGATTTGCCCACTCCAAATTGATTCCCAACTGACCGGTAGCTGTCTGGCGTTGCAAGCTTCCACAGGGCTATCACCACTCGCTTCTCAACTGTGAGGGCTGCTCTCATCTTGGTATTCATGCGCTTCAGGGCAGGGGAAAGCAAGTCACAAAGTTCCATGAAAGTGTCCCTACGCATGCGAAAGTTTCGCAGCCACTGGGAATCGTCCCAGAGCTGCAACGCTATGCAGTCCCACCAGTCTGTACTTGTTTCCCGAGCCCAGAATCGGCGTTCCACAGCATGAACCTGCCCCATTAGCACCATTATGCATGCATTGGCAGGGCTCATGCTTTCAGAGAAATCTGTGTCCATGTCCTGATCACTCACGTGACCGCGCTGACATTGCCTACTCGCCCGGTATCGCTCTGCCAGGTTCTGGTGCTGCATATACTGCTGGATAATGCGTGTGGTGTTTAATGTGCTCCTAATTGCCAAAGTGAGCTTAGCGGCCTCCATGCTTGCCTTGGTATTGCGTCCGCACAGAAAAAAGGTGCAGAACGATTGTCTGCCGTTGCTCTGACGGAGGGAGGGGCGACTGACGACATGGCTTACAGGGTTGGCTTCAGGGAGCTAAAATCAACAAAGGGGGTGGCTTTACATCAAGGAATATTTCAGGCAGGACTTCACGGAGGGTTCCAATAAGAAATGGTGCATCTAAGTTATTGTTCTTATTGGAACAATGAGGTTAGTCTGGCCTCTGATTGATACATGGCTAGATTTACCTTGCTGCACCTTCTCTGTGAGTGACTGCAGTGTGACCTAGAGGAATGAGTCCCCTAGACAGGGGAGGGGGGGAAGCAAATGAGTACAAAACAAATCTGGTCTATTTCTTGTTTTGATCCACTCCATCTATCTTTTACATCTTTGGCTGGCAGCAGACGGTGCAGAAGGACTGCAAGCCATCCACATCTCATGGCTGCTCGGCAGAAGATGGTACAATAGGACTGCTAGCCATCCTCATCTCTTGCCTGCCCGGCAGAAGATGGTACAGTACGACTGCTAGCAATTCATATTGCCTGCCTGCTCACCATAAGACGGTTCAATAGGACTGACTGCAGGACTAAAGAGAATGACCTGGTCAAGTCACTCCAAACTTAGTCCCTGCGCTCATGTCTGTCCAGGCGCTCCCGGCCGACGCGGCCAGGAGCACCTCGGACATGACGATGACGGCTACTAGTCATATTGCACCGTCTGCTGCCAGAAGGCAATGGGTTGCTGCTACTGTGTAGCAATGCAGTACCGTGTCTGCCAGCACCCAGGAGACATACTGTGATGGTTACCTGAGCGGGCTCCATGCTTGCCGTGATATGGCGTCTGCACAGGTAACTCAGGAAAAAAGGCGCGAAACGATTGTCTGCCCTTGCTTTCACGGAGGGAGGGAGGGAACGGGGGCCTGACGATATGTACCCAGACAATGTTTTAGCCCCATCAGGCATTGGGATCTCAACCCAGAATTCCAATGGGCAGCGGAGACTGCGGCAACTGTGGGATAGCCACCCACAGTGCAAAACTCCGGAAGTTGACGCTAGCCTCGGTACTGTGGAAGCACTCCACCGAGTTACTGCACTTAATGTACTTAGAGCATTTTCTGTGGGGACACACACACTCGAATATATAAAACCAATTTCTAAAAAACCGACTTCTATAAATTCGACCTGATTTCGTAGTGTAGACATACCCTTAGTGAGCTTCAGAAAGAACGATATACAAGCTTGTCCACAGGAGACAGGTCGCTGTAGTGCAGAGGGGGAGAGGCATCAAAGGTGGGCAGATAGGGGATCATGTTAGCTCTGAGGTAAGTTTTAGGGGATCGCCACACCCAGAAATAAGGGGGAAATAGTGTTATGAATTTATGAGGCAATTGTTTTTCTATTCTTCCCAATGGCTACTCTCCCAATTCTCATTTTACTGAGAATTATCTTTTATTATTTCTTCATGCTTCACCTCCCTCCATTTCCTTCTGGAAGAATATTGCATCCTAACAAGGGTGCTGTCTACTTAAATGTTGGCAACGTTGTTTTTATTAGTTTTGGTCAAATACCCTTAGATATCACAATGACGGTCACAATATAAATTAATTAAATATTAACTCTGCCAAAAAAAACCCCTTGAAATAAATAATAATATTAGCACTTATACTGCACGTTTCATACAAGAATTTCAAAGCACTTCAGATATATTCATTGATAAAGCCTCACATCACCCTCCTTTAATGCTGTCCATCCTTTTAACAGAAGGATAACCTAAGGCTCAAATAAATTCAGTCTTTTCCCTAGTGCCAAGTATCAGATCAGTGGTAGACCTAAGACTAGGACTTCTGACTCATGCTTAATTCACTAGTCAACAGCTGCAATATGTTTGACTACACCTGTACTAAGGAGTGAATGGGAGACTTGGAGACAGCTCTCCAGTAGTATGTCATATTTTTAAAGGTAATAGGGCAACAGTTTGACTAATCTTTATTTCCAAGTTTAATTCATTGATACATTTTTGCAAGATTTTATTAAAGTTATGGGTAATTCATTCATAATATCACTAAACTTTGGAAAGCTTTGGATTAAAACAAATGGCTCTGAATTTCTGTGTTGTTAGCTTGCACTATAAATATTCATTTTATATGCATTGATTAATAATCTTGCATTATTCTTTCACAAAAATGTTTCCTATTATAGTTCTAAAAATACAAGGACATGTTCCATATTACCTGTATTCTCTTATCATTGGCTTCCATTCTTTCTGTAAGGATTGATAATCTATGAGTAAGTTCCCCTCTCTCTGCAAGATTCGTGTCTTCTGAAAGTTTCTGCAATACTTGCAAGGCATCTTTAGTCTTTAACAGCTCTGCTTCAACTTCTCTAAGCTTCCTGGATGTATTTCGCTCCTGTTCCTGAGACTTCCTAAGGAGTCCCCTTAGAGATCTTACCTCACTATAATGTTTTGCTATAATATCAGGCAAGTTATTCTCTGCATTTTCATATTTACCTATTGCTTTCAAGTGCCGATACTGAAGCTGTTTCAGAAGCTGGTTTTCTAAGTTTGATGCTTCCAGTTTATGCTGGAGGTCAGACAGTTCATTTTTCAGTTCTTTAATTTTGTGAAGTCTTGCAGATAATATACGTTGAGCTGTAGCATCTTTTTTCTGGGAAATCATATTATTCTGAGTACTTAAAAATGAAGTATTCTGGAATTGCATCTTCTTAGGTGGCAACTTCTTGCCTCCTGCATTCAGACCAAAACAAACTAATAGTGACTTACATATCATTTAATGGTACAGAAAGCAAAATCAGTACATATCTTTACTCATAACTAGTTATCCTAAGCTACTTAAAGGCAGTATGTATCGCACAGAGTTCAAAATCTGTACTAAAATTTCACTGTTCAAATATTTTGTGCTGATACATCTATAGCATGGATTTTTCCTGGCAGCATTTGGCCACAACTAAAGTCAGGTCCATATGAGGTCCAAAGGTTCCCTCACTTCCTCATTCTATTGACCACTGTCTTCCTGCAGGAACCATCTTCACTCTAGATAGCCTTAGTGCTAATATTCCAGCAACAGCTTTCTCTGAGACAAATTAGGCTTTCTCTGGGGCTGGTAGGATGTGCTTACAGAACAGTCTCCCCAGCGCCACCTAAAATAAAGTTTGTCTCTGAGTAATTTATTGAAGTCAGTGTGTGTTTTGTCAGAGGATTAGGTTGTACGGGCCTGATCCAATTCCCTATGGAAAGACTCCCAATGACTTCAGTGGAGTTGGATATGGCCCTAGATTAGGAAAATTCAATTCATGATGAAGAAGGAAGAAAACAATAACTTACTGCAAAAATTCAGAAAACAAAGTGATGGTAATAACACATTTCCTAACACACCTGCATCTAGGAATTCTGTACCAATTGTATCACTTTAAAACCATTTTTTTATTTGAACTAAATCAAAAATAGCTTAGAAACACATATGTAGTGTTGTTTAAATTATCAGGCATTTAGAATAGTTATACAGTTTTCCATTCTATATACTGTATTTGATAAATATTCTTGACAGCCTGAAATTCTAAGGGTACCACTACTAAGCATCAATGTCCCTTTCTGAAGTATAACTGAAAATTTAAAGGGTTGGGACTATAAGTCTGACTGTTTTCCTTGCTTTTATGCATACATTCAATTTCAAAGTAACTCTAAGGCATTCCAGGAAGTGCATTTCTAGAGAATTAGTATTATAATTTATATAGCACCCAAAATCTCCTAGCCATTTTAAAGATAAATATGCATTCAGGGTCCCTGCCTTGAACAGCTGGCAATCTAAGAGCCAGGTCCTGTTAAGCACCCCTGTTGAACTCAGTGGGAGTTCTGGATATGAACTATTTACAAGAACAGGCTTTAAGTAGAAAACATAATAGATTCACGGATTCCAGGGCCAGCCCACAACATTTTGGCACTTGAGGTGGCGAGCTCAAATGACGCCCCCATGCCCCCTCACTTGGGCCAAAACTCTGAAACTCTGGGTCCTATTGGGCCCCCCCACAGTCTAGCACCTGAGGCGCTGCAGTTCACCTCATGGTAAGGCCAGACCTGACGGATTCATAGATTCCAAGGCCAGAACGGACCATTGTGATCTTCTAGTCTGACCTCCTGTGTAACACGGGCCACAGAACTTCCCCAAAATAATTCCTAGAGCAGAGCTTTTAGAAAAATATTCAGTCTTGATTTTAAAATTACCAGTGATGGAAAATCCACCACAATCCTTGGTAAATTGGTCCAGTGATTTATTACCCCTCACTGTTAAAAAATACACTTTATTTCCAGCCTGAATTTGTCTGGCTTTAACTTCGAGACACTGGATCATGTTACAGATGAAGGTTGGGGAGGGGATTACACAAACAAGTGATTACACAGTGAAGTTAGCTGGTGTCCTGTTAATTCCATGATTTTTCACTATAGTGTGTTCTAGTTTTATTTGTTTATTTTCTCTAGTCTGTCTTATTAACAATTCTTTGAGGGAAATACTAGGTTTATGGGCCTTTTGGAAGAAGTATCTCAAAAGGAGGGGCTTGAAGGAGATAGGGGTGGAGGCATGATGGATGAGGTCATGGGAGTTGGGAATTCCAGTTGTATGGGGCTGCATGGAAGAAGGCTCAAAGGGTATGTCTACATTGCAATAAAAGACTCATGGCTGACTCATGTCAGCTGAATCAGGCTCGCAGGGTTAGGCCTGTGGAGCTATAAAATTGCAATGTAGACGTTCAGGCTCGGGCTGGACACGTTTTTGGGACCCTGCAAGGGTCTTGGACGGGGTAGGAGTTGGCCCCTGAGTTTTACAGTCACTTTGTGCACTTGAATGGTGGAAATTAAGGAAATCCATTTCCAGACATGAAAGTAAAAATGTGGGTTTGATGGGGGATATTTTCTTTATTGTTAGTGTTTACACAGAAGGAATATATTTTGTATAATATGGCTAATTCAATATTACATTGGCTGACAAATGAGACTGAAATAGACCTAAAACAAAAAACTTATTTTTATTTTATGTGACATATTAAGACAAAAACTGTCAAAATTGGGGATAGTACCAATCTTCATATGTATATTATTTAGCTATTGTCAAAAATCTAATTCATTAGTGGGGAAACAAGAACAATGTTCTTTTTACCTTTTGGCTGATCATTTTTCTTATTTTTCTTCTGTAGTTTCTTCTCTTTGGTTCCTGACAGTTCTAAATAATTGCTATTGCCAGCTGATTCCAAATAGTCAGTGAGAAAATCATCAGAGTAGTTAACATGAGAACTTTCACTTTCACATTCTCTACTGCACCTACTATAATCATTAATTCTGCTACTACTGCTGCTTCTGGTGCTCTTACTGGTCCTAGGAGATTCATTACTGCCTCTGCTTCTTGTGTAGCTTTCTGACTTACTATCTTCTGGCACTATAATACGGAGGAAACAGTCATCTAGGGCCATCATTGTGTTGCTAGTAGAGGACATTGTAAATGGGTTCCATGACCTATCAGGAGTGGAATGTTTGTCAGTTTATACACATAAACATGAAAAAACTTAGTATTTATTTGCCTGTTCAAAAGTATATTTTCTCCTTAAGTCTAATAGAAACAGACAATTGTGTGGGCTGAAATAAGGCAATAATTTAGGGCTCATCTTCACTGCAACAATTAGTTCAAGTTATGGTTGCCACCTTTGTAATATTTAAAAAACGGACACTCCAGCAGGAGAGCTAGAACCTCCCCTTCCTCATCCTTGCCCCACACCTTCCCCCTGAAGACCTGTCCCTGCCCAACCCCTTCCCCCCAGGCTTCATCCCTTCCCTGCCTCTTCCCCTGAGGTCCCACTCCTTCCCTGCCCCATCCCCCTGAGGAAGCACCCCCATTTGCTCCTCTTTCCCCTTCCCCCCGTCACTTGCAGCTCTTCCCCTCTCTCCCCCACCTCTGCCCGGGTTGGGAGGTACTTGCCTGCAGAGCCGGGGCTGGGAGCTGCAATGCCCATAGAAGGCAGCCCCGGCTAAATAGTGGCTGGTGTAGGGTGATGACTCTGCGCCTCCCTGCCTCCCCGACCCGCAGTAACCAGACTTTGGGTGTCCAGTCAGTAGATCTGACCAGACATTGTCAGGTCCCCTTTTCAATAAGACTTTCTGATCGAAAACCGAGCACCTGGCCACTCTAGTTCAAGTTAGTACTCAGATTAATGCACTGGAGCTAGCCTAGCTCAAGTGCGACCACACTTCAAAACAAATGCCACCCGTCAGCCTCAAGGGGTAGGGAAACTTGATGGGGCCATCAGTGAAAGAGCTTACCCTGAGTTATGGGTTATATGGTAGGAGCCCTGTAACTCCCACACTGGAAACAATTAAATTGCTGGTACAGGAGAGTATATGTGATGGGCAGGTAGCACCCCTCCCCTGTATTTAAAATTTAATAAAAGTTGTGGCCTGCTACTTAAAATCCATCAATGTGTCTGTCCTCATTTCACCATTGTGTCCAACTCAACATTGGAGTTACAGAGTGATTTGTTTAGCAGCATAGAGTGACTGGAGAAGCTGTTGCTGAGTTGTAACTGGACCTGTTGTAACCCTACTACATTACTAGTTCGAGCATTAGAAGCACTGGAGCTTCAACTCCCCAGGGCATGGCTATTCTGTATCTGGAAGAGAGCCTCCCAGTCCAGGTCCACACACTCATGCTAGCAGGGCTCATGTTAGCATTCTAAAAATAGTTTTGTAGACGCTGCAGCTAGCCTGGAGTTTGGCCTCTGAAGCCTGGCAAGGGGCTTAAGAGCTCATGCTCCAGACTGAGCCACAATGTCAAAGCAATGTCTATACAGCTATTTCTATAGTGCTAGCACAAGCCCTGCAAGCATGAGTCTGTGGACCCGAGCCAGAAGGCTCATTCCCAGATGCGGTGTAGACATGCCCGGACAGGCCAGCTAGCTCAAGCTTAAAACACCATCTACTTCCAGCTAGAGATTTTTGTGTGTGGATGGGAGTTGAGTTAGGGATAACGCTCGAGTTATAACTCAAGGCTAACTGTGCTGTGCAGACAAACCCTTAGATTCTAGAAAGAGAATACTATACATAATCTTTGTTATTTAAGAGCTTAACACCATATAGGCATATGTTCTCAGGAGTCTCAGAAGAGGGACAAAATTTAGTGTACCAGTCGGGGAGTTCATATTAAATAGTGAGGATAAAAAGAAATAATAAACTCTATTTTATTCAGAAAATAACATCAAACTAAGACATTTCCAGATTTATGAGTCCTTGACTTAGGTACATTTTCATGTGCTTTTGCCATATATTCAAAGAGGCGCAATTGCATTTGAAAATGTGTCCTTTCCTCCCTCCACTCGAGTTTTCGAGCAAAATGAACTGTGAATTTTGGTGAGTTTTTCAGAAAATAGGGCAATTTTCATATTGATAAAAAGACAGAAAATACCTGAGGGGTTTTGTTTCTGAATATTTCACACACTTCTAGTTATTATTCACATGAGATCGGAACAACAAATCAGAGGATGTGTAATTGCTTATTCACTGCATTTTACTTATTGGAGCTACTAGGAGCTAGCACAACAGATTAAGTTACGCTTTCAGCAGTGCCATTTTTAAAATGTGATTCTTCGAAGGACTGCTTCCTGTGTGGGGTTCACCCTGCCTCCTCTTCACATCATATGAAACCTGTCAGGGGAATTCACCCCTGTGCAGGGACCTCTCCTCTCTCCCCCACAAGGGATACCCTAATGCATGGGATATTCTGGGAGCAGATGGGGTGGGAAGAGTGGCAGGGGCAGTACTTTGCCGCCGTGATTCTGGGCCACTGCAATGATCCATCAGGGATCAGAAATTATCTTTTAGCCTAGGTATTAGGCAAGGGTCTACATTCGAACACGGTTTACAAACTCCGTTTCAACCATCATTTGGCCCCAGGCATCCAAAAGCAGCAAAAATAGGGGTGAGGAGTGGGGAGAGGGGAGAGATTAATTATGGTTTGAAGACAGTCGAAAGAAAGAACAGGACAGCACAGCCTGGGTGAGGAGGGTGTTACCATATGGTTCAGTGGGTCCCCCAATCAGCCAGTCCAAGGCCCAGGGCACCACCAGGCCGCCTCAGTCTGAAGAACAAATGGGCTTAGGGCAGGAATGGGATGGAGTTAGAACGTGGGACACCACAAGCCCTACAAGGGATGGAGATGCTGCCAGGAAGGTCAACCTGGTTGAGGGGCCCCCTGGAGCTCCTCTGCACCTCTCTCCTGCACAGATAGAGACCCCCTTCCCTCCCCGCACTGTCCCCCCTACTCCCCTGCCCCCCCACAGGTAAGCCCCCCCTTCTCTCCCCGCACTGTCCCCCCTACTCCCCTGCCCCCCCACAGGTAAGCCCCCCCTTCCCTCCCCGCACTGTCCCCCCTACTCTCCTGCCCCCCACAGGTAAGCCCCCCTTCTCTCCTCGCACTGCCCCCCCCCACTCCCCTGCCCCCCCACCCCGCACAGGGAGGGGCTCTCATCCCCTCGTTACCTGGCTCTCTCCACTGCCCTAGCGGGAGAAGCTGTTTTCATTTCTTTGTTGCTATGGGAACGGGGCACTCTGGCGCTGTGCATCCTGGGGCTTGTAGTTCAGTGTTCTCGGGGGGGGGGGTTGTTGCTTCAGCCGCCTTCCCCTTCCTATTTCTGCTCGATCCCTCCCACATGCTCTCTCCTCTCCTCGCCTTCGCACCCCTCCCCCCCGCCCCGTCCCCGCTTTCTATATTCGGGAATAAATGCGCTCTGTGGTGTTTGCCTTGCTGCCCCCTACACCAGTTATCAGAGCCCCCAATATCCACCCACAGGGGTTGAAAGGGGAAGGCCACCCCGGATCTATTTTACAGTGAACAGCAGCAGTGATCGCTCCTGTTGCTCGCTCCATCAGATCCATGTAATAACCCCCAATGTCTGATGCCTTAGAAACACACCAGGCTCTCTTCTCGCTACAATCCCAGCAGTGCTATTATGCTGTAGGGAGCCTATGACTGAGGGGTGAAACACACACAGCAAAATCCTCCCTTACAGGCTATCCCAAAGAGAGAGGAGGCAATAACACACCCAGCCTTATTCTCAAGCTCCAGAGAAAGGAGGGGCTGAAATGAAATTAATTGAGTATATTAGGATAAAAAATATTAATGAAAAATTTAAATAGATATTTTACTCATATAATTATAAACATTGAAACAATTTTCTTCAAACCTGGCAATAAAAGGAATTGTGCCCCACTGCATAAACCTTGAATATGACGTTTTAAATCAATAGAAATTTGGGCCAGATCCTGTTCAATGGGAGTTTCAGGTACAGAGTGCCTACAGGATCTTGCTCTTGATAGTTGGGTAATAAAAATGAGTAATGCACTGTTCATCATTTTGTCACAGTCCTGCAAGGTACTAAATGCCTTAATGGCCCCATCCTGTGAATACTGGTATGTTTAATAATTATTAGTGGCATGACTATTCATGATAGTTGGTACTATGACTTGTAGAAAATGATTACAGGATGAGACCCTTCATTTGTAATTCTGCAAAGCATTTTGAGGCCTGTAAAAGATGCTATTCAAATCAATAAATAAAAGTAATAGTTGAAAACTGGCTAAACTCTTTATTTTGTGATTTTTTAAATTTATTTTAATAAAGAAACCATAAAAATACAAAAAGGTAAATGACTCAGCTTGTATATGTTACCAGATATTGCACATTTTTGCAGGCTATCCAATAGAATTATTCTGTTATACCACTTTACAGCTTGTCAGAGCTGCACAACCAGACAATATAAAACCAGATAAGAAAAGGAAAGAGGGGAGTGGAGGTGGGGCAGGATGGAGGGAAAAAAACAGAGAGGACAGATGCAATGGAAGTCTGGCATTATTTGAGCTATCTCAGCATTCGTTATCCAAATTTAACAAAAAACAGGGTCCAAGTTTCTTTGAATTCATATCATTGCTCTGCTCTAAAATAATTTTTGTTGAATTTAGTAAAAAAAAGTCTCCTGGGTAAATGCTTGTATGCTGAGTTTTAGCATGAAGTACGATTTTTTTTTTTGGCATAGTTTCTTTTTTTGTTGTTTTTTTAGAAAAATTGTCAGCGAAAGCTTTTTACTACCTGTCTTCACTACTTGTAAGACTGCCTCTCGCCTCCTTACTGGAGAAGCAGGTGACAGAGATTGAGAAATAGTGAACTTTATAAAGTATCCATTCTGTTGACACTGTTGTTTGTTTGACATTCTGTTGTTTGTTTTCAATAAATTTCTTCAGAATTCCATTTACATAAAGAGGGAAATAATTTTTCACACAACAGAGCAATGTATCTTTAAAATTATATAATGGTCCAAATAGGTAGTAAGTCATTTGCCAAGTGCAGTTCTTACTACTTACTATAAGTATAACTCTCTTGGAGTCAATTATAGTTAGCATTATGTTCAGTGTTAAGCATTTGCAGGATTGGAGCCTTGAAGCCTTGAATCTTAAAGTTAAACATTTTAAAAAGTTTTGCAGAACTGAGGCCTAAATTCTTGAGGCCTAATTCACCTCTGGCATTAGGAGTCTCAATTCCATTGAAATCAATGGAGATGAGCCTACTTACACCAGTTGTGAATTTGGCCCTTACAGTTTAAAAATGTGATATTTCACATTCCTAAAATAAAGTTCATTCTGAAAGATCCCCAAAAGCTAAACAATATGTGTATTCAGCACCACTGACAGGCAGCCGTCTATGGGAGGAAAAGCAGCAATCACATGGAAAACCAGTGCCCTGTACTACTCAGAGAAGAGAATATTTTCACAAGGAAACCTGGCCCTACTTTTACAAAAAGTACCATGGGATCTTCATTGGCCACATAGAGTACAGAAAAACTTATTTTTTAGTGTCTCATGCATAGAGTCATCCGCATGCCTCCCCCCCATCTTGCCCACCCCAAAATTAATTCACAATGACCTAACATATATTGCAAAGAGAAAATAGAGCCATAAAGTTTGGATCCTGATCTGAATTTCGCAAAGCCTCAGAGTGTTTGAAACTGCGGCTTTAGTTCAGGCTGATCTCAGAATTGTTGTTTCCAAATTGTTTTGTTTTTAAAGGTAGAGTTTGTGGGTGTTACTCTACGTATAAACTTCAAACTGAGGCTCCTTATTTTAGTCCAAGAGTGGGTGTAAGCTCTTGAATACAGGGGATTATTATGAAAATGCTGACATCCCTTTAAACTTTGTTCTGCAGCTTTGCAAACTCTTCCAACACTCTTTCCCCTCCCCTCCCCACCAGCATTTCCCTTGCCCTGTCTGATTGGTGCACCGCTCTCCCTTGCCTTTTATGGACTGTCACCGGGTCAATTCTAAAGTGAAGAGGCTAGGGGCAGGTGCAAGTCTCTCTGCTATAGATACTTTTGCCAACCAATCCTCTCCCAGCTTCTAGGCTCCCAAAATACCTAAAAGAGCCAATGAAGTTGGGAAAGCCCAGGATAACAGTGGGAGGGAGAGGCTAAAACTGGTTAGATTGATGTGGAGGGGAGATTCATTTGGGAAGGGATTCTGGCTGCCCTGGGAGCTGTTGCATGTCAGGCTCACTCTCAGGGCTCCGGTGACTTGTAGATAACAGGATTGTTCTGGTGGTTCTCTTCTATAACTGTCAAAATGGTGATCAAAGTCTTTGTAGCCACATCTTCTGGGTCTACAGCGGTAGGTTACTCATGTAATGTATGTTTCACCCCTACCCTCTCTCTATCAGGATCAGTATTTTTGTGCATTAACTGGTGTCTAAGTATGGGATATGTATGTATTAGTTACCAAGTGAGCCTGGGTCTGAATGGGAGGGAAACAGTGAGATGTCTCTAGTCTCATATCTAATAGCTAATTCTTGCAAGTGCCTCCACACATGGAGAATTATAGTTAATAAATGTGGGTTGTGCGTATTTAAATTCTAATTGCAATTAATATATTGATGTCTAAATATAATTTCAGTTAATAGACTGAAATCTCTTTGCAAATAATATATACAATAGGTGTATACAAAATAGGCTATTCTGTTGCCCATTGCCCTAAAAATATTGAGCTAGGTTGTTTGCAGCAGAAATTATATATAGTTACTTTTGATCAATACTTTGTGACTGGGCTAGGGTTTAATGCTGTTGCATAGTGGATATTGTTTCCAGGAATAAGCCAGAACCAAAGTGAAAAGAGTAAAATTGTTCCCAGTTATTCCTCCCCGCCCCTTTCCCCCCCCCCTTTTTTTTTTTTTTTTGTCTCTTGAAAAGCTATACTGGAGATTTTAGTTTTGAACCTTGCTGCTGTAGCTGTCAGCACAACACGTTGGCTGAAGCTAAGGGCATGTGAAGAGAAGAGAGAGCTGGAAATCCAGGGGAGGTGGGAACTGGGAAAGGACTATTTCCTTTTATATCCAGTTCCCAGAGGAGCTCAGATTGCAGCCCTGCTTTAGCAATCACTCAATCACGGTGACACAGTAAACAAACTGGCTAGTGCATGCACATAACTGTAACTGCATCTCTACAGTTACACTGACACCACCTCCTTAAGAAACTTCCAGAGCAGAAGAGTTGAAAAGTACCGAAAAAGCTACCATTCTCTGGACGAGTCACTGTCTCTGGCAACTAAGTAGAGCCCCACTAATGCCTCAAAAGGATCATAACAGAGAAATGACAAAGCTCTTACTAACCTTGCTAACACAGAGCTTTTCAGCTTGAAACACTTTTATTGTAGACTTTTTAGACCCATTTTACCAACCTTTTGTTTTTATATGAAAAAATGAGATGTAAAGTATGAGAACAGCGATAAGGAAAATACTGTTGGGTTGCTAATCTGTAGTCAAGCACAGATATTTAAATGGCTGTATAAATTGCCATCTACCTTGCACAGATTTACTCTTTTCTGATGTTTGATCATTGAAGGAAAGTCATACCTAGTTATCTTTGTTCCCAATCAGCTGTCCTTGAGGAAAGGCTGCAAGCATGACTGAAGTCACTCTGCAGACTTTTTTTACGTGTGTACAATGGCTATCATTTTGGTTATTCCCAAGAATTGAATATGTGAGACTAGAGCATGAGCCTCTGGACTAAGGCCCCAATTCCTTAAAACACTTAGGCACGTGCTTAAATCATTGCTGCCAATGAGACTACTCATGCTTAAAACTGCACGTTTCAGTGCTTTCCTGAATCAGAGATACTGTATATTCACCTAGCTGGCATCTGTAGCAGATTCCTTTCTTCTATGGATAAGGCACTGAAATGAAAGGGACACATAACATGCCCTGAACAGTAGATTACATATGCTTATCATCCAGATGCACCAGTTTAAGCACTGCTAAAGCAATTTACTACTTTATTACTGAACTACTATTGCTAAGAAAGGTGATCAATGCCAGATGGACGTTATAAATTTTGCATTTTTTGAGCCCAATCTTCAGTCGTTGTTAGCTGTATATGAATATTATGCTTGTGAAATGTCAACACATTTTGGTTGACTTTTTTTTATTTTTTTTGTTAGTTGTGTAAAAATGGTTCAAGCACAACTTTAATTCTGCATTTCCTGGATTTCTAATGTTAGACAGGTGTGTTATGTTTATGCGTTGTTAAACACCACTGTTCTCAAAAGGTAACATACACTCAGACTATTGATATGGGCCTGCAAACTTAACTATTCCTTAACAAAATATTTTGCTTGAGTGATTTTTCTAAGAAGTCATATTGTTCTTATTGTAGTATTACTATAGAGCAATAGGAATGGAAAGTGCCCTTTTTTATAAACTTTAAATATATATAGCATGAAACTCATCTCATACAGAGGGCCAGCACAAGGCACACACATTGCTTAAGTCCCACTTAAGCCTTATTTTGTAGCAGTCTTGTATTGTCCTTCTGTGAATTTTATCAATTCAGAATTTAAATTGTACTGGTATTACTGATGCAGCCTCCAGTTTGGCTGTTACTTCAAATGCTTCTTGTTTTGAAACAGAATAAAAACACGACTGGCCCAAACTCAAAAGGTGTAAGTCTGCGTAACTCAATTGTTGTATGTGGTGTTATAGTAGCTGTGTTGGTCCCAAGATATTAGAGAAACATGGTGGGTGAGGTGATATCTTTTATTGGACTAAATAAATTCTGTTGGTGAGAGAGACAGGCTTTCCAGCTGGACAGAGCAGAGCTCTTCCTCAGGTCTGGGAAAGGTGTCACAGCTAAATACAAGGCTGAACAGATAGGTTAGCATAAGTAGTTTGCACATATTTTAAAGGACAATTCAAGGTGAAGTGGTGTTAATGGGTGCTAACTGCTTATGCTAAAAGAAAAGGAGTACTTGTGGCACCTTAGAGACTAACCGTAAGGTGCCACAAGTCCTCCTTTTCTTTTTGCGAATACATACTAACACGGCTGTTACTCTGAAACCTGCTTATGCTAAATATTTATGTTCACCCTTGTATTTAGCTGTGATAATCTGAGTATCTTTCCCAGACCTGAGGAAGAGCTGTGTGTAGCCCAAAAGCTTGTCTCTCGCATCAACAGAAGCTGATCCAATACAAGATTTTACCGTGTCACCCGCCTTTTCTGTCTAGCTCAATTGTTGCTGTTTTAAAAATTACTCATATGGATCTGTATTTGCAATATGCTATTGACTTAGTAAAATATTTTCCCAAAGTGAGTCCAGTGAACCTGATTACATTTTGATGCCATAGACCAGATCCTCAGCTGGTGAAAATCAGTTAAGCTCTGGAGTGAAATCTATTGTATATATTTTTCCCTTACTAAATCTTTACATATTTTAAATACATTCTCTATTATAGATATCCTAATAGAAGCATTTAGTTGATGCAGAGCTATTCATTAAGGAAAGATGAAGATCAACACTTAATTTTAGCATCTAGATTTACCAAATGGTTGGCTTGAAAAAGTGATAACCATTGAAGTCATTTCCTAACTATCTCTTAAAGTGTTTAGAAATCCTGTAAGCTGATACATTTTCTTAAGAAGTACACTGCTGTATAATAAATAGAAAAGGGGGTTTCATTCTTAAGGAGAGAGAATACCATATCTCCTCCAATGTTCCTTACTGCCGTTCATGGTTATGACACCTCCGAAATCTTTTTATGTCACTTTATAAGCTCTTGTTATATCTGACCTTTTTATGTGCTCACCTGCCTTCTAAGAATCAATCTGTAATTATAAAAGGAGATGAGTCAATGCACTTAGAAGTGCTCCTTGTGTCTACTGCCATGCAGAGTGCTTGCAGGATTGGGCCCATACCTTGCATATTCTCAGTAAGTCCAATCATTTCCCTTCATAATAAGAGTGGCAGAGGGTGGGGTTCCTCTGTGCTGATCATCCTAGTCCCACACAAAAAGGGTTTGCCACTGTGAACAGAATCCCAGTGGGGGCATCTGAGGTCCCTCAGTTACGGTGAACTGCGAAGAATGGGGCTGACTATCCTCAAAGCTGGTGGATATTTCAGTACTTACATTTACTGAGCCAGCACAAAACAGCTTCTTTATTACCTCACTAGTTGCCCAGAAACCAACAACACAGTTCCCTTACAGTAACCCAGCCTCAGGCCTCCATCCAGGTACCCAAGTCAAATGTGATGAAGATTTCTGAAAGTCTTATTTCATCAATTCCAAAGGATCAGACACGTTACCTTCCAGGTTAATGGATATTCCCGATCTTAACCAAATACATGCTTACAGCCAATTCTTATTAACTAAACTAAAATTTTTAAAAAAGAAAAGAGACAGAGTATGGTTAAAAGATCAATATACCTACAGACATGAGTTCAATTCTTGAATTTCAGATACACAGCAGAGATGGTGAGCTTTGTAGTTGCAAAGAGTTCTTTTAGAATTTAGTCCATAGGTTATAGTCCAATGTCCAATATCATATTCAGGGTGTTTGCCGATGAACTGGGACCTCAGTCTTGCAGCTCAAACCACCCCTGATGAAGCTTACGCAGATCTGAGATGTCAGGATCAGGACCCAAAGGTCTTTTATATAGTTTTGGTTGACCATACAGTCATGGGTAAACAATAGTCTTTTGATGTAACCTCTTGTTTCCTAAGCACCACCTGTAATTAGTTACACAAATTAACATAGGGCAGTTTATCCATTAGGTAGTCTATTACAAACTTCAAAGAGAAATATAGACAATGACAGTATTTCACCCAAGATTCATCTAAATGTTAATATTCCCTTTTGATCTCTGAATTAATAGTTATAGTGACAGACAGGAACTGTCTGATTACATGGCTATCATCTAAGATACACACAATAAGTATCACCTTTCATTCTTTAACAATAGAGGTTTGCATTTCAAAGTTCTAGCCTTGAAAGGCCTTAATTGTCATTTCTAACATGTCTCTACAGGCTGACTCTGGGTTAGTTAGCCTGCAAGATGCTTAATCCTTTCCAGCCATGTGTTACACTCTTTATAAGATTCGTTGCAAGTATATAACAGTGGTCACAATAATGATTTGCATGATTATATTTTAACTAGATAATTTCACAGCCACCTGTTTGTGTAGCATTGTAGGGCTTATGTTGGTGTGATACAGTGTCTGTAGACACTGTATTACTTACCTTGGCTGTCTTGTCAATTTCTCAGCAGGAACCCTGAAATTGACAAGTTTCACAATGGTAGCCATGTTTGTCTGTTTCAGCAAAAACAACAAGGAGTCCTTGTGGCACCTTAGAGACTAACACATTTATTTGGGCATAAGCTTTTGTGGGCTAGAACCCACTTCATCAGATGCATGGAGTGGAAAATACAGGAGCAGGTATAAATACATGAAAAGATGTGATTTGCCTTACCAAGTGTGAGGTCAGTCTAATGAGACAATTCAATTGATAGCAGGACACCAAGGGAGGAAAAATAACTTTTGAAGTGGTAATGAGTGTGGCCCATTTCAGACAGTTGACAAGAAGGTGTGAGTAAAGTAGGGGGAAATTAGTATTGGGGAAATTAGGTTTAGGTTTTGTAATGACCCAACCTCTCCCAGTCTTTATTCAGGCATAATCTGATGGTGTCCAGTTTGCAAATTAATTCCAGTTCTGCAGTTTCACATTGGAGTCTGTTTTTGAAGATTTTTGGTTGAAGAATTGCCACTTTCAGGTCTGTTATTGAGTGACCAGGGAGATTGAAGTGTTCTCCTACTGCCAGCAATGCCCCTCTGCCATGTATATTGGCCAAACCGGACCGTCTCTATGCAAAAGAATAAATGGACACAAATCTGACATCAGGAATCATAACATTCAAAAACCAGTTGGAGAACACTTCAATCTCTCTGGCCACTCAATAACAGACCTGAAAGTGGCAATTCTTCAGCAAAAAGTCAGAGTAAGAAGCCCAGGCGGCTTCCCCCACCTTGCTCAGTTGGGACCCTTGACTGTCTTGTCAATTTCATGGCTGAGTTGTGAAACTGACAAACCTGCCCAGCTCCTGGCAGGTAGTAGGGAGGGTGGAAGAGCGGTGAGAAGTTGGGGCACCTGGACCCTGCTCTGCAGGGGCAAGAAGCCTGGGCGGCTTCTTCCCACTCCCAAAGGGAAAGGGGGAGCTGAGAGGGATGGGGGCAGCCTGCCAGGCATAGATGACTTGTGCCTCCCCATACTATGGGGGCACAAGCTATAGGGGAGAACACATGACTGACCCATGTGTATCCCCTGCCCAGTGACCCCTCCCACCCTGTGCCAAGCCTGGGGCTGCAGCGCTCTCCCTGCCCATTATCTGTTGGGGGGGAAAGGGGAGCTGTCTGTCCTTCTCTCTTTGCGTCTCATCGCACACATTTGTCCGGCCACTCTCCCTGGCAGCTAGCTGGAGAGCTGCACGGAGCCGCTTCTGCCTGAGAGAGCCTGCTTTCATAAAATGTATTTCATAAAATGTAAACAACATATTTAGGCTTTTAATTCTTGCTGACCCTGATAACAATTGTGTGTGTTAATGTTTGGATTGGATAGTGTATATATCAGTCCACTGCATGGTTGCGGAGGAGGGGAGAGGAAAGAGGTCACATAGCAGGCACTTAGCCAGCTGAGGGCAAGTGAAGGCCTGTGTATTTGAAGTATTGAGCCCTTACACTTCAGTTTTACAATAACTCATCCATTCAGCAGGATTGTGCTGAATACAGAATAACTGTATTCTTTTACTTTGAAATACATGCCAGAACACTAGTATCTGGGAGGGACGGGGTGGGTGAATTTGGCCAAATGTAGGCTTGAGCTCATATTGCAAACAGACAAACAGGATAGCATGCCGAGCCACAACAGAAGCAGCAATGTAATGAACATAAATAGTTCTGTCAGCCCATCAGAAACAGATTGTTTTTATCGCGTCAGATCAGAGAACTGCATCAACTTTATTTGCCAGCTTTAATGCTGCTATAAACTTGCTGACCAGATACCCTCTGCTGTTGCTGGACACCTATGGACAGTTGGTCAGTGGGTAAACTTTGGATGCCAGGGATATAGATGAAAATATTTTACTCCACAACAGATGAAACTACCAGTGGTTGCCAGGATGCAGCAGCATCACT
Source organism: Lepidochelys olivacea (assembly GCF_965140295.1). NCBI lineage: Eukaryota > Metazoa > Chordata > Testudines > Cheloniidae > Lepidochelys > Lepidochelys olivacea. The sequence goes on along the minus strand of NC_140411.1, from coordinate 162,241,224 downwards.
CACTCAAATGTGGACCAGCTGCCCACCTGTCAGGGGAGCTGGATCAAAACAGTGATGCTGCAACCCTGTGCACCGAGGGTAGGTCACAGTGCACAGAATAGGGAGCCAAGCCCAGCCAGACCCATGGACCAGAAGTCACTTCAACTGGGGCAGGCGGTCTGGGAGGTCAAAGTGGGATAGTCCTGTGAAACCTGGGACTGTTGGGAGCTATGTGTGAGATCAGATCCTGTGGGCCCCACCTTAGGTACCCCTTTAGATTGATCTATATAGAGCTTTCATGGAGCCCACCTTTGGCACAAAGAGAATGCACCCTGTATGGCTGATTTATCTGCACCATCCCCTCACCCACACAAGGGTGAAGGAGACTTCAGTAATGTACACGAGGGCCTTGAATGGGCCTTCCACAAGGACATAAATTTCACCATTTGAGTGCATAGAAGAGCAGTGTCTGAACAGAGCATGAGCATGATGATTTCATCATATCCCCCTTAATGTATTCTTCTTCTTTCCACCCCACATCCACATCTCACACCCCTACCCCCTCAGGCACCTCCTGAATGGAGAGGAGGACAGCAGGGACCCAACAGCTGAACAAAAATTGGCAATTGGTCCTGCTTTGAGCAGGGGGTTGGACTAGATGATTTCCTGAGGTCCCTTCCAACCCTGATATTCTATGATTCTAACTCCCAGTCCAATCCCCTCCAAGGGACTGGAGGAAAGGAGCTGTTGTTCCATCTATGAGTCGACTATCCATTCCTTGTCCCTACTGAGATGCAAGAGTGGTAAAGGGGTGGAGTCAGGCTTGCACTGGTGATGGAGAGGGGTTGTTTACCTTAATCTGTACAGATGATAGCAAAAAGGGCATGCTATGTGTGAGCAGCATTTATTATTATTATTATTTACTACTATATTTTGGCATTTACTACTGGCACACAAAATAATAGGTGCAGTAGAGTTGCAAAATAGCATCTCAGGACTCAAATAATTTCACAGTCACTGCTTAAGTAAGCCCCACCACAGAGATAAGTGTTATCACTAAAGCCCTACTTCATGATATTGCAGAAACTGGGGATCCTGCAATATTTGTCTTCCTCTGCAATTTTGATTTTAATTACCCTACTTTATACGGTCCACAATTTTGCATACATTTTGAGTATCCAATTAGTACTGCACTAACATTCAATGTAAAAGGCTAAAGTGACTGGACTCAATTTCTACAGCAGTTGTGTTAAGACATTTAGTCTTTTGAATTTTACATTGTACCTGTCATAAATATAAAGGGAAGGGTAACCACCTTTCTGTATACAGTGCTATAAAATCCCTCCTGGCCAGAGGCAACATCCTGTTAGCTATAAAGGGTTAAGAAGCTCAGCTAACCTGGCTGGCACCTGAGGTCCAATAAGGACCAGTAAGGGAACAAGATACTTTCAGATCTTGCGGGGGGGGGGAGGCTTTTGTTTGTGCTCTTTGTTTACATGTTGTTCTCTCTTGGGACTGAGAGAGGCCAGACAGAAATCCATCTTCTCCAACCCATCCTCATCCAAGTCTCCAATATTGCAACCAGTATAGGTAAGCCAGGCAAGGCAGATTAGTTTATCTTTTGGTTTATGTGAATTTTCCCTGTGTTAAGAGGGAGGTTTATTCCTGTTTTCTGTAACTTTAAGGTTTTGCCCAGAGGGGCATCCTCTGTGTTTTGAATCTGAATACCCTGTAAAGTATTTTCCATCCTGATTTTACAGAGGTGATTCTTTTACCTTTTCTTTAATTAAAATTCTTCTTTTAAGAACCTGCTTGATTATTCATTGTTCTTAAGATCCAAGGGTTTGGGTCTGTGTTCACCTGTACAAATTGGTGAGGATTCTTATCAAGCCTTCCCCAGGAAAGGGTGTGTAGGGCTTGGAGGGATATTTTGGGGGGAAGATGTCTCCAAGTGGGCTCTTTCCCTGTTCTTTGTTTAACACGCTTGGTGGTGGCAGCATAGGGTTCAAGGACAAGGCAAAGTTTATACCTTGGGGAAGTTTTTAACCTGAGCTTGTAAGAATAAGCTTAGGGGGTCTTTCATGCGGCTCCCCACATCTGTACCCTAGAGTTCAGAGTGGGGAAGGAACCCTGACAATACCGGTCACTTAAAAAAAAAAAAAAAAGAATGTAATATAGTTGCAGCAAAATGTCTGGTTATCAAAAAAATTAGCAGGCATAATATAACACTTAAGGGTTTATATCATTCCAGGATTTTTTTAAAAAACAAATAGGTGAACTCTGGCTTTTCCAAATTGCTGCTATTAATAAAAGTCCATTATTACTTTTCCGTGATTTTTCATGTCTTGTCCTCAATTCAGCCGCAATTATTTGAAGATCATCCCGGGATTCAAGTAGGGCCTTAATGATTTTATAGCTGAGGCATAGAGCTGTTAAAGGTTACATGGGCAGGGATTGTTACTTTATCTAAGTACCCAATGCCTAGCACAATGGGGGCTCTGGTTGGGGTGCCTAAAGTTATTGCAATGCAAACAACAGATAACAGGTCTGGGGCAGAGATGAGAACAGAATTCCTATTTTCTGATTTCCATATTTTGTTCACCAATACAGTATAAGCTGTTATGATACTTTGTATGCCCTCAGTCCCGTGTATTGATACTAAAACACAGGCCAAGATTTTTATTCAGAACTGTTTTGAACATAGTACAATCGACTTTTACTGATACTTTTTAAAATCTGAAGCTGCCTCTGACCTGAGATAACATTAATGTGAGTCACACCTTTTACAACTATGTGTAAATAATGCATAATACAGCATTGACAGCTCCAGGCATTCAAAAATCATGACCCCCCACTAAGTACCACACTGGCTTAAGAATCACCAGATATTAAAAAATAATAAACGTTGAGGTCCTTCCCCCACCTCTGGTTTCCTTTTTTAAATGTCTCTGTATTTGTTTTACTCTCTGTCCTAATATTGTTTGAGCTGAATGTTCTATCCCACTATACCTATGTGAGTCTGAAATTAGACAAACCTTGTTTACCCATATTTAAAGCCATAAACTAGGGAATGCTGGGTTGCAGTTCAACTGTCGTTCCTCCTCACAAAGCTCTTGGAGCACTAGGTGATGTTGTGCCCTGTATACCATATGTGCTTAAATTCCTGTGCACAATGAGATGGGATAATGCTGGAATTAGAGCTGTCAGCAGTGTGTTTACTGGCTTTTATAGGATTAGGTATAAGCATTAGTATTGTTTGAATGTCTATTTTGTGTATGATTTATACAGATGTTCTCATGTTAATTTCTTTTGATGTGATGCCCTTGTGAGTGCCCAAGGCAACCCATCCTGTCATCAGAAAGTTTCCTTAAAAGAACTGTGCAGTTAAATGGCCTTTTTAAAAACGATCTCCTTTTAAAAACAAAACAAAACCACCTCTTAGACCTGGTCTACACTACACTGTTAGGTTGACGCAAGGCAGCTTTCATTGATCTAGCTGTGGATGTGTCTACACTTAAATTTTGCTCTCGCTGACTTAACTGGCCCACTACACCGACTTAATAACACCACCTCCCTGAGCAGCGTAGAGGCAAGGTCAGTGCAGTTAGGTCGATGCAGTGTCAGTGTAGACATTGTGTTACTTACATTGGTTGTTACTGGCCTCCAGGAGTTGTCCCACAATGCCCCACCCTCACTGGTCTGGTTACTGTTGTGAACTCTGCTGCCCAGGGGCCAGGCAGCCACTCCTCCCTTTAAAGCCCTGCAAATTTTTGAAATTCCTTTTCCTTGTTGCCCAACTTGGCAAACACACCTAGCAGCTCTCCATTGTAGTCTGCAGCTGACCAAGCTGGCTCCATGCTGCAGATGAGCTTCTGCCTGGAGTACCCAAGAGGTGTTAAATCTCCTGGTTCTGTGGGGAGAAGAGGCTGGGCAGACAGAGCTCTAATCCAGCTGTAGAAACGTCAACATGAACGAGCAGATTGGGCAGAGGATGCAGGAAAAGGGCCACAACAGGGACAAACAGCAGTGCTGTGTGAAAGCCAAGGAGCTGTGGCAGGCCTACCAGAAAGCCAGGCGGGCCAACAATCGATCTGGTGAGGAACCGCAGCATGCCATCCTCGGCGGAGACCCCACCCTCACCCCTAAGAGCCCCGTGGATACTTCGGAGGAGCCTGAGTCACAGGCCTCCACCATGAACGGAGAGGAAGAGGAGGTGGATGAAGGAGAGGAGGAGGAGTATGGGGGACAGGCGACTAGGTGATCCAGCTGTGTAGTGAGCCAGGCCATGTTTTTGACTCCACTGCAGTCCAGCCAGTGCTGACAGTCAAGCATGGCCTAGCCTGATGCAAGGGAAGGAACCTCTGGTAAGTATGCTGTTTGCTTTGAAATTGCAGGAATGGAACCCCCAAAGTAGCAGGACACATCTCTTGATTTACTCTTTTGTACTTGTGCTAGGAGAGGTAGTGAAACAACCAGGAGAGGTAAGTTGCTATGTGCTTTTCATTCCCCTCTAGAGTTAGTCAGAGGGGCCACACAGAGCAGTTGTTTATGTGCACCGGGGTATCCCGTGAATCCTCCGTAGAGATCTCGAAGTAACTCTCATGGAGGTATTTTGCAATCCTCTGCTGAAAGTTTCTAGGGAGGACTGCCTTATTTTTGCTGCTGTGGTAGTATACTTTCCCACACCACTCAGAGATTACGTCAGCCGACACCATTGCAGTGCACAGGCTAGCAGTGTATGGGCCTGGGTGGCATCAGGATGCCAGCACCGGCTGGGCTCTCTCTGTCTCTTTTACCCTCAGGAGTGAGATATTGTCTAAAATCACCACTGCCTGTGGAAAACGGTGTGAGTATTCAGTTCCATTGCCCTATACACATAGACTCGTGCCTGTGAGATATCCCCAACTATCCCTCATTTCCTTAATCTCTCCCCTTGACCTCCTGCTCCCTAGGCTCACCATGGCTCATGATGTGACTGGCGCTGTTCTGTATCAATCTCAAGGAGAAGTGAGAATGTAGTGGTTACAACTTGTGTGGATCAAAGGGAGTGAGTTCAGTAGCCTAAGTTTCAATTTCTGTTGTGAATACACTGATAATGGTACCCTCTGTGTGTTGTATCTTCAGCTGCTGGTATTGTGGCCTTGAGGGTCTCTCCCTCCACACTTGTGGAATGCCTGAGCCAGGTCAGGAGGAGAAAGAAGAGGACTTGGGATGATATGGTCCAGGAGATGCTGCAAACCTGTGCTGCATTAGAGAATGAGACCAGAGCCTTGAGGATGACCCTTGCAGACAGCGTGGAGAAGGAAAGAGTAGAAAGGAGAAAAGTCTGGGAGCTCAAGCAGGATAAGACGAAGGAGGTGCACCAGATATAATGGGCTTCTGAGGCAGCAAACAGAGATGCTGCGGATCTGATAGACCTGTAGGTCCAAGAATCCCATGCTCGCCTCCCTCTGCAGCCCATAGACAACTCAATGTTGGAATCTCCTGATGCCCCCCCCCCCGCCCCCAACAACATTCCACGTGGCATCAGAGCCATGCACGAGCCTTACCCCTCCAACCCGGGAGACATTAAAGACAATCACAGCTCCATGTACACTAACCTGTGAAATACATGGCTGGTGTGCATGTACCTGAAATAGAAATGACTGTTCTTTCCCTTTCATAAGTTCTGTTCACTTAATTTATTAAGTTTTATTAAGTTCTATATGTGCTTTTTTATTTGCCTGATTACAGAATAAAATTCTATTTTTTTGGAACATAATTCATTTTTATTAGTTTGCAACATATGCTGTCTGGTGCTGAGGAGGCCTGACACTCACCAAATCCTGTTACTTCATTTTGTCACAGAACCCATAACATTATTCACAGAAAATATTAATAGGTGCATCTACATCTGCAATGCTATATTCCTACACACACAGCACTCACTGCAAGGTTCATATCAGGCTGTAAAAGCGCAAGGCCAGGTAGAGCACACTGCAGCAAGACACACTACTGTGGCTCACTATTAAAATGGTCATTCAAGGCCTCCCTGAACCATATAGCTCTGTGCTGAACTCTTCTTATAGCCCTTGCATCTGGCTGTTCATATTCACCAGACAGCCATTCCACCACCCAGCAAGAAACTTTCCCCCCCTGTTGCTTCACAGATATTATGTAGGTCACAGCAGGAAGCTATAACCATTGGGATTTTTTTTTTACTGAGGACTAATCTCATAAGTAGACAATGCCAGCGACTGTTCAAACGACCAAAGGCAAATTCAACTGTCACTCTGCACTTGCAGAGCCTGTAATTGAAACGCTCCTTGGTGCTGTTGAGATGACAGGTGTATAGCTTCATGAGCCAGGGGAGTAAGGGGTAGGCTAGGTCTCTCCGGATCACTATTGGCATTCCAACATTCCCAATGGGAATGGTAATCTGCTGGCCGGGAAAGAAAGTTCCTGCTTGCAGCTTTCTGAAAGTCCTCTGTTCTTAAAGATGTGCATGTCATGCACCTTTCCTTACCCAGCCCACATTGATGTCAGTAAAACATCCCCAGTGATCCACCAGCGCTTGCATTACCATAGAAAAGTAGCCCTTTCTGTTGATGTACTCTGTGGCAAGGTGGTCTGGTGCTCAAATAGAGATAAGCATGCCATTTATTGCCCCACCACAGTTTGGGAATCCCATTGCTACAAAACCATCCACTGTGTCCGGCACACTGCCCAGAGTCACAGTCCTGTGTAGCAGCAGGTGATTAATGGCCCTGTACACTTACATCACAACAGCCCCACAGTGGATTTCCCAACTCCAAATTGATTTTCGACTGACCGGTAGTAATCTGGCATTGCAAGTTTCCATAGTGCAATCGCCACTCGCTTCTCAACTGTAAATGCAGTTCTCATTTTGGTGTCCCTGTGCTGGAGGGCTCAGGCACTGGCGATGCATAGGGAGGCATGTGGGGTCAAGTGCACCCCCCCCATTTCTTCTTGGTCTGCCAGGAGGGAGGGAGAGGGGCTCTGTCCTTCTGCTGTGCCTGCCTTCCAGCACACTCGGCCTCTGTCCTGGCAGCGAGGCCCAGGTGGGTAGCAGAGGGGGCAGGACCAATCACTTTTCACACTGGCAACTCTGGCTTCCTGTTCTGTGCAGCAGGGTGGCTGCCTGCGAGAGCCTGGCTTGGGAGGTTGTGCTTGGGCCCAGAACAGGCACTCCACCCTGTGCATTTGGTCTGTGAATGTCACCACCAACCTTTAATTGTTTCTTTCTATGTCCCACTGCAATCTAACCTCCAAGGAATTGTCATGTTATCCATGACTCTGCTTGCATCTCTGCAAATATTGCAGGATCAGATGGCCTGTGCTCACTATGCTCATCACAATAGTCAGAGCTGTGCAGGATGCATGTTTCTGCCAGCGATGGTGGACAGCAAGGAGGGATGAGCGAGTTGTGGGGATTTTGAAAAGAGGCATGAAATATTATGAGATGCAGATGAAATGATGGGATGGAGCACATAACTTTATGGGAAGTTGAACCCTTGCTCCCAGTCACTCCTGCATGACTCATTTTGGCCCCAGGAGGCATTGCGAAAACTTCCCAAAACACCCTGCGCTGGATGGTGATGAGTTGCACAGTGGGATAGCTACCTATGGTGCACTGTACTCTGCACTGATACAAGCGCTCCTGGTCAGGACGCACACCACCTACACGAGAAGCGTAGTGTGGACACTCACAAGAGACAAAATAATTGTGGCGGCTCTTTGCCTACATAACTTAGGTCAACATAATTTTGTAGTGTAGACATGGTCTTAGACCAGTGGTTCTTAACCTTTACTGCAGCCTGCACCCCTTTGGTTCTCAAAATATGTTCTCGCACCCCTTATCAAAAATTGTTGAAGTAGGTCAGTTCTTTAAACCTAGATATTTCATAACTGTAGAATGAAAGAGAGAGAATTATATATTTATTTTAATTTCACAATAAAATTAAGAATCCATGAAAAATTACACACTTCTTTTAAGTTTACCAGCTCACTGACTCTTTTGCTGTTGCTTTTGTTCAATGAGATTTGAGAAACGAGGAACTTTTTTTGAAATAGCCACACGCATGTCATCACTTGCATTTAGGTGGTTTCTGACCTTTGTTCTGATGTGTAAGAGTGATGAAAATCCTCTCTCACGCACGTATGTAGTGGCAAATGGCACAAGGATCTCCAGCGCTGTCTTCGCCGGTTGTGGAAACGGTGCTAGTTGAGCACACTAGAAATGCTCAAGCTTCATTGTCTCAAACTCCATTAAGATTTGGCCATTGGCACGTAATTCAATGAGATCATCTTTCATCAAATCACTATCATTGATGGAATCCAGGTTAAAAAGAAATGGATCCAGTATCCATTTCTTTGCCACATCAAGATCTCTAGTGGAAAAATATCCTTGGAAAGAGTCACTCAACTGTTGCAAATGGTTTGTCACTTCCGTTGTGATGGTCATTCCTTCATTTTCCAAAACAACTGTTTCTTCAAGAAAAGGAAAGTTAGTGAAATTTCTTTTCTCAACACGCTTTATCCAAACTGGAAGTTTCTGAATAAAAGCAGATAACTTCTCTCTGGCTGTTACCGTGTTCATCCAGTTCCTTGCATAGATGTGTTGAGTTCATTTAGGTGTGTGAATACATTTGCCATGTACGCTAGGCAAAGGATAAACTCTCTATTTTCGAAGTCATCAACTAAATTACTGCTTTGGTTACAAAGAAACTGACTTATTTTTTCACGCATTTCAAAAATACGAGTAAGCATTCGGCCATGGGAAAGCCACCTCACTTCTGTATGGAAAAAAAGGACAATGTGCTCGGCACCAATTTCTTCGCAAAAAGCATGGAAGAGGCAACGATTTAGAGCACGTCCTCTGATGAAGTTTACCGTGCTCACCACAGTAGACAAAGTATCCTTCAATTTTGTAGGCAAAGTCTTTGCGGCACGTGCATGACGGTGCAACATACAATGTGTGATCATGATATGAAGTACTTCTTTCTTTACACAGGCAACAAATCCTGAATTTTTTCCTGGCATGGAAGGGGCACCATCGGTGCAAATTGATCCACACACGTCAAGCGTTATCCTATGCTCCAAAAAGAAGTCTTTGACGAGATTGAACACATCAATTACTTTCTTAGTTAATTGCAATGGTTCACAGAACAACAATTCTTCTAAGATTTCTTTCTCCTTTACGTACCGCACAAACACCAACAGCTGACTGTAGCCATCAACGTCAGTTGACTCGTAGAGCTGAATACCCACTTTAAGAGGACTAGCTTTGATATCTTTATAACATGCTGCAAGATATCCTGGCTCATCTCATGAATTCTAGAACGGATCACGCCATTTGACAAGGGAACTTGCTGAAGCTTCTTTTGTGCATCTGGTCCCAATACTGTTTTTGCCATTTCCAATGCACAAGGTTTCACTAATTCCTCAGCTGCTGTATGAGGCTTCTTTTCCTTGGCACACAAATATGCAACTTGATAGGATGCTTGTAACAAGGGCTTCTCAAGTGACACAAACCCAAACGTCCTCAAGGTTCCGCTACGATCAAATCGTGCCCTCGTAGACGTCAGGGTGTCAATGTCATGTCCAGCAGCCGCACCACCATGCTGTTTGTTGAAATGTTCAGACAGCTTCGATGGTTTGAGATTGGCGTTTGAAAATGATGAGCTGCACAGTACACATCGTGGTCGTTGATTTCCATCCTTCTCTTTCGTACAAGTGAACCCGTAACGAACACAGTCGTCCTTCCATTTGCGTTTCTTCGACATGGCAAGGGTTACTGAAATGAAAAAAATATATAAATGGAGATACGGGAGCCCATACACTTTTTTAAATGCATATTAAATATATGTAAAATAGTTTTGTTATTACTCACCACAAATAATAGTCCAGTAGGCACACAAAAATAGGGAAGTACTACCCAGAGATGTTGTGGAGTTTTGCTGTGGAAGTAAACTGTAACCAACGCACTAACAGTTAGAGGCTAACTGAATTCAAACAAAGCCGCGGCCCTGCCACATCATCATCTGCGCATGAGTCAAGAAATACCCTGCAACGTGGCGGTACACTGTATTTTGTAGCGAGATAACTTCACTACAATTAGCTTAAAAACTTGAAAATAAATGTTTTGTTTGTATATTACAGTAATCGTTTTACAAAACGTATAATGTTAATAAATACAGAGGTTTAATGAAACAAAGTAGCTGTACGTATGTGCCTGTGCTTAATTTGCGTTTTTGATGATTTGCCTTCTAAAAAAATCTGGCATGTCTCACACCCCCCGAAAGAGCACCCCAAGTTAACAACCACTGTCTTAGACTGATCAGTTGCATATTCACTTGTATGTTTTAAACACTTTGTATCAGTGTTTGCATCCCAAGTGTCTGTTTTAGCCCTTTTTACAAAGCTAAGTTTTTGTCCCAAAATTGTACACATTGTCATTTTATTTCTGTCTTAGTAGAAATAAACACAGAGGGGTTTTCATTATTATTTTTAACAATAACGCTAATGAAAATGAGTCCTTTAATAAAATGTTCTGACTGTCTACTTCTTCTCCAGCTTTTCAGTCTGATTAGATTATAGACACATAGCAGTAAATTAAATTGCAGGCTTATTTCCTGTCTCATTGATAAGATCTGAATTACATTGGCTAGGTGGCATTGTGGGTTTCAGTGGTCAAATGTTTCATTTCTGCAAATCAGCTTTCAAATCATCTGATGAGTCACAAGCAAAAATTACCTTGGTGGGATCATTCTAGTAACCATTTTGACATGTCATTAAATTCCCACATGGTTTAGCAAAAGTGGCAGTAAGAGAGACCCAGGTCTGGAACACAGATGTTGCTGGTCACAGATTAGGTGCATGTGATTAGCAGAACTCTGTGAGGAAGCATGCATGGTGCTTAAACTCAAACTCATGCCATTAGTCCCTGAATAGTGCAGGCCTCTCACCAAACAAACAGAAAATAATCATCAGAATTATAGCTGCAAACTAATGGCATATGCTGCAGGATTGGTTTCTGGGTTCCAATTGCTCAGAATATTAGAATAAAAATGTACAAGTGACATGTTTAAATTTTATCTGATACACAATGGAAGTTATGCCCTAACATTGTGTATACAACGCTTCTTGATGTTCCTGTAAAACCGCAAAGCACAGATTGAGTGGGGAAAGTTTCCAATACAGGAGCTAAGGAAACATTTTTCATCAAGCATCCTTAATTGTACCTGTGGCCTAAGTGTTAAGGGGCAGGCCCAAAAGAAAAGATTCCTGGCAGAATAAAATTTCATAAGTAAAGACTAGCTTAAAGGAATCTGTTCTATATTGGATAAAGCATCAAGTTTGATATAGCTGCATTGGTTCTTAATATAACGATTCTATTTTTTTAGTTTACATGAAAATAACAATTCTTGTTTTTTCCTTCTGTCTTCTAACTAGATTAAGAAGAAACAGCAAGAAGTAGTGGGCTTCTTAGAGGCCAACAAGATTGACTTTAAGCAAATGGACATAGCTGGTGACGAGGACAACAGGAAATGGATGAGAGAGAACGTCCCAGGTGAAAAGAAGCCACAAAATGGAATCCCCCTCCCTCCACAGATCTTCAATGAGGAGCAGTACTGTGGGGTGAGATGTCATTTGATATTTTCATAACTTTGCAGACATTCTTCCTTCAGGACATTTCACAAGTGCCCTAAATTCCACCACTCTTCAAATCATTTGAGATCCTCTTTCGAGCTAATAGATTTAGGAGATGTTTCTTTAGCCCAGAAGAGAAAATAGAGGGCCTGATTGTCCCCTTTCACAGAGACACCTACAGGGAGGGAAAACTTATTAGGGAAACTCTGCTTGGTGAACTGCATGGAGTTTCCTAACTGTCCTCTGCAGAGACAGTGACTTGTGGGTTCAGTGAAGTACATGGAGTGTCAGCCTGCCACTCTTATGGGAGCTCCCTGGAAATCATGTGTTCCCTCCCACTTCACCACAGCCCCTAATATAGCATAGCTTATTCATGAGCTGTTCTTCTATTGGCTCCCTGCTCACACTCTACTTCTGCCCTATCTTGAGGGGGCTAAAGGGTGCTGAATGGGCAATACTGCAACTTCCACTGGGTAGTCAGGGGGCAAGACCCTAGAGAGCAACTGTCCCTTTCCCCAGTCCTGGTGTCCAGCTTTGCATCCTTTGGATTGACATGACCTCCTCCCACACATACAAAGCAAGCAAATAAATGTGGGATCCCCAGCAAATAAACCGGGAGTCCCACCCCTACGATGTTTGTGCAGAGGGGCACCACTGGAGCTCAGAGAGGAGGTGCAGGATGTTGCTTTCTTGGCTCTACTTCCTTCCTTCCTTCCAGCAACTTTGAGGCCTTTTCTGATATGATTTCTATTCCTTTTGTCCCCTTTGTGCCAAAGAGTGGGGTTTCATTAGTTTGTTTAGGCTCCGTGACTGTATCTGTAAATGCTTAATAGAGCTTTTTTTTTTTCCATATGGATATTTGTGAATAACACTCTCTCAGCACTCTCAGACAGCCCCTTAGGTCCCAGTCTGTACCTGGACTGAGCCGGGGAAGCTAATGATCCAACCATCGGACTAAATTTGGTGATGAATCCTGGTAACGTACCACTTGAGTCACATTGCGCATTTGCTACGAAGAAGCCCCTTTGGGCCTCATCCAGTGCTTGAAATGCTGTCATTGACTTTAATGAACATTGGATCAGGCTGTTAGTTATCATTAAGGCTCAGTGTTTGTCACGGAAGTCATGGATTTTATGACTTTTCCTGACCTCCGTGACTTCTGCAGTGGCTGGTGTGCCTGGCCCAGGGTCCGCCTGAGCAGCTTGGGCAGCCCCCAGGCCAGGTGCACTGGCTGCTATTGGAGCCGTCTTAGGCCCCCTGCCCTCCACCAGCAGGAATTTGGGCATGGGGGGGAGCTCAGGGCTGGGGATTGGGGTGTGGGGTGGTGCTTACCTGGAGAGGGGGGCTCCCCTCCCTCAGCTCCTAGCTCCACGTGCTGCCTCTGCCGGCAGGCACCGCCCCCACAGCTCCCATTGGCTGCAGTTCTCAGCCGATGGAAGCTGCAGAACCAGGGTTTGGGGCAGAGAGCAAGTAGCACGTGGAGCTCAGGAGCCAAGTAGGGAGCCTGCCCCAGCCCCACCAACCCTACCCCACAGAACCCAGGACACTTCCCTGCTCCCCCCAGCACCTGCAGCTCCTCCCCGTTCCTCCCAGCACCCATGGCGCCCCCGCAGGGTAGGCCCCCCCAAGGACCCATGGCACCCCCCAGGCCACCCTTCCCCAGCACCTGTGGCACCTCCCCCCCCCGGTTCACACCCTCCCCAAACACCTGCAGTGCCCTCCCAGGCTGCGCCCCCCAGCACCTGCAGCACCCTGTGGGGCCGTGCCCCCCGAACACCCCGGGGGGCCCTGCCTGGCTGTCCCCTGCACCTTCTCCCTTCTCATGTTTTAGTCAGGGGTATATAGTAAAAGTCATGGACAGATCACGGGCTGTGAATTTTTGTTTACTGCCCATGACTTTTACTAAAAATACCAGTGACTAAAACGTAGCCTTAGTTATCATCTCCTTGATGACATAAATAGATTGTACCATTAGAATTACCGAGGTAACAGAACTTAATAGAAAAAAGATATATTTACAATTAGTTTACAATATACAAGATTGTAATTCTGAAAGAGGAATACAATTATTATTATTATTATTGTTATAATTTATTTATTTATTTTATGTATTATATTTTTCTGGTAGTGCACACAATGTGCTAAGTGCTTTACAAATGAAAATAAGCCCTGATCCCCGCTCAAATGACTAAAATATTTTTTTTATATCTGGAACTCAGAGTTCCATGGGCAAAAATACATGCTTATCTTTGCATGCAAATTTGGCTGTTGCACGTAGATATTTAGGCAGCTATCTAGTTATTTGTACATGCAGTCATGCTCAGAACCAACATAAATGAATACTCAGCTGTAAGTGTGCAATTGTTTGAACTTCTTTTGCACATGAACCTTAGGGCTCCCTTTCTGAAAATTCAGTCCAATGTTTCTTGTCTTTTGATGATCAGACCTCATAAAGATTTAAAAAATGGATATTCTTAAATGGGACAACTTGTCCAGATCATAAAGATTCAAGGAGACAGCCTTTCCTCTCACAGATTCTCAGCAAACAGGTTTCCTTCCTTTGTTATAGATAAGAAGAGATCTGTGGCTTGGGTTTGGGCCTCAACTTTGAGGTGATCAAAGGCCAGATGTGAAATTCTGTATGTGATCCTATTTTGAGTTATAGCCCAAACTCTCATATAATTTAGAATTAGACAATTTCACTTCTGTAAAAATTCAGGACTTCTCTCTCAGAATGTACATTATCTGATTTGTTCCTTGAATCAGAGTACAATTTATTTCATAATTTTTCCTGGAACTAAGAGTCCAGTTAATTCAGACAGTTCTTCACCTTGTGTGCGTAGCTAACTCTTGCAATATTACAATGAATCTCATGATAATTTACTGTTTATCTTCACTTCCAGCTCCCAGAGTCATGTGATTACATGAAAATCTCATTTTGATTTAAACAAAAAGAGAGCGTATGTTCTAGCCCTAATGGTTGTAGAGGAAAGTTTGAAAATATGACCCGAATGCACCCTAATGGCTTAAGCCTAGAAGGCAAATAAAAAGCACCTCAGATTCATTATTTTTAAAATCTTGTGATTTTTAAATCACTCTCATGGTTTTTGGCTGCCTGACTCATGAATTTTGAATACCTAGGGTAGGCGATACTGAGTCACTCAAGACTAAAGATTTCCTACCAAGGGTGGTCTTGTGTCCCATTTTGAATGTATTTTCCTGCTTGAGTTTTCAGTTAAGTATCTATGGTATTTTTATTGATCTCTTTCCATAACCTGTATGTTAGAGCCTGGGTTCTTGTTTACTCCACATGTAGTTGTAAGTGAGCAATGCTATAGATCCAATGAAGCCCCCACTGAAGAAGGCAAGTATATGTGTAAGGCACATCGGGCTAGGCACTTTGGAGGAGGAGGAACCTATAATATAAATGGAAGCAAATAGTAAAACACAGAGTAACTGCAATGGTTCCAATGGATAGCATTTCGACCAGATTATTTTGCTTGTAATGCTTTGGCATATGCATCGCTTACATGATAAATATTCACCACTTTATGACAGAAACTGTTAATAGGCCCCATGGGCTTTTATATTTGCATATGGGCTTGCAATGGGCAAATAACCTCTCCTTATAGTAATGTGTTTAAACCAATGGAAGGCAATACCATACCATAAATATTCTTCTTCGAGTGCTTGCTCATGTCAATTCCATGTTAGGTGTGTGTGCTCGCCATATGCATTGGTGCCGGAAATTTTTCCCTCAGTGATATCCCTAGGGGACTGGCTCTGATGCCTTCTGGACTGGCGCGCATATGTGCCAGTATAAGGGGGGCCTCCGGCTCCCCCTCCCCTAGTTTTTTCTTATCGCCAGTGACCGTGCTAGAGCATCTCCTTGCTTCGGCAAGTGCTCTTACCCAGTGGTTCTTCCTATTGTTCATTGTATAACTAGTTCTGAGATAAGTAGTTCTTTTAGTTCTATTAATAGTTAGCGAATAGTACTGCAGATAAGTTAGATAGTCCCCTAAGGGACTTAGCCCAGGGACAGGGCATGCCCTGGTTCCTGGGCTTCACGCCTTGTGATGGTTGCAAAAAGCCTATGTCAATCAGCCACCCTCATCAAAGCTGCTTGAAGTGTCTGGGGAAAATCCACGTTAGCAATAAGTGTCACATCTGCAAGAGCTTCAAGCCAAGAACTAAAAAGCAGCGTGACATAAGACCGAGAGTGCTCCTCATGGAGTTGGGTCTCGCGCCAGTCTCCAAGCCGCTGAGATTGGACTCCAAGCACAGTGGTATTGGTGCGAAGTGCGCCACCGGCATCAGCGTCCCAATGCCGGTCCCAGCCCCCGGTACCTGCTAAGAAGCAGAGGAAGCGCACCGGGAGAGGGCGTTCCCTGACATCCCACATTGAAAAGGGAAAATCCGGAGAGCAGCATAGGCCCATGTGGGGCAGCACGTCTCTGGAGCCCAGCCAGGCACCTGCATCGCTGGCAGTGGTACAAGTAGAAATCCTTTCTTGTTGGTACTGCATTCATGGGAGGGAAACAAGGGGGGGGGCACGTGACCTCCCCGTGTGACCCTCCATGTGACTCCTCCCCGCCCCACCCCCAGCCCAGGGCCTCCACGCTCTCCCTGACCCCTCTGACATCCCCCTTACCTGTCTAAAATTTTACAACTGCATCTGTTAAACGGATGCAATTGTAAAATGATGCTTTGGGCCCCTGATGCCACTTGTACTTCCAGGTGTCATTGAGGATCCAGCAGCACCCCAAATTGAAAACTTCTTAAATGAAAGAAGGACAGGAAGGACAATCACCCCACTTTCCCTTATCACACCGAGCAACTCTGGGAACAAAACAGGCAATGAGCTCTGCAGATGTGAAAAATTCCTAGAAATGGAAAGATACAATACACACAAAACATAAAACCATCACATCTACCACACACACGGATACAGAAAAGGGAAAGAGCAGAGAGGGAAGGAAGATATGAATGGAAAAAAAGGAGAGGAAATGTAAAGAGGAAAGGTTTATAGGAGAATCTTCCTTGATATTTGAGTTCTCTCTTTCAGCCAGGTATAGTGCATTTTTCCTAGACAGTGGCTTATATAAAATAATAATTGCCCCACTGTTTCAGTCCATTAGCTCCCAGTGTTACAAGGGGAAATTTATTTCTTTCCCTACTGGTTAGCTGAGTTTTCTTGTTGCATAATTAGATTGAACTCCCTGGTATATTATTCTAGACAGACCCTACATCTTTTCCCTGTTTTATTGTTTGGTATTAGATTCATCTTGTAATGCCAGGTTCAGCATCAGACATTTTTCCAGAACATGAAGGTCACATCTGGAAACAATAGCAGCAGAGGTGTCACATGCGGAATAGAAAACAATAAACCTCGTGGGCACATAGCCAGATATGGAGGGACAGAGGCTGCTCAGCCCGCAAAACTGCAAGAGCTGCTGCCCAAAAGTGAATCTTTCATCTATCCAGTCAACCAGGCCACTTAGGTCCTTTAGTTCTATGCCCATACTGATTTCAGTCAGCTTCTACATAGCACCGTTTAGTCACCATTAGAGCTTGGTTAGCTACTTACAGCACATAGATCATCCCTTTGACCCCTGTTTGAGAATTATCCATGAACAGATTTTGATTTTATTTATTACAGACTTGCTCATCATTTACAATTGTTAAACAAAATAGTCATGAAACCTATTCCTCATTCATGTCATGACTGGTCTGACATGGGCCCATGATTTAGTTACATGGGCCCAGATCCTCAAAGGTATTTAAGCACCTAATTCCCATTGAAATGCCTGGGCGTTGGGTTCCTAAATACCTTTGAAGATCTGGGCCCAGCTGTTATACTTTCTGCTCCCTGACTTGTTGACAAGCATTCATAAACAGGAGGAAAAGGTGTTCAGAACCTGAGACAGATAGATGGTTCCGACACAAAACTTCATGAAAAGGCATCTCCTCAAGTATCCAAGAGAACTTCACTGTCTAGGAACATTAAATGTTACTTGTACAAATGTTGTGAGACATGAATTAAAAGGGAAGTGCTTCTCCTGCTGGGCATTGGAGTGGAGGATCTCCCATATTCAGTCTTCTCTGCAGTCCATTCTGGACTACCAGCTTCACTTGAAACATCAGGGCCTAGCCTTCTCCTCAATCAAGGCCTTCCATCCCTGTGTCCAGGGCAGATCAGTATTCGCACATGAAATGACGATCAGGATTCTTAAGGGCTTCAAAAGGCTTTTTCCACCGGTCCAGGACCCAGTGCCCCAATGGGACCTTAACCTAATCCTCCCTAGGGTCACTGGCCCTCCCTTTGAGCCTCTCCCTCTGGCTACCTGTTCTCTTTCGCATCTGTCGTGAAAGGTTGCTTTCCTTGTGGCTATCACTTCAGTGAGGTGAATCTCAGAGATTAAAGCCCTTATGTCGGAGCCTCCATACACGGTGTTCTACAAGGACAAGGATCAGTTGCATCCCCATCCAGCTTTCCTGCCAACGGTGGTGTTGCCCTTTCATGTTAACCAGGACATTTTCGTACCAGCGTTCTGACCAAAGCCTCACACGTCCAACGAGGAGAGGGGTTTGCACACCCTGGATGTCAGACGGGCTCTGGCTCTCTACTTAGAGCACACCAAGCCCTTTTGCAGATCGACTCAACTCTTTGTCACAGTGGCTGACAGGATGAAAGGCCTCCCAGTGTCTTTACAGAGGCTTTCATCTTGGATTACTACCTGCATCTGTACTTGCTATGAGTTGGCACAGGTTGTACCTCTACCGATAGTGATGGCCCATTCAGCTAGAGCTCAGGCGTCATCAGCAGCCTTCCTGGCACAAATCCCTATCCAGGCTATCTGCAGGACCACAATGTGGTTGTCGGTGCACACCTTCACGACCCACTACACCTTCACCCAGCAGGCCAGAGATGACTCTGGCTTTGGCAAAGCTGTGTTGCGATCGACACGTTCATGAACTCCTACCCGCCTCTGGAGATACTGCTTGGGAGTCACCTAACATGGAATAGACATAAGCAAGCACTCGAAGAAGAAAAAATGTTTACTAACCTTCTGTAACTGTTGTTCTTAGAGATGTTTTGCTCATGTCCATTCCATGACTCGCCTTCCTTCCCCTCTGTCAGAGTTCCGGCAAGAAGGAACTGAGGGAGGGTGGGGCCGGCGGTGCCCCTTATACTGGTGTATATGCACGCCACTCCAGAGGATGCCAGAGCCAGTCCCCTATGGATACCACTGAGGGAAAAACTTACGGCACTGGTGCATGTGGCAAGCACACACACCTAACGTGGAATAGACATAAGCAACACATCTTGAAGAACAATAGTTATGGAAGGTTAGTAACTGTTTTTTATGAGTAAGGGTCAAAGGAGGTACCTGGTACAGTTAGTTTGCCATTTTGAGCTTGAATGTAAATTCAAATCATGAAGTGCTTACTTTTCTTATATAAATATTAAGGGCAGGGGGACAGATAACAGACCCTATTTATCTTAACATAGGCAAATGCAGGGTATCTAATTTACCTTGATTTCAGTAAGGCATTTGATACGGTTCCACATGGGGAATTATTAGCTAAATTGGCAAAGATGGAGATCAATATGAAAATTGAAAGATGGATAAGGAACTGGTTAAAGCGGAGGCTACAATGGGTCATACTGAAAGGTGAACTGTCAGGCTGGAAGGAGGTTACTAGTAGAGTTCCTCAGGGATCAGTTTTGGGACCAGTCTTATTTAATCTTTTTATTACTGACCTTGGCACAAAAAGGGGGAATGTGCTAACAAAGTTTGTGGATGACACGAAGCTGGGAGGTATTGCCAATACAGAGCAGGACTGGGATATCATACAGGAAGATCTGAATGACCTTGTAAACTGGAGTAATAGTAATAGGATGAAATTTAATAGTGAAAAGTGCAAGGTCATGCATTTAGGGATTAATAACAAGAATTTTTGTTATAAACTGGGGACACATCACTTGGAAGTAACAGAGGAGGAGAAGGACCTCGGAGTATTGGTTGATCACAGGATGACTATGAGCCGCCAATGTGATATGGCTGTGAAAAAAGCTAATGCGGTCTTGGGATGCATCAGGCGAGGTATTTCCAGTAGAGATAAGGAGGTGTTAGTACCGTTATACAAGGCACTGGTGAGACCTCATCTGGAATATTGTGTGCAGTTCTGGTCTCCCATGTTTAAGAGAAGGTACAGAGAAGGGCTACTAGGATGATCTGAGGAATGGAAAACCTGTCTTATGAAAAGAGACTCAAAGAGCTTGGCTTGTTAGCCGAACCAAAAGAAGGCTGAGGGGAGATATGATTGTTCTCCATAAATATATCAAAGGGATAAATACCAGGGAGGGAGAGGAATTATTTAAGCTCAGTACCAATGTGGACACAAGAACAAATGAATATAAACTGGCCATCAGGAAGTTTAGACTTGAAATTAGACGAAGGTTTCTAACCATCAGAGGAGTGAAGTTCTGGAATAGTCTTCCAAAGGGAGCAGTGGAGGCAAAAGACATATCTGGCTTCAAGACTAAGTGTGAAAAATTTATGGAGGGGATGGTATGATGGGATAGCCTAATTTTGGCAATTAACTGATCTTTGACTATTAGCGGTAAATATGCCCAATGGCCTGTGATGGGATGCTAGATACGGTGGTATCTGAGTTACTACAGAGAATTCTTTCCTGGGTGTCTGGCTCGTCAGTCTTGCCCACATACTCAGGGTTTAGCTGATCACCATATTTGGGGTCAGGAAGGAATTTTCCTCCAGGGCAGATTGGCAGAGGCCCTGGGTTTTTTTTTTGCCTTCCTCTACAGCGTGGGGCACGGGTCACTTGCTGGAGGATTCTCTGCACCTTGAAGTCTTTAAACCACAAGTTGAGGACTTCAGTAGTTCAGACATAGGTCAGGGGTTTGTTACAGGAGTCGGTGGGTGAGATTCTGTGGCCTGCGTTGTGCAAGAGATCAGACTAGACGATCATAATGGTCCCTTCTGACCTTAAAGTCTATGAGTCTGAGTCTGTACCTTTTGCCCAACTTGTGTCACGATAAAGATTTTTGAGATTCCATAAAGATAAGTTACATAGTGACTGTATACCATTAAATAGCAACTGCCTTATAAAGCTAGGCAGACCAGCTGCAGCACCTGTAAATTATAAATGTGCAGTATTTGACTCTGTGTGTGAAGCTATATTGGGAAAAAAGAATTTGCATGTTACTACAAATTTATATTTATACAACATCCTTTGTGAAAGCATCTCAGAGTGCTGTGCAGTGTTATTTTTTAAAAAAAGGCAGTTACGATAACCATTTTTAAAAGCTAAGTCAAATGAGTCTTGAAATTAGTTTTTAGTATTCATTATAAACCATCTACGTTGACAATTATATTCTTTACTTAATCTCTTACTTAAGCTGCTTCTTCTGTTGGTGTCTACACAGAGGTCTTCATCACTTTCTAAGGGTATGTCTACACTACGAAATTAGGTTGAATTTATAGAAGTCGTTTTTTTAGAAATCGGTTTTATATATTCGAGTGTGTGTGTCCCCACAGAAAATGCTCTAAGTGCATTAAGTGCATTAACTCGGCGGAGTGCTTCCACAGTACCGAGGCTAGAGTCAACTTCTGGAGCGTTGCACTGTGGGTAGCTATCCCACAGTTCCCGCAGTCTCCGCTGCCCATTGGAATTCTGGGTTGAGATCCCAATGCCTGATGGGGCTAAAACATTGTCGCGGGTGGTTCTGGGTATATAGCGTCAGGCCCCTGTTCCCTCCCTCCCTCCGTGAAAGCAAGGGCAGACAATCGTTTCGCGTCTTTTTTTCTGAGTTACCTGTGCAGATGCCTTACCACGGCAAGCATGGAGCCCGTTCAGGTAACCGTCACCGTATGTCTCCTGGGTGCTGGCAGACGCGGTACTGCATTGCTACACAGCAGCAGCAACCAATTGCCTTGTGGCAGCAGACGGTGGAATAGGACTGGTAGCCATCATCGTCATGTCCGAGGTGCTCCTGGTCGCCTGTGTGAGGTCGATCAGGAGCGCCTGGGCAGACATGGGCGCAGGGACTAAATTTGGAGTGACTTGATCAAGTCATTCTCTTTAGTCCTGCAGTCAGTCCTATTGAACCATCTTATGGTGAGCAGGCAGGTGATACGGATTGCTAGCAGTCCTATTGCATTATCTTCTGCTGGGCAGGCAAGAAATGAGGATGGCTAGCAGTCCTATTGTACCATCTTCTGCCGAGCAGCCATGAGATGTGGATGGCATGCAGTCCTTCTGCACCGTCTGCTGCCAGCCAAAGATGTAAAAGATAGATGGAGTGTATCAAAACAAGAAATAGACCAGATTTGTTTTGTACTCATTTGCAAACCTCCCCCCGCCCCCCTTCTAGGGGACTCCTTCCTCTAGGTCACACTGCAGTCACTCACAGAGAAGGTGCAGCGAGGTAAATCTAGCCATGTATCAATCAGAGGCCAGACTAACCTCCTTGTTCCAATAAGAACAATAACTTAGGTGCACCATTTCTTATTGGAACCCTCCGTGAAGTCCTGCCTGAAATACTCCTTGATGTAAAGCCCCACCCCCTTTGTAGATTTTAGCTTCCTGTTAAGCCAACCCTGTAAGCCGTGTCATCAGTCGCCCCTCCTTGCATCACAGCAACGGCAAACAATCGTGCATCTGAGTTGAGAGTGCTGTCCAGAGCAGTCACAACGGAGCACTCTGGGATAGCTCCCGGAGGCCAATACCGTCGAATTGTGTCCACAGTACCCCAAATTCTACCCGGCAAGGCCAATTTAAGCGCTAATCCACTTGTCGGGGTGGAGTAAGGAAATCGATTTTAAGAGCTCTTTAAGTCAAAATAAAGGGCTTCATCGTGTGGACAGGTGCAGGTTTACATCGATTGAACGCTGCTAAATTCGACCGAAAGTCCTAGTGTAGACCAGGGCTAAATACACTGAGCACTTTGTGTTGTTTTCCTGCATTTGCTTTTACCTGTGGCGGGGGGGGGGAGGGGAAGGGATAGTTCAGTGATTTGAGCGTTGGCCTGTTAAACCCAGCATTGTGAGTTCAATCCTTGAGGGGGCCATTTAGGGATCTGGGGAAAAAATTGGAGATTGGCCCTGCTTTGAGCAGGGGGTTGGACTAGACAACCTCCTGAGGTCCCTTCCAACCCTGAGATTCTATGATTCTGTGACAAAGAAAACTTCTAAGGAAGAAATTGAAAAAAAAACATCCTGTTCATTATGTGATCTGGATCTCTAGAGTAGATTGATCACTTGCTCCTTATTTTTAAGGAGTGTCCCATATTTTGAGGTAAATCCCTTATTTTTGTACCTAATGTCTGGCATAGCTGATACTCAATAATATATGATGCATTTTTGTCTTGTGTTTCAGCAGTAATTATGCAAAGGATTGTATATAGTGTGATAAAAATGTATGAGTTTATATCACAGATAAAACCTTATGGGGTATTGTTTGTTTAAAAATAAGTTTGACTACATTTTTCATACAGTTGTCCTTAATTTACCAAAATGTAGAGGTAACTCTACCATGGGTATGGTAGAGTATCCACTTATAAGGTTACTTACGTATAGAGTATTATTAGATACCAGGAACACATTGAAATTGCTGTGTTTCTTACTATCTGTCTTGGGTGCTGTTTTTAAATGATGCCAGTGGTTTGGTTTTGGTGTGATCCTAGGTCTGGTTATCCACTGGAGATACCATGTACGTACATGTAAATTATTGGGACACTTATAGTCTAACAACTTTATCCAAAGAGGAACTAACAGGGTGTGTGTATTTAATATCAAGCACATCTTATGATCCATCACTGTTGTAACCCTTGTCCTTCCTTCCCCCTTACTTTGTTTCTCATCCATTGCTCTGTTGTACCTAACTTAAGGCCAGATTCTGCCTAGTCCTTACAAAGATGCAGAAGTGTATTCGTTTTGCCAAGTGGCATTAAACACATTGCTCTAAATATGCTTCTTTCTATGTCTCAGATTCTGAAAATCCTTAGTCATGAGAGTAGTGATTTGGGGCAATGTATGGAAGGATTTGTAGGTTCTGTGCTCTTTTGCATATGCTTCTTACCAATTTCTTGTTCTTTGTTTAATTCCTTTTCTAGGACTTTGAATCCTTCTTCTCTGCCAAGGAAGAAAACATTATTTATTCATTCCTGGGTCTGGCACCTCCTCCGGGTTCAAAGGTATGAATTTCTGTTCTTTGCTGAGGCCCATTCATTTTAATTTAGTAAAAGATGGAGGTAGGCCCTGATTCAGCATGTAAAATAATGGACAGTGACAAGTGCTGCAATAAGAAGTTAAAAGAAAAGGAGTACTTGTGGCACCTTAGAGACTAACCAATTTATTTGAGCATAAGCTTTTGTGAGCTACAGCTCACTTCATCGCATGCATACTGTGGAAAGTGTAGAAGATCTTTTTATATACACACAAAGCATGAAAAAATACCTCCTCCCACCCCACTCTCCTGCTGGTAATAGCTTATCTAAAGTGATCACTCTCCTTCAATGTGTATGATAATCAAGTTGGGCCATTTCCAGCACAAATCCAGGTTTTCTTCCCCCCCCCCCCCCTTTCCAAAAACCACACACACAAACTCACTCTCCTGCTGGTAATAGCTTATCCAAAGTGACCATGCTCCCTACAATGTGCATGATAATCAAGGTGGGCCATTTCCAGCACAAATCCAGGTTTTCTCACCCCCCCACCCCCATACACACACAAATTCACTCTCCTGCTGGTAACAGCCCATCCAAAGCGACCACTCTCCCCACAATGTGCACGATAATCAAGGTGGGCCATTTCCAGCACAAATCCAGGTCTTCTCACCCCCCCCCACACAAACTCACTCTCCTGCTGGTAATAGCTCATCCAAACTGACCACTCAATGGCCCAACTTGATTATCATACACATTGTAAGGAGAGTGATCACTTTAGATAAGCTATTACCAGCAGGAGAGTGGGGTGGGAGGAGGTATTGTTTCATATTCTCTGTGTATATAATGTCTTCTGCAGTTTCCACAGTATGCATCCGATGAAGTGAGCTGTAGCTCACGAAAGCTTATGCTCAAATAAATTGGTTAGTCTCTAAGGTGCCACAAGTCCTCCTTTTCTTTTTGCGAATACAGACTAACACGGCTGTTACTCTGAAATAAGAAGTTAGTTTGCTGGCACA
Source organism: Lepidochelys olivacea (assembly GCF_965140295.1). NCBI lineage: Eukaryota > Metazoa > Chordata > Testudines > Cheloniidae > Lepidochelys > Lepidochelys olivacea. The sequence continues at coordinate 162,216,381 of NC_140411.1, read as the reverse complement.
GGACTGCAGCAAAGTCTTTTAAGAAAAAAATCAACAATGCAGGCTTTCCAATAGAAAGTCTTCTTTCACCAGGAATTTGTTACAACCTCTTCTGCTACTTTTAAAAAAAGCACATATATTTTGCCATATTCAACTTTGAAACCATACGGCAATCCCTAATTAAATTATGGGTGAAATCCATACAAACCCCATTGCACAGAGCCCTGAGTGAACAGGCTTTGTATGGGAGAACTATGCAGGGCTCGGATACAGAATCCATTCCCCTATCTGGGTGAATATCCCCTATCAGGAAATGGGAGACTGTGACTCTGTTTAATCTGACGGCGGGAGTTGTCGATATTGGGTCCTTACAACCATGGGCTGTTTAACTAGTCCCATGGTGTGCCACAAGCCACCCTTCTGCACTGTCCCACAAAAAGCTCAGATTCCAGCTCTGTTGTGCTGGATGTGCTGATTTCCCCTGCACACGGTTTCATAGCTGATCACCTCTTGCCTGTTGAATTACATCTGTTCCATGGTGCTGGAGGGGGCATTCCAGCCTCCTCACTAATGTGCAGATTGTGTTGATGAAGTGGCACTTGTGCACAACACTGATTCATAATTAATGCTTGTTATAATAGACCGACTCCACCTATAGAAGGGATAGAGATAACAAGGGAATTTCCAAATTTGACCAGAACAGTGGTTATCTAGTCCAATATCCCATCTCTGACATCTTATGCTTCAGAGAAAGCTGCAAGAAACTTTGCAACCGACAGTTGTGAAATTAACCTGTACACAGAGAAAATTTATTCCTAATCTCATCAGTTAGTGGTCATCTTTTGACCTGAAGCATGAAGGTTTATATTCTTCTATTTTTTTAATCCTAACCAATGTAATTGTGGATGTTCCCAGTATTCATATACATCACTGTTTTTTATGAATCGTTTGCCTCCTTTCTCCTGTGGGGTCCCTGTAAATTTTTTCACAATCTTCACCAGTTTTGTCTAACTTAAATAATGTTGTATCCACTGTAAATTTCCCCACTTCACTGTTCACCCCTTTCCTAGGTCTTAGAGTACTGGTCTTAATACAGGTCCCAGAGGCTCCTCTACTGTTAACCTTTGCTCTGTTATGCAAAGTGACCATTTATTCCTCTTCTTTTTTTCTCTCTCATGTTTCTAAAACATGGCAATGCTTTATCTTTCACATCATAATTCTGTCGTTTGCTAATAGCCTCTTGTGAGGGACTTTATCAAAGGCTTTTGGAAAGTCCATATAGGCTATCTCTACCAGTTCTCCTCTATCCACTATATTTTGTTGACATGCATTCTAGCATAATAGAGAGGCATGCTATTTTTTTCCTTTACAGAAGCTGTGCTGACTTGTCCCTAACATGTCATGTTCATGTAGGGGGCTTATAACTCTATCTTTGATCATACTCAAATGTGATCAGATCTAAATATTGCCATCATTCTCATGGCAGACGTGGATATAATGAGTCAAGTGGGCGGGTGAGACATAGTCTGAGCACAAGATTGGTAGCAATACACTCCTTTGTTTTAACATGACCTAGTGGACAAAACACTGGAGTAGAACTCAAGTGACCTGGATTCTAGTCCTTGTTCTGCTTGGTGACTCACGTCGCATTTTTGCACCTCTTTCCCTGTCTGTAAATATGGAGATAATGATACTTACCTCCTTTGTAAAGAGCTTTGAGAGCTACAAACGAAAAGTTACATTATTTACATACATAAAACAAAGGCATTACTACTATTAATTGTGTCTTTGCTGGTGATTCCCTGGGTGACCTTGGGAAAATCCTTTAAACTTTCTGCTTCAGTTTCCCACTTCTATCCCAGGAATATCAACACTTATATGTCTATCTCAGAGGAGTCTTGTGAGAAATAATTTAGTGAATGTCCATAGAGCGTTTAGGGTGTTAAAGAAGCTACATGTGCTACATATCATCATCATCATCAAAATGTGGTGAATCAATAGGATTAAGAAAATTGTATTTCTCCTGTTTTCTCACTTCATACACCATCCATTCCTTCATGCATTGCTCAGCTAGGTGTTTTTTTTTTTCCTGTGGAGCAAAGTACTTTATTTTTCCCCTTAAAGAGTTCACCTATTCCTAGCTTACACCTGAGGCTATTAAAATGTCCAGTCAGTGGCAACGCCACAAATGTTGAAAACAATATGCTTAGGACCTATTGCCAGAAAAACAACCTTTTGGTGCTATTAGTAACAAGCAAAGAATGGTTTCTACTGCTTTAACTGCTGTACCAAGGTGCTAGCCTTTCAGATCTGGAGCTGAATGCCTTACAGCATTTAAAAAAAAAATTAAAACATGGAACTATCTTTACAGCTAGCACCATCTAAAATCTGCAGCTGAATTTGAGAGAGATCTACAGATCAGGACAAACACCTATTTTTAGCATTTATTGCAGAGTATTTCTCAGCATCTTCATTGGAGGCCAGAGTGGTTATAGCTTGTCATATAAATGACCTCCTTGTGCTGCTGCTGCTTTTCTTTCACCTGACTGTCAATTCAGCCCTCGTGTGAAGTGTAATGGGAGAAATGTGAAAGCGATGGCCAGTGGCATGAATTTGGAGACGCATGGTGAATTTAGAAGGGTAGTGGTGGTAATGGCAATTCTTTAAACAATATTTCCCAGTAAATCTCTTCTTGTCTTAGGAACTTACTAGTACACAGAGGTAATTTTTTAAAACCATAACATGAAAATTTATAAAGCCAACAAGTCAGTTAGTGTGCTTCTCCCTCACAGTATCTCTCCTCACTGAGGCTTTAGGACAATTAGCATGAAGCTGGTATGCTATGATGCTTTTCATGCTGACTGGTATTGTCTGACGAGCCCTGCCTATCTGTGGTATCCACCAGTTTCTCTCATTTACACTTAGATTGTAAGCTTCTTGGGGCAGAGACCATCTTTTTGTTCTGAATTTGTACAGTGCCTAGCACAAAGGGACCCTGCTCCATGATTGGGGTCCCCAGGTACTACTACAATACAAAGAATTAATAATAATATTGATACATGTTTTTACAGCACTTGTAGGCCCTTATCCAGCAAAACACTTAAATGTGTGCTTACCTTTAAGTACACAAGGAGCTCGGCTGAACTCAACTAGAGATCACACTTGTGCTTACCATTAAGTATTTGCATAAGTCTTTGCAGGGTCAGGGCAAAGCACCTGATGTTTTTTTCTAAGTGCTGAGTATATTATCATTTCCAATGGGGTTGTTAGCCCTCAATTTACAGGACATTGCAAAGAGCCAAATTACTTATTGATTTATACCAGGACTAATTCAATCTGCCGCTACATCTCTAGCCTTCCAAAACCGTTATTACATCTCCTATGGTATCATTTAACATGGATGAGTAATACAGTTTTATACTCCTCTGGAGAGAAGAAGTTTTGTGTTTATAAGCTCTTTAATCTATTTATGTGCGCTGAAGGACCACCTGATCTTAAACCCGGTCTATTTTAATCCTAACTTCCAAACGAAAAAGAACGTATCGTTTCAGATCTGAATGCAGGGGATGGCTATACTTTTAGGGCCTGATCCAAAGGTCATACATGTCAGTGGTAGATTTTCCACTAACTTCAACAGGCTTTGGATCAGACCCCCAGTGTAGATGGAGGGGTTTAGGCATATGAATCTGAGTCATGCCCCATAAAGGTTGTAACTCTAGTGATTTAGGCTCACATACCTTAGTCTCTAGGTATCACCAGGGTGATGAGGTAAGGCTGGAGAGATATCTTCCTGGTGCCCCTACCTCTTTCATACTTGTACGTAATGTGAGACTGAATGGCTATGTTAGAAGTCTGGCTGAATTTGGAGAAGGTGGGAGTGGCATTTCTGTTTTCAACATTCTTTATCAGTCTTTGTTAATGTGCATGGAAAGATAATCTTGCGGTACTGAGCAAGCTTAAAAACAACCAACCTCCCTCTGGCCCCCCAAACCTAGATGGGGTGTCAAGAAATAATTAGGTGAGATAAAGTAAAGAAAAAGGAACCATCAATCAGAAAAACACTTACAATGTAATGCCTAATTGGTAGATTAATCTCTAGTTGGTATAGATTAGCTGACGGCTTTTTATAGCTTTATCCCCTAGTATGCTTCTGGTTTTGAAAATATTTCTATTTCTTGCATATCCAAGCTACTGTTTTTGTAAAGGGAACCCATTTTTCAAAGAAGTCAAGAGATTGTTTCTGGGGATGTTTGTTTTGAGACTAATTTAAAACCATGGCTGTGTGTTCAGATGTATAGCATGACTTATCCCTTGATCTTTTTCTCAAATGTTACAGGAGAGGCATCCTGTTCATGAGAAGACTGTGACTTAAATTAAATTAAGTTAGCAAGCAGTGTATTGTACCATCATGGCTTCAGGGTAGTTAGCCAGGTTTGAATGCGGACAGTGGTTTATTTGTTGTGGGGAAGTAATGGGTTTATCCTTGTCTACTGTTATTTAGCAAAAATGGAGCATAGCTTACATCTCCCAGAACTCCAGAAAGCAGATAGCTCCCTGCTACACTATTCCTTTCTGCAGCTGTTCTAGGAATTCAATGGAGTGATGCTGATTTATGGCAGATGAGAATCTGGACCTGTATGTGTTACTCATCCCTAAATCCTTTTTGGATTTGCTATGCTGATTTTGAAGTTTAGTCCCATATATACTTTAGTAAATGGAGAATTCTCCTTTTAAAGCATCTCTGAATGTGAAATTGAAAAAGAGAAAATGTGCACTCTTAAGGTAGCTGTATGAACTACTGATAGATGTGTTTTATTGACAAGAAAAAGACTCATCAGTTTGCAGGAATGTTGCTTAATTTTAAATTAATAAAAACTATTTGGGGTGCTTTGAAGTGATAGTTTCATGACTAGGTTCCAAATGGTGTTATTTCAGTATGACTCTATATTCATCATTCATATGTTTTTGAGTCAGTTTCTTTCACACATCATACAAAGCTAAATTCTGCCCTTGGTAGTAGACATGCACATCTCAGTCAAGCTGGGTGTGTGTATATATTTGGTGGTAAAATATTACTAACAGTCTAATTCTCCTAACCATTCCTTTAAGCTTGTATTTTGGGTAAGTGTCCTGTTAGCCTGGGATAGTTTGTATGGTGGTATATTTTTATGGACATTTTATCCTCATTTCTTGTGTATGTTTTAAATATTTATAAAAAGTCATTAATGCCAGTGAGGATAGGGGCATAAGAAATCTAAAGGCATAACAGTTTTTTTTTAAAAGATTATGCTCAATAAGAGCTATGTCTTTAAATTTTATGAGTCACTACAAAAAAGTGTCTCTAAAGAGAACTGTCATTCACATAAGCAAAATGATAAATGCAATATTTTGCAAGAGAATTTCAACAAATTTATAAAACCTCTCATAATACTAGAATTCTTTTTTTAAGGTTAAGAGCCTTTATGGGGCATGGCTAGCATTTTCATTCTAGAATTCCTTTGTTAGTTTGCATGGCCAAAAGCCAGAAGTGTAAAGGGCACACTAAACCAACAAATGGCTCTTGGAACGCCCTTTTAATAATAATACTATCAGTATAAAGAGGTACTGAGTCAGTTGCCAAAATTTGTCATGCTGGTAGACATCTTTAAACATTTTTTTTCTTAGCACCTGCTTGCTCTTTCTCCAGCTTTGTTCTGTAGATTCATTCAGGTTCTCACATATTGTTCATTTTCCCTGATTCAGGAGGTGAAAACTGCTGAAGAGACATCAAACCTTCCAAACGGTGACATTTCGGGTGAAGAGCACAAAGTTGTGGAAGTAATAACTGAGTATTTTGTTCACCCTCAGAAGTCCATTTTCACCCATTCTAATCATCCAGCATGTTCTATTCCCCCTGAGTTCCAGTCCAACAAAACCTTTAAGCAACATGCTTAACTTTAAGAATTTGAATAGTTCTATTGAATTCACAGGATTGTGGCCCTTTCGCCTAACAGCAGAGCTAGAGATGAGGTTGTTTTTTTTAAAAAGGAACAGACAAATAAATCCTTAGGGCCTATTCACATACTTAAAAAAGAGGCTCCTTTTGTCTTAAAGGGAGTGAGTACACTCATGCAACCACGGTTTCTGTATGGATGAGTGTGATCTTGAACAGTTCACGTAAACTTGCATCAGCACTAAAAATGAACTCTGTACTAGCTGCTTGTACATTTCCCTGGAAAGAAATAAGTCAGATAGCCCAATGTCTGAATAAATGTTGGCAACTGTATAATGGTTATTTGGCTTTGAACAGTGAGTTTCTGAGAGAGCACATAAGCAGTCAGTTTTGTACATCTATTGTCTTTCTTCCTCCTCTGATGTTCTTTCTGCTGTGCTTTTCCTTTGTTGTCAGGAGACTGAAAAGTCTGAAGTAACTGAAGAAAATGAGGCACACACAGAAGACAATGTAAATGCAGTCGCTAATTCTATTGAACTGCCATCAGAAGAGCAACAGGTAATTTTCTCTTTTCTTCTCTGGAAGTTTAATCCACATCTGGGCTAAATTAATTAAATCCAGATGTCTCCATATAAATCTTTAAACTCCTCAGCATAACTCTCAGGGTGGAGCTGGCTATACTTTGATCTTAAAATTGGCCACAACTGGCATTTGTGTGCATTCTTCTTCAAGTTCACAAAAATCATGGGAACAGGGCCTGTGCAAGGAGGTTTCACTCCCTGGGCAAAACTTCCACCTTGCGCCGCCCCCCACCCACGGCAGCTCCCCGCCCCAGCTCACCACTGCTCTGCCTCCTCCCCGAGCACGCTGCCGCTCCTCCCGCCTCCCAGGCTTGCGGCGCCAATCAGCTGTCTGGTGCGCAAGCCTGGGAGGGAGAGAAGCAGAGCAGGGCGGTGCTCAGGGGAGGAGGTGGAGCAGAGGTGAGCTGGGGCGGGGAGCGGTTCCCCTGTGCGCCGTCCCCCCCTTGCTGCAGGCGGCCCTCCCCGCGCCCCCCTGCCCCAGCTTACCTCCGCTCCACCGCCGCCCCCAACCACTTGGCACCCTAGGCGACCGCCTAGTTCGCCCAGTGGTTGCACCGGACCTGCATGGGAAACATATGTAAATGCAGGTCTTGACTAACAATAGCTGTCCTTTAGTTACCAGCTTCCCCCCGCCACTTATAAACATGCACATTTTTTAAGCTCACCTAGAACTAAGAACTAGTATGAGGAATAATCCGGAAACTAGAAGCTCAATCACTGTCTATACCGGAGAGAAAAGTTGTTGCCATCAATGGTTCAGGCACCTGAGGTGCTTGTAAAACCCTGTTTTCCCCATACAAAAGTGCTCCTCATGTTGCACAAGCATTGCCAGTACCACTGCGTCTGCACTGCCTTGGTGCAAACCTTATTGATTCACAGGCTTTGAGGTCAGAAGGGCCCATCATGATCATTAAGTCTGACCTCTTGCACATTGCAGGTCACAGAACCTCACTCACTCCTGTAATAGACCCCTAACCTCTGGCTGAGTTATGAAGTACTCACATCATGGTTTAAAGACTTCAGGTTACAGAGAACCCCCCATTTACACTAGTTTAAACCTGCAAGTGACCCATACCCCGTGCTCCAGAGGAAGATGAACCACCCCTCCCAGGGACTAAGCCAATCTGACCCAGGGAAAATTCCTTCCTGACCCCAAATATGGTGATCAGTTAGATGCATGTGGGCAACACCCATGAGCCAGACACCTAGGAAAGAATTCTCTGTAGTAATTCAGAACCCTCCCTGTCTAGTGTCCCGTCACCAGCCACTCTGGATTTTTGCCACTATTTGTGAAAGATACCAGTCAGGTCCTGCTCTAATTTGCTAACTTCAGAAAGGTGCCAGTGGATAGAAATGTGCTGGGAACTATACAGCTATCCTTGTGGTTTATTCAGGAGTCTGGTACAGCAACAGCCCGTGGGAGTGCTGTCTGTGAATATGCTGCAGATCCAGAATGGTGGAGATGGTTATGTATGTTTGTGGAAGAGGGGAACCTCTTCCTCCTTGTTTAGGTGTTTTAAGTTACTGGTCTGGTCCAATTCCCCTGAGTGCGTGGCACAGACTGCCCATGTGTATGACAGGGTGGATTTAATTTAAATCAAATTGATTTAAATCATGATTTAAATCACTAGTCAGGAAGACTCGATTTAATCATGGATTTCTACATAAAACTGCATTCTTGTTGGTTGTTATAACCAGTGGTGAGGTGGAGCCAGTTCGCACTGGTTCGCTAGAACCGGTTGTTAAATTTAGAAGCCCTTTCAGAACCGTGAGGGACAACCGGTTCTAAAAGGGCTTCTAAATGTAACCGGCCAAAAGTGGCGCCTTAGGCACCGACTCCACGGATGCTCCAGCCCTGGAGAACCCACGGGGAAAATCTGGTGGGTGCAGAGCACCCACCGGCAGCTCCCCACCCGACCCCCGGCCCCAGCTCACCTCACCTCTGCTCCGCCTCCTCCCCTGAATGTGCCGCGCCGCTCTGCTTCTCCACCCCCCCAGGTTTCCTGAGAATCAGCTGTTCGCGCGGGAAGCCGGGGCAGGCTGAGAAGCAGGCGGTGGCTTCCCTCTCAGGCCCAGGGAGGTGGAGGGGAACTGGGGCAGGGGGTTGTGAGGAGGGCTGCCCGCGCCGCTGCAGGTAACCCAGGGGGGTGCGCAGGGGAACCGCTCCCTGCCCCAGCTCACCTCCGCCACCCTCGGCCTGAGTGGGAAGCCGCGGCCTGCTTCTCAGCCCTCCCCGGCTTCCCGCCGAACAGCTGATTCGTGGGAAGCCAGGCTGGGGGGGTGGGGGGTGTTCAGGGGAGGAGGTGGAGGCGGAGCGGAGGTGAGCCGGGGCCGGGTGCAGGGCGGGGAGCTGCTGGTGGTGCTCTGCACCCACCAAATTTTCCCTGTGGGTGCTCCAGCCCTGGAGCACCCACGGAGTCGGTGCCTAAGGCACCACTTTTGATGTGATCAGTGGGGGGAGCGGCTGCTCCCCCTGCCCCCCCCCAGCTACGCTCCCCCGCCCCTAGGAGCCAGAGGGACCTGCTGGATGCTTCCTGGGAGCTGCCCCAGGTAAGCACCGCCGGGACTCCCCACCTCGCTCCCCAGCAGGTGCCTCTGGCTCTTAGGGGTGGGCACCCACTACGGTGGCCCACGAGACCCTCCTGCCCGGTTCTGGGGGCAGTCAGAGGACAGGGGAGGGGGGTGGCTGGGGCAGGGATCCTGGGGGGCGGGCGTCGAGGAACGTGGGGGTGTTGGATGGGGCACGAGTCCCGGGGGGTGGGGGTGGGCCACGACCCCCTCGTGGGGTGAGGAGGGAACCCGTTGTTAAGATTTTGGCAGCCCATCACTGGTTATAACCTTAATACATATTCTTCACAACTCAGAGATAGATGTAGGTTTCATTTTAAGAAGGTACACAATATACATTTTTAAAGTGATTTATTTTGAAAACATTTCAGATTATTTTTACAGCTATATCAGAAAATGAATGATTGTTTGGTTTTTTTCATTTACCAAAGGTAATTGAAGCAGATATTTATGAAGTCATTGGGAGGTGAACTATCTCCAATTCAACAGGTTAATCATTAATATTTGGAGCATTTTCTTGCCATGCTGTATTAGGAGGAGAACATCACCAGACAGACATTTAAATTGTTTTATTTAGCTAAAACAACGTTATTGTTCTGGATTTTTTTCTTCAACAGCAAACATATAATATTTTAACAAAACAAGCATCTGAATTTTTTAATGTAGTTAAACATTCAGGCTTTTTAAAATCAGGTTTGTTTTTTGTTAAAATTGTTTTAAACTAAAATAGTTAAATGAAATATTTTTTTTAGAAAAAAACTGAAATTAAATAGACTATGTCAACCAGGTCAACATGAGAAACTTAAAATATTGGCTTCTGCAGCTAACTCAGTCGTCTTCCCTTTCATTTTCCTGTTTGTTCATAATCTGGAAAAGAATAACAAGCTTTCCTGCTTTTTCAGGTCCCAAACAATTTCTCAATTTTGAATGAATTAGTCCAAAGGAAGAAAATATTCTTTCTACACAGGCAGAAGAAGCTACTGCTGTTAAAAGTGAGATTATCACTTCAACAGTCTCTGAATCCAAGTGCTTACGTGACTTCTACCAGTTCACTGGTGTGACTTTCTTTAAACCATCATCAGCAAACATATTTCTTGAATGGTTCTTATTCCCAAACTGGGTCTCTTTTATGGCCTGCTGCCATTATAGGTTTTCCCTTCTAGTGAGAGAATGGTATGGTAGATCTCAAATCAATGAAGGCTACACTCAGAAAGACCTCAAAACTTCTGGAATATGCTGCTGCTCAAACAGTTTCACTTTTGTTCCTATTGCCTGTCCCTCCCTTCTTACATTTATCTCCAGACAATCTTCTGTTCATTGAACTTTTTGAAACTTTGCACTTTTAGAGAGAGGTACGGGATTGACTCTGTGTACACAAATTTGCAGAGGGACAACAGGGTTGAGGTCTGTTATTTCTCACCTCTATATAGTATTGATTTATTTATTTAAAAACATTTTTGCTCTTAACAAGCATGTTATCTCTGGAGACACAAATCCACAGTTTGAGAACTGCAAAACTAAGCATCTCTGATGGTATCTTCTAGACTGAGCACTGAGTCCCATTGAGTAGATAGAAAGATTAACCTAAATAATCTATACAGAAGCCCTGGAACCCCATAAAATTGGCTCCCTAATCCATGAATTATTGGAACTCATTTTCAAAACTTTTCTTAAACATTAAATGAATATATTGTCTCATACTATAGAATTAGAAGTTATAATCCCTATTCCATGATGAGATATCTTTGAGCTATAATGTATCTTAATTAAAACTATCTTTAGATAGGTTTTTTCCTCAAAAAGCATTTTATCAAAAAATTTGAGTTAAATAAAAAAAATCTGATTTTTTAAAAAATATCATTGATTTTTATTCACACTGGTGTATGGAGAGAGGGAGATGATTTTCCACATGACTGCCTTTCCACCCCCACCCCACCACTACTCTGCATGACTGTAGTTGTTTGGTTGGGGCATGTCTTTCTGCTGCAGTCTGACCTTTCTTCTGAATAGGTGGACCTACTGCTGTGTCAGTACCCAGAATCTTCTGTAGCTTTTGTGGCTTAGAAGGTAGTAGAAACACTATGCTGAACTGAGCCTGTCTTCTTTGAATGGGAGTCACAGACGTTTCACCTCTTTGCCAGCAACAGACCTTAAAAATGAAGACAGAAGCTTTTTTCCTTTGGTTGCAGGGTTTTCCCAAAGGATGTACCCCTCTCTGAAAGCCTCTTCCCACTCTTCACTTATTTTAAATCATTAAGGATCAGATGCACCTCCATGCATAAGGGTTAGGCATCCATTAAAGTTTCATTTTAACCCTCAAAATAGGGCTTTACTGGGACTTAGGTGGTGCCTAGTCCTTGTGCCAGCTCTTGGCACAGGGCTGAATTTCATCTTTCAGTTGCATCTGTTCATGTTCCAAGCTTTGCTCACTTTCAGCTTGCACATGGTGGCCATTTAATACCTCTTTCCTCAGACCTCGGGGGAAGCCCTGGATAAGGCTGTAGAACACCCCTTGGCTGTATTGAGTTACTTGCTGTTCAGGCTGGCATTCTAGTCTAATGGTTTTCAAATGGGAACAGAATGCTGGAACTAGTTGTTGAAGTCTTAACAGGTATCAAGCAGCTGTGTATGAGAGGCTTTGTAATGACATAATGCAATGCCATTTCTATACAACTAACAACTTGCTGGTCTTCATTTCTTACAAGATAGGTTTGAGTCCCCGGTGGAAAACAGTGTCTTTTGGCCAGTATAACAGCTGGGTATGGGGGGGAATAATGTGTTTAAAGTGATCTTTTTATGGTTATGGCATAACCTGATTTTTCTTCTGAGTTCTCTCATAGAGCATATTTCACCCACCAGACTCCAGCAATGTTCAAATGTTCCTTCAAGTGGCACAAAATAGAGGAAAAAATGTCCCCCCAAAACTGTCATACAGTACTCCAGATCCCATTAGACTCATGAACTTCTGCTAGCTCCTAGAAGATCACCATTTTTATTTCTGCTGTATTCTTTGTAAGGGAGGGTAACCAAAACTGAAGAAAGGAAGGGTGGTGTAGCAGTTAGGGTGCCAGCCCAGGATTCAGGAGATCTAGGTTAAATTTCCTGCTCTGCCATGGACTTCCTATACGAAATTGAACAAATCACTTAGACGCTGTATGGTTCCCTATCTGTAAAGGGAGGACAATAGCACTTCCCTACCTTACAGGGATTATGTGTGGATAAATATGTTAAAGATTGTCAGATACTCAGCTACTATGGTCATGGAGGCTATATAAATACATAAGATAGGTAGACATCAGTCTTTAAGGTGAGCATGTAGCTTCAATGTATATAATGGCATTACACTAGTTTCAGTTTTATTCTCTATTTATTCTACAGCCTAACTCCTCTGGTTTGCTTTTTTGACCATATCTGGCCGTTGAGCAGAGGTTTTCACTGAGCTGTCCGTGCCCAGGTTTTCCCCTGATTGGTTACAGTTAATTTAGAAGCCATCAGTGTGTCTCATGTTCTGAAAGGGTGACCTTTCCATCAGTGCCCACTGTAATTTGCAACCATATGGTTGCATCTTCTGAACTCTAGTCAGGTCCCAGTTGGAGTTTCAGTTTACCATGTTGACCAACTTCTGCTCATTCAAACCAAAATAAAACAGTTACAGTGCCATAGTTTTATATTTCATGTCTAAATTAACACAAAGTTTTGAACCTTGTACTGACATTTTGGCTCTATTCACTATTTTGTTTCATACAATTTAAAAAGGAAAGCTCGGTGTAGAGTATAATCCAGCCTGTTTAATTGTGCTGGTGATTATGTCATAGAAAAATTCGAATGGAATCCTGGCTAGTTAAAGATATCTTGATCTATGCCAAGAAACATATGACAGATGATACAATAAGCTGTGGCTCTGTCTCAGTTAAGGAGTTGTATGGCAGTAGGGTGACCAGATGTCCCGATTTTATAGGGACAGTCCCGATTTTGGGGTCTTTTTCTTATATAGGCTCCTATTATCTCCCACCCCCTGTCCTGATTTTTCACACTTGCTGTCTGGTCACCCTATATAGAAGAGCCCAGATTCTGGAAGGCCACTCCACAACAAAAGTTACAACAGCAGAATCAGGAACTAGCAACAAATGGTGGTAAATGTAGGGCCTGACAGCTCTTCCCACCCAATCCCTGCTGTGAGCTGCTCCAGGATACTGGGCCTCAAAAGCTCCACTCCCAAGTAGCCAAGGCAAGGGGTTCTCACAACAAATTTTTGGTGGCCTTAAAGTGCGGCCACCAACTCTCACTGGTGTCTGCACTGACACTTTCCCCCTAAAATACTTAATTAACTTTAGGAAAAACAATTAAATATGCACACATTCACATCCAAATAATTGTAATGTATATTTTTAGGGTTTTTAGGCAGACTCAATAACAAATTCCACTTTGATTTTGAAGGGTGGACAATTAGGACTAAAAACAGCAGTGCTTTGCTTGTAAACTGAGCAGAATTGACTGGAAGTCATTAAGTGACAAAAGATATAAGACTCTATTATTATAATTTTGTAGTCACTTTTCCGAGTAGAACCATAGTGTAAGTGTTCTTTGGGAGTGAGCCCCAAGGGAACAATACTTCAAAATATAGCTCATAATTCCACATAATTGCTTTAATTTAAATTGGTTTTAGTCTCACCTGTGTTTTCCCTCTATGACCTTTGACATTTTTCTTAGATCTGCCCTTTTAAAAATCTTTTCTGTATCTTTTTGTGTAGGAAAAGGAGGAAGAACACCCAGTGACAGAGGTGCAGTAGAATGTTCAGACACTATGTTTTCAATTATGGTGTGTGCATGCGTGCAGTGCCCACTCATCCCCATCTACTCCAACAGAAGTTAGCAAATTCACAAATCTCTTTGACATCTACCCACTTCCAAACTTGAAATACTGATATTAAAGTCTGGTTAGGGACAATTATTGTTCAGTGCCCGTATCTAACTGGTTGAGGAGCAGACCTTTGACCTTGATAATTAGAAACTAAATGAAAAGAACCTTTTGTTCAAAGGCTCTTTAATAAAATTTGCTGTGGGTTCCCAAGACACTCATTTCCTTTGAAACTCATTAATTTAAAACTATCTTGATTATGCTTTACAAATATCTTGAATCCCTAAAAACCATCCTTCCAGTTAAGGTGTTGTTGTCTCTACAGGGCAACTTTTTCCTGCCCAAGATTCTTAGAGCCCTATCCATCAAACCTTTTCACAGGTGATTAAATTTACCTCTATGAGTATTCCCCCGGGGTTGCAGTTTATGTCCTAAATCTTTCCCTAATATCCTCAGTAAGGTTAATTACCCTTGGGAGTTAATTGCTGATTCATACTGGAAAATAGCTAATAAATTCTAAATCTCTCCACATTACTGTGTTCTGTCATAGGTTTATTATATATACATGGCTATGGTCAGTATTGTGTCACGTAGACCTACAAGCTACTCATAGCTAGGGATGCCCCAGCTTTTCTGTATTCACTCCTTCTATCAGCCAGTGCCTCAGAAGAGTAAAAACCCTTTCACTTTGGTTTCCAACTCTAAACTTGAGAGAAGTGAGACTCCCTTGTAAAAGGTGGAAGGAATCTGCATCCATTTATTGCTGCGTTGATGTTCTTCAGACATCTCCCTAGGTTCTGCTCCAGCATCTCACTGAACATTCATACATCACAGCGATGTCATGCAGAGCTTTTTTTAAAAAATGTATCTCTACACTTGATGTTGTAAATTTAATGGATTTGAATTTCAAATCCAATACACAAAACCTGGATTGATGTCAGTTTTTTATGAGCCTTCTTGGATTGTTCTCAACAACACTGGCCAAAGAAATCCTTCTTAAGGATAGACTGGAAATACTTCCAAAGATGCCATATGAAATTCCATTTGGATGGGCATTTTCCAGTTCAGTTACTCTAAGGGGAAGCTCATTTTAATGCTTTATAAAGTTTGCTTTATAAAGTGTGATTCTGCAGGAATGGTTCTTTAATGCAGTTATGTTAAACTGGCACCTTCGTACTCAAGAGCTCCACACCTACGTGTGTATTTAGTTACAACCGTTAACTTTGCTGACTGAAGGATTTTTTTTTTATTGTTTCTGTTAGCACTGCAGAGTCAATATAGTTCTGGGAGAGAGAACTGGGTTATATTCTGCCTCACATATCATCATCAGAACTTCTAACTGAACTCTAGTTGCTCAGTATTTAATTGTTAGTTATGCATAATCCTGAAAGAACCCACCTTAATTTTTCACAATGTGGGTGGACTTTGTAGGTGTGGCAGTTAGCAATACTTTTTACTTGCAAAGGGAGCATATTTGATCCAGAAATCACTGAAGGACAATAAACGCAAAACATTACAATGCCATTTTAGTCACTTTCAGAGTAGAACTGCCTGCTAAAAGCTTCACTTGCTATGCGGAGGAAGACAGAGCAAACAGAGGGTATGTCTACACTATCATTAAAAAATCCACAGAACTGAGTTTCAGGCCATCTGACTTGGGCTCATAGGACTATAAAATTGCAGTGTAGACATTTGGGGTTGGGCTGGACCCCACGCTTAGAGGCCTTCCTTCCTCATGTGGTCTTGGAGCCCAGGCTCCAGCTTGAGCCTGAATGGCAACCTTCTCCAGCTTGAGCCTGAATGTCTACACTGCAATTTTATAGCCCTCCAGCCCAAGTCCCGCAAGCTCAAGTCAGCTAACCATGCTAGCTGTGCCCATGCCAGGGGTCTTTTATTACAGTGTAGACATACCCATAGGCTGTTTTCTCTGTGGTATGGAAATGGCAACTTTCAGATAATGGCTTCTTTGGCTGGCTGATGTTCCTTAGTCAGAAAGGTTTTTTTTTGCTTTGTTTTTCACTTCTGAAATTCATTCTATATCTCAAAAAGCAAAGAACATGTTGGAAATGGAAACACAGGCTTATTATTTGACTCTGAATGACTTCAGGCTTTGCAGTAGCCTAGTTCATGGGGCATGTATGTTGAATTTCTCATTGCTATAGAGTAAGATCTCATCCAAAACGTCAGATGCTTATCATATTTGCATACATGTATATTCAAAATCTAATCTTTTAGCATCTGTTTACAGCTTAGATGTATCTGTTCCCCCAACTGCTTTGTGAAAAGCATTTTTATACCTCAAAGCTTGCCTGTTAATACCATAAGGCTAGTGCACTGTGTGTATGTTTTTTTAAAAAAAACCATCATGAAATGTATCTGTGCTAATTTTGTTTTATACACTAATGAATGTGACATCTGCTAGATACATAATCTAGATACAGTTGCAAATTTAGGGACCTGTATTTCAAGACTGCTCATTTTTCTTTCAACTTTCCTGTGATCACTTTTGAACCCCCGTTCTACAAAGAAGGAGGAGGAAGAAGAAGAAGAAGAAGAACAGGAGGAAGAGGAAGAATCTTAGTACTTTGTTATGGCATTTTTTTCTTCAAAAGGTTTTTCAGGTAATTATGAAGTCAGCTTGCTCTAGTTTTTAAACAAGCATAAGGAAGCATCATATACTTCAAAATCCGGATTCTCCCTGACAGCACTTTGTGTACAGTTAATTACTATTCCCACCCCTGTATAGTCAGTCAGTTTTCCCTGTTGTTTGTGAGTCTTTTAGACTACCAAAAGTCAGACAAATATATATATTTAAACAGGAAGAGTGACTTGTAAAATCAAAAGAACACCAGGAAGCCTCAAAGGCAAGTGTAGTGTGTGAAACTACTTTTTAACTACTTTTTGACTAGATTTTAAGGGGACAGTGCCCCTTTAACTTCAGCAGCTGGCTGTTTTTTATATTTATTTTTGCAATCGGAGGAAGATAGGAATACAAGCATCAGCCCTTACACATAACCCCTCTCATTATCCCTAAAGAAAATATAGAAAGGGTGTTGGGGGTTTCCATACTCAGTATTTCAGGTACCAACACTTATCCTTTTCACCCCTCGTTATGGCCTCAACCATGTATAGATGTCATCAGAGGAGGCCAGTCTCCTAACTAGGAAGCCAAGATGATCAGTTCCACCGAGGACTGCCATTATCACTTCTCTGATTTGGCTAGTAATAAGCAGAAGACAGAGAGACTCGCACCCTCTTTTTTGGCCAAGTGGATGTATTTGAAGTGTATTTTTATAGCAAGTCCCTAGAGTCATACATCTTTTTCTTTTTTTTTTTTTTTTAAATACCTAATTCTGTATACTGTACTCTGGAGAATTTTTTTTTTGATTGATTTGATTCTTCCCAGATTTTTTTTTGCCCACCTTGATATTTTGCCAATGGATCAAAATCATAGTGATCTGATAGACTTGTGTAACCTACTATAACTAAAGAGTTATTTTACAGTAGCTGCATACTAGGGTGCTATTCACCAGTACATTGAACTTTTGTTCCTTCCTGCACAACTGGAATGTTTACATGGTTTGTAAAAATGATAATCAGTTCTATTCAAAGCACTTTTTTATATAAAAAGTAAAATTGTCCATGATAATAATAATGATAATAATAATTAATTATTAATAAATAAATATTGAATAAGTTCCCATTTTAAACCCTGAAGTCTGGAAATGTAAAGGTTAAGATTCTCTGAAAAAACCCACCTTGCAGATATGGAGCTCAGTTTTCCCCTCAGAAATAGTCATGCATCTCCTACTGGAGTTGTACATGCATTTCTGAATGCATATGCAACTCCAGGACTGAGCCCATTCTGTATTAAGATATAGACACAGCAGTACAAACTAATAAATCATCATACTCAATATGTCTGATGTGGATGAGTTCTCTCCATTCTTCATCACTGCAACTCCATTGACTTCGAAGGGTTACTCCTGACTTAGCACCTGCTAGGTGAGAGGAGAAAGGGCCTCTGAATGCTTCCATGACCAGATGTCTGAGTGTTTAATATTGTAAATTTAGTGTTACATCAAAGTATGTTTTTGTATTTAATTCCCCAGGTTTTCTTTGTTTTTCCTTCTTCTCTAAAAAGAAATGGTTATTAAGGGCCAGCTCAGCTCCCAACTGGGAAAACACTTGTTTAGGGAATGGGAAACTCAGTGTTTCTTGCAGATTGTCGCTGGTGGGACAGGTTCTCTCCTTCTTTGCAGTATAGGCAGAAGCTGATCCAAAGCCCCTTGAAGTTAATGGAA
The DNA here is from genome assembly GCF_965140295.1 of Lepidochelys olivacea. Classification (NCBI taxonomy): domain Eukaryota; kingdom Metazoa; phylum Chordata; order Testudines; family Cheloniidae; genus Lepidochelys; species Lepidochelys olivacea. Next base: position 162,198,159 of record NC_140411.1, on the reverse strand, counting down.
TTCCCAGTGACTTCAGTATCTGGGCTTCCACCCACAGAACTCAGCAGATTCATGGATGCCAGGGTGGAGACCCAGTGTCTCAGCATGGCTTTGTGAGGGATGAGGGGCCAGCCCTCCCTTCTTTTACTATACCTCATCCCAGCATTGGGTTCCTTCACTGCTTGGGGATTAATGTGCCCTAATGTTGTACAGTGCTTTGTATGTGAAATTCTATGACAGTGCTACTTTTATTTATTTATTTACTTTTTTCCTCTTCAGGAAGCACAAGTCCGTGCAGCACCAGAGAAAATAAAACCACCTCTTCCCCCCAAACAACCCACCATTGCGTTTTGCACCAACACATGTATAGACATCTGTATATCCCCAAAATACAAGACACCACTCTGCCCTATATTATATATATATTGGTATTCTGGTCTTTTGTTAAAGTGGGTCACCTTAATTCTGTCTGACAATATCTCAGACTTAGCTTTATATGTTCTAACAGTACTGTCTATGTCTAATTTTAGATTGTAAGCTCCTTGGGGCAGGGACCGTGTCTTCCTCCATGTTTGTACTCTGCCAAGCACACTATCGGCACTCAGTAAATAACCACAGTTGTGCATCAAAACTGTATTAGGAGGTAAAGAACTTCAGCACTGAAAACTCCAAAGAAGATCCCTGTGTACAAGCTTTGTGTTGCTTATCTCTGAACTGGCCTTTAAAATGAGTGTGATTTCCATTGTACAGTAGTTTAAATAAACACATTTTAGGTCAGGCCTTCTGTTTGTCCACCGAGGCATTAATTTAACCATGGAATGTGTCACAATTGTGGGGAAGGGGGTTGTGAGAGGGGTTAGAATAATTCCCTCTACCCGCTGTCCTAGTTTGTCCCTCCCCTCAGGAGGTCGGGGGTGGGCTGGATTCTGGCTGGGGGGAGAGGGGCTCTTGGCTGGTGGGGAGGGGGTAATGAAGGGGGGGCTGGAGTCTGGCTTGTGGGGGGGAGAGGGGCTCTTGGCTGGTGGGGAGGGGGTAATGAAGGGGGGGCTGGAGTCTGGCTTGTAGGGGGAGAGGGGCTCTTGGCTAGCGGGGGAGGGGGTAACGAAGGGGGGGCTGGAGTCTGGCTTGTGGGGGGGAGAGGGGCTCTTGGCTGGTGGGAGAGGTTTGAGCATTGACCTGCTAAGCCCAAGGTTGTGAGTTCAATCCTTGAGGGGGCCATTTAGGGATTTGCTGCAAAAATTGGGGATTGGTCCTGCTTTGAGCAGGGGGTTGGACTAGATGACCTCCTGAGGTCCCTTCCAACCCTGAGATTCTATGCTAATTACAGGGCAAACTGCATCTTAGATCCCTTTTAGTCTCTCTTGCGTGACAGGCCTGGCTTCCTGCACTTCACCCTGGGTGGAAACCTGCAGTCTGGGCTACAGCCCCACTGTTTCCCCGACTATATTAATACAACAGGCCCAACTGCATTTAATACAACTGTCAGCCCTTTCATTATGGGGACCTGTGACCAGAGAGTTGATTAAAATGACTCAGACAGTGCCTTCAGACCAAAGCACTACTTACTCCTTCCGCTAAAGGTACAAAACATGTAGAGCAAAGGGTAAAACTAATAAAAGCACTATACGCCTGGGCCTGGTACATCTGCATCTTTCCTGGCCAGCTTTTGTTAGTGCCCCTCAGACCAGCTAACCCCCCATCTCTGGCTGGGAGAAAGAGGCTGTCCTGATCACATCAGCCTTTCCCTGTCTGTATGTTGCCTTGCCAGACTGTCAGCTTCTGCTGCTATCCTGGGGCACCCCCTGGCACTCACTCAATCCCCAGCCTTTTCTAGACCCCAGCATCCTCTAATGGCTTAGCGTTCCCTTTGGCTTCTCTCTTCAGAGACAGTTATGTCACCAGGGCTGGGTCTGAGAAGTCACATTTTCATCGCTATAAATCAGGGCATTGTGTTTGTGAGGAAGCTCCTTATCTAGGCTGTTGTTTCATCTTTCCTGCTTGGTTTCATAACCCCCCTTGATCTAACTCCATAGAAAATAACCCCTCATTAACACCCACACCAAAACATGCACCATAATCATGAAAAATACATGTCACAGTAAGTTATAGCATCAGTTGGGCTAAATTGCCACCATAATTGTATTTATAGACTACCTGGTGCTTTTTTTCTTTTGAAAGTAAATTACCTCAGGAAGGCTCCTCACCAACAATCCCCCCCCCCCGCCATCTTTAATATTCAGTATTGAATTGTCTTGCCATGATTTTCTTGTTCCTTAAGGTGGAAGATTTTCAAAGATAAAAAGGACAACTTGGTGCCCATTTCCCTCTGAAAATCAGTAGGATTGCGTGCCCAACTGTCTCTCCCCCTACAACATTTCCAAACAAGGAATACAATGTATTCATGGGTACAAGGCAAAAATCCTCTGTCCCATTCCCTTGGGACCCTGACCATGCATTTATGGCAGCAAATGTCTCTTGAGTGCACCGGCTGGAACACTTTAGGCAGCAGTGACTCTGCATTTGACCATGAAGGGAGATTACTGGCTGCAGCCTGGTCTAATAAAAGCACTCAAGTTATTTTTACATCAGTTGATTCCTTTTTCAATTTTTTTTTAATCCTCTCCCTCATCATGAAGCATATGATTAAACCAGCATGGATGAAATTCAACTCTCTGAAGAGAACCGGCACAAAATCCATACACCAGTAAGGCCTTGGTCCTGAAAGCTTATGTGGTGCATTAAGCCTTATGCTGATGCCCTCCACAGTGAAGGGATGAATTGCACCCCGCTGTGAAGAAACCTTCTCTCCAGTTGTTATGCCCATACAAGACAAGGTAAACTATTAGATAAAGTTTTAAGGTTGTATCAGAGGCCTGGAACCTGATTCTGACCTTACACTGATTGTACATCAGAGCATCACCATTGCCTTCAATGGACTGACTTCTGATTAACACCAACATGGGCGAGGTGAATCAAGCCCCTTCTCAACAGTGGAATTTGTCTTAGTTACAGCCATTGTCCCCTGTTGTCTGTGCCTTGTCGTGATGGGACAGCTTGAATGCTCTAACGATCCCCAGAGTCTGTGTTGGCAGGGGATTTTTGCTCCTGGTAGGTTCAACCATGCTGCATTGGTCTGTGGGGGAGGGGCCAGAAAAAACAGACACCCTGGTCCTCCAGGTTGGGGGTTAGGCACAGGGCTAACAACCCTGTCCCGTAAAAAACAAAATACATTACAGAAACAGCGACAGAGAAATTGACCATTACTGTGTGTGATGGCCTTCAGGAGTCAATGACCCGTATGACTGCCAGTGGTGAAAGCCGAAAGGAAGCAACTGGCATGAAGACTGAAGTGCTCAACACCAAGACGAAAACCAGACTTGGTTTTTGGAATATACGGACAATGTACAAAACAGGGAAGTTAGCTCAGGTCATAGCCGAGATGAGACGCTACAGCTTATACATCCTGGGTGTCAGCGAGAGCAGATGGATGGGATCAGGAAGATTAACAACAGCCTCAGGAGAAACTTTTCTGTTTTCTGGACAGGATGATGGACAACACCATTCCACACTATTTTGTAGTGCAGAATGCTGGGAAATGACAAAGTATGACATGTCCAAACTGTCTTCATTCCATACAACCTGCCTCAGAAAAATCCTTCGTATCTTTTGGCCCAGAACAATCTCACTTTAAGATCTATTGACACAGTGCAGCCAAGAGGATCTGAGCACCATCATTGCCAGGAGGCATTGGAGATGGATCAGTCATATGCTTCAGATGGAAACTGATTCCATCACCAGAGTGGCAATAAGATGGACACCGGAAGGCAAGCGAAAATGAGGCCACCCGAAAACAACATGGCAAAGAGCTGTGGAAGCCGAGCTGGAAAACCTGATGGGGAACCATTGAAAGACTTGCCAGAAACAGCCAGGAGTGGAGAAGCTTTGTCACTGCCTAAACACCAGAGGCATAATAGGAATATCATGATGATGATGACAGCCATTGTGGCCAGCCACCAGCAGATGAAAACCCCGAGTATAGGCAATATCCCTCAGTATCAAGTGGGGGGTATGTTGGGTCAGTGCAAACCGTGGCTTGTACTGACTTTGCCTGTCTTTGCTAAAGGTTTAGACTTGTGCAGCTACAGTAGATAGGCAGCGATGGCTGAAGCTTGGAAAATCCTTGGTGTAGACAAGGCCTGAAATAAACAGATAAACTTTGTTAGAATTTGGAGATCAAATATGCTTTTAAACAGCTTTTTACCCTCTCCTTATCTCCTCCCTTTGAATTGTTTACAGCTGGCTTAGTTGCAGCACCCATTCTTCTGCATTACTGAGGGAAGCAGATCTGTTTATATTGTGTCTGGAATACATCACTTTCCTCTGCTCCTCCCAGTGTGTGAAAGCCACTGATTTCACTGGATTTGAAACAATGCTTTCTAGCCCAGTGCCTGTGTTTTCCTTTAGTTTCATTTAGAGAAGGAAGTTATACTGGAATTTCCTTTGTGTTAGGAAATGAATGATGTAAAATCATACCATTAAACTACAGAACCCTATTTTGGTTAACCATCTTTCATGACATTTATTTACATTAAGGGTTTCTTCTGATGAAACTTGAGGATGAATTGAATGGAGACAAATGTACTTGATCAATAGTTTCCTTGGTACAAGCATCAAGTAATGTTCCTCTTTAGTCAGCTGCAGTTGCTCTATCCTAGTGTTTCGCAACCTTTTCAGGTTGGCAATCTCTTAGTCAAAGTCAACATTTTTCACTCACTCCTTACATTTTTACTCTTAAAGTAAATGTATCCATGATGAAAGTGATATGCCTATAAAATCTATTTGTGTGTTTCAAGAGGGTGACACAGGGTACTTGGCCTTGAAGGGTGAGGATATGTGGGGAGCCAGGCAGCAAGATTATCTTTGCTTTAGATTATTATACAATTTTCAACACTTCACAACCCCCGTGATTGCCTTTTGTGACCCCACTGGGATTTTTGACCCAGGTTTGAGAAACACTGCTATAGCCCATCCATTACAAATCGAAACTGTTCAAAAAGTCAAATCAGAAGTTAGTCTCTAAGGTGCCACAAGTCCTCCTTTTGTTTTTGCGAATACAGACTAACACGGCTGCTACTCTAAAATCAGAAGTAGTTTGTAATATTTTGGCTTATGACTAAAACACGTCAAAAGTTGTTCTCTAAATTTCTTCTCCTTTTCAGACCATGCCTGAACAGCTGAGATATTTTATGCTGTTAGATCTTTGATAGTGTACTGCTAATTTAGATTTTTAAAATATGATCAGTAAAATGTCTCAATCCTACCTGCCAATCTGCAAAGTACATCTCTCCTTATCTTGGAATATGAGGTCTGGTAGATACAAACACAGTAACTACTTTTCAAAAAAATATGCACCATGAAATAGGCTGTGACAAGCAAAGAACATTGCAGAATGCAAGTAACAGGTCCCCCTGCCTTTCACATGGCTACTCTGGCCGTGGAGTATAAAAGGAAGGGGTAGGGGGTTCAAAGAGGAAGTAGGAGAAAGGGTTTGGCTCATCCCCTTCTAGCTGATGGCTGAAGCAGGATAGTCCCCGAGAAATAAATCTCAGTTTAGAGCTGTCCAACTGTACCCAATTCCCCATGAGCCAGAGATGGTGCAGCAGCTGGGAGCAGCAGATCTCCAAATACTGCCATGGCACCTTTTAGTGGAGGTAAATTCTTTAGTCACATCACACAGACGATAGAAACAAATCTTTCTTTAAAAAACCAGTTGTGTTTCACTTAACAGAACCTTTGTTACAAGCTTCTGAATAATCAGTTTTTCATACACAAAAATCTAATTTCAAATTTTTCCAGTTACTCAGCATATTGATGTAACCCCTTTGGGGTTTAGAGAGCATGGGCCCCTTTAAATCTTTTTCCTAGGAGGGAGGGGGAGCAGTGAGGGAAAGGAGGGAAACTTGGGGGTGTGGCTCTGGGGCTCCAGAGAGGGAAGGGCTGCAGCCTGGAGGCCCTGGATGAAGTGAAGCAGAGAGAACTTGCCGGAAGCCTGGGAAGGACAGGGCCGCCGGTCGGGGACTCCCCAGGACAGGAGCCAGGAGGAGCACTGTGCCAGGCCGGAGCTGGACCCAGTATCACTGCTGCCCAGAGCTGCATGGGGCTGTGAGTACTGCGGCTTGTGACTCTGCACTGGGAATAAGGAGGGAGGCTGTAGCTAGTGAAGCGGGGGAGGTGGTCGCTCTGTGTGGCTTTGCAGAGAGCGGCAGAAGAGGGCACTGGCGGGGGGGGGGGGTTTGTTGGGGAAAGTTCACTGGCGCCGAAGACGACCAGGAGCATCCAAGACTCACCGCTGGACTGGAACTTTGCTCAGGACTCCTGAACTCTGTGTGCAGTGTCTGCCCTTTCAGACTGTGCTACCACTGGGCCGGTGGGGCCTTGGTTTGGATGCAACCCTGTTCTACTGCTCCCCCTATACTTCTCCTTGTTGTTTTTCTCCTCTCATCCCTCTGTAAATAAATATCTCCCTTTGTTGTATCCATTGTACTTTTCCTGTGGGTTTGTGTGTTCACTCGGGGGGGGGGGGGTTGGAACAGGTGCCCCTGGGGTGGAAGGGATTTTTCCTGCTGCGTTCCTGCGCGCGCCGTCTCTTGGCCAGAGCTGCCTGCAGAGCAGACTCCATCTTGGCCACGAGGGTGCGAAAGTTACATTGATATTTAATTAAAATGCATCTTCTTTGGTGTTTGTAGTAGCCTTTTCCCTTACGTTGTCTTTGCCATTTGCTAAACACACTTTCATTAATATTTTCTTTTTAATTATCTCTCCATTTATATTGTTAATTGCCCTACATCAACCCCATGGTGTATAAGTTAAGAAGACCTGCTAGTGGACCCTTTGCTCTGGGGAAATCTAGGGTATGTCTACACTGCAATTAAACACCCATGGCTGGCCCATATCCACTGACTTGGGCTCACGCTGTGGGGCTGTGACATTGCTGTGTAGACATTTGAGCCTGAATGTCTATACAGAAATCTTACAGCCCTGTAGCCTGAGACCCCCAAGCCCAAGTCAGCTGACGTAGGACACCTGCAGCTGGTAGACAATTGCAGTGTAGACGTACCCATATGGTCCAGTCCTATAAACAAACAGAGAAATGCCATTGAGTTGTGTTAGACCTTGTTTCCCTCAGTCAACACATTCGACTAACAGTACACATTTCAAAGATACATTCAGCTTGTACATTCACTTTGGTCTCCTAGTTTTGGAAGTATAAATTCTATATTCTCACACCAAAACAACATAGAAGATATAATCTCAAATCCTCTCTTTTCACCCGCATGGTGAGCTATGTAAGTTTTGCTTAGGTGAAAACTTGACTAACTGTATTAAATCACAATTAAAAAAAATAATGTAATGCTGTAGGAGAGGGATCCGGACCACAAGAAGCTTTTGAACAGACCCCCGAGCCCAAGTCAGCTGACTTAGGACACCTGCAGCTGGTAGACAATTGCAGTGTTATTGAATGTCCAGGGAGACTGAAGTGTTCTCCTACTGGCTTTTGTATGTTACCATTCTGGATGTCTGATTTGTGTCCATTTATTCTTTTGCGTAGAGACTGTCCGGTTTGGCCAATGTACATGGCAGAGGGGCGTTGCTGGCACATGATGGCATATATAACATTAGTAGATGTGCAGGTGAATGAGCCCCTGATGGTGTAGCTCATGTGGTTGGATCCTATGATGGTGTCGCTAGAGTAGATATGGGGACAGAGTAGGCAACAGGGTTTGTTACAGGGATTGGTTCCTGGATTAGTGTTTCTGTGGTGTGGTGTGTAGTTGCTGGTGAGTATTTGCTTCAGTTTGGAGAGCTGTCCAAATAAATCTGTTAGTCTTTAAGGTGCCACCAGACTCCTGGTTGTTTTTATACTTGTCTAATATGTCTTTAAAGGTTGAATTTGGGGTCATTTAGCCTGCAAGTTGCTTAACCCTTTCTGGCCCTATGTCACAGGGTCTATTCCCAGGAGACTCCAGGTGAGGAAAATATGTTTGACAATTTGATTGTTCACTTCCCACATGCGGTTGTTGGGGTAGCCTTAGAGACTTTATCCAGTCAGGAATATGTTGGAGTGGCTTCTGAGACATTATTGACTCAGTTCCCAAGAATTCAGCTCAACTCTAAACTTGTCACTGTGGTTTCTTTATTGGCATACAATCAAACTACACTGGAGGTGTGTGACATTCTGTACCTTGGGGGAGCGTGCTGTAACCCCCATATGCCTCATTTTCATATAATCGTGATCTTACGTATAAAGCATGCCTTGTAAGGTATCAGGGGAAAGGTTATGATCTTCTGAAAGTCATTTCTCTATCCATATATGTACATCATTAATGCATATGAAGTTATGAGAATTGTGTAGTATGGTTGTTACTAAAACATGCTGTAAATTGGGGGAATCAGCCAGATATTAGCTCCCCAGAGGCAACAGCAAGGAAAGTAACCAACGCCCGGGTCGGGTGTCAAACAACCCATCAACAGCCATTGTCCGTTAAGGAAGCTACAATGCAATGTCTCACCTGCATGAGGCCACACCAGGGGAATTGCTCACTGTTGCTTGGAGAGACTCAGTAATGCTCACCTGACTCGGGGGGGGGGGGGGGGCGCAGGCGGGCAAAGCCAAGAGGGAGAAAAGGACATGATAAAAGGAAGAGACATTTGCCATGCTCTTCCTCTCTCTTCCACCTACATCTATAGACACCACACCAAGCGACTGAAGCGCTGATCAAAGGGGAGAGCCTGGCTGAAGAGCAACCAGCCAGCCTGTGATGAGAAACATCTAAGTTTCTAAGGGTATTGCAAGTGTTAAGATCAGCTTAGAATGTGTTTTGCTTTTATTTCATTTGACTAAATCTGACTTGTTATGTTTTGACTTATAATCACTTAAAATATATCTTTATAGTTAATAAATCTGTTTGTTTATTCTACCAAGTGGTGCAAGCAGAAATAATTTCTTGCCTATACTGCACTCATGGGAGGGACACAAGGGAGGGCACGTGACCTCTGCACATGACCCTCCATGTGATTCCTCCCCACCCCGCCCGGGGCCCCCACACTCTCCCCATCCCCTCCAGCATCCCCCTTACGTGTCTAAAATTTTACAACTGCATCTGTTAAACAGATGCAGTTGTAAAATTATGCTTTGGGACCTTGGTGCCACCTGTACTTCCAGGTGTCATTGAGGATCCAGCAGCACCCCTTCTTAAATGAAAGAAGGACAGGAAGGACAATCACCCCACTTTCCCTTAACACACGATTAGTGCCTCCCTTATGTACAAACTAAGCTTCTGCCGCTTGCCTTTATCTAAGTGTTGCTCTCCACCAGTCACTAGGAAAGCAAAGATGCTGCGCCATTGGAGTTTGATGGAAAAGAGGCATAGAACGGTGTGTGCCATGTGCATTTTGATAGAACTACAGCCCAAATTGTTTTATTATTTTCCTCAGCATGACATACAGGAAGGGCAATCAAAATCAGCCTGGCAGAACATGCATGAGAACCGTCTCTGGACAGATAAGCAATTGATCAAAATCGCATTCTCTGATCTCTTGCTGCCAAATCCTGTTCCCATTGAGATCAAATGGAGTTTTGCTATTGAGTTCAATGGAAACAGGCTTTGACATTTGGAGAGGAAAGAACAAAACCACTCAAGCAAGGGCTATGTTGCTTATACCACAGGTATCAAAGCTGCTGACTCATGTGAGGAAGTCAGCAGACATCTGATCTTTGTCAGTTGCAAGGGAGAAATCAGCAATCAATGAGGCTAGAACAGTCTCTGTACCATATCCAACTCATAAGTCCATGTGCAAAGGATCAAGGAAATATGAAGGCTCCAGATTACCTTAAAGTCCTCAGTCCCTTGGTTAGAATGCTCCCATTAGTACATGTTCATAGTACAGAGGCTGGAGCAGGAAAGAGGCCAGAGCAGGAAGGAGGCAAAATGGATATGTTTCCAGGCCTGGGCCTTTTAGCTTCTGCCAAGTGCCAAGTAAAGGGAAATCTGTTCTTACTGTGAAAGATGGTGTTTGGAGTCACATGGGCAAGTTATATGTCCATTACCCCGACCCATATTCCAGTTAGAACATTCACAAAAAGTCCATGAAGTGTAGATGGGCATTTTCCCGGGTCCGTTGTGAGCTAAGTGTTCCTTAATGGGCCATTCAACTTGACTTGTCCCTTCATGTGCTGGCTACATACTTTTGTGGGCGTTACCACAGGAGCAAACATGTAGTAAACATAGCTAATATTCATAACTTCAGATACCAAGATGAATATACATGCATAGAAATAGCATAATCATAAGTACCAGCTATTTCACCTACATGACTGTTCCCAAAAGAGATTCTGAAAAATCACACCACATACCTGAGACCCTATGTGCCAGCACCATGCCCTACAGGTGTTTTATCTGTTATGTAACAACAGAGATGGAGCCAGTGACATGACTCTTTTTAGCTTAAAAGGGCAAGGTTAATTTTTAGCTGTTCAGGTGTGCCTGCACCTTTAGTCAGTGAGGGCATACTGGCTGGCACACATTCAGGTTAATGGGCTGCAGTGTTCCTTTGCAGTTAACTTTTGAATGTTCATAAACCTGGTATGTGCTGAGGTGGTTTAAAGCATAACACAGGTTTTTAGGTTTGCGAATCTGTGAACCTCTGCCTCTTTGAGATTTTATTATTATTATTATTATTTATTATTTTTGCTAGTCATAATGTGGGAGGGTATCTTCTCTGCCCTCTGCTCATGAGGTTATGTTTGTGTCTTGTAGCACTCTTCTGAACACCAGTTGGAAGGAATTTTTTTTTTGGTAAGTGTGGACTGATTCTTTTCTCTTAGAAGGCATGTGATTTTTTCAGGTTCACACTGATTAACACAGAAAACAATTGGGGCTGTTAAACTTTCTTCAAATTCCATAGAAAATTAAGTTCAGCTATATTTTCCAGTACAGTGATGAAATGGGTGTTTGCATATACAAACATCAACATGCTTAACTACTCACTTTCCCCCAGAATATGTAGTATTTCCGTCTGTTTATATGGAATATGGGAGTTGTGTGAGGAGCCATTTCAGTATATGTATGACTTATTAAAAGACAAATTTTAAGTAGAACTGTATCCTAAACTGCATTATGGTATTGTATCCAAACATTGCATTTCAATGGGAGATTCAGCTTCCTTTATAGGAACAGAACAGACTCCTGAAACTCTTACCACAAAAGTGGTCCATAGACATGCAAATAGTCCCATTGTCTTCAGTGGGATTGATCAAATGGTTAAGGGTTTACAGGATTAGCTTCCAAGCTTGTAAATTGTTCTAGATGAAACTGACAATGCCTGAGCTGTCAGATCAGAAAGAGTGTCACTCGAATAAAGGAGGGCAGATGTGTGATAAGTCTTAGCTATGTTGCTAAAATGAGGAACATATTTTCAGCAAAGTTCTTGGCAGATTCCTGAGGCAGCTGGTTTAAGGTCATCAGTGTCTGGCATTATAATCTTCACTTACAGTTCTCTCACCCATAAAGCTGGAAAATGAGGCATTTGTTTTCTTTGTTTTGCTGCTTCAGTTCCAGTCAGCAAAATGCATATTAGACTAGTTTGGCTGCAAAGAAGAATTCTATGTACACTGGGGACAATACCTGAAAGCTGTCAGGCTGCAGAACTGAGCTGACATCAGAATCCAAACATCCTCTGGTCAGTGCAAGCAGAGGCATTCCTCTAATGATCTGGACTTCCTGTGATGCAGTATGAATGTCATGGATAATTCAGACTAACGGGGAGAAACAGAGCCAAAACCACTTTTTAAACACTTTCCATCCCCCTCACCCCTCTCCTCTTGAAGACTCCTGACCAGGGTAACAGCACAATGCATATGCTAACAAACTTAAACAAAGCCTTTGTTTAAGTTTGTTAGCATATGCATTGTGCTGTTAAAGCCATAAAAAGAATGAATGCCCTCCCTAGCCATGTTCTGCTCCTTTAAGGACCAGAGCACAGCACCCCCCCCCCCGCCACCTCTGGAGGTGGAGGCTAGCCCCAAGTCTCTCCAGTACCCTGTACCCCCTAAAATCTCTTGCCAGTACTGTGCACTGGAAAGTACCACCGTACTTGCACTAGTGATTCTACTTGAAGCAGTACGTTTGGTCTGAGTTGTGTCAGAGACTCCCCTTGGTATGGGTAATGGGGAATATGTAAACAAAATGAAAAATTTGTTGGGAAAATGGGTGAGGGGTAAAGAGGTGGCAAGTTTGGAGGGAATGTTGAATCTTGTTGCTCAAGAGCATTTCCTAAGCATATGTAAGGCTGATGTAAAGCAATGTCTATGGGACAAAGATGTAAAATCTGTGGATGAGATGGCTTTTTTAGCTGATGCCTTCGAACAGTCAGATTATAAGCTCTGTAATGATACCTTACAAGAGACCTTTTGCATGAAGCATATTTCAATTACATTATATTCACGCTCATTAGCATATTTTCATAAAGTATGTGCAACGTCACAATGAATTTGACAGATTGACCTTGATCATGTGAAGGAAGTGCTAGCAGGCATATCTGACCACTGTGAGTTTCAGGAGGTTGATATGGAGAAGGAACTCTTGGGCTGTCAATTTGTGTCTCAGGGTATGTCTACGCTAGAACGGTAAGTCAACCTATCTTAGGGGTGGTACATGTCCATACTACCCTCCTGGGGTTGGTGGTGTGCGTCCTGAATAGGAGTCCTTCCACTGACCTAAGAGGGGCAATGTGGGGAGCTGAGAGCCTGGTCTCTTCATACCTGTGTTCTGGCTGAGCAGGTCAGTATTGAGATTTGAGTTGAGTAGATCAGAGGATCAGGACTAAATGGCTCAGTGGGCACTGCTAAGTAATTTCAAACCATACAGTTTACAGTCAATGGCTGTTTCTTATGATTCCCATCCATTTTCTCGGTAACCACCAGAAAGAAATTGATTTTTCCAATCAACAGTCATCTGTACTAGTGCCAAATGCAATGCTTTTTTATCCAGGGCTGGTGGTATGAATGGCAAGGTGGTAGTTGTTCTGCTGTTTTTGCTCTACCCTACTTCTAACACCCAGCACCACTCACCTTTATTTCTTCACAAAATTTTATTATAATTGCCAGGCAAGAAGCTTAAGGTTATGCAGACAGATCGGTTACATCAGAAGAACCTTATGAGTGTGAAGTAATTATAAAAATATGTAATATGAGGGCCTGAAAATTTTCAGTTAAAGGTAGTGGGCCAAATTAATCTGTGCAATAACTCCTTTAACCCAGGATGAATCTGACCTAAAGTTTTAGTAAACTACACAGGTGTGGAAATTCAGAGTTAAGATCCCACAAATGCTGTCCCCATGTTGCAATACTGTGCATCATTCCATGACGTAGAAAAATATCTCTGATAATTATCACAATTACTTTTCAATTTTTTTTAATTAGAGTTGGTTGAAATTTTCAGGCCACAATTTTTTTTTTTTATTAAAAAATACAATTTTGCCAAAATCAAAATATTTTATAGCAAATGAAATTTTTGACAAAAAATAGTAATAATTTCTTTTGAATTGATATTTTTATTACTTTTTAGTTTTCAAAAAAAACCCCAGAATGAAACAAAGGTGTGAATTCAAATCAACAACTTTTTATTGTGATTTTTTAAATGAAAAAAATATAAATTTTCAGTGAAAAAATTAGAATGAACTTGTTTTGTTCAAAATTTTTCACTGAAATAATATTGGATTTTTTGACCAGCTGTAATTGTCCTAGATCCTTTATCCTCTACATGCAACAGGTAATAGTTTATTTTGGAGAATAGGTTTTCTATGATTTACAGGCGTTATTTGATCAATGATGAGGGGCAGGAAGGAGGGTTGTTCTCAGATGTTTGGGTCTCAGCCTCACATCAAGAGAGTGTTTGAGATGATTATAGTTGTCTTTGTAGTTTCCAGGAAGAAGGTGGGTGAATGGGTGTGGGTTAGACATATTCCTTATTAATTTGCCTTGGATATGTGGTTTATTACAGTGACATTGTACATAGTGGGCAAGATGTGAAAATATTGTAGTCTCTTTACTATAACAGGAATGTATGATGGGTAGTGTTGTTTTGTTTATCATGTGATACTGGACAGCTGGCTTATAAAGCAAGGATCAAGGATAGTCTAGTTTGCTACATGGCTCTTATGTGGTCTCTTCATATTAGTATGCTTAATATGAAACATTACAGGAAGAACACTGAGAATACAGTAGAAAAAGTTATGATGTGTGGCTGTCAGTGTGTCCCACACAGATGTAGAGCAATCAGAGATAGGAAGACAGGGTAGAGTTAAGGTTATTTGCACTACGTGAACTCTAAATTCCCAAACTTTCAAATGTTTGGTATTTGGGAAACTTAGGCCCAGATCCCCCAAAGGTATTCGGGTGCCTAACTCTATCCTCAAAGGTATTTAGGTACCTAACTCCCATTGATATCAATGAGAGTTAAGTGATCTGTGAATAACTGGGCCTTTGTCCTTAATTTACAATTCCCAGTTTTTAAACATTTAATAACTACCAAGTAGAGGGAGAGGAAGCCTTTGGAAGGTCCAGGACTAATATAGTATTTACAAACTTCCTGTGAGGCTTAAAAGCCTCAGAAGAAGTATTGTGGTAGCATGGAGCCTTCATCTGGTGAATGTTTAATTTTAAATCCCACATGTAGTAACCAGCAAGCACAAATAAAGGGTTAGAGTCTGCTCTCAGTCAGACTATTGAAATAGTGGGTTAAACTGTCCCTTCAAATACATTTACACAGCTTCCAGAGAATCCAGAATGAGTTGTGTGCATCTGTGTCTGAGGGGGAAAACTTGGCCTCATTTGCTTCAATGGAGTTATTCTGGATTTACACCAGTGTGACTCAGAGTATAATTTGGTCCACAGCTTTTAAGAAGCCACAGTCCAAGTTCCTCTAGTAACTCTGTAACTTCTTAGACATTTTTTTTAAGAAAGTCAAATTGCTCCAAAAATCACATCCCCTTTCAAAAACTAGTCAATCCATACTAAAGTAAATAGAATAAACAAATCTAGAGTTGCCAGGCCAAAATGTTTTTGAAATATCAAGTAGAAAAAAAGCTTAGGAAACTTCTAAAAAGCGAATCATCTTTTTCTTTTAATCTCTTATATCTATTGTAATAATTGATAATATACCTTGTTTCATTAACTTCAGACTTTCCTGAACATGTCTCTTTAGATTCTGTAGAAGTATACACATGACATTTCAGGGAAATTGGTTTCCCTTTGCTGAAATTCTAGGACAGGGGTGGCCAAACTGCAGCTTGTGAGGCACATGTGGCTCTTTTACAGTTGATGTGTGGCTCGCAGAGCTCCCTCTGCGCTCCCCCCCCATTCTCTGCCTACCAGACTGGGAGAGGAATGGGGAGGGGAGAGCTCGGAGCTTCTGCCCTGCAGTGGGGTGGTGGGGCTAGAGGCTTCTGCTCAGCGGGGGGAGGGACAGGGGTGCTGGAACAATTTTTATAGTAGGGGTGCTGAGAGCTATTGTACCAAACTGTAAACATTGTATATAATGGAAACAACTTCAAGCCAAGGGGTGTGGCAGAACCCCCAGCACTACCCCCAGCACTCCTACTTACAGTTCCTATGGGGAGGGAGGTCTCAGTGCTTCAGTCCCACAGGGGGTGCCTGCCAGGGCTTGGGGCTTCAGCAGGAGTGGGGCAGGCATACCCTGCGAGGCAGAAGCCCCAAGCCCCAGCTGGCACCTCCCATGTGGGGCAGAAGCCCTGAGCCCCGGCTGGTGCTTCCTATGTGGGGCAGAAGCCCCGAGCCCCTGCAGGCATGCCCAGCTCTCAAATTTGTTAAGATTACTGTATGTGGCTCGGAGAGTCAGTACGTTTGGCCACCCCTGTTAGAGGGGTTCAAAATCATGCTTTAAATGGAAACCTATGACAAGCTGAACTAGAGAGACTACAGTAACTAACTGTTTAAATGTTTGATTGTTGAATAGTAAAAGTTCACTCCTGATGTTTTGGATTTCTTCATTTCTTAAAGACAGTCATTTTTCTCCAGTGTTAAACTGCAATATAATTTTGATTGTAACCACTTTATTTTAAACTTTCCCGTACCATTATGCCATGACTTCATATGCACCAATTATGCATGACAGGTTTCAGAGTAACAGCCGTGTTAGTCTGTATTCGCAAAAAGAAAAGGAGTACTTGTGGCACCTTAGAGACTAACCAATTTGAGCATAAGCTTTCGTGAGCTACAGCTCACTTCATCGGATGCATACTGTGGAAAGTGTAGAAGATCGTTTTATATACACACAAAGCATGAAAAAATACCTCCTCCCACCCCACTCTCCTGCTGGTAATAGCTTATCTAAAGTGACCACTCTCCTTACAATGTGTATGATAATCAAGGTGGGCCATTTCCAGCACAAATCCAGGGTTTAACAAGAACGTCTGGGGGGGGGGGTAGGAAAAAACAAGGGGAAATAGGTTGCCTTGCATAATGACTTAGCCACTCCCAATCTCTATTCAAGCCTAAGTTAATTGTATCCAATTTGCAAATGAATTCCAATGCAACAGTTTCTCGCTGGAGTCTGGATTTGAAGTTTTTTTATTGTAATATCACAACTTTCATGTCTGTAATTGCGTGACCAGAGAGATTGAAGTGTTCTCCGACTGGTTTATGAATGTTATAATTCTTGACATCTGATTTGTGTCCATTTATTCTTTTACGTAGAGACTGTCCAGTTTGACCAATGTACATGGCAGAGGGGCATTGCTGGCACATGATGGCATATATCACATTGGTGGATGTGCAGGTGAACGAGCCTCTGATAGTGTGGCTGACGTTATTAGGCACTGTGATGGTGTCCCCTGAATAGATATGTGGGCACAGTTGGCAACGGGCTTTGTTGCAAGGATAGGTTCCTGGGTTAGTGATTCTGTTGTATGGTATGTGGTTTCTTCACTTCCGCAGGTGGGTATTGTAGTTGTAAGAATGCTTGATAGAGCTCAACATTTTTATGGCTGACTTAGAACAACGCTTCCTCAGCTCTCGTCCCCTAACGCCCCTACTCTATTTGCGCTATATTGATGATATCTTCATCATCTGGACTCATGGAAAAGAAGCCCTTGAGGAATTCCACCATGATTTCAACAATTTCCATCCCACCATCAACCTCAGCCTGGTCCAGTCCACACAAGAGATCCACTTCCTGGACACTACAGTGCTAATAAACAATGGTCACATAAATACCACCCTATACCAGAAACCTACTGACCGCTATTCCTACCTACATGCCTCCAGCTTTCACCCTGACCACACCACACGATCCATTGTCTACAGCCAAGCTCTGTGATATAACCGCATTTGCTCCATCCCCTCAGACAGAGACAAACACCTACAAGAGCTCTATCAAGCATTCTTACAACTACAGTACCCACCTGCGGAAGTGAAGAAACAGATTGATAGAGCCAGAAGAGTTCCCAGAAGTTACCTACTACAGGACAGGCCTAACAAAGAAAATAACAGAACGCCACTAGCCGTCACCTTCAGCCCCCAACTAAAACCCCTCCAACGCATTATTAAGGATCTACAACCTATCCTGAAGGATGACCCAACACTCTCACAAATCTTGGGAGACAAGCCAGTCCTTGCCTACAGACAGCCCCCCAACCTGAAGCAAATACTCACTAGCAACCACATACCACACAACAGAACCACTAACCCAGGAACCTATCCTTGCAACAAAGCCCGTTGCCAACTGTGCCCACAAATCTATTCAGGGGACACCATCACGGGGCCTAATAACATCAGCCACACTATCAGAGGCTCGTTCACCTGCACATCCACCAATGTGATATATGCCATCATGTGCCAGCAATGCCCCTCTGCCATGTACATTGGTCAAACTGGACAGTCTCTACGTAAAAGAATAAATGGACACAAATCAGATGTCAAGAATTATAACATTCATAAACCAGTCGGAGAACACTTCAATCTCTCTGGTCACGCAATTACAGACATGAAAGTTGTGATATTACAACAAAAAAACTTCAAATCCAGACTCCAGCGAGAAACTGTTGCATTGGAATTCATTTGCAAATTGGACACAATTAACTTAGGCTTGAATAGAGACTGGGAGTGGCTAAGTCATTATGCAAGGTAACCTATTTCCCCTTGTTTTTTCCTACCCCCCCCCCCCTCAGACGTTCTTGTTAAACCCTGGATTTGTGCTGGAAATGGCCCACCTTGATTATCATACACATTGTAAGGAGAGTGGTCACTTTAGATAAGCTGTTACCAGCAGGAGAGTGGGTTTGTGTGGGGGGAGGGGGGTAGAGGTGAGAAAACCTGGATTTGTGCTGGAAATGGCCCAACTTGATTATCATACACAAAGTAAGGAGAGTGATCACTTTAGATAAGCTATTAGCAGCGGGAGAGTGGGGTGGGAGGAGGTATTTTTTCATGCATTGTGTGTATATAAAAAGATCTTCTACACTTTCCACAGTATGCATCCAATGAAGTGAGCTGTAGCTTATGAAAGCTTATGCTCAAATAAATTGGTTAGTCTCTAAGGTGCCAAAAGTACTCCTTTTCTTTTTAAGTATGCATGAGTAGCTTGGTTACCATGGTTACTGCATTGACATACTTGAAGTGGTTCTCACAGTCCAAGAGGCCTCAGTCCTGGGATTTTAATCAGTGCACCAAAGGCTTTTCTATATTCAAGTGGGCACAGAAAGGAGGCTGATTGCAATATTAGCTCGGGCACCTCTTGAGCCTGAAGACCTGAGGAGAAAATGTGAGTCTTGACATTCTTAATTACTCTCAAACTCTGGGAATTTACATGAGCAAAAAGTAGTTCATACAACAAAACAGTTTATTTTAATATCTGACTATACCTGAAGGTTCCTGTTAGATGTAGCTATGAATCAAAATATTTGTCTACTTTGCTGAATTGGCTCTGAGGAGGCTGTTGTATAAGTGAAGCAACAATAATTTGTTGTGCACGTGTTATGCAGTATTTTCTTAAAATTTCTTAACTGAGAAGTATGTTTCCAAAACAAAAATTAAATTGCCTTATTTTTCTAAACTGGAACTCCATTTACTGAGCTCCATCTGAAAGCTAAAAGCAGGTGCTTACATGCTCAAATGCAAGAGAATTACAAGAAGGAGGGACTCTTTTTAATACAGTACTTTGTTCTATTGTGCTAACAGCAACACACTTACCTAGCTCAGAGCTCCAGTGTGGTGTGGTGTGGTGTGGTGAGGGAGGGTGGGAATGCACAGGGAGCCTTCCCCCATTTGCTTGACGTGTACAAGGGCCTGTCACAATTGCAGTTTGGGGGAGCAAAGGGGCTGCTTCCTCTATATACCTCTGGAGAGGCACAGAATCCCAATGGCTGTCCTTAAGAACTTCACTCTCCATAGCTGACCACTGGCTCTTTCTTCTGGAAAACAGTCTAAATTAAAGTTAAGGCTGGTAAAAAGTTGTCAATAACTTATAAATAGAGCTGGTCAAAAATTGTTGGTCAAAATGTTTGTTTGGACAGAAACTGTCTTTTTTTATACAAGTTTTTTTCATTAAATGTCCAAATTTTGTAAAAAAAAAAAAAAAAAGTGTTTTCAGTAAATGAACAACCAGAAATAAATAAAATAATAATAATTATCAGTTGGCCCACTCTCCCATGGTACCAGTATCTTAGGCATTATATTACTTAATCTCCTAGAAAATTTTTATACAGAAACTAACTTAATAGAAATGATGTCTGCTGGTCAACTAGGAAACAAAAAATTATAACTAATATCTTAATCTTTGCAGACAACTTTCCTGAAAAGAAATGTCCATATATGACATGGTGGGAAAAGGATTTGAATAAATGAATTACCCCAAAGGAATGGGCTTTGATCCGGAAAAGAGGACTCAGTTTGTGGTATGATAAAAGAAAATGTCTTTAAGATACTGTTTCAATGATATTTCACAGCGGTCAGGTTAAAAATATGTACAATATATAGATTGAATGGGGATAAATGTTGGCCAAATTGGGATGAAAGAGAAGATTTAATGCATATATGGTAGACAGGTCCAGTTGTTAAAGAGTATTGGGATGTGACTCATAACCAACTACTGCAAACTCTTAGCTATCTATTATCAATTGATCCTTTGTTAATCCTCCTGGGGTTTCCTAGGGGGATGTCTACACAGCAAAGAAAAACCTGCAGCTGCACAGTGCCAGCCGACTTGGGCTCATGGGGCTCAGGCTGAGGGGCTTTGCATTGCTGTGTAGACTTCCAGGCTTGGGTTGGAGGCTGAGCTCTGGGACCTTCCCACCCTCCAGGGCCCTAAATCCGGGCTCCAGCCAGATTCAGGAAATCTTGGCAGGCAGACCAGTTGGAGGAAAAGGAGTGATAGGAAATTTGGTTGTCAATCATTATTTCTATGGGACTGTACTATTGTCTGGGTGGTATTTTCTCAAGAATGCAAGGATTCATTTGCTTGCACTGGTTTCCCTGCCCTCTGTTATATTTTCTTTGATTATGTTTGGAGTAGCTAAGTATTTCTCAAACAACTGGAAGTCCTGTAATCTGTGAGTATGAAAAATGACCATCTAAAATTGTTTTCCAAATACTGTGTGTTTGACAATAAACTGGACAGATAGGTTACTTAAAAATAAAGGAAAATGCTACCCTTGTATTTTGTGAGCCACACGCAATGCCATATGCTCTAAAGCAGTGGTTCCCAAACTTGTTCCGCTGCTTGTGCAGGGAAAGCCCCTGGTGGGCCAGGCCGGTTTGTTTACTTGCCGCGTCCGTAGGTTTGGCCGATGGCGGCTCCCAGTGGCCGTGGTTCACTGCTCCAGGCCAATAGGAGCTGCTGGAAGTGGCGCAGGTCAAGGGAGGAAGCAATGGTTTTCAGCCTGTGGTCTGCAGATCCCTGGGGGTCCACAGACGATGTTTAAAGGGTCCACAAAAGGTGACTATGAAAATAAAGTTTCAGATCCCAGAAAAGGCATTCCATTTTTCTGATCAAAATTATGTGACTACCCCCACCTACAAGTCAAAACCCAGAAGTGTTGTTGTTACCAGAGAAGCCAACAGTTTGGCACCCTTTCTCACACTGCGTCAAATGCCAGTCCAAGCACATGTAACATTTATAGTTGAATTCTGTTCAGTCAGTTTTCAGTCTAAGACTTCTATGGTAGGGGTCCATGAACCACAGTCTGAATTTCCAAAGGGGTAGGACCTCCATCTGAAATTTTTCAGGGGTCCACAAATGAAAAAAAGGTTGAAAACCACTGCTCTAAAGAACAAAATGCAGAAGGCTGGATTGTACAGAGAAAGTAGACTATGTGGAAAAAGCAGCACAAACTGTATCTGAAAATGAGACAGATTCATGCATATATCTAGTTACTGTAAAGTGCCATCAGCAAGTTCCAGAATCAGTACTTTGTCTTCAGATTAGATGACCTGTATATAATTGTAAAAACAAAGTATATAGATCATACTTGTAGGATAGGACACTGTATCCTGGAAAGCAATGACACAGAAAAGGACTTAGGAGTTATGAAAGATAAACAGCTGAACACAGAGCAGTGCTGTGGCTAAAAGGGCTAATGTGACCTTTGGCTGTATAAGCAGGGGGAATATCAAGTAGACGTAAGGCAATGGTATTACCGCTGCATTTAACTGATGATACCAGTACTGGAATACTGTGTTCTGCTCTGGTGTCCACACTTCAAAAAAAGATGTTGACAAACTGGAAAGAATTCAGAAAAGAGCTACAAGAATTATTAGAGGTCTGGAAAACATGTCACTACTAATAGTAGCGGTGATAGTAAATATTAATATTATGGTGGCACCCAAAAGCCCCAATCTGGATTGGGGCCCCATTGTGCAGCATACTGTATAGACACAGAAAACAGATAACTCCTGCACTGAAAACCGAAAAGCTAAAGAAAGGAGAGACCTTAGGCACTCAATCTATTTAGTTTATTGGAGAGAAAATTAAAGAGGTGTTTTGATCATGGCAGGGGTGCTGGAAGGGGGGCAGCCTGCGGGCAATGCCCCCCCCCACTTTTTACTGGTTGTAAAGTTGAGAGATGGGGGGGCGAAGAGGAGCAAGCAGAGGGTGGGATTTTGTGGGGAAGAAGTGGTGCGGGAGCGGGGCCTCAGGGTAAGGAACGGTGTGAGGGCAGGGGCTTGAGGGAATGGGTGGCGTGAGGGTGGGGCCTTGGAGAGAAGGGGCGGTGCAGGGGCAGGTCCCCAGCGGGGAGGGGCGGCACAGAGGCTAGGGCCAGGAGTTCAGCACTGTTGGCCCCCCCATTTTTAGGGACCTTCTGCCGCTCCTGGATCATGGTCTATAAATGCCTAAACAGGGATAAGATTTCTGATTCTGGGAGGCTCTTTAATCCAGCAGGCAAAGGCATAACAAGATATAAGGCTGGAAGTTGAAGCTATATAAATTCACACTGAAAATATGGCACAAATGTTTAACAGCAAAGGTTGTTCAGCACTGAAACAGCTTATCAAGGAATGGGGTGGATCCTCTGTCACTTGCAGTCTTTAAATCTAGAGCTGGTTGAAACTTGGAATTTCCTTTCTATGGGAAAGTCCAACACTTTAGAAAACTAGAAATTTCTACATTTCCCACAGGATGGAAATTGTGAATTTTTTTGTTTTAGACAAATCAAACAGTTTTGGTTTGATTCTTTTCTAAATGAAATGGAGCAGCTGGCTGTCCAACTCCTGGGGGACTCCCCAAACTGTGTGACCCAGAACTCCCCATGCTTCCTGGGCTGCTGGGCTCCCAGCCATGGAGCAGGGGGTGTAGAAGACCTGAGAGCCCCAGCTTGAACTTGGGCTCTCAGGCTCCCTGCTGCAGAGCTGGGAGGCTAGACCTTGAGAGTCTGTGCTACAGGCAGGGCTCCCAGGTTTCTGGCTCTGTGGAAAGGAGCCTGGAAGCCCAGGGATCCCTTCCCCCAAGACACTATGTAGGGCAGGGCTGTCCTGGAGCTGCTGACACTAGAAGCCCAGCTCCAGAGCAGCACACCAGGTAAGCTGGCGGGAACCTAGGCAGGTTTCTAATGGAAACCTGTCTGTGTTTCAGTGAAAGTTCATCAAAACCAAAATGTTTCTACAAAATATTTCAGTTTCATTGAATTGGCATTTTCTGATGAAAAACTGGTTCATTGGAAAATTCCCAACCAGCACTATTTAAATAAAGAGAGGCTGTCTCTCTAAAATGTATGTTCTATGTTAACTACAAGTTATTGAGTTGATGCAGGAATCACTAGGTGAAATTCTTTGGCCTGATTTAGGCATGAGGTCAAAACAGCTGGTCATAACGGTCCCTCTTCTGGCCTTAAACTCTATGACTCTGTGTTCATGCTGTGACAGATTTGGCAATTTCCTGCAATATCCTTGAAAGACCTTATTGCATTAAGTGTATGTATTATTGTGGGCTGGGATTGTATGTAACCTCTCTGGAGGGTGACAGATGTAAGACCTGGGAGTTAGAAAGACTATACTGAAAATGTGCCAGAGAAGTATGGACTTTTGGGACAATAAGTGTTAAGTGGATTTCCTGCGGAATCCCTTGGGAGAAGTTAATGCAAATTCCCCAACTCCAGTTATGCAAAAACCCAGCCTTTTGAAGCTGTGCCCTGAGGAGAGGGTCATTTTCTGCCAATTACCTGTTACAGAAGGCCAAGACCAAAGGCCCCAGCGGTATAAAGAAACAACCTTTGTTCTAATCCTGGATCTTTTTTAGATGGATATGAACTTGTAACCACAGGGGAAACCCAGCTGTGGGTTTTGAAGGACTAAAACCTACCAGTGCCGTAGGCTGGAGTTGCAGGGGGATGATCTCTAGTTAGTATTTTAGCATGCGTTTAGGAACTTTTATTGTTTTTATGTTTTCTCTGTAATGCTTTTACTTGAAGAATAAATGTGGTTGCTTAGAAGGAGCTGTGTGGTAACTTGTAACTCTGGGCATGACACTGGTCATAAAGCAAAGCACAGGTGGTGGCCTTTTCAGGCGGACTGGCTTGCTGACGCTATCACGGTATAAGGCAGGGAACTACGCAGCCTTCATATCCCCGGTCAGGAGGGAGTGATGGCTGGGAGCCAGAAGCCTAAAGACAGTGCTGTTGGTGGGCCATCGAGGGGCAATACAGCTGCAGCATCCCTGGAACTTTGACATATGCAACTAGATGGGTGATACAGTTCTCAAAATTGGATCTTTTAGGGGAGACTGTCATCATAAGCACTTATTTATACATGCCTCATTATTAGAGGCTACCAGATGGTGCAGATTTAGCAGCACTGTTTTCCTATTAACAATGGATAAGATACTGCAAAGTCTACCAGTATTTAATCCTGGGGAAAATCATGACCTGCACTATCAAAATTTGGAGGCTGATTTAAAGGGATTACTGAATAAAATCTAAAAGGTGCAAGTGCTTTTATGTGAAACCCTCTGTAGAATATGGTAAAGTCATTGTACATTCTAGAGGAGTTCATTCATCCCTTGAATGGGAGTTGAGGGCACTCATTGCCTCACAGGAGTTCTTAACACTTGGCAGGACCAGGCCTTTTATGACTAAGGCCCTGACCCTGCGGAGACTTATGCATATGCCTCATTTTAAGTGTGTGAGTAGTCCTATTGCACTTAATGCCCTCATTGAGTTCAATTACATGCTTAAAGTTATCTGGTTTTGCAGGGCCTAAGGGCCACATAGGCAGCTCATGAACTGTACAAGCTGCAGGCAGGCAGGCAGCCAGCAGTCTGGAGGAAGTTCACATCAGCCCTGGCACACCAAATGCTCCACTTACAATAATGACTTAGTCCAGATGACCATTTGAACATGGTGGGCCTCATTGCAATGCGCTATTGAGGCCTAAAGGCTGGGCTTGCAAATTGCTGTGGTGGGGACTGTAACCAATACATTTGATTTTCTTTAGGTAAATAGCACTGAAACCTTGTCCTGTCAACTGCACTTTGAGGGTTAACTTTGCCACAAAAAGAAGTGTGGAGTTGGGCCCTAGAAACTCACGTTAACTTTTTATTTTCTGAAGGGAGTATGCAAGGCACTCTGGGAAATGATTCAAGGGCAGTTAAGCAAATTTCTCCTGGTTAGGAGACACTGTGGATTGGTGGGAGTTTTGTGTGAACTTTTTTGCAACAGATACCGGGGGAGGGGAAGGGGGATGGGAAAGATATATGGAAGAAATACGTATAGTGGAAGGGCCAGATACTGCACCCTCACCCCTATCCTGTGGAAAGAATGCAGAATCTATCCCCCAAGGACTGAGTTAGAAAGGAAATGAACTCCTGTGTGTGAACGAATCAAGTACCCCAGGCATGGCCTTGATCCTGCAATGGGTAGTATGTGTGGGGACTGCTGTACCTTGCAGGAATGGGACTTGTGCCCTCATTCAGGAAAGCACTTAAGTATGTACATAACTTCAAGGATTTAAGGCTCTCTTTGAGAGGATTGCTGCCTACAGAACATTTTCCCCCTAAAACATGTTCTGCATAAATCTAGACAATACTAAATCAGTAATTATTTGTGGATACATTATTGACAAGGTAGAAGCATATACAAAGTAAAAAACAGAATAAAATACCCCATATACAATAATTGAAGGCCTCTAAACATCTCAGATTGTCAATAGTAAAAAAAAGGCCACCACAGAAAAAATTCATATCTATGTACATAGCTCTAGCATGTAGGCCCCCAACTCGGGAAAGCATGTCAGCACAAGCTTAAATCCATTCCTGTTCAGGACAGCACTTACGCACATGCTTAATTTAGCATATGTTTCAGAGCTATCCTAAGTAGGACTGCTTTCCTGAATCAGGGCCTGAAATAATAGAATGGAAATAATAAATGGCTAAAGAAATAAAAACAATTATCAAGCGAGGAATGTTTAGGAGGAAAAGAAGGGGAAACAGAGATCAGGAAAGGGTGTGTGCCAAGCCATGTCAGTGATAATCTTATGGGAGCATTGGTATGTGCCCCATTACCCCCTTTCACTGTGTTGTGATTTGTCAGTGGAGAAGTTCTCATAACTTGGGGAATGCTTCAAGACTGCCTCTTTGGCAGTGGGCGATTTGTTTCCCACTGTGAGACGCAAGGCAATGTGACTTTCCATTATGAGAGTAGAGCTGGGGCTTTCTCAGTGCTCCTCAACAAAGGGCTAATTCTGTTAGAACACAATTTTCTTAGATCTGCTAGGATTTATCTTCATGGTTGTGATTTAAGGTGTATGCACGGGTATATTTTCCCCCTTCTCCAAGTACAAAATAAGAACATTTGTAGACAGTTCCTAACTTTCCTTTTCCTGCCAATCACACTGCAGTGATACTGTTAGTCTGTTAACTACCAGAGAGAGGGAATGAGGTAGCAAGAGGGAGAGAGACACTCCCACACACAGAGATCAGGGTTCCATTGCTACATTGATATTTGCTCCCACTCCCACTTCTAAAGGAGATTATCATTTCTCATCTTATTTGGGCTCATTTGCATCAGGATCACTCACCAGTGAAGAAGTAAAAGACCCTAATCTGCTTCTTGTGATAGAGATTTTAGCCCATTCACTGCAGCTTTCATACAATATGGCTATAAAAGCGGAGGGTGCTCTGCAGAAACGTGAGGTAAGGGGATCTGGATTCTTTTTATTTCATATGCATCCACATTATTTAGTCCCCTAAGAAACTGCAATAGTAGACAACTTTTGGAAGGGAGGGTAACTAACTCTAGCATATAGAACCCTTCCGTCAGGTCTGATCTTGCTTCTGCTGAAGTCAATGAAAACTTGCTTCAGTGAGAGCAGGATTAGGACCAAAATTCAGCTTGCCTTGCTCCAGTGTTTTATTTGTATCAGGGCTTGCTGGGGCTGAGCCGAGGCACTTCTAGTCTTGGCAGTTCATAGCCCTGGCACCTCTGGGGTCTCCACATCAGTTATAAAAGTAAAAAAACTGCTTGAGCCCCGGCATCTAATTGCTTGAGCCCCAGCAGCTCTTCCATTACAAATTAAGCACTGCCTTGCTCCCATAAGTCATACCCCACAAATCAGTGGGCTTGCGAGAATGAACAAAGCGTGCAGCATGTGGTCCTGACACAGCACAGAATATCTGCAGATGTTCAAGTATTTTTAAAAAATTGTTACATTAGCTGTTTTTAAAGTATTTATAATACTGTATAAAATTAAGCAAGAAGATACACATAGTATTTAACATTCAGCGTGAGTATATTGATCGAGAATTCCTAAACTGTTGATAAATAAATAATCTAACTGATAAGAGTGCGTATGTGTTGCTCTTAAAAGGTGCCATAGTGGTCTTGGAAATTGTCCTACCTACCCACAGAAGAGGTAATGGTAATGCAGGTTCCCTCACTGCCTCCTCAGTTTGCCTGAAATCTCACCTGGATTATATGCTTCCAACTATTAAGGCATTTCCCCTCCCCCCTACTTCTATGCAAACAATCAAGAAAACAATCACTCGGCCTAATTCTGAAAACACTTATGCACATAAGCAGTCCCCTTGAAGCTGATGGGGCTACTTACATTAGTAAGCACCACAAGGGTGATCTTACAGGTTCATGCCCTGTGAGTGTATTTGTTAATGTTTGCCTGGCACCACTGAAATGAATAGTTGGAAGTGTTCCCTCCAGGTTGAGGTTTGGCACATTAATGGAGGAGTGAAGGAAGCCTGCATTGCCACTGCCTGCACTGTGCTAGTTCTATGGATAGACTGGACAACTTCTAGGATCATTAGCCTTAAAAAGCACCAAACTCCCCTTCTCACACATATATACGATAGTTAAAAGACACAGTTGAAAAAATTCTACACTAGAAACCAAAACCCCTCAAAATACTAAAAAACAAACAAGCTAAGAATTGTCATGGAGTGAAAGGGCAGAGAATGGTAGGGGGGTGCTGGGTTGAGGTATCTTACATGGGCAATGAAAGTGGCTAAAATGGTAAAAGAAACCTTCCAAAAGAGGTTCTGATTTAAAAAGAATGCACATGATTGAAAACTTATTGGGTTGTTCTTAAATCTTACTGATAGTCTCAGAAATTTGATAGCAATATCTGCAACATGTGTATCACTAATATGTTCTCTTTTGTTCAAAGATATATTTGCAGCTCTATCAATTCTGTGTATCCTTTCTTTTCATCGTTCTTTATATCCATTTAGATCACTCCCAAGTAACAAGAGAAAGCCCCTCATCTTTTTTAAAAAATATCATGTTCATGTTTTTCCTCTTTCACTCAAATGACTAATTATAAAAATTCAATACTAGATGTCAGCACAGCTTTCCATAAGCATTTGTAAATGAGGATGCAATAAATAATTTTTCATGATGAAGCAAGAGCTATTTATAGGCTTGGAAAGATTAGATTTTTAATGATAAATGTTGTTAAACATCAACTTCATCATAAACACACAAACCAAAGAAAAATTATTTCCATAGATAATAATCAAAATTTACAGATAGTCATAGAAAGAAAAATGCTGCCTGAGAACTTAAGAGTTTGATTTAAGGCAAACATTTTGACATATGATGTTGACAGTTTGTGTTTTAGCAGTTATAATGCTTGAACTTTTTGAATCTCAACATCTACTGTCATTAAATAAAAACAACGAGGAGTCCTTATGGCAACTTAGAAACTAACAAATTTATTTGGGCATAAGCTTTTGTGGCTATAAGCCACTTCATCAGAGGCATGGAGTGGAAAATACAATAGGTAGGTATATATATTACAGCACATGAAAAGATGGGAGTTGCCTTACCGAGTGGGCGGTCAGTGCTAAAGAGGCCAATTCAGTCATGGTAGATGTGGCCCATTCTCAACAGTTGACAAGAAGGGGTGAGTATCAACAGAGGGAAAATTATTTTTTGTAGCGACCCAGCCACTCCGAGTCTTTATTCAGGCCTAATTTGATGGTGTCAAGTTTGCAAATTAATTCCAGTTCTGCAGTTTATCGTTGAAGTCTGTTGTTGAAGAATTGCCACTTTTAAGTCTGTTAAACCTACTAAAATGATTTTTGTATCCAACTAGGTGCAGACAAAAAATAACTCACAAAAAGCATAAAATGTCATTGTTTGCTACTGTCAGGGCCTGATCCTTCAGTTACCTGTGTGTAACTTTACACACATGAGTAGTTCCATTGACTTCAAAGGGACTACTTATGTAAGTGTTTAATTTGATTCTGTAGCTAGAAAAAGACAACTATCATTACTAACTTGATTCAAGTCCTTACTGTGTCTCTCTGTATATACTCTATTCCCTGGTCATACCTATGTTCACAGGTGCCGACTTCCTCTGTTTCCAGGGGCTGCTTGACTCCCGCTCTGCGGAAATTTCATGCCTAAATTAACACACAGTTATGAACCTTGTATTGACATTTTGGCTCCATTCAATATATAGTGGATAGAGAAGAACTGGTAGCTCTTGGCCACAATGGAAGTTTTTTGAGTTTTGCCACTTAAGAAATAAACAAAAGTAGACAGACACTTCCTGTAGTAAATAATAACACCATTTTAATTCAGATCCTCAGCTAGTGTAAACCAGGATAGCTCTATGGACTTTAACAGAGCAATGCTGATTTACATCAGATGAGGACCGTCCCTTCTGTTTGATATTTAACAACAGACTTCTACTTTTTGTGTCATAAGACTTTTGAGTCTCTTGTTAGTTTTTTGTCTTTTACTACAGCGAGGGGGAAATAAGTTCTCCAAACCACACCAAGGTGATGTAGCTGGCTCATTAGGCCATGTTCTGATCTCAGTAACACTGGTGGTGCCAGTCTAAAGTAACTCCACTGAATTCAGTGGCATTACTCCAGATTTGCACCAGAATAACTGAGCAGAATATTTCTTTAAACTGACATTTTTAGTCTCCTTTTCTCACAAGGACTCCAGACTGTTACTCCTCTCCCTATGGCAGGAATATTTTCCCTGATCCTGTATGCCAGGCAACCTTACACCTCTTGTACTGTATAAATAAATATAATAATTAATAGGGCCTAAAGGAAGGGCTTCCATGTCAGATGACAGTCTCCAATTTTCCCTTTGGTTTAGCAGAAACTGTTTTCTAGAGGGTCAAGTCCTTTAAATGTATAACTAGAACATTTTAAAGCTATATTTAACAGGAAACAATGCCTAAGGCTTTATATGTGGGTGTACTAAGGTGTCACAGCGCCCTTGTAGAACTACACCAGGCTGCTGTATTTGGGTCCTTAGACTTATGTGCTATTACATTTCTCATGGTCTGGGTAAACAGTGCTCTCTTTTTTCTTGGCCTCTCTGGAACACTTCCTGGACATAAGCTCTTGATCATGTTACCCCTTCATCAACATGGAACCCATCTGCCTTAGGCCCCCAGGACCAGTGCTGACACCGCCAGACTTCTCAGTAGCTTAAGCACAACTTTTCCCCAAAGCTCCAACCTTGTGGTTACTCTGGTTTACAGTTCACATCCTTAGGGACACGTGATAATTGAACACACAGACTTTGAAAGGGTTCTAAAAACCAATCACTCTTTATCTAGCACAAGAAGTATACAGATCTAGACAAAGCAATAAACAGCTACACGCATTGTCTTTGTCTGGAGTGGCTCATGACTGTGAATGCTGACCTCAGGTAGACTGTCAAAAACAGGGCAGACAGCCCAAGCTGGTGTTGTGTTCTGTAATTAGAATTCACCAAGCCAGGGACAAATGTGAACTCCTGGATCACTGTACCAATCTTACCATGGAGTCACAAAAACAACGAGGAGTCCAGTGGCAGCTTAAAAACTAACAGATTTATTTGGGCATAAGTTTTCATGGGTAAAAAACACACTTCTTCAGATGCATGGAGTGAAAATTACAGATGCAGACATAAATATACTAACACACAAAGAGAAGGGAGTTACCTTACAAGTGGAGAACCAGTGATGACAAGGCCAATTCAATCAGGGTGGATGTGGTCCACTCACAATAATTGATGAGGAGGTGTCAATACCAAGAGAGGGAAAATTGCTTTTGTAGTGAGCCAGCCACTCCTAATCCCTATTCAAGCCCAAATTAATGGTGTTAAATTTGCAAATGAATTGTAGTTCGGCAGTTTCTCTTTGAAGTCTGTTTTTGACGTTTTTTTGTTGAAGTATGGCTACTTTTAAATCTGCTATAGAATGTCCAGGGAGATCGAAGTGTTCTCCTGGCTTTTGTATGTTACCATTTCTGACGTCTGATTTGTGTCCATTTATTCTTTTAAGTAGAGACTGTCC
Organism: Lepidochelys olivacea; assembly: GCF_965140295.1. Taxonomy (NCBI): domain Eukaryota; kingdom Metazoa; phylum Chordata; order Testudines; family Cheloniidae; genus Lepidochelys; species Lepidochelys olivacea. The sequence goes on along the minus strand of NC_140411.1, from coordinate 162,166,859 downwards.
AGTTTGGCCAATGTACATGGCCGAGGGGCATTGCTGGCACATGATGACATGTATCACATTAGTAGATGTGTAGGTGAATGAGCCCCTGATGGTGTGGCTGATGTGGTTAGGTCCTATGATGATGTCCCTTGAAAAGATATGGGGACAGAGTTGGCAACGTGGTTCAAAAGCCAGTAGGAGAGCACTTGAGTCTCCCTGGACACTCAATAACAGACATAAAAGTGGCAATTCTTCAATAAAAAAACTTCAAAAACAGACTGCAACGAGAAACTGCAGAACTGGAATTAATTTGCAAACTGGACACCATCAAATTAGGCTTGAATAAAGACTGGGAGTGGATGGGTCACTACAAAAAGTAATTTTCCCTCTGCTGATACTCACACCTTCTTGTCAACTGTTGTAAATGGGCGAGGTCCACCTTGATTGAATTGGCCTCGTTAGCACTACAAAAGTAATCAACTGTTGAGAATAGGCCACTTCCACCTTAATTGAATTGGCCTAGTTACCACTGTCCCCTTCACTTAGTAAGGCAACTCCCATCTTTTCATATATATACTGCTTACTGTATTTTTTACTCCATGCATCTGATGAAGTGGGTTCTAGCCCATGACAGCTTATGCCCAAATAAATTTGTTAGTCTCTAAGGTGCTACAAGGACTCCTCATTGTTTTTACTGCTGCACCAGTGAGTCTAAGGAAAAAGTTTTCAATGGCAAAAAAGCAGGTAATGGTCAATACCCTAAAAAGAACACCGTGCAGATAAAGCAATGGAAGTAGCAAAACCCTTTGAAAAACTAGACACAATGCAATCTTCAGCTCAAACCCATATCGGAAAAGTCCTGTAGAATCATAGAATCATCACATTAGAAGGGACTGCAAGGGTCATCTAATCTAACCTCCTTTTAATAGAACTTAATAGAAAATGATGACTTTCCTGTAGAACAGAAAAGATATATTTTCATGATATAAAATACTAGAGGAGGTTCAAGATAACCTATAGAAAGGAGATAATTTGCTATAAATCTCTCTAGTTTTTTAGCGTAATTTCTGTAGAATCCTACTGTTTTATCCCTATTAAATTCTGTAGGACTTTTCCATAAGCATATGCACATAGCAGGATGGAAATCTGAATTAGAGACTGAGGCCCAGATCCACTAAGGTATTTAGGGTCCTAACTTCCATTGAAATCAATAAAAGTGAGGAGCATATGACCTTTGAGTATCTGGGCTTTAGGCCCCAGTCCAGCAGAATGCTTAAATGTTTGCTTAATTTTAAGCCTGTATCCCACCAAAGTTATTTACTGATTATCTGTATTACAATAGCAGCTGAAAAGCCCCAGTCCGGATCAGGGCCCCATTTTGTGAGGCATTGTACATACACATGGTAAAAGGTAGCCCATGCCCCAAATTACTGGCAATATAAACAGACGAGAGACGAGTGGGCAAGAGGGAGTATTATTACCTCCATTTTACAGATGGGGAATGAAGAGAGAAAGTGACTTGTTTAAGATTTCACAGGAAATCTTTTGGAGAGCTGAGAAGCGAAGCCATCTCTTCTGAATTCTAGTTCAGTGCCTTAACCACAAGATGCTCCTTTCTCTACTCCTGAGAGCATTCTGTGCCAAAAACTTAAAAATTCTGCACCAAAAAGTTAAAAATTTTGTGCACAATATTTTAAAATTCTGCAAAATTCTGCAAGTTTTATTTGTCAATAAATAAATGCAGAGGCTCCAGCATGGCAGTAGGGAGCACAGGCCACTGGCTGCACGAAGGTGGGAGATCACCCTGCACCTCCACACACCCCACCCCTGAGACACGGACTCTGCGGTGAGGCTGTACATGACCCTGACACAACACAAGGCCTGGGCCTGCCCCAGAAACACCCTGGGGCCCTTCCCCTCTGTGCCAGGCACACCAGGTGTGGAGCAGGCAGGCTCAACCAGGCAGGATCCAATTTTAGAGGGGCTCAGTCTGGGGGGATCCAGGTGTGGGGTGAGAGGATTCTGTGTGGATCAGTCTGGGTGCAGGCAGCTCAGTGGGGGGTCTAGGTGTGGGGGATCTGGATGCACACAGGCTCGTTGGTGGAGTTCCAGGGGCAATGGGACTCTGCAGGGGCTTCCAGATGAAGGTGATTGGGGCTCAGCAGATGGGTCTTGGTGTGGGGGTCTCAGTGGGGGGGTGTCTGGGTGCTGGAGAACTGGGGCTTGGTGGGGTCAGGGTCTGGGTGCAGCTAGTTGGAGGTCAGTGGTGTCGGGTCTGGCTGTGGGGGCTCAAAGTGGTGCAAGGGGTGGTGCATCAGGGTGGAGGTTTGAGTGCAGGGAGCTCAGTGGGGGTTGGTCTGGGTGCATGGGTGGGGGTCTGGAGGCAGGGGGTCTGGGTGTAGGCAGCCTCCAGATGCAGGGGCTAAGGTTCAGTAGGGTGGGATTTGGGTATGGAGGGCTAGGGGGGTTCTGGATGTACTGGGTGAGACTTGGCAGGGGTGTCTGAGTATGGGAGGTCTGGACGCATGGGGGTTATGTGGATGGGGGAGCAGGTCCCCATTGAGTGACACCCTCCCCACCCCCCACAGCTGAGGAGCAATGGGGTCAGAAAGCAGGGGAGGATGCTGAGCTTCCTGCAGCTGGGGAAGGCTTCTGGGGCTGGGTTTGACACAGCCCCAGCCACTCCTTGTAGGGGAAGAGGAAGTCCCACCCTCTCCTGCCGCCAGCACAGGTTAGGAGCCACTGGCTGGGGTGTCTCCAGCCACACAATGATTTACCCCTCCACCGGCTGCTCCGGGTGCCTGAAACAATGTACCTGCGCAGTTAGGGAGTGGTGCGTGACTGCTCTTGCAGCTTCCCTTTGCTTCCCTGTCAGAAAGTCATTTTTCTGTAGGGAAGCAAAGTAATATGCAGGGGACATGAATTCTGCAGACATGCAGTGGCGCAGAATTCCCCCAGGAGTATTTCTCCTGAAGCAGCCTTAATATGGTGAATATTGAAAATATCCTGTTATGACTTGGAAGGAAACCACACTTAACTGTAGTGCACGTGTAACACTGACAGACCCCCAGTCGTTGGCGAGCAGGGTTGAACTGGGGTCTCTGGAGCTGAGTGCACGAGCATCTACTGCATGAGCAAAAAGCCACAAGGCCTTTAGCTAAGGCTGTAGTAGACTCATTAATCTCCAAGTGGTCTCAGTGCCACTGAGGGGACGGAGCACCATGCCCAGAAGGTGTGTGGGTTATACATGTAAGGCTGACAGATATGGCTCAGTACTCTGTGTAGGCACATGGGCTTCAGCTAATGTTTAAAAAATATTCATAGTAGTGCAGGTACACAGGCCCATTAAGGACTCTTAGGGAAGTGCGTGGCAGAAAGGAGCAAGGCCTGTGTCGTCCATTTTCTGGGCAAAATGCTGTGGACTGGGAGGTTTTACCTATACAAATTCATGGTTTTGAAGAGGCTAAACCTAGAGAGCACAGGCTCGCGTAGGCAGTCGCTGCAAATGTGTCAGCACAGCAGGGGTAGGGCCAGGCAATCATTCAGAACCCAAAAATCCATGAGGAAATTCTGTGCACACCGTACACATCTGGGAACATCTTCACAGAGTGATTTCCCCTCCATGGGTCATCTCCCCCACCCTGAACAATGACAAGAGGGTCTGCAAGTAGACGTGTCTGAAAAAAATTGGCCAAAACTTTTTTTTTTAGGTGGAAAACGGCTTTATGTCCAAAATGAAAATCCATTTTGGTCAAATCTGAAAATATATTTTGGTAAAAAAATTTAATTTTTTGAAAACCAAACGTTTTTACTGAAAACTGAAACATTTTGCCAAAAAAGTGTTTTGAAAATGGAATATTTTGGTTTTCCCTTCATAGTTTTAACCTTTTAACTAAAAATTGTCCCACTCCCCCGCAACCAGGAAATTTAAGTAAGACAAAGAAAATTTTTCTAAATTGCCTGCAAAAAATAATTGATGTTTTCAACATCTCTACTTTCAAGAGTCCAACGGCTGGTTCCCCACACTCTGAACAGGCAAATGTCTGTGATATGAGAAGCCATGGTGAAAGAATTATGGCTGTTCTTTGTGAAAGAAGTTGCACTGTAACTCACAGTGGAGTCCTAGTAGACCATGTTACATGTAGTGGCTGTTCCTTGATACCCTCTCCCTTCTGGCTAGCCATAGCCCACTAAGCACAAGGAGCAAGTTGTGGCTGCATGGAGCAGGGATGCAACCATATAACCAATCTTTCACTTCACTGTGACCCTTCTGATTCCTATGTACCCCATGCAGCAGACTGGACTATATGCCACTGGTGCATGCATTGAGCAGGACTGAAAATGTATACATTGAGAGGAGCTGGAAGTTTGAGGAATTTCAATACCTGCTTTATGGCACTGAAAGGTAGCAGCAGCTCAGCTGTTAGTGAGGAAGGCAAACAGAACTTCAGCATACTGAACTAAAGATGAGCCAAAACAGGGTCGTTTTGGAAGTCGCCTATTTTAATATTAGGTATTTTTTTAACTTCCAGATTCCCCCTGTTCACTTGTAAGCAGGAAGGATGGTCTTGTGGTGAAGGCATTGGACGCAAACTCAGCAAAGGGGGATTCTCTTGCTGGCTCTCCCACAGTTTTTCTGTATACATTTGGGTAAACCACAATTTTATAAAGTGCCTGCAAATATTATGTGCCCACAGCTTTAGATATTTAGGTCCCACACCTGCAACTGCATCTGTGTGGGCAGATCCCTGAACCTTCATGGAGTCCCACTGAGTTGTGCTGACCCCACAGAGGTGTCTGGATCCATTTGCAGGGAGCAACTTTCAGGATAACGACCTTAATCTCTCTCAGCCTCAATTCCCCGTCTGTATAATCGGGCTAATGATACTTAAAGGATTGTTGTGAGGATAAATCTATTAATGTTTGCAACTGCTCAGCTACTACAATGATGAGAAGCATAGAGAAAAAACAGCTTATACACAAAACTGAAAATATTATCACGATAGTCATTCTTGCCTTGCCTCTGGGATTACCAGGGGAATAAAATAAAAACAGGTAAGAGACCAAGGACTCTGTGTCAGTGAGCAGCAAATGCTTCCACCAAAACTAAATAAGCTTACTGAATTTATCTGGGTAAGAAAATTTAGGGGGGGTGAGGGGAACTTCAGCTATATGAATGAAAGAACATTGCAAAAGCAAAATATTATTAGAGTGAAAATGCATTCAATTCATATTTTTTTTTTGGTTTCTAAGAATCACACCTCTGGGTGCATGCACACAATTTCTTTCAAAAGAGTAAAAGAACATTCAACTTCTTAAAATTAGCATAATGGAATTTAAAGTGTATGATGAAGCAAGTAAAAATGGTAAGTATCAATTGGACTGAAAACAATTAAAACCAGACATTGCTTTGCTCCAGTAAATGCACCTTTCTAACTGAGATTCCAATCCATACAGGCAGACTGCTGTGCCAGAGCAGAAACCTTTCAACTCTGGCTGCGTGTGATCATTTGCAGGAAGGGGAACTTAAAGGCCAAAAAACCTGGATAAAGATTAAATGGAGCTAGTGGTTACCATGCTTATATTCAGAACCAGACAGGTTTCCATTCTTGCACTAAGGGCCAGACTGTGATTCCATTATTCACATTAGTGAGCAGTTACTCCACAGAGACAGTCGCTTCAAAAGTGTGCTAGGAGCCTTACAAACATATTAAAAAAACATATCCCTGAACAGAAGCGCTTACAATCTAAAGACAATTAACAGGCAAATGAAGGGAAGAAGGCATGTGGCGTATTTTTATATATATATCTGAAAAGTGGATTTGTGTCTAGTAACAATGGAGTTCACTGCAGGCCTCAGACTGGAGATGATCTATAATAAAGCAATAGCCCCGAATCTTGCTTGTCTTATGCATGCGAGAAGTGTCATTGAAATTAATGGGACCATTCATGTGAGTAAAATGAGTTGGATTTGGCGCCAAGAACAGTTATTCAGAACTTTAAGGACACTTACGTTCGTGACCAGATATTTTCATGGTATTTCAAGAACCTGAATCGGAGTAAAAGAAGGACATTGAAGTGGTTTTGGACATTCTACACAGAGCAATCCCAGAGGATTAAGCTCCCAAGGAACCTGCGGCTCTGAAGAATATAAACTTGCCTTTGTATGTATGCCACCATGTATGTTTTTAATTCCTTGCATGGGCAGAAGCCCAACGCTTTAATTTTAGAAGATCAAGCTAATTTCCCTATCAAAAGTACATGGGGAAAAAGAGAGAGAGTAGTCTCTGTAGTACCATTTTTTTTCTCTTCCCCACATTCTAGGAAAGAACCTCTTGGTGGCTCTGCAGGGATCCAGAGCTGAGAATAACTGCTAGAGAATGGCAATATCTAAGGTCATAAGAAGAAATAACTCTATATACTCTTCTCTCTGCCCTCTTTTCCCTTTGGTCTAAAACTCGCAGCTGTTCTAAAATTTTATTTTGTGACTGCAATTTTCAAAGGATACTGGCGACACACACGTTGTACGTATGTAAATAATTCAATTATAATTGTCTCTCGGAGTTAAACTATGAATATAGAAGTGTTTTATTTTCCCATCACTAAGACTTTGTGGCTTTTCTGGCTTGTTCCATCTAAGATTTGTACTGAGTGGATAAGAGGGATTAAGAGATAATCAAAGAATATTCTGTGCTTACAAGCATGAATTATTTTGTTTAACTTTTTTTTAATTACATCTTTCCTCCAAAAAGAGGAGTAAAATGCAAAGCCCTCCTTTTTTGTGTTTTAATCATTTGAACCAACACAGAACTGTACAAAAGAGAAACACAATTCAACGTATCTGCTGTTTCTTTTCAAAATGGCCACCAAGACCTCAACACTGTTCCCTAGAGGACCCCAGAAAGGGAGGAAAGCATAGGAGCAACTTCTGAATCGATATGCAGCTCCCATTATAAATGGCGGGGTGGAGATAAGGAGAGACTAGTGGTCTAGTTTAGCCTTTTTAAGTGGCCCATGCTTGCGAACTCAGGGCATGGTCACCTGTCAAAAAATGAATGGAGAAATAAGGTATAAAGCTATTACTACTATCCTCTCCCATCAGGTCTGTGGTAAACTCCTGCCTGCTTCCTACAATCAATGTTGTAGAGTTCTCTCTTTAGGGATGCATTCTTGGAGCACTAGCTGGTGGGAGAGTTCCTGGCAGTGTAGTTCTGATAGTCATATTTCTATGTCATGTTGGAGGCAAAGAGTCTGTGATGGGTCTGGCGTATCTGCATGAATGCCCTTGCCATCAGTGGGTGTTTGTATGTTGATCTTGTTGGGGGCAAGGCTACACTCTGCTGAGTCCCACAGAAGGGAGAACACCCTTAAACCCCCAAGCAATAGCACAGAGTTTGGTATACAAAGGAGCAAGATTATTTTCCAATGTACCATTTGTTTTTATTTCTTTCAGATGGCTTCGAAGAGGTTCAAAATTCTTTTGTTTTTAATTGTAGTATTGGCCTCTGCTTGTTTGTATTTGATTGAAATTGGTATATTCTGTCAAAAGAAGGAAGAGGCCATGTCACTGACTTTTATAACAGAGAGCGGAAACTTTTTGCAGTTGCCAAATATAGACTGCAGTAGGACTCCTCCGTTCCTGGTACTCCTTGTGACATCGTCACATGGCGAGAATAAAGCTAGGATGGCTATCCGTGAAACCTGGGGGAAACACAGACTAGTTGCTGGCAACCTCATCATGACATATTTTCTTCTGGGAACCACCATGAACCAAAATGATCAAACTGGTATTATTGCTGAAAGTCAGAAATACAGAGACATTATCCAGAAGGATTTTATAGATGCATATTACAATTTGACTTTAAAGACAATGATGGGAATTGAATGGGTTCACAAATTTTGTCATCAATCCAGGTTTGTGATGAAAACTGACACAGATATGTTTGTCAATATCTTTTACCTGACCGAACTTCTTTTAAGAAAAAACAGAAACACTAGATTCTTCACAGGCTTTTTAAAGATGAATGACTTCCCAATAAGAAAGATATATAGTAAATGGTATGTGAGTAAAGATGAATATCCAGGACTAACATATCCTCCATTTTGTTCAGGGACTGGTTATGTTTTCTCCACCGATGTTGCTAGTCAGATTTATAAAATTTCAGAAAGTGTCCCTTTTATTAAACTGGAGGATGTTTTCATAGGACTGTGTCTTGCTAAACTAAAAATCAACCTGGAGGAACTTCATTCAGAACAGACATTCTTCTCAGACAGGGTTGAGTTCTCTCTTTGTCGCTTCAAGAAAATTGTGACATGCCATTATGTGAAACCTCATGAACTGCTGATCTACTGGAATGCACTGGAGAGCTCAATGGATGAAAAATGCCCAGATGATTGAAATAGCTGAGCTAACGAAAAGTGACACAAAAAAGCTCCAGGACCAGCCTTTAGAAGGGTTACCACCTGGCCAGTAGTTGAGTGGCCGGGCCATTTTTTTATGGATTTGCCAGTTGCCAGAAAAATAATTTAATCTGCCTTTTTTTTTACATGGGTCTAAAGATTTGAATTATTATCACCACATTACACTGGGATATCTAATGTTAAAATTTTCTGTGTCTAGCTAAAGATGCTGCAGTGTTTAAGTAAGAAAATGATGTTATCAATCTTATCTATATGTGTTATCTCTCTAGATACTGTAAGTGGCTACTGGGGGCAGGATTTGCAGGGGTCTTGTAGGGGTGGGAGTGGTGCCGGGGTTTTTTTGCATTTCAAAGGTGGTAAACCTAGCCTTTAGTCAGGCAAAACTCGGCCACTGAAGTCAGGCCGGGGACCTGTAAAGTCAAAAAGACACAGATAAATATTTTAATCTCTTGCCCCTCTGCAAATTTGCTGTTATTTATTTGCAAACACTGGACTTTCTTTAGAGCAAAAGACAACAAAACTGCTTTGTCTCTGTACCAACACGTATAGTAATGTCAGCAGAAGGCTGGGAATGCTTACATATGATTTGGTTCTCTCTATCCTTTTTTCATTTTCCCTAACATTAAAAGTTTACAGTCCAAAGTCCATTCCCTGACACATTATAACAAGGTTAGGCCACACTCCTGTAATGAGCTGTGTGTGAGCAGAGACATGCATCTGCATGAAACCCTTTACCCTGCTGAAGTTGATGGGGCTTTGCACAGGTGTACAGATCTACCTATTCAGAGCCTGTTGGAGGAGCAGGGTCTTAAGTACCATAGGTTAACTTCTGAGTGTTTAAGATCACTGCATTAGTTTTCTGTTATACATTTCACATTTAAAATTATGCATACAAGGCTTAATCGAGAACCCAATGGAAAGAAAAAATCAATAGTGCTGACAGAATATTGGAGTTGGTAAATAAATAATGTATTTCAACATGCTATATTCCCCCTTCAGTACAAGGTATATTTTTGAATGCAGAGCAATTAGTAAATAGTGCAAAATTCTAAACTCAAACATCACATTTCCCTTTCTGCTGGGATTGTCAAAGGGGCTGAAGAGCACGAGGTGCCGCCATCATGTTAATGGGATTTGGACACCTGACTCCATTAGTCTCTTTTGAAAACCGCAGCCTCAATTGTTATGATTATACTCAGGCCATATATGTAAAAGCTGAATGAACAAAAGGGCTATTTGTATATAGTGTATTTGATGTAACAAAATGTGAATGTTTTAAATATGAGTCTATTCTCCCCTTGAATTTGCACATGCGACTTTTTTAAGGCTGATATAAAAAGTATGACACTCTTTACATTATTTGCATAGAACATATAAATATCAAATTAACAAAACTTGCTGTATGATACTATTGTAATAAAAGATTGCTATTAAAGCTTTTTGTCTGTCTGGTTGTCTTCTACTTGAGAGTGCAACTAATGCTTTGAAATTCATTTTTCTAAAAGGGTTATTTTTTTAAAAAACAAAGAGTCATATCTTTCCGTCTCTAAAATACCTTGGGGGAGAGGTCCTCTAATAGAGGGGTTCTCAAACATTTTCTTTCTGAGCCCCCCAGCCCCCAACATGCTATAAAAACTCCATGGCCCACCTGTGCCACAATGACTGATTCTCTACATATAAAAGCCAAGACTGGTTCTCTACATTTAAAAGTTAGGGGGTAGGAAGTAGGGCAATTGCCTGGGGCCCCATACTACAGGGGCCCCCGTGAAGCTAAATTGCTCAGGACCCTGGGCTTCAGCCCCATGCGGTCGGGTTTCTGCTTTCTGCCCTGGGGCCCAGTGAGTCTAACACTGGCCCTGCTTGATGGACCCCCTGAAACCTGCTCATGGCACCCGAGGGTCCCGGACCGCTGGTTAAGAACCACTGCTCTAATAAGAGGTTTCTTTTCCAATGCAAGCATATAATTCCCTTGGTCAAGAACAGGAGAACTTTATTTCCAGAGTAGATAGTATATGATACTGTCACTGTAGCTGCCACCACAATATGCTTCTTTGTGGTACAAAACATTTGGGTAAAAAATTACACTGTTTGCAGAAAGGGTCATGGAAATGTGAAGGTAAACTATTTTTATAAATGACTTCTATGTCTTATCAATAAAAGTATTGTTAAATGTACAAGGAAAGGCTGCTAGGACTAGAGCTAGGCCAAGACTGGAATCTTAGAATCAGATGCCTTGGAACTTCAAGGGACAGAAGAGGATGTTCCATCTCCATCTTAGGCGCCCTATAAATACATATCAACACAGTGTTTGAGCAAATCCTGATTGTTAATATATTTATCCTCACAACACGTTGGTGAGATGTTGCTATTCCAATTTTACTGATGGAAAACTGAGGCAGAGAGGCCAAGGGCTAAATCCACAAAAGGATTTAGGAGCTGCAACACCCTGCCACCTAGAGGAATCTTCAGCCCTGAGTTAGGCACCCAGGCTCCCTATACAATGCATGGAGAGGGTCAGGCACCTAAGAAAGGGATTCACAGAAGTCACCAACCTGAGTGGGGAGCTGCCTAAGCTAGCCAGTAGGAACCCTTCAAAGGCAGTTAGGCACCTATCGTCATTTGGCATTCATAGCTGTGAAACCTGTCCTGGAGTTGGGAGAATAACCCAGGTCAGCCCCCTTTTCCTGAGAGAGAGAGAGATGCACACACAAACCTTCACAGCTGAAAACCCTCTGGCCTAGTGATTAGGGCACTCACCTGGGATGTGAGAGACACCTTCTCAGGATAGTCGTTATTCCTGTTTATTAGGTTAATGCTGCCCTCTGAGAAATAGAGCCTAAATAAGTCTTCCACACTGCTGAGCAGGCTCAAAACTCTGAGGTACTTAGAGGGCCCCTGTGTATCTCATTATCTTTTGGAATGTATTTATCCTGTCAAAACCACTGTGAGGAAGTACTGCTATACCCATTTCACAGAGGGGGAACTGGGGCACATAGAGATGGGGCTTGCCCAAGGCCACACGGAAAGTCTGTGGCAGAGCAGAGTATTAAATCTAGGTTTCCTGAACCCCAGGCTAGCAGCCTAGCCAATAGAGAATCCTTCTGCTTAAAGAGCTAGAACCAATATCATGTGCATTGTGTAACTACTCAAAACCAACCAAGCCAGACTGAGATTCAAAAGAGTAATGTTTAAAACAACAGTTTCAGGGTTCCTCATTACAAAGCAAACAACCTCCCACAATTTTTCACTGAAGAATTTAATTGGACAAGTTCAGGTTTTCATAAAATCCTGCTGTTACATTGTTTCACAAACTCAAAACCAGGCAAGTTTTGTCAAATAACAACAACCAACCCTCCCCCCGCCTCACCCTCCTTCATAGGAATATTTCAGCAGGCTCCTTTTGATGCTGACTCAGAGTGTCACCCAAGTGAATCTGTCATCTACATCCTTTGTTGCATCTGCATCCTGACCTACCCTGATCCTGTTTAATTTGTGATTTTGATCAGGGATCACAACCCAAGACTACACACATCAGCTTCCTACTCTGTTGTCCCAAAAAGCACATAGAAAGCAGATCCTTTCTAATCTTTACAAAACACCAGCGAGGAGCTGTAAGGCATGGAATGTCATAAATTAGTTATGAAGGTGTGATTTACACCTTCGGGTTGTAAAACTTCCAAGCAGCAGTGTTCTCTTCATGTTTAATTTAATTGCCATCACTGGAAAAGCCGTGTAAGTAAATGTTTGACTCTCACCTATAAGGGACCTGCAGCTTTTACATGTGGTTTGTTAATAAAGTTTCAGCAAGAGAATAAAAAAATGGAAAGAATGAACTGAGCCTTCATGCACTAGTAGGAGGCATTCATCTGGCTCATGAGTAATGCAGCTTTCTCCTGTGTTAAGAAGAGGAGAAGCAACATAATTGTACTTTGGCCCTTTCTGTGCAGCTCTGCTCTGCAAAGTCATTATGTGAAATAGCATCTTCTTCCACATCAGATCCCCTTATGTGTATTTGGATTCAGAGCCAATTACTTTTAGGGCAAGATTCTGCAACCCTAGGTCAGGAACATCCCTACACTGATGTAGGGAGAGGGGAAGGAGTTTGTGCCTCATCCAATCAGAGACTGTCGGGGCCAGTGATGCTCCTGGCACAGTTTATTGCTGCCCTAACTTGGTGTATTCTTGCTGCAGTTATCCCTATTGGTCTTTGCAAGGGCTCAGGTTAGCCAAGGGAGAGGAAAGCCTTGGCCAGGCCCTTCCTCACACCCCCAATATGCCTACACCTCATCAGTGACAGATGAATTTTTCCCAAGAACAGGTGTAACTGAGAAGGATCTCCTTCTGCAACGTTTGTCAAGAAGTTAAAGACACTTTCACCAATGTTTTAAAAATGCTCACTAGATCAGGAGTGATGCCAGTGGATTTTCAATTTTTAAAAGCAATTCTCTCACTTCCTGGGATTCTTACTTTGTACAAAAAGCAAACTGCTGAATATTGAAATAAACAAACGTACCACTGTCTGATCATATGATGACATGCTCTCCAATCAGTGCACTGTGGGTCATTCACAATTAATTCCAATAAGAGTCTTCAGTTTTCAAAAGGTACAGGTATTTATATCTTTCATAACTGGCAACCTTGCAAAAGAACTGACCATTTAGAGAGAGTATGACTTCATATCTTATCACATCAGCTTTCCTGTGGTTGTAACATCTGCTCTCCACTTGAGCCCTTCGAAGAAATTGGGCGTAAATGGGAAGCCCAAGACGAGTTCCGAGGACACAACCCTTAGGAAAAACAAGTTATGATTCATGATGTTTACACTGTCATAGCAGACTGCAGTACACTGATAGTTACAAAATCTCCCTAGAAGAGACTGGCTGATATCCAGACTAGCAACTGGGAAACTTGACAGTGCTGAGAATTTGTTTTTAATCTAATTTAACTTTTAAAATTTAAAGCTAAAGTGTACATTGCTCAGGGAAATCAGTGCGTAGGAAGTGCACTAAAATTTTCTTTCTTCAATTTACATGCCTTCTGCACCCAACAAAATTGCTTCCTCTTTGACTCTGTGATAGATATTATTCTTTATTTACAGTTGGATGACTCACTGCTGAACTAATCTTGTCCATAACCCCTGAATTATGACACTTTAAAAATTGTAATGAGATTTAGCTGGCAAAATTAATTCTATCGGAAGACTGACCAAAGGGAAGACGTGGAATGCAGTTAAAAAGTTGCCTTGGGAGTAAGGTAGCAGACAACTACTTCCAGACATGCAGATTTATTTAGGCTAGATAAAAACACTAAGATCTGGAAGGCTTTTTGTTAAAATGAGGTTTAATTCCATGACTTCCTGTGTAAAAGTAGGAATCCTTAATGATTCCAGAATAGAGCTGTACTCTGCCCCTAAATGGAGGCCCATTGCAGTTTTCATAAATTTATGACTTTGTGATAACAATCAAGAGAAAACTGGGAAAAAGACTTGAACCAAGAATTAAGATTTGGGCTAATTTTGTGTTCTGAAGTTTTTGGGTTCCCAATCTGGCACATGTAGCCCCAGATCCTCAAAGGTATTTAGGATCTAACTTCCATGGAGCCTAAACACCTTTGTAGATCTAGATCACTAGTGCCTGACTTTCACATGTGCTCAGACTTCATAGCTCTAGTTGACTTCAACAGGAACTTTGGGTCCTTTAAAAATAAGGCACCAGGGGCTAGATTCACAAGGAGGACACATGCAGTGCAATGCCTAACTTTCAGGCATGGATGCCACTTAGTGGAATTCACAACCTGGAGTTAAGTATCCAGGTTCTCCGTATAATGCATGGGTAATTATGAAGCTAAACAAGTGATTCACAGAAGCCAGCCAGCTGAGTGTGTAGCTACCTAAACCAGCCAGAAGGAAATGTTGTAGAGAAGGGTATGGCCTAAACCCCCACTACTCAAAGGGAATTAGGTGCTTAAGCCAGGTTATTTTGTATAAAATACTTAAATAGCCATTGGGCCAGAAAGAGAGAGAGAGAATGAATGATTCTGTAGCCTATTAGTTAGCACACTCTTCTGAGAAACCTGGGTTCCAGTCCCTTCTCCAAAGACTATTTAAGTATTTTATATAAAGTGGAACAGCTTCAACAGAAGTGATTGAGAGCAGCTCACTCTAACCTATCCTATAGCTCATGGATTAAGGTATTCAGGTGGGAGACCTGTATTCCAGTCATTGCTCTGAATCAGGCAGAGTAGGGGTCTGAGCCCTGGTCTCCTACATGAGTGCTCCAACCACTGGCTATTGAGCAGAGGGACAACACCATTACCTCCTCCTCAGCTGTGTTTTATGCAGGACCCGATCTGGCAGGAGTGCTGCTCAACAGTCTCTGGGCATGCCTACTGCATTGATCTCACAGGTGAGATAGGCACGGGCATGACTAGTGAATGATTTATGAATCTCGCTGGGGCTTAAGTGTGAGGTAGGTGCCATGCTGCTTAGTGATGTCAGGATTTAGGTGGCTATGTGCATGCCTGGATGCAGATAATTAGGTACCTGGGGAACTTTACCAGTGGAAACTTAGGTGCCCAAGGGCTCTAGAGGCCTATGGCGACAGCTGGACAGCTAGTTTGTGAATGCCAGTGGCGCTAAATGTTGGACTTGGACACTTTAAGTGGCAGTAGGGTGCTTAAGTCCCCCTTGGAAATCTAGCCCCATGTATGTCAATTTGGGCACTGTAGCGAGGGGGCGTAGCCTCCCTTGGAGATGGATGGAGGGACAGTCGCGAGCCCTGCTGGAAGCAGAGGGGCGGAACAGGAACCAGACGTATAAAAGGCCAGCCCTCCAGCTCAGTTAGAGAGGAGCCGCTGGAGAAGGACGTCTCTCACCTGCTGCTGGAGCTCAGACCCAACAGCAACCACTGCAGCGCCCGAGAACTGGAGGGACTGCCAGAGCTGCCAGTCACCGGAGACCCTGAGGAGTTGCTGGGGCTACCACAGCAAGAGGGACGACGACGACCCAGGGACACCCCTCGAACGGGAGTGTAGGAAGTAGCCTGGGGAGCCAAATGTAGTTTGGCTGTGTTGCTGACTGACAGCTGGCCAGCACGTTGCGGCCAGATTTCCCCACTGACCCAGTGGCAGACCACTCTGCCATGGTTAGGGCTCTGGGCTGGGATGTAGTGGAGTCAGGTGGGCCTGCATCCTCCTACCCCTGACACCCCACCCCTAGGGTGGCAGCCTCCCCACCAGAGGCCAAGAAGCCTGCATTTGTCGGCGGTCCAACAGAGCCAGGACCCCCAACTGCTTGCTGCCTCACCCTGTTTGAAGGCCTGGGCTTAGAGACTCATTATTGCTCGGACCTGAGTACAAGCCCGAGTGTCCTGACTTTGCTGCCCTGCCCTGTTTGAGGGCCTGGGCGAATAGACTGGTTGCTGCACTGTCCTGAGTCCAGGCTCGAGCTTCCTAACTTTGCTGCCCGTCCTGTAGGGCCTGGGCTAATAGATTCCTTATTTGATCTGTCCTGAATACCAGTGGCCAAGGCTGCCTAACTGCTTGGTGCCTCTCCCTGCCAGAGGCCTGTGGCTTGTGGACACTCCTGCTCTACCTTGATTGTAGACTGGAGCCCCCTAACTGTTTGGTGCCCTGTCCAGTCAGAGGACCGGGGTCCCTAGACCCAGTACTGGATTACCCTGCTGAGTGGCAGAGAACCTGGTAGTAATTCCCCCCTGAATTGTGCTCTTCCAGAGGACTTGTGAGGGGCATGGCCTCCCTCCCAGATGGATGGAGGGACCGCCGCGAACGCCTTACAGGCACCCAAAATTAAGGTATGCAAAATTTGCGAGCACTCTGAAAATACGGTTTCATGTGACTTGCCCAAAGTCACACAGGCACAGTTGGCAACAGAAATCAGCTGTCTCAATATCCTGGGCAGTTCCTTTACCACAAGACCACCATTGCTCCTGTTAACCATGGAATACAGTTATTATCTATCCACATACTGGTATTTGTGAACTTAACCCTGTCCCAGAAGTGCTTCTCCAGCCCATTTGCATATATGCAGGTTCTTGATTGGAATGTGACATGAAAAAAATGATTGTTTTCTCGACAGCAAATACTTGTTGCCTTACTCAGGAAACCAGCTATTTTAAAATCTGGGGTCCATGTAGAATATGTAGCCAAATATTTTGCCCTTTCTTGTGCAACAGAAAGTAGGACATTTTGAAATTTTCTAGCCAGTACTTATGAGACAATAGCACCCGAAGGCCTACTTGGGACTGACACTTCATTGTGCTGAGTGGTGTACAAACAGAAAAGAGACAGTCTCTACTCTGGAGTACTTACAGAGCTAAAAGATGCAAACAGACAAAAGGTAGGGGATAAGGGTATTCAAATACAAGCAAATGAATGCTGAAGAATGGGTGTAGCTTTGTTACATGTGTTACTACTTTTAGTTAGGGATAGAGGTAGGAGTAATGGAGCAGGAGAAGGAAAGAAGTGGAAGAGGAAAAGTCATGGCTCAGTGTCTGCCGAGCCCTGATCAGCTATCAGCATATCAGCAGGCAGGGCTACATAGACATCATGGTACAGAGCCTATAAAACTGGTAGGTCTGCGTCTCTTTTAGCTCATCCTCTTTAGTGTGCTCTCTACTTTCTCCTGTTTCCTATTGGAGACAAGCACATTTTCAAATGTGGAGCTATCCACTGGAGACATTTCTAATGCTCCCATCACTTAAGTGTGCAGTTGACATTTCCAAACCAAATTCCACTTAGGAAACTGATGGATTTTAATCCTGCTTCTACGGCAAATCTCAATGCAATTTCAACTACGTATTTGCAAATAACGTTTTCTTAATTTGATGGAGACGTGTAGTGTCCCTGACATTTCAGTGCATGACTTCTCAGACTGGTTCTTCTCTCCCTGAGCTAATTAAAATAATGTACAATATTAAAGAGTAGTAAGTGCCTACTTCCCCTGCTATGCTCCCTCTCTCATTAGAAGTGTTTTACAAACGAGGGAGTCTACATGCTTTTCAGTTTCTATCATGACAATTTACCCATCTCTCTTGGAGAATAAAAACCAGGAGCTTAGAAAAAAATTACACTTGTGGCAAAAAAGCTTTTATTCAACTCTTCTCAGAAAGAGAATGTGCATTAGAATGTGCATTTTAAAAGGTTTCACATTCATTAAACTGAGTCCTTTGGTGAACTAAATGGAGGCTCCCCACTCACTTGCATGTGTAGGTACCTACAGAAAAAATTACATGGCTTGTAAAAGTGATTTTGAAAGGGTTCAAAGGAACATTAGAAAAAGGAGGAAAAAATCCTACAAACACAAGAAAAGTGGAGGGTTTGAGAGGAGAATTTGGAGGAGGACAAGCCAATTACTTACAAAATGATTTTCCATCTTCATCAAGCTTACAAACTTATGTCTACACTGGCACCTTTGTGGGTAAACTGGTGCCTGCTGCCATGTGGCCAGGGCCAGGGCTCAGTGCCCGCAGCCAGAACCCAGCTCTGGGAACAGGAACTACATGGCCAGAGCCAGGGATTGGAGCCCGCTGCTGCGCAGCCTGAGCTGTGAGTCAGCGTCTGGGGCCAGTACCTGCTGCTGCACAGCCAGAGCCTGGAGCTGGGTGCTGCAGCCCAGGGCTGCATGTCTGGATCCAGAAGCCAGCACTTGCCATTGTGTGGCTGGAGCCAGTGCTCACTGCTGCGTGGCCCAGGCCAGGGGTTGGCACCTGGGGCCAGCTCCCACCATCATGTGTCCGGAGCCCAGGAACAGAGCTGTGCGTCGGCATCTGCTGCCGTGTAGCTGAGGCAGTGATCACCACCAGGGGCTAGAGCCGTGTAACTGGAGCCCAAGGATAGCGCCTGTCACTGCATGGACAGATCTGGGGGGCCAGAGGCCGACTGAAGATCCATGGCCAGAGCCGGGTTTCAGCACCTGCTGCCCTGCGGCCAGACACAGGAGTTGGTGCCCAAAGCCCCGTGGTTGGAGCCCGCTGCTGTGTGGCTGGGGCTGGGGGTCAGCGCCTTTGGCCAGCATCTGCCACTGCGCGACCAGGCCCGGGACTGGAGCCAGGAGCCAGCGCCTGCTTCCACACAGCTGGAACCGGGGCTGGAGGCTGAAGCCCTACAACTGGAGGCCAGGGCCATGTGGCTGGAGCCTAGGGTTGCTCACTTTCTACTCGCATGAAACCAAACACCCTTGCCTTGCCCCTGCCCTGCCCCTCAACCAAGGCCCCACCCATGCCCCACCCCTTCTCCGAAGGCCCCCCCCCCTCCCTCTGTTGCTCGCTCTCTCCACCCTCACTCACTTGCTCATTTTCACCAGGCTGGCTCAGGGGGTTGGGGTGCGGGAGGGCGGAAGGGCTCCAGCTGGGGGTGTGGGCTCCAGGGAGGGGCCAGAAATGAGGGGTTCAGGGTGCAGGATGGGGCTCCAGGATGGGACAGTGGGTTGGGATGTGGAAGGATGGTGACTGCCCCGCTCAGAACCTCCGAGCCATCCAACCCCCCTCTGCTCCTTGTCCCCGACTGCCCACTCCGGGGACACCACACCCCTAACTGCCCCCCCAGGACCCCACACCCTATCCAACTCCTCCTGCTCCCTGTCTCCTGACTGTCCTGACCCCTATCCACACCCCTGCCCCCTCACAGGGCCCCCGGGACTCCCATGCCTATCCAACCCTCCCTGACCCCTGACTGCCCCCCAGAACCTCTGTCCCTAACTGCCCCCCCAGGACCCCCTATCCCGTATCCAACCCCCCCACACTCCCTGTCTCCTAACCGCCCCCCCCCCCAACCTCCGCCCCATCCAACCGCCCCTGTCTCCTGACTGCCCCCCAGGACCTCCTGCCCCTTGTCCAACTCCCCCCTTACCATGCTGCTCAGAGCGTCAGGACAGGCTTATTGGAAAGCCTGGGAGGCGGGCGGGCACAAGCTGTGCTGCCCATGCAGCAGCATGACTGTGGGGGAGGTGGGACAGTGGGGGAGGGGCCAGGGGCTAGCCTCCCCATCCAGGAGCTCAGGGGCCGGGCAGGACAGTCCCACGGGCCGGATTTGGCCCGCAGGCCGTAGTTTGTCCACCACTGCTCTAGTGGATAAGAAGAGCAGGACTACACTTCAAACAGCAGCCACAGGAAAAGCAATTATGAGACTATGCTGCTATCAACATTAGTAACTCCTGTTAGCATTAATACACTTGCATACCAATAGCAGAATACAATTTTAAGATTTTTAAACAGTACAGGCCTGTAAGAGGTATGAAAAATTTGACATTCAGGGCCTGATTTAGCAAACCCTTAACACCAAGCCTATTGCAAAAAAAGTGGGACTAATTATGGTAGCAAATGCATTACTATATTTGGCATTAAGTGTTTGCAGTGTTAGGACCTTAATTATTATAATACTGATACTTGTAAATTAGGGGTTCTTTTTAGGGATAAAATTTAAACAAATGTTTCTCTTTTCTAATTTGTGACTCAGACTAGATGCCCGCACAGGAGCATTAGAAAGGCCACTTAGGCCCTTATGAGTCTACAGCAGAGGTTCTCAAACTCAGGGCTGGCCCACAACATTTTGGCACCTGAGGTGGGGAGCTCAAATGACACCCCTATGCCCTCTTGCTTGGGCCAAAACTTTGACGGTCTCAATTCTGCCTTCTTCCTGTTCTACTCCTCTCACGGTACTGCTCTGCTACCTACCCCAATAAAGGAGAACTAACAACTTTAAATGCCTTGTTCAAAAATTTTAAGTAACACTTAACTTTCAAACGCCTGAACAGCAAATATAACTTTTCTTGTCTGCATAGTAAACACTGTGCCTTGCATAATGACGGGTTTCAGAGTTGCAGACAAAGTGAGCAGTAGCTCACGAAAGCTTATGCTCAAATAAATTTGTTAGTCTCTAAGGTGTCACAAGTACTCCTTTTCTTTTTATAGTAAACACTGGCATTTTTATCTGTTTGAATAATCAAAGTGGTGCTTTCCGTGCCTTCTTGGTTGCAAAGATTTGAACTGCTTCCTGCTGAAGGTCCACAGTCTGGGCCAGCTCATGCTCTATTGAGATGGTTGCAAGGCCGACCAGCCTCTCCTGTGTCCTTGTGGAGCATAGATGTGTTTTTATTAACTTCAGCTTGGAAAAGCTGCGTTCTCCACTTGCAACTGTTACAGGAAGTGTTAGAAGTATGCGCAGATCAACAAAAGCATTTGGAAAGAGGATGGTCATCTTACTTGTGCACATATATTCCTGAACAGCCTTTGGAGTTGATCCTGCTGAAATGTATCTTGAAAGGGCTTTCAGTTCATCACCTAAATCACTTGCATCAATATCACGCATGTCATCATGTGTCTATACTGTCTCTAGTGCCCTGCATTGCTGGTGTAGGCCTTCTTCAGGTATAGAGAAGAGTTTGGGAATATCATACAACATCCCAAATATACTGCTGTGTTCCTTGAGCTGCATGAAATGTTCAGCTGACTGTATTGCACAATCTAGCACCTGGTTAAAGAATTCAACTGTGAACTGTTGTTTGGGGTCTCTATGGGATTATCCCGTGCCTCGTAATCAAAATGTCTTCTTCTTTGATGACTCTTGTATGCTTGAATTGGTGGGAAAATAGCTTCAGTGTAAAGTTCCTCTGCCAACTTCTGTGCACTTTTCAGAACGTTTTGAAATCCTTCATCTGACCGGTAAGACTGTAGGTATGACTTTGCTTTGTCCAGTTCTTCCATTGCTCCAGATATATCAAGGTCAACACCTTGGAGTCTCTTGCTTACAACATTTATTTCAAACAGTATGTCATGTCACAACACTAAGCCACACAGAAATTTGAAGTTATGTATGTTTCTGGTGATTCCATTTCCCTCTGCCACTGTTCTCCCACAAACAGCCCCTGTCATAGCATTATCCTCCATAATGGCAACTAAGGCATCATCTATCTTCCCAGTTTGGTGTTTGATAGGCTTTATTGCCTCCACTCAACTTTCCCTTCGTGTGGCACTCAGTGGTTTCAGTGTCAGAGAGGATGTTCCCAGATGTTGCTTCAAAATTTGCCATCAAAGAGTTGATGCAGAGAAAAATACATAGATGCTTTGAATTACATTAAAAAATTCAGCAGCCTCACTAGAAGCTGATGCTGGATCACTGACCACCAAGCTCAATGAATGAGAACTGCGTGGGACAAAAAAAGCTTGAGGGTTTAACTCTCGGATCCGTGTCTGCACTCCTTTGTTCTTTCCTCTCATGTTGGCTCCATTATCGTAGCCCTGACCTCTCATGTCAGCTATCGCAATTCCTGTATCTTCCAGCTTTTTAAGAAGCACATTTGTCATACCAGCTCCTGAAGTATCATCAATGTTAATAAATTCTAGAAAATGCTCTCTGACAGTCACCATTGCAGGGGCATTTTCACTAGGTTCTGTTGTTGTTACAAAACGCACCATTAAAGTCATTTGTTCCATATGGCTGATGTCAGGTGTGCAGTCCAGAATAACTGAATAATATCTTGCTGCCTTCAGATCTGCCACAATCTTCTGTTTGACTTTTGTTGCTAGTAACTGTATGATCTCATTTTGAATTGCTTTTCCAAGGTAGTGGTGTGTGTACATTTCTTGGGTGGTGACTCTTTTTAATAGCTCCTAGAGCACAGCATCAAACTCAGCCATCAGCTCCACAATTTTAAGGAAGTTTCCATAGTTTGGCACATACAGCTGATCTGAAGTGCCACGCAGTGCTAGGTTTTGGGTAGCAAGCATTCTCACAATGAGCCTTTTCAGAACATTTTGCCAGTAAAGAGACTCCGATGCAGTCTTCTCTTGATGCTGAGCATCTATGGTAGCCTTTAACCTTAGTCTCATCTCAGACTCTTTCCACCTATGGAATGCTCTCTGGTGATTTGCTGCCTTCTCATGGCATGCCAGATTTCTAGCCAGATTTTTCCAGTCCTTTATTCCTGTAGAATCCAATGTGGCTGGAACATTAGACTGGAAGAGTGTGCAACAAAAACAATGTGCAGCACTCTGGGTTTTTGAGTACATAAGCCATGGCCTCTCCACTTTGTCACTGTTGGGGATTTCACACCAGGAAATTTGTTGGATGGAAACTTCTATTTTCGTTGTCTTTGGGGAACATGAAGTTTTTCACTTGCTGTGGCCCATGCAGTACAAGGAGGTCCCTCAGGCTACTGCTCAAGTGGGTACACAGTCCTGGATCATCTAGACTTAAGGAACTAAACTCAGCAGTAGCTGTTTCTTGCGCCTCTACAACACTCTTCTCTGATCTACACTTTTCTTCAGGATTGTGCACGGTTACATCCATTTGAGATGGAGATATGGATGCTGCAGTAGCTGCCAAGTCACCTGCACTCTGACTAACTGGAAGATCAGGCATCTCCTCACCACTCACATCCTCACTGGGGCCAGAAGGCTCACCGTGAACATTTGTGTCTATGTATCTCAGGAGAGCTCCTTCCTTTGCTTTCTTTCTTTTTCTGAATGCTGCCCCAGAGGGGCATTTTCTTCTTTCACTCATGACTGTTGTTCTGTGCCAGCTATAGTGGCTCTCAACACTCAGTTGAAGGGGACAAATAAGCAGGCTGGTAGCAGGGCCTGAGTGAGGGAAGATATCAGCATCTTAAGGGCCTAATTGGCTCCTACTACTACGTCAGTTGACTGCCTGTTCTCCTCAAGTGGGTTCTGGGAAGCCGCAGGAAACAGGAAGCTCCCTGAGAAGCTGGTGTTAATCAGTCCAGGCTCCTGGGGATGCTAGAGAGATATGTAAGAGGCTCCTCCTCCTCTCTCTCCCGGCAGCTCCTGCTGCTTTCTGTTATTCCCTCTCACCTTTTCTCCTGCCTGCCTGATATGTCTCTTGTGCCCTCCTTTCTCCAGCACAGCGCTCCACCATCTCTGTGCATCTAGAGCGGAGAGAAAACATATGCCCCAGCAGCAGACACAATTTTCTACATCTGGGTCCTAGTGGCACTCCCTCGCCCCCAGTCTGGCACCTGAGGTGGCTGCCTCAGTTCGCCTCATGGTAAGGCCAGCCCTGTTCAAACTTCATTGCACCACGACCTCCTTCTGACAACAAAATACTACATGACCCCAGGAGAAGGGACTGAAGCCAAAGCCCGCCTGAGCCCCTCACCCTGAGTCGGGGGGGTAAGGGGGACCAAAGCCAAAGCCTGCAACCCACAGTGGTAGGCGGGGAGGCCAAAGCCCAAGGGCTTCAGCCCAGCTGGGAGGCCTGTAACCTGCTCCCTGCCACGCTGAGCCCCAGCAAGTCTAACACCAGCCCTGGGGACCCCATTAAAAAGGCGTTGCGACCCACAGTTTGAGATCTCGACCCACAGTCTGAGAACCAGTACTCTACAGGGACTATGGGTTTGGACATGTTAGGCTACTCTCCTGCTTAGTCGCTCTGTGGAGAGTAGCTAAGATCAGCAGGGTGAGGGAAGGGAGTAATTTGCTTCCAACCTGAAGGAGATTTTTTTGTAATACGTGAACTAAAAATGATCAGCCATTTCTGAGAGGAAGCAGAGTGGGGAAAAATACACTTTCCTTATTAAAAAAATTTAGCTTCAGCTTTGTGTCACTCATGCAAATTTGCCTCATTCATGGGGAAACTGGGTACAATTTTCAAAAGCATCTAAAAGTATGTCTACCCTGGAGCTGACATTCCCAGCTCGAGGAGACATACCTGCACTCACTCTGATCGAGCATGTTAAAAGGGCTCATACTCGGGACGGCTAGCCCCTTCTGTTGCACTCTCATTCCATCAGAGCTAGCAAGGGTATGGCTCCTCAAACTGAAATTTACGCCTCCAGATCAAAGTGTAGACAGTGAGTTAGGAGACTAAGTTCCATTTTCAAAAGTGACTTAGATACTGGAGCCCCACCCTTCACAGGTATTTCGGCATGTAATTCCCATGGAAATGAATGGGAGTGAGGTGCCTACATACCTTCTGAGGGTCTGGGCCTTGGAGATGTAGGTATCATTGCAAGTCAATGGTATTTACGCTTCTGTGGGTCAGATTTTTAAAGATATTTATGCACCTAAAGGTGCAAGTAGGTAACCAGTGGAATTTTCACATAATCTGAACACCTAACTTGCAGTAGTTTCAGTGAGAGTTGGACACAAAGCCATTTTGAAAGTTCTACCAGGTGCCTATCTGCATCTTTAGGCAGCTAAACATCCAGGTATGCTGGAACAATTTGGACAGTGGGGGTGCTGAGAGCCATTGAACCAAACTGTAAACCCTGTATATCATGGAAATCACTTCAAGCCTGGGGGAGTGGCAGCATCCCTAGTTCTAGCACCTATCTAAACACCTTTAAGAATCTGGCCTCAAGAGCCTGAGTTACTTTTGGGAATGGGACTTAGAAACCTAAGTGACTTGGGTACTTTTGAAAATTGCATCAATTGTCTGGTTTAGTGGGTGGGTAAATCGAGATGAATGATCTACTATTGTAAAAATAATGTGTGTGTCACAAAAGAAGAGGGCTGCTGGCAGAGGTCTCTCCATACTGGCACTTCTTTTTTGGAATGCTGTTCCTCATCCCAATCTCTGAAATAGCCTAAATTTGTTGACCTTCCCTGGCATGCTGCAAAGCTCATCTGTTTGAGCTGGCATTGGCTGAGGTGGGGTATTTGTCTCATGGGACAGTATGGTAGGGGTGTGAAGCTGCACTGATCACACCATGGTGATTACTCGAGATATGGTAGAGTGGAAAGAAGCAGCACTGCCGTTTGGGCTAATTTGTGCTTTGCAGCTGCTACATTGTGTTTTTAAGTGTTTGTCAAGGGCTCTGAGAGCTTTGGACAGACTCCCTTTGGAATGGAATTTCCTTCCAACCAACATCTAAATAAATCAATTAAGTTAATAAAATATTCTTCAAAAGGAATTTGCCTAGAATCTTACTGACATTTGAGAAAGTTAAGGACCATCCCTTCTAGAGGGAGCTTGAGAAGGTCCCAGCATAGCCCCTAAACCTTACCTTTATCTTCCCCCTTCTCACCTGAGATGCTATCAGTGTGGGGAGTAGGAGAGATGCCTAACAGCCTATCATCCCCTTCCAAGGGGTGCCTGGGATGTCTCCTTCAGCTAATATCCTTAGCAGATGGGTGGCTAGCTGGCCTATTCTTTTCTGAGGCTGAGGGACACAGAAATACCACCGCTCAGTCCTGCTATCCTGTGCTTTTAAAGTTTAAAAATGCCTCTAGAGCTTCCATTTCAGTGTGCAGTGCACGCCAGGGAAATCCCCAGGCACTCAAACCTGTCTCTGTGCCTCCCTTCTCTCTTGAGAACTGCTTGTGTTTGTGGGAATGGAAACTCACCTGACTGGAGGCTTGGGCCCCATTCCTGCAATGATTTAAACAGGGGAGTAACTTTATGCCCTGTGGGTAGTCCCATTTCTTTCAATGATACTACGAACAGTGTAAAAAGTTAGGCAAGTACATAAATCTTTGCGGGACTGGGGCCTCACTGAGAATAGAGGAGTGACACATTCTCGTGCTATTGTTATTAAGTGGTAATGTGAATGGAAAATAAGTTTTGACTGCAATAATAGCTTGCTGCTGACACAATGCAATGACACTGATGCATGAATGGGAGTGACATTTGTTATTAATATTCATTTGTTTGTGTTGCAACAGTGCCTAGAAGACTGCTGTTAGGATTGGTGCCCCATTGTAGTAGGCACTGAACACAACTGTAATTAAAAGATGGTCCCTGTCCCAAAGAACTCACAGTCTAAGTGTCTGATAATAGACAACAAATTGGTACAACACACAGATGAGGGAGCACAGGGCAAGCGTGCAGTGGTCACAGGTAGTGTCCTAAGCAGCAGTCACAGAGGGGAGTTTTAAGGAGGGATTTGAAATAGGATAATAGAGTAGTTTTGTGGATTTTTATGGGAAACTCCTCCCATAGGGGATGGCATAGGAGAAAGCATAAAGATGTCTGAGGGGAACATTGTACCCAGGGGTGATAAAGACTACCATCATTGGCAGCTCTATATGATACAGGCAATGACAGGCCACGAAGGGGTTAAAGGCTGAAGACAAGCAGTTGTGTTTAATGCAGTAGAGATGGGAGAGGCAGTGGTGGAATACAAAGAGAGGGGTGATGTGGCTGAAGTTACAAACCAAGAGAGCTATTGATGTCAAATTGAAAATAAATTTTTAAAAGTTTGAAAGTAGCCACTGAAGTCCATCAGGCCATTTCACAAAGAGATGTTCCTTCAGAAAGCCTCCCTGAGAACTAATTTGAGATCCAAACACATATTTTAAAGCTGTTGTCTAGGTGTCCTTCTCTACTGATGCAATCCAGGATGGTAGTTGGTCTCTAGGACTTCCGCACTCCTCATCTGGCTTCAGACAGTTAGAAACATACTTGTTCATAAATGTACACATTTGATACTTTTATGGAGTTCATTAGGCTTATTGGCTGAGAGGATAAGACTCATTTAAAAAAAACCACAACTTTTCTACTATGATGTCAGAGGCACAGCAACAAAGATGTTTGGAAAAGTGAAGAAAAGTAAAAAATGAGAGCGAGTCAAAATATGCATTTGTGTACCAGGTGAAATGATGATACTTCAAACAAATATTTCATCAAATATTGAAATATTGATTTTTTTTCTCATGGAAGTTCCAAAAAACTTTGATGTGGAAATATTGAAATGCAATGTTTTAACATTCCCGAATCAAAATGTTTCAGGGTCATTTCAGGTAAATTTGACATTAATCTGTGTTTATCTGAGCTGCTGGCCTGCCTTATGGGAGCTGCAGTTCAGGTGTCTCATACATCCATTCTTTCTTATGGACAGCGTCTCCCCCTGGATTATGTCTCTGGCGCGGCACTGTGATTATGTGACTCCTGTAATGCACTGCATTGATTCAACCAGCTAGGACATCATGGTGATCATAGGAAATGTAGGAAAAGCCAGTGAGCCCAGCCCATAGCAGTGAATGGGAGTATGATGCACCCAAACGACAACTCCTATGAGGCAGCATGATAGCTCAGAAAACAGATTAATGTCAAATTGACCAGAAATGTTTTGATTTAACAAACTGAAAGGGGAGCAGTGGGGACAAAAAACCTAACTGGCTTCAAGACTGAGCTCGATAAATTTATGGAGGGGATGGTATGATGAGACTGCCTACAATGGCATGTAGTCGATCTGCAACTGCTAGCAGCAAATATCCCCAATGGCCAGTGATGGGACACTAGATGGGGAGGGCTCTGAGTTATTACAGAAAATTCTTTCCCAGGTGTCTGGCTAGTGGGTCTTGCCCACATGCTCAGGGTCCAACTGATCGCCAGATTAGTGGTCAGGAAGAAATTTGCCCCCAGGTCAGATTGGCAGAGATCCTGGGGGTTTTCACTTTCCCCTGCAGCATGGGGCATGAGTCACTTGCAGGTTTAAACTGGTGTAAATGATGGATTTTCTGTTACAGGAGTGGGTGGGTGAGGTTCTGTGGCCTGCAATGTGCAGGAGGTCAGACTAAATGATCATGATGGTCCCTTCTGGCCTTAAAGTTTGTGAGAAATATCTTGATTTAGGTCACCCTGACCTACTGTTTAGATTTTGTTTAGGTTTTCCCAATGTAAAATGAAAAAAAAAATCAGGAAAATTGAAATTTTTCCTATGGAAAACTTTGATTTTGCAGAAACTGTATTTTCTATCAAAAACATTTTAAAACAGAAATTTTCTGACTATCTTTTTTGAAAAATACACTTCTCAGTAAAGGCTAATTTCTGCTCTACTTTACTCTGATGTAAATGCAATAAACCTCAACAAATCCATGAGGGTAACTCTGGAGTTATATATGCCATCATGTACCAGCAATGCCCCTCTGCCATGTACATTGGTGAAACTGTATACAGTCTCTACACAAAAGAATAAATGGACACAAATCTGACATCAGGAATTATTACATTCAAAAACCAGTAGGAGAACACTTCAGTCTCCCTGGCCACTCAATAACAGACCTAAAAGTCGCAATTCTTCAACAAAAAAACTTCAAAAACAGACTCCAATGTGAAACTGCAGAACTGGAATTAATTTGCAAACTGGACACCATCAAATTAGGCCTGAATAAAGACTGGGACTGGGTCATTACAAAACCTAAACCTAATTTTCCCAATACTAATTTCCCCCTACTGTTACTCACACCTTCTTATCAACTGTTTGAAATGGGCCACTCTCATTACCACTACAAAAATTATTTTTCCTCCCTTGGTGTCCTGCTGTCAATTGTCTCATTAGACTATCCTCACACCTGGTAAGGCAAATCACATCTTTTCATGTATTTATACCTGCTCCTTTATTTTCCACTCCATGCATCTGATGAAGTGGGTTCTAGCCCATGAAAGCTCATGCCCAAATAAATTTGTTAGTTTCTAAGGTGCCACAAGGACTCCTCGTTGTTTTTTCTGGAGTTACTAATAATCACAGTAAGTGCTAGTGCTCACACTGGAATGATCTGACAGATCAACCCTAGGCAATGTTTCTGAGCAAGCCTTAGTTATGGCAGTAAGTATCATCACCAACCTAACTTCTCAGGTCAGATTTATGTGCAGTTTTTTCCTGGATCCACCTCACAGGCATTTACGCAA
Source organism: Lepidochelys olivacea (assembly GCF_965140295.1). Taxonomy (NCBI): domain Eukaryota; kingdom Metazoa; phylum Chordata; order Testudines; family Cheloniidae; genus Lepidochelys; species Lepidochelys olivacea. The sequence goes on along the minus strand of NC_140411.1, from coordinate 162,137,855 downwards.
TTCTTTTCACAGTGCTTGTTAATGATTAATAAAGGAATATGCACATTGATTTTGGAATCTAACCTTATCTTATCACAACTACATTGTCACTGCAAAGCACAGCCATTAAAAGCAGTGAACAGAAACTACACCGAAATAGTTTCTTTAAGATCGTCCAGCAAAATGGGAAAGAGAAATCAACACTTTTGAGAGACATTCAGTGTATGTGTGTGTGTATGAGGAGTTATGTGCATCCAGGTGCCACTGATAGTAGATTTTTTGTTCATGTGAGAATATCTGAGAATTTATCCAAGACTTTTAAAAGACAATCTTCACAGCGAAGGTAAGAAAACATCATCTGTATTTATTAGTTTAAAATAGATTAATGATTTTACAATGGATTTTCATAAATAAATCAAATAATTTAATCAGAATTAATCTAAATTGGATTTAGATAGTTTTAAAACTATTTCCTGGGGTTAGAAATGGCGTTTGAGAAAGGCTTTCAGTTTTCCAGCTGTGTTACCAGTTAACTGCTAAATACTCTGGCATAAGGAATTGGGTCTGAAATATAGCTTTAAAAAAACTCTAACATTGGGAACAGTGAGTGTGGTAATATGTTGTTCTTGTATTCACTTTTCAGCTTTAACTTAGACCCTGAACCTGCAATGAGCTCTGCTTGGGTGTGTCGTCATGTCCACAGAAGTTAGTAACGCCACTTAATGCATGACCGGAAGGCACTCAAATACTATGGTGATGAGCGTGGCACAACAACCTTTATAGAATAAAACAGAACAGAACACACAGAGCCTCTGACTTAAGTAAGGCTCTTGTGGGCACAGGGGTCCTCCCATTTAGGGCTTAGTGCAGGATCAGAGCCTAAGCATTCATCGTGTAACCTTTCTTTACATGTCTTCAGTCTTTATTCATGGAGCAACAAAGAAGCTTCTAGCATGCCAAAAGCTAACCTTGTGTTAAACACAGTTGCTAGTATGGAGCTTGAGCTAAACCTTAAGTTCCATATTTATTTTCAATTCATACTCATTTATGTGTGTCAGCCCTGATTCATCATTGTTTTGCACCACGTGGGGTCATTTACCTCAGTACACAGTGGGTGCAAAGTGGGTGTAAAATGCTGCCAGATTGGAATGGGCACATTTTACACCCAGTCAGCTCTGGTGTAAACAACTACACAAATTTCACAGCAATGGAGACTCAGGCCCCACATGAATGTAGGGGACCAGATCCTGCTCCTATTTATTTAAAAGTGTTCATCTTTGTCACTGAGTTTAATAGGTGCAGGAGCAGGCCCAGGATCTACAAGTACAAGAGATTTAAAGCAAAATTTAGTCTTAACGACTATGCAATATTAAGTTTATACAAGTAGCTGGTTGATATTTTTCCAACTAATTGGTATGCTGGCTGAAAATGCTGTTTTATCAAAACTGAGACTTTCCTTGGGAATGCATTAATTTCATCAACATTTCATATAGAAAAAATTGAAATGAAGCATTTGAATAACGGCAAAACATTCTGTTTCAACCTTATTAGAACAGAACATCTTGATTTTTAATTTCAAAATGATTTTTCATTTCAATATTTTATATTCTATTATAAATGGCAATAGAATAGAAAATTTTTAAAAAGTCAAAACTGGAATGAAACACTTTCATTTTATTTAAACAAAATATTTTGATTGACCAAAAATTAATTTTCTTTTTTGAAAATTTAATTAATCAGGAAATTATAATTATGTTTCCATTCCAAATCAGAAGAATAACAAAATCTGAAATCATGGAATTTTCTCTAGTTGCATGGGTACAACAGAAAGTGCAGGTTAATAATTTTGGATTTGCTTCCTGGTCTGGGGATTTACCTCTATTATTTCTATTAATACTGGAGATAATTACATGCAAACATTGCCAGATTTTGTGCGGTGAGAATAAATGCTGCAGATGAAAGAGAAAAGTTTCATTTTATTAGGAATTGGATCCTGTCTTTTTCAGCTGCTTAATAATGGACTTTTCACCACACAAAATGTGAGAACGAGCATGTATCTAAAGTAAACTTAAATGATTTCAGAATCTATCTATCTATCTATCTAAGACCTTGAATCACTAACAAAAACACACACTAGCCTTTAAATTGCAATTAAATGAACTGAAACGGCATTTCTGTTGTTTGTTTATTTCACCTGCCAGGGTGATTTCAGGGTTCTAGCTGTTTTGCAAGAAGTAACCACAGCACAAATAGTTCCAGTGCAGGAGGGAGCCACATACATTCTGCACATTCCTTTAAGGGTCTTGATCCTAGGAAGTGCTACAAATTCATCTGAGGCAGAAATTTGCCTTTTCCACACAGCTATAATCACAAAGTCCCTATTGGTTATTAATACAGACCCTTAAATACAGGCTCTTACTGTAACATAGCAAGGTACTGGATTTGTTCAAGAGAAATAAAATGGTCATGACAGCTTTTTTCCCCATGTAGTATTTAGGGGGACCAGACAGCAAATGTCAAAAATCGAGATGGGGGGTGGGGGGTAATAGGACCCTATATAAGAAAAAGACTCAAAAATCAGGGCTGTCCCTATAAAATCGGGACATCTGGTCACCCTAGTAGTATTGCTTTTAAAAGCAAGAAGAAGTAAAACATTTTTATAGGGAACCCACAGTGTCACTGCTGTGCTATTAATTTGTACAGGTTCCAGAGTAAGGGTCTAGGTGTCACAAAGCAAGGTCTATTTAAAGGCAACAGAAGTTTGTTACAGGGAGTAAAGGTTGTGGCCACAAAACAGTATCCTTTCATCCTCTTCCTCTTCCTGAATGCACGAGTTTAATTCCCTAAAGTGAAAAGTGTGCAAGCCATGACAGGCAATCTAGGTCCCTCCCACATACTTCTTATAAATGTTAGGGTTACAATAAAACAAAGTACAACTATTAGGAAACTGGGATTGTGCAGTGTCTCTACTTGGAGCTGGGGTGTGATTCCCAGCTCAAGTAGACATACCTGTACTAGCTCTCAGTGAGCTAGCGTACTAAAAATAGTAGTGTAGCCGTGGCAGCATGGGCAACAGCAAGTAGTGGCATGGGCTAGCTGCCTTGAGTACGTACTCATGGGGTCTGGACGGGTTTATGCTCAGGTGGCTTGCCTGTGCCACTGCAGCTATGCTACTATTTTTAGTAGGTTAGCTTGATGAGAGCTAGCATAAGTATGTCTCTGTGAGCTGAGCCTCACAGACTCACATGTAGAAGTGACCTGGGAAATGCAGTGCTAAGGTGGTACTCTCACACAGGACAATCCATACAACCTTAACTCTGCCCTCTTTGGGACGCCAGCAGAAGTTTGCTTTTGGGAGTAGGGATATTTGTCTTTTCTGACCTGAGTAAAGGGCAGAAAAATAATATTAGGACACACCCTAATGTACAGATAGCTTCTTTAGTTGTGACCGCACAAATAGAAACCAGGAAAGACAGCTCAATGTGTCCTGTTGTTTCTCTCCGTCAGCAGCTAGTAGTCTCAGGATCAATGGCACCACACAGAGCATGCTGAGAGTCTTGTTGAACTGTGTGAATAAAAGTACTGAATAGGAGCTGTGTTGGGCACAGAGAAAATGGCAGTTTTTATAGGGGGAAGTAAAGTACCGTGATGTTTTCCCAGTTCCTCTTGGTTCTCTGCAGGGGCAGAGATAGGGGTGTGTAGTCGCCTTGGGTGCCAAGTGACACCTTATCTGCACAGATGCAAATATCACCCATATTGCAGCCCTGTCAGAGCTGGGAAAATAAGAAATGTAGATGATATTGTACCTGTAGGGAAACAAAACTACTAATATATAACTGACAGGTGAATAGGATTTGTGTGCAGCTGGATTGTGCAGTAATAAGAGTAATATCAGTACTTTTGAAAATTATGTTTTGACCATGATTCATTGTAGTTTGCTTGGTCAGTAATTCTCTGGAAACATAACCAATATGGGTGTGTTATGAGTAGGCTAGGAAGCCACAGATTTTTATTTGGTAAATGTCAATAAACATTGATTTCACCGGATACACACAAACCAAAGAAAAAAAATATTTCCATTGGTAATAATCAAAATTTACTAACAGGCAAAGTAAGAAAAATGCTGCTTGAGAACTTATTAGAGGTTGGTTTAAGGATCTTTACTTTGTATATTTTGACAGCTGATACTGGCAGCTGTGTTGTAATGGTTATAAAGCTTTAACTTTTTGAATCTCAACGTCTACTGTTATTAAATTATTGTCTGCCCCTCCCTGTTGTGTTATCCCCCTAATTTCCCACAACTCTGAAAATTTAAATAGATAAAAATAAAAATAAATGTTTAAACCCCATAACTTTGTGCAACTGTGAAAGTTTAAATTGATACAAATAAAAATGATTAAAAATAAACATTGATATTAGCCATCAAAATTACAAAACCAACCCCTAAACTCAAATTCTGCCAAGCTTTGCTGTGAGGAAATAAAATGGGCTTGAAACCAGTGTGGATTCTAGCAGAGGACATTCAGGGGCACAAAGCCCACACAGAAGGGGTTGCAGAGGAGCACTATTCCCACAAAACCCATTATGCTGAGGGTCCCAGGGCTAGCCAGAATAGCTTTAAAAGTGTGTGGCGCTGGCCAGAGTGGAAATGTACTGAGGGAGCCTGGAGCTGTACTGATTAAACACATCCCATGGGTAGCCTCAGTCATGAATTAAACCCTGTCCAATTACTTTAGAGAGGATATGGGTGACCACAGAGTTCTTTAGTCTGCCAGAATAGTACCAGCAGCATGGACGATGTACTCCGAGTACACATTTAATTGCAGACAACTCAGAATTATTTCTCCCAGCTGCCCATGATCCATTTTCATTATGTTAAAGGGTCTCACTGTCACCTTTAATCGTCTCAACACGTGTGTAATACAGGACACAAAGGGACAAATGTTTAAATGCTAGAGCAGGGGTCGGCAACCTTTCAGAAGTGGTGTGCCGAGTCTTCATTTATTCACTCTAATTTAAGGTTTCAAGTGCCAGTAATACATTTTAACGTTTTTAGAAGGTCTCTTTCTATGTCTATAATATATAATTAAACTATTGTTGTATGTAAAGTAAATAAGGTTTCTCAAACGTTTAAGAAGCTTCATTTAAAATGAAATTAAAATGCAGAGCCCCCCAGACCGGTGGCCAGGACCCGGGCAGTGTGAGTGCCGCTGAAAAATCAGCTCGGGTGCCGCCTTTGGCACACATGCCATAGGTTGCCCACCCCTGTGCTAGATCGCTATAAAAACCAGCAGCAACATTTCCTAAGCAATTCTGTTGTGTAGCTTCTTGATAACTATCCAATGACAACTACATGCCTTTTTGTCCTAGGTTTCAGGAGAAAATGCTCCAATGGATAGCCTCCAGAAATTTATTCCAGTCACTTTTATCCTATTTGCCTCACTAACAGGTAGGACATTGCTAATTCATTAAATGACTCATAATGAAGACCATTTATAAACTAATTTTAAAGCACCGTAAATATCTATTACAGGCAGTATCAAATGTATGTTTCACAGTAATGCTTAATAGTGAATGAATTTATTAAATATTCTTAGAAGGGATTGCTTTACCTTTCAAGCCTGAAAATACATCATGAATTTGGCTGGACCACAGTACGAAGGTGTTAGAAAGGGTTACAGTGGGGAGGAGGGGAGAGGGAGAAGGCATAGAGGAGTCAGGGAAGCAGATGCAAGGAAGATCGTGGCAGAGGGAAGGCCTTAGTTCCTCTAAAAGCAAAGTGTTCCCCATCCATGCCCTCTCCAGAGGTTGAGGGAACTCAGCTCCTCATAGAGTCCCCCTCCTTCTGCCTCTGCACTGCCTGGGGAAATGACACATCAGGCAGCAGAATTTCAGTCGGGAGCAACAGGGGGAGCTGTACCTGTCTGGGGAATTTATGAGGCTTCAGGTCTTTCCACCAGCAGACGAAACAGCACCAATAGCTGAGAGGAGAAGAATAGTCCAAGCTGGGAATCTCCTAGCTACCTCTACTGCATTTTTTTCTACAGGACGATATGTCTCCCTGCTGGTTCTCCCTAGGGGACTGGAAGGGAAAGAGGCAGACCTTGCTACTTCAAACTCTCCCTCCCCTCCAGGAAAAATGAGAAACCCTTCCCCTCTCCTTGACTGAATCAAGGAGAAAAAGAATGGCCCTGTCAGGTCTCTCTGCCCTCCGAGCTTTCCATAGTGGGGTGTGTGTTGGTGGGGAGAGGATAAGGCACACACAGGTTGTTCCCACAGCACCACATTTACATGCTCACACTCACTTTGTTTGGCACCTGTTTGGGGACATAGACACCTTTGACGCACATTTATTCCCTTATCACCCCTATGTCCTGTCTCTCACACAAGTCACTACGGTGTCATTTCACCACATGTCACCCTCTATGATGACATAAAGCCACCAGAATTGTGGAGCACCTCCCTCCCACTTTGATCTGCTTTAACCTCTGGTTACCTTACTCAGTTATCTCATAGAGACTTGAGCTTCCACAGCAGCACAGCCAGCTAGGAGTGCTGACCTAGCATGACCAGGCTTACAAAGTGAAAACCAAGGACAGCTACACAGCAGGAAGGAGGAAGGGGAGAAAATAAGGTACTTTCCCTTGCTAGGTGACCAGTTGATAAAATACAAAGACTAGCCCCACCTTACCAAAATGCCTTCCCTCTGCCAGGATCTTCCTCCCATCTGCTTCTTTGGCTCCTCTACTTTTACCCCCATAGCCTCAGTGCTCCTAACTCCTGGGCCCCAGACATTCCCACTCCTTCCTACTGCCCTTGCTCGCACACTCATCCTGACAGGTCCAGGTCCAGAACAGGTGAGACTGAAGCTCCTCCTCACTTGTCATCATCACACACAGCTTCCAGCCTGGGCCAGCAGAGTAACATGCTCCTTTTCCTCTCTCAGCTCCCTCTCTCCCTCTCTCTTCTTTCAACCCCATCTCAAGCAGCCACATCCAATCAGCTGGCTCCAGCTCTTGTTGCCCTTTCCTTTCCTCATCATTCAATAAATACATTCTGCCCCGATAAAGCAATGGATCCCCCACAAGACGATAATCCTGCAAACTAACTAATGCTGCCCTCCTTCCCCAAATCAATTTATGCTGCCCCACTACCTGTCTGCAGGCCTCTGTGCTATGGGTGGCCCATCTCTGCTCCTCTCCTGGATTTGTAGAACCCCTCAGCCCCCAGCCAATCCTCCTTTTGCATCTGATCCTTTTACTTCTGTTTCTCCCGCCTCTATTCTGAAAGTAGCAGTGGGCAGAGCCTGCTCTTCTCCCTCTCCTCTGAAACAAGCCATGTCTCCATCTACTCAGTTTCTCATTTTGCTTCCTATCCTGAAAAAGCAATAGTAGTGCCTGAGCCACCCCTCTCAGATCCCTGCCTCCCTTCTCTCACCTCCACACAAGAAAGGGCACTAGGAATGCTCCCTGTGTCCACCTCCTGTTCTCGTTGGGATGGAGGAGGTGACCTGATGTCACAATGTTCTAGTGAAGGTGGAACAAATCTGCAGTGCTAACAGGATGATGGAACTATCCCTTCTGTCAAGGTTCCTTCCCCACTCTGAACTCCAGGGTACGGATCTGGGGCCCTGCATGAAAGATCCCCTAAGCTTATTCTTACCAGCTTAGGTTAAAAACTTCCTCAAGGTACAAAGTTTGCCTTGTCCTTGAACCCTATGCTGCCACCACCAAGCATGCTAAACAAAGAACAGGAAAAGAACCCACCTGGAGACGTCTTCCCCCCCAAAAACACTCCCCCCAAGCCCGACACCCCCTTTTCTGGGGAAGGCTTGATAAAAATCCTCACCAATTTGCATAGGTGAACACAGACCCAAACCCTTGGATCTTAAGAACAATGAAAAAGCAATCAGGCTCTTAAAAGAAGAATTTTAATTAAAGAAAAAGTAAAAGAATCACCTCTGTAAAATCAGGATGGAAAATACCTTACAGGGTAATCAGATTCAAAACAGAGAGAATCCCTCTAGGCAAAACCTTAAGTTACAAAAAGACACAAAAACCGCAAAATACATTCCATTCAGCACAGCTATTTTACCAGCCATTAAACAAAAGAAAATCTAACGCATATCTAGCTAGACTATTTACTAACTTAACAGAAGTTCTGAGGAGTTCTGAAGAGCATTCCTGATCTGTTCCCGGCAAAAGCATCACACAGACAGACAGACCCTTTGTTTCCCCGCCCCCTCCAGCTTTGAAAGTATCTTGTCTCCTCATTGGTCATTTTGGTCAGGTGCCAGCGAGGTTATCTTAGCTTCTTAACCCTTTACAGATGAAAGGGTTTTGCCTCTGGCCAGGAGGGATTTTATAGTTCTGTATACAGAAAGGTGGTTACCCTTCACTTTATATTTATGACACCCCCCCCAAATCACAGATAGGGTGAAACACTGGCTGTGATTTCTTCCTGGAGCTCTAGGAGAAAACAGAGTTAATAAGACACATGCACCTTTAAATATACTACCAAGTGTATAAAGACTAACAATATTTTCTACATCTCAAGGACGATTTTAACCAGTTGATTCTGGGAAACTTTCATGGGAGAGTGCATCAGCCACTTTGTTAGAAGCTCCTGAGATGTGTTGGATGTCAAAATCAAAATCTTGGAGAGCTAAACTCCACTGAATAAGTTTTTTGTTATTTCTCGGGGTGGTATGAAGCCACTGTAGGGCAGCATGGTCGGTTTGCAGGTGGAAATGCCATCCCCAAACGTATGGGCGTAGCTTTTCCAGAGCATAGACAATGGCGTAACAATCTTTTTCACTGACTGACCAGTTGCTTTCCCTCTCAGACAGCTTCTTGCTGAGAAACACTACGGGATGGAATTCTTGATCCTGTCCTTCCTACATTAAAACTGCTCCCACACCACGCTTGGATGCATCTGTGGTTGCTAGGAACGGTTTGTCAAAGTCTGGGGCCCTTAACACAGGGTCAGACATGAGTGTCACTTTAAGCTGGTTAAAGGCCTTCTGACACTCTTCTGTCCACTGAATGTCATTTGGCTGTTTCTTTTTGGTTAGGTCTGTCAGTGGGGTGGGGATTTGTCTGTATTGCAGTAGAAATCGCCTGTAATATCCGGCCAAGCCTAAGAAGGATTGGACCTGTTTCTTTGACTTTGGGACAGGCCACTTTTGGATAACATCCACTTTGGCCTGTAGGGGGTTGATAGTTCCTTGACGCACCTGGTGTCCAAGGTAAGTCACTCTGTTTAGGCCTATTTGACACTTCTTAGCCTGAACAGTTAGTCCTGCCTCCTTTATGCGCTTGAAGACTTTTTGTAGATGTTCCAGGTGTCCTTCCCAGGAATCCAAAAATATGGCCACATCGTCAAGGTAGGTGACTGCATAGTCTCCCAGTCCTGCTAGGAGACCATCTACAAGTCTTTAGAAGGTGGCGGGTGCATTCCACAGCCCGAAACGGAGCACATTAAATTCATACAGCCTGACATGTGTGGTGAAGGCTGACCTTTCCTTGGCGGATTCATCTAGTGGTACCTGCCAGTACTCCCTGGTTAAGTCCAAGGTAGAGATGAACTGGGCCCGTCCCAGTTTCTCCAATAGTTCATCTGTGCGTGGCATTGGATAGTTGTCTGGGCGAGTTACAGCATTTAGCTTATGGTAGTCCATGCAAAAACGTATTTCCCCATCTGGTTTGGGAACTAGAACCACTGGAGATGTCCATGCACTGCCAGAGGGGCAGATTACACCCATCTGTAGCATATCTTGGATCTCCCGCTCTATAGCAGTTTTAGTTTGAGGAGACACCTGGTAAGGTTGGACTTTAATTGGGCGAGCATTACCTGTGTCAATGGAGTGGTATGCCCGTTCAGTCAGTCCTGGGGTGGCTGAGAACATCAGCGCTTAGCTAGTGCACAGCTTCTTGATCTGCTGTTGCTGCATACGCCCAAGGGTCATGGAGAGGTTTACCTCTTCTCTGCGACCATCACTTTTCCCTTCATAGTAGACACCTTCAGGCCACTCAGCGTCATCTCCTCCCTGGGCTGTAAACTGTCAAACCTTTAATTCTCTGGAATAAAAGGGCTTTAGAGAATTAATATGGTACACCTTAGGCTTTTGGTTTGAAGTGGGGAATGCTATGAGATAATTAACAGCTCCCAGGCGCTCTTGGACCGTGAATGGCCCTTCCCACCATGCTTCCATTTTATGGGCCTGGAGCACCTTTAAGACTATGACCTGGTCCCCTACTTTGAAGGAACGCTCTCTGGCATGTTTATTATACCAGACTTTCTGCTCTTTTTGAGCATCCTGTAAGTTTTCTTTAGCAAGAGCTAAAGAGGTTCGGAGGATGTTTTGTAGATTAAAACATGTTAGTTAGAATGTTAGTTCCTGGAGAAGGTGTAAATCCCTCCCATTGCTGCTTCACCAACTGTAATGGCCCCTTAACCTCTCGGCCATATACAAGTTCAAATGGTGAAAACCCTAAACTGGGATGTGGTACAGCTCTGTAGGCAAAGAGCAACTGCTGCAACACTAGGTCCCAATCACTGGAGTGCTCATTTATGAATTTACGTATCATGGCGCTCAAAGTTCCATTAAACTTCTCCACCATGCCATTTGTTTGATGGTGGTAAGAGATGGCAACCAAGTGATTTACCCCATGAGCTTCCCAAAGGCTTTCCATAGTTCCTGCCAGGAAATTAGTCCCTGCATCTGTGAGGATGTCGGAGGGCCAACCTACCCTGGCAAAAATGTCTGTTAGTGCCTGGCACACACTTTTAGCCCTGGTGTTGCTTAGAGCTACTGCTTCCGGCCATCGGGTGGCAAAATCCATGAAAGTCAGTATGTACTGCTTTCCTCTGGGTGTCTTTTTCAGAAAAGGACCCAGAATATCCACAGCTACTCGCTGAAATGGAACCTCAATGATGGGGTGGCTGGAGAGGGGCTTTGACCTGGTCTTGGGGTTTCCCCACTCTTTGGCATACCTCACAAGACCAGACATAGGTAGAAACATCCTTGCCCATTCCCTCCCAGTGGAATGACCCCCCGCAAATGGTCTTTGGTCCTGTTCACCCCAGCATGGCCACTAGGATGATCATGGGCTAAGCTTTACCCAGTACTTAGTTGGAACTACCAACTGTCTCTGAGGATGCCCGTGTTCCTGGTGTCCACCAGAAAGAGTTTCCTTGTATAAAAGTCCTCTTTCTACAACAAACCTGGATCGATTAGAAGAGCTGAGAGGTGGTGGGTTGCTCCATGCCGCCGTCCAAGCTCTTTGGAGGCTTTCATCTGCTTCCTGTTTGGTCTGGAACTGTTCCCTTGAGGCTGGAGACATCAGTTCCTCATTGGATTGTTGATCTGGGCTTGGTCCCTCTGGAAGTGATGTAGGGGATAGGGCTGTTTCCGTTGACTGTGAACTGCTTTCCACTGGTGCCACTTTCCACTACGCTGGGGTTTAGGCTCTGGCTGAGCCTCTTGTGTAGGGTTATCTGCTGTTGCCAGTGCAGGTTCGGTGGGGCCCTCTGGTGTTGGGGTTGCAAGTACTGGATTCAGTGCTGGCAGTGGTTCTGGTGCTGGTTGTTCCGCCAGTTCCGGTTCTGGGACTGGCTCTGTCTGGGTCTCTGGGACTGGATCCACTACTGCCGTTGCAGACGTTGGCATGGGGTCTGTTTCCATCACCTCTGACCGGGTCCTGGTAGAAGTTTCCGGAACAGAGCTAGGCGTGACAGCTTGCTAAGCCTGGCTACGGGTGACCATTCCCACCCTCTTGGCTAGCTTCATATGATTGGCCATGTCTTCCCCCAACGGCATGGGGATGGGATAATCATCATAGACTGCAAAAGACCATGTTCCTGACCAGCCCTTGTACTGGACCGGCAACTTGGCTGTAAGCAAATTGAAAGAGTTGGACTTGAAGGGTTGAATCGTCACTTGGATCTCTGGGTCAATTAAAATTGGGGTCCACTAAGGAAGCATGGATAGCTGACACTTGTGCTCTGGTGTCCCTCCACGCGGTGACCTTCTTCCCGCCCACACTCACAGTTTCCCTCCGCTCCGAGGGTATCTGGAAGGCATCTGGGCCTGAGGACCTCTGCTGTGATTCCAGTGCAATGAACTGTAATCTGTTGGGGTTCTTGGGGCAGTTGGCCTTTACATGCCTCAGCTCGTTACATTTAAAACATCGTCCATCATCACTGGGGAGAGGTGGGTTGCTGGAGAATGGTGTGGCAGGACAATAAGGTGTCTGGAGTGTTCCTTGGTGTGTTGTTGGGGCCTTGGGCTGTCCCCGGTAGTAGGGTGAGGTCAGAGATTGTCCCTTCTGGTCTCCGCTCCAACTGCAACTGGGATTGTTCCTCTCTTCTCCCTCCACCCGTTTTGTTCCGGGTTGCCCCTTCTGATATTCGCCCCAACTGCTACTAGTTCTTTTCTTTTCTGCCACCTCCACCCATTTGGCTCCAATCTCCCCCACCTCGATTACAGTTGTGGGCTTTCCATCTAGGATGTATTTTTCTATTTCCTCAGGACCACCCTCTAAGAACTGCTCCATTTGCATTAGGAAGGGCAATTCTTCTGGAGATTTAACATTTGCTCCTGACATCCAGGCATCCCAATGTTTCACAATGTGGTAGGCATGTCGGGTAAATGACACATCTGGTTTCCACCTTAGGGCTCTGAACCTCCAACGGGGATGCTCGGGTGTTAGCCCCATTCTGACTCTCGCCTTGATTTTAAACAGTTCATACTTGTTCATGTGTTCCTTAGGCATTTCAGCCGCCACCTCTGCTAAGGGTCCACTGAGCTGCGGCCTCAGCTTTACCATGTACTGGTCTGTAGAGATGCTGTACCCAACGCAGGCCCTTTCAATGTTTTCTAAGAAGGCTTTGGTATCATCGCCTGCCTTGTAGGTGGAGAACTTTCTGGGACGTGAAGTGGTACCTGGAGAAGGATTGCTAGTGTTTGTTGGTATATTCTGCTGAGCCTTTGCCTTCTCCATCTCCAGTGCATGCTTCCATTCTTTTTCCTTTACCTCCATAGCTCTCCTGTGGGCAGCCTCCATTTCATTTTCCTTTGCCTCCATTTCTCTCCTGTGGGCAGCCTCTTTGGCTTTTTCTGTCTTGGGTTCTGTCATCTTAGCCGATCTGTTTTTAACTAACTTTACACCAGAGAGTTAAAAAAACAAACAAACCTGGCTTGTAAAATTTAGTTGTGCTGTAACCTGATACCTATGTTCTGTGACAGGTATTCTCAGCCTACAGAAAAATCCTCTAGCTGCTCTTAGCTAAAAAAAACCCCACCTCTTCAGGTCTGTGAAAAACTTGTGAATTTCCCTGCAGGAGGTTAACTATCCTGCCTTTAGGTAGAGAAGACTCCAGCTCACAAAAGGAAGATCCCTTTATTATGCTTGCTGCTGTCTCTTTTTATAAAACCATTTTAAAATCCTGCTGTGCTTCTGGTTCAAAATGATCTAAAAAAAATCTCAAAATGATCCCACTTCTCTGCCACCATGTCAAGGTTCCTTCCCCACTCTGAACTCGAGGGTACGGATCTGGGGACCTGCATGAAAGACCCCCTAAGCTTATTCTTACCAGCTTAGGTTAAAAACTTCCTCAAGGTACAAAGTTTGCCTTGTCCTTGAACCCTATGCTGCCACCACCAAGCATGCTAAACAAAGAACAGGGAAAGAGCCCACTTGGAGACGTCTCCCCCCCCTCAAAACACCCTCCCCAAGCCCTACACTCCCTTTCCTGGGGAAGGCTTGATAAAAATCCTCACCAATTTGCATAGGTGAACACAGACCCAAACCCTTGGATCTTAAGAACAATGAAAAAGCAATCAGGCTCTTAAAAGAAGAATTTTAATTAAAGAAAAAGTAAAAGAATCACCTCTGTAAAATCAGGATGGTAAGTACCTTACAGGGTAATCAGATTCAAAACAGAGAGAATCCCTCTAGGCAAAACTTAAGTTACAAAAAGACACAAAAAACAGCAATATACATTCCATTCAGCACAGCTATTTTACCAGCCATTAAACAAAAGAAAATCTAACACATTTCTAGCTAGATTACTTACTAACTTAACAGAAGTTCTGAAGAGCATTCCTGATCTGTTCCCGGCAAAAGTATCACACAGACAGACAGACCCTTTGTTTCCCCCACCCCTCCAGCTTTGAAAGTATCTTGTCTCCTCATTGGTCATTTTGGTCAGGTGCCAGCGAGGTTATCTTAGCTTCTTAACCCTTTACTGGTGAAAGGGTTTTGCCTCTGGCCAGGAGGGATTTTGTAGTTCTGTATACAGAAAGATGGTTACCCTTCCCTTTGTATTTATGACACCTTCAAACTGGGACAATTTTAGTAAAGCAGGACTTCTGGTGACCCTAGCTGAGTCAGTCATTTACAAAGGCCTGTAACTAGGCATCATCCCATGAAACTAGTGATGCTGACCCAGTGACATCAGAAAAATATGTTCCTTCACATCAGCCCAGCAGGTAACAGGTGCTTAATCAACAGCTGCATAGCAACCTGCCTTGAAATAATTCCGGAAAGCTAGAGATGAGTCAGTAATGTCAAGTGGCATAGCCCTTGACACCAGCATAGCAAGCTAGAGATGTTGAGACAGAGGCCTCAAGCCTGGAAATCCTAACCAGTTACAAGGGATGAATTAGTGAGCTCACAAAGGTCTGTATCTTGGCATCCTCCCAGGAAGCTGTAAGTGCTGAGCCGGTGACATCACAGAGACCTGTCTCATACCAGCCAACCAGCAACTAGCGGGGCTGCGCCAGTGAGGCCACAAAGGTCTATGCTTTCACATCAGTCCCAGAAAGCAAGAGTTGCTGAGCAGGAGATAAATTAAGGAGGAGAGTGTGAGTGTGTGTGTGTGTGTGTGTGTGAGAGAGAGAGAGAGAGAATGCATGTACAGGAGATGTGTATAGCTCTCCCTCCTCTGCTAAAAAGAGGGAGCATTCCCCTTCCTTTCCATCTCTTACCTCTTATATGGTAGATGAAAGGAAGACTCAGCATGTGGGAGAATCTGCAGTGGGAGATAAAAAGAAAAAGGTGTGGCACTGTGGGAATGCTTTAAAAATACCATAACAGAACTAGAAAAAACAATTAATGAGGAGGACTTGGGAGTAAACACATTTTTCCCATCCCATCACTTGCTGTAATGTGTCCTGATGTGTCATTTATCAAGGAGAAGGAGTGTAGTCGGTGGTGGAGGGAGCAGAAGGAGAAATGGGCACTTTCTTCTCAATCCTTTCCAGATGCCAAAACACCTGTTTGAAAATCTGATCCCCCTCTGTGAGAGGAAGAGCAAGTGAGGACAGGAAAATGGTAGTAGGAAGGGATGGGTTTTGGACAAATGTCTCATTAACTTGTGCACCATTTGCCACTTGCACTGAGTAACTGTAAACAAGTGTAAGCAGAGTCAGAATGAGCTCTACCCTGACATCTGGTGGTGAGCTGTGGAAAAGGACTTCAGGGGCTGATCTCATTTGCAGGGGCACTCTTGTTTGCATGGGCACTCCCACCCTGCCTAGCATGATGGACTGCTTGCCCAAATGGTAACTTTAGCTGCTGTGGGATCCCCAGTCTCTCTGTTTGTGGGGCAGGAGTAATAAAGGGTTGTTATCCTGGTTATGTGAATGAATCAAGGACAGTAGAACTATACTTGGCATTTTATGACGAAGGGACTCACCCTCAACTAAGTAGCACTCGCTAGATAAGGGACATGGGTTCTAACTGCCAGGGACTTGAGAGGGTATGGGGATTGGGAGGCCCCCTTCTTAGGGCTCTAAACACTACTTTGACCCCTCCTCTCTCCAGGGTGTAGTAACAGAGCAAATTTTGGCTCTATTAAGAGTCTTGTTACATACTGCAGAGCTGAAGTCACTGACACCTAGGTCTAAGCATTAGACCTACTTTGGTCTAGTGGTGCACCAGCACTGGGGCTTCCCTGTTACCAGCTAAAAATCACTAAAGAGCTGAAGCTGCTGAGAGCTGTGTTAAGGGGGGGCTGAAGACAAGTTGGTGAGTGGACGGCTGGAGTGGCTAGCTGGGTGGCTGGCAGAGAGGAGTGGACAGCAGGGCAGCTAGCGGAGAGGAGTGGAGTGGAGCGGATAGCAGGGTAGCTGACGGAGAGGCATGGCTGGTGGTGAAGGCTGCAGCAGAACCCCATGGAGAGGTGTGCCACTTGGGCGTTGACCTGAGCAGCAGAGCATGTAAGATGCCCCCCCATACCTCCCTCCACTTCCACCCGGGCTGGGAGGTAAACTCTGCAGATGAACACTGTGGGGTTGCACTGACCAAGGACAGAAACTGTGTGTGTGTGGGTGGGTGGGGGTGACTATTGGGTTGCTGGATTTAAGACTCTGAAGGGAAAAGGACACTGCCAAACTTACTTGGGGGTGGGTCTTTTGCCCATGGTTGGTGTTATGAATCCTGTTTGTGGTATTTCCCCAACATAATGCCACATTGTTTCCCTCCTTTATTAAAAGGCTTTAGCTACACTCTGACTCTGTGCTTGCTAGAGGGGAAGTATTGCCTCTTGGGAGGTGGTATGTAATTGTCCCACATCACTGGGTGGGGGCTTGAGCCGGTTTTGCATTGTGTTATTGAAATGGAACCCCTAGATACTGAACCCTGCCCTTGTTGCTGCCAACTCTGATGGGCAGAAGGGTTACACAAGAAAAGCATTTATTTCTGCAGGAACCAGAAGACCTGTTACAGTAAGTTAGTGTGACAGAGTGGGGAATAACCATTCATAGAACAATTGATGCGCACCATGAATGCCTTTGGATTGCCTTTGGAAAAGGTTGGATGGCTGAAACACCAGGTACAGAACTGTACCCTTAGGCTTAGGTGAAATATTCTTGTTATGAACTTTCATCAGATTGATCCTTTAATAAACATTTACTGATATGCCCAAGGCAATGTGAAGCTTTACTAATCCACACCTTATCATGCAAAAGCAAATGAACAATATGATTTCATGGTGTATTGTGCATGGTTTAGAGTTTTCTCCAGTGGAGAGTAATAAAGTGGGGCTAATTGTCAGCGCAAGAATTTCCATCAGGTGTATGGGAGAAGTTAGGTGCTGAACTTGTGTTAATAAGAACTGAACATATAACTCCCTGAAAAATGCAATGAGAATTTAGTTTGAGGTCTCAGTTTTTCTCAATGAACGTGTAAGGTATTTTTCAGACAGTAAGGTGATGAAATTGGTATTGAAGTGTATTTGTTGAATTAGGGAACACTGTACATTAGAGAGGAATGCTAATCCTGTGGTTTAAGCACTAGTCTGAGACTCAGAAGAGCTGCGCTCGCTTCCTAGTTCTTCCACAGTTCTCCTTTTCTATTTAGGTTGCAGAGTTCATGGCAGGGCTGTCTCTTATGATGTTTCTACATTGCCTGGCACAATGGGAGCTCATATTGATTTAGGCCTATGTCCTCCTGTAAGATAAATAATGAAAGTTAAAAAAACCAAAGAGATGAAGTTTCTCTTTGAAACAACAGGTAAATGCCTGAAAATGTTTTGGCAGAAGATACAGGAGAAGGCATTTCACTGTCTAACCAGTCCTTAGACTCGGAGCCCAGGTGTAGGAAAATGATTCCCCTATGCAACACAATGTGGGTTGGCAGGCAGTGGTACCATCTACACTAGGGGTGGGCAAACTTTTTGGCCCAAGGACCACATCTGGGTATGGAAATTGTACGATGGGCCATGAATGCTCATGAAATTGGGGGTTGGGGTGTGGGAGAGGGTGAGGGCTTTGGCTGGGGTGCGGGTTCTGGGGTGGGGCTGGGGATGAGGGGTGTGGAGGGTGGGAGGGAGATCAGGGCTGGGGCAGGGGGTTGGGGCGCCGGAGGGGTAAGGGATACAAGCTCCAGGCGGCGCTTACCTCAAGCAGCTCCCAGAAGCAGTGGCACGTCCTCTCTCCAGCTCCTATGCGGAGGTGCAACCAGGCAACTCTGTGTGCTGCCCTGCCCGCAGGCGCTGCCCCTGCAGCTCCCATTGGCTGTGGTTGCTGGCCAATGGGAGCTGCAGGGGAAATGTGTGGCGCCCCTTGACTTCCCCTAGGTGTAGGAGGCAAAGGGAGGACATACTGCTGCTGCTTCCGGGAGTTGCACAGAGCCCAGGCATGTGAGGAATGGGGCAAGCCCCTGACTCCGCTCCCTGGCTGGAGCTAGAGGGCTGGATTAAAATGTCTGAAGGACCAGATGCGGCCCCCAGGCTGCAGTTTGCCTACTCCTGATCTACGTTCTGTCTTGGGATTTTCTGTCAAGGAAGGGCAGCTTTAAGTTATTGTGGGGATAGGTTAAATCAACACTTCCCACAGTGGATGTGACCACATCTCCTCTCTGAGTAGCACTGGATAATTTCTGAGCTGTGCTGGTGTCTTATGGGCTCCCAGTGAAGGGGCGGTTGTGACCTACCTTACCACTTTCACTTTTGCGGCATTCCCCGCCTTAGTGGACTTTCCGCCCAGTAGGGACCTGAACCAGGTTGTCTGGGTTAGAATGGGAAGCATTCTATTGACTTCAATAGGCACTGAATCAGGCCTTGTGTGCGTAAGGCAGCATAGATCCTGGGCTTTGTCTGGCTCATGGACTGTTAAAATGTAATTGTGTTAGTTAAAAGGAGGAATAAATCATGCTTCCTTCTTCTTACTACCCTGCTTGGCTGCATAAGACAAGGGCACAATTTTGCCCTAGACTAGAGAATCGAGAATTTTTAGTCTATGATTCAGTGGCACTCATAAACATGATCTCATAGCCATAGATGATGTACAGAAACCCATGGCAATTTATTCACAGGGATGGTAAACCGTTAACTTCTTTGATAACACAAAATGTTTACGGAATGAAGACTGATTTTATGACTCTTCCGAGACAGCAAAAAGACAGTGTAGATAAATGACAAAGCTGGAGCACTGGAGAGATGTAGAGGAAAGGTAGGCTGTGCATGCTGAAGCTAAGCAACTACTGTCGAAGCTAAGAAGTGTGATGGCCTGGGGAACAGTATGAGTGCATTTATTTCCATTCTATTTTTTTAAATTTCCAAAACGTAATACATTTGTAAGTGATGCACAAAATACTGTATAAGAAGATTACAAAACCACACACAAAACCCATAGTTCCCCATGCTTATCCTCCAGTATTTTTAATGGCATGGATCTGTATTGACTGGTTTAACTCAGTCTCCTGGAATGGTTTATAAAATGCACACTTTCAGATGCTTTTATTTTTGAAGGATCAGCCTTTTTGTTATTAAACTGCTCTCCACAGAAATGTTCCAGGTTGGTCATTGAGAAAGGCAGGTACAGTTGAAATGTCTGAGAGTAGGACTTGGCACCAAGTACGCCTGAGTTCTAATGCCAATTCTGGCACCAGCTTTTTCTTTGACCTTGGATAAGTCACTTAGGGCTAGAGACACAAAAGGATTTAGACATCTAACTCCAGGAAAGCAGACCTGGCTGTAAATCTCAGGCAGAGGGAGGCAGCTTCCTCTAGTCCAGATTTTGGCACCTAAATTCCTTTGGGGGTGGGGCTTAGGACTCACCTCTCTCCTTGGCATTTACTATTGGTTGCATAGGTGCCAACTCTGTGTGTGCTCCAGCTCCCCACTCACCTCCCAGTGCCTCCTACCCGCCTGCTGCCCCGCTGATCAGTGCCTTCCGCTCTCTCCCACTGCCTTCCGTCTGCTGTGATCAGCTGTTTTGTGGCATGCTGGTGGCTCTGGGAGAGAGGTGGAGGAGTGGGACTGGTGCACATTGGGGAAGGGGGTAAAACTGGGCAGGAAAGAGGCAGGTTGGGGGTGGGGGCTTGGGGGAAGGGATGGGGTGAGGGCGGGGCCTGGGGCGGAGCAGGGGCTGGAAAAAGCGGGATGGGGGTGGGGGCTGGGGGAAGGAGTCAGGTGCAGGCAGGGCCTGGGGTGGACCTGGGGGGTTGAACCGCACCCCCGAGCCCAGAGGAAGCCACTGACTGTGATTGGTTGCCTTAGGTGGCTCCCTGTTCAGCTTTCTGGCTTTTGTGGATCCCATTCTTAGGCACCTAACTGTTGCCATACATTGAATAGGGAGCCTACGTGCCTAACTTGGGGCTGAGGCTTCCACTGGGTGGCAGGACATTGTAACAGTGGGCATGGCAGTGTGTAAGTCCCTTTGTAGATCTAGCCTGTAACCCAGGGGTGGGCAAATTTTTTGGCCCGAGGGCCACATCAGGTTACAAAACTATACGGAGGGCTGGGGAGGGAAGGCTGTGTCTCCCCAAACAGTCTGGCCCCCACCTCCTATCCGTCCCCTCCCACTTCCTGCCCCCTGACTGTCCCCCTCAGAATCTCCAACCCATCCAACCCCCCCTGCTCCTTGTCCCCGACCGCCCCCTCCCAGGACTCCCCTCCCCTAACCGCCCCCCCGGGACCCCACCCCCTATCCAACCACCCATTCTCCCTGTCCCCTGATTGCCCCAACCTCTATCTACACCGCTGCCCCCTGACAGGCCCCCCCGGACTCCAATGCCCTCCAACATCCAACCCCCCTCCCCGTTCCCCATCCCCTGTCTGCCCCCCTACAGAACCTTCGCCCCATCCAATCGCCCCCTGCTCCCTGTCCCCTGACTGCTCCCCAGGACCCTCCGCTCCCTGCCCCCTTACCATGCCGGAGCCAGGCATGCTGCCCGCGCTGCCCGGGAGGAGTGGCAGGCCAGAGCGCTGGCAGCGCAGCGCGCTGAGGCTGCGTGGGAGGGGGAGTGGGAACAGCGGGGGAGGGGCCGGGGGCTAGCCTCCCCAGCTGGGAGCTCAGCAGCAAGGCAGGACGGTCCCGCGGGCTGGATGTGGCCCGCGGGCCGTAGTTTGCCCACCTCTGCTGTAACCTCTGCATTACTTTCGCAGTCGGTAATCTGAGTATGATTAGGTTTACTTTCTACTTCCCTAGGGTTATGAAGATTGCTTAGCTAAATTTGTAAATTATTTCCAAGATGGAAATAGCACAAAGACAAAAACTGCTATAGCTGCTAAATATTATGGTAGATTTATTATATCGATCCCAGTGTGAGGTAAATTAAGATTGATTATTTTAGGATCCAAAAGAATAAAAAGTCATATCAGTTCTGTGAAATATTTCATGCCCATGTACGTGCACAATGGACATTGAAAAATCATATATATTAGATTAGTATTCAACGCTCCATTGCTCCAGCATAATTGACTTGGATCTCTACTTTTGCCATTCTGAACGGAATCCAGTGAGTTCTAAAATGTACTTTTTGTTGTATAAGCCCCAGCTGTAGGAGAGAGTTGACGAGCTGAAGTTTCTGTTAAATCTGCATGAACCTGTAATTGTCCAGTACTTAAGCCAGAGGCACTGTAACCTAGGAATGTGCTGAATAAAGCTGTGCTGAGTTTGTATCCATGGGGTATTATTCTGTAAACTATTTCTCCAGTTTGTCCAACAAGCCAATTTTCCAGGTGCCCTTTCCAAATTTTAATGCCCCTCCCCCCCACCATCCTGCTACTGCTGCTATAGCAAGGGGGTAAGAGCACTGGCTAAGAAATACATTATGTGTGTACAGGGATCTATTTGCATTAATGGGAATTGTGTTGCTAAATCTCTGCGCACTGTGTTGAAAACCTGTTAGGGTTTTTTGGGCTGTTATATAACCCAGGATTCAGGAAAAATCAGATTTCTGTAGTGAATTCTAAAAATGGTTGTGTACAGTTTGACCCTCATGATGGCTATTAAAGTCAGTTGCAATCAATCATCTAAAGTTCACAGAAAGCCTTGAAAATTTAACCCTCAGAATTCAATATATCAAAATTGTGTAGTCCCAAGGGACAGAGAGGAAAAAACGGGTAAAGACGTTTCATATTTCAAAGGCTAACTAATAAGCAGGCTAGTTCTGTCACATATGTCTGTGAGGTCACAATCCACAGGAAAACCCCTTGGTCAGAATGTTTGGTGGCTCCGGGAATTGTTAAGGGTACAGAGTCTTTTTCACCTAAGTCAGTGGTTCACATCTGGCAATGGTCAGCAATGACCAGAATTCATGATAATCTGATGGCTGTTGCTGTAAATGGAGCATGTAAAACTGGTTAGTGGTCTCAGTCTGTTTCCTAGGCACTGTACTGACGTCACAAAAGCCACTGCTGTTTTAGTGATGTCATCAGCAGTTGTAGGCTAGGATCCCCTCAGTATAGGAATTGGCAGGTAGAAAGTGGAAGAACTGTCTTTCACATATTTTGTTTTAACAACTGTTAATAAAACATGTTAAGTGTTTACATATAATTGTGTTTCAGGACTTGAAACAATTGTACATTTTAAAGCACTCCAGTTCACCTTTAAGATAATGATGCATGCTAAGGATAACTGCAACTCTACAAGGAAAAATGGGCTATTTCTGTTGAAAGGAGAGTGCTTTACGATATATTTTATGATTTTGATAACTAACAGTAGAAGTGAAGTTTGTGTTTAATTGGCTATTCTGTCACTCATATACAGAGATATTTAGGAGACTGCAATGCTGTAGAAAGGCACAATGTTTTTAATGGAAACCTGTGAAGGCAGCAAGTCTCTATAACAGGCTTCCATGAATGTAAAAGCAAATCTGTCTGCACAGAATCTTTTATTCCCATGACTACTTCTACTGACCTCCTCCTGGAGGATTGACGGAAAAGTGTATTTTCCCCCCTAAGGAAATAACAGTTTAAGAATCTGAGGTATAATGTAACTTTTCAAACGATAAATAAGTTAAAATTAACTGAAATCTTGTGCATAGGCACATTTGAACATATATTTAATTTCCCACCCATTAGTCTTCATAACTGAAAGTTCTCTTCCAACAAAAGCCTTAACTCTGCTCTATAGTGACACCATGAAAGGAAAAAAAAATCTAATGTGTCTTTACAAATCAGTTTAATCTCATCTGGGATGACAAACACCTAAAATGACTCAGCCATAATCACATTGTTTTTCCATGTTGTCACTGCAGAGCGCAGTTCAGGTTGCTGGGTGCCCTAACTATGCATTCCCATATGGTAACTTGTTTAGGTTTCTTTTAAGTTTAACTCTAATTGTGTATTTCCTGGGTTTATAACACTTGGTTTGGGGATAATACAATAACCTTGCAATGTATTTGACCTTAACACTACTGATATAAAATCAACCTTCCTCATCCTTAACTCCATTTTAACATAGATTTTTTTACTGGGAATTCTTAATGATAATAAAAGGAGTACTTGTGGCACCTTAGAGACTAACCAATTTATTTTGAGCATAAGCTTTTGTGAGCTACAGCTCACTTCATCGGGTGCATTCAGTGGAAAATACAGTGAGGAGATTTATATACCTGTATATAGATTTATATACAGTGAGGAATATAAATCTCCTCACTGTATTTTCCACTGAATGCATCCGATGAAGTGAGCTGTAGCTCACGAAAGCTTACGCTCAAATAAATTGGTTAGTCTCTAAGGTGCCATAAGTACTCCTTTTCTTTTTGTGAATACAGACTAACATGGCTGCTACTCTGAAACCTGTTTTAATGATAGTGGGGATTTTAAGCTTTCGCTGAAAGCATCTGGTAAAACTCATCATTAGAGATGTGTTGCCAGATTAGAGGACTCAGTGGTCTTTTCTGATATGTTCTTCAGACATCAAATACACAAAATATTCACATGACAAAGTGCTGTTACTCAGAGCCAAGTATTTTTGTTTTGTAGTCTTATCTTGTTGAATATGCAAGGTACGCCAAAGGCACCTCATTGACATTGGTGCTGGTATATTTACAATTCTTGTTTTTTTCTTTCCAGGTTTTGGCTTTGGTTATTCTATTGTTAATGGCCCTGCTAATGCAACCGTCCTAGCCGGTTCAGAGGCCCGGTTTAACTGTACTGTGTCACAAGGATGGAAAGTTATCATCTGGCTTTTAAACGGGAATGCTGTTCTCACGACAACTTCCCTTGGAGGGGCTGTTGTAACAATGAATCGCTTCACTCAGCAAAATTATACCAGCGGTGAGACTTTTACCTCAGAGCTGATCATCCACAACGTCCAGCTGGACGATTCTGGTCAAATAGAATGCAGCCTCCAACTTAGTAGCCCCAACAGCTATGCCTTTCTTTCTGTGCAAGGTCTGTATGCCTTTTCATTTTTGTCACAGAGTTTTTATTAATTTGTACTTAACAGAAATCCAATGTCACAATGCCAAAATTACCAGACTGTATGTATACCAACTTTCAGTGAATGCCCAAAGTCTGCTATGTTTCTCATCTGGAAAGCTGGATCAGTAATTTCATGTACAGATTGGCATTCCAAGGTAGACTGAGGCTGCCACTGCAAAAGACTTTCAGTTGTGCTCACTTTTTTCTGTAGCAGCTCTTACTCTGTTCTGAGTTGTGTGAAAGTGCCAGAAGCCTGTATCAGTGCTGCCAGCCATCAGTCAAAAACAATCTCTTTTCGCCAGAGTCTTTATGGATTTTTTTTCTCATTTTTGTACATAACACTTTTGTATTTAATGGAGAGTTCCTTCCTACTGTCCGACCTAGTAATAGACAGCCTCCACCCAGTTTGTGTTGGGGTTTAATGTAGTGCAAAAATTTAGCCTCTGAGTCACAAGGTGATATCATGGGATGTGACTGCTGCTGTACACTACAGCTTCCAGGATCCAGTAAACCTTTCATGTATATCAGACATCCTCTCTGTAGCTTCCTCAAGCATCATTATTAAGGAAGTGCATCCAATAAAGTGGAATCTTCCTTCCATCTACTATTCATTTGTCCAAAAAAGAAGAAGGCTGATGCCTCGGGCATCACCTTTCTATAAACTTTCCTTGATAAACCTGAAGAACATCTCTAAGAGGTAACAGAGAAATAAAATCCTGATGACACATGGTCCTTTAGCTGGTGCAGGAGATATTTCAGTATGGCCAAAGCATGACACTTCCAAAGTTTTCATTGGACAGATGGTGGAAAATAAAGTCTAGTTGTGAAGCCGAAATGGACTATAACATGGCTGAGAAGCTGCAGTGGCTTCCACGTTTATCTCATGTAAACAACATCTCTATGTTTTAGGTTTTCTATTTTATTTTAATTATTTTTTTAACTTGAAAATTTCAAAATAGGATTTTTGGTAGCCAAAGATGATTTAAAACGGGCAATAAGACACCATTGCAGTTAAATATTCTGAAGGAACAAATCATCTTTTCCCCCCACAGTTAATGGATCTTTGCTCATCAAAGATCACAACTCTACAGTAAGAAAGAATGAAACAATTGACATTGTTTGTGAAGCCTTAGGATGGGCTCCAGCTCCAAACATGACCTGGATGATAAACGACTCTTTTGTAGATAAGTCCAGGTATGTTACTAACCACAGTCAAGGATCTAATGATCTTCACAATGAAGGGAGCACCTTAACTTTGACTCCAATGGCCAATGAGACACTGACATGCTTAGCTTATATAGAGGCACTCCCTAAGCCCCAGAATGCAACTGTAACTCTTATTGTGCAGGATTCTCTTGCAGGTAAGTGAACGTTCTCTATACTATGCCTTTTATTTTGAAAATCTTTTATTCCAGTTTAAGCAACATGACACCTGCAAATGTAACAGACTCAAACTCTAGTAAACAATACAGACATCACATAGTGTTAAATTCACTCCTGTGCTGCGCCCCAGCACGAGTCCTGAGCATCACTAAATTCTCTTTATTTGGAATAGCACAAGGGAAACAGAACTCTCCCTAATGCTTATTAAGGGCTTCATTGCATACAAAATTGGATTTTCTGCCTTTTGCAAGATCTCACCACATGAATTTAGGCATTGAAAAAAATTGATTCCGGCCATGAAATAACAATAGATTTCTATCTGTCAGTCGCATAAACATCGTATGCTATGTCTTGTTTGCTCATGACTAAATCCTAATGTGAAATCCAGTCGCATAAACATCGTATGCTATGTCTTGTTTGCTCATGACTAAATCCTAATGTGAAATACTAAACTCTGAAAGTTTTGCCACTGACTTCAACAGAGGTAGGATTTCACCCCTACACACAACCCAAAGTAAACACTTGTGCACAACACAATGCTCCGCACAAGGTTACACGGCAGGCATTGAGCTGTTCTGCCATTGTAGTTATAGCCTCAGAGCCGTACTGTGCTTGGTCCCCACCGTGTTTCCGCCTTGGGGGTCCTGGCTGTTCCATCAGCCAGGGATGACTCTAGCACAGTGGCATTCCAGCCTCATGCACTTTACCAAGCTTCACTCCAACTCAGGAATTGCCATGCTCGATCAGCCCAGCGGCCCATCTCATCCAGCGTCATGTCCCAGATAGTGGCCAGCATCCAGACATATTGCCTAATTCTTGGCCTCACCAACAACCTGTGGAAATTAATCCCATAGCTTAATATGACCCCCGATGCCAGAGGAATCACCAACCAGCTGGGTAAGCTGAGCTGCCACCTGCATTGTGCTGCCTGAATAGCACTACCTGTTTTTGAGGTAGTGATGGATGGTTTTCTTTTCCAAGCGCTAGCACAATAAGAACAAACAGGACTAGATCCTCAACTGGGGCTAAGCAGCGCTTGGTGAAGCAGAGGGAGGAGGCATGAAAATGCCCTTTTTGGCCCCTCAATCTTGGGAATTATCTGGCCGTTTGTCCCCAGTGCTGCAAAGAAGAGTCGTTTCAGGGCTGCTGAAATTAACACCAGCTGCTCATGGTCTCTAGGGACTGTTACAAAAGGTGAGATTACTGGGGCACAGAGACACTTTTGTCACACCTCCTATGGTGGGAGCGGGAGGGGTGGTGTAGAAGCCCTTATGGTGACTCTGTGCCACCCAGAGTTTCCCGTAGGCAGAGGAGGTCCTTAAATCCATGTTTCTTTTAGTGATTGGGTGAGTGTGGAAAAAAGGAGCTGAGCTTGTGACATCAAACTGACAGCTCTTTGGCTGAGTTGGCACCCCTCGGAGTGTTACGTGACATGTGACCCATTCTGTGTTCTGAAATGGGTGGCACTGGCATGGTGTATAAAAGGCATTCAGATACTACAGTGATGGGTGTGGTATAAAAACCTAGATAGATAGATAGGCAGACTGGCTGGGCCTTTTACTTTAAGTGTGAGCCATTGTTAGCAAATTTCTCAGGACCATCTACTTTGTAATGCAATTGAAAAAGGCCATTTTACTAGGTTTAATAAGGCTTCCTCTAAGTTAAATTGCTTCTAATTACTGACTAAACAAGAGATCTGTCCTGAGGACTTAATAAAATGATTAAACTCCCCAGCCTACTCATTCTAGAGCTATTGAGGCATCTGCCCACAGTTTCCATAGTTACATGCTGTACATTAGAAGAGGAGAAAAACAGATGTCACAGACACAATTAGTACATAATTGGTGATCATATAGGACCATCATGCATTCCTCTTTGGGAAAATGATTATGCAGTAACAGATACTCAAGATTTCTCAGCATAGGCATAGTTTCACGTCTATATTTGGAGGGGCGGCTCTGATCAGGCCAATGGGACCGCACGTGCTGGGGGTGGGCAAACTCTGTGCCTGTCCACAGGGGTGCCATTTCAGATTTGGGGGGCCCTGCAACTTTAAGCGTGATTCCAGGGGCTACTTAGGCAACTGAAAACTCTAATGTTTTTGCAGATAATAATTTAGAAATATCTGACAGGAGCACTGTATCTAATTCCTATACCAAGAAAGAAAATTAAATAAATATTAGATTCACTCAGCTCTAATACTAACATGTTCTGACATCTTGTGGCAAGTCATTTATGGGACACGGATTAGGTTTAAAATTGTAATATATATTCTTACTCAGATACTCATACTAAAGTCAGAAGGGACTATCGTGATCATCTAGTCTGACTTCCTGCACGTTGCAGGCCACAGAACCTCACCCACTCACTTGTGTAATAGACCCCTGATCTCTGGCTGAGTTACTGATGTCCTCACATCATGGTTTAAAGACTTCCAGTTACAGAGAATTCACCATTTACACTAGTTTAAACCTTCAAGTGACCACCATGCCCCATGCTGTAGAAGAAGGTGAAAACCCCCATGGTCTCTGCCAATTTGACCCGGGGGAAAATTCCTTCCTGACCCCAAATATGATGATCAGTTAGACCCTGAGCATGTGGGCTAGACCCACCAGGCAGACACCTGGGAAAGAGTTCATTGTAGTAACTCAGAGCCCTCCCCATCTAGTGTCCCATCTCCAGCCATTGGGGATTTTCGCTATAGGCAGTCACCGATGGGCCACATGCCATTGCAGGGAGTCCTGTCATACCATCCCCTCCATAAATTTATCAAGCTCCATCTTGAAGCCAGTTAAGCTTTTTGCCCCCACTGCTCCCCTTGGGAGGCTGCTCCAGAATTTCACTCCTCTGCTGGTTAGAAACCTTCGCCTAATTTCAAGCCTAAGCTTGTTGATGGCCAGTTTATATGTATTTGTTCTGGGGTCCACCTTGATGCTTAACTTAAATAACTCCTCTCCCTCCCTGTTATTTATCCCTCTGATGTATTTATACAGAGCAATCATATCTCCCTTCAGCCTTCTATTCGTTAGACTAAAGAAGCCAAGCTCTTTGAGTCTCATAAGAAAGGCCTTCCATTCCTCAGATCATCCTAGTAGCTCTTCTCTGCACCTGTTCCAGTTTGATTTCCTCTTTCTGAAACATGGAAAATCAGAATTGCACAGAAAATTCCAGATGACGTCATTTGATCCTTTATTTCACTTGTAACCACTGAAAATGGAGAGATGGCCAACGTAAAGCTTGTTAGTTGAACTTCCTAATGTTTTATTTAATGCCTGAGGCCAGGCATCACATAATGTTACATTGGGCCTGGCCAACAGAGACTTAACTAATCTGTCAGTTAAGCTATGTCTGTACTAGAGGCCTTACACTGGCACAGCTGTACCGATGCAGCTGCGGCGCTGTAAGATCTCTTGTGTAGCCACTCTATGCCGACGGCATATCTTCTGTCGACATAATTAAACCACCCCTAACGAGTGGCAGTAGCTATGTCGGCAGGAGAAGCTCTCCCACTGACATAGCGCTGTGCACACCGCCACTTATGCTGGCAAAAATTATGCTGCTCAGGGTGGTGTTTTTTCGCACCCATGAGCGACATAACTTTTGCCAACATAAGTGGTAGTGTAGACGTTACAGAGACTAAGGTGAGGGCTTCCTCATGCGCAATTTAGCAAACTACTATAGTTCTTATGGGGCTGCAGTCCCTGGGGCAAGCAGGAAGATCAAACAGGGAAGAGATTCATTAAACTGCCAAACTGGGAAAAGCAGATGATAACGACAGCCGTTGAGATGGGAAGTCTGTGGCTGTTTATTTTTCACACTGATTTATGTGGAAGTGTTAAGCCATACCAGCACCAGCTAGTCCAGTTCCTTACAGGCACATTCATGGTCTCCACAACATCCTGAACTATGAGGGACAATGTGGTACAGTGCCATCTTACAGACACCCCAGGTAACTAGTAGGAAGTAGGCTAGGCTAGACACAGACAGAGGGTATGTCTTCACAGTAGCTGGGAGGTCTAATTTGCAGCGTGGGTAGACAAACATGCACTAGTTTTGCTCAAACTAGCACCTAAAAATAGCAATGTGGGCCAGGCAACATGGGAAGTGCCTTGGGCTTGTCGCTTGAGTATCCAAGGGATCAGGGGGGATTGTACTCGGGTGGCTAGCCCAAGCAGCTGCGTGTGCCACCATGGGCACACTGCTATTTTTATTGCACTAGCACGAGCAGAGCAAGTGCATGGACATCTACCCCCACTGGGATTTACACCGCTGCTGGGTAGACATACTCATAAAGAGAGTTCTCCGAGCCAGACACTGGATGCAGTCTCATCCATTACATTGTTGGCGTAACAGCTTTTTAGTGAAACCTAAGACTCCCTGCTTCTTCAAGAATACCACAGTCAGTCTGTTCTCATCCGTTTTATAAAAAGAAAATCTGCTGTGTTTTGCACACAACGATCTCGTTTCCCTCTCCGCTAGATTATATAGAAGATCTCTTGTAATGGATTCTAGTGATACACAGTAGGAAGTACCTTTCCATTGCTAGTTCCCTTTCAATCCTGAAAGATGGCTATGCTCCACTGCAGTGAAAATTCCACACAAATCTCATCTTAAACAGAGGATTCAGGTAAAAAAAAAAAATGAAGGAAGATGACTCCTTAAGCAATGCACTTTTGGGGGGGTTTATTGAAATATCTGAAATTATCCTGGGCACTTTGCTTACAAGACTTGTTTCAAGTATGTAAAGTTTCTTAACATCAATGTGCAGGCTTTTTGTAGTCCTCGATCTCAACAGAATGACAGTGAACAAGACTGGTGAAAGTATGCATACTGAAGAAGTTCCCACAGTATGGAAATAACTTAGAATTAATGTGAAAGATGCTATTAGAGAATATACTGACAGGAGACTTATTAGATTTATATTAACCTGAGATTATAGAGTATGGATAAAGTAAGGGGAAAGAAGTAAGGACATTTTTAGAACTCCAAGTATATGATTATTATGCAGTGCAGGTTTCTTGTGCTTAGCTTTTCCTATCAATTAATGTTGAATTTCTAATGATAATTAGAGTCCTCTGCTTTTAAATCAACATAATTCTTGGGAATTACAAGTGTTAAAAACAGTCCTCCTGAACAGAGTGATCATTTTGAGTGACAAGTACATGGGAGAAGAGCTGATGCAGAGCACAGGAGCAGTGCCATTGGCATCTTCCTGCTTCTACATTCCAATGCTGGCAAGTCTTAGCGATCCATCTATGTCAAAGCTCAAGGGCAGGCACTGAACAAAAACCTTCCCTTGCTCTCTCTTTCTGCTCTGTGCTGCCTGGAAAGCAGACTACAGGTATTCCTGAATTTGACCTGAGCAGCTATCTTACTTTGGCAAATGAATAGGCCATGAAGGCTGAAAGGCTGGTTAAATGAAAATCACAAGAACAAATGAAGCTGTTGTAAGAACTATTCCTCAAACCTTAGTTGCTGTATGTACCAAGAAATGTGAAACTAATGAGAGTGTAGCGTTTGCCAAAGCATAACGTTGCAGCTGACAAACAGAAATCTTAGGCTATCACATATGGAGATCTGTTTCTAGGACTCATTAAAAAAATATTGACTAACACAGCTCTATTAATCTATATACTGCTTGTATCTAACCTTGATATGACTTAGCACAACAAATTATTTTCTGCATGTATCTTATCACAAATCTGTATTAAAGTTAACTGAGAAATGTATTACAAGAAGCTAAATAGAAAAACAAGAACTAAAAATAAGAGTACTCAAAATAACTGATATTTGGTAGCAATAACTTATTAAAAACATAATTAAACACACAGGCAAGATTAACATTCATTTCATATTTTAATTACCTTAAAATTCCCATAGCATTTTGTATGGCACAAAATAAAATAACATAAAATAAAATGCAGATTTATGCTGTAGATTTATTTCTTCCATGCAAAAAAATCACAAAATACTTCATAATTGATTTATACATATTAACTACAAGGCTGCAGATCATAATATACTGGTAACTTCAGTAGTTATGGCGAGGCAGAACAAAAGCTGTACAAGGCCAGTCTTAGGAAGAATGATTGAAGACAGAGACATGGAAAATTAAGGGCTTGATTCTGCTTCCCTTAATGTAAAATGGTTTTTGCCACTTATTTAACTGGTAGCAGGATCTGGGTGGTTAGTTTTCTCAGAGAGTGCATTGAGAGCCCTACATAAGAGCGAGGGATGAATCTGGTTGTGATGAGATTTGAAGGCAGACAGGATTCAGGAAGGTGCTCAGAGAAGGCAGGTGTTCCAGAGATTGAGCACAGAAGGAGAGAGAAGGATTGGTTGCTCAAAAAACCTGGGATGAAGGGGGAAGAAAATCTGGTGTTTGAGGTGTGTCGGGAATGACATGAACAGAAAATATTGGGGGGAATTAGGTGGGTCACGTGTGGCTGGAGGAGGAGGATGGCGGATGAAGAACCTATAAAGAGCATTTAAAATGGGGGCTGATATCTGCCTTTGCATTTATACACAGGGTTTCCATTACTCGCAACGGAATTAATGTTCACGCACCCAAGGGCAAAATATCCTCTTAGAGATCATTAATAATGACCATTGACATGGAGACAATACATCCTTGAAGTGCTCTAGATGGGTAAAGATATGTGTTAAAGTTGGAATCCAGGAATATTTTGGGTAGTAGATTATAAGTAGGTGCAGGAGCAGCCCCTCAATTGGGTTAATTTGCATGATTAATTTACATGCTGATAGTTCATTAGGATTAGAGAGGAGACTAAATTAAATAATTTCTGAACCATCCAATCTTTGGAGTGTTCAGAATCCAAATTCAAGTCCAAATTTTGCATCTGGGCTATTATGCTATAATGGGCCAATCCGAAACCCCAGAAGAATATCTGCAAACTTTGGTGAGTCTGAAATCTGTATCCAAATTTTGCCATTCAGGCCCATCTTTAATTAGGAACACTAAAAAGTACCTGACACACACAAATCCAGTGCAACAGAGGCAGTATTGTCAAGTCTGTACAAACCTTGTGCTTTTCGGTTGGATTTGAAGTTTGTTTTTAATATAGCTACCAGGGCTATATTTTGGACTGCTTTTGGAACCTGCCTTAGCTTTTGGGCTGAGGTTACTCTCTGCAGTTAGGAAGATCAAAGATTGGTTCCAATTAGGTTAAAGAGCACCATAGATATTGGATGAGCCTGATGGACAGGGCCGTATTACCATCAGAAGAAGCGTCTATTGTATGTTGACAACTAGTTAAAGGGTAAAAGCTATCAATTTAATGTTGATTATTTGGGGGGATATATGGTGAGCACCTTTTGTTTGTGGCAACCAGAAACAGGGATACACTGAATGATTTTGAAATCACCCAATTTAGCATTATAGGTTAAAAAAAAATCAAATCCTAGTTATGTGAAAACACCATAAATGCATAGTGTATATCACTATGCAAAATTATGTTATAGTCCAGGATGCAGGAACGTGTTACGGTTAGCAATCTCAAACTCAGTAGATGTGTTGTTAACATGCTTGTCCTTTACCATGGACAACTGAGGGCTTTTTGAATTATGCACAGTGAGTTGAAGCCTCCTGAAGCCAATGGAAAGACTCCCATTTGCTTTCAGTGGGGTTTAGATTGGGCTCGAAATGTCTACAAAACAAGTTTAAATGTGAAGAATGAAGAAAATTAGCAGCCTAGGTTTGTCAGAAATACAACTAGCAGATAAAGTAGAATAATTGTAACAAAGAATTATCGTGATCAAGGCATTTTGTGGTACTGGGTATCATCAATATAGGGGAAAGCCATTTTCAACACAAATGAGAAACACAATCCATCTCTTGTTTTAAATAATCAACAAGTAATTTAATAATGTTTCCAGAAAGTTGGTCACGCTCTTCAGAAAAAGAAAGGTCGCAGCTCTGCTAGTGTAATGATACTTCATTTCATTTAATAGAAAATGGTAACCAAGAAGACAGCACACGGACACGGACTATTATACTTGCAGTCACATTGTCAATTGGTTTTCTTCTTCTGATCATTATTATTTTTATAATAATATACTGCCGCCTAAAAAACAAAGGTAAGAGGATTTTTGCTACTGGCTATGCTTTTTTTAAACCTCAAAATAGATTTAATCTATTACTATTTCAGTTTCATAGATTCATAGATATTTAGGTCAGGAGGGACCATTATGATCATCTAGTCTGACCTCCTGCACAACGCAGGCCACAGAATTTCACCCACCACTCCTACAAAAAAAAAAAAAACCTCACACCTATATCTGTGCTATTGAAGTCCTCAAATCGTAGTTTAAAGACTTCAAGAAGCAGAGAATCCTACAGCAAGTTAAAGCATAGTGCATGGTTTGGTAAGGATTGTTCAGGGAAGAAAGGTGATTCTGATAACCAGTGGCTTGTAGATACTACAGATAGTTGCCTGCTGACTTCTTCTGATGTAACTTGTTTCCAGTGGAATTGGTGGCTCGTTAGTATTTCTGTCAATAGTAAAGAGGAAGGGTAAGATTTTCAAAAGTGAGTAAATGAAGTAGAACACAAATCTCATTGACAGTCACTGTACATCTACACCTAGATTTGTACAGCTATCCAATGTACACACCAGCTACAAATGCATTCAGTAAATTCTTTCCTAGTATTAATTTTCCATGTAAGCAAGTACACCAGGATGTTATGTGACTGCAGACGGGAGGGGAGGGCAGCTATGAAATAATTTCTGTATTAAAATACAGTCTGAACTGTGAGAAAGTGAGAGAACCTCAGTAGCAAGCCTTATTTTATTTCACTGTATTTTAAAACCATTTCTTCCTTCCTTTCAGAGTCCACCTATCAAAAGGAGTTGAGGTAAGTTGAATACCATGGATTTCCTCCTCTGGTATGCCCCTTGTATGTTTCTGCAGCACCACAAAAGAGCCATTAGCGCCCCAGATCTGGCCAGGAGAGAACTGTGGAAGGCAGCTTACACTGCCCTATGAGGCCCCCATCGCAAGCCTAGGCATAAGGGATGTGCCAGGAGAGGTGGGGGAGGGCCACAGCCTCTAGCACTGTGGGAATTCCGGGCAGTGCTGTCACCCACAGGCAGCCCTTCTAAATTATTCTGGGGCCTCACTGGCTCCCCTCAGCAGTCCAGAACCCTAAGGAAGCAAAGGTGGCTCAAAGCCACCAGCATCAAGCTTCCCAGTCCCTCCCTCTGGGATGCGAGTTTTATGCTGAGCCTTTTAGGCTACTCTGCAAGCTATGGGTGTGATTCCTTGCTTGTGTACACATACTCGCTCTAGCAGCATACTGGGGTTGCATGGGCAGCAGCAGCAGCTTAGCTGTGTTGAGTACAAACCTGCCCGATCCCCGTGGGCATGTACTCGGCACGGCTAAGCTAGACCTCAATGCTGCTATGGCTATGCTATTATTTATACTCCTGCCAGTTCTCATCAAGTTAGTGTGAGTTATATGGGAATTATACCCCTTGCTCACAATGCAAACGTAGCTTTTGAAGTACAGCCCAAAATCTCATTCCACTTTTAGTTTTCTCCCCAAAATGATTATACAACCAAGTCTACATAATTGGAAGTTATAAATCACTACCTTTAAAAAAGTAACCCCCAGTCAGAAACGTGCCCGTTACACGCATTGGAGTGAATCAGCAACACCATATTACTGAAAACTGTAACTGATGTCCCCATAAAACTTCTTTTGAAAATGATCAAAATGATCTAGTTACTGAGTTCCAGATTCAGCAAATACCTAAGCACGTGCTTAACTTATAAGCATGTGAGCAGTCCCAATAAAGCCGATGAGAATACTCAGGTACCCAAAAATTAAGCATATGCTCAAGTACTTCACTGAATATGGGTTTAGATTTGATCCTATACTTCTAGATATTCCAATTTTGCACCAGATTTCCTTCAGCCTCAACACTCAGCATTTGCAACAAATTCCACAGGAGGTCACTGTGCACCAAAATAGCTCTCTCTTCCAAGTTTCAGTCAAGATTACAGTAGATTTACAATTTGCCCAGAGTATAACTGAGCTAGAATTTCTGTGGTACAGAAGAAATGTTGAAACTGAGATGGATTGATGCAAATTAAATGAGACTGATTGGCAGACAAATTTGATGATGTCCCCTGCTTTTTTAAGGATCATTAGTTATACTACAGAAAAAGCTGCCAGTGATACCTGTCAACACTTCCTACTTAACCAAATTGAGTATCAGACACATCTGAATACAAAGCAACCTAATTGGTTTTGCATTACTGCATTAGGTTGAAACACCTTAAAAGGTAGGATCCTGTTAATCAATATTAAGATCCTATTTGTCAGTATTAATGTGAACAGAAAAACTTTTTCAATGGGGTTACTTTGTGTTATCCTTTTTAATTTTTTAGGTGTACACTGTGAATCCAACCATAGTTATTATATGCTTCTGGGATATTTAATCCTACTTTGCTTTCTGTCTCCTAGCTATTTTTGATCAATGACAATACTTTGCCTTTCACCCCATGATACTTAACTTCTTTAGTAACATCTTGTGTGAAAACTGGTCAACAGCCTCTTGAAAATCTACCAACACGGCTACAACAACACTGCATAAATACATTTTGTCATCTGGTTCTCCTTTATCCACTATTTTATTGACCCATTCAAAGAATTCTGAGAGATTAGTGAAACAAGATTTTCCTGTGAAGAAACCATGCTGAGTAGTCCTTATCATATCATGATCTTCCAGGTGTTTTGTTATTCTGTTTGTAATTATTGTTTCAACCAATTTATCAGGTACAGCTAGATAAACTGGTTGGACTAAATCAATAAAGCACCTGAGGCCAAATGCAGGTCCAAGTCAATTTTTATTTTTGATTCAAATAAAACTGCTGTAAAAGGATCTGTCATTGTGGCTCGTATTCTGAGTCCTGACCAGACTCACTGTATGGATTAATCCTGCTAGGGCTGAACCTATTGGTATGTCTACACTGCAGTTTGACACCGGCCCATGCCAGCTTACTCGAGCACACGGGGTTTGGGTGAAGGGGTTGTTTAATCATCAGGAAGATATTTGGGCTCAGGCTGCAGCTTGAGCTCTGGGATCCTTGCACATCACAGGGTCCTAGAGCCCAGGCACCAACCTGATCTTGAATGTCTACCCTGCAATTAAAAAGCCCCTTAGCCTGAGCCCTACAAGCTCGAGTCAGCTGGCACAGACCAGCCAGGGATTTTTAATTGCAGTATAACCATACCTATGATTCTCTAAAGAGGGAATCTACACAACAGATGAAGTCAGTAGTTCAGGGAGTGTACATGCTAAAACACAATGTCCAAATCTATTGCCCTCATCCAGGTACACGCCTGCCTCTCTCTTTCCACAGAGGGCCCACAGGGTGTTTTTTCCACAGGTTTTGAAGGAGTGCAAGGCAGGGCATAACAGTTATGTCTGGTTGCCTCTTTTCTGTGTACACCTATTATTAAAATAAAAAGGAGCTTGAATGTGACCCATGGTAAATGAAGTTGGAGCTTCATAAAATGCTACATGTTTTTTAGTCCCTAGTCTAACACAAGAAGTCCTGTTGACTTCAGTGGGGCTACTCACATGATTAACTTTAATCACATGCTTAAGTACTTTGCTGGCTCAGGGCCTTAGGGTTTATATTGAATTTAGGAACTCAGCAAAGCAAAGACTTTAAGTACATGTGCAACTTTACTCACGTAAATGGTCCCAATGAAGACAAAGGGGCTACTCATGTGTTTAAAGTTACACATGAGCATAAGTGTTTGCAGGACTGGTACTTTTGTTTTCTAATTATATCTATAAATGAATGCTCTCTATCCCTAAATACTGCATTGGAACGACACTAGCTTCATATAGGGTTTAAAAAAACTCATTGCAGTCTACTCATCTGATCCTAACATCTATTTATTTAGATCTATAGAATCATTGAAAATGCCCCTGTCTGAAACTCTAGGCACTTTGTACATTATGTTAAAAGTATAGAAATAAATGCAGCAATTTCCCCAAATAATGGGAACAAAGAAAAAAATCCCTCTCCAGCTACAAATCCCAGCCCTTCTTCCGCACACCCCTACCCTTAGCTGGCTTGTCTCTCCCCAAAAGCCTGGGCAAAGAGATGGACCTTTCAGCATGCCCTGGAGGACCCCAGACTTGAGCTATTTGGAACAAATGACGAGTAAAATCCCTTGTAGCGCAACAGAGTGATAAATAGAATTATATTATCTATATCCCACTGGCTACAAATGTAGGCCCCCACCCTGCAAATGCTTACATATGTGCTTAACGGAGGAGTAGTCCTATTGATTTCAGTGGGACGAGACACCTGCTTGAGGTTAGGCATGTGTGTAAATGTTTGAAGGATCAGGGCCATAGGTCAGATTGTGATGGAGCCTTACATGGTGTGTTTGGGAGGATGCACACAAGAAGCCTCCTGTTGCCTTGCACAGCTTGCAAAAAGACCTGGTGCACCTCACCCCAAAGAGGAGCTGGGGGTGGGGAGGCAGAGGCAGAGCCATAGCCTGGCCTCCTCACCAAACTGGCCCACAGAACCACAGGAAGCAGGTTGCACCCTCCTCAATGGTGGGGAGGCAGAAGGAGCAGACTGCATAGTCCCCCTGCCCCCAGGGATACTCTCCTTATTGCTCCCAATGCAGGGCTGTAGTTAAATCACACAATCAAGGTCAGAATATTGGGTTGTGCTTTAGTTCTTACAAAAATTTTGAAATGGGTCACAGACTTGAAGTCTTAAGATGTTAATCATCTTAATTTCCCAAATGTTATTAAGCATCTGATCCGAACTTTTTAAGCAAAGCCTAGTTAGAATTTATACAAGACTGTGCATGCAGTAGGTAAATTCTTTCAAGGATTATACATTATTTTTCTTTACTCTTTTGGAAGTTGGACACATCTGCAAGTCCTTTGGCCCAGATCCTCAAAGGTATTTAGATATCTAACTTCCATGAAAATCAATGAGAATTAGGTGCCGAAATACCTTTGAGAATTTGTGCCTCACTCTCTGTTGGATACTGCCTAAGAATGCCAATAGCATGTAGGTTTTAATGATTGGAATTTTTATTTCCAGAAAAGTTTCAACTAAGAAAACCAACGATAGCAATATGAAGACCAGGAGAAGCAGTGGTAATGAAAATTCTGGGTACAGTCCAGAGGACCCAGTGTACACAAAACAAATGCCAAGTGAGTCAAACATGTCAGTGATAATGAAGCAAGCATAATAGAGTTGGCTCACCAATTTCCAAGAAATGAGTATTTTTTACTCTGTGCTATTTAAAGTCTTAGAATACCCAATATATTATGGAAAACACAATGTGTGCCTGACCCTATTCAGGGAAGTTCAGATCTCTCAGAATGCTAGGGTGTTTGGAGGCTTCCAAACACAGTTGTAGTTGTAGGGGTGGACCTTTGCCCAAAAATCTAAGTGAATGTGTGAACTGAGCATTTGTGAAGTTGTAAAAACTTTGATTGTTTAAAAAAAATTCTTCCATGTGTCTTTTCACTTCCAAATTCCTGCAAGGGCTGGAGATGGAGGAACAGAATCCCACAAGAAAGGCTGTTCTTGCAGTGATTTACAGTTTGACTGAAAGCAGAAAATGCAAGAAACATCACAACAGAGCCTGTTGGTGTGAGATTTCCAATCCAGTTTTGCAGAAATTATAATAGTTTAGCTAACTCTTGGAACTTTGGATGATTCTCTGAATACAACCGCACTTCTGAATGTTTTAAGGCTCGTCCATCACTACTATTTTGCTACCCATGTTACTTAATAATAATTACAGTTGGTACTACTGTATTTTTTTAGTTAATTCATGCAATAAATGTTCATAGAATTATAGAATATCAGGGTTGGAAGGGACCTCAGGAGGTCAACTAGTCTAACCCCCTGTTTAAAGCAGGACCAATCCCCAACTAAATCATCCCAGCCAGGGCTTTGTCAAGCCTGACCTTAAAAACTTCTAAGGAAGGAGATTCCACCACCTCCCTAGGTAACGCATTCCAGTGTTTCACCATCCTCCTAGTGAAAAAGTTTTTCCTAATATCCAACCTAAACCTCCCCCACTGCAACTTGAGACCATTACTCCTTGTTCTGTCATCTGCTACCACTGAGAACAGTCTAGATCCATCCTCTTTGGAACCCCCTTTCAGGTAGTTGAAAGCAGCTATCAAATCCCCCCTCATTCTTCTCTTCTGCAGACTAAACAATCCCAGTTCCCTCAGCCTCTCCTCATAAGTCATGTGTTCGAGTCCCCTAATCATTTTTGTTGCCCTCCGCTGTACGTTTTCCAATTTTTCCACATTCTTCTTGTAGTGTGGGGCTCAAAACTGGACACAGTACTCCAGATGAGGCCTCACCAATGTCAAATAGAGGGGAACGATCACGTCCCTCAATCTGCTGGCAATGCACCTACTTATATGTCCCAAAATGCCATTGGCCTTCTTGGCAACAAGGGCACACTGTTGACTCATATCCAGCTTGTTGTCCACTGTAATCACTAGGTCCTTTTCTGCAGAACTGCTGCCTAGCCATTCGGTCCCTAGTCTGTAGTGGTGCATGGGATTCTTCCGTCCTAAGTGCAGGACTCTGCACTTGTCCTTGTTGAACCTCATCAGATTTCTTTTGGCCCAATCCTATAATTTGTCTAGGTCCCTCTGTATCCTATCCCTACCCTCCAGCGTATCTACCTCTCCTCCCTGTTTAATGTCATCTGCAAACATGCTGAGAGTGCAATCCACGCCATCCTCCAGATCATTAATGAAGATATTGAACAAAACCGGCCCCAGGACCAACCCTTGGGGCACTCCACTTGATACTGGCTGGCAACTAGACATGGAGCCTGTCAAGGTTCCTTCCCCACTCTGAACTCTAGGGTACAGATCTGGGGACCTGCATGAAAGACCCCCTAAGCTTATTCTTACCAGCTTAGGTTAAAAACTTCCTCAAGGTACAAACTTTGCCTTGTCCTTGAACCCTATGCTGCCACCACCAAGCATGCTAAACAAAGAACAGGGAAAGAGCCCACTTGGAGACGTCTTCCCCCCAAAATATCCCACCAAGCCCTACACCCCCTTTCCTGGGGATGGCTTGATAAAAATCCTCACCAATTTGCATAGGTGAATACAGACCCAAACCCTTGGATCTTAAGAACAATGAAAAAACAATCAGGTTCTTAAAAGAAGAATTTTAATTAAAGAAAAAGTAAAAGAATCACCTCTGTAAAATCAGGATGGAAAATACCTTACAGGGTAATCAGATTCAGAACATAGAGAATCCCTCTAGGCAAAACCTTAAGTTACAAAAAGACACAAAAACAGGAATATACATTCCATTCAGCACAGCTATTTTGCCAGCCATTAAACAAAAGCATTCTAATGCATTTCTAGCTAGATTGCTTACTAACTTTTTACAGGAGTTCTGAAGAGCATTCCTGATCTGTTCTCAGCAAAAGCATCACACAGACAGACAGACCCTTTGTTCCCCCCCCCACCCCCAGCTTTGAAAGTATCTTGTCTCCTCATTGGTCATTTTGGTCAGGTGCCAGCGAGGTTATCTTAGCTTCTTAACCCTTTACAGATGAAAGGGTTTTGCCTCTGGCCAGGAGGGATTTTATAGTTCTGTATACAGAAAGGTGGTTACCCTTCCCTTTATATTTATGACAGAGTCATTGATCACTACCCATTGAGCCCGACAATCTAGCCAGCTTTCTATCCACCTTATAGTCCATTCATCCAGCCCATACTTCTTTAACTTGCTGGCAAGAATACTGTGGGAGACTGTGTCAAAAGCTTTGCTAAAGTCAAGGAACAACATGTCCACTGCTTTCCCCTCATCCACAGAGCCAGTTATCTTGTCATAGAAGGCAATTAGATTAGTCAGGCATGACTTGCCCGTGGTGAATCCATGCTTACTGTTCCTGATCACTTTCCTCTCCTTTAAGTGCTTCAGAATTGATTCCTTGAGGACCTGCTCCATGATTTTTCCAGGGACTGAGGTGAGGCTGACTGGCCTGTAGTTCCCAGGATCCTCCTTCTTCCCTTTTTTAAAGATGGGCACTACATTAGCCTTTTTTCAGTCATCCGGGACCTCCCCGCATCGCCATGAGTTTTCAAAGATAATGGCCAATGGCTCTGCAATCACATCTGCCAACTCCTTTAGCACTCTCAGATGCAGCACATCCAGCCCCATGGACTTGTGCTCGTCCAGCTTTTCTAAATAGACCCAAACCACTTCTTTCTCCACAGAGGGCTGGTCAACTCCTCCCCATACTGTACTGCCCAGTGCAGTAGTCTGGGAGCTGACCTTGTTTGTAAAGACAGAGGCAATAAAAGCATTGAAAACATTAGCTTTTTCCACATCCTCTGTCACTAGGTTGCCTCCCTCATTCAGTAAGGGGCCCACCCTTTCCTTGACTTTCTTCTTGTTGCTAACATACCTGAAGAAACCCTTCTTGTTACTCTTAACATCTCTTGCTAGCTGCAACTCCAGGTGTGAATTGGCCTTCTTGATTTCACTCCTGAGCAATATTTTTATATTCATCCTTGGTCATTTGTCCAATCTTCCACTTCTTGTAAGCTTCTTTTTTGTGTTTTAAGATCAGCAAGGATTTCACTGTTAAGCCAAGCTGGTCGCCTGCCATATTTACTATTCTTTCTACACATTGGGATGGTTTGTCCCTGTAATCTCAATAAGGATTCTTTAAAATACAGCCAGCTCTCCTGGACTCCTTTCCCCCTCATGTTATTCTCCCAGGGGATCCTGCCCATCAGTTCCCTGAGGGAGTTAAAGTCTGCTTTTCTGAAGTCCAGGGTCCATATTCTGCTGCTCTCCTTTCTTCCTTGTGTCAGGATCCTGAACTTGACTATCTCATGGTCAGTGCCTCCCAGGTTCCCATCCACTTTTGCTTCCCCTACTAATTCTTCCCTGTTTGTGAGCAGCAGGTCAAGAAGAGCTCTGCCCCTAGTTGGTTCCTCCAGCACTTGCACCAGGAAATTGTCCCCTACATTTTCCAAAAACTTCCTGGATTGTCTGTGCACCGCTGTATTGCTCTCCCAGCAGATATCAGGGTGATTGAAGTTTCCCATGAGAACCAGGGCCTGCGATCTAGTAACTTTCGTTAGTGTGCCAGAAGAAAGCCTCTTCCACCTCATCCCCCTGGTCCGGTGGTCTATAGCAGACTCCCACCACGACATCACCCTTGTTGCTCATACTTCTAAACTTAATCCAGAGACTCTCAGGTTTTTCTGCAGTTTCATACTGGAGCTCTAAGCAGTCGTGCTGCTCTCTTACATACAATGCAACTCCCCCACATTTTCTGCCCTGCCTGTCCTTCCTGAACAGTTTATATCCATCCATGACAGTACTTCAGTCATGTGAGTTATCCCACCAAGTCTCTGTTATTCCAATCACATCATAATTCCTTGACTGTACCAGGACTTCCAGTTCTCCCTGCTTGCTTCCCAGGCTTCTTGCAATTGTGTATAGGCACTTAAGATAACTTGCTGTTTGTACTGCTTTCTTAGTATGAGGCAGGAGCCTCCCCTCTTGCGCTCTCCTGCTCGTCTCCCCTCCTGGTATCGCACGTCCCCACTTAACTCAGGGCTTTGGTCTCCTTCCCCCGGTGAACCTAGTTTAAAGCCCTCCTCACTAGGTTAGCCAGCCTGCTTGCGAAGATGATCTTCACTCTCTTCGTTAGGTGGAGCCCCTTTTCCTAGCAATCCTCCTTCTTGGAACACCATCCCATGGTCAAAGAATCCAAAGCCTTCTCTCCGACACCACCTGCGTAGCCATTCGTTGACTTCCACGATTCAATGGTCTCTACCTGGGCCTTTTCCTTTCACAGGGAGGATGGACAAGAACACCACTTGCACCTCAAACTCCTTTATCCTTCTTCCCAAAGCCATGTAGTCTGCAGTGATCTGCTCGGTATCATTCTTGGCAGTGTCATTGGTGCCCACGTGGAGAAGCAGGAAGGGGTAGTGATCCGAGGGCTTGATGAGTCTCGGCAGTCTCTCTGTCACATCGTGAATCCTAGCTCCTGGCAAGCCGCAGACTTGTTGTATTGTTCATTCATGCAGCTACTACTCTTGGAATGATATCTCAGGGTAACATTTCAATATCCTCATAGTTTTTCAGGC
Source organism: Lepidochelys olivacea (assembly GCF_965140295.1). Classification (NCBI taxonomy): domain Eukaryota; kingdom Metazoa; phylum Chordata; order Testudines; family Cheloniidae; genus Lepidochelys; species Lepidochelys olivacea. Next base: position 162,094,155 of record NC_140411.1, on the reverse strand, counting down.
ATGGGTGGGTATTTCTTTGGGTTATTATCTTATACAATAGTACAGAGATATTCTTAGAGGATGATATGTTTATGGATTGGTTTCAGAGTAGCAGCTGTGTTAATCTGTATTCGCAAAAAGAAAAGGAGGACTTGTGGCACCTTAGAGACTAACCAATTTATTTGAGCATAAGCATCTGATGAAGTGAGCTGTAGCTCACGAAAGCTCATGCTCAAATAAATTGGTTAGTCTCTTAGGTGCCACAAGTACTCCTTTTCTTTTTATGTTTATGGATGATATACTTATGGAACAGTGAACCCCACTGACATGTCCAGCTTCCCACCACAGTACATTCTGTTTCCATGTAGTAGAACTCTTAATTAGAGCTGGGCAATTTTTGGTGGTGGGGGAGGGAATAGTAAATTACCCCACATATACATTTTTGGGAACACTAAAAATATTCAAGAATTCAGGACAAAAAAGGCTGATTTTTTTTTTGAAATGCTGAAATATTTTGTTTTGACATTTTTAAAATGAACTGTTTTGACGTTTTGTTCCAAAGGCACATTTTCTTCGAAAAAGTGCCATTTCAAACTGACATTTGAACCCTTTAGCTCAACCCAAATTTTTTTGCCGTGAGAAATATCAAAATGCAATTTAAATTCTAAAATAACTGATTTTTCCTCCTGCTTTTTTGGTTTGGCTACCGAACCAAAAAAATTAATTATTCACTCAGCTCTACTCTTAACTGTCTAGACTATATAATCCTGGGTGTGGGGGTGGTTAAAAAGCCCAACAGTTACATTTTAAAGTGGTGGTTTTTATAATGTTTGCATTCACCATGGTGACTACAGAGTGGTGGCTAAGGACTTGGTAGACCACTGACTGCTGTACCATGTCTGGAAGATATAGGTGGAGGTACAAAAGTTGGAGAGAGCCCAATTCTTTGAACAGCTTATGTTTCCCACAGAAATACAAGGAAAAACCATTGCCCTTTGCAGTCCTTTTCTCCATGTTGCTGAATATATGTATGAAAATATACTAGAGATTTAAGATTTTAGCAATAAATGACTAATATAATGCAAATTCCAGCTCCCAGACAGGAGGCCTGTACTTGAACGTATATAGACAAATAGTAAATGTAAATCTCAACCAAATCCTCAAATCCTTGCTTGCCACTTGTATTTATAATCACATTCGTTTGCTGTATCAAACATTTCAAGGATGTAAAATGATTGTACAGTGTATAATCCAACTATGCACACTTTCTCCTAAAAAACAAGTACATATAAAGAAGTGCATCTACTATGAAGATTGCAGTGGTCCACAGAAGCAATATATTGCTATTTCATAAAGTATAAACTTAGACAAGCTTAGATAAACTTCAGCAAGAAGATTCTACAGTCTCCTAGATGAGTTCCTTGAAAATTCATTAGGTAGAAGTAACTCCGCAAAACACCTACAGTAACGAATCATGTTTTATTTTTATACCAGAATGATTTATGGTTCATGCCATGTTGGACAGTGAATAACAATGATCTTATATACTCTTCTGTTACAGGAATCGCCCCTCTTCCTCCAATGGCCTCCAGCTTGAATGGTCCAGAACAAGATTTAGAAGTCAGTTCTACGTCAGAGGTAATTGGAAAACAACCCACTGAGATCTTGATATTTTCATATAGCAAATATGTTCTATACTTAGATCATGGATTTCTAAAGGACTTTGAAATTTAAAAGCCAAGTAGGGCTCCATTCGGGCGTTCAACATTATCTCCTTTTAGCTTCTATGAAACACTGGAGGCTAATGCTAGTTTCTTAGCTTTGCATCTAAAATTAAAAATCTAAAAATTTGGTTTAAAAGTTTTTTGTTTTTATTAATTATGTACACCTTCCTACCAGCCTGGGCTATAACTACGCAAGATCTGGGCTCCTTATCGTATGCTCTTTTCTATTCCCAACCACCCAGACCCCCTCAGACTCACCCATCTGCTCCTGAAAAAAAAATCTAGATCCTAGGTCTAGACCCAGATCCTAGGTTCTGCTACATGCCCCTTTGTGCTTCTCAGGTGGAGCAAAGGGGATAGTCAGCAGCTGAATTTCCACTGCCAGCGTGATAGGGACTTTTGCTGGCATAGAGCTGCCATAACCATAGGCAATTAACGTCTCATCTTTTTCTAGAATCAAGGCAACATTAATACAATAGTTATCATTACTTAAAACAGTCCAGTCTTTTATTCATCAGCAGGAATTCCTCCTTGGTTCAGCTTTTCAAGAAGTCACCTGTTTGTATATTAAAGAGCCCATTAGATTATGGAGTTTTTTGCTCTGCTTTCAATGTGCAACATTTCCTTGCTTCTGTGTGCAGTAGTTGGCTCACCTCCAGCTCATAAGATGCTGCAATTCAGGAGCACATAGGGCCTGATCCAAACCACATTGAACTCATTGGGTGAATTTCCATTCATTTCAGCAGGGTTTGGATCAGGCCAATACTTCCTAAAAAGTTTTGAGATGAAACATTGATATAGGTATAAAGTACACTATGGGGCATGCTCTTGGAACATGCTTTAATGCGATGGCTATTCTACCGGAACTTATCCCAGGAAACTCTCCTGCTTCATTAGAATCGGGGTGGGGAGAAGTGCCATTAGTTAGAAAAGAAATGTGAACATACTTTGCGGCATAAAAGATGGCAGTTTATCATTCATAAGACTATCTTCTCTGCCCTCAGTAATTCATGATCAGGATAATATGGAAGTTCATTTCCTCTATGATTTTTGTTCTTCTCAGCATGTAAGTCTCTTGGTCTATTTGATTTGGAGCTGAGAACAATAGCTGTTACAAGAAAGCACCAGGATGACATTGAGTGACAGGCTCAGATGAATGTAGGAACAACAAAGTGACATGAAGAATGATGTAGCTCAATTCCATAATGATCTCCTCTGTATAGTACAGAGGAAAGATATAGGTTACCACAAAGCAGCAGTTTGGCAAAACTGCAGTCCCGCGGCCACTATAGGGACTTAAAAAGCTAACTTCTACACACAGGTATCTCTCTCGCCTCTCTTGTGTTACTCCAACCTGAGAAGGCTTTGACTACTTGACCAACCACTTTGCTCCATCTAAGGTTCTTTTGTAGACAGATCCTAGCAAGCTGGTCTGTGAAACTCACCATGTCATGTTTTTGTCAGAGTGCCAACTTGATAATTTCACAAATGCCCCTAGCATTTCCTTGTTTACTTTGGAATATTGATATTGCAGGATTTAATAAGTACTTAGCCATAAAACAAAATCTTTCTTGTTTATGTATTTATTTTTCTAAAATAACTCAGAAAAAAACTTTTATGCCTGCATCTTCCTCCTCTCCAAAGGTAAAATCCTGGCCCTACTGAAGTGAAAGGGAGTTTTGTCCATTTTGTCAGCCTTTTGCTATTCTAGATTTTCAAGTTTGTCTGATTTGGCCTTTGAAACTACTGCTCGTGCTAAAAGTTACAAATACACCAGTACATAGAAGCACATACCTGCTCACAAGGATAGGCCATTACACTGTGAGTTCTTTGTGGACTATTTTAGAACATGTTGCTATTGCATGAAGCTATGTACATTTATGGCACAATGAGAATAGGTGTATTTATGTGTTTAAGTGCCCAGAACTAGGTGCTTAGTATGTGTTTAAAATAGGCACAGATGATGTTAAATGCTCAGAATGAAGTGTGAGGCCTTGTATTGCTGACTAGAGTCTAAGGATGAGATTGGGACTTTAGACAGACACAGCACCACTTCCTTTGCTACCTTGGACAGTTACTTGATACTGGTTCCACTGCACATGCTCTAAAATGTTGCACATATGCAAGTGTTTTTTCTGTGATGTTACAAAACAACTGAAAAGAAATATGACCAAATAATGGTTTCTATGTAGATTCGTGTGGATTACTATTTACTGTTACTTTTAATTGAAGTTGAATTAATAGTTGTGGTACAAGACTCTTTTTTAAATAAAACTGGTTTAGGAAAAGTTAGCTTTCAGTACAGCTAGCTAGTCTATTAGTTAAACTCGCCCACTTTTGTATTAATTGAAGCTATTTCATTTGTGGCAGACACAGACCCACACATTGCTTGCTTGCTTGGCCTTTGCCTTGTACTGTAAATTGGGATCGGTGGTGCAGATCTATAGAGCATGTGTGATTTGCACAGTTTTTATAAACCGGTTAGCCAGGCCTGATGTTCTTGGTTTGAAATCAGAATTTTTCTTCTCCTAGCTGGGCTGCCAAGCCCCACCTGCCCAGGCTTACACATTGAAAAACAAAACCTCTGGACATTCTCAGGAACACTATGTTGATAATCAGCATAAATATCCTAAGCAGTACTGAACTGTCTGAGAAGGGGCACTACTAGGTACGGCTCTAAGCCTTGCAATACCATCAAAACTTGGAGGCCTCATAGCGTTGTGCTTCCACCATTCTTAAAGGGCCAAGAGGCCTGGCTGTCTGAGGATGTGTCAACACTCCAAAAAACCCCTGCGATAGTGAGTCTCAGAGCCCAGGTCATCTGACTCGGGCTCGCAGGGCATGTGCTATGGGGCTAAAAAATAGTAGTGTAGACCTTTGGACTCCGGCTGGAGCCTGGGCTCTGAGACCCACTCCCCTCAATGGTTTTCAGAGCCTGTGCTCCAGCCTGAGCACCTACACTGCTACTTTTAGCCCCAGAGCGTGAGCCCTGCAAGACCAAGTCACTTGACCTGGACTCTAAGACTCACAGTTGCGGCTTTTCTTGTTGCAGTGTTGACATAACCTAAGATGAAACATGAGTTCTCTATCCATTGTAGTAGTGGAAGCTGGGGATTGCGACTCCTTCATAATCAGAGTAACAACACAGATTTGCATTTTCCCTGCATGATTTCTTGCTGGGCCACTTGACAACATTTTCTTTATTTCAGATTTCATACCCCTATTACAGATACTGACATTCTTTCTCACGAGTTTTACAAGTCATTTGAATCACAATATTCGTCATCTAAAATGAAAGATACAACTTAAAGCATGGATGTGCCACAGAAGTGAATGTAGAACCTTGTGCCCATTCAATATGGCTGAAGCATATTTCAGTATTTATTCTCTCATTTGTTGCCCTCTCAGCTACCTCCTCGCTTAAGTGTAGATTCAAGCTCTAACAGCTGGTAGCACAGTCAGGAAATGCTGGTCTGCTCCGTATTAATTTATCTTGTAAATTTGTAAAAGAGCTTTAGTATGCCAACTACAATCTCACCAATATTCTCTCAGGAAAGAGCCAGTGGTGTGGCATTCAGTTCCTATATACTCTGGTTTCTCTTCAGATTGTATAAATCTTTCACCTTTACTAAAGATTTCTGTGGAGAGGAACATTTATGAGTTTATACAGCACACTGAAATCTTGTTTATTTTGAATGAGATGTTTCAACGTATAGAAAGCTGAGATCTATCTTCTGATGATATCTTGTATTAATTCATTGAAGAGTGAGCCTAGATCTTTCTTTATATTATGCAATTTAGAAACTTCTCAGGATAACTGCTTAAAATAATCAAAGATCTTTCTGGGTAGCCATTATATTTCATATGGACTGCTAGCTAACAAAAATTTCACTAATGCAAAGGTGTGAGATATGTTCAAAGCAGTTGAAGATGCAACATCAAAATCATCACTAGCTCTTTTAATTGTTGCAACATTATCATGAACAATTTGACAACTGTCTTTCATTATCTCCCTTTTTCTCACCATTGTCTGATAAGCTTTGGAATTTTGGTAAGCCTGGATGGTCTCACAATATAAAGATGAAGCATTTCTATTAAACTAGCTGGTAGTCCAGTGTGCAGGCAGACCATGGAAGGGCTGTGTTGTCTAGCTCCGATTTCTCACATCAGAGAGGAAGACAGGGGAAAGTTAAGGTGGTTTACATCTACATCAATAACTGCATTTGTACACCGACTGATCAATTACTGCAGCTGCCAATATGTCACATGACAAACATGTAAAACAGTGTGCTGCTCATTCAAGATATTAAATGTCTTGTCAACCCGGAAAAAAATCAGATGGCCAGCCATATAACTTCCTGTTATTTGTTCTTGGTTGGTGATTACTGTTCAACCAAACAGCATGTTCAGTGGCCACAGGCATCTATGCATCTTGCTTGGCTCTCTCTGTCCAGGTACAGGAGACACTACCAGTGGCTCTTCTTCTTCTTCTTCCTTACCCTATTGCTCTTCTGGGTACTTTAACAGAAATGAAAAAAAGGGGAGGGAGAGGAATTACGTGAAGAATTGTTTCCACATTCCAGGAGGATATGGGAATGAAGACCCAAGCACCTGTCTCCCGGTCCCTGGGTAATAAGGGAGGATGAGTAAACATCTGGGCTTTTGGCAATCCTTCCATGGAGGACAGGTGAGGGGAGTGAAGAACCTCCCTGGAGGAGAAGGAAGAGGAAATGAACATACTTGCTCCCCCTCACTGAAAGAAAGAGAATGGGAAGTGAAGACCCAATCACTTGTCTCTCCATCTCTGGAGATCTCTGTGCTTGGCTTCCTTGACACCTTGAGGAATCAGCAGAAAGAAGAACAGAAGCAGCAGTGGCAGCAGGAGAATGGCAGGGTTTGACGACAGGGCTTCATTTTCAGATGGTATTCATGCCTGGAGAGATTGACTATAATGCAAACACAGTCACTGAGAATGAATAGAATCTGAATCAAATATTAGCATTTTTCCTAGTCAAAGCTGTATGTGTGGTCTAATATTATTGTGAGTACTATTATGTTCATAATGTTGTACTCACTGCAGTGCAAATAAAGTAGTGTGCAGACATCAAAATATCATACCTATAGTGCTGACATCTTAGGAGGACTAAGAGGAGGTCTTGCACACTCAGGCACTATTGGGCCACAGATAGGATTGCTCTGACCTTTACGTTTGTCTTCAACTCCTTGTGGATTCATAGTTACTGATCTAGCCACAAACCTGTTGGGTATCTATCATCATGTGATTATTCACCGTGCATTCTGATCATAACCTGCTTCCTTTTTCCCATACAGATCTCAACACATGTAGGGTGGCAGTCATCTCAGGTCCCCAGATCATCATGTTCTCTTCCATACCACACTTCCATTTCACCTGTGCATCACCATAATCATCATAGGCAGCAACCCAAGACACAAAACTACAAGAGGCAGCAAATAAAGACCCCTCACTTAAGGATTATTTACCCCAAGACCCTGCAATCCAGAAGCCAGCATCCACATATCAGGACCCTGTACCGCCACAAATACCAACACAGACATCAGCACCCACACACTAGGACCCTGCATCCCAGAACCCAGCAACCAAAGGGTCAGCACCTACAAACAAAGAACCAACAACTCAGAAGTCAGCACCCACAACCCAGGATCCACCAGCCCCAGGGGCAGCAAATCAAGAACCAGCACCCCCGTACCAGGACCCAACAATTCTGGGGTCAGGAACCCCAATCAAAGAAGCAGAAATCCACAGGTCAGAACCCCCAACTAGTGACTCAGAAACCAAAGGACCCTCATTTGTAATCCAGGAACCATCAATCCAGAGGCCAGCACCAGCAACTCATGACAGAACAAACCTGAAGCCCTCACCTGAACCTTAGATCCATCAACCTAGGAGCTGCCCCTGTGATCTTCCAAACCATCAAGTGCAGCAGCATTACTTTTGTTTTTGCAAACCTTCTACCTGTTGTTTTGCTCCTCCTTTCAGATTTGGGAATTGTTGGTTTTGTCTCCCCTTTCCTCCATTCTAATCAGGAAGATCTTGGTTGGTTGGTCTTCTTCTTTTTCATTTCCTCCATTATTGAGTTCCATGTTTGTGTCTTATTTCCCTTGTTTAAAATAAATTCCTTGTGTTTAGCATATTGTAACATTCTGTACTGATTGATTTAAACATTTCTTCTGTACAGTACATTCCCCAGCCTATGTGAAAATTAGATGCAAACTGTTAGGCATTTAGGGCCTAATCCAGCACATGTTGCAGCCAGTAGAAAAACTCCTATTGACTTCAGTGGGCTTTGGATCAGGCTTCTGATTAGGATCTTAAACCATGTTGACATCAAATTTGGCATTTACTTTTCAATGCTTAACAAGGTGCAATTTTAAATTACTAGATGGGACTTGACACCAAAGATTTGATTTACACAGAAATCCTTGCTCACGACCCCTTAGAGTAAAGCACTCAGGAACATACAGTGTCTCTTTATAGAAACTGGCAACACAAAATAACAGACAACAGCTGTCATAAATTAATCTCATCAGAATAGAAACTAATGTAAAACATTCATAGACTATGAATACTGGTTCTTTTGCACAGCAACTGCACTGATCAAGTCATAGCATAAGCAAAAGATTTGGCAAATCATCATAGGGAAAACTAATGCTGTAGCATTTATCAGTTTAAAAATGATATGATATAAATATTGAGCTAAGGAGAAAGTTGCCAGCAAGCAGAAGACGAGGCCAAGGCATCTGTCCAGAGGTGCTGGAAAGTCTCCACTGTGAATACATTAGCTAAGGAAAAGCCACAGGAAGATGAATTCTGTTTAATTGTATATTTTGTTACTGGCAATGATGATAATGAAGTGTGCTTCTTGTTCAGAGTTACAGGGGTAAGCTGTGGACCAAATTTATGTTTTGGGAGTAAGATACTCTCAATGCATTTAGCTTTGGCCTTAGGGTTGTTTCACCTTCTTTGAAGCACTGATTTTAGTCCTACATGGCATGATGCAAAGTCCACTGAACTGAAGTTTTTACATTGACATCAGTGCACGTTGGATCAGGACCACAGGTATTTTTGCCCCAGAAAGGGCTATGAGGGCCAATTGTAAAGTTGCTGAGCACCTTCGGTGAGGTATGAGCTCCTTCAATTCCCCTTGATTTCAACGGGCATTAAAAGCACTCAGAACCGTGCAGGACTGGGCACTCTCTTAAGCAAGCCACATAATTGGCTCACTTAATATACCCGAAACGTCTCTAATAGACACTAATTTTCCACTTTTATGCATCGGATGAAGTGAGCTGTAGCTCACGAAAGCTTACGCTCAAATAAATTGGTTAGTCTCTAAGGTGCCACAAGTCCTTTTCTTTTTGCGAATACAGACTAATACGGCTGCTACTCTGAAACCTGTCTAATAGACAAGATGATCATTTTGTAAAATCATCTGTATATGTATAGTGGACCAAATCCATCTTCAGCGTAAGTCAATTGCCTTCAGTAGAGCTATACCAGGTTTGGATTTGGCATAATATCTGCAGTCCTTATTTTTCAATCTAACATGAATCATGGTTCCAGTAATGGGGAGAGATCTGGTTTTCATTTTAACTACTACAAATGACTGCACATAAATTAGAAATATTAGTTAGTTGCGGTTATGGTTTTATGATGGAATGAGGCTAGGGTAGTGGCCACATTTATTGCATTACATATAACCACATGGGGACTCTGTGGATTGTTTGAGAAGAAAAACTGCACTATCAAAACTGAATTAAAAGACCAATAAAACAGAAATATAAACCAGTGACAGCAAGTAACTTCCCATTTAAAGGTGAAATGTACCATTGAGTATGTCCTGTTATGATGTTCATTGGTCGGTGAATCTTGATTAATAGGACAAGAAATGGACACGACACATTTGAAGAAAAGGCAGTTCCGGTTAATAGACACAATGATGATAATTTTTTCCAGATGCCCAGGGAGGGGAGCAAGGTTATGATCTTGTTTTGGGCGTGTGCGGGGAGTGACTTTGGGTGAGCAGGAGAGTGTGGCTGATGGTGTTACACAACTGCGGGTATGGAGGCAGTCTGTTCTGTGACATGATTTTTGTCACAGTGGATGTTGTGATATGGTGCATTTGAATTATTGTTAGGGTATCCATGCTTTAGGATGGGTGCTTATTTGCTGATTTATCCATTGAAATAAATAACTAAAATAAAATTTGGAATTAAAAGAAACAAATGGGGGTAAGCAACCCTGAAGCCTTAAAACAAACAGGAGATGTCCCCATACCTACCAGCTGGCTGACACTCAGTCTCACCTCTGGAATGCACCTGATTGGAAGAGCTTCTAAAAAGGTCCCCCAGTAAGAGAGTCAGGCTCTTTAAAGATACACCACCCATATAAGCACACAGACTCCTCTCACTGTAAGCTAACCCATAACAAGGGCCTGAACCTGCAGGTTAAACTCCCACTGATTGCAGGCAGAGTTTTGCTTGAGCAGGGACCGGGCCCCTAAGCTGTGTGCTGCCCAGTGGCTCCAGCTGTTAGTACAGTAGAGTGCGTCGAGCAAACAGACATGCTTGGAAACACGCCTACTATATTAATTTCAGCAATTTGTTCTAATGCCGTTGGAGGTGGAGTTTTGGCTGGGTAACAATAGGCAGGGCCTTCAGCTCATCTCACATTTCCATAGCATCCGCATCTGAGGAGCTGCCACCTGTCAAATCAATTTGAAGTTCAAACCTCTGTTTCATAATAGCAGATGTGTACACATCATTCATCTACTTGATGTCATATAGGAATTAAAAGTGACTACACTGTGTTTGTACTTGCTGAAATCTTTCTTTCACTGATTGAAGAAACACAGTGAAAGAATTCAACCCTGAAGTGAGCTGCTGCATGCACCAGTTTTATCCTTAGCTTCATCCATGAACTACTACTTCCTTTTGTGTGGCTGAAGAGCTGTAATAGACAGAAAGATTGATTGGGTATCCAGTTCCTCCCAACCAAGCCAATGTGATAAGAAAGGCTTTATGCTTTCAATAACCTTGAGGGCAGTTGATAAATCAGCATGTGAGGTTTTAAGCTTTTTACTGACAATTGTCAACGGATAAAGAATTTCATGCTATGACTGCAGGGAGATTTAAAGCTATGAAGAAGGAATGCTTCCATTTTGCTTCATATATGGCAGAGGGGATCATTGTGACCATCTAAGAACATTGATAACACAGCATCAGATACTTCAATAAATGAATCATGCATCACTGTTGCTACTTCTTCCCTCCCCTCCCCAGCAAATTAGATGTAATTGACAATGAAGCCATTAATCTTCATGAGGTCCGAGAGGGATCCTGTAAAGACTGGAAACACATATGTGCTGAATTATTCCAAAGAAGAAAAAGCTTGGAATCAAACCAAGCTGAGGGCGTGGCATCCATAACACAATGATTGAAATCAAGAAGTTACTATTGTGCTCCTAAGTATTTGAATTTCACGTATGAAACCGTATAATGCATCTGATCTTTTAGAATCTTCATTAGGGAAAGCTAAATTGCCAGGGGCTAGATGGTATCAATTAGCCACAGTCTGAGTAGAGCTGCATGGCTGCAGAGGGATCTCGCAGACACTGGGCCTAATTCACTGCACCTTGTGTAGGCATTTATACCAGTGCAGTGTGGGTGTAAAACAACCAGAGCAGGGTAATAGCCTTTTATACACACTTTTCATTCACTTGGAACTGGTGTAAATGTATAGACAAGATGCAGGGCAATAGTGAAGCAGGCCTGTTGTACGTTTAGGGGCATAATCCCTTTCTATCGTGCCTGCAGTGGGAGTGCACATACTGCCCCAGCCCTTTCTGGGTGGAGAGGGGGGAACTGCAATTGTCCATACCTTTGGATGGGATTTCCAAGGCAATAGAAGACTCCCCTTCCCCGTCCCTATCTACGAGCCCTAGTACCAGGGCAATCTGGCCATAACGTTATTCAAGACTGCCTCTGTCAGTTCACCCTTATTAAAACAACCACCACCAGTAGCAAAAACTGACCCTACTATGGCATTGTCTAGTAATGGTCCCAAACTCTATATCTTACAATAACACTACAGTAGTATTTGGTGCAATTGACTTTTTTAATAAAGTCGAACACCGTGAAATATTTTGGTGCAACACATCTATGGAAATGTCATGGATCTACACTTTGCTAAACATCAGATTTTAAAAAATCCCATATGTTGGGAAAGTTCAGAGCCAGTTCTGAACTATGCATTTCTGTTCTGTCTCTATTTGAGACTTCATGGTTATTAAGTGCAACAAAACAAACAAACAGACTGAACCTCCCTACCTTTAGTTTAATCTTTTCAATATGATTTATGTTAGATGGGCAGTCCAGAATATCCGAGAAGCAGGTGGCTGCTTTCCACAAACAACATTTGCCTTCTGATTTTTTCAGCTGATATCTGCACCATTTCTTTTATAAATCTGTACATTTTTCTGCAGGTAGCGATCCTGCACTTTTATTTATGTGACTTGTCACAGATGTTCTGACACAATGACCATACCTATAACTGAAGTATCAAGAAATGCCCAATATTGTTTGGCCATAACCTGAACAATTGCTATCAGCTATTCTCCTCATAGGTCCCACAGACCAAAGGAAAGATCCCCTGTGCTCTGGAAATTACAAGTGAGCAATGACTCTGGTGAGGGAGATAGGCAAAGTCCTCAGACTGTTGCTAAATTGCAAGAGGCTAAGATCAGCAGGGACCAGCAGAAAGGTCCCTGAGAGGGTCTCATAAGGAGAGATGGGCCACCTGGTCACTTCTGAAAGTACTGCTCACTCTCCGTTGAAATAAATAGTTAATAACATGGGTAAATTTGGCAACTTACTTATGTTTCAGTGATGCAGAAGAAAAAAGAAACAGACTTATGTTTGAAACAGAAGACAGCTGTCTTATGACATGTTCCTGGAATAATTATATTTATCCTGTGGTTTTCTCTGAGGTGTCGGGAGCCATTAAATCCGAAGCTATATACTGGAGCAATATTGTCCACATTTGTTACCTACCATTTCCTTCTATGACCTATTAAATAATTCATATGTACCAGATGCATTATTTAAGATGTTAAATACAGGCAGAATACCAAGAGAACACAGATTTCATGCACTTACACTTTAGACTCAAGCAAACCACAGGAAGACTATTCAATAGCTGAGATCCAGCTTTCTCATCCTGGGTGTGATCCAAAGCCCCACTGAAGTGAATGGAGAGACTCCCATTGACTTCAGTGGACTTACAGTCAGGCCTATTATGAGTCAATCATTGCTAGTCACACTGGGGACTATACTGACACACAGATTGTCCCAGGTTTGGGGAGCCCAAAGCCAACTTTTTTTTGTCCCACCTGTCCTGATTTGCACTGTATGCTCCTCAGCCATAGTCGAGGACCTGGGTCGTTGGCTAAAATTCCCTGCTGGTTTACAGTTGTGAAACTACATTTGTGAAGTTGCACAATTGTAATTTTGCAGTAATTTCTTGTCCATGGATCTCCTTAGTAAGTAACTATTTTTCTTAAACCTCTGTATTTTTTTGAGGTTTAACAATCTGAAGTACATATTTCTTGGTTGCAGTAGCTGAGGATTTTGAATCTTATTCTACCTTGTCTTTTCTCTTTCATATGATATTTTGCACAGACTCATATGTAATTAAGGATGTAAGTCGTTATACTAACCACAAATCTTCTAGGGGAGGATTTCCAAAAGTGCTCAGCGTAGACCTAACATTGGCCCCACTGCGATCAATTGTAAAATTCCCATTGCCTACGATGGGAGCAGAGGTAGGCCAATGCCTTTTTAAAATCCCACCCTAAATCAACACTTCAAAGTCAGGCGACCTACCGCTAAAATATTGTTTCCCTTTGGTTGACATGTTTAATATTTTTAATTTTAGTATTAAGAGAACAATGCCAGAAGTCCTACTTGTATTTCAGCTTGTTGAATAGCTTCAGTAAAAAAAGATCAGAGAAGAGGTATTCTAACAGTCTTTTGCTGAAAGGGGTACAGGTTACAAGGGTGTACTAGCAGCTTTCAGACTTCAAATGATTAATTAACAAATGCCAGAATTGTCAGTCCTACAATTAGTGTGTCACATGTGAAACTTACATAAGTGTTTTCTTTCTTCCCAATCCTGTTTTACTTTATACTTGGGTTTTGAGTGGGACACTTGATGGATTTCATTCTGATATAATCTAATATGTAATTGTTTGTTAATTATCCATAGGTACCTTATAAGGTGCAGCAGAACAGAGTATCACCTCGAAGACCTACTGATTATCCAGTCAACCCAAGGAAAATCAGAAATGTGACACTTGTATAGGAATTACTGCTCTTTGAGGTTCCTGTATCACTGAAATTTATACCTTTGGATGACTTCCTGCAACATAGAAAGGTCATCATAATTTCACTTATATTTGAAAACAGAAACATAGATTTATTTATTTTTCATATAATGAACAATTTTTACCAAGAGACACTAACAATCTTGACTTTAACATACACATTTTCAATAAAATTCTGTATACAAATCATGGCTCTGATCCTGTAGTAGGATCCAGGTAGGTGCACCCTGTAGAGCTCCACTGACTCCCAGGGGATTTCCCAAAGGCAAGGGGCCATTCAGTGGAGTCCCATGGAAATCAGTAAGGCTCCAAGTGGGCACAAAGGTTTGCTCACCTTGATCCAACTGAAAGACCAGTGGCTATATAAGCTGGAGATTTATTAGTCCGGAACAGCAAAATCTACTGCTGGTTAGTGTAATGTCGCTTTTATATTACTTAATTTATACTTTCCAATCCTCTCAAGCTCCATCATCAACAAAACTTTTCCATTTCTTATTTCCTAATATGAGCTAAGATTTTCAATAGGGCTGGTTGAGGATTTTCAATCAAAACTGATTTATACTAAAAATTAGGTTGTCGACTAAAATTTTTTTGCAAAATGGGACTGTTTTCTAAAGAAAAATTCAACTCTTTGTCAAAAAAGCAAACACATAAAAGCATGAAAAAATCTGTTTTTGATTGAAAAACCAGAATATGTCAGCTGAAAAATGAAAAATGTTGATTCAGAATTCATGTGGCAATGCCTCATGAGAGCTGAAGTTTGGATATGTTATTTCTCTGAGTTCTATGCTGAGTTCTCCAGCCAGACATCTCTCTTGGCTTACTCTGGCCAGATTCTCTCATGATGCATCACAGTGGCTCATCAAGATGGGAGACTGTGGTGCATCATGGGTGATGTAGTCTGACATCAGAGCTTGGCCTATAGAGGAGAATGGGGGCATGATGCACCTGAACTACACCTCACATGAGGCACTGAAATGTCATTACCAAGTAGAAAGTTTTGGTTTTCAGCCAAAAATTATGGGCTGAAACTTTTTCAATTTTCAGCGGAAACTTTTCAGTTTATGATTTTTCATCAAAAAGTTAAAATTTTCCATGGAAAAAAACATTTTCTAACCAGCTCTAGCTGCCATATACTCATAACTTTCTAAGTTATCCTGTAATTTATATATTGATATTACATAAGGACCAGTTCTTTTGATTGTTGGAAAGAAATGATGACACCACAGTTATCTCTACAATGATATTCTATGCAACAAAGAGAATAAATCCAGATCCTGAATTGTGGGAAAATTTTGTTTTGCACTGAGTATTTTCGATTTCATTACATTGTGACTACTGAATCCAGATTCTGCATTATTAGTAACATTTTACTATCAGTCAGATCAAATGCTGAGGCCAATTCATATTTTGACACATCCAGTTAGAGCTGGTTGAAAAATTTCAAACAGAACAGAAAATGCTGATTTGATGAAAAATTATCAGACATTTTGTTTTGATAAGGTAGAAGAACCTCATTTCAACTGTAATGTTTAGACTTTTATATTACCTTAATATAATATATAAAACACTCAAAAAAGCATTTTGATATGGTCATTTTTGAAACAATAATGTTCAGAATTTTCAGCTCACAGGAAATTTTGATTTTTTGTTCCAGTGAAAGGAAATTTTGAAACGTCAGAAGTTCCCGTGGAATAGAAATTATGACATTAGACCAGTTCAGGTTCTCCATTAGAAAATGTAGATATGACAAAACTGAAATATTTCATGGGAAAACAGCTGTATGGTAGACAGTTTCAATGGCAATTATCAAAATGTTTCATTTCAATAAGGTCAAAATGTTTCATCTTTATCATTTTGAATATTATATTATTATGTAACATAAAAGCTGAAAAGAAACATTTTGAGGTTGAAATAAAATATTTTTGGAATGTTTTCATTTTCTACCAAATTCCAAGATTTTGACTTTTCAACTCCAATCTGGGACAAAACCAAATTTCCAGATCTCATGCAGGATGGAAATTACACTTTTTGGTCAACTGTAGTTCAAGTCTGTGTTGGTCCCAATACATAAGAAAGAAGGCATCCATGAATGCAGAAACTATCATGGTATAAAGTTACTGTCTCATCTATAAAGATACTGGAATACATAGAATCATAGAATATCAGGGTTGGAAGAGACCTCAGGAGGTCATCTAGTCCAATCCCCTGCTCAAAGCAAGACCAATCCCCAACTAAATCATCCCAGCCAGGGCTTTGTCAAGCCTGACCTTAAAAACTTCTAAGGAAGGAGATTCCACCACCTCCCTAGGTAACGCATTCCAGTGCTTCACCACCCTCCTAGTGAAAAAGTTTTTCTTAATATCCAGCCTAAACCTCCCCCATTGCAACTTGAGACCATTACTCCTTGTTCTGTCATCTGCTACCACTGAGAACAGTTTAGATCCATCCTCTTTGGAACCCCCTTTCAGGTAGTTGAAAGTAGCTATCAAATTCCCCCCTCATTCTTCTCTTCTGTAGACTAAATAATCCCAGTTCCCTCAGCCTCTTCTCATAAATCATGTGCTCCAGCCCCTAATCATTTTTGTTGCCCTCTGCTGGACGTTTTCCAATTTTTCCACATCCTTCTTCTAGTGTGGGCCCCAAAACTGGACACAGTACTACAGATGAGGCCTCACCAATGCCAAATGGAGGGGAATGATCTTGGATTCTAGGATTAGGAGAATGGTGGAACCCCTTCTTGAACAAGAACAGTTCAGCTTTAGGAAAGGACGAGGAACCACAGATGCCACGTTTTTAATTTGGCAAGTGATAGAGAAATGGTTAGAGTACCACAAGGATAAAAGTTTGTGAGCATTTATAGACCTAGAAAAGGCATATGATAAAGCTGACCGAAGGAGGCTCACACCAGTGCTGAGGCAATCTGGAGTGAGGATTTAATAACTATGGTGAATGCCCTGTATTGATCACTTAAAACAGTGATCCAAACATGCTTTGGAATAACAAGCCCCTTTGAAGTAAAAGTCGGACTGCATCAGGGGTAGGCCCCCAATCCACTTCTGTTTATCATATTGATAGACCAAATCAGCAGGAAGATCCCAATGGAAACAAAGTGAGAAGCTGCTATATGCAGATGACATAGCAGTAAGGGCATCCTCAAAAGAAGATGTAGAAGAAATAATAAATCAGTGGTATGACCAGCTAAACAGCCCTGGGATGAAAATGAACATGACTTAGATTGAGGTCATGTGGGTCAGTAGAGGCACCACAGGGAAACTGGATATAGAGATTAATGGAGTATGACTAAACCAGACTGATCAGTTCAAGTACCTTGGTGGCTGGGTTACAGAAGACGGAGACCTTGAGCATGAGATACAGTCCAGACTGGGGAGTGCTGGAAGAGTGCGAAATAATATCTCAGGTGTTGTGTATGGGAAGCACGTGCTACTGAGACTGAAATCCCAACTATGATGTGTCCCGCCATGCTATATGGTACAGAAGCACGGAGAATAAAGAGACAGCAGCTGCAACACCTAGAGGTGAGATGTCTTCACTCAGTAAAGAGAGTTACACAAAGGGAAAGTCGAAGTCCATGATGTGGCTGACAAAATCCAGGAAGTGCGACTTCACTAGTTTACACACACACAAAGGATGAATGAAGAAGACCTGGTGAAGCTAGCATGGCAGGAGAGGGTGGTAGGAAAGAGACTCAGAGAAAAGTTGAAGAAGAGATGGATAGACTGCATCAAAGAAGATGGTAAGCGGGTGGACCTTAGTGCTGCCTCAGGCAGATAAAGATTGTGGATATTTGCAGGATGACTCAACCCCAGATGATGGGACAAAGGGAAGGAGAAGGTCATCTCTAGTACTATTGCTTAAAAATGCTTTTAATTCAGTTACAGTTTTTTAAAAACCCTACTACTGTGACCTACAGTGTGGGCAGCAGGGAATGGCTGAAGTATAAATGCTTTTTATATCATAATGTAAGGACTTTCAAACTGTATTTTTACCTTTTTTCCTACTAATCTGTAGTCTACTGTATTAACCAAAGAGTGCACTGCTATGCACAATAGTGAAAAACGTGGATTCTATTGTTCTACTACAAGATATAAGACTAAGAATATTTTCACAATTATATGGTGCCTTTCCTCCAAGGAAGTTCAAGTTTTTACTTGATGTATGGTGCATGGTATTTTGGGGAAGTTCTGTGGCCTGGGCCATAGAGGCGGTCAGACTAGATCAGTGGTTCTAGTCTAGTCTAATCCCTTGGCCCGCGCCGCTTTCTGCAGCCTCCATTGGCCTGGAGCGGCGAACTGCGGCCAGTGGGAGCTGCAATCGGCCGAACCTGTGGATGCGGCAGGTAAACAAACCAGTTCGGCCCACCAGGGGCTTTCCCTGAACAAGCGGTGGACCAGAGTTGAGAACCACTGGACTAGATGATTGCAAGGGTCCCTTCTGACCTTAGAATCTATTAATCTATATAGGACCAACTGGTCTGTTGTGTTGTTTCTTCTGGACACATCAGAGAGGAGGTGCTGTTAGACAGCCAATTATGGCTCCCTCATTCTCTGCCTGGCTCTTATCATGGGTGCGGATTAACTCAGCCTGAGGCGCTGTTCTAAACTCCAGCATCTGACTATGGGAACCCTATGGACCATTTGCCAGGAGGGGACAGAGCACAGTGTGCTCCAATCACTCCCCTCGCCACCTCAACATGCCTACCCTGCACTGAGGTCTGCAGAGAGAGGGGAACAAGAATCAGCCCATGTCTGCCAAGGGCTTCCCCAGCCCCAGAGTTACAAGAGCCTCTCCATTTGTAGCAAATGAGTGATACAAAGGAACCCTTTCATTGATTTCACTGAGTGCCAGCCCTAAAAACACAGCCATCCCCAGCATCAGATTCTTCAGTTTTCTTTTCATTCTATAATAGAAGACAGGGCACAGCGATATACATTATGCCTACATAACATGATGTTTACATGGTATTGTAAATGTCACAAACTAAAAAAATGGACTTTTTCAGAACTGTGTAGTGCAATCACAAAATGTGCACTGACAGACGGCATCTGTTTTCTTTGTTGTCAGAAACTATAGTTCAATCATTCAGCTATGGTAGGTTCTTACATAGCATTAGTATAAGGTTCATTTATGCCAACAATATCCTTTAAAAGTATTAACTGGTAAAATGAAAATTCTCAGGGACATTGGGTGGAGCTGCCAACTTGGTGGTAATTAAAAACTGGACACTCCAGCAGGAGTGCTGGAACCTCCCTTGCCCTGCCCCTTCCCCCCCGAGGCCCTGCCTCTTTCCCCAAGGCTCCCCCCATCCACTCCTCTTCTCTTCTCCCCGCATTGCTTGCTGCTTTTCCCTTCCCACCCCTCCACCTGGGTCAGGAGGGACTCGCCTGCTTTGCTGGGGCTGGGAGCTGCAGCTGCCCGACGCAGGTAGAAGACAGCTCGGCTGAGTAGGGGCTGGTGCGGGTGATGACTCAGCGCCTCCCTATCTCCCCCGCCCACAGTAACCGGACTTTGGGTGTTTGGTCAGTAGAGCTGACTGGACACTGTCAAGTCCCTTTTTTGACCGGACTTTCCGGTAAAAAAATGGGCATCTGGCCACTCTAACACTGGTAGATTTTCTTACCAAATGTATTTTTCTCAGACATCTCACATAAACTGAGTGTGATCCTTAACTTTTACTCTTTTAGGTTCTCTTGCAAGTTGTATACTATCCAGTGAGGATTTTTATCCCTCAAAAAGTGTAAAACATGTAGCATTTGAGGCACTTTATGGAGACACAGATCTCTTACACATGTAGAAGTTGATTTTATGATTAAGACTTCAGTGATGTTTTCTTATTCTGCCCATATCTATTTATTATGTTGTTCACAAACACTACTACTGCCTGATATAGTAAAACCACTCCATATTCCATTATTAAGTGTTCTGATTTGAATTCGTTACGCGTAGGCCTGGAAAGAAGTACTTCATGGACATACAGTATTTCATTCCAGAGTAAGGTTTCTTAAAGTTGTCTCCTTCAGTTTTGTATTTCACAGGGTACTAGGAATAAGCTACCTGAACCCATCTAGTCCTAGCTATTTAAAAATAGCCTTGACTTCATGCAGCAGTTTCTCTTTACAACAAGAAAGCATCTCACATTTGAGTGGGCTGGGTAGAAGTAACAGATGCAAACACTCAGCATTACCCACAAAAAGTATTCACCTTATTGACTAAATATTTATTCCCCCGCTAATAAGATGGCATAGAGCTTTCAGTTATACTTAGTTTCAAACATTTATGAAATGGGGTGTATGGTACTTGATGATCAAATGCATAGTTTAAACAGAATTCAGCTAGTGAAGGTCTTTATACACATACACCTTGTCTTTGTAAGAGTAACACCTGATGAAGAGCTTTAGGGTATTGAGGCTCCAGTTGAATTGTTGCAGGAGAGTTGAAAGGGTGAGATAGTGCTTTACCACAGCACTTAGTTGCCAAGGCAACAAATGTCTGAGTGAAAGCCATAGGAAAAATATCACCTGAACATAATGTACTGAGCAACCTCAGTAATTTAAACATAACACAGAGTTCACTGAATACATTTTGCCTTTAGAAGCCTTAAAAGTGTATGACACTCCATGTTGCATTATGTAAACTCAATGTGAGAAGAATTTATAATCTCATACTCATTTCAGGACATAGCAAAGGGCCAGATCCTGCTCCTTTTGTTCACACAAACCTTTATTGACTTCAGTGGAAGTTTAGAGTGAATAAGAGCAGCAGGATGTAGCTCAAAGGCTGGTATAGATCTAGTCACATCAGGTAGATTTTCAAAATCAGGCACATGCATAAGAGCCATTTGTACCTTTGAAAATCTACCACACTGAGTAAAACTGTTCATACTGAAAAATAATTTAAATAGATATAAGCTAGATGAATTTACAGATATTACAAGATTGGGCCAAAATAGACAGCACCCAAGATTGACACTTTTCAATGCTTTCAAACATATAAAGATTATTTACATTTATTACTCACAACCATACCACAGGAAGTGGAGGTTATGGAAGGGAGGGTGGAGAAAGAAATAAGTAACTTAAATACAAAATTTCATTGCATTTAATTCAGACATGGTAGATTCAGCTGGCGGTTGTGGTGATTCCACAGAATGATTTTTGTTTCATGAACACGAACCCAGATTTTGGATTTGATTCAAATCTCATTAACGTCAATGAATTTCTTTCAATTTACTTCAGTGGACTTTGGATCCGGCTCTTTCTGAGTAACTATTAGACGCATATAACTGGCATTTGCTTCATAAAACAGCGACTGGTGAATGGGTGCATAGAATTTTCAAGCCCCAAGGAAGATAATGAAAAGGTCAGTTTTTGTAACAGGTTTAAAGCTTGCTTTTTGGAAATCCCATAAACTAATGATCTGGATCCATCTTTTAAAGTTTTACCCGCGGTTGCATATATCTACAAAGAGCTCCTATCAGCATATGGAAATTGAATTCATTTAGGCTTTTTCATGCTATTTAAGCACAGCCCCAAACTGATGTGGTGTGGAGCTGCAAAACCTTCGTGCAATTCTGCCTCAAGAATTCCTCCTGGAGTTCTCCAGAACACAGTGGTAGCACAGGCCTGATGCTATACCTTTCCGGGTTGCAACAAGCCTCCTCTGCTGCACTGGGCCAGCTCTTTTGGGTCAATGCAGAAGGGGTAGAAGAATCATGGCCCACTAGTTCCCAGCTTAATATAGTGTGTTTCCTAGGGATGCTTGCAGGAAGCAGTCTCTGTGCTCCAGGAAGGACAGGGACTGCAATTATGTCCTTCTGCTGGTCAGGCTCCTTGAGCCTTTCTCGGAACTATGCATCCATAAGCATGTGGGTCCTTATAAAAATGCCCTTTTCTAGAGCAGTGTTCCCTTATCCCTTGTTTGTTGATGCTTCTCCTCTTTCCCTCCAGCCTTGGTCTATTGTCCCTTCTCAGTATGTTATCTGTCAGAGTGTAAGCACTCGGAGCAGGCATCTGGTCTTCCTACAGGGCTGTAAAGTGCTGCACACAGCAATGTGGGGCTACAGAAATAATAAGCATGAGTAATTAAATCTATATCACTTGACCCTCATTGACCAGGCTGCTGACAAGTTTTGCCCTGCTTTGCAGAGGCTGTTCATTTATCACAATGAGCTCAGTCAGAAATAATTAATGAAGAACTTCTAATGGGTATCGATAGGTTGTCCACCAAACTCAGTTTTTTCCCACCCTCTTATACCACTACACTCAGCAACTTCATAATTAATAAACCTTAGACTCCTTAAATTCATCAGTTGATCCCTTTCCACGGGGTGAAGGAAGATAGAATTAACAGCAGATGCATTCTGAGGTCGTTAGGGGTGCCCTAGAACAGAAACTGTAAGAAGATCCCAGGAGCTACAATTACCAATGTTACACTACTGAGATATGCACCTGCTTGTATTTGTTAATTTTACAACTGGATAAGAATTGCTTAACAGACACCAAGCATACTTTTCCACTCTTGTTGTACACAATGAACGGTTTTTATAATGGAGCTAGAATAACTGCATCTGAAAGGTAATACATTTAGACTTCCATCCTCTTTATAGTTCTCTTGGTCTGCAGCACTCTTCTCACATGCTGGTGGGTCACTGCCAGTGATAATCCAAAGCAATGACTAAAGTGGCTATAATTATAGCAATTTATATGAAAGGTCCTAAAGTGCACTTACTATATTTCCCCCTTCTATGCATATATGGTATCATAAGCTGCAGTTTCGCACAGAGAGTCAGCTGGAGCTGCAGAGCTCAGAGCTAATAGTTCACTGAACTCAGCTTGCTCCTCTAGCTCTGTTTTCTGCTTTGCAAACAGAGTTCTCAAATAAATATAATTGCTAGCACTGGGATATAATTTTTTCCCTGTCAAGGAGCAAGCGAACTTTATGATGGTTTAAAGATCTGACTGAAAGGTCAATTGGCATAATCAACAATTTAAGTAATAAATCTATTATCATTCTTTTAGTTTCATTACCTCAGCTAATGACTCCTTCCCCGGGCTTAGAACTGGCATTTCAGTGCTAAGAGAACAACTTTTCCCAACAGTCTGCGCCTGCATTACTGCCAAGGTAATTTATAATAAAAATACTCAAAAGGACACAATGGTTACTTTATACTCTGATCAGTCATGTATTTTTTAAAATTAGGAGCATATATAGTAGAATACATTTATTAGGGGGATGCGGTAGATTCTGGTTGTTTATATACCTGCACATCAGTTTCTGTAATATTAGTCAAAAATAAGAAAAACATTTTAATAAAGCTTTTGGAAATGCACAAAAATAGTGCCACAGTTTTGGGGGGAGATAAAGGCATATGACTTCCCAGAATAAAATGACAGCAGCAGTTTTGGGGCAAATTCTCATCTTTGTTTTGCTGCTCTAAAGCCAGAATAACTCCACTGAGGCCACTTTGTCCAACAGAGTTATTCCAGATGTACTCCAGAGTAGCTGAGATGAGATTCTGGCCCATTATTTGACAAATCAAATATGCTTTAGGGTATAAAAGTTGCTTTTTTCCATGTTCTGCAATTGAGTTCTCTGCTCATAATTTGCTTTCCTTATTTGAGCATGGTCCATTATACAGTGTGTATATATATATATATATATATATATATATATATATATTAGTAATAGTATTTTGATATTTTATAGGAATTTAAATTTGGTATCATTAAATCAATGTCAAATTGAAAACAAATGCAGAACTAGAAGCATAATTATGGTTAGCATTATTAAATACTTGACCTAACTATGTAATACTAGGTGTCACCCAATTGCTTGAAACTATGTGTAATATCATCTAATTCTCAGTACTTATGGTGATGTGTAGAGCAATGGTTCCCAAAGCCGGTCTGCCGCTTGTTCAGGGAAAGCCCCTGGCACGCCGGACCGGTTTGTTTACCTGCCGTGTCTGCAGGTTCGGCCGATAGCAGCTCCCACTGGCTGCGGTTCGCCACTCCAGGCCAATGGGGGCTGCAGGAAGTGGCGGCCAGCACGTTCCTCGCCTGTGCCACTTCCCACAGCCCGCATTGGCCTGGAGCGGCAAATCGTGGCCAGTGGGAGCCGCGATCGGCTGAATCTGCGGACACGGCAGGTAAACAAACCGGCCCGGCCCGCCAGGGGTTTTCCCTGAACAAGCGGCAGACCAGCTTTGAGAACAACTGGTGTAGAGTACATACACTCCACCCACCCCAGCACAGGTATAAATAGCAGTGTAGATGGTGAGGCACTGCTTAGGTGAGTAAAGACATGCCAACACCTTAGGGAATATATCCTACATGGCTCTCTGCATGCTGAAGCTGTGCCTCCCCTGTCTACATGGCTATTTTTAGTACTGTAGTGTCCTGCCGCATCCCCCCTGCCAGAGCCTTTCACTCCTGCAATTAGCTACACACTGGAGTATGGACACAGCTTGCTTTTTGCCACAGCGGGGAGCTGCATATACCTTACACGCCACCACCAGTGTAGACAAGGTCTAAGTGTAGCAAGGATCAGGCTGCTTCCTGGCCCTTTCCTCCTCAGAAGTCTTTTGGAATCTGGTGACCATTCTCCCCCTTCCCAAAGACTTCAGAAATGGACCCAAAAGGAGGCAGCTAGAAGAGAGAGGAGACACCAGAAGTGTCCCAGGTCTTGCAGGGAGGTGGTGGTGATAGGGAGAGAAATGAAAAAGTTGAGGGAAGCTGGCTGAGGGGAAGATGTCTGCAAATTTTCCTAATTGTGTGAAATTCCTAGCCATAAGGTTCACAAAATACAGAAGAACCTCAAACCCAGGCTCAGTTCAAGTCAGTTCGGGTTCACTATAAATTTTTTGCACAGCTCTATTCCAAAGTAGTTAGTAGCCACTCCCCGACAATACGGTTCAGATTGGACCTGGACCTGTACAGGGGACGCTACACAGGACTTGTTCCCACAGCCAGGGCCAAGCCAGAGCTTGCCAGATGCAGAGGCAGTGCTGCACCCTCTCCAAGAGTGGTATAGCAGCTGCACTTCTCCTGCACACCTCAAAGCTTAAGAGACATTATGACTTGTTGAGACACAATGTTTCTCAGAGATCCCACTGGCTACCAGGGGCTTGTCTCCACTTACTGAAGGACTGACGCGTGGCGATGGATGCATCGGTAGTCAATTTAGCGGGTCTAGTGAAGACCCGCTAAATCGACCGCCAATCGCTCTCCCGTCGACTCCAGTACTCCACCGGAATGAGGAGCATAACATAAGTTGACGGGAGAGTTTCGCCCATCGACCCAGCACTGTGTAGACACCGCAAAAGGTCAACCTAAG
Organism: Lepidochelys olivacea; assembly: GCF_965140295.1. Lineage (NCBI taxonomy): Eukaryota > Metazoa > Chordata > Testudines > Cheloniidae > Lepidochelys > Lepidochelys olivacea. The sequence continues at coordinate 162,068,675 of NC_140411.1, read as the reverse complement.
CTACGTCGACTCCAGCTACGTTATTCATGTAGCTGGCATTGCATAACGTAGGTCGATTGTGCCTCGTAGTGTAAACCTGCCCCTGCAGAGAAAGGCTGGTATAGCCTGCTAGCCGGGCTTATCTCAGTCTGAGTCTATACATGAGTGTGCAACCCCAACATGAGGAAGTTCCAGAATTCCTGAGACTAATGGGAAGCTGGCAGTTCAATAACTTCTGCTAGACCTGCTGAGACACTACAATGGATTTCTGCAAAAATAGCAGGCGTGTTTGGGTTGCAGCTTCAGAGAGGGAGATATTTACCTTAACTTTTACAGACAGAAAGCATGTGAGTTTGGTCTGAGGTTTGGGAAATTTCTTACTCTTAGTATAATTATTAGCAATAGTAGTTATTTATATTATGATAGCAACCAAAGGCCGGAACCTATTTTGCTGGGCTATGTACGAACACCGAAAGGAGAAAATCCCTGACCTGGAGGGCTTGCAATTTAACAACACAAACAGATGAAGGATAGAGGAGGGGGATACACTCACCTCAAGTCTATGGAAAGGTGTGGTCACATCCCTAATTGAATGCGATATGACAATGCTATAATAAATTCATAGATTGGGTAAATACTAATAAAAATATAATATACCCTGTCTCTGGACAAGAATCATTGGTGTGATGCTCTCTGCAATCTAATTTGAAAGGCTGGACTAAGATAACTTTTGTGGTCTAATCCGAAGTCAAGGCTCCACTCTACAGCCATTTCTTGGTATTATGTAACAACCCACCTGTAAAACACAATACAAAAGGGATAAATTAATGCTCATTAGCAATTCCTATTTTATTCATAGTGATGTGCTCTAAAAGAGCAGCCTGCAAATTATTGGCCTTACATGAATCAAATGTATGTTATCCAACACTCATCCTGCATATCAGGTGAAATCATCTGTGTACTATTTCATAACACCATTAAAGTTTTAGCTTCTGAAACTTTAAATACAAAGAGACGGTAAACTAAATATTTAAGAGAGGCTAGGATTAAATTCCTCTGACCTTCAGGAACTCTTCCTAGTAATTTATAATAGATGAGCTTACTTACTACTTGAAAAATAAAAACACATACAAATCAGGGTTAATTAGTTTTACATTTGAGAATAAAACTATTTGTTAACCAACCATGATCCATATTTCATTAACCTGCAAAGTTTGTTCTAAAAGAGAATATCTACTCTGCTCCGAGCTAAATTTATCTGACATTTTACGATTATTTCTATGAATGTTGAATTGTTGGTTCAACCAGATTATAGTGTCATATATCACATAAGGCTTTATGGTACAAATTACATCCAATGACTCTGGATTTAAGGGATAGGATTTTCAGAGGGAATTACTGCTGGCATTTCTCTGCTCCCATTATAGTCAGTGGGAGACTAAGAATATACGAACGGACATACTGGGTCAGACCAAAGATCCATCTATCCCGGTATCCTGTCTTCCGACAGCGGCCAACGCCAGGTGAGGAAATGAACAGGCCAGGCAATCATCAAGTGATCAAAACCCTGCCACACACTCCCAGCCTCCAGCAAACAGAGGCTAGGGACACCATCCCTGCCCATCTTGAAAAATGGCCATTGATGGACCGACCCTCCATGAATTTATCTAATTATTTTTTGAATCCTGTTATAGTGTTGGCCTTCAACAACATCCTCTAGCAAAGAGTTCCACAGGTTGACTGTGTGTTGTGTGAAGAAATACTTCCTTTTGTTTGTTTTAAACCTGCTGCCTATTAATTTCATTTGGTGACCCCTAGTCCTTGTGGTATGAGAAGAAGTAAATAACACTTCCTTATTTACTTTCTCCACACCAGTCATGATTTTATAGACTTCTATCATATCCACCCTTAGTCGTCTCTTTTCCAAGCTGAAAAGTCCCAGTCTTATTAGTCTCTTCTCATGTGGAAGCTATTCCATACTCCTAATAATTTTTGTTGCCCTTTTCTGAACCTTTTCCAATTCCAATATATCTTTTTTGAGATGGGACGGCCACATCTGCACTCAGTATTCAAGATGTGGGCATACCATGGATTAATATAGAGGCAATATGATATTTTCTGTCTTATTCTTTATCCCTTTCCTAATGATTCCCAACATTCTGTTTGCTTTTTTGACTGCTGCTGCACATTGAGTGGACGTTTTCAGAGAACTATCCGCAATGACTCCAAGATCTCTTTTTTGAGTGGTAACAGCTAATTTAGACCTCATCATTTTATATGTATACACCTCTACCCCGATATAATGAGGTCCGATATAACGTGAATACGGATATAGCACGGTAAAGCAGCGCTCCGGGGAGTGGGGCTGCTTTACCTCGTTATATCCAAATTCGTGTTACTGCAAGCTGTTCTGCACCCCCCCATTTACTTGCTGCGGCCCCCCGCCCCAGCTCACCTCCTCTCCGCCTCCTCCCACGAGCGCGCTGCAGCTCTGGATTGGTATGGCAAGCCTGGGAGGGAGGAGAAGCAGAGCTGCGGTGCGCTCGTGGGAGGAGGCGGAGCGGAGGTGAGCTGGGGCGGGGGGGCCGCAGCAAGTAACCGGGAGGGGGGGGCGCAGAGGAACCACTCCCAGCCCCAGCTCACTTCCGCTTCCTCCCCTGAGCACGCCACCGCCACTCCGCTTTCCGCACCCCCTTCCTTCCAGGCTTCCCGCTCAAACAGCTGATTGGCATGGCAAGCCTGGGAGGGAGAATCGGAGCGGCGGCGGAGTGCTCATGGAAGGAGGTGGAGGTGAGCTGGGGCAGGGAGCAGTTCCTCTCCCAACCCCGATGTAACACGCTCTCACCTATAAGATGGTAAGATTTTTTGGTTCCCGAGGACCACGTTATATCGGGGTAGAGGTGTACTTGGGATTATGTTTTCCAATGTGCATTACTTTGCATTTATCAAAATTGAATTTCATCTGCTATTTTGTTGCCTAAACACCCAGTTTTGTGAGATCCCTTTGTAACTCTTCGCAGTCTGCTTTGGACTTAACTATCTTGAGTAGGTTTGTATTATCTGCAAATTTTGCCACCTCACTATTTATCCTTTTTTCTAGATCATTTATCAATATGTTAAATAGGACTGGTCCCAGTACAGACCCTTGGGGGAAACCACTATTTACCTCTCTCCATTCTGAAAACTGACTATTTATTCCTACCCTTTGTTTCCTGTCTTTTAACCAGTTACTGATCCATGAGAGGACCTTCCCTCTTATCCCATGACAGTTTACTTTGTTTAAGAGCCTTTGGTGAGGGACCTTGTCAAAGGCTTTCTGAAAATCTAAGTACACTATATCCCCTGGATCACCCTTGTCCACCTGCTTGTTGAAAAATTCTAGTAGATTGGTGAGGCATGATTTCCCTTTACAAAAACCATGTTGACTCTTCCCCAACAAATTATTTTCATCTATGTGTCTGATAATTTGAACTACTACAGGTTTGGATGGGAACAAATAGGTTAGCACTTCCCAGAATATGCAAAATACTGTACATGGTTTCATTGCAATGATTCAAAATAGGGAACTATGTCTCTGTCATATACACATACATAATTCATGGTTTGTGTTAATGTAACACCGACAGATCCTGGTCGTCGGCAGGCAAGATTGGACTTGGGGCCTTTGGAGCTTAGTGCATGAACCTCTACTGCATGAGCTAAAAGCCATATGACTCTTAGCTAAGGCTGACAGCAGACTCATCTCTCTCTCTTTGCCACTAGATGGGACAGAACATCATACTCAGGAGGCGTGTGGGTAACATTAATCTGTTACAAGTATTATTTTCTTAATATCTTTTAAAAAGTACTAATGGGTCACAGGGAGAGGATAGTCTAGCTCAGGCTGTGGGAAATCAGGGCCCAAGGTAAGGTCATGGACTCTTAAACCACAATGTCATCATTAAATGAACAGAAATACCCAAACTAGACAGCATTATTGCTATTATAAATCATTATAACATAATGCTTGAGGAAAACAAACGTACTTGTGGGGCAAGTGAGGTGGTCTTTGTGAAGAACCAGGAATTTCCATTAGTCAGATGGGGGCTGCTTTTATTTTCTGGTCTGCTTTCTAATTTTTTAAAAAAATGTAATTAAAATATTTTAATATTAAAAAATCATACTCTCCAAGAGGAGCTATTCTGCTGGTACTATATCATTTCAGGCCTTGTTTCCTTTGTGCTAGTAAATATACCAGCTTCCTGTTGACTACCCTCTCCTGGCTCCCTGGTCTCCCTTTCCCCACGATTCCTCCTTGTGAAGAGAGATATTAGGTTACACATATGGGAGTGGCCATGCTAATGAGATGATGTAATGCTAGCATGGCTATGCTTGTGATGGGCCTCTGAGTACGTCTGCTATGGAATAGCTAATTCTAGAAGCCTGAGCAGACCCAGACTAATTCATCTCAAACAGATTGGTGCAGATTATAAAAGCGCTGTGCTTTTTTTCAAATAGCCTGATGTCTCAGTGGCTACACTCCCCTGATAAGCTGTACAGGTCCCAGAGAGGATGAAGTGAAAGAGCATACCAGTTTCCAGGCTTTCCAATCCCAAGCATTCAGATCATGAGTCAGGCCTCAAAAAGTCAGAAGCTTTAAAATAAACAAATAAATAAATTAAATAAATGTCATGTTCTTCTTTTTCCTTTCTGGTGTCTGAGCCTTTACGGTGCACCCAGGTCACCCACAACCACCCACAACCCCCACGGGGGTTAGAAACTTCCTTGACCATCTTCTGTCTTCCTGCAGTGTGCTGATTCATCCCCAGGCACAGGGGTCCCATGGGAAAATAGTATACCATCATGTAATTAAAGACTATTATAATACATACACACAAGGGGGCGGGGGGAAATTAAGGTTGCCCAGGCATAATTATGGGATTTCCTAATTTTAGAGTATTTGACTTTGCAATCTTAATATTCATTTAATGTAGTTTTTTTGTATGTAATTATTATGTATACAGCACCAAATATCCAAGGTAATTCCCAGGACGAATAGAACGGCAAGGTTCTTGTGCCTTGCCTTTCTATTTTTGTCCCGTGAACAGCATCAGACAAAACAGAGGAGCTCTACAGTATGGGCAGCAGCAGCTCTTCTGAAGCCACTGCCCATCTGAAGACGAAGAGCAAGCAGAACAGTAACCAGACCAAGACTCATTTCTTCCCCTTTATTGAGATGAGGAGGAAGAATGATAATAACTACAGCCACCACATTAAGGACATGAGACTGTCCAGGGGGTATGCAACTACTGTGCCACCAAATAACGCAGCATCCCCTCCCCTTGTTCCTGGCCAAATCAGCTTGTCAGGGGTGGGGAGAAAAAAGGATTCTGATCCTTTCCCTCTATGGAGAGGTGAATAGTGGCCACTCGACAATGTTCTTCAACTCCCTGACTGCGGAGACTCTCCTGGATGGCCGTGCTTTGCACAGGGTGTATGTGGTAGGGAAAGAGACACATTTGCATCCTCTTCCTCTCTTGTGCACCAACAATCAGGGGACAATCATGATGATCTTGTCCTAAATGTCTTCTTCGAAAACACACCTTCATGAGCAGTTACGCAGTGAAAGTTCTGAGGTAAGGCTGAGGAGAAATTCTTCATTTCTACATGTTGACAACCTGATGCTTTTTTTTTAAAATCCGGAGTAGAAAGAAACAAACACTGAGCATGAAGATTTTGTTCTTAACTTTCCCTGTATCAGTAAAATGAAGTAGGGAAAGGGGTATACTTTTAATTTCATCCTCTTCCCAAACCTCAAAGAATAACTGCCAAGCATCTTTTTAAACCCATTAATTCCTTTGCCTGAACAGAGATTGAATATTCTTAACTGATAATTAATATGCCTTTTACCTTTTAATTAAAAAGTTAGCTGCCATGGGTAAGTGCCAGGTAATATTTGAATGCTGGGTATTTTCAAATACTCTCTTCTGCAATAAGCAACCAGTCAGAGTGGAGACAAGGAAGCATTATTATGCTTCTAAAGGTCTAGGGGATTTATAATGACTGAAGCTGGACATTCCTGAGGGACACACAGGTTATCAGAGAGCAGACATCTTCTTGTTACCAGCATCACTATTTTCTAGGCTGACCTAGAAACGGAGTTTTATATTTTGGGTTTTTTTTTTAGGAAGGAGAGATGATTCATATTACACAGTAAGCTCTATCCCACATGTCTCCTGATGTAAGACTGTCAATTTTTCTAAATTACGTCTGATTCTTTTGTGACATTGACAACTGTGGGACTCTGCTGTAACCATTGACTCATTTCCCTTGCATGAGCCCAGAGGTTAAACTGCAACTAAGGTCCCAAGTGATTAAAGTTTATTTTATATTTTAAACCATTCACATCTTTGAAATTTGGTTTAGTTTTATATTTTTCATGTTTTAATTGAGTAAGCTACCAGGTAAGTGTGAATGACCAGTCTCAAAACATACAGTGATTGGGGATTTGTGTGTTAAACCTATCACTATTAAGGAATTAATTAAAGCCTATAATTATAGCATGCACAGGCTAATTAAGGCTGAGCTCCATATTCCATTCTATACCCCTTCCCTTTTCTGAGATACATACCTTCGTCAAACAAAAGCCTTCCTATCCGAAGTTCCCATGCTTGGTTTCAGCCCTAAAGTGATTTTTTTCTTAAAGAAAGTTTGAGCAAAATTGGTTCAGCTGCTCTTGAGTTTATTTAGCAAGAAAGCATAAAAACGCAAAGAAGAAAGTTTTCTGCATATGTGCCAATCTGAAATATTGTGCTGGGTTTGGATAACTCTTCTGTCTTGTTTTTCAGTTACCATTAAAATACAGATCTACGCTGAAAAGTGACTATAAAAAACAGTACTTGGAATTTAATAGCTATTGTCTCTCAGTGACTTCCAGTTCAAATGCACTCAGTTACTAGCCCTGCAAATTCCTCCTGGGTTCTGAAAATCAATCAAGATTCCAGCCAACTTACATATCATCACTAGTTATAAAAGTGCTGCAGACCAGTGAGCCCTTTAGATACACATGTGCAACTCCTTGTCTTCCAATTAGCCCCTAGTCACACGTGCATAATATAATTGTCTTCACACTGTTGCACAAGTGAAAGCCATTGGAAGTTAGTGAACTCTACTATTGATGATGGACAAAATGGAACAGAATCCAGCTCATGCTCTCTTAGCTGTGTTGGGCTTATAGGGTTAATGGGAATAAAAAGGAGTAAGGCCCAGAGGCCACAAAAATATGTAGGCAACTAAGTCCCAGTTTTAGGCTCCACTGTGATCCACAAAACTCCCACTGAACCCTGTAGGTGCCCACATTCCCTCACTGTCTATACTTTTGCCTCTGAGCATGCACACTACTGCCACATCTGCGTGCCTGTCTTCAAGCATGAGCCACAAACCGGGGGAAGATAGTTGTTTGGCTTGGCTGCCTAACAGGCATGTGGGGCCTGTCTGGTAGGAAGCCTCTGACCATGCCTACTGTAATCCAGTAGGCATGGTCAGAGGCTTCCTACCAGACAGGCCCCACATGCCTGTTAGGTTCCATTCAATGCCTGTTAGGTCCCCCACATGCCTGTGAGGTCCCATTCAAAATCTGACAGGAGGAGGATGTTTTGGTGATATCTAACTTACAGTATTTAGTCCAGTGGTTCGAGCACACTGGATAAATACTTAGAGAGTCATTGGGCCAGAAAGAGGGTGAGAATGGCTTGTGTAGCCTGGTGGTTAGGACACTTATGTGAGAGACCCAATATCTAGCTCCCTGCTCCAATGACTTTTTAATTACTTATCCACAGTGGAAAAGTTTCAACAGGACAGCTTGTGGGAGCCCCACATCAGAATATCGCATAGCTCAGTGGTTAGAGCACTTTCCTGAGAGCTGTAGGAGACTCCTCTTCAAATCCTTTCTCCTGCTCAGTCAGAGGGGGGAAACTGACCCTAGGTCTCCCACATCCCATATAAGTGTTCTAACCATTGGGCTATAAAAGTTGTAAGATGGGCACCACCACTAACCGCTTTGCGTGCAGTGAGGCAGGTGCCTAATTCATTCTTCCAAGAAACACACACAGACACACACAGAGAAGCTGGATATGTGCAGGAAGTATGAGATGGTAATGAATATATGCATATAGAAATATGGGACAGCACAGACACTCTTGTTTTCAGGAATATTGATTTATAAACTGGTTTGCTGTCTCTTCGCTCCTTTTGTTACAGATGATACGTTTTTGAATATTTTCATTTGTCACTAGGTGACATAGTTGCATCTTACAATTCAAAGAAACATTTCACACTCACTATTTTTTCAGTTCTCATCACATATTTCCCCCTTATCAATGATCCTGAACTATGAATATTCCATTAGTTGGAACAACCCAACCTGGAGTTTGAATCTGCTTTTCAGTTTGTACCACTAGGTGGCCCTTTGTGCTCTCGGATGCATGCTGAGGAGTTCAGCAGGTGAATGCATCTTATTGGTTTACTAGCGGCATGATGCCACTGGGCAGCCCTTTTTAAGAGAAAAGCCAGGAACAGTGGAAAGAGCTTTTGTACAGTCTCCCTGTTGTGAGGAAGTGGAAATCTGTGAGCTGTCATTTCAAAACAAATATGAGTGAGGTGAGTGGATAAACCTATTATCTGGGGAGAGAGAGATGTAGGAATCTGAAGCAGGAATAACACCAGTAACAGGGGGAAATGCAGCTTAAGAAAAATGAGATGAGTTTTTTTAAAGTCAATTTAAATCAACGATGGAATGAAAAGTTTGAGAAATGAAGACATTCATAATTGAGTACATCAATGAATACATGTAGTTAACAGGATTATATAATGCTTTGTTTGAATATGTAAAGCACCCAGAGCTAAATATTATACTTTTATAAATAAGATTGTTTGGAAATGATCAGGTAGTTCTTATTTTTTTACTTAATTAAAAACAGAATGAGATTACACAGTACCTTGTAGCATAGCCTGCAGACATATGAAATGTCTGATTTCTGGCTGTGAAATGTGAAATACATCAGTTTCTAACAACGACTATTATTAATTCTTGTTATCTATTACTAAGTATAGCTCCATAGGTGTGCATGATACTTTGGAGATATAAAATAAGACAAGCTTTATCATCTTTTAAGGTTTCATTTTATGTTTTTGTTCAATGTAGAAGAAGTGAGCTGAGAGGTCAGTGGTGTAAAAGTTAGATATTAAAGTATAAACCTCATTTGAAAAATGCCTTGTTTGTAGTTTGCCAGTGCTACGAACTGGGTAGCTATTGTCCTGGGAAGGATTACATCTACACTTGTCCTTATAACCAGCAAAGGAAAAATGCAAATAACATCAAGCATGAAAGGACCTTTGTGTATTTCGAAAAAGAAACCTGAAAATTCAGTCACTACACTTACTCTATTTGCAGTGAAAGAGTTTGGCAGTGACAAGCCAATATTTTTATTTTAAAAAGCATATTCATTCCAAATGCCGGGCAAGTTCAGCTAGTAAAACCCTGATTTCTATAGTTCTGCTCTTTACCTCATCCCAAATCAATTGAGTTAGTTGTAATTATGTCTTACTTAGCACTTATTTTTGGAGGCTTCTTTTTTATCACTGTCTTTTTGACAGATGGGTGTTCCTTTCTTGGCAGCCAGGGCAAAATTAACAACCATACAAAGTATGTTTCTGCCTACGGCTATTGCTATGTTTTCCACCATATCTTAAATGACTGACTTGTGATATAAACACCATGAGGAGACATAAGGAGAGACGTAGTATAGTGGTCTTTGCAAAAGGGTCACACGGCAGGCATATTTCCATTCACATTATGCATACCTGAACAGGCTAACAAATGGGGAATCCTCATGCTGTGTTCCTGCTATGTGTAATGTGCATAGAATCCTGAGATAAGGCATCAGTAACCCCACAGCCTTTCATCTGCTGATTGGATGTCTACATTAGAATAAACGGGATACCGTTCATATTGTAGCTTTTATATACAAAGTAGCCCTTTGTCACATGCATTAACAGAAATACTTTGTCTGCTATGGCATCATTATTCTGGTAAAATGTTAACTTTTCCTAATGTAAAACGATGACAGGTTGATTATTATTGTCTACATCTGTATCATGCCAAGGCAGTTTTGTATTACATTGCCGTTTCAGCAGCTGTTCGTACAGAAGTTCACAGTACAATAGTTTACATTAAGTTCCCCTCTTTGACGTAACCTCTCCTTTCTGTAATCAATAAGCGAAGAGTTCCCATGAGCATCAAAGTCATCACATCTATACAACAACTGGGATCCCATATTTTTATTAATATACTTCCCTGTCCCACACAAAATAGCACTTCTAGCAAGTCCCCATCACAGAGGATACTGCTTTCCTTCCCAGTACATTTCTCAAGCCCCTGCCGAGTGTCTATTTAACAATTTTTAACTCTATCATTGATGCTTCGAGGGACAGAGCTGCTGTCATTGTCATACAGAAAATGGTAAGACTTGGAGAACTTATTTCACAAACTGCACTCAGGAAGAATGCCTTTAACTATTCTTTAGTTGATTATTACCCTCTCAGGACAGAAAAACAAATGGAGCAGCCCAGGTTATCTTAATTAGAAGGGCTCTGGTTAAAAGAACCTAGTCGAAAAGAAAGACTGGCAGAAGACAATCACTTTAGTTGTGTGAGTGTGCAATGTTTAGACTCCTGATGTGGCTTCTGATGGATTTTGTCTGAACTGGAAATGTTTAAGATATATATTTGCACCAGATCCTTTTGTTATCCACCATGAAATCAGAGGATAATATGACTGAAAAGCCAGACTCAAATATGGCTATCAAATATCCAGAAGTGGGAGAGGGAAAGCAGGGAGGATGGTGAGGATGGTCCAGCGATTGTATTTTTTTATGCTAATCATTGTCACACTGTTACTGGAGCTTAGAATGCAGGCTTAGAGACCCCTGAACTGAACAAAAATGAGACCCTTCAAACCCCATTTGCTGCACCTTGTTTTATTTTTCATATTACTGCTGCACAAAATTCATCTGTTTTGTTTCCCCTTTCTGGCCACATGATTACAAATCAATTCCTGAAATAAGCTGAAGAGCATAAAATAGTCATCAATATAATCATGCCATATTTAAATGTCTCTACATTTAACATGGTTTTTGGGGAAGAGATAGAGTTTTTAAAGAAAAAAGCAACAAGACTTTACTGTGGAGTATTGACACCTGCAAATTTGTTTATGACACTAAGGGCTAGATCCACAAAAGTATTTAGGCACCTAAAGGTGCCTAAATGCAAAATTTAGATCCTCAACATGCCTGCACAGCTGCTGCCTAAATTTCCACCACTGAGCATGCACACAGCTGCCTAGGTACTGTAGCCCGGTACCTAGCTCATGCCTAAGAACCAAAAGGATTCACAAACTAGGCCTTCCCCCACCTATCTCGCTTGCTCACAGGTCATCTTAGGCCGGGTATGACTACACTGCAGTTAGACACCCACAGCTGGCCCGTGCCAGCTGACTCAGGCTTGTGGGGTTCAGGCTAAGGAGCTGTTTAATTGTTGTACAGACATTCATGCACAGGCTGGATCCCAGGCTCCAGGACCCTGCAAGGTGTGAGGTTCCCAGAACTTAGGCTGCAGCCTGAGCCCAAACGTCTACACTGCAATTAAACAGCCCCTTAGCCCAAGCCAGTGTAGTGTAGACATACCCTGTGAGTACATCTACTGGACTGGGCCCCACAAAAACACAGGAAACAGTGGTTGTGCCCCCATTAATACTCATTGGTCATGACATTCACCCAGGATGTGTGAGACTGGGGTTCACAATCCCCACCCTGCCTAATGGGGAGCGGGGATTTGAATGGAGGTCTCCCACCTTCTGGAGCAGGGGTGGGCAAACTTTTTGGCCCGAGGACTACATCTGGGTATGGAAATTGTATGGCGGGCCATGAATGCTCATGAAATTCGGGGTTGGGGTGCAGGAGGGGGTGAGGGCTCTGGCTGGGGGTGCGGGTTCTGGGGTGGGGCTGGGGATGAGGGGTTGGGGTGCAGGATCGTGCTCTGGGCTGGGATCGAGGGGTTTGGAGGGCGATCAGGGCTGGGGAAGGGGGATGGGGCGTGGGAGGTGGTCAGGGGTGCAGGCTCAAGGTGGCACTTACCTCAAGCAGCTCCCAGAAGCAGCAGCCATGTCCCTCCTCTGGCTTCCATGTGGAGACGCAGCCAGGCAACTCTGTGTGCTGCCCTGTCCACAGGCGCCACCCCTGCAGCTCCAATTGGCTGCAGTTCCCGGCCAATGGGAGCTGCTGGGGTGGCGCTTGGAGCGGGGGCAGCATGCAGAGCCCCCTGGCTGCCCCTACATGTATGAGCTGGAGGGAGGACATGCCACTGTTTCTAGGAGCCACACGGAGTGGGGCAAGCCCCAGACCCCACACCCCTGCAGGAGCTTAAGGGCCAGATTAAAACATCTAGAGGGCTGGATGCGGCCACCGATCCATAGTTTGCCCACCCCTGTCCTATAGGGAGAGTCCTAACCGCGGGGATCCAGGGCCGGGCTCTCTCAGTCTTGCCTCTTGACGCTGCTCCACTCAGTATGGAAATACCTACCTATAGAGCTGAGCAGAGACTGGAACCGGACTCCCCCATACGCCAGGGGAGTGTCTTAACCACTGGGATATGGAAACACTTGTGCTTGCTCTCTCTGGCCCAATGAATATTTAGGTGTCATCCAGAGTGGAACCACTTCACCAGGAGGGCTTGAGCTGGCCATAGGGCACTGTTTAGGGTACTCCTGTGGAAGACCCTGGGTTCAAGTCCCTGCTCCATAGCGGGCAGGGTTGGGATTTGAACCCATCTCCCACAGCCTGGGTGCCTGCTCAAACCACTGGCACATAAAGGGGGCTCCAGTGCTGCCTCCTCAGGTTTTCTGTGTGTGTGAAAGGTCTGACCTGGCGTAAGCGACTAACTCCAAGAGCAGGTTCATAGCTGTGAATCCTAAGCAGCGATAGGCACCATCGCGTGGTGGGGCTTAGCCCACACACCAGTCAGAAGCATTTTGTATTGGCCAGCTTAGGCAGCTCCCTGCTCAGCTTTTGTGCACTTCACCCAGAGGTGCCTAACTCTCCTCATACACTGTGTTGGGAGCCCGGGCATCTCCTTTGGGGCTTAGGATTCCACCAGGCAGCAGGGTGCCCAAAGTTTGGCATTGCGCTGCTGAGTCAAGTCCTCATTTGGGGTCTATCTCTATGTGTGTATAGGGGAAAAAAAATCGAGTTACTAGTCACACAGAGCCAGGTATTTAGATGCCTAAAGATACAGAGAGGTGTTGAGGTGGGGAGGACCGGATTTACACTTTGGGCGCCCCAGGCACAGGGGCTCGGAGCCCCGCCACCACCACCATCACCTGTGGCGGCAGAGCACCGTGCACTTTTAACGTTAGGTGCCCCACCACCCAGTGCCCCTTTTCCCACAGACACCCGCACTGCCCAGTGCCCCCTGCACAGACCCCGCCCCCCACAACTTCCCAGTGGCCCACACAATCCCCCCACTGCCCAGCGTCCTCCACTCCCTCTGCACAGAACCCTCCCACAATTTCCCCCAGAGATCCATTCTCCCAAGTCTTGCCCCCCGGCGGCACTCACCAGCCCTGCTGGGAGGTGACGCTGTCAGCCAGGCTGAGCAAGGAGCCCTTAAGCAGGGCTGCGTGGGGCTGTCTGCCCCTCAGCTGGCCCCGCTCCCTGCCAGGACCCAGGAACAACAAAATTTGGATTTGTAGGGCTCCTAGAATACCGGTGTCCCTAGGCACATGCCTAGTGTGCCTAATGGGAACTCCGGCCCTGGAGGTGGGATTTTTCAAAAGTACCTGAGCAGGATAGGTGTCTAAGCCCCATTGATTTCCATGGGAGTTCAGCACCTAACCTGCTTAGGCACTTTTGAGAATCCCACTGGGCACCTATTTGCATCTTTAGGCACCTAAATATCTTTGTAAATCTGTCCCAAAATAATTGTTCAATAAGGGCCTGATCCTTGGATCAATGGGAGCTTGTCAGTTGTCTCCAATGGGTTTTTGGTCAGGCCCAAGAATTTCAGACTGATTTCCTTAGAGTTTTCTAGCTTCTTGCCATTAAATAGAGCTGGTCAACTAATGACAAAAAATTGTGAATAAATTATTCACAGAAAAAATGCCAAAATACATCAGATAAATTATTCACACCTAAGAGTTCTGAACAGCTCTACCACTGAGCCTTTAGACTCAAATCTGGCATAAACTTGACACACATCAGTGGAATCACAGCATCTCATCACAGACATTTAATTATGTGACACTTCATGGGTGATGTCTGGTCACGCTGACATTTTATTATGGTATGAGGGTTCACTGGAGACAGTTCATCACACGGTTTTTACAACAGTCCTGGGCACATTTGTCTCCAGTATTAAATGTGAGGCTATCGTTAGGAATCTGAGATCCAGACCTAGGCATGAGCAGAAGTCTCCCATTAAAGGTCATGCAAGATGTTGCAGTCCCCCAAAACATGAGCACTGTCATTCAGCCCTGCAGCTGTTTCTGTGATGAAGCGTTAGCTGAAATAGGTGTGGCAGCTTGGAAACAGCTTTCGCCAGGATTTGTCTTGATGATTTTTTAAAAGACATATAAAGGACCAGACTGAGGCTGGCCTTGTCCAGGTACAGAAGTTGAGATAGCTCAGGTACAAGGAGCCTTCCTTCTCTGATATGCTTGCAACAGCATAGTTAGAGCTGGGTAAAATTTTTCAGCCAAAATGATTTTGTGAAAAATGCAGATTTGGTCACACTAAAGTGTGTTGTGAATTTGTGTCTGTTTTGCCAAATTGTTTTGGTCAACCTCCTCCTTCTCCCCTTCACAACAACACACACACACAATCCAGAAAAAAAACACCATTTCATTTTGACATTTTCTAAACAAAATGTTTTGATTTTTTTTGGTTCAAAACAACTTTTTGTTTCAAAAAGTCCTTTAATTTTATTTTTAAAAAATTAAAAGCTTACGGTGATTAAAATCAAAACATAATGTTTAAATTTTGTTGAAAGAAAACATTTAGTTTAACCCAACATGATTTTTTTTTCAGTTAGATCTAAAATGATCCCCTCCCCCAGTTTTATGGCATTGCCAGCAAACTAAAAAAATCCATTATTTTCCCAGCTCCAAGCATAATCCAGGCATGGAATACAAACACTAGAGTGGAAACTAACCTCCCTGAAGGAACTGAAAGGGCAGGGCCATGATATCTTAACCCCTCCACAACGCCTAGCAAAGCTGGGTGTACATGAGGAGAGGGAGTACAAGCTGTACCCTTCCCTTTTAATGATTGAACTAGCTGCCTTGCACTGTGTGAAGATCCAGGAGGAAATCTGGCTGAGCAGCTAAAATTCTTTGGGGACTGCCTTCTGCAACTTATTCTTCATTTCTCTCCCCCCCCCCCACCTACCTCAGTGCAGCCAATTGTCTGTAGCCAAAATCAGGAGAAAATAAATATTTATGCAAACTGCAGCGATAATATAGGGCGGAATTCTGCAGTTTGCATAGATTGGGGATGCGGGGGAAGGAAAGCACAGGAAGATAACTTTTTAATTTTAATTTACACCCATTTATTAGCTGGATGGCAAACTGCAGCTCAAAAGGGGAGGGAAAAGGGAGAACAGTATGTGTTAGACCTGTCAGTTTGCCTACTTTCTTCTTCAGCATGGCATCAGAACATGCTCAGGCAACTCTTAAAATATCCCTTAAAAGTTAGAAAATTGGAAGTCAAGTTCTGCTGAAGTTTGAGAGACTGGTGACCATGTTGTTTAAAAAGAAAAGCATGAATCTTCCTGCCAGGTGTGTAATTTCTGCACATTTCAACACCATATCAGTGTATTACTATTGACTACATTTCACTACTTAGAGATTTATTGCTGGGTTTTATATCTTTCCATTTGCTTGTGAGAGAATAACTACAAACGGGTGCAACTCTAAAGGGAAAAAAAATAAACAGATTCCCTCCATGCCTGAGTCTGATGAGGATTAGTAGGTTACAATGTTGGAAACTGATTAATTGTCATGAAGACACGTTATCTTGTAGTCAAGTTTCTGGAAAACAAGCATTCCATTTAGTAAAAGAATTATGAGGTTTTGAAATTTTATGTTTGTTCTGCATTGGAGTGAAATGGAGCCCTTTGAGAGCGAGCAACTAAGCACACAATAGCTCAGTAGTTAGGACCCTCACCTGGTATATAGGAAACCCAGCTTCAAGCCCCTATTTTGAATCAGGCAGAGCTTGAGCTCTCACCACCTGGGTCAGTCCCCTCCCCCATACTATCTTAGTATCTCTCACTTTCCTGTCAAATCCAGAAATTCTATCCTGGGCCTGAGAAACCTTCTAGATGACAACTTTGTTGACATTGATCTGTTTCCGCAAACAGTGTCAGTTTTCACTTAACTGGCATTTTCTGATGGAAAAACATCTTATAAAAAAAATCCCAACCAGATCTATTTACAAGAGCAGTTCTTTTTCTCCCAACAGTTTCTAAATCTTGGGCCTGATCCAGATCTCACAGAAACCTATGGCAAAAATCCCACTGACTTCAATGGGATCAGGGTCAGTCTTTTTATCATAGGGAAAAGTCACCAGTCATTTGCTTACTGATTTGAATAAAATGTATTTGGTTTCTGTACCACCATTTGCCTGGCTTTCTTGTTCCGCTATTATGATGGCCAGGAGAACAAGTGGACTCTAACTAAGGTCTATAACTGTAAGCTCTAAAGCAGCGGTTCTCAACTGGGGGTCTGCACCCCCTGGGGGGTTTATGAGCAGCTTTCAGGAGGATCTGTCAAGCAGGGCTGCTGTTAGGCTTTCTGGGGCCCAGGGCAGAAAGCTGAAGCCAGAGCCTCGCCACTGAAGCCCAAGTGCCAAGCTGCAGTGGGGCTGAGGCCCAGGCCCCACCACAGCAAGGCTGAAGCTGTGGGGAGGGCCAGAAAACGTTGTTGTGGCACAGATGGGCCAGGGAATTTTTATAGCATGTTGGGGGAGCCTCAGAAAGAAAAAGGTTAAGAACCCCTGCTCTAAAGAAGAACCTGTAATACCACTTTAACCAGAGTGGGTGACAAAAGATAGAGAACAGACCCAGGTCCGTAACACAGGAAGGGGAAGGGGGGCATTTTCCTTCCAGATGAGAAAACTGGGAGACAGAAGCATCCAACTGTGTATGTATGTGTGAGACTGTCTTTTTCTTTCTACTATCTTTGTTGCTTCAGAGCTGTCACATTACTCTGAGCCCCCATAACCCTATTTCCTTATACTGGCTACAATGTCCAGGATGTTCTAATGAAGATGGAAAACCTGCAGCCCCTTATCTGACAGTATTCTACTGATCTTCCTCTCCACTTCTCTTGACGTTGATTGGCAATAAAATTAAAAAAACATGCTAGTTAAGTTAAAACTCAAACGACATGTGTCCACACATTTGCTTGACATAGATGTTGAACCTTACCTAAAATTAACAGGCGTACTTGTGGCACCTTAGAGACTAACAAATTTATTAGAGCATAAGCTTTCGTGGGCTACAGCCCACTTCATCGGATGCATAGAATGGAATATAGTAAGAAGATATATATATATACATATACATACAGAGAAGGTGGAAGTTGCCATACAAACTGTAAGAGGCTAATTAATTAAGATGAGCTATTACCAGCGGGAGAAAAAAACTTTTGCAGTGATAATCAAGATGGCCCATTTAGACAGTTGACAAGAAGGTGTGAGGATACTTAACATGGGGAAATAGATTCAATGTGTAATGACCCAGCCACTCCCAGTCTCTATTCAAACCCAAGTTAATGGTATCTAGTTTGCATATTAATTCAAGCTCAGCAGTTTCTCGTTGAAGTCTGTTTCTGAAGCTTTTCTGTTGCAGAATTGCCACCCTTAAGTCTTTTACTGAGTGGCCAGAGAGGTTGAAGTGTTCTCCTACCGGTTTTTGAATGTTATGATTCCTGATGTCAGATTTGTGTCCATTTATTCTTTTGCGTAGAGATTGTCCGGTTTGGCCAATGTACATGGCAGAGGGGCATTGCTGGCATATGATGGCATATAGAGCATATTAGAGCTCATGCTCTAATAAATTTGTTAGTCTCTAAGGTGCCACAAGTACTCCTGTTCTTTTTGCGGATACAGACTAACATGGCTGCCACTCTGAAACGTACCTAAAATTGAGATCCAGTGTTGCTGACCCCACTTCCAATGCAAAATGACTTTCTGTTCTGATTTCTCTTTATCATAGAGATGGAAAAGATCTATAAGATCATGTAGGCCACCTCCCTGCTGAGGCAGGAAAATGGATGGCAGCATCTATGGAAAAGGCTCAAAGCTATGCAGCCACAGAACAGTTACAACTGCAAATGTTTTGTCTAATGACAGGATCTTGGATCACAACTCATCTCCACACTTGATGTCTGTATGCTTCATAGATAACACTTGAAAATGGTTATCATATCTCCTCATAGTTCTGGTTCGGTCAAGCTATGTGTATGGGCTAGATCCTCAGCTGGCGAAACATGACACAGCCAATTTACACCAGCTGAGGATCTGGGATATTTATTTCTTTTAATATTTTTCTCAAAAGTTAATTCTGCTAATCACAGGAATTAGAGATAGAAAAACAAAATAAGTTAGCTAGTTCATACCCCTGCTGGTGCAGAATTGCTCCCTACAGTTTAGTTCCAGTGCTTTTTCCAGTCTAGGTTTAAATGTCTCAAGTAATGGGTCTTAGCTACACCTCATGGAAAAAGTGTTCTACAATTTAATAGACCTCTAGACCCCCCAGGGGCTAAATCCTGCTTCGCGTTTAAGGCCTGGAGTGTTCTGGATGCAGAGTTTAACAAAGAAGCCTTACTGGTTGAAACTCTCCCACACTACAAACTTCATGCATGTGTGCACATGTAAGAGTGACTTTATTTTCTCATTGTTTGTTAGTCAAATAAAATCTTTAGTAAACTTAAATGCTGGGACTGGCTTATTGGATTTCAAGGCCATAACAGGGAGGAGGGAGGTGGAGGGAGAGAGAAGGAAAGTTGGAAAAGTTATACACAATAGAAAAACATGAGGGGAAAAGGGAGGACTGAGACACTGAGATATACAGTCAAGGAGAGAAAAGGAAGAGCAAATACATTGGATACATAGCACAATTTGAAATGCATATGCAGGAGTATGCGGGGGGAGGGGTCAGTGGTTTGAGCATTGGCCTGCTAAACCCAGGGTTGTGAGTTCAATCCTTGAGGGGGCCATTTAGGGATCGGGGCAAAAATGGGGGATTGGTCCTGCTTTGAGCAGGGGGGTGGACTAGATGACCTCCTGAGGTCCCTTCCAACCCTGATATTCTATGAGTACACATGCTGCAGTTAAGCTAGGGCAGCCAAATGCCAGCCAATGTCCCTCCAATTCAATACTTGACTGTTTTATTACTATTCTTCCTTTTGTTCATCCAATCAGCTTTGCAATCCAGGTGACAGTACTAATAGGCAAACAAGTTTGAATTATCCTCTTCAGTAAGATTGTGTGAGGCACTCTACCATCATTTCACTGAGTTTGAGGGTTGAACATTTCTTTTTGTTTCATGTAAAAGTTCAGACATGTTTGAATCTTGGATGTGGGCTTTTCAGCCAGATCCTCAGCTGGTGTAAACTGGTGTAGATGCACGGAAGACCAGGGTGCAATGTCAGCTCGCATCAACTGAGGATCTGGGCTTAAAGATTCAAAATTGCAAAAATAATGTATATTGAAAATAATATGCATTCTGGCAGTACCCTTTGGGGGTTTTCCATGTAGGCTTCCCCACCGCCAGCTGTCTACAAAATTTTAGAAATAGATGGAACACAGAAGTGGATCTAAGCAACAAGAAATAGTGAACTTTCATCATACTTGGTTATTGTGCTTTCCTTGTGAAATTCTGAAATTGTGAAATTTTGCACATTCAAAGCAACAATGAACTTATTAAATACATATATTTATTTTTAAGGAGAAACATAATAGGACTGTTTTTTGGCTGCCTTTCACAATCAGCAGTCATTTTCACCTGTGCAGCGTAGGTATACAATGATATCATGACAATTTGGTAGCATTTTAAATCCACTTTGCACAGGTGCACATGACTACACTAGATACAAGCAGCAGAGAATGAGACCCAGTGAGTTTTGGGACCCAGAGGCACACAGAGAATGTAAGGTTTAATGCCTGTACTAGTTTCTTGGCTTTTCTTCAGCTTTGTGTCTATGAATGAGAAAGAGCCGAGTGTGTGAAAATGCTTGACTACTTCCTGGTAGTCACTGTAACCTTACATATCACCCTGTCTGTTTTCTTTCCAATGCAGTAGGGTCACTTCCAATAGCTTGGCTTCAGTTTAGGCTCACAGAGCCAAGCCAGACAACAGGGCTTTGCTCTGATTTGTACATAACTTCAAGCTCTCCAAAGTCTTACCAGCTCAATTTCAATACATGTTTGAACAATAAGGGGCAGATTCTTTGTCCACTTATATCTGATTTGTGCCCCTCCAGTGTCTCAAAGCAAATTTAAAGCCATCCAAGTGGACAGTTGAAGATTCTCCTTGCATAGGGGAATCTTCCAGTGGCATAGAGACAGCAATAACAGCTCTACGTCATCTCTCCATGCAGCTGCCAGCATAAGGATCATGGCCAAGGACAAGGGGTCTGCATGCAGTGCACTCACCCTCAATCCCCAGTTTGTGGAATAGCCCCTGTGAAGTCACTGCAGCTGGCATAATCTAGACAAGCCCTGAGGCTACTCTAAATTGCTCCTTGTGACTGGACTGGCGGCCTGAACATCAAGAGTAGCAAAGATGAAATATAGCCACTTTTGCTGCTTCTCCTTGGAGCTGTACTGGATATTGAATAACTTGTCCTGAGGGTTTTGTCCTTCTATGAAAACAGGAAGCTGCATTGTATGACAATCTGAAACTTTCTTCAAATATCATCTGTTCAGACTTTGACTGGTCAGTTGCTAGATGCTAATGCAATATATACCAAAAGTTATTGAAATGTACAGTAATGCCTTTTTGTTTTATTTCTGTCTCTATTGTAATATGTAGGGAGTCCAGGGAGAAGGAGAAGACAAATTTGTTTATAGTGCACAATTGAAAAAAACACTTTCACTCTTCAGGCGTGTGAAGGAGATAAGTCTGTCTTAATAACGTTAGGATCAATATGTACCGATACAGCGCAATTTGTTGGTGCAAACTTCTGCCATTAATAACTCTGCTGTCCCTTGAAGACAGCCTTAAACTAAATTACAGCTGGGTTTGTTTCCTAGCAAATTAAATTCTTCTGGATTTCCTGGGGGTTTGGAAAATGAAATATGAAGCAAACATTTGTTACAAAAACCCACCAGTATTCATTCAGACTAGGCACGAGCAAAAAGTCTGATACTTATACTTGGATTAGGATACTATTCCAATTTCTGGGGCCTAATAGTTGGGTAATATCAGAACCTGTAATCTAACTCAAAATATCAGCTTCTGCATGCTATCATCCGACTGCTTCAGGTCCCTGATCCACTCCACGCTGGACATTACAGTCAATACCATCAAAAGCTGAATAGTCTTGTCTCCAGGCATTTAACAGAGGTGTGGTATTTTCTTATTGAAGAGCCTTCCCTCTAAAATGATCTTTCAATTGAAAATATAGTTTCTGCAAAATCAAAAATTTCCACAGAATTTTTTATATTGCGCCTTGGGAAAACCAAAGCAGTTGGTTTGACGTGAATCAAAATGTTTTGGTTTGTTGACTTGACTTGGGCGATGTAGTCTGGCCAGGGAGTCCAGCCCATATGGAAGAATGGGCCATCAGACATCCAAACGACAACACCCTGAGTCAATGTAGCACCTATAGGGAGATGCAGTTTAATGTTTAACTGACTCAAAATGAAATGTTTTGGTTCCATTCAACAAACTGAAATAACATATTTTGATTTCGGAGTATCACAAGGTTTAGTTTCAATCAAAAGTGCCAAAATGGAATGCTTTGCTATTTCTGAATCAAAATTTTTCAGACCATGTCATTCTCCATAAAGTTTCAATATTTCAACTTTTTGTCCTGCTTCAAACATCAAAATATCAGAATTTCTTACCGGACTGAAATTCCTATTTCCTCCTCAGCTCTGCTTCATTTTCTTAGAAGCAGGTACACAGTCTTATTCCCATCGCTGTGGAGTAGCAGTGGTGAGTGCCCACTATGCTGTACAGAGTTTTGATCTTTAGAAAATTACAAAAAGGAAGAAAAGCTGGTTGGTTTCATATCACACATTTGGCATTTCTTGGTAGTCAGAAGTAGAGGGACTTAGCGTACTCAGCTTTTTCCTCAGCTCCTTGAGCCAAATTACTCAATTCCCCCTAGAAGAAAACTCTCACTGTAGTCAGTGAGTGTATGCCTGAGTGATGATTGAATAAAAACTGAGTGCTAGATTACACCCCTGAGATCCAGCAATGGAAAGGCCTTCCTCATCCCTTCTTTGTGTTTGGTTGGGCTTCAGCAGCCCATATGACACTGTCCCTCTGCGTCCTGGGACACTAAAGAGGGCTTTCCCTGGAAGAAGAAAGTGTGAAGGAATGAGTGGAGATGTGTTCAGATATGACAAGGCAGAGGGCATCTAATCTCCTCACCAACTCCACAGATACTATTCAGAATAATGAATACAGCCAGGACATCCCTCTCCTCCAAACAGAGGTCCCTAGGGGCATTTCGGTGCATAATCCTGACTTCTTAGAGAGTTGTTTAAGGGGAACTCCTTGTGGAGTTTCCTCTCTCCAGGGAAGACAGAAAGCTCTGGACCTGAATCCAGACTTTGGAGTCTGGGCCAGTCTATGTACATTTTGCAGGTCAGGAGATATGTATTGATGGTCTTAAATCTAGGATAAGAAATAGTGGTAAGAGGAAGATACCCTTTTGTTTAAGAGGTTTGCCATTTTTTTTCATTTCTGTCAATCAGATTTATCAATTAAAAAAATTAGAGCATTTCTCTTGGGCCACCTGGACATCTTTTTTCAGCTTTAATTAGGTACAGGCTGTATTATTGTAGATTGGAGTGGAAGTAATTTTTTTTTGGCAAGCAGTGTGGTGAGGCTTGTTCTTTGGCCAACTGAACAATGTTTGCCCTTTGCTAAACAAAATCTAATATGTTGCTTAAAGGAATTTCACATTAGCACACCAAGGGCTTGGTCCTACTTCTCTTACTCTTGCAAGTAATCTTATTAAAGTCAATACAATTGCATGCCTGAGTAAAGGTTGCTACATAAATAAATCTTGCAGGATCAAACTCTCAGCCTCCACCAGAATAATGGAAGATATCTTCTTAAGGACTGCACAGTAATTAACAGGATTTAGGGAAATACAGCACATTGTTGCAGCTGCTTTCAAAATAACTGCAAAAATTCCATTAATTCCTGCCCCCTCAGAAAAATATGTGATTATAATGACTTTGGAGAAATATCTGCTTAATGTTTTAATTCTAAATATGCTAATAAACCAAATATTAGACAGGATACAGTTTGTGATAATTATGTCAATTACATTTGCTGTTGGTGTAAATATTCTTTGTTGAGAAAATTACACTGAATTTGAATACAAAATTAGCAATTTCTAGCTGTGCTGGTTTGTAAATTCCAGGATTGCAATGGTAAAAGAGGATGAGAAAGAAAGCTTTTTCCCTCTGTACTTTTACAAGACTTAAAACATGACTATTATATTTCTCTTACCCTGAATAAAGCTGTTCTATACTTTATACAATTTGTGGAATTCTGTTGCAAATCTTTGCCATTGTAAACTATTAAGAGACATAAGAACAACCATAGTGGGTCAGACCAAAGGTCCATCTAGCCAAGTATCTTGTCTTCTGACAGTGGCCAGTGCCAGGTGCCCCAGAGGGAATGAACAGAACAGGTAATCATCAAGTGATCCATCTCCGTCGTCCATTCCCAGCTTCTGGCAAACAGAGGCTAGGGACACCATCCCTGCCCATCCAGGCATTGATGGACCTATCCCCCATGCATTTATCTAGTTCTTTTTTGAATCCTGTTATACTCTTGGTCTTCACAGCATCCTCTGTCAAAGAGTTCCACAGGTTGACTGCTCATCCCATCTGAGATGTCCAAAATTAGCTATTTCTCATTACACCATTGTAAAAATAAATTAAGAAGGACATATTTTCAGTGGCAATATGACCTAAACTGCCAATTTTTAAAAGCTATATCTGCCAGTTAATCAGTTAAGTATAGGGTCTATATTAACTTCATGGGCGTTTTGCTTGTTTGTAGACTAAAGTATTCAGCCTATGGATGTTGGGTGGGCTATTTTTCCAATGAGGTTTAAGTGGCCTGATTCCCCACTCCCATGCACCCTTTATAGACATGTGCACTAGCGCAAAAAAGGTGTAAGAAGCTACCCTCTGATTTGGTAATGTTTTAGACCCACTTTGCACTCATTTTACACAGGTGTAAGTGGCTGCATAAGGTGCAGAATCAGGAGAAGAAGCAGGTCCACTGTATCTAGAAGGCAGGTCTGCTCTATGTCTCCCTGTCAGTTCTGTTGGTTATTGAAAAATATTGCATCTGTCATTGAAATCTCATCACGTGTGTATATGGTTGGTGGTTATAGAAGTGCATACAAATCATTACCACTGGCAATGCAATTTTTCAGCCATTGCGGTTTGGGTCAGGTCAGTTCATTGTAGCCCACCTGCAGCACTCTCACTCATAAAGCTAATAGGAGATTCCCAATCAAAATGACTGTCCCAGCTTAGTACAATCAAAGGATGGTTAAATAGCATACTACACGACCATGTAGATACTGAGAGGAACTGCCAAAATGTCCAAAGCTCATTTTTATTTTGACAGATAGATGCTGTTACTGAGGGCCAGATTCTGGTGTGCTATTTTACACTGTTCTAATAGCACAAAACGGGCAGCAAATCGGCTCCACTGATTACTTGTGAATTCCCAGTGTGTCAGGAGATGGTGACAAGCTGGCATACATAGCTGACATAGGGGCCATTGCCAGGACAAAGGAGATCGTGGAGCAGTGATCAGCCAGGTTTAAGTTAGAACAGCCTTTGCGCCTCTCCATCCTGTGTCAGAGACTGGAGTCATTTCTGGTTAGTCCCAGAATCTAGGAGCTACAAAGGTGGCATACGGTGGCATATGCCCCCTCCCCCTGGGTTGTGCTGAATGCAGCTCAGACACATCTGTCTACCCAAGTAGCTGCATATTCAAGTATTTCTCTTGCTGTAAGGTGCTCAGGCACCATTGCCTATGACTTTTTTTACATCCATATGTAAGACATCAATAATTGGATAGCTTGACTCACCTTGTATTTATATCCAGTGTTGGCTGGGGGGGGTCCTGCATTTGATAAAATTATCCCCAAAAGATGGATGGGGACAGACAATTTTGTCTCATTAATATTCAGCACCACTTCCCTAGCATGGAAACAAGCAGAGAAACATGAAGAGGAGGTGAAAGTAGAGCAACGAGAAGAAGAAAGGTTTCTTAACTATGTTAGAGATTCTCTAAAGGATCCCTGACCTCCAGCTAATCCTAAAATAGTAACATAATACATGTTCTGCAGATGAGCTGATTTGCCAGACATACAGATGAGCTGATTTGGCTTGGAGGGATTTAATTTTGTATATGCCAGCTGGCCACATGGCAGCCAGGTTTTGGGGAGGCAACACCCATGTTTTTTTCAGCAAGGGGTTTTCAGAGGAGAAAGGAGAGAAAGCACATAGGTGTGTGTTATCAGCTAGCAGCCAGTAATGGCTCTCTGTCTCCCAGTTCTGCCTCATCCTCTCTAGTACATGGTCCAGAAGCAGGTGTATTAAAATAAATTCTAGCATCATCTTTTAAAAGTCAGGTGTTCCTTACTATCTTCATTAAGCAGAAGGTCCTTCTGTCTGTAGCTGGGGCACCAGCATCAGTGTTCCCCTTCTTAAAAGATTTTTTTTTGTGGGGGAAGATAGTGTACATCATTATGACCTTCTAATAATCCTTGGAAAAGACAAAGATCTGGTAAGTAGAAGAAAAAATTAACAAACTTTCTACCTACATAAGGAAGTACTGACTGCTACAATTACAGGTAAACTTCTGAACGTAGGCTAGCATGGCCAAACATAGAAAACAAGAACCCTGCATTCAGGAAAAATTTAATCTTCCAATTTTCATACACAAATGTATTTGACACCCTAAATTCTCCAGGATGTATCTGCTGGCTCCAACTCATAATTGCTTGGTTCTATCTCTCCTTAGTTGTATATTAGGTATTTCTGTTTTTCCTGTCTGCTGGCTGTTTGAGTCCAATGGCTACTATTCCAACAATATACTTGTGTTCTCTGGACTTATAAGCCATGGGTGAAATGCTGACTCCACTAAAATCAATGGCTAAACTCCCATTGAGTTCAATAGAGTCATTTTAAAATGGCACTTGAAAGGATTTTGATCTACCAATAAGATGCAATATTTTCTCCAGAAAAATTTCAGAAAAATTTAGAGTATTTGAAAACTTTCCAGAGTCAGGGAGTGCAGGAATGTGTGTGTATAGATTATATATGTAACAGAGAAGGAGGTCATGCTGAAGATCTGGATCCTGATTTTTGGGTCAGGGTAGTCAGATCTGGGTTTTTATTTCAGACTTCTCTCTTATACTTTACCATAAATACATTGTACAAATTAAAGACAATGTGATAGAATATGGGGCATTTTGATTACAAGATTTTAAAAAAGCACTATATTAAATTTATACTGTAGCATATAGTAGCAATAGTCATGTGCTAAATTGCATTTATCATGTACTTTGATCTTACCTGCCCAATTCCTAATCCACCTTCACCAAGGCTTATTCTAACATTCCAAACTTCTGAGCAGCTTCAAAAAGTCACCAATGTTTACAAATCAGCTTGCAAGAGAAATACTTCATTTGCCACTTAAATGTAAAAATTTCCCTCCAAAATTACTTTTGTCTGAGGAGCTGAACAAGAAATAGTCCTGGACAGACAAGGGGAAAGTTTAAGGTCTGGTATCTCATGACCGTTCAGGAGTAGAAATGGGAAATCCCAAGCTTTCCTTGCTTGGAAGCCATGGAAGGTCCACAGATATTAGACTTTAAAGGAGTAACATTTTTATGCATGGAAAAGCTATTTTTATACAATTTTTAGAAGTTTTAAAAATGTATGAGTTATATATTGTCTCTTCCTCTCGGGTCTGTGCAGTTGGACACTAGGTAACCAAGGCAACTGATTTTACAGGCAGAGAGATGAAAAATAGTAAATAGACAGAAGACATTTGTGCAATAGTTTTTCTGTAAAATATGAGGTTGATACGGAATACATAATGGTGTGGTATAAAGGCTTTATGGGTACCAATTTGGCACGACCTATATAACTCTCTCATGGTTTTGACCACTATGAATAATGACATTCCAAACTCATGAGGCTATTGCCATTATGCCACATCACATCAGCATGCATTCTCTCGCTCTCAGTTCTGCTAACAAGGGTTAAGATAGCACTGAAGACATGGCAACTCGGCTTTTAAATGAGTGTGCAGCTCAGTTTCAACCATAGGCTCCTATAGCTGCTAATCTGAGCAGTTAAGAGCTGAGCTGCTATGTATTCACAAATATTTTAACCTATGTTAGCTAACAAGGGTTAGCTAACATGAGTTAGCTTTTTTTTTTTTGCACTGAAGGCATAGCCTATATTATTTGTGTATAACTTCTTTGCTGCTAGTGAAGCTTGTAATCTAGCAGTGAAATAGGGTTTAGACGAGACCTATGTGGTGCATAAACTTTGCTCTGCCTCTGTGCACATGGACAAATTTCGCTGCACCTACTTACAACATTCTTATAACATATTTCCTCTTTACTAAGTGCCAATGAAAAATGACTGTTTTTTGTCCTC
This sequence comes from Lepidochelys olivacea, assembly GCF_965140295.1. Classification (NCBI taxonomy): domain Eukaryota; kingdom Metazoa; phylum Chordata; order Testudines; family Cheloniidae; genus Lepidochelys; species Lepidochelys olivacea. The sequence continues at coordinate 162,040,716 of NC_140411.1, read as the reverse complement.
AGTGCAATCAAATCTACTCCCATTGTTTCTGATTTTAATTTTGAAAACAAGAACAGTTTATTTTCTCTTCCTACCCTTTAAAAATCACAGCAGTTTACACACATCCAAAAACTGTTTTAAAAAATTGTGAAATTCCAACTATTTTATGTTTAATGTTCACAAATTTTGACCAGTTCTATAGTTGGTCAAAACACACAAGCATTTTCAATCCATTTTTTTTTCAGAGTTTCTCATCAAAAATAGAATTTTGGACAAATAAAATCACCAAAATCTCAAAATTTGGAAGATGTTGACAGGGATGAATGGCCAATTATACACTATAAATGCCTGTATCACGCTTCCACTTGACCTGTTCTTTACCCACTGAACACTTCCTGTCCTTCACTTCTGCCTTTCTTCCCTTCCCTTTTTCCCCCCACTGGCAGCTCTTTCTTTGAAGCTGCATGCCCTCTTCCTTTGTCTAATTGCATAACAGTATGCCTGTCTACGAATCCAATAATCAGTTAAACAAACCAAAAAACCCAACAAGCTCACATATGGGGTCCCATTTTCAAACCTGTGTGCCTCAGATAGGTCCCAGTTCTGCAGTTAAGTACCCAAATACATATTTTAGGTGCCTAGGTACCAACTGGAGTACCCAAATGGAAATACTGTAAACAAGGCTTAAAAACTGGATTTCTCTTGTAATGCACTGTAAAATCATAGAAATGTAGGGCTGGACAGAACCGTAAGAGGTTATCTAGTCCAGCCCTCTGCACTGGTGCAGGACCAGTAAACCTACACCATCACTGACATGTTTTTGTCCATCCTGTTCTTAAAATCCTCCACAGTGGGGGATTCCACAACCTTCCTTGGAAGCCTTTTCCACAGCTTAACTACCCTTATAATTAGAAAGTTTTCCTAATAGCTAACCTACATTTCCTTTGCTGCAGAATAAGCCCATTACTTCTTGTCCTACATCCAGCGGCCTTGGAGAATAATTGATCCCCGTCTTCTTTATAACAGCCCTTAAAAAGTTTGAAAACTGTTAGCAGGTCCCAGTCAGTTTCTTTTAACCTTTCCGCATAGGTGAGGTTTTTTTCTAAACCTATTTTCATTTTTATTGCTCTTCTCTGGACTCTCTCCAATATGTTCACATCTTTCTTAAAGTGTGGTACCCCAAACCGGACAGAAAGTAATACCTTTAATTTGTTAAATATATATTAAACTCAAATAAGGGGAAATACTTTTACAAAATATTAAAAAAATGGTTTTCAGGCTGAGACTTCAATCAGCCAAATTTCAGCTCAAAGGAAATTTCTATGCCCCAGTGATTAAAAAAAGCCTTTCCCCCCACGTGTTTATTAACACCTGACCACAATCCCTAACCATAGCAATGCCAAGTGGTACAGTATAATAGCAAAGGTTAGTAAAATACAAGATAGGAAAAGAATTTAAGATCAGAGGCAAAATTAAAGCCTTGAAGCTTTTTAGAGCTGAAGAATAAATTGAAAAGGTTCATGTTATAGTTCTAATTTAAGTCTCAAAAAAACCCCACTCCTGCCTGAAAATTCACTTCTGACCCTATTTTCTACATATAGGGGATTAAATTAGCACTGTTTTAAATGCCACATTAACTAGATATTTTGTGTACTGCACTGAGAATTCTGTAAAAAATATCAGTGGCAGAAAAGTAAACCTGTTCCTATCTTATAATATTTGGCATATTCTGTAGCCCTTTTCCCTCCTCTTCAGACAAATGAGTAGTGACATTGATTTTGGAGACACATTTAATAATGTGCCTTTCATATTCTGCAGAACCACTGAGTTAAAAATTAATATGGCCCCAAGCATTCATAAACTATGTTTCCTCCTACGCATGCTAGCAACAAAACTGTTTATCCTATTTTACTGTATAATCATTATGGTTTTGCACTTATATTCATTTTATCGTGAATATCTTATGTAATGCCTCTATCCTCTGATGATAACTGGTGTTTGCCTTAGAAAATCCTGGGGAAATTCCAGAAGTCATAAATAGTAAAACTGGCCAAAAGTGACATGTTGAATAGAAGACTTTGCTTTTGTCTCTTAAAATATGGTCTACGGTTCAGGGCTTGTGTAGATATGAAAAGACAGTGTTGTGATCTCCAACATAATTTGTGATTCATTTATTTTGTTGATTTTATTGATTCTGCTGTGTACAGGGAGAATTTGTGCTATTACTCTCCCAGGGCTGTGTTCTACTAATTTGTGACAATATCTACAATAACTACTTCCAGCTGTGTGTTCTTCCATACTTTGATCATGTTATTAAAAAGCTATCCCTTGTGTTGCACACCATGCTGGCATCATTAAAGAGTGTAGAAGAACACAAAGACTCCGAGAGTTAATAATAATACCAGCATGGTGCACATTTTTTTTAAAAGATAGGACCACTTTGACTGGACTAAATTAAGGCCGAATACTTTGCAGGGGGGTTGATGGCAGTGCCTACTGCTTGTTTACAAGAGTTTCAATGCCCCTGTTAAGGTAAGATTGATTTTTCCCTTTCCTCCTGAATCCACTGCCATTAGCTGGAAGACAATATACTTCCTTCAGCTCAAAGTATGCATATGGCATAGAAGGCAAAGCTATCAAATGCATTTTGAAATGACTTTCACACATGGTCACTAGACTCTCATAGTCTCTGCTACTTTTGACTGAATTTAAACCAGAGGGAAATGTTCCGTCTCCATAGGGGATTAAACCAGGAGGGATAGGGGAGTCGTCCCTCCAAACATAGGTCCTTATTCTCCACTCCCTTGGACCTTGTGTGGTGATTTGCCTTTCTGCACAGCTGGTGTAAAACACACCCATCTGATTTTCATAGAATCATAGAATATCAGGGTTGGAAGGGACCTCAGGAGGTCATCTAGTCCAACCCCCTGCTCAAAGCAGGACCAATCCTCAACTAAATCATCCCAGCCAGGGCTTTGTCAAGCCTGACCTTAAAAACTTCTAAGGAAGGAGATTCCACCACCTCCCTAGGTAACGCATTCCAGTGTTTCACCATCCTCCTAGTGAAAAAGTTTTTCCTAATATCCAACCTAAACCTCCCCCACTGCAACTTGAGACTATTACTCCTTGTTCTGTCATCTGCTACCACTGAGAACAGTCTAGATCCATCCCCTTTGGAACCCCCTTTCAGGTAGTTGAAAGCAGCTATCAAATCCCCCCTCATTCTTCTCTTCCGCAGACTAAACAATCCCAGTTCCCTCAGCCTCTCCTCATAAGTCATATGTTCCAGACCCCTAATCATTTTTGTTGCCCTCCGCTGGATGTTTTCCAATTTTTTTTTGTAGCATTTCAAATCCACTTTGTACTGGGGTGAATGACTTCACAAATGTAAGGCACTCAAGAGGAACCAGGCTTTAATAGCAATTCAAATGGAAGACTGCAAACCCAGGGAATTCATATAATATCTTTTTTATTTCTCTCTCAGAGACAAGGTACTGGAGCAACAAATGGAAAAGACAAGACATCTGGTGAGAATGGTAAGCCTAGATTTTATTTCATTTTGGAGAATATCAAGCCAAGTTGTTTTCTTGTATCAAAATGTTTCATTTACAATATTGACATACATCAGCCTTTCCCTTTGCATCACTTTGAAAACTTGTCATTGCTGTCTTCATATTTATGTTTTTAGCATTTCAGTGTGAGCACCAGAGCCCTGATTTTGAACTTACAATAGTGTCAAACAGGAGTAACTCTGCTGAAGTCAATGGGTTATATGGGTATAAACTGGTACAAGTGAAAACAGAATCAAGTACCAAAATATTTGGCATCATGGACAAGGAAATTAGTGGTAATTCAATATTATGGACTGGGTCATCAGTGTCTGCTATATGTCTGAGCAAGGTGGGTAAAGACAAGCCAGCTGTGCCAGGGCTGCTCATATCAACAATAGTCTTTATGTGACTTTATTTTGGGGAGCATGTAATTGCGGGTTCTCATGCCCCTCTGGGGAGCTGGACACTGAAGAGGAGGCAAGAAGGGTTGGGTTCTTGCTATTTGAATGCTGCTGTACAAGAGTTGACTCACTGCTGGCTTGCCCCCTTGTAGCAGGGCATTGCATAGTAAGCTTTCCTCATCTGTCACTCCCTGCCGACAGCCAGTCCAGCCCTGTGGCGGTCTTCCTTTTCTTGTGACTCAGGTCTCCTGGCAAGTCACTTATAGTCCCACCTTTCCCAGGATAACAGAGTCCAAGAAACAAAAATCCAGTGTTTTTACATCAGGTCTTTAGGTCGTCTCTGGTCTCCATGTTTCTTATACCCTGTTGTCTCAGGGCTTTCAAAAGTCCTTATCCCCTTGTATCAAGGGGCTCCATGCCACTTTCCTGTGTGACTGGCAGGTGAGCCTAGGCCCTCTTTCCTCTGGGTTCCAACCCAGAGACTCAGTAGTGAGCAGGCAAGGTCTATTCAGACACACCCCCTGATATCTGTATGGGCTTCTTCCAGAGGCAGATTTAAGGGACAGAGCCTGGTCAGCAAATATGCAGCATGTGGCCCAATGGTTACGTGACATCATGTCACATGACCTGAAGATGAGCTGTGTGTAGTTTTGAAAGCTTGCCTCTCTCACCAACAGAAGTTGGTTCAATAAAAGCTATTATCTCACCCACCTTGCCACATCACTTTAGGCTTTTTTAAACATAAACAGTTTAAAAAAAACCCATAAAACAAATCACAGACCTGAACAAAAGTGGTATCTCACCCAACTTGTGCTGGCTTATGTATTTCCAGTTACTGGAACCTTGCACCCTGGCAATGCTTTTCCTTGGCAAATTGTACTATAATGCTGTCCAGCTCCAACCTTGTGTCTCGTCTTTCTCAATTGCAAGGAGAACAAGGTCAATAAGCCATGTCTGTGATAGTGTTGAACGCATGTAGTTTTTGACATGTCTTATTGTGCTCATTGCATGTTCAATACTGACCACTCCAGCTGGTGTAATGAGAGAGTCAATGCAACATTTCCATTACTGGTAAAACATCATCAAGAGAATTTGACACTATGATATTCAAGTAGCTCTGGACTCCAAGTGACAAACTGAACTCCCATTTCCTTTGTAAAATAATTCATAATCTCATGAACCAAGTCTAAAGAAAAATTAGTTTTCCCATGAGTTTAAGGACTTCCTCCTTTAACTCCTCTAAAGTTATATTTTGAAGTTGTCGGGGACGGAGGAAACCAAATGGAGTAGCTGTCAAATTCACCAACATCAAGATTTTAGTTCCCTGATCATATTATTTAAGACCTCAGACTATTTCCTTTGCTTCTAACAGAATTGTGCACAAATTCATCGTCTATGAGATATACATGTCTCTTCCTGTGGCTTGAATATTTTGCATTTTCAAAACACATTGTTTCCCACCTGTTCTGAGATTCTTTTATAATTTCCTTCAGATTTGCGTTTTCTGAGCTCATTCACTGTGCTTTCAAATGTCCAGAGGACATGGAACTTGTCAATTTTCTTTGACTGAAGGATTCCAGAGGCTGCAGCCTTGATAACTAAGATCCTATGCCACCAAAACTGATTGAGATAGAACAGCCAATCCATGAAGGACAAGTTGCATTTGCTCCATATATGTTCTCATTACTCCTGTGTTCAGTGACAATTTCATCTTCTCGGCATTCAGTTATACTCTGAAAATTTACTATCATTACCTCAGTGGCTTTCATTTGAGCTGCCCATTCAGTCTTGCAGAGTGCCTTTTAGATGTAAAGGTCTCTGTGACGGGGTTCCCTCAACCCTCGTGGTGCCTCCTCCTGGCTGTCCTGGGGATTAGCTCTGCCAAGTGCTGTGCTCTCCTCAGCAATCTCTATATCCATCTTCTTCTCTCTGTCTGCACTCTCAGAGCAGCAGCTTCCGGTTTGTGGCTTGGCTCTCCGGCTAGGTCACTAATTTCCTCCCCTTCTGGGGAAATTGCAGTCCTTCCAGACCTGCTGTCCAGCTGACATGCTGTCCAGTTCAACGCCCTGTGCCACTACCGAGTGGCTGGTAGGAGAACCCAGACTCACCCTCTCCACTGGGTTCCAGCCCCGGGACCCTATAATATGAAGCCAAGGCCGGTACTGTCTTAGCCCTTGCTGCTGTTTCCCTGGTTTCTTCCTACACAACTGGCTCCTCACCCTTTTTGGGTTTGCCAGTGTGACATTACCTAGGGTACAATCTGGACTGCGGAATAGCTATGTCTTCTCAGTTCTCCAACCTTGGATGCGTTTTACACTGCTTTACTGGTGAACAGCCACTCTTGGCCAGTTAATACACATCCTCTAGCATGCAAAATCACTCCCAGATATGTTACATGAATGTTTTGCCAGCATTACCTACAGGGTGAGACCAGCAAAATCCCAGTGCCAGTCTTGTCCCCAAGAAATGTGTGTCTTGTACTGCCCAGCACACAACTGAACAATGCAAGCTCACATAAAGCCTGTCATTTCATCAATGCACCAGCCTTGTTACCCCAAATGGAGTTTCCCCCACACTGGTTAAGATAAAACAATAAGTTTATTAACTACAGAAAGATTTTAAGTGATTACAAGTAATGATGCATAAAAGTCAGGACTGGTTACAAAAGAAATAAAAGAGTAAAATGCAAGCTAATACCTAACTTGACAAGCTAAGTGAACTTGAAAGCAAAAAGGCCTTGTTTCACCATATGTTTTACAGCAGTCTGTACTGGCTGAAAAGCCTTAGAGCCAGTTTCTTTGTCTTTCAAGCATTGTGGCTGCCATGAGTAGAGATGAGGGGAGAGCAAGGTGAATTGGAGGCTACTGTCTCTCATTCTTATACCACTCTCCCTTCTTTGAGGATTACCTCCAGTTTGCGGTGCAGGCGTCAAACAGGCTCTTGTGGACATGATGTCTGAACCATCCTTGTGATGGTATGTAGATTTCTTATTCACACCTTCCCCCATCAGAGAATGGCCGCATAAGCAAATGACAGTCTTTTAACACCTGGCTTGGTGTCAGTCTGTGATTTGTTTCTATGAAACTGGTTTGGGCCTACTTTTCTTAAACTTGGAGCATGTCACAGCAATGATACATAATGGAATCTTATAACTTCACATACAGTGTTGATACACATTTTAGCAGGACAATAATGCTGAGCATGTTATGACTTTTCAAATGATACCTCACAAGGTATACTTAGTACAAAATGTATCATGGTCTTGTAAAAGTGGTGAACGTAATGATCTAGACTGTCACACAGCCCACTCTCCCTCCACTCAGGGAATGACTGCAGACTCCTTCCCTGCAGCTCCCCCCACTTTGCTACTTGCAGCTCCTGGGCTTTATACAGGCCCTCCTGTTCCTGCCCAGTTGACTCTGCTTCTAATTAGTGGCCTTCTTGTAGCCTACATCTCTCCCCTACTTGCTGTTTAATTAGGCCTACCTAGCCTGATTTACCCTCTTAGGGCCAGTGTGGGGAATACACCCCATCACAGTCTCCTTCATTCTTCAGAAGCCTGTTCAATTTCATCTGCTGCATCAATGCTGTCAAGTTCTTCAAGGGTCTAAAATGAATCATCAAGTTCCTCTTCTCTTTGAAAAACTGCTCTCTTGAGCAAGAATTTGAAGATAAAAATTATTTTTAGATTTAAGCATTAGTTTTTCCCACTGACAGGAAGATTTTGCAAAATATTTATATATTTCCTGCAAAGTTGAAAAGACAACCTTCCAGTCCAAACTAGCCTTATCTTCATCAGTACGCACCAAAACTAGGTTAAAGTGATGTGGTGGGCAATGGATGTATGTTGCAGGGCTGGCTCTAGGCACCAGCAAACCAAGCACAGGCTGGGGGTGGCACATTTCAAGGCGCAGCATTCCGGCCACCCTTTTTTTTTTCTTCTTCCTTGGGCAGTTGCACTCTCGTAGCTTGGGGCAGCAAAAAACCTAGAGCTGGGCCTGGTATGTTGCATACACTTTGTCTCCCTTTCCTGAAAGAAACTCTCTCATTTTTGTTTGGAATCCTCCACAAGCTCCGGTTCATTGTACTGGCCCCATCGTAACCCTGTCCAGCCAGGTATTTGGAGTCTAATCCATACTTCCAGAATAAAACATTACTTAACTAGTCAAACAAGGATGCAGTGTCTGTCTCGCTTACTGCCCCAAAGCTTAGAAAATGCTCTTTTATATCTACTTTTTTCCTTTGATATAAACAATACTAACAAAGTGAAGCTAAATGGCCATTTGATCAACATAGCTAATATCCAGGGTTGCATCTACAATGACAGTGAAAAACAGCTGATTTGCAGCTATTAAGTATGTGCCTCCTGGCTTTTGATGTTAAAAGAGTTAAGTTCATCAGTAATTGTTGTGTTCAAGTATTTGATTCTCTTGGCGTCACTAATATGTTGGGAAAAAAGTTGTATTACATCTGGGGAGTAAATACCACAATTATTACGCTCCAGCACTTCACTGTGGCTGTGGAAGGGGAGACCCAAAATAGCTAAAGCTTTGATTGTGTCAAGCAATATTTTTAGTACATACCATTTCCTGATATTTTCATATGTTTCTTTATCAAAACATGCATTGATACTATGACCCTTCATGAGCTGTAGAGCTATCACAGGTGACTGAGTATGTTGCCTGGTCCTCCATGAACAGACATTAACTTTAGTGTATTCTTCCAATAGTTAAAACCTGTTATCTAAGTTGATTTTTGAGTTTCTGGATCCTCGAACACTCGACACAGGGACAGTATGCAGAATCTGAAATAAGAAATTCTGTTCACTCCAGCATTTACAATCATTTTTAAACAAGTTGAACATGGTTTTCTGGAAAAATAAAGACCACAGTTTTTAAGCCTTGATCCATGTTTAATCGTGCTAGCCACTTGATATGCAAATCTTCATGCATTGCATTTTTCATTCTGTAAAATGAAAAGGAAAATGGTGGGTTGTAGGAAAAAAAATTAAACTGTTCATTTGGCATATCACTGTTAGTGGGGTGTCAAGGACTAGTCCATATCAGCATACACAGTTGCTCAGTTGATAAAACTGATTCTTGAACGTGACTTTTATCAGACTTTTATCCTGTTTCATCAGGAAGATTGCTTTGACCTGATCACCTACAGGGTCTTTGGGTTTTTGTTTTAAGATCATCTGTGGGATCTTTTGCTTAGTTGGTTTGTGGCTTAGCTTCAGGGTCTTCAGCTGTGCTGGTTTCAAGCAAAGTTTCTCTGGAAATATCATCAGCTACTACTACAGGTAAAATTTCAGTGGTACTGCACTAATAGTTTTCCTGACTTAATCATGACACAGGAACAGATTCATGCTTGCTGAACTGAGATGCAGTTCTTGGCTTTCTACTTCAGACTGCAGGGGTTGATCAGGAAGTTTACAACATAATAGTTTCGGGGATCTCGGGAGGCAGTTTGCAACAACAAAATCTCTTTTTCTTTTCATTTTCTAAAACCAGACTTGTATTTGTGTTTGTTTTTCATTTCCAGATATCTTCCAGTATGAGAATAACTAAGTTGGAAGTATAGGCCTAAATAAAGTGTCTTTTTGTGCTGCTTAATTTAGCCTTCAGTTGTAGAGGTAATCTTAAAAAATGTTGATTTTTCTCTACAGACTCTCCCCAGGCCTTTTCTTTCAGCCTACCAGTCTCTCCGTTCTCTAGTGCTACAAGCAGGACTGCAGAATTCTGTCTGTCTCTTCTTGCAGTCCCCTCCTACTCTGGGCTTCTTCTCTTTATAGTAACCACCCAGCCCTCATCCAGCTAAGACTCCTATTTAATTGGGCCTGGTCCCCACTCCAGCTGCACTAATTGAATATCCAGCTCTCCTTACCCCTTTCAGTGCCAAAAAGGGATTTACACCCCATCACAAGCACAAAGCTGCTATAAGTAGAGGTGGTTGCGAAATGTTTTTCTTTTTTTCCTGTGGAAAACTTGACTTTTCATAAAACAAAACAAACAAATAAACAAACAAAAACCCCACCAACCAAACAACCCCCTGAAAGTTTATGGCTGAAAACTCAATTTTCTGCAGAAAGCAAAAATTTTGCTTATTTAACACCCCAACCATCCATCAATAAACACTTTTGAAGATTTTTTTTAACCAAGCCTTGCTTTAATGCAGCTGAGAAATGGGGCCACTGTCAGCTTGTGGATAATTCATGAACAGGAAAAGGACCAAACTTACCAAATAAATTGTTCATTTCAATTTCGTTGCCTAATCAAAAGAGCAACTGTTCCTGCAGCTCTGTGTAAGCTCAAAAGCGTGTCTCTTTCACCAACAGAAGTTGGTCCAATAAAAGATATTACCTCATCCACTTTGTGGACCAACTGAAGGAAGAAAGAATTGAAAAAAAGGTATGAACAAGCCTGTTTTCACAAGATTTCAAGCCCATTTTTCCCCAGTGTTGAGAGATTTGGATTGTTCAGATAAGGTTTGGATATGCCTGTCAATTTTGTTATTCTGAAGTGAACCTCTGCACCTCTTGAGATTAACTCATCCTGAGATGTTATTTCTGTTTTACTTTGCTATTAAGGATAGATGACTTTCCCATCAGTGTTGTTTATATAAAGTTATAGTGAAATGAAATCAGTACCCTAGGTTCCAAATATTCTAAAACTATGCAGTCAAACAAAAATTAAAGAAGAAAGAGAAATACATATTTTGTTAGGGTTTTTTAACACGTTGACTCATTAGGCACAGATTTTGTTTCATTGCCCAAGTTTGCACACACAGCAAAGTCATTCATGTCCTCAAGTTAACTAAAAGGACGTCAGAGAAAATATTTTAGTTATTGGTAAGGTTATTGGAGAGGTCTTTTTCTTTACTGTTTCAGCACATTGTGAACTGAGATTGTTTTCTTTGTGTTTCATCATGAATAAAACTGTCCAATCTCCTAAACTAATACAGACTCAGAGACTCAAATCCTGCTGTCCTTTGATTCAACAGGAATTTTGTCTGAATAAGGATTGCAGGGTTTGTTCAAAGGAAAATAAGATCTTTAGTTAAACGAGACATTTTTATGTGTGGTATTGACTATATATTATGTACAATGTAAGCAAATTTGGTGTCAGTTAGATTTTTTATGTAATGTAATGATAACAAAGAGTGTCCTGTCTATGAAACAAAGTTCAGGGGCTCCTGGGGAGATGAGTGAAGGTCCTTTGTGCCATCTCAACCCCACACACTTGCATGAGGGTCAGGGACAATCTGATTTCCCGTTTGGAATTTTAAACAAACCATGAGGCAGCAAATGTATGAAAAGGAAAGTTGGACCCCAACTTTAGATCTTGTTCCATGAACTATGTCTTGCAGGTACTCCTAGTTAATTAAGCAAATGGGAATTATTCCTTTGGAAGCTGTGTGTATATTGTACATGTACCTAGACACGCTATACAGCCTCCTTAATGTATTTCGGCTGGAAGTCTGGAAAATGTCAACATCCTAAGCATGTTTCCATTGCTGGTGCTGCCACCCAGTATCTCTGCTGATGCTCTCCTGAGTGTCGACATGATGCTTTCCATTTTAAAGGAAGAAACCCCTTCTCTTTATCGAAGGCTGCCCAGCTGCGGAGTCGTGCTAAGAAAACAGCTCCAAAAGTGGCATGTAAACACCAGTCATTGCCAACGTTCCCGCTATTTTTTCCCATGCATGTGCGGAATGAATTTTGATATGTGCACTAATATGGAGGTGATGTGTGGTGGGGTTGGGGCCGAGGGGTTCAGGAGGTGACTCAGCGCTGGGGCAGAGGGTTGGAGTGTTGGAGGGGGCTCTGGCTGGGGGTGCGGGCTCTGGGGTGGGGCCGGGGATGAGGAGTTTGGGGTGCAGGCAGGCTGCCCTGGGGCTGGGGCCAGAGGACTCCCCCCAGCCCTCTCTCTGCCGGCAGCAGCTCCGGGGAAGAGGTGCTTCTTCCAGGCAGCAGGAGCTCTGGGGCCGGGGGAGAGGCCCATGGCAGCCCTGCATGCCCCAGCTTGCTCCCCTCCTCACCCACCCCTCTACTTCTCTCCTCTCCAGCCCTCTGTGGCTGCGTGCCTGCACTGCCCTTTATAGCTGGCTGCACGGCTGCGCACCTTAGAGGGAACTTAGGTTGTTGCCCTTCTTCCTCCACCAGCCAATGATCTAACTGGTAAGAGGATAGGAAGAGCTTCTGGAGACTAGCACTGGGTGAACTGTAGAAATAATTACTTTCAAGCATTCTGATGAATTAGAAGTGGAATTTTGATTCATGTTCAGATCCCTGTTTGCAGACACTGGTGCGGATAAAGTGTTGTTCATGCAGTGTTTGTGGGAAATGAATTTTGGGCCCATAGCATAAATATTCAACACTATGTATGTTGTTGCTGTTCTATTTGCTGATGTGTCATCTGCTTAGAAAGGTTTATATGCAACAGGTGTGCCTCCTTGTGGCTAGGACAGTGAATTAGCTCGTGCCCCATCTGGTGTCCCCTTTTGTTGGTTACTCTCACTGAGTCTGTGACCCTTCTCTCTCTCTGTGACATGGGGCGCGCTCTCTTTGTTACTTGGCCCTCTGGTCAGGGCACTATATAGTTCCACCCCTCTCCTTCTGGGATAACAAAGGTCTCACCAGACAAGCTGTCCATATGCCATCTCAGGCAGTCTTCTGTTCCAAATCCAGATCCTGTACCACTTTGCATTGAGTTGCAGCCCAGGGACCCTATAACTGGCAGCCAAGATCTACATAAGCCCACTCCTTGCTGCTGTTTCCCTGGGCTTCCTCCACTTAACTTCTCTTGGTTGACCCTTCCTTCAGACCTAGAATTCTCCTCACCACCTCCCTGTTCCCAGAGAGTGACTCCAGACTCCTTCCCTGCAGCCCTCTTTTGCTCTCAGCTTCCTGGCTTTATACTAACCAGCCTACTACTGTCTTGCTGGGCTTCATGATCAGTGAAGCCTGCCTCTCCCTCCAGAGGTAGCCAGGTAACATAACTGGCCTCTCAGGCCCACATTAACCCCTTTACTCCCCATCACAGTTTCCAATAAAGAAAGGGAATTTTGTGGGACAAATAAGCCCATTTCTTTGCTCTGCTTTCCTTTCATTTTCTTATTCTTCATACTTTACATACTGATTGCGGTGGCATGGTGATGGGACAAGATTTAGTTTGGTTCTAGCTGCTCTTTTTGAAGGTTAATTTATTTGATTAGCAAACACCTTTTTCGAGTTCTACGCAAGTTTGATTTTCTTAGAGGTATTTTTATTGGACCCACAGGTACTAAGTGTGATGTCCTGTCCCTTTAAATGTTTAAGCACTACCCCCATCCCCAGCGTAAAGCCTCATTTTCCTGTTGTTTGCAGCCAGAAAGCTATGACCAAAGCAGAGAGCTTTGTTTCTATCAGCTTCCTCTATCTATCCATTTCCTTTTTTTTCTACTGATAGAAATACAATACTAAGTCTGGAGGTATTTCAGGCCCGTCTGGTCTCTTACTGCAAGCTCATGCATCCCTACTGACCAACTTTTTATAAGCAAAGCTATTGGGACAGTTGCAGTCCTATTAACTTCATTTTGTACAAATGTATAACACTCGTGCAACACATCACTCCGGCACTGGAACAACAGACTTTGCTTCTATGTTCAATCACAAGGAGCTCATTTTTCAATGAACGGAAACTGTGCAAAACTCTACAACAACCATAAGAACCATTGTGTTTTCATTCTCTCTCCTTGAAGACACGTGTGGCATTCTCTCCGCACAACTCAGATAATGAAATGAAATCTGTGTTAAAGACTCCTTTTTATAGTAGTGGACATCTTGGTAAATACTCATGATAGTATGTTCTTGTTTGATCTCCACTAGATGGCAACCCTATCTTGGTAGCAACATCTAATTTTGACTTCCACAGCTGACACTTCTCATGTTCCAATCTCCCAGGGGGAAGACTCCTTTATCATCTGAGCAATATAGTTACAGCCCCAAATTCACTCATCTGGGCCTGCTTTGTGGTAGCCCTGTTGCTTGGTTCTTGAAGAAGAGCAACAGCAGAAAGTGGGCTTCAGAAAAGGCAGTAGATCCCCTCCCAGCACCTAACACTGGCGTGAGCTGTATAGATTTGGGGAGGGATGGAATGGAGCAGTGCGGACTAGTTCCAAGAACTATTTTGACAGTGCAGAGTAGGATGGCTCGTAGCAGAGGGAGAGCATGTGCACAAATCATATTCCTAACAAACTGGGGACCTGACTAGACCCCTGTGGGATCATGGTGTACTAGCAGGACTCCCCTTCTGCTGCTCTCTTTAGTACTCTATCACGCTGCTCTGTGGGTTCAGCGGTGAAGGGTGTGGAGCAAAAGGCCTCTTCTCCCAGGCTACCTGTGCAAAACAGGACAGGATTTCTCTGCAGAACATTTCAAGATGGCAATTCTCTGTATAACACATAACACCATGTCCTCCTCTTGTGTATGTACAGCAGTTAACACAATGGGCCCCCCACCTGGTTTGGGGCCTCTGAATCCTACTATAATAGAAATATTAAATAATAATACCACCCAGCTGGAGCTCAATGGCAAAAGTCACACTGACCTCAGTGGCAGCAGAATTAGATCCTTAAAGACATTTATCTCACCTGACAATTGTAAATAGCCATGGCCTGGCTTAGTGTTCTTCTACAGGTATGATCAAGTCATGCTGAAGACTGACATTTTACCATTGTGATACCATCATGGCCTGATCCAAAGCCCATGGAAAGACTCACATTGACTTCAGTGGTCTCTAGACAAGGCCCCAGTAGCCTTTTTGGCCAATATTTACAATAGTGCTATTAAGAAGCTACAGTATGTCAGCTTGTTATCCAAGAGTGGGGAAGAATAAAATTATTATTAGGAAAATGACACAATAAATTAATGATCTTAGGAGACAAGGTTGCTTGTGCTATTTACACAGAAAATTGAAAAAAATCATTTCTGTTTTACTGATATTTTGTCATTAGTAATCTTTTCAAATATAGATTCCTAAAGCTAGCCTTTAAACCCTATAGGCACCTAAATAAAAATGGCCAGGTTTGCAAAGGCACGGAAAGCAGGTGCATCTCCCCACAGATTTCAGAGAGAGTTGGTAGCGCTCAGCATCTCCGCAAACCAGGCCACATTAGTTTAGATGCCTAAATATGAATTTAAGGACCTAAAAATGTATTCACTCATGTTTAAAATTTGTGCCCTAAATTTATATCTGTCTTCACTGCAGGACTTGAACTAGCATATTATCTTAAACACAGCTCCCTGTGAATTCAGCATGTTTGATGTCCTCATTATTCAGCACATCTGCCACTGTTTGAACAAGGTCCCCAGTCTGCCCATAGAAAGAGGGAAACAAGAGATGATTAAACTGAGGACACCAGCAAGAAAGCAATGTTTAACTGGACTGTGGCAGTGCTCTCTGAGGCATCAGCCAGATTAAGCTTTGGTTTACACCAGCTTCAATTGTTGTAAACTCATGCATACACCCCCAGCAGTGGGAAGGTTCAAAGCAGCCCTAACTACTAGCTTCAACTGGAACATGTACAGAGGGCCAGGCACAGCCCAGTCAGTGGGAGGCACTGGCTAAAAAAGGAGCAGGAGATTGGAGCAGTTGGCAGGAGATTTACTGATTCATGGTATCCCTTCAGCAGTCTCTATTAGCAGAGCTGCTACGGCACCCCTGCCATAACTTAAAGCTGCTCCCCCATGGTGGAAGACAGAAACGCTATCACCACTTGCCCTCTCATGGTATGAATCTGACCTGAGCGCATGGAGCCAGTTTAGTGCAGGGAGGTGTAAGTTACATTTTGTTTACCAACGTTGGTGAATCTGGTCTAGTGTGTTTGTAAGTGTCCTTTCTATTCTAGTGGAAAATAGTAGCCAAAGAAGTACTACTTACTTCCTATCCATTCCAGGTGCATGGCCTTCTTGTGCTTACTAGTCTTGTGATGTCACAAAGAGGTTTTCCATATCTCAGCACTTGTCGCTGCTCACCTAATTTCACATCATCCTACATTCTTCTTACATAACTTACAAGCTGCCACCATACAAACAGCTCTTTACAACCTAGCACATTCTGCAGGGGAATAATTGCATCAGAACCAGTGGGCTCTGTCTTTAAATTTGGAAACATCCTTTTTTGCTATTAATAGAGCCCCTCCTTATCTTCTGAAAGCGCATGAGGTACACAACTGTTATTTCTGTGTGATTGAAAATTACTTTCTCCGTATGTCAACTCTACCATCAAACATTATGCATAACTACAATTACAAATTGTATGTAGGTTTCAGAGTAACAGCCCTGTTAGTCTGTCTTTGCAAAAAGAAAAGGAGGACTTGTGGCACCTTAGAGACTAACCCATTTATTTGAGCATGAGCTTTCGTGAGCTACAGCTCGCTTCATCGGATGCATACCGTGGATCTGATGAAGTGAGCTGTAGCTCACGAAAGCTCATGCTCAAATAAATTGGTTAGTCTCTAAGGTGCCACAAGTACTCCTTTTCTTTTTGCAAATTGTATGTATTTTCATGTGACGATTATGACAGCTTTCTGAAGCTGCTGAGTCAAGAGAAAAGTTGGACAGTTTTGCATTAACTCTTTTGGCAGGTAGAGTTGACCCATCCTGCGGGGCTAGGGTGATCATTTAACAAATGCCATTCTTCTTTCCAACTTTCTGTTCCTGTCTCAAGTACCTACTCATTTGATGTACGGTCTCTGCTTCAGAGTGTGTCCATAGAGATACAAGTGGAACTGTGGTCTGTATCTCATAGTCCCCAAGGGTTACGATGTGCCATGGCCACAACTGAAGTTTTGCTTAATGAACTCAAGGTATGGGTTATTTTGCATTTCATCACCTCTGTTTCAGTCTTTATCTATATTTCTTCTTTCACATCTGAAATAACACAGTTTGAACTCACTGAAATATGCATGCTTGTATGCCATATTTACAACACATGCAAAGAAGTCATCACGCTGTGCTTCTCATCATTGTGTGAATTATTAATAGGCATGGAGATATCCATCATAACTCTCCAACCAGCTATTCTCATGCACTGTAGTCAGCAGTCCATTCTGTAACAGCTTTGTCCAAACAAGGACTTAGGGAGATCTTGCACAACACAGGAGAGCTTGAGAACCAGAGACAACTACAGAATTGCTGTGTCCAGAAGACTAATCAATCATGTTTGCATTCACTTGTGTGCAATGCAGAGCACAATGGCACCAGAATCCCTGGCTGGGGCCTGTAGGCATTAATGGGGTAAATACTTGTGTTTAGGAACTCAAAATTCACTTCCCACAAACATTTTCCAATACACACTCACCATTTATTATTTCTGGGCGCAGTCTTGCAAGTAAACTTGTTATTTGTGGAAAATGAACTCAAAAGGGAAGGGAACACCTCTGAAGCTAATTTGTTTACATATTCAAATTGAATATTCATGGAATATGTTTTGTAGTATCTGCTTAGCTATAGCTGTCATATCCTTTTGTCACAAGGGAGGTTAGTGACTGAGCTATCACACTGCATTATATACTACAGCATTGTTTATTTTGACCTTCTCTCTAATGCTGTTCATGTAAAAAAAGGTCTGGCAGGCATTTGCTGAATCAATGTAAAAAAATCCTTTCCAGACTGAGGCTATCTCTGGTATTTTAGCCCATGGCACCAGTAATGAGTTAGGTAAGGTGGCAGTGTCTGAAACTAGTTAATATTGAACTTCCTGGGTTATAGGTAGAGTGGCAGGGGGAAGTGACCGTGCAGTACAAATGTCCTCAACTGTTTTCATCATTGTATTTTACCAGTGTCCTCTCCTTAGAAGTGGTGTTTTCCAGAATGTGATGTCCAAATCAGTAACACATACCTTCCTCCTCCTTTCCACTTCCGATCCACAGATTCCAGCAGTCAAACTCTGCACCACCTTATACCCTTTACAGCCCAGCTGATGTCAGTTGGGATGCATGATGTGTCAGCCAGCACAGAACTTGGCCTCATGTCCAAGCCCCACCTCTTAAAATTGCAAAAATACCCCTCTCAAGAACATTCATAGGCACATGGACATCAGTTACAATAATACACCTTAACTAAGTGTGCATAAAAAAGTATCTAAATCCCTGCCATAGTCAACTTAACCATACATTTCATATATCATTCCTAACAGTCGCACACTGAGAGTACAGGTGGGCCCTACACCATGCTCTAATGGTCAACAAACTCAGTCTCTTTCAGACCAATGTGGGAAGCAAGATCCAAAGTTGAGGGCCCTATACTGAGCCACCAGCCATTCATATCTAGGGATGGTAGAAACAACACTCCAGGTGACTTATCTGCTGAGACAGCATTTAGGAGGAGAGCCAGTCATGCAGGTAACCAAGTGCCAAACCAAACAGGTCTTTACAGATTTATGTCCTCCCCATGACTGTTACTCCTTTAGTCATCAGATCTGATCCCCCAACTTGAATGTTCAGTGTCTCCCACTGTCTTCCTCCTTCGTATCTCCTCACCTCAGCCAGCATATCTTAGGTATAGCCAATCTTGTCCTTTATACTAGGACTCTTAGGCTGTTCTCACATCTTCCATGTGTGAGGGGGTTACACATGCATTGCATTTCCTCTCCTAGGTGAGTTTCCACTTCTGAGGCTCAAGGCTAGGTACAGTTTCTGATCAGAGGAGCACTGTGTGCTTAGTTACCCAGAGGGAGAAATCAGCAGTCAAGAATCTTCTCCAAAACTTTCAAACCAAAAACAATTGCGTATATATTGTTTATTTAGTATTAACACAACTTTTGCCGTGTGCATGAAATACAATTCACACCTTCTGAAATTACACGCACATACACAAAATGATTATGTGGGTTTTTTTGGAGAGGACTGTCTGAGGGAATATTAAGAAAAAATATGAAAAAAATCTATGATTTAAAAAATTGATATAGCATCTGGGAGAGAAGCTACTGCTCTTGTTTCTTTCTTCTTTGATGTGTCTAGTGTCGTTTTGCTTTTTATTGCTACGTTGCAGCTGAATATTTCATCAAATAATAAAGAGAACTCTCAATTCCACATGTTTTCTTAACCAGTACCTTATTAAAAGTTGCATCAAGAAAATCAGCACAGCACTGGCTGTATAGTCTGGTCAGAGTTCTCTCTCTGCACAGGAAGTTTTCAGTTCTAGTATCATTTATCATGGATTGCAGTGACTCCACCAAATAAATACATCCCCTAACACTAAGAATACAGCATTGTATATAAAGTGTGTGGGGGTTTATCTGATGTGACTTTTAATGACGCTGTTTAAAAAAACCCCCAAGAACCCCAAACCTGACACACTGGAACAGAAAGATTCCTTTTTCATCTGATGAAATGTTCCCAGACAAGCACACCAAACTCAGAAGTCCCCAAGGGAATAAAAAACATACAAGAACTACTTCAATTCCCCAGACTCTACTTGAAATTTTAAACCTTTTGAAATAAATTTCTACCATTCTTCCTTTCAAGGCCCCCTCAAATATCCTTAGCAGAAAGCCAGCTAGCTGGAACATATGGGACAGAAAAAAATCCTCACGCCTGATGCTCCTGCAGCAAATCTATCTGTGTAGGTACTTATATGGCCCTCAACATCATAGTCTCTGAGTGCCTTCCAAGTGTTTAAAAATAGAGATAACAATAACTGTCTCTGTCTCTCTCTTTTTTTCCAGCCTGCAGGAGCAATGACTTGATTAGTTTATACAGATTTTTGTGTTTGTTTCCTTGTGCTTGTGTGTATGGATGTATTTGGAAGAGATCTAAAATGGGGCACAGAGGAGCAGATACGTCCACATTTTCAAAAAAATTAGCCACACTTTGGGGAGCTCAATACCGACGGCACGTGTGCAAGTTGGAGATTTGAATGCATACATACCTATGTGCATGTGACTCTGTGAATGCTTACTGGCCATTGCATGCTTGCAAGTCAGGCACACGCAAAAGTCCAAGTACATTTCTGAAAATGAGGGTCATAAAAAGCACTTTCCATGGGAAATCCTGGCTCATTGTTATGGAATGAGAAAATCAGAACTGCAGTGGCTGTACAGCACACGAGTGGGAGGCAGCCTACAGAAAGATCAAGGATAGCTTCGTTAATTATTATTACTTATAACTGTACTATGGTAGTGTCTAGTGCAACGGAGCCCCATTGTGCTCGATGGCATACCTACACAGAGTAAAAGAGTCTCTGCTCCCCCCGCCCCCAGAAAAATAATAGAGAAGACAGGCAAAGGATAGGTGGAGAAACAGAGGTGAAATCACACAGCAGGTCAGCATAGAGCCAAGAATAGAATCCAGGTCACCCAACTTCCAGTTGAGTGCCCTATCCATTAGACCTCACTGCTTCTCAAATACTGTTTTTTCTCACACACCCTTGTATTTCAGAAATTAGAGCAGAAAGTGCCTCTCTCTCAATCTCTCCTCTGTCACACTCTGGTTTTGCATTACGCTCTTTGCCTCTTAGCTTTCACCACTAATTCGTGGTGGCTGAATCTGTTCTGGGTGAGAGTCTGTCTTAGTTTGTTTGTACTTTTAATTATATCAGTCACTTAGGCCCAGATCTTAAAGGTATTTAGGCATTGCTATTCACAACATTGCAGTGCCTAACTGACTTAGGAGCCTAAGTCCCATTGCCTTTCAGTGAGACTTAGACATGTAAGTGCCTAAATCCCGTTGAAAATGAGACTTAGGCTGCTAAGTCAGTTGGGCACTGCAAGGTTAAAAAGGTTAAAAGGGTGGGCATTTTTCCCCCAGGAGTTATACATTGAAATAAAGGAAACTTTGGACATGTCATCAGTTTTTGCTGCTTAGAGCACTCAGAAATGCATTTACGTTCCTGTCAGATGTTAGCGAGGAAGGGCGTCACTGAAATTATGCCCTTGACAAGTACCACAGTTCTTTTTGAAGTTGGCTTATAATTATCCGTGTGCTGCTTCACCACACACCAGAAGCAATGAGACCGCTTCTTGTGATTGGCACATACCAGACACCTACTGACTTGCTCCTTTCAAATGACAGCCTTAACATTTAAAAACCTTCCTACCACACACACACTGTTGGGATTCTGTCTTGCTGCTGACACGGGAGTATGAGCCAAATTCATCCCAGTGAAGTTAATGGCATTACAGCGGAGATGAATGTGGCCCAGTATCTTCCGGGACTCTATGGGAGTGTCTATGCAGAGTCAGGGCCAGATTCATAGCTGGTGTAAATCAACCTAGCTCTATTGAAGTCAATGGAGTTAGGTTGATTTACACTAGCAAATGATGTCATTCTCAGTGTTTAAAACCCCTAACAGCACATGTCTAAAAAGACTGATAAAAGTAGAGCAGCTCAGCAGCTCTAATTTAGTGGACGTGAAAAATGAGGAAGGAAAGAAATCAGTGCACCACACTAGTTACCAGTACATTCTAAAGCAGCAAGATGACTCTCATTCTTAGTACATAAACTAATTCATAGTACTGTTCTTTCCCCCCAGAAGGCTTGCTTTTGGAAATGAAAAATGCCTCCCCATTTATATAGTTTTTCTGTTAATAATTTGATAATCTATTAATCAGCTTCCAAAGGTTTTTATGATTCTAATATATAGCGTATCGCAGCCATAATGCATTTAGCCTGATGCTCTACAATCACTGTGTAATTTGGTATAATTGGAAGTCCCTGCTCAAGGGAGTGCCAGCATTCCGAATGGCAGGAGTGCTACAGGTTCGGACTGAAATCAAGGCTATTTCCAGTTGAACTGGTGTCCTGGACAGAGAAGAGATTCAGTGTTCCAATCCACCCCATGTTTGGTCCTGTCATCCATTATTCCCTCTTGACTCAGTGACCTTCCAGCTACTTACCTGTGTTTTTTACACCTTCTCTCTCCCCCTCTCAGTCATTGAGTGATCACGTTTAGTTCCAGATGTACCCCAAAATCCTTTCCAATGTTTACCATGTTCCGTTACAGGAGGTACTAGAGTGACCAGCACAAAAGATACTAAGTTTGCATCTGAGTCCCAAAGCCAATAGTTGCACTCAGCTAAGTGGGAAACTGCATATTTCTAGCTGCTGACATAGGTTCAGAGGGCAGCTTGGCTTGTGTTTAGCACCCCTTTACGTTAATCCCAAACAGCACAGAATGGGAAAGAGAGAAGCCTTAGTGAGGCTGCTACAGCCCTTGCCCTGATGCAACTGGACAGAGCCTTGGCTCCATCACCCCTCTCACCACGCTGGCTAGCGCAGCTACTCAGAGTCACTAGCTGCCTTCTGGTCTGGTCCAGAGGCAGGGCAACCATGGATTGTCCTTTGCTTGGCGCTCATGGCAAAACGGTGACTGAGTCCATTATAACGCATGTGAATCTTTATATACAAAAGTAGAAAAAGGCGAACTACAGGGTTGTGACTTAAACTGTAATGTATGAGAACAGAAAGCTGCCAGAAGGAGTAGGCTGGAACGTGCTGGGAGTATAAGTGTGTGGTTGAAGGAGAATGGGCAAGCACATGCTGGAAGACATCATGCCAAGGGATTGCTGCCAGTGATTGGAGGATTCACAGGCTTAGAGAGCCAGCCGAAGGGAGGACTGGCCAGGGTGAGCCCTGTGTATTGATGCAGCTGAAGGATTGAAGTGGGACAGAGAAGGTAGTTAGAAGATGGCATCACCGTGGCAGTGAGAAGAGTGGCTGTCCTTAATTGATGTGGCACCTTTCACAGTGGCCTACCCATAATACTGCCTTTCACATGTGGTGGGAAGTTTGTACATGAAAAATTTGTTCCCACACTATGCTGGTCTCTGTCCAATATATTCATGTCTTCATTTTCATAAGCACCAGATTACCCACCACCACCACCACCACCCTGGTGCTATTTTTATTACTGTTGTTGTTAATTTAACAAAGTGAGATTGGTGAGCTTACTATTTCTGGCCCCGATCCTGCACGCACACAAAGCACGTGAATAACTTTCCACATATGAGTAATTCCACTGAACTCAACGGGTCCACTCATATGTAAATGTTTGCAGGACAGGGGCCGGTGCTCAACATAATGCAATAAGAGAAGGTTCTGAGGCTATTAGCTTTTGTACATTATTTCCAATTTTATTTTACTTGAGTCAGATTTTAGAGCACTGGAGTGAGAATAGGAAGGATTGTGGAAACAACATGGTTTTCAAGTAGAATTTTCAGAAGAGGAGGAAACTTGGCTACATACAGAATCAGGGAGGACATTGCAGGTGTAAGAGGCACCATGAGAGGGGGAACAGAGGTGCTTGTGTGAGGAGATAGCGGGCATACTAAAGTGTGGAACCGGGAGTTCAGAACTTCCAGCAATTGTGTGCAACGATACTATTATTTAATAGTAATAATTAATAATAAATTACATACTTGAGTTCTGTTTCTGCACTTTGAATTCCATCAGCCTTATATTTGTCTTAATAATCCATATGGTCCCATAGATTACTGATCAGCTCTGTGTATGGAAACTATTAATTCTTGATCAGTTATTAGTGAAACAACTGATACGCCACAGTAGACACTTGAGAAAACCCTTTATTAGTAACACAATAAATATGGGGCAATATAAATAAACAGCCATGTTTGAATTTCAAACATATTAAAAGCTGGGCTCATATCCAGGGATACAATGTGTTTATACATGATTTTGGAATTTATTCCTTGTCTATTCTAGTCAGTCCAAAAGCAATTGAGGTTCTAATCTAAACTAAAGATCTCAAATTTCTAACCAGTTAATGGCAGAGTGTTAGCCTTTATAATCATGAATGGCCAATTTCTTCCAGATAGTTTCTACTTTCACAAATCTCCCCCTAGCCCTCATATTTGAGAATGTATTGGAACAAGTGCCTCTCTCTATCACACAAAATCTAGGTCAGAGACTCTTTCACCTGCACATCTACAGTTATACTGCGCATTAATGGTGCATTAACTTCCTAAGCATCATGACCTTTGTCTTTTGTAGTCTGAAGTTCAGGCTAGCTTTGCTTTGTTGTAATAGTTCTTGATGGGATTTTTCTGAGTAAAAGATCATCATTGCTCCTGTACTTATGAAATATTTTCTACAAAGAAGCTGCAATTCACTGTATATTCAAACCATATTAGTTCATTATAATTTTATCTTGCTAGGCACAAAAGAATTTCATTTTTATAAGAGTAACTGTATGCTGATATTTTACTTGCAAATTTTTTCATACTGAGCTGTAGTTTACGCATATCAGTGTTTCATTTAGTTGTTATAAATATTTACATGGCACCGCAGTATCTGCATGCACTGTGTATGGATTGGTTAAAAGCAAAACCCATTCTTCTATGTATAGTATGAGAAGCTATCACTCCTTGACCCAGCTCAGCAACAAAATTTTCAATGGGATGACACTGCCACTAGACCAAACAACAGAGGAAATGGAACTAGTACTTATCAATAAGCCCAGAGAAAGAGGTGTGTCTTATAATGCTTTGTGAAGGTAGTCAGGTGGAACTTGGGGAATCTCTGACAGTGACAAATACAAGGGAGCTTTAAGCCACCTTTGCTATCTTTTGATCCTGGGCTAATTTCTATGGGATGGACTCCCAATACCAATCTGAACAGTCAGAAAAATAAGTTAACTTACACTGGCTGCTTATGTCCCCAAGGTTCCATTGTAGCAGCCAAGGATGGCGAGGACATTGGGATGTCCTAGTCACACCTGTTTTCCTTGAACACACCCCTGGTGCCTGTGACAAGCAGAGAGTGTGGAGTAGGAGCTGCAGGAGGAATCACATGTGACTGGGCTATTTCAGCTGGAATTACAACTTTGAGACACTAGAGATGGAAAAACACAGAAGGGGCAGGAGGTTGGGGGCTTTGTGATACCAAAACTGGGAGTGGTTATAATCACAGGGCTCATTTCATTGGAATCCCTAAAGCTCAGGAGTGCAGGCATGTAGGAATTAGCCCTATCTACTGCTGCTATTATTCGTTCAGCAAGATGGCCACTCCCAGCATTATGTTCAGAAATGATAAATGTTATTTTTAAGACGTTTTAAAATATGTTTCCAAATTTATTTCTGATCACTTTATCTGGTGGCCTGGATAAAATCAGACCAGTTTTAGTGTAGGGTTTGTCTCCATTGGAGCGGGAGGTGTAATTGCCAGCTCAAGGAGACATAACCATTGCAGAGCCAGCATGCTAAAAATAGAAGCGTAGCTGTGCAGATGTAAGTGGCAGGAGGGTCTAGCCACCCCAAGCATGAGCCCGTCCACACATGCTTGTGCAGAAAGATGCTTGTGCCATCTTAGCTACGCTTCTATTTATTTTTTAGCATGGTAACTTGATCAGAGCTAGCGTAGATACATCCATGTGAGCTGGAAATTATATTGCCAGCTTCAGTGTGAATTTACCCTGAGATATACGTACACACACCCCTCTCCACAGCACCCCTACCTGCTGGTCATACAGGTTGAAATTTTCACAGGGGCTTTTGGGAGTTAAGTGCCAATCTGCTGTTGATTTTCATAATCTTGTACCATCCTTCTATGACTACAATTATTCTATAGATGATAACCTGATTTGGAACCCAACCAATGGCTGGTTAAGAACTAAAAGAAAATCTAAGAAGAATTATTCTTCAAAATATAAAGCATTGCTATAAATGAGAACACAGAACATAAGAATTGCCATACTGGGTCAGACCTGAGATCCATCTGGTCCAGTATCCTACCTCTGACAGTGCTCAGTACCGGATTCTTCAGAGAAAGATAGAAGAGCCCCTGCAGTAGGCAGAAGAGCGATAATCTGCCCCTCATGGAGATCTTATCCTAATTACTAATAGTTATAGTCTGGTTTAAACCATGAAGCATGAAGTTTTGTTTTCTTTCCACACTTTTTGTTAGTGTTACTTATTATAATTCTGATACCCTTGTGTAACCCTTCTGCCAGTCAGAGTCGGCAACAACAAGGGCGGGTTCAATATCTAGGGGTTCCTTTTCAACAATACTACACAGAACTGGCTTGAGCCCCCACCCAGTAACCTGGGACAACCCTCTGGGTTCCTGTAAGAGGCAATACTTCCCCTCTCGCAAGCACAGAGTCCGAGTGTAGAAAAGAAACTTTTAATAGAAAGGGCAAATGTAACTTAGCATTAATTTGGGAAAATGTTGCAAGCAGGGTTCATAAGAATAAACCCATGAGCCAAACTCCCGCCCCAGAGTTCGTTGGGCAGTGTCTTTTTGCCTCAGGTTCTTAAGTCCAGCAACCAAAGGTTCCTTTAACATGCCTATCCCTTCATCACACCCCACTCTCAGTTGTTGTCCTTGGTCAGTGAAGACCCAGAGTTCAGAGGTTCCCTTGTGTGAGTTCACCTCCCACCCTGGAGGGTGGGCACCTTACTCGCTCCACTGCCCAGGCACTTGCTCCAGCATCAGGTCCACTCCACCAGCCGCCCTGCTGGCTGCTCACAGCTCTGTTCTACTGGCTGCCCTGATGGCTGTTCGCTGCCTGCCTGCTCTGCCCCTCTGGGATATCTTGAAGTCCCACCACTTAACACAGCTCTCAGGGGTCCACACCACCAGGTACAAGTACCCACACTCTCTCAACTCACTGGGCTTTGGCACCCATGTCCACTGCCTGGTGAGTGAAGTTTAGTTGAGGGTGAGTCCCTGAATCAAGGTATGTCAAGCACAGTTCTGCTGCCCTTGATTCACACAGCAAGGATAACAACCTTTTAGAACCCCTGCCCCCAATAACAAAGTGACTTCTGATTCAACACCAGCCAAAAATGATCATTTGGGTAAAGCAGCCACATCATGATGAACACCTAGGCACCCATGCACACAAGGTTGGCTCCTGAAGTCCTCTTCCCAGCTCATCACTAGAGGTCAGGTGAGAGCTCATTCAGACTCTGCTTACCTTTGCTATCCATGTAAATATCCAGTCCCCCTTTGAATATTGCTAAATTCCTGGCCTCAGTGATATTCTGTGGCAATGACAGTCTAATGACACATTGTCTGAAACAGTATTTTAATTTATCAGTTTTGAATTTGCCACCTTCCCATTTAGTTGAATGTCCCCTTGATCTTGTGTCATGAGGTGGAGAGAACAGAAACTCCCAATCCACCTTCTCCACGCCATTCTTATTTTATATACTTTTAGCATGTCCCCTTTTATTAACCTCCTCTGTGAAGTAAACAATCCCAGTCTTTTAAGTCTCCCTTCAGGAGAGTTTTTCTATGCCCCTAATCATTCTTGCTGCCCTTCAATGACCTTCTTTAATTCTGCAAGATCCTTTTTGAGATGAAGCCAACATGCCCTAATGTACTAATTCAGGTCAGGATGCATGTTGATTTATATGGTGGCAATGTAATATTTTCCATAGTATTCTTCACTCCAGTCCTCATTCTTCCTACCATCTTGTTGGCCTTTTTAAGCACTGTTTTAATCAGAGGTTTTCATTGAGTTGTCCACAATGACACCTAGGTTCCTTTTTTGAGTCAATACAATTAATTTACAACCCCAAAAGGTATCTGAATAGTTGAAAAATTTTCCCTCCAACCAGATCAGTGGGAGTTTTGACTGAGTAAAGAGTACTTGTTTTAGACTCAAGGTTTTAAAATACTGTTTGGAGGACAAGTGGGCTTTCAGTTCATTCTCTCTATTTCTCCTCCATTTAAGATGACAAAGAATGGGCAGAAGGGTTGGGCTCTTGAGGGAAAGAGAAGAAAAATAAAAATTCTGAGGTTGTTCAATCTGTGTTCAATTCTAAGTTTTGAGCAATTTTTGGAATTAGCTGGTCTTTATATAGCACAATTGTAGCTGGTCCTGGGATGTACTGTACACTGCCTATCCTCAATATGCCAGCGCTCACTGTGTCATTTGGAGGTTTTGATCCTAATTGAAATCCTTTATTACACTAGCCCAACTTGTGTTTTGGTGGGTGGAGGAAAGACATAAAATTTCCAGTCCTTCATCTAGATACCAGCCTCGTAAACTCAGAGGGCTTGTAATCCTAAACTACAAGGAAGCGAAAAATGAGTTTGTATGGATTAGAGGAATATGGTCTGGAGCAATAAACAGCTCGCCAACTGAGTGTGTCAATGGAGATAGTGTGGCTAATAAGCTTTATTGACAATTTGACATGTCTGTAAATCCGAGCAGAACTCAAAAAGTGTCTATCGAAGCTTAAATTCACACATGGAAAAATATTTTCAGAGACGTTTAAAATTAAGAGCAAAGCTAAGCAAGAGAGAAGTTCTAGAAAATAGAATTCTTAAGGGAAATCACTGATTATCTTCTGTCTTTTATTTAATTGTTTTAAAGCAGACTCTGCTGCTAGTGAGCACTGACGTTGAAAGCTTTGAGAAATCACTGGTACAAATAAAACACCAGCACTAGAATGTGCACATTCTTTTTAGACCTTCTTTAGAGATATTCCATCAATTCCTGACTTTTATTTCGATTTCATTTGTTCTGGGTTCTCTCTTTCACTTTAAATTAAGCTGTTAACTTATTTTTTATTATAGGCAGGATTGGTAACACATCTCTTAAGGCTACCTGGCACTTCCCAGTATAAGACCCCTTTTCAATTGCTTATAATTTTGTCAATCTTTAACCATTAGGGGCTGACATTTTCTACTCTGGAAAGTTTCACCCAAAATGGGTCAGCTGTTTCCAAGAATGTGGCTAATGAAACAATGTTAAAAAGAAATCTGACCTCCTCATCTTTGAGAAGTAGCCTTTGTGTCAGGGATTTGTCTTTTGCCATCCCTGTGAAAAATCTACTCACATTTGGCCAAGTTATAAGCTTTTGAAAAATCACATTGTGCACATGCTCAGTAGAGATTTATTAGAGTTTAGTAGTTAAAAGATTCCATCCTCCTGGAGCATGCTGTATCTTCTCACTGCAGTTTGCTCAGCAGCTCTAGCAGCTCAGATGTCATTGCCACAGAGCAACTGAGGCCAGTCCTCCAGTCCAGGGCTACAGTGGCAAAGCTGAACTTTTTCCTGTAATTGTAGTTCCTGCCTGCTCTGGGCTGGGTACCAGAACTGAGAGCAGGGAGCCTGGACTCTCCTTTGCTCGCAATGACCCATGTCCTGCCCCCTTTCCCCTCCCGCCCCCAGCACGAAGGAGGAATCTGCCTGACTCAAATACACAGGGGACAACAGCCAGACTGAAGGAAAGGAAAGGAGTACATTGGAACAAGGAGCCAGGTGAGACTTGTTTGGGAGTCATGGGGCAGACCGGTACTGGTCGGCCAAGGAGACTGGGACTAGGACTGGGAGGTGGAAATGGGGGGAGAAGGGGCACAGATCAGACAAGGAGCTCGGGGGTAAATGGGAGAATAAGACAGACTGGACAAGGAGACTAGGAAACAGTAGGAAGAACCCACTAGCGAAGTGTGGCTTTATCCTGCTCTTGTGGTGGTCCAAATAGAGGATGACAACCTACTATTGCTTTCCGTGAGCTCAAATGACAGAGGTCAGGGTGGTGGATCCAAATGTTCCAACTTTGCTTATGACCTGGATGAATGTCAAAATGGTTCCACATGATAGAATTTGTTTGATTTTAAAAAAACCTAGGAAATAGCACATGTGTGCGCACACACACACACGCACACACCCACACACACACATTTTGTTAAAAGAACATTAAGGTTGCCACGTAAAAAGTTAGGAAAAGCCAGAATTAAGGTTGCCCATGCAACCCTAATTCAGCACCCCTATGTATAAGCGTCATGATACAGTCTTTAATTAAATGATCACATACTGTTTTTCCCTGTCTCATTCAGCTCAGGGGATGAAGCAGGGTCATGCAAGGAGGGTGGCTGCTGTTTGCAAGACGCCCTGCCTTATTTGTTATATAAGTTGGAAGGTCTTTAGTGAATGAGGTAGGGCACTGCAGGAAGAGAAAGAGGGTCTCATTGGTAAGACATGACTGTTGCCCTGGAGATGTGGAATTTACTCTCTTAATTTGCCACAGAGTTCCTGTGTGATGCCAGGTAGTCACTAATTGTCTGTTCCTCATTTTCTGAGGGCCTGACTAGAAATCCTGGCTTGCAGAAGTTCTTAGTACTCACAACTGCAACTGAAGTTAATAGGAGCTGTGCTTTGAGCATAGGTAATGCTAAGAACACTAGGGGGAAAAAAAAGGCCCTAGAAGTCTCAGATTGGGCAACCAAAATTAGCAGACACTTTTGACTGTGCTTTAGCTCCCTCTCTGTAAAATGAGGATAATACCATCCACTCACCTTACCCAACTTTTGCAAAGATTAAACAAACACTCTATAGTGATAGGTTTCAGAGTAACAGCCGTGTTAGTCTGTATTCGCAAAAAGAAAAGGAGTACTTGTGGCACCTTAGAGACTAACCAATTTATTTGAGCATGAGCTTTCGTGAGCTACAGCTCACGATGAAGTGAGCTGTAGCTCACGAAAGCTCATGCTCAAATAAATTGGTTAGTCTCTAAGGTGCCACAAGTACTCCTTTTCTTTTTGCTCTATAGTGATGAGTGCCACAGAAAAGCCCAGGAGGAAATTAATACTTCTGTCTTCAGAGCAGGGTTTGAATTGTGTGCAGTCAATAAGGCCTGGAACCACACATTGAACAATGAAGATTAAAACAAAATATTGAACACTTGTTCATTAATTGAGCACCATCCATCCTGTCCACTCTATGAGGCAGAGGTTCTGGGAAGAATAGTTTATGATCACGTGATTAAAGATAACCACAATGCACATGCACAAGAGAGCTGAATTAAAGTTGCCCAGGCATCCTTAATTCTGGTATTTCTTAACTTCTGAGTACTTTGCAACCTTAATATTCTTAACTTTTGTTTTGGTGTATTTGCTCACCATACACGCACACAAACACCACTTAGTTGAGGGGAAAGCCTTTTTTTCTTGTATTCAATTAGGCTCATACTGAGTTTAATATATTTCTAATTGTGATTGCAAGTTCTTTGTTAAATCAATGCCCGCTCTTCCCTAATAAAATAGATTTTAAATTGGAGTTTTGAAAAAAAGGCACCAAGTCAAAACTAAGTGAAAAGAAATAGACAAAAACTCACAACTACCACAATCTTCTTTGTTTTCCTATCACCCTCACACTGGAACCTTTTCCATTTTCCTCATTGCAAAGGTTTTAATTGGAAAATAGACAATTTTTTCACCTTTTGAATATCACAGAAATATTGTGAATCCACAAGAATCTAAAATAGTGGACATTTTTTTTCTAAGAAATACCTTTCTAGGCATTACCATTCTAGTACTTCATAGCATTTCTCTGCCGGAAGGTGATTTTTTTGAGGTTCAAGCAAAATCCATCCTCCTTTTTTGAGGTATGGAACAATACATTTTTCCATTATAAACTAATAAAAGCCATAAGGCCACTTCTGGTCATGCTCAGTGGGCATTTGCTAAACTTTCAGCAAAGCTTAACAAAGTCTTTCCCCCTTTGTGACATCACTGTATATTCTCCTTTCTGGTGCCTGGGCAAGGAGTAAAGGCTGCAGCTAAAAGCTAATTGGGGACATACTCCATAAAGCAGGTGATCATGGTATCACCCTTAATGTTCTGTTACTGCAGTTTATTTGCCTGTACGTAGTCTAAGGGTAGATTATGTCTTGAAGGTAGACCCTACACAGGGGCAGTTTGGTATCTCTCCATCCAAAGGGGAACACAGGAAGGCATTGTGTTTTGAACAGTCACAATCCTTCCCTAAGTCCCTGGGGCACCATACTTTCTTTTCAAAAACCTCAAGTTCAAAAGAAGATGCTGGTTCAATGTCCCTTATGTAAAAGAAAAGTTGAAATTCTATTTTTCATTAGATGGAAAAAAGAAATGGTTGAAGAAAGTGCTGTCTAGTGCCTTTGGTGCCTGACCTTGCTCATTAGTCTCCCTTGCTTAAAAAAAAGGCTCGGAAAATTGCATTACCCTATACCATCAACCCTCACTCAGTACAGACACAAAAGGCCAGAGAGAGAAATCCCACAGAGCTCTAGTATTGACTTGTTAGAATTCCAGGCGTCTGCCAGCAACATAGTAACTCTCTATAAGTAATGAACAAGCATCTGAGAAGGACACCGTGTCCTTTTTAATTCATGTTCTAGTCTTTTAGGGAATCTATTAATTGTCATTGTTTTTCCCCTGCACTTAACAATAAATTGTCCTGCATGCCAATAGGAGTTCTCCGCTACTTCTATGGGAGGAAATTTACCTTTTGCCCTGGTGGATTCTTTGTACAGCATGTTCCTCAAGATCCCAGTTGGAAATGCATGTATTAGAGCTCAGACTGGGAAGAAATACATTTGAATCTTCTTAAGAACTCCTAATGTTAGTGTTTTATGTGGAGGAGTGACACTTTTCACATTCTCTCTCATGGCCACTAATAATTCTTTCTTTTGTGTGAATTTCTAATGTAAAGAAAGGGGCATGTGACATTTGTGCAAGTGTACCAATAGTTAACACTGAATCAATGATTTACCTATTCTGGGCTTTTAAAAACTAAGATAAATATTTATATCATTTTCATGTGAAACTTGTATAGCAACTATCAAGCAATGTTCCATGCATAACTCAGTGGGTGCCCATGCACGGCAGGGAGGATGGATGAGTTCCAGTAAGGAGGGGGAGAAGATTCCCTGCTTGGACAGCAGTGCTTGGAGGTACTCACCCTGCCTTTGCACATGGGCAATATGGGGCTTATCTAAAGGCGACACGAGGCTCTTGATTCAATAGGCATCGAATCAGGCCCATGGTGAGAAACATCCTTTGCTGTACCTTTAAAAAGGCAGAGGCACCGCCTTTGAGTTCTCGGAGGGTGCTCGACCCCCACTCTGCCCCAGGCCCCTCTCCCCAAGCTCCCACGCCCACTCTTTCTTCCCCCATTCCACCCCTACCCCCACTTCTTCTTGCCCCCGCTCCTCCTCCTTTCCCCCAGTGCCTCATGGGAGTGCAGGAGGTGCTGGGAGGGAAGGGAAGAGCTGATTGGCAGGGCTGCTGGTGAGTGCTGAGCATCCACTATATTTTTTCCACGGGTGCTCCAGCCCCAGACCCAGCATGTCCACTCTAGTGAGCAAATAGGCTGTGCTGGGTGCCACTAGACACACCCACTCAGTCTTCTCTGTGTTGCTGTCCTCACACCTGCAGCCAGTCATGGCTGCCTTTCACATATGTGTGCTAGACAGAAGAAAATTCCCCCAGAGCAATGTTCCCTCTAATTTTTGACAGACCTTGTGCGCAAAAAATTTCTTCTATGCAAATTGTTGTGCTTCTGTGCAAATTTTTGTGCACGTGGTGTTTTGCTGTGTGTGTGGGGTTTAGGATCTGTGTGCGCATACACACACACACACACACACACACAGAGCTTAGGAGGAACAGTGCCCCAGAGTCCTCTCCACCCTACAGTGCATGAGCATAAGAGAAGCCATAATTTGGCCCAGTGTTAGCAGAATAGTATAGGTTTCAGAGTAACAGCCGTGTTAGTCTGTATTCGCAAAAAGAAAAGGAGTACTTGTGGCACCTTAGAGACTAACCAATTTATTTGAGCATGAGCTTTCATGAGCTACAGCTCACTTCATCCGGTGAAGTGAGCTGTAGCTCACGAAAGCTCATGCTCAAATAAATTGGTTAGTCTCTAAGGTGCCACAAGTACTCCTTTTCTTTTTGCAGAATAGTATAGCGGATTTTGTGTTCACCACATACAGTCAATTCCATGATTGTTTCCACAGCAAGTGTCACTTGAGTCCTTGTTCGCATGAAGTATTTTCTCTTACTTACTATGCTGTTAACTTTAGTCCCCTGTCACAAAAGCATGAGAAACATTGCCAAGTTAACTTCAAAATTTTCAGCATAACTTTTGCTCATGAAAATACTCAACCTATGTCCTATCAGCAGATTTAACATTTCATATCCTTGCTCTAAACTGAAAGGGGAATAAAAGGCGCTGATGTATTTGACTGCTCAACTGCAAAAAAGGCAGCAAAACTTGCCGACCAATCAGTTAAGTGTGAAAGAACTTCATAAAAAGTTACCCCCATAATTGACACCCTTACTGTCAATATGCTGAGCTATGCTGAGGTATTCTTGGAGAAATATGGAAGTCATAACTCGAAGGAGGCTGTATCAGTGTTGAGGATGAATACTTCTTTTGCTTTGTTGTTCATCAAGGCCTTGAGTGCCATTGGTCATTGCAATTCATCATTTGTTTGAAATCATTTTAATTAAATTTGTTAGATGTCCAATCTTCCAAAGGACTCAATATTCTACTTTTGAGTAAGGACTAAGGTCTTGCTTTTAAACTTTACATTCTGAAATATTTGTGCACTTCATAAAAAATTTAAGCTCTTTGGGGCAGAGACTTATTCTGTGTTTGCATCGCACCTAACACATTGGGGACCCAGTTCATGACTAGTGCTTCTAGGCACTACGACTATAGAAATAATATATGATCTGTTTCACAACAGACACACAGTGAAGTTAGATAACGTACAATACTCTTGCTGGAATGTTGCAACATAACTCTACTTTATTTCTTATAATTCACAACAATAGCACACAAGAACCCAAAACTAAGAGAAACAAAGCAGGCTGCTCTCCAAGACAGAGGAGCAACTCAACCCACCTTACTCTCTGTACTATGATCAATGGAACCAGAGTCAGAGAGCCCATGTTCCCTGGCGGGACTGCTATTGCCAGGACACCTGGAAGGAACACAGGAAGTTAGGCTGGAAGCCACTCAGGCACATGGACAGAGCAGAGCACAAATGTTCATGAAGTTCCACTTGTTCAACTTGCAGATGTTATCTTCACTGTAGGGAAAGGCAGCAATGATACAGATGCTGAACAAGACTGTGACAGAAGACTATAAAGTTTTCTACAGTGATACGGGGACAGAGCATAAAACTCAACCTAGAAAAAACGTGACAAACAGTGAAGGTGAATATATTGGATGTTTGCTCACAGCAGAGGGACTGAAAGCAGATCCCAACAAGATCAAAGCAGTCAGAGACATGCCAGCTCCAGTGCATGTTTATGGTCGCTCCAGTCTGTAGCCCGGAGTGACCATAAACATCTGCATTACAAATGAAGTCATTCCACATTGTGCCCAATATACGACATTGGCATTTTGTGTGAAAATTCTCCAGCTTTGCCCAGTGTAAGCGGCATAGCGTCCACTATGGATGCTAGTGGGGGTCTGGGTGTCGATAATTTATTTTTAGTGTTTATGTAAAATTTTTTGTAAAATTAGGAAACGTATCATGATCAATGGAACTGAAGCCAGAGACCCCACGTTCCCTGGAGGGACTTCTTGATGGGATGCCAGGAAAACTGGAACATGGGGAGTTAGGCTGGCAGACACTCAGCCACATGTATAGAGCAGTGCTCTTGTTCAATCTGCATTCAGCCTCACTCTTTGCTAATGAAACATTACATGCTGGCTTTCCACAGACAGACTATTGCTAGGCCCAGACTGCATACTTCCCTACATGCATAAAGGATCATGAAACCTCTTGCATTTAAAGTGATAGCTTGTAATTTTAATGCAGTTTACAATATACCAGAGTAGGGTGAGAGGGAGGTTCACTTCACACATTACTGAAATGCAGTCAGTTCTGTGGTAGGACAGTGTAGCTGTTCATTTATACACAGCAATACTGTACAGCAGCTTCAACAGAAAGTATAATACAGGGAATTTAATATGGCAGCATGAAAATTCCTAGTTCAAACTTGTCCAGTACATTGGGCTAATGCTCATATTCCTACAAAGAGTCTCACAGGACCGTGAGCTGACTAAAAGTGGTCAGGAGGACCTTGGTTTTTCATATAATCATAAGTATAACACCTTCAACAGCATAGTACCTGCTGGCTAGAAATTGGTTCAGTAGTGATTCGGAAGGAAGAGGAAGTGCTGTCCGGTGGCCATCAACACCACTTCCTGTGGCTTCCTGAGTTTTCCCTGTGTACTAGCCACTTGAGGACTGATCAGGCACAACCTTAGCTAATAAGATCTGATGACATTAGAAGCTTGAGGTGGTCATTACAATTGGCATGTTCTATGTGGT
The DNA here is from genome assembly GCF_965140295.1 of Lepidochelys olivacea. Taxonomy (NCBI): domain Eukaryota; kingdom Metazoa; phylum Chordata; order Testudines; family Cheloniidae; genus Lepidochelys; species Lepidochelys olivacea. The sequence goes on along the minus strand of NC_140411.1, from coordinate 162,004,719 downwards.
CATCATTGCATGAAGCAGAATCCCTGTATTGGTATTTTAATTATGCATATAACTTTACACCCACTATCGCTCCAAGATCCCGGTTAGCACAAGCTCATATTTTTTAGCCTTTTTAAAAGTCTATAATTGGGGCATCAATATAATTATTTCTAAAGAAAGGAATGACTTTAAATATTAATGTTTCAGTACAAACAATATTTGTCACCATGTTAATTGTTGAAGAAAATCATCTTTAGCAGGCTAGATATTAGTTTAAAATAGAATTTTGTAAATTTATCTTTATGACTGTTCCTTTCTGTCTTATTATATTTTATCTGATTATACATAATTTTTAGCCCTTACATTCTCTTGTGTCAAAAGTAATATTGCTGCTCTCTATAACATTTTTAGAACTGGAAAAATATCAGACACTTCAGAGGCCTCATGCTGAAAAACACATTTTTAAACTCATAAAAGAACGACCGTCTTTGCCCTACATCAAAACTAATTTTTCCACATTTGAGATAAAAACACTGCATTACCAAAGTAAAGGTCAATCTGAGGAAAAAACGGATTCTGGCTGACTAATAAATAAAGTCATCTTTATACCAAACGATAATTTACAGTTTTAACAGAAAGATGTTAATTCCTTTCCCCTCTTGTTTCTAGTGATATTAAAGGAGTTGCTTGCTGCTGGTCAGATAATTAGCTGTAGAGTTAACCTGATCACTAATCACAACCTTTATTTCTCTCTGCTGTCATACTAGAGATGTAGGTTCTAGGGTTTGTTGTCCAGGGTTAGGTGGTGATTACTGCGGGGAAGTTATACCATCCAGGCACCTGTTTCCTTCAAAATAACCAACCACTGCAAAAGAAATAAAACAAAACCCAGTCTCACACTCTCAGACAGAATGGGTTGCCTTAGAGATTTGGAAGTGGTACTTGAAAACGTAAAGTTGTTAATACCATAAGTTAAGGAAATCAGAACCAATATATTTACCTGCAGAGAAAACTCCATCTCACCAAGTAGAATGGTTACAACAAAATTATATCTGTGTAGGTACTACCCTGTAGAATTTTAAATGCATAGATAGGAAAGCTCTTCTATAATCCCTGAGCTTGTTGGTAGGAATGTCCTTTTAAAATAACGAAATTTATGTGTTGATTCACATCTTCAGAATTAGATTCTGATATGCCATTGTACAAGGGTTGGGGGAGGGAGCTTCATTCCTCCCCCCCCACACACCCCAAATCTGTTTACTGACCTATCACTGCAGGGGTGTGAAGACATAGCACCCCTGCTGTGTCCTCAAAGTTGGTAAGGAGTAGAGAGGGCCACGCTCCTCTCACAAAAAGCAAAGGAGTACTAGTGGCACCTTAGAGACTAACCAATTTAGTTGAGCTACAGCTCACTTCATCAGATGCATTCAGTGGAAAATACAATGAGGAGATTTATATACACACAGAACATGAAAAAATGGGTGTTATCATACACATTGTAAGGAGAGTGATCACTTAAGATGAGCTATTACCAGCAGGAGAGCGGGGGGGGGGGGGTGTACCTTTTGTAGTGATAATCAAGGTGGGCCATTTCCAGCAGTTAACAGGAACGTCCGAGGAGCAGTGGGGGGTGGGTGTGGGGGAAATAAACATGGGGAAATAGTTTTACTTAGTGTAATGGCTCCTCTCACACAGGCAGTAACTTCACAAAGGCCTATGCCTTGGAATTATACCAGCAAGCTAGGCAAGATCTGAGCCAGAATGGGACTCTGGTCTTTCACATAAATCCAACAAGTTGGAGAAGATCAGCCAGGAATCTCACAGAGGGCTGTCTCTTTACATCAACCCAGCAAGCTGTAGTTGAGCCATGGAGCTTACAGAACTTTGTGTCTTCACATTAGATCAGCCAACCAGTGGTGCTGAGTGTGTAACTTCTCATAGGTCTGTGCCTAGATATCAACCCAGGAGGTTAAAAGCTGGCCAGACATACCAAACCCACTAACAAAATGCAGAAGTTGGTCTTGGTTATGGCTTAATTGGCTTGTTGGCTAGGTTTTGGCTTGTTGCTTCTTTTTTTTTAATCAGCTCCTGGCAAGCAGGGTCAAGCAGAGGAGAGAATCAGGGGTGCACAGCGGGCCCACCAGAGTCCCAGACTGCACGCCGGGGGCGGGCGGGGGGGGGATATAGTCACAAAGTGTTGGGGTTCTAAGTGATTGGCTTGTTTTGGCCTTGTTTTGAAATGAGATTAGCTTGATTTTTGGCTTATTGTGAAAGTCGGGGTGCTTATTTACTGTGTGAAAGTTGGCAACTGTGGAGCTGACCCAGAGAACTGATAGAAGATAAGGCCAGCCCAATAAGGTGGTGGTAGTAAGGCAGTAACCACACAAAAACCTGGTCTCTGACCAGGCAAACAAGCAAGATTGGTGGTAACCCGTAGTATCACAGATATTTTCCTTGACTCACTAAAGCTACTGAGCTGGTGAGTTCATAGAGACCTGAGCCTTGACATCAACTCACCAAACTAGAAGTATGGAAGTTTCTGAGATCCCTCTCAGAAAGTAGTGCCTTGAAATTACCCCAGCAAGCTAGAGATGCTGAGCCGGTGAGATCACAGAAGCATGTGCTTTGATATCAATCAAGTTCAGAGGAGCCTAACATCACCGAGAACAGCAAGGTAGAATTGCTGAGTCAGTGAGCTCTGCGGTATCTTTTAGTGAGTGATGCTGAGCAGGGGTTAAGAAGAAGGGGGAGCATGTTGGAACAGAGCTTGACTCTGTTAACACTAGAAACAGTGTTATTCCTGGGCGTGGAAGAGCTCAGCTCCTTGAAGTTTCCCTCCTGCCTGTTCACTGTCTGGTAAAATGAGGACGTCAGGTAGAAGCATCTACAGTCCTGCATCAGAAGAGCAGGAGGTGCTGTCCCTGGCTGGGGAGTTTTTGGGCTCTAACCTTTCCTGCCAGTGGGTGGATCAGCACCAGCATCTGATGGGAGAAAAACTGTCTGAGCTGAGACCCCTATCTGCCTCCTTTCTTCAGCTGCAAGATCTGTCCTTCTGCTGGCTCCCTCTCCCGTCCAGGGGGACAGAGAAGGAAAGAAGCAGTCTGCCACCTCCAGCTCTCCCTCTGTTCCAGGGACAGTTGGAAGCTCTGGCTTTCCTCCTCTAGCCTGAATGTGGGGAAACAGAATGGTGTTGTCAGTTCTCTCTGCTCTCCTGGCCCTATATAGTGGAGAGGGTCTTTGGGAAGACCATGATTTGCCTATTGTGTTTCTCCACACTCTGCACACATTCACACTCTCTGGCAGGGTATGAGCCTTCATGGGAACTGTTGTGAAATTTGGTGAGGTAGTCTCTTGTCCTGTCACACAAGATGATGCACCATCACTTTACCACATGGCTGAAACATCCATGGGACCAGAAATGAGGAGCTCCCCAATTCAGTGTTCGTCTGGTTTAACCATGGCCTGTACTGGCTGGCTTAACAGGCTGGGGTCAGGGAAGCATAAAGGATGGTGCAGCCTGCGTAGTCCCCCTGAGCACTGGGCCACTTGAGGAGGTATTGACCCTATGGGAGACAAAGTGCCTACATGAGCTAACTTTCTGTGGGGTGCTGACATTCTTCCCCATCCCTTAGTTGCGTCAGTTGCTAAATACTGCAGTTCAGTCCTTGAAAACAATGTATTCTTTGGGGTATATTCTACCCACGTTTCTGTAACTCCTGTTGATCCTTACTGGGACAAGGAGAGCATGTGGTACTTAAGATCTGAAGTGTCATTACTATTTATAGTTTTCAGCCCATGCTTCAGTACAGTTTCATTCCGAATGTTGTTAGAGGAAATGAGAAAAAAAAATCTTTGCTTCATTTATGGCAACATGAAGCTATTCTAGAGCAAAGAGTGAACTGAAACTCTTAAGTTTAACTCTCTAATTTTCTAACATCGTTTGAAACGTGTATTTCCCTATACCTCCTTGCTTTAATGCCTCATAGGACTGTTTTGCATTCATGGCTCTGGAGGAAAATGTAATGTTTTTCCATTTTCCTGTGTTGTCATCATTCATTTTGGTATAGACTTGAGAAGTAAAGCAAGAAGTTAGCCAAAGGCATTTGTGAGTAATTACACTTGCACCACGTTTCTCAGGAGGTAGCTGGGAAGCTTCAGTGTGTACAAGGATTGTTCGCCTCTTGACAGGAAGAGTCTGACAAAGTTTCATTATTCATCTAGTATTTGTTATTGATTATAACTTTCTGAAGCACAAAAGAAGGTTAACATTCTAGTGTTTGTTCAGGAAATGGAATAGATAGTTCTGTAATACTCACTTATAGAATTAGAGATTTATTGGACACTACAAATTCCAGTGCCAACTCCAGCACACACAGGCAGGAAGACTGAACTTGCTAACAACCCCAGATCAGAACAACAAAAACATAACATACAAGACAACTGCTTAATGCTAAGATAAGGACATAGCACCATCTACTGATGGAGGTGCTGTCTAAACTGGCCAATACAGATCATATAGTATTGCAGCTGGCAGATATTTCATTATGTTAAGTCATTTTGAGGGGTGTTATCATTGGGAGACTCAGCTTAACTTGCCCATATAAAATAAAAAGAGTGGGGATGAGGGATAATCTTTGGAGAGAGGAGGGGAATCCTGTTGCTTGTGTATCAGTACCAGCATTTGAGCATGTTAGTAGTGGACAAGTCTTAACCTGGGAGTCTGGTTTGTGAATATTGTGTTTCATTTTAGATTGGACGTAATGTTCTATGGAGAGTCTAATGTTCCTGACTGCCATAAAACACCTGTAGAATGTGTCTTCACTGGGAAAAAAGGTGTGATATTAACTCAAGTTAGCCAACTTGCAGTAAAATCCTACAAGAGACGGTCCTGTTTGTAGTTTTCACAGAAGGTTGCTGGTCACGTTAACGATTTTACCTTGAGTTAGTTCAACTGAGTTAGCCAACTCAAGTTAAGAACACCTTTTTTTCCCTTGTGAAAACAAGACCACGTGTGTCCATCTGACTCATTCTACACAGGGACATACCAGATCGGTCTGGTGTCTGTCAGTGGCCAACTGATGCTTCAGAGGGAGCTTCTAGAAACCCCACAATGGATAATTATGGAATAACCTGCCTACTGGGCAAATTTCTTCTTAACCTTCTTCAGTTAGTGGTTGGTTAATGCCTGGAATCGTGAGGGTTTATAACCCATTAAAAACAAAACATATATGTTATCATAGATGCATCATGCCAGAGCACCGCCACATAGTGAAACCTGGCTTTGCAACCCCTCTGCCCCTCACCCTTCTCTGGACTTCAGTGCTCTGTGCAGTGGACTTGGCCCTCCAACCAAGTCACACGAAGAATCCCACACATTCCAGGGTAACAAACCCCAGTTGAAAGGGGCAAAGACTCTTCCATCCTTTTCAGAATCTATTCTCCACAAACTTCCTCACTCTATTACAGACCACTGCCTCCCAGGGCTTTCTCCATGGATGCCTGGCTTCCCCAGTGACTCTCAGTGCTTCTTCCCTGGAGTCACTTCTTCCAGGCCTGCTTTAGGAGTCTTCTCCTCAGCTACCTTTTCCCTTCAGAAATAGTCCCAGGGTACAAGCTCCTTCCTACAGGCACCTCTATTGTTCCTTTGCCAGCAAGCAGAAAAGATTCCTAGATCTCTCCTGCCCTGTAGTCTTTCCTTTATAAGAAACCCCCAGCCTGCATTTCGTCAGCAGAATCTAATCCATAATTACAGGTCTCCTCTGAAGGTGCCAAAGCATGAGCTCCCTGTAACTCTGTCACTGCCATTGTGGGGTTTATACACCCCATCACAATATCTATATCTATCTTCTGTCTAATATAAGTAATATACCCACATACATGGCTAATCCTTTTCTGAATCCTATCAATTTCTAAATCTAAGAGTCTAAATGAGTCTTGTGTCTATATCATCAGATCGTTCACATGTTTCAATACTACAGCAAGAGGAATTGCACTACTGATTTCAACAGGAACAAAAATGGTTCCAAAAATAGAAAGGGTGGAACCAGCTCTTCAGTTGTATAAATTAGTGTAGTGCAATTGACTTCAATGGAGCTAGGCTGATGTACACCAGTTGGGGATTATTTGGTTCAGAGAGCCCAAAGAAAATGTATCACAGTTGGTGGACTTTATAATCTTAGGTTTCAGAGTAGCAGCTGTGTTAGTCTGTATTCACAAAAAGAACAGGAGGACTTGTGGCACCTCAGAGACTAACCAATTTATTTGAGCATAAGCTTTCGTGAGCTACAGCTCACTTCATCGGAAGCTTATGCTCAAATAAATTGGTTAGTCTCTAAGGTGCCACAAGTCCTCCTTTTCTTTTTATAATCTTATACATTCAAGAAAGAACTCCAGAACTTCATGTCAGCACAGCAAGAAAATCTTTGCCACAACAGGGAATGATTCAGTCCAGCTGAGATTTCATACTACAGTCGTGTGAAAGTAGCTATCTCATCCTAACTTGATAGCTTAACTTCTTCTATTAAAATTACGAAGTGAAGGTGTGGTTGGTGTCTTCCCCTTGTGCAAACTCTAAATGAAGCTTGAGCTGCAACTGTTTATTTTTGTTTTTAAATGCTAAGTCTCTCAATTATGATGACAATGAGAAGCCGAGCACTAGCCAAAAGCTTGCCATGGTACGGTAGAAGTGGAAAACGTTCCACAGACTGCCAAAAGTAGTGTATCAACTTCTGAGCAGATTAAATGCTTCCCTTTAGAATTCCCAATAAACATTTTGATAAAATAAGAACATTGCTCACTTCTGTATATTCCACTCCTCCTGGAAGAGTTTTACTGTAATATTTTAATGGAGAGCTTCAGTGACCTGTAATCTCATAAAAATCTCTCCCTCTCCTTAGTACTTCTTCGTAGCCACAATCTGGTTACTAGTGGAACTGGTGAGAACACCAGCATTTTTTTCTCTGGAACATTTCAAATGAATTTCTTTTTCAGTAAATTTGAACCAAAACAAAAGGAGTTGGTTTAAATGTAAAATGTCGTTTCAGGGGTTTTTGTTTGTTTATTTAAAAAAAATGAAACAAAATCACACTAAGACTCAATGAAAATTTTCATTTCATTTTGATATTTTCTATGAGAAAACCATATTTCTCCAGAATTGATATATTCCCCCCCCCCAGAAAAACAAAACAACAAACCCAGAACAAACCCAAAACCAACAGTTTTGTCAAAAAACTATATTTTACAGTGGGAAATTTTTTTGTTCCAGCTCTAGTTACCAGTCTGCCAGTCAGACCCAGGTCCACAAAGGGACTTAAGCATTTAACATCCAGATCTGGGTGCCACTGTGATCCACAAAAACCCTGTTCAGCTGTCACTTAACTCTGTAAGCACTTAAACTCACTAGGAGTTTAACTTTTCTCTGGCTTGGTCTACACTAGAAAATTAGGTTGTTTTAATGACGTCAGTCAGGGGTGTAAATCCACAGCCCGGAGTGGAGTTGTTACGCTGTCCTAAGTCCTGGTGTAGACAGCACTAGGTCCATGGAAAAGGATTACTTGCACCAATGGGAGAACCCCTCCTGTCAGTGTAGGTAGGGTCTACACAGCCAGGTCTACACTACAGACCTGTATTGGTATCACTGTGTCACTCAGGGGTGTGAAATATCCATACCCCTGAGCGATGCAGTTATACTGACCTAGCCCGCCCGTAGACACACTGTGCTGACAGGAGAGCTTCTCTGGGAGAGGCAGATTGCCATCGGTGCAGTTAGACGCTCTCCCATCGGTGCAGAAGTGTCTTCACTAAAGTGCTCCAGCAGAGCAGTTGCACCGGTGCAGCTGTGCCGCTGTAGAGCTGGTCGTGAAGACAAGACCTACCCTGAAGTGCTGCAGCTGTAGCATTTGAAGTGTAGATCTAGCCTTTGTTAAAGAACCCTAGGGGCTTAAATTTCTACCTCTGGGCATGCTCACTGCTTCCGCTCTCTGGCCCAGTGCATATTTATACATAGTGGGACAGCTTCAACAGGACAAGACAGAGACCCATGTCAGACCATCCCATGGCTCAGTGATCAGGGCACTCACACGAGAGGTGGGAAACCCCTGTTCAAATCCTCTCTCATCAGGCAGCACGGGGAGTTGGATCAGGGTTTCTCACATCTAAGTGAGTCCCCTAATCACTGGACTAAATTTATAAGGTGGAGCCCTCCCTTCTCCACACTATGTGCCACCACTGTTCTTGTAAGTAACAGATTAGGTACCTGACTGCAGGTGGTTCCCCAGCGGACATAGGTACCTAACTCAGCCCAGATACAGGTGCCTAACTCCCTGAGATGGGCAGGACTTCGGAAACATGCTCCTTGTCAGCCCCTACTCTTGGCTAACTCAGGCAGGCTTTTGTGGATCCCGTTTTCAGGTGCTTATCTCTGCACATGCATTGTATAGGGAGCCTAGGCACATAACCCAGGCTTTGTGGATTCTACTAAGTGGCTAGCAGCCTAAAGGTTAGGGTGAGCATTGCAACACCTAAGTCCCTTTGTGCATAGGCGCCGAGTCCCTGAGCACTCCGGAGCTTGAGCTCTCATGGAAAAAAAAATAGTGGTGTTCAGCACCCACTAGCCACAGCTGTTTGGAGGCTCAGGAAGGACTGGGGAGGGCAGAGGGCGGCAGGGGCCTCACGGGAGGTGTTGGGGCTGGGGCGGGAAGAGGCAGAGTGAGGGTGGGGCCTTGGGGTGGAGCATCCCTGGGGAAAAATAAAAGTCAGTGCCTAAGCTTTGTGGATCTGGGCCTTGGCATCGAAACTCATATTTCTGTAATGGGGAGCAAGTATGTCTTAGGGTATGTCTACATCACGAAAAAAAACCTGTGGCCTGACTGTGGGTGGCCCAGTTCAGTTGACTCAAGCTCAGGCTTGGGGTCTAGCAGTGTAGATGTTCGGGCTTGGGCTGGAGCCTGGGCTTAGAGGCCATGTGAGGAGGGAAGATCTCAGAGCTTGGGCTCCAGCCCAAGCCCAAATGTCTACACTGCAACTTTATAGTCTCACAGCCCAAGCCTAAGCCAGCTGACCTGGGCTCTGAGACTCAACACCGTGTGTTTTTTAATCACGGTGCAGGCATATCTTTAGAGGTTATGAGAGCTGGGCTCTGTTCCTGGTTCTCCTACTGACACATTGTGTGAGTCTGTGCAAATTTCTGCCTCAGTTTCCTTATGTATAACATGGAGATTATGTTTCTGTATCCCATAGGGTCAATGAATGAATGTTTGCAAAGAGCTTTGAGTTTCTTGGATGGAATGGTTATAGAAGTGCAAAGTAATACTAATGGGATTAAGTTTTCCACCAAGAAGCCTTAATTTAATTAACCTTTTGATTGCACTATGCAACCAAAATTACTGTATGATCCTAAACAGGCCATCATGATGATGGAGGGGCCAAACTTGAGCAACGCTGCGAGCCAGTTCTCCAAGTCAAAATGGCACTCACTGAAGTTTGGCTCACCTGCCCCCCTCATAATAGAGAGTTGGGTGGGCCAAACCTGAGTGGTGCTGTGACCCTGCATGCCAGGTTACAATACATAGAGTAGGGCACCAACTCTATTCCCACAAGACAAAAGGAACGGCTGCTGCAGAGTGAGTCATGGACACACACACACAAAAAGTCATGAGTAAATGGACAAACACTATGACTTTTTTTCCACACCATGACAAGCCTACAGCCTTAATAATGATACAAAATTTCAAGCCTGCAGGGGCTTTCTAAATTGCCTGGGCCCCTGTGCACTTGCACCCTCTACTCCTCTGCCAGTGTTCCCAGGCCACATCCTGCCTCCCAGTCCCTGGCGCTGCCTCTCCACAGCCTGTTTAACACAGCCTCTCCTCTGGTTCCCAGGCTTCTCCTTAGGTCCTCACTGCTCCTTCTTTCCCTGTCAGAACACCAACCTCTCAGGACTGGCTCTCAGTGCCTTGCCCCATTTCCAGGATCTCCACAAGAATTAATTCCATCCCTGTGGGCTTCTCCAGTCTGCCTTTCCCAGATCCTTTCCAGAGGCAGGGAATTTCCTACCTCCTCTCTCCTGGATTTCTCACTCTTGGGCCTCTCTCCTGGACCTTCTCAGTAGCTTCCGCTTCATTCCTTTATGAAGACGACCCAGGTCCTCCCCAGCTGGGTCTAATAACAAATCAAGCCCGTTATAATCTCCAGATGCAACAAAGTGGACTAACTAAGCTCTGACTCCTATTAACCTGTTCACCTGTGTGGGGTAGAGGCCCCATCACAGATGGGGTAACAAGAAAAGATAAAGAGCTCTTGAAATTTAAATAATTTATTTCAGAATTTGTGTTATAAATCTGTTATAATTTTCTTAAAAAATAAAAACAAAATAATGTCAACATATTTGTTTATTAATAATCATCATTATTTATAGAAGACCTTATTTGCATCATCCTTACTCATGAGGAAGAATATCTTGCTCTGAGTAGGTTTCAGAGTAACAGCCGTGTTAGTCTGTATTCGCAAAAAGAAAAGGAGTACTTGTGGCACCTTAGAGACTAACCAATTTATTTGAGCATGAGCTTTTGTGAGCTACAGCTCACTTCATTGGATGCATACCGTGGAAACTGCAGAAGACAGTATATACACACAGAGACCATGAAACAATACCTCCTCCCACCCCACTGTCCTGCTGGTAATAGCTTATCTAAAGTAATCATCAAGTTGGGCCATTTCCAGCACAAATCCAGGTTTTCTCACCCTCTGCCCCCCCCCCACACAAACTCACTCTCCTGCTGGTAATAGCCCATCCAAAGTGACCACTCTCTTCACAATGTGTATGATAATCAAGGTGGGCCATTTCCTGTACAAATCCAGGTTCTCTCACTCCCTCACCCCCCTCCAAAAACCACACACACAAACTCACTCTCCTGCTGGTAATAGCTTATCCAAAGTGACCACTCTCCCTACAATGTGCATGATAATCAAGGTGGGCCATTTCCAGCACAAATCCAGGTTCTCACCCCCCCCAACCCCCATACACACACAAACTCACTCTCCTGCTGGTAATAGCTTATCTAAAGTGATCATCAAGTTGGGCCATTTTTGTGTGTGTTTTCTTTTTGCTCTGAGTAGTTCCACTGAAATCAATACGATAGTTTTGGATTAAGGTTCTACTCAGCGAAAGAATGACTGAGTTGGAGTCCATAGTGTCTAAACTGTGGTAGGCATTTCAGTAAGCAGTTGAAAAGACATGCAGTATTTCCACCCCCAAGTATTCAAAAATTATGAATTAGATGCCTCCAGAACAATGAGCTTTTTAATACAATCATGAGATTTCAAGAATAAAACATTTGGCATTCCTTTTTATATGGTCTGTAACTTTTGCACCTTTAGGATTCATATTTTAAAAAATTCTCTCTGCTACTGTGAGGGCTAGCTATTTCCTTATTCTTTTCAATTAAAGCTGAATTTCTGGTGTAGCCCCATGAGTCCAGGATGTAGGGCTGTAAGAAACACCTTAAATATTGCAAAACTTGTGATAAAATTACAAGATATAGAGACACTAGAAATGGTCTCTGCCCTAAATATACCATAGATTACAATCCGAGGCAAGACAAGGCAAGTTGTTCTGAATGATTGGACCTCTGGATTTGGACAGAGCCCCACTAATGCCATTGAGGCTCCATGCAGGCATAGATGTGTCCTGGCATGCAGTTCATTGTAGGACTGGGTGCTAAATTTGGCCATAACATTTTATAAGTAGAGCAGGATGAAAATTTTTGGATGAAGCTTCCCCCCCACTTACCTCCCAAGAATGCAGGTTGAAACTCTTTGCATGTTCATGTTGAATTCGCCACAGTTTCAGTCAGAACGCCCAAACCTTCGGAAACAAAAATTCCAAAGAAGTCAAATTAACTTTGACATTTTCAAAAGGAAACATTTTGACTTCTCAACTTAACGACTTTTCATTTCAAATCTTATGTCAGTTTTATTACAAATACTTTTAAAGGTTAAAATAACCTTGAAAACAAAAACAAACAAACAAAAAAACTTTTTTGGTTCAGACACCAAATAAATAGATCTTATTTATAATGAGAACTCTGCTATAATTAGAGCACCAATTAGAGCATTGCAGTTTCCCCAGAATGTTAGTTCAGCTGCTGGGGCTCAGCACTCTGTCACAGTTGCCTTTTAGTTCTCAAATAGCTTTTGTGGCTTCATAGCCACAAAATGAGAGAAATGCGGGGGGTGGGGGAGCTTCCATCTCATGGTGCAGTTGGTTATCATATTCTCAAATTGATATTAATTTGTTTTTCATTTTCTCGGGACAGATGGACAAAAGAAAGTTCAAGAGGACTTTGACATAGACATGGATGCACCAGAGACAGAACGGGCTGCCGTGGCGATACAGTCGCAGTTCAGAAAATTCCAGAAGAAAAAGGCAGGATCCCAGTCTTAGTAGCTACCTCATAGTTTAAAGTGGTAGTTCTGAGGTGATCTGTCTGGAAATTAATAAATAAAACTAAGATGCATGTACAGAATATTTAAAACCCTATTGGCAGGTATATAACAATGAGCTTGTGTGTGACTTCATCCTTGTGATTATCTCCAGTCCCTGTTCTTCTGTAACTCACCATTTTACTTGATGTTGTAATAAAAAGTTAGGATGAAGTAATTAAAGTGTCTTCTTGCATCTGTCTTTAGATTAATCCAGCAAGCACAGTGTTACAGACAAATCCAGCCCAGCCTGTTTTCCTCTTCACTTACAGCTTTGAGACATAATGTAGCACCATATGTTATGAGATTTTTGCTGAGGGAAGAGAGAACATGTCTGAGCCCTGCTTACCTCATTTGGAGAATTTCAGCTGCCAGTCAATTGTGACAATAAAATGATTTTTCCTGTAATGAGGTGAAAGTAAAAAATCACAGACAGGAGGTGGTATGGAGGAGGCAGGGGAGCCATTTATTTTTGTCTCACAATTCAGACAATAAAATGCTTTAGGTGAGGAAATCACTACCCACAGTGGGTCCCAAGATCAAAAACAGAGAACACAATACATCCCCATTTGGATTCTACTGGTCAGAATTACACAGTTTATGCCAGATGTCAACAGTTCTAGAAATAACCCTCCCCTTTCATCCCCCGCCAACACCATACATATTCAGAGATTTGATGGAGAGGGAGATTTTCCCCTCTAAACTCTTTCTTTCCTGGTTATAACAGTTCATTACCTATCCAAACAATTAATGTATTTTTCCTGGCCCTCTATATTTTCCCATGGTTTGCTAAGTAAACCACAACATATGCTTTGCCTCCCGCTACAGTTTTCTCTTTAGGTACTTTATGTGATGACCCTTCCCCACCCTTCACTGAAGTATCTAGTTTTTCATTACTACATTTAGCCTTACAGCACCCTTGTAAGATAGGGAAGCACTATTTTTCCAGACAAAAAGTAAGTAAGAGCCAGGATTAAATTCAGATTTTCTGAATCCTAGTTCAGTGCCTCAATCACAAGACCATATTTTGTCTCTAGCTTTGATGCCTTTCTGTTGGTTACCTCCTTTAGAAATTTCACAAATAACTTGCCAATATGAGCCTAGTAATCTCAGGATATGGAATGTAGAGAACACAGACTTTCCATTTATCTTTCAAAAGGTACACCACACCATATAATAAGAGCCTCAGGATGATAATTTTAGAATTGTAATAGGTTTTGGGTTGTGGTAATACCATTTTGTTTAGGCCAATAAGTCTTTATAAAATAAAATAAATAATAAAGGATTGCATTAAACTTGTGTGCTGTTATCTGAAATAGCATAAACTTTGTAATAGTTCCTTAATTGGATAAAAGCTATGGGCAAAGCAATAGGCTTTTATTCTTTATCTGACTCCCCTTGGAGTAATTTAACTCACATGGTTAAATCATATGGTTGGGGCAGAATGAAAACCATTTCATTGTTAAGACACAGCAGCTAGGGCTATTGGTAAATGGATTACTGGCCTTTCAGCACCAGGACTATTTTTCAGCTTCAAGATCAGAGTGCAACTCACAAATAAAGTCTGCACACACAATGGAACAATCAAAAAGGCGTGAGAGAATGACATTTGGATTAATTGCTGCAGACTTTGATGCAGACAATTCTTTTATAGCAGAGTATTTTTATACCACAGCTTCACTGCAGATTCCCATCCATGTGGGCAACATTCTCACACCTAACTCTTAATTTTCATTGGTTTTTTTCTCTTATGTTCAAGGCAGAACAGTTTTGAACAAGGTTTTCCTTGTCACAAACCTGTACCACCAATAGGCAAATATGGCTGTTTTTGGGTTGTGGGAGGGGTTTGCAGACATAGGCATACTTTTCTGAAGCACATGACCTATATTCAGCCAGTAACTTGCCCTGTACTTGGGGCTATGCTTATACTTTTCATTTGTATCTCATTTTTGCTTCCAAACACCAAGTGGGCACTCTAATTCACTTGCCCTGGGAGTTTCCTAGATGAGAAAGGTTAATATCTCAATTATGTTTATGTTGCTACTGAAACATCCAGGTCCCAAAAGGTAATCTGAAACAGTGCTCCACAACAGATGATTTGAGAGAATAGTAGGTCATCAGCCCCCAAAAATACCTATCAGAAATGGGTCAAAGATAATGTAATATTAGACAGTGGGTTGAGTGGATCTAGACCCTTGCCATGTGTGGGACTATAACTGTGAATTCAATGGATAAAACCTCCAGACAATCACGAGGTGGAAAATGATGAAGATACATCTTTCCATAATCAGCTCCAGAGACTGCAACACTAATGATTCCTGTGAGATGGCCCCACTAAATGGTTAACCCTCAACCTCATCAGTGAATGAGCAGCAATGCCATGGAGACAGAGATCAAATGCTTAAGTCATTTAAAAAAAACAAACCAGCAGCTTATTTTTTATAATTATAGCTGCATACATGCCTGGTTAAGTGTCGTTAGGACAAAGCAAAAATGTTTTATTGTTAGCCTATAATTCAATGGGGGAAGGCCTGTACAATAGTCAGCTACTCATTCCATGGTTGTTTACTTCAGATCAGAATTTAGGTAGATCCTGTGTGGTAATACTGCCTATCTTCCTGTGTCTGTGAGGCAGTGTCTGCGTAGGCCGAGCAGCCTCAATAAAGGAACTTCCTTCTGTTTACTACACCTACACCTGTCTGTTCCCTGTTATGAGGGATCTGGCAAGTACTCGAGATTTTCAAAGTGCTCTTCACATTATTAATTTTCTTCCTGGATTGCTTGCACATGTCCATTCTCAGGCCCGTGGTACATTTTCTTCTGCCTTATGGGACCCTGGTGAGCTGCCACCCCTGGGTGCCTCACTTGCATTATGACCAATGTTTTTTCTGCTCCAGTTATCTGCCTGTTATCCCACAAAGCAGCCTGCAGCCCATGTGTGGTTGTAGTAGTGTTCCTGAATATCCTGTCCAGGCCCCAGTTCTGGCATACAAATAAGATATTTACAGGTGTCTTGTTTGTGCTTATTTCACTCCATGTGCTAGTAGTTAATAATGCCATGTTGTTCTGGATGCAGCCGTAAGAAATATGCCTGTCTCCCTTTGTATTTGTACATCTTATATAATGCAGATCACCACAAGCCTTGCTAGACTATGCAAATTGCACCTTAGTTTTGACATTCACCTTCTTGAGTATGAAGTGACCCATTTTGAATCAGCCAGGGAATCAAGCCCAGTGAATGTAAAGGTGCAATGTTAAGAGACTGAGTAACTGGAACGATAGCTTCAAGTATATATATAAATATATATATTATACACACACACACACAGAGTACATAGGCAGTAACAAATACTCTTTTGGATTGCTTGCAGAGCAGACTTTTCATCAGATCTGTTTAGTGAAGTGTATTTCAGCAGCTACTATATAATCTAGTTCAGCCAGAAATACATCAGTTTGCAGCACATTTGAAATTGATCCAAAATATCTTGGCTGAATATAGCAGTGTAAATATGTCAGGAAAGATATTTACAGAAGTATGAATTTGGGAAGAGGGTGGCAGACAGCAGAGGAGGTTGGCTGAATAAAAAGAAAATAAATGTAGTAAATAAGGGGTGTGGGTGAAAGTTCACAGAATCATTTGAATGGGAACGCTAATTTGTTAAAAGCCTTTCTTACCTTTTTTGTGGGGGGTCTGCTAAGCAAGTTTTTCTTCAGTCTCCAAAAATGCCCAACTGCTGTCTACTATGATCATACCCTTATGCTTCGGGCTGGCTTGAGGATTTGGGGAGATTAGTTAGATGATTCCTTGGGATACAACCAAACCCAGCTGATTCATTTTAAATAAAAATTTGTGTGTGTTTTGTGTGTTGAGAGGGCATCTTCAGATCTCCCAGTTTCCTATTACAGAAGTGTTGTCCATGTGGTAGGATCCATGTGTAGTTGCCAATATTTGATAAAGTTTTTTCCCTTCAGGGTAAATTGTTCAAACAAACAAGAGGACTGGGGGCTCCTACTGCCAGAGGAATTGGGTGTATTCTGGTGAATTTTAACACTTATATACCACTTTACAGACATTTGGAGCCTGGTCCAAAACCTGCTGAGGTCAGTGGAAAGACTCTCATTGACTCCATTGGGCTTTGGATCGGGTCCTCTCTCATTAATCAGCACAACACGTCTGTGAGGTAACAATAAGTAAGAATTGCTATCCCCATTTTACAGTGAGGCAAACTAAGGCAGAGAGATTACATGACTTGATTAAGACCACAGTGAGAGTCTTTGTCAGAGCTGGGATTGAAATGCTGGAGTCCCCTGATCTCAGTACTGTGTTTAGTCCTTTAAATAAAGTTGTCTCTCATGGCTAGAGGTTACAGGCAGTGGCTGTGGGACAGTTTTTATCAGCTTTAAGATCTGTTATTGCCAGAGTGGGTGACACTGAGGTGGGATCCTCTCAAATATTGCAAAACCTTTAGCCATGGCTGTCACAGAAACCAAAGTTGATTACTGGAAACCTGTAGGAGCGGTCATTACTTGTGATTCTAATGGATATGTGTACACGTTTTAGTCATATTTCAACACACATTATCTAACCTGATTGTAAATTCTAGTGTAGAAACTCTACAGATGTTGGATCCAGGACAGGTGTGTGTGTGTGTGTGTTCTTGTACACTACAAATTATAATCATGTTTGTTAATTAATGTGTGTTAAAAACACAAGCAAAAATTCAAATGGAAACATACCCAAGGTAAAATCAATTTAGTATTTCGGCTTAGTGACTGGGTTGCATTAGTTTATATCTTCACAATGAAAATGTCTAGAAACTCATCTAAAAAAAGAAAACCGAGATTAACTGTGACATTTCTAGTGCTCATAGTCCAGCTCTGAGTTGGTTATTTAGTCCATCTCTTATAATGTGGCACTGCTGTTTTCATTACTGTTCATCTGTCCCTGACAGATGGGCTCCTACCCTTCAATACCTCTAGTCATGGTGAATCTAAAACCTTCTTTGGCTGCTTGTTCCACTCTGAACTTTTCTTAAAGTTATAGCGTTTTCTTCATATTTTCCCTGTGCCACTTATACTCATTTGCTGTAGACCAAATATGCCCAGTTTCCTTAACCTTCCTCACAGGTCTCATATTCCAAAACTTATAATTTTTGTTGCTAGCCTGTGAACTCTGCCAGTTTATCTACGTGCCTGAAACTAAATGCAGCCGTCCAGCTGAAACATAACCAATGCCAGGCACAGCAAAATAATTACCTTGATTATTCTATATGCGATACTCCCCTTGCCACAGATCTATATAGTTTCTGGCATTTTCATGACTGTGTCACTCACTCTCTGTGTCACTGACTGTGTCACTCTCGCTACTCACTGAAGTCCCATATTTACAGTAAATAACTTAATACTATCAATCATTTTTAAGCAGTGAATTTATTCTATAAACACATAGAATTACTTTGGTCACCCTTAAAAGTATACTGGTTTTGCCTGTGGAAAAGTCACATTACTTAGAGCATTACCTAAGTATTTATTGCCTGCCTCGTTATCCAAAACAAAACTGGGCAGTATTGTTTATAGGCAATATGACAAGTCCTGTAAAATTTTAAAGTTCTGTAAAGCAACTGGCACATTTTTATGCAAATATTTATAATAAAATATAAATATAGAGTGCAGTACACTTTGTATTCTGTGTTGTAACTGAAATCAATATATTTGAAAATGTGGAAAACATCCAAAAATATTTATATGAATGTTATTCCATTATGGTTTAACAGTGAGATTAATCATGATTAATTTTGTAATTGCTTGACAGCCTGTAGCAGGGCAGTTACCCTGCTCCTGGGGGAAAAGGTAGGCTGATTGGGGAAGCAGCCACAGCTGGCCCTGATATAAGGGCTAAGGGAGGAGCTGGGTCAGGCTCACTCCAGCTTTGGAGTGGGCAGGACCTAGCTGCCTGGGAGCACAGGGTATCTGGGGCAGGGCAGGGCAGGGCAGGGCAGGGCAAGGCAAGGCAAGGCAAGGCAAAAAGAGCTGGGGAGCTCCAGCCTGGCAACTCCCCAGGCTGAGGCCTTGCTTAAGGCCTAAGCAGGTACTGGGGCTGCAGAGGTGCAGGCCGGGGACAGGCAGAGGCAGCTGGTCTAACCCCCTTGCCAACGATGAGTGACCATTACAGACTGCAGTTTGTCCCAGAGAAAGGGGGCTAGATGACGACTGGCAGTAGCCACCGAGGCAAGGTGGGCATAGGGGGAGGGGGTTCTCCTGGGAAGGGAGACCCAGAGTGTGGGCACTGCGGTGGGGCAGCACTCCAAGGTAAGGGGGTCCAGGGGCCTGAGGCAGGCAAGATGCTGTGTCAGCAGGAGGCACTGCGAGAGTGGAAAGAGCTAATTTCTGGACAACAAGCAGGAGACGCCGTGGCGGAGAGTGCTCCATCTGCTACACAGCCCTACTAATATCCATGGATATGTGCATTAATGCTGAGTGGAAAAATAGTATTGTATTTACCTGTGACCAAATTATATTCTATGTGTTTATAGAATAAATTCACTGCTTAAAAATGATTGATAGTATTAAGTTATTTACTGTAAATATGGGACTTCAGTGAGTAGCGAGATATGGATGACAGAAAAATTCTACTAAAATTGCATTTCCTTGTAAATAATTTTAATTTCATGATGATATGTCAGGAAAATTCTAGGGGCCGAACAGGAGGAGATGAGTGATCAAATATTGAGGTTTTCATTTTTTATTCTAAAACAAAATGTATGTTATAAAGCTATGACCCTTAAAAATGTGCCAGTTGCTTTACAGAACTTTAAAATTTTACAGGACTTGCCATATTGCCTATAAACAATACTGCCCAGTTTTGTTTTGGATAACGAGGCAGGCAATAAATACTTAGGTAATGCTCTAAGTAATGTGACTTTTCCACAGGCAAAACCAGTATACTTTTAAGGGTGACCAAAGTAATTCCAAACCATATTAAGCTGGGAAGAAGAGAGATTTTCTCAAACACAAAGGTTCCCATGTAGAACCAAGATAACTACGTGTGTTTTTTCCATGTTCATGCTGTTGGAAATTGTGATGAGTGTAGGTTGTAGCTTACTACCCTGGCAGCTGGGTAAACCTAAACTCTGCTGGGCTGCTTCTTTACCAAGCTTTAGGCAACTGATCTTAACCCTAAGAACATCTGAGGAATGAAAGACTCTTGAGAATATGGCTGAACCACTTATCCTGTGTGAAGATGTGCTGAGACAGATTCTCCATCATGATCCAGCTCTTAAACATCACTGTAGTGGCATGAGCGGCCAACAGAAATAGTTCCTGTGGAATAACCCTGGCATAAGGGGGTTCAGTGAGCAACATACGGCTGCCATAATGACTCAGTGCTGCATTCCCCACTTGCAGTCCCTGACTTAGGGGGCATGCTGTGTAAATTGGTATAAATCAATTAACTTCAGTGCAATTACACTGATTTATACAAGCTGAGGCTCTGGCACATCATAATGGCACTACAGCCCAAAATGCTACACTTTCTCATCTAGCAGTCTCTCACATACAACATAGACTGTGACCTTGCAGGATCCCCTACAAGACCGCCCTTGAGGGTGGATAAGCAATTACCTGTAAAAATAAAAGAAATAGTATTTTTCAGTTCACTTAATACAAGTACTGCAGTGCAATCTCTTTATCATGAAAGTTGAACTTACAAATGTAGAGTTATGTACAAAAAATAACTGCATTCAAAAATAAAACAGTATAAAACTTTAGAGCCTCAAGTCCCCTCAGTCCTACCTCTTGTTCAGCCAATTGCTCAGACAAACAAGTTTGTTTACATTTTCAGGAGATAATGCTGCCCGCTTCTTGTTTACAATGTCATGTGAAAGTGAGAACAGGCGTTCTCATGGCACTGTTGTAGCGGGCGTTGCGAGATATTTATGTGCCAAATGCACTAAAGATTCATATGTCCCTTCATGCTTCAACCACCATTCCAGAGGACATGTGTCCCTGCTGATGGTGGGTTCTGCTCGATAACGATTCAAAGCGGTGCAAATCGACGCATGTCCATTTTCATCATCTGAGTCAGATGTCACCAGCAGAAGGTTGATTTTCTTTTTTGGTGGTTCAGGTTCTGTAATTTCTGCATTGGAGTGTTGCTCTTTTAAGACTTCTGAAAGCATGCTCCACACCCTGTCCCTCTCAGATTTTGGAAGGCATTTCAGATTCTTAAATCTTGGGTTGAGTGCTGTAGCTATCTTTAGAAATCTCACATTGGTACCTTCTTTGCATTTTGTCAAATCTGCAGTAAAAGTGTTCTTAAAATGAACAACATGTGCTGGGTCAGTATCTGAGACGGCTATAACATGAAATATATGGCAGAATGTGGGTAAAACACAGAGTAGGAGACATTCAATTTGCCCCCAAGGAATTCAGTCACAAATTTAATGAACACATTTTTTTTTGACGAGTGTCATCAGCATGGAAGCATGTCCTCTGGAATGGTGGCCAAAGCATGAGGGGGCATATGGATGTTTAGCATATCTCGCACGTAAATACCTTGCAAAACCGGCTACAAAAGTGCCATGTGAACATCTGTTCTCACTTTCAGGTGACATTGTAAATAAGAAGCTGGCAGCATTATCTCCCGTAAATGTAAACAAACTTGTTTCTCTTAGCGATTGGCTGCACAAGAAATAGGACTGAGTGGACTTGTAGGTTCTAAAGTTTTACATTGTTTTGTTTTTGAGTGCAGTTATTTAACAAAAAAAATCTTCATTTGTAAGTTGCACTTTCATGATAAAGAGATTGCACTATGGTACTTGTATGAGGTGAATTGAAAAATACTATTTCTTTTATGATTTTTACAGTGCAAATATTTGTCATAAAAATAATACAAAGTGAGCATTGTACACTTTGTATTCTGTGTTGTAATAGAAATCAATATATTTGAAAATGTAGAAAACCATCCAAAATATTTAATAAAAATTTCAATTAGTATTCTATTGTTTGACAGTGTGATTAAAACAGCGATTAATCATGATTAATTTATTTGCATTAATCGTGTGAGTTAACAGCGATTAATCGACATCCCTAGATATTAGTATGGGCTGTGTTGAAAGAGAAACATTGTCTGGAGATTGGAAGTATCCTAGAATAGAAGACAACTGCTTAAGACTTCCATAACACACAAAAAAGATTGATGCTTAGCCTGTCCATTTCTGCTCATTTTCAATACTGCTGTGCTGAAGAGTGTAAGGGAAAGTTGTGCATTATACATTCATAGTCTGTACACTTACACAGATGAGTAGTAGTAAATGGTCTTTTTATGGTCAGAGAAAGGCACTTCTCTATTACCATATGTTTTCCTTAGCATTAGCAATCTACCTAAAATGGCTCAATTCATACATATATGAATGAGCCAGGCATTGAGGTTATAATTCTGCAAGCCTTGTAGTAAATAAAACTGTTTTACAGGATCAATTGACAATAGTGTTCACAGTTCATGTCTGCGAAGGTTTCAATATTAACAACACGAAGAAAACTAAATAAATAAATTAAATAAATATGGAAACTGTCCAGTGACTGGGTAGGAGGGAAATTCTCCAGTGACCCGTCAGTTACAGCTGTACCTCCAATCTACATGCCATAAATGAGCAGTTGGCGCAATTGGACAGAAAGAACAGGACACTCGAGAATACTATTGGGTGCAATGTAGTGATGTTTCCTTTGTGTATGGGTTGGATCTTACCCTTATTTGGGTGGAGTGTAGTATTTCACCCCACAGATAGTCCAACTGACTGGTACAAAAGGCATGAGTATAGGTAATGGTAATTAAAGTAAGGATGGCACAATCACTCACTGATAAGTACAACTCTCAGACTCTTGTTTCCATTGCGAATACTTGCATTTACATGTTCAAAATTCATATTCTGTGTATATCCTCTAATAGTCTCATAAAATTCACTCTACCCACAGACATTCTTGACAGTAAACTTGGCCATTAAACTGCTCAAAACAATGGTTAGGCAGCTGGTGTGATGTGACTGCCTATCACCGCTGACTTAACTTGCCTCATTGTTTCCATGTCCTCCCCTATCTGTTCGTAGGGCTCTGTTGTCTTTCACATGTAGATTGTTGTCCTTGGGGCAGGGATGTCTTTACTTTGTGTTTGTAAAGTGCCTAGTACAGTAAGGTCCTGGCCCATGACTGGGGCTTCTGGGAACTACCACAATGCAAACAACAACCGAGAACAATCAGGTTCACAAAATAGCCCAGGGGGAAGTCCCTGTTTTATTCAAACAAATATTTATGGAAAATGTGTGAGGAATTTCCCCAACTCTGCTTACCACGCGCACCCCTGTACAGCAGCAGCAGAATGAAGAATGCTTCATTTCACTGCAGCGCTCATTTAAAAAACAACAACTTGCGTTATAGACTCATGACCTGTAAAACTTAATTTAAAATAACCTTTACATGGAAGAAGTGCCATAACACTTGTGCTAAGGAAGACATTACAACGGTGGCATGAAAGCCCTCAGATAATAATACGAACATCAGGGAGACACTGAACAATAGTGGCACTAATAGGCACAGTCAGAATCAGCTGGACTTGACAGTTTTTCCTAGCAACCAAAACTCCCTCACTTTTGTTCATTTCTCCCTCCTCGTGCTAAGATACTATCAGACAAATGGCTCTACTGCTGATACACTACAGAAAAAGTTTGATTTATATTCTGCTGTTGCTGGTGTCAACATTTCTATTTTTAGGTAATAGGAAGGCTCTGTTGAATATCAGCTTTAAAGGTTACCCTTGTTTGCATGCCTTACACCACATTTCCCTCCTCCCCTCCAACCGCAAATCCATTATCATGTACTGCTGTCAGTGACAATATTCTTTAGATGAGATGAGAAATCAAGGTTAGTTTTTTTTCTTGCTTGCCTCTTCTCTGAGCTATGCTGACCAGATGATTTCCACCTAGTAACTGTTCTTTGTTGGCAGGTGGGGATACTTGCATGATTGACTCCACCAGTTTAGGCATTATTGTAACAGTTACATTCCATTTTTATAGTTAGCCTCTGAAAGAGAATTCATTATTATGGATTTGTTCTTCCTTCCTGTCTTAGTCTAATTAACCCGAAAAAAAGCCTAGTCATACTCATGTCATATTGGACGGCAATTCATTTTGGTTTTGTCCTGAACTAAGTGCAAAAATATATTTACCTTAGTCACAGAGGGACATAGGAGCACAAGTTTCATTGAAAGTCAGTGGGATTTGTGTTCTTAAGCCTCATAGGGTATGTCTACACTGCAATTAAAAACCTGCAGCTGGCCTGTGCCACTGACTTGGGTTCACAGGGCTTAGACTCTGGAGCTGTTTCACGGCTGTGTAGACATCCTGAGCTCTGGGACCCTCCCATCTCGCAGGGTCTTAGATCCTGGGTTCCAGCCCAAGCCGGGAAGTCTATGCTGCAAGTAAAAGCCGCCCAGCCCGAGCCCCATGAACCCAAGTCAGTGGCACAGGCCAGCTGTGTGTTTGTAATTGCAATGTAGGCATACCCATTGGCACTTTTGAAAATATCTCCCAGAATTATGACTGTACTATATCTTATTGTAACGACTCAGTGATGAACAAGGTTTCTGCCAGCTGGTGAGGTTTGTCAGCCCCCTTTCATCATAGCGCAGTGAAGTATTGTTAAAGAATTCTCATCAATAACATGATAAACCACATATATTAAACACTAGCTTCCAATTAGTAACCAACAGTTTACACTGTCACAGTTTTAGTGATATCCAATTGTTTTTACACTGAAAAATTAAAAACCAACACTCCATCGTATTTTTGTTGTTGTGAGAGCTGCATATGTTAACAATAGAGTAAAACCTTTTATCTGTAAATGGGGGCATTTGAAAAAAACAATTAACATTAATGGACAGATTTTTTTCCTGGAGCCATTGTATGAACAACTGCTCACAGTTAAACTAGGTGATGAAATGAATGAGCAAGATGGGCTTCAGGGAGGATTGTCACAAGACAGTACATCACATATATGCTCTACATTGGCTTTTGATCCAATTCCAGGTCCAGTTCAAGAGCCATAGCCCAGATCCTGAAAAGTGTTTAGACACCTCCTATTGGGAGTTAGGTGCCTAAATACCTTTCAGGATCTGGGCCTTGGTCCTTATCTTTAAAGCCTTCAAATGTGTGATAGGGTGCTCAGGGGGTTGGCCAGCCTAGTGGTTAGAGCACCTGACTTCCAGCCTCTTGCCTCTCTGTCAGGGTGGTAGAGATGGCTGTTCCTGACCCTAAGCATGGAACCTTCAGCTCTCCACTGCATCTGGGTCTTGGCCCTTAGGAGTGAGGTAAGGGGCTGTCATAAATATAAAGGGAAGGGTAAACCCCTTTGAAATCCCTCCTGGCCAGGGGAAAGCTCCTCTCACCTGTAAAGGGTTAAGAAGCTAAAGGTAACCTCGCTGGCACCTGACCAATGAGGAGACAAGATACTTTCAAAAGCTGGGAGGAGGGAGAGAAACAAAGGGTCTGTGTCTGTCTGTAGTCGTCTTGGCCGGGGACAGAACAGGAATGGAGTCTTAGAACTTTTAGTAAGTAATCTAGCTAGGTATGTGTTAGATTATGATTTCTTTAAATGGCTGAGAAAAGAATTGTGCTGAATAGAATAACTATTTCTGTCTGTGTATCTTTTTTGTAACTTAAGGTTTTGCCTAGAGGGGTTCTCTATGTTTTTGAATCTAATTACCCTGTAAGATATATACCATCCTGATTTTACAGGGGGGATTTCTTTATTTCTATTTACTTCTATTTTTTATTAAAAGTCTTCTTGTAAAACACTGAATGCTTTTTCATTGTTCTCAGATCCAAGGGTTTGGGTTTGTGGTCACCTATGCAAATTGGTGAGGCTTTTTATCCAACATTTCCCAGGAAAGGGGGGGTGCAAGTGTTGGGAGGATTGTTCATTGTTCTTAAGATCCAAGGGTCTGGGTCTGTAGTCACCTAGACAAATTGGTGAGGCTTTTTACCAAACCTTGTCCAGGAAGTGGGGTGCAAGGTTTTGGGAAGTATTTTGGGGGGAAGGACGCGTCCAAACAGCTCTTCCCCAGTAACCAGTATTAGTTTGGTGGTGGTAGCGGCCTGTCCAAGGGGTAATATTTTGTACCTTGGGGAAGTTTTGACCTAAGCTGGTAAAGATAAGCTTAGGAGGTTTTCATGCAGGTCCCCACATCTGTACCCTAGAGTTCAGAGTGGGGGAGGAACCTTGACATGGTGGCACAGTGGTGGGATTAACCTGAAATCATTTTGAGATCCAGTTGAGATTTTTTGAACTAGAAATACAGATTTTAAAAAGGAATTTTTAGGAAGTCCAGAAGGCAGCTTTGAAACTGAAAGCAGCTTGGTTTCTCTCTGCTTTGTGGCCAAGCAGAGACAAAAGGGGATTATCTTGTGAATTGCAGGTTTTCTTTGCCTGGAGGCAGAGTACTTAACTCCTGCAGGGAAATTCACAGTCTTCCAACCCAGAGGTTTTTTTTTTTCTTTTCTTCCTAAAAGTAAATAGGGGGTGTGTGCTCTACCCATTTGCCTGGAGACAAAAGTGGCAGGGTTTTTTTTAGGATTTTGATTTTTTTTTTGTTTTACAAGGAGCACAGGTTTGAAAAGAAATTTTTTTTCTTCTTTGGGCTGGGTAAGCAGGTTTCCAAGTAGTTGGAGGTTTTTTGCTTTAATTTGGGCCCAGAGCAGAGACAAGGGAATTGTCTTTTTCTGTAGGCTGACAATCACTATCAGAGAATAGGTATTCTATTCCAGCACAGCAAAATTTTACAGCCAAGTTTTGTTTGTTTATTTCTAAACCTCGGGTGTAAAGTTAGTTAAAAACAGAGAGGTTAGAATGGCCAAATCCTCAGCTCGACTACAGCTGGAATTAGCCAAATTTCAGGCTGAGGAAAAACAAAGGGAACATGAAAGACAGATAGAACTCATGCGGCTGAAGGAGGAGGAGAAGGAAAAAGAGAGGAAGCATGTGGAGGAGATGGAGAGGATAAAGGCCCAGCAGAATATACCAACAAACCCTAGCAATCCTTCTCCAGGTACCACTTCCCATCCCAGAAAGTTCCCCACCTACAAGGCAGGTGATGATACTGAGGCCTTCTTAGAAAACTTCGAAAGGGCCTGCCTTGGGTACAACATCTCTACTGACCAATACATGGTAGAGCTGAGGCCGCAGCTCAGTGGACCCTTAGCTGAGGTGGCAGCTGAAATGCCTAAAGAACACATGAACAAGTATGAACTGTTTAAATCCAAGGCGAGAGTCAGAATGGGGATAACACCCGAGCAGTCTCGTCGGAGGTTCAGAGCCCTAAGGTGGAAACCAGACATGTCATTTACCCGACATGCCTACCACATTGTAAAACATTGGGATGCCTGGATATCAGGAGCAAGTGTTGAATCTCCAGTAAATTTGCCCTTCCTAATGCAAATGGAACAATTCTTAGAGGGTGTTCCTGAGGAAATAGAAAGATACATCCTAGATGGGAAACCCAAAACTGTAATTGAGGCAGGAGAGATTGGAGCCAGATGGGTGGAGGTGGCAGAGAAGAAGAAAACTGGTCGCAGTTGGAGCGGAGACCAGAAGGGACCACCCCAGACCACACCCTATTACCGGGGGCCGCCCAAAGCCCCACCTACCTCCCAAAGAACCCTCCAGACCCCTTATCGTCCCACCACCCCGTTCTCCAGCAACCCTCCTCGCCCCAGTGACCCGTCAGCTGGACGATGTTTTAAGTGTAACGAGCTGGGGCATGTAAAGGCCAACTGCCCCAAGAACCCCAACAGATTACAGTTCATTGCACCGGAATCACACCAGAGGTCCACAGGCCCAGATACCTCCCAGATACCCTTGGAGCGGAGGGAAACTGTGAGTGTGGGTGGGAAGAAGGTCACCGCGTGGAGGGACACCGGAGCTCAAGTGTCAGCTATCCATGCTTCCTTAGTGGACCCCAATTTAATCAACCCAGAGATCCAAGTGACGATTCAACCCTTCAAGTCCAACTCTTTCAATTTGCCTACAGCCAAGTTGCCTGTCCAGTACAAGGGCTGGTCAGGAATGTGGACTTTTGCAGTCTATGATGATTATCCCATCCCCATGCTGTTGGGGGAAGACTTGGCCAATCATGTGAAGCAGGCCAAGAGGGTGGGAATGGTCACCCGCAACCAGGCTAAACAAGCCGTGAGGCCTAGCTCTGTTCCGGAAACTTCTATCAGGACCCAGTCAGAGGTGATGGACCTGGACCCCAGGCCAATGTCTGCAACAGCAGTAGTGGATCCAGTCCCAGAGACCCAGACGGAACCAGTCCCAGAACCGGAACCAGCCAAACAACCAACACCAGACCCCGTGTCAGCACTGAATCCAGTACTTGCAACCTCAACACCAGAGGGCCCCACCGAACCTGAACTGGCAGCAGCCGATAACCCTACACAAGAGGCTCAGCCGGAGCCTGAATCCCAACATAGTGCACCAGCGGAGAGCGGTTCACAGTCAACAGAAACAGCTCCATCCCCTATATCGCTTCCAGAGGGACCAAGCCTAGGTCCACAATCCCATGAGGAACTGATGTCTCCAGCATCAAGGGAACAGTTCCAGACCGAACAGGAAGCAGATGAAAGCCTCCAGAGAGCTTGGACGGCGGCACGGAGCAACCCACCGCCTCTCAGCTCTTCTAATCGATCCAGGTTTGTTGTAGAAAGAGGACTTTTATACAAGGAAACTCTTTCTGGGGGACACCAGGAAGACTGGCATCCTCAGAGACAGTTGGTAGTTCCAACTAAATACCGGGCCAAGCTCTTGAGCTTAGCCCATGATCACCCTAGTGGCCATGCTGGGGTGAACAGGACCAAAGACCGTTTGGGGGGGTCATTCCACTGGGAGGGAATGGGCAAGGATGTTTCTACCTATGTCCAGTCTTGTGAGGTGTGCCAAAGAGTGGGAAAACCCCAAGACCAGGTCAAAGCTCCTCTCCAGCCACTCCCCATCATTGAAGTTCCATTTCAGCGAGTAGCTGTGGATATTCTGGGTCCTTTTCCGAAAAAGACACCCAGAGGAAAGCAGTACATACTGACTTTCATGGATTTTGCCACCCGATGGCCGGAAGCAGTAGCTCTAAGCAACACCAGGGCTAAAAGTGTGTGCCAGGCACTAGCAGACATTTTTGCCAGGGTAGGTTGGCCCTCCGACATCCTCACAGATGCAGGGACTAATTTCCTGGCAGGAACTATGAAAAACCTTTGGGAAGCTCATGGGGTAAATCACTTGGTTGCCACTCCTTACCATCATCAAACAAATGGCATGGTGGAGAAGTTTAATGGAACTTTGGGGGCCATGATACGTAAATTCGTAAATGAGCACTCCAATGATTGGGACCTAATATTGCAGCAGTTGCTCTTTGCCTACAGAGCTGTACCACATCCCAGTTTAGGGTTTTCCCCATTTGAACTTGTATATGGCCGTGAGGTTAAGGGGCCATTGCAGTTGGTGAAGCAGCAATGGGAGGGATTTACACCTTCTCCAGGAACTAACATTCTGGACTTTATAACCAACCTACAAAACACCCTCCGAACCTCTTTAGCCCTTGCTAGAGAAAACTTACAGGATGCTCAAAAAGAGCAAAAAGCCTGGTATGATAAACATGCCAGAGAGCGTTCCTTCAAAGTAGGAGACCAGGTCATGGTCTTAAAGGCGCTCCAGGCCCATAAAATGGAAGCATCGTGGGAAGGGCCATTCGTGGTCCAGGAGCGCCTGGGAGCTGTTAATTATCTCATAGCATTCCCCACCTCCAACCGAAAGCCTAAGGTGTATCATATTAATTCTCTAAAGCCCTTTTATTCCAGAGAATTAAAGGTTTGTCAGTTTACAGCCCAGGGAGGAGACGACGCTGAGTGGCCTGAAGGTGTCTACTACGAAGGGAAATGTGCTGGTGGTGTGGAAGAGGTGAACCTCTCCATGACCCTTGGGCGTATGCAGCGACAGCAGATCCAGGAGCTGTGCACTAGCTACGCGCCAACGTTCTCAGCCACCCCAGGACTGACTGAACGGGCATACCACTCCATTGACACAGGTAATGCTCACCCAATTAGGGTCCAACCTTACCGGGTGTCTCCTCAAGCTAAAACTGCTATAGAACGGGAGATCCAGGATATGCTACAGATGGGTGTAATCCGCCCCTCTGAAAGTGCATGGGCATCTCCAGTGGTTCTAGTTCCCAAACCAGATGGGGAAATACGTTTTTGCGTGGACTACCGTAAGCTAAATGCTGTAACTCGCCCAGACAACTATCCCATGCCACGCACAGATGAACTATTAGAGAAACTGGGAAGGGCCCAGTTCATCTCTACCTTGGACTTAACCAAGGGGTACTGGCAGGTACCGCTAGATGAATCTGCCAAGGAAAAGTCAGCCTTCATCACACATCTCGGGCTGTATGAATTTAATGTACTCCCTTTCGGGCTGCGAAATGCACCCGCCACTTTCCAAAGACTTGTAGATGGTCTCCTAGCGGGATTAGGAGAATATGCAGTCGCCTACCTTGACGATATGGCCATATTTTCGGATTCCTGGGCAGACCACCTGGAACATCTACAAAAAGTCCTTGAGCGCATAAGGGAGGCAGGACTAACTGTTAAGGCTAAGAAGTGTCAAATAGGCCTAAACAGAGTGACTTACCTTGGACACCAGGTGGGTCAAGGAACTATCAGCCCCCTACAGGCCAAAGTGGATGCTATCCAAAAGTGGCCTGTCCCAAAGTCAAAGAAACAGGTTCAATCCTTCTTAGGCTTGGCCGGTTATTACAGACGATTTGTACCGCACTACAGCCAAATCGCTGCCCCACTGAGAGACCTAACCAAAAAGAAACAGCCAAATGCTGTTCAGTGGACCGGAAAGTGTCAGAAGGCCTTTAACAAGCTTAAAGCGACACTCATGTCTGACCCTGTACTAAGGGCCCCAGACTTTGACAAACCGTTCCTAGTAACCACAGATGCATCCGAGCGTGGTGTGGGAGCAGTTTTAATGCAGAAAGGACCTGATCAAGAATTCCACCCTGTAGTGTTTCTCAGCAAAAAACTGTCTGAGAGGGAAAGCAACTGGTCAGTCACTGAAAAAGAATGTTATGCCATTGTCTACGCTCTGGAAAAGCTACGCCCATATGTTTGGGGACGGCGTTTCCACCTGCAAACCGACCATGCTGCACTAAAGTGGCTTCACACCGTCAAAGAAACTAACAAAAAACTTCTTCGGTGGAGTTTAGCTCTCCAAGATTTTGATTTCGACATCCAACACATCTCAGGAGCTTCTAACAAAGTGGCTGATGCACTCTCCCGTGAAAGTTTCCCAGAATCAACTGGTTAAAATCGTCCTTGAGATGTGGAAAATATTGTTAGTCTTTATGTACTTGGTAGTATATTTAGAGATGCATGTGTCTTATTAACTCTGTTTTCCTAGAGCTCCAGGAAGAAATCCCAGCCAGTGTTTCACCCTAGCTGAGATTTGGGGGGCGTGTCATAAATATAAAGGGAAGGGTAAAGCCCTTTGAAATCCCTCCTGGCCAGGGGAAAGCTCCTCTCACCTGTAAAGGGTTAAGAAGCTAAAGGTAACCTCGCTGGCACCTGACCAATGAGGAGACAAGATACTTTCAAAAGCTGGGAGGAGGGAGAGAAACAAAGGGTCTGTGTCTGTCTGTAGTCGTCTTGGCCGGGGACAGAACAGGAATGGAGTCTTAGAACTTTTAGTAAGTAATCTAGCTAGGTATGTGTTAGATTATGATTTCTTTAAATGGCTGAGAAAAGAATTGTGCTGAATAGAATAACTATTTCTGTCTGTGTATCTTTTTTGTAACTTAAGGTTTTGCCTAGAGGGGTTCTCTATGTTTTTGAATCTAATTACCCTGTAAGATATATACCATCCTGATTTTACAGGGGGGATTTCTTTATTTCTATTTACTTCTATTTTTTATTAAAAGTCTTCTTGTAAAACACTGAATGCTTTTTCATTGTTCTCAGATCCAAGGGTTTGGGTTTGTGGTCACCTATGCAAATTGGTGAGGCTTTTTATCCAACATTTCCCAGGAAAGGGGGGGTGCAAGTGTTGGGAGGATTGTTCATTGTTCTTAAGATCCAAGGGTCTGGGTCTGTAGTCACCTAGACAAATTGGTGAGGCTTTTTACCAAACCTTGTCCAGGAAGTGGGGTGCAAGGTTTTGGGAAGTATTTTGGGGGGAAGGACGCGTCCAAACAGCTCTTCCCCAGTAACCAGTATTAGTTTGGTGGTGGTAGCGGCCTGTCCAAGGGGTAATATTTTGTACCTTGGGGAAGTTTTGACCTAAGCTGGTAAAGATAAGCTTAGGAGGTTTTCATGCAGGTCCCCACATCTGTACCCTAGAGTTCAGAGTGGGGGAGGAACCTTGACAGGGGCCCTGGACCTGAACCTGCTGTAGGGTTGTCAACTTTCTGATTGCAGAAAACCGAACATCCCCGTCCTGCCTCCTGCCCCGTGCCTTCCTGAGGCCCCACCCCTGCTCACTCCATCCCCCCTCGTCCGTCGCTCATTCTCCCTGACCCTCACTCATTTTCTCTGGACTGGACAGGGGGTTGGGGTGTGGGATGAGGTGAGGGCTCTGGGGTGGGGCCAGAAATGAGGGGCTCAGAGTGTGGGATGGGGCTCTGTGCTGGGGAAGGGGGATAGGGAGTGGGAGGGGGTATGGGCTCTTGGCTGGGGTGTGTGGGAACTGGGGTGGGGCCAGAAATGAGGGGTTCAGAGTGTGTGTGGGGGGCTCCGGGCTGGGGCAGGGGGTTGGGATGCAGCGGGTTGAGGGGTCCAGCTGGGGGTGCTGGGCTGGCTCTGATGTGGGGCTTGGGCTGAGGGGTTCGGAGCGCAGGAGGGGGTGCAGGCTCTGGGAGGGAGTCTGGGTGCAGGAGGAGGCTCAGGCATGGGGTATGGGATCCGGGAGGGAGTTTGGGTGCGGAAGGAAACTTAGGCTTGGGACAGGGAGTTTGGCTGCAGAAGGGGGCTCAGGCCTGGGACATGGAGTTGGGCTGTGGGAGGGGACTCAGGGCTGGGGCATGAGGTTGGAGTACAGGACGGCGTTCGGGCTCCGGATGGTGCTCACCCTAGGCGGCTCACAGAAGTGGGCAGATGTGTATTGTGAAGAAAAGTTGGATATTCTCAGGTAAATGTTACCGTTACCCAGCTGCCAAGCATACTCATATCTGCACACACTCTGCTCAGGTGCAACGACCCATGTGCACACTTAACAAAATCTAATATTTGCATACACACAAATGTTGTAACTTGAAGTCACAAGATCCATTTGCACCAGTATATATTGCAGGTAAAAATTCTAACACTTCTGCATGAGTAGGTGTTAAAATCATTCATGGATGCATACGTAACCCTTAAAAGGCTTAATTATTTGAAGAGGATCCCTAAAGTAGGCTGTTTAAGCTTAATAGATGATTTCTAAAACCAAGGGTCAGGAGTGGGAAATGGTAGATCTGCACATCAAGCAGCCATTTTGTCTGAGTGGCCTAGAGAGGAATTGGGAGCAGGAAAGGAAAATAACTTTCACGAGAAAGTAGGGCTGTCAAGTGATTAAAAAAATTAATCTCGATTAATTGAACGATTAAAAAAATTAGTATTGATTGATCACGTGATTAATTGCTCTGTTAAACAATAATAGAATACCATTTATTTAAATACTTTTGGATGTTTTCTAAATTTTCAAATATATTGATTTCAGTTAGAACACAAAATACAAAGTGTACAGTGCTCACTTTATATTTATTTTTATTACAAATATTTGCACTGTAAAAAACAAAAGAAATAGTATTTTTCAATTCACCTAATACAAATACTGTAGTGCAACCTCTTTATCATGAAAATTAAACTTACAAATGTAGAATTATGTACAAAAATAACTGCACTCAAAAACCAAAACAATGTAAATCTTTAGAGCCTACAAGTTCACTCAGTCGTACTTGTTCAGACAATCAAGTTTGTTTACATTTTCAGGAGTTAATGCAGCCCGCTTCTTGTTTACAATGTCACCTGAAAGTGAGAACAGGTGTTTGCGTGGCACTTTTGTAGCTAGCGTCGCAAGATGAGGGGTTCTGCTTGATAACAATCCAAAGCAGTGCGGACTGACCCATGTTCATTTTCATCATCTGTGTCAGATACCACCTAGAAGGTCGATTTTCTTTTTTGGTGGTTTGGGTTCTGTAGTTTCCACATTGGATTGTTGCTCTTTTTAAACTTCTGAAAACATGCTCTATATCTCATCCCTCTCAGATTTTGGAAGGCACTTCAGATTCTTAAACCTTGGGTCGAGTGCTGTAGCTACTTTTAGAAATCTCACATTGGTACCTTCTTCGCGTTTTGTCAAATCTGCAGTGAAAGTGTTCTTAAAATGAACATGTGCCGGGTCATCATCCGAGACTGCCATAACATAAAATATATGGCAGAATGAGGGCAAAACACAAGAGTAGGAGACATACTGTTCTCCCCCAAGGAGTTCAGTCACAAATGTAATGAACACATTTTTTTTAACAAGTGTCATCAGCATGGAAGCATGTCCTCTGGAATGGTGGCTAAAGCATTAGGGGGCATACGGATGTTTAACATACCTGGCACGTAAATACCTAGCAATGCTGTGGTGCCATGCAAATGCCTGTTCTCACTTTCAGGTGACATTGTAAATAAGAAGCAGGCAGCCTTATCTCCCAGTAAATGTAAACAAACTTGTTTGTCTTAGTGATTGGCTGAACAAGAAGTAGGACTGAGTGGACTTGTAGGCTCTGAAGTTTTACATTTTGTTTTTGAGTGCAGTTATGTAACCAAAAAAATCTACATTTGTAAGTTGCACTTTCATGATAAAGAGATTGCTCTACTTTTATGAGGTGAATTGAAAAATATTATTTCTTTTGTTTATAATTTTACAGTGCAAATATTTGTAATAAAAATAATATAAAGTGAGCACTATACACTTTGTATTCTGTGTTGTAAATTGAAATCAAATATTTGAAAATGTAGAAAAATTTCCAAAATATTTAATAAATTTAAATTGATATTCTATTGTTTAACCGTCGATTCAAACTGTGATTAATTTTTTTACCTGCGATTAATTTTTTTGAGTTAATCACGTGAGTTAACTGTAATTAATTGACAGCCCTACTAGAAAGTCAAAAGGAAGAATTAGCTCTCCATGGAGCTCAACAGTGCAGCTACTCCATGAAGGAGTGTTTGTCAGGATTGTAGGGTGCAGCCTCAGTCCCATTTTGTTCAGATGGACCCTTTTTGCTCAGCAAGCAGAATTCTGTACAACTCTTTGTATCTGTGTTAAATTGGGGAAAAAAAAACAGGCGAGGCAACAAATATGTGCCTGGCCTATGTATTTATTAGGGTAGCTCATTGGTTGGTGGGGCCAGCCATGGAAAGTATCTCCTTTGAACCCTTATGTAAGAGAAAGACTGTCATAATGGGGTGACAGCAAGGCAGGGTTGAAGGCATGTAACACACACAACTTTGCACGTGAACATGAAGAGGGAAGGGGGCTGAAGGTGTCGCTTGCTCTTTGTTTGCTGCTTTGAGATACATACGTATAGAAAATTAGGGAAAGGAAAATCTCATTAAGTCATCCTGTTCAAACTGGCTGATGGCAAGATCCAGACTTTGTGAGCTCACTGGCTCAGCACCTCAAGTTTGCTGGGCTGATTTAAAGGCACAAGTTTCTGTGATGTCTCTGATTCAAGAACCTGTAGATAGGCGGGTGGCTATCAAGGCTTAGGCCTTTTTATGTCACTGGACAGACCACTCTGATGACTATGGCTCAGCACCTCTACAGTGTCAAGCTGGGCTAATGTCATGGGACAGGTCTTTGTAGTGTTACTGGCCCTTCACCTCTGACCTGCTGGTCTTATGAGAGGGATCAGTCTTCTGTGAGGTCACTTGCTCAGCACTTGCTCTAATTGCTGGTCAATTGTATGGTTCTGTGAGGTCACTTGCTCAACTCCTGTAGCTTGTTTGAGTGATGTCAGGAAGGGCCAGGTATTTTTCAGTGTCTCTTTGGGTGGGGAGGCAGAGGAGAACCAAGATGGTGTCACTCCTCTGCCTTATATAGCTCTTTGTGTAAGGCGGGAACCCTGTGTCTTCCAGTGGAAAAACACTGGCATTCCATAAGGGGAAGAGGGGCGGGGGGGGAGGGGGAGATAGGGTCCAGTACCTACCAGGTGACTTGGACCCATGTCTCTGCAGGGCTATATTACTCGCAGGCTATCTGGAGCATCCACAGGAAGACTAAGCTCTTTCACAGTCCATTGTCTTTGCTAATGGGCCATCAGCCCTGTCTGGCTTTTTCATTGTTGTACCTGAAGGGCTAGTTGGGGGTGACACCCAAAGTAACACATTTGAAATACAGATACATGGTCAATATTCCTAACTTCAGATACAGAAATGATACAGGCATACAAATTGGATAAATCACATTCTGCCAATCATAACCTTTCCAATGATATCTTACCTGAGCCATTTTGCATAAAGTATATCTCAGTTATGCCATATCCATATTATAAGCATATTTCCATAAAGAATATGGAGTGTAAGGTCACGATGCATTTCTTTGTTTTTACTTCTCACACTTAATCTCCTCTTAGGGAGGAAGAGGCTTTGTGACCACGTTTAAGATTTGCAGCATTCCATCAGCTGAGAGCAAGCCATGGCTTCTGACAAACAGCCGCATGCTGGCCCCTAATGTTCTGCCACCAAATTGGCAGCACATAGTAAACTTTTGTTTGAATGAATTTTCACAATTCAAGTTTGTTTATTGCCCAAGCTAGCTAAAGGCCATGGAATGCTAATATTAGTGCTGGAAGCACGTTACTGCTACTGTAAATTATTTCAGCCAACTTCTTTTGATGGCATTTGGGTAAGTTAAACTGCCAGTTGAACTGAATTTCTTGGGAAGTTCAACATAAAAAAAACATGCTGGAAATAGGAGATTTGTATTCGGAGGCATCTAATTAGGGAAACTTCATAATAGTCAATGCGAATGCCTCCCAAGGAGCTGCATCTGTTCACCACGCATCAGTTGCATATTAAGATTGCTATATCCATTTCCGAAGCCATTAAAGCTATACAGCGATCCAAATTGCACTTACAGCCTGCCTATGTGAAAAAGCAAGGCTTCCTTTTTAATTCTTGACCCTTTGTGTGTTAATTATTTTCCTCAATGAAATAAGTAATGAAATAGAAAGCAAAATCTGCAATCCAGCTCTGGTATGTCATTGGAAGCTTGGCAGTGGTGGGAAAAATGGATTGTGTTTACAGGATTTTCCCTTCAAAAAGAAAAAAAACCTGGTTCAATATTCTTCAAAAATTAAAGGAAAAACATCAGTTTCAATGATAAACTATAATGGGGCCAATTATTATTATGTGCCTTGGAGAGGTGCCTAGAATCCCCAGTCACGATTGGGCCCCCGTTGTGCTGGGCCCTGTACAAACACAGAGTAATGGGAGACTCCATGACCTCCAGAGCTTACAATCCTAGGCCCCCAAACCTGTAAGGAGCATCTCAAAGGTGGCCCCCTTCGCCTGTGTAAAACCTCAGTGAAGTCAAAGGAGTGCTGCACGTGTGCTGGGGACTGCCAGAGAAACTTGGAGGATTAAGGCCTTAGAATTTAGTTTTTGGGAGGAAAAGGTAGTGTACATAGTTGACCAAATTGTCCCTCCGCTACACCAGTGCGACGGTGCTGACTTCAAGG
Source organism: Lepidochelys olivacea (assembly GCF_965140295.1). Taxonomy (NCBI): domain Eukaryota; kingdom Metazoa; phylum Chordata; order Testudines; family Cheloniidae; genus Lepidochelys; species Lepidochelys olivacea. The sequence goes on along the minus strand of NC_140411.1, from coordinate 161,967,452 downwards.
CACACCCCATTTTTTTTGTTCATTGACTTGAACAAGGTTACTTGGAGATAAGCAGGCCGGCTGACAGCAATTCCGGGCCCCAGGCCAGAACAGTCAATGGGCACTCTTCCGGCATGGCCAGGGCTTCCACATGCCCGCCCCACTGCCGGTACCACCCCACATGAGCCTAGAAGCCATGAGGCCCGCCTTTTAAATTGCCCAGGCCCCTGGGCAATTGCCCCCTTTGCTCCCTCCTCACCCGTTGAAGGGCCTGGAGATCCCACTTGCAACAACATTCCTCTTGCTGCATGACATCTTTCAGCATTTATGTGCACTGAGGGGAAAATTGATCCTGTGTGCCATCAGCACAATCCACATTCTCTCCCCATTCCCTAATTAAATAGTGCACTGTATGCTTCCTTCCCTCTCTTGCTTTCTGCATATTACTACTGAAGAGACAAAACTTTTTCTAAGTGATAATGAATTTCTTTTCTCCCTATACAAGGGACCACCTTTTACACACAAGGATCCATTTCTATGAAATTTAGGCACCTAAATACATTTGAGGATGTGGGCCAAAGCTACTAGGCTCTTCACTAGCCGTAAGGTGGAACCACATTGAAAATCAGAGGAAAAAAGTCTCAATATACAATTCTTGTTACATTCAAAAATCTATAGCCTCGGATCCATGAGACAGAGTTTTTGTCGGCTGAATTATCAGACCTGTTCTCCACTCTATTGGAGTGCAGCACTTTTACCAATTTCTCAGTAAGATAGCAAGAACATCTTGTAGAAATCTGGCTAATATATTGGTGTTAACATTCTTTATGGGTTTAACATGAAGGCTATGTCTACACTACGTGTGACTTCCCTGCTTGTGTACGCATCCTTGCCCTAGCGCTCATTGACCTAGCATGAGTATAAGTAGACGGTAGCCACAGTAGCATGAGGAGCGGCAGCAGATGCAAGGCTGAGTCAGGCCGAGCTTTCAGGCAGGTTGTGTTCAGCTGTGCTTCTGCGGCTGCTACCCGTGCTACTGCGGCTACACTGCGATTTATACTTGTGCTAGCCTTGCTCTCCGTGAGCTACGGAAGTATGTGCACCTGAGCCCGGGAACCACACCACTAGCTTGCACTGTAGACTAGGTTTCTTGTAGGGATTTGGTGGCTTTTATTTAAAGTTTTTAAAGCAGTTTGAGATTGTCAGATGAAAAGCAATGTAGAATAGCAGTAGAATTATTCCTCCACCTTTACAAGTGATATTAAAAACCTTGAGGGTCTATACATACACTCTCTAATCATAACAGTAAACTTGTTGACCAGTGACTTAGCCTGGATGAAAAGTAACAGCTCCATTAAATTCAAAGGAACAAGCAATTTTGTTCAGGTTCATTTGGGGATTTTCTGAGACATTTGAAAAGTCTGGCAATTTTGAAAAATCAAATAGAAAATTAGACTGAGCTAGCAGCTCTGTTCAGTTATGGTTCTTTTAGTAAACAGACGTAGCCTTTTCACATCCTTAGTAAACTATTTTGTAGGAAGTCCTACTTCAAAAATCACCACAGTTCTGTTTGTAGAACAAATGAGGCTTTAATGGCCTACATTCTCATTTGAATATTCATGATAATGTGCAGTTTTTCATTTAGAAAATAATTGTGCAGTAACGAGGCATACTGATGAACTCCAAATGCAGTTGTTATAAGAAACTAGTTTACGCTGATTCTTGACAAGACTGAGAAAATTATCATGTCCATTAGGGAAATAAAAAAAACCCCCAAAACTATATGTTTTCCTGTACCTACTCAAGCCTTAAATATACCCAGGATACTTTCTACAATTAAAGCGCATTCTAAAGAGTAAGGAGGCACATTCGGTCAAGTATTAAAAGCTCAGATGTAAAGTCATGATTCTATTGATGTTAATAAAAAAAACAGAAAAGTCCATTTCAAAGCTATGTACTCAAATATATGTCATCTAGTGGGAGTGAAGAAGAAAAGAGAATATACACCAATGAAGAATTTAAGAAGGCATTTGATCTCTCTCTCAGGGCAGGTCTACACTACAGCCGAAGTCGACACAACTTATGTTGCTCAGAGGTATGAAAAGGCCTCCCTCCACCCCAAGTGACACAAATTTTGTGCTGTCCACACCAGCATTATGTCATCGGGAGATGCTCTCCCTTTGACTTAGTTTCTGCTTCATAGTTTCTGCTTCTGTCAGCATAGTCTGTGTGGTATGTAGACTGTAATGGATTTTTTTACCTTCAGTTACTTTACGCACAAGTAACTTGACTCTCAGAGAGTCCCATTGAACTAAATGGGGCAAGTTATGTGAATAAAGTTATTCATTTGCATAAATGGTTGCAGAATTGGGCTCTTAATTATCAAGAATCTGACATCTGGTTGGTAATTGGACTGCTATCTTTATAATTAGTCAAGTACAGAGATTTTGTCTGCATGTATCCAGGAAGTTTTCATGTCTACCCCTTTTCAGCTATGGTTTAAAGGGTTAGACAGGTTTCTGAGGCACTAAGATCAGTACTGAAATTCCTAGGAATTGGTGACCAGTACTTACGCTTTGTAAAAATATTGCAGCATTTCAATGTGCTTGGAAACAATGTTTTAAAAACAAGATATATAAAACCATCCCAGAATAACATACAGAATTCCTAATGTATGGAATTCAAAGTTCCTGGAAGTCAGTATAATAAAAACTATAACACAAAATGGAAGCATCATTTTTTACAAATGTCAACCCTTTATTAAGTATGTAGAAATCACTTTAAATATATATCAACCAGCAAACCTTGCAAGCTTTCCTGCATATTAATGTGACCTTTTGTTAATAGTAGTTTTATTATTTTTGTATATTTATATGGATTGCCCCAGTGGCCACTTTCTAGGGCTCTGGAATACTTTGACATGTAATTCAAAACTTCATTGTAAACCTGTACTTAATTCAGTAAAAAAGATTTTTAAAAAATATTGACATTCCTGTAGACAGAATATATTTTGGCTTGGAACCAGGAATATCCTATTGGTTGAATGAATCACCTATAAAAGTTATTTATAAACATAACTATTGGCTGACACCTATTCAGTATTTTTGTAATATTATATTTACTATATAATATCCATAAAACTAGGTTGCAAAGTCAAGCACTCAACAGTTAGGAAATGCCAGAATTAAGGTTGCCTGTGTAACCTTAATTCAGCCTCATTGTGCAGATGCATTAGGGTACAGTCTTTAATTACATGCTCAGATAATATTTTTTCCAAAAAATCCCAAAACAAAAAACAATATTCAATATTTAATTTTATCCTCCACTTTCAATATGTAGCCCCAGGCCTTATTTAACACCTACCATCCAAATCTTGCACTGAATACAAAGTGATTAATTTCCTCCTGAGTGTTTTTATGGAGTTCTCACTTCAGTACCTGAGTGCTGCACAAACATTACTTCATTTCTGTGCGATTAGGTGGTGGTGGTATTCCCGTTTTACAGCAGGGGAATGGAAGACTAGGGAGATTAGGCCCAAATTGTCAAAAATGTTCCTACAGGGCCTGATTTTTCTGAGTATTTAGTGTTAGCTGATTTCAGTTGCAGCTGTGAATGCTCAGCACTTCTGCAAATCTGTCACCAGATATCTCAAATTGGGCACTCAGAAAATGAAGAACACACAGTTATTGGCCACTTGTGCACATTTTGGTTTAAGGCCCAGACCCACAAAAGCATTTAGGTGCCTAACTCCTATTGAAGTCAATAGGTGGTAAGTGCCTGACTCCGCTTAAGGATGTGGGCTGAAGTGTGATTTGCCTAGTATTGCCCCGGAACTCTGTGACAGAGGTATGGATAGAGTCTCCTTCCCAGGAGCAACTGCCTTAACCAGGAGCCCAGCCTTTCTCTTCCTACAGTCCATTGGCTCATCCATTACACATTTTCCAACTTCTGCAATAAATGAGGTGTGTATTAGAGAAAAGCTGCTGAGGAAACAAAATAACAGCTTTCCTAAGGCCTGTCATCCCCTGGCTCTATAGTGCTAGTGTAAGGGGACTGTTGCCCCCTTACTAACAGTCAGTGGGGGTGTTTTGGTTGGCTAGCTCCCAGTACTAAAAGGGGAAGGGTCTATGGGGAATCAGGACCCTGAGACTGATAGTCCCCAGGAACAATGGGGAGAGGCCAATGCTCCAGATCAGCCTGAATGACAGGGCGAGCAGGCTAATCAGGAGGCCAGGGAGGTCCTGTCCTCCGTGTGAGCTGGAGTCGGGCCCAGCACAGGGAGACGCCTCAGCCAAGGGGCTCTGCAGGCCAGGCTTGGATCGTAACCCTGACAGGGCGGGGGCGACACTGGGAAGAAGGGTCCTGCCACTTAGAGCCTGAGAGCGTGTGGCCACCACCAGAGCAAGCGTCCAATCCACAGCATCCCTGCAGCACAGCCAGGGCTTGAGCAGGAGGCCTGGGACTTACAAGGAACAGACTGTGAACTGCCCTGACATTGCAGAGACACTGTTTGTGATGTTCCCTGCCACAGCGCAGGTTGATGTGTTTCCTTTAGCCTTTCCCATTTTTCCTTATTCTTTTTAAAATTAATTGTTGATTAAATAACTTGCATTTCCTTTAACTTGTATGTAATGGTCAGTGGGTCAGAGAAGTGCCCAGTGCAGAGAGAGTACCCCGGAGTGGGGACACCCTAGCCCCTGTCCTAGGTGACCACAGCAGGGTTGGGGGTCGAGCCCCTCAGGAATCCTGGGCCCAGCCTTGTTGGGGTTACGAGGACTCTGCCAGACAGGAGAGTGGAAGAGGAGTCCTCAAGGGCAGGGAGGCCACTGGGTAAAGGAAGTGGGAGCGAGGACTCAGATCCTTTCGCTAGCCCACTTCACCGGGGTAGTGCAGAAGCCAGGAAAGTTCCCCACAATAGTGGGACTATTCCCCCGCTTACACTAGGAATGGCAGCTTTATCCACTGGGGAGAGGAGATTCCCCTCTTTGCAGTGGGACACGGCACTTAGACCTAGTCCTGTGACATTTGAGCTTACAATTGTGCCATCCTAACAACAATTGAGGTCTTTCCACTTACCGCATCTCACAGATCAAAACTAACGTTTGACAATGCAGCTGTTCCGAAATGTTTAAACTTTGATTAAAGCTATAAAAAGAGCAATAAAAAGGGTGCTACCGAGCTTCAGTTTGGCTCTGTAATACAGACATGTAAATGTGTAGCAACGTCAACATTCGTATCACGCTGGGTTTAAAACTGTGGCAAATTTCAGTACACTGTGCAGTTTTAGCTTTTGAACTGCAACTTTTTCAACATTTGTGCACCCAGGGGATCATTTACGCTGCTTCTTGCTGGCCTAATCCAGCCTTACCATGCTCACCATAAAACCCCACTGAAGTCATAAGGTTCTACAGGTTATAAAGCAGGACATAATTTGGGTTTGTCGTATTATCATTATTATTTTACTGTGAGTACAACTGGCTGTCACATAATTTGATCACTGATTAATTCTATTGTGGGTGTTAATTTTTCTGCTTTCCAGGTACCAATTAATTTGGATTGTGTTTTTACTGATATTTTGATCACTTTAATTGTTCAAGTAGGAGTCAGCGAAAACGCATCAAAAGTTGGCTGGGTTCTTTCAGACTTAAGGCATTATCTAAAATAAGCATGCTGAAAACTGAGTGCTGGTAGAGGTCTGAGAGGGAGCTAAGCGCTGTCACAGGTCACTGTCCATCACTGAGCAAGTTGCTTATTTTCTTGTCCCACACTTCCTCTTCCTGTCTCTCTTTCTGCATGGCTGGAAATTAAGAAGGGCTGCCCCTCTCTGAGAATTGCTTACCCATTCAAGGTTAATTTGCGGCTCTTCACCCAGATCGGTTGCATAGGCACATGTGTTACTGCAGCATGCATGGAGAAGTTACCCTGTATTTTGGTAGAAATAGCGAAGTAGAGGAGTGAGTAGGTTGGGCCTGTTTTTCCTTGTGTGGCCCACCCTAAGCTCAGACAGTTGGTACCCGTGAGCCTGCACCAAACCCATGTTCTGGAAAGCAGTCTGTTCAATTCAGGGTATCTCACTGTGATGGAATACACGCCTGTATTCAAGTGCTACACACTATTGTAATAATCTTTGTATACATTATGTCTTGTGAGGTATCATTTGAAAACTCGTAACTTGCTGATCAGTAATATTCTGATAAAATATGTGTGGCAACTGTGTGTGTGAAGTTATGAAGAGGTTCTTAACACATGTACCAAACCCCACAGCCCTAGCCAGGCACAAGTTGGCAAACAGGTCTGCCCTAAACAAAGGAATGTGTGCTTGTCTTAATTTGCATTGAAGCAGTAAAGAGAGTCAGCGAGCAGGAAGGGAAAACAAAGGAAGCTCAGACAGGTGAAAAAAAACCCAACAGGGACCATCCTTCCACAGAGACTCTTTGTTTCCCAGTTCTCAGCTACAAATGTTTTGGGGGACTGACAAACACCCCAAGACACACACCCCACTCCCTGCCCATTACATTCTCCTCACCTGAGAAGACAAAAGGAAACAGCCTTTGTTTGGACTTTGGTGGTGGGAGTGGGGGAGGAACCTGACCCAAAGAGTTTGGTCAATAATCTTGCTGGAAGCGCGTGCGGAGAATTTCTTTCTTGAATCAAATATCGTTTGTTAAGTTAAGGTACTAGAAACCATTTTATTTTTCTTGCAATCATTTCTGACTTTTGTGCCTCATTACTTGTACTCACTTAAAATCTCTCTCTTTGTAGTTAATAAACTTGTTTTATTGTTTACATCTAATCCAGTGTGTTTAAGTTAAAGTGTCTGGGTAACTTCATTTATCATGATAAACTGGTGTATATTAAAGGCATAACAAACTTACTATTTCTGGACTAGCTGGGAAAAGGCTGGACAGTGCAGGACGTAGCTTTCTGGAGGAAAGGCCGGGCTTGGGCGTGTGTTTGGGTCATCCCACAGTATAATTAAGGCTGATGACAGCCAGGGTCTGACTGGCAGGCTGCAGTTACACATCTGGGAGCAACCTGCATGGTGGTGGCTGGTTGTGAGCAGTCCAGGTTCTACAGCAGCAAGACATTGTAAATGGCACCCCAGGTCAGAGGGAAAGGGTGACACAGCACCCTACTGGTCTGAATTGTACCCTGGTATGTCACAGCACCATCTATTTTCCGGGCACTCTGCATATTACTAGTATGTTCAGAGGTTGCACATGGGGATTTAGGCTCAGTTTTCCATGGACTCTGAGATCAATGCCAGGTTCAAATACATAAGTGCGAGTTGATCGCTCCATTGGTTGAGAATGTCAGTCACTAATTTTCAGGACAAAATTTCAAGTCCTCTCACCTAGTGCCCAGCGTACTGCTAGTTGAGTGTTATTTGAAAGTTCTAGCTCAGCGCTTTGTTCACTGTTTCCGTATGGGCTATACCAAATAATTTTATCAAGACTGCTTAGAACCAATCCTAGTCTGGCTGTTCCATTTTAAACCACACACCATAAAGCATAGGAGTTAATGCAGTGTTAATTGCTTTGTTATACACTGAACATGTTCCTTGTTAAAGTGTTAGTTTTGTAATAACACTTCCTGCATATGCTTTACGGGGCAAAACCCGGGCCCTTTTCCCACATCTGCTCAGGGCCCCTGCTGGGGGAATTGATGTAGTTCTGCTGTAGGGGGGGTTGTGGGGGAGAAACAGGTGGTGTTGAACTCAGCTTCATAGCTCTGCCTTTGTGCAGAAGGTGGGTCAGAGGCTTTGCTGCTGTGTTAAGCCACACCCCTTTGAAGGGGATATTTTAGGACCACAAGGACTTATGTAGCTTTAGGACAGATGTAGCAGCCACCTAGGGCCTGGGGAGAGGTGTCTATTCCTCTAACCCCTTCACATCTTCTCTGCACTCAGCGATTCCAGCTGTGCACTGGACCGAGCATTCTATTCTATATCAGTTCTTATAACACACTCTTTTAGAAAATTGCCCATAAATGCTCTGATTCATGGCCTTGTGGGCAAAGGGTTCAAAAGATCAACTCTGTGATCAATTCAGAATAAGAACCAAAATGATCCAAATAAGGGGGAGACACTGTCAGCTAGAAAGGAAAACGTTTGATAAAGGAGTTGGCCCTAAATTAGTAATACCTGTATATACACTCACAGAAGAACGGTTCAGAGTAATGTGGTAGCGAGTGGTTCACTGATGTGGTTTCACGAAGATAAGCAGCTTTCCCTCTTCTGTTCCATTAAGTAAAAGGTACAGTGATAGTAACAAGAATGTGATAGATTTCACAAAAAGAAAAGGAGTATTTGTGGCACCTTAGAGACTAACCAATTTATTTGAGCATAAGCTTTCATGAGCTACAGCTCATGCATCCGATGAAGTGAGCTGTAGCTCACGAAAGCTTATGCTCAAATAAATTGGTTAGTCTCTAAGGTGCCACAAATACTCCTTTTCTTTTTGCAAATACAGACTAACACGGCTGTTACTCTGAAACCTGTCATAGATTTCACATTGATCTTCACATCTTCTGTGCAGGAGAATGTCTATTCATGTCTGTTTGTTATAACCACAAATAAACAAACCAATCATAGTATTGATGAGAGACAGTTGGATCTGCAAAGCAAGACTGATTTGAGATTCCTTGAAATCCCATTCTGCTGTTCACTAGATAGCTGAGAGTATGCGCCACCCTCATGGTTGTCTTTCAGAATGAGCATTTTTTTCAGCATGCCTGGCTGTACCAGTGGCAATGCACTGCCAATCAAACTCAAGCCAAATTCGGAACATGTCCTGTGTGTCATATGTTGTGTAAGTAGGTGAGTACACCAGTCGAGTGTTATACGTAATATTGCTGGAGTGGCTACACTTCTGTGTATTAAACTGAAACTCAAGCAGTTTTTGGAGTGCACTTTCAGTGAGGTGTGCAAGGAATTAAAGTCCAACACTTTCAGATTTGGGGGTCTAAAGATAGACACCTAAACAAATGGCTCAATTTTCAGAGGTGCTGAGCACCCAACTCAGTGCCTCAGAAAACCAGGCCACATATTTTGGTGCCCTTATATGGGTTTAGATTGCTAACTTTAGTCACCTACACCTAAAATGTTCGTGTATGTAACATGTAAAATTGCAACACAATGGCATTGAAATATATCCCGTTTCTCCTTTTCCCGTGTACCAAACCAGTTTTAAAATAGCTACTCTAGCTACACTCTTCTCCAGTTGTTACACAACCTCCCCCTCTTTTATTAAAAGCAACACAATTCTTGACAGCATTATAAGATTTGACTCTTGATCTTCTCACTGAAGTCAATGTCAAAACTCTCACTGATTTCAACAGTACAGAACGGAGCCCATGCTATTACTTTTCAGAGCCACTTTACCTTGCATTACTCTGCTTATAAATACTGAAAAGGGTTCACCTTCAAAGACAGTGACTTCATTAGAGCTGGCTGGAGCTGTTTGCCAACAAGTCAAAGCCTAATGAACAAGCCCCTCTAGGCTGGCTTGGAATAGTTTACCAAACCACCTGTCAGTCACCCATTTCCCTATGTTTAGGATAAAAGACAAGTGAGGCTGTTACTTTTTGGTTTTGTTTTTTAAATAATAGCTATTGGATTATTTTAATAGAGACTGGAATCCCCAAACAACATTAGCAGCTTTCGGTTCTTTGTATATGTTGGTTCAGGTGTGAATCTGTATTCTGCCACCAACTTTAATTAAGCCTTCCTTTAGCTCTGAATGGTGGTGTGTGCTTGGCAATTTTCAAGTTCAGATTGATTCAGGTTGCAGTTAATGTACGTTCCCTCACAAAAGCATATAATTACACTATTACTGAAGCTAGGGTAATTATAGAGAGGTGAAGAAACCGATGTGGTGTGCAACCTTATAGCTCCATAATGCTTTTCTTTTTTTTAATTTGTGAACAAAAGTATCTTCAAACTAGGCCCTTGGAATAGCACTACTTACATCAAACAATCTCGGTGAACTTTTAGAAACCAATTTGTCATGGTTAACCAAATGAAAAGAAGGAGATATTAAAACACAGATTATCAATTTGTCTATGTAGAGACATTGACAGGTCCCACAGAGTCTGACTTCCAATGGGACTAAAGGATTATGAACCAAAATCCTAAACAATATAATCCCCTGTAACCTATCTGATAGCACAGGATCATTTTAACGGAAATGCCAAAACTAATTGAACACATGCCACTTTTTTCTTTATGGTTTCCAGAAAAATAATTCAGCATGTGGACCACAGAAATAATCCTGTCTACAACAGCAGCATCTCTTCTAGGTCACAAAGAATTTAAGGCCAACAGATTTAAACCCAAGTGCTAAAACTGACAAAAAATAATTTCCCCCTACTGTTACTCACACCTTCTTGTCAGCTGTTTGAAATGGGCCACCCTGATTACCACTACAAAAGTGATTTTTCCTCCCTTTGTATGCTACTGTTAATTGAATTGCCTCGTTAGCACTGACCCCCCCACTTGGTAAGGCAACTCCTATCTTTTCATGTTCTGTGTATATATACCTGCTACTGTATTTTCCACTCCATGCCTCTGACGAAGTGGGTTTTAGCCCACAAAAGCTTATGCCCAAATAAATTCGTTAGTCTCTAAGGGCATGGCTACACTTGCAAATATAGAGCACTTTGAGTTAAACTAGCCTTTGGAGCGCGCAGTAGGGAAAGCGCTGCAGTCTGTTCACAATGACAGCATGGCCACATTTGCGGCATTTGCAGCGGCATTGGGAGCGGTGCATTATGGGCAACTAACCCACAGAGCACCTCTTCTCATTCTGGCGCTGTGGCTTGTGGGAAGGGGGTGGAGGGGTGGGGGGCATTCCGGGTCCTGTCCCAATGCCCCAGGATGCATTGGTTCGCATCCCAGCAATCCCTGTGCTTCTGTCCACATTTGGCGCCATCTTTCAACATTTTTTGTACTGCGCGCTCTGTCTTCCCTTTCGGTCTGCAGGAATGGAGCCCGAACCGCTGAGGAACATGCTGACAAGTCTCGCCAACACATCATGTTTGGCAGTCGAGTTAACTCCTTATGCTCCAAAGTGACAGGGAGGAGTCCGACGATATCGACTAGAGTAATACATACGACACGAGATTGCTTGTGGCATTCATGGACATGCTCACCATCGTGGAACGCTACTTTTGGGCTCGGGAAACAAGCACTGAGTGGTGGGATCACATCGTCATGCAGGTCTGGGATGACAAGAAGTGGCTGCAGAACTTTCGGATGAGAAAAGCCACTTTCATGGGACTGTGTGATTAGCTCTTCCTCACCTGTGGCGCAAGGACACGAGATTGAGAGCTGCCCTGCCGGCGGAGAAGTGGGTGGCTATTGCAGTCTGGAAGCTGGCAACTCCAGACACCTACCGATCGGTCACTAACCAGTTTGGAGTGGGAAAGTCGACCATTGGAATTGTGTTGATGCAAGTTTGCAGGGCCACTAATCACATCCTGCTCAGAAGAACCATCACTCCTGGTAACGTGCATGACATTGTGGCTGGCTTTGCTCAAATGGGTTTCCCTAACTGCAGAGGGGTGCTAGATGGTACACATATTCCAATTCTGGCACCCGCCCACCTAGCCTCCGAGTACGTTAATTTCTCTATGGTTCTCCAGGCGCTTGTGGATCACCGTGGACGTTTCATTGACATTAATGCAGGCAGGCCCTGAAAGGTGCACGACGCATGCATCTTTCGGAACGCTGGCCTGTTCAGGAAGCTGCAAGCCGGGAGTTTTTCCCAGACCAGAAGATCACCGTAGGGGAAGTCGAAATGCCCATTGTGATCCTTGGCGACCCCGCTTACCCTTTCATGAGCCATGGCTCATGAAACCCTACACAGGGAGCCTTGACAGCGGGACTATTAGAGGGGCCCAGCGTGGGGCTGCAAGGATTAGGGATGCCTTGAGGGAGCAATTTGAGGCTGAAAGCCACCAGTAATATTTGGTGCCCTGCACGGGAGTGAAGTGCAGTGGTTCCAATGTTAGTAGGAATCTATGTTTGCTACACTGACTTGCAGTGCCTGTTTTTTTCCTGGGCTAAGGTATCTTTTACTTCATGCAATAATAAAGAATGTTTTCAAAGCCAAAAAATCCATTTATTGAAAAGAAACTCAACTGCTTGGGAAACAGAAAGGGACAGGGGATGGGGTGGGGAATGGGACAATCACAGATTTGCATATGTCCTGTTATCATACTCAGCCTTCCTGTCTGGAGTGCTGTGCAGTGAGTGCTGCACTTCAGGCTGGCTATACTGCATGGTGATGGGGGCTGAGTGCAGTGGGTAAGGGTCGTAGTTTGCAGGGCGGGGTGGTGAAGCTACAGGTGTTGGAGGCAGCTGGTGGCGATAAGAACCCGGATGTTGGGGAAAGTGGGTTGGAGGTGACATGGGGGCACAAAGGAAAGAGTTTTGGGACAAAGGCTGCAGCGGGGGGGGCGGGCGCAGATGTGTTCCATCTGCATTGCTATGAGCGCCTGTATTGAGTCCGCTTGGCGCTCCATTATGCTTATCAGCCGATCCATGCTTTGCTGCTGGAGCTCCACTCTTTGGTGCCGGCGATCTGCATTTTGCTGGTGGATCCTCCTTTCGCTCTCCCTCCATTGCTGCGCTTTTTGATTCTCGTTAAGGGACTGCTGCATTACTTCATGCAACATGTCTTCTTTGCTTTTACGTGGCCTCTTCGTAATTAGTTGGAGTCTTTCGGCCGGTGATAACACAGATGGCTTAGATCTCAAGGTTGCATCTGTAAAGGCAAAATGCAACACTTAACAGAGGCAGCATTGTTCACACCAGACAGAGCAATGATTCCCCCATACTTAAAGACAAGCACAGTGTACACAATAGCATAATTTGCCCATCTCAAAGCAAGATGGGCAATAACCCACGGGAGCCCCAAAATGGTGAGTAAGCACGGGGTCAAGGGGGACTGATTGTTTCACAGCCGTACTGTCCTCTGGGTTGCTGTGCCTTGGGGAGAGCCAACAGCTACAGGGGGCCCCTATACTGAACACTCTCCCCACATATCTTGCTGCTGAGGGTGACCTGGGAAGCAAGGGAGGGTCTTCTGCTGCAATGCAGCTTCCGCCCTGGCCCATACCCCTCACGGCACAGTGGCGCGGACATGTTAGCCTGACTGGGACAAGGAGCACAGTGGCTCTCCCAAGAAACCTGCGCAAGCACTTTACCCAACTTCTGGATGAGACCTTTCAAGAGATTTCTGAGGCCAATTACCGTGATGTGAGAGAGCACATCAGTGCCCTATTCTCCATCTAGGCATGCATGCAGCCCTAACCCTCCTCGCCCCAAGAGCCTGCACCGAATAACTTCTTTCCCAAAATAAAAGCCGCTTACCGGGCACGTCCTCTGGTGTTTGTCCTTCCCCAAGCACTGGCTGCCACGACTGGCTACCTTCCTCCTGGCTTGAGAACAGCTCCTGGCTACATGCATCTAGGGATGCTGGGGCGTCTTCCTCCTCCTCAGCACCCTCGGTCCCACTTTCCTCCTCCTTCTCCTTCTGCCTTGTTGAACTGGGCTCTAAAGTGTCCATAGTGGTCCTCGGAATGGAGGTGGGGTCGTCCCCAAGTATCACGTCCAGCTCTTTGTAGAAACGGCAGGTCGCAGGGGCAGCACCGGAGCAGCGGTTTGCCTCGCGGGCTTTGTGGTAGGTATCCCACAGCTCCTTCACTTTAACCCTGAACTGCAGTGCGTCTCGGTCATGGCCCCTTTCCATCATGTCCCTTGATATCTGCCCAAAGGTATCATAATTCCTACGGCTGGAGCGCAGCGGGGACTGGACAGCTTCCTCCCCCAAACACTGATAAGGTCCAGCCCCTCGCCACTGCTCCATACTGGGGATCAGCTGGCATGTGGAGGCATGGTAGCCTGGAAAGATTCGCTGAGAGCACTCCATGCCTGGTTGAGCAAACAGGAAGGGGATTTTCAAAATTCCCAGAGAATTTAAAGGGCGGGTCTAACGGTTGGTCACCTGAGGGCAGGGCAGTAGAGTTCAAAGTGATGACCAGAGTGTCTAGAACAGGCATTGTGGGACACTTCTGGGGGACAATCAGAGCACATTGACAGACCACACTGGTGCAGCGGCACTCCAGCAGGGGCGCATCAAACGTTATTCCACTCGCCGAGGTGGAGCGCCAGAAGCTCTAGCCTCAGAGTCCGGGCGCTCTACGTGCCTTGCCAGTGTGGACGCGTCGTGAGTTAGAGTGCACGGGGCTGCTTTAATGCGCTCTAACTTGCAAGTGTAGCCATGCCCTAAGGTGCCACAAGGACTCCTCGTTGTTTTTGCTGATACAGACTAACACGGTTACCCCTCTGAAAAAATGGTCCAGTGGTTAGTGTGCTAGTCAGGAGTTGGGAGACCTGAATTCAGTCCTCTGCTATGCTACTACCTCCCTGTGTAACATTCATAGGAATGTAGAGCTGGAAGGGACCTATAGAGGACTTCTAGTCCATCTCCCTGTGCTGTGGCAGGACTAAGTATATCTACAGCATCCCTGACAGATCTCTAACCTGTTATGAAAAACCTCATATGATGGGGATTCTACAATGTCCTTAACTCTTCTTACCATTAGAAAGCTTTTCCTAATATCTAACCTAAATCTCCATTGCCCATTAAGCCCATTACACTGTGTCCTACTTTCAGAGGACATGCAGAACAATTGATCACCATCCTCTTCATAACAGCCCTTAACATATTTGAAGACTGCTATCAGGTCCCCGCTCAGTCTTCTTGTCTCAAGACTAAATATGCCCATTTTGTAAACCTTTCTTCACGGGTCAGGTTTTATAAACCTTTATCATTTTTTTGCTCTCCTCTGGAAACTACTCTCTGCAAATTATCTGCATCTTTCCTAAGGTGTTGCACCCAAAACTGGACACCCTATGCCAGCAGAGGCTTACCGGTGCTGAGTAGAGTGGAACAATTACCTCCTGTGTTTTACTTATGATACCCTGTTAATACACTCCAGAATTATATTAGCTTTTTTGCAACTGAATCACTTTACTGGCTCCTATTAAATTTGTGATCCACTATAACTCCCGGATCATTTTCAGTAGTACTACTACCTAGCCAGTTCCCCGCTTTATAATTGTGCATTTGATTTTTTGCCTTCCTAAGTGTAGTACTTTGCACTTGTCTTTACTGAATTTTATGTTCTTGATTTTTGGACCAATTCTCCAATTTTTCATGGTTTTTCAGTTTTCCAATTTCTAATTCTAATCTTGCCATCCAAAGTGCTTGCAACCCTTCCCAGCTTGGTGTCATCTACATATTTTGTAAGCATACTCTCCACTCCATTATCCAAGTCATTAATGAAAATTGTGAATAGTACTGGCCCCAGGATAGACCCCCTGTGGAATCCCACTAGATACATCTGCCAGTTTGACAGCAAACGACTGATAAGACTCTTTGTACGGTCTTTCAACCAGTTATAGTAATTTCATCTAGACCACATTTTCCTAGTTTGCTTTTACATTGGGCAAGTCACTTTGTTTCAGTTCCCAAGCTGTAAAATGGGGATAAGAGCCCTGCCCTGCCTCACAGGGATATATTAAGATTAAATACAAGACTGTGAGGCACTCAGATGCTAAGATCATGGATGCTACAGATAAACAGAAAATGTTAGGCTCTTAAATCAGTATCTAGCCACCAAGATAAAAGTGGCCATATTTCCATAGAAGACAACAGGAGCTAGCTATTCCCAACACTTCTGAACACCAGGACTCATTTATTTAGGTGCCTAACTATGAGTTTAGGAGCCTAAACTTTAGATAGCTAGATGTGTAAATTTTGACCTCAGGCTGTGTGGCTAAATGTACATTGTTCACTTCATACAATGTGAACCACTTTTACTGTGACCAATTAACCGAGAATAAATACATATTAAAGGTGTGTTTTTACTTGGGAGTTCAAGGTTATGGTACTTTTTTTTTTGTCAGGCAAATCAGGGGTAACTTTTCTTATCCAGTCGGGACATAGAGATGCCTAAAACAACATTATTGCTCTCCCTCCCAACTCAACACCTTGAGACAATGAAACTCTCTCTAATTATCCAAAGGAGGAAGAAATCCATTTCAGGCTTTAAATGATTTTCTGTAAAAGGACAATACTACCATAGGATGAGAAGCACTTTACAATTAGTCAGTGGAGTTGCAGCCACTTACACAAAGACTGAATTTAGCCTGTTGTGTTCTCAGAGTCATCCCACACAATCACACTCTCACATATCCATATGCACAGACTCAGTCCTGCAAAGTGCTGAGGATTCTCCACTCCCACTGAAGGTGTGAAAGGTGCACAGCACCTTGCAGGATCAAGCCACACACAATATACCTATGGCTTTTCCTGTGGCATAGCCTGTTTGGTGGCTGAAATGGAAACCTGAAAAACATTTGTTTCAGTCAAATTAAACATTTTGTTTGACCCAAAAGTATTATAATTCTTTGCGCTTTTGTTTGATTTTTAATTCATTTTGTTTGTGGGTGTTTTTACTCCTTTTTTTTGGTTTCTTTTCCTATATCAGGCTAAATTTCTATACAACATCATTTTGAATTAAAAAAAAATCTAACCATTTTGTTTGGAAAATGACAAAACAAAATGGTTCAATTTTTTTCATTTTTTTGCCCGAAACTGTTCACCAAATTTGACCCCAAAAAGGGGCATTTTTGGTGACTAAGCTATTCATCCAAAAGTGTTTGCCCCGCTCTAGCCACAAATTGCCACACAAAAGATACCATTTCTGTAGACTCACCTGGACATTTACAGACATTTGCAGAGATCTCTGAACACTCCCAGAATCAGACCATGATGACATTGCCCAGCAATTTCATGAAATCCACTATTAATGCAGGTCATAAATATGGAACCTTAGAAACCTAAGTTAGCTTTTTTAAGCATGCTGCATGGAAATGCGGACATAAAGAAATATAACCTATTGGATATAATTGCCTTAAAACAGAGCAGGTGTAGAATGTCCCCTTCACTGCATTATGCTGTGGCCTAATGTGTTCACTGGACCTGTGTATTTCCTAGTGAGAAACTTGTCTTTTTGGGGAGGAATGGAGATCTCCCCTGGGAAGCTCAGGCAAGCTCAGACAAATTTAATAGTGAACGGTATTTTTTTCCTTGCCGGAATGTTCCAGAGTCAGCAGCAATAGACCATTAAACCATTGCCATGACCTAAGTGGAAGTAACTTAGGCTTAAAAAGACTTTAAAAATAATAGGCTGCATGTTTGATTTAATTTCCTCCAAAGGGGATCTCCCCTTCATCCTCCTTCCCCTCCCCCGCACCAATATTTGAAAAAGGACTCAATTTTTTAAATAAAAATATAGAAGAATGGGCTAGATTCTCATGCGGTGTAAATTGTGTAGCTCCTTTGACTTCAATGTATCTTTCAGAAAGCTGAAGCTCTCTCTCTCTCTACCTCAGGGGAGCAAGGTGATGACAAAGTTTGCATCGACTGCTGCACAAGGCACCAAATTATAGTTAGAAAGAAGAAGTGAGGAATCAGGAAGATTGTTTGTTCTGTGACTTTTCGCAGCAGGTCAGCATAAAGTGCTTCAGCCCAGATGTTCTCATCCTTATGATATGTTGGAGGAGTCTGTTGGATTCAGCATGTTCAAACTCACCTGTGTGTTGTTTGCATTGCCTACATAAAAATAAAAATTACACATACACACATTCATCCTGGTGAAAGGTGTTGGCTTGACAACCCTGGGAACCAGAATTCTTTGAGGGGGGTCAACAAGCATGTGGACAAGGGTGAGCCAGTGGATATAGTGTACTTAGATTTTCAGAAAGAAAAGGAGTACTTGTGGCACCTTAGAGACTAACACATTTATTTGAGCATAAGCTTTCGTGGGCTACAGCTCACTTCATCGGATGCTGTAGCTCACGAAAGCTTATGCTCAAATAAATTAGTAAGTCTCTAAGGTGCCACAAGTACTCCTTTTGTTTTTGCGGATACAGACTAACACGGCTATTCCTCTGAAACCTTAGATTTTCAGTAAGCACCAAAGGCTCTAAAGCAAAGTAAGCTGTCATGGGATAAGAGGGAAGATCCTCTCATGGATCGGTAACTGGTTAAAAGATGGGAAACAAAGGGTAGGAATAAATTAATAACTGATCTGGAAAAAGGGGCAAAGAGTGATGTGACAAAATTTGCAGATGATACAAAACTACTCAAGGTAGCTAAGTCCAAAACAGACTGGGAAGAGTTACAAAGGGATCCCACAAAACTGGGTGACTGTGTAACAGAATGGCTGATGAAATTCAATGTTGATAAATGCACATTGGAAAACATAATCCCAGCTATACATATAAAATGATGGGGTCTCAATTAGCTGTTACCATTCAAGAAAGAGATCTTGGAGTCAATCCACTCAATGTGCAGCAGCAGTCAAAAAAGTGAACAGAATGTTGGGAATCATTAAGAAAGGGATAGATAATAAATACCATATCGCCTCTATATAAATCCATGGTAGGCCCACATCTTGAATACTGTATGCAGATGTGGTCACCCCATCTCAAAAAAGATATATTGGAATTGGAAAAGGTTCAGAAAAGGGCAATAAAAATGATTAGGGATATAGAATGGCTTCCATATGAGGAGAGATTAATAAGTTTGGGACTTTTCATCTTGGTAAAGAGACGACTAAGGGGGTTATGATAGCGGTCTATAAAATTATGACTGGTGTGGAGAAATTAAATAAGGCAGTGCTATTTACTCCTTCTCATACTACAAGAACTAGGGGTCACCAAATGAAATTAATAGGCTGCAGGTTTAAAACAAGCAAAAGGAAGTATTTTTTCACACAGCGCACAGTTAACCTGTGGAACTCTTTGCCAGAGGATGTTGTGAAGGCCAAGACTATAACGAGGTTCAAAAAAGAACTAGATAAGTTTGAGGTGGATAGGTCCATTAATGGCTATTAACCAGGATGGGCAGGGTTGGTGTTCCTAGCCTCTCTTTATCAGAAGCTGAGAATGGGTGACAGGGGATGGATCACTGGATGATTACCTGTTCTGTTCATTCCCTCTGGAGCATCTGGCATTGGCCACTGTGGGAAGACAGGATACCGGGCTAGATGGACCTTTGGTCTGACCCAGTATGGCCATTCTTATGTTCTTATATATTCTCTGTTAATCCAAAATCATTTAAAGCATGTCAACTGTTGTACAAGTTTCCACGCAGACCTCCACATCCTTGACTCTCAGTCTCCAAGTCCATGCAATCTTTGGCTTTTCTGCAGAGACTGCCAGTTAGTGTAAATGAAGCTGACCCTTTAAAAGACACAGAATAAGACATGGTCCCTGCAACAAGGAGCCCACAATTTACCACAAACAAAACAATGGACAAAATGTAAGTAAAAAAGGGTGTGATGAGATAATATCTAGATATACAGACCCATCATCTTCTGGCCAAATAAAAATCTCAATTTATGTCTCTGCCATCCCCTTGTTGATGTCTAGTCTTCAGTTAAACTCGACATGGCTAAAACAGAGCTCTTAATCCTCCCCCAAAGTCCTCCCTACTACCTTGTTTCTTGAGCACTATTGACAACCCCACCAACCGGCCTGCCACTCAGGCCTGTAACATGGGTATCTTTACATTTCGATCTCTCTCTAGCTCCTCACATCCAAGCTATGTCTAAACTGTGCAGATTCTTTCTGTATACCATCTCTGAGTTGTGGTCAGTGGTGAGCTGGAGCCAGTTCGCACCGGTTCGCTAGAACCCGGTTGTTAAATTTAGAAGCCCTTTTAGAACCGGTTGTCCCATGAGGGACAACCGGTTCTAAAAGGGCTTCTAAATTTAACAACTGGCCAAAAGTGGCACCTTAGGTGCCGACACCATGGGTGTTCTGGCACTGGAGCACCCACGAGGAAAATTTGATGGGTGTAGAGCACCCACCGGCAGCTCTCCGCCCAGCCCCGCCCCATGCCCTGCCCCAGTTCACCTCACCTCACCTCTGCTCCGCCTCTGCCTCCTCCCATGAAGACGCCGCCCCGCTCTGCTTCTCCGCTCCCCCCCATCGGCTTCCCACGAATCAGCTGTTCGCGCGGGAAGCCTGGGAGGGCTGAGAAGCAGGCGGCGGCTTCGCGCTCAGGCTCAGGGAGGCGGAGGGGGAGAGGAGGGGAGCTGGGGTGGGGGGGAGTGCGAGGAGGGCCGCCTGCGCTGCAGCAGATAATCTGGGGGAGGGGGGGTGCGCAGGGGAACCACTCCCCGCCCCTGCTCGCCTCCGCCACCCTCAGCCTGAGCGGGAAGCCGCGGCCTGCTTCTCAGTCCTCCCCGGCTTCCCACCGAACAGCTGATTCATGGGAAGCCGGGGTGGGGGGACGTGGAGAAGCAGAGCAGGGCAGTGAGTTCAGGCGAGGAGGCGGAGGTGGAGCGGAGGTGAGCTGAGGCCGGGTGCGGGACGGGGAGCTGCCGGTGGGTGCTAGTAAGACAGGTAAGTACTACTAGACCCATATTTCAGCTGGGGAACAGAGAGACAAAGTGGCTTGCCCAAGGTCACACAGGTAGGCTATAAGAAAGCAGGGGCTGGAATGCAGGTCTTCAGCTAGTGCCCTAACCACTGGACCATCTTTCTTCCTCTCAGTGGATCAATGGAAAGGACAGAGAATGGGTGGTTGGTGGACAGCAAATACGAGATTATTCCAAGCATGGCTAGGGGTGGAGCATTGGAGGAGGTCTGATGTATACAAATAGCGGTTGCAGGGGAATCACCATCTCCTGCAGAAAAATCTGTGCAAGGAGGCTTGGGGGCAGGTGGCAGTGGAGGAAGAATCCTCACTGAGATTGTCCTTATTTAGTTTCCTACAGTTTGTTTTATCTGGTGGATGGGGTTTCACCTCTATCCCACTCCCAATGCTGTAGAACATGTGGTAGGGTTTATCCCCCCCGGAAGCTGTCAATCTCCACCCTGCGTGTGGGGAATCCAATGGAGGGTCTGTGTCTACCCAGAGGCTCAGGGATTGCCTGCCCTATTACTTAGGGCTTGGGTCTCTAGCACCAAGATCCATTATTTAGGCTAAGCTCTTACACAACTAACTCTAGAACTCTCCCTGCCTCATTATAAATGTTTTGCAATAAGGAGTGGGCTCCATACAAGAGTTAATACAGACTCAGGTTACACTAGCTTTTAGTAGAGTTACCACTGGTTGCAATGTGTGTCCTCCTGGCCATCCCTCTGTAGATCTATGAAAGGCACATGTTGGAGATAGTTGACATGCCCACACCAGTGTAGGAAAGGGGAAACCTGCATGCAGCAAGGATCCTCTTTGCCTGGATCCTGGGTAACAATTCCTCCCATAGCTTTTTATTTTTGTGAAACAGGTAAGAACGTTAGACATTTTTCTACATGATCTACACCTAGTTTAATTGGGGTGGCTGCTCCATTTCTGTTTTGGGGGGTTAAAATAATAAAAGCTAAAACGGAGACTTTACCCCCAACCCTGGGCACTGTCATCTATTCACAATTACTGCATGCACCACAAGAAAGCAATTTCAACCAGGCATTTCTAAGTCCGTTGTAATACATTCAAGCCCAGGTTCCTTCCCTGGGTCATTCACATGTTTTTATGTAAATCAATTAATTCTTTAAGACACATTTTAACAGGTGTGTGTTTTTCTCTTAATAAAAAAGGAAAAAATGCATAAGGGTCACAGAGCAGTAAGGACTCAGTCTTGTGGGGCGCTGAGTTCTCTGTTTCTGATCCAGCAAAGTACTGCAGCATGTGCTTGGATTTTTCATTTGATTTTCAGAAGATGAAAATGTTGATTATTAAAAACCCAAACAAAACAGCAATTTCTATTTGAACCAAAATGAAAAAAAAATGACAAGTTTACATTAAACTGCTTCCATTTTTCATAGGTGACTTCGAAGTGAAATTTCATATGAAAAATTGAAATGTTTTTAGTGTAAATTTGTAATTTGGAAATTTTTGCTGGAAAAACCCCTGGGTTTTGACCAGCAGTAGTATCAGGTTGGTCAGGTTAGTGGCCTACATGGGGAAATGGTCAACACTAAGACTAAGATTTTGTCATGGTTATTTTTAGTAAAAGTCATGGATAGGTCACGAGCAATAAACAAAAATTCACGGAAGCTGTGACCTGTCTGTGATTTTTGCTGCTTCAGCTTCATGGTGCCTGGGAGCTGTGGGGTTCCCCCACTGTCTGCGGCAGCTGGAAGCTGCAGGGTCACCATATTTCCCAAAGGAAAAATGGGACACCCCCAGCTGCTCCCCTCGTCCTTGGACCCTGAGGAGGGCCCCCTCAGGAGTCTGTCACCTGTCACTGGAACCATGCAGGGAGCCCCCTGTTGACTGTCCCTGGAACCCTGCCAGGGCCAGAGTCCCACAGCCCTAGGGGCTGAAGCAGAGAATGTCACTGAGGTCTCTGTATGTCAGGGATTCCATGACTTCCAGGCCTCCGTGACATAAACATAGTCTTAGTTATCACCCTCTATTTCTCTATTGGCCTGCCACCTGAAAAGCCCTTAGGCCATCTTCATTTTGTCCCTTCTGCTGTACCAACCACATTATTGGTGCTTAGGCCCTGATGTAATGAAGCATGTAAGCACATGTTTAAGTCCCATTGACTTCAATAGCATGTGCTCAAATACTATGCTCAGGGTCTTTACAACTACATAATAAAATAATAAGACATACAGTATGCTACCCCATTATTATGGATATTTTGTCAAAGACAGAAAGACTAGAACACAGAAATAGGAGCTTAGAGATTACCAAGGTTATTTTTTTGTTGTGTTAAATCCACAAACTGTATTGGTTTAATACTTTCTATTTTCTGCAAATAAACAATATTTTCATGTAAGCAAAAGGTGCAATGAAGCTCCGTGAGTGGGGATGTCCTCGGTAAAAAGAGGTCTTTGTCTTCTTAAAAAGAAAAGACAGGTTGATAGAAAGCACATTTCTTACAATTGCTTAGGAAGTAATGCGTACAAAGATTTTTCTGGATGGTTGGAAACACCCACCTTGTCCTGTCATAGGGAGAAGCTTGACTATTCAGTCCTGAACTAGACAAGATAACAGTGGAGCCAATGGAAATGACGCCTACATAAAGGACTCAAGATTTACCCCTAGAGAGCTAGCAAAGTAACATCAAAACACTTCTTGTTACATTTTCAAAATACTAATAAAGGGCCTGATCGAAAAACCTTTTGAAGTCAACAGAAAGACTCCGACAGACTTCAATAGGTTTTGGATCAGGTCTAAAGAGTACACTGAAGATCCAATGCTGGTTTTGTTCCAAGCACCTCACTCCTTTGCAACAGTCTTGCCCGTTACCCCATTAGCAAGGGATCTCTGTCTCAGCAAATACCAATAAATTTTAAAGGCATGTCCCTGCTCTCCTTTCATAGGCCAAACTCCATTCCAAATCAAAGATTCATAGACTCTAAGGCCAGAAGGGACCATTGTGATCATCTACTCTGACCTCATATATAGCACAGGCCATAGGACTTCCCTGAATTCATTCCTGTTTGAACTAGAGCAGTGGTTCTCAAAGCCGGTCTGCCACTTGTTCAGGGAAAGCCCCTGACGGACCAGACCGGTTTGTTTACCTGCCACGTCCGCAGGTTCGGCCGATCGCGGCTCCCACTGGCCACGGTTCGCCGCTCCAGGCCAATGGGGGCTGTGGGAAGCAGCGCAGGCCAAGGGACGTGCTGGCCATCCTTCCCACAGCCCCCATTGGCCTGGAGCGGTGAACCGCGGCCAGTGGGAGCCGCGATCGGCCGAACCTGCGGACGTGGCAGGTAAACAAACCGGTCCGGCCCGCCAGGGGCTTTCCCTGAACAAGCGGTGGACCGGCTTTGAGAACCACTGAACTAGAGCATCTCTCTTAGAAAAAACATCCAAACAGCAAAGTCAATGAAGGTTTTTCCTGTGTAAAGTATACAGGGTGAAAGTGCTGAAATAGTTACTGGACATAAGGAAAACCAAGCACAGCAGAAAGTGATGTAAGCAAAGATCACAAATAAAGGCAGAAGACCCTTTTATTTCGCATAGACAAAATGCAAAGTGTGTCTCATTAAATTATTAAAAAAAAAAGCAAATTGATTTCCCCCCCCTCCACTGACAGCACTCATCCTAATTAACAACAAAACAAAAAGATCGATCAAGGACCCATTTTCTAATTTAAAAAAAAGTGTGCAAACATGACAAAAGACTTTTTGATTTCCCAGATCAATGTCCCTGTTAAATTCACAAATAGGGTGATTTGTTTTCCTTCTTTTTAATCTTGTGTGATGGAACTTCCAGTTAAAATGTTTTATTTAGTCCCCATGCACTTTGTAGAAAATCAGTAAAAACACAAAAGCTTGTGAAGATCAGAAAACTGGACTTCTTTTACCCAAAAATTCAGATGTCCAGTCAGATGAAGCTCACACTCAGACAGAAAAAAAGCAGGAGAGTCTTTGCACTGTCTGTAGTTTGCATTTTTTTCAAATATTTTGGCAATCTTCTTTAATTATAAATATTGGAATTCAATAAAAAAGGTAGCTTTGATTGGTTTTTTTAATTGTAAGTATTTACAGCCACTGTCCAGCCATGCTCTTTTTGTTATACTAGGGTGTAAGATTTTGCGTAGGGATTGTTTCCTTTCAAGTGGCCCCGGGAGTCCAGCAGGGATTCTTGGGAGCTGCTCATTTTAGCTGCCTGTCCTAGCTCAGCCCCTTCTCGCTGAGGTAATGTTGCCACGGCACCAGGTTGCCATGACTGTACTTCTCTCGTGGAGGATGTTTCCATAGGTATCGGCTCCAGAACAGTGGGACGCTTCAGGGTTCGGCTTTTCTGAGGTTCCAAGCAGGCTTGGCCCAAACCCAGGTCTCTGCTAGTGCCTGAAACTCCTCGATTCAACAAAAAGTCCATTCTAAGATACGGTGGCAAATGCATGAGGTCACCTGTGAAGAAAAATATGAAGAGGCACCTCTTAGTTATCTTCATGCAATTCAGTAAAACTGCCTATTTGGCTGATATAGACTCAAGCATTTAGGCAGCCATTTAATCTGATTTCAAAGCAAGACTTCCCTGACCCCGTCAGAATGTTCATAGCACAAAGGCAACAAAGCTGGTCAAAATTTATTTTATTTTGTATGAAAAAAATTGAAGGACTTTTTTCATAATTTATCGTTAAAGACCAAAAAATAATATTTTTTTTGGTTTTTGGTTGTCAAAAACTGGAAGGCTTTGACTACTGAATGTTGAAAAATATTGGTTTGGTTTTCAGTGACACCCCCCCACCCCCCGAATTTTGACTAAAGGCTCCATCTAGCACAAAAATAATTAATTATACAACATTTGGATGAAATAACACTAGGTTACAAATTTAAACACCCCAAAGTTAAAATATAAAAAAGTGAGGGCCCTGATGGTAATCTCAGTGTGCCCTCTTTGCACAGCCTGTACATCTTATGACATCCATCACTGGTCCCCATCACACCACCATCTGAGTGGTAGAGAAGTTCTATCATCCCTATTGTACAGATGGGGAACTGAGGCACAGAGCTTAAATCTGTGGTAGCGCAGGGCATTGAATCTGGGTCTCCAGATTACCCAGGATAGTGATCAAGACACTACAGCATCCATCTTTCTTTCCTTATGGTAGACGTTTAACTACACACACATTCACTTATTAGCGTACACATTAAAAGAGCAACACAGGGATACAAAATACAACACATGAACAATTAACACTGTTCCGTTAGCATTACTATGAACCCTCACTTTTTTCATCTCCTGACTTTTGAGCATTTATAGTTGTAGCCAATAATGCTACGCTGATGGGGCTAGAGGATTTATGACTGCACACATCCTCCCATCATTTTTTTTTTCAGGCAAGGGGCTTCATACAGAGCTAGGGAACCCACTCCCACTCTTGAGTTGGAATACCCTCTTTGGAGCTGCTCTGTGGTCACTGTGCACCACGTGGGGAAGAAGATTTAGCGTATCCTTGTTCTTATGTAGGCATCTGCCCATCTGCTAGCCCTGCTACACAAATCAGTTTAATTTAATCTAATATTGTCTTATTCTTTCATAGACTGACTTGCAAAAATTCAAGGAGACCAGAAAAAAGAAGCAAATTTAAAGCATGTTTCCTTCCAAAAAGTTTTGATGTTGAAGATGTATCCATGGGTGATGATGGTGAGAAATACCTTCAGATCTGGGTTCTTGGTATAGCACGATAATGACAATTCATCAATTTTGGGCATCCACTCCCATCCACAGCCACATAACTGAAGATCTCTAACACTGCACCTCACAGGGTTCCAGAGTCTGGGCTCCAGCCGAAGCCCTAATGTCTACACCGTAATTAAACAGCTCCCTAGCCCAAGCCCCACAAGCCTGAATCAGCTGGCGTGGGCCAGCCACAGGTGTCTAACTGTGGTGTAGACATATCCTAAAAGGGGATGAGAGTTCTCAGAAGCTTATAGTTTTCTATTACAATGCAACAGCAACCGCTTCCAACACCCCATTTCAACTAGAATGGATCTAGATAAATTGGGGAGCAGCATTTTCACATGTCAAAGTACCCCGGTAAATGGAAATAATTCCCTTCAGGGTTATATGTAAAATGACACCCACATTTATAAAATGAATGCATGCCAAGTGTTTTAAGTAAAAGTCTTTTCTAGAGCAAACAATAGTACATAAACCTGAACTGTTGGAAATGGCAGAAATACAGGCTGGTCTGTGTCAGTATCATAAACAGCAGAGGACTTCTTGATACCCTGTTGCAGAGAGAGTTTGATGCAGACACGGTGGCAAAAGGAGAACCCATGCATGGCATTAAGCAACAGGCTGCAATGTTTATTAAACTTTAACACAAGGGAGGGGCGCTACCCACCAATCATCCTTACTCTCCTATACCAGACATGGAGTTGGTTCCAGGACTCCTTACCATATGACCCATAACATGAGGTGGCTCTCCTCAACCTACTGCCCAGGACTCAGCTCTCTCTGAGTCCTAGCACCTTCCCCCTCTGTGAAGGGGATAGAGGGTGCAGCAGGGTGGGGACTGCAGCCCGCAAAGGCCACAAGGTCTCACCCTATCACATGAGCCCAAGGCCCATCACACATATCGCAGGTCTTTTACTTCTGGGAGAACTGGAGGTCCTGGTGATGTCAAGGAACTATGACGTGATTGGAATAACAGAGACTTGGTGGGATAACTCACATGACTGGAGTACTGTCATGGATGGTTATAAACTGTTCAGGAAGGACAGGCAGGGCAGAAAAGGTGGGGGAGTAGCACTGTATGTAAGGGAGCAGTATGACTGCTCAGAGCTCTGGTACGAAACTGCAGAAAAACCTGAGTGTCTCTGGATTAAGTTTAGAAGTGTGTGCAACAAGAGTGATGTAGTGGTGGGAGTCTGCTATAGACCACCGGACCAGGGGGATGAGGTAGATGAGGCTTTCTTCCGGCAGCTCACGGAAGCTACTAGATCGCATGCCCTGATTCTCATGGGTGACTTTAATTTTCCTGATATCTGCTGGGAGAGCAATACAGCGGTGCATAGACAATCCAGGAAGTTTTTGGAAAGCGTAGGGGACAATTTCCTGGCGCAAGTGCTAGAGGAGCCAACTAGGGGGGGCGCTTTTCTTGACCTGCTGCTCACAAACCGGGTAGAATTAGTGGGGGAAGCAAAAGTGGATGGGAATCTGGGAGGCAGTGACCATGAGTTGGTTGAGTTCAGGATCCTGACGCAGGGAAGAAAGGTAAGCAGCATGATACGGACCCTGGACTTCAGGAAAGCAGACTTCGACTCCCTCAGGGAACGGATGGCCAGGATCCCCTGGGGGACTAACTTGAAGGGGAAAGGAGTCCAGGAGAGCTGGCTGTATTTCAAGGAATCCCTGTTGAGGTTACAGGGACAAACCATCCCGATGAGTCGAAAGAATAGTAAATATGGCAGGCGACCAGCTTGGCTTAATGGTGAAATCTTAGCAGATCTTAAACATAAAAAAGAAGCTTACAAGAAGTGGAAGGTTGGACATATGACCAGGGAAGAGTATAAAAATATTGCTCGGGCATGTAGGAATGTTATCAGGAGGGCCAAATCGCACCTGGAGCTGCAGCTAGCCAGAGATGTCAAGAGTAACAAGAAGGGTTTCTTCAGGTATGTTGGCAACAAGAAGAAAGCCAAGGAATGAATGTGTGGGCCCCTTACTGAATGAGGGAGGCAACCTAGTGACAGAGGATGTGGAAAAAGCTAATGTACTCAATGCTTTTTTTGCCTCTGTTTTCACTAACAAGGTCAGCTCCCAGACTGCTACGCTGGGCATCACAAAATGGGGAAGAGATGGCCAGCCCTCTGTGGAGATAGAGGTGGTTAGGGACTATTTAGAAAAGCTGGACGTGCACAAGTCCATGGGGCCGGACGAGTTGCATCCGAGAGTGCTGAAGGAATTGGCGGCTGTGATTGCAGAGCCATTGGCCATTATCTTTGAAAACTCGTGGCGAACCGGGGAAGTCTCGGATGACTGGAAAAAGGCTAATGTAGTGCCAATCTTTAAAAAAGGGAAGAAGGAGGATCCTGGGAACTACAGGCCAGTCAGCCTCACTTCAGTCCCTGGAAAAATCATGGAGCAGGTCCTCAAAGAATCAATCCTGAAGCACTTGCATGAGAGGAAAGTGATCAGGAACAGCCAGCATGGATTCACCAAGGGAAGGTCATGCCTGACTAATCTAATCGCCTTTTATGATGAGATTACTGGTTCTGTGGATGAAGGGAAAGCAGTGGATGTATTGTTTCTTGACTTTAGCAAAGCTTTTGACACGGTCTCCCACAGTATTCTTGTCAGCAAGTTAAGGAAGTATGGGCTGGATGAATGCACTACAAGGTGGGTAGAAAGCTGGCTAGATTGTCGGGCTCAACGGGTAGTGATCAATGGCTCCATATCTAGTTGGCAGCCGGTATCAAGTGGAGTACCCCAAGGGTCGGTCCTGGGGCTGGTTTTGTTCAATATCTTCATAAATGATCTGGAGGATGGTGTGGATTGCACTCTCAGCAAATTTGCAGATGATACTAAACTGGGAGGAGTGGTAGATACGCTGGAGGGGAGGGATAGGATACAGAAAGACCTAGACAAATTGGAGGATTGGGCCAAAAGAAATCTGATGAGGTTCAATAAGGATAAGTGCAGGGTCCTGCACTTAGGACGGAAGAACCCAATGCACAGCTACAGACTAGGGACCGAATGGCTAGGCAGCAGTTCTGCGGAAAAGGACCTAGGGGTGACAGTGGACGAGAAGCTGGATATGAGTCAGCAGTGTGCCCTTGTTGCCAAGAAGGCCAATGGCATTTTGGGATGTATAAGTAGGGGCATAGCGAGCAGATCGAGGGACGTGATCGTTCCCCTCTATTCGACATTAGTGAGGCCTCATCTGGAGTACTGTGTCCAGTTTTGGGCCCCACACTTCAAGAAGGATGTGGATAAATTGGAGAGAGTCCAGCGAAGGGCAACAAAAATGATTAGGGGACTGGAACACATGAGTTATGAGGAGAGGCTGAGGGAGCTGGGATTGTTTAGCCTGCAGAAGAGAAGAATGAGGGGGGATCTGATAGCTGCTTTCAACTACCTGAAAGGGGGTTCCAACGAGGATGGCTCTAGACTGTTCTCAATGGTAGCAGATGACAGAACGAGGAGTAATGGTCTCAAGTTGCAGTGGGGGAGGTTTAGATTGGATATTAGGAAAAACTTTTTCACTAAGAGGGTGGTGAAACACTGGAATGCGTTACCTAGGGAGGTGGTAGAATCTCCTTCCTTAGAGGTTTTTAAGGTCAGGCTTGACAAAGCCCTGGCTGGGATGATTTAACTGGGAATTGGTCCTGCTTTGAGCAGGGGGTTGGACTAGATGACCTTCTGGGGTCCCTTCCAACCCTGATATTCTATGATTCTATGATTCTATGGGAACTGTTCATTTTATTCTCTTACCCACACTGGAAACCGGCCACAAGTTGAGATGGATAAACAACTCTACCCAAGTACCTCATGTAGGTAGTAAGCATGATCCTACTTAACCCACAGTGGCTTGAAAGTGCTGTGAGGAATGCAAAAATCTCACTGGTTCTCTGCCAAACAGCCCATAGGAGAAAAAAATCCTTCCTGACTCCCTAAACAGGTAATTGGCAACACCTGCGGCATCTGTCAGGCTGGGTTCCCATTCCTAGTTCGGGTGGGTAGGGTGGGCTGCTGGAATAGAGCCGAATAAGGCTCCACATGGCCCCTGAACTGGACTAAATTCTGGGAGGTGGGGAATGCTGGTCAATCAGCACCCCTCTCCTTGAGCTGGCCAATGGGTGCCAAAGACCCCCCTAGAAGGAGCTACATATTATGCCTTGGCAAGTTCCTCCCACCCTTGCTACTGGGACTGTCCTGGCCCCGTCAACTGATGCAGGAGGGTGGTATTTTTGACTAATCAAACTGAAAGTTGCCCAATACCTTAAAATAAAGCAGATTCTTTACCTTGTCCTAAAAGTAAAGGCAATGTTATTGTTATCTAAAAGATAAATAGCTTCTAATCTATTCATGATTTAAAGTCACAGACAGAAAAATTGCTGAGAAGTTATATTTGGACAGAATCACAGTTTATTCCTGTGGATCTCCTGCAGGCACTGTCTGGCACCATATGTTTTATTCTAGTTACATTTCCAATACAGATGTACAGTACACTGTATTTAACCCCCACATAGTAGGATGTAGTGCAAGTCTCAGGATTCAGCTGACATACTGCAGCATCATTTATACAAGAACAGGAAAAACAGTGTGTGCCCATAATCATACGGTTACCACTCAGAAGATGAAAGGCAAATTGTCAAGGGCCTAATAATTACTACTTTACATTTCTCTGATACCTCATCCCAAAGCAGTTTACATGTACATGAGTCATTTTAACTACTGCAGGACTGCACCCACCACCAGGGTGAAGTGCACCATCACACAGCTACACTGCTCAGCTGGTAAGGACAGGAAGTGAACAACAGTGTATGCAACTGAAATGGGAGGAAGGCTTATGGTAGATGGCACGTAAGTACCCATACAGGCCCTTGGCAGTCACACCTTTATGCTTGCAAACATTTTGAGGTTATTAGCCATCAGGACCTGGGTTTTATGTTGCTTCGGAACAATGACACACTCAGCAGCACAGAGCCCTTTAACACCATGTTGGAACATTGGTTCCATATGTTTCAGGGAACGAGCGCTACCTACTGTACTGAATCACCAATACCGTTTTGTGCAGCAAGGGCCTTTTCCCTGGAGATCACCGTCATCATAGTAATGCTTTTAGCATGCTTAACTCCTACAACCCACAGCGCAAGACGATATAGCTCTACCACTTCATTAAGAGTAGAATGGAACTGGTCATGTCTTAAATATGCCATACAAACTGGCCATTTATACCTTTTGCTGCTTGCACTATATGTTCCCCACAATATACTTTATGTAACAGTAACAAGATCAGAGTGAAATCCAGATCTTGGATTATTGGCAGGCCCGAGATCTCATATTAAATATGCATTTCAATCACTTACCACTTTGCTGCTTCCTGAGACTAGTGGATTAAACATGGATTGTAAAAAAGAAACGTCTTTTAACTTCATATAGTTTAGGATTTTACTTTCAAGGAGCCGGATAGAAAACAATATATATACACACATTTGAGAGCTTTCTGGACCATATGAAAGAAAAAGGGTTTCTCTAAATCCACTTCTGCTAGGAGAGTCTTTAATCTTTACAAACAATATGCAGTCATTTTTATAGTAATTTGCATATGAAGGGGTGCACAATTTTAACAGGATTGTATTAATACATCACAAAATAAGAAGTGCAACTAGATACAACCTAGATGGAGCTACTATAAGGTGGATGCATAACTGGTTGGACAATCATTCCCAGAGAGTAGTTATCAGTGGTTCACAGTCATGCTGGAAGGGCACAACAAGTAGGGTCCCACAGGGATCGCTTCTGGGTCCGGTTCTGTTCAATATCTTCATTAATGATTTAGATAATGGCATAGAGAGTACATTTATAAAGTTTGTGGATGATACCAAGCGGGGAGGGGTTGCAAGTGCTTTCAAGGATAGGATTAAACTTCAAAATGATCTGGACAAACTGGAGAAATGGTCTGAAGTAAATAGGATGAAATGCAGTAAGGACAAATGCAAAGTACTCCACTGAGGAAGGAACAATCAATTGCACACATACAAAATGGAAAATGACTGCCTAGGAAGGAGTACTGCGGAAAGGAGTACTGGGGGTCATAGTGGATCACAAGCTAAATATGAGTCTACAGTGTAACGCTTTTGCAAAAAAAGCAAACATCATTCTGGGTTGTATTAGCAGGAGTACTGTAAGCAAGACACGAGAAGTAATTCTTCTGCTCTACTCTGCACTGATTAGGCCTGATTGGAGTATTGTGTCCAGTTCTGGGTGCCACATTTCAGGAAAGATGTGGACAAATTGGAGAAAGTCCAGAGAAGAGTAACAAAAATGATTAAAGGTCTAGAAAACCTGACCTATGAAGGAAGATTGAAAAAATTGGGTTTGTTTAGTCTGGAGAAGAGAAGACTGAGAGGGGACATGATAACAGTTTTCAAGTACATAAAAGGTTGCGAGGAGGAGGGAGAAAAATTGTTCTTCTTAACCTCTGAGGACAGGACAAGAAGCAATGGGCTTAAATTGCAGCAAGGGAGGTTTAGGTTGAACATCAGGAAAAACTTGCTACCTGTCAGGGTGGTTAAGCACTGGAATAAATTGCCTGGGGAGGTGGTAGAATCTCCATTATTGGGGATTTTTAAGAGCAGGTTGGACAAACACCTCTCAGGGATGGTCTAGATAATACTTAGGCCTGCCTTGAGTGCAGGGGACTGCACTAGATGGCCTCTCAAGGTCCCTTCCAGTCCTATGATTCTCCAAAATCCCCTAACACAGTATGCAAAGTTATCTTGGATTTACCCTGAACACTAGCTATTTTGTGTGATGTGCAGATTTTCATATTGTAATGAAGCAGCAGTTTTTGTAACAAGAAAGAAGCATCATTCCCTGCAACTTCTAAGATAAACAGATGATTAAAAGTGTTGAAAAAGAAAACTTTCAAGAATCTAACTCCCCCCTTACCCCCCTCGCTAGGACTGGAGCCATATCACGGCATGAAAAAAGTCTTTGATTTGTTAGAACTAATATTTCTGACTGAAAAACAGTCTTTGAAATATGACCACAGGGGTCCACTTTGGCTTCCTAGATCAAGGGTGAGGGTATTTTAAGAAGATTAAGAAGGATGGGAGAGCCATGGCTACAGAAATAACATGGCAAGCTTTCATTTCTCATATTTCCTGATACATTGGTCTATTTGTTTTTCAGTTTGTTCCTACCCTGCCAAAGTTGAATTCAGTTGAATGTTAAATTTTTCAGGCAAAGCATTATGAAGTTTTAAGATGGTTCATTGCCTTTGATGCTCTAATTACCTCTTTTCAGTGCTGTGTGCGCCTTATTAGCAATGAAAGCAAACCTTTCAAATGTGTAAGCAGGGCAAAGGAATACGTTTAATAATTTATGCATTTAGGCTTAATTAGTACAAAAACCATTCAGAATCTATAGCTTTCTGAGGGATTTAAAAATAAGAGATATACTGTCTGTGGAAAAATGGAGTATGTACATCAATAATAATCATCCATTCAAATATGAACCCTGCAATTTAATTGAGCATTGACTTTGTCCTTCCTTCTGAGTGGCAAAACCTCTACAGCAGTTGAAATAGTCCACGCAGTACATGTTATGAAGTGATATCTTCTAAAAAATTTAAATAACCAAATACTGTGACTTCCCTACACGCATTTATCATTTACAATATCTTTTGCCCAGAAAAAGGATGTTTCCTTAGGCTGTGACTGCACTGCGAAAAAGGTGTGTTTTTACACTGAGAAAGTTAACTTGATGGAAAATCCTAGCTGAGATGGGTAATTGGTACCTTCATGCAGCTAAGGGAGGTCAGATCCAGGCTGGGGGACATAGCGCTGACCTTGAC
Organism: Lepidochelys olivacea; assembly: GCF_965140295.1. NCBI lineage: Eukaryota > Metazoa > Chordata > Testudines > Cheloniidae > Lepidochelys > Lepidochelys olivacea. The sequence goes on along the minus strand of NC_140411.1, from coordinate 161,933,387 downwards.
TGGCTACAGTGAGATAAAAACTACTTATGCTTTTCCTCCACTAGGATTTTACAGTGAGATAGCTATTTTGATCCAAACCACCAATTAACTCAAACCCAAACCAAGCCCACATCTTTTTACCTGTGAAGACATAGCCTAAGTATCCTTCAAACTTCAGACAGTTCCTCCATCTTTTTTTTAAACTGTTCCACACAAGCCAAGGATCTGAGCCACACTCATTATGGGAGTCTCGTAGGCTGTAAAAAGATACCCTTACCAGTTCGGTATGCAGTATCTGTGTGGTGTGTCTAATGGATCGTGACTTTGCCAAATCAAAACCAATTTTCACCTGAACACCCCAAAGTATTTCTCCTCAACGACGACCATTTTCGTGACAAATTTCAACATTCTATCCCCACCTCTTGAGGTGTGAAAGGGGGTCAAACAAAGGGGGCAAGATTTTGAATAATCAAAAAGGGTTTTCGTTCTCAAATAAGGCTAAACAGTTTTCACTCAAACGTTAAAAAAAATTCACCTTGGCTGATCGCAGGCCTAGGAAACATCAGTTCAAAAGAGACATTTCAGAAAGTTACAAGTGGCTGAAAATTGGGTGTCAGGAAATTCTGACACCCAAGTACTCCTTTTCTTTTTTAGGATATTCTTAGATAGCCTAGCTGTAATACTTCTTACAATTGTTGCTGTCAGTATTTTGAAATGAGATCTTGCGCCCACATTGTCCATTTTCTGCTGCACTGAACCAATAGTGTTGTCTGTGTTGCATTACAATCATTTCCATAGCAACAGGCTATGGAGTTATAATAATCACAAGGAATAACTGGAGCTATGAGAAAGAAAAAGCCTCTTTCAAACACAAATCTCTTAGGGTTAGATAGTGCTCATGTTTTACTCAACTGAGCAGGGCAGTAAGAAGGATCAGCCTGTGCCTCCTAGCTTGGCCTACACAGATCTTGGGTTTGAGTCTGATGGAGAGCACATCTCTTGGTTTGTGAATGCTAGCCCCAGAGAATAAATGGGCAGGGAGAAACACTGCTCCACTTCCTCCCCTTCTTACTCACTGGCAGAGTAACTGGCCAGCCATGAGGGGGAAATAAGCTCTATCCTTTCAAGAGCTAAAGTTACTTATGCTCTTTCACAGGAGAAGGGGAACAGCTGTTCCTGGCAAGTAGAAATTACATCACCCCTTACTAAGAACTGAGTCTCAGGGTACGTCCACACTGCAGTTGGGAGGTGTGATACCCTGCACAAACATACATGTGCTAGCTCTGCTTGAGCTAGCACCTAAAAAAAGCAGTGTGTCCCCAGTTGCATAGGCTAGCTGCTCAAGTACAATCCCACCTGACCCCTAGGGAACATAATTGGGCAGCTAGCCTGAGACACCATTGTGTCACCGTAGTCACCCTGCTATTTTTAACGTGCGAGCTTGAGCAGAGCTCGTGTGAAACTGTCTACCTGTGCTGGGAATTACACCTCCCAGCTGCTGCGTGGACTTACTCACAGGCTCAATTTAGCCCTTAAAGAAAAGGAAAAGGAAAAAGATTAGAAAAATATTAGCCAAATATGTTTTAAATGTTTGCTTTTTTCACGACTGCTCCAGTGTGCAAGTCCCTCTAAGCCATTTATTTTCATCCGTTTGGAAATGAAACAAAATGCTGTGTTAAAACAGGGAATGAACACAGCCAGGGTGTTTTTAATTAATATACTAATACGGAAAACTGAACAGAGGGCAGAGTGTTCAAACAGGACTCCACTGTGTTGTGAAGACTAGTTGAAAGGGAACTGAAATTTCCCCATGCAAATTAGTGACTGCGCAACTGAACAGAGCCCTCAGCTAGCTCTCAAGCAAATGGAGCCTTCCAGTAGCAATGGGCTATGGAAACCTACGTTCTTTTGGGCACTTCAGAGCACATGGGGTGACCTCTAGACCCTCTAACAAAACAGGCAGGGTGACTGAACACCAGGTGAAACAATCTTTCAACTTTAATAGGAAGCTTTCCAGAACACGTGCTTTGTAGCAGCTTCAGAGCTTGCTCTGGTTGCTGAATCCCTTAGGTTAGCCTAAGCCAGAAGAGGAAGTGTAACCGCATGCTTTGACTTTCTTTCTCCAGGGGAGGGAAAGAGAACCAGTGGGGAGGAGACATCTTAGTTGGATGGTCTGTGCAGAGAGCCAGGCAGGGTACCTCAATTAGAAAGACCCAGGAACTTTGAGAACAGGTTGTGGTAGTTACTAGGCATGCTCAATAACTGTTCTGAGGCTGTATAGGAAATTTTCATTGAGGGATGCTTAGCTGGCAGGTTATACCCTAGTAGCCCTCTGAGAGTGGAGCCAATCATAGATGGGGGTAAAGAAGGTTATAAGTAGAGGCATTAAAAACAGCCTTCTGGACTCAGTGACTGATCAGCACAGGACCAAGAAATGTGATTGCTGTGAGGGCTGAGTCCCAGTCCTTGTACTACTTTGGATACAGACTTCTGTTGCACCAGCAACTGAGAGGGCCAATCAGCTATTAACCCAAGGGCTGCGATGCCACTAGCTGTGGCGATCCCCAGACTGTTTGTTTGCTGACAAGGCTCTGAAGTGCTCGAAAGGACTGAGGTGCTGCCAATCTCCTCCAGCTCTGAAGACTATAGATGACACACGCTATATACTATGGTCACACTATAAAGACTGAGAAATCATCTCAGAAAGGAGATCAGAAGGGAATGTGTCTTGGTGTGTGTGCTGAAGTACACCAAGTGTTATGTCGAAATCTTATATCTGAATCTTTGTAACAGAAACAAAGGGGGATAATACTTAGTCCTGTCAGGGGTGCAGGGGACTGGGCTAGATGACCTCTCTAGCTCCCTTCCAGTTCTATGATTCTATGAGTCTAGGAAAAGTCTGTGTAAGGAACACCAATAGATTTACTGTCTAATAGCTTTTGTTTAAAAGTTATTCATAGTATTCCCAATACCATTTACAATGTTTGATACTATTAATAATGTGTTTTGTGTGCATTAAATATTTATGTATGGTATAGCTCTCTGAAATTGACTGGGACCTATTAACATCTATTTACTAAGGTTTTACCTACAACAGCCCTGAGGTTTAACTTGGTGTATTGCTTTTCAAAAAGTCCTGAAAAGACAAAATGCTGGCCTGTGCTCCAGCAAAGAGTTAAGTTCAGGTGCAAGAAGGAGGAGAGTGCATGGTTATAAAAACTATTGGCTGAGTTATGCCCTGCCTCCCCTGTTACAGAAGGACTGGGCCTAGCCTATTTACTCCTTTTTCTACCCCAAGGTAGCTAATATCTCATAGACACACTAATAGAGAGATAGAACTATTATCTAACCTGAGTTGGAAAGTGTTCGTCAAAGAAGGAGGGGCTCTATTATTGACTACCCATGTAGCAGGGAGCAAAAAGGAAGTGGAAGTGTACTCGTTCTGATTGACTAGGAACCTAGTTGTGAAAGCACTCACTAGTTCTCAGCTTGGTTTGAATGCTTTCAACTAGAGCTCAAACGCCAATGAAAATACCTCAAAGGGCTCAACTTTTGGCATATTTAAATGAGTTAAAGGGTTAATTTTGAATGGGATCAATTTTTGATGCATTTTAGTAGTTTGCTAACTTGCAGCTGGGTGAGGGGAGGGATAGCTCAGTGGTTTGAGGATTGGCCTGCTAAACCCAGGGTTGTGAGTTCAATCATTGAGGGGGCCATTTAGGGATCTGGGGCAAAAATTGGGGATTGGTCCCCCTGTGAACAGGGGGTTGGACTAGATGACCTCCTGAGGTCCCTTCCAAACCAGATTTTCTATGATTCTTTTTTCATATGGGTAACCACTATGACATTAGAGCCCATGCCATTCCATATTTAGAGTTTCTCACAGAGATGGAGATAGAGGTTTTAATAGTTCACAGATGGTACTAAAAAAACAAAAACAAAAATAACCCCAAGATGAAAACACGGACATATGCCCATAAGCACATAATGCAAAAGAAGTAAAATCTCCATGCTACACTCTGCTAGTGAGGGACTCATTTGGAGATATCCAGAACTTCCCTGTAATATTTATTATATCTAGACTGGGATATTAAAACTTCTTTAGTTCCCCTCATGGTTGCACTTTATACTTGGGAGAGGAATTGTTTTTATGAAATCTCTGCAGAGCTATATATCTGTGCACTCCTATATACTTAACTGCTTCTTGCAAGCTGCTGATGTTTGCATGTTCACAAAAGCTTTTCCCCCTAGTTTTTTGAATAATTAGCAGTTAAGTTTCACACAATGAAACAAACCCACCTGCTGTTGACTCCATTCATCATCGTTGTTTATAATCCAAATATCCACGGGGGGTTGAGTTTTGTGGCCAGAACCTCGATTTGTGTAAACTGGCATAGCTATATATCAACTGATTTATACTTGCTGAGGACCTGGCCCACAGTGATCAAAAATGAAAATTCCCTCTAATATGGAACACTTTAAAAGAATGTAAGGTTGAACAACATAAAAATACATATATATCAGGCATCGGCAACAGGCGGCACGCAAGCCGATTTTTACTGGCACACTGCTGCCAGCCAGGGTCCCGGCCACTGGCCCCGGTCAGCCTGCTGCCTGCCTGGGTGAATGGAACCACAGGCTGGCAGCGGGCTGAGTGGGGCCGGTGGCTGGGACCCTGGCTGGCAGGAGCCGGCGGATGGAACCCCTGACCGGCAGTGGGCTGAGCCGCTCAGCCCACCGCTGGTCTGGCGTTCTGTCTGCCATCCCGCTCAGCCTGCTGACGGTGTGGGGTTCCGGCTGCCAGCCCCTTGCCAGCCGGGGTCCCGACCATCGGCCCCGCTCAGCCTGCTGCTGGCCTGGGATACCGGCAGCCAGCCCAGGGCTCTGCTCCTGGCCTGGGCTCAGCGCTCTGCAGCCCTTATAAAAAATTACATACAATTAGCTTAAAAACTTGAAAACTTAAAAACTTTGCATATTACAGTAATTGTTAAAAATGTATAATGTTAATAAATACACAGGATTGATGAAACAAAGTAGTTGTACTTATGTGCCTGTGCTTAATTTGTGTTTTCGATGATTTACTTTCTGAAAAAATCTCACATCTTGCACCCCCAGAAAGGACATCTTGCACCCCCAGGGTGTGTGTGTACCCCAGATTAAGAACCACTGCACTAAACTGATAAGATCTGCATTTTAATTTAATTTTAAATGAAGCTTCTTAAACATTTTAAAAACCTTGTTTACTTTACATACAACAATAGCTTAGTTATATAATATAGACTTATAGAGAGAGACATTCTAAAAAATGTTAAAATGTATTACTGGCATGCAAAACCTTAAATTAGAGTGAATAAATGAAGACTCGGCACACCACTTCCGAAAGGTAGCTGACCCCTGGTATATATTAAATGTCACTATCTAAAGAAGCCTTCACACTGAGAGAAAAACGGCAGTTATGACAAGGATATGCTGTTAAATTGATTACCTGCACATACAATGACACTTGTTAGCTTGCACATTATCGTCTGACAAGAGCATGATCATGTTCTTGCAGGTAACAACAAACTATCACTTCCAGTTGCGAACATTTTAGATCTGTTGTAAATCTAAAATTGTAATAAGCTCCCATGGCATAATGGAAAGAAACAGAACCTCGGGTATGGGCTAATTGTAACAGGGACACCTGTAACTGACCACAGCATCTTATGGCACAGCTGGATCATTTACTGTTTCTATGGAAATAATTTTTTCTGGTTACTTTGGGGCGGCCTTGACGTGGCATATAAAAATCACACAGCATCTCACAAAACCAGCAAGATGAAATGTTTCACTCATTATACATTAAAACGGTGCTTCTTAGGTCAGTTTAGGTCCAAAATTAAGGTTTCGTAAAACCAAGGTTTAGAAAAATATCAGATTAATAGAATTGTTTTCACAAACTATTATTTTCATTAAAATAAAACCAATATTTCGTATTTGGATTTGAACATTCCCTTGTAGTAGTGTTTGCAATCTAAACATTTCAGCAATGGGCTAGAGCATCGACTGAAAACAAACTATAAATGTAACCCCTGCTTTAAGTGCAAAACTCTGCCTTCATTATGGAGTTACATCCATTACCTCCATGGTATATAAGACACTGGGCTGTTTAATTTTATTTGCAGCTGAGAGATATACAAAGAAAGTAAACAACCAGAATTAGTAATGAAAAGTAAAGATTTTATAAATATTTCATTTTTAATAATTTAAGTTGTTGCTAATAAAGAAGGGCATTCTTTTAGGCATACACATTAGATATAAAAACATGGGATTTTTTAACCTGACAGAACGTGAAAGAGAAAACAAACTACACTGTAAACCAAAGCAGTCTAGAATAAGTACTTGTGAAAAACCCATTATAAACTTTCAAATGAAAAAAATAAAAATGAAGCATCATTTGAGAACAAGATGAAAACTGTTCACAATTCTGCTGTTTGAATTATATAGTAGCTGCAGAAGCAATCTCCAACTCTTTTACGCCCATTAAATTAAATATAATGTTCAGGTCTATCACACTCTGTTTAAACTGAAATTTTCCACACTAAAGCTGGCTGGAAAAGAGGATTGGATCAAAACAGCTGCAAGATTTAAGCATTAAAATTACTTCAATATAGTTTCCAGTTTGATACAAAACCAGTAGAGTCACTGATCTAATACTGTTCTAGTTCAATATTAATGCAGCAGCCAGGTTATACAAATTGTAAAAATGAACCTCACTCTGTAAACCAATTAAGGAAATGACACAAGCCAGTGATTTAAACTCTGTAATGAGTCCCTATTAAATGTGGAATTAAGTGGTTTGCAGAACATTAGCTTGTCAAGGCTCAAAGATAGCTAAACCCCTGATATCTCAAAAAAGAAAAGCTGAGAGAAGATGTTGAACATTTCTTTTCATCACTGATGTGCTGCCCCTGTGACAAGATGCAGACTGCATGGATCTGAATTTTGCTAAGGTGCTCCCAGTTTACCAACAGCACAATAAAACATAAATACTTATCCCAAGCATAGAGAAAAACATCATAAAATAAGATGTTAGATGCCATTCCTGCAAAGTTGATCCAAGGGAGTAACTTTGGAATCAGGAGATGTGTAAGGGTTCTGCCACATAGTATGTATTAAGAGACTTGTTGGGTGAAGATTTAAAAAACATGGTAAAAATCTATGCACAAACATTCCACCTGCTCCATTATTTTCATGCCTGTTTTGATTAGCTTACTCAACTAGTTTTCTCAGCACTGGTCCCAGGTCCATTTAACTCTTTTACGGAGTCAAGTTGATGATTTGAATCAGTCTTGGAACTGCTTCTAGCAAACAAAACCTTGATTGAAAATATTCTCTATTGCATTTTAAGCCACATGATGCAAATATTCAACTGAAAAAGCATCCCCCTCCATCTGGTCACCCCATCTCAAAAAGCATATACTGGAAAACTGGAACTGGAAAAGTTACAGAGAAGGGCAACAAAAGTGATTAGCGGCATGGAACAGCTTCCTTATGAAGAGAGATTAAAAAGACTGGGACTGTTCAGTTTAGAAAAGAGAAAAGGGGGGATAGGATAGAGGTCTATAAAACCATGACTGGTGTGGAGAAAGTGAATAGGGAAGTGTTATTTACCCCTTCACATAACAATGAACCAGTGGTCAGCCAATGAAATTAATAGGCAGCAGGTTTACAATAAACATAAGGAAGTACTTCTTCATGTGACACACAGTCAACCTGTGGAACTCGTTGCCAGGGGATGTTGTGAAAGCTAAAAGTATAACTGAGTTCAAAAAGGAATTAGATAAATTCATGGAGGATGCGTCCATCAATGGTTATTGGCCAAGATGGTCAGGGATGCAATCCCATGCTCCAGGTGTCCCTAAACCTCTGACTGCCTGAAGCTGGAACTGGACAACAGAGGATGGATCACTAGATAATTGTCCTGTTCTGTTCGTTCCCTCTGAAGCATCTGGCACCAGTCACTGTTGGAAGACAGGATACTAGGCTAGACTGACCACTGATCTGACACAGTATGGACATTCTTATGTTCTTATATCATCCATTTCACTTTTTAGTCAGAATCCTGGGACCGCTGCTGAATGTCCTCTTGCAACATTTGTGCAGATTGAAGAGCATAGAATTAGTACTGCAAATCCAAGGATATTAAACAAGCACTGTGAAGAACTGGGTAGTGCTCTCTAGGATATGTCTAGCAGCTACTGAATCTTGATGGTAACTGGAGAGGGAATCCAGGTTCCTTCACAAAATAGAAAGGATGGGCCTGATTCTCCATTGCCTTACACCTCATGCAGGCATTCACATTTCTGCAAATTGGGTGACTAATACTTTTCTCTCACTTAGCCCAAGTGTGGGTGATTATCAGGTATAAGGCAATGGAGAATTTGGCCCAATTTTTGATGAAAAATGGAGTGACCATATAAGTGCAAATTTTTCACAGAGTTAAAAAAAGCAGAAAGAAACCCAATGCTATTCCAACCAGTTTAATCAGCTCTATAGAACTGTCACAATAAAGGGTAATCTCAAATCACACAACCTGCAACTACACAATTTATCAAACAGCATACAGGTTTTCAGTTTAGATGTGAACCTGAACCAAAACTCCAGATTCAAACACCCTGAATCTTTAAGGAAATTCAGCTTTGGTTCTGGAGCCAGACTTTGTGGCTTGGTCTCACCTCTAGTTTCAACCAGTGCAGAAATATAAGAGAGAGAAAAAAAGGGGACATAAAACATTCATTTTCTCAGGTCAATGCTATTCTGGAGTCAAGCCTCACAGTCATTAATAAATCTCCAATGGCTGAGTTCATATCAGGTTCAGGTACTGCTGCCAGCCACTTTTCAGCAGAAATTGAGTTTCAAAATAGATTTCCCCTCCATGTTGCACTCCAATCTTTGCCAGGTAGAAAACTGAGCCCCCAGCTTCAGCATCATTGAATTCATCACATACCCGTTCACATTTCTTTTGCCTGAGTTGCAGGGCTAACGTTTGAAAAGAAAGAATGAACCCTTTGAACTTTATTACTGCATACTTCATTTCCCACCCCCACCCCCATTGCGCTGAGTAGCTTATTTTTATCCATACTGCATGAGTCTGGAAAATAAGATTTGTGCCCAGGCCATTCTCTTAACTTTCACCTCCTGCTTGGGATCATAAAGCAGCACTCCACATGCTGCAATTAATCTTCAACGTCTGCTTGAGGGGCTTTATGAGCAATTATTTCATAGAAGTGATTGCATTCTGCATCTCATGGGCTTGTCCTCACTTAGAAATTTTGCTGCTTTAACTATGCTGCTATACTTAATGTGGCAAAAGTTATATTGGTATAGCTTATTGTGGTTTGGTAAGTGGAAGAAGATATACTGGTATAAGATACCTTTATACTAGTATAACTGCATCTTCACTAGGTCTTTTACTGGCAAAGTTATGTTTCCAAAACAATCATATTGATAACTAATATCGTTATGCCAGAGTAGACTAGACCTCAGTCTTCTGGTAGGCATGGCTAGCATTGAATAAATTAGAAACTAAAGACCTTATAAAAGTTGTTATTGACAAAGAGCATGTAAGAGAATTCTTGGACAATGTAAACTTATTTAAATCAGAGGGTGTGGATAATATTCATACTAAAATCTATGTTGTGAGTAGTTCTTCATATGGCCACACAAAGGATAGAGGACAGCTAGGATTCCATCCCTCAGACAGCCATCACACTGGGTGCTGTGGGGAGTGCTAAGGCTTTTTGCCTGACATAATCCTCCAGGAACAAGTCACCAAGGAGGGGTGGGGAGTAGGCAGAGCCATAATTCCTCCCCCGTGCCGCCAAGTGACACTAAATCTATTTCATTTTATTAGCCTCATCAACAGAAGTCATATTACAAGATTTAAAATGATAATAACAGAAATGTATTTTTAATAAACTCCATGACTGGTATGTTTATTGCAGTTAGAATAATGGTTGTGATAACTCAATTTTGTGTTAATACAGTATTTTCAAAGCAGAAAATAGCAACATTATGAGAAAACTTCAACTATGTCATGGGGTTTTCTACCTACTGCTGTGACGCCTCCCTGTGGCTGCACCTGGGGATTAGCTCTCAGCCAGTCTGATGCCCCCTCCTTCAGTTCTTGCTCCCCTGCCATCTAGAATCAACTGCTTCCTTTTCATGGCTTGGCCTCCAGCCAGGTCACTATTGTTTTCCCCCTCCAGGGTATCAAAGTCTCACTGGACGATCTGTCTCAGGCAGTCTTCTGTTCCACAGGCCAGACTATGCCAATTCCCCAGGGGATGGTAGGGGAACCCAGGGCTGCCCTCTGCTCTGCATTTCAGCTTAGGGACCCTATGTCTAGCAACCATGGTCTAAGCCAGGGGTTCTCAAACTGGGGGTCAGGACCCCTTAGGGGCTCATGAGGGTATTACACCGGGGTCGCAAGCTGTCAGCCTCCACCCCAAACCCCGCTTTGCCTCCAGCATTTATAATGGTGTTAAATATATTAAAACGTGGTTTTAATTTATAAGGGGGGGGGTCACACTCAGAGGCTTGCTGTGTGAAAGGGGTCACCAGTACAAAAGTTTAAGAACCACTGGTCTAAGCAATCCCAAACCCTGCCACTGTTTCTCTGGGCTCTTTCCTACTTTCCTTTCTCTGTCTTCTGGCCCATGCCTGAGTTACCACTGGAACCTCTGCCATTCACTGCGGCTACTTCACCCTCTCTTGGGCTCTTGCCAAAGTCTGTTTTCTCAGGCCGGATCCCAGAGTTTATTCCCCCCAGGACTCCTCCTTGTCTCTTGCCAACTCCCCTTCTCTCTAGGGTGTGACAGTAGAGTTCCTTCCTACAGTCCCCTCTTACCACCAACTTCTTCTCTTTGTAAACCCAGCTCAGCTCCTCTCCAAGCTGGGCTTCATCAGCCATTAGGCCCAATCAGCCCTGATTCTCCTCCAGGTGCAGCCTGTCACAGGGTAATTGGCCCTTTTAACCTGCTCAGGCCTCGTGTGATGTAAACATCCCCTCACAAACTTACATTTACCTTCTCTTCTCTTCCATTTAAAAAAAACATTGAGAAGGCAGTGAAAGACAAGAACAGGGCATGTTCATAGATCAAATTCATAGATTCCAATGCCAGAAGGGACCACTGTGATCATATAGTCTGACCTCCTGTATAGAACCTCCAGGCCGTAGCATTTCCCCAAAATAATTCTTAGAGCATATATTTTAGAAAAACATCTGATCTTGATTTAAAAATAGACAGTGAGGCAGAAGTCACCATGGCCCTTGGTAAACTGCTTCAGTGGTTAATCAAAAATGTATGCCTTACTTCCAGTCTGAATGTGTTTAGCTTCAACTTCCCAAACCCATTTTTTCAAAGCAGGTGTTGAGTGACAGCCCTGGAGAATGAAGGACTAACACTTTATCAGTTCCCCAGGTAGACCACAGGCATGAGCAGTGGAAATTGCCTAACACTGATGTGCTAATATGCCTCAGTCCTGACCCAAAGGACTAGGGCTTGTGCTGAAATGATAGTTCAGTCTCCATAACTGGTTCAATCACAGTTGAGACTGCTAGATAGTGGCAATGGGGGTGCAATCTGTGATGTGGACACCTGTCCACTAAGAACCGCACTAAGCCCATCAACTCTTCTCACCTAGATGACTGGATCACCATGAAATGTTAATTGATTGAGGCACCTACTAGCTGAGCTAGTCTGACATTGTTGATCAAGAGGTTAAAAATCTCTATATTTTCAATTTCCAATTGCTTTCGTTTGATTTATCCATTGTTCTCTTGAAATTAGGTGAACTCCCAGACTTCCAGGAGCTTTGAAGTTGAGGATGATATTAAGTTCAATGCTAACAATATCTTGGCATCATATTTCAGGTATTACTTGTTTTTAACACTTTGAAGATGATGGGTATTGGGGGTCTGTGACACAGTGGCTGTTGGTTCACTACTTTGTGTCAGCAACTTCTGTCAGGCCTGACATCTAACCACACCTAATACACTGTTGTCATGATGTGTACCCAAACAGATAGCATGTCATATAACATTGAAAAACTAGTAACTCACTGATCATTAATATTCTTGTATGGTGTATTTATGAGGTGCATACGAAAAATTATGGATTCATGCTAGAATTATGTTCTTAAAATGTGTTTCGTAAGCAGTGCATAAGCCCAGTCTGCTCTAGACAATGGAACATGTATTTGCTTGTTGTCAGGCAGAGACAATGAAGGCACATTTAAATAAAAGATAAAGGCATCAACCTAGCGAGTGTGGGATACTACCTCTTGCAGGAGTCTGAACCTCAGATGATAAGCAATTGACCGACTGACCGTACACAATATTACTGCATTATAAAAGTGCATCATGTAAGGTTTTTTATGAAAGCTAATGACACACTGGTGATTAATATCATGGTAAAATTTATGTACTAGTACTAGATGAGGAATTATAAATACTCACTGATATTATGCTTTAAAGTCTGTGATCACACAAAGGGAGGAACAGGTTTTCTTCCAGACAGGAGATAAGGCAGTTATCTACCTATCTCCAATGAAATTAAGCCAGGCATGATCAAAAACAAAGGTAGCCCCCATTGGAAGGTAGGGAAGAACAGTATAAGGTCATCCTGAGTCTGGGGACAAAACAGTAAGTTTGGGAAGATATAAGGTGAGAGACAAAGCCATCTTGTTCTCCATCCCTGGACAGATACAAAATGCCAGAGCTCATGCAAGCTGAGAAAGATGGGGGCTGAAGTCTCTGGGAACTGAATATCGGTGAGAAACCTGTTTAGGCAAAGACCTTTCACCTAGGAAAACAAGGGGAATGATCAACTTGTACTTCTGTGAAAGGTCTTGACTGACAGAAACTCAGCCAGGGGTGGAAGGAAAAAGATTGGTGAGAAATCTACCAAGGTTGTAACTTGTCAAGTTAGGTCTTACCCACTATTTTTATTTGCTTGAAACCATTTTGTCTTTATCCCTTGTACTTGACCTCACTTAAAACTGGTCTCTTTTTGTTAATAAACTTATTTTGCTTTTAATCTAAACCAACCCAGTGAAACTGCTCAGCTCAGCTGTGTTTGAACTGAAGTGTTTGCTAACTCTAGTTAAAGTAATAAACTGTGATTTTGTCTCTCTGAAGAAGCAACAAACCTTACTAATTCTCTGAGTGTTCCAGCAGAGGGCTGAGACTTCAGTGAAGACGGTTTGGGGGAAATTCTTGACTGGGGGTGTGTTGGGGTCCACTTGGGTAATAGTAACTAAGGTTGGTGGAGACAAGAGTATGGCTGAGGTGTAACGAACAGGCTGCTGGAGTCAGAGTTGTTGAACCAGGGCTGCTTAACACACAGACACTCAGTGCATACTTGTATGTTGGCTGGGAGTGTCCAGACAGGAAACTACAGCAGCAGAACATTTAAAGAAACTCAAGGTTACAGGAAGAGCAGTGACACAACCTCTCACTGGTTTGGGTTGCACCCCAAAACATGACAGGCCTCCTCATTATGAAGGGCCCATTTTGCACACAAAGTTCAAAATACTATCATACTGTCTCTCATAGCCCCTTGTTCTTTTAACCTTCATTCTAGCACATGATGCCATCACAGTGGCATACTGTGCAGTATGACCATCACCACCAGTGCAAGATGACCTAGACTCAGAGACCCAGTTAGATATTGAACAGTCAGCAAGGTTTGCAAAATCTGTAGGCTGCTCTGTGCCTGCAAAACTGTAAAAAGTCAAGGTATCATGATGCAATGATTAACAAGAAGATTCTATGAATATCACTCTTGATCCATCCAGGAGGTGGATCAGAAAACATGCTCTTTCATTTTGAAACTTAGGGAGAAGGAGATACAGTGCAGCAATTTTATTTTGATCAATGGTCTAAAATGTCCAATTGACCATTATTAAGAGGTAAAAGAAAAAAAACAACACCGTGTTAATGTTGACATAAAAGCAAAACCAGCAAATAATCTGAAGTCTCCAAAAAAAACTGTATGTGGGGTTTGGAAAGATTAGCAAAAATGCTTTTAGAATTCCACCTTTAGAACTCTGCAAGTGAGAATTCATAAACCATTTTAGTTCTCTGTTCCATCGCCTGCAGCTGTGATTTCTAAAAAAAAAATATTTAGAAAAGCACAACTACTGGAATATTTAGTAATGCAACCCCTCCAAAGGTACCTTATAAATATGCTTTGTTGGAATATGTTCTACTGATATAAGTGAAAATGATGGAACGCTTGTGATGTGATGGAGAGAGAGACATATTGTAGCAGAATATGCTTGACAGTCTGTGTTGTTTTAGAATAATTTAGCTGAATATTTAAGTGATGCTGCATGTCTCTAATTTAGTATAAAAAGTATTCTTGTTTTCAGCTTTGTCAGTTTGTTTTATTAGGTCCTATCATTTTCTTTTTCTTTTAAATGATTCTTATTGCAGTTACATTGACTAAATGTTAAATTCATGATTTCATAGCTTCATGTACCTGACTCTCTTCATTGTGTAGACTAAACATCATGAATAACATAGGAGCAGAAATCCAGGTAAACTAGAAGCCAATTCTAAATATGCCACTTTCAAATAAGCATGAGCATCAGAAAACAGGGGATCAGAAACACAGTTGACTGGGAGAGAAAAAACGGTCACGGTCTCTAATTTCATTCCAAAGGACTGAAAGGTTTACAGTGGATTGGAATAAGTAGAGGTCTTCTATCATATATTACTAATTACACAATTAGAGTTGCATTTAAAGTGTAGAGGTTCTGGAAGGGCAGTCCCAATTCCCAGCACTAGTGCTGTAAAAGTTCACATTTTAAGCCTGCCTGGATATATGATGAGCCATCCAAATTGAATTCCAATGTAAAATGCCAACCTGGCATGGTTATTTGCAGCTGTCATTTATAAGGATAAGTAAATATTCAAATATTTGGATTGAGATGACACTTTCTGAATGAAGCTGAGCTGGAGGGGAATAAGGAATGATCCTATTATTCAGATCCCTGAATAAAGACCTCATCAAAACTGAAAATGGGCTACCCTGCCTTTCTCCCTCCCTTCTTTTAAATGGGCACCCAAACTCTCCACTGCTCACCATTAGCCATTTTCAGTGGCTCAACCTAATGGCTCAAATGCTACTTGTTGGATGAGTCAGCCACTCTGACTAAAGGGCTTAATCCTGCAAGGTGCTGAGCACTACTGTGAGATGCTATGTCCCCACAAAATCAATGAAATTAATAAGAATAGAGGGTGCTCAGCATCACACAGGAGCATGCAGCAGTTTGCATGATTGAGTCCTAAGGTTTCAGAGTTTTGTCTACATTAATGGGAGCAACAGACCGAGGAATGGTTAGCTAACTACCTGAGTGGTCTGAATGTCAGCCCAAAATATCCCAAAATCTTTGACTCACTGACTTTGGCTAATATTCGTGCTATACAGCAGTTATCTTATGCACCTATCTCTCTCCATTACCTTCCTCTAATGAAAAGGAGCTCTTACCATCAGGCAGTTTAGCCTCAATATTTCCAGTCTTCGAAAATATCCAGTTGTTATAATCTGGTGTGGAATATCTTGTAAATTCTAAATACATTCTATTTTTAATCGCAAACTCTCTTGGGATTATTTTTGAACAATAGCGATTATTTATGCAGATCCCTACAACCATAAATTGGCAGCAGAGGGGCTATAGAAGTTTGATTGAAAGGTGAGATCAGAAATTAATAAAAAGGAGGCATAGGTTAAAGAAAATGATGTAATACAAGAGACAGAGGAAAAGAAAAATACATTGTCAAGGTATGCACCTTCAAACGTTTTCATCAAGCAAATCTAAACATTTTATCATTTTTATTTCTTCATCATGCTACCAGATTCTCAATGATGTCTTTAAGTAATTATATTTCAATTATTATTAACTTCCTCAGAATTTCTAAAAATTAAATGATTAAAAATAATGCCACTTGAGTCATCCATCAACAGTGTGGACACTGGGAATCTTAATCTATCTTCTAGCATTCAAGAATCAACTCCCTTATAATTCCATATGTTGTCTAAGTCTTTTAAGTTATAAAGTATCATTGAAAGCTCATGTTAAGAAACATTTATTATCAATGAGCCATAATTAAGGCTCAGAGTCTGTGATGGAAGTCACGGCTTCCATGACTTTCCAGGATGTTGTATGACTTCTGCTGCAGCCGGTGTGTCTGGCCCCAGGGTCATCCGAGCAGCTCGGGCAGCCCCTGGGCCAGTCTTGGACACCACCACCCCCACCTCGCACCAGCGGGGATCTTGGGCTGCTGAGCTCCCCTCATGGCTCCCAGCACCAGCGGGGGGCCCAGGCCATGCACTGCCACTCCCTCAGAGCACCAGCAGTGCCCCGGGCTGCCCCCCCAAGCACCTGCGGCACGCCTGGGCCACCCCCTGCCCCAGAGCACCCAAGATTTAGTCAGGGTTATATAGTACAAGTCATGGACAGGTCATGGGCTGTGAATTTTTGTTTACTGCCCGTGACCTGTCCATGACTTTTATTAAAAATATCCGTGACTAAAATATAGCCTTAGCCATAATCATGTTGGGCCACTGGAACTTGCATCACTATTCCAAGTTATTAAATCTAATTGTTAGGATATAGATATTCAGGCCTGTCTGTAAAGGCCTGTACTCTAAGAATTTAGGTGTATTCTTATCACTTGGCTAGTTAGAGGTATAAAAGAAAGAATCAAAATCACTGTCTGCCAGTGTAAGGTCCTTCTCTTACTGTGACAGTCTGAGGCCCTGTTCTTAGGCTAAGGCCTTTGGCTAAGCAGCAGAGGCAGCCATAAGCTGGGAAGTGACCGGTCACATCCTCACATTCCAAACTAGTCACATTGAAAGAAGGTGCTATTGGGCTGTTAGGAATACAATCCTGTCCTGATAATGCCTATCACCTCCAGAGAAAGGGAAGTGCCTAAAAGGAAACTTAGTTTGATAGCATCCTGTCTGGCAAGAACTCATTTATCAATAGCTGGGATGTGAAATGCTCACTTCTGTATTGTTTTGTCATTATAGTTCCCACTTTGCTATTCTTTGTCTGTATAATCTCTGTCTAGTTCTGTGATTGTTCCTGTCTGCTGTATAATTAATTTTGCTGGGTGTAAACTAATTAAGGTGGTGGGATATAATTGGTTAAATAATCATGTTACAATATGTTAGGATTGGTTAGTTAAATTTCAGTAAAATGATTGGTTAAGAAGCTAAGATGATAAATGATAAAGCTAAATGATAGCTGAGAAGAACTCAAGTTTTACTATATAGTCTGCAGTCAATCAGGAAGTGGGTGGGTGGGTGAAATGGGAACAGGGAATGGGGGTGGGGGTGGGGAAATTGGAATCATGTTTTGCTAAAGGGGGAAATGGGAACAGGGACACAGGTAAGCCTCTGTGGTGTCAAAGCTGGGAAGGGGGACATTAAGGAAGGAAGGAAGGAAGGAAACTGGAATCATGCTTGCTGGAAGTTCACCCCAATAAACATCGAATTGTTTGCTCCTTTGGACTTCGGGTATTGTTGCTCTCTGTTCATGCGAGAAGAAGGACCAGGGAAGTAAGTGGGTAAAGGAATAAGCCCCCTAACACTAATTACCATGACACATGATATATTGCCTCTCCTTAATGCAAGAGGAAGCTAAAATTGAGGAAGAAAAAGGGTGTGAATTCAAATCAATTTAGCTGATGGCCTCAGGGCTGACTACAAATCTTTAATTCACTGGAGGGGAATTGCTGAGATCTTAAACCATGAAGCTTTCCAGCTCAAGCGTGGGGACTGAATTTTAGCACTGGCTGTCCTCAGGGAGCATGTACATTATTTAGAATACATTAGAACATTTAAAAATATTAAATAAGCATAAGTAATTTATTTGGAAAAATGAAAGGTGTTTACTTTTCTGTTTGCCTAAGGAATTTATAGAACATGTCTGTTGACTGACTGGAAGGGCCTGATTGTAATTTTCCTTCAACTGTGAAATGTGGATATTTCCCCTAAGCAAAGGGAGAAAAAAAATTACCTTTAATTCTTGTTTTCTGTCAATTCACATATCCCAAGTGATCATCACTCTTGGGATCTGTGTTTCCAGTGTGTAACCAGGTGGGAATCAGTCAATTTCTCCACTAAAGTATTTCCTCTACCCATCCCTCTTTCATCCTTTTGATTGGCTTGGTAATTCCCTGCCTATATTATTACAACTTCATTTAATCTTTTTCTGAGTCCTTTCACATTCTTCTTGTATACTTGTCCCACAAACCCCTCCTGACTTCCCTCCATGCTACTTCCTGCTCCTGGAGCAACCTGTTCAACACTATTTGTTATGCTTGTTTCTCTCTTCCTCCAAATTCCGTTTGTTCAATTAGTAATATTTATTATTTGTGTTAGGATAGCACCCACAATGTATGAGTTGCTTTCTAAACATATAGGGAGCCCCGACACCAACCCAGCCTAATGAGCAAACTTACTAAAAATGAAATTACAAATAAAATAAATAACCTCATAACGTTTCACTGTGTAAATCGTTCTTCACTTACGTCATCTCTCCCTGTGTCATGTCATGCATTGTCTAACCTAGACTGTAAACTCTTCAGAGAAGGGATTTTGACATATTTGCCTGCAGAACACCATGCATACCTATGAAGTGTATAAGTAAGTACATAGTATTAGGGTGTCACTAAAGATCGAATTTGTTGCCTTCCAGGAGCTGAACTAAAATGAATAGGCACCCATGAGGCATTATTAGTCACTACCAACTTGGGATGGACTTAAGTTAGTGACCTACCAGTGGAAGGCTCCATATCCCATTGTCAGTCAGGTATTCTGGAACAATTTGCGCAGTGGGGGTGCGAGAGCCATTGAACCAAACTGTAAACCCTGTATATGTTGGAAACTGCTTCAAGACCGGAGGTGCATCAGCACTCCTAGTTCCAACACCTATGCTGTCAGTTGCCCGAGGTAGCCTGTTCCCTTGATATTTTTTACATTTTTGTTTTTTCCAGTTTCAGATAGTTATAATTCCATAAGCATAGACATCAAGGGGATAGTACAACATCTCAACAACGTCCCTGAAAAGGTATTATGTCCGTCTGCAACCAATTTCAACGACATTTTGTGGCATTCCTTCGAGATCAGTGAAAGAGTATTACCATGCCATTGTTTTTAACTTGTCTGTATACAGGAGGATAAACTTACACTGAATATAACATCAGTTATGATAAAAAGTGATTCTTTACTCTGCGAATACTTACCTTAAATAGGAACATTTTCTTCCTTCATTACGATATATCTTGTTCCATCTATCATGTTATGCATGCAGTGAAATACTCACCCAAAGTACCAAAAAGTTAGCTAGTTAGCTCTGTGCTCTTACCTGGCCGATGTGCCTTTGGAACTGCCATGTTCATCACGCGCCCTCCGTCCTGAGGTTTGGGGGGTGAAGCAGTAAATCTGCAGATCCCCGATTCTGATGGTGTGCTTGAGGTCAGACTGTCTGTGTACTCATTAGTCCCTGCCGTTAGCTGTTCCGATGATGTGTCTGATATAAAGCATTCTGTAATTGTGAACTTGGCATGTCTCAGCTGCTCTTCCATCTTAGCATGTTCATATGCTCTCGCTAGCTCTTCGTACGTAGAGGAGGCACTTTCTGTGGAGACCATGCTGCTTCTTGCTCGATCTAAACATCCAAAAAGGATAAAAAAAAAAAGTGTGGTCATTTCAGTACCTAAATCATTAATATTAAAGGGTTTTTACTAGGGTGTAGTTTTCCTGACTGACTATGACAACTTCATCATGAATGAGGTCTCATTGTCTTACCAGCAGCATATGAATCAGAATTGACTTGTTTGCTTAGAAGCAGAAAAAAACTTTTATTCAGTGAGAAAAATGTGACTACTCTTCCCCCCCCCCCCTCGCACTTTTCCCCTTTGAAAAGTAAGTTTAGTGCTTTACATGTCAAAAGAAAAACAGAAGGCCACTGTTTATTCACAAAACAGACACAGCACTGCCATGGGCAGTTTCAATACAGTATCCTGTTAATGTGCCTCAGACATGTTTCAGAGGGCTCACCTCGAGTGGTGAAAGGATAGCTCTCTTTCTATATTCATTCACACCTTGGTCCTTCTGTTGAGAATGCCAACAAAGGTACAACAGAATGGCAATAATTCTGAGACCAACATCTGTTTTCTGGGAACCGGACTGAAACCACTAACTCATCTCACATAGAGCAAATGGCTTCATCAGAAGGTAACATCTTTTGGTCACTACCAGTCTGCTTGTATTCTGATGCCTGATTCATCACTAGTGAAGTCAATGGTAACTTCACCATTGACTTTAATGGACACAGGATTAAATCCTTTGTAATAAAGAAGTGTCTCTTTTCCCATTACCAATTCCTGGAGATATCAACTTCCCTTGAACAAGCATCTTTGTTCTTGAAGATTTAATTAGTCACTTGTTTATGGTAAAGCATACTGCAAGTACAATGCCAAACCCTGAAAAGTGAAGCAGATGAGAGGTTTCTATTTAATTAAATGGAAAAGTCCCTGGAATGCTATACATTTCAGCTGTGGTGTGTCAGGAGAGAAGAGAAGTTTCACGAGGTCCTTGAGCAGGAACCATGTCATCTTCCAGGTTTTGTACAGTTCCATGCACATTACTGATACTCAATACATTAACAATAATATTAATAGTAGCTGCAACAACAACTAGTTCATAAAATGAGACTACTACAGTAACTAGATGCAACAGTTTGTTAATTGCAAGTCTTTATTTTTTATATCATATACTAGAGTCCTGGTATCAGTTTTTATTCCATAAGAAGAGCATTACACCTGTCAATTATAAAGAGGTAAATGCATTATTTTAATTCATAAGTACTTTTATTATATGACTTAATTTGATTAGGACCTTCAAGCTTACCTTGAATGATTAAAGCACTCTTGGACATGTCTCCACTAAGTTTAAAGCTACTGGCCCATAAATCTGGGACAATTCATGAAATGTCAACTCTGCCCCCATATGTCCCAAGTTGCCATGCTTTGCAAACCTGAGTCCGGAGCTTGAAAGCAGATGAAAATTGGTAGACCCTTCGTTCATTTCATTTGTGGATTCTTAGGCCAGCACTACATTAAAAAGTTAAGTGGATCCACCTATGTCACTCAGGAGTGTGAATAATCCACATCCCTGTGCAATGGAGTTAAGCTGACCTAATCCTCGGAGTAGACAGCAGTAGGTTGATGGAAGAATTCTTCCATTGATGGCCTCTCAAGGAGATGGATTAACTAGAGCGGGGTGGCCAACCCGTGGCTCCGGAGCCACATGCGGCTCTTCAGAAGTTAATATGCGGCTCCTTGTATAGGCACCAACTTGGGGGCTGGAGTTACAGGCGCCAACTTTCCAAGGTGCCGGGGGTGCTCACTGCTCAACCCCTGGCTCTGCCACAGGGCCTGCCCCCACTCCGCCCCTTCCTGCCCGCTCCCTTGAGCCTGAAGTGCCCTCACTTCTCTCCCCCTCCCTCCCCAGAGCCTCCTGCATGCCATAGAACAGCTGATCGGGAGGTGCGGGAAGGGAGCGGGAGTCACCAGTGGGTGGGAGACGCTGGGAGCAGGGCAGGTGGAGCTGATGGGGGGCTGCTGACGTATTACGGTGGCTCTTTGGCAATGTTCACTGGTAAATTCTGGCTCCTTCTCAGGCTCAGGTTGGCCACCCCTGAACTAGAGTGACGGGAGAACCCATCCTGTTGCTGTAGTATGTGTCTACACTGAAGCACTGCAGCTGTGCTGCTGTGGTGTTTCTAGTGAAGACAAAGCTTTAGACATGGAGCACGGCTATGTTTGGTTGTACAACTCAATCTGCAATTGTTTCACCTTTTAAAATAACAATAGATTTATCACTCTGACCCCATTTCTTTCCTAGAAATCAAAAGCATAACATATCTACTGTTTTGTCACCCCTGTGTTGTGTACCCCTTCCATGACCCAAGTTTCCACGTTTACTTTTAATTTTAAAAATCTATTTTAATTCTAATATAAAACCCTGCACATCTTAAAGGGCAGGGATACAGTTGGAAGGTGTCTAGTAATTAACAACTTTTGTTCAAATACTATAGGTTATGAAGCAGGCTTGTAAAATCATTGTTAAAGTTTACAAGCCCATGCAGTGAACCCACTTGCATGTCCTTTTCCATGATAACTGGATGATGATGAGAAAAACTAATGATATTTTACTTGTCCATGAAATAAAATTACCCTGGGCGAGAAGAATCTTGCTGTGTTGGAATATGTGACAATATGCTTGTGTGGGAATTTTCTGTAACATTTTAATGAACTATCTGTATGACTCTGTACCTCTCACCTCAGTATTGCTACCCAATGAGTAATGAAGGGTTAAAATGTTGCTCTAGGGGCAGAGCAGGACACATGAGGTGTTTGACTCACATAGCTGCCTGGCTGGAGACCAGAATAATTAGCAAATTGAACATGTGTGAATGGAGGTCCTGGAAGAGACAATGGAAACTTTTATGACCAAAGGTTAACATCTAACTGCAAAGGCAGCTGAACATGTGAACACAGCCAGGCCATGTCCTGAGAACAAAGGCAAGAGGTGTCAGATATGTGTGATAAGAACTGGCAACACAGAAACACAGGTTTCAGAGTAACAGCCATGTTAGTCTGTATTCGCAAAAAGAAAAGGAGTACTAGTGGCACCTTAGAGACTAACCAATTTATTTGAGCATAAGCTTTCATGAGCTACAGAAACACAGCAGCTCTCAAGAGAGACTGAAGGACAAAGAGACAGAGCCAAGGTGGATTCTAGAATAGCCTGGTTGGATGCAGCCCTAGCATTGGCCAGTCTGAACCCTCTCTTTACCTTTGTTTCTCTATGCTAACCTGAGGACTTCCCGATGCTGTCTTCTAGTTGACTAATAAACCCTACTCTGTTTTGAAAAAGGCCACATAAAGTCACACCAGATATTTGCTGAAGTGCATCAATCTCCCAAAGGGGTAAAAATCTCTGAACAGGAGTCTGCTCCAGTTGGATTCTTTGAGCAAAGCTTATGCTGAGGAACAGGTGTTCTGGAGCCTGGGAGGCTCAGTGCCAGAGGCATTGAGCCCATGTGGCCTACCTTATCGAAGAATGTGACCCCTTGGGGGGATCTGGCACACTAAAGGGGTACCCCCTGGAGATGGTCTACAAGTTGGAGCATAGCAAATCCAGGATTATGCCCACAATGTAGCGTGCCCATAATAAGGTTTTCACCTTCCTTCCAGATAAAGAAGTCTGGATGAAACTGGAGGCATGTCTGATGGACAACATGAAGTACTCTCTCTTTAACCAAAGTGGACATACTGCCTTCCTCAACTCTCCTACTTCCTTACAGCCCAAGAGAGAGTCACCTGGATTTTCATGCAGCTTCACACAGAAATATCCATGAGCCATTAGGGCAGCCCACCACTGTGCTTTTTTAGATATAATTTGTACATTATTAGGACCAAACCTTCCCTTTGAAGAATAAAAAAATATCCTACTGATTTAGATATGCATAAATCTATTACAGCAAAGTAAATGTACCTTGATTCTTAATTGAATAAGTCTTACAAGTCTTTTTATTTTTATGTATCTATCCACATAGTCTTGTAAATTTCACATCATTTGATTTAATGATGTACCTTACAATGACAAAAGCACAGCCCATAGGAAGTTCCTGATATTAATGTTGGATAGCATATGTAAGCAGCGGTAGATTTTAAAAGATATTTAAAAGGAGGGTGTCCATTCTTAAAAGATAACAGCTTAATCCTACGAATATTACTGAGTATAGTGCTTACTTCTCTGAGTAGCCGAGTGGAAGTCAATGGGCAATATGTAGTGCTCAGCACTTCTGAAAATCAAGCCGCATATTTAGGTCCCTAAATAGGATTTAAGGAACTATCTTTAGGAATATATTTTTGAAAAGCTTGGACCAAACGTTTTTAAGATCAAGGCAAGGCAGATGTCTGCTTTTTCTTACTCAGAAAATAACTGGATATTTTCAAAAAAACCCTCATATTTCTATGTAGTAAAAAGCTCTTTGTGTATACTGCCTTGGATGATTTTCTCTTCTGGGGCTTGACTGTTCTGAGACTTTCCTGTTTAGCCACTCTAAAGCCAGAGGTGAAAGAAAGCTGATCCGGTACGGCGTACTTGTAAGAAAGTGGCCGCCGGTACACAGCTGACCGTACCAGCAGGGGCACTGATGGTGGGAGGCAAAAGGGGCAGATACCCCGTGGCCTGGCAATTTAAAAGGGCATGGGGCTCCTGGCAGCAGCTGGAGCCCCTGGCCCTTTAAATTGCTGCTGAAGCCCTGGGGCTCTCGGGCGCTGCTGCGGCTACCGGGGGTGATTTAAAGGGCCAGGGGCTCCGGCGGTGATTTAAAGGACCTGCGGCTTCCGGCTGCCACTGCTGCTACTGCTATCATGCAAGTAGGTGGAGCCCTGGGCCCTTTAAATTGCCGCCAAAGCCCTGGGCAGCATGGGCCAGACTGCGCTGAAGGGCTGGCTTGGGGAGTCTGGCCTTCTGGGGGCTCAGAGCCACCCCCACAACCTTGCTCAGGACCCCAACCACCCTGCAAACTGGTAAGTCTGTTAAGTTACTTTCACCCCATCTAAACTCCAAGGGAATACAAGCAGTTGCTTCTGGCCAGCCTTGAGCTAGATAGGGAGTCACTGCCTCTGCCAGTGATATACCTCAAAACAAACATTTTCCTTGGTTTTTTTTTTAAACCTAACTTTGGAACTGCTGTGTGAGTGTGTTCCTGATCACAGGATGTAATTCATTTAAGGCTGTACATTTCTTCATCTCTTATTCAGTATAGAGGAAAAGGAAAATCAGCTTCACTTTTCAGTCTCGCAACCGCATTTTAACCGGGACACAACAAGGCTAGTATTAAGATTGAGAGAAGAATTGCATCTTCGAGTTCCCCTTTCTCATTAGTTATAGATATAGTTGTTCCCAAATAAAAGCAGGGCTTTGTCCAATGCCCATCGATGTTACTGAGTACTGGATTGGGCCTGAAAGCTGGGCCAAATCAAAGCTGTGAGCAAATTACACCACTGGAAACAAACTTACCTTATAGTAGCTCAAACTTAAAAACATTCCAGTTTTGACTCCATTTTCCCGGCACTAATACTACTACTTCCTGAAGCAAATTCTCATACCTCTCCCTTAGAGCTCAGGAAGTACATAGTTTCAGTGACCAGAAAAATTACCCACAGAACCATCAAAAAGATTTTGGAGTGCATTTTTGGCATAGGAAGTCACGTACACACTGCCTGTTATCATAAATGGTAGTATAACCCAGTAGCAGTTGCAGTTAGAAGGTATGTTTTTAAAATGCTTTAAAAAGAAAATACAACTCTTAATCCCAGCAGCAAATATGGTAAATCTCATGCACTGAATACTACAGTTATGCTAGTCCTGTCTTTAGAGAGGAATTCTGCAAATGACATTATACCTGTATCCTGTGAGGGGCTGACACTGTAGCTGTCACTTTCCTTGTCTACTGATCCTGCAGCTCTGGGTGTTGGCAGCCTCCAATCTGTGGTGAGGGTGTGGGCTGATATAGTGGGATGGGGTCTGTTGAGAGTCCATTGACTAGCGTACCTGTTGCGAGCTGTGGGCCCAGTTTTTGCATTCCTTCTTGTAGTAGGATCTGTGATTGACCAACAGAGAATCTTTGCCATTAAGTTCTTAATTAGTCAATGGAAAATCACCAGCAGAATAACTGAAATGAAGTGGTGACTGAGATATTGTTAAAAAAAAAACCGATGAAAAGGAGTTAAGGATGAAAATGTGTTTCAGTGAAGTGCAGTGAGTACACCCCCAAATTAGGACATTTTCTTCACAGAAATTCAACGTGTTTATACAGTCACAAATGTTAAATAGTCTGGGAATGAAACAGGTAAAGGGATCCAACCCGTTCCCTACTGCCATTCCCTCATTATCACTTCATATGAATCATAATAACTCCAAATTTATAAAATATAAATGAAAAGATTACAAATGGCTAAGCGATTATATGATCACATTTCCTATGCAAGGGATCTTGCTTAACGTTAACATACAATAGTATTACTCACTACCAAAACCCTATGTGTTTATTATTTATTTATTAGTTTACATTTGGGCTAGTATGTTATTAATCATGCATGCTAAAGGGCTGTTACCAGGTAGCTGAAAACATGGCAAATCGTAAAATCCTCCAAGTTCTGATGGTAAATTTATCCATAAAGATTCTTACAGTGTCTGAAAAAAATAAAATCATCCCAATTCTTCCTTAGAAATTAAAAAAAAAAATCAACTTTTTATGTTGGGCCTCAAATATTTTATTCTTTGCTGCTCCAGAGACAATCCATCCATCCTTCCAAGGGAGTGCAAGTAAGCTAACTGCCAAAATCGATTGCTTAGGCTTTATTGACATCATCAGTAGCACTGGGACAAAAACAAGGCTTGTTTTTCATCATATGTAGGGCCCTACCAAATTCACAGTCCATTTTCTTAAATTTCACGGTCATAGCATTTAAAAAATCTTTAATTTCATGGTTTCAGATACTTAAAACTTAAAATTCATGGTGTTGTAACAAAATATAATCATGTAAAGCCCTTAAGGCTCAGTGTTTCTCTAACTGGGGGTTCTGACCCATAAGGGGGTCGCAAACTATTGTAGGGGGTGGTCAAAGTATTGCCACCCTTCCTTCTGTACTGGTTTCAGAGCTGGATGGCTGGAGAGGAGCAACAGCTGGCCGGGTGCCCAGCTCTGAAGGCAGCACTGCTGCCATCAGCAGCAAAGAAGTAAGGGTGTACTTTTGTACATGTTTACTTTATAGTATAGAGTAAAAGTACACAAAAGACCAGATTTCATGGGGGACACCAGATTTAACGGTCTGTGATGTGATTTTCACAGGCATGAATTTGGTAGGGCCTTAATCATAAGCCAAAGGGAAAAGAAAAATCTTTAATTGGCAAATGGAAAGTGACTAAACCATCAGGGAAAGATTTTTCTTTTGAAGCTTCTATTAGTAACAATGGTGAGTAAAAGAATTAAACAGTGCTCTTTGACATTCAAATGGTAAGTCTGTTCTACCACTTCGGAGTGGGAGACTTGAACAGGAATGGGTTTAAGGATAAACCATCACTAGATACTGACTTTGAGCACTGTTTCTGAATCAACATTCCCTATGAAGCATTTACAGCCTGTTACTTCAAAGGTGCTCGTTATTTATAAATACAAAATGGCCATGCCTGTTTGACCTTCTATTTCAAATCCTCCTCCAAGGCAAAAGAAAAATACAAACTCAATGCCATTGATAAACATGGTAGCATGCCTGCTCTTTAGAACAAGGACAATAGTTAGATGGCTAGCCTGCTATCTTTTCATAACTAGATACTAATGTTGGAAATTATTAAGAGACTAGATGGTAAATTTTCAATCTACCCTGAGCAAGGCATGGTGTATAGCTGTGCCACCTCAGAAGCAGACTGAAGGGGGTGGTAGAGTTGGGTGCTGGGAACTGTGAAATTACTACACCATTAGCAGATATCTTCCTCCTCTGTGACAGCTGAGGTCTGCTGGATGGAGGGGCACAGCCTTGCCTCTGATCATTCCCCATTCTTGTCTGTCCATTGTTGCTGCTCTCGCCTAGTATGAATTGTGATATCAGTATTTGGATGGTCAGGAATGGGGAGCAAGGGGGTACCTTGTGCCTCCTTATTCTCCTGTGTGGCTTTGTAAGGGTAACTCACATTCTCTGCAGACCTGAAATCCAAGAGGCAATGGGTGTGTGTGGAAGATGCCCTCCACAAATTCCCTGTGTCTAACAGCTGCACTCTGCAATTAAACACTCATGGCTGGCCTGTGCCAGCTGACTCAGGCTCGGGGGCTCGGGCTAAGGGGCTGTTTAATTGAAGTGTAGATGCTCAGGCTTCGGCTGCATCACAGTTCTTTGCCATTTAGCAGTGTTCCAAGAGCTGGGAAGTGAGTAGCTATTCCTTGACTAGCATTTGATAGCTATACTCTTTAGAAGATCTCAGCTAGCCCAGAATATCACGAATAAACAAACAATTGTATATGTTTTCAGAACCTTTCATCCTGAAGCATCCCAAAGCCCTTTACAACCTACTGTGAAGTATATGCACAGTGCACCACTGAAACACAATCATCTCTAGCAGGAGAGGGCAACCACCAACAGTACACAACAACACATAGCACAGCACTGGGCAGAGGACAAATTTTGGCCAAGAATATTGGAACTTGGAGCTCTTACAAAGAAAAATGCCAGTGGATCTTTGAAATCCATGCATGTCATGTAAGACCCTCAGTTTTTTGAGGTATCAAAGTCATCCCGAAGACATGACCTAAATCTCCTGAATCTTAGAGTACATTTCCCAGACTTAGTCTTAGAAATATCTTGAAACATGCATGAACTTTAAGGACCAAAGGTGAAATCATGGCCTTATTGAAGTCAGTGTAAGTTTTGCCATTGCCTTCAATTGGTGGCGGGAGAGGGGAAGGGCTAGCTCAGTGGTTTGAGCATTGGCCTGCTAAACCCAGGGTTGTGAATTCAATCCTTGAGGGGGTCTGGGACAAAAATTGGGGATTGGTCCTGCTTCGAGCGGGGGTTGGACTAGATGACCTCCTGAGGTCCCTTCCAACCCTGATATTCTATGATTCTAGGGCCAAGATTTCACTCCAGACTGTGACTGTCCCAGTGCAGGTGAGCAGCATGGAAGAAAAGTGCAAGAAGCTTTCCTCCTGCTGTGCAGGTGCCAGCTATAATCCTAGACCTCATGCTCCCTGAATGCAAGGAACAGAAGAGTCTAATCACTAGACTTCCGAAAGGAGACAGAACAAATGGAATGAAGGCCCTAGCAGAGCCCAGCTGGAATGTGGACACTGCAACAGTTGTACCCAATTTTTGTCTTCTGAATAAACGTTTAGATTTAAACAACAATTGTGTTACAACTTAAAAAAGGATGATTACACAGACTTTTTGCAATCACATATATGGATTCTGATGGATGGATGGTCTCTACATTTGTGGGGGGGTTGACAATCTCAGATTTCCAGCTTGTTTGGAGAATTGTTATTTTAACAAATCTGTTTATTTGCTGGTAGCTATTCATGGGGCTCAGCACAAACAGCTGGGATGTTCTTCACTTGCAGCAGAGAAGGCTGAAAATTGCATATCTTTGAGCCCCTTAAATTCATTTAAATGAGTCTGTTAAGTTTGGGAAAAGCTACTCAAAATTCTAAGACTGATGCTGTGCATAGCAGGGGTGCTGGAACAATTTGCACAGTGGGGGTGCAGAGAGCTACTGAACCAAACTGTACACCCTGAAAATGATGGAAACCACTTCAAGCCTGGGGGTGCGGCAGCATCCCCAGCATCCCTAGTTCCAGCACCTATGTTACTTTCCAGCACCTATGTTACAGTGTTACTTTCAAATATTCAAGGAATATTAAAATGCACAGTAAATATATTTAACACCTTTCCCATGAAATTTGCTGGGATGCATGTGAACCAGACTATCGGGCTTCATTAAAAGTCCATTTTAAGTACCAGTATTTCCATGGACTTCAATGGGCTTTGATTTGGAGAAGATAAGGGATGGAAAGTGTAAGTATTCTGGGGTGTTGCCCAGCCTCTAATCATCACAAAGAAAGACAAGTACTTTTGGAGTGCAGGATCTTGCAGCATTAAAGATAGTTAGATTTTAAAACACTGCAGGGTTCTATTATATTGTTCATTCTCATAATCTTGATTCTTCAACATAATAAACTTCAATGACAGTATTTGATCTTTGTATTTTCTATACCTCCTAGGAATTGTTTATATACTTCAAGTATGCCACATTACACCATATTACTATCTAGTAAGTAGTCCTTATATTTAATGAAATTTTTCCAATTATGCAGATATGGAACAAGTTTATAACGGAGTTTAGGAAGAATGTAGTGTAAGGGTATATTTATTAATTTTGTTCTTTAAATCATTGTAAGATGATCTCCGCATGGATATAGCTGGGAAAATGGATTTAATACAGTAACTAGAAATGTAACTTTTCAAAAAATGCAGTAATTAGAAAATGTATTTCTCATATCCTAGAACATTAGGAACAATCACAGGTAATTGAGAAATGAAATAAAGATTGATTGCTGTGAGAAATAAATATCTATTAGCTATGAAAATCCACTAGAAACATTTGCTCAATAGATTCTAGATGTTAAAATGCTGCATAAATTTCCTCTGAGGAATACTCAGGTCTGAATTACCTTAAATTACATCTACATTTTAACATGCAAAGGAAACTTTTACTGTATTAACCTTAATATGTACCACTTTTACAGTGGGTCCAATTGTAAAAGAGACTATTTTCTGCTGCACAAAATAGTTTCCGCACTACATTCAAAATAAAGGCAATACCATGATAATATAAATACTGTGGTAATGATATCTGCTCTAGGTAATATAGTCTCTTTTATACTCACTTGTTCCTGGCCGGGCATCAGAAACATCAACCAATGGTCCAGTAGCTTGTGAGACAGACTGGTAATGTACTGTATGAGTAACTGTCAATGACTTCTGTTTAGATGTCTCTCCAAAATCAGCATCAGTTAATAACACTGTTGATCTGTCATCTATAAGCAATAGAAAATGAATATTAAAATAAAGAATCACATTTTTGTTGATCCTTAAAAATAGTTTAAGTCCTCAAGTTTACACAAAACTAAAGAAAAGAGTATTGCCTGTGGGCCTTCATTTGTGATATGATGACTTTAAGGGACACAGATGGGCTTTTTGTGTATCCTTTTAGACACTCTCTGTTGCCTGTAACGATCTTTTGCCTTAAGTACTTGGACTTTTTCCATTTTGTAAACAATGGTTTCTCTCGCCCCTTCATGTTTGTCATTAGCATAAGTGATTGTATCTGTGATGTCGAAAGCAGACTGTTAGCTCGTTTGTGCTTTCTCTTCTGGCTAGCTTCGCCTCTGCAGCACCAGAACAAAAATACTGCAGCATTAGGGCCTCAATCCAGTAAAGCACTTATGAACTTGCTTTAGTTAGTATCTGAACATTCTCACGGAAGTGGGACAAATCTTGTGCTTACAGTTATGCACATGCATAAATGTTTTTGTGGTCTGGAGCCCATGGGCCAAATCTTGCCTCTTCCTTATGTTGCAAAGTTCCTGCAGCAGAACTGACTGGTATGGGTCAGTGGCACAATAGGAAGAGGATTTGGAGAGCCTGGTGCAAGTGGTGTGGCTCTCCTGCATGCCACGGAGTACAGCTGAATGGAGGCTTCTTCCGATCTGCACAGCAGGATTGGTGGAGCGGGGTAGGGGAGGTAGTTAGACCCCAGGCCAAGGAGGGGAGAAAGGAACACTTGTGAATCCACTACTGCATGGATTCTCTGCAAAGAAACAGCAGAAGCCACTGTGGAGGATTCCTTCTGACTTTCCATACAGAATCTCCACCCCTCCCTGCACCAAGCCAGGCTATGTGGGGGAGCAGTTGGTCCTGTGGCAGCTAGTAGCTTTTTTCTTTACAATTGTGATCACAGTGCTGTTTGGTTTTGGTTTTTTTTTTTAAAAAGAAGCTATACAGAATGCAGAGTATTCTCAATCATACAAGATTTAATAATAAGTCCCTTCCTGCCCCCACTATAATCAGTGGTAATTCTTCCATTGACTTCACGCTTGCAGAACATCTACATTTGAATGCTTAGTGCTATCTGGGTTTAGTCTCCAGATTTTATTTTTACATTATTACAGTCTTTTTCATTTATTCTTAATAGCAATAAAAAACACGGGAAATTCCTGCTATCATACAATGTACAGCTTTTTAATGCATTTCTAAAGGGACTGCCTGCAATGGTGATTCTGTGAATTTACCCATCAGCTGTGGCTGATCCACTGCTTCTAACAATTGGTTTGGGGTTTTTTTCAACTGACAAGAGAACATTAATGTGAAAAATTCTGCACAGTAACATAAATGGCATTTTTTGCCCAAAAAAGGCCCTAAATAGAATGAACGTTATGAAACCAAATTATGCGGTCCCTGGCAAAAGAGGAGCTCTTACTCCGGTCATGAATAAAACCTGCCAAAGCCTATGTAAAATCCTGTCAAAGTGCTGGCTTACTATTACTGCTTTGTGCAACACAGTCCATTACTGTGGCACCAATCACATTGCTGTAGTTAAGGAGCTAATGGCATTTCCATTATAAACCCCTATTGCCCAACTACTATAACTCAAGAGTGAAATCTCCCAATAGGATAAAACTTATCATAAAAGATTGCAGCACAGAAATGAACTTTGGAAACATAAAACTGGAAACAAAAATGTCCATGTTGCAGGTGATGTGTGGATCTTGTCTTCAAAGCAACCTCATAAAACATGAAACACAGAAAGGGCTGAATTCTCTGGTCCAGCCAAATCAAGCTAGCCTGACACAGGATGTGATGGGACAACGTTACCTCATTCTTCCCCAATCCTGGGACTGACTGGGAGCCTCAGAGCTAAGCTACATCCCTGCTGGCTCCACTGGTCCCCTCCCCTCTGACCACATCCTAAATGTAACCACAACATATGCGTTATATTCCTCTATACAAGTGGAATCCTCTGCTGACCACTTAAGCCAGCTTCAAGTTTGCTTTAGACTGCTTTTTGTCCAAAATGGTAGAAATCTGGCAAGATCAGCTCCCTCTGTGAGAGCCCTGCCATTTTGGATAGAAAGACACTCATTAGATCAGTTGTTTTGGCAAGGTTTCAGCCACCATGTGGGGCTGAACTCTTAGGAAAATTGCTGTTTTTGTGAGATTTCAGATTCATCCCAGGCATAACTTAAGTTATTTATGGCTTTTGACCTGAAACCTGAATGACAGTGGTGAGTCTGGTTCCAGGAGATTTGGTATCCAACCTTCTGAAATGTAAAAGAGTTTAGCTTCAGGGTCCCAGTTTTAATGTATCTCAGTTTTTTTTCTTATTTATTCAATGTAGCAGAATACAGAATAACTTTTGCTATAGTGAGGCAGATATATAATTAGGTCATTTTATGTAGATTTGGGTGGGAAAACATTTTCTAGACCTGCAAAAGTTTTAGAGATTTTTAAATTTTTTCTAGTCCCAAATTGGGGCAAAAAATTGAAATTTCAAACATAAGAACGGCCATTCTGGGTCAGACCAAAGGACCAGTTAGCCCAGTATCCTGCCTTCCGACAGTGGCCAATGCCAGGTGCCCCAGAGGGAATGAAGAGAACAGGTAATCCTCAAGTGATCCATCCCCTGTCGCTCATTCCTAGCTTCTGGCAAACAGAGGCTAGGGACACCATCCCTGCTCATCCTGGCTAATAGCCATTGATGGACCTATCCGCTGTGAACTTATCTAGTTCTTTTCCTTTCAGAAGTAGATAGTCTGAAAAAAAAATTTGGATTGGGTCAATCAAAACATTTTATTTCAGTATTTTTGAAATGTTTTGTTTTAATTTCAACCTTTTACAAATAACCTCTTTCAGAATAAACAAATTCAAATTTAAAAACAAAAAATCATGTTGAAATGGAAAAGTAAAGTTTTCATGTTGAAAATGTCAGAATGGAACACTTCACTTTTTGCTGCCCTACTCTACTTTAAATTTGCTAGGGTTCCTTAAAGCTCAGAATGATGCATATGTAGAACAGTCTTCAATTCACTTTTCAACCAGGACAAATTATCTTGTAAATTAGGACCCTAGCCCTTTTTATGTGTAAAGGATGCAGTGCAAAGTCGACCATAACATTTATTATATAAGCAACATAAGTGCATTGACATTTTACCAATGGTCTCCATTGTGTCCCTCTCTTCAATCAGAAGCTGAGCTCTGGGAATATCTATGTGCATCCTTAGCGTCTGCTGCTGCTTGTTAAGTGTATCTGAGGTCCTGGTGTTCTTACTAAGCACAAAAGAGAGACAAACATGAAAACGCTCCCCATATGAAAAGATATTTAAGGATTTCCTTTTTAAAAATCCGTTCAACTTAAGATAATAAAATTACCGTAGTCACCAAAATTCTCATACATTTCATTTTCTTTCATTGTACTTTGAAGCAAATAGGTGGTATTAATTTAACGTATTTTGGTAGGGAGATGAGAAAAAGTAAGTGGGGCAAGGGACTGAGTCTGCCATTATTCAGTGGTTTATCTATCAAAAGCCCTTATTGAATCTTTTCGATGCAGTTGTTGAATACTGAAACTGATGGAAACAGTTATAAAGCTGCTATTTTTTTGCATTTCTCAGATTTGGCTAATGAACCCTTGAGCTGACCAAACAGGTCAGTGGGAAGATGGTGTTTTATATAAATTTCTCCTATTCATTAATTTTCAGCAATGATTTAAATCCTGAACATCATGAGAATTGGTAAGTTAAGAAATCAATCAAACATTCATTAGAATTTCCATTAATAGTAATGAATTGCATAAGGAAAAGTGAAGACTTTAGTTCTGTTGACATTGCAGTAGTAAGAAATTATAGACCTTGTTAGCACTCATGGATTAACTCCTTTCATTGGATTTGGTATTTTAGAACAGGACTATAAAACAATTATTGTAACATCACACAAGCCATAACAATTTTAAAGTCTGTGTACCAGAAAATTACTCTGGGAATGAGCCATCTACTAATAAGCAAATGGAAATGGGTAATAAAACTGAGCAGCATAATCATATGCAATACAGAACTTGTGGTAAAATCCTCCATATTGTATTCACCCCTTTCCACAGAAATGCTAAAGGGAAGGAAGGAACTCTCCTTATGGGCCCCCTTGTTTTTCCTGAATCATTTTGTAAGAGGAATTCCCTCCCCTCACAAAACTGACAGCAGTTCTGTCTCTAAACCCAACAGATCCAATGGGATCCACCAGAACTGAGCTAGGACATATCTGCCAGATTCTACTTTTCTAGTCTTTTCCCCACTCTGTCTATCTTAGGAATTATGGCCCCTATCAACAGTCTTTATTGTGTTTATTCTCACAACAGCCCTGTGAGGTTCATAGACTCTTCCCAGACTCTAAGACCTGAAGGGATCATTGTGATAATCGTCTCCTGTAGAGCACATGGCTATAGAACTTCCCCAAAATAATTCCTAGAGCAGATCTTTTAGAAAAACACCTAATCTTGATTTTAAAATTGTCAGTGATGGAGAATCCACCATGACCTCACCCCTAAGAAGACTTCTTCACAAAAGTCTCTCTCTCTCTCTATCAAAATTCCATCCTGGAGATGAGAAACCCTCTTATTAAAACTGATTTGTCTCCATGAATGGTTGTTTTTTCAAAGAATTGGCATTTTCCAACCAAAAAAAATTGTTGAAAAATTCCCAACCCACTCAAGTGAGTGGGTCTTTAATGTTAGAAAATCCAGGCTATTAGCATCAAGGAATTATAATCTCATAGATAAGGATTCCAGAGACTACTTCCCGAACAGGAAAAATATCATTTACTTACATTTTAGTTACTCTGAGATGATAAAAAAAAAAAGAGACTCTACTGATCACAAACCTTAAATTTGTCTCAAGGTTGCTAATTAGCTCCATAGACATTGTGATGGTGTGTGTATATAACATACTTCATTTATTGACTATGGATAAATATTTTTGTTAGTTTGTTTTTTAAGCAAGTGAAATGCATGATGTGCTAAAAGTTTGTTCAAAACTGATTAAAGATATGAACATCATTTTGAATAATCTATCTATAACCACCCCTCTCAACTGAATGACTGAAAAAATCTGTACATTCAAAACAGGGTTGAATCTTACACACCCATTTATACAGAAAAGGACTACATATGGCACCTATTTAAAACTAAGGTCATTTTGGATGCTTGGCCAAGAGTCATGCCTCTTCATTAATTTTTGGGGCTGAGGTCAGTGAGTAGGTTAATGCAAAAGAGGTAAGGAAAACCATTCCTTTGTAAATGTGAAGGCTGGGTTAGAGATTTCAGGGGCATTTTATGTCTTATTCTATGCTCAAAATTAGAAACATAAGCCAGTTCCTTATGCTAATCAATGATGAACAGTTAAGAGGAATTTATCTGGAACTTGCTGCTAAAGAAAACATCACCAAGCTGAGCTCAAATACTAGTAGTAACTGTTACTAATTTGAGGTGCGAGGGGCAAATCATACAACTTTCATTAAACTGTTAATATGTGGGGCTTGCGTAGCTTCCCCAGGGATCTGACTTAAATACCCCAAACCAAGGCATTCAACACAAAGACTAAAGTGCTATCCTTAAGACTTTTTATTCTTAAATGCACTCACAGGGGCACAAATATCCCCAAGGGAGATTTCTAGACTTTCTAGATTTGTATATGATACTAGGTTTTGGTATAACATAAAGAAATCTTATTCATAATGTACCAAGCAATTTAACATATTTAACTCTGTGAGTTATTGGGGTGTTGCCTCCTTTGTCTAAAAAAGGCCTAAATTTTCAAAAATTAACTAGTCATTTTGGGAGCCTCAGTTTCTGGTTACCCAATCTGAGGTAACTCTTAAAGAGGCCTGATTTTCAGAATGTGCTGTGCATGTGCCCTCTGAAAAACAGGGTGTCAGAAGTTGGGCACTCAAAATTACTAGTCACTTTTGAAACTGTCCTAAATCACATATTTTTTTCAAAATGCCTATTTTGATTATTGTTTGCTGTTATTTATATCTTTAAAAGATATATATGCAGTAGATTTTTTTAAAATCAAACATACTGGTTTTTAATGGGATGGGGGAAGGAATGATTGTCAATACTCACAAAAATTAAAGGTTTCAGAGTAACAGCCATGTTAGTCTGTATTTGCAAAAAGAAAAGGAGTACTTGTGGCACCTTAGAGACTAACCAATTTATTTGAGGATAAGCTTTCATGAGCTACAGCTCCCTTCATCGGATGCATACTGTGGAAAGTACAGAAGATCTTTTTATACACACAAACCATGAAAAAAATTGGTGTTTACCACTACAAAAGGTTTTCTCTCCACCCACCCCACTCTCCTGCTAGCAATAGCCCATACAAAGTGATCACTCTGCCCACAATGTGCACGACAATCAAGTTGGGCCATCTCCAGCACAAAACCTGGATTTGTGCTGGAAATGGCCCACCCCGACCACCACACACATTGCAAGGAAAGCGATCACCCCAGACAAGCTATTACCAACAGGAGAGTGGGTTTGTTGGGGGGTGGGTGGGGAGAAAACCCGGATCCGTGCTGGAAATGGCCCAACCCGACTATCACACACATTGCCAGGAGAGTGATCACCCTAGACAAGCTACTACCAGCAGGAGAGCAGGGTGGGGGGAGAGAAAACCCCCCGGTAGTGGTAAACACCCATCCCCTCACGGTTTGTGTGCATAAAAAGATCCTCTGTACCCTCCATAGTACACATCCAACGAAGCGAGCCGTAGCCCACGAAAGCCCACGCTCAAACAAATTGGCCACTCTCCAAGGTGCCACAAGCACTCCCCCTCTCCTTGCGAATACAGACCAACACGGCTGTTACTCTGAAACCTGAGGCAACAACTAATCTCTAAAGCTGCAGGGTACCTTTGAGAAAACCTTTTGTAGTGGTAAACACCCATTTTTTCATGGTTTGTGTGTATAAAAAGATCTTCTGAACTTTCCACAGTATGCATCCGATGAAGTGAGCTGTAGCTCACAAAAGCTTATGCTCAAATAAATTGGTTAGTCTCTAAGGTGCCACAGGTACTCCTTTACAAAAAATAAAGGTTGGCAGAAATGATTGCAGATAAGTAACATGATAGCTATACTAAAACATTTTGCGAATGCAACTTGATCTGATCTGCTATGTTAGTACTGGGTCTCTTTTGAGCAGAGGTTTTCCAAATATGCTGAACTACTTGGGTTTTTTGTGAGATAGAGAAACACGAAAGAATGACTCTATTGAAATCATTTTTACGTGTTACTTACAGTTAGCTAGGACTCCAATCGTATGTAATTGTACTCACACAAGCAATACTACTGAAGTCAGTGGGACTCTACAGATATGTAAGTGTCTGCAGGATGGGGGTCTAGATTTGAATCTAGGTTAACTGATTAACCCTATGTATCACCAACACACCAGAGATAGTCTAATTACTAAGGTGTGCTGTAAATTCAAATTAAATCTAAAACCTCAGAGATGGAGGAGTTTGAATTTTTGAAAATGGTTCAATCTGGCAAATCATCAGATATCCTGGAAGTTATTATTTTCTTAAAAATAAGTATGATTTTCAGTTAATATGAACCAAAATGGTCCTATTTTCAAAACCCCACAATGGTTTCAAAGTTCAACATTTTTTCCAGACAAAGAAACAAACACTGGAAATATGAAATTTCCATATTTGCAGGTTATTTTTGCCAAGAACAGTCATTTTGTTGTCATTTCACAAAAGAATTATATTTCTGGATAGTGAAATGACTCAGAACAAAACAGCAGAATAATAAATAAATTATCTTACTTTCACAAAGCTCTGCTTATAATCAGCTAGCAATGGTATGTCTGTGTGTGTGTGTATGTATGTGTATTGTATTTGCAAATATGTGCTTCCAGGCATTTATTGCCTTCAATAAGATGATCTCTGAAGAGCAATTCCCTTTATGCATATTATGAAAACACTTCAGTGAACAGGCAAAATGTCCAAAGGGACCTAAACATGTTCTGTAATTTAATCCACTAATACAGGATCAAAACTTTTCATACTGTGGTTCACATCTTAATGGAGATATTGTTTCATAGGTCACCTTTTTTGCCATTTATGACTGCACTGATCACCTCTCTTTTCACTGATTGAATAAAATCCCTGCAGCAAGTTCAGCAACTGCTTAAATGCACATCCAATATTAGGAAAGCGTTCAATGCATCTTCAGCCTCTTTTAACATGATGTTATAGCTGGAAACAAGGAGGTGAATCAGCACCTTGTGACTGACCAGATTTCTGTGGAACTCTGCTCGTTCCTGGACCGTTAGAAATCACTGCCCCCATTCCTAAGAAAACTAAAATTGTGCATTTGGCACATAGATACAAAGAATTCAGGAATGGAAAGTTTAATAATTAAGTTGTTCCCAGGAATGATTTTGAATATAATCCCTTGAACCAGAAACATCATTAAATTTGGAATTACTAAACATTATTCTTACCTCATAAGCATTTCAGCCAAACTCTTTGCATCTAGAAGAAAACATGGCAAATATTAGTACCTGATAAGTAGCTAGTTAACACTTTAATTTTTGTGCCACAATGGAAGTTTTTTGGTAGATGGATTATTAAGGAGTGGAAGATTCAGACGAGCCACTTATTAAAGATTATTCTCTTTCCTCAGATCAGCCGTCAAGACATAATAGCCTCTAAAATTCCTTATTTTTGTTAAAACTGCATTTGACTATCATATATCTTTCTGACACACAGAGCACGTATAATTCTCCAGTGGCAGTGAAAATGCTCAGAAACATATTAAAGGCTTTATTGCAAACTGTTCGTCTTGACTTTGAAGAAAACTAAATTTAGAGCAGAATAGAATTTAACTTGAAAAAGCTAAAGAAATTCAGTAGAAGAGAGAGAGACAATATAAAAACTAGAACAGCCCTAATAAAAGCATTAGCACTGTCCTTTCTTCAACACAATTGGCTTAAAAAAATCAAGATGAGTGAAAGTAGTTCACAAAGTTTCAGGTAGGTCATGACATGAATGAGCAATCTCCTACCTGGGCACCACCAAACCAAATCTGATTGCCTGGAGAATTGGCCAAGGAAGATCACGAAAGGGTGATCTTGTTTGGTCACAATCAGGTATCCACACCATTACATTAGCTATTATGCAGAACTACCCCTTTGTGTTCAGAGAGAGCCCTACATACAAATCAGTAGGTAGCAGCTTATTCCCATAAGAGTCAGTCATTCAAAACTATCCCAATGGGTGGACCCTTATTCCCTTACAGAGTCCCACTGACTTCAATAGGGCTCCAACCAGGAATAAAGGTCCATTTAGGTGCATGTTTTTGTGTTTCAAGCCACTAGTTTTTAATTCTTTTTTAAAAACTTTCCACTGTAATCCCCTAAGAACTAAGTCTCACACTGAGACTCTACCACCTTGAAGTTTCTTTTGTCATAATGGTTCTGCTATATCCTCAGCCTGACCTCTTGGAAGGACTACATTCTCCAGACAGCAGTTGGGAACTGGCAGCAAGGACAAAGCAGTTCTCATGGGATACCAGGCCAATGGAGGAGGGCTGTTCAGGCAGATAGTAAAATGGGGTGGGTTGGGTCTTGCTCCTCCCAGGAGTCCCAATCCAATCTGACATCCAGTATTCAGAAACTGTCCCACCTTCCTCTCACAGAAATCCATGGTGGCTCTTTGAAATTAGCTAGATCCCCAGTTAATATACATCCCAGAAAGAGGAAGATTTTTATTTTATTTATTATGAATATTTACTTACAGGTTTTCCACTTTCCAATTTCTAAGATTATGTTATTTTTCCTCCTAGAGATCCAGACTCAGTTTGCTTCTGTAACCTCCCTCCCTTCCCTTCCTCTTGTCCCTTTTTATCTATCTGTTTATCAATTTGCTACAGATTATCTAAATTTTAGATTGTAAACTGTCTGGGGCAGAGACTGACTTTATGTTATTTGTTTGTAAATGTCTCCTACAACTGAGTGCTTGGAACTGCATAACAATGGAGAAATACCCTTTGCTGTTTATGTACTGATATGCTCCTTGAGGAGGAAAATTATAGGCATGAGTCCCATGAATGGCCCCTGTGCAAAGCCTGCAGTTATTTCAGGAACAATTGTAATGCCAAGCGCCTCTGAGTACATCACAGTCCTGATCGCTTCAGAAACCTGTGCCATGACAACCCCCACAGCTGATTTGCCAACTCCAGACTGGTTAGCCAAGGACCTGTAGCAGTTTGGAGTAGCCAGCTTCCAGATGGCTATAGTGACCTGCATCTGGACTCATATATGACCTCCTTTACACGGGTGTCCTGGCACCTGATGGTTGGGGTAAACTGATCACCAGCCTCCAGAAACATCTGCTTCTTCATGCAAAAGTTCTGGAGCCACTGCAGGTCATCCCAGGTCCGCATGATGAGGTGATCTCACCAGTCTGTGCTTATGGCCCTGCTCCAGAAGCACCAATCTACATATGAGGAGTCTGCAGCTAAGGCATGAACAGCATCAGCTGGGTTGTGACTGGCATGTTAGTGTCCCTCTCTGAGGGATGCCTTCGGCAGGCCAAAAACTACCATTGAAATGTCCACTGGCATCTTGCAGATGCTCTGCCTGATTCCTGAAATAGGATGGACAGCGTGTGGTGGAGAAGTTCTTCCACTGGGTTAGGATCCATGCCAATGGCTCTGGCTCTTGGGAGTGTGCAGATACACAATGGCTCAGCTGGATGTGTTGATGGGCAAAAAACACTCAAAACACTTCCAGTCAACTCCTGCTGGACAGACAGACAAGTTCTCCCACATCCCACTATGAACCAAGCCTGAGAGTGGCTACAGCTGGCAAAAGCACTAGGAACTCTGGGATATGATGGTATATGCCCTCAGAAGCTGAAGTTCTGACTCAGATCTGAAGTATGGATCCACTAGCATGGTTGTGAAGCCCAGGTTTCAAATGCAATGTGAATGCTCAAGTGCAGGCTTGGAAACACTGAGTCTGCAGGCACAGGTCACACAGACACAAGAGTACAATGCTATGTAGACCTTCTCATAGGCACTACCGTAACTATTATTAAAATAAAGCCCTTTCTGGGTATCATTATCAACGCAGAAAACAGATTAAAGGGAACCCTTGGAAGGCTGGTCGACCCAAAGTCTGCCTTTTAATGTTGCCTCTTCTATTTGTTTGTAAAATGAATATCATTATTTTTGTGGCATTTTTAATAAAACAAAGACCGATGTGCATCCCCCCCCCATTCAAAACATGAAGTAATTTAAAAATTCATGAGTCCAGAGATCACAAGCAATCCCAGAACAACAAAGCAGTGTGCAGGTGCAACAGAGGGAAAGAAATGTGATAAGAAAACAAATCTCAAGTTTCAAGCTTTTAAGGAGCTGTTCTATCAAAAATTGGTCATGTAGAATCCTTAATTTACCTTTTCCTCCCTTGTCTCCTTGTTTGCAAATCTATCATCATGTCCAGGATATTGGCAGAATTTGTCTTTCTCTTCTCCCTGCCTCTGCTGAAATCTTTTACATTCCTTAATCACCTCCGGGGTCTACTGCATGTATTGCAAGTTCCTCATACATGGTCCTATTAAATGTCACATCTCTAAACTTCCAAAGATGTAGGCTACAATGGGCAAACCATTCACATGTTTCAGGAGGCAGGAGCATATCACCACCAACTTAATGCCTCACTCTTAATGGATTTTTATTCAACTTTGGCTATAATGCAAACTGAGCTCTCTTTGCTTTTAAAATCCTACAGGGATTTGCAATACCCTACATCTTGACATCAGCCACCTTATCTATCTACGTTGGGTTTTATACCTCACTCTGACTGAAGTACCTGAATGTTTGTTCTCCCCTTCTGCTCATTCCATTCTTTCAGTTTTAACCTTCTTTTTCCCTTTGCAATGCAAGAGCAGATAGCGTGGGGACAGAGAGGAGATGGGGGTTTTTTCACTTGAAATTCTCCACTTGAATCACTGCCACTGAGCATCTCTCTCTTTTACATCAATGGGTTTTGCTGTTAACAGCTGATTGACAATTTATACAAATAGGGCTACATGATAACAAGAACAATATTTTTAAAATTATAAACCAAACTAAGGCCCTGCTTCTGCTTCCAGCTCAAGACAATGATGGTTTTACCATTGACTTTTAAGGACTTGACAAGGTCTTTATGTACAAAAGACAAGGGAAAATGAAGCCTATATTGCCTAGAAAATGCAGCCATTGATGCAAAGTAAGTTCTGATTTCTTACGGTTCTCATTTGTGTTTCTTGTTGCTGACAAGTTACAGCAATATCTGGGATGATGAAGAGACCAGAGCCAAATATTATCCACAACTCAGACTTAACAGTGTTGCTGTGATACATAAAACTCTCCTCTACCCTGCAGGAAGCTTTAAATCAGCAACTCATAGTTCCTACAGTGAGACTACAGATAGCTAGAATGCTGGTTGAAACCAAGGAAAAGTTTTTTCGTTAA
The DNA here is from genome assembly GCF_965140295.1 of Lepidochelys olivacea. Lineage (NCBI taxonomy): Eukaryota > Metazoa > Chordata > Testudines > Cheloniidae > Lepidochelys > Lepidochelys olivacea. The sequence continues at coordinate 161,890,144 of NC_140411.1, read as the reverse complement.
ATGTTCGCTCCTTTTTTTCATTGCAGCTTGTCCAGTTGGCTCTAGAAAGCAAATACACTGTGAATTACCCAGTGCCACTTGTCTGGAATAAATGCAATGCAGTATCAATATGCTCACTCGTGTGTCCTTTTCCCTTGGTTTCAAGCAACCTCTTTCCAGATATTCTCAGCTGCTGCTCACCTATATTGTGCTCCTTGCTGTATCTGAAAAAAAAATGGAGTGAGTTTATGTTCTCATCACCATATAAATGTGGTAGGGGATTCATATACGTATTTAGCTGGCCTTAGAACATTTGTGTAAGGGAGCATCTCCTCACAATTTCACCCAGACTGCCAGAAGGAAACCTGCAGCACTATGCAATGGTGCATAAAACGTTGAATGAGAAAACACTGCAGTCTAACTGCAGCACCAATATTTAGCACAGCAACTGCCCAAGTTGGTCCATTGCCTCAGACAGTAGCCGCAACATAATACACAAGGGCTATATGTGCCTTTTCCAAACTCTGCACAGAGCTTACATGTGCATGGCAGTGACTTACTGAATGAAAACTAATGTACCGAAACTACATGAAGGGTGACTCATAAAGTCTGTGAATACTTTACACATTTGGTAAAAACACACCTATGCCAATTGCAATAAGACAACAATATGTTCAAAACATTAACAGAAGCAGAAATTCAGACTCATTGATATGCTAACTGTACATGCTAGAAAGGCTTCTGGTGCATGACTACATCAGGATGTGAAAAATGGGAAATCCAGCTTCTGCGCTCACTTTTGCTCACTGGGATCTCATCAGTTATATTTCTGAACCCATTAGGGTTGACTTTGGGGAAATCATCTGTAGTTTTAAATTGGGCGTTGCCACTTATCAGGTATCATTCTGTGCTGGTATCCCCTGCTTGGATTAAAATGAACTGAAATTCAAAGCAAAGGAGATACTGTTTCAGTAACAGTGGGGGCTAGGTTAATAGCAGAAAAAGAGAGAAAGTCAGCAGGTTCCTTGATTCTACTATATATCGAGAGTTACCGAATCACTTTATGACCTCAGGCATCACTTGACCTCCTTGTGCCTCAACTAATATGGCCGAAAAATTGGGTAAATAACTGGTTGAAAACCAAGTAGTGTCTCTGTACGGAGAGTTCTTGAATAAATAAATTATACAACATGCGACATTGGAGGAAGACAATTTTTTAGCTGTCTCTACATTTTAAAACAATCATTAAAATGCTTTAGAAGGTAGAGAATACTGGGTAGGTTGCTTAATTTGCCTGGGCAGAACTGAAGCCATAACCCCATTCTAGATCAAAACCTTAACCCCAAATATAGATCATGGAAAGGACGCTCTTATGAAAAATGCACTGCAAGTGACATCAATCTATGAAAAAGATGTGGGGGTCATGGTGGATAATCAGGTGAGCATGAACTCCCATTGTGGCACTGTGGCCAAAAGAGCTAATGAGATCCTGCGATGCACAAAGAGGGGAATCTCAAGTAGGAGAAGAGGGGTTATTTTACCTTTGCATTTGGCCCTGGTGCTACTGCTGCTGGAATAACATAAACAGTTCTGGTGTCCACAATTCAACGAGGAGGTTGATAAATTGGAGAGAGTTCAGAGAAGATACACGAGAATGGTGAAAAGATTTGAAAACATGCCTTATAGTGCTAGACTCAAACAGCTCAATATATGTAGCCGAACAAAGAGAAGGTTAAGGGGTAGCTTGATTATCGTCTATAAGTATCTACATGGAGAACTCATATTATAAACGGGTTCTTCAATCTATGAAAGAAAGGTACATCATTATCCAGTGGCTGAAACTGGACGCTAGACTAGAAATTTTTGACAGTGAGGGGAATTAAATGTTACAACAATTTACCAAGGTTTGTGGTAGATTCTTCATCCCTGGCAATTTTTAAATCTGGACTGGATGTTTTTCTAAAAGATGTGCTCTAGGAATTATTTGGGGAATTTTCTATGTCCTGTGTTATACAGGAGGTCAGACACTAAATGATCACAGTGATCCCTTCTGGCCTTGGAATCCGCATTCCTACTTCTCCCTCAGTTGTTTATCTTCATGAAGATACACACACCACGTGTCATAAATATAAGGGAAGGGTAAACACCTTAAAATCCCTCCTGGCCAGAGGAAAAACCCTTTTACCTGTAAAGGGTTAAGAAGCTAAGATAACTTTGCTGGCCCCTGACCAAAACGACCAATGAGGAGACAAGATACTTTCAAAGCTGGGGGGGCGGGGCAGGAGAAACAAAGGGTCTTGTCTGTGTGTGTGATGCTTTTGCCGGGACCAGAGCAGGAATGCAGGTCAGAACTCCTGTAAAAAGTCAGTAAGCAATCTAGATAGATACGCGTTAGATTCTGTTTTGTTTAAATGGCTGATAAAATAAGTTGTGCTGAATGGAATGTATATTCCTGTTTTTGTGTCTTTTTGTAACTTAAGGTTTTGCCTAGAGGGATTCTCTGTTTTGAATCTGATTACCCTGTAAGGTATTTACCATCCTGATTTTACAGAGGTGATTCTTTTACTTTTTCTTTAATTAAAATTCTTCTTTTAAGAACCTGATTGCTTTTCATTGTTCTTAAGATCCAAGGGTTTGGGTCTGTGTTCACCTATGCAAATTGGTGAGGATTTTTATCAAGCCTTTCCCAGGAAAGGGGGTGTAGTGCTTGGGGGGATATTTTGGGGGGGAGACGTTTCCAAGTGGGCACTTCCCCTGTTCTTTGTGTAACACTTTGGTGGTGGCAGCATTTAACCTAAGCTCGTAAGAATAAGCTAGGGGGTCTTTCATGCAGGTCCCCACATCTGTACCCTAGAGTTCACAGTGGGGAAGGAACCTTGACACCATGCAATAATGTTCATACTTCCTAAAAAAATATTTGTAAAAGCCTTTATGCAGAGAAAACAATTTCAGAATTATATTAAATGTAAATAATGTCAGTGAAAAGTGAGTCAGTGATAGCTTTAGGATCATAATGATTCAATAAATATTTCTGTTCTGTAACTGGATAAAAGCCAGATGATGTCTTCATATCATATGATCAGATACCTTCCACTGTGACAGGTACTCAGGAAGATGTTAAACAGCATCTACTAAAGTTAGATATTTCTAAATCAGCTGTTCCAGACAACTTGGACCCAAGAGTTTTAAGAGAGCTGGCCAATGAGCTCTCTGGACCATTAATGTTTTTTAAAAATCTTGGAACGCTGGGGAAGCTTCAGAGGACAGATAAAAGCTAATGCTCTGCCAAAATTTAAAAAGGGTGACAAACCAAGTAATTATAGGCCTGGGCAAAATAGTGAAATGGCTGATACTGGACTTGATTAATAAAGAATTAAAGAAGGATAATATAATTAATGGCAGTCAACATGAGTTTATGGAAAACAGGGGCTGTCAAACTAACTTGATATCTTTCACTGATGAGATTACCAGTTGGGCTGATAATTGTAATAGTGTTGATGTAATATACTTAGACTTCTATATGGCATTTGACTTGGTACCACACAACATTTTGAATAAGAAACTAGAATGAGACAAAAAAACAATATAGCACACATTAAATGGTTTTAAAACTGCCTTGCTGATAAAATTCAAAATTTAACTGTAAGAAATATTTTGACATTTGTTTTGATCCTGAAATGGGATGAAAAGTCAAAATATCAACTTCTATTCAGGAATGAAAAGTTTAGATTCAGAAATGTCAAAAACAGGGGTGTTTCTAGTGGGGTCCTGCAGGGGCCAGCTCTTGGCCCTATCTAATAATTTTTATCAGTGACATGGAAGAAAACATAAAATCTTTCCTGATCAAGTCTGCAGAAGACACAAAGATTGAGGGAGTGGTAAATAATGAAAAGGACAGGTCACTGATACAGAATGATCTGGATCAGTTGGTATGCTGGAGGCAAGCAAACAATATGTTTTTCAAAGCAATGAAATGTAAGATCAGACATCTAGGAACAAAGACTGCAGGCTATATTTATGGGATGGGGGACTCTAGTCAGGGAAGCAGTGACTCTGAAAAAGATTTGGGGGTTGCGTTGGATAATTAGCATAACATGAGCTCCCAGTATGATGCTGTGGCCAAACAGGCTGATGCAATCTTTGGATGTATGAACAGAGGAATATTTAGTAAGAGTGGAGAGGTTATATTTCTTCTGTGTTCGGCACTGGTGTGACTACTACTGTGTCCTGTTCTGATGTCCACTATTGAAAAATCATGTTGTAAAACTGGAAAGTGTTCAGAGAAGAGCCACAAATAATTTTTCTCTGAGTTGGATTAATTTAATAAATTAGAAGAACTTTAGGGTGAGTTTCACACTCTGTACAGTTTAACAGAATGGGGTCTTGAATGTCTTGATAATAAAATATTTACACCCACTCGTGGACATGTGAAAAGTCCCCATGTAATGTTCCAAAGCAGGTTTTCATTAGAATAGGTTGGTAGGATGCTGAGGATTGTTTTGCAGCATTCTGTGTGTATGGAAAACATGCCTTATATCAAAAGACTCAAGGAGCTCTATCTAGCTAGTTTATGAAAGAGAAGGTTTAGGGGTGAGTTGATCAGAGTCTACCTTCATGGGGAATAGAAACTTGATAACAGAGGGCTCTTCAATGTAGCAGACAAAGATGCCATGAGATCCAATGGCTGGCAGTTGAAGCTAGACAAATTCAGACGAAGAACAAGGTGCACTTTTTTCATGAGGATAATTTACTATTGGAACAATTTACCAAGGGCTGTGGTAGATTCTCCATCACTGGCAATTTTAAAATCAAGGTAAGATGTCTTTCTAACATATAAGCTCTAGTTATGCTCTAACAGGACCTAAATATCTATGAATCTATGAATGCAGGGAAGGTCTGTGGATTGTGTTATACAGCAGGTCAAAGTAGATGATCACAGTGGTGCCTTCTGGTTTTATAATCTATGAAAACTCAAATTAATGATCAGAGTAAAATTACTCTGGGCACGCATAGTGACAATGCTTTTCACTCAATGATCTCAAAGCACTGTCCTACAATCATTAAAGGACTGAGTCTCACAATATCTCTGAGAAGTAGGTAAGTATCAGTGTCACCGTTTTTATGATGCGGAAAACTGAGGCACAGAGAGGCGAAGTGTGACATGACTAATGTCACATAGGAAACCTACTGAAGAGCAGGAAACTGAATCCAGGTCACCTGACGCCCTGTGCTATGCTTTATATACAAGATCATTCCTCCTCTCTGACCCACACATCTGCACAGTTCTAAGGGCCCTGCATCAACACACACAGTACAGGAAGGCAGGAAGCAACCTGAAGAAGAGGAGGGTGGATACTAATATTGGGAGGAAGATGAACAGGATTTTCCACATGTTATGCTGCAAAACCTAGGGCTGGCCCTAGTTTTAATCATCAAGATCACATGTTTTGTGAAATATCTATGTCTAATTTTCTTTCATGCAGTACTTGGAAATAAACTCATTTTAAGGATTACAAATATTTTTCTTATTATGTAGTGCAGGCTGTGTAAAGCTTTTAGAAAAATAATTTCAGTAAGCCTTGTCATGTACTATTCTCCACGCTTCACAAATACAGCCAAGTCATGAGGCACACAGGGCAGGGTGCAGAGATGGTATTCTGCCCGCACTGCAATTAGTGGTGATGGAGTGATCAGTGCATTCACCAGAAGAAGCAATGAAATTGCATTAATTCATAGCTTTAATACCTATGTCAAGTGCAGACACTGATGTATGAATAGGGTAGTGATTAGAGAAAGGGACAGCTCAACAACAAAGAAAACGAGACACAATAGGAGAGCAGAGTTAAACAGACAGTATAAAACTTTTTCCATTTGAAGTAAACAATGAAGTATGCTATTATGATACTTCTCCTGCTATACTACAGTACATTCTACAATATAATTAATGTCCATCCCAATAAGCAATATGCAATCACATCTTTTGCAAAACATATATGAGCAAGTCAGAGAATTTATGGGTGTGTTTTTCTAGCTCATTGATATCTGGCTACTGCATCAGAATTATCCTAGATGCGTGGTTCATGTTTTCTTGAAGAGTGGATTTCTCTCTCCCCCAAAGAACAACCAATATGATTTTTCAAAGAAACTGTAACTAGGGGATGCGGAAATCCTTTTAAAAAAATAAACAAATGGAACACATGATTTCCCCCCCAGATAAAATAATCACTTTGCTTATGGAGATGAGAGACTGATTTTTCAAAAAGTTATTTCTTTACAATGTTCATTTCTGTTAAAAAAAAAAAGAAAAGAAAAGAAAAGAAAAGATTTTTTTAAAAAACAAGTCACCTGTACTACTACAGATACTAACTTAATATCACAGGAAAATGACACTTTATGTAGAAAAATATCTTTGGTAAACCACACAAAGTCTCACAAGCTTTTCTCTTCACAGTCCCATTTATACATTAATGCTAGGTGACTATGAGCATGTGGGAATAAATGCCAGATGTCCTCTCTTACCTCTGAGTCTCTTCAGTCTCTGCTCCCTCCTCCTCCTTCGTACAATCAGCAGAAGCACAAAAAGCAGCAAGACCCCCACCAAGATACAGGAAATGGTCACCAGCATCTTTAGCCCTTCGTTGGTTGCCAGACCTTCCTCACTTTGGACAACTGATTTAATGAGTGGAGGGATTGTACCTGGAAACAGTTTCATGACATTAGATGCCTATTAATGAAGAGAAAAGGTTGAGTTTTCATAGAAACTGTACTCTATCTTCCAAGGGCATACAAGCCATTTAGAGGCTTTTGTCATGTCCAACACGGTATTACCTTTACACATGACATATTTAACCATTACAGAGAAATTTCAGATCTAAAGTCTAACCTATTTGTTTCATTGTTTACTATGGGAAATTAGTATTTGTGTAACAGATTTACATCATTTATCAGATATTCCTTTAAAAACTAATGTACATTCACTGCTATGTATATCAAATGGGCCCTTTAAACAGAAACATTTTTGCATCAGGTGTCTAAGTGGGCAGCACTGCATTGATCTTGAATTCAGAGAACCTACCTGCTGCTAATTCCGGAGCTGATAAAGACTTTCAGAGGGTTAGCTCATGAGAAAAATAGGACAACAAGGATATGAGGAAACCATGAGATTTTAAAAGTGGAGTAGAGGAAGTAGTTTATAAAGCAAAGCCATTCTAAGAGTCAGGCAACTTGCTCTTTTCATTTTGGGATGCATTTGCATTTTCAGCACCATTCCCTGACGTATGGCATGTAATACTTCACTCTTTGTTTTCCTTTTCAGGGATATGAGCAGCATGCAGCCCTTTCTAAAGAAAGCTGTTTAATTGTGAGAGGGTTCTCATTCACTTCCTGATTACTATTAACCTGCCATGTGCACCCACAAGTGGGGCTATAAAATGTAGATTTGTGTGGAACATCAGTGGAAATATGTAAGTATTGTGAACTCTGATGACTGCAGATGAAAACTATTTAATTTTAACCAGCTACTGAAGCATAAAACTGGCTATCTGCTTGCTGAATGGATAGGAGGTTAGGATTAAAAAACAGGTACATTCTCTTTTACATTTTAACTGCTGTATTGTGGGATCTCTCTCATTATGTAGCATTCAAAATCATACAAGTATTATGATGTGATGCAATGTAAGTGCCAATAATTACAGATCAAATGTAAAGATCTACACCCTTTTTGCAGAATAGCTACTTATTTTGTACATAATAAGCCCAGTGATACCCTGTAAGCACAGGCTGTGGCAACATCCAAGGTTATCTCAGATACTTCAGCACATTTATTTTCATACAGTAGCATTTTTCATACACATTGTGTATGGTTTTTTTCCCTTTACTGAGCTACAGTGTTCATATTATACCAAAAATAATGTGGTTTAATAGGAAACCAAGAATAACAACAGCTTTATAGAGTAAAGCATGAAAACACATTTAAACAGAAAAAACAGAAATGGTTAGCTAAGGGAACGACAGAGAGAATGAACAGATAAAGATATGGAAAGAACTGCAAACTAATGAAGGGCAAACTAGTCTCTGCAATGTAATCATCCCAAATTCTCCTGAATACTAATGACTAAAATTTGCCTTCAGTTACGGTTATACAAACCCTTTGGCTGAGAAGAGAGTTAGGCTCAGGAGTATCTAAAAACATGTCTTTCGAGATGCTATATTTTGACTTAAGTGATATTAAAATAATGCCCTAACTTTAAATTAAAACCTCATTTTTTAGGTAAATACAATAAATGTTCTATAGCTATTCTAAATAAAGTGCAAACCTGGTACACTATAGATGTGCACTGTTAGTTTAATACAATAGCCACTACAAGTTTAATAGAATTATATATGCTTCACACAATCACTGTATGATGTTTAGCGTGTATAATTAGAGCTGAGCAAGAAACAAAATTTCCATCCCATGGCAATTTCTGATATTTCAACCTTTTTTTTTTCATCCTGAATTGCCGTTAAAAGTTAAAATATCAAAACTTTTCAAAGAACAAAAAGTTATAAATATTTCCATTTGCAAATGTTTTGTTTTGGATCAGTTCAACATTCATCTGCATCTGCCCAAGCTACTGTGGTGCCTCACAGGAGTTGCAGTTCGGGTGCCTCATGACCCCATTTACCCCTGTGGGCCAGCCTCCCCAGCCAGACCAACATATCCCATGATACACTCTGGACCTGGTTCTCCAGAGTGTCTTTCTGCATTCCAGCTTTTGTGGGCCTAGTCAACTAGTGTAGTTTAGAGCTGCTACTGAACTGTTCTAATTTATTCCAGGATTAGAATTGAACCAGCCTCAGAATTAGGGATCCAAAACTGGCTTCTTTGTATTCCCCATGCCACAGCTATGCCCAGTGGATACTTACAGCTAAGAATCCAAACCTAAGTATTTTGGTTTGAATGTAACTGAAACTCAAGCAAAAATAGAGGGGACACAAAATTCTGCAAACTGAAACCACTGGGGAAGGTTAGCTGAAATGTTTGGGAACTGAAATCAAAGAATTTCACAGAGCTCTAGTATCAAGGCTCTAGCCTTTCAGACTAACTGGCTGTACAGAGCTTTACATTTTAGGGCATTTCATCTAACACCTATTAGCAGTTCCAAACTAAATGCAAACCAAACAACTGAAAGGATCTGCAATTCAGAATTGCAATTCAGAATCTGCTAAATTTCTGAAGGATTTACCCAAATTCTACAATTGCTAACAAGCACTCATGTGTAGCACTTTACATCTTAAAACCCCAGTACAATAGTTCTTAAAACAACTTACAGTACATAAATTCAGAAGTATTATTATTTCCTTTCTACCGGGTAGGGAAACTGAAACAAAGATTGGTTAAATGACTTGCCCGAGGTCACACAATGAGACAAAAAGGTCAGGATTAGCACTCATGAGTAGAACTGGTTGGAACTTTTACATCTGAATGATATTCTAATGGAAAATTCATCTTCTGCAAAATCAAAATGTTCCTCAGGAATATTTAAATTTTGCCAGAATATTTTGAGTTTCCATAGAAAAATCGTCTCCAGCTCTATAGCTCCCCCATATCTTGGCAGCCCACCAGAGAGCAGCTAGGGAGCCAGAGAACATGGGGAGTACATTTCATTTTGGCAACACTGAAACATCCCTGCTGTAGGAATGTTTTGGTATTTCTACAACAAATTTCAGAATTTCATGGTTTTTGTCTCAATTTGGTATGAAAAAAATCCCTTTCATGTAAATAAAATTCTGTTTCCCACCCAGCTCTACAAACTCTTCTGATTCCCAGTCATGTGCTCATTTTTCTAGATCATACTCTCTTTCTCTAAGTCTGACTGTAGCCGCTTTGGCTGTAGATCTTCACTACCAAAGCATTGTTATCAAACAGGATAATCAGTGTCAGAAATGTCTGCTGCTCTTTGTGAGATTTTCCAGCTGACCAGAAGCACTGCCCCATTGAAATATAAATACTTTTACAGTTTTATTGTCTTCTTATTGCAGATTCTATATCGCCGCACCTAAAGTTAAATGGCACTGAGGTAACGTTATGTGAAATTAAATTATTTACCATCTACCAACCAAAAAGCATGTAAGCTGCCTTTTGAAAAGAGGTTTTCAGATGAATGTAGTGACTAAATGCTCTAGTTCTTTTATTATACATTCTGGTCTGCGCCTTTCACAACATCCCAACTTAATGTGCAGCTTAAAACAGCAGATCCAGCCATGCAGTAATAATTGTGCTTGGCTTTTTTAAATGGCAGGAAAAGGCAGAAAAACTGTGTGTGAAAGGATCGAGAAGGAGGAGACAGAAGGGCCTAAGTAAAACACTAAGAAGCCAGCTGATGGTACTTGAGTTATAGACAGCACTGACTGTATAACACAGTAAGGAAAACTCCTGCACCAAAATAACTTACTGCACTCAAAAAAGGCTAGTTTTAGCTATTAGTCCAGCACTCCGAGTTGCTCCGTGTTAGGTTATTTAGTGGGGTTGGAGTTTTGTCACAAAGAAACTCTGGGGAATGACACTGCAGCCAATCACATTCTTTCTGGTGATGGTTGCAGGAACCAGTCATAAAAAAAAGATCAGAATGACTGCTGGATGGAAGAGAAACATTAGATATTACACAAAAACTGTATCTAAACCAGTGGTTCTCAACTTATTTATCACTGTGGAACATATATGCGGCCCACAGTCTGTTACCTGGCCACAGGGGCTGGGTGACAGGGCAACGGCAGCCCGGACTCTGACTGCGTGGGGCCAGCTGGCTGCCCGATCCCGGACACCCAGAGCTTGTGGGGCCAGGCAGCTGCCCCACCTCGACCCCAGACCCGCAGAGCTTGTGGGGCTGGGCGGCTGCCCCACCCCGACACTGGACCCCTGAAGCTTGTGGGGCCAGGCGGCAGCGGGTTGAGAACCACTGATCTAAACCAAATACATAAAATGGATACACTTACTGCCATCATAGTTGAGTGTGGCAAATTTGGCCTGTTTCTCTGCACAGCCTGCACTGTTGCACACTCTCATTTGCAGTTCATACCAAGTTGCTTCCTGGAGGTCATACAGTATGTAGGACTTAGAAAGTGATGTCCGCTGAGCCGTTGTCCATACTGTGGTCCGAAATGGCCGGTACTCCAGAGTAAAGGAGGTGATTGGACAACCGCCATCATTCCAGCCAATAAGATTCAATCGCACTCGAGTGGTGTTAATACTGGCAAAGAGTTCTTGTTCTTTGGAAAACTGTGGCTCTAAGAGAAAGTATATTTTAAGTGAAATACTTAAAATAAATAAAAATAAATAAGGAATAATTGATAGGAGGGTCCTGCCTTTGTCATAAATCATTCTCAAAGTGTCCACTAGACAGCAAATTTTTCTCCCCATTTCAAAATGTTTTTTTTTCCAGAGACCCAGATTTTTAAACCCAGAAACAGTGTGTATGCATTTCTGTGTGGACCAGACTTGCACAAATCAGTTTGCACTTTTGCACAAGTCAGTTTGAAAATCTACAACCAACATTTCAGAATGTTATTCACTGCTGCCCAAACAAAAAACAAATATATAGAAAACTAAGTTTCACAGAAAGGCAGGTATACTTGGGGAAAAAAGTTAACATTAGTGAATTGCCCTTTAGGGCTATATTCTCCCTTTGAAGTAGAACTGATCAAAATTTTTCAGCCGCACATTTTGGGGTATAGGGGGTTTTGTCAAAATCAAAATATTTTGTGGGAAAATGTTAATTTTGACATAATTTTCTGTTTTTGTGATGGGAAATCTCAAAGCAAAGGCATCAAAATGTTGACATTTTGAAATGAAACACTGTTTTGTTCAAAAATGTCCACATTTTTTTGTTTTGAAGTTTCTGAATCTAAACTTTTCATTCCTGAAAAGCAGCTGATATTTTGACTTTTCATCCCATTTCAAGATCAAAACAAATGTCAAAAATACTGGAATTTCCCATGCTATGGAAATTCTGATTTCTGACTAGCTCTACCTTGAAACATATGGGCAAGTCCCATTAACGGTAGAGGGAACAGACAGTATATTTTCAAATTAACTAAAAAGGACAAAAAAGGACAGCTATGCTAAAAACTTCAGATTCAGAGGTAAAATTTGCCAAATCATTTTGGGATATTATTACCAGTTAAATCAAGAAAAAGAAGCAGTTAAGGTGCACATAACAGCTTGTACTGCTAACCTCTTCTGCACAATAAAGACATAGCTGAAAATGTTTTCAAAGAGACAAAGTAGCTGAGGTAATTTATCCCTTCTGCTTAACAATCTATCCCAACCTATATTTAGTTCAGAAACTCTGCTTCCTTTCCCAGACACCTTCCAGCAACAGAAGTTGGTGCAATAAAAGATATGACTTCACCCATCTTGTCTTTCTCATGCCCAGGGACCAACATGCTTACAACAACAATGCAAACCATGTGTTGAAAAGCAATAACAAAATACTCAAAGCAATTAAAATTGGAACATCTGTGCTTCTCTTTCTAACCATAACAACAGAATTACTTCTATAGCAGGATGGGAGAGCTCACACTCATTAACTGTCTGAGTAAACAGGACAGCAATTCAGTACCTTTTCCAAGTGTTTTGGCCTCTATGATCTCGCTGATGCGTCCTGGTCCCACTCCATTCTGAGCAGTTAGTGTGAACTTGTACCAGGTACCACATTTCAAGGTCTCTAAACGGTAGGACCGTTCACTAGGGCTAATGGGAAAACTACCCCACTGCTCACTATTATCTTCAGAGTACTGCAGTATGTAACCTGCAAGAAAAGCAAAGACAATGATAAACCAGCAACCTAACTTCTTTAGCAGATATGAATCACAAATTCTGCTGAATATGACAAGATGTTATGAGGACTTTTATATATTTGGAAACCGTTTAGCACAGAAAGATATTGAACTTGCTTCTTACTGGATTAGTTCCAATAGATTCTGTGTAATATAAATATACATATTACTTGCGTACGTGACTTCCTCGACCTCCATGACAGACATGGAGCCCTAATCATTATTATTTGCCAGGCCTATAAAGAGATGATAATTTAGTAAGACGTTGCAGTTAACCTGAATTCTATTACCTCGGATAGAACTACCGCCATTGTCTCCAGGTATCCAGGAAAGAGTGATAGAAGAGGATGTGGTTTTGGACACAGTAAGTCTTGGCTGGTCTGGGGGCACTGGATGGGAAGGAGTTAAAAATAGAAAATAGATTTAAATGATTATGCATAGCTTTAAACCATTTTAACAGTCATTTATCAAATAACTGTTTTGTGTGGCAAAAATGCAAATTATTTCTGTCAAAGTGTCTGTATAATTGACATCCTCAGTTAGGAGCGAGCAGACAAGCTCTCATTTTTTATATTTACATTTCTATACAATTTTATCTTTCATTTTTCCCCACTTTTTCTCTGAACATCTGTATTTCTCAGCACTGCTATCCTGCAGGATCTCCTTCCAAATGACCAGGAACACACTTGGCCTCTCATAATTACTTTCTATTAATTTTCACACCTGTTTTAAGCACAATGGCTGCATGTTTAGCTGATGGAAAGTGCAGCCCGTTTGCAACTAAATGGCACACGCAGGGATGCGTTTGCACCAAATAGTGGTAATTACATGAGCAAAAGTGGGTACATACAAATTTTTTTGTTCAGCTCCGTGTGCTGAAAATTTAGCTGTGTGCGTTAAATGGCACAGGAATGGAGTATCTCTGCCATAAGGAAATCCAGCTTTCTATGTGCAAAAGCAGCTTTTGCAAAGCCACAGCTCCTCCAGATGTTTTTCTTCCACTCATGATGCCCATCTACATGGAGGAGATGAAGCACTACCAACAAGAGGTGGGTAAACCTGGAGACATTTTGGTTCTGTTGCTGTGCATAGAGTCTATCAGACCCAAAATTTTGCCTGGGCATAAAGGATGGATTCCCAGAGCACACTGCGTCTTGGGCTGATTGTGGGAAAGTGACCATCCCTCCCTCTTTTTCACTGTGACAAAATATCATGATTCCATCACGTGAGCTCATCTTGCAATATTCTGGTTCATTTTGGAAGACTCGTACATGGCTTTGGTTTCCAACTGAACTATTTATCTAGTCCTATTATGCCAACTGACGATTCCTGAATGGGGGGACAGAAAATGCAGTGCATGTTGTGGACTCCTCAAAGACGAACATTTGCCAAGCTAATGCTGTTTGTTAAAAAAAATTAACAAGTAGTGATAGGTGAAATTCCAAAGAGTTGATTCAGTTTGGATCAGAGGCCTAAAGTCTGAAAATTTATTTAAACTTTATCGGAACCTCTTGGGTTTGCAATTCTGAACTAGACACTTGATGAGAAAAAGCTCTCGTATGATTTCTGGGACTGCCTGGTTAGACTCAGGCCAGAAATATGGCAAGGAAAATTGTTGTGGTATTTAGTCACTTCACTTCCCCTTCTGCTCCTAATTTGAACCAGGAGAGTCAGAGGTTCAAGATTATTATAGATTAATATTTTTTAAAAAGTTATATAAACTTTACAATCACAACACAGATTCAGTTCAAGTCGAGGTTTTGTCTGAGAGTTTGGATTTGTTTTCTCTCTACTCAACCAGGCTTATCCATCCTTACTTTCAGGTACTGATGAGTAGATAAAAATCTTTCTGCCATTTGCCCTTTCCTGAGGGAATCCCCGCCCTTATCATTTCCACAACTAGCATGTTCCTCCTAAGAATTCTATGATGTAGTCCATATTGTAAGAAACACCGTGGACTTCTCTAGGATTGGAAACTGATCAGAGCTGATCAGGAACATTTTTTATTAATTTTTTTTTATTAAAAAATGCCAATATGTCAAAAACAAAACTGTCTGAGAAAGAGATACGTTTAATGAATCTCCTGGCCTTGAAAATTTTTTGGACAAAAATTTTGAAATTGTCAAAATCTTTTGTTTCCACATTTTCAAAATGAAAAATTCAGTTTGCCATGACTTTTTGCTTAGAAACCTAAGCCAATTTGAGTGAAAAAGCAGTACAAAGAAAAAAAATGTCAAAATCAAACATTTTGAAATGATCAAAATGAAATGTTTCACTTAACCTGAACTGATTTTTTTTTTTTTTTGGTTTGTGAAAATTTTGTCTTGATTCAGAATAAGGAAATATTTTCACACTCTTGAAAATATTCCCAGGATTGGAAAACTGTTTCCCACTCAGCTCTGTCAGAGACAGCCCGCCCAAAAATACTTGGAGGGAGCAGAATCTTAATATAGGTTCCATCTCTTCTTTCACCATAGATAGTCGAAGTGAGAAAGGTTTCAGAGTAACAGCCGTGTTAGTCTGTATTTGCAAAAAGAAAAGGAGTACTTGTGGCACCTTAGAGACTAACCAATTTATTTGAGCATAAGCTTTTGTGAGCTACAGCTCACTTCATCGGATGCATACTGTGGAAAGTGTAGAAGCTCTTTTTATATACACACAAAGCATGAAAAAATACCTCCTCCCACCCCACTCTCCCGCTGCTAATAGCTTATCTAAAGTGACCACTCTCCTTACAATGTGTATGATAATCAAGGTGGGCCATTTCCAGCACAAATCCAGGGTTTAACAAGAACATCTGAGGACGGGGGGGAGGTAGGAAAAAACAAGGGGAAATAGGCTACCTTGCATAATGACTTAGCCACTCCCAGTCTCTATTCAAGCCTAAGTTATTTGTATCCAATTTGCAAATGAATTCCAATTCAACAGTTTCTCGCTGGAGTCTGGATTTGAAGTTTTTTTGTTGTAATATCACAACTTTCATGTCTGTAATCGCGTGACCAGAGAGATTGAAGTGTTCTCCGACTGGTTTATGAATGTTACAATTCTTATGACATCTGATTTGTGTCCATTTATTCTTTTACGTAGAGACTGTCCAGTTTGACCAATGTACATGGCAGAGGGGCATTGCTGGCACATGATGGCATATATCACATTGGTGGATGTGCAGGTGAACGAGCCTCTGATAGTGTGGCTGATGTTATTAGGCCCTGTGATGGTGTCCCCTGAATAGATATGTGGGCACAGTTGGCAACGGGCTTTGTTGCAAGGATAGGTTCCTGGGTTAGTGGTTCTGTTGTGTGGTATGTGGTTGCTGGTGAGTATTTGCTTCAGGTTGGGGGGCTGTCTGTAGGCAAGGACTGGCCTGTCTCCCAAGATTTGTGAGAGTGTGGGGTCATCCTTTAGGATAGGTTGTAGATCCTTAATAATGCGTTGGAGGGGTTTTAGTTGGGGGCTGAAGGTGACGGCTAGTGGCATTCTGTTATTTTCTTTGTTAGGCCTGTCCTGTAGTAGGAGACTTCTGGGAAGTGAGAAAGAAACTGGAGGCTGAAGGTTGTGAAATTGAACACTATGGGTGAAATCCAGACTCCACTGAAATCAATGGCAAAACTCCCATTGACTTCAATGAAGCCAGAATTTCATCCTCTAGGTCAGATTCACAAGCATGCTTCAGCTACTAAGTGCTGTTCTATTGACACAAAGCAGCTCTAAATACAGCTGGATTTATGGACTCTTTGTGCTCCCCAGAACAAAGCAGCTGGAGTAATCACCTGCTGAAATTCCCATTCAAGTCACGGGACAGCAATCTGATCAATGCTGATGTGAAGCAAGATCACCAATTTCACCTCGTTTATAGGGGGGCTGATCTTAGTTACTTAACTCGCTAAGTACAGGATGAGTACTGGAGAAAAAATAAACTCTATATGCTAGGGAAGATTAGTTACATCAGATGTACTGGTTTCAGAGTAACAGCCGTGTTAGTCTGTATTCGCAAAAAGAAAAGGAGTACTTGTGGCACCTTAGAGACTAACCAATTTATTTGAGCATGAGCTTTCGTGAGCTACAGCTCACTTCATCGGATGCATGCCGTGGAAACTGCAGCAGACTTTATATACACAGAGAATATGAAAAAATACCTCCTCCCACCCCACTGTCCTGCTGGTAATAGCTTATCTAAAGTGATTATCAGGTGGGCCATTTCCAGCACAAATCCAGGTTTTCTCACCCTCCACCCCCCCACACAAATTCACTCTCCTGCTGGTGATAGCCCATCCAAAGTGACAACTCTTTACACAATGTGCATGATAATAAAGTTGGGCCATTTCCTGCACAAATCCAGGTTCTCTCACCCCCTCACCCCCCTCCCAAAAACCACACACACAAACTCACTCTCCTGCTGGTAATAGCTCATCCAAAGTGACCATTCTCCCTACAATGTGCATAATTAAGGTGGGCCATTTCCAGCACAAATCCAGGTTTTCTCACATCCCCCACACCCCCATACACACACAAACTCATTCTCCTGCTGGTAATAGCTCATCCAAACTGACCACTCTCCAAGTTTAAATCCAAGTTAAACCAGAACATCGGGGGGGGGGGGTAGGAAAAAACAAGAGGAAATAGGCTACCTTGCATAATGACTTAGCCACTCCCAGTCTCTATTTAAGCCTAAATTAATAGTATCCAATTTGCAAATGAATTCCAATTCAGCAGTTTCTCGCTGGAGTCTGGATTTGAAGTTTTTTTTGTTTTAAGATAGCGACCTTCATGTCTGTGATTGCGTGACCAGAGAGATTGAAGTGTTCTCCGACTGGTTTATGAATGTTATAATTCTTGACATCTGATTTGTGTCCATTTATTCTTTTACGTAGAGACTGTCCAGTTTGACTAATGTACATGGCAGAGGGGCATTGCTGGCACATGATGGCATATATCACATTGGTGGATGTGCAGGTATACGAGCCTCTGATAGTGTGGCTGATGTTATTAGGCCCTGTGATGGTGTCCCCTGAATAGATATGTGGGCACAATTGGCAACGGGCTTTATGGCAAGGATAAGTTCCTCTACACCAACATTCCACACAAAGATGGACTACAAGCCGTCAGGAACCCTATCCCCGATAATGTCACGGCTAACCTGGTGGCTGAACTTTGTGACTTTGTCCTTACCCATAACTATTTCACATTTGGGGACAATGTATACCTTCAGATCAGCGGCACTGCTATGGGTACCCGCATGGCCCCACAGTATGCCAACATTTTTATGGCTGATTTAGAACAACGCTTCCTCAGCTCTCGTCCCCTAAAGCCCCTACTCTACTTGCGCTATATTGATGACATCTTCATCATCTGGACCCATGGAAAAGAAGCCCTTGAGGAATTCCACCATGATTTCAACAATTTCCATCCCACCACCAACCTCAGCCTGGTCCAGTCCACACAAGAGATCCACTTCCTGGACACTACAGTGCTAATAAACAATGGTCACATAAACACCACCCTATACCGGAAACCTACTGACCGCTATTCCTACCTGCATGCCTCCAGCTTTCACCCTAACCACACCACACGATCCATCGTCTACAGCCAAGCTCTGTGATACAACCGCATTTGCTCCAACCCCTCAGACAGAGACAAACACCTACAAGATCTCTGTCAAGCTTTCTTACAACTACAATACTCACCTGCAGAAGTAAAGAAACAGATTGATAGAGCCAGAAGAGTTCCCAGAAGTTACCTACTACAGGACAGGCCTAACAAAGAAAATAACAGAAAGCCACTAGCCGTCACCTTCAGCCCCCAACTAAAACCCCTCCAACGCATTATTAAGGATCTACAACCTATCCTAAAGGATGACCCAACACTCTCACAAATCTTGGGAGACAGGCCAGTCCTTGCCTACAGACAGCCCCGCAACCTGAAGCAAATACTCACCAACAACCACATACCACACAACAGAACCACTAACCCAGGAACTTATCCTTGCCACAAAGCCCGTTGCCAATTGCGCCCACATATCTATTCAGGGGACACCATCACAGGGCCTAATAACATCAGCCACACTATCAGAGGCTCGTATACCTGCACATCCACCAATGTGATATATGCCATCATGTGCCAGCAATGCCCCTCTGCCATGTACATTGGTCAAACTGGACAGTCTCTACGTAAAAGAATAAATGGACACAAATCAGATGTCAAGAATTATAACATTCATAAACCAGTCGGAGAACACTTCAATCTCTCTGGTCACGCAATCACAGACATGAAGGTTGCTATCTTAAAACAAAAAAACTTCAAATCCAGACTCCAGCGAGAAACTGCTGAATTGGAATGCATTTGCAAATTGGATACTATTAATTTAGGCTTAAATAGAGACTGGGAGTGGCTAAGTCATTATGCAAGGTAGCCTATTTCCCCTTGTTTTTTCCTACCCCCGCCCCCCTGATGTTCTGGTTTAACTTGGATTTAAACTTGGAGAGTGGTCAGTTTGGATGAGCTATTACCAGCAGGAGAATGAGTTTGTGTGTGTATGGGGGTGGGGGGGGATGTGAGAAAACCTGGATTTGTGCTGGAAATGGCCCACCTTAATTATGCACATTGTAGGGAGAATGGTCACTTTGGATGAGCTATTACCAGCAGGAGAGTGAGTTTGTGTGTGTGGTTTTTGGGAGGGGGGTGAGGGGGTGAGAGAACCTGGATTTGTGCAGGAAATGGCCCAACTTTATTATCATGCACATTGTGTAAAGAGTTGTCACTTTGGATGGGCTATCACCAGCAGGAGAGTGAATTTGTGTGGGGGGGTGGAGGGTGAGAAAACCTGGATTTGTGCTGGAAATGGCCCACCTGATAATCACTTTAGATAAGCTATTACCAGCAGGACAGTGGGGTGGGAGGAGGTATTTTTTCATATTCTCTGTGTATATAAAGTCTGCTGCAGTTTCCACGGCATGCATCCGATGAAGTGAGCTGTAGCTCACGAAAGCTCATGCTCAAATAAATTGGTTAGTCTCTAAGGTGCCACAAGTCCTCCTTTTCTTTTATCAGATGTACTGTACCATTGCTCCCTTATTCTCTTTGCTTTGGTACATTCCACTGAGAGTTACTGAACATACTACACACTAAAAGATTGAACATACAATTTTTTATCACAGTTCTCCACCTAAGATCCCACAAATTAAATGCCAATCTCCCTTTATTCCAAGGAATTAATAGTGATTTGCTTTTAGTTACTGCAGTTTAATAACTTCGAGATTAAACAATTATGAAAGCATGTACTAGAGTACAAGAAACAAGGCTCCACCTTAATATTATTTCTGTCCCATTTCCCTATTGTGATCATGTTTCAGACATTACAAAAAAGCATCCCCACTCCTTTGCTGGATTTTAGGTGAGTTAATCCACTCACTGATATTTGTTTCAAGGCTTAATAGATAGGGATACCTACACTGGCACAGAGACCACCTCTCTCTTTGTGTTGTAAATTGCTGGGCTGCTTGAACTGACCATTTTTAGGATAGTCTATCTGGGGACTGGGAATGGAGTGTTTTCCAAAGACTGTTCCATGTGCTCAATTCAGTAATATATTTCCCGTGTCTGATATGTTTTTGACAATTAAGGCACATTGCAAGGATTATTTGCTCAAGCTTTGCACTGAGGGGGAAAGAGGAGGAGAGTCTTGTGAGCTGAGGGATCTGTGTGTGTGTGTGTGTGTGTGCGCACATGAACATTGTGTGCTTTTGTTGACATCAGTGTTATATGTATTTTCACATTGTTTGTGCACCTAGCAATACCATGTTGGGTGACTGTATACATTTAAAAAATATTCTAGCAGGTACCTGGTAATACCTGCTAAGTAAGATTATAATAGGGGAAAATATTAATACCCCCTCCTATAGTCACCATAGCTTTCTGTACATTTCTCCTTTCATACTGAAGTTTTCCACGCTAGGTCTCAGTCCAGCAAAATTTGATTTGGGAAGTTTAAACAAAATGCCTTCAGTTATTGCTAAATTTTGTAACCTTAAAATGACATACTTATATATACACATAAGAACAGTAAAAGCATAGGATGCTATTTTCCTTGTGGAGAAACTCAAAACCAATTGAAAGTGAACACTTTGGACCTGATTCTGCAAATGCTTATCCACATGCTTAACTTTAAGTACATAAGTCCCATGGAAGTCAATGACTTTATCATATTAATTTTTAGCTTGAAAAATGTATACCATAAAATACATAGGATGATAAACTGTGAAGCAGCCAAGTCACCGTTACTAGGAGAACCTTTCTTATGATTTCTCATGTTTTTTGAATATTCAACTTCGCAAAAATATTATTTGTACATAGACATGCAAGCAGACACACACTGAAATATATATTACATACACTCTCACACATTAACTAACAGCCATGATAAGACTGTAAAAACAATTATGTAAAAGGTCCAATTGGCTTACCTTGTACTTGCAAATTCAAAACAATTTCATCTGATCCCCAGTTGTTACTAGCCACACAGCTGTAATATCCAGAATCCTCTGCTTTCACAGTACGGATAACAAAGCTGCCATTGCTAAAGATGCTTCTTCGCCCATCAATCATCACTAGACTGGGTGTCCCGTTACTACCTCACAGGAAACAAAATGCATACATTAAAGAAGTTACAATCGGATTAAAACAAACAAAAGAAAAAACAGGACCCTCTTTAGTTAAAGCAGCACTGGAAGCATGCTGCTGGAAAATGCCAGTGGTCAGTATTTGGACAGGTGGGAATCCTAGCTATGATTTGAATAATAAAGCAGAGGGCTCCCTCCTTAATTATCTGCCACTTCAAAAAGTACAACCAACTCGGGGCATAATGTAACTCAAAGTTGTACAATGCATCATAATCACTAGTATGGGACATGGATTTCTCTCTCTCACTGCTGATCCAATATTTGGATCAAATTATTGCCCATGCAGTTACAAGCATGGCTCTCCAACGTGTGACCAGTATGTTTAGAAAAGAGCAAAATGGGTCTCGTGTTCTATACTCATGAATGTTTTCTTTTTAGAAAATTACTATTGTTGGCATTTACCATGGATTTTGATTCACATTAGCAACACAATGACCTCTGACACTACAGTTATATTCCCTGAGCCTGATATCTAAACAGCAATTAAAACTATATTTAAAGTATTTAATATTTATCTTCCCCCACATTTTCAGTACTTTCTAACCTTTAAAGTCAACAAGTTTTAGTCCGTCGGACATTCTGAACTTCCCTTCTGCAGCTGTAATCAGTCTCCACACAGTGAAGCAAGGGTAAATTCCTCCTGACACACTCATGCAATCTTGCCCATGATTTTAAGCTAAAGTGTCTTATTCAAGCTACACATATAGTTGCTGGTTACCTATCCTTCATCCATTTGACTGTAGGAGATGGGTCACCAACGGCTTTGCAAGGAAGGATGATATCCTTCATCCATGGGGTTGTTACTGTGCCACTGAATGTCAAAATTCTGGCTGGAGCTGAACAATAAGAAGAGGAAGACTGAAACAGAGGAGCACTTTTTCATGCGTTCTTCGGAGTAAAAACACACATATGCAAAATTGAATATTTAAAGGAAAAACCAACTTGCTCCAAGCTCTGTTTCAATGAAATTAATTATTTTTGACCCACATTATCAGCTATTTATTTGAACACAAATAATGCATTTTTAATATCTGGAGGAAAGAAGACTGGGGATGGAAGAGCCTTGAAGTAGAATAAATCCCAAAAGCTTTTAATCACTGAGCCCTCTTTACTTTCCTAGTACTTTATGAAAACTTAATCTTTTGTATATTTATTGGTAGGAGCTAAGATGAAATGTCATCTCAAAGGGATTCCCCTCTTCGAATGATCTTCTAGTCCACATTTTCTGGTAGTCATATCTACAACATGTCAGATTCTTAAAGACTCTAGTTACTGAAGAATAGTATGTCAGTATCCTATGATATCTCCTAGTTTCATTTTGACTAGCAAACACAAAATCTTATTCACCTCAGTGAAGTGAAAGTTGAAAACATTCTGAATTTATCAATAGTTGTCTTGATAATCTCTTTTATGACTAATCTATGTCTTCAATGGCCCAGATACATTCCTTCAAAAGTCAACATTGTTTTATTTCCTGCTCTTGCTATAAACAAGACTCATTTTTTACAAGTGTCAAACCACCTTAGGCTTTGCCTGTATGGTCCTATGCCCCACTGCATATTCTTTCTAAGGATATGTCTACACTACAAAATTAGGTCGAATTTATAGAAGTTGTTTTTTTAGAAATCTGTTTTATATATTCAAGTGTGTGTGTCCCCACAGAAAATGCTCTAAGTGCATTAAGTGCATTAACTCGGCGGAGTGCTTCCACAGTACCGAGGCTAGAGTCGACTTCTGGAGCGTTGCACTGTGGGTAGCTATCCCACAGTTCCCGCAGTCTCCGTTCCCCTTTGGAATTCTGGGTTGAGATCCCAATGCCTGATGGGGCTAAAACATTGTCGCGGGTGGTTCCGGGTACATATCGTCAGGCCCCCGTTCCCTCCCTCCCTCCGTGAAAGCAAGGGCAGACAATCATTTCGCGCCTTTTTTCCTGAGTTACCTGTGCAGACGCCATACCACGGCAAGCATGGAGCCGCTCAGCTAACTGTCACCGTATGTCTCCTGGGTGCTGGCAGACGCGGTACTGCATTGCTACACAGCAGCAGCAACCCATTGCCTTGTGGTAGCAGACGGTGCAATAGGACTGGTAGCCGTCATCGTCATGTCCGAGGTGCTCCTGGTCGCCTCTGTGAGGTCGATCAGGAGCGCCTGGGCAGACATGGGCACAGGGACTAAATTTGGAGTGACTTGATCAGGTAATTCTCTTTAGTCCTGCAGTCAGTCCTATTGAACCATCTTATGGTGAGCAGGCAGGTGATACAGATTGCTAGCAGTCCTATTGCATCATCTTCTGCTGCACAGGCAAGAGATGAGGATGGCTAGCAGTCCTATTGTACCATCTTCTGCCGAGCAGCCATGAGATGTGGATGGCACGCAGTCCTTCTGCACCGTCTGCTGCCAGCCAAAGATGTAAAAGACAGATGGAGTGTATCAAAACAAGAAATAGACCAGATTTGTTTTGTACTCATTTGCAAACCCCCCTCCCCCAACCCCCGTCTAGGGGACTCATTCCTCTAGGTCACACTGCAGTCACTCACAGAGAAGATGCAGCGAGGTAAATCTAGCCATGTATCAATCAGAGGCCAGGCTAACCTCCTTGTTCCAATAAGAACAATAACTTAGGTGCACCATTTCTTATTGGAACCCTCCGTGAAATCCTGCCTGAAATACTCCTTGATGTAAAGCCAGCCCTTTTGTTGATTTTAACTCCCTGTAAGCCAACCCTGTAAGCCGTGTCGTCAGTCGCCCCTCCCTGTGTCAGAGCAACGGCAAACAATCGTGCATCTGAGTTGAGAGTGCTGTCCAGTGCAGTCACAATGGAGCACTCTGGGATAGTTCCCGGAGGCCAATACCGTCGAATTGTGTCCACAGTACCCCAAATTCGACCCGGCAAGGCCGATTTAAGCGCTAATTCACTTGTCAGAGGTGGAGTAAGGAAATCGATTTTAAGAGCCCTTTAAGTCGAAATAAAGGGCTTCATCGTGTGGACGGGTGCAGGTTTACATCGATTGAACGCTGCTAAATTCGAACTAAAGTCCTAGTGTAGACCAGGGCTAAGGTAATCCTGTGATCAGAGGTTGTCCCAATACCTGCTCTACTTCTGTATGAGCGGCTGGGGTAGAAAGGTTCTTCTTTCTCATTTTCTAGCAGTTCATGGAATACAATAGGCTCTTTGAAGCAGTGTTGCCCATTATCAATGTTTCCATCCAAAGCAATGTTAATGTAAAAAAGAAAACTATTACCCCAAATAAAACATTGTCATCTTGAAGTCCAGTGGGTATCATCACTATCCACAGCCTTGTGAGAGTTAACAGTTTAGGCTAGATACCTACTGTACCACAGTGGGATTGTTGGTGGAACTGCCAGGGTTCATAACCTGATGTGTGATTTTCAGTTAGGTCTATATTTTCTGGCTGAGACTGGCTCAATGGGAAAAAAGAGTGCCAATGATTAAATACTATAGTGATGCATGGTATAAAAATGTCTAAAATAGACAGACAGATTTTGACAATTAGGTCAGGCTATGGATGGTTCATCTCCTCTATATGAGCATTACATTAAAATTATCCATAGTTGTGAACTCTCTGTCAAGAATTCACTTCAGATATAGAGTAGAATGGATATTTGAGGGTAAAGATGCAATTTACTGGAACTGCTCTTTCGTGACATGTAGGGGCAGATCTTCAGCTGCACTAGTGTTGAACCCAACTCATTTGGGGGAAAATGTGGCTTTATGTGACCTCTGAGCCCCTGATCCTGGAGCCAGTCCCTGGTGCAGCTTAGAACAGCCCTTTGTCTGATCTAAGTTCCTTCAGGTTGCAATAGTACCCAAGGGCCATTTTGGCAACTAGAAATCACCAGAAAAGAACAGATCGCTGGTCATGGGAAATGTGATCACACACATGCTAAAGTGAGCAAGGTATCCCATCTGAAAACATTCATTTGGCTGTGTAAGATGTGTCCTCAAATGCATGGTCCACAGACAATTTTAGCAATACAAGACACAATTTTTAAAGGCGCTTTCTAAATTTGTTCTTGCACCATTTTGTGCCTATAAAACTGTTATTTGTGTACTCAAAATGAGCTGTCTGCTTTGAAAATGAGGCCTTTACGTTGTATGGGATGAATCTATGTGGGACAACGAATTTTAAAAATAAGAAAAGTGTGGTTGTCAGGATCAAGGAAATATTTTATAAGTTGGCTCATAGAGGAAACTTCATTTTGTTCCACTTTACACATGCTTGCTTAAGTCATGAATTTTAAATGTCTGCGTCTGCAGCAGCAGGATGTTCAACACAAGTCAACAGGGTGTTCTCTTCACCATGCTATGAGCAAGCCCAGACTAAAACATTGTATCTGGAGAAGATGAATTTTCTTATGAATTGGAAAAGCTCAGACTGGTTTTTTGAGCTGTGGGAACTTGAGAAATAGATTTGTCATTTTTAATAGATTCCTTTTGTGCTGCATAACACAAAGCTGTTTTGTTTTTCAATATGAAATTTGCTAACTTTAAGAGGGATAGTCTCACTGCAATTAGTAGGGAGTTAGGCAAATAAATCAAAGGGTGCTGAGGGGATAGGAGTCTAACCTGAATCCACAAAAGCTAATAAATTCAGAGTTAAGATGGCAGCTCCATCTTTAACACATACTGTACCCAAGGATTTCAGCAAAATGTTACTGTAGTATTTTTGTTCCATAACACATAGGCCCTGTGGGGGTCATGTTTTAGCTTTAACATAATGAATTTCCCAGGTATGACCCTTAATGTAATTATTATTCATTTTCAGTCCTTAAATCTGCATCTAAAAGCACCATGCTGAATTTGGATTCAACTACATTTCATAGTGCATTTTTAATACTGATATTCTTCAGTCGTGCATGTTGATCAGAACTGACAGTTAATGATCCATTTTGTGCCAATTAGACAAACATGAAAATGAGAGTCAGCATCAAATGTAATTGAGATGTTTCATCTCAGTGGGTTCTTATCCTCTGCAAATAATATTTAAAGTAAAATCATACATAACAGAACAGGTCTTGAAGAGTGAAAGGAAATTACTTCTGTGGGCTGCAGTGGGACTGTTGGGATTCATAAAGATAAAATGAAGCCATATATTATGTAATCATTTTGGACTGTGATGCCGAGATTCTTTTAATGTGCGGTAGAAGCCTCATCTTATTAGGACATTTGCTCTGGAAAAAAAAATTAATTAAAACACACACCAAAAATCAGTTATAATGATTGAGAGGAACAGCTGAAATGAAGCCTAGGTAGTAGGACTACAGTATATTACTGATAGAAAAAGAGCCAGACTGAAAATGCCCATTACTTGCTGATGCTAAACAGCACTCAACAAATACCTACTTATTCTACACGTGCGGGTACTTCATTAGCCTTGATGGGATGGTGGTTTCAGAAGCACTGTCTTGAGTAAATGATACCACCACCACAGCATGAAGAAAGTCAGTTGTCACTTGTGATGTTACAGTGTTGTTTTCTGCAGTGCCATTTTCAGGGGCATATGTTTTGGGAAAGACTAACACAAGCATGACAAGACCACACAATAGGAAAAGGTAACTGGATAGTTAAAAAACAAGCTAACTAAAACAAACAAAACCCAAAAGTCTATCCACAGACTGACCACCTGGAGTGAAATCCTGCTCCCACTGAAGTCAATGCCACACTCTCACTTGACTTCAGTGGACCCAAGATTTCACTATTGGAGGGTTTTTTTTAACTTAGTCATCCTGTCTAAGAAAATAGCAGTTAATGCAGTCACTATAATTTATCTACAAAACAGACCCCAAAACACCTTGAAGTATCAGTAAAAGCTGCAATCCACTTGTGAGCAGAGATGGCAGGAAACTAGAAGTCCTGTTCCACTGGAAATTCCAAATTTTCCTCCAAAAATAATCATTCCAAAAAAGACCAAAAAATGAAACTGCAAAATTTCGCATGGAACAGATATTCATTTCAGAAGTGTCAAGAGACTATTTCATTTTGATAGTTTCAAACTGTTTCTTAGGCTCCTTAAGCTCTCTTATACTGACTGAAAATTTCTGTTATTTTTTACTACTATTTTGGACTACTGCAAGATCCCAGACTTGGAGAAAAAAAATGTGTTCACACAGCAGAAGTCCAGTAAAAGGCTTCACCAGGTTCCTACCAACCTTCTTGTGTAGTTCACTTACTCTCTGAAGGTAACTTCAGAAGTTACTTACTCCCTAGGTTACAAATCAGATGTAAGGTCCCTGCGGACATTTCAGTTGTGGTTATGACAGGAAACGGTTTTCAACACTTTGTGTGCTCTACAGCATGGGGGTGCGCAGAAGTAACATATAACTTTACAGAAGCGCAAACCACACACAGACGGACAGAATGCAACTCCCAGGGACCATGTTCACCGTATAAAAGAAGAAGATGATGCTACTTTTCTTACAGTTTATCATTTTTAAATTGTAAAAGGGCTCCACTTCCTCTGTACCACAAAGTGGAGCCCTGCACGGATACAAAATTTGTATCCGCATCTGATCCGCAATCTGCAAAAATGATCCACAGATCTGAAGCGGATATCTGCTGATTTGCAGGCCTCTACCACAAAGCACACCACAGCAGGTGGTCACACAGAAGTCTTCACACCAAACGAAAGACCAGATTATACCATGTGATTGTACTGGTCACCCTGTTGTAGCAGAGACTTGATCAATGACAGTGGCTAATGAAAACAGGTGGCTGCCCATCACCATCACAGATGGCTGAGGAAGGTACTACACATTTCACAGAAAGACAAAACAACAAATGCGAGAGAAGGGAGCTCACAGAGCAGGACATGGTAACAAATATCATCAAAGAAAGAAGGATCAGATGGCTGGGACATGTACACCATACGGAAGATGGGAGACGTGCTAAGCAAGCACTGAATTGAGCTCCAGAAGGAGGAAAGAAAAAGTGAGGAAGGCCAAAGAAGAACTGGAAGAAGACAGTGACAGGGGATACTGAATGTGTTGGTATCACCTGGGAAGTACCACCATAACTAGCATCATAATCAATGGAGGAACTGGACTGCCCAATGTGTCAGTGGCACAGGAGGAACTAAGGTCTAAGGTAAGGCCCACTACTTTCCATACACTAGATACTCTTTGAACGTTATTTGCTTGTATAGTAGATAGTAAAGCAACTTGGAAATCCTTACACAAACATTTCCACATAACTTAACTTCTAATAATCTTCTGAGATTATTCTAAAAAAAAATACAAAATACCTAACCTAGAAACAAACAAAATTCTCAAATTCCTTAGAAAACAATGACTAGCTTTGAAATTATAGCAGGCATATATGAGTATAAAATACTTTGATCCTCACAAGTGACCTGAGAGAGCTTGTTTTGCCCAAGCTATCAACAGCTTACTTGCAAGTCTCACATTATTTTACTGTGTTGTCAAAACACCCTGCATGCCTGCAAACTGCCTACTATCCTTATATTAGAGGACATGATATTGTATTAGTGTGATTTTTGCTTCTGTATCTTGTAATTTCACCAGTCCTGAGCTGGCATAAAACAGCTCTGCTCTTCTCCTTTCTCCCCCAGAGGTGCGTCTCACACGTTCACCTATGAACACTCTGTCCCATGTCACTGGTCCTGGATGGAACAGAACTGCAGGCACTGAAGATAAGTCAGGCCTGCTGAAGTAATCACAGGTAATCATGGGGGGCTACAGCCCGGCACCTGCTCTGAGACTGGGAGACGTGTGATTCCACCCCAAGAGAGATGTGATAGCTTGAGGCCCGAGACCTGGTGGGGGTGCACTGACAACTCCCCCCCCGCCCAATATGTCCACTGTGAGGGCACTAGCCCCCTCCACCCCCCGCAGTTCTGCCATCCTGATACACTATTGTTTTCAGCTCTTCTAGCTCAATTAAAGCTAAGACAGGTATATCTCTGATTGCCATGCAGACAGACCCTACGGTAAACTTAGAACTGAAACTTAAAAATAAACAGACCACAAGACCAAGCTATCACAAGATCAATTACAATTAAAGTATGTTAGTAACTGGTGTTCTTAAAAGACAGACTATTTTACAAAGGGTAGTCTCCATACCTTTAGCCAGTGGCTCCACGGTGATAATTTCACTGCTGTTGCCTCTTCCTGCGGCAGTGACAGCCACCACCCAGACACTGTATTGTCGATGCCGACTCAAGTTGGGGATTCTGTAGGAAAATGAGTCAGGAGAGGCTTCGAACTCGCTGATTACCTGTGATGGGAGAGACAAATGTTTCCAAACTAAAATAAACAGTATCTAGAGAAAGATTGCTGAGTGGAGTAGCTCAGGTCTTTTGCCTCTGGGTGTCTGGAGTGAATGATGGTAATTGCTCCAAATAGACTGCACATGGTACTTAATAGGATAGAACTACATTTTGAAATCAGTTGATTCAGTGAATTTAGCCCTATTTTCTGTTTGCAAATTGTCTGTGCATAGATCATGATTTTTATGACTTTGTTTCTTTTAATTGGATTGATGAATAATTTTAATTAACATATTTGACAACAGTGCTCCATGAATAGTTCTTATGAACACATTGCACAGTGGGTTGTAGTCAAATTATCCTGAGTGAATATTCACTCATTTGTCTGATTAGAAAATTGGAAGTCACTAGATATGCTTCGTGACGGGTCATCCACATCTTAAGGCATGGTTCTTATACTTTGATTGAAGGACTTAACCCAGTTTCTTACTCTGATTGGATGATCTAAACTTTATAAACTACCTCCACTCCAGGTAAATTTTGTTTAGTCACAAAATGAATTTTGTTTTCTTTTTTGATTCAAAGATTCTCAGCTATGGGTCTTCTCAGCTACTGTGATGGATCAGAGTGATACTAGGCATAGTGCGGGCAGTGGAAGGTCAGTCTTCCCCAAATTGCCACACCAATATGCTTCAACTGTGTGCTGGAGAGATGCTAACAAGGTGCCAGCTAGTGCCAGTTATGGTGAGACAGTTTACAGTGTATCCAAAATAACCTATGTAATTAAAGAAGCATGGGGATTTAAGGATGGCCAGAGATGTTGTATGTAAGTACACACCGTACAATGAAGCTTTATTCTTCTGAGGGTTTGATCTGGGAAGGAAATTTTGTCTCAGGCTTGAACAGTAAATGCAACTGGAATAACACAATAGACAGTGCTGAGTATCAGGAGCTAGCTGTGATATTACTGCCTGACACCACACTATTACCAACTTACTTTCTACTGATGGTTCAGCTAGAAGGGAGTTGCAGTAAAAATACTGAAGCCAGCAGTTAGCAATTATTTACAGTCAGAACATCCAGTTTTATTTCTAACACAGGTTCTGTGAATCTTGAATATAAAAACAGCCAGGATAACCAATCAGTTCAAAGGAATAAAATAGAATAATTTTGATGTGCAACATTACACTTGGGTCTCATTAGCTAATGCCAGGAGACTAGAGTATTAATGACACAAATTACAATTGTGTTGAGATTTTTTTTATTACAAATAAATATTCATATAATTCAAGGTTCATTAAAACGGACAGGTTGGGTGCATGAATGCCCTTTGATATACAAATATCTCAGGGTGGTAAAGGCCAATTCCAAGTAATTGGTATTTCAAAGGAGACTTTGACCTGAAAGTGTTCACATAAATTGTCCTTCAAAAGGAAATTCAGAATAAACGGGCTGTTTCTCAGGTGTCAATCAATACCTCTGTAATCTGAACTGACAGGAAGTCTCAGCAAACTGGTGGAGCAATGCATACTCCTCTACCATTGAAATGGTATCTTCTACACTGGAAAAAATGGATTATGTCAGAACATTTGTTAACTAACATCATGTTAAACTCCATTTTGCCTTCAGGGTGGACAAGGAACGCTTTGTTTAAAAATGTGTTGTCTGGTCACTATTAACCTGAAGGCCCCCTCAATGCTGACGTTTTAAACTTAACCTGGCCCAGTCAAAGCAGGTCCTAAATTATGCTTTTTATGTTGCTTAGCTTAATTTGTTCTAACATAACATATTTTCCCAGTGCAGCAATGGCCAAAGTCCATAAAAGCTTCTTAAAGTGTCACTGAATAACCCTTTACTCCATTCTACTGTAGGAATGATTCCTTGCTGTGATGGGGCCAGTCCTTTGTATGAGCTCCTTTGAACTGGTCTGCTTCATCTGACATAAAGTATCTCTTATGCAACTCCAGCCCAAACCTGTTTGCTCCCATTGGTGGACTCGCTCACCTGATTTCCCTGTCCAACCTACTCCCCCTCTGCGGAGACCGCCTCTGGTTTGGGATTCGCTTGCTCACACTCATTGTTATCAAAGCCCAAAGCCTGATGGGCTTTTCTTAGCCACTCTGACTCCTCCTGTCATGATACGGTGTCACTTTGCCCAACTGATCATATGTTTGTCATGGCTTCCACTGCTGACATGGAGTGAAGCCATGGATCAACTTTCATTTATTGTCCTGGACATTACACAGGGATTTGAAAATAATTTGTCTCAATATTTACATAAGAATATTGGACAAATGCCTGTGGTTTGACTTGCTGAATCCTGTGTGAGGTCATATACAAACAGTAAGACATTGCTCAATAGTACAGCAGACTGAATTTTAATATTCTTGAGCTAAAATTATCTGGGGTGAATTTGAAAGGGCAGTCAGAAAGGCCAGATGCTCTCTGGCTCTTGGGCTCAGTTCATTAATCTCTCTAGAATGGTCCATTGGTAAGTTGTCTACCAGAGTGGAATATACGCTGGTATTTTGTTTAACATGAACTGTCAATATTCCATTTCAGCTAATATCTGAATTTAAGAAAACATACAGAATACTGGATATGCCATATTTATAAATCAACACAATTATTTTGAAGTAATTGGGCATCTGTAAAGGTTCTCATCATGGAACTGCTTTTGTGTTCAGAACTGTGACTTTGTATCACTAATTCCACCTGGCACCTCTTCACAAGGTATCTTTGTGTAAGAGAAACAAATAAGTTAGATATCTGTACATTGATCTTGCTGAAAATAATTTACCTTTATACTGTTGCTCTCCTCTCCAACACTTTCCAGAATGTAGAAGACTGGTGTTACTGAAACCCCAATCAAAGCTTTAAAAATCACTTCACTGAAATTTACATGGAAATTCTCTTATTTCTCATAATTACAGCACTTCTTGGTTTCAGGCAGGTGTAAATAGTTGTCTGCTGAGTACATCTGTAGGTCACCTTCCTGGGCAGCCTGGCTGACTAGTTCTGCAAATGGCAGGGTCCAGGACAGACATGCTAAGATCTTGGGATACAGTTTGCAGGTGGAAGGCAATTTTAGCTGCTTTGGCTGAGTAGGGTTACTGGGATAAGGTGAGCTTCTAGACAGTCAGATGCGGTTAGGAAAGGAATATAGTAGGTAGGGAAATTGCACAGGGGAACTGGAGTCACTGGTGCTATGTTCTCCAGACCTTTAGAACCACAGTAAAATATCCCTGTGGTTGCAAAAAGAGCATTTCAGTGATCCCTAGCAGGTGGGCAAGGCTCTGAGGGAGCGGAGTTCTACCTCTGTGGCCACTGGGACATTTACTGCCATTCCATTGGTGGAAGAATCACAACACTGGAGTCTACAGTTCCTTTTAAGCTCCCTCATGTTTGGCTCCTTTCCGACTGCCACAGAGACTGGACAGCATTAGTAACTGTATCTACTTCAATTAATTATTCACTCTTTCACTGAATCAATTCATGAATTGAATCTGGCATAACTAGCAAATATATCCATACTCAATTGGTACCTTTTTAGCAAGATTATTTAGCAACCCATTTTAGTTTTTAATTGGTTAACAGAATTATCACATTTCAGCATCTAACATTAACTTCCAAACACTTTGGGACATTTTAGTGACAAGGAACTGATTTTACTTCCACCTTTTTTTCTTTCATTTCATTTAGACTAATATGTCAGAGACTTACATTGCATGAGGGGGAAAAGGGAGTTTTATGAGCAAGAAGATTAAATAACTGAAAAAAAGTTGTAATAAAATATTTTAAAGGAAATGTCTCCTTGTCATATATTAGGCTTTGCATGTCCCATTATGAATGCCCTATACTGAAAGGAATGCTAAACTTGCTCAAGGATTTCTTTTTACTGACTACTCCTGGGGAATTCTGCACCAAAAAAATTATAAAACTTCTGTGCACAATATTTTAAAATTCTGCAAATTTTATTTGTCAAAATAACACTAGAATAAATGTTGGTAATTTATTTAATAATACCTGTCAGCAAGTATGTGTGTAACAATACAGACAACAAAAAAGATTCAGGAATTTGTTATTTTTTGACAAATAAATTCTTTACTAAGCACATTAATACAGAATTCTGAGTAATAATTCACTTAAACTACAATACGGAAATGCATTTCCCACACCCCTCACAAGCAGTGCAAAAGCTTGGTGGAGACAGGGTAACAGAGGAGCTGAAGGAGAGGGAAGTAATTGCTGGGAAGAAGCCTGGGAATGAATCTGGAGTGTTGGGTGGGAGAAGTATGGAATAGCGGGGTGGAGAGAGGGATTCTTAGGGAGTTGGGGAGCCTCCCTCATGCAGACCCTGACTGACCCCTAGTCCCTCCCATTCAGTCAAGAACATCTGTCCCTGTCTCCATGTGTCCCTGCACCCCCACTCAGCCACCCCTGCACCTGTCCCCATGTGGCCCTTCACCCATCTCCATGTGTTCCTGCATCCCTGCTCAGCCACCCTGCCCATCC
Source organism: Lepidochelys olivacea (assembly GCF_965140295.1). Lineage (NCBI taxonomy): Eukaryota > Metazoa > Chordata > Testudines > Cheloniidae > Lepidochelys > Lepidochelys olivacea. The sequence continues at coordinate 161,855,910 of NC_140411.1, read as the reverse complement.
CCATAATGTCCCTGCTTCGCCTGCCCCCATCCCCATGTGGCCTTGCACCCCCACTCCCATTCAGCCTCTGCCCCAGTCTGTCTTCCCCCACTAGCTCTTCTGAACACCAGTCTACGTGATCCCCAGCAGCCCTGTGTACCCCACTCTATCTGTCCCCCACCATACCTCCAGGCCGCCTAACCTGGCCCTGTGGGCAGGGTGCTGTGAGGAAAACAGCCAGCTGCTACTGCCGGTGAGCCACAGCAGCCCCTGGTGGGCAAAAAGTGTAACTGCAGCACCTCTCCAGCAGAATATATTTTGGGGGAGAAAAGCAAGACACATGAATTCTGCACGTGCACAGTGGCACAGAATTCCTCCCAGAGTAACTGACTGAGCTGGTGCAGTGGCTTCTTCAGCTCCCCTCTGTTAGGATTTTTGTTTTCTGTTTCAATTCACTGTCTGTGAAGCACAGCAGGGAGCATAACCATGGAAAACGAGCTGGGACTGTGCAGCATGAAATGGAAGCTATGTGACACATTCTCCCTTCTGTGCATTCTCTCTTCTAATTATCCATGTAGACCATCTACCTGGTGGAATCCAAGCAACAGAAAGAGAATCAGAGGAACAGCCATTCTAGGCAGAATACTTTCCTTCCCACATAGCTTCAAAAATATTACTAAAATAGACTAGTTAATGCTGTTAAAGACAGCCTTAACTATCCCTTCCAAACTCTGTGACTTCATCAGAGGGACTGCAAGGTGCAGGTAACTAGATGTTGTTAGCTAGATGCAGAACAGCAGCTGGGCCACCTGTTTTGCCATGGCTGGGGCAAACCTATGGAAACTGCCGAAGAAGAGTGCCTCTATGCAGCAGTCCAGGCATCCAAAGGGTTAGGATTAAGGCCAGGATTTCCTGTGGATACACAGCCAGTGGGACACAAAAGCAAACTGCTTCCCTTGTCTGCACTGTATCTCGGACAGTTCTGCGCTGAGGATAATTGCTTCATTGGAAATATCTCTCTGTCCTGGCCCTGCTAAGATTCTGAAGTATCACTAGTGTTCCTCTCCTTGCACATTTTTCTATGGGATCAGCGATCCAGGTTAGGACTAGGATGAACTGAAAGAGCCATTTGAAGACTGCTGAGAGAAGAATGCAAACTGGGACTCACTTAGATTTATGCTCTGGCTTGTGAAGAAACAGCAAAGTCAGTGCAGCTAACACCCCCAGCATGAGCATAAAAAGCATCAAATTAAAATGTAAAAGAAATGACAGCATTACTAGAAAGTGTGATTCTATTCTGAAATGTGACTATACAGCTCCTTAAATTAGTGACTAAAATAAATTGTTACTCCTTTGTACTCCCCTTAACACTGCAGAGTCAATACAGCTAATAATAAACTGTATTCTATGCCTTCTTGTACATCACCATCAACAGACTTGTTTACTACATCCCAGCTTAGTCCTTCGGTGCACCCTTTGCAAACCTACTGCAGACAAAGGGATTGCACAGGTGGTGCTGAAGAAATGAATTAGCCAGAAGAACCTCTATTACTAGTGGTGATGAGTAAGAGAAAACCCAGTTTGAATCTCCCATCCTGTAGTGTAATCTATTCTTCAGTAATCCATTTCATGATTACTCCAAATGGGCTGGGATTTAGGCAGACACTGAGTGGGGCAGCACAAGATGTGTCTGTTGGCAAACCAGAGAGCCAGGGAGTTACAGAGCATCTATGTGTCCAACAGCCTCAATAAAGAATCACCTAGCTGTTTGCTACAGCCAAGTCCTGTCTCTCATTGCTACACGTCACTGGTAGAATTTTTAAGGCTGGCAGTTAGAAATAAACATGGTTTTACTTGTAAACTGAAGATGTTTGAGCTTGGAGACTTAGAGAGAAAATAATCACAGAACCCCAGCAATGCCATTTGTAATGAGCCACAATTCAAAGAAGAAGAACTTTTTAATTTACAGACTTAAAAAAACCTGTATGTGAAATCCTAACCCAAATGAAGATAACGTGAGTTTTGCATTGACTTTAAAAGGGTCAGGATTTCGCCCTGTGCTTTTGGAGCTAAAGGTTGTGAATTCTATCACGGATATATGTTGGAGAGTGTGACGAATCCATATGTGTTGAAATTGTCAGATACTCAGTATTTTCTATTAAAATCCATCAGCTGCCAAATCTGAAGCTACGTAATGAGATAAGTCCACCATTTTATGAAAAAGCAGGATGAGTTTTATTTTTAGCAGGGCTTTAAAAGAAGAGCTGTTTAAAATGATATTATATAGCATATCAGTGTCATTTGTGCATATCAGTTAATCTGTTATTTACAATCTATTTTAGAGATATGCACTATGACAAAACATGTTAAACAAAAATTTAAAGCTGACAGATTAAAACAATGAATCTACAATTATTTGTGCTGGTAATAAAGCTGTAAAATGGTTATAAAATAAGACTACGGTGTATGAATAGGTAAGTATTTTTAAAATAGCTAAAAATATAAAATAAGTCTATGTGTGGTTTATAAAAATAAGTATTAAATAAACAAATACTCTCACGCTGTATGAAGTGCCATGTAATGAAATTGACAGATACTTCCTGTAATGCATGAACCCAAGTGTGGATTAGAGACAAAAAGCTCAGCACCCCTCCAGCAAACTTGACTCCAGCCAGGCCTCCCTCTTGAGTGCACCTTTTACCGCCTTAGCCTACCCTGGCTCTGCCTTTTTAATATTCACCAAATTTCTCTCTTTCCTCTTTTAAAAAACTGATCATACTCTTAATCTACAAAGCCTGTAGAATTATGATGACCATTCCCCCACTTTGTTTATAACGGGTTTTGTATTATATTGTGCAGTTTTTGCTTGTGTCTTCAAAACTGGGGAGGGATAGAGACGGATGCAAAGACATCTTCATCAGGGTTAGGATGCAGGCAGCCCCTGTGTAGCACCAGTTGTGTTACTAAATCTGCAGCTAGAGAGCTAGAACAGCGATGTATTTGTTCATCACAGGTCATCTGCCATACAGTGCCATGTATCCTTATAATATTTATATAAATAACAGAATAAACTATAATCATTGTAATAACCAATCTTCCTGCATTTTCTGCATGCATACGTTCTGCGCAACAAAATAATCTCTCCAAGTGAGTAATGCCAGAGAAAAAATTCACTTCAATAAGAGGAAGATGAGGAAGGCTAATTGTAATATTTTCCTCCCATTTTATTCTATGGATCTCCAGTGAATGGTGTGTAGGGATCTGTCTCTTCTACTGATTGTACAATCACAGGAGCCAGGAGACAGAGCATGTACAGTGGTGCATGCAAAAGTCATGGCATGCAGGGATTATACGACCAGCAGATATCCATATGTTGTCTGATACTGGACAAACAATGTAATGTCAAACAATGTAATACATCTTTCCTATTGGTGGATTTGTGTACAAATCAAACCTGAATCAGATACTGACTACCTAATGAAGTAAGTTCAAGACGTAGGGTCTACAATAGTGGTGGACAAATTTGGTTCAGGCAAAACAAAAGTCAAACAATCCTTAACTTTGTCAATTCCCCAAATCAAACAATATTTTAAGGCCCAATTGGTTTGGTTCCCTGGCCAAACATAATTTTACTTCCTCTTTTCCCACAACTTCTTTAGGTCCCTCTATCTCCCCCTCTTACTTTTACAGAAGTATTGACAGACCTAGCCGAATCTGTGCTAGGCCCACTGCACTTCTATTTGGAACTTTGGGGGGGTATTTATAAAAGCCATTTTTTCCATATCTGTTGAACTAGGCAATTTTCAGAGTTTCAGGAAACACTATGAAAACTAGTTTCAGTAAGATGAAGAGTGTGAAGCAATTAGTCAAAGGCAACGCACTTAAGGATCACTATTCTTCCATAATCTGCTGAAGTATTATGATTTCGTATGGCATTGCGTTAGGTATATCAAATCACACAGTCTCTAGGGAACCCAGTAATAGCTGTGCACAACAAAGATAGCTTTTCAAAGGAAAGTGATAAGAATTTACATAACCATACTTTCCTAACAAAAAAAATCCCCAGCAGTGTGTTTTTCTATTACACATACACTTTTACAAAAATAGACCAAATGAACTTGAAAAGTAATTTAGAAGTCACTCTAGTCTACTGTTCAACCATTATGATTTGTCATGTAATTAAACCTTCCCTAATTATGAAAAGTGCATATTATTTCTTTGTCTACCATGGAAATATTTATGCAGTATGTAAAGAAAAAAAATCAACAATTTTACAGCTGAGATGTAACCTTCTGAGAAAAATGGACTGTACAATGGCAACAAAGATACTTCCTTAATTAGACAGAAGAAAAGGCACCGCTGAAATCCTTCAAAATTCAAGGTCATCAGCAGAGGTTGCACACCTTGCATTTCAATCCTCACTAGGTACAATAGGCCAAACTAATTCTGTTTTTAGACTTCCCTTATCAGGAAATTGGAGTGTGGCTGTGAAGTCATCTTACTCCACATCTTAATATGGGTGGAATAGAAGACAAGAGCTAACTGTCTTCCATTTAGTATCCTTTCAGAGTGCTCTTTTACTTAAATCGCTCCTTCTTCCCCATCTCTAACCACCCATAGACAGAATAGCCAATTTAGTTTCAGTTAAATAACCCACTTCATGAAAGCAGCAGAATAACCTGCTTTAATGGTTTTCCTTTCTAACAGTAAATATGTGGCTTAATAAATGTACTACCTCATGTTACGAACTGAGAACCTTTGTAACCGGCTATGCAATCTAGGTTTTTATACAGTATATTTCTGATAGACAGTGTTGTACTACATATGTAGTCCACATTTTACATAAGGTCACAAGTCCTTAGTCTTTGGCTCTGCTTTAGCATCACATCTGAAGTCCTGCTACTCTTCCCCTCTGTTTTTCCACCAATGAAATCCTGCTCCTTATGCCTCATCCCACGTGTCTTCGGTCTCCCTTTTCCTATCCTGACATTGCTATTTCCCCCAAGCCGGGAGGCTGCTGTCACTTGCTATTGTGATACTGTTTTCCAGGCTCTTTCTGCTTCCCAGTTTGTATTTAATCTAAATTGGTTCATTGATCTCTTATAGAAATGGAAATCTGTTTCTGCAAGGAATTAAGGTTAGTAGTCAGCTTTAAAATGAATGGATCAGTATCTGAATTTTTGTATTTTTCTCTGTTTTGCACAATGAAAAAATATTCTTCCAGAATGAAAAGAAAAGAGAGTGTAGTTCACAATGTTGTGCGGTGCAGGGGTCCTCTCCTGGAATTTTGGACAGAAATTGGGAATTCAGTGATAGCTGCTTTTCTGTTTTCACTGGTGAATGAAATTCTTCTGTTTGAAATATTCCAGGCAGATGCTGCCCTTTGTAATCAAAGTGTTTCAAGCTGAAAATTTCAGCATCCCTTCGCCTAAAGTCAGCAGAACTTCTCAGTGTCTGCCCTTGCAAATTGAATCTGGCTGTGAGAAGTGCTGGCAAATCTGCACTTCAGAAACCCACAGGGTCATTTGATGGATGCATAGTGTAGAAGTGTGCACAATATGGCCAGCAGTAATTGTTCATTTTTTGTTAATTCAGAGTGGTTTATTGTAGCTTTTAAATACCCAATGGACGCACAAGCATTGTTTTTTACTGGAAAGAACATTAACTCTATTTAGGCGTGGCAAAATTTGATTTTTAATTTTTTATAATTTTGACAGATATCAATGTTTATTTTGAAGCTTTTTTTTTTCTCCAGTTTTTGTCCATTTCAATTTTCACAGTTGCAGGAAATTATGGGGAGGTCAGACAATAATTATTTAATGATAGTACGTATTGAGATTCAAAAAGTTAAAGCTTTATAACCATTAACACACAAATTGTCAACATCACATGTCAACAAATGCTCCTTGTGCCGTGGTTCTGGTCTCAGCTCCCCCCTTGACACACACAAGAGGAAATTCAGTTCAATCCAGTTTGGATTACCTTTAAAAGTCTTGCTCCTCCTGGGGAGATTTGTAAAAGCCTCTCGCGCTCTTCCCTCCCCTGCTCATAGGAGTTGGTTAAAGGAAATGGGGAACGTCCATCCTGCTTTCGGGCCTCCCTTTTCACCAAGAACAGGCAGGATCCCAGAAGCAAGAGAAGGTGTGTCCCAGATTTGCCTTTCAGTGATCAAAGAAGGAAAGTTCAGCCACCGGGAGAGAGCAGTGGGGGCTGGCAGTCGGACAAAGTTTGCAGAAGTTTCCCATCTATCACATAAGATGGTGACAACACGTTTTAGAGGCCATTTTCAGGAGCTGAGACCAGAGCCAGGGAAAAGGGTGCTCCGGATCTAGAAAAGGGCTCATTGGGGTATTAGAGAGGAGAGTCCCACATTAGCGGAGGAAAGGTCTTATGTACTGGGGGGAGTCATGCAGTGGGCAGCCTGCATAGCAGGGCTATGGAGAAATGGGAACCATGCATTGGGGTCCATTATGGGGCACAAGGAGCATAGGAGAAGTGTGATGCCTTTTAGGCAGTCACTCAACTCCTCTCAGCACTGCCTCCTAGTCTGTGTGCAGGTCTAACGATTCTGGGGAGTGGTCAGAACTCCTGGGCAGCAACGCAATCGTGAGTAGTCCCCTGACTCCTGGGAATCCTGGGACTGAGCAGCAGCACCCCAAAAATGGTCTTGGCTGAAAATGACCTGGGTTTGGGGGGTAGGAGAACAGGGTGATTAGGTACAAGGAACATTTCTGCTTCATCAGGCACTGGTAGAGATTTACTCCTGATTTCAAATCCATTGGCAGCAGCCGGGATGGGTGGCCACAAAGCCTCCTTCTGGAGCAAGAAGGCAGCCCGAGCCCATGAGCAGAGGGGGGAGGGGTGTGTCACGTCTAGGGACAGACAGCAGGCTGGGGAGGAGCTGCGCCACCTTCTTGGCAAAGGCAGGAAGAGGAAGAGAGGCAACCCCCTGCAGCAAGGGTCTCTGAAAAGTGAAAAACAATGCAAATAATGATCCTCCAAAGGGAGGTGAGCCACATCTGGCATTTGCCTCCTGCACGGCCAGCCTTTTTCCCCTGATAATTCAGGCAAATTATTTTGGGGAGGCTTTGCCTCCCCAAGCCTTTTATACATGCCACCCATTATAAAAATAGAGTACTTAAAGAGATGTAGTCAAAGTTGGTCACCTTCATCTCTGACCTATTCTCTTTTTTCTGGTATCTTTTTGCAAACTCTGTGTCACTCTGTTAATGTGGTGGATTCTCTGCAACCCTACAGACAGCTGTTCAAGTAAGGGGGATAAGTGCAGAGCACTGATCCTCTCTGTCACAGTGTGGCGCCTCACCCTTGTAGCGCCTCCTGCTGGTCGTCCAGGAAATTAGCTTTCCAGCCTCCAGAGCGCCCTCTGCAGGCTGGTGTCCCGTTGTCACTGGGTCCCCATGTCCCTTCCAGACCCCAGTGCCCCTTTTACCCAGGGTTCTGCCCCCTGGCAGTACTCCTACAGTCTCTGGGTCTCCCCTCTCCAGGGAACCCCCACCCACTATCCCCACCTTGCCTCAGTCTTGGCTCCTGCCAGTCACCACTGAGCCCCCACACACTGGGGCAGACTGCAGTGTCTAAGCCAATCATAACAGGCAAGGGGGGTTTGGACCTGCTGCCTCTGCCTACCTTTGGGCTGCCCCCTGCAACCCCAGTACCCTTTTTGGCCTTCCACTAGGCCTGCAACCTGGGGAGTTTCCAGGCTGGAGCTCCCCAGCTCCCTTGGCCTTCTTGCAGCCCAACTCCACTGCAGGTACCCTCTCAAGCTCCCCAGCAGCCAGGCCTATCTCCCTCCACAGCTAGAGAAGGCTCTCTACTCCTGGCCCACTGCCCTCTTATAAGGGCCAGCTGAGCCCTGATTGGGGCCTGGCCACAGCTGAGCCTGCTTCCCCCAATCAGCCTGGGAACTGCTTGCTCCCAGCCACAGCCCTCTCCTGGGCTGTTTTAAGCCCTTTAAGGCTGGAGCAGGTGACCACCCTGCTACACTCTCCCTTTACTGAAAGCAGAAAGAAGAGTCTCCCTTTCACTCTTTCTCCTGGGTTTGGTGGAGTTGGACTGCCCTAAAGCTCTACCTTCTCCCACCACCTCTTGACTGACTGATAGAAGAAGGACAAATGAAGAAGACTCTGCAGTGGCAGCAGCAGATAATGTACCTGGCTGGGGGGTTTATGGGACTCCAGGTCTTCTTGCCACTAGGTGGAGCTGTACCAGGAATAGAAGAATTGGTGAAGCTGGAGGTCACCTATTTTTCGTCTTTCTTCTCCTGTAAGATCTCTTCCCCTGCTGATTCCCCTCCCTGCCAAGTGGGGAAGAGAGGAAAATAGGCAGAGCATGGTGCCTTCAGCTCATCCTCCAGGAGAAAAGGGAGCTTCTCACACAAGTTTCCCCAGCCCAGCCAAAACAGAGGTGGTTAGGAGCACAAGGGTTATGCCTCTACATAGTTGCACCCTCTCTGAGTGCACACATGCACTCACATATGCACACGCACACACCATCTTTGTATGGCTGGCTATGGGCCTGATTGAGGACAAGGACTCCTGCCAAATACATTTATTCCTTTGTCCTCAGACCAAGTCTCCCCACAGAAGGTGATACGGGGTCTCTTCGTTACATGATATCAAAACCCAGGATGGCATACAACCACCAAAATTGATGAGCGCCGACTTCTATTTTCATCTACTTTATGAATGCCTACAAGTTAACGTATGGGACTGGGAGGGAGGAGAATTTAGGGATGAGTGCAACATCATATTATGGTTGCAGGGGGTAAGTGAGGGAAATATCTGCCTCTTGTTTATGAAACTATTTTCAAGTGTGTAATGTCCAAGAAGTCCCCATAATAAGTCTGTGAGCGTTATTTTTTTTTCCCAAATGAAAAAATGTAATAATGGTGTATTTTAAAACTGAGCTCTGCCAGCTCCAGGGTACTATAGCCGCCACATGCAATATGAAAGCACTGTTCTACTTACAATGTCTCCCTCTCAGTTTAGGTTTCAATAGACGATGGTAAATCCTTATCTGAGGATGTTTTTATGACAAACAAAACCAAGCAAAAAACCCAAGACATTTTGTCTTAACAAAAAAATATCAGGCTGAGGTCCTAAAATGAGTCTTGTGGTCTTGTCTTACCCAGGGAGGATGCCTAAATTGTGGTTTAAAGGTGCTGACAATTTAGTGTGATTGGCCATCTCTACTCAAGATAGAGTGCTCTGCACGGAATAGGAGGTGCTGCTGGGAAAGTCATAATTATATGAATCAGCAGAGTTTTATGGAGGAGTTTACCCAGCCTGCCCTTAGGATTTTTTTTTATTTATAATGTATGCAAACAGCAAAAGGGTTCATATCCATAGGCTCTAGGAACCTTGACATTACATCACAAAATTGCAGCAGCACAATTCAACAGAGTCTAACACCAGCAGTGGCTCTAGTCAGTCCTAGCAGTCCCTTATTTTGCAGAACACTCACATTTACTCCACAGAATATCTCCGTAGCATAAACCAAGAGAGAAGCATTTTGAGCCTAATAATGAGGTGTTAGCAAAACATGGAGGTCGACACAATTTATGAGCCACAAAAAATGGATTTGCCCAAGAAAGAATACAATCAGGGAGAACCTTCAAAACAAATTCCAGTTACTGGATGTACTGTATGGTGCTTAATATATAACTGTATGCTCCCTGTAATATAAACCCAAGTACAACAATGTTTCCAGCAAAGAAGCTGAAGGAGGAAATGTGTGAGAAGTAAACAAAAAGAAGCAGCAGCACCACCTGGTGTTTTTTCTAAACCATAGACACAGTTACTTAGTAACAGGTTTCAGAGTAGCAGCCCTGTTAGGCTGTATCCGCAAAAAAAAACCAGGAGGACTTGTGGCACCTTGGAGACTAACAAATTTATTAGAGCATAAGCTTTCGTGGGCTACAGCCCACTTCATCGGATGCATAGAATGGAACATATAGTAAGAATATATATATATATATATATACAGAGAAGGTGGAAGTTGCCATACAAACTGTAAGAGGCTAATTAAGATGAGCTATTAGCAGCAGGAGAAAAAAAAACTTTTGTAGTGCTAATCAAGATGGCCCATTTAGACAGTTGACAAGAAGGTGTGAGGTGTTACCTCTTACAGTTTGTACGACAAATTCCACCTTCTGTGTGTGTATATATCTTCTTACTATATGTTCCATTCTATGCATCCGATGAAGTGGACTGTAGCCCATGAAAGCTTATGCTCTAATAAATTTGTTAGTCTCTAAGGTGCCCCAAGTCCTCCTGTTCTAGTTACTTAGTAATTAACTTTTTGAAGCATCACAGTCATGACTTTAAAAATGCAGGCAAACTCTGGTTCAGTAAAACCCACACAACCTTCTTTGACAACACCTGCTCCCTTAGTAGTCAGTGCTGTAAAACCAATAGCTAGTTTAACACCACCACCACCATATCATCAAGATATTTTGGGTTTCAACACAATGATTTTTGAAATAATGGAATTAGGGGTAAAAAATGTCAAAAAAATGCTTAGAAGCCTAAGTCCCATTTCTAAAGGGCCAGATTTTCAAAAGTATTTAGGTGCCTGAACATGCAGACAGGCACCTAGTGGGGTTTCAGAAGCATCGAGGCAGGTTAGGAGCCTATTTCCCATTGATTTCAACGGGAGGTAGGTACATAACCTAGTAGGTGATTTTGAAAATCACAAAAGGGTCCTGCCTGCATCTTTAGGTGCCTAAATACCTTTGAAAATTAGTCCTTAGATTCCTAACTCACTTTTGAAAATGGGACTTGGACACTTTTGAATATTTCCCCCTTGACCTCATTTTAATTCAAGAACAACATTTTTATTACATCATAAACTAAGGATATGTTCAGTTTAAAGTACCATGGTTGATTAATACTATCATTTAACACTCCCACACCCTTCCTCCACATAGAGAAATAAATACATAATGCCATAAATAAAAAGTATTGATAAATATGTTACATTTGTAGCAGAGAGACAACCATTGATGTTTATAAAGAATAGATGTCCCCCAGATTTTAAAATAGCTGGATTCCTTCCTGACTGAGGGAGAGAGAAAGGCATGAAATGGCTAGCCAATTTTCAATTCAGTTATCCCTTGTCACATTTTCAGCAAGTAATAATGTGCATATATAGGATGGGCAAATGTTTCTGGCACAAATACACATATTCACAAGCAAATATGCTCGTTCACACATCATTATACTCATTCGCAAAGCCAGAACTGTCGGAACAGAGATCCAATTGCAAGTTGGAGTTAGCAAATATGTTCATAAATAAATGTTTCCACAATTTACCCAGCTGTAATTGTGTCACAGATAGCTGGCAGTTGGTCTTGTGAGAACCCAACTAAAAAGCTTCAGAACCTGTGCCTTTAACATCATTCAGCCTGGGAATCCTATGATTTGAAATAGTTTATAAATTAGTGTGCTATATTAAGCTTTAAGTACTGTCAAAAAGGACATATGTGAAAACAGTAATCCCCCTTACAGAAAAAAAAACAACATTTCAGAGAGAGAGAGAGAGAGAAAAAAAGGAGAAAATCCAATAAAAGTGTTAGGAACTAAACATCTGGCAATGTATACATGGATAGATTAATACTGAATTTCTAAAGTTGTTTTGTACAACTTACTGTGGGATACGGGTGTGAGCAGAACACTGTGTACTTTCGGATGACACCATTTAACTTAAATGGGGGGAGCCAGGACACAAATACAGTGGATGGTGATGCTGCAGCTGCTTTAACTCCAGCAGGAGGACCTGGAACTGAAAGAGCAACATGTATAGTTATCAAAGTGGACCAATGCAATCGAAACACAGTGACCTGTACAGTACAGGATATCTAACAAGAAAACAGCTCAGAGGTCTTAATGTACTTAAGAAATGGAAAAGAAGGGGAAGAAATCCTACCAAGATTCAATTGCATCCAGTTAATTATTTGTTACAATTAATATATTAAAATTGTATATGTCACTCCCCCGCCCACAAATATTAATGAATCTTTGTAGAGATTACATATGTAAAATTATGTGCTCTACGTGCTTATAATATAAATTTGCATATATTTATGCATATATATAGGCACACATTTAATTATTTATTTACAGTAGTTCCTTATGTATTGCATCACAAACTACATGGAAAAAACTAATTAAGGCTGCACAATTAAACACTCAAGTCAGGAAATGCCAAATTTAATTTTCTGTGTACAATCTTAACCCTGCCTCTCTGTGCATTTGCATTATGAGAAAGAATTGAATGGCATGCACTCATATTTCTCAAGCATACAATACAGCGTATAATTTTTCTACAACTTCAGCTATATAGGCATAGCCTCTTCCTATTGTGTACAATTTGTGCATGTGAGAACATCCATAAAATATGAAATGTATATGAAAAGTAGCCAATAAATTGTATTTATTACAACATGCTACAAAGGTCTATTTAGTGTGAGAACTGGTTGAATTTTTTTTTTGACAGAATAGTTTTCCACTGAAAAATGCAAGTCAGTAAAATGTCTAAATGTTTTGTGGGAATGAGTCCATTTCAACAAAAAATTTATGGGAAAAATTCAGAATATTTCATATTGATAATGTCAAAACTTTTTGTTTAGATAGTGCTGAAAATTTTCATTTCAACATTATCATTTCAACTTAGAATACATTAAATATAATTTTAATTAGAGAGATCCAGATAACAAAAATTAAAACAAGATTTTCAACACTATCAAAAAGAAATGTTTTGATAGTATTAAAACAAACCATTCTGATGATCCCAAATAATTTTTTTTCTGAATTTTTGTTTTGTGGGAAATTTCAGCTTATTGTTTTGATTCTGATTTGTTTTTAATGTTGTAATTTCCTGTGGAATGAAAATTTCGGTTGCTCACCTGGTCTTTTCAGTATCATAAAAAAAATTGCTACTAAATACATACCATCTCAGGGCCTGGTTCTGCAAGCTGATCTGCACAGACAGAACTTTAACCCTGTCCAGATCCTCACTGAAATTAATAGGCACCACATAAGTGGTAGTTCTGCTCACAAGAAGAAGCTAGCAAGATCGGGGCCTATGTTTACAGCTAAATTTAGTTTCATAGTTAAATGCCTCTACCTCTGACATGCATTTAAGGAAAACTTCAGTTTCTACATCTGCATAGTTAAATCAGCTTTGTCATACACTGCCACTCAATTGCATCTAATATTTTCCTAAACAATGTAAGAAAGCTGATTGGGAAGTACCACTAAGTACAATTTTGCCTAAGATGTAGCCATTCAAAATACTATGGAAGCTTCCTGTAATCCAGCATTTTCTATTTATATTGTCTTGAGAATGTTACTAAGGGTCCAAATGAGGAGCTCATCATTATATTCACATCACAACCCCCCACTCTCCCACCAATCCTTGCTCTGAAAGGCTAATTCATTTAGTCGATTCTATCCAATCCAGAGTAAATATTGATGTTTGACAGCATTCAGCTCAATATTTCTATCCAGCTTGTCAGAAATGCTATTTGTTACTGCTGCTGAAGAATGAAACCTGGCTCTCCTGGGTTATTACTTAGCCCAGTGGGAGAATCCTTTATGGTTAGTAATGTCTCTTGAAAATCACTGCAACTAGATAAGCGAGTTTAAAATAATTTATTGCCAAATTAGTGTTTGATCCATGGGGAGAGGTTCTGACGGGAGCGGTTCTTATCTGTCAACTGCTGAAGGATTAACTCAAAATTGATCTAGAGTTTTCCAGACACATGAAAAGCTTTACTTTTCACTGGATTCCTATATTTTCTCCTATAACGTGTAGATATTGACAAACTTTAATTGCTAATAATTTTTCATTTTAGATATTTATCCTGGGGGATATTTAGATAAAACCCTGAGGGATATTGCTGTGACATGTAAATCCAAGTTTGTTTTTACTAAACAGTGAAATTCAATAATCTTCTCTCTCTAGTATCAGGGGGTAGCCGTGTTAGTCTGTGTCCACAAAAACAACAAGGAGTCCAGTGGCACCTTATTGACTAACAGATTTATTTGGGCATAAGCTTTTGTGGGTAAAAAACCCACTTCACCACCAAACTAATACTGGTTACTGGGGAAGAGCTGTTTGGACGCATCTTTCCCCCAAAAATACTTCCCAAAACCTTGCACCCCACTTCCTGGACAAGGTTTGGTAAAAAGCCTCACCAATTTGCCTAGGTGACTACAGACCCAGGCCCTTGGATCTTAAGAACAATGAACAATCCTCCCAACACTTGCACCCCCCCTTTCCTGGGAAATGTTGGATAAAAAGCCTCACCAATTTGCATAGGTGACCACAGACCCAAACCCTTGGATCTGAGAATAATAAAAAGCATTCAGTTTTCTTACAAGAAGACTTTTAATAAAAATAGAAGTAAATAGAAATAAAGAAATCCCCCCTGTAAAATCAGGATGGTAGATATCTTACAGGGTAATTAGATTCAAAAACATAGAGAACCCCTCTAGGCAAAACCTTAAGTTACAAAAAAGATACACAGACAGAAATAGTTATTCTATTCAGCACAATTCTTTTCTCAGCCATTTAAAGAAATCATAATCTAACACATACCTAGCTAGATTACTTACTAAAAGTTCTAAGACTCCATTCCTGCTCTATCACCGGCAGAAACCAGCATATAGACAGACAAACAGACCCTTTGTTTCTCTCCCTCCTCCCAGCTTTTGAAAGTATCTTGTCTCCTCATTGGTCATTTTGGTCAGGTGCCAGCGAGGTTACCTTTAGCTTCTTAACCCTTTACAGGTGAGAGGAGCTTTCCCCTGGCCAGGAGGGATTTCAAAGGGGTTTACCCTTCCCTTTATATTTATGACACGCCCCCCAAATCTCAGCTAGGGTGAAACACTGGCTGGGATTTCTTCCTGGAGCTCTAGGAAAAACAGAGTTAATAAGACACATGCATCTCTAAATATACTACCAAGTACATAAAGACTAACAATATTTTCCACATCTCAAGGACGATTTTAACCAGTTGATTCTGGGAAACTTTCACGGGAGAGTGCTTCAGCCACTTTGTTAGAAGCTCCTGAGATGTGTTGGATGTTGAAATCAAAATCTTGGAGAGCTAAATTCCACCGAAGAAGTTTTTTGTTAGTTTCCTTGACGGTGTGAAGCCACTTCAGTGCAGCATGGTCGGTTTGCAGGTGGAAACGCCATCCCCAAACATATGGGCGTAGCTTTTCCAGAGCGTAGACAATGGCGTAACATTCTTTTTCAGTGACTGACCAGTTGCTTTCCCTCTCAGACAGTTTTTTGCTGAGAAACACTACAGGGTGGAATTCTTGATCAGGTCCTTTCTGCATTAAAACTGCTCCCACACCACGCTCGGACGCATCTGTGGTTACTAGGAACGGTTTGTCAAAGTCTGGGGCCCTTAGTACAGGGTCAGACGTGAGTGTCGCTTTAAGCTTGTTAAAGGCCTTCTGACACTTTTCGGTCCACTGAACAGCATTTGGCTGTTTCTTTTGGTTAGGTCTGTCAGTGGGGCAGCGATTTGGCTGTAGTGCGGTACAAATCGTCTGTAATAACCGGCCAAGCCTAAGAAGGATTGAACCTGTTTCTTTGACTTTGGGACAGGCCACTTTTGGATAGCATCCACTTTGGCCTGTAGGGGGCTGATAGTTCCTTGACCCACCTGGTGTCCAAGGTAAGTCACTCGGTTTAGGCCTATTTGACACTTCTTAGCCTTAACAGTTAGTCCTGACTCCCTTATGCGCTCAAGGACTTTTTGTAGATGTTCCAGGTGGTCTGCCCAGGAATCCGAAAATATGGCCACATCGTCAAGGTAGGCGACTGCATATTCTCCTAATCCCGCTAGGAGACCATCTACAAGTCTCTGGAAAGTGGCGGGTGCATTTCGCAGCCCGAAAGGGAGTACATTAAATTCATACAGCCCGAGATGTGTGGTGAAGGCTGACCTTTCCTTGGCAGATTCATCTAGAGGTACCTGCCAGTACCCCTTGGTTAAGTCCAAGATAGAGATGAACTGGGCCCGTCCCAGTTTCTCTAATAGTTCATCTGTGCGTGGCATTGGATAGTTGTCTGGGCGAGTTACAGGATTTAGCTTACGGTAGTCCACGCAAAAACGTATTTCCCCATCTGGTTTGGGAACTAGAACCACTGGAGATGCCCATGCACTTTCAGAGGGGCGGATTATACCCATCTGTAACATATCCTGGATCTCCCGTTCTATAGCAGTTTTAGCTTGGGGAGACACCCGGTAAGGTTGGACTCTAATTGGGTGAGCATTACCTGTGTCAATGGAGTGGTATGCCCGTTCAGTCAGTCCTGGGGTGGCTGAGAACGTTGGCGCGTAGCTAGTGCACAGCTCCTGGATCTGCTGTCGCTGCATACGCCCAAGGGTCATGGAGAGGTTCACCTCTTCCACACCACCACCACATTTCCCTTCGTAGTAGACACCTTCGGGCCACTCAGCGTCGTCTCCTCCCTGGGCTGTAAACGGTCAAACCTTTAATTCTCTGGAATAAAAGGGCTTTAGAGAATTAATATGGTACACCTTAGGCTTTCGGTTGGAGGTGGGGAATGCTAAGAGATAATTAACAGCTCCCAGGCGCTCCTGGACCGTGAATGGCCCTTCCCACGATGCTTCCATTTTATGGGCCTGGAGCGCCTTTAAGACCATGACCTGGTCTCCTACTTTGAAGGAACGCTCTCTGGCATGTTTATCATACCAGGCTTTTCGCTCGTTTTGAGCATCCTGTAAGTTTTCTCTAGCAAGGGCTAAAGAGGTTCGGAGGGTGTTTTGTAGGTTAGTTACGAAGTCCAGAATGTTAGTTCCTAGAGACGGTGTAAATCCCTCCCATTGCTGCTTCACCAACTGCAATGGCCCCTTAACCTCACGGCCATATACAAGTTCAAATGGGGAAAACCCTAAACTGGGATGTGGTACAGCTCTGTAGGCAAAGAGCAACTGCTGCAACACTAGGTCCCAATCATTGGAGTGCTCATTTATGAATTTACGTATCATGGCCCCCAAAGTTCCATTAAACTTCTCCACCATGCCATTTGTTTGATGGTGGTAAGGAGTGGCAACCAAGTGACTTACCCCATGAGCTTCCCAAAGGTTTTTCATAGTTCCTGCCAGGAAATTAGTCCCTGCATCTGTGAGGATGTCGGAGGGCCAACCTACCCTGGCAAAAATGTCTGCTAGTGCCTGGCACACACTTTTAGCCCTGGTGTTGCTTAGAGCTACTGCTTCCAGCCATCGGGTGGCAAAATCCATGAAAGTCAGTATGTACTGCTTTCCTCTGGCTGTCTTTTCCGGAAAAGGACCCAGAATATCCACAGCTACTCGCTGAAATGGAACTTCAATGATGGGGAGTGGCTGGAGAGGGGCTTTGACCTGGTCTTGGGGTTTTCCCACTCTTTGGCACACCTCACAAGACTGGACATAGGTAGAAACATCCTTGCCCATTCCCTCCCAGTGGAATGACCCCCCCAAACGGTCTTTGGTCCTGTTCACCCCAGCATGGCCACTAGGGTGATCGTGGGCTAAGCTCAAGAGCTTGGTCCGGTATTTAGTTGGAACTACCAACTGTCTCTGAGGATGCCAGTCTTCCTGGTGTCCACCAGAAAGAGTTTCCTTGTATAAAAGTCCTCTTTCTACAACAAACCTGGATCGATTAGAAGAGCTGAGAGGCGGTGGGTTGCTCTGTGCCGCCGTCCAAGCTCTCTGGAGCCTTTCATCTGCTTCCTGTTCGGTCTGGAACTGTTCCCTTGATGCTGGAGACATCAGTTCCTCATTGGATTGTGGACCTAGGCTTGGTCCCTCTGGAAGCGATATAGGGGATGGAGCTGTTTCTGTTGACTGTGAACCGCTCTGTTGGGATTCAGGCTCCGGCTGAGCCTCTTGTGTAGGGTTATCGGCTGCTGCCAGTTCAGGTTCGGTGGGGCCCTCTGGTGTTGAGGTTGCAAGTACTGGATTCAGTGCTGACACGGGGTCTGGTGTTGGTTGTTCGGCTGGTTCCGGTTCTGGGACTGGTTCTGTCTGGGTCTCTGGGACTGGATCCACTACTGCTGTTGCAGACATTGGCCTGGGGTCTGGGTCCATCATTTCTGACTGGGTCCTGATAGAAGTTTCCGGAACAGAGCTAGGCCTCACGGCTTGTTTAGCCTGGCTGCGGGTGACCGTTCCCACCCTCTTGGCCTGCTTCACGTGATTGGCCAAGTCTTCCCCCAACAGCATGGGGATGGGATAATCATCATAGACTGCAAAAGCCCACATTCCTGACCAGCCCTTGTACTGGACAGGCAACTTGGCTGTAGGCAAATTGAAAGAGTTGGACTTGAAGGGTTGAATCGTCACTTGGATCTCTGGGTTGATTAAATTGGGGTCCACTAAGGAAGCATGGATAGCTGACACTTGTGCTCCGGTCCCTCCACGCGGTGACCTTCTTCCCGCCCACACTCACAGTTTCCCTCCGCTCCAAGGGTATCTGGGAGGTATCTGGGCCTGTGGACCTCTGGTGTGATTCCGGTGCAATGAACTGTAATCTGTTGGGGTTCTTGGGGCAGTTGGCCTTTACATGCCCCAGCTCGTTATATTTAAAACATCGTCCAGCTGACGGGTCACTGGGGCGAGGAGGGTTGCTGGAGAATGGGGTGGTGGGACGATAAGGGGTCTGGAGGGTTCTTTGGGAGGTAGGTGGGGCTTTGGGTGGCCCCCGGTAATAGGGTGTGGTCTGGGGTGGTCCCTTCTGGTCTCCGCTCCAACTGCGACCAGTTTTCTTCTTCTCTGCCACCTCCACCCATCTGGCTCCAATCTCTCCTGCCTCGATTACAGTTTTGGGTTTCCCATCTAGGATGTATCTTTCTATTTCCTCAGGAACACCCTCTAAGAATTGTTCCATTTGCATTAGGAAGGGCAAATTTACTGGAGATTCAACACTTGCTCCTGATATCCAGGCATCCCAATGTTTCACAATGTGGTAGGCATGTCGGGTAAATGACATGTCTGGTTTCCACCTTAGGGCTCTGAACCTCCGACGAGACTGCTCGGGTGTTATCCCCATTCTGACTCTCGCCTTGGATTTAAACAGTTCATTCTTGTTCATGTGTTCTTTAGGCATTTCAGCTGCCACCTCAGCTAAGGGTCCACTGAGCTGCGGCCTCAGCTCTACCATGTATTGGTCAGTAGAGATGTTGTGCCCAAGGCAGGCCCTTTCGAAGTTTTCTAGGAAGGCCTCAGGATCATCGTCTGCCTTGTAGGATATTTCTGGGATGGGAAGTGGTACTTGGAGAAGGATTACTAGGGTTTGTTGGGATATTCTGTTGAGCCTTTATCTTCTCCATCTCCTCCACATACTTCCTCTCTTTTTCCTTCTCCTCCAGTTCTTTGTCCCTTCCTTCCATAGCTCTCCTGTGAGCAGCCGCTTGGTGTTGTTCTGCTTCTCTTGCTGCCTCCCTTTCTTGTTCCTTCTCCTCCTTCTTCAGCCACATGAGTTCTATCTGTCTTTCATGTTCCCTTTGTCTTTCCTCAGCCTGAAATTTGGCTAATTCCAGCTGTAGCTGAGCTGCGGATTTTGTCATTCTAACCTCTGTTTTTAACTAACTTTACACCCGAGGTTTAGAAATAAATTAACAAAACTTGGCTGTAAAACTTTGCTGTGCTGGAATAGAATACCTATTCTCTGATAGTGATTGTCAGTCTACAGAAAAAGACAATTCCCTTGTCTCTGCTCTGGGCCCAAATTAAAGCAAAAAACCTCCAACTACTTGGAAACCTGCTTCCCCAGCCCAAAGAAAAAGCAAATGGATAGAACACCCCCCCCCATTTACTTTTAGGAAGAAAAAAAAAACAACTCTGGGTTGGAAGACTGTGAATTTCCCTGAAGGAGTTAAGTACCCTGCCTCCAGGCAAAGAAAACCTGCAATTCACAAAGATAATCCCCTTTTGTCTCTGCTTGGCCACAAAGCAGAGAAAAAACAAGCTGCTTTCAGTTTCAGCTGCTTTCTGGACTTCCTTTCCAAAGGAAAAAAAAATTCCTTTTTAAAATCTGTATTTCTAGTTCAAAAAATCTCAACTGGATCTCAAAATGATTTCAGGTTAATCCCACCACTATGCCACTGAAGAAGTGTTTTTTTACCCACGAAAGCTTATGCCCAAATAAATCTGTTAGTCTTTAAGGTGCCACTGGACTCCTTGTTGCTTCTCTCTCTAGATATATATACAAACATACTTACACACACATCCAGCTTCTGCATTCAGGAAAACTATATGAGACTGTGAAAGTCTCGGGTTTTGGTGTTCTATCCTGGAGCATAGAGTGGGTTTATATAATAAAATAACTGGGATGCTTATTAAATGTGATCCCTGAATATTCTGAAGAACCTACATTTGGTGGTGATATGTGCTGCTGACTTTATTATGAGAAACATGCTCAGAGTCCTATACTGGTAGCGACTGTCACCCATTGCCACTCTTTTCTATGGAACTAATAGTACAGCTGGGCAGGAAATGATCTTCCCGTCCTGCTAGAGTTTTTCAGATTTTGAATGTTTTTCTGTCTCAAAACAGAATGAAAAATTGAAATCACAAAAAATGTTGTGAGTTGATAATCTAGAAAAAATACTGACTGGGTCAATCAAAACATTTCATTTTGAAAATGTCAGAACAGGACTTTGACAATTTTACTTTTTTTTTCATTTTTCAAAAATATATAGACAGAGAGATTGAAACCAACCCCTTCTCACTAAAAGTTTAGATTTCAAGTAACTGATATTTTCCCATGAAAAAGTATTTTGTTGGAAAATTCCTGACTGACTGTACCTAATAGCTTCTGGTTATGATAGGACAGATAATCCCACATGTTCTCTCAAAATTGGTTAATGGCTGTAGTGACTTTAAGAGGGTGAATTCGAAGGTGATCTTTTGGTTGCAGCCTGAGATTTCCATCGCTCTCACAAGCTCTTTGAGTCCTCTAATGCCTAACAATGACAAGCTAGACATGGCATGTACTATGGACTGCTTTTCAGTGACTGCCAAGGGTGAGACAGAATAAAGGTGAGTTGGGAGGAAAGAAAGACAACACCAAAACACTAAACACCACTTAAAGCTGTCCTTGTAATCAGACATTGGACCCCAAGCTCATTCCCTGGACAATAGGAGCTTAAAAACAGCATAGAGATAGTATGTTTCATGCTATGCAGGAAAGGGAGCGCTTTGTGGTATCCCTGTGGCTGCGTGAAAATATGTTGAAAGGTGGGAGAGGAGGGGCAACATGGAGAGGACAATTATACTGAGAGGACTAGGATGGGGAATAGAAGTTACTGATGGTAGAGAGTGGGGATCCAGAGTGGCTCCAGCAGTTCTCTCTCAGCAGGTGTGTAGCTGGCTATTTTTCTTCACAGTACCAGACACCTGGGAGGCTAAAGTGCTGTGAATGGTGCATTTGAAGGCTCTATCACCCCTGTGAGAGCAGAGCTTTACTCTGTACACAGGATTCCAACTCTGCAGTATACAGAGCCAAGCCACTAACGACTATGTCTAGCACCCAACGGTTTTGGGTGGACAAAAAGACGCTGCTGCCTAAACTTGTATACCCTCTAGACAATATGAGCAGAATGTTTTAAAATAAAAAAGTGCATTTGAAAAGAAAGACATGTGTATCCTTCTGGATCATCCGAGTCCCAAAAGCGGCATATGGCAACTATGCAATCATACAAACTCAGGCATAGCAGATTAAGGCTGCCACATAAGGCCAAACTGGGCAGTATGTATCCACATCTGAGTATCCCTTTTGAACTTGAGTGAGTTAATAGCCCAGATTCTCAGCTGGTGCAAATTGGTGTAGTTCCATTGAAATCAACGGAGCTGTGCTGATGTACACTAGCTGGGGATCTGGCTCAATGGGTCTCTCTAATAAAGAATAGAGATTCATTGTTTCAATTAAGGTTTTATAATGTATCATTTCCAATAAAGAAATATGAAGGAAGTAATTCAATCCCCATGCCATCAAATACAATAGCTTGTGAAAATGTAGTTTAAACCCAAGGAGGGAGAGAATTAGAAAATCTATTTTAATTTTTAATGATCAGTAAAATAAATCCACGGGTGAAGATGACACTTGGCTTATGAGTGGCTCCATTGAGAGTGAAAAGGGTAGGGGAAAATGCAATGAATTCTTAAAATAGGAAGTTTCTGCTCCACTTCTCATGGTGCCACAAGGATCTCTGAGAGGAACAATTACTTTTTCTGAAGGCTCATGGGGAGAAAAGCTGTGCAAAAACATAAATGATGCCACCTTAAAAGGAAGCCTCACTTCATATTCTCAGCTGGAACCTCTCTCATTTCCTAAGCTCAACAGCAGCTATGTCTGACCTCTGGTGTCTAAAATCAGCATTGATCATTACAAGAAATCCAAATCCAAACTAATTTTCTCTAGCCTGATTTCCTTATCACTTGGGTTACAGTTTAAATTTGCTACTTGGGAAGAAAATATTTTCTCAATTTCAGGGCTGCTAAAGATATTCTGGATTCATGGACATATATATCAGAGCTGGTAACCCATATTTAAGTGATGAATGGCCACAATGTGCCTTTATCAATAATATGGGACATACCAGGCCACTGATTTAAGGAAACCTTCATAGAATACAAGGTTTGGAAGGGACCTCAGGAGGTCATCTAGTCCAACCCCTGCTCAAAGCAGAACCAATACCCAATTTTTGCCCCAGATCCCTAAATGCTCCCCAAGGATTGAACTCACAACCCTAGGTTTAGCAGGTCAATGCTCAAACCACTGAGCTATCCCTCCCCCAATATGAGCAGATTTTACTTCCTACTGACGTAAAAACAAAAACGACATGATATAACCCAATAATAATAAAAAAGTAGGAGGCTTGATGGTAAGGTAAAGACACTCAAGAATAAGTTTATTACTGAAGATCAGTATACTTGGTCCTTAATTTAAGTAGAGATGACCGACCACAAGTAGAAGATATGAGCTCTCCAGATCTGAACTCTCCCAAAAATGTCAGATATTTACTACCAGAGTTTGTAGAAAGAGCAGCCAGCAGCATCGTTCAGATGCTAACTTCCTCAAAGTTCAGGGGTGTTTGGCTCCAGGGCTTCAGTTTGGACCATTTCTAATTTTAACTCTCTCACTATCCTAGCAAAGATCTGTATCAGAATTAAAATAACTGCAGTGAAGCTAGTGCAAGATATGAAATAGTGACATTATCTACATACATATCTACGTATCTTAAATGAGATTCCCTGTTGAAGAATTAAACAGTAGGGGCATTGAGCTGATTCTTGCAATATCTGAAAAGGTTGGGCTTACTGATTTAGGGCCAGATACTGCTTAACACCTCTGTGGCTTTGCAGGGAGGAGAAGGGTTAAAGGAGCCCCCTCTTGAACCAGGCACAGTCATAGAATCATAGAATCATAGAATATCAGGGTTGGAAGGGACCTCAGGAGATCATCTAGTCCAACCCCCTGCTCAAAGCAGGACCAATCCCCAATTAAATCATCCCAGCCAGGGCTTTGTCAAGCCTGACCTTAAAAACTTCTAAGGAAGGAGATTCTACCACCTCCCTAGGTAACGCATTCCAGTGTTTCACCACTCTCCTAGTGAAAAAGTTTTTCCTAATATCCAACCTAAACCTCCCCCACTGCAACTTGAGACCATTACTCCTTGTCCTATCCTCTTCTACCACTGAGAATAGTCTAGAACCATCCTCTCTGGAACCACCTCTCAGGTAGTTGAAAGCAGCTATCAAATCCCCCGTCATTCTTCTCTTCTGCAGACTAAACAATCCCAGTTCCCTCAGCCTCTCCTCATAAGTCATGTGTTCCAGACCCCTAATCATTTTTGTTGCCCTTCGCTGGACTCTCTCCAATTTATCCACATCCTTCTTGTAGTGTGGGGCCCAAAACTGGACACAGTACTCCAGATGAGGCCTCACCAATGTCGAATAGAGGGGGACGATCACATCCCTCGATCTGCTCACTATGCCCCTATTTATACATCCCAAAATGCCATTGGCCTTCTTGGCAACAAGGGCACACTGCTGACTCATATCCAGCTTCTCATCCACTGTCACCCCTAGGTCCTTTTCCGCAGAACTGCTGCCTAGCCATTCGGTCCCTAGTCTGTAGCTGTGCATTGGGTTCTTCCGTCCTAAGTGCAGGACCCTGCACTTATCCTTATTGAACCTCATCAGATTTCTTTTGGCCCAATCCTCCAATTTGTCTAGGTCCTCTGTATCCTATCCCTGCCCTCTAGCGTATCTACCACTCCTCCCAGTTTAATATCATCCGCAAATTTGCTGAGAGTGCAATCCACACCATCCTCCAGATCATTTATGAAGATATTGAACAAAACCGGCCCCAGAACTGACCCCTGGGGCACTCCACTTGACACCAGCTGCCAACTAGACATGGAGCCATTGATCACTACCCATTGAGCCCGACAATCTAGCCAACTTTCTACCCACCTTATAGTGCATTCATCCAGCCCATACTTCTTTAACTTGCTGACAAGAATACTGTGGGAGACCGTGTCAAAAGCTTTGCTAAAGTCAAGAAACAATACATCCACTGCTTTCCCTTCATCCACAGAACCAGTAATCTCATCATAGAAGGCGATGAGATTAGTCAGGCATGACCTTCCCTTGGTGAATCCCTGCTGACTGTTCCTGATCACTTTCCTCTCATGTAAGTGCTGCAGGATGGATTCTTTGAGGACCTGCTCCATGATTTTTCCAGGGACTGAGGTGAGGCTGACCGGCCTGTAGTTCCCAGGATCCTCCTTCTTCCCTTTTTTAAAGATTGGCACTACATTAGCCTTTTTCCAGTCACCTGGGACTTCCCCCGTTCGCCACGAGTTTTCAAAGATAATGGCCAATGGCTCTGCAATCACAGCTGCCAATTCCTTTAGCACTCTCGGATGTAACTCGTCCGGTCCCATGGACTTGTGCATGTCCAGCTTTTCTAAATAGTTCCTAACCACCTCTTTCTCCACAGAGGGCTGGCCATCTATTCCCCATGTTGTGATGCCCAGCGCAGCAGTCTGGGAGCTGACCTTGTTCGTGAAGACAGAGGCAAAAAAAGCATTGAGTACATTAGCTTTTTCCACATCCTCTGTCACTAGGTTGCCTCCCTCATTCAGTAAGGGGCCCACACTTTCCTTGGCTTTCTTCTTGTTGCCAACATACCTGAAGAAACCCTTCTTGTTACTCTTGACATCTCTCGCTAGCTGCAGCTCCAGGTGCGATTTGGCCCTTCTGATTTCATTCCTACATGCCCGAGCAATATTTTTATACTCTTCCCTGGTCATATGTCCAACCTTCCACTTCTTGTAAGCTTCTTTTTTATGTTTAAGATCCGCTAGGATTTCACCGTTAAGCCAAGCTGGTCGCCTGCCATATTTACTATTCTTTCGACACATCGGGATGGTTTGTCCCTGTAACCTCAACAGGGATTCCTTGAAATACAGCCAGCTCTCCTGGACTCCTTTTCCCTTCATGTTAGTCCCCCAGGGGATCCTACCCATCCGTTCCCTGAGGGAGTCGAAGTCTGCTTTCCTGAAGTCCAGGGTCCGTATCCTGCTGCTTACCTTTCTCAGTCACTGCCTCTGTGCTTTTCAGACTGTGGAGACTGCTCACTCCATGCGTCCCAGGGAGCAAGACACCCAAAAGGAGTCAGGGAGAAGGGAGAGACATGACCGAGCCCCTCCATCATAAAACTGGCCAGCACACATTGGGTAGTGTGCTCTACTCTCCCTGAAGGGACATAGCAGCAGGTGCTCTCCCTCTATACTCTGAGGAGCTCTGAGAGAAATTCTGCCTCCCTGAGACAGAATTCTTCCTGAGCTCCCCTGGAGCAGCATGATCCACTCTTGATATGGGGGCTGAGCCCTCAATGCTAGGTCACTGGAATGGAATATTTACTCAAACATTGCCACATTGGCTCTCCTGTCACCTCAAATGCAAAAGTCCTTTGAGAACATATTACTGTATTTTACAATTTTAAAATAATTTTAGACATTTCTTGAAGCCAGAGACACATCTATAGCAACTTCAAGTTCACGGCATTTTGGAGTGCCACAACAAGAAGGTTGGTGGTGACTGGATGTCTAACATAGTGAATGTCAGTGAAAATAAGGTAGGATCAAAGGCTAAAATAGGGAAAGAACAAGTTAAAAATTACTTAGACAAGTTAGAGGTCTTCAAGTCACCAGGGCCTGATGAAATGCATCCTAGAATACTCAAGAAGCTGACTGAGAAGATATCTGAGCCATTACAGATTATCTTTGAAAAGTCATGGAAGATGGGAGAGGTTCCAGAAGACTGGAAAAGGGCAAATATCATGCCAATCTATAAAAAGGGAAATAAGGACAACCGGGGAAATTCCAGACCAGTCATCTTAACTTCTGTACGTGAAAGATAATGGAGCAAATAATTAAGCAATCAGTTTGCAAATATCTAGAAGATAATGAGGTGATAAGTAACAGTAAGCATGGATTTGTCAAAAACAAATCGTGTCAAACCAACCTGATAGCTTTCTTTGACAGGGTAACAAGCCTTGTGGATAGAGGAGAAGTGGTAGATGTGGTATATCTTGACTTGAGTAAAGCTTTTGATATGGTCTCACATGACCTTCTCCTAAACAAACTAGGGAAATGCAAACTAGATGGAGCTACTATAAGGTAGGTCCAAAACTGATTGGAAAACTGTTCCCAGAGAGTAGTTATCAGTGGTTCACAGTCATGCTGAAAGGGCATAATGAGTGGGATCCTGCAGGGATCAGTTCTGGGTCCAGTTCTGTTCAATATCTTCATCAATGATTTAGATATTGGCATAGACAGTACACTTATAAAGTTTGTAGACGATACCAAGCTGGGAGGGGTTGCAAGTGCTTTGGAGGATAGGATTAAAATTCAAAATGATCTGGACAAACTGGAGAAATGGTCTGAAGTAAACAGGATGGAATTCAATAAGGACAAATGCAAAGTACCGCACTTAGGGAGGAACAATCAGTTGCACACGTACAAAATGGGAAATGACTGCCTAGGAAGGAGTACTGTGGAAAGGGATCTGGGGGTCATAGTGGACCACAAGCTAAATATGAGTCAACAGTGTAACACTGTTGCAAAAAAAAGCAAACATCATTCTGGGATGTATTAGCAAGAGTGTTGTAAGCAAGACACGAGAAGTAATTCTTCTGCTCTAATCCGCACTGATTAGGCCTCAACTGGAGTACTGTGTCCAGTTTTGGGCACCACATTTCAGGAAAGATGTGGACAAATTGGAGAAAGTCCAGAGAAGAGCAACAAAAATGATTAAAGGTCTAGAAAACATGACCTATGAGGGAAGATTGAAAAAAACTGGATTTGTTTAGTCTGGAAAAGAGAAGACTGAGGGGGGACATGATAACAGTTTTCAGGTACATAAAAGGTTGTTACAAGAGGAGGGAGAAAAATTGTTCTTCTTAACCTCTGAAGATAGGACAAGAAGCAATGGGTGAAAATGGCAGCAAGAAAGGTTTAGGTTGGACATTAGGAGAAACTTCCTAACTGTCAGGGTGGTTAAGCACTGGAATAAATTGCTTAAGGAGGTTGTGGAATCCCCATCATTGGAGATTTTTAAGAGCAGGTTGGACAAACACCTGTCAGGGATGGTCTAGATAATACTTAGTCCTGCCATGAGTGCAGGGGACTGAACTAGAGGACCTCTCGAGGTCCCTTCCAGTCCTATGATTCTACTTCCTCTGACTCAATGTACTGATGGCCCAAACATATAGTCTTACAAAATGATTTAAAAGGATTTCAGTGTTTTTTGGGGTGTGGCTAAGACAGAGTGGGAAGCAGCATCTCAAGGCAGTTTCAGACAGAGTAATTGCGGCTGATGAACTAAAGGAGTTTCCGGTGTTGTGGTAGCTGTGTTGGTCCTAGAATATCAGAGAGACAAGGGGGCTGAAGCAATGACTTTTATTGGACCAACTTCTTTTCGTGAGAGAGACGAGCTCTTGAAAAATAAATGAACTTGAAAAATAAAAGATAAAGGTAAAAATATTCCCTCAGCCACCTTGTCTCTCTAAAGGAGTTAAAACATAGCTGCTTCTACTGAATTCTGGAAGTAGAACTATATTTATGAATCATAAGACATGCTCCTGCTTTTGCTGTTAATCCATCTTTGATCAAAGTAATAAAAGGAACTATGTAAATATTGAAAAGAAAAACAAGCCTGAGAACAAATAGCCTGAGTAGAGCTGAGTGAATAATGAAAAGAAATATACATTAAGGGCATGCGTTGTAGGGTGGCTCTGCCTGGAGTGCCCTCTTGTAGCAGACTGTGACAGAACAGGCACAACTACCTCAGTTTCCCTTCTCAGGCAGCCCAAAACCTCCATGACAGTCTCTTGCCTAATAAGGTCTCTCCTTGGGACCAGTTTATTACAAAAATATAGTGCAAATAGCCCTTAACAACAGTCCCCAAACAGTCCATTTATCACCCAAGTGCAGACAGTCCCTTAAAACCCCAAGACATCTAGTTCCTCAACATCTCACATACCACACTGCAGTGTCTGCCATCACTCCTGGGCTCTTCTTCAGTTCACTTTCGTCCTTTAACCAGGTCAGCCTCCCTAGACCTTCCAGCTGGGACATAATCCACTCTTCCCAGCAGGAACACTCTTCCCCCAGCCACTCTGATGGGAGTTCATCCTCATTAGGAGGGCACCACCGCTCCTCCTGTTCAGTTAACTTTTCATATCCCACACAGGCCAGCAGATGGGCCCTTCCATTGCTCACCTGGCTCCAGCTCTACACCACAGCGATGTCAGCTGGTAAGCCCTACACTGCTCCCTTGCCTTCAGCCCGTAGCTTTGGCTCTCTGGCTTAGAAGTCAGCAGGCAACACCCTCTCTTGCTCTCTGGCCTCCAGCCCTAGCTCGCTGGTTTAGGAAGACCAGCCTGCAAACCCAACTTGCTGCTCTCCTGCTTTCAGCCTTCCCCCAGAAATCTCCTACAGCTTCCTTCAAGCACCTCCAGTCTTTTGGTCCCTGACAGCTCTCACCTGCCCTTTCCCTCATTAACTCTTCCAGGCAACTCCCATTTTATATGGGCCAGGTGACCTCTTAAGACCCAGTTAGGAGGCAGCTGATGAGTCACATGTGCGTAGCCTCTTCCTTCTTAAAGGCCCAGTGCCACCCTGCAATAGCCTGATCCTCATTTGCTGTGAGGTCCCTTGACACCACTCCATCAGTGTAAAGTGACATTAAAGTGGGGGTAAATTTCAGAACCAACCCCTTAATACTTGGTTTGATTAACTGAATAGAATTCTTCAATGAATGAAAGTCAGTAGGGGTTGGACACCCCCTCCCTTACGCACTTCTGTAAATCCTCGTCCATATCAATTTTACTAATATTTATGCATTATCTATAAATTGGATGAATAATAAAGAAAAAAGTTATTGACTCATTTATTTGAAAAAAAAATCACAAATGTCACTGAAGAAATGATTGAACTAATATTATTCCATCAGCTCTGTGCCTCTGTCTCTGTGCCTCACACTCCTATCTCTGCCAAAACATCCCTGACCTCTTGAGAACAGATTTTCAAAGGCATTAAAGTGCTCAAAGATGCAGCTAGGTGCTTAGTGGAATTTTCAAAAGTGCCTAAGCAGGTTAGGCTCCTACCTTCTACTGATTTAGAAAGTCTATCTCAAGGATAATTCAAAAACAGTAACATGTCAAAGTTGTTAAATAGACTACTGTTACATTAAAAAAAATATACTAACATAATTAAAATTAATCACGTGCTTAGATGCTTTGCTGAACTGGGGCCTTAATGCTTAACCTGGCCATAAAAGGAATGAATAAATAGAAATGCCCATTTTTTTTTAAATTGGGCACATAGCACCGAACATGTGCTCACAACTCAAGAGCTATGCATGCAAAACCCAGTTTGTGCATGCACACTGGGTTTTGTACACACATTGCTTTGAAAATCTGGGCCAAATCAAGCAGTCTCCTATCACGTCAGGCTGGCAATGGAGAATTTCTTAGTTCTTACCATCCTCTTTAGTGCGGGTGAAAATTTGTTCACTTCTGACTCCATCTCCAGCTCGTGTGAATGCCAAAACCTGGATGCTGTAGTTGGTGTATTTTTCCAGGCCATCAAGCTCTAGTGAGGGCTGTGTAGTAGTGACATTTTTAATCTCTCCCAGCTCTAGGGAACAAAAAGTGAACCAAGTTATTGGCAATGCTATTCTTTTCTTAATCATACGTGTCTATCTTGGCATGAAAATAAAAGGGGAATCTTCTGATTAAAGAATATTCACTCATGAAAGAGAAAGAATATTTTGTGATTATAAAATAGATACCTTAAATGCTCACACTGATCAAAACTATAAAAGAGAGCAGATGGGAAAAAATGACAACATTTGAAATTTTTATGTCAGTTCCATTTCACATGATTAAAAGCAAACTTGTTTTTAACTTTATAATTTATTTGGCCTTTTTTTTTAAATTGAAATTTTAAGCAAAAATATCAAAACCACTGTCAAAATGGTTATTGAAATTTCGCATTTACTGAGAAACAGATTTTCGGTAAATGAAATATTTCTATAATGGTACTGACAATAGTTACAATTTAAAAATTGGTAATAATGATGCAACATTTTCCCCTCAAAATAAAAACATTAGAAAAAGTCAACAATTTTTACAACAGTTTTCGTGTCTGAAAAAAGCCAACAAACAACGCTTTTTGTCTGAAAAATTTTGCCCAGCTCTACTGTAAAGAACACAATGGTCAGAAGCATTAGTTAACAATAGATTTAAATGAGGTAAAACCAAATTCACTTGCATGGAGAGATGTGGCTCATCACATACACCTCAATGTATTAAGCTGGGAAGTGTTCATGTGCAAAAATGCTTTAAAAGAACAACTAGAACAGAAAATATAGCTAACAAAATAAGGACATTCAAAGTTAAAATTTCAGGTCCAATAGCTGCGTTTTGCAGGGTATAGTAGGCTACACTGTAATGTAGCTTTTCAGCAGTGTAGGGCCTAATCCAAAGCCTACTGAAATCAATGAAAAAAA
Organism: Lepidochelys olivacea; assembly: GCF_965140295.1. Taxonomy (NCBI): domain Eukaryota; kingdom Metazoa; phylum Chordata; order Testudines; family Cheloniidae; genus Lepidochelys; species Lepidochelys olivacea. Next base: position 161,824,793 of record NC_140411.1, on the reverse strand, counting down.
ATTACCTTGTCTTGAATCAGGACTGCATATTTTCTCATCTTTATTTTTCATTCACCAATGAGTAGTCACCGTACCTCAAAAAATTTCTGACTTGAGCATTATCACTAGTAATAGTGAGCCTCTGGGTTACATTCTGTCCTCATTTACAACTGCGCAACCTCATGTTTGAACAGGTGTAACTAGCAGAGGACAGAACGTGGCAAGATAGTTGGAATTTAATTAAGTATTCTATTGATGGGTACACACACTAGAATATAATCCAGCTCATTCTGCCAGAGCTGAGACAGCTCTGCACTGCTAGCAAGAGTTTAAAAAAAGAGTTAAAATGTATTGTTCACTAAAGTCCACAAAAAGGAAACAAATATTGAGGTGATATCATGATAAATTGCAGAATGTGATAAATGCATGCACACTTGACCACCTCACTTGTTCTCTCCCCACTAATCCACTTCCCTTAGGATCTATGTTAACATTCCAAACATCTGAGCACTTCAAATACATGTGGGGGGAAAAAAGCTGCCCCAAACCTGTTTCCTTCCTTCACCCTAATTGTGGAGGCAAAAGCACATTGTCAGCACATTATTAAAAAAATATACAGGGAGCAAATCTATTGAGGAGGATGGTGTTATGTTTACAGTGTCACTACTTAGTGTACACACACACTTCACTATGTAATTTTTGTTTCAAATCACATGGAGATGAAAAGTGCTAGTGTCAGATAAACTGCAACTTGTTTATTCTCCAAAATGGTTGAAATAACTTCAAGCCATTTACTAATTACAAAACAGAAATCCCCTCAAAAGCCAATCACTGAAGACAAGTCCATAATACAAATTATTTGAGAGGTAATTCTGTTGACCTTAAGAAAAAGAAATGCCAGGTAGGTTTCTTTTCCCCCCCTGAAAACAAGAACCCTTTGAGTAGTTCAAAAATATATTTTTAAAAACGGTTGTGACATTTAAACAAGGATTCCTGTGTTTAATGTTGTTCTTCCTGGATGAATAATCAGATAACAAGTATTTTGATAATGCTGCTAAAACTAGCAATGTAATCTTTAAAGGAAAGGCAGTAGCTTCATCTCTGAGGAGGTAAAGAGGAACTGATGATACTCCCACACTTGCCAAAATTCTCTTTTGAACACGTGTGTATTCATAAATAGTTTTGTAACAACCTGTCAACAACTCAAAGCTCTCTACAAAATGATTCAGACACAGATGTATGATGCTCTGTGTAAAATGAAGATGAAAGAAAATTTAGTTTTCTGATATGCTTTTCACACCAGAGGACAAAATGATATTAACTGCCATGATCTGCCTGTTATCCTGTCATTGCTATTGGCAAACACCTGATAGGTTGGTTAAAGCTGCTTACCTCCATCCAAGAGATTAGCCCAGTAAATAACTCTGAATCCCTGTAGAATCCCATTCAGGGCTTCTTTGGCAAGTGTAGACCAGGAAATGGAGATAGTTTCTGGTGATGTAGCAGTGGCTTGGACATTCCCTGGTGGGCAACTGGGCACTGGAATGAGATATTCACCAATTTTAGCTCTAGATAACTTCTGTGGACAAGTAAAACTGTACTCTTAAGAGATTACAGTCACCAATGTGAAACCGAATGCTTAAAATGCACACATATATTTTTTTCAAAATTCATTGGAGACACAAATTAAATAACAATCATTCCCACTTCTTGGAAGAGTCCCTTTCTACTACATTTTCAATTTTCATCACTTAAGCAAAATCCATTATTTGAACCTGAGTTTCTACTTTGCTACTGATGGAACTGCTTGGTTACGGCTACGTTTGTTTTTGAGAGTACAGTTCACTTCCCAGAAATGTCTTTGGACCCACTCCTTCTCCCTCACTGACTTGCCCTTCATTAGGATTTTCCCTTGTTACTAAAAGGAAAATAAATTCTAGAGCTGATTAAAATATACATAAAAATGGATTTTTTGAATATATTTGAGATTTTTCTAAATCAAAATTTACAGTTTTTTGAAAAATTTCAACCCCTTTTCCCAAAAATTTAGAACATTTTCAAATTTTCAATCAGTTTTAACAAATTTATATTTAGTAATTCCTGTTTCAAATGCAATACTTGTTAATCTATCGATTTGCCTTCTTGATTTATCTTATCCCCAATTCCCATAATGACCTCACAGTGATGTTACAAAAATGTTCCCAAGAAAAAACCCATATGTGCCAGATAAAGCAGAAAAACTTTACACCTGTTGCAGTAGTAAAAACATGCATGTTTAAGTGAATTGTCTTCCATCATGCTATACTCTGTCTAGTACAAACAGGATTTGCAGTAAATGTAAAACACCAGAATTCTCTGAAGCGTATGCCTCAAACACTGTAATACTCAAGAACGTACAAATGTGTTACTCTGTTTAACATACATAAGGTCAGATTCTCAGTTGGTGTAAACTGACATTGACTTTAGTGGATTTATGCCAATTTAAATTGCTAAAAATCTGCCTTTTGATATCTTCCTTGGTTGCTTGTGTTAGAATTTACTTTTATACTGTTTTAAAGTATCAACGTCCTCTCTATAGTATATGGAATAACTCTTTCTTCCACTAGAGGACTCTCTATCATTATTTGAGAAATGCTCTTCTGTGTGGTTTAGAAAAATAATTCTGAATTACTTTTCTCAATGGACAGCCTGAAATATACAGAACGTGCCAGTGACTTTTCTTTTATTAGTTTGGACATTCTTGGAAAAACTCATGTCTCATTTTAGGCTGGCAAATTATGTTACTGCATAAACACAGCTCTGGGTTTCACAGCAGACTTCTCTGAAAAAAATAGTTACTTCAGTTTTAGGATTTTTACTTTAAGAGATATCAAACCACACTATGATCCTACGTTGAGAGCATGAAATTGGCAAACGAGTCAATATCAAAACAAGGGTGTTTCTAAGAAAGGGTACATTCTAAATCAAGTTCTCCCACAACTGGAGATGTTATTAAATCAGAATAGTCATATTTCTTAAACTGAACTATATTGTATAGCTAGCAATTTGAAATTTGTACACAACATGCAGGCTGATTTGTTCCCTCCCACCTGTCTATAATATAACTATTGTTTCCCAATGTAACCATTCTATTATCCACTATATAATGAACACTAATCAGGCAGTAGATACAATTAGGTCAACATATCCATCCATGGGAATAAAAGGCCTGATAAAGAAATCATAAAATGTGTGCAATGGTATATATGATATTTGCTTGCCTAGGACCTACCATCCTCTAGGGTAGTGGTGATGATTTCCTGAGAAGAAGGTCCTATTCCAGCCCGGTTACATGCCTGTACTACCATGCCATACTGGGTGAATTTTTTCAGGTTATCCAGGGTATAAACTTCACTATCTCCAGTGGTGTCAATACTGATGATGTTGAACTGGAAATTGCCCCCTGCACTGTACTCTCGGTAGCCTATCTGGTATCCACGAATAATTCCATTTTGCAAGTGCTTCTTTGGAGCCTGAACAGGATAGGAAATATTATATGTTAAGAATATATGTGGAAATGCAAATAAATTCTGTCCCTTAAGCACTTTTAACTGCACAGAAAGTCAACGATTTCTTTAAATGAACACCACTCTATTTTTAAGTAATAAACTGAGGGAGTCACTGTTCATCAGGCAACAACTCTTTACTATGCTAAACAAATTTCAGGCCAAGTTGTCTATTACCCAGGATATAATCATCCAGTTAAAAAGAATTCCAGACTGTTATTTTACTAAAATGCCTAATGGTGAAATATTGTTGAGACCTCATTTAGATTTGTAAGTTTTTCCTGGATAAATCAAGACATTGAGGCAGCCATGTCTGTTGTGGGCACATAGATGAACTTTGAAGGCAGTAGTGAATCAGAATGTAGGAATTTCTACACTGAATGGCTATTGAAACAAGTGTTTGGTATCCAATGTTAAAAAATGTGCCCAGGAAATGTATTGTACACTTTAGTTCTGAGTCACCATACAAGATTCCTGCACTCTGACTGACAGATCTTTCCATTTCAGTAGACTGTAGTATAAAATACAGTATAAAATAAAATAAGCATTGTTAACTTGGTGAGAAAGTCTATTAGTAACAGAAATGTTTGTTATGTTTCCACTTACACAGATGCTGAAATTTGTTGAATTACTGAAATTTGCCTGTAAAAATGTTCTTATCTAATGCACTGGGTGCATATACAATTATTGTAAAAATTATAACTACTACTTAGGGTCCATGTACAAAAACTAATACACACACAGATCCCATCAGACTACCCAAACAAGCTCTCCCTCTACCATCAGCACACCATACTGAAGTCTATAACCAGATTTCCTAGAGTAACAGGATTTCATTTTCAGATGCCTTGTTTATTTTCCACTGCATTTGGTTTCCAAAAAAGGAGACGAAGCTACAGGCAGGAATCTTTTCTTAGGACAAGAGTATACTTCAATTCCCCCAGTAACAACAAATTTTCTAAGACAGTGGTTGCCTCCTCATTTACTGTTTCAATGTGGACCTTTAGGTAATAAGAAGTAGTAAAGACAAATATACATTGCCTAATCACTAAGCCCAAATCCTCACTGATTTCAGCAAAAGTATGCAAAAGAAATGCAGAATCAGGGCCTAAGTTCATACATGAGACCTCAGGTGGGACTAGAACCATGCTTTCTGATATATAATAGACCAGTTATTTTTCTTGGTTTCCTGAATAACTGTTCTGTTGGGTGATTGAAGACATTTCTTTAAAAAGTCACATCTTATAAAAAATGCATTAGCTGCCAGTGTGGCATCATAGTCTCAATACATTTACAGTTTGTTGCTCATTAAATTATTGTAAAACTTCATATTTTACCATTGGGAGCAGGGGGGAACCTGATTGGAATTGTAAAAATCTGGATATCTTCATGGGAATGCGGAACATTTGTTCCAGTTGAGAAGGAAATATCACAGTTATATTTTAGTGGTTAAGTGAGCAAGTAAAAGGCAAATAGTTTTCTCGGTTGAAGCACTGCGCACTCTGTTTCATAATCATTGCATAAAATGTGGACCATCTTTGTGAATGGACAGTGTAGTTTTGTTGTTTTAGTAAAATAACAAAAACAAAAGAAAACAAAACAAAAAAGCCCACCAGGGCATAGACAGCAGAAGTATTAGAATACTCAGTTAACTGGTCATTCATTCACTTTCTTGCTTAAATGTCCTTTTCTTATAATTTGTTGAAATTGAAAATTTGTTGAAAATTTTCTGTCAAAACTGTTTTTAGATGGAAAACTAATTTTTTTGTGAAAACAATCTCAAGGGAAAATTTTGGTTTTCTTCTGTTCAAAGGCTGAATGTCTGAAAACCAAAATGCTAGAATAGGGTGTAGATGTGGCAGTAGAGGCAGGGGCTTAGATACCCTGAGTATGATCCTGTTTGAAATGCTGGGCATGCACATGGAGTGACTAGACTTGCCTGCTGCTCCTGCCACCACAGCTACAGTCTATTTTTAGTGTGCTAGCTTGATTAGAGCTAGCATGGGTCTGTCTCCTCATGCGAGAATTTATACCTGCAGGTTGAAGTGCAGACATACCCGATTAGCTATTCTGGAATGGGTGTCTTTTTCTGACCAGAAACTCCACCCTATACTGCAGAAAGTTTTGTTGAAACTGATATATTGCTGCACCAAGTTTCAGTTGGGACAAATCAGCATTTTCTGACCAAAATAAAAAAAACGGTTGTGGAAAAAATCCTGACCAGCTTGTGCCTAAATATGGATTTTGGAGCCTTACTCTACGTGAGCAGGTTTGAAAATGTTAGCTGCAATGTTTTACTGTTGTACTTTTTATATAGCAAGAACCAGGTCACCCAGTAAAATTACTTGGCAGTAATTTAGTACTTGGCAACAAACATAAAGGAGTGCTTCTTCTCACAACATACAGTTAACCTGTGGAAATCATTGCCCGGGGATGATGCGAAGGGCAAATGTATAAATGGGTTCAAAAAATAACTAGATAAATTCATGGAGGATAGGTCCATCAATGAGTATTAGCCAGGATTATCAGGAACACAACCGTATGCTCTAGGTGTCCATAGCCTCTGACTGCCGGAAGTGGAGACTGGACAACAAGGGATAGATCATTCCACAATTTCCCTGTTCTGTTCACTCCCTCTGAAGCATCTGGCACTAGCCACTGTCAGAAGACAGAATCCTGGGCTAGATGGATCATTGGTCTGATCCAGTGTGGCTGTTCTTATCTTATCTTATGCAAAGCAATAAGGATGCAGCCTGTTTGTATCCAAGAGTTGCCTACATGTCACTTGTATAGCAAAGTGCTCATTCCACCCCTAAATGGGGCCATAGAGATTAAGGCCCCGAGTCTCCCTGTCAGAAAAGAATTCTCCCAGTAAGGATCATGATAGGTGAACAGTAGTCCTAAGGGAAGGGCACAGGAGGGCTACTGGCAGAACAGTAGCCTGAGCTTAACCAGTGAGTGATATCCTAGGTCAAAGAAAGAAAGAAAGAAAGAAAGAAAGAAAGAAAGAAAGAAAGAAAGAAAGAAAGAAAGAAAGAAAGAAAGAAAGAAGTCATCTTGTTTTAAACACCATGGTGAAACCTAGCACTGTTTAGATGAGCCAACAGATCATCTGTGGACACTTTATATTCTAGTGCCACTCTAAATACCACTGAATCAAAGTGACCAGTTTCCTGCCAGACACCTGGGGAACTGAGAGCAAGGGAGACTGGTGCAGCTGTAACCAAAATGTATTACTTCTTACCGCATACTGAACTGAAAATCATTTTAATTAAGTGAACATCATGCCTCTTATGGTGCCTCTCGAGAGCAGAAGAGTGAAGGTTGTGGTTCATGGTCTGTGGTGTATGATAGCTGCAGTAGAGTTCAGGTTTGTGTTTAGGGATAGAAGAATAGAGGGTCTGCACTGGTAGTGTTAGATTGGCTTAAACGTCCATTTCCTTGCTTTTGTGGTTTATGTCAGGTAGGTTGAGTGTGTAGCAACTTTAACTCTGGCACTATTATTAGTAATACTATTATTTATTTGTACATGAGTTATAATCAATTATCTTACTGCTACATTATAGCGTCTGCCATTTGTTCTTTCAGTGTAATGTGCTCTTACATGTTCATTTTATTATAAAGTGTACAATGCCTTCACTTGAAAAGTTTTGTAGTTTCACAGAGCAAATCAGTCTTGGCCATGATTCTGAATGTCCTCTGCACAAGAAAGGGACCAAGAAAAACACAACTCCAGTGGGACTCCTTTAGATGCATTTACTTTCCTGACAGCACACACAGACTAGGTAGCTAAATGTCTAAATGGGTACAACTGCAGGCACAGCTAATTGTGCCCACCTTTAATTAAGCGTGCAAAATTGTACCTATGATGATGGAGGCAATTTTTGAAAATTTAGGCCAGGAAGTTTCATTTCAGCTGTAAATATCTGCGTAGATGTGTGTCCATAATGCTAAAGAGGAGATTTTCAAAAGACACCCATGGCAGTGAGGTGCATAATGCCCACAGAAAGTCAATGGTGCCTAACTCCCATTTGTGCTTTTGGAAATCTCCTCCAAAATCAGCTTTTAAGCATTTCTTCATATAAGGCCAGAGTCAGTATACTGTACAGTGTACATTATTTTAGAAGATGACTATGTGCTCTCCTGCTAATGGTAAAATATATTAAAGTACGGCACTTCATGTACCCTCTTCAGCTTTCTCTACTGGTATGTTATGGAGCTTCATTTTGTCTGCTATATGATGCTATTCTTTGTAGCCACATACCATTGCTACCTGTGGAAACCACAGAAACAAAAAGTATAACTCAACGACATGAAGGTGATGCAAACATTATCACTGTATATCTGACAACTGAAAAAGGAGTAGCAAACAATTTTTGCCTGATTGGACAAGTCAGGGCAAAATCACTTCCTTACACATTGCAAGAATTTTAAATAGGATGCAATTTGCTACATTTTATAATTTTATGATCTCCCCTCCCAATCTGAAAAAAGAAAAGGAGTACGTGTGGCACCTTAGAGACTAACAAACTGGCTCAAATAAATGTGTTAGTCTCTAAGGTGCCACACGTACTCCTTTTCTTTTTGAGAATACAGACTAACACGGCTGCTCCTCTGAAACCTCCCAATCTGAATAATTATATTTTGCTATTAGATTTATATAGTAAATGCAATGCTTTGCAGATGACTCATGCACTACAAAGAACAATGCAAACATCAGCAGCAAAGGAGAATCATCCCCAGAAACTTAGACCACTGAGGAAACACTGAGTTTTGTGCAACACACCTTTACTATTATTTGTATTTTCATGCCACCCTCACGTTTGTGGCGTGGGGAAGAATAAATTTAGGACTGATGATAGGGAAACCTGTATTTGTACTTCAGTGGACAGCCTCTGGAGACAGCATTTTCAATGTATCTATTTTAAACTACTACTAACCTACTCAAGAATCCCTAGCATGTGAGGTTTGTCTGCATTAGCTATACAATTCATTAGATATAGTCTGTCTGCAGGATAATCTTGTTCCATCATGAACTGTCTGAAATGAGATTGTGCTGGTATGATAAATTGTCAGCATTCTACAATTATTACCAAGACACTCCAAAAGTTCTGTGTCACATGGCAAAGTTCACATTACCACTAAGTTACAGTAACCATATAGAATTTTTACACAAGTTAAGAACATAAGAATGGCCATACAGGGTCAGACCAAAGGTCCATCCAGCCCAGTATCCTGTCTACCGACAGTGGCCAATGCCAGGTGCCCCAGAGGGAGTGAACCTAACAGGTAACGATCAAGTGACCTCTCTCCTGCCATCCATCTCCACCCTCTGACAAACAGAGGCTAGAGACACCATTTCTTACCCATCCTGGCTAATAGCCATTAATGGACTTAACCTCCATGAATTTATCCAGTTCTCTTTTAAACCCAGTTATAGTCCTAGCCTTCACAAACTCCTCAGGCAAGGAGTTCCACAGGTTGACTGTGCGCTGAGTGAAGAAGGACTTCCTTTATTTGTTTTAAACCTGCTACCCATTAATTTCATTTGGTGGCCTCTAGTTCTTATATTATGGGAACAAGTAAATAACTTTTCTTTATTCACTTTCTCCACACCACTCATGATTTTATATACCTCTATCATATCCTCCCTTAGTCTCTTCTTTTCCAAGCTGAAAAGTCCTAGCCTCTTTAATCTCTCCTCATACGGGACCCGTTCCAAACCCCTAATCATTTTAGTTGCCCTTTTCTGAACCTTTTCTAATGCCAGTATATCTTTTTTGAGATGAGGTGACCACATCTGCACACAGTATTCAAGATGTGGGCGTACCATGGATTTATATAAGGGCAATAAGATATTCTCCATCTTATTCTCTATCCCTTTTTTAATGATTCCTAACATCCCGTTTGCTTTTTTGACTGCTGCTGCACACTGCGTGGATGTCTTCAGAGAATTATCCACGATGACTCCAAGTTAATGGCCATTATGCTGTAACCTTATTGTAACAGTTTAACCTACATATTTCTGAATATGGTATGGAAATTGCCACTCTTATTAAGATTATACATAGTGACTACACATCTTTATTCTATCCATCAGGATGTACAGTTTGGTTTAACGTATTTATAAACCTATTGGTTTCACTGTCAAACAACATATGTAAAACTTTTCAGTTATCAGGACACTGAATAAAAACAAACCAAGTCACAAGCATTAGAGTACAGCAATTATAATGGAGATTTTTTAAAATTTCATTGGAAAAATAGATAATTTTGACTAAACCATGTATGAACTCATGGACTCTACTTTTGATCAAATTGAGACATAGCACCAAAAAGGGTCTCCTTGCCTCTATCTGTGCAGGCATTCCTTTGGAAAGGTGCTGGGCCAAAATCAATGGAAAGACTCCCTTTGACTCCAAAGGCTTTTGGGGATTATGCCCTATAATCATACTAGTCCTCAGTGAGCACTATAGTCCTCAGTGAGTGCTATAATCATACTAGTCCTCAGTGAGTCCTCAGTCAGCACAAGGTCTTGCTTGCAAACTCAGAATAAGGACACTTAGAGCACAAATAGCAAATGTAACTCTGCTCAATAGAAACACAGGCCTGCAGAAATGATTTTCCTCTGGAATGTTCTTTCCTGGAATAAAAGGACAGTCTTATTGGCAAAGCATGTAAGATCTGTGGGCAAAATGACCTGTGAATTTTATTCAAAATAAAATACTTCTGATCCACAGTTATTATAATATTCACCCTAACAACAGCTCTCTGAACAGGCATAAATACTGCTAGAGTCTGTGTTTCCTGCTATGGTGACTTACTTTCCAAGTGACCCGAATGCTTTGTGAAGATACAGGCTCAAGCTGAACTTCCTGAGGTGGGCCATCAGGAGCTGGTGAGAGAGAAAGAGAGAGACACATCCATCATAAGGCAGGTTCTTATAAGGTGGCAGAAATAAACAAAATATACAGTGTTGATGCCAACACTGTGGCATAGAATGGAGGCTTCGGGTTGGTATGAAACCATTTAACAGCATATGAAGCACTGAAGGTATCGCTTTACTCAAACAAAACCAAAAGGCTAAGGCGTCTCCACTAGCTGGTTGTGTGGTATTTGTGACAATGAAATGTCGTGTACTTCAAGATTTAGCAAGTTTGCAAATAAAACAGGAATGAGTCGCAGGTGACTTTCCTTCAAAAGCCTTGTTTAGTGACATGCTCACGATGCTTTTCTTTCCCTTTGAAGTCTTCTCTACTGATTTCCTGAATGTGCTTTAAGCTGCTGTGAATGCGCCGGCACTGAAAAGACAGCAGTACCCACTCAGAATTAGGGAACACAGCAACTCTTCAACCAGCTTTGATCATTTCAACATGTAGCTTCTGATTAAACGCATTCTGTTAACTAAAGACTGAGCATGTTCAGTACAAAATTATTATTTTATGAAGTAAAAAATGCACAAAGAGTTTTTCTGCATCTAAATATATCAATGTGGAAGCCATATAAAGAATATCCTGCCTGATGAAATGAGCACGGGACAGTTTCTGCTGGCTCAGTCAGAGGGAGTCTCTCTTATTATTTATATACTGCCAAAGGTATGTGTGGTGTTTCACAAACAAGTGGGAAGACAAAGTTCTGGTCCTGAGAAACTTCTATCTATGTTAGGCAGTTACAACGCAACGATCGCTGATTGGAGGCAGTTAGTGTTGCAGTGGGGATTTGTAAAAGAAAGTTAACAAAAACAAGCCCTTTTAATGGAAGGATGTGAAGGAAGAGATGGAGATATCTCAGAGCTTGAGCAAAAGATTTCTATATATATAAGTTGGCGTGAATAAAAAGTATGAAATCACAAATTTAATAATATGACAAAGGAAGCAAGGGAGCGAAGGGGGTGAGACTAGGTTGTGAGAGGGAGAGCAGGAGGAAATGGACGTTGCAATGAAAGCAGACTGAGGGGCAAATGACAGCTGAAGTGAAAGAAGTCCATTTGGCTTACCCAGGTGAAATTCACGCCTATACAGAGACCTAACACATGGCTTATGCTCCATTGAAGTCATGTACAAGTCCTATTTTGTGGGATTTTGTTGGCCCTGCGCAGAGGGGTGAATTTCACGCATGGTGAAGTGGAACCATTGCCTACAGATCATGTGGGTCCTTAGTTTGAGGGCATGTCCACCCTGCAATCAGACACTTGTCGCTGGACCTTGCCAACTAACTCAAGCTCGTGGGGCTCAGGCTAAGGGACTGTTTAACTGTGATGTAGATGTTTGGGTTGGGCTGGAGCCTGAGCTCTAGGACCCTCCCACCATGCAGAATGCTAGAGCCCAGGCTCCAGACTGAGCCTGAATGCTTACACAGCAATTAAACAGTCCCTAAGCCTGAGCCCCATGAGTCTAAGTCAGCTGGCATGGGACAGCCGCAGGTTTCAGCTGCAGTGTAGGTGTACCCTAAGTTTCCTATGCAGAAACACCCAGTGATGAAAACAGAGTGAGTACAACAGGAAGAATGGGGTCTCTGCTAGTTCTTTAAGTCAACTCTAGACTCTGACCACCAGTTTACAGACACAAATGTCATCACTCCAGATATATTATTCTGTAATAGATATGTACAAAACATTTGGCCCATAAAATGAGCTGATAAAATCCTGGCTTTTCACTGGTGTCACAAAATGGCAACCATAAATCCCCTTTATGCCCACAGTTTATTTCATTCCTCCATGTGCAGAAACATATTCTCTGTCTCTGATGTAGAGGTTATTACTGTGACATATTTATATAGGCTAAACCTTTGCTCATTTGGTCTGAAGAATTCAGACTCACCACAGGAAGCTCGTGCAGGTAGGAAAGAAATCAGAGAGAAACACTGCAGCAAATATTCGCGATTGTGCTTATTTTTGTAAAGATTCTGGATTGCTTTGCTATGCTTGGGATAACACATCATGGACCCAGTTCTGATCTCCCACTGGTTTCATACTAGTACTCCTGATTTACATCAGTGTAAGTGAGAGCAGACTCAGGACCTTGCCTGGGAGACTGTGAAGGAGATAGTTGCAGTTGAATGGGTTGTGATAAAGAATGTGATGAGTCCATGACAGAGTGAATGGTTGTATATTGAGTGAGTGGGGAACTTGAGGTTGGGGAGGGGTGAGATAAGTGTGAGGGCAAGTAGAGGGAGAAGGGTCCTGTGTCTTGGCAGGGGGTTAGATTAGATGACCCTTGTGGTCCCTTCTCAGCCTATGGTTCTATGATGCTAATGGTCATGAAAGATGGAGGTATGGACTGTGGGATGCAGCAGATGGTATAGTCGAGTTAGAGGTGAGGGGACTATGACAGAGAGAGTGGAGGAAGGTGAATGGTGGAGGCAGACTGTGGGTGAGTTTGTGATGGAGAAGCCATGACAGAGGATATGGTGGGAAGGAGCAAGGTGTGATAGAGGGTATAGCAGAGTGTGTGTGTCAGAGCATTGGGCTAGGGGAGAGGATGGTGACAGAAGGCATAGAGAGGAGAGACGGGAGTGTACTGTGACAAAGTGTGTGGTATGAAGGCTGGGGGGGGGCGGCGGAAGGGATAGCTCAGTGGTTTGAGCATTGGCCTGCTAAACCCAGGGTTGTGAGTTCAATCCTTGAGGGGGCCATTTCAGGATCTGGGGCAAACACTGGGGACTGGTCCTGCTTTGAGCAGGGGGTTGGACTAGATGACCTCCTGAGGTCCCTTCCAACTCTGATATTCTATGATTCTATGACAGAGGTTGCAGTGGAGTGAAATTAGTGTCTGCCAATTTCACTGTACACTTTCACCACAACTTACATAATTATGAAGAATTTCAGAGTAACAGCCGTGTTAGTCTGTATTCGCAAAAAAGAAAAGGAGTACTTGTGGCACCTTAGAGACTAACCAATTTATTTGAGCATGAGCTTTCGTGAGCTACAGCTCACTTCATCAGTTTCAGAGTAACAGCCGTGTTAGTCTGTATTCGCAAAAAAGAAAAGGAGTACTTGTGGCACCTTAGAGACTAACCAGTTTATTTGAGCATGAGCTTTCGTGAGCTACAGCTCACTTCATCGGATGCATGATCTAACTACTACCCTGAAGGCAATGAGGTGAATTTCCAGTATGGTTTCCAGGAATTTATTTGGGACCCATAGGTGATTTTTCGCAAAACTCCATCCAAAATGTGCAAGATTATGTTAACCTCTTAGGGCAGGGGTGGACAACCTATGGCCTGTGGGCTGCACATAGCCCATCAGGGTAATTCGCTGGCGGGCTGCGAGACAGTTTGCTTACACTGACTGTCTGCAGGTACGGCCACCCGCAGCTCCCCGTGGCTGTGGTTCACCGTTCCCGGCCAATGGGAGCTGTGGGAAGCGGTGCGGGCCGCAGGGATGTGCTGGCCACCACTTCCCGCAGCTCCCATTGGCCAGAAACGGTGAACCGCGGCCACTGGGAGCTGTGGGCAGCCACGCCTGAGGACAGTCAATGTAAACAGACTGTCTCGTAGCCCACCAGTGGATTACCCTGACAGGTCGCGTGTGGCCTGTGGGCCGCAGGTTGCCCACCACTGCCTTAAGGTATGTCTACAGTGCAATTAAAAACCCGTGGCTGGCTGTGCCAGCTGACTTGGGCTTGCAGGGCTCAGGTAATGGGGCTGTTTCATTGCAGTGTAGACATCCGGACTTAGGCTGAAGCCTAGGCTCCAGGACCCTGTGAGGTCTACACCACAATTAAGCAGCCCCACAGAGGCCAGCTGTGTATTTTTAATTGCAGTATGTCTGCCCTGCAGCTGGGAGCGAATCTCCCAGCCCAGTAGACAGACTCACACAAGTGGGGCTCAAGCTAGCATGCTAAAAATTGCAGTATGGACATTGCAGCTCGGGTGGCTGTTCAGGCTCTGAAGCCCATCCAACACCTCTGGTTCTGAGCTTGAGTAGCTAGCCCATGTCTTTGCCAGAACCACAATATCCACACTGCTATTTTAGCATGCCAACTTGAGCCATGCTAGCACAAGTCTGTCTACCTGGGTCATTCCCAACTGCAGTGTAGTCATAGCCTTATACACATACGCTAAATCCACTGAGCCTTTGATAACTATTTGCATGTGGGAGCCAACTTTCCTGCAGCCTTGCTTGCTCTAGCATGTCATACATTTCTCTAGGATCTTCCATCTAAGCATCTCTAAAGGATTTACAGACATGATAGATTTAAGCCTCATAACATCTCTGGGAGGCAGGTAAATGTTTTATCCCCATTGTACACATGAGGAGATTGAGGCACAGAGAAGATAAATGAGCATCTTAAGGTCACTTTCTCAGAGTCTGACAAAGCCAGAAAGAGAACCCCAATAGCTCACCTTGCACTGCTAAACTTTAACAATACACAGAAACAAAGAAAATAAGCCCTTTGCTTTCCTGTCAAACACTGATGGAAATGAGCTCTTCCAGTCTATTTTCCAAAGCAGTAGCTATTAAAGGTTATAGGGGGGAAAAGCTCCAATATCCGTGAAATCAGCTCTAGATTAGTGAAAGGACAGAGGATATTGTTTGACTCTCCTCCTGCTGAAGGCATCCTTTTTGGTTTACTTTCTAATAAATAATGTTGGCAGCCTGGAGTCACAATAGTGCAGGATATGTAATCTGCACCTTTGCAGTGAAGGGGTTAGGATTTTTAAATTTTTAATATTGTTTTTCTCAAGCCTTCATTTTGATCTCTTCCCTTAGGTGTCTCCCTCAAGCTCAGCACCTGTGCTAATTCGACCCTCCCGATGTAAGAGCAGCAAACAGTAAACAATGACAAATCACTGCACTTCTGCATACTGTGTGACTGATCAAACCAAAACCAAGACAACAAATGCTGTTGCCTTGCCTAGACCTGACCTTCCCTTCCTCTGATTGCTCCCTGAATAAATCAATGATTTTTGACTGCGATTCCACATAACTGACCTTTCACTCGGACTGGACAGCTCCTTAATGAGAGCAGTGAAAGGCTCAGTCATCCTGAAACTAGGTCAGGAGGCATTGGATAAAATGTGACATCCAGGTTTCAGCCTGCTAATGGGGAAGTTAGTCTTTAATGGGAGGTCAGTTGCTGATGCTGACATGTTAATTATCAGAGAAAAGAAAGTCACGAAGTAAGAAACACTCCAAGTTTATTAACAGCACATACTAATAACTTTGTGTGAGTATATGAGAGAGACAATTTCCTTGGGAGATTTTGGAAAGCGGGGAGTGGGAGGTGGAGGTACTCCAGGCTCTGGGGATGGGTAACCTGTTTCTCTAAAGATTTCACATTTCACCTTGCAAACAGGAAAAACATTTCTGCATTCAGCATGTAGTTTAAAAGCAAACAAATTACTCATCCTTTCCTTGATATATAGTAAAGAAATCTGCCATCTGCCCCACCACTGAAGAATCATATAAAATTAAAACCCATAATGCAGAGTTCTCTTCCTTTTCTAACACAGACATTATTTGTGGGCAGAATATATATGCTGAAAAAACAGCATCGGGGGAAAAAATGAATGGAGCTCATGTTGTCTCCTGTTTGCTTCGGTTTGCACAGTAAGCCCTTGTGCTCTTATTCTTTGTCACAAACACTTGAGAACTGAGAATCTGATCTCACTGCAGGCAAGGATGATTCCAGCAAGGGGTAAATTTTCACTGCAGTGATTTAGTCTTCTATTAATATTAATAAGATTTGCACAGCCAAATTCTCATGTGTGGGCTGAAAACCATGCCACTGAGTGTCTAGAACCTAGATTATCATGTAGCTTTAGAATGTGGTGGGACTTAATCTGCCACAATCTGCCCCCAACCACTTACATTATTATTTTTCCTCTCAACTGTACATAGATTCATAGATTCCAAGGCCAGAAGGGACCATGGTGATCATAGGCTGACCTCCTGTAAAACACAAGACCATAGGGCTTCCCGAAAACAACTCCAAGCATATATCTTTTAGGGGAAAAAAAAAAAAACAAGCATGGAGGTATTAGCATGTTAACACAGAAAAAAAATATGTATGGTGCAGGTATGCTTTTCAAACAAGAAATGGCAGATACTTATATGGCCTGGAGTTTTCAAAGGAACCTAAGGGATATAGGAATTTCAGTGGTGTTTGTATGTTGAACTTCCTTAGGCTCCTTTAGGAATCCCAGCTGTGATTTCTATTCATTTAATTGCAGTGTGTATCTTTGAGGGGAGATATTTGCAGACATTCAACATTATGAAGTATAATTCCAGGTACAAAACGATATGGCATTGACTTTGGAAAGAGGGAGGTGTCAGAGCAAAGGAAAGCAATAAAGGATAACTTCTTTCACTTCAGCAAGTCAGACACATAGAGATTTGAATGCAAAGAAGCCACTGCACACTGCAATTACAGGCTTAAAAGGGGCTATCCCGGGCATTAAGGGGAAGGTGTTGGCAGAGTCCTCTTGGCAGAACAAAGAGACAGTGGTGCTGGTATGAGTGCTCTGTGAAAAGTCAGTCCCTTGCCCTCCTGGCTGGAGAGGAAGTACTGCAATGGCCAATGCCCTCTGCAGTGGAGGACTGCATGAAAATTAAATTCAAGGAAACAATATAATTAATTACAGCAAACTAACTTTAATTGCAGTCAGCACATTAAATGGGTGGAGAATAGTTCAATAATGACATTATTCGTGTAGATCATTAGGCACCTAAATCCATATTTGGGTGCTTAAATAGGGATTTAAATGCATAGCTTCAAGTCCCCAGGGTTGAAAATTTGGGGCATAATGTCTTCTCTGACCACTAGATGCCACTGAACAGTTTTAATGAGAGGCCTGCACAATGATGTTTCTGAAATTGTGCTTTCTTGGAATATTTTAGCATCCTCTGAGAAATAGTTCTAATAGCATAGCTGGCATTTCAAACAGAAATTCCTAGTAAGGAAGAAAATTTGAGCTCAGATAAGATTTAGGCCAGCAGTTCTCAAACGGGGGGCTGCAACCCCCTAGGGGTCCACAAGACCTTTCAGGGGGGCCGTGGGGTCCCCCGGCTGAAACCCGGTGCACTGAGCCCTGGCACAACCCCCACAAAAGCTGGCAGCTGTGCAGCGCAAAGCTGAAGCTGGCAGCAGCGTGGGGCAGAAGCGGGCAGCCCCGCTTCCCTCGGGTCTGAAGCCAGGAGCGGTGCAGGGCTGAAGCCAGGAGCCCCAGCATCCTCCTGGTCTAAAGCTGGGAGCGGTGTAGGGCTGAAGCTGGGAGCCCTGGTGCCACCCCGAGGGCTGAAGCCAGCAGCGGCATGGGGCAGAATCTGGGAGCCCCAGTGGCCCCAGGGTCTGAAGCTGGGAGCGTTGCAGGGCTGAAGACGGAAGATCTGGCACCACCCCTCCCCCTCACTGAAGCTGGGAGCAGTGGTGGAGCCCCGGCACTCCTGTCCCCATCTGAAGCTAGCAGCAGCGTGGGGCTGAAGCCAGGAGCCCTGGTGCTGCCCCCCTGGGGCTGAAGTTGGGAGCAGTGCAGGGATGAAGCCCTCCGTGCAGGCAAAAGCCCTGAGCCCAAGGGCAGAGTTGGGGAGGCACAGGGGTGTTGCTCCCCCAAACTGCAGTGCCTTACTCAGAGTGAGGCTGTCCTGGGGGCAGCCCTAGCTACCCCTCTCCCTGCACCCTTAGTGGTTTTCAAACTTCTTGAATTGAGTCCCCACTTTGAGTTATATTTTTTGGTTGCATCCCCCCTGGATGGCCTGCTGAGGTGAGCCAGGGAGTGGAGGTGGCACTCTCTCCCTGGACCACGTTGTGTGGAGTTGGCCCAAGCCCCGCCGGCCCTTGCCCACTTCCAAATAAAATTCAAACTACGTTTATGCCCAAGGCCTCCTCTCCCCTGCCCCCCGCACCAGCCCAGAGCCCAGAGTCCCACATCGCCCCCGCTGGGCCCTGGAGTTTTTATAGCATGTCAAGCGGGGCCACAGAGAGAAAAAGGTTGAGAACCCCTGATTTAGACACTACAAAGCCAGAGCATACCTGCTTCATCCGTAGTGACAGTGAGCTCATTGCTTGCTTCGCTCTTGCCAATGCGGTTTTTGGCATACATGCGGATGTTGTAGGTGGAGGAAGGGTGGAGGTCAATGATAGTGGCCTGGTTCAGCTGAGGAGAGACGTCTTTGGTTCGCTGAACAGAATCCCACGAGTCTATTTAATAAATGGGGGAGGGGAGAGAAAAAACTAAAGATAATTTCACATTCATTTTATTATTTCAAATAATTGACAGGAATTAATATTTGACAGGAATGAAAAGGGAGACAGAAGGATTCTTAGAGATGCAAAGGATCATTTAGAAAGATAAAAATGTTTTATATTTTAAATTCTTAAGGGCTCGTTCCTGCAAGCTTATTCGATGAACTATGTAGATAATTAAGCATGAGTTTAATTGGTATTGGGACTATTTGACACCTTTCAATATTGAGTACTAAGCCATTGAGATGTTTTCAGGTTAATGATGCAGATCCAAATTCAATGAGATTTAACATTGGTGCAGTCATTAATCCCATGAGTTGTTTGTATGTGCTTGTAAAAGGAGGAATTTCATCCAGATTAAATCAATATCTAAGGAAATCTGGGGTTATCCACATTTTGCATAAATTATTCACTAAACTTGCTTGACACGTGGTATTAGAAAGGACAGAATTTGGTTGCAAGTAGTAACCACTCAGCCTCAACGTAACATTAAATCAGTCCAAATAAAACAACGGGACTGATCTGTTTTAAATCATCTTGACATCTCTTATGTGTTGTCATCTGTCATTTCTTTCTCACTGTATTGCATATTTCTCCTTTAACCTCTGCAGTATCCTATGGGATTTAGCTGGGAGCTATACAGTGGTGGTGTATAGCAAGGGTCACTGCAGGCAGCATCGTGAAAAGCTCACCAGACAGAAAAGTCTCAGTTAAAAATAGGAAAGCATAGCAAGAAACAATATATTATGTCCAGTTTTTGAGGCAGTGTGTAATTCTCTCTGTCTCTGTGACATCCCTTAGAGATGGGCAAATTGTTTACATACTAAACAGTTTTGTCAGTCGCAGAACAATTTCATTCTTCCTCTGTCTGTTTGTATTTAAAAATGCCCAAACATTTAGCTATCAACTGATGTTAATTTAAAAACTCCTAAACATGTAGGCATCAATTGATGCAGTGCTAATCAACAGCATCTGAATTCATTTACTGCTCATCACTGCTGCTTTGCAGTGGTGCTCCCAGAACACCTAAAGGCCTTCTCTGCACATAGCCTCAATAACATTTGCTTGGAATACTCTTTGTACACTTTATGGACATTTTTAAATGGTACTAAAAACTGAAACTGTCCTGATGTGTCTTGGAAAACTATTAACATTTGAATTAATGACAGTAGCCATCACCCTTCAGAACGCTGCAAGTTGGGGATTGCCATACCAGAATAAACCAATTGTTCATTTAGTCCAGTATTCTGTATATGAGACTGGTCGATACCAAATACTTCAGAAGAAAGAATTAAGCCACCATACTATACGAAATGGGGAATCCTTCTGTGAAGAACAAACCTCAAAATGTTTAAAGTTCATAAAAGCCTCCAGAAATGGGAGACTCTCTATTTGGTGTACAGCTGGCAAAACATATTCCTATGCTACCCTCCCTGCAGCCATTATCACTGGAGGGCAAGAAGGAAGCATAGCTGGAATGCACTGTATTCTGGCTCTCTTTCTCTGTCAGATGGTCCTTCAGAGACTATTGCCAGCTGATACATTTAAGAGCAGCCATTGGGCTATACTAATTTGCTCTGGGGCTGGGCAAAGAATCAGAGAGCTGCAACTGGCTCCCTGATGATCCCACAACTCAGATGCACTCCGCAGAATTTCAGGGCAGCAGAGAATCTGGCCTGAAATATTTAGCAATGGTTGTTGTTGTTAGAACAGTGCATAGGGACTTCAGCAAAGGTATGTGCCCCATTGTGCTTAGCACTGTAGAAACATAGAGAAAGACAGTCTCTGTCCCAGTTTGTTATGTCAACGGTTCTGGACTAAAAAGATCCAGTTTGTATGGAGGATTAAGTAAACTTCCTTTGTGGTAGAGGATAATTTTTGTTTGAATATTTTACAAAATTGATTATGATTTTTCAAAAGATTTCCTTCAATGTTACTGGGTTTTTTTTAAACTATTAAGTTACTCAAATCAGAGAATCCAGCCTGAAACCTCCCCTGCGTTCTTTGTAGGTTAAATAATGACATACCAAGATAAGGGAGGAGATGGAAAACCAGAATCTTCAAGACTTCTAGATATATTTTGTTCCAGATTGATAGAGTGTAGGTAATACATGGATTTTAGAGTATATTTTGATATAAATTTCTTAGGGGAAAAATAAGAACAGCTTGAGACACATAGAGAAGAAAGAAATTGTTTAATTTCTCTCCACTGTTGTTGCCAGCTGATGCAACAAAAAATAAATGTTGATTTAAATTCTGCTGCTAAATGATAGAAATAAAATGAGTGTTCCTGTGTAGGCAGTAAAATAATCATCCAGTGGGGTAACTGTGATTGATTTATGGCTCCTTTTACTTTCCTGATACCATACCAAAGCATTTTAAAATCGATGTATTAAGAGGGTTTTAACTTAGAAACAATATACAGAACAGGTAAGACCCATACAGAAATGAAGCAAAAAGAAAGCATAAAATTTCAGTTAATTTTTCCCCCTCAAAAAGAGATTTAAAAAAAAAAATCAGGCAATTCTCAGAGCTATATAAAATGCACCTAGACAGAAAGTGTTTATGAAAATCCATAGCTCTGTGTTGTATTTTTCATGAATTCCTAAGATAATGATTGACCCACAAAGGTCCATTTATAGAATCTAGCGAGGCTAAATATGTTTTATATTGTACTTTACTTCTGATTGTAT
The DNA here is from genome assembly GCF_965140295.1 of Lepidochelys olivacea. Classification (NCBI taxonomy): domain Eukaryota; kingdom Metazoa; phylum Chordata; order Testudines; family Cheloniidae; genus Lepidochelys; species Lepidochelys olivacea. The sequence goes on along the minus strand of NC_140411.1, from coordinate 161,803,388 downwards.
ATATAAGATTTTAGCCAACATTGTGAATTTCTATTTTGTGTGTGAGATGCCATCTAGTGATACTATTTAAAACTGCACACATTTGTGGCACGCTTTGCTAAAAGCTGTATGATTTCTTGAAGCTATTCTTGTCAGGCTGCAGACAAAGACCTTGATTCTGCAAATCCATGCACGGCCTGAAGGAATGAATGCCAAGCTGTTGTTGTGCTTAAATGCAAGTGTGAGCTGAGTCTATGTATGGGCATGAGGAAGGCTAAGCACTAGGCATAATCCTCCCTTTGTGCACCTTGCTCCCTAACTTTCAAGGATGCAGCATCAAAAATAGGCAGGGTATAGAAAAGAATGGACATGTTTGAGAAGACATAAGCTCACGCATGATGAGACATCTGGTTACATCATGTCTCCTACCCCTTGTTCCTTCTCCTGTTAGAAGGCTGGAGTAATTTGGTGACCAGACAGCAGTAATTTCACTACAGTCAGATTCCTGGGCCATAGATGGGTTAAGACACAGATAGGCATATCAGCCCAAGCCTGGAATCTTAGTTCCTGAAGCCATGTGATTCTATCAAAATCTCAACTTTTATTTTAAAAAAAGTTTCTGGCCCACCTGGTTGTAAAGAAAAGCTTGAAAATGTGACATATAAAGGATGCAGAAATGTCTGCCTAAGTCTGAAGGGAAACTGAGACCACAGCTCAGAGAGGGATGAATTACCCATTCACCTCAATGAGGTGTTAATTCCAAGACCAACTCCTCTGGAGAGCCCTGCATCTCCTCGCCACCCTTTGTTCTCGAGAACTATGTGTGTGGAAGGAGGATAAGAGTCCCACCGATCCAACAGTGACACCCCAGTTGTTGGAATAAGTATGGGAAACCCCCCTTTCTGCCATCCCTGAAGAGAGGGTGTGGGCCCTGCTGCCATTTCTGGTGGAGAGATGGGAGCCTCATGATGTCTATAAAATCATGAATGTTGTGGAGAAAGTGAATAGGGAAGTGTTATTTACCCTTTCACACAACACAAGAACCATTGGGGGTCACTCAATGAAATTAATAGGCAATGGGTTTAACACAAATATAAGGAAGTATTTCTTCACACAAAATGCAGTCAACCTGTGGAACTCATTGCCAGGGGATGTTGCAAAGGCCAAAAGTATAGCTGTGTTTAAAAAAGAATTAGACCAGTTCATGGAGGATAGGCCCATCAGTGCTTAATAGCCATGATGGTCAGGGATGCCCTAAACCTTTGACTGCCAGAAGTTGGGACTGGATGACATGGGGTGGATCACCCAATATTTGTCCTGTTCTGTTCATTTCCTCAGAAGCATCTGGCACCTGCCACTGTCAGAAACCAAGATACTGGGCTAGATGGACCATTGGTCTGACCCAGTACAGCCATTCTTATGTTGCTCTGCCTTTCTGTGACAGGAGAGGGGCCCACTGCCATTTCAAATGGGGAAAGGGCCATGGTGCATGGGTGGGGCCATGGGAGGCCCCATATCATGATGCGCCCAAACCAGAGATTGCCTTTATACGGTCCTAGATTGCCCTGTGCTCCCCAGACTTGCTCATCACACTTTACCTTATAACACAACACTGAGCACCTGCATTGTACAGGATCAAGTCTACAGTAAAAACATCACGGTGAGAGTGAGAAGGACTAATGACAATGTAATGCAGTGTGATTGGGCAATAATTTCAAAAATAGATTACTAAACACTGCATGCCATTTTAATCTGCAGAATGCTTCCTTCCCATGATGCTCCTGAATGGGCCCCTCATATCCTCCCCTGCCTTTGCTACAGTTCATTCATTCATGTAAAATGAATTTGAGTCATATTCTCATGGAAGTCATGCAAACGGAATTTTCTTATCTTCTGTGATTTCCCATGTTTAATTACTTATCAGTACTCTTTTAAAATTGCAGGAGCTTCAGAGCTACAAATGCTTCTTACTTGGGCAGTGGGTAGGTTTGGGTGATGGAAGATGAGCTCAGGATGCTTGTCAAAGGTTTGTGGCCATTTCTGTCATTCTGGAAGTGGCAGTAAATCTGGTTGCTTTCTGAGAACATTTACAAGTGGGTTTACTCAAGAGTTGGAATGAAGCCCTCACTGGAGGGTCTTATGTTGGGTTTGGTATCAGAGAAAGAGAAAGGGGGATGACATTGGGTCACTGTTTAGGAACTGTTGTGAGAGACTTGCTGGTTTGATTGGGGGTTTGCTGGAACTACTGTACTTATGACTTTAGCCTTTTTCCCCCAAGTGACTTGTCCATTAATTTTTTAAATATTCACCTAAGACTTACTGTAGGTAGAGCTTTGTTCATTAACTGATATTTCTAGGCTGACACACATTTTAAGACTTGCAAATAAGACACTCAAGTATAATATAATCAGAAAAAACAATTGTACACATATTCATGCTGGGTGTAATGTGTATGGCCATAAAGCCATAGCTTGGAGAGTAGTGTCCTGAGGTCTTTCCACGAATTCTCACTTGAAGCAGAAGTTCCAGAATAGGTGGGAAAAGAATCACCCCTTCTGGTTTCTAGTCACCACTCTGACCGCTACTCAATCACTCGGACCTAGGTACCGAAGTAGTCAGTTGGCATATCCAGCAGTATCCTGCATTGTTATTTCTTAAGTGTCTAATTCTCTTTAAACATAACTATGCTGGTTATTTTCACTTTTATTCTTGCTGGGTATTACAGATGATTATCATCTGCTGTGTGAATGTTTTGCCTAAATTATCTTCTAGCCTGTTATTTCCTTCTTTCGTACGTGTACACCAAGCACTGGGTTTAATATTAGTTCAAGGATCTTATCTTCCTAAGATCACTGTCTCTCTTAACATCTGAAAAAATTCAGCAATAACCATTCTTGACTCTCTTTTTCTTCAGCATTGCTTTCCCCAGCCATTCTGCATAAGTTAACTTTACCACTGCTTTCATATTTTTTGTTGCCTTTCTACCTTCTTGATGATTTTTCTATAGACTTATGGCCAAAAACTGGGCACAGTTAGATGGCTCCAGGCAGGAAAGCAGTTGGATGGCTCCAGGCAGGAAGTATCCTGATGCAAGGGATTCCCTGAGCAGTGTAGAGGTAGGCTCAGAATTGGAGGAGGGTGCATCAGGGAGGGATGGCATTCTAAATTCCACTTCTTCGGGGTTGGTGGAGTGGATTACAGGTGGATAGGGAAAGCCAGAACCAGAAACATGGAAGTGCACACATAACTTAAAGTCATATCACCCGCTAAGCTGCACATCCTGGGCTGTGCTTCCAGGGATGCTAGACTGAGAATCTGGCCCATAATCTTTAGGGAACTATACTCACTGGTATAATTTCAATTTTTAAATAATCTAATTTCTCCTTAAAAAACAAACAAAAAACCGTGATTTATGAGCAGTTTATACAACCAAGTATGACATTTGCTTCTATTTTGTGGAACAGAATCCTCCTAACTCCCACTTCCTAACCTAGCAATAGTAATATAAATATTATGCTATTTTTGCATATCAAAGACCATGCACAGGTAGGATTGCTACCTCTGTGCTACTCAAACTTGGATGTCCAGGATGATCCTGAAGCCATAAAACTGAGCAGCTGGCAGTGTGTACTGAGCACCCTTACAGATTTCCTGGGACAGCCACCTCAAAAAAAGAAACAATCCAGGGAAAACCAGGACAGTGACAACCCCACGCACAGGAAAAATACAATACAGACCAATCAAATGCAAAATATTAAAGACATAGAGTGGAATATAATTTGTATAATTAGTTATCAGTTTCAAAGAGTTAAAAGTATAACGTTATACAAATACTTTCTCATTATTAATTTCATCAGCAATATGTTTGCACCGGTAACCATATATATTCAAAATGTATCAGTTATTAGACCAGGAATCGGCAACCTTTGGCAAGCGGCCCACCAGGGTAAGTCCCCTGGTGGGCCGGGCCGGTTTGTTTACCTGCCGTGTCTGCAGGTTCGGTTGATCGCAGCTCCCACTGGCCACAGTTTGCCGCTCCAGGCCAATGGGGGCTGCGGGAAGCGATGGCCAGCACATCCCTCGGCCTGCACCGCTTCCTGCAGCCCTCATTGACTTGAAGCGGCAAACTGCGGCCAGTGGGAGCTGCGATGGGCCGAACCTACGGACATGGCAGGTAAACAAACCGGCGCGGCCCACCAGGGGGCTTACCCTGGTGGGCCGCTTGCCAAAGGTTGCCCATGCCTGTATTAGACTGTGTCCACAGATAATTTCCGTAGACAGAGTACAACAAACACCAAGATGAGAAGCAGCACAAAACAAACAAACAAATTCAATGTCCCTGTTTAATATCTTTTAAAGCTTACTTATCAATAAGGTGAACCTCATTCATCCATAATTTTCTGCTTTCTTCCTAGTCCTTTCTTGGGCCATGATATACGCGAGTATTTAAACATAGGCTTAAATTTTAAACATAACCTTAACTTGTATGGACTTCAATGGAACTTGAACATGTGCTTAAAGACAAACCTGTGTTTAAATTCTTTCCTGAATAGGGATGATTTCCTGAACCAGGAGTTATGTTTATTTTCTCCCAGTTCTCACCATTCTCCAATGACCCTTACAGCTTTGCTCCATAATCCTTTATCTTTTTTGCATTTTCTATTCCTATACAGGGTATTTTCCTTCTTTTCCCCCGGACAATTTGAAAGACTTTATTTGTGAGTGTGTAATGTCTTACAAAGTTGCTTATAAAATGTTTGTGAAACAGATGGACTCACATCTTTCACCTACATGTTTGTAACGCTAAATTAACCACAGTAGCATAACACACAGCAACAACATATTACATGTGAGAAAGCATAAATGAAAGTGATGTCATGACTTGACTGGTAACTCTTTCTGCCAACTGTCTAAAAACACAGTTGAAACTCAAGCCAACATGCAGCTTTTACGTTACAGAGCAAATGAAGTTCAGCCCAGAGGCAGAGCTATGATATTTAATCCAAAAGTTCATATATTTACCAGTTTAAAATGTCACTGTATCTCTGTATTTTCCCTTTAAGAATATGAATTAGCACACCTGTAGTGATACTGACGGATGGGTCAGCTTTACTTATGAGCTGCATGTTGATATGGCTGAATGCTGACCTAGCAGAAATACATCTGCTTACGTTGTACTGCAGATATGTGCCACTAGCCTGTCCCTTGCAGCATTTCAGAGGTTACTGCAAACTCAGCTTGGTGGCTTAGCAAGCTACTATACAGCTTGCTTTGTCGATCCTAGTACGTTCCCAAGACTGCAGTTTGGCTCTTAACCCTGCTGTTAAGGTGAAACATTACACAACCCTACGTACAACAGAAGAGAATTTCTGTAACTCAGCACTCCAGATAAAAGGTCACTGTTCAGGGAAATTACCCCACTGGGAAAAATGGGCAGCAGGGTGAGGGCTGGGGGGGGTGTGTGTGAAGAAGGAGGTAAAGGTAATAATAGTGGCCTACTACCATTCAGCATCCATTGTGGAAGTCACAAGCTGGAATGGCTAAGGCAGCATCAGGAAATCTGATGCAGTTGTTTGTGGATATCCCAATTAAAAAAAAGGGAAGAGCAACCATCCAAATATAAACAAAATGGTCATAATATAAGAAATCAAAAACAGTGAAATGGCAAAAGACAAAGCTCACTGTAGAGAAATAAACAGACTGTTAAGGAAGAATTTCCATCAAGATGTTTTGATTTATGATTAACTGTTTACAGTAAAAACAAAATAATGAAGGAATAAAAACAAGTTATAAGAAATGGATCACTTGCAAATGAAGACTATCTCTTACCAGACTTGTTCTTGCATTCAATATCGTAGCCTGTGATTGGGCTATTTCCATCAAATCCCATGGTCCATCTGAGGGCAATGCTACGTGCTCTCACCTCTCGGATTTCTATTTCAGGAGGATCTGGTGGCTCTGAGTTAACAGACAGACTCTGCTTTAGTCAAAAGAACGCCGGTACGAAGCATAAGGTATAATAATGAGCATGGCTCTAATGTGGTCTGTTAACAGGATGATCTCATGCCATTTTCTCTGCTCCCTCATTAATATCTATACCCATTTAACCACGTATTGAAGAACATTCTATGGAGGAAGGAAAAGTCACTTTTCAAAATAAGAGCGACTGAATTTGTCTTGGATTACTAACTAACGGTACACCTGCATAGATGCAACATTTTGTAGTATTGCTTAAATTCCACTCCCATTTGCAGTATTCATGCCAGGGGAGGTTCTGGCTATAACTGTCACACTGCACTGGTACTTCTACATTTTGAATGTATGTGATGGTATATACATAAGGACAGTACTTTTAGGGCTAAACTGACAGGGGTCGGGGGGAATAAGAATCCCAACCCTTTGAATATAAATTAATAAAAGAAGGGTTCAAAACCGAGGGCCTGATTCTCATTTACATTAAGCCCATTTCATGCTGTTACACAATGTGGCATATATATATACAGCTTATGGCATATATATATATCTATATATAGCTTATTCCCACTTATATGGCATATCTATATATCTATATAGATATAGCTTATGCCCACTTTAAGATCCCTTTACACTGCCAGAGCAGTATAAAGGACCCTTAGGCAAATGAGAACCTGGCTCCCAGTTTCCTCCTGAATTTCTTGACAGGGCTGGTTCAGACATGCTGTGGAACCTGTAGTCACAGGGAACCAAAGGTTGGGAGAAAAATTTGTTGCAAGTACTAGAAATGTTATGCTCCAAGGCATAAAAGCACATGAGCTAGTGTCATGTGGCAAACCAGCAGCGGCCAGTGGCTGAGTACTGCCTCTGCTCTGCATCTAAAATACCATCACCTTAAACCACTCCACAACCTGCTGCTGTCTGCCCGACTGAACTCCCCACAGGAGGGAGAACCCAGCCCCAGGCGATACAGGCTACTGGAGCCTGAGTTGCACAAATATATTAAAATTTATTTTGACTGATTAAACTTGAAATATTTTGTTTCTAAATATATAGTAGGTTTAACATTTCTCCTGAAAAAAAAATCACATCAAATTGCTTTTGCTTTATTTCCCTGAGTTTAAACCATTTTCTTGATTTAAAAAATAAATAAACCAACCCTCAAGTATACCGCCCCTACAGCACATGTGCTAGATGGATTTTTATGCCTGACAAGATTGTCAACTAGTGCATATAAGAAATACTCCCTTTACTCATCTGTACATTTCTACAAAGACTCTGGAGTTTAAGCTTCATTGTGATTGATTCTATGGTGCTAGAAAATATGAGTTTAAGATTCTTATGCATCTTCTAATTTCTCTGACAATTAGGAATATGTTTAATTAGGGACTACCACCTCCCCCCAAAACAGATTTCTGAGCATGGCATACACTTACTGTACTACAATAGTTGTGTTTTTTTCCTTATGTTGTCCTCTTCCTACCTTGCACAGTGAGCTGAATTATTCCACGGTCCTCCCCGTAAGAATTGATAGCGTGGCAGGAAAAGAAGCCAGAATCTTCACGCACAGTTGGCAAAATCTAGAGGTGGATTGAAAAGAAGCAATTGATTCAACAATATGTACAGAAAACAAACAAATGTAAGCATCTTTCAGATACATGGTGGGGAAATGATACAAACTTTCTCTTTGCAGTAGTACACTGATATTGTATGTGTGTATATACATGGAATATACAAACACACATGTAACTATGCAGAATAAATATTAATGGCATGAGTGTAAGGTCCAAAAAGCTGGTATCTATCAAGACTAGAAGCAAAAGCTAAATCTACTAGAAAGCTGGGCATTTCCCCTTTCCAGTGGTAAAACCCTTTTTTAGCTCTGTTGGGTTACATGGGGTCAGATCTTCAATTTTTTGCTGATCCAGGGCTCAATATTCCCTATTCTGCACCTAAGATCACTTTAATTTTTTACTTTGGAAGCATGAAAGAAACTTTTCTTTAGCAGGTTGTTTTTTTAAAAAGGAAAATGGCAGATGTTTGAAGCAACTTAATATCTGGAAGTAATCCTAGTGGAGATGGATTTGTGGGCAGAGTGCGGGTGAGGTGGTCAAGAATGCATAATAAATGCAATTTAATGTATGGTGTCACAAATTATTGCATGAAACTCTGGATATAAGCACCATAATAATGATATCTACACATTATATATATACACACTTACATATATTATAGGTGCAGCTGGTAGAGCCAGCTATTATTAAGCTTGCTTAACATTTCCCATTATAAGACCCTGTTGCTTATAACTTTGCCAGACTTCAATCATTTGGGCTGAGATTTTTTTATACCAGGTATCTGCCTCAGGCTACTGGTTTTTTAATTTCGGTCACAATGGTCAAACTCCATGCTTTGGAACAGGGACCTGAAATTTGGCAAGAGGGTGACTATCAGGGATGTGCCTTTTTTTCATGCCCTTGAAAATCCACCCAAATGTAGCCAAGTTATAAGACTTTAAAAATCCCAGTTTGTAAATGCACAATAGAGAGCCCTGACTTCAGCAGCTAACATCTCCACAGATTGCCTCCTAACTGAGCATGTTCAAACCTCTCCCAGCTCGAAGTGCTGACTAGACTGCTCATGCATCGTCCCCTCACAAATCGTACATGTGACAGGACTGCACATGAGCCATCACACAAATTTACTGAGCATGCTGCATCCTCTCTTCTCCTAGAGCTGACCAGATTCTGCATGAGCCATACTCACAGAGTGGCTGAACATGTGCCTTCCAGCCCAGGGCTATATTGTAGAAGCTGGAGTTTCCCTGTAATGGCTGCTCCCAGCTGCTCCAGGCCAGGGTGGGGCCAAGCAAAGGAACTGAGAGAAAGGAACCTGTCTCTCCTGTGCTCTCAATAACTCCCCTGCTGGCGATCCAGGCAGTGTGGAGAAGGAAACTGTGTGATTCTAACATAGAGAGGGAAGGGAATTGTGGGAAGCGAAAGGATGGTCTCATGGTTAAAGCAGCTGAATGCCGCCCTGGAGAACTGGATTCTGTCCCTGTCCCAGAGTTCTTATGTGATACTCAGCAAATCACTTAAACCAGACTTTTCACAGATGGTTACTAATTGTGTTTTTCTCATTTTCTGGGTGCCTGATTTGAGACCCTTGGATCTGATTTGCAGAAGTACTGAACACTCATAGTTGCAACTGAAATCAATGGGAGCTGTGCTTTTAACATATAAAGTGCTATATAATGTTACATACTCTGAAAAATCAAGTTGTAGGAGTCTTAAAATGGACACCCAAAATTTGTGGAAACATTTGATCATAATCTCTCTGTGCCTCAGTTCCCCATCTGTAAAATGGGGATAATACCTGCACTTCACCTCACCAGGCTGTCTGTGAAGATAGATTAATTAATGTTTGAGAAGCACTCAGTATAATTAGGAGTGCCATAGAGAATCCTATGAAGAAATGAATAGTTTTATATTCAGAATAGGGTTTGAATAGTGTGCAGTAAATACGGCCTGGGGCCAACACAGAACAATTAAAATAAAATATATATCTATATATTCAATAGCTGTTCATTAAGTGAGCACTGTCCATCCGGTGTACTGAATGAGGTAGGGTTTCCTGTGGAAAAAAACATTCTGTGATCATATAATTAAAGACTATGAGGGGGACAAATTAAGGTTGCATGGGCAACCTTAATTCTGACATTTCTTAACTTTTGAGAGCTTGACTTTTCAACCTTAATAATATTCTTGTAACTTTTTTTGTGCATTTATATATATAGCGCTCTCTCTATATATATATATCACTACCATATTATTTCATGAACAATTTGCTAAACAAGAAAGGGATTAATGCCCCAATCTTGCACACAGAAGTGCTATCATATGCACCCAGATGGAATCATACTAAAATCAGCAAGATGGTTGTGGATGCAAAGACCCATGCTAATGTATCTATTTGCACAATAGATTTATTTGTATGTAATACATATTATTCATTGCATATGTACATGCACACACCCACTTAGGACCTTATCCTCTCTCGCTGAAGTCAATGACAAAACTCACATTGACTTCAACAAAAGTAGAACAGGAGCTTTACTGGATATTCTTCAAAACATCTTCCAGCTAGTGAAGAAAGAGCTATATTTGACTGTGTGAGTATAGCTTAACATCATCACAGAGCTAGAGTTATTTCCTTGAGTTTGATATAAAACATCTCTTATTGTTTTTTTTTTTATGTAACTGAAAAGCAGTACTGGAAATGAACAAGAATTTTGCCAAATTATGCAGAATGTTTTGCATTGTATTCTTTGGAAGGTTTTTTGAAAAATCTGTGGGTTTTTTTTTTTTTTTTTTAGTATATTACTAAATATACATGCAAAAACATAGATGGGCGGGTTAGTAACTTATGTTTATTGATGAGTTTTAAATAAAACTCACTGTTTAATTCACCTGACCTTGTCTTTTCTTAATCCTTCCCATCTGCTGTTCCAAATAATTTTCTTCCCAAAGACCTTCCACTTCCTTTTATCCCTCCCTTTGCAGATGTTGTCAGTCCCTCCTCCACTACATCTTTCCATCCATCCCAAGACAGAAGACGGTAGCGGCTCAACAGATGAGCTGCAGAAAAGTGAAGTGTTGCTTAGCCCTGCTGCCCAGAGAGAAGTGAGGGGGAAACAGCCTTGTTGGTGACCTTCCCAAGCAGAGGTGGGGGACAAGGGGAGACACCGGTGCTTCCAGGGCTCTAGAGCCTGGACGGATTCCTGGTGACAAATTGCACTGGAAACAATACTTAAAAGCAAAAGAAGATCAAAGAAAGGTGCCCCAATTGCTACATTAGGCATGACATCCACCTAAATCTTTAAATACAGGGTATTTGGACCAAAAAGTACAGCAGCATCAGATGTAGCCTGTGCTGATGTCCTTAGTCCTGATGTCAATTTCAACACTAAGAAGGGTCGTATTACAAAACCACATTAGGATTCATCACCTGGTCTCAGCGACTTGGATAGTGTGTTATACACGTACTGGTAATACAGACTCCAGGCCAAACTGTGGCTGTGCCAGGCTGGATGCTGTGATGGGGAGAGGGTGCAAGAAGCCCTTTGTCCCTTGCTGCAGGCTGCCGTAATGGAAGAAGGGGCAAGCTAGCACCACCAGAAACAATACTGTATCCAGAGTGCATTTCTAGCAGAGTGAGGGCAGGCTCATGGCACCAGCCTACTAGGATAGCTTCACTTGTTTAGCAAGGGCTACCTCTGCTCTTTCTCCCACTAGTGCCCATGCGACACTATGCCTCCCAAAGCCGTAATGCCATTAAGGTGGTACACCTCCTTCCCATATCCTTTCCAACTGAGCCTCTTCTCGCTTAACTGAGCCCTGTCTATATTTGACAGATAAAGCAAGATTCATAGCTATGATACCACCAGAGAGCTGTATTTCACATAAGTAACAGCAAAGCTGTGAAATATGACTTCTTGCCAGCTGGCTGGAGGATTTTTGCTACAATATCCAGTATCTGCTGAATATTAACAGACACAGTGCAAGTCCTTCTCATGTCCCTGAGGCACTTTTTCCTTTAACCTCACTTGGTTTAGGATATTTTAATGGACATTTTATCTGATTATTACTCTGGCTGCCTTTGTGCCACCCAGAAGCCCAGACGGGAAGAGGGAGAGAGGACACTTGAAAAACACAGGGCCCGATTCTCTTCCTTCTTACACTGGTTTTGTACCAATATGACTCCACTGACTTCAGTTCTCCTGACTAAAAGCAGTATAAGCAAGAAGCGCATCATTATTTTTAGATTGGCAGGAGGGGGGGGGGCAGCTGTGCCTGGTGTCCTCAGCCATAAAAAATAGAAGCAAGCAATGCTCTAGAATGTATGAACAGGTCATCGGTCACTGTGCTTTAGTACCTGCAGGGTAGAGATGACTTCATCACCCACTTCCTTGGTGGAAACAAGATAGCGGGACATTTCAGGGTTAATGATTCGATCCTCTTTCTCCCAGCGGACTATGATGGGTTTCTCTCCATGTGCTGTGCAGCTCATCTCCTTCTTTTGACCCTGTGTTGCCAAAGTGGTGTTTGGATAGGAAGTGATCATAGCAGGAACTAAAAATCAAAAACAAGGCAGATCATCAGTGAGACAGCTACTCTAACTGAGGTCTGGCCTTGGAGTCTCAGGCTCAGCAATGCTCTTGATATGTCACTAGCTAGCACAAATCCTTAGACAATGGTTTTATTTTCATTTTTATGTAATATCAGAAATAATATTTTAACTGAAGATGGTCCTGAGCCAACATCTGAGATCCAAACAATTCTTCCTACACATTAAGGAGCTAGGAATCTAGATTTGAAGCTTGAGTCCATCCTTATCTTTAATAAATTAAAATATGCAACGATACAGAAAATTACTGTGAGCCGTAAGCAGTCAGGGACATGGCCTGTAAAGATGTGATGGAAGAACTTTACATTCAGTGCCATGCTACTATGTTGAGATTCAGCAGAAATGACTGAGGAAGACCAATGGAACATGCATTTATATTTCTATTTATTTATAAATATATTCTGCATTATCATCAGCATTAAATGGCGATCAGGGCCCCATTAAGCTAGGAGCTGTACAAAAACACAAGAGACAGATGGCTACACAGAGGAACTTATGATCTATGTAGGCAGAGTATATAATTATCATATGTACTGCACATGTTTAGATATAAAGCTGATGCTAAATCTATCCTGATTTTCTCCTACCATATTGAGTAGTCAGTTTTCAGTCTATTCACACTAATTGTCTGCTGTGTTGGCTCTATGGGGCTAAGAAGAATAAAAAAGCTGTAAAATCTTACTTTTGTCACAATCTGTATAAAGAAAATGCAATTTTCAAGTTTCATTTCAAAATCTACATTATGGCATAGATGTAATTATTTGTAGTGCTTAGAAATCTTTTACTGCATGTCCTCCCCTCACGTTTCCTAAAAAAGACAGGCTCAGAACTGACAAATCCAAAACTGAACCTCTTCTCAAAATATCATTTCAAGAAAATCAGACCCTGAAATCTCTGCCTTCCTTTGACACTGGGTGATGCAGTAAAGCGAACCACAGCTGAGTGACTCACCAACAACAAGCACACAGGGGTGCTTGGTTAGTTTGTGGTTGCTGCCCTGCACTGTCTCTCTGCACTGCTTGTTCTGTTCTCGTGAGCCAGAAGATAACTGACATTTAGGAGACTCCTAAATTTTGACAGTAGCCTGATCACAAGAAAGGAGCAGCAGAGCCACTCAGAGGCACAGTGCGGCATCAGCTTTGTGTCCAATTGTATATGTAAGTTTCTGAACAACATGCTCTAAGCCAGGCCAGGATGGGCCGTGGAGCAATCAGACATGTAGCCCGTGGAGTGGAATCTGGGATGAACTCAGGGCCACTGCCTGTTCCCACCGCACACATTGGCCAAAAAGTGAGCACTGCCACAAATGCTGTGATCTGCTGCTGAATATCACACTACACTTGCTCTTGGCCAACTATGGCTTTTCTACACAGCATTTTGGAGCAAGCCACCCAGCCTGTGTCAACAGCCCTGGGCTAGCAGGGCTTGTGCTAGAGCTCTAAAAATACCTGTACAGACAATACTTTAAGTTACAGCTCAGGCTGGACCTCAGGCTCTGGAGTCAAGGAGGGGTGTGAGCTTAAGAGCCCAGCTCCAGCCTGAGCTGCAACTTTAGCGAGCTCTCTACACAGATATTTTTAGAGTGCCAGCAAGAGCCCCTCTAATCCAAGTTGGTTGACTTTGGCTGGGAGGCTCTCTCCAGAACGGTGTGTAGACATACACCTAGACTCTGCTCCCTGAGTTGCCACCTGAGGGAGTGAAGGAGAAGTGCTTTATTCACTCACACATCTGGCTCCCCGCTTATGTGGAGATCATGGCAGGAGAGAAGAAAGAACCATTCAGTGATTAGAACCCAGCCTGACCTGCACTGCTGCTGCAGCATCAGAATGAGACCTTCTGAGGTCCTTCTCTCTGTCTGTCCGATAAGCCAGCCACAAGCCTCTCGCTTCTTTCCAGGAAAGGAGCAAAGCCTGCTTCCTTTTCTTCATCTTGGAGTCAGGCAAGCTAAGTGTTCCCTTCTTCTGGGTGCTACCATCATTAAGCTGTTGTCTGAGCAGAGTGAGAAAACAGTCCCCATCCGAGGAAATGGACTGAAGTAAGTCTGCTCAAGACAGCCACTTCCATCTTTACACTGACAGGAAGTAGGTTTGCCCACAGATTAGATTGTGGGTACGATCTTGAAGGTGTGTCCTCTGATCTTGGGTAGGCTATCACAGGCACAAGGTATAAAAAATGGTGCCATGTTGTGCCTCACCCTGCTATCCAGTGTTTGGAATAACAGTGGATAAAAGCGTGTGGACATGAGTGTCAATGGATAAGGACAGGCAGATATGAGGAGTGTCACCACTGTAACGATGCTGCCTCTGGCGGGACACAACTGAGAGTATCAATTCAGGACAAATTGCTTAGAGCACGGCAGTTACACCCCAAACCTGGGTTTCCTTTATTATTAAGGCACACCAAACCAGCCAAACAGAGAGGACTTCGGTCTCACCCCACTGGTTAACCATAAGTCATACAAGCAATTCCCTTAGACACTCCAGTTTCCCAGTATCACCACCAGTGCCACTCATCATGGGGATGAATGGTTATGAAAACCAATACCCCAGTAAAAGAAAAAATGTTCTCCAGATCCCAAAGGACCAAGCCCCAGACCCAGGTCAATCCCCAAATCACGCTGTTGCCAATCCTTTAGAATCTAAAATCTAAAGGTTTATTCATAAAAAGAAAGAAATATAGATGAGAGTTAGAATTGGTTAAATGGAATCAATTACATACAGTAACAACAAAGTTCTTGGTTCAGGCTTGTAGCAGTGATGGAATAAACTGCAGGCTCAAATCAAGTTTCCACAGCTTGGATGGGTCATTTGGTCCTTTGTTCAGAGCTTCAGTTTGTAGCAAAGTTACTCCAGAGGTAAGAAGCAGGATTGAAGACAAAATGGAGATGATGCAGCTGCCTTTTATATTCTCTGCCATGTGGAAGGACACCCCTTTGTTCTTACTGTGGAAAATTACAGCAGCAAGATGGAGTTTGGAGTCACATGGGTAAGTCACATGTCCATGCATGACCCAGTTCTTTACAGGCCGATGCCATTGTTTACATGTTAGTTTGAACATTTCCAGGAAAGCTCAGATGTGGTTTGGTGTCTCCCAAAATCCATTGTCAGTTAAATGTTTCTTGATTGGGCTCTTAATCTGCAAATTACTTTCTCAAGAAGCTGACCAAATTCTTCACTAATGCCACTTAAAATCAAACACAGTGAGATACAAGTACATAGCCAATATTCATAACTTTAAGTACAAAATGATACACACATACAGATAGCATAATCGTAACCAGCAAATTATAACCTTTTCGTAGACACCTCACATGACAACCTTTGTACAATATTTGCTGCAAATATATAACAGTGGTTGCAACAATGATCTATACGGTCACAATTTATGTCAATAACGTCACACCCTACTATCCAGTGTTTGGAATAACAGTGGATAAAAGTATGCGGACATGAGTGTCAATGGATAAGGACAGGAAGATATGAGGAGTCTCAGTGATAAGAGGCGATGAAGGATTAACCCTTTCAGATGCTCTGGACTGAGACTAGAAATCTTGTTTCACTGCCTCGGTCCTCTCCAAGCCTTGGAAAGTAATGAAAAAATAAATACCTTCCATGCAGGGGGGTGAGAGGGAGCACAGGAGAAACACAGTAAATTATTGTGATAATATGTTCATACGATGAACATAAAGAAAGCGTATGACAGAAATAAAATGTTTAAGAAATGATTTCAGGTCTCCACTATCAGCCATTCAGGCAGTTAAAAACACAACTAGTACTTTTCCGAGTCAACACTTGCTGTAGGGTTGTTATGCATTCATGAATGGGAGGAAAGGGGGCCTGGGCAATTGCGAATAGGAATGATGTCCGTCACTCAGTTAAGATCTAGCCCATGCTGAAAAAGTTTGAAAGCTCTGTGTGCTGAAATGGAACCACCTTCCTCTGAATTGAATCAGGCCCTTTACTTGGAGGTGCCTGGGGGCGGGAGTAGAGGGAGGACACTCTTTGCCAACCTCTCACATCCAGAGCTACTTCCACAGTACTGTTCTCTCCACTTCTCTGCCTGGTGAGCCTGCCTCTTTCTGTCAGGCAAACAGTCAATTTGTTTCATTTAAATTTTTGTAGGTCTCAATTTCAGAAAGAAAATAGTGCCACTCAACTTGGTTCAGGGCCTTTCCAGTCTTTTCTTCCAGACTAAGCCATTGCTAGTGGACAGAAGAAGAAACCTTTTTTAAATGAATTACTATAATTGCTGTTTTGAAATGCTAATGTTTGGTGGCATGACCTTTTCACATGTCAGAGCTATTGATGCTTGGATATGACAGTATGTCAGGATGCAGCCCTTTCCATTAGAAGGGTTTCTGAACCATAACAAACCAATCTGATAATTAAAATGGTTGTGGAGCTGTTGGTTAGAATTAAAAATTGGATCTAATTACAGATGGGATTCTTAGAAAGGTTTTCTCTGAGATATGATACATTTACCAGGCATCATTATGCAGTCTGATTACCTATGTCTTGTAAAACTGTTTGTATATTAAATCCTGATAAACTTTCTTACAGAGAAGTGTTCCACATGAAAGATTACTTGGAAGAGGAAACTGAGCTGAGAGGAATTCCTGCTTTAATAAAAAGAAGTGGTGGTCCCCATTTCTCCAGGAGTTTCACAAAATATAATACTGTATTGCTCAGCTGATTTATTTCACAAAAGTATGACTTTCCAACTATCAACAAGGCCATATAGTCAGAGGGTCAGCTTTTGGAGCATGCACCCATCTAAACTTACAAATCACTAAATTAGGCATATACAGTTATCCAATTTATGGACACAAAGGTAGGTTTTATATGTGTACCTGGGAGCACTGGCACATTTTGTCCCTGGTCCTGAAACTTTGGACAGACAGCTGCACCTATGCTCTACATGTTGTAGGAAATGAAAAGGAGGCCCTTTGAAAATGTGGCTTACAAATTCTAGCACCAAGTGTCTGAGCTTGAACCTTTGAATTTAGTCAGAGCGGGCATGGGGCTTAGAAGTTCACAGGCATTTTCTGTTTGTTGTAAACTATGCTCAGACAGTATTTCTACAGTACTGTATGAACCCAATATTCACAAATTTGGTTAATCATGGAAGCTAGCAATGGAAAAAAAACTATTAAATTATCTAGTTTTTTGATTCCCCTATCAGTATGGGATAGTCCCCAAATAGAGGTTATAGCATGATGTAGAGCTTAGTAAAAAGGGGAACAAAGAGGACCTGGGGAATTACAGACCAGTCAGCCTAAAGCTGATACCTGAATACGGGAACAATTTATTAAAAACCAGTTTGTAAGCTACTAGGGAATAATATGGTGATAAGTAATAGCTAGCATGGATCTGTCAAGAAAAATCATGCCAAGCCATCCTAATTTCCTTCTTCGGCAGGGTTGCTGGCCCACTGGATAGGAAGGGAAGCAGTAGATGTGATATAGCTTAGGTTTAGTAGGGCTTTTGACACAATCCCACATAATATTCTCATAAGAAAATTAGGGAAATGTGATTAAGCTGAAATTAAAGTGGGCACATAACTGGTTGAAAAACCGTACCCAAAGAGTAGTTATCAATGGTATGCTGTCAGATTGGAAGGATGTATCCAGTGAAGTCCTACAATGGTCTGTTCTGGGTCCAGTACTATTATGTATTTTCATTAATGACTTGGATAATGGAGTGGAGATTATGCTTATAAAATTTGGAAGTGACACCAAGATGGGAGGGATTGCAAGCATTTTGGAGGACAGAATTAGAATTCAAAATGATGTTGACAAATTAGAGAATTGGTCTGAAATCAACATGATGAAATTCAATAAAGAAAAGTGCAAAGCAGGAGCGGTTGTAGCATGGATTCAATTGCACCCACCATGATACCAAGCAGGTGGTGGTTGGGGCACTGTGAATCTGTGTGCCAGGTCATAATGACTGCAGCGGGGAGCCCAGCCCAGCCCTGTGGGTCAGGAGCCACCACTGCAGGATGAGGTCACTGTCCAGCTTTCCCTCCCTCTGGGCTTCCCCTCCATACCGAGACAGGATTAGGGTCGTGGTGCTGGGGCAGAGGGAACTTCCGTGGGTGGTCAGTGACCCCCTTTACTACAGTATAGTGCATCCATTAAATCAGGCAGCTACCTCTGCCCCTGGTACAAAGTATTACCACTTAGAAAGAAAAATCATATGCACAAATGCAAAAAGGAGAATAATGGGGTAGGTGGTAGTACTGCTGAAAAGGATCTGGGGTTATAGTGGATCACAACTGAATATGAGCCAACAATGTGATACATTTGCAAAAAAGGCTAAAACCATTCTGAGGTGTATTAACAGGCGTGTCTTATGTAAGACATGAGAGGTAATTGTCACACTCTACTTGGCACTGGTGAGGCCTCAGCTGGAGTACTGTGCCCAGTTTTGGGTGCCACACTTTAGGAAAGATGTGGACAAATTGGTCAGAGTCTAGAGGAGAGCAACAAAAATAATAAATGTTTTAGAAAACCTGACCTATGAGGAAAGGTTAAAAAAACTGGGCATGTTTAGTCTTTTAAGAAATGAAGAAGGAAGGGTGGGGACACCGGAGAGAGGGGGACGGAGGGCTGAAAACAGTCTTCGAATAAGTTAAAAAGGTTCTTATAAAGATGACAGTGATCAATTATTGTCCATGTCCACTGAAAGTAGAACATGAAGTAATCAACTTAATCTGCAACAAGGAAGATTTAGGTGAGATATTAAGAAAAACTTTCTAACTATAAGGATAGTTAAAAACTCTGGAACAGGCTTTCAAGGGGGTTTGTGGAATTCTTATCACTGGTGGTTTTTAAGAATAGGTTAGGCAAACACCTGTCAGGGATGGTCTAGGATAATTTGGCCTTGCCTCGGCACCTCTTGAGGTGTCTTCCAGAAATTTGAAAAAACTCCCAGTGTTTCTAAACTTAATTTGTTCTATTTTCTCACCAGAATGAAAGCAAAAAACAAAAGTTTGTTTCAGATTGAAAAACAACCCAAAATGAAATGAAACCATGAAACCCTTTTTTTTCCCCTTCCGTTTTTCATTTTGCTTTGTTGTTTTAGGGTGTTTTTTATTTGAAACCAAGAAAAAAAACAAACTGTTTTTCATTTTGTTTTGTTTCTGCTTTTTTAAACTCTTTTTTTGTAATAAACAGAGCTAAATTTCAAGATGAAAAGTTTCAAAATGAAAACTCAAAACATTTAATTTCAAAATGGTCTAAATGAACCCTTTTCACTTG
Organism: Lepidochelys olivacea; assembly: GCF_965140295.1. NCBI lineage: Eukaryota > Metazoa > Chordata > Testudines > Cheloniidae > Lepidochelys > Lepidochelys olivacea. The sequence continues at coordinate 161,783,992 of NC_140411.1, read as the reverse complement.
TTTGAAAAAAAATCAATTTTTTTCAGCTAAAATTATTCACCAAATTTAATCTGAATTCATTAATATTTTCTCTAGTAGCATAAAACTGATAACAAGTATCTCTCCCTCTACTCCAGACTTGTAGTTCAAGAATGTCCTGGACACAAGTCTGAGAATAATTTAATTTAAATACTTGCTGCATGAATTTAATTACTCAAACATTAAATCTCATATGGCCTACAAAATGAAAGGGGGGGTATTTTAAATGCTTAACTCAAAAGGGTCAGCTTAATAAAAAAAGCTTTTGATATTTTCAGAATTTGAGTAGAGCGTTCTATAATACTAATATTTCTATGAGTACTCAAAGTCCAAAACTGATCTTTTACATCAGAGGTATACATAAGAATCTTAAAAATACATTGGGTGGTAGCACATCTACCAATTTGCATGTCTGAGTCACAATCTGCTTTCATGGCAACTATACATTGCCCCATACATTGAGCTAGTGGCAAAGGCAGAATTTAGCACCGTCTAGCTGCAAAAAGTGTGAAGTTTGGCTTCGAATCTGAATTCCCTGAGCTTCAGGGAAATTTGGTTTTGGGGTTTTGGGTTTTTCTTTTCTTTAGTTTTAACTGTGCCAGCAAACAACTAATTAACTGATATTTCAATGCCAAACCAAACTCCATTCCTATCCTTTTTCCTTTATAAAAAAATTGCGATGATTTGGGGGAGTCTATCTATATGCAGCTTATGAATTCTGGTTGATATTGGGGACCTTCTGTGTATTTGTGTCAGACTGCAAACTCTATTTTGAATGCAAAGATTGTTTTCTGTTGTCTTTTGCCTCCATATTGAAACTCACAGGAGATAATAGGAGAAATTCTTGCACGTGGCACATGGCTAACAATAGATGGTCATTAACCTTTGATGATTGAACATTCAAATGGAATACCCTTGGACAAAGAGATGGCTGCCCCCAGTGAACACCAGTTTTTCAAGTCTGAACTTCAGGGGTGAGGTAACTAAGCAACGAATCACCCGACTTTGATCACCTGATGAGGCTGCCAAAAGGGATTGGAGGTTCTAAAAGAGAGGGCCTCTCATTGAATATGGGATGGTGTGGGGGAAGAGTATGTGTGAAGGGATACTGACTGGAAGGATCAGAGAGAGAAACTCTATGATTCAGAGGAGAAACCATGAACTGCAGGACAGCGGTCAACAACACTGCAGAAGACTCTGACCTAAGTCCAAGGAATGTTCCAGGATGGTGAGGGAACTGAGGCAGGGAAATGTTTATAGGATCTGTGTATCTTTTATTTTTTCTGGATCTGTGTATCTTTTGTGCTCACTAATGTAAATAGTAATTGTGTTTAGCAATCTGTGCAAAGACTGTGTATGTTATGTGCTACACCTATCATGTGTCCCTGAAAAAAATGAATGGTAAAACCACAGTGCACACAAGGATACAGCTCTGGGAGAGGGTTTGGTGAAGCTACTTGGGGGGTAAGCATGCTGGTCCTGGGGCAACTGGGCCATCTGGTCCTGTTTTATTAAGCAGTAACAGACACAGAGCCTGTGCCCAGGAAATGCGCCAGAGAGGCCAAGGAAAGAGACAGTGTGACAGTCTACTCAGAGCAGGGGAAGCTTAAGGACATGTGGATGTGGGACCCAGACACAGCAGTCTGGTGAGTGTCCAGCAGAGGGAGTGTTACCAGGGCTGTCTGTGTGACACAAGTAAATAAATCATAAGAAACAAAATATTCAAGCAAACTTTCTTAGAAAGGACACTAGAAAAAATATATAGGAAGAAATCATTTTATTCTTTACTGACAGCTATATCCTTCCTTAGCCTCCATTTCCTCTAACACAGTCGTCAGCACTGACTCTTCATTGCCATAGCAAGGATTTGTATAGCTACATATTTCCTTTCCCTCCAGAGCTGATTTTTTACTCTCCACAATCTGTTTGCAATGATCCTAGCCCATAAACTTTCCAAGACTCTCCTCTTATTCTCCCTCCATGTCAAAAGAAGATCTCTGGTATCAAAGCCACATTCCTAAGACTGCATGTTTCTCTTTCCTTCTATCTTTAACCTACTATTGTTAAGTGGTGTAAGTAGCTTAATTCATATCTTGGTTCTTTATCGACAAACCATCTTGAACAATCTATTTAATAAAATCAATAAAATATATTTCTCAGTAGAATTCACCCTGTTGGCTTTATTGGCATAAGAAATGTACTGAAACCAAAACCCAAAGCCAAACAACTGAATGACATTAGGAACATTCAGATTGAGATAAACAGACTGTGGAACAAACTCCCACAGCATGTCATCAAGGTCAAAATGTAGTAAGATTCAAACAAGAAAATGTATATGAATAACAAGAAGTCATAGTAAATACTTACTTTTAAAGTGTTTTGGAAGGGATATAAAGCTTCATGATTCAGGGCTTAACCCTCTCCAGTTATTAGGATTTAGGAGAAGGCTTCCCTGCGGGCCAGATTACCCCACTTCTGCCTACTGGGGGGTTCTTTGCATAGTATCTGTTGCTGTGCTGACCCCTGTTGAAGCTAGGATTGTGGACAATATAGACCATAGGTCTGAGCCAGTATGACAATTCATATCTTCAAGATCTGAATTTTGCCATATGAGCCCAGATCTGCTGGTATATATGTAGTGAGGGTTCTGTGTTTAAAGCTGGTCTTCTGCCTGGAAGGATGATGGTTTAATTTTTTATGTCAACCAGTTATCTTCTCCTTCCTTAAGTGGATATTGTAGGGAACAACTTCCCTGGTAGAGATTGTTAACTTCCCCATCCAAAATCAAGGTGCAGAATTCAGTAGAAGAGATTACTATTAAGAACTGTTGAATTGATTCAGATAAAATAAGAATTTATGCAAACATCTTACACCTAAATCTCAAACTATACTGAACCTGGATCGTCACTGAGTTTCAGTAAAGTTTGTTAACTTGCCTTTATTTCCTCTCTCTAATGTTTGTCCACCACTGTACTTATTATTTCATCAGGAACTGAAAATGGACGTATTGATTTACCTTTAGAAAAGCTATTCTTATTCCACACCAAGGAGGCTTTAATAAGTTAGGATAAGCTTGAGATAACCATCTGAGCCAAACTTCTCAATCTTTTTAGAGTCACCCATCACAAGGCGTTAGTAAACTGAAGTGAACCTGGTGTGAATTCCACTGAAAATCTCTTTATAAGAAATTTGCAACTTTGTGAGTTTTTTCATTTTTTCTGTGTTTAGCTGAGTTCAACCAGGTAGTTAAATACATCCACCAAGGAAAAAAAATTCTAAAAATACCTGCTCTCTGCATGTATAATGAATAATTACCACCATAGTGAGCCTCCAAGCAGCAAATAGGTGCTATATTCCTCAGGACTCCTAGAAGCTGAAGAAAGAACTGTTGATGGGATGATAGCACTTGCAGGCTCTCTATAATACAGTGGAGGAGCAAATGTTGTTTGCCCAATTCCAAACCACCTTTAAAACTAGGGTGACCAGATGTCCCATTTTTAAAGGGACAGTCCCATATTTAAGCCCTCCTGCAGGTGTCTGACTTTTTCTTTAAAACAGGCAAATTGTCCCATATTTTCTGTCTCCCCTACATCAGTACTGGTGGGTCTTGCTGCTGGCTGGATCCCTGCTCGCCAGTCACCCAATGAGGGGTCCAGTAGCCGATGATGGGGGTGAGTGTGCAAGGCTGCTGGCGGGGTGAAGATGCAGCATGTAGGGCTGGCCACTCCCCCTGCTGGTCCATCAGTGCAGCCCCCGCTGCATGCTGGCTCTTGGCCAGCAGGGCCCCCGCCCCTTGTCCTGTTTCTGGCTGGCACTGGGTGCCTGCTGCAATCTGCAGTGGTTGATGAGTGCGGGCAGGCGCCAGGCAGTGGCTGGCTACATGTCGCCTCTGCTGCCCACCCATTGGCTACTTATGTGCTTCCCCCTCGCTGTCCTCTCCCTGCTTTGCCCCTTCACCTCCCCAGCTCTGTGGCTCCTCCATATCCCCCCCCCACCAGTGGAGCGCACCCCATTCCCAGCACTGTGCAGAGAACCAGCCCCTGGTCAGCATGCTCAGCTCACCAACAGCCTGGCCAGCAGGCTCCTTCCTTCCCCCACTGCCTTTGGCTGGGACGGCACCCCAGGAAAGCCCAAGACCCTCTGGCCTAGGGTGCTGGCGAGGAGGAGCTAAGCTCTGCATGTGCCAAATCCCCACACAGCGCTGGCACGGGGAAACCTCTCTGCCCCTTAGCTAAGCTCTGGAGTGGTGGAGGGAAGTGATTTCCAGCCTGTTCATGCCCTGACCCTGGAAGCTCCACAGCAGTGCCCCAAGCAGGGACTTAGCACCCTCTGCACCCACCCACCCTGCCCTGGGTCCTGTCCCCAGGGAGCGTGCTGCTGCTCCGTCCTCTAGGCACCCTCCCCTGCTGAGCTACCTCTCTGGCTGGGTTTGCTGAAGCCCCTGCAGTCAGGTTCCCTGGGCCCTGGTGCACAACGCATCCTGAGGGCTTAACCCCTTCCTGCCCGTGCTGTTGTTGGTGGCCAGCAGCAGCCTGGAGGTGTTAGCTGCCTTTCAACACTGTGCAGGCAGGAGGGGACAAGGTGCTTCCAGCTACATGAGAGCGGTGAGGGGGAGGGGGAGAAGGAAGAGATGAGCTCTACAAAGACATAGACCAGGTCATCCCTTCCCCCTCCCCTGTGTCTGGAAGCAGCTCCTGTCCCTTCCCTCTCGTACAGTGCCAAAAGGCTGCTGCTGGCCACATTCTGGTGTGAACCCTGGCAGAAATCTGGGGAGGGGGGGATGTAACCCTGCATGCCCCCCCCCAAAGTGTTGCCTTAGGAAGATCCAGTGCCAGGTACCAGGAGAGGCGGGTCCACCCAGGAGCCCAGCCAGGCATGGAGGGTGGAGAGTGCTGGGCAGGGAGGGCCGTGTCGGTTGGTCACCCCCCTCCCCCGTGTGAGAGAGGTGTACAGGAGTGTGTGTGTGTCACCCCTCCCCATGTGTGGGGGGCTGTTAGGTGTGTGTGTGTCACTCTTCACTGTGTGAACCCGAAAGCCTTAAAGATAAGAGGTAAATAAAAAGAACCCAACTACGCAGGCAAAACCTTAAGACACAAAATCAGGACTATACATTCCATTCAGCACAACCTATTTTACCAGCCATTTAACAAAAGGAAATCTAACACATTTCTAGCCAGCTTACTTACTAACTTAACAGAAGTTCTGAAGAGCATTCATGACCTGTTCCCGGCAAAACCATCACACAGACAGACAGACCCTTTGTTCCCTTGTCTCCTCATTGGTCATTTTGGTCAGGTGCCAGTGAGGTTATCCTAGCTTCTTAACCCTTTACAGGTGAAAGGGTTTTGCCTCTGGCCAGGAGGGATTTTATAGTTTTGTATACAGAAAGGTGGTTACCCTTCCCTTTATGACAGGTTTCAGAGTAGCAGCCATGTTAGTCTGCATTTGCAAAAAGAAAAGGAGTACTAGTGGCACCTTAGAGACTAACCAATTTATTTGAGCATAAGCTTTCGTGAGCTATAGCTCACTTCATCGGCACATCCGATGAAGGCATGGGTTGAGGTTCTGCTACTGACTTCTGCACTGCTGCTGGCAGCAGTGCTGTCTTCAGAGATGGGGAGCTGGAGAGTGGCAGCTGCTGGATGGGAGCCCAGCTCTAAAGGCAGAGCCTCCGCCAGCAGTAGCGCAGAAGTAAAGATGGCATGGTATGGTATTTCAAAGGTAGTTATACCTGGGTAACATCCACTAGACCAGTGCTACTCAAAGTGGTGGTCTACGGACTGGTGCCATCGGCTGACAGTCAGCGGCACCTGGGACCCAAGGCAGTGCGTTCTGCTCACGCCGGCTCTGCTCTGCTCCCCACGCGCTGCCCCGGCTCATGCTGGCTCGACCCTGGGCACCGCAGCAGCAGCTGCCAGCGGCTCTGCCGCAGCTGCTGCCATTGGCCAGGTCACCCCCCCCCTCCACTCACCCTTACGCGGCGGAGAGGGAGAGGCGTGAGCTGCAGCGTGCGTAATGTATGTGTGTGTTTCCTGCAAGTTGTGCCATCCATTCATGCTGCCCCCCGCCCAGCCCCGAGCAGACAAAGCCCATGGACACACTAATAAGGAGAAGACTCATTAATTTCTGGAAATGTCTTGGGCTTGGCTGCCACCCCCTCTCCTTTCCTCACCCTTCCAACCCACTCCAAAAAAAAGTAGCCCCTTGATGCTGGAAGACAGTTTAGCGCAGGTTTGGGGAGAGAAGGATTAATTATTATTTTTGGTGTTGTTGCTCCATGAAATTTGACAGCATCTGCACTGATCAGCGGAGCTGGTGGAGGAAAAATACACTGCAGCAGGTTATCTGGTGGGAGCAGATAAGCCCCCTAAAAATGTCTGCCAACTTTTATTATATTCATTATATTGTTTCCAATATAAATTAATATTACTACGAATGTTCAAATAATATTTTCTTGGATCATAAACAAATAATAGTCATTTTATACTATCCATACAGACGCACAGCCTTTCAGTCAGTCTTCAATGTATTTAAATGGGAACATCTCCATGAGTATACCAGACTCCCATTCCAATTAATACAGTGAAGAAATGTTAGTTTTTCTGATCTGATGTGCTATGTGCCTATGCGAATACGACAATAATATGGCACAAATATGGTACCGGTTCCTGGTAAATATGGTACTGGTCCCTGGAAAATGTGGTACCGGTCCCTGGCACAGTGGAAAAAAAATTTGTCGGTCCGCCACAACAGATAGTTTGAGAAGCACTACACTAGACAAGATGTTTTCAGTCTAGATAGTAGGAGGGGCCGGGGGGGGGCAGGGAAAGGGCCTATTCAGGGCAATGGGCCAATAGGAAAAAACAATAGGCCTTCGGAGAAAGCACATGGTGAGCCTTCCTGTGCAAACAGCCTGTGAGTAATGGCTGCTATGACTCTACATGGACATGTGATGATCCCAGATGTCTCTAGACTGCATCTTGGGATGTCATTGTTTTTCCACAGACCGGTCTGGGAACCAGACTTTGAAACAAAGTGTTCCTGCTTTATGTTAAAGCTATATAAGGCAGGGAGTGATGTCGTCTGGGGTTTTTCACTCCGCACCCAAGAAGACTCCTGGAAACACCTCAGGAAAAAAGGCTGAACTGGAGGAAGGGATTTTTAGCATGTGAATGAAACATCTGGAGATTCCAAGCTGTAAAGCCCCTAAAGAATATGCCCCTTAAGAATCTGCAGCCTCCTTGTATCATCTCTTAGGGTAAGAATCTGCTATTCATATCAAATCTATTTAGTATATTAAGTTTAGTTTGCATTTTTTATTTATTTGCTAGGTAACCGGCTTTGATCTGTTTGCTATCACTTATAATCATTTAAAATCTATCTTTTGCAGTTAATCAACTTGTTTTTGCTTTATCTAAACTAGTGTGTGGGAACCATAACTCAGGGGCAGAAGGCTGTTGCATATTCCTCTCCACATTGAGGGAGGGAGCGAATTTTATGAACTGACGCTGTACAGTTCCCTGTGCAGCGCAAGGCAGTATAATTTTGGGTTTATACTCCAGAGAGTCAGAGTGCCTGAGGAGCTGGGAGTAGCTTTCCCATGCAGGGGCTGGTCAGAGAGCCTGCTTGTAACTGCAGCTGGGTATGTCCATACCTGTATGTATGCTGGTGAAAATGCAGGCTGGAGGGCTTTGTAGCTTGTCACAGCAGTACAGTGTGAGAGGGAGCCCAGGCTGGTGGGTCAAGGGGCTCAGTGGTACCCCAGTTCCACATGGCACCCTGGGGGGAACCAGTCACAGGGGTTTTTATGTACTTCTGTAAGTATAATAATATGAACAATTTAGCATGAAGGAGAAAAGAAAAAATGTGAATGAAAAAATAAATGTATTTAAAACTTATGCAGGAAAACTTAAGGGTATAGGGAATGATAACACACACAGCAGATTTCACTTTAGCTAGAAAAAATATGTTTTTTTCAAAACTGAAACACCCTTAAAAATAAAAGAATTTAAACATCAGGAAGAAAGTTCACAGTTTCTAAATAGTTCTAAATAACACCAAAACTAGATCAACTGGTTTGCCCATATCTACTAATTAATTCTCATTCATTAATTTCCTTTCAAATACAAATAACCCTATAATATCCTACTAGTAAACCATTAAAATTTGCCATTTAATTACAGATTTCCCTGTTGGTAGAGGCTAAGTTTAATACATTAACTTCCATCTTTTAGAGACCTGAATTCAAATACATACAATGGCCCCTATCTAGCAAAGAACTTAAAGTCAATGGAACTACTCAAGTGCTTAAAGGTAAGCATATGCTTACATGGGTTGCTGGATCAGGGTCTACACAACAAGTGAAAATACTCATCTCGTCTTAGCCCCCACTTGGTTCACATCATTTGACAACCCTGGAGACACCCAGGCCTAGAACAGAAATAACGTTGCCTGTCATGACTGACAGAGCTGTGTGAGCAAGATAGCAATGTGGCTGGTTCATATTAATAGAGCCCTGCAAATCTGTGGATATCAGCTTTATATCCGCAGATGTGGCTACCCATGGATCATGTTTGCGAATCGTGGATCGGATGCAGATACAAATTTTGTATCTGCGTAGGGCTCTACATATTAATAATATATGAATCGCTCACTTTTAAGAACACTAAATTCACTCTCACAAATAAATTAGAAAAATCAGCCCTATGGTATCTCACCAATTCTTCTGTAAATAGTGCTATTTCTAAAGGAAGCAACGACTTACAATGGAGCTTAGCAAATAATGGAAAATATTTTCTATTAGTATTTATTCAAATTTGAAAATAAATTTCAGTGTGACTGCTTTTTGGGTCCTTTCATATTTACTTGTCATGAATACTGAAAATCAAGCTTTTTTGGCACAAATACTTGCAAAAAGAAAATTTTAAGCTCAAATATTTGAATAGTTGTTGGAAGGGAATTTTACATTGTATATTTTATTATCATGTTTGGAATGCACCCTGAATTCATGATACAAGTAATCTATTTGATGAACAGAAGCAATGCAAGGTGACTTATGTAACTAATCAATGTGGAATGAATTTCAAAGTTCAAATAGCAAATATTTTGGAATGAACTGTTAGTGAGGTATTAATACAAGGGGAAAACATTACAAATAATTTCAAACAAATAAATGAGAATTTTGCAATCTGCTCATGAACATTGTGCAAACAGAAAATGAGGGGGAGTCTGATGAATTAATTCTTCAGTATGAATTATTCACTCAGCTTTAGTTTAGAGTTCTTCACTGAAATGCAGGAGATATTGGAATATGTATAAAATTAGTTCAGGCCAGCTAGTTAGCGGATTTTTTAAATAATCAAACCTGGCACACAATAAGGCCTTTCAGCCTTATATTTACATATGGAACAGCACTTGTTAATTGACAGATCCCTTGCATCTAGTTTAGGTTTCATTAAAAGTTCTCTCTACTAGCAGGATAGTTGTCTGAAAGTAATACTTGTTGAGAAACAATGACACATTGGACGAAAGATAAAAACACAGCAGAGATCTTGTCTTCATATTTGTTTATATAGCACCCAGCATTTTAATAACACCATATAAATAATAAACTATAACTGTAAACACAAATAGAGTTCTTGTCAGTGACCTTGTAATCCCCAAATCAAAACTTTTCTTACCCAAAACTTTATGATCTGTAAAAACTGAAGAGTTAGGGCCTGATTACTCTGTAACCTTAATCCTTATGAATGAAATTATTTCTTCAGCCTGGAATTAATAAACATTCAGCACATTCTTAAATATCATCTCTGGTGGCTTACTACAGTTATATAATGAAGTTACTTGATAAAACTATTACTCATACATGTGTTTCCAAACTAGAACAGGCCTTATTTAATGCTAAGCTTTAAAAAGAATGACAATGTTTTGAACACTAGGCGGCTTCTGCAGAGCCTCATGAGATGATTGAATTTGTCAGGGTACAGGCTGTGAACATTTAGGGTTCATATCTTATTCACTCAGAAGCAGTTTCAGGTCAGATTATAGGAAAAGGAGTTGATTTATTTTGCATGGCAACTATGAATTTTAACCAAAAGACACATTAATAACAAGGGTTTTTCTCTCAATTCACTACAGGCAAGTCTTTCCCTTTTCCTGAGCTTTTTCTTGCACTTATTTTATATGCGTAGACTGCTGTCTGCAAATAACATACCAGAGACTAACCGTGCTTATATTTTTCATTCTTTCTCTCATCTGCCATAGTTTTCTGAAATGAATGTGACTTGATTCTGCATTGTCATGTGTGTTCAATTCCCATTTTGCTAAGAGAACTTTCTAATAACCAACAGAATGAAAATGGAAAATGGTAAGTTGACAGCTTAGTTCCCTGCAGTGAATTATAGTAAAAGCCTGAGGAAATTTGTGAGAAACTGTGATAGATCATATGAGACTCTGTGAGATAAATGTAATTGAAGCTAGACTAATAGCTAATAAGAAGAATAACTAATTGGAGATTTATAAACAGTTTCTTTTTATTTTAGTATGATTCATGAAGAATTAGACAAAGACCATCTTCTCCATGGGAAATTAATGAGCATTATTATTACACTACAAAGGATAGATTTCTCAAAAATGTATTGGTATTTGAAATGTTCATCCACTAAGAGTAAATTTTCTTGGACCCTTTTTTATCAGCTTCATTAGCTGGTGTGCAAAAGTTAACTCTAGGATCAATAGAAACGTTACAGTAGTTAAAAGTAGTAGTAGATTATTCTGGATGTTTTCCCCTTTGCTTTGATCCTAAGTTAAATTCAATGTATGCACTGAAACACCATCAGGTTATAATGTTAAATAACAATATATCTGTTACCACAATTTTAGACCCATGGAGTTTTCAAATTTTTGTGGCTTACCCTTACAGATTATAAATCAGTAAAAAACAGCCGAGGTCATTGGGGAGACTTCCTATTTACTCTCTGATTAGTTGCCATTCCTGAAATCTTCTGTTTGTGTCCTTTGATAAAACCAGAACTGTTTACAAATTAAACAAAACAGGGGCAGAAAGTCCTTGGAAAACACAAGCTTTTAATCAGGAGGTATTTTATAACCATGCTGCTCTCAGGGGCTTTTTAGATTTTTGAGCCTTGTGAAGTGACATGTGTAAATGTCCCTCCCAGGGGAAGAGAAGCAGGCACTAATTGAGGTATTGAGGGGTTTAAATGAAGCAGAAACACACTAAGAAGCTCCAGCTCCAGCAAAAATGAGTGCTGCTGAGCAATGCATGCTGGGACACTAATGGTTTTCATTCACTGCTCGTTCATGCAAGTAAGTATACTTTTAAGCACGGTGACTTGGGTCTATAACAGCACAGTTCTGAGCTAAAAAGCCATGAAATACGATCTGCTGAGGTATACAAAGTAGAGCTCTGGTAGAAATAGTCTAGTGTTGTTTTGCCTTTTCAGAATGAATTATAGTTCTAGCGCATAGATTGGTAGATAGCATCTGATACCATGGTGATGGCTGCAGCATAAGAACTAGAATAGAATCGAAGCAGGATATATCTATTCATATATATTTGTGTGTGTGGTACATACACAGAGACAAGGTGGGGGAGGTGATATCTTTTATTGGCCAATTTCTGTTGGTGAGAGAGACAAGTTTTCGAGCCACACAGAGCTCTTCTTCAGGTCTGGGAAAGGTACTCACAGCAAAATAAAGATATTACTTCACCTGCCTTGTCTCTCTAATATTCTGAGACCGACATGGGCTACAACTACACCGTATGACACACATAGTAGATAGAGCTCCTCTGCATATAGATAGAAAGATGTGTTTATACACACACACTCTATATGCATGGTTGTACATACATACAATCAAGCACTGAGTCTAATTTAGACAAAAACAAGGAGATTCATGATATCAATAAATATAACTTTCTGAGAAGGCAAGACAGTAGAATCATCCCTAGTTTGAATGAAAACCTAATCAAAAGTGCTGAAGACATTGTATTTATATTACCATGCATCTATCTTGCTTCTCCAATCAAAACTTTAATATTGTCCTTTGCTCCAGAGACCATTTGGGGAATTAGGCAGGCAGGTAGGAATCCTGACTAGTGTTTGGACCAGCTCCGTGGCTGAGTATTAGCATCATCCACTGCCAAACAAAAACACCAGACTTGAATCCTAACTCCCTAGATGTTTTGCCCTTTCAGCAATATGTTCATCTATGGCTGTTGGAATGTCAGAAGTTTCTGCAGGGGAAAACGGACCCCTGAACTGTGGTATGTAAAAGGAAAAAGTTCATGAAGAATGAGGAACCTGCTCAGGGAGTGAGAAACTAGGCTGCCAGGTCTAAAAGCAGATAGGTAGGTAGCTGTATTTACTGTGTGTACAACATTTTATGTAGGAAGACCTATGCAAAGTAAATGTGGCATTAATCACAGGGATGAAAACCACCTAGTTCTTGCCAGTTGTAAATTAAAACTGCTTAACTGAATATGATTTAACAGAATCTTTTGGAGGATGTATATGTGACCCAGAATGGAGGAAGCAACAGATGACCACAAAAGGGTAACTCTCACTCTTTTTGCCTAAATCTGTGTGAGGGCGTAGAATGGCTTACCTATCCCTTTGCGATAGGTGGGCAAGCCTTTTGTATAGTCAGGGTACGTATAGCGTACTGTCAAATTTAAGGCCTAGGTCTTTGTCTTCAAGGCAGTCAGTGAGTTGGGCCCAGGATACCTAAAAGATCAGCTAAAGCTCTAGGATCAGGACTGTGGCTGACAAGTCTGACCCTCAGACACCATTGCAAAGAGTTCTTCTATGAAGCTGTGAGATCTTTCTTGCAGACCAGTCCAAGAACCAATGGCTACAGCATCTCGAACTTCCTCTCTTTCCAGTCTAACTACAAGGTGCACTTCCTCAATTCACACCACAACATCTACACAATAAAAGTGCTTTAAAATAAAATAAAGTTATTTTAAAAACCCAACTTTGTATGGAATTTTCCTCCTTGGGAGAGGAAGGAAAAAAGAATGAACCACATTTGACAGATGTTAGTCACCTCCCTTAATGATTTTATGAAAGGTATCAGATGAGGTGATGGGCGTGCCATGGTGTAAGAACTAAACTAGAATAGTAGCAAGACAGCAAGAAGTGCTCAGAAACTGTACTGATGACCACTACATAAATACATGGCAACAGAGATACAAACTCTATGGCCAAATTTTGCTATTGATGATACAGAACTTGGTATTTACAGGTCCAGATCCTTGCACTGCCATCACTTTTTGCCACACTCACAGGACAAAGAAGCCATAAAGCCAGTGTAGCCAGCCATAGGAGGCTTGCTCCCAGTGTAGTGAACTCTTCCAGTGGCACCAAGCCAACACAACAGTCTCTATGACACACACCCTCCCTGAACCCAGGGGAAAGTGGCATGGCCTGGGCATCCCTACATGCAGCTGCAATCTGGCTGTTGTATGAAGCCCTTGGGGCCAATGGAAGTTAATGCAACTTAAAGCAGCTTTATGGCTGCTCTGACTTATTCTAAGGGACCAACCTGTCCAGCCATTTGAGGACCAGGGGAGCACAAAGCCATGTTTGTACTCCTCCTTAGCTGCACAGTATTCTCCTGGGTGGTAGTTGATGCTTTGGACCAAAAGGATCTGATTTTTTAAAAGCTGTTTTTCATGGAGTCAAATAACTTGGACTAAGGATTTAAAATATCTTGAAAAGAACAGAGGAATCCCCCATCACGCCCATACCTAGTATTTCCATTATTATAAGGATTTTTGTTTTCAGCATAGTCTGAAAAGAAATATGTTTCTACTTCTCTGGAGACCATGTTTATCCCTGGGCTAAGGAAAGGCATAATAAATTCCAGTGCTTCGGACTGGAGTAAATTATAGCTATCAATCTCATGGAAAAAACACATGGTAAAAGACTCCAGACCCCTTTTTACCACCACTAACTGGCACATTTCATAAAATCTATGAAGACCTTCATTCATTTGGTTTATAGTTTCCTTTAATGTTTTGCTTTAAATGAATGCAAACACCTCCACTTCCAAAAACACGTCAATGTGTAGTGAACAAGAATGGCAACAGGGATATCATAGCTGCATGCAAAGTAAGAATTGAGTCATGTCATCCAGCATGGTTTAACACACGCTTTGTAATAGGTACTGAATATAATTAATCAAGATAAACCACCTGCTACAATATTATATTAAATGAGGACTATATTTTAGCATGACTTTTGATCCAATTGTCAAAATTTGCCATCTGGATTGCACCCACAAAATGGATCTACCCATTGTGTATACAAAACCCACACCTCAGCACTGGTTTAGGGTCAACACCGCGAGATGAGTGGCTGATCCATTCTAGTCAATGCAAAGCCTTGCTCTGGCAAAACTCCCACCCCCCTCTCTCCCTGCACCTAACCAAACTTCTCCCAGGGTACTGGAAGGCTGTCGTGCCTAATGGAGCAGATTTGACAGTGTAGTACAATGGCTGTTGTGTATGGTGGTTGTGCTGATGGTGAGGTTTGTGTCTCTGGGTGGAAGAGTAGATAGTATGCACTGTTAGGTGCTTTAACTTTTCATTTCCCTGCTTTTCAGGTTGCATGTTAAATATGTAAAGTGGGCAGCAACTTTTACTGACAGTCTTTTTGTATATGCATTTCCTCAGTTTTTTAGACTTACACAGGATGTCTAATACAGCAGCATAAGTCTGCTTTCATGAAGCACAGGATCTCCTTGAAAGCACCCAGCTGGCTTAGGCATAGACCTGCTAGAAAAACAATGAAAGAGTGTCATGAAAATGTAGTTAATTTTTTCTCTTTACAGTTGTCATCTACATTTTAATAGAATTAATCAAAATTAACAAAAAAATGACTAGCTCAACTCCAGAGCCCCAATCCTGAACTGTCTGGACACTTTCCAAAAGATGCTGAACCACTCAAAAATGATGCTGTTCACGTCAGCCGGCGTCTCCAAGTGGGTCAGCTCAAAGTGACTAATCGTAACGATAGCTGATGATGATCTAAAAGAATTGGTATGAACATCAGCTCTTTGTTCATCATGGCAGTAGGACATCACCAACCAAATTGACTAGGCCCATATAGGGCATGGAGATGGCATTAAAGCCAGAATGAAAGAACTCAAGAAAGTCACAGTACTCGAGATAATACTACAGGTGTCTTGCCATAACCTTATCAAATAGCCTGGTTCAAAAATGGGAGGTTAGAGTCAGAGCAATAGTTGATAAGACTGTCAAGTAAGGCATTTCTCGGGGGTAGGAGGGTGTCTATCAATTGGTTGTATGAGGAAAGTTCTGCCATTGCTCATAGTGAAATTGTCTAGTCAAGAAGAAGTTGGTCTCCTGTGTCGTCTATCAAGTGGGTATGGAATGAATACTTCGTTGGTAAAGACTGTCATTATCACCACTTCTTGATTGAGGCACAAATCTTCTACTTATTCATCAGGAGAAAAACATGTTCTGTTTATTCATTCGACAGTTACAACATGGATGGCAGCAATAGAAGTTTTCCCCATACCCCTTTGCTAATGCATCTCAGCTATTACTTGTACAGTCCATCTGCTGCAAAGTGTTTTTGGGTATCCAAGTCGAATCAGTTCTAAGCCTCCCTGTGCCAAATGGAGAGCTGACTGTAACAGTTAGCTTTGTTATGTAGAAACCTGTCTACTCGAAAATTGGACTGAGAGCACCAAACAATTGTCAGATATTTTCATTCACCACTAACCTAGTCAGATTCAAACTGGTGACCTAGAGGGAAAAGACTACTTATTCCATTATCAATCTCCAGAGCCACCAGTTCTGGTCCATATTAATACTCTGACACATGGCGACTGATGTAACCCATTAGAGTAAATCTACTTAGAATTACAGAAACCCTCTTAGAAAGAATATTTATTATCTGACAAAAGCTGCTTATCTAATAAGGATTGCATGATAAGCAGAGCATAGTGTATTTGTTTTAAATCTCCACCCTGCACCCTGCAGTAACTAATAACGAATATCCTTCTATAACTAACAAGAAGCAGCAACACCAATTGAAGGCATTTAGAAAAATGTGGCAGAACTGGAGAAAGGAATAAAGCTATGCATCATGCTAGGGAAAAGAGCAGTGAGGGATATCATTTAATTCTATATTGTCCAAATCTTCCTTACCTTACTCATGCAATATAAATCCTATTTTATATGTAAGGTTCCTGTAGTCCTAGTTACAGTTGATTGGGAAATTACAAAATTCACTGAAAAACTGTTGACATTTTGAATTTATATGAAAAGAAAGACTATTTTTATGAAACATTTCCCTAAGATTCCATCCGTTTTTGGACAGCTGCACCTCCTAGAACAGCAGTTCAAACTAATTAAAGCAGTGATACTCAGACTTAGGCTTGTGAGCCACAAGTGGCTCTTTAATATGTACAGAAACCCTACAACAAATAAACATTTTTTAGGTTTAAAAAGTCCAGCACTCGAACACAGGGAAATGACAGAATTTAGGCTTCCTGAGAAACCTTAATTCAGCCTCCTTGTGCCTACACAGTATGACACAATCTTTAATTGAATGATCACATACTGTTTGTTTCACAGAAACCCTGCCTCCTTTGGTTTGCAGGATGGACAGTGCTCAGGCAATGATTCAGGGGTAGGTAGTAAATGAGGCTATTTGTAGGACTCCTGTCTCTTTTGCTTGAGAAGTTCATGGATATACGCTGAATAAGACAAAGAAGTGCAGGAAGACAAAGGATGGTTTTGTGGTTAAGGCATGTGAACACCACATAGGATAACTTAGTCCTAGCCTACCTTCTGCCACAGCGTTTCTATATTACATTGGGTCAGTTGTTTAAACCAACATTTTGGCAGGCGATCACTAACTGTGTGTTCCTCATTTTCTAGGTGCCCAGCTTGAAAGCCTGATTTAGTGATGTGCGGAGCACCCACAACAGCAACTGAAGTCATCCTAAGAGGAAGTCCTGATTATCTGGGCAGTAAAGAGTTTTCACTGGACAAAAGTAAAGCAGCAGGTGCTTGTTGCCTTCTAGAAATGGACCCATAACTAGAAGAAACAAAAATTTAACAACATTATGTTTGCCAAAGACTCAGAGTCTGATGAAGCAATGCTTTCTCCAAGGCACACCTGGAAACTTCATGAAGATCTGTGGGCTTAGAGCCCAAAATTTACCAATATTAATACTGTACATTTAATTCACTAGCTTTGTATAAGTGTGGCATCAGCTAAGAGTCAGACAGTTCAGAGCTTGATCTACATGAGCAGCTCACTAGAAGGTGACCTCTAGAGAGCTGTAAAAAAATTATTAAAAAATGCAGGCTTATCCACAGCAGGGACGAAAGGAAAAGCCTGCTCAGTTCTGTCAATTCAATACATTTTTAATACGGCTGCTAACAAACAATAACCCTTTGATTCTCTTTCCAAAAGCCTGTGAAGTTGCTGGCAGCTCCAGTAACTCACCCAACTCCTATTGTCAGTTGTGCCATCATCTGTGTGTTCTAATCTTTCACAAATCTCAATCCTTTCTACCTCTCTATCTGGAGCTCATGTTCCTTGCCTTGGCTTTGGCCAGAACAAAAGCCTGTAATACCACACACAGTATTTTTCCAAGTCTCTCCCCTTTCTGAGCAGGCTCCTGCTGGTCTTTTAATTAGGTTGTGTTTCTCGTAGAGACTTGGCCTTAGAGGGAAGGAGGTGAAAAAAAGGCCACTGGAAATGTATTATATGTATCAGGCAGACCTAGCTGGCAACTGCAATGCTGTAATAAGCAGGAGTTTTACAGAAAACATCAAAAGGTTTGGAACTTGAGCTCAGAAAAAACACCCCAAAATTTGGATCTTTATCTTAATCATATCCAATCATCTGAAAATTAGGCTGGAAATCTTATGAAAATGAGTCACCTGTCAAGAATTCTATTCCATCCTACACAAGTTTTTATACCGTGCTCATCACCATGGACTCTGGGTGCCTAAATTCCTATATTTGCTACTTCTGGTAGGGATAGAAATATTGCAAGAACATGCTTTCATGCTGTTTTGGCACTTCCCCTTCTGGACTCAGCTAGAAACAAGTAGTACAGAGGTGGGAACTAGAATATTAGTGTTTTAAATGTTATCCATTTGATTTTCCAAATCTCAAAAGGATTTATTTTGTGTTCAGACTTGGACTTGCTTTCAACCAGATTGAATCACCCATCTGTATTTGCTACAGAAAAAGGCATTAATTTCATGAGGATATGTTTATCAAAATCCAAGGTTTGATAAAGGTAAATGGGATAGCAAAGGTCAGATTCTCTCCATTATTGCTAGTATCTAAAGACTGAATAAAGCTACTGAAAGGGATAACGAGATGTTCATGCAGATAAAGCACAAGTCTGTGAGAGAGCACCTGGCTCTTATATAGTGCTTTATCTCATCAGATCTCAAAATGCTTTCCAAAGGAGGACAGTATCATTAGCCACATCTTATAGATAAGAGTTCTATTCTAAACTCTGTCACGGATTTCCTGTGTTGGCTTTGGAAATCACTTACCTTCTCTTTGATTTAGGCCATGTCGACACTACAAAACTATGTTGACCTAACTTACGTCGGCATACAGCGACCACAGGTATTAAATCTCTTGTGTGAGTGCACGCTTGGCTCCTTGTGTCGGTGGTGCGCATCCTCACCAGAAGTGCTTGTATTGATTGTACTGGCAGTGTGGAGCATGCAGGATGGCTCCTGAAAGCCAATAACATTCGACGTAAGCAATGCAATGTCTACACTGACACCACATCAAGTTAATTACTTGACATCTACCATGGTGTTATTAAATCGACACAGAGAGGCACTTACGTCAGCAGGAGCCAAACGTAAGTGAAGACTCTTCCACAGCTAAGTTGACGCAAGGCAGTTTATGTCAATGTAATCCTGTAGTGCAGACCAGGCCTTAGTTTCCCTTCAGTAAAATAGGGATAGCAATATTATCTAACACAATGCGATGTTGTTGTGAGGCTTTTTTCATTCATACTTGTGAGCACCTTGAATGTACAAAATATTACACTACTTTCTGGAGTCTAGGGATGTTCATATCTTGGGTTTTAGTTTGGCTCTGCACAGAATTAGAAGCTACCAGAGTATTTTGGATTCCATTTCTGGATCCAAAAATTCCACTAAGTTGAAGTCTTCAGATCGAAAAATTTCTCTTGGGACCATCTCTACTTGCAACAAAACTGACATGAGATCCGCCAAATGCATATGGGCATCGGGGGGGAGGGGGGAAGAGGGAACTGGTATATAATAAAAAGTAAACATTATTTCTATGCCATCTTATTGTATTAATATTTCCTAGTACTGTTACAGAAATCCAATAGAACAAAAATATAGAAGCCAATTAACTGTAGCCTTGTGGTTTAGAAAGAAAACCTAAAAATATAGCAAAAATAAAAATAAAAAAAACACTCTCAAAATGATTTGGAAACAATTATCTGCCCAGAACCTTCATTCATGCACTCCTGTTTGAAATCTGGACTGCTCTTCAAGTTTGGATTGGTTCAGATAAAGAACGCTCCAACTTTTCCTTCCATCTCCTATTATGGATGTGGCTCCCTGTATCTTTCTCATTAATCCTCACCAATAAGCCAAGATAAACTCATGGTATGGTAAATGGAATGTGCTTACACATGGACAGCTCCTGAATGGTCCAGTTGCACTGAAGTCAAAGGAGTTATACTGCGGATAAACAGGGCACTCTGAGCTTTCCTAACAAATCAACTATTAAAAGAAATGACTCACTAGTGCACAGGCCAGGAAAACTACTCTCCTGAACTACTCTGTCATGATACTCAGCAGCAGCTACAGTATTTCAGTCTTGTTTGAGTTCATGACAGAATGTGTGTCATCTGTCTCACCGGTGTCAAGCCTCTCTCAATGAGATGGTCTTAGAACTTTTCAGAGCCCATCCAAGAACACTTTGAGGTACCAATCTGTCAGTAAGTAATATATTTATGAGCCGTTGTGGTCTGTGACCATGCGTGTACAGGCTTAAGACTAACTATTGATTCCTTTATGGGACAATATTAAAGTGCTATTGGATTTTTGTTGACAATTAACCCTTCCATCAGTGAATTTTCTGGATGCTTACTCAGACTTACTATGTATTTCCAACTGCCAACCAAGAATGTAGTCCCTTCAAGATCAATCTACCTTCATATTCACACTCATTCATTTCTTTCTACAGGCCAGTATATTTGACCTTCAGATCTAGTTTCCCCTAAAAAAATACAGTAACAGAAAATCTTCAATGGGAGTTTTGCTTGCATGTGACTGGGAATGGGCCATTCATATGAAGGAAAAAGAAAAGCAATGCATAGTGTAAATTGGGTAGTTTGATTGAATTGTTTATGCTTTATTTGTATGACATTTAACTTTAATAACATAGAGTCTATGTTATTCATTAAGGCCCTCAACTAGCAAAGCCCTTAAGCTTGTGAGTAATTCCACTGACTTCAACAAGAAAACCCCTGTGCTTAAAGTTAAGCATATGGTTACAAGCTTTGCTAGATCAGGGCCTGTCAGGGTTCCCTCCCCACTCTGAACTCTGGGGTACAGATGTGGGGACCCATATGAAAGACCCCCTAAGCTTATTTCTGCCAGCTTAGGTTAAAACTTCCCCAAGGCACAAATCCTTTCTTTGTCCTTGGACGGTATTGCTGCCACTACCAAGTGATTTAGACAAACATCCAGGGAAAAGAGCCACTTGGAGTCCCTGTTTCCCCAAAATATTCCCCCAAGCCCCTTCACCCCCTTTCCTGGGGAGGCTTGAGAATAATATCCTAACCAATTGCCTTTAATAAAAGTACAGACCAGACCCTTTATTTGAAGGACACTAAAATCAATCAGGTTCTTAAAAGAAGAACTTTATTATAAAGAAAAAGGTAAAAGAAGTACCTCTGTAAAATCAGGATGGAAAGTAATTTTACACGGTAATAAAATGATTTAAAACACAGAGGATTCCCCTCTAGGCTCAACTTCAAAGTTCCAAAAACAGGAATAAACCTCCCTCTTACCACAGAGAAAATTCACAAGCTAAAACAAAAGATAATCTAATGCATTTCCTTGCTTTACTTACAATTTTTGTAATCTTAGATGCTTATTTCAGGTAGGGTTTTAGAAGAGGTTTTTTTTCCTGCCTGGTCCCTCTCTCTGTCCCGAGAGAGCCCAACAAAGATAGCACAAACAAAACCTCCCCCTCCCCCCCCCAAGATTTGAAAGTATCTTCTTTTCTTACTGGTCCTTTTGGTCAGGTGCCAACCAGGTTATTTGAGTTTCTTAACCCCTTACAGGTAAAGGAGGGATTTTATGCTACCCTTAGCTATATGTTTATGACAGGGCCTAAGGGCGAAATTAACTATAATTGCAGGGGACTCTGCACTCGCAAGACCCTTAAGCCTATTAGAGTGAAATCCTGGCCCCATTGAAGTGAGGGGGAGTTTTGCCATTGATTTCTGAGGGGTCAGGATCTTACCCTTAGCCTTTAATGAAAATGGGTTGAAAGTGGAACTGCTTGACAGCCCTTAACTATAGCAGTAGACACTGACAACAGCTATAATGAGTATGTTAAATCAGATTTAACTGCAGTATGTTACAAAAAAATCAATTAGTATTTAGTAAGCATACAAAAATTCACTTCTGCACATTTTCAATTCTAAAACAGTTATTGAATGCTACTTATTACCAGATATATCCTTGATTCATGATTAATGTACTGTTATTCAATCACAATAAAAGCCTTAAACAGTTCATTGTTGCATCATTCTGTGCATTTAAGATGTCTAAAATCTCAATTGTTTGCTCTCTCCACTATTAGTCACCTAATAAATTCACCAGAAATTCAGCTATGATGGTATTGTTTATCATATATGCAATGGTGACACCTGATAATTTCATTGCAAGACACCATGTGGTTTCTTTTGACATTGTGTGACAGGCTTTATTATCACACACAGTTGTTTTCATAGGAAGCAACTGTAGCACATGGTCCTTGGGACATTGTATTATCTCCGGGCAATGGTGTCATTACACGCGTATACTATAATTAAAGACTACAAGAGTGATTCGTTTTTGAGTAAAGCTTAGGAATCCATTTTATCTAAACAGAGTAGGAAAACCTAATATCTTTTGAGCTCAGATCCTAAAACCTACTCGTTCACAACCTGCTGCAGCAATATTGGTTGACCTATTAATTGTGGCACATTAACCAAGAAGTGTTTATTCCCTGTTATATTATGGGATCTTGGATTAGGATCATTATACTAATGATTGTTCTCATGGAGATCAATAAGAGAAACACGAACCTAACGGTGTTACAAACCCTTTGTCACCTTTGCTCTACCAACAGTAGCCCGAAAACAATTAAATTTCAGAGTTCTTGACTAACCTAATGAAGCTGAAGTAATTTAGATAGCAAACCTACTACAGTTAATGCAACCTCCTCCGCCCACACAAGAAATAAGGCAGAAAATACATTTCTCACATCCTTGTCCATAAGCCACATGCAAAGCAAAATTTCTTTAGGGAGCTTGAGAAGGATCAAAATTTCTATATAATCCATAATGATTTCTATGAATTATGCTGTAGTAATAAATACCTCCTTAGTCATGTAAACATATTGTCTACAAACTGTAAGAAGGAGTTACCTGCCAATGCATTTTGATGCTAATGTTGATTACTATTTTGATGCACTTATACCAGTTGTAGGACAGTATTATAGCATCAGGGTCATGGCACTTTGATTGCAAATCCCCATTTATAGCATTATGGGGTGGAAAAAAAACCCTAAAACGTTTGGGACTTCTCAAAATTTGTTTTCAGCACAAAATTTATTTCCTTCTCTCTTAAATTTGGTAAAATTCCAAGTCTTTTTGAGTTATTAGAATTTTTTTTAAAGTATGTTAGTGCTTACAGAATATTTTCATATAGATACTTGCACTTGGACACAGTCACTAAAAAATTGTTTGATTTAAGCAAAACTCCAAGCCTGTCATAGGTTTAGCCCTCAACAGCAATTGCCTATGATGCATTTGAAGAGACTGGAATTAGATTATACAACATTAAAGATATATGAAAATCCTCTCATGGCATGCGCTTCACATAAGCCTCTAAGGGCTAGTTCATATCTGATTCCAGAAGTGGAGGACAATCCACATCAGCTACATATTGCTATGAAGGCTTCATGTCTCCTTCCCTACTCACTTCTTCCTGGGACCCTAGGTAAACTTCTCTGCTGGAATGAGAGGTGGGCAATGGATTATATTGAGGGTGGGGTTTGAGGCAGGACAGGAAAGAACAGAGGACCAGTCAGTAATGATAGCAGCATTGTCCTCAGATTTTGAAGCAGAAATCTGATCTGGAGTGAATGCTGCTTGAAGCACCATTAATCCCAGCTAGGCCATCCTATGGCAACATGGCTCCTGGGGGAGTGTGCTGCCAGGGGCATGGGATGATGGGGCCCAGCAGAACAGCACGGAGGATCCAGCTCTCCACCTCCTGGCCTGAAGGTCCAAGGCTTCCATTTGGGATCCACAAATGAGAGATTGTACGTATCCCTGCCTACTCTATGCCCCACACCAGAACTCTGCAACATGAGAAGATGACTGCTTGGAAACTATACAAAGTCAACCTCATTACCCTTCCTGCTCACTCTCACATATATTTTTATATGGGAAAGGAATATTTAATCTCAAAATTGTTAGCATTGCACTGAGGTGCAGAACACTAGGTATACATATATTAAGCCTACACACATGGGCTCCGTGAACACCGAAAGAAACATTGTTGTGTGTATTTCAATTTTTTTACATTGCATTTATTTTGGTGTGCAATGCTACATTTCTTTTAAACCAAAGAAAATTAAGCTACTACTAAAATAACAATAATAAACTCCGTAGATGCAAAGAAAATTAAGCAACAACTAGAGCAACTTGGTTGGTGCAAAATTATAGTTGAATATTTAAATGCATGAAGGTCAGGAAATTCAACGTTACTGTTTCTAGAACTGTAACTCAATAGTGTAGTCTGTCACATGGATAAATTTACAGTTTAGACTAATGCAATGCTAAAAATGTCCAAGGGGCCAAGTTATTGTTGCTGGGAGAACCATAATCAAGTTTCCTGACTTTTATACATGTGCTTAACCATAATGTTTTATTGCCATCATTTTTTGCTTTATTTGTATTTTAACAAATATTTTTGATCATATTAAGGAACAAAGCAAAGCATTGTTTCCTCCCCACAATCTAAGAGTCTGATTCAGGACAGCACATGCTTAATCTTGAGCATATGTTTAAGTCTCCTTAACCTCAATATGCTTAATATGCTTAAGTGCTGTCTTAAAGAGAGATGCTTTCATGAATCAGGGCCTAACATTCAAATATCCATACTGAATTAATTTGACTTTTTCTTTATAGTATTTTAAATAATTGCTTATTACCTCATAGTCTAACGTAACACTGTTCATACAGCATACTTCCCAAAACAGTAAAAGAAAAAAATCTTATAAGTCCAAGTAAACTCTAATGGTGCTGAACCAAGCATTACTGAGAAGTATTTATTTTTATTTTTATCTGAAACAATTGTAAGTAGATCACAGACCTTAAAACTGATGGGAAAACAAAACAAAAATTTGCCATGAAGTCAAAATGAGGGATGTAAAAGTTCACTGAAAATTCAAATTCCTCATCTGACTCAACAGTTTGAGACACAAGTGCTGATAAAGCATTGTTTTTAGCAGATAGGAAGATGTATGCCTTGTCAAAGTTAATGAAAATATATTTCTTATAATTTAATACTACACAAAGTTTAGCTGGAAAATGTTTGTTTCATACAGACAACCTAAAAGAAGAACATCTCATAAATGACACTTTAGAACTACTAGTCTTATACTTTCACTATAAATGTATATAGTGAATAATGTTAAAAATTAAATATTCACTGCCAGGGGTATTTTCAGTAACCATGGTATCGTCTTATACAGAGAAGATACCACTATGCTGCAATTACTGTGGAGTTTTAAATGTTGACCTTTTTCATGGCCCCATATAGGAAATGATATGAAGTGTGGTTTTTTAAATGTACTTTAAAAAAATGTACTTGCTTTAAAATAATTCTATGCAATACCACACAAATCAGATTTTTAGTGAATAGTCAATATTTTGCTAGGAAAGTATCACACTGCATACATTCGGTATGCCAGACTCAAATTCCACTCAAGCATTACATTACTTGCATGAGAGCTGGGAAAATCAATCATATATTTCATTGCTGAAACACCCAATAAGAAGACTAAATAGATACAAATGCAATATCTTAATCTCGTTGGAAGGAAAAGAACTAAAAAAAGCAAAACAAAAAAAAATACAGTATCTTGACCATGACCAATTCTACTTGTTAGATATGTAATAGGTTCTTAAGAAAAAGATGTAACCCTCCCACCATTGACATTATGGGATGCAGAGATATCTATGAAAAGAAGGACTGAGCCTATGAGTCTTGAATTAAACTTGAGACAATTTACTAGTTTTTCTATAGCATGGTGCTATATAAATGGGGCACATTCTTATGTTGATCACCTTGTCTTGTCTTGTCTTTCTGGGAGCTTCACCTCCCTCCAACTAAAGGCTTCTCTGTGTGGGGAAGTTATTCCAGTATAAGGTACGGTGTGAATGTAAAGCACTATATTTATGCTGGTATTGTAGGAGTAGGATTTTATATTTGTATTAGAGGTTATAATGATTGACAGTTATAATAATGTAGTATGTATTAAATGTATTAATGTATGATTTGATTTCATCCTGCCAGCCACCCAGAATAGCAGAAAGGAATGACCCTCTGGGACATTGGTAGAAACGCATCTGACAGACTGCCAGTGTCTGTACTGATGTTAAGGTAGGAACAGACCAGAACAGTCCTTATGGCTGATTATGGTCACCCTCTGTTTTAGGTTGTTATAATGTCTACTATGGCTAGATGATCATAATGGTCCCTTCTGACCTTAATATCTATGAATCTATGAATATGCATTACAAATGAGGCCCTCTAGTTAAATATATACTTCTTTGTTTTAAGGTCTAGTAAGTAAGAGACAGGATCTTGTATTGTATCTGTGTTAATTAGATTAGAGGAACTTTGAAGGCACAGGCCCCAATATGAACTGTTTTGGCCACAAGATTTAGTAAGGTTTAATTTACAATGTCTTTCTTGCTCAACATAAAACACTGCTGTTTGTATACCTTTGAAGGTCTCTGTAAAAGACTGTTTGTGTGAATGAGGAGTGTATGCATCAGGAAATGATAAGGTGTGAAGGCCATTGTTGAAGCCAGATGCTCAAGGAAGAAGTGAAGAGACTTAACAACTCCAGAGAACCATCAGAGTGCATCCATGATTGAGAAAGGGCAGATTGACGATGCTGAGGTGGAGGCTGGCTCCGTTAAAGACAAGATAATTGATTAAATTGAAACCAGGACAGGATGACCCTCTCGGAGGTGCTTTGGAGTGTTAACATAAAAAAATAACACCAATTAAGGAGTAACGGGTCATAAATGACACAGCAAAATCCATAGACTTCACCGGAGATAAGAACAGGGTGCTTTGCCCTGGAACTTTCGGTTCGTCTTGCCAACAACTCCAGGAGCATCGGATCGTGACCAACAGAGTCCGGCTTCCCTCTGCAGCCAATCTGGCTGGCCACTAGATTGATCCAGACTCTGGACCGGTAACTATAATATCGACTGGCGGGACTGTGTACATGGTGTGTGTGTGTGACTGAAAAGCATATGCTAACTGCTGTATTCTCAATAAATGCGGTGTATTGCCTACTCCCCTATAAAAGATCTTGTGTACTTTGTATAAGCATAACAGTATAACTCCATGTGAGGACACTCCTATTGCAGTATCAAAGGGCCTTTTCCCAGTTGTGTTTATGTTGCTTTGGAAGTGGTTTATACTAAGCTGAAAAAAGCCACTCTTACTCCGGAATAGAAGTGTTCACATGGGGAGTTATACCAGTGTAACTATAGCACTTTAACTATACTGGTTATAGGAAGAATTGGAAAAATATCCCAGGTAGACAAGCTTGAATGAACTGAATGGAATGGTTGGAGAGCAGGATTTATACTTGACAGCATGTGAGTGTGTAGCCATGTAGGGAGCCTGGCTCACCCTCCACCTTGCTACTGTTGCCCTCCTGGGTCAAATAACCTTAGGAGCAATGGTTAAAATAGATTGAAACAGGAGGGGGAGCTCTCGCCATACCAGCCAGGGGAAATGTAGATGAGGGAGCTGCTCCTCCAGGGCAAGGGAAGAAAAAGTAAGTAGGCTCTTCTGCTCAACACCTTATTTTAATCCCTTCTTAAGAGCTTTGTGAGTTCTGCCAGTTTTGTGCTCAGGAGCTAAAACCAAGAAGTGAGAATCCCGCACAGCTGGTATCTTTATAGAAATTGTTTTGTTGATAGCAATTTTAATAAACTTGAACCATTGTGACATGGAATTTATAAATTAACAAAATTCAAACCCTTTCCCAAAACAATCTGTCTATAGGTGTCCTGCTTTAAATATGTTTGAGTTTAAGAGGGACTAGATGAGTAAAGCTGTTACTGGTATTTCATACACATTTCCTTTTGCAGAATATATATGTTTATAAAAGTAGCAAGGACACACAGCAACGGCATTTTCTTGTTACTCCCATGTCTAATGGATTATTTAGGCTCAATGAAAAATGCCAGTCAAGCAGAGACGTTTTATGACGAAAAGCAAAATCCTGTCTGGAATTTTTCAAATCAGATTGGCTGTATGATCGGGTACATGTATCACATGGAATCAGCAAAAATCATGAGGACCAGGGCTTTGGCAGTTATAGTCACCATTTCAATACATGTCCATTTGCATTAAAATGCATTAACTTCATTAAGCAATTACTTATATCTTAATTAGAGATGGATGTTAGGTTTGCAAACAGTGAGGGGATTTTCATTGATCACACACAATCATTTATTGGATGTCTGCTCTGCCTTATTTCAGCTGGGAAAGTTACTGTTTTAAAAACTGAGTTCCGGCTGAAAATATTGGATATGACTTTAAATATTTGGCAGGGAGCCAACCTTTGTCAGGCAGCGCTGCCACAATGTTATACTGCATTGCTGTATGAAACAGCGTGACATGCCTACATCACAAAATGTCTCTTCCTTGCTGTTTGCAGCGTAGTTGTAGCCATGTTGGTTCCAGGATATGAGAAGGCGGGTGACGTAATATCTTTTATTGGACCAACTTCTGTTGGCGGAAGAAACAAGCTTTTGAACTACACAGAGCTCTTCTTCAGTTCTGGGGAAGGAAATCAGGGTTTCTGGGCTAAATACAAGTTAGGACAGATAGTTAAGCATAAGGGGTAACTGTGATGCTTTGGGGGTTCACCCAGACCACTAAGAGGTTGTGTCACCACCTGCTTTACAACTTGGGTTTCTTCTATGCTGTGCAGCTTTGGCTCAGGTTTCTGACACCAGCAGCCTGCTTTCAACACAATTGCCTCATCCTGGCTTCCACCAGCCTAGTTATTCCTGGCAGGGTGATGCCAATACTGCTTCCAGCCCCAAGTCTCCCCCAAACCGTCTCGCCTGCAGTGATCAGCCCCTCTCTCTGTACTACTAATAAAACCTTACCAAGGTCACTACTCCTTTAAAGAGACGGTACACAGCACCAGCCTGTTAGTTTGGCTGAGGTTTTTACTCTTCAGTTTGAAACACTGCACTGAGGTGGTTGTGTAATAAAACAAGATTACGTTTATTAATAACAAAAAAATCCAGATATTTATGTGATACCAAGTTGAGGGAATTGAGCTCAACATGGTTTAAACAAACAAAAGTATAAATACGCTTCTAAGGTGAAAATCTAACTTAACAAACTAGAGTTTGGTTCAGGGTAATTTTCTCACTACTGTTGTTCTTCCAACATGACTGGCAAGTTCTCAGCCAGGATCCAATACAGAGCTCAAAGCACTTGCTTTCTTTGTCTCTTCAGGTGAAAAGACACAAAAATGACCTTTTCTCTCTGCTTAAACCCTTGAAGTTTTATTTTTGTTTTCAAAGTCCTCAGGAAGCCCTCCTGGGGGCTCCGCTTGTTTCCACTAGGGAGCTGTTGCCATGTTAAATTTTGCAGTTAAGTGGTTGCGGAGCTACATGCTAGTTTGATGGCTTTGTTTACCTTTTTCGTAAAAGTACTTTCATTGTCCCTCTTTGCTCAGTTTATACTGGAGACGCATTCAAGCACGTAAGACCACATTCCTTTGTCTAGTGTGGGGTGGTTTAAGCCCTACCTGCCAAAGACATTTTAAGTACATATTTCCAGTACATATTTATAATTTTTCATATATCACCCATACATACACCACACAATAATATTAATGACCAGCACGTTACCAATTTGCATATGATACCTTACATGACAGCTTTTAGATAAGGATGAGGACAACAGTCAGTTGGGGTACACTGAGTCAGGCCAGCTGAGACTCAACTAAATACCAGAGAGCCCCTTGCCATCTGGCACTGGAGTACTGTTAGGGTCACACTAACACATGTTGTAGGAGGTCACTTGAAAAAGAGTGAACAGTAAGGGTTGGTGAACACTTTTCACTCCATATCTGATCTTTCAATACTGACCCTCAAAGGAAACCTGCACAACACCTTCAAAAGGTGAGCCTGGGAACTTAAATTCATGACACTGCTAGACACTAAAAACCATGGACTTAATAGAGATACTGGTTTCGTGGCTCATTACAACAATCTGTAACATGCAACGCATATTGGGGAGCCATCCGAGTACCCACGACAGTTCCCGTGGTTTAGACAAAGTGTTTGTTGTTGAATGTAAAATTGTTATGGGTGAAGATTAAATGGATGAGTTTGGCAATGTGTTTGGGGTGGCTATCTGAGGATTGTCCATTGTCTTGTAAATATTTGAGGCAGGCAGCTATGCTGTCATTGCAAGGGATGTTGGTGTAGAGAGAAGTGACATGCATGGTGGCAAGGCGGAGGAAATTGGTTGTGTCCTGGAGGAAGCTGGTCCTTTGTGTGGTGAGTAGTTTTGAGGATGGTTTCCATGAGTACTGATATTCCTTTAGTAAGAGTGCCGTGGCCCAATATGTGTAGACACGCGCACACACACCCTTGAACTCCCCCATCCCTCCTGCACAGTGGTCAACTAGTTACATGTAATATTTCCAATTTAGTTGTTTTACAACCCCACTTGTAAATTCAAACACCCCCTCTAATTTCAATTCCTGGGAAGGACTGAGTTCCCTTGTTTGTGTATCTTGGGAAGCATGTAGAAGGTCCCTGAGGTAGGCTTTTTGGGGGGGATGAGTTTGTAAAGTTTCTCTTGGAATGGTCTGGGGAAAGATTTGATGATATCCTTAAATTCCTGGTGTGACAAAGCTCTGTTCTTGCCTCCGTGGATCCCGCGTTTCCTGGCAGATTTTGCTAGCCTCAGAGGCTCACTGTGATCCTCCACGTAACCCTTCTCTCTCTAGAGACAAGGGTCACAGTCTACTGAGCCATTTTCATCTTAAGCCAGCGGGGAGGTGAGGAGAAGTTATCCTTCCTTGCACAGTCTCTGTTGTCTCCCAGTCTCAGTGATTAATCAGGGGGCAAAGGGTGGGGGGAGCCCAGGCCCACCCTCTACTCCGGGCTCCAGCCCAGGAACCCTAATAGTATCAGCTATGGTAGCTGACCTTTTAGAAACATGACATGTACAATTCCCTGGGCTACTTCCCCCACAGCAGCCCTCACTTCCTCAAGCTCCACTTCACCCTTACCTCAGGGCCTCCTTCCTTGTGCCTGTTATGGTGTGTACTACTCAGTCTCTCCAACAGCACAACTTCCTCCCACAGCTCCTGACATGCACACCCACCTGACTAACTGGGAGGCCTTTAAATAGTTTCAGCCAGCCCCCGATTGGCTTCAGGTGTCCCAATCAACCTAGCATTCTCCCTGCCTTCTGGAAAGTTCTTAATTGGCCCCAGGTGTCTTAATTGACCTAGAGCAGCTGCCATTTCACTTATCCTGGTGCCAGGGATTTGTTTAGCCTGGAGCTAATATATCTATCTTCCTCTACTTTCCTATAGCCATCTGGCCTTGCCCTGTCACACTGGGTAAATTGTAGTGTCGGGTCTTCTCTGAGTTCTTTATAGTTGGTGGTGTTGCCTAAAATCCCACACTGTAACCCATATGAGGTATCATCAGACAACTACAACCTATACTTGATGGGGACCCCATCCCAAAATAAACCTTCCCTGAAATCCCTCTTCTAGCCTTCAAACAATCCCCTTGTCTCTATAAGATCATCAGAATCAAGCTCCCCACAGACCAGGACACACCAACCCAAAGTGGCACCAGACCCTGCCAGAACAAGAGATGCAAAACCTGCACACTTATCTCCACTGTTACAATGATCAACACCCTCCCCTCCGCACCTTCCAAGATCCAGGGGTCCTATACATGCCTATAACAACATGTGGTGTATCTCATTCAGTGCATTAAATGCCCCAATAACAACTATGTGAATGAAACCAGGCAATTATGACACTCTCAGATGAAAATGATAAAAGACAAAAAACAAAAGGAACAGTGAACCATGGCCACTGGGAGCTTCAGGCAGCTGTGCAAATATAAACAAACTGACGGGATGTGTTTGGCCCGTGGGCCTCAGGTTTCCCACTACTGCAGTATATAGTACTATCATAAATACTAGTCATTGTTTATTTTTCTTAAAAGTTTATGTCAAGACTTTAAAAGATAGTGCCTAAATTTTGGAACCTAAATAAATGTCCAGCTCTTCAAAATGGATAGTATTAATCAGCTCTTACTGAAATCACTGGGAACTGTTGGTTACTCAGCATTTTTTAAAATCAAGCCATACAGCATATAGGTGTATAAATATAGACTTAGGAACCAATTTTTCTAAAATTGTAGCCTTGAAGATTACATTTAATGCTCATAAATATGAAAGCCATGCATGGTGTTGGCAAGCTTCCCCATATGGCCTTAAAAAGTTCTCTCAAAATCCGTGTGTGTAAGTTCTCGTACAGTACTCGTGTGTAGAAACTGCCACCAGTATAAACATGTACAGAACTATCTGATGGATGGCCATGCTATGCAAAAACTAAGTTTAGAACTGGGCAAATAGTGGACAAAATATGCATAGCTATGTTTATGAAATCTGACTCTCAATATCATCTGACCATATTTGTACTCCTTTTTGTTCACTTTTCGGTCCCTTCTCTTAGGTAGGGTACAGAGTGCATCTCTCTCTCTCTCTCTCTCACACACATTCACACACACACATTCACACACACACACACACATGTTGGTGACTGTGGCCAGTAATTAAAGGAGAGCAAAAGGGGATGGGTAGCTGACTACTTTTTGTGGTTGTATGTTTTAATGGATGATGACACAGTGTGACATTCTGCAAAACTAAGCATGGAAATATTCAGCACAAAAAGTTGAGAGTATATGGAAACAGGGTGTGATATAGAAACCATTTTACCAGTCTTAACTGTACTGTGCAAGTTCACTGTACAAGTGATACTGCTTTAACCTGTGTGATGGGACATAGCGTGGGAAAGACACAAATACAATAATAGTTACAACAATTACATAATGTTAATCTCATGCACACACTTTGCCCACACAGAAGGATATATTTAGATTTCCAACTATCTCTCCACAATGAGTGCTGTTTATCAGTAATTTAAATCCCTCAATAATAACTGCAGTTGTAAAAGATCAATTAGTACTATTACCTAATATTTTCAAAGCAGAGTGAATAATAATGTTTCAGAGGCTCAAATTAATACTGGAACTTTAACAGAAGTCCATAGGGTAAAGAAAGTATTATCCTGTCATTCAATAATAACAATGGTTCTCTTCAACTAAAGAGTAAAGACTTTGGTGTTTATTCTCATCTTGAAGAATCATGAAGTATTTTATGCACATACATCCCTACACACTAATCTGAAACTACATCCCTGTGGACTACCTTTGCATTTGCCAGATGGAAGCTAAGAGTTAAATAAATGACACTAAGGGAAGCAAAATGAGTTTTACAAAGTAGTTCATTACTTTTATGACAACACTCTTTTACAGGTTAAATGAAAATACTCAAATATTCCACCATATGATGGAAAAGAGAAAAAAGTCAATGCAGAACCTGTTAATTATTCTGTGCCTGATGGAGAAAGATACAATTAACCAAGACTGTACCATTTTTAAGAGATTGGGACTATACTGTGAA
Source organism: Lepidochelys olivacea (assembly GCF_965140295.1). NCBI lineage: Eukaryota > Metazoa > Chordata > Testudines > Cheloniidae > Lepidochelys > Lepidochelys olivacea. The sequence goes on along the minus strand of NC_140411.1, from coordinate 161,750,607 downwards.
TTCTTTCATTGGCTAATCATGGTTCTTTGTTTGACAAGACTTAACCCTGTATTATCCTAATGAAATTTATTTAAAAATTAAGACACACTTCTTTAGTTCTTTATGATGGATTGTCTACCATAAAGAGATTCTTACAACAGTTTAAAGGTAACAGCCATTGTTATAAATGGACAGCTCCAAAGGCTGTCCTTGCTTCCAAAGAAACATGCAGTTTGGTTATGGTTATGGTACTGTATATATTGGCATCACACATTGAAAATATCTGAAGAAAGGAAAAAGAAAAAACTTTAATAGGCATTCAGACACTGATGCCGAGATGAAATCTTTGTTTAAGTATACAATTCAGGCCAAAGAAAAACAGTTTCCCACAGAGCAAATCTATCTAGGCTGCTGAAAACGACTGTACTTTACTAACCATTTGCAAGTGCTTCTCTGTGAATTACTGTACATGATGAACACACAGCAAGAGGCAGTCTGGGAAACAAAATGCCAGAAATTCACTTGTCTGCAGGGATCTTTGACCTAATGTACAGTCCTCCTTTAGTCCTGCATCTTCTGTAACTTCAGTGTGTCTCCAAACTGTATACTTAACCTTTGCTTTTACTGTGACTATTATAGGGTACACACATGGTATTTATACTGAATAATCATAGGATTTTCATAGAAAGATGTGATCACAGCTACCATGTAACTCTTGAATAACAGTTTGAAATACAAAACAAAAGACCACAAAAATGCTTATCTCTCAAGACAAAATTGCTTCCTTTACAAAAAAATGCTTATAAGTATAATGATGGAAGCAGCTAGATGACAACCTCTTTGGCTAGTAGAGATACTTAATAGTGTATTTAAAATCAAATATGCTCTTTGGATCCAAAGCAAAAAATATTTGCATAGGAACTACGCTCTTTACATTTTCTTTTGCCACATGAATATAAGGCAGGAAAACATATGTAACTACTGTGGAGTATATGTGTCACTCAGTTCTCAGGGATAGTCTATACTCTCTGCATGTATTCTCAAACGATACTTTTTTGTTGGAATTCAGTGCCTTTTTCTTGAAAATGACATTTTTTTAGACTTAATAAAAGTCTTGGATAAATAGTCTAGTATAAGATGCTAATGTCTAAAATGCTCTCTAAGTTTTCCACTGTGTTGCCTGGGGAGGGAGGAAGAACGAGGAGTCTAACATTAAATTCTTTGTAAGGACCCAGAATGCAAGATAATTTAATTTTTATAACTAATATAGTGAGCACCTTGTAGAACCTATGATAGTCAAAATTAGTAAAAACAGTTTCCATTATAATCCCCATTTTCAAAAATGCACAACTTTTTGAAACAAACATTTTGTGCTGAAAATGTCTATGCTTAGTTCATCAGGAAAACATGAGAACTGTAGGCATGAAAAATCATGGATTCATGATTTAAGGATCTGTCCACAACTTTTGCTACATTTGAGAATATTCTTCAAATTCTACAGTTTCATATGAGAGGTGAGGGGAAGACAGCTTAGGTATAGATTTTTGAATAATCAGTAAGGAGATGGTATCTGAACAGGCGTAAGTGGATGAGGTCACCTAGGGATCAGATAGAGAAAAGGCAGGAGGAAGAGCTGAGCCTTGTAGAATACCAACAAATATGAGGTGGAGGAAGGAGGAACCTCATCCAGACTAGATTCTGGAAGAAGGGCAGAGAGATAGAAGAAGAATTAAGAGAGAACAGACTCACAACGCTGACTGGTAGGATAGATTGTTGAGGAGGCAACAACCAAGGATACCAAAATCTTCAGAGAGATCAAAGAGGATGAGGAAAGAGTAAAGAGTAAAGGTCCTCTGACTTAGGCCTCAATCCTGCAATTCATTGTGCATGGTTAGACTGCTATGCTCACACAATGCCCCACTGAAGTCAACATATCATAGGATTGAGGCCTTAGTCAGGAAGGGGTCACTTAAGCCCTGGTAAGAGCAGTTTCAGTCAAGATCAGGGAGCAGAAGTCAGGTTGAAGGGGTTCAAGTAGGAAAAGAGGAAAGGAAGTCAAGACATCTGTTGTAGATTGCCCATTCAAGGTTCTTAGAGAGACGGGACATTGTCACACTTCAGGGTGCAGTTCAGATCAATATGGGGTTGTGTTATCTCTTGCCCTGCAATACTGGGCGTCTAACAATGCTTTGCTGCTGTAGCTCCCAGCCTGGGATGCTCCCAGCCAGCCCATAAGCATGCAGGGCCCTAAGTGTCTGTGTGCTAGACAGCCCTGGTTCAGCAGCTCTGACCCCAGAAGCCTATCTACAGCCCTGCAGCCCCACTCTGGCTTCCACCAGCTTTGGTGACAACCAATACACTTCCAGTCCCAATTTTGCCCAAAACTGTGTGTCCTGAAGTGTCCATCCCTCTCCTGGACAGCTCAGAGAAATAATAAGGTTCCTTTTGTTTCTATAAAGAGATAAAAGCACATCATAGCTTATTAACGGGCATAAATACACCCTTTCCTGCAAACAAAGCACTGAGTTGGTTGATAGTAAAAATAAAACAAATGTATTAACAACATATACATGAGATTAAGTGAGTTTGAGTATAAGGAATGAAGATAGAAAGAGTTACATGTTAAACAAAACAAAATACGCTTTCTAATGGCTAAGACTTAACAAGCTACAGTCTTTGTTAAAGGAAGATGTGATACTTATCTTTTTCCTTTCCAGCCATGGCTGACTTTCTCTCACAGTCAGGACCTTCCACAGAAGCACAAAGGGCTGCTTTCCCTTGTCTTCCTAGGTGAAAGATCTTTGCCTAAAAAGGTTTCTCACCTATATTCAGTTTTCAGAGACTTCAACCCCACCTTGGTTGAAGGAACCATCTTTCTCAGCTTGCAAGAACTTTGTTCCATTGTGTTTGTCTAGTGATGGATGCCAAAGATGGCTTCTGTCCTTGCATATATCTTCCAAAGTTTAATGAATTTGTTTCAAGAGGATGGATGACCTCATGCTTTTCTTCCTTTCCTGTGGGTTTCCCAATCTTCTGTATGTAAATGGGGCTTCCATTGATTTGATTCCACCATGCTTAATTTATTTATTAAATAGCTGTGATGTTCCCTGCTCTCTGGGAAAACCTGTTTTTCCCTTCATTTGGACACAGAGTGTAAAGCCTAATATCAATGAGTATCCATAATTCTTTATATACAGTAATGTCAATACCTACATTTTACCATGATATTAATCACCGGTGTGTCACAGACCTTCATAAAACACCTCACTTGATAAACTTTTTTAATACAGACATATTGTAATTTGATTGTCTGTACCCCTATATTCGCCCCTTTTACAGGACTATGATAAATTTTCTACAAAGTATGCCTTGTGAAGTATCATTTTAAAACTCATAATTTGCTTATCACTATTGCCCTGGTAAAATATGTGTGGCAACAATAGCTGTAAAGTTAGAGTTCCTCTGTATGGTATTACTAGACATATTCCAAGTTGTGGAGGAGGGACCACAAACCAGTTCCCCAGGGACAAAAGGCTAGCCAACGCCTCAGCCAAGTGTCAACAAAATCAAATGGACCATCACCTGGTTAAGTGGCCATTCTTTGGCAGAAAAGAGAATATTAGTGAAAATTTACATCCTGACAAAGAAACAGTGGGGGTTCCGCCCACACTGGGAATTTGCTGGTGTTATTCTGAAGTATATTTCAAGGGTGGCTGGCTGTAGAATTCTTGCAGTATAATTTACATGCTGGAGGCTGTGTGTGAGCAGACTAGGACCAGTGGCTCTCACAGCAAAACAGTGTAAAAGGTACCCCAGGTTGGAGAACTGAGGGGACACAGTTGTTTGTCAGTCCAGATTGTACTCTCAGTAATGTCACATGTATACATGACGTGAGCTGTAGCTCACGAAAGCTTATGCTCAAATAAATTTGTTAGTCTCCAAGGTGCCACAAATACTTCTTTTCTTTTTGTGTATACAATCAGTTGATTCAATTGCTTATTACTTGAGGTTCTAACCCCCTGCCTTTATAGCTCAGATAAAGTTTCTCTTGGCTGCTGGAAGCTGTCTCTGTCACATTTGTTAGCTTGATAGCTTTGTTTATATAATATGTAAACGGATCTTCGTTGTCTCTGCTTGATGACTGGGCCAGCCAGAGAAGCAAATATACATTCTTTTGTCTAGGGCAGATGTGTGTGCCAACTCCCCCTGACATGCCTGGTTTAGACATACTTTAGTCATAATTTCAGCATATCTCCATAATGCTCACGAAACACTGTGTACACACATATCACAAGAATATTAATGATCAATGAATTATTAATTTTCCAATGACACATTACAGATACCTTTTAGATATAGATTATAATCACAGTGAGTTGGGGTACACTGAATTGGTCAGGCCAGCTGAAACTCTGGTGCTCTTAGGGTCACAAAACTTGCACTTTTGCTCTTTGTTTATCATTTGAGAATATCAGCTTCTGCCTTGTAGCTGAGTTTTGAAACATACTGTGATCAAAAATATACTGAGAAGTGGCCTGATGACCTGTACAGAAGAAAGTGGTTTGACGGGCTATGGATAGAAAAAAAGAAGGAGGGCAGGTGAAAAGTGACGGAAGTTATGAGCAACATCCATATCTTGGAGCATCTTGGCCTTGGAGTGTATTTAAGTTGGTGTATTTATAACTGTATAAATAGGAAGCACCCTCAAGTTAGCGCTATAATAAGTGGAGAAAAGAAAAACTAAAAAGGAGACATGTTCATTTCTTAAAAATAGGGATGAAGTAATCAACACTTCTGAGGAGGAAAATAGTCACATGTACTGCATATGGCGGGTAAACTGATTGGTATCTCACTATCCGTTTTACCATATCTTCTTTAGAAGTATGCCATTTATCACTGATTTAAGCATATTCATTTTCTGTTAGCAAATTTAGCCCCAACTCCTGATGAACTGCAAATACAAAAATAAGTGAGTGATGATGAATCATGCACATATTTCCTATAATGGGAATTTATATTCTGCTGGGTGCCAACACACACACACACACCTTCCACATTAGGAAAGTAATTTAAATCTGCTTCATCATCAATGAAAAAAAATCTTTTCATAATTGCACATATATTTTTAAACATTATTCAAGAAACGGGGTTGATATGATAAAACAGAAAAATGAAAATCCCAGAGAGTTATGTACTGTACAGACTGGTCACCAAATAAGGTGAATGTATAGGGAAAAAGTGGAGTTGTATACCTGTGTCTATTCGGTAGTATTAAAAAAACTCATCTGCCTGAATGTAAACTGATCAGAATCACAGATGAGCTGTATGCATATGTACAAGATACTAGCCAATACTACCTATTACATATTGAATAAAAATGAAACTACCACAAAATTGTTTTAACAGAGTATTTTGGTGGCACTGTAACAACTCCATATTTAAGGCAGCATTAACCTTTTGACTTTGAGAGGACTTTAAAACCTCTCTGTAGCTCCCAGGTTCAGCTTCAGCCAGCCGTTCTTCATCCATGAGCTGATCTAATGGAAGGACTGGGACATCTTGGGGGTAGAGGTATGGTCATATGTGATGAAGGATAGGTAGAGCGGTGTGTCATCTACATATTGCTGGCACTTTAGCCCTTGCATCTGACAAGTTCACTTAGAGACTGAATGTAAATGTTGAAAAGAACCAAAGAGAAAATTGATCCTTGTGGGACTGCACAAGTGAAGGATTTATTGGTGGAGGTCCAGTTTCCCATCACTATTCTTTGGGTGCATCCCTCCAGGAAGAACTCAAACATTTAGTGCACTACACTGGACTCCTGACACCGGTCTCAAGTAGAGCTTGAGGATTTATAAAGACCAAAAAAAAAAAAAAGCCAAGAAAAGGGACCCTCTGGAGTAAGAGACAATAGTCTATAACTATATAAGTGATGAGGAGAGAGCACAAGTTGTCATCCTTGCAGAGGAGAGACTCTGCCAGGAAGGGTGTCTCACGAAAGGTGCATCTGAGCTTTCTGAACTAGACAAGAGCTGTAAGGATTTACTATTGGGTAAGAAGTACCTTATTAGACAGGAAATAACTTGTTAATAAGTGTAGGCTATTGATTGCATTTTATGTTTTTCTTTTACCAGGAACCTTCGTTCCAAACCCTTAATACTTTCTTTTATTTCAATCTCTGTCTCAAGCTCCATTAAATAAACTTCAGTTTGATTTTACTATAAACCTAAGTGTATAGGTGCTGATTCTGTGGGTGCTCCAGGGTTGGAGCATCCACGGGCCCTGCCGATCAGTTCCTCCCCATCCCACGCAATGCCTCCTGCCTGCGGAGGATCAGCTGTTCAGTGGCAGGCAGCGGGAAGTGGAAGGGGAGGGAAGAGGGGAGGGGTGAGGGTGGGGCGTGCTTGGGGGAGGAGGCGGAACAGGGCAGGAAGAGGTGGGACAGGGGTGGGAAGAGGTGAGGCAGGGGTGCGGCCTAGGGGGAAAGGGTGGAGTGGGGCCAGGGTCTGGGGTGGAACAGGGGTTGAGCACCCTCCTGGGAACTCAGAAAGTCGGCGCCTCTGCCTAAGTGCCTTATGCTAAGGAGACTGGTGAACTAGGACTCACTGCTTTCATGGAGGCAGCAGACAGGTGTACATTGTGGGTGTCCAAAAGAGAAGGGACAGGGCACTCGAGTGTAACAAAGTGGGACGTGTAAATTGCTAGCCTGAATTGGGAAAGAGCTGGGCTCCTGGAGGCTGGATAGGAGTGCCTGTGTTGCCAACTGCCATTGGGGAGGGTCTCCCCTGGTGGGCAAAGACCAGGCTCTCTTGTGCTGTAAGCAGGTGATAGTGATCCACACCAGATACCTTGGGTAACTCTGAAAAGTGTCACAATGGAATAACAAAATATGATCTGGGTCACTAAGGGGGCAGGACAGAAAAAATACAGAGCTCTCTCTCAATATATTGTAATAGTGCAGTAAGCAAGTACAAGTAGTAGTGAAATTCTGTTAAGCTAGTTGGCATATATTTGCTTAAAAGCCTATTTAGAAAAACATATATTATTCCAGAAATCTACATGCAGGCTTCCTCTGATGGTACATCTAAACTGAATAATTTGGTTTTAAATTCTCTCTTTCAAATAAGAAAAAGAAAACCCAAATGATAAGTGAGGACATTTTCCAATACACTTCCTGTAAGATGGAAGCCTTCCAAAATTAAAGTTCGCCTCTTAACCAGCTTCCTTTATATTCCATTATATTCTAGTGCCACTGACATTGCATTTCTATGACAAATGAATTAGACTTGAATATCAGGAGAAGAAAGAGAGAAAAAGAAAGAGCGGTGCTCTACATTTCAACCAGCCACCTATAATAAACACTGGATTCATTTCCCTCTCGCCACAGGAATTGCATTGCTGTGACAGGTGAACTATTCTCTGAGCTGGGCATGCTGCCCCTTTAGCTAGCTTTACTGTATCTTACATTTTAAATGTCCATTTTTAATTCCACTCCCATCATCACAAAAGGTTTATAAGATTGATAAAGATAAATATGAACTGGATATTCTTCTATCTAATAGCCATCATGGAAGTACCAGAATATCAATGGCAAAAATGGAAATATTTTACTATTATTTATTCTGGTCCACTCATAATGTGCTATGTGCTGTCCATATACATAGGAGACACAGATCCCAACCCTGTGATGAGCTCTGTTGGGCAGATCCTTGCATGCACACAGTTCCATTGCCTTCAGTAGGGCTCTGTCTGGGTGCTCATTGCAACATCAGAGCCACTGTCCTGTGTCCAAAAAAAGTTACAGTTTAATAGGACAAGCAACATACTAAGGGCAGGGAAGAGACACAGTGAAAATATCTGTAGTTTTATACACATTTCTCCTATCGTGTTTATTTATACATTTTTAAATATAAAGAAATAAAATATTGGCTACACTACACCATCTCCCTCAGACTGTCCAGTAGTAATTGGGTAGTTTCTTGTAGGCCTCATAGCAAAAGTCAGTATGAAGGAAGGCTTTGAAGCAGGAAACGATAATGACTTTACTACGTTGATCATCTCTGCAATGATGCCTTAATATTTTACATCCCTTATGATACCTCTGACAGCAGAACACTTCTGAAAATAGAATTACAGTCCCAACCGAATGTTCTCTATGTAAGTATTAAAAAAAATCCACATATACTTCATGTTTAATTTTGTTATGCCAGCACCACAGGGCTTGGAGAGATGACTATCTACAAGAAAAGATAATGAGTGTGATGTCGTTTATCCAGATAAAAAGATATTGTAGGTCTATATATACTTATCTATATATGCCTTAGGATGAAAAATCTCTACATTTCATCTTCCTGCTAGCAGCATTGCTGGGGCAGCTAGTCTCCTGGGAAAGAAAAAGGCGATGTTATTCCCCCCCTCCCCCGCATAGCCAATTACAACAGGGTTCTTTTTTTAAAAAAAGAGAACAAATGTCCAGTCCCTTCTTTAAAAATTGATAGTAATGTAATGATTTGCATACAAAAGCACTTTAATATTTGTACTGTAGTGCATCTGGCAATTATCTGACGAGATATAGCAGTCGTTTCAGCCAATTGCCACAGGCTTGGCATTAATGAGAAGAGTAAGAAGCATTCAAATCTACAGAAAAAAAGGGATATTCCAGCTTTCTACCAGCTACCTTGAACATACTTCACGTTTAATTTCACCATGTTGCCACAGGCACTGTGTTGTTATGACGGCTGATCTGCCATGGAATAGCTGTAAAAGAAAATCAACAAAGGGTCGCTTCAGCGACTTTCAGTGCAATTTACTGGTGCTTGTATCTTGTGGCTGCTGCCGCCTGTCGGGGTAATGACACATGATGGGTGATTAAAGCGCAAGTCCTTAAATCGAAGCTGTGCCGATGGTCTGAAGAGGCAGCAAACAGCACTCAGAGCTTGTTCATTTCTCATAGTGGGAGGACCTCATTAGAATAAAACAGGGGCCTGTTACACTAACAAGACTGAGTACTTGTGTCTAGGGAACCTTTTCATGTTTTCAAGATTTACCATAGCTTTTCTATAGCTTCTCCTAGACTGCATTAAAAAATAAAAGTACTAAAATCCATCAACATTTACTTGAAATTATATCAGAGGCTCCCAATAGTTCACTTATACCTGCATACTGTATTTCAACAAAGATACACCCATCCTTTGGCCAGGAGGGTGGGGTAGAAAAAGGCAAGGCAATTGGATATGGCAAGAAAAAGGCACTTTTAGGTGTATATGCTGCTTTCAGTTCAACTGGATTAATTTTTTATTATTTTTCACCTTTATTTACTCCATTGTTCTGAAGAGATGTTTAAGTCATTGAACTATGGAGTCTCCCTTTTCCATTGGCCAGAATCTCAGCCCTCTCTGCATAAGGTGGCTGCAATAGATAAGAAATTTTAAACTTTGGCTCAAGATCGCAGAACACAGAAGGAGAAAATAATAAAACACAGAGTGTACAACCGGGGTGTCATTTTTGCCAAGGAAAACACTATTTATGGAACAGGGAACTGTAAAATATGGAATAAGACCAGATGAAGAAATATCAGTCAGAATAGTTGGGCTTGTTCACAGTGAACTTGACACAGTGAGATAACTGTTTTTCCCACAATGTATTGTTGAACATGCTACAGATGGCAATTTTTATCTGCCTTTACAGCTCGCCATGGGTGATTAGTTGCAGTTACTTTGCTGAGGTAAGCACACTGAATGCTCCATTATCATACACTGGCTTTACTGCAGGAACAAGGGGTCGCCGAATGAAATTAATAGGCATTAGGTTAAAAAAAAAAAAGGAAGTACTTCTTTACACAACACACAGTCAACCTGTGGAACTCGTTTCCAGGGCATGTTGTGAAGATCAAAACTATAACTGGGTTCAAAAAAGAGCTAGATAAGTTCATGGAGGATAGGTCCATCAATGGGTATTAGCCAAGATGGTTAGGGATGCAGCCCCATGCTCTGGGTGTCTCTAACCTCCGACTGCCAGAAATTGGGACTGGACAACAGGGGATATATCATTTGATAACTACCCTGTTCTGTTCATTCCTTCTGAAGCACCTGGCATTGGCCACTACTGGAAAACAGAAAACTGGGCTAGATGGACATTAGGTCTGACCCAGTATGGCTGTTCTTATCTTATTATGTAGGTATTTTGGCAAGACAAACTATTTAAGTGTGTCTTTATCCTGCCAGGATAAAGGTACATAAAGGAGAACAGATGTACATTTGTTTTTCACCTATGACTACTGCAATGTCTCAGTGATATGGTAGCGTGTTTCCGTTCAACAGTGGAAAATATAGTTTCACAGGACTCAGAGTTCCCTTATATAAGCCTCCATTTGTTCTTCTTTGTATTTTTGTATTTTATTAGCATAATTTCTTTGTATTACAGTAGCACCTAGAGCCCCCGAGACCAGGGCCTCACCGTGCCAGGTGCTGTACAGAGTGAAAGAACGAAAGACAACCCTTGCTGTGATGAGCTTTCAATTTAAATAGACTTACCAGATATAGGGTGGGAGGGGAAACAGACACAGAGAGGTGAAGTAACTTACCCAAGGTCACATAGCAGGTTAGTGGTAGAGTTGGGACTAGAACCCCAGGCTCCCAACCCAGGGCCCTAGCCATTGGACACTGCTGCCTATCCCAGGCTGTTTTCTTCTCTGCTCTTAGCTCTTGCCACAGATCTCTAGCAGGCTTTAGCTAAAATATTTAAAGTGGGGTAGCTTAGCATGATAAGTATTATCTGCGATTAATACATTCATGCTGGAAGGATGCATGAGTCTGACTGTAGGGTACAGCTTTAGGTTTATGTATTAGTCATGTATAATGCAAATTGAAAAGAAGTGTATTTGAGAGGAAAGTGAATGAAGTGATTTTATTGGTAGACGGGACTTGCTGGATGTGTTTTGGTGTTCAAATTAAATGTCACCAGTCTCCCGGATGACATGCAAATAAGTAATGGATTTAGGAAGGATCAGGGAAATCATGGCTGAATCCAGTTGATGATTTGAATAGGAACATACCGCAGATTACTTCCTATATTTTATACTGAAGCTTGGCTCCCATTAGAAATTCTTACAAAACTGCTTTAACATGTTATACACACTCTAGTTTGGAATTAAAGTGTGATAGTATTCAGATGAACCAATCTGTGCAGTTAGTTTTTGAATGGCGCCCATTTTAAATAGATATCTCTTCTCTTATGACTCCTGGACAACCTTCAATTAACTTTAGTTCTTCCCTTACCTTGAAAGGCTTCTTATGCTCTGTAGAATTTCCTTAATTCCAACCACCACTGGAAAAAGTCCATTTCTGGATACCTTATTTCAGGGCTCTCTCATTGGGTTTTTTCACATTTTATGTATCCTGGCGCATGGGGGACCAAGGGTCGGTCCTGGGGCTGGTTTTGTTCAATATCTTCATAAATGATCTGGAGGATGGTGTGGATTGCACTCTCAGCAAATTTGCGGATGATACTAAACTGGGAGGAGTGGTAGATACGCTGGAGGGGAGGAATAGGATACAGAAGGACCTAGACAAATTGGAGGATTGGGCCGAAAGAAATCTGATGAGGTTCAATAAGGATAAGTGCAGGGTCCTGCACTTAGGACGGAAGAACCCAATGCACAGCTACAGACTAGGGACCGAATGGCTAGGCTGCAGTTCTGCGGAAAAGGACCTAGGGGTGACAGTGGACGAGAAGCTGGATATGAGTCAGCAGTGTGCCCTTGTTGCCAAGAAGGCCAATGGCATTTTGGGATGTATAAGTAGGGGCACAGCGAGCAGATCGAGGGACGTGATCGTTCCCCTCTATTCGACATTGGTGAGGCCTCATCTGGAGTACTGTGTCCAGTTTTGAGCCCCACACTTCAAGAAGGATGTGGATAAATTGGAGAGAGTCCAGCGAAGGGCAACAAAAATGATTAGGGGACTGGAACACATGAGTTATGAGGAGAGGCTGAGGGAGCTGGGATTGTTTAGCCTGCAGAAGAATGAGGGGGGATTTGATAGCTGCTTTCAACTACCTGAAAGGGGGTTCCAAAGAGGATGGCTCTAGACTGTTCTCAATGGTAGCAGATGACAGAACGAGGAGTAATGGTCTCAAGTTGCAGTGGGGGAGGTTTAGATTGGATATTAGGAAAAACTTTTTCACTAGTAGGGTGGTGAAACACTGGAATGCGTTACCTAGGGAGGTGGTAGAATCTCTTTCCTTAGAGGTTTTTAAGGTCAGGCTTGACAAAGCCCTGGCTGGGATGATTTAACTGGGAATTGGTCCTGCTTCGAGCAGGGGGTTGGACTAGATGACCTTCTGGGGTCCCTTCCAACCCTGATATTCTATGATTCTATGATTCTATGTGAAGTTTGAAAATTGCATATGTTGAGCCCAGCAGAAAGACAAACATACCTGATGGTAATCTTCAGATGGACTTATCAAATGGCAAAGAGATGGACAATAATTGTTAGGTGTAGACTATGTTTTTACGGTTCTCAGTCTAGCCCTTTGGCTGCTTCTCAATATCCACTTTGGAGGCTCTTTCTCCTCTTCACCCTTGGTTGATTTTCCTTGGGGCTCTGTCCTTTGGTACCTTCTCTCTTCCCCGTACGCTCATTCCTTACGCAATCTCCATCAGTCATGCAGCTTTAGCTACATTGTCTGAGGTGACTCATCTTGCAACAAGCACCACCAGGTGCTCGTGAGGTTGTTTTTTAGCCTACATGAACTGCATAGTAAGTCTGTTTATTTGAGAAAAAATGAGGAAGAAGCAATAAGCCAGGAAAGTATATCAGTTCAAATATTCATTCTAGCCAGTTATAAACTACCAGTAAAGACACTTATTTTATGTTAACACCTTCTGTAAATAGGGGATAACTTTGCATACTTGATACTAGAAAAGTTGGAAGAGGAAAGAATCCAGTCTTTCAGACAGATGAGATTTATCTCAGTTAATATAGAAGACTTCTCTGAAAGTGTTAAGGCAGACAAAGGAGAAAATGGAGTAGACAGGAACACTAATTAAAAATGGAAAAAGTAACCTGCATGTAAGATTATTATTTTTAATTCATGGTTATACTTTTACTTTCAATGGTTGGCATATGTGTACATACGTTGCTAGTTGTTCAAGAGATAGGCTAAAATGTCTCTTTTTCAGAGTGGTAGTCTGGTTTCAAGAGCTGAGTGAGTTTAAGTCTGTATTAAGAGGTTTCAGAGTAGCAGCCGTGTTAGTCTGTATCTGCAAAAAGAACAGGAGTACTTGTGGCACCTTAGAGACTAACAAATTTATTAGAGCATAAGCTTTTGTGGGCTACATTAAGTGGCTGTATTAAGCCACTTATTTCTTTCTCAAGTGATTTGAGATGCTACTGTATGGTATACAGATTGAAAATCTATATAGAGTGCCAAGGAATACGAGGAGGAGGAAAGGAAGCTGATTTGTCACAAGGAATCTTCAAAGAAAATAAGTAGCAAAATATTTGTGTTAATCTTTTTGAATTTTTGAAAGGATATTCCTTTCTAACCCTGTCACCCCAAAATCCCTGCCTGTAGCATATTTTATCCCCTTCTGCCTTTCAGTAAAAGGAGGCAGTTAGGGTGAACACATGGAGCTGGGCAAACACGTTATGCAGGATCAATTAATGACTAGCATAGTGAATTTCACTGAGGAAATCTGAGGCTTTCATCTAGTAGCAGGGATATCGCCGAGGACTACAGCATAGAAGCCAGTGTGTGACAGACAGAGTGGGAAAAGGAGTAAGAATAATCACAGGGGAAAATAAAACAAACAAACAATAGAATACATCTGGAGAACACCACATAGGTATAGGGTCTCCTTTGGAGTGATAGCAGTTTATTATATTTCAACCATAACAATCCCAACTATAACTGGGGATTCAGCCATACCATAGGCACACAACTGCACTATTCTACTGATGTCACTCCAGAAACCAGATTGCGCTTAATGTATGTTTGATTAAAGCTAAGTCTGAATCTCCTTTAAGCACACACCCACATACAAACAGTGTATGCTATAGCTGCTTTACAAATCCCATGCTGGGAACAGTATGTGTGTGAATGTGTATGTGTGAGGGTGCATGCATGTTTGTGTTTGCTATCTTAGAGCCAGAGGGGTTTTCATTAGATTCAAACAGTAACTAACTCTCCAGGGAGGCTCCTGCTCTTATTTGATAAGGGATGCTCTTTTATCACACATGAAACTGCATGCAGTGATCAGCCAGGCACTGTGCATAGCTGCCAACAAGAGAGACGCTGCTTTTCTATAGCGTATTACGGAAATGTACTGATACTGTAGTTCAAAACTGGTCCCCAAAATGGTCAATTACAGAAGCATGGGAAACTGGTGTTAAAACCGGATTTATGAAAACCATTAGTAATTGCTTTTCGTATTTTTGGTTTTGGACATTTTGGATATCACATTACTCTGGTCATTTCTGCAGTGATCAGGAAAACTAGTCCTCTCCTTCGTACCCATCAGTGTGTCACTTTTGGCAAAAAATAAACTGGACCATGGAAGATGTTTGAGACTATAATACTAGCAGGTGTAATAAGATTCACACTAGTCTTTGCAACCCATTTATAACAATCTGCAATTTTTGGTATTCAAAAACTGTATATCCTAGACTACAGATCAAATGAAGAATTAATAATCTGGATTTTCCCTCCCTTTCAGGGAAAAAATACCTTTTTACTTTCAAAGATAGCCCTTTGCCGAGACAATTGACATCCAGAACTTCCAAAGCATTCAATCAATCTGTGAAATACTACAGGCATGAAAGTGCATGCTGTCCCTGGTGATCTCCATCAATGCTGTTCTAATAAGTCAACAAGGAATATTTGAAGGATGTTGTGTGCTGGTGTGTCACTATTTCCTGGACCTCTTTATGGTGAGGAAATGTATCAACATTCTGACTTCCCCTGAAATATAGCTGACACACTGATAAACCAGCTCTAGCCAAAACCATAGGCAAATTCACTTGTATGTGAATATCAAAGAAGCGTCGAGTGTTAGTATGTGTTCAAACTAATTCACTCGTATGCTAATAGAGATCAAAGGGGAGATGCTGATTTGTATTGTTTTCATCTGTCTATATCCTGTAATTTGCTATTACATTACTTCTACATTATGTATATCCTGTAATTAAATAACCCTAGATCAAAGGTGTGTTAATGAAGAGTGTATTCAGGTGTTAGAACTTCATGAAAACTTATCGAATGCTAGGTGTATTGTTCTCATTATCTATTCAAAGGAAGGCCCATGTGGGTACAAAAGCTGTCAGCTAGCATTCTGTGTGAAGAAGATATAAAAGATGGATTCTAGGAAAGATCCTTCAACTCTGGACTGTTTTGGATTCCAACGGAGTGGAAATACTGAGCGAGTGGACAGAGATCCCCAGAGTTATATTGGGTAACCCTGAAAGACTTTTGGAGACTAGCAGATTACCACATCTCTGCTATCATTTTGGATTTACAAATGTAGACTCACCTGTTAGTGTATTTTACCTATTTTAACCTCTCAATAACTCTCATTTCTTTTTCTTAGCTAATAAACCTTTAGTTATTTTACTAGAGAAATTGGCTGTCAGCGTTGTCTTTGGTGTGAGATTGAGAATATCCATTGACCTGGGGTAAGTGACTGACCCTTTGGGGTTGGGAGTAACCTAATGAGATGTTTGGTACAGTGACCAGTATCACAAAATCCACCTGTCTGGATGATAATATAGGCTGGAGAGCCTAAAGGGGCTGTCCATGACTCCATGGTAAGACTGTTCTAGAGATCCAGGAATACACATTTGTTACTGGCTTGGTGAAATCTAATTATAGAACATACCATCAGTTTCGGGTGTCTGCCCTGTTTTCTGAGAGTTTGACCTGAGGTTGGCACTCTCGGTTGTGAGCCACTCCAGACAGCATGACAATATCATCATTTCTATATTCTCATCTGTGTTTATGTTAAAAGAAGTTGTGTAGATATTATTATTAAACTGTATTGTTTGTATTATTGTAGCACCTACGACCCCAGTCATGGTCCCAGGCCCCATTGTGCTAGACCTTTACAAACACAGAACACACACAGATGTTAAAAATTGTCCCTACTGCCCGCACAGTAAAGAAGATATGTTTAAGCCCCATAAAGATCTCAGATCAGATAGAAAAGGCTTTGACCAAATCTTTTGCAGAAGTAAATATGTATGTATTTCCTTAAAACATTCAACCATTGACCAATTTAAAATAAATACAATAACTGCAGCATACGGTACCTTGAGAATTAGTCCAGGGATTCTTCATCCTTCTTCTCGGCCAATCTTGGGGTTTGCTAGCAGATACTCACAGTATTTCTCCTTCGTTATTCATTCCTTGTCCTTACCCAAAGAATGTTCTCACCACATTCTTCACTGTTGAACTATAAGTAGTGTCAAGGTTCTGCCTTTTCATCTGTTTTTTAACTCTCCTAAATAAACCTTACCCATCTATATTGACATTCCAGTTACAAGAATATGCAATTGAATTTCAGTATCCAATAAAAAAACCTATTTTATCAGGGAGGTAACAAACCAACCTTTGTAATTCAGCTTTGGATCAAAAAGAATTGCTTTTAGTTCTTACTTTTAACAGTGAGGTACATGGACTTGCTGACGTCCGCTCCCACATCATTGCTGACCTTGCAGAGGTAGTATCCACTGTCTTCCTCCAGTACATGCTTAATCAACAAGGAACCATTTGTGAGAAGCTGGATACGGCCATTCAAGGCAATGGGCTGGAACTGGGGGACCCCAGCACCTACAGCAGAACCCAAAAGATTAATCAGAAAGGAAGAGGTGGGGAAAGAAGAATTTGTTTAAAAGGCAGCAACCACAGCTGCCTATTATTACAGGCTAAAGTCAATTAAAATGAAATGTTGCTTTCTGGCATTATAACCATCTACAGAACAAGCTGAATGCCTGTTGCCAAAACTAAAGTCATTCAATGGAAAGAAAAAAAAAGTCTTATCTTATCAATGATAACTGTAGTTACAATTCACTACAAGGTGGGGGGGGGGGTGGAGGCAGAGGGAAAAAGGAGTAAGAGGGAGAGAAAGATTTGCAGAGAGCTCCTGGGTAAAAAGCCACATTTGTTGTACATTTGTTGTACATTTAGTGGCTGATAAATTATTCAAAATTACAGCTGAACAGCCACAAAGTCTACATTCCTTATGCATATACCAAATGAATTCCTTATGATCATGAGGGATGTCTATTGTAGTAAACATGGAATGCTCAAGGGACTTTAAGGACCTTGTTCACTAAACTCATGGTAGCATGTGGACAAGCACATCAGTGAATATTTCCTGCTACAACTGACAGTTTGATCACACATAATCTCTGACTTACTGTGTTCTGGGACAGATTGATGCAAGAACACATCTAACTGCAGGTGCAGTTTGCCATAAAAGAACTATAGTTGGTACACAACTCACTCAAAACATGCACTGGTCACTTTTCTATCAACAGTGAAATGAGGCATTGAACCAAATACAACTCTGGTGTAACTGCACTGCAGTCGAGGGAGCTCAGCAGGGACGAATTTATCTCATTGATCTCTTTTAGGAGGGAATGCTGAGATGGAGTTGTTGATATTCATCTCTTTAAGAAAATCCTCACTTCTCAAGGTTAGATTTACAATATTGTATAATACCCTCCTGCATGTGTCGATCAAATTCAGTTCATTTCAGATATATTTATTATTTGCTAATTGGTATCCCTTTCTAATACTGTAGTACATATTCTCATAGGGCCAGCTTGAGGCCTACGCTGCACTTAAATCCCACTCTTTTGCTCTATTTTGATTCCATTCACCAGTATTGTGGTGTTATTCCCCGAATTGTGGCATCTGGGGTGGCCCAGTATTGAGGTGTGCATGTAAGTGGAGGACAGCTTTGCAGCCCCACACTGACTTGCGCAGAGCATTCCTGAGCTGGACATCAGGCAAAATAGGGAGTATGATGCTCTTAGATAATTGTTACTTTTTAAATTGTTTTTATGGCTCCTAGCTACCACGGTGATGGGTGAATTTTATATGCATTAGATTAGATTAGACTGAGTACTGTAATATACTGGGATATCTAATAACTGACACCAAACATTCTACTACCAGAATCAGTTATGCAAACAGAAGCCAGCTTAATAATAATTTTTGGACTGAAACAACCATCTAAAGATAAATCTATGATACCTGCAAATATGTAGACACTCTTTGGCATGAGTAGGAGCAATGAAACCAAATTAAAATGCAATGTACAATTTAAAGGATTTCAATCTGTTAATTTTCTCAGTCAGAGCTGCAAAGAATTTAATAAGGTGTGAACAAAGCTGTTAAACGTTTAAAAACAAAAACAAAACCCAAAGTGTGCACAACCCCCCGTGAGCAGATATGGAAACTGCTGTAAGCTGCATAAACAGCTCTGTGATGTTTCACTCTATATTCTTTATGAAAATATGCTTATGATATGGATATGACATAACTGAGATATACTTTATGCAAGATGGCTCATGTGAGATATCATTGGAAAAGTTACGATTTACTTAATGTGATTATCCAATTTGTATGCCTGTATCATTTTTGTATCTGAAGTTAGGAATATTGACTATGTATCTGCATTTCAAATGTGTTACTTTGGGTTTCACCCCCAACTATCCCTTCAGGTACAACAGTGGAAAAGCCAGACACGGCTGATGGCCCATTAACAAAGACAATGGACTGTGAAAGAGCTTAGTCTTCCTGTGGATGCTCCAGACAGCCTACGAGTAATGGCTGCCACAGCCCTGCAGAGACATAGGTCTGAGTCATCTGGTACTAGACCCACCCCTCGGAATGCCAGTGTTCTTCCACTGGGAGACAAAGGGTTCCTGCCATACACAAGAGCTATATAAGGCACGGGAGTGACATCACCGTGGTTCTCCTTTGCCTCCTCACCCAAAGAGAGACTGAAAAATACCCAGAAGCAAGTACTGAACTGAGGGAATAAGGGATAAACCCAGGCTGGGAGGGCATCCAGTCTGTGAGTGGAAATACCTGAAGTCTCAAGCTGCAGGCCAGTGTAGCTGCCTTTCAAGACTTTCTATAATCTACCTGTGACAAGATTTAGGGTGAGAAATTATATTTTGTAACCTGTTTCTTTAGTGAATCAAACTTAGTTTGTATGTTTTGTTTTATTTGCTTAGTAATCTACTTTGTTCTGTTTTCTACCCCTTTAACCACTTAAAATCTACCTTTTATAATTAATAAAATTTGTTTTGTTTATTATTAAACGCAGTTTCTGTAATTTCTAACTGAGGTGGGGGGGGGAGAAATTGTGCATAGCTTCCTTCACATTGAGGGAGGGGGCGAATTTATGCATACATTTCTCTATAGCTCAAGACAATATACCTTTGGATCTGCACTCCAAGGGAGGTGGATACCTGAGTGCTGGGGCAAGTCCCTTAGGCTGAGGCTTTCTAGAGCTGATCTCAGTGTCTGTCATTGTGCAGTTGGGTGTGGCCCTGCCTGTGTGTGTGCTAGAGGAAGCTTAATAGCCTGGCTCAGCAAGACAGGTAAAAAGGGTGCCCTGGCTGGCAGAACAAGTGGGCTCAGTGGTATCCCAGCACATCAGGTGGCATCCTGAAGGGGCACAACCCATCACAGGTTCAATTTAATAACTAGTTTAAAATACAGAATTCAGATCCATCTTAAGACTTGGCAGACATGGAGGCTGGTTGGATAGAAATGAAAAATCTACTTGGTTAGGCCCATATGCTTCATTTTGCATGTTAAAAAGGAGGACAGATCTAGAGGGCATGGGCCATTACACTTCCTGGAGATGGGTCCACAAGCAGTATGTACTCTGCTACTTCTTCTGACAGACAAATATTTGCTGGAATAACAGAGTCATGCCCCTTAGATCTCAGCCTGTCTGCTCTTCTCCCAGGCTTCCCACACAACAATGGCAGCATGACATTTGTCTTTGCTGCGTTGACATTGGCTGAGCCCCAATGTCATAGTCCCCAGTGGGAAAAACTGCAAAGATGGATTCACTCTTGCTCACGGCACCACTAAATTTTGGTGCTTTCATGTTAATTTGATAAGGGATTAAGCGACACAGTAGTTGTTCCCTCAACTCCTCCCCACATCCCTATGGCCATACCCTACCCAGCTCTGTGGAGTAGGTCTTATATATAACAACTGTCAAGGAGAAAAGAGCAAATAGACAGAGTTGGTTAACCTCTCATGTGGCCACTTTTCCCTTCCACCCCTTAGCTGAACACTTTGACTCCCTTCCACTACACAGCCGAGTGAAGCATAATACCCTTCAGTAGCAAAGTTATTGTGCATGTTTCTGATCTGGAATCCACTGATTCTTGAATCATCATTAAACATCAAGGGTCTTGCTCATGCAAGAGAATAAAGGTCCCATTTCCAATCCCAAGTGATTGAGCTGAAGTCATTTTTGCATGGGTATGGAGAGACTGAATGATTCAGGGGACAACTGATAAGACACAGTACCTCAGGAGCAGTTGCTTGAATTTGGCCCAAGTCTGTACTGAATATCGTTGCTTCCCTATTCCCACTTCAACATTGGTGGTTTCAGTCCCATTCTAATGCTACAAATGCTCTCCTCACAAAATTCACCAAGAATTGGGTATGGCAACTAAACAACCCTTTTGTTTTTATAGGTACTCCTTCTGGAACACAACAGAACTGAAGTGCGTTTAAAGGGAATCTTGCACTACCATTGTCTATGCTTTGGCACTTATGGTATGTCTACATGGCAACTGGAGGTGTGATTGCAGCATCTGTAGCTCAGGGAATAATTACATTTCATTTTGGTGGCTGACCTGAAAAAAAAATTTCATCTTCGTCCAATTTTTTTTTCCATCTAAAATTATTTGACAAATTCAGCCTGAATTCATGAATAGTTTCGGTTCACCAAAAACTGTTCTTTTTTTCTGCAAATAAACTATTCATCCAAAAAATTTCACTTCGCTTTAGTGTAGCTGTATCTGAGCTGGCTTTAATCTAGCTAGCATGGCTACCAATAATAGTGTGGCCATGGCAGCATGGGCTTCAGTGCAGGATAGCCACATGAGTGAGCACCCAGGGTCCCATGTGGACTTGTACAGTCCACACTGAAGCCTGTGCTGCCACAGCTTCACTACTCCAGTACCTGAGCTAGCTAGATTTAAGTTAGCTTGGGTAACTCTACATGCGCAGCAACGAAACACCTGACCACAGATAGACATACCCTTTGATATTGTGTTGATAGATTCCTTGGAACACCTTAGAGAGATTACATGGATAGTATTTGTATTGTTGATAGAGGATGCAGATTTCCATTGCTATCAATTTAGCTTCCATTTAGATAGTTGATTACAATATAATCTTTATATGATCATAGTGCCTAGAAGCCCAAATCAGGATCAGGTCTCACAGTCTTAGGTGTTCTACAAACACAGACAAGGACAAGGGCCCTGTTCCAAAGGTCTGACAGTCTAATTTGGGAGGCAGCAGGGGGCATTATCAGAGAAATCACATGGATATATTTTTCAATGCGGTTCTCTTATATAACTTTCTGTACATGAATTTGATATCCATCAACATTAATTACTATAAGCATTGGGCTGAGTAAGCCTAAAAGAAAATGGAATGAGAAAATACTATGGGGAAAGAGAAAGCTATAACAACGCATGAATACAACATTTGGAATATTAAAATGTAACATATGTGCAAATTTAAGCTTCTCTAATCCTAAAAGAGCTTACTTTTGGGACTGGCAGTTACATGGAAGATTACCTAGGCAGATGCACTGAACTTGGTAACATTATAGGATAATGTCTGCACAGATCTTCAACTGTATTAGTCACATTAATGATGTTTCTCTTTTCCTACTTCTTGTTCTTGAATGAACTGACTTTCTTGTGGTTAGTGCACGGGAAATAGCTACACTTCATGAATGTGTGTGTGTCTTGGCAGTGCAAAGCCCAGGTGTCTGTGCACAGATGCTCTCTTGTTGTTGTATTCAAAATTCTGTGGGTAATTTTGGTGCTCATAGAAAGTGAGTGAAGGACTAATAGCACTGGTGAAAGACAGGCACAATCTGGGAAAGTGTCTACATGTAGCTATGCAAAGGCATCTCACTCCGGACTTGCAAAACACCAGCTATTCCAGGCCGAAGTCCATCTTGAGCCGTGACCGTCAATCATACATTACTGTGTACTGAGTTTTGTGACGTGACTGAATGTTCTTTAGAGACTATGATAATACCACCTTGCTCATTATTACTTGAGTTTATACATTGATTTAGGTCATAAGTCTACAGCAGTGATAAGGTTGTCAAACATTAATCCATTGTGCACAAACACCATTCTGCCTTTCCTTTTGCACTAACTTTAGAAACCTTTTATTGGTCATGATGCTAACTGGTTTTCGGATTTGTTGATAATCTGTAAACTCTACATGGCATCTACACACTTGATGGTACCTGTGCACTTTGTTGCTAAAGATCTCCACTACAGTAATTATTTTGGATCCTAGTACAAACCTATCACAAAAAGAAAAGGAGTACTTGTGGCACCTTAGAGACTAACCAATTTATTTGAGCACGGCTCAAATACAGCTGTTACTCTGAAACCTATCACAGTATATAGTGTGCCATTTTAAGACAAGATGGACTGTATAGCCTAGAGATCTGTACAACATTTTAATTAAATCTTCTGATGAAATCATGATGTAGTAACAAAATACAGTGTCAGCATAAAAATGTTGTCCATGTCAGCTAGAGCTGTTCTGGAGAAAAAAAATTGGAACTTCAAAAATTCAAACATTTTTGACCACTTCTAATATCATCTAAAACTTCGTTCTGCATGAGAAACCTACTTTATCCAAGATTCAGGAAGAGCTGTGAATGGAAATCATTACAGGATTTTCACTTAGATGTGTAGAACATCATTACAATTAAACTTCTCTTTTCTGCTACTAAAAAAAACCCCTAGTGGTGCTTACATGCTGTTAGCTGGAATCTAGCTTGCCTGACTTGGCCTCCCTCTTCAGAATACAAATGGAACACAGAATAATTGTTATTTCCTTATTACCACAACATGGAAAGTGAAAATAAAAGCACATCGTGAAGTGTTTATATTAATTCCAAATTTTCTTCCATGCACTGGTAAAGCGAAACAGTGCTATTAAACTGAAAAGGACATGTAGTGTTGCCTCAGCTTTTGCCCCAACGGGCACCAAACTTTAGCCAGAAGTCAATTGTTTTTTGGTGGGGTTTTTTTTTTTTGGTCTACATACAACTTGCTGTGATAAGGTATTCTCTTTTATACTGTGGTAAAGTGTGAACATCTAACTAACGTATACAGTACAGTTGCTTTCTGAAATAACACCCGCTTTGACACAAGGTAAGCATTAACAAATAATTGGCTAAAAGACACAATCTAGCAGGCAGCACATTTTAATTAAAAAGCTGTCAATTTCATGTGGTTAGCTGGGGTCAAGTGGGGCCAGTTTTAATGCTCTGTTACATAAGAATAAAATGTTAAAGCATTATGTAAAGCGCATACTGAATTACTGGGTTATGCTAATACTATCTGACCTTTCTTCTTTGCAGAAAAGGTATGATTGGCTGTGTTATCATGGATTTTAAAAGAACAAAACCCAAACCAAGTAGTAACAATGAACCTTGTTCTGAAGGTCACAGCAATCAAAGCAACATTTACCTTCTGCACCCTTCTTCTTGAGACTTTATTCAGAACCTACAATCACTGTAGACAGTCAAATGCCAACAGAAGAGTGTATACCCATACATGCAGATGCAACACATGAATTTTAATAGTACTACTTTAAATATTGGGGGACTAAATTGTGATACTCTTAACTCAAATTCACTATTACTCCATGACTAGTGCTATTGAATTACACTGAGTAAGGTGCTACTAAATGGAAGTATGAGTTCCAGAATATGGACCCAAATGATTATGAAAGAAGTCATACCTTTTGAGTACTTCCAGACAATGGTGGGTACAGGATAACCCTCTGCAGAACAATTGAGGATTACAGCTTTACCATAAATCCCATCTTGATCACTTGGTTGAACCACAAATCTAGGGGGAACTGAGGGATAAATAAGGAATCATTGAGAAATTGTGCAGCTGAGAAGATAATTCAGAAAATTACTGACCAACTCTAGGAATTTTAATGGGAATAAAAATTAGAAATGGGCACAAAATTTCACACAAAGCAAAATAAAAAAAAGATAACTTTTCAGAATTCAAATCTAATCGCTAAACTTTTTACTTTTGATTTTTCTTCATTTTAATTTGCACTAATTTAAAGCAGTTTTTTTCCATTGAAAATTATATATATATATATATAGTGCACCACTGCGTGAGAGATTACAGGGGGAAAAAAAGGTTGAATGGTAAATTCCACTTGGTGTCTCATGTGATCAGCCTTAGAATCAGGCTCCTATGATGACATATCCTCACATGCAGCACAAGAGTGCTAGCTGTGGAAGACAGAGGTAGAATGGGTGTCTAGGAACAAGCAATATTTTTTTTTTAAAAACTGCTTCCTTTTTGTATCAAAATAATTATATATGCTGACAGGTTTTAGAAAAAGAGGAAATCAAAGAAAATAAAGGAGAAAAATAGATCTAAATATCATTGAACAAAGTAATATGATAACAAGAATATTAATACCACCTACCTCTTAGAAAGATCACTTTACTTTAAAATGATGCGGTTCAAACCAGTGCCCATCATTCTATAAACAAATGTGGAAATTTTTGGCTGATCTCTACTTCTCTGAGGTCATGCTCAAATGAGAGAGAAATGATCTGCGTTACCTGATAGATATGTGTTACAGAGGTCACTAGATCTGTTGGTTTTGAGCAACTGACCAGAATGTCATAGACTTGCATAGACATAGACTTCCAAAGGTGACAACCATGATTTATGGCTTTCAGAGTTTGAAGTACTCTGAGCCAAAGGTTCTAAAAAAAAGAAGGCCTCAGGCATATAGGGTCTAATCTAAAAGTCCATTAAAGTCAATGGGAGTCTTTCCATTGACTTCAATGGGCTTTGAATCAGGCCCATAATCATAGAATCATAGAAATGTAAGTCTGGAAGGGACCTCAAGAGGTCATCTAGTCCAATCCCCTGCACTCATGGCAGGACTAAGTATTATCTAGACCATCCCTGACAGATTTTTGTCTAAGCTGTTCTTAAAAACCTCCAGTGACAGAGATTCCACAGCCCCCCTAGGTAATTTGTTCCAGTGCTTAACTAATGACCACACACTTGGAAAACGGAAGTGTATAAACCATTTGTATCCTCAATATGTAAAAATCTTCTTCTTGTTGTTTTAGTGCCAGACAGAAAATTATGTTAGGTGACTGAGCCTGTAAAAGGTGTTTTTATTTAATTTGGTATATGGCATGCATCAGAAAAACAGTGCAATGGAAGCAAAGCAGAAACAGCAGAATGACCAGTGCTATACCAATGACCTAACATTTCCAGTACAGGTGGCTTAGTGGCTTATGTAAGTAGTACCATCCATTGCAGGATGAGTTAGCACTTGTTGGAGCAATGTTATTGAGGGCAGACAATCATTTTACAAGTTCCTTTTCTAAATTAAATCCTAAAGTTTTATCAAGGACACTGAAAAATCTAATACAGTGTGAAGCTGTTTATTAACCAAATATGAATAAAGACAATGAGCAGATGACAAGAAATGTCAGTATGTCTTAAATATTACTGCAATAAACCACAGGAGCTAATTGTGACAGAAACAATAACCACCTTTGCACTGAAAAAGGCAGGTTCTCATTTATTACTTTGCAATGGAAAGGGCTACTGTATTTATTGTTCATAATTATTCCAGTTTTCCAGAGGATTGCCATGCTGTCAAGCACAAATCAAGTACTGCATTAATTCACATGAAAGCTAATCACCAAAACTGCAACCCTAGCAATCATAATCTAGGACAATTGTCCACATTATTCCATTCATTAACATAAAATATTTACATCAGCATATGAAACCAAATTGTTATAAATCCATTTCATCACCAAGCAAATAGGAAAGCAGAAAAGGGGATCTGGGGTACTGATTCTCCAAGGCCTTCTAACCGCCCCCCCCACTATTAGGCAGTAACACAAACATACTTGGGTTTATATGGCTCACAGTCTAGTGACATCAGCATGTTTCACCTGGAGAACTGTTAAAGGGAAGCAAATTATCTTCAAGATTTCCCAAAATCAATAAAGAAGTAACCATCCGTAAATTCCTGCATGGAAATAAACTGCTAACATTCTGTAAAACAAATACTTTGCCTGATTCAGGAAACATCCTGGAACACATTTTTGGCAGAAAGATATGGTGCATACAAAGGTGACTGCCTTAGACCTGGAGACAAAAGGCTACAGTTCTGATTGGAGTAGCACCTGCCTCATACAAGGATATGTTGGAGAATGGACATATTTATAATAAAGGAGACATCATTTTAAAAATAATGAGACACTTGAATTTCCTCCAGAATTGGATGGAAATATGTTGCACTCAGCTTGACCGGGTTTGATAGAGATGGGATCTGAGTCAGTGGATAACGGGTCAATTGAAGAGCACAGGTATTCAGGGATTAAAATCCTAGTAACATTGTCAAAGGTTGAGAATAAAGATGTGTCCAATACAGAATCAGTATCTTTACCCTTGGTTTTCCAAGGGGCAAGATAATTTATCACCTAAACATTGTTACTAGAATAATAAATGAACATAGTAGTTTAGTAATTACAAACGACACTCTAAGGGGTGGCCAACCTGTGCCTGAAAAGGAGCCAGAATTTACAAATGTACATCACCAAAGAGCCACAGTAATACATCAGCAGCCCCCATTAGCTGGCAGCCCCACTGATCAGCACCTCCTCCTCCCTCCCCGTGACTCCCACAGTGTGCAGGAGGCTCTGAGGGGGAGTGGGAGGAGCAAGGGTATGGCAGGCTTGGGGGAGGGGGCGGGAAGGGACAGGGACCCGTTGGAGGAAGGGGTGAAGTGGGGTCAGGGCCTGTGGCAGAGCCAGGGGTTGAGCAGTGAGCACTCTCTCTCCTCGTGCCCCCCCCCCCCCCCCCCCCCGGGA
Source organism: Lepidochelys olivacea (assembly GCF_965140295.1). Classification (NCBI taxonomy): domain Eukaryota; kingdom Metazoa; phylum Chordata; order Testudines; family Cheloniidae; genus Lepidochelys; species Lepidochelys olivacea. Next base: position 161,723,438 of record NC_140411.1, on the reverse strand, counting down.
AAGTTGGTGCCTGTAGCTCCAGCCCCGGAGTCGGTGCCTATACCAGGAGCTGCATATTAACCTCTGAAGAGCCACATGTGGCTCCGGAGCCACGGCTTGGCCACCCCTGCTCCAAGATAATATGCAACTAGATAAATACGGGACTTATTTTGTCCTTCAAAACAGTGGAGGCTACAATGTTACAATACTGACCCATTTTTGTGAAGTGTTTTGAGATTTACAGATATATTTGTTATCCATGAATCTCAAAACGTGACAAAAATGGGTCACAGTATCATTACTCCAGTTTTACAGACAGGGTAACTACACCACAGAGAGCCCATGTCACACACAGGCTTCATATAAATGGTGCTGACCAGTCACAACTTCCGTTGAGCTCAGCACCTCAGAAGATGTCAACTATGAGTTAGAACCTAGCTCTCCTTACTCCCAGTCCTATGCCCAACCTACCAGACTTTGGCATCTCATCATGATGGGACAGGTGGCTTAGTGACATAGGATTAAAGTCTGACTCCCTGGAATCACTTGTTCATGTCCAGACACGGTCTCGCATTCCTCTTAGAGGGATAAGTTGAGTTTCTTATCCTTTGGGGGTGAATGCCTTTCAGATAGGGCCTTAAAAACCAGGCTCTGGGCTGCTCTTTATGGACACTACAGATTCCACTGTACTTCCACAATATCTGGTTTTGCTCAGATCACCTTAGCCAAAATTTCCCCTCTCAGGAGCAGTATGTTGTACACTAGCTGATTGCCACTTTACCACAACAGTTGTGGTTGCTGTTCAGTGGTGCTATGTACAAACACAATTTTCCATACCAGCTCAGACAAAATGGTCCATCACATCGAGGACCCTTCCTCAGACTGTAGCCTACCAGGAGCATGACACTTGAGAGGATTTTGAAAAAAACCTGTCAAGGTGTACCTGGCCAGTTGTGCATACAGTGTAGTACATGGGGAGAGGGGGAGAGGAAATCCCAGTCCCATACTGATCAGCTGATGCCCTGAAGCATGGTATGCGATTACTTGTTTTACAAAAAGGAACAATAATTTTGTGAAATGGTTTGTATCCTTCCGGATCAAATGTGTGTATATAATTTATCATTATTAACATACTGCTACTATTATCGAATTTAGTGCCAGATTGACAACTGTGGAAATTGGAGTCTAATATTTTGCTACAGAACAAATACAGCATGAACAGCAGCATAAAAGCTTTCCCACATAGTTCCACAAATACAGAGTGCTTCAACCCTTACAATTATGAGTAATGAACGAATTAATTTCTATGCCCATTCAAACTTTTGTCTCTCTGTAAAGATTATCTACAAGAATGCCATTTGGTGCCAGTTGGGCTGGTATCTTTATTGCTATTACTAGATTTCCACTGGACACCAGAAATGTTGCTACAACAAAGCAAAATGACACAGACTTTTACAGTAGTTCAATGATCTTTCATCTACTTATTTTATTTTGTCTTCTAGCCAAGCCAAAGGACTTTCTTCTTCTATGACTGGCATGGGAAGTAACCAGGTGATAAAAAGAAAGGACATCTTCAGTTTCTCTTTTCATAGTGGGTTTTTTTTTGTTTTTGTTTTTCTCAATCCGTACCTCCTGCAATTTTATTTTCAAATGAGTGACTACTTCAGTGTTACCAACATATTTTTGGAACATATACACACAGGCTGTCATCTTTTGATTTTGACTTTTGATCTAGTTTTGCCCTATAAAGATGATCTCACTTTCCAGTTTCTTCAAGGCATTCATTGGACCTTGGAGAAATCAAGAAAATCTGTCTGGTAAGGACTTCTCCAAGTTGACCAGGCTGATGAGCTTTAGTAAAGTCAACTCTGGGGAAAGAGCCAATAGTCTGGTGCACCTCTCGCTATCGTATTAATGCTTTGGCCTTACCTGCCTACACATCACTTCACAAATACATTCAAAAATCTAATGAGAATATGATGGAGTGATTCCTTTCTGAATATTACCTTTGTTCCAGCAGCTTTGGCTCCTGAGCTTATAAAGGTAGACATTTTACACTGATTTAGCATTGAGTTTCTTTAAGGCTCACTCATTTCCCGCGACCGATGGATCTGTGCTAAGGTTTGAGTTGACTAGGTGATCAGCAATAAATTGACAGGCTCAAACTATTTAATGGTTGAAGTCAGAAGCACCTAAAAGGTATTCTCCCTCATGACTAAAAGTTTCAGGCTTTAACAAAGAGAAACAAAGGCTCAGAGAAATCAAAACAGATTGTGGAAGATAAAATTTACTGCCATGGTGACATTTTTTAGACTAGGAAATATTTTACTATCTGCTTGTCTGAAAAAAGTCCCACAAAGTTAGGGAAAGGTCGATCAGTGATCCAACTACACACTGTTCACCAGTGTCATATTGATGGACTTGAACCAAAGTTACTTAAAATAAATGATTACACAACCATTGCTGTTCTTTAATTTAATTTTGCTTTTCATAAACCCGGATATCCTTCCTGAATAAATTTTTAAAAAAAGTATTCATCATAGTCTTAGTAGCATGATCAAAGTTTGTAGGATGTCAGACTAGGCACTCATAATGGGCCTTTCTGGCCTTAAAAGGCATGAAAGTGTTTTTGATCCCCACTATTGTTAATAGGTTTCAGAGTAGCAGCCATGTTAGGCTGTATCCGCAAAAAGAACAGGAGTACTTGTGGCACCTTAGAGACTAACAAATTTATTTGAGCATAAGCTTTCGTGGGCTACAGCTCACATCATCGGATGCATACAATGGAACATATAGTAAGAAGATATATATATATATATATATATATATATATATATATATATATACAGAGAACATGAAAAAGTGGAGTAAGAGGCTAATTAATTAAGATGAGCTATTATTAGCAGGAGAAAAAAACTTTTGTAGTGATAATCAAGGTGGCCCATTTAGATAGTTGACAAGAAGATTCCTGGACACTACTGTGCTAATAAGCGATGGTCACATAAACACCACCCTATACTGGAAACCTACTGGCTGCTATACTTACCTACATGCCTCCAGCTTCCATCCAGGACACACCACATGATCTTTTGTCTACAGCCAAGCTCTAAGATACAACCACATTTGCTCCGATCCCTCAAACAGAGACAAACACCTACAAGATCTCTATCAAGCACTCTTAAAACTACAATACCCACCTGCTGAAGTGAAAAAACAGATTGTCAGAGCCAGAAGAGTACCCAGGAGTTACTACAGGACAGGTCCAACAAAGAAAATAACAGAATGCCACTAGCTGTCACCTTCAACCCCCAACTAAAACCTCTCCAGTGCATCATCCAAGATCTACAACCTATCCTGAAAAATGATCCCTCACTCTCACAGATCTTGGGAGACAGACCAGTTTTTGCTTACAGACAGCCCCCCCCAACCGGAAGCAAATACTCTCCAGCAACCACACACTACACAACAAAAACACTAATCTAGGAACCTATCCTTGCAACAAAGCCCAATGCCAACTCTGTCCACATATTTATTCAAGTGACACCATCATAGGACCTAATCACATTAGCCACGCAGGGGCTCGTTCAACCTGCACATCTACCAATGTGATATATGCCATCACATGCCAGCAATGCCCCTCTGCCATGTACTTTGGCCAAACTGGACAGTCTCTACGCAAAAGAATAAATGGACACAAATCTGACATCAGGAATCATAACATTCAAAAACCGGCAGGAGAACACTTCAACGTCTGGATGCATCAGATGAAGTGAGCTGTAGCTCACGAAAGCTTATGCTCAAATAAATTTGTTAGTCTCCAAGGTGCCACAAGTCCTCCTTTTCTTTTCTTCCTTTATGGAACATTCAAGGCTCTGGAACTCCTCATTGGCTGCTTAACTATCTGTCAATATAAGATAGATCAAGCAAGGACAAAATGAAAGCATATTTCCATTAAATGCATTATGGGGGGATATTAGGTATTTAAAGACCTTATCTGAATTTAAACGCATGATGTGTTCACACAAAAGGATGTTAAAATCATGATTTATGCACACATTGCTTTCTTTGAAATCTCTGTTCTAGTAGTATTTTAGAATTTGTGAATTCATAATATATTTATGAGGATTTTTCTCACCAATTAAAACACTTTTGACTACCTTTTTATTTCACAGTTACTTTACTCCTGTATTAGAAAAGCCCCAGAGGAATTATTAATCAAAACCATTCTGTAGAATTTTTAACCAGCCTATTGAAGAGAGAAAATGCTGAATTTAGTTCTGTAAGATGGTTTAAAAATTCTATAGGAAGGACACAGTTCTCTGAAATTCTGTGAAAGCTTTTCTCAGCAGGAGTCATTTTCTTTCTTTTGTGTTTGTATAGTGTGTAGCATATTGAGGGTGCTACCAGGAAATAAAATAATCAAAATAATAATAATAATGATTAATATAGATTTTAGAGTAATTTTTACATAGCCCTATTGATTTAATCCCTAGTACAATCTATAGAACTTTTCTGTAAAAACTGACAGGAGCCAGCATAGCATGAATTTATAAAAGTGAGCCACATTTTCATTCATTTGGCTTGATTACCAGCCATCTTTGAAAGAAGAGGGTGGATGGATTTCCCTTCAAGTAGGTGAGTTTATTTTTAAAACAAAGGTCGATAGGAGAGGCCTCCAGTATAACTCAGACAGCACTGGGATCTCTCTGGCACTTTTATGTAGCACAACAGGGCTGGAGCATGGCAAAGTATCTCACCTAAGGTGCAAGCAATTCAAAGAAAATAATGTTTTCCACCATTTTTATTGCCTGCAAAATGGCAGAGTCTAAAGGCAAATTAAAACACTTAAAACACACAAGACTTATTTGACAGCCCCCCAAAATTAACAAAGATATGCATGTTTAAAAATTACAGATAAATATGGTTTGACAGAATAAAGATTATTTTCTCTCCAATTTATGAGTCACCGTATGAACCCTTCAAAAGTTCATAACCTCACTGGTAATAAACAGTTTCCTATTCTGCTTTACAGTACTGTAGGTATTAATGATGTTGTCAACAGCCACTGCAGGAGAAATACAGACTCCTGAAATCAACTGTTGGCAGATAAAATGCTCTTCAATTCAATTTTGGATTGCAGTGTATTTAGATGCTATTTTAAGTCTACCCATGTGCTGTTAAATTATCTAGATTCCCAGATATTTTTAAATGTAATTATCTTTTTTATAAAAAAACATTTAAATTCAACTTTTAAAATAAATAACATCAGTGTATAGAGCAATAAGGGAGAATAAATATTTATGATGAACAGTCATATTTCTCTTGACTTTTCCACACCAGCACACATGATTTCTCTCTACTCTTGTATAAAAGAAACACACACTTCACATAAATGAGACTTTTCCAAGAACCCATCCCCTGCCAGTTGGTAAGACCAGTGTTTAAGTCCAGAGCATATTGTTCAGAAGCTGTTGCACAATATGGATTAGAAACGGGAACAGCTTAAGTACCATTTATTCTGCCATTATATAGGGGAAAACTGCTTTGCTTATTTAGAAAAATATAACACTTTTGTAGTATGATACTCATAATAGGAAGATAAATGATGACAGATTGATAGTCTCAGAGAACAGATAGTGGGATAGCTAGTCTTTTACCTCAGGGTGTCTAGGTCAGGTTAAGTCCAGATTAGTAGTGACCAACAGTGACCCTCTGATACTAGCTGTCTACTGACCTATGTGAATTTAAATGGGGTGTTGGGGGTGGCACAATGAGGAGGAGGGGGTCAGTCCAGCACCTAGTGGAAAATTTAGGCTCAGTATTAGAAAACTTTTCCCAACAGAAATATATCACCCTAGATATGGAATAGTGTCCAAAGGGAAACTGATTGAGTCATTATCATTTAAGTTGATAGGAGGAGAGGATAAACGAGAGGAGACTAAAGGAGACCCCAGCAGAGTGTCAGTGGTTGTAGCAGCATGGGTAAAGGGGGGAAGACATACCAGCCACTCCACCCCCCTGCCCCCTCAGAACTTTGAAGCATCAGGACACCAGGAGGCTTTCCTCAGCCCCCAGGGATACGTAGGACAGCAGCTACCCCCAGTCATCTCCAGAGGTTGGTCTGTAAGGACTTCCTCTAGGAAAAGGAAAATCAAGGACCCAGGCACAGCAAGAGGTAGCATCTTCAGCAGAGAGGACCAATGAGGCCAGCCAAGCCCCTCATGAAGACGAGCTGATGATGGGTAGTAGTAGTAGCGACATAGCAGTGGCAGGGAGTAAGTTAGCTCGAACCTCTCCCTAGGAGGGCAAGATGACCCAGGGGAGGGTAGAAGTGCACCCAACAGAGGTAACATAAACACAGGAAGCGAGAGAAAGCCAGCCAAGCCCTCCTCCTTAGGAACAGGTGACAAGGGGAAACAAGAGAGAGTCAATAGCAATACTGGCATGGGGAGGGGAGAGGGAACAGGCCAGTGGGGACCCACCTGGACAGGAGACAAGTATGGGCAATAGAAGGACAGCAGCAGAGGTAGTAACACAAGCAGGGGACAGGTAGAACAGAACAGCTTTCACAGGCCCAGTGGCTTGGTGAGATTATTAGAACTCATTATGATTTCTTGCATAGAGGTGATGCCCATCCCGGAGATTGTGAGGGGGAAAAAAGAATAGGGTGTTGAGGTTCCATTGCTTGGGAAAGGAAAGAAGGGGGTGGGGACATTCTACTTTCACAATTACAAATGATGGTTGGGATGAAAACTAACACACACGCGCGCACACACCCTGTTCTGGTCTTGATTCAGGAAGGCAGCCTTGTTCAGGTTAATACTTTAGCACATGCTTCACATTATGCACATACTTAAACCCCAAATGAAATAGAAACATGACTTCAAGTTAAACAGTTAAGCACTTAAGGGCTGTCTTGAATAAAGAGGAACTTAAGCACCTTCTTAAGGGCTTTCTTGAAATGGGGCCCCTGCTTGTAAATTGTATCCCTGTTCCCCCAGTCTTTGTCTGTTTTTGTCTTCATGGACAGTAAACTCTTCAGGGTAGGTACTGTGTCTTTGTACAGCACCTCACACAATGGGGCCCCAGTTCTGACTGAGGTCTTTGGGTACTACTATAACACAATAACAAAAATAGTTGTAATAATACTATAATAGGATAATAAACTTGAGAATATGACAAAGGGAATAATCTAGTACTGGGCCCCAAGAAAATGGGTTAAATATAATATGTAAAGCTGGTTGAAATTTTTTGTTTCAATTTTTTTCAATGACTTTTCATCAATAGCTTTTTTTATGAAATGGCTTTTTCATCAAAAGGAGAAATTTCAGTTGGAAATATCTACTTTTAACTATATTTTTCACGCTTATAATTAAAAAATCAAAACCTGACAAATTTTGTCTGATCAGACAAAATGTCAACGAAACTAAACATTTTGCCTTACAATAAAAAAAAATTATTGGGGGGCGCAATTTGGTGCTGAAACTGAAAACACATCTCTCTCTCTCTCTCACCCTCTCTCTCTTTTAAATGGAAACCCAAAAAATGTTGCAGAAAATCTTTTACAAAAACAAAATTATTTTCCTGAATTTTTTCACAGGAAAAAGGAATTCCAGAGTATCTCTTCTAACAGGTTTTTTCCATCTCTAACTTTTGGGATCCTATATTCATATTCCAGAGATTATACGTTTAGAGCAGGTGCAAAGACACAGAAGGACAATATCTAGCTAATTACAATAATATTTTAAAAACTGATAAGCAGGAGGAAAAAATCATTCTCCTGCTAAAGGCAGTTCCTAGAAATTTTCATGTTCTCCAGTTTATTAGCATGATTTGTAGGAGATACTGTTCTTCTAAATTAAAAATATGGAGAATCAGACGAGAACACCAATAAAGGGAAACTAATCTAATAGCAGTTTAAATGCTTTGTTCCCAAAGGATGAGTGGGTTGGTGCTTCAAAATATTTTCCATAAATTAAATCCTGTGGCACCCATCTGTGCCCTAATGCATTCCTTGGTTGCCGATTAGGCTCAAGGCTCAATACTTTCAGAAAGAAAAAGTTATGTTTGTTTTTCTGCTTTATTGTTCTGTGTTCTTTAAGATGAGAGAAGGGATTACCACATATTCCACGATTTTCTACCTCCATCAAACAGTGATCATTTGGAAATATTGTTGACTTCTGTTTAATTGGTACCCTTCAGACTAATTACATATCTTACCTCTCACAATTAATTGGCTTTGGCGCTCCACAGCTGCAGCGTCATTTCTAGCTATACAGGTATAATTCCCATTGTGCATCAGTGAAAGATTAAAAATCCTTAAGGAGCTGGTGAAGTCAATGTTGTCAATGGTTACTCCAAGACTGGCTGGGATTGGCCTGCCATCCTTCTGCCAGGTGATTGTGATTGGCAAATCCCCTGAGACCACAACACATGGAACGAAGACTCGCTGTCCAATGGAGAACCTTGGAAACTCAAAAGGCTGGATGAAAGGTGGAACTGAAATGAGAAATTAAAAGAAAAGAGTTGTTGCAAGTATAGTATAATTATGGAAAATACTGATAATTGTTGAAAAGAAAACTATCTTCAACCTGCCAGCCGGTATGTCGCATATGTAATAGAAATAAAAAATAGTAACTACATAGCAGTTTTTATGCAAGGATCTCAATATGATTTACATTAATTAAATAAGCTTTACAGCATCTCTGTGATGTAGGCATTATTTTCCCCATCTAACAGATGGATAAGTGATGAGACCTTCAGAGATATTGATCACCCACAATTCCTACTGAAGTCAATGACACCTGTGAGTGCTCAGCACCTCTTAAAATCAGACGATTACATCCTGATCCAGCAACTTGTGTTTCCTGAAACATTCTCAGTAAGGCTGCCCAGAAAACAAAAAATCCATTTTGCAAAAAATGTTGAGGTTTCAGCATTTGATGGTGGTCTGCATTGGGACAAAAATTGAGACCTTTTAATTTTTTGCGTGAAAAATCAGAGCAAGAGAGAAACCCACCCCAGAATAGCCAATAGCCAGGAGTTAGAGCACTCCCCTGGGAGGTGGGGGAGACCCAGGTTCAAGTTTCTGCTCTGATTAAGAGCAGAAACTTAAACTTGCGGGGTCTGACATCCCAGATGAATGTTCTAGCCCCTGGACTGTTGGCTATTCTGTGGTGGATGGGTGTGTCTCCCTCTCTCTCAGTTCTGTCCCTGACTTGAGAAACCTTCGCCACTAAAGTTTGATCAAAATCGATATCTTTCTGTGAAAAGTTTTAGTTCCGATGAAAAAATGTTTTGTTGAAAAATTCCTGCCCAGATCTAGTTCTGAGCATCCTAGACTCTCATGGAAATCAAAGGAAATCAAGGGTGCTCAGTATGCTCTGGAAAGATTCAGCACCTTGCAGAATCAGGTCTTAGGCCGAGATCCTCAAGAGGTATTTAGGCACCTACCACCAATTGATTTTAGTGAGAGTTAAATGCCCAAATACCTTTGAGGATTTAGGCCTTAGTAACTTTCTGACATCACAGAATAAGTCTGGAATAGAACTTAGTGTTCTAACCACTAGACAACTCTGCAAACAGTTACTTACCAGTTACGTAATATTCCCTACTGTCTTCAAATGGGACTACTCAGAGGCTTAAAGTTAAGCACATTCATAGGTATTTGCAAGATCAGAACCTTAGGGTGAAATTAATTTCTATGCACAAGGGCAGCAAAAGTTCTGTGCACCACTTCAGTCGTATGCAAGTCCTATTAAGAGGCCTAGTTCAACACATCATGTATTTATTAAGAAGGCTTAACTGGAATTAAACATTGTGCATGGGCCTTGTATCTGATGGAAAAATGAAGCACTTTGGGTTTAATATGTCAAAGACTATGATTTGTGTCTACAAATTAATCAGAGAAATAATAAATATGTGAAGTTCTGATATTAACTTCACCCATTTGCACAAACTCTTATGACAGAATCATGGGATAGATGTCAAGAGACCGAAGAAAAAATAATTTGAATTTGGAAGCCCCGCTGCTGTTGACAGCAGAAAAATTCTTGCAGGTAGCAGTGACAGTCCATACTGATCCAATAAATTAATTTCAGATGTTGGACATTGGAACAGTCCCAATTCCCATTCACACTGATGACAAAAATAGCTATACACTAGAGTGTGGGTTAGGGTTCTTTGACTTGTTCTTTCTTCAATTTGTAGTTTTGAGGTTGACATTTCCATAGTCGTGAAAATGGAGACAAAGAGGAACAAAGTATTGGCTTTCCCCCTTCAAAAATGTCATTTCAGAGGACTCTGAGAGTAGTATAGCTTGAAGTAAAGGTGCTAATTTAGGAGTACAGGCTCCCATGTAGGAAGTCACTTGACATTATTTGTCATGGCTTCCAAATCTAGCAAACATTTGTTAGAGATCGCATTAAAGCCTGAAAGTATTAGATACGCTGTACTAGACATCAGCAAAGCAGTTCAGACTGAATAGGGAATGTTTTTATGTAACATCTGAAAATAATTTTCACACATCTATACTTCCAGGTTCTTGCTGGGATCAGAAGCAGGTGTATAGTCTGAGGTAATTTTTGGCTTATGTACAAATGAAAAGTTCCAGAAACTTGCAAGAAAGACTTGTCTCATGAAATTCCCACCCTAATTCTGGAGATTCTGAAGGATCAAATTAACATTCAATTTTTTGAGTAGCTTTTTGCAAGGTATTGAATTTAGCCTCCCCACTCCTAATCTCTTATATTATAATATGTAGGTTGACTTCACCACTATGTAGCAGTTTCCAGCTGGAATTTAGAAAGTTGTGACATTTGAAGACCAGCACATTGTCTCTCCAAACACGTTATTAGAGCATAAATGAGACAGACCATTGTTTACTCCTGTTGTATAAACTTTAACATGCACGCAACCTGTAGCGGTTTGGTGTCCTGGCAGGGACTATTTTTTAAAACCAATATGTTATTAGTATCATTGCTTTGACCAATGTCAATATTTCAGTGACAACTCCAACTTGTTGCTAACAGCTAATCGGATATTACATTTGTATGCTTGAGTTGCTCAAGACAGCTTCAATGAGCTAACCTGAATAGGTATATTCTTGGAAAACAAATATACTTCACATCTCAAGAACCCAATGACAGACAACAAAAATTTATTAGGCAAAATATGTCACAATATTTCTAAAATAAAGTGGCTATAAGAGAGATATTTCTGATATGTCATGTTTGAATAAATATAATTTGTACAAAGGTTGCATCCATCCCCAACTAAAGAAACTATTTAATTTTTTTTAAATATAAGGCCCACCTTACCACTGCATTACTCCAGTTTTATGCTGGTATAACTGCAGTTACACTGGAGTGTAACACAGAGCCATATAGTACTGTTAAATGTACAGACAAGTATACTATAATAAATACTTCAAAAACTGTGTTGCTAAAATGTACTGCTATAACAAACATTTTTTCCTGTTTGGCAAAAGCTTGTACTTGAGCAAACAGGTCTCCAGAGCCTGTGGGCTTTTCCCCATATGCTCAGTCGATTGTTTTTCCACTCCCATGGTAAGTAAGAAAGCATCGAGTAGGACAAGGAAAGATCCAGTGAAGAGTAAGGCTGGGGAAAAACAGTGCAAATTTCAGCTCTCTGCCAAGCAATGTAATGTCTTAGGAGTGCTGAAGCTAAGAGCACTTCTTTTATTTAAAAAGAGGATCATTGGTCAGGCTCACTAGTGCTAGCACAGAAAGGTTCAAATTAGGTCTCCTTGCCCCAGCAAGCGCACCTGTGAGAGATTCCTTTCATTACCTTCAGTTTGCACCACTGCCTTCCATTAGGAGAGAAGCAGCTTTAATTTCTTGGCCAAAGGTCCATAGGAACCTTGGAGGAAATTGCTGAGGGGATTCACTGAAAGAGCACATCCTCCAACAAATCTGTCTTTGCAATCTTCCCTCGGAACACTGCGACCCTCACCGCCTGTGGTCCCCCCGCAGTGAAACTGAGGTTGTTGTCACTTTATGTCACTGTTCCTTAGTGAAAAGAAAAGGAGGACTTGTGGCACCTTAGAGACTAACCAATTTATTTGAGCATAAGCTTTCGTGAGCTACAGCTCACTTCATCGGATGCATTCAGTGGAAAATACAGTGGGGAGATTTATATACATAGAGAACATGAAACAAGGGGTGTTACCATACACACTGTAACCAGAGTGATCACTTAAGGTGAGCTATTACCAGCAGGAGAGCAGGGGGGCGGGGTGTGTGGAACCTTTTGTAGTGATAATCAAGGTGGGCCATTTCCAGCAGTTGACAAGAACGTCTGAGGAACAGTGTGTGTGTGTGTGGAGGGGGGGAAGGGGCGGATAAACATGGGGAAATAGTTTTACTTTGTGTAATGACCCATCCACTCCCAGTCTCTATTCAAGCCTATGTTAATTGTATCCAGTTTGCAAATTAATTCCAATTCAGCAGTCTCTCGTTCGAGTCTGTTTTTGAAGTTTTTTTTGTTGAAGTATTGTCACTTTTAGGTCTGTAATCGAGTGACAAGAGAGATTGAAGTGTTCTCCAACTGGTTTTTGAATGTTACAACTACAATACCCACCTGCTGAAGTGAAGAAACAGATTGACAGAGCCAGAAGAGTACCCAGAAGTCACCTACTACAGGACAGGCCCAACAAAGAAAATAACAGAATGCCACTAGCCATCACCTTCAATCCCCAACTAAAACCTCTCCAACGCATCATCAAGGATCTACAACCTATCCTGAAGGACGACCCATCACTCTCACAAATCTTGGGAGACAGGCCAGTCCTTGCTTACAGACAGCCCCCCAACCTGAAGCAAATACTCACCAGCAACCACACACCACACACCAGAACCACTAACCCAGGAACCTATCCTTGCAACAAAGCCCGTTGCCAACTGTGTCCACATATCTATTCAGGGGACACCATCATAGGGCCTAATCACATCAGCCACACTATCAGAGACTCATTCACCTGCACATCTACCAATGTGATATATGCCATCATGTGCCAGCAATGCCCCTCTGCCATGTACATTGGCCAAACTGGACAGTCTCTACGTAAAAGAATAAATGGACACAAATCAGATGTCAAGAATTATAACATTCAAAAACCAGTTGGAGAACACTTCAATCTCTCTCGTCACTCGATTACAGACCTAAAAGTGACAATACTTCAACAAAAAAAACTTCAAAAACAGACTCGAACGAGAGACTGCTGAACTGGAATTAATTTGCAAACTGAATACAATTAACATAGGCTTGAATAGATACTGGGAGTGGATGGGTCATTACACAAAGTAAAACTATTTCCCCATGTTTATCCACCCCCCTCCCACACACACACTGTTCCTCAGACATTCTTGTCAACTGCTGGAAATGGCCCACCTTGATTATCACTACAAAAGGTTCCACACACCCCGCCCCCCGGCTCTCCTGCTGGTAATAGCTCACCTTAAGTGATCACTCTGGTTACAGTGTGTATGGTAACACCCCTTGTTTCATGTTCTCTATGTATATAAATCTCCCCACTGTATTTTCCACTGAATGCATCCGATGAAGTGAGCTGTAGCTCACGAAAGCTTATGCTCAAATAAATTGGTTAGTCTCTAAGGTGCCACAAGTACTCCTTTTCTTTTGCGAATACAGACTAACACGGCTGCTACTCTGAAACCTGTTCCTTAGTGGAGTTTTCTGCAGCATGCAAACAGAAACATCTACATGAATGGCTTCTGACCCACCCTTTCACAGGGTACAGAGTGAGCTCCCCTTCCCAAACTGGTCTAGATACCTTGGCTGATACAAATAATGGCCTGTCCCTTGTCAACTTGTTCTGCCCCTTTGGGGTGCTTACTCACCTCCATTTGGACTGGATTCACTTGGTTTTTATGCATTGAGAGTGCAAGGATCAGGACTGTGTCTGGGCCTTGTGCAGACACCCAGGACTAGACACAGTCTAGCTCTTTGTAAATTTCCTTAACAGCAGCTGATTTCTCCTAAACAGTTTCATCAACTGTGTGTTACCAGGTACAGAATCCAACTTAGTCTCTGGAGCATTAGACTTTCAATTGTCTGCCCCTTACTGCAGCATATTGAACCTTATCAGCAGGGATTATCATTCATCAAAATATTTATTCCAAACTGAAAAGGGTGAACAGACAAACAGACTAGACATCTGCTAACATTACATCTGCTAACAACATTTATTGATCTGAGCTACTGTCTCCATATATCCTGGGTTCATTGCTAAGTGTTAATCTAACCTGTCCTGAAAAGGGAGAAACAATGTTCTAAAAGCCTTTGCTAAGCAACTGCATAAAAAAAAGAGAAGGAAAGAAAAGAAGAGGCTGATCTGTGTGATTCTATTGCTGTACAAACACACTCATTTATCAGGATACTGAATCATAGTGCGTTCTTCACTTCTATGCCAATGACATATATATAAAGTACCCCCTCTGCCAAAATACCCACCCCTACATTAAAAGTATTGCAAAATCAAGCACTCATAAATTAGGAAATGCAAGAAGGTTTACATAGATTCTAAGGCCAGAAGGGACCATTGTGAATGCCTAGTTTAACCTCCCACATAACACAAGTTACAGTTTTTCACCCTTGAACTGTTGTTGAGCTGGACTATATACTTTACAGAGACAACAATCTTGATTTGAAGATCTCAGTTGATGCAGAATCCAATATGTTCCTTTGGTAAATTGCTCCAATGGGTGATTACCTTCACTGTTAAACATTTGCACCTTAGTTCTAGCCTGAATGTATGTAACATCAGCTTCCAACCAGTGAAGTCTTACTATGCCTTTGTCTGCACAGGGAGTTAACTATTTCCACAGTTTGGGCCTTAGCCACACTGGAGATTGCCTCTCTCCTCATGTTATATGTGAGAGGCTGAGATCAACTAAAGGACTTGAGCTAAGGGCCACAGATGTAAGTGAGAGGGGACTACTGGCAGGATGATTTTAAAGAAGGACCACTGGCTCTCAAATTGACTCCTGCGACTACTTTGACAGTCATACTGGTTTCACACCAACTCCCCTGCTATCATAATTCTAGAATTACACCCAGGCAGTTGGTTTTACATCCACTTTTCCATTATCATAATCCTGATTTTATAATCTTACATATATGTGTGTACTGTGACAAAGTTCCTGTTCTACCTTGGTGGGTCTTGCGCTTATTGGCAGATTTGCTCGCCTTGGAGCTTCACAGCAGCCCTCAGATGGCCGTTTTTCTGAATTCACAGTCCAGGTTGACTCCTCCTGTGTCTGACCAGGAGTTGGGAGGATGTGGGGGGAACCCGAGCCTGTTTTCTACTCTGGGTTCCAGCCCAGGGCCCTGTGGAATGCAGCTGTCTAAAGTGCCTCCTGGAACAGCTGTGCAACAGCTACAACTCCCTGGGCTGCTTCCCCATGGCCTCCTCCCAACACCTTGTTTATCCTCGCCATAGGACCTTCCTCCTGGTGTCTGATAATGCTTGTACACCTCAGTCCTCCAACAGTCCACGTTCTCACTCTCAGCTCCTAGTGCCTCTTTCTCCCAGCTCCTCACACGCACACCACAAACTGAAGTGAGCTCCTTTTTTAAACCCAGGTGCCCTGATTAGCCTGCCTTAATTGATTCTAGTAGCTTCTTGATTGGCTGCAGGTGTTCTAATCAGCCTGTCTTAATTGTCTCCAGAAGGTTCGTGATTGTTCTGGAACCTTCCCTGTTACCTTACCCAGGGAAAAGGGACCTACTTAACCTGGGGCTAATATTTCTGCCTTCTATTAATCTCCTATAGCCATCTGGTCCGACCCTGTCACAGTACATATATATAATATTCATATGTAGGCACATATATATATATATATATATATATATATATATATATATATCATACACATGCACCATCCATAACCCTCATTTTAATGAGTGAGAGTCAGTTATTAGAGAAAAAACACCCTGATATAATTGTTCTATCAGGTTTGCAGGAGGTAATGTAGTGTAACTTCAGCAGAAGATAGGGGGAAGGTCTCTAAATCACGGAGATAAATAAGCTTTATGAAATCAGTGACAACACTTTTGAAAACTGCATTCTTTTAAAATTGTGCTGCATCGTCCTCTCTCCTGGACTTCTTTTTCAGTAAGGGAAGTGAAAAATTCCCCCTAACAAGGGAAATGCAAATGCAAAGAACTCAAACCAAAACAAACAAAAACCCCACATTAACATGGCGTTAAGGATAGAGATGGATGACGTTTTTCAGACAGTGATGTCCATGCTTCCCTTAATGCTGTCAGCCCAGTGGTTAGCACACTCACCTCGGATATAGAAAACCCAGGTTTAAGACCCTGTATCTCATATCCAAGATGAGTGCCCTAGCCACTGGACTATTGGCTGTGCTGGGGTAGCGCTCTCACTCTCTCTCTTGTCTGTTCTCAGCTTCTCTAATCCCTCAAGGAGTAGAGAGTAGCAGCACCAAGCAACTAATCAGCTTGCCTTGGGGCTTGCTGGACCTATCTTACCTTGCTGGTATAACTGGGTCACTGTCTCCTTGTAAGCACATGGGGCAGGGGATGGTAAATGGCCTTCCCGAGGGAAGTTCCCATGTAGGCTTCCAGGAGTCTCCTCTGGGAGGTGTTGAGTTGCCATATGTCTTTCCCACAGCTGCCCAGCAGCTGCTGGGAACTTCTTGTTTTTAAGCCTTTATTCCATCCTTGACGTGATTGACAGAGCCAGAAGGATGGGGCTAACTTTGCCCACAGCAACTCTTTAAACCCTTCATCACCAGTGCAGGGTTTATACTCCCTTTTGGGTCCAGTCAATATGGAGGAGGAAGCTGCCCAATTCAAATGCAGAGGGAACAAGAGCTGTACCCAGAGGGTGAGGGAGAACTGAAAATGGTTGGACAAGGAGACTGGGATGGGGAGCTCAGAGGGGAAGACTGGGACTGAAAAGCCTGAGGAGCAGAGACTGGGATTGGCAAGGTGAAGAGAATGGAACTGGAAGAAGGACACAGGTGGGGAAACGATAGGACTGGAACAAGGACAGGTTGGACAGGGCACAGCAGAATGGGTCAAGCTTGGGAGGAATGAGCAGAAGAGTCTGTGCAAACAGAAGAACCCTCCTTTAGGTCAAGAGACAGAGGTCTGCGCAGTGGATCTAAAGGTTACAACCCTGTTGATCACCTATGATCAATATGATGCCATAGGATAGATTTCTATTTTTGCAATTTGCTTTATTAAAAAGCCAGGAAATTATTCACAAATAGCTATATTGAAGGAATATTATTAAGGTGGCAAAGGCAAGCACTCAGAAGTTAGGAAATGCCAGAATTAAGGTTGGCTGTGCAAATGAAATATAAGGGCCTGTGATATGCAGAGGGTCAGACTAGATGATCTAATGGTCCTTTGAGGCTTTAAACTCTATGAAACTATTTCAAGATATTTGAATTCATCGATCGAAGCTGCCCCATATTTTGTATTTTTCAGTATCAGACATAACAGTGTCAGTCTGAATTATAGAAGAAAAGATAGCACACTAAAATTATAATAGTTTACATTATATTTTCAGGCAATAGGCATATACTGACTGTTGTTAACTCCTAATGTTCCAAGAAACTATATATAATATGCAGGATAAAATCTGTATGTAGTTATTAACTATTGCATCAAAAAAATGTCTAGCTGTCCAGGCTAATTTACGGCAGTGCTGGACTACAGCTAAAATATATAACAACTAAATTAAAATTTGTTCAGATTTGATGAGACAACAGAATAAAGCCCATCTGTGGAATCTTGTATTTATTGTAAAAATAATTTTGTTAGGATACGGATTTAGCTAGTATTTTTTTTTAAAATACCTCACTCTCGTCAAGATAAATTAAAGGCCTCTGAATCGTTTGAGACTTTCACAGAGAGGCAGAGTCAAGTTTGAAATTGGTTATACACTATACAGTATATATATAGAAAAGGGGTACTTGTGGCACCTTAGAGACTAACCAATTTATTAGAGCATAAGCTTTCGTGAGCTACAGCTCACTTCCTCAGATGCATATCGTGGAAACTGCAGCAGGTTTTATATATACACAGAGAATATGAAACAATACCTCCTCCCACCCCACTGTCCTGCTGGTAATAGCTTATTATCTATTAAGCTATTACCAGCAGGACAGTGGGGTGGGAGGAGGTATTGTTTCATATTCTCTGTGTATATATAAAGCCTGCTGCAGTTTCCACGATATGCATCTGAGGAAGTGAGCTGTAGCTCACGAAAGCTTATGCTCTAATAAATTGGTTAGTCTCTAAGGTGCCACAAGTACTCCTTTTCTTTTTGCGAATACAGACTAACACGGGTGTTACTCTGAAACCTGTCAGTATATATATATATATACTGGAAATCAAAATGCCACCCACCCACTTCAGTGGGTGGGGGAACTTAATGGTGCTGGTAGTGAAGAAGGAGAGCTCCAGCAGTGAGGGTGGGAGACACATTGAGGGACACCAGTTAGCTCCTCTCCCCCTTGGAGTATCTGGCACTCATTGGCCAGCTGGAGGGGAAGGGCAATGTTTGGCTCACATCCCCCAACTCCAGGAATTTAACCTGAAGCCTGGGCCACGTGGGGCCTCTTTCATCTCCATTACAGCAGCCCCATCCTCCTACCCACTCGGAGCTAAGAATAGGAATCCAGTCTGGCAGATAGATTCCCATTCTTGAAGCCTGGGCCATGTGGGTCGAGTTGTTCATCCAATGAGAGTTGGAAGGAATTTTTTCTTCCATATGGCCAGTTGGCAGAGGCCTGGGGATTTTTTTGCCTTCCTCACAGCACCTTCAAGCTGCAGTAGGTTAAGCAGGAATGTGCTTGCTAACTGAGGTACCTGGTTGAGTTATTAATTCATCACAACTTGTGGCCAGTTTCCAGTGCCGTTAAAAAGATAAAGTGAATGGTTCCCAGAGGTAAAAGACCTGGGATTTTGCTGATGTGTCTTGGGCTAATGGGATAGGTTAAGACCTGGTGGTACACATGGGCCAAGGTCCCCATCTTCTGCCTCTGTCCCCTAATAGGGGCGGGGTGGTAGGACTCAGAGCCTGCTGAGTCCTGGGGGCTGGGCTGAGGAAATCCTACCCCAAGTTATGGGTTATATGGTAGGAGCCCTGTAATTGATGTACTGGAACCACTTAAATGCCTGGTATAGGAGACCAGGACCGATAGGTGGATAGCACCCCTCTCCTGTGTTAAAGTTTAATAAAAGTTGTGGTCTTAAAATCCATCCACATGTCTGTCCTCACTTTGCCACCACGTCTGGATCAAAATACTCTGAATCTAAGGCATCAAATCGCTTTCAGAATGGCAGTTGTGTTTTGGTCTAGATATCTGAATTGTATAGGTACGGCACCAAGGTTTTTTTTACAACTATAGCAAGAGCACTCCCATTTACATCTGATTATATTAGCTGTCATAAGCACTTGAAGAATGATATAATTAAAAGGTGGCATTCTCAACCAGGGGAACATTAGAGATGATATCAGCACAATCACTAACTTAACATTCATTTTCACAGAGATGCACCAACGGCAGTTTTGCAAGACTGTTACAGTGACAGACAAGATAGAGCATATGATAAAAAGCTGCAGTGTTAGCAGCTTTTTATAACAAATTACGTGGAACAGTGCCCCTTCTGGGCTAAAGAACATGATGGGTCACTCCTTGAAGGGTCCACAGTACTACTGGTTACAACCTAATCCCTCCACCCTTTCAAGTACTAAGCAATTAATATAATTCTAGAATGAAAACAAGAAAAAAAGTGTATAAATGTTCTTGGTATCTTATCTAAGGCCTGACACATATTAATCAAAGAAAAACGCAAAAGGGTAGAAAAGCGTTTGAACAAATTCATAAGGGGAAAATGCACTTCAGTTCTTCCTGCAGGCTTATGTGAAATGAACTTGTTCATCTTGGATGGGGGACCAGACCACATCGCAGTACAACCTAGTTTTGAACAATCAGGCATAATGAGCATTTTTGTGCTTTTTATCTTTAATGTCTTTGCGAATGGTCTGGATGCAATGCTTGGAAATTATCATCATCTACTTCTGAATGTTTACATATCAGTTTCCACATCCTTGTATGTATGGAAACTTTTGTATTGATTTCAAACATCCTGTTCCAAATTACAAGTCATGTAACGTTAAAATGAACTTAGAGAAATGGCTCTCTCTTTAAAACATCAACATCTCCCTAAAAAGAACAATTCATTTTTTTTTAAACCAAGTTTAATTAATTTAGCTATTGTATCTGTTTACTGCTTACTGGAGAAAAGGAGAAATAGACACAATTCATAACTAACAAAACCTCATTGCATTTGCTAACAGCTGAAAAATAACTAGGTTGCAAAACTGACTTTAGTCATCAAGAAGAGACAAAGACCAATGAAACTTCGATGATCGTAACATTCAGGTGAATGATCGGCCATCCTCAGCCTCTGAGTCATCTCAGAAGAAAACAAAGGGTTACATTCCATGCTCTTTAGTCTTCAGTTTTTAGAAGCACTAGAGTCCTCCTCATCATATAAGGCCAGATTCTCCCAGATTTACATATGGTGAGCAGTACCTTACTATGCAAGTCGTGCCACTGACGTCAACAGAATAAGGCACAACTCAATGACAGCAAGTATGGTACAATATGATATCTGTAGATGACCATTGGCTTTATATCATGCCTACACAATTGTTAAAAAAAAAAAGCAGATTAACTGTCCTATTGCTTATTTTCTAATCACCGGTACAATTTTATATATGTGGATTCTTGGACTGATTAAATACCATCTGGCCATTAGCTTAGCTTTATATTTCAGTATAAACATTACCTTTTACAGTCACATGAACACTCTGGCTTGTAGACAGCTGGGGTTGAACCAGAACATTGCATGTATATTCCCCCTCATCCACTTCCTTCTGCACATCTGAGAGTTTCAACGTTCCATTGTTTTCAAATGCTACTTGGCGATGGTTAAAAGGAAGCAGGTCAGAGTTCTTGTACCATTTAATTGAGTAATATGGATAGCCAATCACACGGCAATGTATATAGGTGTCCCGTCCTGCTATTGCTGTGATATTTTTCATTGGACGGATGCTTGCTGGCCCTGGAAAAGTACAAAGAAACTCTTGAAAATAATTTAAGGGCATACTTGCTAGAGGAAATATTCATTTTTTGCTGATTATATAAATGTTTACAACATCCATTAATGTATCCTGCATGACATTTCTTCTTAACATTGACAGTTTTTGCTTTTAAGAACCACTTAAGCGGTCTTCCTAATCTTTATGTGCTCTAGTTTCTCTCGCCCTACAGCATACATTCTAATTAGGGCTGTGGTATATGTTTGTATTATTGAATACTTGTCTGATAAAATCTTTACTGCATTACAAATTAAAGGCTAGGGAATGATTTAATTAAATGTCAAATACTAAAACGTATGCTAAGCTAGAATCCTGTTACACATGAGAACACTGACAAAGTTAGCATTCATTCTGATGTATATAAAATATATTATCATGAGGATGGGTATTATGACATGTAGAACTACTGGTTCAAGCTAATGTACCATGTGCATGAGTAATTACAATGAATGTAGGACAACTAAAAGAGGAGAGGAAAATAAGAAACACATGCATGCAAAAACTAAAATAGGAAAACATATTAGTGAGGACGCTAACCCTCATGCTTGAGGAACATAAGTTTAGGGAAAGAGATTGTATAACAAGCTGACTTCACAAGCCAAAGAGGGAATGGGCCTTCCAACCTTAAACCATACAACGGAGTTTCTAGAGGGGGTTGAGGGAGGTGTGAAGATGGGAGAACCACAGTAAGTCAGTTTTGGCATTCCAAGATTCAGACCAGTGCATGCAACAATCTTCTTCTCCACTACAATGAGTTATGTGTGTTTTTTTGAGGAGCTGATTTGACAAGCACCTCTTACGTTTATTCGAGCCTGGTACAGGATGACTCCAGCAGAGTTGTTGGCAGTACAGCGATAGACTCCCCCATCTCGAACTTGAGTGTTAGAGATATTCAGGTAGCTGACCACGTTGCCCTCAGAGGTGATAATCTGGCTGATACGATGATTACCATCTTTGATTATGGGATCTTCATCTAGTGTCCAGGTGATCGTAGGCAGAGGAGTCCCCTTCACATTGCACATAAGGGAGACAGGCTCTCCTGGACTCACCACTTTCTCACTGAAGGCAGAAATGATTTTGGGAGTTCCATCTGAAGAGGAAATGGAAAGCATGTGAACAGCACTTACGCACAATAAAACTGCTCTCCCTACCTTTGTTTAGCCCAGCTCATAAACCAAGAGTTCTGAAAGAGATGCTAACCCTCATCCTTCAGCAACATAAGCCAACCTCTAATTAATGAAGTTTAGGAAGGATTTTTCCTATGGACAGGTTATCTAATAACGGATTACTGCAGGGTTTCTTTTGCACCTTCCTCTGAAGCTTCAGGTACTGACCACTGTTGGAGAGATGAAACTGGACTAGATGGACCATTGGTTTGTTCTGATATAGCAATTCCCATGTTCCTGTGAAAAAGGCTTAGACTCCATAGGCAACTGAGAAGCCAAAGAAGTATAGTGTAAGCCTAAGATGTTTGGGGATATACTTCGTACACATTTCAGTTCCTTTGAAAGTTAAGGATGAATAACAGTGGCCAAAACCAGGCATAACTTGTGTCTGCTAATTCCACACAGCTCTGTTCAGTCCAGTCCAGTCCAGTCCTACAATATCTTTTTTTTTTACCGGTATTAAAATAAGCCTTTTCCAAATACAAATTGCTACTCATGCTGATGATGACCATTTTGGAGGTATCTTAGTGTTGTACACAAATCTCCCAGGGTGAAAAGGACACCAAATATATTTTCTTCTGACCCATGTCACAATTTAACCAAAGTCTCCAAAGTGCAAGTTAGAAAAGAAAAGGTACGGGGTTTTCGAAGTATGGAGTAGAATTAAATTACTCTCTATCTGGATAGCCCAGAGGGATAATAGTTTTAAGAAAAATGACACTCGATTATTATTTAGAAGGTTCTTTCCCAGATCTTGCAACGCAGTACACTCTTTCTGTTGTTCTTTTTTAAATTATACTTTAAGATTGGTGTTTAGAATGGATTTAAATATAATCGGGGGTAAGAATGCATCTGGTTCAGCTCATAATCTGTAGGAAGCAGTCTAGTCAGAGGTTTAGAAAACAATTCTGCTTGCCATTGTCTGGATCTAATGCATAGCATGGCCAGCCAATTCATTTTAAAGTTGAGAAAATATTAGCATCAGCAAAGACTATAAGGGGGTGGTTTAATCACAGTATAGAGAATAGCTTAAGCCTCTTGAAAACCCCTCTCTTCCCACCCAGTGGGCTTTGCCCTATGGGAATAACTCATTTTAATTCCATACAAGATGTAATGGGGAAGGACATCAGTGACAAGCATCAGTAACTCTAATGTTGTGAGAGAATAAGCAGTGCACTCAGCACATTTCATGGAGGCTCAGACCAGCATAATTCCATTAGAAATAGCCTCTCCTTACCTAGTAATCTCAACACAGGATCACACAGAAAACTGAGGGAGATCTGATGATGTGTGTGGAGCTTGAATTGCTATCCCCACTAAATGTGCTGAATCTGAGCAGGATTTTAAAAAAAAAAAGTACAGCAGCGTTCTCTCTCCCCAGTACAATCACCTAGGAGCATCAAAATTATCATTCCCAGTACACTGAAACACCTAAATATTTCAGCAGGGACATTAGGTTGGGTTTCTTATATATTTTTTCTCTCCCTCTCTCTCTTTGTTCCTGTCCTATTGGATGTGTGACAGAGTATTTAAAATGTCTTTCTTCATCTCTGACTCTCTCTCTCTTCCTTTCCTTTTCCATGCATTTGCACTGTCATCTCTCACAAGACAAAAAAGCTATTGGCTTTTTATCCTGAATGGAAACTGACACACGACAAATAAATCAGTGAGTGTGCTCAGTATGCACCTCTGCCCTTTTTTTATTCAAGTGACAGGCTTTTTTGGAGATGAAAGCAGACATTATTTTCCCAGCAAGACCTGAGTGTCTTTGAAATCTTTCCTGCTGTCGCTCTCTGATAACCTGCACTCTCTCGACATCATTATAGATTATCAATATGCTCTTTAGGCTTTCTTAGTCACAGGAGATGGTTGCCGAGGTAACTAGGTCCAGGCAGGTAATCTCTTCTTTTTCTATAAAGACTAAAAATAGTGGCCATGCCATGACTGCACTACAGCCTCATTAGTGAACTGGCTCTGTACAAATTGATTACTTTCCTCACTTGATTATTATGTGGAACATTGTGTCAGTTACTTAGTATGATCTCCAGACCTTCAACTGATTTCACAGCCAGCCTGAAAACTGTGTTTGGAATGAAATGTTTGATCCTCAGTGGGGATCTCTCTTCTCTCTTGTCCTGGAGATACAGAATTTTGGATAGCAGCAGAAAATTAATGCATTTGGTGGGGCTTCGGTAGGAGGGATATTTTTCAAATCAATTTATTTGACACTTGGACCTTCATTTCCTCTCATTTGTTGTTCTGGAGCCTGGAAAGGTACATATATCTCCCAAAGTGTGTGGCTAGCTTCATCCTTCCTACAGGCACAGGGTCTTCTCTCTCCTTATAATTGGAGACCACAAGCATATTATATATACTGTACTATATACATACTATAACACTTCACTGTAGCCAGTAACACTACTAAAGCAGGTAATGACTAACCTTCTAGCACCACCTGAACATAGTCTTGAGCAGACATCTTGTCCTTGCGTACAAAGCACTGGTACGCTCCACCATCACTTTTGGCCATGCCATCCATAATGAGATTCTCACGGTTGATCCCCACGATTCTCACGTTGTTTCCAGGGTTGATGATTTCACCATTTCGGTACCAGGAGAGTTCTTGGTCTTCAGTTCCAGTCACACTGCAGGACAAGGACACTTGACTACCAACACTGCTTTTAACTTTCCGTGGACTGATTGTGGCTTTCAGAGGCTCTGAAGATTTAAGTCAAAAGGAGAGGGGGGGGGAAGGAAGACATTATGTATCTTTTTAAAAAATATGACTAACAGGTGCCCTTTCACTGAGAAAAAATACTGAATCACAAACACACATCACTGAAATGAGAATAGGCGGCCATGTTTGCTTTCAAGGGCCTTTTAAGGCCACAGTCCCACAATTAGTTCTGCACAGGCAGACCTCTATACCCAGTTGGAGTCCCACTGCCATCAGTGGGGCTCTGCCTGGATGCGAGTGTGCCCCTGTGTGGAACTCACTGTGAGATAAGCAAACAAAGCAGTAAAATAGCCCAAGGGACTTTAATCTCAGTGTCACCATTTAAGAATATTATGATATATTTTTATTGAAGTTTGATATTATGTGTGAAAGAAAATTCACAGTATTGAAGTAACAATAGTAAACACAAGGAAGGGAGTCTTTATCCACACACATACCAACAACTAAAACTACTGAATTTGGATCTCCATTCCAACCACCCTACATTTTAATTGGGCCCAGTACATATATAACAGACCACCATGGAATTTATATCCAGATGGGATTCTCCCCCAGGGTTTTTGTTCAATACCACCTCTATCAACAAGAAATAATTTAAAACATAATACATCTCTTTTATCGTCTGTGGATATCTATTATGAATTAAATGTGATGAGATATTGTTTATTTAGCATGTTTAATGACCAGCATTGTAACTAATATTGGAAACACTATCAATATTATTTATTTTACATTTCTCTCTCAGTCTCTCTCTCTTTCTCACACACACAGACACAGCTATGGATATAAGATATTAGACTATATTCTGTAAAATAGATGAGTTAAATAAAGAATTATATATTATATTTTATACAGACATACACAATTCCTTAGTTAACCTAATTCTGCTTTAAAGAATATTGTATAATATGATCATTTAAAAGTTATTATTATTTCCCTATTGAGGATTGCTAGATATTCCTGGTCTGTTATGAGCCTGTACAATATTAAGTGGATCTGATTCAACTATCTGTTATGAATGTTTTACAAATTTAGCTCTCTTTTTTAATTTATGAATCATTGATAAATGATCCTGAGTTTCTTTGGATGTATTTGTTATTTGTAATTATTCGCTGAATAATTTTTAGACAATGGATTGTTCACACACTTTTCCTTCTGACGATTTCTTATTCATGTTGTGTGGTTGGAAATCTAAATCAGATGGTATTGTTTCTGCTCCTTTATAGCAAAAAAATTAAACAACAGAAGAATAACAAAGAGCAAAACAATACAGCATTTCAGACTAATAATCATCTATGATAAAATTCATGAGACAGTCAGGATTTGCATACATTTTCATGAATACTCAGGGATTACCTGAATATTCAAAATAATGAATAGCAGGAATCCCAGTGACCAGAGCTTGACACTTTTATTCAGAAGACTCTTTGCAATTCATCCAGTTCGATTACCAAGCAAAATATATCCTTTATGTGAAAAATCACATAACCGTGTGATAAACTGTGTTCATTTTGAGCTTCTGATCTCTCATCTGCATTCTGTCCACTAATCCATCTCCAATGAGACAGCTTATAACATTGCAAACCTTGGAGCAGCTTCAAGCAGCCACCATTGCCAATAACAAAACAAGTAATAGCAACAAAAACAATAACAAAAGAAGCTTCTAGGTTTCCTTCTTTTCCTGCCATTGCAAAAGCAAGCACGATCATGAGTTTGAAATTATACTTGCCACATTCAATCCTGGACTTACGTTTTACATGCAGATGCCCTATCACCTCAGCAGTACCATAGTTGTTCCACACCTCACAAACGTAGTTGCCTGAGTCTGAAGGACGTGTGTTCTCTATCAGCAGACCTGTGACCGTCTGCCGAAACCTGCTATCTGGCTCCCAGGGAACGTTGTCCTTCAGCCAACGGTACTTTGGTGCTGGGTGCCCCGATGCTTTGCAAGGCAGCTCCACCCGCTGTCCTGCCATGGCTTTATGTTGGTCAAACCCATCCAGAATAGATGGTGCTGAGTTTGCTGGGTCTGGAAAGCAAATAGATGTTTTCAGTGTAGTTAATTAAGATGATTACATTTTTGAAGCAATATGCTGCTCTTTATCCTCCTTTTTTCAGTTGCTATCCCAGAATTTTATGTACTGTAAACTGCTAGTGTGGACCAGTCATCCAGATTGAGGTATCTCAGCAGTACTGGCTTACATCCAGCAGCATGTACTAAATAAACACTGCAGGATTACTTGGGAGCCCTCCCACTGGATTTTTTCCAGGTGGCAGTCATTCTTCACGTTACCCATCAGGAAAGAGAAGAGCCAGAAAGTGTAAACACAGTTCACCTAGAACTAAACCAACATATTCCACCCGCTTCTAAGGGGTCAGAAGGTTTTGAACTAGAAGAGTGAATTATTCCCTTGTTAGAAGAGAAATGGGCAGAAGCAAGGGGCGGTGTGTTTGTAGTCTAATTGACAAATATTGTATACTCTTAAAAAGGAGTCTTAGACAGCAAAAGTAAACTGCAGCTTATAACTCCAGCAAACTGCTCTTTGTCCAGGTTCCCAGAAGACTTTCTCACACAAACAGGTCCCAAACTGCCATGTGACCGTTGTTATTTCTATTCTAGAGAAATGTGGCACATTAACTCCATGTTTATGCTTCGATACCTCACCAAACATAACGATCGACATGCTATGTCTTGTTTTTTCGCCTGTAAGCTCTTTAGGACAGGGGCTGTCATTTTCTTATGTTTGTGCTGCACGCTGTACAATGGGGCCCAAGCTAATTGAGGCCTCTAGGCACCACCACACAATACATGTTTATTACTACTACTAAAATAAAATACAATAAATAATAATGAAAATATCAAATATTGACTTAAATGAAGCTATTTTTCTTATATCTTAACCAATTTTGCGACAACAATGGTAGACTCCACATGTTAAACTTCCCCTCTCTCTCACCTAGCATATGTTGATCTATTTGTTGCACTCCATCTGCTGTGTACTATAGAGTTGTTATGCAAGTTATAAAAACAGTTCTAAAAAATAAAACACCATTAGACTGCAAACAAATGGGCTAAGCAGTCACCCACGTTAATTGTATATAAACAGTTAGTAAAATATGAATTGTCAGGTTTAATCAAAGATAACCACACAATCTTTGCCTCTCTCTGGAGGCTAGCAAAACACTTGAACCACTATAAAATGGTTATTAATCTTTCCATAATTGTTGTTCTTTGAGATATGTTGCACATATCCATCCCACTGTAGGTGTGTGTGCCCCAGTGCACAGTCATTGGAGAATTCTTTCCCTTAGCAGAACCCACTGGAGTGGCACAAAGGCCCACTGCTACCTCATGTATTGCACACAACTATAAAGGGAAGAACTATCCCTGACCTCCCTCAGTTCCTTCCCCCCGGAAGATTCTGATAGGGAGGGGAAGGAAAGCAGGGCGTGGAAAGGACTTGTGCAACACATCTTGAAGAACAATAGTTACAGAAAGGTTACTAACTGTTTCTTCTTCTTTGAGTGATTGCACATGGCCATGCCTCTGTGGCTGACTCACAAGCAACCCCAAGTGCAGGTTGTGTGAGTCTGTGTGAACAGGGACTGGAGGACCACTTGTCCAAATTTAGCATTGTCTCTAGATTGTTGAGAGATGGCGTAGTGAGAGGTAAATATATGACAAGATGACCAGATTGCTGCTTTGCAAATGTCTAATATGGGAATGTTAGCCAGAAAAGTCACAGATGCTGCTTGGGACCTAGTTGAATGACCCAACACTCTATCAAGAGCCTTCATGTTAGCCAACTGGTAACAAAAACAAATACAATGGGATATCCAAGACACGATCCTTTGAGTGAATACAGAACTGCCCTTCCTTCTGTCTGCAAATGCCATAAACAACTGAGTCGAAGACCTGAAAGGTTTAATCTGATCCAGATAAAAAGTGAAAGCTCTTCTAACATCAGAGCATGAAGGCTCTCCTCACCCTTATGACCATGATGCTTTGGGAAGAAAGTCAGCAAGAAGAGTCCTTGGTTAATATGAAAAGTGGAAACCACCTTGGTAAGAAATTTTGGGTGAGGATGATGGCAAACTTTTTCAGTGTAGAAACATGTACATGGAGGATCTGACACTAGCACCCTGAGCTCTCCCACTCTCCTGACTGGTATAATGGCCACTAAAAAAAGCTACCTTCATCAAAGGAGGCAACTGGGAGCAGGTCAATTGAGGCTCCATGCGGGCGTGGCTGGCGGGACCCATCATCTTTGCTAAGACTAGATTCAGGCTCCATAGGGGAGCAGCATTCTACGCATGCAGAAATAGTCTGTCCAAGCCCTTTAAAAGTCTTACAGACATTGGGATGGAAAAAAGAGATCAGTTAGCAATAGGTGGGAATGCTAGGATAGACATTAGCTACACACTGATTGAGTTAATCTCCAACACTTGGAGTTTTAGGGATAGAAGATAGTCTAGCATGTGCTGAATAGAAGCAAGGACTGGGGAAAACCCTTTCAGCCTGGATCAAATGGAAAATCTCTTTCATTTTGCCAGGTAAGCGCTCTTATTTGATGGTTTTGTACTATTCAGCAGCACCTCCTGAACTTCCCTTGAGCAGGACTCTGCCACCAACGTCAACTGGGGGCTGGTCCCATTCCCACTCTTCTTGAGATTGATCATGAAACGGGTCCTGAATTTTTGGTGCTGGGCTCAGTACCAATGCTAAGTTGTCTGCAGCATTGATGTTCCTTGTGGCCAGTAGATGGAGTTGGCCGAGATGGATGCAGAGGTGCTCTTGATTGAGGGGGAAACCCTCAATACTTCTCAGAGCAGGGCTTAAAGCCCTTATAGATATTACATCTGTTGCTTACGTGAGCCTTCCCCAAGCACTTAAAGCAGCTGAGGTGAGGGTCCCTAATCAGCACTGCCTTACCACAAGAGTGGCAGGGCTTGAAGCCCGGAGACTGCATAACTCCAGTACTGGGGCTGGTACCCAGATTAGGCACTGGAGACACACAAACAACAACAAAAAAATCATTTTTTTCTTTTTCAACTCATCTACACTAATGAACTAAACAGATTCTAAAAATGGTACTGCTTATACACTAAAATAAAAGACTTGCAGAATCAATAAAAAAGGGAGCTCCAGCAACTGTCATGGGCAGTAGGAAGGAAGTAAGGGGGTGAGGGCGGTCAGGGTGGCTCTTCCCTTTATGCTTGTGTGTGGTGCACGAGTCAGCAGAAAGCGCTTGTGCCACCCCAATGGGTATCACTAGGAAAAAACCTCTCCGACAGCTGTGCTGTGGAGTGCAAAAACACCTACAGTGGAATGGACATGTGCAATTACTTGAGGAAGACCATCAGTGCTGTAGCATGTTTTCACCAACTGTAAGCTCTACCATCCAAACCAATGATTTTACATGCATTAGTAGCCACTGGGCCTATCTTTGGCAACAACACCTATAACATTTGTTAGCATGCCGTGCTGTGCATGTGTGGCTTTCAGAAATTACACTCTCCCAGTAACATTTTAGAAAAGCTGAAAGCAATCATAACAAAGTGGTTAACCTGCTCCTCCTTCATCTCTGGTTTGTAGCGTCAGACCACAGCCACAATGTGAAGATGTTGTGTAACAAGAGTTTCTGTATATATCCTGTTTGGCACTCTGCTGCCTCAACTTGGTTTTGATGGAGTTAACTCAGGAGAAATGCAAATATGGATAGGATGCTAGTAATGGTCCCTATGATATGCCGACACTTCAGTGGACTGTTCAACATCTCATAAGTTTAAAGAGCTTCAGATGCACAGTGGTCTTCTCTGCTACTAAATGAAGTAAGTGTGTGTGGTCTTAATTCCACCAGGGATGTGCCTAGGATGGCTATAGGAGGTGCACATAGTGATACAACATTTTATATGCTTTCTAACCACACTCAAGAGGACACTAACCTGTACATCACCCCTGATGTGTGCTATTTTATGGGCATTAAATCAAACCACAAAGCTGATGAGTTGTGATGTTGCTGCTGTCAACCAGATGATATTGTCCATTATGGTGCTGGAGTGTACAAAAGATCTGAGGGCCATCAGAACAAAAAGGTAGATGAAGTAGTACTATCATGAGGGTGCAGAATACAACAGATGCTACAGAGTAACAGAGGGTATGTCTACACTATGAAATTAGGTCGAATTTATAGAAGTCGTTTTTTTAGAAATCGGTTTATATATTCGAGAGTGTGTGTCCCCACACAAAATGCTCTAAGTGCAGTAAGTGCATTAACTCGGCGGAGTGCTTCCACAGTACTGAGGCTAGCATCGACTTCCGGAGCGTTGCACTGTGGGTAGCTATCCCACAGCTCCCGCAGTCTCTGCCGCCCATTGGAATTCTGGGTTGAGATCCCAATGCCTGATGGGGCAAAAACATTGTTGTGGGTGGTTCTGGGTACATGTCGTCAGGCCCTCCCTCCTTCCCTCCATGAAAGCAGCAGCAGACAATTGTTTCACATCTTTTTTCCTCATTTACCTGTGCAGACGCCATACCACGGCAAGCATGGAGCCCGCTCAGCTTACTGTGACCATACGCCTCCTGGGAGCTGGCAGATACGGTACTGCATTGCTACACAGCAGCAGCTCATTGCCTTGTGGCAACAGACGGTGCAATAGGCCTGATAACCATCGTCATCATGTCCGAGGTGCTCTTGGCTGCCTCGATAAGGTCGGTCAGGAGCGCCTGGGCAGACATGGGCTCATGGACTAAAATAGGAGTGACTCGACTAGGTCATTCTCTTTAGTCCTGCCGGCAGTCGTATTGCACCGTCTTCTGCTGAGCAGCTAGGAGATGAGGATGGCTAGCAGTCCTACTGCACCATCTGCTGCCAGCCAAAGATGTAAAAGATAGATGGAGTGGATCAAAACAAGAAACAGACCAGATTTGTTTTGTATTCATTTGCTTCCCCCCCTCCCTCCCTCCATGAAATCAACGTCCGACAATTGTTTCGGTGAGGTCTGTCAGGGGCACCTTGAAAAATTTAACAGAGATTCAGTCTTGCCTGGAATACCAGTGGGTTAAGCATTGGCCTGCTAAACTCAGGGTTTTGAGTTCAATCCTTGAGGGGGTCATTCTGTGTGACAGTTGTTTTTGTTTCTCCTTGATGTAAAGCCACCCCCTTTGTTGATTTTAATTCCCTGTAAGCCATGTCCTCAGTCGCCCCTTTCTCCTTCAGAGCAACGGCAGACAATTGTTCCACGCCTTTTTTCCGTGCAGACACCATACCATGGCAAGCATGGAGCCCGCTCAGATCACTTTGGCAATTAGGAGCACATTAAACACTACGCGCATTATCCAGCAGTATATGCAGCACCAGAACCTGGCAAAGCGAAACCGGGTGAGTAGGCGACATTAGCGTGGTGACGAGAGTGATGAGGACATGGACACAGACTTCTCTCAAAGCACGGTCCCTGGCAAGGTGGGCATCATGGTGCTAATGGGGCAGGTTCATGCCATGGAATGCCGATTCTGGGCCTGGGAAACAAGCACAGACTGGTGGGGACTGCATAGAGTTGCAGGTTTGGGATGATTCCCAGTGGCTGCGAAACTTTTGCATGTGTAAGGGCACTTTCATGGAACTTTGTGACTTGCTTTCCCCTGCCCTGAAGCACCAGAATACCAAGATGAGAGCAGCCCTCACAGCTGAGAAGCGAGTGGCAATAGCCCTGTGGAAGCTTGCAACACCAGACAGCTACTGGTCAGTCAAGAATCAATTTGGAGGGGGCAAATCTACTGTGGGGGCTGCTGTGATGCAAGTAGCCAATGCGAACAAAGATCTGCTGATATCAAGGGTAGTGAGTCTGGGAAATGTGCAGGTCATAGTGATGGCTTTGCTGCAATGGGATTCCCTAACTGTGGTGGGGCCATAGACGGAACCCATATCCCTATCTTGGCACCGGAGCACCGAGCTGGCGAGTACATAAACCGCAAGGGGTACTTTTCAATAGTGCTGCAAGCACTGGTGGATCACAAGGGACGTTTCACCAACATCAACGTAGGATGGCCGGGAAAGGTACATGACGCTCGCATCTTCAGGAACTCTGGTCTGTTTCAAAAGCTGCAGGAAGGGACTTTATTCCCAGACCAGAAAATAACCGTTGGGGATGTTGAAATGCCTATATGTACCCTTGGGGACACAGCCTACCCCTTAATGCCATGGCTCATGAAGCCATACACAGGCAGCCTGGACAGTAGTCAGGAGCTGTTCAACTACAGGCTGAGCAAGTGCAGAATGGTGGTAGAATGTGCATTTGGACGTTTAAAGGCGCGCTGGCGCAGTTTACTGACTCGCTTAGACCTCAGCGAAACCAATATTCCCACTGTTATTACTGCTTGCTGTGTGCTCCACAATATCTGTGAGAGTAAGGGGGAGACGTTTATGGCGGGGTGGGAGGTTGAGGCAAATCGCCTGGCTGCTGGTTATGCGCAGCCAGACACCAGGTCAGAAGAGCACAGGAGGGTGCTGTGCGCATCAGAGAAGCTTTGTAAACCAGTTTCATGACTGGCCAGGCTACGATGTGAAAGTTCTGTTTGTTTCTCCTTGATGAACCCCCCCACACACACACCTTGGTTCACTCTACTTCCCTGTAAGCTAACCACCCTCCCCTCTTCGATCACTGCTTGCAGAGGCAATAAAGTCATTGTTGCTTCACATTCATGCACTCTTTATTAATTCATCACACAAATAGGGGGATAACTGCCAAGGTAGCCCGGGAGGGGTGGTGGAGGAGGGAAGTACCAGGTGGGGTGGTGGAGGAGGGAAGGACAAGGCCACACAGCACTTTAAAACTTTAAAACTTATTGCATGTCAGCCTTCTGTTGCTTGGGCAATCTTCTGGGGTGGAGTGGCTGGGTGGCCGGAGGCGCCCCCACTGCGTTCTTGGGCATCTGGGTGAGGAGGCTATGGAACTTGGGGAGGAGGGCGGTTGGTTACACAGGGGCTGTAGCGGCAGTCTGTGCTCCTGCTGCCTTTCCTGCAGCTCAGCCATACGCTGGAGTGTATTAGTTTCATCCTCCAGCAGCCTCAGCATTGAATCCTGCCTCCTCTCATCATGCTGCCGCCACCTATCAGCTTCAGCCCTCTCTTCAGCCCGTCACTTACTCTCCTCAGCCCGCCACCTCTCCTCCCGGTCATTTTGTGCTTTCCTGCACTTTGACATTGTCTGCCTCCACACATGTGTCTGTGCTCTGTCAGTGTGGGAGGACAGCATGAGGTCAGAGAACATTTCAGCATGAGTGCGTTTTTTTCGCCTTCTAATCTTCGCTAACCTCTGGGAAGGAGAAGATCCTGTAATCCTTGAAACACATGCAGCTGGTGGAGAAAAAAAAAGGGACAGTGGTATTTAAAAAGACACATTTTATAGAACAACGGGTGCACTCTTTCACGGTAAACCTTGCTGTTAACATTACATACATAGCACATGTGCTTTCGTTACAAGGTTGCATTTTGTTTGCCCCCACTGTATGGCTAACCACTCCCCTTCCCATGGCTAACAGCGGGGAACATTTCTGTTCAGCCACAGGCAAACAGCCCAGCAGGAATGGGCACCTCTGAATGTCCCCTTAAGAAAAGCACCCTATTTCAACCAGGTGACCATGAATGATATCACTCTCCTGAGGATAACACAGAGAGATAAAGAATGGATGTTGTTTGAATGCCAGCAAACATACGGTGCAATGCTTTGTTTTACAATGATTCCCAACTACATGCTACTGGCTTGGCGTGGTAAAGTGTCCTACCATGGAGGACGGAATCAGGCTGCCCTCCCCAGAAAACTTTTGCAAAGGCTTTGGGAGTACATCCAGGAGAGCTTTATTGAGATGTCCCTGAAGGATTTCCGCTCCATCCCCAGACACATTAACAGACTTTTCCAGTAGCTGTACTGGCCGCGAATGTCAAGGCAAATTAATCATTAAACACGCTTGCTTTTAAACCATGTATAATATTTACAAAGGTACACTCACCAGAGGTCCCTTCTCCGCCTGGTGGGTCCGCGACACAGCCTTGGGTGGGTTCGGGGGTTACTGGCTCCAGGTCCAGGGTGAGAAACAGTTCCTGGCTGTCGGGAAAACCGGTTTCTCCGCTTGCTTGCTGTGAGCTATCTACAACCTCATCATCATCTTCCTCATCCCCAAAACCTGCTTCCGTGTTGCCTCCCCCTCTATTGACGGAGTCAAAGCACAGGGTTGGGGTAGTGATGGCTGAACCCCCTAAAATGGCATGCAGCTCATCATAGAAGTGGCATGTTTGGGGCTTTGACCCGGAGCGGCCGTTTGCCTCTCTGGTTTTCTGGTAGGCTTGCCTGAGCTCCTTAAGTTTCACGCGGCACTGCTTCGGGTCCCTGTTATGGCCTCTGTCCTTCATGCCCTGGGAGATTTTGACAAATGTTTTGGCATTTTGAAAACTGGAACGGAGTTCTGATAGCATGGATTCCTCTCCCCATACAGCGATCAGATCCCATACCTCCCATTTGGTCCATGCTGGAGCTCTTTTGCAATTCTGGGACTCCATCATGTTCACCTCTGCTGATGAGTTCTGCACTCACCTGCAGCTCGCCATGCTGGCCAAACAGGAAATGAGATTCAAAAGTTCATGGGCCTGTTCCTGTCTACCTGGCCAGTGCATCTGAGTTGAGAGTGCTGTCCAGAGCGGTCACAATGGAGCACTCTGGGATAGCTCCCGGTGGCCAATACCGTCGAATTGCATCCACAGTACCCCAAATTCGACCCAGCAAGGCCAATTTCAGCACTAAACCCCTCGCTGGGGGTGGAGTAAAGAAATCGATTTTAAGAGCCCTTTAAGTCGATAAAAAGGGCTTCATCGTGTGGACGGATGCAGGGTTAAATCAATTTAACGCTGCTAAATTCGACCACAACTTCTAGTGTAGACCAGGGCTTAGAATCAGTGATGCAGTGAGAAGATCATAACATCCTGGCCACCTTAAGTCAGTTTGTTTAATTTTTTTAAAACTGATTTTATAACTTATTTAAAACTTGGAAGTGACTTTTAAAATACATCCTGGCTGTGATTGGCAAAGCTACCTAAGGGAACTAGATGCCCAAGTTTCACTGAAACTGATGAGGTTTGGATATCCTGTTGTGATAATTGGGCTTGCAAATGTACCCTGATTGTGAGCCCAATTTTAAAAAGTGAGTGTATGTTCATGAGACGTCACAATAACCCATAACAACAAATATGTATGGAAAAGGGTATGAAAAGGAGACAAAGACTGAATATTTTTAAAAGGCCGACTGATATTACTCAAGCACTGTGCTAAATCATATTTGGTAAACAAGAAAAGTATGGAACAAGAAATCAGTGAACCATAATTGGTGTTTCGGAAACTACGCCTAATTGTTGACAAAATAATGAGAGGACAGGCTATTCCATCCATCCCTCTGTTTGCAGGTCCTTAAAGAAAGAGAATTTTGGAAGAAAAATTGGCTACTAGAGCAAGTTTCATCACCGCGGCTGACAGTCTCTCTATCTCCTGGGCCTTTGTAATCCTAATCCTGAGAGAGGTCCTGACCAGACTGGGCTAGAGAGAGGGACCCAGATGACATCACAACCTCTACTGGCTCCAGCTGAATCCCAAACACCACTTAGGCAGATCTGAATATATTTTTTTTAAAAAGCGTTTGCATCCCTCTTCTACAAGTTGCATATAAAATGGCTACACATTTTATAGGAAATTCCACTTTTTTGTTTGTTTGGTGTGGTTGCCACTTTTGTGCAACACTATTCAAAAGCTTCCAGGGGCAGGAGGCTTTTGAATAGATGTTTTCAGTTTCAAAGTGTTTGACAGGTCTAAGTGGTACAGTTTGCAATCCCCTAAAGTGCAAATCCATGAAGTGGCATTCAGACCTTGGAACACAACAAGGATCACCTATTCAGATACAGGGAACTAAAGAAGTGGATGAAGAAAAAAAAGATATCTAAAATACCAGAGTCCAACATGCATATGCTTGCTTCATGGAACAGTTATTCCCTGTGGCACATGCACTGGTTTACAAAGCATGTGTGGTGGAGAAGATAATACAGATATAGATAACATAGATCCATTTTGGGATGCACAAAATAAAACTAAAGTGACCCTTCTTTCTTGCATTCTGTTCTAATGTATTCAGGTATCTCTTCAATAGCCATATTTTCTCATAGACTAGTCCTCAAATAGATTCCTACCATTTTTCAGTTAAAAACAGAAAGGAAAAGAGGAAAGGAAACCCATTTCTCTATTTGTAATCACCTCCAATAAAATAAACAGGAAAGCATAGAATATCAGGGTTGGAAGGAACCTCAGGAGGTCATCTGGTCCAACCCCCTGCTCAGAGCACGACCAATCCCCAACTAAATCATCCCAGCCAGGGCTTTGTCAAGCCTGACCTTAAAAACTTCTAAGGAAGGAGAGTCCACCACCTCCCTAGGTAACACATTCCAGTGCTTCACCACCCTCCTAGTGAAAAAAGTTTTTCCTAATATCCAATCTAAACCTCCCCCACTGCAACTTGAGACCATTACTCCTTGTTCTGTCATCAGCTACCACTGAGAACAGTCTAGAGCCATCCTCTTTGGAACCCCCTTTCAGGTAGTTGAAAGCAGCTATCAAATCCCCCCTCATTCTTCTCTTCCGCAGACTAAACAATACCAGTTCCCTCAGCCTCTCCTCATAAGTCATGTGTTCCAGTCCCCTAATAATTTTTGTTGCCCTCTGCTGGACACTTTCCAATTTT
The DNA here is from genome assembly GCF_965140295.1 of Lepidochelys olivacea. Taxonomy (NCBI): domain Eukaryota; kingdom Metazoa; phylum Chordata; order Testudines; family Cheloniidae; genus Lepidochelys; species Lepidochelys olivacea. Next base: position 161,685,591 of record NC_140411.1, on the reverse strand, counting down.
TCCACATCCTTCTTTGGTGTGGGGCCCAAAACTGGACACAGTACTCCAAATGAGGCCTCACCAATGTCGAATAGAGGGGAACGATCATGTCCCTCGATCTGTTGGCAATGCCCCTACTTATACATCCCAAAATGCCATTGGCCTTCTTGGCAACAAGGGCACACTGTTGACTTATATCCAGCTTCTCATCCACTGTAACCCCTACGTCCTTTTCTGCAGAACTGCTGCCTAGCCATTCGGTCCCTAGTCTGTAGCGGTGCATGGGATTCTTCCGTCCTAAGTGCAGGACTCTGCACTTGTCCTTGTTGAACCTCATCAGATTTCTTTTGGCCCAATCCTATAATTTGTCTAGGGCCCTCTGTATCCTATCCCTACCCTCCAGCATATCTACCTCTCCTCCCAGTTTAGTGTCATCTGCAAACTTGCTGAGGGTGCAATTCACACCATCCTCCAGATCATTAATGAAGATATTGAACAAAACCGGCCCCAGGACTGACCCTTGGGGCACTACGCTTGATACAGGCTGCCAACTAGACATGGAGCCATTGATCACTACCTGTTGAGCCTGACAATCTAGCCAGCTTTCTATCCACTTTATAGTCCATTCATCAAGCCCATACTTCTTTAACTTGCTGGCAAGAATACTGTGGGAGACTGTGTCAAAAGCTATGCTGAAGTCAGGGAATAACACATTCACTGCTTTCCACTCATCCATAGAGCCAGTTATCTCATCATAGAAGGCAATTAGATTAGTCAGGCATGACTTGCCCTTCGTGAATCCATGCTGACTGTTCCTGATCACTTTTCTCTCCTCTAAGTGCTTCAGAATTGATTCCTTGAGGAGCTGCTCCATGATTTTTCCAGGGACTGAGGTGAGGCTGACTGGCCTGTAACTCCCAGGATCCTCCTTCTTCCCTTTTTTAAAGATGGGCACTACATTAGCCTTTTTCCAGTCGTCCGAGACCTCCCCCGATCACCACGAGTTTTCAAAGATAATGTCCAATGGCTGTGCAATCAGATCTGCCAACTCCTTTAGCACTTCCTTTAGGGGAAAGGGATAGCTCAGTGGTTTGAGCATTGGCCTGCTAAACCCAGGATTGTGAGTTCAAGGACTAGATGACCTCCTGAGGTCCCTTCCAAACCTGATCTTAAAAAAAAAAAAAAAGCACTATATCCCGATTCAAATATCTAATGAAAAACAAACTGCAGCAACCTCTTTAAAATATTGTGATTCAGCAGTTGGCTGTGAACAAGGACAATGAAAAATTGAGGCAAAACATTGTGTCTGAAACTGTTCAGCTGTAGATCTTGTGTGTGTGTCCTGTTAAGACAAAGTCATTGGGAGGCGGAATTCTGTGCGTGAAGCCAGATTCGGCTCTTGGTTACACCTGTAGAACCCCAGGGATTTCAGCAGGAGTGCATGAGTGTAAATGAGAGCAGAAGTTAGCTTTTCAGGGGTGTAAAACTCACCACTTCAAAAGCCCCAAATGCTGAAGTTAAGGTAGTGTACATTAGGATGTACCAGACTTCCCAGAATGACTGTGTGTGTGGAATTGGGCAGGAAAGGGAACTCTTTGCAGGGATATATCCTCTGGGCCACTCAAAAAAGGCATAAGTGATGGAACAGGCAGAAAGCCCTCTCTCCTCCTTATTCCAGGAAACAACTGGGGTAGAAACCCTCCTTTGCTGGTCAAGATAATGGCTTGATTATAGATTACCACTGGTTCAGGTTTAGCTTGATTGCATGAGAGAGTGGGGATATATTTCAGGGCTGAATGGGAAGGATGGAAATCATCTTTTACTGTTAAGACCAAATATCTGGGATAACTAGACAGACCATTGTGCTGGACTTATATTTCCTCATCTGGCTGGAAAAAGTACAGGTGAGTGTTTCAACCACATGGGACATAGTACAAATAGCAGGACTCGAATAGTGAAATACTTCTGGATTGTATAATGAAATAATATTTAGCATTTACATACTGATTTATATTTTCAAAGGGGCTGAACAATCATTAGAAAATATTCACAGAAGAAAGGGGAACAGCAGGTCTGATACTTTTGCAAGTCTTTGTGACCTAAGATCTCAGTCACAGTTGGCAAGCTGCAAGAAGTGGGGATTTGTGGATTTAATCACCAGATTTTCCTGATAAAGGATTAATCCCAGGGAAGGAGAATGAGTCCTTCCGTTGTTGGCTTGTGACAATTGCTATACCCAGAATGATCTGCAGGGCTATGGCCATATAACAGCTGTTTGATAGTGAAAACAGGTAATTGCTGCAATGCCATAATTAGGGCTTCTGTTTTTCAAGATTATTAATTTCATTTTTCAGAATTTATTTTTAGCATTTTTTGAGTTTTATGTGGCTGTCCAAAAATCAGGGGGTGGTGGGATTTTTGTAATGAGTAATCTCTTTGTCATATTCTCTAGCATGCTTTAATGTAGCACTGTTTCAGACAGCACTATGTTAAAGCACACCAGAGAATCTTTAGTGAGCACCTGCCAGGTTTATACTGACTAATTAATACACACCACATTAATGCACTTTAGAAATCATACCCCTGTAATCTGCATTACTGCTCTGTGTAGACAAATCCTTAGATCAGTGGTTCCCAAACTTGTTCCACCGCTTGTGCGGGGAAAGCCCCTGCTGGGCCAGGCCGGTTTGTTTACCGGCTGCGTCCACAGGTTCGGCAACCGCAATCGGCTGACCCTGCGGACGCGGCAGGTAAAGAAACAGGTCCAACCCGCCAGGGACTTTCCCTGCACAAGCGGCGGAACAAGTCTGGGAACCACTGCCTTGGATATGAATAACCATGTCTAGTGTTTATTGGATAAACACCAAATTTCTTTCTTTTTTTAAAATGAGATATATAAGGGTGTTTTATCACTGTTTCTCAATTAAATAAAGAAAAACCCCAGAAACCCTAGCTATAACCCATGCCACATGCATCACATAGGAAGGCTAGCCTCTTGGGGGGCTGGGACGGGGAGAGGCTGTGCACGTACAGTCTGGGGCACAAAATCAGCTGATTTTGCAGATGTGTGTGATTTTTGGATACAGAAACAGACATGTACAAAGACATTCACACACACACACACACATACACCCATTAACCATCAGAGGAGGGAGGTTTTGGAACAGCCTTCCAGTAGGAGTAATGGGGGCAAGAAACCTAACTGGTTTTAAAATGGAATTTGTTACATTTATGAAAGGGATTACATGGCAGCGTTGCCTGCAATAGCAGGGGACTGGATTCAGTGATGCAGAAGATCCCTTCGAGGCCTCTGTTTGTAAGTGGGGGTTCTAATCCTATGCTGTGGCACTAAATCCCAGTCCCAGCAGCCATTGCCTTCTGTTCTCACTCTCAGCTCCCTCACGGTTCCCTGTATTAAGATTGGGAGAAGCATTTGTTTTTTTAAGCAGCTTGCATGTCCAATTTTGAAAATAGTTTCCTTTTTTGGACATGCACATTTGTTTGCATAATTCAACCAAATCCCTGGACAAATTTTACTGCCCTACCTTTTTTTTCAAATGGTAGAGCCATGTGTATTTAATTACCAAGATACAGGAAGGTGGAGTTTCATTGAGAGCCAGGAACTCCTGCATTTTTATCCCAGTTCTGAGAAGGAATTGCTGTGTAGCCTTGGACCTGTAGCTTCTATATTTTGAGGGGATAGTTTACATTATAGCATTATGGACAGTATTTTCCACATATGATACAACAGAAAATACATAATTGAGTGAAAAAAAAAAGAGAAAAGGCAACTTAAATTTATAATGTTTCACTTCTACAGGGAAAGTACTGTAGAGTCTTACCTACTTATTTGTGCATTTAGTTTGCTAGACAAGTCATTATTAGTACCAGTAGTTCCTGCCTTATCAGTGCAGTCTGATAGAAAGAGAAATATGTAGTATACCGAGTTTAAGAAATTCCAGAGTACCTGATACAAAAAGTCTTGCACTGTTGCTTTGTCTTGTTTCTCCAGTGTATCTGTGCCGCGTGATACATCGGTAGTTATACAATCCATCTTCATTCTGTACATCTACAATATACAAGGCTCCCGTGGATGTGATGAGAAATCTAGATCCTGAAAGATACAAGAGTTTACAGTGTTCAAAACCCCTGAAGATTTTTATTATTGTTTTGTCTTCTGAGGTAAAAAATAGACGTTTTCCTCATAAGAGTCTAGAGATAATGTGTTGCAAATCTTATATTTTACAAAGTGTCCATTCATGAATGCCTATCTTGAAATTAACTCAGGTGGATTTCATATAAAATTTTGAGAACATATATGAAAAGTATGACATATGAATATAAAAGAAAGATATCATTAATTCATATCATTACAACACCAAATACCAGAGAGGTGTTTTAAATAAAATATAGGAGGGAATTGGCTAATATAGAATTTGAGCCAAATACTTTAAATGTCAAAGAGTATTATTTTATGCTAGTAATTTACCTGGGGAATAATATACATTAAAATAATTATCTGGGAGGATATGCATAATAAAACCATATTAAACCAAACTGGTCTCATTGTTCAGAAGCACCAGAAAACAAACAGAAATTTTACAAATAAGATTGTGCGGAAAAGGGAAACTAATGAGGTTAGAGAGAAACTTGCAAAAATAGAAAGATTTTACACCAAGATCTGGAAACATCTCCAGCGCAGGAGACATATCTGGAAAAAGACTGGGACCCTGCACCGAGAAGGCCCTGCCACTCCTCTCTTTAAAGTGTGACTTCAGAACAGAAAACAAAGACAGCAAAGCTAACCTCAGATGACTTGAAGGGTTAATGCAATGGGAGACTCCTGGGCTTTGAGCCTAGATTAAGAGCTCAGATAAACTAGAAGAAAAGGGAAATGCTTTCAAGTTCAAATAACCAAAGTTTTTAAAACAAACAACAACAACAAAAAACAGCAATATTCTTAAAATTTTTGAAGCAAAGTCTAATTTCAAGAAGAAAGTAAGCCCAGCAGAGGTTGCTCTTTAAAAAGGGACAGGACGAATTTGTTCTGCTCCATCATTTGACCCACAGTCCCTTAAAATTGTCGAAATGTGGTGGAAAGTCTTCTCCAATTAATTTTTAAAATATTATATTATAAACAACCACTTGCATTTGGTATTAGTTTATGGAGGGGATGGTAAGGTGCGGTCGCCTACAATGGCATATGGCCTAATCCACAACTGCTAGTAGCAAATGTCTCCAACGGACTGAGGTGGGATACTAGATGAGGAGGGTTCTGAGTTACGATGGAAAATTATTTCCCAGATGTCTGGTAGGTCTTGCCCACATGCTCAGGGATGGGAAGGAATTTTCCCCTAGGTCAGATTGGCAGAGAACCTGGATTTTTTATGCCTTCCTCTGTTACATGGGCCATAGGTCCTTGCTGATTTGAAGTAGAGTAAATGGTGGATTCTCTGTAAATTGAAGTCTCTACATCAAGATTTGAGGACTTCAGTAACTCAGCCAGAGGTTATGGGCCTACTACAAGAGTCAGTGGGTGAGATTCTGTGGCCTGCAATGTGCAGGAAGTCAGAATAGATGATCATGATGGTCCCTTCTGGCCTTAAAGTCTATGCATCTACATATAATATGTGAATATATTTATTTACATTTCTTTGTAATCCATTCTTCTTTGTATACAAGTTTTTATAATTTTTGTTTATGTATTTATTTATTTGCTCTGCTAACAGAACCAGGCAGGCACCCAATAAAGGGAACACAGAATAATGAACAAGCTCTGTTCTCCATGTTTTGTTGGTCTAATTGATAATGCGAACAACAATGACGAGAAATAAACAAGGTGAAGCAATGTTGTCCTGTGCACCATAAGAATCATGGACGATGAAGAGCTAGTTGTATTGATGAGGGGAACACTGTCAAATAAAAATGAACAAAATTTGGTCTTGTGGGTAAGGAGACTGGCGATCTCACTTCAATTCTCAGCTCTATCGTAGATTTCCTATATGAGCATGGACAAACCACTTAATCTATCTGTGCCTCAATTCCCCATCCACAAAATGGTGATAATCCTCTCTTTCTTCCACTTTTTGTCTACCTTGCCTCTTTAGATCATAAACTTTTGTGGACAGGGACTATATCCTAGTTTGCATATGTATGGTGCTCAGCACAAGGGAAACCTGATCTCGTTTGGTGCCTCCAGACATTGCTGGAATATTAATCAATCAACAAATAAATAAATCTTTCAGGGAAAAAATAGGTTTTACCAAGTTTTTCCATTAGAGTAAATGGGAATTAAGAGAGACAGGATAAAAAGAAAATATATAGAATTGTTTTTCTGGTAACATTATCTATCATTTTGTAACTAGCATTGTAATTTGAATGCAGTGCAAGTTTTTGCACTCATAAGAACACCCACCCAACTTCCTCTGAAGACCCATCTGGCATTTTAGCCCTACATATGACTGCATTTAATAAAAGTAAGAGATAAACACTATATAGCAACACTAAGTGCACTATTGTTCTCCTGGTGTTTGATAACTCTTACAATGAGAACATTTGTACATGCATATTGCAAAATATATCCTACTCCCCGAATTATGGTGGAAAATATACAGGGATGACAAGTTATAAACCAATAGTCAATAACATGGATGTGAGAAACACTTCCTTTTAACCAGACATGGGTTTACGTACAGCTTTGTCTGTGATTAACAATATGAAGGGCATTTAGACACAAATGGGTCAAGGTATAAGCACTTCTAAGAATCAGTGAATCAAAATAAAATGATATTTGTGGAGAGGACAATTACCTGAGGCATCCCATTTAAGCAGTGATCTAAAAGAATTTGTAGAAATTCATTTAAAACCATAGCACAGACTAACCTTTGGAACAAGGCACAGTGTGCTAAAACAACCTTAGACAACCTTTCTTTCTCACGTTAGGTGCTGAATGATAAAATAACCTCAGATATGACACTGGCTTGGCCTGATCCTGCTTCCTTTCAAATCTATGCAATATTTGCCAATTATTTCAGTGGAGGCAGAGTTAGGCTGAACTTTGAATCTATTATTTTTTCTCATTTTTGCAAAAGATGTTAAACTATTATACTGAACTCCAAAAATATACAGGATATTGAGCTCCTGCTCACTTTGGATCGGATGCAGAGCTCAGGGTCCAACCTGAGCAGATGTGGTAGACATGGGACAGATGTCATAGGGAGAGCGAGGGGAAAAGGCTTTTCAGCCATAGCATATCTGTGGAGGCACTCTGGGAGTATATTCAAACCTAAAACATAAAGTGTTTACCTTTAGATGCTGCTTTTTTTTTTTGACTATCCAAGGACCATTGTCTTAAAAATTGTAATTACTGAAATGCACAGGGTTTGCGTTTTAGCCCAGATTACTTTGAAACAAAACAGGCTTCTTAGCATAGTGGAAGTTAGATACCACCTCCTGGGAGATAGTATTTCAGAGCAGTACAATTATGGCTAAAATATACAATGTAAATCTCACAAGGAAAAAAAATCAGTATTTGTATTTTAAAATATTGGAATATCTTTAATTACAATGTTTGGAGAAAATGGTGTAGTCGATCTAACAATGCATAACTAACTCAAGAAGAATGGTCAGCACCACTCCTTTTACGTAAGAGGTTACTAGTGTGACTACGAGCTCTTTCCAGGAGTAGTGCTTAGCCAAACAGGGATTCTTTGGCTGTGTATGTTACTCTTCATACAGCAGTGAAAAATTTTACTGTCAAACCTTGCAACGGGTGAAAACACAGAAATTAGAGATTGAAAGTATCTATTAGATCATCTAGGGCATTCACTAGCTGGTATATGCTTGCTCTCTACATTACATTTTCTAATTATCTGTACAGTCTACTTTTAAATGGCCCCAGTGATGGGGCTTCTATCAATTCTTTGGAAGACAGTTCCATGGTGTTTCACTGGTATTCAGTGAAAAATTTATGTTCCTTAGTTTCACCATATTACTCTTCATTATACACCCTTGCACCATGCTAAGTAACCCTCCCTTTTCCATGGCATTTACAACCTATACACACACTCAGACAACTATGCAATCCACTCTCCTCTGCCCCTTTCTCATCATTTGGCCACCTAACTTCTTTGCAGCATTTTCATACATTTTACTCTGTAAAGATTCCAACATCTGTGCTAAAAAGGACACTTGCCATGTCATGCCAAAAACCCAGCCCACAGTCCCGATCCAGAACTTCTGAGGTATCCGACCAACATGTCTGCAGAATCTAGACTTTTATTTTTTTAAAAAAAGTTTATATTCCTTGTTTGCAAAGAAATCCTCATGATGTGAACCATGTAACCAAGACATAGATGTTTTCCTCTGACTGCAGGCAGGCTGACATGATCCCTCCAAGAGATGCGAGCTGCCCTCATTAATCTCAGTTGGGGCTAACTCTTAAGCCTAATGATCACACTTGAAAAGAATGAATTTTAAGTAATTTAAATGTATAGATATGGTCTTAATTATCTCATTTACCCAACCATGTATGAGAATAATGTAATTGTATGTGCAAATGGCCAAACATCCTAAAAGTGCCCTGCATCACTATCTCCTGTATTTCTTCTTCTTAGCATATGCACAAGGTGGCTCAGGTTGCACGTGATCAGGATTCATCACCAAATTTGGTCAGCTGGTTGGATCATTAGCTTCCCTGGCTTGGGCTGGGTACTGACAAGGAGTGCATTGTGAATGCTAATCCATGTCCCCCTCTCCAGTATTGACTGATTCTTATTGCAATAGTATCTTTACTAAGTAAAGCCCCAGTCCTGCAAAATTTAAGCCACTGAGGGATTACTCATGCATAAAGTTACACACATGCCAAAGTCTTTGCATATACTTGGGTTTAAAAGTTGAATTCCCTCAGCATCTCCCACCTAATGCATATTATTCCTGCCAATACAGAAAAAGGAATCTTATGTTAAGACCTATGTATATTGCCTATTGTTGTTCTAAGGGACATATATGAATGGATATGTAAGCCACTTCCAGACCCCACAATGCCCCTTCGCACCTCTGCATGTTGTTGGTTGAGCCTTCTTTCCCGTACTCCAGCCTCCAAAAGTTCTCACATGCGCCTATGTACACATGCCAGGCAAATTTGGTCTTATTTTTTAAAAAGCCTGTCTGAAAGCTAGAGAAACATCACATTATGTCTCTGCATAGCTAAGAATTTGTAAATGATCATTATCCAAGTAATGTGTTAAACACAATTATTTTGAAATATAGAGTTATTGATGTACATGTAATCTTCTTCTAGTCTTAGCCCCATGTATATGGGCTTGCCTCTTTGAACGTACACCTGATATTAACACGCTTTAAATGATCTCACGATCGGATATAAGAAAGGGAGTTGTTAAATAAAACCTTTACTTACTACGTTACTGAGGAATTTTTGCTTCACCCTCTTTAAACATGACTAAAAATAGGAGCAAAGGCCACCTGTCAGATTTATGACACAGTATACATTTCTCACCAACGCAGACTGTGTATAATTACAAGGTTAAAGCATTTCTCTTCCTCTTTTTCTTAATATATTTTACATACTTATGTAACACTTTTATAACCAACTCCTTTAAACCATAAAAAAGCTAGACATAAAAGATGACAAAAAATAAAAAGGAAAATGTATGTAATTTCTGTCACCTTCTAAACGGAGAGCATTTTCATTAAAGCCGACAGGCTGTCAGCTGCAACAAAGCCTAAGTGTTGAGCATTCTGTGTACTATACTTCAAAAGTGTTTAGAAAAGCACCAGGATGGGGAATGACATGCATTTTTTACACTGCTGATCTTGGGGAGTGTTCTCTTCTCCAGCCATATTTAATTTAATCACTTTTGGTTTTGCTCTCGCAAAATCAATTTTTTTTATTTACCTACTTAATATGCTAAACAAGAATTTTTTTAAAGAGGCATCCTTTTGGAGAAATTTAAGCTTTTTGTTCGTTTGCTGTTAGCAGGCTTCAAGGGAGGGAGGGAGGGAGGCAGAGAAATCACCTTCATCCCAATTAATAAAAGAACACTGTCAAAATATATTTCATAATTTACATTTATTTTTCCTTGCTATTGAATGTAATAATCCCTTGGAAACTTGATAATTATAATAATTTCAGAGCCTGATTTTCAGGGATGCTGAGTGCTTGTTGCTCCTATTAACTTCAATTGCAGTTTTCTGTGCTCAGCACCTCTGAAAATCAGGCCCATCATTTGCATATAGTGTCTTTCATTCAAGGACCTCAAAGCGTATTACAAACACTGTTTACTCTTCAGAATACAATTGTGAGGTAGGCAAGTGATATTACTAATATTATAATTATAACTGTTTTACATATGGGTTAACCGAGTCACACAGATTAACCAGTGGACTTGCCAAATATCACAAGGGTCAGTGGAAAAGATGGGACCAGAACCAGGAGTCCTGGTCCCCAGTCTTCAGCTGTCTCCACTGTACAACTTCACCTCAGTATGAAGATGAATAGTTTCTGGATTCATAGATTTTAAGGTGTCATAAATATAAAGGGAAGGGTAAAGCCCTTTGAAATCCCTCCTGGCCAGGGGAAAGCTCCTCTCACCTGTAAAGGGTTAAGAAGCTAAAGGTAACCTCGCTGGCACCTGACCAAAATGACCAATGAGGAGACAAGATACTTTCAAAAGCTGGGAGGAGGGAGAGAAACAAAGGGTCTGTGTCTGTCTGTAGTCGTCTTGGCCAGGGACAGAACAGGAATGGAGTCTTAGAACTTTTAGTAAGTAATCTAGCTAGGTATGTGTTAGATTCTGATTTCTTTAAATGGCTGAGAAAAGAATTGTGCTGAATAGAATAACTATTTCTGTCTGTGTATCTTTTTTGTAACTTAAGGTTTTGCCTAGAGGGGTTCTCTATGTTTTTGAATCTAATTACCCTGTAAGATATCTACCATCCTGATTTTACAGGGGGGATTTCTTTATTTCTATTTACTTCTATTTTTTATTAAAAGTCTTCTTGTAAAACACTGAATGCTTTTTCATTGTTCTCAGATCCAAGGGTTTGGGTCTGTGGTTACCTATGCAAATTGGTGAGGCTTTTTACCAAACCTTGTCCAGGAAGTGGGGTGCAAGGTTTTGGGAAGTATTTTGGGGGGAAGGACGCGTCCAAACAGCTCTTCCCCAGTAACCAGTATTAGTTTGGTGGTGGTAGCGGCCAGTCCAAGGTGTAATATTTTGTACCTTGGGGAAGTTTTGACCTAAGCTGGTAAAGATAAGCTTAGGAGGTTTTTCATGCAGGTCCCCACATCTGTACCCTAGAGTTCAGAGTGGGGGAGGAACCGTGACATGGTGGCATAGTGGTGGGATTAACCTGAAATCATTTTGAGATCCAGTTGAGATTTTTTGAACTAGAAATACAGATTTTAAAAAGGAATTTTTAGGAAGTCCAGAAAACAGCTTTGAAACTGAAAGCAGCTTGGTTTCTCTCTGCTTTGTGGCCAAGCAGAGACAAAAGGGGATTATCTTGTGAATTGCAGGTTTTCTTTGCCTGGAGGCAGGGTACTTAACTCCTGCAGGGAAATTCACAGTCTTCCAACCCAGAGGTTTTTTTTTTTCTTTTCTTCCTAAAAGTAAATAGGGGGTGTGTGCTCTACCCATTTGCCTGGAGACAAAAGTGGCAGGGTTTTTTTTAGGATTTTGATTTTTTTTTGTTTTACAAGGAGCACAGGTTTGAAAAGAAATTTTTTTTTCTTTGGGCTGGGTAAGCAGGTTTCCAAGTAGTTGGAGGTTTTTTGCTTAAATTTGGGCCCAGAGCAGAGACAAGGGAATTGTCTTTTTCTGTAGGCTGACAATCACTATCAGAGAATAGGTATTCTATTCCAGCACAGCAAAATTTTACAACCAAGTTTTGTTTGTTTATTTCTAAACCTCGGGTGTAAAGTTAGTTAAAAACAGAGAGGTTAGAATGGCCAAATCCTCGGCTCGACTACAGCTGGAATTAGCCAAATTTCAGGCTGAGGAAAAACAAAGGGAACATGAAAGACAGATAGAACTCATGCGGCTGGAGAAGGAGGTACAGGAGGCTGCCCACAAGAGGGAAATGGAGGCAAGGAAGCATGTGGAGGAGATGGAGAGGATGAAGGCCCAGCAGAATATACCAACAAACCCTAGCAATCCTTCTCCAGGTACCACTTCCCATCCCAGAAAGTTCCCCACCTACAAGGCAGGTGATGATACTGAGGCCTTCTTAGAAAACTTCGAAAGGGCCTGCCTTGGGTACAACATCTCTACTGACCAATACATGGTAGAGCTGAGGCCGCAGCTCAGTGGACCCTTAGCTGAGGTGGCAGCTGAAATGCCTAAAGAACATATGAACAAGTATGAACTGTTTAAATCCCAGGCGAGAGTCAGAATGGGGATAACACCCGAGCAGTCTCTTCGGAGGTTCAGAGCCCTAAGGTGGAAACCAGACATGTCATTTACCCGACATGCCTACCACATTGTGAAACATTGGGATGCCTGGATATCAGGAGCAAGTGTTGAATCTCCAGTAAATTTGCCCTTCCTAATGCAAATGGAACAATTCTTAGAGGGTGTTCCTGAGGAAATAGAAAGATACATCCTAGATGGGAAACCCAAAACTGTAATCAAGGCAGGAGAGATTGGAGCCAGATGGGTGGAGGTGGCAGAGAAGAAGAAAACTGGTCGCAGTTGGAGCGGAGACCAGAAGGGACCACCCCAGACCACACCCTATTACCGGGGGCCGCCCAAAGCCCCACCTACCTCCCAAAGAACCCTCCAGACCCCTTATCGTCCCACCACCCCGTTCTCCAGCAACCCACCTCGCCCCGGTGACCCGTCAGCTGGACGATGTTTTAAATGTAACGAGCTGGGGCATGTAAAGGCCAACTGCCCCAAGAACCCCAACAGATTACAGTTCATTGCACCGGAATCACACCAGAGGTCCACAGGCCCAGATACCTCCCAGATACCCTTGGAGCGGAGGGAAACTGTGAGTGTGGGCGGGAAGAAGGTCACCGCGTGGAGGGACACCGGAGCACAAGTGTCAGCTATCCATGCTTCCTTAGTGGACCCCAATTTAATCAACCCAGAGATCCAAGTGACGATTCAACCCTTCAAGTCCAACTCTTTCAATTTGCCTACAGCCAAGTTGCCTGTCCAGTACAAGGGCTGGTCAGGAATGTGGACTTTTGCAGTCTATGATGATTATCCCATCCCCATGCTGTTGGGGGAAGACTTGGCCAATCACGTGAAGCAGGCCAAGAGGGTGGGAACGGTCACCCGCAGCCAGGCTAAACAAGCCGTGGGGCCTAGCTCTGTTCCGGAAACTTCTATCAGGGCCCGGTCAGAGGTGATGGACCCGGACCCCAGGCCAATGTCTGCAACAGCAGTAGTGGATCCAGTCCCAGAGACCCAGACGGAACCAGTCCCAGAACCGGAACCAGCCAAACAACCAACACCAGACCCCGTGCCAGCACTGAATCCAGTACTTGCAACCTCAACACCAGAGGGCCCCACTGAACCTGAACTGGCAGCAGCCGATAACCCTACACAAGAGGCTCAGCCGGAGCCTGAATCCCAACATAGTGCACCAGCGGAGAGCGGTTCACAGTCAACAGAAACAGCTCCATCCCCTATATCGCTTCCAGAGGGACCAAGCCTAGGTCCACAATCCCATGAGGAACTGATGTCTCCAGCATCAAGGGAACAGTTCCAGACCGAACAGGAAGCAGATGAAAGCCTCCAGAGAGCTTGGACGGCGGCACGGAGCAACCCACCGCCTCTCAGCTCTTCTAATCGATCCAGGTTTGTTGTAGAAAGAGGACTTTTATACAAGGAAACTCTTTCTGGTGGACACCAGGAAGACTGGCATCCTCAGAGACAGTTGGTAGTTCCAACTAAATACCGGGCCAAGCTCTTGAGCTTAGCCCATGATCACCCTAGTGGCCATGCTGGGGTGAACAGGACCAAAGACCGTTTGGGGGGATCATTCCACTGGGAGGGAATGGGCAAGGATGTTTCTACCTATGTCCAGTCTTGTGAGGTGTGCCAAAGAGTGGGAAAACCCCAAGACCAGGTCAAAGCTCCTCTCCAGCCACTCCCCATCATTGAAGTTCCATTTCAGCGAGTAGTTGTGGATATTCTGGGTCCTTTTCCGAAAGAGACACCCAGAGGAAAGCAGTACATACTGACTTTCATGGATTTTGCCACCCGATGGCCGGAAGCAGTAGCTCTAAGCAACACCAGGGCTAAAAGTGTGTGCCAGGCACTAGCAGACATTTTTGCCAGGGTAGGTTGGCCCTCCGACATCCTCACAGATGCAGGGACTAATTTCCTGGCAGGAACTATGAAAAATCTTTGGGAAGCTCATGGGGTAAATCACTTGGTTGCCACTCCTTACCATCATCAAACAAATGGCATGGTGGAGAAGTTTAATGGAACTTTGGGGGCCATGATACGTAAATTCGTAAATGAGCACTCCAATGATTGGGACCTAGTATTGCAGCAGTTGCTCTTTGCCTACAGAGCTGTACCACATCCCAGTTTAGGGTTTTCCCCATTTGAACTTGTATATGGCCGTGAGGTTAAGGGGCCATTGCAGTTGGTGAAGCAGTAATGGGAGGGATTTACACCTTCTCCAGGAACTAACATTCTGGACTTTGTAACCAACCTACAAAACACCCTCCGAACCTCTTTAGCCCTTGCTAGAGAAAACTTACAGGATGCTCAAAAAGAGCAAAAAGCCTGGTATGATAAACATGCCAGAGAGCGTTCCTTCAAAGTAGGAGACCAGGTCATGGTCTTAAAGGCGCTCCAGGCCCATAAAATGGAAGCATCGTGGGAAGGGCCATTCACGGTCCAGGAGCGCCTGGGAGCTGTTAATTATCTCATAGCATTCCCCACCTCCAACCGAAAGCCTAAGGTGTATCATATTAATTCTCTAAAGCCCTTTTATTCCAGAGAATTAAAGGTTTGTCAGTTTACAGCCCAGGGAGGAGACGACGCTGAGTGGCCTGAAGGTGTCTATTACGAAGGGAAATGTGCTGGTGGTGTGGAAGAGGTGAACCTCTCCATGACCCTTGGGCGTATGCAGCGACAGCAGATCCAGGAGCTGTGCACTAGCTACGCGCCAACGTTCTCAGCCACCCCAGGACTGACTGAACGGGCATACCACTCCATTGACACAGGTAATGCTCACCCAATTAGGGTCCACCCTTACCGGGTGTCTCCTCAAGCTAAAACTGCTATAGAACGGGAGATCCAGGATATGTTACAGATGGGTGTAATCCGCCCCTCTGAAAGTGCATGGGCATCTCCAGTGGTTCTAGTTCCCAAACCAGATGGGGAAATACGTTTTTGCGTGGACTACCGTAAGCTAAATGCTGTAACTCGCCAGACAACTATCCAATGCCACGCACTGATGAACTATTAGAGAAACTGGGACGGGCCCAGTTCATCTCTACCTTGGACTTAACCAAGGGGTACTGGCAGGTACCGCTAGATGAATCTGCCAAGGAAAGGTCAGCCTTCATCACACATCTCGGGCTGTATGAATTTAATGTACTCCCTTTCGGGCTGCGAAATGCACCCGCCACTTTCCAAAGACTTGTAGATGGTCTCCTAGCGGGATTAGGAGAATATGCAGTCGCCTACCTTGACGATGTGGCCATATTTTCGGATTCCTGGGCAGACCACCTGGAACATCTACAAAAAGTCCTTGAGCGCATAAGGGAGGCAGGACTAACTGTTAAGGCTAAGAAGTGTCAAATAGGCCTAAACAGAGTGACTTACCTTGGACACCAGGTGGGTCAAGGAACTATCAGCCCCCTACAGGCCAAAGTGGATGCTATCCAAAAGTGGCCTGTCCCAAAGTCAAAGAAACAGGTTCAATCCTTCTTAGGCTTGGCCGGTTATTACAGACGATTTGTACCGCACTACAGCCAAATCGCTGCCCCACTGACAGACCTAACCAAAAAGAAACAGCCAAATGCTGTTCAGTGGACCGGAAAGTGTCAGAAGGCCTTTAACAAGCTTAAAGCGACACTCACGTCTGACCCTGTACTAAGGGCCCCAGACTTTGACAAACCGTTCCTAGTAACCACAGATGCGTCCGAGCGTGGTGTGGGAGCAGTTTTAATGCGGAAAGGACCTGATCAAGAATTCCACCCTGTAGTGTTTCTCAGGAAAAAACTGTCTGAGAGGGAAAGCAACTGGTCAGTCACTGAAAAAGAATGTTACGCCATTGTCTACGCTCTGGAAAAGCTACGCCCATATGTTTGGGGACGGCGTTTCCACCTGCAAACCGACCATGCTGCACTAAAGTGGCTTCACACCGTCAAAGAAACTAACAAAAAACTTCTTCGGTGGAGTTTAGCTCTCCAAGATTTTGATTTCGACATCCAACACATCTCAGGAGCTTCTAACAAAGTGGCTGATGCACTCTCCCGTGAAAGTTTCCCAGAATCAACTGGTTAAAATCGTCCTTGAGATGTGGAAAATATTGTTAGTCTTTATGTACTTGGTAGTATATTTAGAGATGCATGTGTCTTATTAACTCTGTTTTCCTAGAGCTCCAGGAAGAAATCCCAGCCAGTGTTTCACCCTAGCTGAGATTTGGGGGGCGTGTCATAAATATAAAGGGAAGGGTAAAGCCCTTTGAAATCCCTCCTGGCCAGGGGAAAGCTCCTCTCACCTGTAAAGGGTTAAGAAGCTAAAGGTAACCTCGCTGGCACCTGACCAAAATGACCAATGAGGAGACAAGATACTTTCAAAAGCTGGGAGGAGGGAGAGAAACAAAGGGTCTGTGTCTGTCTGTAATCGTCTTGGCCAGGGACAGAACAGGAATGGAGTCTTAGAACTTTTAGTAAGTAATCTAGCTAGGTATGTGTTAGATTCTGATTTCTTTAAATGGCTGAGAAAAGAATTGTGCTGAATAGAATAACTATTTCTGTCTGTGTATCTTTTTTGTAACTTAAGGTTTTGCCTAGAGGGGTTCTCTATGTTTTTGAATCTAATTACCCTGTAAGATATCTACCATCCTGATTTTACAGGGGGGATTTCTTTATTTCTATTTACTTCTATTTTTTATTAAAAGTCTTCTTGTAAAACACTGAATGCTTTTTCATTGTTCTCAGATCCAAGGGTTTGGGTCTGTGGTCACCTAGGCAAATTGGTGAGGCTTTTTATCCAACATTTCCCAGGAAAGGGGGGGTGCAAGTGTTGGGAGGATTGTTCATTGTTCTTAAGATCCAAGGGTCTGGATCTGTGGTCACCTAAGCAAATTGGTGAGGCTTTTTACCAAACCTTGTCCAGGAAGTGGGGTGCAAGGTTTTGGGAAGTATTTTGGGGGGAAGGACGCGTCCAAACAGCTCTTCCCCAGTAACCAGTATTAGTTTGGTGGTGGTAGCGGCCAGTCCAAGGTGTAATATTTTGTACCTTGGGGAAGTTTTGACCTAAGCTGGTGAAGATAAGCTTAGGAGGTTTTTCATGCAGGTCCCCACATCTGTACCCTAGAGTTCAGAGTGGGGGAGGAACCGTGACATAAGGCCTAAAGGAAACCATTATAATCCTCCACTAACACAGTAATTCCTATATTAAGTCCATACCTTGAGGTTGGGCTAGAACATATTTTTTTAGAAAGACATAAATCTTGATTATAGACTTCCATGGAGAAACCACTACAACCACAAGGTAAATTATTCCAGTGACTAATTGCCATCACTGTTAAAAGTTTTATACGTTATATATGGTCTGAATTAGCCTAACTTCAGTGCCCAGCTATTTGATTTTGGCAGGCATTGTCTGTAAGATTAAAGAGCTCCTCTATTATTAGAAATATTCTCCTTACGTACGTACTTACAGACCATGGTCAAGTTACCTCTTAACCTTCTTTTTGATAAGCTAAATAGATTGACCCTCCTAAATCTTTGATTGTAAAGTGGATCTTTCAGACGCTGAATCATTTTTGCAGCTCTTTTCTGAACCCTTTCCAGTTTTTCAACAGCCTTTTTAAGTTCACACCCCGGAACTGGATACAATATTTCAGCAGTGGTCTCAGAAATGCTGTATGCAGAGGTAATACCCCCTCTCCATACTCCTACTTGATATTCCCCTGGTTATGCATCCAAAAACCATGTTAGATTTCTTAGCCACAGGTTTCAGAGTAACAGCCGTGTTAGTCTGTATTCGCAAAAAGAAAAGGAGTACTTGTGGAACCTTAGAGACTAACCAATTTATTTGAGCATAAGCTTTCGTGAGCTACAGCTCACTTCATCGGATGCATACCGTGGAAACTGCAGCAGACTTTATATACACACAGAGAATATGAAACAATACCTCCTCCCACCCCAATGTCCTGCTGGTTATAGCTTATCTAAAGCGATCATCAAGTTGGGCCATTTCCAGCACAAATCCAGGTTTTCTCACCCTCCACCCCCCCCACACACAAATTCACTCTCCTGCTGGTAATAGCCCATCCAAAGTGACAACTCTCTACACAATGTGCATGATAATCAAGTTGGGCCATTTCCTGCACAAATCCAGGTTCTCTCACCCCCTCACCCCCCTCCAAAAAACACACACACAAACTCACTATCCTGCTGGTAACAGCTCATCCAAAGTGACCACTCTCCCTACAATGTGCATGATAATCAAGGTGGGCCATTTCCAGCACAAGAGTTGTCACTTTGGATGGGCTATTACCAGCAGGAGAGTGAATTTGTGTGTGAGGGGGTGGAGGGTGAGAAAACCTGGATTTGTGCTGGAAATGGCCCAACTTCATGATCACTTTAGATAAGCTATAACCAGCAGGACATTGGGGTGGGAGGAGGTATTGTTTCATATTCTCTGTGTGTATATAAAGTCTGCTGCAGTTTCCACGGTATGCATCCGATGAAGTGAGCTGTAGCTCACGAAAGCTCATGCTCAAATAAATTGGTTAGTCTCTAAGGTGCCACAAGTACTCCTTTTCTTAGCCACAGTAACTCATGTTGATTATTCACTGTAACCTCTGGTGTCCTTTTCAGAGTGCTTTCCAGAATACAGCTCCCCACATCCTGCATGGGCCTTGGGCATTGGTGGCACCTGACACTCTCCTGTTCTCTTTCTGTGGCACACAATAGTTCAGTCTTCTGGGGACTGAAATGCTTTAGTCCAGCTAAAGTCATAGGGCTCCGTATAGGGATATATGGGGAAAATTAATGGCCTGTAATATATAGGAGATCAGACTAGATGATCTAATGATCCCTTCTGGCCTTAAACTCTATGAAATTATGACATATAATCTTTGTTCCTAGACCTTGCATCTAGCTGTATTAAAACATGTGCTGTTCAAATGAGACCAGTTTATAAAATGATCCAGATCACGCTCTACAATTGACCTAATCCTTATCATTATTCACAACTGCACCAATTTCCATGCCATCTGCAAACTTTACCAGCAACCATTTTAGTTTCCTTAATCAAATTACTTTCCATCGATTGTGAATAACATTCAATTTGTATTTATATACGAGACATTACTGAAGCATTTAATTTGAGGAAACAAATAAAAAATTAATAATCTTGAAAAGAAATAGATGGAGAGAAAATAGGCCAAGAAGAGCCTGCCCACCTGAACTGTCTCCCTTTAAACCTCCTGGATGGCATTTAGAGAAGTGCGGCTCTCATTTTACTAACTGCTGCCTACTGCTCTAAATAACCCAGTGACTTCATTAAAGTTTAGCTGCATTGGCAAATCTTGTATTAATTTCTCTAAGTGATGAGAGGCCACATTAACAATATGAAATTGCTCTTATATAAGGTTTTTATGCCATCCATTAGATTGGATAACATCAAAGAGTAAAATAAAATTTTACAGGTCTTAGTGATAAAGTTAAGATAACTCTGTTTGGGTTTCTAATATGAAATTTTTCTCATGTATAATTCATAAAAGAGTATTCGACTGCTTTCTTGTGGAATTAGTGTAAAATATTCTTGCATGAAAATGAGCATATTTTAAGACTCGAACATTATTCTTTTAGCTTGCTTTCAAGGGTTTTTTTTAAAAAAAAACAACATTATTTATTTCCCCCTTTCTGGCAGCCACAGTGTTACTCTTTGAATAAGGGGTAATGTTATTCTCAAGAGGGAGTAATAAAAATATTTGATTTTGACTTTGTAGGAAACATATTATGATTTCATATTATTGCAGCCTAAATTGGGTTAACAGAAATTAAAAGTACAGATGGTTCCTTTAATCAGATGCTAAATGATAATATAGCACAACTAAACTTTTATCAATTGTACCCATCACTTCCAAATGAGAAAACAGTTTTTCTAGCAATATGTTCTATCCATGTGAGTCATCAAAACGAGATGCCACTCACAATAGGTTGTGCTGATGTCCAAAATAAGAGTATGCATTCCTCTGAGCTCCACTGGCTCCCCTTCAGGGGGGGACTGATTATACCCAAGGGCCCTGCAGGGCTCCTTAGGCCGGCATAACTCCTTCTTGCCTGGGGGAAAAATAAGTTGTGATAGCTTTCAAATGTCACAGACTTTTGGCACTGAAATGAGATGTTATTCAATAAATTTTGCAGATCTATGATCCCTCATCTCTTTTCTGACATGAGAAATAAAACAAGTACTGGTAATCATTTAAAACATTTAAATCATGATCACTGGGCATCTGAGTTAAACCTTATTGAGATGGATGGGGCAGTTCACACCTCTCAGAGGTATTGTTCCAGTTCTCTGCAGATTCTCACAGATAGTTCTGCGTGAGTTACACCCTGCCTTGGTCTACATTACCAACTTGTAATCAATAAAACTACATCACTTAAGAGAGTGAAAAACCCATCCCCCTGAGTGATGTGGTTAGACTGAGGGCACGGCTACACTTGCAGATGTAGAGGACTTTGAGTTAAACCCACCTTTGGAGAGCGCAGTAGGGAAAGCGCTGCCGTCTGTCCACACTGATAGCTGCAAGAGCACTGGTGTGGCCACATTTGCGGCACTGGCAGTGGCATTGGGAGCAATGCATTATGGGCAGCTATCCCACAGAGCACCTCTTCCTATTCTGGCGCTGTGGCTTGTGGGAAGGGGACAGGGGGTTTGGGGCATTCTGGGTCCTATCCCAATGCCCCGTGATGCATCGGTTCGTATCCCAGCAATCCCTTTGCTTCTGTCCACATTTGGCACCATCTTTCAACGTTTTTGTACTGCGCGCTCTGTCTTCCCTTTTGGTCTGTGGGAATGGAGCCCGCACTGCTGAGGAGTATGCTGACGAGTCTTGCCAGCACGTCACATTTGGCAGTTGAGTTATTCCTTATGATCCAAAGTGACAGTGAGGACTCCGATGATGATATCGACTTGAGTAACGCATATGACATGAGTCTGCTTTTGGCATTCATGGACACTCTCACCACCGTGAAATGCCGCTTTTGAGCTCAGGAAACAAGCACTGAGTGGTGAGATCACATCGTCATGCAGGTCTGGGATGACAAAAAGTGGCTGCAGAACTTTTGGATGAGAAAAGCCACTTTCATGGGACTGTGTGATGAGCTCACCCCCACCTGTGGCGCAAGGACACGAGATTGAGAGCTGCCCTGCCGGCGGAGAAGTGGGTGGCTATTCCAGTCTGCAAGCTGGCAACTCCAGACAGCTACTGATCGGTCACTAACCAGTTTGGAGTGGGAAAGTCGACCGTTGGAATCGTGTTGATGCAAGTTTGCAGGGCCACTAATCGCATCCTGCTCAGAAGAACCGTGACTCTGGGTAACGTGCATGACATTGTGGATGGCTTAGATAAGCTATTACCAGCTGGACAATGGGGTGGGAGGAGGTATTTTTTCATATTCTCTGTGTATATATAAAGTCTGCTGCAGTTTCCACGGCATACATCTGATGAAGTGAGCTGTAGCTCACGAAAGCTCATGCTCAAATAAATTGGTTAGTCTCTAAGATGCCACAAGTACTCCTTTTCTTTTTGCACAATGGGTTTCCCTAACTGCGGAGGGGCGATAGATGGCACACATATTCCAATTCTGGCACCAACCCACCTAGCCTCCAAGTATGTTAATCAGAAGGGGTATTTCTCTATGGTTCTCCAGGCGCTTGTGGATCACCGTGGGCGTTTCATTGACATTAATGCAGGCTGGCCCGGAAAGGTGCATGACACACGCATCTTTTGGAACACTGGCCTGTTCAGGAAGCTGCAAGCCGGGACTTTCTTCTCAGACCAGAAGATCACCATAGGGGAAGTTGAAATGCCCATTGTGATCCTTGGAGACCCCGCTTACCCTTTATTGCCGTGGCTCATGAAACCCTACACAGGGAGCCTTGGCAGCAGCAAGGAGTGGTTCAACAACAGGCTGAGCCGGTGCACAATGACTGTGGAGTGTGCTTTTGGCCGTTTAAAGGGCCGCTGGCACTCTCTGTATGGAAGCTGGACCTGGCCGATATCCGCGTGCTGTACCCTCCATAACATTTGTGAAGGGAAGGGTGAACGATTCACTCAGGCATGGAACTCGGAGGTTCAACACCTGGAGGCTGAATTTGAACAGCCAGAGAGCAGGGCTATTAGAGGGGCCCAGCGTGGGGCTGCAAGGATTAAGGATGCCTTGAGGGAGCAATTTGAGGCTGAAAGCCACCAGTAATGTCTGGTGCCCTACATGGGAGTGAAGTGCAGTGGTTCCAATCTTAGTAGGAATCTGTGTTTTCTATGCTGACAACTAAGCAGTGGCTAGCCCCTAACGTTGGCAAGATATATGTCAGCACAGGAGTCCTTCCTAGGTTTTGAAGCCATGTTGCAATCAGATCCACAGGAAGTGGTCTGAATCCAATGACACAAATCCAAACACCCCTAAAATTTAGGGGAGTTTGAATTCATACTTTTGGTTGATATGGGCTCAACTCTAGTATCATAATACTGTCTCTCGCTAAGAGCAGAATAAGTAAGAAAAATGAATAGATAATCTTATTATGTATACAGTTCAATCATTTTAAGAAGTTAAATATAATACTTAGATACTGTGATAATGGGCACCATAGAAAACTGAAAGTTACATTAGATAAATCAGAACATTTAAGGAGATGCTCCTCCTTATTTCTTTTTCCTTTCTCACTCATGTTTTAGAGTTTGAAAAAGAAGGGGCATATTTGCTATCAGTTGTCAGTCCTAATTGTACTTGTATTATGTTATGTTTTGGGCTTTAAAAGGATGTGTTTGTTTTCTGTTAAGGGATTGGTAGTTCAAGGGGGAAAAGAAAATGATCAATATTGAATTGTACTTTTATGTACATTTGTCAAAAAGATTGTGTTAATTTTCAGTTATGTCAATTATTTTTGTGCTGTTTGATCATAAAAAATGATTCAAAACATGTACATAATACACAGTCTCTTTTCTCTAAATCTCCCTTGAGAGCATTTGGTCTGGGTAGTTGCAAATCTCTCCTGTAGTAGTTAGCTGTCAATCCTCCAGCATGTTAAGGAAAATTGTCATAATCTTAATACTGCTGTTTTAGATGATTCAGGCCTTTATAGATGTTACTCTTGTCAGCTGCTTTTCCTCTTTCAGTGGCAAAGAAAGCAGCTAAGTTTTAAATCACTAGCTAGTTTTAAGATGGCTTTTGATTAAACAGATTCACTTGTGATGTATGGAGCTGTTTGAGGATTAAAATCAGTTCTTTCAAGTTTTTGCTGGTGAATCCTTAATAAATATATGGCCTATAGGTGACCAGTGGCACAATACAGCTACACTTAATGTTTTACTCTACGATACCAGGAAACCTAATTCATCCCCTTTTCCATCAACTGGGAGATATAACAACAAGCAAGACATCACCCATTATATGAAGGAAGGACTTGCATTTCTTCTGAACTGAACAATGGTTAGGTTTATGCATCAGACTTAATGGTTTGTACCTTCAAAGTCACTTTGTATGCATAGTACTTTAGGTATAAACAATATGATTAGCATAAATCATAGCCTGGGGAATTACTAATGCCAGTAGCAGCAAGCTTATTGTAACTAATTCCATATAATCAATATTATGCTACATTTGATTAGAATTGCTGCAGTTTAATAGTTTCACATATTTTAAATACATTGATGAGTTACTGCTTTGGATCACCTCACAAGTCACTGCAAAAGTAATGAAACAACTCAAACTGGAGGGACAGTCTTATCAAAAACATTGCCCCAGTATCTCTTCCTCTCCCCCCAAAAAATCTTGTAAGAGTTTCACAGTATATTCACCTATTGCATACGTTCTATTTGACAAAGTGTCACTCGATGCATTCTAGTTTAGTATTTTGATCTGATGGTTGACTTTATGTTTGTCAAATCTGGGAATCCCAAACAAATAATTTGGGGTTTGGGCTGGGGTTATTTTCTCTCCCTTATTGATTTGGCAAGTAAACATAAGCTATCCATTGGATAAACACTCGTTGAAGTATTCACTTGCCTGGAAACAACTCAACCAGAAACAGAGACGTCAATAGGACTAAATTAAAATAATGGCTTCTGGACACCAAGGCCCAGCTCTTTAGGTCTAGCTGTGCATTGCCTAGTCTAGGACCCAAAGGAGGGGGAGAACTGTAGCTCTAAGCTACCTTTCCACTTCCCTGAACAAGACAGTAGTGCAAACTTGGTGCAGCTGAGGCTGGTCCACTGCCCACTTGCTAAAGTTTCAAACAAGCACCTTTGTGCTTTCTCCATGCTGCCACAGTCGGGCAGTACTCAGTGTAAACATCTGCAAAACCAACTCATTATACTCCTTCAAATCCCTTCATAAAACTCCCCTTTGACAGGGTACCTCCAAAAAACTTGGCAACAGTTAGACTGCTCTGGTGCTGAGGCCACTGCCTATCATGTTGACCAATATTTTCTCATGGTTTCCTTGTACTTGTCTGTCTGTCTCTAACTGTACCAACAAGGTGGCTGAGCTAATATCTTTTATTGGACTAGCTTCAGAAGTTGGTCCAATAAAAGATAATACCTCACTTACCTTGTCTCTCTACTATCTTGGGACAGACATAGCTACAATTACACTGTATCCATCGGTTGCCTCTTGTTGTAGACTTGTATTGTACTCTATTTGCAGCAGGGTCAATCGTTTTGTTCAGTGTTTGTACAGTACCTTGTAGAACAGGGTTCTGGCCCATGACTTGGATTTCTAGGCATTATACTAATATAAATAACATAAAAAGTGTGACTGTTCTTTGGAAATGTCTCCAATGCACTAACCATATACTGTCCCTCCTGTACAATCAAGTGTATATTTTCTCTTTCTCCCCCCATTAAATGTCTCTCTCTCTCATACACTATTACAGCATATTGGTGGAATACATTTCTCTGGTCACTCATATGCACTGTCACAGAGTACTGTGGAGCATAGGACCATCTCTCACACATTTTCTGTTTTAAGGTTTCTTTCCACCTCTGCAGTGTCCCTGAGTTGGTGGAAATGTCTCAATGCCTTATGCATTGCTAGTCCCATCTTTTAGGATCTGAGCATAATTTTTCTTGGCATTGAAAGATGCTGACTCCTTACCTGGTACCAACACAGAAAAACGTGTAGTTGTATTAACGACAACCTATTTGTTGGAGAAGTGCTTTAAAGGATTAGAAGTACCAGCAGCAGGATCACTACAATAGGAGAATATGCAGAGGTGGCTGTGCTAGTCTGAATTATGAAATGAAATATTTCTTGTCTACTATGATGTAATGAGGCTGCTTCCTAGACTGAATATTTGATGAGGTATTCAGCAACTAAGAAGGATACAAGATGCCATACATGTATAAGTAAGGTTATAGGGGAAAAACAACTATATTACATTGTATTAATTGAAAAAAAATTGAGTATATGATTAAAGACCGTAATGCATCTGCACAAGGGGTTAGATTTAAGGTGTGCATGCAACTCTAACTTTGTCATTTCCTGATTTTTTGAGTTTAACTTCGACACCTTAACATTCTCAAAACATAGCTATAATCAACACTAAAATGACAAGATATGAATTGTGTTGTGATGTGGTGTATTATATAACCTTAACATTCTGATTACTTTTTCTTGTCATGGTACGTTATTGGTTTTTAAGGCTGACATTTTAATCACATAACATTTATTCAAAGAATGTTTTAAAAAATAATAATTAAAACACTTACTAAATATAGTCATTTAAAATGGGTGACATTCACCCACATGCAGAAGATCAACTGAAGGCTTATGAGCCACTCAAATCCATCTTAATTTCTAAACCAGGGATTGGCAACCTTTGGCATGCGGCCCGTCAGGGAAATCCACTGGCGGGCTGGGACGGTTTGTTTACCTGCAGCGTCCACAGGTTCGGCGGATTGAGGGCTCCCACTGGCTGCGGTTCACCGTTCCAGTCCAATGGGGGCTGTGGAAGCAGTGTGGGCTGGGGGATGTGCTGGCTGCTGCTTCCTGCAGCCACCATTGGCCTGGAACCGCGAATTGCGGCCAGTGGGAGTTGCAATCTGCCGAACCTGCAAACGCTGCAGGTAAACTAACTGTCCTGACCCACCAACAGATTTCCCTGATGGGCCGCGTGCCAAAAGTTGCCGATCCCTGTTCTAGACAGAGGGTGGAAATGAGATTTAACCAGCACGTACGTCAGGTCTTGATCTTTTTCCCTAGAGGGGAATTTCATCCAGTAATATTGCGTCCATCAGGACTAGCAGGATATGGAAAGAAATGCATTACAAACAAAATCCTTTAGCATAAAAATCAATAATTTAAGTATTTCTTTTATTTATGTATTTGCGCCTCTCCAGTGCTCATCACTAGACATCATCTGACTACCTCAGAAACACTAATGAAATAAGCCACCAAACATCTCTGTGAGGCAATATTTATTCTCCCCATTTTTGTAAATCAATGGGGAAAATGAGGCACAGAAACGTGAAGAGTTATAGAGGAAGTTTGTGGCTAAATTGGGAATTGAACCTAGATCTCCTGACTCCCGGTCCTGTGCTTTAAGCACAAGATCATCCTCCTTCATCTTTAGTACTTAAATGGTCTGTCTGTGGGCCTGCCAACTTCTATTTGCTCTTTTGTTTAGGTCAGTGCACAGCAAGCCTGCACTTTGAACATGTAAAACACTATGTACATGCTAAATATTATTACTATTTCAATGGCTGAAGTGTAAGTACACTTGGACTCCCATTTGAGTGTACATTTGCCCACTTTGTATGCAGAACTCAAAATCAAATCATTTGGAAAATACAGCCCTTTGATAGACTCCATATTTTGTTTCAGATAATCCTGTTAAATATCCCTCCATTTACACAGCGTTTAGATTTTTTTAACAGTATCTAGGAATTAAAATTGAATTCATTTTACATATCAGAAAAAAATTATTTCAACTTGTGTTACTTAGCTCTATTTCTCTTTTCTGAGATGTGAGTTATTTTAAGAAGCATATAATGATCTAATGCTATTTCTCATTTTTTAAACTACATATGGAAGATTCCAGCGGTACTTTAGGCTTTGCCAAAAATTTCCCCCCAAGTTTTGCAATTTTTGAGTGTCACAAAATATTTTCCCCTTTATTTACAGCCTGCTTTTCAAGGAACACACATGTAGAAGTCTGCCTTACTGAACATAAGATGTGTTGCTCAACCCATACAGATCCAGGCTGGAAAGTAATTCTTTCCCTTCCCAGCTCTTGAGGCTATAAAAGAATCTGGTGGGAGAAAACATGATCTTGTCTGCAGCCAGATTCAATGTGGAGGCAAATGTCTTCATCACAGATGGCTTTGGCCTCCTGCAGCTCCCTGAGGATTTGCTAGTTTGGGGAGTGTTCCTCACGGCCATTGTATGGAACAAAGACCTGAAAGGACGATAGGGGAGCACCTTAGTGAAGGGAACCTTACACAGGGGGCCTCATTCTGAGGCCCATTCTGCAGATTGGGAGGGTATGAATGAGGGCAATGCTAGGGACATGGAAAATGTACTAGGTATTTTAGTTTGTGCTATTGGTACAGTTCCACTGTTCTGACACATTATCTACTCTCTCATTGACAATACTTTTATACAAAGATTAGAAGATGAGCATTTCTTATATTTATATGGCATATGGGGAGTATGCTTAAAGGTGCATTGTTAGGAGATTAGCTAACATTTCGCCTTCCTCTGTAGCATGGGGCACGGGTCACTTGCTGGAGGATTCTCTGCTCCTTGAAGTCTTTAAACCACGATTTGAGGACTTCAATAGCACAGACATAGGTGAGAGGTTTTTTGCAGGAGTGGTGGGTGAAATTCTGTGGCCTGCGTTGTGCAGGAGGTCAGACTAGATGATCATAATGGTCCCTTCTGACCTAAATATCTATAGCTGTGAACATGGGTGAAATTTACCTTCATGCAGAGGACCAACATGAACCCTATGAACTAGTTAAGTCTCATGTAAGTCCTCAAACCAGGGCTTAAGATGGTTTTAAATGGTGCATAGCCCGTTTGCTAGCTCTCTGCACAGACATGAAATTCATCCTATAGGAATATTCAATTTCCTTTTGATAGTGTGGAAAAAGTTAAACACACACAAGGCCTACAGACACTCTCTTATAGGCAAATTCACTTAATATGGGGGCCATGTACCCAGTGAATTTTGAAAAGAAACATGCTGCAATTTTTATGACTGACATGCTATGACAACTTTAAAAAATGGCAATTTCTTCCAGATTGCAAAGTAAAGAAGAAAAAAAGAAAAAAAACTATTCCTGTTTTTCAAAACCAGACAGCATAAAAATAATAGAGATATAGGCTTTAGACTAAAATGATTTTTGCTTCCCTTTCTTGATATTAAACTTTAATTTGAGAACTCTGTTTTCTGCAGCCAATGGTCAGGGATGTGAACAGCCATAAATAAGTTTCATAAAAAGAAAATGAATGTGGTAAAATCTGAACAGCTGGACGGCACATGGCATTTATTCTATCATATCGGCAGCATTGCGGCGGCCGAAGACCGGAGCAAGCGAAGGAGCTAATGCCAAAGTGCTGCTGAAGACCCGGAGCACCGCCAGGTGAGTACCAGGGGGTGGCACCATTTTTTATCTCCGCTCCCCCTGTTTTTTTCCACCTGGCTACGCCACTGATTCCATGCTAATTCTCCAAAACTTCAACCTCTTAAGCAACTGCCTCATTAGAATATATCAGGGTCATAGTTATTTCTTTAGCCTCTCACAGGGACTTTACCTCCCAGGAAGAGGTCAATTTCTCTTTCTAAAATTCTTTATGATGCCATCCCAGTTAGCTTGTGTCATAGTACCCAGTATTAACATTCTACACTGTGTACCTCTGGACCCCTATACCTCTCCCCACCCCTAAAGAATTTACTTCAGAAACAAGATATATAGCAACTCCATTACTGGAGTTTGGTTGACTTGTGTTCTTTCTGTAGTGTAAGGAACGCATTGTTCAAAATGTAGCACACTGAAGAGCAAAGGAGGCAGAGGATGGGAGTAAATATAAAATAAATTAAATTTTAAAAAACTTCCTCCAAAAGTCAATATATTGTGCTTCACTTATTTTTCTTCAAGACAGCAGTAGTGGCGCCAGAGTCTACCAGTTCAATAATAATGATTTAAGGCTGATCTTCAATAGTGACCCAACAGCTCTTCTATTCAAACTGACAAGTAAGTGCACAAAGAAGGGCTTTAATAATTAATTACAAGTGGTTGGATGGGATCTGATTGTGTGACCAACCTATTACGTTTGTTGTGTTTGTCCTACTCTTTCAAAACTGAGTCTTTAAGTTGCAACTCTTTTCAATAATCTCTTATTACCTGGCTATCTTTTAACATGTAGAATAGTCTGCCTGGTGTACCTCTGAGATGACTGTAAACAAAGGAGAGACCTGATTTCACTTGGGGAACTAGGATTTCAGGCTGTGAAATGGAATCCTCTTTTGTTTTCGTACTTGGCATTCTTGACATTCAATCCCATTTGGTGGTAGACATCCAAAATGTGGGAGTGCGTGTGTGCGCAGGGGAGAAGGAGGAGGGGGAGGGGAAGAGAGGGAGGGAGCTTGAGTAAGGGAAGCAGCAGGGAGAGGAAGTAATATTGCCTAAGGCAACAGCCTAATGGCTACCTTTCTACCTTGAGAAACCTCTGGTTAGAGAGCTACTCTCACCTTTAAATTCGGAAGCATTTTTTGACTAAATGTCAAAATGCCAAACTATTGTTTTTAAAAAGGCAGAAGGACAAACAATCATTGGCAAAAATATGCAAGCAGCTGCACTTCTAACTTAAACTGTGCCAATTTACTTTAGCAATGTAGTGACAGAATATGGAAGACTTTCACCTAGCATGTCTTCTGGCTGAGAGGTAAAACTGAAGTGCTCCTGACCATTTGTGGTCATTAAATATCCCACAGCCCTTTTTACAAGAGCAAGATGGTTCACTCAAGCATCCTGGCCAAATTCTAATTCGAGGTAAGTATAAGAACTTGCTGAAACTTGGGATTTCTGGTTCATAGAAAACTGACATTTTGAAATGTGCTTTTGGTCCAGTTCATACCGAAAGCAGTTTTTTCCACAATATCATGCAAATTTGAACTTCTGTGAAATTTCTGTTTTGGGAACACTGACACATGGTATTTCTGAAACAAAATATGCTCTCTAGGCTGTGGCTGACTGAAATTGACATGATTCATGTCAGTTTCAGCCCTACCATTTGGAGTGCCCACTAGAGCTGGGGATCCCAGGGCTTCCAGGCTCCCAGCTCCATATCAGGAAGCCCTGAGAACCCCTAAGATTTCGAGATTTTTGAAAAGGTTTCCATTGGAACACTGTTTGATATATGATGCAAGTTCAAATCGGAGATATTTCTGTGAAAGATTCCAGGCTTGACAAATCAGCACTTTGCAACAAACTCTGTTGTTTTTTTGGCAACTGACTATGTTCTAGTCCCTGTTTAAACCTACACTGAACAGAATAATTATTCTGAAAGTAAAATAATCTTCAGTGTTTACTCATAAAAATTTGTAATTCTTTTCAGAAAGTTTTGTTTCATCTATAGCATTTTGGAATGTGACATAAGGTCAATGACAATATCTCTTAAAAGAAGACTGTTCACATCTAGACAATCAGAATATCTGAAGAAAAATATTGAGTGGTGCTATTAAGAAGCCAACATTTACCACATTACAGCATTTGAATTAACTGTGGTATTTACTATATTTAAAATGTAATATTATGAAGATTTATTCACTTCATAGCATGGTAAACATTTGCTTTTCAATGGTATTCATACTACATGTTATATATAAAGCTACTTTTTGAAATGATTTGTAAAATTTTTGGGAGCAAGTTTTGCTTGGAATATAACCAAGGTTAAATATTAATATACTAATAAGAGTATTTATGTAAGAAAATATCCTACGCCTGCATGTCTGCACATAAATGTCTTTATGCATGTGATAAATAATATAAGGCCCCTGCGTGTGATAAATTATGTAAGTGATGTATAATACATAAATTGAGAGTTAACTGTGGGCAAAACTGTTCTCACACAAGAAGTTGGAAGGATGGAGTCCAGCTACTTACAACGCTGTATTGAAGACAGAGGGAATACACATAAATATCAAGTCTAGAGCACTGCTTTCTGAATTAAGTGTTCATAAACTAGGGTGACCAGACAGCAAGTGTGAGAAATTGGGACAGGGCGTTGGGGGTAATAGGAGCCTATATATGAAAAAGACCTAAAAATCGGAACTGTCCCTATAAAATCAGGACATCTGGTCACCCTATCATAAACAACAGCTATCAAGTCTTCGTATCCGGGAAGCTGAACTGGACTAGTGGGGAGAGAGTAAGACAAAAATGAAATCTTAAATTACCATTAAAAATGTTGAAAAATTGGAAAGGGCACAGTAAAGAGCTACAAGAATGAGTCAAGGTCTGGAAGTCCTGCCTTACAGTGGGAGTTCAGAAGCACAATCTATTTAGCTTTTCAAAGTAAAGGTTAAGAAATGATTTATCACACTCTATAAGCACCTTCTGATGGGGTTTACAGACCCCACACAAAGGAGCAATACAGGGCCAAGAGGGCCCTGCCCCTCAGCAGCTGGGGACTATACTCCAAATAGAGGATCTGCTTTAAGGAGACTGACAGTCAAGAGGGTGTGTGTGTCTGTGTGTTGTGTGTGTGTGTGTGTGAATGAAGGAAAGTCTGTGCAAAAAGATGAAGCCAGTTTGCAGCTTTTTGAACAGAATGATTCATGGGAGAAGGGTCTGGATTGCAGGTAAGACCCAACTGGTAGGTCAAGGATCTGACCATTGTCTGTCCCCTGCTCCTTGACAAAGGAGAAAAACTGGACATTGATAAGTGGGCTGGGGAGTACTCATTTGGCTATTTGAACTGCTGAGACTGATTGGGAACTTTCTGTGGGACAGGGGCTGGGGAGCAGAGTGCTGTGATCCTATCCCAAACTGAAAAGAGAGCAGGGAGGTAGGAAGCAACCCACTCGAGGCTGGCCTGGTGTATAAGGAACAGGAGACTGAGACGCTTCTTTTCCCTTTTCTTGGGCCTGGGCCAGGATCCTGTGGAGAGGAAGGGCCTGGGTCCCACTACTTTCCCCTTCCCAGAAGAATCATAGAATCATAGAATATCAGGGTTGGAAGGGACCTCAGGAGGTCATCTAGTCCAACCCCCTGCTCAAAGCAGGACCAATCCCCAATTAAATCATCCCAGCCAGGGCTTTGTCAAGCCTGACCTTAAAAACTTCTAAGGAAGGAGATTCTACCACCTCCCTAGGTAACGCATTCCAGTGTTTCACCACCCTCCTAGTGAAAAAGTTTTTCCTAATATCCAATCTAAACCTCCCCCACTGCAACTTGAGACCATTACTCCTTGTCCTGTCCTCTTCTACCACTGAGAATAGTCTAGAACCATCCTCTTTGGAACCACCTCTCAGGTAGTTGAAAGCAGCTATCAAATCCCCCGTCATTCTTCTCTTCTGCAGACTAAACAATCCCAGTTCCCTCAGCCTCTCCTCATAAGTCATGTGTTCCAGACCCCTAATCATTTTTGTTGCCCTTCGCTGGACTCTCTCCAACTTATCCACATCCAAGAACTCAAGGGACACTGAGGAACAGTGGCCTGCAGCAGCTGCCAGGCTCCTGGACTGCCCAGCAAGGGTATCACAGGCCTTTAGCGACTATTGAGCCATGGCTTGCTCACTAGGCCTGTTGGCCTCTGAGTGAAGCCTGCTATACACATACATAAGGAGAAGACAAAGGCATCACAAGATCCAGTGTGGGGAGATCCCTGTGAATGGGGCTGGGTGGAGGGATAGGAGGTGGAGGGCTAGGAAGGGGCATCCTAGTAGTTCCTACTGCTGTTCCTATGGCAGTTCATCAGCAGCTGGTGCCCTGTGCTATCCTACCTCCCCAGTGGCTGGCATCTGTGTACTGATGCCCCCTGTCCCTCCCCAGGTGCCAGTTCTGTCCTTAATCCCGGTGGCTGGTGCATGTGCCTCTGCTCTTCCCCTGGACTTGGTGTCTGTGCCAGGCCCCATGGTGGCTGGAACTAGGATAGACTGGGCTGGGCCAGGGAGACCTATCTGATCTCCACAGGCCTGCCTGATCTTGTGTGGAGCAGTGGCCACTCCAGCCCTCCTTAAGATCTCACTCTTGTCTCTGCCCTGCCCCACCCCCTGCAGGCACAACATAGCCAGGTCCCATTCTTGCTTCCACAAGATATTGCAGAAGATTTCCCCCACCCAGGCCCACCGACAGCAATTCCAGGCCCCAGTGCAGAACAATCAACGGAGTTTCCACATGCCCGCCCAGCTGCCTTCACCGCCACCGATGCCACCCCACGTGCGCCTAGGAGCCCAGTGGCCCTCCCGGGCGATTTAAAAGGGCCTGGCGCTCCCAGCTGTCCATAGGGCACTGACTCCGTCCGTGGCTGGAGCACCCACAGAAAAAAATGGTGGGTGTTGAGCACCCACTGGCAGCTGCCCTACCAGAACCTCCCCTCAGCGCCTCCCGCCTGGGGGTAGGCTCTCCCAATCAGTGCCTGCCCCTCCCTCCCAGTGCCTACCACCTGCCGTGGATCAGCTGTTTCATGGCATCTGGAGCGGGGAGGAGTGAGGGCACAGCATGCTCAGGGGAGGGGGCGGAACTGGTCAGGGAAGGTGTGGGGCAGGGGCAGGAAGAGGCGGGGCGGGGTGGAGCAGGGTGGGAAAAAGCAAGGTGGGGTGGGGCCTTGGGGGAAGGGGTGGTGTGGGGGAGGGGCTTGGGCAGAGCCAGGAGGGAGCACCCCCCCCCCGCAGATTAGAAACTCAGTGCCTATGCCCCGGGCCCTTTTAAATCACCCCGGCCCCTGGGCAATTGCCCGCTTTGCTTCCCCCCCCCCCCCGCCCCCGTCGGCGGGCCTGTCCCTAACCCCCAATATTTCCTCTGGAGGCATCACCCCTGTTCCCAGTTCCGCCACCCCTGAAGTCCAGTGTCTGGAAGCCGAAACTAGATAAATTCAGACTGGAAATAAGGTGTAAATTTTTAACAGCGAGGGATGTGGTGGATTCTCCATCACTTGAAGTCTTTATATCAAGACTGGATGTCATTCTAAAAGATATGCTATAGCTCAGTGGTTCTCAACTAGAGGTATGCATAGCCCTGGGGGATACACAGAGGTCTTCCAGGGGGTACATCAACTCATCTAGATATTTGCCTAGGTTTACAACAGGCTACATAAAAAGCACTAGCAAAGACAGAACATACTAAAATTTCCTACAATGACTTGTTTATACTGCTCTATGTACTATACACTAAAATGTAAGTACAATATTTATATTCCAATCAACTTATTTTATAAGTATATGGTGAAAATAAGAAAGTACTCAATTTTTCAGTAATAGTGTGCTGTGACACTTTTGTATTTTTATGTCTGATTTTGTAAGCAAGTCATTTTTAAGTGAAGTGAAACTTGGGGGTTACAAAAGACAAATCAGCCTCCTGAAAGGGGTACAGTAGTTTAGAAAGGTTGAGAGCCATTGCTTTAGCTCAGCCACAAGTTAAGGGCTTGATGCAGGAATTACTAGATGAAATTCTGTGGTTGTGTTATGCAGGAGGTCAGATGAGATGATCATAATGGCCCCTTCTGGCCTCAATCTATGAACAAAACAACTAGAAAGCTTGAGTATAGAAAGCTCTATCAGGGGTCAGACAATCATTTTGGGAAGTTATTTTTGTTTTTTTAATACATTTAATAGACTGAATGTATCATATCCAAATAAAATATCTGTAATTTATCTATATTATATCAAAAGAAATGTGATAGAGATACATGTCCTAAAAGTAGTAACATCACTCAAGGGAGCCAGAACATCAGAAAAAGACTTGTAAAGTGTTTGTTTGTTTTTTTGTCATTTTATTAATTACAGGTGGGAAAAGCGGTTCAAACAAAATCAGAACTGACAAACTTTTACAGAAAACTTAAACCAAAACACAAACCAAACCTTTTCTGAGATTTGAAAAATGATTAGCTTACTTCCCACCCATCCTCCTTTATATGCTTCTTTCCATATTCACAGTCCCCTGAACTTCCTCGTTTCAATCAAGATTAGAGCTGTGTAAAATTCATAATACTTTGTGAAGTTTTGTACAAACGTTTGTACTGTTTCACATTGTGTTACCTCATTCTGCTTCACCTGTATTTCAACAAAATGGCTGGCTTTGCAGCAGATCCTGAAAGCATGAATTTTTACCCCATTTTGCCAGTTTGGGGCTCAGAAAGCAATCGGGGGGCTGCTCAAAGCCTTATCCAGTCTCACGGAAAAGTGGTTCCAAATTTATCTTAAAGTGTGCATATAACAGTAAAAACACTAAGAAAATATGCTTTGGGCCATATTCTTGCATTTTGTTCTGAATATTTATTAGCACCTCCACTTGGGATGGGAAGTGAAAGTGCCAAAATACTGTGCACCTCATTTTTCCCCACACTTCACTTCACAACACTGAAGACTTACTTACTTGTGCACAATTTTTGAGTACTAATAACGTGGGTAAGTTAAAATAAAATTGTTTTTAAAACCAACAGAAGCACTGGTGCTTAGTGAGAACTCCTGTATTTCCATGCCAAGTCACTGCTTGCAAACCTCAGCTCTTTTTGCTGTAGCGCTGTTATGAGAAGGAGAGAATTTCAAGGGGACAAGTTTTTTCTCCCCTCATTCTTGCCTAACTTGGACATGGCAAAATATTTTTTGCTGAATCTTTAAAAGCAGGGGGAAGCAGAATCATGTGTGAGGGGATATGAGAGGAAGTTACCTACTGGCAGAGACCAGGGGTGAAATCCTGGCTCCATTGATGTCAATAGCAAAAATTCCCATTGACATCAATGGGACCAGGATTTCACACAGAGCACGGAAATGTGATGAGTGTCTGAAATTGAGGGGTTGTAATGAAAACTTGTTGAAAGTTTATCTGTAGCAGTCAGTACCTATCGCCTGCTGTCATTTTTATTTATTTTGATTCGTATACTGTGTCTATCACAAACTCTCTACATGGATACAGAATGTTTAATCAAATTCACAACCAGTCCAAAGATATTAAAAGGCCCTCTTAAACAGACATCCAACCTTGAAACAAAATTTTCCTAACTGAGGGCCCTAATCAACTCCACTCAGCTCTCCCAGGACAAGCCTGAAAAAACCAAACAATTCTTGCAGCATGCCCTGAAGCTTGCTAAATCTGATGTCTGACAGACCAAAGGGGGGTAGCAAGTTTCAGAGGTAAGGACAACTTGCCAGCCCACAAGAGGAAGCAACACGGAAAAAAAAAAAATCATGCAATTGATGGTTTCTACACTCCATTGTTCAGGCTGATGCACAATTTTAAAGCATAAGTAATTTCAAGTTAGTCACTGAAGGAGGCTAAGCCAAATGGGCAATCTAGAAGGTATCCCACAAATAGGTGTAATAGAAATATTCTAATAAAAGCTATATGAAAAAGTAGCAATTCAAAAACTGTATCTCATATACTTTTAACTTTAAAGACTCTGATGACACTTACAACTATGGGACAGCAAAGCTTATTTGGGGGGTGGGAGGGTTGTTTTGTGATATTTTGTGCATAAAATTGGTAGGCCTTCTGGAGAAGTTGCATCATATTGCCAGATATTCAAAAGGAATTTTACTCACAAAATAACAGAGGATGAAAAAGGGGGAGATGGAGCTGAACCAAAATTCATTCCTGAGCCACCACTGATCATTTGCTGGCTTGTCACTTCTTTTAAAAAAAAAAAAGAGTGAGAGAGAAAAAGTGAAGGGAGTTTGCTGCTTCATGTCCCTGTCCAGAGAGGCAGAAAGAATCCCCACCTCTGTTTGGGCAAGGTCTAGCACTTTGTGGGTGCTACTGGAAACAACAAATAAATAATAATATATAATGAGAGCCATATGTAATATGTACATTTCAAGGGATCATTATCGGTATGATTTTTTTATATAAGATTTATTCCATAAACCTGACATTCTATTCTGTTCATCTGGAAACTCAGATTCCCTTAACAATGTCTGCATTTTTATGCTTCCTTTGTTTTATGCTCTGTTGCCTCTCTGAGAAAAAGAATATTGGCACCTACAAAGTGAATGACTGTGGAGCCTGATCATTTGCCAAGCATTATTAAAAGCTCCCTGAAATCACTCCATTGCATTGCCCTTTACAAGCCATCAATTCAGACCGTCAAACATGATTACCAGCACTCTTTCTGAAGCCACTTCCAAGCCATTAGTCTGATCGAAAAGCTGTGTCTTTGGTCCCAAGTGTATGTAAATCTACCATACCACTGCCTCCAAGTTACATGTCGACTCATTAACTCCAGAATAGCATTTACAGTGTTAAATCGCCAAGATAAGATGGCATTTGTAATGTTGAAATATTCCCTCATAGAAATATGATTTTAAGAACATCCACACATACACCCTCTTTCTCTCAAACATCTATATAGTTCAAACACAACCAATTCTCAAAGACGTGTGAAATGTTAGTGAGTAACAGTTCAGAAAAGTTTGATTATGCAAATTATGCTATCTACCTTCCTACAGTTATGAAAGATGTTTTCACTACTGTTGCATCTCCCTCCACCCCTATTTTAAAACACCAGCATAAGATCGGATAATTCAAAATAAGAATCCATCCAGGGCTGTGTGGAACATCTGTATAAAAACTGTAAACACTGGAAATTGGCCCCCTTTTGCATTCACATTGCATCTTGGAAAATACATCCTTTTTTGTGGCGTTTTCTGCACAAGGAAAAATTAGAAGCTGAGTGCTGGTTCCCCTCTCCCACTTCCCCCAGTCTATCTGGATTCCCATGGGAATTTCAAGATAAATTCTGAGCTGAGGTAGTTAGGAAGGTCATGTGGTTTAAATCATGTGCTGTTCTTTCTGTCTTAATTGTCTGACTCCTCCCCTCCCCCCCCCCCCATGTGTTTAGGAGAGTCAGCACAAGCCTTTTTATTCTCTTTCTCTGAGGGAGAGGCTGGCTTTAGTTGTGTAAACTCATCTCTCTGAGCTAGTCAGAAATACAGTGTCTGTGCTCCCCATTCAACCCACTTTTCTCCTAGTCAAAACTATGACTGGTAGTACAAGTGGCACAGACTGACAGATCAGAGAGTACTTCACTCCTCATGGCTACTATTTTGTATAAATACCCAGTTTATACAGGTGAAGGACTAATTACATTTTCATCTATTTGACATCCTATGAGATTTCATAGTCCTTTACCACATTATAGCCCAGCACAATGTGTCCAAAGAATCTGCTGTGCATGTGCCCTAGGCCACAATGATAAACCTTGGGTGCCTAATGTTAGGTACCTAAATCTACAGTTAGGCATCTGAATCCGTGGCCTCATGTTTAGAAGGGCTGAGCACTCATAGTACCACCAAAGTCAACGGGAGCTTTGAATGCTTAGCACTCCTGGAGGGGAGGGATAGGATACAGAAGGACCTAGACAAATTGGAGGATTGGGCCAAAAGAAATCTGATGAGGTTCAATAAGGATAAGTGCAGGGTCCTGCACTTAGGACGGAAGAACCCAATGCACAGCTACAGACTAGGGACCGAATGGCTAGGCAGCAGTTCTGCGGAAAAGGACCTAGGGGTGACAGTGGACGAGAAGCTGGATATGAGTCAGCAGTGTGCCCTTGTTGCCAAGAAGGCCAATGGCATTTTGGGATGTATAAGTAGGGGCATAGCGAGCAGATCGAGGGACGTGATCGTTCCCCTCTATTCGACATTGGTGAGGCCTCATCTGGAGTACTGTGTCCAGTTTTGGGCCCCACACTTCAAGAAGGATGTGGATAAATTGGAGAGAGTCCAGCGAAGGGCAACAAAAATGATTAGGGGACTGGAACACATGAGTTATGAGGAGAGGCTGAGGGAGCTGGGATTGTTTAGCCTGCAGAAGAGAAGAATGAGGGGGGATTTGATAGCTGCTTTCAACTACCTGAAAGGGGGTTCCAAAGAGGATGGCTCTAGACTGTTCTCAATGGTAGCAGATGACAGAACGAGGAGTAATGGTCTCAAGTTGCAGTGGGGGAGGTTTAGATTGGATATTAGGAAAAACTTTTTCACTAAGAGGGTGGTGAAACACTGGAATGCGTTACCTAGGGAGGTGGTAGAATCTCCTTCCTTAGAGGTTTTTAAGGTCAGGCTTGACAAAGTCCTGGCTGGGATGATTTAACTGGGAATTGGTCCTGCTTCGAGCAGGGGGTTGGACTAGATGACCTTCTGGGGTCCCTTCCAACCCTGATATTCTATGATTCTATGATTCTATGATTCCTGAAAATCAGAACACATGGATGTAGGTGCCTCACTTTAGGCACTCAGTTTTGCAAATGTTGACCCTACTATCTCAGCTATGTGACTGAGACTCACTCATGAATAAAAATAAAACACGTATGGCCATGGCTATATTTAATCCCCTCTTGACTACACATACAGGAAAGTAAGTGGACTGCAGATATTTGACAGATCTTCTCTTATCAATTTAGGACAGAGCCCTGTTATAATCTCTCCCTACCATATAGTTGGGCAAGTGAGCAGTTTTTAATCTATTTCACATTGTAACAATCTCATATTTAGTTTAGAGTTTTATAACTGGAACACAGCATCCCAGGATCAGAAATCTTTTTCATTTGACTGAGGAACCAGAATAAAACTGCACACAGTGAAGATGTCCTATAGCAACAAAAGCAGCAGAGAGAGAGAGAGGTAACTAAAAGATGCACCATTCCTAGGAAATAATTCATAGCAAATAATTTATTTATCAAATTTCACCGCTTTTTCTCTTCACAATATGTTAGCAAGATCACACAGTCCTAGAACTGATTCTTCACTTGAAATTATTCATTATATTGTTGTTTTTTCTTTAAAGATTTGAAAAAAAAAGCAGCTTCTCACCCACTGCAGATGTTTTTACTGGATTTGAAATTAATATGTAGAGATGGGTTCAAACCAACTCTGCATCTGCACTTTGGGGACTTTGAAATCTTGATCTAGACCTGAATTTTGCAGCTTGATCACTTCTCTCTCTCTCTCTCTCTATATATATATATTTTAAAAAAACCATCCCCACTCCACACATATAAGTGACATAAGTTCTCTTCATATTTATAGATGATACATTTTTAATATTTCTTTCATTTTATTTTTAATAACTCAGCCATCTAGATAGCAGAAAGATTCAACTTCAGATAAAACCACTAATCAACAACAGGTAGCTTTTTTGTGCCACCATTCTGTCTTTTTAATTTTTCCCCACTTTGCTCATTAGATCAGAATCTGCCATTGATAGTTTCAGACAAAAAATCCTTGGTACCTGTCTTCTTGAGGAAGCACTCACTCCTACCAGGTCAGAGAACAAGCCCTCACTCCACCTTCCTCTACTCCAATCCAGAAATCCCAACAAGTGAGCACAGAAATCATTGCAACCTATGGTCAGAACTAGAGGTAACTGAACAGAGATGTCTAGATATTTGGTGTAATTGCTGTCCTCAGGTTTTGAGGACACTATAAATATAGATGGCAAAAGCATCTCAAGCACCACCAGCTGTTAAACTCAAAACCAAAGACCCAATCTTTCTGCTCTAGTGACTCTGATTTTAGGATCCAGTTTGAACAATGGCTTCTTTCCATTATCACCTTCTAGTCTCTTGAGAATCAATGATCTAATTTGTCCAATCAGACTCTTCTTCCCTGCACACGTAAATGCCACTGGCAAACCCGACAGCTGAAAAGCAGGTGCTCAAGTGTTGGGGTTCTACTAGTTAAAAGAGAAAAAGTCCTTGCCTAAATGTAAGGTTTATTTTGTTGAATTTAGCATGAATCAGTGTTTTGACTTGTGTGCGTGCAGTGGAGGTTGTCAGCGGGGCAGGGTGAAGTCTAGCTTTTGCTGTCATTCTTATTCAGGTTCAGAGAGCTGGTAATTAAAAACTAAATTATTTTTATTTAAACATTTCATGACAGCAACGAGAGTCTGCATCCTGCATTGCTTGTTCTGCCCTCTGGGCTCCAGAACCCACCTACTAACATGGAGGAAGGCTTTTGGTTCTGCAGGTACACTCCACATTCTAACACATCAGTGTTGTGTACTGCACACATAGCCTAAGCCTCCCAGTCCATTAGTGACCCAGATATCAGCCTCACTTGCTCACCCCCTGTGGTCCCTTCTTTCCAACTGCAAAACCAGACGTTCCCAGGCACAGCCACCCCCTAAGAACAGTAGGGCATGCTCCAATCACAGCTCCTCCCAGACACATTCCCATATATAAGGAGTTATGTGGAGGGAGGGGTGGCATAGAGTAGGCGATACCGATTCTATGCTACCAGGAGATTCTGCTAACCGGCAGAATCCTCTGATGGCCATTTAGCACCAGCTTATAAAGGCTGTGGACCTTTTAGCAAAAGTTTAATCAATTGTTTAATTTATTTTCTATTTTCAAAAGTGCCACAGTATTATTTTATTTCCCCAACAGTATAAAGTCATGGATCATGCTTGTGGCGTAAAATACCACTTTTAAAACTCAAAATCCCAGTGTTGATGTAAACATAAAAAATACAAAAGCCGTACCCATCAGTCATCTTGTCAATATAGGCTGCAAACAAATGTGCATTTAAAATGTTTGCTTTCTTATGTAATCCTTCATTTTGTTCGGGATTCTTATGTTTCTCCATAATTTTATTCACTACTTAAATGTTGTGATATATACTTTATAAATACCCAAGGCATTGCTACAATGGTTCATGTGCAGAGATTTTGCCTCTTTCATAGTTGGCACCCAATTTCACTTATTTTTGTGCCACCTCATGGGTTATCGGGGGGATGGTCAATTGAGTTCCAGACAATATCTCCTGACAGGCTGATTCAAAACAGTATGGAGTCACTCTGGATTCTTGTCTGTATCCTCAACAAAAAACAAAAAACAAAAACAAAACACAACCACCCAATTTCATATTGTTCTGAGCATTCTGAATCATAGGGTATGTCTACACCAAAGGTGGGAGGTGTAATTTCCAGCTCAAGCAGACACACCTACATTAGCTCTGATCCTGGTAGTGCACTAAAAATAGAAGTGAAGCTGTGATGGTGGGGCAGTGGGAGGGGCTAGTTGTCTGAATATATGTGTAGGTTCTTGGACAGAACAGATCACACTTACTAATAATGTAGACAAGCAGAAAATTAAAAAAAATAACTAGAAATTTAACTTTTGGGGAATTTAAAGTTTTTAAATATTTTATTTACCTAAGGTAACATTTTTTTGCAACAAGTGATAAAACACATTGTGCCCCCATTAGTACTGCTCCACTAGATCTTCAGTCTCCCGGATGAGAACAGAAAATACATGAAATAATTCATTACACTTACTAAAGATTCATGTTGGGGTTTATACTGTACTTTACGATCAAA
This sequence comes from Lepidochelys olivacea, assembly GCF_965140295.1. Classification (NCBI taxonomy): domain Eukaryota; kingdom Metazoa; phylum Chordata; order Testudines; family Cheloniidae; genus Lepidochelys; species Lepidochelys olivacea. The sequence goes on along the minus strand of NC_140411.1, from coordinate 161,642,673 downwards.
TGGCCATAACAACTTAAGAGGTACATCAGAGAAAAGGTCATGTGGGAGTAAGCATTTGCAGTCTCAGCACATATCAATTGGAATTACCTTCCTGTGGTTTTAAAACTAGATCCAGTAGTTCTAAAGTTTAATATTGAAGTAAGGTAAAGTCTTTGTTGCCATTTCCTAACAAGTCTGCTAATATTTGCTCCTGCAGTGAAACTCGTGGGTGTATCTGTAAAGTACCGATGGCTCTGTGAAATGTTAATAGAATAGACATTGCTTGCATATAGGAAACTGTATTCTACAAGGTATCACAGAGCACTTTTCAAAAGCTACAAAAAACATAAATAGCTACATTTCAGCAACAGGCTAAGGGTTATGTCTACAGTGCAAAGAGAGGTGTGTTCTTAACTTTGGTTAGCAAACCCTCGTTAGCTAAGTCATAGAATCATAGAATATCAGGGTTGGAAGGGACCTCAGGAGGTCATCTAGTCCAACCCCCTGCTCAAAGCAGGACCAATCCCCAACTAAATCATCCCAGCCAGGGCTCTGTCAAGCCTTACCTTAAAAACCTCTAACGAAGGAGATTCCACCACCTCCCTAGGTAACCCATTTCAGTGCTTCACCACCCTACTAGTGAAAAAGTTTTTCCTAACATCCTACCTAAACTTCCGCCACTGCAACTTCAGACCATTACTCCTTGTCCTGTCATCTGCTATCACTGAGAATAGTCTAGATCCATCCTCTTTGGATCCACCTTTCAGGTAGTTAAAAGCAGCTATCAAATCCCCCCTCATTCTTCTCTTCTGCAGTCTAAACAATCCCAGTTCCCTCAGCCTCTCCTCATAAGTCGTGCTCCAGTCCCCTAATCATTTTTGTTGCCCTCCACTGGACTCTTTCCAATTTTTCCACATCCTTCTTGTAGTGTGGTGCCCAAAACTGGACACAGTACTGCAGATGGGGCCTCAGCAATGTCAAATAGAGGGGAATGATCACGTCCCTCGATCTGCTGGCAATACCCCTACTTATACAGCACCAAATGCCATTAGACTTCTTGGCAACAAGGGCACACTGTTGACTCATATCCAGCTTCTCATCTACCGTAACCCCTAGGTCCTTTTCTGCAGAACTGCTGCCTAGCCATTTTGTCCCTAGTCTGTAGCAGTGCATGGAATTCTTCCGTCCTAAGTGCAGGACTCTGAACTTGTCCTTGTTGAACCTCATCAGATTTCTTTTGGCCCAATCCTCTAATTTGTCTAGGTCCCTCTGTATCCTATCCCTACCCTCCAGTGTATCTACCACTCCTCCCAGTTTAGTGTCATCTGCAAACTTGCTGTTCAGGTTAAAACAGACAGGTTAAAACAGCAGTGAAGACATGGTAAGTTGACTTTTAACTAAGATTAGCAGCTCAAATTAAAGCCTACAAGGAAATATGTGGGAGTGAGCTCCCAGCTGAGGTAGACAGACTCACAGCATGCTATAAGTATGGACATTGGGGCTTGGGCAGCAGCTCAGGCTCTCAAGCCGAAATGACCCCCGGGGTCTGAACTTGGGTGGTTAATCAGAGATTCACCTGGATCCACAACATCCACATTGCTCTGCTTAGGGCACTAACTTGAGCCCCACTACCATGAGTCTGGTTATCTGGACTGGGAGATTCACTCCCCGTTGCAGTGTAGACACACCCTAGGGGAACCTGAGGTTGAACTAGAGCTGTTAAGCCAAGTTAAAGCCAAGTTGCCATGTTTTCACTGCTGTTTTAACATGAGTTAGCTAATGTGGGTTAGCTAACCTGAGTTAACATCTTTTATTTGCAGGATAGATATACCCTAAGTGGCTCCTTGTGAAAATGAGAGAGAGAAAGTGTGTGTGCTTATGTATGTGTATATATATCAAGAGAGAGAGTAGATGGAAAACACAGTGATGTTTATAATAAGGCTACACAAGCATTCCTATTGTAAATGGACATAGCCACACATTTGTCATACTTATACCTTTCAGGCTGATATTTTGCACATTTGTTTTCAGCTGAGCAGTCAATTTTGTCTGAACATTTGTGACAAAATATAATTTGGCCATATTCAGCAATAAAAGCATGAAAAAAGTACACTTTGCCATTCTAAAAACAATAGTTTTCAACTTTTTTTTTCTTTTAAGGAAAAAAGGCATCTCTAGCACCTCAACAGCCTGTAGAGATTTGAAATGTGGCAGACATGTAGTTCCTTAGTTATGAGTGTACATTTTGGTGGGCCAGTAAAAAGTTATTTTGATTTGGCTGAGTTACAATGTTTTAAATTACATACACCTAAGTGCATGCACACTGTATTTTGTATAGTATATAGAAATGAATTGCCGATAGACAACCACGGTTGTCTTGTGAATTATGCTTGAGCCTTAGAGAGACCAAATGAGTGAGGTAATATCTTTTATTGGATCAGCTTCTGTTGGTGAAAGAGAAACTTTTGAGCTACACAAAGCTCTTCTTCAGGTCTGGCTTGGACCTGGCAGTCAAGAGAGCTGGATTCTACATCTTATTTTGATACTGACTTGCTGTGTGACTACAGGCTTATTATTCATATTCTATCTAATCCTGAAGTCCTTATTCATCAGGCAAAACTCCTATTTTCTCCAGTGTGAGTTTTCCCTCAGTAAGGACTTCAGGATTCATACATTTATGATTATGCTGCTCTCTCTCCTGTGAAGTATACTAAAGGGGATTTATTTAACAGGCTATGTTTCGGTATGTCAAGCTGTCTATCTTTCTTCCTCACCCAGGTCTATTTTTATATACCGGTATGTTTCTACAGTACCCTGATCAGTAGAACAAATGCTATAAGGATGTGCCATTCCTAATAGGTAGACGCATTCTTGCATGTAGTACAGAATGTTGTGTTCCCTGTAGTGTCATTCATAATTCTAACTGACACAACTAGTGTTCTTAGGTTGATACATTTCTGATTAATGAGGCATTTGTTCCGTATCAGGTAGCAATTTCAGAATAGTCTATTTCCAATGAGTTATGAATATGACTTGATTATTCCCATTTGACCTAATCGTGAGTTGGGATGATATATTTTCCCCAGAGGAATGACCAAATGTCGTTGCCTTGAATGTCACAGTTATGTCCAAGTAGTTAAATGTAGACGAAAAAAATTGCATAATAGGCACGGAGTCTGTCTGTGGCATGTGCTATTTTAAGATAATTGCATGTATACAAAAGTTTTTGTGCTTTAAACATGCATGCAACGAGTTGTATAAAAATTCTACAGTATTACTCTAATACAAAATACAGCTGCCTTTGTTACAAAGACATTTGAAAATGTGTGAAGTCTCTTTTTTCTTTTCTTCTTTTTTAATTGGGTCCTGATCCAAGGCTTATGCTAGTCAATGGGAGTCTTTTCATTGGCTTAAATGGGATTTGGATCAGGCCTATAGTGAGTTCTACGACACTGTAGTTTTGCTTATGGGTCTCTATGTGATTATGACAATGTGAATTGATTTGGTATTGTTTCATTTAATTCTGAAACTAAATGTCATCTTTGTCTATAGATAAGCACTGACACATGGTCTTGGAAAAACAACCATCTAGCATGGTTTTGTCATTTAATCAGATGACAATATAATCATGAAGTCATTTCCATTTTGATGTCAAGATAATAACATTATGAAAAATAACAGGAGTACTGTGCATGCCCAATGGCCAATTTTAAAACAAATATTTCTGCCATTTACATTTTTTTCAAATTCACAAAGGGCATTCTTATTTTAAAAGCTCCCTGTCTGCAAAATGTGATCCTATTTCCCATCTTATTAGATTTGTTTAGATCTGGTTAAAAGGCAGTATTCCCCCCTGTCATAAAAATAAAGGGAAGGGTAAACACCTTTAAATCCCTCCTGGCTAGAGGAAAAACACTTTCACCTGTAAAGGGTTAAGAAGCTAAGACAACCTCGCTGGCACCTGACCAAAATGACCAATGAGGAGACAAGATACTTTAAAAGGTGGAGGGGGGGGAACAAAGGGTTCTCTCTGTCAGTGTGACTTTTGCTGGGACCAGAGCAGGAATGCCGGTCAGAACTCCTGTAAAAAGTTAATAAGCAATCAAGTTAGATATGCGTTAGATGCTGTTTTGTTTAAATGGCTGATAAAATAAGCTGTGCTGAATGGAATGTATATTCCTGTTTTTGTGTCTTTTTGTAACTTAAGGTTTTGCCTAGAGGGATTCTCTATGTTTTGAATCTGATTATCCTGTAAGGTATTTACCATCCTGATTTTACAGAGGTGATTCTTTTACCTTTTCTTTAATTAAAATTCTTCTTTTAAGAACCTGATTGCTTTTTCATTGTTCTTAAGATCCAAGGGTTTGGGTCTGTGTTCACCTATGCAAATTGGTGAGGATTTTTATCAAGCCTTCCCCAGGCAAGGGGGTGTAGGGCTTGGGGGGGATTTTGGGGGGAAAGACGTTTCCAAGTGGGCTTTTCCCCTGTTATATTTGTTAGATGCTTGGTGGTGGCAGCAATAAAGTCCAGGGACAAAAAGTAAAATAGCTTGTACCTTGGGGAAGTTTTAACCTAAGCTGGTAAAAGTAAGCTTAGGGGGTTTTTCATGCAGGTCCCCACATCTGTACCCTAGACTTCAGAGTGGGGAAGGAACCGTGACACCCCCTTTCCACCACAATTTGTTTATTCTAAAACCATAGGGCCTTACCTGAAGTCCTTACTTAATAAAACACATTTTAAATTATGGACTAAAAACTGATCCAAAGAAGCTGGAATAGAACAAGTTATTAGAGAATTCAATGGAAAGGTCATTATGGTACAATATTTCTTATAGCAACACTGCACCTGCTGTGTTGCTATTGAAAAATAAAGTATATTCTGTGTGGTATATTTGGGGTATGGTGGTTATTATGCATTTTTTTTCCACCAAAGTGGATTACATTTTTCAGATTCATTGTTTTAAGTGTGGATCCTGCAAACACTTAAGTATATGAGAGCGCATTAACACATGCCTAAGTGTTTGTAGGGCCTAGCATGTAGTTTGTGTCACCATAAGAAATGGTAGCTGAAAAGAGAGATTTGTAAGAGCCACTTGCTTATTTCCCATTATACTATATTACAGTGGTGTCCAAACAAAATCAGGGCCCTATCATGCTAGGCACTTTACATACACACAATGACAGACAGTCCCTGCCCCAGAGAGCTTACTATCTAAGTAGACAAGTAACAGGATGGGAGTGGAATGGGTATACAGGGCAGGGTCCAAGGTTACACAGCTGACTGGTGGTAGAGAACAGAGGCCAGGTTCTCCTCAGGCACAGTCCAGTGCCCTACTCATTGAGCCACCTTGCCTCTGTATTATGAGGCACTTTGTATTTGTAAAACATTTACTAACGTAACAAATATTGTTGCAATATATGCTTCTCATTAAAATAATGCAAGCTTAACATAAACATACTGTATGTCCCACGAGTGTGCAGATTAAACTTCTAGTTTTTCTTTAAAAGGAACTCTGCAAAGTTGTATGTGTACTCGTTGTTTTAGCTTCACACCTTATTGAGAATTAACTTTTGCTTTTTCATATGTGTTTTAAAACCACCCAGAAAGTTATTTAATATAAATAGTTTAAATTGCTCTCTGCAACTCCCTGAATTAAATAAAAAGTCATTCATTTTGAATGGGGAGCACACTGCATAAGAGGCAGAAACACCATCAAAAGTAGTAAAACTAGAAAAGTGATGAGCCTCAACATGAGATGAGGCAATGAGTAAGGAGTGCTGTCATCTAATAAGGTCTGTTCTCAGTAATTATAGCAACACAATTCGATCAGCAAGGACTAAGTATCTTCATCTGAAAGGGATCGGATGAAATTAGTGCTGATGTAATAAGTACCATTTGTCACTATTAGTGAGAGAGGTGTTGACAGGCCCCTGCTGTTGCCTTGGTAACACTGCAGTTCTACTTCTCTTTGTGTGGGTTTAAACTATAACAAGCCATACATGTCTAGAAGGTACAGAAGATATTGCCAAGGTAACTTAATTGCACTCTTTTCTAACTTGGGTCATTTAGGGTCACCTAATACCATCAGAGTCACAATGTGGAACTCTGAAATTTGGCAATACTAAAGCCTTGGTCTTTAAAGACCTTATAGTGGCCTCTGCAGTAACTTTTGGCTCAGCTGGTCTGATGCCATTCCCTTAAAGGGCAAATCTCCAGGTCCGCATGTTGTTAACAAGCATGTTACAGATGCAACATCTAAAGCAGGTGGGGACTGACAAAGTGGGTGTTAGCCAGAACCCAAACTAAGCAGCATTATAAAATGCCCAGAATAGGAGGAAATTTAGTGAATTTAGGACTTATGAAATACCATAGGTTTCCCCATTTATATACATGTAGGGTGGAATTTTCAACAGGGAGTCATGCCCCCAGCTTCCACTGAAAGTCAAAGAGTTGGTACTCTCTTAGGCCCTTTCAAAATCCCAGTCATAGTCACTAAAAACTATGGTTGCACTTCATCCAATATATCTCCCTCAAGTAATCGCTTATGTCTGGGGATTCCTTCCCATATTGACTTATGTAAAGATGTTTGGCCACCTCACTCTCTTATTCCCATTATATAAAGCATATCAAATCTATGGGCTTGTCTAAACACACAAGTTGTACTGCTTTAACTATACCAGTGCAGTTACAGTGGTGCAACCGCCTAGTGTAGAGTCAGTTATATTGGTAGCTGTACTGGAAGTGAAATAAGCAGTTTTATACTGGTATAACTGCATCAACATGAGAGGTTGTACTGGTGTGACCATTTTGGTAAAAATATCACAACCCTCACCAAAATATGTATACTGGTACAAAAGCTGTAGTATACCAGCTCTTAAATTAAATCATGTCAACTCCCAGTACTGCCCAATTCACATAGGTACTAGCCACCCCTTTGAATAGGGGAAATCACTTCACTCATGGAAATGACACCCATTATTGGTGCAGAGTGCAGATTAAACTGCACAAAGTTAGAGAGGTGAAATGCATGGAGCTGCTGCATGAACACCTGCAGTTGCTTCTTCAGTTTGTAGATTGGTGTATTGGCTGCAGCCCCTCCATATCATTTCTGTTGTGTGAGAACCACAATCAGCATAAATATGAATCCTGTGACTCAACCTTTATCAGAGCTGATTAGCACAAAGACCGCTCCTTAGTATCAGGTTGGTTCACTCTGCTGGCAGCATCTCCCATGCAGCCCTAATGAGAGATATAGGAATAGGGAGGGCTTTGCATTGGCCTGCTTAACTATGGTTAAAAACTGCTTTTGTGGAGACCTGCTTCACGTCTAGACAACCAAGTAAAAAACTTCTGTTTTGATATGTAAATGCAGCTCTCACTGACTTTACAATAACCCTCTGATCTGCAACTGGACATATATAGCTAAATTACATGTTGGTATAACACTGTCTGGTAGTATATCATGTAATGTGATGTAAAAGGAGAAGATCAATTGTACTTAATTGAACAAAAATACTAACTGTGAAATACCGCGCCCCCCCCGCAAATTCTCTTCGTCAGCTATTCACAATCAATTAATTTATCCAAGCACAATCCAAATTACCATCAGTGTGTGGAAGCATCTTGGCTATTAAATTACCTGCAGCAATTCCAAACGAGTGAGTAACCTGTTTACTGCTTCCTGGAATTATAATAATGTAATCCAGCAATCTGCCGTATTTGATTTAATTAAAAACTTAATGTACTATAATATAATAGCAATATTAAAGCTGTCAAGGGGCACTCATCACTATTTACTTTGATCTCATCTATTATCACTAAAGAACAGTAGTTAAACTGCAAGGAAATAGGAGACTAATAGGGCACAGAAAAATGAAGAGTAGAAAAAGATCCTTTCCATTCCCCAATATATCTAGGGTTGCCAACTCTGACTGAAGGTATTCCAGGAGATTTTTTTCCCCCCAACATGACATAATGTCATTTTCTTAAAATATCCTATTAAAATCTCCTGGATTGCTTTCAATAGTCACCAGAAGATCAATGCTGATTCCAGGAGACTCCAGGCCAATCCTGGAGGGTTGGCAACCCTAACTATATCTCTCAAATTCACATCCCATTTGTATAAGGTAAAAAGTATGTATGAAGAGTAATAATTTGAAATAGCTAATAACTTGTTATGGAAGGATATAAACAAATGGTAGAACCTATTATATTAAGGTTGGACAAAAAATATTTTACCAGAATTGAATAATGAGTAATAATCCCATACAGTTACATACTACTGAGCAACCCTACAGGATCCCATAATGCTTTACAAACTTATACAATGCATAAGAACCGTTCATCGTAAAATGCTGCCACCTCTGGAATGAAAAATCTGCAGCACATGAAGAAATCTTATCCAACTGGAATTGATGGGGAATTAAATGAAAAAAAATATATATATACACCCCCTCTCCTAAAAGACTTATCAGGATATCAGGTGACACCTCTATTTGATGTCCTTCTGACATGAAGTACTCAGAAGAATGGCCATACTAGGTCAGACCAAAGGTCCATCTAGCCCAGTATCTTGTCTTCCCATAGAGGCCAGTACCACTTCCTTATTTACTTTCTCGACACCAGTCATGATTTTATAGACCTCTATCATATCTCCCCCCTCCCTTAGAATTCTCTTTTCCAAGCTGAAAAGTCCCAGTGTTATTAATCTTCCCTCACATGGAAGTTGTTCCATTCCTCTAATCACTTTTGTTGCCCTTTTCTGAACCCTTTCCAATTCCATTATAACTATTTTGAGATGGGGTGACCACATCTGCACGCAGTATTCAAGATGTGGGGGTACCATGGATTTATATAGAGGCAATATGATATTTTCTGTCTTATTATCTATCCCTTTCTGAATGATTCCCAACATTCTCTTTGTTTGTTTTTTTGATTGCCACTACCCATTTAGTGGATGTTTTCAGAGAACTATCCACAATGACTCCAAGATCTCTTTCTTAAGTGGTAACAGCTAATTTAGACCATCATTTTGTATGTATAGTTGGGATTGTTTTCCAATGTGCTTTACTTTCATTTATCAACATGAAATTTCATTGGCCATTTTGTTACCCAGTTTTGTGAGATCCCTTTGTAGCTCTTTGCAGTCTGCTTTGGACTTAACTACCTTGAATAGCTTTGTATCATCTGCAAATTTTTCCTCCTCACTGTTTACCCCTGTTTATCCCTTTTTCCAGATCATTTATGAATAATTTGAGTAGTACTAGTTCCATGGGGGACACAACTATTTACCTGTCTCCATTCTGAAAACTGACCATTTATTCTTACCCTTTGTTTCCTATCTTTTCATCAGTTACCGGTCCAAGAGAGGACCTTCCCTCTTATCCCATGACAGCTTACTTTGCTTAAGAGCCTTTGGTGAGGGACCTTGGGGGCAGGGGAAGGAGTGTGCTTACTGTGTGACACCAGTTCTCACACGGTACTGTGTTGCTATTCACATACAGCAGTGTCAGTCGATACTGTTGTGCCAACAGTTTGTGTAGGTTATAGTAGTAAAAACCTGTTGGTGCTTGGGTACTGCAACCACACCACTTCAGGTTGTGATGATTTCAAAACTCACAAGCTAAGCAAGTTTGGACCTTGTCAGTACTTGAATAGAAGATTTTTTGAGGAAAACTGAGGATGCTTCAGGCAGTGATATTGTTGATCCTGTAGATGAAATTGAGGATAAGGCAGAAGAGGCCCCCCTTCTTTGGAATGAGAAAGTATGGGGAGTAGAAGCCCTTGCCGATGAAGGGGGTGGGCATGTGTTTGATTGCACCCTTTGTTAGGAGGGCGTTCACCTCATGTTGGAGGAGGGTGCATTGGGCGAGGCTCCCCAGAGGTGTCTGAGGGAGGGAAGGGCAGTGGGAGGAGAAGGTGAGGAACTCTATAAAATAGGTGTGTTGTATGACCTCCAGAACCCAATGATCCGTGGTGATCTTGCCTCAGTGGTAGGTGAATAGTGGGGATGGGAGCAATGACGCAAGGGGTTCACAACTCTTGACAGGCACATCAAAATTGGGCCTTCAGTTGGTGGTGTGGCATGACAAAGGAGGTGATGGTGGCCGGTGGCTGCAGATGTTGGAATCTCGGGCACCATCAGGCAGACTCCTGGTACTGGGTGTAGGTGGGCTGGTATGGGGGTAGGGCCACAGGCGGAATGGTGGCTTATGTTGCTTGTGGTGTGGGTCTGAGGTTGTAAATCACCAGAGACAGGAGGGTCACCCTAGAGCCCTTCAGGGAGTGGAGGGCCTCCTTAATCTTAGCAGAGAACAGTTTGTCCTCAGCGAAGGGAAGGTCCTGGATGGTGGACTGGATCTCCCTGGGGAAGCCTGAGGATTGCATCCAGGCCTCTTTGCACATAACAATGCTGGTGGCCAGGGAGGAGGAGGAGGATGTGTCCGCTGCACCCACTACTGCCTGGAGGCAGACCTTGGCTGTCAAGTGGCCTTCCTCCACTAGGGTCTGGAACCTGTACTGTTTGTCTCTCAGGATATCCTCCAAGAACTCTGCCAGCTTGACATCATTACTGAAATCATAAATAGCCAGCAGAGCCTGATATTTCAAAATGTGGAACTTCAGGGCCACAGAGGAGTAAAGTTTGCTTCCAACCAGGTACAGGCAGTTTGCTGCATTATCCAGGGGGGTGGAGGTGCGCTGTCATGCCTGTTCTGTTGCTGGATGCACCACCAGTGAGGCTGGAGCAGGGTGGGGAAAAAAGGAAATCAGATCCCTTGGATGGCACAAAGTAGCAACATTCCACCCTCTTAGGTGTCAGGATGCAGGGTGTTGGTGTGTGCCAGACTTCTCATGTGGGATGGAAGATGGCCTCGTTAATGGGCACAGCCATGCATGCCGGTCCTTGAGGCTGAAGGATGTCTAGTAGCTGATGGGGTTGGTCTTCCCAGGGGATACCCAAATCAAGCGCCAACCACTGCAGCAGTTCCTGGTACTGGCGGTAATCATCAGGAGGTGAGAGGGTTGGGGCAACCCGTGCTTCACCCAGAGACGAGGATGCCACCATCAGGACCGGGTGGCACCAGTGGCATTGGCTCACACTCTGGGTCTGCTTCCGGGTCCGAGCTGGATGGTTCTGGCGGAGAGGCCTGGATGGAAGGGTGCGAGGCCTGTGAAGGCGGGTACAGGCAGTGATAAAGATCTCATGTGGGACACTGCAGCTGTGGGGCAGGGTACTATGGGCCCCAAGAACAAGGATACCACCACACCAGGACCAGGTGTAGCCTGTTTGGTGCGGTGGATGTGCTTGGGGGTCTGAGCTGTGCTGGAACACTGGGGAAAATGACAGCTCTTCTGTCAAAAATCCCTCAGAGTATGAAGAGGCCTCCAGCAGCGGCAGGGCCATCTGAGTGGGCAGTCCCATGACCGTCGGGTACGGACCCCAGCCCAGGCGTAGCGGTGTATCTGCTGGTGTAAGTGGCTGCAGAGCCAAGAGGAGCAAGGAGGAAGGGGAAATCATGGAGAGCAGTGGCTCAACCTGCTGGGAGTCCCAAGCACATCCCGCTGACTGCTGAAGGGGGTGGGGATGCACAGAGCAGAGTGTGGGGACTCCTCTTGAGGTAGAGGAGCATGCCTCAGAGAATTGTTGCATTGCACGGCTGGCATGGGAGCCGATAGTACCGGTGCTGCCTTCTTCCTCTTGACCTTCCCTGCCACATGTGGAGTTGTAGGGGGCGGCGAGGTGGGTTCTGCATACAATGTCTTGTCCAATCAGACATGACTCGGGGAGGAAACGCTGTGCTGCGCAGTAGTCCGCGATGAGGACCTGCTGTGATGTCCATGGCAGCGCTTGTAGCTCTCTTCTTGGCCTTATCGTGCTTCGGTAGTGCTGCTGGATCTGGGCGGGAGGTAGGTGGGGCACTCACCACCAGTGAAGTGTGGGGCACTGCTGGTGTCAGAAATATAAAGGGAAGTGTAACCACCTGTCTGTATACAGTGCTAGAAAATCCCTCCTGGCCAGAGGCAAAGTCCTTTTACTTGTAAAGGGTTAAGAAGCTTAGGTAACCTCGCTGGCACCTGACCCAAAATGACCAATGAGGGGACAAGATACTTTCAGATCTGGAGGGGGGGAAAGGCTTTTGTCTGTCTGTGATACCTTTGCTGGGAACAGATCAAGGATGCAAGCCCTCCAACTCCTGTAAAGTTAGTAAGTAATCTAGCTAGAAAATGCGTTAGGTTTTCTTTGTTTTGGTTTGTGAAATTCGCTGTGCTGGAGGAAAGGTGTATTACTGTTTTTGTCTTTTTGTAACTTAAGGTTTTGCCTAGAGGGATTTTCTATGTTTTGAATCTGACTGCCTGTAAGATTATCTTCCATTCTGATCTTATAGAGTTGTTCTCCTTTTTTTGTTCTTCTAATAAAAGTTCTGTTAAGAATCTGATTGGGTTTTTTGGGTCTTAAAAATCCAAGGCTGGTCTGTGCTCATCTTGTTTATTCTCAAGCCTCCCCAAGGAAGGGGGTGTAAGGGCTTGGGGAGATATTTTGGGGAAACAGGAACTCCAAGTGGTCCTTTCCCTGATTGTTTGTTTGTTTAAATCACTTGGTGGTGGCAGCGTTTACCTAATCCAAGGGCAAAGACTTTGTGCCTTGGGGAAGTTTTAACCTAAGCTGGTAGAAATAAGCGTAGGGGGTCTTTCATGCGGGTCCCCACATTTGTACCCTAGAGTTCAGAGGGGGGAAGGAACCCTGACAGCTGGTTTCACCGGTCCAGGATTGAATGCCATGCAGTGCCAGACTGCTTCCTCCATGAGGAATTTTCAGAGGCACAGGAGATAAGCTTTGCAGGTCCACAGTGGAAAGGGAAAGTAGTATTGTCCGAGAATGAGTGACGGCATGAGGCACAGTTCTTAAACCCTTGACCACGGGGCTTAGTCCCCTGACACAGTCAGGATGGGGCCCAAATGGGGCAACTACCTACACTAACTACAAGCTATGTGCACAACTAAGAAAAACAACTGAACTAGCTAACTATATATGTAACTAGATGCAACAGGTGATCGTTCTTGTAGAGGCTACGAGTGTGGGGAGAGAAGATTCCGACTATGTGGCAGTAAGAGGGAACTGGGGATGTTTTGCCTGGCACGGCCTCTTGTAACCTCACCTGGAGCACAAGACCTCATAAGATGCACATGTCGGTTAACGTACACTGGTCTTGAAAACCTCCGGCTCCAGCACATGGCACACATGCACACCCGCACTGGAAAATATAGAGAGACCATCACTGTAAGGGGAAGGGATAGCTCAGTGGTTTGAGCATTGGCCTGCTAAACCTGGAGTTGTGAGTTCAATCCTTGAGGGGGCCATTCAGGGATCTGGGGCAAAAATTGGGGATTGGTCCTGCTTTGAGCAGGTGGTTGGACTAGATGACCTCCTGAGGTCCCTTCCAACCCTGATATTCTAGGATTTTATCAAAGAATATTTTAGGCAAATGAAAAACTAGAAAAAATTGAGTCAGGTCAAAACAATGTCAAAACAAAACCAGGTCAATACCTGACATTTTTTATTTTGATTTTGGGCATTCTGACCAAAGCAAAGGAGGACTAGTTTCACAAAATGACCTAGGATGCATTTCCTCCTCTGCCTGATGAGGAGAAGGGATTTGAACTTAGGTGTCTCATGTTGCTAGATAGTCTGGTGGCTAGAGCACTATTGAATATTCTAATGTGGGGCTTTCTCAGTCTCTCCTGTTGAAGCTGTTCCACTTCTTATAAATAGAGTCATTAGAGCACGGACTTGAACTTGAGGCTCTCCCATCACAGCTGAGTTCCCTGACCAGCAAGTTATCCTGTCATTCTGATGCACTTTTCCTTGCTCAATGACTATTCATTGTCATTCACAGTGGCACTTCATAGTCATTCATAAGGACCATGAATAGTCATTGGACCAGAGAAAGAAAATCCAAATGACTCTGTAGTCTGAAGTTAGGGCCCTAAATCAGGGAATAAGCTATTCTGTGAAAACATTTCACCAGCTCCACTAATAATTGCACATCCAATTCAGCATCCTTAAAAAAACAAAAAAAAAAACAAACCCACACCTTTTTTCTTACTCTGTTTTGCTGAGTAGTTAAACTAGCTGGGTTGTGGGAGGGGAGTATTTGTTTTATAATTCAAGGCCTCCTTTTTACAATGTGGTGGTTTTTCGCGCATCACTAAGTTATTGAAACTGTGACAACACAGTGGTTTATTTGAAAAACATTCATTAGCAACGTCACCAGTAGGGCAAATCAAGCAGCACAAGATGCATTAGATTCGTAAGTAGTGAAGGATAAATTAACACCATATTCTGCTGCTCATAGGCTGCTAAAGAAGGAGCAACAGATAATTTAGGTTACTCACAGTTTTCATAGATTCCAAGGCCAGAAGGGACCATTTTGATCATCTAGTCTGACATCCTGTATAAAACAAACCGCGGAACTTTTCCAAATAATTCCTAGAGCATATCTTTTGGTATGTTGTTCCACTGGTTCATTACTCTTACTATTAAAACTTTACACCTTTTTTCCAGTCTGAATTTGTCTAGCTTCAACTTCCCGCCCTTGGATTGGGTTATAAGAGAGGTGGGCAAACTATGGCCCATGGGCCACATCCAGCCCACGGGACCATCCTGCCCGGCCCTTGAGCTCTCTGCCAGGGAGGCTAGCCCCCGGCCCCTCCCTTGCTGTCTCCCCACCCCCGCAGCTATGCTGCCACACTCTGGGCGGCAGGGCTGTGTGCTCCTGCAGGGCAGCGCAGCAGTGTGTTTGGCACCAGCCAGGCAGCGCGGCTGCCAGACATGCTGCTTTGAGCAGCATGGTAAGGGAGCAGGGGGGTTGGATCAGGGACAGGGAGTTCTGGGGGGCAGTCACAGGACAGGGAGCAGTTGGATGGGATGGTGTGGTCAGGGGGTGGGGAGCAGGGGGGGGTTGGATAGGGGGTGGTGTCTGGGCAGTCGGGGACAGGGAGCGGGGGGTTGGAGGTTCCCGGAGGGGTGACAGGGAGAAAGGGGGTTGGATAGGGGGTGGGGTCCTGGGGGACGGTTAGGGGCAAGGGGTCCCAGGAGGGGGCAGTCAGGGGACAAGGAGCAGGATGGGGTTGGCTAGGTCAGGAGTTCTGAGAGGGGCAGGAAGTGGGAGGGGGCAGATAGGGGGCAGGGGCCAGGTAGTTTGGGGACAGCCTTCCCTACCTGGCCCTCGATACAGTTTTGCAACCCCGATGTGGCCCTCAGGCCAAAAAGTTTGCCCACCCCTGGGTTATACTTTTCTGTTAGATTGAAGACCCCATTATTAAATATTTGTTCCCATGTTGATACTTACAAACTACACGCCTTAACCTTCTCTTTGTTAAGCTAAACAGATTGAACTCCTGGATTTATCATTTTAAGGCATGTTTTTCAATCCTTTAATCATTCTCATGGCTCTTCTCTGAACCCTCTCCAATTTATCAACATCCTTATTGAATTGTGGACACCAGAACTGGACACAATATTCCAGCAGTGGTCATACCAGTGCCAAATACAGAAGTAAAATAAACTCCACAACTATTACTTGAGATTCCCCTGTTTATGCATTGCCTCTTTTGGCCACAGTGTCACACTGGGAGCTCATGTTCAGCTTGACCCTCAAATCTTTTCAGAGTCACTGCTTCCCAGGATAGTCCCCCCCCAATCCTGTATGTATGGCATACATTCCATGTTTAGCCATAGACGCCAACTCTGTGGGTGCTCCAGGGCTAGAGCACTCACAGGGAAAAAATGGTGGGGGCTGAGCTCCCTCCCACACCACCCCAGCTCCTCCAGTCTGTCAGCGGGCCCTGCGCCTCCCCCTCCCTCCCAGCGCCTCCCGCCCCCTGCGAATAGGTGTTTTGTGGCATGCAGAAGGCTGTGGGGGAGGGGAAGGAGTGAGGACGCAGAAACACACCTCTATGATGAGTCCTTGTTTTCAATTACGTTTTGAGACCCAGCAGTTGGCATACATTAAATGGATAAAAACATGACTGTTATTTATTTTTTGCAATGTTATAGCTGTGTTGGTCCAGAATATTAGAATGACAAGGTGGGTAATGTAATATCTTTAATTTTATATCACTCTAGTTTTTTAATCAAAATATCATGCCTTACACAAGTCTAAGTGTATTACATCAACACTATAATATTTACTTGATAAAAGTCTCATAAAAAAGATATCAAGTAAGTTTTTTTTCAGGATCTATTTTCTGTTAACCCAAGTTGATTGGCATTAATTATATGATTTTCCTTTAATTCTTTATTAACCAAGTCCTGTATCAGCTACTCCATTATCTTCAGATTGATCTCAGACTGACAGGCCTATAATTGCTCGGGTCATCCTGTTTACCCTTGTTTAATAGTGGAACAAATTAGCTTTCTTCCAGTTTTCTGGTACTTACCCCGTGTTCCAATACTTATTGAAAATCAACATTAACAGTTCAGCAAGCGCCTCAGCCAGCTGCATTAAAACTCTTGGATGCAAGTCATCTGGACCTGCTGATTTAAAAATGTCTAACTTTAGTAGCTGTTTAACATCTTTCCAAGATACTAGCGCTATGGAAAGAGTGTTATCATATTATATGACTAAATCATCTGTTTTCCTCCAAATACAGAACAGAACTATTTATGGAACACTTCTGCCTTTTCTACACTATTACTGATAATTTTATCATTTTCATCTAATAATGGACTCATATTGTTAGGATTATTTTTTGTTCCTAATATTCACTAAAAAAGAAACCCCTCCTTCTTATTGTCCTTAACTCTGCTAGCCATAGATTTCTCCTTGTATCACTTTGCTTCCCTTATCAATATTCTACAGTTCCTAACTTCTGATTTATATTAATTACTATCCACTTCCCCTCTGTTTTGTTTGCTATTTATTATTTTTAATTTTTTTATAGCTGCCTTCACTTCTCTAACCACGTCTTTTTTTTAACCATTATGGTCTTCTTCCTCAACTTTGAGATTCTCTTTTGGGGCCTTTAGTAAAGTGGTTTTTAACAATTACCAATTATCTGACATTTTTCTGATTAAATTCTTCCTCCCAGCTGATTTGTGATCAAGTCATGATGACTTGTGCCTAAGTTACCATTAATTTTTAGTTCTGTGATCTGTTCCTCTTCATCTGTCAAGATGAGCTCTAATATAGTATTCCTCCATGTTGGCTGCAATAGTTCTTGAGTTAGGAAATTGTCATCTACAATATTTAGAAATTCCAAAGATGTTTTAATACTGACAGAAGCATCAGATTTTTGTCTTTTCCCTTCCCATAATGTGGGTTTAGTGGCTAGGGAACGGATGAGGGAAACAGGAGACCTGGGCTCTATTCACATCTCTGCCACTGACCTGCTGTGTGATCCTGGGCAAGTAACTTCATCTCCGTTTATCTGTCATGTCTGTCAGATTGTAAACACTTCAGGGTAGGAACAGTCTCTTAGAAAGTGTGTATATAGTGCCTTGCATAATGGGATCTTGATCTGGTTTGGGACTTTTAGGCACTACTCTAAAACAAATAAATGCTAATATCATGGGTGACGGGTACGGGAGGCTGGGTGAAGCTGTGCCTCCCCAAACAGCCAGGCATGGCCGCTGCCCACACTCTGCCCCCAGGGTCCCACTTCAGCTATACCGCTGGGCTTCAGGGCTGGGGAGGCTGCAGCGGCAGCGCCCACGCTCTCCCTCCTAGTGCTTTGGGGGGGAAGGGGGCTGCAGTGGCACCACTGTGCACTCTCCCTCCCAGTGCTCGGGGCTGGGGCAACTGCAGGCACTAGCCAGCCTGGGGCAGGGGCCGGCGGCCTCAGTGGGGGGGCTCTGGGTTCTGGGGCACATGGAAGGGGCGGGGCCTTAGGTGGAAGGGGTGGGGCTGGGGGCTAACCTCTCCCAGCCAGCGGTTCATGCGCCACCCAAGGTGGTTATAGTAACTCACCTACTATACTCATAGCAGTATTGCAGGATGGTGGGAAGGACACAAAATGCTGGTCCAATGCAAATAGAGCTATGTTTTTTGCATCCATTCCTTTACTTTGGATCTTAACATTTCCCATTCTGACTCTTAATTTCCTAACTAGTTTTAATCTTTGCGCTTTCAAGTGAAGCAAGAGCTGCTGGAAGAATTCCATTTGAATGCAGTATCTTTCTGGGCTTACGTGAATATAGCAAACAAATGTGAAGACAAACAACATGTACATACACTGACTAGCTCTGAGGACAACAGCAGTAAAATAATGCACTCAAAAATGGTATTTGTTTTATTCAAAACTACTCTTGCCCTATTTGTCAGAGCTGGATACAAACCTTAGGCCTCGTCTATACTGAGAATTTGTCCTAGCCACGTATTTGTGGCCAGTGACTGGGTGTAACTGCTTCATTGCACACCTCTAGTGTAGACAGGCAAAGGCACTATAAGCTGTGATTTGCCTTAGTGCAGTTTACTTCAATTTCAAGAAAGGAATTAAACTGCACTGGTGCAAACCACGACTTATAGCAAACATTAACCAAAAAATAAAAATAAAAATCAAATAGTAACACAACATACAAATTCAAACTTTAAATATGTCTTCTAATACAGAATAATTGAAACAATTATTCCAGAATCTTCACACTAACATATATAAATTTTCCCTAATATGGGTTATCACCCCTGTCAAGGTTCCTTCCCCACTCTGAACTCTAGGGTACAGATGTGGGGACCTGCATGAAAACCTCCTAAGCTTACTTTCACCAGCTTAGGTTAAAACTTCCCTAAGGTACAAATTAATTTTATCCTTTGCCCCTGGATTTCCACTGCCACCACCAAACTTTAACTGGGTTTACTGGGAAACGTAGTTTGGACACAGTTTTCCCCCCCAAATCCTCCCAACCTTTGCACCCCACTTCCTGGGGAAGGTTTGGTAAAAAATCCTCACCAATCTGCATAGGTGACCACAGACCCAAACCCTTGGTTCTTAGAACAATGAAAAAGCATTCAGTTTTCTTACAAGAAGACTTTTAATAGAAGTAAAGGAGTCACCTCTGTAAAATCAGGATGGTAGATACCTTACAGGGTAATTAGATTCAAAACATAGAGAATCCCTCTAGGCAAAGTTACAAAAAAGACACACAGACAGGAATAGTCTTTCTATTCATCACAGTTCTTTTCTCAGCCATTTAAAAAAATCATAATCTAACACATACCTAGCTAGATTACTTACTAAAAGTTCTAAGACTCCATTCCTGTTCTATCCCCAGCAAAAGCAGCATACAGACAGACACAGACCCTTTGTTTCTCTCCCTCCTCCCAGCTTTTGAAAGTATCTTGTCTCCTCACTGGTCATTTTGGTCAGGTGCCAGCGAGGTTACCTTTAGCTTCTTAACCCTTTATAGGTGAGACGATTTTTCCTCTGGCCAGGAGGGATTTTAAAGGGGTTTGCCCTTCCCTTTATATTTATGAGAACCCCGGTTAGAGCTTGCAACTGTCAGGAGCACAGATCTTTACTGTTTCAGCTGTTAGAGTAACAGGAGGACAGGGAGACGGGGGAGAAATATGCTGTTGTTCTGTGTGAGAAGCTGCCTAGACACCAAACATGCACTTTATCAGTGGTTACTCAATTTGTGAACCAGAACTATAATTCTGGGTATCAGGAATCCTGGGTTCTAGTCCCAGGATCAGCATAATAGTTAGATAGAGCATACTTATGTTGAATGAAACCCCTGTTTGGATAATCTGCAGGGACTCACCTTTGGATGACTGGATCTAAAAGTGCAAGCTTTTGTCACTTGAATTATGTGATGATGCATGCTAGCATGGAGACAGTGGTGGACTCAAACTGTATATAGGTCTGATCCAGAGCCCACTGGAATTAATTCCAGTGACTTCAGTAGTGTTTGGATCAGGCCTTATGTGGTCTAGCCACTAGAGGGAGAAAAAGACCTGCACTCTCTGTTAATGTGGATTACACAACACATAATTTGACAGCTTTCACCTAAAAGGTAATGTGGCTGTGAGCTGTTTTATTAGGTAATTGGGTTCTAGTCTCAATTCTGCCTAGAATGAACTGCTTCAACTGATCAGTTACCTTATTTGTAAAATGGTTGAATAATAGTTGTATTCCCCTCAGATAAGTAAAATAAGAGGTCTTAGCTAATAAGAGTTGTGTAGTCCACAGGAACATTAAGAACAGTCAGTAGAAGAGTGGAGATCTTGGCTTATAGTTCAATGCACCTTCCGTTAGGGGTTGGTCTGTCAGTAGGAGACATTTTACAGGTGGTGCAAGAATGCATGACAGGCCTGCAAAATGCCTGTGCACCACATGCACTCTACTGTATTTTCCACAGCATGCATCTGATGAAGTGGGTTTTAGCCCACGAAAGCTTACGCTCAAATAAATTTGTTAGTCTCTAAGGTGCCACAGGTACTCCTCGTTCTTTTTGCGAATACAGACTAACACGGCTACCACTCTGAAACCCGTCATGTGAAGTGTGTGACACTTGTCACATCTACCCTTAATTTTTTCTGCCATTTATTTGTTGCAGCAATGAAGCTGTAAAGAGTACAACTTATTCTTTGATGGGTTGCTGCTAGCTGGGCTTTCAGGACAACACTATACAAAGGCATTTTCAAAGTAATGTCTTATTTTTTAGAAGTAGCATGCTTTAGTGACTTCATGATTAACAAGAACTGTCAGTTGTAAATTCACCCCTCTGATTCAGTACAAGAGTGATTACACCAGTCCATCTTTTATGCTAGGAGGGGTGTAATGTCATAACAAACTGGAATTTCTAAAAGTGGTGTGATGTTCTAAAAATCAAAGATTATGAAAAGCCATTTAAACAATAATTTTATCTTTTAAAAATAGACCGTTTTATCAAAACTTAGTGCCTTGAAGTGAAAGGCTCTCTACTATAGAGGCTCACAGCCCAGCAGATGGCCTTGGAAATTAAAAGTAGGACAAGCGAGTAAGAGAGAGAGAGCCAATTCATCAAAACCTAAACAGTGTGTGTGAGGGAAAAGGTTGGTTTTCATGAACTTCTCATTTGAAAAAGTTTGGGGAAAACGTTTCAAAATTGTCAAAATTTCCCATTCAGACATTTTCAAAACAAAAAATTCCATTTTCATTCTGAAAAAAAAAATAAAGGTCAACATCTAAAATAAATGGTGTGATTGACCTGAACCAACTTTTTTTTTTTCAGATAGTCAATTCATAAAAAAATTTTGAGAATACAATTTGTCCCAAATTAGGTCAGTAAATTTTTTTTAAAATCTGGAAAAATTTTCCTAGGACAGAAAAGCATTTACTATCCAGCTTTTCTGTAAAAGCATTTAGCACGTATCCATTCTAATCAAAATCTCTGGTTCTATTGCAGTGACAGTATGCTTTGCACAACGAACAACTTGAAAAATGCCCAGTTGTTCTTAATGTAAAGCACTGCACAAAAGTTTCTGTTACAATGAAACCTAAAATTAAAGGGGAAAGACAAGCAGGCTGAAAAGCAATCTAGATTACTGAAAGACAGCATATCCACAGGGTTCCAGTGGCATACTCTGAACAACTGATGCTTTAAGAAGAGACATATTAGTGAAGTCCCAACAGCAATAAGTGGCAACAAATCATTCTGGAGGCCCCTCCAGATGGCAAAATTATTTAGGAACACTTTGAGGGAGTTGATCCATTTTATCAGATATTTCTAACTGGTTAACATAATTATTTAATTTGCACTCACTGGCATGCCATTTCTCTATTTTATTCAGTGGTAAATAACCTTTTGCCCAATTAATTTTGATTCTTTCTACTATCTAAAATGGGGACATTGTCTGCTTTACCATGACATTCTGTTTGGTCACAACGGTACACATTCATGCAAATCCATATAATCGTTCGCCAGAAGATTGTCCAAACCAGGCAGTACTTTTCTGTTTAACCTTGAAAGCATTTGTGTGCATAAATAAGGTGGATAATGCCAAGAAGAAGGTATCTAAAGTTTTTACCTGAAAGGGGGCTGTAGACAGATAGAACTGCTTTATACTTGATGTGGGAGAGGTGTGAATACAATTAAGTGGTTACAGCAGGGTTCATGGAGTTCAGTAAGAGTAATTTTCTAAAGTGGAGTGCTTCTAGTTGGTAGTGTAGTAGAATGGGTTCATCCCAGCAGCAGCCTAAGGCTATTTTTTTTCTATTGCTCTCAGGACTACTGAAATTCACAAAACAAACAAACCAAAAAAAAAAAAACCCCACAATCCACACTCTTTATATCTTACAAAGGCCCAAATCCTCAGAGGCGCAGAATACCTACAACACACACTGACTTCAGGTCTTCAGCATCTCTCTGGATTTGGCCCACTATGTACAACCTATAGTAGTTTTTGCTGTTGATTAAGGAAGCAAATGTCTGAGTCAAGGACTTTCAGTCATTCCATCAGAAGCAGCTACTGTGTGAGGCGAATTATAACTATGTAGTCCTGTTGCTAAACAACCACCAGGGTGATATTTGCTATTATAGAAAACAGCATGGATGGGACAGGTACCCAAGTTATGCATCCTTTTTTGAATTTGCTCTAATTTTTATTAGTAGTTATTTGACCCCCATCAGTACCATATAATTAGTAAATTTGACTACACATGAGCCATTTTCCTTTAACATCTGTTAATATCTTAACACTCCCTCTCAGCTTTCTTCAATATGTATTCTTTGAGATGTTTCATTTATAGATAGGCCCAAATAAAAACTGTGGATTCTTATGCCCTGAAATCTGGGGGAATGTTTGAATTGGGATCTAGACGCAAGCTTAGATTAACAAAATGGGTTATGCCCCTTTGCACCACTCAGGTGGCACAAAAGGGGCATGAGCCAGCCTCAAGTGTCCAGCAGACAATTCTACTGCTTTTGTGCTGCAGCCAAGCCTAGTGTCCCTGGTCCCACCCCTCCCTGGATTAAGGCATGTGGCAGTTCCTGCACTAGCATAATGACCATTATGGACCCTAAGCCAGTCAAGCAGCAATGCTTTAAGTTATGTGAAGGCCAAAGTTGGCACTCCAAATCTCTCTCTCCCTCCTCAGCCACCCTCCTGTATGCTGTCCTAAGTTTTGCTCAGACAGAAGGGAATCTGCCCCTCTATTTCTCAGGTCCCTCTCTAGCTTCACTACACTAAAAAGCAAGTCCATTTAGAAAAACTGGCTGTTAGAAAAATCAAAAGCATTTTAAATGGAATCAAGTAAAACAATAAACTGTTTTAAAAGCAAAATACTCACCAAGAAGTTTTGGATTTTTGTGTTTTCCTTTTCCACTGTGTGGTCTACTGGCAAAGAAACTAGACTGGGAACCATGAGACTTAGGTTTTATTCTCATCTTTTCCACTAACCTGCTGTCTCACCTTGGGTAAGTCACTTCACCTTGGTTTATCTGTCATGTCTGTCACGTTGTAAACACTTCAAGTTTGGGACTCTTAGAAGGTATTTATGCAGTACTTTGCATAATGGGGCCCTGATCCGGTTTGGGGACTTCTAGGCACTACTGTAAAACAAATTAATATAGTAGCTCATCTACTATACTGGTAGCAGTAATGCAGAATGGTGGGAGGGACAGAAAACGCTGGTCCAATGCAAATGGAGTTATGTTTTTTTAATCCATTTCTTTACCTTGGATCTTAACATTTCCCATTCTGATTCCTAATCTTCTATCATGTTATGTGTATCTGACTAGTATTCTTACTGCAGAGGGCACATTTTCTGAAACTAGTATCTCTGCCACTGCAGATAAGGAGGGCTATCGGCCTCCTTTGCTCTAAGAATATGATTGTTGCTTCTAAATTTAAGCAAGTCCCAAATCTAACTGTGGCAATGGTCAGTAATCCTAAAGCCACTTTCAAAGGTAGAGGTTTCTGGAGTGACAACACAAGCGATGAATCTTTCCCAAATTCCTGGGTTTTAATACATTTTAGCTCAGCTGCTCAAAAATACCTGGCACAGGAAATGGTAGAAACATGTCATGCTCAGGTTATACAAGCTATTGTGATGTGGTAACTCAGAGAAGTCTGATCCATTAAAAATCCTGAGAACTTAAAACTATCACTTCTTTAGCCTAACTTACTTCATTACTGCAGTAATTTTCAGACAATAGCTTGAGCACTTAACACAATTCATTCAATATGATTGTGGGGAAAAAAGACTGTCTTGCCCAACAGGAATAGAGAAAAAGGAAATTAATCCTAACAACAATGTGCATTTTGTAGTAAAGCAATAGAACAACAGGATACAATTTACCATAATTACTACAATGAGAGAATGTAATTGTTCCTCCCCCTTATTCCCCATTTTTCAGTGTTAAGGCCTGATCCTAGGAGAATATGATCCCTACAACGCCCATTGAGAAGTGTTGTTTGCAAAACAGTTCCACAGCTGTATTTTCATATTCCACGTGTACTTCACTTCTAAGTCAGTTATGCTCAAAGAAGAGGTGCACATTTATATTGGCCCTAAAGTAAAGATCTAACCTTGATTTAATTTCACTTCCAACTGCCCAGTATCTATCTGTTCCTAAGGGAATCTAGTGGTAGAATTATGGCACTTAAAAATCCACATCCTATTTCTAAAAAAATAGAGTGAACAGCTGCCCAGGAATAAAATACAATTTCCTGGTGCCTTGAGGATAAATGGAGTTGGGGGTTAAGCCTGAGTTTATAGGTCTGGCTCTGTCACTAGGCAACAAGTATCTTGTAGCAGCCAGCACTTTTCACTCCTCTTGCTTCTTAATGAAGGCTGGTCCTTGACTGGTCAGAACACACACATACAGGTAGTGCTGCAATTGTGTAGGTGCATCAGGTAGAGAAACATTTGGGATTTAAAACATAGGTTTCTGTATTGTGAGGATTACTGCACATATATACTATGTCTTCAGTGAGATTCAGGAGCTAAGCACAGGAAAAAGCTAAGTTGTAGGCACAAACCAAAGAATGGAAAAGTTTCCTTGATTAAAGCATAATTTGCTTGAAAATTGAAACTAGTTGCCTAAGTATCTTGGAAAACTGTGGATTTGTAATTAAACCATAAAGTTCTCCTAAAAATCATTAAAAAAAATTAAAAATCACTGCACTAAATCCTGTATTCATAGATTCTAAGGCCAGAAAGGACCATTGTGACCATCTAGTCTGACCTCCTTTATAACACAGGCCATGGAACTTCCCCCAAATAATTCCTAGAACAGAGCTTTTAGAAAAACCTCCAATCTTGATTTAAAAATTCAGTGATGGAGAATCCACATGAACCTTGACACAATATTCCAGGGTTAATTATGCTCACTGTTAATGTACACCTTATTTCCAGTCTGAATTTGTCTAGCTTCGACTTCCAGCCATTGGACTGGGTTATACCTTTCTCTGCTAGACTGAAGACCCCATTATTAAATATTTGTTCCCATATAGATACTTACAGACTATAATCTAGTTACCGTTAACCTTCTTTTTGTTAAGCTAAACAGATTGACCTCCTTGAATCTCCTGCTATAAAGCAGGTTTTCTAATCCTTTAATCATTCTCATAGCTCTTCTCTGAACCCTCTCTGAATTATCAACATCCTTCTTGAGTTGTGGGCACCAGAATTGAACACAGTATTCCAGCAGCAGTCACATCCGTGCTAAATACGGAGACAAATTAACCTCTCTACTCCTATTGGAGATTTCCCTGTTTATGCATCCCAGGATTGCATAAACTCTCTTAGCCACAGAGTCATACTAGAAGCCCATTATCCACCAAATATAATTCAGAGTCACTGCTTCCCAGGATAGTCTTCCACCCTCTAAATATAGCCTACATTATTTGTTCCCAGATACATTTACATTTTGCCATATTAAAAACACATATTGTTTGCTTGCACCCAGTTTATCAAACTACTTTGATCAGTCTGAATCAATGACATGTCTTCATTATTTACACCTCCCCCAATTTTTGGGTCATCTGCAAACTTTATTAGTGATTATTTTAGGTTTTTCCAGGTCATTGATAAAGATCTTAAATAATGCAGGACCACAATCCATGTGGGACCCCACTGGAAACAGAAAATTAGCCATTTACAGTTACATTTTGAGACCTATCAGTTAACCAGTTTTTTATCCATTTAATGTGTGCCATGTTAAATTTGTATTGTTCCAATTTTTTAATTAAAATGTCATGTGATTCCAAGTCACATACCTTTCAAAAGTCTAAGTATATTTCATCAACACTATTACCTTAATCAACCAAACTTGTGATCTCATTAAAAAAAAATATCATGTTAGTTTGACAGGATCTATTTTCCATAAACTCATGTTGATTTGCATTAATTACCCTCCTTTAGTACTTTATTAATAAAGTCCTGTATCAGCCACTCCATTATCTCACCTGAGATTGGTGTCAGGCTGACAGGCTTACAATTATCTCGATCATCCCATTTACTCTTTTCAAAGATTGGCACATTAGCTGTATCTTCCCCAGTGCTCCAAGTTTTATTGAAAAATCAATATTAACAGTCCAGCAAGCTCCTCAGCCAGATCTTTTAAAACTCTTGGATGCAAATCATATGGACCAGCTGATATAAAAATGTCTAACTTTAGTAGTTTCTGTTTAACATCATTCAGAAATACTAGTGGAATGGAAAGAGTGTTATCACCATCTGATGAGGCCACATCATTTCTCCTCCCTTCCCCCCCCCCTCCTCCACAATACAGAACAGAAAATATTTATTGAACACTTTTGGCCTTTCTACAATATTATTGATGATTCTACCACTTCCACCTAGTAACAGAGCAATATCATTGTCAGGTTTCTTTTTGTTCCTAATATATTTGTGTAAACTGCTACTCTGAAACCTGTTCTTATTGTCCTTAACTCTGCTGGCCACAAAGTTCTCTTTATGTCCCTTGGCTTCCCTTATCAATTTTCTACAATTCCTAACTTCTGATTTATATTCATTTCTATCAACTTCCCATTTCTTCCATTTGTCATTTTATATATTTATAATACACACACACTTGTTTTTTTTATAGCTGCCTTCACTTCCCCTCCAAACGCAGTTGTTTTTTTAACTGGCACAATCTTCTTCCTCAGTTGTGGCTTTTGGGGCATCTAGTAAGGTGTTCTTAAATGATTCCCACTTACAGATTTTTTTATTTGAAACATAGATCATAGAACACACATCATATGCCTTTGTGCCCTGACTGAATAAGAAAAACTTATCAGAATTCTTTTACAGAATTTAGATTGGGGGCCAAATTTAAAATTGACATAATTCCTTACATTTAATCAGTTCATTCCCCAATATGGAACAAGAGTCTAGATACCAAATATGAAATTTTAATTATAAAGGGATATTAAAGAGTGTAAAGAGCACAAACAAATAGTGTTAAGTCTGACTGTAGATTCTGTATGTTAGTCTGTAATTTATTTAATTATAAAGAAATTCCACAAAACTTCCTTGAAGTTCTACAAAAATCGTGCAGACTCAGAATGCATTGCAATGCTAACAAAAACAAGAAAATGATACATGATCATTGAGACATGCATTGTCCTAGCACTTAGTAAAATCATACTTTGTTTATTTTCTCTTTACTTTTATGGTGCAAATGGTTGCAAGTTTACACCATACATTTCCAGTTCTGAACACCATTATCTTAAAAAAAAAATACAAAAAATATAAAGACACCCATATCATCCCACAAATTTTTGCCAACCTTAATGTACTTGTTTTACCTGAGAGCGCTGTAATTAGTATTTGTATGTACTGCAGCTATAACATCTTACAGCAAGAGCAGCGACACTGGCATACCACTTTAAATTGTCCAGAATTACAACGGTGCATGATGGTGTAAAAGTACAGAAAATCCTCTATCCTCTCTGCCTGGAATTTAAACCCTTCTTTCCTAGAAATGCACAGCCTCTGGGTACGATTAAGTTAATTTGACACTTTCTGTCACTGATGCAAAGCAAGTCAGAGAGAACTAAGCTCACTGTGCTCTCCTGATAGGATTTCACTGACAACTCTGAATTGCATTTGGTATTGTTTGTGCCCCTTTTTGCTCATTTTCCCACGAATATTTGGATAACTGGTTTCTGTTCATTTTTTGTGTGCGGAACTGCTGTTATTTCATATTAATACCAATCACACCTGTGAACAAGGTCATTTGTTATTTGCTATTCATCACTGTTTACGCTCCTGTTTTAAATAGTTTCAGTCATTCAATCAATCAAGGAATAGAAACACCACCCATTTGACTTAGATGACCAACCACACAACAAATAATAGTGCTCACTTAACAAGTCAGCCATAGGCTGTAATTTGTTCTGGCTAGTAGTGCCATAAATAATTATGAATGATAAAACAAATTCAGGAAAAGCCACATGGGGTCAGAGGCAGTTCACGAACAGAATATAAAACACTCAATTCATTGAAAAAAGGAATCATTGCAAATAGTGCACCCAGCTCTAGTCACACACAAGCATAGGGTAAAGAGTATCTCAGGTAACTGGGTCCCAAATCATTCAAAGATTTAAAAATCTTAGCGAACACCATGAGTAACACCTGAATAAAAATAGAAAGTCAAAGCATACATTTTATTAGAGACATGTTATGTACAAATAGCAGCCTACCTCACGCAGGAGGCTGGCCACTACATTTTTCACCAGTGGAAGCCTCTAGTTCAGAGATCGGCAACCTTTGGCACGCAGCCCATCAGGGAAATCCGCTGGTGGGCTGGGACAGTTTGTTTACCTGCAGCGTCCGCAGGTTTGGTTGATTGCAGCTCCCACTGGCCGCAGTTCACTGCTCCAGGCCAATGGGGGCTGCGGGAAGCGGTGGCCAGCACATCCCTCAGCCCGCGCTGCTTCCCACAGTCCCCATTGGCTGGAACGGTGAGCTGCAGCCAGTGGGAGCTGCTATTGGCCGAACCTGCAGACGCTGCATGTAAACAAACCATTCCGGCCTGCCAGCAGATTCCCCTAATGGGCCCCGGGCCAAAGGTTTCCGATCCTGCTCTAGATAACAATAATGAAGACTATCTCTACATGGAGCACTTTATAGTACTCTAGCCTGGAGATGATAAAGTTCTGGCTTATAGAGGAATCATAAAGAGTTTACTTTCATTCACATCCCTGTCTCAGACAGGCATTTGGAAACTAGATTTCTAAGTTTAGCGTAATGAAAATAGAGTTATGTATCATCAGCTTATAAATGGTACACCATGGCCCAACTATCTCTCTATTGTCTTTGGTGGGTTTAGCCACATATTGAACAGGAGGAGGTGATAAAATAAAACTCCACACAGCTAAAATAGCTGCAGACTGCAGAACATATCTGCTACATCCTGGGGTGCAATTCAGAGCAGTGAGGGCTTGTGTCATTCACCTGCCTTGTCACCCTGGGTGCCTTTACTGCTCTGCTGCTGAAGCTCACAGCACAGACTCTAACAGCCAGCTGATAAGCATGTAGTATCCTGAATGTCTGTGTGCTGTCCAGCCCTGGTTTAGCACTCTGACTCCAGCAGCCTTCCTACAGCACAACAGCCTCACTCTAGTCTCTATCACCCAGTTACCTGAGATACCCTGACCCCAATACACTCCCAGTCCCAAATGTCCCCAATATCATCTTCCCCGATATGTCCAGCCCTCGCCTGGAACACCCAGAGAAATAATAAGGTTCATTTGCTCCTTAGCGAGACGCAAGCACCTCACAGTTTATTAACTGAACAGGGTAAATACACTTTTCCCTTCAAGCACAGCACCGAGTTGGTTTATTGTAAAAAGTAAAGCAACTTTATTAAACAAGTCCTACATTAAGTGATACCAAGTGGAAGGAATAAAGTTAGAAACGGTTAAAAACAAACAACAATAAAAATATACTCCCCAATGGCTAAGATCTAATTTAACAAGATACAGTCTTTGTTCAAGGTAGTTACCTTACCAATCTTCTATTCCCAGAGATTTCAACAGTCTCAGCTTGAAAGAGCTCTGGCCCCTTGTGTACGTACCATGATGGACACCAAGATGGCGGTGTCTTTTTCTTTATATCTTCCCAAACTTACTGTTTTGCCCCAGACTCAGGACAAGTTCATACTGTTCTTCCTTTCCTGTGGACTTCCTATCTCCCTGCTGATTCATATGTATATGGAGCTTCCTTTGGTTTTGGTCATACCTTGCTTAATTTCGTTAAAGTCGGAAAGATAGCTTCCTTCCTGTCTGGGGGAAAACCTGTTTCTCCCTGTGTTTGGTCACAAACTTTAAAGCATAATATCATTAAGTATCCATATTTCCTCATATAGTGTTAACACATACATTTCACAATGATATTAATCATCAGTGTGCCATTAGCTTTCATAAAAGACCTTACTCAATACACTTTTGTAATACAGTAACATTGTATACAATCAGTTGATTCCATTACTTATCATTTGAGGTTCAGACCCCCTGTCTTTATAGCCCAGATAAAGTTTCTCTCTCATACTGGGGTGCAGACACCATGCTGTCCTCTCCCCTGCTTGATAGCATTGTATGCCTTATATGTAACTTGATTGTCTCTGCCTGATGACCAGGCTGGACATACAAATACACATTCCTTTGTCTACTGCAAACTGTGCTTATGCATTGCTTGCCAAACACATTTTAAGAACATAACCCTAGCACATATCCATACCTCTTTGAGCACACCCTGTATATACATCATGCAAGAATATTAATGGTCAGTGAGTTATTAGTTTTTAAATGATATATTACATGTCAACTTTTGGGTATATATCATGATAACAGTGTGTTAGGTGTGGTGAGTATGTCAGGCCTGATAAGAGTTGCTGACAGCATAGAAGCACCAATGGGCCTCTGTGTCACAATGCCATGTGAAAACCAAATCAGATTGGTTGAGGAGGTGAGCTTTCTAGAGAGAGAGAAAGTTCACAACATGTGTAAATATTTTATCAAACACTAGTGCCCACGAGGCAGATATTGTAAAGGATGGTGGTACTATTTAATTATTTGCATGTGGCATAAAACATCAGGGACTGCTCTTACCTATAATCAGAGTGCTGACAATGTATCAGGATGCAGCATCATACTTCCACGTGAAGCAGGTATAGATCACAGGAAACCTGCTACAGGCCATTTAATCTGCCTCCCCCGTTCAATTAGGAAACAACTGTCTTTTCTTCTCAGCATGTTCCTTTTATCTTGTCTTCACATGTTTCTGAGTGATTTTTTTCCTCCTTCATGCTCTAGCAATGGCATTGAATGCTAATGAGGCAATACTTAGTGTAACACCAGGCAGCTCCTTAGGTAATTACTTTGGATATTAAACACACCTGACCCACAAACATTCAAGCACCAAGCCAGTCTGTTACCTGAAACAGCTACAGGTGTATTGGTGATGCCTGAATCATTAAAACTCTATCTCTTAAAACACAAAAACAATCTAATCTCTGCAGATGGAGAAAAAAATCCCTTTGTTTCTAATAGAACAAAGACTCAAAGATATTTTCCTTCAAAATGTGGCATTTTCCCAGGCTTACTTTCCAGAGGTCTACAGTAATTAAAAATAGATAGCAACTTAAAAGGTATTTTGTTTTACTTTACTTGCAGTGTTGAAAGGATCCATTTTCTTTCACTGATGGGAAACCCTGTGTCTCCTCCCAGCAGGAAAAAAAATGTTCTGTGATTATAATGGCATCATGCTGCCTCTCATGGAATGTTATAAGTCTAAGAGCCTGAGAAGAAAGAGGCAATAACACATACAATATAACACAGTAGTTTAATCTTTTTAGTAGAAAGAGTGAGAGAAGTAAATGAACATATTTTATTTGGCCTCTGAACTTTAAAAACTCTTCCCTCTCCTCTAAAACACTTATAAAATTCAGGAATGTATTACTGATGGAAATATATATGAGTTCTAGCTTTATTTTGAATGTCTTCAATAATTTAATTAGAACAGGCTAGATGGCCCAGAACCAAAATCCCCGGATCCAAATCCCCCTGGAGAAGCTCAAATCCACACCCAAAATTTGCAGGGCAGGCCCATCTCCATAACTGATGGGAAAATCTGAGAGAGACAGAGAGAAGTATTTGGTAGTATGTTGCACAAGCAGGGCTGGCCTTAGGGGTGGGTGGTCTGGACCACAACCCAGGGTGCCCTTTCCCTCTCTGCAGCCACTGCTGCTCCTGCTCCCTCCTCCCTGCCTTGGAGCTGTCCCTGGCCAAGTTGCTCCAAGGAGTCTTCTGTCTGCTGTGCAGAGCATGGGGTGGGGCTTTTGAGGTCAGAGTGTCCCCATCTCCGCACCCATGTACCCAGTCTCTGCTGAGCTGGGGTGAGGGTCAGGAGTGGGAGCTGCTAGTGTCTGCTGCTGTCTGAACAAGCCTTCATACTAGTGAGTGCTGAGCTTAAAGAGACAGTATGATGTCTCTCACACTCTCTCTCACACACACTCCGACAACACACACTCTCTGTCTCTTTCACAGTCCCCCAACACACTATGTCTCTTTCTCGCACACATACACAACACACACACACTCCCCCCAAGACACTCTGTCTCTCTCACACTCCCCCAAGACATACTCTCTCACACACACAGCCTCTCTCTCTCACTCACTCACACACACAGTCTCTTTCACATACTGTTTCGCTCTCACACACACATTGGCGCTTGCTCTCTCTCTTTCACACACACACACCCCTCTCTCACACTCCCCCAACACACACACTGTCTCTCTCTCTCACACACATACTCTCACACACTCCCCTAGCACATACTTTCTCTCACACACACAACACTGTCTCTCTCTCTTTCTCACACACACGCACACACACATTCCCCATCTCTCATCACTTCCCCAACATACACACTCTTCCCCTAACACATGCTTGCATTGTTATTGTTGTAATTACTTCTTGGTACTTCCTGTCAAAATGTGCAATGCACATATATATTCTCTATAATTTTATTCTTTCAAAGTTTGTTAAGGATTGCAGTGCTGTTATTTTAGTATTTTGACTGGTCTGTACATTTCCTAATTTTAGTTCTCTTTTATGTTTAAATTTAATTCTTTGAGTAGTGAGTTCTAAAATGCCTCACCTATCCTGGTTAGAGTAATTATCATTATTCCTTTGATTACATATTGTGTTCTGTCATTCATTATTTAAAATGGTACAATCAAATAATAGTATCCTTCTAGAATGTAAATGTAGCTTGTACTCACCTTAGCAGTGCCAGTTAAAAAAAAAATAGCTAAACACAAAACTTTAGACACTGTGCAGATAAAAGTCGCTTATTTTTAAATTGTATTTTTAGTTATATCTGTAAAATAACTTACAATTCATGCAAAAATAAATGCAGTTCCAAGTATGATACTAATAGCAATGATGTAGTCAGATGTTAGGAAGTCACATACATGATTGTGATTGGTAAACATAAATGCCAAAATAGTTAGAAAAATAAATTATACACATTACATGATGATATATGTAAGTGTTTATACACATATTCCATTGAACACTGATGATGATGTGGCGTAAAGGCTTGGGCATGTTTCTAGTGTTTTTACATTTGTGATTAAAACATTTTTTTTTGTCAGACAGTAATCAAGTACCATCTCATCAACAACAATATAGTAACTGGCTAACAAAATATGTTCCTACAGTAAATTGCACTAACCCAGGAAAGAGCCATTATTGGCCAAAGGCTAATTTCACAGACCTGTTAACCCCCAGATGCACTATATTCTTTATTTTTATATATTCATTTTGATTGCCATTCAAGTCTCCAGACACCTTACAAGATTTACAAATACACAGATTGTCCTATTAATAGACTCCCTTTAATAGAATAAAGGCAATCTACCCAGCCATACCGTAAGACACAACCTAAATCCTCCTTCATTCCCCAGCTCCTTCTCCTGAAAACCCACAACCACTGCCTGGGAGAAAAGAAGGGCGTTGCAGCCTTTCTGAATGGTTAATATATCAGGACTCTAGCAGAACAACAAGAAGAGCTGAGGAACCACCCCAGGGAATATCCTACCAAGCAACTTCCTCTTGTTTATATCCACAGGGCTTGCAGATTTCAGCAGATCACAAATGAGGTAATACCACACCAAGTGTGAGGTAGCGCCTCAAATCACCAGAAACCAAACAATTTAGGACTTTATAGATTAAAGACAGCACAATTCAGCTCCTCCCAGAAATGGACTGGCAGCCAGTGAAAAGCATAGTAGTACTGGTAATATATGCTTCCTGTGTGACAATCCACTCAGTAGGCAGGCAACTGCATTCTGCCGTAATTTGAGCTTCTGAATAGCACTGATGAGCACCCCCTTTTGGAGTGTGTTACAATAATCAAGTTTTGAGGTGACAGACATAGATGATGGTGTGCAAGGCCTGAACGGAAGGTCACATCCTTCTCACTAGGTAGAGATGCCAAAACACCCCACCTTTTAGGCTACATTGTAACTCCAAGATTGTGAAGCTGACTCACAAACTGTGGCCATAGTCCTTCACCTGAGTGTGTAGATATCACCTTCAACAAAGCTTCCAGTCTCTTCCCCCAAACCATTGTCACTTCTGTGATCCTGTCTAAATTAAAACTGAGCTAGCTTGCCCTTGTCCACATTCAGATTTCATGGAGACATTGGGTTATTCGTTCCATTACACCAGCCAGATTCACTGTTATGGATACATAGAGCTGGGTGTCATCAGCATGCTAAATACACCGCCATCTGTATTTCCTCACCACTTTACAGATGACCTCATATATGTGTTTAACATGAAGGGAGACAAAGTGTACCCCTGCAGAACATCGTTCGCTACAGAGCCCTCAAGGCACAAGGAGCAATTTCCTGAAATCACCATTTGGGATCTCCTAAGATCGGAAGAAAGAGAAACTCTCAAGAACAACTCCATTCACTTCACTAGGATTGTCCCAACAAAAAACCTTGGGCAATGGTTTGAAACACAGCTGGCTGACTATTAGTAGTATTACTTATTATTTGTATTACAGCAATGCCCAGGAGTCCCAAACAGGATCAGGACCCCATTGGTCTGTACATTATATAAACATACAATAAAAAACAGTCCCTGCCCAACAGAGCTAGTAAAATCAACATGAAGTCAGACTGTGAGCTCCTCAGAGCAGGGACACTTCTTTCCTGAACGTATCAAGAACATCTAACAAATTGTGGGGGCTACCATACACACATTGAAAATGAACACACTAATTTTATTCTAATGGTGTCCTGAATACTGGTTCCGCAGTATGGCCAGCTCTATGAGAAGACCCAGAAGTCACCTGGGTTAGTCCATTTGTCATCCTGGAAGTCATGAATTCCATATGCGTGGACACTGAAATTATCAAGCGCTATTAGCCTGGCTGTTTCCACCACCACCACCACCACAGGGAATAAACAGATCAGCTCAGCAAGGTATTCCTGACAATTGGTACAAGCCCCTTCACACCCAATCTTGGACTCAAGCACCAGCTGGACACACTAAGTTAGATGTATCTTCAAGATAGCAGAACACCTACACTTGACATTAAATGCAAAAAGCACAGCCAGCACCGCACAGTCTGATCCCCCTCTCTCCTCATGCTGAACCATACGCTTGCAGAATAATAGCACTTTGATTCCAGTTTTTACAAACATGGTGGATTTTCTGTGAAGCAGCAATTTGAAAATAAATGGGGGGGGGGGCGGGGAATCAAACAAACAAGGAACATGTTTTTAAATCTGTATCCAGCACAATCTAAATGAAATAAGGGCCAAAGGCTAAAGTGTTATAAAACTAGCCACATACACTATCATCTCCAAATTATAACACTACCAAACTCTGGCTCCAAAATGCAGCATAGTCCATTAAACCAATGCCCTTTCAACTTTGGAACTCATTCGCGATCCATGCGTATGGCTTAGCTCCTAAACACAGTCTTCTGGCTATGTGCCATAATTTTACACAAAAAAATAAAGATAAACATGTAGAGATGTAGCCCTACAAAAACCAGCTGAGACTCAGTACTTGTGAGGTTCTGAATTAATCTCTTCTGTTCTTGTTGCTGACACTGCAGAATGTGTAAACATCCTAAAAGGTGTGTGGGAGGGCAGACAAGGAGGATAGAAGCAGTGGGATGATGATACTTGTCAAAGAATTAGTAAGGAGAGAATGCCAAAATTTGATACCTAGGAGAGGTCCTTGGCAAGTGAAGTATTTTGATCTTTTCACTTCTATCTCAGGCTAAAACCTAGTAATGCAAAACTGGAGAAGGAATAAAGCAAACCAAAACACTCAAAAATAAAAAAAAGGTTTGGGAGAAAGTTCAGATTTTTACTTATTTTACAAAAACCCATTTGCCTAATGCTACAAGGAATTCTAATATGAATTAACACCGTATATGGAAAATCTGTTAATTTATTGTATTCTATTGATTTCAGCAATTTTGCACCCTTTCATTGCTATAGCACTAGTTAATTTCCGTCAGGGCTAGTACCCATTATGGCACCCATTCATGTAAACAAAAGATGTGAACCAATTTTCTGCACTAGTGACAATGGCAACATGGCCCTGATCCAAAGCCCATTGAAGTCAATGGGAGTCTTTTCACTGACTACAGTGGATTTTGGATTATGCCCTATATGGGCAGTGTGTGTTCCCAATGATTTTTGCATAATGGATGGAAATATTTTTTAAAAGATTCAGAGGAAAGGCAAATTATATTCCCATTTACTGGCTAATTGGCCTTCTGTTAGCCTCAATGTCTGTGCATTATGGACTGACTATCTCGAGTCACACTGACAAGCTAGATGACAACCAATCATCATTCAGGATTTTCCTGCTCTCTAGGGATCCCTCCTCTGCTTCTCCAGTACGATTCCTTTTGGTATCAAGATATTATTAACCTAATTTACCCCCCTAACTGAGATGTTGAGTCTCTTATCAAAGCCCAGGCTAGGAAAGCCCAGTATGGTGAAAGTCTCAGTTGTCACCACCTTCAAGAAACATGACAAAAGGGGGGAAGGATCCAAAGTCCCCACAACTACTGAACCCCTTAAGAATCTTAATGCAGAAGCCTAACAGTGCAAAGGTCAAAATCTTGACGAAATCTTCTGTAGGTAATCTAAGATAGCAGGGAATCTGGCCTGTCTAGCTAAAAAAACAAAAAAACCACCACCACAACAACAAAACAAAAAACAACCCCTACCCCCTCACCCTTTCCTCTTGAGTCTACACCATCTGGAAAAAAGCACCCAAACCCAACAGAGAAAAGGGTAATTCAGTCATGTATTCAACATGTGCTGGCCCACCCTATTAATGATACCATTTAATAGTTTAAATTAAACGTAGAAAATACAACTGTATTAAATACAACACATGTTGTGTATCAACGTACATACTAACACAACACAAAACCAGTTGTGATAAGCATTTATATATGTATTATGGGCCAACACCAGCTGAGGTCTGGTGCTATATGTTATAGCAATCACCATTAAAAAACCTAGTATTTGCCGGCTATACTAAGAAAATGAAAGACAAGTAGAAATAGTTTTTCGTACCTTTTACTATATGAAAAATTAAAGTGCCTTAAACAAGGTCTTCATCTCTTTCATGAAATTGCCTTAGTATCGGTATCTTTAATGTAAGAAAGAAGGATTTCCACAACACTAATGACAGATCTAGGGTCTCTATTCTGTTGCCAAAAATTTCACATATAGTACACAAAATGAAGACTGATTTTGATGTTTTATCATTAAAGTCAGCCTTAATGTAGTGTTTTTGTTTGTTTTGGTTTGGTTTTAAAAGGAAATCTTGAAAAATGGTGCTGTTATCTATATGGCCCTTGTCACTTTGCAGACACATAACCACCACAGATTGCTACTAGAATTGGACCTAGGCATTTGCATTTAGTTCTCCTTATATTAGATGTAAAGAGATAACATTACATAAAGAATTTGAGTGACATTCTAAACTAGCCCTGACTTTTCAAGTTTGTTCTTGTCACCGAGCATAAAGCATCATGATTGCCTTGCTAGTTTATTTGAATTTTATAGTGTATTTCTAAATATAAATACATACATACATACATACAACAGAGGGAAGGGAGAAGAGTAGGGGGGAGGGTAAGAGAAGTATGTTTTGCAGTATGACCTTTCTCTTTTCAGAGTTCACTGAATCACCAAACGCTGGATATACTGTACCTTTCCTCTTTAGGATGCAAACACTTTTGAGAACGTGAAGGGGAAACATTAGAAAAGCACTGCTCGGTCCTGTCATGTTGTCTTAATGTGACATGAAATTCTGTGACATGTGACATTAAAAAAGGTCACATTGACAAGCTGACTACTGCAATGCCAGCATATTTTTCACTACCCCTAGTAAATAAATGGCAAATGACTTCATGTCTGTAACAAACAAGAAAAAATAATTTCTTTCTGTGCATTTTAATAAATACTACAATAAGTTTTGCTCACTCCTTATCCTGTTCTCACCCCTTTCCCTCAAGTGTTTTTCTGCAGCGGTTTTTTGGTTTGTTGGTTGTGTTTTTTTATGTTCAAATACTACAAAAGATTCCTATCTACTGCATGGACAGAAAAGGAAGCAAATTAACTTCTTTAATACAATATCTCAGATAAGGTTTAGAGCAGGAAGGGAGTGGAAGCTATAAAAGCAATGTGTAGTAGCCCCAAACCTTCCTTTTGCAGAGTGATCAGCATTTCTGTAGATCATCTAAGAGCCTCCAGCCTCTTTCTTCTAACAAAGCCTTTGATTGGCATCACAACAATCAACTGCCATTATAATGAAGTTTCAAGTTTTAAAAGGAATGGCATCCTTTGAGGGGGATGGGGCAGTTACCCTGTAAGGTTTGC
Organism: Lepidochelys olivacea; assembly: GCF_965140295.1. Lineage (NCBI taxonomy): Eukaryota > Metazoa > Chordata > Testudines > Cheloniidae > Lepidochelys > Lepidochelys olivacea. The sequence continues at coordinate 161,603,821 of NC_140411.1, read as the reverse complement.
AACTCCTAATCAAGAAAAACAGCAGCAGCAGCAGCTTTGCTGGAGAGCTAACAACACAGAATTTATCTGGTCTTCCTAGCTTTTATATATTTAGTTAGTTTCCAGTTGCTTAGTGATGTGACTCTTCTAAAAAAAAATAATCTGGTTCATGCTTAGATTCTGATTGGCTTGTGATTATTATAGTGGCACTTCACAGGATCACTACCCTAAGTGTCTGTTAGCTTTTTTAATGTCAACCATTGCTCTCATGGGCTTGTCTGTTCTATTGTACATCCCCCAATGGTTAGTGGCTCTTTTTTTGGGGGGGGGGGGAAGGAAGGAGGGTGTCTTCAAACTTTGTCTTCAAGTTGCCAAAGTTTCTAATTTAAAGAGAATGGCAAAAATAAGGGTTTGTTTTCCCAGGTATGATTTGTATTGTCACAGCACCTATGAGCCCCATTCATGGACCAGGACCCCATTGTACTAGGAGCTATACAACCATAGGAAAAAAGTCTGTCCCCGTTCCAAAGAGCATACAATCTATGTGAGAGATTTACAAGGTTCATTTACTGGGCTGGTGGTCAACGGAGGAGTATAGATAATAATTTATCATTGGTTTATTTATAAGCTTGGGCTGGAGTTTTCAAAGAAGCCTAAGGGAGTTAAATGACCCAATCCTTGGTTCCTGATTCTCATAGCCTCCTTTAAAAAGAAATAAGGAAGAAATGGCAAAACAGTGCCCACAGGGCACATCTCTAAGTAGGGAATGAAGCAGAGGTGCACACCACTAAGGAAGAATCTGAAATTAGGCAGGGCCATGGAGTTATTTCCGTCTCTCCCCCTTTTGGGTCATGTTTGTCCTGAGTTCAAGTACTGTAATGGCCCCTGCATTTATCTGAAAGTGGTGGGCACTCTGCCTGCCACACCAATACAAAGGCCAGGAACAATCAGCCCCAAAGGAAAGCGCTCAGCTTTTTAGAATGACAGCGTGTGTCTGTATTTAAAAAGTAAAAACCTTGTGGAAAGAGTTAAGCTTGTAAGTGATCAAACAGCATAATGTCAATGTGGTTGCATGGGTGTCACCGAGTTTGGAATTTGCCCCACTGTGCAAGATGTGTGGAGATTTGCCCCTTTTAAACATCATATTGTAAGGAAAGTGATGCTCTTTGGATGTGATACCTTAAATCAAACACTTACAAAGGACCCTGTAAAAGTCATTGAATTCATTCTCGAACTTCATGGCCTGATATGATTATCATGGGACAAGATGACACCAAAAGAACAACATTTGATCCTATACCTCAGTTTCATCATGAAATCTGATCCTATATCTTGATGTTAATGCACTTGCATCAGAGTGTAAAATTCCTTTTTAAAAACTGCCTTAGACACTCATGGAAAGGCAGCTCATGTGCTTTTGAAAATGTTATGCTTTATGAAAGTTGGCTTTGAGGCACTAATGGGGCTTAGTTGATTTCAGTAAAATTGTGGTTTTAATCAGGTCTGTCAGGCTCTGGGTTCTAGGTGATCAGATGCAGTAGTCAAGAACAGGTACCAAGGGTTGAAGCTGGATGTAGAGTCCGGACTGGACCGAGGGCAGAGCTGACACAGGGGTCCAAGGACAGGCCATGGGTCAGAACTAGGGTCAGAGTTCATAGACAAGCCAAATCAGGTTCAGAGTCTGGAAGCAGGCTGAAACCAGACTGGAGTCAGTCCAAGGGTGTGAGGGTCAGGGCTGGAGAAGGTCGGGAACAGAGGCAGAACAGGGCACAGACAAGGCTGACACAGGCTGGGACAAGGCTGAGGCAGGGATAGGGACAGGATCAAGAGCAGTCTGGAAGCCTAGGGAGTCTAACACCATGAGGCTACGGGAGGGTTCCTCGCCGAGCAGTACTGCTGCACAGACTAACTTGTGGCTTTGACAGTGAGAGTGAAATACCTGTGCCTGGGGGTCATCTGACCTAGGCCCTGTCCAGGGATAGGCTGCTGCAGCATGCCTGAGGGTGAGTCACTGCAGGCTCTGCTGGAGGTGGACACTATTGAGTGTCTGGGGGAGTGGGTGGGCACAAGCCCACCCACATCTGAAGGCCCTTTCCCCCACCTAAGGGGAGGAGCTACTTAACCCAGGGCTCAAGTAAATTCAGGGGACAACAAATGAAAAAAACAGATGGGAGTGAGGGTCACAGGGTCAAAAGCAGGGAACCAGAGGGGGACACCAAACAGAGAACCTGGGACAGTGCCCACTGTTCCTCGAAGGCATCTGGTGTTATTCATTGTAAAATTGGGCTCTCTAGAATATTGAGACACATAGAAAGCAGCAATATCGGGCAGTTTTGATGTAAATTTGCTCCAAATATGCTGTTATACAGGCACAGCACGTTACATATTGTACATTTGAGAGCAAGACAGAGACATTTTCTATTAGAAGTTTTAAGTAAACTACTTAAGTAAAATATATGGATTCCTGTTCCTGAAGTGCGTACATTCCTATTTAGTGAGTAGTATTACAACTGTTTTCTACATTACAGCATTTATAAGTAATTCTAGGAGTTCTGTGGAAAAATAAACCTTAAATATTTAGAATTGTTTCACAATAAAGGTTTAAAGGGATTTTAACAATTTTAGAAAAAGTGTGTATTTATAAATATTCCCCATTAGAGATCTAATCCAAAGCCCACTGAAATCAATGGGAGTCCTTCCACTGACTTTAGATCAGGCCCTAGAGGAGGTATACAAAATACCACCTTTATATTCATCCAAAAAAATTAAAACACCATTCCTTCTTCAGATATAGAAGTTTTAAATATTTGTGCAAGTGTGTGTATGTTGATGCATACTTGATTATATTTTTTAAATGAGTTTTTAAATTGTTTTCTCCTTCCCAACAGAACAGACTGTAACCCCAAAGATCTGAAGCAGCAAATACGTTCAACCAAAGAAAATACATTTGCAGAAATCATGATAGGCTTGAAAATGGCTTGCAAAACAGAAAAGTGGTCTAAATTTGTAGGATAATTTATTCACAACAAATCACTTGACAAGTTCTATGGAGGGGTGAATGCTGGATCTAAAGTAGCAGTGAAATGAGAAGCAGCATTTAGCCAAATTCAGCTTAGGCATAAATGGGGTCAATTCCCATTGAACCAGGTCTGATTTGTTCATTACATTTAGATTTCAGTAGAAAAAGCGTAATGCACATAACTGAGCCAAAGAACCACCAGATCCAGTGTCATCCAGTTTTCTTTTTATTGCATTTTCTCTTTCTAAAAATATATGAATGGCTTGAACACACTATTAAGGGTATTACTGAAACCAAAAATATATTTGAGAAATCTGAGATAAGGCTGCCGCACTGTCCTAAAAATATTCTACCACACCTACACATTGCAGAGACCTCCAACTAATTATGTACCATGTGGACTATAATGTCTAGTTATAGAATGAGCTCTTCGAAACACTGCACATTGCATGCTACACACTGTCAAACCTGGACACAGAGGTCCTGATCCAACACCCATTGAAGCCAAGGGTTAGATTCCCATTGATTTCAATGGGAGTGAAATTGGGCCCCAAATAAAGCATGAATCCTAGAGAAATAACAAAATATAATAATAGGCCTGTGTTGCAAGGTCCTGTCCCAGAGTGTGACCCTTTGTGGCACAGCATGGCACTGCAAGCATCCTGCCTCAGTTTCCCTCAGCCTTCAGCACATTGCAGTCACTAAACAATGAGGTTTTTGCCCCTGTAGTCACAAGCTACCCTGATGCTCCTTCCTAGGGCCTCTTCCTTTACTGGCTGCTCTCCTCCTCTGTTTTAAAGCATGACGCCTTCATCCTTTCTTCCTGGAGTTCCTCTGTTCAGCTCTGTGATGGGTTCGGTCACAGAAACTCCCTCAAGACTGTCACTAGATGTGTTGAGATACCACTGAAAGCAAGCCCCTCTGCCACTGAGAGCAAGCCCCCCTCCACTCCCATCTTGATGAGTTAGACACTCCAGTCAGTTACAGCACAGACCAAGAGGTTGGGCCATGCCCCCCTGCAGTGCACAGAAACTAAGATTCACTTAGCCCCGGGGTTTCTCAGTTAACAGGGACTTTCCCAGCATCCAGTATTCATTCTTTCTGGGAACCTAAACCCCAAATGAATCCATTTTACTCTGTACAAAGCTTATACAGGATAAACTCATAAATTGTCCACCCTCTATAACACTGATAGAGAGATATGAACAGCTGTTTGCTCCCCCAGGTATTAATTACTTATTCAGGGTTAATTAATAAGCAGAAGTGGTTTTATTAAGTATAAAAAGTAGGATTTAAGTGGTTCCAAGTAATAACAGACAGAACAAAGTAAATTACCAAGCAAAATAAAACAAAACATGCAAGTCTAAGCCTAATACAGTAGGAAACTGAATACAGGTAAATCTCACCCTCAGAGATTTTTCAATAAGCTTCTTTCACAGACTAGACTCCTTCCTAGTCTGGGCCCAATCCTTTTCAGACCAACATTATGATTAATGGCCTGGGTTCAGCAATCACTCACACTCCCATAGTTACAGTCCTTTGTCCCATTTTCTTTCAGGCATCTCTTTGGGGTGGAGAGGCTCTCTCTTAAGCCAGATGAAGACAAAATGGAGGGGCTTCCAGGGCCTTTTATATTGTCTCTCTTGTGGGCAGAAACCTCTTTGTTCTTCTGTGCAAAATCACAACAACAAGATGGAGTTTGTAGCCACCTGGGTAAGTCGCATGTCCATGACTGATTCAGCTTTTAGCAGGCCAATGCCATTGTTTACATGTTAGTTTGAACGTTCCCAGGAAAGTTCAGATGTGGATTGGTGTCTTCCAAAGTCCATTGTCAGTTAAGTGTTTCTTGATTTGGAACTCAGAATAGTCCTTTCTCAAGAAGCTGACCAAATGCTTCACTGACACTACTTAGAATCAAATACATTGAGATACAAGTACATAGCCAATATTCATAACTTTCAAATAAAAAAATGATACACACATACAGACAGCATAATCATAACCAGCAAATTACAACCTTTCTATAGACACCTTACTTGACCTCCTTTATACAAGATTTGGGGCAACTATAGAACCTTGGTTGCAACAATGATCTATACGGTCACAGTTCATGTTAATAACGTCACAAGCTCCACCTCAGAATTCCTCCCTGCTCCATTGCTCTTCTGGAGTAACTCCCAGTCTGTTCCTTGTCTTCAATCCTGGGCTCAGACATCTTCTCCCTTGGGACGGGGGACCACTGCCATCCTTCCTGGGATTGTGTTTCACTTCTGGCAAGCTTCTCCAGCTGATTGGTTCTGCTCTATTCCCGGACACCCCTCCCTGCAGATCTTTCCTGATTTTTGTCTTCCCCAGCCTCTGAAATCTTCTCAACTTGTCTCTTCCCCTCTTACTGAACCATAGGCTGCCTTTTTATTTCCCTGTACACCTCACTCTTAGTCATCTGACCGTTTGTCATGTGACTTTACTTGTTTCCTTCACCTGGAGGGTGGGGTAAGTGTGACACCACTGTAGCTTTGCCCCAACCCTCTTAAAGGGTAAGTTCATCCTGTAACAACCCATTTACACTATGATCCTTTACACTACCACATTGGTGTTCTATGTATTTGAAGTTTGTAGAGTAATGCATACACAAAAAGGTTCAGAGTTAAGGTTATACAGTCAACCTTAGCTTTGGTGTTTCCTGACTTAAGAGTGTTTCATTTTTGCAACTGTAACCCTCATTTAACATAGTTTTTCAAGTGAATTTAGATAATATTTGAATTGAGTACATTTTCTGATTGTAAAGTATACCACCAAATAAACCCTTCAGCTTTAAAATTTTGTTTTCAGTGTTCAAGCAATTCTGTATTCCTTCTATTATCCCTCATGCACAATTAAAGAGATTTATTTTATTCCTTAACACTCATCAGAGTGTCAGCTGACCTGATCCACTCTCATCTGGTCATTTCTAGATGTGTTCGCTATTCAGTAACACAAAAATCTTTTCCCTTAGATCTTAATATTCAGCCTAACAACCTGTACACAAACACAAAGATAGACTCTTTTTCATACTGGAATGTGGAAATCTTTCCCAACTAGGCCTGTTCAATTAGTTTATCATTTCATCATTATTAATCTCTTTCTGAATTAAATTTGGAGTCCCAAGGCTATTGCTCAGCTGAATTTAGGGACCTTTGCTGTCTTTCATGGTTTGGTCTAAGCTCGTAGCTATATTTTTTATTATTTTATTTATTGATTGTATTAATAAGCGTGTTTAGTAATCAGATGACTGCTCCACTGGATAAGTCAGTTCATTATTCTGTATTATTTTCTTTTTACCTTACATCTTTCATTACACTTTCAGTTCTTGGAGAAAGTCCAAAACTCTTTCCATGCCATACATTGTCCAAAGTTAACATTATATACATTTTTTCTTTAATAAAATAGTGGGCTAGAAAATAAGCAATTTTAGGCCATGATACAGCAAAGCACTTAAGCACATGTATAAATGTAAGCACATTAGTTAATGCCATAAGATGCAAATTCCAAACAGACAACTAAAAAACTAGAGTGTATGCATCTGGAAAAATTATTGAAGTTTTCTTTGTACAAAAAGAATCTAGTTTTGAATATGGTTAATGGCTACTTATTTTTTTAAGATACTCCTATTATTATTGGGGTAACCTGCTACCCTTAATCTCTGAATAGAGTTAGCATTCATGGACAGACAGGCTGGGCTGTAGGTCAGGGTACTATGCTACAATTAAAGGCTACAGCTGAAATATCTCTTCCATGTGCAGATCTAAAATAAAAAAAGCGGGGGGGGGGAGGGGGGGTGTTTCATGCCCAGATGGTCAAAAAGACAAGCCATTTACCATACAAGTCAGGATGGTTTCAGCAATGTAGGTACCTTGGGTCCTATCACCCTGCTGCTATTGATATCAATGAGAATTGTGTATGGGGAAGGGAGTAGAGTGTGCATTGGAAATTCCCTTTAAAAGTTATGAAGTTGTCAACAAAGTATTTTTAATACTGAGAATTGATTTACAGTGACATTCTAAATGCATTATCTCTGGAGATTTATGAGTTATCAAAGAGCTGATAAAGGGATTGAATAATCTGGGAAACAGCTGCACTGAAACGGATATTTCAGCAATGGTTCACTGCCTTCTCTTTGGGATGGTATTTAAATCTGTCAGAATATGCGACATTTGAAAAGTTAATATACAAAATGAAAAATAATTTATATATATTTAAGACAATATGCGTCTCATTTCCAAATGACTTAGTGGAGCCTATCCCAACAACCTCACTTATTTATTATGTGCAAGGTAACGTGAGTGATGTTAATTAGTACTTAAATTTACATACAGGTATCATTTTTCCATCAGAAAAAATACTGCTACATGAGTATAACCACACATAGCATCAAGAAGAGAGATAACTGTTCCTGCAATTTTGAAAATGGGGTCCACAGATTTTTACAAGGGGAAGTTGTTACCAGTAATCCATGTAATGGTTGCTGAATTGATATTTTATTCCTCCCTTTGAAATTGGTAGAGAACTGAATCATTAGTACACTGTGTGTAATTGACATTTTATTTTTGCCATGAACTTTAACAGCAGGAATAAAACAGCAGTCATGTGGGCTCAGATTAAATAATAACTCTGTCCAGATTTTACTCTACAAATAAGTCCACAAAGCCATGCACACACTGAAAGAATCAATGTTTAGGATGAAGGGAGGGTGGGGTAGCTTTTTACATCACACTCACAATATTAATGAATTACTGAACAAGCAACTGGGAGCTCTATCAAAAAAATTACATTATAATAATACCAAATAATTAAAAGAAGAATTCTTCAACGCTGTGAAATTGAGGAAAACTGGAATTACATTTAGTCTATCAATCAAGCTGATTAATTTAACATCAACGCTGTGTTTCTTATCTTTAGGAAGCAAAATCAAGTGAGGGAATGTGCACTGAAATAGCGCACTATGGGGACATTTCAGAAAGAATTAGACCAAATGGCAACACAAACCCCACAGGAAAAACCTTACTGACTCCCCAGAATCTGTTTCTCCTCATGTTTTTATTCAGTCTAATGCACTTGAGTAGTCCATTTAATTTATTTATTTATTATTCCTGTGACTTTCACCAAGGCAATTCATAATTGTTAATATAATTGCCTAAAGGCTTTTAGGTGTAAGTCAGTGAGCAATGAAGTGAGGTGGAAAAGTAGCTTCCCTTTGACAGCTGTATGCTTGAAAACCAGGTGATAATAGGTAAAATGGTATTAAGGAGACTAATGACATACAATAACAAGCCTGTCTAATTGGGATGATTTAATTAAAGCAGAGCTGCTGTAATGGCGATGTAATTATTAAAAATATATATTTGGCTTTCTGTGTCAGATCAATCTGTTGTTTCAATGTATAGTAGGCAAATTATAAAAAAGACCAGAGCTAAGCAAATTCATATAAATATTTTAATTTGCTCAATTGTAGGTTGAGAATATTTCAATAGAATTGAAAAAATAATCCACATGCGTGAGTTCTAGTCAGAAGCATAGAATGGCAGTGACTTATCTTATATGGCAGCCCATTATTACAGTGTATAGCATTTTTATAATATAACTTCAAATGCTATGAACGGCAAAGATGACTATATAAATGACAAAGTACGCAATAAAGATTTTAGGAAGAAAAGTTTGGTAGCTTGTGACAAAATTAAATTTGCACTCTCTCAGTTCTTTCATACGGCATTATTTTCCAGAGAGCAGAAGATACATTATTTGGAATTATCCAGGATGATATATACATTGCTTCTAAAGCCAGCAATTAGCTATGTTATGTGGCATACCTCAACAGTGCACATTGTAACTTTAAAGTTTCGTTTAGCAGAAAATATCTTCCTTACATTCTTACATAAATGTAATGCTCAGGAAAAAAGCAAATTGTCACAGGTGCAGAAACTGACACACAGAAAAGCTAAGTGATTGTCAAAAAGCATGTCAGGTCAGTGGTAGATCTGACTATGAAGGGATCCTCCATACTCCCCACTCCACTGAAACGGCCCTCAAAAAAGTTATTGATCACCTCTTCATTTCCAAGGTTATGTCTACACTGCAGAGTTTTGTCATCAAAAAAGTTATGCCACTTTAATTAAAGTGCGCTTGCATGTTCACACTATGCTCCTTGTGTTGGCAGAGCGCATCCACGCTAGCAGCTCTTGCATTGACCCAAAGAGCAGTGCATGGTGGGTAGCTATCCCACTGTGCAACTGGCCGCAGGGTGCTTTGGGAAGGATTTGCAATGCCTCATGGGGCAGGTACAGCATTACATGATGCAGGTTTTTCAATCCCATCATTCCATGGGCATCCTACTAGATTGCCATCTTCTTTTTCAACTGAAATGTGTGTGGGGGGGTGCATGTGACAGGGAGTGTGTGGGGTGTGGGGGAGAGACAGAGACATAGTGTGTGTTGAGGGAGTGTCTGAGAGTGGGGGGGTGCATGTGAGAGAGACTGTGTGTGTGTTGGGGGAGAGTGAGTCTGTCGGCATGCTGTCCAGGCACATTAGACAGCAACCAGTCCTGAAGCAGGGGGAAGGGGACATCCCCGACATCAGTCCCTGCCTCCCTCTCTGGCTCTGCACAGCACAGCAGTCTCTCTCTCACACACACACACACACACACACATACATACCCCTGCCTGCCTCTGTGTTCCTAGTACAGGAAAGAACAGGAACATTCCACTGTAATGCTTTGCTCTTTGTTCCTGGAGCAGAGCAGCACACTGAGCTGTCAGAACTCCACAGAGCTTTAAAAGGGAAGGGGTACATGCCTGCAGGGCAGCCGAGTTCAAAACAGCGAGCAGAGCAGTCACGGCAGGCATTGTGTGATACGGGTGTGGGGGGGTGGGAATTCTGGCGATCTAACGAACAGCAGTGTCTACACTGACACTTTCTCGTTTTAACTTTGCCACTTTGTTTCTCACAGAGGTGGCTTTGTTTTTTTTGCCAAAAGTGGCATTGCAGTGCGTACACCTCCACTGTTTTGCCACCAAAAGCTGCCTTTTCCCAACAAAGCTCTGTAGTGTAGACAAGGCCCAAGTCTTGTCTTCATTCCCGCTTCCTCAATCCCTCTGCCACCATTAGAACATAGATTTTTAGGGCCAGAAAGGACCATTGTGATCATCCAGTCTGACCTCCTGCCTAACACAATTGACCACCAACTTTTCCTCAGGAATTGATGAAGGCATAGATACTATTGGCCTGTGCCTCCAGCTCCAGATCCTGTCATTGTATGATTACATCAGAATCTCAGCTTCCATAAAATAAATTTTAAAAATGATTTCTAGATTTCACGATTGTGAAGAAAAACTTGAAAACATGATCCAAAATGGAGCCAGTGCAATGATGTCTGAGCCTGCAGAGAGCCTGGAAAAACAGATCTGAGGAGTGGGGACTACTCCTGGCATCTCAAAAGGGGGAACATCAGGAACCACTGCTCAGGGTGGAGGGAAGATGTCAACACCAACCAAGCAGGGGATTGTGGGAGTGGCAGGAGTTGATTGTACTGAGCTAGCACTCCCCACTCCCCTAAGAAAATGCACTCTGGCTCCTGGGGTAACTGTGGCAAAGAGGCCCTACTGCTGCTTCTGGGATGGGGATAATGGAGCCCCACGATGCTGGCCTTGGCTCACTGGGATCTCTGGTTGAAAAATACTCACTACTGCAAGAGAAACATTTCTTGTATTGCTCCCTTTGCCTGCTCCCGTTCTTGCCGCAGGGCATTTTCACACTGCTCTCTAAGCCTGGATCACTGACCCCCATTGGGTTCAGCAGGCACTTTCACTCTCCTCTTTTTGATCCCTTTTCATTATCCATTTCCTTTGCCGATTCCCACCACTACGTGCTGGAGACTCCTCACTTTTTCCCAACCTCCATCTCTGGCAAGTACTAGACATTACAAGACTGGCTCGTTAGAATATGACTCAGTATTTGTTATTAGCCCCTCCTTTCCTATCTACTTCACTTGGGCCCAATCTCACACTGAGTAGCACCTTACAGGAAAGGCAATACCATTGACATCCTTCCATAGCAGGGATTGATGGTGCAGTGGTTAGAGCATTAACCTGGGCTATGAGAGACCCAGTTTAAATTCATGCTTCATCACAGACATCCTGTATGAGCTTCTGCAAGTCAGTTAGTCTCTCTGTGCCTCAATTCCTCAACTCTAAAGTGAGGATAATAGCACTGCCCTACCTCACAGGGATGATGTGAGGATAAATACATTAAAGATTGTGAGGCACTCAGATATCAAAGTGATGGGAGACATAAAAAGTACCTTAGACAGATCAATTTAAATTGTTCTAAATGCAACTAGATGTGGTGTACCCTAGATTCTATGTTTGTATAACACAGATTATAAATTCTTTATTGTAGGGAAAATTTCTCCTCACGTCTGTCCTAGTCTCTGTAAAAAGCCAAAAACAACAACAGATGGTGAGTGAGCAGATAAACTCTGAATAAGCATCCAAACATTTATCTGAACTATCCAAAACACCTGAGTCTGAAAAAAACTGGGCTTGAAATCTTTCACATGAGATTTCCAACTCTTTTACTTCCAGTCTCATCTGGAATTACTGGGAGAACAGCATTTCTCCTGGTATTTCAGCCCTTCTCAGCACTGCTGGAAACCAGAAGTGAACAACATTTCTGAACCTTAAAGAAGCTTTGGTTCAAGTTTTATCCTAGAAATGAGTAAAAGTTCTTATTTTGACTACACTTGTGCCCAGGTGGAAAAGGACACAGGGTACCCAACTCATTTCACATAGGGAAATGAGGGCAGCTAAAAGTGACTTTCTGTCAATAGCATCCTCGACTGGAGTTGAACTAGTGACCTAGAGGTGAAGATGTTGATACCTCAAACCCTCCAAGTCATCCTGTGACTCCACCCAATTAAGTTATTTTTCCACAGTTTATTCTTCTTGCCTCTCTCCCCCATGTAAAATAACCTATCCCATTCAGAGGAAAACATTCTCATGATGATTTTACCTTTTTCAGTGCGTCAAACACACAAGCACAGTGTTTCAAATAGAGCACAGACAATTCTTCTCATCCCTGCATACACTACAGCACCTGTACTTTCAAATTTATTCTAGCATGGTGTCACTCCAAGACATCTTGTTTTCTGCACCAGCATCATTAATGGTAGCTCCAGGAATAGTGCCGTTTAAATGCTGCTATTGAGCCTGAAAAGATTGCACAAAATAGTTTTTGTGGGTCTCAAAAGCAGCTCATTTGCAGAGTGAGAATCTGGCTCAAAATAGCGAAACACATTTATATCACCTGAAGGCATCATTACTGGCAGTAGGACAGTCAAGGCAGTGGAGAGCCCAAGCAGTCCTTGAAGCTCATGTGGAGACACAAGGCTTTGCAGATCATTGGAGATCCACTGATTTTGTGGGGGGCAAACCGTCCACTTTTTCCACAGGCGTTGGGCAAGAGGTGGGCAAATTATGTGTGACCCAAACAAAGAAGGAAGATGAAACTTTAAAAGTGGAAATTCATGGATTTACTTGTCTCCTGTGCTGGAGGAGCACATGCAGGGGTTAAGTGTCACAGAACGTGCACTCTGTTTCAGAGTAAATTATAATAGAACTTACATTTCAGAAGGAAAACAGAAAAGGAAAGTCTTCCAAAATCATAACACTGAAGAACACAGTCATGTCACCTGGCTAAAAGAGATAACTCTAGTTCTAAGGTTCTTTGTATTTTTAAAAAACAATAAAAAGGAAGGACTCATTTCAGTGCAGTTTACAAAATATCTAGTAACTCCAGCTAAGAAAGGACAGCAGATATGCAAAACAGGAACAATTTTGTATGATTGGTTCCAATTTATCACTGGATAGTCACAAAATGCAAAACCTGCACCTTCTTGTTACGTACACTGTCAACGTATATATCATCCTGGATAATTCCAAATAATGTATCTTCTGCTCTCCGGAAAATAATGCCGTATGAAAGAACTGAGAGAGCGCAATACCATCAAATAGAAAATGAAAAAAGCACTTCCCATTGGAAATGGGAAGAAAAATTAAAATGAAAGCCATATAATAATGGGGAAATTGACAGCTATGTAGGTTTTGGTAATGCACCCTACATGGAGTTCGTTGCTTTCTGTTGCCAAAGAACAAATTACACATAATAAAAGATACTTCATTTTTTATTTGGGATAGCTAATTTCATTAAATAAATTTTTGGTCAAGGAAACAAGTGTATTTATTAGGGCACATTTCTGCTGCCACTGGCTTCTATGGTTGCAGGACTGGACATCCAGGGTGAGATCCTGACCTCACTGAAGTCAATGTCAAAACTCCACTAACTTTAGTAGTTTGGAATTTCACCCCAAGTCTCTCTAGTGCTAATTATTCAGCTTCATTTTAACCCGGTCCCCAATCTTGTGAACTGCTATGCATATGGCTAACTGTACTCACATACCTAGAAAGATTGGACCTTTAGATTGTAAGTACCCCCATGGTTTACTCTCTCTGTAAGTGCCATCTACACTTTTTGTGCTATATGCAAAAGTAAAGGAACTGAAGAATGCAAAATATTTTTTCTATTATCAAATTGTGGTGGCAAACACTACTGCGATCACAGCTCCACTGCATGACATTCAGTCTGAAAGAAAGCTGCACTCCACTAGGCAACACCACAGAGACCTTGTGTAAACAAAGTAGTTATTGTGTGCATAAAATGCAATAGAGGAGAGAAATCCCTGCATGTACTCACAGCTCTCAATTAGGTCTTCAGGGCTCAGAGTCATTTGGGATCCTTGTCATGTGGCCAAGTAATGGCAAAAATTCAACCTTAATTTCCTGTGAAAATTGATGGATTTTCCAAATCTTGGCAAATGCTATATACTGCTTAATTGGACAATGTTAGATTCAACTCATTAAACTACTGCTGTCTATAGTGTACTGGCCTTTTTTCTTCCATATATCAAATACTTCGGGGTGTTTTTCCCTTCCAGCCTCAGGGGGCAACATCCTGAATATTCATGAGCCATTACTAAGTAAAAATAAATTCCTCACCTAGTTTGTTAGCAGAGAAATGTTAGATTAATCTTGAATATATGGTGATCAAAGCTGTCAAAGTTTTCTTTTTTTCTTAAAGATCTAAATGGGAGATGGAATATACAGTACACAGATTCCCAATGTTTACATTTTCATCTTAAAATGTAAGCTGTACAGTATTAAGAACAAAATAGGCCACACAGGGCGTAATTGCCTCCCCCAACTAATGATTTTAAATAAAAAATGAACTGATTACCAAATTACAGTTTACCACATGAATTCTGATTAGTAGGAAGGAAAATCATTTATTTCAAGAAAAAGATTGACCTTGGCATTCAAGTAGGACAAACTCTACTTTGAAAGTGACAAACATTACAATTATTTCTTTAAGAACTCTTTAAAATAAATTTCCTCAACTAAAAATAGGCTCATGACAAGACTGCAACCAAGGTAATGTGTGTGCATTTTGGTTTATATAATATTTTTAATGTTCACATAAATAGAAGCTTGAATAGAAGTAGAGGACATGGGAAGAGACAGTTTGTTTGGGTTACGAAAGGTCCAGCCACACTGAAGTCAATGAAAAAACTGCCAGGGATTTCAATAGATACATAGGTGGGGGAGGTAATATCTTTTATTGGACAAGCTTTTGAGCTACACAGAGCTCTTCTTCAGGTCTGAGAAACATACTTAGAGTGTCACTGCTAAATACAAGGTGAAACAGATTGTTTAGCATAAGTAGTTAACACACATCATAAGAGACCATTCAAGGTGAGGTTGCCTGTTAACACCTCTGCAGTCATAGGACAAAAAGGGTGGCTAGTGGATTACAGGTTGTTGTAATAAGCCATAAATCCAGGCTCTTATCAAAAGCATAATTTTAAATATCTTGCAAAGTTACAAATTTAAGCTCTTAGTCTAGTGTTTCTTTAGAGAATGAGAACTGAGAGGTCAGGTATGAAGTGATCATTTTGTGAAAAGTGTTCACCCACAGGTGAAACGGTGTTTTGATCTTTCATTTTACTTTGTGAGTTCATTCCAGAGCGTAGTGATTGTCTGGTTTCATCCACATAGTTGTTATTGGGGCATTTAGTGCACTGGATGAGGTACACCACATGTTGTGATAGGCATGTATTGGACTTATGGATCTTGAACAGAGTGTTTGGGAGGAGTATTGACTATCGTAGCAGTGGAGATATGTCTGCAAGTTTCGCATCTCTGGTTCTGGCAGGGTCTGGTGTCGCTTTGAGTTGGTCCAGTAAAATATATACCTCCCCTACCTTGTCTCTCTAATATCCTGGGACCAACATGGCTACCAAAACACTGCACACAACTGATTTAAACAGTAGTTGGATGAGGTCCACAGTGCTTAACAACAGGAAGTAATCCTGCAGTCCTCACTCAGGCAAAAATCTCACTTCCTTCAGGATGTGTTTTGCCTGAAAAAAAACTGCATACTTTGGACCCATAAACAACCCATGATAAATTACATTATTCTTATTCTCATCTGCTATTGAATAAACTCCTTAAATTAATTTATTTACCAGAATTTATACTGGTATCCAAAGAGCACTACAAAAAACCCAGACACTAAAAAAATATATATTTTCAAACAATATTAAGTTTTGCACTTTAACTTTGAATACAATCTTGTCAGTTGTATGGCCTAAAATAGGACCCAGTCCTGCAAAACCTCCTACCAGGAGCAGCACTTACTACTGTGAAAAGGCTCAGAAATACGTTTTTGCCAGATTTGATCCATAAGCATCATGGGCTATGTGAGAGAAATAAGCAGATGGCTGGAGGAGTTTTGCACTTAATGTTATTGTCTGAATTACATAAAGGTACCAGGAGAAATTTTCAAAACTGAGTAAAGGATAACATAACTCACTAATTTTTTGATAGGCTTGTGTGTCTTTATCCATTTGCTTTGAAAATGTTAACCGGTGTGTACCATAGTCTACCAATCCTACTAGTAAATATATATAGTTATACATAAAACTCTGTTAAAGTTTCAAAGTTAAGCACTTAAAAGTTAAGAATGCAAGAATTAAGGTCCCTCAGATGACCTTAATTTGACCTCTTTGAATGTATGGATTAATATAGCCTTATCCAACATCATATATGAAGTCTGTGACAAAGCCAAAAAAATAGAATTTAGCTCTCCTGGGTTCCAGTCCAGGGCCTTAAATGCAAGAGAACATCCTTCCTTGCAACCCTCTGCCTCCATCATCCTCTGCCTTGGGCACTGAGTGAGAAAGGAGTTCTGTAGAACAAAGATTATGTGATCATGTAATTATAGACTGTACCTTAATGCAAACACACAAGGGGGCTGAATGAACATTGCAGGAGCAACATGAATCCTGGAATTTCCTAACTTTTGAATGCTTGACTCTGCAACCTTAGTGTTTTAATATAGTTTTCTGTAAACAATTTCTTAATGATTCTTTCTTGAAGGAAACTGAATAACAACCCCTCCCCTTCCAAATTCCATCATGTGGAATCATGTTTACCCCTTGCATGGGAGGAAAAGGAAGGAACATAGAATCTAGGGTCCACAGCACAATCTCTACCACTTGAGCTAATGGTGTAATAGGTTGTGGTAAATATTTGTTATTCTATATATGGACCAGTCATTAGAGGGAAACAAGACACATACTTTACTAGTGGCTTGCACAACTATTTGCTGGACAGTAGATGAATGTTAACTTTAATTATTTTTCCACCTGGACAGTTTACTTTGCTTTTGGAAACGTGGAGATTATTAACGTTCTGCATGTTCTCTGATTAGTTCTAACAGATCTATATTAAAATGTCCCTGTCATAGCTAGAAAAAAGAACCAACAGGTATTTAGACTTAAAGATGGAATATTCACATGGTAGTATTGGGCTAGCTTCTCAGCTGGAGTACGATATAGTTCCATTAAAATCAACAGAACTACCCCAACTGACATCAGCTGAAGATCTAATTGATTTTAAGTTCTTTGTGGGCTTTGTCTGTACAGCGCCAAATACAATGGAGTCCTGGTTCATGACTGGGGTGCATAGGCACTAAAGTACTAACAAATAATAAATAGTGTAGTTTATTTAGTCATCTTCGGTAAATATGCTAAGGGAATGATAGAAAGTAGGGAGCAAAGATTTTTCCATTCTTTGTTATAAAGCTACCCCGATACATAATTATGACAATTTCTGATAAATCTGTTATGACATGGCAGAATGTTGGCTTCCAACAACCACTTTATAGAGAAGTACTCTGCAAATAAAGTTTGTCATTGTACTGTTTTACATATGTGCACATACTAAGACACAGATACAATCCTTCTAGAAGAACAAAATATGCATTGCACTTGCCCATTCTTATTGGACTTGATCCTGCAGAAGGGTTGCCATTCACCTCAGTAAGTGCAAGTTTCAACATTGCTACATCTATGGATAATGACTTTCAATCGTGAATTGAACTGTGGTTTAATACCTTTTTTGCAGTTTAAAGCGTTATTTCTCACCACCACTTTTAAATGATTGCTCTGCTATTCCGCACTGTGTTGATCAACTTGGGTTACATTTTGCTAGGATGATCTCAGACTGATGTGATACGACAGCATTTTTTTTTCAAGAGATAGAAGGTATTCTGCTGCTAGGCAATCAAAGTCATTTTGCTTATTTAAATTTGTAAAATGCTATACTGATGGTAAAACTTTATTATATAAATATTGCTGTAGAAGCAAGAATGCTTCAATCATGTCTTAAATGAAAATGATTAGAGTTTATAAACATTCATTTGAAAAGTGGAGTTTGGATGACATTGAAATTTTTCACAGAAAAACTCATTTACTTTTTGTATGTGTATCTTTTCGATTTGAAAAAGTTGGTGTCAAGGTTCCTTCCCCACTCTGAACTCTAGGGTACAGATCTGGGGACCTGCATGAAAGACCCCCTAAGCTTATTCTTACCAGCTTAGGTTAAAAACTTCCTCAAGGTACAAACTTTGCCTTGTCCTTGAACCTTATGCTGCCACCACCAAGCGTGTTAAACAAAGAACAGGGAAAGAGCCCACTTGGAGACGTCTTCCCCCCAAAATATCCCCCCAAAGCCCTACACCCCCTTTCCTGGGGAAGGCTTGATAAAAATCCTCACCAATTTGCATCGGTGAACACAGACACAAACCCTTGGATCTTAAGAACAATGAAAAAGCAATCAGGTTCTTAAAAGAAGAATTTTAATTAAAGAAAAGGTAAAAGAATCACCTCTGTAAAATCAGGATGGTAACTACCTTACAGGGTAATCAGATTCAAAACAAAGAGAATCCCTCTAGGCAAAACCTTAAGTTACAAAAAGACACAAAAACAGGAATATACATTCCCTTCAGCACAGCTGTTTTACCAGCCATTGAACAAAAGAAAATCTAACACATTTCTAGCTAGATTACTTACTAACTTAACAGAAGTTCTGAAGAACATTCCTGACCTGGTCCCGGCAAAAGCATCACACAGACAGAGAGGACCCTTTGTTCCCCCCCATCCTCCAGCTTTGAAAGTAACTTGTCTCCTCATTGGTCATTTTGGTCAGGTGCTAGTGAGGTTATCTTAGCTTCTTGACCCTTTACAGGTGAAAGGGTTTTGCCTCTGGCCAGGAGGGATTTTATAGTTCTGTACACAGAAAAGTGGTTACCCTTCCATTTATATTTATGACATGCCCCCCAAATCACAGACAGGGTGAAACACTGGCTGTGATTTCTTCCTGGAGCTCTAGGAGAAAACAGAGTTAATTAGACACATAGACCTCTAAATATACTACCAAGTGTATAAAGACTAAGAATATTCTCCACATCTCAAGGACGATTTTAACCAGTTGATTCTGGGAAACTTTCACGGGAGAGTACATCAGCCACTTTGTTAGAAGTTCCTGAGATGTGTTGGATGTCGAAATCAAAATCTTGGAGAGATAAACTCCACCAAATAGTTTTTTGTTATTTCCCGTGGTGGTATGAAGCCACTGTAGCGCAGCATGGTCAGTTTGCAGGTGGAAATGCTGTCCCCAAATGTATGGGCGTAGCTTTTCCAGAGCGTAGACAATGGCGTAACATTCTTTTTCACTGACTGACCAGTTGCTTTCCCTCTCAGAGAGCTTCTTGCTGAGAAACACTACAGGATGGAATTCTTGATCCGGTCCTTCCTGCATTAAAACTGCTCCCATACCACGCTCGGACACATCTGTGGTTACTAGGAACAGTTTGGCAAAGTCTGGGGCCCTTAGCACAGGGTCAGACATGAGTGTCGCTTTAAGGTTGTTAAAGGCCTTCTGACACTCTTCGGCCCATTGAACGGCATTTGGCTGTTTCTTTTTGGTTAGGTCTGTCAGTGGGGCAGCGATTTGGTTGTATTGCGGTACAAATCACCCGTAATATCTGGCCAAGCCTAAGAAGGATTGGCCTTGTTTCTTTGACTTTGGGACAGGCCACTTTTGGATAGCATCCACTTTGGCCTGTAGGAGGTTGATAGTTCCTTGACCCACCTGGTGTCCAAGGTAAGTCACTCTGTTTAGGCCTATTTGACACTTCTTAGCCTTAACAGTTAGTCCTGCCTCCCTTATGCGCTCAAAGACTTTTTGTAGATGTTCCAGGTGTTCTGCCCAGGAATCCGAAAATATGGCCACATTGCCAAGGTAGGTGACTGCATATTCTCCTAATCCCACTAGGAGACCATCTACAAGTCTTTGGAAGGTGGCGGGTGCATTCCGCAGCCCGAAAGGGAGCACACTAAATTCATACAGCCTGACATGTGTGATGAAGGCTGACCTTTCCTTGGTGGATTCATCTAGCGGTACCTGCCAGTACCCCTTGGTTAAGTCCAAGGTAGAGATGAACTGGGCCCGTCTCAGTTTCTCTAACAGTTCATCTGTGCGTGGCATTGGATAGTTGTCTGGGTGAGTCACAGCATTTAGCTTATGGTAGTCCACGCAAAAACGTATCTCCCCATCTGGTTTGATAATTAGAACCACTGGAGATGCCCGTGCACTGTCAGAGGAGCGGATTACCCCCATCTGTAGCATATCCTGGATCTCCCGTCCTATAGTAGTTTTAGCTTGAGGAGACACCCAGTAAGGTTGGACTTTAATTGGGTGAGCATTACCTGTGTCGTTTAGTCAGTCCTGGGGTGGCTGAGAATGTCGGCCCATAGCTAGTGCACAGCTCCTTGATCTGCTGTCGCTGCATACGCCCAAGAGTCATGGAGAGGTTCACCTCTACCACACCATCATCACTTTTCCCTTTGTAGTAGACACCTTCAGGCCACTCAGCGTCATCTGCTCCCTGGGCTTTAAACTGACAAACCTTTAATTCTCTGGAATAAAAGGGCTTTAGAGAATTAATATGGTACACCTTAGGCTTTCGGTTGGAGGTGGGGAATGCTATGAGATAATTAACAGCTCCCACGCACTCTTGGGCCGTGAATGGCCCTTCCCATGACGCTTCCATTTTATGGGCCTGAAGCGCCCTTAAGACCATACCTGGTCCCCTACTTTGAAGTAATGCTCTCTGGCATGTTTATCATACCAGGCTTTTTGATCTTTTTGAGCATCCTGTAGGTTTTCTTTAGCTAGGGCTAAAGAGGTTCGGAGGATGTTTTGTAGGTTGGTTACAAAGTCCAGAATGTTAGTTCCTGGAGAAGGTGTAAACCCCTCCCATTGCTGCTTCACCAACTATAATGGCCCCTTAACCTTGCGGCCATATACACGTTCAAACGGTGAAAACCGGGATGTGGTACAGCTCTATAGGCAAAAAGCAACTGCTGCAACACTAGGTCCCAATTATTGGAGTAACATGGCCCCCAAAGTTCCATTAAATTTCTCCACCATGCCATTTGTTTGATGATGGTAAGGGGTGGCAACCAAGTGATTCACCCCATGAGCTTCGCAAAGGCTTTCCATAGTTCCTGCCAGGAAATTAGTTCCTGCATCTGTGAGGATGTCAGAGGGCCAGTCTACCCTGGCAAAAATGTCTGTTAGTGCCTGACACACACTTTTAGCTCTGGTGTTGCTTGGAGCTACTGCTTCCAGCCATTGGGTGGCAAAATCCATGAACGTCAGTATGTACTGCTTTCCTCTGGGTGTCTTTTTTGGAAAAGGACCCAGAATATCCACAGCTACTCCCTGAAATGGAACCTCAATGATGAGGAGTGGCTGGAGAAGGGCTTTGACCTGGTCCTGGGGTTTTCCCAATCTTTGGCACACCTCATAAGACCTGACATAGATAGAAACATCCTTGCCCATTCCCTCCAAGTAGAACGACTTTCCCAAATGGTCTTTGGTTCTGTTCACCCCGGCATGGCCATTAGGATGATCGTGGGCTAAGCTTAATAGCTTTACCCAGTACTTAGTTGGAACTACCAACTGTCTCTGAGGATGGCAGTTTTCCTGGTGGTCCACCAGAAAGAGTTTCCTTGTATAAAAGTCCTCTTTCTACAACAAACCTGGATCAATTAGAAGAGCTGAGAGGCAGTGGGTTGCTCTGTGCCGCCATCCAAGCTCTTTGGAGGCTTTCATCTGCTTCCTGTTCGATCTGGAACTGTTCCCTTGAGGTTGGAGACATCAGTTCCTCATTGGATTGTGGATCTGGGCTTGGTCCCTCTGGAAGCAATGCAGGTGATGGGGCTGTTTCCGTTGACTGTGAACCGCTCTCCACTGGTGCACTATGTGGGCGTTCAGGCTCTGGCTAAGCCTCTTGCGTAGGGTTATCTGCTGCTGCTGGTGCAGGTTCGGTAGGGCCCTCTGGTGTTGGGGTTGCAAGTACTGGATTCAGTGCTGGCAGTGGTTCTGGTGCTGGTTGTTCCGCTGGTTCCAGTTTTGGGACTGGCTCTGTCTGGGACTCTGGGACTGGATCCGCTAGTGCCGTTGCAGATGTTGGCATGGGGTCCGGTTCCATCACCTCTGACCGGGTCCTGGTAGAAGTTTCCGGAACAGAGCTAGGCGTGACAGTTTGCTTAGCCTGGCTACGGGTGACCATTCCCATCCTCTTGGCTAGCTTCATATGATTGGCCAAGTCTTCCCCCAACAGCATGGGGATGGGATAATCATCATAGACTGCAAAAGTCCATGTTCCTGACCAGCCCTTGTACTGGACCTGCAACTTGGCTGTAGGAAAATTGAAAGAGTTGGACTTGAAGGGTTGAATTGTTACTTGGATCTCTGGGTCAATTAAATTGGGGTCCACTAAGGAAGCATGGATAGCTGACACTTGTGCTCCGGTGTCCCTCCATGCGGTGACCTTCTTCCTGCCCACACTCACAGTTTCCCTCCGCTCTGAGGGTACCTGGGAGGCATCTGGGCCTGAGGACCTCTGGTGTGATTCCGGTGCAATGAACTGTAATTTGTTGGGGTTCTTGAGGCAGTTGGCCTTTACATGCCCCGGCTCATTACATTTAAAACATCGTCCAGCTGACGGGTCACTGGGGTGAGGTGGGTTGCTGGAGAACGGTGTGGCAGGACGATAAGGTGTCTGGAGTGTTCCTTGGTGTGTAGTTGGGGCCTTGGGCTGTCCCCGGTAGTATGGTGAGGTCAGAGGTTGTCCCTTCTGTTCTCCACTCCAACTGCAACCAGGATTGTTCCTCTCTCCTCCCTCCACCCATTTTGTTCCGGTTTGCCCCTTCTGGTATTCACCCCAACTGCTACTAGTTTTTTTCTTTTCTTCCACCTCCACCCATTTGGCTCCAATCTCCCCCGCCTCGATTACAGTTGTGGGCTTCCTATCTAGGATGTATCTTTCTATTTCCTCAGGAACACCCTCTAAGAACTGCTCCATTTGCATTAGAAAGGGCAACTCTTCTGGAGATTTAACATTTGCTCCTGATATCCAGGTATCCCAGTGTTTCACAATGTGGTAGGCATGTCGGGTAAATGACATGTCTGGTTTCCACCTTAGGGCTCTGAACCGCCGACGGGAATGCTCGGGTGTTAGCCCCATTCTGACTCTCGCCTTGGTTTTAAACAGTTCATACTTGTTCATGTGTTCCTTAGGCATTTTAGGTGCCACCTCAGCTAAGGGTCCACTGAGCTGCGGCCTCAGCTCTACCATGTACTGGTCTGTAGAGATGCTGTACCCAAGGCAGGCCCTTTCGAAGTTTTCTAAGAAGGCCTCGGTATCATTGCCTGCCTTGTAGGTGGGGAACTTCCTGGGATGTGAAGCAGTACCTGGAGAAGGATTGCTAGGATTTGTTGGTATATTCTGCTGAGCCTTTGACTTCTCCATCTCCAGTGCATGCTTCCTCTCTTTTTCCTTTTCCTCCTCAGCATGCTTCCTCTCTTTCTCCTTTTCCTCCAGTTTTTTTTCCTTTAAGTCCATAGCTCTCCTGTGGGCAGCCTCTTTGGCTTTTTCCCTCTTGGATTCTGTCATCTTAGCCTCTCTCTTTTAAACTAACTTTACACCCGAGAGTTAAGAAAACAACAAAAACTTGGCTTGTAAAATTTTGCTCTGCTGTAATATGATACCTGTGTTCTCTGATAGCTATTCTCAACCTACAGAAAAATCCTTTTAAAAAAAACTAACACCTTTGTCTCCAGGCAAATAGATAGAAAACCCCTCCAGTTGCTCTTAGCTAAAAAAAAAAAACACCTCTTCAGATCTGTGAAAAACTTATGAATTTTCCTGCAGGAGGTAAACTACCCTGCCTTTAGGTAGAGAAAACTCCAGCTCAAAAAGAACAATCCCTTTTTTATGCCTGCTGCTCTGGGCCCCAGGCAGAGACAAAAAAAAACCTCTAGCTGCTTTCAGCTAAAAACCTGCTTTCAAGCAGCCCAAAGGAAAAAAAAAGTCCTTTTAAAATGATACTGTGCTTCTGGTTCAAAATGATCCCAAAAAAATCTCAGATTGATCCCACCACTCTGCCACCGTGTCAAGGTTCCTTCCCCACTCTGAACTCTAGGGTACAGATCTGGGGATCTGCATGAAAGACCCCCTAAGCTTATTCTTACCAGCTTAGGTTAAAAACTTCCTCAAGGTACAAACTTTGCCTTGTCCTTGAACCCTATGCTGCCACCACCAAGCGTGTTAAACAAAGAACAGGGAAAGAGCCCACTTGGAGACGTCTTCCCCCCAAAATATCCCCCCAAAGCCCTACACCCCCTTTCCTGGGGAAGGCTTGATAAAAATCCTCACCAATTTGCATAGGTGAACACAGACCCAAACCGTTGGCTCTTAAGAACAATGAAAAATCAATCAAGCTCTTAAAAGAAGAATTTTAATTAAAGAAAAGGTAAAAGAATCACCTCTGTAAAATCAGGATGGTAACTACCTTACAGGGTAATCAGATTCAAAACAAAGAGAATCCCTCTAGGCAAAACCTTAAGTTACAAAAAGACACAAAAACAGGAATATACATTCCCTTCAGCACAGCTGTTTTACCAGCCATTGAACAAAAGAAAATCTAATGCATTTCTAGCTAGATTACTTACTAACTTAACAGAAGTTCTGAAGAACATTCCTGACCTGGTCCCGGCAAAAGCATCACACAGACAGAGAGGACCCTTTGTTCCCCCCCATCCTCCAGCTTTGAAAGTAACTTGTCTCCTCATTGGTCATTTTGGTCAGGTGCCAGTGAGGTTATCTTAGCTTCTTAACCCTTTACAGGTGAAAGGGTTTTGCCTCTGGCCAGGAGGGATTTTGTAGTTCTGTGCACAGAAAGATGGTTACCCGTCCCTTTATATTTATGACAGTTGGGGAAACCCCACTTACTCTCACTTTTTTACTTACCAGTTGTGGAAAAATGAAAATTCTAAATTAAAGCTTCATTTCAATTTTTTTCAAAATCTAAGAAGGGAAGATGTTTGAACTCAACAAAATCTTCATTTTATGCAAAAATTCATTAAAAAACTTAAAAAAAACAGTTTCAGAGTAACAGCCGTGTTAGTCTGTATTCGCAAAAAGAAAAGGAGTACTTGTGGCACCTGAGAGACTAACCAATTTATTTGAGCATGAGCTTTCGTGAGCTACAGCTCACTTCATCGGATGCATACTGTGGAAAGTGTAGAAGATCTTTTATACACACAAAGCATGAAAAAATACCTCCCCCCACCCCACTCTCCTCCTGGCAATCACTTATCTAAAGTGACCACTCTCCTTACAATGTGTATGATAATCAAGGTGGGCCAGTTCCAGCTCAAATCCAGGGTTTAAGAAGAACGTCGGGGGGGAGAGGCGGGAGAGTTAGGAAAAAACAAGGGGAAATAGGTTACCTTGCATAATGACTTAGCCACTCCCAGTCTCTATTCAAGCCTAAGTTAATTGTATCCAATTTGCAAATGAATTCCAATTCAACAGTTTCTCGCTGGAGTCTGGATTTGAAGTTTTTTTGTTGAAGAATTGCAACTTTCATGTCTGTAATCGCGTGACCAGAAAGACTGAAGTGTTCTCCGACTGGTTTATGAACGTTATAATTCTTGACATCTGATTTGTGTCCATTTATTCTTTTACGTAGAGACTGTCCAGTTTGACCAACGTACATGGCAGAGGGGCATTGCTGGCACATGATGGCATATATCACATTGGTGGATATGCAGGTGAACGAGCCTCTGATAGTGTGGCTGATGTTATTAGGCCCTGTGATGGTGTCCCCTGAATAGATATGTGGGCACAGTTGGCAACGGGCTTTGTTGCAAGGATAGGTTCCTGGGTTAGTGGTTCTGTTGTGTGGTATGTGGTTGCTGGTGAGTATTTGCTTCAGGTTGGGAGGCTGTCTGTAGGCAAGAACTGGCCTGTCTCCCAGGATTTGTGAGAGTGTTGGGTCATCCTTCAGGATAGGTTGTAGATCCTTAATAATGCGTTGGAGGGGTTTTAGTTGGGGGCTGAAGGTGACGGCTAGTGGCGTTCTGTTATTTTCTTTGTTAGGCCTGTCCTGTAGTAGGTGACTTCTGGGAACTCAGCAAAAGAATATTGTCATACTTTAGTGTATTATACATGGGTAGATGAGTGTCACATATTTGCTATTTCCAGAAAAAAACTGTCTATCCATGTTTTCCATTTAGAGATTCAGGTACTAGATCATAACAGTGAAATCCTAGTCCCCCTGAAGTCAATGGGAAACGTCATGGACTTCACTAGGGCCAGGATTTCACCCTAGCCAATAAAATTACATGGTTAATTATTGCTGCAAGAAGTAATCTACTTCTTTTGCCTATAACAAGTAAATGTTACATATAAATTTGGATTTGCCTAACACAGTGTCATGGATCAGCAGTTAAAAAATTACAATTATACTTAAATTTTGAAATATTAAAAATGATGGATTAGGAAACAAACATGATTACTAATTATTATTTGTATTATGATAGTATCTAGAGGTCCCAACCAAAATTAGGGCCCCATTGTAGTACATGCTGTAGAAACACATAGCATGAGCCACTATCTTCTGCAAAGATTTTACAATGTAAATAGACAAGATAGACAAAGAGAGGGAGAAGAAAGAGGCACTAAGAGCTGAAGTGACTTGCCCAAGATCTCACAGTAGGTCAGGGATCGGCAACCTTTGGCACCCGGCCCGCCAGGGTAAGCCTGCTTACCTGCTACGTCCGCAGGTTCGGCTGATCGCAGCTTTGGCCTGGAGCGGTGAACCGAGGCCAGTGGGAGCTGAATCGGCCAAACCTGTGGATGCAGCAGGTAAACAAACTGGCCCGGCCCACTAGGGGCCTTACCCTGGCAGGCCATGGGCCAAAGGTTGCTGATCCCTGCAGTAGGTCATTAGCAGAGGCAGTAACAGAATCACGGGTACCTAGGTTTCAGTCTAGTACTCTAGCTACTGGACCATGGCACTAAACTTCTTTCAAATGAATTAAAATTAGAAAAATGGTTCTGCAGCATTAATGATTGGAATGCAAGTTATCATGTCTCTTACATCTCTTCAGTCTAAATACTGGGGCCCCAAACTGACAGGGAATTGAATTAATAATAGGATTTTTTTATGTTAACGTGTTAAGCAAGAGTGTTTTCCTTCTCAGTTTATGGATTTACAAATGGCTTTGTTTTACAAAGTGGGCATATGCTGCCAGAGCTGTTGCCAACAGTAGCAACGTCTGATTACTGGGATTCTTGCCTGTTCTTGTAGCTACTACTCATTGATACTTTGAAGAAAGGTGCAAAGGAATGTAAGAGAAGGCATAAAGGAGAAATATTGGTAGTATTTCCATCTCTAACAGTAAATGGTAAAAAGAGTAAAACATGCAAAATATCTCAACATACTGCAAACGAACTGACAGCACTTACATGGGAAGAGTTGTTGGTTACATGATCGAGTTACTTGGTCTATTATTCTATTATAATCATCAAAGGAGAGATTCAGAACTCTGAACAAACCAATGTTAGATGGATTATCATTTCTGACAAAATAATATTGCAAAATCAAGTTGAAATAACCAAGATATTGTGATATAAAACTGAGGCAGATCACAGAGGAGAGGAACCAAATTCATTACTACAGTGCTGAAACCAAATGACTTTCCAACAATTGACTTTAATACAGTCTTCTATTTATCTAAGAGGAAAGGATGAAAGTCTAGATTAAGAGAAACAGATTGTTCCTTAAAATCTATGTACACATGAAGAAGCAAAAATGTCAACTTCTCTGGTTTTACATAATACCATATAATAAAAAACATGTCAAGTATTAATAGTTTTTGGGGAATTTCAGATGATGCCTAATTAAATATTGCAAACATAAAATTTCAAGCATAAAATGATAATTATAGTTTGAATAGTTAGAAACTTTTGACACATCAAAAAGATGGAGAAAAAAATACCTAGTTTAAAAGGATTCTGTTTTATGTAGGGTACTAGAAGGATCCAAGCTCTTAACTAAGGGATTGGCCTAACTCAGGGATTGGCAACCTTTGGCATGCGGCCCGTCAGGGAAATCCATTGGCAGGCCTGGACGGTTTGTTTACCCACAGCATCCGTAGGTTCGGCCAATTGCAGCTCCCACTGGCTGTGGTTCACCATTCCAGGCCAATGGGGGCTGTGGAAAGCAACGGCCAGCACACCCGTCATCCCACGCCGCTTCCCGCAGCCGCCATTGGCCTGGGACGGCGAACCGCAGCCAGTGGGAGCTGCGATTGACTGAACCTGTGGATGCTGCAGGTAAACAAACCGTCCCGACCCGCCACCAGATTTCCCTGACGGGCCGTGTGCCAAAGGTTGCCGATCTCTGGCCTAACTGAAATGGATTAGTTCTAAAAAATGATGTATAAGCTTTGGGACATCCAAAACACAAGTAAATTTGCTGCTTTCCTAGGAAAGCTTAGAGAGAGATGAGAACTAATTTGAATTCACATCTTCCATAGAAATCATAGAAATTCTGGTGTGGAAGGGATCTTCATAGGTCATCTACTCCAGCCCCTTGCAGTGAGGGAGGACTAAGAATTATCTAGACCAGTGGTTCCCAAACTTGTTCTGCCTCTTGTGCAGGGAAAGCCCCTGGCAGGCCGGGCCATTTTGTTTACCTGCTGCGTCTGCAGGTTCGGCCGATCACAGCTCCCAGTGGCCGCGGTTCACTGCTGCTGGAAGCGGCGCGGGCCGAGGGACGTACTGGTCGCCGCTTCCAGCAGCTCCTATGGGCTTGGAGCAGTGAACCGCGGCCACTGGGAGCCGCGATCGGCCAAACCTGCGGACGTGGCAGGTAAACAAACCGGCCCGGCCCGCCAGGGGCTTTCCCTGTGCAAGCGGCGGAACAAGTTTGGGAACCACTGATCTAGACCATCAATGACAGATTTTTGTCTAACCTGTTCTTAAAAACCTCCAATGACAGAGATTCCACAACCTCCCTAGGCAATTTGTTCCACTGCTTAACTACCTTTACAGTTAGGAAGTTTTTCCTCATGTCCAACCTAAGCCTCCCTTATTGCAATTTAAATCCATTACTTTTTGTCCTGTCCACAGTGCTACGGAGAACAGTTTATCACCCTCTTCTTTATAACAACCTTTTATGTACTTGAAGACTGTTATGTCCTGTCACCCCCGCCCCCCAGTTTTTTCTTTTCTTCTCCAGACTAAAAGAAAATCATTTTCCCACAGTCTTTCCTTGAAGGTGTTGTTTTCTACACATTTAATCATTTTTGTTGCTCTTTTCTGGACTCTCTCCAGTTTGTCCACATCTTTCCTGAAATGTGGCATCCAGAACTGGACACAATACTCCAGTTGAGGACTAATCAGCGCAGAGTAGAGTAGAATTACTTCTTGTGTCTTCCTTAAAACAATCCTGCTAAACATCCCAAAATTATGTTCCCTTTTTTTTGCAACAGTCTTACATTTAATTTGTGATCCACTGAAACCCTCAGATCATTTTCTGCAGTTCTCCTTCCTAGGAAGACATTTCCCATTTTGTTTCTGTGCAATTGATTAATCCTTCCTAAGTGTAGTACTTTGCATTTGTCCTTATTGCATTTCAACTTATTTATTTCAGACCATTTCTCCAGTTTGTCAAGATAATTTGAATTCTAATCCTGTCTAATTTGAATTCTAGTCCTGTCCTCCAAAGCACTTGCAACCCCTCCCAGCGTGGCATTGTCCACAAACTTTATCAGTGTATTCTCTAAGACAGTGGTGGGCATCTGCAGGCCTACAGACAGTTTGTTTACATTTGCACGGCTGCCTGCAGCTCCCAGTGGCCACTGTTCGCCGTTACCGGCCAATGGGAGGTGTGGGAAGTGGCACAGGCCGGAGGGACATGTTGGCCAATGCTTCCCGCAGCTCCCATTGGCTGCGAGTGGCAAACTGCAGCCACTGGGAGCTGCGGGCGGACGTGCAAATGTAAGCAAACTGTCTGGCGGCCCACCAGTGGATTACCCTGATGGGCCACGTGTGGCCCATGGGTCGCAGATTGCTCATCACTGCTCTATGCCATTATCTAAATCATTTTTGAAGACATGGAATAAAACCAGACCCAAGACAGATCCCTGCAGGACCCCACTTCTTCCATGTTTCTTTGCTGGGTTCTATGCCAGGAAATGCAACTTCACCTGAAACACTGATGTTAAAGATACATCAGAAATGGAGTTTATGTTCATCCTTATTTGAGATTCTTTAGATAAAGGCTGTTGAAATCTAGATTTAGTGAATTACTGTAGATGTTTTTCAGATTGAATTAGAAATCATAATGCCCATCCATGTAGAAAACAATATTTGTAATCATAGCAAATTTCGTTGTCCAGAGGCTGCAGTCAACATGAGTTATTTTCTAGTGAGACATCTTCTGCCGCCGGAGGAAGGCAGCCCTAAAGAGAAAAAAACCCCAAGCATTCTGAGGATGGAATATTGTTTTGGAAGAATGGCAGATAATGATTAAAAGCCATCTCAGTAGAAGGAATATATTCTGTGAGATCTCCAAATTTCACTGTACTGAAGTTTCTCTCAAACACAAAGAGATAATATGACAGCATGTGGGAATGGGAATATCCAAAGGTGGTTTCCAATAATACATTACATGCAGATGCGGGGGGAGGGGGGCGCAAAGGGGTCAATTGCCCAGGGGCCCTGCGATTTACAAGGGCCCAGGTGGATGGGATAGATATGTATTTTTTTAATAAAAATTAAGATTAAAAAAAGAAATCTGGTTTCCAGATGCTGCTGCTGCTCTGTACAAAGCATCGTCCCTCATGACGGTAACAGTTTGCCAGAGCACTGCTGCACCCTGCTGGTCTGGCAGAGAGTCAGCAACAGCAGCCTGGGAACCATGGAGCTTGCTGCCGCCTCGGGCTGCTTGGGAGCCGCTGTGCCTGCTGTGCTGGCTCTCCAGTTGCAGGGCTGAGGACAGGGAGATTTGAAAGAGGAACAAGCTCCCTCTGCGCTACCAGATTTCCTCCCCCAGGACTGCAGCTCCTCACCAAACACAAGCCAGCAAGTTCAGCCACTCAATCGAGCTGCTGAGAGGCAGCTGGGGATAGCCCCCTCTTCACTGCCACGAGCACTGGCTGATGAGCTGCTATCACAAGCACAGAATGACAGGCTACCTCCACCATTCTGCCAAGGAATGAGGTGCGGGTTTTCCCTCTGCCTTTGCCCCTGGCCACCTCCTCGAATATCTCCAGGTAGGTGTGGCGTGCCATGCCTGCCGTCTCCTCATTGCTCTGGGTGTTAATGTCCCTCAGCACCAGCAGTGCAAGTATTCTATTGTACATTTTAACTTTGTTGGTTATATTCAGTTTCATCTTGTCTATCCATTTTTTCCTTGTCGTTAGATTACGCATGAATTACGATTAGGTGTTTAATTAGCCTACTTGATACTTTAGGTGTTTTCTTCCTCTGTGCTTCTTTAAATGTCTTACATTTTAATTAATTTCATTCCATAGTGTATTTATTTATATTAAATATATAATTCAAAATAACAAATTCTACATTTTATATTTAGGCTCACAATTTGTTTAATACTGGTGCTGTAACTGGAAAAAAAAGTTTACTAGGTCAAGCAATGTCACAACTTACAGATAGTGGGTTCTAATGTGTTGTCAATAGGATAAAAACTACTGTCATAAACCTCAGCCATCCCTTTCAAGGGGGGGCATTGATTGTTCTGCCCTGGGGCCCAGAATTGCTGTCGGCGGGCCTATATGTAGCAATTATCTGCTGAAAGGCAGTATGGTTTGGAGGAATGTGTGCAGGACTCGATATCAGGAGGTCCTGAATTTTAATGCTGGTTCTGCCAATGACTTGCTATGTGGCCTTGGACAAGTCACTTCATTACCCTATCTTAATTTCCTCTTCTGTAAAATGGAGATAATAATCCTTACAAAACAACAAACTGTGAGGCAGGTGGGTTTATTAATTAATGTTTGTACAGTACTTTGAATATATAGTGCTGAACTCTGTACTGTGTAAACAGGCACGGCTCCACCAACTTCCCTGTAGATGCATCAATGTACACCAACAGAGAATGTGGCCCATACTGTTATGCAAATTCATAAGTATTATCGTGTTGTGTTACTCTCAATTCACTCTGCTTCTAATTTGCAGATGAAGTTTTTTCACCCCTTGTCAATGTGAAAAACAAAAGTGCCTTAACTGACGGCTATAATTTTGAATATCTCAACAAGGTTATCTCAAAGTCTCATTTCAGCCACAGAGGATAGACTCAACAGTATTTTCTTGTGCCTTAAAATCAGGTGTTATTGATATTGTCATCTTGCATTGTCGGCTTTCTCCAAGGTGATAACACCCTTCCTAGGAATAATAATACGTACAGAATACCAAATGGGGACCAACAAATCTCTTATACAAGTCCATGTCATCTTGTCAGCCACATCTCATAGTGTGACACTTCTTCATGAACAGTGTTGTCTCAAGCATTATATATGTAAGGGCTTTGATTTTGATTCCTATTTCCAAGCCCACATGTAATACTAAGGAACTAATATCCACAAACACACATTGCATGATAGGCTGGAGTCTCTCTCAAAAAGTAATTATGACGGGTTGGATCACAAAAACCCCCTTTGTGAACTGCTAACTGATGTGCTGAGACTACCTCTGAGCCCGTTTTCCCTGGCAGCTTGGGACTTCAGCAGTCTGCCTGGTTCGAGCCAGACATGCTAGCCTGCTACAAACACAGACCCAGGTCTGAACTACATTCCACAAACTGCAGGCTTAATTGAAAACAGCTTAAGAAGTGTTCCTGTCTCCAACACTCAGATGCCTAGCTCCCAGTGGAGTCCAAACTCCAAATAAATCTGTTTTACCCTGTATAAAGTTTATACAGGATAATCTCATAAATTGTTTGCCCTCTATAACACTGATAGAGAGATATGCACAGTTATTTGCCCCTCCCCCACAGGTATTAATACATACTCTGGGTTAATTAATAAGTAAAAAGTGATTTTCTTAAATACAAAAAGTAGGATTTAAGTGATTCCAAGTAATAACAGACAGAACAAAGTAAATTACCAAACAAAATAAAATAAAACACGCAAGTCTAAATCTAATATAGTAAGAAAGTGATTACAGATAAATTCCACCCTCAGAGATGTTCCAATAAGTCTCTTTTACAGACTAGCCTCCTTCTAGTCTAGGTCCAGCAATCGCTCACACCCCTGTGGTTACTGTCCTTTGTTCCAGTTTCTTTCCAGGTATCCTTTGGGGGTAGAGAGGCTACCTCTTGAGCCAGCTGAAGACAAAATGGAGGGGTCTCCCAAGGCCTTATATAGTTTCTCCTTTGGGTATAAAACCCCTCCCTCCCCCTGCGTAGAATCCCCTTTACAAGAAGGAGCTTTGGAGTCACATGGGCAAGTCACATGTCCATGCATGACTTAGTTCTCTACAGGAATGTTCAGATGTGGATTGGTGTCTATCAAGGTTCATTGTTCTCCAAGTACTTTCATTTACTTGAATAACCCCCCTGACACTATGTTGATCAAATTTGCCTTAGGTACTTTCTACAGTAAACACTTTAAATACAAGCAGAGAGCCAACTCTCATAATTTCAGATATAAAAATGATACATACATTAGAATAGGATGAATACATGCAGAAGAACATAACCTTTGCAAAGATATGTTACATGGCATATCTAGCATAAAACATATCCCAGTTATGTCATAACTATATAAGCATATTTCTATAAAGCATTATGGGGTGCAACGTCACAGTAACCAAATTGCTTATTTTTGGTTTTTATTCCATCCCTTTGCCAGTACAACTTAGCAATGTATTTAGCATTTTTCACTATTGCTCTGTGCATAGTCCTGATGATTTTAGTGACTTTTCCTCAATAACCAATTAATTCTTTCCTGATTTGTGTGCTAGGGTGATTGGTTTCTTCTTCCCACACTATTGTTTTACATATTTCTATATTGAACTGCATTTGCCATCTGCTGACCTAATTACCTAAATAATCCAAATCCTCTTCAGTCTGGTTGCACTGTTTCTCATTCTTTTCTCTGATTCGCATTTTCGTGTCATCTACAAGATAGGAGAGTTTATTTTCCATACCTTATCCATATATTTATATGTATACACACACAAAATATATATAAGTCCTAAAACCATGAAGTTCTGACCAATGGTCACACTAGGCATAAGCAGACTGAACAATTGTTTAGAGCTTCAAGCAACTCAAGGGGGCCCCAATTTAGTATTGCCCCCCCCAAATATAATCTACTGTATTTAATGTGGAATTTTTAACAAATATATTAATATGTGCTGTGTTGGTATATGTATTGGTTTATGAAAATGATGCAATTAATATTTTTAGAGAGTGAATGAGAGGTAAAGGGGGGGCAAAATATCGTGTCTGATTCTGACTGTGCAACATCATTCTCTGAATCAGACACATTCAGGTGCAATTACTTCCTGAAATGGTGCAAAAAACATGGTGGTGCCCAGTATGTACCATTACTAAGGATTTCAGAAATGTGGGGTAGCTATTGTCTAAAAGAGTTTGTTGCTATAATTGTAATAATCAATACCTTTTCCTTAGCATCTTTACCAGATTTATAAGACTCTTCTGCTTAACAAACCTAAAGCATACCAATGGATAATGGTTTCTCTTGCCCTGCAGTAGTGTGACACTAGTGCTTTATATATGGTACAAGGTGCCTTATTGACACATTGGTGGTATTAAAAATTGTGCTTATTACAGACTGATTTATCTTGGTTTCCAAAGTGCTTTGTAGAATCCCTCTTAAAAATGCTACAGTAATGATGCAAAACACAATAGCACTTCAATAAGTGGTGGTGTCTGGGAATATTACTACAGAAGATGATAGCATGGTTGTTTCTTCTTCTTTTTTTTTTAAAGGGATGGCAGAAGACCTCTTTCTCAGCATTGGTTTCAAATAAATGGGAGAACAAAAACCAGAAAGGAAAGAAATTTGAACATAGTGAGTTACAAAGCTGGGATTTTTTTTCTTTTTCTTTTTTTAAGGCTAGGGATTTGGAGTTTGCTCTAATTGCTTGCTTATTCCTTCATTATGGTTGAAGGGTTCTGGTAATTCACCATTATTAAATATTCAAGGCCTGGTCTGGAGGAAACATTCTTTGGGGATTGCTCTCATCACTCCAGCGCCAGTTGAGAATCCAGCTTTGTGTCTGTTCATGTGTGCAAAGAAAGCTCTGCTTTTCCCTTTTTTATTGACTGCCTCCATTAAAAAGATGTCAAGCATGGCAGTAATGTGAGATTATCTAACAAATTAATGCTCGTGAATCTTTCATGAAACTTTCCCCCCTTTGGAACGTCGGGCTGTTCATACTTCGAAAGAAGAGAACACTACTCCCCTTGAGCAGGGCTACCATATACATCGTTTCCCCACCACCACCCTTATTGCAGGAGAGTCTCTCCAGTCGGCACTATCTGCATACCTATTAGCATCCAAACGGCACCCTCCTCTCGCTTCTCAGACGAGGCTGACACGGATAAAAGACATAACCACCTAGTACATATCAATCAGGTGTAACTTGGGGATATAAACAAATTGTGACCAGTACAGGGGAGCTGTTATTTGTATTACAGGAAAAGCCCCAACCAAGATCAGGACCCCACTGTACTAGCACTATTCATAAACAAAGCAAGAGATCATCCCTGTCCTGTAGAGCTTACAAATTAAATCGAGAAGACAGACGCATTATTTGTAATTATATGCATAACAGGGTTTAACCTCCCTCAGACAAGCAGGTGCACACAAATGCTCCATTAGTGTGTGTCTATATCCTGGCTAGCAGCAACCTTGTATTTATACAGCCTCTTCTTACCACACAATATATTGTCTCAAGGAACAGGAGTAAATGGTATGGATAGTTGAGGAAAGCATTAGGGCACTGTGTAGTGTTAGGGACTATTGCTGGTGCAGAGGGTAATTTCCTTTCCTGTGATGTACTAATCAATGTCTGAACTATGCACAGTCACAGCATGACACCCACTAGTTGGTGCAGATGAGCCACAAGTCTCATTTCAGCATGGAGAGGAACAATTCCCAGTATACAACTCTTACTGGAGAAAGATAAAAACATACTGTATGAATTACCTTAATTTGGGCCGATGCCATTTTCACACCTGCATTACCAATATTCCCCTTCCTATTAGCTTTGTAAATGATGGTTTGCTTTGTGCATGAAATACCTAGGGAGTATAGAAATTAATATACTTTCAAATGCAATGTGACAAATACATTAAAGTGGGGTTCTATTCTGAAGCTATATAAAAATGGCATCTCCTAGCTCAACCAGTCTACTCCTTGTGCACATGGAGTCCTACCTACTTACTTTTTGCAGGAGGAAAAAAAAACTGTATTGGTTTTTTCCCTGCGAACCTTGCAGAGACGACAAAGCTATGGCCACTTGGCCTGGTTCTATAGAGGTTTGTGCATCAAAAATTATGTTTACTATATCTGAACTGCAGGGCTAAGTGTTGCTTTCATTTATACTTGTACAACTCTATTTAGAACGTGTATAATCAAAGGCAGAGTCTGAAGACAATGAAGTTGCAAAGGCATGAGTTGGTCATCCATAAAAAACAAAATAAAACACAACACCACAACCTAGGCAATCTTGATGGCAGAATTTGGCCTATTTCTAGTGAGGATGCACACTTCTGAGGATTAATTACTAAGCGTCTGAGAAAGGCTTTGAAAATTTAAGATGCTAGAGAAATGTTATGCATTATTACTACTACAGATCATGAGTCAAGTCAGACTTGGAACTCCTGACCTGAGCTACCCTGAATTCTGGCAAAATTTAGATTTGCTTACTAATCTAGACACGAATAATTTCAGGGCAGTCTCTTCCTGGAGCCACACTATCAGAGAATGATATTGCGACTCACTTCATAGGATAAAAGACACTACGTTCCCCACCCACCATGTCAGTTTTTTTCTAACAGGATTATTTATCACTGTATATTATGTTTCTGTATATTTCCATATCTACATTTAATGGCTTAGAAAATGTAAATTAAAAGTTAATTACATTGAAATATATAAGGGAATAGAATTATTAATGTACCACAAATAGCGTCAAGTCAACACATTTCAATAGTTGAATTAAACTGTGAAGTTATCTATCTATATGGAATTCTGTGGCCTGTGTAATACAGATATGAGACTAGGTTATCATAATTGTTCATTCAGGCCTTTAAAATCTATGACTATATATACACACATTTAATGCATCTTAATATCAGCATAATTTTTTTCCAAAAGAGTATTTCAGTGTTGTGAAGTGAGGTATTGCAGCAAAATTATTTTATACCAAATGCATGATCGTCCTCCATTTCCCCCCAAGTATTTTACACTGGTGAAAGCTTCAATATAATGCCACACTTCTGTTTTCACAGCACTAGCTTCTGAAATACTAACACCCAAAGTATCTTTGCTTTTTTCCTGGAGCACCTGACCAGACTAGAAATGCACCTCTGAAACACAAACTCAAGTCACTTCTGTTATCAGCCACCCTGCATTACGAAAGGAGGCCTATTAACATAAATTTCTGACAGGAGAAGGGAATGTCTTCTGTCATGGTCATGAAATAACTAGAATAAGGAAGTAAGCAGATGCTCATTTTCTCACAGAGCTGTCATGTGTCTTAAGTCCTATTCACATCAGGTTTTGTTACCTACAGCATGTCACATAGCTACAAGAACTATGAAATGCTTAAGAAAGAATAAAAATATCAAGTATTATGACAAAAAAACCTTTTATATTCTGTCCCTTTAGTACTGAAATTTAAGGGGTTCATATCTTGCCTACAGAGTAATGCCACATGAACTGAGAACTGTTTTTATTAATCTTCTTCTATAAAACTTACAGTTCTTAATGCCTGAAGCAAATCAGCATTTGAAATATACCGATTCGATTCAAAATAATTCGTGTTCGAGGCACCCCAATGACTTTAGCTCTAATACATCAAAGTACTTAAAACCAGGCCTAAGTTTAAGTATGAGAATAGTCCCAGTGAAGTAAATAGATCTAGTAAATATACTTATGTTATGCATTTGCCCTAATCAAGAGAGACATAAGACAAAGTCCACTAAATACCCAGGTTCAAAAGAGAGACGTTGGGTTGTTTTCTCTACAGGCTGGCAATATCTGAAAGTATCACATCAATAAGACCTGCTTTGAGCAAGGATACATGACATTGTGTTAAACATGACAGCAGGCTCTTCATGAGGGCTCCCCTACACTGCTAATACCTATCAAGCTGAAGAGAAGTTAGCAACAGTAGGATATTTTTTAAAAAGTTTTTCGGCTGTAGACAGTACCTCTGGATCTCTGCAAATCCCATGGTTTTCTTGTCCCCATGCCTCCTAGGATATGCAGAGTAGGTTTCTTTGTATAGTGTTTATTACTGAGGATTTAAGCAGTTAAAATTAACAATGAAGGTTATATACAGTAAATGACTTCATTTTGAAAAGAATCTTCACTGTCTGAAAAAGTTCATAGTTGGTTTGAACTGAAAAATGGCTGCTTTCCTTGCCATTGCATATTTATATTGACATTTTTAAAGCCAGTTAGGAGATTTGGCTGTCTGCGGGGGAGGGTATCATTATTATTACTACAATTTCCACACTTTTCACAAATCCATTGGACTGAGAAACATCATACCTGGCTTCCAAGTGTGTTAATGAATTACCTGCCAAATCTCTAGAAACGACTGGTTTGATCTAAGGTGCTTCTCCACCATTTTGAAATGTGTCACATCCTCCCACTAGAGACATCTACTTTTCTTCTGGAACTCCAGTTCACATCTTTGACCATCCATACAAGAGAGTGCTCACTTGGTAAACACTACTGATTTGCTTCAAATTTCACACCTGTTTACAGCAACCGCAGTACATGTTGGCAAGAGATCAGGCAGTTGCTAAGGTGTGGGTGGTAATCACAGAGAACCCTGCAGCTCTAGTTCTCCAATTAAACTATTCCCCTAGGATTTAAATTCACAACACATGGTCATTTACGACCTGTTTAATGACAGTGACAAACAATGCTCCTAATTAAAAAATCCACTATTATTTCTGTTTGCAGCACCTCTGTGCACAGTGATAACGACATTCTAGACTAACACTTTACCAGTAACTCTATTAATTGACACATCCTTCATATAATGAGCATGCAGCAATTATAAATATTTGGCGTTTTTTCATTCATGTTCATGATGATGTAAAGTCCCATAAATAAGGAACACAGCCCCCCAACAAACAGGAATAATAATACCCAGCTGACTTCTGCTACTATGAAGCATATTTCCACCCTACTGGAGAAACATTTATTAGAATATACTGCACTCTTGTTTCATTAATATGTAGCCAATGTATAAAACCACTCTGTTAATCTTAAAGACTAATGACTGCTGTCAGAGCTTTGTTATAGATTTATCTCTACCCCCAAAACTCATGCACTGGGACAATAACAATGTACACTGCATCTGGTCCCAAGACAACTAATGAAGAATGCATATACGAACTAATTAAAATCCTCAATTAATGGGACTGATCTAGTTTTCTAGGACCCTTTACCAGAGGTTTCATTAATGAGCCACAGAAAGGGCCAAATGGTAGAGTTAACCTACAAAATTTAATCTGAGGGAAAACAAATGAATGATACTATAGGTTGCGGGGTTTTTTTGCCAATTTCTTTAGCTTCCTACTTTCACTCAGGTTTCAGAGTAGCAGCTGTGTTAGTCTGTATTCGCAAAAAGAAAAGGAGTACTTGTGGCACCTTAGAGACTAACACATTTATTTGAGCATAGAGACTAAGGTGCCAGAAGTACTCCTTTTCTTTTTACTTTCACTCAGAGACAGACTGATCCAAACTTCCAGGAATAATAAAGTCAAAGAGCAAGAAAGATTCAGTGTTTAAAGAATAATGTTTAAACTTGTAGTTCTACTAAGAATGTGGCTAAACAACTTCGTTGATGGGCCTGCAATTTTTAAAATCCTTTGATGGCCAGAGACAAAGCTAAGCAAGGCTAATATGAAGCTATATTTATGACTGTACAACTCTGCAAAAATTCAAAGGAAAGTACTACAGACTAAATCCAGATTCTGGTGCTTTCCTTATTGTACACCTGCACTTATGTATTTTTCAGTCACTATAAAAGGAGCTAACAAGTCAAAGTTGGGAACAAGTTGGGGGTGGAATTAAATGGGTTATATTCAACTTCATTTAGAACCCAGAAGAGCATACTCCATTTCTTTCCATGAAATAAATGGACCTACCTAGGGACTGAACAGTTCAGGGGATCAGAAGTGTTTCAGCTGTAGGCTGCTATTTTGAATCTGGCCAACAATGCTTTCACTGACCAGAACTTATTAACCTCTGATGGCTCTTTGGTGGACTATATATAACGGTTTAGTGGCCTACATTCAGTGCATGGGGGAACAGATATCTACATTACTAAAGCCATGACCACTACTACGTTTGTAAAAAGAAAAGGAGTACTTGTGGCACCTTAGAGACTAACCAATTTATTTGAGCATAAACTTTTGTGAGCTACAGCTCACTTCATCGGATGCTTATGCTCAAATAAATTGGTTAGTCTCTAAGGTGCCACAAGTCCTCTTTTTCTCTTTACAAATACAGACTAACACGGTTGCTACTCTACGACGTTTGTGTGATTTGCTGAATTGAGGACCTACTTGGCAGATCATTTTGTTTTTTTAAGCCACAATGAATTTTTGGAGATGAAATAAAATACATAAAATAGACATTTTATGTAAGAGCGAGACCTCACCACAGTTCCCCAGTAAAAATGCTGTAGAAGTACATTTCACAAAGGAATGCAGTTTAATTCAAATATAAAAACAAAGATTATTGCTGCAATGACTTCTTCAATATATCCAGAAAAGTCTATTTTCTTATAAGATTGAATGTTGTAGTATTACATTTATCTTCCATATCGTCATTCTTCCCACATTTAAATTAAACTGTGTTCTTAATTGTTTTGGAGCGAATATGTCAAAAACATAATCATGCTATTATTATTAGAATCAAAGTGAGAAATGTGGCATCCTTGGAAATAGCTAGTCTTCTGAATAAGTTATGCAAC
This sequence comes from Lepidochelys olivacea, assembly GCF_965140295.1. Classification (NCBI taxonomy): domain Eukaryota; kingdom Metazoa; phylum Chordata; order Testudines; family Cheloniidae; genus Lepidochelys; species Lepidochelys olivacea. The sequence continues at coordinate 161,562,753 of NC_140411.1, read as the reverse complement.
AGGCCAGTTTGGTCCCAACAATAAGATTTCCATTTCCCTTTGGAAGAAAATTCCAATATCACAGTCAAATTCAAGTGAGTTCTGTGGTCTGCAGGGGATCCTGCAGAAAGTGAAGCTACCTTACTTAAATTTCAGACATGCAGTTGGGTTACATAAGTACATTAGGATTTTTGTTGGGACAGCAGAAGGAAAGAAATAGGTGGGAATAAATGGACAATTCTATAGAAGGAATTCACTCAAGATGAAAGCCCCTAAAGCATCTTCTATCCTCAGGCTCAAAAGCACAGATGACCAAAATATATTAAATCTGGCTTAGGCAATGTAAATCACATCTGGGTTTGACTTTAAACCTTCTGCAGCTATAGTTTTCCAATACCTGACATACAATTGTATTTTTATTTATTGCTAACTGTACCCTCTAGTCCACAATTGAATCTCATTTCTAATTCCTGAATTCTCTTAAACCAAGTACCAGGGGATTTTAAATCACTTTAAACATGGTTTTGGATATTATTCTTTTCAGGCTATATTGGAGGGGAAAAATAACACAAAGGGAGGGAAACTTCCTCTTGTATTTACAGATGTCATAAAAACCATCCAAGTTGCACTGATGCATATTCTAATGTCCTGTGGTAATAGCTAATGGGGTGAACAAGATGGAAAATACCTGATGTTCCTTTAAATGACACAAATATTTTGCATTACAGGCCCTGGAGGTAATGCATATTGCCATCAACAAGGACCTCTCTGAAATGTTTATGCTGTTTCACATATTTTTCTCACATGCTGTATTTGTAGATCTGATAAAAGCTAATCATCCTTGTCTAATGTGAATGACACTCCAAAATATCTATCTTGATTGCCCACTAGGTGTCATACTAGAAGGCCTATATTTAAAGTACACACCAAATACATTTTCTGTAAAAATAAGATACCAATGACACATTCAGGAAAAGTCAGTTTCCACAGAAATTCTCTTAAAATAAAAAAATTCACACTGATATTCCTATAAGCGTTCACAAGGCTTCAATGTGTGCTTCAGACAGCATATTCCCAAAGAAACACATTAAATGGGAAAGTCCCTGGAGAATCTATGATTACATTTGGATGAGACATAAACTTACCTTTGCTTACCATTTTAAAATATCAAGGTGGAATTTCCTGATGGAATGTTTTAAAGCTAACTCTTAAGGCTGTGTTATAGAAATGGTGTTTTAAAAAATAGACCAATTAAGGAAATAAAAGGTAAAAGTGAAGTCTCGGTATGGCAAAATGGAAATTAAGTTCACTATTGTTACTTATAGAAAAATAAGTCACGCATTTCACAATAAAGGCCTAACATACAATAGTAAGAACTGTAGCATTTTGTATCATTATTGCAACAAGCTGTAGTGTTTTGAATTACTCCTGTTGTATACTGTACAAATATCTATTAAGCAATGATAAAAAAGTGAAGAATGTTTTGGACTAAATCTAAAAACAGTCTTTGATTCTGAAAGTGTAATTAGTTGCTGTTGCAAATATTTGAATTTAGGTATCTACCTACCTGCATGTGCCACAAAGCAAGTAGTTAGTTCCCTAAATGCTAGCATTTGTATTGACAGTAAATTGCACACTGAAAATTCTGCATGCAAACTCAAAGACTGAATAGTGACCCCTTTAAGTTTATTAGCTGCTTGTGAGCTGACAAGCCTTACATCCAAAGTCTGCTATCCACAGAAGAGTGGCAAGTCCTCCACTCCATCCATAATCAACTTGTATATCATAACACCATTTTGGAAGGACCATATCAATGAGCAAGTTCAGGCTCCATGCCCAGATCACTTTCCCAAATCAACTTTTGAACAGAGTGCCCACCTAGTCCCTTGTCCCTTTGGATGGCCTGCTATCACACTTTCAAAATGCTGCAACTCAGGAGTGTCTGTACTAGTTAACTTAATTAGATACATTACAGTAAAAACACTACATATGCACTTGGTAACAGGAGTGTCAAAAAAGAGTTTCATTGTACCTGCTCATACTGAATACCCTTATGGAGCACTATTGTTACACTTGATTAGCACTGAAATCTACTCAGGGCAGGTAGCACTGATGCAGACTTTGATATCATGTGGTGAGATCTAATTATGAACAGGGCTTCAGTATTAAGATAATTAGGGAAGTAATCATTTTATGTCACTCTCAGAAAAAATATCACTAAAACGTCCAAGACTGACTAAGAAAACTGATTTACTTCCATAAGAATGAATTTTAAATAATGGTTTAGTTTTATCGCTGTTACTTCCAAAAAAATGCTAATTAATTCCAATTCAGAATGTATGTAATTATAATAGTTCTACTGGAAAACAAATTATCCAGTGTCGTTGGGATGAACTAGATGGAACATATTTTATATTCCTTCAACAGCATAAATGTTTTACCTTTTAGGCCATAAATGTAATGTGCCAAATCATAAACATTTTTTTCCTTTCAAATGTTTACAGTGACTGTTTTGTTCCTCTTAGCATGAAGACACTAAATGAGCTGACAGTTTGCTTGCCAGTCAGTTTAATCCTCCTCTCTCTGTGGGTTTGTGGGAAACTGTGGCATGCCAAGTTATTTTTGGCCAAGTGCTGCAGTACAAAGAGCCTTCAGGAGTCTTCATTTTGTCAGTGGCCTAACTGGCAGCTGCTGTACCTGCAGAATGTGCATTGATATTGCCATGGAAATAGAATCTCTCTTTTTTGTTTATTTGTTCTGCCATAGAATATATGGATCTTTTCTTGTATAGAGGGTCACTTTAGGAAGAATTTGTGAGGTCTGAAGGGAAAACACACAGTAGGGAGGGGCTTCACATCCATTTTTGCTTTCTGAGAGAATTCCAAAGACTATTTGCACTGACCAATGAAGAACATATTTTCTTACGAATCCCCTGTTCTCAGTTCATTTGGGGCATCTCTTGGTAAGAGGGAAAAAGACATTCTTCATTTGTCTAGCTGTCCATTGACAGGAATATATTTTCGTTAGCTTTGTCACAATGATCAGACCTCATTAAAGCCACTCCTTTTAAGGGAAGACAAAAACAGACTTCATGACAGCTCTATTCAGGATTTTTTTTTTTAAAAAACCCTCTTATACCCATCATCTTTAATTACATATAGGGTTTCAGAGTTTGTAATGAAAGCTGATTTCCATTAGCGTATGACCCAGAGTCACAAACCTTCTTAAAGTTGGAATCCCCAGCTGGATGAGAATTGTGGCCTGAAAAATGAAAATTATGTGCCTCAGAATGACACTCAGTTCCAGGAGAGACCTCTCTACCCTGGTTCTGTCTCCATATTTAAAAAAACAGTGAGACACACATTCCCATGTAGCAATAAACCCATCATCATTTTATCAGACAGTATGTTAACCTTGACTCTCATACAATCAATTAAGTATGAAGTCACTAAAAGTGTCACAAAGCATATCCTCTAAGGGAGGTTTTCAAAAACAGAAAGAACTGTTGACACTGTTAATTATGTTTATTTTCAGTAGAAGACTAAGAGTCCAATCAACAGCAAAGGAGCTGTGAGTATAAGAATTTAGCAGGTCCTCTCAGACAAGATTCCAAAGGCTAAGTCTGTGTTACCGTAGCTGCAGAATTCAGCTACCCTTGTGACTACAGTGTGCTCTCTCTCTTTTTTTTGTTGGCATACAGATTTGTGTGATTTATAATGTTCAGATGAGATATGAAAGTATAGATGGCTATGGTATTATTATTATATAAATGCCATATTCCCTTGCAATATAGTATCTGGTCAGGAATAAAAAGTACAAATATGCATGATGAGGTGAGATTTTCAAAGGCACCTAATGGATTTAGAAGCAAAAGTCTCACTGAAAGCCATTGTGACTTGTGCTCCTAAAACACTTAAATGCTTTTGAAAAATCCCACGCCATGGTCTGCAGAGTGCCCTGCAAGTTTTATTGGAGGGTAGCTGAAGTACCAAGATTTGTTCCATTTCATTAATTGTCTTCCCATTTGAATTCTAGAAGAGAGACAAGAGACAAGACAGTCCTGATTGGCCCCTAACATTAATTGCTTCAATATTTCAATGCAAGGTGAGGCTTCCCCATGTCTTCTGCTTGTTGATGAAACTGAAATTCTTGCAGGATTTTAGAAAAAAAGTCTCTGCGTTTGACACCCATCCATGTCTTCCCATTTGCTTTGCTTTTCCTCTTTTCACTGCATGTCTATTTTAATAAATATTCAATCACATGTACCAGCACTTCCCATTTACTTTTTACTTAAGGTAATGATAACTGAAGTAACATATTAGATTAAAAAGAGGGATAAAATCATTTTGCTCATACACATACTTTTAAACACATCAGTGTTTGCCTGATTTGCTTTATGGGGTAAGAGACATTTTATTATTTCCAGTAATTACATGTTAGTTGAAGATTCAACAAAATATTAAAAGGAACAGAGAGAGAATGGAGAAGGTTTTGGTATATATGCATAATATAGGATATTTACATTAAGAATTACTGAAAATATACCAAAATAGCAAAGATATGAGAAACAATAATGGTCTGAAATAAATATTTGAGACTAGAACTCATAGAAGAACCATTTCATGGGCACCTACCTTGTTGATGGGTTAACAGCTCATTATTTGAAGCTATGTCTGTTAGTACAATATGTTAAAACTACTGATGGGCTTATTTAAGACCTTGAATGAAATCCTTGAAGTTAATGGCAGTTTAGACATTGACTTCAATGGGGCCAGGATTTCATCCCTTGTATTTATAATAAACAGGAAAGTTCATTGAGGTCTAGTCATCTCCCTTTGTGTTCCAGAGCAAATGGACAAAAGAGGGAAACTCATTTGCCCAACACAGGGGTGGTCTTCACTATGGGGAGATTGACACTGCTGCAATAGATGCAGCAGGGATCGATTTAGCAGGTCTAGTGAAGACCCACTAAATTGACGGCAGAGCACTCTCTGGTCGACCCCAATACTCCAGCTCCCCAAGAAGAGTAGAGGAAGTCAACCAGAGAGCATCTCCCATTGACGCAGTGCAGTGAAGCCACTGGGGTAAGTTGACCTAAGCTACGTAGCTGGAGCAGTGTAACATAGGTCAACTTACCCCTGTAGTGAAGGCAAGCCCACAGATAGAAATCTCAAGCTAAATTCTGCACCACATACACCAGAGCTGACCTGCACCACTGAAAATGAGACCACCTATCTTAAATGCAGAATTAGATGTTTAACAAGGAGGCCTCCTATTTAAAAACTTGGCACACGAGCATAAAGCCCTGTTAACATGTATGTGTAAGTTTTAAACATATTCAAGATATTTGCATGGATAAATTGTTGATTAAAAACACTGAACATTTTTTTTAAAAGCTCAAGTTACTGGAGTTGTCGTTTTTCATGTTATACATCTAATAATATTTATAACATTTGCAAATATAGGGTGGTTGTTTTTTAAGGATTAAATGGTCTATTTCCCACCCACTGCTGAATGTGTATTTCAGCTCTGGAGCTGTTTCAAGGCACTATGTATGAAAAGAAATGCATTGTGCTGCATAATACTCACATTCTTCAGGCACTGACAGCAGCCATACTAGCTCAGATTTATTTTTTCCAACACAGCTACTTTGTTTTTGCTGTGACTCTAGAAAAGGCAGTAAAAGAGTCTATCTACAAAAGCTGAAGTATATAAACAACCCTCCCCTTGTTGCTTTGTACTGATTCAGGATCAACTTCATTTTAGTTTAACTTTATTCATTTCAGTGGAGTTATATGGGGATGACTCTGACCCTGCAGTGTTTAACATAATTTTAACTGTACCTGTATATGAAAAAATATATATGTAAAAATAGGGTCTTTCAAATTTCCTATTCATATTTCATGACTTCCAGCACCTTCTTTTAAAATACTACTATACTTGGAGAGTGCTATTGCACATATAAATGTAGAGTAGTGCCAATAAATATTTCTTTGTTGACATGCAGTCCAGAATTTTCAGTGCTACCATATATCAACACAATTTCTGTCAACCTATCAGTCTGCCTCAGTAAGAGGTAATAGATCCATTTCTTCTTGTATTTTAATCGTAGAAATGTCTAGTCTAGACTTCACTTGTTTTGCTGGAGGATCTGTGGACCTTCCTGAGAGTTTTCACCAAGACATCCTTTTTCCAATGTATTCATTAATTATTGGAGTTTATGAAATGTAAAAAAATAAAGCAAAAAGAGTCAAAAGTTGTAAACATTCAGACTAACATCCCTTCTCTGCTCAGTGTCACTGCTTTCCACCACGTGTCTCATTATGTCATAATATCATTAGTTCTTCACTAACGTTTAATTCTTCTCGGTCAAACAAAATTTTAATTTATAATGTCCAAAAGAAACAGAACAAGAGCTTCTTTACATTAAAAAACCCAGCCTTTCAGGCCTCCCTTATTCATCATAAAGGAGCAAGGAAGCACATATGCCCTTTTTGCTTCCCATAGGCAAGTCACCTTTAAAAATAACTTAGGACGTTGGTCTGTAAACACATGAAAAGGGCTGTGAACAAGCATCGACTGACCTTAGCAGTGGGCAGCTGAAAAGAAGGAAAAGAAACCAAGACACCCCCAACACCCATATGCACATGCACACACTGGCGCTGGAACTAGAGGTGCTGGGGGTACTTGAAGTGGTTTCCATTATATCCAGGGTTTACAGTTTGGTTCAATGGCTCTTAGCACCCCCAATATAAAAATTGTTCCAGCCCCCCTCTGCACATGTATACTCTGACATTTTATGCTGCACAAATACCTGTGTCCATAGAGCGTTTCCCTACTCTGGACTACTTTATGGGGAGTTAGGTTTTGTCCTTTCTTCAGGCCAACCAAAAAGAAAGAGCAAAATAGTAAACAAAGGATGGGTTGTTTCAGCAGGATGTAAAACCAAATAGCTGTAACTTACAAAACCCTCTGGTTAGCAGTGTACAGTATTATGTAAGCAAAGTGGTCAGTTTCCCATCTTCTCATTGTTTCCTGGTCTGGTGTGTGGGGGCTCTGAGCTGTTGTCTGTGGTGTTTGGGGGCTGTTTCCAACTGGGACAGGACAGGCAGAAAGCTTCACTTTTGTCTCAAGGATCCTCCCGCAAAGTTCCGCGGCTTCCTCTTTATATTTCTGGTCTAATGAACATCTAACTAAAGCTTTCCCTGCTTATCTTCCAGCAGGGATATTCTAACCCCCATCACAAGCTCTTTTTGAATCTTAGTAATTTCCTCACTAACCCTATCTTCCCAAAATAATAAAAGGTGCCAACCAAACACACAACATTTGCAGCACACCATTTTGAAGACATGAGCCCCTCTTCCAAAAGAGAGGATATTTACAAATTTTAATAAATTTGGGGCATTTTTGTAAATGCCAAAATTTCAAAACTCCTCATTTGATTTCTTCCTCCAATCTTCCAAAAAAACAACTCTCCCTGAGGATGGAATGAAATGTGTAATATTTCAACAATATTCATTTCTTTCTGAGGAGAAGGGGGTTTGGAAACTGAGTTTATAATTGGAAGCTAGCTTCATCCTCCACTAAGGAATACTTAAAGCTGCTCAGTGGCCTTATCCAAAGCCCACAGAAGTCAACCAAAAGATTTCCATTGATCTTCATAATCAGAAACCCCTCTTTTTGGATGTTTGTGCCCTTTGTAGTCCAAGACGGTACACAGTTATAAGTTATAAACAATCATTTTCTCTTGCTGTAAATAATTTAACAAAAGCTGGGATCCCAGCTTTTCTTTTTCCTCGTAGGAGCTCTCAGCTGTGTTCATGTTTTGAAGATGGAATGTTAGAACAGATGATCCAATTGTGATGACAGTTGATGCTGTAAAGATCCTTCATTCAGTGGGAAGTAAATGTGATAAGTTGTTAAATAATTGATTATTTCAAGAGCTTAATGCTGCATGCTTTTTATACACCAGTACAGTGCACCATTTTATAGGTGTCAGTGTGTCAGAGGCTCAGCTCGAAACGCTCACCTAGAGCTATTTACAAAGTGCACTACTGGTGAAAGCTAAAAATAAATAGTATGCCATCCGTTTTTTGAAAACATTTTGCCATTTCACTTCAGCTTTTTTTAAAAAAAAACAAATCCCTTTGGTTCAGATTTGTGCCTTGGGGTGGCCATTATTCCCACACGGGGACTGATCAGCAAAACTCTGTATGTTTGCAGTTTTTTTCTGGAATTCTTCCATAAGCAGGCAGTATTTGCTCCACCCACACCGAACGTATTTAGGTTTCATCCCCTAAACCTCTTACCTAATGGGCTCAAGGCCTCCTCACTGCTATTCAAACCCTCTTGGCCCCTCTGTAAGAGCTTTGATGCCAGGTGCTCCAAACCTGAAGATGCTTAGCTGGTAATTAACACTGAGAGGGTCATGATTAACATACCCATAATAGTTTCACAGTACTCCAAGGGGATAGGTAATTTGGAGAGGGAAAATATGATGCTGCCTTTGTGGTCATTTCCCAATTGTCAGTTAGCTACTTTCCACCCATAGTTCAGATAATTCACAAAGCATTCATATAATGCTCTCAGGTGGTACAAATAAACCCTAATAATTTTAGTTTTTGTGGTATGGAGTTTAGATGCAAATGATGTCATGAGGCAGCACTTACCTGAAGGTAAGAAGTTTCATGAAGATTTGATAAAGTTTGTGATTTGTCTAAATGAAGACTTTCAGGGTCTTCATGTACCTTCCTACCCACAGAGTGTTTACTGTCATTCTATTCTTTGGTAAAAATCTCTGAGGATATTTAAATTCCACCTAGATAACCACTGGAGATATTCAACCAGGACCTTTGTATAATGTTTCAGCAGAAGGATAGTATCTCTAACAGTGCAAACACAGGGGCCATAGTCTTGTCTGCCTTTTGTAGAAGGAGGGAAATAAGATCCAGAAGATCTGGGGCAAGTGCTGCTTTCACACACATGGCATCATTCACACACATGTAGTCATAAATTTTAGTGAACAGTGACTTGAGATGCCTCAACTTTTTGGGAGCTCACCTGGAGACACCCTAAAAAGGGCCTGATTTTCAGAGGGTGAGTGCTTAGCTCTTTCTCATCATCAGGACTCTTTTATGGTGTCTCTAGTTCAGCTTCAAAAAATTGAGACACCCAAAATCATTATTCACATTTGAAAATGTAAGCCATGTTTTCACCAGTGAGGCCTGCAAAGGAGATAGACAACCTCAACGTTTTTATTTGCAGTCAGGTCCAAATTTAATACAAATATTGCCCCCCTTCATACTACTCCAGTGGATGTAATTTAAAGAACTTTCAGATCAAATTTCAAAAAGATGTTTTGTGTATTACCATTTCCAACAGGGAGCACAAAACTGTTCCATGGTTAAAAAAATCAAATCAAATCTGTGCAACTGGCAAACAATGAATAAGCGAGTTTCTGTATTTGAAAACTACTTTTACTAGTAAGAAACTGTAGGGGGAGAGTGCCAGTCAGGAATAATACTCATTTGTCCTAACAATAATACATGTAACATTCTGAAACTGATATATAAATATATACAGAGAGAGAGAGAGAGAGAAATAGATAGATATATTGGAGCTTAAAAATAAGCAGTGACTACATAAAGGAATATAGAGTAGATGCTTTCATAGTAAGCATTTATGAGCTATCTAGAATAAGTTCTAGGCAGAATAGTGAGGTGTTTTGTTTACATGATTTTTTCTTAGTTTTCCCCAGCACAGTCTGTGTTTAACACAAGTGCTGTGCATTGCCACAGACTAAATTAAAAGTCATGTTTTCTGTATCCACAGTGAAAGAGGTTGGTTTAGGATCTTATTAAAATCAGAACATTGAAAGTGGAAATCAGAGCCAAACTAAACTCAGGAGGAAATCCTTTTACTGACCTCCTTCAAAATGATTATTACATCCAGGTGGAAAATCCAGTATTATGCAAATTAATTCTCAAAGTTTATGCTACACATTTTGATACGAAGCATTTCATTTTTTCATGCTTTTCTACTCTCCCTATCTTTTGTCTTCTTCTATGTCTTTCTTTGGCTCTCCTTCACTTGACATCCTTATTTAATATCAGTGGATGGGCCAAAATGATAGTTACTTTGACAACCAAAGAAAATAAGAGCCGTATGACATCAGTGACAAGAACAGAATGCATGAACAAGAGGAATAAATGATACATCATAACACTCAGTCTGTCTCTCTCATATACGCTCTTTTCTACCTTATTTCTGCACCATAATACATCAAAATCAGTTTCTCTCTTACATGTCCTCCTTTTAAGCTCTGAAGTAGTAAATAACCCTGAGAAGGCTGTATGCATGTTTCTTTCTTTGCATTAAGGAAGGCAAGAGGATTTTCAACAGCCTTCTGTTGTATGTGCTCTATACATGTCCTAAACAATAGATAAACGAATACATTGTAGCAACACCAAAGGAAAACAACAAATGGTGAAAACATGTATAAAAATATTTATGGAATCATTTTGAATGTTTCTCCATGGATTTGGAAATTCATTTAGAAAGCACACACTTTTTCCCATGAAGGTTTTTTTATTGACTTTTGGTTACTATTTACTTTTACATAATCATTACATATCATAAAAAAGAAATGTTTGTTTTGCTGCACATGAAGCAAGATATATACATATATCTATGTTATATATGTTTATATAATATTATAGGTGTAGCTGGTAGCTCTGGCTATTTCTACACTACCGAGACTATGCTGGCATAGCTATGTCAGCACAGCCAGGCTTGCACAGCCCCCTAGTGTAGATGCAGCATATGCTGGCAGAAGGAGTTTTTCTGCTGATGTAGGAACATGGTCTCGCTGAAGGACATTAGCTATGCTCACAGAAGCACTCTTCTGTCAGCATAGCTCCATCTTCACAGGTGTTTGGTCCACATTGCTATGTTGGTCAGGGCTGTGAGTTTTTCAGAACTATGCTGGTATACATTTTAAATATAGACAAGACCTACTCTATGTTTAAGGTTGCCCAATAGTTTCCATTATAAAACCCCATTTTCTGTAATGTCTCACTTCATCAAATTTTAGCCATTTGAACTGATGCTTTCCATGTTGGCGATGTGTCTTTGGCTGTTTCCCCCTCTCCACCTCCCCAAGGAGAGCTGAAGGGAGCAGAGGCAGTCTGGAAAGTGGAGGGAGAGAGAAAGGGAAATAAGGACAGGCTAAGAGGTTGGGGTGCAGGAACAGGAGGCCCTGCAGCCACTAGAAAACTGTCCATTTGAAAAAGAACCCAGGCTTCCAGAGTTCCAAAACAAGCTGGGCAATAATTTGTGACCCTTTTCCCCTCCCCCTCCCAGTGAAAAACGGAGATTTGGTAACAACAAAATATTTGGTGAAGCCGTGCTGATTTTGCCAAACTGTTCTGGGGGAAAACACCCTCAACGTTCAGGAAAAACTGAAACGTTTCATTTCGACATTTTTTTCCAAACGAAGCATTTCTTTCTCTTTTTTGGGGGGGGAGGGGAGTTTCAAAATAACCCGTTGTCTGAAAATTTCCTTTAACTTTTAAAATTTCCTTTTTTAAATGTTTAAAATTTCAAGAAACATTTAAAATCCTCAAAATCAAAACTGAATGCTTTATTTTGGGTCAGTGCTTTATTTTGTTTGACCCAAAACATTTCTTTTAAACTTTTAAAATTGTCAGTGAACGAGATAATCCATTATTCACCCAGCTCTAGTCCCAGTATTCCTCTGCTGTCAGCAAATAGCTGTGAAATCCACTGGCAAGTGCGTGTTTCATCCAACTTTGGTGCCTGAATTTCATCCATTAAGGTTGTAAAGTCAAAGACTCAGAAGTTAGAAAATGCCAGAATTAAAGTTGCCTGTGTAACTTCTTGGCTTTCATTCATTCTCTCTCTCACCTCCCCACCCCACCCACAAGCTTTCTCCCGTGTTCGGAGGGGAAGTCAGTTGCAGCACAGGAAGAGGGAGTGCTGCAGTATCTGTGTCCCTTCCTCTCCCTACACACTCTGCTTCCATAGCATACAGACATACACCTACCACAGCAAGGGTGGGGAGGAGACAGAATGCATTGAATGGAGGGAAGCAGCAACAGGAGGATACGCTGTACCTTGCAGTCCCTTCTAACCCTATGATTCTATGGGAAGTTTATTTTTTTAAATCCCCAGACCTGAGGCAGGCAGTGTTGGTTGGCCATGGGCATCACTGACTAGGAAAATAGTTTTGGAGCAGGGAACATGTCTTAGCCCCCCACACCCTAAACTGGCCATCAGGAAGTTTAGACTTGAAATTAGACAAAGGCTTCTAACCATCAGAGGAGTGAAGTTCTGGAACAGCCTTCCAAGGGAAGCAGTGGGGGCAAAAGACATATCTGGCTTTACGACAAAGCTTGATAAGTTTATGGAGGAGATGATATGATGGGATAGCCTAATTCTGGAAATTAATTGATCTTCGACTACCAGCGGTAGATGTGCCCAATGGCCTGTGATGGGATGTTAGAAGGGGTGGGATCTGAGTTACTACAGAGAATTCTTTCCTGGGTGTCTGGCTGGTGAGACTTGCCCACATGCTCAGGGTTTAGCTGATCACCATATTTGGGGTCAGGAAGGAATTTTTCCCCAGGACAGATTGGCAGAGGTCCAAGGGGGTTTTTCGCCTTCCTCTGCAGCGTGGGGCACGGGGCACTTGCTGGAGGATTCTCTGCACCTTGAAGTCTTTAAACCACGATCTGAGGACTTCAATAGCTCAGACATAAGTTAGTGGTTTGTTACAGGAGTTGGTGGGTGAGACTCCGTGGCCTGCATTGTGCAGGAGGTCAGACTAGATGATCATAATGGTCCCTTCTGACCTTAAAGTCTATGATTCCATGATTCTTCCATCTCCACCCCACCCACACCTGCACAGTGGTTGCATCTATGATTCCATCTGGCTGCTTTCGATATATGCAGGGAGATGCCTAACAGCATGCTGTCGGTGAGCATGCTTATTGGGGATTTTGGGGCTGGGGCACATGCAATGTTCATATTTTTTTCTTTGCAGCAAGCCTCTAGTAAGCACTATGGAGCAGAACACAGGCGGCAAGTGGTGATTTTTCAACAAATTATAACTGCCAATTCTGAATGGATTTTCAGCAGAACGCACCTCTCTGACCTCAGGATTACCCACTTGCCAAATTTCAAGTCCTTGCTGCAAATTATGTAGGCATTACAGATATTTCAAACATGTTTTTAATTATTTATTTATTTTTAAATAATGGAAAGGTTTAAGCAACCATTCAACACATTAAACTGCTCCCAGAAACTAGTCTGAAGACAGTTCAAACAATGAAACAGATATTCCATGCTCCCCATGAGCAACACTAAATAAACGGGCAACTACATGCTACCCTAGCTTACATTTCTGAAAGATCAGTGCGTGTAGTACCAGAAGAAAAAGAAGAGAAGATATTTTCGATCTGTGCTCCATTACGTATTACTACTCAAGTTTTTCTCCTTGTTTTTTGTTCTAGCCTCCACAGGGCCTTTGGATCCTACAGAAGAGTGTATTATTAAAAGGAATCTATTTAAATTTAAGAAAATAAAACATTTCTCCTTTGGAAAATGTACTAATGACATATGTTGATTTGGCAGAGGATCCAGTTCTTGGTATATTATTTCACACCTGCTCTAGATAGTGGAATTTCATTAAAAAGAAGTAAATTACACTGATGTAAAACTGATATAACTGAGTGGAAAATTAGACTATGGATGAAATGCTGGCTCCATCAAAGTTGATGGAAATTTTGCCATTGACTTTAACGTGGCTAGCATTTCACCCTCTATCCTTTAGTGTTACTTCTGAGAGTAATTTTTATTCCACTAGAAACCATATTTTGTCATTGTGTAACATCAAGTCAGTTTTCAGAGTAGCATCCATGTTAGTCTGTGTCCACAAAAAGAAAAGGAGGACTTGTGGCACCTTAGAGACTAACAAATTTATTTGAGCATAACCTTTCGTGAGCTACAGCTCACTCCAAGTCAGTTGAGGCCCTCATCTGTATGTTGCCCAATAGAAGTCTTGCATACTAGATAATGCTAAGAGTTCACTATCTCTTTGGGTTATGTATTATCAGAATCTTTCTACTTGATCAGGAAGATTTTTTTGTCCAGCAGCATTTTCATTTTATCTTATATTTTACATTAGTATATATAGAACAGAATGAAAATCCATAATTCTCCACAGAAAATACAATTTATTCCTGGCAAAGTTATTCATGTTTGCGGCTCACTTTATTCTTAACTGAGATATATTATAGTTTACCATTCTAGCAGAACTTTAATTCTTTTCTTTAAAATCATTGATAAGGGTCCCCTCCCCCCATATAGTATCTAATTTGCGGGTCAAACAGGCTATACTTCCTGGTATGTAATTGTTCCTTTTACCTATTTCAGTTAAAAATGTTCTGTAATTCTCATTACTATTCCTTCGCTAATGTGCAATATTTATGATGTGCCTATATTCTTTTTAAAGCTTGATACGTGTCCACATTTTTCAGCTGTTTTATAACTATAAGTGTAGAGACTCTTTGTGATATTTAATATAATTAAGACACTTGGGGCCACAGAGAAAGCTGATTCTGTCAAGGAAGCCATGAAAACTTAACTAGGAGAGTGGTCAGAAAAATTCTTTGTTCCTCAAAAGAAATATCTAAAAACTCAACAGAATAATGGGGCATTTCAAAGGTATTTTGCAATTAAGTAGACCTCTTCATCAGCCAGTGTTCACTCTTTATTACAAATGCAAATTTTCAAATTCAAGAGCAAACATCTAACCGTCAGAATTGTCAAAACAGAAATGGTTTAAAAGTATCACATATTGGCAGACATTGGGCTGACTCTTGCACTATGAGAGTTTTGTTATAGACTTCAATGGGAAGAGGATTAGGGCAATAATGATCATTAAAATTGTGGAACATAATAGGGGCTAACAATGTGAATGAGGGAGCATTCAGAAAAACTGAATGACATTTTAAACTTTTCACTGAAACATTTTTCTTCATAAAAGGGAGATTCTTTCAAACCTGACTTAAAATTAATGTGAAATGAAAACATCTCCCAGTAGATGAGAAAGCCTTAAGAGATATAGAAATGGCAGGAACATAAAGAGATAAAACTCCATCAACCAACAAAGAAAGCTGTGAAAAACATATGGTTTTACTGCCACAATATCTTTCTGGATCAAATGGTCTTGTGGGTTTAATAAAGAAGAATTTCCAATAATAGGGGAGAAAAGACTTCAGCGGTGACAGAAGGAAATGACACTTTACTGTAACTACAAAAAACAAGTAAAAATGCTGTCTTCTGGTGTTAAAAAAAAGATATCTTGGTTCTCCAATGAAGTAAGATTCTCTTCCTTCATTATCTTTCTGCTGAATAAAATATTTTATTTTAAGAATGGTTCTAGGCAGTGAAAATATACCCATTTATGATTTTTAGTTTTTCTGCTTTTTTTCTTTTGAAGTGGTAAGCCTTGTTAGAGGGAGTTACCCTTGAAAAGAAATGTTTAATACATATGAGGTAGTATGAATCTAAGGCTCAAAATGAACCACGTGTTCAAACATAGGGGCCTATGTTGTGCTTATAAAACGTTGTTAAACAGATTCCACAGGAAGAAATTAGGCATCTGTTTGAAAATTTGGCCCTTACTGCCTAAGGATTAGATAGAACATTTGTTCTATGTTCTGGGAGCATGGGGTGATGTGCAGCTACATCACCCAGTAGGAGCTCCAGTGCAGAATGGTGACTCAAGGTTAATGATCCAAACCCTATTGAAATCAATTGGAGACTTTCTACTGATTTTATTAGACTTTGGATCAAGGCTAAGGGCTTAACTTAAAGGTTTGTAAGGGTCCTTTGGGGTGAAATTCATCCTTAGTTGCATCATTAACCCAAAATCCTTGTTTTAAATCTTTAAACTTCAGAATATTCTATGGAAACAGATAATTATGTTGTTCCCAAAAGTAGCAACCAATTATCCATTTGAAACATCTTAGTTAACGTTAACTGCTGTAGATTTTAGACACTCTGGAATGGAACTTCACTCCAGCCCCAAAATCTCTCTCTAGCAAAAAAAGAATGTCTCACTTGGCAAATACTGATTATTATGTTTCTTACACTCCTCAAGAAAACCTTAATAGCCTGCAAGGCAAAACAGTTCTTTTCACATTGGTTGTGGAGACACAGTAATTACCTTTCATAGGGAAAGTCGTTCATATCAACTCCATGAGTTGCATTTAGGCCTATACTTTTAGCTCAGCAGAGGGTATCTGAACAATTATGCACATAATGTCTGTTATTACTTAACAAGTTTTACATGCATCAGACACAGAACTCCTGATGTACCATACTGTTTACACAAAAAATCCCCAAATAAATAACACACCATTAGAGTCAAGCAAAATTTGAAATTTCCACCCTGTGGGAAATTCCAGCATTTCAAAAGGTTTTCATTTTGGAGTTGTTGGGTTTTTTTGTCCCAAATAGGTACAAAATTTGAAATTTTGACTTTTTTCTCCACAGAACAGGAATTTCAAAAAATGTCATTTTGGAAATGTCAAAACATTTACTTTCAATATTTTTGATCAAAATGAAACATTTCAGCATTCCCAAAATTGAAATGTTTCATTTTGGTTAATTGAATTGACCCAAAACACTTCATTCTGAGTCAGTTCTATCTTAAATGGCTTTTTCCCATAGTGGTGCATTGCCTCATGAAGTTGTAGTTCGGCAGCCTGATGCCACTCTTTATCCCCTATGGATCAGGCTTCTTGTCCGGACTACATCTCCAGAATGCATTGTGCACCTCTGTCAGAGGAAAATCCGCATTTCATTATGGAAGAGGTAGTCCTCCAAGGAGCCCAGACCACAGGAGAGAATGGGAGTCCAAATTGCAACTCCCATAAGGAAATGCTCTGATGTGGAAATGCAATTTAATGTTTTGTTGAACTGGTTTGAAATGAAACATTTTGGAAATATTCTTATTCGGGTCAAAGTGATTTAGATTTTTCGGATGGAAAATTGAAAATTTTCATTTTCCATTGGAGAACTCCTGACCAGCTCTACCCATCACCTTGTCAAATACTTACAGCTAGAACCAAGGGTATGGCTACGAGGTACACTGTACAGGTGGGGAATACAAAGATGAGATAGAGCCTAGTTTCTCATTCTCCGGAAACTGGGCCAGCTATGTGTTGGCTCAGTCTACAAGGTTAAGTTAGAGTAGTCTTAGAGTTGCTCTAAGTTACGACAGATGTCAATGGCCAAAGACCTTATCCAAAGTCTGTTGAAGTCAATGGGAATCTTTCCATTGACTTTAGCTGGTTTGGGTTCAAGCCCCAATAGAGTAGATAGAGCTCAGCAGGGTGAAAACGTCTCCGGCATGCCCCCTTTCCTCTGAACACATTCTCCATGCCTACAGCAGAGAAGTATTCTGATATAGGACCCCCTACATCAGCTCTATGCTGCTGTGGGATCTTCCTTCACTGGGACGATTCTCCTATGGCAGTTATGTTTCCTGATTCTGCCAGCAGTGAGGAGCAAAGCATCCTCACTGCTCCCAAGAATCTGGCCATTATTAGCAATTTAGTAGTGCTTTGCAGGCAGCTATAAAAGAGGAAATAGTCCAAAGAATGTGCATTTCTCTCCTTAGATTACTGAAACTATACTGTAGCATAAAGTACAGTCCCAAAAGCCTTAAAAATATATACGCCATTGCAATATGTAAAAAGAAATATATTAAGAGGAATCCCCTCCATCTTTCAAATTTTATATACCTGTTTCACCTTGTTTCCAGCAGTTTGCAATGCAAATGACTGAAAAGAGGGGAAAAACACATTTTTGGTAGCACAGAAGTAGATAAACTGAGTTTGGACCACAAATCTCTTGAAACAGGAGTAGTCATTAGTCAGATGTCTGTGAGCAGGTTTATGTTAAGTAAGGGAGCTTGGCTTGTTTAGCCTAACTAAAAGAAGGTTGAGGGGAGATATGATTGCTCTCTATAAATATATCAGAGGGATAAATACCAGAGAGGGAGAGGAATTATTTAAACTCAGTACCAATGTGGACACAAGAACAAATGGATATAAACTGGCCACTAGGAAATTTAGATTAGAAATTAGACGAAGGTTTCTAACCATCAGAGGAGTGAAGTTTTGGAATAGCCTTCCGAGGGAAGTAGTGGGGGCAAAAGATCTATCTTGCTTTAAGATTAAACTCGACAAGTTTATGGAGGAGATGGTATGATGGGATAACATGGTTTTGGTAATTAAATATTCATGGTAAATAGGCCCAATGGACTGTGATGGGTTTTTAGATGGGGTAAGATCCAAGTTACCCGGGAAAGAATTTTCTGTAGTATCTGGCTGATGAATCTTGCCCATATGCTCAGGGTTTAGCTGATCGCCATATTTGGGGTCGGGAAGGAATTTTCCTCCAGGGCAGATTGGAAGGCCCTGGAGGTTTTTCGCCTTCCTCTGTAGCATGGGGCACGGGTCACTTGCTGGAGGATTCTCTGCTCCTTGAGGTCTTCAAACTACAATTTGAGGACTTCAATAGCACAGATATAGGTGTGAGGTCTTTTTTAGGAGTGGTGGGTGAAATTCTGTGGCCTGCATTGTGCAGGAGGTCAGACTAGATGATCATAATGGTCCCTTCTGACCTAAATATCTAAGTAGTTAGCCAGTCATTAGTTCTGATGGGTACCATAAACTTACAATCATTCTTAGAAGTCCTATACCAAAAGGTAGTACTTATAGGTCAATATCATAATAGCTGGCCATAATACTTGGCCAGCATTAGCACATTCCCTAAAGTTACCATAAGACCTTCTGAAAACAATTAAAGCAATTCCATAAATGTCTGGTCACTAATATTAAGTCAGACTGGGTGTTGCTAAATGCATAAGAAATATCTGCAGGAACCCAGTTGGATTGTTTATTCCTCCTTGGCCCATTACCACAGTACATAAACTGTAATATACAGGTCAATAACTAAAGGGGGTTTGGAGGAAATATCTTAAAACCACCAAAGGGAAAGACTAATTTAAAAAGGTGCACGTAACCAAGGCAACAGCTCAACAGAATATGTGATGGAGACTTTCATAAAAGGAACTCTTGATGTTTCAATGTAACACTGACAATGTTCATGTTTTCCTTTTAAATTCATAAGCTAGATAGACAGATTAGATACACTTGGTCAAGCCCACAATATATTTGTTTATTAAGAACAAAAGTGCTCTGGTTTCCTGATTAATTTCAGGACTAAGAAGGACTTCTTAAAAAAAAACAGAAAAACAAAAAACTTGCAGTCACTCTAGATTTCAAATACCATTAAATGCAACTCTGCCTGTTGCTAGAGAAGATAAAAGCTGTATTTAAAAGCCTTGCCAAAAATGTCCTTTTCAGTACTAATTAGAATCAATGGTCAAAGCTGCCAGAGCAAAAGAAGAACGGGGAGGGGATGAACAAGAGAAATAAGTATCATCTCTGACACTGACAGTATTTTTTTTAACATCAGCTCACGATAGAATTTTTTTTAATGTAACATCTTATGTTTATATAGCACTGTGAGCAGGTGCCCTTCACAACCTGCTCTATAATGGTGTCGAACTCCACACATAGAAAATCCACGCAGAGAAACTCCCTTTTCCTAGAGTATGCCCAACCAAGAAATTAGCAATAATACAGCATGAAGTGTAGCACGGGTCCTCTGGCCAGACTTGACTGCTCCAAGGATCCCTACTTTAGGATTCTTCAGCTCACACCCCAGATTTTCTCTCTCTCTGGATGCTCCCACCTCCTCTTTCCCACCTGAGGTAATGAGTCACCTGATTCAATGAGTCAGCAGAATGCACGCGGCCTTCTCCCATCATAGAACCTCCCCTGCCAACAGGTGAGGTGTTGCAAGCAAACACTTGCCAGACTGTTACCAGCATCTTTCATCCCAGAGGACCTGAAGTGTTTTAAAGGCTCTGTTCAAACATCAATGAAATACATTCAGTGTTATAAACAGATCATGATTTTGTGACCTTGTTCTGAAAATGGACCTGAACTGCTGCAGATTTTTGGCTCCATGATGCATTTAGAGCCACCTGAATTTTACAGATAGCCTCCATGGCAAGGTACACCATTTTGGGATTTAATTTAGGCTCATTCAGTGTAAACAGCAAAGGCTCTTTGCTACTTGAAAGACTGAATAAACACAGTAGACAAATGTTAATGAAGCACTAAACTTTGCGAGATGGGAGAGACTTGGTCCCAAGTGTTTCAAACTGGCCAACAGGTCACTAGATTTTTATTAATTTGTTGCCAAATACAAATTTGCCATCTCTTTTGTAAGAAGCTGGAGGCCATTCTGTACATTTCATAGTTAATGCCAGTTCTAAATATGCGTCACATACTAAAAACTGATTTTTAACTAACTAAACTAACTAACTAACTAAATAAAACTGATTAGCCCTCAAGAACCCATTTTAACTAACTAACTAACTAAATAAATAAATAAAATATAGTGCTTGTGAAAGGTGCCAAATTGGCAGCCTTGGGCACTGAAATCCTCCTTTATGTATTCCCACAAGATGCATAGCATGGGCACAGTGGCAGTGGGTAAGCCTCCCAAACCTACCCTGTCATTATGCTTCAGCTGTGTTTTGGAAGGTGCCCTCTTTCATATCCTCTTTAGACTGCCTTAATGCCCCAAATGCTTCTACTTTTAAACTAGGCACTCTAATCAATCCCTCAAGGGGTGGAAGCTCAGTTCATCCTCCAGTCCTTGACTTTACTGCTGAGACTATCACCAAAAATGCCCATTGTGTTACTGATTTTTGTGATGTACAGTGGACATCTAGTCTTTAGGGATTAGACTGTAGCCACTAATGCATTTTTATATAGGCCACTGAACATCTATTAGATGGAAATGTCCTTCACTTTCTACCAGTCCTGTATCTGAACCAGTGACCTAGCTGTGAAAGTCCCCATATATCATTTGTCTGCTGATTCACCCAGTTCCTTGATGTTTCCACTGTTTTGTTATGTTGAGCAAATAAGGTGTTTTTTCCTCCTGTTCTAGGACATGAGCCACAAAAGAAGACTGAGCTGACATTTCAGGAAAGGAGCCTCATAATTTATGATGCAGAAAAGTTGGCATGCCTATGCATTCTCCATATTATAATGTCCACGGGTCTAAATGGTAGGAATGTCACTGCATAGGATACATTTCACAATACGAGAGTACAGAGGTTAAAGGAAATAGTGCTTCTACCTCTAAACCTTCATATCAAATCTCTAGGGCAATCAACATTGCATCTTCTGTGAAAATCAACTCAAGAGGGATAGCTCAGTGGTTTGAGCATTGGCCTGCTAAACCCAGGATTGTGAGTTCAATCCTTGAGGGGGGCCATTTAGGGATCTGGGGCAAAAATTGGGGATTGGTCCTGCTTTGAGCAGGGGGTTGGACTAGATGACCTCCTGAGGTCCCTTCCAACCCTGATATTCTATGACTCTATGACTCTATATTCTTCAGATTCTTGCATTTTGTGAGGCCAGTAAAATAATAAAACAATCTAGAATTCAAGTTACCGCAAAGCTGAGATATTTACCAAAATCTAAATATGGGTGAACAACCCAGTTCTAGAGAATATTAAAAACTAAATTTCTTCAGGTTGCATTTAAAATGTGCTGACAACATACACAGATGAGGAAATCTTTTATAATTAATGCACTCATAATTAATTACACCAAGCATGTCATTTGGTCTGTCTGTACCTCAGCTCCCTATTTGTAAAATGGGTGTTTTGCTGACATTAATAAATGTGAGATACTTAGCATGGCGACAAGAGCCATATAAGTACACAGACATATAATTATAAACAATATCAACTACTTTTCCAGTTTAACAAAAGATATGAATTGTTATTGAATATGAAAAACAACAAAATTAAGGGTCAGAGTTAAGGCTGTTTTGTGGTGATGAAATATGCCTTTCTTTATACTTTATCACAATTGTCATGTGCATTAAGTTTTATAATATTTTCAATTATCTATTCCCTTTGTTTTAAGTAATTGGGTTTCACAAAACGGTGTGATAGATTATTACATTGCTGTCACAGTATTAACTGGGTTTTCAATATTTTTGTTTACTTTGGTTTTAAATATCAATTTAACTTGTTAATTAACTTTATATATAATATATAATTAAGATAATTAACAAGTTAACAAATCACTATTCAATAAATCATAAAAAGGAAGCCAGCTTAGGCTTCTGTATAGTAAAGGGAATAACTAGAACAATCTACCCCACCGAGGGGGAAAAACATTTGAACTCTCCCTGTAACAGTATTTTATTTAAAATATAAAATTCTCACTGGGTAAGGATTGATGCAGCATGAGGAGAAGGGATAAGGAAGGCAACACCAGCTTTTTTTTTCCCATGCGTTTCCTATGCCCTCAAAAATTTCTCTTGACAGCACCTCATGTGCTGAAGAGGAATTCTTCAATGTGCAATCAGCAAGGGGGTCTCTGTAGCTGCAGGTTGGCATATGGTGTCTCAAATTTCTCAGTGACAAGTGGCATGTTAGCAGAGCAACAGAGTAGCAGGGAAAAAGACGTTTTGCTAATCAGTCCCTGTTGCCTGCACCCTCAGGCAGAATCATATTGCTTTATGCAGATGAGCTCATAACAGTTTCTTCAATTTAGCTTTTATATAAAAAAGTGCCAGCTCCTAACGCTATGTCAACAGGCACCCGAGGGCCTACCACTTTACACTGTAAGTGTATTACTATTTAAAGACGAGCTTTTAGCTTAACATCAGTGCTTGCCTTCAGAGTTTAATTACCGCCCTCCCCATGGGGCCCAATGAGCCATCTACTCCTCCGGAGGGATTTCTTCTTGGTGATAATCTTTAACTAAATAAGTAAATGCCAAATAAGCACTTCTTAAAGATGCAGTATCTTGTTTCTTGCCTGACTTTGATGACTGCGGAAGCTCACTGCGATTTGCCTCTGACTCGCAGTGAGCTATGTTGAATTTAGAAAGCTCAGTTATAAATCTCATGTTTAATATAAAGTGGTAGAGAGATTTTAAAAGAAAAATAATTAAATCATTATTAGGGCTGTCAAGAGATTAAAAAAAATAATCGTGATTAAACAACAATAGAATACCATTTCTTTTAAATATTTTTAGATGTTTACTACATTTTCAAATATATTAATTTCAATTACAATACAGAATACAAAGTGTACAGTGCTCACTTTATATTTATTTTTGAATACAAATATTTGCACTGTCAAAAACAAACAAAAAATTATTTTTCAATTGACCTCACACAAGTACCGTAGTGCAATCTCTTTATCATGACAGTTGAACTTACAAATGTAGAATTATGTTTAAAAAATGCATTAAAAATAAAACAATATAAAACTTTGTAGCCTACAAGTCCACTCAGTCCTACTTCTTGGTCAGCCAATCACTCAGACAAACAAGGTTGGTTACAATTTGCAGGAGATAATGCTGCCTGTTTCTTGTTTACAATGTCACCTGAAAGTGAGAACAGGTGTTCGCATGGCACTGTTATAACTGGTGTTGCAAGATATTTACATGTCAGATGCGCTAAAGATTCATATGTCCCTTCATGCTTCAACCACCATTCCAGAGGACATGCTTCCATGCTGATGATGGGTTCTGCTTGATAACGATCCAAAGCAATGCGGACTGACGCATATTCATTTTCATCATCTGAGTCAGATGCCACGAGCAGAAGGCTGATTTTCTTTTTTGGTGGTTTGGGTTCTGTAGTTTCCACATCAGAGAGTTGCTCTTTTAAGACTTCTAAAAGCATGCTCCACACCTTGCCCC
This sequence comes from Lepidochelys olivacea, assembly GCF_965140295.1. Lineage (NCBI taxonomy): Eukaryota > Metazoa > Chordata > Testudines > Cheloniidae > Lepidochelys > Lepidochelys olivacea. Next base: position 161,538,865 of record NC_140411.1, on the reverse strand, counting down.
TCTCAGATTTTGGAAGGCGCTTCAGAGTCTTAAACCTTGGGTTGAGTGCTGTAGCTATTTTTAGAAATCTCACATCGGTACCTTCTTTGTGTTTTGTCAAATCTGCTGTGAAAGTGTCTTGAAACGAATATGTGCTGAGTCATCATCCGAGACTGCTGTAACATGAAATATATGCAGAATGTGGGTAAAACAGAGCAGAAGACATACAATTCTCCCCCCAAGGACTACAGTCACAAATTTAATTGACAAATTATTTTTTTAACGAGCATCATCAGCATGGAAGCATGTCCTCTGGAATGGTGGCCAAAACATGAAGGGGCACACGAATATTCAGCATATCTGGCATGTAAATACTTTGCAATGCCGGCTACAAAAGTGCCATGTGAAGGCCTGTTTTCACTTTCAGGTGACATTGTAAGTAAGAAGTAGGCAGCAGAATCTCCCATCAATGTAAACAAACTTGTTTGTCTTAGAGATTGGCTGAACAAGAAGTAGGACTGAGTGGACTTGAAGGCTCTAAAGTTTTACGTTGTTTTGCTTTTGAGTGCAGTTATGTAACACAACAATCTACAATTATAAGTTGCAGTTTCATGATAAAGAGATTGCACTTCAGTACTTGTATGAGGTGAATTGAAAAATACTATTTCTACTGTTTATCATTTTTACAGTGCAAATATTTGTAATAAAAATAATAATATAAAGTGAGCACTGTGCACTTTGAATTCTGTGTTATTGAAATCAATATTGAAAATGTAGAAAAACATCCACAAATATGTAATAAATTTCAATTGGTATTCTATTGTTATAAGTGCAATTAATCACAATTAATTTTTTTTAGTTAATCGCAAGTTAACTGCGATTAATTGGCAGCCCTAATCATTATTCCTTTGCTGTTTGTTATCCTCAACATGTGGGCAGAAGTAAGTCACTGAAAGGAGAATCCCTCATATCCAGTTTTATTGTACTTAGACATGCAGATCCAACAACTATAGTCGGCCCCTGAGAGCAGAAACACTCCTCCATAGTATCTTCTCATTTTTCCCTCCTTTGCCTTGAAATATCTGTGATAGAGTGGTCATAATCATCATGTTCCCATTATACCTCTGGCATTTAGGGCAGCAACAAAGCTTCTCCACTCCTGTCTGTTTCTGGCAAGTCTTTCAGTTGTTCCCCAGCTGTACCCCAGGTTTTTCAGCTCGGCTTCCACAGCTCTTCACTATGTTGTTTTTGGGTAGCCTCGTTTTCACTTGCCTTCAGGTGTCCATCTTATTGCCACTCTGGTGATGGAATCAGTTTCCATCCGAAGCACATGGCCAATCCATCTCCAACACCTCCTGGCAATGACAGTGTCAGAACCTCTTCATTCCATACAACCTGCTTCGGGAAAATCCTTCGTATCTTTTGACCCAGAACTATTTCAAACTATTGACAAAGAGTGTTACTACTGTGAAATTAATTACTCCCTTGAAATAGATATCTGAGTTGGGAACCCAAAGTAAGGGTCCAAACAAATATCCCCAGTTCAGTAACAAGTTGAGTTAATTGGTGAAGATTACAACTCTGTGAGTAACAGATTTTTTCAGTGCACAGATACTTCCGGGGGGAAGAAAACCCTGTTTCTCATCAAGCCAAAGTGAAAATTTTCAGAATTTTCAGGAATTTGAAAATTAAAATAAGCCTCCCTTTGTTTCAGGTTGAGTTAAGTGTTTCATTTGTCCCAAAACAAAATGTTTCATTTAGATTGAGAGTTTTGTTTTCATATTTTTTTAAAAAAGGAAATTGCTGAAAATTCCAGAACAAAAAAAATCATTTTGACACACCCCCTTTCCAAAACTCAAAGTGTTTAATTTTGAAAATGTCTAAATGAAGTGTTTTGATTCTTTTGGGAAGTGTTTGTTTGTTTTTCAAGACAATTTGGCAAAACTGACAAATTTGTGAAAGGCTGCAGTGTTTTTGAATTTGCATTTTTCATCAAAAAATATTTTAGCTGAAAATGTCACCCAGCTCTAGTTAAGACAAAGGTTCTAGCAAGCTGAATGGGCCAGTAAAAACAGAAGCTTACACCCTAGTGTTTAAGAAGGAAATGGTCAAATGTGAGTGGATTATTTGGTTGACACAAAGCAGCCATAGACAGAAAGGATGATCCATTTACCTAACCCCTAGGACCACGTGGCCAAGTACAAGAAACATTTAGCACAAAAAGCAAGAGATGAAGTTGCCAAGTACCAGCTGGTACACTTAGAGAAACGTGGTAGGAGGGGGGACGGGAAATGGGACTAGAGATTAGGTGAGGGCCTTGGCTAGTGTTTTGAAGTGGAATTACATGAACCTTCCTTTCACTGTCTAATACTCCCAACAAAGAGTGTACATAATTATAAATAAAGGTGAGAATAAGATACGATATTGTGTGTCTGTTTCAACTTACTTCTCTGATAACAGAGAAACAACCCATTTTTTTGTGTTCAAACTTTCCTGACTCCATGGAAACCACGACATAATGTCCTGGAAGGTCTACTCACTAACTGTATTTTTTACCATTTTATTCAACAACCACTGGAGATGATATTGTGCATATTTATCATGCATGTCTGAGATTTGTGATTGGCTTCAGAAATGAAATTCAGACTCCACAAGCACTCTGCTCTTAAAGCAGAGAGAGCATCTGAGCTATATCCAAAACTCGGCAGAGTTTATGCTGAATTAATGAAGGTTTTGTAAGAGCTTAGGGAAAAGGGGAATCTTACGTTAGACAAACATGGCCTCTTCCCCCTCAACATTACAAAACAGAACATTTCAGGTCATAGCTTCCTAGTCATTTTCATTTGAGCGGAAAGGGGGAAAATTATTTTGATTGTGTTTCAAGTTGGCAAAAGTGAGGGAGCTCACTTTAAATGCATATTTCAGAAGAAAGCCAAGATCCAAGGTTTTGAAGCTGCGGGCTTGGCATGAATTATGTATGATGGGTTATTATGGTGGCAGTCCTTCAGCAACATTTTGCTACAATTTTAATTTTCTTCTTTTTGATTTTCTATTATTTGTATTTATAAGAGAAGCTGTAGAGAAATCAATAACAGATGTGTTCTCGAAACAGTTATTGTATCACATATGGTGCCAATCGTGTCTGAATGCAAACTAGCCTCTTTTCATCCCCAAGACTCTATTTTTATTCAATATCCTTTACTATAAACATAACCATCTCTTTTCTTTTCTTTTTAAAAAGACAGATATCATCAGCTTCTTTCCTTAGCCCCTCCCACAAATGCAGGTGGGGTTACTGTGGGAAAGCTAAATCAAACAAGTGAGCTTTGCATTTTGTTCTGAAGGCAGTGAGGTTTGTGGCCATTCTGACGTGTCATGAATACGCCGCTATGTCATAGCCTACACACACATGAAGCAAAGCACCATTTGGGCACTGGATGAACACAGAATAAAAGAGCCTAGTGTAGAATCTATCTAGCAACCTGAGACTACTCTTTGCTGGTTTGACAATGGACCTAGAACAAGACAAGTTAATGGACATTCTGCTGCCAGCCCAAAGTATGAGAAATCCCTCCACTTTTACCTACATCTTTTGAGTAGTGAGGTACCAGAAATGAACAAAATATTTCAGGTGCATTTTTACCAGGGTCAACTGTCATCTCCCTGCTCTATGATGTGCAGCTTCTGCACAAACAGTGCCCAAACTGCTTTCTTGCGCCCATATTTTATTGCAAGCTTGCATGCAATTTTATTGCCAACTTGCTCTATCACCCCAAGTTCTGTCTTGACAGGATTCCACTCTTCCAATGAATATCTGCTTCAAATTCACCTCCCTCTCCCCCCGCCCACGTATTAGTGTGTATTCTACCTAGCTGAAACTCATTTTATTTTTTAATGCTTATACCATATTTAAACCTATCTAGGTCTCATTGCATTAATGTTTGTCCTCAGTGTTATTTGCAACAGCTCCTAATTTAATATGATCTGAGAATTTCATTAATGTGCAGATAATTAATCCCCACTTCCAGATAAGTAGTCAAGATGTTAAATTAGATGGGACACATGTCTCTGAAGCTGCCCATCATTATCCCTTTTGGCCAGATTGCAATCCATATGTATCTAGAGTGGTACAAAGTAGGATGGACAACTGGATAAAACTAAAAGAAAAAAAATTAGGACCAAGTATGGAGGGGGGTAACCTTCTGATAGTGAGATTTATTAGATAGTGTAATATTTTTAGGTAACTGGTGAAAGCCCCATAATTTGGAACAGTTAAAGAGTGGACAGCATCATCTGGAGAAATTTCACACACACAGAGTTGGGGGCTCTTGGGTAATAAACTAACAAAATTTGTTTTAAAATCATGTTTTACTAATAGTTAAATCTGAATTCAATGTTGCATTTTCCCATTTCTGCTTTCACTTCCTAATTCAAGCTAGGAGCTGGGAATCACCTGTTGGTGAGAGTGGAGATGAAAGCAGATAGACACTAAACAAGCAATATCCTACCTGAGGTCTTCCTGGGATGCTACAGAGTGATCATAAACCACCCGTGGGGCCTTATTTACACTAGCATTTCCCCACAGTTGGCCTGATCAGGGCTAGACAGCAGCGCACCCTACCTACATTAGCACTCCCTCCGTTGCAAATGAACAGGTGCAAGGACAAAGTTTGGAGCAGTGCGTAATATCTGCTTTTGGGGACAAAAGTGAGGGCAGATAATTACCATAATGATCAGGGAGGGGAAGCCAAATTTCACCAGCTGCGTGTGGAGGTGGCTGAGGGGGTGGGGATGGATGCTGTTGCTGCTGCTAGCGAGAGCAAGCGAAGCAGAGAAGGGAAGCCAGCCAGAAGGGAAGGACAATGCCCAGCTGCTATAATAAAACAAGAGTGAGAACTGGGGAAGAGCTGTTTTCTACGAACAGCTTGGGTTTGGACTGCTTCCAGGATCCAGTCGCAGCTGCAGCACACCCTTTGCTTCTTACTGCATGAAGAAGGAAAGGAACCAGCAGCGAGCAGCACTGCACATGATGCAGCCAGGTCACCCCCGCCCTCCAGTTACCAGTAGTGGTCACCTCCCTTTCTTCCCCTTTCAGCTCAACCTTTAGAGAAAGAGGCAGAGAGAGCAGGAGTGTTCTCCATTACTAGCATTAAGTCCCTAAAGGGCACAAGCAGGTAGACAGCAGATAATTTCCTGCCTTTTCTCAAAGTAGTGAGTAGATATAGGAGCTGGGAAAGTGCATATTCAACTATTAATTCACTCTTTTTAAACAGTTTATGGAACTTACTTCAAGCACCAACACTACTTGCATGCTGTTGGAGATTAAAAAATGTTTTGACAACCATACACTAATGGGCCGGATTATCAGCTGGTGTAAATCAATGTAGTTGCAGAGAGGTCAACAGAGCTACGCTAAATTACACCATTCGAGGGTCTGGCTCCATAATTCTAACCAGAACAAAGCACTAGTCCATCCTCCACTGAAATAATCTAGCACCAGCAGGAGGGGTGATCCAATAACTCCCTTCTGCCTCTAATTTCTATACTTCACGTGACAGCACTGACATCCAAGTCAAAATGATTTTTTTTCAAGTAAGATTGTCAGACTATTTACCAAACATTTTACTAAAATCTGTTTGCTGGCTTTGCGTCAGACACCGAAGCCCCGATCCTGCAATTAGCTCCAGATCAGGGACTGATACTGTAGTGATACAGTCAAAAGCAGTCAAGGTTGTCAGGTTTATAAACCCATGCTGATAATGGCTCTGATGTCCCTTATGGTTTATGTTTTATCATCTTTGTATTTTTCCCATCATTTTACAAGGAATTAAAGTTACCCTACTCTGTATTAATTGCTAAAATGGTTCTCCTTTTCTGAAGATCAGTAAGATTTCGCCAACCCAATTCTCCATGACTTTTCAAAAATAAGCAACATTGTTTCCCAAAGGGCTAGATTCTGTCACCCTTACACCGAATAGCATCTTGCTCCGTGAAGAAACCCACTGACTTCAACGGGACTATTCGTGGAACAAGGTGTGACCCAATATGAATATGGTCATTGGAGAGTTGTCACTTAGCTAATCCCCTTAACATCCAAGAATGCTTATCATAGGGACCCATTGCAGATGATGTATTCAAATTTATCAGGCAGTCTCTCCCCTGCTTTCTACCAATTCATGTATTACAAGGCCTTTCAAAATTCTCCATTTCTATTTGTGTCTTTAACAAAAGAAAATCAGATTTTTATAAAAGCAGTTCGGTATCTGAGCCATTTTGGAGTCATCAGTGATTTTATTTTCTTTGTGTATTAAATGAGGGAATTTTGTTTTCATTGCAAACTTTCACAGATATTTCATGATAGTGCTATCTCCTTTTCAATGCCAAATCTGACTTGCACTACACGTCATTTTTAGCGTGGTTGAATTGTCTACTATTATATGTCACATGACATAATAGGATGAAGAGCTGTATATTTCTGCACCGTCTTCTTAGATTTATTCCTTCACTAAATATTATAATGGGTATTATTTTACAGACAGATAGCTGACATATTTCAGTGATTACAGTAAAAGAGCATTAAAATCAGATTTCTTATGTTTTAGACTTGGATTATTGTTAAAATCCAGCCCGGAAATTGAAACAGTCCTAAGCATCTTTGTTTATCTGCATTACAGCTCCAAACCATCTGCACTTAATTGTAAGACAACAAATTGTCTAAAAATCAGTGAGGATTAAAGGACAAAGCCTCTTATGAACAGTTCATATTAGTGAAATTTAAAGAAGAGAGATCACAGTACTCCTTTTTAGATGTTATATGTCAATCAAGTCCTTATGTTTGTGTTCTTAGTATACGCAAAAATATAGACGGTCACCTCATTCATCATTTTATAGGGGCAATAAGAGGTTTATCAGAGTTTTAAACTCTGCTGATCAAGCCATTGCTAGTTTGTGAGTTCCCTGACATTTGGCCCTAAAGTTCATATCTGGCAAAGAGATCAGCTGCTGACACCAAGTGTTCGGTTGACTCCCGTGCTTAAGAAACTGGGGCAAAGGAGCAGAAGTCAATTTGGGACACATGCTGAGAACATATGTTGTTGTTTTAAATGAGGTCTACTAGCCCTAGCCCATTTTTTCTGCCTCAAAATGAAGAATACATATGGTGCTTGAGCTAGGTGGAATAGGGAAACATCCTGATCCTTGGATGGATTAAATAAGTGTAGCTCCTCTGTAGTCAATGTAATTATGCTGATTTGTACCAGCTGAATAGCAGCTGGTCCAAGATATATACTGAATGTTGCAGAAATACAGTTTCAAACAGCTGGTTGGTTCAACTATGTTCATGTTCCCTTTTATTTATTTTGTTATTTGCTATTGACCGTTTGTTCCATTCATTCAACAAAAATAGTGTGACTTAGGTAGCCATTCACACACAACAAATAATGACCATCTACAGTCAAAGTGAACAGTCTGCAAACAACCCATATACCGAGAACCAGTCGTCTAAACTATCTGGTAAATTTTGCAAATAATTATAAGTCTGCCAAGATTAAAACGGTTTGCAAATCATCTGTGAATAGAAAAAATAATAATTAATTGGCTAGTTTACTCACAATAAGTAACTTGACCAGATCCTCAAAACCAAATCACTCTAACAACTCCAGTCTTTTCTCCTCTCTGTGCTCCTCCCCCATTCTCTCATACTTCAGGGCTCCTTCACTTTTAATTTTCTGTATTCTCCCCTCCCATCCCCTTTTTTTAAAACCAAACCCTTCCTATTCTTGTTTCAGGTTTTGCCACCTCAACTCACGTTGGTATTCCTTGCCAATATTGCTGTTTGCCTTATTCTCCTCCTCTGATTTTTAACTTTGGACGTTTACCCCTTTTAACTTTAATATATGCTCTACAGCATACACACACACACACACACACATATATATATACACACACATATATATATATATATTAGGGCTTTCAAACAATTAAAAAGATTAAACACGATTAATCGTGAAATTAAAAGAATAATCGTGGTTAATCATGTAAACAATCGCACTGTTAAACAATAATAGAATACCGTTTATTTAAATATTTTGGATGTTTTCCACATTTTCAAATATATTGATTTCAGTTTCAACACAGAATACAAAAAGCACAGTGCCCACTTTATATTTATTTTTATTATAAATATTTGCACTGTAAAAATAAAAGAAATAGTATTTTTAATTCACTTAATATAAGTACTGGAGTTCAATCTCTTTATCATGAAAGTTGAACTTCTAAATGTAGAATTATGCACAAAAAATAATTGTATTAACAAAATAAAACAATGTAAAACTTTAGAGTCTACAAGTCCACCCAGTCCTACTTCTGATTCAGCCAATCGCTCAGACAAACAAGTTTGTCTACATGTGCAGGAGACAATGGTGCCTACTTCTTGTTTACAATGTCACCTGAAAGTGAGACCAGGTATTCACATGGCATTGTTGTAGCTGGTATTGCAAGATACTTACATGCCAGATGCGCTAAAGATTCATATGTCCTTTCATGATTCAACCACCATTCCAGAGGACATGTGTCCATGCTGGTGACGGGTTCTGCTCGATAACTATCCAAAGCAGTGCAGACTGATGCATGTTCATTTTCATCAGCAGAAAGTTGATTTTCTTTTTCGGTGGTTTGGGTTCTGTAGTTTCTGCATCGGAGTGTTGCTCTTTTAAAACTTCGAAAAGCATGCTCCACACCTTGCCCCTCTCAGACTTTGGAAGACACTTCAGATTCTTAAACCTTGGGTTGAGTGCTGTAGCTATCTTTAGAAATCTCACATTGGTATCTTCTTTGCATTTTGTCAAATCTGCAGTTAAAGTGTTCTTAAAATGAACAACATGTGCTGGGTCATCATCCGAGACGGCTATAACATGAAATATATGGCAGAATGCAGGTAAAACACAGAACAGGAGACATACAACTCTCCCCCAAGGAGTTAAGTTACAAATTTAATTAAAGCATTCTTTTTTAATAAGTGTCATCAGCATGGAAGCATGTCCTCTGGAATGGTGGCCAGAGCATGAAGGGGCATACGGATGTTTAACATATCTCGCACGTAAATACCTTGCAATACCGGCTACAAAAGTGCCATGGGAATGCCTATTCTCACTTTCAGGTGACATTGTAAACAAGAAGCAGCCAGCATTATCTCCCGTAAATGTACACAAACTTGTTTGTCTTAGCGATTGGCTGAACAAGAAGTAGGACTGAGTGGACTTGAAGGCTCTAAAGTTTTACATTGTTTTGTTTTTGAGTGCAGTTATGCAACACAAAACCCTACATTTATAAGTTGCACTTTCACTATAAAGAGATTGCACTACAGTACTTCCATGAGGCGAATTGCAAAATACTTTTTCTTTTGTTTGTTTCTACAGTGCAAATATTTGTAATAAAAATAATAATATAAAGTGAGCACTGTACACTTTATATTCTGTGTTGTAATTGAAATCAATATATTTGAAAATGTAGAAAAACATCCAAATTTGTTTAATAAATTTCAATTGGTATTCTAACAGTGCGATTAAAACTGTGATAAATCATGATTAAGTTTTAAAATCACGATTAATTTTTTGAGTTAATTGCATGAGTTAACTGCGATTAATTGACAGCCCTAATACATATATATAGACACACACACACACAGAGGTTGGCCAATTTGGGGTGGAGTGGGGGGTTGGGGTAAGAAAGAGGGACATCTTAAAAGTAAACACTCTCATAGCATCAGTACTACAGTCCTTCTGAAGTTAATATATGGCAGTCTGATTTTGTTGATTCTTCATCAGAATAAAGAAAATCCAAGCTTTGTATAATGGATCAGAGACTGAATCAAAGATTTAAAGGAAATGTCTCCTGGCATCCACAGAGTAAATACAATGAATTTACCTTGAAAATAATTGGTTAAAATATTTAAAGATGAATGGGAAAATAAATTTAATAATCCACCAGCTAGAGTAAACATGTATTTAATACACTAGTAAATACTTATTCTGAGCTACTCAACACACTAACATTGGTATGACTAGTTTCATCATTTTATATAATCCATATGCTACTGGCTGGATTCTATATTACAGTGAAGTTTATTCTCAACAGACTTTTTGTACATTATTCTGTGTTTTACCTAAAAAAATGCAACACAAACATCTTTGCATTTTCTCAGTAAAATAATTTTGATTAAGTTAATATTGCTTACTTTGTGATTTGTACAGCTGGTAGAAGTTTCTCAAACAAAAAGGTTTAATTGAAAAATTACAATTTTTGCTAAAAAGAATGTTTTTCCCCCCAAAGAATTGTTGATATTGTTGATTTTTTTTATTTGCAAAACTTTTAAATATATTTTAAAATTTATCACAAACATTAGAAGAGTCAGGGTTTGGCAAACAACAAATTCAATAGCTATGTCAAACATGTTTTATATGTTTATTTTTTAAATTGGAAAAAAAAACTTTTTTAAATGGGCCTGTGACTAGGAAGGACCATTGTGATCATCTATGGCCTGTATTGTACAAGACTAGAGCTTCTGAAAAATAATTCCTAGAACGTATCTTTTAGAAAAACATCCAATTTTGATTTAAAAATTGTCAATGTCGGAGAATCCACCACAACCCTTGGTAAATGGTTCCAAATGTTGATTATACTCACTGTTTAAAATTTACATTTTGTTTCCTGTCTGATTTTGTCTAATGTTTCAAACACTTCAAAGTAACTTTCCAAAGTATCCGTATAACATTCACTTGTGAATTAAAGGCCCTGATTCAGCCCCTGATTTAAGCAGGTGCATTGCTAATTTTCTGAATCAGAACCCAAATCCAGATTTTGATATACATTTTCAAAGTTGAAGAGTTAGTGCACTAACCCACAATGAAGTTTAATCCCTTGTGCATGATAATTTTCCATGATAAAAATCTGTAGTCCTAACGCCTTTTTACCTCAAAGGAACATAAAGTTTTCTATTTTGAATTTTCTCTGCCGTAATTTATGACACATGTCCCCAAGCGACTCTAAAAGTCACCTAATGTGTGTATGTCTAAAGCAACTTTTTAACAGATGTGCCAAAAAACAATGTGTATCCCCCCACCTCATGGGGCAGGACTGACCCCCTCAATATTGTGTAGTTTAGTAGATACACAATATTTTTAAACTACTACAAACCTGAACTGATTCTTTCATAGTTTGAAGCCAGACACTCTCCCACAACTAACAGCAAATATTCATATTATATTCAGGGATATTTTCACAAAATATATTAAAAATAAAATACTTAAAACTTGTATAACATATACTTCAAATGTCATGCTTTAAGATTTTCTATATCATTTCTAAGTTTTGTATTAAGGATTATAGTGACAAAATATCTTTCATAACAAAATGTCTCTCCTACTTCTTTTCTATTTAATTTTATACATGTAATTTATTAATGCTGGATGTAATATTTTTCTGAGATTAGGGTGATCTTTTATACACAAAGGTATACGTCTGAAGATTTTATTTTAAATAAATTCTCCTTATCAGATTTTGTTTTCATTTGCTACTAATGGATGTGGTTTGTGGGGTAGTATAAAAATTAGATATCGATGCAAAACATAATAATTACAAATCCTGAAACCCAGATCCCCAGCTGGTGTAAAGTGGCATAGCCTTAATGAGCTCACTACCCTCTATTTTCTAAGCCACACAATACACTGAAGTCAACGGCCCTATGCCAGTTTACCCCAAATGGGGGTTTAACCCCTCTGTGTAACCCATGACATTATCTTAAATAAAAATATTGATACCCACAAAACATGTGTGGGATCTTGTGCTACCCACAATCCCAAGATGAACATGGCTTCCAGAGTCATTCTTAATCTCAGAAATTCTCTGACCCATGTATACCCCTCTCTAAAACAGTAAATGCAATAACTAAAAAAAGCCCAGAACAAAGCAAATCAAAATAAATTCCGCTGAGCATTATGACTGATGTCTGGAAATCCCCTAAAGTAGCTAGGTGTCCTAGTGTGGGATCTCACCTGACCACTGGCTATCTGAGAGGCTGGTAACTGCCACCATCACCATTAAAACTTATCCAAATAATGCTTGATTCTGACGTTGGCTATTAGAGATCTTTGGAGATACAGGTGAGCCTCAGGGCACCAACCAAGACCAGAGGGTAGAACTGGTTGGAAAATGGGGGTTTCCTGTGGAAAATTTCAACAGCAAAGAAATTCATTTTCATCCATGGAAAATTTTGACTTTTAATTGAAAAACCAAACACTTTCGACCAAAAACCAAAAGAAATAAAAAGAAAAATTGAAACGAAGTACTAACTGACTCAAACTATTTTGGTTTGTTAAACTGAATTAAAATATTTTGTTTCAGAGAGGTTTGACCTGTACAGCCATGGTGCCTCATGGGAGTTGTAACTCCTGCCACTTTTACTTCTACGGTCAGACTACAGCTCGCATTATTTACCAAGGTCTCTACTCTTGCCGACCTGTTGCAGGACTTAATGGGAGTCACATGGTTGTACTGCATTATGAGACATGTCATCTGGTCAGGGAGCCCACCCCATGAAGAAGACATCCAAACTACAACTCCCATTCGTCACCATGGCACTCACTCACTGTTAATGAGACTAGGCTCTTAGGAGCCTAACTTGGAAACTTTACCCAATTACAGTTAAGTATTTATATTAACTCAAAGGTGCAAGTCAGGTTCAGGACCCCACTGTGTTGGCACTGTACAAACACATATAAAGATGAGTGACTGATGTGTTTACAGTCTAAGATGATGAAAAACACTATTTAAATATAAAGTTACTATAAAACAGAAGTTTAAATCTTATACACCTATGAAGCTTGACACACAAGTGCAAAATTTATTTTTGCATATAATTTAAAACATTGCATAAAGCAATGAAAGCTCTGCAATATGCTCAGACAGATATAGCTCATGACATATGGTATCAAAAGAATATTTTTAATAATAACAAACACTTTTATACTGTATCTTTTCTAATTCCCTGGCATGCTAGGAAATGATAGAATGGGGCTACTCAGGTGACCTTCATTAACTGTTCAACTCAAAATCAGGATTCTGTAACAACAGTTTATTAACCCTTCTCCCTCTCCCCCCGCTCCCCAATTAGAGGGAGCTTTTTGCTAATGCTAGAGTGGAAGATTATAAAAATGTTGTCACATACAAACTCCAGATAGGAGACATATTGCTAACTGCTATAACTAGTATAAAGTGCAAACGTTCCAGTTGCCTGCTCATCCCACTATTGCAATTTCAAACCATCTAATATACTGCTGCTATTAATGCTTAACCTGTGCCTAGAGCCTTCCAGGATTAGCTGGGATTTTTTTGCTAGCCCCAACTTGTTTTCTAATACCCACTCTCAGAATTTTAGATTTATGTCCATCTTGACGGACTAAAACAATGCAATCTATCTGGGCATGAAACTGTCAGCCTTGAAGAAATGACATCTACAAAATGGACATGTGGACACACTAAACTGGTTCCCACAGATATCACATGAAGTTAAAGAGCACAGTCTTTACCTTCAAGGTACCTAATTATCTGGGGCTGGGATACTAAAAGATTGCCAAAAGCTCGAAGACTACTGTTGACAACTCCAATCCTTTGGCACAATAGAAGTGTCCATATCAAGGGTAAAGCTCATTTCTGTAGATGACAGTTCCTTCTGGTGCTGGTCCATGTCTGTGGAATGAACTCCTCAAAGAACGATCACAAACCTCCCCACTCTCCGCTGGAAGAGCAAGGTGCACTTTTTCATCTTCACTTCGCTAATAAACATCACATAGCATATCATACAGAAATAACAATACTCTACACACAATCTTCCTCCTGGGGAGTGGAAGAAAGACAGACTGAGCCACATATGACAGATGCTAGTCAATTACTTCACTTTTGAAAGAACTCAAGACACTACACTGATGAGCAGGGGATAAAAGATCTGAAGAAAATAGAACAGAAAGAGAGCAGACTAGGAACTTCAGTTCTACTTGCATGCAGCTATATTGATTTCAATGGTAATGCACAGAGGTGCAGGGGGTATCACAGTAGAACCTGTCCCAGCTATATTGCTGAAGTATCCAGATTGAGGATGAAAGACCAAAAGGTTCCTAAGTCAGCTAGCCTATGACTGCTAGACTGAGCCACTTGGATCCTCACATTGGCCCTAGGGGTAAACTAATTATTGGCTGAATGGCCCAAGAGATTTCTCCTCACATCGGAGGAGCTGAACAAATCCAGGCCATTCTGCCCTTTGCTTCCCATCAGTGTCACCATTGTGCCAGAGTGGCATATCAGAAATATTATTGGCATTGTCGTCACTCTGTTTGCACTCTTTCACTGCTATGTTGTCACTGGACATTATTTATTATGTTATTTTAACCATGGGTTTTCTTTTTCCTCTATTGGGAATACTAACATAGCACTTGGACATAAGCAGTTTACTCTGGTTCTTATTATGACTATGAACCATTTGTCACAGCTTGATGATTGAACAAACACAGGGAGTCCTTACAAGACGATCAAATTATTCAGTCAGAGCAGACTAAAGTTGAGGGAAGGTGGTCTGTATCTCTCAGTCTTGAGGTTTGAGATACCCAATGTTAGAGATTGTTGTGAGTGGATCTCCTGATGGCTCTAATGCTCAGTATGGGAGTGGAGCATTATTTCACTCTCTGTCTGGGTTACATAGCCAGGGGGCTGAGGAGGGATTCTCTTGTGGCCATCCAGTTCTGAGTTCTACCGCCAGAGCTTCCCCTTTGATGCAAGGACTATTCACAATTGTTTCGTTAACTTGACCTGTTTAGTAAGCTAGAACTTCCCATCATACCACTCCAGAACCATGGCCAGACTGGTAGATACAGTCAGCTCAGATAATATCTTTAGAGCAGTCCACAAAATTGATCACCCTTCCCTTCTATTTCCCACATTAGCATGTGCATGTGCTCTGTGTGTGGAAGTTTTAGTAGACTTCTGTCAGTCATTAAAAAGATAGTGCTCAGTTCTTCTGCACACTCAACATTAATAAAGAGGTTCAGTTATTGTAACATTTTGGAATGAAATGATCTATTAAATTACCGTAGATTACCTTATGATGGTTCCCTTCATTTTATTCTTTTTCATTTACCTTTTTTCACTTCATTTCTTCTTTTCCTCTAGTGTGTATCTTGTTGAATCTTCCCTCCATTTCCCCCCAGTCTAGGTTTCCTTTAATTTATGGAGTAATAATACCTACTCTTCTCTCCCTTCATTTTCTGTATCCCTTGTATTATTACTCCTCCATTTTCTAGATCCTTTCAAATCTCTCAGTTCTGCTCCCATTCCTATTCCTTGTGGCACCTTAGAGACTAACACATTTATTTGAGCATAAGCTTTCGTGAGCTACAGCTCACTTCATTGGAAGTGAGCTGTAGCTCACGAAAGCTTATGTTCAAATAAATTGGTTAGTCTCTAAGGTGCCACAAGTACTCCTTTTCTTTTTGCGAATACAGACTAACACGGCTGCTACTCTGAAACCATTCCTATTCCTGTCACTCTCCTGCCCTCTTCACCTTAATCTCCAGCTCTCCCTGATCCTCTGTCTTTTCCATTTCACTCCTATCTTCACTCTTCTCCTTCTCACTCACTCTCCCTTCTCTTCTCCACTCTGTCCCCAATAACTCTGCACTCCATCTGATAACTCTGACACCTCACACTCACCTTCTGCTCCCGTGCACCATTCCCCCACTACAACGCAGTCACTCATATTAAATCAGACCTGCTGAGCAGGTCCCTTCCAAGGAATGCTGGTCCAGTCAGTGACCATTTCTTCACTCCTGGTTTCAGCTGACGGTATTTTTTGTTTTGTTTTCTTTTTTGCAGGAGTCCAGTGGGGTGGGAGAAGCTCTCTTCCTTCCTGCTTTCTTTCCCACAGAAGTAGCAGAAATTAACCCAGATAACAAGGTTTTTCAGTTTTCCTACCTGACGCCAGGGAAGGAAATTGCCTGCTTGGGTGTTTCAGCAGTGCCAAAAGTAGTGCTGGTGAATGGAAGCATGGACTTACTGACACAGCTCACTTTACTTGATCTAACATTAGACATGGAGAAAACCACTGGTGCATCTGGCCAACTCTGCAGTCCAAGCAAACCCACTAAACAGATGCCTTAGTCATGGCCAACCTAAAACTGTCCTTCTGTCCTCTTTTAGATGTACTCACGGTAATATCTGTTAGACAGCTGAGAAAAACTACCACTCTTACTAACTGTGGCTCTTGCTTTTCTTTATGTCTGAACAACTGCCCTTGTGTGGACTATCTGTTGCACAGCACTGCAGACTTGGGATATTTAGTGAGTCTCTGCATGCTTTGAAACAACCAACCAATACAGTCTGAGTTTTTAAGCGCTGAAGTTTCCAAGAGCACTATGACAGAGTTAGCTAAGGCTGAAGAGATTCTGTGGAAAGCACGAGAAATACTTATGGATTTTTTTGCAGGTAATGAAGCCTCAAACAATGACAATGAGAACTCTCCTATCTCTGGTTCAAACTGATCAGAAATAAAGCAGTGGGTTTTTAAAGTGAAAGTCCTACTTGAACATATTTTCAACTATATTCTTGAAACCATATTGTTTTCTAAGTTAGAGCAGTGCAGCTTTATAGTATCTGATCGGATACATTACTTAGAATACTGATTTAGTGTCAGTAATAACTGTTCCAGGAAAGTAATTTCTCTGCTGCAATAAACCAGGTTTACTGGGTAGTTGTCTAGTAATCAGTCTGCAGTACGATTATTATTTACTATCACCTGATTTCATTCTCCATGTAGTAATGGTTGATAGACAAACAAAATTGCCAAAACAGTTTTATCTCTGATCCCGCATGAAAATAATAAAAAACACCAGAAGCATTCAATTTTCATTCTTTTACTTAGCAAGTCTTCAGATTACAAGAGCAGGAGATTTGTTTTCTAAGTCAGCTCTTTCACTTTGCTAAGGTTTAAGTGATCCAATCAGCTCTCCTCTACTAATTCTGACACCTATCATTGTTTATTTCACAAATCATAATGTGTCCACCAACCAGAAGGGGTTTTAATCCCTGGTTACTTTTAGCTTCATGTAAAGGAATGTCCTTCGTCAGGGACAACAGGATACGGGATAGAATTTATGAGCCAATGGATAGAGCTCACTAGTGGGCAGAAATCATTTTTATTACATATATAAAATGGCATTTGGATTAAAGGACAACTACATTTTTCAAGATGACAACCATCATGCACCTTAGACAAGAGACTCCAAAGCCCATGGTTTGTGTGCGTATGTTGGGACAGAGGGGTTAATGGCTTTTGCACACTATTTTAGACTCACAAAATTTAGACTATGCAAAATTGTTGGAAGAGAAAAAAAATTAGCCAACAGGATTTAAAAAAAGGAAGTTAGACGCAAAATCCTCCCACAAAGTAAACACTTAAGTGGATTTTTTAAAATCTATAATATATATTCCAGGAATGTCACTCTGAAGTCTAAAATGTCTGTTGAATCAGTAAGAGGCAATGGAAACAGTTACAAGCATGGTTGAGAGCTCTTTTTGTTCAAAATACTACCAAGTTGAATCATCACGGGGATTCACAGTCCGTTACCATCCAAAGTCTAACTTCTCAGCCATTTTGACTTTACAAATTACACCTGTGCAGTGTACAGCTACAGTAAGGCAGGTATCTGTGCCATGCCAAGACTCCTAGACCATTGTGATATCAGACAATCACCACCCTTACACTACAGCTACTTTGCAACAATTTCATTGGCTGTATGAAGGAGGCCACACAGATGGGGATTACTTGACCCATCCGCTACACCCATGAATCCAACTGCCACCTGCATAAATTCAATACAAATCTCTCAGTACAACCCTCCCAGACACAAATCAACACAACTATCCATACAACACCACAACCAGCATACACAATAAGCCACTGCTTAATGTGTAATGAAAGAAGTGCCGAGACTCAAGCAATTAGGTGCTGGTGCTCAAGCAATTTTTTTTTACATTCATAACTGATGCAACAAGCCCAGAGGTGCCAGGGCTACAAATTGCCAAGTCTAAAGGTGCCAGGGCTCAGTCCTGGCAAGCCCTGGCACAAATTAAGCATAGCAATACACCCCAAAACACAGCCCCTCACTGCAGAACACAACCCTCATTTGCCACACACAAAAATCCACACAACTCTGCCAACACAACATAACCTACATGCAATTTTTTCCAGCCACCCACACAGACACCACAGAAAGCACACATTATAAACTCAAACATCATTCTGAAACCTCAAAAGTGTGTTGAGTCACTGTGTAAAGAGATGGAAACAGTTACACATATGGTTGAGAGCACTTTTTATTTAGAATATCACCAGTTCAATCATCATTGGATTTGCTGCCTGTTACCCTCCCCCCAATATTTAAGTTCTTAGCCATTTGGGGCTTTTTTACACACATGCTTTTTGAATTGCGCCTGTTTAACAGCATGGGCTTTCACCTACTAGTAACCACGTAAAACTTGGTAATGATCCTAATACAGCTGAGTCAGGAATGTTCTTCTAATGTTCCTGCAATAGGGTAATCAAGTTTCTGGTCTTAGAGTCAGAGACAATAACCTAAAAGAAAAGTGTGTAAGATACACTTATCACAGGTAAAAAAAAAAAAAAAAATTACTGACAAAATATATGTCGGTTATAATGTTAAACTGACCCTACTTTTGCCCAAAACGTGGAGTTTCAGGGAGCAGAACCTGATTAATATAAATTAAAAAAAATCTTTTGTTTAGGGTCATCAACGAGCCTAGATACCATCTTCACTGTTCTACTTTACAACACACTGTTATGAAAGCTAGAGAGGAAGATGATGATGATATACTGTATTACTGGATATATTTAGTGAAGAGGAAGAGATCAGACTTTGAGGAAAATGATAAAAACCTCCAACAGTAATGAGAGAAGACACAGTAGCAAAAGATCAAGGTGTTCTACACAATAAGTAGATGTTGCAATGGGAAGAGATTGGACTGGTTGCTAATTATATGCACCGTTACCAAGAAGCCAAAAAGAAAAAAAAATTCTCAGTGCAGTTTTATACTCAACATTCAAAGGACCTTAGCAAAGAAATGAAAGAGGAAAAGTTTCTGCAAAAGGAACATCACGATGTGCAAATGCCTGCCATAAGAACTCACCTGAAAAATAACCATTTGCCTTATAGGAATCCTGGGGGAAAACAGTCACAGAGGTCCAGATTTTTAACAGTGTTTAGACAGATGGTGTTTAGGCACCTAAAGATGCAGACAGGCACATGATGGGATTTTCAAAAGTACCTTGGCACTTATCTGCATCTTTAGGTGCCTAACCACCTTTAAAAATCTGGCCCGCAGTGCCTATATTACCGAGGCTTCACCCAAGATCCTCTCCTATTGCAAGGACACTCAAATTTTCCCACTTATAAGCTATGGAATGTGTATTAGGTTAGGCAGAAAGGTTATGCTATACCTAACAGGTGTCAGAAGATATGGACCCTATGTCTGATTGTCTTCTCACTGACTGTGGTGTAAACTGAGAGTAGCTGCATTGGAATCAATGGAATTACACCAGTGTAAAATCTGGCAAAACAAGAATCAGGCTTTATGACTCTTATTAGCATTGATTAATCCACACCTTATGTGGACATCTACCAGAAATTATTTCATAAGGTAATTTTTCAAGTGGTTTCTTAGAACAGATATTTCACTTTTTTTTTTTAACATAGAATCTTTCTGCATGCAAACAGTGTATTTCTTGACTGTTGACTCTTGATTCTAATGGAAAAAGACACACACTGTGATATTATTTTCCTCTTCAGCTTGCTTATGATGAAGCAAGTCTTAGTACGCCTTAGTGCTCTCTTGGGCTCACCTACCTGAGCTAAACAGAATCCAACTAGCACAGATAACAGTCGCTTTGAAGACAGCACAACACGGGCTTCAGAGCAGGCTGGCGATCCAAGTATATACCCAGGGTCTATGCCAGGCTTGCACTGTGCTGAAGCCCTCATCCTCTGTCTTTACTGTTGTTACCCAGGCCAGCTGGATTCAAACTAGGCTTGCCCATGTACCCCTTTAGCTATATAGACATACCCTGAGAGTGTAAAAACAAATGTAGCACTATACATCCCCTTTGCTTCCCTCATCCCTAGTCAACAATCCTGCATAGCTTAAGCAGTTGAGAACAGAAACTTGCTTCAGGTTGTTATGCTGACATTTTTACCAAATTTACATTACCAAACAGCAAACTGGGATTCTCAAGCATAGTAACATCTATACAGAAGCCTACAGGGTAAAGTGTATATGTACCTATCTACACATCCAAATCACAGCTGGACAATTGTTCCTGGCTACCGTGAGAGAAGATATTTTAACAGGTTTTCTGATTCTATAGTACTTCTTTTTTTCCCCCAGAGATACTTTGCTTTGGAAGTAAAATATAGAAAAAGGTCAAAGCATGCATATGTCTGGATTTACAGTCCATGCTGGCTCTTAGCATGCAGCACAAGGAAACTGATTATATCTGACCAGGAAACAGATGCTGCAGGGAACTCAGAGGTGCAGGACTGCATTAAAACTTTAATGATTTTGCCATGCAGGACCGAAGACAATCCAGTGATATACCGTAAGGAATCTGTTACTTAAAGTTCATGTAAGCAATACTGGAGAGTACATTTTACAGCAAATTCTATTTCGACCACTACAGTATTTTAAAAGCATAAGGCTGAACGATCATTTAAGCATAGGAAACTAGATATAGAAAAGGCCAGTTAGATCATTGTGTCCATTCGCCTGGTAGTGAAGGATTGAATGCCTTTATATGGGATCCTTCAGCCAGTTTGCAATGCATATTTCAGTATTTAATATGAGCCAATCTGAATGAATTTTTCAAATACTTTAACTCAAATTTCCTTAACAAGTGAGTGTCTACTCCATTCAGCCACTAATTTTATAATTCCATCTGAAAATTATCACCCTTGTGTGGAGCAGTTTGTTCCTTATATAGCATCACTGTTTATTGCTCATGGGTCTGATATCCCCTGGGGCTGGGGTTTTCAATTAAGTTGTGCACCTAACTCACTTTTGGAAATCCCAGCCAATGTTCTTATAGACTCATATTATACCCCAGCCCCCACACACATCTGAAGTCAGCTTTACTGGACAGTAATCTCCAGGACTGATTTGTTGCCGTTTTTAAAAAAGACCAATGCCACATTTGCTGTTTCCAATACTCTGGTACTTGCCCACTCACCATTATTGTGAAAAATAATTGCCAGAGGGTCAGTAAATTAATTTGCTAATTTCCTTAACAACCAAGGACACTTCAGCTGGACCTACCAATTGTGTATAAGTATTGATTGTCTACATCATAGACCAGTGGTTCCCAAACTTGTTCCGCCACTTGTGCAGGGAAAGCCCCTGGCGGGCCGGGCCGGTTTGCTTACCGGTCGCGTGCGCAGGTTCGGCCAATCGCGGCTCCCACTGGCCGCGGTTCGCTGCTCCAGGCCAAAGGGAGCTACTGGAAGTGGCGCGGGCTGAAGAACGTACTGGCCAATGCTATTCCAAATTAAAATAAAATAAATAACAAACAAGGAATCCATGAGGAAAACAACCTTTAATCTCTGTTCTCCAGTTGTCCCCAAGGCAGGGGTCCTAGAACAATTTATGTAGTGCTGAGAGCCACTGAAACTATAAACCCTGCATATGATGGGAACCACTTCAAGCAAGGGGGTGCTGCCTTACACCACAGCACGAATTATCCAATGTCCATGCCACATTTGTATACCTTTGCCCAAATCACCTCTCCTCATCTTGAATAGCCTGTTGTCCTTTTGTTGTGTTTTGGGCTAACAGAAGATTAGAAGACTCTTGAGGAAGAACCACTGTATTTATATTTGCCTATAAATTGCTGTGTACATGTATGGCACTATACACATCCTAATAATGCTATATGAAATGTATTCTCCCTCCCACTTCTTTGACAAATGTAGTATAGTTCTAATTATTTATGACTTTCCAACACAGTATTGAATATTGTACATTATGTAAAAGCAAAGCAATTCTAGTAATGTAAGATCTCATAGCATTGTTCTGCTATCTGGTTGCTGAAAAGTGGGGAAGAAAAATAACGATTTGTGCATGTCAGTTAAATGTACACTTTGAGGTTTTACTGTATTCTTTTAGATATTTTATATTAAACCACTGCATTTACAAGGTCTTCATTACTTCTTAACTGTCCTTACTGCTTTCCCTATTTTACTTCTGCAGTTCAGTCATTTTAAAAAGCACTTCATGAGTTCAGTCATTTTAAAATCATTATTTTACCTTCTTCCTCTCTTTTATTAATTTAACTATTTTCTCTCTAGGATTTGTTTTCTGTCTGATATATTTGTACAAACAAAAATTCATTTTGATCTGTTTTGCTACCAATAATGTCTACCCTTCGCCCTTTTAAACCTTAATTCAATCTATCTGTTCTTGTTTGGTTCAAACCCTCCTTCTCTATTTCCAGCATGCTTTACCCTCTGATCCTTCAGCACTCCTTCATGAAGCCATATTACCACTTCTTGTTCCTTGCATTTTTTGAGTAAACAGGGCGATTGCCTCCCATGTCTTAAATATGACAGTCCTGTTGAAACACGCCAGAATAATATTAGCCTCTTACTGAACTGCACTGGATTGTTGACTCAGATTCAATTTGTAATCCACTATAATCCCCAGATCTTTTTCAGCAGTACTACCACCTAGCCAGTTGTTCCCCATTTTGCAATTGTGTGTTTGATTTTTCCTTCCTAAGTGAAGTACTTTTCACTTTTATTTACTGAATTTCATCTTGCTGATTTCAGACAATTTGTCAAGGTCATTTTGAATTCTAATATTGTCCTCAAAAGTGCTTGGAATTCCTCCCAATTTGGGGTCATCCTCAATTTTTATGAACACATTCTCCACTCTATTATCCAAGTAATTAATGAAAATATTGAATAGTACCAGACCCAGGACCGACCCCTGTGGGACCCCACTAGATATGTTCTCCCAGTTTGGCAGTGAGCCTTTGATAACTACTCTTTGAGTACAGTCTTTCAACCAGCTGTGCACCCATTTTATAATAATTTCACCTAGACCACATTTCTCTAGTTGGCTTATGAGAATGTCATGTGGGACTGTGCCAAAAGCATTACTAAAATCAAGATATATCCTGTCTACAGCTTCCCACAATCCAGTAGGCCAGTAACTTACTGGAAAAGAAAAAAATTAGGGTGGTTTGGCATGATTAGTTTTTGACAAATCCATGCCGGTTATTCCTTATAACCTTATTATCCTCTAGGTGCTTACAAACTGATTGTTTAATAATTTGTTGGTGAGTCAGTGCGTGAAGATGCTCTTCCTCTTCTTGGTCAGGTGGATCCCATCTCTTTCCAGTAGATCTCCTTCCTGGGACAGCATCCCATGGCAGAGGGAGCCAAAGCTTTCCTACCTTTCGACATAATCTGTGCAGCCAACCATTCATCTCCAGATGGGGTTGTCCTTGCCTGGGACCTTACCCTCAACCAGGAGAATGGACAAGAACATGATCTAAGTCTCCAACTCCTTCACCCTAGCTCCCAGAGCTATGTAGTTACTGCTGATCTGCTCACAGTCAGACCTGGCAGTATCATTAATGCCCATGCGGGTGAACTACAGTCATTCAGCAAAGGTCTGAGCACTTCAAGTCCCATATATATATATAGTCTCATGTGGTTTCAACCCCATCAATAGCTGATCCAGAAATTTTAAATTCTTATTCTGTTCCAGCCCTCAGAATTAAAGCTCAATAACTCTCTCTTTTATTTTTTCCATTTTGACTTTAATTGCTTTTTATAAACTTGCTTCTTTGCTCATTGTTCATGTTGTCTGCACTTTAGCTCTTTGTAGTGTGATCATACTCAAACTCATCCAAGGAAGAATCTCTATAAATGGTGCCTTCACTGAATATCTTCATATGTTTTTTCCCATTCTTTCTATCCTACTATCAACGTACTGATTCTCTCTTGCTTTTTTGATGACATTCCCTTTGTGAGCCATATGATTCAGTTTCCCTGAGTGACTTGTGCTTCTCTTTCTCCTCCATCGTGGAAGCAGCTTGATACTTTGGGACTATGTAGCCCTACCCTGATCTTAAGAAATAGGAGCACTATATAACTTCAGCATCAGACTGTTTTGTTTCTTCCACTGGCTATTTTATGTACTAATGATGTCCTCTTTTCTCATTAGACTTCACTTAAGGTCTAGACACTATCCAAGAAGTTTAATGGTTTGCTGCTCACTCAGTTCGTTATTCCCCTGCTGCTATACAACATTCAGATCTACCCTCTATTGCAATCACTCCCAGCCCCAACAGAGTTTCAAAACAAAGCGTGTTAACAAGATCACCCACCAGATCTGAAATTATGTGCTCAAACCATCACTTCTAATCTACTGTTTTATTCTACTTGCTTCTGTAATATCTCAGAAGCAACTCCCCAGGAATTCACATTTTTGATATCTTCCTGCATTGATAACTAAAGGAAAAAAAGAGATGGGTGGGAGGGAGAGCATGCCATCAGTTTTTTTTCCACTCAATGATTACATATCTTATTCTGGGCTCTTTTAGAAGCCAGGTTCTAATGCTAGGATTCCTAGTTCTCATAGGCGTGCTTATGGTAAGCTTTGGCTAAATGGCAGTGATGAGGAGGAAGGTGACAAAACTCCTTCATTTTAGTTGGTTGTAAGTTGCCTGTTTAATATTGTACAGTAGGGTGCTGCTTAACAGCTTCTGAAATGGTGAACCTGCTGCAGATTCAACATCAACAATTAAAAGATTTCAAGTCTCCATGAAATCATATGTAGAAAGAATCAACCAATTTATACATAAATGTTTATAACAACATGCAAGAAATTTCTTCTTATTCCATCTCCTCACTTCTGTACATTTGATCTGCT
This sequence comes from Lepidochelys olivacea, assembly GCF_965140295.1. Lineage (NCBI taxonomy): Eukaryota > Metazoa > Chordata > Testudines > Cheloniidae > Lepidochelys > Lepidochelys olivacea. The sequence goes on along the minus strand of NC_140411.1, from coordinate 161,513,839 downwards.
TTCTTTCCCAAAAGGCTGGGTAATGTTTCAGTGCTGAATGGCAATGGTGGAATAAGGGATTCCCATATATAATTTATACTGCATATCAGTTTCTAACGTGCTTTGAGATCCTTCAGGATGAAACATATAAGAGCATATATCTATATATAATTTTCTTTAGCACTTCTGAAATGATCAACTTACTGGAAAGTGGTCACAGCCTGAGTAGGCAATTGTATATAATTATATAAATTACAGAGATCCTCAACCACATTCAAAGCTAAATCATTAAGCCTGGAAAATAGAAGACACATTTTAACTCTAACATGTTAGACCTCTGTAGAGTTGTATGGATAACGTGAGAAGGCAAGGTAATAATTCTGAACTTCATCCCCCCCCCCCCCCCCGGCTTCTACCATCCTTGATTATTTATTGTAGGGTTCACTTGGGTGGGGGTGGGGAGGGGGAAATAATAGTGTTCAGATCTCTGAGTTTGCAGCTTCCACTTTTAAATAAAATATAGGGACAGAAGAGATTCCTAAATGTGGCTTCTTTAGGATTTGCCATTGAGCTATAGTCCCATGCTGAGGCAAATTGAAGCTCACTAATCATGGTGTTTTCCATCCAAGAATAGCACTGTTATCAGCCACATGCAGGCTTTGACCCCTGTAGGCTGCCTATTGTGCAGTAGGCCTGCTGCATCTTGGGCTGTCAGCAAGGACAATAGATTGACCTGATCAGTTTTTGCAAATTGAAGTTGCCTGAGAAAACCAGGTTTAATACCACTGGCTGGTTGAATTAGAATGAGAAAGAAGAAGAAGAAAAAGAAAAAGAAACAACCACATAGCAACTTGATCAGTCATTGGCAGGACTTTATACCTGCAATGAATCTGATCTAGACAGATAGGACTCATCCATTATAACAAATAAAACAACTGAATTTATTTAGCTGATTAAGAAATCTGTGGCTACGCTATGGCCCACAAGTATACTAGCTGCAGATATAGGAAGGGACAAGGAAATAGCAGAATCAGCTGAATGATGTAGATTTATCAGAGTAAATATAAATGAACAAGACTTGAAAAATAAGGTAAAAATTGAAATGTAATAGGTAAAAATGGAGCATAACTATTTTTTTAAAGTTACAAGTCATTAAAAAATGCAGTGGATGATAGAATTGCCATGTCTTCTCTTAAAGGATGATCTGCAAGTATGATTATTATGAACTAGGACATTTTCCTAATAGAAACAACTTGAGTGACTGAAAATTTCTTGTGGACATACTGTTATGCTTAGTTATAAGATTAATAATATGAATAATACTAGATGGGAAAAAATATGTATAAAAACACTAAAGCTACCTGTGTGCTGAACTCTACCTTTGTAGTGTTTGCATGAAAGAGTCTGTTTTTTTTCCATACCATGTATAAACCACTAATGGCAATTATACACAGAGGAAAAGGAGATTATACCTCTTACAGTGGGCTTAAGACAACAGGGATAATTCAATGGGCAAACAGTCTTTTCATTTAAAAAAAATTAATAATATATATTGCAGTATATTGAGGCATTGGAGTTTGAACATCTAGCTGTGCAGAAGCCTTCCTTTCCAATTCAAAAAGAAAATGTATTTGTATGTAATTCTCAATAACTTGAAGTTTATTATTAAAAGTTACTTACAGCTTTTTATATAGCACAGTAAGTTGGAACATTATATTTCTCGAGGTGTTATAATGCCACAGGGAATGAGGAGCGGCAACACCATCAACACAGAGACAGATGATACAGTATATTTACTTAAATGAATCACTTTTGTGGCATTCCTGAATGTCTTCTTCTAAAGACAACTGCATACCGAATTTCTAGGTCAGGGCTGGTCCCCAAAATAATTTCTATTTATGGAGGATGAATTCATATTTAAATCCAGTTCTTGCCAAGTAAGTGGTGTACTTACCTTCTCTCCTGCCCACCCCTATCTGTTATCAATACTTACATTTCATGGTTCAGATTTCTCCAACTAGTTTGCATTAGGCATGTGCTCCAGGAAGGAGAAAGACAACTAAAATCACTCTCTGCCCGAAGACATCGCGCTATGGAAAGCATAGGCTGATATACAATTCCTTACTGGACGTGCACAAGGTATTTGTAATACCTTACAGGGAGCAGATATTACAGACCAACTACTCAGATACACACACAATTTATTCTCTCCTTGGTGAGGTGGAGGGCAGCAGAGGAGGAAGGCTCACAGCATTTTTGCCAGAATCTTCATGCAGGGGAAGTCCCCAGTGTGGAATGATCCGGGCATTCAATTCCTCAGAACTCACATATCTCAGGAGGCTCTTCTGGAGACAGTAGGGTGACTAGGCTGTCAGCATGCTTTCATGCTGGTTGTGGGACGCTTCGCTCCTTCTTGCTCCCTAGCAGTGTTGGGTTCCTGGGAATCTTGCTCTTACGGCTACTGCCGTTGATGGATGTTCCTGGAATATCCTCTCCCCACCAAAGCAAGGAAGTTCTCCAATGTGGAGAGGCTACCAGGCAAAAGATGATCCAGACTCAGGCTGTGTTATTAACTTTTAGGTAGATTTATGACTCGCACCCACAGGGAAGCCCTGCCCCAGTCCCTCCCAAGCCATGAATCTGCCATCTCTTCCGCCTCATGCAAACTCCCAGACCTACAGAGGTCTGGGAAAGATGCAATGGAGAAACATGCAAACTTGGTATTTTTTGAAATCTCACTAAAGTTTTGGATTCACCCAAAAATATATGTAATGACTATATTCTATATATTGCAAAATTAACTGTTGAGTCATGCTGTACTTTCATGTAAGCAAGAATACTAATTGCAGCACTTGAAAAAAATATAGTTTACCACTATACAGTCAGAGAGAAAAAAATCTTATGTAGAAGCTGTACTTTATATTTACCTTTCCAGTATCAACATGTTCCAGAACTAATGGAAAAGTTCATTTCTTAAATGATACTTCCCTGATTCCATATACTAGTAAGAAGGCCTAACACTAAAATCTTTCTGGAGGAGTTACCCAGGTAATTATTTTAGAAAATGGTCATTCTGTGATTCCAGATTAAACAGGAGATTTAATATTTGACAGGTCACCACCGAACACTGTTTGAGTTGGCTGCATAAAGCTGTTGGGGGTATACTGTAATTTTAGTTGAACACAACCTACATCATCAATGTGTAAATCAATTAATATAAATACCTTTTAATGACTGAATTAATATTTGATTAAAAGAAGTTAGGCATTTTACAAGTTAGAGCAAGGAAAGTACTCATTGTTATCAGACAAAACACTAATTTAAATAATGACAAAGATCTGAACAGAAAGGAAGGAAATTTAGAATGAAGGGTGTTACGATTATCTGCAGGTCAAACCAGAGTTTAAATAAACAAACACACATAATAAAATAAAATACAAGAATATATAATAAAATAATAATAATTAGTAATGATGTGGTGACACAAAGAAGACATAATAATGGATACCAAGAAATCATGGATCCAGGTATTATAAGAAATAAAACTAGGAAATAAACCCACACACAAATAAGAGAAAACTACTACCACCACCACCACCACAGGAGAACAATTCCCAAAGTGTGAATAGAAAAAAATGAGGGGCTTTCTTCTCCACTCCATGATGCCAGCGTTATGTCACTGCATTTACACTGATATAAAAGCCCATGCAACAGAGTGGAGAATCAAGTCCAAGATATTAAAAAACCCAATAACAAACAATTCAGCTTTGCACGGGCTATTCAAGAAATAGACATACTGTCCTCAATATTGACAGGTTTCAGAGTAACAGCCGTGTTAGTCTGTATTCGCAAAAAGAAAAGGAGTACTTGTGGCACCTTAGAGACTAACCAATTTATTTGAGCATGAGCTTTCGTGAGCTACAGCTCACTTCATCAGATGCATGCCGTGGAAACTGCAGCAGACTTTATATGTACACAGAGAATCCAAAGTGGATGGGCTATCACCAGCAGGAGAGTGAATTTGTGTGGGGGGGTGGAGGGTGAGAAAACCTGGATTTGTGCTGGAAATGGCCCACCTGATGATCACTTTAGATAAGCTATTACCAGCTGGACAATGGGGTGGGAGGAGGTATTTTTTCATATTCTCTGTGTATATATAAAGTCTGCTGCAGTTTCCATGGCATGCATCTGATGAAGTGAGCTGTAGCTCACGAAAGCTCATGCTCAAATAAATTGGTTAGTCTCTAAGGTGCCACAAGTACTCCTTTTCTTTTTGTCCTCAATATTATTTGTCACAGATATTGAACCAGTGAGGTATCACTGATTAGTAAGATGCCTAGAAAGGTATTTGGCCCAGAAATAAACTTAAGCAACCAGATCTAAACTTCAAAGCATGATGCTTTATGTATCAAATGGTTCAGTCCATTACAGCGATGGAATCCAGCTGTGAATTTCAGATCAGACCTCCCTAAAGTTCAGGTGTATTTGGATTCAGGATGTTGGGCTGGACTATCCTCAAATTTAGAAAAATCATGATCAGGCCTGAGTTCAACAAATATAGAAAGTGAGAGGAGGGTTGGTCTAAATGTCTATGAATGCAGTGAGAATACGAATTATACACATTGTTACAGAGAGTTCAGTGGGCATTGAACCACTGCCTTTCAAATCTCAGTCATAGTAGTTGTACAGACAGGCAATACAGGAGGGTACTAAAGGAGGCTTCAGGAATGACAAGATTCCTGACAATTTGACCCTACTACTGAGACATGAAATGCTCTCCCCCCCCAAAAAAACAGACCACCTTGCAGCCTGAAAAAATCCACCTTAAGGGTGGCCTGCAACCTAGAGATGAAACATCCCAGAGGGTGTTATGACCCTCCCCCCTATTATGCAGGATCATATCCAACAGTGGGGGCCTGCACAAATGATGTAAAATTCCCTGGTGCGTGATTTCCATGACTTGTTGGCTTTCAAAACCTGTTCAAATGGCGTAAAATCACTAGATGGTGCTTAGTGTTGGCCTTCTTTCAGCAAGGTCCTTCCTGTTCTTCTCCCACTTCTCCCTCTCCCTATTTCAGAGTTCAATGCAGAAAGGAGAAGTTGAGAGAGCTGAGAGCTGAATTCCAAAATTACAGGAGAGGACGCAAAGAATACTGAAGGTCGGGGTGGGGGTGCTTGGGAGTCTATAAATCTGCCTTTTTGCTTCCCAGGAGACGGACCTGTTGATGGTCTGTAATCTTTTGTAGGATGGGAGGAAAGGGGGACAGATAGCAAACAATCTGTGTTCACCTTAACTAACATCTCACCACTTTCATAAGATATGTGAAACGACCACATAATCGGATTTGGTTTGGATCACTTAAACTTCTAGTGTTAAAATGGGCTGGAATTTAATCCAAGCTAAATCACTTAACCTTAATATAAGCCTTATGTAACAGGCAGTTTTGAGAAGGAAGAATATATGCAACTTTTATGCACAGTTGGATATCTAATGACAGACCAGTCTCTTGTCTCTGTATCTAGTATATTTGGAAAGGTTTTTTTTTTTCCTTGTTGTCCCTGTAATACTTACCTGCTGTATCCCAGCAGGAGAGGGTTTGAGATAGGTTAAGTCTGCACAGTCTATTATCTTCCATAGTTCTCTGTGTAAAGTTAAGTTGCAAAAGTATTTTCTGGGGGTGTGTGTGTGTGTGTGTGTTTACTCTAGACCAAACACACACAGACAAACAGATTCAGGAATGTGCTTTCATTCAGTTGCCATAATGCTTGATGAGAAGCACCAAACAGGAAGCCTCAGCCTCCAGCAAATAACTTCCAATGCAACCAGCATTCAATATGGACAAATGCAAAGTTCCTTAGGAAGGAACAATCAGTTGCACTATTACAAAATGGGAAATGACTTCCTAGGATGGAGTACTGTGGAAAGGGATCTGGGGGTCATAGTGGACCACAAGCTAAATATGAGTGAACAGTGTAACGCTGTTGCAAAAAAAGGGAACATCATTCTGGGATGTATTAGCAGGAGTGTTGTAAGCAAGAGAGGAGCAGTAATTCTTCCACTCTACTCCACGCTGATTAGGTCTCAACTGGAGTATTGTGTCCAGTTCTGAGTGCCACATTTCAGGAAAAATGTGGACAAATTGGAAAAAGTCCACAAAAAAGCAACAAAAAGGATTAAAGGTCTAGAAAACATGGCCTATGAGGGATGGTTGAAAAAACTGGGTTTGTTTAGTCTGGAGAAAAGAAGACTGAAGGGGACATGATAAAAGTTTTCAAGTACATAAAAGGTTGTTACAAGAAAGAATGAGAAAAATTATTCTCCTTAATCTCTGAGGATAGGACAAGAAGCAATGGGCTTAAATTGCAGCAGATATGGTTTAGGTTGGACATTAGGAAAAATTTCCTGTCAGTGTGATTAAGCACTGGAATAAATTGCCTAGGGAGGTTGTGGAATCTCTATCATTGGAGATTTTTCACTACAGGTCAGTGAAACACCTGTCAGGGATGGTCTAAATAATACTTAGCCCTGCAATGAGTACAGGGGACTGGACTAGTTGACTTCTCAAGGTCCCTTCTAGTCCTATAGTTCTATGATTCCTCTCTCCTTACTCCTGACAACTGCCTACAACATGGACTATAACTCCCAGCTGGGAAGGCAAAGCCACTTTCTAAAATAATTTCTTGCATGAATATTAACTCTCAAACAAACATTCCCCTTTACATCTTAAACTTCACATAACAGTATTTGTAAAAACCTCATTATCCTATCTGGTGTCTCATCCTCACACTCCTCTGCCTTTCCTTGTAACTCCTGCCTACCACAGGTAAATTCTCAGATTTCTTGTGAAGGGGAAAGAAGTCTTTTGGGGAGGAAGATCTGGTCTCCATATGCCTTAGTTTGTAATCCCTCAGGATTTCTTTCCATCAGAGGAAGCAGCAAATCAGACCTTCTCAATATTGGACCTTGACCCAGGCTGTGGCTGAAACACACCACATTTCTATAGTCCATTAACATAAAGGGGGAGCCAGGATACATAAGCAAAAGCAAACATGTGGCACATGAAGAGGGAAGCTAGTAATGTGCCACAACCAATTAAAGAAGGTTATTCAGCCAAATCTGGGAGATAGGCCTTCAGGATACAGTTTCTCAGACTGGAAAAGTGTAGTTCCTGGACCTTGGCTGGTCCCTTTGTAACACATACTGCTCCCAAATACATGGTTTCTGCTTTTAGCAACCCCACTAGAAAAATTGTTCCAGCACCCCTGTTGGTGCAGTGGGTTTTTTTTATCACAGCATAGACATACCTTAAGTGAAAGGGGTTCCAGTCCTCAATGGAAGGGTATCTGGATCGCAAAATATTATCACACATGAATTTAGGAAGCCACGAAAGCTCCGTGGGGCTAATATGGAGGGATACAGTTAAGAGGATTTTAGACATAGTAAGGCATTCTGTTTCTATGCCTAAGACTTCCCGATTATCGCCCTTATTGGCAGTCGCAGCAGAGAGCTCTAGGTGAGAGTGAGCATGGAGAGTGAACTACGCTCTTATCCTTACAGATGTCCTCTTCAGCTCAAAGCTGAAATACTTTAGTGAGCTATATGGGGAGGTTTGTACCACTGCCTCCTCTGTTGTACTTGTCCTGAGAGTAATAAGATGACTTTTTTCACCAGTGCTCTGTCAACTCAGCACTAACTGCATTTAACAAAAAAAAAAAAAAAAAAGAGAGAGAGAGAGAGAGAGACACACACACCAATATTAAGAAAATTGGTATACATATCAAGGTACAGTATCTCACTTTTCAGCCACTGTTATGCTATGACTTATGGGAGGTGCTGATCTGCAAAATTCACAATGAAAAAGCAAATGAGATTTCCTGATACTATGAGTTCCAGAGAGAGTTTGGCTGCTACAAAAAGGTATTAAATGTTTAGTATCACTGAAATCAGGGCCCTCTGAGAAATTCAAATATGTATCTATTTATAAACATGGCTGTTTAATTGCTAGAAAAGGGGTGGGAAACAATGAAGTTATGTGTGTGTTTTACTGTGTATAATGCACCTGGGTCACATAGGATTAATGGTTACAACGCACACAGATGAAAGAAAAACATATTTATCCATGGAACGCTTTTTGCATAGTTCAAAAATTATACAGTGTATACATGCCAGTGTATTTTATTGTTCTGATATGCTCTATACACCCACCTGCTCTAACTAGAAATTTTTCTGAGCACTGTTTATGTTTAAGCTATTTGCAGAAAGATTGTTATATGAAACACAAGCCAACAAGACAAAAGTATGATTAATTATTTTAGTCAGTTTCCTTTGTATAGATGCGTTAGGGCAATCTTTGAGACCTCGCAAGTTTTCAAATCCTCCCTTCATTCACTGACTCAGTGCTTTAGGGGTCTTTCATTCTGAGCCTAGTGTGTGTTTGGTTTAAATTCTAGTGCAGTCATGTATCTCAAGAATCTTAGCTTTGGGATTCTTTGTTAGTCACTTTCAATATGCGTTACTATGGGTACTGGAAAGCCTATTACAAGACACAGGGAAGAGCAACAAGAAAGAAAAAGGCAGACACACATTTTTTGTAGCAAAAAGAAATGGGGAGGGGAACATTTCACAAACACCAGTAGGAAATTATTCTCTATGGCCTTTTTCTTTTACAAAGGCTGAAAGTCTTAATGTAGTTAGTAGCCAAGAAATGACTGAAGGAGAGCACTTCCCACCTCCCTTTAATTGAACAGACTGTACGTTAAACAATGTGACACTCCAGTTCCTCTCACCTCTCTTGCAATATTATGGGAGTAAATATTATTCACATCAGAACAGCACTCTGTCAACAAGTCTCTTTTACTACTGAAATAATCAATGAAGAAACAGCAATTTGCCCTGCAGCCTTCTGCACTCTCTAACATCTACAATAAGATTTCTACACGCTGGCAGTCAATATGGTTCAATTAATGTTTAATTCATGTTTTCTTCCTGAAGGGAGAGGAAAAGACAGAACATTTATCAATAACAAAGCTACAGCAAAAACAAACACTTTTTGTTCCAAGATTACCATCTTTTTGAGATGCAAGACACCATAGCTGAGAAAAGGCAAAATGTCATCTGCCTTTTATTTTCCAGAGCTAGATTAAGCTCTGCAGATGATCAAATGAAATATTGTTTCTAAAATATATTGTGAGGGGAATTTTAAATTGTTGTAGCAGTCAAGCTTAAATAGTGTGTAGCCACTTTCATTCTTTCCAGTGGCAATGCTCTGAAAAAGACATGAAATTTAACCATTCTTCATTTCACCTTGCTAAAAAAATCTTCCTCTCTCTTTAGTTTATTTCTGGTCATCAGAAAGACTGTTGGTCATCAAAGTGAATGCTTATTGCTGATAGGAATGTGAATGAAGAATTCCCTCCAGAATGGCCATGAAGTCTCTCTGTACAGCAAGCATCAGTCTCTCTGAAGGCACAGGGTATTTTATCTCTATGAGAGAATTGGTGTCCAACACCCAAGGGTCTAGGGATATGAGTTTAAATCTAATCCACACCTACAGCCCACCTCATCACCCAACAGGTTTTAGTAACTGCTTTTTCTTCATTTCCTTTTTAGATAGGTTCTTAACAGGCAGACATGGCTATTCATAGTTCTTTCCTATATTAACCTCTTGGCCCCCTTCCTAGATCCAAGCCAGTCACCAGAAGAGATTCTGAGGAGAGAGTATGAAGTAGGATAAACCCACAGTTGCCCTTTATGTAATAAGTGTCTTAAGATTTGTGGGTACAATACTAGTTTAGTGAGAGGCATATTTCTGTCCATTTCCTTGGTAGTTCCCCATTACTCACACTGGAATGTCAGTTTGGGAGATGGCGATTTGGTGGATAGGGGAGGGAATCGTTTATACTTCATGCAGGACCGGTGGGGAGTGGAGAATAAAAAAGGCAGCAACATTTTTGTGTGTTCCGCAGGGTGCAAGGCCAGGCATTTTACATGTGGCCTATGAATCTGAATTGAGAATATCCACTCTAAAGGACATGGCAAGAAAAAGAAATGCAATTGACCAAAACTCATATAAAGAGTCACAGACATCAATAAGTCTGTAGTTCTCTCTCGCACATTATTATGGGTATCTTCCTCTCCACCAGGTGAATCAAAATATTTCTTAGTTTGGGCACATATTCTGTAGTTCTTCTATATACCCTAAGTTAGTGACTCGGACTGATGACTGTCTGATAAACTGGGCAGGAGAGGAGAGTGAATAAGAGATATTCTATTGTTCCTTTGAAACATATTATTCTGACTTTTAAATAATTTACAATATTTAGCAAAGACAACTTTACAATCTTTGCCCAATAATATTGATTAAGAAACTCAGTTCAACATTCAGAATCATATTTGTAATCACCACAATACTGGGCCTCTTTCACTGCAGGCAATGAGATTAGAAGTATAACACATGAAATACAATGAGGGGTCATGTCCTCACATACAGTACATCCATAGAGAACTAGGTAGTTGTTTTTATTCTGATCAACATCCCAGGATTCATTTAATGTTAATATTCAGCACTATAAAATAATCTTCAAGGTTAGAGCAAGGATTCAGTTTAGTGTTATAACCAAGACCTATGTACCTTGCAGCTAGATGGACAGAAATCCCCTAGTTTTTGCAAGGTGCCCTAATTTTTGCAGAACTCTAGTGCATCAGGCTGGACATTAAGTGTGAAAATGAATAATATAATGAATACAATGTCCCATGTTATTTATTTTTATATTAGATTTGATGTGTTTAACTCTGACCCTACATTTGAAATTTTCAGTGTGACATGGATGTTTATACTGACCAAGCTAACTGCACTGAAGGGGCTGTGAAGGGGGAAGCATGGAAGTTGAAGCAGTTGGGTAAGGGAGCACTCTAGAATGCATGGGAGACTTTGGAATTGTGAGATAAGTACATGGGTTGGATGTTTATGTCAAAATGGTCATTAGTGAAACAATAATGGTTAGAGGGACTAGTTACATGTGTAAAGAACTTGTCTAATATAGAACTATTGACTTCAGTGGGACCACTCATGTGCCTAAAGATTAAATATATGCCTTGGTGTTAGAGGGATCAGAACCAAATGAAGAAATGGTACTGACAGGCACATATACTGTAACTTCAGTTAAAGGAGAATGTTTTTAAGTGCATAGGAAATTTGAATAAGTAGGGCATCCGATATCTTAATTGTGGACCAGCTTTCACATATACATATGGAAGAGAATCGTAATGCCTCTCTTTTCTTTTCTGGGTGGAAGATTGCCATAGACCTCAGACTGAGCTCCAGTGGAACTTTGTAGATCCATGGAAAAAATACAGTAACTGAATCTTGGTCCGGTGAGGGCTCTTAGCCCCTCCCCACTAGTACATAAAGTAAAAAGAACAAAGACAAGAGTTGAATCACATTTTTCATGGTGTCATCAAGAGGCAACCACATGTAACGTTTTAAGTTACATTTATCATTATGAAATTGTTCTTTGCTAGTTATGCCAAACTAAAAGGATTATTTGTACGAACACCAAACTTACTTTTTAAAGCATATATTGTAGTTGCATTACTTTCATTTATTCTGCATTCTAAAGAAAGCAAAGAGATTTAAGAGTTTCATTTAAAATAATTTAATATCAGAATTTTTGCAGATTTCAGGAAAACATTCTTTTTGGCTGGTCAAAAAAACTGGTTGCATATGATTTAGGAATAATTTAACTACTAGTGTCCAAACCCACACTCAGCTAGTTTGGGAACCAGACACCTTAAAAATCTACATAAACTGAAAATATTACTGCCGATTCATATTATTTAGTTTACAGTAGCACCAAGAGATACCAGTCAAGATGAAGGGGGCACTTCTACTAGGTATTTTACAAAAACAGAGTAAGAGAGATCTCTTCAATGGCCACTCTGTGAAAACCTAATTCACTACACTGAGCAGTTACTCAAGCAAGTAGTTCCATTTAAGTCAATGGGACTAACCATGTGATTAACTTCTCATCAGTGGAAGTAAGGTGTTCAGAATTTGATATCAAGTCAATGCCACTGAAGTGAAGTAACCCTACCTGCACCCAATTTGCTGCAATACTTTTATTTTTAAAAGAATGGCAAGGGTTTTTCCCCCCTACAATCAAAATAAAGTGGCATATTTAAATTCCACATTCTGTATCTAGATCATGACATGTTTACAAGGGAGCAAACATAAATGGGATGGCCAGAGGAAACAATATTGCTTATAAAACTGTATTTTTCTCCAGAAGACATAAAAGCTAAGAAGGTGGTGTGTGTGTGTGTTTTGTTTTCTAGGTTTGTTTAAACATTTTGTTCCCTTTTAATCCTGACTAACCAGAAGGCTATTTAGGCACCTGCTAGGTGAAATATCTCATTTCTCTAGAAGGAAAGGATTTCAGCATTTTGCTTGCCAATTCAGCTAATGTTTAATTCATTGCCTTGTCTGCAGCTAGATTAAAAGAAAGAACATTTATCAACAGGAGGGAGCAGTAAAATACAACCTCATGCTCTGATCCTAATTTACAAGATGATCCAGTTCCAACTTCTTGATAAAAGATGTATTTGAAGGGAGGCCCAACTTGTGATAGCAAACCATAAAAAAAAAAAAACGACTGGAACACAAACATAACTGATGATAAATCCTTTAGGCAAAGTACAATTTATGATCTAGTTAAAATGGAATATCCTGGCACCTAATGTCATCATAGTGCTAATGGGATATATCTGTTGCAACAAACTACATTGTCCATAAAATACATTATTTTGCTAGTTTCCTATTTCTGAGCTTGCCTCTGGCCTTCCTCTAGGCAGGGACTAATAACAGTTATTTTTGCACAGTATTTTGCAGAGTTCATGTATTCAGCACCACTCTAAGAACAGGTACTTTGGAACAAAAATCACTGCATAGATCATATCTGCAGATTTACATGTCCAATGGGGAGCTACAGAGAAAGAGGAGAAGTATAAGGAAACACTTTTTAGGGATTTGGGTCTATTTTTGAGCCATAACAAAGAGGTGATTAATCATAGTGTGTCATGGAGCAAGTCATGCAATGCAGTACGTGTATGAGAGGTAGGCATCAAGAGAATTACTGGTCATGACTTTCCTAATGAAAAGCTGTTTCCACCAAACTGGAGAATATAACTGATGTGCTAATTTTTAAGATCTATGATTTCTATCATAATAGTTCAGAGTTTTGATGGCAACACCTCTTGTTTATGTTTTATGAGTTCCAAAATTCTGGCATATTCCTTAAACGCTCACCTTCAAAATTTTATTGATTTTTATAGTTCTGATTAGGCAGTTTGATTCAGCTCTATGGGAAGCAAACTTTCATATCTGTATATGAACACTACATGATATTTTGAGCATACAAAAAAAATGACAAATACAAATTGCTGTCAGCTCACATACCTGGAAGGCTGACATCTAGAAAACTACTGAACTGCTATGATTTCTACAATATAATGACATTGCATCATATAGAAGAATCATAGAATCATAGAAGATTAGGATTGGAAGAGACCTCAGGAGGTCATCTAGTCCAACCCCTTGCTCAAAGCAGGACCAACCCCAACTAAATCATCCCAGCCAGGGCTTTGTCAAGCCGTGCCTTAAAAATCTCTAAGGATGGAGATTCCATCACCTCCGTAACCCATTCCAGTGCTTCACCACCTTCCTAGTGAAATAGTGTTTCCTCATATCCAACCTAGACCTCCCCCACTGCAACTTAAGACCATTGCTCCTTGTTCTGTCATCTGCCACCACTGAGAACTAACTCCATCCTCTTTGGAACCCCCCTTCAGGTAGTTGAAGGCTGCTATCAAATCCCCCCTCACTCTTCTCTCCTGCAGACTAAACAAGCCCAGTTCAGCTTCTCCTCATAAATCATGTGCCCCAGCCCCCTGATCATTTTCATTGCCCTCTGCTGGACTCTCCAATTTTGTCCACATCCTTTCTGTAGTGGGGCCCCCAAAGCAGGGCACAATACTCCAGATGTGGCCTCACCAGTGCCGAATAGAGGGGAATAATCACTTCCCTTGATCTGCTTCCAATGCTGCTACTAATGCAGGCCAATATGCTGTTAGCCTTTTTGGCAACAAGGGCACACTGCAGACTCATATCCAGCTTCTCATCCATTGTAATCCCCAGGTGCTTTTCTGCAGAACTGCTGCTTAGCCAGTCGGTCCCCAGCCTGTAGCGGTGTATGGGATTCTTTCTTCCTAAGTGCAAGACTCTGCACTTGTCCTTGTTGAACCTCATCAGATTCTTTTGGCCCAATCCTCCAATTTGCCTAGGTGACTCTGGACCCTATCACTACCCTCCAGTGTATCTGCCTCTCCCCCCGCCACCCACTTTAGTGTCATCTGCGAATTTGCTGAGGGTGTAATCCATCCCATCATCCAGATTGTTAATAAAGATATTGAACAAAACCGGCCCCAGGACCGACCCATGGGATACTCCACTTGATACTGGCTGCCAACTAGACATGGAGCCATTGATCACTACCCGTTGAGCCCGACAATCTAGCCAGCTTTCTATCCACCACATAGTCCATTCATCCAATCCGCACTTTTTTAACTTGCTGGCAAGAATACTGTGGGACACCATATCAAAAGCTTTGCTGTACCACCTGATAGAAAAAGCTGGCAAATATATAAATAAAGAACGTAGTGTAGGGGGTAAAATACCAAAAACTACTGAATTCTATTTTGTTACCCATTTTTTCCACTGTTTTTATTTTAATATAATGGAGTCTTTGTTGATATTGCAAAATGAAAGCGGGGGAAAAAACTGGCCCTAAGGGGAAGGGAAAACCTTGCAGGTTTCATTTACTCTTCAGTCATTAAGTACATCCTTTCCCAAGTAGATTTTACCAAGAGAGATGTGGGTATGTTTCTGGAATGTTCCAGAAACTCAAAATAAAGTAACAAAACTGAATGAACTCTACACCTGTAAGGGTTCAGATTAAGAGTTTTTCCTATTCCCTCTCTCCATTCGCAGCCTGGCTACAGCTTACTCCATCTTTGCCATTACTTTCCAAAAGAGCCTCTTCTCAGTTCTCAAAAATTGATTGTATGTAACTGAATTGTATGTAATTGTATGTAATTCTGTTTAGGTTCATCTATCATTCGAAGAAAGGAAAATAATTAGTGGACTCCTTTTTGTTTTCTGCATGATATCTGCACCAGGCACCTCCTCAGACTCCCTAGCCCCCACACTTCCCAAGAAACACCAGCAAACACAAAATCATAATGCATCATGCCCTGATTCCACAACCACAGAAATAGCTATTGAATCCATCCCTAATGGCAGCATCAGTCACTAGAAATTAAAATGTTATTATTTAATAATTTTCTAGCCTTTGACGATAACCTTCGAAATAAGGCCTGAATGGAAACTGACGCTGTGTTATTTTTCTGAGTCTGAAGTACCATGAAGCAATTACTCTGAAGTGTCACAGGTAACATACAAAAAATTAAACTATTAACAAAGCCGATAATTTAATGTGAGTTTTTGGGTTTCATATTCATATCAATGGGGTATTAATTCTGAAACACAAAGTTGTTAAAATTTCAACTTTGTTAGCTATTTCCTTGCTGATCTTTTTATCAGAATTATGCAGCCAACATGCGCATCTCAGAAGCACCATTCCCATATCCCCCCCCCTTGTCAAAACCCCCATTCACCCACATCTTCAGATTTCCCTCACAAGTTCTCTAATTTAGCTATGCATTGCCAATGGACAAATCTACACCGTACTGAAAACTGGCAATGTGAGGACAGAGTCAAATAACTAGATTATAATATAAAATAGGTAGAACAGGGCCTATTGTTGTGGCTGTATTGCTCATTTTCAAATTAAATTAATTTAAATCCTCCATTTTTGAATTTAAAAGAAGCTGCTGAGGAAATGCTTGTATGCCGCACCAGAGCACTTCAGAATGCTGGGACCTCAATGCAGAATTTAGGTCCAGTTTGCCACCATGTACACTGAGCTTTGACTGTAAGCAGGATACAAGTACTTCCTTCTCCTAATGTCAAGGGATTAAGAACAAGAGCAGTCAAAAAAAGCAACGCAAACAGCATTCTACGGGGAATCCAAGCCTGTCTCCGTTAGACAGAAGTGAAAGTAAGCCGGTCCGGTCTGGTCCGGCGTACTGACAAGAGCAGGTATGCCGTGCCAGACTGGACCAGCTTTCCCAGGCTGGTGATTTAAAGGGCCCGGGGCTCCCTGCAGTGGCCAGAGCCCCGGGCCCTTTAAAGTGCCGTCCGAGCCCCACTGCTGGAACCCCAGTGTAGTGTCGGCAGGGCTCGGGCGGTGATTTAAAGGGACTGGTGCTCCCCGCAGTGGCCGGAGCCCTGGGCCCTTTAAATCTCCACCCAAGCCCAGGGGTAGTGGCGGCAGCGGGAGCCCCTGGGACTCCGTCGGTGATTTAAAGGGCCCGGAGCTCTGCTGCGATAGTGGCGGCCGGAGCCCCGGGTCCTTTAAATTGCCCCTGAGCCCCGGGGCTCCCAGCCACCTCTGCAGCTGGTAGCTCCGGGGGTGATTTAAAGGGCCCAGGTACTAAGGGCCCCACCAATCCCAGTTGAGGCCACGCCCACTGCTCAGGACTCCAGCGTACCGGTAAATCCTTTAAATTACTTTCACCCCTGCCATTAGAGGGAATGATTCTTCAAAAGCCATGCAGCATGGTGTTACTGCATCAGGGGCACTTGCCATCAGCCTTTTGAAAATTACTTACAGCGTCTTCTGCCAACACTAGCACTGTCTAATAAGATTTACTTCTACATTTTCATATTCCCTAATTTACCAGGAAGTTCTCCACTCAGTGGAATGGATCACAGAAACAGTGACTACTCAGATGATACTAAGGGTTTCTGTGGACTTTATACAGGTTTATTCCTGATTTTTCTTGTAGGATTATTATAAACAGAGGGCACTTGGGCTCATCCCACTGTGAGTTAAAGAAAACTTGAGGAGAGATTTTTTGACTATTTCTTTTACTCGTTCAGAAAAAGAACATGAGATACGCATGTTTTTTTAAAAAAAATAAAAGGAGTGGAGAAGAGGACAATCCTTTACTCATTTATGTCATGATTGCCAAATACAAGATAAGCTCTCAAAATGACAATACATATCTGGTAACTTTTCTACTTAAACTCTGACTGCTGTTCCAGTGCCATGCTGGAAGATACTTTGTTCCATTCTCCTTCTGTCAGGGTATCTAATACCTGCAACCACCATCATTACTCTGGGTGTCACCTCTTAGTCTTTAGTTAAGCCACCAGTCCATGGATAGCCAGAATGAGGAACTTGACAAATGTTTGCTTGCTGAAACAGGACCTTATATATGTCCATACTAAAGGACTGAGGACCAGATGAGCTATGAGAGTAGCAGCACCTAAATGATGATAATCTAGTACAATAAAACATCCCTAGCAGATTTCAGATACATGAAACTGTATCAAATTAAACATCTTCGAAACTTCAGGGATAAAATAAAGTCCTGGTTCTACATTAATTTCTTTCAGGCAGTAGTGTCTACAGCTGGGGACTGGGAATCAGGATTCCTGTGGGGAGTAGAAGCCCATTTACCAACGGGTTTTTCCTCTGCACTCCCTTTCATCCATCTCCCTTTCATTCTCTACATTTAACAAAGGACCTACATTATACGCCTGTTTTTTCCCCTAAAATATTCATTCAGATGTTTCCCCTCAAGGGGATGGGACCACAGCAAACTACTAAAGAAAGCCTTGGAAACCATTAAAATCTGTCAACAATTGATCAAAATTAAATTAAAAATAAAATATATTTAAAACCATTAAGATATTAAAATCCATCAATTGTTAATTAAAAACATCAAAACAGTCTACTTTGGTGCAACAGCCACCACAATACAGGAGTTCTACATTTGGTCGCTTATCACATATTTTGATAGGTCACATCACACATTGGCAAGTATGAGGACTGAGCGACCTGAGACCTACTCTCAATTCTGGATCTGCAGAAGGCTCAAGGTACTGCACAGCCAGTTCATTAACTGCTGGAGTGCAGTTGCTATTTCTATTTGTTATTTGCACTGGCTGATCTTCCTTCTTGCTCCCTTTTTCCACAATACAATTATTTCTCTTGATAGGTGACATTGTTCACCTCCTTTAGGTTCTTCCCATCAATTTAGATATACTATTTTCTTCTATCATGTGGCCACCTTCTATGACCTTCAGTATATAAACAATGATACTGAGGGCAATTGAACAATGCTTTTCTTCAGAAAATGTAGAATATAATAAAGCTTCCTTGCCAGAGAATGCGGTGATACTGCATTAATATAAACAAGATAATTATGCACCATAGCAAAACATGGAAGTCTTATTTGTAGCCTTCTCTAGGAGCGTGTGAGTGCACAATCACTGCCCTCTTCCAGTCTGCTCTAAGTGCTGCATAGGCCGAAGGCTAACACATGAAGAAAGGTGATATTCATAGGAATCCCAGGTGTGTGGAGAAAAATATTAACTAGAAGTAGGGAAAAGGGAACAGGAAGGTGAAATTAACATTAGTTAATGGCTGATCTACTGTTTCTGATAGGCCTTAAACAGCTTGCCACATTCTAGTGACTTAACACAGTAACAGGCGTGCGCATGTGCTGCTTGCTGCAGTTAAAAGCCTGTGATCCAGTCGGACTGAGAGTTGCAGTTGTGGTAGTGGCCGTGAGTAGAAGAGACAGAATGCAGGGAGGGTGAGAGAGAAATGATTTTAGGATAATCCTTAGAGGGAAGCTTCAGAGGCTGGATTTCAGACTTTTACAATTGTGATTTTTGGATTGGTGCCTAGTTGTGAGTCAGTTTATGATTGACAGAGCTCTGAAATGGGAATGTCTACAATGATATGACAACCTGCCACCACCAGCAAAGTAAGAAGGTGCTGCTGAGTTAATAAGCATGGGAGCCTTTAAAGAAACAAACACAACAAACAAAAACGGGTAGGAAAGAACTTAAGGTGATAAACAAAAAAATACACAGAACTCTGCCCTCTGTCTCAAAAACCAAACCAAGATGATAACCTTTTCTTCCACAATGGATTATTGATCCCTCCTTCATAGATTCCAAATCCAGAAGGGACCATTGTGATCATGTAGTCTGACCTGCTGTATGGCACAGGCCACAGACCTTCACCAAAATAATTCCTAGACCAGAGCTTTTAGAAAAAAAAATCCAATCTTGATTTAAAAATTGCCATCAATGGAGAATCCACTAAAACCCTTAGTAAATTGTTCCAATGGTTAATTACTCTGACTGTTAAAAAATTAACACCTTTTTTCCAGTCTAAATTTGTCTAACTTCAACTTCCAGCCACTGGATTGTGTTGTATCTTTCTCTGCTAGATGGAAGAGCCCATTATTAAATATTTGCTCCCCATGTAGATACTTCTAGCCTGAGATCAAGTCACTCCTTAACCTTCTGTTTATTAAGCTAAATAGATCGAGCTCTTTGAATCTATGAGGCATACTTTCTAATCCTTTAATCATTCTCATGGCTCTTCTCTGAACTCTCTCCAATTTATCAACATCCTTCTTGAATTTTGGACACCAGAACTGGACAGAGCATTCCAGCGGCGGTCACACCAATGCCAAATACAGAAGTAAAATAACCTCTTTACTTCTACTTGAGATTCCTGTTTATACATCCAAGGATTGCATTAGCTCTTTTGAACACAGTGTGACACTGGGAGCTCGTGTTCAGCTGATTATCCCCCTCAACTCCAAACCTTTTTCAGAGTCACTGTTTCCCAGGATAGAGTCCCCCATCCAGTAAGTATAACCTACAATCTTTGTTCCCAGGAGTATATACTTACATTTAGCTGTAGTAAAACACATATTGTTTGCTTGCATCCAGTTTACCAAGTGATCCAGATCGCTCTGTATCAGTGACCTGTCCTCTATTATTTACCCCTACCTCAATCTTTGTGACAACTGCAAACTTTATCAGTGAAGGTTTTGGTTCTTTTTCCAGGTCATTAATAAAAATTTTAAATAGGGTAGGGCCAAGAACTGCAGCACACCCATTCAATGATGATTCCCTGTTTACAATTACATGTTGAGACTTATCAGTTAGCCAGCATTTAATCTATTTAATGTATGATATGTTAATTTTTAATTAAAAAACTAGAATATAAATATCATGTGGCACCAAGTCAAATGCCTTACAGATGTCTAAATATATTACAGCAACACTATTACCTTTATCAACCAAAGTTGTAATCTCATCAAAAAAGGTATCAAGTTAGTTTGAGAGGATCTATTTTCCATAAAACCATGTTTATTATTTTATTAATTATATTGCCCTCCTTTAAATTCTTTATTGATAGAGTTACCCTTTTAAAATATTGGTACAATGAATAGCTGTCTCTGAGCCCTCTGGAACTTCCAATATTCCAAGATGTACTGAAAATCATCATTAATGGTTCCATGAGCTGATCAGCCAGATCTTTTAAAAACTCTTGGATCAAATTATCTGGACCTGTTGATTTAAAAATGTCTGACTTTAGTAGCTGCTGTTTAACATCCTCCTGAGTTACTAGTGGAATAGAAAGAGTGTCATCACCATCATATGATATGACCACATTGTTTGTTTTTTTCCCAAGGGAACAGAAATATTTATTGGACACTACTGCCTTTTCTGCATTATTATTGATAATTCTACCATTTTCATCTAGTAATGGATTGATACCATTGTTAGGATGCTTTTTGTTCTGAATATATTTAAAGAATTTATACAAAGAAAATATTTCTTCATACTGAACTACTCTTTGAACCCTAAACATCACTGTGTCCCTATGACCTAGGATAGCAGCTTTTTTGTAGTGGCATGGAGTGTGTGGACCATAGACAACTATGTTAAATATGTAAAATTATTACTAATATCCATCTTTAATTTTGACATATCCAATATGCTAGGGTACACCCTGCTTATAGTTACTGCTAAGGAGTTAAGTTCTCAGATTGATTTGTTGTTTTTCCTAAGAGAAAACTCAAGATATGAAATAGTGTAATTTGTAATGTAAGATACAGGTGCCATTATGAGTCATTATTACCTCAGGAAACAGGTGCCTAGTAGTGGGAACTTGTGGTTCAATGGGATAACGACGCTGCATTATCTCAGTAATGGTGCTGCAGAACATGTGTCACCACAGCATCCTGTTTGATGTGAAAGACAGTTTTCAAAATATCGCAGCTGGACAAGTCTTTCCCCTCTTTGGTCTACATATTTACTGAAAGTGTTGCAGAAGTCTGAGCTAAAGAAGCATCTACATCATCTAAAGAAGCAACTATTGTACACTGACCGTTATACACTTTATTTGCCATGCTACTCCATCACTTTATTTTTTCAAAATAATGAGCAACTGTATAAAATGTATGCATGAGCATGCTGCATAGTTCGGGTTCGGCTGATATATTGGAAAAACATGAATATATAGCAATTCTGTAATCATAATCCAGGTTAGAGCCTGATTAGATAAGTGTAAAATATCAAAACAGGTCACAAAATAATTTCATTGAGTTAAACAGAGTTATGCTGTGACTACTCACTGTATTTCACATAGACAGTCACTTGTCATCATTGCAACTTTCCTGGACGTTTTCAGGACATTAGACTGAGGACAAATAATTCTGAGTCAGTCTCACAACAGAAATACTCAAAATCTGGTGGATTACACAATCTCTGTCTCATAGCGTCAGATTATCCAGAAGGCTTCTGAAGTAGTGTTTTTATATATACAACAGTACATATTTTTATATTTTTATTTTTTATTTTTTTATATTTTTAGTTTTACAAAATATTGATATTTCTCAGTTATCTTGTGGTTTGGTCCATCCAAATCATTCTTGGTGGCTCTATCCTGATATTCCTTGCTCCTGCTCTCATGTTCATTTAAGATTTCGCCATACCCCGTGTTGTGGGGGCTAGTTCGGTAAGGTGAGTCAGGGACCAGCCCACCTATGACAGGCTCTGCTAATGAGAATGAGCCAACCCAGATTCACCTGTGAGTAGTTAATTACCTAGGTAGCTGGGTGGCAGCTAATTAATTGAGAACACCTGAGCCTTATAAAGGGTTATGAGGGCTCCGACTGGAAGCCCCAAAACACAATAAAGAAGCTCCTGAGGAATGGGACTGCTCAGGAAGCTGGCTAGAGAGCTCATCAGAAAACAGGACCTAGAAAAGGTGCTCCTGAAGCGGATTCAAAAAGGGCTACATGTGGTAAAGGGCTGGTTCCAATGAAAGGACCTTACCACACAGCAGCATGAGGTCTAGGTCATTGGGAAACTACATACTACTCCAAAGGAGAGCTGCAGAGGTTTGCCCTCTGCTGGGGCCCTGAGTCCAAGGAATGAACCTGTCCTCAGGTGATGGCAGAAGGCCTGACTCCAAAGATGGTCCTGGGTCAAGAGGGCCTTACTGGTGAAAGGAGAAAGATGATCTCAGGTGGGGAAGACAGACCAATATTAACTGTTCCCCTCTTCCTCAGTTAGGACACTGGGGGTGAAGACTTGCTTGCATGTCTGTTTGGCCTTTGATTAAATAAATTAGACTCCTGAAGGGGCATCGTTCACTCTGTACAAGTCTTGTTAAACTTCCTGATAGCCCATAAGGGGGAACTGAGTCAGGGACATACCTGCCATTCCACACTGGGCCACCAGCAAGCATGTGGGGCCCCCTAGGGCTAACACAAGGGGAGGCTCTGAGGGTGAATGCCCACACTATAACACCCACCAATGACCACAGCTAGCATCTCTGCAGCACTTTTTACAATAAGCACCCTCCTGCCACCCATCTTTGACTGATTAATTTGGCTTTTTATCCCAGTTCTGCTTTTCTTATTTATACTGTTTAGGGATAAACATCGTTACATTGCCACTTGAGACAAAGTTATCTTTTGGAGCAGTATATGGACAATGCTATTTTCTGATCTATTCTATAGTTTCATGGAATAAGTTTATTGTTATTTCCTTTTTGATGTAATATACCAATGTATCCAATTTTTAACATAAGAGTCCTCCATACACAATCTTTCTTTCTTCCCCCACCACAATTTCCATTCACATAATACGTTGTACTACAAAGCAACCTATTGAACCTGGATAAGAGCATAACCTTTTAACATACAGTTGAGCTTCACCTATTAGAAGCGGTATGGTTTACTTTCTTAGCAGCATCAATTTGCATACTGATAGCTCTCTTCCTCTTTTAAACACTACATATAAAGCTACCATATTTCTGTAATAATTCCAGTGTACATCATGTATTATTTCTTTTGATGTATTCAATCACTTGCAGCAGCTAATGAATTTTTCCCCCATACTCTTTTTTGCCAACATGAATGTTTGCAGGAAACGTGATTCCTTTATTTTTTCTAAAAATCAAAGAATACATATAGAGAGTCATTAATGGTTTCAAAAGAATTATATTGTTTTATGTTGAAAAAAACGACGTCTCATTCCCCTGGATTCTTGGGTTCTCTGCCACTTAAACGTGAAATAACTACAAAGTCAACAAATCCTCATTATTATTAATTACTCAGCACAGGGAACTGCATGCTGATGGTTTATAGTTTCACACGGAAGAAACAGATTATTCAGACAGAGTCAAGTGAAAGGAGTTTAGGGTCTGTTGGCTGATTGTGTCAGAATTTACCGCAGAAAGAATGTAAGAGATATAAGTTAATGAAAAAGAATAAATAAGGTATTCACAAGGTTAGGGGACCCATACAATCTCCCTCAAAGGTATCAATAAGACTACACTTTCTGCAAGCAAAAAAGAGTGGTAGTAGAAAACATAACTATTTTTATAAATGCTTAATGTTAGCATGCCATGTCTCACTGCACGCCCAAGGCCAAATAAACCATTAACTTTATTTCTTATTGGCAAGAGCACACAGAATTTATATGCAGAAGAATATGTATGTGCCTTTTTTTACAGAATGCACATTTATATCCCTATGTTATTAAACAGGTTAATTTAAAAATATTTTCTCTCCTCTCACAGCTTTTTGTTTTAATATATATTGCTAGTTTGAGGCTATTGTTTATATAAAATTTCTATGGCATTATCAAAACCAGTAGTTTAAAGTATGTTCAGTCCTTCAATTTTCCCCATCGCTACTCATCTCTCTATCTGTATTGGACATGCTGACCGACATAAGTGTGTGAAACTATGCATTACTGTCAATCTGCACATTAATGTAATGGATATTTTAAAAATATCAGAGCAAGGTATTTTCCCATTTTGCAGCCCAGTGAAATTGCACTTATGCTGAATTCTGTATTTTTACAAACCAGTGGAAATTCACAACTTTCCTAGTAAATGAAAAAAGCTGAATGCATGTATGAGATGGTGGGAAGAAGAGTAGGTTGTTATGGAAGCTGTCTTTTGTTTTCACTAAATAATCAATGTGATAACAGAAAATACCCCACCCTCTTTCATTTTCAAATTAACCCCCTCCCCCATTCACTACCAGAGAATGAGAATTTTGTTTACCCAGATCTGTTCTACACATGGACTGAGAGTATCAAAGATGTGATACTCTTTCCAGTTTTGTCTCCCTATTGGTTCTATCATTAAGGCTGAACGTGCAAATATAAAATACTCAATGTCAGCATCTCTTGGTGGTTCGTCAGACTTGTTGCCACTGACTCACTAATTGACTGCGGTTTCTCCCGTTTCTGGGTCAGTAGGTTTCTTATATGTAGCTATTTTACAGATAAGCATTAACTATAGCAGAACCCTTGTCTCTTAGTACAGTGCTACTGTAGCTTGGTGAATAAGAACAGGAAAGAATTTAACACAGCATTCTCAAACATATTCCTTTTCATCTCCTATAATTTCCATTTTGAATGACAAAATATTCCCACTTCAAACTTGAAGTTCTGCATTCCCTAACAAGTTTTTAAATTTCCTCATTAGAGTAACTGTGATGTTGACCCTGAGCTCTGTCTTCCACTTGCAGTAAATGTCTCTTTTCATGTTGAAAGGCAGAAGAGCACTAGTTGTGCAACATACCCATCCATGAAAAGAAGATGTAAAATCAGTCTCAGAGAGCCTAATCCATAAACTGGTATTCTCATTAATAGAGATATTTTCCCAAACAGAGTATTAACCCATTATGGATAACGCATTTGTCTCAAATTCTCAAGTTGTTTTTCATTAGGTGTTTTGAACAAGACAATTTGGCTTTTTATAAATATCAGAATTGCCAAAACTATGATTATGGAGGGATTGTGTACTCTCTAAAACAATACTTTGATAGGAGTGATTTGTTATGTTACTTTACTGATCAATTATAAACCTCTATTTACTTTTCATCGGTTGCTTGGCTTTACTATTTACATAATGAATTCTGCTTTCTTCTTGTAGAGTGCTGATCTTTACAATAGTGATTCCAAATAGAGGAACACAAATATGAAGTTTATTTCCAAGGTAGTTGTTTATAAAAGAGATATTAACATCACTGTGAAACCAAAAATCATGGTAAATTGACTGTAGGCAATTCTATATGTCAGAAGGCTGTCCTTCTGACCTTCTTTGGCATACAGACATACTTTGTTAAGACTCGTCATCATTTCTCCAGTTATTTTATCTGACAAGGAATCATCCCATATGGAAATAAGGGAAGTAAGAATGATGCTGTACAAATACAGATATGCTATTTAGCTATCTATGCTCTTGAAGTGGCATAGCAGTCTGTATTAGAATGCCAGTATAAAATGCACAAAACCTTGGCTTTCATGTTATCTGACTGATATACTTAGAAAAACTGTAAACGTGCAGCACTTTGGACTAGTAAAAAATCAAGTTCCCTTGAAGCCAGCAAAAACAGATGAATATAATGTTCTAATGCAAGATGAGGATGCCTGCTCTGCACATTATTTTATTCAAATGAAGAAGGAAGGATTTTTGGCTTCCTGAATTTAAGTTGCATTTATGAAAGGGAGATATACATTTCTGTAGCAGTGAACTATTACTACTTCACTAGGAACGCTAGCTACCAGGACAGTGTACCCTGCCCTACAACAGCAGAAGGGATATGTCAAGAATCGCTGGATAAAGGGCAGAATTGGACAGGAATCATGGAATCAATCCAGACAGTATTAACCTGCCATGGTCCCAAATGTTGAAGATACAATAAAAGTTACAGTGGTCCCAGAATCAGGGGCACAAAATAAATCAATCAATAAAACACATAGGGTAAGAAATGTATACCTTAAGGCCTTTAAACAGCTGTAACTTTGGAAACCCACCATTGCTGGTAGAATCAGAAGGCAGGGCATGAGCTGTTAGAGATGATGACGCAAACTGCAGATCCTCTTCCAATAAAACTGTGTTCAACCTGTCCCATCGTGTATGTGGATTTGCTTTCCATCTTCCATAAGCTCAGTTTCATGATTCAGGTAATAAATTACAATAATAAGTGAAACAACCGGGCTGCTGGGGAGACAAATGTTAAATGGGGTTTCATATGGAGGTACATAAGCACTTATTGATTGATTTGCAGTTCAAACACTAAATGATATTATGGAAGCGTATTGTGTGTAAACAGCTGATCTTACAGGAGTATGGGCCACTTGCATGAGTCCTAGGTGGGGACAGCAACAGTAGTATGAGTGTGAGAGGGGGAAGTAGGTTAAGCCTGATCCCAAACCCACTGAAGTTATTGAGAATCTTTCCCTTGACTTCAATAGGTCGAGCAGATTAAAAAGGGTCCAGAAGAAATTATAGAGATTATCTCCCTCATTTTAAGACATATTCTGATATAGATTCAGAGTTTAGAGTCAAAAAGGTCCTTTAAGATCATCTGCTCTGACCTCAGGTATACCACAGGCCACAGAATTTCACCAGTAATTCCTCCACTGAGCTCAATCACCAGAGGTTGAAATAAAGCACCCAATCTTGATTTAAAGATTTCAAGTGACAGAGAGTTTACCATAACCTGGATGGCAATCTGCACCAATGGTTAACTGACATGCTGCTAACATTCAAACCAGAAATAAAACTGATACACTTCTGACAAGCTTCCAGCCACTGGTCACGTTAAGCTTTCGCTAGATTAAAGAGATCTGAAGCATAAAATATCTTCTCCCTGCGTAGGTGCTTCTAGGTAGTGATCAAATTAAGCACTCCCTTCATTAGGCTAAAGTGGTAGAGTTCCT
Source organism: Lepidochelys olivacea (assembly GCF_965140295.1). Taxonomy (NCBI): domain Eukaryota; kingdom Metazoa; phylum Chordata; order Testudines; family Cheloniidae; genus Lepidochelys; species Lepidochelys olivacea. Next base: position 161,486,612 of record NC_140411.1, on the reverse strand, counting down.
TAAGTCTCTCACTCAGATCATTCTTGCATTTCTTCTCTGAACCCTTTCCAATTTTGCAACAGCCTTTTTACTCTGGACTGTACAACAGGACACAGGATACCAGTAGTGGTCTCACCAGAGGGAATAGACAGAGATCATATCAAATCCCTAGTCCTGCTTAATATGTTCATCCAAGGATAAAATTGGCCCTTTTTGCAGCAACTTTGCAATGGGAACTCATGTTTAGCCTAGAGTTTGTTGGGCCAGAATTTACACAGAAGAGCCTTGACAGAGCTGAAAAGTCTTACACAGGCACTCTGTACTGATTTATACAGAGTGTTAGTTACAGGGAATTCTCCAATTACACAGTTACTGCACTTTTGGTGTCATTCAGTTCCACTGCCCACCTGCAGTATCCCTGTTTTTATTATTTGCCACAGGTACCTTTTAGACACAAACTTTCTAAATACTGGTGATTCCATTTCTCACATCTGCACTTGATTGTCTCTCATTCTGACCCATGGTCTATCAGTATTCAAAGGTCCAAAAAGACAACTTTTGTTCACTCTTCTCTGTCTGCAATTAATGTGTACATCTGAACCCCAAATCCTCCTTGATTTCCATTTCTATGTATGCACACGGCATCTCTGCTTCTTGGTAGTACGATAACATTCCTTAATTATTCTAATCTAATTAGGTGCAAGGCCTTTCACTGTTTTCACTTGGCAAAGCAAAAACTACAATGACTACAGTTTCACCAAAATAACCCTACTCTGCCTCATCCCATCTCTACCAAGAGGAAATACATGGAGATTTCTTTATTGTTCAAATGGTGAAGAACACAAGATGATATAGCAGAAGAAATTTAGCATACTTGAAAATTTTTGTAAAGCATTATGTTTAGTTGTGCTTTATGTGCATAGATTACAGTGGGCCATTGTACAGAATATGTCCATTACAATAATAAACACATTGGTTTCAATATAGACATATATGTGAAAAGTGTTGGTTTCCAAGGCTAAGGAACTCCTTCTCTTTAGAACAAGAGTTCAAAATCTTCTTCATATAGTGTGGCTATCAGCTTAAGAGAAAGATTGTATTATTGACTGTCACCTCCCATTTAAAGTCACATAAAGCACCTCCCTTAACATTCATAACATCCTTGTGTCAAGTAAAGTGATAATTTATGTGGGAAAGTAATATTAGGAAAAACTTTAATGCATTTTTTGCTGGGTTTAAAGTGATGTAGCGGCTGGAAGCAGAACTAGTACCACATGACCTCAGCTCTCCATAGACCACCAGCAAGTGTTCAGTGGACCCAGCAGTCCATGAATCACAGTCTAGGAACTAATACTCTAGAAATGAGGTTGACAGCAGATCTTCTAGGCTGCACATTAAAATGGAAAACACTGCTTTAGTAGAGGGTGGAACAGCCACTCAGAAGACTGACTGGTTGACCTTGACGTACTTCTATCAAGGTACTGGACACATTTTAAAAACAAAAAAAACCCCACATTAATAACTTCTTTGCAAGCACTACTGGCTTACTGTAAAAGTGGTGTGGAAAGTATAGTTCTTCTAACCCAATATTGTTTTTGTACAGTAGTCGTATTGGTGCCCAGCCACCACGATGATGGGCATGTTTGATTATATGAGTGAGATAGACAGATGGATGGGTGTTTATATTCCCTGAATACAAAGTACTTTCCAAATATTGTCAATGCTAAAATAGAATATACTGAATGTATTAATTTAAATGTGGTTACAATATTCAGGAATAAAAGGTATTAATCAAAAGACTCATCTAGCAATAAATCTCTCTGATGAGGAGTAAATTACTATGTGTATTTATAATGAGTCCATTGTCTTAATAGTTTCAAAATACATGCTTTATTTTCAGACGTGTAATTACCTTCATATTTCTCTCATTTACTACCAAATACAGTAACCATCTCAAACAACTACAATCTGTTTGCAAACAAACCCCAGAACCTTTTTGTCTCCTTCACAGGGCTCTTATTAAACCAAACATAGCAGCAGGTCTCTTCAGTAGAATCAAAGCAGAATATACAGACTCTGCATTCTCACAAACATGATTATTATAGTTAACCATTTTGTTCTATGGAAGCTGATGTATTCTGATCCTATTCAGAAAAAGAGAGGAGGGAAGGTCTTTCGGACATAAGTTGTCCCCCCCACACCCATAATATAACAGATGTTGACTCCACCCTCTCGGCACTTAATCCTACAAAAAGGGACAGATCTGGGCTTCGATCACATTGCCCACATCTTGAAGATGCTAATTCCCAGATAAACATATATCGAAGATAGTCAGCTATGATGACATCATAGAATTTAACTGCACTGTGTCCTTTCCCCGTTGTCATGGCAAAGGGGAAAATCTCTCAAGGCATACTGGCAGCAAGCCATTCACCAACCTATCAGAGAGCCTAAAATTCTTTGTAAACCCTTAAAAATATTAGTACATAGATTGAGGCCATATTGCTTTCAGTCAAGTAATGGACCTGATTCTTAGTAATAGGATTCTTCAGTACTGAAAACAAAGCAACCTCCATCAAAAAACAGTTGTCTTCCTTGTGCTTGTAGGTACTCATACCCAGGTGGGTGATCAACAGTCCAGAAAAGCTAGGTCAGAAGTATAGCTACCTCACCACTTTTGGCTATCTTAATCATCTTAAAACATCCCCCCACCTTCAGTAGATGTGCAAGATCATACATATTCTGTCAGGTGGAATTGAGAGCAGCAGGAGCAAGATTTATTGTTATAAGCTTCTGTCTCCTTAGCAACTGTTCACAGCCATCTTAGATACTTATGGCTCTCCCATCCCCATACTATCTGAGCACCACACCAGGTGTTAATGTATTTATCCTCATAACACCTCTGAATTAGGGAAGTGCTACTATCTTCATTGTATAGCTGGGAAACTGAGGCAAAAAGAGGGTAATTAACTTGCCTAAGGTCACACGGCAAGTCCATAGTGTGAAACAATGGAATTGCCTGCAAACTATTACATGGCTTAATCAAATTTTTGTTGAATGGCTCAACTAGGGGTGCAGAAATCACTTTTGTCCATAGTGGAGTCATTACAAACACTTTGAATTTCATAAAGAATCCACAGTGACTAGGTTTTAACGGTTTTTATTTAATACTTTTATTCTATTTTATCTCATCTCTCAATACTCTTTATATGCTAAAAATATATGGAAATCTATGCTAAAAACACCATCAAAAATTCTTTCTCCTTAATTTACTTTCCATTTTTGTTTCATACCTGGCTATTTTGACATTACTTAACACCAAAATGCTCTGGTGTTTAAATTATACTTTGATACCTTGACATGGATTTTAAGTGTCCACAGGAGAACAGCGTCCAACTCTATGCATCTGCACTGCTTGGACAAGGCCCGTACACACAATCACTTGAATGGTATGCTAACTACATAGCCAAGTCACGAATATGCCCATGTGAGGACAATGAAATAATAATAGATTTTGTTTCTAACACCCAACATCATCTTGATGTGAAATCCAAATTGGCAACTCTGCTTTAGTGGGAGGAGAGGAAGAGACAAGCTGTACTGTGAGTATTGTTATCTTGGGAACAAATGCCAATTTACAATGCAGTACTTTATACAGATTTGTGCACATCCTCAGGGTTTCACTTTGCAGGGATTCATCTAAACTTTCCTTTTGGTTCATGAAGTTTATGACCCAATAATTTTCATTCCTTTTTTGTTTGCTGTTAAAAACAAATATCTGAAACTCAGATCAATACTGGATTGAGACCACTAACAACCTCCTGGTTTCGCACAAAAACATAGTGAAATCGTGAATTTTAACACAAAATCATAATCTCGGTCATGTGTTCTCAAAACTGAGGCAAAGTATGTCCTTCAACCAATAGTCTCAGTATTTGTATGGTAACCCAAAGTTTTACAGTTTCAAGTGGTTTGAGTTTAATTGTGGGTATTTTGCATAGCTAATAATGTGTGTATGATATATGTACATTTAAGTTTATTTAAATACCAAATTACTTTAAACATCTAAATAAATAAATAAATAAATAATGCCTCAATTTATTATTCACATCAAGCAGAACAAAAAAATATACCTGGGGTTAAACCCAGAACAAGGTGAGTAACATTTTCTCATCCGGGCTTCCTGTCTCCCTGTTTACTAAGTGTCGCTGCCATTTGCAGGGTTCAATATCTTGGGAATATGGCCCTGAGAGTCCCATTCTTTTGCTTCAACTGACACAGTTCTCTTCGTGGCAGACGGTTTTAAAATATTTTAAAGGAGGTGCTCAGTGTATCGTTAAGAATCCTTCTATCAAGCACTGAGCAACAGATCTCTGTCGAAAGGGCTCACTGTGTTTTGTGTGCAGTCTCCTGAGTAGTGTGAATTTATTAACCACTTTGAAGTGGTAAAAACGTGATGTGTATATGTACAGAAGATCCAAACAGCATAAAAACCAGCCAGGAAATCAATCAAGCAGCTTTTTAACAAAGGTATTTTGAACTGATCAAAAGAATAGCCTAACAGTTACATGCAGCTGATCTAACACTCATTACATTGTCATTTCAAGGAAATGTCTTTTGCAATTGAAAGGTGAAGGCTATCCATAATGAGCTCCTTCTGAGTCAGCAACATGACACTTTTTTATAATGCTGAGACAAAATAAATATGTGGCAAACACCAAGGAGGAATTATTCTCTGCAAACAAATGGTTTTCTGTATGGAAGGGCTCTTGCTTTGAAATGGAATTATGCTTAAAAGCCATGAAATATAGAAAGAAGGAAGGCTTTAATGTGGGACCTTTTCATTAAAAGAGTGAAAATGTAATGTAGAGGTGCTTGCCGTGAGGGCTGGGTAAAAGGGGTGGGAAATTATACTCTGCCTAACGTTAGCAGATTCAAATATATGCTGAGAGTGCAACTCTGATTGATTTGGTACTAGAGAAGCTGTCTTTGATGTTTGCCATGGATCTCACAGTTGGAGAAATGGTCTAACAAAATTGTATTAAAACAAAATGTATTTTTCAAATGGATGGGACATAAGGAAGAGTCTCAGAGACAGCAAATGGCGTGGGCTGCACCTCAGCTGGAACACATCGGCATAGGGCCATTAAGTAATAGACCTATAGATATTTATACCAGCTGATGATTTGTCCCTAATTTTATGAGTGCATTTTATTACCTTCTAGCAGAATAACTGGCATGGAGCAGGAATGGGCAAGTGGTTTTGTAACAGAAACTCACCTGCCTACCCCAGCAATCAGTGCTTCAGATAACATACTAGCCAGTAGGACACTGTGTGTGTGCACATGTGTAGATGGAAAATAATACTGGTCAGAGGTTTGTTGCCAACGTGTTAACAAAGGGGCCTAACAAAATAAACAAGATGAACAGGGATGCATGTGTTTACAGCAAGTAAGGGTGTGGGAATTGGAAATTTCCCCCTGTCATAAGCAGAACTAAGGCTGGAGGCAATGCCATTTGGCAAGCAAACATTTATTAGGTGGTCTCTGCTGGACCTTTTAGGAGAGGGTAGAGTTATCTTCCAAAGAAAGTGTTAAAATTATATTTGTCATTTGGTGCGACTGCTTCAGATTTGCTCTTCAGAAATATTTTTATGAGCCTCAGGAATAGGTCATCTGACAGCAGGAATTATTTAGCAGTTTTCTAAACAAGGTCTCACTTCTCTCACATGGACTTCTGAAAGACTAAAAAGAAGAGTCGGACGAATGCCTCAGATATTTTCTGCTCCTCATCTGCATTTGCTTTCCATGAATATTCTAGTGAATGAGTTTATTGGTCGGAATGTTTGCAGAAAGGGCAAATTAACATAATATTCAAGAATGTTGCAGAAAGCAAATTCTGAACATGTAAACATGAGTATCCACCCCAGAAACCTCATTATAAAAGAGTTATTCTCATTCAATCACAATAGAAAATATTAAGTGACATGTGTGTCCAATCAAACACTCACAAATGTTTATGATCCATATACAGACCAAGAATAGACAGTACAGGTATTTTGGTAATTAATCAGACAATTTGTGAACAGAGAGGGCCTACATGTAAATAATTTATTTGCTAAAAATTATTTATTCAGTTCCACATGGAATAACTAAATAACAGGGATTTTTCTTATTTTTTCTTGCAAAAGAAACCTAAGGAAAACCATCATTAGCATTCCTGTACATCCAAAATACAGAAAATTCCAAAGACTTTCTTGGAAAGAAGTATTGTACAAGTGAAAGATAATGGCTTTGGGCCCGTGCACTGCCCCATGGATAATTCTGAAACAGCAGGAAATTCTTTTTCCGTCAACTTGGCTGTGGAATTTCAACAAGTGGTTCCTGGGAACCTTCTAGAGACCCTTCCAGCATATCACCAATACTAGCCAATAGAAAGTAACTCGATCTCTATTCCAACTGTTAAAATTACTTCTATTCCTTTTCTAAGTCTGTGCTGTCTGTACCGTACTGAGTGGTCTGTCTCAAAGTAAGGATGAAGCCCAGAAGACACCACCTAAGGTGCAATCCATGAAGCAATTCAGGCACCTATACTCCAGAGTTCGTCATCTAAGTCCCTGTGCATAGCACGACTGTGATCCACAAAACTCTCGCTCAGCTTGTGCTTGGTGCCTGCATCCGATGAAGTGAGCTGTAGCTCACGAAAGCTCATGCTCAAATAAATTGGTTAGTCTCTAAGGTGCCACAAGTCCTCCTCTTCTTTTTACATCTTCACTGTAAAAATTACCTAGGCACCACCTAAGTTTTAGCCCCTGGGCATGTGCACTGCTGCCTCCCTCTATGCACCCGGATGCCGAAGCCCCAGAGCAATTAATAAATCAGGGAAAGATAAGACGTATGCAGGGCCTGATCCAACACAAACCGAGGAAAGGCAGGTGTTTGTCCACGTAAGTCACAGGCAGGATCCGATCTGGTTGTCAGCCTCTGAGTATGCCTAACAGACTGGGTCCCATTCAAAATCTGACTGCAGGAGGAGGTGGGGTGGGGGTGGGGGTGCTGATGGTGGTGGCACTCCCTCAATCTCTCCTGCTAAAGCTCTTCTACTGCAGATAAATACTTCACTAGTCACACACACAACCCACCTTCTCCTCCAGGCATCTGTTGTGGAGTGAGACATGTGCTTCACTCCTTCCTGCAAGAAACAGCTGAGGCACCCAAGCTTCCCCACTCCAGGCAGCTGGCTCTTGTTCATGGATTGCAAACAGCAATAGGTGCCTCCCTGCAGCCTACCTCTGAGAGAGGGTTGGGACTTAGTATCAGTTACGCTCATTAGCTAGTTCAGGCCGCTCCCTGCCTAATGTTCTGGCTTTTGTGGATTGCATTTTTAGGTGTTCCTTTCTCTCCCCCTTCATTGTGTAGGGAGCCTAGGTGCCTCACTCAGCTTTGTGGATCACAGTGTTGTTCCTGTGATTGTCTAGGCACCTACAAGTTAGGTGGTTTGACCGTCAGCACTGTAATAGCGAAGTCCCTTCATGGATCCTACTTAGTCTTTTGCGTTGGCTACCAGCTTTTATTAGGAGACTAATGATAAAGTAAGCTATTGATGTAAGGCAGGGACAGACTGAGGTCTAGGTTTTCCCTGATTTTCCCAAGTAAGTTGTTTTTCTGGATCAGCTTTTGCTTGACAAAATAATATTTTTCAGCACTTTTGACTCAAAGGGTTTCAATAGCAGGAAGGGTGCTCCACTTTGCAGAAATGAGAAAGTCTCTCCCCCACTCTCACTGCAGACAATGTGGTCAATGACCATTACTTTCCGATCATCCATGCATTACAGCATCACTGGGGACACTGAATGCCGCAAAATATATCCTGATTTGCTTGCTGGTGCCTTTTTGATGTCACATTTGTGCATGGACTCCTCACCATGCATAGCTGTGATCTAACAACCAAAAAAACCAAAATATTCCCTTTGCCATTAAGTTACTAAGGAAAAAAAAGTCATTAAAGTATCTTACTTTGTCATTCTTTCTACCCTCTCTCATCTCTTTTCAAAGTGATATTTCAATTCATATTACGCACATGCACAGACTGAAATGTTCAAAGTCGAGCAAAGTATTTGGACACCTAATTTTCAATGGGAAATGGGCATTCAGGCCTTTTAGATGATTTTGGAAATCTCAGTCTTCACGTTTGAGCAGGTAAGGCAGTTTTTGGCTTAAGGATATTATCTTCTTTTCCCCTTCCTGATCCCCCTACCTCGTCCCTCACTCCCAGCTGCCTTTCCATCATCAACCTACTCTTTGGCTGCCTCTAAAGGATCCCAGAAGCAGGTGAGAGGGAGAACGATAGAGGCAGCACGAGATTGAAATGTTAAGAGAGGTGTGTGTGGAGCAGGACAAAGTGACAGTTTTATGCTATCACTGCCCCTAAAGCGCCAAGCTGCCCTTTCACCCTTTCAACAGAAGTCTGGGGAACTCCCGTTTCTTTTAACCAACTATGTATTGTAAAAAAACAAAACCAAACACAAACAGCTTGGGGATCATTCCTGTTTATAATTTAAAAATGGTTGTTTGGAGCACAGATTGCTGCTGAAAGTTCCTGGGGAACAGAAGGAAGGGAAAGATCCTTCTGCAACTTACTGTTCAGAGTGTAAAATGCAAGCATCCATTGCACAGCTCCCTTGTTTTCAAAGGAAATTTAATGTAAAATTAAAGAGCCATAGCCCCAGAGCAATAAGCCATGCCACATTGCGAATTAATACAGCTACTGGTGCCATTCTCCAGCAAAGGAAAGCACTTATATTAACTATGTCCTTGGGGCTTTCTCGACAGACAAGAAGGGCTGGTCCTCGCCCTGAGGAGCTCACAGCACACTCAATCATACACGCAACCACTGGGGAGGTGTGGTAGGTTCACCACCCAACTTTAATACCTTGTTATTGTCTCTTCGAGGTGACCATGGAATTAAGGCATTTTCATTCCTGCATCCCTACCCCCAACCTCTTTTGTATGCAGTTACACATATGCACCTAAGACATGCACTGAATGGCTACTACTGTGTAACTTGTTATGACAGATAGAATGCTATCTGGTTTGCTTGCAGATCTTGTGTGAACTGCTATAGCAGAATTTTGCTCATTTTTACTCTAACTTTGAGTGTTCTCACTAGCTCCAAAGTATATGTAATTTTTCATGTCCACCTGTAGCACACTACCTTTATTGTGTTAGTAAATATCTGGGGTTTTATAGCCTGCCCTTCACCATAACATCTGAGCGCCTATCCATATGAATATTTAAGCTGTCACTTTAAATAACTTCTGTGTATGTGCAGTAGCTAATTTTCAAGTGTTAATCACTCAGCCATTTCTGGTAATTAAAAATAATGCTAGCAGATCTGTGTGGCTATTAAAAAGGAAATTGGAAAGTTTAGAGGACTATGATTGAAGAAATATTTTGTTAGTATAGAGGTGTAAGTGTTGGTGTCATGACTAAAATTTAGTGTAATCAGTGAAAAATGCAATTACAAGTCCAAAAATGTCCACTGTAAACTTGTGCTAGCTAGGTTAGGTTTTCCATATGGGCTTGTATTACTGTATTATTATTACTAGTATTTTATTCCACTAGAATGCATGTGCATGTTAAAATATTCAGTGTGTGGTAAGTACTTTTAGGATAATAAACTCATCATGTACCCACTAATATGTACAGTTTCAAGGGTAAGGCAAGCTAGTGATAGGTCAGTGTTTATCTCCAAAATATAGGATAAGCCTAGGGTGACCAGATAGGAGGTGTGAAAAATCTGGACCGGGGGGAGGGGGCGCGGCGGGAGAATAGGCACCTATATAAGACAAAGCCTCAAATATCTGGACTGTCCCTTTAAAATCGGGACACCTGGTCACCCTATATAAGGCAGAGAGAATTCTTCACAGAGAAGTAGTAGTAATAGATGTGAAAGAAAGAGAACATTACAAAGAATGCTGTTTCCAATTATTCCTGTCTGATTTTCCCCACCATGTCTGTGTCAGATTGACTTTTGCAAGATGGACTTATTGTAAGCACTGTAAATTAACAACTGCATGAGGAGTCCCACCTCTTCCCTTCCAGCCTAAACTTCCTGAGCACATCTGCCATTGACAAACACCACTGAATGAAAGCAAACACAATTGAAAGGTTCCAGTTATTACGGCTAAGAGTATTTGCTTTTCTCTCATTGATCACCTGCCCATTTACTTACAGCAGCTGGAATGCCAACTCCATGTGACTATCTAAAAGGGTTATCTTACACGCAGATGAACAGGTGATATACTTCTTGACACAGTACAAAATATTCCTTCTCCGCTTGTTGTAAAGATCTCGACGAAACACAACCATAATTGTTGTATAAAATTTCTTCTGCAATGACAAAAAAAAGTTTCCTAGACAATATGGTTCCCTGTTTTGTCCCCCAGTGTCTTTTGGTAGCATCTTCCCATATTGTTTCTCTTTATTTCTACTTAAAATGATACTGGGCTATGTACAATAACTTGTGCATTTTGTGAAGCTTTGCAAGTTATTATTTTACATGTGGCTGGCATTGGCAATTGGGTCCAACACCTTACAGTTGACTCGTAGGGCTGCAAAAATCTTTAATATATAATTAATCAAGATTCTTCCACTTAGGGGTTGAATGGAGGGAGTCGGGGCAGCAATGATACACTTTCAAACCCTGGCTATGAATCAAGATCCATCCGCAAACAAATTTCTGTCCATTTGACATGCCAAACTGAGATGTCTCTCAAAACAGATTATGTAGGTGCTCAAAATATGGTCATGTATGCTCTACTGGGTTCCACTGGGCTCCTTTGGTTTGACACATTGACAGAGGGGTTCCCATTGGCTCTGCATAGTTCTTCGGGAGTTGCTCAGATGTCCTGTTGAGCTATGCTAGGCTCCTTGATTTATTCTTGATGGGGGTAGGGAAGTGGTTACACTCTCCAAAGCGCCACAGACTTCAGGCACCAAAATAAGCTGTCATTCTCACTAATTTGTGCAGATTTTTATAACAGGATCATCCATCTCCTTTCTTGCATGATTTTATCAGTAATGAAATAATTAAATAAGGTTGACATTTACATTATCCATGAGCATCTGAGGTAATGCTTCATTGAAATGGAACAGGAGTAGTTCACACCTCTCCAAGCTTTTGTTTCATTTTGCAAATTCAGGGAGATATCTACACTATAGAATTAGGTCAATACAAGGCAGTTTATATTGACCTAACTCTGTAAATGTCTACACTAAAATTTTGCTCCTGTCAACATAACTCGCCAGCTACTCTGATTTAATAACTCCACGTCCACAAGAGGCATAGAGTCAATGTCTATGTAGTTAGGTTGATGAAGTGTCTGTCTACGCTGCATTGCTTACATCAATTATTGCTGACTTTCAGAAGTCATCCACAATGCCCCACACTGACAGTACAATCGATACAAACCATCCTGGTGAGGATATGCACCACTGACACAAGGAGCAAAGTGTAAACACCCACAAGAGAGGTAATAACTGCGGCGGCTGTATGCCGACGTAAGTTAGGTCAACCTAATTTTGTAGAGTTGACATGGCCTCCACTCATGCTTGGAAGGGTTTATTTTGAACAGTAAGTATTAGAGGTTTATATATATATATATATATATATATATATATATATTTTAAGTTAGCTGAGACTTTTGAGTACAAAAAGGCAGTATAGAAAAGTAAAGGAACTCCCTGTCTCCACGTACTAAACCTAATTTGAAATCTTCATCTAATATAACTGAGAGAGATGTTTGGGGCTGGTGTTTTAAAAATACACTTTTTTCTTCTACTATTAAATTTAGCTGTTTATAATAAATCCTTATTGATTTCATAAACCTGTATATGAGCGAACAGGTCTTAAATCCTCCAGAGCATTAGAAGTGGTAATCACCTCCAGTTTCATGGAAGTTAAACAAAATAAATAAATAATTGGGAAGCATATTTCTCAGTAATAACAGAGGCCCAGAGATTTAAAAATCTGGATTATAACCTGAGACTGAAGACAGATAAAAATTCTGTAAAGTGAAACTTAGTTTGTTGGAAGAGAAGTGAGTGGAGAAGAAAATTTTACTAGTAATTACAGTAAGCAGCTTTACACTATATAGAAAATGGAAATCTAAACATTATAATGTATTTAAATTCCATAAGCCTTTTAATTAGTTTGAAAATACTGAAAGGTAGGGAAGTGTCCAAATTCCAGGAAAGCAAAATATCAAACACTGATACAGCCTTGGACTGAAATGGAATAACTTGGGGAAAAAATCCTGGGAAACTTTAGAAAGAACCCTACTAAAAAAAAATCCCAGTGCTCATGTATTAAAGGTTTATACCTTTTGGAGGCATTGTTACCAGAGTGCCAACAAATACAATAAATATAAAAACAACTGTACCAAAAGCATAATCCCACGGGGGGGGTTCATATATTATAGTAGCAAGCACTATCCAGCTGAAGATCTCTAAAGTGCTTCTAAAAAATTAAGAGTCAAGTTCTCAAAGCCATTTTACCCCCATCTCCCACTCGTGAACACAAAGCATAGTTCCTGCAAACATCTGGTAGTACATTTCAAGCACTAACCTCCAAGCATATCAGTTACAGAATGTAACTGTGCAATCCCCACTACTCCTAAATGAGTTTTAGGCAGGTAAATTCTACCTCTTGTGCATTCACGTGTTAGTGCTTGAAAAATACATATGCATCTGTGGACAGGCACAGAGCTGCATGTGTATAAATACAGGCCACTTTTTGAAAATTTGTCCCTTACTCACTAAGTCTTATAATATATCTGTGAGATAGACAATACTGCAGCTGAAGTTCCCACTGTTTTTAAGCAGTATTTATTCTGTAAGGCTCCCTTAAGAGCCCTCTCCTCTCTCAAATATTCAACAGCCTAAACAATTGATTTGCAATCAACCACAGGAAATAAGCAATCTTAAGTGTCAGATTTATTCTAATTGGTTCCAACCATCAGTCTGAGGTCTTGGGTATTACAGATTTGTTGGGATTGAGCTAAGAGAGGGAATTCATTGTCCTAGAAGCAGAATTGTGTCCAGCCACACATTTCATGCCAGGCAAGAAATCAGGGGCCAGTGTTTTTACAACATCCATTGCCAACCTTTAAAAAAAAAAGTGTATCGTGGCTGTTTTCAATAACTATTCCATCAGTTGAGGCGAATATGAGTATAGGGGTTTATTTCTAAGAAAACAGTCCAAGTGTGAACGAAAAGAAAAGTTGTCAGTGCTCTCACAGCAGACATAATTGATGAGAACTGCGAGGTTGAGGATGACTATGACAACAGTGATGAGGATGATGACAACATCCTATGTTCATCATAGAATAACAGTTGCCATTCAAATGAAAACATTATTGCTATTCTCCTTCTAGTCAGCTGAAGTGGTGAATATGGCTAATTGCCCAAGGTGAACAAACCAGACACTGTTGTAACTCTGAGTGATTCACACCACTGATTGGGCTGGGATGACAGCTGCTAAGAATTATATGTGAACATCTCCAAGAACCGTTAACTTCTGGCATTCAGGCAGATCCATTATCTTCTCAGCTGAGCTGCAGTGACCTATCTGAAATTGTCTAATTCAGATTTTGACGATGGGGTAAAACTAAAAAAGTCATCCAAACCAATGTCATGTTCCAAGCATTTCCTGAAAATAGGAAATAAACTGAGCACACAACTACCTTCCTTATACCAGTTTACTTACTGAGATATGGCTGGTTAATGTTTAATGTTGACACTCAGTGCTGCATCTGGGGGCTAAGTGAAGCAAATAAACTTTCAAAAGGACTAGTTATACTTATAAGATGTATTTTACTCTGCAGTATCAAAATGAGTAGATCTCTGCCAAAAAAAAAAAACCAACAAAAATGTGTACGTTGTATATAAATAAAACATATGTATGGTTTTAGATTCTATGTCAAGAAAGTATATCACAATGGCTTTGCATTTTTGTTTGTTAATTACCGGTACTTTGCTAGAGTCTCTGCTCTACTCCTTTTGCTATGTTGTTGGTCATTAGTCTCTTGTGCTCTACATAAGTAGCTGATGCAAACCTATCTAACACATTCTATGCTCAGAGTTATTCTGAATTTTACTATATTGCTTCTTTAGATTAATTTGCTCCCTAATTTTGTATCAGCCATTTAATCACCAAACTGCATATTCCATCCTCAGGTCATTATAAAGTGAACAGCGTTCATTCTAATACTAATCCTTGTGGCATTCCATTAGTCACCTGCCTCCATCCAAAACTGCTTCTATGCAAATTATCCTCTTTGATAACCTATTCTTTACTCTCAAGTATCCCACACATTTATCTCTAACTTTAAAAATTGGTCAGGTAAATTATTTCCATAGCTATTCATATAACATTATATTATTTCTAAACTAATAATTTTTAAAAGAAAATTAGATTTGCTAGGCATGACCTCCCTTTCATGAACCCTCGCTTACTTTTTAAAATTAAATTGCCTCGTTAGGTGTTCTGTTATTCCGTCCCTAATTAATGCCGAGTGATTTCCCCTTCTCTGACATGAAGTTTATAAATACGGTATTTCTGAGATCTTCCTTAGACCTCTTCCCAGGTGTGTTGTAGAGGTTACTAACAGCCTGGAGAGAAGCAGTTGTAACTATCCTCTTCCATATAGCTAACTCTTCTCAGCTCCCTACACAGAATACAGAATTTAGACTTAAACTTTCACGCTGCAGACAAGCTATGGAGTAGACTTTATATTAATGTTTTTTAAAAGCTACAACTAACTTCAGGGTCCAATTAGTAAAACACAGTAATCTTTTATATTTACTAAACATGAGCAAAAATTCTTCCTTTAGCTGAAGCTCAAGATGAACAAATGCTGGCAGAGCAAGAGAAACAAAATGACTCTTAGAAATAGCATATGTACACAGCACTTAGCAGAATAGGTCTCTGCTTGGGCCTTTAGGTACTATGAAACACAAATAATAATGAAAATGGCCCCAATCTTACAAATAGATGCACCTGTGTGGACCTTTATGCTATTATAGACTAGCACTGACTTTACGATGGAGTGAAGCTCCACTTCAACACATCCGATTGGGGCCAAAAAATGCAAAAACAGTAGTCCCCTCAGAGTTTAAGCTAGTTGATTGGATAAATGCAGAGTGACCTAGCAGCCTTAGAAAGATTTTCTTTGTCAATATTGGACAAATATCTTTAACTGTTTAAATTCTCTTTTTGTTAGTATGTGTCTAAATGACTCTGTCAAAAGAAGTATACTAATTTTTTGAATGCTGCATCTAACATGAGTTTTGGGCAGATCACAACTCCCCAAGAAACATGGGTTCAGGACAGTTCTGCCTGCACCTGGGAGCTGCATTAGTGTCAGATATCTCTGCTGTCCTATCTCTGGTGACAGAGAGGTTGGTGCCAGTGATTCTTCCTCCAACTAGTGGAAAGGTGTCTTTCTCAGAGCACTATTGGAATGGGAAGCTAGGCTTTCTATTCTCCTTTCTCTAAGGCATCTACTCTGACGAAGGGCATCTCAACACAGTCAGTGCCGGGGTGACTTAGGATTCCTGGGCTATGGGAAGAGGGGAATTGCCTTCAGATCCCTAAGGGAGGTGTCAGCTCTGGACTCCTGCATAGAGATAACATGCCCTGGAGACATCAGTGCTGAGCCTGCCACAGCAGATAGCTTCAGTGCTGTTTTAACGCCTAAACAGCGATCGGTGCTTCAGAAGACTTTGCACCAGAGCTTCTTTTGGACGTTGTTGGGCTGAAGCCAGAGCAGATGCCTTTGCTCACTTGGCAATACTGGGCCTCAGTGTTGCTGATAGCCATTGTGTGCCCTACATTCAGGTGCCCGTGCCTATCCCTTTGAGGCTTCTCCTGTGAGGTAGGTCTGCAGTCTCAGTGAGTTCATCTGGTGATCCCAGAACACTCTGGGGGTGAACACTCAGAAGACTGAGCACTGTTCTGGGGAATGAGTTTCCCCTACGCATATGAGGCACTGAACACACACATCCATTTCCAGGTAAAGTCTCAGGGATAAGGTGCACCTCTGAAGTTAGGGTTGCCAACTTTCTACTCGCAGAAAACCAAACACCCTTGCCCTGCTCCCTGCCCTGCCCCTCCTCCAAGGCCTCTCCCATGCCCTGCCCCTTTTCCGAGGCTCTGCCCCCGCTCACTCTGTGATGGGTTGGACCACAGAAACCCTCTGGGAGCTGCCACCTGATGTGCCCAGACAAGGGCCGGCTCTAGGCACCAGCAAAGCAAGCACGTCCTTGGGGCAGCACAGGTCCCGGAGCAGCATTCCGGCCAGCCTTTGTTTTGTTTGTTTGGTTGGTTTTGCTTAGGCAGTTAAGCTCTTGGAGCTTGGGGTGGCAAAAAAACTAGACCCGGCCCTGACCAAGACTCCTTCTGCTCCTGCTTTCCTGCCCTGGCAGCTTAGGACTGCAGTGCCCTGCCTGGTTTGAGCCAGACCCGCTAGCCTGCTGCAAACTCAGACCCAGGTCTGAACCACGTCCCCTAACAGCTGTAGGCTTAACTGAAAGCAGCTTACAGAAGTGTTCCTGTTCTTGACAGTCAGATGCCCAACTCCCAGTGGGGTCCAAACCTTGAATAAATCCGTTTTACCCTGTATAAAGCTTATACAGGGTAAACTCATAAATTGTTCACCCTCTATAACACTGATAGAGAGATATGCACAGCTGTCCGCCCCCCCCCCCCCACAAGTATTAATACATACTCTGGGTTAATTAATAAGTAAAAAGTGAGTTTATTAAATACAGAAAGTAGGATTTAAGTGGTTCTAAGTAGTAACAGACAGAACAAAGTGAATTACTTAGCAAAATAAAATAAAACACGCAAGTCTAAGTCTAGTACAGTAATAAAAACTGAATACAGGTAAAATCTCACCCTTAGAGATGTTTCAGTAAGTTTCTTTCACAGACCGGACACCTTTCTAGTCTGGGCACAATCCTTTCCCCTTGCACAGGCCTTGTTCCAGCTCAGGTGGTAGGCTAGGGGATTTCTCATGATGGCCGCCCCTTTTATTCTGTTCCACCCCCCGATATGTCTTTGGCACAAGGCAGGAATCCTTTGTGTCTCTGCCCCCTCTCCCCCTGTCAAGGTTCCTCCCCCACTCTGAACTCTAGGGTACAGATGTGGGGACCTGCATGAAAAACCTCCTAAGCTTATCTTTACCAGCTTAGGTCAAAACTTCCCCAAGGTACAAAATATTACCCCCGTTATCCTTGGAATGGCCGCTACCACCACCAAACTAATACTGGTTACTGGGGAAGAGCTGTTTGGACGCGTCCTTCCCCCCAAAATACTTCCCAAAACCTTGCACCCCACTTCCTGGACAAGATTTGGTAAAAAGCCTCACCAATTTGCCTAGGTGACAACAGACCCAGACCCTTGGATCTTAAGAACAATGAACAATCCTCCCAACACTTGCACCCCCCCTTTCCTGGGAAATGTTGGATAAAAAGCCTCACCAATTTGCATAGGTGACCACAAACCCAAACCCTTGGATCTGAGAACAATGAAAAAGCATTCAGTGTTTTACAAGAAGACTTTTAATAAAAAATAGAAGTAAATAGAAATAAAGAAATCCCCCCTGTAAAATCAGGATAGTATATATCTTACAGGGTAATTAGATTCAAAAACATAGAGAACCCCTCTAGGCAAAACCTTAAGTTACAAAAAAGATACACAGACAGAAATAGTTATTCTATTCAGCACAATTCTTTTCTCAGCCATTTAAAGAAATCATAATCTAACACATACCTAGCTAGATTACTTACTAAAAGTTCTAAGACTCCATTCCTGTTCTGTCCCCGGCCAAGACGACTACAGACAGACACACAAACCCTTTGTTTCTCTCCCTCCTCCCAGCTTTTGAAAGTATCTTGTCTCCTCATTGGTCATTTTGGTCAGGTGCCAGCGAGGTTACCTTTAGCTTCTTAACCCTTTACAGGTGAGAGGAGCTTTCCCCTGGCCAGGAGGGATTTCAAAGGGGTTTACCCTTCCCTTTATATTTATGACACGCCCCCCAAATCTCAGCTAGGGTGAAACACTGGCTGGGATTTCTTCCTGGAGCTCTAGGAAAACAGAGTTAATAAGACACATGCATCTCTAAATATACTACCAAGTACATAAAGACTAACAATATTTTCCACATCTCAAGGACGATTTTAACCAGTTGATTCTGGGAAACTTTCACGGGAGAGTGCATCAGCCACTTTGTTAGAAGCTCCTGAGATGTGTTGGATGTCGAAATCAAAATCTTGGAGAGCTAAACTCCACCGAAGAAGTTTTTTGTTAGTTTCTTTGACGGTGTGAAGCCACTTTAGTGCAGCATGGTCGGTTTGCAGGTGGAAACGCCGTCCCCAAACATATGGGCGTAGCTTTTCCAGAGCGTAGACAATGGCATAACATTCTTTTTCAGTGACTGACCAGTTGCTTTCCCTCTCAGACAGTTTTTTGCTGAGAAACACTACAGGGTGGAATTCTTGATCAGGTCCTTTCTGCATTAAAACTGCTCCCACACCACGCTCGGATGCATCTGTGGTTACTAGGAACGGTTTGTCAAAGTCTGGGGCCCTTAGTACAGGGTCAGACATGAGTGTCGCTTTAAGCTTGTTAAAGGCCTTCTGACACTTTCCGGTCCACTGAACAGCATTTGGCTGTTTCTTTTTGGTTAGGTCTGTCAGTGGGGCAGCGATTTGGCTGTAGTGCGGTACAAATCGTCTGTAATAACCGGCCAAGCCTAAGAAGGATTGAACCTGTTTCTTTGACTTTGGGACAGGCCACTTTTGGATAGCATCCACTTTGGCCTGTAGGGGGCTGATAGTTCCTTGACCCACCTGGTGTCCAAGGTAAGTCACTCTGTTTAGGCCTATTTGACACTTCTTAGCCTTAACAGTTAGTCCTGCCTCCCTTATGCGCTCAAGGACTTTTTGTAGATGTTCCAGGTGGTCTGCCCAGGAATCCGAAAATATGGCCACATCGTCAAGGTAGGCGACTGCATATTCTCCTAATCCCGCTAGGAGACCATCTACAAGTCTTTGGAAAGTGGCGGGTGCATTTCGCAGCCCGAAAGGGAGTACATTAAATTCATACAGCCCGAGATGTGTGATGAAGGCTGACCTTTCCTTGGCAGATTCATCTAGCGGTACCTGCCAGTACCCCTTGGTTAAGTCCAAGGTAGAGATGAACTGGGCCCTTCCCAGTTTCTCTAATAGTTCATCTGTGCGTGGCATGGGATAGTTGTCTGGGCGAGTTACAGCATTTAGCTTACGGTAGTCCACGCAAAAACGTATTTCCCCATCTGGTTTGGGAACTAGAACCACTGGAGATGCCCATGCACTTTCAGAGGGGCGGATTACACCCATCTGTAACATATCCTGGATCTCCCGTTCTATAGCAGTTTTAGCTTGAGGAGACACCCGGTAAGGTTGGACCCTAATTGGGTGAGCATTACCTGTGTCAATGGAGTGGTATGCCCGTTCAGTCAGTCCTGGGGTGGCTGAGAACGTTGGCGCGTAGCTAGTGCACAGCTCCTGGATCTGCTGTCGCTGCATACGCCCAAGGGTCATGGAGAGGTTCACCTCTTCCACACCACCAGCACATTTCCCTTCGTAATAGACACCTTCAGGCCACT
Source organism: Lepidochelys olivacea (assembly GCF_965140295.1). Classification (NCBI taxonomy): domain Eukaryota; kingdom Metazoa; phylum Chordata; order Testudines; family Cheloniidae; genus Lepidochelys; species Lepidochelys olivacea. The sequence continues at coordinate 161,466,922 of NC_140411.1, read as the reverse complement.
CAGCGTCGTCTCCTCCCTGGGCTGTAAACTGACAAACCTTTAATTCTCTGGAATAAAAGGGCTTTAGAGAATTAATATGATACACCTTAGGCTTTCGGTTGGAGGTGGGGAATGCTATGAGATAATTAACAGCTCCCAGGCGCTCCTGGACCACGAATGGCCCTTCCCACGATGCTTCCATTTTATGGGCCTGGAGCGCCTTTAAGACCATGACCTGGTCTCCTACTTTGAAGGAACGCTCTCTGGCATGTTTATCATACCAGGCTTTTTGCTCTTTTTGAGCATCCTGTAAGTTTTCTCTAGCAAGGGCTAAAGAGGTTCGGAGGGTGTTTTGTAGGTTGGTTATAAAGTCCAGAATGTTAGTTCCTGGAGAAGGTGTAAATCCCTCCCATTGCTGCTTCACCAACTGCAATGGCCCCTTAACCTCACGGCCATATACAAGTTCAAATGGGGAAAACCCTAAACTGGGATGTGGTACAGCTCTGTAGGCAAAGAGCAACTGCTGCAATACTAGGTCCCAATCATTGGAGTGCTCATTTACGAATTTACGTATCATGGCCCCCAAAGTTCCATTAAACTTCTCCACCATGCCATTTGTTTGATGATGGTAAGGAGTGGCAACCAAGTGATTTACCCCATGAGCTTCCCAAAGGTTTTTCATAGTTCCTGCCAGGAAATTAGTCCCTGCATCTGTGAGGATGTCGGAGGGCCAACCTACCCTGGCAAAAATGTCTGCTAGTGCCTGGCACACACTTTTAGCCCTGGTGTTGCTTAGAGCTACTGCTTCCGGCCATCGGGTGGCAAAATCCATGAAAGTCAGTATGTACTGCTTTCCTCTGGGTGTCTTTTTCGGAAAAGGACCCAGAATATCCACAGCTACTCGCTGAAATGGAACTTCAATGATGGGGAGTGGCTGGAGAGGAGCTTTGACCTGGTCTTGGGGTTTTCCCACTCTTTGGCACACCTCACAAGACTGGACATAGGTAGAAACATCCTTGCCCATTCCCTCCCAGTGGAATGACCCCCCCAAACGGTCTTTGGTCCTGTTCACCCCAGCATGGCCACTAGGGTGATCATGGGCTAAGCTCAAGAGCTTGGCCCGGTATTTAGTTGGAACTACCAACTGTCTCTGAGGATGCCAGTCTTCCTCGTGTCCCCCAGAAAGAGTTTCCTTGTATAAAAGTCCTCTTTCTACAACAAACCTGGATCGATTAGAAGAGCTGAGAGGCGGTGGGTTGCTCCGTGCCGCCGTCCAAGCTCTCTGGAGGCTTTCATCTGCTTCCTGTTCGGTCTGGAACTGTTCCCTTGATGCTGGAGACATCAGTTCCTCATTGGATTGGGGACATAGGCTTGGTCCCTCTGGAAGCGATATAGGGGATGGAGCTGTTTCTGTTGATTGTGAACCGCTCTCCGCTGGTGCACTATGTTGGGATTCAGGCTCCGGCTGAGCCTCTTGTGTAGGGTTATCGGCTGCTGCCAGTTCAGGTTCGGTGGGGCCCTCTGGTGTTGAGGTTGCAAGTACTGGATTCAGTGCTGGCACGGGGTCTGGTGTTGGTTGTTTGGCTGGTTCCGGTTCTGGGACTGGTTCCGTCTGGGTCTCTGGGACTGGATCCACTACTGCTGTTGCAGACATTGGCCTGGGGTCCAGGTCCATCACCTCTGACTGGGTCCTGATAGAAGTTTCCGGAACAGAGCTAGGCCTCACGGCTTGTTTAGCCTGGTTGCGGGTGACCATTCCCACCCTCTTGGCCTGCTTCACATGATTGGCCAAGTCTTCCCCCAACAGCATGGGGATGGGATAATCATCATAGACTGCAAAAGTCCACATTCCTGACCAGCCCTTGTACTGGACAGGCAACTTGGCTGTAGGCAAATTGAAAGAGTTGGACTTGAAGGGTTGAATCGTCACTTGGATCTCTGGGTTGATTAAATTGGGGTCCACTAAGGAAGCATGGATAGCTGACACTTGTGCTCCGGTGTCCCTCCACGCGGTGACCTTCTTCCCACCCACACTCACAGTTTCCCTCCGCTCCAAGGGTATCTGGGAGGTATCTGGGCCTGTGGACCTCTGGTGTGATTCCGGTGCAATGAACTGTAATCTGTTGGGGTTCTTGGGGCAGTTGGCCTTTACATGCCCCAGCTCGTTACACTTAAAACATCGTCCAGCTGACGGGTCACTGGGGCGAGGAGGGTTGCTGGAGAACGGGGTGGTGGGACGATAAGGGGTCTGGAGGGTTCTTTGGGAGGTAGGTGGGGCTTTGGGCGGCCCCCGGTAATAGGGTGTGGTCTGGGGTGGTCCCTTCTGGTCTCCGCTCCAACTGCGACCAGTTTTCTTCTTCTCTGCCACCTCCACCCATCTGGCTCCAATCTCTCCTGCCTCAATTACAGTTTTGGGTTTCCCATCTAGGATGTATCTTTCTATTTCCTCAGGAACACCCTCTAAGAATTGTTCCATTTGCATTAGGAAGGGCAAATTTACTGGAGATTCAACACTTGCTCCTGATATCCAGGCATCCCAATGTTTTACAATGTGGTAGGCATGTCGGGTAAATGACATGTCTGGTTTCCACCTTAGGGCTCTGAACCTCCGACGAGACTGCTCGGGTGTTATCCCCATTCTGACTCTCGCCTTGGATTTAAACAGTTCATACTTGTTCATGTGTTCTTTAGGCATTTCAGCTGCCACCTCAGCTAAGGGTCCACTGAGCTGCGGCCTCAGCTCTACCATGTATTGGTCAGTAGAGATGTTGTACCCAAGGCAGGCCCTTTCGAAGTTTTCTAAGAAGGCCTCAGTATCATCACCTGCCTTGTAGGTGGGGAACTTTCTGGGATGGGAAGTGGTACCTGGAGAAGGATTGCTAGGGTTTGTTGGTATATTCTGCTGGGCCTTTATCCTCTCCATCTCCTCCACATGCTTCCTTGCCTCCATTTCCCTCTTGTGGGCAGCCTCCTGTACCTCCTTCTCCAGCCGCATGAGTTCTATCTGTCTTTCATGTTCCCTTTGTTTTTCCTCAGCCTGTAATTTGGCTAATTCCAGCTGTAGTCGAGCTGAGGATTTGGCCATTCTAACCTCTCTGTTTTTAACTAACTTTACACCCGAGGTTTAGAAATAAACAAACAAAACTTGGCTGTAAAATTTTGCTGTGCTGGAATAGAATACCTATTCTCTGATAGTGATTGTCAGCCTACAGAAAAAGACAATTCCCTTGTCTCTGCTCTGGGCCCAAATTAAAGCAAAAAACCTCCAACTACTTGGAAAACTGCTTACCCAGCCCAAAGAAAAAAAAAAATTTCTTTTCAAACCTGTGCTCCTTGTAAAACAAAAACAAAAAAAAAAATCAAAATCCTAAAAAAAAAACCCTGCCACTTTTGTCTCCAGGCAAATGGGTAGAGCACACACCCCCTATTTACTTTTAGGAAGAAAAGAAAAAAAAACCTCTGGGTTGGAAGACTGTGAATTTCCCTGCAGGAGTTAAGTACCCTGCCTCTAGGCAAAGAAAACCTGCAATTCACAAGATAATCCCCTTTTGTCTCTGCTTGGCCACAAAGCAGAGAGAAACCAAGCTGCTTTCAGTTTCAAAGCTGCCTTCTGGACTTCCTAAAAATTCCTTTTTAAAATCTGTATTTCTAGTTCAAAAAATCTCAACTGGATCTCAAAATGATTTCAGGTTAATCCCACCACTGTGCCACCATGTCAAGGTTCCTCCCCCACTCTGAACTCTAGGGTACAGATGTGGGGACCTGCATGAAAAACCTCCTAAGCTTATCTTTACCAGCTTAGGTCAAAACTTCCCCAAGGTACAAAATATTACCCCCGTTATCCTTGGAATGGCCGCTACCACCACCAAACTAATACTGGTTACTGGGGAAGAGCTGTTTGGACGCGTCCTTCCCCCCAAAATACTTCCCAAAACCTGGCACCCCACTTCCTGGACAAGATTTGGTAAAAAGCCTCACCAATTTGCCTAGGTGACAACAGACCCAGACCCTTGGATCTTAAGAACAATGAACAATCCTCCCAACACTTGCACCCCCCCTTTCCTGGGAAATGTTGGATAAAAAGCCTCACCAATTTGCATAGGTGACCACAAACCCAAACCCTTGGATCTGAGAACAATGAAAAAGCATTCAGTGTTTTACAAGAAGACTTTTAATAAAAAATAGAAGTAAATAGAAATAAAGAAATCCCCCCTGTAAAATCAGGATAGTATATATCTTACAGGGTAATTAGATTCAAAAACATAGAGAACCCCTCTAGGCAAAACCTTAAGTTACAAAAAAGATACACAGACAGAAATAGTTATTCTATTCAGCACAATTCTTTTCTCAGCCATTTAAAGAAATCATAATCTAACACATACCTAGCTAGATTACTTACTAAAAGTTCTAAGACTCCATTCCTGTTCTGTCCCCGGCCAAGACGACTACAGACAGACACACAAACCCTTTGTTTCTCTCCCTCCTCCCAGCTTTTGAAAGTATCTTGTCTCCTCATTGGTCATTTTGGTCAGGTGCCAGCGAGGTTACCTTTAGCTTCTTAACCCTTTACAGGTGAGAGGAGCTTTCCCCTGGCCAGGAGGGATTTCAAAGGGGTTTACCCTTCCCTTTATATTTATGACACCCCCAATGGAAAAGCACCAGGTTTAAGATGGATTTCAATACCAGGTGACATGGTCACATGTCCTGTGAGACTCCAAGCCTTCATTCCTCCCAGCCTGACTCACAAGAAGGCCTGCCAGCAAACAGAGCCATCCACAGTCAATTGTCCTGGCTGATGGGAGCCATTAAGATTCCCAACCACCATTAATGGCCCACACTTTGCATAATTACAATAGGCCCTCAGAGTTATATTTCTAGTTTCAGATACAAGATTGATACATTTATACAAATAGGATGACCACACTCAGTAGATTATAAGTTTTGTAATGATACCTTACAAGGGACCTTTTGCACGAAGCATAGTCCAGTTACATTATTATTCACACTCATTAGCATACTTTTATAAAATCATATAGAGTGCGTCACACAGTCCATCCCCCCTCCCTCTGTCACTTGCTTTCCCCACCCTTACTCACTCGCTCATTTTTACTGGGCTGGCTCAGGGGCTGGGGTACTGGAGGGGGGCTGAAGCCACTGGGCATCAACTTTGCCCCCCACCCCACCCAGGGCACTGGGGCTCAGGCTTTGGCCCCACTACCTGGGACAGTGGGGCTTGGGCATGCTCAGCTTCGGTCCCCTCTACTGGGGTCATGTAGTAATTTTTGTTGTCAGAAGGGGGTCGTGGTGTAATGAAGTTTGAGAACCCCTGCTCTAGGGGATGGTCATGCAGCCCCAGAGGACCCAAATTTGCCAAGAGTTCTGCAAGCTTAAGGTACCAGGAGGTACCACCCAACAGCTGGAAAGGACAGATGCCCTTGTAAAAGAATATATAATTTCCCAGCAATAATTTGCTTTTTTCTCCACTCTAACCCTTTCTTTGTGTTTTATTGCTAACCATAATATTTATTTCTATACTTATAAATATAAAACTAAACATAATCAGGAGCAGGACAGAGACAGTGAAAATGGAAAATCTCTTTGTGAAGTAGAATGTCAAACATATCTAACATGTCCCTTCTTGAATTTCAACAACTAAAAGAGTTGTTCACGTGGACTTTCTGACCATTTTTTAATTCTCTGCCTTTTTCTGAATCATGCATTTTGGGATACGTGCAAACCCATATATAGCACCAGTAAATGTGTCCAAAAAGTTATTTTTAAATGTTCACCATGTAATAAAATGCAATGCTTAGCTCATAGTCTTATCTTTAAATTTCAATCCTTGATTTACGTTTTACTATTATGGGATATATAGATCTACACTCTTGCTCCAAACACCATTAAAGGCCATATAAATTCCTTCTAGTTCTTTAAATTCTAGCTCTGAACCAAACACTTCCCTATCTCTATTTTGATGTTGTTTGGGCTGTTCATCTTTTTTATATGGAAGTTAGAGGTATATACACAGAAATTACTGCACCATTAATGGGAAAGCATGAGCTTTCCTTACAGAAAGGATTGTAAAAAATTAACATTTTGCTCAAGCTAAGGCATAACATTTCCACAGCAAGAATTTGGCTTTATTCATGTCCCATTAATATCAGGAAGGGTTTCAAAAGCAAAATCTGTCTCTTCCTCTGCTTCAAACATTAAGCTCTTGAGGCTTGTCATTACTTGGAAATGAGGTCAAGTTAGATGACATCGTTCTTCCAGGTTCTGTTTCAGTACTGCATAAAACATGGCACTGTAGACAGAGACCATCATGCCACTTGATCATGGGTAAATCCTACTGGAACTATAAGGTTTATGTAAGCTGATTATAATTGACCTATGGTTCCAGTAGGATTTACCCACAACCTGCTGAAACAGTGTTAAAACACAACTCACCCCTGCTGATTACAAAATCATATTTAACGTCATGTTAATTAAAATGACCTAATTTTCTAGGGAAGACAAGAACTTAGAAACTTACAATGTCATTTTGAGGGTTTTGTAATTTGTGGCTATTTTGAGTTTATTTTCTTCTTTTTTTTTTCTCCCTAGTTTCATTACCTGATGTTACTCTGAATTGCCTTTGCCATTTTTTTGCTACTTCTTTCTATTTTTATTCAAGTAATTTTGAATGTTATTGTCCTCCTGCCATCCCCAGTTGTGTAGCAGCAGCAAATTTCATAGCCTTATCACACATTCTTTCTACTAAGTCATTGCTGCCTGGGGATATGTACATTGAAGGAATAACAAAGGTATGTTATATTTTCCAATTTTAAACAAACATGATGCAAATGATAAATAAAAAAAACACCAGATATATTTAGTGATAGTTTCTAAGGATGGGTAAAATTAGATCATTATGCCAGAACTATTTGAGATTTGGGAAAGTTTCATTAAATTGCGTTTCTTGTTTCTCAGTCCCTCATTTTAGCATAGTAGGATCTTTGCCCACTGCTGTTGCAGCCTGATGCTTCCTCAGTAGCTATGCATCAAAGCATACAACATGTCTGGGAAGTTCTAAACCTGGTATATCTTGGGGCCAGTGACCCTCTGAAGATTCTAGATGGTGACAGGAGTTATGAAGCTTGCTGTATGAAACAACGGCTGATATTGAGAAGGAAGAACTGCCAAACATCTCTTACAAAGGTTCTTGACACAGAAAGGAGGCATTAGAATCCCTGTACGATTGTTGGGAGTGAGAAAACAGGGCCCTAGCCACTCCTCTGATGAGTGCTGCTACTGACAGGATGAGATAGGTGCCTCATAATAGAAGCAGGGTACAGAGGAGGAGTATAATGCATGTGATTTAACTCAGTTTAAAGAGGGGGGAAAATGCAGAAACCTCTTCCAAACACACTGACAGCACATCACTACTTTTGTATCTTACTTCAGAATTATGAGATAGATGCAGAGTTTTGTCCTTGAATTTTTTCAGTTTCAAGAATATCAAAATACACTTCTAAAGCAGAAATCACACAGCAGCGGTTCTATACATGCTCTACTGGGCCAGCAGGAAAAAATAATCATGTCAGTTCTTGGCAGAAGGTGGAACTGCAATGTACTGTTACATTTTTGAGACCCAGCAAACAACCCATGCAACAAGATAACATCTTTGAGACCCTGCACTGAGATGCAGTGATCTGGTGAGTCACCTTGGCAGCCACACCAAGGGGTCCTTATTAGCTCCAAGCCAGGAGTAAACTATAAAAAGTCTGAATAACAATCTGAGTCAGAGGAAATATTAGCAACAGAGAAATCACTTCAGGGAGCAACCCCAGAACAGAAAAGCGCAGAGTGAAGTCTATCTTTGATGTCACGTAAGTTAACAGTAAAGACAATATCAGGAAAGGTGTAAATCTGGACCATATCTAGGTTGGGAATGCTATCTCCTTAAACACACCCAAGGGATTAGTTGCATTAATTTTTAGTCTTGAAGCCATCATGAGGTGTATAAAAAATTCCAAGATGTAGTTCCATGAGAATAGCCCTCTCAGACAGAAGTAGAAGTTACAAGCAGAGATTTGGTTATTTATTAACATAGACCAGATTTTCAAAATGTTCTCAGAACCTAGCAGCTCCCCCACCCCCCACCCCCATTGAGAACAGTGGATAAACATTTTATTTAGGTTCCTAAAATAGGAGTTGCATGCTGAACTCTGAAAATTTTAAGAGCTGGTTAGACAAACACTTGTGAGGGACGGTCTAGATCAGTGGTGGGCAACCTGCGGCCCAGACGCAGCTGGCCAGGGTAATCCGCTGGTGGGCCATGAGACAGTTTGTTTACATTGACCATCCGCAGGCACGTCCACCCCCAGCCGCGGTTCGCCGTTCCCGGTCAATGTAAACAAACTGTCTCATGGCCCACCAGCAGATTACCCTGATGGGCAGCATGCGGCCCATGGGCCACAGGTTGCTCACCACTGGTCTAGATAATACTTAGTCCTGCTATGAGTGCAGGGGACTGGACTAAATGACCTCTCGAGGGCCGTTCCAGTCCTATGATTCTGTGATTCTATGATTCTAAAATCTAATCTAGGAATTGGCAACTTCTGGCACGCAGCCCGCCAGGGTAAGCCCACTGGAGGGCCAGGCCAGTTTGTTTACCTGCCGGGTCCACAGGTTCGGCCAATCGCGGTTCCCACTGGCCACAGTTCGCCGCTGCAGGCCAATGGGGGCTGAGAGAAGCGGCAGCCAGCACATCCCTCGGCCCGCGCCGCTTCCCGCAGCCCCCATTGGCCTGCAGTGGTGAACTGCGGCCAGCGGGAGCTGTGATCGGCCAAACCTGGGGACCTGGTAGGTAAACAAACAGGCCCGGCCCGGCCCGCCTGGGCGCTTACCTTGGCGGGCCACCTGCCAAACGTTGCCGATCCCTTCTCTAATCTATGCTGTGTAATATTCCGGAAAAGGTTGTTCACTGTCTACCAGTATCATTAAAACCTTTGCTGTCTTGAACTGAGATTTTCTGACATACCAGTGCTTGAGAAAGAAGCGTAATTAAAATATACTTTATGGATCCACTGATCTAGAAGTATTTTAGAAATACAAAGTGCACCTTTCCCTGTTGGTCTGTTGTTATAATACCCATCCAACCCCAGCTGGTTCAAGAACAGTGTGTTTTAAAGTTCCTCTCAACCTTCTGAAGAGCGGCTTGTAATACCACCAGGTGGATCAGCCTGCCAGCTGAAGTGGTGATGACCTTTCACCTATAACCACTTCTTCCCCCCATATAACATTTCTTTATAACTGTGATTTTCTATTATATCTTAGCAGACTCTACTGTTGCTGGTGGTGGTGCTACTGTAATGCTCCTTTTATCTATTTTTTAGCTGTTATGTGCCTGATAATTATAATGTAAATGGGCTTTCATAGCTAGTGGGCAATTCTTGTTTTTACTCTCTTTATAATAAATTACTCTTATTAAATTACAAATAAGAGCCTGAGGCTGTAGATTTGATACCCAGAGGCTATAAAAACTTTCAACCTCCTTTCTGACAACTGGGAATTAAACAAAAGTCCTCACATATGTTACAGTTATAATAAACAAGTGAGTAGTTTCTTGTGTTTTAAAGTGTTATCTAGTCTGCAGATTTATGTTTCTTAACATTTTATGAAGACACAAGCTATATTTTACAGCTTTTAATATGGTTTTCAATGCTGTATGGTTTGTAGCACCAGTTTACAAGCTAGAAAATAACATTTATTTTCTTGCACACCATTTCCTTGGCAAACAGCAATTTCCCCTAAACAGCCCCCAACCTCCCAATTTCCAATGAAGCTGAAATTAACATTACAATTTCTTTTGATGTTTGCTTCTTGGTGGATGATGTTCGCATGTAACTCAGGCCCTGTTTACATGAGAAAATTGAACCAGTTGAACTAAAGATGCAATTTTAAACCAAATGAGTTAAACCAGTGCAAAACACTTATTTTGGTTAAATGTCACGGGTGCATCTTTCTTGTGTAGACAAGGTCTACGGGCAGTTCACATTAGATAGCAGTGGCTGCAAAACCAGAGAAGCACACTTAGGTCACAGAAATATTGTGTGTTTTTTTAAAAAATCCTCTAATGAGTGATGGATTTTTACAAAGTAGATATTTTTGGTGGCAAATATTTTTTTAAATGGTCAAATCTGAGTTTTAATAAATTGGGTAGGTTTTAATGAGCTTTAAAGTGATTCATTTTATACTTGTTAAAAGAAATACTTTAGGAGCTGTTAAATTTGGAGCTTAGGTGATTAAAAAGCACTTAACCTTCCTTTTTTGGTTTGTTTTTTGTTATTTTCTAGGGAGTGAACACAGCTAATGCTATGCCATAATTTTTGAAGGTACAATAAATTGTTAAGGTGGACTTAGCATTCAATGGCAAGCCATATTGTATCCATGCAAAACAGGTGTATAGATGTTTGAATTTCTGTGTTTATTAAGAAGCTTCAGTGAGTTAGGTGCCTTTGAAATTCTCTGTTGGGTTTACACTGCTGTCTCAGCCTCTCTTCTTCCCTTAACATAGACTATGCACATCTGCAGTGTACTGTGAAAAAAACCCAAACATTACAAGATTCACTTTGCTGACCTGAAGGAACAGGCCTCCTGAGTGCTAATTTTCATTACTTGAAGCTGAGATGCACAGCTGAACTGAATCTATATATCCCAAAGAACAATATCTACTTTCATGTACCTATCCTCAATAGTCTAAACCAAATATTAAATACTGGACAACACACACATATAGTGAAACAAACAGCTATTTGGGCAGACCCTGAAAAACCTGACTCATGCAAGTGAGCCTTAATTTATGAGAGAAGTCTGATTAATTTCAGTCGGGCTACATTAATGCATAATGGTAAGAAGAGCATTTCATTAGCTCTGTTGGTTAGCAGGCCAAGGGGATTTTTCATTCTGGGTGCAACATAACAAGTAGTTCTACATCAGAGAAAAAATAAATTCCAAAGTAGTAATGTGTATTGATAGCTTTTAAAATCATTAATACATTTTTCTATAATATACTATGTTTGGGACACAATATCAGAAATAAAATAAAAAGAAATGTGAGCTTGTTTCAGGTGACAACCTTGAGCTTTCATTGGCATTCTTCGAGGGTGAACAAAGATTAAAGAACAGTTATTTTTCGAAAAGAAAATATTCTTAAAATGAATAAAACACAATGTAAATCTTTTAGACCAAGAGAGAAAATCAAAATGCATATGGTCATGAGAAAAAGGAGTATTTCCCCCCCTAATATTTTCCTAATAGATTATTCCAAACAGGTTAAGCCACTTTCAGGAAACCTAGGTGACTCGAGAAAGATTATGCAAATAATTATTTCATTTCTGCTACTTTTAGGGTGAACTATCCTTGCAATTTTTAAATCTATGAAGTCCCACCATTCCCTATCTCCATCACACAGCTGGCAACTGTATCTAATGGATTATGCATAATATGCATGTGAGCCCACGAAGCAAATACATTTATTCAGAGTTGAAAAGAAGTGGGAATACTGCAGTCCTCTAGGCACAGAGCAGAGATTCTTCAATACATTTTCATGATTTCCCCCTCCCCCACATCCACAAGAAGAGGTTAAGTGTCACCAAAAAAGCGGGAAAAAAATAAAGAAATCAAAGGCCCTCCTACTGCTGCTGTGTGTTTTGTTTTTTAAAGTAGGTTAATCTATAGAATCTAATCTCCCATCCGGGGACATGTGGTTACACAAGCATATCAGAAAAATGTTCAATCATGATACCCTTTCCTACCTATTTCCCATAGAAACAGTCTCTTTTCTCCTCACCTCAGTTCTGGGCATAGAAAGATTCCAGCTCTGGCAATGACTAAGACTATAGGCATAATAAGAACCAGATTTCCCACACGTTTTAGATCATTCCTGGTTCATTTAGTTGTGGTACTAGCTAGATAAACACAAGTGTTATGTTTTATGGACTCCTGAAGTCATTACTGCCAACTCAAACACAACGCTTTAGTTAGCTTTGGCTGATAGTTAATATTGGTGGTATAATATTAGTGCCCAAGAATAAGGAATGACAAAGAATAGGGCCCCCATTGTGCTAGGCACCATATTGTCAGGGCAGTAGATGTTCCCTGCCCCACAGAGCTGACACCCAAAATAGACAAGACAGACACTGGAGAGTTAAAATGTACATTAAAAAGTGGTACTTCCACTGCAAAATTTAGGATCAGGTCTTCAGCTGGTATAAATTGTATGCTGATTTACACCAGCTGAGGATTTAGTCTCAAGGTCTTGTTAAGACAAAACTGAACAGCTGCTATTACCGGGGAGGTTAATGGAGACATCTTTTCTAAATGTAAATTCCGTTTTCTGCTTTTTCTGATTTCAAGCACAGAAAAGCAGGGACTGTAATTAGAGAATGGGTAGTCAGCACTGTTCACCAGTTGTGCATAAGCTTTAAACTAATAACTCAGCAATTAGAAGAAAAATGAGCAGTAATTACACAGATTTTTACTCACTGCTAGACAGATGGAACATTTTCTGCTCATTATTGGCAAACTGTCACTGCATTTATTTCATTTTTAGTGTTTACTGTTTGTTGTAGTTTGATTAGGAATAATTACAGACTAGGAAAAATATGAAAGAAATGAATAGCTTTTTGGGGGGGAATACAGCTGTTTCCACCCCCATCATCTTCAAGATGAACATAGCCTCCTTTCCATATTATTATTAAATTAAGACATCACCTTAGAGAGGTTGGCGACCAAGCATGTTAGCAAACTAGCCTTCCACATCCATGGGCTGACTCAAATTTGTTTCACATCACAAGTGACCATGGTCATTTCCCTAGTGGGCTTTGTTCCATATTACAAAACTATTGCACCAGTTGGTATGCATTTATTGTGATTAGTAGTCTACTGTCAAAACAGCTCTAGGAGTTGGAAAAGATTCCTAGAGGTACTGCTGGCAGAGCCTGAGCTGAGGAGAAAACTCTTTTATTTGTTACATCATTTAAATATGTATGCAGACAAGGCAAAGAGTGATTGACACCTCCCTCTCCATGACATAACTGGTAGTTAAGGTAATTGCTGCAGGCCCTTGTGCTGGAATCCCCTAAACATAAACAAGAGAGAGCTGGCGACATGGCGCTCTCCATGAGGGGACCTTGAAGCTTGCTCGCCCCTTGGTCCTCCAGAGCCTGGGTTTGTTAATCATATAATCATGTATGTGTAGGACTGGAAGGGAGATCAATAGGCCATCTAGTCCAGTCCCCTGCACTCAAGGCAGGACAACATAATAACTAGACCATTCCTGACAGGTGTTTGTCTAATCTGGTCTTAAAAGTCTCCAATGATGGAGATTCCACAACTTCCCTAAGCAGTTGGTTCCAGTGCTTCACTACCATGACAGTTAGGAAGTTTTTCCTAATGTCCAACCCAGGGGTCAGCAACCTTCAGCACACAGCCCATCAGGGTAATCCGCTGGTGGGCTGCAAGACATTTTTTTACATTGACCATCCATAGTCACGGCTCCCTGCAGCTCCCATTGGCAGCGGTTCACCACTCCCGGCCAATGGGAGCTGCAGGGGGCCGTGCCTGTGGACAGCCAATGTAAACAAAATGTCTTGGGGCCTGCCAGCGGATTACCCTGGTGGGCCATGTGCCAAAGGTTGTTGACCCCTGGTCCAACCTAAACCTTCCTTCCTGCAATCTAAGCCCATTGGTTCTTCTGCTTGTTAGGCTATATCAAATCTGTGGCTTTAGAGGTCAGGGAACTTCATAAAGGTTACGTATTTAGGCAAGCCCTATTACTCAACATTTTTGGAAATAAAATTTCTACAGACCAAGGTCCAACAGTAGTTTTATACTGGTGTAAAACTGCTGAAAAGGAGTGGAGAATTGGGACCTAAATGTCCAATTCTGATTGCTGTGGAACATGCATTCTAACTGAGCTGAGACAAACAAGGATTGTTTCTGACATAACCGATATACAAATTAGAAACGTCAAACTGAAAAATTAAGAGGCAGTCCTTCTCAAAGCACAAAAATCGCTGACATTGGTCCATTTAGAGTATGTTAATACTATTTCTAGGAATTCATTCATAATATTTGCAGGTGATGTTTCAGCTCAGCTATGCTCTGCATATACACACACACACACACACACACACACAACTTCACTAACCTAATTTACAATATTCTGTGATAAAAGCATTTGTCTCAAAGTCCCAGCTAGTTCCGAAACAGAGCTTTCTTTTGTCTATCTTCATTGAGAGCAGAGCCTTACAATAATATTTAATGATACAAGTTCCATTAGACCTGGCTCAGATATGTCCATATTTGTTTCAGTATCTTTGGTGTCCACTGTATTACATGCAAACGTTATGTAATATTGCAGGCCTGGATGATCAAAGGACTATATTGAAAATGTGGCAGACTGTGGCAGGGCAGGGGTAAAACCCCTTGAATGCCCTGCCAAAATGCTGGCTAAGCCCTGCTTTCTGGTAGGGAAGCCAGGTGCAGGGGCCCAGGCAGCCAGCAGAGAGCCCAGCTGCAGGCCCTCAGGAGGGCTGGCTCACAGCAATGACTTGAGCTAAGTAGCAGCAGCTGGACTGAGGAAGGGAAGGGCTGTAAAAGCCCTGGAGAAAGCTCAGTTAGGAGGCTAGCCTGGGAGGGGATAGGAGGCTTACAGCTCTGTCTCCTCACCAAAGGCAAAGAGCCTCCCGGGTCAGGAGACCCTGGGAAGGGTCTGAATGGGGATAGCTGTTGGGGGAATAAAAGGGACTACATGGTTGCACTGTAAATAAAGACACAGGGGTAAAGCACCAAAGAAGGCATTGGGACTCTTTATTTAGCCTGCCAACACAGGGCACAGGCTCCCTGGATTTATTTGGTGTCCAGGTCCTGTGGATCCCCCTCTTAGGCTGGGGCGGATCCTTTAGCAGTGGATGGGCTTCGCCCGCCCACTTCCCGGATCCCAGTAGGAACACAGGGCACAGGCATGAGGAGGTGGAAGCCTGTGCAGACCCTGTGACACAGACAAGAATGGTATTTTGGGACAACATGTGAAGTGGAATTCCTGGAAAATATATAAGGGGAGATGAATGCAAATGCCCCCTCCAGTTATGCCAAAAACCCACACTTTTGAAGCTGGCAGTTACGTTCCTTATAGCTTCTAAGGACAAGGCAAAGCGCAGATACTGGCCTATTTAGGCAGTTTGGCTTTCTGGGAATAACAGTGTAGGCAGGGAACTGTGCAGCCTGGAAAACCCCAGTCAGAAGGGAGAGACACATAGATCTCTTTCTGTCCAAGAGAAGTGACAGTTGAGGAACTAGGAGTCTAGAGTTGATGCCCTTGGTGGACCACAAGTGGGAAATAAAGGTGCAGTTGCCCTGAACCATGACAACCACTTTTAGTGGAATCTTCTTTATAATGCCATAGAACATGCAATGCAAGGTTTTAACAGTATGCCTGCATTCCTAAAACACTCAGATTATGTCCACGAGGGTATACTTTAATTCCAGAGCCAAGCAAGGATTATTCTGTGGTTCAGTCCACAAATGTATTTGTTTTAAAGCTGGTACATGAAGGGAGATGGAAGCTTACACATTGCAGATGGAAACAAGGGGACTGTGGCCTACATTTTTAAAAGAGATGGGCAGGAAACTGTTTTTCCATCCCATGAAAATGTCTGAGAGTTTGAATTTTTTTTCCATCTCAAATCAGGATGAAAAGTCAATCTGAAATATTCACAAACCAGAAAACACTTTTTTTTTTCCATTTTAGGTCAATAGAAATGTTTCATTTAGATTTCTACTTCGAAACATTTCATTTCGAGATTTTCAAAAGGAAAATTTTGTTTTTTTTCCTGTTTCAAATGACTTTGTTTCAAAATTGTATCTAATTGAAGTGAAAAAAGGTTTAACAATTTCAAAACATTTCTTCCACAATTTTTTGAGTCAGGAAATTCATCAAGCCCACATTTTTTCACAAAGTTTGTTTTCATGAATAAATGTTTTTGGACAAAGATAAGCCTACGTTTCATTGAAAGCTACTGGGACTTCGGCACCTAAGTTACTTCAGAAATTGACCTTTAGGCTTCTAAGTATGTTAGGCATTGCAACACTGAGTGGAACAGTGACACTTTAAAAAGTCTTAGCCTATGGTCTTAGGCAAAGTCATTGCAGGACTGGCTATGTACTGAATAAGATAGCTGGACAAGCTAAAGGGGGTCTTATTTTAGTTGCATCAACTGAATCCCACACAATATAGTCTGCAGGCGTTGGCAATAAACTAGCCCCTTAGGTTTGCTTGAATGTTTAGTGTTTAACATTAGGATCTACCAATGAACACACTTTATAAAGGGTTACTTATCCATGTTCTCAGTCAAAGCAGCAGCTAAAAGAAATCAAAAATGGTGGTCACGAGGTTTGGCAGGATCTACATATCACCACAAATTACTCTTCAGTTTCTCTTTTGGAACATCATACTTTTCTGCAGATAGCCATGTATCTTTATCCTGATTAAAGACATTTCAGATATTAAAAAAGAAAAGCTATGAATTTGAATAGTTCAGTCACACATGTAAACATAATATCTATTAGAAAAGGTTTGCCCCTACAATAGGTTTGCACAAATATCACCACTGAAGGGATTTTCTGCATACTATAGGGTGTAACCTGAGGGCCAAAGCTGTGTAAAGGGGTCTTTGTGTAAATGAGAATCAGGCCCACAAAACTGCTTTTAAATGCCTTGTGAATAAAAAGCCCCTGGGAAATAAGTCTCAATCCAGTTCCTACACATGAATTTAAACAATATCATTTTTTAGAAGCTGTTATGCAATCTGGCACTTCTTTCATGTTCACTAATAAAGTTACACATACAGAGAAATACTTATGGTACAGGTCCAGTAACATGCTAAACAAACCTTTAAATGATCAAAATAATATCCTTCATAAGGTCAGGCTAGAACTTATGATACATGCACAGATGTTTTAGGTCAAAAATCTTTCTTGATTTTTTATTTTAAGTATATGAATGGCTAAAGAAAAGCAGTAGTAAGGATAATTGGCAAACAAACTGTACAATCCATTTGGAACCCCTCTCCTAAGGCTCACATTTCCTCCCTGGTGTTTGCTACTTGGAGTGGCTTCTTCCCTCCCCTCACATGGGCTGAGTCGTGGGTTCTTTTTTGTGACACCTGGTGGTTTCCCAAGGTGACTTCTCACTGTGGCCAGAACAGATGGGTGCTGTCCATTGGGAAAATTAGGAATGCTACCACTGCTGGCCAGGAGTATAAAACCCAGTACACAAAAAATAATAAAGTACACCAACACTAACCCCAGCAAAGAAATGACACACCCAAAAATAACAGTAAAACAAAGGGGGACTTTGTTGGGAGCAGGAAAAGAGGATCTGGGAAAGGGTTAGGGTTAACTAATAAGTATTAAAACATCAACAAATGAACTAATTCCCCACCTCCCAACACTCAACTCTTCTCAACCCCAGCTACCTCTCTGACACCTTCCCAGGCAGGTGGTATGTTGAGAGTAAGTCGAGAGATGAGCGCTGCAGTGCTGTGAACATTGGGTGCCTTAAACACATAACAAAATGTGTCCTTTTACAATGTCTTTGCCCCTGTGGGGAAGGTTCCTCTCCTGGCTCCGTGGTCTGGATTGCTGTAGAACTCTCGATGGCCTCTTGGTAGCCAGCACCAGGACACATCTCTGCTACTCTGGGTGCTGGCATCTGTGGGGCTGGAACTGCCCAACCCATGCACTAGATCCCACAGTAGTTCAAAGACGCTTTTTGTGGGAGGGAGGGTTAAACAGAGACTCCCTGGGCTGTTCTGCTTCTCTGTAAGGTCCCAATTCCCAAACACACAGCTCAAAATCTGAAATGAAAACTAGTCTCTTTGTGTCAGGCTGTCCCTGCCCAGAGAAGGGCTGAGCAGCCCTGGCTCATCATTGGCCCAGAAAACTGCCTGTCCCTATTACTCCATGCAGAAACTTGCCTACTGACTTCAGCAGGGGTAAAGTCTATTCTGTCCCCAAACCTGACTTCAGGTATTTCAGAGGGCTCTGAGCCTCAGTCCAGAGTCCCAGAAGCTGGTAAACACCAGTTACACATTGAATAATTTACAGTGCGTTCTTTGATGTAATCCTAGGGATAACATGTTTAGAGATAATTGTGAAGTGTGTTTTGGTTAGGATTGTCTGATTTATCTGGTCCAGTAACATGAAAAGGAAATAAATCCAGATCCAGCCAACTTAATCTAAATAAACACTGTAGGTTTCTCTCAACTCTGAAGGTATCTGATTACATTCTAGCCTTTGTGGTTAACTTAGTATCTCATATAATCATGCCTTAGTGCTCTGGCAATTTGAATGCATCTTACTAGAAAAAAAAATATTAACTGAGCAGCATGTATAAATAAAGTGGGTCTCTAGTACAAAAAACACATTAAAATTGTTATTATTGTGCCTTACTCTTCTAAAGAAGACTCGAGGAAGTTTACGGACAGTGTTTATATACCAAAGCATTAGTGACTAAATCAGAACACCAACTTCTTTCTTGAGCAAACTAAGCAAATTGTCTCTCTAAGATTGGAACACACATACCCTTTTCCTAGTTACCTCTGGCTGAGCTGTGAAGACAGCAAGTTTTTCCCCCACGATTAAAGAAATACCAGACCAATTTAAATTCTTTGCCACCCTCTCTTAATTCAAGGATTGATCAAATGACAATACTAGTAAAAGATTGTTTTATTAAAGTGTTATGTATCTTTTATATATTTACATGAACCTTGCACTGTTAACCATTACCCCACATAGATTGTGGGGTGGAGTGGTACTCAGGTCAAAAGAGAGTAATGTTTTCCTTTTTAAAGTCGTAACATGAAGAGAAAGGGTGAAAAAAATATTTTGTGCCTTTTTCATGTGTGTTCTTTTACAATGTGTAAAGGAGGCCTAGCAGGGTTTGTTTATTTTGTAGCTTACAAATATCACAAATGTCAAAGCTGATCCTCCCTGTTTTGCTGTAGGTCTTTCTTGGAAGACCCAAGATGTGGTTTGGGGGCTGCTTCAGCTCTTACCTGCAGCAGAAAGAGTTTTGAATCTTTAACAAGAGACCTTTTTTTCCTGCTGTTTATTCAGGCATTTAAGTTCACCAAGAGTTCTTAAAAAGAAAACAAAACCCAAAAGGTTTCAAGCAGTGTGACTAAAAATCACTTCCCTCTCAATCAGGGTTCACTTCCACATAGTCAATGATGCCATAAACTTATCATTTTTCCACTCACCTATAAAGACTACCAGGAAAAACAAGGTAAAAAAATAAGATCTTAATTTTAATTTAAAAAACAAACAAACCAAGTAAAACAAAAACATTACAAAGCCAAAACATCTTTCAGGACTTCTTTGGATAAAACAGATAAGTTAAGACAGCACAAACCATTCTCCCACAATCCTCCCTCTAGATGACTTTTAAAGAGACCATTCTAAGCAATGGGCCCACCAGCATGGAGCAGTTTGCAGGATTAGCTCTAAGTGACTGACCTAAGATCAGGCAGTGAACTACTCATAGTATTTATAACACCAGCTATGAGTGAAATCCAAATCCTTGTCCCACCGAAGTCAATAAGAATTTGCCCTTCACTTCAGTGGGGCAAAGGTTTCAACCCAAGACTCCTGACTCCCAGACCTGTGCAGTATCTACTGACAGTGTTACCTGTAATCCCCACCCAGCTCCAAACAAACTCTACATACTTCTTGTAAAGTTAAAACACCACCCCTCCTGGGGCCTGGCTTTGTAAACAGAAAGATTAATTCCAAAACTGTACATTGCATACATCTCAGCCTAAGTATTCCACCAAGGGTTGGCTTTTCCTAAGGTCCCTTCCATCGGGCCTCACACCATCATCCCATCTCCAGGAGGGAGATATCTATCTCCCTTACATTCAAGTTCATGTCTAAGGAACTAGACCTGCCCCACTGAATAATAAGACTGCAACTCCCTGCTGGGCTCCAACTAAGATACTTGCTAATAAGGTTAGCTAAAGGAAAATCCTTGTCAGCTTGTTACACAGCCTCTTTCAAAAATAGATGTCCTTGAATGACCCGAGACCAGAAAAAAACCTACCCACCACTATTTCTAAACCTTCTTTTGCAATGAAAAAAAAAAGGAAATTAAAGCTCCATATTTTGCTCTTTTTTTTATTTTATTTTATTAAAGCCAGAATAGACTTTGAATTGACTAATGCAAAACAATCATTCTCCAAGTATAACTGCTTATTGGCCTCTCTTTTGCAAAGAATTTATGTGCTTGCTCTTCTCTTGTCTTCTCCTTCTTCAATGTTTTTCCTCTCTTTTCCCCCTTCTTTTTATGACACAGTTAAAGCTGTGACAATTATGTAGAATATAGGGGTACTAAACAACGGCCACCACATTTGTGCTTGGGAAAAGATTAGTATAATGGGTAAATATTGAAACCTAGATGAATTGCCTATGTTAGGGCTATTTAAAAAAAGTGTAGAAATTGATATACTATAAAAAAATGGCATAGGAAAGGCAACTGCATAAAGGTAAAAGTTAAACTGAAAGGCTGAGGGCTTGCCAATTGATTCTTAGCTGAATTAATACTGCTACTGCAACAGTATAATAGGTAATATAAAGTTATTGATGTTACTAATTGCACTATGACACCTACTGTACCACTGTTCTGTCAGGTTCCTAAGCAAATTGTAATAAATACAGTAATTACCCTTTTCAGCTAGCTAGTAACATTTTAATATTCCACACACTGAAAAAATTGTCAGAATCAAGATATTTTTGAAAAATCTTACTTCATTAGAAAATAATCTAGAGATATACATGGGGTATTTCATTACCCAGTCTACTGTCGGAAAAGGAA
Source organism: Lepidochelys olivacea (assembly GCF_965140295.1). Lineage (NCBI taxonomy): Eukaryota > Metazoa > Chordata > Testudines > Cheloniidae > Lepidochelys > Lepidochelys olivacea. The sequence continues at coordinate 161,446,026 of NC_140411.1, read as the reverse complement.
AGGGAGCAATTCCAATGTAGTACAAAATTCTAAAGCAGAGGTTTTTTACTATCGATTGTTTGTAAGACAGAGGTCCCCAAAGAGATCAGCACACCACAGTGGTAGGTGTTGTACAGAAGGGGAACTGAAGCACATAAAGACTAAGGGACAGATTTTCAAATGTATTCAAGCACTTAAAGATTCAGATAGGCATCCAGTGGGATTTTCAAAAGTGTCTAAGCAGGTTAGGCAACTAAACTCCCATGGTTCTCAATGACAGTTAGGTACCAAACCTGCGTAAGCACTTTTTAAAATGCCACTAGGCACCTATCTAAAATCTTTAGATGGCTTAATACCACTGAAAAATGGCACTAAGTGACTTGTTCAAGGTCACAGGAGTTTGTGACAGTGTGGGGGGACTGAACCCAGACCTTCTGAGTGGCAGTTCACTTCTTTAACTACAAGATCATCCTTTCCACAGTTTACCTCTAAACTCTAAGGCTTTGTCTACACTATGCATCTTTTAGCGACGCAGCTGTCCCACTACAGCCATGCCACTAAAAGGCACACAGCGTAGCTGCTGTTTGTCGGCAAGAGAGAGCTCTCCTGCGGACAAAAAACTCCCCCCACTCCCCAAGCAGCAGCGGCTTTGTCAGCAGTAGAGCACTCCTGCGGACAAAGTGGTGTTCACACTGCTGCTTTTCATCGGTAAAACTTTTGTCGTTCGGGGGTGGGGTGGTTTTTTACCCTCTGTGTGAAATAGTTTGAGGGAAAAGTTAGAGCCTTGCTGGCCCAAATTAAGATTTAGTCTTTACCTTAAAAGAGGAGCTTACGGATCAAAATAAGTCAGAGTAGGAACTGAGAGCAACCACTGTGGCATTCTAGGCTCTAATGAATGGATGACAGCAGAAAAGGGATCCTTGCACTCTGCAACATGATACAAGTTGGTATAAGTCAACTAAAATCAGAACAGCTCTGTTAATTAGTATGCAGTAAATATGAATGTCTGGGGGCACATACTGAAGTCAAGCAAAACAAAATCCATTTTCAAAGCTTCATGTTTGTGCCCTACTCTGAACAGGACATCCGATAGAAGAGAGAGCAGAATGCAGAATGCATGTGAGAGAAGAATGGGGGAGGAGGTTCTTGGCTACCAAGGTGATGAGTGTGTCACACACCACAGATAGATTGGATTAGATGGGGATTTAGGTGATCAACCATGTAACCTGAAATGTGTAACTCTTTGATTCATACTTTAATTATTGATTTACAAGGTTGATTTAATAATGAAAAAATTCATGGTAATAGAATTGGAGCCTCTATGATCTTCTGACCCACAGCAGAATAAATCATCTCTCAAATATACTTTATATATACTCTATATGGGAAAATTTTAGTGAGATGGACAAAGTTAATCAAGAAAAAAAAGATGATTTTTAGGTAAATAAAACATACTGATTGAAATTAAGGTAGAGAATAAAATAAAAACATTATGGATTCGTGAGTGAATTTATGTAATTATTTATCAGTTAAAGTGAGTTTGGTTGACTTCCAAGAAATACCAAAGTATAAATCAAAGATCTCTTAAATCAGTCTGTTAAAATTAAAATGCAGCCAGGTACAACACTTTGGCAAATTCTGAACCTTTCAGTGGTAAAGATTGTATTTTTAAAAGCATTGCATTTATTTTGTGGGGTGGTTCTTACCTAACCCAGCACCTGTTCTTGCTCAAGACTTATGTAGACTTTCTATAGATATGTTACTAATAATTCTATAAAAATTAGATGCATTTATGGGTCCAATGGTGACATATTATAGGAACAGTTATGGTGACCTCCCATTTAAGCTTATCATCAAATTAAATCCTACTGGCCTCCCACAGGGTGAAAGAACATACCATAACATTTGTATGTTAGCTAGGACATTGTCCTTAATCTGCCTGCAGAACTCTCAAAAATTTAAATAGGCGTGGTGCGTAAGGACAGATGAAAAATAAGGATTTTTAGCCAAATTTTCCGCTAGTGGAACTCCACTGACCTCAGTGGAGTTGAGCCAGTAGTACATATGGCCCTTGAGTTTACTTTGGGGGCGAAGGAGTTTATTACAATTCCTTGTAATTGGATAATATTAATTTTCAATGTATTTTATATAAACTATCATTTCCAGCAAAGGGAGATGATCCATTTTGATTAGAGTTGGTACAGTGGGATTAGATTTTCAGGTAATAATTATGCATTTCTCACACTGAGAAATGTCAGCTATTCTGTAATTTACTTCAGAAATGTATCAGTGTTGTAACCAGAATACAAGCATTATTCAATATCAAACCCCATGGCAATGTGGTGAAAGCCTGGCAGGAATGGAAGTATTATTTGCAATTAATTGAAAGAAAAACTGCATTTTGCAGTATGATCTGGATTATTCCAAGATAATATATGACAAAATAAAATCCATAGTCACAAGCATATAGATTTTGAACAAATTTGGAATGTTTCAGAATATAAGATAGCCAAAAGCAGATTTTCTTCTATAATGTATTTAAACCTATTCCTATCAAGTCCAGAGCCTTGTTTTCAGAAAAGGCAGGCTGTCTCCAAGCCATATCAACCCTGTTCATCCAACCTTCCATTTTGATGGATGTATTTAGGTCTATGTGAATCAACTTTGCCCCCTTCATCCAAGGAAGAAGGAAAATAACATCATTTAGGTACCTGAGGTGACAACTCTCTGTCACATACACATATCAAGTTTTGTAATAGGATTCAACGCAGGCTTTTCATATTTGCATGCTGAATTCAATAAATCTTGGGAAACCATAAAAGTGCTGGATGCTAAATTATCCCTCCTAGCCCTTTAGGCCTAGCAAGAACAATAAAGCCCTTTCAAACTGTTGTATCGGAGCTCGAACACCCCAAATGGTGGCAATCATCCCCAAGTTCAGTTTTCTGCTTCTTTGGAGGCAAAATTTCTGCTTTCATTTAATAAGCAAAGCTTCTACATATAAAAACATTTTTATTAAGCTGCAGATTCATAAACCCTGAAATGTTACAGCAGCAGCTAAAGTCAGCCTGTCAGATTTATTTATTTTATTTATTTTGTTCCAAATTGAATCCACAACCACTGGCTGTCTAAACCAGTTAGCTCAAACTCAGGCCACTAAATCTTGTCCTGATGCTGTCCATCATCTGCAACACAAAGCCATTTAAATAGAAATTAATTATTTGCTATTTTTTCCATGGTGCTAACAAACTCTCATTTGGAATGTTGCCATATTATAAAATAGACAAACCATATTATCACATCTACACTGTGAAAGCAGAAATCCTAATTTCCCTTTATAGCAATTTTTATTTATTTATTTATTTTGCATTTCCTCACTGGTATGAGTCTACTCTTATCATTTATCTCACAATGACACACAACTGATCCCTCAGCTCCCTCGGGAATATGAATACCACTAGATTTCCATCTATTTTCACAAAATTTCCAGGCACTCCCTGGTGTGCAGTGAACAAAAAGCCTTTGTCACTTACTCCATTAGTGCCTGGGCTGTCAGACAAGCTATGTGTGCATTATTTTTTTTAATATCTCCTCAATCTGACAAGACTGAACTAAATTGTATTATTATGTACTTCAGTGTGAAAAGATGGTCTGTATGTACAATCCTACCATTTTTGCCTCCCTTTTCTGGAGAAAAGGGCAGTTTATTTTTGCACTATCACCACCACAATTAGTCTTCCAGGATAATTGCCTCAGGACAGTTAATTGTGTACAGGCTTTCTACCTGTCTGTTTTGAGGATAAGAAAAGTCAAGAATGAAGTGTTCGATTGCAATTAAACTTGACACATGCACAGAGCATGACCTTCCTTGTGCTCTTAGATATTATAACTTCCCAGGTCAAGGAGGGAGATGACAGTTAAAAGGGAAACCTAGACAATGTGAAATCCCTCTGACTTACTTCAGGTCACAGTTTGACAAAGGAAATTTGCGCTGCAAATTATGCTTAACAGAAGTAACATCGCTACAGTCCTAAGAGGACACTGGAAAATTAGGTTCAGGGGTCAAATTGTACCAATCGCAGAACCTTTGCATTCAGAAACTTTCTGAAATAGATTTTTATCTGAATGTATTGTGACAGAGTTGGGCCAGATGGCTACAGGAGAGTGACAGAAGGCAGATATATTAGCCCCAGATTAAGCAGGTCCCTTTTCCCTGGGTAAGGTAACAGGGGTGGTTCCAGAACAATCAGGAACTTGCTGGAACCAATTAAGGCAGGCAAGCTAATTAGGACACCTGGAGCCAATTAAGAAGCTGCTAGAATCAATTAAGACAGGCAGGCTAATCAGGGCACCTAGTTTAAAAAGGACCTCACTTCAGTCAGTGAGGGGCGCACAAGGAGCTGTGAGTGAGAGGGCGTGCTGCTGGAGGACTGAGGAGTACAAACACTATCTGGCACCAGGAAGATGGTCCTGTGGTAAGGATAAAGATGGTGCGGGGAGGAGGCCATGGGGAAGTAGCCCAGGGAGTTGTAGCTGTCACACAGCTGTTACAAGAAACACTGTAGACAGCTGTGATCCACAGGACCCTGGGCTGGAATCCGGAGTAGAGGATAGGCCTGGCTTCCTCCCATCCCCCCCTCCCCCCAACTCCCTATTGGATACAGGAGGAGTTGTCCTGGACTGTGGGTCCCACCAGAGGGGAAGGTCCCTGGCCCATCCCCTGACCCACTAGGTGGATCAGCAGAGACTGCAGGGATTGATCTCCTTCCATTTCCCCATGCTGGCCAGTGATGAGGTTAGCTGAGTGAGCCGCAGTTTGAGCCACTAGCAAAAGTGGCCAAACTGAGGGCTGCTGTGAATCTCTGAGGTGAGCAAATCTGCCAATAAGCACAGGACCCACCAAGGCAGAGGAGGAACTTTGTCACAGTATACAACACTATCTCCATTTACTTCTGGAATCATGGTATGAATTTAACTTCATATGGATGACATGAGTTTGGTAGTCTCAACTCTATTCCCAGCAAACACTAATTCACATCACAAGAGTAACTATTTTAAATATAGTGAGACAGATTGGATGGTGTCTGCTCTGGTGAGCTTTCTTTGGCCTGGTCTACACTAACAAGGTAAGTCGATCTAAGTTACACTAGTTAAGTTACTTAAAATATGTAACTTAAATTGATGTAGCTTAGATTGACTTACAGTAGTGTCTACACTGCACCATGTCGACAGGAGATGCTCTTCCATCAACATAGCTTCCACCTCTTGGGGACGTGGAGTATTGAAGTTGACGGAAGAGCGTTCTGCCATTGATTTATCATGGCTTCACCAGACCTGCTAAATCGATGCCTGCTGCATCGATCACAGCAGCGCTGATTTAGTCCGTAGTGAAGACAAGTCCTTTGAGCTGACATGGATCATGCATCAAAATGTACTGATGCATTCACATACATTAAAATCAGCCTTTGAGAAGATGTTCACTCCAGGTCAGGAAAAAAACTATTACAGCACTATGTCTTGCACAATGCAAGTCTCGTGTCATACTGGCCAACAGAAAGAGAAATATTTACACAGAAGCAAATATTCCATCATTTTTTTAAAAAAAGGAGTATTCAAAGTATTTTAAATATATGAGAAGGTAGAGTAATGAAATAATAAACTGAGCCTGCCCTATATTTTAATATTATTTACTATTTAGCATAGGAACTATCATATTGCATCACTCCAGTGAACCACAATATCCTGTGTCTGACAGTGGCCAGACCTGCATCACAGTAATGCTCAGAAGCCTCATTGCTGTAGATGTTGTACAGCCATATAGTAAAACATAGTTCATACCCCAAAGAGTTTACAACCTTAGTAAGACACAACAGGCAGATGAAAAACTAAGATGGAGAAGGGAAATTGAGGAAGGATGGAGAAATAGCAACAGGAACTTGTTTTAGTTTTAAGGCTAGAGTGGACCATTGTGATCATCTAGTCTGACCTCTTGTATAACACAGGCTATAACATTGTTAGTGATTCCTGCATCAAACCCATAACTTCTACCTGAGCTATAGCATAACTTTTAGAAAGCTATCTAATCTTGATTTAAAGACTGCACGTGACTGCTCCATGTCTCTAGGTAAGTTAAGTACTTTCACTGTTAAAAATTTGCACCTTATTTCCAGTATGAATTTGTCTAGCTTCAGTTTCCAGCCATTGGATCTTATGTGGTTGCCTGCGAGATTAAAGAGCTCTCTATTATCAGAAGTCTTCTCCCCATGCAGGTGCTTATAGTCTATAATCAAGTAACTTTTCAGTCTTCTCTTTGATAAACTCATTAGATTGCTCATCTTTAGTCTCTCACAGTAAGGCAAGTTTTTCAGACCTCCTCAAACCATTCTCGTAGCCATTTTCCAAACCCTTTCCAATTCTTCAACATCCTTTTTGAAGGACAGACACCAGAATGAGAAACAATATTCCGGTAACGGTCTCACTGATGCTATAGAGGTACTACCACCTCCCTAATCCTACTTGATATTCTTCTGTCTATAAATCCAAGGATCTCGTATTAGCAATGCAAGTTACCCAAGTGCTACTGTAAAATTAACTCTTAGTTAATTATGTCAACATTTAACTCTGAATTAAAACTTAAAATCAAAACAATTTGATTAGTAAGTGGAAAGTGTGTCTTAATTTTATCTTGTGACTGTGTTTTGTATTTTTTCATTGACGGTCAAATTCTGAAGTCAATGAGACTACTTGTGTGAGTAAGATAAATACTCAGTTCCTAAAATATTCTGTTACATTTACGTAGAGTGTGTATGTATATATACATGCACACAAATGCTTTTTTTGTTTTTATTTTAAGAAAAATGTAGGTCAGTACCATGGAGTTTGCCCATGATATTGTCTTTGTAACCAAAGGTGTGAGAATTTTTTTGGACAAATAGTTTATTCACCAAAATAATAAAATAATAATAATAATAATGCAGATTTGGGTCAACTGAAACTATTCGTGAATTCAACATGAATTTGAAGAATAGTTTCAGACAAAAAATTGGGGCAGGAGGGCTAGATTCACAGAAGAAGAGGTGGTTCCCTTACATCCTACAGCCCAATGGTTAGGGTACTCATCGGGAATATGGGAGACCCAGATTCAAATTCCTGCTCTGAAGCATGTGTATACACACACACACACGCCTATAGCCTGGGGGTTAGGCGGGAAAAATATTTTGTTAGACCCAAACAAATTTTTTTTTTTGAACCACCAGTGAACCAAAAAAGTCAGTTATTCACCCAGCTCTGTTTGTAACCTCTGCCCTACATTCCCCCTGCCACATCTCTCTGTTTTCTCTTTTCTTGTCATAGTTACACACAGATTGTAAGCTCTTTGGATCAGAGACTGGGTCTTTTTGTCAGAAGGTGAGCAGGAAAACAGAGGCACTGTAAAGTGAAGTAACCTGCCCAAATCACACAGTAGACCTGTAGCAGATCTAGGAATATAACAGTGCTTCTGACTCCCAGTCCAGTGCTCTGTTCACTAAACTACACTGCACTCAGTATCAGTATTATTTAATTCCAGGCTGCTGCTGAATCTTTAAAGACTTGACCTTCAGGATTTCAGAATCTGCACTGCGATGCAATTGAGCAACAGTGAAACACCAACAGGTTACAATGAGATGAGATGTAATTTTACTGCTAAACTGAACCATAGGGTATCTAAGGAATTCTACATGAATCTTTGTTTTTGTGAAGCTTAATTATTGCAAAATTGCCTTTCTGCAAAATACAACTACATTCAAGTACTGATTTCAAGACTAAAGCATGAACAAAGAGAAGATGTTTCCCGTGAGATGTCTCTACAGTATGTGCAGAGAAGCACAAATGTAAACACACTAAAAAAAAAAAAATCAGACACATTTATCCTGAAAAACTAGAACTGCTGCCATAGAAAGGAAATTACTTATGGTTTCAGAAATACGATGTTTTTAATCATAATACAACTTTCATAGCAAAGAGGGTCAATAACACCTGAACAGCATATTATAGGAGAAAGGCAAGAAGTAAGTAAGTGGTATTTATTATAAAATAAAACAACAACATTTCAAAGCATTAGAGATCACACAACACACATCACTGCTAGGAATGATGACAAAAGGTCACAAACCTCTTACAAATTCAGTCTTTTAAAACAACAGTCATGCATGGTGTAATATGTCATTCTTGGGGTTCATTAGCTCTTGCTATAATTTCAGACTCTTAAAGTTAGCTATGAAATAGGCATTCCTGTGGGAAAGGAAAATGCATAGACCCAGATCTTTTCAGGAAAAGCAGAAAGACAGACAGAAGAACCGGTGTAGCATGCTGCCAACATACCAACTTTTGTGTCCCTTTTCTTACAGTTTATGGAATAAGGGATGTGTTAGCGACATGACCAGGGAAAAGGAATTGTGACTGGAGCATTATTTTCTCATCTGCTGCTGTTGCCTCTGGAAATATAAGTAGCCAGATGTAGGTTACAGATGAACCCAGGGAGCTGCAAAGGTAGCAAACAGCCATCTGTGATCTCCTGCTCACTCAGTCTTGCTCAGAATAAGTTCAGCTCAGCCACTGCTCAGAATGGGGACCCTAATATTTCGGGTAAATAATGTGGGAAAACAGGGACTTAGCATGTGGGGGGGGGGGAGGGAATCCTAACTGGCTTCAAGACTTGATAAGTTTATGGAGGGGATGGTATGATGAGATTGCTTATAACGTCATGTAGTCGATCTGCAACTGTTAGTACAGATATCTCCAACGGCCAGTGATGGGACACTAGATGTGGAGGGCTCTGAGTTACTACAGAGAATTCTTTCCCAGGTGTCTGGCTGGTGGGTCTTGCCCACATGCTCAGGGTCTATCTGATCTCCATATTTGGGGTTGGGAAAGAATTTCTCCTGGGTCAGATTGGGAGAGACCCTGGAAGATTTTCACCTTTCTCTGCAGCATGGGACACGGGTCACTTGCAGGTTTAAACTAATGTAAATGGTGTATTCTCTATAACTTGAAGTCTTTAAATCACAATTTGAGGACTTCAGTGACTCAGTCAGAGGTTAGGGGTCTATTACAGGAGTGGGTGCGTGTGGTTCTGTGGCCTCCAATGTGCAGGAGGTTGGACTAGATGATCATGATGGTCCCTTCTGGCCTTGTAATATATGAGCCTATAAGTCTATAGGATGACAAGTAAAAATAAAATAGCAATGTTGTTTAAGCCAATATAGTTATAATATATAATATATATATATATATATAATATAAGACCAAATTTCCACTCCATCCACTTTTAAATCCTGCCTGTGAAATCTGAAACAGGTAAAGACAAAAATGGAATTTTTTGTAGCTGCAGGAAGAACTGTGGGTGAAACAGTAGATGGTACCCTGTCCTTTGAGTCAGTACTGAACTAGTGACTTAGCATGGTTCCAGGAGATGATGTGCTGGAGGAGGTGCTGTCTTTCAGGTAAAATGTAAAACCAAGGTCCTTGTGTTCACTAGTGATTCCATGACACCTTTTATGTGAGTAAGGGTGTTCACACTCATTTCCAAATTCCAGCTTGAGCAACTACATGCCAACTATTTAAATTCCATGTAGATCTAATGTAATAAGATAAATTTTCACTGAAAATCATCATTTTTATTATGATCATTAATAACAGAAGGCAGTCACAGAAGCAATTTACCCAGATGCTGGAGCCCTTCAAATGGCAATAGCACTATATATGTTAAGTGACTTTGTTTAAACATCTGAAAAAAAAATAGCTTCTGGGCATAATCTTCCAAATATCCAGGAGAGGCACAACACTGGCATCATCCTCACACTGTCCAGCCAGTCTGACCTTACTGGGTCACTGCCAATACTTGGTTTCACTTGGGAGCATCATTGATGTTTAGTGCCATTGTGGTGGTTGTTTCAATAGGTAGACACTTGTAAGTCACCTAGTAACTTGATTGAGACCAGCTACCCAGCAGACTAACCATATTTGAACCACTGATCTACAAGTTCACATCATGTTTTGTAGCTGTCTGCATTAAAATAAATAAATCAGATACCTGTACAGAACAGCACATTACAGTGTGAAAGATGTTGCCTTAATGTCATCTAAACAAGGCATCTCTTTGGCCATTTATTCTGTTAATGTCGATGACCCTTCATAGCGTACTGCGTCCCCAACACTGAACCTGGGAGATATTTGTCAGAGGCAAGAACATCTTAGGTCAAAGATGAAGGAGCTGCTAATTACTCACAATTACTGTAAGGCTGTAAGAGTTTTACAAGTGTAAAACATATTGTGAGCTTTCTGACGATAATGAGGTAATGGCAACAATCTATTTTTTTATTCTGAAAGCATTAAAATACCCACTCTTCGCACATGCACACCAGTTTAGCTATTAATGGGTCCCCTATAAATGTCAATATCCAATGGGGATTCTGGTTTGTCTTGGCAGAGACCTCACTACAATTCCTAAACTAGTGTGTTTCAGAGTAGCAGCTGTGTTAATCTGTATCCACAAAAAAACAGAAGTACTTGTGGCACCTTAGAGACTAACAAATTTATTAGAGCATAACCTTTCAAGGGCTACAGCCCACTTCATCGGATGCATAGAATGGAACCCTCACTCTCACGGATCTTGGGACACAGACCAGTCCTCACTTACAGACGGCCCCCCAACCTGAAGCAAATACTCTCCAGCAACCACACACCACACAACAAAAACACTAACCCAGGAACCTATCCTTGCAACAAAGCCTGATGCCAACTCTGTCCACATATTTATTCAGGTGACACCATCATAGGACCTAATCACATTAGCCACACCATCAGGGGCTCATTCACCTGCACATCTACCAATGTGATATATTCCATCATGTGCCAACAATGCCCCTCTGCCATGTACATTGGCCAAACCAGATAGTCTCTACGCAAAAAAATTAATGGACACAAATCTGACATCAGGAATCATAACATTCAAAAAATGGTAGGAGAACACTTCAACCTCTCTGGCCACTCAGTAAAAGATTTAAGGGAAGCAATTTTGCAACAGAAAAGCTTCAAAAACAGACTCCAACGAGAAACTGCTGAGTTTGAATTAATATGCAAAGTAGATACCATTAACTTGGGTTTGAATAGAGACTGGGAGTGGCTGGGTCATTATACATATTGAATCTATTTCCCCATGTGAAGTATCCTCACACCTTCTTGTCAACTCTCTAAATGGGCCATCTTGATGATCACTACAAAAGTTTTTTTCTCCTGCTGATAATAGTTTATCTTAATTAATTAGCCTCTTACAAAAAGAAAAGGAGTACTTGTGGCACCTTAGAGACTAACCAATTTATTTGAGCATGAGCTTTCGTGAGCTACAGCTCACTTCATCGGATGCATGCCGTGGAAACTGCAGCAGGCTTTATTTATACACAGAGAATATGAAACAATACCTCCTCCCACCCCACTGTCCAGCTGGTAATAGCTTATCTAAAAAGAAAAGGAGGACTTGTGGCACCTTAGAGACTAACCAATTTATTAGAGCATAAGCTCTAATAAATTGGTTAGTCTCTAAGGTGCCACAAGTCCTCCTTTTCTTTTTGCGAATACAGACTAACACGGCTGTTACTCTGAAGCTTATCTAAAGTGATCATCAGGTGGGCCATTTCCAGCACAAATCCAGGTTTTCTCACCCTCCACCCCCCCACACAAATTCACTCTCCTGCTGGTGATAGCCCATCCAAAGTGATAACTCTTTACACAATGTGCATGATAATAAAGTTGGGCCATTTCCTGCACAAATAAGCTATTACCAGCTGGACAGTGGGGTGGGAGGAGGTATTGTTTCATATTCTCTGTGTATAAATAAAGCCTGCTGCAGTTTCCACGGCATGCATCCGATGAAGTGAGCTGTAGCTCACGAAAGCTCATGCTCAAATAAATTGGTTAGTCTCTAAGGTGCCACAAGTACTCCTTTTCTTTTTGCAAATACAGACTAACACGGCTGTTACTCTGTAGCCTCTTACAGTTTGTATGGCAACTTCCACCTTCTCTGTATATATATATATATATATATATATATATAATCTTACTATATGTTCCATTCTATGCATCCGATGAAGTGGGCTATAGCCCACGAAAGCTTATGCTCTAATAAATTTGTTAGTCTCTAAGGTGCCACAAGTACTCCTAAACTAGGGAAGCTTCTTGAAGTGTCAATTTGTTATTTACACATTAGACAAAGATGATGTATATCTCAACTTGATTATTATGTAAAGGATTTGCAGATCATCTCACTAAGAAACATTTGGTGAAGACAGACAAAATTATGCATTTTGGAAGGCAATTATAAATAAGTGAATAAGGTAATCCTTTTGTGTCCCAGGCAGTCAAGAGCATGGATTTAAAGGACTATTTTAGTTAATGAAAAAGGGCTAAGGCCAATTTTGCATGAGTACCTATTACTTAATGTGGAGCAAAAATGGATTTGAAAAGCCTTTAAAAACATGTTTTTTGCATCTGCCTATACAGAGGTTAGAAAAGAAGTTTCCCTGTGTAGTTTGAATGATTGGTTATAAAGCACTTTAAGATCCTTTGGGATGAAAGGCCCTATGGAAAAAATACTACTACTAGCAGACCTTTATTTGTCTTTCTTCCATTTTCTTCTCTTCATAATCCATCTAGTCTCTCTTCCATTCCCCTTTCTAGTCCACTCACTTTTTTCAGAGTCCCCTTCTCTTATGACTGTTCCTCTTTCCTTTCAAAGCTAATGAGAAATAGAATTCTCCTGTAAACCAGAGTGCTTTTAAGCAAGAATCTAATTCTTATTATGCAGCAAATATAATTTTAAACAATCATATGCTAATTACAGAATATATCTATCCATGATCATCAGATAGGCCGAGCTATTTTGTACCACGTAATCAGAGACTGCGTGATTTCTTTATTCGTTAAAAAAATTGAGGTTTTGCCTGATGTTTTTTAAAGCTGATTTTCAATACTAACTCATTGCTTCATCTCCATCATGACTTTAACTATTTTTAACCTCTCCCAACTGTGAGATTCCAACTCTGTGAGCTTCTTCTGTTCTTTAACAAATGAGTCTGCAATCCTGCAATTGACAGCACACAGATGGACTTCTGCATCCACACAGGACCCCAGCACCACTATAATCAATGTCCACTGCAAATTTTAGCATTAGTGTCTCAAAGGAGCTGTCTATAAAAAGCAATTTCTGAATACTAAAAACAGCTCCATCTTCTGCATAAAGGCAGTCTTGATGGTGGGAATAGTCTTGGTGCCCTCGCCTGCTACTATGCAGATTGCCTGTAGCATTGTGCATGCTGAAGTAGTCGTGGTAGTAGTATTCAGCTATTTTTGAGAAAGGGCTCCCCCACCACACCCAAGCCAATATATTATAATCAAGCAATTAAAGCGGACGTGTATTGTTGCCTTCAGCTGGATGGAATCAGTATTGCTCTAATAGGTCGGGCATATGTCTATCAAGCAGCTAATAGATAACAAGAGATTTTCCTCAGGCTTAAGTGTCTGTGCTTTGGGAACACGAGGTTCTGAGTTTTATTCCCACAACTGGCATGAAGTTCTGAGTGGCTATTGCAGATGCCTGGCTTGTGGATTTGTGGCAGACAGTGGTAGTTAGTGATCATCATAGGGTTTTTAGTTTTTGTTTTTAGTTAAATGAGGATTAACTGAATTTAAATATTTTAAAATATTGTTATGTTTATTTTCACAGCATATTTTACTTTGATAGGTGGGTTGTTGGAAATCGGTGGTTTTGACAGTACTTTTGAGGGTTTAAAAAGTAATTACATACAAAATACTTCAGTGAAATACGATGGCTTTGACATTAGACAGATTTTTACTAAAGTTGAGCCTTATGTCATTTTCACCAATCCAATCCATTGCTTTTCCTGCATAGCCCTAGTTCTCAACATTTCTAGGTTTCTAAGCATTCGGAGGAATATTGTTTGTAACAAGTCAATTAATTTAATCCACTTTATTACTTGTGGCTAAATCTTACTTACAATTGCATGACCTTTCTAATGGCATATCTTTATCTTGACCTTTGCCATTTTCTCTGTCTGGTGGGAATTTAACATCTCTCCTATAAGAATATATTAAATTCCAAAAAATCCTACTTAAAAAAAAATCAACATCAGCATTGCACAGTTAAAATGGCAAGTCAGGAAATACAAAAGCTGATAATATTAACAACATTAATATTAACAACAATATGAACTTGAAAGAGCAGCACATCCAGTACATTATATTACATCTATCTAAAATCACAATATATTAAACCACTGTACATACTTAACCAAAAAATTGATAGAAGATACTATGACTTTGTAACAATTGATAGAACATTACTGTTGGAACCTTAATATTTGCATTTCCTGAACTTTGATTTTAGTTCTGTAACTATAGATGTAAAAAGAACTGTTAATGAAATGTTAATCTCGCTTGTTTAAAAGAAAAAAAGTCACATGCTTAATAATGTTAGCATTTAAACTGCACCAATTGCATTCTGAAGAGCCAGAAATAAGGTAAGATATTTATCTTCCTTTGGGATTTTATAAAATCCCCATCACCACAATAAGTAGCTGCTGAACTGAAACAAAAGTGGGTTGGTTCAGCTCTTAGTTTATTGCCATTTTTGAGTCTGAAAACGGGATTATAATGGGAACTGTTTTGTAACCATAACAGATACTGCTAGGTGCTTGCACATGGAAAGGAAAATAGTTCCATCAGTGCTATAAAAACATATAAGAGGACATGCTCTCTGCCTAAGGAGCTTGCCACCTAGTACAGACAAAACAGATCAGACATATACTATATAGTACTGCTTCAGGTGCCAGAATAAGTCCGATTTTTTGCAGGACTGTTGCTGACGTGTTTTTCAAAAGTTTTTCACAGAAGAAGTTTGTTTCTGAGGGCGATATTCCTATATTCCTTCTCATAAACACCAAGATCAATAAAAAGCTGTTCCAAAACTTGGGGTCAGGCCATTTTCTTACAATGGATATATTGAATTCTACAGTATTAGAGACCTTCACTTACTTTATGTGTGGCTCACTTTCAAGGATATGCAAATGAATATTTTTCATGAAATCAAACTAAGATTCATGGAGAGTTCTGAAAAAGAGCAGATGAGGGATTTGCAAACTTCTACATCTTAGGAAAGAGGCTATCAAGAGCTCCTGGACACCTTGCCTATTTATGGATCATCCCCAAACCCCCTCACCTCCCTACATCAGCGACAGCAATTGCTTACATAGTAAAACAAAATTAAGAAAGCAATGTATTATACCTTCTTTTAAAATTTGATTTAAAAGCTTCAAACAAAGAGAGCCAGCACCATGTGACCAGCCTATTCTCTGTAGCCCACAAGGAAGTTCTCATGGAAGGAAGACTATATAGTTTGGGAGCCACTGCCACAGATAACAGGAATTGAGAAATCAAACTTATGTTCTCTCTAGCATGGTTATCCAGACAATGGAATTTCAGAACTACATCTACATACATCTGTATCACCTTTGTCATCAGTGTACTTCAGTCTGGAATTCACTTTTTTAAAAGTTGTTCTAGATTTTATTTGAATAAAATAGTTGAGAGGTTCACTGCATATGTAGTCTAAAACAAGACATGAGGATTCTGAAATGGTAGCAGTTGAATCTTGTGTTTGGGAAGAAGTGACCAAACTTGGCCCAGTATACCAAACTGAGGATCTGAACTTGGGGAGTAGTGACAGAACTGGGTTGGCTGGGAATTTTATTAAGTTCTACTCCCTGATTCTGCAACCTACAATCAGGTAAATAAACTAGGAGCTTTGTTAACATGCGAGCAAGTGCCTCTGATGAATACTCCCATTTGTTTCACTGATAAATTGAGGGTATTGGATTCAGCTACCAAACACCTGTAGTTCAGTTTATCTTGTAAACTTCTGATATGTTGACAGCAGTTAGGTGTGCTGTGTATTCTGATAGCAAACACAATCTCTAATGAGGGATCCATCTGAAATGGTCATCAGGATCATGACAAGTAAAGATACCCTTCATTTTAGTGACTTACCAGTTTTACATGCTGGTAAAGATCATCTATACCAAAACTCACGATGAGTTGCTATTAAAAGCCATTCTAGATGTACAAGCTTATTTTTGCCCCTCTTGCCATTATATGGCCTGAATGAACAAGAATGAAAATGCCAGCTGTAGAAATTGAGCTCTCTAAACAATTAGACCTCAGTACCCAAACTCCTCCTCCCCTGCATCAGACAAGCTTGGCACCAAGCCTTTCAGCTTAAGAAGCACATTTGAATCCATGCATTTAAAGTTGCTTTTAAGACTGGTATTTGAACATCATTTTTCATAAAACAAATGCAATCCACTTCTGCTTGTAACTCATTAAGTTACTAATACTTCAGCGACTGGGCACATTCGTTTTGTCGCGAGGTAATCTGCCCTACATCCCCTTCAGGGGTTGACTCTGGCGAATTTACCTCATGTCAAACTAAAGTGTCCAGTGTCACAGCTACAATGGCTCCAGCGGTACAGTCACACCAGGGCCCATGAGATAAAGGGGGCCCAACCAGCTGACGCTGCACTACCTTACACACAGGGCCGGCTCTACAGTTTTTGCTGCCCCAAGCAGTGAAAAAAACTGCCGCCGGGGACAGCAAAAGGGAGAAGCTGCCGCCGATTTGCCGCTGCAGCCGGCGGAACAGAGGGGCTGCCGCCAAATTGCTGCCGCGGAAACACTGCCGCCCCTTTCTAACTGCCACCCCAAGCACCTGCTTGGAACGCTGGTGCCTGGAGCCGGCCCTGCTTACACACCATTGTATTTACGCCACAGGCTACCTGGGTAGATAGTGCTCTGAGGAACAGAAAGCAGCCTGCAGACAGCCAGGCTGCCAGGGAAGTGCTCTCACCCCCTACCCAGCCACCTCCCACCCCCAGCACGCATAAGATCACAGTTGTGGCTCAGTTCCATGTCAGCACCCATATTGCATCTGCCACTCCACCCCTGCCTCCCATGATTCCTACATCCTGGGCCCTGTCTCTTCCCCTGCCACCTTCAACATACACTGTGTCCTCCATTTCAATAGCAAGGAGCTTATCCAGTCACCACAGAAATCTCAACGATGGTCAAGTCCTAAATTTCCAATAAAAAAACCCCTCGGTGGTTGTTCATATACCATAAAGCAACACATACACACATACTTTTTCCTTCTTTTGGAGGTCACCTTTAAATGAGCTGCCAAGAACCACTAACTGCGCAATGGCAGCTGGCTACCATGAAAAATTAGAAGCAATGGGAGAAAATGCAGACCAAAAATGGTAGGCCAGTATTAAAGGCTCCCCAAGGCAGACAGCTGAAGCCCCGCCACCTGGGGCTGACAGCTGAAGCCCCGGGTGCCAGGGCTCTGGCTCTCAGTGCCCCATTGTGCCGCATACTAACAGCCAGTGCAAGCACCACTGATAAGGATGCATACAACCAACAGAAGGTGCAAGTATGGACGTGCCAACCCGATTTAATTACTGTGGTGGCTGTACATCGACATAACTTAGATGGACTTAATTTTATAGCGTAGACTTGCCCTCAGGTAAGAAACAGTGACAACTTTTCTTGGGTCCAGAGAGTCTGCTTTTAAAGGGACACAACTAATGCAACCTGAAAGAGGTGTCAAAATGCAGCATGCTATCTGAATTTCTTTTAAAAACTTCAGAAAAAAAAAGTTTTTTAAACACCCACCTTCCGAAAATTTTAAGTCTAAAATGTATAACTTGACACTTCCACAGTAATTAGCTAGGTAGGACATCTGTATTTTACTAAGGTACATTAAGTGAGAGCCTATAAGGGTTATTTTAATTCCAGTATGTAACGTCTGCATTCTCAATAGGATTAAAAAGGTGTAGACACAATTTATAAATAAATTCATACTAGCAATTCATAGTCCATAAAGTAATAAAGACAACCCCAAATTCAGGCCTCTTGAAGACGATAGGAGTTTTGCCAATATCCCTCAATATAAGTATTCATATAGAGTAAAAACCCCCACACAGTAGATCCTTTCTGCAAATAACCTATGTGCATTGTTGAACTACAAATAATAATATAGTAAAGGTGGGCAAAAAATTGTGAACTTTAAATTTCCAAAAAAACAACAATAATCTGTTGTACAGTTACTATATTTAATCTCCTAAACAGCGTCCACAACCAATGCACAGCAAATTCAAATTCTAAATGACTCAAGGGGCTGGAGTTTGACACTGTAAGGGAACAAAATCAATTTCTGAGCTATTCTGTAAAATAGTCTATACCCCACAGTCACCCCATCCCCAAAAGCCAGTCAAGTCTCTCTCCTTCTATGCTATAGACTGAGGAATGGGGTCATCAAATGTGCTTTGCTTATCATTAGATTCACACTTCTCTTGCCTCTGCACAAAAAACAACTCTAAGTCTTGCTTGTTTACATAAAAGCGTAATTCAGAGTGTGTGTGTTACAAGTAACTACAGTATGTATTTAAATATGATCTGCTTGTATAACCCACACACTTTCTGGGTGTGGTGTTCTGTCCCATCTAGCGGCACTCAGACCACTTACAGAGAGATAAAATGAGTCTGTTCTACAGCCTTAGCTAAGAGGAAGTTGGCTTTTAGCTCATGCGCTAGAGGCTCAAGCACTAAGCTCCAGAGACCCCAGGTTCAATCCCACCCATCGACGACCAGGGTCTGTCAGCGTTACACAATGCACACATATATGTACTATAGTGAGTATTTTTCTTATATATTGATTTTTATATCGTATTTAGTGGCTCATATTAACCTTTTGCATTTTTGAACAATTAGTTGGCAGGCATGACCTTCTGATCAAAAGCAGCACATGCTAGTTGTCCCACACTCATACCAGAAGGCAATAATCCTTATATAAAGGGAAGTATGAAGTCCATGCATGTTACCTGCTATTTCTGCTGTTATTTAAGAATGTATCTTCTAATAGATTTCAGAGTAACAGCCGTGTTAGTCTGTATTTGCAAAAAGAAAAGCAGTACTTGTGGCACCTTAGAGACTAACCAATTTATTTGAGCATAAGCTTTCGTGAGTTACAGCTCACTTCATTGGATGCATACTGTGGAAGATACAAAGATAATGAAGTAGTGTAACTTAAGTCGACTTACAGCTTTAGTGTAGACCACTATTTTACAAAATTAAAACAACAGAATCTTCCCATCACACCCAATCAATACTTTGTATATGTATAGGCAAACCACACAGAATAACACACTATTCAATTATTACATTACAAAATTAAAATCAAAAGATCTACATATAATCAAAATATGCTTGGAGTTAATGGAGGAGTATAACCAGCAGTTATACTATGCTCCTACACCTGTGACACTGTTGCAAGTTGAACCGTTGAGAAAATGCTGGAGCACGTCATCACATTTTGGGGTGTACATGCCATCACTTTATTTTCCTAGTTTAAGCACTGCTTTGTTTCTCACCTTTTTTTAAATGCTTTATTCTACTCCCCTACCACAGACTTCTGAAATTAATCATAATATATATTCCTCCACCACCTACACTAAGGGCTTGTCTATACTTCAGTCGAAATCAACACTGCTGAGATCGATGCAGTGGTGTTGATTTATCAGGTCTGGTGAAGGCAAGCTAAGTCAATAGCAGAGTGCTCTCCCATCGACATCTGTACTCCACCTCCCCAAGAGGCAGAAGGTAAGTTGGTGGGAGAGCATCTCCTGTCGACATAGCGTGGTGTAGACACCGCTGTAAGTCGACTTAAGTTACGTTGACTTTACTTACGTAAGTTATAAGTAAGTTATATGAAGTAGTGTAACTTAAGTCGACTTACAGCTTTAGTGTAGACCAGCCGTAAGAGAGCACTGGGAGGAATAGTTTTCATTTTCTGGAAGAACATAAGTACTGGAAAGCTTTGCAAAATGAGGGCATTATGGCCATTCCTACACTGATCATATCTCACATTTCTAGCATAAATCTAAATTTACCTAATGATTTTTCAATACATGTCTAATTTTATTTTACAAAATTAAAACAAACAAAAAGTTCCATCTCTTACATTAAGAGAATATTTCACATAGTTCCTCCATCATTGAAAAGGTATATCTTTTGTCCCCTTTTCAGGTGACCTCATGATTAAGAAGGGTCAGAAACATAAATACACCTCTACCCCGATATAACGCGGTCCGATATAACACGAATTCGGATATAATGCAGCAAAGCAGCGTGGCAAGCCTGGGAGGGGGGAGAAGCGGAGCTGTGGTGCGTTCATGGGAGGAGGCAGACCAGAGGTGAGCTGGGGCAGCGGGGCCGCAGCAAGTAAGGGTGGGGCACAGAGGAACCGCTCCCCACCTCCACCTCCTCCTCCTCCCCTGAGCGCTTCACAGATGCTCTGCTTCTCCCCGCCCCCTTCCTTCCAGGCTTCCCATGCCAAACAGCTGATTGGGGGGAAAAGTGGAGCGGCGGCAAGCTTGGGTGGGGAGAGGTTCCTTTCCCTACCCCCATATAACACGGTCTCACCTACAAGACGGTAAGATTTTTTGGCTCCCGAGGACCGCGTTATATCAGGGTAGAGGTGTATTAAATACATTTCAAAGTTATCACAGGCACAGTTGCATCATGTGGCAGGAATCACAACATTCATTCATGTCTTTGTGGTAACTTCAGGTGGGGAGGTCACAAGCCATCAGCTTCCACCCCCAAATCTCATTTCGCCTCCAGCATTTATAATAGTGTTAAATATAAAAAATGTGTTTTTAATTTAGAAGAGGGGGTCACACTGAGACGTTTGCTGTGTGAAAGGGGTCACCAATGCAAAAGTTTGAGAACTACTGATCTAGACCATCCTAGACAAGTGTTTGTCTAACCTGGTCTTAACAATATCCAATGATGGAGATTCCACAATCTCCCTAGGCAATTTATTTCAGTGCTTAACTACCCTGACTGCCCTTACTGCAATTTAAGACCATTGCTGCTTTTCCTGTGCTGAGAAGTTAAGGAGAACAATTTTTCTCCTTTCTCTTTGTAACAACAATTTATGTACTTGAAAACTGTCATCATGTCCCCTCTCAGTCTTCTCTTCGCCAGACTAAACACACCTAATTTTTTCAATCTTCCCTCATAGGTCACGTTTTCTAGACCTTTAATCATTTTTGTTGCTCATCCCTGGACTTTCTCCAATTTGGCCACATCTTTCCTGAAATGTGGTCTCCAGAACTGGACACAATATTCCAGTTGAGGCCTAATCAGCGCAGAGTAGAGTGGAAGACTTACTTCTCATGTCTTACTTACAACACTCCTGCTAATGCATTCCAGAATGATGTTTGCTTTTTTTGCAAGCGTTACACTGTTAACTCATATTTAGCTTGTGGTCCACTATGACTAAGGCTATGTTTTAGTCATGGGTAATTTTAGTAAAAGTCATGGACAGGTCATGGGTAGTAAACAGGCCCCTGACCAGTCCATGACTTCAACTATATACCCCTGCCAAAATGGCAGGGGGGGGTACCCAGGGGTACTGCGGGTGCTCAGGGGGGTGGCTTGGGGGTTCTTGCTGGGGGCAGATCCAGGGGGAAAAGGGTGGCAGCATGTATCCCAGGACCCCCGCTGGTGCTGGGAGGGGATGGAGGCTGGCACACTCCCACCCCAGCTCTTCACCTCCCTGGAAATGGCAACATCCACCTCGCTCAGCTCCTAGGCAGAGGCGTGGCCAGGCAATTCTGTGCACTGCCTATACCCAAAGTGCCAGCTCAGCAGCTCCCATTGGCTGGGAACCGTGCCCAATGGGACCTGTGGGAGAGGAGCCTGAGGGCAGAAGCAGCGCGCAGAGCTACCTAGCCATGCCTCTGCCTAGGAGCTGAGCAAGGAGGATGTTGGCACTTCTGGGGAGCTAGGAATCACCGAGAGCCCACCTCACCCCATGCCTCACCCCAATCTCTTGCCCCTTCCCACACCCAAACTCCTGCTGCTGTGGGGGGAGCGCAGTGGCCCGAGACTGCCCCAGCAGCAGCAGCCAGTGCAACTGGCCCAGGGCTGCCTGAGCTGCTCAGGTGGACCCCGGGCCAGGCATAGCACCTTCTGCAGAAGTCATGGAGGTCCTGGAAAGTCACGGAATCCGTGACTTCCATGACAAACTCACAGGCTTAACTATGACCCCCTGATCCCTTTCCACAGTACTCTTTCTTAGGCAGCCCATTTCCCATTTGTGCAACTGATTGTTCCTGCCTAAGTGGAGTACTTTGCATTTGTCCTTAATGAATTCCATCCTATTTACTTCAGACCATTTTTCTAGTTTGATCATTTTGAATTTTAACCCTATCCTCCAAAGCACTTGTAACCCCTTCCAGCTTGAGATCATCCTCAAACATTATAAGTGCAGTCTCTATGCCAGTATCTAAATGTGGAAAGGCCTGCTGAGGGAGTAAACCCTGGTGGATAAACCACTGAGGTCGATTTGCAGTGTAATACACACCAGTTCCATAGTTTTACAAATTCAGGGCATAAGGGCTGGGATCTTGCTTCTCCTTGTTGATGGATATAATATATTGCTGCTCTGGTAGCCAACATTATTCTGATCAGATGGCCCCTGATGTGGAGTAGGAAATGCTGGCCAATGTAACAAATCACTATGAGCTCTAATATGGAGGATCTGCCTCCTGAGGGGTGCATTTGCCCTGAGCTGTGAAGTTCTGGAAGTGTGCACCCCGCCACCCCCAGCCTATCAGGGAGGTGGTGGTAGTGATGACCCTCATGGGAGAAGGCTGCAAGAACACAACTCCCATGCACACCTTTTGTGGCTTCTTTTATGAATTAGAGAATTGAGGACCCTCTGGAGGTACTGACACCCTATTGGATAGTGTTAGAGTGTGTTTGTTGAGGGTGTAGATGGTGAAGAGCTAGGCCTAGGTGAGTGGGAGGTGTTACCTAAAGGGTTGGAAAACTCATGAGAATATCCAAACTTTTGCATTTCATCTATAATTAATCAAGTGGCTATTAAATTATTTTAAAACACAGAAAGCCTTGAGGCTCAAAGTAGATAAATCTTTGACTGTGTGAAATATTGAATTTTTAAAAACCCGAAAACATTGTTGTGATAAATTGTAAGCATCTTTCAATGGCTCAAAGGATAATGAAATGCCACAGTGAAGCATTTCAGCATCTCTTTATTCCTTCCTTAAAGATTCCACTTTGCAAACTAGGGGAAAATAAGATAATTACATATAGGAATTAGAAGAGATCTCATATTGCTATACTGCAGCGTACTGTTAATGATATTTATCACTTACATTACTTTACGCATACTTTTAAATTAATCTTCCCAACAGTCACATGTGGTAGTTCAATAAGTAGTGTAATTTCATTTTACACCTTGAAACACTGAGGGGTTACATGATTTGCCCAAGGTCATACAACAAGTCAGTGCCAGAAATTACACTGTAGCTAAGTCCTGTGCTTAGACCGCATTGTATAACCTTTAGGCCACATTTTCAAAGCCCCCCACAAGGCATTTCTATGCATTTTGTATGTGCCTGCATTGGCTTTTATATTTTACCCTTTGTGTTTTACATAGGAGTGCTTCCAATGTCAGGCTCACTAATGGGTTATCTTCTGTTGCTGAAAGAGACAACCCTTTGAGCTACCCAGAGCTCTTCTGCCGAGATCTGTGTAGCTCAAAAGCTTGTCTCATTCACTAACAAAAGTTGGTCTAGTAAAAGGTATTACCCCACCCACCTGGTCTCTAATATCCTGGGAACAACACAACTACAACAACACTCCAAACAATTTGTTCTATTGTCAGCCCAATCAGGCCCCAGTCCTATCATGTATGATGGAAGCTCAGCTTGCTGTAAGTATAGGCACAGGGCCTGTGGCTCTATTAGATTAATGTGTTCCAGAATTGGTCAAATATTTTGGTTTGAAACTGAGGAAGGGGGGTGGGGGGGTGTATAAAAAACCTTTTTGAATGAAAAAAGAAACTTTCATGTAAAGTTGATCTTTTATTTACACACACACACACTATAATATATCCTGTTTTTTCCATCAAAACTGAAAACTGAAAGTTGCTGTATTTTTCTTCTCTGCCCCCGGAACCTCTTTTGTTACTGAATGGAGCAGAATAAATGAATTATGCTTAAGGTTGCCCCATTCATTTTGTTACATTCAGTGGCAAAAAGGGAAATAAAAAGGGAGGAGGAGAAAAAAATGAGCTTTCAAAATTTTAAACACTTTTCCAAAAAATTGTAAAAATTTTCAGTGAAGTGAAAAAATGTTCCATTTCAAACCCAGAAAACCAGAAACAACTTCAACATTTGGAAGTTATTTGCAAAGTTGTTTCCCCATTTTTGGACTAACTCTAATGTCTCTCTTCCCTTTGGGCCTTGAAATATGGTGAACATATTTGGATCAAACTTCAGAAGCAGATGGTTATTCTGAGGCCTGAATACCAGTCCAATGACCTTCTTCCCCATTTCCAATAACTTCCATTGTGACGTTAAACAGGGCACTGGAGGGACAGCAGCCCTGTGGTGGCAAGCCGTGGTACCCAAAGATGAAATTCCATTACTTCCTTTGAGGG
Organism: Lepidochelys olivacea; assembly: GCF_965140295.1. Classification (NCBI taxonomy): domain Eukaryota; kingdom Metazoa; phylum Chordata; order Testudines; family Cheloniidae; genus Lepidochelys; species Lepidochelys olivacea. Next base: position 161,421,407 of record NC_140411.1, on the reverse strand, counting down.
TGTTGGGGTTGTCTCATTGGCACATTTTTCATTGTTTCATATTCACTGGTATGTCTGCATTTTAACTTTATTGCCACATGTCTCATTCCAAGGCCGCTTCCAAAGCCAAATTAACCCAATCCTCAGTTCTGTCCTGCTCTTCTGGACCCTCACTCGCTCTCTTGAGCCACACAGCGTACAGCCACATTTTCTTTCTAAACTAGTTGTGCAATTCTCACACCTGCTGGTTTTAAAAGCAATAAATCTAAAATGGCCTAATAGATTGTCATTAAAATAATGTTGCACCTACAAGACCAAGTTCAGCCCAAAAATCATTTTTATGATTGTCTTATAAACTCCCAACAACAAGATTTCTGAATAGAAATAGATCTCTATAAAAAGTACCCATATATTAATTGTAATGTGGAGATAACGGGGTTAACGATAAATTTTAAAACATCCCTCAAACCTCAGTTGCATGAATGTTGGATGTGGTACTGTAGGACAACAAAGCAGTCTTAACGAAGCAAGCAGGGCACGCAGATGTGACCATATACTTCAGTGTTCCTCATTAATACACTGGGTTGAAGTCAATACCTACTTGCAACTCAGCAATTCGGGAATCTTATGCTCCTGCAATCAGAACAAAGGTGAAAAATGCCTGTGTATTTAACTAAATAGGTTCCTATTAGGAATGCAAAAATGGCACTGATTTCATTTAAGAGGAGCAGCTTGGATGAATGGCGTAGTTAAACTGCTACATACAAATCATCTCAGCTCCAACAGTTTTAATTCAGGAGAAAATACAATAGTCTGCACAAAAGTTCTGAAGGAATTTGTTAACATACAACATGTTAACTTAATTGAACTGAAATATTTAGTATTCCTTTCTCCGTACAAGAGTCTGGGGAAGAATGTGGGAAATTAACAGTACTGTAGAAAACTCCAGCTAAGCCATTTAACTTCCACACATGAGTCAGAGAAGGTATTAACTGGAGAGATTAGAATGAGATTTGAACTTTAGCAATGCATGTCATTTGTAAAGGACATGAGTCACAAAGAAGAAAGGAAAGAAGTCTCCAGTTTTAAATGCAATTCATTTTCACTGATTAAAACAGACAGAGAATCTTCAGTTTTCTCTGACATATTTAGGGCATTTTTTAATACTTGTTCGTACTGCTTCCTTGTAGTGATTTATTACTAGGCAATATCACACACAGTAAGAAAATACATCTAAATAAAATGAAGCAGCAAAAGGCAAACAGTTTTATTTGATTTTTACTGACTATATTTATCAGCAATGATTTCCCATCGCATTTCTTTTAGCAAGCTTGACATTCTAAGTCTTCCACACAGTGAACTCCAATCTAAGTCAAGGGAGTTCTGGCAATGGCAATCCAAATCACAGAGAGCATGTAGGATTGGGTCTACACACAAGACAAAGCAGAGGCATTCTCACCACAAAACTGTTGCCATTGTTCTCCCAGTTCTGATTTTTTTCATGTCTTTGTTGGAGGTGATGGGGAAATTAACTGAGAAAATGTATAGGGTGTGAAACCTTTCTTCTGCTAATCCAGTACTTATAAAGAAATATATGAAAATGAAGGCTCAAAACTGAGGACTACACATCAGGAGACCCAATTTCTGTTCCCATAGAGTCTCAGAACTTGGGCATTTCAATAAACCGCTTTGGGTCTCAATTTCTCCATACGTAAAATGAAGATAATAATACTAATACCTCACAGAGCCTTAATATTTGTCAAAGAGAGATTTTCAACTGATTTTCATCAGGACTTGTGTTCCTAAGTTCCTTAAGCACTTTTGAAAATCTGGCCCAAAGTACCTTAAGATTCTTGGATGGAAGGCCCTATTGAACTGCAAAGTATTACTATTAATAATGCTATTCCAGTAACAAAAGTATAATGGATATGGAAAACACGGTAGGCAAAAGTAGCAGAGAATTTTTTAAAAATTAGCAAAGCACCAGAGAATGTACATATTTTGTTCCACTAGGACACGTAAGGGAGATCTTTCTATTTTCGACCCTAAAAATGCTGAGTATTTGGCGTACCACTGCTTGCACTATCTGACCACTTTCTATTCTTTTTCGCTTCTGTTGCAAAGTTCTAAAGTTGTTTTTTGGCAAGGCATATAATTTCCACTTGGGTAGAAATGGTTGGGTTTTTTCATTGAATGTTGTTCAATATCAGCATGGGGTTATTTTCAGGGACAGAAAATTTTATGAAACACTAATATGTTTATGAAACCAAAAATGTTTGGGGAAAAAAAGGCCATGACACTCACAAAACTTCTTACTTCACCTCTGTTCCCAGCCTTGCATTCCATATTTAAATATAATATGGTGCAAGTGTAGTTAGTCTTTGATACATTCCTTGTGTTTCACTATATTCTTTTTTCCAACCTCTCCCTCACTCCATTAATTGCTTATGCTTTTTTTATTGCAGGAGTACTGAGGAAGTTGAATGAGACTTCAGATAAATGAATTGCAATAAAAAGATTATTGTAAATCATGCTGCATGCACATATACAAATTATAAGGCGGCTGAATATACAGATCTAAGACTTCACACAGATATTTTGTTTTAAATGAGAAATTTGCTTCAAGGCAAGTTATTTCATTTGTAAGGACAATTTCTTCTTTTTTGCCCTGAATAGTATTTTACATAGTTTAATCCTTTTTTTAAAATGCACATACTATTTTTTACATTTAAAGGGCCGCTGTCACATGAAATCTAACCAATTTTTTAAAACAGGAGATAAAAGTCATTTTGCACATGGCACCAATTCATTCCATCAAATTATTGTGATAAAAATAAAAACACACAGCAGATTTTCTATTTTCAAATAAATGGTTCTCTTTCTTCTGTGTTGCCTGACTCACACAGAATGCATAAATGGTCAAAGTAAACAGTATAAAAACGAAGAAAAATATTTTTTCCACTATTATCTCTCAGTGACTGCTTTGAGGGTTACTTGTAACAGTGTAGAAAAACATAACACAGAAATGTGATTTTTATATTGTGTCCCTTTAAATAAACCCCTACATTTTATTTATATAAATACCAAGGTGTTTAAAAAAACCCACACAAAAATGACAAGCTCCAAAGAGATTTTTTTCATTACAAATTCAACTTATTCCTTGACTCTGAATACCTTTCTCAGAGTGTGTCTGTAATGTGGTGTCCTCCTTTTGGAAACAGATGTTTAGAAGGAATTTATTTTTTCCACAATGAATATGATCACAAAGAAAAATGCTATAAGTCAACTTTGTTTTCTCTGCTGAAACTGATAATCCCTGAACTGAGTTGTTCTGACCTTCCACAAGTAGCAGGGTGATCGTTCTCAGGGAATTTATGAGTATCACCATCTATTTGAAAAGAAAGCCCATGGATAAAAGAGGAAAATTAATTTGAATGTACAGTGAGAGGGAACATCAAGTGCTGGGCCATTCCCCAAATGGAATTTAGCCAGATTTGATCTCTAGGCACAGAGCCAGAGACAATGTCCTACTGGTTGTACATGCTATATTTTTCAGATGTAGATATTTGTCTGGAGCGGGGAGGTGGGAGAGTCTCTTCCTCAAAGCAGGATGACAGTAGGATTAAAGACCCGGGAGCATTAATCTTATCAGCTGTCCATGTTACCAGACTCAAAACCAGGGCAGTAGTAAAGCTTAAGTTTTTAGGTGGATCATTCCATATATCTTTCTCTAGCAAAACCACTCCAGTGTAATTAAGGTTAAATCCTTTAAAAAAAAAAATCTGATTGAACTAAAGTTTATAATCTAAACCACAAACATCTATTGAAAAGATGAATGTTAATTCATAATTAGTTTCAATCAGCTCATACATTTCACTAGCATCAACCCACTCTCCACAGTGGCCCTCCACCCCAATTTTATTTTTATTATTTTTATTTTTTTAAGTTCCCCATGGTTGCTTCTAACAGTAATCCAGATTTGGAAGTCAAGGCTCAAACACACACATTTAGAAATCAAGGTGACTGATTGTGATTGCCTGTGATATACTATTCAGAACAGCCTACTCAGATGGGGAAGTTGGGCTGGCATTCATGCTCAGGTGTGGATTTTTTTCTCCTGAGAGGTCAAAGCTCATACCCCACTGCACTGCTGCAGAAGCGCTCAATTAGACATGAGGACAGTGGCCCACCTGAGACATCAGCAGTGCAGATATGAATTTTTAACTCTTCTGTGCAATGAAGCATCAGGTTTTTTTCAGTCCAATTCACTGCACGAGATGGAAAAATCTTCGCTTTATATCAAGCTAAAATTCTTGTATTAATTATATCAATTTGCATAAAATTCAGATGGAGAAAAATGGCAGAACAGAGAAAGTTAATATACATTTTTCTGAGAACTGAATTTGATTAGTTGGTTTTAAATGGATTCTGAATGTTAGAGGAACATATCGGAATAGACACAGGGCCGTTAAAATAGAAAAAAACAGGTAAGCACAGGAAGAAAGACTGAACTGAGATAGAAAAAAAATAGTTGCCATAGATATATACCTACATACTTCATTTCATGCACTCATAATTCTCTCTGGCAGCTGCATGATTAATTCAAAGATTTATTGATTTTTTTTTCCTTGCACAATCCTGCTGACCTGCTTTTGTTGACAGGTCTATGTGGATCACACTGCTCTGTCAGTTGAAAGTATGGCATCATGTTGGTCTCCGTGGCCTGGAGTAAACATTTTTACTACTTCAACATAAATAGGATTTGAGTGCATGATAAAAACAAACACCCTTTGTTTCTAACTGGGCAGATATGAACTAGAGAACCAGTAGCCTAAAAAAGCTGAGAAATATACTGAAAGTATAATGCATTTCTTTGTATTAAAATCGTTGTTTAGGGTTTCCCCTACAAGAAAGCCAACAGATTCAATTCTTCTAACAAATCACTAGAAAAAGCAAAGTACATTTGGGACAGTGAAAAAGTTTTAACTGTTATTGTGTATAAATGGGAAGATCAATTATCATCAAGCAAGAGGATAGTGCTTCCCCCAGAAAATTAGGAATAAGTAGTTCTTGTAATTATTGCACAAACCACTAGTTTTAACACAACCTGTATTCCTAAGTAATAACTGATCATCTAAAACTTAGACTGAACAAATTATATCTATCTCTATCTATCTATCTATATCATTGTGGTCTGCATTTTGGAGACCAAAGTGAAGAAACAGAAGAAGAAAAACTGTTCTAATGATATCTTTAGCCAGAGTGAAATCAGAAGGTACTAGATATCTCAACAGAACTGATTTTCTAGTGATCTTTTCAGTTCAACTTTGACTCTCAAGAGGGATGGATGGATCAGAGTAAGCACCTGAATTTTGGTGTGTCTGTCTGTCTGAACCTCTGAACATTTAAAGGTTTATTCATGGCAACAGTACTACGCCCATTAATGGGATTATTTTACTTCAACCAGTTAGACTGGTCAAAGAACTTCACCAGAAAATACTATATTTCAAGCTTAATCAATGTTAATGTCCGTTGTTATGAATTCACTCCATATCAAAATAAAATATAGGTCAGACATCATTGCTAGTGAACGTGTCTACATTTAACCACTTTGAAATCACAGCTAAACCACAAATATATAAACTTGGAAGGATGAGATATTTATCAGCAAATGCCAGTTTCACCATACACTTATAAATCAACACATATATATTTCCACCAATGATAACAGAAATTTACAGATAGACACAGAAAGAAAAAAAGTGTTTGAGAACTTAAGAGTTTGACTTAAGGATATTTACTTTGTATATTTTGACATATGATGTTCACAATTTATGTTTTAATGGTTATAAAGTTTTAACTTTTTGAAACTCAATGTTTACTGTCATTACATAATAATTATTGACACCTGCTCCCAATAATTTCCCACAATTATGAATATTTAAATAAATAAATAAAATAGGAAAAAATACCCGAAAAATAAACACTGGTATTATCCATTAAAATTATTTAAAAATAAACATCAAATTTTTATAGGACAACAGCTTTATGGTGTAATTGGTTCTGAGAAGCAAGGTATGCTTTCATTAAAATGAATGAGCTGATACGTCAATTTCATCCCTTCATATCAAATCCAACAGTGATCACAGAATGTTTTTCTCAGATCAGTTTCAGAATTTTTTTGGAATCATCTTGGAAACCTAGAGGATCCTCAGTATCTATTCACCAGTATATATAAAAATATGTAAATATCTAGGAGGGTAACAAGATCCAGAAGCAGCTAACAGCATGAGATTTAAAAAAAAAATGCTATGATCACTATTTTTGATAGAATTGCAAAGTTAGGGCTAGATCCACACAGATGAACAACCAGTCCGCATCTGTATTACACATCATGGGATTGGGGCTTGAATGAGTAGAGCCCATGCAGAAATTATAGGCTTGGACAGTATCTCACATTCACAAATTAAAGGCTTGGACAGTGCCTTGAACACATAAGCAAAGTCATATGGATCAAAAACTCTCTGAGGAATTGTAAATAAAGAGCAATAATAAAATTCACTGTGTCTGGTACAGGAAAGGAGTCCAGTGAGCGACTGTGAAGTTTAATAGACCATTCTATCTTAATTAATATCTTTAATAAAGATCCAGTGGAGGGGAGGGGTAAATATCATGTTAATTAAGAGTGCAGAATATTTGGCAGTGTTATGAACTCCAGAAAGCGGATAGATATAATGAGAGACAGAATTGCAAGAATAATCTGGCAGGCAATAATATATGATTTAACCTGGAAAAATACAGATAAACTCAGGTACGTCTGGGGGAAAATAATCCAATGCATAGATATCAAATTAAATATTAGTGTACAAAATAATAAGACAGCCCAAAAAAATCAAAACCAAAAACCAATATAGTTTGGCGCTCACGTCTCGTAACGTGATGTTTTGCGCAACAGGCCACGAGGCCTGTGCTGAGCTCCATGAAGAGTTCTCCCATATATACTATACTGCAGCATTGCCATAGGCCATATATTAGAATCATCATGCAATAGTCTGAGAAGGTGAAAGCACCTTTCTTTGTGGCACAGGCCAGGCCCTAGAACATGGTGCTACTTTCAGGGACCTTCAGTACCAGAAAGATGTGGACAAAACTGGAAGGAGAACCTCAAGAGAAACAAAATTGATTAAGGACTGAAAGGACTCAGTCATTTGGAAAAACTAATTATTATGTATATATTTATATTTGGTGAGGCTATAATGACTAGGGAGTGTGGTGTGTAATTGTCTATTAATATTCCAAGGATGGTGATGCAATAAAGGGAGAGAGGTTGTAACCAGGAGGAATGGGATTAAATTAGAAAGAGATTGAGTGTCAGGAAAACTTCCTAATATTTGAAGACCTGACCCAGGAAGAAGCTCCTCACTATTTCTCCTTTCCCACTTGAGGAAGGAAGGAAGGAAGGAAGGAAGGGCAGTGCCCCTTCTCCTCTCCAAGGTACCCATGCCACCTCTGCTTCCCCTCCTTTTGTGCAAGATCCCTCCCCTGGAGAGGTTTGAATCCTGTCAATACTCCTCACCTTTAAAAGGAAAAAAAAAGGCTGTGGAAGAAAGAGGGAAGAGATGGGATGAAGAGATTTAAATGAAGGAGAAAGAAAAATAAAAAATGCCACTTGCTTCCTAGGCACTCTTCAGTACGGACATGCCAACAGTACCTTCACCAGCTATGTACTTTCCACTTACTGTAGTACAAATAAAGTAACCAAAGGGGGGCAGATTTCTGCTCCCTGGATTTTTGGTACATCCCTTTCTGATATATCCCTTGCCCCCTGCTCCAACCTCCCACAGGCATCCATCCACATTCTTAATACTAAAAGGATGAAGGGGCTGGGGGTGAAAAGTCTGAAAGGTCCAACTGTTATCTAGAAAGAAAATAACTGTGCTACTTATGTCCACTCCATCTGCAGCCACTCTAGGAAACACAAAACAGAACTCTGCTCCCAACTCAACTCTTGCACATATGCTCTGCAATGCTAGCTCGACAGCAAAAAATTGGATACAATTAACTTAGGCTTGAACAGAGACTGGGAGTGGATGGGTCATTACACAAAGTAAAACTCTTTCCCCTTGTTTATTCCCCCCCACGCCACTGTTCCTCAGACATTCTTGTCAACTGCTGGAAATGACCCACCTTGATTATCACTACAAAAGGTTCCATACACACACCCCGCTCTCCTGCTCCTTATAGCTCACCTTAAGTGATCACTCTGGTTACAGTGTGTATGGTAACACCCCTTGTTTCATGTTCTCTATGTATATAAATCTCCCCACTGTATTTTCCACTGAATGCAGCCGATGAAGTGAGCTGTAGCCCATGAAAGCTTATGCTCAAATAAATTTGTTAGTCTCTAAGGTTCCACAAGTCGTCCTCTTCTATTCACTATCCATGACCTTAAATCCAATGAACCCTCTTTCCCTTTGTCTACATTATCAAAACATGAGGGAGGAGGGGGGAGGGATAGCTCAGTGGGGGGGGAGGGATAGCTCAGTGGTTTGAGCATTGGCCTGCTAAACCCAGGGTTGTGAGTTCAATCCTTGAGGGGGCCATTTGGGATCTGGGGCAAAAATTGGGGATTGGTCCTGCTTTGAACAGGGGGTTGGACTAGATGACCTCCTGAGGTCCCTTCCAACCCTGATATTCTATGATTCTATGATTAGATGACTGTGGATCTGGTGCTACCCCCTAGCATCCCTCCAAACATCACCCTGTCAGAGGACCAGAACCAAAATCCATTGACGTAAACAGATTTCAGAGTGGTTAGTCTGTATCAGCAAAACCAACGAGGAGTCCTTGTGGCACTTTAGAGACTAAGAAATTTATTTGGGCATAAGCTTTCAAAACTTATGCCCAAATAAATTTCTTAGTCTCTAAGGTGCCACAAGGACTCCTCGTTGGTTTTGTTGAAGTAAACAGAGAAACTCCCATTGACTTCAGTGAACTTTAGACCAGTCCCAGAATGCACAGAAACAGAACGCTGTCTCACTCCTAAAGAAGAAGAATCTTCCCTGGGAAAAAAAGTCAGAATATTTAAAGTGTATCCCTTATTTGCAAGTCAACAAAATCCAAGTTAAAAGTCATGCCATACAACTGACCTCCAGATCATGAAGGTGTTCACAGAGAAGCTGAGAGGGACTGTGGAAGAGTCCCAAAAACTCATTGCCCTAGGAAACTATGATGTCTGTCTGTATCTCTACAAGTTCCTCACTCTCACCCCCACCTCTCTCTCCTGCTGGTATTAGCTCATCTTAAGTGATCACTCTCATTTCAGTGTGTATGGCAACACCCATTGTTTCACGTTCTCTGTGTATATAAAATCTCCCCACTGTGTTTTCCACTGAATGCATCCGATGTAGTGAGCTGTAGCTCACGAAAGCTTATGCTCAAATAAATGTGTTAGTCTCTAAGGTGCCACAAGTCCTCCTGTTCTTTTTGTTGAAAGAGAAAGCTAAGAAGCAATCTCAGTTTTAGAAATGAGTGAGCTCTACAAGTCTGCAAGAAGTTTGGAAAACACATTGCTGCTGCAGCAAATTTAAAGTCCAATCCTGAAAAATGCTGAGTATCTGTACTTCCTATTAACATCACTAGCAATCAACAGAAGTTGCAGGTGCTCAGCAACTCTCAAAATCATTCCCTGAAAAAAAGAAAAAGGAGTCACCTGGCTGTGGCATTTTTCTGTGTAGTATTACAATTTAAAAGAGTATTTTAATTCCTTAGCTGCATTATTGATATTACATTAGATTATTCAAAAACTCGACATACGTTTAAACCTCTTTTACTGTCACCATCAGGTCTAGCAATTTAGATTTTTATTCTGTTCAACTTGGAGAATGAAAAATCTTAGAGCTAGAGCATTTGAAATGATGTTATAAGGCTGTTGATTGTTAGATAGAATTTTGGATGCATTCAAATCTGGATCTCATCTTTGCATGTGGGACCACTGACAATATTTCTAAAGGACTATAATTTATATAGAAAATTATCTACATTCATGAATAATATTAATTAGAAAATTTAACCCATTTTAGCCATGCAGAGCTATTAAGGAGAAAAATTATCTCTCCAAGGACTTTGAGATGCTGCCATAATCTCCAGATATAAGTACAGATGAAAACTTTAGTTCTGTCTCTTAGATACTACTATGTGGTAACTACTGGCAAACAGGACTGCTGAACATCAATCACTGCAATTCATAGAACTCTTGGTGGAAAGAGATCCAAGAACCCATGGAGCCTTCTAAAGTTAAGACTTAAAGAATACGGTATAAATTATGCAATTCATTACATTAAATGCAGGTCATTGTGCCTCAGTGACACATTCTCAAGCCTTGGTCTGCTGTGTCTAATTTATGGCCCATGGAAAGTACAGAGGCTCAAAGACTCAACAGCTGTCATCCTCATGTCAATCAAAGCCCTTCAGAGACTTGTTTACCTTTCATATTTCTATACCTTTCATTCAAAGCTGCTAATCTTTCACTGCTAATTAAATCCCCATTGTGCACAATTAATACTGTCCCTCTTCTTTTTCTACCTTTTTTAAAGCATCATATTTTTCACACAACTCAGATCCTTTCAAGGTTCGTTATTATACAGGAAAAATGGGGGAATTTACGCAGGAGGGTCCATGCAGCTCTTGTTAACCTCATTGTTAGTTACCAGCAGTCCTGTGCGTTACATCTTTATTACACACTAGAGTTCCTATGGACAGCTTTCTGCTCTCAGATAACTTCAGTGGGACCTCCTTATGCACAACCAAAAGCAGAATCTAGCCAATAGATTATAAAGTGAGAGATGTCTAGCATGTTGCATTATTATGAAACCAACAAGGCTCCTACTGTCTGAGCTAAGACATATTTCTTAAGTTTTCTTCTAAAAAACTAGATTTTGGAACATATAATGAGCAGCAATGCTTTCAAAAGCAAGCAAGCAAGCAGATAGCTGATTTGACACAGAAAAAAGGACTGTGTAATAGTGCAGCATCTGAAACAAGGATTGTGGCTCATTTGCAAGTCCCTTTATTCTAAAATTCAGGATGGGGACTCCATATATTTAAGTATCTGAAACGTTTACTCTAGATTATATCTGAAAGGATTGTATGCAAGTGTAACTAATTCAAAAGTAAAGTGACAGGTTTCAGAGTAGCAGCCGTGTTAGTCTGTATCCACAAAAAGAAAAGGAGGACTTGTGGCACCTTAGAGACTAAGCAAAAATCATTATTCTATAACTAGAACGTGCAGCACCTGTTAGGGTGCTGGCTTGTTTAACATTTTTAGGAAGTCTCACACTTCCTTCCATGGGTCTACGCTTGCTGTCTTACTTGTGTGTTCTTCAACAGATAATCCTTATGGGAGACTTTATTTTCAACTTTTTCTCTTTTACCATACTGTATACTTAGTTTTATCCCCCTGTTTCCATGGCATTTTGTCTAATACAGTTTGTGATAATCTCCAGTAAATATACATCCCTAGCAGATTCCTTGTAGAGGTTTCTGTTCATTTTAACTTTCCTTTCCGATAACATCCGCTACTCACTGATAATCAGCCACATTTCTCTTTTAATCCTATCCTGCCACTAATGTTCTCATATTAAATTGTCAGATGCAAAAACATACTATTGCATATTTCTTATCAACACTTCACAAAAGTTGATCAGAGACATATGGGAAAGTTGTTCTCATATTTGATACCTATGTTAGTATACATTTTCCCTCAAAATATTGACCACTAGTGGAAGACAAATCAATAGTCCTGTTATGTCTTAGCATCCTATTCATCAGCACTGGGAATCCGAGACTTTGAGGTTAATCACTATCCACCATTTGAGTTCATGGCAATATTATTGTTGCATTGATCATGGAGAGAAATAGATGCAATTGTCTCACAAAAGACACCACTTTTTAAAAAGTTAGCACTGCTGCTAAAGTACTGTGATAGTAAACAGCAAACCCTACAATCATTCTAGTTAAACTGGACTGATGTTCCCTGCCTCCCTTTAACACTGGAACTGAGGCATTCATCAGAACAACTGTAATTAAACATAGACTTTATATTTAATCTGTACTGTGACCACCTCAGGAATCAGATTTTCTAAATTATTTTACATGATATGGCAAGATACGCTAAACCACCTTTTAAGGAGCATCAGTTTTAATGGATAGTTTTTACTTGCATTGTCAGTGCACATGAATTTTTTTTTCAGATATACTATTGTAGGATCAAGGCCATGATAAATGTATTAAGGCTTCATTTTTAATGGCTTGCTGTACGGTTTCTAAAACAAATAAGTTTCAGATGTAATGGCTTATTAGGGCAACCCACCCTATCCAGCTCATGGAAATGCAGTTCCGCCCTTTGTTTCTTCCAGGGACATAGCCAGGCTGGACTTAATGGAGGAACAAGCCACAGAGAGGAATGAATGGTGATACTGTACTGCTCTCCATGTATACAAGGATGCTTTGGGATGAGAAGATGATTTTTAATGGATGCAGCTTCATCAATTAAAAAAGTAAAAATTCCTATGAGAAAAAATGTTTAGGTCTGGTGGATCAGTAAAGGACCATTATTATGTTCCTACATAAGAACGGCCATACTGGGTCAGACCAAAGGTCCATCTAGCCCAGTATCCTGTCTTCCGACAGTGGCCAATGCCAGGTGCCCCTGGGGGAATGAACAGAACAGGTCATCCCCCGTCGCCCATTCCCAGCTTCTGGCAAACAGAGGCCAGGGACACCATCCCTTCCCATCCTGGCTAACAGCCATTCATGGACCTATCCTCCATGAATGTATCTAGTTCTTTCCTGAACCCTGTTATAGTCTTGGCCTTCACAACATCCTCTGGCAAGGAGTTCCACAGGTTGACTATGCATTGTGTGAAAAAAAAGACTTCCTTTTGTTTGTTTTAAACCTGCTGCCTATTAATTTCATTGGATGCTCCCTAGCTTTTGTGTTATGAAAAGGAGTAAATAACACTTCCTTATTTACTTTCTCCACACCAGTCATGATTTTATAGACCTCTATCATATCTTCCCTTAGTTATCTCTTTTCTAAACTGAAAAGTCCCAGTCTTATTAATAAAAAGAAAAGGAGTACTTGTGGCACCTTAGAGACTAACAAATTTATTTGAGCATAAGCTTTCGTGAGCTACAGCTCACTTCATCGGATGCATACTGTGGAAAGTTTAGAAGATCTTATTATATACACACAAAGCATGAAAAAATACCTCTTCCCACCCCACTCTCCTGCTGGTAATAGCTTATCTAAAGTGATCACTCTGCTTACAATGACAGGTTTCAGAGTAACAGCCGTGTTAGTCTGTATTCACATCCGATGAAGTGAGCTGTAGCTCACGAAAGCTTATGCTCAAATAAATTGGTTAGTCTCTAAGGTGCCACAAGTACTCCTTTTCTTTCTCCTTACAATGTGTATGATAATCAAGTTGGGCCATTTCCAACCCAAATCCAGGTTTTCTCAACACCCCCCCACACACACACACACACACACACTCACTCTCCTGCTGGTAATAGCTTATCCAAAGTGACCACTCTCCTTACATGCTGGAAATGGCCCAACTTGATTATCATACACATTGTAAGGAGAGTGATCACTTTAGATAAGCTATTACTAGCAGGAGAGTGGGGTGGGAGGAGGTATTTTTTCATGTTCCAATAGGGTGGAATCAGGCTGTGAGGAGACAAGTCATGTTGTGGTAATTTTTCAAGATGTTCTGAATTGATAATGGAGAATGAAGGAACTTTTAATATTAAATTATCTAATTTAAAGACTATTTTAAGATTAAGAGAAATTAATCAGAAACCCATGTAATTATATGTTTGGTCATTTTAATTGTATTACATATTCTTTTAACAGGTTACAATAATAATAAAAAAGATATTTGTAACAGTTAATGGCTCAATCCTGTTCTTTAATGCCTGAGCGCAAATCACATCATCATGTCAACTGCTGTGCTGTATCTGCGATCCCGAAGTCCCAACTACTATAAGTGGATCTGTGGAGACAGGTCCTTGTGTTCAAGGGGGGTCTGCATGGGTGCAGGTTTCTACCCATGAAGATCAGATCGTTGGATCACAGCCCACATAGAACAGACTAAAGTGGATTTAGTGCACTTAAAACTATACTGATATCTGTGGACAAGGTGACTGATCACTTAAAAATACTACATTTCTGTACCAAACAAGTCTATTTTCATATTGTCCCAAAAATATCTAAGAAGCGACAAAACCATTTAAGCAATAGATTTGCCAGAGACAGGAAGTCAAGTTTAGAACACAAGGTATATAGAAACAAAGAATTCCATTTCTATCAGCACCACATTTATCCAAAACAGAGGGGTGGTTAACCTAGTGGAGGAACTTACAATCTTTAACTCATTTCAGCATATACTGTAGCATAGTATAAACACATTCTTAATAATACAATGCACTGACATTTAGCTCTGATTATTGTCCCCTTGCTGCAATACTCAACAGCTGTACTTTCACATCCTGTGCATGTACCTCATTTACTTGAGCATATAATAGCAGATGTTTATGTTTAACCACATAATACACATTTCAGTTGTAGTACAGCAACATGCACTTTCCATACGATACAGTCTGTATACAGAATATATTGTTCTATGGATTTCTTACATACTATTATATTATATATTATATTATATATATTATAGAAAATGTTGGATTGCTACAGTGAACTCCTGGCTCCCCTGAAGTCAATGGTAGGGCTCCCACCATTGACTTCAACGGGGCCAGGATTTCACTCCTAGACCTCAGTTTGGGAGGTTAAATCAGGTTAATGGGATTTTTTTTAAAGGGATCTTTGCTGCCTCTATACATACTTTCAGTACATACTGTAGGTGTTTTGTGGAGCCCTAACTAGATAATTCAATTATTTGCATGACAGTTTGCAGTTTTCCAATGGCAAAGTAATTTTTCTTTATACACAGCAGTGCAGATAGTTCTTTTTATAAACATACAGTTTAACTTCAATATATGCATAAATATATTTGGCATCCATCAAAGATTTTATTATATTATGTCTGTGGATAGTATATAAGCTTTCACACTGTGAAAGCTTCCAAATATTGTCTATAGGCATACCTGGTACAAAAATATTATTGAAATATAGGAGTCAATCGCACATATCATTTAAAACAACCAAAATAAATGTAACACAAGATTTCTTTTACTCCGTAACTAACTTCACCACTAGAAAACCCAATCACAACCCAACAAATAGATTATGACACTCAAAACAAAAAAATTCTATGGCAAACAGAATTTCCTTTAAAAAAAAAAACATCAAGTCAACACTATGCCACAATGCCAAGAAATTCTGATTTCATGTCTGGAATAAAACAAAATACATGTTAATTCCCCTGGGAGGAAGCTAAAAAAAGCCAGAGCTGTCTCAAAGCTTCAAGTCACACCTAATCACGAGGATGCATCAGAGCTACATGTGCTATACATTAATTACAGTGGAAAGATGAAATATCATTCAGCTATAATCAACACAAAGGAACCATTGAGCATTATGGAAAACACAGAAACCATATCCACTAGGGAAAGAAAGCCATTAAAGCCTACCTGAGACAAGTGAGACTGTGTCTTTCTCCCAAGAGACAACAGTGATGTATGCCTCCACAGAGGAGGGGATAATGCACTTGAAGACCGCTACATTGCCTCTCATGGCTTTCTGGTCCTCCACACGAACTGTGTAGGGTTCCCGTAAAACTAAAATGGAAGAATAGTGAGTTTTTGTTAGTGAGGGAGATGGTAAAGCCAATGTAGAATTAAATAGAAAGAAGTCCTGTCTGGAAAGGCAGATGGGTATCATTTTCCCAAGGACTGAATGTAGACAACACATTTCCTCAACCTTTATAAAGGAAATCAGAAGATGAGCTCATGCCCATCAGCCCTTTCACTTTCACATGCCTTACAGCAGGCTTAGTCAAAGCCACAAACCCAAAATGTTGGGATTGTGCCCTGCTGCAGTTCTTGCATTGGTCTTTCACAATTCACCCAGGATAAAGACAAATTAGGCAGGCAAGTAAAATATTATTAGACTTTCTTCATCCTAACGGCAAGGGTAAGAAAGTAAATTTTGTGTCTTGGCTGGTAAATCTGAAATAATTTTACACTGCTGATCTGAAGGGTCTCCCTGAAAAAACTCCAAGATCCTCTTGCTTACTCCAATACTATACTATACCGCATCACATTTCAATGTTCATCCTCCAGTTAATTCATGGTGTAAGGGGAAAATCATTTTCCAAGAGAAACAGTCTCCACATGTGTGACAGGTTTCAGTCGGTCCTCCGAGCCCCTAGGGGCGATGGAGAGCTATGATCCCACTGGCAGGCCTCAGTCACACCTTTCGGGCACTGGGGAATTAGCGGGGAAGGTGTGCCGGCCGGAGTCTGCAGCGTGCCCCTCAGGCAGGGGAGCGCCGGCATGAGGCTGTAGCGCGCCCCTCAGGCAGGGGAGTGCCGGGGTAGGGGAACTCAGGCCCATCCGAGTCCACTGCGTTTCAGCCCCTGGGCCCGGTCAGTGGCGGGAGGCAAAGTTCCTGCCGCTTGGTCAGCAGGGCCGTCCGCACCCCGCTGACCAAACACACCCACCACACGGTGCCGTTCTGCCCCTGGGCTACTTCCTACCCAGCCTCTCCGGCGGGTCTCTCCGGTCGCTCCAGCTCGTCCGGGTATTGCGCAGCTGGCAGCTCCAGCTCCCCCTCTGTGTCGGACTCACGCCGGCCCGGGCTACAGCCGGGCCCCTCCAGGTCCTCCGGGTATTCAGCGGCTGGCAGTCCTGGTTGCCACAGGCCTTCCTCCTGGTCCGGTTCCTCCTTGCCCAGGGCCTCTCCTGGGTCAGCAGCAAGATCGCGAGGGAGCAGCCTGCGTCTGTCTCCCTCCCTGGTGCTGTCCTCACTGGGCAAAGGGCCCCATCCTTTGTACTTCCTGTCCCACCCCTCCCCTTCCGGGGATTGGTGGAAGCTTGGCCTGGCCCCGCCCACTCAGGCTGAGAGGGTGGCTCTTTACCCTCTGGTTCGGAGGGGAGCCACCCTGGCACCCTACATACCCCACCCCTCAAATCCAGCTCCCGATCTTCGGAGCTGGCGTCCTCACCCTCTCCGAGGCGGGATAGGAAATCCGCATTGGCATGGTCTCGTCCCGCCCAATGGTGAATCATGAAGGCATAGGGCTGCAGAGCAAGATACCACCGCATCAGCCTGGCATTACTGTCCTTCATCTTATTAAGCCACTTTAGGGGTGCGTGGTCCGTAACCAGTATAAAGGGGACCCCGAGGAGGTAGTAGCGGAGAGCATTGACTGCCCACTTAACGGCTAGGGCTTCTTTCTCCACGACGGAGCAGTTCCATTCTCTGGGAAACAGCTTCCGACTGAGGTAAACAATCGGGTGTTCCTCCCCCTCCACCTCCTGCGAGAGGACCGCCCCAAGCCCGACGCCTGAGGCATCAGTCTGAACAATAAAGTCACGATGAAAGTCAGGGCTGAAGAGTATTGGATCGCTACACAGCCGTTCTTTGATGGTTCGAAAGGCCGTCTCGCACTCATCAGACCAATGCATCTGGCGGGGACTGTCCTTGGTCAAGAGCTCCGTTAGCGGGGCCGTAATGCTTACGAAGTGGGGTACAAACTGCCGGTAATAACCAGCTAAGCCCAAAAATTGACGCACTTGCCTCTTCGTGGTCGGCACCGGACATTCCTGGAGTGCTTGGACTTTCCCGATGAGGGGGCGGACCTGTCCCCGGCCCAAGGTGTACCCCAGGTAAGTGGTTTCCTCTCACCCGATTCGGCATTTTTTTGGATTGGCCGTAAGCCCGGCTGCGCAGAGGTCCCGGAGGACTGCCACTACTTGGTTAAGATGTTCCTCCCAGTTATTGCCATAGATGAGCACATCGTCCAGGTAGGCCGCAGCGTACTTCGTGTGGGGTTGCATCACCCAGTCCATCAAACGCTGGAAGGTTGCCGGGGCCCCATGTAGGCCAAAAGGCATCCGGGTGAAATGGTATAACCCTGAAGGGGTGGCAAACGTGGTCTTCTCCTTGGACCTGGGATCCAAGGGGATCTGCCAGTACCCTTTTGTGAGATCTAAAGTGGTGATATAACAGGCCTCCCCAAGCCAGTCGAGGAGCTCATCGACGTGGGGCTTCGGGTAGGCGTCAAATTTTGAGATGGCGTTTACCCTCCTGAAGTCAATGCAAAACTGCCGGCTCCCATCTGGCTTTGGTACGAGGACGACGGGGCTCCGCCACTCACTCTGGGAGAGCTCAATAACACCCAGCTCCAACATCGCCTGGACTTCTTCCTCTACGGCCTCCCGCATTCGCCTAGGCAATGGCCGGGTTGTCTCTCGGACCACCACCCCGGGTTCCGTCTGGATCACATGGTAGGTGAGCGTAGTCTGCCCGGGTTTCGTGGTGAACATCTTAGGGAATGCCCTTACTAAGCAGAGTGCCTGTTCTTGCTGCTCGATGGTGAGTGTCTCTGCAAGCTGGGGCTCACCATTTTCCGACTCCTCGGGCGGTTGGGACCCCAGTTCTGGTTTGGGGGGATATGGGGCAATGAGGAGCCCTTCCCGGTCCTGCCAGGGTTTTAAGAGGTTTACATGATAAATCTGTTTTTCCTTATGGCGGCCAGGTTGCCGAATCTCATAGGTTACTGGCCCTACCTGGCGGAGGACCTCATACGGACCCTGCCAGCGGGCAAAAAGCTTTGATTCCTCTGAGGGGAGCAGGAGGAGTACTCGGTCCCCTGGCCCAAATGATCGAGCCTGGGTGCCCCGATTGTAGTGCTGCTCCTGGACTCTTTGGGCGATGTTTAAGTTCTCCCTCGCAAGCTCGCCCGCCCGCGCCAACCGCCCCTGCAGTTGTAAGACGTATTGCAAGAGACCCTGTGTTGCGGATGGGTTGTGTTCCCAAGTCTCCCTCAAGAGGTCCAACACCCCGCGGGGTCGCCACCCATAGAGGAGCTCAAACGGGGAGAACTTCGTGGACGCCTGTGGGACTTCTCAAATTGCCAGTAGCAAAGGAGGGAGCAGCTGGTCCCACTGGCGGAGGTCCTGGGTGGGGAAACGTCACAACATTCCCTTCAGGGTCCGGTTAAACCGTTCGACTAGTCCGTCAGTCTGGGGATGGTAGACCGAGGTCTGCAATTTCTTAATCCCCAATAGGGCACATACCTGGCGGAACAGCTTAGACGTGAAGTTGTTCCCTTGATCAGTTAGTATCTCCCGTGGAAGGCCCACCCTTGTGAAGATCTTCACGAGCTCCGCTGCGATAGTGCAGGCGCTGATACTTCTTAAGGGGACGGCCTCAGGGAAGCGGGTGGCGTAGTCCATCAGGACAAAGATGTATTGATGGCCTGCCTTACTTTTTGGAAAAGGCCCGACCAGGTCCATTGCTACTCGCTCAAATGGTACACCTACGACTGGTAACGGGACCAGGGGGGCCTTCCGTACCCCTGCCAGGGCTGGATGCTGGCAGTCCGGGCACGACGCACAGTAATCCTTCACCTCACGGTGGACGCCAGGCCAGAAGAACCTGGCCAGGACCCTGGCCCCGGTTTTTTCCTGCCCTAAATGGCCGGCATGTCATGTGCAAGCTTCAGGACAGCCCGACGATGAATGCGGGGGACCACGAGTTGGGTCCGGACCTCTTGGGTCTGGGGGTCTCGGTCAAGGCGGTAGAGCCGCTCGTGGTTGAGTTCAAACCGGGGCCATTGGGTGGTGCGCCGCGCCTCCACGACCTCACCATCCACCCGGGCCAGCTGCTCATAGGCAAACCGGAGCGTAGGGTCCTCCCTTTGATCCCGGCTAAAGTCCACCAGGTCAGGAGGGGGACCAGCCATTTCCAGGCCATCCGGTGCGGGGGTGGGACCCGGGTCAGCTCCAGGGTCGGAGCTCGAGTCAGGTCCTGTCTTCCTCTCAGGCGGGGCTCCCTCGAACGCCTCTTTGGTGGGTAGGGAATGGAGCACCCCGATGAAGTCTGGCCTGTCACGGCCCAGGATCACGGGATAGGTAAGGGATGACGCCACCGCCACATTCATTAACTGAGTTGCTCCGTTCACCGTGATGGGGACCCGAACCGTGGGGTACGATTTTACGTCTCCATGGATGCACTGAATCCGTACTTCCCCAATGGTCCGCTTGGTGTCCGAGAAGAGCGCCTGGCAGACGACAGTCTGCCCACAGCCTGAAACAACTAGACCCACCACAGGGACCCCAGCAACTTCCATGGGAGCTGTCAGTTTGGCCACGGAGGGCAGACGGGCCCGTCGCTCCCCGGCGTACACCACGCCAAAGTTGCAGTCCATTGCAGGACAGCCCCATTGCAGATGACCATGCTCGCCACATCGGAAACAAGGTCCTACCTCTGGGCGCGCCGGCCGCATGGGGGCACCAGTGGGGCTGCAGAGTGGACGGGGGCCCGATGGTCGGGTTAAGTGTCCAGGGCCGGAGAGTGGCATGGACTCGAGGCGTCGGGAAAACTCGGCCCTGCTGCCATCTGGTCGTCGGGTGCGGTGGGGTGCGTTGGTTTGGGAGGTGGGCCCCCTCTGTTCAAGTTTCTGTGCGTTGGGTCTAGGGTTTGGGGGGTGGGCGGCCGGTCCTGTCGCGGCCTCTGCCTCGAGGAAGTCCTCCATAAGCGTGACGGCCGTGCTCAGACTTTGTGGCCGGTGCCACAACACCCAAGCCCTCCCCTGAGGTGGGAGAATGTGCACGAATTGTTCGAGGATGACCTGTTCAGTCACCTCAGCTGCGGTTCGACGCTCGGGTTGGAGCCATCGGGTACCTGCGTCCTTCAGTTCCTGGGCCACAGCCCGGGGTCTGGCACCCGGTGGGTAGACCTTTTCCTGAAACCGTCACCGAAAAGTCTCCGGGGTAATGTCGAAGGCATCCAAGATAGCTGTTTTCACTCGAGCATAAATGCGGGCCTCATCATCTGGGAGCCCACGGTAAGCCTTCTGGGCCAGCCCCGTCAGATATGGGGCGAGGAGTGTCGCCCATTGGTCGGGCGCCCAACCAGCCACTGAGGCAACCTGCTCAAAGGTCACTAGATAGGCCTCCGGGTAATCCTCCGGCCCCATCTTGGCCAGACGGATCGGTGGGGCGGAAGGGGTTGGGGTGGCTGCCCGCTCCGGTTGAGCACCACCATGGCCCAGCCACAGGGTTGCAAGCTGCTGGAAGCATTGGGTTTCTTGTTCCTGGTGCTGGGCCCCCAGGGTTTGAAGCAACTGCTGCTGGTGGGCGCCCAGCTGCTGTACAAGTTGGTGCTGCTGCTGTTGCTGGCTCTCAGCCAGGAACTTGATAAGCCTTTCCATCTCCATCGTTCCAGGAGGGGAGCTTCAGAGGCCCCCTCGCACTAACCCCTTTCTGCAGGGATAGGGATCGCCTGCTCGCATTCTCCACCAATTCTGACAGGTTTCAGTCAGTCCTCTGAGCCCCTAGGGGGCGATGGAGAGCTGTGGTCCCACTGGCAGGCCTCAGTCACACCTTTCGGGCACTGGGGAATTAGCGGGGAAGGTGTGCCGGCCGGAGTCTGCAACGTGCCCCTCAGGCAGGGGAGCGCCGGCATGAGGCTGTAGCGCGCCCCTCAGGCAGGGGAGTGCCGGGGTAGGGGAACTCAGGCCCATCCGACTCCACTGCGTTCCAGCTCCTGGGCCCGGTCAGTGGCGGGAGACAAAGTTCCTGCCGCTTGGTCAGCAGGGCCGTCCGCACCCCGCTGACCAAACACACCCACCACACGGTGCCGTTCTGCCCCTGGGCTACTTCCTACCCAGCCTCTCCGGCGGGTCTCTCCGGTCGCTCCAGCTCGTCCGGGTATTGCGCAGCTGGCAGCTCCAGCTCCCCCTCTGTGTCGGACTCACGCCGGCCCGGGCTGCAGCAGGGCCCCTCCAGGTCCTCCGGGTATTCAGCGGCTGGCAGTCCTGGTTGCCACAGGCCTTCCTCCCGGTCCGGTTCCTCCTTGCCCAGGGCCTCTCCTGGGTCAGCAGCAAGATCGCGAGGGAGCAGCCAGCAGCCTGCGTCTGTCTCCTTCCCTGGTGCTCTCCTCACTGGGCAAAGGGCCCCACCCTTTGTACTTCCTGTCCCACCCCTCCCCTTCCGGGGATTGACGGAAGCTTGGCCTGGCCCCACCCACTCAGGCTGAGAGGGTGGCTCTTTACCCTCTGGTTCAGAGGGGAGCCACCCTGGCTCCCTACAACATGAAAAAAAAATGATGCTCTGTCTCATGCCAGTTTGTTTAGGTTTTTATAGCACACTTCCTTCAGAAGCTGAGCATTCTACTTTACCAGAGGGAGCACAGGCTCCCCCAATACTGGTGGGAAGTTCCCAAATGGTGGTTCCGTTGAATTAAGCTGCCAACCTTCTCTTGGTGCAAGGATAAGTGGGACAACCAGAAGGATGGGAGAGAGGAATTTAGGATGGAGGGGAGAGAGAAGGGTCGAAGGTGCTAACCATGGAATCAACAGAGATGAGTGAGAAGTAAGGAAGAAGGGTGCTCAAATTTGCAGAGAAATGAAGCGTGTTAATAGACTGAAAGTCTCAAAGGTTGAGCAGAAAAGTGGGGGAGGAGGTGGAGTGGGCAATACTGAAAGAAATAAAGTAGTGATCAGAAAAGAAAAACTCTGATAGTGAAATACGTTAGTGGGAACAGTACTAGTGACCCTCCTGGCAGCTGGGAGAATTGATCCAGAGATGAAAGTCAAAGGAAGATGGTAGGGAGTGGAAGAGGCAACAGCATCTACCAGATCAATATGACAGGTGAGAATTTCTGGAGTAGGGGGTGGAAGATAAATGGGAGAAGAGGAAATCCAGGCACTGTAATCAATGAAAAATAGAGATGAGAAGCCTGTGGACAGTAACTAACAGGAGAGGGAGATAGAGATTAATGCCTGATGGAGTACAGTTCAGAAGTGGAAAAGGTGGGAAGTGGCATGAGTGAGACAGTAGGAGCTCAATATCACCACTGCTCCATATCTGGGCTGTGTGAGAAGAGACCGCTACAAGGACGCAACTACAAAAGGGGTGTTGGAGAAGGGGGAAGCCAGTTTCAGTGAATACAAAGAGAGATGAAGGAGCAAGAGGCAAAGCGGCCACGCAGGTCTAGAAGTCATCATTACCCATGACAATAATTTCAGTGCCCTAAGGTAATCAAGTCAGTAGAGCTATGGGACCGTTGTATAGAAACTTCCTTTATTCCCACTGCAGAACAAAACAAAAACAAACAAAAAAAATTCACTGAGAGCAAAATTTAAGTATAAACACACTCACTCTAAGTGGGTGTGGCTGTATTTGCTTCCCAGTATTTGGATGTATATTTCTGGAATAAAAGAAAAGGAGTACTTGTGGCACCTTAGAGACTAACCAATTTATTTGAGCATGAGCTTTCGTGAGCTACAGCTCACTTCATCGGATGCATGCCGTGGAAACTGCAGCAGGCTTTATTTATACACAGAGAATATGAAAAAATACCTCCTCCCACCCCACTGTCCTGCTGGTAATAGCTTATCTAAAGTGATCATCAGGTGGGCCATTTCCAGCACAAATCCAGGTTTTCTCACCTTCAACCCCCCCACACAAATTCACTCTCCTGCTGGTGATAGCCCATCCAAAGTGACAACTCTTTACACAATGTGCATAATAAAGAAGCCATGGATTCATAAAATGGTGACCTCTTTACAACTGCTCCAAAAAAACCTTGTATATGGCCAGATTCAAATGGTAAGGTAAGCATAGTGAAGGGTTTAAAATTACAGTGCAACCACCTGCTCATGAACAGGAAAGTTTTTTTTTTTTTTTTAGTTTTACAATCTGCATAGACAATTATATAGTTTAAAGGTTAACAGGTCTAAAAATAAATCAAAATTAAGTATTAAGAGAAGATGGCACCATTAACCTATATATTACTGATTATAAATAATGAGGCAAAGTTACTAACTCTGATCACAGACTTGCTGGATTGTTACTGTTCTCTTACAGTAGCAACCTTGGAACGCCTCTTCCCTTGTGAAGAAGCCGGCTACCGTCTTTCCATGCTCCAGTGAAGAGCTCGCAAAGCACAAGCATCTCCTTCTTTATGTGACTAACTGTCTCCTACCACTAATGCTTCAGGGATAGCTCGCAGAGCATGGGCTATTTTGAGAAGGTATCATGACACAATATTATGAACAGGGCTAATGCAAGCTGATTCACATTTTTTCTGAACTACTTGTACAGTTACAAAAACCTGTCATGTCATTAAAAAAGCCACTTCCAGGGCAATTGTTCCAAGAAGCAAACATACACAAACACCTGTAAATCAATGAAACTTGACAGAGGCAGAACTAATCTCATTTCCTCAATCCCTTGCTGGGGAGACTTACAGTATGTGGACCTTGACATTTTGGCATATGGGAAGGGAGAGGGCACACGTTCATCAGATTTCCAAACCAAACCATTAATCTTTGGAATTTGCAATATCCAAGGAGGTTGAGACAGATCACAAAAGTAATTATTCAATCCCAAACTGCATGAGACAGTTCTTGTTTGTGTACATGCACTAACTTTTTTGTTTTATGCATTCACAATGTTGCTAAGCCTCATGATTTTTATCACGAGCCTTGTGATTTTTGCTGTTTTTCTTAAAGCCCAGATCCCAGAGTCCTTTGATTGCATGAGACTCATCTTTCATGGGGAAAAAAAAAATTCTCTAGCTTTCACTGTTGCTTGGGGAAAAAAAAAACACTTGAAAGCAAGATGGACCTACCTCCATTTACCCCCGCTGAGGATCTGGCCCAGAAAGTTTATCTACATTATGTGCAAAGCCAAAACAATTTCAGCTCAACCATCCCCTTTGAGCACCTCCACCATCCACAAAAATCCACAGGGTAGCTGCCGGACAGGCTAAGTTTTCCTCCAGGGATTTCCTGCAATGGATGCCAGGGATTCATTGCCTCTCCTGACCAGTCAGGGTCTAGCTTTGTGTCAGGCTATTCCATTAGTCACATGTCTAGCTCTAAGAAGTCCTCTAATTGGCTGGGAAAGAGGGCACTGCACCCACTTTATGCGGAGCTAGGGTAGAGCAAAGAGCCACTCCAGCTTTCATCCTGCTTGCAGCAGGGTTTCTCTCTACCTGCTGTGGGGTACGACTTAGACCCAGTCGTTGGTCCTTTTCTCAGGATACTGCATTTAATTACCAAATAGAAAGCATTTTTATGTTGACTAATCACTGCATTCTCTTTTCTGCCGTGGCCAAGTCAGAATCATTTTCAGGCTTCCATATGATCCAGCATTTTGTGTCAGAACTTTTGGGGGACTGTGTATTCTTTGCCAAAACTTACATTTTGTCATCTCTTTGCTCTCTTCATAACAGGATATGCAGAGGCCACACTGGTAGCTGGGATCCAAGTAACTGTGTTTACTAACTATATACAAATATACAAGGCCTTGCTATCTGTACCCACTGCTACTCTGGCAGCGTTCTGACGGCTCCTGCAATAGAAAATAGGGAGGCCCACTAGAGGGCTCCCCAACTATAGCAGAGGTGGGCAAACTCTGGCGGCCCACGGGACCATTCTGCCTGGCCCCTGAGCTCCTAACCCAGGAGGCTAGCCCCCGGCCCCTCCCCTGCTGTTCCCCCGCAGCCTCAGCTCACTGTGCCGCTGGTGCAATGCTCCGGGCAGCGGGGCAGCGAGCTCCTGGGGCAGCGCAGCTGCAGAGCCCGGCCTGACCCGGTGCTCTGTGCTGCGCGGTGCGTGGCTGGCTCCAACTGGGCAGCGCGGCTGTAGCACCGGCAGGGAGTGGGGCAGGGAGTGGGGAAGGGGAGTTGAATAGAGGGCAGGGTGGTTCGCGGGGTGGTCAGGGGCCAGGGTGTGGATAGGGGTCGGGGCGGTCGGAGAGCGGGGAACAGGGGGGTTGAATGGGGGCAGGGGTTCTGGGGGCAGTCAGAGAGAAGGGGTGGTTGGGTGGAGCACGGGTTCCGGGGGGGCAGTCAGGAGGGAGAGGGGAGTTGGATGGGGCAGTGGGGGGCAGTTAGGGGTGGGGGGTCCAGGGACAGTCAGGGGACAGAGAGCAGGGGGGGTGGATGGGGCAGGGGTCCTGGGGAGCCGTCAGGGAATGGGGATGAGGCAGAAGTCCCAGGGGGGCTGTCAGAGGGCGAGAAGCGGGGGTGGGGTTGAATAGGGGGTGGGGGCCAGGCCACGCCTGCCGTTTGGGGTGGCACAGCCTCCCCTAACTGGCCCTCCATACAATTTCTGAAACCCGATGCGGCCCTCAGGACAAAAAGTTTCCCCGCCCCCGGTTTATAGGGATATCACCCAGTTCCTATACATTGCAAATACATTATCCAGTTTCTGTAGGGATAGTAAGGAGGGGTATATATCTCCCAGAATTGTGGGACTGGGCATATCCCTGGGACTGAGACTGAATGGTGGAGATAGCCTGGTATCTGGCTCAATGGCGGCTCTAATACTCTTGAAATTTGTTGGTGAGGAAGAGGGGGGATTTGTGATTTGTGTATGCAAGCCCGGTTGGACTGGGCTGTTTATCAGGATGGAAAACTGTTTTGACCGTGGGGAGAATGAGTGAAATATGGCTGGGCAGAAGCTGCAGCCATCCTTTGCAGAGGGTATAGTTATTCCCTTCTTTCCTTTGCTTATGCTCTTGATGTTTGTTTATTTAGCAAAATTGCTGTCTTTGTGCCACAGACTATCCTTAGATTCTAAGGTGGTGTCTTGGTGATCCCACAAGCCACAGAGGGAACAGAAAAATGGTTGCACATTCAAGTACCTATTTGCACAATTACTTCTTAATATACACCTATATACCTGTGGAGGTATGCACACATTTTCAGCTGCTTCATAGGTCCCTGCAGCTGCGTGGACCTCATTGCATCAGAGCCTTAGTTAGCACGGGTTTCAAGATACAGTCTTCTTTAGGCAGTCACATTAGTGTATCCACAAAAGAATTGCAAATTGATTAACTAATATTTGAATCTTTAAGCATCATTAGCATGCAAAATTTTATGAGGAAACCACCCAACACTTTAGTGTTTCTGCTTAAAAGAAGCTCCAGAAAAGAACTGCAAAAAAGTAAAGACAGATGCATTGGCAAAACCACACAGGGAAGCTGATATGACATCTGCTCTCCCTAAAAAGATCAAATCTCTTATCTACAGATTCAATAAACTCAAAAAAGGCATATTCTACCCAGAAAATGCATGTATTTTTGTAGACCGTATGTTTTGGATAATGCATTTTACGAATTTCTTGGAGATGTCAGTTTTTCTTTGTACCTTCTAATTATCACTTTGCATGTCTTTGAAGTAATATTTAGCATTAGTAAGACTAAAAGTCAGGAAGTAGAAACTATTAACTGGCATAATGCACTTCACAATCTGGATTTTCCTTGTTTGCAAACAGATAATCATAAGAAGAGCTATAACCCCAAAGCACTATATTTGTGCATGGTTTGCAATTTCTCTAATACAGCTACTGGACTGCAGATACTCTAGGACAGATCCTCAGATGGTATATATTATGCTGATGTAAACTGGTGATTAAGCTAGTATAAACTGAAGTTACAGGTGCTTTTTGACAATTTAGATCAGCTGAGGATCTGTCCCCCCCAAATTTTTTTAATTAAAATTTTGATTTTAGAGTTTTGTGCACTAATAGAATAGTGGTAATAGACTTGAGTCTAATTACATTTAAAATCAATTCTCCCTTTATACAGTCCACCCCTTTTTATTCAGTCAACTCAGAAAATAGTTGCCAAACTGCTATGCCCACAATACAAAAAATCCTTTGCATACTTTAAGTTAAACATAAAGCTATTCCTATATATTTACAATAGCATTTGATTATTATTTATCAATATACATGTTCATTCCCCGCCCCCCCAAAAAACCCCAACAACAGTGCAGGGAGAGTCCTCATCTCCCCCATCCCTAACTCTTTAAAGAGTAAATAGATTCTGATCAATGGCCTCTCTCTAACTGTTCAGCTGGGAATCTTGGCATCTTTCAGAAACTTGATGGACTTTGGGATGGGACTTTTAACTTCTCTTTTATAAAAATAGGCTAAGCCAATATTGTTTCAGTTGATTTTATTAAGAACTCTAGACTGCCCTTCTAGGCCACAGTCTTTGCTCCAGTTCACAATGGCTACCACTTTTAGCCAGAAACACATGGTCTCCTCCCTTGCCCAACTTGAAGTTATGAAGTAAAGAACCATACTTACCGGCCTTAATGTGAACATCCTGACTTCTGATTTTCCCTGAAGGATTTTCAGCTGTGCAATAGTAAGTGTTATCATGGATTAAGTTATTAAAGCTTGAAGGAGGGAAGGGGAAAATTTGGAGAGTGCCATTGGGGTGGACGTGGCGGATCCCTGGGACATCATAGATCTCCTCGCCCGTTGCTAGGTACCATCTGAGTGTCACAGGAGGGATCCCTGCTGCAGGACAGGGCACCAATGTCCCTGTGGTGCTAGCAAACACTACCTCTTGCAAAGATGCATTGACAAAATACAGGCTGGCATGTAGATCTTCACTGAAAACTGCAAGATAAAACAGACAAATGTGTATTTAACAGCTAAGAAAATATTACTGCACATATCACAATTTTACACCTACAACTTAGTAGTATATAGTGATGCTCAGGATTTTTCTGCTCCTTTAAGAAATTTCTTTTTGTAAACACACACATCACAATCAATTTTGAACTGTTATGACAGTTGATGGAGGTAACTAGAGCAACTGGATCCTAATATAGGATATGACAATTTGTTTCTGTGTTTTGTCAGAATAAAACAACCAAAAAGCTATGGATCTCAAAACACAAAACAAAGGCGTTACTCCCCAGCAAGATTACCATTAGTCTGAAAAGAAGCAAATTAGATCACCTTTCCCATTGCTGATCCAGGATTCTTGCTAAGACCAGTCAAATACTCGCAGTAATTTACTTCAGTGAAACTTTCAGTAACTACAATTTGCTGTCTGGCAAAGACTGTTAGATTTATAAACAGAATTTGCTTTTATGTATTTTTCATCTCTGATGTATATCCAAACAATGCAATAAGAAGAACTGAGCAACTAATGCAAAAAGTAACAAGAAATGTGTAGAAAAAAATTATTTGACCAGCAGTAGTAAAAAGAGTCGGATACGTTTAGTAGAGAGACTGTTTAAGGCTAACATGTCAACTATAGTTCGCTCAGCAATAGCTCCCCCGTGGCCTTGGGCAATAGATCATGTTATACTGAGAGGGTAAGTATTGGTCAGGATAGGAAGTTATCCCCCTATTCTTTTAAGAAGGCTAGCCAGAAGAGCACTACCTTCTACCCAGAAAGCCACAAATAAGCAGAAGGGACCTCACTTTGTTTCATCCAAAGTATTACACCTCTAATACAGCAGCATCTCCCTACTGCTCTGTGATTGAGAACATGTCAGTGGGAAGCTTTACTTCTGCATTTCTAGAAATTGGGATTTTTTTAACTGTACAACCATACTAGTGCATAATATATTTTTGCATTTAATATACATATAGTGTTCACCCTAAAAATTAGCCAATTCTACCTTAAACAAATAGGTAAGATTGCATTATAAGCTGCATTTCCAGTTCACTACAGCTTGAATCTATAAACATTGAAGTAAAGTTACCCAGTAAAGAGTAACTGGCAAGTTTTAAAAAGGTATCTATTTTGTATCAGGCCAGATTAAACATCTGCCAGAGAGTTCAATACTAGCCTTTATCTGCAAAATGTATTATCTTGTGTTGGGTATAAAGAACTCCTAGCAACCACACAGCTAATCTTTACAGGGTGCTATCTACTTCTGCTACTCAATCTCATGGTGGTTGGCTGTGTGAGAGGGAGGGTTTCCTTACTTCTCCAGCCCAGTAAGGGGGTGGGTGATAAGGAAGGAATAAGTTGTTTCCTGCTACCTCTTTGAAGATCATAATAGGTTGGAATAAGTGACCCTTCATAGTGACCCCCACAAAGAAAGATGAGGGTTGGCCTGGCACCCCCAGAAGACTTCAATGGGAGAGATCCTCTAGACCCATTAGGCAGCAGGAAAAGCAGATTGTCCACCTAAAAGACAGCAAAGCTGAGTGGAGAGGGATTTCTGGGGAAATCTCGGGAGACAGGCTGCAATGATCTTGCAGGTTTAGGAATCTGAATCTTCTTCGAGCAGACTGACAGGGGATGGCTTACAGCCATCCCTGGCAAACAGATATTACAGGTGCTGGTTCAGAGTAACACATATGAAACAGATCCTTCAAGGTTGGTTCAGCCATAGTCAAAACTTGATTTTTTTTTATTTTATTTTAAAGTAAAGCAAACAGATTAACTGAATACATACAGGAAGAAGATGGTGCCATTTCTATATAGTCAGATTTCTAATTATAGCCACACTTTAAAGTAGGGAACAAAACTGATTGTAACAGGATAGAGAATGAAAAAAGATATGGAAGTCACCATTGTTCATTTAACTATAAGAGCTATTCTCTATAATTAGAACTGAAATATTGTTTAACATATTTTAATATTCATTTCCAAAGAAGAGACACGCACAATAATAAATATACTGTACAATCACCAGCTCTTAATATGCTGTGCTGCATCTCAACAGAAGGTCAGGTATAACCAGTAGGTTTTCTGATTTAGGATGAAGAGGCGGATACCAAATGGTCAGTGTCATAAAATAGAGAAAGTATCAGACATTAAGTTTGGTGCCTTACATAGACCCTAACTTTTCCATGCACAATTTAAATCAAAATGCTGTGCAAGTGAACTGGATGCATACTAAATGCTATAATACACCTTTAAGAAAATATCACATATTTCAGTTGCATGGTATCCCATATAGCAACTTTCAATACTCCCGACTAACTTTTCATCCATCTGCCTATAGAATAATGCTTCACTTTAAAGTAGCATCTAGTCCACATTCATCTTAATGGAAGACACATGTATATATCAAAAAGAATCCCTGGAAAGTAATTGTAATGATATAATATACACACAAATGGAAGATCCAGATGTATTTTGTTGCTGAGCACAATGTACAGGCTGTTTGGATGCATACTACAGAAAAAAAATCCAGAATGGGATAATGTGCAGTATTTTTCATTAAAGAGCTATATCTATTATGCTTCATAGAAAAAAAGTAATTTGCTGAACAGAAGAACAGATGAGGTACCAAAAATTAACTGAAACTGAGATAAGGGGAAAATATAATTATATGCTGTTGTACCTTAAAATTTGTTAACTATTAACATAAAAAATATGGGGGCTTAGTCAGGAAAGCAGCAGTCAGACCATACCTGATGCTACTGAACGGAGGAGAAGGGGGTAACTGATGAAGGCAGTCAGGTTAAGGGTGAAAACAAAGAGATGAAAGCTTGACATAGGAAAGAGAGTATGAATACAAGCAAAGGATAAGAAAATCAGACAGATGTTGGAACAAACCCATAAACTTTTCAGAAAACAAGAAACGTAATTATTTATTTATTTTAAAAACTGGATCTAAAGTTGATTTGTAGAAGCCAATCCACATTTCCCAGCATAGAGCACAACATGCTATAGATACAAGTAAACAAATTTAGGCTCTGTTCTTGCAAATTGTTCTGCATGGGCAGACCCCAGCACCCACCACTGAAGAGATTCAGGAGGTCTGCCTATGTGGAGCAAGTTGCAGGGCCCTGGAGCTGATATGAATCCAGACTGGACTTTAACTTTCTCCCCCAAACCAAAACCTATTTACAGGGTTAGACTCGGTCTAATAGCCACCCATTTTGGTAAGTATAGTCTAGTAATTATCCTCTCTCCCAGCCTGAGAGCCACTAGGTTCCCGCAGCTCTGTAATAAATCATGACTCCCTTGTCCCTACATGTATTCTGTATTTGAAGGTCTTATGACAAGGCCAGCCAGTCTGATAATTCTTCTGCTTGATCCATATTGCTGGTGTTTACAGGTGTCTCTTGCTCCTGAGTTCACACCGCACTAGGCAGCACACAATAGGGGCCGCTATAACTGTCGATTATACAGTGGGATCAAAGGCAAAAGGAAGATGAGGTCACTCAGTGTCTGCAGGGGGAGTCATAGTAACTGTGAGAGAGAGCTAGACATAGGAATTACCATAGTGATACAGGCCAGTGGAGAGGTCCATCTAGTTGTAGTATAACATCCGGTCTCCAACAGTGATCAGTACCAGTTTTGGGGAAGATGAAAAACCCTGCAGGAAGCAGTTATGGGATAATCTGCCCCAGGGAAAGTTTCAAGGAAGTTTTCCCCTAACCCTTGTTAATTATTAATTGTTAATTATGCTCTGAATCATGGGGATATAGATCCCCTCCACAACTGTTCATTACTTTTTTTTATTCTTGCTATGACAACTCAAATATTCATGTTATCCATATAGTGTCCAACCCTTTTTTGAATCCTATTATTCTCCAACTCCATTAAACTCATTGCCACATAATTTAATTGAGGCTAACTGAGTTGTATATTCCTTTTATCAGTTATAAATATGCTGTCTTTCCTGTGCCACTGAATACACTAACATTTATTTGTTTTTATATTCTTGTCTATTTGCTCTTCAAATTCCATTCTAAAGCTCATAGTTTCTTCTACTGATAGATGAATTGTAGACCTAATTTCCTTCTACTGTAAAATAATGAAAAGGTAAGTGAGTGGTCTAGAGCCTATATAATAATACTTCAGGGAGGGAGGAATAGATGCCTAGAGCCACGAGCCCACAGCATGTTTCTAAGGATGGAGAAGGTTCTGAGGGTTATTGTAAAATCATGAAAAAGAAAGGAGAGTAAACAATAAATTGAAGAGGGAGCCTGAAAAGATTTGGACAAGTAATCAACCTTTTACAGATTATTTGAACTGTATCTCATGAGATTTAACCATTGCAGGTTTGTGTAGAAAGTAACACTCCTTTGTCAAAAAGAAAAGGAGATCTTGTGGCACCTTAGAGACTAACAAATTTATTTGAGCATAAGCTTTCGTGAGCTACAGCTCACTTCATCGGATGCATTCAGTGGAAAATACAGTGGGGAGATTTATATACAAACAGAACATGAAAAAATGGGTGTTACCATACACACTGTAAGAGAGTGATCACTTAAGGTGAGCTATTACCAGCAGGAGAGTGGAGGTGAGGGGGGAACCTTTGTAGTGATAATCAAGGTGGGACATTTCCAGCAGTTGACAAGAACGTCTGAAGAACAGTATGTATGTGGGGTCGGGAGGGAATAAACATGGGGAAATAATTTTACTTTGTGTAATGACCCATCCACTCCCAGTCTTTATTCAAGCCTAAGTTAATTGTATCCAGTTTGCAAATTAATTCCAATTCAGCAGTCTCTCGTTGGAGTCCGTTTTTGAAGTTTTTTGTTGAAGAATTGCAACTTTTAGGTCTGTAATCAAGTGACCAAAGTGATTGAAGTGTTCTCCAACTGGTTTTTGAATGTTATAATTCTTGACATCTGATTTGTGTCCATTTATTCTTTTACGTAGAGACTGTCCAGTTTGGCCAATGTACATGGCAGAGGGGCATTGCTGGCACATAATGGCATATATCACATTGGTAGATGTGCAGGTGAACGAGCCTCTGATAGTGTGGCTGATGTGATTAGGCCCTATGATGGTGTCCCTTGAATAGATATGTGGACACGGTTGGCAACGGGCTTAGTTGCAAGGATAGGTTCCTGGGTTAGTGGTTCTGTTGTGTGGTATGTGGTTGCTTTCTGTAAGCAAGGACTGGCCTGTCTCCCAGGATCTGTGAGAGTGATGGATCTTCCTTCAGGATAGGTTGTAGATCCTTGATGATGCGTTGGAGAGGTTTTAGTTGGGGGCTGAAGGTGATGGCTAGTGGCATTCTGTTATTTTCTTTATTGGGCCTGTCCTGTAGTAGGTGACTTCTGGGTAGTCCTCTGGCTCTGTCAATCTGTTTCTTCACTTCAGCAGGAGGGTATTGTAGTTGTAAGAATGCTTGATAGAGATCTTGTAGATGTTTGTCTCTGAGGGGTTGGAGAAAATGCAGTTGTATCGTAGAGCTTGGCTGTAGACAATGGATCATGTGGTGTGGTCTGGATGAAAGCTGGAGGCATGTAGGTAGGAATAGCGGTCAGTAGGTTTTCAGAATCGGGTGGTGTTTATGTGACCATCGCTTATTAGCACCGTAGTATCCAGGAAGTGGATCTCTTGTGTGGATTGGTCCAGGCTGAGGTTGATGGTGGGATGGAAATTGTTGAAATCATGGCACTACTGACTTCCTGAGGAAACTACAATCCATTGGTGATCTTCCTGAAAACACTACCCTGGCCACTATGGATGTAGAAGCCCTATACACCAACATTCCACACAAAGATGGACTACACGCCATCAGGAACAGTATCCCCGATAATGGCACGGCAAACCTGGTGGCTGAACTTTGTGACTTTGTCCTCACCCATAACTATTTCACATTTGGGGACAATGTATACCTTCAAATCAGCGGCACTGCTATGGGTACCCGCATGGCTCCACAGAATGCCAACATTTTTATGGCTGACTTAGAACAACGCTTCCTCAGCTCTCGTTCCCTAATGCCCCTACTCTATTTGCGCTACATTGATGACATCTTCATCACCTGGACCCATGTAAAAGAAGCCCTTGAGGAATTCCACCATGATTTCAACAATTTCCATCCCACCATCAACCTCAGCCTGGACCTGCTGAAGTGAAGAAACAGATTGACAGAGCCAGAAGAGTACCCAGAAGTCACCTACTACAGGACAGGCCCAACAAAGAAAATAACAGAACACCATTAGCCATCACCTTCAGCCCCCAACTAAAACCTCTCCAACGCATCATCAAGGATCTACAACCTATCCTGAATGACGACCCATCACTCTCACAGATCTTGGGAGACAGGCCAGTCCTTGCTTACAGACAGCAACCACATACCACACAACAGAACCACTAACCCAGGAACCTATCCTTGCAACAAAGCCCGTTGCCAACCATGTCCACATATCTATTCAGGGGACACCATCATAGGGCCTAATCACATCAGCCACACTATCAGAGGCTCGTTCACCTGCACATCTACCAATGTGATATATGCCATCATGTGCCAGCAATGCCCCTCTGCCATGTACATTGGCCAAACTGGACAGTCTCTACGTAAAAGAATAAATGGACACAAATCAGATGTCAAGAATTATAACATTCAAAAACCAGTTGGAGAACACTTCAATCACTTTGGTCACTCGATTACAGACCTAAAAGTTGCAATTCTTCAACAAAAAACTTCAAAAACGGACTCCAACGAGAGACTGCTGAATTGGAATTAATTTGCAAACTGGATACAATTAACTTAGGCTTGAATAGAGACTGGGAGTGGATGGGTCATTACACAAAGTAAAACTATTTCCCCATGTTTATCCGCCCCCCCCCCACCACCACCACCACTGTTCCTCAGATGTTCTTGTCAACTGCTGGAAATGTCCCACCTTGATTATCACTACAAAAGTTCCCCCCCCACCCCCCAGCTCTCCTGCTGGTAATAGCTCACCTTAAGTGATCACTCTCATTACAGTGTGTATGGTAACACCCATTTTTTCATGTTCTGTGTGTATATAAATCTCCCCACTGTATTTTCCACTGAATGCAGCCGATGAAGTGAGCTGTAGCTCACGAAAGCTTATGCTCAAATAAATTTGTTAGTCTCTAAGGTGCCACAAGTACTCCTTTTCTTTCTGTGAATACAGACTAACTTGGCTGCTACTCTGAAACTCCTTTGTCAGTTTGGGTAGGGAGTCATACAACACATTCCTCAACTAATTTTAAAAGTGATAGCATTGGAATGTAAAAGGAAATTACAATAATCCAAATATCAGCAACAATTCTAGTAATCGTTGAATTTCAATATTTATAGATGACAGAATATGCATACACAAATATTTAAATAGTACAATTTCTGTGTGCAAAGTTGTAAAGCTATTGAAATTTAATACTAATTCTATTGAAAAAATATTACATTACTCAGTTAGTGATTATTTATCAGCATTCTAATTTATGTTGCCTTCATTTTATACATTAAGGGCCAAATCCTTTCCTTACACTTGGTTATGTAAGGAAGAATTCAGACCTAAACTAATAAAACTTTTTAAAACACAAAAATATTTCCCCATTTTCCCTTTGAGGAATCCAATCTGGCATCAAATATTTAGACATAATAAGGTATGTATCAAGGACAAGTTCAGAGGTGAAGAGGACC
Organism: Lepidochelys olivacea; assembly: GCF_965140295.1. NCBI lineage: Eukaryota > Metazoa > Chordata > Testudines > Cheloniidae > Lepidochelys > Lepidochelys olivacea. The sequence continues at coordinate 161,385,094 of NC_140411.1, read as the reverse complement.
CCCCGTATCTTATTTTACCATAAAATAAAGTCAGTGTAGAGTAGATAAGTGACATAATTAAACCCTTTGTTGCTGTTCTGCACTGCAGATGTGTGGCAGCAGAATTTGAAGCAGTGGTGCAGTAGAACATCAGGTGCATGGCGTAGCACCGGACATATATGGGAGAGCCGGTCAAAAGGCAGAATTTCCATTCTGTGGAAAAATCCAGAATTCTGAAAACATTTCAATTCTTTCAAAACAAAAAGCTATTTAGAAATAATTGGAAAGTTTGTTTAGAAAATTTCTAAAGAAAATTGATCCCCTGAGAGCCCATGGTCTGAGGCTCCTGGCTCAGACTCGACTCCCAGGACTTCTTGGCTCTCGGCTCCCCGTCTGTTAATTAGGGCTGACAGGGCGGTGGGAGCATAGGAGCCATTGGAGCCACAACTAAGCCAGGACCCTCAGAGCTTGGAAGCCAGGGTTCCCAGACTCAGTCCCACAGGAGGGCTCCCAGAAGCCTTAACGAGCCTGAAAGCCTTAAGACCTCCTGGGGTTTCCAGGTTTCCTGCCTTGGAGCTGGAACCTGCCGCCTGGCAGCCCCAGATCAAGCCCCATTAGAGCAGGGGCTCCAAAGGCTTCCATGGCTTAGTGGGGCTACTCCGCAGCCACAGACCCTGGACGCCCGGGGGCCCCAGCAGTCCACCAGGAGAGCTGGCAGGAAGTCACCTGTCTGGTGTAGGTTCCATCAGAACCCTTCCCATGGTTCATCAGAAGTTTGTCAAACCCAGTAAATTTCTGACAAACACTTCCAATTCAATGAATTGGCATTTTCCAGCTAAACCCTGTTTCTTCAGAAAATTCCAGACCAGAGCTAGAAATTAGTTTATTAGTCAGCTATCAAATATTTGACCTTATTTAAACTGGTTCAATCACAAAGTGTGCCTATCTCTAAAGTTTCAGCACCACTGACAGTTAAGCATAAGTCCCATGAACAAAGGTGAGCCAGCAGCAAACCCACAAAGTGTAAGTAAGGAGTAGCAAACTGTACAGTGCAGAATAAAACAAAAACTCATCTTCAGCAGATATCAGCCCTCAAACAGCACTCCCTTCTCAGGATGTTCCCTTGCACTGCTGAGCCAGGTAGCCTAATCAGCAGATTGAGTCTCTTTTATTTAAAGTGTGGGAGCACATTCCAGAAGAGAGGAATACTCTGCCAGCAATCACCTTTGTGATTTTCAGCAACTACGGAGGCCTGGTTTGAGCATCTCTGCAGAGCAACTGTGGCAGGTATTGACACAGGATGAGAAGCAGCTTCTCAAGTATTTAGGAGTCTAAGGCAACTTAGGGTATTATTGGACAAAACCCAGCACCCTTAACTCCACCCAGAAAGCCATCAGACAGCAAGTGTAGATTCTGGAGCATGATTGTATACGGTGTAGTGTGTCACTAATTAAGTAGGCAGCCCCCATTCAGTACTAAATTTAGTTTCCAAATAGACTGGTGGGGTCTAATCCTATATATAGAGTTCAACCTTGTTAAAGCTGGTGGGCATAACAGGTGCCCTCCATTCAGGCTAAATGGGGGAACAATTAAACCTTTTGTTTAGAGACAAGTGAAGCAATAGGAGCCACCAGCCAAAATGAAGGCCACAATGCATGTAATGTCACTCAGAAATCTAAACTATGTGCGTGGAGCGGTTTCACTACAGGTGAATGCAAATGCAGGGGACTGATTCCTTTGATTGCAGAGGGGTGTGTGTGTGTGAGTGTGAGTGTCAGTGAGAGAGAGAGAGAAGAAGCACCCAGAGAAAGAGAAAAGAAGTCTCGGACACAGCCAGACAAGCACTTGTAATGTGACCCTAAGAAAAAGCTAAGGGAGTGTGCTTTGGGTTAAAGTGCTGACTGAGAGAGGCTTGCAGTTGTGAGCCAAGAGGTCATCTGCTATTTTTGCTGTTTTCTGGAAAACAGGACTAGGTGTATATTCTTTGTAAATAAACAAGATTGCAGCAAAGAAATACCTGACTCCAGCATCAATTTGTCCTCCTGTTGGAAACAGCCTGCAGGACCCCGAATTTTGACTAAGTGTTTGGGTCAAGAGGAGTACAATATATAGGGATTATATTGAAAGAATCTATACCTATTCCCAAATCCCTTCAGCTTTAATATTTAAAATGCACAAAACTTAAATTATTAAAATTAAAGCTGGATAAAAGAAATAGATTAATCATAAAGACTAAGAAGAAATACTCACTTTCCTTAAAAACTGGCAAAGAAAAGAGAATGTTACCTGCATTAAAAGAAGTGGCACCCAGAATAATAACTAGAAATTGGGTGGCCATGAGGGTTTACAACAGAGCTAGACCTGGGCAAACAACTGATTTTTTGGTTCATTGGCAGTTAAACGAAGTCAGTTTGGTTTCCTAATGCTAAAAAATTTCATCAAATCAAAAAAATTGACAAAAATTTCATTTTAGTTGAACAAAACATTAAGTCTCTGGGCATTTTTAAAATAAAAGCAATGGAAATGAAGGAAGAGATAGATTCACAAATTGTGTGGGGAGTGGGATATCTCTTATAGCCTTGAGCCCAGTGGCTAGAGTGCTCACCTGGGATGTGGGAGACCTACATTCAATCCTCCCTCCTTTCTGCCTGATGTGGAACAGGAATTTGAACTTGGGTCTCCCGTATTGCCAGAGTGTGTCCTAACCACTGAGCTAGGGGGTACATCATTCTCAATGTCTCTGATTGAAGCTGTTGCACTTTGTATCCAATACCTGAATAGCCATCGGGCCAGAGAGAGTAAGTGATACTGACTCTACAGTCTGGTGGTCAGGGCACTCAATTGATGGGGGAAGACTCAAGTTCATATCCCTGGGTCAATGACTAATTTATACACAGTAAATGGCACTATTTTAAGACTACTCTGGAAGGGAAAGAGAAAGTTGCAGAGATCTCCTTTTGTCCATTGTAAGAATTTTTCAAGGCACTTGGATATCACTGTAGTGGGCATAGTATACAAGAAATATAGATTAGGTAGACAAGTCTTTAAATGTAATCAAACATTCCTTCCCCTCCCAACAAATCCCCACCCACACCTTGGTAAAAAAAAATATATATAAAATTGAATGGACAACTAAAAATAATCATGATTGCCAGGACTTTTCAAAGAGACGTAATGGAGTAGCTTCAGCCATAAGAACGTCAGAAAAGCATGGTATATAATACACTTGCCATGGTCGTATCTCCCTCTAGTGACTTGCCCCAGTGACCAGCGAATGTGGAACTGGAATAGATATTAAATATTTGTATTAGAGGAAGAAGAAAATGAATGAATGAATGAATGAATGAATGAATGAATGAATGGCCAAATTCGGACCTTAGAAGCATACACAGCTCCTTTTAAGTCAGTGGTAATTGGATGTTCATACCTGAGGGAAGAATTTCCTGGCCCTCTGTATTTGGGGTGAGAAGGTAAATGGGGATCATACAAGGAACAAAACTAGGGCAGAAATAAGGCAGACACTCAGGAATGTTGCGGAAAGTAGGAGAAAAAGAAAAATGGCATTGAATGACAGCAAGTTAGAAGGGGGACCTCAAAGGACTCTCTGAATGGCACCAAGAGCATGAAGGAAAGAATGGCTGCATTAAGCATAATAATGAGAGATAAGGAGAGTGATAGATCAACACAAAATATTTCAAATACAGAAAAAAAAATGAAGTCAATTGCACAAACAATCATGAGATTAAAAAAATATAATTAACAATGACCCGACAATGTGTATATTAAATTAGTCCATCAATATATAAATGAATATGGAAGCACCAATAAAACCAATACCCTATGGAACAACAATTTTAAGTCTAACTGGAAGCAAAGCAAGAGATGAACAGAAAAAACATTTACTTGCTACAAACCACTTCAATCTCCTTGCCCAATGCTGCTTTCTTTTAGGAATTCAAAGAAGACAAAATAAGATTCTCTTTCCCCAAAACAAAACTTTCAGAATTTGTTCTAATCAGACCAGTAAATAGATAGTTTTACTAGAGGAGAGGATTTACTAAATACTTCCTATCTCTTGGCAAAAAACACTAACTCATCCCCGGCTCTCAGTAACAGAACAAGTTTCTCCAATCTCTCCATAAGTGGCTCTGAATGGTTTTCCTGAAGAACACAATTAAATAGTGCTGGTCAAATATTTTTCAACTAAATGTCTTTTTGTCTGAAAGTGCCAATATGTCAAAATTGAAACTTTTTGCTGGGTTGGTTTTCACAAATTTTTCAACTTGAAACAAAATGAGAAAAAGTTTCAAAGTTTTGAGTGTTTATTTAGAAATTTAAGGTAGCTGAAAATTAAAAAATAATAATAATAAAGTGGTTGAAATTGAAAATAAAAAATTTGGGGGAATTTTTGGTTTGTGGAAATGTTAGATTTCAATTTTTCAATCCCAATTTGGGAAAGAAATTTTTCCAGTATCTTGAAAAATTTTGCAAGTAAAAGCTGGAAAAAGCAATTTTCTGCCCAGCTTTACCAGTAAGTTCAGTTCTCCAGGAACTCATTATATCAATTTAAACAGATTAAATGTCATGAATCAGAAAGCTGAAAAGTTAAATATAAAAAAGGAGACAGGTGAACATCCACTTCATCTTCCTGTTACTGTAGCATTGTGTTATACAGTATTTTTTCCAGTCCATTTTCAATAGTGTGTTTACTTGTCCTGAGCCTTAAGCAAAAAACCACAGCCTGGCTACCTCTAGGTCTCCTATATCATGGAAAGGATATTGATTGCATACTTCCCTTATTTCCCTATCTTGTCATGCCAGAAGCTCGGACTAGTAATATGGCTGCTATTTTGGACTACATATCCCAGCTGGCCCTGCTCTTCAAGTTCTGAGAAGGAAACTGGTAGAACCCGCCAGGACCTCTCATAGTTGTGGTCGAGAGTGGAGTTCCAGCCCATCCTATCCATGGGACCCCAAAAAAGGGCTATAAAGCCAGCATCAGCAGCTTCAGCTTCTCAATGAAATCCAGACCACTTCTCTCTCAGTGACAGTGTCCCCTTAATGCCACAGGCAAACCTGGATTGGAGTAATACTAGTCCAAGAGATTTTCCTTTAAATTTCAAAGGGTCTATACACCCAGTTACAGTCTGTAAATTCCATTAATATGCTACTTGCTTCCTCTTTCAGGTCATAATACAGATCCTGAACAAGTCAGCTACCAACTCCAATCCCTTTTGTACCTAATACTCACCTCTTCACCTTCTTGATACACTGTATCATCAGAGGGTAATGAGGGGAGAGCTGTAAGATTTAATCATGATAATGGATTAAGTTGTCGGGGCAATTTTCTAGAGGGAAACCACATGTATTGGTGTTATGACTGTTTGCCCATTCTCCATTATTACTTATTCCCCGTATAGTGCTTGTATGATAGATATTATATCTGTTTTATGTCAAATTCCATACTGAAATTAGATGTTTATTGCTTTAAAGTTCTGGCACAGTGTCAGTTAGTGAACTGCACCTGTCTTAATTTATATTTATTGTACAAGAAAATTCTAGTTATTCTCTGGCATCACTGTAGCAACCAAATACTTTAAATATTCAGAGTCAGTTTACAGTATGATAAAAGTACAATTCAAAATACAAAGTAATTTTTGGCCATACTATTCTACAAAATTCAAGCAATCCTGTAGTGCATTGCTATTGCAGTAATGTGCAATGGAATGATCAAGGTACAATATGGAACACAATATGTGCAAATAAGTTTTGTTACCTTACATATTGTTTTAATATGTCTTATGTAACTGGTGCCTCTCAAAAAAGCAAAGAATTTATTTCCATGGAATACATTCCATAGTTGTAGAACTACTTTCCATGTAGTGTATTCTGTTCTGGTAGTCAAGCTATTAGTATTTTAGCGCTGAGAAGTATAAAATTACAGTGTGTCCAAAAGGAACAAAACCAGACTGTGCATTCCAAATTGCTACTCCTATTTCATGTGCCTACTCTCAATTTATTATTCCAAGGGTGTATTCATCCAAAGCAGCCTCAAAACCTCTAATGAGGATAATTAAGTAGGCAATTGTTTTTTCCATAGAAAAAGATTACTACAAGACAACAAAAAGTGCACATTTTTACATTGCCATTCTCAAAGGATAGCATTTTATATTGAAATCAAAGAAGGCTTTCTCAATTAAAATAAAAGGTCCTCAGGTCAAACCATAAAATAAAAAGTGGAGCCCACAAGTGAGTTGCATCTCTGGAAGTGTGAAAAGTGGGGTTGTTTGGTATAGTGCATGGCAGGGACATGAACACAGATACTAAATGACAAATACCATGTGTGAACGGCATGGAAGCCTCTAATTAGTAAGGAAGATATCATTTGTTTGTGGTATAAATGCATGCCTTCAATTTTGTGTCCAATAATGTCTTGACTGACAGAAATGCATGTGGGACTGATACTTCATTGCTTATTCATTCTGTAATTGAACAGTTAATGTTTTAAGCTGTGTGATGGCACTTTATTTTTTGGGGGGGATGGGATTGGTCATTTCCTTTTTAAAATACAAGAGAAGTTTTAATAGGGCTCTTTTGACTTTTATTTGTTAGCTTGTTTTCAATGAGATATTCTTGCCTCTTGCAATGGAAAGCTCAGGTGAATCCTATTTGTTATTTTACGGTAAGAATAAAGAAATGAGCGGACTTGAAGAAAGTGGTTTAAGGATCATGAATAACTACTCAGAGGCAAGAAAAGAGTCCAAAAGCTACTTTATGTCTCCCCCAGAAGTTTTAAAAGTGATAGAGAGGAGGAAAAGGAACATCTACTGAACAGCACTCTGTGGCCTACTCAGACAAATAAAATTATTATTTAGCCCCTTTTTAATTTTGAATTACAAAATTATCTCAATTTCTCAAACATTAATTATTTACAAGTATTTGCTGACTTGAGTTTTCAGCCTATGAATTGCCTGTGAACTACTTCGTGTAAATATTCCTTGCCCGTGATGTGCAATTGGACATCTACATAAGAACGGCCATACTGGTCAGATCAAAGGTCCATCTAGCCCAGTATCCTGTCTTCCGACAGTGTCCAGTGCCAGTTCTTCAGGGGGAATGAACAGAACAGGCAAACATCAAGTGATCCATTCGCTGTTGCCCATTCTCTGGCAAACAGAGATTAGGGATACCATCCCTGCCCTGGCTACTAGCCATTGATGGATCTATCCTCCATTAATAGGACCCTACCAAATTCATGGTCCATTTGGTCAATTTCACAGTCAGAGGATTTTAAAAATGGTAAATTTCATGATTTCAGATATTTAAATCTGAAATTTCATGGTGTTGTAACTGTAGCAGTCCTGATCCAAAAAGGAGTTGTGGGGGGGTCCCAAGGTAATTGTAGGGGGGCATAGTACTGCTACCCTTACTTCTGCAGCTCTGCCATCAGAGCTGGGCAGCTGGAGAGCGGCGGCTGCTGGCCGGGAGCCCAGCTCTGAAGACAGAGCCTCCACCAGCAGTAGCGCAGAAGGAAGGATGGCATGGTACTTCTGCGCTGCTGCTGGCGGGGTGCTGCCTTCAGAGCTGGGCGCCCGGCCAGCAGCTGCCGCTCTCTGGCCACCCAGCTCTGAAGGCAGCGCAGAAGTAAGGGTGGCAATACCATGACCTCCCTAAAATAACCTTGCAATCCCCCTGCAACTCCCTTTTGGATCAGGACCCACAAATTGAGAAATGCTGGTCACCCCCATGAAATCTGTACACTACAGGGTAAAAGCACACAAAAAACCAAGCAGATTTCACAATCCATGACACGTTTTTCATGGCCGTGAATTTGGTAGGGCCCTATCCATTCACTTATCTAATTTCTTTTTTCACTCTGTTATAGTCTTGGCCTTCACAACATCCTCGAGCAAAGCATTCCACTGGTTGACCATGCATTGTGTGAAGAAATACTTCCTTTTGTTTGTTTTAAACCTGCTGCCTAGTAATTTCATTGGGTGACCCCTAGTTCTTGTGTTATGAGAAGGAGTAAATAGCACTTCCTTATTTAATTTCTCCACACCAATCATGATTTTATAGACCTCTATCATATCCCCCCTTAGTCATCTCTTTTCTAAGCTGAAAAGTCCCAATCTTATTAATCTCTCCTCATGTGGAAGCTGTTCCATACCCCTAATCATTTTTGTTGCTCTTTTCTGTACCTTTTCCAATTCCAATATATCTTTTCTGAGATTCAGTGACCAGATCTGCACACAGTATTCAAGATGTGGATTTATATAGAGACAATATATTTTCTCCCTTGTTATCAATCCTTTTCCTAACGATTCCCAACAGTTTGTTGTTTTTTTGACTGCTTCTGCACATTGAGTGGATGTTTTCAGAGAACTATCCACAGTGACTGCTGATTGCCCCTCCCAAAGAAGTCTTATTAATGTCTAAATTATCCCCAGCTATACACTGAAAACAATACCCCAACACCAACAAGATGTCTGAAGCATCACTAAGCTAACCCAAGATTTCATCTGGTACCTTGTTCTTCATGACTCCTTCCTACACTTTGTCTTCCCCTCATCTAACATGTCTCTACTCAGACTGTGAGACCTTCAGGGTCTTATGCAACTTTATTTGTCTGTATGACACAGTAACTTTTGGACACTAGGGCATACACAAAAGGCCCAGTGAAGAGGACAATGTTAGCACAAACTAGGAGTCTTTTAGTTTGTGCTCACAGTGTCCACATGGGGGAAGTTACAGAGCAGCACTTTGGGGCACACTGCAATTCAGGCCCTGGTAGTTGTAGTTTGTAAGGCCGTGCAGAAAAACCCAGAAATCCCAGGTTCAGTCACCACATACAGCACAGTCAAGTGCATAATTACATATAGAAAACAGCAATATAGAATCCTTCTTGGCAACATTATTCTCAGTGCACTCTGAGTCCCTATGCTTAGTGAATGACTGTAGGCTGAAGGGCAGCCACACTATCTCCCTTCCCTTTATTTTAGAGGGATTCTTAAAGAGGAGCATCAGAGTTACCAGGCAAACTGCACCTCTGACCTCACAGATCCCAGGCTATTACTCAGTGTGGAATCATGTGATTCTGGTTACTTGCTTGTAGTCTCCTGTGTATCAACTGTGATCAACTGAGCAGGTCTTGATTTATGTCCAGACCCTTCACTTTTGTTCTCTGAGCAATCACAGTGGTAATTAGCAGTCAGGCAGCTTCCTTAAAGCAGAGTAACATTTACTCAGAACAAAAGCATTTAAGATAAAATATATCTTAAATAATAAAACAGACTGTACGCATATCTAGATTTTCCCTAAGGCTCACCATTCCTGGATCTGGGGAGGCCCAGCTCCTCTAGGATCCTCCGCACAGCCTGTCTCCCTAGACATCTGCTCACAAGACTCTTGTGAAGGGGGTTACAAGACACTTTAATTGTTTGGAGCCCTTTAATCAGGTAGTTCTGGTTCTAGAAAAACAAGGTTTGCAACTCACTCGAGACAGAGGACACAGGATTCTTGAAAATAACATCTTGTCCCCTTGTCTTTCTAGGGTGATATCTAGATGGTATTATCTGGGAAGCTACTGAGTTGCTTTCCTATTTGTGCTTCCCACAGCCCCTATTGAATCCAAGTATTACAGTGTGTAACAACATTCCAGTACCCCGATATAAAAGTTATGCATCCTCTCTCAATAACTAGGGTACATATCAATATTCTTACATAGCAGCTCCTTTTGTATTCATAACTTTATTACATACCAGCTTTACTTGTGTCACAAACAGGACCTTCCTTTCCTTGATGTAAGCCTCATCCAACTGCCTCTGAGGTCAATGGAAAGACTCATTCACTTCAATTGGAGTTGGATCAGGCCCTAAAATGGTGAGGGGAGCACATATGTCACATGAGGACGGTCCTACACACAGAGTGAAAGGCACGTTCCAAACAGGACTATATTTTCCATCCAATTTGACTAGAAACTTAGCCAACTCTGGCTAATTAAAATGTTGACATGGCAATGTAGTAATAGGATTTCCTTTTTTAAAACCTCTATAAATTGGATCCTAAAACCTTCTTAAAAATGTTCCAATACTCTTGAAAGCTTGGAGTTGCTATAAAATATCACAAATAACATTCTGATATCAACTCATGTAGAAAACATAGGAAAGTGGAACCTGAAACAGATTTTATCTTGGGAGGTGCAGAAAGCGTAATGACACACATTACTATATATTGGCCAATGGATGAAGGACACATTTTTCTCATGGCTCACAATAAAGCATTACAAAATGTTCTCCCACATTCAATATATGTATTACTGAGCTCTGGCAACAAGAAACTAAAATACAGAATGAACTAGGCCAAAACTTGGATTGTATCATTCTAATCCCAGTATGTATAATAGAGACCCAGAAACAGAGCAGTAAAGGTTTTGCAAGTCAGGATTTGCAACCATAGCAATATTGCTAAAAGCATTGGTGTATTCCAATTCTATTCTTTACTGAACATAGCAGCTTGTTCAGAAAGTAGAGCCATACCTAAAGCTACAAGGGGCCTCTGGGTTCTAGTAGCCCTCTCTATCCCCAGCCCACCAAGGACAGGTTGAAATGCTATGTGCAACATATGCTGCACTACTATATTATGTCAGGTACATGCTCATTCATTTTGAGAGAGCTGAGACACAAATAACTTGAACTCTCTGGAGAGAATTGGGACATTTCTTCTCCTTTATCTCAACCCTGACTAGATCACACTAAATTACCCTCTATTCCTTTTCAAAACAGGAAATTGTCATCTGTCTGCTTCCCACCTATGCGAGCCCCCAAATCCACGCTGGGAGAGCAACTTGGGCCAGCTTCAACTGGTGGATGGGAAAGAGAAACTGGGGCTTGGGCCACGCAACTCGAGGCCATACTGAATGACTCTGAAGGGGGCCCCAAGTTTGCTTGACACAGTCCTTTCCTAAACTAGAAACCCAGCTACAGTCATTTCCCTTTGGGATTCTTAGCCTGCTGTGCCTTTTCAGACAGTTACAGAGCATGGAGTATATTTAGGGTATTATGTAGCATAATGCTAATTCACAACTGTAACAGACATTTCCCCTTGGGGACTGGATCTCAATTTGATTTCATTAGTTTTGTCAGTTTGCCCATCATATTAGACAAGGCTGGATTGGCTGAGTCACAAACATCCCAACTACAGAACAAGAGTGGCACGCCTTTATCCAGGACATAGGCATTGAGAACACAGTAAGAACTACTTTGCATTGCCCATGCAAGGGTTGGGCACCAAAGAGAACACAGATTCTAATCATGCGGAAAAGATGGCCAACAATTAGTGCATGATGCAGGCAGAGTAAAATGTCCTTCCTGTCAATTTGACCAGCAAGTACAAGTTCAAATACAGTCAGGTCTTCATGGGTCTAAGCAGATATTCTCCCTTCTGTAACAGGAACAGAATCTGTATTGAAATTGGAAAAAGACTCCTAAAATGATCTGACTTTAGTCAAGCATCAGAATAAAGCTTATTCATTATGTAGGCATTATATAATTTATATACTGCAACACAGTCAGGCATAGGAAAGAAAAGATGCCTCTTTAGCACTTATTGATCAGCTTTTTTAAGCCACTTTGGAGTTTGCTATGAAGTACTAATTTTTATTTAGTTCTTTCTCTTGATGAAGAGAAAGTATAATGGACTGACTGCTCTTGGCCTCTATTTCTCTAGAGCCTAGACAAGCTATGGTGAATTACATGTACCCAAGAAAGTAGATGATTTTCACCAGCGTTTTGGTCTCTAAGAGCATAACAATTTAAACACTTATTCCTCATTTACTTCTATTTCTTACAAAGACCAAAGCCACTTTATTCCATCAATCCTTGGGCAGTGGGAGCTCAGGCTCACTTTGAAATCTGTGTTTTCTATTTATGTACAATGTTTTCTTTTTAAAGAGGACATTCCATTAACAGGAAAACTAACCTCCTCATCAGCCAATTAGAGACACAAAGTGGGTGAGGTAATATCTTTTATTGGACCAACTACACTGCATCATCAGCCGATTAGCATTCCCAAGCATTCTGAAAGATTCCTAAGATAACATTCAGTCCTTGAAAATAGAGAATCATGTGTGCTGATCAGCTGAAGAGCAGAGATTTACAATGAATTTTTAAAAAAAGTAACCGGGGCACAGTATGTAAGCATTTTATATTCCGCTGCCATACAGTTATACCTTAGATAGTCTTAATAAAATACAAGACTTTGGTCTTAAGGACTTCATAGCCTTCCTGAAAAGCAAGCACACAATGCACCGAACTTGGACTCAGGAGATCTGGGTTCAGAACTTGGCTCTGTCAAACTTCTTGTGTGACCTTCAGCAGGTCACTACGTCTCTCTGGGTATTTCCCCCCCATTTGTAAAATGGGACGCATGAAAGTTTGCTTCCTCACAGATGTGTTACAGGAATGAATTCATTAACATTTATGACATGCTCAGATACCACAGTGATGAGTGCTATAGCTAAACCTATCAATACATACTAACTTAATCTTACATTACCTTTGTCTTTGTAGAGCGGACACCAGCTTCCAAGTGCTTGTACCTTATTTGCTCCAAAATGATTTGCCTACTTTAGATTTTTGTTAAACTTCATCCAGTAGAAAGTAGTGTCAATGCCCTGAAATTAATGATTGACCCAAGGGAATGCTCCTTCAAGCCTGTATCAGTTAAATAACTGAAACTAGTCCATTTACTGCATTTTTGATAGGTTCATTTTAAACAAACCCTCTGTTCCAACTCCTGTAGCATAATATTCTAAAGATTGTGCCCTGGGGTGCTCGTGCTCCCTTGAACAGTTTGTTTACATAAAACATTTTCTTCTTATTGGCTGAAAGTGATTGTAAAACAATTGGGGATGTAGGGGTGAGGGTTAAATAGTTGAATTGAGGTTGCTATTTGGTAACAGTTCTCTGAAGAGCAGTTAGAAATAAAATTTTCACAAGATTTTTTTTTTAAAGCCTTTCAAAAGCTACAGAAATCTTTACGCAAAGACAGGATAATGCTGGACTGTCTACCCTGAGCACCAAGTTTAGATAACTTATCCAGGAAGGTTGCCAGAAGATCTGAGTGTTGAAAATCACAAGAAACCAGTGATGGAAAGAGATTCAGAAAGGATTCAGTCCTCCAAATCCTTGCTAATGTAAAGGGTGTGACAGCCCAGACCCGAACTGTCCAAAAGAAAAACGTCCCAGTTCTACCTTTAGTGTCACCGGCACAAGTCCCATACAATGGGAGTTTCACTCACATAATTATGCCCAAAGGAACAGAGAAAGTGACTTTAAAGTTCTAAGCAGTTACATTACCTAATAGGACAGTGAAATATACTCTAAACGACGACAAGAGTAGTATTTAGTGAGGGGTTTTGTAAAAAGACAGTCCCACAAAAGCTTAACCAGGGTAGAAGATACAGAAAAGGGCTCAGACTGCATCCAGTATCTTCAGCTCTATTAAAACATTTTGTAGCAGCTAAAGGGTACATTTTCAAGGCATTTTGTGCTGTTTTAGTTACATAGCTTAAAATCTGCACAGTGCTTTGCAAGTATCTCTCTAATTCCTACCTTAACTTCTCAGAAGGTAGTAACCCCAATATCTCCTTATTTCTCACACACTGGTATGGTGAAATATGCTAGTAAGGGCATGCCACTGCCGCCCTCCTGCACCACAGTCATTATTTATAACAAAGACCTGTGAGACCCATCTTTTACCCCTCAGCCTGAGGGACTCAGTATGAGTTGATGTGAACAAGGCAGTTGGTCTTCATTAAAAGTTGAACCTGCATCAACCACATTAAATAATAACTGAGGCCCAATAAAATGAACCTATTTGACAAAATACTTTTTTTCACTTGTACTTCTAATCAGGGCTAGTTAAGTACCTGCATCATATAACTGGCAGCAATGTATACTTTAAATCAGACTTCAAAATCTAAATAATGATGAGATAAAAGATCTTTGAAGCAAAATCAAAGTATGAAATAGTCATTATGTGTAATCATTATCACAATTTAATGGCATTTTCTGCTGGAACAGGACTATGAGCTGGCATGAGGTTGTCTAACCACCTCTTATTATTTTACCCTTCATGTTTGCCCCAGCTGTCTAGAAAAATGCCAGCTGCCACGTGTACCTTTGGCAGGTTAGTCTGGTGCAAATAAGGCAGAGGTCCCTGAACTCTGGGGCATATCCCTCTAGGGGGGCCTGGAGAAACGTTCAGGGGGTGCATCATGGTAGGGCCAAGGGCCACCCCCCACAGGGGGCGGGGAGGAAGGGTCACCCAGCCCCGCTCTGCCCCCAGCTCTGCTCCAGCCCCGCCCTCAGCCACAGCCCCGGCTCCTGGTCCCAGCCCCAACCACTGCCTGGCTGTAGCTTCCATTCCCAGCCCTGACCCCAGTCCCACCCCCAGCCTCGGCCCCCGTCTGCAGCTCTGTTCCCAGCCCCAGTCTCGCTCCTGACCCCAGACGGACCCACACCTGTGGCTCCAGCCTCGGCCCCCTTACCCCTGTCCATGCCCCCCTCCCAGCCGTGGCCTCATTCATGGCCTGGCTTTGTGGGGTGGGGGAGGAGAGGGGGAGGGCAGGCAGCACTACCATGAAAAGTTTGGGGACCACTGAAATAAGATATCTGTGGAAATTATAGTGTTATAGTTGAAAGGATATGAAGACCCCATGTTGGGATGAAGAATTCTAATACTAACTAATACTAATTCTATCCTTTAAAAATTGTCATATCGCTGACTAACAAGGCTGAGATAGGAAAAGCCACACCAGAAGACTTCCTTTCCAGTCAGACAAACCAACCCACCCTGTAATACGTATCATAGAAGACCACACACTTGCTAGTGAAAGACAGATCGGGAAATACGCAAGAGTATATATTTTTGTGTGTGCATACATACGTAAACATCATGCTATGTGCCTAAAAATATATGCTGAGGAAAAAACACAGTGGCAGAAGAGGGGTAGAAGTTATACACTTCAAAACGCCCATATCTTGCTTTTGCTTTATGATGTATTTATTTTTGTTTGTTTCTATTTTGTGAGCACTAATTAAGGTCTCAATTTTGTTGCTGGGTTTAGCGGGCAAAGGGCTTCCAACCATGAATAACTGCATAACTTCAATGGAATTACTTGAAGTAGGAAGTGGTATGGTGTGCAGGATCAGGCCCTCAAATTGGTAGTAAAGGTACTTCTTTTGAACTGATCCTTTTTGAACAGATTTCTGGGTTTTTAGTTTAACACGTAGTCTTCTGTTTGTAGAACAGAGAAGCAATAGCAAAGAAACTCAAAACAACAAACACTCCTTAATCTTCTCTGTTAAGCCAGTCAGGGCAGAAGAAGTCAATGAACAATAGCAACATAACCATAGCATGTGCTACTTAAGCACAATGGAAAGGAGGGAAGAGGAGTTAAGGACTCTGAATGAAATCCTGACCCGACTGGAAATTTTGCCATTGACTTCAGTGGGGCTAGAATTTCACTCTACATTTTCATGCATTTATTGCTATATGGCATACTGTGTTTATTTGTTTCATTAGTTTCCAATGTACTACTAAGCTATTAGAACTGCATCCTTCTGATTGTGTATTATGGAGACATTTAGGCATCTGTGTGGGAGTGCTGGATCTAATCTGTCAAAGGATGATATGAGAGTAATTTTCTGGGCCAAAGAAAAAGCTTTTGATTGATCCAAAAAGTATTGGATTTCAAGTGGTCACTTTGCCCATGAATGGGGGGGCATTAATGCAGCTAGTGGAGTCTGCACACACGCTGAGGAAATGTGGGTTTAAGATCAGCTGGCAGAATCTTAGAGGGGAAAGAGAGACGCACACAACAGCATGAGAGGAGTTTGAATACACCCTTGCCCTGTTTGCTACTTGCACAGACAGAGAAGAAGCCATAAGCAGAGGACATGTTCAAACAGAAGACCGTAGCTCTTATTTACTCACCCAGATAAATTTTGAATTCAGGTTGGTTCTCTCTCTCTCTTATCAAAGCCGGGGTATAGATTAATATCCCTCACATCTCTGAAGCTTGTACTAATGTTGTGTAGAAAAGTTTATTATGGTACTGAGAGCATATTGATCAGCCCCTCACTTTTGGCTACTGGTTCAGATAATTATGCTCTGTCTTTTTCCCTTTCCTCCTCCCCTCTCTGTTGTACCATGAATTTTCAGGAATGATTATTGAAAATGTATTTTCTTCTTCATTTGTAGGAATTAAAAGAGAATCTGGACAAATCCATCAGCTGCCCCCACCAAGACCACATTTTCCCTTTCTCTGGCCTTCTGCTTCTTTACAGAGAGGTATCAGCTCCAAATCTCCAACAGACTGACCTACTATGATAGAACACCAACTCCTAACCAGTGAACACAATAGAAACATGCAAAAGTAATGCTTAATTGCGAGCAAACATAAACTGTAACTTCTACAATTAAAAAGGAGACAAAAGTCAATCAAAATACTGCTAGGAGGTATGAATTTTATGAACAGAATATCATGTTTTAATAACCACCACCCCTTCCCCCCAAGGCCCCAGCTGCTTCCCTCGCCACTTGTCCTTACAGCCAGTAAAAAGTGGGAGGGCCACTGCCCAGGCATCATAGCATACATTAGCCAGTTTCAAGTTCTTTTGCGCGAGATACTGAACATTTTGGCTAATTTTGTTTTTAGAGTCAAACCTTAGTGCTTAAAGTAATTCCTCAAACCCATACTTCAACTCCTATAAAAAGTGGTCTATTTTTCAAAACTGTTGAGCCACCCCCAGGTCCCATTTATCGACTGTTATGTTCAAGTTTAGAAAACAAAAAAAGGTAACAAGCAGTGCTAAATACCATAATCTGATTAAGGATTTTTTGCTTTTGTTTCAGGTTTCATAAATTAAGGTGTTCTCTGTGTATATAAATCTCCCCACTGTATTTTCCACTGAATGCATCTGATGAAATGAGCTGTAGCCCACGAAAGCTTATGCTCAAATAAATTTGTTAGTCTCTAAGGTGCCACAAGTCCTCCTTTTCTTTTTGCGGATACAGACTAACACAGCTGCTACTCTGAAACCTTTGTAACTCAATACCTAGTTTTAATCTGACAGTATGAGTTTAAAATTATTTTATTTTTGGATTAAGTGAGATGCTACCTTGAAAAAAATGAAGTGGCTTCTTTCCACATACCTTTTTCTTAAAGAATATTGTTACCTGAAAAGTCTCAGAACCTAGGTCATTACTGGGTGATAGACCCAGAAGGACAGAAATATAAAAGAAGCATTTGTTTCCCTGTGCAAGTAAAACTGAATTTTAAAAGACATCCACTCAGAAACAAATAAGGTGATAATTTGATAAAGTAACATGATTTTATATTCTAAAGCAATCACTTCAGATGTAAAGTATAATGTTTTGATATCTTGACTATTTCAGTGGGTGTGGCAATTTAAACTGGGATTTGTTTTGAGATCTTAAATCCTCTGCTTTTTATCCTCAAGAACTTTGAAAATGGTTTTCTTCTTCCAGTTCCTAGCCCTAGGGAATCTTTACAATGCACATGCTTCTTATGAATAAACAAACATGCCTTACCTTCTGGGAAGAATGCATACAAACCACGGTATTAATTACTGCTTTTCACTAAGCTGAACATTTAAATTGAACTTCAACAACAATATACTACTAGAGCTTAAGGGGAAAAAAAACCAAAGAGGGCATGATGCAAGTCTGAGCAGGTCCCACTTTGTCGGGGTGTCCCACTTGTCAGGTCCCAGCAAGTCTGAATGTCCCACTCTGTAACTCCTAGCAATCTCTTCTCAGTCCATACCAAGGGGTCTATATTCTCCCAGCTGACATGCTTTAACATTGCACTTTAAAATGGAAGAAGATCAAAGTGTAACCCACACAACTCCTGGGTGTGGCGTTCTGGCCATCTAGTGGCACCAAGACCACTTAGAGAGAGTTAGCTAACAGTCAGTCCGCTTTTAGCTCATGCGGTAGAGTCTCATGCACTGAGATCACCGGTTTGATCCCGCCGAGGACTGAGGTCTGTCGGAGGTACAAAAGCACATTAGGGAAACTGCAGTGAGAGATAGCAGGGTCCATGCAAACAGTTAGTGCACTACACACTAGTGTGCTGTAGAGCTACACCCCATTTTCCCATGCGCTGTTTGTCTAGACAAGCTCTTAGAGAGCAAGCTAAACATGATTAGAAGGACAACAGCCTTGCTTTTCTTGGGAGATCCGTGGAGATAAGAAAACCTCTCTCTGAGAAACTGCTTACATTTGTTTGGTGGGTGAGTGTGTGAGAGAGAAGAAGTTTGTGAAGTGTGGGTGTGGTCTTTGAAAAACAAATCTGGGGATATGATTTTATGGTTAAAGCTCTGTTTTACCATGAGTTCAAACCATAGACCACATTCATAACAAGGAGTAGAGTGTAAACATGAAATTATTGCTGCTAAATATCTAATACTGAAAATTGATACAGCAGAAACTGAAAATTGATACAACAGATACTAAATGTGTTATCTATATTTCTACTAGAGTTCTGTAGATATTCAAATTTACTAGAGATTTTCTGCGAACTATATTTATGTTAATGAATCATGCACAGTGTACACAAACTAACTACTTAAGGGACACAAATGTCATTTATGTTTAAATTAGGGAAGTGGTGGGAAGAACAAAAAAAATGTATTTGAAGAATGTGGGTTTGATTGTAGCTTATATTTCTGAAGAAAAGGTACAGTATCATTAAGAAAACTAACTCTCCTAACAGGGCACAGTTTAGTGCAACCATGTCTGGCTTCTTGCGGCAGGACCGGCTCCAGGCACCAGCAAAGCAAGCACGTGCCTGAGGTGGCACATTTCAAGGGGCGGCATTCTAGACATTCAGTTGGGCAGTTGCGCTCTCGGAGCTTGGGACGGTAAATTTTTTGCTTGGGGCGGCAAAAAACCTAGAGCCAGCCCTGTCTCGTGGGTTTCATATTGCTTTATTTGACTAGATCTGGGTGGGCAAACTACAGCCAGGGGCTGCATGTGGCCCTTCAGATATTTTAATCCGGCCCTCGAACACCCGCTGGGGAGCAGGGTCCAGGGCTTGGCCTGCTCCTTGCGTAACATGGCTCCGTGCGGCTCCTGGAAGCAGCAGCATGTCCCCTCTCCAGTTCCTAAATGTAGGGGCAGCCAAGGGGCTCCACATACTGCCCCCACCCCAAGTGCCACCCCCACAGCTCCCATTTGCCGGGAACCATGGCCAATGGAAGCTGCAGGGGCAGCGCCTGCGGATGGGACAGCATGCAGAGCTGCCTGGCCGTGACTCAATGTAGGAGCCAGAGGGAGGACATGCCCCTGCTTCTGGGAGCTGCTTGAGTTAAGTGCTGCCAGGAGCCTGCACCCCTGACCCCCCTCCTGCCCTCTGAACCCCTTGGTCCCAGCCCAGAGCACCCTCCTGCACCCCGAGCCCACACCCCCAGCCAGAGCCCTCACCCTGCCTTCCCACACCCCAACCCTGTGCCCCAGCCCGGAGCCCCTTCCTGCACACTGAACTCCTCATTTCTGGACTGATCACAGAGCCTGCACCCCCAGCCGGAGCACTCACCAGCTCCCGCACCGCAACTCCCAATGTCATGAGCATTCATGGCCCACTATACAATTTTCACACCCAGATGTGGCCCTCAGGCCAAAAAGTTTGCCCACCCCGGTCTAGATTGATGATTTCCTATGGAGGGCTGTCTGTCTCTCTCTCTCACACTCTCACACACACACACACGTTTTTTCCAGCAGACACCATGAAGTTCCTAGACAAAAAGTAATTGGACTACAATCATTCAGTGGAGAAAAAATAGCCTTAGAAGTAGGGTTTATTTGAGGTCTGTTTAAAGATATCAGTATTCATTTACTGGAAGGAAACTCTATTTGAGGTAAGGGAGGAGCCTAAGTTATATAGATGAGCCACTAGAATTCTTCTGCTGATGATATATGTGATATCAGTCTTGTGGAGTCAATAGTGGAACGAGGTCTTATAGTTCAGCACCAATATAATGTAGTTCAGATATTATGAGTAATGTAATTCAAAAAGCAATTTTCAAATTAATTTGACTGCCAACTTTATTTCATTTACAGGCATATTTATCTAAGGCAGCATTTAAATTGTTTATTTAATCTAAAAAGCTAATTCAAGGACATTTTAAAATACCCTATTCGGATCTTTGTACAAAAAGTATAATGAAAATGCTGTCAGATAACAGGACAGAAATTTAGTGCAGGGAGAGGAAGTCTCAAGCAGTGTAGGGGAGACAAAAAGAAGAGAGGCTAGAGCTAAATTTGGACCACAAATAATTGTTTGGAGACCTATTTGAAAATGCTATGGTCACACGACAACATGCATAGCACCAGCCTGGTGGTATTGGAGGTGGTCTGTAAGAAGATTCTTTGGGACCACTCCCAGATTTAATTGACATATACATAGTTGTAGACATACATACATACAAATAAAGAGGGGCAAGAGAGTGGACTCTTTGGGCCACTACCAGTCTCCTCTATTAGCGTTGTTGTGCGTGGTCATATACATACATCAGTCACCAGGAGGTTATGAATCATGATTATTTAGCACAGAGTGTTATTAGGACTGTGGTCACATACACACAGTACAGTCATCAGCAGGGATCGAAATAAGGAACTCTGTACCAAAAAAAACCCACCCACACACCCACAACTTGAGCTAAAAGGAAAAACTTCCTAGCTGTCAGTACCAAGGTGTCATAATTGCTACAGCAAATTGCTAGAGGGACACATGAATTATACAGGTTAAGACAATGTATTACACCTGCATACAGGAGGTGTGAACCTTTGTCTTTTCAAGGGAAAACTCTCTTAATAAGATAAGCGTCTGGGGGCTGCTAGTCTTTCTCCTCACCCAAACCAGAGGATTATTTGAACAATTCTGGTGAAATTTAGGTTATTTTTTTACTGTCATTTTCTTCAGTTCATTTATTGCACAATCAAAAGTAGCCTTCAATATTAATATAAATAAGCGTTCATAATAGCTAACTCATTCCTTTCCCCCCATATTTAGAGACCTGGGATATCTTTCAGGTAAGTACAACAAGAGTATAAAGTATATTTAATGTAATTCAGCAGTTCAAAAGGTGCACATCTTTCTTGCATACCTCCTTCCTCCATTTCTTTATACCTTTCCCTTCTCCACTCCTTCAGTCTCCACACCACACCTAGTCTCTCAATTCTCTTTTAGTTAACAGTGGTCTTCCTAGTTAGCCATTGTCTGAAACGGCATCTAACGTCAAACACTTCTGCAGGAAGGTGCACAACTGCCATAACGGACTGTTATGCAACAATATGCCTTTGGAGAGCGCTTCCTCCTACTTCAGCCACCAGCCTTTGGAGTAATGTTAAATGGATAGCAATGTTAAATGGATAGCAACCCCCATTCTTCGGGATAAGATAAATAAAATATACACCGGTGGAGGAGGAGAATATTCATTATATCTCTTCAGAGAAAAAAAAACAAACCACACACACACACACCCCAACTCCCTCCCGCACACACAAATATCACAATTTTCCCCCTTTCAATTCTTGATTTTGATAGAAATTTACCAGCTCTCCAATTTATAAAAATGAATGATTTATTTTGTATCCAGCTAAACTCTTTATCTCCACAATATTGAGTGGCAGTGAACTGGATAGGTCATCATTACTTAAAGTGGTATTTTCTTTTAATTTCATTCAGTGTCCTGTAGTTATTGAATGATGAGACACTCCCTGTTTCCTTTCTTCATACTATTTACTAGTTTTATACATCTCAGCCGTGTCACCTCATCATCTTCCCGCTCTAAATCAGTTATCCATTATCTTATTTCTCTCTTCCCCTCTCTTATTGAAGTCTCTTCATACCTGCAATAGCTTTTATTGTCTCTGTCTGGATTTCTATTAATTCCTTTGAAGTGGGGGTGAGCAAAACTGAACTAATCGTGGCCTCACTGCAGTCAATGACAGTTTTGCCATTAATTTCAGTGGGACCAGGATTTCAGTGTTTACACAATGTCATTATAATGTTTTCAGTATTATTCTTTATGCCTTTCTTGCAGAAACTTAACCCTTTATTTGCTCTTTTGACAGTCATCATACACTGAGCAGATATTTTTAATGAGTTGTCCACAGTGACACCTAGGTCTTTTTCTTGCAGGTTAAAATGAATGTATGAACTTTTCCATTCTCTCTCTTCTCTCTCTCTCCATGCCCCTCTGTCCTTTTCATATTCACCCCCTCCTCTGGTGCTGACACTCTCCCATATTAGCGTCTTTCCCCTTGCTCCTCTTCTGTACTGTCCCCTTTTCTCCCTGCATTCTCATCTCTCTGTCCCACCTCCTTGCATCTGCTTGTCTATGTCATTCATCATACTCTCTCCACTTGAATTTTCCACCTATACAGAACTTCAGGCATGTTGAGCTCATATTCACCCTCATTGGCACAAAGGGTTGAAAACTGCCCCCTGCCTGTGCCAACAGGTGTAGCCCTGCCTTTTGACTTCTCTCCACAAACCATGGTGGCTTGCGGGACAATAAATTTATTTTGCAGTGTTTTGGGGTTGTGGAATTTGTTTTTGTTCTGCTAGGGAATGAAAATGAGATCTTTCAGAAATGTTCATGAAGAACCATGGAAGAAAGAGACTCACCCTAGATAGCCAATAGCTCAGTGGCTAGGGCACTCACCTGGGTATGTAAGACCCATGTTCTAGTCCCTGCTTTGCTGGATTCAGACAAGGAATCCTGCACCTCCTGCATCCCAGGCATGTGCCCTAACCACCAAGTCTCTTGGCTGAGGTACATCTGTCTCCGACCAGAAATTTCACCTAGACCTAAGAAATCTTCCTGGAAAATTTGTCAAAACCAATGCATAAACTGCAAAAAGATTAGGTTTCAATTAATTGGTATTTTCAGATGAAAAACATGTTTAATTGAAAAGTTCCTGAGCAGCTGTAGACAGCATCCTTTCCCCATAATTCAGTTCAGTATTTAAGAGCGCTCATCTATAACTAGGCTTGGAAGGATTAGATTTTTTTATTGGTAAAAGCTGGTAAATGTGAATTTCGCCATACACACACAAACCAAGGAAAAAATATTTTCATCAGTAATAATAATAATCAGAATTTACAGACTGGCAGAGAATAATGCTGCTGAGAACTTATTAGAATTTGACTTAAAGATAGTTACTTTCTATATTTTGACATGGGACATTGACAATTTCTGTTTTAACAGTTACAAAGCTTTAACTTCTTGAACTTCAATATCTACTGTTATTAAATAGTTGTCTGGCCCCTCACGTTGTCTGACTCTCCACCCATAATTTCCTGCAACTGTAAAAATTTAAATAAAAATTTTAAAAGCTTGAAGCCAAACATATTATCCATTTTACTTATAAAAAATAAAAATTGAATTCTGCAAGACTATCTGACATAGTAAATCACATTTTACGCCAGCTTCCAAAGAGTAGCCGCCAAGTTACATCACATTACCACCTGGAGTATGCCGACTTCCACTGGTAATTCAAGCCTTTACATTAAGCACCACTACCACAACGCTCCAGTGTACGGATTAGCTCCGTTTAAAGATGTGAAAGCGAAGGAAGAAAAGTGAAGGTATTTGATCCTGGCTGCAGAGAGATTCTGTAACAGAGCTTAGGTTAGAAAGTTTTGGTAAATTGTTCTATATTCCATGCTTAGTACACTGCGCTACAGTGGTGATACTCTTTCTTATGCTCTCAAAATGCATTTTGTTCTAAAAACTCGAGGTAGGCTGCACAGCAGGCACATATTCTGTGCTCGCTCATGAAATCTTCACTTTTATTCTCTTTTGCAGGTTTTTCTCGCTATAAAACAAAGAACAATATAATTGCAACGACCTGCTCACTGTTTAAGAACCAACTTCTTCTTCGCAAGTTATTACAGTTTAGATTTTTCCAGAAGCCACCTACCCTTTTCTCCTCCTCTCGCAAGGAAAAAAGCTTCACATTTACTACTGTTGAGAAGCGAGTGGATTTTTCATGACCTGGCAATAGTCATAAGATATTGTAGCATGAGGGGAGAGCACATTGTCAAAAACACAAAGCTTTAGTGCAGCCAGAGATCCCACCCCACCGTGCCTCTCTCTGCTAGAGCAGCTAATTAGAGCCAGCTGGAAATGGTCCAATGAAACGGTTTTATCAGAAATGTTGATTCCTAGAACCCAATGTTGCGTTTTTGTTGAAACATTATGGGTTCCAAGAATTTTAAGTGAATCAAAGACATGGTGAATTAACGCTCACCTGATTGCTGGGGACACTGGTCTTCCAGGGTCCACAACTTTTGGGCAGCCCCACCATGCCAGGGCTTCCAGACTCCCTGCTCTGGAGCCAGAACCCTAAAAGCCTCTCAAAGCCCAGGTTCTAACCAGGGCTCATCTCCCTATCATGCAACTGGAAGCCCTGAGAATCCCAGCTTGAGGCAGAGCTTCTCAGGACTTTTAAGACCTTTGTCATGGAGCTAGAAGCCTGTGTCTGTGGCTCTCGGGCAACCCCACCATGCGACAGGCCCCATACTGAGGGCCTCGGGGCTTCCATACTCCCGAGTCTGATTCAGAATAAAAACAAATATTGAAAACACACAAAACGTTTCCCACAAACTGGAAATCCCTCATTTAGACCAGTTCTACTTCCAACAGGGAACTCCACTCTCCAAGACAGGTAGTTTGTTTTATTTTCCTCCAGTGTTTCTCAAACCACATCCATCTGCAGCCCAGCTGGTTGGGGTTAGAGGGAAGCGGATTACGCTATGAACTTATATACTGAGAGAGACTTGTTACATAATTATCACTCCTTTCTGTGCTAACCCAAACACCTTTGCGGCTTCTAGCACCGATTGCTCTAGTTACAAAAGTGCTCTGTAAATGAGAGATGTCTGTATATACGTAAATAGTTATTAGATAAAATGGCAGTCAACAGGATTCATGAGTATGTACCATAATTATTGAGTTTTATAGGTTCAGTAAGAGTTGTTATGCCCAATATTGCCAACAACAAGCATTCAAAAATCAAAAGTCAAACCTTAAAATAAATACCCCCACACACAATTCAGGAGCCCTAAGAAATAGGTAGAATGACTACAAACTAACCTTTTGTATACAAAAGCCAATTGTTGCTCCTTTTGATTAATAGTAAAACCATTAAAATGGTTTCTTTGTAAAGATATTTCATTTCATTTAAAAATGCATATACTTTAATCATACGTATTTGCGAGAAATATGTTGTCCACATATATGTTTATATATTACACACACACGCAAAAGAGAGTTCTCAGAATATTTACATGGCTTAGATTTAAATGCCTTTCCTGTTGGGTTGTCCCCAGCCCCCTTTTCTCCTCCTTCACTTTATCTCTCAGGGATTAGGATTTTTGCAAGCTCATCTCCAATAATTGGGAATGACATAATGAGGAACAAATGCCTTGAAACCAAATTAGGAGAGAAAAAAAATCAAGTTACATATGATGCTTTTTCTAACCGACGGTAATTAGGCAAAGAAATGATCTGTCTAGGGAGGTAGCTGGCACATTGTCATTAGAGGTGTTAAGAGCATGATCAATAAAACACTTGAGGGACTAGCATAGGAAAACATATCTTGCTCCATGCCAAAAGGTAGACTAATGACCCAGAAGGACATTTCTAGGCATATTTAAGACTGTAAGGTAATACTTTTAATCTGTAAGAAGAAAAATTATAGAAAGCAAAATCTCATCTCTTTCTGGTTTTAAGGGTAAGGGAAAGCTGCTATTTTTGGTTTTCTAAATTCTCCCATATCCATTTGCTAGTAGTTTTTCTTCTAGTAATATGTTTCCATGCAAGTACTTCAAGTGACTCCACTTAGATAAAAAGGTCTTTGAACTGATCTTGTAAAAGTCTTTTCTTAAAAAATGCATAGATAGAAATGGACTTTAAAGGTCAGCCTTGTGATTTTCAAGATGCTATGTTCACATATTCCGTTAAGGGGCACCTGCCTTGCTTGCAAATGAGGAATGGTTTATTCTAAAATGGAAGCAGATTGATTTGTGTTTTGTTTAATGAAATCTAAAATAAAAACCAGCATTAAATCTCCGAATAAACTGCTTATCCTTTTAAATGCCACAAGCTGGCTTTTCTGGATAAATAGTCCATCAGAACCAGCTATAGGGACTGATTCTTCATAGAAGTGAATTGGGGTATGCATGTACATCTAAGCACAGAATTTAAGCCTTAGTGTGTGAGCAACAGCAATCAACACACCCATAAACTTGTCCTGCAATCAAAAGAATTCGGTTTCACAACCTGGTTCTACTTATGTGTTAGAAAGTTTTCACAGGTTAAGTATCAACACACAAAAAGTCAGTCCCGTACAGAATAAAACATAAGGATCTGAAAGTTTTTCCTTTCTAGCATGTACACAAGGTTAACAGCTTACTGGAATCATATGATGACACATTTATCATTTGAAAGCTGGAGGATCACCATGCCCTTCCCTCATCCAATGCCACATCCGTCCTCCTCTGAAATGTGATTGGTCAATTGTGGAGAAAAATAATTAGTTTCACTCTACTTCCTGCTAATTAAGGAGTGTATAATCTGCCAAATGATGTACATGCTCTTGTTGACTGTGGCCTACTGCCTCCCCTTGCTATCACAGACATACGCACAGGCAGGCAGCGAATGGCTTACCAGTGACAGCTGGCAAACCAGCCTCTGGGAATAAAACATTTTAGCACTTCATAAATTTCTAACAAGGTTTCAAATTGCTTCAGTTTCCCTCCTCTCAGCTCTATCAGCCTAGCAAAAGGAGGGAAAATGCTAATTAAATCTACAGCAGAAAGTATAACTGGTAAAATAGTTCATTATTTTTAAAAAGTAGCAATTAGACCAACTCCAAGGAAAGTTGGAGTCCTCCCCCATCCCGATGGGCAATGTGGAAAAGCCAAAATAAATTCTTCTGTCTCATTGGTTTTAACCCACTAAAGAGTAAAATATGTTAAAGAGCAGCTACATAACATTCTGAAACTTAATGGAAAGTGATGCACAGCACACTAGAAACCTGAAAGGAACACGCAGCACAGTTGAATGTTAATATTAAGGTTTCATACCACCATTTATAAGATATGGTTTCAAAATTCCTCTGTTAAGACTGCCATCAGGATAAAATGCTGAATTATTATTGATGTGAAAATGTACTGGATTATTGTGCATCTGACATCTTGTCAATAGGAATACAGCTGATGTAAAGTAATGGAATGCAAATGACAATGGATCATATTTATGGCACACTATCGTATGGTGAACAAAAGCAGCTCTCGCATTTTAAATCTGAAAACAGAGGAGTAGGTCTAGGGACAAGGGCAACAGGAAATCAGCTTCAGTTAATTCGGTGATAAGGAAGGGTCTGAAAGACAGGGGGTATACATGCAAGATGGGAGGGTGGGATGGAGGAAGGGAGAAGAGGCCTCTGAGAAAGATTATAAAATATAAATATAAAAATGTTTTATGGAAAACAAACACTCCTGTAGATCGCTGAAGAGAAGAGACTGCTACTGCCACACCAGCATATCTATTTTACCCAATGCACCAAATTCAGCCCTGGATACATGCATTCCTATCTCATCATAATTAGTGGAAACCGCACACGAACATTTGTTGGCAGACTTTGTCCCCTTTGCTAATGGGTTTTATTCAGACAGAGGTCATGTACTGCAACTATAGTGTCTGTACAGCACTATTCACCTGAAATGAGAGGGGAGGGGGAAAGAAACAAACGGATTCCAGGAATTAAAACAAAACAAAAACAAAAAACAGTGAATTTGAGTTTGAATCACATGGCCACAGTGGAGCCGTCAGCTAAACAATGTGAACTGGGAAGTGAACTGGTGGGAAGTGAGGACAATACACATCAGAGAAGATGCCCTTATTTTGAAGAAGATTGTGCCATTAGGACAACTGACTGTAGTGCCCTCCTCTCAGTTGATTCTCAAAATACAGATGCCTCTTCCAGACAGACATTTGCCATGAAGTATGTTTGTTTGCGTAGGAAAGATTAATATAAAAAAATACATGGTCAGATAGAGAGGCAAGTTGGGTGAGGTAATATCTTTTATTGAACCAACTTCTGTTGG
This sequence comes from Lepidochelys olivacea, assembly GCF_965140295.1. Classification (NCBI taxonomy): domain Eukaryota; kingdom Metazoa; phylum Chordata; order Testudines; family Cheloniidae; genus Lepidochelys; species Lepidochelys olivacea. The sequence goes on along the minus strand of NC_140411.1, from coordinate 161,356,902 downwards.
TGAGAGAGACGAACTTTCGATCTTACACAGAGCTCTTCAGGTATGTGTCAATTCGAAAGCTTACAGTAAAAGATATTATGTCACCCACCTTGCGTCTCTAATATCCTGGCACCAACATGGCTACACCACCACTGCAAACAATGTTGTCAAATATTCAGTCCCCCCTAATTATCTCACCAATGTGTAACAGGAGGCATCCACACTTGGACATATTTCTGAAAAATGACTTTCAATAAAAATATATCAAAGCTGCGGTTTAGTTTTTGAAACAAGTAGGCTTTAAAACTACAAAATGTCTGAGCGAGCATACTGAAATATCTGCAGACTGCTACCTGTTTTTGCCCAATGGCAGTTCTAAACAAAAGTGACCTACTTATGTCTGGTTACCCCATTTTCTAATTAACCACAATAACTTAGGGCACTGTTGCTATCTCTGTAGCACAGCGATGCCTGTTATGTCGGCCTCAAGTGCAGTTTGGAATCTCAGAGAAGATAAGGTTGCATTGCAGCTGATCCTACAAGCCTGAATCAGTGTCACATCTCTTCCCCATAAAAACATCCTTCACAGGCAGTTACTAGTGTGTTCCTCCAGGAGGTGGTGCATATCTCTACTAGTGTTTTATCATCAGAAGTGGAGTCAGGGAGAAGAAGGGTGTTAAAGGGGAAGAAGGCAGGGAGGGAGGGAAATGAAAGAAACAACAGGAAGAAGGGGACACAGACCAAGAAGAGGAAAAGGAGCGTGTGGGGACCGATTGAAAGTAAGAGAAGGGACAACAGAAAGCACATTATGCTGGCCTCATATCTGAAATTCACACTCAAAGAGATTCAGAATTACAGATTTAGGCTGATTGCTGAACCCCATACCCTACATCTTTTTTCCATGACAGAGTTGATTCTCATACAAGGGGTTATACAGCTCTCACAAGTCACCGTCCACAAATTCAAAAATAAACAGGGTTATGGTCATTGCTCAGTTAGGCCTTCCTCACAAATGCTACATCCCGAGTGCTCTCAACTACAGGATTTCATGAGAAGCAGGTGTAAATCATTTCAGTCACAGTATTACTGAAAGCTGAAATCTGCAAAGTTCAAAATGGAAATTACATACATTTTTTTTTAATTGAGGGTTATTAACCATTGGAACAGCACCCCACAGGGTATGATAAATTATTAATCGCTTAAGGGGTCTTTAAATCAAGATTGGCTGCCTTTGTAAGAAATATGCTTTAGTTCAACCACTGGACTAGATGCAAGAGTCATTGGGTGAAAGTCTATGGCCTCTTACAGACTAACCAATTTATTTGAGCATAAGCTTTCGTGAGCTACAGCTCACTTCATCGGATGCATAAAGTGGAAAGTACAGTGAAGAGATTTTATATATACACACAGACCATGAAAAAAATATACATTGTAAGGAGAGTGATCACTTAAGATGAGCTATTACCAGCAGGAGAGTGGGGTGGGGGGAGAGAAAACCTTTTGAAGTGATAATCAAGGTGGGCCATTTCCAGCACATTTCCAGGAGTTAACAAGAACGTCTGAGGAACAGTGAGGGCGGGGGGGGACGGAATAAACAAGGGGAAATAGTTTCACTTAGTATAATGACTCAACCACTCCCAGTCCCTATTCAAGCCTAAGTTAATTGTATCCAATTTGCAAATTAATTCCAATTCAGCAGTCTCTCCTTGGAGTCTGTTTTCGAAGTTTTTTTGTTGAAGGATACTCACTTTGAGATCAAAATCGAGTGACCAGAGAGATTGAAGTGTTCTCCAACTGGTTTATGAATGTTATAATTCTTGACATCTGATTTGTGTCCATTTATTCTTTTACGTAGAGACTGTCCAGTTTGACCAATGTACATGGCAGAGGGGCATTGCTGGCACATGATGGCATATATCACACTGGTAGATGTGCAGGTGAACGAGCCTCTGATAGTGTGGCTGATGTGATTAGGCCCTATGATGGTGTCCCCTGAATAGATATGTGGACACAGTTGGCAACAGGCTTTGTTGCAAGGATAGGTTCCTGGGTTAGTGGTTCTGTTGTGTGGTGTGTGGTTGCTGGTGAATATTTGCTTCAGGTTGGGGGGCTGTCTGTAGGCAAGGACTGGCCTGTCTCCCAAGATCTGTGAGAGTGATGGGTCGTCCTTCAGGATAGGTTGTAGATCCTTGATAATGCGTTGGAGAGGTATTAGTTGGGGGCTGAAGGTGATGGCTAGTGGTGTTCTGTTATTTTCTTTGTTGGGCCTGTCCTGTAGTAGGTGACCTCTCGGTACTCTTCTGGCTCTGTCAATCTGTTTCTTCAAAGTGAGTATCCTTCAACAAAAAAACTTTGAAAACAGACTCCAAGGAGAGACTGCTGAATTGGAATTAATTTGCAAATTGGATACAATTAACTTAGGCTTGAATAGAGACTGGGAGTGGTTGAGTCACTATACTAAGTGAAACTATTTCCCCTTGTTTATTCCGTCCCCCCCGCCCTCACTGTTCCTCAGATGTTCTTGTTAACTCCTGGAAATGTGCTGGAAATGGCCCACCTTGATTATCACTTCAAAAGGTTTTCTCTCCCCCCACCCCACTCTCCTGCTGGTAATAGCTCATCTTAAGTGATCACTCTCCTTACAATATATATTTTTTTCATGGTCTGTGTGTATATATAAAATCTCCTCATTGTACTTTCCACTTTATGCATCCGATGAAGTGAGCTGTAGCTCACGAAAGCTTATGCTCAAATAAATTGGTTAGTCTCTAAGGTGCCACAAGTACTCCTTTTCTTTTTGCGAATACAGACTAACACGGCTGCTACTCTGAAATCTATGGCCTCCATTATGCAGGAGGTCAGATTAGATTACAGTATCTTTTCTCGCCCAAAAAACCCATGGAAGATGAACATGAGAAGAAAGATGAGCAGGTATGTTTCTTAAGTACAATACAAATCCAAAAAAAATCATAAATTTGTTCTCAGAGTTCACACGAGAATGTTAACTTTAAGTAACCGTTACTTGGAACTTTTACAAAAGCACGGTAGGGGGGAATCTAGAAATTCATCTGCTTATTACAAAGTAGGGTTCTGATTCATATTCGCAGTCAACTTCTAGAACTCCTTGCTGGGGGATGTTGTGAAGGCCAAAGGTATAACCGGGTTCAAAAAAGAATTAAATAAATTCACAGAGGATAGGTCCACCAATGGCTAGAAGCCAAGATAGTCAGGGACACAGTCCAATGCTCTGAGTCTTCCTAAATCTCTGTCTGCTAGAAGCTCAGACTGGATAATAGGGAATGGATCACTCGATAGTTGCCCTGTTCTGTTCATTCCCTCCGAAGCACCTGGCACTGGCCACTGTTGGAAGACAGGATACTGGGCTAGATGGACCATTGGTTTGGCCCAATATGGTCATTCTTATGCTCCTATTAACACACTCCAACAACTGTCACAGGCAGTAAGAAGGAACTGAGGATGGTCAGGGAACCTCTGCATTTTATACCACCACACAACAGCATGAGGCAACAGAGGGCATACGCACTGCCCCGACTGGTACCACTGAGGGGAAAGTCTCAGACAACAGTGCACTAGGGATCATACACCTGAAGTGAAATGGATATATGCAATCACTCAAAGAAAAAACCAAACCTTTTCAAACCCCACAACAAGATGGTTTTTGGTCTCAAAACAGTAATGAAAATAGAATGCAATCTCCACTTACATGAGCCCCCAAAAGAATTCCTAAATCAATCTGATTCCAGAGTTAGTTTGTCAGGCAAAGATTTGGAAAGATTGATAATGGCCCTACAATCTCTGCTGGACTTGTGAAGGTCAGTCACTGGCTACCCCACTACCAAAATACATCTACCTTTGAACAGATTACAGCTAAATTCGGCCTCTTTTGTATGCTACAAAAATTCTGCACAGACCAGGGTGTTTTGTTTCTAGACTAATCTTAACTTCAAGAGGGTGGGCTTTGCTCCAGAGATATTCCCGTCTGTTGATGACAGAAAACTTCACTGAATCACAAGTATAAGAGGAAAGACATTTTCAGTTAACTCAGGTCTGAAATTCACACAGTTAACTCACCTTTACCTAAACTCTCCGATCATTGGACAAGGTCACACTAAAGCACTTCTGGGTCAATCCAAAGCTTTTGTTTATCCTAGAAAACATGCTGCATTTAATCCTTTGGTTTATTACATCCAGCAGCCACAAGGAGGTTTAAGTAACCTGCATTACATAATCTGAGTGATAACTTAGTACAGAAGACACCAATAAAACATACAAGACGTTTATTTCTTTAATGGGTAAGAATAAGTGATTTCATAATCAGAATTTAAATAGAAAGACCATGTGTATAGGTATTGTTTTATATATCACAACTTTAACAAAGGTAAGGTTGACACTTGGTCCTTAATCATATCATTGTTGCTTAATATAACTGGAACAAAAATTAAAAATCCTCTCCAGTGCTGCCCCATTTCCTAGGCAGTCTTTGACTTGGCAATGCTTGCCCGCCCCATCCACATAAGGGTACATCTATCTGCATCTGGGAGCATGCTTGCCTGTAAGAGTAGACAAACAGGCACTACCTCTGCTTGAGTTAGCCTGCTAAAAATAGTAGTGTTGCAGGGAGTAGCATGGGTGGTGGCTCGGGCTAGCCGCCCCAGTACAAACCCAGGGGGTACCAGTGGGTTTGCACTTGGTGGCTAGCCTGAGCTGCTGCCTCTGCTACCCCCAGCTATGCTGCTATTTTTAGCACTCTAGCTCAAGCAGAGCTAGTGTCTCTGTCTGCTCTCCTGGTGAAGCACTCTTCCCATTGCAGCATAGATGTATCCCAAAAGAAAAGAAAAACCCCCACAAGATTCCACCCCAAGAAAGAAGCCGCATCAGACAAGTAATGAAAGAGTTAACACACTCCATGGTGTCCTGACATTTCTACATAATGTCTGGGGGATTCTAAGAACCTCGCGAGATTTTGTCAAGCCATGCGACAAAGGGAGGGATCCTAACCTTTTCTTAGATCATTCGCTAAAGCAAAGTGCTATAGCTTTTGCTTTATACTAGGCTCACCTGTAAGTTATTAAAATAATCAAGAAAAATGAACAGTTTCACCAGCATGAGCCAGTTTATACACAGCCCTATTCAGTGGGACACCATCCTTGCTATGACACATGCCAAGCTTTGGCTAAAAAGGATAGGATTGAAAATATTTAAACTCAGATGGATTATGTGTGTGACCGTTATACATTTATATTACTAGGACTCTCACTAAGCCATCAAATATTAATAATGCTTTTAGGATATTCCAAATCTAGAGACAAAGACTTCGCAACATAAAAACTACTGGAGAATGTTCTTCATCTAAAAGGCTTTCATTCTGAATCTTTTATTCCACATGAATTCTTACCACTGGGATAAATCCAGAAGTACTAAATACTCCTCTATATGGAAAAAAATGGGAAAACATAATAACAGTATATGCTTTATTGGCGCCTTTAGGCTCCAAAGATAACGCCAGCAAACTAGATTTATACAGGTGAATGTGCTAGTTACAGGGCAAAAGAAATTTAAAATACCAGGGAGAAAAGAAGCATTGTGTAGGTCCCTCTCATACGATACAGAGTCAGAAATATCCACATTCGTGTGTACAAAATAAGACTTATGCAATATACCAAATACACACAGAATTTGTGGGTATTTTATTAGAAAGTCCTAAAACCATTCATTTACTTAAACAGCAACACAGCTCCCTCGCCCCCAGTCATAAGAGCACTGAGGAAAGAGTTATCAAAACACGCCCTCATTTTATTGAAACCTGTGGCCAATGACTCTCGAACTTAAAAGTATACTGTAAGATCCCGAATAGAGAATACATGATTTTGAAGTGTACAATACTCCTTTTATTCAAGTAAGCAGCAAATAGGCATGGAGCTTTTCTGGTGGAAAAAACTAAATGCTAAAGATATTTTAGGATACAATATCTTGCACTGATGAATATTCAGGATGTAGTTTAAGCAGGATAGAAAACATAGCTTTTACTATTATCCATACGTTAAAAATAAAAAATAGGTTGAAAGTGGAGAATAATTAGGATTTGTTTGTATTGTAATAATAGCACCCAACTCTCACATAGTGCTTGTCATCAGTAGATTTCAAAGTGCTTTAAAAAGGAGGTCACAGTACCATTATCCCCTTTTACATATGGAGCAACTGAGGCACAGTGAGGTGAAGTGACTTCCCATGGTCCCCCAGTAGGGCCAGTGGCAGAACTGGGAACAAAACCCTGGTCTCCTGAGTCCAAGTCTAGTGCTCTATCCACTAGTCCACGTGGCTCAGGTTATCAAATAGGTTTTAAAGATATCTATTCAAGAATTTTATAAATCAAAAATATTTCTACAGACTACTGCAGTATCTGTGCTCCTTAAGGAATCCTGGGAGAGTACTGCTGAATGATATCAGAAATCCTCTCAGCATACAGTGAACAGTGAGGTCAGAGACAAAGCAGCTACCAAATACCAAGGGTCAATAAGGAAGTTAAAACTAGGGCTGTCGATTAATCTCAGTTAACGCACGCAATTAACTCAAAAAAATTAACTGCGATGAAAAAAATTATTCGCGATTAATCGCACTGTTTAGAATATCAATTGAAATTTATTATATATTTTGGATGTTTTTCTACTTTTTCAAATATATTGATTTCAATTACAACACAGAATAAGTACACAGTGCTCACTTTATATTATTTTTATTACAAATATTTGCTCTGTAAATATGATAAATGAAAGAAATAATATTTTTCAGTTAATCTCATACAAGTACTGTAGTGCAATCTCTTTGTCGTGAAAGTGTAACTTATAAATGTAGATTGTTTTTGTTACATAACTGCACTCAAAAACAAAATAATGTAAAACTTTAGAGCCTACAAGTCCACTCAGTCCTACTTCTTGTTCAGCCAATCACTAAGACAAACAAGTTTGTTTACATTTACGGGAGATAAGGCTGCCTGCTTCTTATTTACAATGTCATCTGAAAGTGAGAACAGGCATTCGCATGGCACTTTTGTAGCCAGCGTTGCAAGGTATTTACATGCCAGATATGCTAAACATTCATATTCCCATTCATGCTTCTGCCACCATTCCAGAGGACATGCTTTCATGATGATGATGCTCATTAAAAAAATGTGTTAATTACATTTGTGACTGAACTCCTTGGGGGAGAATGGTAAGTCTCCTGTTCTGTTTTACCCGCATTCTGCCATATATTTCATGTTATAGAAGTCTCGGATGATGACCCAGCACATGTTCGTTTTAAGAACACTTTCACAGGAGATTTGACAAAATGCAAAGAAGGTATCAATGTGAGATTTATAAGAATAGACACAGGACTCAACCCAAGATTTAAGAATCTGAAGTGCCTTCCAAAATCTGAGAGGGATGAGGTGTGGAGAGTGCTTTCAGATATCTTAAAAGAGCAACACTCCGATGCAGAAACTACAGAACCCGAACCACCAAAAAAAAAAAAATCAACTTTCTGCTGGTGGCATCTGACTCAGATGATAAAAATGAACATGCATTGGTCCACTCTGATTTGGACCGTTATCGAGCAGAATCCGTCATCAGCATGGACGCACGTATTCTGGAATGGTGGTTGAAGCATGAAGGGGCATATGAATTTTTAGCATATCTGGCACGTAAATATCTTGCGATGCCATCTACAACAGTGCCATGCAAACACCTGTTCTCACTTTCAGGTGACATTGTGAACAAGACGTGTGCAGCATTATCTCCTGCAAATTGTAACCAAACTTGTTTGTCTGAGTGACTGAGTGAATAGGACTTAGTGGACTTGTAGTTCTAAAGTTTTACATTGTTTTATTTTTGAATGCAGTTATATTTTGTACATAATTCTACATTTGTAAGTTCAACTTTCATTATAATGAGATTGCACAACAGTATGAGTATTAGGTGAATTGAAATATACTATTTCTTTTGTTTTTTACAGTGCAAATATTTGTAATAAAAAATAAATATAAAGTGAGCACTGTATGCTTTGTATTCTGTGTTGTAATTGAAATCAATATTTTTGAAAATGTAGAAAACATCCAAAAATATTTAAATAAATGGTATTCTATTATTGTTTAACAGTGCAATTAATCACGTGATTAATCACGATTCATTTTTTTAATCGCTTGACAGCCCAAGTTACAACAGCTATCAAGGCAGGTGCATTTTGAGGGTAAAATTCATTATGCACTGATGAACTATTTATGGGACTAAAATGTCATACATGATATTGTGATGTACATTGATTTTGTGCTCTATTTCCTGAGGTTACATATTCATTTCTAAACTAAAAAGGTGAGCTTCAACACCAAACAATGTTCAAACAGTTGTAAGAGTACTGATGGGCATCTTTATAAGCAGCAACCGCATATTTACATACATGTAAATAACAGAGAATACAAATATCTGGGCATCGGGACCCTGGCAGTTGGTGGTTGTGATGCCTTCTTCCAGTGGCTTAATGGACAGAGTACAAAAGCAAGCACTGGTTCAGCATATATCCGCCCGAATTATATGGCTGAAGTGATAGCTATTCTCACTGCACTGAAAAAACAAACAGCAGAAAAAAAGAGGCATATGTTGTGAGATTATTTGACTTGCAGACGGCAATCTTCACTTTCTTTCAAAGAAACCAGAATGTTGTCATCAATGTAATTCATAAAAAGGCTCAGAGTATCAGAGAGGGAGGCAACAAATTGACTTTTCAATGTATTCCATCATATGTTTGTTTTACAGGAGTGAGGTAGCTGATTTGGCCAAAGTTGGAAGGTTGAAATTCTGGTAGGAATGACAACAGTTGAGGACATTGACATGTTATCGAGGAAAATTTAGCTGAAATAAGTGGTCGAAAGATAAAAGAGCCTCTGATTGACATCAAAGTATCTCAGAAAATAACATCCACTATTGCGAGCTTGCGGACAGGGCACACTTCAGGAATCAAAGTCAGCAGCAATGTGTCGGTAGCAGGCGTTAACACCTGCCCACCTTTTAAAATGGCATATTGTAAGGAAAGTGATGCTCTTCAGATTTGACACACTGGCTCAAGTCCATATGAAGGACCCAAATCATGCTTGAACGTCAAGGGTCTGATATGACTATCATGGGACAAGACAAAAACAACAACGAAAAAGGTATGTTTCTTTGTAGCTTATAAACTACATTTAAATGGGGGACTAATGTTAGAAAGACAAACAGAAGATTTGCTTATTCTCCAAAGCATAGAATGGTACTGGTAAAACTACAGTACTGAACAGGAATACTCTTTATCAAACTGTTCCCACACATGCATTTGTTAAGCTTAATAAAAGAAGACTAAATATCTAAGCACTGAGTAAAGTCCACTTGGGCCTAAACTCACTCAGAGTTTGCATAGGCTTTTTTTTTTAATTGGGTGTTTTATTTGGGAGACAACAACACACGCTTGTTATAGTTGATTGGATTTAAATATATCATATCAATGTGAGATTAGGCAACTATTATTGTGAAACCAGACCACACATGCAATGAATAAATTCACCACCACGCTCAACTCAAATGAAAGAGGCACTATTAAGATTCATCAAGACAAAGTGTAATGTTCTCTGTCAGAAAGTCCATATAATTATTTGTACCTTATAAAAGGCCCTTTCCTTTGCCAAAAACACTAACATCATGCTGCAGATATAATTCTGCAGCAACAACAGTTAAGAGTCACTTTTTATTTTCAAGTGCCCAAAGGGTTATTATAAAGGGGGTGGGCAAAGGAGAGTATTTAACCAACTGCATGTTACTGTGTGTTCAAAAACTGATATGTAGTAATTGTACAGACTGTAACGAGAACTTGCATGTCCAGTTGTTATAATCAACCACACTGAACAAAAGATGATATTACTATATGCAGAAGACTCACATCAAAGCCATGTTCAAATTATCATGGAATCTCCAGCATTCTTCCTCCCTATCACATTTTAAAATAAGGTGCTCCATTCATTTTCTTACAGCAGAACCAAAGGCTGTGGTACCTCAGAGCAGCAAGCCCAGCAGAAGCAGGAAATGGCAGGACCAGCCTTCCACTACCCCCATGCGGTCAACCAGATATATGGCAAGGGCCAGGACACCAGCCCAATGTGCTTGATACAGCACATGTCCATCTCGTATCTGCTTTTGGGAATGCTAGCAGGGTTTCAGTGTACAGTGGAGTCCTGGCTGGAGTTTATAGCTGCTCCCCCTTTCAGCAGAGGGAAATAGCAGTATTTCCATCTGCCTTTCCCACCAGCCATCAATCCCCCCTCAGGTGCAGCTGCTCCTATAGATGCAAGGAATGCAAACTGTACTCCACTAAACCCATGGAGGTGAGTCCAGTTCAATATGCTTTTACTGTTATGCTCCAAGGCCAGCATACCTCTTCATAAACAAGATATAACAGGGCACTATTCTCACACAAAATGTAATAGAGATGGGAGAAAGCTATAGCAGTGACTGGAAGCAGAATTATAAAACTTGAATAAAGTCTCCACTACCCCGGCATTTGGTTATTCTTTACACAGTACTTGACCTGCACTAACTAACGAGGAGAGAATAAAAAGACGTAAAATGTTCTTACTAGGGGATTTTTCTGAACAGCTTCAGAATGTTCAATTTGTTCTCACACTATTGGCACACTTGCTGTTGGCTTCCAGTTTGGTTTGGTTCAATTCACATTTTAGACGAAGTTGTGGATCGGTTCTTATTTTATCGAAGCCATTTCCTCCATCCTTGTAAGATTTAGGCTGAGACTACCAAGTAATTTCATATAAGCCTCGGAATTCCTCTTGGATTCTTCTTTTGACTACTTTAAAATGGAAAAACTAATTCATTTAGCATTTCTCTAGTTCATACTATCCCAGTGTATAAAAGAGTTGTACCATTGCCTCTCAGTCAGTCTGCTGGAAGTTTCACTTGTGAATTCTGGGAAATAGATTCTTAGTGATGTCACAAAGCTTCTGAGTGGTAGTGGAGTGTAATGTCAAAAAATATCCCTCTACAAGTCACTAGTTTTTCTGCAGTAGTGAAATATTTTTAAAGTGTCCCACGAGCCATTAACATCAGTTCAGCTCCACAAGTGTTAGCAATCGTGATAACACTAGTATGCATGGGTTGCCAGCTGCAACTGTCATTTTAAATACTGGAATGATTAGATCTGAAGCCTGTCTACACGTGGGCTCCCAATGTTGATAACACTTGTGTAGCCAGACAGCCGCCGCCCCCCTCAGACCAGCATTGCTGGAAACACAGGAGGAAGCAGGAACAGGGCACTTAACATATATTCCAGCACAGCCTTTGAAGCTGTGAAAGCACAGGTGTGCTGCTACAATGTGCCTCTGGGAACAGATACAAGGATTAAGCTCACAGCAGGCAAAGGCCCTGTGACAGACATGGCTCTTAGCCCCAACTAAATAGCGTGATGCACACACACCAACATCCTAGGTAGGAAAATATTTACCCTGATAAAAGAAATGTCCAGTAGTCGAAACTTATTGTTTCTCTCCTTTGCAAGTGTAAACTACTCTTGTGAAAGCTGGCGTCACCCCGACAGACCAGCTTCAATTTGGCATAAGAAAGGAGAAAGAGAATAAAGGAGTACAGAGGTATAAGTAGGGGACCTACAGCACCATGATTTTTGAGTGCTTTTCACTATCTATCTGCTGGTCAGATAAGTGACAGCCTCCCAAGGCTTCTGCAGCTAAGAGGGTCCCTACGCCTTGTCCCTTATTCGTCTTTCCGCGGAATTGAGTGACCGATCCTGGCTTGGCACCGCTGGAATCGAGAGATGCAAGGAGGGTAAGAAGCACCCACACCTGATCTCCTATCTTTAGTGTACACATATTTTGAAATAGAGCTCTATACTTTGTTTTCTTTCTTTGGGATTGTGGCTTCAGTTTTGTAACTTGTTTGTGTGTGTAACATCTCTACATTTAAATAAGTAGGCACTAGCAATTTTGTAACCACATGATTAGAATCTAGCTTAATAAATTTTTGGTAACCATTTATGCATAAGCCTGACTTGTTTTCTCTGGTTTACTGTAAAGCAGCCGACACAATTAAAGAACCTCAGCCGTTTTGGCTCTAAAGCCTGGCCATTAGGTGAGAGTACTAAGAGCCTAGCGTTGAGTTGTGCCGCCTCCACGGGGCAAACTCTTGGGGCACCTGTCAGTCAATCCTGGCTGCCCGCTGCGAAGGAGCTCTGAGCTCTAGCAGTTAAAGTCACGGGTGTGGAGAGGCTCTTAGTGCTGCCATTGGGGCACCTGTCAGTCAGTATTGACTGCCCGCTGCGAAGGAGCTCTGAGCTCTAGCAGTTAAAGTCACGGGTGGTTAGGACCTTGGGGCATCCGTCAGCCTAGCCCGGGCTGCCCGCCGCGAAGGGACAGTGCGTCCTAGCGGTTAAAGTCACGGATGGTATAAACGGGCATAGCTGGCACCTCACCAAACATCCTTGGCCGTTGGCTAACAACTTGTGGAACCAAAACGGTGCTAACAATGGTGAGACATTTTTCCAAAATTTTCCTAGTTTGGCTACTCAGGGGCCAAACTGACGATGGCATTAAAGCAACTGTCAAATGGATGAATGTTTGCAGGAAGTCTCCATTTTGCATCATAATCCACTAAAATATTCATGCTATTAAAATATCATAATTAGAGCTAGATTAAGTTTTTCAGCTGAAACCTTTTTTAAGCAAAAAAAGAAAGAAAAAACATACATACAAACATATATATCCAGCAATCCTAAAACATTTTCAAAATGTGTATCAGTTTCACCAAATTGTTCATTCAGAAAAAAAAAGGTTTCACATTTTTGCTTCAAAATGACGTTTCATTTTGAAATTTTCTTCAATTTTATCTTTTTTTAAATCAAAAATGGTCCAAACTGAAACAAAATATTTCATTTGGGGTCAAACTAATATTTTGAACGAATGAAAATGGAGGAGGTTTTAAGTTATTTTGGAATCAACAGTGAAACAAAAAAATCTATTATCCTCCTAGCTCTAGTTGTGATATAGTCTTTCCAGCAGAAGTCTCAAGATTCCAAATGACAAAATAAGCCTTTGAAGTTAACTATTAATGTTTTATAGAGTAAAAGCAGTGAATAATAAAGTAATAGGTAAATAAAAGACTAACCACTAAAATATTTCTTTTGTAGCCATTTTCTTCCACTACACCTTTACCCACTGTTCAGTTCTGGAAAAGCATAATTTTTCAAGACAGATGAGGGATAAACTTTTAGATTTACATAAAAATGTACTTTGTGTGACAAAAAAATATTCACAGTACTTTTCCATCAAATGCTTCATCAGAAATGCAACAGATGAGCTCTTCCTGGGGAATTCAGAAGAGGGAAAAATGGGTGTAAATCATTAAACATAAATACAGACACCTGGCCCATAGTGCACCAGGCTTCTCTTGCCACAAAGACTACATGAGATTAAATTCACTAAAAGATTAAGAACTTTTGCAAAAAGTTAAGTCGTCCATTTCTAAGAGTTGTGACTAAGGCCAATAAACCACCGTAGAGAAAAAGGGCAATTACTCTGTATACCTAAACAGTCTACCACATTCTGTCACAGGTTATAGTTTCTGTAAGGTTGTATGGGACTGAACTAGTGATCAATATGTTTCTACTCTTGCTTGATAATTATACACCCCACGTGGTGGATAACCAATATGCTCCTTCTACAGTAGCACTATCAGAAGAGAAGACCCTGAAATTTCTCATAGACTAATATACTAATCGTAGGTTTAGCATTTCCCATGTCCAGAGTATCAGGATTTCAATGATAACTAGTGTGTGGGGGGGGGTTGTTTGTTTTTTTAAAGATTGCAATCCTAAAATACTTCCATGTCTACAAGGAGGCTGGAATCATCCAACAGCTTTCCTTTAAAACTGATGCACATAGAGACCTATGTTGGCTGACCTGGTGCCAAAGGGACCTCTTTTGCATCAGAAGTGTACAGGACAGTTTAGTAAATAAAATGTTCCTCTCACAATTGTATCCCAAAACACTCTACAAAGCTAATATAAAAAAAAGTTACTTTTAAAAATATCAAATCTTTAGTGAATTTTAACAAAAATAGGAAACCCCCCTGAACAATTACAAGCTAGTCAATTTATTCACAAACACAGAGTGAAATCTTGACCCCACTGAAGTCAATGGCAAAACTCCCACTGATTTAATTGAGGCCAACATTTCACCCTATGCATATTATATATACAGATACCACACACCTACCCCTACAGATTCTCTCTCTCTCTCTCTCTCTCTCTCTCTCTCTATATATATATATATATATATATTCTCTTCCTTTCTTCATACCTACCTTATTTATACATATCTACATGGTATCATCTCTAACAATGCTCATGTAAGCGACTGCTTCGACACTACCTCTGCTAGTTCTCATCTCTGACAGTTGGATTACTGCAGTTCTCCTTTATATGCACTTGCCAGATTGCAATTCTCTACTTCAGTATGTGCAGAACATTGCAGTCTTCCTTCTCAGATGCAGGGCATCATGACCACATCTCTCAATGCTCAAACAATTCTACTGGCTACCCTTTCCTTTCAAGCACCGGCTCAAAATGTCCCTCTCATTTTTAAAATACTTCGTGCATTTGCTCCAACCTGCTTCATGCAGCTGGTCACTTTCTATTCATCCCCCTGCTCATCTTGCAGTGGCCTCTATGTCCCTTCATAGAATGGTACTTGTGTTAGCATATGAGTTTTTTTTTTCCTTTGCAGCCTTTCCCATCTAAAAATTCTCGAATCGCTCCAACTCTGACAAAATAGATGGCAAGTTGATGAAACAACTCTGTTCTTCTCTGTAGTACCTACTGACCTCTCTGTTATTGCACTTTACCTCTCTTCCTTGTTGTTGTTTTTAGTTGGCATGGGGTAGTTTCAAGAATCCTACATAAACAAGCAATGTCAGACATACACAAATGATATCCATACAATAAACTGAAGAGCCGTATGATAAATCACTATCATGTACAGCTGACCACCTCATCTGCCCTTTGCCTGCTAATCCATCTCCAACATGAGATATTAACTAATCACATGATACGGCATAGTGTAAAGGTTCTATTAGCACTCATTCGGGATAACACCAAAGTTACCCTGATGAAACCTCTGTAGCGAAAGTATGGTGTAATTGCAAATGAGTGCTAATAGGACCATGCCAGATCAGCAGGAATTCTCCATTTGCAAACAAACACACATTTACATACATTTGTTTTACATCTGGTGACAGGCTTCATAATGTAGGATGGGAGAAGTGTATGGAGGGATTTTAGGAGGTAAAAAGGAGATTTTGAATGAGATTTTGAAATTAAGGGAGAACTAGTGAATCAGAATGATGTGCTCGTACTTCATATATGAGAAGAAAAGCAAGAGCATGCAAGCTAGAATAGACAGCAGTGCACTTGTGATTATAAACAGACATGCATAAGAGAGCTAGGAAGAAAAGCAAAGTTCGGGATCAAGGATGATGATGCTAAGGTTTCAGACAATGAAACAAAGTATTTTTATGTTTCAAGGATTTCTTACTGGGAACTTGCAGGCTAAAGCATGTTTTTGATAGAAAAATTGCATCTTAGTTCAAACTAAAAAAAGCAAAAAGGATAGAAATCTTTTTCCCCAATCTTCCAGTTTACTGACTGGAGTCAAAGGAAATAGTTCGACAGGTCATAATGAACGAAAACGCTCTTATCAGTAGAGCAAAGGAGCCAAATTGGGCCAGAAGATGAGAGGAATGAATCATCTCTTGTTGATCTTGAGAAAACGCGAAATTATAATTCATGGAGAAACTGTGTCTACTTCATGCATATAACATGAATTCTAGGGGAACGAAGACATTTTTGACAAATTGGGCCTTAAAATTAACATGCTTATTAATTCATAAATTAAAAATAAGCTCAGTTACTCTATCAGAGGAAATTTTACTTGGTGTGGTTTCCTTCTTCCTTGCTAGTTATTGTAATATCATCCCTCCTGTAAAAACAGACTTTAAAAAAAAAGAAATCATAAAGGACTTTGCATCCATCTTGAACCACAGTGCCTCTTTGCATCTCCAAGTGAGCTGAAAATTTTAATTGAAATGATTTTTCATGAGTTAAACTATAAAGGAGGAATAAGTGATACATTTAAATTATTTATTCAGCTTATTTATAATTAATTAGCTTTTTCTCTGTGCACTGCCAGGCTGTACCGGAGTGTTTGATTTTTAAAACCTTCTCTATCATCAGGCAACAATGGATGACTGCTTTTCTCATGTCACTTTTGTTTTAGTTTGCTATGGAGACTCAGACAACTCGAGTTCAAATCAATGTTGACTTTAATGCATTAACTCTTTTGTAGTCCACATTTTGGTTGGAATTTTCAAAAGGTGTCTAATGGGTGTTAAAAACCTAACTCCCATTGAATTTCAGGAAGATATGGGGACCAAGAGTCAGGTCCCCCAAAATGCATGAGGTTATCTTAAAACAATCACAAGGATTGAAAAAGATAATAAATATTTAGTCTTTTTATTTGACTCCTGAGTCTTTAGGGTTCATGTTTTTAAGCTTATCTCACTAACCACAAGGACTAGAAACGGCCTTCTTTTTAAACTAAAGCAAAGATTCTCACATCATCACATGACTCCAGGAGCTGGGTCTATAAGATTTGAAATAAAAATCTCAACAGAGGGCAAAAGTGTTATTCCAAAAAACAAGTAAACAACTTTTACAGAACACGAAAAAGGTTTTCAGCTGTTTATTTTCAGTTTTTTGGAAGACTTCATCAGAGCACCCAATAGGCCTCCAGTACCAATGTATCTCCTCCAACCTTTCTTTATGGAGCTCTCTGACAATGTGGGTAGGCCCCGCATTGACAGGAAAGGTGCCAGAGAGGCCCTGTCTGTGTGCAGTGTTACTCTTCCTCCTCCAGTCCTGTCAATCATGTATGATGGGATGAGGCCTTTAAAAAGGAGGATACTACAGTAAGTTAGGCAAGAGACAGACAACTGCTGGAGTGACTCCTGAAGCTGCAAGCGGGAAGTGCCATCCAGGAGATCTCCACTCCTGACTCTATGGGTAGCACAGTAAGCTCCCAAGGTAAACCTGACAGAGGGGGGCCGATTCAGCAGCGCAGCCAGAAGGACTTCTTGCAAACTGCTAGACAGACAGCCCAGAAATAAGGTGGCACTGTTGGCCTTTGTCCCTTTGAGCTGGCCCTAGCAAGAAGTTATTCTCAAGTGCGCTGGAACATTAAATTTTCCTTTTGAGCCCCTATCAGAAGAGACTTAAGAAGGCCTGAAAAGGGTGGGGTTCCCCCTTACAAGGTCTAAGAAACAGGGATTTGTGTGTAAGCCCCCACACCTCACCCCCCCCCACACACACACAAACACTGTAGATAACTAGGCGTGTCCAGGGTCTCCCACCTTCTGGGAATAACCAAAGGGGACTCTTTTTTACAAGCTCCCATGCCTCCACCAACTTTATACACCAGGAGGTAACTTTGGTAATACAATCAAACAGTGAGAATCCATAGTTTATATGGCTGGAGGTGAAATCCATGTGATAAATGGCAGAGCCATGTGATAAAGGTACTTGATAAACTGATATCACCATCTCTGGTTTTCTCAGTCAACTGATTTCGCTCCCTTAGTGTAAAATTCCAAACAGCTGAGAAGCTTCAAACAGATGCTATTTAGAACATACACACAGTATATTTATAGAAATATATGAAAATAACTGACTGCTTGATTCATTTATTTTCTGTATTGCCAACCCCAGTCATTTAAAAAAAGTGTAAGTCAAGCCCTCAGCTTTAAGACAGGCTTAAAAATTGGACTAAAAATGTTGTGGTTTTTTATTTAACTTTTTATAGATATATATCTATCTCCTTTGTGGTGTATTTATGTCATGTCTTCAAGTTTTCTACTGCAACTGTGAGGTCTAGAAATGTTTTTATTTTGAATGAAAGCTGAGAGACTCATGTATTCAAATGACTTCAGAAGCTGGGGCTTCAAGAAACACACTAAATATCATGAGACTCCTGATAAAATCCCAAGAGTTGACAGCACAACTTTCTCCGAATAGGAGATATACTACAGACAAAACAGGCTCTAAGATTCAATAGCATATAACCAATGCTGCAAGTGGGGAACTTGTACTTTACAATTCTATTAAAATAAATTAGGTTTAATCATGGAAGACTACTGGATATTTAGCCCCACAGGAAAAGGCAGAAATGTATCTCATCAGAACCTGCACTGTTTAACTATCTGTGAGCAATCTGGATTTTCTGATATAATATTTTATCCAAGATTTACTAGAAATGAGAGGGGCAAGTCTCCAGAAGTTTGAAATTTTGCAAAAACAACCTGTTTGAAATGTTGGGGTTTCGTTTTTTTTGTAATTTGCAGAACTAGTTACATAAAAGACATATTCAAATTCTTCAGTTCATTTCTCCCCCCTCTCCCACCCTCAGCTACCCAAAGGTCTCCCAATTAGAAGAAAAAGTTATTCTAGGAAAAGAGGAATCATGTGTGCTGCATATGAGGAATGGAACACACCCACCCGCCCTTTAACTATAAAAAGACCTCTGCTGGAAGTGGGAGTACTGCAAATTGTACATGTCATGTTTTTTTCATGAGAAGTGTATTCTCCCTCCACCCATTTCCCCCAGTAATCTCTCTTCAGCAGAACACAAATGCAGTGCTCAATTCATTCTCTAGTCAGAAAGATTGTAAAAAGTGACTGTCTATCCCTATATAAAAGTAATATACAATGGCATACTGAGTTTAAGATTATGCTATTTTGCACACAAAGCTGAAGAGATAACAGTTCAATACAGCATAAAAGTCTATTTTTGTTTACTTTTTACACTCAAAAAACCGGCAGTCAGACAGTCCTAGAAAACTATAGTGGACTATCTGCACATAAATAGTTACACTGGAAGCAACAGCCTGAATTTTCCTATATCATCTTAATGCTCCTTTGAACTATTATTTTTAAAAGGTAACTACCCAGGAGAGGGACAGAACTGAACTGTTACATTGACTCATTTATCAGAGATGACTTCTAAATTCAAATGCTAGAAATTCAAGCAAAATTCTCGTGTGTGTAGTCACTGGTGCAGGTTACAGACCTCAAGGTGAATGATTAAATGATGGCTAGAATAATTACTAAAGCTCTGATCCTGCAAATAGATGTATACACATAACTAAATCACATCAACAGTCCGAGTTCAGCCAAAATATTCACCTGAGTACATTTACTCATGTGCAAAAGTATTTGCAAGATCAAGGCTGTAATTTGATCCTCCTGTTGGGATCAAACCTGACTGATGGAAATGCACATAGGTTCATGGTACTGATGTGGTTTAGGCTTTGTCTTCACTGCGGAGTTAATTATAAATTAACTTACATGTAGCCAGAGCTGTCCAGAGCGGAGCTCCAGTAAATATTTTCAACTACGCTGAAGTTTTTAATAGCATATTGAGGGGGGGGGGGAAACGTGGGGGGCTCTGGGAAATGCTCTGAGAATTTAAGCCCTGTCTATACTCGAAAGTGGCCGCACTACAAAATAACGCTTGAGCCACAGAGCGATTGTACTAGCAGCTGAAGAGTTGTGCTAACTCAAGCTGTAGCCTATACCCCCTGAGGGGCCAGCTATCTCGTTTTTATGTGTGAACAGAATTTGAGTTTAGGGTCAATGCTTGAGTTAATTCAGGAGTGAAGAGATGCCCTCAGAAATTAATTAACCACTTTAAAGTATTATTGTCTTTAGTTCAAAGAAAATATAATACTGGATGTATTTTACATAAACCTACACATCTGCCATAAATTAATTCTCATTCAACAAGATTAAAAAATTCCTTGGAAAAAAAAAACCCATTACAATTCCATTAATTTACCTAATAAGAGGTCCTAGAAATTTCATTATGTCCATCAGTATCTACCCCAACTTCAGAGTTTGGGGTTTTTGTTTTTTATACTTACCTTGCTTTTTGCACAACCCTGTTATTCTTCTGTTCTACTTACAAAATATGCAGTTTACACATTCTAGAGCATCCTAATACTTTCCATGGAAACACACGCAAACTTCCGTAACAATGGGGCTTCCCTGGTAACACAAGCTTGATTGCTAAAGCTACTGATAACTAGCAAGCCCAAATTATTACTGGAGAAAACATACCAAAATTTTCATGTATGGCACCATGTCAGCAATGCCACATAAATAGAAAGAAATAATCAGGTCTTACCGTCAATAAAAAATGAACAGCTCAAACATTTATCTAAACTCCAATACTTCTTTTTAGTGCAGTATCTAAAATGTAGTGTTATTAGTGTACTGGCAAGGTGTCCTTTGAGCCCGAGGCTGAGCTATGGCTCTCAACCTCCTGAAGCTCAACTTTTAACAAAATATAAAATGAAGGACAATAAACTAGGTCACTAAGGTTATGGGACAATCTTCTTTCACACACGTAAAAGAAGACATGACATTTTTCTACGTCAGTTAGTAGAGGCTCAATTTACAGAGATAGTGAGGAAATCATTTATCTGTAGGACCTAACTAAATCTCAATCGACTACTCTGAGCGATGTACCTCATATTCTAGAAGGGCAGAGAGAAGAACTCAGTTCTTCTTACAGACAGACTTGGTCCCCCATCCCATAAAGTTGCTACATTAAACTGTTTATTTCTAATGTGAAAGTTATATGTAGTTAAAGGGAAAAAATAGCAGAATTACATGTGTTTCTTTTCCTTCAGGGGGTTCTATTTCACCTTTTGATTTAATCTTGTTTGATGTTTCGCTCACCATATTAGAAGCATTTTCAAAGCAGACAGTCTCCCATTGAATCTCCTTCCTAAAATAAAAGCTTATTATGGCCAATGATTTATGTAGGTCAAGAATAGTTTTGCAGATACTTGTGTAAATAAGGCTTAAAAATGAATTACCTATTGGGACTTCCTGTGCCCTCGGGTATGATGATGTTTTAATTCAGATGGTTACACAAAGTCATACCTTTGCAAAATGAGTGTTTTTCTTTTTTAGAATCACAAAATTTCATGTCCCATGGCCTAAGGGTTTTTCTGTTTGCTTGTTTTGTTAAAAAGCTGTGGTTTTGGCAGTCTGCCTTGTAACCACGTTTATTACAGGAAATATTTTCAAATACAGTTTGCAAAGAAGTGTTTTTGTCCTGTTTGCAGGTATTTTGATCACTACACATTTAGGACTAGATTCTGAATCCCTTAGTCCTGCCACTGGACAGTTACTCCCACAAGTTGTCCCACTGAACTAGCCCCATTTTGGGTACTTTTGTTCAGCATACTCTAAATAATTGCACCATTTCCCCCCTATTGTAGCTGTTTAAACGTAACCCAAATGTGATACCCTCTCTCATGGTGAGTAGCCCCATTGAAGTGAACAGCGTCACAATCTGGCCCTTAATATGTGTGAGCAATACTACAGTAGGTACCAGTTAACATGAGTACCTTATTCCATAAGTAATCCCATTAGGTCCACTGAAACAACTCATGGTGAAAAAGTACCACTCAGCATGAATAAGGGCACCACAGTCCGGCCCTGTACAAATAACAGAAGGAGGCAAAGGTAATGTATTTGTTTGAATTTATACTGCACTTAGCAAGCTCTGCTCAGCTTTAACAGCCTATTTTATTAGATACATTTTAAAGGAACAGACTCCAAACAACACTACCACATCACCAATATGTGTAATGAGCCCAACTTAAAAAAAAACCAAAATAATAAGCAGTAGGCCCCAAACCAATCTTGCTCTCCACAAATATTTTGGAGATCACCACTACATAATTTCTCAAAGTTAACATCTGTAGAAGCTGATTTTAAAATAAATAATGCCCAAACAAATTATGTGTTGCAAAGGGATAGGTCAGGACACAGTGATGACCAATCCTAATTGTCATCATGTGGATTCCTGTTGCGTTCAACTTTCTTGTGACTGTTAAGGGAACTTGATTAAACTGATAACAGAGCCAGTTGGTACAGCCAGGTAAAGTGTACCAGAAAGAAGAATTCTAAATCTTGCATAAAGCAGCACATAATTCTTTTTCAGCTATATGACTTGTTCATTAAAAGACAGGGATGAAATTATCAAACATGAAGATGAAGTTTCGGAATCGAACATAACTCCCATTCAAAGCAAAGGGGGAATTTGTCTTGGGTAAAGACTAAGGGTCTGATCCAAAGTC
Organism: Lepidochelys olivacea; assembly: GCF_965140295.1. Classification (NCBI taxonomy): domain Eukaryota; kingdom Metazoa; phylum Chordata; order Testudines; family Cheloniidae; genus Lepidochelys; species Lepidochelys olivacea. The sequence continues at coordinate 161,334,622 of NC_140411.1, read as the reverse complement.
CACCGAAATCAATGGGCTTTACAGCAGGCCCCTTGAGGATGCACCATGACATTGCCTCATTTTTTTTTAATTGTACCAAATTCCATACTACTTAAGCACGTCTTCCCTGGCCAACATCTTCAAATTTTCCTCAAAAGTCTGGTAGAAGTGTCAACTAATCAGCTGGGGAACTACAAAGCTGCTTATTGTGGATCTCACAACCTCACTAGCACACAAGAAATCTGAGTGGCTTGACATTTTTATTTTAGTGGAAAATTTTCAGAAGCAGGGCTTCATGCATAGTAGCCAAATTTACCAGCTGCAAACTTGGTATACTTGTGAAGGTGGCAGACTGGAAAAAGGAGGGGCTCCACAGAAGCCAAGTATTATGACTCCAATGTTTAACCACCTCTATCCATTACCTGTGAATAATGACGGTGGTTATGTGAACATCCCATCTTTCCATGAAAAATGTGTGGGTCATATTTAGCTAATTAAAAGAGGCAAACAAGTGACTTTCAGAAGAGAAGCCTCAATCTTTATCAGGATACAAAGCTCCCTCATGGCTTAAACAACTCAGCCTTCTTTCCACAAGAGCTCAGCAGCAGGAAGTCATTTGTTTTTAAAATCATAAGGATTATCGGCAGTAAAATTGATACAGATGGAACCACTGACAGGTTGTTTTTTGCTTTTGCCAGCTCTCACTTCAATTTTTAAAGATCCTGGGTAGGTGCTCAGATACTACTGAGATGGGAAACATGTGCATGAAAGTATATATTATAGACACAATAGATTAGATAGGGCCCTTCAACTGTAGTTTGCATCGGTGCAATATCCTTAACCTGCCTTCCCCCCACCCCCATTTTTGCATAAATTAAATTTTAAATAGCTTGTAGTGCTCTGGTCAGTTCTTAACACATTTTGCTTCCTAATGGAGATTAATGGTCCCTTTCTTTTTTACATAAATAAATAAATAAATAAATAAATGCAAGTTTGTGAAAGTTACTAGCAGGACAGTCTTGGAGAGAGAACTATGTATCAGCAAATGTGAAGCCCAGACATGCACAGCGTGCACTTCCCTGGACTGCCACTGAGTAAGATGAAACATGTTTAAGGGGGAAAACTTAGGTTGAGCCTGGAGATAGAGCTGCCACTTGTGTCTCTGTTTAGACTGCTAACAAAGGGGCCATGGGGTGATGTGGATGCATGCCCAGCGGACTGGATGGAGACCACAAACTAATCTGACAAGCCAATAAATAGCCATCAGATGGCAATGATTTTGGATTACTGCATACATGCACTTTTATTTAAACTGGAGACTTGGAAATGAGCATCTGTATATCCCATTACAAATTCTAGCAGACGATCAACCTGTCCCCCGTTTATCTCTCATTTTGACTTGATGCTGCCAAGACTGGATTCTAAACTGGATGCTTTTTCCGCCAGATATTTCAACTGTGTTTTATAACAATACAGGTGACTCAGAGACATGTTGGGTCGCTTTATGGAATTCATTTTTCTTTTGTATTTTTCTCTGTATACAAAGGTGAAAAATTATTTTAGAGGTTCTCTTGCAAAAAGTATATTTTACAAAACTATAGCATTTTTACAGTACCTTGGCTTGACCTTATAATATTATTTAAAAGGGAAACATAAAAAAATATAGCTCATACTTTGCTCCAAATAGCTTGATCTAACTCCCACACAAATCAATGACTTCCGTGGGAGTTGGGTCGAGCTCTAACAGGGTATGGATGCTGAACATGTTACAACTTGAACAAACAATTGCATCACTACATCTTAGCTATACTTGTTTATGTAGACCTTTCACTACTTTTTTTAAAAAAAAGTCTATATAGCACAAGAGCATGAAGTGAGAGCAGTCAGTCCTGTAAATTAGTACAGGTTTATCACAACATCAGCATTTCCTCTGGCTGACCTGGTAGCCCACAGCATAAAAATGGACTTAATTGGGTGCAGAAACTGCATTAGATGCTTTCATAAACTTTCCATTTAGATTGAGCCTTCCAGGACAGATCCACTTAGTGTAAACACACTACTGTTAAAAGGGAAATTAAAAAAAAATCATTTATACCTGTATAATAAGTGACATTCAAGTTGAAGCATTATCCAGGAAGTAACCATTTATTACAGAACCATATATTACACAACTCTCATTGAATTTTATTCAAATTTACAGGTGTGCAAGAAAACCTAGCTACCAACATACCACAAAGTAAAGCATTACTGATTTTAAATATGCTATTTTTTATCATCAAACGGCAGGGGAATATGAGCCTTTGTTTATTTTACTTTTTTTTAAATCTCAATCCCGGCCCCCCCACACACACACACTCCCTGCAGATGCGGCAAGAGAAGGAGCTAAAAGCCTGCTCCCTATTGATTCTGAACAGCAAAAAGTATCAGGAGACATGGGGGAAGTATGAGGAAGTCTGTCACACTTTCCTTCAGAGATCCTCTTTCCTCAACAGATTTCAGTTGTAGGGAGCTGAAGATGACTATACTAGGGTTTAGATCCATACCATCTTGTTGCCAAAGTACCATATACCAAAGTGTTTAGACAGATGTGCCTCACCCCCTGTACTCCCTGTGACAGAATCAGCCACCTTCCACACACCCGGACACGGCCAGGGGCGACTCTACAGCAGCCTGCCACAGCTTCCCTTCTTCCAGGGCTCCTCAATAAAGTTCACACACACAGACTTCTCTCTGTGTATTTACCCTGCCTTAGGCCTGGTCTACACTGGGGGGAGGATCGATCTAAGTTATGCAACTTCAGCTACGTGAATAACGTAGCTGAAGTCAACGTACTTAGATCTACTCACCGTGGTGTCTTCACTGCGGTGAGTCGACTGCTGCCGCTCCCCCGTCAACTCCGCCTGTGCCTCTCACAGCGGTGGAGTACAGGAGTCGACAAGAGAATGCTCGGGGGACCAATTTATTGCATCTAGACTAGACATAATAAATCGACCCCTGCTGGATCAATTGCTGCCCGCTGATCCAGCAGGTAGTATAGACATACCCTTAGGGTCTGGATTTATTAATATCAAAGTTGAAAACAAAACTCGAAGTTTGCAAATATAGGACTCAAAATCCAACTCAAGTCCCTGCTGTTAGCAAGCCACTCTCAGCCCTACCTGGTTGAAATCTTGTTCCTGTGTGTCTTAAACTTACCTAAAGAAGCCTTCTAATTTTCTACAGCTCCCCTCAGCCACAGGTTCCTGCCTGGCTCTTTAAACTAAGGGATCAGCTGCCTTCCATCAGGCCCTGTCACAAGGCTGTTAATAAGGAACAGATAGGTTGGCCCAGTTTCCTTTTAAAGGCCCATGTGCTTACTGTGACACCTCTGTGAACCCCATCTCCATTTATTTCCATCAGTTACCCTCTCACTCTCTCATACTTGTAAGGGGAAAGATGTGTTGCCCTGAGGACTTACTTCCCCTTGAAGAGGGCAGAAAAAAAAATAGAAGAGAAGAAACTGTTACTGTGTCTCCCCTTGTTACCAGATTTGCCCGTCATTTTGGGATATGCTCAATTATTAGTTTCTCTTCAGCGGGGTGGGAGGGGTTCTGTAATTCTATCAACGTACTGCTTGTGTCACTTGTGTTCTCACGGAGCTCTACTTCTCCCTGCTGCAAGTTCCCTCCCAATGAAGCTATCCTACAGCACCTAGGTTCCCCAGGGTTGGGTTTCTCAAGCCCCAGAATCAGACAAACACACACACACACATTAACAGAGTGCAGCTGAGTGGACCAGGTCAATAAGCACTCCCAAGCTGACCCCTTATATGTCCCTGGACTCAGCAGGCTGGGTTGAGTAGGACTTCCAAGCTGCCACCCTCCTATGCCACAGATTCAGCACGTCCCTATCCCCACTTTCACATTACAATTGTTCTGGTAGTAACCCACTTGATGAGCAAAACCCACAGGATTTTTGGGCGCTACAGGGATCTTTAGCTTTCGTAAGAGGAGCGTTGCTGCAGAGCAAATGGGGAAGCCAAAAAAACACAAAAAAAAGGGGAGTGGGGAAGGAAGCAACCAGCTTAACCATAAAAGTTATTTATTGCCAGGTAATAACCAAACAAGGAGAGCCAAACAAACAAAACAGTTACAATATTAAATCGAGCTTAAATTTGATTACAAAAGTCAGGTTTAGAAAACTAACTGATCACACAAGTCAGGGTTAGAAAGCTATACCTAGAGTGGGGGGGGAAGGGGGGGAAAAACACACCACGGAGAGAGAGTTGGGTTCTCACCACTCCGTGAAGCTTGAATCAATTGGGGGTCACAGGTGGTGGTGGTAGCTGAGGGTAACAGAGCCCCCAGCACAATCAGTCAGGAGAAGATGAAGTCGCAATGGAACTGATGCAGATTTTGTATCCAAGCATCAGAACATTTACTTGAGCATGGGTAGGGGTTTTTGTAGGAGAAAAAACAATGGTTCAAGGGAAAACACTAGATTTGTTTATGGCTAAACTGATGGCTCAAGGGAGCATACAAAAGTTGTTTTGTTCAGCCTAGACAATAGGAACTGATCATTCCTGGCTATGGATGGTGTCCCTTCGAAGGAGCTCCCAATGCAATTAGGCAGCTTCAGTATTTTGGATACCAATAAAGGATTTATTACTAGAATTGGTCTGATAACTACTGAGCTGGCTGTGTGCAGTCATGGGTTCTTTAACATCTGGAGCAGAGATCCCCCATTATGCAGTGCTTCCCTGCTTTTCTGGTCCCAGAGTTCAGTGTGGTTCTTGCCTTGGAATCTCAGTTCTCCATTCTGTATGCTAATAGAGATGCCTCCCCTGTCCCATCTTTGATGCAAATGAGGCTAGGAGAGTTGCCTTAATCCTGTCACCCTTGTCTGGAGAGGTTTAGGTGTGTCTCCCATTGCCTTTTCATTGCCTTTTGTAAGTCTTTCTTCTGATCAGCTTTGGTTCAAGCAGAGGCTGGGAGGGCGGGGGGTCCTTCGTGAGTCAGACAGGCTGGATCCTAGTTCTGGGTCCTAGTTCTCCATGAGCACAGAGCTGACAGGTAACACCCAGTTCTCTTGAGGATGACAAGAGCTGCAGTCGTCTTCTCAGAAATGTGAAGGCAGAAAAAGGTGAGCTACTCCAGAGACTCCCACAGGGACAAGGAGGCTCCTCATTGGTGAGCTGTCCTTCCTTAGCTCTAGGGACCCCCCACTATGCTGTATCCCTTCCCCCTTAGGAGGAGATAGTGATGCTGTGAAAGGTGCACTGGTGCCTCCTGGACTGAGAAGTAGCAGTGAAGCTGTCCAAAGTACATGGCCCACTTCTGTCCTCAGGGTATCTGAGTCCAAGGATCAGTTCCTTCCGCTGCAGAGTTCCAAGATAGCAACTTGCTCTTCACCCCCAGGAGTTATTCCTCCAGCCTCACTGGGAGGATTCGATGTTGTAGAGTTCTTCTTTTCACCTACACAGCTTTGGGGTGAGCTCATGTTGTGGTGTTAGGTTGGAGGATGGAGCAAAGCCTCTGGCTTTTGGTGGAAAGTGCTGATTTCTGCCCTCTTCTCTGATTTTCTGACCTCCCAAGCATGTGTCTTTGGCCTTCCTGGCTCACTACAAATGTAATTTTCCTCATTGTGCTCTCCTATGGCTGCTGAGTGGCCGCAGTTGAATGCAGAGATTCCCTCCCTCCCTTTCCAATTCCCTGCTGCTCACCAACCTCTACACCTGGTTACTCTTCTGCCATCTGCCCCCATATACAGAAACACAGCAGCAGATAGGAGAAAAGACTACGGAGTGGCAAGCAGGGATACGAGAAGATCCTCTGCAAGCCATGGGAAACGTCGGAGGAGAAGGGGATATGGGCACTGCAGCAAGACTCCTAATCAAGGCCCTGAGAGCTAGAGGGGGTTGGAGAACTGCATTAGGATTAAAGAGGGAAGAACCTGGATCACCACTAAGGGGAGGGAGAGATGTGAATGTGGTGCTTAGGACATTGGGGGAAGTGGGACAGATAAAAATGGGAGGTAGAAAGGAAGTATTGGGAAGGGTGGCACCGTGTGGGAAGGAAATAACTTATGTGATCAGCTCTCTGCAGAAGGGAGGAAGGTGCTCCTGGATATTCCAGAAGGGTAATGAGGTTTCATGCTCCCAAGTGTGTATAACGTGAAAGGTTTCAGAGTAGCAGCCGTGTTAGTCTGTATTCGCAAAAAGAAAAGGAGGACTTGTGGCACCTTAGAGACTAACCAATTTATTAGAGCATAAGCTTTCGTGAGCTACAGCTCACTTCCTCAGATGCATATCGTGGAAACTGCAGCAGGCTTTATATATACACAGAGAATATGAAACAATACCTATTCCCACCCCACTGTCCTGCTGGTAATAGCTTATCTAAAGTGATTTCCAGCACAAATCCAGGTTTTCTCACCCTCCACCCCCCCACACAAATTCACTCTCCTGCTGGTGATAGCCCATCCAAAGTGACAACTCTTTACACAATGTGCATGACAATCAAGCTGGGCTATTTCCTGCATAAATCCAGGTTCTCACATCCCCCCACCCCCATACACACAGAAACTCACTCTCCTGCTGGTAATAGCTCATCCAAACTGACCACTCTTCAAGTTAAAATCCAAGTTAAACCAGAACATCTGGGGGGGGGGTAGGAAAAAACAAGAGGAAACAGGCTACCTTGCATAATGACTTAGCCACTCCAAGTCTCTATTTAAGCCTAAATTAATAGTATCCAATTTGCAAATGAATTCCAATTCAGCAGTTTCTCGCTGGAGTCTGGATTTGAAGTTTTTTTGTTTTAAGATAGCGACCTTCATGTCTGTGATCGCGTGACCAGAGAGATTGAAGTGTTCTCCGACTGGTTTATGAATGTTACAATTCTTGACATCTGATTTGTGTCCATTTATTCTTTTACGTAGAGACTGTCCAGTTTGACCAATGTACATGGCAGAGGGGCATTGCTGGCACATGATGGCATATATCACATTGGTGGATGTGCAGGTGAACGAGCCTCTGATAGTGTGGCTGATGTTATTAGGCCCTGTGATGGTGTCCCCTGAATAGATATGTGGGCACAGTTGGCAACGGGCTTTGTTGCAAGGATAAGTTCCTGGGTTAGTGGTTCTGTTGTGTGGTATGTGGTTGTTGGTGAGTATTTGCTTCAGGTTGCGGGGCTGTCTGTAGGCAAGGACTGGCCTGTCTCCCAAGATTTGTGAGAGTGTTGGGTCATCCTTTAGGATAGGTTGTAGATCCTTAATAATGCGTTGGAGGGGTTTTAGTTGGGGGCTGAAGGTGACGGCTAGTGGCGTTCTGTTATTTTCTTTGTTAGGCCTGTCCTGTAGTAGGTAACTTCTGGGAACTCTTCTGGCTCTATCAATCTGTTTCTTTACTTCTGCAGGTGGGTATTGTAGTTGTAAGAAAGCTTGACAGAGATCTTGTAGGTGTTTGTCTCTGTCTGAGGGGTTGGAGCAAATGCGGTTGTATCGCAGAGCTTGGCTGTAGACGATGGATCGTGTGGTGTGGTCAGGGTGAAAGCTGGAGGCATGCAGGTAGGAATAGCGGTCAGTAGGTTTCCGGTATAGGGTGGTGTTTATGTGACCATTGTTTATTAGCACTGTAGTGTCCAGGAAGTGGATCTCTTGTGTGGACTGGACCAGGCTGAGGTTGGTGGTGGGATGGAAATTGTTGAAATCATGGTGGAATTCCTCAAGGGCTTCTTTTCCATGGGTCCAGATGATGAAGATGTCATCAATATAGCGCAAGTAGAGTAGGGGCTTTAGGGGACGAGAGCAACGCTTCCTCAGCTCTCGTCCCCTAAAGCCCCTACTCTACTTGCGCTATATTGATGACATCTTCATCATCTGGACCCATGGAAAAGAAGCCCTTGAGGAATTCCACCATGATTTCAACAATTTCCATCCCACCACCAACCTCAGCCTGGTCCAGTCCACACAAGAGATCCACTTCCTGGACACTACAGTGCTAATAAACAATGGTCACATAAACACCACCCTATACCGGAAACCTACTGACCGCTATTCCTACCTGCATGCCTCCAGCTTTCACCCTGACCACACCACACGATCCATCGTCTACAGCCAAGCTCTGCGATACAACCGCATTTGCTCCAACCCCTCAGACAGAGACAAACACCTACAAGATCTCTGTCAAGCTTTCTTACAACTACAATACCCACCTGCAGAAGTAAAGAAACAGATTGATAGAGCCAGAAGAGTTCCCAGAAGTTACCTACTACAGGACAGGCCTAACAAAGAAAATAACAGAACGCCACTAGCCGTCACCTTCAGCCCCCAACTAAAACCCCTCCAACGCATTATTAAGGATCTACAACCTATCCTAAAGGATGACCCAACACTCTCACAAATCTTGGGAGACAGGCCAGTCCTTGCCTACAGACAGCCCCGCAACCTGAAGCAAATACTCACCAACAACCACATACCACACAACAGAACCACTAACCCAGGAACTTATCCTTGCAACAAAGCCCGTTGCCAACTGTGCCCACATATCTATTCAGGGGACACCATCACAGGGCCTAATAACATCAGCCACACTATCAGAGGCTCGTTCACCTGCACATCCACCAATGTGATATATGCCATCATGTGCCAGCAATGCCCCTCTGCCATGTACATTGGTCAAACTGGACAGTCTCTACGTAAAAGAATAAATGGACACAAATCAGATGTCAAGAATTGTAACATTCATAAACCAGTCGGAGAACACTTCAATCTCTCTGGTCACGCGATCACAGACATGAAGGTCGCTATCTTAAAACAAAAAAACTTCAAATCCAGACTCCAGCGAGAAACTGCTGAATTGGAATTCATTTGCAAATTGGATACTATTAATTTAGGCTTAAATAGAGACTTGGAGTGGCTAAGTCATTATGCAAGGTAGCCTGTTTCCTCTTGTTTTTTCCTACCCCCCCCCCGCAGATGTTCTGGTTTAACTTGGATTTTAACTTGAAGAGTGGTCAGTTTGGATGAGCTATTACCAGCAGGAGAGTGAGTTTCTGTGTGTATGGGGGTGGGGGGATGTGAGAACCTGGATTTATGCAGGAAATAGCCCAGCTTGATTGTCATGCACATTGTGTAAAGAGTTGTCACTTTGGATGGGCTATCACCAGCAGGAGAGTGAATTTGTGTGGGGGGGTGGAGGGTGAGAAAACCTGGATTTGTGCTGGAAATCACTTTAGATAAGCTATTACCAGCAGGACAGTGGGGTGGGAATAGGTATTGTTTCATATTCTCTGTGTATATATAAAGCCTGCTGCAGTTTCCACGATATGCATCTGAGGAAGTGAGCTGTAGCTCACGAAAGCTTATGCTCTAATAAATTGGTTAGTCTCTAAGGTGCCACAAGTACTCCTTTTCTTATAACGTGAAAGATACTCACTGAGGAAATGTAGTATGTAAATTTATGCAAATTTATGTTAGAGCTCTCAGACTTTTATTACCCAGTCAAGTCTGGATGCAGAGTGAGTCCTGTCTTTCTAGACGCTTAGCACAGGGGCTATATTCATGCTCCCTGCCCTTGTCAGGATCCGCTCTCAGTATATTCTCCTCAGATCTTCTGTTTTAGCTCTCTTGTGCAGGGCAAGCAGGGAGTCTCTGGAGGAGGTTATGTTGAGTAACATCATTAACATGAGCTCAAATTTGCCATAACCTGTGCTGTCACCCTCTTTTAATCATTGGCAGGGGGAAAGTATCTTCTTGTAACCATAAAGTTGGAAAAAACAAAAAAAACAACCCACCAAGATAAACTTTACAAAACCTTGACAAGACACCCACAATTTTAGGAGAGAGGAATACAAGTTAAAATTGAAACTATTCTGTATTGCAGCAAGACTAGAAGATATAAACAACCCCATTTGTACCTCAGCCCTTTCTCTGAAATGAACACAAATCTTTATGGTTCAAGTTTGGTTCTTAAGGATGACAGTATCCTCCAATCAAAAGGAAGGATCCTTTAGTACCTGCACAAGTAACACAGAAGCAGTTCCAAACACACCCTTAAACATTCACAGCACAGCTACACATGGATTAATTTTCTTGATATTCAAGGGGTGGAAAAAGCTACCACACTTCCTTTCCTGAGATGCGTGTTAACACTCTCAGTGGGTCACTGAGCGGTATCTTCTTTAAACGCAAACACTGACACTGAAATTGTATTTCCCCCTAGCACACAAAAATGAGATAGTGTGTTATATTTACCTTCTGCGGAACTGCAGTAATTTTTTTAATCCACTACATGCTGCTGACTCATTCAACATCTGCTCAGACTGACCTTTTTCTCTCCCTCAGATTTGATAGCAGATAGATATTCACTGAGATTGCCTAGGCTATTAAAAAACATAAATAATCTCCCCACACCTGACACAATATGGCTTTTCCATCACATCCCTATTAGTCTATGCAAAACCCTAATATAAACTGGTTCTGCCCTGGAAGCCAAGGAAGTCACCCCTGATTTGACAACACTTGATTGAAAAGTTTTACCTCATGGACAGTACCCATAGCCCTTTTAAAGCTTTTAAAAGGCCCTGCCACATCCTTTTAAATATCTATTTTAAGATTGTGTGTAAGTTAGGATAGGGAAGGGAACTACATTATATAAGATTGTGCATAATGGGACTGATCCTGAATCCATTGAGGCCAGCTAATATTTTGCTATTGACGAAAATGAGGGTAGGAGCAAGCACTCACGCATTTAAAACAGCAAGACCAATTTAAATCATTGCCAGTGTTAAACCTATAGTTTGTTATATTGCCTACAATGAGGGCACCTTTGATTAAAGGTGACTTTGCCTTGACAATTACCTAGGAGCTAATAATTAGTGTGCTTCTAAGTGCCTTTTAAAATGTGCATATTCTTTGGCTTCCAAGAAAGGCTACAATGAAAGTCCCTAGAAACAGAATATGACATCATAAGAATGTTTTGCAGAAGCTCTCACTGTATGTCCATTTATATTAGTCTCAGCATCCATAACAAGTGTTTAAAAAGCAGAAAAGCAACCAGGATGCATAATGCATTGTGTCAAGATGCATAATAATTAGGACCCCTCCTCCAGCTCCAGAAGTTCAAAATCTCTCCAAGCAAGCATTTCATTCTAAAGGCTTTGACAAAAACACCATTTAGAGACTTTCAAGTTTACAGCTATGCAATTTGTCATCATTTATATTAGAAAGAGGGTAAAAAAGAAGATGATAATGCAACGCAATTCTCCACTACATGAATCTCCTGTTGACTAAAACTCCCTTTGCCTGGCAGTCAGAAAAATTATTAACCTGCCAATTACAGATTGAACTGGTGTATTTTTTTCCCCATAGAATTCTTTAAGCAGCACAATATTGGGCATTCTATGCTCAAGTATTAGCCAGGGTTATTTGCCATTGGAATATTGATTAGCACAACCCCTTTGGGAATTATTTCACTTTTCCAAAGCAAATTAAAGATCTAAAAAGCAATTCTCAACTTAACTTCAAACGTAGTTATTTAAAAATGGATGATTAACACAATTACTGTCTCGTGCACAGAGCAGTGCCTTCCAGAAGCAGCTGATGGAATTCTCAGTTAACCCTGCAACCAGATTACCTCAAAGGACTGCCCTTCTCCAGAGAGAAAAATAAAATTGATACATGAGAGTATATTTCTCACTTGAATAAAACACACAATTTCCTTCTAGGTATACTGTATTTAAAAGAGATGTGGGCATGGTCTGTTAGGGCTTTTAAAAATATTTCATAGCTAAGCAGGAATGCATGAAGTTATTGACCTTCCTTATAATGTTATTTACTAATTCGCCACCATTTCTTGTTTGTCTACTGGACAGAGAGTCACCTGTTATTTTTTTCTCACTCTTAGAATGCGGATTTTTTGTTGGTTTGTTTTTAGGAATGATTTACTGGCGTAGAAACTTTATCAGTCATTAGTACCTATTTAAGGTACTTATATAATCCCCATTGCCATGGCATCTGATTGCCTCATAGTTTTTATTGTGTTTATCCTCTGTGAGGTAGGAAAGTACTTGTGACAGGTTTCAGAGTAACAGCCGTGTTAGTCTGTATTCGCAAAAAGAAAAGGAGTACTTGTGGCACCTTAGAGACTAACCAATTTATTTGAGCATGAGCTTTCGTGAGCTACAGCTCACTTCATCGGATGCATACCGTGGAAACTGCAGCAGACATTATATACACACAGAGATCATGAAACAATACCTCCTCCCCATTGGGAGGAGGTATTGTTTCATGATCTCTGTGTGTATATAATGTCTGCTGCAGTTTCCACGGTATGCATCCGATGAAGTGAGCTGTAGCTCACGAAAGCTCATGCTCAAATAAATTGGTTAGTCTCTAAGGTGCCACAAGTACTCCTTTTCTACTTGTGACAGAGGCCCATTGGTACCAGCTGGCAGAGGGTTCACTAATCTGTGACAGCGATGCCTAATAGGTCTGACAAACTCACTACACTTAGCACACCCTGTTCATTGTATTTATTCATAAAGAATATCATGTAAAGTATCTATAAATGCTTGTCATACTGATTCTCATAACCATTGTAAGATGTACGTACAGATGATATTTAAGGACTTCTGTATATGTCCTGAAAATATATTTTAGAGTCTATGTCCCAGGCAGGGTTGACAGGTTCTGCCAGAGAAAGGGATACATATTCACCTGCCTGCCTATGTTCATATGTAGATTAAGCATTGTAAGCCAACACAGTGGAATTCCAGTTTGCATATGGAGTCAACACATGTATGTAAAGACATCATGGAGCCAGCATACCAGGAAGGTAACCACGGGGGTCATCCTGACTCTGGGGATAAAACTATGAGCTTGGGGAAACAGAAGGAGAAGCGAAAGGACATTTTGTGATCCATTCACTGAGGAAACCCCTTGAAGAGTGGGAAGTGTTCATGAATGCTTGGATCCTGGTTGAATGAAAACTAGCTAGCTCTGCAAAAGACTGAATCCATGGGGTGGGAAATCTGCTTTATTCATAAGTACAGACCCAGGCTTGCATGTTATGTTTTATAACATTTTGCTTTCCATTATCCTTATTCATTATCTCTTAAATCTTAGTCTTTCATAATAAATTTAGGATTATTTTCACTATAAATATACCTCAGGGCTGTGATGTTATAAAGGACCTGATCCTGAGTTGTACTAGTCAAGGTGTGTACACACTGTTTCCTTGTGGACAACAAACCCAGTAATTTCTGTTAGTGTCCAGCGACAGGGGTGGGATACTTCAGGGGGACTCAGGTGCTAGGATACACCACCTACTGTTAACCTGCAAGGCAAAGTAAGGACTGGTGGAGGCCTACGGAAATTGAATAGCTAAGGGGCTGGTGGTATCAGGGAAGTGACACCCAGTTAAGCATCAACAGGTTTTCCTCTCAGTGGAGGCAGATATTAAGGCAACTGACAGTCCCCAGCCCTCTGAGAGAGCATCAAAGCACTATTATCCCCAGTTTTACAAATGGGGGCACTGAGGCACATATCTTCTACAATTTGTGTGATTTGTCTAAGATCACACAAGAAGATTGTGCCAGCATAGGGACTTGAACCCAGCTCTCCAAGTTTTAGTCTATGCCCTAACCACTGGACCATCACTCCACCGCTTAATCAAAAAAACACACTAGTAAAAAAATGAAGTGTAAATATGTCTAATGAAGAATTCCCTCAATTAGTACTCAATTTAATACATGTTAATTGTAAGAAAAACAATGTGTACATCTGTTGAATATTACATATGCACAGTAATATACATCCCAATTAATTACATCAGTCACATTTTTCTTATTTCAGTTTCCAAGATTTCATCAATTATAAGCTTTCATTAGATCGCATAAGTGATAATGAGCCACAGATCAATAGAACTAAAATGTTAGTAGCAGCACTATGTATAGTTTTTCAATCAATATGCCTAAGAGCCTGTAGATATTAACTGAAGTTTGTTGTTGTTTTACAGTCATGAATAAATACCCCCTCATATCATATGTACCCCCGGATTCTGTAAAATTTGTACTCTATATTTTTGAAAAGGTAATTTGTTAAAGACTCAGATATTTCCCAATTTCATATCTTGCCCAATCTTTGTGCATTGTCTTAACAGATGTGCACTGAGGATATAGTCCCCAAATTTCTTGATTTCTTTCCAAAGGGGAGGTAGGTACCATAAGCCTTTTGTCCTATCTTAAAATGTCTGTGTTATCTATACCAAGGATTTAAAATACTGGGTTTAAGTCATACTTCATATCCAGCTGATTTCTTAATTAATTGGGTGAGTTTGTGTCAGAACACTTGGATCTTTAGGCAAAATCCCAAAACAGCTTGATCTTGGCCAGGTGTTAAATGTACAGTATTTGATAATTCAGAGTTGATCCTACCTAAGGCATGGGAGTGCAATATAGCCTATGCAAAATAAAATCACACCGATTTGTATTTGTTAATTATGAAGTGCTCAAAAGGGAAGTACACATTCCATTGCTCCTCATCCAGCATAAGTCTAATATCTTGTTCTTGAGCTTTGTGGTATTTTTTTTAAGTATGGTAATCAATGTGTCATTTACTCTAGACAAGTAATTTTGGCTTATGATTTAAGCAGAGAAAACTCAAATATACATAAGTCTCAAAGCATTTCCTGCTTTGTTTACTGTTTATAAAATACCTGTTCATTTTGAAATCATAGATATCTCTATGGGAGAAGTTATATTTGGCCTTCAGTTGTTAATACTGCGCCTTTAGGTGTTAATATTTGTGATAGCATCATCCAAAAAGAAGGCATGAATTTGTGCCAGTTCTTTGAATTCAGTACTTGCACTTATAGTTGTCTGATCCTGAATAAATCCCAGCAGATGTATTAGATACATCTATATATGTATTATGGATCCTTTACCTGGGAAACTATGCTAGGAACTACTGCCTTACCATTGCAGTCTGTGGAGGGAAGCAGTATGGAGCGGTGTTTGTATGCGATAAGGGTGGAGGAGGGAAGACTGGGACTGTCAGGAGCCAGCCCTGACAGGACTTTTTAGAACTACCTATTTGTTCCTTCCTGCACATGTCACATATGGAGTGACCAGAGTGGAAGGCAGTCACTTTAGCTCAGTAATGGCAGAGCAGGTTGGCTGGGGCCCCAGGTAAGCAAGCTGGGGAAGGCTTTGAGATACTAAAGTATAACCAGTAAGCCATGTATCTTTGCAATTTTGTCAAAATATCTGTCTGCCTGTCTTGTCCCTTGAGATGGGAAGACTGTTCGCTCTTTAGGAAAGGGAATGTGTCTCTACAGAGTACTTAACACCTGACTGGACACTACCATGATACAAACAAACAGTAAGCTGTTGTGCTGGTATTATTTATATCCTGTCATAGCCAGAGGTTGTCCAGGTATGTGCATGTTGAAATTATACATCAGACTGTGTTTTTGAGGCTTTCCAAAATAATTAATTTTGATATTTTGTCTGATAAATTTATTTGCTATAGTTTCTAGAAAAATTTAACTGGTCCCAGGTGTAAAATTTCCAGTTAATAAAATTAAATCACTCCAATATTCTTTTCTGTGGCAATTTCATTGATCTGCTCTTTGATCTCTTTCTTCACCAGAAAAGGTTTCTAAATATTGTCTAATTTTTTTAAACCAGCTTGAGATCAGTATAGACAAAACTTGAAAGAAATATTGACTCTGTGGAAGCACATTTATTTTGATTAAGTTAGCTCTTCCAAGAAAGGCCAGAGGTAAGTTGTGCCAGCTGTTTAAAACCAAGTTGGTTTTAGCACAACATAAAATTGAATAAGATCAATTTGTGCATCTTGGAGGACAGATTTATTCTGATTATTTACATTTGTGAAGTGACCAGTTGGTTGGGAAGAAAAATCAAGTAAAGTAAAGGGTGAGTTTTCCTTCTTCCAACCCATGTATTTGTACTGACAGGAAGTCATGAGATGGAACTGTGTTCTTTAAGTGAAGTACAGTGATTTAACTCTGTTTAACTTCACTAAATAGTATAAGTTGTGAGCAAAGTGGGCTATCTTGTGCTTCTGCTCATTGATCATAATTCCAAGTCTGTTTAGCTGTTCTGGACAGCAGTTGCTTGTTTTACTATGGAGATGACAACTATTTATGAACTAAAAAACAAGAATTTGCTGCTCATTCCTATATAGGATATACCGATATCTATCCTATGCCACTTTCTGTCTCCCTTGCCATCATTGGCTCAGCATCAGTTGAGATCAGGGGGAGATCAGTTCCTTGCAGTTCACAATAACCATTATATATGTAGGAGGAAGTATGAAGACTCCAGATAGATTCCTAGGCAGTCACCATTGGCCAGAAGGATTGCAGCTACAACACTTCACTTTGGAGAGCAGGAAAGATTAGGGGAGTGGTAAATAAAGAAGAGGACAGATCACTGATACAAAGTCATCTGGATCATTGGCAAACAATATGTGATTCAATATGGGTAGGTGTAAACATATACATCTATGAACAAAGAATGTAAGCCATACTTAAAGGAAGGGGAATTCTATTCTGGGAAGCAATCACTCTGAAGATGATTTGGGGGTTGCAGTGAATAATTAGCTGAAAAAGAACAATTTAATAAGGATGTTGATATATTGGAGAGGGTTCAAGGAGTTAAACCTATTTAGCTTAAGAGAACGTTAAACGGTGACTTGACTACAGACTAAGTATCTACATGGGGAACAAATATTTGATAATGGGCTCTTCAATCTAGCTGAGAAAGGATAACATGATCCAGATGGAGAACTGAGGCACAAAGACTAAATAGCTTGTCCAAAGTAACACAAAGTAATTGTTGATTTTTTTTTGGTGAGAGACACGATTTCAGCTGGGGTTGGACTCAGTCTGGTGATGGCATGAGAAGCTCCAGCTCAGTGCATTTCAACCCTTTTCTGATTGGTTGCTCAGCCCAAGGAGGTGGAGAAGTGGGTCAGGCAGCCAGTCAGAAGTGCTGCAGGCAGATTTCTCCCTCCTCATGGCAACCAGAAGCCACTCTCACAGGAGGGGCGGGAGTTAAAGAGCCCAGCAGCTCAGGGAAGCTCTACCCCCTCCTCCTGTCCTGTGAATAACAGGGATGGACAGTTCATCTGCTAATTCCCCCAGCTCCCAACCGGGGAAGGGGCAGAGGAGTGTGCAGAACCACTAGAGTCACATATACCCCAGGCTGGAATGGGAAGAGGGGACCCAGCTGAAGGTCCCCTAGGCGTGGGGGGGGCGGGGTGAAGAACCCTTCAGGAGGAGAGAAGGGGAGGCTGAGGAAGCTGGGGGCTGGATTAATTGCTGGATAGAGGATGCACAGAAGGGGAGCGCCTGCACCAAAATCACCTTACCCAATACTTTTGGGAGAATTAGCAACGCTAACTGTCTTTCTTGTCTCTCTCACTCACACAGTGAGGGTTGGGCGGGCAGGGGGGGAGAGGAGGGAATCAAGAAAGAAAAAGAAAACCACTAGATAGACAGATATATAGACAGACTTTTTGTGGTCCAACTCATGATTTTTGATCTCTTGACGTTGGTAATACTGCAGTATGCAATACAAAAACTCACCTGTATATTTTTCAGAATTTGGGGAGGGAAAAAAAGTTGGCTTGAGATAGTATTGAATATTGTTTGTACATCATACTTTTTGCAAGGCTGGGTGCACGTAATGAATGAGTTCTAGAGAAGGGTGGTGATATTAAACACACTTCATTGTAGTTCAGAGGCAGATTGTCACTACCCTACTGAGTTTACTACAAATATCTGTAGCAAAAAGACTCTCAACTTTACCTGATAAAGTCAAGCAAACTGAGCAGAATTTACATATTCCCTTGATTTCTGAGATGCCTATCTTTTGTGTTTTACTGCAGTATTGAGATTGCTGAACTAAAATACAAAGTGGGGGTCCGATCCCAAAGGGACTCAAATCTTTCTCCAATATGTAAACATTCTCTCTCATTGAAATAAAAATATGCCTCTGTTTAGAATGGTGAAAGGCTCTTCACTGCTAACACGAATATGGAAAATATTTGCAAAGCAGCTTCCCAGATTTTGGAAGGTGGGAAGGGGATTATAGGATGGTGTCACCCTTTCAACCTCTCATTCCTCTTCTCATTCTGCCCTGCACCATTGGAAAAGACAGGCTAAAATATCTTCCATTTGCCCTCCCTGCATGGTTGCCTGAAAATATCTAGATTGTAAGCTCTTTGGAGCAGTAACTCTCTATAAGGGATTCTTTACACTCAAGCTTATTCTGTTTTTACTATATACTATGGAAATATAGAACTGAAGGGGAGCTTGAAAGATCATCTAGTCCAATCCCCTGCATCATGTCAGGACTAAGTATTATCTAGACCATCCCTAATAAGAGTTTGTCTCTAACCTGTTCTTAAAAATCTTCAGGGATGGAGACTCCACACAACCTCCCTAGGCAATCTGTTCCAGTGCTTAACTACCTTTTCAGTTAGGAAGTTTTTCCTAATGTCCAACTTAAATCTCTCTTGCTGCAATTTAAGCCCATTGCTTCTCGTCATGTCCTCGGTGGTTCAAGAGAACAAGTTATCCTACTCCTCTTCACAACAACTTTTTACGTACTTAAACACTTATTTGTCCCCCCTCAGTCTTCTCTTCTCCAGACTAAACAAACCCAATTTTTTTTCCAGTGTTTTCTAGACCTTTCATCATTTTTGTTGCTCTCCTCTGGACTTTCTCCAATTTGTCCACATCTTTCCTGAAGTGTGGTGCCCAGAGCTGGACACAATACTCCACTTGAGGCCTAACCAGTGTGGAGTAAAGTGGAAGAATTACTTCTTATGTCTTGCTTACAATGCTCCTGCTAATACATCCCAGAATGATGTTTGCTTTTTTTGCAATGGTGTTACACTGTTGACTCATATTTAGCTTGTGATCCACTATGACCCCCAGATCCCCTTCCGCAGTACTCCTTCCTAGGCAGTCAGTTCCCATTTTGTATTTGTGCAATTGATTATACCTTCCTAAGTGGAGTACTTTGCATTTGTCCTTACTGAATTTCGTCCTATTTCAGAGCATTTCTCCAGTTTGTCAAGATCGTTTTGAATTCTAATCCTGTCCCTCAAAGCACATGCAACCCCTCCCAGCTTGGTATCATCTGCAAACTTTATAACTGTACTCTCTATTCCATTATCTAAATCACTGATGAAAATACTGAACAGAACAGAACCCAGAACTGATCCCTGCGGGATCCTACTCAATATGCCCTTCCCGCTTGACCTTTAAACTCTGATGATTACTGTCTGAGTAGTTTTCCAACTTGTTGTGCACCCACCTTATAGTCGGTTCAACTAGGCAATATTTCCTTAGTTTGTTTATGAGACAGTCATGTGCAACAATACGAAAAGCCTTACTATATACCATACTATATATACATAAGTATAGTTAAAGCAGCGCATCCACCCAGTGTGAATGCAGTTATATTTATATAAAGGTGCTTATGCTGGTTTAAGTTATTCCCGTAAGGGAAGCAGAATAAATTGCACTGGTATAAGCAACTTTATACCAGCATAACTGCATCCACACTAGGAGTTGTTCTGGTATAACTATTTCAGTAGAAAAATTACAAATCTAACCAAAACAGTTAGATCAGTATAAAAACTGTGGGTAGGCCAGGCCTTACTATGTGGTTGTATTATTGTGACTAGCATAATGTAGCCTCCATCTCAGCCGGGACCTCTAAGTGCTACTGAAATACAAATAATTATAAATGAAAATAAGGGTCTCCCAAGCTGAAGGTTTTGCAGGTATCCAAACTGTATAGCTACTTTAGCTTCTGTTGTGATTAACAGGTACACTGGAAAGTATAGAGGTGTTGGGGGGTTTTGTTGTTGTTGTTGTTCCGGCAAAACCTCCTCTGCTCATGTTAGTGCCAGTGCGTGGATTTTCTCATATTAGTTGTGTGATGAGATATTAAAATCAACTATTGCTATATGACTCTGCACTGTAAAGACCAGATGTGGAAAGGGGCTGTCGAGCAACAGCACTTTAATTAAAACTCCCAAGTCTCTAATCTTCCTCCCTCTTTTGATTTGTACTTGGTTAAAAAAACAAATAAAGAACAAAATACCCTATTAAATCATGGAACAGCTACCTTCCGGGCTAAGTTGTTTTATGGACAGCCTGGCAGGGGTTGAACACCACTTAAGATGGGTTTCACAAATGGTTACTAGCTCTCCAGGTAACAAAGGGGTAGGGATGTGTAGGACCCAATATCCCCATTGCTTTGCTCTACCTTGCTGCAGCTGGGGTTCAGAAAAGGGAGATCCCCATATACAAAGCTTGGCAGCTCTTTGTTAAATCTGTCTCTCACACTTCCCCTGGGAGGCAGTTCAGTAGGATTCTCTCAGTTGGAAAAAAGATTTTGCAGTATAATTGGAAATTAAAACAAAAGACTTAAATTACAGGGTAAAGCAACCTCCTGAGCTACCACAACCCTTCCTGAATTCTTACAGACACCGCTGCTCTACAGTGGCTGCTAGAATAAGCCACTGGTGTCTACACATGTTATTGTCCTATCCTGACAAAGATGGAAAAAGGCCGCAATGAAGCCAAAATGTCCCCCTTTTAAATGCAAATATGTGCTACAAATTAACTTTAAAAGCCAACAGTGTCGTCTGTTTTATTTATGAAGATTCTTTGAAGATCACTCAAAAAAAAAAAAGGGAAAGGAACAAATGCAGCTAAGTGTTAATCTTTTAACTGCACTGAGTTTATGAATTCAGTATATTCTGTGTTCTTCTCTTGCTGGAGATTATCTATTGTCCTTGACATGTAAAAACAAAACCTTGATAAAACAGAGGAGGTGGGGTTTGGTGTGGGGGATCCTGACACAATCAACAAACAAACATTGTCCTACAAAGAAAAAAAGTCTTCTGGACTCAAGCATTTCAGCTTTGGAAAGGGAAGGTATTGCTATGAGGAAATGCACACTTAGAACAGGAATAGGCACAGTGATGATCTAGGAGGAACACAGCATTTATTTTTCTTGGGAGCTTATGAAAAGGGTGTGAATAATAAATATCAGACAACTCTTTTCCCCATTCTGTTTTATCCCTCTCCATATAATTCAGTTCAACTAGGGGGAGCCACATTTCAGGGCCTCGTAATGAGGGTAGGAAACAAAAAGGCTTCTCCTCCCTTTCCTAATGTCAAAGAGAATCAATGGTGTTTTCTGTTTTAAAAGCACTATCCACAGGAAAAAGCAAAAGCCTCGTATCAGGCTGCAAACAGGGGCGCTAAAAGCACAAGGCATTCAGGCAATGGAAAATGCATTCAGAGCGTTTAGCACACGGGATTAATCGAATTATAATTTAATCATCTGATCAAACACTAATTAGCATAATCACTTGAGGGGGAAAGCTGCTAGAGGAACAGATGAAGGAACAATTTAGGCACCCAGCACATTAATGACGCAAGATCGTGCACAGATGACTTTTTAAAAAAAAATAAAATAAAAAGGAAATTGAGGTCTGTAGTGCTGGAGAAGAAATTTAAGTTTGTCGTCTGGATTGCATGTTATTCTTTAACCCTGAAGAGATGTTGTTAGAACCAGATTTGCCATGGCTATGATTTCTTAATTTAGACAGTCCCCAAATCCCAAGGACAGTTCTGCACAAGATTATCACAGGAAGATTTAAGAGTAGGCACACATTTTAGCCCATACAATTTTATCATAATCATCTCCAACCTTATTCTGAGAGTCTCCTCCCCCCCCCACACACACACGAGTGTTTAAGGATAGTTCACTTGGATGACCTTCATGGATACAGTAAAGTATTAGTGTCCTCTTACAAACCCTGCATTGGTAGTAATTAGTCCAATGCTTCACTGCTTGCTTTTGGTGGCTCAATTAAAAGGGGGGGGAGGGAAAGAAGACCCATTAAGTGAGGTTCTCTGTGTAATAAAATAGCAAAATTTGGTTGTAAATCCATTTCAGTTATAAAAGCAGAAACAGCAGAAAATTTCCTGAAGCAGCAAAACATTAAGCATACCCTTGATGTTTACCTGAGTAATCAAGTGACACTCATTTGTATGGAGACAGTGGGGGAAACGTAGTGACATAAGGAAACCTGGAAAATATTTTAAATAATATTTTAAAAAAAAACTATTTTGTTTGTTTTATTCTGACAAAAGATGGGATTTGAGTTATTTTTAAGGCAACTAGTTAGCCTTTTCAAATTGACTGTTCTAGTTGAGTTTAGTACTACTAAATATAGGGATGTGGGAGTTTATTATATGTTAGTGAGCAAGCCCTGAATGAAAGAAATTCCCTACAGTACAATATAACCTAGCAGAATAATTAGGTGCTACCTACATTTTAAAGATTCCAGATCATAAGGGATAAACTGTGAGCTAATTTAAATTGACTATATCCCCCACTAAGGACCTCTATCAATAATCCTTTAGGTGTCTCAAAATAACTTTACATTAATAAAAAAGGCAACCAATTACAATACAGCGGCCATTATTTTCCCTACTATTTCTCCACATTATGCTTAGAGGGGATGCTATTTTAAAATATATGGTTCAGTATGCACAATTTAAGAACCACACCCCAAAGTACAGTATTCATTTTCTGTAGAGGAAAATTATTACGCCAAAAACAAAATCTCAAGGGCTAAAAGTAATATGAACATTATATTAATCTAAAAATAAAATAAAGAGCTGAATTTTCTCAGTTTCTGCAGATGTGTCACTAAAGATCTCTTTGTGCTAAAGGAGCTGGTACAATTCAACTGACTTGTTTTGCTGCTGATCTAGAGAGAAGCACCCATGTTGCAAACATTCCTGGATTTAAATCAGTCATTCATGCAGCAACAGACCAGTAGCCCACTTAGTTGTAGTACAGATCTTTTGATGCATGAGCTACAAGACTTTTAGAATCTTTTTTTTCCTGAGTTTTTAAATACTTAGTTTAACTCTACACTTGTTTTTACTACATGCTAATTAAAAAAAAAATAATCAGATAAACTCAGGAGACTATGTCATCTTAGAACAATCACATTGGGGGAAAAGAGAGACAGACAGTGGGGAAGGAACAGCTGGTAACACAGTTTGAGACTACTGCCAAGGTCAGAGATAACATGGTACATGAACAACAAAAATTCTTTTCCTTTTGGCTTATCGTTACACAGAAATCTTTAGCCAGATAACAGCATCCCCTGCTGGTATCACCAATGTACCTCTATACTCTGCAGTCTGCTGTTTATTCAAAGGGAGCTGCCAGTATTTTGCCAGATCATTTTATACAATAACTCAATGCTTAAGTTATTCATTTTCCGGTTCCTATCAATTCACTGTAGATAAGACCTCCTCACAGCAGATATATATTACTTCAAAAATATATATTTTAAATAACTTTATTTAGGTTGCAAAGTCAAATAGTAGAAGATTAGGAAATGCCAGATTTATGGTTGCCCATGCAACCTCATTCTGCCCCTTTGTGGACCCATGCCATGTATTAAATGCAGCAGGGCTCTTATGGGAAAAATAGTAAGTGATCATGTAAGAATAGACTAGCAACGCAGCAGACTTTTACCACTTCTGATACCAGACTAACTGCATCAGCTGGCAGCAGAAGGCTGCTATTTCGCTCCCCCCCTCCCAAAAAAAAAGCTGGCTAAAAGTACTTTTCATAATATAAACAAATAAGTGAAAATAAACCCAAAAGAAAATACACAACCTCAACAAATCTGCAAATACTATGATGTGAGCCTACCATTATCCTGTTCCCTTTGCTTGTAGGCCTTACCTGTTTGCTTCTCTTCCCACTTCCTCTCATTTTGATTATAAGCTTGTTTGTACAGTGCCTAGCACAATGGGGCTGTGATCCAGATTTGGGCTTTTGGGTCTACAGCAGTAGAGACAATAATAAAGGAGGAAAGGGATGTTGCTTGGTGCCTAGAGAAGAGGGAAATTATTTCAAGCATGCAGCAAGAGTGAGAGGAAGGAGAGAAAGGGAATCTTCCTAGATAGTGAAGCTAAAGTGTGGACTGAAATTAAAAAAGGTGTACCAAAAACACCACCAGAAACACCTAAAATAACCCACACCTTGGTTAGGTGTGGACATTGTTAATGGGTGGACATTATGACATAGCATCATTAAGTTTCAGTTTTGCCAAATGTTGTGCCTGTAATCCAACAACTTCCAGCTCACCAGGCCCAGAGGGATGCACAGTTAAACAAAACTTTAAGGCAGCTAGACAGAAACAAACCATTAGAGCAGGGCATGGTTTTTAGTGGTAGTGGGATTTGGTACAGTGCTCCTGGGTCCCCTCTGAGGATAAACCAGGATGGGCTTTTTCTGTATAAAATGTGGCCCTTGTATATATCTAAAACTGGCCCGGATTAATAACTCCCTTTTTTCCTCTTTCACCACCATTAGCCTGACCTAACAGAACAGCACGTTGTACTTCCCCTCTCTAGCACATGTCCTGCTCTCCTGTATGGCTGGCCCTCTCAACCAGCTTATATCCTTGGGTTCACACACTTACACCCCACTTAGACTCTCATTTAATATCACAGAATGATGCTACTAAACAACTGGTGGCCTCAAGTTAGTTAAAATATGCTCACCATGAAGATACTGCTTAAGAGCAACACTGAAGCTAACAAGCCAGTGCCAACCTCCATCAAGTCCCTTCATACTGTGGCAACGAAAAAACGAAACAGCGAGTGCAGCCACTCTGCATTGGGAAAGACAGAAGTCCTTAGTGTGCAGACTTCAGCATAGGTCAATCATTTGCAAACACAACATGGCAGCATTTCTTTTCCCTGGAATTCACACCCTGGGAGATGCTTGTCGCAGAATTGCTCTGTCTATGCTTTATCTTTATAATTTCCATAGCTATGAGTAAAGATGCACAGACACCAAATTATTCAAAGCTTCAATGCAACACGTTTTAATTCAGATCAGAACGTATTAACAATGCTATCTGTCCCATTAGAATATTGCTGGTCACTCCAGAAATCATGTCTCTAATTTCTTAGTATACAATAACAGCCACCTTTTAAAGGCTGTGTGTTTGGTTTTTGTTTAAATTATTATTTCTTTTACTCTTTCCTTAAAAGATATTGGAAAAGAAATCTGTGGGAATATTACTTTTCAATATTTGCTGACAGTACAAAGCGAGAGGTATCATAATTTAAGACAAACATTCAGTACAGGATTAATGTGTAATTAAGTGTAAGGAGGCAGCAGCACCTAAAGTTGGACTTTGGAGCGAGCATCCTGTTTTTCCATACACAGTAGTTTCCAAGCCATCACACCTACTGTATATAATTTTGTCCCTGCTTGTAACAGTGACAGCGTTAGATTAACAACTGTGTGCTTGGTCCTCATTTTAGGTGATGCAGAGCACGTTCAGATGCCTTGAATGGTATTTCATCAACATAGCCTCTGAGCTGCTGCACTCCCATTTGTTTGCATCTGGCTTTGTAGCTGCCATTTAAACATGGACCATGAGTGTCACTCCCAGTGGTGTTCCTGTGCTCCACTGTGTTCCTGAGCTCATGTGTGGTCTGCCCTTCTAGAATGTTCAGCAGATAGCCTGATCAGTGATTCAGCACAGTTTGCTGCACTGCTCTCTCCCTGAGTTACTAGGAAGCTCCAGGGATGCAGGCGTTTAGTATGGAGGTGACTCTCATTCTCAAAGCCACTGCATTTAAAAATGGCTTTCTATAAATAAGACTGCTGGCTCATTCTTAAATCTTACTCTCTGCCTCCTGAGTAAAAATAACTTAAATCGGGACGCAGGCAAGAGTCATTAATCTCTGTCATTCTGACTATCCATCCACTAGCCTTCCTTTCTTCCTATCTCAATGTCTATGTCCTTAATATCTGTTCTCCCATTTCACTATGACATATATTTATGCAGACTGTTTTCTCTTCTTCTGGTAATTAAGCCATTACTTTAAAGGGGGGAAAATATTTAGAAAGTCATGAAAAATGAATGACATATGATAGCTGGAGAGCAGTGTGAAAAATCAATGGCAAAAAACACCAGGTAACAGCAATCTGTGGAATGTGTGGTTTACTATTAAAGATAATTTTCTTCAATAGTTTTTTGTGATACGAAAGGCTCTTTTGTTGAAGATACCAAGCTTTAAATGTGGTTCCTATAAGACAGTGTAGGCCCATGAATTAATGAAATGAGATGTCTCATATAAGTAAATAAGCAAGGTTAAGAAGCTGGGGTTTATTTTATGGAATAATATAATTGTTCTCTGATCAAGGAAATGAAGCTTTCAACAGACCACAAGAAAAATAAAGCACATGTTAAAATAAATAAAGACCATGTCAACACATCGAGATCTTGAAAGATCTCAAACTACATTTTGAAACAAATAATGTAACAGACTTCACCCACTCATTCACCTTGGAGTAGGTATTCAGGATCTTGTAGTCTGCAGTACATTGGAGAACCTTATTGCTCAAGAAGGTTTTGTTGCTACTTTTACAAAATTATGGTATCAGAAACTGTATAAGGAATAATAATTTTTAAAAAATCAAATATTCTGCAACTTAAAGTAATCAGGGCAAGATAATAAATCCCCACACCTTTTAAAGGAATTTTCATTTTGCCATGCTATAGGAATTGTAATACTAAATCAGAAACTGTGTCATTCTTAAAGAAAAGATTCCACTCTAACAATAGCCAGTACAAGATTCTTCAACGCAAGCTGTAAAGCCCGCGTGATGGACAATGCATACAATAATCTGCCTTTAGCGGAAGTTTCTTCCTAACCCCGTGTGAATAGTTTACCTATGATCTGAATAATTAGCAAAGATACCACTTTTAAACAATAGAGCTAATTAGAAAATGGATTTCCTGTCCCATAAAAGATTTAAAACACACCACACACACACACACACTCTGAATATAGAAAAAAGCCAGAATTTCCAAATTTCTCACAAAACAAAATTGAGAAGAAAAAAATCAAGGCATTTTATCTTGATTCATTTTACATATTTAGTTTCAATTTTGACATTTTATTTTTTTTTAAATTATATATAAAAGAAAGTAATTTTTGAAAAAGAGTCACGGGGGGGGGGGGGGAATCAAAACTTTCCATTCTGAAAATGTTGAAATCGGATGTTTAAAAATTTGCAAAACATTTTTTCTAATTTTTTTTCCAAAACACCATTTTTTTTCAAAATTACTAGAACTGGTACAATTTTACAACAAATGTCAGATTTGTTGAAACACCACCTTCTGACAACCATTTTGACAAAAACAATATCAACTAGTTCTACAAAATAATGCTAATCCTAGCTAGTGCAACTGCCAAAAACGTATTGGCTGTTCTGGTTCAGAGTTTTGTACTGGTGCCCATCCCTGTAGTATCTGATCACTTATAATGCCATGTTTTGCAAACGCTTTTGAAAATCATGCCATGCATTCCTGGCCCTGCTATAGACCCCTTTTATAACACTAATCAAGTCAGTAACTTCTGACTCACCTTCTTGAGCTTCGGGGTGCTGAGAGAGGCTTACTCCAAGATTTTCAAAATTGGGGCCATAAAGTTAAGCTCCCAAATCCATAATTTAGGCACCTAAATAGATGGCTTGATTTTCAAAAATGCTGAGGACCCATTAGCTTAAATTTAAGAAAAGGCCTGATGTTTGATGGTGTGGGGAGTTGAATGGTACCTCTATAAATGACATAATTTAATACAGTGTGGAACTGCTGAGTGTAGGCAGGTTAAAATCAACCAATCAGCTTCAGGCTATCCGTTAGCTTTCCCACTCACCAGTTCCTCTGACCTTTAATACCCCAAAAGCCTGATGCTGCACCACTGAAGAGAAGGGATTTTTACCACGGTCTTCAATAAATGCAGAATCAAGCCCCAAGTTCTCATTACAGCTTATTGCCATTTGTGGAAATCAACCTCATTTTAAACTTTAATATAAATGTAGCCTGTAGACGTCTTGTCATTAATAATTGTTATTCAATGTTCACAGGAGGAAAAGAAAACAGAATAGTGATCTCTGAAAATTAAAGGGATAGTGACCCTGCAAGACAATCTACCTTCATAAATCCTCCCTTCAGTAACTGTTTATTCCCACTGTTGTTTTGAAGCGTTGCCAGTCTTGTGTGGTTTGCTGCCCACTAGTGTCCTGTGACACTGACACACTAACATGCAAGCAGCAAGTCGTAGTATCTCAGTTTGTGTTTGGTGAAGCTAGTCAGGAATTCTTAACGTTCAGTAGTTGCTATATTCTGGAATATTACTATTACTAAAAACGTAAAGAAGGGAAATGAGCTCTCTTTTAAAGTGGAGGAGCAGATTTCTGTTGCACTCCATCTAGCTTTCTGGTTAATGCAAATTGCATTTTAATCACTCAGTGACCAACTAATATTTATTGTAAGAAAAGAATTAAAAGCCTCAGAAGTAGCAAGGTCAAAATCAATCAGTATGATTGTGCTATCCACAAATACATTAATAACTATATATCAGCACATGAAGTATCTTACTACCTGAGAGCAAGGCTTTGGCTACTCAAGCTATATTTTGATGTCACGGCTATTCAAAAAAACCTTCCATTGGGGGGGAAAGCCCCATTTATTTCAGTAAAGGTGTTAGCCTTCCTGTTTGTTTCTAGCAGTACCGATCACTGTTTCTTGTGGCAAGTATTCCTAGTACCCCTGTTGTACATTCTTACAGTTTGTCTACTCCCTCTGCCCCCATCCCAATTTACAGTCTGGCTCTTGTCCCACTTACAGTCTGATATGCTAGTAAAAACTCCTTTGATTTATCAAAGATGGACATGTGCACACTGGAATTCATGCATTACAGATACAAAATGGAAATCATTTTAATGGGAATTTATTTTTAGTATCAGTTGTACTGTATTGGTTACATCCTGGTGTTCCATTGATTTCAACACAGATCAATGGACCACAGGCAAACAAGAGTTGCTGTGGAAGAGAAGCCTGCAAATGGTTTCAGCATATTTACGTCAACATATTAAAATGTTACCAAGAAATACGGACATTTAAATACACAGAGCAATAGCATGTCTAATACCACATTTTAAATAAGCCAATGTATCGCATGGGTGCAGGAATTCTGAGATGTTTAAAAAAAAAGTTTGACCTTTCTGATTTTTTTCCATAAAGTAATCAATAAAATATGCCCATACCCATTGGGATTGACTATAGTGGATTTTTTCCACTTAGATCAATCATTTTAAATGCTTGCTTCAAGAATATTCTAATACAGTAACCCAGAAGGTAAATTTCTCAGTGTGTTGCTCAGGGTTATAACTGCATGACTCACCTTACCATCAGTTGGAGCTATGCAGCTTAATTCACTGTTTAGAAAGGGTACCCCCATCTTCTCAAATGGCTTGACTGTATTTATGGTTAATAATACTTTTTTATCCATGTTTTAAGAAACCAAGTGTTAATAAATAAAATCAGTAGTTAGAAATAACAATTGGGGTTAGAATTTAGAAATTTGTCCAGGAATCCTATTATTTGGCCATTGCAGCGTACTAATATTCTATTGCACTCATAAGTAAGATACTTTACAGATAGTAAGTCCATCCAATGAAGGTGCCATTTATTGTGATGAGATTTATTTGTGCTGAGAGATTATAGGGAGATATGGGGGCCAATCCTGCTGTCCTTATTCAGATGGCTCCCAGTAACTCTCCAATAGAAATTTTGCCGGATAGAAAGATTGCAGGATTGGGCCCCATGTTTGTTAAATAAAAAAGAAAAGAAATTAAAACTAGCAGTTTTACATGATATACTAGATTTTTATTTCATTTTATAATATATCTAGAACATAATTAGATGCCACACACACATGGGTGCAAGAGCACATGTGTGTTGTAAGTAGATTTGTGCATTTCCCAGGGGGCTTCTGAAAGGCAGGTGGGTAACAGCAATAACAGAAGTCAAGCTTCAAGAGTTAATTTTTATACAGCATCATAAAAGAGTGCCACATATTATATAAAATAATCTACCTTAAGGCAGACCAATTCAAATAAATGTGTATATAATATTTGCATTTGTGCATACTGTATTTTCCTTCAAACACCGAAGTATTAATCATTTTCAAAATATCACCAAAATCTTACTAGAGTCATGTGAATAGTGTATTTATTCTAAATTCAACAGTGTAACTGAAAGCACAATGTAAAAGTAACAGTGAGCATTTGATGTTTTATATGCAGCCAGACACTACCTCAGGAAACACTTATCATATTATGAGAATACATGTATATTTACCCTTAGCACCCCTAAATGCAGAAGTATCATCTTCCCAGATTTTATGCTGGTATACATACCCTGTGGTGTGTACATATAAGAATCTGCAATACACACACACACCCCTACCTTACTATCTTATAATTTTCAATGATATAGTAAATAATGTCAAAATATCCCATTTTAACCAGTTTTTAAGTTAATAAAGATTCACTGAACCATCCATTAGCTATTTCTAGTGTTGTAAGATTTAAAAAATTGTGGTGTATATGTACCATGTATATATGTACACGCGCACACACACACACACACACACACACACAGAGTGTATGTATATCAGCATAAAATCTGGGAAGATACATGTATCTTCTGGGTTTAGAGTGTTAAGGATAAATATGTATTCTGAGAATTTTTTCTGTTTGATTTTGGTCCACACTTGTGAATGTTGAAACTGTGACATTGCTGCAGACTACATAAATAAATGAGAGAAACTGTTTTTCATACAATTTCAACCTTAAAAGGAAAACAAGGTTAATTTATTATTCTTCAGAATTGCGGGTTTTATTTTATTTTTTTTCAGGTAGTCTACCTTAAAAGTATGCAATTTAAATGGGTGTGAATTGGTGTGTGTGCAGGGTACGTATGTATCGGTCTTTTAAAGACATACAATTTTTGGACACAAATGTTGCAGTTCTAATTTTCTATGCAAATCCTTGTTTAACTGAATAGCCCTGATAAGCAAATATACTTTCACAGTGATCCTGTGTTATTAAAAGCAAATCTTTTCTCCAAGATATCTGCTTGCAGAGGATACAAAAAAGGCATAGTGCCATCTGACAAAATAAATAAATACATTCTTAATGCCAGAACTTTTTGCAATGTCTTACTGCTAGGAGGATTTCAAAATAAAAAAAAAGTTTGGGGGTTATTTTGGTCATTTTGCATTGTACAGTATACTGTGCATAAAAACATACCTCTCGATACATTTTCTTTACTCCCTTACTTTCCTTCCTGCTTCATCTCTTAATGCCTTAATTTTATGATATTTCTATCTATTCATACTGGATTTGCTTTGCCTATCAATGTATTTTCCCATCCAGTATCTACCTAAGCAGATGTGAAGGCGCTCTCATCCAGCATTTATTTGTCACCCTTTGCTTGGAGCTTCAATTATATTTGTATCTTCCAGGAAAAATTTTGCACTTTACCCTGAGATTATCCTTCATTCAAGCAACATTTTTTCTATTCTGTCTGGTTTGTCTATTTTGAAAATTGTGTGCTTAATCTTTCTATTTTAACTGTCTGTGTACAATTTTAGGCAGAGCTATGTTCTCAAATTTGAAAACAGGAAAGAAAAATAATGGGAATAACTAGCATCACAATATATACCATAATTTGTTTTCTATCCTTAAAGATACTATATTTATGTACAATTTACCTAAGTGTTGTATAATTCAATATGCACCTTAGGATGATACATAGTTAGTCTAAGTATTAAATATATAAAACCTCACCTGTATTAATAACATTAAAAACTGTGAAAACATTTATCTATTGCAGAGGAGTACACAAATAAGGGTTTATTCTTCACGGTCTTTCCATTGTTATTTCCCCTTCATAACTTTGAAATTGACTGAAAGAGTCTTCAACCTTTTTTAAGATGATGTAATGCTTATCAGTGCATATTTTTACATAAATGAGTGTGTTGAACACATAGCAGGTATCTTCTCAGAGAAATGATGGCGAGAGAAAATTTAAAAATATTTTCCCTTAAATAAAAAGCCTGCATTATTTTGGTTAAATCCCCTGACAATTTAAGCATTGAAATATAAAAACATGAAAACAAAATCAAAATCCAAAAGCTTAATATACAAGCCCTTCAAATTCACTCAGTATGCTCTTACAGATTGATGCTCTGCTTGGCAAAATTCTGTACTTTTTTCAGCCAAAAAAGAAAAATTGCATCTATCCCTATTTCACCAAGCACAGTTTTATTCTGAATGAGGAAGATAATATATAGTAACACACTTAGGTTATGGGCACTTACTTTGCTAGGTAAGCTAGTTTAAATGATTACAGAGCAATTTCTTCCTTCTCCCCACAGCTGCTAACAACCAACGTGATGCTTTAAACACAAAACATAAAAAATCATCCAATTCCCTTTGACACCTTTCCCAATTAGCTGAAATTAAATGAATCACAAACTAAATGATTATATTGCTCACCATTCAAGATGCTCTGGAACAAGAAGATAGCCAATATCCACATGCCCCTGCTCCTTTCTATCCTCCCAGCTATGTGCTTTTAGCTTTCCACTCTTTTCCTTGCTTTCTGTTTCCCTGTTTGTCAACTGCAAGGTTAAAGCTGCAAGCTAAGAGGAAAGATCAGTCCAGCTTATTTTGCTGGTAGCAGTGTAGCTGCTTGGAGAATGCGTGTTTGTGTCTGATTGTCCTTAAAGCAAGTGATCTGTCTCTCCTTTAGCTTCTGTTCTCCACTGACACTTGCTTACTGGCTTTCTGTTTCAGAAAGATGCAGCTAAAGGAAAAAGGGAGGCGGGTGCTTTAAGCCCAGGTGTGTCGTTAGCTCAGGGAGACACCAGCAGGTTTGCAGAGGCAGGTCTGCAGGTGAAAAAATCCTCCAATGCAAGCATAAGATCATCCCTGGTAATATCCAGCCCAGATCTGCAGAAACCAGGCTGCATATACACCACCCTTCAACCACCACATCCAGGCAGCAAGCAAGCAGACAGGCACATCTTTCCTCTCCTACAGATTTAATCACATTGATCCCTCTGCTAACCTTCTCTGCCTCTGAGCAGAACAGAGGAAAGTATTAACCCTATCACAAGCCTCTGTCAATTTTAGCCCTCTGCAGTCTTAAAGCAGCAGAAAGTATCCATAGCCGGGGGGAAAAACTAGACGAATAGAAGAACATAGTAGAATATGATACATTTCTATAGTTGGCTGAACTGCGTCCGTTTGGCATGAGCTGAGTTTTATATGACTAATGTGTTGACAAGTAGTAGGGGGTGGCACTTCTGGAAGGTCATAGCCTAGACACAGAAAGAAGCATGTGAAATAATTTACTGAGATTCTTAACAAAATAGTAAACTCCATTTCCAACACTTTTAAAGCACCCACTACAATTAGGCTTTGAAGAGTTTCTTTACTGTGGGACCTGATTTTGTTTCCTCTTTTAGAAAAACTAAATTGCAGCCTCACTAACAACTATCTGTGCTTCTACCTTGTCTTTCATGATGTGACAGTCAATCAAAGAGTAGAAACGTTAAAATAACTAGAATCAACACCGTGAACTACACCGCAGCATTAGCGAGTTCAAGATTTGTGTTAAAATTAGTGAAACAAAAAAAAGTCTTATTTATTACTGGTCTGTAGAATCTTGTCTTGTCCCAAAGGGAGCTCTGCAGGGTACGAGCTTAAAGTGGGGACTTGCACACAACACATCAGTATTAAAAAACACCTGCTTTGTGGTCTTAAAGATGGCAACTTGGCAAGACCCAGCCTTGCTCACTATAGTGCAACCCAAGAAAGGATGCCCCAAAATAAGACAAAAGGATGAATATAGCCAGAAATTTCACTAGTATAGCCAGACAGGAAATATACACAGTCCAGAGACTTCTGTGGTACATTAGTAACCAACCGAAAATCGACTCAACAGTATCAGAAGCATGATATAAGGTCCTCCAGTTGTAATTCTTAAGGAAGCTAAAAACCAAAATGAAAATCAGCGAAGTGCATCAGGGACAAATGGTTCATTTTCTGCATCATGTTATAGCTGGGGTTGTGGTCAGGAAAGGCAGAAGAACCTCAGTTCTTCAGTTTAAAGTAGTATAGCCGGGCGTAATAGGGGGCAGGAGCTAATTGCTCATGGGGTTAAATGGGGAAAAGTGTTTCCTAAGTAGAGTGGAGAATACTGGGTGGAGACAAGCCCAGGTTGGGGAGGAGGGAGGAAGGGCAAATATTTATTTTAAAAAGCCAGTTTGCTTTGATGGGATTCAATACCCTGAATATTAATATTTCCATAAATTGTTTTCTTAGTTTGCAAAAGCATTGCTGATAAGCAAAATCTAATGAATACTCCTGTGAATGAGTTTTGGCAAAGATTTGGGCCAGATTTGTTCATGCAGCCATCTTTGAATTGCTTTGTTTTCCTTCTTTTTGTTTCTGTTTCAGCCAACCAATCAGAGAACAGAAACAATGCCACATAATCACCCATACGAGTATGTGAAATCATAGGTAGCATGCACTCTTTCAAGTCTGGATGCCAACAATGGCCAGCCTCATCATTTGGGATTTAAGGTGCATTAGATTTTTATCCAAGGGGAAGAATTTTTATTTTTTTGTAGTATTAATTTGCGAGGGGTGTCTTTTAGTATATTTTACTGTAAAGAACATTGTGGATTAAGGATATGGAAAAGCAATTTTTTTTTAAATCTTACCAAAAAAAATCCAAGAATTTTCCAGAAAAATGTCAAAATGTATATTTGTGTATATATATATATATTTTACACACACACACACACACACACACACTATAAATTTATAATATAAATTGGTCTTTTCTGGAAAATCAAAATAGCTTCTATAGTTCCTCTGTGGTCCTTCATCACATCCCCTCTATCAGACAGAAAAGCTGTTTTAGGCTCCATCAGAAAGGCCACAATCAAAGCAAGATCATTAGATGAAATTCAACCCTGTGTAGAAGGCCAGCACAAGCCCTATCCACCACATAAATACCTCTTAGTACTTGAAAACAGGGCTTTAGTGGGATGTAAGGGACACACAGATCTCATGCTCACCTTCTGCACAGGACGTGAATATCACCCTTACTCTAACTTTCAACGATCACCTTACAGAATCTAAGGAGCATATCCTCAGCTGGTGAAAACTGCAATATGTCTGTCCACTGACTTCCATAGAGCTATGACAGTTTGCACCAGCTGAGGATCTGCCCCCTAGACTTTTAAACACTTAGCATTCCAGATGATGTTATATTATAGAACATGAAAGCAGCAAACTATCATAATGGGAATTCATTAAGACCCTGAAACACTTAGGCCAATGGATTCCAACGGAGCATCTAGAACAGCAAAACATTTTCTGACCATTCTGCCCACACATATTCCAAATATGGTGTGCCTGGACCAACACAACCTAAGCTAAAAAGACTACTAAATCCAGGACAAAAAGCACAAAATTCAGCATTCTGAATAACAAATACAAGAAGGTTTAAGTGGTAAGGTCAGCAGACTAGCCTGACATCCTTTATATACTCTGTTCCCATTCTTGATAGGAAGTATTGTTGTTAGATACTTGATTTTGATAGCACATCCAACAAATGACTACAGCAATCTCATAGACTCAGTCTTTGAGGCTAAAAGGGACCATCATAATCATCTAGTTTGACCTGCACATTGCAGGCCACAGAACCTCACCCATCCACTCCTGTAATAAACCCATAACCTCTGTCTGAGTTACTGAAGTCCTCAAATCATGATTTAAAGAAAGGTGGACTCAAAATGACTACAAAGAAGATTGAGTAGGTTGCTGTATTCTAACTGGCTGAACATCTCATGTTCTAATAAGAAATATAAGATTGGACCAGTCTTACTAAGATGATTTATCGGGTCCCGAAGTAAAATTCCCTTTCCTTTATGGACAAAGATATGAGGACCTATCTACTATAAGCCAACACTGATTTGGTCCTCAAGGACTGCTGTGAAAACCTTTCACAAAGACTGATTGGATCAGATATAATAGAGATAATCAACCTAGTCAGATGTAGGGTAATGTCATGGTCCTAAGGCTTTAAGAAGCTCACCCAAATCTCTTCCACTGGAGAGTTCAACAATTCGAATGGAGCACCTCACTGCAGTTTATTACATGTACCTGGTTTCCCAATTCAACTTCTAAAAGGCCAGGATAGTATTTAGAGACAGGGCTGAATTTACTATGAGAAAGTGGTAAGAAGAGTAGAGAAGTTAACATGGGAGAAAAAACTAGATGAAGACGACGACAGACCTCCAGTGATCATTACCATGGGTCATTCATCTCCCAGCTTCTGAAACTTTTTTGCATCTTTTGGTCATTATTGATTATCAATTTCTCATCTAGGTAAAAGTAACCAGTACAGGTGCAAAAAGAAAAGGAGTACTTGTGGCACCTTAGAGACTAACCAATTTATTTGAGCATGAGCTTTCGTGAGCTACAGCTCATTTCATCGGATACATGTATGTATGTATGTATCCGATGAAGTGAGCTGTAGCTCACGAAAGCTCATGCTCAAATAAATTGGTTAGTCTCTAAGGTGCCACAAGTACTCCTTTTCTTTTTGCGAATACAGACTAACATGGCTGTTACTCTGAAACCAGTACAGGTGCAACTCTAATAGAAACAGAGCTAACATTAAGGGCAATCTTTACAAATGATATTATTTACCTGTCTTGATGCTTTGAGTACCATTGAAAAGAGTTACAATTCTTTCAACTGAAAAAACCCAAAATGGCAATATATACTGAAATGTTCCATTTTTTTATTAAGCTAAAGGCTTATCAGAAAAATTTGTTGGTAGCTAAAATGAAGGATTGGTGAATGAGTTAGGTTAAAATAAATTCCAGTCCAAACTTTTACCCAAATCTCAAATTTTATCCAAATCAATCCTATCTGAATATTGAAAATAGAAACCTTGATAAACTCCCCTTCCCGCTCATTTTCATATGATCCTGAGATTTGTAGTTTGGGCCATTGTTAGAAGAGAATGCATTCAAGAAGTGTGTGTGGAGTGAAGGGTGCGGTAGAGGGAGACTTTTCTTGCCATATTTCCAGCCTGACTGAAAGTAAGTAGAACCAGGAGGAGTCTTGTGAGAAAACATGTTCTCACAAAATTTCATACCAAAGTGATTCAGATAAATTTTGAATGCTTGTCAGAACCAATCTCTAAACCTTTTGCTGTTCACTCACGACTGTTTTAATACCTATTTTCATGCACTCACAATCAGCCATTTTGATCACAATACATTGAATTTAAGCAGCACAAATAGAGTATTTTCAATGGGATACCTCAGAACTGAAAGCCATTTCTAGGTCTATAAATATTGCTATTAACTTAATGGTGAAAGACAATGAGTTTGGAACATAAAATAACAAAACAAATTGGACTAATAGAATCTATATGTCCTCCACTGTGCAACCATTGGAAAGATTCCTTGACAAAAAGATGTCTTGTTTTTCCCAGTAATGTTAGGGGATATGTGTGATTAATTTCCTCATTTACACCACAAAGCATACATTACTCCAAGAAGATAATATGCAAAAATATTGTCATCTGGTTAAACATTTGTATTTTCTGGAGACTCGTCCATTCAGCTTGCACACACTTAGGGTGGGACTGGCAAAGGTTCTTAGATGTCTAAACCCCAACTTTAAGCACCTATATTTCATGTTTAAACACCCAAGTCCAGTGGTAGACTTCACTGCAATCCACAAAACTCCCACTGAACCCTGTAGACACTCACCTGATGCCTAAGTTTTCAGGGTAAAAGTTCCCTAGGCACACTGTCTGTCTCTGAGCATGAGCACTGCTGTCTCCCTCAAGACATCCGCATGCTTATTTCCTGCCTAAACCCCAAGGAACCAAGGGAGGTTAGGCCTTGGCTGCCTAAGGCACATGGGTGCTCAGATGGGTGCCATAACCAATGGACATTCTCAGTCTCACTCTCTCTCTCTGGCCCAGTGACTACATAAGTATTTATCCATATTGAAACAGCTTCAGCAGGAGAGACAGAGAGCCTCACATCAGAATATCCCATAGCTCAGTGGTTAAAGCACTCTCAAGAGGTGGCAGACCCCTGTTCAAATCCTCTCCTTTTCTGGCAGAGGTAGTGTGTGGGGGTAGGGGGAGGAATTGAACCTGGATCTCTCACATCCTAGGTTATTGTTCCAATTGCTGGTTGGAACCACCACAATCACCTCCTTCCCACCCCCAGCCCATTCTGCATGGAGTGAGGCAGGTGCCTAACTCATTCCCTCAGGATACTTTAGGTACCTAAGTCGCCTGACTCCAGAAGACAGGTTCCCATTCATGGACCGCTAAGCAGAGATAGGAGCTTAAGTCCAGGCTGCAGGGAGGCTCCTATATCCAAGAGAGGGGTGGGGCTTACTACATGACCATCTTGTCAGCATCTCCTATTGGCAAGCTTAGGCACGGACCTACCTAGGTGCTGGTTTTTGCGGATTGCATTCTTAGGTTCCCATCGCTTCCCTTTCATTGTATAGGGAGCCTAACTCAGCTTAGCGATTGTTGTGTTGTTCCTGTGATTTTCTAGGAACCTAAAACTAAGGTGCCATAATGCTGAGTGTAGCAATGCCTAAGTCCCTTCATGGATCCCACCCTTGGTTTATTAGTCATGATATGTCCATGAATCAATACATCATAAATGTTACTATAGTATTCATGTTAAAACTACTAAAGTTGAAAGCACATAGAAAAACAAAATGGTCGTTCTATGAGTATTTTCACTGAAGTTTCTCTTTCCTTCAGCAGCTTCTGTTTCTAGAGTTCTAGGAATGTCCTGCAGGAAATTTTTTTAAAAGAACTTATTTCCTATTGAGTATGGGAGAACCAAGTACCTGCAAAAATGGTATTAAGACTATACGTAGTTCATATTCTCTTGGGAGCTTTTCTTCCCAAAATTGCTTTTGTTGCTCAGAGATTATCAAAAATCTATTTTTTTCCTCTATTAGAAGAGAAAAAACCCAATGATAAACAACAAAAAATGCCTCCTAAACATTTAGAATTGATCAAACACTAGGACACCATTTTTGCAAAAATTATTATGAAAAAATTCAATTTCTCTCCCCCCATCAAAATGTCAACAATTTCCTTAAATCAAAATTGTGAAATTTCCAAAATTTCTGACCAGCTTTACTAATGACTAATTGTAATGATTAAGGAATATCACTAACAGGCTTTGGTAGGAAGCTCACTCAGTTCTCATTGGCTGGAAGGATGGTGACTAGAACTGTGAGAATTTAAGAAAACGTGACCATTTGGGGCAATTTTTGAATCATAACATGCAAAGATACAAACAGCAACATTTATGTGAAATTTGGGGTGGGGGCTTAGAGTTTGGAAGAATGCCTAGCATTATTTTTTTCTTTTATAAAGAGGAGAAAGGTAGGAGAGAGAATGACTAACTTCTTCACGTAGATTAAAAAAAAACACATCATGTTCTTGTGATAGAGCGGAGGAAAAACTTCATGCAAGGTAACGGAGGGTCGAGGATCAGAACACTGTGTCCAAGGTTTCAGACAACTTTATCTTTCACAAAAAGTTGGGCTTGCAGTATTACAGGCAGGGTTGGCATTAGACTTGCTGGGGCCTTGGGCAGAAACCAAGGAGCCAGAGCAGAAGCCTGAGCTCTGCTGCACAGGGCTAAAGCTGAAGCCTG
Organism: Lepidochelys olivacea; assembly: GCF_965140295.1. Lineage (NCBI taxonomy): Eukaryota > Metazoa > Chordata > Testudines > Cheloniidae > Lepidochelys > Lepidochelys olivacea. The sequence goes on along the minus strand of NC_140411.1, from coordinate 161,294,892 downwards.
ATCATGTAACTTAGCTTTGAGGGGGCACCCAGTGGCATGGGGCCCTGAGCAATTGACCTGATTGCTACCCACTAACGCCAGCCCTGATTGTGAAAAATGAACAGATGGTGGTTAGTCCTAGATCTGGGAACCCTGTGCTTTACTACTGCAGCAGCATCAGAATCATTGACTTATCCAGACCATACAGTATATGCCACAGGAATTTCACTAGTAAATCTGTTATGGGTGTCAGAGTTTTAACAGTGTTTGATTATAAAAGAGGCTGAGTAATCAAGTGGCCAGAACAAATAACTGGGATCTAGGAAGATTCGGGTTCTAGTTTTTTGTGGAATATATAGCCACATCCTTTAAAAATGCCACAGGAGCTTGTGAGGAAATTTGGGGTCTTGCAAATTCCAAGAGGCTTTTTCAAAAATGAATGACAGTCTCAGAGGTCTGCAGACCTTTCTTTTTAACTATTGCTACAGTGCAATCCATTAAGTACTATAATAATGTGGGAAGGAGTTTATCTTGAGTCAAATTCTGCCCTCATTTACCTGTGTGGAACTCCTCTGATTTAAACAGAGTTGTATCTATATAAATGAGAATAGAACTGAACCCTTTATGTGGGCCAATTCTCCTCTGGTCAGAATCAGCATGCAGAAGGAGCCAGGAAGAGCCAAGTTCTGCATGTCTCAGGAGATGCAGAGTGTCCTCTGTATTCTTGTCGTCCACTAATGGCTTCTACCTGTGTAGATGTGCTGTTGAAGAGGCATGTCTGCTGCTTGAAAATTTCTATGACGATGAACCTTCCCAAGTCTTTTATGTATGTGATGGGGGGAAAGCAGCTCAGCTATGAAGTAGGGTTGCTGAGCAAAATTGTAAAGGTGGGGTATAAAGCTGAGAAAAGAAAAGCAGATATAAAATGCATCTGCCCATTTTGGGCAATTGCAGCATTTCCATCTGCTTTTCCCCTCCAAAATCTTCTTTGCACACCCTATCCGTGGCCCCACGAAGTCGTGAGACCTCCTTGTCAACCTCCTCCTGGCTCTGGCCAAAGTCTCCATCTACAATACCAGGAGGAGGATGTTGGACGAGGGGGTGCTCTGCGACTGCGGGGCCTATTTCCGTTCCTCCCTAGTTTCACGCATCCGAGCGGAGTTCCGCTGGGCAGCGTCCGCTGGCTCCCTCGACAGCTTGAAGGAGCAGTGGGCGCTGTCCAGGGTTCTCTGCTCGGTGTCCCCATCTGGTATCCTCATATTGAACCTCTGACCCTCACTCTGGTCCCTGTTTTTTCATTAGTTGTCCCCCCGTAATCAGTTGGTCCCTGGGTCCAGTGGTCCCTCCTGGTAGGCTGGGGGAGGGGCCTTTAGCAGTGGGTGGGCTTGCGCCCGCCCACTTCCCAGGTTTTCCAATAAGACCCCGCTACAACATCATATTGGAGGTTTTAATTTTCCCTATACATCATGAGAACTTTGACTTCAACAATTATCTTCTTTCTGCTGATCATTTCCATATTAAGTTTTCATCCACTTTTTGTGCCATTTGTGATGTCACAAATATTCCATACTAAACATGACATCAGTGACATCATTATAACATCAGTGGATGAATTTCTAATTTAAGTAATAGGCAGAAATGATGAACGAAAGAAGGAATTAATAGGTGGGGAAAAGAAATACAGAACATGCAATAGAGGTCACAAGACTTAGAGGAACACACCCAGGGCTGTGAGCACCCAGAACTTCTGATTCCTACCTTTGCAACTGAATGACCCTTATAACACTGTACACTTACACAGCACTTTACAACCATTGTTAGTCCCCAAAATGCCTTTTCTGTTTAAAGCATCATTACCCCCATTTTACAGCTAGGGGAACTTAAGCTTAGGGAGATTAAGACCTATATTTTCAGAAACATTCACTACATGTTGGTACCACACATGAGATCTGCTAGAGTTTGACAGTTGGAGGGACAAGGAATCTCATTCTATTTAGCAACATGGGAAACATATGGTGATCATGACACTGCCCTTTCCACATTGATCACTGACTTCTGTGGAGCTCTGCATAGGTGCAGGGGTCTGCCTGCACAGAGCAGCTCATAGGATTTGGGCCAGAGTGATCAAGGAAATCGTTGGCACACATCTTGTTCATTTCATAATTTTTTTTCAGCTGCCCTCTAATCATTGTCAGTTCCTTTTTTTTTTTTTTTTTGGCCACATGTAAGTAATGGTGACTCATTAAAAAGTCAGCATTTGCTAACAGTTATTTCTTTTTGTGAGTATAAGGAAAAACTGTTATCTCAGATACAGCAATGTGCTAACAGTTGATAACTGTTTGCTTTTAATGGCAGCCACTTTAATCAAGTATTTTTAATGTCATTTTATAGGAGGGGAAACAGTCAAAGAGGCTACATAATTCACCTGGGAGACATTGATCTAGACAAGGCTTAAGCATGGGTCAAAAGCATTTTTCCCCCACTAGTTTTAACCAGCTCTAGGAATTTAGATCCAAACATAGGCCTAGATCAAAACAAGGCACAAGACTGTGGGAAGAGCTATGTAGTGACACCAGGTGTAGAATACTCAATATCATGATATCCCTTTTCCTTATATTATGAAGAGTAAATAGAAGTGCCTGGTTTGTCTAGTCTCTATTATTTATTTATCTTATATATGTTATGTATCTGTCATGTCCCTTCATATTTATCAGCTCTTCAAGCACTCCTCATTTTTAACATGCTCTCCCAATATGGAATTCTTTCTTGCCTCTATCATTTTCACCACCCTTCTATTTTTACTACATCTTTTATGGAGATGGTATGACCCAAACTGACCAGAGTATTTGAGTATTTTTAAGGGGGTTAGTTAGAAGATCTAACAAGACTAAGCTCTCTTATGTGATGTCTAGTAGTTCCTGCTTTTGTCATGCATTGAATGCACGAGAATATCTTTTTACTATTTTGGTATCTCTGCTTAGGACTGCAACAAGAACAGTGAGAGGTAAAAGAAAAGTATGCTCAATTGGTAACATCACAACAGTTTCAGAAATAAGGTTTGTTTTCATAAACATAGGATTATGAATTCATTGCAGGATCAAACTGAAAGAGAAGCTGGGTTGTGAGGGAGATCTTACCAAGCACAAAGTACACATTGTCTATTTTATAGTACCTTATATATCAAAGCACTAATGACTGGCCACATCAACTGGTTTTATGCAATTTCCTCCCCCAGAGTTAGCTCTGGAATAAAAGTCCCACTTTAAATACTGCTGTAGAGATGCTAATGAGTTAACACTGACTGCAAGCATGGTGAATTAACATTAGAGCGCATCAAAAAATTTCCAAGGGAAATTTTCCATCAGAAAATGCCGATTCACCTAAATCAAAATGTTTCGCGGAAACGATCAATTTCATCCAAATTTTTGATGAAAAATGGTCGAAGTGCTTCATGTCAATATGGTCAAAGTACTGCATTTAGACTCCATTGTTTTTACTATTATATTTCATAATACAGAAATAAAAATTAAGCGCTTCAATCTTATCAAAACAAACACTTGGATAAGGTGGTTTCCATATTTTCAAAATTAATTATTTTGGAATTTTCATTTTGTGGGAAATTTTGATTTTGCATTCCAGTTTTTTCCACAGGACCCTCTGAAATTCAACCAGATCTAGTTAGCATGCTAAGATCCCAATCCTGCAAATTGACACAAGCAAATTCCTGCTCCCCCTGAGAATCTTGTGCCCGGCATACAAGCTTGCAGTACTGGGGCCTAAACTTTCAGTCCTGGAAGCCAAAGTTCAAATCCTGTTCAGGTTACAAGTAAAGAGTTTGGTGGTCTCACCTCAGTCCCTACTGGATACTTATCAAAAAACCCACCAAACAATCTCTGCTCAGTAGAGGTCTAAAACACCATTAACAACTGTGGCAGATCAAGACTGATGGACATTGGCAGAGCTTTGTGGGAAAATGGCAGAATGCCTGCACACGCTGTGTCCTGCTGACGTGTTATCAGTTCATCATTTTAATGAGCATCAAATTCACTACCACATTTAAAAATAACCCAAAACCCCGTAATTACCTGCACATAGTAGTTAATATTAAAAACTTGTCAGTCCTCTGAAATTAGTAGTGCTCTTGGATAACTTATTAACTGTATGTTTCCTCAACATTCTGGAAATCTGATTAAATAATTTTTGCTTGTGTCCATTATATATTCATAAGTGCAATAAACATGAAAACTGTCTCCAAATTAAATTTGTTAGAAGACGTAATTGAAATATTTTCCTCTTTTTACAATAAATTATGTATAACCTCACTTAAATCATGTGGCAAGGCAAATTAATAATTGTAATTCTAAGCCAATCAAATCAAAATACAGACAGAAATTAATTTTTCTTTAGATTAAATAAACACATTGCTGAAAGGCATATAGTTAGCTGTGTACCTCTTACAGAAAATAACGTACGTTCACAACAAAACCAAACCACATGGATCACTAATGCCCAAACAGCAGCATCTAATTCCAGTCGTAGTAGATATGTTGTTTAGTTATGGATGATTACTTTGCTAGGTAAGCTAGTTTAAATGATTACAGAAAAATTTCTTCCTTCTCTACATGGCTGTCAACAACCAGCGTGATGCTTTAAATACAAAAGATAAAAAATCATCCTATTGACACCCTACCCAACTAGCTGAAATAAAATGAATCACAAACTAAATGATTATATTGCTCACCATTCAAGATGCTCTGGAACAAGAAGATAGCCAATATCCACATGCCCCTGCTCCTTTCTATCCTCCCAGCTATGTGCTTTTAGCTTTCCACTCTTTTCCTTGCCTTCAGTTTTCTTATTTGTCAACTGCAAGGTTAAAGCTGCAAGCTAAGAGGGAAGATCAGTCCAGCTTATTTTGCTGGTAGCAGTGTAGCTGCTTGGAGAATGTGTGTATGTGTCTGATTGTCCTTAAAGCAAGAGATCTGTCTCTCCTTTAGCTTCTGTTCTCCACTGATGCTTGCTGGCTTTCTGTTTCAGAAAGATGCAGCTAGAGGAAAAAGGGAGGTGGGTACTTTAAGCCCAGGTGTGTCATTAGCTCAGGGAGACACCAGCAGGTTTGCAGAGGCAGGTCCGCAGGTGAAAAAAATCCTCCGATGCAAGCATAAGATCATCCCTGGTAATATTCAGCCCAGATCTGCAGAAACCAGGCTGCATATACACCACCCTTCAACCACCACGTCCAGGCAGCAAGCAAGCAGACAGGCACATCTTTCCTCTCCTTCAGCTTTAATCACATTGATCCCTCTGCTAACCTTCTCTGCCTCTGAGCAGAACAGAGGAAAGTATTAACCCTATCACAAGCCTCTGTCAGTTGTAGCCCTCTGCGTTCCTAAAGCAGAAGAAAATTTTCACAGAGGGGAAAAGCAAGACTGATATAATAAAGTGCATTTTAGTAACTTTATTTTTGGTTATATTAGGGTCTTGATAGTTATATATAATGGTTATTAGAAAGATGTATAGAAAGATACACTGGAGGGACCATCAGGAAAATAAATTGAACTAAATCATATTGAGCATTACAATTTTTAAACTGTCCTATGTCTGTCCAGTTCTATTTTTAAATAGTGTGTTACACAGTAGTTTTTTAGTTGCAATAGGCTCACTGGGTTTGCAATCTCTTTTACTGAAAGAAATAGCTGAATTTTAAAGTAAATGAGAGAATATCAAATTGTCAAACCAATAACTGTATTGTGCAAGCCAGAAGAAAACGCCAGTGCTCCAAGGGTTAAGATCTAGACTAAAATCCCAGACCCCAATCCTGCAAACCCTTATGTGCCTGCTTAACTTCAGGCACGAGTAAAACCTTCTGTCTCACAGGGCTCATAGGTACACAAGGTTTGGGGAAAGGGAACAGTAAAAAGTAATTTTTATTCACCCTAGGCAACCAAGCAAAAGTGGGTCTTTAAGAGGGATTTTAAAAAGTGAAGAAGATTGGGGCCATGAAGATGGGCTCGGGAAAGTTGTCCCATGAATGAAAGCATGATGGAGGTGATCGTGTGAGACGTTTAAGTTGGGAATGTGGTGGAAAGAAGATGATGTGGGGCAGCATGGAGCTTCTCAAGGGAAGATAAGCTGGGAGAGGCAAGGTTGTGTCATGTTTTGAAAGGGGTGACAAGCTATTAGCAGATGGAGAGCCAGCAGAGGGAGTCAAAAAGGAAACAGATGCCAACAAATTAATAGGCAAGGAAGCTGACCTCAGTGGATGTATTTTGTAGAGATTGAAGGGGGGCAAGATGTGTGTGTATTTGGGAAGCCAAAGTGGAGGATCCTGCAGAAGTTGAGGTGGGTATAATATGAATGTAGACAAGAGATTTGGTTGTTGTGGTGGTATGAAAAGCATGGATCTTGGCAATTCTGAGGAGGAAGAAGCAGCAGGATTTCTGAGGCAAGGGAGATGGAAGAGTCAAAAGTAACCTCCATACTGTGGTCTGAGTGATGGGTAGGAAGGATAGAAAAGAGGGAGAAGAAGTGGAAAAATCTAAGGATGAAAGATAAGGAGGGGCCTAGTTAAATTTAAGTTGCTTCCTGAGAAGTTTTTTGAGGCTCAGCTAAATGATCCATTTACTCCACCTATCCCAACTGTCTCTCCAACATACATAACTCCACAAATTATCTGCTAAAAAAATCCCCTTCCATTTTCAACCCTAAAACACTGAAGACCACTTTTGAAGACATTGTATTAAAATATGAGTGTTGAAGAGCAGCTAAGCTCTTAATATCTCGATCTTCAAGGATCCCAATATCCCAATTACCTACACATTGCTCCTCACATTTAAAAAAAAATATTAGAGGCCAATAGGATTTTCTTTACATTGGAACATATGTATCTAGTACTCATGTATCTAGCCAGACTGTCTTTGGAATTCTAGAGGCAAGGTGGGTAAGGTAATATCTTTTATTTGTCCAACTTCTGTTGGTGAGAGAGACAAGCTTTCGGAGCTACACAGAGCTCTTCTTCAGGTCTGGGAAAGGTACTCACTGTTGTCACAGCTAAATACAAGGTTGAACAGAGAGTTTAGCATAGTTAGTTAGCACATATTCTAGGGGATCATTCAAGGTGAAGTGGCCCAGAATTCTAGGTACTTGAAAAATAAATAGATAAATAAATCACTAGTGGAGGCCAGTACTGCCCTTGATTTCGACATAGGCAAACTGTCTGGTGAACAAGCAGAGGAAGCTAAGGTGTCTGATGGCTTTAGTCCTGACTGAAATTTAATTTGTCCTCTCTTCTCTGCCTATGATTCCTATACTCACATACACTTTATCTTCTGAGACCCTGAGCCTGTAACTGGGCATCCCAGTGTGATTGACTTCATGGGACAAGTTGCAGGATTGGGCCCAAATACTTGACTATATAACACATTTTAATTCTAAAGAATGATACTTCTCTGAGTCATGTGGTGCATGAGGGAGGAATTTTCAAAAGCACTTGCTGTTTGGCTGACTCTGCTCCCATTGAAGTTAGTGGGAGTTTTATCAATGACTTCAGTAGGAGAAGAGCTAGGCTAATGCTGAATACTTTTGAAAATCTCACCCTGAATGCATAGCTATTAAATACACAAAGTTAAGTAATATAGGACATGCTCCAAGCTACCCAATTTCAAAATGGTATGTTGATGTCACCTCAGAGATGGTTTAATCCAAGTTATTCCATGTGATTTATCTATCTTAGATACTTATGGGGCTCCCATTACTATGGCATGTGAGCACCTCACGGTCTTTAATGTATTTATCCTTACAACACCCTGTGAGGTAGGGCAGTGCTATTATTGCCATTTAACAGGTGGAGATCTGAGGCACAGAAAGGCTAAGTGACTTGCCAAAGGTCAGATAGAAAGTCTATGGCAGAGGAAGGACTTGACTCTCACCTCTGGTCTCTCAACTCCTAGGCTACTGCCTTAACCACTGGACAGTCCTTCCTCTCATGGCAATGGTATTAATATACTAAGGTATCCTTTGATGTTGGATATTTGATAAAAATTTCTTACAGATACCTGAGATTTCCCAAGTGTAATTTGTAACTTCTAATTTATGAAGTGATTCTTTTCATTTGTTCTCAAGCCCTTTCTTCCTCTAAAATGGTCTAAGTAATTGAATATGTCAGTAATTATATGTCTCCATCTATTTGAATGTTCATTGTTATAGTGATAGTTCCAGGGGGTAACATTACTGAGCATCTTTGAGAATAGCTTACCTTTATGTAAAAACTACTTTCAATACCTTGGGAAGAAAGGTGGCAGCCAGTTTTACCCTCTGTAAATATGTAAAGATCACATCGAAGTTCTTTTTAAAGGTTCTTTGAACAATTTGTACTAACTGTACCGGCAATATCCTTGTTTTGCATCTACAAAGGTTGACAAGAACAAAATGTAAGTGGAAAAAATGCCATGGAATGTACAAGTGAAGGCAGGTTGTAGACCCTTAACTTTTCTCTGCTGCACGTTCCTATTACAATGTGGTTCAACTGCATGTTGATAAACACCGCTCAGTGGCCTTGGTCCCAGAGGCTGATGCCATATTCCCTTGGCCCAATTCCCTCTTAAAGGACCAGGGCCATCTAAAATCTGCTCCGTTTGTGGCCAGCTGAGCTATAAGTAGGTTTAACACAACGGGGATGCAGAGTCCTGGGCCCAGACAAGTGCTCCTCAGCCTGTGGCAGCCAGGCCAGGGCTTATCCTTCACATCACACCCACCAATGTTTCAAATGGTGTTGAGATTTAGCATACATACAGAAAGAATGGTTATACCCTGATTGCCAAGCACAGATGATAAAATGCAGTTTTGACTAGGGTGACCAGACAGCAAGTGTGAAAAATCGGGACGGGGTGGGGGGTAATTGGAACCTATGTAAGACATAGCCCCAAATATCAGGACTGTCCCTATAAAATCGGGACATCTGGTCTTGGAACTGGCTGCTAGCTGAACACAGAGGGGCAGGGGCAGCTCTTGAAAGACCCTTGGGTTAATGAGCTGAGTAACAAATGGCAGGCAGTCAAGGATGCTGATATAATTTCTGCCAGTTCTTTTCCTCAGTCTTAGAATCATAGAATATCAAGGTTTGGAAGGCACCTCAGGAGGTCATCTAGGCCAAACCCCTGCTCAAAGCAGGACCAATCCTCAATTTTTACCCTAGATCCCCAAATGGCCCCCTCAAGGATTGAACTCACAACCCTAGGTTTAGCAGGCCAATACGCAAACCACTGAACTATCCCTCCCCCTTTACTGTCATCAGAATGAGCTTCAGCCTGCCCATCCAAGCCCCAGTCTCATGCAGGCTCTGGCCAAATTGCTCACCCAAACTATCTGAATTGGAGATGTAGAATAAATCTGGGTGTCATCAGTATACTGAAGGCATCAAAGCCCACACCTCTTCATTAGCCCTCTGCAATCTGTCATATAAGGAAGAGAGAAGCCATTTCAAGGCAGCTCTACCATCCCTTATTAGAAGTTTCAAAAACCTCCAGGCCCAGCTGTATTAAAGACAGCCGATAGATCCAAAAAATAAACCAAAACAAACAATCCCCAAAATACAGCCTACACACCTGATCTTCATCTGTTGGCATGAAATCAACTATTTCATCTGGCACAGTTTCTGTGCTTTACCCACACCTTAAACCAGATTGATTGGGGTTATGGAAAAACTCCAGATACTGCTAGATCTGTGTCTTACCACAAGTTTCTCAGTTACTTCTGTGAAAAAAAAGAATCCAAATAGGTCTATAATGGGCAAGTCTGTCTATATGAGAAGATGACTTCTTGAGCAGAGGCTTAACAAAGACTTCCTTAAAGGAAAACAGAACTCACAATCCTCCAGAAATGAAATGCTGACTCTCTTAGCCTGGACTAGTTCCAGCACTTCCCCACTGCTACTCAGCAACCAGGAAGAGTAGGTAATACCTAATAACTCACCAGACCCAGAAGGTATTCTTCTAAGAGTTCTGAAGGAACTCAAATACCAAATTGCAGAACTACTAATTGGGATATGTAAACTATCACTGAAACTATCTGTACCATGTGACTGGAGGGTAGCTAATGTAAAGACAATTTTTTTAAAAAGGCTGCAGAGGTGATCCTGGCAATTACAGGCTGATAAACCTAATTTAATACCAAGCGAATTGGTTGGCATTATAGTTAAAGACAGAATTATCAGATACATAGATAAATAAAACATGTTGGGGAAGAATCAATGTGGCTTTTGTAAAAGGAAATCATGTCTCATCAATCTATTAGAATTCTCTGAGGATGTCAACAAATATGTGGACAAGGGTGATCCAGTGGATATAGTGTACTTGGACTTTCAGACAGCCTTTGAAAGATCCATCATCCCCAAAGGCTTGTAAGCAAACTAAGCTGTCATGGGATAAGAGGGAAAGTCATCTCATGGATCAGTAACTACTTAAAAGATAGGAAACAAAGGGTAGGACTAAATTGTCAGTTTTCACAATGGAGAGACATAAATAGCCAGGTCCCTCAAGGAGCTGTACTGGGGTCAGTGCTGTTCAACATATTCATAAATGATCTGGAAGAGAGGATGTATAGTGAGCTGGCAAAATTTACAGATCATACAAAATGACTTAAGATAGTTAAGTCCAAAGCTGACTGAAATGGACTTTGAAATGGATCTCACAAAACTCGGTGACCAGGCAACAAAATGCCAGATGAAATTTCTTCATCTGTGAAATGGGGATAGTGACACTGCCCTTCTTTGTAAAGCATTTTGAGATCTACTGATGAAAAGTGTTATATAAGAGCAAGGTACTATTATTAATGATGTTTATTAAGGTTGTTCCTTAAATGGCATATGGTGCACAAAATAAAGAGAATCCCTATTTTCAAGAACTTGCAGTTTAAGTTGAGGTGGAACTGGATGCATGTTGATTACAAACACTATGTGTGGGAGTGAATGAGGGTCACTGAATTGAGGTTACCTGATTGATCAGGTTGGCAATGCGTGCATCATGGAAGTTCCAAGCATATATTGATTTTTCAGCTGTGCCTGCATGCAAGATATCATTTCTTTGAAGGGAAAACTGGGCTTTATAGGCTTCAAGAAAAAAAGAATGTTTTGAGGGGGGAGCTTAAAGCTCTGTGAGGAAGACCATGGTCAGCAACTTTGCTCCTCTGGTACAACAAAACTTTCTACAATAAGGGTAAAGCTCATCCGTGCAGGAGACAGAACTTTCCCAGGGGCCAGTCCCAAAGGAACAAACTCCCAAAAGAACTAAGGACCTTCACAAACCTCACCACTTTCCACTCTAAGTGCAAGGTGCCTTTCTTTGATCTTGCCCTCTCTAATATAAACACATAGAGACTGTGTGTGTGTGTGTGTGTGTGTGTGTAACACACTACTAACAGAAAACATTGCACTGTGCAGACTTCTCCCTTTGAGCAGAGGATGAGAGAACACCACATGACGGATGTTAGTCAAGTTGCTAGATAAATTTCAGGGAGGCACTCAAACATTATGTTGATGAGAGCAGGATAAGAACTGATATAGAATAGAATGGATTTGGAGAAGAAGAGGGTTAAGAGAATATGGGTGGTACAGTGCCCCCATTGGCTCTCATCTTTCTGACCATCCTCATTTCCACCAATTATGAATTTCAAAGAAAGTCTGGATACTAATTCAGGCAGCTTCACTTTCTCCAAAGACAGAAGTGACCATGAAAATGGTGTTCTCAACAGAGCAGCAACCCTGGAACCCCACAGACCTGAGATGTGTCTTTTTGGAGTTCTGGAGCATACTGGAGAATGCTGACACACTCTAGATCAGTTTGCAATACAGAATTGGAACCATTCAACTGTGCCCCCGCCCCCCACAAATGCCTATCAGGTATAGAAAATAAATGTTCTTTAGTGACCTCAGCTGCTGAGGTCTTTTGCCCGCAATTGGAGGATACCCTTTCTTTATATTCCTTTTAGCATCCTAGACGTCCCTGCAAGGAACAAATGGAAGGTCTTTTTCACTGGCCAAATTAGACAGAAGTGGGTTTCACATCTGCAGGTCTCAAATCTTCAGGTTGTCATAGAAAGACCACAGTGTTAATATTGTTGTTTTATTTCACCATCCTATAGTGAGACTTGCCTCAACAATAAAATCAGGGTGGGGGTATAAGTATTAGCATTTTAATTTATGTATGTCTGCTGATTGGAGTAAAATTGGTTATTAACCCACATGGAATTACTGATTTCCCAGCACGGCCACTTTAGTGCATGCTCTTTGCTCCAGGTAGAAAATAATACCTGAAAATGTGTTGGTTAATAAATCATTGTCAGTTTTTAATATTAATAGTCCCTTTGAAATGGATTCCTACCAAATATCACAGTTAGTGGCTGCTTTGCTAATGTGTTAATGGGTCATTAACTAAAACCAGTCATTAGCTGCCAGTGTAACAACTTCCATAAGGATTTATTAAGGTAACCTCATATATTATTAAAGAGAAATTTCATGGATTTAATTTTTTTTAAAATTGTCTCCCTCAGGCTTCCACTGATATTGCTTCTAAGGTGGAAATGTTTGCATATCAGATGATGATAAAGTCCACTTCTATCCTTTTTAAACATTCATAATTTTATTTCTAAAATTGCCCTTTTCTTCTCAAACACTGGGAGGCACTGTACATCACTTAAAAGGCTCATGCAGCAAAAGGGTCGTTTTTTTTTAAATACTCTGTTAATATTCTCAATTAAATAGACCAACTTGAGGGGGATCTAGCACAGGAAAAAAGGAGAAAGATGAAATTATTTCATCTGTGTTTATTCTCAAAATGTATAAAAGGAAAGCCTATTTTCATACATTGCGCCACCAAACTGTGGAACTCATTGCCACAGAAAGTCACTGAGGCCAAGCGCTTAATGACATTCAATATGAGACTGGACATTTATAGGACTATTAGGATTATCCAGAAATCTTATAATTTATGTGGCCATTTTTGGAAGGGACATTAAACCTTGTGCTTCAGGGCTTAAGCCAATCTCTATTAGAGACCAGGATGAGATCTATCTAGAGGCAGATTATCCCGTATCCACCTACTGTGGGGTTTTTCCACCTTCCTTTAAAGCATCTGGTACCACTCTCTGTTAGAGAGACAAGATACTGAACTAGTTAGACCATGAGTCTGTTCGAATATGTTCCTGGGTTTTCCTTTTTTTTTTTTTTTTTTTTTTTTTTTAATGGATGGATTTCAGGATGCAGGAGCTTCCACAGCTATTGTTCACCACAGAAAAAGAACGAATGATTGCCTGGTGACCTACAGACCTTAAAAAAAAAATCCTCATTGCAAACAGTTGCCACACATTGGTATGAGAAATATCAATTTTTTTTCCCCATCACTAAGAATGTGAGGTAATTTTAGCCTTGATTCTGCAATGGGCTCTATCCTGGCAGACTCCTGCACCTATGCAGAGCCCCCGTTAACTTCACTGGAGTGCCACAGAGAGGTGGAGGTGTGCCCATGATGAGATTATTACAGGATCAGGGCCTTTGTGGTAACAATAACAATTCACTTTTTATTAGGTTTCACACTGAGGAGAGAATGATGGGATCCCTAGAAGTTCAACGGTGTGTGAGCACAGACTGTCAGCATCTAGAAGGACTGGACATTGGGCACCAGATGTCCTGATTTTAGAGAGACAATCCCGATATTCAGGAGTTTTTCTTATATAGACACCTATTACCCTCCACCCTGTCCTGATTTTTCACACTTGCTGTCTGGTCACCGTAGGACATTCTCTCTTGTTCAAAGAAAATATATTTTAAAAACCATATTGTCATGAAAATTGGCAGATCTTATTCACAGTCATCTTATGTGAACCAAAACAAATCAAGCCGTCAAGCCACTGTAATTTACATCACTGCAAAAATAAAACTGTGATATACAGGCTGTTAAAGGTTAGTAAGTTGGTACTAAATGGTTCAAATTACATCCTGTTTTGTAATCTGTGGATGAGCTGAAATTATTTATGAATGCCATCTCTTCTCAGAATGGTCTTGTTTTATTTCATCTCTGCAAGGCAATGCTACAGAAATTCATCCAAAAGTATTGCAGTGATAATGTCCTAATTTATACCTCATGGGGGAGAGGGGACGGGACCATAGAAACAGGAGGGATGGGAATGATATCTGATGATAAAACTTCACTACATCTTGTTTTTGAGAAATCACCTGTGAAATGTCCTTGTATATTAGAAAAACTTTCAGCACTATCACTTAAGCACCTTGTCAGACTAAGGAGCCCACAACTGAATACTGAATCATGAAAAAGCCTTACTGTTTTGTGCCTGATTAATTATAACATTTATAGGTAGAGTTGTATTGTTTTTTCACTAGCAACTGCTGATATCACTGTTAACTACAAAATCAGTTGCACTCAGCATTGACTGTACCTTTGTAAAGCAAAAATGCATTTTTCACAGGGTGGAGAAAGAATACTGGGTGTATGATTATTATGCTTACATATAACTGCTTTTCTATAAACCAATGTATTCCTTGTGATAAAATCACAACCTTCCTGAATACTATGAATAAAAAAGGTTAACACTTCCTGGTAGAAGCATTCTGTAGCATGACAGGATAGAAAGCTTTTCCTTACCAATAAAAACTAGAGATGGCCCTGAATCAAGACTCTCAATCCAAAAACCAAATGGGAAAGTTCAGATCTGAATCTGAGGTTTGTCACTCACGAAATCTCTGATAAAGATGACATTTACCAGCCAGTATAAAATGGTAATTAGAAAATAAGCTCTGATTTTCAGCTAATTATTCAGTGTAATCATGTCTAGAGTAGGTGGAAGGCAGAATGCCAGCAGTCACATGATGAAAGTCAGCACTAAAGTGAAAGGTTCAACATCATGCTCCATCTAAGAAAGCTCACAACCCCTCCTCCCCACTTTGTGTCTCTCCGCTGGCTCCACTGCACCAAAACCAAGCTGCTTTTCTTTGCCTTTAAGGCCATTCACTAGGGAGCTCCACCCCAAAAACTCTATTGAGCTATTAAGCAGTCACTCCCCAGCCTTTGCTCTGCCAGTCATGCCAGCCTTGATTGTCTGCCTATCCACTCCCATATCAAGCACCTCCATGCTTTCTCTCGTGCCACCTCCCACACTGGGAAAAAAACTCTGTCAAATTCATGGAGCCACCATCTCATCCTCTTACATCCATCCTCAAAGCCTAGCTCTGTTGGGATGCATACAAATCACTATCATCTGCCATTGATTAGGCAAGTGACGAGCTGTACCTTCTACTTTCCTCCTGAATTCTGTTTTATTGTTACCTCCCAACTCACCCTCACCTTATTTGTCTTCTAGTTGTGCTCTGTCTGGCACCAAGGCTGTAAGCTCTCTGGGGCAGTGATGGTCTTTGTTATTTTTCAGTACAGTGCCTAGCACAATGGGGCCTTGATTCTTGATTGGGGGCTCTCCTAGGCACTCCTGTTACAAATAAATAATTATAAGAACTCTGCAGAGCTTAGGCAGCCAAATCTATATTTTAAAATGTGCTTTACATTATTGTAAAAGAACATGTGAGTGACTAGTCAAACAGGAGAACTCTGAGTATTATTTCTATAGCAACTGACGTGCACTGGGCACTGTCCAAACAAATAAGGGACCAATCCAATGTCCATTTAAAACATAAGAACATAACAATGGCCCTATTGGGTCAGACCAAAGGTCCATCTAGCCCAGTATCCTGTCTTCCAACAGTGGCCATGCCAGGTGCCCCAGAGGGAATGAACAGAACAGGTAATCATCAAGTGGTCCATCCCTGTCGCCCATTCCCAGCTTCTGGCAAACAGAGGCTAGGGACACCATCCCTGCCCATCCTGGCTAATAGCCATTGATGGACCTATCCTCCATGAATTTATCTACTTCTTTTTTAACCCTGTTATGGTATTGGTACCTACTTTGCTAGGTACTGGAACAGGCCCTAGTGGAATAAGGACCTTGCCTCAAAGAGCTTATGCCGATTCCTGTGGAACTACCTGTACGTTAGGCAAGCAAAATTTGGCGCAGTATTACCTATTAAAGGGCATGAGATTGAATCTTCACTGCCTTGTACCTTTTGTAATCAATTACTCTTAAGCAAAATGGGTGTAAAAACACAGCCATTATGATCTGGAAGCATTTTCCACCTACTTTGTACAGGAGTAAATAATGGCAGAAAGTGGAAACTGGGTGGGGAGGAGGGGAATTAATCCCTATATGTTACTATTCACTAACTAGCTCTCAAAGGAACATACATTAATGGAGTAGAAAGCCAGTAATGGTAGCATTAAAGCAGCTAATAGGCATAAATCACAGCACACCTAAGTGGGAAAATCTATGATCTGGGTATGTCCTACTGGGTGATTAAATGAGAACTCACCCCAACATGAACCAAATTGAGACCAAGCTTTCAAGGTGTAAAAAAGTTCAATTAAAGATGTTTTCTTACCTCTCCACATACAGTGGGGGTATTAGCATGGGTATTATTCTTTTATTTATCTTGTGTTTGCACCTAGTGGCCCCATTCAGCTCTCATTGTGCCAAACATTATATATATGCACACAATAACAAATCATTCTAGCCCCACAGTGTTAACAATTGAAATAGACAAGACGGAGAAAAGGTGAGGGGAAAGTATTATTTTTAGAGCAAGTTAAAAACTTTTTTGTCTGAAATATTTTTAAATGAAAAATGGCACACTCAGCAAAATGAGAATTTTTAATCGGAAACATCTAAATTTGACCATTTGGAGGGGGAATTTTTGCTTTTAGGGTTTTGGGGTTTTTGATGAAACCCCAAAAACTTCTGAAGAAAAATTTTGGGGTTTTTTGGTCAAAAAACATTGTGAGAATAAAATTCATTTCATAACCAGTTCTAATTATCACTCATTTCACAAATAGGGAACTGAAGCAGAGAGAGATTCACTGACTTGCCCATGACCACACACAAATTCTGTGGCAGAGACAGGAACTGAACTCAAATCTCTGTTGGCTCACTCCAGGACCTAAAGCAAAAAACCACTGCCTCTCTCCTCTCTGCAAACTCTGCGTAATACATTATTGTACAGCATGAAGTGTTAATTCAGGGCTTGTCCACCCAGTGGGGTAATGTGCTACAGGGCTGCAATTTCTAAAGCACACTAATATGCTACGCTTTAATTGGGCCATGTAGACTCTGCCGGGGTACGTCTACCCAGCTTTTTGGAGTGAACCTTCCAGCCTGGGTCAACAAACTCAGGTTAGCAGGGCTCACTCTTGCCCTTGCTCTGTATAGACAGCACTTTGAAGTTGCAGCTTGGGCTGGAGCTCAGGCTCTGAAGTCTAGGCTTCAGAGCTGTGTAGACATAGCCCTGGTGAGCACTAAAGTTTCCCTGGTGCACTGTAACATGGTGCTGTCTGAAACTGTAATGCATTAAAGCACACTAGGGAACCTTTAGTGCACACCAGCAGGGTTTAAGGGACCAAATAAAGCTCAACATGTTAGTGCGCTTTAGAAATCACACCCCTGTAGAGCGCATTACCCCGCTGTGTAAACAAGCCACCAGTGACAAGGGAACCCAGCACAGTGGATAACACCAGGGCAAGGTCAGTTGCTTCCTGAAGAGGTTCCCCAGCCAAGTGTGAAAAAGAAATGGGGGGAGGGGAGAAGATCATGAAGATAATCCTGAAAGATTCTTAACAGTAAACTCCCAGCTGCCTGTCAGTGGAAAATATGTGACCACTTTATCCATTGACATGAGGGTAACAGAGGAAGAGTGAAAAATCTGCATTAGCTGTAATGCATCTATATGGCTACCGGTGCCTACATGATTGTATTAGACTTTTTCATTTATTTCTGGCTGTTACAGTAACGTGATAGGTTACTGTAGTTTCTAACATAGGAATGAAAGGAAACCTCACTTTCACTAACCTGCTGGGCTGTTTAGTGCCAAAGGCAACAGCTTTTTAATCCAAAGCGAAAGTTATAAAATGAAATACATTTACCAGGATTAAAAAAAAAAAAAAAGGACCTTTCTCAACTGCCCATGTATAACTGTGTGAGCTAAATTAAAAACATATATTATCAGCTGGAAGCTCATTTGTGTGAAGAATTCTTCGTAAAGGTTTGACAACGTACAGACAGAGCACGGCGATGGAGCTAAGCATCTTTCCCTTCCTCCTGGCTGTGCAGTAGTGAGCAGGTGGGGGGGGGGGTGATACTCCCCCAAGGCAAGTCACAGCTCTCAAAGGATGAAATCCCAGGGAGCATCTATTCTGGATCTCATCTAGAATGCAGAGAGGGACACAATGAGTAATGGAAATGGAAACATGGCCCTCCCTCAGAGGCACAGCACAATGAGGAAGATGCCAATTTACAAATCCAAAGATGAAACAGGAAAACAAGAAATAGTTGCACTCCCCACCAGCAAGTCCCTCCATCCTCTGTAATTTTAATAAAGCAAAGGGACAAAACATCAGTTTGATTTATTTCTTATTGCTACCAGCATTAGCTGAAACAACTATTCATACACCTTCAGTGTAAGTGAATTAAAACAATAATGGGCAATGCTGAATATGGTTTAATCCTGTACCACTGAAGTCAATGGGATTTTTACCATTGACCTCAATGTAACAAGTATCAGGGTTTAAATGACAGACAGTGCATCAAACTGGGTCTCTAAACAACACTAAACCAAGAATGACAGAACAGCCATTAATTCACAGTCAACTTGATATCACTGATTATTAATAATTTAAATCTCTTCTCACCACTGCTGCAGCCCCTGCGCCTGGCTGTTACAGAGCCTCTCGTGCAAGCAGAGACTCACTACTCTCAGGGATGGCAGAGGATTACTTGGTGGTTTTCTCACAGTGCATCTCCATACTTTGCTAATTAGTTAGAGAAACCAGCAGCACATCTCTTGTCTCTAGTGGCAGGCTATTAAAATGAGACTGAATTGTTCAGGAGGAGTAACTATGACTGCTGCCACCCCTGCTGGCCTTGGTGAATGGGGAGTTGTGCAGGAGAAGCTGCAATTTCTGTTAGTACATCTAATGGCCCATCTACTTCCAGTGCACTGCCATGCTTGTAGCATCCACTCCAGCCTCTGGGGCTTCCTCTCACAGAAAGCTTGGGGGATGGGAGCACTTTATCTAGGCTGCTAGTTTTTTCTCTCCACCCTTTTGACACTCATTTCTTTTTCGATTTTTGTTCTGGTTTTATAATAATTCTTCTTGCAGAACCACAAGTATTGGCTGCTTGTTTTCCTTCCGGTATTTTTAGACTAAACTACCTCTAGAAGCTTACTTCTACTTTTGTCACTACATGCAGCCAATGAAGTGAGCTGTAGCTCATGAAAGCTTATGCTCAAATAAATTTGTTAGTCTCTAAGTAGTCTCTAAGCCACAAGAACTCCTTTTCTGTCTACTTTTCTATATTTTAATTAATTAATCAATCTCCCTATATCTGTTGCCCAAACTATTGTGTATGGCTCTCTACTTACAAGTCTTTATGAATCCAGTAATGAAATCTAGATAAACTAATATAGTTGTTACGTTTAGGGAACAGGTGAGACGGCTGAGAGAGTTCAGTTAAGGTTAATTAGGAGAAGTTTTTTTTCTCCTTGAGAGAGAGAGAGAAAGAGAGATAGTATGTATGTATGTGGTGTTTTTCTTGGGGCTACTCTATGTGATATTTTGCTGAAACTTTTTGTTGTCTTTACATTTAAGTTATTTGATTTAAATTTAAGTGTACATTTGATTAGGAGCCAAGATGTCTTTGTCTGCCATTATGCAGTCTGAGGATGGAGTGGGGAAAAGAATTGATGTCACATAAGTAATGATTGATGGAAGAAGCTTTAATCCCAGTGAGTGAAATTCCCAAATTCACTCTCTCTTTTGCGTTTTTCTGAAGGTTTTAATTCAGCCAGAAATAAATTTTAGTGTTTTAGGCAGCAAAAATACATAGCATGTTGGAACCTTGTAAAACATTACTTAAAATAAGATTAAAATGGTAAAACTAATTTTAATACTATTTATATTTAGAGGGGTGTGGGGGGGGGGTGCGCGTGTGTTAAGAAAAATAGCCCAGATGCCTGTAAACAGAC
The DNA here is from genome assembly GCF_965140295.1 of Lepidochelys olivacea. Classification (NCBI taxonomy): domain Eukaryota; kingdom Metazoa; phylum Chordata; order Testudines; family Cheloniidae; genus Lepidochelys; species Lepidochelys olivacea. The sequence continues at coordinate 161,274,785 of NC_140411.1, read as the reverse complement.
CTCTTTAAAAGTGAACAGATATGTTGTGGTATTCATCTCCTGCAAAGCAACATTCCTCTTAACATTTCAGAAATAGGAATAAGTATCTCCACTTCCTTTGTAAAGTACTTTAAGAAGTATAGATGAAAAGTACCATATTAAACCTAGCTCTTTTCTTTTATTTAATATACCTATAATTTTATTTATTTAGACTTTTGTTCAAACAAAAAGTAAGAAGAATTAATTAAGAATGCATTCATGGAGATGATTAAAAAAGGAACATTGTATTAGCTGGGAGACAGCACATTGCACATTTTACCAGTAATTCACAAGCTAATTCCTCCCTGCACGTGTCCCGCAAAAACACATGCTCCTAAAATATTGGATTACACTAGGATCAAAGCTAGTGGTTAACCTACAGATTCACGTGGCAAAAAGAGAAGAAAACATACCCACTCGCTCCTCACCCACCCCCAGTAATTGGGCCTTTTTTAGGCAAGCTCAGCATGAATTTTTGGGGGACATTATCCTCAGACATGCAAAAACATGCCAGTGCCGTTCAAAAGGTTTAGCATAAATATACTGTAGGTAATGGTGAGAAAGGCTACGCTGTGGCTGGCAGCTGCAATTGTTAGTTTACTGCTTGCACCATTAATTATTTTCCTGAATGTTCAAGTCAGTATTTGTGACTTGAATATTTATCAGTAATTGCTAAGTAAGAAAGCAGTCACCCACCATTGCTATTACAAGGTGCGTGATCGTGTTGACTTATGTTCAATATTCCCTTTAAGATGTACACCCACATGCATGGGTGCTGGAACTAGGGATGCTGGGAGTGTGGCAGTACTCCCTGGCTTGAAATGGTTTCCATCATATACAGTGGCTTCAATAGCTGCAACATTCTCTTCAGGGGGAGTGGCAGAGAGTTAAGTGGCCAAGAAACTTCAGCATCTGTTAGCTGGCCACACACTTTTTCTTCCCTTCACCCACCTCTTCCCATTGCTCCTGCCCACCTCTCTAGGTGCTTTCCCCGTACTTCTCATGCTACTAGGTGCTCCGCCTCTTCTCTCCCTACCTGATCTTCTTTGGGATGTTGCTGCTGCTGTTGTATAAAACAGCAGCAGCTGCATGTTGCCTGTCCAAGAAAAAGTGACTCCCTGACTAATTTTCACAACAAGCTAAATTAGAGTTTGTATTAATTAAAAAAAAAAACCACTGACCAAGGTTGGTCACGTAACTCACCATGACTCTTATTTTGTCTGAAAAGTGAGGCTGTTGAGTCCAGCAGGCCTGTACACAGGTGATGATTCATTGCAAGCTGTTACAACAAGCAGGGTTTTCGAGTCTCTAACGTTCTATCCAACAGTATATAGAAAGCAAGTCAGCTAGGGCTAGTCAAAACATTTTGGTGACTCTGAACAGCACTCACTCTGCTCCCCCAGTACAACAGGTTAGAGTGCAAAACTCACTCCCTCTCCAAGAATTTATCTTGTAAACATAAGCAGCCACAGAACATAAAATTAGGCTCCCGCTTAAGCATGATTTTGTTCTAAAGATTTCTTTCTACAAATTCTCTCTCCACAAAGTAGATAAGGAAGCTGCAAGCCTACATCTAGCCTAGTGGGTGTTAACGAGATACACCTGCCACTATGAGTCATCATTCGCACCTTTATAGGAGTGTTTTAATTCCCAATAATAGGTTGAGTCCAAAAAGAAATTTACACATTAATAAGGATCCTAGACCATGCCACCTTTATGTAGTAACTAATGAAATAGGTTACATGAAAAACCCCACATTAAATCAGTGTAGGTTTTGTCCCCCATTAGTGGCTGGATCACTAAGTCTTATAAGCAGAGCTGGGCAAGAACCAGATTTTTCATTTCATGGGGTATTTCATGACTTGAAATTTCTAGTCTCTTACAAAATGGAATGAAATCAAAAAGGAATTAAATTTCCTACAAAATAAAATTAGGAAAACCGTTAATTTAGGGTTGATTGAAGCATTTTGACTTTTCACATTTTATTTATTTATTTATTTTAAATTAATGTTAAAAGTCTTTTCAAAATAGAAATGCTAAACATTCTGTTCCAAAATTATCAAAATGGAAGGTTTCAACATTCTCTAGAAAGAAAATTGGTGGGGGGAGGCGGGAATTGTCAACATTGTCAAGTTTCCATGCAATATTTCACTTTTGACAAAGTGGCATTTTCCAAAAAACAAACCAAAAAACACTTCATCAGAAAATTTCCAATAAACTCTATTTTTTCTTTGAGTCTGCTTCTTCCCCAAAGCTAATGGACCAGTTTGTTTGGGTTTTTTAGAGACTCATGCTTTTAGATTCAGATATCCCAGGTTCAATCCCTGCAGGTGACCCAGCCAGGGGTGCTGTTACATGTGATTCGTTCATTCCATCAGAGGAGTATGAGTCTGGAACAGCCTCCCAATAGGACCTGTGGGGGGCTAACAACTTAATTAGTTTTGAGAGAGCCGGAGACATGTATGAATGTATTGTATGATACAGTTGCTCGTGATGGTAGGGATCAGAACACAGCCGCCCTTGCACTCCCTTCTGCTTTAGGTCTTCTGTTCCTAAAATCTCATGTGTCAGGGCTTCAGCCAGCAACCTTTAGGGGTCAGAAAGGCATTTATCTCCCACCCTGCCCCCAATGTATTCTGGGTTTGTTGTTTTTTGTTGGGGGGAAGGAGTGTGGCTATTGTTGTTTTTGCTCTCCTTCCCCTGGAGATGGCCATGGCTGGACATGTGACACAGCACAGGGTGGGCCAGTTCACGGAGGTGGTGCTCAGCATTTTGTCAGGAGCTTGGGTGGCTGGTTCTTGCTCACATGCTCAGAGTGTTACTGATCGCCACATATGGGGCAAGGTAGGAATCTTTCCCCCAGATCAAACTGGCTGTGACCTTGGGGTGGTTTTTTCACCTTCTTCCGTAGCATATGGGTGCTGATCACTTGCCAGGATTATTTGGGTATGTGTTACTAAATCATTTCTCTGCTATCCATGCAGTCAGCATGGATTCACCAAGGGAAGGTCATGCCTGACTAATCTAATCGCCTTCTATGATGAGATTACTGGTTCTGTGGATGAAGGGAAAGCAGTGGATGTATTGTTTCTTGACTTTAGCAAAGATTTTGACACGGTCTCCCACAGTATTCTTGTCAGCAAGTTAAAGAAGTATGGGCTGGATGAATGCACTATAAGGTGGGTAGAAAGTTGGCTAGATTGTCGGGCTCAACAGGTAGTGATTAATGGCTCCAGGTCTAGATGGCAGCCGGTATCAAGTGGAGTGCCTCAAGGGTCGCTCCTGGGGCCGGTTTTGTTCAATATCTTCATAAATGATCTGGAGGATGGTGTGGATTGCACTCTCAGCAAATTTGCGGATGATACTAAACTAGGAGGAATGGTAGATACGGTGGCAGGTAGGGATAGGATACAGAGGGACCTAGACAAATGGAAGGATTGGGCCAAAAAATCTAATGAGGTTCAACAAGGATAAGTGCAGGGTCCTGCACTTAGGACGGAAGAATCCAATGCACCGCTACAGACTAGGGACCAAATGGCTAGGCAGCAGTTCTGCGGACCTAGGGGTGACAGTGGACGAGAAGCTGGATATGAGTCAACAGTGTGCCCTTGTTGCCAAGAAGGCCAATGGCATTTTGGGATGTATAAGTAGGGGCATAGCCAGAAGATCGAGGGACGTGATCATTCCCCTCTATTCGACATTGGTGAGGCCTCATCTGGAGTACTGTGTCCAGTTTTGGGCCCCACACTACAAGAAGGATGTGGATAAATTGGAGAGAGTCCAGCGAAGGGCAACAAAAATGATTAGGGGTCTGGAACACATGACTTATGAGGAGAGGCTGAGGGAACTGGGATTGTTTAGTCTGCAGAAGAGAAGAATGAGGGGGGATTTGATAGCTGCTTTCAACTACCTGAGAGGTGGTTCCAAAGAGGATGGTTCTAGACTATTCTCAGTGGTAGAAGATGACAGGACAAGGAGTAATGGTCTTAAGTTGCAGTGGGGGTGGTTTAGGTTGGATATTAGGAAAAACTTTTTCACTAGGAGGGTGGTGAAACACTGGAATGCGTTACCTAGGGAGGTGGTAGAATCTCCTTCCTTAGAAGTTTTTAAGGTCAGGCTTGACAAAGCCCTGGCTGGGATGATTTAATTGGGGATTGGTCCTGCTTTGAGCAGGGGGTTGGACTAGATGACCTCCTGAGGTCCCTTCCAACCCTGATATTCTATGATTCTATTGCAGGGCCCCAGGCATCAGTGTACCTTGGTCCCCTCCTCATCTCTCCCTTTGGCACATAATTGTTTAATCTCCTGTGGACTATAAAACCTTGGTATAATTTCAGTTGTCAGGTTTAGTGTGTGGATACTGGGGTGGTAGTAGTGGCTTCTGATACACTTGAGGTCTGACTGGATGATCTGGTGGTCCCCCTTAAAATCTGATTCTCTGAGTTCACTGTATCATCTAATTTTCATTGTGTTATGGTCAATTCATATGCTATTATATATATATAAAATCAATGTATGCTAAATGGGTTTTAAATTGTAGGATTACAGAAGTATGAGACTGACAGGTATTTAGGAGTGATGAGTATGTATTGGGTATATAAGTAAAACATGGCTGGAACACAAGGCCCACAGGCTGAGACTTGTAAGACTTTAGCTTACCAGACTAGACTATAAACTTAAGGATGCTTAACATGAGTGGGTAATGCTATGCCAGTAATGTTACAAGATTACTCCTAAAAGATGTGCCAATAGGTGATTTACGAAAAAGTAGATTACAATAGACCCCAGTGTATTGTCCAAGACCACAAGACACCTGACTGTAACATCTTTGAATGTTCAGTCCTGACCGCAGGTTGTCATAGACACATGTTGTGCGTAGATCCTAAAAGAGTCAGCGGAACTAAGAAATAACCTATGAAAAACAGGGCACCCCAATATTTATTGGGTGTGGAAGTACAGAAAAGAGGGTTGAAACATTTATGCATGTGCATAAGGTGTTAGGTGTAGTCAGAATTACAATATTAAAAGGGTTCCCTGGTTGGGTAAAATAGGAAGGATCCAGGGATGACTGCATGGGAAACCCCAGAAGGAATCATCCCTCTATTAATGATAATCTGGTGAAAGATCCATCATACCCCAGAATCTCTTGGAGGATGTGAGAATGGATTACAGTTATAATTCTCGCATGGATTTGTGTAGGATTTATATATATATACACACACACACGGGTAACTGTGACTTTATTTATTGCTTCAATAAAACTTGTAGTACAGATAAGACTTTGTACTTGTGATTGTGTCTGTCATCATTAGCCTTGGACTCGGTATGTTCCTAGAGTCTCCAAATTTGAGAAAAGCATCAGAGGTGACTTTCACTTTGTTGAGCTTGAAACCGCAGCAACTAGAGCTGAACTCCTGGTGCTGTCATACAAAACTGCTAAATTTGATTTAAATAGATCAATATGGGACGATGTTCAAAGTGTTACAGACCATTGCAGCAGTAGCTTTTCACGTAAAACAGCATATGACTTGATTTGAGTTTATTCTAGAAGTGATGCGCACTTCTGGAAGTGATCCACGCATGTCATTTCAGTATTGGAGGCAATGGAAGTTAGTGTTTAGATATACTGACAGTTAACAAAGTGTTCTGATTGCTGTGTGCTATTAATGAAACAGAGAATGCTCTTCTGTCATGTATTTTTTTCAGAATAGTCACAGCACAGCCAAAATAGTTACCATTATTCTTTAGATTACAAGAAGCATTGGGAATCATACTCCAGTGCCCTAAGGTTCAAAAAGCCTGTCTATATCCTGCTGAGTTTCAGAAAGTTTAGTGACATCTAACTCTGAATCTCTGCCAGACAGTGAAAAAGTCTAAAATGAATGTCTTCTCTGACATTAGCTTAACCTGGATTCCACGAGTATGCACGTCAGTCTAATCTCAGACAACTCAATACTGTGCTTGTTCAGTGCTTGGCCATACGATGCAGCCTGGAGCTATATGAAATGCTCAAGATTTTATAACAGTGATATCATTTCCTGGTCTTGCTTTGTGATTATAATAATCATATTACTTATAACTTCATCTTCAAAGAACATTACCAAAACTACCTAATTAATCAATTAATCCTCACAACACAAGACAAGGGTTTCACTATATTCTGGAATTTCTTCTTCAAATTTACTCTTGTCTGCTGATCAAATGGCTCAGAACATCACCATCCATGATGGATTGGTTCACTCTTGGATAATCTGCTTCCACAAGCCTACAGCTGATGGATATACCCGTATATAGTCACAGTGAAATACGGTATAGTGTTGGAATTTATTCTGATCATTCACAAGACCAAAAATACACAGTAAAAGAAACGTGAAATACAAAGAATTAAATAACCAAATTACTAAAATTATCTGGTAAGTACTGCTCAGGTAACTGAAGAGACACAGATACAAGATAAACACAATGGGACATGCCGGATGTTACTCAAGAGAAGTTCATGAAATTACATCAGGCATCCTTGTAGCCAAGACTTACACATACATGTTACGAGGAATCTTAGAGATTTACCTCACTTTCTCAGGACCCAACTATCTCACCAATGAGTGTGTGCATCAGTGACTGAGAGGGACCCACCAAGAATGACACATTTTGTTTGATCCTTATCTAACATGATTTCTATCCTCCATCCTTCCTGAACAAAACAGAGAGACTTGCTGTGCTTATGCCCAGCCTCCAGACTAAATAATTTAAATGTTTAAGCTAGATGAACCAACAGCTATGAGGTTATAAGCCAAATTCTGCTGACAGTTAAACAGGCATTGTTCTCATTGACTTAAACAGGATTTGCATCCACAAAACAAAAGAATATGGCTATGCATGCTCAAGTCAATTTTATGATAATCTAGGTGGACCTCAGGAGAATATAACATAAGGACAACCATTGGGTGGCAGTTCACATCAAGTCATTGGGAGAGGGTTGTCCTTTTGTTTGCATACTTAGAAAGTGCATTGCTCCATTACCATAGGTCATAAAACGCCCATTAGAGGCACTGTCCTTCTACCCAGCAGAAGAGATTGCTCTTTGTGAATCACCTTTTCCCACAGACACTTCATGAACTTCAATATCATTAATTCTCACAGGATCAAAAAAATATATCTTATTAAAGAAAAATGTGCACACAAGTCATATCTTGTCACAGTGCTAAAAAGGTGTAGTTGAAATGATTTGAAGATAATGACCTGTATGTCTCTGTCAATCATCCCAGTCTTAGGTCAGATAAGCATTGAATGATTCATGTAAGTGTTCTGTATGACATTCTTTGGTATTATTTTATGGGGGCTCTATTATTTTATTGTTGTATTTGACACTGTGATTATGTATAATTGATGGTTTCCCTGATATTACCTAGAAAGAGCTGTTAGGTGATACCCATAAATCCAAGCATGTTTACTTCTATATACACATGGGGTTCATTTTATGAGTCTTCTTGACCAAGCCACCATTATAAAGGAAAATGTGTTCTCACAGAATGAAGTGGTTAAATACAAGCTTTGACTGACAATGGAAATAATTTTCCAACAAATCCCACATATGGCAAAGCAGATAATTTCTTTGAGTAGTATTGTCCACTGTAGCATGATGAAACAATGCATAAGATCTCTCTCTCTCTCTCTCTACTCCATAGCACTCAGAAATACTATGACCTCAGGGCTCAGAAGCTGCTGCAACTTCATAGTTTCCAAAACCTTAACTGCACATTGTAGTAGGTTTCCTGATAGAATTTAATTTAGAGTTAGATTCAAACCAGGGACATTCAAGTCAAAGGCTTCATTTCACATTGCCAGACTCCCAAGCCCACCAATAGCCCTATTCTTCTTGGAACATTTGGGTTACCAGCAGATCTCTATCTTAATTTTTCTTGGTTTGTCCACTCTAATCTCTGCTTACCTTTTATATTAAAGGCAGGGAATCAAGTTATTTCACATAGGAAGAACACCCTCCATAACTGCAAATTTACTATCTGCAAGTTCTCTTACCTCTAGTCTCCACCCCAGAGGTGAATGTGTCAGAAATTAAACAGTATGCAAAGTAAACACTCCTTTCGTAAGCAGAAAAGGAAAAAATGGACATGAGTCGCATTAGCCTCTGCTTCATCTAATCTATTTCCATCATGCAGGTCAAACCCTTAATTATACTATCTGTTTGAGAATGATTTTAGAGCTTGACCTACAGACAATTTTGTTCAAAATAAAAATATCTTTTCTTTGTATACAAAAATAGTCACAATCCTGCATACAACATACATGCATAATAGATATTACAAATACAATTTTCTAAAAAAGTCAGCAGTTATCTTTGACGTTATGGTTTTAGGAAAGTTAATGAATAATTTGATTTTTCAAAGATATCGAGTATATGAATGTCATGTTTTTAAATATCATATTTCGTTAAATGTAAACTGCCAAGACAGCACATTCAAGCTGACAAGGAAAGAATGGGCTGAATCTCTTGTATACTGATAAAAGTCAGGAATAATTCCATTGAAGCCACTGGAGTTACACCAATGTAAAAGCAGCATAAATGAGATCAGGAGTCTGCCCAAGGAGGCTGTGTCCAGCCCTCAGCCTGAAGAGAAAGTTCAGCCCAATGTGGGTCATTGTGGAGGGAGAGGAACTAAATGGAGAGAAAATCCTCAAGGCTTCTTCATGTTCTTGAAAGACCCAGGGGAATAAGCTTCATAGACAACTGTATTATAGACAGCAGTGTCTATCAGATGGTTATTCTACTGCACTATCTTTCTAGATACTATTTCTTCTAGAAAATCCTTTAATACTTAATTTCTATGATTCTACTGGTCAATACAGTCATAATTGCTCAGTTCCAGGCTCTTAAATATAAAGGCAATGCATGTTTTATTATAATAAATTATTAGTCACAGAGTCACTGTTGTATAGTAATAAGTAAGTCTGATTTGGTAAGATACATTGTTTATTTGCTTTCTATTCCATCTTGAATTAAAATGTATAACAGCTGCAACATCTGTAAAAGATAAAGAATGCAACTGAACCTTTTAGCTAAGCTCTCACACAGTACCTGGACAATAGCCAGGGGACCTCAGTAAAATCTTCCTCAGTTGGTGGTATAACTATGTCCTTGCCTCAGGGAACTTTAGCATTAATGTTATTAAATAAAGCAGCCAGCCTGGCAGTTGGCTATGAGAAGCAATTTATACCATTGTAAACGGATTAGCAAATTGTAATGTCTTTTAACATTTCAGTTTCAATTATTCCAAATGGATGTGTAGTTACAAATGTTTAGGAATTGGTTAAATATTTCTCATAATGTAAAAAGTAAATATATGTTATAGTTTTTGTTTCCCTGGTTTTTCTCTTCTCTGCTTATACTGCTTTTGTGTGTTGCTGTATAAGTTGCCCATTTGGAGACCAGAAGAAAAATATTTGTGCTCTTGAAGATACAGGGTATTATACTAATCAGGAAAGTATAGATTTGAAATGTCTTGAGGACCAGAAGAAAGCCTCTGGCTGTTCTTATCCTACATTCTCAGCTGGTATATTTTGACATGAACACCCTGGAGCAGTGCATGAGATACCAGGAGAGAGACTACACCAGGGTATCGGGAGGGTGGTGGGGGAAGAAGGGAAAGAAAACATTGTCTCTTAGCATGCCTCTGTGGATTTTCTCTAAGAAGGGTTAATTAATATACATAGCTAACAGCTCAGAAGCTACCACACTATCTTAAAGTGGTTTCAACAATATCTCACTTGATTTTTTTTTAAAGGATGCCGCAATTAAGCAGTAAGGCATAAGAAGGAATATGACTACTGGCATGAGATAATCGCATCCTTGGGGTGTGATAGAGAATGAGGAACAGATGAGTGGTTCTAATCCCCCGAGGGTGTGATTACCTCATGATAGCTGTATCTACTGGAGAGACCACAATGCTATTATGAATTGTTTTGCTATTATACACAAATATCTTATCTAAGTGAATTCCTGTGTGCATTGCCACGAACATTTTGTGTCAGAACGCTTAGAAGCAGGAGGTTATAGCTGTTATAAACAGGCCACTCAAAATGCTTCACTGACACCCATGCGAGGTTGGAGAATTCTACCAGGAACCCTGCATGGTGTAGAAAATTCCCACATTGTAAAAAAGCTTGTGCATTAGCCACACATGCGATCTTAGTCGAAGTTGCTGGCGAATTTAAAAGGGGAGGGGAGCTAGGGAGCGAGGCACAAAACTAGGGCAGTAAGAAACCATAAACAAGACTAGCTCAGTTGAAAGCTGTCATGGAGAAGCCCAAAGGCTAGGATGGGAGTCATCATTGATTCAAGAGAAGGGATAAGTCAAGGACAGGGAATGTCATGTGAGAACAGCATAGAGGCAACACAAGGGTGTTTAGCATGGCCCATTCTTCTAACATCAGAGCCAATAAAACCAGTGCATTGTTGTATTTATCTATTTGCTGCTTGATATTACTGAGAAAAATGTCCAAAATATTACACTTACAGTAAATATCTGTCTTCTCCCCCCCGCCGACTACTCAAACCTAATTTAAAATGTGCTATCTACCAGAGTCAACTTAAAATAGTTATTCATAAACTTGGTTAGCAATAAGAGAATGTCTCTGTGCAGTGTCAACCCTGTCAATATGCAGATAAGAAGCTGCAACATATTTGGCCCCAAAAGGATAATCAAATGCTGAAAGAAAAGCTATGCTAGGCAACTAGGGCCAAGTTTTCAGCAGGCTGCATCTACTTGCAGACATTCTACTTTTCATCCATGCCCCCTAGTGCATTAACACCTGTGCCTGTAGGTGATAGAATTTTCTGGCACAAGCCTCATTTACCCAGTGAGTTTTGCACATGCAAGTTCTTGTACTCTTGCACACAGGTGACCGAATGAATTGTCTGTGTGCTGATGTTAGCACACCAAAAATACCAATCCTTTTGTGCATGAACACACAAATACTGAAGGTGAGGTTCAGCACACACCAAAAAGAAAGCCCATAATGTGTTTGTTAAATTAGACAATAAGTTCTTTTACCAACGGCTAGAGCTGAGCAAAGAAAAGCCATTCTGTTTTGTGGATGATTTTGGGATTTCAAAATCTGGTTTCATTTCAATTTGGAACAAAACCCAAAGATTTCAAAATTCACCATGAAAGGGAGCTCCAGTTCTTGGGCAAGCCACCTGACAGGAGTGCCCCAGAGCTGTGGATCTTGGAAGCTGGGACTCCCAGAGCTTCCAGGCTCTTGACTCCCCTTCAGCCAGACCGGCAGGCTATGGAGGAGCTGGGTGGGTGAGTTGGCAGGAAACCAGGCAGGTTTCCAACCCTGCCTGAGTTTCATCACAACCTAGTCGAAATCAGACCATCTCTGTGAAACATATTTTCACTATTGACTTTGACTAGTCAGCACTGTTTTTCCCTTGGAGAACTTTGAACCAGCCCTAATAATGGACTGATCTTTGTGCCCCAAATCTACATACAGACACTGCCATGTGGAATGTTCCTAGAAACACACTAATCAAGCTGTACTTTTGTGGTGCACAAGACTTATTTTGGAGTTACAAGATAGCAAGTGTCACAGGTTTGCTGGCCCTTGAAGGCAAGCCTGACTCAGACTTGCCTGTGACCAGACAGCTATCCCGTAGCTGAGAGTGATGGAGACTTGATTCTAATGACTAACCACAGCTGTGGCGGGGATTAGTGAGAGGACTTCTTTAACAGAGCTGCAAACTCAGGAGGGGAAGAGGAGTCAGGAAAGAAGAACCAGGGGAGTTCCCTCTCTGGGAAGGGCCTGGGGAAATCAGGCTGCAAGAAGCCCACAGATGACAGGCTGAAATAGGGTCTGTGAGGAGCAGGGAAATCCCTGAGGGAAGCTGCAAGATTCCCTGGAGGAAGGAGGCAGTGGGGAGGAACTTGCAGGGAGGAAGCAGCATAGGTGAAGCCCTGCAGGAGCCAACAATCAGATAATTTCAGTGTATCCCAAAAGAGGCAGAAGAATAATTAGTTTAGCTATTTATTTGGACTTAGAATTGGACCTTGTGTTACCTTGGAAGAGGATCAAAGCTATAGGTGACCTGGCTGAGGGTGAAGCACTAGAAAACATGCACAGAGGCAGGCCATTGTGAGGCTATGGAAGTGGCCACCAGGGGGGTGCTAGAGTCAAAGTCCTCTGCAACACCACCACCTAACATCGGTGGGTCCTATGGCAGTACCTACACAGCAAGGTTTTTGCAAGGGAGGGACTGTGATGAAATAACCCATTCTTATAGTAAAACAGTTTACTTTTGTCACTGAATAATAATAATACATATCCTTCAACACAGGGTGAATTTCACCCTAAAGTACAGCTGAAGTGGGGCTTCAGTGGTATATAAGCCTTGTACTGGTCTTCTCCACAGCAAGGAATTTCATTTACCCTTAGAGATGGAGTCAAAAACACTATTCCCCGGCCCTACCCCTGAATCTGTTATCTGACTTTGATATTCTCTGTGCTTCCATACAACTGGTGATATTGTTGTTTGGATTACTTACCTTACTTAACATAGTGCCGAGAATGTAGTATGTGTTTTCCAAACATATAGTGAGATGCTATCCCTGCCCCCAAAAGCTCACTATCCAAGAGGCCAAGTAAGATCATGCGACAGGCAAAGGACAGGGATAGCACATGGGTAAAACTGGGTGAAAAAGTGATTTTTTCAGTTCATCCGCAGTTCCAACGAAATTTGAACAGAAACCAATAATGGAAAAATGTTTCAATGAATCACAAGAATCATTTGGAATCAAGCAGAACATGGTTTGTTCAATCTGAAATGGATTTTTTCCATCATTTCAAAGGGCTAGATTCCCAAAATGGCCAGAGATGGTGCCCTTCTTATAACTTTTAGCCTAGTTTCATCTGGAATGTGAGAATCCCAGGTTCAATTGCCACCTTTATCTGATGCAGAGAAGGCATTGGAACTTGGTCTTGCACATTGCAGGAGAGCACCCTAGCTAGTGGACTATGGGATAATCTGGTGTGTGGCAATTAATCTCTCCTGTTAAAACGTTTCTACTTTGTGTAATGCTTAAAGAATCATTGGAGCAGGGACCTGAACTTGGATGTGCCACATCCTAGGTGAGTGCCCTAATTGCCCGAGTTACTTTTCCATTCTGTTTCCTTGGCCCCGTGTCTCTTCAAGGTCATGATAGAGGACTGTGAATTGTCACTATGAATAACAATGATTACTCCTCCTACTGTTGTTCCTCCTCCTTTTTTTTATTGTTGGTTTATGGATGAGAGCAACCTTAACTGAAAGTTAACTACTAAATCAGGTTTTTTGTTTCTGAATTTCCTTAGTTTATTTAAACAGAATTTTAACAAAAATATATACATGCTATTTATTCCCTTAGCTTATTCCCTACTTACACACTTCTTGTCTTCAATGTATATTTTATTGCCATTGCTATCTTTGTGAAGTTTTGTATTTCTCCATTTGGGTGCAGACCCACAAAGGTATTTAGGTTCCTAACTTCCTATGATTTCACTGAAAGCTAGGAGTCCAAATTCTTTTGTGGAGCTGGGCCTTATTGCCATGTTGACCAATATAGAAACTGTATTTAAGCAGTATTTTTTCCATGCAACTTCAGTTTTCCTGAAACTTCCAAATGAGATTTTTAACTGTGTAACAGAAAACTGAGTATGGACTCAAAGCTATCGTTTCCCGCTTTTTTGAGATGTAACTATTCAGCAAGTCAGAGCACCTCTGTTTGTAAGAAACAGATAAACAATACACAGGAAAAGGAGCTGGAATTCTGTATATTATTTTCATGTAACCCTTTCTGAAGAAAGTAACAATTGTCCTTTGAAAAACCAGTGCACCTTACCACAGTTCAAACCCAAAGGAGCACAGCAGGAGCTTATCCAGACTCAGCCTGCTTTCATTACAGCTCCTCCTGTGACCAACGGTAGTCTGGGGGAAATCAAAAAGAAAAGGAGGACTTGTGGCACCTTAGAGACTAACAAATTTATTTGAGCATAAGCTTTCGTGAGCTACAGCTCACTTCATCGGATGCATTCAGTGGCAAATACAGTGGGGAGATTTATATACACAGAGAACATGAAACAATGGGTGTTACCATACACACTGTAACAAGAGTGATCACTTAAGGTGAGCTATTACCAGCAGGAGAGCAGGGGGGAGAACCTTTTGTAGTAATAATCAAGGTGGGCCATTTCCAGCAGTTGACAAGAACGTCTGAGGAACAGCTGGAGGGGGTGGAAGGAGGGGGGAATAAACATGGGGAAATAGTTTTACTTTGTGTAATGACACATCCACTCCCAGTCTTTATTCAAGCCTAAGTTAATTGTATCCAGTTTGAAAATTAATTCCAATTCAGCAGTCTCTCGTTGGAGTCTGTTTTCGAAGGTTTTTTTGTTGAAGAATTGCCGCTTTTAGGTCTGTAATCGAGTGACCAAAGAGATTGAAGTGTTCTCCAACTGGTTTTTGAATGTTATAATTCTTGATGTCTGATTTGTGTCCATTTATTCTTTTACGTAGAGACTGTCCAGTTTGGCCAATGTACATGGGGCATTGCTGGTACATGATGGCATATATCACATTGGTAGATGCGCAGGTGAACGAGCCTCTGATAGTGTGGATGATGTGAAATGATGATGTGAAATCAGTTTCCAAAGGCAGCCATTGCCATGACAACCAGGGCAATAGTGACTCCCCAAAAGCAAATGGACTGGAGTTTTGGGTGGCCAATTATCTCTGATGTCACAACACTTCTGCTTAGACAGCAAATGTGGATTGTGTGTATGTGGGGGAAAAACAAGCTTTTCTTATGCTCTGGTTTTTCTAAGTTTACTAAAAACAACATTCAAAACACCAAATACACAATGGTTCAAATTCCTCTTGCATTGTTTGAAGAAAAAAAAAGGTTCTGAAAACAGGTGAGACACAGAGGTACGGACCTTGTACAACAGAAAATTTTGATTCAACACTGCATGCAAGATGATAATGGAATAGATTATTTCTAGGGATTTGATCTACTAATTGTTAATCTGCTGTCTTTATATGCACTTTCCTAGAAACAATATCAAAGTAGTAGTGTTCTAAAGTACTATAAGTAGGGCCCTACCAAATTCGCAGCCAGAAAAAAACATGTCACAGACGATAAAATCTGGTCTCCCACCCATTAAATCTGGTCTTTTGTGTGTTTTTACCCTAAACTATACAGATTTCACTGGGGAGACCAGCATTTCTCAAATTGGGGGTCCTGACCCAAAAGGAAGTTGCGGGGGAGGGGGGGTTACAAAGTTATTTTAGGAGGTTTGCGGTATTGTCAACCTTACTTCTGTGCTGCCTTCAGAGCTGGGTGGCTGGAGAGTGGCAGCTGTTGGCCGGGCACCCAGCTCTGAAGGCGGCACCCCACCAGCAGCAGCGCAAAAGTAAGGATGGCAATCCCATACCAGGCCTCCCTTACTTTTGTGTTGCTGCCTTCAGAACTGGGCAGCCGGAGAGTAGTGGCTGCTGGCTGAGGGCCACACTCTGCAGGCAGCAATGCAGAAGTACGGGTGGTAATACATATAACATACAAAAAGAATAAAAGTCCTTATATGCATGCTAAGAGCTTAGTTGAGGTCACCTAATGGTCTCATGGTGCATCAGTACACCCAAGTCTTTCCAACCCTTCCCAGGAAGAATAGTGCCCCCTTCCCTCCCACCCCAACCTTGCATAAAAGGCCCTGTCCATTTGCTGGATCAGAAAGAAAGTCATTAGTCAGTTTAAACTCAGGCTATTTACCCAAAAAACCTTACTTTGTCTGTTGGTCACTGGAGAATCCAGTTTGAATTAGTATATACAAACCTCTCCAGGTGGTGGTACCTCTCTGGAGGTGTTACAATCTGAGTGAATTTGTCTAATCACCCCCACATACACTGTGCATAGTTCCTGGAGGAGTTGTGGTCACCTTCTCGCATAGAATTACATACAATACCTGGCCCACAATATTATATAAACTGCATACTGTGAAATCCCCCAAAGATATTGCAGGAAATTGCCATGTCTGTCAAAAAAAGGCACTCAACTTCTAGCAGCATCAGCCCCCTGATTCCCCATGGGTTCCACTAACTTCTCATCTTAACTGTAGTTTTTCTTTCATTTATTTTGCTAAAATTTAGCAAGTGGAAGATTCTATGGGGTTGTTTTGTCTGGAGGCTGTTTATCTTGTCTATGCTGCTGCTGACAAGCTTCTATAAAGTATCAGTATTTGCTCTTACCGAAATCTCTCTCTAATAGAACCTTACTTTATATAATACGGCAGATAAACCAAAATGAACTACCTGATCCACAGGAGAACACACCGGCAGATAAACCAAAATGAACTACCTGATCCACAGGAGAACCCCTGTGTGTACTGATGCTGCTGGTGAAGTGGGTGATAATTGCTCTTCCCGGTTCTCACTTGGTTCTCACCTGGTTTTCTGACCTGGTTTCATATTTGACATTCTCTTATTAAAATGTATCCCTATTTTATAGTTTGAGGTGAAAGCACTTGGCTGAGGACTTTTGAAGCTATAAGAAATGTACTGTGCATCCTCTACAAGTTGTGTGGATTTTAAGGCTGATGAGAGGTGACAGATCAGACAGCCTTGGAGAGAGAAATCTTATTAAGCCACAGAACAGGTGAAATGCAAGTCTCAGCAAATATCCACGAAAGTATCTCATGCCTGTCCTAAAAGAACAACTCCTAGGAAGGAGAGTTTAGTTTCCATATTCATTTAGGGTCTGAACTTGCATGTTGCTGAGCTCTTCCTTGCAGCATCAAGCCCTTAACCTTTCTGCTGAGACCGCCAAAAATTCCAATTAATGGTGGTTGGTTTTGTCACAGAGACATTTTTGCACTGGAAACTAGAGACCAAATGACCAACAGATAGTAACAACTTTCAGCCAT
The DNA here is from genome assembly GCF_965140295.1 of Lepidochelys olivacea. Lineage (NCBI taxonomy): Eukaryota > Metazoa > Chordata > Testudines > Cheloniidae > Lepidochelys > Lepidochelys olivacea. The sequence goes on along the minus strand of NC_140411.1, from coordinate 161,257,796 downwards.
TTACTAAACCTGGGCTTGATTTTATTTAGTGACCTTGAGGATGCCGGAGAGATGACTGATGGACCTGGGAAGCTGAATAGCACATACAGCCTCCTCAGTTGCCCTAGAAGCTGCATGGGGCAAATAAAAGTTCAGGTTCTTTCAGAAGAGACAAAGTACTTTTCTGGCAGGGCAGCTTGGGGTCTGGGGAGGGGAGGCATGGCATGTCTGAGGCAGCTCCAGCCAGCCCGGGGATCCTCTGGCTGTGCGGGGAGCTCAGGGCTCCAGCTGGCTCGGGGCCCCTTCAGGCGAGGGGGGGCAGGCAGAAGGGGCAGAGTCAGGAGCAAGCCTCCCAGAATGGGGGCTTCACCCACCGCCTATGTCTCCCCTTACTAAACCTCTGGGCAACCCAGTAAGCCAAAGTGTAAATCTTGAACAAATGTAACCTAGACCTCATTAAAAGCAACTGGTTTTTGTTCTGCAGCAACATTTCAACATTATTTGGCTTTTAGCAACTTTGCTTCACATGAGATTAGTTTTCACTATTATAAAATAACTAAAAAGTTTCTAGTATTACTACTTAATACAGTATTTTCATTTCCATAACAGCTACATTTGCTATACTGTAGTCATTATACACCATAGGGACATCTTTAATTCAGCTACCTCTGGTTTCCCAAAGTTCTGGAGATTTTGTTGTTGTTGTTTTTTAAACTAACTCCTCCCAGAGGCCTTGGCCATCATATCACTGGGTATAAAGTGATCACTGGGTATAAAACTTGTATAAAGGTTTTTGTACAACAGCCTCTGTTTTTCTTAAACTTCAAAGGCTAGATAGTTTTTAATTTGTTTGCTTTCATTTTGGCAGCAAGATTGAGATTTGAATGTGTTATACCAATTTGGCATCAGTTTGGTGTCTCACTTGATGCACAGAAAGGTTGAGAAAAGAAAGAAATGAATGTGGATACCAACAAGCTATTTGAGATAACTAAGACAGAAACAAGAGGTCTCAGGCCATGGTTAAGGAGGGTGATCTCAAAAGCAGGGTGAGACAGAATTTCTGTTCACAGAGTGGCTGAAATATAAAATAAGCTGCCAATGATACCAACAGAAGAAAGAAGCATGAATTAGTTCAAGAGGGATTTAGACAAATTTTGGGTAAAGAGGGGAACTGTTAAGTCACAAGCTAAACTTTTAAGGTTAGATGCTGATTTCAGAAGTTGATCTAACAATGAAATAAATATTCACTCATGAGAGGAAGAAAACCAAACTAAACTAAAGTCAATAGGATCTGACACCAGTGGATGACTTTTATTTCTATTTGGTTGTCTCATAGCCTTCAGATGTTCTTTTGTTTCTATGTAAACTAACTGTTTACAATACCCAGTCCTTTCACGTTAGTTCTAAGCATTAGAGTATATGCTCACTTTACCATAATCCCATTTTTGTTGCACACTGATATATTCCTTTTAATAGATTTGGGTAAATACTGCAAACATGTTTGTGACTATTCTTACACAAACTCAAAACAGATTTGTTTCAGCTGTCTTCAGGCCCTTTTTTGTGTCAACATGCGTGATTGAGTTTTACTAGCATGAACGCTCACAGGAAGTAAATTGCAAATTCATTTTCTACAAGCATTCATATCCAAAACCTGATAAGGAGTAACATTTGTCCAAATAAGGGAACAAACACCATATGATTTGTGACCAATCGCAACAGTTCCTGAGCCTGCAAAGACTCACAAAGCCTCATCATTCCTCACACGCAAGATATTCAGCATCTATATGAAGCTGTTGGGAAGGAGAGTGAGACAATAGGGGTAAAAGACCACAGGACATGCAGGTGACTAGAGCTGTGCAAATAACTGCTTTTTTTGGTTTGGTGGCTGAACTGAAAAAGTCAATTTGCTTTTTTGTTTCAGGTTGAATGAAATGCTTTGTTCAACCCAAAATAAAATGTCTGTTTCATCTGATCTTTTTTAACTTTGATATAGAAAATTGAACTAAATATCTAAACAAAAATTCATTTTGAATAAAAAAATCTAAATGTTTTGTTTCAAAAATGTCAAAAAAGTGTTTGGATTTTTTGGGGAAAATTTTGTGTTTGTGTTTCATCTATCTGCAGCCATGGAGTCTTTTTGACCTTACCAATGGTATTAGGGGTCAGCAGCTCTGGCTTGATGACAAGCCACGGGCTTTTGTGAGCCAACTGGCTCAACACCCCTAGCTTGCCAGGCTAATTTCAAGATACAAGCTACTGTGAGGTCAGTGAATCAGCATAGTAATTCACCGGGATGTTGCTAAGGATCCGGCCTCTGTGAGGTCACTGATGCAGCACCTCCAACTTCCTGGGGTGATGTCAAGACATAGGCTTGTGCAAGGTCATTTGATCATTATCTCTACCTATATGGCTATATATCTTCAAATTTTTAAAATATGACTATAGGCCCATATCCTGTGCCCTGGGTATCTATCCCACAAATGAAATATTTATCCAAAAATACCCTACCTCAGTACCCTCCCTCCTCAACAGCCTTAGAGAAGAAAGAATAAAGATGAGTTTTGTATCATTTGCAGAAGATTAACAAATATGGGCTCTGGCAGACCAAAATGGGGAGCGAGTTTCAAAACCATGGACTGTGCTCAGAGAATGACCTACCATACCAAGACCTAATTCTCTCTTTGGATATTGAGATAGCTCCAGCTCAGGTACCAATGGTGATCTCAACTGTGGCTATATACCACGCAGAGACAGATGATCTCTCAGGTAAGTAGGTCCAAAGACGTTTTGGGCTTTACAAGTTAAAACTAATGCCTTTAATTCCTCTCGGAAGCTTCTGGAAACCCAGCACAGATAATAGAGAATTGGTCTAAAAGTGTTTTCAACAACATGTGTCAAGGTTCCTTCCCCACTCTGAACTCTAGGGTACAGATGTGGGGACCTGCATGAAAGACCCCCTAAGCTTATTCTTACCAGCTTAGGTTAAAGGCTACCACCACCAAAGTGGTACACAAAGAACAGGGGAAGTGCCCACTTGGAAACGTCTCCCCCCGACAATATCCCCCCCAAGCACTACACCCCCTTTCCTGGGGAAGGCTTGATAAAAATCCTCACCAATTTGCATAGGTGAACACAGACCCAAACCCTTGGATCTTAAGAACAATGAAAAAACAATCAGGTTCTTAAAAGAGAATTTTAATTAAAGAAAAAGTAAAAGAATCACCTCTGTAAAATCAGGATGGTAAATACTTTACAGGGTAATCAGATTCAAAACATAAAGAATCCCTCTAGGCAAAACCTTAAGTTACAAAAAGACACAAAAACAGGAATATACATTCCATTCAGCACAACTTATTTTATCAGCCATTTAAACAAAACCGAATCTAATGCATATCTAACTAGATTGCTTACTGACTTTTTACAGGAGTTCTGACCTGCATTCCTGCTCTGGTCCCAGCAAAAGCATCACACAGACAGAGAGAACCCTTTGTTTCCCCCCGCTTCAGCTTTGAAAGTATCTTGTCTCCTCATTGGTCATTTTGGTCAGGTGCTAGCGAGGTTATCTTAGCTTCTTAACCCTTTACAGGTGAAAGGATTTTTCCTCTGGCCAAAAGGGATTTAAAGGTGTTTACCCTTCCCTTTATATTTATGACAACATGATATTCCAATAATAAGCTCATTACAAACATTTTATCAGAAGGTGGCAATTGCATGAATCAATTGTGGCAAGGTCCACATCAGCGTGAAAAGGCTCAGGTGAAAGAAAAGTTGCTCTTGGCCTCAACTGCTATCTAGGCATCTAAGAGTAGCCCACTATCAAACACCCTCATGTTGCATGCCTGTTTTACAAATAGTAGTCAAACTCCCCAATGCAATGTGCTGATATAAGTTCCACCAACTCTTCCAGCAGCTTTTCCCATCCCATCAGCATTAGGAAATGATCTTGGAACCATTAGCAATTATCTTTAAGGACTCATGGAGGACAGGTAAGGTCCCAAAGGACTGGAGTGGGGCAAACATAGTATCTATCTTTAAAAAGGTGAACAAAGACGACCTGGGGAATTATAGACCAGTCAGCCTATTGAGGATTTTTTTCTCAATAGACAAGAAGTACAATTACCAAGATACCACCAGAAATATTTTCTTACAGAACATTTGTCCTGATCTCAAGCCCCAGAAACTTTACGGGAAGGCCTGTCCTCATGAAAGTTGCAGCCCAATATATTGCAGATTCCTAAGGATTTGAACCACTGGGAATTTATTTCAACCACAGAACTAGGTGATATTAACCCCTCATTGTAAAGCACCGATGCAGTGCAAATGATAGTGTGGATTTCTCTTTTCTAAAGTAATTCTTCTTATTTAGAGGGTTTCTGGGAATCCATTCAATTATTGGCTTATGAAACTTGTTCACATTGCTTATGCGGGAAGGCTGCCTCATTACACAAGTGTACATTGATCAGGCTTATAGTTTCCTTGTATAGCCCAGAAAGGTGAGTCTACTCTGATTCCATATTTAAAATCTGCAGTCAAATGCACCACTTTGCCACATCTATTCCAGAAGCCTGTGCATGAGTAGATATTGTGGATGCAGTATCGGCAGGATACTGTCCAGGCAATACACTCATACTGCTATGAAGGGCTCCATTTGCTTGGGGTTTATACAGGTTTTAGCCTATCGTGTATATTCCAGTGCATGGGTAAATCCTATGAGACTTCATCTACTGCAGTCTGATGACCGTGCTGTAAGAAAGAGGCCCCTCTTTCTGTGCCACTTATACTCAGCGAAGCTCCATATGAATAACAGAGAAAAATCCCCTTGATTACAGATCTAATTCTTTTCTGTTTTGGGTATTATCTATATTACTACGAATGTACATAATTCATTTTCTGCTCCCCCTGCCCTTCAGCTGTTTTGCAATTGCTGTTATGACGCTGTAGATATCCCAGTAGGAGCAAAAAAAAGGCACGTTGCTGTACCAGGATTTTTTTAAAGTTATTAGTTGCTATATTTTTCGTCCAGAACTGTGAAGAAACACATGCAGCACATTATGATAATGTGCTATGCCAGGTTACACTGAGTCACATTGTGTTTAAACAACCACTTTATTCTACCATCTGCTACATAATGGGCTTTTTGATAAATGTGTGTCTGAGCTTTGACTATGGGATGCACATGAGTATTGAGGCTGCACTTTTCCAGGATGTTAAATGTGCCTGAATCTCTTTCACACTAAGTCCCTGTACACAGCTTTAGCCATGTGCAAAGCCCTTAAAGTGGGTGTAATTGTAATTCCCTCCCACTTTACACCCCCTTTATAGTTAGAGCAGTGTAAAGGGGACAACATAGATGAGAATAATAAGGGCCTTTCTGGCCAGTGACTGTGCAACTGGATAAAACATTAGAAAACACACTGTTGGGAACAATCCTGCATTGCACACCCTATTGGGTCTTTCCCAACTTCTAAATTCTGTCATTCCACTATACGTTCTTCTCTGCTGATTCTGTGATGCTAACACATAATATTTTATTTCATCATCCTGTTACTTACAAGTCTTTTAAAACTACAAATTTAGCAGTTGTCTAACATACTAGATAAAATACACCTGGCACAACATAACTCCAGTGCTGATTAGTTTTCATAGAAATTGCCATACCAGGTCAGCCCAGTGATCCATCTAATCCGATATCTGCCTCCAGCCTTGTCCAGTACCAGATATAGTATATTGCACTTCTACAGCAATTTTCATCTAAGGTGGGTAAGTACTATTAGCCCCATTTTATACAGCTGCTTCAGGAAGAGCTGTGAGACACCCACAAAGGACACTTATGTAATAATATGTCCATGTGGGAAGTTCATTCATGTTCCTAGCTAATTAGCACTTGACTTATATCCAGAAGCACAAGGGGTGATACCCCATAATTTTTTAATATAGGTAATATAACTGGGGCTGTTTTTATTTTACATATTCTATTACATCTATTCTTTTTTGAAGTTCTACAGTGTCCTTCGTCTTGATGATAGCTTGTAGCAGTATGTTCCATAAGACACTGTGTGCTGTGTAAGACAGAAAAAAAAAATCCTTGTACCATTTTTAAAATCCTCGCCTTATTTATTGAGAATTTCTTTGGGTAGTCCCTTTGTTATTGTGTTACGAGGAACAGTAAACACAATAGCCCAAGTGACTCCTTCCACATAATATTCTTTGTTTTATGTATGTCTATCAGGTTTCCTCTTATAAGTTCTTCTCTGAACTAATTACTTCCAACTTGTTTAAATCTCATCTCACAGGAAAGTCTTTCCTGTCCTCTAATCATTTTTGTTGTCCATCTCTGGGCCTTTCCCATTTGTACTATGTCTTTTTGAGACAAATTAAAAGTTGAACTATATTAAAAATTAGGACATTATGACATCTGACTATTCTTCTCTATCATATCCTTAATGCCAGCCTAAAAATCATATTTGCTTTTTTACTGAAGGAAGGCATTGAGATATTCACAAGGATACCTTGGTCTTTTCCTTGAGTGGTTACAGTTAAGTTAAAGCTCATCAATCTTATGAGTAGTTCAAACAGTTCTTTTCAGTGCACAATGCCTTGCACCTGTTGAAAGGAACAATTCGAATTCCTCATACATGTTGACTGATTCTAAAAGCATAGGTATAGCATGACATTCCATTGAGAGTTTATGGAATTTGTTTTCTGGAATCACAGGAAGAACTTCCACCCCCTGAGGCATCCCCAAAACTGGAAACAAAATGAGGCTGAGGTATCAAAGGGCTCTGCAATCATGACCTGATTTTTCCCCATAATTAGTAAGTAATGAACAGAGTTCATTGAAAATCTCACATGGATTGCACTATACAGGAACATTTTCAGAGGTTCCCCACTGTATCAGAATAAACTGTAATTTCTCAATTGCTTGTAGCTAATTCCACACTAAATGCCATGGGACTTTAGTTACCAAGAACTGAAAAGTAATTTATGTCCAGAACAACAGGGAAGAGTCTATAAAAGTGCCTTGAAGATTGAATTTTTTTATGGCTATTCACTTTAGAAGCAAAGCATCCAAAACCCCAATAGTGATGTATGTTACTAACACGCTTTGGGAGCCTTTGATGGAAAAACGTAATAAATGCACAAAGTCTATTATTTCAGGCCAGATTCATCCCTGCTGCACCTCCATAGGAATTTGACTTATTCTATATAATTTTATTACTACTACTTGGAAAAACAGGGATACTTTAAATTTTTAGTCTTACTGGATTAACTACATATCCATTGAAAATTATAGTGACAAAATACTTTATGAGTAATTGCTATCACTTAAAAATCACTTCTCTACTTTAAAAAAAAAAGCTTAAACAATTTTTTCTCCTTTATCTAGGAGAGATCTTTCTCCGAAAGGATAGTAGATATCTATGTGCTTAAGTGTGTGAATTACAGCTAATGCACACCCTTGGATATTTAACCTTTGCTGACTTAGAGCTCTGGCCTGGTCAAAATTCACTTTCATTGTATTTTGCTGCAGAACTTCTGCAGTGTTTCTTCTCCTCCTGAGATGAATCCTGATTCTACTGACCAAAGTTCCTCAGAACTTGCTCCATGGATAGTGAGTCCTAGCTCTAGGCATGCCTTCCTGCATAGAAACAAACCATGTTTACCCAAGAACATACATAAGAACAGTCATAGTTGGTCAGACCAAAGGTCCATCTAGCCCAGTATCATGTCTTCCGACAGTGGCCAATGCCAGGTGTCCCAGAGGGAAAGAACAGAACAGGTAATCATCAAGTGATCTATCCCCTGTTGCTCATTCCCAGCTTCTGGCAAACAGAGGCTAGGGACAACATCCCTGCTCATCCTGGCTAATAGCCATTGATGGACCTATCCTCCATGAATTTATCTAGTTCTTTTTTGAACCCTGTTATAGTCTTGGCCTTCAAAATATCCTCTGGCAAGGAGTTCCACAGGTTGACTATGCATTGTATGAAAAAATAATTCCTTTTGTTTGTTTTAAATCTGCTGCCTATTAATTTCATTTGGAGGCCCCTAGGTCTCGTGTTATGAGGAGGAGTAAATAACACTTCCTTACTCACTGTCTCCACATCACTCATGATTTTATAGACCTCTATCATATCCCCCCTTAGTCATCTCTTTTCCAAGCTGAAAAGTCCCAGTCTTTTTAAGCTCTCCTCATACAGCAGCCATTCCATACCTCTAATCATTTTTGTTGCCCTTTTCTGAACCTTTTCCAAGTCCAATGTATCTTTTTTGAGATGGGATGACCACATCTGCATGCAATATTCAAGATGTGGGGGCGTACCATGGATTTATATAGAGGCAATATGATATTTTCTGTCTTATTATCTATCCCTTTCTTAATGATTCAACATTCTGTTTACTTTTTTGACTGCCACTGCATATTGAGTGGATGTTTTCAGAGAACTATCCACAATGACTGCAAGATCTCTTTCTTGAGTTAGCTAATTTAGACCCCATCATTTTACATGTATAGTTGGGATTATGTTTTCCAATGTGCATTACTTTGCATTTATCAACATTAAATTTCATCTGCCATTTTGTTGCTCAGTCACCCAGTTTTGAGAGATCCTTTTGTAGCTCTTCACAGTCTGCCTGGGACTTCACTATCTTGAGTAGTTTTGTATCATCTGCAAATTTTGCCACCTTACTGCTTACCCATTTTTCCAGATCATTTATGAATATACTGAATAGGACTGGTCCCAGTACAGACACCACTATTTACCTCTCTCCGTTCTGAAAACTGAACATTTTATGCCTACCCTTTGTTTCTTCTTTTCACCAGTTACCAATCCATGAGAGAACCTTCCCTCTTATCCCATGACTGCTTACTTTGCTTAAGAGCCTTTGGTGAGGGACCTTGTCAAAGGCTTTCTGAAAATCTAAATACAATATATCCACTGGATCCCCCTTGTCCACATGATTGTTGACCCCACTCAAAAAATTCTAGTAGATTGGTGAGGCATGCTTTCCCTTTACAAAAATCATGTTGACTCTTCCCCAACAAATTATGTTCATCTATGTGTCTGACAATTTTGGTCTTTACTATAGTTTCAACCAGTTTGCCCACGACTGAAGTCAGGCTTACTGGCCTGTAATTGCCAGGGTCTCCTCTGGAGCCCTTTTTAAAAACTGGCATCACATTAGCTCTCCTCCAGTCATTTGGTACAGAAACTGATTTAAATGATAGATTACAGGTGGCAGTTAGTAGTCCTGCAATTTCACATTTGAGTTCCTTCAGAACTCTTGGGTGGATACCATCTAGTCCTGGTGACTTACTCCTGTTTAGTTTATCAATTTGTTCCTAAACCTTCTCTAATGACACCTCAAACTGGGACAGTTCCTCAGATTTGACACCTAAAAAAAATGGCTCAGGTTTGGGAATCTCCCTCACACCCTCAACTGTGAGACTGATACAAAGAATTCATTTAGTTTCTCCATAATGGCCTTATCATCCTTGAGTTCTCCTTTTGTATCTCGACCGTCCAGTGGCCCCACTGGTTGTTTAGCAGGCTTCCTGCTTCTGATGTACTCAAAAAAATTGCTATTACTTTTTGAGTCTTTGGCTAGCTGGTCTTCAAATTCTTTTTTGGCTTTCCTAACCATATTTTTACACTTCATTTGCCAGAGTTTATGCTCCTTTCTATTTTCCTCATTAGGATTTAACTTCCACGTTTTAAAGGATGCCTTTTTGCCTCTCACTGCTTTTTTTACTTTGTTTTTTAGCCACAGTGGCTCTTTTTTGGTTCTCTTACTATGTTTTTTTTAATTTGGGGTATACATTTAAGTTGAGCCTCTATTATAGTGTCTTTAGAAAGTTTCTATACCGCTAGCAGGGATTTTATTGGTGCTGTACCTTTTAATTTCTGTTTAACTAACCTCCTCATTTTTGTGTAGTTCCCCTTTCTGAAATTATATGCTATAGTATTGGGCCGCTGTGGTGTTTTCCCCACCACAGGGATGTTTAAATTTAGTTATGTAACCCTTCTGCCTGTCAGAGTTCGCAGCAACAAGGGCCGGGTTCAGTATCTAGGGGTTCCATTCCAATAACACAATGCAAAACCGGCTCGAGCCCCCACCCAGTGACCTGGGACAAATATATACCACCCCCGCTGGGCGCCTCCAAGAGGCAATACTTCCCCTCTCGCAAGTACAGTGTCTGAGTGTAACAAAAAGCCTTTTAATAACAGAGAGAAACAACATGGCAGTATGTTGGGGAAACACCACCAACAGGATTCATAACACAACCCATGAGCAAAAAACCCACCCCAAGCAAACTGGGGCATGCCCCTTTCCCTTTAGTTCTTGAGTCCAGCAACCCCAAATCACCCAAAGTCCCAAAAGTCTCTGTCCCTGGTCAGGGCAACCCCAGAGTTCAAAAGTTTACCTGCAGAGTTTTACCTCCGAACTTGGGTGGAGATGGGGGAGGGGTTTAAGGGGCACCTTACGTGGTCCAAAGCTGATGGCCCCACCTCTCCATGGGGCTCTGCTCTGCCAGCCACCCCATGAGCTGCTCTAGGCATCCAACAAACTGCTCTGCTCGCCGTCCCGCAAACTGCTCCACCATATACCTTCAAGCTCCCCCACTACTTAACACAACACTCAGTGATTTCAGCTCTTAGTAAATTTAGTTCTTTTGTGATTTCAGCTTGTAGTAGGGGAGCCTCAGTGCTGGTGCACCATTAGCCCAAAGTGAATTCAGCTCAGCAGCCTGTAACTAGACTCCTAATGGAATCAAAATTAGCTCTGATATTCCACAGTGGAGAGAGGAAGAAGTGCAATTAGCATATAAGGCCCTCACCAGGGGGCCCATGCCACCAAGTATTAATACCTGTCCCCAGCCTCTCTCCATTCACAGAGTTTTGGAACCCATGTCCCTTGCCTAGCGAGTGCTACTTAGTTGATGGCAAGTCCCTCCATCATAACAAAAGGCCAAGTGCAGTTCCACTATCCTTGATTCCCATAATCAGGGTAATAACAATTTATTCTTCCTGCACCAATAACAGAGAGACACTGGGGATCCCACAGCAGCTAAAGTGACCATTTGGGCAGCTATGGCCTCATTCTAGGCGGGGTGGGTGTGCCTATGCAAATGAGATCGGCCCCTGAAGTTCTTTTCCACAACTTGCCACACCTCACCACCAGGTGTCAGAGTGGAGCTCATCCTGACTCTGCTTACAGTTATATCATGGTCACTATTACCAAGCAGCCCAGCTATATTCACCTCTTGGACCTGATCCTGTGCTCCATTTAGGACTAAATCAAGAATTGCCTCTCCTTTGGTGGGTTCCAGGACAAGCTGCTCCAAAAGCAGTCATTTAAGGTGTCAAGAAACTCTCTCTCTGCATCCCTTCCTGAGGTGATATGTACCCAGTCAATATGGGGATAGTTGAAATCCCCCATAATTATGAGTTTTTTATTTTAATAGCCTCTTTAATCTCCTTGAGCATTTCACAGTCACTATCACCATCCTGGTCAGGTGGTCTGTAATATATCCCTACTGCTATATTCTTATTATTCAAGCATGAAATTACTATCCATATAGGTTCTATGATACAGTTTGGTTCATTTAAAATTTTTACTTCATTTGATTCTACACTTTTTCACATACAGTGCCAGTCCCCCACCAGCATGACCTGTTCTATCCTTCCAATATATTTTGTACCCTGGTATTACTGTGTCCCATTGATTATCCTCATTCCACCAAGTTTTTGTGATGCCTATTATATCAATATCCTCTAGTTCATATGAAAGAGGAATCATTTGGATGATATAAGGGCTCAACTAAATCTGCTTAGAGGCAATACTGATAGCAGTATTTCAGGAGTAAGGCTCCAAAGTTTGACTACAGAACGTTATTGATGAATGAGCCTTAAAAATCTTGTGCCTACTGGCACTTCTCCATCAGATATTTAATGGATCTGAATCATGAGTTAATCTTTCTTTTTGTAAAAAAGGGGTATAAATCTCATCCTGGGGAGAGGACTGAATTCCATTTTGAATGATAGCTTGTAGGCCAAAGTGAAAATTTAGAACCATAAACTCTCATCCACACTAGAACTCCCAAAGGTGTTGATCATAAAGCTGGACAAAAAAACCCAAACTTCCAATGGAACACTTATGTCAGAAAATGATGTTTCACGGACATCAAAATGTTCCAGAGGAATGTACGGACTGATGAAATTTTCACTGGAAAAGTATTGAAATGAATAATTTAGACTCATTTAGATCAAGTCAAAACTAAACATTTTCACCCTATCATTTAAAACACTGTTTCAACATTTATATTATATTGAAATATTAATTTTATATTATAATGTTTAGACATTAAAACAAACTGATTCAGTGTCTCCAAATGAATTTTTTTCCTCAATTTCTGTTCCATGGGAAAATTTCAACTTTTCATTCCAATTCAGAATGAAAACAAGTTTCAAAGTGTCAGAATTCCCATGGAATGGGAATTCCACTTTCAGACCAACTCTAGTCAATGGGAGATTTGTAGAGAGCAGGTGTGAAATCATGACCCTAATGAAGCTAATGATACTTCAGGGGAGTAGAGAATTTCACCATGGGTGTAGAATATGGCCTTAATGTACTAGCTAGACTTTGTTATTCTTGATTATTTGTTCAGAACTTAATTGTCAGCATCACTCAGTCAGAAAATATGCTCCCGTAGCAGAGTGAACTCACTGCTAGCACACCCCGTTACAAATGGGTATGGCACAGCAGGCTCTTTCACCTTCTGGCACCCCCTGCTGACAGCTGGTCTGGCCCCTTTCTTCCTGTAACTCAGCCCTCTGGCTAGGTCATATTTTAGTCCACCCCTTGTGTGGTAACAGAAAATCCAACAGAAAACAGCCCTATGTCCTCACAAAAGAACTCAGCCCCAGCTCGGGGCCCGTGATCTCCATTCCTGTCTCTCAGGGCTTCCTATTGTTCTTACTCCTTTATCAGGGGCTTCACACCATCTTCTCTAGTGGCTAGTAGGGAAACCCAGGTCCTTCCACTCCACTGGGTTTCAGCCCAGAGACCCTATAGTGATCAAGCAAGTTTTATCTATACAACATGGGGGGAGGGATAGCTCAGTGGTTTGAGCATTGGCCTGCTAAACCCAGGGTTGTGAGTTCAATCCTTGAGAGGGCCATTTAGGGATCTGGGGCAAAAATTGGGGATTGGTCCTGCTTTAAGCAGGGGGTTGGACTAGATGACCTCCTGAGGTCCCTTCCAACCCTGATATTCTATGATTCTATGACATGCCCCTGGTACCTCACTACGCTTCTTCTGACTGTAGTCTTCTACCAGACCTTCTCCCCACAGCCTCTCTAGGTTTACCCTTCCCTCAAGGCTCTTCCCCAGAATCCCTCTCCCAACAGAATCCCAAAATATGGACAAACCCAACTTCACCCCTCCTCAGGCTTGACCTTCTATCCCTCTTTGCTGCTTGGTTTTCCCTGCTTTTTTCCTCAACTGAACACCTCCCAGGGCTCTCTCCCTGGAAGTTCAGATCCCACCCTTTTTTCAAGGTTCACCACCAAAGCCTGCTCCACCCCATTGGCTGCTCTTGTCCTTCTCCTGGTCACTTGTCAGCCTTCCGTATTTAGGAGAGGATCCCAGGACCAATTGTCCCCCTGGTCTTTCTTGTTGACCCTGTTGGTCTCTCCAGTCTCTAGCACCCAGGCCAGAGAGTGACTGCAGAGTTCCCTCCTCTCTGCAGCCCCCTTCTGCTCCACTCTTTTTGCCTCTATAGCACCACCAACCTCCTTCCCAGCAGAGCTTCATCTCTAATGAAGGTTGGCCCATTCTCCAGGTGCAGCCAGGTAACAATTAGCCGCAGGCCCACATTAACCATTTACACACCCCGTCACAGCTCTCCTCTAGGGCCACCATTCTTTCTGCCCTTCGTTTCTCTTCCTTCCCCAGCCTCCTTTTTCTATTTCTCGCTTTCTTTTCTGCCTTTGAGTCCCCTCAACAATTCTCAATTCGCCTACCCCACCTAGTTTTTCTCCCAGCCTCTTTCCCCATCCCATCAGCTAAAATAAGCAAAGAAATAGTAAATGTTGACATTCAAAGTGTCATTTTGCTTTAATGTCAATGCCACAATAAGATTAATGGTAGGTGGGGAAGCACACACTTCAGACATTTTTTTAAAACAGTTTGCAGATTCAGGAAAGTCATACCACATTGGTTACACTTAGTTCACATGCGGAAGGTTTTTTTCAGAACCATAAGGATTAGACATTTATTTTTAACTTAGATTCTTGCAAATGTTGAATGTGCCACATGGACCACAAACGCATTGTGCAAGCCATGTGTTTGACATTTCTGCAACAACATGCCTTTTCTGGATTCTGCAAAATACTATACACATTTATGGCATGAGGTGTTTATTATTAATAGTAATAATGTGAGATCTTTATTCTGTTTTCACTTAGTAATTGTTTTTGAAAACCACAGATACAGCACAGAATAATAATAGTCAAGTTAATCCTAAAACTGTCTTGAATAAAAATTAATGCCATATGTTACTGATGTAAAAAAAAATTACTGCAGTGAAGCAGATGAAGTATGATATCACACCACACAAAAATATATTGATGTTAACCACTTTATAAACTGCATATGGAACAGATATTCCATACTCTATTAATAATCAACAGTTCTGAAAAGTTTGAGTAAACTTTCAGAATTAAGTGAAACTCACACATCTCATAGGGAAATTGTCTAGTGCAGGGTATTTCTACAGCTTGTAAGGATAGCTTACTACATACATGATCATCCACTATGAAATACTGCAGATTCCTGGGAAAAGTCAGGATGCAGGAAACCCTAATCCTGAAAACTATTACACATAGGTGGGTTTAGAGACCACTGATTTCAATGGGGCTCTGTCCAGATGCAAGTATTCATCACGTACAACACATGGCAGAATCCAGGCCATAAATGGACCACTCAGTGCTATTTCCACCACCTCCCTCCCCAACTTAGCCTATAAAAAAGATGGCAGTTGATTTAGAAACTAGTAAATACCATACTCTTCCAACAGCCAGTCTTGTTGCAGCCTTCCTCAGCAGCATGGGGCACAAGTCACTTGCAGCTTTAAACTAGTGTAAATGGTGCATTCTCTGCAATTTGAAGTCTTTAAATCATGATTTGAGGACTTCAGTAATCCAGCCAGAGGTTAGGGGTCTATTACAGGAGTGGGTGGGCGAGGTTCTGTGGCCTGCAACATGCAGGAAGTCAGACTAGATAATCTCTTCCGGCCTTGAAGTCTATAAGGTGTGCCCACTGCTCAATGAAGGTTACTATGAAAAGGAAGCACAGCCTAGGCATATATTATCTGTTCTTCAGCCTTTCCCTCTGCAGTGGGAATCCTGCTTTACATGAAGGTCTGGTGGGCAGCCAGGGTCAGGGGAGGCTCAGAAAGCACAGGTCCAGTAGTTTTGTACTGCCACAGAATTAAGAGAGTCTCTCCTTGCATCTACAGAGTGAGCAGCAGTAAGACTCTGAGCCTGCATCTACAGGTTCAGGCTTGTGGGAGCTCTCACTACAGTGCTAAAAATAGCAGTGTAAATGTTCGGGCTCAGGCTCTAAAGCCAAGGGCAGGGGATGGGCTTCAAAGCCTGGGCCACATCTACACAGCTGTAGCACAAGCCCATCTGTCAGCCCAGGCTCTGTCACTTGCTGTCATGGGCTGTGTACATGGCTCTGTGGCCTAACACTGCTGCGAGGACACAGGGACTCTGGGCAGATGACTCTAGCCTCCTGCAGCTCCCACAAGATGTGTGGTTTTTGAGGGTGGGATCCGTTGCCTATTCTGAAAGGACAGCCAGTTCCCTACCCTGTGACAGAACAATCTGGGGAATCTCCATAATGGAACCTCGCTGAGATTTCCCTTCTTGACCTCTGTATAGAAATCTGTCTTTTCATAGGCCATCTGCCCACAGGACCCCTGCTAAACCTTTCTGCTCAAAAATTCTTGAGTTACCTCCAATCTGCTAGGTATGTTTAAAGCTTAATTATACATAAGTCAAGTCTAAAATAAAGCTATTCCTAGATAACTTTCCTCAGGAACTATGAAGCCATTTGCTGTACGTACGGCATTCAGGAAAGCAAGAGCAGGACTCTCAGTGAGAGGGCCAAAGTCTTAGAAATCATCACTGGAGGGCATTCGAATGGCCATCAATCTCATCACTTTCAAAATCCCAGAAAGGTAGTGAGTACTGGGCAGAATGAGATCTCAGCATTTAATTCTAACCTCTTTCTCCCCAGATATTTTGTTCATAACATCCCTGCCCCACGCATTGTATTTGCAATAGGTCCCTCAGGCACTTCCCTAGGGTTTTCATTTTTAGCACCACATTTCAATTTAGAAATCTTGGGGAGGGACAGGGCAGCACAGTTAAGTTCTTAATCCCTACCTTTACCATAGACCTGGAA
Source organism: Lepidochelys olivacea (assembly GCF_965140295.1). NCBI lineage: Eukaryota > Metazoa > Chordata > Testudines > Cheloniidae > Lepidochelys > Lepidochelys olivacea. The sequence continues at coordinate 161,241,338 of NC_140411.1, read as the reverse complement.
AGGGGGTGGTAGCAGCAGGATCATCACCCCTCCCAGGCCTGGGAAAGGAGCAGCTACTCTTCAGCCAGCTGAGCACAGCAGGATGAGTGCTAAAAGAGCACTCCAGCCCTGCACTTGCAGCTGGGATGACAAGGGAGTACCAGGTCTTCTCTCAGTGCATGCAGCAGCTCCCATTTGCTGTCCTTCCCCAAGGAGACAGAGAAATGGAACGGGGCAGGGCACACAGAGAGGGATGTCCCTGGAAATGTTTTCTCCACAGTCCTGGAGGAGGGTCTGAATAGCCCCCGTTGGTAGGTTATTGGTCCATATCGTGAATGCTGAAAAAGGTACAAATATTTAAGGTGACCAGATAGCAAGTATGAAAAATGGGGACAGAGTGTGGGGGGTAATAGGTGCCTATATAAGAAAAATCCCCAAATATTGGGACTGTCCCTATAAAATTGGGACATCTGGTCACCCTTCAAAGATTACAAAATATACTATGATTGGTCATTCTGATGGTCAGATTAAATAAAAGAAAGCGCTCACGTGGCATGTAAACAACCACAAAGTCAAACAAAGAGGAAACCCACATTATCACAGGCTTCATTTATTTACCAGCATTGCTAACTTGAAGGATTTTATCACCAGTCTCATGATATGTTATTTAGAGACCCAGCATCTGGAGACAAATGATTACATGAGAATTTTGGCTTTCATTTTTAAGAAAGTTACTTTCTAGTCCCTGTGACTGTAGAAGAGAGTTTGGAAATATGAGCTGAGCACAGTCTCAAAGCTCAAAAGCTAGCAGGCAAATAAAAAGAACCATGTTTTAGAGAGAGAGAGGACTGGATGTATATCGGTGTTGGTCAATGTTGATTTCTCTGTACACACACACACACACACAATATTTCCATTGGTAACAGAAATTTATAGATAGGAAAAGTAAGACAAATATGGCTTGTGAACTTAGAGTTGGATTGAACGATATTTACTTGGTATATTTTAACATGTGATGTTGACAATTTGTGTTTTGACAGTTATAAAGCTATAATGTTTTGAACTTCAACATCTATGGTCCCAAAATAATTGTCTGACCCACTCATAATTTCCCTGCAGCTATGAACATTTCAATCAATAAAATAAAAAATGCTTCATAATAAACAAATGTTATCCATGAAAATTGTTTTAAAAAAATATTTCTGCCAAGCCCCCTTCTCTCTCTTTAATCTCATGATTTTAAAGTCAGTCACATGATGTTGAGGGCCTGACTCAATTTTTTAATATTTGGAGTTGCTGATATGACTTGCATATTCAACCTGCAGCCAATACAGACTTTAACACTTATATTGTACTTTACAAAACAGTTTCTGCAATGGTATGCTGCCTGGGGGAAATTTCAGCAATAACCTGATGATAGAAGATTGATTTGAAACTAGACACAGAGTTGTGTTTCCACCATCCAGCAGCATCAGTGGCATGTGGAATGCATCAATACAATATGATCACTGAGACAGGGTGTGCATACCACACACTGGGCCAGAAGGGGTTAACCCCACACTATGGGTGGAGGAAGTCCCGCCCGCCAGACCATACTGGGCATGCTCCAAGTGCTATGCTAGTATAAAAGGGAGCAGCCTAGCTAAGTCTAGGCTGACTACCGCAGAGGAATGACCTCTGGTAGGGGCTGTAGCTGAGGAGCCATCATAGTCCTTGCCTGCTGGAGATCCTGTAATCCAGAATGGAGATCTGTGGCCAATGCAGCCCCAAGAAATTACCCACGCTGAGGAGCCCAGAGATCCCAATGCCCTATGGACTGTAGCTTCAGGAAGCATGGTGAGAAGTGACCCAGGAAGGGTGAGCAAGTGACATCTCCCACCTGTGTGAGGTCGGTGTGTTTCAGTGGGATTCCCTGCTGACCCAGTGGTGGACCACTCTACCACTGTTAGGGGCCCTGGGTTGAGGCCTGGTGGAGTCAGGTGGTCATGGGCCCCCATACCTGGGCCACTGGGTTCTCCCCCATGGCTGTCCTTTGGGTATTGGTCCTTAGACCACACTGCCCTGTATGTGTGGGTGGTTATATTGACCCTGGCCACTAGGAAACCCTGCCCTGTATCTGAGGGCTGCCTCATTGACTCTGGACACTTGGCCATACTGCCCTGTACCTGAGGGTTACTATATTGACTCTGACCATTAGGCTATGTGGCCCTGAACATAAGGGCTGCTGTACTGACCCCAGCCATTAGACCAGGCAGCCCAGAACCCAAGGGCCACTGCTTTGACCCTGACACCTCACTGTGGCGAGACCCAAGACAGTTGGGTAGACAGTAACTGCAGTGTCTGCACACCCACTATCCACCCTGACAGAAGATGGGGTCTGCATACACCACCATAATCAGTTACAGTTTGAAACCCTCTAATCTGGCACTCCCTAGTCCGGCAACATATATGGTCCAGCATAGGCACAGACTCTGTGGGTGCTCCAGGGCTGGAGCACCCATATAGAAAAATCTGTGGGTGCAGAGCATCCACTGGTGCCAAGCTCCCCCCTCCAGTCCCCTTCCCCCCTCGTGCCTTTCTCACGCTGGTGGCCCTGCACTTACCACCTCCTTCTCCTCCCTCCTTCGTGGCATTCCAGAAGCGCTGGGAAGACCTGATTCGCAGTGTTCAAGCTCCAGGAGGGAGGGGGAGAACCTGGGGCCGGCAGCTGGGACCTGGGGCTGGCATCGGAGCCCCCAGGCAGGGGGCCGGCAGCTGGGACCTGGGGCTGGCATCGGAGCCCCCAGGCAGGGGGCCGGCAGCTGGGACCTGGGGCTGGCATCGGAGCCCCCAGGCAGGGGGCCGGCAGCTGGGACCTGGGGCTGGCATCGGAGCCCCCAGGCAGGGGGCCGGCAGCTGGGACCTGGGGCTGGCATCGGAGCCCCCAGGCAGGGGGCCGGCAGCTGGGACCTGGGGCTGGCATCGGAGCCCCCAGGCAGGGGGCCGGCAGCTGGGACCTGGGGCTGGCATCGGAGCCCCCAGGCAGGGGGCCGGCAGCTGGGACCTGGGGCTGGCATCGGAGCCCCCAGGCAGGGGGCCGGCAGCTGGGACCTGGGGCTGGCATCGGAGCCCCCAGGCAGGGGGCCGGCAGCTGGGACCTGGGGCTGGCATCGGAGCCCCCAGGCAGGGGGCCGGCAGCTGGGACCTGGGGCTGGCATCGGAGCCCCCAGGCAGGGGGCCGGCAGCTGGGACCTGGGGCTGGCATCGGAGCCCCCAGGCAGGGGGCCACACAGGGTGCAAAGCCTGGGGGTGCTGCAGCACCCCCAACCCTTGCTATTCATGCCTATGAAGACCTGCTGGCACTCTGAATTGATCTCCCATGGTTTGGCAAATTCTCTAGTCTGACACTAGTCAGTTCCTTCAACCTTTATATCATTTTGTCCAAACAACTGCCAGTGGTTAAAGTAGACAAACAGGAGTGGGAGGTTTCCTTGCATTGGTCAAACAAACAGTGGGAGAGCATAGCTCTCCCAATCTGGAGAGAAGAGGGTTCAAAGTGTCTCTGAGCACTCAAAATCACTAGTCACTTCTCAAAATTTAAGCCTGGGCTTAAAGAGAAGATTGGTCCCTCCAAAGTTTATACCTGAGACATTGTATATTTCTGCTTTTTTGAAAAAAAAATGTCTGATACTGTGCCAGTGTATGCAAACACAGAGTTTTGGCTGAAATTTAAACCATAAGGAAACCCCACACCAACCCCTGCATGGAAACTTTCAGCCCTAATGATTAAAGTTTGGGAAAGCTATTAACCACTGAAAACAAGGTCTTATAATGGAAAGTGTTGAGCAACCTTCAATAGATGGTACTACCAGCTTCAGCTATAATAGAGAGAGAGAGAGAGACCACCACTTAATATGTATTCTGAGAAGTCGATTTTAACAGAAAAACGTTCTGAAACCAGAGCTTTCCTGAAACCATGCTGATAGAAGTAGCCCTGAACCGAGAGAGACAACATGGTCAAGAAACAAGAAGTTACTATGGCAACACTGCTTGGGCAAAAGAAGCAGCCCACGGATAAAAGGGTATAGTCAGTTATGTAACAGAATGGCCCCACCAACACCGTGACAGTTCAAGTGACTAAGTGTACTACTACAACAGAATGACAGTCATTTGGCCAAATGACTAATACTTGCAGTCATCTTGTCAAGTGACCAATTTCACTTGGGCATTTGACCAAATGCCTAAAACTCCCAGACATTTGGGGATCTGATTGAAAAACTAAGTGAAGGCATTTGAGTACAGACTGAAAATTGCATTGTGAGGGTGATATTTACCCCAACCCCTGTGCACAGGGCCAACAAAAGACTACACACTAGCTTAAATGGAGTTCAAAGGATTATGCAGGTCTTCTGCACTGGAGCAAATGTGCCCCTCAGTTAAATAAACAGAAAAATATCCATGTTATACTTTATTGCATGTCAACTAGGAGAGTATCAAACAGCCACTAACTGGGCTGGGGGTTCTGTATTTCATGTGCTTACTTGTTGAGGTCTGAGTAATACTGGTTGTTAATAATTAAGTTACATGACAGTATTTGCTAGGATTTTCCTTCCTGGGTGGATCCAAAGCAATAGCTCTTTATCGAGACCACTAACATGGGTATAATATTTTAGGATGCAGCCCATTTCATAAATTTTTTAGGCAAAGCTAAATCATCCACACAAAAAAGCCAAAATAAGTCCATGATAGCTTCAGAGAGATTGGCAACAAGACCTCTATCAAAGATAAACAAATTCATATAAACTAAACTGAATTAAAACAGATTGATATTCTGCTGTTAAATGGCCAAAAGAAGGGTTCCTGAGCCATTCTGCAGATGCACACTCTCTCAAGGGATATGTATGCTGTCTGCAGAGGTCAAAGTAAGCTGGTACACTCCGGTACGGCATACTGCCAAGAGCCGGTGCGCCATACCAGGACCGGCTTTCCCAGACAGCAATTTAAAGCCCTGGGGTAGCAGCGGCAGGGCTCAGGTGGGGATTTAAAGGGCCCCAGAGCTCCAGATGCCGCTACCGCCCCGGCCCTTTAAATCCCCGCCGGAGCCCTGCTGAGGAAGCCCTAGGGTAGTGGTGGCAGGGCTTCGGCGGGGATTTAAACGGCCGGAGCGGTAGCAGCTGCCGGCGCCCCAAGGGGATTTAAAGGGCTCAGGGCTCCGGCAGCCACTACCACAGCAGAGCCCCAGGCCCTTTAAAGCTCTGCCAGGGCCCTGGGGTAGTAGTGGAAGCTGGAGCCACCAGGGCTCCTCAGTAATTTAAAGGGCTCAGGGCTCTGCTACAGTAGTGGCAGCTGAAGCCCTGGACCTTTTAAATAGCCCCTGAGCTCCCAGCTGCCCCTGCAGCTGGTAGCTCGGGGTGATTTAAAGGGCCCGGGGATCCCAGCCGCCACTACCGCAGCTGGAGCCCCGGGCCCTTTAAATCAAGATTTAAAGGACCCGGGGATTTAAGGCCCTGCCTCTTCCAGTGGAGGCCATGCCACCTGCTCAGGACTCCAGCATACTGGTAAGTCCTTTAATTAACTTTCACCCCTGGCTGTCTGTACAATATTTCCAATCTACCAGCCAGAAATCAAAACCAGTTTTCCCCTATGGAAGTAAACTGCATTATAATTAGGCCTCCTCAAGATGCATGACAGTAGATTAGAGAAGCCAGCACTAACATTAACATGAGAAATAAAGGAACACAACGGAGACTGCTTATATGGTAGAATGGGAGAGCAGGCTATCGTCATTACATGGCTCCCATCACTGAGCATCTCCCACACAAAATGAATTTTCATAACACCCATGAAACATAGGAAGATATTATTACCCCCATTTTGCAGAGGGGAAATTTAGGCACACTGAGATTAAGTAACTTGCCCAAAGTCACACAAAGTCTATGGCAGAGCCAGAAACTGAATCCAGGGTTTCCATGTATCTCTGTTCTTCACCTTAACCAAAAACCCAGCTTTCTGTAAAAAAACATACCCAGCCTCAATAGAAATGTACATGATACAAATAGAGTTGTTGGCATGCAGTAAGCAGTATTATATGGCATTATGCAATCAGAGACTGGGTTGGTGTTCAGGTGCATGGGGTTTTTTTAAGCTTACTCCAATGCTATTTCAAAAACGTTATTCAGATCTTGCTTTCCCATATCCTCAAGAGTACCTTGTGCAATGATAAACCATTGATTTTTGCTCTTAGGCAGACAGCTACTGTCATAAACATGCATTAAGCGTAATTTCCCCAGGATTCATGTCATTTGTTCTCCAGGGTTTTTTCTTTATGGAAATTGAATTTTGAACAATTTTTTTGGTAATCTTTGCTATTAAGATTATAGATATTGAGATCCATTCATGATATGTGCAGGGCTCAACATTTTATTTCTCCAGACTTCCCTGAAGTACTCTTTGTAGGATGAAAAAGTATTTTCTTCCAGCACAAGTCAGCTGAAGTTCGTTCTTCTTTCTGAGCTGACTCCCAGCTACGTCTCATTAAAAGTTTTGGAAAAGGGCCTAACTTTCCAGTGCTATAGTAGCTCATATATTGACCAAATTCTTTGCCTGAAATCTAATTCCAATTTTCACTCAATCTTCTGAAACACACTTTTTGTGCCATGTTTCAGTGCTATACCCTAGAACATGGAGAACAAGAATCTTAAACATAAGTACATTGCTGTAAGAGACTTGACAGACCAATGTTTCAGAGTGCTAGCCTTTTGCCTTTGGAAAACTGGATTCAGCTCTTTTTAGGTGACATGTGAAAATGCATTTATGGGCCATCTTAATGGGTCTCCTCTTAGTCCACTGTGGACATGTGTCCACACAGCTAATGCAATATACTGCTGTCAATATTTGCTCAGATAACCTGTAATAGCAGGACAAGACTAAGATGCATCAATAGATCTGTTTTGGGAAATTTACCAAAAGTCTGTCCACATTATGTCTGTCTTCTAGGTAGTGCTACTAGCACTGTACTTACACAAGAACCAGGTTCCCCCCACCCCACACGTCTTTGCTCAGTATGAGTATTCTGTAGCTTGAAACAAACCTACTACTCTCCCTGCACTGTAGCTAGATGCCTTTCCAATGTTTCATTTGAGCAGTGATTACAACAGTGTGAATGTGATGGCTGTGTTGATCGTTTTCAATGTCTAATTTGTTGATCTCAAATTATTGAGCAATCCTATAGTCCATTCAGGTATTTTTCCCCCTAGTAATTTCAGAGATAAAATACTGAAAGCAGGTTAGCAATTTTCACCTACAAGAACATTAACAGATACCATAAAAAGTGATTAGGCTTTTATGAGGTATAATATATACTACTGTACATGTAATGTTACAGATTAGGAACACCTCCCCTCTTTCACCACCTACTCACCATTCTTTGTCTATGAACATTTAGAAATGAGGTTTATTTTAACCACTAAAACCATGTGTACACTTTAGTTAAAAAATTCCCAAAACAGGTCTAATGAACAGATGTGCAAATGCAAATTTACCACAAATGCTGGGTGCTAACTTGTACACTCTGCTTCCAGTCCCACTACGGACTGTACCATGAAAAATCTGGGTTGTGCCATATTTGCTGCTTATTTTTGATCTTGAAAAGACACTGCAAAGGTCCTGATGAAAACTGACTGAGTAGTTAAAATATTAACTGTCACCAAGTATTTTTTGTCAGTTCACTTTTGCATTGCATTCAGCATGAACATGGAGGCCCAGGTTCAGGAAAGCACTTGCATGCACTTAAGTCTGTCCTTGTTCAGGGTGAAGGTACAGCCAACCCTTTTTTCTTCAACCTTAGATAGACACTTAATATCATCATCTACTCTTTGTATGCCAGATATATAGATCTTATGTCATTTATATAGAACTTTTCCATAAAGCCCTACAAAATTTAGTAGAGAATATTCTTTAAAAAATTGTTGGAATATTACCAGTCCACAGAATTCTTAGAACAGAAATATTATTCTCTTAAGTGTATAGGTTGCTATAAATGTCCTATAGATTTGAGTAATTTCTATGAAACCTGCTAATTGCATCCCTATTACATTCTACAAGGCTTTTCTTTAAAGGGCAAGATGATATTACGTAGTATCCATATGATATTACATAGATCCATAGGATCCAAGACTGCATCATGGTGCATATGCACCAAGGGCATAGTTAAGATTGAGGTTTAAGGATGCAGTGCACATACAATCTGCAGCTTGTGGCATGAGGGCAAACGACTGCATCCATGCAGATTCCCACTGATTTAACTGCGGCTCTGCACCAGACTGTACTCATGCAACAAGTTGCAGGATCAGGGCCTGTCTACCATTTGTAAGGTGAGTGGCTACTTGAGCAATTAATACTGCAACCTTAATATACTTATTCTTATATTATGTAGAAAGAGAACATATATACTGCTTTGTTATTCCATTCAAAACTGGTTTAAGTCTTCAGTCCACAGCAAGAAGCAGGGGTCAGGCTCTGTGCGCTGCTGTTGTGGTTAATGCCACCATCTACAACCAAGGGGAAAATCGCTTCTTGAAAGATCTCATTGAAAAATCCTGGAAGTACACAATGTTTTCAACTTAAAGAAATATACTGAACCCATGCACAAATGTGCTTCATGTCACTGACTTGTATATTGGACCCTGTACAACACAATAGGATACACTTCTATTTTAACAGAAGGAATTTAAAAAGAAAATTCTCAGACTGCATTAAAGTCTCTTTTCTAAGAAAGAGCTGGTAGCAAGAGCCCAACTTCCTGATTTGTAAGTTTCAATAACGAAAACTGTCTGACAGTGTGAAACCTGCAGCTCCTTTTTCCAATTTGTGATGTTCTGGTATGTTAGTAGGGAAAGTCTAACTTAGAATATCTGACCTAGCTACATACTGATTGTCTGCTCTAAGGCCAGACCACCTAAGCCCCAGTCCCTTATGCTATCTCAGAAACCAGTGTATCCTTTAGATCCACAGAGAATTCTGCAGAGCACCATCCAGGCTTTGCATATGGTGCACCTGGAGTTCCATAACACCCAGCAGCACAGCCTCAATGGAGTCCTACTACCAGGGCTTCCCCTGGCTACAGCTACCCATGGACAGCCCAATACAGAGGGGATTCTTAGAAAAGGAGGCTGTATTTTCTTAGTAATCTCCATAGAGCTGATGAGTTTGGAGGTGGAGCTGGACAACTTAAGTCCTCCTAGTTCTACCCAATTCCCAACCAATCAATACTCCATTCCCAGCCTTCTCAGCCCCTGCTCCTTCTACTGCATGGATCCCAACAGCATAGAATCATAGGACTGGAAGGGATCTCAAAAGGGCATCTAGTCCAGTCCCCTGCACTCCTGATGGGACTAAGTATTATCTCAACCACCACAGACAGGTGTTTTTTCCAACCCGCTTTTAAATCTCCAACAATGGAGATTTCACAACCTACCTAGGCAATTTATTCCAGTGCTTAATCACCCTGACAGTTAGGAAGTTTTTCCTAATATCCCCCTTAAACCATCTTTGCTGCAATTTAACCCCATTGCTTCTTGTCCTATCCTGAGACATTAGGGAGAAATTGTTCTCCTTTCTCCTTATAACTACCTTTTATATACTTAAACTGTTTATCATGTCCCCTCTCAGTCTTCTCTTTTCCAGCCTAAACAAATCTAATTTTTTTATCCAATTTTCCCTCCAGGTCATGTTTTCTAGACCTTTAATCATTTTTGCTGCTCTTCAGGAAAGATGTGGACAAACTGGAGAAAGTCCAGAGAAATGTGGTGCCCAGAACTGGACACAATACTCCAGCTGAGGCCTAATCAGCGCAGAGTAGAGCAGAAGAATTACTTCTCATCTTGCTTACAACACTCCTGCTAATACATCCCAGAATGATGTTTGTTTTTTGTTTTTTTTTTGCAACAGTGTTACACTGTTCACTCCTATTTAGCTTGTGATCGACTATGACCCCCAGATTGTTTTCTGCAGTACTCCTTCCTAGGCAGTCATTTCCCATTTTCTATTTGTGCAATTGATTATACCTTCCTAAGTGGAGTACTTTGCATTTGTCCTTATTGAATTCCATCCTATTTACTTCAGACCATTTCTCCAGTTTGCCCAGAGGATTTTGAATTTTAATCCTATCCACCAAAGCACTTGCAACCCCGCCTAGCTTGGTATCATCCACAAACTTTAAAACAATATTTACTATCTAAATCATTGATGAAGATATTGAACAGAACTAGACCCAGAACCAATCCCTGCAGAACCCCCCTTGATATGATCATACAGCTTGACTGTGAACCACTGATAACTGCTCTCTGGGAATGGTTTTCCACCCAGTTATGCACCCACCTTACAGCAGCTCCATCTAGGTTGTATTTCCCTAGTCTGTTTATGAGATCTGAGACAGTATCAAAAGCCTTACTAAGTCAAGATATACCACATCTACTGCTTCCTCCCTATCCACAAGGCTTGTTAGTCTGTCAAAAAAAGCTACTAGGTTGGTTTGACACAATTTTTGTTCTTGACAAATCCATGCGGACTGTTATCAGCTTATCTTCTAGGTGTTTGCAAATTATTGTTTAATTATTTGCTCTGTTATCTTTTCAGATACTGAAGTTAAGCTGACTGGTCTGTAATTCCCCAGGTTGTCCTCATTTCCATTTTTATAGATTGGCACTATTTGCCTTTTTCCAGTCCTCTGGAATCTCTCCTGTTGTCCATGACTTTTCAAAGATAATTGGTAATTGCTCAGATATTTCCTTGGTCAGCTCCTTGAGTATTCTAGGATGCATTTCATCAGGCCCTGGTGACTCAAACATCTAATTCATCTAAGAAATTTTTAGCTTGTTCTTTCCCTATTTTAGCCTCTGATCGATCTGACCTCATTTTCAATGGTATTCACTATGGTAAGTGCCTAATTGCTACTAACCTTTTTGGTGAAAACTGAAACAAGTCATCTAGCACATCTGCCATTTCCCCCCCCCTACACACACACACACGCATTGAGTAACAGGCCTACCCTGTCCTTGGTCTTCCTCTTGCTTCTAATGTATTTGTAGAATGTTTTCTTGTTATCCTTTGTCTCGAGGTAGTTTAATCTCATTTTCTACAGGGCGAGTACAGAGTTTCAGGATGGGGACAATTGTGCTGCAAAGATGTATGAGCCCCACCTCACCCAGTGTGGGAAGGGAAAGATCAATGTGCAGAGGATAGCTTCTGTGTGCAGATCTCAGGGACACAATACAGTCCTATGAGACCATCTGAGGAATTTTTTTCATCTGCACTGTAGGAGGAAAAGTACATCCTATCCAGACTACTTGCACATTCATCCTAGAAGACTAAGAACATCATTAGAGAAAGTACAGTACATTGTGAAACCGCTTGTTCCCTAGGGAAGTCAAGAACATTCCCAAACCATACAGTTAACAATAAACACTAAAGTAATAGTGCATCTTTCTCTACAGAATGGCATCATCTTCTGTTTTTTAGAGCTGTGAAAAATAAAGCCACACAGAGCAAAGGTGTTATAGCTCTCTTTTTTGAGGCTTTAAGGACTGGGCAGAAAAAATATTTTCCTCATTTCCACAAGCAGTGTCAGCAGTTTTGCCAGCAGTGGAACATATCTATTTCTTAGTAAGAACGGAGTTGATTGCTACATCTTTCAGAGAAATTAATATGCAAAACTCCAAGAAATCCTATAAGCACTCTTCTATTTATTTGAGATCTTCTGTAAACAGAAGACTCTTATTTTTAAGATGAAATTAAGGCCAAGTCTCAGCCCCCTCCTTTCACAGCTGTAGGGGGTTCTACGCTCAGGGAAAACAACATGGTTCTGTTGTATCCACAGGGGATGAAAAGCCAGAACCCAGCAAACCCCCCAGAACCTAAGGTCTTCTGTTTATTAGGGAAAGGAAAATAAACCTTACAGTCTAGTGAGTGGCAAGGCAAGCTTTTCCATCCTGACTTGCTCAAAAGCCTCAGTTCTGACCCAAAGGGATGATCTAAGGATGACAGGTTAATTTAGTCTCCAAAACCAACTTAACACACACATCAGTTCATAGCCTCCCTCTTGAGATTGTTCAAGTTACCTGTTACGACTGATGTTTGTCACAGGGACACCTGTGCAACATACACTGGACCCTGACCACTAACTCAAAAGTATTTCAGGTGACGCAGATAGTGACCCTAATAGATCTGGCTGCCCAATACTTTCCATTATAAGATCCTATTTTCAGTTGCTCATAACTTTACAAATTCAAACTGCAATTTAGGTGTCTGTCTCAGGCTGAATTTTTTTGGAAAGTTTCAGCTAAAATAGTTCAGACATTTCTCAGAATGAGGTCAAAAGAAAGAAGATTGTTTTGTTCCTGTTAAAGACATTCTTACAACTGTTTTGAGATGCTCTAGTGAGTCCATGCTTTCGAGCAAGAACTTGAAATTTGACAAGCAGATTGTCCTAATGCCAGGATGCAGCTTTTACCATCTCTAAAAAGTGCCCACATTAGGCCAAGTTATAAGCCTCAAATTAAAAATAATAATTTGCACATTCTAACAGGTATCCAGTGAGTAATTGGCAGATAAGCATCAGGGGATGGAGTGGCTGAGTAGGATTTTCCCTGTAATTGTTCCTCTTGCCTGACAGGGGCTCCTATGGTGGCAGGCACAGACTCTGAGAGCAGGGAGACAGTCTTCTCTGTACTTTCAATAACCCCACACATGTATTGGACTGAGGCAGCATGGAGCAGAAGTAGGAACCTGCCTGACTCAAATGCAGAGGACTAAGAAATTAAGAGATAGAGGAAAGAGCTACAGTGTGGGGATGGGGCAGGGAGAGGAGGATGGGGCAGGAGTTCAGCAGAGATGAGATGCGTAGCAGCAGGAGAGAAGAGTAGAGGTCGCAGAAGGGTCTGTGACCACTGGAAACTCCCTCCTTCAGAGCCTGATATGGAACCCAGAAGTTCTAGATCTCCGCATTCCCTTGCTGTCTAGCAAGCGGCTAAGACACCTACCAGCAGTGTCTCTCTCCATTCCCCTCTAGTGGCAGACCCACACAGGGGTTAGCAGCCATCTGGTGCTACCAATTACTCTTGGCTCAAGTGGTAGAGAGGTTGGTGCTGTGGCTGTAAAGATCCCAAACCTGCTGATGACCCACGCGGAGAGTCGATATGATTTGTTCTTTTTCAGTTTAAGATTGATTAAAGATGAGGAAATTACATTTTTAAGGCATATGTTAAAAGAACACGTTCTAGCCTGTGTGCTGAATGATTTAGGGATCCTGTGGGGAAAAAAATAGTATGTAATGGTGTAATTAAAGACCATCATAATGCAGGCGCACAAGGGGCTGAATTGAAAGAAGTACGGGCAACCATAATTTTGGCAGTTCCTAACGTTTGAGTACTTGACTGTACAACCTTAGCATTCTTTTAAAGTTGTTTTGTGGGAAATAATTTTATATATAGGCTCCTGAACAGCTATCAGAAAATGCTGACTGAGAGGCAGTTCTTGCTTCTTAGCTCCTCTCCCCTCCAAGAGGATTACATTTCCATTAGCAACTGGCCCTCTTGAAACAAGGCTTTCTTCTGTCCTGTCTCATGGATTTACCATCAGATATTAGGCTGCTCTGTGGAATGGGTCTCGTGCACAGTCAGCAAATCCCTTCATTTTTTCCTCAGGGAAGCTGCTGTTGGGTACTCCATCACTCTGACATTTTTTTCAGCCAGGATAATGATGGCGCAAACAAGCAAAGCAGCTGACTCAGGAACAAGCTGCAGGACTGCAGCGTGGCTAAGTATTGAAGCAACTGTTTGTTTTAAAATAAACATCTAGTGAATTATAAACAACCACCTTCTGCAAAATTAGAAATTACAGAGAGGCTGAGCTGAAGTTAGTCAAATCCAAAAGAAAGGCTCTTAATGCTCACGAAAATACAACAGCAAATTACCCATTAAAGCTTGTACAGAGCAGATGATTAGGAGCTAATCAGTAACTAGAGAACCAAAAACATGCTCAACTATAAGGAGGCAATGCCAGGCATATCAAAATTGGGATAATGGTAAAGAGCAGGGATTATGCAGTATTTGGGAAGGGTTTTTTAAGGACCATTCATATATTCATCTGTATGTCATGAATCCTTTATCTAACATAGTAAAAAGTTAGTCCTATCTAATACAGAAGTCTGAGTCACATAATGGCTAGATGAATCCATATTTTGTCAATAGACAGTCTATTAATACTTTCACAGGATAATGTAATACTCTAATATTTTGAAATGAGACAATCTACATAGGGATCATTTTCTCTCAGATGTGTAATATTTCATATCATGGATATAAGCTTGCAATCCTGTCTTATTGAGGGAAATAGTGTCCTATTACCATAATCTTCACCAAATCAATTCTGCCTTCAGTTTCTTCCCACTTTCTTGTTCCACAAGTCTCTCCCTCATGGTATATGCCAGAAAAACAGCAGGTGGTTTTCGATTTAGCAAATGGTGGGGTTTTTTGAGAAAATATAGTAGGTATTTTTTCTTCTCAGCCCTGCGACTGGTATGATTTATTTTATGCAATTAAAAAAATAGTAAATTAACATGTTATAAAGGCCTTAATACATTTTATGACATTCTTTTGTACTGTTCAATTTCCAGTTTCCTTAATTTCTATCCTTTTCTTGTAGGTACTGTATTTCTCACTTGCTGCTTGAAGCAACCTGAAATAACCAGACACAATAGCCCAAATTCCCCACTGAAATTGTACTGATGTAACAGAGGAGTTGCCCGTTTTTTTGGAGAAAATGATGATGCAATGGAACCATAACCCATAGTGCCAATGCTATCATGACTTGAAAGGGCAAAATTGTCAAACGCAGCTGTAAATTTGGAGCCTAAAGTGTGTTTTCAGAATTCACTTAAGCACTTAGGAGCCTAAATATTATTGACTTGCAATGATACTTAGGCTCCTAAGTCACTCAGGGCCAGATTTGCAAAGGTATTTAGGCATCTAAAGATGCAGATTGGCACCTAGCAGGATTTTCAAAAGTATACACCTGCAGCTTTAGAAGCCTAAATACCTTTGAAAATCTAGCCCTTAGGCACTTCTGAAACAGGTAGATTAATTTTTTTCAAAGGTCATCACAATGTCAGTTCTCTAACACTATTGGCAGTTTTATTTTATTTTTGTTTCCTTTTTATAGTCTTAGTATTTCCTTTACGGTGTTATCTAAGTGCCCACAGAATACATATTAGGAAAGGATAAGGAAGGGTGCATTTGTAAAAGTTGCCTAAATACATATAGATGGACTCAAACCAAAACTCCAGATCCAAATACCCCTGAAGTTTGGGGGTGTTCAAACACTGAAACCAGATCCAAATTTTGCAAAATGGCCCTTTCTCTATAATGGGCCAAAGCAAAAGCTGAGGTCTGAACACTCCCAAATGATGGGAAGTTTGATGTCTACCAAAATCTGAATTTGAAGCTTTGATCCCCATTTAGCCAACCACTTTAACAGTCTTCCATAGTGGTTAGTGTGACAGCTCCACCTTGCAAATGCATGTATTGCAGGTAATTGGGAATGTTTTAAATATTTTATTTAGCTTATAGCCCATAGGAATTGCTATTTCCTCTTGGGTATACCCTGAACAGAAGCACTTTGGTAAAAAGACCAGTTTGACTTAGATCACAATACCTCCATCAAATCTTGCATTTAAACCTTCGCCTCGAAACCTTGTCATGTGCTACTACGTTGGGTTACTTTACTCACTGAAATGCCTGATCAGAAAGGCTTCGACCAAGAGTTACATTGTAGTGTTATCTCAAGAAGTAGTGCCATTTCTTATAGGCATTTTTAGAGGTCCATGTATCAGCAGCAGGTAAGTAGTAATGGGGCCCAATCTGAGGCCATTTGAACTCAATGGCAAAACTCTCATTAACATAAATAGGGTACAAGCAGGCCAAATCATAATCCCATTTGATATAAACAGCAAGATTCCCACTGACTTCAATAGTGCACTAGCAGACTCTCAGTGACAGCTGGGCAAGTCAGTTCTCTTAATCCCCATCCACATGAGTATATGTATTGAAAGTTTCAGACTGGAGCAACTTTGTATAGCCAAGATATAAATCCCTGAAAAATGAGGTTTATAATGAATTTGCTGACAGACTCTTAACTAGAGTGCCACAAACAGCACTGTTGTAAAGATTAGTTGAACAGGCTGATTACTGGGCTTGTCTGCTCTCAGTAATGGCAAAAACTCATTTGATTTTCAATACAGCTAGCCTCTTGAATCAATATTTTGTATTCTGTATTCCATCTGAGGTACTTGCATAAAAATGAAAGGTATTATTTTGCCTTAAAATGTTTTATTTTTAGAGCTCATATGACAAAATTAAATATATTTAATGCTTGGCATTTGGTCTAATCATAGGGAGAGCTTAACACACAAACTAAAGCATACTTGAGTTCTTTACATTTAAACAAACTCCATTCTCTCCTTGGAATCAGTGTCGTCATAGCCAGTCCAGCAAACATTTGTATTTAATTAACAAGGTCATACTAAAACTGAAATCACCATGGTAATGTACTGTAGCCCATGAGATTAATTCTACTCCTGTGTTTAAATTACTTAGTTCTTTAGAGAGAAATAGAAATGCTTTAAACAAAATATTACATTGAAAAAACTGTTTGAGATTTCAGATCATTGAAGGATCAAATTCAGGATCCATTGAGTGGCAAATGGGCTGTGAAATGAGGATGCCCAAAGCAGGTGATGTCAGGATTGAATCCTCTCCCTACACTATAAAGTTCCAGCAGAACAGAATGAAGCTTGTGTAACTACAGAACCCATTCTCTCAGGGTCCATCCACAGTTTGAGCAGGAAGTGTATGCCTCAGCTCAAGATGACATACCCATATTTACTGATTGAGCTAGGTTGCTAAAAATAGAGTTTAGCTAAGGCAGCGTACCTATCTGAGATGCTAGGTACATACTTAGGGTGGCTAACCCCTGCCAGTGTTTGTGCTGCTGCAAATACACTCTGTTTAATGCACTAGATTGATCAGCGCTAGCGTGGGTATGTCCCCTCAGGCTGGAACCTCCACCTTCAACTCGCACTAGAGAACCTTAAGTTCACACAGTCTGTTGGCTATTGGTTTCAAGTACTTGTGAATCCACTGACCCATTGCTTTCTCCCTCCTCCATGCTGAGGCTCAGGAAGCCCCCACATCTTATTGCATGGAATCCAGGGGACACGGCCTCTCTGTGTAGAGGTAGTGCATTCTCCCTTTACTTCATTTCTTATTCACCGGTACGCAATAGAATTGTGCCAGTTTCATTGTGTTCCAGACTTTCCACTCATGTAGATTGGAGACAAGATGGGATTAACCTCTGTGATTAATTTGTGAAGCTATACATCATAAATTAAGCCCTGATACAGTGTTGTCATAGTGGGGGGAGAGGTCAACTGATATGGAGACTTATGGTATTCCATGAGGCTCTGAATAGGTACAGATCTGACTGCAGGAATCATAGAATCATAGAATATCAGGGTTGGAAGGGACCCCAGAAGGTCATCTAGTCCAACCCCCTGCAAGACCTAACTCAGTTTAACTGTGATCTGAAAGGGTTAGATGCTGCAATCAGTTACACTGATTTAAATTTGGAATAACTCCATTGAAATGAGATTTACTCAGGTGTAGGAGCAGAATCTGTACCAGACATGTTTTTTTAAACCTGTCTAGCATTCAGGTCCTTCTGAAACAGCTGATATTACTGGCATCTAAAAGCAATGTAGAGAGTTGTATTCTCTGCCCTGCATTACGTGTTGGAGATGCCATTGACTCCAGGGCTCTTTTTGTGATTATGGCACCAATCACTTTTTCAGGGAATTTTTATTTTAACATGTAGCACTTCAGTTAGGAACTTCTTGCTTGAAGATTCCCTTACAGACGGAAATCTTCATTTTGAGGAAGTTATCCTAAATTTATGAGTATCACACCAAGACAGGGGAGCCAAATACTTTATCCACAAGACACTTACCTATTGGGTGAAATCCTGGCCTCAGTGAATTCAATAGGAGTTTTGCTATCTGCTTCAGCAGGGCCAGGATGTCACCCACAGGATCTTCTGAGAAGAGGAAATAAGTAAAGTACAAGTACACTGCCCATCTAACTAGCATTTATCTTAATTCTTCTGCAAATAATCAACTGCTGGTACAGCACTAATTAAGATACTAAAAAGTTGTATTTGAGCAAATTCTCCTACCTGCCCATTTGTACTGATATCAGCTTACAATTTTCTCAAGGCTGTGATTAGCCAAACTCCAGCTCTCCTGTATTCTAATTGGTTGTTGATAAAGTAATGACAGTATTAACGTATGCTAAGAAATGCTGTGCAGTGAAAATGAAGAGAAAGAATCCCCTTTAGAAACTAAGGTCCTGATTCAGGAGAGCACTGAACCATGCACTTAGAACATAGAGACTTCAATGAGGCATAAGCATGTGCTTCAAGTTAAACGTGTTTAAGTGTGCTTCCTAAACTGGGAAGTTTCCATGCACCAGAACCTAAAGCATTTTCAAAATACCCTCTGCAATGTGACTTTGTAATGTCAGTGAGACTTGTAACTGGCACCCTGAAATCTACTCTTCTGCCTAGGCTTCCAGTCCTCACAAACATCTTTCCTCCAACCATCCACTGAGAGATAGCTATGTTATGCGAGCTAGCTAACGAAAAGCTCCCACTCCATGACAATCTTGTTCACTCGCCTTGTACTCACATTAAGTCCCAACAAACATTCTGGGTAGCTGGAGCAGATCTTTTGTCATCCAACTTCAACCCACAAGACACCTGGCAGATGCAATGGGCAGGCTGTGATGTAAACAACAAGCACCTCATAGACAATCCCACTGTTGAACCTCCTGGTTTCTTCCTCTGCTGAAGACAATGGACAACCTTCAACTCTATCAGGATGTTACATGGAAGATGCATGCACCTGATTCACAAATGGAGAATCAAGTATTCACCACAGTGCAAACGTGGAGACTTCCAAACCACTGAACATATTGTGAACAAGCGTTCAATCTTTTCATTTCCGGGAGGTACAGCAAAGTCTCACTTTGCATCTCCTGAAGCCCTCGAATAGATTTCAAACCTTTCTATTCACTTGGAAATGTTGCTATTTCCATATGAAAGAAGATGACTTTTGTAATGTTAGGAACAATTGGCCAAAGGTGCTTTTATGGTGAAAAGTCAAAGCAAAACTCCATTGCATGTTTTCATGAAAGTTCTTTTACTGCTTTGAGCTATTACTGGAAAAGGAAATAAATTTGGATGTGAAAATTGAAGTCTGAAATGTTGCTGGGTGAAATTTTGGAAGTGCTAAAGATCAAAGGAACACTAAAACCCACAGTTCACTGTAAAAATGTGAGTTTTCAATCAAACCAGCTCCACATGTGTGGGGATTAATGCATCAAGAGTCCTAATCTCCCTGTTAGTAGACTGGGTGTTTTCTGAGGAATAACTGATACAGGATAAAAATACAGTATCTCTGTAGTATCTTTCATCTGCAGACCACAAAGTGGAGGGCACTCAAGAGCACAGAAGCAGCACCTTGACTTCCAAGGTACTAATAGAAGGGCTTGTGTAGATATACATCGTAGATACTGTGGGGTGGGGTTTGCAGCCTAATCATTACCGATGAGAATGCAGCTTTGTCTGGAGAACTGTGTGGAGGGGCCCACAATGAGTCAGCAGGCTATGGGGCTGAGTCCTGGCCCCTGGGACCTGTATGTGATCCCTAACTGTGAAAAGGGGTATTCTAGGTGTTTAGGCCTTGGGAATGCAGCTTCCCCTAGGGGCCAACCTAGGAATTGCTGTGATAATTGTAATTAAGCCATTCTACTTAAGGTATTTGTAACAACTTCCTCTTTTGCCAGCCCCAGTAAACAATCCTGTTGTGTGAGCCATGGCTCTGCATGTTTACTGACACCCACCAGATGCCAGAGCCTCTAGTGCTTGCCTTAGAGTTGTGGTACGTTTGGCACATGTATGTAAAGAGGTTTGGAGTTCCTCAGCACTCCAGCAAACGTATAGGGTGGGGATTCTTACAGTCCAGGGGTTTGCAAATGTATTTTGTTTTTTAAAATGTACCCTCCCAGTGCTCAAATCTGGGCACATACTCAAGATTTCTGCAGGCTCTTGAGCAATCTAGATACTTATTCTATTCTTCTCTGTGTCAGGACACCAGGATTCAGCTGATGCCCCATCAAGTTAGCAGATGTTGGAACCCTGCAGAGTGCTGCAGATTAATGCCTGCTCATTCACTAAAATAGGAGTGGCTCATTAAACTTCTCTTCTGAAAGAGGGAGCTTGGGTCTGGAACTGACAGGTCCTGAGAGAATGAACCCCAGGAGCAGCCAGGCTCCTAGTAGGAAGGCTTAAGCTGGGGAAAGAGCCTTAGGAGCAGCCTAGTTTGAGCAGGCATCTTAGGCTGGTATTCTGTAATGACTTTTAATCACCCTTTATGTTAATAAAACCTACTGTCAAGTGGGGTAACTGTTTTGAATGTGTAGCTTGTTTTGATTTGGGAGGAGACTCCACTAACTTACATCCTCATCCCAGCTCTACATGACACATTTTAACTGTTATTCAGTGAGCTTTTACAGAGTTCCAGTTGCTAGGAAACCTTTGTCTTCAGCTGGCGTTAGTACTGCTGCAGTTACATTCATATTGACTAGGTCTGAATTACACCCTCTTGTCCATGGGTGACAAAGGTTACAGACATCACAATCTGATGGCCAAACCAAAGAGGAGGTCATTAAAATAAAAAAACCAAGATAGATTTATTTATAATTCAGCAGCATCATTCAAAGTTATCATCTGGAAAACAAAACAAGGGCAAAATCCATCCCTGGTATAATCCCAGTGAAGTCAATGGAATTAGACAAGAAGGAATTTGGCCCAGTGATTTTATCACAGTTTCACCAGTAATAAGAAAAATAGTTTAATTTGTTTTCAAATATGAAAATATTCCGACTAATGAAATCAGCTGCTTTCTCCACAGGCACATTATACAACACGGGGCAGTTAGACTAGTGCAGCCGCCTTAGGGTTCAAGTACGTTGCACTGGAGTAACAGGCAAATGCTCCCTGCTGCTTCTGTGACTGGAGTCAAAACCTCCCGATTCAGGCATGAGCAGAAGTTGGGATCAGGAAGAGCAGAATGCCTGCTCCATGGCATCCTCACCCTTTCCCCTCGAGCCCTGCTGCAAGGCAGTGGCTGCCAGGGAAGCTCAGCCCCTACTAGAGCCACATGAGCTTGGGGAATAGAGGAGGGTGAGCGAAGACAGAAACAGTGTCATGTTGCTGGTCCCAGTCTACAGCTTTCTTAGGAACAGGTTCTGTGGGCTGAGCCCCCTTGCCAGCTCTCTGTGAGAGGGGTCAAAGCCACTCCTTAATGTACAATTTGCTGAAAACTCAGTGAGTGGAAATCCACTGAGTTTCAGGTTTCTTACATGCCCGTAGCCAGCACAGGGGATGATCTGGGACTGACAGCAGAATTTTCCCAACTTTGTAATTGGGGTGGGTTTTTTTTTGTTTGGGGGCATCTTGTAAATATTGCCCCACAGGGAGGTGTTTCTTCTTTTCAGAACAAACATATGCAGTTGGCAATACTGCCTTTGTTTAAAAAAAAAAAACCCAAAAAACAAAACTTGAGATTGGCTTAAAAATAATGAAAGTTTTTTTAAAAATACATTTTGGAGTCTTTTTATTGCCCATCTGAGTTTTGAGCCTTTGGGGTTCATGTTTTCAAGATCTTCTCTACAAGGCTAGATACTGCCTTTTTATTTTAAATGAAAGTTGAGTTTCCCATGTAATCACGTGATTCAAAGAGCTGTGTGGCAGCTTCTCAAGCTGCGAGTCATCTTGTTATCCCCCCACCTCAGTGAGGAAAAAAAAACTTGCTTGTGCTTAACTCAATGTCAGCTCCCTAATACCACCTGTCTGTTAGCCACCCACCCCACCAAGCAATATCCTCAGGGCTCGGCCAGCCCTTATTTTGTCTTTCAGGTAACAAGAGGTATGCCCCAGCCCTCACTCCCCACTGAAAGCATTCCCCTGTAGTATCCAGCCCCTGTCACTGGACACTCACAAAAGTCACCAGGTTTGCTGTCTCCAAGGAAACAGAATACACACAGCTCGACTGGTACAACTTGGGATCCAGTCCTTTATACCATCACAGCACTGGGCTATAGTTATCACAAAAACAATCATTGATAATAAACTTAAGATGAAGATTTAAGAGATACTGAGTAAGGATAATGGAAACAGAAATGGTTGCATATAAAATAAGCAGCATAGACTAAGAAGTGAGTTAAAGTTTACTTTAGAGAAAGATTTTAGCCTGTTAAAGTTGTGTTTCTCACCTGAAACCCAACACCAATATGACTGGAATCCAGCCACCTTTCCTTAATGCAAAAAAGCACTGTCCTTTTTGCTCCCTCACTTGTGGATAAACATGTGTCCTTTTGTCTTCATATATTCCTGAAGTTCAATGTTTTGTCTCCAGAGTCAGGATAACCCCTGATGGTTTAGACTCCAGTGACTTCCCAGCTCCGTTTATGCCACATAAAGATTTGGCTTCCACTATGTTGGCTTACAAGGTTTAATTTACACAGCCACCACTGCAAAAATAGGTGAATCAACATCTTTTGTCTGACTCAAAAACTTGTGTCAACCAAGCCTTAGTTTAGATATATGTTTAGCATATATACACTAGTTCTTAAATATCTGTACATACATCATGCAATGATTGAGGAGCAGTGTGATCCTGACTTTCATTTAAGACCTCACATGACCGTCTTTATAGATAAATACTATCACAGCAATGTGTTGAGTATCATGAATTTGTCAGGCCTGTCGGGCCTGACAGTGAACCCTTTGCCAGTTGGGACGGAGGGGTTCTTAGGGTTGCAAGCTATGACTAAGTCAGTAGTAAACTCTATAAGGACGTACTCAGCACAACATGTGAGGCTTCAGTCCTGTTAGCATTAAGGGCAGCTGTGCAGATCTACTCGCACGGCATTAATTGAGAATAAGTTGCAAAACCATGTGGTTTTGCTTGGCTATGAATAAAGGCTATTCAAAATTCCGCAAAAATGCTCTAAGTTAACACAGAGAGGAGCAAAATCCTTTTGTAATCCTTTTAGTTAGATCTGTTTGATGATTGTCATTGTTCAGAAAGGAAAAAATACAATGCAGTTTTGTAAATTAACACACAGAAATCACAGCTCACTCCCTCAAAAAGCATTCTCATGGGTGCTCTTGTTCCTGGGGAGTGCACTCTCGATGCCACCCTTAAAGAAAACACATCATATTCCAAGTGGCCATTTCAGGGAGGCACATAGCCAAGTTCCTCTTTACCCTACCTGCAAAGGTTAGGGGTGCTAGCCCTAGAACTCAAGGACTCCTGTACCCAGCCACTGTGCCAAGGTTATAGGGCAGGGCTGTTTGCCCCCTTGCCTCTCCTTGGGCTGGACACACTCTGACCTGAAGACTGTAATGCTGTGGGGATTCAAAACAAAGTATTGGGGTCACTGAGCTAGATAAGATGTTTGTCTGGTGTATGATGGAAAGTATAGTGGTTCCAAAAAAAAACAAAAAAACCAACCTTCAGTCTCCTCTTCACCACCTCCCACAGCCGCTGCTGAAAGAAAAATGTGAATCCAAAAGGAAGAGAAAATGATTACACAATACAGATTTTAAGAATTCTGAACACACTGACAGAGACATGCTGTGTAGCTTAAATGTGTGACAGTTAAAATTAAAAGGTTGCTTGTTGCAGTCTGAATGGCATAAGATTTGACTATTTCTTGCTTTTTCTGAAGCACCTGAATTTGTTTCAACTCATACGAAGTCTTGCTCATTCGGGGAAAATGATTACATAATAAAGCAAAATATAGTATAGAAAGTTGTTTAACGTATTTCATCCTGTTATATCAAATGTACCAAACATAATTGCTTTCTCATCCCTTCCACTCTCAGCCTCCCCAGAAAAAGACTGTTACTAAATAGTTAGTTCAAGAAATATTTGCAAATATACTAATTATAACCTAACATACAGGAACTTTCTAAAGTTACCCAGATACTTAACATGCATCCTTATTTGTCAGTGTCACAAGGATAGCTATAACCTCACAAAAGGTTACAGTCTCAATGTGATGTTGGTCGGTGGAGGGGATTCACTAAAAATCACATTAAGAGTCAAGGAACCGAAGCACTTAATTCCCGATACATCACTTGGAAAATAAAATCTTCTGTGGCAGCAGCCGGGGAAGAGGGAACAGGGGACATAGTCTGAGGAACAGCTTAAACTAAATCACTTGGTGAGCTTCTCCTAACACTTCTTAACTTCAATATGAATTTAGGCCTTCCATATCTTGTACAGCTTTGCTTCATTTGAAACGGATCACACATACAGTTTCATTGTCCTCAAAAACAGGGAAAATCCCCATCTTGCCACATCAGTAGAAAACAGAGAAAGTAACTAGAGGAATGAGCTGGTGTAGTGTTTACCCAAAGGGGTTAGCAGGCTTGAGCCTGAAGAAAATTTTGCAGTTTCTCTTTATGCATTTTTAAATCAATTCTAAGCTACTTACAAATATGGGCAATTACTTTCGGCACTTTGCTTTGTAATAAGATTTAATGACTGCTGTGTGATTCTCTTGGTGAGCACGGATAACCAAACACTAGGATATAAATTTTAAGTTTAACAATTTTGTATGAAATAAGGAAGGTTTTTTTAATAAGTTGGGAATTTTTCAACTTTAATATTCACAATCAGAATAAAAGCAGGCGGGATGGGGGGGGGGCATTTCTTTCATAATGGCTACCAAAATACCCTAGACCATACACCCATGAATGAGATTTTTTTTTATGAAACTGTTTGGTCTCCCATAAGTGTATGGTCCTATTTTCAACATGCTTGGGTATCTGTAAAGCTGAATAGTTATAAAATCATGCATCTCTTCCATATTGAGAGATCCCAGTGTGAAATAACCATCACTTTATATCAGTACATCTAGGAAAACATTGTCTTTCCTTGGAAGATTTCTCTGTTCATATTAAAGTGAATTTAGTGCTTGTGAAAGGTGTATGCCTACTTTATGACTAGGATTGGTGGCTGGAGCCCACCAAATCAACAGAACCCTTCTCCCTATTAAGAGAGGGAGGGGCCACAGAACCCAGACACAAACTGAATCTGAGAGGCAAAAAAGAAGAACAAAGAGAGGGGGATGTTTTGACGATATGACCTACAAGAGAACCAGAAGGAGAATCCCAGACAATGCCCATTGTTCCAAGAATGAGTCCAAGGAATCAATGGATGCTGCCCAGACAAAGTGGGGAAAAAAAATATCTATTCTCCTCTGAGTCATGGACCCAGCACACCTCTACTGCACCACTCTGCTGTGCTAAAGGTAAAAGATACAGCATGGACAGTGCTGAAGAATTAAATCTGTTTTTCCCCAAAAATTTGTTCAGCAAAGGCAGCACAGATGCAAGCTTCTCCACACTACCAAGCATGGTGCCTCACCTTGACATGGCGGGACCATTTACAAGTCTTACGTCTTCACTGTCAAAAAAAGGATATTTCTACTATGACATAGGTAGGTGAGATCAACACTATTTCCTCCCACTGTAGTTGACCTTGGCCTAGTTAAATCACAGTAAAACCTGCCTGTGCCTTTTATCCACTAGGGTTATACAGCTGGAGAGCTAACGCACACACACGACTTATCTCTCTGAAACATCTTGTTGTTATGAAGACATAGCCTATGGGCGAGAAGGCATCATGGACAGGTTTCTGTTCTACAATTTCTTGGGTGTAAATGGAATGTCTTTCAAATGCAACATTAATATTGTTCACAAAAATCCTTCAAACCACCACTGAAGTAACAGATCTGACTGAAGTTAGATTCCTATGCATAGACCTAGGTACTACTGTCCTGCTATAGTGTAATCAAAGCTCCTCCTCCACTGAAGATCAGGAGCTAGAACTTCATATAAAAAGATGCTGATTAATTACTGCTGACTCCTGCTGGAAGGCAACTCTTGTTAGCTTTAACCAAGACATGAGGGGATGGAGTATCTCAGGATAGACGGAACTAGGGGCTAGAACAGTGGAGGTCATTCAGGGGAAACCATCTGATCAGTGAAGCTTACGGAGTAAGTTTAGGCCAAGGTGTAATGTGCTGTTATTTGAGTTACCAATAACATTTCTTTCATATGGATAGGGTGTTTTTGTTTTGTTTTAAAAGGTGCTAAAGGATTGAGGTAGCTTTTTTTCAAACTTAAAATAGGATTCTGCCAGAGGGCTCATACAAGACTATTGCTAACTCCAACCTTCATACACACCGGTAACCTGAGTTAGTGTCCCTCAATCCTTTAGCACCTTTAAAACAAAAACAAACACACCCTATCCATGAAAGAAATGTTATTGGTAACTCAAAGAAGTGCAACCCATCCTTCTTCTCAACTCCTAGTGAATCCTCTATTTTCACTGAAATCCGGTCAAGGAGACTATTACGGGGGCTTGGCGTTCCCAGCTCTGTTTGTGGTAGTTTCCCTGTTGTACCACCACAGCTGGGGTCATTTTCTAAATAAACGACATTATACCCAGCTGAGGTCACTAATTAGCTTGGATCTTGCCAACTGATCAGTGAGGCTGTGGGCCAGCTGCTAAGTCATGAACAAAGCTGAGCCCAGCTTTCCTCAAAGTGCCAGCCAGCCCATGACACGACTACAATGGATTCCTGATCTCAGCTGGAGCCTCTAGGTGTTATAATAACTATAATTCCCAAAAGAACCAGAACCCTGTGCTATTTCAACATCTTATGATGGATATGATATTAACATGCATCATTACCATCCTCAGACCACTTCCTTATTGCCTTTACTGTATACCAAGATACGATTTTTTTTTTAAAAAAACCCTCTTCTAATATAGGGTCCCTTTATGATGGTACTATTAATTGAGAATAAGGCTTTTACTCCATACATTATCCCATCCAAGCCAATATTTCCACACTTGAAGGAAGATGCTACTCAAATGAGTAAGGATATCAAAATGTGGTCCATACTTAGCAGCTCTGAAAGCTAAAAGATTTATCCCTCCAAAATGAAATCACTTATTTAATACTGATCCAAGTCTTCTGTCCATTTGTTGCTATGGCATAAGATGAAAATATAAAGCAACGTGAATGGAAAAAAATTGAAAGTGAACATGAATTGTTTTTCAGATGGGATATATGCATTATCAATTCAAATATACTGTAATGGTATCTGATTTCAATTTTTGAAGTGAGCTAGGGCTGTTGAGAAGCTTTTAACTGTAATTTTGAGAAGAGGGCAAACAGCACGTAGATAGTATGAGTTATTTTTGAACTATAGTTTCTGGTACATCTCTCTTTAAAACAAAAGATAAATGCAAGCAGAGGAGAGGTTTAAAAACTGGAAAAAGAATACAACAAAATTTAATGGATTATTTCATTGCTTAGTGCAAAGAGTCAGATTATAAGGCCAGCAGAGACCACTGTGATCACCTAATCGGATCTCCTGTATAACACAGGCCATGATACTTCCCTGAATTAATTCCTGTTTGAACTACACCATATCTTTAAAAAGAAAATCCAAACTTGATTTAAAAATTGCCACTGATGGAGAATCCACAATTACCCTTGGCAAATTGGTAATTACCCTCAATGTTAAAAAACTTGCCTTGATTTGACTTTATTTTGCTCCACTGAAAGACATTTAGGAATAAATTATATCTGCCTCTAAATGGGTGTGATAGAAAGTATTGGCAAAAAATGACCTTTTTTCCAGGGGGGAAAAATAAATTACCCGGTGTTGGTTCAGGGGACAGGGAAGGGCGTGCATAAGGTTTATATGGCTTTAGGTGCTGGTTGTTTTCCTCTTAAATTTCTAATTTCATTCTGAAGTATTTATATGAACATAAAGTATTTGAAAGAGTTTTTATTCTATTTTAATTCTGAATGAAAATTAACTACTTTAAAATGTCAACAGGAAAGTAATGAGAATATTAAAGTTCTTGCTTTCATAGAAATGTAGGGCTGGAAGGGACCTTCAGAGTTCATCTACTCCAACCCCCTGCACTGAGGCAGGACCAAGTAAACCTCGACCATCCCCGACAGGTGTTTGTCTAACCCGTTCTTAAAAACCTCCAGTGAGGGGGTTTCCAAAGGAGGCTGTGGAATCCTATTCCAGAGTTTAACTACCCTTACAGATAGAAAGGTTTTCCTAATATCTAACCTAAAACTCCCTTGCTGCAGATTAAGCCCATTATTTCTTGTCTTACCTTCAGTGGACAATTCTTTCATCTTCTTTATAACAGCCCTTAACAAATCTTCAAATATATCAGCCCCTCCCCTGCCATCTTCTTGTCTCAAGAGTAAACATTCCCAGTTTTAATCTTTCTTCATATGTCAGATTTTCTAAACCTTTTATCATTTTTGTTTCTCTCCTTTGGACTCTTGCGAATTTGTTCACATCTTTCCTGAAGTGTGGCGCCCAGAACTGGATACAGTACTGCAGCTGAGGCCACACCCGTTCCTGTTAATACACCCCAGAGTGGTATTAGCCTTTTTGCAGCTGCATCACATTCATTGTTGGCTCTTATTCAATTTTTGATCCACTATAGCCCCCAGACCCTTTTCAGCAGCACTACCACCGAGCCAGTTATTCTCCATTTTGTAGCTGTGTATTTGATTTTTCCTTCTTAGTTGCAGTACTTTGCACTTTATTTAATTTCATCTTGCTGAATTCAGACCAATTCTCCAATTTGTCAAAGTCATTTGAATTCTAATCCTGTCCTCCAAAGTGTTTGCAACCCCTTCCAGATAGGTGTCATCTGCACATTTTATAAGCATACTCTCCACTCCATTATTGAAATCCTTAATGCCTATTAGGAAACAATAAAAAAGTTATGAAAAACAATAAGAGTCTAGAAGCCTGGGGGGGAAAAGAATGGGTAGAATTATTTGGCAACTAGTGGGTGAAATCAAATGTCACTGGATACTGAAAAGAGGGAAGGGTGGCATTGTCAACTATTGCGGGGGTTGGTTTGCTAGAATCTAGAAACTTCTGAATGATCTGCATAGCTTTGGATAAAGTGGTTCTAAATGAAACTAGCTAGTTCGCCTTACTATTCTGTTTGCGTTTTCAATATTCAGTACACAGGGTAGGTGTTTTTCAATCTGTTGTACTAAATGTGAAAGCTGATGATCAAAACTGCAAGTATGTAATTAGTAGAGCTGACCAAAAAAAGCAGACAATTTTTCAATTTAAAAAATGTTCCCCTTTTTTAAAGTTAGAAATGTTTGAAATTTTGAATTTCAAACATTCAAAATCCACTATATACTAGGTTGAAAAATGGAGGAGTGAGGAGGGGATTTCACAACAAATGCAAAGGTTTTTTTTTTAATTCCAAAATTTTGGATTTCAAAATTGTTGAAGTTTCAAAATTTAAAACATTTCCAGCAGCTCTAGTGATTAGTATTAGTGATGATCACACATCAGTGTATGAATGTATACAATTCAACATATCTAAAGTTGAAAGGAGTGCTAGGAGCGAACAGGGTGAAGTAATAAAAACAGATAATTCTTTCAAAGCAAAATATGAACATTGTCATAAGTTAAGATAGACATCATCCGGAGTTAATTAGCAAGATCTTGTGCTCATATAAAAAAGATATGGAAGGCTTGTTTCTTTGGATACTTCAAGATCAAATGTACCATTAACTTGGAAGAGCAGAATACTGATTTGTGGGATGATACAGAAAGTGAGACTTTTATAAATCATCATAATTATTGAAACATAGTCACAATGGTAATTAAGGTTTTTCAACATTATTCCACAACATACAACCCCCCCTCCCGCACCCCCCCTCAGGATTGGATGACTGGGGTGGGGGGAACTGAATGCCCCAGCTTCCCAATGACACTTAGTGAAACCCTCAGGAAGACTGTCTATGTTTGCATCCAACTACCATAAATATGTCAACATTTGCACTGAATTTGAAGAGGACTTCAGTCAAAATGTAGTAGATATTTGACACCAGGGACTCCATGTGTTAGTCTGTTTTATTACATTCAGATTGATTTGACTGAAGCCTCACAATAAAATATGCATCACAAAAGCAGAGGGCAGAAACAAAAGAGTGGGAGGCCTAGTGTTTTACTTGAAGAATTGCAAGCTCAGACTCATAGACATTAAGGCCAGAACATCGGAGGCCAGAGAGCCTCACCCACCCACTCCTGTAATAGACCCCTAACCTCTGGCTGAGTCACTGAAGTCCTCAAATCATGATTTAAAGACTTCAAGTTACAGAGAATCCACCATTTACACTAGTTTAAAACTGCAAGTGACCCTGTCCGATGCTGCAGAGGAAGGAAAAAAACCCCAGGTCTCTGCCAATCTGACCCCTGGAAAAATCCCTTCCTGATCCCAAATATAGCGATCAGTTGGACCCTGAGCATGTGGGCAAGACTCACCAGCCAGACACCTGGGAAAGAATTCTCTGTAGTAACTCAGAGCCCTCCCCATCTAGTGTCCCATCACCAGCCATTGGGGATATTTGCTGCTAGCAGCTGCAGATCAGCTACCTGCCATTTTAGGCAGTCTCATCATACCATCCCCTTTTTATTTTGGGCATATGCCTTGATGAAGAAACATGCCTATGAAGTGAATCACATAGTATGTGTCCCATGTTTCATTTGTTAAAACCTTTGTAGATATTGTCACTGGGTTTTCTCAGGGGGGCAGGTATGTATGCGCACACCCCTCACCCCCCAGCCTCCTGAAAAGGTGAGTTTTATTGGGGCTTCGGGGGAGTAGGGAATGACAAAAACCCTGAGTGATTGGGCTAAGAGTATCTGTCATAAATATAAAGGGAAGGGTAAACCCCTTTGAAATCCCTCCTGGCCAGGGGAAAGCTCCTCTCACCTGTAAAGGGTTAAGAAGCTAACGGTAACCTTGCTGGCACCTGACCAAAATGACCAATGAGGAGACAAGATACTTTCAAAAGCTGGGAGGAGGGAGAGAAACAAAGGGTCTGTGTCTGTCTGTAGTCGTCTTGGCCGGGGACAGAACAGGAATGGAGTCTTAGAACTTTTAGTAAGTAATCTAGCTAGGTATGTGTTAGATTATGATTTCTTTAAATGGCTGAGAAAAGAATTGTGCTGAATAGAATAACTATTTCTGTCTGTGTATCTTTTTTGTAACTTAAGGTTTTGCCTAGAGGGGTTCTCTATGTTTTTGAATCTAATTACCCTGTAAGATATATACCATCCTGATTTTACAGGGGGGATTTCTTTATTTCTATTTACTTCTATTTTTTATTAAAAGTCTTCTTGTAAAACACTGAATGCTTTTTCATTGTTCTCAGATCCAAGGGTTTGGGTCTGTGGTCACCTATGCAAATTGGTGAGGCTTTTTATCCAACATTTCCCAGGAAAGGGGGAGTGCAAGTGTTGGGAGGATTGTTCATTGTTCTTAAGATCCAAGGGTCTGGGTCTGTAGTCACCTAGGCAAATTGGTGAGGCTTTTTACCAAACCTTGTCCAGGAAGTGGGGTGCAAGGTTTTGGGAAGTATTTTGGGGGGAAGGACGCGTCCAAACAGCTCTTCCCCAGTAACCAGTATTAGTTTGGTGGTGGTAGCGGCCATTCCAAGGATAACGGGGGTAATATTTTGTACCTTGGGGAAGTTTTGACCTAAGCTGGTAAAGATAAGTTTAGGAGGTTTTTCATGCAGGTCCCCACATCTGTACCCTAGAGTTCAGAGTGGGGGAGGAACCTTGACATGGTGGCACAGTGGTGGGATTAACCTGAAATCATTTTGAGATCCAGTTGAGATTTTTTGAACTAGAAATACAGATTTTAAAAAGGAATTTTTAGGAAGTCCAGAAGGCAGCTTTGAAACTGAAAGCAGCTTGGTTTCTCTCTGCTTTGTGGCCAAGCAGAGACAAAAGGGGATTATCTTGTGAATTGCAGGTTTTCTTTGCCTGGAGGCAGGGTACTTAACTCCTGCAGGGAAATTCACAGTCTTCCAACCCAGAGGTTTTTTTTTTTTTCTTTTCTTCCTAAAAGTAAATAGGGGGTGTGTGCTCTACCCATTTGCCTGGAGACAAAAGTGGCAGGGTTTTTTTTAGGATTTTGATTTTTTTTTGTTTTACAAGGAGCACAGGTTTGAAAAGAAATTTTTTTTCTTCTTTGGGCTGGGTAAGCAGGTTTCCAAGTAGTTGGAGGTTTTTTGCTTTAATTTGGGCCCAGAGCAGAGACAAGGGAATTGTCTTTTTCTGTAGGCTGACAATCACTATCAGAGAATAAGTATTCTATTCCAGCACAGCAAAATTTTACAACCAAGTTTTGTTTGTTTATTTCTAAACCTCGGGTGTAAAGTTAGTTAAAAACAGAGAGGTTAGAATGGCCAAATCCTCAGCTCGACTACAGCTGGAATTAGCCAAATTTCAGGCTGAGGAAAAACAAAGGGAACATGAAAGACAGATAGAACTCATGCGGCTGAAGAAGGAGGAGAAGGAAAAAGAGAGGAAGCATGTGGAGGAGATGGAGAGGATAAAGGCCCAGCAGAATATACCAACAAACCCTAGCAATCCTTCTCCAGGTACCACTTCCCATCCCAGAAAGTTCCCCACCTACAAGGCAGGTGATGATACTGAGGCCTTCTTAGAAAACTTCGAAAGGGCCTGCCTTGGGTACAACATCTCTACTGACCAATACATGGTAGAGCTGAGGCCGCAGCTCAGTGGACCCTTAGCTGAGGTGGCAGCTGAAATGCCTAAAGAACACATGAACAAGTATGAACTGTTTAAATCCAAGGCGAGAGTCAGAATGGGGATAACACCCGAGCAGTCTCGTCGGAGGTTCAGAGCCCTAAGGTGGAAACCAGACATGTCATTTACCCGACATGCCTACCACATTGTGAAACATTGGGATGCCTGGATATCAGGAGCAAGTGTTGAATCTCCAGTAAATTTGCCCTTCCTAATGCAAATGGAACAATTCTTAGAGGGTGTTCCTGAGGCAATAGAAAGATACATCCTAGATGGGAAACCCAAAACTGTAATTGAGGCAGGAGAGATTGGAGCCAGATGGGTGGAGGTGGCAGAGAAGAAGAAAACTGGTCGCAGTTGGAGCGGAGACCAGAAGGGACCACCCCAGACCACACCCTATTACCGGGGGCCGCCCAAAGCCCCACCTACCTCCCAAAGAACCCTCCAGACCCCTTATCGTCCCACCACCCCGTTCTCCAGCAACCCTCCTCGCCCCAGTGACCCGTCAGCTGGACGATGTTTTAAGTGTAACGAGCTGGGGCATGTAAAGGCCAACTGCCCCAAGAACCCCAACAGATTACAGTTCATTGCACCGGAATCACACCAGAGGTCCACAGGCCCAGATACCTCCCAGATACCCTTGGAGCGGAGGGAAACTGTGAGTGTGGGTGGGAAGAAGGTCACCGCGTGGAGGGACACCGGAGCACAAGTGTCAGCTATCCATGCTTCCTTAGTGGACCCCAATTTAATCAACCCAGAGATCCAAGTGACGATTCAACCCTTCAAGTCCAACTCTTTCAATTTGCCTACAGCCAAGTTGCCTGTCCAGTACAAGGGCTGGTCAGGAATGTGGACTTTTGCAGTCTATGATGATTATCCCATCCCCATGCTGTTGGGGGAAGACTTGGCCAATCATGTGAAGCAGGCCAAGAGGGTGGGAATGGTCACCCGCAACCAGGCTAAACAAGCCGTGAGGCCTAGCTCTGTTCCGGAAACTTCTATCAGGACCCAGTCAGAGGTGATGGACCTGGACCCCAGGCCAATGTCTGCAACAGCAGTAGTGGATCCAGTCCCAGAGACCCAGACGGAACCAGTCCCAGAACCGGAACCAGCCAAACAACCAACACCAGACCCCGTGTCAGCACTGAATCCAGTACTTGCAACCTCAACACCAGAGGGCCCCACCGAACCTGAACTGGCAGCAGCCGATAACCCTACACAAGAGGCTCAGCCGGAGCCTGAATCCCAACATAGTGCACCAGCGGAGAGCGGTTCACAGTCAACAGAAACAGCTCCATCCCCTATATCGCTTCCAGAGGGACCAAGCCTAGGTCCACAATCCCATGAGGAACTGATGTCTCCAGCATCAAGGGAACAGTTCCAGACCGAACAGGAAGCAGATGAAAGCCTCCAGAGAGCTTGGACGGCGGCACGGAGCAACCCACCGCCTCTCAGCTCTTCTAATCGATCCAGAGAATTAAAAGGTTTGTCAGTTTACAGCCCAGGGAGGAGACGACGCTGAGTGGCCTGAAGGTGTCTACTACGAAGGGAAATGTGCTGGTGGTGTGGAAGAGGTGAACCTCTCCATGACCCTTGGGCGTATGCAGCGACAGCAGATCCAGGAGCTGTGCACTAGCTACGCGCCAACGTTCTCAGCCACCCCAGGACTGACTGAACGGGCATACCACTCCATTGACACAGGTAATGCTCACCCAATTAGGGTCCAACCTTACCGGGTGTCTCCTCAAGCTAAAACTGCTATAGAACGGGAGATCCAGGATATGTTACAGATGGGGGTAATCCGCCCCTCTGAAAGTGCATGGGCATCTCCAGTGGTTCTAGTTCCCAAACCAGATGGGGAAATACGTTTTTGCGTGGACTACCGTAAGCTAAATGCTGTAACTCGCCCAGACAACTATCCCATGCCACGCACAGATGAACTATTAGAGAAACTGGGAAGGGCCCAGTTCATCTCTACCTTGGACTTAACCAAGGGGTACTGGCAGGTACCGCTAGATTAATCTGCCAAGGAAAGGTCAGCCTTCATCACACATCTCGGGCTGTATGAATTTAATGTACTCCCTTTCGGGCTGCGAAATGCACCCGCCACTTTCCAAAGACTTGTAGATGGTCTCCTAGCGGGATTAGGAGAATATGCAGTCGCCTACCTTGACGATGTGGCCATATTTTCGGATTCCTGGGCAGACCACCTGGAACATCTACAAAAAGTCCTTGAGCGCATAAGGGAGGCAGGACTAACTGTTAAGGCTAAGAAGTGTCAAATAGGCCTAAACAGAGTGACTTACCTTGGACACCAGGTGGGTCAAGGAACTATCAGCCCCCTACAGGCCAAAGTGGATGCTATCCAAAAGTGGCCTGTCCCAAAGTCAAAGAAACAGGTTCAATCCTTCTTAGGCTTGGCCGGTTATTACAGACGATTTGTACCGCACTACAGCCAAATCGCTGCCCCACTGACAGACCTAACCAAAAAGAAACAGCCAAATGCTGTTCAGTGGACCGGAAAGTGTCAGAAGGCCTTTAACAAGCTTAAAGCGACACTCATGTCTGACCCTGTACTAAGGGCCCCAGACTTTGACAAACCGTTCCTAGTAACCACAGATGCATCCGAGCGTGGTGTGGGAGCAGTTTTAATGCAGAAAGGACCTGATCAAGAATTCCACCCTGTAGTGTTTCTCAGCAAAAAACTGTCTGAGAGGGAAAGCAACTGGTCAGTCACTGAAAAAGAATGTTATGCCATTGTCTACGCTCTGGAAAAGCTACGCCCATATGTTTGGGGACGGCGTTTCCACCTGCAAACCGACCATGCTGCACTAAAGTGGCTTCACACCGTCAAAGAAACTAACAAAAAACTTCTTCGGTGGAGTTTAGCTCTCCAAGATTTTGATTTCGACATCCAACACATCTCAGGAGCTTCTAACAAAGTGGCTGATGCACTCTCCCGTGAAAGTTTCCCAGAATCAACTGGTTAAAATCGTCCTTGAGATGTGGAAAATATTGTTAGTCTTTATGTACTTGGTAGTATATTTAGAGATGCATGTGTCTTATTAACTCTGTTTTCCTAGAGCTCCAGGAAGAAATCCCAGCCAGTGTTTCACCCTAGCTGAGATTTGGGGGGCGTGTCATAAATATAAAGGGAAGGGTAAACCCCTTTGAAATCCCTCCTGGCCAGGGGAAAGCTCCTCTCACCTGTAAAGGGTTAAGAAGCTAAAGGTAACCTCGCTGGCACCTGACCAAAATGACCAATGAGGAGACAAGATACTTTCAAAAGCTGGGAGGAGGGAGAGAAACAAAGGGTCTGTGTCTGTCTGTAGTCGTCTTGGCCGGGGACAGAACAGGAATGGAGTCTTAGAACTTTTAGTAAGTAATCTAGCTAGGTATGTGTTAGATTATGATTTCTTTAAATGGCTGAGAAAAGAATTGTGCTGAATAGAATAACTATTTCTGTCTGTGTATCTTTTTTGTAACTTAAGGTTTTGCCTAGAGGGGTTCTCTATGTTTTTGAATCTAATTACCCTGTAAGATATATACCATCCTGATTTTACAGGGGGGATTTCTTTATTTCTATTTTTTATTAAAAGTCTTCTTGTAAAACACTGAATGCTTTTTCATTGTTCTCAGATCCAAGGGTTTGGGTCTGTGGTCACCTATGCAAATTGGTGAGGCTTTTTATCCAACATTTCCCAGGAAAGGGGGAGTGCAAGTGTTGGGAGGATTGTTCATTGTTCTTAAGATCCAAGGGTCTGGGTCTGTAGTCACCTAGGCAAATTGGTGAGGCTTTTTACCAAACCTTGTCCAGGAAGTGGGGTGCAAGGTTTTGGGAAGTATTTTGGGGGGAAGGACGCGTCCAAACAGCTCTTCCCCAGTAACCAGTATTAGTTTGGTGGTGGTAGCGGCCATTCCAAGGATAACGGGGGTAATATTTTGTACCTTGGGGAAGTTTTGACCTAAGCTGGTAAAGATAAGCTTAGGAGGTTTTTCATGCAGGTCCCCACATCTGTACCCTAGAGTTCAGAGTGGGGGAGGAACCTTGACAGTATCTAATGCCTACTCTGTGTAAGCTTCTTGATGATGTCCCCAATCTAAGTACATTAAAACTTATTGTGGAACAGCTCCTGCAGTCCTTACTGAAGCAAAGCTCATTTTGGATTCAATGAGTTACACCTGAATAAAAACTGGAGGATCAGGCCCTGATACCACAGAAAGTGCAAACACACACCGGTTATTGCTCCATTAATTTACCTTTTTCATCAGTTTGTGTTCCTTCCTGCTATGGAATGAAGACTTGGAGATTTCTCTCTGTAGCGATTCATATTTCAATGAGATCTCTTCACCCT
The DNA here is from genome assembly GCF_965140295.1 of Lepidochelys olivacea. Lineage (NCBI taxonomy): Eukaryota > Metazoa > Chordata > Testudines > Cheloniidae > Lepidochelys > Lepidochelys olivacea. Next base: position 161,204,139 of record NC_140411.1, on the reverse strand, counting down.
CCAGCAGATCTTGGAACTAGTGAAACATTTCAGATTGAGGCTTGGGTGCTGATTTCTGTTAGGCACCTCAAAGAAGATCCCAGCAGGGATTTGTGATATGGTTTGCTGCTGTGTTGGATTTACAGCCCATGTATAATTGTTGACATTATCCGGAATGAGTCATAGAACAGTGTGAAAGAAGCCCCTATTTTCTCTTATGTTAAGCCATGACGTTGCTGTGTGTCATTCTCAGTTTTTCCCTATTTAGATTTGGGTCAATATACATTAAAGGAAATCATATGTACTTTATTTTACTACAAGTTATTTGCTGACAAAAAAAGATGCAAGTCCTATAGGCTCACTCTATTCATCTGGGTTTATCCTTTCATTGATCAGTCACAAGGCTGAAATACAGGAAAAGTTATCTTTCTTCTGTGCTATTTCTGTTGTGAAGGCAAGACCAATGTATAAAGTTGCATCTTCAAAAACCGTATGGGAATTTGAGCAGAGTATGGCTGTGTAAGAGGTACACAAGCTCACTTTCCTCACAAATGAAAAATTATTAGAAATGCCAAAAATAAATCCAAATTCTTTTGCTCTTCTTTGCACAAAAGAGCTGGGTACATATACATAAGGGCAAGAGAAAGAGTTGGGGAGGGGAGACAGTTTGGGAAGAAAGCCAAGGGGTTTAGTTTTGGCCATGTTACGTTTAAATTGAGGGCCAGACTTCCAGGAAGAAAGGTCAGAGACAGGCTAAGATGTCTGACTGGATTAGGAGAGGAAAGGTAGCTTTTCAGCTCTTAATGAAGATAGATGAAGATAGGCTAGTGGATGAGATCACCCACACAGACCGTGTGAAAGGAGAAGAGGAGGCGGCCAAGGATGGAGTCCAATTGGGACCCACCCCCATGAAAAATCTGGAGAATGATTAGTCACACACTTAGTTCTAAGTACCAGTTGGAGCGCGTGGGGGGTGGGATGGGACATCAGGACTCTTCCTTGAATGAAAGGCAACATGACTGATCCATTATCCACATTATATAAAATTCTTTCCGTTCATAAGTCCATAAGTTTATGCTCCCTCACAGGGATCAGCAATGATATGGAAGCTGAAACAAGCGATGGGCAGCTGAGAAGCAGCCATGACACCAACCCAGAAAAAAAACAAAAACTACTCAGCTTTATTGTCCTACATATTTTACCAAAAACCAAAAGATTTATTAAAAGATCATTCATGAGAGCTTTACACAGAATGACAAAAAGATGCAGAAATTAAGTTATTTAGCAGTGGGGGTTACAGTTCTATCCTTAGTAATCAAAGTAACACTAGCATTAGATTTCCTGGCTGAAGGGGCATTTCAGACCATTGTAGAAGGGACTATAGGCACTAGCCATTCAGCTATCAGCCAGGCCATTATACATTATACTGATGTTTTATTGAAGAAATCTGATCAATAGAGTATATTTCCCATTGAATGACAGAGAAGTCATACTTTGCTTCCTGACAGCTTATTTTCCCAGTATCCACTGACAATACAGACATTTCCGTCTATGCGGAATTAGAGCATATGCAGGAAGACCATCTAGTCACTCCCTCAGCACATGAGGTGCAACATGAAAGTTAGTTCCTGGATGTGACAACTGAGAGTCACAAGCACCTTTCTGTTGCATGGCCCAAAGCAGTGGGAATTATGGCAGAAAGTCCCTAAGTCACTGAAGGAAGTGAAACCAATGTGGAATGGTCCCTCCTTTCCCGCCCCGCTTCTCATCCACATACACAGAGCTCCGTGGATTTGCAAGGGAGAAGCTGGGGGATGGGTGGAGACAGAATTTGGCAGCACCCAGTCTGAGCATGCTGCCCTCAAGACCCTGCAGATTTCTACTTGTACATATGTGAGGCAGTTAATGTTTAACATTAGTTAAGTCCCAGAGACTCCCTGTCATGGCCTCTGTGGCACAGTCCAGAAAGAAAGGGAATCCATTGGCAGCATGGCTTCCACAGAATCTGGGCTACCCAAGGGAGGAAGACCCACAGGGTAGCATGATGGGACATCTGCCTGAATGGCTTCAACTTCTCTGCAGATCTTTGCACGCATCTGAACCCTTTCTATGGACCCAATTTGCAATTTTGGGGAGTTAGTGGGAAGGGGCATGTCATAAATATAAAGGGAAGGGTAAACCCCTTTAAAATCCCTCCTGGCCAGAGGAAAAATCCTCTCACCTGTAAAGGGTTAAGAAGCTAAAGGTAACCTCGCTGGCACCTGACCAAAATGACCAATGAGGAGACAGGATACTTTCAAAAGCTGGGAGGAGGGAGAGAAACAAAGGGTCTGTGTCTGTTGGTATGCTGCTTTGCCGGGGATAGACCAGGAATGGAGTCTTAGAACTTTTAGTAAGTAATCTAGCTAGGTATGTGTTAGATTCTGATTTCTTTAAATGGCTGAGAAAAGAATTGTGCTGAATAGAATGACTATTTCTGTCTGTGTGTCTTTTTTGTGACTTAAGGTTTTGCCTAGAGGGATTCTCTATGTTTTGAATCTAATTACCCTGTAAGGTACCTACCATCCTGATTTTACAGGGGTGATTCCTTTACTCCTATTTACTTCTATTTCTATTAAAAGTCTCCTTGTAAGAAAACTGAATGCTTTTTCATTGTTCTCAGATCCAAGGGTTTGGGTCTGTGGTCACCTATGCAAATTGGTGAGGATTTTTACCAAACCTTTCCCAGGAAGTGGGGCGCAAGGGTTGGGAGGATTTTGGGGGGAAAGACGTGTCCAAACTACGTTTCCCAGTAAACCCAGTTAGAGTTTGGTGGTGGCAGTGGTTATTCCAAGGACAAAGGATAAAATTAATTTGTATCTTGGAGAAGTTTTTACCTAAGCTGGTAAAAGTAAGCTTAGGAGGTTTTCATGCAGGTCCCCACATCTGTACCCTAGAGTTCAGAGTGGGGGAGGAACCTTGACAGGGCAGGATTTTTGGATTGTGAAATTTTGAGATTTCAAATTTTTCATCCAGATTGAGAATGGGAATCATTTTGAAAATCTTGATAATTCTCTCAAGATAGGAAAACCATTCTTCCCTCCGCCTCTGCCCCCCACACCCTCTTTGACAGAGTGTAGGGAGTGAGCAGGTGAGCCAGCACTCTGATCACATGGAGGCTAACTAGGGCCATAGGAGAAGTGGATTGCAGTAATAATTTGATCAGGCTGGTGGGCTGGGTGGGGGTAAGAACTCAATTGGCCCCATCAGCCCAGGGCTGATAAAAGGCACAGGAAGGAAATGGGGGGGGGCACAAGAGGAGAGAGAGGGAGGAACAAGTCTACCTGAGCCTGACCTATAGGTCTCAGAGAAGGGAGACCGCTGTTCCCTTCAGGTCCTGCTGAGAGGGCCTAAATGTCAGCAAACACTGTAAATAATGGTGAGCACGGGGACTGTGGCGATATTGGTGAAAGGGACTTGGAAATAAAGCACACCTGGAGGACTTGGAAATCACAGCAGCACACCTGGAGGACTTTCTGCAGGGAAGAGGATGAGGGTGGAGGCGGACCCCTATTACACCCCCCTCTCCAGCTCAAGTTTGCAGAAAGATGTTACTATTAGGGTTTTACTCTGTAAATTTAAATTTTAAGAAAATGCTTTGTGGCTCACTGGTATGTGCTGGTTCTGATAAAGACCTTGGAGTTACAAGATAGTAGAAAGAAAAGGGTAAAAAAACTGAAGTCTCAACTGTATTGGAACTTGCTTTCTTCTGCAACATTATTTCTTGACAGGTTCAGTAAAGAAAAGTAATGTGCGTCTTCAGATGTCCCAATGATGCCATCCCTCTGCCTGTCAAACAACATTGTGTTGTGTCCCTATTAACGACATGATACAGACACTCCCTGACTTACACAAGCATTCCGGTCCGGAACGCCTTGCGTAACTCGAATTTTGCATAAATCGGAAATGTATCTCCGACCATTACGCAAAACAACAACTCCTATTTCTAGCTTACAGAACTTTTTCCATAAACGCGGATTTGCGTAAATCGGGTTTGCATATCCCGGGGAATGTCTGTATGTCCTTTCACTCTGCTATAAGGCATTTCAGGGTATGGGAGGGCCACTTGGCTCCATACTCCAACCCCATCTACTACAGAATTCTGACAATAGGTGAGGGAAGCTACCATTAACCAAGACGCTGTAAATGGATAGAATGAAAGACCTGACTGTGGTTATTATTTGAAAGACAAGATACTTTGAGATGTTTGTCAGTAGTAAATGATCAAAAACACACGACAGTTTTGCTTACAGGTACTGCGTGTAGTGTCAGCCTTCTTTCTTTTTATGAAGCATCTTCATTGCTTGGAAATAGTTCTCTGTCTGACAAAGATTAAAAGAGAAAGGATTTAAGGCTCAGAAGGTGTCTGCACACAAGGAGATTGAATTTTATCCTGTGCTTCTTCTGATTGGCCAGTAAAGAAAATCCCAGACCTCAATCTTGCTTGATTTTGTAATGCTCTCTTCAGCACTTTGTTTCATACAATTTTACTTCTTCTTTGTAACATGCGAGGACAGTGAACTTCCTTCTCTCTTTCTAGCTTTTTGGTTTTGATTCATAGGATATCTGATGCTGACAGGAAGATCATCTTAATTCCATCAAAATAAACATCCAGCAAATTAATTTTCTCTTTCCCGACCCACTCCTATATTATGTTGAGGAGGCTTACAGAAGATAATGAATCTACATATTCTCACAGTAATGGACCTACCCATCCCTCAGCGTAGACCGTGCAGCTTGGGTCGTAGTTCAGGTTCTCAAGCCCATCTACTGGGGTCTGAGCTTGGGTGGCTCTCCAAAATCTCTGCTGCAGACTCAACATCCACACTGCTACTTTTAGTGCACTAGCTCGAGCCCTAGTAGAGTGCATCTGTCTACCAAGGCTGGGAGGCTTGCTCCTAGCTGTAGTGTAGGCATAACCACAAGTAATGGAGGAAGCCTCTAGCCCAATGACTTATCAAACCCCATCTTAGGCACAGACAGTGGCTCCAAAACATCATGTATTAACTTCTAAAGTGTGCACTCCTGACCCTTTCTCAGCCCCCATCAACATCCTGTGAACTGCCATTCTAACTAAGGATTTGTACAATTCCCGTATTAATGATAGAGAAAAGGTAATTTTATAAGGGGAGGGAGGGAGGAGAGAGAGAGAGATTCTTTTTTTTCTTTTCTCAGCTGCTCTTCCAAACCCAAATTCCTTCTTACGAGCACCTCTTGCGGACACCCCTGTTTGTCAGGTCTTTATCATCTCTGCTACCCTCAGGCAAAGCTAAAACATTTAAAGTTATAACCAAGTCTGCAGTATGTAACCAGGTGCTTGGTAGCAAGCTAGAATTTCGCAGAAGGTGCTCCCACTTTCCGTCTTTACCAGCAGTAGATTGTAAAATACGATCTGTTGCACATTCCGGTAAATTCATCAGTGGAGGTTTCTTATAGAATTCAGTAAGAAAACAAATACGATCAGTGCACCATATCTTATATTATTGGTTTTGACATTAAATTCAATGAGGTTTTTTCTCTCTTTTCAGTGTTGTGTACATTGCAGATTTTTTTTTTTTACTTAAAATGCAGAACTGCGCATTAGAAGTTGTCAAAGGAGAAAGCTGGAGGTTTTGACATCTGAGTACAGCACAGTTGAGGCTTTTGTCACTTGGGAAGTTATGGGAGATGATTTAGGATTAAAGCATAAGTATATTAGTGCATGTTTCTGCTAAATTGATTAAAAGTGAAGTTAGCTGCTTTGGCATTTCTCAACTTTAGGTTTCAAATTGGCCAAAGAGATGAACTGTGCAACTCTGGCCTCTTTGAGCTATTGCTACAGGGCAATTGAAGGTTACGGTCAGCATTATTGCATCAGTCACACACACTGTTCATTTTAAAAGCTTCTTTGCAACCATTAGGGCTAGAAATTTTTAGCCTGCTTCTCCACTGCCTTGTGTAGTCACACAGACCTATGCAAAGTGGGTGAAAATACTACTTCCTCATTCCATGGACATTGTGATTATCGGACATGGGTAGATCACACTTTAAAATATGATTCCCCTCTCCACTCTGCAGTTCAGCCATGACTCACCAGGCACTGTGTTCTATTTAATGTGGTCTTCTGAGTGATATCACACTCATGTGGGGGTCTTTCCTCCCGCAGAAAAGAACCCCTTTGTCCAGCATAACGTATACACAATTGCATATCTAGTTATGAGTCTGAAGTTATTTTAAATACACAAACTTTTTCTAGTTATACTGTGTTTGCATTCTAAACCTCAGTCCTCAAATATCCCAAGCTATCCTCTCAAAACCTATGACTCATGATGATCAATCAAGAATTTTTATTTGTAAGTACTGAAAGAAAAAGAAAACCCCCACACAAAACCAGCTATGTTGCAGCAGTGGGGTTTGCTCACTGAGCTTAGTAAGTGAAATATCTGATCTGACATGGATCAACATGAATTTATTATGTCAAGCACTAACGCAAAGACACAAGGCCTGGTGCAGACACATGAAATAGAGGTAAGAGTTCAAGCTTTGCCTGCCAGATACTCTAATTGGTCTGCTGACAGCAAGCTAGTTAACTCTTGTGAGCTCTGGGTTTCACTTTGGCCAGTGAAAGATGGTTGCATTAAAAAAATAATGGGTAGGCAAACTTGATGCTTATATGTGAACTCAGAGCCAGTTTCTAGAACTGGTTAAGGATCATCCTAAAGATGACTTAACACCTGGCAGGCAAAGCCTGCTCACAAGGTTCCATTGCTAATATCCCACAGCTATAGCATACAGCTTAGTGCACAGCTACCTATGACTAATCACTCAACAGAATTTTACAAAAAATTAAGCACAAACCCCCTTTGCCCCATAAAATGTTTTAATTTGTCTTGCGGCTCATGAGACACCAGCAGCACTCGTAGACATTATGGATTCCTCACATAAAAAGTGACCAGTGGTCCTCATTTCTACCTGCAGCTCAATGTGTAACATCCTTTGAGTGGATGATGAAGTGGCTAATTCTGTACTCTAAACTAAACTGAAACCAGCAACGGATTTCAACATTAATAAAATATGACTACATAATACAGTTCTTAATACCATAATCTCTGGACACACGCCAAGGTCTGAAAAGGTAAAAAGACTAGTGCTATACAAAGACTAAATTAATCCATCAAACCAATCCCTCCTCCCAGATGTTTCCATTTATGTTACTCATTTAGCACTAAGAGTAAAGAACAGGTAAACATTTATATTCTGAGGATGATATTGCTACCACAAAAGTTTGATTATATATATTTCTCACACACACACACACACCCACACACCAAGATCAGTCAGAATTGGTTTTACACTCTTTCAGATTACAACATGCCATTCCTGTCATGTGAACTGTTCAGTACAAGATGCTTATCACATTTTTAAGAATTTACCTCTCTCTGGTGGGGACTGTACTAGTTTGTGTAGCAAGAAACCACACAACTCCTCACCTCAATGATTCCATTCAAAGTGCCATGGAAATCAAAGAACTGGTAAACATTTCAATGCAAAGCTGCTGCAGCTGAACAAGAAACATCGCTTCAGATTGAAATTCAGACCTACTGTTGTGAAAGCTGGTATTGAAATTAATCTTATAATATTATTGAAACATAAAAACACAAAACACCTTAGGCAAGTCTGTCAAAGCACCAAGTGATTCAAGAGCATATTCCCCATTAGGTGCTTCTGAAAATTTTACCTTGCTTAGGTTCTTAGCAACATTAACTGGTTTTCATAAACTTAAAACCACAGAAAGCCCAAGAAATACAAAATAAAGTCATATATGAACATTCATCACCCCTCACATATACACACACCATCCATGCTCCTAAGAAATAAACATACAGGTATTAAGATGTCATCCAGATAACCTTAACTCTGCCCTTTATGGAACCCCATGAAAGAAAAAGTAATGTGCACGTCTCTTGGGTGAGAAACAATGCAAATATATTCAAGTCAGAATAGAACGAGGTTAAAGGCCTTGTTTAGAAAGAAAATTCTGACAAATTCTTACTTTATGGCACTGCTATCGCACCACTATAATGAGTGGTGTCTTATTGACAGATGTCTATATTTTGGGGGTGGTTAAAAGATAATTTAATGCTCCTTAAAGTTACCCCATTGACACGTGAAGAAAGCAAGGCCTCGTATCTACAGATTGAGTTCAGGTAGTGGCAGTCAAGCTTCCTGAAACTGCCTTAACCCTGACCTGGAAGGAGCACCTCCCATGTCCAAGTTTTGTTTGGTATCCATGCCAATTCAGTCCTTGACCTCTAATTACACTGCCAGCACAAGTATCCATTCATGCCATTAGTGATGGTGCGTAGGATTCTTGCAGGGTTCATGCACTTGGCAACATTCAGGGCACACCCGGAGTGTTGTGTAGGAGCAGTGCACACACGGCTCCTCTCAAGGGCATGAACCTTGGAAACTCGCCCAGATGACATGAACCGTGGGAAGCCTCCCAGGACTGGGCTCAAGGCCCGAGAGCAAGGAATGCAGTAGATAGAAATTGGTAAATAAGAATATTAAACAAAGCCAGTGTATTCCTTTTATCTGTTGGAGTATGTAATGCGCAGGAGGAGGGAGAGAAAAAAAGAGAGGGTGGAAAGCTGATAGGCGGACCAGCCCGTCGGCAGACCAGCCTGCTTGCTTGCTTAAAGCCTTGTTCTGTCTTGTATTTGGACCGCAACAATGGTGGCTTTGTGATCTGGACAGTTTTCAACTAGGAACAGGTTTGAGACCACAAATAAAGGGTACATAAGCCACTAAAGAACCATCAGATGGTTGTAACTTTCAGTTGTCTCTAGGATACTTCATTTATTGTGATCTGCACAGTGCAATTGTGCAGATAAGGGGGAATTGTACAGATTTTATATTCATTTTAATTTTAAAGCTTTAAATTCTGCAATGCATTTTATTTCTAGGAAAATTGTAGGACATAAAAAAAATCTTGTTTCCAGGGCTCTGTGTATTGCTTGCTATTTTCTTTGTTTTCCATTTCATTCATATATTTTTAATGTCTTTTTATCTCTCTATAGCAAAGAGGGTCATCTCTGCCAGCTAAGTTCTTCTGGTAGCATAGCCTAAATGCCCCTCAATAGCCTGTGATCTGAAGTGACCTTGGGACTACCTTTTCCTCTGTTCCCCCAAGGCCAGTAAAAATCATAAAGTGTTAGTTGTAAGTGACTCTGGATTTCCTTGCTTTCCCTGGTTTCTCTGAGATTCTCCTGACATAGATTCTTTAACCTTTGCATTTTACTATAAAATAAAAAGGAGAGTGAAGGACCTCTTCCCAAATAACAGCAGGAAAAAATCCAAGTGTTTCCTCAGTGACTCTCCCAATCAGCGTAATCACCATGTAATCAGAGTAATAGTCATGTATTTTCAATCCCTCTAACATTGTGTAGATGAAGCTTCTAATGGTTGCAAAAAGTGGCAAGTTTCTTGCAAACACCTTGCTGCTACCTCCTTGCCTCATGACTGGAATGTTGATGACGCATAGTGTTAAGTACCCAATCTTCCCTCCACGCAGCACAGGTATCTTTGTAGCTTATGAGATAGATACTGTCACAAATGAAGAGCAGCAGGCCACTACATCATTGTTTCAGCATCCTCCTTGGACTCCCCAGCTCAAACAAGCAATGTTTTTTCTTCTCTCTCGGGGGGGGGGGGAGGAGAGTGTGTGCGTACACACCCACTTCCTCTTCCTACTATGGCAGCAGTACTGAATGCTAACCAGTAAAAACTTGCTCTAGTTACTGATGCTCATTTCTGCTAATATCTTTGAATGCTAATCATTGACAAGTTGTCACCTAGAACATAACATAACATAAGAATGGCTATACTGGGCTGGACCAAAAGGTCTATCCAGCCCGGTATCCTGTCAACTGACAGTGGCCAATGCCAGGTGCGCCAGAAGGAGTGAACCTAACAGGTAATGATCAAGTGATCTCTCTCCTGCCATCCATCTCCATTCTCTGACAGAGGCTAGGAACACCATTCCTTGCCCATCCTGGCTAATAGCAATTAATGGACAACCTCCATGAATTTATCCAGTTCTCTTTTAAACCCTATTATAGTCCTAGCCTTCACAACCTCCTCAGGCAAGGAGTTCCACAGGTTGACTGTGCGCTGAGTGAAAAAGAACTTCCTTTTATTTGTTTTAAACCTGCTACCCATTAATTTCATTTGGTGGCCCCTAGTTCTTATATTATGGGAACAAGTAAATAACTTTTCCTTATTCACTGTCTCCACACCACTCATGATTTTAAAGACCTCTATCATATCCCTCCTTAGACTCCTCTTTTCCAAACTGAAAATTCCTCGCCTCTTTAAACTCTCCTCAGATGGGACCCATTCCAAATCCCTAATCATTTTAGTTGCCCTTTTCTGAACCTTTTCTAATGCCAATATATCTTTTTTGAGATGAGGGGACCACATCTGTACGCAGCATTCAAGATCTGGGCATACCATGGATTTATATAAGGACAATAAGATACCCTCAGTCTTATTCTCTATCCCTTTTTTAATTATTCCTACCATCCCGTTTGCTTTTTTGACTGCGCTGCACACTGCGTGGACATCTTCAGAGAAATATCCACGATGACTCCAAGATCTTTCTCCTAATTAGTCGTAGCTAAATTAGCCCCCATCATATTGTATGTATAGTTGGGGTTATATTTTCCAATGTGCATTACTTTATATTTATCCACATTAAATTTAATTTGCCATTTTGTTGCCCAATCACCTAGTTTTGTGATATCTTTTTGAAGTTCTTCACAGTCTGCTTTGGTCTTGACTGTCTTGAGCAGTTTAGTATCATCAGCAGATTTTGCCACTTCACTGTTTACCCCTTTCTCCAGATCATTTATGAATAAGTGGACTAGGATTGGTCCTAGGACTGACCCTTGGGGAACACCACTAGTTACCCCTCTCTATTCTGAAAATTTACCGTTTATTCCTACCCTTTGTTCCCTGTCTTTTAACCAGTTCCCTTTAACCACAGGAGTTGCAATACACCATTGGCTTCATTTGATGAACCCTGAAGCTATTCTGACACATCAGGGAATGCGAGTTCTCTAGCATTATAAAGTAGAACATCTGAAGTTATACACCCAGCACGAAGTTGGAGATTTTGAAGTTTCACTCCTCAGAGCCATCTCTACTAATACTGTACTCTTAGATAGCATCTTTCACTGGGGATCTCAAAAAGCGTTACTAAGGTAATTAAGTGTTAACAGACATGACAAAGACATGGAAAGTGTCTTTCCCAAGGTCACACAGTGACTTAGCTGCATCAGGAATAGAACTGCCTATCCCATATTTTAACCACTACATGACATTGCTTCCCTATATAATATTAGTACAGGAGTTATGCTATTACTAAAACAATACCTACAAATAAGTTACTCTGTGTATACGACAGCTGTTTTGGGAACAAATAGCTCTTTTAAGTGATTTTGTTTAAAAATATGCCATGATGCACCAAAGTGGATGGGCCAAATTAAGGCCCTGATTCAGAAAAGTTAAGAATGTGCTCATGTCCCATTGACTTCAATGGGAGTACTTGTGTGCTTAAATTTAAGCATGCAAATAATCCCATCCCTACTTTAAAAGCATTTAAGCATGTGCTTAAATGGAAGTACATGTTTGGGAGCATATACTGAATCAGGACCTGAGAGTCAAAGCTTGAGAAAGAGTAGAGGGCTTATGATGTAATCTTTTCCCAGTCTTTTTTTAACATGCAGAGTAAGGCGCACCAACTTAGGGTCCATCAGATTCACTTACACTTACACTACAGACAAACATTTATCTCTTCACCTTAAATATAACCTCTGAATTTGGCCTTCTAAGTCTAAGGGAGTCTACTCATACACCAAGGAATGAGAAGAGAGCAGCAAAAACAAACAACTAAACCATGGTGTAAGAATGCATAGATTAAAACTGGCTACTGTTCCTTCTTATGGCAACTCAACAACCAACTTAAATTTCCTTGCACTAAGTGGGAGTAAGACAGTCTAAAGGAGAATGTGTGTAAAGGGAATCTAAGTTTTATCATTTTACCTGTCATCTCTGAAGTTGGCCAGGTGGCTCCAAGATACAAATTAAAAGAAAGACAGCATACTTCATTGTACAATATTATGAGAGAAATAACACCTCACATTAAAAACAAAGCAACTTTGTGACTACAAAATAGCTAAAGAAATCTAAATAAAATTTTCTAAAAATAATTCTTCTGAGCAGATAATTTGCCATTTAGGTTAGAGACCAAACTGAAGAGTAAGGATTGCGTTATTATGTAAACCACTTACTGTATTCTTTATTATTTGTTAAATACTAATAATATGGTCAGCACTGAATAAGACACAAAGTAAACCACTTCCCTGTCCTGAGGGGTTTGCAAACTACACAATGAGGAGATTGAGAATCTCTCCATAGTTAAGGACATTTCCATTATAAGGCAGAAATTCATCCACTTCTAACTCCTGAAATTCAAATCCCTCTGTTTTCTAATTTTTAAGGTTAACTCTCAGGGTAAAGGAGAGGTGTTTTACTGTGTTTGAAGGGAGTTCATGAAAGACTTAGCATAACAAATAGTACAATATTAGCTTTTGAAATGCTGACAGAATGCATTAATGTTTCTTTCCACCTTTTATATTGTTAATGTAATCAAATTTTAACTCACACTTGGGTGGAAAATTAATATAGGTGAAGCATGGAAACCTATAACTAACTAGCTTTCTTATTTGGAATTTAAGAGCTTGCTCTAAATATTATGTGAAATCCTGGCCCCATTGAAGTCAATGGGAGCTTGGCCAGTTACTTCAGTGGGGCCAGGATTTCACATGCTGTCCAATAGCCCTGGTCTAAACTATGAGTTTAGGTCGAATTTAGCAACGTTAGGTCAATTTAATCCTTCACCCGTCCACACGACCAAGCCTGTTTTGTCAACTTAAAGGGCTCTTAAAATCAATTTCTGTACTCCTTCCCGGCAAGGGGAGTAGCGCTAAAATTGACCTCACTGGGTCGAATTTGGGATAGTGTGGACGCAATTTGACAACATTGTCCTCCGGGAGCTATTCCAGAGTGCTCCATTGTGACCGCTCTGGACAGCACTCTCAACTCAGATGCACTGGCCAGGTAGACAGGAAAAGTCCTGGGAACTTTTGAATTTTGTTTCCTGTTTTGCCAGCGGGATGAGCTGATCAGCACAGGTGACCATGCAGAGCTCATCAGCACAGCTGACCGTGGAGTCCCAGAATCGCAAACGAGCTCCAGCATGGACAGAATGGGAAATACTGGATCTGATCACTGTATGGGGAGAAGAATCCGTGCAGGCAGAACTCCGTTCCAAAAGATGAAATGCCAATATATTTGCCAAAATCTCCAAGGGCATGGTGGACAGAGGCTACAACAGAGACACACAGCAGTGCCACGTGAAAGTTAAGGAGCTGAAGCAAGCCTACCAAAAAACAAAGGATGCAAACGGTAACTCTGGGTCAGAGCCCCATACAGGCCACTTCTATGATGAGCTGCATGCAATTCTAGGGAGCACCCCTACCACTGCCCCACCACTGTCTGTGGACACCTGCAAGGGGGGAGTCTCACGCTACAGGGATGAGGATTTTGTGGATGAGGAAGATGATGAGGAGGAGGAGGTTAAGGATATCGCACAACAGGGAAGTGGAGAATCCTTTCTCCCTGACAGCCAGGAACTGTTCATCACCCTGGAGCCAATACCCTCCCAAGGCGGGCTCCCAGACCATAAAGCCGGAGAAGGCACCTCTGGTGAGTGCACCTTTGTAAATATAATACAGGGTTTAAAAGCAAATGTGTTTAATGATTAATTTGCCCTGAAGACTTGGGATGCATTCGCAGCCAGTAGAGCTACAGGAAAAAAGTCTTAACGTGTCTGGGGATGGAGCAGAAATCCTCCAGGGATTTCTCCATGAAGCTCTCCTGGAGGTACTCTAAAAGCCTTTGCAAAAGGTTTCTGGGAGGTCAGCCTTATTCCGTCCTCCATGGTAGAACACTTTTACCACGCCAAGCCAGTAGCAAGTAGTCTGGAATCACTGCAGAACAAAGCATCGCAGCAAATGGGCCCGGGCTTTGGTGACATTCAAGCAACATCTGTTCTTTATCTCTTTGTGTTAGCCTCAGGAGCGTGATATCATTCATGGTCACCTGGTTCAAATACGGGAAATTTGTTTAAGGGGACATTCAGAGGTGACCGTTCCTGCTGGGCTGTTTGCGTTTGGCTGAAAAGAAATCATCCCTGCTGTTAGCCATGCAGTGGGGGAAGGCCCGTTCATGCTGAGCTGTTCACGTTTGGCGGACAGGGATCTTCCCTGATACTAGCCCCACAGTGTAGGGGCGGGGTGAATCAATCATCCCAGAGAATTGGGTTGAGTTGTGCTGCACATTCACCCTAAAACCGCAGCCCCTCCTTTTAAATGGCCAACCCAACAGGCTTTGTTTGATATGGGAAAGGAGGGCGCTGCTGTTTGAAACCGTTCCCACATGTTATGAAGGTTGAAGAAGCCGAAACCTTTTGCCTTACCATGGCTGCCTGAAAGCCGAAATCTGTTGCTCAGCCAAGCGTGTGTGATGTCTCACACCAAACAGGCAGGCACTTAATATAAGAGGCAAAATGCGACCTGGTACCAAAAGCACATATGCTATGTAATGTGAATCGCTTGATTCGGTGTGAAATAGTCTTCCCTTTGTTCTCTAAAATGTATCTTTTTAAATACTACACTCCCTTTTTTCCTCCTGCAGCTGCAAATGTTTCTACACTCCCCCTATCATCTCCGTCCCAGAGGCTAGCACAGATTAGAAGGCAAAAAAAAAAACGCACTTGGGATGAAATGTTCTCTGAGCTCATGCAGTCCTCCCGCACTGAAAGAGCTCAGCAGAATGCGTGGAGGCAAACAATGGCAGAGACCAGGAAAGCGTTAAATTAATGCAATAAGAGGAGGCAGGAGCACGATGAAAGGAGGCAGGATGCAATACTGAGTCTAACGGGGGAAGCAAACTGACATGCTCAGGCGTCTGGTGGAGCTGCAGAAAAGGCAGCAGGAGCACAGACTGCCACTGCAACCCCTGTATAACCACCTGCCCTCCTCCCCAAGTTCCATATCCTCCTCACCCAGATGCCCAAGAACGCGGGGAGGTGGGGCAGGGGGGGGAAGAGAGGCTACGGGCACCCAGCCACTCCACCCCGAGGATTGCCCAAGCAACAGAAGGCTGGCATTCAATAAGTTTTGAACTGTAGTGTGGCCTTGTCCTTCCCTCCTCCCCTTATCCACCACTCCACCCGGTGCTTCGCTCCTCACCCACCCCTCCCAGGCTACCTTGCGAGTTCTCCCCGTGTGTGATGAATTAATAAAGAATACATGATTTTGAAACAATACTGACTTTATTGCCTCTGAAAGTGGTGATCGAAGGGGGAAGGTTGGTTGGCTTACTGGGAAGTAGAGTCAACCAAGGAGGCGGGTTTTCATCAAGGAGAAACCAACAGAACAAACAGAACTGTCATACCATAGCCTGGTCAGTCATGAAACTGGTTTTCAAAGCTTCTCTGATGCGCAGGATGCCCAGCTGTGCTCTTCTAATCACCCTGGTGCCTGGCTGCGCGTAATCGGCCACCAGGTGATTTGCCTCAACCTCCCACCACACCATAAACGTCTCCCCCTTACTCTCACCGATATTGTGGAGCACACAGCAAGCAGCAATAACAATGGGAATATTGGTTTCGCTGAGGTCTAACCTAGTCAGTAAACTGAGACAGTGCGCTTTTAAACATCCAAATGTGCATTCTACCACTAGTTGAACAGCTCCTGACTACTGTCCAGGGTGCCTGAGTATGGCTTCATGAGCCATGGCATTAAAGGGTAGGATGGGTCCCCAAGGATAACTATAGGCATTTCAACATTTCCAATGGTAATTTTCTGGTCTGGGAAGTAAGTTCCTTCCTGCAGCTGTTCAAACAGACCACAGTTCCTGAAGATGCGAGCGTCATGCACCTTTCCCGGCCATCCCCGTGTTGATAATGGTGAAACATCTCTTGTGATCCACCAGTGCTTGCAGCACCATTGAAAAGTACCCCTTGCGGTTTACGTACTGGCTGCCAAGGTGGTTTGGTCCCAAGATAGGGATATGGGTTCCGTCTATTGCCCCACCACAGTTAGGGAATCCCATTGCAGCAAAGCCATCCACTATGACCTGCACATTTCCCAGACTCACTACCCTTGATAGTGGCAGCTCAGTGACTGCGTTGGCTACTTGGATCACAGCAGCCCCCACAGTAGATTTGCCCACTCCAAATTGATTCCTGACTGACCGGTAGCTGTCTGGTGTTGCAAGCTTCCAGAGGGCTATCGCCGCTTGCTTCTCAACTGTGAGGGCTGCTCTCATCTTGGTATTCTTGTGCTTCAGAGCAGGGGAAAGCAAGTCAAAGTTCCATGAAAGTGCCCTTACGCACGCAAAAGTTTCGCAGCCACTGGGAATCGTCCCAGACCTGCAACACTATGCAGCACAACTGTCTGTGCTTGTTTCCTGGGCCCAGAATCGGTGTGCCATGGCATGAACCTGCTCCATTAGCACCAAGATGTCCAAATTGCCAGGGCCTGTGCTTCGAGAGAAGTCTGTGTCCATGTCCTCATCACTATCATGATCGCGCTGTCGTCGCCTCCTCACCTACTTTTGCGGGTTCTGCATGTACTGCAGAATAATGCGCGAGGTGTTTGTAATGCTCACAACTCAGCGGTGAGCTGAGGGGCTCTATGCTTGTTGTGGTATGGCATCTGCAGGAAAGCAGAGTTGCAGAGGAAGCGGTGGATGACAACGGATGCCACGAGAATAGACATTTATACAGAATGATGAGAGGACCTGCGAGTTGGATTCATGGCACTAGAAGAGCGGAGCTGCAGCGGAAGCGATGCAGGACAACAGTTAGCACCGCTCACATTTCCTGAGGAAGAACACAAGTACCCGGGAGCACATGACAGACAACATGGAGAAATTCGCTATTGAGACAAGAGTAGCAGAGCAGAGTTGCAGCAGAAGCGGTGGATGACGATGACGGTTAACAGTCCTACTGCACCGGCTGCTGACAGCAGTACGGCGTCTGCATGGAAAAAAGGCACGAAATGATTGTCTGCCATTCCTGTCATGGAGGGAGGGGTGACTGACAACATGTACCCAAAACCACCCGCGACAATGTTTTTGCCCCATCAGGCATTGGAAGCTCAACCCAGAATTCCAATGGGCGGAGACTGCGGGAACTGTCAGATAGTTACCCACAGTGCAACGCTCTGAAAATCGACGCTAGCCATGGTACCATGGATGCCCTCCGCCAACTTAATGCGCTTAGTGTGGACATACACAATCGATGGTATAAAATCTATTTCTAAAAAACGACTTCTATAAGATTGACCTAATTTTGTAGCGTAGACATTATTTGGAAGGGGTGCTAGAGATGCATGGGACAGGTAATACAGGTTACTACCTGTAGCTGTGTGGAGTATACATGCATGAGTAGTGTGATTTTATTTCTTTTCCATGTGGCTAGGCAGAAGACTTTTCTTTTCCTTTTGTAATTACCTGGGGTAATTCTAAAACCTGTAAATCTTACAAAGCAACATTTAAAAATCCACATTAAAAAGGTGCATATTTAATAGCAAATACCTAAATACAAAGCAATCCAGAGGGGAGTCATGAATTAGGGATTGAATGCTAAAAATATCTTCTTTTGTTGTTATAAATGAATTGTGTATTTGTTTGCAAAAGGTTGGGCAGTGTGAGCCAGAACATTACTATTACTAACAGTTTCCTCACTGTAATGGCCCTGATTCAACAGAGCACAAAAACACATGCTTAACTTTAAAGGCATTCTTTAGCTACATTGACTGTAGAAGCTATGGTGGGGGCAGGAAGCAGATTAATCTGCAGAGCTTCTCAGCTCCCAAAGATTTTTCTCCAGCACAGCTCCTTTCTCTCCGGATTCTCTCACCCCTTGACTCCCGTTTCATTTTTGCTCCTCCTAAAACATTACTAAATTAGGTAATTAGTAGTGCAAGTACTCTGGTTTGAGCCTCTGATTCCCACAAATTCATTAAATGAATGGAAATTATACAGAAGCAGATATCTATACCTTGCAGGTCAGTGCCCTGTTGGAGAAGAAATCAGTGGTGTTGAGTCTGGGTATTTTCTTAGTGTAAATTATTTATATTTCATCAAATGCACCAGTTCTTGAACAGAGGTGGCCACAAACAGAATGCACACAATCCCTTCCCACTTGGTTCCTAGGGACCAACTATGATCTGTTTCTATATAGGGATACATCTACACCTGAAAGTTGTTGCAGATTTTGTGTACCCAGAACAATGTTGCGCGAACAGTGGATCCGTACCACATTGTTATCGCAGATTAAGCCACGTCCCTTTGGAATCACTGCATCCATAAAGTGCTGCATTGTTTTGAAATAAGTGCTCAGAATGCTGAGCAGACAACCCATCGGGTATTGCGCTGCCATTAGGCTCTGTGTATTCTGGGATTTTCCTGACTGTATGTTGTGGGATGCCTACCATACGGTATTGAAACTCTGAGATTTGGGTCAAACTAAATACTTCCTATTTTCCTTCTTATTTCATCCCATCATCTGTCTTGTTACAACAGAACAAACTGTGCTACACTGCTTGAACATGCTCAGCCAAAAAGAAAACTGCATCATAAAACTAACTACAAATATATGATTTCCTCAAAGATTGCGTACTGCTCAGACACTACGATAAAGAAATTTTAAGACTGCCATACCACCACCATCTCCTGCCATTATAATATGTATTGTGACAAAGTTCCTTCTCTACCTTGGTGGGTCGTGCGCTTACTGGTGGATTTGCTCGCCTTGGAGCTTCATGGCAGCCCTCAGTTTGGCCATTTTTGTGAACCCACAGTCCAGGTCAACTCCTCCTGTGTCTGACCAGGAGTTGGGAGGTTTGGGGGGAACCCAGGCCCTCTACTCCGGGTTCCAGCCCAGGGCCCTGTGGAATGCAGCTGTCTAGAGTGCCTCCTGGAACAGCTGTGCGACAGCTACAACTCCATGGGCTACTTCCCCATGGCCTCCTCCCAACACCTTCTTTATCCTCACCATAGGACCTTCCTCCTGGTGTCTGATAATGCTTGTACTCCTCAGTCCTCCAACAGTCGTGTTCTCACTCTCAGCTCCTAGCACCTCTTGCTCCCAGCTCCTCACACGCACCACAAACTGAAGTGAGCTCCTTTTTAAACCCAGGTGCCCTGATTTAGCTTGCCTTAATTGATTCTAGCAGCTTCTTGATTAGCTGCAGGTGTTCTAATCAGCCTGTCTTAATTGTCTCCAGAAGGTTCCTGATTTTTCTGGAACCTTCCCTGTTACCTTACCCAGGGAAAAGGGACCTACTTAACCTGGGGCTAATATATCTGCCTTCTATTACTCTCCTGTAGCCATCTGGCCCAACCCTGTCACAGTATACAACAGAATATTCATTCAAACTAACTTAAGTATTTAAAAATGAAGGCCATTAACACTGAAGGAAAGGTGGAAAAGTAGTCAAATACCCACGTATTTCAAACAGTGTCAAATTCACAGGTGAGAAATATGAGATTTCACATTAAAATGACAACAGCAAAAACAAGCTGAGTTGCAGCCTGGGAAGCCCAGCCTACACAGATGGTGCACATAGGTGTTTGCAAGGGACACTTTCCCGTATGCTTCCCCGCAGCAGCCAGAAGGGATTTATGTGGACAACACAGGGGTTATAGACCACCACCACACATGTAACTATGTACAGTCACAAGTATAGACGGACACCAAAATATCCAGGGTTGGAGTCTGTGGTCTTAGTGGAGGAACTGAGTTTCAGGGAGGGAAATAACGTGCACCGGGAGAAGGATGACTTTCCAGTATGGAAGAAAACATATGGGTGAGAGAGTAGAAGAAGCTAAGGCCCAGTCCTGCAAGCAGCTCCACACAGGCAGAAGCGGACACCTGCCCAAGTGCCCAGAGCCCCAGCACAGTCAATCGCACTCAGAATATACCCAAGTTTCCACCAAGGCTGAGCAGCTTGCAGAACAAGAGGGTAGGGAGGAGGTTTTCATTAAAGAAGCAAAGGGAGTGTGAGGAGAGGTGAGGTGAGGTGAGGTGAGGTGTAGGGCTGGATGGAGTTGTACAGAGCTTTGAAGACAAAGACAAGATGCTTGAGTTGGATATGGAAGGTGAGAAGATGGTGAAGGGCTCCAAAAAGGGGGATCCATGTGGTTTAAGTGGGTGAGGATGGTAATTTTAGCTGCTGCACTATTCTGAATAGGTTGCACTGCAGCAAAATGGGAATCAGGGAAACTAGAGAGAAGGCCGTGAAGTCAGGAGATAATCAAGGTATGGATGAGCGTTTTCACTGGAGAGACAGAAAGGAAGGGTCAGTTATTAGAAATATTGTGGAGAAGGAAATGGCAGGATTTCTCATAAGGGGTAATGATAATGAAAACACTGAGAGGCCCTTAACTATGGCAGCCCTGCTGGGTGCTGCAAATATAGCAGATTTTAATTGCTTATGCATGCAATTGATATCAGTGTTCTGAGTCACAACCCTTTTTAGGATTCTTCTGTTTGACCACAGATCAGGAGGAAATCATAAAGTGTCATGCAAATGACCTTGTCCCCAGAAAAAACCTGTGTTATTTTCATGGATATTCAGTATTTAGATTTTAATACAAACAGATAGATGGACAGACACATGGACAGCAGCTAGATGGTTGCGGGGGGGGGGGGAGAGGAGAGAAATTGACAAAAAAGTAAAGACAGGGACTGACAGAATGAGGACAGGTACCTGAGCAGAGGTAAGCTGATATTTTGATGCAGATTGTTGGGGAGAGGCTGATGAATGACAGGCAGAAAGAAAAATGGGAGTATGGAACTGGAAGAAAAATAAAAAAATAATGTTAGAAGTAAAACCTGTTTTATTTTAAATTCCATTCTGGCATTTTTCAAGTGGTATTATATAAAAGGCTTGATTCAGGTCCAGAATGCCTTGTTTTTTCAGATGTTTCATTGTTAGCTGGGGGCTGGCGAACGATATACATTGCTTCTCTCCCATCTGCTGTTCATTTCATAAACTGCAGACAGAAGATGGTCATCAGTCAACACCCATGTTATTTTTTGCGTGGTACAGTTGGAGTATTTATTTGGAAATTTCAACTACTGACTAAATTCCACCTTCATTTATACCTATACCCATGCCCTCCCACATTGAAGGATTGCAGAGAAGCACTGCACAGCAACTGGACACAATTTGGCCCAGGGAATGGAATGATCCAATATATATTCAGTGTTAACACTTTCTATTTCTTGAACTACAAAGATACTGTTCTGTTGTTTCTCACTATTTAAAGATAGCTGTGCATACTCATACCAAAAACTAGTACACAGATACCAAAACTGCAGTCAATTTATATGGAGCAGAACTAAAAAAATGTATCACATCACACATTTATAATACTATAGTACACTACAGGAACTGAATAATTTGGCCTCTGCTGAAGAGCTCATCACAGACTATCACTTCAAAGATAGAGGCACAACTGATAGCGATGTCTATAGTTAAAGTTTCTTAACACTTTCCAGTATAACTTAAAATCCCTATTTTCAATTACTTAGAACTTTGCCAAAAAACTTTCAAAATTTGGTCTGATATTTTCCATTCTTGGGTCCTGAGGCTGGTCACCCCCCATTCCCCCACACCCTCCGCGGCTGGCCCCCAAGTTTCAGCTAAAGTAGATCAGCCTTTCCTGAGAATAAGGTTACAGGAAAATAGGTAGTTTTGCTAGTGTCACAAAGTTCCCCCCCCCCCTTTCCTTTGAAGAGCTCTAGCAACTCATTGCTTTGGAACAGGGACTTGAAATTTGGCAGTGGAACGGCCCCAGCATCAGTGAGTTGCAGTTTGCTGTCCCTATGAAAACACTCACAAATTGGGCCAAGTTAGAAGAATCTGAAAGTGGCCATTTGCACATGCTCAACAGAGCTGCTTAGAGCCTTGCTCCAAAAACCCTGCCACATGCCAACTGCACTGAGCATACTCCCAGGCCCCACAACCCTTTCCATCTTTTAGGAACACAGCTAGAGCGCTGACACGGTCAGTGACAGCACATGAGCCAACACCATCACAGCAGCCCCTTTGGAACAAAAGAAGATAAACTGAGCTAGGAGCCAGGAGGACAGGAGTTTTATTCAGTCTTTCCACTAACTAGGGTTAAAGACTGTTAAATGCACTGAATCATTATTCTTGATCAAGGTTCATACCTCCATTTTAGGAGGCAGGCCAGTATAATCCCCCTTCCCCCCCCCCACCCCACCCCTACTTTAGAGATGGGGTAATTTAGAGGTTGTCCATTTCACTTCAGGCAGAGCTAAGAAAAGGATCCTGTGCGTAAAATGGCAGATTCAAGTCTGATCTGCTTAGCCACATTGCCTCTCAGAATTAACGCACCAAATCTATGTGCTTGGCTGTGCTGCCTGTCTCCACTAGACTATAATCCCTTCAAACACAGGAACAGAACCTAGGAATTCTGATTCCCAACATTTGATCTGCTTTCTAGAAAATAGTTGTGCAACCAGCTGGCAAAGTTTGTGTCACATCCCTTTCTAGGGGTTAGTCCACAGACCAAAAAAAAAAAAAAAAAAAGCTTACCACTACTGCTAGTTCCTTCTTTAGCACAAGTGAGAGAGATCTGTACTGTGGATCTAAATAAATTAAAATCTGTGATGACCTTTATAAGACATCAAGATTTCACATGTTGGAATGAAATTTATATTTTTCCAGAAGTATTAAAAGAAAAAGAAAAAAGAAACCTAGGAAATTACAAAAACTATGTTGTTAAGTAAAGCTCTAAAAAGTTACAAAGTGGCAGGATTAAGATTGCTTATGCATCCTTAATTCTTTCCCCATTCACGTAAACATTATGATGCAGTCTTCAGTTACATGATCACATACTCCTTGGTTCCACAAAACTCCTGCCGCATTCAGTGCACATGATAAGAAGGTAAAAGTTGTGCTTGCGTGGTTAAGGCACAAGACTATTTCATAGAATTTCATAGAACAACAGGGTTGGAAGGGACCTCAGGAGGTCATCTAGTCCAACCCCCTGCTTAAAGCAGGACCAATCCACAAGTTTTTGCCCCAGATCCCTAAATGGCCCCCTCAAGGATTGAACTCACAACCCTGGGTTTAGCAGGCCAATGCTCAAACCACTGAGCTGTCCCTCCCCCCCTAGGTGAACTGGCTTCTATTCCTGGCTCTGTTTCAGTCTTCTTATGTGATGCTGGTCAAGACCACCATAATGCATATGCACAAAGAGGTGGAATTAAAGTTGCAATGGCAACCTTAGTTCTGGTGTTTCCTACTTTTTGAGTGCCTGACTTTCCAACCTTAACAGTCTTTTAATGTAGTTGTTTATACCTTTCTTGTTTTCAAATTGCTCGTTGCAAATTGCTTTGAAAATCCTTTAATGTATACAGCCTACAAAGTAACCCCTAAGGGGATGTGTGCTATACAGATGCTGCTAATAGATATTCCAAAATAGATCCCCTCTTGTGTTTCCCCAGGTGAAAGGGGTTTCTGGAAACAGAAATAAAAATATACACATACATATATGTATATTATATAATAATATTAATAATTTTATATATCTTTTCCACAGTGGAAAATCCCAGGAAAATCACAAACACAGTGTATTTATTTCAGACAACAGCAGTGACAGTCACATCATATCTGAATAAAATTGCTTAGCCTTCTTGCTGGCTCTTACTATTTCCCAGAAGAACTTACATAGAAACACAAACCAAACTTGTTACAGCAGGGATAATCCACAGCTCCAATTTTCTACCTACAGGTCACAAGTAACTTCCATTGCAGATGGAAAAATTGGGCCCCGTTTAATTTAGGTCAGGTCAGGAATGGTCTTGCCCCTTATGCATCTGCTCAGATAAATAAAGGCTATAAGGTGCCCCTTTACTCTCCTGGGACTCACAGCATGGGGAGATGGAGATGAATAGCAGCCTCCATGGGGGCTCTGCTCCCACCCTTCTATTCAGATGGGTGGGCAGGGGTGAGAAATGGGTAGAGCCTTGACTCCACATACACAGCCAAACACACGAGGCCAGCCCAGAAGGGGGATGTAATCTTCTAGTGTGATAGACCAGTAGTAGATTACTTCCCTCCTGGAGCAAGAACTGGGGATTTGTGGAGAATCTCCAAAGACAGCAGAACTTCATGATGTCTTATACTCAGGGCAGATGTTTAAATCACAATCTAGTTCTTAATTTTCAATAAACTTAGAGATGATGCATCCCTTCTCATTCACAATATTTTCCATGGGCCTTATGCAGGGAAAGATCCTGAAATTAGACAGGGCTTGCCCTGTATTGAGTCAGATCTATGCTTGCTGATACGAACTGGCTCTGAGGACACTTAACATGCCAGATTTACTATACAATTTCAGATGCCATCACCATCCTCTATGGCAGGGATCGGCAACCTTTGGCACACGACCCATAAGGGAAATCTGCTGGCGGGCCAGGACGGTTTGTTTACCTGCAACATCCGCAGGTTCGGCCGATTGCAGCTCCCCTTGGCCGTGGTTCGCCATTCCAGGCCCATGGGGGCTGCAGGAAGCGGCGGTCAGCACATCCCGCAGCCCGTGCCGCTTCCCGCAGCTCCCATTGGCCTGGAACAGTGAACCGTGGCCAGTGGGAGCAGCAATCGGCCGAACCTGTAAATGCTGCAGGTAAACAAACCGGCCCGGCCTGCCAGCAGATTTCCCTGACGGGCTGCATGCCAAAGGTTGCCGATCCCCGCTCTATGGACACATACCTGGCCCATCAGCTCTAGGATTAACAGCCTGAGGCACATTCTGATTTAGAGTAAGCAGAATTCATACCCCACCTGTAGTGAACATTTTAAATACTGGATTTTATATTTGAAAGGATTACATTTTACTCAACTAATTTTAACATGAAATTCACAGGTTGGTAAGAAGAGAGTGGAAA
Organism: Lepidochelys olivacea; assembly: GCF_965140295.1. Classification (NCBI taxonomy): domain Eukaryota; kingdom Metazoa; phylum Chordata; order Testudines; family Cheloniidae; genus Lepidochelys; species Lepidochelys olivacea. The sequence continues at coordinate 161,179,019 of NC_140411.1, read as the reverse complement.
TCTTGAGGAGGCACCACTGAACACTTAAGCGGTAGCAGAACTACAATACAATTTGCTTCCTACTTTACTATCCATAAAAGTAGCTTGTATTGTAATGCTGGCTCTAAATACAGTCCACACTACATTTTCAGCTTTTCTATGTAATGAAAGTATGCTCTGCATAAAAGCTAGTTATTCATTTATTCCTTCCATGAGGGACTTCAATACTAAAGAGCCCAATTAACAACACACTACAACAACAACAAAGGGAAATTATGTACAGTACTTTTTGTTTATTGCAAGGAGACAGTCACTGAAAGATTATTATGTACACTGATTACAGAATTAGCACAGTGCTGTTCTGTGGCTGGATTTAGGGCTTACACAGATCTGTGCAGGGAAAGGACCCTTTTGAAATCACAAAGGGAACCATATTGGCCATAGTCTTTGTTAAAAATCACAGGAACAAGCAACATTGCCTCTTGCTCAGAGGCACTAATACACAAACATAAATGGGCATATGCAGAGTCCAATTCTGCTCACACACCTCTATAAATCAGGAATCACTCCACTCAAGTCAGTGGATTTAAACTGATGTAGGTAAGAGGAAAAACCAGGCCTGGGTCATTTTTGTGATGATCCAAAAACTGTTAGAGGGTCTTGTTGGAGGCTTTTTTCTACCATAACAAAATACTTATGTTTCTTGACATAAGTAACAAAATAAAAATGAAGAAATTCAACATGTGCAGGAGCTATTCTAAATGTTTCCTACAGCAGAATTGTGTGTTTTGTCCCATCTCAAAAATACCAGACCCAGTGACGTTAACTGGAGCTTTGTCATTGATCTCACTGGGATTAAGATCTGGCCCCAATGGTAATATTTGTGGTTAAGGCACTGAGAAACTCCAAGTTTTTCCAAGATGAGAAATAAGGGGGGGGGGGAGAAGAGACAAAGAAAGCAAAGTGGGGAGCAGAAACAAGTGAGCAACAGAACAGTTGGTGCCAAGATCCTGGTTAACAATGAGCACAACCAGGAAAGGAAAGCGAATCTGCAGATTTAAAAGAAAGTAGGACAAAACGGCAAATTAATGTCATAATTAAGACAGATCCATAGAGAACAGCCAGAGTCCATCACCACCATTGTTCCTAGTTGCAACCTAACAGAGAATTGGAAGAGATGGGAGCATATTTTAAAATTGTTACAAAGGTTTAGAGACAGGTAGAAAAGATATGAAAACAATATCACGTTCTTCAAGTGTGTAACACCACATTAGCAGAGAGAGAAATGAGAAACTCATCCTGCACAAAGTCTTAATGTTTAGGAGCAATTGCAATCCTAAACAGAACATTGTTTCAGAACAGAAACACTTTGGGGCTCATCCTAATTTGTGGGCAAACAAGAGAGAAAAGATTATGTAACAGATTTGAGATCGAAGCCACAAACCTGAGCCTGTGAACACTGACAGTGATCCACTTATAGAGAAAACTGTGTTTAGTATGACTGGTAGAAGACCGGAAGAAAGCCTATTTAAAGAACCTGCTCTGTGTTTGCGAAGAGCTAGAGACATCTGCAAGGCCTCAAAAGCTACAAAACTCACAAATAAAGATAGAGGCTGAGCAAATTCCTGATGAGCTTGTATGGGCTGTTAAACACAATTTTTGCATCACATGTTCAGAATCCAGCAACTATGTGAGAGCTGGCACAAAGCAACAGTCACCTCTGCCCCCCGTTGTGAGAAAGAGAGGGAAAAACACCACCACCACCACCGCATCATCACTGAGAGCCTATGTGGAAAAGCAAATCATTTCCCAAACATGCAGAGTAACAAATTCACTTAAGAGATAAAAACAGACTGAAACAGGAGCGCTAATCTATCCTGTTTGTAGGAACAGTGGAGCAGGTCACAAAAGTCACAGCTATCCCAGGAGAAGCTTGGATTCCACACTGTTTGTAAGCAATCTATCTATAAAGTTTAAACTTGATGTTGGGCCTGAAGTGAACAAATAGATTGTCTACAGCAATAGCATTTGGTGGTTCCAGGACAGAATCTGAAGAAGTCACCCTGACAGTAATGATAGCCAAGGACAAAAGCTAGTAAAGATGGTTGAAAAATAAAAGTCTTAGAAAGTCTTTTCTCTGAAAATTTTCCTTTTTTGGGAATTTTTCAGTCTAAGGAAACAAAATGAAAAAAAATTGCCTTTTTACCAAAAAAAGATGTTGGGATTTCCCCTCCCATATTCTTCTACCTTTCTCTCCTTTCTTCCCCCCCACCCCCTACAAAAAAAAAATCCCAACCCTCAAAATGTTTTGGTTGTCAAAAACTGAACACATTCTAGGATTGGGGTTTTCATAGACCAAAATACAAATCTTCCATGAATGTTTGTTTTGGTTGAAAAGCCATTTTTGTCCAAGGCAGGAAAAAAAAAAAAACCATGAAAAATTTTCAAACAGCTCTAAAACGCAGTCCTCAGTTCTTCAGCACCAAAAGTATCTACAATGCCAGTAGCACTTGGAGACATTTGCAGTGATTAAAAACTAAACATAACAGGAGCAGGGCATGTTAAATCTCCCAATGTCAAACAACCAATTGCACAATGCCATACAGCAGTGGGGTGCACCCCCTACGGCGGCATGGAGGAACATTCAGGGGGTGCAACAGAGCAGGCCAGCCCCCACAGGGGGCAGGGAGTGAGCGCCATCCAGCTCCATCCCAACTCTGCTCTGGCCCCACCCCAAGCTGCAGCCCCAGCTCCGCGCCTGGCTCTGACCCCAGCCTCAGTGCAGATCTTCACCCAGCCGAGATCTCAGCTGCCAGCCCCCACGGCAGCTCCATTCCCAGCCTCACCCCCGTCCTCAGCCTCGGCCATTGGGTGCGGCTCCATTCCAGCCTGGGGCCAAGGTTGGGGGAGGGGGCAGGGCCAGGAGTGGAACTGCACCCAGCCAAGGGCCTGGCTGCTGGTCCCTACCACGGCCTGTCTGCGGCCTGCTCCCAGCCCCAGCCTTGGCCCCTGGCGGCTGCTCTGTCCCTGGGCCCAGACCCACCTCCAGCTGTGGCCCCAACCTCGACCCCCTTACCCCTGTCCACATCTCCCCGCTCCCAGCCCCAGCTCTGGAGGTGGTGGGGGGGGGCGTGACAGGGGTAAGATGGGGCACGACTGTAGTTTGGGGACCACTGCCATAAAGCCTTCCAGAGACTAGTACAATTCTATGGTATACATCACATTCACAGCTGAGTGATCACTTAAGTAGCTGGCAGGACCATAATAAGACATCCTTTTCCTCAGTCAGAGCTTCTAAAAATCTCCGAATCCTAGTAATCTGAGGGCACATCAATCATGTTACAATCTTCTGAAGGCAAATTCACTAAAAAAGTGTATAGATCAGTACGGCATGCAAGACACTTGTATGAAAAAAGCACTCAGAAATTAGTACCAGATACAGGCTGAGCTGAGGGTACAGGCTGAGCTGAGGGTAAAGTCTGAGCTTCAATGGGATAAATGCCATTGATCCAGACCGATGAAGATCAAGTAGCCATTGCTGTATCAGACTTACATGTTTCAAGACTGGTAACAAGGATAGCGTTTGCTGGGAAACGGTACAGTAAATATTTGCAAGGAGAGTGAAATGAAAAAAAGGGGGACCTAGTATACTGTCTCTTAAATTAGACAGATAGTCATAACCAGACTCACCATTCCTTCTACAGACACCAGCCTCTAGGTTGCTCAAAAGAGGAGGCTGGTGTCACAAAGCCATAAAGCAGATATGTGGTTTTAGTTCTGTTAGTACAGGGATGGCCAACATGAGCCTGAGAAGGAGCCAGAACTTACCAACGTACATTGCCAAAGAGCTACAGTAATACGTCAGCAGCCCTGCCGATCAGCGCCATCCCCACACCTCCAGATCAGCTGTTTCATGGTCTGCAGGCGGCTCTGTGGTGGGGAGGGGAAGGAGCGAGGGCATGGCAGACTCAGGGGAGGGGGCAGGGCCTGTGGCAGAGCCAGGGGTTAAGCAGTGAGCACCCCCTGGCACACTGGAAAGTTGGCGCCTGTAGCTCCCGCCCCGAAGTCGGTGGTTATACAAGGAGCTGCATATTAACCTCTGAAGAGCCACATGTGGTTCTGGAGCCACAGGATGGCCACCCCTGTGTAAGTATGTGTCAAGGTTCCTCCCCCACTCTGAACTCTAGGGTACAGATGTGGGGACCTGCATGAAAAACCTCCTAAGCTTATCTTTACCAGCTTAGGTCAAAACTTCCCCAAGGTACAAAATATTACCCCTTGGACAGGCCGCTACCACCACCAAACTAATACTGGTTACTGGGGAAGAGCTGTTTGGACGCGTCCTTCCCCCCAAAATACTTCCCAAAACCCTGCACCCCACTTCCTGGACAAGGTTTGGTAAAAAGCCTCACCAATTTGCCTAGGTGACTACAGACCCAAACCCTTGGATCTGAGAACAATGAAAAAGCATTCAGTGTTTTACAAGAAGACTTTTAATAAAAAATAGAAGTAAATAGAAATAAAGAAATCCCCCCTGTAAAATCAGGATGGTAGATATCTTACAGGGTAATTAGATTCAAAAACATAGAGAACCCCTCTAGGCAAAACCTTAAGTTACAAAAAAGATACACAGACAGAAATAGTTATTCTATTCAGCACAATTCTTTTCTCAGCCATTTAAAGAAATCATAATCTAACACATACCTAGCTAGATTACTTACTAAAAGTTCTAAGACTCCATTCCTGTTCTGTCCCCGGCCAAGACGACTACAGACAGACCCTTTGTTCCTCTCCCTCCTCCCAGCTTTTGAAAGTATCTTGTCTCCTCATTGGTCATTTTGGTCAGGTGCCAGCGAGGTTACCTTTAGCTTCTTAACCCTTTACAGGTGAGAGGAGCTTTCCCCTGGCCAGGAGGGATTTCAAAGGGGTTTACCCTTCCCTTTATATTTATGACACGCCCCCCAAATCTCAGCTAGGGTGAAACACTGGCTGGGATTTCTTCCTGGAGCTCTAGGAAAAACAGAGTTAATAAGACACATGCATCTCTAAATATACTACCAAGTACATAAAGACTAACAATATTTTCCACATCTCAAGGACGATTTTAACCAGTTGATTCTGGGAAACTTTCACGGGAGAGTGCATCAGCCACTTTGTTAGAAGCTCCTGAGATGTGTTGGATGTCGAAATCAAAATCTTGGAGAGCTAAACTCCACCGAAGAAGTTTTTTGTTAGTTTCTTTGACGGTGTGAAGCCACTTTAGTGCAGCATGGTCGGTTTGCAGGTGGAAACGCCGTCCCCAAACATATGGGCGTAGCTTTTCCAGAGCGTAGACAATGGCATAACATTCTTTTTCAGTGACTGACCAGTTGCTTTCCCTCTCAGACAGTTTTTTGCTGAGAAACACTACAGGGTGGAATTCTTGATCAGGTCCTTTCTGCATTAAAACTGCTCCCACACCACGCTCGGATGCATCTGTGGTTACTAGGAACGGTTTGTCAAAGTCTGGGGCCCTTAGTACAGGGTCAGACATGAGTGTCGCTTTAAGCTTGTTAAAGGCCTTCTGACACTTTCCGGTCCACTGAACAGCATTTGGCTGTTTCTTTTTGGTTAGGTCTGTCAGTGGGGCAGCGATTTGGCTGTAGTGCGGTACAAATCGTCTGTAATAACCGGCCAAGCCTAAGAAGGATTGAACCTGTTTCTTTGACTTTGGGACAGGCCACTTTTGGATAGCATCCACTTTGGCCTGTAGGGGGCTGATAGTTCCTTGACCCACCTGGTGTCCAAGGTAAGTCACTCTGTTTAGGCCTATTTGACACTTCTTAGCCTTAACAGTTAGTCCTGCCTCCCTTATGCGCTCAAGGACTTTTTGTAGATGTTCCAGGTGGTCTGCCCAGGAATCCGAAAATATGGCCACATCGTCAAGGTAGGCGACTGCATATTCTCCTAATCCCGCTAGGAGACCATCTACAAGTCTTTGGAAAGTGGCGGGTGCATTTCGCAGCCCGAAAGGGAGTACATTAAATTCATACAGCCCGAGATGTGTGATGAAGGCTGACCTTTCCTTGGCAGATTCATCTAGCGGTACCTGCCAGTACCCCTTGGTTAAGTCCAAGGTAGAGATGAACTGGGCCCTTCCCAGTTTCTCTAATAGTTCATCTGTGCGTGGCATGGGATAGTTGTCTGGGCGAGTTACAGCATTTAGCTTACGGTAGTCCACGCAAAAACGTATTTCCCCATCTGGTTTGGGAACTAGAACCACTGGAGATGCCCATGCACTTTCAGAGGGGCGGATTACCCCCATCTGTAACATATCCTGGATCTCCCGTTCTATAGCAGTTTTAGCTTGAGGAGACACCCGGTAAGGTTGGACCCTAATTGGGTGAGCATTACCTGTGTCAATGGAGTGGTATGCCCGTTCAGTCAGTCCTGGGGTGGCTGAGAACGTTGGCGCGTAGCTAGTGCACAGCTCCTGGATCTGCTGTCGCTGCATACGCCCAAGGGTCATGGAGAGGTTCACCTCTTCCACACCACCAGCACATTTCCCTTCGTAGTAAACACCTTCAGGCCACTCAGCATCGTCTCCTCCCTGGGCTGTAAACTGACAAACCTTTAATTCTCTGGAATAAAAGGGCTTTAGAGAATTAATATGGTACACCTTAGGCTTTCGGTTGGAGGTGGGGAATGCTATGAGATAATTAACAGCTCCCAGGCGCTCCTGGACCGTGAATGGCCCTTCCCATGATGCTTCCATTTTATGGGCCTGGAGTGCCTTTAAGACCATGACCTGGTCTCCTACTTTGAAGGAACGCTCTCTGGCATGTTTATCATACCAGGCTTTTTGCTCTTTTTGAGCATCCTGTAAGTTTTCTCTAGCAAGGGCTAAAGAGGTTCGGAGGGTGTTTTGTAGGTTGGTTACAAAGTCCAGAATGTTAGTTCCTGGAGAAGGTGTAAATCCCTCCCATTGCTGCTTCACCAACTGCAATGGCCCCTTAACCTCACGGCCATATACAAGTTCAAATGGGGAAAACCCTAAACTGGGATGTGGTACAGCTCTGTAGGCAAAGAGCAACTGCTGCAATACTAGGTCCCAATCATTGGAGTGCTCATTTACGAATTTACGTATCATGGCCCCCAAAGTTCCATTAAACTTCTCCACCATGCCATTTGTTTGATGATGGTAAGGAGTGGCAACCAAGTGATTTACCCCATGAGCTTCCCAAAGGTTTTTCATAGTTCCTGCCAGGAAATTAGTCCCTGCATCTGTGAGGATGTCGGAGGGCCAACCTACCCTGGCAAAAATGTCTGCTAGTGCCTGGCACACACTTTTAGCCCTGGTGTTGCTTAGAGCTACTGCTTCCGGCCATCGGGTGGCAAAATCCATGAAAGTCAGTATGTACTGCTTTCCTCTGGGTGTCTTTTTCGGAAAAGGACCCAGAATATCCACAGCTACTCGCTGAAATGGAACTTCAATGATGGGGAGTGGCTGGAGAGGAGCTTTGACCTGGTCTTGGGGTTTTCCCACTCTTTGGCACACCTCACAAGACTGGACATAGGTAGAAACATCCTTGCCCATTCCCTCCCAGTGGAATGACCCCCCCAAACGGTCTTTGGTCCTGTTCACCCCAGCATGGCCACTAGGGTGATCATGGGCTAAGCTCAAGAGCTTGGCCCGGTATTTAGTTGGAACTACCAACTGTCTCTGAGGATGCCAGTCTTCCTGGTGTCCCCCAGAAAGAGTTTCCTTGTATAAAAGTCCTCTTTCTACAACAAACCTGGATCGATTAGAAGAGCTGAGAGGCGGTGGGTTGCTCCGTGCCGCCGTCCAAGCTCTCTGGAGGCTTTCATCTGCTTCTTGTTCGGTCTGGAACTGTTCCCTTGATGCTGGAGACATCAGTTCCTCATGGGATTGTGGACCTAGGCTTGGTCCCTCTGGAAGCGATATAGGGGATGGAGCTGTTTCTGTTGACTGTGAACCGCTCTCCGCTGGTGTACTATGTTGGGATTCAGGCTCCGGCTGAGCCTCTTGTGTAGGGTTATCGGCTGCTGCCAGTTCAGGTTCGGTGGGGCCCTCTGGTGTTGAGGTTGCAAGTACTGGATTCAGTGCTGACACGGGGTCTGGTGTTGGTTGTTCGGCTGGTTCCGGTTCTGGGACTGGTTCCGTCTGGGTCTCTGGGACTGGATCCACTACTGCTGTTGCAGACATTGGCCTGGGGTCCAGGTCCATCACCTCTGACTGGGTCCTGATAGAAGTTTCCGGAACAGAGCTAGGCCTCACGGCTTGTTTAGCCTGGTTGCGGGTGACCATTCCCACCCTCTTGGCCTGCTTCACATGATTGGCCAAGTCTTCCCCCAACAGCATGGGGATGGGATAATCATCATAGACTGCAAAAGTCCACATTCCTGACCAGCCCTTGTACTGGACAGGCAACTTGGCTGTAGGCAAATTGAAAGAGTTGGACTTGAAGGGTTGAATCGTCACTTGGATCTCTGGGTTGATTAAATTGGGGTCCACTAAGGAAGCATGGATAGCTGACACTTGTGCTCCGGTGTCCCTCCACGCGGTGACCTTCTTCCCACCCACACTCACAGTTTCCCTCCGCTCCAAGGGTATCTGGGAGGTATCTGGGCCTGTGGACCTCTGGTGTGATTCCGGTGCAATGAACTGTAATCTGTTGGGGTTCTTGGGGCAGTTGGCCTTTACATGCCCCAGCTCGTTACACTTAAAACATCGTCCAGCTGACGGGTCACTGGGGCGAGGAGGGTTGCTGGAGAACGGGGTGGTGGGACGATAAGGGGTCTGGAGGGTTCTTTGGGAGGTAGGTGGGGCTTTGGGCGGCCCCCGGTAATAGGGTGTGGTCTGGGGTGGTCCCTTCTGGTCTCCGCTCCAACTGCGACCAGTTTTCTTCTTCTCTGCCACCTCCACCCATCTGGCTCCAATCTCTCCTGCCTCAATTACAGTTTTGGGTTTCCCATCTAGGATGTATCTTTCTATTGCCTCAGGAACACCCTCTAAGAATTGTTCCATTTGCATTAGGAAGGGCAAATTTACTGGAGATTCAACACTTGCTCCTGATATCCAGGCATCCCAATGTTTTACAATGTGGTAGGCATGTTGGGTAAATGACATGTCTGGTTTCCACCTTAGGGCTCTGAACCTCCGACGAGACTGCTCGGGTGTTATCCCCATTCTGACTCTCGCCCTGGATTTAAACAGTTCATACTTGTTCATGTGTTCTTTAGGCATTTCAGCTGCCACCTCAGCTAAGGGTCCACTGAGCTGCGGCCTCAGCTCTACCATGTATTGGTCAGTAGAGATGTTGTACCCAAGGCAGGCCCTTTCGAAGTTTTCTAAGAAGGCCTCAGTATCATCACCTGCCTTGTAGGTGGGGAACTTTCTGGGATGGGAAGTGGTACCTGGAGAAGGATTGCTAGGGTTTGTTGGTATATTCTGCTGGGCCTTTATCCTCTCCATCTCCTCCACATGCTTCCTCTCTTTTTCCTTCTCCTCCTCCTTCAGCCGCATGAGTTCTATCTGTCTTTCATGTTCCCTTTGTTTTTCCTCAGCCTGAAATTTGGCTAATTCCAGCTGTAGTCGAGCTGAGGATTTGGCCATTCTAACCTCTCTGTTTTTAACTAACTTTACACCCGAGGTTTAGAAATAAACAAACAAAACTTGGCTGTAAAATTTTGCTGTGCTGGAATAGAATACCTATTCTCTGATAGTGATTGTCAGCCTACAGAAAAAGACAATTCCCTTGTCTCTGCTCTGGGCCCAAATTAAAGCAAAAAACCTCCAACTACTTGGAAAACTGCTTACCCAGCCCAAAGAAAAAAAAAATTTCTTTTCAAACCTGTGCTCCTTGTAAAACAAAAAAAAATCAAAATCCTAAAAAAAAACCCTGCCACTTTTTTCTCCAGGCAAATGGGTAGAGCACACACCCCCTATTTACTTTTAGGAAGAAAAGAAAAAAAAAAAAACCTCTGGGTTGGAAGACTGTGAATTTCCCTGCAGGAGTTAAGTACCCTGCCTCCAGGCAAGAAAACCTGCAATTCACAAGATAATCCCCTTTTGTCTCTGCTTGGCCACAAAGCAGAGAGAAACCAAGCTGCTTTCAGTTTCAAAGCTGCCTTCTGGACTTCCTAAAAATTCCTTTTTAAAATCTGTATTTCTAGTTCAAAAAATCTCAACTGGATCTCAAAATGATTTCAGGTTAATCCCACCACTGTGCCACCATGTCAAGGTTCCTCCCCCACTCTGAACTCTAGGGTACAGATGTGGGGACCTGCATGAAAAACCTCCTAAGCTTATCTTTACCAGCTTAGGTCAAAACTTCCCCAAGGTACAAAATATTACCCCTTGGACAGGCCGCTACCACCACCAAACTAATACTGGTTACTGGGGAAGAGCTGTTTGGACGCGTCCTTCCCCCCAAAATACTTCCCAAAACCCTGCACCCCACTTCCTGGACAAGGTTTGGTAAAAAGCCTCACCAATTTGCCTAGGTGACTACAGACCCAAACCCTTGGATCTGAGAACAATGAAAAAGCATTCAGTGTTTTACAAGAAGACTTTTAATAAAAAATAGAAGTAAATAGAAATAAAGAAATCCCCCCTGTAAAATCAGGATGGTAGATATCTTACAGGGTAATTAGATTCAAAAACATAGAGAACCCCTCTAGGCAAAACCTTAAGTTACAAAAAAGATACACAGACAGAAATAGTTATTCTATTCAGCACAATTCTTTTCTCAGCCATTTAAAGAAATCATAATCTAACACATACCTAGCTAGATTACTTACTAAAAGTTTCCACGATATGCATCTGAGGAAGTGAGCTGTAGCTCACGAAAGCTTATGCTCTAATAAATTGGTTAGTCTCTAAGGTGCCACAAGTCCTCCTTTTCTTTTTGCGAATACAGACTAACACGGCTGCTACTCTAAAAGTTCTAAGACTCCATTCCTGTTCTGTCCCCGGCCAAGACGACTACAGACAGACCCTTTGTTCCTCTCCCTCCTCCCAGCTTTTGAAAGTATCTTGTCTCCTCATTGGTCATTTTGGTCAGGTGCCAGCGAGGTTACCTTTAGCTTCTTAACCCTTTACAGGTGAGAGGAGCTTTCCCCTGGCCAGGAGGGATTTCAAAGGGGTTTACCCTTCCCTTTATATTTATGACAGTATGTTATTAATTATTTCTCATTTGTATTATGGTAGCACCCAGGAGCTACAATCAGAATCAAGGCCCCATTGTGCTGACAGCCGTACTTATAAAATATTGTACTGCATTTGTAAAATAAAAGATAATTACTAAACCTCATGGGATTGTAAAATGCTAATTTCCAAGTTATTCTTCCTAAGCACTAGCGCACACACACACAAAGAATAACCCTCGTGGTTACCCATCATGTTGGAGAATTCAGATCATGTGCAAAAATGGAAGGGAGGGAACATGCAAAACTGAGTTGTCACAGTCCCATAATACATTCTGGGAATTCTACTCCAGTATGATTTTAAATTTTAAAGAGCTAGAACAGTGGGATCCAGAGGAGGAGATAATTGGGCTGGCTACTCCAGAATGGGGAAGAAGGGTCATCTCTAGAAGAGGCCAGGAAAATAAATTTGGGGACCAGTGGGCCAATCCAGTCTATTCTCCTGAAGATAGAGTGGAAGATGTGTTCTTCACTCATGGCAATACCTGAAGATGCTGGGGGCATGAGGCAGGGGAACAAGGCTTGCTAGAAAGCCTCCTTAAGGTGTCTGAAAGGACCAGTGAGACCAGAGGTCTGCTTTCTGAAAGTAACATTGGGATGTTGAAAGCCCCCTTGCTGCCCCCTCCAAGGAGGCCTCTGCAGGTAAGAAGTCATGGATCTGGAAAGTGGTGAGAGAGGAGAAGGGGCTGTGCTATAATGTCACCACTTCTCTCTCTCTCTCCTCCCCCCCTCCTCCACCCCAGCAAACATTTCTTAACCTTCAAAAGGGGAATTTGTGGTCTTGCATACGGGATGAATTAAGGTTCAACAGGATTGTCAATGCTTCTGAACCAGCTTGCCCACCTCCTCAAATTCATGGCAGATTGTGGCGAGCATTGTAGTGCGTGACAGAATGTTAACAGAGAAAAAAGAAATCAGAGCTAATCATATAATGAAATCCATTCCCCACAGCTTTCTAACAGAAAACAAAGGTTTCATTCTGCAGATTTAAAAAACCTTTTGCAGGGTTACCATTTTAAGAAGGGTGGGGAGAAGAGAGTGGGAATCACCATTCTGACCTTATTATCCAATTGATCAGAAAACGTAATTTGCAAGTATGCGTGTTGATTGAGTTCTTCTCTGGACGAGTCAAATATCTGGAAAATATTTTGAGAGCTGGTGAAACTATTGCTTCACAAGGTTACAGATCCCATGGATACTTTACACTGGTTTTCCCCTTCCTGGGTGAAATCCTGGCCCCAGTGGGTATGTCTCCACTGCTATTAAACACCCACGCTGGCCTGTGGCAGCTGACTCAAGCTCACCGGGCTCAGGCTGTCAAATTTTGATGTAGATGTTCAGGCTCAAGCTGGAGCCCAGGCTCTGGGACCCCGAGCGACTTTCTGCTTCCCTGGTTACAGGGTATTATAAGTATTAGCCTTGTGAAAGTATATATTTATATTGGTGATAGCACATCATACAAAGTACAATAATATACAGCAAGTGCTGTTTGCTTACATGTTCATTGTAGTGACGTGATGCAAAATGGAACGTGTACTAGCCATATATTTGCAAGGAAATTGCCCTGTATCTGTAAGATGATTATTATTTCTCTCTCAGATCAGAATGTTGACGATATAGGGGTATATCAGGGCAGAAAAATCACTCATAGCAATAGCTTTTAGACCCACTAGGCCTGATCCTGACTCCCTCCCACATTTAAACCGCTCATTGACTCCAGTGAGTAACGTCCATGTGTAAGGATTGCAGGAATGGGCATGAATTAACTTCAGTGGGAGATAGGTATGAATTTTAAAAAGTGCTTCTAATCCTTTTGCTGCCTTCGTGCTTTGTTCCATGCTGCCCCTATGGACAGAACGATGCCCCTCACATCCAGTTTTCCAGACCCAGCTCCTTCTCATTATTAAATCCCTCCCAAGAACCTGTTTCTCCCTCATGCCCACAAATACAAAAAAAGTCAATAGATTCAGAGGGGAAAGGAGCTTATCTGCAGCACCTCCTCCCTGTGTCTTGTCACACCTTGCTCTTTGGGGTCTGTGTCCTAGATTGTACCCCTCTCCTGAGCAGGGATTGTCTTGATATTTATGTATTGAGCAATGCTGAGCATGTCAATATCTAATAATATTATTAAGGGGAGCAGGATTCTGGAGAGTAAGTGTAATTGGAAGAGGATCCAACTTAAATTTCTATTTAAAAAGCAACTGATCATCTAAAATGTGCTACATCTATGCAAATCTGATTGAATTCAATAGGAGTTGAACAATTCCTACTTAAAGTAGTTAACCACAGCTTCATGATCTGGGAAGAATTGCAGAGGAACTTTGTGCCATTAACAGTGGCAGGTAATTTATGTCTTTGTTATATACTTGGCCAATATAGTAATTCTCTCCCCGTGACTGGGTATCTGAAAAGCAATAACCAGTTGTGGGACTAAAATATGGCAGAAACATTGTTGAATGTGTCAGAATATGGTTATAAAAAGTGATTTTTGGATTGGAAAATCATGATCGTTCCACTTACAGTGGTTAGACAAGTTAATTACATAGATATTCTGCAATAAACTACGTGGTAATATCACAGTCACCCTACTAAAAACCATGGTAATTACACAGTTACTGAACTGAAAGGTTCCGAAATAGAAAAAGAGAGCTCCAAAAATCCATATAGATGTGGGCAATTTAACCAATACTTCATTTCTCTCCTGATGATTCAACTAGTGAGTATCCACCTACTTTGTATACAGGTATCTGTGCAATTAGGGGCTTAACTTTAAGCATGTGCGTAGTCTCACTGAAGTTAATGGAACTGCTCATGTGCTTAAATACTTTGCTGGACTGGGGCCAGTGCACTCATCAGGTTCCAGGATCGAGCCCTTGGACAGCTCACCTCTCCTACAAAACATTGCACCAGCTCATGTCTGGAGGCAAGACAGCTAAAGATATGGTATGGACGGCTCAAGGAAGAAGGTGCAGAAAATGGTCCTGATATCATGTAAGGTTGGAATATTTTTCCACTTGATGCATCATGCTGAATTTAGGTTGAGCTAGACCAGATCATGTTCAGATTCAGACCATGAGCATGATATTTCCTGCACTTACACGGACATAACTTTCATCAACATCAGTGTAGTTCAGCAAAGCCCTAAATCCTTACCTGTTTCTGTGAGGCACCTTGCAAATACCTGGGTGCTTGAAAAATAAATGCACAAATAAAATAGTAACAGCACTTTTCAAACATTAAGCCAGCCTCACACCATCTGTGACAGGCAGGCAAGGATTTACCAATCTCTGAAGGGCAAATAATTGCCTTCATTCTGAAATGAAATGACTTGTCCAAGGTTACACAGGAAACCAATGCCAGAGTGGAAAATAGTCCCAAATCCCACTCCTTCGCTCCAACCACTAGATACCACGTCCCTGCAGGAAACTAAGGGGCAGCGGCTAATAAAGAAGTTCTGACTCTGTGTGGAGTCATTCTGTAGCTCAAGCTGAACTTTCACAAACCCCTGTGAGGAAAGAGGGTTGCTACTCTGGATGCATACTATTATGGCCCTTTGATGACAATGGGAATGCTTTGGGAAGGCATGCCCCGACTGTCTAGATGTACCATGCAAAGAGTTAAGCATTTGAGTTCTCACATGCGGCAAGATACAAGTTGGGGTAAAAAGAAAACCTTCCAACACGGGCATGTGTATTTTTCTCCTATAGGGATTTCATTGTGGGAATCCTAAAACATATCCTCGAAGGTTTTAAAATGACAAGCTATCAGAATATATGGTGCTATAAAGCCTCTATTTGGTCTCTTACACAATATTTCAAAGATTTAAGTCAGTCATTTTTTCCATTCCCTTTGGTTTTAATATTGTAGAGACAAATGGATCGTCTTGGGAGCTCAACACTTAAAAATATTCTCAAAGATGTGATGTATGAATTTTAAGGAGTGACAATAGTTCTTTATGGTTCACTGTATGCAAAGCAGATCCAGAGCCCATGTGCCCTTAAGTTTTCCAACTCCTCCACATAGTGATCATTATAGCTTAATCCTATATTGATAATAAACAGGTAAATGAATTCTCACAACTGAATAAGTCTCTAGTACATGAGCCTTTTGTGAATGTGGATGCAGTTCTTGCCATTATGTGCAATTAGAGCTCTTTGAAAGTGTGTTGCCTGACTCTCTGTTGCTTGGTAACTGGTGCATCTAATTCTAAGAGGTCACAGAAATGTCAGAAAACCCATTTTGTACGGTGGGGGGGAATACCCCATCAGAATAGGAAAGTAGATCAGCTAAAGAGAATATCATTTCTTCCATTAGTAGGTAGAAAAATAGTAATCTTATTTGTATAGTTCCACAGTGCTGTACAGTTTGAGAGTTGTGCCAAATACGTAGAATCATCCTGCACCCAAGCTTTTATGATCTGCAAGCAGGCTAACACAAAGAATGACACAGTCGATGCAATTCACAGTTGTGGTGGCAAGTGGCCATTATGGGCCTGACAAGAGCCCTTGAACGTCAATGGAAAGACTCCCCAAAATGGTACGGCATCATGGAACATATAAGGTTTAATGAGCGTGTGAGGTGATTGCGAAACTGTTCCAGGCCTGGGGAGTGGAACAGAGGAAGGCATGATGCTGGGAGTGAGCTAATGAAGCAGGGGGTGAAATGCATTTCTCTGCAGAGAGGTCTAGCACAGAATCCATGCCACAGTGAAATCCCAAAGGGAGTGGTGGAAAGTGATGCTTGTGAAAAAAGGTTTTGGATACATCTGCTAATGTTTTAAGACAAACTTGAAAATAAATTCCAATGATATGGAAGTAACAGTACATTATGCAGCAGGATTAAAAAAAAAAAAATTGACCAGCCACTGCAACAGGCAAAAAAGAAATGAAAAATGCAAGTTTGGGGACAATAAATCCAATTTCATCTCTCAGAACAATTTACTTTTCATTTTTGTGGCGTGCTTTGGCTTTCAATTGAAAAATATTTCCATCCCCTGCCTATTTCCAGAGTTTTCTTTTCATGTAGTCAGTCTATTGTAAATGCACTGACTACCCATATTAAAGGGCGATATTCACTGTTGTGTAGAGGGCCAGACCAAGGCTGGTGCACCAGTGAAGGCCCACTTAAACCCTGAAATAAGGTTTAAATGGGAGTCCAGTGGTACAAAGGCCTGATGCTGGCCTTCTACCCAGGAGTAAAATTTCATCCTGTAATGTTCAGCTTCAGCAGAGGCTGCATTTCCTAACATGCTTTCAGTTTTCAACAGAAAACTATATTGCAAATTTTCCTTACTGCACTTATCGTACAAGATTTCCTCGATGCATGAACTCAGCTGCACATAAAATGCTTACACATTTTAAGGGGATTTGCATCTTGTAACTCAACTGGAAGAGCACTCACCTACAAAGCTTTCAGAGACTAGATTCTAGTTCCTTCTTAGTCTTTGCCTTGTTAATTCATTTCTTAAAGGGAGCCTGATTGGGACCTCACTTACTCTTATGTAGATCAGCATGCACATTGATCAGCACACCTCACTTAGATAAGAAACGAACATGGATTACAATAGTTTTCTAAACAAATGCCACCTCCCCATGAAAAATTCTCAATATGTATGTCGCTATGTGAACATATACCACTTAGACCAGATGCAATTGTGCAGAAAAATGGAAGGGGCATAAGGAGGGCCTTGTTACCTGCAGCCCCGCCATTTATTTTGTGCACTAGCAGCCACCTTGCCTACTCACTATCCAGAACTCTTCTTCTCTTAGCTTCCAACTGATATGCAGAAATTCAAACCAACGTGTAAGATAGAACATTAGTTGCAACAATGTTTCAATTTGTCGTTTCCCAGAGACTTCTGGGTAATATATTACACAACATGCACTGGTGTCCTAATTAGCCGATGGGCAAATAGGTTGTCAAGCTCCTGTAAACTTAGTTACTGATTTATTTAATATGGTAAACATTGAAGGGTATGCTTGTGTTCATTTTAAACAAAATGTGATTTAGAAGGTACGTATGCATAAAGCAGCATGGTGTGGCTCAACACCTTAGGAACATTCTGGAAAAGGCCAAGGGGAGAGGGATGAGCTCAGCATGTGGAGTGGAGAAGTATAAGCATGTGATGAACAAATCCATATTTGGAAAGGTTAAATATGATTGGCTAGAGGTTTGTGTTATGTAACTTGTTACGTAACTGCCATGTGCTATAAAATAGCAATGGGAGGGGCTCCTTGCTGGAGGGACTCTGGCTGATTTTTGTACCAGGGGCTCTCCCTTTGTGCACATTGAATAAAGTCTTAGTGAACTGAATTGAATAAAGTATCGAAGACGCTTGATTCTGCCCGGCATCTGACTCATTTGGTTAGTTTTAGGAACCACAAAATCCCAACAACATAAAGCAAAAAACAGGTTTTATTTTAGCTATAGAAAAAATGTGAACATAAGAGATACATATTTTGGAGGGCAAACCAATGAAAACAGGATTTTTCCACCAGTGACAATTTTTCTTATATATCTAGTGAATTCACAATGCATTGCCCTTCATTACACATTGGATAACTGATACTCATTAGATCAAGATCATAGCTCACTTCGCATGTCAATGCCTGGCTAAGCAAGTATTTCTTTGTACACACAGAGAGAGGTGATATTTCACTGACTGCTACAGTTGTGCAGAGGATCGAAGTTCTGTTTCGCAAAGAATTTCAAAATCTGGTTTTGTTCCAAATCAGAGGAAAAAAATCCTAATCTTTTAAAGTTCTCAAAGAAAATGCAGTGGGGAATTTATGGGACAATCCAAACAAATCATTTTGATTTTGTGTGTGAAGTTATTTTGTATTATAATACCAAATTTTAAAAGTATGGAAAGTCATTTAAAAACGAAAAGACAAAAATGTTTTATTCCAAAAATACCAAAACAAGACATTTTGACAATCAAATTCCCCCCCCCCCACACACAGTTTTCTTCTGAAACAAGATTTCAGTGAAGTTGCACCAATTAAATCTAAGCATTTTGATTTTGTCCAAATATAGTTCTGTTGAAATTTCTCCCCCCAGCTGTACTGACTATCTACTTTGGTGTAGGCTGCTTCAGACAATGGATTTGTAGTATTTAACTTTAGCAGGAGGTTTCCTGTTACATATCTGTATGTCTCTCACGGCAGCTACAGATCACCTTCAGGAACCTCTTGGTAACCGCTAGAGGTGCCTGCCTGAACTGCTTCCATTTTACAGGAGTATGGCAAAGTGGCCAATAAGTCCAATGCAATAAGTCCAATGGTATAAGTGAGAGGAGAATTAGGCCCGCGCTATTTATCACATATTTCATCCTGTACTGTGTCCATGCCCCATATTCTAGCTTCCTTTTTTGCAGAATGAAAAAATATATTGTCAGGGAATGTAGAAGAAATAGAAAGTGGATCCTACCAAATGTTAGAGCCAATGTGATTCATATGAAATATGTACTTATAGATGACTGAGCTGTGGAGTGTATCAAGTACACTGTGTATTATTTAGTTTCTTTATTACTGAACTGGTGGGGGAGAGCAGAAGCAGCTTGGGAAAGGTAGGGTTCAATATCCAAGCTTTTGGAAGCGTATCTCATCTGAACCAAGCTGCCAAGCCTTGAGTTTCAGCCATCACTAGTTAGCAATACACACTGTGCCATAACTACTTCCCACAGAGCCACTTCAGTCTGACGTGAGCAGCATACCAGAATTTGTAAAATGTAGATTAGATTGTACCTGGCATAATAAGCCACTGTTTACCACTGAACTCCAGTCATTTTCTTGCCAAGATGTTGGCTTGTGATGAGTTGTCACTCTAATGATTCTGCAAGAAGTATCAAACAAACAATCGCAAAGATTTTAGGAAGAAATGCATACACTACCTTCTACACTTAAGAAAAAGCGTACCCATCTTTATATGCACAAACTTTATTTCCTCTTGAAATGGCACATACTTGCTTGTGATTATACACTTATATAACCCTGGCTTTGTGCTACCTGACAGACATAAAAAGAAAGGAAATCTGCTCTTGTGGTTAAAGCACTGGATTAGGATGTAGGGGTTCTAGGTTCGATTCCCAGTCTCTCTACACACTTACTTTGTGCGCTTGGGCTAGTCTGTCACTTAGGCTCCCTGTATATCAGTTCCCTCATCTGTAAAATGAGGATAATAATCATTGCATTGTCTATTTAGATTGTAAACTCTCCAGAGCAAGGACTGCCTTTTACTAGGTGTTTGTACAGCACCAAGCACAATATGGTTCCAGTCTCAGTTGGAGTATCTGTGCACTATTAGGTAAATAATAATAAACTGCTCACTCAAAACAATGGAAAGAATAACTGAGCAAATAGTTATAGTATTTATAGCTCTTTAAATACATGCATGTGATTAAGTTATATACCATCCTCTATTCAGACTTGTTGGTTTGATGTGTTTAATCAGACCCTTTGAATGTTTCAACTGGATATTTTTATGTAGACTGTGTGAGATTAGGGTGATCCTATTATTCGTGAGGTTGTAAATATCCAAAATTAAACTAAGGAAGTTGATCATCCCAGCCTTAGAAGCATTTCCTTGTAACTCAGTTCCTCTCTAGGTGACAGGTATTTGCATGGGATGGGTCCTGGTGACCTCAGTGGGAGCTTTGCCAGATCTTTGGACCAGGATTTGCCCAGGGGCCATAGAATTATAGAATCATAGGACTGGAAGGGACCTCGAGAGGTCATCTAGTTCAGTCCCCTGCACTCATGGCAGGATAGAGTATTATCTAGACCATTCCTGACAGGTATTTGTCTAACCTGCTCTTAAAAAATTATGGAGATTCCACAGCCTCCCTAGGCAATTTATTCCAGTGCTTAACTGCTCTGACAGGAAGTTTTTCCTAATGTCCAACCTAAACCTCCCTTGCTGCAATTTAAGCTCATTGCTTCTTGTCCTATCCTCAGAGGTTAAGAAGAACAGTTCTTCTCCCTTCTCCTTGTAACAACCTTTTATGTACTTGAAAACTTATGTCCCCTTCAGTCTTCTCTTTCCCAGACTAAACAAACCCAATTTTTTCAAACTTCCCTCATAGGTCATGTTTTCTAGACCTTTAAATAATTTTTGTTGCTCTCCTCTGGACTTCTCCAATTTCTCCACATCTTTCCTGACATGTGGCGCCCAGAACTGGACACAATACTCCAGTTGAGGCCTAATCAGCTCGGAGTAGAGAGAAAGAATTACTTCTTGTGCCTGGCTTACAAATCTCCTGCTAATACATCCCAGAATGATGGTCGCTTTTTTTAAAAAGAAAAAAGCCATCCTGAATACTTTGTGATTTCCAGGAAAAGTCACCATAAAAATCTTTACATAAATCACAGCCCAATTCTACCAATCTAATTTGTGTTGAATAGTAACTTGCTCCATACATGGGCCAATTGGTTTCAATAGGGCAATTCAAGGGAGAAGATACAACTTCAACACAGATAGTTTGATTTGTTTTGGGTCTTTAGTGATCAGCTCACATATTTTACAAGGAAGTATGACAAATATTTACTTTAATGTTAAAATAAAAGCTTAGATGAAGTGGAGCAGAGTTTGTATCCTCATTCTCCTCTCACCAAACCTGTAACATGCACAAGCCACTCAAATACAAATAATATTTTTCCACTCCAACTCCCCAAAACATTGTTATGTATTAGTGCAGTAAGATTAATTCTTGCACAAAGGTTCAGCACAAGACTTCTGTATCACTTAAAGCCTCAAAAGAGGGCTGCGCTGACCCCTCATACAGGAGTAAATTTCACTCTAGTGATCACTGAGGGGTAAGAGGAAGGGGACGATCCTTCTTTTTTTTTTTCCCCTCTTTTTTAATTATGAATGGCCCATTATTCCATGGAAAGCTCAGAAACAAAAAGAAAAACAAAGCACAAACACACACAACATGTGATTTTTACGGCCAATAATGTAAGCAAGACACATAAGCAAATTGCCTGTGGACAGTGCATTCTTGGAAGATGCACTACTGAAGAATGGATTCCCCAGCCAGACGTGTGGAATCAGTAGTTCACCCAGAGTCTTCTGCAGAACGCTAACCTCAGCAGGCCCTGCCCTTCCAACAAGATTACTCGGTGACATGCATCAGTGAATACTCCATGCACCCGGAGTGATTTTTTTCTCTGTGCAAGGTGATTTGGCATACTGGAATAGCAGGGGGGTTATTTTAGAATTTAGAGAGATAACCAGTAGGAAATCAATGAGGAAATGTCAAGTGAAGAATCTGTCCCAGTTACTGCTTGGACTGTGAGTCTTTCATGTACATTTAGTAACTCTGATAATGGCGAGCCTTTTATTTCTCCATAAATATTGTCAGTGTTTCCTATTAAGAATCCAGCCACAAGAAAGATAGGATACCCTCCCTTGGATCTTGGTCTGCCACACACCCTTCTTCTATAGTTTACATGCTATAGTAGTTCCAGGAAGCGCAGGATATAATTTTGGTTTGTTTTGCCATTTACCTTACCGTTTTGTAAACGGGTACATAAGTGAAACTATAGCTGCTAAGCAAAGGTGTTGAACAGTGCTCACCGTGGCTGAGAACTGCAAGCTTTGTAGAGGGTTCACAAATGTAAATACTTAGAAAGGACTGTTCCAATGGGAGTCTTACTTTGATAGGCTTTGGATCAGAGCCCAAACCTCTTCCCTCTCACGCTCCCCTTCTCCAGTGTCAAAGATGCAATACCACATTTTATGCATCTGACAGGGATTAATGATAAATTTGGGGGTGCGAAGGGGAAAACAATTTAGAAATTGGGGATATTAGCAACCTTCTGTGAATCGCTGCCATTTTGAATTCCAACATCCATGCCAAAGCTAATATTTTTACATCAAACACAGCATCGAAGACCCTCTGAGTTAGAAGTATTGTTGTTTTGAAGTTAGACAAAGCAACTGACCCTTGTTAACTGCTTCTATGCTGCTAGGTAGACTTGTTACATGGGCTACAATGCTTCTCAAATGCTGCTCCATGTATCAGATACCCTAAGTTTAAACACCACTTTTCCAATTGTGTTCTAAAAGAAGTCATAATACTGAGAAGTGAACCTACGACACTGGATTTCAAAATAGCCAACTTACTCAAATTATTCCAAGACCCAAAGCTTATTCATAGGAAAATCAGCAACTGCCTGAAGTGGGATGCAGTTGTAAATTAATTTTCTTCAAACACAAAAAACACTACTCTGTATGTTTACTTTATAGAACACTGTAGTTATGATTTTTTTTTAAAAAAAGGAGCTAGAACAGATGAAAGCTTAAGTATATTAGATGCTCAAAAAACACTTCAAAATCAAGCCTGAAATAGTGCATATGGAAATGACAAATTTAAAGAGCTGATGACACCTATTTAAAAACCTATCTAGAAGTGGTTATACATTGATATACCGTACTGTGTATCTTCCCTTATTCATTACTAATGTTATGGGTATCAAAAGAAGCTCTCGGGCTTATCATTGGACAAAACTAATGAACATTTTATTACTAAAATTCAGAATTAATTTTGTCCATTTCACATAAATTTTGCACTCCTATTTTTCCCCACAAACATAAAATGACATGTTATATTAACAAATATATAATATTTGAAAAGCTTCTCATGATGAATCTCTCCCCCATTTCTACTTTTTGCCCATTACTTATTCAACACCTGCTCATTCAACATCTATATGCAATATTCAACATGGTACGCCCACATCTTGAATACTGCATACAGATGTGGTCCCCTCATCTCAAAAAAGATATACTGGCATTAGAAAAGGTTCAGAAAAGGGCAACTAAAATTATTAGGGATTTGGAACGGGTCCCATCTGAGGGGAGATTAAAGAGGCGAGGACTTTTCAGCTTGGACAAGAGGAGACTAAGGAGGGATATGATAGAGGTCTATAAAATCATGACTGGTGTAGAGACAGTGAATAAGGAAAAGTTATTTACTTGTTCCCATAATATAAGAACTAGGGGGCACCAAATGAAATTAATGGGTAGCAGGTTTAAAACAAATAAAAGGAAGTTCCTCTTCACTCAGCACACAGTCAACCTGTGGAACTCCTTGCCTGAGGAGGTTGTGAAGGCTAGGACTATAACAGGGTTTGAAAGAGAACTGGATAAATTCATGGAGGTTAAGTCCATTAATGGCTATTAGCCAGGATGGGTAAGGAATGGTGTCCCTAGCCTCTGTTTGTCAGAGGGTGGAGATGGATGGCAGGAGAGAGATCACTTGATCATTACCTGTTAGGTTCACTCCCTCTGGGGCACCTGGCTTTGGCCACTGTCGGTAGACAGGATACTGCGCTGGATGGACCTTTGGTAGTAGTATGGCCATTCTTATGTGCAGTAATGTTTGCAAGATCACAGCTGGTTGCTGTGGAAAGCTCAGACTCTGCTCATTGGTGGGTCTTCATAAATAGGCATACTCCCCAGGAAAATCATAGTGCATATAAGTTTATTAAATGGACAAACCAGGTCAATTGTTAGAAGGGAGATACATCAACAATAGCAGGAGGTGGTGAGTTGCCATTGTATTTATTACCTGTTTTAGAGAATGTGTAAACTCACCCCTAACTTCCTGGCTGAAAGTAATTCTGAGAGAAGTCCTTCCTGTTTGTGAAGAGTTGCAATCTTCTTGCTACTCACCCGGAGACCCTTCAACACATTTGCTCACCGAGCCAGCAGTTACTCTCTTAGAGGATAAACACTGAGGGGGAAATTCAACTGACAGCCTGTAGCATTACACTAGAGACGAGTTTTCACACTTTGATGAAAGTCAGTATTTTCAGTCAAGTATTTGTCTCTTGACACAAGCCCCTCTGTTCCTTCACCCATGCTGCTCCCTGTTTGAGGAATGTCTTCCTTTGGCCCCATATGACATGCAATTTCCTTTCCCCCTTCCTCTCTTGTCAAAACTTACCTTGTCCAGCCATTTCTTAGACAATCACTCACCTGATAATTTGAAAAATAATAAAACCTCAAAAGATCACACAGTATTGTCTGTGTTACGTCACAACTCCATAGACTTGAGTGTGCTCCTCCTTCCCCCTTATCCGATATTTATTTCCACTACATGCTGTCTTTTCTAGGGTCACCTTTGGCTCTGATCCTGCAAGCCCTTATGCATATGCTTAATGTTATCATGTGAGTAGGCCCACTGAAGATTCAGAAATTCACTGCAGTGAGGGGAGCATGCCATGTACTATGGTTGCTACTCTAACTCTTCCTTGCAACATGCTACCTCCCTCACTGTGGAGCCCTATTAAGGAATACATGGGGAAAGCATGGCACAGTCTCATTGCCATACCCTCTGCCCAATTCTGTTAAATTTAGCTCCCTTTGACTTGTGCAGGGGGAAATCATCTGCCCTTCTGGAAAGTTACTAATGTATATGTTAGAGGGGAAACTACAGGGTGCATTTTTAAAATGGGGCAAAAGATATAGGAATGGAGTCATCCATAAGCCAGCTAGAGCTTAGAATGCTCTTAAGCAGCCTGTAGACTCCCAGATTCAAACACGAGTCCCACAGTAACTTTAGAAAGAGGTCTGTCTCTGCCTTATCAACTGAACAGAGGGTAGGGACACAGGCAGATATACCATGTGTTGTAATGGGATTTCTCAAGTGTATTTTTTTTTAAGTGGAACCATGTGGTGGAAGATTAAGCAGCATCCCGTTAATCTCCAATTGTCCAGCTCCCCCTGCTGTAATTACATATCTGACACAAATAGCAACAGCTGTTCAGTGTCTAAGATAAGAATTATATACTTAGTCAATATCCTAGTGATTCAAAACACTGATTGGGAGGCCAGAGTTTCTATTTAAATTGGATGATAAAATGAAAGATTTGTAGACATGTATAAACCACAGAATATTAATATGAACTTAAATGTGAACCCAGGGAAAGAGATACAGTCTAAATAGCACACAGACTAATTAAAATAAATTTCTCAATTTGTGATCATAATCCATCCCCCTTTCAGAGCTCTGTCTCCTTTGCCATCTTTTATATAAACTAATTGAAGCACCACAGCTTGTAGATATAGGTTGGATGTAAAGGCCTTCATGTACATTTCATTATAGATCTAAAGGACAGACTAATTTCCTCAATTTAAACCCAATAAAGAGATATGTCAGCATATATATTTTGCCTTATGCCCTGAGCTAGAAGAGCTGATCCTTGACCCTCCCCTCACAGAGGGTATTTGTTGGGGAGATGCTTTCTCTGGGCATCCAGAAAAGTCACCGTTACCCATCTTCCATCCCAAAAGACGGATTTGTTGGTGCTAACCTGTATGACAGCTCCCCACCACCCCAGTCTGCTAGCCAGCCAAAAAACTCCTTAGGGCTCTGTGACCCTTTACTTTGCCTTGCAGGTTACACTCGGGTCCCCCCAGCTCCCAAAGCCCCAGAAAGAGTGTTCCGCGGCAGCATCGAGATGGTCACAGAAATGATCAATTCCTCTGTCTCCAAAGGGACAGAATACACATCAGCCTGCTGGGTTCATGAAGATGCACCCGTCACTTTACCATAAGAGTACAAAGATGAAATTACTGAAGAACAATTTTAAGTGATACTATGCAGAGATGATAGAAATAGAAAATGGTTACAAATGAAAAGTAATCATGCTTCCTAAGTTTCTTATCTAAAGCAACCTTTCAGTGTCACTCATCCACTGTTCTAAGGGTATGTCTACACTACGAAATTAGGTCAAATTTATAGAAGTCGTTTTTTTAGAAATCGGTTTTATATACTGGAGTGTGTGTGTCCCCACAGAAAATGCTCTAAGTGCATTAACTCGGAGTGCTTCCACAGTACCGAGGCTAGAGTCGACTTCTGGAGCGTTGCACTGTGGGTAGCTATCCCACAGTTCCCGCAGTCTCCGCTGCCCATTGGAATTCTGGGTTGAGATCCCAATGCCTGATGGGGCTAAAACATTGTCGCGGGTGGTTCCGGGTACATATCGTCAGGCCCCCGTTCCCTCCCTCCCTCCGTGAAAGCAAGGGCAGACAATCGTTTCGCGCCTTTTTTCCCTGAGTTACCTGTGCAGACGCCATACCACGGCGAGCATGGAGCCCGCTCAGCTCACTGTCACCGTATGTCTCCTGGGTGCTGGCAGACGCGGTGCTGCATTGCTACACAGCAGCAGCAACCCATTGCCTTGTGGCAGCAGACGGTGCAATAGGACTGGTAGCCATCATCGTCATGTCCGAGGTGCTCTTGGTCGCCTGTGTGAGGTCGATCAGGAGCGCCTGGGCAGACATGGGCTCAGGAACTAAATCTGGAGTGACTTGATCAAGTCATTCTCTTTAGTCCTGCAGTCAGTCCTATTGAACCATCTTATGGTGAGCAGGCAGGTGATACGGATTGCTAGCAGTCCTATTGCATCATCTTCTGCCAGGCAGGCACGAGATGAGGATGGCTAGCAGTCCTACTGCACCATCTTCTGCCGAGCAGCCATGAGATGTGGATGGCTTGCAGTCCTTCTGCACCATCTGCTGCCAGCCAAAGATGTAAAAAGATAGATGGAGTGTATCAAAACAAGAAATAGACCAGATTTGTTTTGTACTCATTTGCAAACACCCCCCGCCCCGTCTAGGGGACTCATTCCTCTAGGTCACACTGCAGTCACTCACAGAGAAGGTGCAGCAAGGTAAATCTAGCCATGTATCAATCAGAGGCCAGACTAACCTCCTTGTTCCAATAAGAACAATAACTTAGGTGCACCATTTCTTATTGGAACCCTCCGTGAAGTCCTGCCTGAAATACTCCTTGATGTAAAGCCACCCCCTTGGTTGATTTTAACTCCCTGTAAGCCAACCCTGTAAGCTGTGTCGTCAGTCGCCCCTCGCTGCGTCAGAGCAATGGCAAACAATCATGCATCTGAGTTGAGAGTGCTGTCCAGAGCAGTCACAATGGAGCACTCTGGGATAGCTCCCGGAGGCCAATACCGTTAAATTGTGTCCACAGTACCCCAAATTCGACGCGGCAAGACCGGCAAATTCAATTTAAGCGCTAATCCACTTGTCAGGGGTGGAGTAAGGAAATCGATTTTAAGAGCCCTTTAAGTCGAAATAAAGGGCTTCATTGTGTGGATAGGTGCAGGTTTACATCGATTTAACGCTGCTAAATTCGACCTAAAGTCCTAGTGTAGACCAGGGCTTAGATACAAAGATCAGCACTCTTTGTCCCCTGAGCTGTGGATAACAAGATGCCCTTTTGCTTCTTCTTATATATCCCCTAAAGTTCATGGTCTTTGTCTCAGCCAGGATGAGCCCCCCCCCACCCGCCTATTTCAGACTCCAGTGTGCTGATGTCATGCTGTTGCCTCATACTCCTGGTAATTGGCGTTTACCTCAGATGCAAATGAATAGCAGTTGTCTCTGGTATTGCCATGTTCAGTTAACGTTGGAGACAGGGAGAGGACTATCTTTCCTCTTGTCTAGGAAAAATAGGTTCTCTTCCCTTTGTTTGGATGCAGACTAAGGCATAATATCGAAGAGTAGCCATAATTCCTCATGTAGCATTAATACATAGATTTCATAATGGATGTCAATCACCAATGCATTGCTGGCTTTTATTTGATATCTTATGACATTCTTTATAAACGCTGACACTGTTAGGTGTAGTGAGTTTGTCAGGCTTGATAAGAGTTTCTGTCACATGACATCGAAGGCTTTGCCAGTGGGCACTGAGGGCTCTTTAGTAACACTTGGTTTGGTAAGTTGATTACTGTTTCATTGTGATATCCCAGGTACTCACAGTGAGACAATCCTAAGGGAGATGTTTTAAATTAGAGATAGACCTGAGACAAAATGTTTAGACACAGATCCAGAGTTCAGGGTTTGATTCTTCCCTTTAGAGATACAGAGATTAAATTTGAATATTCATAATGTTGGGGGTGCATGGATCTGGAGTTTTGGTCTATCTGTAGTTTATATAGCCACGCTTTTGAGCACGACAAATCTCTATTCTCAGTTCTTTCGCAAACAAGAGCTGTTAACTTTCAGCAGCAGCTCCATTCCCCCCCACCCCACCCACAGAACATCAATGAGATCATTTTAAAAGTGTACGTTATATGCTGCATATCTATCATTACACTATTACAGTTGAAATGCAAAAAAGAAACATTTCTTGCTACCAGACGATATGTTGAGGGTTTTAACTTTACTTTGTAAGAATCACAATGTGGCAAAGGAATGCTAGTCTCATACTTCTAATCAGTGGCATATTTTTGAATGGGGTAGCTTTACGTTACACTCATATTTTCTTCCCCTTTTAGCTAAAGCTTGTGAAATTAGATGAAAACAGCACCACCTTTGGCAAACGTGTTGGAGGGGAGGCAGGAGGTAGGGAGAAACTTTTTCCTGATTTTACTATTTGCAGAGCCTCAAACTGCCAGCTAGCCTGACCTGTGGAAGGCAAAGGAAAACCTCTGTTCACAAAAAGAAAAGGAGTACTTGTGGCACCTTAGAGACTAACCAATTTATTTGAGCATGAGCTTTCGTGAGCTACAGCTCACTTCATCACTTCACAAATGCTCTGATTAGTGGTCACTGCACCTCAATGGCTGAGGTAACCTCTATGGGAAGTTGTGTCTCCTCCCTCCATAGGGTGGAGAATGGGAGTCCAAGGAGGAGTTCCACAAAGCATGTCTCTATACAAACCAGGGGTACATACCCCTGCACACACTCATGACTTCTCCGTAACCCCACTCACGCAATGGAACCACTCTTCTGCACACTGTAGCCATAAAGGAGGGGACTGAATTTACATCTTCTACTGAAGAAATGTCTTGATTATTGGAATAGTAGCCAGTATTTTACTAGCTCTCCAACAAAGTTATCTAGAGTTTTAAGCTGAAGAGTAAAAGCTTTGAAACATTTTGGGAAATATGCTGGTGTGCCTGTATTGCATGCCAAGATAGATTTGCAAAACGGTGCCACTGTCTGTGTTATTTATTGATAAATGTCAACATTTGAATGGCAACCACTTTATAGAAATTCTACGTGACAACAGTGTATTTCACTTTTCTAACTAACTGCTTAGGAAAAGTAGGAAACTTTCCTCCCCCCTTGGGCAAAGCAATGTATAGCATGCACCTGCTACTAAAATTGTATTAGCACCAATCTCCTCAGGATCAAACACTCCCACACTGAATTTTGATATGATTATTTTGCAAAGAATGTGCCAAAAGATTTACTTATTCTGTAGAACTGTTTAAAGAACGTTGTAGAGATCAAAGCAGCAAGCATTTTCATGACAAAAGGCATTTGTACTCTTGACTCTGTAGCACAGACAGTGATTAGTGAGTCATACAAAGGTGTCTTGCTTTTTTTTTTTAAATAGCTAGTGTAGCATTTAACTAGACATTATGGTGCCGAATCAGTAGTTTCACATGTCTTCACTGTTATTGCTTGAACTGCTCACCATTAGCTGCTAATACCCCACTGATGCATTGGAGTTTGAAAAAAATATATGTTCTCTCACCGTTATTTAGGCTGCTCGTAAACAAGCATATACATTTTTACTTAGGATTTCTTGAGGGGGAAGGGAGCAACAGTGGTGTTTGAAATTTTAAAACGTGTCTAAAAAGGATTTATTTACAACAAAAAAAGTATTAAAATTGAAAGTGTCTTTTCATTGAGCTCAGTTAAGCCCAAATTCTAACACTATTTTGAACAACAAAATTCTAAATGCACGGTAACATCTGAAAATGGACATTTGCTCTCCACTGCTACATAATCCCTCATCATTCACCCCCAGTTGGATTTAGGGGGCAAAGTTAGACTAAGATTTGGTTGACTTTATACAAAAAAAATTTAGACTAAAAATAGTGAGCTTAAAACCCCACTTTCTACATGGGTGGGAGATAATGGAAAACACCCACCTTTGTAGAGGGAACTTTAACATCTCTCTACCTCAGTAGTCACAGCAAGCAAGATTGATTCTGCACTGCACTGACTGCACCAGCCTCACTGACTTCACCACTCTAATAGCTGAACTGATGCATTCAGCTGAGATGCTTTAGGTCTAGAGCAGGGGCACTCAAACTGTGCTACTTGCACCACTGGTGGTACGTGAGCTTGTTGGAAGTGGTACACCAAGAACTCAAAAAAAGGATTTAATTTCAAATGAAGTCATAGCGTGCACTGAAGCACATCAGAAGAGGCTTAAGAGGCAACATGCACTTTGCTTTCAGCCATAACGGTGAACATTTGATCATATTATTTAGGTGTGTGTTGTGGCTGTGCAAAAGGATAC
Organism: Lepidochelys olivacea; assembly: GCF_965140295.1. Lineage (NCBI taxonomy): Eukaryota > Metazoa > Chordata > Testudines > Cheloniidae > Lepidochelys > Lepidochelys olivacea. The sequence continues at coordinate 161,148,541 of NC_140411.1, read as the reverse complement.
TGTAGTCCCAGTACAGACCCCTGGGGGACACCACTATTTACCTCTCTCCATTCTGAAAACTGACCCTTTATTCCTACTCTTTATTTCTTATCTTTAACCAGTTACCAATTCATGAGAGAACCTTCCCTCTTATCTCATGACTGCTTACTTTGCATAAGAGCCTTTGGTGAGAGACCTTGTCAAAGACTTTCTGAAAATCTAAATACAATATATCCACTATTCCCCCTTGTCCACATGCTTGTTGACCCCCCTCAAAGAATTCTAGTAGATTGGTGAGGCATGATTTCTCTTTACAAAAACCATGTTGACTATTCCCCAACAAAGTATGTTCATCTATGTGTCTGACAATTTTGGTCTTTGCTATAGTTTCAATCTGTTTGCCCAGTACTGAAGTCAGGCTTACAGGCCTGTAATTGCCGAGGTCTCCTCTAGAGTCCTTTTTAAAAATTGGGTCACATTAGCTCTCCTCCAGTTATTTAGTACAGAAGCGGACTTAAATGATAGGTTACAGTTGACAGTTAGTAGTCCTAAAGGAACTCAAATGTGAAATTGCAGAACTCTTGGGTGAATACCATCAGGTCCTGGTGATTTATTACTGTTCAGTACATCAATTTGTTCCAAAACCTCCGCTAATGACATCTCAATCTGGGGCAGTTCCTCAGATTTGTCACCTAAAAAGAATGTCTCAGGTTTGAGAATCTCCCTCACATCCTCAACCATGAAGACCGATGCAAAGAATTCATTTAGTTTCTCCATAATGGCCTTATTGTCCTTGAGTGCTCCTTTATTATTTAGATCATCTAGCAGCCCCACTGGCTGTTTAGCAGGCTTCCTGCTTCTGATGTACTCAAAAAAAGTTTTGCTATTACTTTGAGTCTTTGGCTAGCTGTTCCTCAAAATTATTTTTTGGCCTTCCTAATTATATTTTTACACTTTGTTAGCCAGAGTTTATGCTCCTTTCTATTTTCCCTGTTAGGATTTAACTTCCACTTTTTAAAGGATGTCTTTTTGCCTCTCGCTGCTCTCCCCCCCCCCCTTTTTTTTTTTTAAACTTTGTTGTTTCGCCACAGTGGCTCTTTTTTGGTTCTCTTGCTATGTTTTTTTAATTTGGGGTATACATTTAAGTTGAGCCTCTATTATGGTGTCTTTAAAAAGTTTCCATGCAGCTTGCAGGGATTTTACTTTTGGTGCTGTACATTTTAATTTCCGTTTAACCTCATTTTTGCGTAGTTCCCCTTTCTGAAATTAAATGCTACAGTGTCGGGCCGCTGTGGTGTTTTCCCCACCACAGGGATGTTAAATTTAATTATATTATGGTCACTACTACAAAGGGGTCCATGCAAAAAGACCCAGGGGAAATTCCATCCTGTCTTCAGAGGGAAATTGTGCTTATTGTGAAATCAAACATTCAAAAGTCATGTGTTAGGCTCCAAAAGACTGAAGGTTTTTTGTTTAAGCTAATAAAATGGGGGGGGGGTTAATTTGCCTTCTGGTTTGAGCTTTAGGGTGAACTTACTTCACATTCAAGCTTTTCTCTGCTAACATGACAAAATAACCCCCAAACACCCCACCCCACCCCCCCACATACACACACACACTCTCCCTGTTAAAGCAAGCAGAGAATCTCAGAGCGTCTCACTTTCAGGAGCTGGAATTTAAGAAACACCAAAAATATCACGACTCAAGTCTCAAGAGTTAGCACAGGGATCGGCAACCTTTGGCACATGGCCTGTCAGGGAAATCCACTGGTGGGCCTGGATGGTTTGTTTACCTGCAGCATCCACAGATTTGGCCAATCACAGCTCCCACTGGCCGCGGTTCGCCGTTCCAGGCCAATGGGGGCTGTGGGAAGTGGCGTGGGCCTAGGGATGTGCTTCCCGCTGCCCCCATTGGCCTGGAACGGCAAATCACGGCCCGTGGAAGCTGTGATCAGCCAAATCTATGGACGCTGCAGTAAACAAACCATCCCGGCCCACCAGCGGATTCCCCTGATGGGCCGCATGCCAAAGGTTTCCAATCCCTGAGTTAGCAACACTGGAATGCTTGGTTGGTTCCACTGACTGCAAGCCTGGCTACAGGATTATGTTGAATTGCCTTGCCTGGCTCTTCAGGAGCCAAGCAGGCTGCTATTTGAGCCTCCTCTTAGTAGGGGGGAGATACTGTGCCATTTGCCCTGCATTGCAGGCATCCAAGGGCCCTGCTTAGGAGGGTGCTAGAGCTACTGAGGAGCTAAAGGCCTCCTGGAACGGAAGTTGCCCGAGACCTATGTTAAGCCCTCGCTGCCAGGCAAGACTTTGGCTCATGTTCACCCATAATCCAGTTCAATTTTAAGTCCCTGCTGCTGCTTAAGATAGACCAATTTAAAAAGCCAAAACCAGAGAGTGTAGTTCAGTGGCACACACCAAGATAAAGACTTCCTCTATGACATAATTGTTACTTGTTGTTTGAGTAACATGAGATTCATAAGTAATAATAATGGCTGCTTCATAGCATTTCTTTTTGATGCCCTGTCTGAAGACCCAAGATGTTTAGAAAGGATGTTATAATTGAATATTTTAGGCTTCCTTTGGCATTTATTACTATAGAGTCCAGAGATACTTATGCCTATTAAGGCGTCAAATAAATGTGTACAAAAAGAATAAATGTACATATGATACTTCAAACATCAAATTAAGGTGGAATGTGAGCCACTTAAGTTTGCTGATCTAGAGTTTATTACGTTGTCTATGTAGTTTTTGTCTGACTGATAGATTAGGTGGGGTATGACTCAATACCAGGGCTAGAACTGTGTAAAGACTGAGACCAGGGCCGTCCTTAGGATTTATGGGTCCCTACGCAAGTTCCCCGAGTGGGGATATTGAGGGATGGGGGAGGCAGGGGCTCCACTGAAGACAGTCCCTAGCTGGCGCCGCTGACACCAGGATGTCTAGGGGGAACAGCCAGCACCCCACCTCTCCCACCTCCCAGCACCACCCTTCCCTCCACTGCCCGCCCAGCGCGGCTTCTGCCGGGGCACCCAGGCAAGCTTGGGGCTTCTTTCACCTCACGGCTTAGGCTGTCTGCTTGGGTGCCCATTTTTTTTTGAGGGTCCCATATTGGCTTGGGGAGGCGCTCTGGGCATGTGCCCTGTTGGCCTGTGTGTTAATCTGCATGGGGGAGCAGTGATGGAGGCTCTGGCCAGGACCCCCCCCACACACACACCCAGCTTTGAGATGAGATGCTGCTCTCCAGCACACATGGCTCCCTCCCAGCAGCCATGTCAGCTCCTACCTTGTTGATCTCCCAAGGGGCAAAGAGAAGCCTTCCAGCCAGCGGGCGGGCTGAAGGGAGTGAACAGTGGGCGAGGGGGAGGGGCCAGGTGGCTTCTTCCACTCCCCACCTTTTTAGTTTCCCTATGGATTGGCTGTCCTGATTCACTCTGCACATGTGCAACAAGGAAGACACCAGGTACAAACTGCACACAAGCAACCCCGGCCAGCCTGCCCACGGGTAGAGACAGCGGAGTCAGTGCACAGCACAAGCTGAACTGGCCGGGGCCCCTCACCCTGGGGGTGCCCCAAATTTTCAGGTGCCCTACACAGCCATGCATGCTACTTATGCCTAAGAACGGCCCCGACTGAGACTGCTTAAAAACAGAGGCGTTGCAATAGGTCTCTGTGGTACAGATAAAGAGGAAAGAATCTGCTTTGTTTCCATTTCTCATGAACTGCATGTGACTTGGCTGGAGGGCTGAGTCACTGAAACTGCCTAAGACGTGCACCTCGGCAGGGGGTGCTTGCAAGAGTTGGCCACTCTGTTACCATGGGCAGTGGGTATCGTAGGCACGGGAAGGCACTGCCTTCCCAAATAGCCTGACGTCCCGCCCACCCATGCTCCACCCCCAGCCCGCTTGCTGTTCCTTGGGGCAGGCAGGCTGGGAGCCGCGGTGCACCCCTGGGGCCATGCCACACCATGGCACCCATGTACCCAGGGCTGCTCTGGCCAGGGCCAGCTGCCTGGCTCTCCGAGGCCTGGGACATGCCGGCTGGGGATTGGGCTGGACGGCGCAGCCTGGGAAGACCGGGGCCACGTTGCCCAGCGCTCCGGGCCCAGGGGGGGCTGGGACAAGGGTTGCCAACTTTCTAATTGCATACTGCTTTGCCCGCAGGCACTGCCCCTCCCCAGCTCCCATTGGCTGGTTCTCAACCAATGGGAGTGTGGAGCTGATGCTCAGGCAGTGCACAGAACCTTGTGGCCCCCCTGCCTAGGAACTGGACCTGTGCAACGCGATGTCAGAACAGGTAGAGACTAGCCTGCCTTAGCCGGGCAGGACCACTGACCGGACTTTAACGGCCCAATAGGCAGTGCTGACCCGGAGCCCCCTGGGTCCCTTTTAGACCAGGCATTCCAGTCGAAAACCGGACACCAGGTCACACCCTAGCTGGGGCCACACTGCCTGGTGCTCTGGGAATGTAGGGAGCTGAGGGGTGCTAGCCTGGGGCAGGGGCCAGCAGCCACAGTGAGGGGTGGCTGGGGGCACGAGCCAGCCGCTACAGGCGGGGTTGGGCTCCTGTGGGCGCAGAAGGGGTGGGGCCTCAGGCAGAAGGGGTGGGACTAGGGGCCTCCTCAAGTCAGGGGTTCCCCCACCGACCATGTCTGTTACAGTTGTAGAGAGCCTTAAAAATGGGATGTAAGCACAAACTAATAGTTTTGTCATTCTGCTGAGAGGGGAGCAGTTGGGATTTGCTGGAGGGACAAACGCAAAGAACAAAAGGAGCAGACCAAGCCAAAGAAGAAAGAAAAGGTGCAACAGCAGACATCACAAAAAAAAAAGCATATTTTCCTTCTGCGCCGGGGGGGCTGGGGTGTAGAATGCAATAAGGTGTTGCACAAATGATAATGTTTACTTACTAATTAAAGTCACATTCCCTCACTTACATTGGAACAACTTACCAAGGGCTGTGATGGATTCTCCATCACTGACAATTTTTAAATCAAGACTGGATGTTTTTCTAGACGATGTGCTCTAGGAATTATTCTGGGGAAGTTTTGACAGATGTTATACAGGAGGTCAGACTAGATGATCGCAGTGATCCTTTCTGGCCCTTGGAATCTGAATCTGATACCTGTGGAAGCCTCCAGCTGACATCACTGGGAATTCTGCTCTGGATGAAGACGAGTACTGCATACACCAGAGACTTGTAGTAGATGAACCATCTAGGTACCCAAAGATGGGGATTACAAGACACTTTCACTCCCCAAAATGCTGCTGGAAAGCAAAAAGTTTCTGTATGAAGGCAGCTTCTATTTTAGTGTCCTGAGATTAATATTGCATTTGTTATTACTGCCAGCAAGAATTGCCCCTCTCTAGAGCCACCTTCTTGTGTAACCGTGGATAAGTCACTTAATTTCTCTGTGCCTCAGTTTTCTATGTGAACTGTGTTTCACGTTGATATGCTACATAGAGGTTCTCCTCTGGCTGAATTCGTTAATCTTTGTAAAGCACATTCAGCTTTCCAGACAACAAGGCACTAGAAAAATGAGAAGTATTTATTATTAGCAGCTACAGGCATAGGTGTGGACTTGTTTTACCCTGGGGGTGCTCCACCTTCGCTCTACCATCTCCACCAAGGCACCAGCTGTTCTCCACCCTCCCTGAGCCACCAAACAGCTGTGACTTGTGGGTGCTGAGCACCCACTATTTTTCCCTGTGGGTGCCCCAACCCCAGAGCAATCCACAGAGTTGGCACCTGTGGCTACAGGGACAAAGTAAAAACAGATTCATAGATTTTTAAAGCCAGAAAGGACCATTATGATTAGTCTGACCTCTGCATAACAGCACAAAGAACCTCACTCAAGGATTTCTACATAAAGCCTCTAATTTCTGCTTGAGCTATGGGATCTCTTTTAGAAAGAGATCCAGTCTTGACTTAAAGGCTTCAGGTGATGGAGAATCCACCATGTACCACAATAAATTGTTTCAATGATTAGTTACACTCACTGCTGAATCATGGCCTTATTTCTAATGAGTTTGTTTAGCTTCACCTTTCAACCACTGGACCGCATTATCCCTTTTTCTGCAAGATTAGAGAACCACCTATTATCAGAAATTTCTTCCCTATGTGAATACTTTTAGATTGTGTTCAGATCACCTCCATCTTCTCTTGGATAAACTAAGCAAATTGAGCTGCTTTTGTGTTTCACTATAAAGCATATTTTTGGTACCTCAGATCATTTGAGTTGTTCTTTCCAATGTGTGAACACCCTTTCTGAAATGTGGATACCAGGCATGGACACAATATTTCAATAACTGTTTCTAACACTAGAGAGAGGTAATACCACCTCTGTACTCCTACTTGATATTACATTGCCTATTCAGCCAAGGACCATGGTCACCCTTTTAGCTACATTATCACACTGTGAGTCCATGTCCAATTTGTTATTTATGACCATTAAGTCCTTTCAGATTCACTGCTTCCAGGAGACAGTCCCCCATCATAGAAGTGTGACCTCCGTTCCTAGATGTATGACCTGGCATTTGGCTGGGTTAAAAATTAATGTTGTTCAAATTAGCCCAATTTACCAAGTGATCCAGGTCTGTCTGGGTAACTGACCGGTCATTATTTGACACAAATTGGTGGAGTAGTATCTGCAGATTTTACGAGCAGTGATTTTATATTTTCTTCCAGATCAAGATATTGAATAGCATTGGAATAACAGATCCTTGCCAGACCCTGTTAGAAACAACCCCACTGGATGACGATTGTCCATGCACAGTTAAATGGATTAAAATCTGGTTAATATATGCTATATTTTATAGAGTCCTATTTTTTTAAAAAGTAGAATCAGAATATCATGCAGGACTCCGTCAGAAGTCTTACAGAAGCTTAAGTAAACTAAGTTCACAGTTTTGGCTGGAAAAAAGGTCTCTCACCAACAAAACCCAAGTTTGTTTGATAAGACCAACTCTCCAAAAAGCCATATTGATTGGCATTAATTATGCTGCCATGTTTTTATTGATTGTGTCACAGATCAGCCTTTGATTCCCTCCTCCCCCCAGGATCAGCATCAGGGTAACTGGCATCTCATTTACCCTTTTTAAATAGTGGCACAACTCTGACTCCCCCCCCCCCCCCAGCCCCAGTCCCTGGAACACCGGGGAAATTTCAAAGATTTACTGAAAGTCAACCTTAATGATTCAGAGTTCCTCAGCCAGTTCTCCTAGTACTCTCAGATGCAAGTTATCCAATCCCTCAGATTTTAAAATGTTTACTTTAATAGTTGTTTCACATCCTCTCTAGTTACTGATGGCATCGAAGTAGATTATAGTAAGATACAAATACATCATGCTATATCTTTCTGAATACAAAACAAATATGTTGAATACTTTTGCTTCTTCTGACTTGTGATTGATAATTCTATCATTCTTGTCAAGTATGTGATGGGCAGGGATGGAAAATGATGCTTTTCAGAACCCATGTTGAAAACTAACAGCTAGAGAGGCACAATTTAAAAAAACACCCACATCCAACCTTAAGGGGCTAGTAGGTGTTCTAAAGGAAGCCATAGTTCAAAAAACCCCTAAGTAACAACCATTTTCTCCTGTGTCTGCCCCCCTTTTTCCTTTTTAAAAAGCCACCTTTTTTGTTCTTTATATTCACATTTGTTTCCTCTCTCTCCTTGTTTCTCTGCACCACAAGTTTCCCCCCCCCCCCGCCCATGTTCTTGTGGGCCTCACCTTTCTATTTCCCTTCAGCTCAGCACTTATCTGATTAGGTTTTGAAAGGTTGCCCTCCCTTTTTACACCTTCCTGAAAAATCTGTTAGTTAATCTCTTCCTTTTCCTGGCCTCTTTTTACACCCCAGCTGCAGTATACACACCCCAACCGAGTTTTCTTTTACCCTAATGCCTTGAATTTCTCTTTCTCTTATTTCCCCTTTAGTTAGGAACATGGATCTTGATTTGGATACAATATGGCAGTTCCTATCTAGTCCAGTAACATGTCTGACAGTGGTTGATATCAGATGCTTCAGAGGAAAATGTAAGAACCTAGCAGCAGGCAGATTATGTGAGGGAGAAGGATTCACATGAGACCAGGAGACCTAAAAGGCTCTTTTAAGCCTCATCCTTCCTCCTTTTTTCTTTCCCAGAGTCATATGCTAAAGTAAACACACCCATAGCTAAAAGCAAGCTAGCTAGAGAATCACCAACCTCTCATATGAGCCATTAATGAATCTTTATTTCTTCTGCCCATGGGTTGGGCCTAGTCTACAAGGTTTCATAATGGAACTATGAATTACAGTTTGCCCCCCGTGGCAGTCCATATCACTAAACATCCATCCTATATACTTGAAATATATATTTTTGAGTATTGCATTCAGTGCCTATACTTCAACCTCACTATAGTTTATGGGATTGTGACTCACTACATAGTACTTAGTGGCAATAATGAATCTTTGTAACCATTGTGACAGACCCAGACCAGTGGGATACAGGAGTCTGGTCGAAGGCAAATATATTGGCCACTGGATGAAGAGTTTTCTGTTCCCTGAGTGACCAGATCAGGAGCTGCCCTAGAGCAATCAGGAACCTGCCAGAGACAATTAAGACAGGCAAGCTAATCAAGACACCTGGAGCCAATTAAGAACTTTTTAGATTCAATTATGGCAGGCAGGCTAATCAGGACACCTGGTTTAAAAAGGACTTCCCATCAGTTAGTAGGGGAGCACGCTAGGAGCGAGAAGGTATGTTGCTGGAGGAGTGAAGAGTGCAAGTGTGATCAGATTTCAGGAGGCAGATCCTGCAGTAAGGATAAAGAAGGTGCTGGGGGGGAGGCAATAGGGAAGTAGCCCAGGGAGTTGCAGCTGTCATGCAGCTGATACAGGGAACATTGTGGACATCTTCTATCCACACGGCCCTGGGCTGGAACCTGGTGTATAGGGTGGGCCTGGGTTCTCCTCCATTTCCCCCCCGCCCCCAACTCCTGGTTGGACACAGGAGGAGTTGATCTGGTCTGTGAGAAACACCAGAAGGGAAGGTTTAAATTGGAAAGGGATCTGCCCTGTCCCCGACCCGCTAGGTAGGACACAGACTGCAGGGATTTGTTCTCAGTTTCCCCCATGCTGGCCAGTGATGAGGTTAACTGAGTAGATGGTAGATTTGAGCCACACCCCAGAGCGGCCAAACTGAGGGCTGCTGTGAATCTGAGGAGAGCAAATCCGCCAATAAGTGCGGGACCCACCGAGGCAGAGGAGGAACTTTGTCACACCATGTAAAATTTAAATATTTACTGTAATGCTTCAGAAATGCAACTTTACAGCCTCCTGAATGCATTATATCCAGTGCATATGGCTGTAATGAATGATGTATGATATAACAGATAATGTATGCAATGAATATTGCATATGAATGATCCATGGTCAAGACTTACAAATGTTCCTGAATGCATTACAATAGATCCATGCCAGTTCTTCTGACAGATCTGCAAATGAAGGAGATGCGCGCACACACTAAGTCTTGGACATTTTCAACTAATGCAGGCAGAAGAGTTAGGAAATCATATTCATCACTGTGAGACAACTTAATAGCTTCCAGGAAGGAAAAGGTAACTGGATTGTTGAGACTTGAATCACTTTCCTTCATCCAGAAGTGTTTTGGCCATGCCACCCTTTACAAGATTATTAGACAAGACTAGGAAGGCAGGTCACACCCTCAAGGTGGAGTTGTAGTGCCCTCTGGCCAGTGACAGTGACTTCTCTTTGTTAGAAGGGCTGTTAATCCCAGAGCCTTTAAGGGTACATCTACGTAGTCTGCAACAGCAAGTCTCAAAGCCCAGGTTGACAGTCTCACGGTCACTGGACTTGGGCTACCTCAGTAAAACCAGCTGTGTAGATGTTGCAGCTTGGACTCTGAAGCCTATCCCACTCCCAAGGCTTCAGAGTCCAGGCTGCAACAGCTACACAGCTGGTTTTACTGAGGTAGCCCAAGTCCCATAAACCCAAATCTTTCATCCCAGGCTCAGACTTTCTGTAACAGGCTGCCACTTTGTGTAGACACATCCTAAGGAGTGCTGGGATTGGCTGGCAGATGGGGAAGCACCTCGTGTTGCCAATTCTTGGGACTTCATTGTGAGTCTTGCGATATGGTGTTTCTTTGAGCCCCCAGCTCTGGGAGTTAAGGTAGTTAGTATCTCATTTTTCATAAAAAAAGAAAAAAAGTCTAGCCCTCATGGTTGCAGACAAGCCTGAAAAATGTGACCCCAATGCAACCTAGATATTCAGAAACCAGAAGGCAAATTAAAAACAATTTTAAAAACAACCCTCCCAGTTTTAGCCAGACTCACGATATTTGAGTGCTTGGGGGTCAGCAAGAATTAACTCTCAAATGATGTGCCAAACACAAGCAGGACTCTGTGCTTTCACCCTGCCACCTCAGATGTCATATTCTGCTATCCCTTAATGGAAGGATAGTGTCTGCCAATGGGGTTCACTGATGAGTGGCTGAGGAGCCCAATTCTTGCCCTGCAGATTTTCCCACAGAAGTGACAGGTATAATCTTGGAGATCTTGTTGGCTGGACTGTTGTGCCCTTTCTTTCCTCCTTTGTCGCTTCTCTGTCTCATGAGCACATCTGCTCTCCTCAAAGTGAGCTGTGGCTTGGCATATGGCGTAGCTTCACTGTGTTCTGTTCCTTGCCAAGTCCTCCCAGTTTGTTGGGTTGATGCCTCCCTTTTTAAGATGTACTTTCAGTAGGGCTTTGAAACGCTTCCACTGCCCTCTGTGAGCCCTTCTTCCCTGACTTGAGAGAAGAGTACTTGTTTCGGGAGGCAAGCGTCAGGCATACGTACACAGTGGCCAGCCCAGTGGAGGAGTTGTTTTCCTGACTTGCGCTTATATACTGTTGATGTTGGCTGCAGAGAGAATGCTGTTAGTGTGTCAGACTTCCCAACTGATCCTGAGAATCCTCCTGAGACAGTGCTGCTGGAACTGCTCCAGCTGCTTGAGATATCTGTAGATTACCCAGATCTCTCACCCATAGAGAAGGGTGGGGATGACAACTGCCTTGTAAAACCAAGATCTTGGTACCTGTTTGTAGATCCCGGTCATTGAAGACTCATTTGAGTAGTATTCTGAAAGACGTGCTGGCACAGCGGATCTTTTATCCAATTTCCATGTCAATGCTGGCTGTTTGGGAGAGGTGGCAGTCAAAGTATGGAAAAATGGTAAACATTTTCCAGGGGTTCTCTGCTGATGGTGATTTGTGGAGTATGAAGAGTAGTTTGTGCAGGTTAGGTCTGGTAGGCTGGTTTTCCCCTGATGTTGAGAGAGAGACACACACACACCCAGGCTGTGATAGGCAGCTGCAAAACGATTTAGTGTTCTTTGCAGGTTGGCCTCTGTGTGCAAGAATGACAGTCATCTGCATACTGAAGGTCAGTGATGCCAATTCTCATGATCTTAGATTTTGTTTGGAGACCAAGATTAAGGAGATGGCCATCCATATTATGCACAATCCTGATTCTGTCAGGAAGGCGGTTGCAAATGAGCATCGAGATCATGGCAAAGTAAATGGAGAAGAGTGTTGGAGCAATGACACAGTCCTGCCGGACACTGCTGCAAATGTTCAGTCTGAACCATTGCACAAAATGGTGGCAATCATCCCATCATGGAGTAGTCTGATGATGGAAATGAAGTTCTGTGGACAACCAAATCTACACAGTACCCTCCATAGGGCATCACAATTGATAGTCAAAGGCCTTGGTTAGGTCGATGAATGCCATGAACAGTTCCTGGTGTTGCTCTCTGCACTTCTCCTGAATCTGTCGTGCCACAAAAGTCACGTCGGTTGTGCCTTAGGGTGGCCTGAAGCCACACTGATTTGGGGAGGAGTTCCTCATCAAGGGGAGGAGGCAGTTTAGTAGGATCTGGGCAAGAATCTTCCCTGTGATGGAAAGGAGAGAAATGCCTCTGTAGTTCCCACACAAAGATTTGTCCCCTTTCTTGAATATTGTAAATGCTGGCGTTCTTAAAGTCATGTGGAATTTCTTCACAGGTCCAGATTTTGTCAAGGAGTTGGCAAAGTTTGTACTGGAGCATTGTTCTATCAGCTTTAAAAACCTCAGCTGGGATGCTGTCTGGGCCTGATGCCTTAGGATTTTTTGTCTGAGTGATGGCATGCTAGACTTCCTCAGAAGATTGGGGGGGTGCGTGGCGGGAAGAATCAGCAAGGTGTTCAATTGCGGCGCATTGTGGAATAAACTTGGTGTCTTCTGAGACCGTGGATTCGTGGTTTAGTAGCTCTCAAAGTGTTCCTTCCAGTGTTGTTTAATAGCTGCATTGTACCTGAGGAGGGTGGAGCCATCCTGAGAACTTACCTGGGTTGGGGCCTTTGGAGCTTGGCTCTCAGAGCTTTTGTTGCTTGAAAGAAGCTTCTCATATCATCCTGGTCTATGAAACCCTGGATCTCAGAGGCCTTCTCTTGCCACCGTTTGTTTTTGATGTTCTATAGCTGACTTTGGCCTTAAGCAGGTGATAGGCCTCATGTTTTCATTTGTTAGAGGAATCATTTTGCCAGTGACAAAATTCATTTCTGTTGCATTAATGCTAGGATTTCTTCATGGTTTTCATCAAACCAGTCTTGGTGCCGATGAGTGGAACATTCTATTGTTTCAGCACATGCCTTGTGAATGGCGTTTTTAAATTGATCCCAGTGCTCTTTAATGTCAATGATGTTGTAAGGCAGGTTAGAGTTTCTCAGACAAATGTTACTGGAACATCTCGCAGCTGGCTTGGTCTTGAAGTGCTTTGATGTTGTACTGCTTTCGCTTAGTCTTTTGGTGTTTGCAGTGTGGTGGAGCGAGCTGCAGGTACATGACTGATCTTACTAATCTGTCCAACAGTGATTGGCACCTCTCCTGTTATATGGATGTTGGTATAGTCTTAGGTTCTGACTACGACAGTCAAGGAGGTGCCAGTGTTTGGACTGAGGATGTTTTCAGGTGGTCTTAAATTTGTTACTCTGCCTAAAGATGGTATTTGTGATGAGCAGGTCATGCACCACACATTTGCTAAGAAGGAGAATACCACTGGGGGTTTACATTTCCCACCTCTTCTTTACCTATTGTGCCTCTCCAGAGTTGGGAATCCCATCCAACTCTGGAATTGAAATCTCCCAGGAGGATGAGTTTGTCGGCCTTAGGTGTGGTTGTGAGGACTGCATCAAGAGTTCTAGGAAAGTCTTCCTCATTAAGTGTTGGGCGCATGCATGGATGACCATGGCATATTGGTTGTTGCTACGCTTGAGCCAAAATGAATCATGAGATGCTTGTTGATCCCCACAGGAAGCTCCAAAAGCTAATTGGTGATCTTATTTTTGCTGGCAGTGCCAATTCTGTGAATGTCTCTTCTGGTGGCTTTCCTTTCCAAAAGAAGTTGTAGCCACCTCCATCCTCCTTTTAATTGGCCCTCATCAGCCTGGCGGGTCTCACTAAGAGCTGCAATGTCAGCGTTGAGTCTTGTCAGTTCTCTAGCAATTATGGCAGTTCTTCTTTCTGGGCATTCACTGCGCTTAGAGTCCATAATGGTGTGGACACACCAGGTGGCAAAATTCATGGTCTTATCTCATTTCAGCCCCAGAGTTGAGTGAGGCCTGCGTGCACATTTGTGATTAAAGATTCCCAGAGATCACTGCTCCAGTCTTCCCCACCACTCATCTGTCACCTCAGGACTTTCTGCAGGTGTGAACCCTTTGGCAGAGACCTGCACGTGAAGTCTTAACATGGGGAAACCAGTATACACAAGTTAACCACACAACTTGACAGAAGGAAAACCCCAACGCAGTGGCAAGGAGATCCAAGGCAACCAGGGTCCTCTCTCCTGCTGCAGCCCCCATCTGCATTGCAGCTGCAGAGTACTAGAAGGTCCTCTATATGCACCCGATTGACCATTGTGATCTTTTGAAGTTTGGACCACGGTTAGTCAGGAGCTTTGCCTCAGACCTGCTTGCCAAGGGGGACCCTACTAGGAGTATAAAAGCTCTAGACAATATAGCTCGGAGGGTCATCAGCCTATGCTAGCCTCTCCACCACAATAAGGTTGCAGACTATCAGAGAGGGCCCGATAATATAGGCTGGTAGTCATGTTAATAACATCAGGACTAACAGATTGGTGTGTGTCCAGAATTGTGTGTTCTGAATTAGAGTTCACAGCTCAGCAAGTTTCCAGAATACCTTTTGGACTTTGAAGCAATTGCACAAGGTGCATTGCTTAGGCTTTAGTTACTCAGTATATGTATGTACATGTTAAATTTGTTTCTTTCCTAGGATCTCTGCTTTATGTGGTTTGTCCTGGTAGCAAGGGTTAGAATTACTGTGGGGGGGTGGTTTGGTCTCCCAACCTTGGAGAAAATAGGAGACTAAGTAATTATCTTTTGTGAGTTCGGCTGAAGAAGCTGGACCCTGAAGGATGCCCAAGGTCTTGTGTGTAGTAACCTGTGTAGGGCTGAAGGCATTGGAAATATCAAAGCCTTGAGTGGAAGTGGGTTAATCAGGCTTGGGACAGATTATTCCAGTTTTGAGCACCAAAACTGAGCAAGCCAGCTTGCTTCCTCCAATTGCTGCCAGGACAGGTTGTATTTTGGAGTATTAAAAAAAACTGACCATTTGACCAAGTTAAATGCTTGTGCGGGTCTTTACTGGCTCCTGCCATTTGCAAAAAGGCCTTTGGAACATTTTTCTATAGTGTTTATACATTAATCTTACCTTTGGTGATCAATGAGTTTACACTAAATTAATCCCTCTCTCACTACGGTTCCCTGGGACATAAATTCCTGCAGCCACTAGGTGATATTTGTTGTTTCAAGTGAGCAATTTGATCAGTTGTAAGCATGTCAAAGTCTGCCAGCAGACAACTTGCTCTTTGTAACATTACCTCTGGGTTAGGAAGTGAAATCCTCCCTTCCCCTACACCCCTTCTAGAGGAAGTGGTTGGAAGTTCAGAAACAGACTTGGCATCAGTGATAAAGCACACACAACTTAGACCTGGTCTTCTCTCAGTTGTACCACTTTAACTATGCTGGTATAGTCAAAGTGGTGCAACCCCCAGTTGTAGAAGGGGTTATTGGTAAAAGGTGAGTTATCTGTATAGCTCATTCACCTTCATGCTGGGAATAAGCTATACTGCTATAAAGCACCTTCATACTGCATCCAAACTAGGGCTTGCATCGGTAAAACTATTTGATGTAAAAAAAATCACAGCTCTAACCAAATTTGTTATACAAATACAACTTTCAAGTTTAGACAAGACCATAGATGTCAACTTAAAACAGAGCACACACAGAATTACCTCTGGGCAGTGTTTGGTCTGCACCTGCCACACTAGTACAATCCACAACAAGAGTGTAGAGGGTCTCACACCTCCAGTACATTTAATTCTAAAACCTTTGGTTTGGAATACCAGAAGTTATGGGAGCTATAAACTGTTACTTAGACCTGATTTAGCAAAACGTTTAAGCACATACTCAATTGTTTACTGGATCATGGCGATAAGGAATGAGACACCCTCTTCACTTATGTACTGCATGCGGGAGGTTACATTTTTGATAGGCCACAATAAGCAAAATAAAAAATGATAAACTATCTTTCACAAGAACTTTCAGTGGCTATTTCCAAAATTTGGCTAACTAGTCACTGGTGACATGTTCCCTGGTTCTTAATTTAATAGTTGTTCATGAATCGGTTTATGGTACCAAAATGATAGGTCAATTCTGCAAGTCAACTGAACATAAAGTTTTTTTTAATCTGCTAGCAGCTGATTAATATAGAAATGGTTGCTCTATTTGTGTGACTCTGTACTTAAACATGTCTTATCTGTATAACTGAAGACAAACAACCTCACCAGTTCTCAAGGACCATTTCCTACCTACATTTATAAAAAGTCTACAAAAGAAAGTTTAAGTGTCTTAATAAATTTTGCCATCTTAATCTAGGAGGATCAGCTCAGAGATAAGCCTTTGCATTCCCCAGATTCTAGGGTCAGTCAGGGGCCAGTCCTGCCCCCCAACATTAAAGCCACCTTAGTGCTGCTCTAACTTACTCAGCTGCCAATGGTGCCAAGGGGCAGGATTGCCAGGGCATAAAAGCTACCCAGCCAAATCCCTGGTGCCATGCAGAGATTCCCCATCAGCAGGGAAAATTGTGGGGGGACTGGATCCATTATGGCAATCAGAAAAGAGTTAAGATGAGGCCTTGAATGCTCATTTACCTTTCTACAGTGATGAATAGACTCCTGTAAAATAAACACTCAGTTGCATTTTGACCATCAAGTAATAAAAAAAGCAGGTTTTCCTTAATATCAATTCCATACACTACCACTGCATACGGGTCTCAAACCATTTTTCAAAAATACATTTTCTTTAACAAACATTTTAGAAAATGTCAATTTCTCTTCATTATTTCTATTTGCCAATAAAGATCAAATACATACGCTTAATGTCTTCCAGCTGAAATCCTTGAACATAGGAAACAATGTCAGTGTTAAACTAGGGTATTTTTCCCCTTAAAATGGCATACAATATTCATTGGCATGCAAGAACAAGATTGTCACTCAAAAAATTTCTGCCTCCAAGTTACACATCAAACTTTACAAATTTAAATATTAGAAAGTTAAAAAGCCACCCAGAAGGAAATAATGAAACTTATGTCCAGACAACTGTTCTTGATGAAAACAAGCTATTGATGCTCAGGAGCATAGAATCAGCTATACCCAATCCTCTGAACTGTTCAGAAAAGCCTCAGTTGCATCACTGATATTTTACATTTAATGTTTAAGAAATCACAGCAGTGTCATACTTAAGAGGTTATATGCACATACATGTACCACAGCCTTGATGGCTGTGAAAGAAACCCTAAAGAATGTGGTGGAATAGTCAGCTGGCATAAATTGTCACTGCTCCATTGACATTTTCATTTGTTGAAGATCTGCCCTTCAGAAGCCTTTTCCTGTAGGACTGATTAGCACTGGGTCAGATCTTGCAATAAATTCATTCTTTTCCCTTATATTTTTGAGCTGTAAGCTCTTTGGGATGGTGAGCACAACTTCCTGTGTGTTCGTACAGCACTTTGTATAACAGGGCCCTGATCCTAATTGGTGCCTCTGGTACTACAAATATAAAGTATGTTTCTCTGGCACAGGTATTTCCTGAAAGGGAGAGGTAGTTTTAAATATTTTTAGCCAATCAGAAGTGTCCTCCTGTGGCAGCAGGGAGAGGCTGTGGGGAGCTATTACAGAATGCTAACCAAAAGAATCTTAGACATGTGGAGTAAAAAGGCAAGATTAAAATTTCAGCATTTTTGACCAGCTTCCTTTATTCTTCATCAAGCAGAAAAAAAGCATGGCCCACTGGTTAGGGCACTAGCCTAGGACTTGAAGACCTGAATTTGAGTCCATGTCCTGCCACAGGCTTCTTGTGTGATCATGAGCAAGTCACTTAGGCAAGGTCTGCACAACAAGCTTCTGCTGACAAAGCTATGTCAGTGAGGGGTGTGATTTGTGACCACCATGGCTATACCAACAGAAGCTTCTAGTGTGGAGACAGCTTATTTGTAGATATAACTGTGATAGGGTGAATTCCCATCCTCTGCTAGAGAAGGAAAAACCAGAATTAACAACATGCTCCACACTTGTGGGGTGACTAATTGTCTCTTGGCTGGCAGGTGGGGGAGTGGAAGAGCTAAGTGATGAGCTCTAAGTCACCTGGGTCTTATAAGCAGAGTGAGGGAGCTCAGCAAAGGGGCTGTAGAGAAGTCAGAACTCTCCTGCAACAAGCAACCTCAGGAGCAGGGTAGGCATAAGCTTCTGTGGGCATTATTTCTCTTTTTAAATTGGTTTTAGTTTTGCATTTGTAATTACTTAAATACAATTTTTCACAATAGACATAATTCACAGGCCTTAAGTGCTGTGCCTTTCAAAACAAACATGAGTCATCACAGCCCTTAGGTAAACTTCATGAGCTGGCTGTTACTGAGTACAAGAGCTGCAGCAAGCTGTTTGCCAGAGATTCAAACTCCTAAAGCTAGTAAAATACATTTCCATTTACTGATTACACTCATGATGGTTACCACTATCACTGCAGGACCATTCAGTTTACTACAGTCTTTTCATGGTGCTGTTGCCAAGATTATTTTCTTAACCAAATGGAACAAAGTATTGTTGCCCTTTTGGCTGAGCAGTTGGCCGGCATTCTGGGTCTTGGAGGGTTATTTCTGTTAAGTGGGAAATTGAGTAGGATACGATGAGGCGTTCTTGGGCTGAAGAACGTACACAAAGCAGGTAGTTTTTGCCCAGAAATCCTAAAGTCTGTACTCCAGAAAGTTCTATGCTCAAGAAGCCTTGTACCTCTCCTTCCTATTAGGGTCACACTCACACCCTCTCCTAGCTTTCTACCTCCAATGCAGGCAGCTTGCAACTGATAGGAGTCCCTGTGTTTGCAACCAGGGAAAACACCTTAGTCCACATGTCTTAACTCTGACCTGCCACATAGCTTTAGCCCCAGGAGATTCCCACCTTCAGCAGTTTTTACTATAGGGGGCTGACCAATGGCCCCTTCTGTTGAGCCAAAAAGAGTTCTTGGCACACCCATTGGCTTTAGTGAGGTCGTGGATGGACATTGGATCCAAGACTCCCTTTATGGCAGCCATTAGCATCTCTCAGCCTAACATTATTATACACCCTGCAAAAGATCACAGGTCATATCCATCTTCACTGCCAGCTTTACCTTGGACATGCTTGTGACCATGGGAAACCCTCTGCTTACCCACCTATAAGAGAGGCAACAACCCTAGCACCAGTGAAAACCTACACACTCGTAACTGGACACATCACACTTCTATTAAACCAAGGGCTCATAAATGAATTTGACCATAACAGCTTTTCTCTGCCTTGGAAGGGGAGAGAAAAGAAAAAGAGAGGGGAAAGAGCTGGTTCATTGGGACACATTTTTGTGCATAAGGCTCTAATACTGCAAAACATGACAAAGCTTAAACTTTAGCACAATACTATTTTGACCTGACCTCCATGGGACTACTTGTATTTGAAGTATGTCACACGCATGGAGGATCATCAATGAAGTAACTAGTTACATATGTTATCATGTCTACCAATATGACTAACTTTAGACAAAGTCAGCTGAACTACTCACAGCACATAAGTTGTAAAGATCCTTAACAGAGAGAGCTAAAGCTTTTTTAGAAAGTTGAAAAATGAAACAAAGTCTTGAAGAACCTGTGTTGAATGTTTTCATTGACCATGGTCAGTTTTCATAAGAAACCCCTGCAACAAATAACTGCTTTGTGCGGTTAAACATTTACAGCCATTCTACAGTATTTGAACTTTCAGGATGAAAAAAGGCAAAATTTCACAGACAATGCATCAGTGTCTTGAGCATTCTCTAGAGCAGCAGTTCTCAACCAGGGTCCCCAAGCTGGTTTCAGGGGTCCCCATGCCCCCTGTAGGGCTTAAAAGCCTCAATCCCCAATGCCCTCCCAGGGGGCTAAAAGCCTAGAGCTCTGGTACTCCCACAAGGCAGAATCCCCAAGTCCACCCCCATGTGGGGCTAAAGCTGGGAGCCCAGCCCCTGAGGCCTAAGCCCTGGCACCACATAGGGCAGAAGTTTTGAGTCCTAGCAGCTGAAGCCCCAAGTCCTTCTATGACAGCTGGGTGGAATCCTGAGCCCCCCATTTCATGGCTGAAGCCCAGAGGCCCCCACACAGTGGGCCCTGGAGTTTTTACAGCGGCGGCGGTGGGGGTTGCACTCAGAAAGAAAAAGATTGAGAACCCCTGCTCTAGAGTCATCACCTGCAGTCACTGTTAAACCGGTCACAGGCTTTACCTTTAAAGCATCCCATTGGCATGAATACTGGCACTTCCTCTGTCCTCAACAGTTTCCCATTGCAGCAGTGCTTGCTATACAGTCACCTTGGAAAGGGGCTGCATCTCTCCACCTACAAACATCAGGGAGGCAATCCTCCCTTGTTCTGGGAGTTAACAATAGTCCACATAAAAAAGGTACCCTTGAGCACTCTCATAGTGCAGGGTCACCCCTCTCTTCTTAGAGGGACAATAGCTCAAGTGTCTCTGAGATAAGGCTACATTTCTAACCCTTTGTTAGCCTAAGGGCCTAAGTAGAGCTTTCTAGGCTCTGAAGAAAAAGAAACTAAACTAAAGATTCCTCTGTTTATACAGGAAGTCAGGCAATAGGTTATCTTCAGCCATTTGCTTAATTAGTGCTCTGGGATCTAACTCTGCTTCCCTATAAGTTTGCTGCTTATTAAGCTGGACTCCTTCCTTGTAGGGAGCTGCCTCCTCCAGGTGCAGCAGGTCTCACAGGTGCATTGGGTTGGAGTTGACTGTGCCCCGGAGAGGTCATTAACCTCTTCCTGGCTGGCATGGAAGCCTGTCCCCCCACAACTATCTTTAAAGAAGACACAGATTGCTGTAAGTATTACAATAAGCTTGAATCCCAGCACTTCCTCCTCCCCACACCTGTGCTTCTAATCTTGATGCAGATTCCAGACTGTAAAGAGACACCAGGGTAGCAATGTCACACTTTGCTCAGCTTTGTGTAGAACAAACACTCTAATGTTCTTTCAGTTGAAGGTAGCTTCATTTTTTGTTAAAGAATGAAACATTACTTTTTGGTATTGCCAACTCTCACGGTTCATTGTGAGTCTTGTGATGCTTTTCCTAAAGAGGCAGCTCCTGGAGTTAAGTGCTTACATGAGAATTTCAGCTTTCCTTTAAAAAGATTCTAAGCCTCATGGTTGTGAAGAAACTCTTCATAATGTGGCCCAAGTGCACCCTGAAGACTCAGAAACCACAAACACCAATAAAAGGAAGCCCAAGTTAGGGTTTATTTAAACCTTCATTTAAAGCTTATAAATAAAATGAGATATAAGCTAAGATCAGGATTTTTTGATGGCCTCATTCATTTTTGAATGACTGAGGTAGAAATAGCGTTTCTAGTTCTCTAAGTTTGGCTACTTTTTACCTTATTTGTTTAGCAGGACTGGTTTGTTTTGTTAAACCCAAAACTTTCCATAATGTATGTGGCATTATTAGTATGCATGCTATTTCATACAGAAAATAACACCAGGCCTTTGCTCTGCATAAGGTGAGCATGAGACTGGTATCAAGCATGAGCAGGAGAGAGAGATGGTTTGGGCTGTTACCATGTGGGCTACATAAGCAGCTGACCTGGCTTAGGTGTCAGGAGAGGGTTAGCAGCTGAGGACCCCAAGAGGAGGATGGTTTCTATCTCTGGCCTATTAACCAGGTGAATCAGGTCAGCCACTTGAGTGCCTAACCCCCCCTTCCCTTTGCATTTCACTCTTTGCTGACTTAGGCAGTTATCGACTTAGCTTGCTGGAGTCTGCAGATTCCCTCTTTAAGTGTCTACGTCTTCCCATGCATTGTAAGGGGAGCCTGGGTGCCGAGTTAAGGGCTGAGATTTCTACTAGGCAGCAGGGCAAGGACTAGTTAGGCATTACAATGCAGAGTAGAGCATTGTACATTTGAGGATCTAGGCCTGTGTTACCAGGCAGTGCATATTTCAGTATTATGTAAAACTTCCTATCAAACAAGTACAGAACATCAGTGATTTTCTGATGAATATTTCTCTGGCACTCACTCTCACTAACAAGAGTTTAGGGAGTAGACTCCTGTCACTGCACCTTTGCTTTACTGATGTTCCCTTTGTTATAAGCCTATCAAGAGAGTTTAGTTCAGACATGTACATGTTTCTCTTACATCATCATATATGGCACTGAGAAACATAGAATTATGCTGAGAACTATGTAGTACACTGATAGAAGTGGGATTTGTAGGTAGTTAAAACCTTTGAAAATCAAGACACTTTTATTTAAGAGCAAAAAGAAAAGGAGTACTAGTTACACCTTAGAGACTAACCAATTTATTTGAGCATAAGCTTTTGTGAGCTACAGCTCACTTCATCGGGTGCATTCAATGGAAAATACAGTGAGGAGATTTATACACACACAGAACATGAAAAAATGGGTGTTATCATACACATTGTAAGGAGAGTGATCACTTAAGATGAGCTATTACCAGCAGGAGAGGGGGGGGGACCTTTGGTAGTGATAATCAAGGTGGGCCATTTCCAGCAGTTAACAGTTGAGGAGCAGAGAGAGGTGGGGGAAATAAACATGGAGAAATAGTTTTACTTTGTGTAATGACACATCCACTCCCAGTCTCTATTCAAGCCTAAGTTAATTGTATCCAGTTTGCAAATTAATTCCAATTCAGCAGTCTCTCGTTGGAGTCTGTTTCTGAAGTCTTTTTGTTCTAATATTGCGACCTTTAGGTCTGAAATTGAGTGACCAGAGAGATTGAAGTGTTCTCTGACTGGTTTATGAATGTTATAATTCTTGACATCTGATTTGTGTCCATTTATTCTTTTACGTAGAGACTGTCCAGTTTGACCAATGTACATGGTAGAGGGGCATTGCTGGCACATGATGGCATATATCACATTGGAAGATGTGCAGGTGAACAAGCCTCTGATAGCGTGGCTGATGTTATTAGGCCCTATGATGGTGTCCCCTGAATAGATATGTGGACTCAGTTGGCAACGGACTTTGTTGCAAGGATAGGTTCCTGGGTTAGTGGTTCTGTTGTGTGGTTGCTGGTGAGTAATTGCTTCAGGTTGGGGGGCTGTCTGTAGGCAAGGACTGGCCTGTCTCCCAAGATTTGTGAGAGTGATGGGTCATCCTTCAGGATAGGTTGTAGATCCTTGATACGTTGGAGAGGTTTTAGCTGGGGGCTGAAGGGGATGGCTAGTGGCGTTCTGTTATTATCTTTGTTGTGTCTGTCCTGTAGTAGGTGACTTCTGGGTACTCTTCTGGCTCTGTCAGTTTGTTTCTTCACTTCAGCAGGTGGGTATTGTAGTTGTAAGAATGCTTGATAGAAATCTTGTAGGTGTTTGTCCCTGTCTGAGGGGTTGGAGCAAATGCGGTTGTGATATTTGTTTAATGTTTCTGTCCTAAGGAATGCTGCAAAGAGCCGAAACTTACTCATTAAATAATATTTAAAAGAAAGAAACAAGTCGCTTGGTTCAAACCACAGATTTCTCTGGTTGGGAACCTATATATCAACTGACCTGGGAAAATGAGTTACTTTGAGATCATGTGTAAGTCACCCGGTTCCTTCCCTCTGCTATCTGCTCCATTCCTGTAAGCAGGCTGAGAATTGAAATGTAAGACTCTTATTTCTCAAGCACTTATAGTCCTACTGATTTTATTAATACTTAGTGCCTTTCATCAAGGAATCTCAAAGCACTGTACAGAAGTGGATGTTCTATCCATTTTACACATGGAGAAATAGAAATGGAGAGTGAAATCTTAGCCCTATTGAGTTTTGCCATTGATTTCAGCGGGGCCAGGACTTCACCAGAAAGGTTAAAATGACTTGCCTAAGGTCAAATGGGAAATCAGAGTCAGGAATAGAACCAAGCTTTTCTGACCCTCTGTTCCTTTCTCTAACTTTAAAATGACACTGTTTCTATTGAGAAGGATTACTACCTGTTTCAGTACCCCATTGGCTCATAAGATGGGAGACAGGGTGTGGTGGGACAGCAAAATGTGTCTACTTTCCCTATGGGGGGAGGAAGGGAACAGCACTGGCCAACCTCATTTACATAAAGTCTAACCCATAATTTATCTATAGTTCCACATGGTATGTTTTGTTGGTTTAGTTGGAATTTGTCTTTGTTACTATAACTGTTATTTAAAATGCACAGAAATTTGCAAGATATATCCTGTATTCAATGGGTCACCCTTGTTTCATAGGCAGTATAATAGTTTAGCAATAGAATTCAAGTTCAACAAAAGAAGCTAGTAGGCTCTGTCTTGGGGACTAGGACATCTATCTCATGGAGAGCCCTGTGTGCTAGGGGTGCCTCACCTAGGTATTCTGAACTATGCATAGAGTGGTTCTATGTGACTAGGCCAAGCTGAATTGGCAGTGAGGACAGATGAGACCAGCAGTGTTGACAGCATGGAACTGAACCAGGTAACCGCACATCAGAGTAGTACCTGGTGGTGCAGACTTCTTTGGACAGGAGCAATCAGGTGGAAGAGAGCACCTACTTACGTCCTTAACTACTAGTGAGTCAACTTGGACCTGTGAGTGTGGTTTTAAATAGGTGGCGGTGTTTTGTGGCTAGGAATTCTGGACTTAAATAGGCCAGACAATTAATATTTGGGGCTATGGTGTTGGTCATATTCCTGACTGTAGTGGGGCAGTCACCCTGCTCCGGCCCTGAAAGGGTTAAAGCCAGCCCTTGGAGAGAGCTGGGGCTGTGAGAAAAGGCTAGGCTGATTGGAGGTTTAGAGGGCAGGGTGGAAGAGCGGCTCCGGAGATGGACAGGACTGCTCCGGTGTCTATCCTTTCGAGGGCGGGCACTGGTGCGCAATCAACTAGTCCTGTCCATGCTCTGGTACTGGCTCAACACCCTGGTTCCAGCCCCGGATTTCCTGGCCAACCTCCAGAAGTTGATTCTGGAGTTCTTCTGGTCAGGACTGCACTGGGTCTCTGCAGGGGTTCTCCATCTACCCCTGGAGGAGGGAGGGCAGGGCCTGAAGTGTCTCCGCACTCAGGTCCATGTCTTCCGCCTCCAGGCCCTGCAGAGGCTCTTTTATGGTGCAGGTAATCCAGCATGGAGCATATTGGCGCATGCCTTCCTGAGCCGCTTCCGAGGGCTCCGATATGACCGGCAGCTCCTTTATCTCCATCCGAGAGGTCTTCCAGGAGACCTCTCCGGGCTGCCGGTCTTCTACCAGGACCTCCCTCCGGACCTGGAAACTGTTCACAGCGACCAGGTCCGTGGTGGCCTCCATGGGGGAAGATCTCCTCGCGGAGCCCCTGCTACACAACCCCCAGCTCCGTGTGCAGGCGGCGGAGTCCCCCTCGGTGCGCCAGAGGTTGGTCCTGGCAGAAGTCACCAGAGTCAGAGACCTCCTTGACTACGATGGGGGAGACTGGCTGGATCCCCTGATGCTCGCTCAGCGCATGGGGCTCTCCAGACCTCGTACTCCCCTGCGTGTACTTCAGGAGGCGAGGGCCACTTTGCCGCCCGCAGCTCGGGTTTACCTCGACCGGGTCCTGCGAGAGGGCGCACCCCGCCCACCCTCCACCCCAGGCCCTCTGGACCTTTTCATCGGGCCCCTGCCCCATGGACCCAACCGACACCCCTCCCCCCCCGCCCCTTCACCGTGAGCCGGCTGCGCGAGCTGCAGCCAGTCCGGTTCCAGATTGCGCCAAAACAACATCTCTACACGCTTGTGCTCCACACCCTTCATGTCCTCACCCTCGCTTCCCGCCCTGACACAAAGTGGCGGGACCTCCTGCCACCTCTAGAGGGTGAGGAGCCCCGGTGGGCCAGCCTCTATTCCACCTTAGTTCCGAGGCCCGCTGGGGATATCAGTTGGCGGCTCCTTCACGGGGCCGTGAGCACGGGCGTGTACTTGGCGCGGTTCACCCCAATCCCGGACACCTGCCCCTTTTGCAGCGTGAGGGAAACCCTGGCGCACGTCTACCTGGAGTGCGCCAGGTTCCAGCCCCTATTCCGGCTCCTCACGAATATTTTGTTAAGGTTTTGGTTGCACTTTTCTCCTCACCTCCTTATCTATGCACTCCTTGTCTGTGGCCCCACTAAGTCGCGGGACCTCCTGGCCCTGGCTAAAGTGGCCATCTATAAAACCGGGGTGAGGAGGTTGGCCAATGGAGTCTCCTGCGACTGCGGGGCCTATTTCCGATCCTCTGTCCATTCACGCCTCCGGGCAAAGTTCCTCTGGGCAGCTTCCACTGACTCCCTTGACGCCTTTGAGGAGCGGTGGGCGCTGTCCGGGGTTCTCTGCTCAATGTCCCCGTCCGGTTCCCTTCGTTTGACCCTTTGACCGCACTCCCGTCCCTGTTGTTCATTAGTTGTCCCCCGAAATTATTTGGTTTCCCAGGTCCTGTGGATCCCCCCCTTAGGCTGGGGGGGATCCTTTAGCAGTGGGCGAGCAAAGCCCGCCCACTTCCTGGATCCCAATAGGGCTAATTGGGAAGGCAGTCACAGCTGGGGCCATGCCCCAATCAGGCCACAGCTGGCCCTATAAAAGGCCAGTGAGCCAGGAGCTGGAAGAGTCTCTCTTTAGCTGTAGAGAGAGAGAAAGAAAGACCTGGTTGCCTGGGAGAAAAGGGTACATGGAGTGGAGTAGGGCTGGGGGAAGAGCTGGGGAGCTCTAGGCTGGAAAACCCCCAGGCTGCAGGCCTTGCTAAAGGCCAGGAAAGGTATTGGGACTACAGAGGGGTGGACTGGGACTGGGCAGAGGTAGCTGGTCCAAGCCCTATGCCGATGAGTGGTTTACAGACTACAGTCTGCGCCAGTGAGTGGGGGCTAGAGGGTGACTGGCAGCGGCCACTGAGGCAAGGTGGGGATAGAGGGTTGGCGGGGGTGCCCTGGGTGGGGAGACCCAGATTGTGGGTTACTGCTGAGGGCAGAATCCTGACATAAAGGGGCATGAGGGTGTGGGAGGGGGGTAGAGGCAGGCAAGACACTGGCCTGTAGAGGGTGCTCTGGGCTGGAAGAGCTAATTCCTGAGACAACCAGCAGGAGGCACCACACTGGTGAGTCGCCGTCGCCTCACTACATTGACTAGGTTTTTCTCAGTTTGTTGTCTGTAAATCTATATACATGGTAACTGTTTTCTTCTGTTTTTTTTTTCCACTCCTTCTCTCTCTTGCCCCCTCCCAAAAGATACATTGGTTCCACATCCCTAAGGACTCTGAGCTACTTGCAAAAGTGAGCAGGGAGGTTCTATTTTAATTACGCAGAAATAGGAGTAACTGGTAAGTAGGAGCTCTGGCAGGGGCTCTAGCCTTTATTTTAGAAAAGGACCTGGGCATTGTTTCTGCCATTGTCACCTGGCAGAAAGGTTATAGTTAGAACTTCTAATTTTAAGCAGAAAAGTCCCAATCCATGCTCCTTTAAAGCTCCTTGTGGTGGGAATGTAGGAAAAATTACATTTGTGTGCTCATTTGCCTAGGGAGATGGAAATGAAAGCCTGTCATCAAATCCTTATCTTAGGTACTAAACCACAGCATCTCTCCTACAAACGTTTCATGGCCTTTCATTGCTCAGCTAGACCAATTGCAAAACAAATGGAGTAATGCTTACCCTCCTTCATAACGTTTTGAGACCAATAGAAGAAAATGCACTAAACCAGCAAAAAGCATTATTACTAAATCACACTTTTTCCAATGTAATAACAAAGACAGAAGTGAAGTGGCTTGGGTGGGAGCTCCACTGACCTAATACATTAGGCCAGTGGTTCCCACATTTGTTCCGCTGCTTGTGTGGGTGTAAGTGTGGGAATAGCCCCGCTATTGTGGGGAACTTTCCTGGCTTCTGCACTACCCCCATGAAGCGGGCTAGCGAAAGGATCTGAGTCCTCGCTCCCGCTTCCTTTACCCAGTGGCCTCCCTTCCCTTGAGGACTCCCCTTCCACTCTCCTGTCTGTCTCCTGTCCTGGCAGAGTCCTCATAACCCCGAAAAGGCTGGGCCCAGGATTCCTGGGGGCTCGACCCCCCAACCCTGCTGTGGTCACCTAGGACAGGGTCTAGGGTGTCCCCACTCCGGCGTACTCTCTCTGCACTGGGCACTTCTCTGACTCACTGACCATTACATACAAGTTAAAGCAAATGCAAGTTATTTAATCAACAATTAATTTTAAAAATAATAAGGAAAAATGGGAAAGGTTAAAGGAAACACGTCACCCCGCTCCGTGGCAGGGAACATCACAAACAGTGTCTCTGGAATGTCAGGGCAGGTCACAGTCTGTTCCTTGTAAGTCCCAGGCCTCCTTCTCAGGCCCTGGCTTTGCTGCAGGGATGCTGTGGGTTGGACACTTGCTCTGGCGGTGGCCACACGCTCTCAGGCTCTAAGTGGCAGGACCCTTCTTTCCAGTGTCGCCCCTGCCCTGTCAGGGTTACGATCCAAGCCTGGCCTGCAGAGCCCCTTGGCTGAGGCGTCTCCCTGTGCTGGGCCAGCTGCCCAGGGTCCCCTTCGCTCTCCCCAGCTGCTCACCACAGACTGCTCCAGCCCCAGCTCCACCACTCTCTGCACTGCTGATGCTCTGCCTCCAGCTCCCTGGGCTGCTTCTCTGGGCCCTCTGCCTCTGGTTGCTACAGCTCTGCTCCCACAACAGATCTGCTCTGCAGGCTGCCTCTGTTACTCTGCTCCCAGCACTGATCTGCTTCCTAGGCTGCTTTTCTGGCCCCTCTGGCTCTGGTTGGTTGCTGGAGCTTTCTTCCCAGGGCAATGGGAGTTGCTGGAAGCGGCGACCAGTACATCCCTCGGCCTGTGATGCTTCCCTCAGCTCCCATTGGCCTGGAGCAGCGAACCGCGGCCACTGGGAGCTGTGATCGGCTGAACCTGCGGACGCAGCAAGTAAACAAACCGGCCCGGCCTACCAGGGGCTTTCCCCGCACAAGCGGCAGAACAAGTTTGGGAACCACTGCATTAGGCATTAGCTGTTGGTACAAAAAGACCCACTGTTTAGTTTAGGATCTGCCACTAAGTTTGCTGTTTCTTTTAAAGTATTTTTAATGAGTGTTTGGAATGAAAGGAGGCAGTGCATGTATGTGTAGCTAACATAGGCATGTGGTTCATATCTTGTGCATGATTAAGGCATGTGTTTAGAGATGCCTTCCTAAATCAGGGCACCTGTGGAGCCTTGCCTATCAGAAATCTCTCATTTTGAGAGATCACTCATTTTAATTCCAAAATTATCACATTTCACTCAAACTGTGTTTCCTCTTTTCCTGTTGAAAATTTTATGTACCTCAGAAATAAAGAATCATTAAGCTAAAGGTTATAGAAAGGCATTTCTATTAAAGGACTTAATTCCACAGCATTGTAGGTTTCCTGCATGAATAATTTTGTCTGTCCCTTAACACTGGCATGCAATAACCAAAGAGTTATGACTAAGACATTTTAGTGTTTGTAGATCAAGATTAGAGTAAACTGACTTTTTTTTTTTCTATATGCCACCTCCTTCCCCTTTGGCATCACGTTGGAGTGCCAGCAACTGGAGTGTGGCTAGAGAGAGAATCGTGCACTATTAACAAGAGTTTAGGGTCACAGCAAGAGCCAGAACCAGAAGGCAGAGCAGGGCTGGAGCAAGGCTGGGAACAAACCAGACAGTGTAAGTGCTGAGCAGCCAGTAACCTGTGCTGCCTGGTTCCCTTCAGCCAATCGGGCAGTTCTGTTGTAACTGTAAGTGCCAGGCTTGGTGGCTGGCCCTCATTCCTGACAGGCAGAGTAAGTTGTTTTGGTTCCTTAGCATGTTTGGATTTCTTTCAAGTGTAACTTTAATTCAATGTCCTGGGTTTATAATCCTTATAATTTTTTTAACCTTAAAGTTACTGATATGTACACTCAGCCTTAATTCCATTTTAACAGTTTTTATCTCAAAATTCTTTAGCTTAGAAATCCAAAGAGGGTGCTACCATGTGATACTAAATAGCTTCAAATAATTAGACTTTGAATAACTTTTACTTTTTAAAATCAGATTGAAGCACAGCAGACATTTTAGCTGGATTTACCACTGTGTTGCACCACTAGAGAAGTGGAGAGCAACCAAAGCATACTGGTGAATCTAGCCCTTAATTTGCAACCTTCACTGGTTTAGAGGTTGTTAGTGAGACTGGCACTATATGAAAGTGAGACAAGGCAGACCCAGTCCATGACTCCCAATGTCTGTGCTTTAAGGACCTACTTGTGCTATTTCAATCCATAGTGAATCATAGAATATCAGGGTTGGAAGGGACCTCCGGAGGTCATCTAGTCCAACCTCCTGCTCAAAGCAAGACCAATCCCCAATTTTTGCCCCAGATCCCAAATGGCCCCCTTAAAGATTGAACTCACAACCCTCGGTTTAGCAGGCCAATGCTCAAACCACTGAGCTATCCCTCCCAGCCCCACCTGGCCATGGAGGTGAAATCGTTTTGCCATGCAGAGCCTTTCAAGCATTCATGCCCATAGGATCTTTAAACTCTCTACCAGTCTTCTTCTTAGCCTATGCACAATATCTCATCTAGCATCTGACTAGGATTCATCACTGAATTTGATCTGCGGTTGAATCATTAGCTTCTCTGGCTTGGGTCAGGTACTAACGGGGAGTGCGACGTGAACACTGATCCATGCCCTCCATTCTTCTAATGAGAGTTCTTGATAGGTGTCCAATCTTCCTCATGCCACTGAGTCATTACAACCAATAGTACTAATGCATATAAATTAGCTGTAAATGTTTGGTTGAGTTATTTGTGATGTCACAATGGCACATTTTAAAGTAACCTGAGCCTGCCTGCCTGTTTCTCTAATCCTAAACTATTAATTGTATTATGTTAAAAACCGAGTTTCTTCAAATATAGTACATGCACAAGATTTCAATTAATTTTAGTTATATGGGAAGTTTGAAGTGCCTGTATTGTTCCATTGTTATCATTTGGTATGAAGAAACACAGTAAATTTCTTAAAGGACCCAGTGTTAATTAATTTTAACTCAAGCTAATTAACAGACTTGCTGGTAAATTCTCAGAAAATTCATTCTGTGTACACAAAGTAAGTGCTGACAGTTTGGGGATGAGGCGCTGTAATTTTACAACACAGAGGTTGAATCCCTGATTTAAATGTAAAATGGAACTTGCTTAACTATATAGTCCCAACCAGCACCTCCATTTTTTTAGATTAGGCTATAAAGTATACTGTTAAGTACAGATGTTTTATTGACATTGATTTAGTAGCTCTATACGAGTATAGCAGGAGAGAGAGTGATGCTTTTTTAGCATATAAAAGCCCTTATGCCTCTGTCAGCAAACACTTAAGTTCTTTAAAATAAACAAAGTATATTGGGTGGGGAAATCCTTTAGGCTACAACTACATGAAAAAGAAATAGAAAAGCAGTGTATTCAATATTTCTTTCTGGATAGGAGAGCTATGCAAAGCTTTCTGTGTCCTAATCTTTAGGCACCTGGAGAGTAAGCTAAAGCACTCTTCATGTCCCATAGGCATAGGGAATACACCATGCTTTTGCAATACTCTTTACAATAGCTGTCCAGAGAACATCACGTAGGGACTCAGCCTTTTGTTACCCGCTTCCTTTCTTGGCTTCTGAATGCAATGCTGATGCACAATAGGTCAAATTCAACCTGACTGAAGTCAGAGTTGCACTTGAGAAATTTCATTCAATCATTCATTCAGCTTCCTTTGCCTTCACAACATCAGTAAGAAAAGGTACTCTGCTAGCTTTCCCAATTGTCTTGGGAATGGTGAGCCCACATTTAGGCTCCTGCTCTGATTACTTCAAAGAATAAGAAAATCCATAGGCACAGGAAGTGTTTCTACAGCACAAGCGATGCACAGAGTGGCAGTATGTTATCCACATCTTTGTGTAACGTCATCTTTGACTTGTTAGCAGTCAGCCAAAAGCTAAAGAATTGGCCAACAAACTCCAATTAACTAATTTGTAAGGTTATGTTTCATATATGTGTTAGTGATTTTAATCAGTGTTAATTACCCTGTCTCCATATATATTATGCGAGACAGCATATACACAGACTTTTTTTTTTATTGGGCCATATGGCAGTCTGTAATATACTGGCCAAAAAAGTATAATGAGAGAGAGAGAGAGACACAAAAATCAGTCTGCTATGCAACACTCATTGATGATTTTCAAAATGAATTTCATTGTTTGCCCAATACAGGATGTGCTGTGCTGTTCTTTCCTTACACAGCCTGGCTACAGGCGCAGACCCAAGCTTCTTCATGTGGCCATATGACAAGATGCTGATTCTCAATTCCAAATCCAGCATGGAGGTGGAGAGAGTTCATTAACAGTTAGTGCTGAGCTACCCCACTTCCAAAGGCGAACAGAGGGAGATGATTGTTACAAGTAGGGAGACCCCCAAACTGAGGAAAAGGAGCCCAATCCTGGGCATAGTCAAGAGTTAATGGTTGGGAATTTCAGAAGGAAACACTGTCCGTGGTCAAGTTAAAGAAGTGTGGAGCACAGCTCTTCCTCTTCTGCTGAAAAGAGTAGGGAGTTCCGCCTTCCACCTCCTTTTGAAGGTGTTGGGGACACTGGGGCATGGCCACTAGGTAACTCGAGGGGATGGAAGACCACGAGTGTCGATGAAGCCCCCTCGCACTAGGCCCAAGTGTCCTTGGGCCCCCTGCCTGGAGGCACTTACAGCAGTTATGCTGAGGATCTGCAACAATATGTTGCAAAGTCAGACTGCCTGAAACTTAACAAGGCCAAACAGGGCAGATATGGAAGAACAATGCTGAATAAAGCAGCTTTATGTATGGTTTAACAAATGATACAAAAAACAAGGGAACTAGCTGGTAACTGGATTGCCTGGCTATATGGATACTTAGGGCAGCTTGCTATTGGATAAGTATGCTGAAGAAAGGATGTATAAAAGCCTGTGTAGCTTCCTGCTCTGTGTGCAGGATTTGAGATTCTATTCTCCCTGTACCTTGTTTGCAGCTACAAATAAACTTTTCTGCTTCTCCACCCCCTTGTGATTATTGGGTGACGCACACCGGGCAACGAACCTTGCTGTTGTTTGCCTCTGGCACTGGGTGCCGGCAACAAAGGCATCTCAGCTTGCACAGAGCAGTTGCTCCTCTTACTACTTCACAGACATTTTGGTAATTAATTGATCTTTAAATATTCATGGTAAATAGGCCTAATGGCCTGTGATGGGATGTTAGATGGGGTGGGATCTGAGTTACTACAGAAAATTTTTTCCTGGGTATCTGGTTGGTGAATCTTGCCCATATGCTCAGGGTTTAGCTGATCGCCATATTTGGGGTCAGGAAGGAATTTTCCTCCAGGGCAGATTGGAAGAGGCCCTGGAGGTTTTTCGCCTTCCTCTGTAGCATGGGGCACAGGTCACTTGCTGCTCCTTGAAGTCTTTAAACCACGATTTGAGGACTTCAGTAGCTCAGACATAGGTGAAAGGTTTTTTTGCAGGAGTGGATAGCTGAGATTCTGTGGCCTGCATTGTGATGGAGGTCGGACTGGATGATCATAATGGTCCCTTCTGACCTTAGTAGCTATGACTGGTGAAATGAGGATATAGCTGGTATAGGCCTTGCTGGAGTGCTAGGCTGGACAAAGGTGTCCCTCCTATGACTGCCCCTTTTATACTTTGATACAAACCAGTTACATGTTACAGTCCTGACTGGTTACCACCCTTATCCTTGTAACTGCTAGTCTGAACAAAACATCCCCATCCGTTACCCTGTCATCTCATCCTTATCATACTCGGGGTTCCTGTGCCTTCTCCTAGGAATGTGTTTACACCATTACTTGAGAACGCTAGGTGTTCCTATACCATCCTCTCAGGTCAAGAATGTGCTTACTTGGTGTTAGCTAATACCTACGGTGCTGGTGTTTTGTCAAAGTCAGACCTATTCTGGTTCACAGCTTTGGGTTCACACTGTTAGTTATGCCTAGGGCTCCCACAAAGCCTACAGCAGTTAAAAGATACTACAGTGCGAGCAGCTAGAAGAGCTGGTTCCCCAGATGCAGAGCTACAGAGGCTTCAAATCTTTGCCTCTCTTTCTGTAAGGAGGCTTCCCCCTCCCCCCCACTCCACCCCACCAGAGAGAATAGAGAGGAGGCCTGCCATTTCTAGCAGTCCCTCCTCCCCAGGTGAAAAAGGAGTCCCCACCACTGACTTGCCCTCAAGAATCCAGGCGCCTACAATGATCAGATTTCCAATATACTGTCACTCCTTTTGGCCCAATCAGTTAATCCACAAAGCCTAAAATACTGGCTGTTTCTACTAGGGGAAGAAATTCATGACCGTCATGAATTTCTTTGGAGCTATCCTGTTTGTGTACATCTTTGTTAATAAAGTCCTGTTTCCTTCAACGCAACAGGAACAGAGAACAGCAGGCAGTTCCTTGCTCACAAATCCAAGCTGCTTTCCAGCCAGCACTCTGCCCAAAAGCTTTCTCCTAATGCCACACTAAAACTGTTTTTCTGTCTGCTTTTTCCAGAGGCTTTCTGCTTCTGACCCACACAACAACTGTTGCTAACTCTTGCATTTCTTTTTCCCCCCTACAAGTGACAGATTTTGGCTGGGTCTGGAGCCAGCTTGGGGAAGCCATGAGGACCTCCAGTGCCTCTCACAAATTTCAGGCCTACTAAGGGGGAAATCTCCCCTGAATAGCTGCCTGCCCCACTTGCCCACCTCCTGGGAAAGAGCAGCCAATCAGAGCTGTTGCAGGAAGCAGACAGAACTCTCCTTCTCTGCTTAGGAGCAGACACCATTCTCGCAGGAGGGGAGCAACAAGAGCCCAACAGCTCCAGGCAGCCCAGCTCCCTCCTCCCCTTCCCTTTCTCTGAGCAATGGAATGGCTCCTCTGGTCCCTTTTCCCAGGCTGGGGCACACAGAGAGAGGGGAGCGGATGGAGAACCCTAGGAGCGGCAGAAGCGAGGCTGAGGGACAGGGGGAGTAGAATTGATGCAGAAGCTGGGGGCAGGATTGATCTGGAGATTAGCAGTAGAATTAATTCCTGGTCGGGGTTGCTTAAATATGGAGTGAGACCTCCAGCAGCAGGGGCCAAAATCCCCTCTACCAAGTACATTTCAGAGCATAGGCAACACTAATTGTCACACTGGGGACGGGGGCCTCAAAAGTCCAAGGCCAGACCAAAAATACAATATAACTTCTTTTTTTAAAAAAAAACCTCATTTGGGGGTCCTGACTCATGATTTTTGAGACTTTGGTAATGGCAAGATAGAAGACCCATGCCTTGGTTTGGGCACAGCCTGCTAAAGCTGCCAGGCTAATGGTCTCAGAAAAGCATAAACTCTAATCTCAGCTCAGACTGGTAGAGATGCTGAACTAGAGACTCCAAATAGATCCATTTACCAAGCTATACATGCTGAGCCAATGATGTCACAGAGGCCTGTCCCTTCAGATTGGACCAGCCCTCTACTTATGATGAGCTAATTACATCACAGACACTTGTTTCTTATCAGTCCAGCAGTTACAGAGGCTAAACAAGAATTAGAGGAGGTGGGATTTGCAGTGGGACCAGCAGTAGGGGCTGAATGTGGCTGGAGTGTTTGAGACTTCAGGTCTTCCTGCCAGTGGGTGGAACAGCACAAGCAACTGAGGGGAGGAGAATTTTCTAAGCTGGGAGTCCCCAGAGTAAGAAGGAGGCAGATGCAAATAGTGAAGATCTGTGTCTCTGCTGGTTCCCCTTTGCTTACAAGGCAACAGAGAGCTGAAGATGTGACATCACCAGCAAAGTGCTTGCTAGAACATCGCATTCTGTGGATGAGTGGGGGTGCAAAGGGATTGAAAATTTGTTATTAATATGAGCCTTCAATTCAATCTGTGTGGGTGAATTTTTGTACCCTCATAGAGCCCTGTTGACTTTACTGAGGCTATACAGAATTACAGTGGTCCACCTACATGGATCCAGTTGCAGGATCAGGGTAGTGCTGATTGTCTTTCTAAGCCTTTCTATTTAGGGCATTCATACAATACCACTATGATGGGGTCCCCAGGGTACAACCTGGACTGTGGGACCACTGAGCCCTCAAAATGCACCAACCTGGGCTGCCTCTCACACTGTGACACTGATGTCAAGCTACAAACCTCTGGCCGCCTCTGCTTCCTTCTCCTTTAAGGCTCACAGATGCCAATCTGCTTTAGCACCAAGATTTGCTGATGTTCTTTCTCCTTTTTGGCTGCTTGCAGTTTGTACAGTGCCAAGCTTGCAACTGCATCACTAGTGCTAATTTTTATACCTTCCCTTTCCCGAAATAAGCAAACAGAAAATAACAAACTGGTAACTTTCTCCTTGACTATTCTCAGGCACCACACTTAAAGTCTCACTTAAAATCTCTACACTGGTGTCTGACGTGCAAATCTCACTCAGAACAACAAACTCTTTCATTTTACCCTGCTCACTGTGCCGAGGTCCAAAGGGTGCAATCTGGACTGTGGAACCACTGAGTCCCCCCCCAAACCCACCAACCTGGGTTGCATCTCACACTGTGATGCTGATGTAAACAAAGACTGTGAATGACTAGCCAACTACAAAAGCAGTTTTCTCTCCCTTGGTGTTCACAACTCAACTGCTAGAAGAGGGCCTCATCCTCCCTGATTGAACTAACCTTGTTATCCCTAGCCTGATTCTTGCTTGCATATTTATACCTGCCTCTGGAAATTTCCACTACCTGCATCCAATGAAGTGGGTATTCACCCACAAAAGGTTATGCTCCAATACATCTGTTAGTATATAAGGTGCCACAGGACTCTGACGCTTTTACAAACCTCTGCAAGGCACTGCACTTACTCAGACATCCACAGCCAAGGACATACCCAACTCGCTTACATGAATGATCTCCCAGCCCCTCATGAATCATCAATAGAGAGGCTCCAGACAATTCTGCCCAGCTCCCAAATCTTGCACCCCAGAACTGTACCATCTTGCACTGGTCAGAAGCCTGGCCAGTGTATGCTCATTACCTAGTTCGCCACTCCGACAAGAGGGTAATGGATGTGCAGTAGCCCTTGTTAACCCAAGCTGAGATTTCCCAAGCACAGAAACTACAGAAAGATAGATTTTAAGTGATTATAAGGTCAGAGGTAGTTACCTTAAGAAAATTTATAAATAAGCATGCATTCTAAATCCTAAACTTTTAGTCTAAGCAAGAGTTGAATCAATGTCTCACCCTGATAGATGGTACAAGCAAGTTACTGTTTCTCGATACTCAGGCTAGAACTACCTTCTAGTCTGGGACCACCCTCCCCCACTTCAAAGTCTTTGTCTTCCGGATGGTCTTCCAGGTGTTGAGGAGGGAGAGAGAGAGGTTAAGTCGTGATGTCACTTCCCCTCTTTCTTCCAGCTTGCTGGAAAGGTCCTTGCTGTAACGAGAGTTATTATATACCTTCTGCAAGAAGTGTCTAGGATAGTGGATAGTGTTGATGAGCCATTAATGCTGTTTGGCTATTGATGGCTACTCCTTTGTTGTAACTGGTTGTGGGTGTTTCCAACCTCACAAGATATTTCAGTAACACATAATACTTTATAACTTCACGTACAATGATAGTATGTACAATCCAATAGGAGGTTATTGTTCAACAGATCAAGACTTACAAAATGATACCTTACAAGGCACACTTTTTACAAAACATATCATAATATCACAATGGTGAATATGTGGGTTCCAGCATGCTACTGCGAGGTACAGAGTGTCACAACCATCCTTAAGTTTATTTCTTTTATCAAATGTTTATTGGGGGCGGAATCCAATTCTCTGCTGGAGCCAATGAAGCTGCAATTTGCACCAGCAGAAAATTTGGCCATTTGTCTGAACATTTAACAATTCCTTGGAGACCGATACAGATAAACCAGAAAACAGTAACTTTCCTTCACTGTCTGAAGGAGACTAGACTACACATTCTTCCCCTCCACCATCCCCATTATTTTCTGAACTTGGGCAGGGAAACATTTAAGATACCTTAGTACCTGTTTTACAGGAATTGAATCACATTTAGTTTGATCGGGTGCCCTTTGTAGACCTATAATATACTGACATCTGGTGGACATGGGAGTAATTGGTGGGGGGATTTTTTTGTTTGTTTTTTAATTTTTTGCTATTGTTTTAACATAAAAGTTACACATGGAAGAAAGTAGGGGTCCAATCTATGCACGTCAGCTCCCATTACAGTCAGTGAGAATTCATGGGGCTTGATAGTTTGGTGGAATCTGATCTAGGCTTGTTCCCTAAGTTGCTAGTCTCAAAAGGTTTGCTCAGACTGGTCTTATATGGCTCAAGAAATGGGGATTCTACCATTTCCCTTGTGGGGGGACACTGTCTTTCAGTCTGTCCTTCAGCAAACACGTTTGCTTCCCACTGTTACTTATAATTATACATCCCTGGACCGTGTTCAAAAATTATTATTTTCAGTCTGATGTTTACACCCTTCAAAAAATTGTGGGAAGTGTTTGTAGACAAAGATACATAATGTATTACTTTTCTATTTAAAAAAAGGGGGGGGTGTCTTTCAGAGTTCATTTTAAAAGTCTCCGTGGCCACAACTTCATAGGCATGAAATGAGTAAGTGATGGAGGGGAAAAAGCAAGATTTATACTGAGAAAGTGTAGCAAGCTCCCCGTTTGATATAGTGGAGAGGAAGAGAAGCTCCCACCCACCCACTCTCCCTCTTCTGGAAACTGTAGCCCAGAGCTCCTCTTTTTTAAAAAAAAAAAAAAAAAAAAAACAGATGCCTAGCCTCCTGTCCTCTCTGCTTCCTCCACCCAGACCACTTCTCCGGATACTCTTCCTTTGTGATTGAGAAACATGTGTACCATTTTATGGCAGGTCAGTATTTGACTCTCCAGCCAGCCTAAACTGCTTCACTTCAGGGTACCACATTCAAAATCCAAACTATCCAGTCTGACCAGCTCAGGCAGCCTGAAGGCACCTTCCATGCCTCTCATTCTTTCTGTTCAAGTCTGGTGGCAAAATCTAAGTGAACAAAACAAAAGTCAGGACAAAGCAAACTTCCGCACCCTCCTTCTGGGTTCACAGGTTCTCTACAATCAGTTGGTGTCAGTTTCCCAAAAACTTCTCTCACTCCAGATTTCCTCATTCAGTCATCTGGATGTCTCCCAGGAACCTTACTAAAGATACCAATCACAGCTCCTTACTCCTTTTTACTGTCCTCTTATTAAGAGGTTTCAGAGTAGCAGCCGCATTAGTTTGTATCCGCAAAAAGAAAAGGAATACTTGTGGCACCTTGTCTCTAAGGTGCCACAAATACTCCTTTTCTTATTAAGAGAGAGAGTAGCTATTTTTTAATATCCTTTCCCAGCCCTCAATACAGGGGTAGCCTTCATGTCCCAGTAGTTTCCTGGACTACAATTCCCAGCATTCTCTGGTGCTGTACTGAAAGTAGGAACTCAGTAAAGCTGAACCATCCTGGAAGGGTCAGTACACCCTGTTACTGGACCATTAAATTTACAGCGGTGACAGAGCACAGATACTAAAGCAGTTCAAGTATTGCCAAACAATGTTTGTAAATGTTTGCTTAAATACTGAACCACTATCATGTCCATGTAGTCCTTATTGTTTGCTGTTCATAAACATTCAGGTGAACAGCTTTTGGTTCATGTGAATGTTTGAGGAATAGCTCTTCTCTGTACAAATATCCATATTTGCATATAAACAAGGATGTTCATGCTCGAACAAGGGTATCTGTAATTCATTATTCCATTTAAAAAGTCAGTCATCCAACCAGAAGGCAAATATGTAGCCAGGTGAACAGTCACACACCACAAATAGTCAGACTGACCATATTGTACACATAGGCTGGAAACTTCCAAACTATACAGTGAGTAGTAATTTATAGATTTGTAGAAACCAGTTGCAGTCTGTGAATACTTCACAAACAGAAAAAGGGTTAAATTGCCAATGCATAATTTTTATTGGGTCAACTTCTGTTACAACAATCTGTAACACACACCTGCCTGCTAACCTTTAACAGCCCACTTCAAGCCCTTTTGCATAACAATCTAACCCTTATTGCCCATTCCATCTCAAGTGACCTCCATCAAGGTGTCACCCCTTATGGGTAACTATCTGTCCCAACTTGTAGTTAGCTCAGACACACTGCTTCCTTCCCCAGTCCTGAAGAAGAGCTCTGTTTAGCTCAAAAGATTATATCTTCCCCCAACAGAAGTTTGCCCAATCACAGGCACTGGCTTTCATTTTTGAAGGTGGGTGCTTTTGAAGAAGTGTATGTGTTTGCGGGGAGGGGAGAAAAGACTCTGCCAGTTTTGGGAGAGGCTATTTTCAGCATATTTATACACTTCATATTCTAGTTATTGAGTATGTGTTTATCATTGGTATAATTACTATTTTAGTAACGATTACATTGTTATGAACTACCTAATTACTGTGATGTTGCACTCCATATGATTTATGAAAATATGCTTACGAATGTGAATATGATGTAACTGGAATATGTTTTATGCAAAAGGTCTCTTGTAAGGTATCATTACAAAGCTTATAATCTACTGAGTGTGTTCATCCTATTTGTATGCATGTATCATTCTTGTATCTGAAGCTAGAAATATGAAGTATAACTCTGAGGTCCTATTGTAATTATGCAAAGTGTGGGCCACTAATGGTGGTTTAGAATTTTGAGGGTCCCATTCACTAGGACAATTGGTTGTAAATGGCTCTGTTTACTTGCAAACCTTCCTATGTACATGTGGGCCAGCCCAGGAAGAATGGAGGCTGGGGTCTCCCAGGACATGTGATCATTTCACCTGATACTGGAATCCATCCTAAATCTGGTACTTTTCCATTTAGAAGGAGGGGTGGGAACCCAGAGAGACAAAAGATTCCCACCTTGAGCCAAAGCTGTAAAAAGGGGTGGAGCAGGACAGAGGGGGAGGCCAGTCATGAGAACACTCCTGCTTTCCATCTGAGATGTCTGCTGGAACTAACCAGGTCTGTACCAGGGGAAAGAATTGGGCCCAGACTAGGAAGAGGTCTAGTCTGTGAAAGAAGCTTATTGGAACATCTCAGAGGGTGAGATTTTTCCTGTAATCAGTTTCTTAATGTTAGAAACACACTTAGACTTGCGTGTTTTTGCTTTATTTTGCTTGGTGACTTACTTTGTTCCATCTGTTATTACTTGAAACCACTTAAATCCTACTTTTTATACTTAATAAAATCCCTTTTGTTTATTAGTAAACCCAGAGTAAGTGATTAATACCTGGGGGAGCAAACAGCTGTGCATATCTCTCTATCAATGTTATAGAGGGTGGACAATTTATGAGTTTACCCTGTATAAGCTTTATACAGAGTAAAACTGATTTATTTGGGGTTTGGATCCCAATGGAAGCTGGGTGCTGGAGGCAGGAAACCTGCTGAGCTGTTTTCGGTTAAAGTCTGCGGCTTTGGGGGCGTGGACCAGACCTGGGTCTGAGCTGCAGCAGGCTAGCGTGTCTGGCTCAACAAGGCAAGGTTCTGGAGTCCCAAACTGGTAGGGAAAATGGGCTCAGAGGTAATTCCAGCACATCAGGTGATGGTCACAGAGACCCCCTAGGGACTGAACCCATCACAATTACATTATCATGAATTACAGTATATTAAAATAATTGCAATCACGTATGAGCTGTCTTCACTAACCTCTGAGTTTAAAGACATTACATCTTACGGTAGCTTTTTTGAGAGTTTTATCCAGAATCTTCTTTAAATCTAGTTCCCTGGTATGGTCTGGATGCACATTAAGGATAGCTACATTATTCAGTTCTATCTGTCCCATTGATGACTGGAGATATTTTTTAAGTCTTCTGAAGCTGGAGAATGAGTGTTCCACATGGATGATGCAGGCATAATGAGAGGGATTCTTATAAATTTGCAGTACTCTGGAACCATAGTGCTTCCAGGGTACTGCAAATGACTACAACATCTTTCTTGAAGGGTAACCGCTAAATTAGACCGCATTATTTTGTATGTATAGTTGGGATTATATTTTGCCACGTCCATTACTTTTAAATTTAACATTGAATTTCATCGGCCATTTTGTTGCCAACTCACCCAGTTTTGTGAGGTCCCTTTAAAACTCTTTGCGGTCAGCTTTGGACTTAACTAGCTTCAGTAATTTTGTATCGTCTGCAAATTTTGCATTGTCTGCAAATTTTGCCACCTCACTGTTTACCCCTTTTTCCAGGTCATTTATGAATATGTTGAATAGGACTGGTCCCAGTACAGACCACTGGGGGACATCACTGTTTACCTCTCTCCATTCTGAAAATGGACCGTTTAGTCCAACCCTTTCTTTCCTATCTTTTAACTGGAGTGCCTGGCAATGCTTTCAGGATCATCTAATGATCTTTAAATTAATTTAATGACAAGCCTTGTTATCCTGACTCTGTTTATAAATAAAC
This sequence comes from Lepidochelys olivacea, assembly GCF_965140295.1. Classification (NCBI taxonomy): domain Eukaryota; kingdom Metazoa; phylum Chordata; order Testudines; family Cheloniidae; genus Lepidochelys; species Lepidochelys olivacea. The sequence goes on along the minus strand of NC_140411.1, from coordinate 161,106,506 downwards.
TTCCTGCCCCAAGGGCAGAAGCTGGGAGCAGCACAGAATTTATCACATTCTACACTCCGAGCTCCTTCTGGGGAGGGCATGCACTGTGAGGACACCTCCGGTATGAAACTCGGGGGGTGAGACAAGAACCACTATGGCTCATGGGTGCAGAGCACCCACAGAGTCAGCCAGGTGTAGCGAGTTATATGGGCCTATGGTGCCAGGGCTTCAGCAATATTCAGGGCCCGGGGTCCCAGCTCCACCAATGCTTAGGTCTGGGTCTCTTCCCCCGGCCCCACCTGCCGCCGCTGCGCGCCTCCCCCCCTGCCCCAGAGTGTCCCTGCCTCAAGCGGGCGGCTGCCCTCTGCAGCTCCATGCTGTGCTACGCTCTGCTGGTTCCCGGCATCAACTTCTGCCACAGGGTCCTAGTGCCCCCTAGCCACTAGTGCCAGGGCAGGCTGATCCTGCCCTTGGGTTTCTGCCTCTGACCCTTCCCTTTTCCAGCAGGACCCTCCACCAGCACAGGTGCCCCCCAGCCCAACCCCCCACCACAGTGAGGCTACAGTGAGGGGCAGCAGCAGGAAGAGGAGGCGCACATGTGATGGCAGCCCCCCCCGCCTCGTGCACCCACCACAGGGGAAGCAAGGGGGCTTCCTGGACCAGAGAGGGGCCCTAGAAGTGACAGTTGTGCAAGGTGAGTGTGCTGCCGGTGGGGGGGAGAGGAGGGCCCCTCCCCTGGAGCTCACTGCTGCCCATGGGGAGAGGCCTGGGGGGAGTCCTGTTCTCTGGCCCCAACCCTGGGGCAGCCTGCCTTCACCCAAAACTCCTCATCCCTGGACCACCCCAGAGCCCGCATTCCCAGCCAGAGCCCTCACCCCTCTGCACCCTGACCCTCAGCCCCAGCCCTAAGCCTGCTCCTGAACCATTCATCCCTGCCCCTCCACACCCCAAACCCCTCATCCCCAGTCCACGCCCTCATCCCCCTGCACCTTAACCCTCTGCCCCAGCCCTGAGCCCCCTCCTGCATCATGAACCCCTCATAGTCAGCCACAGCCCTCACTCCTGAACCTCAATCCTCTGAGCCCCTCCCACACCCCAAACCCCTCATCACCAGTCCCACCCCAGAGCCTTCACATTTTGACATTATTTTAAAAATATATATCTGCTTACAAGGCGCGTGGGGGTGGGATTTGGACGTGTTCTGGGCACCACCAAAAATTATACAATCCTGCCGCCCCTGGAGTCAGTGCCCTTGGGTCCAATAAAAGATAAGGTAATATTTATCTTGTTTCTCTCATCCTGGGACCAACATGGCTACAAATGAATAATTTGACCATCTCTAATTGCTATGTTTGTCAATATCTTTCACCTTCTGAACCATTATTTTAACTTCCTTTCTTTAAATATAGGTAAATTATTAGATTACTGGGGTAATACATAAAGATGTCCTGATTCATTTTCTCAAAGTAAAAAAATGCCCTCAGACAAGATGGCTTGGCATTGCAAAACATAACAGCAGGTCTTTGGGAAAGGTCAAATAAAAATATCAGCAGACTAATTGACCTACACAGGATCTCCTATCTTCTAGATCTTCCCTTGTAAGCTCTTTGAGGCAGGGACTGTCTTTTTGTTCTCTGTTTGTACAGCACCTAGCACAACAAAGTCCTCGTTCAAAACAGGGTCTTCTAGGTGCTATAATAAAACAATTAATAATAATAATCCTTAGTGAAGGAGCTTAGAGAAGGGAGATATTCCTCTCTTTATTTTAGGAAGATAGGAGTTGTGACACCATGTCCAACATTTGCTGTAAAGAAACCATTACCTTTCAGATGCTCTGAGGAAGGCAAAAGCATAGAGAATGTACCTATTCAGATGTGCAGTTCTATGGCGGAAGGTACTTCTTCCCAGCCAACTCCTGAATGCTAAACACTTTATGGCCTGAAATATTAGGTATTATTTCTAGGGTTGTGTATAAATTGCAGTTAACTCACACGATTAACTCAAAAAAATTAATCACAATTAAAAAAATTTATCACACGGTTAAACAATAGAATACCAATTAAAATTTATTAAATATTTGGATGTTTTTCTACATTTTCAAATATATTGTTTTCTATTACAACACCACATACAAACTGTACAGTGCTCACTTTATATTATTTTTTATTACAAATATTTGCACTATAAAAATGATAAACAAAAGAAACAGTATTTTCCAATTCCCCTCATACAAGTACTGTAGTGTACAAGTACTCTCTTTATCGTGAAAGTGTAGCTTACAAATTTAGATTTTTTGTTTTTGTTACGTAACTGCACTCAAAAACAAAACAATGTAAAACAAGACCACTTAGGCCTACTTCTTGTTCAGCCAATCGCTAAGACAAACAAGTTTGTTTACATTTATGGGAGATACTGCTGCCTGCTTCTTATCTACAATGTCACCGAAAGTGAGAACAGGTGTTCGCATGGCGCTCTTATAGCCCGCGTTGCAAGGTATTTATGTTCCAGATATGCTAAACAATCGTATGCCCCTTCATGCTTTGGCCACCATTCCAGAGGACGTGCTTCCATGCTGATGATGCTCGTTAAAAAAACAATGCGTTAATTAAATTTGTGACGTAACTCCTTGAGAGGAGAATTGTATGTCTCCTGTTCTGTTTTACCCGCATTCTGCCATATGTTTCATGTTATAGCAGTCTCAGAGGATGATCCATCATATGGTGGTTTTAAGAACACTTTCAAAGCAGATACAATAGCTACAGCTCTTGACCCAAGGTTTAAGAATCTGAAATGCCATCCAAAACCTGAGAGGGTTGAGCTGTGGAGAATGCTTTCAGAAGTCTTAAAAGAGCAACGCTCAGATGCAGAAACTACAGAACCCGAACTACCAGAAAAGAAAATCAACCTTCTGCTGGTGGCATCTGACTCAGATAATGAAAATGAACATGCGTCGGTCCACTCTACTTTGGATCGTTATCAAGCAGAACCAGTCGTCAGCATGGACACGTCCTCTGGAATGATGATTGAAACATGAAGGGACATATGAATCTTTAGCACATCTGGCATGTAAATATCTTGCAACGCTGGCTACAACAGTGCCTTGCGAACGCCTCTTCTCACTTTCAGGTGACATTGTAAACAAGAAGCGGGCAGCATTATCTCCTGCAAATTGTAACCAAACTTGTTTGTCTGAGCAGTTGGCTGAACAAGAAGTAAGACTGAGTGGACTTGTAGGCTCTAAAGTTTTACATTTTATTTTTGAATGCAGTTATTTTTGTACATAATTCTACATTTGTAAGTTCAACTTTTGTGATAAAGAGATTGCACTGCAGTACTTATATTAGATGAACTGAAAAATACTATTTTTTTTTACAGTGCAAATATTTGTAATAAAAATAAAGTGAGTGCAGTACAATTTATATTGAGTTCAATTACAACACAAAATACATTTGAAAATGTAGAAAACATCCAAAAATATTTATTTAAATGGTATTCTATTATTTAACAGCGCGATTAATCATGATTAATTTTTTAATTGTGTAATTAATAGCGATTAATGTTTTAATCACTTCACAGCCCTAATTATTTCCCTTGTATCTTTCTTTTTTCATGGCTATAAATATTATATGTTGATAGGTGAAAGGGGGAAGAAATGGCACTCAGGGCATAGCCCATTGTAATGCCCACACACACACAACATATCGCTGAAAGAATGGCGCTATGCTTGTGCCTCCCCCAAGCTCTATTGTAGATTGTTGAGGGGCATGTCTGTGTGTGGTGGACCATGTCAGGAAGGGGTGTGACTAGTATGATCCTGCACTCCAGCTGTTTTCTACTTCCTGTGGCCCACAGGGCGGGGGGGGGGGGCATGGGAAGTTGAGTGTAAACTGCAGCAACTCTGGAGCTGCTCTGACTTATACCAGGGGTTGAGCAGGACCCAGAAATGGGTGATTGAAATGTGGCTTAAAGCCACCTTTCCTTCCATCACCTAACCCACCTGTTCCTGTGCTGAACAAAGACAAATGGGCCCTTTGTCTCAACTTCTGGCCCCAACAACTCCAGAGATTGCCGATATATTTAATCAAGTACTGTGTTTTGGTTTGTTTGTTTTAAATGTATTGCCTTTCACTCTCGTTCTTTTACTGTGGGAAGGAGTTAAGAAAGAAGTGCCTGACACTGTTTTTCACTCTCTTTCATAATCTTGGCTATTTTAGTCAAGTCTCTTACCAAGTTAAATAATCCCAATCTTCGTAGTCTCTCATTGTAAATACTGCCATTCTCAAACTATATTTGTTTCCCTTCATTGCACCCTTTCAGTATTTCAATTAGCTTAATTCTCTGTTTTAAGACAATGTAATATTCTGTTCTTGATTAGATTATTACATACACTTTTTTGTTTTGTGTTCAACCAATGGATTAACAAGATATGTCTAGATATGTTGTCCTTGCCCTCAGGGACACACAAATGCTGTAACTGTGACCAGATCTAAGGGGGGGGGGGAGGGGAGAGACTAAAAGGTCCTTCTTCCCTCATTACCCTTATGCAGGACTACTCACAGACCAGCCTCAATCTGGCTCTTACCTTGTAAACTCCTTTATGAAAGGAGCAATCTGTTTTTAATATTCATCTTTAAATGCCATGCACAGCTGTGGTGCTGCAGCAATAAATAATAATAATGAAAACAATTATTGCAGGTCTGGATGGCTCAGGGGACTGATCATGTGACAAGGAACATTTCACTTCTGGGTCATCGGTTTGAATCCAGCCCCGCTTGATACAGACTGAAAATTATTACCATTTGATTGTTTAGGGACCTGTGTGGGAAATGAGTATGTTTCTCAATGCAGTATTTAATGGATGGGGGGTGTCAACAATATTAAGCATCCGCACCAAATTTGGCACTCATTAACACAGCTGTTGACACTCACCACTGAAAGGCTAAAGTGTGAATGGTGTGGAAACGCTACACTAGAAAATTAGATCGGCCCAGTTACATTGCTCAGGGGTGTGAAAAATCCACACCCTGAGTATCAGAGTTAAGGCAGCCTAAGTCCCCCCCCCCACACAAGTAGACAGCAGTAGGTCAGCAGAAGAATTCTTCCGTTAGCCTAGTTACCACCTCTCGGGGAGGTGGATTTACTACAGTGTTGGGAGAGCCCCTTGAGTTGCTGTAGTAAGTGTCTACACTGAAGTTCTACAGCATTGCAACTGCAGCTGTGCCACTGTAGCATTTTAAGTGTAGACATAGCCTCCTCCTCTCCCTTGTGTGTGCATGGCGGGGCTTGAGGGGGTAGGGAAGGATCATCCAGTGTAAGTTAAACACACACTGGTGAAACAATGAAAGGGAGCTGTCTGTGCTGTACCTGTCTTGTGGGTAAACAGAATCTTTCATTCCCTGGGCATTTCAATCAGGCATCTTTTCATAAGAACGACAACAAGTCAGGGAGAGGTGGAAGTGTTTTTCAGGGCAAGATTCTGCTACTGTTACTCACACTGAAAATGGTTCCATTGATTTCAATGGGGCTATTCACAGAGTAAAGAACTACTCAGTATGAGTGAGGGTGGCAGAATCTGCCCATTCATTTACAGATAGTAGGGCAGAAACTTCTGAACAGTACAGGCTGCAGCTTCTGGTCCACATGGACGTGACAGAGGCAGAGAGGCTGCTCTGAAGAAGAGAATTTGACCATAAAATTCACTAGAATTCAGCCATAGAAACTGACTTGGCCAATCAGAATGAGTGGGATTAGAGTGACTGCCAGAACTCTAAAACAAGGAGCCAAACTGAGGGTGACGTCAAACCAGAACAACAGGCTGTCAGAACACTTTTTTTCCAACACATTCAATTATATTTCTAGTCTTTTATTGTTTTAAGAAGTCTGGCGATGCTGCGGTGTTTTGATAACACCATTCTCTAATGTTCAGTTCACAATATATTATGCAGATAACAATAGGCTAGCTTGACTTGGTCTACACACCTGTACGGACGAAGGGATGAAGGAAGAACGCCTTCACTCCCGCTTACATCAGGGTCTGAGCTACCCAGACTTTGGTCCAGGTACATAGTGGAAGTGGTGTACACAATGCTCGCCTACTCAAGAGTGGAGAATTATTTCCATCTCCCACCACACCATCTAGCACAGCTGAGCTAGTATACGGGGTTGTAATTTGCTGCTGGTATAAGCCAGCAGTCCCACGCACATACACCCTCCCCCAGGGCAAGGGAGAAGCAGGGACAGAACTGTGCCTCATTGAGGTGTCTCTAGGGAATAATGTCCCACCAGGCCATTCCTGGTGTGGTACGGCTCATTCAATATCCCTTCCTCAAGGCAGAGTGAGGGCACAACCAATCCCCATATGAATTAGCTACAGCTAATACTGTTTTATGAGAGCTTCAATCTTTATGCAATCCCCCTCACAAACAATTGCACACAGTCCCCTTCCAGGTTTCCCTTCTCCAGCTGTCTGGCTCTCGCCACATGACTCTTGCAACAGCTGAAGCTATTGGCATGCAGGGCCCTTCCCCAGGGCCTTTAGGTATGTCTGTACTGCATCTGAGAGCAAGCCTCCCAGCTTGGGTCCACCGACTTGAGCTAGCTGTGCTCGCAGTAGTGCTCAAAAAATAGCTGTGTAGCCATCGGGGCTGAGTCCATGAATCCTGGGGGTGAGGAGAGCTGCAACATCAAAGCAATGTCTGCATTGCTACTTTTAGTTCACTAGCACGAGCCGCACGAGCCCCACGACCCTGAGTCTGTGGATGCATGCTGGGAGGCTCTCTCACAGATGTAGTCTAGGCATACGCTTATTGGGCAGACAGGGAGACCACACTCTAGATTCTTCCGAAGTTTTCCACTGGACAACAGTGCCACCCAGAGGATTCAGGGGGCCTGGGGCAAAGCAATTTCGGAGGCCCCTTCCGTAAAAAAAGGTTAGTTTTGCCGCCCCAAGCAGCGAAGAAAAAAAGAAGAAAAACCCAAATCGTGCTGCCGAAGAAAGAAGAGGACAGGAGGACCCGCCGCCAAATTGCCGCAGAAGACTGAAGCGGAGCGATTGAGCTGCCTCCGAAGTGCCACCGACGAGGAAGAGAGGGACTGAAAGACCTGACGCCGAAATTGCCCCCACCCTGTCTGCGGGGCCTGGAGCAAATTGCCCCACTTTTCCCCACCCACTCCCTGGGCGGCCCTGCTGGACAAACCTTCTAGAAGCCTTGCCCTCTTCCAAACCTCTTCTGTTATGGGAAAGTGAGGTATTCATATCCAGTATTGTCAACCCCAAATGTTCAAAAATCATGAGGTTGGATTAAAAATAAGGATTTTTTATTTTAATATTGGGTTCTTTTTGCCCTTTGGTTTCTGAGTCTTTCAGGTGCACTCAGGTCACATTTTCAAGCATTCCTCCACAATCGTAAGAGCTAGAAAGTGTTTGTTTGTTTCCCCCACCTAAATGAAAGCTGAGATTCTCACCTATCCATACACCAGGAGCCAGAGCTTCAGAAAGAACACCAAATATTGTAAGACTTGAGATAAAATCTTCAGGATTAGCAACACTCTGAATCCCTTGTGACTGCCCCTCTTCATATTTCTTGCTGTGAACTATATCTGCACTGGTACCTATTGGAACTACAACCCCCCAAATGCCTGGGTTCTGGGCTGAAATAATACCAGGATAGCGCTGCATCTGGGGTCTACCCTTAAAAGTCCATCACATCCCATTGCAGGTTTTTAATACATCACTTGTAATTCTGTGGAGCTGGACAAGAGTTACAAAGGAAACAATGAAAAATAATAAACAGAAATGGCAAAGTCAGCAACCGCTAGATCCCAGTATAAGTGCTGTATTGAGACATAAGGAAGCTAAGAAGAGGAATCTTGATGCATCATAGACAATATTGTAGCATTAAGTTGTAGAACATAGAAAGCCTTTAAGATGAGACTCAGAATGAAGAAAGAAATGAAAAGTGAAAGGGGAAGGGACATATTTGCAAAGAGAAGGAGCCAGAGGAGAAAGCTTGATGTTAGAAACAGCATGGGATGAACAAATTGTGCTAAAATTGAGAATTTTTGAATAAAGGAACCAGGCGGGTGGCTAGGGAATGAAGAAGAAGGAAAAGTACTTTGAGCAGTAGGAATAAAAATAAGGTGAGAATAGTAGGAAAGCAAGAGGGAACCTTTGGAGACAGAACAGCTGGGAGACATAAGTAATAGATCAAAGTGAAAAATCAGTCATGCTGCATGGTTTTGAACAGATTGAAGGGGGCAACTAGAAAAATGGTGTGGGGGGGGGAAGGTAGGGGTATAGACAATGTTGTAAGAGTTGAGACACAAAACAAGAAGTGCATGAAAGATGGCACTGATAGAACTGAAGGTGGTAATTTTGGTGGGAAATTATCAAATCATGCAGATATCTTTTGAGCATTTGAGAGACCAGGGTTAAGAAAAAAGAACATAATTAGTTTTAAAGAGACTATGTACTCTTGGTGGTGGCAACTGAAATTATAAGAATATAATAAATAGTGAGAAAGGAGAGGAGAGAAGATGAATAGTGAGAATTGGAGGGGAAGGAAAGGATTGCTGTTTTCCTAATTATTACTTTAAAGTAGTTGGCTTTCATAAACAAAGGAGATAAGGAAGGTACAAATAGAATTATTGATGAGTAGTGACCAGACAAGAAAGGAGAAACACAGCTGGGTGTCATCAGCATACAACTATTGCAGGTCAGAAGCAAAAGTGTTGCCAAAAGCGCAAGTATAAAAATAAAATAGAGCCAAGAACAAAACCCTGAGGAACATCCACTGAGAGGAAAAGGATCATCCTCTCAAGACGCCTTGAAGGATCAGCTAGAGAAGCCGGATAAAAATTGAAAAAAATATGAAAAAGCATAGGTGCCAAGGTGAGGAAGGAAAAGGAAATGATCCAAAGATAAATCATGAAGAAAGAAGACAAGGGAGAAACTTTTGGATTTGCTCATTTTAAAAAGTTTAGTTTTTACTTTTGTTTTTTGGGGGTTTTTTGTTTTGTTTTGTTTTGTGAGACCTATCATGGTAAAATGACACAAGATAAAAATGGTTTGGAAAGGTTCAAGAGCAAAATGCACATATGCACTATGAGTCAGTTTTTAATTACATGATCACATACTATCTTTTCTACCTGGTCCCTGCCTCGTTTATTACATTCTTGGGGCTACTGTAAGTTATGTTTGAGACCCCTCTGTGTTCCTAATGGCTCCCAGAATCTGACAGATACGGGGGGGTGGGGGTGTATAACAAGGTGCAGAACAGACCAATGGCAATCAGGGGCAAAGTTACAGAGAAGAAAAATAAACACTATCCCTTGCTAGAACAGTATCCGTGTACAGGAGGTTCCATGAGTTCTAGGAGGTAGAAGCAGACAAATAGCTCAGCTGCAGTGGGACTGGATCAAGGGAAGATTTAAAGAATAGAGAAAATGAAAGTGCTGAGTTAATGGGGACAGCAAGAGTTTTATATGGGAAGAATGAGGGAAGGACAGGGTTCGTGATGAAGGCCACAGATGACTGTAATACAAAGACTTCTGTCTGTCCTGGTTTGTAGGATGGAACGAAAGTTTAAGAAGCAACTTTAAACTGTCTCTATAAAAACAGTTGATTCCATTTCCCGTGATGATGGAGAGTGTGGAGTCAATTAAGGAATGCACAGAAGGAAAGGAATTAGTGCTGGGAAGAAGAATAGGTGAGGTCCAGGTGAGACTGAAAGTGTAAGAGAGAAAAGGCAAACTGATTAGATATCCTAGGAAGAGTTACAATAATGTTAGTTATGCACTTTGTACATTAGCACAGCATTACCTGAACAATTCCTGCAGAACTGAGAAAATACCAGGTTTTAGAATAACTGACCTACATAATAAGGCATTGTACACATATCCAGGGTTCTGATGGCAACATGCTTGCATAAATTCCTCCTGCTGTTTTAAGTGAATAAACTATACTTGGCTTTCTGTCCTGAACTGTTGTGTAGTGTTGCTGGACACTGTTAAGGAACCACCAGGTTTCACTTGAGAAGTGGTTGCACTTCAGTGGTGAGTGAATTCATGTACTGGAGCACTTGCTGGCTTTCCATGAAACCTTATTTCAGCCTCTTTGTATGTGTTGATACATTTGTAATTACAAGCTATTTTTTCCACAGGACCCCCTTCATTGTTTTGTGCACAGAATGACCAATGCTTACTGAGTGGGCAGCTATTCTATATTTCTTTGTATCCTCACCATTCAGTTTTATCTACCGACACTAGCCAAACCCTGCACTCAGTACAGAGTTATTAGCTTCCTCATGGGCTTTTCTATGGTGCTCTTGGCATAGCTCAGTTCTTTGCAAACATGAAGTTTATCTGCATAACACTCTAGTAAAGTGGCATTATTATCCCCATTTTATACTGAGATTTTAATTGAGGCACAAAGATCAAAGCCAAAATTGTAAACAATGTCAACTAATTTTGAGCGTTGTTTGAGAAGCCCTGGGCCTCTGATTTTTCAGAGTACTTTACATTTTACAGCACTTTATACATTCAGAGCAGGGCTCCTGTTGGCCCCCTGCCTCACTCGTTATACACCTTCCAACTTCTACAACAAAGGAGGAAGGAGTCCTGAAGACAACAGCCTATTTCACTGCCCCTCTTATTCCCTCCCCACTCCTGCATCTGTCTCCTGCCCCAGTCCTTCCCCCAAGTTCTTGTTCCAGTCCTCAGTTGCTGCTCTTTCTTCTACCCCCTCTGCTCCTTTCTCCAGTCCTGTTCCTAGCCTCTTTCCCCTAGACTCCTACACCTTCGTCCTACTGCTCTGCATTTCTTCCTCCTTTCCCTCCCCTACTCTATTCCTCACTCCTGTGCTCTCACTCCTCCACACTGCCTAGATGCCAGCAGGAGGAGCCCTGACAGCACAGAAGAGACAGAATCTCCCTGCTTTCATTTGGCCCTGGCACTGCACGGTCTCCTGGCCATTAGGAGGAGCAAGTGCAGGGAAAGTCCAGTTTCCCCTGCAGCCCTTGGCTGGAGCATGCTCAGTCACTTTGTGGGGATGGCACAGAGGCAGTCTGATTACAGGTCGGAGCTGGTGACATGTGAGGGATCGGAGCATGCCCAGTGTAGGTGGAACCTCGAGAATTTATCTGCCAAATCCTAACCAGCCTCTGAGCATATGCCAACTACGTTTTTTCAAAGGTTTAAAAATTCACCCAAATGTAGGTGAATTTTTTATGGGGACAGTAAAAGGCACATCACTGACTACAGGGAAATACCCTTGCCATCTTTCTAATCCTTGAGCCAAAGCATGCAGGCCTTATAGCTTCTCAACTAAATGTTGTAAGAATTTGTTTTTAACCAGGGGAGAACTTTCATTTTTCCCTAACTTAGTTCTCTGTCTGGAACATTTAACTGATGCTTCCCAAAAAAATTCAACCTGAGGCAGACCATCGGCGTGGAAAAATTCATCCCAAATGGTTAAAATTCAGTGAAATTATAAGTAACTAAAGACAGTGTATTCTAAAGAGATGCATTGGGCAATGTTAACTGTAGGCAACCCTATCAGCTTTGTCTATAATGATGCAATTTGTTGTACAACTCAAACAACTGAAAGATGGCAACCCTATATTTCTCGTGGAAGGATGAGGCGTTAACTTGTAGGCAGTTTTGCTAATTATATTTTATTCTCACAAAGCAGTTTTTGCAACAAAAAATTACAGAGACGTGCCTGTATATTCAAAAAGAGAGAGAATGTTCCACAAAAAGGGGAAAGGAATCACTCCAAAATAAGCATATGATCACTACCAATCATCTCTTCTCCACATATGTTTTACTCGCAGAAAAAGTGGTAAAGTTCAAAGCTCTCTTGTGGGTTTTGGATGTGTGTGTTTTTTTGTTTGTTTGTATGTTTTTTTAAACTTGCATAAGCTGCATTTCCTCAGCAGATCATCCTGGCTCTTACGGACCTTGGCAGCATTATAGGGGTCACATTTTCACATGGATGAACTGCTCTTGAATGATTTTTCCGAAGTATGAAGTAAGGACATTCTTCCCTTCAAAGCAGCCATGCATGTCCTTTTTGCCCCTCCAGCTGTTTTTTAAAATTCATTAGACACTTTATATGTTGTGTTCATCACCAAGGGATAGTGTAAGAAGAACTCCCCCATTAATATTAATTTTCCTTGCAATGAAGTATTTCACTCATGGTTTTTTTTGCTTGTTTGTTTGTTTGGAAGGATTCCCCTTTAAAATCCAAGTGCAAGAGGTATAGGATTTTCTTCACAGCAATAGTTCTAATTTTTGGATGTCTGGGATGAAGGGGAGAGTGACAGTTCTGATTTATCTTCTGTTAACCCTTTAGAGATCCATAGTGTTGCCCTTGTCAGAGTTGCCATGAGAGTACCCGTTTAGCACACAGCAACGTCTCATGCCCTGGAAATCGCAGAAGAGACATTAGCAAGGGTCACTAAGCAGGAGGCACTCCTGCCACCATTTCTTACAAATCCAAGTGGTTGTTGTAAACTACGCATCTCCTAGTATAATTGTGTGGTAGGGTGAACCCACAATGGCTTGTTAAGGCCATGATTCAGCAGAGCTTTAATTTTAAGCACATGCTTTGTTGAAGAGGGTTGAGATTAAAGTTAAGCACATGGTGAAGTGCTGTGCTGAGATGACGCTTGAGTGTTGCCTGATCATTTTATGTGATTAAAATATGGATGCTTTGCTAGGGCCTGCTGCAGAGACTGTGATCCTTGAAAGTGCTCTCTTATTTCCCCCTTTAGATTTGTATTTTCAGCAAGTTCACTGAAGGGGATTAACTACCACATTGCAATGAATTTTGTTTCTTTGTTTTCTAGACTGGCTAATAGGATTATGTTTACTATATCCTGAAATTCAGATTCAAATACAGGAGCAGTCAACCCTTTGTCATGGCCAGTGTACAGGCCGGGTTTTTTGTGTAGGTCTGTAGAATGTATTAACTTGTAATCAATTCAGTCATTCTCTGCAATGATAAATATACCTATAAGGATCCAAAAGTCTAAGTCTTATTAAGATAGATGAGACAGAGTACTCTATGAGAGAGACTTGCATGCAATGACAATAATACATTAACACAATATTTCTATCATATACTCAGTATTCTAATGGTCTATTCTACTGCAGGGAATGAAGTGGAGAAAAACTAGTTTTATCAGCTCTATTCAACTTTTAATCCTGTGTGTGTGCACATACATACATGGACTAAGATTTACCATTTACAAATAGGATGCAACTATAGTTAATTTAAGAGATTTTTTTTTTTTACTTGCTAAACAGGCTTCACATTCAAAAGTTTTTTTTCTCTAAGTGTATTTTCACTCAGGCTAATTATTAACTAATGAGTCTGCCAAGCACAACAGCCAACAGTTACATTTTTATAGTTAAAGTTACATAGATATGGCACACCTATAAATGTGTATATATGAATATGTGTTATATATACCCACACCAAACAGCATAAAAACATTGTCAATATCTCTCTTACATCCCACAAAGTGTTAAAATAAAATTAAGATTGCAAAGTCAAGGACACAAGTGTTAGGAAGTGTCATAATCAAGGTATCCCATAAAAATTTAAATTCGTTCCCTTTTGCAGCTGCATTATGATACAGTCTTTAATTATATATGATCTCATACTATTTCACTCCCGCCCCCTCCAAACACACACACAGAATAAGCCCTGCCTCGGTCAGTGAATGGGTAGATTTTCCAATATTTCATCTTATCCTCCACATTCAATGTGTGGGCCTAGGTTTTATTTAACATCCACCATCCAAACCCAGCACTGAATACAAAACTGATTTCCACCTTGGCATTTCCATAATGCTCTCAGAGTATTTGAGTGCTTCACAAACAGCAATCAGTCTTCATACCACCAATCTGAGATTAGGTGGTGGTATCCCCATTTTACAGCTGGGGAAATGGAGGCACAGAGATTTAAGGCCCAAAGTTGTCGAAGGGTTCACTGATTTTGGGTGCCAAATTTGAGATGCCCAGGACCTGATTTTTTTTTTTTTTTTTAATACTTAGAATTTCTATAGAAGCACATATGAACTCTGTGGCATAGGCAGGGATAGAATGCAATTCTCCAGGGTGCCATTCTGCTCCTTTGAATACGAGAACAATCTTTGTGCTCTTGGAATGAATTAGGATTCTGTAGTGAAGAAGGCGGTTATCTGCTGGACCCCTGTCTAATTTGTGGAAGCAGTTGGAAGGTAGGTGGTGAACACAAGATAGGGAACTGCTGGAAGACAGTCTATCTTGTGCACTGAATGAGGCAGAGGTCCTGTGGGGAAAAAAATGGCATGTGATCATGTCAAAGGCTGTATCGTAATGCATATGCACAAGGGGGCTGAATTAAGGTTGCATGGGCAACCTGAATAGTGACATTCCCTAACTTTCCAATGCTTGACTTTGTATCCTTAGTGTTCTTGTAAAGTAATTTCCTATTTTCTTATATAAAACTGAAAAAAACCCTACCACGTGGAACCATATTGACTCCCACATGGTTCATCAGCAGGTTTGGGCTACTTAGAGCCACAGCAGATCTCTACCACTTGAGTAATGGAGTAACTGATAGTGGTAGGAGGCTGTTATCCTCTGTGTGGACCAGCCACTAAAGAGGCGTTAGGGGGCTTATTCCTTCACCCACTCACTTCCCTGGTCCTTCTCGCATGAACAGAGAGCAACAATACCCGAAGTCCAAAGGTGCAAACAATTCGATGTTTATTGGGGTGAACTTCCAGCAAGCATGATTCCAGTTTCCTTCCTTAGTATCCTCCTTCCCAGCTCTGACACCACAGAGCCTCACACCTGTGTCCCTGTTCCCATTCCTGCCCTTAGCCAAACATGATTCCAACTTCTTTACTCCCATTCCCTGTTCCCATTTCCCCCTTTAGCAAAACATGATTCCAATTTTCTTACCCCCATTCCCTGTTCCCATCTCACACACCCACATGCCCACCCGCACCCACACCCAGTCACTTCCTCATTGACTACAGATTATATAGTAAAACTTGAGTTCTGCTTAGCTATACCTTAACCAATCATTTTCCTGAAATTTAACTAACCAATCCTAACATATTGTAACATGATTATGTAACCAATTATATCCCACCACCTCAATTAGTTTACACCCAGCAAAATTAATTATACAGCAGACAGGAACAATCACAGAACCAGACAGATTATACAGACAAACAACAGCAAAGTGGGAACTATAATGACAAAACAATGCAGAAGTGAGGATTTCACATCCCAGCTATTGATAAGTGACTTTTTGCCAGACAGGATGCTATCAAACTAAGTTTCCTTTTACATTTTCTAGGCACTTCCCTTTCTCTGGAGGTGATAGGAATACAATCCTGTCCTGATAGTGCCTAACAACCCAATAGCACCTTATTTCAATGTGACTAGTTTGGAATGTGAGGAGGTGACCGGTCGCTTCCCAGCTTATGGCTGCCTCTGCTGCTTAGCCAAAGGCCTTAGCCTAAGAACAGGGCCTCAGACTGTCACAGTAAGAGAAGGCCCTTACACCAGCAGACAGTGATTTTGATTCTTTCTTTTATACCTCTATCACTAGCCAAGTGATAAGAATACACCTAAATTCTTAGAGTATAGGCCTTTACAGACAGGCCTGAATATCTATATCCTAACAAGAGGGTTGAGACATACGCTTTGCTAGTGTGTGTCACAGCTAGTTGGCAGTTATATAGACTGACCTGGACCACTTGGTAGGTGGACTCATATGAAAAATATGGTGTCATAGGCTAGGCCTGCCCTGTAGTGTCCCCTGCTGAGTCAGTGTGATGCTGTAAGTACACTCTACTTCAGTTTTCCTTCTCAAGAAGCCAATAATTCCACCTCAGTCACTCTTGATGCTTGATTCAATAATACCCTCCTTAAGGCTTGTTTATTACAAGACCCCTACAAAAGGGCCAGAACAAAAAGTCCCAATAAGAAAAGACCAAGAGTGACAGCAGACACTATGTACAGACCTATTAAACAGGGTGGACCAGCTGTTCCAAATATTTTGTTACTATCAAGCCCGTCAGCTCAACACTGTAGTGGATTGGAGGTGCTCTAATCCAGCCAAAAACGCTGGGTCTTTACTGAAGAAGAAAATTGCAGCAATATAAACAATGGGTAAACTACCATGGATTTAAAACAAAAAACAAACAAAAAAAAACACACACAGCAGACACTTCTGAAATTTACACATTCTTCAACCTATGGATTTGGGATAAGACTAGAGAGAAAATTCATTCTCTTCTCTCAGTGACACCCAGTGCAAATAATCCAGATCTTAACCCAAATCACAAGCCAGAGAGTTTCAAAGATTGGGGAGGGCTGTGGAATACACACAGTGGGCCAGCTACTCAGTAAAGAGACTTTTCTAACTTAGTTTTGATCTCTAAATAACTTTAACTGGCCCATTCTCCCCTGATACCAGTACTTTCAAGTCAGGAATTATGTTTCTCAACTTTTTAGAATGCCTGTTTTATACTAAAAGCTAATTTTAATAGAACCTATGCCATCTGGTAAGCTAGGAAACAAAACAAAAAAACAAATTTATAATCAAGCTTTGCAGACAGCTTTCCGAACAAAAAAAAGTGTCCACATATTTCATGCTCAGAAAGGGATGTGGATAGACAAATTACCCCAAGAGAACGGGGTTTGATCTGGAGAAGAGGACCAGCAACCTTAGTCTGTAGTACAATAAAATTAAAATTTCTTTCAGATACTGTTTCAATGATACCTCACACCAGTCAGGTTTAAAAATAGAGAGAGATTACATGGGGATTCATGTTGGAGAAACTGTGGTGAAAGAGGAGATTTTATGTGCGTATGTTTGGTAGACCTGTCCAGTCATTAGAGACTATTGGGAAATCCGTAACCAAATATCACAAATTGTTGGATATTTATTACCAAACGCTCCTTTGGTAATCCTCCTGGGGCTTCCTAGTGGCAGTGGTCACACAAAAAGAAAATAAAGAATGAATCCGCTAGTAGCAGCTCAGCAATTGGTAGCCTCTCATTGGAAAAAAGAAAGAGCCCAACCACTGAGGAATAGTTCCCCAAAAACATTGTGGTTATGGAAAATACATACACCCAGCACAATAGATAGAGGACAGATGTAACAAAATATCTGAGTTTCTCTTGTATTCATTCAGTGCCCAGACGAAGTACATTCACCTCCCCTCTTCCCCCCTCCCCCAAAAAACCCAACACACCTGTCCAGTTTTCTGGAATATTAACATTTGATAGGCATACCTGGTCTTTTATGTGTTGTCATAAATATAAAGGGAAGGGTAAACCCCTTTGAAATCCCTCCTGGCCAGGGGAAAGCTCCTCTCACCTGTAAAGGGTTAAGAAGCTAAAGGTAACCTCGCTGGCACCTGACCAAAATGACCAATGAGGAGACAAGATACTTTCAAAAGCTGGGAGGAGGAGAGAAACAAAGGGTCTGTGTGTCTGTCTATATGCTGGTTTCTGCCGGGGATAGACCAGGAATGGAGTCTTAGAACTTTTAGTAAGTAATCTAGCTAGGTATGTGTTAAATTATGATTTCTTTAAATGGCTGAGAAAAGAATTGTGCTGAATAGAATAACTATTTCTGTCTGTGTATTTTTTTTTGTAACTTAAGGTTTTGCCTAGAGGGGTTCTCTATGTTTTTGAATCTAATTACCCTGTAAGATATCTACCATCCTGATTTTACAGGGGGGATTTCTTTATTTCTGTTTACTTCTATTTTTATTAAAAGTCTTCTTGTAAGAAACTGAATGCTTTTTCATTGTTCTCAGATCCAAGGGTTTGGGTCTGTGGTCACCTATGCAAATTGGTGAGGCTTTTTATCCAACATTTCCGAGGAAAGGGGGGGTGCAAGTGTTGGGAGGATTGTTCATTGTTCTTAAGATCTAAGGGTCTGGGTCTGTAGTCACCTAGGCAAATTGGTGAGGCTTTTTACCAAACCTTGTCCAGGAAGTGGGGTGCAAGGTTTTGGGAAGTATTTTGGGGGGAAGGACGCGTCCAAACAGCTCTTCCCCAGTAACCAGTATTAGTTTGGTGGTGGTAGCGGCCAATCCAAGGACAAAGGGTGGAATATTTTGTACCTTGGGGAAGTTTTGACCTAAGCTGGTAAAGATAAGCTTAGGAGGTTTTTCATGCAGGTCCCCACATCTGTACCCTAGAGTTCAGAGTGGGGGAGGAACCTTGACATGTGTATACAGAGATTTCACACAATTTAATAAAATCACTAGAAATGACACAGGTGTTGTAATGATGCTCACTCCGTAATATGGTAACACCCTGTTAAATAGAAAGATCTGATGATGAGATTCCTATATAACTGCTCTTAAAACAAAACTAACTGTTGTAATTATTGTTTTGTTTCCGATATTTGCAGGGCAAGGATTTGTAAAATTGTTAGTTTCCTAAATAAATAGCTTAAAACCAACACAAACAAAACAAATCAAGAAGTCCCAGCTAAACAAAAGGTACTTCTGGCTTTCAGGTTCCTCTGATGCCTGCCTGCTAAGCTCTATTCTTAGTCGTCTCAGCATTCTCACTCTTTAAGTCTCTCCTCATGGCAGGAGCCTCAGCTCTCTTCTGGAGCTGGATAATTCCAGAAATTATTATCCCTCTCCCTACCAAGAACCCTGAGCTCTCTTGCTGGAGCTGGCTAGTAATTTACCTCCCTCAAGGAATTTGGGGGAGATGATTGGGAGATGTCCAGGTAATCTCCACGCCGGATTTTAGCATTGAGAGGAAAGAAAACGAAGTAAGAAAGGATACAGCCATGGATAGGAGGAAGGGCAGTGTAGATACCAGTCTAATAGGTTATACTGGCTGTAGAATGACCGTGCCTAATAGGGTACAGAATGTGAGTGAGGCCAAACAGCAAAAATTAAGATGTTTGTACACCAATGCGAGGAACCTAGGTAACAAAATGGAGGAACTAGAGCTACTGGTGCAGGAAGTAAAACTAGATATTATAGGGATAACAGAAACATGGTGGAATAGTAGTCATGACTGGACTACAGGTATTGAGGGGTATGTGCTGTTTAGGAAAGACTGAAATAAAGGTAAAGGTGGTGGAGTAGCATTGTATATCAATGATGAGGTAGAATGTAAAGAAATAAGAAGCAATGAAATGGATATGGCTGTGTCCGTCTGGGCAAAAATTACATTGGGGAAGAAAACTATTAGCGCCTCCCCTGGGATAGTGCTTGGGGTGTGTTATAGACCGCTGAGATCTAATTTGGATATGGATAGAGCCCTTTTTACTGTTTTTAATAAAGTAAATGCTAATGGAAAATGTGTGATCATGGGAGACTTTAACTTCCCAGATATAGACTGGAGGACGAGTGCTAGTAATAATAATAGGGCTCAGATTTTCCTAGATGCGATAGCTGATGGATTCCTTCACCAAGTAGTTGCTGAACCGACAAGAGGGGATGCCATTTTAGATTTGGTTTTGGTAAATAGTGAGGACATCATAGAAGAAATGGTTATAGGGGATAGTCTTGGCTCAAGTGATCATGAGCTAATTCAGTTCAAACTGAATGGAAGGATTAACAAAAATAAATCTGCAACTAGGGTTTTTGATTTCAAAAGGGCTGACTTTCAAAAATTAAGGAAATTAGTTAGGGAAGTGGATTGGATTGAAGAATTTATAGATCTAAAGGTAGAGGAGGCCTGGGATTATTTTAAATCAAGGCTGCAGAAGCTATCAGAAGCCTGCATCCCAAGAAAGGGGAAAAAATTCATAGGCAGGAGTTGTAGACCAAGCTGGATGAGCAAGCATCTCAGAAAGGTGATTAAGAAAAAGCAGAAAGCATACAGGGAGTGGAAGAAGGGAGGGATTAGCAAGGAAAGCTACCTTATTGAGGTCAGAACATGTAGGGATAACAGGATAAAAGTCAAGTAGAGTTGGACCTTGAAAAGGGAATTAAAACCAATAGTAAAAGGTTCTATAGTCATATAAATAAGAAGAAAACAAAGAAAGAAGAAGTGGGACCGCTAAACACTGAGGATGGAGTGGAGGTCAAGGATAATCTAGGCATGGCCCAATATCTAAACAAATACTTTGCCTCAGTCTTTAATAAGACTAAAGAGGATCTTAGGGATAATGGTAGCATGACAAATGGGAATGAGGATATGGAGGTAGACATTACCATATTTGAGGTAGAAGCGAAACTCAAACAGCTTAATGGGACCAAATCGGGGGGCCCAGATAATCTCCATCCAAGAATATTAAAGGAATTGGCACATGAAATTGCAAGCCCATTAGCAAGAATTTTTAATGACTCTGTAAACTCAGGGGTTGTACCATATGATTGGAGAATTGCTAACATAGTTTCTATTTTTAAGAAAGGGAAAAAACGTGATCCAGGTAATTATAGGCCTGTTAGTTTGACATCCGTAGTATGCAAGGTCTTGGAAAAAAATTTGAAGGAGAAGGTAGTTAAGGACATTGAAGTCAATGGTAAATGGGACAAAATACAACATGGTTTTACAAAAGGTAGATCGTGCCAAACCAACCTGATCTCCTTCTTTGAGAAAGTAACAGATTTTTTAGACAAAGGAAACGCAGTGGATCTAATTTACCTAGATTTTAGTAAGGCGTTTGATACCATGCCACATGGGGAATTATTAGTTAAATTGGATAAGATGGGGATCAGTAGGAAAATTGAAAGGTGGATAAGGAACTGGTTAAAGGGGAGACTACAAGGGGTCCTACTGAAAGGTGAACTGTCAGGCTGGAGGGAGGTTACCAGTGGAGTTCCTCAAGGATTGGTTTTGGGACCAATCTTATTTAATCTTTTTATTACTGACCTTGGCACAAAAAGTGGGAGTGTGCTAATAAAGTTTGCGGATGATACAAAGCTGGGAGGTATTGCCAATTTAGAGAAGAACAGGGATATCCTACAGGAGGATCTGGATGACCTTGTAAACTGGAGTAATAGTAATAGGATGAAATTTAATAGTGAGAAGTGTAAGGTCATGCATTTAGGGATTAATAACAAGAATTTTAGTTATAAGCTAGGGACGCATCAATTAGAAGTAACGGAGGAGGAAAAGGACCTCGGAGTATTGGTTGATCATAGGATGACTATGAGCTGCCAATGTGATGTGGCCATGAAAAAAGCTAATGCAGTCTTGGGATGCATCAGGAGAGGTATTTCCGGTAGGGATAAGGAGGTTTTAATACCGTTATACAAGGCACTGGTGAGACCTCACCTGGAATACCGTGTGCAGTTCTGGTCTCCCATGTTTAAGAAGGATGAATTCAAACTGGAAAAGGTACAGAGAAGGGCTACTAGGATGATCCGAGGAATGGGAAACTTGTCTTATGAAAGGAGACTCAAGGAGCTTGGCTTGTTTAGCCTAACTAAAAGAAGGTTGAGGGGGAGATATGATTGCTCTCTATAAATATATCAGAGGGATTATTTAAGCTCAGTACCAATGTGGACACAAGAACAAATGGATATAAACTGGCCGCCAGGAAATTTAGAATAGAAATTAGATAAAGGTTTCTAACCATCAGAGGAGTGAAGTTTTGGAATAGCCTTCCAAGGGAAGCAGTGGGGGCAAAAGATCTATCTGGCTTTAAGATTAAACTCGATAAGTTTATGGAGGAGATGGTATGATGGGATAAGATAGTTTTGATAATTAAATATTCATGGTAAATAGGCCCAATGGCCTGTGATGGGATATTAGATGGGGTGGGATCCGAGTTACCCAGGAAAGAATTTTCTGTAGTATCTGGCTGATGAATCTTGCCCATATGCTCAGGGTTTAGCTGATCGCCATATTTGGGGTCGGGAAGGAATTTTCCTCCAGGGCAGATTGGAAGAGGCCCTGGAGGTTTTTCGCCTTCCTCTGTAGCATGGGGCACGGGTCACTTGCTGGAGGATTCTCTGCTCCTTGAAGTCTTTAAACTACGGTTTGAGGACTTCAATAGCACAGATATAGGTGTGAGGTTTTTTGCAGGAGTGGTGGGTGAAATTCTGTGGCCTGCGTTGTGCAGGAGGTCAGACTAGATGATCATAATGGTCCCTTCTGACTTAAATATCTATGAATCTATGAAACTGGCCCCACTTAATCCTCAAGTTCAGAGGGTTTGGAAACCTTCTCCTGCTGGGTTTAGATCCCAGCTAACTCAAGGCCCTGCAGGGGCCCTCTTACTCCTTTCAGCATCTGCAAACAGCTGACCTGTTGTGAAGTCAAAGGCAGCATTTGTGCATTTATTATAGGAATTTATTAATCTATTTTCTGACAGCAGAGAAATATAGAGACTGAGGAATCCTGGGTCCAATTTCCAGGTTACTTAGGGGAGTGTACTGTAGTGATCATTCCTTATTGGCTGGGTAAGAGGACAGCCCTGCCCCACCCTTTCTGCATGGCTCCAGGTTGCAGTCCCATAAAGATACAGTACCAGGATCCCCTCTAAATACTACTTCTTCCTGGGACCCCTTTCCTTTCTCCCCGGGTCTCCTAAGTCTTTGTGAATCAGATCACCCCAAACTCGTAAAGGGCTATGCCAGGTGGCAGGGTAGATTGATAAGTAGGGGCAGACTACACCATCACATGTGCATTTTAACAACCAGAAGCACAGTCATACATCTAGGAATAAAAATGGAGATCACATTTATAATATTGCGGACTTTGAAAAGGACTTAGGGGTTGTGGTAGAAAACCAAATGAACATGACCTCAGAGTGCAATGCTGTAGCTGAGAGGGTGAATGCAAATTTTGGATGTATAAGCAAGGGAATATGAAATAGGAGTAGGAAGGCGGTATTGCCTCTCTATACAGCATTAGTGAAACCATTACTGGAATATTGTGTCCTGTGGGCCGCAGAGCTGCAGGGGAAGAGGGGAGCACCTGAGCTATGACTCAGCAACTTTTAAACAGAAATGTGGAAAAAATTATTACCATCTGACCCGTTTTTGACCACCCTGGCCACCTTTTCTACTCTCTTGCCAGTCAAGAGATGTAATTTGCCAGAGTTTTTTGCTGCACGCGCGTACGGCTGCACATTCAGTGAGCTAGTAACTAGTGGTGCCACACACCAGGGCTGGGAGCATGCTGCAGCCAGCACCCATGGCCTGCTCTGTGTGCATGGCATGCAGTGACACACCCTCACCTACCAGCTGCCAAAACAGTGATGGCGCCTCTTAGAGCTGGGAACAAGACAGGAAGCAGGGCAGACCCATCGCCCGAGGGTGAGGCTTGCCTGCAGGTAGGGTAAGGTAAGAAGTGGGGTGGGGGAGGCAGTGGCTCCTGGGAGGAGATGATAGGAGGTCTCCCTCTAGGGCTGAGGCTCCTGAGAGGGGTTGGGGCATGGAGGCTTATTGGCCTGTGGGGGAGGGGTGGTCAGGCTCTACGGGGGGTGCCTGAGAGGAGGAAGAAGAGTCAAGTGGGAGGGTTGAATGGCAGGGGATGCACCACTTTAAATGATGCTCTGCAGCTGCTGTTGTGTCCAGTTCTGGTGTCTACAATTCAAAAAGTATGGTGACCCATCAGAAGGCGTTCAGACTAGAAACAGTTAACAGATTTTTACAAGGATACTTCATCATTGGAACAACTTACCCAGAGACCTGGTAGATCCTTCATCATTTGAAGTCTTTAAGTCAAGACAGGATCTCTTTCTAAGAGATACGCTCTTGCTCAAAAAGAAGTTATGGGCTTGATGCAGAAAATATAAGCCAGGGTTCTTCGGCCTGTGTTGTGCAAGTCAGACTAAATGATCATAATGGTCATTCCTGGCCTTAAAATCTATGCATTTATTATAGGAATTTATTAATCTATTTTCTGACAGCAGAGAAATGTGGAGACTGAGGAATCCTGGGTTCAATTTCCAGGTTACTTAGGGGAGTGTACTGTAGTGATTATAGATCCTTCTACCCCGTGCCTCTAGCCTGCCTCTGTCCCCCATGCTCCTAGACAAACCCACACCTTACCTCCTCACTTATATCCCCCCACACTCCGTCAGTGCCCATCTAGCCCCCCTAATCCCTGCTCCTGTCCCCACTCCTCTGTTTTCTCTGCACCGTCTGGCTGCTGCAAACCAGTCTTCTTCTGTACCCATTTCTCCATTTCTTAACACTTTGCATTCCATTGTAGATGCTGTTGCTGCCACCACCACCACCTCCTTCTCACGCATGCTGCCTGAGCACCCCCAGAGGAGTATTAAGACCACAGGTGACACAGTCTGTCTACTCTCAGTTCCTGAGTCCAGCACCACTTTGGCCTCTGGCAATTATAGGGGAAGTCCAGCTGAGCCTCTGCAGCCCTAGCATGGAGCATGCTCAGTTGCCCCATAATGATAGTGCATACAAAGGGCGGTAACATGTAGGAGTTTTGAGGAGGCAGAGCATGCTCAGTGCAGATGGAGTCTTCAGAGAATTTAGTTGCAATACTCTAACAAGTCTCTACTGAGCATGTGCAAACTCAGATTTTTCAGAGGCTTATAACTTGACTAAATTGACGTGAATATTCACTGTAACAGCAAGACACATCTGTGACATGAGAGCAAGCTCCCTTTCAAATTTCAAGCCCCATCTCCAAAGCACAGAGTTGCTAGAGCTTCTCAAAGCAAAGGTTGCTCACATTTTTTTAAGTGGCAAAACAATATATTTTTCTCCTTAACCTAAAATGTCTAAAATGTTTTTGCTGAAACTTTCCAAAATAATTCAGCTGAAGGCAAGATACCTAGCATGGAAAATTTCAGCTCAAACAGCTAAATTTTGGCAAAGTTATAAGCAACAGAAAACAGGGTCTTATAATGGAAAGTGTGGGGAAATCTTAACTGTAAATAGCACTACCAACTCCTGTAATGCATTATTTGAATGTCAGAACAAAAGATATAATATAAAAATGAATTAGACTTTAAAAAAAATTGGTTAAAGAAAAATGGCTCAATTCTGCCCATATAAAGAGCCAGCGAATCTCATTTACTTCAGTGAGTTACACAATTATAAATGACCTGAAGTTTCTTAAGCTGTTTTCGAAGTTTTGCCTTCTTTGGCTATCTGCCTATGAGAATCTACCTTAATGGAACAGTTTCCCTGGTCCATTGTTTCCTGAAATCAAAGAATGCCAATAGGCAAGTATAATTAGCCTCATTGCTAGGTATTTGGAACAAACAGTGGGAGATACAAAAGTTACAATGAAATCTATGAGCCCAGATCAGGATAGGAAACAATGAACCACTACAAAGATTAAAATAAATAGAAAAATTGAAATGCAGAGGCAGGTAATAATATTTGTAAATATAACTCAGTGTTTTTCAAACTTAGTAATGTTTCTGGTTTGTTTTGAAAGAGGATGTATGATGTTTTGTCCTGGTTCATATTTTATACAAACTCGTTCACCAATATCTACCAATAGTTACCATATGGCTTTAAGATGGCATGTGCTTTTATTATTAATTAACTTTTAAAAACCTGAACAGACTTGTCCCTACCTCAGCAGAAGGTCCTGTGTCCAGAGCTATCAGTAGTTCATTATCAGTTTTTAAATTATGTGTGAGTTTTAGGCAGTGACTGTTCTTCTAGTTGGAGATAACACTCAGAAAGCTTCATCTATCCCAGAACATTGTGAACTAAGATTATAGTTGGTATTGGAGTGCATTCAGTGAAATAAAATTCTATATCTTTGTCCTTTAGCCCCAATAAAATGTTTAATTTAATGAAGGTCTGCAGAGGAACAAGAAGATACTAACAAAGCATATTTTGTAATGTTGATAGCTATACACTGTGACAGATATTATGACTGCCTGCAGTATCTTTGGGGGAACATATTGCATTAAGTTTATGAATGGTCTGTATGTCATTGTGGGCCAGAGATTGTATGCAACTTCAGGGGGCAAGGGTTACCACAACTCATCCAGGAATTAAAAACAGCTGGGAAGGGGTGGGAGGGTGCTTAAGGCTAGTTGTGGATGCATACACTGGTTCAAACTGGGTTTCCTAGAGTTCATCAGACAAAGAAAGGGGTTTTGGTATGAAAAGATTGAGTTTAAACTGACTCAGGGCCTTCATTCTGATCCAGCAAATGGACAGGACCTTCTGGTGTGGGGGGAGATAACCCTTGTGAAAGGGCTGGAGAGATTTTGGCTCACTAGAGCCATCTAAGACGATGGGTGACCTCTCATAAGCTTTTAGCATAGAAACTTTTTTTTTGTCTTCGTGTTTTAAATGTTTTCTGTGTAATGCTTTTACATAAATATTTTTTTGAGAAGTCTGATTGATAACTGGCATGCACTGTTGTAACCCTTGGAGAAAGATTAACCACTAGTGCTGGTCAGACCTGCTAGGGAAATCGCAGTGAGGTATAGGGGGATTGCAAGTCAAAACCGCCCAGTCTGGAGGGAGAAAGGTGCAGGTGTCCACCTGAGAGAGGTGATGGTTGGAAACCTGAAATCTTACGTGGATGCCTTCAAGAAAGACCAGGAAGGGGGACAAAGGTGCTCTTAACCCTGAAACTGTGACATATGCCGATCAAATGGACCATGGTTTGGTTGCAAGAAAGATCTGGATAACTGTGGAATATTTATTTTTTCTTGGTGATATGCCCACATTTCAAATCTAATCATTCTGAGACATCAGGAAAGATTTGAACCCTATTGCTGGGTTATTTCCTTGTTAGAAGAGTGGACATACGAGGGATAGCTCAGTGGTTTGAGCATTGGCCTGCTAAACCCAGGGTTGTGAGTTCAATCTCTGAGGGGGGGAAAAAAATTGGGAATTGTGCCTACTTTGAGCAGGGGGTTGGACCAGATGATCTCCTGAGGTCCCTTCCAACTCTGATATTCTGTGATTCTAATTTGATGTATATAATGCTGGTCCTAGTGGTGATTTTGTCATTGACTTCAATGAGACCAAGATTTGGCCCATAATTCCTGTGATAATTTTAGATAAAAATAGCAAAGTTTATACACACACACAGCACCACTTTCAGAACTCCAAACAAATCAGCTCTGAATTAAAATTCTCAGTCAGACTACAGCTAAACTTTGTGTTCTAGCTCCTTCCCAAACACAGTTAATGAACCCTCCTAAGTACTGTACCCAGTTTGCCAACCCAAATCCCCCCTCCTCCTGCCAAGAGTCACTCAGACACACTGATCTGAAGTCTGTGGGCCACATTCAGTTCTGAACATCTGCTCTGGGGTTACATTACATCTAACTTAGAACCCCAGGACAGTGTAACTTATCTGTAGTTTCAGGAATTTAAAGAAGTTGCAGATCTTAGCATAAATCTTTATGGCTGGTGGTAATTTTGTATAACGTACCCAGTCTACACAGTCTCCTCCAGGAATTAGTCAGTGTGAAAAAGAGAGAAAGATAGATAACTTAAAAACTGTATGAGGGCAATCTGTTGGGATTGATTGTGGGTGTCAGATATGACTGATAGATACTCTTTATTATTTGGCTTTGCAGAAATAATGAGTTATGCCGTTGCTTCCTTTGTGTAACCTGCTGGCCATTTCCTAGCTATTGTTTGGATGAACGGACAGCGTAATATGGCAATGTCACAAAATGCTGGGAACCACTGCCAATGGGAGCTGTGGGGGTGGTGCCTGCAGATGGGGTAACACAGAGCCACCTGGCCGCACCTCCACAAAGGAGCCGGAGAGGGGTCATGCTGCTGCTTCCGGGAGCCACCTGAGGTAAGCACCGCCTGGAGCCTGCATCCCCTCCCGTGCCCCAACCCCCTGCCCCAGCCCTGATCCCCCTCCTGCCCTCCAAACCCCTTGGTCCCAGCCTGGAGCACCCTCCTGCACCCCAAATCCCTCATCCCCAGCCCCAACCCAGAGTCCATACCTCCAGCTGGAGCCCTCACCTCCCCCCTGCCCCAGCCCAGAGCCCCATCCTATACCCTGAACCACTCATATCTGGCCCCATCCCAGAGGCCATATCCCCTCCCACAACCCTGCCCGAGCCCAGAACCCCCTCCCATACTCTGAACCCCTTGGCTCCAACCCCCAGCACCCTCCTGCACCCCAAACCTGTCATCCCTGGCCCCACCCTGGAGCCTGCACCCCAAGCTGGAGCCCTCACTCCTTCCCGCATCCCAACCCCCTGAACCAGCCGGTGAAAATGAGCAAGTGAGTGAGGGTGGGGCGAGCGAGCGACAGAGGGGAGATGGAGTGAGCAGGGGTGGGATACAGGGGTGGGCAGAGGCGGGGCTTCAAGATGGGTGGGGCAAGGGTGTTCAGTTTTGCGCAAGTAGAATGTTGGCAAACCTACTTCCTGCTTGTTTTCCCAATGGAATAACCCAATATAGTCATACAGTAAACATCCCAATAACCAGGTCAACATAAAATATTCGTAAAATTACAGATCAGCTCCATAGCTGTCACACAGGGCATTCCGTTTATACCAGTGGAAGGCTCTTTTGGAAATAGATATGGATACAATAGGCCTGGTTCACTAATTGGTTACTCCAATTTTATGCTGGTATGATTCCACTGAACTGGATTAATACAGTGGTGAATCAAGTTCCAGTTTGCATTTCTACATGTAAATGGATGTCTTCATAAATATAGATTTATACCTACGCATAGATGCCTATAGCAAAATAGATCAAATAACTTTCAATAAAATCAAATAACTTTCTCATATTTATAAGAAGAGGAATATATCATAGAAACCAGAATTATTGAAAGATATTTTAGAAAACAGGAGAAACAGATACTTAAGATTACCTGCTTCCAACATTTCATATTTTATATATATATTGTGCACAAAGTTGTGTATTAAATTTATATGTACTATATGCAAATGATCTGCCCTGGAAGAAATATTTTGGATCTGAGTGTCTTCAGATTTTTTGAAGGACTTTGACTTCCTTCAGTTATCTGTCTTGCTTTCATAAACCCTGATCCTGCAGTGACACTGTCATGCATGTGAGTATTCAATAGGACTATTCACATGCATGTTATGGAATCAGGGCCACAGGGTGAATAAAGGAGAAATGAATAAACTACCAGGGTGAATAAAGGAGAAACGAGAAGTGGCAGAGCCCATACAATTAACCATTGTGCAACCAAACACAAGTTCTGCTGTGATGATGGTGGAGCGGAGTGGGGCGGGGCGGGGTGGGGGAATACAGTGAAGCTGTGCACACATAATTTATTATAAGACAAAACACAATCCTTCAATCTGCAGAAGGTTCTTGACTCCCATCATTTGTAAGCAGGCATTCTAAAAGCCCAGTCCTGTGTGCAACAGGACCAGATAGATTCAAACTTTTACCAAATGCTTACATTTAAATGTTACAAAAAGACTAGTTTCCATTTGAACATCTAGAAGATACTACAGAATATGTTATATACTTTTGAAAGCTTTTACTTCACAGATGTTTCTTCTGACTGCTGTTGCTTTAGCCAGAGATACCATCTAGATATCTTAGCAACAGAGGGAGACGACTTAGTGTATTGCACAAGAATTTAAACAAAATTTATATAGCTGCTGACTAACATAATATACCCTTATTGCTGTGAGGGGATTTTAAATTGTTTTCTAATTTCCTTTTCCTTGGCAAGGTGAGATCATTCCTCCCATTCTCAGCACTCCCACAAAGAGTCCTAATCCTTTGACTCCCCCTGGTTGCCAGTAGGCCTCATATTGACCATGATTAGACAGGTCATGATCAGGTTACTGAATAACCTGTCACTATCTCTGCCTTGTTAGACTAGAAAAGTCATTACTACAGCAATATAACCTTTCTTGTGAGCTCTGAACATGCCACTTCCACAGTTGTTTAGCTGCTATCAATCTAGACACAGGGAGTCTGACTCTTTGACCCAAGTGGTGGTGTCTAGTTCTGTTATCTGTGATTCCAGGGCATGAGAGGCCAGATATAGCAGGACTTGAAAAATTTCACTCACCTACTTCTCGGTGGTAAGTAGCAAGTTTTCCATGGCCAGGGGTCCTAAGTAATTGCTCCAAAATTTAAGCTTGCATTTAAAAGCATAGTGTCTAAGCCTTGAGTGCAAAAATAACCTTCCAACTGTGAACTTAAGCAGTAGTGTCTACCTGCGCCTGTAAGCAGGCATTTCCATTGTTTCTGCTTGCTGCATATAGCATTCCCAGGCAACAGCAGAATGAAATTAAGAAACCTCTGGTCAGTGTCCCTCTGCTGTTGAGAACTGTATAGACATTCATTAAAAAGACAAGACTCATGTCAACTTTGCTAGGCTGCTTCTTGGGAAAGCTCTGAGTAGCAGCAGAGAGGCATGTGGACCAAGTGGGAATAGTGGAGAAGAGCTCCAAAATGTGTGATGGTGGGAGGGACAGAGTTACTGATGCTCCCCCTGAAAGAGTCAGGAGGCTGTAAGAAGCATTCAGAGAGGGTTGTGGAACCTCAAATTTATCATGTGATACAAAAGCTGGAGGCCCATATTTGGGTGCCTATCTCCCACTGAGGATCTGGGCTGGAGCCTCTAAGCAATGTTCAGGGATAACACCCTCATCTGCATTTCTCCCCAGCACGTTGCTCCTGGACCCCGCTGGTGTCTCAGCTGTCCCATCTGTAAAATGGGGGTAATACTTTTTGCTTTACAGGGTTGTTGTGGGGATTTATTAATATCTGTGAAACATTTGCAGATCTTCTGAAATTCATTATAATAATGAAGGAAGTTAATGCCTATCCTTTCTCTCTCTCTCAGTGCAAAGCTCTCCTTCCTAAGCCATTTAAGTGGTGGCTGGCTTACACATAAAGACAGAACAGGTGGTTGCCCAGGACAACAAATTGTTTAGCGATTCTTTAGAGGTTTGCGATTTGGGTCTGGACATTTTCCTGTTTACTTAACACAGGGAGGAAGAGCTAGAAAGGGTGCAGATTGGACTTGGATCCTATTATTTTTCAAGGGTTTCAGACCTTCATCTCAATTTAATTATCTCGCACTCACTTTATCATTACTGGAGAGGTTTAAAAAAAAAACACTAATGCTGCAGCAGGTTAGAGGAAAAGCTCATTAGATTTCACATCTTTTGATTGTTATTATTTGTGTTATGATTATGTTAAAAAGCTCATCGTGATTACAACCAAAGGATTTATTCCGTATAACTACTTCATACTCAAGTCAGTAAACGATATACCATATTAATATGGAAAATGAATGTAAATGTATAGCGATTGAGATCAGGGTGATTACTAACATGCAAAGTCATTTATCTTTATTGTTACCTTGAACGTCTTCCCGATTTTGTTGGCTCACCTCTTTATTGTCAAATCCTAGGCTGAGAGCTTTCCAGGGCAGATATCGTTTTTATTTTACTTGTTTACACAGAGTGTATATGTGACACACTGGAGTCCTAATCCCTGATTGTGTTCCTCAGGCGCTAACATAAAATAAATAGTAAATGGTCATCATTTCGTTTCTGATCTTGGGCTAGAAGATGCATCCGATGAAGTGAGCTGTAGCTCAGGAAAGCATATGCTCAAATAAATTTGTTAGTCTCTCAGGTTCCCCGAGTCCTCCTTTTCTCTTCACTCAGCCAGTGTGTTGTGTGCATAAATAGCTACATCAGTGGCGCTATACTGATTTACACGGGCTGAGGAGCTGGCTTCTTGATCACAAGTTATTCCTCTAATTACTTCCTAACTATATACATCTATCTCCCTGTCTCTTGGAGGCGGTGGGAGGGAGGAGTAATACATTAATGAAAGTTCAGAGAGAGGCTGGAGGGTGCGATTATAAAAGTGATTTACTTGTATAAACGTAACGAAAAAAAGAGATCCCATTGAAACCCCCACAGCGTGGAAAAACGTGTAATGGGGAGGTGAGAAAACTAGCTCTGGAAGGGGAGGTGATGAGAGGTGTCTCTGTGTGTGAGGTTATTCCGTACTCTGGTGGTGACAGCCGTGTCCTCTGTAATGAAGCACCGTGTCCTCTGTAATGAAAAGCACCGGAGAAATGCCATGCTCGGACACAAACTCATTGGCAGAAGCGGCTGGCCCCAAGGGATGTTGTCTGACGGGTGATTTCCATACTGCGCCTCCCTCCAGGCGACTCGCCGGCTCGAACCTCGCAGGGGAACTTTGGAACCGGCTCTTTCTCCGTGTAAACGCGGCCGAGCGCCGCGTGCTCCAGCCGCAGGAAGGGCTGGGCAGCAGCTAACAAGCAACTTTTCCCTGGGCTGAGCCGAGCCCCGCCCCGCCCTGCCAGGGGTGGGTGGTGTTTGCCCCCCTCCTCCCCCTTGTCCCTTTAAGGGCCTGGGTAAACTTTTTCCTGCTGGCTCCAGGCGGCCCCGTCACATCCGCTGGCCCGAGCCCCGTGGGGAAGTTTCTTGGCGCTTGTTCCCAGCCCAAACTCTTGGGTCCCGCCGCTGAGCGCCCCCCGGGCTCTGGCGGGGGCAGCGGTGGGGCGCCGGGGTGCGAGATGAAGCCGGGGCGTGGGGAAGCCGGAGCCGCCCTCCTCCTCCTCGTCCCCCTCCCCCTCCCCCTCCCTGGCTGCTGCAGCCCCGCGGCCAGGCAGCTGCTCTCTCCTGCCTGAGCCGCCGAGCGTCCCGCTGCCGCCGGGATGGGCACGCTGCCCGCGGCTCCCTGCCTCCTGCTGCTCCTGGCTGGCGCTGCCGGGCTGGGCCGGCCTCGCTTCTCCTTCCCCCTGCGGGTGTCTCCGCCGGCCGCCCCGGGGAACGGCTCCGGGAGCAGCCGCCAGCTGGCCCCCCTCGGCGAGGCGGACGGCTTGGCCTTAGCCTCGGAGCCCGGGGCCGCCGTCAGCTTCTTGGCCATGGTGGAGAATCTGCAGGGAGACTCCGGCCGGGGCTACTACCTGGAGATGCTGATCGGGACCCCGCCGCAGAAGGTGAGACTCCCCGGGGCAAGCGACTTGCCTTCCAACGGGGCTGCAGCCCCCGCCTGCTACCCCCGCGCCTGCCGGCTGCCCCCCTCCCCCAGCGTGCAGGGCGCTGCGCCCCGCGGGCGCGTCAAGGAAGAAAGGTTCTTGGGTGGGGGCAGGTCGGGGGGCGTTAGACGTCTTTCGCCGGTCTTCCCATGCTGGCCAGCTACCCCCGGGGAGAAGTTTTCCTGAGTTTCCTCCTCCCCGGAGCAACGTTTTCCTCCAGCTCCCCTGGGAATGAGACCGGGCTCAGCTGGGCTGCCACGGGTGCAGGGGACGGTGGACCCCAGAGACCCTTCTCATGTAGTTTGGAGGACTAGAGAGGTCCGTCCCTTTGATTGCTTGTGGAGAGGAGGAAAAGTCACTCCTGGCTTCGTCGTCTTTTTCTTTTTTTGATAACATTGGAAGACCTTAAATGTCATCAGCGTGTTGGTGAGTTAGACGTGACTGTTACACATGTGAGCGATGACGGCAAGTGTTGAAGGACTGGATTGACTTCCCCACCCCCTTGTTGCCTTTTAATTGCAGTATTGTTAGGTGGCGAAAAATAGAAAAACGAAAAGATAGTGTATTGCCCTCCTGCTAAGTACAGTTATACCGCTTGCAACTTTTCTTCAAGGCAGCATTTCCATTCATTGGCACTTTGCATGAAAAACGAATGTCCTCAGGCACAGTAATTTTAAGGAAATCCTGCAGGGCCGGTCTCTTTATTTCTAACTGTTTGATGTCAATTTGATTTGAAACAAGTTTCTCTGTCAGTCAAAAATATTGTATTTAACATACCTTATCTTATTTGCGAAGTCAGCCTTGAGGTGTGATGGAGTAGGCTGACTGCCAGACGCTCCTGATCCCCCACATAGAGATTACTCAACTACTCTTACTAAATTAAGTACTACAGTAAAGCAAAGTTTTAAAACATCTTACATTTTATTTAAAATGTAGCCTCTATACTGCTAATAGTTAAAGAATGCACTTCCTGTGGTTGGAATTATTCCTCCTTCTTGCCCCCTCCCCTTACAAATTCTTTCAAAAGTGTTGAAAACTTGGTTGTTCTTTCATTTGTGTCATGTGAAGCCTTGGTGGATTGTTGGTGGGGATGACTTGTCAGCTGAGAAGGATTAATTCTCTAAAAGCCCTTGGGGCTTTGTGTCATTTTTTTTTCCCCTCAAGTTTAGTACTCCCACTCTTTTAATGAGATTTAAGTGAATGAAGCGACCCTATGTAGGTGAAAATGTTTTATTTTATTTTTTATTCTGACTTCTTACCATAGTGAAAAGTTAGTCAGTCATATAGATACTTAGTAAAAAGGAAAAGTTCAGCTAATAAGCCCTCTCTGGGCTTGTGTATAATAATTTTTTCTGCTTTGATAGAAGAAGAGGATTGGCCTAATTGCCATTCTGACTAATTGAAATGTATTACCGTAGGTCATAAAGCAGGTACATGGATTCAGACAGAGTTGGATAGTTTTATGATAAATACATGTTATGGGGGCTACTTAGATCTGATGCATCAGATCTATCACTTGATTGCCCCTGGGTTCAAGAAGAATTTTTTCCTCGATATTGAATGCTGCTTAGGGTATGGGGGAGTGTGTTTTCCACTACTCTATGGAATGTCCAATACTGTCTTCTGTGAGATTCAAGATATCAGACTTGATCATATCAATAATCTGATCCTGTGTGCCTTAAACTACAACACAACTGTATGTAGAAAAAGGTAAATAAACAGAATATGAATATCTCTGACCTATACACTTTTAGTGGTTCTGAAATAAGAAGAAAAACAAAATTATGGAGATTCATGTAGATCTTCAGGAATAATATTATTAAGAAAGATGTTCCTTATTTCAATTATATGCCCCAAGTCCTTACCCATAAGTGATATTACTTTACTTGTAATACACTTAATAGTTAATGTAAAATTTAAAATAAACTTGGTCATCATTTTACATCTGAAATTGGGTTTAAAGTTTAACTCACTGTAAACTGAATTTTCTCAGAGTAAAACATTGAAACATGATCCCATTGATGTTTATAAGTAAAGTCATGGATATGCTTAAATGTTTGCAGGATCAAGACTTAAAAAAAAAGTTTCAACTGAACAAGTGAGGTGCTTTACACACCTTCTCTGCTTGACTCTGAAATGGCAAACATATATCTGATGCAAGTGTACCTCACAGTGAAGCGTATAAACTGATAAGCAACTAAAAGGTAGTATATCTCGTCCTCTTTCAGCCTCTCTGAAAGATGATGATTTATAGCACAGTATCCCAAAAATATTAGGACTCCAATTTAGCTGCCAATCCACCCTCATTCTATTACCAATAGATTCAAGTGCACATACGTTCTTTGAGAATTATTTGAAAGCTAAAAATGTCATGGTGTTTTGAGGAATGTTATTATATACGTCTTTTATTTCATGGAGTTGTCCTGTTTCTGATGAATGGTGTACTTTATGGCTGCCTGCTATTCCAAATCTGAAGATTATAATATGAGTTGGTAAGAAGGCATTGATTGCATTAGTCTAATTTTTTATTTCTTTAAATAATCTGGAAATAGATTAAATGCCTTTACTCAATATTGTATTATTTTTGCAAGCCTCAAAATGGAAGCTATAAGCACTTTGATAAGTGGAATGAAAAATTGTCTAGTTTTATTTGTTTTCCATGTATTTTTACTAAAGCGTTGTCTACTTTGCTCCTTCCTACAGTTTTTGACAAACAAACAAGAGACAGAAGCCTAACTTTAAAAAAAAAAAAAAAACCTACATTTTCCCCAGATTCCTTTTGTGAGTCTATCTTGATCGTTCTTAACATTTGCAGAGTAGCACTTTCCTCAGATTACACCCATCTTGTTATCCTCTCATGCTATTGTGTTCCCAAATTGTGCCTATATTGAGACTACACAAATATTTTCCTTGTAACTTTAATGCAAAAGGGTGGGTGGAGGAACTATGTACCTCTGAGTAGTCAGCATGATGCAGCTGAGTTTTGATCAGTTGCCACTGAAACCGTGGCGGAACTTGAATTTTATTCTAGTGACCAAACATCTGTTTTATGCACTCGTTCAGTTTAATTATTAATGCGAAACATGAAAGCAGCTTTTGTAATGGCAGTTTGTTCTGCTCAGAGGGTAAGCAAAAATCTGACCTATAACTGGCATTTAGAAAGTTGTATTAAGGATAAAGTGGTTATTGGAACTAACTGTCTTCATTGCAAACCATGAATTCCAATTTCCATAAGATTAACTGGAGACAGTCCCTCTATCACTGTCCAACTACAAAAAAACCGAGGAATATGTATTAAATACCTTAACTATGTGTTGCGCACTTAAAATTTGTGGCTTGATGTTTCAAAGGTTATAAATTCTGACAGTTCTGGATTCAGTTCCGGGTGTGGTGATGGGAGAGTAATTGCTGCCAGTGAGGAGTGACAAGAGGGGCTGAAGACTTGTGGTGATAGGATAGGACAGAAAAAGGGAGGCCAATTGGGTAAACGCCAGTTGAACTAGGGTAGTATAGCAGATTATTACAGGCTAAATCAGTGGGCAGTGGTGGTAGGGAAGGGAAATAAGGGATAGAACTAGGCTTTGAATGAGTGGGTGAAAACTGGAAGGAAAACCTAGGATGGAATCAGCAGAGTAAGGAATGTTTTTTTAAAAACCATACACCCACAGGAGCATGGCCGCTGGGGACAGGTGATGCTATGTAAACCTGCTATACTACCTTTGACATAAAACCTTAAATAGTCATGGACCTGACAAGTTGTGTGCCAAGGTAGATTAAAAAGTACTATATGTTGCATCAACACATAGGAAGTATTTTTCTGGAAAGCATCTTCTACTCTGTGGGCTTGTCTAGACATGTTAGCCAATACATTAAAATTAACATGATTTTAAACAAGACTTTGGACCTGCTATGGATAAAGCAAGTCTGTGACACCCCATACCCCATGTTCACCACTTTTATACGGTTCTGATATATTTTCTACAAAGTATGCCTTGTGAGGTATTGTTTGAACACTCATGATCTGCTGAACATCATTGTCCTGTTATGATGTGTGTAACAACACTGCATGTGAAACTATGAGATTTTACTGCATAATATTACTAAAATGTGCTATGGTTTTGGGAAGTGCGGAGAATTGCCCCTCAGGGACAACACAAAAGACTGAGCACAGGTGCCGAGAAACTATTAACTGCTTAATTGGGCATTCACCAGCAGGAGGGAAGGAATAAACAGAGTATTTACAATTCCTCTGAAGGATGGTTTGCAGAGCACATATGCAGTGGAAGTGTCTACCCTGCGATCCAGCAAGGATTTTTCCAGTACAAAGAGTTGGGGTATAAGAGAGGTGGAGAGAGGAGAAGGGCCCTGTCCACCTCACCTCTCCTCTCCTTGCCACAACTTTTCTGTCTGCTTATGACATCAACGAATATCTAAGGGCACTGAATCAGGGGGAGGGAGGTCCCAGGCTGAAAGGAAATCCAGCCTGTGAACTGATGACTGTGAATTGCCTGCAACATCTGGTGGGTGAGAGAGCTGTTTGCTTCAAATCTTACTTACTTTGGTAAAGTTTAAGAATTAGATTACAGTTCTATCTTTTATTTATTTTGTAACCAATTCTGACTTTTATGCCTTATCACTTATAATCACTTAAAATCTATCTTTCTGTAGTTAATAAACTTGTTCTATTGTTTTATCAAAACCAGTGTGTGTGTTTGGGGAATCTCTACTCAGGTTAACAAAGGCTGGTGCATAATCATTTCCTTTGATGGAATGATGAACTATTAATGAGCTTGTGCTGGCCAGAACTCTACTGAAGAGTGCAAGACACACATTTCTGAGGGGCAAGGCTTGGGACTGGAGTTATGTGGGTGTCACCCTGTATATAATTTGTGGGTGGCTGGGCATAGCATTCATGTATCCATCAGAGTGATTTTTACATGCTGGTGGCTATGAGTGAACAGAGCCTGTAGAAGTTGCTGTTCACCACCAAAGCAGTGTAAAAGACCTCTCTGGCTGTAGGATTAACATAAGAATGGCCAAGGATTAAGGGGACACAGCAGTCCAGTGGCCCAGATTGCATCCTGGGAAATGTCACAAAGTCACATTTGAAAATGTGTTAGCTGGTCATGGTCAAGCCTAGGTACTCTTCTAGCAGGAAGCTGAGTACAGTAACACATCTATATTTCAATATTTGCTAATAGGAGTCAAAATTTCTTTTTATCTTTTCTCTGTTGCTGTGAAGTGTGACTTTATTCATAGTTAGAGTGAATTTGAGAGGGAAATGGCTCCCAGCCCCTTTTCTGCATGGATTTTGGTTTGGGTTCAGGTTTTGTAAGAGCACAAGATAATATTCAGCAGTTCCATCCTGTAATTTGTAAGCATCATATTCATCTTAAGAAGAAAAGTGGTTTTTCTGCCAGACACAGCATTTCTACAACTTTGTCTAACCTCTCACTGCTTTTCCGACTTAGCTTTTGTAATGTAAAGAAGCATGTGTTTCAGATGGTTTTGTTTACTTTAGAAATATACCCTACTAAAATCAAAAAAGGTATTATCTTTTTATAGTCTGTTCTGTGTGCAAATTTGAGTAATGCTATCTGAGGAATTGAAGGAAGAAAAAAAACAACTGCTTTAAAGCAAAGTACCATGCAGTGGCGGTGTAGCCATTTTGGTCCCAGGATATTAGAGAGACAAGGTAGGTGAATGTTTCAGAGTAACAGCCGTGTTAGTCTGTATTCGCAAAAAGAAAAGGAGTACTTGTGGCACCTTAGAGACTAACCAATTTATTTGAGCATGAGCTTTCGTGAGCTACAGCTCACTTCATCGGATAGGTGAAGTAATATCTTCAGGTCACTGAGGAAGAGCTCTGTGTAAGCTCGTCTGTCTCATCAACAAAAGTTGGTCCAATAAAAGATATTACCTCACCCACCTTGTCTCTCTCATAAAGCAGAGTAGTTTAGTTACCTCAAGGAGAAAAGTGGGTTTGACTTAATGTCGCTGTCTTTACTTTCCAAACTGGGAAGAAGCTTTAAAATAACAGCATAGACAGAGTGCGTGCTCGCTCACTCTCTCACTCACTCGCTTTCTGTGTCTTGATTCTACAATGACACCTAGGACCATGGTCTCTGAGAGCCTCTCAAGAGAACTAAAAACATAATAGTCCAGTGGTCTAACTTCCTTTGCCCAAGGCAGTTTGGATTGTCATGGTTTCCTTCTCTCCCCTCCCCCATTATTGCTTCCCTCTTTCTTTCTTTTTGCCTTGACCTGCTTCTCCTCCTTTTTATTTTTTTTTCTTCTTTTCTTATTGGCGTCTTATTTTCTGGAAAAATAAACCATGTATTGGGGAACAAACTGTTCTTCCTGCTCTGTAGCTTTCCTCCTGAGATGCAGATTTTTGGTTTCCAGTTTAACAAGAAGATCTAGGAAGGTTCCATGTTCATACAGTACACAAACGCCCCACTTACATTATGAAGAAATTGTGCATGGGAGAGAGGGGATTTCCACAAAAGGTAACTTTAAAAGGTTGGATGAAAAATTTCCTATTAACTGAAAAAAATTATAGTGCATCAAATACAATTAATGTGTCATAATTAAAAGGCTCTGTTTTAAAGGGGTACTGTCAAGATGATTACACTTGAGAATTATTTCTCCTTACCTATGTTTCATAATAAATTATGAAGAATAAATTAGACTTTTAAAAATTATTACTTTCCTTCTAAGTCTGTACTTAATTCAGTTTGTGACTACTGCAATTAAACTGCTAGTAAAACAGAACATAACCAGCTGTGTCTCTCTTTCATGCGTTAGCACAAACTGCTGTTATGTATGGCTTGTATGTGTTCAAAAAAGTTTAAATCACATAAAACAATGAAGTTGATACTGATTTGTTTAAACTAAAAAGATAATCATATTACAATCATATTTAGTAACCTTCCCTTTTTAATAATACACAAATGAACCCATATTTGGGGCTAAACTACTTGACATCACTTTTGTTCATTATGATATGGACTATCAGACTTCCTTTTTTTTTTTTTAACAAAAAAAGGACACTTTTTTATCCTAAGTAATTTTAGTTTCTTATAAGTTACCAAACTGGTAACAGAACATACATGTAAGTTTGGACATTGTAAATAATTACAGATCAGCACAAAGTGGGATTGGTACTGCATCCCTTACACAAAGCTCCCACTGATTTCTGGAGAGGTTACTAGGGAGCAAGGGATCTAGAATTGGGCTGAGTAGGTCGCAGTATTGCCCAAGCCAAACATTCAAAGCAGATATTGGTTTTAAAATGTTAGAGAGCGTGTGTGTGTGTGTGTGTGTGTTTGAGCTGTTACTCAAGTCACATGTACAAAATTTTTCTCCACAAGCCTGAGGGCTAGAAATCTTGTTTGTTTTTTATTTAAATGAAAGCTGAAAATCAAACGGCATTGATCTGGGAGCTGGAGCTTTAAGCAAACATCAAATATCACAAGGCTTGCAATGAAATTGTGAGATAGTGTTCCAACTTTCTAATCACACAAAACTGAACACCCCTGGCCCTTCTCCAAGGCCATGCTTCCCACTCACTCCATTTTCCCCCCTCCCTCCGTTTCTCACTCTTCCCCCACTCTCACTCACATTCACCGGGCTGGGGCAGGAGCTTGGGGTGTGGGAGAGGGTGAGGGCTCCGGCTGCGTGTGTGGACTTGGGGGTGGGACTAGAAATGAGGGGTTCAGGGTGCAGGAGGGGGTTGGAGTGCGGGCCAGCACATCCCTTGGCCCGCGCTGGTTCCCGCTGTCCCCATTGGCCTGGAGCGGCAAATCGTGGCCAGTGGGAGCTGCGATTGGCCGAACCTCTGGACTCAGCAGGTAAACAAACGAGCCTGGCCTGCCAGGTGGCTTACCCTGGCGGCTGTGGGCCAAAGGTTGCCGATCCCTGCTTTACTCTCTTGAACAGTCCCATGGGCTTAAAATAGGTAAGTTGTGTAGGCTCAAAAAGTGGCTGCCAAAGCTACAATGGCATTTATGATTACACCTCAAAAAAACAGGCAGAGAGTGTAGCAAGGGCTCAGGCTTTTATGTTGTTAGATTATTTTATTTTTTATTATCACTGAGTTATCTAATTCATTGTTGTCTACCATGTTAGAGGGCTTTCCCTCAACCCTCCCACTTCTCTGGTTCTTGTCACACAGACAGCAAGCAGCAAAAGACCAGAAGTCTGAAGTGCAGACAATGCGATGTTTATTGGGGTTAGTTTCCAAGCAAGCATATTCCAAAGCCCTTCAAACCAGTTGGGCTTATCCCTATATGACAATAGTGTGTTCCCCAGTGTCGTCCTCCTCCCCCGCCTTCCCAGTTCTGGCACCTCCGAGCATTTACCCCGTGTACCCTTCCCAGCTCTGACGCCACAGAGCCTTGCCTGTGTCCCTGTTCCCCATTCCTGCTCCCCCCTTAGCAAGCATGATTCCAATTTCCCCTTCCACTTCCTGTTTGACCCCAGTTTATATAGTAATATTCTTAGTTATACCTTAACCAATCATTTTACTGAAATTTAACTAACCAGTCCTAACACATTGTAACATAATTCTCTAACCAATTATATCCCACTACCCTAATTAACTTACACCTAGCAAAATTAATTCTACAGCAGACAGAAATAATTAGAGAACCAGACAGATTAACAACAGAAAAGTGGGGGCCATAAAGATAAAACAGTACAGAAATGAGGGTTTCACAACCACAAGCATTGATAAGTGATTTCTTGCCAGACAAAATGCTATCAAACTAGGTTTTCTTTAACCATCTTAAGATCTATTTCTTTAGCTGGTGGTGACGGGCACTATCAGGATAGGATTGTCTTCCTAAGAGCCCAGCACCACCTTATTTCAATGTGACTGGTTTGGCATGTGAGGATGAGCCAAAGGCCTTAGCCTAAGAACAAGGCCTCAGACTATCCTAGTGAGAAGGCCCATACGCAGGTGGACTTGTGATTTTTGATTCTTTGTTTTATACCTCCATAACTAGCTAAGTGATAAAAATACACCTAAGTTCTTAAAGTATAGGCCTTTACAGCAGTGTTTTCCCCAGGAATTGAAATACGGGGGAGAGGGGTTGGATTATTCAGGGTGGGATGAGGGCCGACGAGGGTTGAGACTGTGAGGGCAAAGGTGGTCTGTATGGCACCATAGTTGAAACTGAAAAATGTTTAATGACCATTTTATTAGATTTAACTCATGTTTTAAAATCATCACAAAAATTAAAGTTGGCTACTCAATCCTGCTACAAAGCACTACATCTACATCTGCCTTGGTTTCTTATAATTTTGCACTCTTCAGTTGGGTTGAACCACTAGTGATGAGAAAGAAGTTGAAGTTAAATTTTCATTCGTTCATCGTGTGCTGTTCCACTCTGTGTTCAAATTCTCTATTCTGTTCTGATCGCATACCAGCCCTATTGCTGGTAGTGCCTCGCTCCATTCAGCTGTAGGTGTTTTATAAGACAGGCATCTGTAAAAGCTATGTGGAGGTTGAGTAGAATCCAGAAATCACTATTGTAGATTTGTAAGAATCAAGTCGATGTATTTTTTTCAGCTGGCTTAACAAGCACTTCTTGTCCTCTTCACTTAGAATCAATATAAGTACCTTCATTAGTCAACTTCTGGAAGAAGCAAGGATTTCAGTCCAGTACATTTTCAATGGATATCTCTGATCCAAGGGTAGCGTCTATTGCTGGACAAAGATCTACTACTGTTGTAGCAGATGCCTGGATGACCGTGTTTAACGACCCAAGTGGTTTCAACAATAGACATACAAGAGAGAGAATCGTGATGGTCTTCTCTGAACTTAGTAACAAAAGTAGTCCACCAGCCTCACTACTTAGATCTGTCCTATCTTGGTGGATACTTTCCCAAGCCAGTAATAACGGTTGCAGTAATTTTAAGACCACAGCCAGGAATCGCTCATGAGATAGTGCATGTTTTCCCAGGTTGGACTAATTTGAACTTCAATCCCAGTGTATCTTCTATTTGTTTCCAAGACGTTCAGTCCTTTTGGACTCTTGCTGCGGGGGGGAAAAAGTATAAAAAAGCCATTAAAAGTGTGGCTTTTTAATGTCTCTTTAAGATTCTGCAGCTTGTACTTGTACTATTGCTAGCTGGAGTAGATGGCCTCTGTAGTGTGAATAGGAGAGATTAGGTTTCCACTTTTCTCTGAGCAAAACTTGCACTCCACTATGTCTTCCAGAGAAGTTTGTAACTCCATTAAATGCACAAGCAGCCATCTGTTTGGGGTTCAATTTACAAGCATTTAACTCTTCTTAGATGTCACAATGCAGCTGATGTGTCTTCCAGAACCTGAACATCTAGAATGCATCTACTAGCCTACCACGGACATCAAGATAACATATGCAATGACTTAATACTTGACGCATATTTGCATTGGTGCTTCATCAGCCATGTATGCACATATTTTGAATATGGTGAGAGAGTTCTTCACTTTTTCAGCAGTTGCACCACATGCTTCTAGAGAGTCAGCTGAGCTTTTTCAGAAAGATAGCGAGCATTTGCCAGTCTTGTTCAAAACCAGAGTCCACTTCCAGATTAACAAGTGCCAATGCACTTACCATACACTACTGGAGGCCAATATTATCTCTTACTTAAATAGAAAGTATGATGCCACAGCCATGTTGAGTCACATAAACTGAGTTTTGTCTCCAGCATTCTTAACAGCCTCATTAAGTTCTTCTAAAATTGATTTTGAGAGTGACTGGCTTATAGGGCTTTCTGCATGTTGATGCAGTCCAGAGGCATGGTGTTTTGCAGCCTTTTCATATAGGTTGTCAGTATTGGCTTAGCTGATCAGACTGGCAGACCAAGCTCCTCCACTTTTACAATATAAATCCATGATATGCCCACATCTTAAATACTGCATACAGTTCTGGTCACCACATCTCAGAAAGATATATTGGGATTGGAAAGGGTACAGAGAAGGGCAACAAAAATGATTAGGGGTATGGAACAGATTCCATACGAGGAGAGATTAAAAAGGCTAGGACTTTTCAGCTTGGAAAAGAGACGACTAAGAGGGGATATGATAGAGGCTTATAAAATCTTGACTGGTGTGGGGAAAATGAATAAGGAAGTGTCAT
Organism: Lepidochelys olivacea; assembly: GCF_965140295.1. Lineage (NCBI taxonomy): Eukaryota > Metazoa > Chordata > Testudines > Cheloniidae > Lepidochelys > Lepidochelys olivacea. The sequence goes on along the minus strand of NC_140411.1, from coordinate 161,062,503 downwards.
TTATCCCTTCACTTAACACAAGAACCAGGGGTCACCAAATGCAATTACTAGGCAGTAAGTTTAAAACAAACAAAAGGAAGTATTTCTTCACACAATGCACAGTCACCCATGGAACTTTTTGCCAGGGATGTTGTGAAGGCCAAAATTATAACAGGGTTCAAAAAAGAACTAGATAGGTTCATGGAGGTTAGGTCTATCAATTGCTATTAGCCAGGATGGGCAGGTATGCAACACCATGCTCTGAGTGTCCCTAGCCTCTATTCGCCAGAAGCTGAGAGTGGACAACAGGGGAGGGATCACTCGATGATTCCCTGTTCTGTTCATTTCCTCTGAAGCACCTGGAATAGTCACTGTCAGAAGACAGGATACTGGGATAGATGGAGCATTGGTCTGACACCATATGGCCATTCTTACATAAAAATAATTGCAATAAAAAAGTTTAGTACAGAAATCCCCAAGGTAATGACCTCTTGAGATAGCGACGATGTGAGATAATGACCTTGGCAAATAATGCATTTTAAAAATCTTGGCCTACTAGGAAATGTATTTATATAAGTATCCCAGTCACAAATCTAACATAGTCCAGTGCTCTGACCGTTGTTGTCTGTCGTGCCACCGTTCACTCTACCGCTCCATCCCCAATGGCCCTGCAGTGTCACCTTCTGCTGCGACCTGCCACTGTGACCCCTGCGAGTCAGTGTCTCAAGGTTCCACCCAGCTCTCGGGGTGCGGGGGGACGGGATGGGACAGGAACCTTGCTGCTCATGCAGGCTGGGCCATCTCTTCCACAGAAACACTGTCCCACAGCAGGTCTAAGCACTTAAATCTGATTATCAGTGATTTCAGCTCTAGTGGTCACTTACAAAGCCTAATCAGCTCTCTCTCTCTAAACAGAAGAGAGGGGCTGGTCAAATAGTGCCTGTGACTCTTATGCAGAGCCCACACCACTAAGCAAAACACCTGTGCCCCACCCTCTCTCTCTCTCTCTTTTCAGTAGGATTTGGCATCCAAACCTCTTGCTTAGGGAGTGCAGTTCAGTTGAGGGTGACCAGGGCTTAATTTGTAACAAAAAGGTGCCAGGGCTCAAGCAAGTTTGTTACTTTCATAACTGATGTGACAAGCCCAGAGGTCCCAGGGCTAGGAACTGTCCAGCCTAGAGGTGCTGGGACTCAACCCTGGCAAGCCCTTCACAAATTATGCACTGAGGGAGACCCCCTCATTCAGGCAGGCTAAGTACAGTTCTGCTGCCCTTTACTCCTACAATAAGGATAACAACATTTCATAACCCCCACATTTAATACTTTAGTGATTTGTAACCCAACTCCAGCCAAAATTGATCACTTGGGTAACACAGCTCTGTCTGCCGGATACCTAGGCTGAGTAGGTGTGTTCATGTAAATACAGTCTGGTCCTGAAGCCTTTCCACTCATCCCTGGCTCATCACCAGCTGTCAGGGGAGAGCACATTCAGACCTTGCTTATAAATAAATAATTTGAAACTATTAGGTATGCAAAACAAATGTGCCGACATTGTCATAAATAACAGCTGTATGAGGAAGCTAGCCTTTGTTCAGACTTTTCAAACCTATTCTGCTTTCTCAGGTACAAGTATTTTATCATATACTGTATATGCTTTTAAAGTGTGTATTAATGTTTCAATTTCAATTCGAACTTCCAACCAATGACTAAACTGGCAACACTGGATGTAACTGGGGAAGAGGGAGTGTTGGGGAAATTCAGGGGGGATGTACTCCTGAAGGGGTCTAGGGAAATCCATGCTTTACAGGTAGGCCTCAATATCTATGTTCTAACATACCCTATACCTTCTCCCACTGCGATCACTGAGGGCACTACACAGAACTATGGCTACAAAGTTTGCAAATGTAGACAGGGCCTAATTTAAGGCTGTGAGTTTCTGGTAATTTCTAGTGACTCTAGTGTTGAGTTAAAAGGGATAATTTTAAACTGTTGATCCCCAAGTAATTTTATTTTAAAAATTGCCAAAAATGCTCAGTTCAGTGAAATGAGAAGTGGTAGGCCAGCTCTTCCCAACTGTTTCTCTTACTGTCAATTCAGAAAAGACCAAAATTAAAACATAGAATTATTGATACAGGCTATTCCTGAGACTGTCTCAGGAATTGCAATTCCCCTAGTTAGGCCTGGTCTATGCTATGAGTTTGTCGGCTTTAGCAGCGTTAAATCGAATTAACCCTGCACCCATCCACACAACGAAGCCATTTTTTCGACATAAAGGGCTCTGAAAACTGATTTTCTGTACTCCTCCCCAATGAGGGGATTAGCACTGAAATCAACATCGCCATTTCGAATTAGGGTTCGTGTGGATGCAATTTGAAGGTATTGGCCTCCGGGAGCTATCCCACAGTGCACCACTGTGACCCTTCTGGACAGCACTCTGCACTCGGATGTACTTACCAAGTACACAGAAAAAGCCCCAGGAACTTTTCAATCTCATTTCCCGTTTGGCCAGGCAAGCTCATCAGCACAGGTGACCATGCAGTCCCAGAATCGCAAAAGAGCTCCAGCATGGACCGAATGGGAGGTACTGGATCTGATCGCTGTATGGGGAGTCGAATCCGTGCTATCAGAACTACGTTCCAAAAGATGAAAGGCCAAAACATTTCAAAAAATCTCTGAGGCCATGAGGGACAGAGGCTACAGCAGGGACGCAACACAGTGCTGCGTGAAACTTAAGAAGCTCAGACAAGCGTACCAGAAAACCAAAGAATCAAACGGATGCGCTGGTCAGATAAGGTGGCGAAAAGAAACGCATGTGCGATGAAATGCTCTCTGAGCTCATGCAGTCATCCAGCACCGACAGCAGAATCTGTGGAGGGACACAATGCAGAGTACAGGAAAGTGGCTGATGAACGTGAGGAGAGGTGGCGGCGGCAGGAAGATCAGAGGAGGCATGAGGCAACGCTGAGGGTACTGCAGGATCAAACGGACATGCTCTGGCATCTGGTGGAGGTTCATTAATGGCAGCAGGATCACAGACTACCACTGCAGCCCCTGTTTAACCGCCCTCCCTCCTCCCCAAGTTCCATAGCCTCCTCACCCAGATGCCCAAGAACGCGTGGGGGGAGGCTCCGGGTACCCAACCACTCCACCCCTGTGGACAGCCCAAGCCACAGAAGGCTGGCATTCAATAAGTGTTAAAGTGGCCTTCTCCTTCCCTCTGACCCTCCTCCCAAACCCCACCTGGGCTACCTTGTGAGTTATCTCCCTATTTTTGTAATCAATTAATAAAGAATACATGTTTTTTAAATGATAGTGACTTTATTTCCTTTGCAAGCAAGCTGTGATCAAAGCGGGGAGGGCGGGTGGCTTACAGGGAATTTAGAGGCAACCAAGGGGGCAGGTTTTCATCAAGGAGAAACAAACAGAAGTATCACACAGTACCCTGGCCAGTCATGAAACTGGTTTTCAACACTTCTCTGCACACCCCTTCCTGCTGTGCTCTTCTAACCGCCCTGGTGTCTGGCTGTGTGTATTCAGCAGCCAGGCGATTTGCCTCAACCTCCCACCCCGCCATAAACGTCTTCCCCCTTACTCTCACAGAGATTGTGGAGCACTCAGCAAGCAGCAATAACAATGGGAATATTGGTTTTGCTGAGGTCTGATCGTGTCAGTAAACTGCGCCAGTGACCCTTTAAACGTCCAAATGCATGCTCTACCACCACTCTTCCACAGCATGAGCCTGCCCCAATAACTACACGATCTCCAAATTGCCAGGGACCACGGTTTTAGAGAAATCTATGTTCATGTCCTCATCACTGCGCTGCTGTCACCTCCTCGCCTGGTTTTTCAGGTGCTGGTTCCGCATGATAGTGCGGGAGGTGTTTACAATGGTCATAATTGCTACAGTGAGCTGAACGGGCTCCATGCTTGCCGTGCTATGGCGTCTGCTCGAGCAATCCAGGGAAAAGGGCGCAAAATGATTGTCTGCTGTTGCTGTTGACATTTACCCATAACCACCCGCAACAAATGTTTGGCCCCATCAGGCATTGAGAGCTCAGCCCAGAATTCCAATGGGCAGCGGGGACTGCGGGACACAGTGCACCGCTCGGAATGTCGACACTTGCCACGGTACTGTGGACACACACCGCCGAATTAATGTGCTTAATGTGGACGCATGCACTCGACTTTGTACAGTCTGTTCCCAAAAATAGACTTATGTAAAATCGGAGTACTTTCGTAGTGTAGACATGGCCTAAGTCACAGTTGTTCTTTTACATATGTTAGGGGAGATGCTATCATCAAAACCAAGCAAAATAATCACAATTATTAACCAATGCTATTTTATTAATGAAAAAAATTTATTAAACAAAACAACACAGATGACAGAATACAAATGATAAGATGGCTATTTCCATTACAATCTCTTCTATATATGTTTCTGTGGAAAGCTAACAGACATTACACTCTGAGAATGGACTGCCTCCTTGGTGTTCTTCGTTTGGCAAGTTAAGACCAAAGTTACTGTTTCCAAATACTATTGTGAATTCAATTTTAGTATCTTATTAGATGTATGTATGGGCAAAACAATTTGTTTAAGGGCAAGAGGATCTTGTTGCTTGTTAGTAAATAATCAGACTGTTCATAATTGGGCAAAGTAAATATTTAAATTAGTTATTTAGAAGTAGCCATTTAAAGATTTTTGTCTTGAGAAGGGTCAATTACAAAGATGAAGAATATTTAAATTCCGCTATTTCTCTTTAAGAAGATGTATTCCTGGAGACAGGAACTGAATGGTCTAATCACTTGATGATTAACAGGAGGAACTGTTAGTATTTTAAGTTACAGTAGCATTTCAGTATCCCGGTAAAATCATGATATGAGTTTAAATCTAATTCCTGTGCAGTGTCTTATTAGTTAACTTTCTATTACCAATCCATGTTGAAGTTTTGGAGTGACTTTCCTTGGGTAAATTTCTTCTCCCTCCTCCTACCCGCCCCCCCAATCTGTCTGTGGCAGATTGCTTGTAGAGATGGACAGTAATTGTGAAGTGTTTGCTGCCTAATCAGGGTAGTGAAGGGTGTATGTGTGAGGTGTGCTCGCTTCAGAGTTATATATAAAATATTCTTTTTCTCTTATTTCCATGGAATTAGGCAAATGCACCTTTCAGGCTTGTTTAGATTCAAAGCTAGTTGCTGTTGCTCTTTCATTGGCTTCATGGCTTTGGGGATGGCTGAGGTGATACCTTCAGCTCCTGAATATGCAGTCTTCCTAATGAATATGCAATATTTCTTTAATTACCTTTTGTTCTTGTGGTGGGAAAACCTCAGATAACATTTAACGTTAGTATTAATTCTTTCTATCCATTTATTTATTTATTTATTAAGTGCATTCTCTGAGATCTATTCAGTTCCTTCAGGGTTTAATAGGAGTTGAAATTCTGTTTCAAATGAGTCGAAAAACTTCTGTTCTTTCTATACAAGTCAGCTCTTAAAATCTTTTTTTTTTAATTTAAATTCTTGAAGTTTAAATTCTCATAAAAGACCTGCCCTAGCCCTATCTTTAACCAGTCTTTGGAGAGGTTGTGTTTGTCCTCATGATTTAGGTGAGGGATTGATTCCGCATTACCAGATACTAATTTCCCTATTAATATTCTTATATGAATAACCTGTTTAGAATCAAATTATCTTGCCATATTTGTACATAAATCATTTTACTGTTTACACAGCAATCATATTAGGAGCTTTGCATTTCGCGAACATATTTGCAAGTATGCATTTCACAAAGGTTTTTGCTATTTCAATGTTTAAGAAACAAACAAAAGATTGAAAACACTTCCAACTAGGCACCTTTCCAACAGGCTCTTCTGCATGAAGTTTTTTAGGTTAATTATAAATTTCATTTCAGCTAGGATATTTCTAGACTTCTTTGTGTAGATTTACTTAGACCAGTGGTTCCCAAACTTGTTCCGCCACTTATGCAGGGAAAGCCCCTGGCGGGCCGGTTTGTTTATACATAAAACACAAAAACTAACTTTGTATGTGTCCTGTAAAGCATCATATAAAGGAAAATAATACACAATGTTAAAGCAAAATCGAAGTTATAAAGCTGGCTTCCAGAGTCTGTATAAACATACTTGGAGATAATAAATATTTTGACTCTAAAGCCATGTTCACCTTCCCTGATATTTGCTTGTCCTTGGGAGATAAGGTAGAAGCCTCTTAAAATTGCTTTGGTCAGCTTCAATATTTCATATAATTAAACAAAAATGCATGCATGTGAGGAACTTTTCTCCAACTACCATACATATGAAAGTAATGATAAATATACCATAAGCTTCAGTAAAGGCACTCGCAAGTTTAATGACCTAATATTAAAAATAATATTGTTAATATAATTTTTGCATCTGTATTGAGACCTATCCCCTACAGTAGTATCTAAAAGCTGGTCCCAGTGGCATTCTGCTTGTAATCAGTTTTCTTGTAAATGCTGTAGTGTAGTGAGCAGAATGCCAGTGCTTCAGTTCCTAAATTCTCCCTAAAGGAGACTAAGTAGAAATTTTAATTGTATTTAACAAGATGGGGGGGATTTTAAGTTTTTTCATAACTTTCATGGGGCATTTGTGTTTTTGTTTTTAACTCTTTTATTTTTATATTATTTATATATAATATATAATCTTGTGTTCTGTGAGTTCAAAGAAAGTTTTTCTATATGTTTTCTACGTACACTACAGACCTCAGTTAATTAAATAAATCAATGCAAGATTTTGAGAACTGCTTCTGAGATTAAAATTCTATTCCTTGAGCACCCTGGTTATTAAGGGACAGTAACTGGCCTACAACATGCAGACATGCATTGCTGATCATGTTGGGAAAACTTGGCTAGTGTCCTTGTGCATGCAGGTCGTACAGATTTCAGAGTAACAGCCGTGTTAGTCTGTATTTGCAAACAGAAAAGGAGTTCTTGTGGCACCCTAGAGACTAACCAATTTATTTGAGCATAAGCTTTCGTGAGCTACAGTGAGCTGTAGCTCACGAAAGCTTATGCTCAAATAAATTGGTTAGTCTCTAAATTGCTAGGTCGTACAGAGTAACTTTTCTAAGACATGAGGCTGGCCTTTTGCGCTGAAGAGCAGGAACAAGCTCGGATTAGAACATCATAATTTTAAAGAAATACCACTTCCATTAATAGACGTAGAATGTGGCTTACCCAGGGCATTTTGTTTCAATATAATTAGCTCGTGTTTTCAAAATCCACTATCTTAAAATAATTGCTAGCAGCCTAATGCTCGTGAGCAGCCCTACAAACCAGGGAATTATGTACACAGTGGAATGTGGCAGAGATTTGGGGCTTTGATTCGGTCAGTGCTTAAACATATCTTTAACTTTGAAACCAGCAGGACTCCTCACATGCGTGAATTTTAAGCATGTGCATGTTTGCAGGATCAGGGTCTTTGAGAAGCTAGAGAGAGGACTCGACTCACAAAGACTTATGTTTTGAAAAATGGTGTGTGTGTGTGGTTAACTTCAAAAGTGCCTCTAAAAATAAAATGTTCAGTTTAGGAAGAATGGCTGGAAATGACCTGGAGAACCTGTAGGTACCCAAGACTATCAGCAGAGGCCTCTTACACCAAATCACATCTTTTAAAAATTTGTTAATATTTTTTTAAAAATCTGGTACAAGGAGGAATTAAATGAAGTTGCTAAACTTCACACTGCTTTAAAATAAATAAGGAATAGCTTGTGTTCAGCAATGAAGCATGTTCATGTATCGTGGATGGGATATGCAATAAATCTAAATACTGAGAATAAATATCAGTCTGAAAAATGACACCACAAGAAATGGCACAAGTGTGTGTAGGGGAAATGTTCAGAAATTGGCAGAAGGGAAAGCACAGTAACAAATACTGGATATTTTGTTACCATGAGTGGCTGATTATTATTATATTTAAACTGTAGTAGCCTTTTATTATTGTCAAAATGATAATATATTTAAAGCATTTCCCATATCTCTCTTCTAAATGACTGTTCATCATTCCCACAGTCCGATGTTCATATTTCTGTTGCCAGTATGGTTTAATAAGTTTCAGTAGCTCATTTTTGGTATTTTAAAAAATGCGAATCTAACCTACAGAAAGCACAATCCAGCAGATTGACTAGTCCATATAACGCTCATCCTCTTGTAACCACAAAGGAAAGAGACTAGTGCTTTGTAGGGAGGGAAGGCACTTTGGCCCAAGTCCTACAATGTGCTTCACAGGGGCAGATCTATGCATTGGACAGAGCCTTACTGTTTTCAATGGGGCCTGTGCAGGTGAAAGGGGCCACGATTAGGGTAATACTTTACAAAGTGAAATCTTGGCCCTATTGAAGTCAGTGAGATGTACGATGGTTGAGAAAATACTGTGGAAGTACTACAGAGGAACTTTTTTCAGAGTAGCAGCTGTGTTAGTCTGTATCCGCAAAAAGAAAAGGAGTACTTGTGGCATCTTAGAGACTAACAAATTTATTTGAGCATAAGCTTTCGTGAGTTACAGCTCACTTCATTGGATGCATGCAGTAGAAAATACAGTGGGGAGATTTTATATACACAGAGAACATGAAACAATGGGTGTTACCATACACACTGTAATGAGAGAGATCAGGTAAGGTGAGCTATTACTAGTGGGGGTGGGGGACCTTTTGTAGTGATAGGTATGGTTTTTTCCCCTCCCCCCGCCCTCCTGCTGTAATAGCTCACTTTACCTGATCACTCTCGTTACAGTGTGTATGGTAACACCCATTGTTTCATGTTCTCTGTGTATATAAAATCTCCCCACTGTATTTTCCACTACATGCATCCGGTGAAGTGAGTTGTAGCTCTCGAAAGCTTATGCTCAAATAAATTTTAGTCTCTAAGGTGCCATAAGTACTCCTTTCCTTATAGAGGAACTTGTTTCTGAGTTCTTTTCTGTTTCGCTGCAATAGAACCTTAATTTGTGTTTTAATCACCTGCTAATAAACAAACAGTAGTAGCTCAGTAAAGAGCTAGAAGTAAGTAGGGTTGCCAGGTGTCCAGTTTTCGACTGGAACGCCCGCTCGAAAAGGGATCCTGGCAGCTGACCAGGCCATTAAAAGTCTGGTCGGCGACATAGTGGGGCTAAGGCAGGCTCCCTGCCTGCCCTGGCTCCACATGGCTCCTGGAAGCAGCTAGCATTTCCCTCCGGCTTCCAGGCGGAGGCGTGGCCATGGGGGCGCTGCCCCTGTCCCAAGCGCTGGCTCTGCAGCTCCCATTGGCCAGGAATCACAGCCAATGAGAGCTGTGGGGGCAGTGCCTGTGGACGGGGGTGGTGCCTGTGGAAGGGGGCAGCATGCAGAGCTGCCAGGCCGCCCCCCCACCTAGGAGCCAGTGGGAAATGCCGGCCACTTCCGGGAGCCGCCTGAAGTAAGCACCACCTGGAGCCCACACCCCGAACCCTCTCCTGCACCCCAACCCTCTGCCCCATCCAGGAGCTCCTCCCAGAGCCCGCACCCCATCCTGCACTCCAAACCCCTCAGCCCCAGATCCGCCCCGGAGCCAACACCCACAGCTGGAGTCCTCACCCCTGCACTCTGAACCGCTCATTTCTGGCCCCACCCCAGAGCTCACACCCCCAGCCCAGTGCCTGTATCCCCTCCCACACTCTATTCCCCTGCCCCAGCCCCCTCCCACACTCCGAACCCCTAATTTCTGGCCCCACCCTGGAGACCTCACCCCCTCCCACACCAACTTCCTCCCTTCGCTCATTTTCACCAGGCGGGGCAGGGAGTGCAAGCGATGCAGGGAGTGGGGGATGGAGTGAGCCTGGTGGGGGGGGGACAGGGCAGAGGTGTTCGGTTTTCTGCAATCAGAACGTTGGCAACCCCAGCTAGAAGAAGTGCTGGGGGGAGGTCTCATGTTAAGCCAGTACTCTTTACAAAATATTCTACAGAGCATGTACTAACACTAAAATCATTTTGCAGTTGTCTGTGTGTTTGTCTATTGTGTTATCCTTGACATTTTCATTTGCTTACTCACTGACTTGCAAAATTTGTTCATCTGCATATCTCTCAACAGCCTAACCAAACAATGTGACACACTGGTAAAATGTGTGGCACTGCCCATGTAACAAAATATGTTGAGAAATGATTAAGTTTTCACATCTCCATTTTGTCTTGTACGCCTTTTTTCTTTTTCACATGGATTGCCAGTTCTCTCACGCTAGCTTCATTTTTAAACCTTCCTTTTAAAAATGAAGCTAGGGTGAGAGGACTGGCAATGTTTAGATGTCTTTCTTCCCGACTCCCACTCCCACCCGATCAGCCTGGGGACTCTCCCAGTTTACCTTAATGAAACGGCATGCTGTCCCCTCTCCCTTTGATAGCCATTGTAAAAGAGCTTTCGCTGTTGGGCCGGCTATTTACATGGAGACTTTAGCCAGTGCTGCAGAATTAGTTGGGTAGAGCTGGGTGGGCCACTTATTCAGAATCAGAGCAGCTGTATAACAGCCAGTCAGAAACAGCTGAGAACCATTCTATGGGTTCTTCTGCAGGGTACAACAGAATAATTTATGACTGTGTAACTGCAATCTGGGAACTGCCCAGAAATGATGGCAAACCTGGGAATTCTTTTGTCACCTGTGGAGTTCCACAACAGGATCTCAGTCATTTGTAGAGATTAGCAAAGTTGGACGGTATTTTGTTCCAGGCTCACTTGAAAAGCATTAGCTGTAAATGTATAGTCTATGTGCAAAAAAGTGGAGCCATGTTTCTGATTGCTGTGCACAACACTGGGATCCTATACACTTAGGCATTCTTCCAAATATTTATTTCTTTAAATTAAAGTGAATCTTCAAAAGGAACAGGTGGGAAAAAATCTATAGTGAAGCTCAGTCTTTTGTTTTGAGAAATCTGTCTGTAAATGTTATCATCTCATTCCAGATAGAGGAAAAACTGTAACTGTTTTTAAAAAAGCCCACATTTAAGAATTATTTTCAGAAATGAAATTGTAAAAGAACACAACTAGCAAAATCAGTGCCAATAAATAACACACAACTGTGGACAAATATACTATATAGTAGTAAGATTGCATTTTCTGTCTTGTTTGATGGTTGCAAGCAATTCTTACCAGATGGGCTGATGAAGTAATTAGGAATCATTGTGTTAAATGAGGCAGTATTTAAATTGGCTGCTAATTTTCCTATCTATTAAGCAGCTTTTCTTTTTTTTTTTTAAAAAGTGTTATCCAAACGATTTCTGGCTGCTAATCACTAACTACAAACCTAACTGTTTTCCCTCATTTAATGTATTGTTTAGAAAATTACTTCTAGTCAGGTTGATTACAGATGTGTAAAACAAAATAAGAGATGAATTAATGCTACATGTTTGGGTTTTTTCAATTATGGTAGACTTTTAGTGTCTCATGAGACTTGCATGTGTCAGAGTGTACTACTTTACTAACTAAGCTTCTCACTTGTGCAAGCATTGGAGTTTCTATACATATTAAGGGAATAGTCCCTAAAGGTGGGGAGCAGCCCCTTGAATAAGCGTATTGTATGGGCACACTCTAGCAAGAGAGTAGGACTATAAATCGTATTTGAAGCAGGAGAAGTAGGAAGCGTGAGAGCAAGGGAGGACAAGTTTTGAGCAGTGTGTGACTGTAACAACTCCTGAATGGTTCTTTGTATCTTCACTGGGGTGAGGGGGTAGGTTCTTAAATTGAGGTAAAAGCCTAGTGAAGACCAGACAGTTCATAGTTTTTCCATAATTTAGCAGGTCAAGTTAAGTGTTTCAACTCAACCTGCTAACTCAGGTGAAAACTACAAAATGCCTTGTCGTCACTAGGATTTTACCTTGAGGTAAGAATTTACCTACCAAGCTCCCTTCCCCACCAACACCTCAGTAAAGACAAGGCCACAAGAAATTGAACGTGTGACCTTTCGATCTAAAAGTATAAACCTCTGCCGCTGCAACTAAAAGGATCAGGTCCACTAGTTTGAAGGCAGTAGCAGACTTAAAACAAACAAAAAAAACTATTTGCACAGTCCAGTCTTCAGAATCAAAGATCAGCTGTGGTTTCATATGGATTATACAACAAATAGCATCGAAAGCAGCAGCGGGGTCTATGAGAGTGGAGTGCAGGTCCTGGGACTTGACCAGGAAAAGGTTGTGTTAAATGTTGGTGGGAGCAGTTTCAGAGAAGTGGAGAGGGCACGGTAACCTGTCACTAGTTTGCATCAGAACTGTACTGTGATTAGTTTGTGCTGAGAACTCCAGTGAGGGGTGCCAGGTGGTAGAAAGTGGGGAATGACCAGGTTTCCCCCATCTAAAACCAGCAAGAGATCACTAATAACTCTGACTAGTGTGGGCTCAAGTCTAAAAGAAAGCCAGGACCCAAGCAGGTAGCAGATCTATGGGAGGGTTCCAGTGCATCTGAACTTGAATGATCGCTGCCTTCTCATTTGCCTTTTCAAGAACATACGAAATGTTGAGAGACTCAGTGTCAAGGTTCCTCCCCCACTCTGAACTCTAGGGTACAGATGTGGGGACCTGCATGAAAAATCTCCTAAGCTTATCTTTACCAGCTTAGGTCAAAACTTCCCCAAGGTACAAAATATTACATCCGTTATCCTTGGACTGGCCGCTACCACCACCAAACTAATACTGGTTACTGGGGAAGAGCTGTTTGGACATGTCCTTCCCCCCAAAATACTTCCCAAAACCTTGCACCCCACTTCCTGGACAAGGTTTGGTAAAAAGCCTCACCAATTTGCCTAGGTGACTACAGACCCAGACCCTTGGATCTTAAGAACAATGAACAATCCTCCCAACACTTGCACCCCCCCCTTTCCTGGGAAATGTTGGATAAAAAGCCTCACCAATTTGCATAGGTGACCACAGACCCAAACCCTTGGATCTGAGAACAATGAAAAAGCATTCAGTGTTTTACAAGAAGACTTTTAATAAAAAATAGAAGTAAATAGAAATAAAGAAATCCCCCCTGTAAAATCAGGATGGTAGATATCTTACAGGGTAATTAGATTCAACAACATAGAGAACCCCTCTAGGCAAAACCTTAAGTTACAAAAAAGATACACAGACAGAAATAGTTATTCTATTCAGCACAATTCTTTTCTCAGCCATTTAAAGAAATCATAATCTAACACATACCTAGCTAGATTACTTACTAAAAGTTCTAAGGCTCTATCCCTGGCAGAAACCAGCATACAGACAGACACAGGCCCTTTGTTTCTCTCCCTCCTCCCAGCTTTTGAAAGTATCTTGTCTCCTCATTGGTCATTTTGGTCAGGTGCCAGCGAGGTTACCTTTAGCTTCTTAACCCTTTACAGGTGAGAGGAGCTTTCCCCTGGCCAGGAGGGATTTCAAAGGGGTTTACCCTTCCCTTTATATTTATGACACTCAGTGATTGGCAGGATACGGTTTCCTGAAGGGCTGGCTGATGTCTGCACGTTTGAGTATTTAGCTCCCATGCTTGGGCATTATCAGTACTTCACTTAACTATCAATAATGATACTATAGGAACACCACATGTTCTAGCAAATAAGTGGGACAGAGATCAGAACCAAAGATGACTGAGGTGTTGCCAGATGGAAAAAGACAACAAATCAATAGTCAAATGTTTTGTAGCTTCTAAAACTGATATTAATCAATGGAGAGGGTTTTTTAAAAAACAAAAACTCCTAAAGGCACTCTGGTAAGTCTGTCACAACCCTGGTCAAGCTTCCCAGAATACTCACCCGGCTGCTGGTTTTGTACCCGCATGCTGGGACTTTGTGCCTGTAAGCTCCCCTTGGTCACTGGGTAAACTGGCATTTCTGGCACACTTCCTGTCTGGTACCCCTTCTGGAAGTGGGACTCCATGGCCTACCTGCCTGGGCCCCCAGGACCACTGCCTACCTCTGCAAGACCCCAGTAGCTTATGCATACACATTTCCGAGAGCTCCCTCTCATGGGCATTCTGGTTTACTGTTTAATCATTCTGGGACACTTTATCGTTAAAGGAAATAGACACACTTTGCAAAGGAGTTTCTAAAAAAATCGCTGGTTTTACTTCAGACAGCACAAGAGATACAGCTCCAGGTAAAATATAAACACTGTAGGCCATTCCCTGACTTGGTTTCCTCATCACTCTTGAATGTTCTTTGGAATTAGGGTCAGTATTCTTTCAAGGTTCCAAGTCCCCTGTGTTGGACTGTACTCCTCCAGCTCATGGCTTCTCCTCCAGAACGTATGGAGTCTTTCTCTGTGACTCCAGCAGTCAATGTCCTTCAGCTCCATCTGATCAAAGAGGTTTCCTCTTGCTCAAGCAACCTGCCCCATTGAGTCCCTCTGTGAGTACTTCATCAATTTCTCCACCTCTGTATGCTAGTGGGGATAACTGGCTTTTTTGTTCACCTTCTGGGGGAATTCCATCGCCTCTTCCTGCAGACAAGCTGGGTCAAACTGGTTTTTGTAGGCTTTAGCCATCTTTTAGGCTTTAGCTAAAGCCATTTTGTAGGCTTTAGCTATTGTTCAAAGGTACTCCCATTTGAATGGGAGCTATTCAGGTTAATGACTTGGGATTGTCCCAGATCTGGGAGACATATGATACCAGCTCTGAAAGCAGATGGTTGATTCCGCATATGCTGAAACACACTAAATGGCACAGCAACTTCATAAAATGAGCCAGAATTCATAAGTAGTGAATAGCTTCCCCAAATCATTACATCTTTTGTTTTAAATTGAAGTAGAGCAATATACAGAAAACTCTGCTTGATGTTGGATCAAAACCCAAATACTGGGAGATTTGGGGAATCCTTTAAATGATGTATTGGCAGGGATTTTAACTCCCTAATAGACATTTTGCCTGGGTTTAATATCTTGGCCAATTCAGAACAAATATAGATTGTGCCATATAAATGTATAGCCTTCCTCCTCACTATGTCATAACATGTTTAGCATATGGGATTTTAAATACATTTATGGCTTTGTTTTATTTCTCTTTACTAGCACAACTTGATGGCATTTTATATTATTGTGTCTTCAGCAAAAGAGCTACAAAGAATAGTGTGTAAAATGTCATGTTCAAATTTGGCATGGCAAAGAAAAATGTCACT
Source organism: Lepidochelys olivacea (assembly GCF_965140295.1). Lineage (NCBI taxonomy): Eukaryota > Metazoa > Chordata > Testudines > Cheloniidae > Lepidochelys > Lepidochelys olivacea. The sequence continues at coordinate 161,047,416 of NC_140411.1, read as the reverse complement.
ACCTTGTCTGCTTTTTGGATTAGATGCTCTTAGTGTAATCCTCATCGTGGTCAACCCAACATGAATCGGACCAGTGGTGAATTAGCCACTGGGCCAATGGGGCCCCAGCCAATTGGAGGGCCCCAGAAAAATGGGCACCCGCATTCCCCGGAAGGAGTGCTGGGAGGGTGGAGTGGGGCAAGCTCCCACGCCCCGGCAGGAGTGCTGGGCAGGGGAACTGGGGACTGCAAATGGAAGGGGTGGGGAGGGACCCCCAGTTGATCTGGCCCAAGGCCCCACAAAACCTTAATCCACCTCTGCATAGGGACTTAAATCCAACAAAATAACACTCAAGTGTCCCTATAGATCATAGAATCATAGAATATCAGGGTTGGAAGGGACCCCAGAAGGTCATCTAGTCCAACCCCCTGCTCAAAGCAGGACCAATTCCCAGTTAAATCATCCCAGCCAGGGCTTTGTCAAGCCTGACCTTAAAAACCTCTAAGGAAGGAGATTCTACCACCTCCCTAGGTAACGCATTCCAGTGTTTCACCACCCTCTTAGTGAAAAAGTTTTTCCTAATATCCAATCTAAACCTCCCCCACTGCAACTTGAATGTTCATTGCATGTCTTACAGTTCTATTAAAGGTGACCTACAAAGGAAAAAGTAGCTTCTACCTTCTTATATATATATATGAAATTGAAGTTAGAAACAGCAATTAAAAAAAACCCTTTCAGGCTTTCCTTTATACATCAAATAGGAGCAAACAATCATGTCTTTTTTTTTTTTTCTTAAATAATGCTTTGCACTTTAGCAGTCTTGCTAACTTATAATCTTTTGTTTGTGTTTCTGTTCAGTTGTGTTACTATGCTCTTGGATTTCTCAATAAATTCCTCTGACACTTCATGACAAAACATGGTGGTTGTTGGATACCCGCACATAAGTAACAATGATAACTCTAGCTTTCAGTGTGAACGGCAAGCTGCTTCTGTTATATTGGCAATGTACAGTGCAATGTAAAGTAGGCTTCAATATTTGGCAATGCAGAAAGGATTTTCTTCATGATGAGATGTGAAGGAGCTGTAAGGAACTGCAGACCTAAAAAAGAAAACTCAGTAATTTACACCCATCCCAAAATGTTCCACTACTCACTGGATCTATTGTGAAGTCTACAATATCCGTGTTTGTATTAGCTGTCTGTGTCTAGTTATGCATAAATATATAGATGCAGAATGAGTTTGAATAGCAATTTGTCATGTGAATGCTGGTTATACTAGAGTGGGCTTGCGACTTTTTTGTGTTCTACTACTGTTCTTTGTATTTTATGGGGGATTTTTTTTTCTTTGTTTAAGAACCAGACAGAGTGAATCCTGTACTGCTCAGTGAAGTAGGCAGTAAAATTGCCTTTTATTCAGGGATTCATGAATTGTGTGGTGCTGCCTTTCTGGGGTTTTAAAGTATCTTTCATATATGAGCTTTTGTGATTTTTGATTTTTAAATTAAACTCTTCCTCCATGTATGGTGCCATGCGTTTTACTGATGTCAAGACAACACATACACATATAATATTACTTCACTCAAGGATCACAAATTGTTTGAGAAACACTAATTAATTTGAAGTCTTGCATCTAGAGCTGGACATAATTTTTCAACTGAAATGTTTTTTTTCAACAAAAAATGCAGGTTTGGTGAGACCAAAACATTTTGTGAATTTGTGTCAGTTACACCAAATTGTTTCAGGGTTTTTTTTTTTAAAAAAAAAAAAACCTTTTTAAAATTTAATTTCAACACATTTGAAATGAAATGTTTAAATTGTTTTATTTCAGATTTACTCTTTGTTTTGAAATTGTTTATTATATCTATAAATGTAAAAATGCTTGGAATCCAAATGAAATGTTTCATTTCAGGTTGAACAAAATGTTTTGTTTCAAAATAAATTTATTTTTTCAATTTTGGGGGGAATTGCCACTGAACCAATCCATTATTTACCCAGTTCTATATGCAGGACCCCCCCCCCCCCCCGAGGTAAAATGTGTTGTTTCTAACGGGCTTAGTCACTATAGCCATTTCTTTCTGGAAAGAATACTCATTTCTACTGTAAAGAAAAATAGTATAAAATTGTTGTTCTCTCTAGATAAATTGTAAAACGTTATTCCAAGCCATTGGTTAAATGAAGGATACAGTTTGTCAGATCATTATTTTATTGCCAGTCATACATAATGTTTTTCTTAACGCCTCAGCTCTGGGAATCAAGTGAATATGAGTATTTCAGCTTTCATTTTTTAGGGAAAAAGTAAGTTTCTAGCTCTTGTGGTTACAGAATAAAGCTTGAAAACATAATCTAAATGTACCCCAAAGTCTGAGAAACCAGAAGGCAAGTAAAAAGTATCCAAAAGCTATTATTTTAACTTACCTGTGATTTTTTTGAATGCTTTTGGTGTTGATAGCAATGAGGATAAGTTATTCTGTCAACAAGTGAGCAGTTCAGAACATTGTGCCATAGACTGATGGTCAGTTATTTTATCTCTACTTATCTGTTCAATCCCATATCATTTATTAACTAGGTAAACTAAAGTTACCCAAGAAAGTGAGAATGGAAACATTTTTATTTTTTAAATATGCTTCTTGGACTTGCCAGTGACTGCCCAATAAAAGTTAACTGAGGTGCACTCCCAATGCAAGTTTGAAAGTGACAAATCGTAAGGTCATTTAATGATGGTGTTCTTGAAAGGTTGACTTTGGAGAATTTCTGATTTTGGAACATTTCTACTCAATGTTGCTAAAACGATCATTTCAGGATGAACTGTGAACTAAAATATCTTGACCCAAACTCTACCTTTTATTTATTTATTTTTTAATCTATGTCCTAATGCTCCTGCTTCCCCCATATTTTATCCTTGTTTCTTCACTTCCTCTCCCACTTCTAACCTGGGACTTTTCTTTCCCATTCCCCGATCTCTCTCGGCTGCTCGTGCTATAGATATTTGAAATCTGTGTTTTATTTATCTCATCTTTTGAGTAAGAGGAAACGTTCATCTCCCCTTAGTTCTGCTACCAACGAGTCCTGGGGCAAAAACTCCATAAATTCTAACATATCTGATATTTTAATTGCGCTACATTGGGAATCCTTTCCCCCCCTCCAACTACCGCCTCCGTTTACATCGATTATACAATGGCCACATTTTCAAGCCCAGGCTATTAACATATGCCCTTGATCTCTTCCAGCCAATCCTTTATCCCTATCTTTATCCCTCCAGCCAATCCTGACAACACTTATACATGTGCTTAACTTTAAGCATGCATATAGTTCCACTGACTACTTGTGTGCCTAAAGTTAAATGTGTCTGTCCACAGGATCAGGTACTACATAAACTCAAGAGTAACCCTAAGTGTTTATATCTCTTCCCCTTTTTAACACTTTTTTTCCCAAGGTTTAGCAGGAGCCAAGGAGTAAAATGAAATTCAAATGCAGAAGAGCTTCATAGGTGGAGCCAGGCTGCAAGATCCTAGTCCAGTGGTTCTCAAACTGTGGGTCGGGACCCCAAAGTGGATTGCAACCCCATTTTAATGGAGTCTCCAGGGCTGGCGTTAGACTTGCTGTGGGCCAAAGCCCAAGTTTCCCCCCTCCTCCCTCCATCACCTCGGGCTCAAGCTTTAGTCCCCGCTCCTGTGGTCATGTAGTAATTTTTGTTGTCGGAAAGGGGTCGTTGCGCAAGGAAGTTTGAGAACCTAGTCTGTTTCCCCTGTAGTCAGCTCCAATTGCAGATGTACTTTTCAAGTGAACTGGGTGCAAACAGTGATTGCAGCTGTTTATAGCTCTTTGTTCAGTAGTTAGTACCTTATTCAAGGTGTCTCTCTACAGGCAACAGGCTGCCTAGAACTATACATAATGGCAGGTTTCAGAGTAACAGCCGTGTTAGTCTGTATTCGCAAAAAGAAAAGGAGTACTTGTGGCACCTTAGAGACTAACCAATTTATTTGAGCATAAGCTTTCGTGAGTTACAGCATACTAACAATTCAGAATGAATTTGATCCTTAAAAGCTATTTGTGGAAAGCATTGAATGTATCTCCTTCTTGAATTATTGTTTCAGTGCTCTACTGCTGTTCCCTCTCCCCTTCCTTTGTAGACATGTGGATTCGTCAAAGCATTTTACTGTAGTGGGCTAATTTGATGAAAGGTCACAACAATATATCTTCCCTTACGGTGATTTTTGCATAAATGTTTGAGTTTATTCTCCACAAGAATATTCATCTCCGTTTATAAATTTAAGATTGTACTTATGTTTTCATCTAAGTTTAAATTTAATATGAAAACAAAACCCCCTTTCTTTTCTGGTTTTGCAGTTAAATATTCTGGTTGACACTGGAAGCAGTAATTTTGCAGTCGCAGCTGCCCCAAACCCTGATGTAACATTGTACTTCAATACAAAGGAGTAAGTATCTTTATAAAACTCTTTGAATAGGATTGAATGTCCTGGGTGCTGGACTGTATATGGAAAAGACAATGCAAAGCAGGTGGATGGGCTTCTATTGCAGTTGATTGCTGAATGTGGTGTATGTCTCTTGTTTTTAGCACGAGTGTCTACCACCTTTCCTCATGCTGAGTATCTCCTTACTCTACAACTGGTTCCACAGATTTCAGTGAAGCTACTTGCGGCATGAGGTGTTTGTTTGTTTTTTTTTTTTTTTAATCTGACCCTAAATTACTTGTACAATACCACATGCTCTAGAATCCAGGCACCAAATACAAGATCAAGATAAGCTTCAAGATTAATTGAAATGGCCTCAGGCCTTGTCATCTCAGGGTTTGGCTGTTTTCACCATTTTTTCTTCTTAATTTAAACTATTTTAGGTAGGTTTCTGCAAAAAGATGCAACTATATCTAGGTTTGCCAGAATTTCACTTTTACTTTTTTTATCATTTTGACTGATATCAATCAGACATGCCAAACCCACAAAAAAACTGCAGAAATTGGGCTTGTTTTTGGCTTAATTGGCTTGTGAGTTGCTTGTTGGCTAGTTTTTTGGCTTGTAGCTTTTTTTTTTTTTTTTTTTTTAAGGCTCCCAGCAAGCAGAGGTAAGGGGAGGAGGAAGAGAGTCGGGGTGCCAAGGGGCCCACCACAGTCCCAGACTGCACATTGGGGGCATCTAATCACATAGAGAGTTGGAGTTCTTAGGGATTGGCTTGTTTTGGCCTTGTTGTAAAATGGGATTAATTTGGGATTAGCTTGATTTTTGGTTTATTGTTAAAGTTGGTGTGCTTATTTACCGCGTGAAAGTTGGCAACTGTGATATCAATGTTTATTTTTAAGCATTTTTAAAATTTTTATTTTTAATTTTAATAGTTGTGAAAACTTATGCATTGTAATTTGTATTATATTTAAATTTTCACAGTTGTGGGACCTTATGGGGGTGGTTAGAGAATTATTTAATGACAGTAGACATCGAGATTCAAAAAGTAAAAGCTTTATAACCATTAAAATGTGACTTGTCAACGTTGTGTCAAAATATACAGTGTAAATGTCTTTAAATCAAAGCCTGTTCTGAAGCAGCATTTTTCTTACTCTGTCTTTCTGTAAATTTTGATTTATCATCTAACAATATTTCCTCTTCAGTGCTCTCCCTGTCATTCTTAATATTGGAGTCCTTGTATGCCAACTGAAGAACCCCTGTTCAGTAATGGTTTTAAGGAGGATATAAATGTTATGGGGAAGATATCACCTGATTGCTTCCTGAGTAAAGCTGTGCAAATAACATATTTTCGCTTTGCTGGCAAATCAGAAAAACTAGGCAAAAAAAATCATTGTGGGTCAAACCAAACATTTCACTTGGATTTAGAGCATTTTTAATGTCTTAAAATGTATTAAATTTGAAGGAAGTTTCTAAATCAGAAGCTGTTTTGAATTAAAAATAATCAAAATGTTTTGTTTTAAAATGTCTAAAGGAAAGTCTTCTACTGTTTGGGAATTATTTTTTGTTTTTTCTACATGAACAAGTCAGCAAAGCTGACATGAATGTCTGCAAAATGTTTAAATGTCGCTCGATCTGCATTTTTTGGCCGAAAAAGTTTTGACTGAAAAATTTCAGCTCTATTCTTGCTTTGTGAATGAGGGGAAATCCTCATTCTCCCTCCTCCCCCCACAGTAAGCTTTCAGAAGCTAAGCAGGACGGCCAATTCCAGCCCTCCTGTGAGAGCCATGAGGTGGGGGTTGTGGGAGGCATTGATTAGTATCGTAAGGCTCAAAGGGTGGGAGCAGAGGAGGAAGGGAGGAAGTAGGACCTACCCCCTCCATGGGGGCTGGGGAGCAGTGGTAGAATGGGGAAGGAGGTTTTCCTCTTACCCTACACCCTCCGGGTTTGTTGATCCCCAATCCTCCAGTAAACCATGCTCTTTCTTGCCTCTGCCCCAGAAGGCCTTAAAACAGCCCCAGTCCTGCAAACATCCAGAGGCTCACAAGAGGAGAGCCTAATTCCCATATCCCTCCTAGACTGTGTAGCAAACGATCCCCTATCTTGAGGACCTGCAGAGAGTGGAGTCTCCCTTTTTGTATAGACTGTAGGATGTCAGAAGCTTAGGGACTCGTTTCACAGGCTGGTAGGTGAGGACTGGGTTATGAGGAGACTTCATGGCCAACAGACCCGGGGGGAGGAGGGGATCCTTCCTTGCCCTCCTTCTCTTCCCCAGGGACTTCTTAGTATCTGTAGGGACAGGTCTTATCTCTAGGATTTAGGACCATTTTAAAACAAATCTACCACCCACCCAACACCATCCTAAGAATTGCCATACAAAACACTTGAAGGTTGTAATTACACGTCGGTGTTTTGTGTATGTTATCTTTGAAAAACACTGGCAGAAAAAATGGACATTGAAATCCAGGGCTAAGGTTGCTCTTTGCTGTGCTTGTAATGAGTTTCACTAAAAGAACCACAACTGTGACTCACTCCTGGGAGATAGTTAACAAAAGGTAGGTGACACTGAGGGAATACAGAGAGGAACAAAAACATTCAACAAATCCTAACTAAACATATGTCATAAATATAAAGGGAAGGGTAAACCCCTTTGAAATCCCTCCTGGCCAGGGGAAAGCTCCTCTCACCTGTAAAGGGTTAAGAAGCTAAAGGTAACCTCGCTGGCACCTGACCAAAATGACCAATGAGGAGACAAGATACTTTCAAAAGCTGGGAGGAGGGAGAGAAACAAAGGGTCTGTCTGTCTGTCTATATGCTGGTTTCTGCCGGGGATAGACCAGGAATGGAGTCTTAGAACTTTTAGTAAGTAATCTAGCTAGGTATGTGTTAGATTATGATTTCTTTAAATGGCTGAGAAAAGAATTGTGCTGAATAGAATAACTATTTCTGTCTGTGTATCTTTTTTGTAACTTAAGGTTTTGTCTAGAGGGGTTCTCTATGTTTTTGAATCTAATTACCCTGTAAGATATCTACCATCCTGATTTTACAGGGGGGATTTCTTCATTTCTATTTACTTCTATTTTTATTAAAAGTCTTCTTGTAAGAAACTGAATGCTTTTTCATTGTTCTCAGATCCAAGGGTTTGGGTCTGTGGTCACCTATGCAAATTGGTGAGGCTTTTTATCCAACATTTCCCAGGAAAGGGGGGGTGCAAGTGTTGGGAGGATTGTTCATTGTTCTTAAGATCCAAGGGTCTGGGTCTGTAGTCACCTAGGCAAATTGGTGAGGCTTTTTACCAAACCTTGTCCAGGAAGTGGGGTGCAAGGTTTTGGGAAGTATTTTGGGGGGAAGGACGCGTCCAAACAGCTCTTCCCCAGTAACCAGTATTAGTTTGGTGGTGGTAGCGGTCAGTCCAAGGACAACGGGTGGAATATTTTGTACCTTGGGGAAGTTTTGACCTAAGCTGGTAAAGATAAGCTTAGGAGGTTTTTCATGCAGGTCCCCACATCTGTACCCTAGAGTTCAGAGTGGGGGAGGAACCTTGACAACATAATATAAGACTTTGTAGCACAAGCATTTTGAACATATGAACATGGATAGATCGCACGTTTCTAATTCCAAACACTTCTTTAAAGCATAGACATACTGTGGGTGGAATCCTGGTCCCATTGAAGGCAAGGAGAGCTTTACAGTTGATGTCAGTGGGAGCAGGATTCCACCCCATTGCAGTTTACAGAGGTTAAAGATGGGGGCCTATTTGTATTGCTCTAAAACAAAATAAAAAAAATTTCAAATCCCTCCTCCCCGTCAATTATATCTCATGCAATTTCAATTCCATTAAACAACAGCAGTACACGCTGGGGATTATGAGGTGCTCTGACAGTCTTTCATTTGAAAAGTTAATAGTTCAACTACTCTTAGTTTAGTATGTAAATTATCATCCATAAGGATCTGTTTCAGTAATCCTAAAGTGGGATAGTGAGAATGTTCTCTGGTAATGGATGGAAACCACTTGAACCTTTTGCAAGTGAATTGTCAAGAAAAAAGTTCTTAACATTCTTTTTCTCATGCTGTTCAAAAAATACTTGTTGGTGAATGTAGCTTGCTACTTTTCCACAAAGGATTTACTTGAACTGTTGTGTGGGGTGTTTAATATATTTCAGATATCATGTTGAGTCTTCAATTAGACTAATCCTTTAAAAAAAAATAAAGTTACTTTTTTCAAATTGTTTGGTCATGAAAATCCGTCTAGTTTTCTTCTCTAAAACCTTTTAACTTATCAGTTTTGTTAGCTAAGCATTAGAACTGATCTGAAACGTCTACTGGGGCATGCATGTTCTTGATCATCCCTTGGACTTGGGAGGTAAATCTAACTTCCCAGTCGAACATATCTAAAAATTGAGAGCCAGGAGTATCCATAAATGGAGTCTACAGCCAGAAGGGACCACTGGGATCATCTAGTTGGACATCCTGCATGATAGGGGCCATAGGACTTCCCTGAAAGCATTCCTGTTTGAACTAGCATATATCTTTTGGAAAAACATGATTTTAAAATGGTCAGTGATGGAGAATCCACCACAACCTTTGGTAATTTTTTCCAATGGCTAATTGTCCTCCCTGTTTGGGCAAAAGAAAAGGAAAAAAAATTGTGCTTTATTTCTAGCTTGTTTTAGCTATATCTAATTGACATCATGCTAAAAATATACATAAGGACAAGCAGAAGTAAGTCACATTGCCTTACAGTATTCCTGTATGGTTTTAATGACATATGCACCGAAGAACTGAGTCCAAATAGAATACCCAACTTTGCCTTCTTGGCTAAATATTTAGTAGTTTAAACCATGGAAGAGATTTATGAGGAGTTTTATTGTTTTGGTTTGGTGGCTTTTGTGTGTTTTGTTGTTTTTGGTTTTTTTGGTGGGGGGTTGGTTGTTTTTGTTTGTTTTTGTTTTTGTTTTGGTTTTTGCCTTAGAGGAAGAATTGGCAACAAGGGAAATGATTGAAGGTCTGCTTGGCATTTTGATGTTTTTGTAATTGGGGGGTGGGGAGGGGGGTGGGAGAAGAGACAGAAACAACTTTTCATTAAAATAGTTCAATCCATTGATTCTCTCATTCTTTGCTATTGTTTGAGTGTCTTTAGACATTGACTTGGATCTGTGGAGACTGTAGGGGATTTACAGGAAAATATGAAGCAAACTTTCTCTTTGCCTAGTTTTACTGGCTTGTGGGGTCTGGGTGTGGCATTTTTGAGTGGCGAGTGGGGATTATGAAAGAATTCCATGTACTGATCATAGACAAGTTGGGTGCTAGGTTTTCCTCATATTGCTCTGCCAGTGAATCTTCTCCTGAACTGATCTGCTTTCAAGGAAGACATGTACTGGGTTATGTTTTATTTAATACTGAAGATGGGTACACAACTAGCACTCAAATGAGACCACAGCTTATTTCCATTTTTGACTGAGGTCAAACTTGAAGTGTTTTTTGTTTTTATTAAACTGATTCTTCTTGGGTTTTTTTTTTCTCTGCATGTGTTTTTTAAATATTACAGTAGCATGTACGTTATGCTAGGCACACTCCAAGTACAGAAGAGGTTAGTCTAAGGCCCAAATCCTGTAACATCTGAGCAGACTGCAGTGCCCATGTGGCTCTGGGTGTAACCGTTTACCGAGGTGTGCAGGATTGGGGACTAAGAAAAGACTTCCAAATGGTTTAGCTTTTAATATACTTTTTCTGTTTTGTTAGCAACATAAAACAGTAAATTCTGAAATAATTTCAGTCACTTCCCCAGTTACTCATTTCCCTCCCCTCTTCCCTCCCCCAGATCGAGTCATTGCCCCCTCCCTCACAAATCATCAACACAAAAAAAAATGCCCATCAACTGCAGGCGCTGGTGTCAGTGGTGCTCCTGAAGTGCATGCCCTGCTGCTTTGGCTGCCTCCTCGGCTTGTGCCTTCTGCCTCCTAGAAAGAGCCTGGAGGCTCCTATAGGCTGCATCACAGGGAGACACTGTGGGGGCTTCAGTCCCATGTGCTGGCAGGGAGAACACTAGTGGCCCTACAATCCCCATAGTTGCTTTACATGGAAGCAAGTCAGGGCCCTTTATTTGTCCCGGAAGTTCCGGTGCACTCCTTTCAGGGAGTGCTGGAGCCTCTTGTATTTTCTAATCATGGTCAATGTGGTTTGTGTAGGATTCTTTTTGTGTTAGTTTAAAATACTGGGACCATGAACTAGAACAACTTACTAGAAGTCAAAGCATTCTTGGATCAGTCAGATGAAAATATTGGCTGACTCTAGTCATGCAGTCCAGAGCAGATGTAGTAAGTGTATATACATGCCATAGAATAAAACTACCTCCGCCAGGGTGTCATCAGATCCCAGGATGCTGCTGGGTTGTCACTCTCCTAATAAAGGAGGGAAAGTGAATTATAGAATAAGGGTTAGATGCTCTCAATGTTGCTAGCCACATGTATTCAGAAATCAGAAGTATGATTTTTCTACTCTTCTTCCCATCCCCCTTCCCCTCCTCCCCCTAAAAAAGGGGGCTTAAAAACAGTGACCATTTATAAATGATTTTTTTTTTTTTGCCTTCAGGTATTTTTCAGCTTTTTATATGGAAGCCTTCACCCCTAATTTGTGTGTGATCATTTCAAGCTTCAAATTCAACCTTTAAATGCATTCACGCAAGGAGATCTCACTTCTTGCTAAGAAGAGAAGGACTCTCTCTTCTTAATCCTTCCTGTCCTCTGGTGTTTTGGAAAGCTGTAATTTTTCACACTTTTTTTTGCCCCCTTCTTTATCCGCCCAGCCCCTGCCCCACCAATTCACGCTCTCCCATACTCTGTTGTCCCACACAAGCCCCCCCCAAATTTACCTGCCCCCTTTTTTCTCTCCCTTTCCACAGCCCCTTCAGATTCCTTCATAAATATTGCCAATTATTCAGACCCAATTTTGATTTTATACAATTGTTTTAATATTACAATACTGCTTTGAGACTTCATTTGGGATCAGGTCAGAGGTGAAAGTAAGCCGGTAAGCCCCGGGCTGGATCGGCTTCCCCAGGTGCAATTTAAAGCGCCTGCGGCTCCCAGCAGCAGCTGGAGCCCCCGGCCCTTTAAATTGCCTCCAGAGCCCTGCTGCCGGAGCCCTGGGGTAGTGGCGGCGGGGCTGGGGTGGCGATTTAAAGGGCCTGGGGCGGTAGCGGCGGCCGAGCTCTGGACCCTTTAAATCGTCCCCGGAGATCCGCCGCTGCTTCCCCAGGACTCCGGCAGGCTCCGGGGACGATTTAAAGGGCCCGGGGTGGTAGCGGCGGTCGGAGCTCCATCCCCGGAGCCCTGGGGAAGCGGCGGAATCCGGGGACGATCTGGCTGCCGCTACCACCCAGGACCCTTTTAAACCACTGCCAGAGCCCCTGGCTGCCACTGTTACCCCAGGGAGGGGGGAAGGAGGCACTTGCCGGTACAGGGTGGGCCGGGGCTGGCTCTGACCTCCCTCAGCCCCGCCCCTTCCGCCTGAGGCCCTGCCCCTTCTGGGGACCAGAGCCGACCCCAGCCCAGCCCTGTACCGATAAGTCCCTAAACTTACTTTCACCCCTGGATCAGGTGCCCCATTGTGCTAGGTGCAGTACAAATGGTATACACAATCACGTTAACACAACTGTAGCAGTGACAAGTTAAAGGTGGTATGACTGCTTCTGAAATTTAAGGAAAGCGGATGCTCAGCTGGTTCTGGGACATGTTTAGTGACTGAGGTACACACCTGGCAGGAAGTTCATGAAGATGTGCTATTAGAAGCAGGTATTTTCAAAATTTGTAGGGGAGCGTGCTGGATAAAACTGCAATTAAAGAAGAATATCTCTAATTCAGATGCATGAAGGAAGTGATCTTTTTTCCCTAATGGAGAAGAGAAGAATAGACTCTGTAGCCAGACTTTCTAAAGAAATCCATAAGTGCATTAGAAAAGAAGTGCCATTAAGATAAGAGAAAAGTACAGTTTCAGTATGTACTGTACTAAAGGTAACACTAGGAAAGTGGCATTGAAGAAGTGCCCCTAGGAGTGGTGCATTAGTTCACCTTTTTTTTTTTTCTTTTTGAGGATTATGGACTCTTACGGACCTTTAACCCTAACCCTAACCTCTTTAATGGTTAGACAGCCCTTAATTTTAGGGAATCTGTGAATGGAGTTTAGGTTTTTTTCTTTTCCCCTACCACTAGGCATAAGGGCTTCAAATTTAAGTGAAAATTTTTAAGTTGAAAACTGCAGTTTGGCTGCTTTATAGTCCAACAAAATAGCCAGGGGTCCCCTGTGCAGGGGTGGATGGAGGGTAGTATTTATTTGAGACTATAATTTGGTCTTTTGTTCATGGGCCAGAAGTTTAGGTATGCAAGAAAGCTGACACTCTGCTTCTTGAGAGTGCTTGCCTTTCCCCCTTTTTGGACTGGAGGTTGAGCTCCAAAGAAAGCTTTTGCATCCTTCTCTTCAACGAGGGCTGTGGGAATCGCATGCAGACCAGGCTGGGGTTTCTTAAGGAGTTTTCCACTGAGCATGAAAGGAGTTCTCCTTTCTAGGGAATGTCATGATTATATGGAAAAACTGGGAGCCTCCTATGCAATCTTGGATGCTCATGCAGTCCCTTATACACCACACTCCTTGCTACTGACCTAATAAGTTTCATGTGTTTTTTCCCTGGCTCTGCTGAGCTTACGGAAGGCCCTGTTACAGAGTAAGTTCACAGGAAAGGAAGCAAGTGAGTTGACCAGCTTCCACTTGCCTCTTGGGAGGGGGAAAAAATCTGGAATCCTTGTAACAAAAATATTCACAACTATGTTGGTTCTCAAGGAAAAAAAGTGCTGAGGTATGTTAATGTGATAACCATTTTGGTGGGGTTTTCCCCCCAATTTTTGGGGGGAAAGGTATCAGGTTATGAATTCAAAATTTTCCTGTCCTTGGAGGTTGGACCATTTTTATTTATATATAATAATTTAAAAAACCATGTAAAGTAAACTATTCAACTTCACTGTGATTTGCGAAGATACAATGCACAATTTTGGAAGAGGCTGCTGTGTTGTGTTGCATAGGCTCGCTGCACTCTTCCTCAAGATTCCCATGAACGCTGGAGGTTAGGGGAATTTTGCTTGGTTTTGGATTTTGATGCAAAAAATTTTCATCCAGCACATCTTCATATTTAATTGAATATAAATGTGTGCTGAGAACCAAATACAGATGGTTCAACAAGCACAGCTTGTCTTTAATGTATATTCACTGCTATATATTTAAATTATACATTATAATACTATTTTACGTATTTACACATATTTAGTCATCACTATAAAACTCACTAACTTACAGGCTCCCAGCAAAGGTGGTTCTTACTCTGTGATGGTAAAGACGTATTGAACTAAACTAAGCCCTGTCATTTGGCACTAAAACACTGATTGCCAGGAAATTGGACCAAAAGTCAATCGCAAGAAATTCAAGTTTCATTGCTCTCCTGTAATGTTAAAAAAAAAAAAAAAATCATTGTGAAGTTCATGAAATGATGGTTACGTTCTTGTTAGAAACAGAGCCTTCAAAAAATAAAATCCTAAGTACTCTGTCAAGGCTCCTAAATATGACTTACGCTTTTAGCTTTTAAAGAATGGCTTTTGGCATGTCTGTCTGAAAATAAAGCACTAGGCTATGGCAATTCCATTTTCTGATACCAGCCCTGCACACATGTGCTTGGTGGGGCCCTGAGTCTGCTCTCATTGAAGTCAAGGGCAAAACTCCCACTGACTTTAGTGGTGTAGAATCAAGTCCTGAATGTTAGCATTCAGAATGCTGTATTCAGACTTTCTTCAGGAAGTAGGACCGTACCAACCTCATCTTACCTCACTTTATCTGTCTCCTTGTCAATCTCCAAACCCAATAACATAAAACATTTCTAGTTTCCAAAACCCTGCGTGGATTTGCCCCTTCCTTCCTTCCTTTCGGAACTCCTTCTGCCCTTCTCTTTGACTTGCTGTTCCTAAACTTCTGTTGCCCCAAGTCTATACAGAACTTTTCTCCCTCCTCCTGTAAGTCAATGAGTCACTATTAAATCTGTCTCCTTCCTTGAATTACAATTAAGACTTTCTGAAATGCATATAACTTATGTTCTGTTGCTATGTAACTAGGAATTACATTCCTATTTACCCAAAATGGAATTTTTAATAACGTTAATTAAGTGTCTGTCTAAAACTATTAAATTAGCTTGGCATTTCAGTTTTGAACACAGAGCTATTCAGTTTCCTGTAAATTGAATGTTTGCAGTGGTGGTGTAGCTGTGTTGGTCCCAGGATATTAGAGAGACAAGGTGAGTGAGGTAATATCTTTTATTGGACCAACTTCTGTTGGTGAGAGACACGAGCTTTCAAGCTTACACAGAGCTCTTCCTCAGGTCTGGGAAACTAACCTGAAAGCTTGTCTCTCTCTCTCACCAACAGAAGTTGGTCCAATAAAAGATATTACCTCACCCACCTTCTCACTGAATGCACTATTATTTATTTCTATAGTGGTACTGGTGCAACCAGAATCCGGGTCCTATTGTACAGTGTCTAGTACAATCCCCGATTAAAAAGCCATCTCAAATCCTGAAGAGTTTAATCACTGAAGGGGTTAAATACCAAAATAGGGGGTCAATTTCTCTTTCCATTCTCTACCCTGACAATCCTCCTGGAGTATATGTGATTTGTTTTCCAGAAGTCACTTTAAATTATTCCTACTCATGAAAAAAAAAAGTTAAACAGTATTTGCATGATAAAGGAGCAGTTCATTTATTTTATAGCATCTCTTCTGTCTCCCACCCCGTTGTATAGGTCAAGTACATATAAGTCACAAGGCACTGATGTCGCTGTTCGGTATACTCAAGGAAGTTGGACTGGAGTGCTTGGCACTGATGTCATTACTATTCCAAAGGGAATCAATGGCACTTACACTGTCAACATTGCTACCATTCTGGACTCAGAGAATTTCTTTTTACCGGGGATTAAATGGCATGGAATCCTTGGACTTGCTTATGATGCCTTAGCCAAGGTAAGGCTCCCCCCCCACCCCACCTTTCATGATTAAAATAAAGCAAAAAATAA
This sequence comes from Lepidochelys olivacea, assembly GCF_965140295.1. Classification (NCBI taxonomy): domain Eukaryota; kingdom Metazoa; phylum Chordata; order Testudines; family Cheloniidae; genus Lepidochelys; species Lepidochelys olivacea. The sequence goes on along the minus strand of NC_140411.1, from coordinate 161,031,924 downwards.
AAACAGGGTAATGAAGGGAGGTGCTTTCAAATGTCATGGAGCATTCCCCTAAAGGCTTTAGACTCCTTGTCCTTCGCCCCCCCCCCCCCGCCTTCTCCCCACAAGCCCTTAGCAAAATTGTCAAGGCTTCCTGCCAGTTACGCCATGTCCGCTGGGAGCCTATCAGGTTTGGCAGATCCCAGCAAACCTAAATGGAGCTAAAAGAAAAGGAGTACTTGTAGCATCTTGCGAATGCAGACTAACATGGCTGCTACTCTGAAACCTAAATGGAGCTGTTACCCCCAATGAGGATTTAGGCTTGTCTGGGGGCTGATGACCCAGTTTTTGCTCATTTGGCCTGAACAATCTTCTAGTAGTGGAAGGTTTGGCTGTTGAACATACTACAGCACCCGGGTAAGTAACGTCTGGTAGGAGGCCACACATCTCCTAATATATATAAGGCTAGGACATGGAGCGTTCTTGGTGAATCTCTTTATGCTTGCTTGGAAGCTGATGCATGTTCTAGGCAAAGCCCCATGTTGCTGATTTTATTTCAAACAAACAAAAACCAAACATACATTGAGATTTGGAGTATGTATATCTGTAATGTAAGAGAGGAAAAAAACGTGCATAGGGTATTATTTTTATAAACCACACAAAGCCCTACTATTAAAAAGCCAGGAAATTTGGAGGAAAAAGGTTAAATTTACAATAACTCTAGAGATCTGGAGATGAAAATCAGACTACCCAAACTACCTTAACTCTACATTCATTGTGCTGCCCTGAGAAATCCAGAAACTCAAACTTGCCCACTTATAACGTAAAATGTGTTATCAGTTGCCACCAGAACTGGAATTCTTTACACGTAATTGGATGGCAATTACATTGAGTTGAACCTTCCTTACTGTAATGCGCTGTCACTGAGGGTAGCAGGGAGGGAAGGGAGCTCTTTTTCAAATTGCTGATTAGGCAAATAACATACTTAAGGGTTTTGCTCTCTTTTTATTAAGGCATTGGTTTTGTGAAGTTCTAAGGGTGCTCACCTCACAGGATCAGGCCCTAGTGTTCTGTGTGCTGAACAAATACCCAAGTGTTATGAAATGCAGAGCTGATATATCTCAATATAAACCTGCTCAGCTTAACTGCTTTTATAGAAAGTGTAAAGGCTAGCGTGAGGGCACAGTATCACTCTAGACATGTAGTGTATGACAGCAATTATTAAACCAATAGTTAATTGTGGTAGGTGCATTTTGATATTCCACCCATTCCAAAGGAAGGAAGGTAAGATTTAGAAACTGAAGATTAGCGTTCAAATCTGAACTGCTGGATGATTGAGCTCTAAAATGCTGCCATTTGATCGTGGAAAAGTGGCAGGGAAAACTGATTCCTGATTCTTCTGCTGACCCACAATGCAATATATGGCAAATCCTTCTGCAGAAATTGAGTGCCCTTCAGTGCTTTTAGCAGTGAAATGCGTAGGCTTTGTCAGGAGCCAATACTGCAATCAATGAGTACACTGTTGTCTTCTGGATGCATGTATCAATGGCCAAGAATAAAAATGTGTGTGAGAAATATCTAAAGACAGGGAAATGACAAAAGTTTGTCTGTTCTGTTTTCCTTTTAATTAATTATTTAAATCTGGAGTGTTTGTTCATCGATCAGTTGTCAGAAATTCATCTTCGTCCACTGAAGGGGAATTTTGTGATTGATTCGCTTGTTTCTACAAAACCTATTTAAAATTATTCTTAAAGCAGTTTATCATCTGAGCGAATAATCCTGCATTTATCTGCTTTTTTCTTCCTTTTTTTTTTTTCCCCTCAACATACTCTAGCCGTCAAGTTCTGTGGGGACATTCTTTGATTCCCTTGTGAGTCAAGCGGAGATTCCCAACGTTTTCTCCCTGCAGATGTGTGGAGCTGGAAGGCCTGTTTCTGGAAGTGGTACCAACGGAGGTAGTCTTGTGGGTATCTGTCAGTCTGAAAGGGAAAAATCATTCAAACTAATCATTCTCTCGCTTTCCAGAGTTAATAAACATAAGAAATCTATTTTAATTTACAGAGTTTAAAGTGCCTCTTTATTCTTTCCACCTTTTATCCATTTTTACTTAAATATGCTCCACTAATTACCTTTTGGGTTTTTTTCTTTTGGTGTTTTTTGAGCCAACTGCTACATTTCATATTGAATTTTGTCTTTTTAATTAGAAACTTGTAAGAAAGAAGCACTGTCCCTTAACTTTTTGACTTGAGGCCAGATTCACCACCTTTGCTCACACTGAGTTGTCCCGTACTCTGCAAGTAACATAATTTAAATTAATAGGAACACTCGGAATAAAGTAGTACTTGATGTGAATAAAGCTGGCAGAATCTGGTCCCTACTCCTTGCAAATTTTTGCTACAGTTATTTTTGACAAATGTGTAAGTTAATACACTTGAGAAATGTATATGACAAAGAGCAAATTCTGATCTTATTGTACATAAGAATGGCCATACAAGTCATCTAGCCCAATATTCTGTCTTCTGACAGTGGCCTGTGCCAGAGCCTTTAGAAGGAATGAAGAGAACAGGATAATTTTGTGTGATCTGTCATTTAATCCCAGCATCTGGCAGTTGAAGATCTAGGGACACACAGAGCTTGGGGTTGTGTCCCTGGCTATCTTGGCTAATACCATCAATGGACCTATCCTCCATGAACTTATCTAATTCTTTTTTGAACCCAGTTATCCTTTTGGCCTTCACAACATCCCTTGGCAATGAGTTCCACTCACCCACCAGCATGAACTGTCATTCTAGTATATTTTGTACCCCTTTATCCATCAACTTCATGAAAAAACTTGTGCAGATACAGACAGACATTATCTTCCTTTCCAAAAGTGGAAACCCATTATTACCGTGTCCCATGGATTATCTTTATTCGACCAAGTTTCTGCAATGCCTATTATATCAATATCCTCACTTCATGCCAGGCACTCATCTTTCTTCATCTTAGTATTTAGTCTTAGTATTTCGTCTTCTAGCATTTGTATATAAGCACTTGTATATTTTGTCAATAGTCAGTTGTTTGCCTCCATGTGTTTATATTTTAACTGGATTCTTTTATGTGTGACTGTTCCTCACTAGCTACTACCTGCACTTTACCGATTTTATTTCCTATTCTTTGTGTTAGACTATAGAGTTCCCCCTTTAATAAATTCATCCCTAAGGGATGTCTCTGCCCAAACCACATGCTCCTCTGCACCTATTGGCTTTCCCCCAGCCCTTAGTTTAAAAAAAAAAAAATCCTTTACAACCTTTTCAATTTTACATGCCAGCAGTCTAGTCCCATTTTGGTTTAGGTGGAGTTCATCTTTCCTGTATAGGCTCCTCCTTTCCTCAAAGGTTCCTAATAAACCTAAAACCTGCCTCCCTACACCATCATCTCATCCACACATTGAGACCTGTAGTTCTGCCTATTTGCATGTGGAACTGGAAGCATTTCAGAGAATGCTACCATGGAGGTCAGTAAGACCAAGAAATGGCCTTAAATTAAAACTAACTAACTTTAGTGTATCAAAGGTACAATTAACAGAAATGGAAATGCTACCAGGAACTAATAATGGTAGCATTGACTCAACTGCCATATTGCATTTCTCTTAAGTGCATCTAAAAATTGCATTATTAGGCTATATTAACTCTTTTGTACTCTTAAGTGAATTTTTCATGTGAAGGCTAAATGTTCTTTCCCATTCTTGTGTGTTGCCTAGATTCAGCCTTGGCAGTATCATTAAAAACCCTGTTTAATTTTAACTCAAGAAGGGAACGCCCATAAGGAAATCAATTTGAAGTTGGCAGGCATTGCGGGCACTTAGGACACTTCAAGAGGAGGTCCTAAATAGGACTTTGACTTGTTAACTATAGCAAGTGCCCTCTGGCATCTTGACGTTTGAAATACTTGAAACATATCCTTTTATCCAATTGTGTTCAACAACTGAATTTTTGCAGATGGAGCTCAGTAAAATGTATTTGCCCTGTGTAATCACAGTTTTCTTAGTTTTTATGCAAGTACGTGGGGGAGTTTGCATTACTCTGAAACTTACGATTTTGTCTCTTCAGATCATGGGTGGAATTGAACCAAGTTTGTACAAGGGTGATATCTGGTACACACCTATAAAGGAGGAGTGGTATTACCAGATTGAAATTCTCAAACTGGAGGTTGGAGGCCAGAACCTTAACCTGGACTGCAGAGAGGTATTTGCAATGAGAATACTGTTTGTCTATAGGTTTAAAAAAACAAAACAAAAAACACCACCCTAACTATTTTTTAAGCAAAGAGTCCATTCATTTGGTTTAAAACAAAAAGTGAAGCAATCCGAGTTAAACTCTGAAATGTACTGCCCTTCTATATGGAAGTATGTTGCAGCCCTCTTTACAAGATTTAAAAGTTGGTGACAACCCGTGAAAAAGAACAAACTTTGTACATCTTAAACAATACGATGTGTTTGTATATATGCCAAACACATGAAAAGGAAAATGTTTCAAACAGCACTGTCGCAGGGTGGCTGGCCCAAGGTTACTGAAATAGGTCCAGCGCCTCTGTGCCAGAACATCTGCTCCCAGTTGAGCCAATTAAGAGGGCAGGGCTGCCTTTGGGCTATAAAGGGTCTGAGGGAATTCAGTGATGGTGCAGCGGTCCTTACCCATATGCAAAGTATGCAGCTGCCCCAAATTTCCTGGTGCCCTGTGCAGCTGCATGCTGCTCCAGCCCCCGCTCCGCCTCTTCCCCATGGCCCCGCCCCTGAGGACTGCAGCAGGGCTAGGCCTGCACTCACCAGCGGTGGGAAGTGCAGCGACCTTGACCCAGCTGCGCTGCTGGTGAGTGCTGGGGGGTGCTTCCCCCCTGTCCTCCAAGCCAGCCCTGCCCATCCCCTCCCACATGGAGGCCTGGGCACCCCCTCTCCCCCCACACCCCATGCGGGAGCTGCGTATGGCCCCAGAACAGCTAGGGACGGCCCTGAGTGAGGGTAAAACTAGAAGGGGACCTGCAGAGTGAAGCTGCAGGGAGAGGGGGTCTCCTGTAGTGGTCCCTGATGAAGGAATTTGGGGCTGGGTAAGAAGACTTAGCTGAAAGTTTTGTTTTTCCTTTGGGAGAAGGCAAGCTAGGCCCTAGCATCTTCTCTATCGGCTCTGACAGTGGGAAGAGACTATGCCCAGTGTAATGCTAGGTGCAAGATTTTGTTTTTGTGTTGGTTTTTTTGGAACTCGTGTTTTAACAAATAAACCGGGCCCCAAGAAGGGCTCTGAGCGGATGAGCAAGACTGTGTGCAGTTTTGTTTAAGGAGCCCTGAACAAAGTGAAAAGGAGGCAGAGCATTGCAGAGGCACCGCTGGCCACAAGGGGTGCTCGGCTGCAGCCACTGTGTAACAAGCACCTTGAAATGGTACTGGTGAGAAGTGGGTTGCCATTGCTTCTGTAGCCTTTTGGTATGAGTCCTTCACAAAAAAAATTGCCACTTAAATCTTTAGTTTTATCACTGAAGTTAAATATTTTTGCAGGTACTGTTGCTGCTATTATTTTCTGTCATTTTTAGAATGCCCAGGCCATGCTAGTCACTGTACAGAAGTCTGAAGACATAGTCCCTGCCACGATCAAAGCAGACCCCTAATTAAAGTTTAGGAGCTAAACAGTAGACAAAGGTCAGAGTAGTTATAAGGTTAGCTAGCTCGTTAGTCCTTCTGAATTTGCATAGATGCACAATGATTACCCTGGGAGGATGAATTGTGATCCACTGGACTTACCCTTCAGTATTTGCTAATGAATTAGGAAATAGAGCATTTTTGTAAAACTTACAGTCACAAGAGACAACAGTCCTCCTTTCCTCTCTGGAAAATCTAATCTCTTTTCTTCAATCCTGGCAAGCTGTCTAGTATTCTGTTGCAGTTACGGTCTTGATCCTTCGGGGTGAGGATTTGGGGGAGCGAAGTGCTGAGTTGCCAGCATAGCTGCCGCATCTGGTGGATTGTTGTCTGTGATCCAGTAAGGTTAATCTAAGGCGAGCAGGCTTTGCATACTGGTGGGTCTAAACACACTGTGACTAGCATAGAAAGCATTGAGCTGTTAGGTTGTGAGTAATATTGCTTTCTTTGCACCTTCACATGTATTTCTGTCAGTGGATGGCCATCATGACTGTGTTTGCTATAAACTGCTTCCAAGTGCAGCTCTGAGATGCTAGTTGGTGGTGACAGGAGTAACTGAAAATAATAAACATGACTGCTGTGCTTATCATTTGTGTTCACTAGCTTGTGGGGTTTGTTTGTTTGTGTGTTAGTTAAACATACATGTCTTGACCACAACCTCCTCCCTCAATTCCCTTTCCCTCTGCTCCATAGAAGCATTTCTGCACACATGCTGAATGAACACTAAATGGTTTGATATAATGCTTAAACTCTCCGCATTTCTTTTAGCAGTGCTCAGCAATCTGCAGGACCAAGCACTACCAAAAGAAAACCAAAGTATCTTTTGGTTTTAACCAGATTTGAGTTTCATCAGTGCATTTCAGAACTTCATTAAAAATATTCCATGTAATTGATATTCATTAAACTTAAGGATTTAAAATTGTGGTGTTACTTCTGTAATTTAAGAGTGTAAACTAATTAAAGACTCTGTTTCCTTGTTTGTTTTTTTTAAATTGTGCCATAAACATCCAACTCCTAAATAATGTTGCATATATTGGTTCAATTGATAGAAAAAGAAGTTCAAAGAAAAACCCCTACCATTTCCGCATGTTTCTATCATTAACAATAGTCACTAACAGGTATTTTGTAAAAGGCATGCCTTGTTAATGTTTATGTATTCATATACTGTACTTTATGCTTGAGAAGCTTCTTAATTTACTGGATTTTTGTATATGAGAAGAGAAACATGTCAATTTTGCAAGCATGGATTATAATGTGATAAGACTTGAATTCATCATTCTGGTTCAGTGGTTCCTTGTGCACTTCTGCTTTTTTTTTTTTTTTGTCTACTACAGAAACAGAGGTAAAAAGTAGGTGAAGTGTTTGTTTGACATTTGTATTGTTGATGGTGACTCGTATGATAAGCACTGCTACTGAAAAAGAACAGTCTAGTCATTGTTATGAAGCAACTGACGACACCATTTAACTCTCATACGGTATATTAACTGCGCTCCTTCCCTCTTGTTCTCGTAGTATAATGCGGACAAAGCAATAGTAGACAGTGGCACCACTCTCCTCCGCCTGCCCCAGAAAGTCTTCAATGCCGTGGTCGAAGCAATTGTGCACACATCATTGGTAAGCTGATCTTGTAAAACCTGCCTTGTTCCTGGAAGGAAAACCTGCATGTGGATATTTTCGGGTGTTGTCTAGCACTAGAGTTCATGAGTTCTCAATCTGGGGGGTCCCGAACTCATGTGTCTGGAGGTTGCGATCACCCCGCCCACGTTGCTAAATGGGCAATGGCTCTGGGTAGGGTCGGGTTCCAGTGTGGAAAAAGGAGTCCTAATATGGAAAAGGTTGAGAACTATTGCAGTGGCATAATGCTTGTTCTGATGCACTGAAGAACCATTAATGTGATTCCCTGCTTCTCAAATTCAGTGCACTTGGGTCTGACAATTAGTTTCACTGATTCAAAAGTAAATGTTCATGAAACATAAAGGGCTGATTCTGCGAGCACTTCCTGTCAGGCATAATGCCTACTGTCATTAGAGTCTCGTGGACTTCAATGAGACTATTCATATCTATAAAGCTACTTATGGGCCTGATTCTGCCACCATTATGTTTAGAAGCATCTTGCTCTGGAACCAGTCCTACTGAAATCAGAACTGTTCATGGAGGGGGAGTCAGAGTATCAGATTCTGACTCACATGAGTAATGTTAGCAGGATCGTGTTTAGCATCCAATATATTTCAGTAGCTGTACTTTCTACTGCAACACAGTGCTGTAGTACCACTTTCAACATGTTTCGCTCGTGGAAGGCACTGTTTCATTGAAATATGACATTTGCTTAGATTAACATTCTGTTAAAAAGTGGTGGTGGGAGGGGGATTCTTAAATTTGGCTAAAATCCTTTATTTTAATGACCTGCATGGTCCATTTATGTGGTATAAAGCCATGCCTCCCAAAATATATTGGTTTGGCATATAAAAATAAGGCAGACAAGTGTAATGTGAGAAACTATTATTCTTGAAATCAAAGCAAGCATTCAAAACCGTATAGTCTTGCCCTGTCCAGGCCTAATGCCAGCACACAGTATTTTTCAGATTGCAAGGTCTATCTTCGTAGAGAAGGTTGAGAGAGAAAAGAAGTATTTTCTTTCTAGATTATTTTTGAGTAGTTCAGACCAAAGGCTGAGACCTTCAAAGTGCTGAGCACTCTGTCCTGGGCCAGCCAACCACTTGGCATGTGCTTAACTTCAAGCACACAAGTAGTCCATTGACTTCAGTGGGGACAACTCCCATGATTAAGTGCTTGGCTAGCCCAGGAACAGTGCTCGCCACCTTGCCATACTGAAGCCCTTAACACAGAGCAGCCTGTTCAGTGCTGGATAGCCCACGGGCAACTTTGATCTTTCAGAGTCCTTTGTGGAAATAAGCAGATCACCATCTCAAAACATTTCTCCAGACACTGCTGTTAGGATGATGTCACCCATTCTTTGTAAAATAAGTGAACCCCACACACCATGTGGGAGGAGTACTATGGCATCAGTTGAGCAGACCTTGTCCTAAAGGGACCAAGGTCAGTTCAGTAGTTAAGATGTTCACCTCAGACTTTAGAAATCCAGGCTGAATTCCCTGCTCTGCATGTGACCTTGAGTAAGTCACTTAATCTTTATGTGCCTCAGTTCCCCATGTGTGAAACAGGGATAATAACACTTCTCTACCTCAGTGATGACGTGAGGCTAAATTAAAGGTTGTGAGGTGCTCAGATACTATAGTAATGGGGGTTATACAAGAATGATAGACAGGTATTGCATTAGGAAATGTTGAAGTCTAAATGATTGATGACTGTGCTCTGACTTCCAAACGGTAGGGGGTTTTTTATTCACATATTTATTTTAAGACTTTAGAGAAAGTTTTAAGCCATGTTTGCAAACACATGTCACCACTGGAATTTTCTATATAATTAATTTCTGGGTATATGGCTTCAATTTGTTATGAGAGTCTATTTTGGTGAATACGCATAAATAAACCATGTAAGAGGAAGTTGGGTTTAGCTTTTTTGTTCGCCTACACAGAATGTTTGGTGTGATGGTGTTTCGTACTGTGTGGTGTGTGCTGTTTCATAAGGAAACAGGAACAGGCACAAAGTACTGCACAGGATTCAGGAAGTGTGTTTGTCTTGTCTGGCATCATGTCAACATTTATGTGCTTCAGGGAGTAGAACAAGATGTTTGTCTTGGGCGGAGAAGCTCTGCAAGGGTTTATTGTTTGCTTGGTTAATACCATGGCTGTAGTAAGAAACGCTGTTCATCAATTTTATTTCAAAAGCATGTCAAGTTGTATGAGGGGTGAGGCAGGAAAAGGGACTAAAGGCCTGATCAAAAGTCTGCTGAAGTCAGTGGAAAGGTTCCCTTTGATTTCAAAGGGCTTTGGATAAGACCCTAAATTCATAGCTTGGAAATCGCATGAAGACAATAGTGTATCTCTGGAAAAGGGAGGAGGTTCTTGACTTTGTTAGATTGTTTGGGTTTAAAATGTACCTACTTCTTTGTATCTATGCTCAGCTCCAGATGTACATGAAAGTTCGGGGAATGGGTGGAGAAGGAGTAACGGCTAGTTACTACTTTTCCTGTTTGTTAATGTTGCAGTAATTGCTCAGGGAGCTTATGAGTTTGACCATCCTGCCTACATATTTACTGCAGCTAGTTAAATAGTTTCTAACTATTCTGTCCCTGCTGCCAAGACTAAATTAGTGTTTTGATCCACAGACCTAATAGAGATGTTGATGTCCCACAGTCCTTCCAAAATCCTACCACTAGGCATATTTATGTGCGTTTATGCCACAATAAGGTTTTTTAATAAACTGTCTTAACACTAATCAGTTTGATGCATTAGAACAGCCTGAAGGGTTGACATGACCTCACTGATGGCTTATAATGGACACAAGCTTCATACGTTTTATCACAGAAGACGACAAACACCTCCACTGGACTTGTCCACCCTTGAGCTCCCCTAGTTAAGGGAGAAGAAAGCATGCCTGAATATTAAAGAGATTAAAATTATTGTTATATGCATCTATTAGAGGATATGTAACGTGTGTGTCACATTTTTTTCCATAGATCCAAACATTCTCCTCTGGATTCTGGACTGGTTCCCAGCTTGCATGCTGGGATAAAACCAAAACACCATTTTCCTTATTTCCTAAACTTTCTATCTACCTGAGAGATGAAAACTCTAGCAGATCATTTCGGATCACTATCCTACCACAGGTTTGAACTTGTCTTATTTGGATTTGATCAGCCACACTACAGTCTAAAGAAGAAAAGGAGGAGTTGTGGCACCTTAGAGACTAACCAATTTATTTGAGCATAAGCTTTCGTGAGCTACAGCTCACTTCATTGGATGCAGTCAGTGGAAAATACATTGGGGAGATTTATATACACAGAGAACATGAAACAATGGGTGTTACCATACATGCATCCGATGAAGCGAGCTGTAGCTCACGAAAGCTTATGCTCAAATAAATTTGTTAGTCTAGAAGGTGCCACAAGTACTCCTTTTCTTTTTGTGAATACAGACTAACACGGCTGCTACTCTGACTACAGTCTAATAATTCCTTACAGCAACAGAGAAGTAAACTTTATGATGACATAGTTCTTTCATCTTTGCATTCAGCTTGCCTTCTCATCCCATTTGTATAAAGCTATTTTGGTGATGCACAGATAATCAATCCCAGTCATTTATTTAACTATCATTGGAGTTCCTACTTACAAAAAATGTTTTTAATGGTTGTCTGAACAGGACTACTTCTAGATCTGCTGAACGTTTCTGATGAAATTTGAAAGCTAAATTTTAAAAGGGAAAAATTTCAATGACACTTTGCAAAAACATCCCCATTTTTTCGCTAACTGTGGAGCAGAAGGGGGAGTTTTCAAATTGTCAGGAAAAATTCCAAGAATGCTTTTGTACTCTTTTCTCCCATGACAGTGTGAGGCACTTCTTCCTGAAAATGGCACTCTTGGCAAAGGACCTTATTGTCCCTTTGCCAATTTCCCAGTTTGTTTTTATTGTCATTATAGCCTAGATACAGTATGTACTGTCCGTTTTTTAAAATATAATGTGCCACTTCTGCTTTAATCATAAACCAATATAATTCCTGATCGCCTTTTCAGCGTTGGTGGCAATATGAACTAAACATCAATTAACATCAGTTTTACACCCTCTTACCTTGGCTGAAACATATAGGTAAACTTTACATGAAATAGAGAAAAGGCTTGATGTAAGCTTTTTCTGTATTGACCATGTAGCTTGACAGTCTTTCATCCCCTGAGTGAGAAACAAGGGTGTGAAACTGACTTTAGTTTATTCATGTAGAGGCTTGAAGCTGACATGAATGCTCTCTGGATCCCCTGCATCCAGATAATCCTTTTGAATATTTCTGTAATTTGAGTGCATATCCATCCCCCCCGGCGCACACACACACACAATAGAAAATGTAAAAAGTTCACTTAGATGAAAGTGAAGGTGACTTTTAAGAGTCAGCTCATTAAAAGTCCAAATTTAACCAGTGTTCCTAGTTCTTAACTCCACTGACACTCTGCCCAGTTTTAAGTATCTTACAACACTCATCTTACTCTAATTCATTCATTTCTTATGAACTCCTGAGTGCTCAAAATTAGAAATCAAAAGCTCTGGAGAACACTCCAGATTAAGAGCCGTGTTATTGCATGCATCCACAGTTATGGACTAATGTCATTATCTTCTAAATACTGTGGATTACTGCTACTTATTTTATTTATTTATTTAAATGAACAGCTTTATATTCAACCCATCCTTGGGATTGGACAGAATTTAGAATGCTACCGGTTTGGCATCTCTTCGTCCACCAGTGCCCTGGTTATTGGTGCTACAGTTATGGAGGGCTTCTATGTTATCTTTGACAGGGCTCAGAAGAGAGTGGGCTTTGCAGTTAGTCCATGCGCAGGTAAGAGAAACATTCCCCATGGGAAATATCTGCCATTTTCAAAACTGGAGCTTTATCAACTGCTCTGTCAACAAGGACAATCATTTTACAAGTTTGCAATTTGCAGATAAGTAGAAGCTGATGCGAATTTTCCACCATTGCCAGTAAAGATGAGATCATAGTAATAAGCCAGCACAGCTTGTAAAAGAGTAAAAATTGTGACTTTCTGACCTTTCACTAGTATCTGAAAACATTAAGGTTGGAAAAGGTGTATATAATTTATTAAAGACTTTTACAGGCTTTTGATGGTCCTAAGCAAATGGTTAAGGAAATGTTGTTACCAAGGGGTACAGAGTAAACTCTTGTCACTCATCTCTTAACTAGTTTTTAGGGAAACATAGGAGAGTGCATCAGTAATTCCCCTTGTGGGGTGCCAGAGCATGGGCTCCATCACAAGCCTAAATGCTCACATTGCTATTTTTAGCCCCACCGTGTGAGCCTGAGTCAAATGACCCAGGCTCTGAGACTTGCTGCCATGGGTCTTTTGTAGCTGTGTAGACATACCTGAAGTGAGCCTAGCCAGCTGACTTAGTTTAGAGCAGCTTCTAAGATGGTGGGCAGGGAGCCAAATGAGCCATAACTGGCTACCTAACAGGTTCCTCTCTCTCTGTGCCCTGTCGTTGTCATAAATCCATGAAATGTGGGTACTTCATACAGTTCTGAGAATCTTACTTCAAAGAAAAGGGATTACACTTGCTGAATAAGAATAGAATCTGTATTTATATTAGCTAGGATATAAACTGATCACCAGCTGGTGCCGGGAAGAATTCCTCTCTCAACCAACCTCCTCAGCATTGTGGTATAGTAACATTTGTCCATGTTTATTATGAGAACTTGCTTTCTTCATGTGATGTAAGCCACTGTCTAAAACAGGCTATTCTGCAGATGTGGCAATTCCCACATACATGTGAAAGTTGATACATGGCCAAATACACTAGTTACTCTGAATTCACTTCTTGACAGCTTCCATATTATGGATATACAAGAGGTCTGGTAAACGAATTTTTCATCAGAAAACCATGAGTATGCATGGTAAACAGTCAGCATGGTGTAAAGAGATTAATCAGCATAACTGGCTTCCCACAGGGGCCAAACCATGACTTCCATAGCAACTGTATTACTGTATTTTAGTGGGACTCTTAAGCCTATTCACCGGCTTAAAATAAACTGAATTACTGATTACGTTTCCTCACTTTTGAGAGCTTGTTGAATACATAGTTTCTTGTCCCTGGTTATATAATGAAACAGGGTTGGTGGTTTATGATAGAACATTGACCTGCACTTTGAATTTGCTGGGTTTTATGGCCTTTTAAATAGGGATTAAAAATATAATTAGCAAAAATTAAGAACTGGACCAAAACCATTCACTGAACTGAACCCCAAACTTCTTTTGAGGTTTGACTTGGTAAAGTAAGAACTAGCTTATCTCTGGGAACCTTTCTTGCTTGCTCAACCCTTCAAGTTCTCCAAGATGTGCCAGTCAAACATCCCCTATCAGGCATGCACCACACTGCTGTGAGGGAACTAACTGCTGGCTGGATCCCATGTGCTTTAAGCCTCTGGACCTCAGAGTCTAGGCACTGCCCCATCTTGGAGACCCTAGGCACTCTCCTGGGGGTGCTGATCTTCCTGAAAGCATAGATCCTGTGGTCCAGTTGCTAGTTCCTGGGAGTAGGGCTGACTCCTCAGACTCTCACGCCCCATCCCCCCCATATCTTAAACACACCCCCTCTCAGAATTCCAGTAGTGTGGGTGCTTTGGGGGGGTCACAGGTTAACAAAAAACACAAATACAGACTGCACAGGATTCTAACACCATTGCTCTTTAAGTGCACAATAAATACACAGATCTGTAGAAAAATAATAAACTCTACACGCATTTCCCTGCCTCAGTTTCCTCACCACTCTGGAGGAGAGAATTCACAAGTTGTACAGACAGATTCCCCAAATCTTCATACCCTTCTTTCTCACTTACCCCTTCAGTTTCTCCAGTACTTGCCTTGCTTGTCTGGGAGAGAGCTGAAGTTTGAGGAGGGTCTGATAGAGGGCTAGGGGAAAGCTGTCAGTTTATTGCAGGAAGAGAAGAAATCCAAACTCTTACTAGTTCAGATAAGCCTTTGAACATTTGAGCTTAATTTAAGGAAAGCTTCAAAACAAGTTTCTTTCATTGCAAATTTCAAATCTGCCTCAATGTTATTTAAAGGAGTATACTGAAGTAGAATTTGTGAAAAGTTCTCAGGTGATAGGCTGGGGAGAGTAGTCCAGATTCTAAAGATCCAGTTTATTTTAAAACTGTTGGAAAAATTCATAACAAAAACCAGCTTTTGGGGGGATGGAGGGAAGAGGAGGAAGGTTCATAAACTGTGGCTGCCTCATTAGAGCTATTGCAGCCTGTCATTGTCTCTGCAAAATAAAAACAAAGGATTTTGGATCAGGCTCTAAATTCTCACTCAGGAATAGATGTTCAGATCATATGATTTTTTTTTAATGTTGTTTTTTTGCTTATTAAGCAATGCAGCTCTCATTAACCATAACTTCTACATGTAGTAAGATTCTGCCTTTAAATTTTTTTGTACTAAATTATAAGAATGTAAGATTGTCTCATGAATGAATTATGGAAGAAATATACTGAGTGTTATCCGTATAAGAGATAAAAGTATAAAATAGCAGTATTTAAAAAAATTAAAATAACTAGTTTGACCATATTGCTGATTGATCATTTTCTAACCTAAATCTGTCAAAGCATTTTCTGAGGGATTCTCATGGCCAAACACAGAAAGCAGATATACAATGGTCATATTTACAGTCATTAAACTTTTATCTAAAGTAATTATCAGACACCGCCAACATTTAAAAATACAAACCACTGAAATGTGTGCTGAAATTTGCTTGGTCTCACTATAAACCTTTCAAATTATGCATGCATGTATGTTTAAAAAGGAGCACCACCCCAGAAGTGAAATTCTTGCCCTATTGAAAGCAATGGCAAAACATACACTGATATAAATTTTGTTGGAATTTTAAGTTGTATCATGGGCACCTATGATGGAATCCTGGCTCCATTTTATACCCTAACATAGCTAAAGTGCAACAGTGGTCATAATTGTTGGTTCATATTAAAAAAAAAACTTTTAATAAATTAGACAGATTTCCCTATTTTATTCAGTTGTATTTTGGTGGGATGTTTTTATGCTCCTGTCAGCTGCTCTGACAACCATTTTTGGTTGCCTTTTTGTTACTCTCAAAACAAATTGAGAGATTATGGACTGTATATATTTAAAGGCTACCTGCAAAGCAGTAAAATTGTGTCCCTTTTTTGCTGTGTTAAAATAGAATATTTTGTCTTATTTTTGTCTTATTTTTGTATTAGTAGTAGCGTCAGGTGTGATTTACATTGGTTTTGCTGGAAGACTCCATGGGTGATTGGTGAAATATGGGGAATGACACATCACCCCTAGAAATTAGTTGACAGGGAAAGTGTTTATTATGTAGAAGTAGTAAGAAGGGATAGAAAAGCACTGTTGTTTGTCATACAGTGTAAACCCTAACACATTAACCTGATGTCTTTACCACAACTGTTCCCTGGTTTTTCCAAAAATGTAGATAAAGCATAATTCTTATCCAAAAACTGTGTGAAGAGCACAGCGCTGATGCAGTTATTCCAAATATCTAAAATACAGAACTATTTGAATTTGCTACTGTTGTAGTTTATTTTAAATCTTGCTAAGAAAAGTCATCTCTTCCCATCCTTCAGCATTAGCTGTTTAGATAATGTTTCTCTTTTTGTAATTTCTCAGAAGTTGGTGGCTCTCCAGTATCTGAGATTGAAGGCCCTTTCACCACATCAGATATAGCAAGCAACTGTGTCGCCAAGATAACCTTCCATGAACCGATGTTGTGGATTATCTCTTATGCTCTCATGAGTTTATGCGGAATCATCCTCCTTGTCTTGATAATCTTTCTGCTTCTTCCACCTCGCTGTCAGCATTGCTTCACTGACAATGATGTAGTCAATGACGAGTCATCGTTAGTGCGTCATCGATGGAAATGAGGAACTTGATCAAAGTCAAAGAACCTTGGATTCTCTTAACACAATTAAGGATAAAGTTTCCAACCATGGAGAGAAAGCCAAGGCCATCTTCCATATACATTAATCTCAAATCACTGTTCTACTGCTGGATACTCTGCAGGCATATTGCATCATAACTTTTACGCTTTATTTTCTAACACTGATTCTGACCAAAACATTATAACCTTACTCAAGTGCTACCTTACTGGTTCTGCTCCTCAATAGCACAGCTGAACCTTTAAGATCTCAGTAGTGCTTTTAAAAACAAAAACAACCAAAAAAACCCAACATTGTGATGTTCTTCCATCAGATGCACAATGTTACTCATCCCTTTCTCACAAGAAGAAAAGAACTGTCAAGTTTCTAATCTTAATCAAGCCTTGAATATAGAAAGAAAAAAGAACCATAAGTTTTATTGATTTTTCTTATTAATCACATTAAAGAAATACTATTTTCTGTTTACAGCAATTCATTTTCAAACAGTGCTCACAGCGCGGGGGAGAGGGAAAGGTGAGTCTTGTGCAGCAGATGGAAGAAAGTCAGGTCAAGCAGAAATTTTATTTTATTTTCCAAGAAAATAAACTGCTGACATTTGAATGGGTCTCCCTTTGTAGGCCATCCTTCCTAAATAGATTGAAGACGGAAAATGGGAAACCAAAACTACTCAGCTTTAGTGTAAAACAAGACTACCTCTGTTAATTTATAAGGATACTTACTCTTGGTAAGTGTGGCGCACATAAAACTGCTCTTAAACCACTAGAAATCTCTTACCACAAGATGCATTTTCTTGACTCCCAAATAGTTATTGCTTAATCCTCCTTTTATAAAATAGTTTTTCACTTAAACACGTTAAGGTATGTCAGCTTAGCTCTGGCATGTCCATCTTGGTGAAAAATATATTGACGCTGAGCGGTGGGAACGCTAGGTAAGAGACTGAAAAGTACTGGTCCAGTAATCCTAAAAATTATATTAAAAATAAAAAACCACTCTGGACCAGATTATTATCTCAGTTGTACAAGCATAAATCTGGAGTTTAACGGAGATCAAAATATGACCCTTTCTTCAAATATTGATGAGTATTTTCTTATAGCTAGTAAGCCAGTGTTGCAGTAGCTCAACCTTGCTTTTCTTCGTAAAGTTCTTGCTCAGTCAGTGGGGTGGCGGGGGGAGGGAAGGGAGGGAGGAACAGTGCTAGGCTTAGAAATTCAATTATAGTTACACTTTTTAAACACGACCTACATTTTGTCCCCTGGCTAAAAGTGCCTCTTACGGTGTTTTATTATAGTTTCAGATTGCTGGGTTGTCTGAGGAAATAGCTGGAGTTTGTTTATACATCTGAAAATGCTTTTCTTGGAACTAGGAGTAGGAAATTTCTGCATAGGTCTTGTTTTGGTTTTTTTTCTTCTTCTGGCCTTATAAAAAATCTATACTAAGAAATGTAAAAATCTGCATAGCAAGAATGAGAAAAATGTGTTAGAATTAGGCTTATTTTCATAGATTTTTATCCCGATGATATTTCTCACTATAAATCCACACAACTTCCCTTTTATTATTGTTAAAAATAGACTTTTTTTTTCCTTTCTCAGTTCTAATATGAAGATGACTGAAATCATGCTAAGAAAGCACCATCTTTGTTTCCTCATGTGAGCTGGGTGACTTGAGTTTTTTTCTTTCACATATCATGTCATTTCTGTTCCATAGTGCACTTTCAGATTAAGTTTGGATTTTTCTTTTCTTGCAGAAAAGGAGAATAAAATGCAATGCACCTGATTTTCTGAAGTCCTGAGCTCCCACCACTCCTATTGACTTCACATGGCACTGGGGTGCTCAGAACTTTTGAAAATGTGGCCCTGAGTTTCTTTATAATTGAAGGTTCATACCATTGAAACAAATTTGCATTAGGAGCATTGAGTTGAAACATAAAAAGAAAGTTCCTTTTTGAGTTTTAACGAAAGTTTTTGCTTTGGAAAGAATGGTGTTTCTAGTTCTTTAATCCAATTCCATTCAGTCCTCCTGAGTTTGGCTTGGCACATAGGAATGTGACTGAAAATAATCTTTTTGGTTTTTGTTAAGGAAATACGTTTAATACTCTTGTCATATTTTGTTTTAAATTAAAATATTTTTGACTTTTTGTACAGAATCTGGATTAATAGTACAGGGGAGAATGGAACCATCTTTATTACTTTTGAAGGGGAAAAACTGCATACCCTTGAAATATTTTCACTTTAGCTTTCTGATAACTGAAGAAGATCTTAAGCAAATTATTGGACAAAATTATTGGTATACTTTGTATTGACAAGTTAGTTCTCTCCAGAGTAGTTCAATAAAGTATTTTTAATGTACTGTATTTCATATAAAAGCCCTTCTGTTTGTTTCATTTTAAATGTCATCAGTCAAGATATTTTAATAGAAATACTTGAATTACGTAAGCAATAATCCAGTAACAGAAATTAAATAGGCGGTAATACAGTGTGAGTTTTCACGGCATCCCTTGCCACTAAAAATCTGGCTTATGTTAAAGTGCTGTTAGTTACATCCGCTAGCCGAACAAACTTTCTCAGCTACTAAATTGATACTCACCATGGCAGATATTCAGGTGGGTATTGTTTTGTTGCTCTGGCAACAGGAAAAACAATGGGAACTCTTACAGGTTTCAATTGTTAGCCAGCAGCACATTACGAAAATAATGCACTTGAGCGTTTTTCTATGAAAGATGAAGCTCAATGATAAACTAAAATCTTATGAAGTGTTTCTTATTCAGGAGGATTTTTTTTCCAGTTTTGAAATAGTGCTATAAGGTATCTGATACTCCTGTTGATTTATTTCAGGGATATTCATAGATTTTTAAACCATGCCTTCAAAAACAAGGTTATAGGGGAAAATAGGTATTGATTTTCAAGACAGTTTGTCACTTTTAAAAAAATAAACAAATGTACCCCAAATGAAGGGGTAATAGACCAATATATCCCAATGCTAATATAACCATAGTAGTTTCTGATGCAATGCAGTCCCAATTTTAACATTAAATTTATTTACCAGGCAATTGTGGAAAAGTCATAGTTCATTGCACAGAGCTTCTTTAATCATTAATAAAATTTAGCTGTTTCCTAATTAATTTGATGTGCCATTGATTTCACTTCATGCTGGAATTCAAGCTGCAGCAAGGGAAAACAAAAATTCTGTCTTTACTGTTCTGTTGCTCCAAGTTCAATTTCAGGGATCTTATTTTGGGCTAACTTGCTCAACTCAGACAGTGACAAGAACAGATAAATATGATTTTGAAAGTATTTTTTTTATATATTGTAATGAAGTTGAGCTGACTGCTAATGTTAATTAAATAGCCTACACTTAGCATCCTTCTGCTATAGATCTTGAACTTACTTAAATCACACTGATTTATCAGTCATTAACATTCCAGTTCTGAGCTTTGCCTTTGTGTAGATTAATAGATAGTAAATCACAGACTCCTCAGAACTAAGAATCTGTATGTCTTTTTAAGAAAGAAACACTAACTTCTTAACAATATTCTTATCTTTATTAGTTGAAAGCCAGTAATTGAGTAGAATCCTAAGGTGTTTTCTTTATAAGAGTGGAAGTCTTCCTTGGTATTGATTGCAGGGTACATTGTTTTGGTAGTAGGTAGTTTGTGTTGTCTGTGTGTGAAAATCCCTGGTGCACCTATCCCAATAGCATAGCAATTCTACGTAGGATTTGCTAAATACAAGAGACTAGATTCTATGGCTCAGAGGTCATCCAGAATGATTGTTCCATTGAAGTGATTTTTGATTTCTTTAATGGTCCCAATACGAGTCTTCCAATTCTGACATCAGCTTTGCCAGCATGAAGAAGCTTGGAAAGGTAACCTGTAGAAATGAGTGTGAAAGTAAATGAAATATGTGTAAATCAGAAAAGTAAGCTGCCCATAATTTGTAATTGTTTCTATTGTAAAACAGTTTAAAATCTACAGAATTGGCATTCTTTACATGAATTTCAGGTACAATTTGCCAAAATATTACAAATGATTATAGATTACTTTATGCCTCCTATAGGTTCAAGTTAAGTCAGACTCTACTCCTGGACTGTTGCAGACGCTGGTTTTATAACCATTGACATTCTTGCTGCTGTTTGACTATCATAAGCGAGTTAGGTTGTATCCCATTATCATCCTCCCATCTCTTGAGCTTCTCAGAGTAACTTCCTTCATATCTAGGCTAGGCTCGTAATGGTCCCAGGTCTTACTACTGCCTAATGGCTCTTAGGTGACATAATTCACTGCTCTGAAATTAACTGATGGTCTCAGCTCGGCTTATATAGGAAAGGGAGCCATATTGCAAAAACCTCTGTTGCAACTGGCGCTGACAGGCAGAGAGGCTAAGGATTCGTTGAAATGGATTAGTTTTGTAAAATAGTATGCGAAGAGACTGTACTCTGCACCTACTAAAAGACTGATCACAGCTGAAGCATGTTTGTTGGCAGGGCAGAATAGAAAAGCTTGCGTTGCTGCTTCTCTGGCTTTACCTCTGCTGTGGCTACTTAGATCTTAGTTCACAGTCTGGCACCTTCTGTGAGAATTCACTTGTAGGTATGCTTTCAAAAATAAGACTATCCTAAAGAACCTCTCTCATGTTCTTCACGTCAGAGTGGATGCATAATTCTCATTAACAAGTGTAATGATTCCAGACTGGAATCTCAAAGCACCCACTACATAGTTTTTCCCGCATTCTGATTGCGGATAACCTTGTTTTTCTGCATTGCTGATAGTGTATTTGCAGGCAAATGAAACTAGGTTCTTATATATATTTTAAATATATTAAATATTCATTACTACTTGCATAGCTTCACAAATATTTAAGCTTTTTTTTCTTTTCATTGTTAATTCAGCATGGTTGGCTCTCTAGTGTTAGGCAGACAGTTTATATTGCGACAAAAAATGCAGATAGGATACTTTTTCAGCCAACAAAAGCTTTAAATATAGAAAGTAACTAACTTTTCAAATGAACATAACTTTCAATTAAATGTTTCATGTCTTATTTAAAATTAAGTGATTGTCATCAGAATTTAACTGTGTATTTGACTCTAGTTTGTACATTATGAGCAAAATAGGGAGAGAAACTGCTGACACAACTTATTCTTTCCCTTTTGGAATAAAACTGAACTGGTGACCAAAGAATTAAATTATGGCTGTGATCACACCAATTAATAATGGTAACTAAAAATAATGTTTCTAAACTTTTAGTGTCAAAATATTATCTACATGTATATCTTCTCTCTCGCCACTTGGGAAATGCTGGGGGGGGGGGAGGGAACGGGGATAGAGGGAAGAAATTCTAAAGGAGGTGACATGAGGGAATAATTGTAGGAAAGTCAGCAGTAAGTCAGGACCAGCCCTTAAGCCAGCATTTCTCAAACATGGCCACCAGGGGCTTTTCTTGCAGCCACAGCCTCCTGGGGAGGTGAGGGGGGAAGCAGTGGCCCCTCCTCTGGGGCTGCCAGGAGGGGTTGGGCCTTGCCCCACTTTGGAGCCACAAATATCAGAGGAGCAGACAGCTGGTGTGAGTTCCCTATCAACAGTCAAAACATGTTACTCTAATGCAGGGGTGGCCAACCTGAGCCTGAGAAGGAGCCAGAATTTACCAATGAACATTGCCAAAGAGCCACAGTAATATGTCAGCAGCCCCCCATCAGCTCCCCGCTCCCAGCGCCTCCTGCCCGCCAGCAACCCCGCCTATCAGCACCTCCTCCTCCCTCCCCGCACCTCCTGATCAGCTGTCTCTTGGTGTGCAGGAGGCTCGGGAGGGGGAGAGAGAGGAGCGAGGGCATGGCATGCTGAGAAAGGGGTGGAGTGGGGGCAGGGCCCACGGCAGAGCCAGGGGTTGAGCCGTGAGCACCCCCGGCACATTGGAAAGTTGGCGCCTGTAGCTCCAGCCCCGGAGTCGGTGCCTGTACCAGGAGCCGCATATTAACTCTGAAGAGCCGCACGTGGCTCCGGAGCCACGGCTTGGCCACCCCTGCTCTAATGCCTCATCTGAAGCGTGCATTACTGGCCAAAAGAGCGTGAGTGTGAGTGACTCTAAGAATCTGAGTTCTGAAATATCTCTCATCTGGAAGGGAAAACATAAATGAGAAAATCATTTTAAGTTGCCTTGTTTTTTTAAGAGAAAATCATGTATCGACTTCTAAAACTCTAACACTGAATACATTTAGTTCCACATGATACACCAGACGGAAATTTCACTTAAAGAAATAATTCCATTTACTGGAGAAATTTCTCCACCTGAGAACTCAATTTTATTTGAATAGTTCAGAGCTGAATGTTAACTAAACGAAGATGGGGCCAAAATCTTTAGAAAGGGGGATGCTACATTTATAAAGCCAGTCTTCAGCTGCTGTGCAATGTTATTCCCAATTACTGCTAAGCATCATTTCTGGATTTTCTAAAGGTTGGTATTTTTGTACAAGTTCCACTGTTCTTCGATCTGCACTATATAAAAATTTTAAATTTCTGCTTGTTTAAATAAATGAATAATTGTTCTAACTTGTTCAGTGTATCTTTTAAATCATGTTGTATTTCACTTCCTGGTCACTAGTGTTCAGTATCCAACCATATTGTTCCCAATGCAATGAAATTCAGGATACCTTTGACCAAATGTAAGATTCTCAACAGTAACCCCTCAATATGGCTTCAGCTCTAAAGTAAGAGTAGAACTTGTCTATAAGTGATTGAAAGTTAAAACCTGCAGAAGGCTGACTGCTGTATGTGAGAGTGAGATTTTCACATTCATACTTAGAAATGAATTATTTTTGCTTCATCTTTCCCTCAAGAGTATTCCCCATTGGACAGAGATCAGACATGGAAAATTTTAGCCCAGTAAGTGAAACTTTTGGATCATTTAGAAATACAGATGGAAAATAGTTATACTAGTAACACTTTGGCTACTTTAACTATAGCTATATCTAATGCTCTGGCTATAAGATAAAAAGGGACACAAACTTCAAGGTACTATTGGTAATACTATATCTTTTTAGGTATCTACTTTCTTTTGGTGTCATACATAGAGATCTAGAAATATTAAATTCACTCTGCCTATTGGATTCTCTCTCACAAGGTGGCACTCCTGTGACATCTCTCAGATGTGCTTCTTTGAGACTTTCTTCACAACTGATAGAGTTCAATAAAATCAAAACAGTTTACAAGTTGTTTCCTTTTAAAAAAATCCATATACATAAATAATCATGCCAGTGGTTCTTAAACTTTTGTACTGGTGACCCCTTTCACATAGCAAGCCTCTGAGTGTGACACCCCTCCCCCCCTTATAAATTAAAAACACTTTTTTTGTCTATTTAACACCGTTATAAATGCTGGCGGCAAAGCAGGGTTTGGGGTGGAGGCTGACAGCTTGTGACTCCCCAATCTAATAACCTCACCACCCCATGAAGGGTCCCAACCCCCAGTTTGAGAACCCCTGTCTTATGCCATAATGATGGTCTGATTCTTTTTGTTGATTAATCAGCATTCTGTTTTTTAAAATCCTTTATTTCTAAGCTGCCAGGTGGCCTTTTTTATGTATTTGTACAAAATATGTTGCTAGTCAATGGATACCGGGATTATTTGGTGAAACAAGATACATTTTTATATTCTAAAATGGAACAGTATTTTCAATTTACCCAATACTTTTGCATATATATTTCAGTTGATTGTTGCCTTTTCCTGTTCAATGAAGCCTGGCTGTAACACATCCCTGTTTCCAACTTTTTGGTAACAGGTCAGATGAGAGTTCTTTCCTGTGCTTGACTTTCTCCTACACGTCTAAAACTTCCACTGCTTCAGAGTACAGCCCATGAGATGCCCATCTGTACTCCTGAAAGTTTTCTCTAGGACTATATATAAACTTTGTCCTAAACAATACAAATATCCACAATTGGATTTGTTTGGTTTAACAAAACCATTTTTGCCCCTTTAAAAGGAGAGTAAGCGTGCGTACCACTTGCAGACAAAACGCTTGTTAAATTTGAGTATAAGGTTAAGAATAAAAATTCCTACAAAGAATACTGTATTTAGCACAAACCCTATTCAAAGCCAGGATGTTCAGAGTTAAGGTTAAATATATAATACCCCAAATATCTGAAAGTATGAAAGTTCACGGTTAAAGTACCCAAACTAATTTGTCACTGCTCCCTCAACAATTGCTTACCTGTTTTGTTTTTTTTAAGTGGCTTTGCAAGATGTCCGTTTCTTGAAGAAACGTTTCTGAGAATTATAAGAACTCCTCTACCTAAAGGCTTAAATTTTGAACAGCCATGGAATTTGTACAGCTAGCAAATGAAATGGAATAGTGAACTGGGCTCCACAGACCTTCGTCTATAACTGGTTTCATGTCCTCATTGATGTCAGATCTGTGTCTAATGGCACTTGCATTTTTGGTAGTTGGAATCGTTGGGCCCTATCCTAAGAGGTGCCAAATTCCTTCAATACCACACAAGACTCAGCATTTAAAAGGGGAACAGAGAATAATTGCCTTAATATGTTGTTTGTCAAACCAGGAATTTGTGTAAAGCAGTTTTTTTCCTATGGAACATATATAATTGTAAAGAAGGCTAGAGTTGTCAGCTCTAGCAAATGTATGACTAAGAGGATGATGATACGGTGTTCATGGTCATTGATAATATGAAACTTTGTAATGGATACATAAGGTAGCATGATTTTCTCAGAACATTCCTGCAGGGACAGTTAAATTAGTTTGGGGAACTTAGCTGTGAATGTTCCTACTTTTCAATGTTTGAATTTCTTAAGTAAAGCCTTAAATCTGACTTCCATCTTTTTTAATTTTTGGGGTGGGGGTTGGTTTGGTTTGTTGGGGTTTTTTTTGGGTGGGGGAGCGTTTCTTTGGGATTGTGTGTTGCTACCTACAATGTTCTGCAGGGATTTTTAATCCTCAAATTACTGATAACTCCTTCAGTTCACTCCTACACTCTATTTCACCAATTAAACTCATTCCTACCATTCTTCCCCATTCAGTCCTGCAAGTCCAACCCATCTCCACCCATTTTGCCCATCTCTACTCCTATGCCTCTACTGATTCAAGCTTGTAATGTCAGTTTTAATGTCCTTTTATCTGGAAGAGGTGAAATCTAATTTTCTCATGCGCAGTGTGACTCTGGGCTAATAGTATGTGCCAAACCTCCACCCCTCAGGTTAAAGAATGCTAAGCATAAACCAAAACCATAAATTGTACACCACCAACCCATTGGATTCCAGTCTCACTGGCTGTTCTAGCTCATCATTTGAAAGTGCTTATTTTATTGCTCAGCATTCTTTCTCTGTTACTTATTTAATTCCTGTGTTTTTTGTATTTTGTTTAAGCCTTCTGCTTTTCAGTGAAGCTAATCTAATATTCTCAAAGTCTGGCTTGTGTCCCAAACCTTTTCTTCCAGGTTTCATGGAGGACGTCAAGTGTCACCAGAGAGTCTATTTCATTATTTTTGTTTTGAAGTAGACATAGGCCTTGATCCTGCAAGTTACTGCTAATAGAACTCCATGAGATTGCAAGAGTCCATCCACCTGCATGGAAAAACAAGGAGTCCTTGTGGTACCTTAGAGACTAACAAATTTATTTGGGCATAAGCTTTTGAGGGCTAGAACCCACTTCATCAGACGCATGGAGTGAAAAATACAGTAGGCAGGGTGCGTGGGGGTGTGTGTGTGTGTAGAGAAAGGAAAAAAAAATGAGAACATGAAAAGATGGGAGTTGCCTTACCAACTCACAGAACCATGACCTTCCTGGTGTTATAAAAATACTGACATTGAGTCATTCTTAAACATATCTCTGCTCTGCCATGATTGTAGGCTGTTTGCCAGAGCGCCTTTTGTGTGTGTGTGTGTGTGTGTGTGTGTGTGTAGATTTTCTATGTCCTGCATCACCATAGAGCTGAGCACCTCACAAACATTCATGGCCAAGATTTTTCAAAACAGGTGCTAAGTGTTAAACTGTACAATCCATAATTAGGTACCTAAGAAAGTCGCATGGTATTTCCAAAGTGCTGAGCACTGGACATTTCTTATTAACTAATTAATTTACCGCCAATGGTATTATAAAGTTAGGGGGAAGTATCCCCATTTTATAGCTGTGGAACTGAGGCACACAGGATATCCAGTCCCTTCACTTTTGGAAAGTGTTACCCATAGAGATTCAGTGACTTGCTAAAGGCCATGCAGGAAGCATATTGCAAAGCAGAGAATCTTGCCCAGTTGTTCTGAGTCTTAATTCAGTGTCTTGGCCACAGACTGGAGAAAAGAAACTGCCACTTGTCAAGTTTTAAACTGTTTTAGATTCAAAGCCATTCTAATTCTCTCTTACAGCGAGCTAAAAACTTTTAATAGGGAGGACTACATCTCCCAGCCCCCTTCCCTCTTATTTGCTGTCCTGCAACATCCCTGTGGCAACTGCAGCAATTGTTTACTTTAAAAAGTAATAGCAGCTCAGCTCCTTCTCTCAGCTTTACTCACACACTCTCTCTCTCTCTTCTCCTTTAATTGCATTTGCTTTTCTGACATCTGGTATCCTTCACACCCAGCCACGTTTTCCACCTGTCTTGTCTCCTGGCATCTGCTTCCTTACTGCCTGAACCTGTTTGGATATCCTGGCTATGCTGCCCAGGTAGTTCATGGCTCCTGGACATTCCTTTTCACCTACCAGCTCGAGTCATGTTGACAAGGAATGGTAATGGCTGCAGTGGCTGGCTAATTCCTGGGGGGGGGGACTGCAATATCCCAGCAAGGAAGGGAGTGGCTCCCTCTCTGTTGGCAGGAGCATCCTCACAGCGCACTCCCCTACTGTTGGGGGGAAGAGAGTGAACACTGCAAATCTTTCTATGTTTTTTAATCTTGGGGCTCCCTGAAATGGCATAGGGTGTGGGGGGGGGCACAGAAGCTGATCCTGGCAAGGTAGAGGAAGTCTTGCTGCCACTCTCCCTGGAGGAGGGATTAGAAATATTGTCACTGATCTGCCTCAATGTGTAAGGTGAATATGTTGGAATTTTTATGGGGGGGAGGGTGGCAAGGGAAACAAGATGAATCATAGATAGGGGGCCGGGGGTTGGATCATTTCATCAAAATTTGCCATGACAAAGTTCTAAATTTTGCTACCCTATTAATTATTTATTCCTTGTTCCTTGCACTACCCTAGAGCAGGCTTCCCCTCGCTCTTCTGTGTAGGCTGATTGATTACTAGGGCTGGTTGAAATCATTTTTATCTTTAAACAAAAAATACCTTTTTGAATTATACAGAAAAAAATTGGTAAACTTTCCTGATATTTTCATATTTTTGATTAAACAACTCTAAAAATTTGTATTTAAATCAGTTGGAATAATTTTGAATAGCTTCGTCAATTCACTGATTTTTTGTTTTGTTTTTTTGTTTGGCACAAAAGATTTCCCCTCTTCTTTATAAGAACGTAAGAATGGCCCTAGTGAGTCAGACCAAAGGTCCATCTAGCCCAGTATCATAGACTTTAAGGTCAGAAGGGACCATTATGATCATCTAGTCTGACCTCCTGCACAACGCAGGCCATGGAATCTCACCCACCAACTCCTGTAACAAACCCCTAACTTATGTCTGAGCTATTGAAGTCCTCAAATCGTGGTTTAAAGACTTCAAGGTGCAGAGAATCCTCCAACAAGTGATCCTTGCCCCACACTGCAGAGGAAGGTAAAAAAACCCCAGGGCCTCTGTGTGATGAAGTGGGACTCTTCTTAATGTTTCCTCTGAATAGTATGGGGGTGCCTCAGTTTCCCCTAGGCAGTTCTTAAGTATCTAGGTGGTGGGGTAAGGGTGTATGATCATTGCAGAGCCCTAGAGGGCCGCTGTGTGCAGGAGTCTGGACACAGAGAATGGCCGACACCCTGTTTCCTGGCAACTGATGGCCTGGGCCCTTTCCCAGGTGAGAGCTAAAGGGTTGGAGAACAAAGGAATCAGGTGACCACCTGGCCCGGGAAAGGAACAAAGCCCAGAGGAGGAGGGGCTGGAGGGAGTTTCAGTTTGGGGCTGGCTGGGACATGGAGTGAAGTGCAGACGTGGTTGTCTGGCTCACTGCCCCCCAAAATGGACCCAGCTGAGGGGTCCCGTTCTCTGCACCTGCAAGCTCTGTTTTAGACCATGTTCCTGTCGTCTAATAAACCTTCTGTTTTACTGGCTGGCTGAGAGTCACGTCTGACTGCGGAGTTGGGGTGCAGGACCCTCTGGCTTCCCCAGGAGCCCCACCTGAGTGGACTCGCTGGGGGGAAGCGCACGGAGGGGCAGAGGATGCTGAATGCTCCGAGGTCAGACCCAGGAAGGTGGAAGCTGTGTGAGCTGTGTGTCCTGAAGACAGGCTGCTCACAGAAAGGCGACTACCCCAGAGTCCTGACTGGCTTCATGGGGAGCAGTTCCAGAGCATCGCCCAGGGACTCCGTGACACTCTGCCAATCTGCTCTGGAGGAAAATTCCTTCCCGATCCTAAATAGGGTGATCAGCTAAACCCTGAGCATGTGGGCAAGACTCACCAGCCAGACACCCAGGAAAGAATTCTCTGTAGTAACTCAGATCCCACCCCATCTAACATCTCATAAGGCCATTGGGCATATCTACCACCAGTAGTCAAAGATCAATTAATTGCCAAAATTAGGCTATCCCATCATATCATCTCCTCCATCACCCCTTCAAGCTTAGTCTTGAAGCCAAATATGTCTTTTGCCCCCACTGCTTCTCTTGGAAGGATGTTCCAGAACTTCACTCCTCTGATAGTTAGGGTATGTCTACACTACGAAATTAGGTCGAATTTATAGAAGTCGGTTTTTTTGAAATCGGTTTTATATATTCGAGTGTGTGTGTCCCCACAGAAAATGCTCTAAGTGCATTAAGTGCATTAACTCGGCGGAGCGCTTCCACAGTACCGAGGCAAGCGTCGACTTCTGGAGCGTTGCACTGTGGGTAGCTATCCCACAGTTCCCGCAGTCTCCGCTGCCCATTGGAATTCTGGGTTGATATCCCAATGCCTGATGGGGCTAAAACATTGTCGCAGGTGGTTCTGGGTACATATCGTCAGGACCCCGTTCCCACCCTCCCTCCCCCCGTGAAAGCAAGGGCAGACAATCATTTCGCGCCTTTTTTGTCTGCTGCCAGCCAAAGATGTAAAGGATAGATGGAGTGGGTCAGAACAAGAAATAGACCAGATTTGTTTTGTACTCATTTTCCTCCTCCCCTGTCTAGATCACACTGCAGTCAGTCACAGAGAAGGCGCAGCGAGGTTAATCTAGCCATGTATCAATCAGAGGCCAGGCTAACCTCCTTGTTCCAATAACAACGATAACTTTGGTGCACCATTTCTTATTGGAACCCTCCGTGCAGTCCTGCCTGAAATACTCCTTGATGTACAGGCACACCCTTTGTTGATTTTAGCTCCCTGAAGCCAACCCTGTAAGCCGTGTCGTCAGTCGCCCCTCCCTCCGTCAGAGCAACGGCAGACAATCGTTCCGCGCCTTCTTTCTGTGCGGACGCCATACCAAGGCAAGCATGGAGGCCGCTGAGCTCATTTTGGCAATTAGGAGCACATCAACCACCACACGCATTATCCAGCAGTATATGCAGCACCAGAACATGGCAACGCGATACCGGGCGAGGAGGCGACGTCAGCGCGGTCCCGTGAGTAATCAGGACATGGACACAGATTTCTCTGAAAGCATGGGCCCTGCCAATGCATGCATCATGGTGCTAATGGGGCAGGTTCATGCTGTGGAACGCCGATTCTGGGCTCGGGAAACAAGCACAGACTGGTGGGACCGCATAGTGTTGCAGGTCTGGGACGATTCCCAGTGGCTGCGAAACTTTTGCATGCGTAACGGCACTTTCATGGAACTTTGTGACTTGCTTTCCCCTGCCCTGAAGCGCATGAATACCAGGATGAGAGCAGCCCTCACAGTTGAGAAGCGAGTGGCAATAGCCCTGTGGAAGCTTGCAACGCCAGACAGCTACCGGTCAGTTGGGAATCAATTTGGAGTGGGCAAATCTACTGTGGGGGCTGCTGTGATGCAAGTAGCTCACGCAATCAAAGATCTGCTGATATCAAGGGTAGTGACCCTGGGAAATGTGCAGGTCATAGTGGATGGCTTTGCTGCAATGGGATTCCCTAACTGTGGTGGGGCTATAGACGGAACCCATATCCCTATCTTGGCACCGGAGCACCAAGCCGGCGAGTACATAAACCGCAAGGGGTACTTTTCGATAGTGCTGCAAGCTCTGGTGGATCACAAGGGACGTTTCACCAACATCAACGTGGGATGGCCGGGAAAGGTGCATGACGCTCGCATCTTCAGGAACTCTGGTCTGTTTCAAAAGCTGCAGGAAGGGACTTTCTTCCCAGACCAGAAAATAACTGTTGGGGATGTTGAAATGCCTGTATGTATCCTTGGGGACCCAGCCTACCCCTTAATGCCATGGCTCATGAAGCCGTACACAGGCAGCCTGGACAGTGGTCAGGAGCTGTTCAACTACAGGCTGAGCAAGTGCAGAATGGTGGTAGAATGTGCATTTGGACGTTTAAAGGCGCGCTGGCGCAGTTCGCTGAGGTCTAAGCGAGTCAGTAAAACCAATATTCCCACTGTTATTACTGCTTGCTGTGTGCTCCACAATATCTGTGAGAGTAAGGGGGAGACGTTTATGGCGGGGTGGGAGATTGAGGCAAATCGCCTGGCTGCTGGTTACGCGCAGCCAGACACCAGGGCGGTTAGAAGAGCTCAGGAGGGCGCGGTACGCATCAGAGAAGCTTTGAAAACCAGTTTCATGACTGGCCAGGCTACAGTGTGAAAGTTCTGTTTGTTTCTCCTTGATGAAACCCCCCGCCCCTTGGTTCACTCTACTTCCCTGTAAGCTAACCACCCTCCCCTCCTCCCTTTAATCACCGCTTGCAGAGGCAATAAAGTCATTGCTGCTTCACAGTCATGCATTCGTTATTCATTCATCACACAAATAGGGAGATGACTACCAAGGTATCCCAGGAGGGGTGGTGGAGGAGGGAAGGAAAATGCCACACAGCACTTTAAGCACAGCACTTTAAAAGTTTACAACTTTAAAATTTATTGAATGACAGCCTTCTTTTTTTGAGGCAATCCTCTGTTGTGGAGTGGCTGGTTGGCCGGAGGCCCCCCCACCGCGTTCTTGGGCGTCTGGGTGTGGAGGCTATGGAACTTGGGGAGGAGGGCGGTTGGTTACAGAGGGGCAGCAGTGGCAGTCTGTGCTCCAGCTGCCTTTGCTGCAGCTCAACCATACACTGGAGCATTCTGGTTTGGTCCTGCAGCAGCCTCAGCATTGAATCCTGCCTCCTCTCATCACGCTGCCGCCACATTTGAGCTTCAGCCCTGTCTTCAGCCAGCCACTTACTCTCTTCAGCCCTCCACCTCTCCTCCCGGTCATTTTGTGCTTTCCTGCACTCTGACATTATTTGCCTCCACGCATTCGTCTGTGCTCTGTCAGTGTGGGAGGACAGCATTAGCTCGGAGAACATTTCATCTCGAGTGCGTTTTTTTTTCTTTCTAAGCTTCACTAGCCTCTGGGAAGGAGAAGATCCTGTGATCATTGAAACACATCCAGCTGGTGGAGAAAAAAAAAGGGACAGCGGTATTTAAAAAGACACATTTTATAAAACAGTCGCTACACTCTTTCAGGGTAAACCTTGCTGTTAACATTACATACATAGCACATGTGCTTTCGTTACAAGGTCGCATTTTGCCTCCTCCCACCGCGTGACTACCCCCTCAACCTTCCCCCCTCCCTGTGGCTAACAGCGGGGAACATTTCTGTTCAGCCACAGGCAAACAGCCCAGCAGGAATGGGCTATACTGAGTGTCCCTGAAGAAAAGCACCCTATTTCAACCAGGTGACCATGAATTATATCTCACTCTCCTGAGGATAACACAGAGAGAGAAAGAACGGATTTTGGTTGAATGCCAGCAAACATACACTGCAATGCTTTGTTCTACAGTGATTCCCGAGTATGTGTTAGTGGCCTGGAGTGATAAAGTGTCCTACCATGAAGGACGAAATAAGGCTGCCCTCCCCAGAAACCTTTTGCAAAGGCTTTAGGACTACATCTAGGAGAACCGCAAATGCCAGGGCAAAGTAATCCTTTCACATGCTTGCTTTTAAACCATGTATAGCATTTTAAAAGGTACACTCACCAGAGGTCCCTTCTCCGCCTGCTGGGTCCAGGAGGCAGCCTTGGGTGGGTTCGGGGGGTACTGGCTCCAGGTCTAGGGTGAGAAACAGTTCCTGGCTGTCGGGAAAACCGGTTTCTCCGCTTGCTTGCTGTGAGCTATCTACAACCTCCTCCTCCTCATCATCTTCTTCGTCCCCAAAACCTGCTTCTGTATTGCCTCCATCTCCATTGAAGGAGTCAAACAACACGGCTGGGGTAGTGGTGGCTGAACCCCCTAAAATGGCATGCAGCTCATCATAGAAGCGGCATGTTTGGGGCTCTGACCCAGAGCGGCTGTTCGCCTCTCTGGTTTTCTGGTAGGCTTGCCTCAGCTCCTTCAGTTTCACGCGGCACTGCTTCGGGTCCCTGTTATGGCCTCTGTCCTTCATGCCCTGGGAGATTTTCACAAAGGTTTTGGCATTTCGAAAACTGGAACGGAGTTCTGATAGCACGGATTCCTCTCCCCAAACAGCGATCAGATCCCGTACCTCCCGTTCGGTCCATGCTGGAGCTCTTTTGCGATTCTGGGACTCCATCATGGTCACCTGTGCTGATGAGCTCTGCATGGTCACCTGCAGCTTGCCACGCTGGCCAAACAGGAAATGAGATTCAAAAGTTCGCGGTTCTTTTCCTGTCTACCTGGCCAGTGCATCTGAGTTGAGAGTGCTGTCCAGAGCGGTCAGAATGGAGCACTCTGGGATAGCTCCCGGAGGCCAATACCATCGAATTGTGTCCACAGTACCCCAAATTCGAGCTGGGAACGTCGATTTAAGCGCTAATCCACTTGTCAGGGGTGGAGTAAGGAAATCGATTTTAAGAGCCCTTTAAGTCGAAATAAAGGGCTTCACTGTGTGGACGGGTGCAGGTTTAAATCGATTTAACGTTGCTAAATTCGACCTAAAGTCCTAGTGTAGACCAGGGCTCAGAAACCTTCGTCTAATTTCAAGTCTAAACTTCCTATGGCCAGTTTATATCCATTTGTTCTTGTGTCCACATTGGTACATCATCCGACAGTTTCCAGTACCAGGTGTCCCAGAGACAATGAACAGAACAGGTAATTATCAAGTGATCCATTCCCTGTCTCTCATTCCCAGCTTCTCGCAAACAGAGGCTAGGGACACCATTCCTGCTCATCCTGGCTAATAGCCTTTGATGGACCTATCCTCCGTGAATTTGTCTAGTTCTTTTTTGAACCCTGTTATGGTCTTGGCCTTCACAATATTCTCTGGCAAGGAGTTCCACAGGTTGACTGTGTATTGTGTAAAGAAATACTTCCTTTTATTTGTTTTAAACCTGCTGTCTATTAATTTCATTGGGTGACCCCTCATTCTTGTGTTATGAGAAGTAGTAAACAACACTTCCTTATCTACTTTCTCTACACCAGTCATGATTTTATAGACCTCAATCATATCTCCCCTTATCTGTCTCTTTTCCAAGCTAAAAAGTCCCAGTCTTATTAATCTCTCCTCATATGGAAGCTATTCCATACCCCTAATCATTTTTGTTGCCCTTTTCTGAACCTTTTCCAATTCCAACCTTTTTTGAGATGGGGCGACCACATCTGCACACAGTATTCAAGATGTGGGCATACCATGGATTTATATAGTGGCAACATGGATATTTTCTGTCCTATCCTATCTTAATTATTCCCAGCATTCTGTTAGCTTTTTTGACTGCCGCTGCATATTGAGTGGATGTTTTCAGAGAACTATCCCTAATGACTCCAAGATCTTTCTTTAGTGATAACACTAACACAATCCAAGCTGAGGTTGATGGTGGGGTGGAAATTGTTGAAATCCAGGTGGAATTCTTCAAGGGCCTTCTTCCCATGGTGGGGAAGAGGTGAACCTTCTTCAAGGACCTTCTTCCCAAGGTGGGGGGGGAGGTAATATCTTCTATTGGACCAACTTGTGGGGGTGAGACCCAAGCTTCTGATCTCTTCTTGAGATCAGGGCAGACCAGAGAGCATTTCCTGCAGGAAGGGGGGGATGTGTGTGTGTAAAAAAGCATAGCAGCGTTCCCCCCAACCCCGTCCCGGCCTTCGGATACACCTGAGCCCTGACTCTTGCTGCGGCTGAACAGCTGCGCGACGCTAGACAGCCTTTCAGCTTGAGCAAGGACCAAAAAGCGAGTCGTGCCCGCGCTTTTCCCGGCTGTGAAAGGCCGGACCCAGCCTCGTCCTTGCCTTTGCGCTGAAACCGAAAGCGCTGTGAGGGGAGACCCGTGAGGGCCGCGCTGCACGGAGGGGGGCGGGCTCCCATCGCTGCTGCTTCGCCCCACAGCCCAGCCCCCAGGGTGTGCCGGCGGACTTCGGCACCGCGATTGCCCAGCGGCCGCTCCCCGGGGGCAGCGCCGCCTCCTAGCTCCAGCCGGTCCCTGGCGGGGGCGGGAAGCTCCGCTCCCAGCCTCCCCCGAGCGCCGCCCAGCGGTCACGGTGTGCGCCTTATTCCCCTGCCCGCCCGGGTGCAGCGAGGTTTGCGCTCTCCCCAGCCCGGGGCGCGGCGGGGCTCTTGCCGGAGCAGGTGCGGGGGGGCCGGCGGGGGCGCCGCGGAGGAGCCCCGCTGCCCGGGAAGATGCGGCTGGGCTGGAGCAGTGAGTAGGCGCCGCGCACCGGCGGGAGCGGGAGCCGGCGGGCCGCCCCCCTGCCCTGGGGCCGGGCTGGAGGCTGCGGGGAAGGGGCGGCGGGCGCTGGCCCTGGCCCTGGCCCTGGCCCTGCCGCCGGCTTCCTTCCCGTGGGGGCTGGCGGGCAGGTCCCCTTTCCCCGCAGGGGTGTCGCGCTGGCCGCCGGGGCTCGGGGCTCAGCCTCCCACTTCCCTCGGGCCGGGCGGGTGTGCTTGGCAGCCCGCCACTGGCTGGCCCCGGCCCCGGCCCCGCAGCCCTCGCTCTCCCCGGCCCTCCAACAGCAGAGCAAGTCTGACTGCTGCTGCTTCCTGAGGTTTGTCCCCCCGATCGTTTCCGGGAGGCGCTTGGGACATTAGAGGTGTTGGGGCTTCTCGTCCCCTCTCCCATCCCTGCCTCTCTTGGCACTTCTCCTGGGCTTCTACCCTCTTCCCCAGCCACACTGGCACGGGCTGGGACCTGCTCTCTGCCTCGTCTGGCTACCTGTACACTTCCACGTTTGACTGGCTAGTACAGCCGCCCTTTGGCCCATGCACAGCGGTGTGTCAACGCTAGTGCGCGTACTCCCCACGAATGCTTGCACCTCTGTAAAATGTAGTGCACCACAGGTAGGTAACTACCCCAGCGTGCTCTTCCCCGTTGTCTGGCTCACTGCCTTGTGGATCATTGGCACAGTGTTCTGTGGGAAACTAGCGATTTGCCCAGGGGTTTTGGGGAGCTAGGGATCACGTTCGCACCATGCCAATTTCTACACCCCATAATGCTTTCCACATCCCATAATTTCTGCACTTAAAAAAAACAAACAAACAAACAACCCCTCCCACTGTCCCTTATGTCTCCACCATCTTGCTCACAGACCTGGATCTTGCAAGAGCTCAGCACAGTGTTCAGGAGTGTTGCTGATACAGGACATAGGATTCTCCTGTGTTTGCAGAGTTCAGAGGGATGGTGATGATGGGGAGAAGTTCTGTCACAATAACTGGATGCTGATGGATGTAGCCCCCACACCCCAAAAAATAAAAAAGCCAGGTTGCCGCTGGCATTCACAGAGCAGCTCCACTCAACAATCATTGTATCCGGGCTCAAGAAATGAGCACTGATTGGTGGAATACATCATAATGCACAGTTGGGATGACTAGCGGGGGTTGTAGAACTTTTGAGTTCAAAAGGCTGCGTTCCTGGATCTGTGTGCTGAACTTGCACCAGACAGACAGTCCACGGACCCCAGAATGCGAGCCGCATTGAGAAGCGAGTGGCAGTCGTGCTGTGGAAGCTTGCAACACCAGATTGCTTTCAGTCAGTGGCATCTGGAATTGGAAAAATCACAGAGGGGGCCATTGTTGTCTAAGTGTGTAGGGCTGTTAAATATCTCCTGCTACACAGGACTGTGACTCCTGGTAAAGTACAAGAAGTAGTAGATGGATTCATATCAGTGCGGTTCCAGAACTCAGGTGGGGTGATAGCATACACATCCCTCTTCTGGCTTTAACCCACTTTGCCACCAAGTATATCAACAGAAAGGGATATTTTTTTTCATGGTTATATAACCACTAGTGAATCACTGGTGATCTGTCACTGATATCAAGGTAGACTGGTTAGGGAAGGTGCATGATGTTTGCATGTTTAAAAACATGTGATTTTAAAAAAAAAACTGCAAGAAGGGACATTTTCCCCAACGGGCAGATTACCACAGGTGATATTGAAATGCCGATATTGATCCTGGAGCGATACGGCCTGCCCCTTGCTCCTCTGGCTCATGAATTTGTACACTGGTCACCTTGGCAGCATCAAGGAAAGATTCAATTACCATCTCAACAGGTGCAGTTGAACATGCTTTTGGTAGATTGAATGGACACTAGCATGGCTTATTTAGGAGACTGGATCTCAGAGAGGAGAAATATCCTCCTACTTATACCTGCATGGTGTGTAATACATTATAGCTGTGAGGCAAAGGGTAAAAGCTGCCATCAGGATGAAGGGTTGGAAGGGACAGGCTGTCTGCTGAATTTGAACAGCAAGAGGCAAGGGCCAGTGGAACAGCCAACTGTAGAGCTACGTAGCTGAGGGAGATCTTAAAAGGCCGGTTTATCAGTCAGCCACAGTGGTGGTGTCTAATGTTGTTATTACATAACGTCCCTTGGGTGTTCTTACTATGGGTGGGGCTTTGCTTCCTGCTATTCACTGTAATTCCTGGTATAAACTAATAAAGATACTGAGTCTCCAAAAAATAGAACTTCATTATGTGCAAAGAAGCAGAGAACAAAGTTAAAGTGCAAACAAACAAACACTAAGTTTAAAAAATCTTTTACCAACTTGTGACTTTGAAATCCCAAGTGAAAACAGAGGTAGGGCAGGGAACATTTATGTCCATGTATCTGAAACCTGCAACTGTGGCTACATATACGCTGCCCTGTGGTTTTCACAGGTACCAGTGTATGTGTGGCTATTGTTCTCCTTGTTCAGTGTGGAGTGATAGGCATAAGGATGTACACCATGGTGCCCGGTGGCGTGGGAGTGTAGTGAGCAACGACTAGTTTTAAACAAGGAGGAAGGGTGCGGGAAGGAGAGAGAGATGAGCACACACTGGAAAAATTAACAAGCTTGCAGCTATGTAAGTAAACTACAAGAATGTGATAACAGAGTCCTTCATCTATTAACGAATTAGGTCTTCTGCTCTTTTGTATCTTTCTTAGGCACCAATACACTTGGACTAATTTATTTGCTCTTTCAGCACCAAGTCTATTGCAGAACTGGACCAAACCAATAATTAAAAATAATAATAATCCCCCCAACTGAACAATAAGAAACACTTGCCTGATGCTCAACTGGGTGGACAGGACTGCAGAGCCTTTGCTATTTTTTTAAAGTTCTAAAATCAATTCTTTTTTCTGTGATTTTTAGTTCTAAAAATTTTAACCATTTTGATGCAAAAAACTGTGACCCAACATCCTTCACAAATATAGGCTTGTGGTAGAAACCTGGATCTTTAACTTTTACATTCCATCAGAAACTTTCACCTTTTTTCTGGCTTGACCTTTGTATTTTGGCTCAGTAACGGGTTCACTGAATCATTTTCAGTTTGGTCCTTGTGTTGTTCCATTTCTTAGTTAATTACATCAGACCGAATTTCCACTGAGACTAGAGTGATTTGAAATCTATTGAGTCTGTCTGTGTAGGTCTCACTTCCATGGGCTCTGTAGACTCCCTCCAGCTCAACAGCTTCAGACTTGCAAGGCTCATGTTAGTACCCTACAAAAAGATGTGTAGACTGTGCTTTGAGGTTGCGACTTTGGCTTTGAAGCCTATGGAGGGCTCCTTTCTGAGGCACAACTTTAAAGCACAGTCTGCACAGCTATTTTAGATCACTATTCCAAGTCTGTCGACCTGGACTAGGAGGCTCACTTCTGCAGCTGTGTAGACATACCCTCTAAGTTTGCTTTTTAGTGCTATGTGAAAAATGTGCTTTTTTTTAAATCTATGACCTTATCATATATATGCAAATTCCAACATTATTTATGGTAGCTGGATGCAGCTATGGAGAGAGAAACTTTTTGAGACTTCTACCATATGTCTTGGAGAAACTGGGACATTAAGTCCCCTTTTTTCAACCAAAATGAATCTGATGGGGGTTACAGAAGAACTTTTGAATGCATTTTAGAACTGTTAGGTATTCCTACTTCCTCAATGAGGTTCAAATACTGTGGTGAACACTCATATATCAGAAGCTAAGGATGAATCCACCTGAGACCTTCACTCATCTTTTTCATTTTACTTTTATTGCCAAAGCCAATGGCAAACACTTCCTCGGGATATTTCTCTTTGGATGGTATCTTCAGCAGCTTGGACACAGTATTCTCCTTTTTTCTATTTAGAAATAAACTCAGTAGTATTCATTGGGATTGCAGTTTTCTAAGAATGGCTGCTTATAGCTGTTGTAGGGTCATTTTTCATGTTTCATCATCTTTCCTTAATATCAACGCTGATCCATTTAGTTCTTCCTTTACTGTTTCCTCTGTTTCCATTGGAGTACTTAACTCTGCAGTGAAGATATAGCCTTAACTTGCATTATTTAAAGTTACGTCTCTTGAGCTAGGTTAACTTGAGTGAATGGGGACCCACTTTGGACTTGTCTTCACTGCAGTTAACTCAACATAGAACTTGTGTTATGCCTAACATGTGTCCCTCATCCACACAGACAAACTCTGAACTTGAATGTGGTGGTGCTTTTAACCCTTGTTGGCTGTCCCGTTGGAGGGTATAGGCTAACTCTTGAGTTAGCACAACTCATCAGCTGCTAATTTGTGTCCACGCTACAGAGTGGTCTTATCTCCCTTCAAATGCTGCTAGTCCTCCAGCACTTTCCCACAATTCCTCCCATGTGCCCAGGAAATATAGAAAAGTCCTCCCACAATTCACTGGGAAAGAATTCCTGGAGCAATTCAGCTAACTGCAACACTAAAAACCCTGGGATATACCCCCAGAAGTCTTAGGCTATGTCGTTACTGACAAAAATGGTATGTTTTTACCACAGGATAACTAACAAATATGTTAGCTATACTGCTGTAAAATCCCAGTGGAGATAAGGCACTACTTTTATTTAAAAGTAAACTAGGTGAGGTCAACTACAGACAGTAATGTAGTGTTGGCCTCACCTAGGTATCTCGCGATAAACAATAAAAGTGCTTTGCCTGTACTTAGGATTTTACAGTGGGATAACTGTTGTCTGTTATCTAGCGTAAACAAACAACTAAACAAAAACCCCCACCATCATGCACACCTTTGTGTTAGTGAAGACAAAAGTGTAATGCCACACGAGGGAGTGTTGTGCCTGTGTGCACAAATTAGCTCAAATGTTACATGTTACTTTGCTGTGTTGCTGCTCCCACTAGGGCTAGGCTAGCTCAAGAGTAATACTCAAGCATAAGAAACTTGAATTAATTTTTCAATGGAGAAAAACTAACTGTGGGTCTGTCAGTTGACATTTGTCTGGAGGAGTATACCCAAGGCTAAGTGCATCAATTATTTCTTTAAAATGCTTATTTTGTACTTCATTGAAGGTAATGCGTAAAGGAAGGTTGCAAGTTTGGCTTTTTTGTTTGCTTTTTAACCAAGTGGAAAACTTTGCTTTTCAGATTATGATATTAAAAATAAACACTGATCGACCCTTGCCTTTCTTTGGATGCTGAAAATGAACAAAAGACTTCTCTTGAATCAAGCTAATGTTAAAAAGCTATAAGCGTGGAACAAGGGTCTTAACAGAACAGCGTGGATATTTTTTATGATCCTGAAAATCTCTCACATGATCACCAAACTCATCAAAGTTCTGCTCTTTCACTTTAACAATTATATTCAGTGTCACATTTGATCTGCAAAAGGTGAACGAAACTGAGTTTCTGCACTGTTTTGAGGGTGACTACAAATCCTGTCTAGCTTGCTGCTTAGCAACTCTTGACATTGTTCACATTTTACTTTAAAAGAATCCTCTGTTTTCATTACTTAACTCCGTTCAATTGTTTGTTTTGTACCACTCCCTTCAGCTTCAGACCTGCTGAATCATATAAATTGTACACTAGGGTTTAGCAATCAGTGAATGCTAAATAGAGCTAGCTAAAATGTACTAAAACTTGACTCAATTTTTCAATGCAATTTTTTATTGGAAATGTCAAATTTTGACCAAAAATATGTAATTTTTGACATATTTTGCAAAAATTACATCCTGTTTTCAACTAGCTCTAATACAAAGCACTTGTTTGCAATATCTAATTACCTCCATTTCTAGCATAGACCATGAGCAGCTTAACTCAGTTGTTAAAAACCCATATAAATTGGATAGTAATTAGAGCTGGTAAAAAAAAATTTCCAGCAAAATCTTTTTCCATCAGAAAATACCATTTTGTTGCAATCTAAACTCTCCTCAGCAATGTGTCAATTTTGATGAAATTTCATTTAAAAAAAATCAAAATTAAGCATTCTGATATGGTCAAAATGTTCTGTTTTGACTTCTGTGGACTGGGACATTTCAATTTCCCATTTTGAAGTGACTTTGTCTCCAATTTTTATTTTACATTCTAAATTATAATATAAAAAGTCAAAATGGATACAAAATATTTTGATTTTATTGAAGTGCAGTGTTTCACCTGACCCAAAATTGATTTTTATTTTACTTTTTTTATTTTTTTACAAATTCTATTTTGCGGAAAATTTAGAAATTTCCACTGTGGCCAGATGACTATAGTAAAGTAGTGAGAAACACGTATGTTAGCCCCAGGCTAAACAAATCCCTGTTACCATAGTAACCAAATGGCTGTTGCTCCAGGTTAATCTAGACACCTGGGGCCAATTAAGGGTCTTCCAGAAAGCAGTGGAGACAGGTTGATTGGGACACATGAAGTCAATCAAGGGCTGGCTGGAACTAGTTAAAAGCCTCCCAGTTAGTCAGTTAGAGGCATGTGTCAGGATTTGTAGGAGGAAGCCGCACTGCTGGAGAAACTGGGCAGGAAAAACCCTATCAGGCACAAGGAAGGAGGCCCTGAGGTAAGGGTGAAGTAGATGTTGAGGAAATGGGGGCTGCTGTGGGGAATTGGCCCAGGGAATTGTACTCGTTCTGTTTCAAAAGGTCAGCTACCAATAGCTGCAACTATTCGGGTCCCG
The DNA here is from genome assembly GCF_965140295.1 of Lepidochelys olivacea. Classification (NCBI taxonomy): domain Eukaryota; kingdom Metazoa; phylum Chordata; order Testudines; family Cheloniidae; genus Lepidochelys; species Lepidochelys olivacea. The sequence goes on along the minus strand of NC_140411.1, from coordinate 160,990,211 downwards.
GAGTAGAGGGCAGGCCCAGGCTTCCTCCTTCTTTCTCCCCAACTCTCCCTGATTAATCACAGAGACTGTGAGACAACAGAGACTGCGAGGGAGGGTTGCTTCTTCCCACCTTCCTTGCTGGCTTATGATGAAAATGGCTCGGAGTGTGTGACCCTTGACTCTAGAGAGAGAAGGGCCACATGGAGGGTCACAGTGAGCCTCTTAGGCTAGCGTAATCTGCCTGGAAGCACGGGATCCACTGGGACAAGGTCGGAGCTTTGTCACACCACGTAGCAAATCAGAATGAAAAAAATTCAGCATTTCAGAATTTGACATGAAACAGAAATGTTGGTTCCTGTACAGCCCTAGTGCTAACGTTTTTAAACAGCACTTAAATAAATCATGTTAACTTACGTCATTTTAAACTCAACCCACCTACCCCTCCAGCATAGACTGGACCTAGCATGCTGGGATTGTGCTAAAGCACAGGGAATTTGTGAACTTCTTGCTCAGGAATTTGATTTGGGAACCACCCATATATCCCATATTTATTCCTGGGAAAGGAAACTTTAAAAATAAACAGGAGAATCTCCAAATTTGATGTTCATCCTCACTTTCTTGTCTGAAGTGCTGAGTATTGTAAAAAAAGCCGCCATGTTTTCCCTGCCCCTTCCCCATCTTCCAGCCCCCCTAAAAGGCTGCATTTCAGTGATGGTTGAAGTAGTTCCTTAATTAACACAGTGTACATACTCACAATGTGAAGCACTTGGGTCATTTTGTGGTGAAAGATTCAATAGAAATGTGATATTTTATTAACATGGGGGTAGGGTGTATGACCCATCTCCAGGTCAGGGTATAAATTTTTATTTCTGGAGAAGGGGAAGCCAAGTGTCTGGTACAATGTGACTGTAATTATCAGCTTCACTCACAAAAACATAGCGGATACACACCTGTCTCCTTGCCCATATAGACACTACTATAGCTTCTACAATTGTGATGGAAATTATAGTATAAGTGAGAGAGGTTGGACTAGTGGCTGTTGTCACTCCACATCTCTGTGCAGGCTTCTGGGCCTCCAGATGTGTGCAAATCTAGATTTCACAACTCCATCCTCAATCTGAACCCCAATTCCATTTACATATCTGCCTATTCAGGCCTAGTTTAGTCTTCTCCTGTATTTCAAAGAGGATATGAAGAGCCCCCTGTGAGCTATCTGTAGGGTAGGTTTTTTAACTGCCACCTATCACCGTAGCATCTGGGTGCTGCCAATCTAAAATAGATAGGAATAGCCAAGTCTCTAGATGATTTCAGGGAATCTCTGGCATGTCTCCTTTTCAGGGTCAAACCTCTGCTTGGGGATAGAGTGGGTCTTTTTGTTGTTAATTGTGTTTTAAGACTTTTTTTTTTTTTTTTAGGGGTGGAAGGGGTTGTCATTGTTGAATGCCATGCTAACTAACTCTGTCTGCAGCCCCACCGAAGATCTCAAATGGTGTGGAATGTCTGTGCATAAGGACTGAATTTCCCGCTCTCAAAGTAGTGTATTTGTGTAACAGCACCATAGAAGATGCTATATTTTTAGTAGCCCTGTGTAGACTTCTTATCACATGCTGCCTTTTTTCTCATTAAATAATGGATTTGTTGTTTCTTATCAGACCTTGCGAAGTTATCAGGACTTCTGTTAGCATCAGTGTGTGCTTGGTATTTGGGATACCTGTTTGCAGATATCATACCTGAAGATTCGATGTCATCAGCTATTGAAAATATTCAGAGAATTGGAGAGAAACCAGTACTTAAGGGTATGTGGTCACATGACTTTTTTTTCTGCTAATATATTATAAGTGAAGCACAGTGTTTTGTAATTTAACCTGCAAATGAGTTGTTAGTTAATGAATGATTGGTTATGTGGTGTTCTCCTAAGAATGAATGAGCAGATTGTATAATAAGTAGGGCTATCGATTAATCACAGTTAACTCATGTGATTAACTCAAAATAACTGTGATTTAAAAAAAATCATGATTAATCACAGTTTTGATCTCACTCTTAAACGATAGAATACCAATTGAAATTTATTAAATATTTTTGGATGTTTTCTACATTTGCAAATATATTTCAGTTACAACACAGAATACAAAGTGTACAGTGCTCACTTTATATTATTATATTACAAATATTTTCACTGGAGAAATGATAAAAGAAATAGTATTTTTCAGTTCACCTCATACAAGTACTGTAATGCAATCTTTCTATTGTGAAAGTAGAACTTACAAATGTAGATTTGTTTTGTGATATAACTGCACTCAAAAACAAAACAATGTAAAACTTCAGAGCCTACAAGTACACTCAGTCCTACTTCTTGTTCTTGTTTGAAATGCCTTTCAAAATCTGAGAGGGATGAGGTGTGGAGTATGCTTTCAGAAGACTTAAAAGAGCGACACTTCAATGCAGAAACTACGGAACGCAAACCACCAAAAAAGAAAATCAACATTTTGCTGGTGGCATCTGACTCAGATGATGAAAATGAACATGCTTTGGTCTTCACTGCTTTGGATCGTTATCAAGCAGAACCCATAATCAGCATGGACGTATGTGCCCTAGAACAGTGGTTGGAGCATGAAAGGACATATGAATCTTCAGCGCATCTGGCGCATAAATATCTTGCAACACTGGCTACAACAGCGCCATGCGAACATCTGTTCTCACTTTCAGGTGACGTGAACAAGAAGCGAGCCTCAATATCCCTGCAAATTGTAACCAAGCTTGTTTATCTGAGCAATTGTCTACGTTTATAGTACGCTAGAACACTGGTCAAAAGATCATCTCAGAGGACTGCTGGACCCATTCTCCCCAATCAAATTCCTCTTTGCTCTCTACCCTCATTTGGCAAGCAGGTGCCAATTTCAAACCCATATAAATCTATGGTATTTTTGATATGATGTTTGTAGGTTGACAAGGTTTGCCTTTGTAAGTACTTGTGTGACCTTTCTCTGATATATTGAAATTAATTGGTCATTTTGGTATATGAATGGTGTTTTCATAGTTCTCAAACAAAGCATGTTCTGCTTTCTTATTCACTACAGCCCCACCCCCCAAAAGACAGAAATGTGACCATTGGTCTCCATGCTCACCTGGAAGCTATGCTTATCGATTACTCAGTGGTGGTGGCAAGGAAAAGTTGGCCAAGATTTGTTTTGAAGATGAGTTGTAAGTACCAGTCTACTTCGAGTCTAAGCAAGGGCTACCTGGAGTAGTAGGGGCATTTTGGTTTAGCAACAGACTAAACTTTTTTATAAAGAGACATTTCTTGGATTAACGCCAACTACATAATACAAAACCACCAATCTTGGGGTTTTCAACTTTCAATACTATTTACCATGTTACGCTCCTTACGTCCCTCAAGCAAGACACCACCATTTCAGCTCTCCTCTGTAAAGTATAGGTGTGATTCTAGGATAGGCACACAGCAAATGAAGCACGGTTGGAAATCCAGAGGTGGGATTCATTTAGATGTTGTGGTTTTTAATTTTAATTATTATAAACCTCTTAAATTTTGTTACATCTGATCCATATGTTTTCTCCCTTTGGGATAGATCATTGCTTTCTTCATCATTGGGTCGAAATGCTGTTTTCATTGAATTCAGCGCCAAAATTTTCACTGACTTTACTGAGGCAAAAATTTGACTCTGTCCTTATTTCTGTGTATCTGACACACCCCTGAAATTTTAATTTCTCTCTCTTCTGACTACATGATTGGCTTCATTGTGTCAACTCTTAGATATCTTATAACTTTAAACCCTGAATAATTCTGTTCCATCTGTGTGGAGAATGCCGCGTGCCCCCCCCCCTTTTTTTTTTTAAAGCCCATTACCAACATTAAACTCCACCTAATTTTCTCTCTGTTCCATTGCATCTTTCCAGTGTCCCTCGCTGTATGTATTCTGAAAGTATACTTAGGTTGTTTCTTTGATACTTTAGATTTTTTCCTTTTAGTCTACTTTGTCATTTTGTTTTCTCTGTGCTTGTGTCACTAAAGTAATCTTTCTGTTCTATCTCTAACTTTTTTTTTTAACCTTGCATCTTGGCTTTTCTCTTTTGTTCATATAAACTGCTTTGGGCCAAGATTTTCAAAAGTGACTAATGATTGTGGGTGCCTCAGATTTCAGATGCACAACTTGAAACACTATAAAAGGGCCTAATTTTCAGAGGTTGGATGCTCAGTGCATTCTGAAAATCAGGCCTCTTTACAGTGTCTCAATTTAGGCACTCAAAAACTGAGGCCCTTAAAATCACTAGTCACTTTTGAAAATCTTGGTGTGGAGCTGTTGTGAAGATACACTGGCCTATTCTATAAATCTGTGTGGAATGGTGCCACAAAACGAATTATTTTTTCTTTGGCATTGTTTTTACTCTGCTTGCGTTGCACTTGTACAGGTTACAGTTTTGAACTAGACTCATTATGGGTTCTCTGGAGGAGACGCGCCATAGATATTTAAGATATGGCTCCATTGCTTTCAGTAGACTCCTCAATTAAATGATTAAGCTAAAAACAAGAATAACAGGAATGACTTTGCCTAGGTAAATATCACCACCCTTCTCAAGTACAGTTCCTGACTGATGATGTATTTATTTCAATTTCAGGCTCATAAGTGAACAGAAGGGTAATGTTGGAAGAGGTATAAACATTGCCATTGTGAATTGTAAGTAAGAGAGGAATGTTATGGGGACAATGGTAGTACACTAAGAAAAAAGATTGCATCTCAGACATGCAAAATCAAACAGTCTTCCTTCTATATTTTTAAACTACCACTTCCTCTCTGTTGGACACTTATGAAAGTAGAGTAACCAAGAACAATCATTGTTTGTCACTCCCAGTCACTTTTAGTGTGACCTTGCAATATATGAATGACTGAACCGAGAATCATTTGGATTCAAACTTTCCTCTCTTACGCTCCCTCTCTGCCCCTTCCAGCAAGCTTTTACCTTCTAAACGAAAGGCAATTCCTGAAATATGAGTGATCGATACACTTCTTAAAATTGGGTAAAGAATGTTGATCTGAAAAGATGTATAGAAAGGACTACTGCAGATAGTGTAATGAGTTACTATTCTAGATAATAATATCTAACTTTTATACAGAGCTTTACATCTGTGGATCTCAAAGCGCTTTACACATGAGTTCAGTATTATCCCCATTTTACAGATAGGGAACCTGAGGCATAGAGTGGTAAAATTTCTGCCCTTGGCCTGTCTGGTGACTTTGGGCAAGTACCAGAAACAGAACTCAGGTCTCCTGAGTCCCAGTCCAGTGCTCTATATGCTAGGCCACAGTGATATTAGTCTCTGGTTTAAATCCTTAATTTAGTCTCTAGTCATAATGAGTTTTGGCTGCTCTCCGTGTATGTCATTGTAACATCATCTTGTGCCCTCAAGTTTTTTGCACTCCCCTCTGTCCCTCCCGCTTATGGGTGTAAAGGTACATGCAGTCCATCTATGGTACTGCCCCAGAGGAAAACCACAGCCTTCTCCGTGGCAGTAGTACAGAGACTGCCATTCACATCTCTTTCACCGCCTTAGAGGAGTTCTGTTTCCTTACACAGCAGCAGCTTGTAACTTTCTAGTTTATCAGATTCAAATTCCTCTTCGCTTTAACAAAAAGAAGCACCTGAAGAAAAAAAAATCTTAGAATAGTGGGGAAACAAAAAAGAAATAAGCTTGTTAAATTTTCAGTGGATGAGAATGGACAACCATGAAAAATTGTCCAAGTGGCCCTGGATTTTAAATTAGAGAGAGTAAATTTACTTTGCATGTCACGTAAAAGAAATTTCTCAGTTCTCTAATGACTAGGATGAGGTGCAATATATTTAATAGTGGCCTCTCCTGTGAGGAATAAGAGCCCTGAGTCTGGAAAAGAAGCTCAGATGTAGTGTGGTGTTTGCTTTGATGCAAAAATGTTGCAATATTTAAAAAAAAAATTGTTCTGTTTGCCCACCCACTTGGAAGGTAAATAGCTACACAAAGAACCAAGTTGTGTACATTGGTGTGGCTCCATTGACATCAGAGATATCCTGTTTATATCAGCTGAGGAGCTGGTCCAAAATTTTCATTTCCTTGTCACCAAACTTACCTTGTATTTTTATTTTCTATTAAAAAAAAAATCATAAAGGATTTAGTGGCCACAGTAGACAACCAACTGAACATGAGTTCTTCGTGTGAGACTGTTACTAAGAGGGTGATCATGATCTTTGAACGTATAAGTAGAGGAATATCAAGTAGGAGTAGGGAGGTGCTATTACCTCTGTATGTGGCATTAGTGAGACCATTACTGGAATATTGTGTCTAGCTCTGGGGTCTACACTTCAAGAAAATGCTTAAAAATTGGAAAGGGTTCAGTAAAGAGCAGCAAAACTTTAATAATGAGAAACTACAGAAACTGAACCTAATTAGTTTATCCAAGAAAAGATTAAGAGGTGATGTGATCGTGGTCTCCAAGTACCTATGTGGGGAAGAGATTTCTGATAGTAGACAGCAGTTTAATCTAGCAGAAAAAGGCATAACAAAATCCAGTGATTGGAAACTGGCCAAATTCAGACTAGAAATAAGGTGAAAATTTTAAACTGAGACAGTAATTAACCATTGGAACAACTTACTAACTAATATAGTGAATTCTCTTGAAGTCTTTACATCAAAACTAAATCTCTTTCCGAAGGATATGCTACAACTTAAACAGACATTATGGGTTTGATGTTGAAATGATTAGGTGGGGTCCTATGGCCTGTGTTATGCAGGAGGTCAGACCAGATAATCACAGTGGTCCTTTCGGGCCTTAGAATGTGTGAAAATATTTCATAATAGAATATCTTCTATCCTTCCACTGAGAGGTAGTTTCTGGCTAAATAAATATTCACATGTACTCCTTAATTATCTTGCTTCCTTTATTCACTGGTTCAGATAGAAAAGTGGCCATATCTAACACTGCAATACAGTAAAACATCCTCTGCATATTTTCTAATTAATTAAACCTCTCCACTACAGACTGTATCAACACTTTTTTTTGTAGTATCACTTTAATATGTTAATTCACATGGCTGTCCCCTTTCTATTCTGAATGACCAGTTTTTGTTGTTAAGGAAGAGAAAATTATAAACCAAGATTAACAACACAGGAAGAAAAAGCAATATTCCACATACAAGCACAGTAAAATCCAGCATCCTCAGTTTGGTGTGATCTCTGGTCTCTGCTCAAGAGAGGCCCAGGTCTGGAATGTTATTTCTCCAGTTCTGGACTCTGCCTCCTGAATCGTGGAAAATAACTTTTACAGAGTCCTGTGGTTTTAAGATATTTCCCCCTCCACCATGATCCTGCCAAGAAGGAGAGCCAAGATGAGCCAGAAAGGGAGCAGCAATTGTTAGATCTTCCCACTGAGTGGCAGCACACAGTGCTCCAGAGGAAAGCACCCTCCTCTACAGGGAAGTGTATATTGTTTCATGTTCTCTGTGTATATAAATCTCCCCACTGTATTTTCCACTGAATGCATCCGATGAAGTGAGCTGTAGCTCACGAAAGCTCATGCTCAAATAAATTTGTTAGTCTCTAAGGTGCCACAAGTCCTCCTTTTCTTTTTGGGGATAAAGACTAACACGGCTGCTACTCTGAAACCTGTCATTATGCAAGGCACTGAATTTAGCTGTAGAGAGTAGAAATCTATCAACTTCATGAAAAAACTCGTACAGATACAGACAGACATCATTTTCCTTTCCAAATGCAAACAGATGGACATCATACCAAAAGGACTGAAGGTAAAAAATCCATTACAATCTACATACCACACAGATTTCAGAGTAACAGCCGTGTTAGTCTGTATTCGCAAAAAGAAAAGGAGTACTTGTGGCACCTTAGAGACTAACCAATTTATTAGAGCATAAGCTTTCGTGAGCTACAGCTCACTTCCTCAGATGCATATCATGGAAACTGCAGCAGGCTTTATATATACACAGAGAATATGAAACAATACCTCCTCCCACCCCACTGTCCTGCTGGTAATAGCTTATCTAAAGTGATCATCAGGTGGGCCATTTCCAGCACAAATCCAGGTTTTCTCACCCTCCACCCCCCCCACACAAATTCACTCTCCTGCTGGTGATAGCCCATCCAAAGTGACAACTCTTTACACAATGTGCATGACAATCAAGTCAACCCATAACTATTTCACATTTGGGGACAATGTATACCTTCAAATCAGCGGCACTGCTATGGGTACCCACATGGCCCCACAGTATGCCAACGTTTTTATGGCTGACTTAGAACAACGCTTCCTCAGCTCTCGTCCCCTAATGCCCCTACTCTGCTTGCGCTACATTGATGACACCTTCATCATCTGGACCCATAGAAAAGAAGCCCTTGTGGAATTCCACCATGATTTCAACAATTTCCATCCCCCATCCACCTCAGCCTGGATCAGTCCACACAAGAGATGCACTTCCTGGACACTACGGTGCTAATAAGCGATGGTCACATAAACACCACCCTATACCGGAAACGGAAACCTACTGACCGCTATGCCTACCTACATGCCTCCAGCTTTCGTCCAGACCACACCACACGATCCATTGTCTACAGCCAAGCTCTACGATACAACCGCATTTGCTCCAACCCCTCAGACAGAGACAATCACCTACAAGATCTCTATCGAGCGTTCTTACAACTACAATACCTACCTGTTGAAGTGAAGAAACAGATTGATGGAGCCAGAAGAGTACCCAGAATTTACCTACTACAGGACAGGCCTAACAAAGAAAATAACAGAACGCCACTAGCCATCACCTTCAGCCCCCAACTAAAACCTCTCCAACACATCATCAAGGATCTACAACCTATCCTGAAGGATGACCCATCACTCACAGATCTTGGAAGACAGGCCAGTCCTTGCTTACAGACAGCCCCCCAACCTGAAGCAAATACTCACCAACAACCACACAACAGAACCACTAACCCAGGAACCTATCCTTGCAACAAAGCCTGTTGCCAACTGTGTCCACATATCTATTCAGGGGACACCGTCATAGGGCCTAATCATATCAGCCACACTATCAGAGGCTCGTTCACCTGCACATCTACCAATGTGATATATGCCATCATGTGCCAGCAATGCCCCTCTGCCATGTACATTGGCCAAACTGGACAGTCTCTACGTAAAAGAACAAATGAACACAAATCAGACATCAAGAATTATAACATTCAAAAACCAGTCGGAGAACACGTCAATCTCTTTGGTCACGCGATTTCAGACCTAAAAGTGGCAATTCTTCAACAAAAAAACTTCAAAAACAGACTCCAACGAGAGACTGCTGAATTGGAATTAATTTGCAAACTGGATACAATTAACTTAGGCTTGAATAAAGACTGGGAGTGGATGTGTCATTACACAAAGTAAAACTATTTTCCCTTGTTTATTTCCCTCTTCCCCCCTCCCCCACGCTGTTCCTCAGATGTTCTTGTCAACTGCTGGAAATGGCCCACCTTGATTATCACTACAAAAAGACCCCCCACCCCCGCTCTCCTGCTGGTAGTAGCTCACTTTACCTGGTCACTCTCGTTACAGTGTGTATGGTAACACCCATTGTTTCATGTTCTCTGTGTATATAAATCTCCCCACTGTATTTTCCACAGTATGCATCCGATGAAGTGAGTTGTAGCTCACGAAAGCTTATGCTCAAATAAATTGGTTAGTCTCTAAGGTGCCACAAGTACTCCTGTTCTTTTTGTATATCTTATGTAACTGATCAATGCCTGACTCCATTTGGCATTTGAAAGCATAACATGAAAATTGGTTACTGGATTTGCAGTTTTCCTACTCGCAAAAAAGATGTTTCATGCATTTGTCAAAGAATTTTGAAGTCTTGAGAATTACCTCCAGTTTTACATCTGTTTCATGAACTCAAAAATAGGCCCACTTGGACAACAATGAAATTAATTATGATTATTGACCAAGATTTTCTCAAATGAGTAGTGAGTCTGGGAGCCTAACTTGAGCCACTGTAAAGAGGCCCGATTTTTTGGAAAGTGCTGAGCAGCTGTCCACTGAAAATTAGGGCTATTGAAATTGTCTCAAGTTGGGCATCCAAAATCAAGAGCCACTTGAAAACCTTAGCCGTTGTTCCCAACTCTAGTTAGGAATTAGTAGAAAGTGTATATGCAAGCACCAAAGCTTATAATACAATTCACTCATTCTTTTAAACATAAACTAAAAGAGTAAAGCCAATTCCATTATTTGAAAGAATCTGGGCAGAAATCTTTTATGTCATGCTACAGTTTTGGTGTTCAGTTGCAGGATAGCTTTAACAGATCACTTCTGTGTACCATTGGTGGGCAGGAATTAATGCTGTCAAGGAGAATCACTATGGTCATATATGTATACACCAGATTAATTTTTTAACTTAGAAGGAAATCTGGAACTAATGAAAACTAAAAATAAGTGTATCTATTATTTTATATTACTATAGTTTCAAGTTATCAGAGGGTAGCCGTGTTAGTCTGTATCCACAAAAACAACGAGGAGTCCGATGGCACCTTAAAGACTAACAGATTTATTTTAAATAAATAAAACAAATAAATCTGTTAGTCTTTAAGGTGCCCCTGGATTCCGTGTTGTTTTTATTTTTAGTTGTAACCATTGTGTTTACTTTCCCTTTACATATCCCCTTCCTTCCCTGTATTTAAAGTGTATCATTTCTTTATTGCAGATAAAACAGGAAAAGTTATATCTACAGAGTTTTTTGACATGTGGGAAGGAGGTAAGAGCCAAAGGTTACCAAATAAAAGTGGCAGAGGGTCTCTTGTAGACACTTTTCCATACAGAAGACATTTGGACTAAAAGTTTTTTCTTTTTCAATTAAATATTTGATAGTTGCTAAAGATCTCCAAGAATGATCAGTAATTAATCTAAAACAGATGGCAAAACAGATTTATCTCTGCTCATCTGGAGTACAGTTTAATACTAAAAAAAAAAACTAAATTGTGTCAGGCCTTTATTTCTAGATTGCTGTGCTGTAGGCAATCAGACTAGATGATCACGATGGTCCCTTCTGATCTTAAAGTCTATGAGTCTAATCTGTCTCCTCCTACTTACTCCAGAGCTCCTGAGAGGTGCTGATTATTCTGTATGCTCACTGTCTTCTGTGGGAGTTGAATGCACTCAGTACCTTTCAGGATTGGGCCCTCTGCCTGGTTATGGGGGAATTATCTGGCTAGAGAAAAATAACTTCTGTTTTTTGGAGAAGCAAAGCTGAAAAGTAGCAATAAACTGAGTATAAGGTGTTTTGTGCATCGGCATGGGGGTAATGAATAATCATTTGTTGTATCGACAGACTTCTCGGGACCCATGACTACTTTCATTAAAAATGCACCTCAAGGGTCACTTCTCTTGATGGTGACCCATGATGACGGAAGCAGCAGGTAAGCAAGAAAGTGCGTACCAGCCCAGTGCTAGAATAATAAATGGCTTGCAACTCAGGGTGGTAACCTTCTGAGAAGCAAAAGTTGTTACAGCTTGAGCTATGATCAGGTTTAATCACTTACCTCCTTCTCTCAGTCATTCGTTGCTGTCCCATTCAACACTTACCCATTTAACGCGGCCTGAACGTCTCAAAAAACACTGAGATTACATGAAATTTGTTCAAACAGTAAAATGTACAAAAGAGAGAGAATCCCTAATAACATAGAATTCTTCTCTCTGCTCCCCTGTGCAAACTCATTGTCTTTTATTAACATCAGTGGAGTTGCACAGGTGTAAGTGGACATAGAATTTGGTTCCATGAATTTTATGGCATATTACTGGACACTTCTCCAGTAGAAGATACAGGAAGGCTTTAAACATTATTCATTAATAGGAAATCAGAAATTACACCATAAAATATCAAGACTATATCCTTTCTTACGTAACTTATTTTTTGAAAGTTCTGAATTTCAAAGTCTCCAGTGTAAACTTTTTCAACTCTTCTACTAGATTGAAGGATGGTGCAAAAAAAGCAATAGCAGAGCTTGGCAGTAAAGAAATATGGAACTTGAAGTTCAGGTCAAGCTGGGCCTTTATAGCTGCCAAAGGTTTCAACCTACCAGATAACATTCAAAAAGAAAAGGTAGGGTTTATTTTGTTTTCTGTTTTGTTTCTTAAAACTATAATTTTCATAAACCCATCACAACCTTGTGTTTGTGACTTCTTTCTGGAAACAAGTTTCCAAAAGTGACTAGTCATGTAGGATGTCTCAATTTTTGAAAGCCCAACTTTTGAGACACCTTTAAGGAGGTCTGAATTTCAGAGGGTAGGCGCTCAGCATTTTCTGAAAATCAGGACCCTTTAAGAGTCTCAGGATGGACACCCAGGCAGGAAGAGGTCCAAAATCGCAAGTCATTTTTGAAAATCTTGGCTTCTTCAGACTTGACGAAAATTTAACAGGAATCATTTCTGTATCAGAACTTCTCCTCATAGCAGTGGTATTTTAATTTATATGCTCCATACAGTCATCTTTCTGTGATGCAAGGAGGGGGAAAGAAATTGATATGCTTGGCCCAGCTCAGTTTCCACAGATTTCTCTAACTATTCTATTTTCTGAAGATCTATGGAATTATCCCTAGTTTCACATCTTTTCCAGAATGTTGTTGGGTGTTACTTACTGAAACCAATTACCTACAGGAAAGACTTCAACATCATTGTCCTATACTGTGAGGTCTTCTGGGCAATAAGGGGTTTGGATTATAACATTTTGAGGAATGATTATATAATAGATAATGGGGTGAGGAGGTGCCAGTTTAAGATGAGCAAAATATGAAGTGTATCTGATGATTTCCAACCCCCTGTCTCCATATCTTTTCCCTCTTGGTACACAGGGAAGCATGAAGTTTTCCAGGATGACAGTCTATAAACAATAAACGGAAGGGGGTTTTTTTGTTTTTTTTTTTTAACCAGATCAACCATTCTGAGAATAGCAAGAACAGATATAACGGCTGGCCAGCTGAAATCCAGATAGAAGGTTGTATCCCAGTAAACCTGATCTGATCTTACATTTTGCTAATAAAGTCATATAAATTATTTTTATATGTGGTTGCAGTTATAAAATCGATAAGCATCTAAACAGCTGCTATAAACTAATAAAGTAATATATACAGTTTTAACCACTTGTCCTTCAGAGGTGGTGTTCTGCAATTGGTCTGAAAGCAAATACCTGTTTTAATGACAAGTGCAGAGGATAAAATCCATTTTCTGGTCTGTAAGTATGATGGTATGGTAGATCTGCCAGGATTATCAAAATGGTACTGTATTGTCACTGTGAATGGCAAGTCTAATTTTTTACAGGGTGCTTTCTGCTCTAGGTGTTAGGAGGAAACAAGATATAAAACCAAGTTCTATTTCTTCTATCACAGAATTCCTAGCAGTGGAACAGATTACTCTGATGCAGTGAATTAGTAATTCTTTATCTCCTAAGAAAAGTTTGAATTGCCATTACTTTTAATGTACTGATAATTAACCTATTCTAGCTGCGAGTCACTTATAAGAATTCTGTGCTGATGATCTACACCCTTAAATTTTATGGGTTTGCTCCTTCACCCCACCCCCCTTTAACTTACTGAAAAAAACTGTTCAAAGTAACGTCATACAAAAATCACTGTTCAGTCACTGTTGTGTGTGTTGGTTCTCTTCCATTTCCTTTGTTTGGATGTTGCCTGTTTAGACTGTAAGCTCCTCAGGTCAGACATATTATCGTTATATTTGTCTGTAAACTACCTAGCAGACTGTTGGCACTACAAACCCCTTAGTAAATTCAGATCAGATCCAGTGTAACACCTGCTGAATGTGGCCTCATTCCTATAATTTATGTAATGAAGTTTTCATCTAGCTATAATGAGGCTGGCTCATACTGTAAGGTAGATTTACTGACATTTGTGGGCTGCTTAGGAAATGTCTGCACTGCAATTAAAAACCCACGGCTGGCCCATGGCAGCTGGCTTGGGTTCATGGGGCTCAGGTGAAAGGGCTGTTTAAATGCAGTTGTATCACCTTTGGGGTTTAGAGAGCATGGCCCCTTTAAATCTTTTTGTCCTGAGGAGGAGGAAGTGGTGATTTGGCAGGAGGGAGCAAAGAGAGAGGGAGACTGACAGGGGGTGTGTGTCTGGAGCTCCAATGGCTACAGCTATTAGGTCTCACAGAGTGAAGCAGCTGAGAACCCACCTGATGCCTGGAAGGCACAGAGCGGCCAATCGGGGACACCCCAGGACGAGCACTGTGTCAGGGAGGAATCACCTGAAAAGGACAAACCGGAGCTAGACCCAGTGTTGCTGCTGCCCAGAGCTGTATGGGGCCATGCGCTGTGTTCCCTCTAAGGTGCGCAGCCGCACACAAGCCCATCTAGGGCGGCGCAGCAGCTGTGCAGGGACGCACACTGGTGAGCGGGGAGAATGTGGAGGGTGGGGGCAGTGGGGTGAGGTGATGAGGGTTTGGGGGAGCTTGGGGCATGCAGCTCGGGGGGGCAGGGGATGGGGAGAGAGAGAGAGATGCCTCTCTGCTCTGGCCCCACCCTCAGGGCTGCACCAGGGACAAGAGATGTGACCCAGGGTGCCTGGGGCAGCCGTCTCTGGAAATGCCAAGGTCAGGGCAGGCTGCACAAGGTAGAGCAGATACTCCCAAGACTGGCGGGTAACACTGAAGTTAAACTCCCCAGCCAGTCTCACACTGTGCTTCTGATCCCCCACACTGGTTATCAAGAAGCAAAAAAGAAATCACACAGCCCCCTTATTGCATTCCAGTTCTCTGGCTCCCAATCAGTACCTAGGTCCTGTAAAGTGAGAAGTTATTTAAAAAACTCTGTTCACATATACAAAATGTTCTTCTGACCCCAAAGGGTCACCCACATCACCAGGTCAGTATAGGTTTGGATCTTACCCAAAGTACCATGCTGCCAGCCAATCCTTTAGTGTCTAAAATTAAAGGATTATAAAGAAAAAAAAAAGAGAGTTGTTAAATGGTAAAACAGTCACACACATACAAAGACTTCAAAATCCACATATCAGGTTCCTAGCAGTCTTGGTGAATTTGCTGGCTTGAAAGTCCGTCTGGAACACATCCACAGCTTGGTTACTCCAGAGGTAAGAAGCAGGACTGAAGACAAAATGGATAAGATGCAGCTGCCTTTTATAGTCTTTTGCCATGCGGCTTGTGCTTGTGCTTCCTTTTGTTCCAAACACAAGCTGCCAAGCACATGATCTGGAAGCCTTCGAGTTCTGTCCATAGGCATGCCCCTGCAAGCCTTGCTGAGTCATAAGGTGTAGCCCTTGACCTTTTCAATGGGTTCATTATACAGTTGATGTCCTTAATGGGCCATCAAGCAGGCTAGGCAGTTCTGATGCCAAACTGTCTGAGGGTGTCACTGTCACCCAGAAGCATAGCACAAGTTTGAAATACAGACATACATACACATCTATAACTCATAATACAAATGTGATACAAACATATAAACAAGATTATCATAGTTGGCAAACTAACATTTTTGCAGATACTTTACATGGCATATCTGGCACAACTCATTGCAATTTTGCAATATTGATATTAATAAGATCCTAAAGTGTCCCCAGGAGAGATGTGCTTCTTCCCTGGCTCCAGCTCCAGCCAGGGCTGTGGCGGTAAAAAGAGAGACACATCTCATCCCCGGCCTGTGACAGGGACAAGAGATGGCTCTCTACCCCAGCTCCAGCTGGGGAGAGACGCTTGTCTCTCTCTCTATCTCCCTCTCTCTCTCTCACACACAGTGTGTCCGTGTGTGTGTGTGTCTCTCTCTCTCTCTCTCACACACACACATACACTCACCTCCCAACACATACTTGTAGTGTTGTTGTTTCTACTTCATACTTCCTGCAATGCACGTATATTCTGTGTAATTTTATTCTTTCAAAGTGCTATTTTATTTTTTTGACTGGTCTATGCATTTCATAATTTTTATTTCTCTTATGCTTAAATTTAATTTTTTGAGTAGTGAGTTCTAAAATGCCTAACCTCTCCTGGCTGAAGTAATTATCCCTATGGTAACTTTTTAAAAATATATTCTATCTAGGTTTTTTGTTTCTACTCGTGGCGCACATCTGCACATTACCTTGATATTGGTGCACATAACAAAATTCAATCCGCATATGGGTGGAAAAAATTGGAGGGAACGTTGGCCATGAGTACCTGGGCTTGTGACTTTGCATTGGGAATAAGGAGGGAGGCTGTAGCTGGCCACGCTGGGAGGTTATCGCTCTGTGTGGCTTTGCAGAGAGCAGCAGAAGAGGGCACCAGACAGGTTTGTTGGGGAAAGTTTTCTATTGCCGAAGACGACCAGGAGCACCCAAGACTCACCACTGGACTGGAACTTTGCCCAGGATTCCTGAACTCTGAGTGTAGACATATTGCTCAGTGTCTGCCCTTTCAGACTGTGCTACCACTGGGCCTGTGGGACCTTGGGTTCAATGTAACCCTGTTTTATCTCTCCCCTTATCTCCACCCCCTGTTGTTTTTTCTCCTTTCGTCCTTCTGTAAATCAATATTTCCCTTTCCTATATTTATTGTACTTTCGGGGCAGGGGGTGCGTACGTGTATGTTCACTCTGGGGGGTTTGGAACTGGTGCTGCTGGGGTAGAAGGGACTTTGCCTGCTGCATTCCTGTACGCGCCGTCTCTTGGCCAGAGCTGCCTGCAGAGCAGACTCCATCTTGGCCATGAGGGCACTGAAGTTACACGGCATAGATGTTCGAGCACGGGATCTGGGGCCTTGCAAGGCAGGAAGGTCCCAGAGCTCAGGCTGTAGCCTGAGCCCAAATGTGTACATAGCAGAGGAACAGCCCATTAGTCTGAGCCCCATGAGCCTGGGTCAGCTGACACGAGCCAGCCATGGGTGTTTAATTGCTGTGTAAACAGACCATTAGCAGTGGACATGTCTTCATGACTGCTCTTCTAAGCACATTGGATGATGTACCGAGAGAGTGGGAAGTTGATCAAACTGGTTTTGTCTTTAATGTGAGCTTGTGATGGACGCTGTTTTCTGAAGCTATGGAGATGCAGCAGCCGCCAATGTTCTGGAGGAGATTTGGGGACCGTGTAATGCAATGGCGCCAGCAGCTTTGTGCTGCTGTGCAAGTACAAAGCAGCCAGAAAGCTGCTTTGCACTTGCACAGCCGGGACCCTGGGCCAGGAGCGGAGCTGGATGGCACTCCCTCCCCACCCCACATGTGGCCCCAGCCGTGGCCCCAGCCATGTCCCCCTGATTTTTCCTCCTCACCCCTGTAGGGGCACGCCCCACAGATTGGGAACCTCTGCCTTAGAGACATGGGCAGTTAGGTGGGAATTACAACAATCCTTTCTACCTGTGAACTGCACCAAGTTCAGCTTGGATGCAACTCAGAATTGGACCAGTGTTGTTCCTTCAGGCTTGTACCTCATGGAAGTAGGATAGAACAAATCCCAGAGGGCTGGGTTGGTGTAGGTATAGAGTTTATGTAACCTTGATCAAGGACTTTCAACCTCACTTTATTGAAGGAAAGTGCTAGTGTTTGGAGGAAGAAACTGGCCCTCAGGACAACATCACTGGACTTGGATGGGGAAGAGAGGAAAGAACTGGACATTACCAAGAGAAGAGTGAAAGAGGAAAATTTGAGGAACAGTCAAGAGCCAGGATCACTGAAAATTCAGTTTTCCTTCTATACGAGGAGATCTTTAAAGTATCCAGGGGTAGCTGTGTTAGTCTGTATCCACAAAAACAACAAGGACTCCTTGTTTTAGAGTTTAAGTTGTATTACTGCTTTCTACAGCTAGGAGACGGTAGGAACTCACTAATTTCTACTCTTACACACAAAATGGTGTTCTCTTCTCCATTTAGCAAAAATCTCATAGCAAAGCATTGTAGAGATTTTTGTAAAATGCACTACAGAACCTTTACTATTATATGGTGTTATATGGCATTGGTGCTCTGTGGTGGTGGAGCCCTCTTTGGTAGGAGGGTGTCCAAGGTACAGGGACTGGAGTGGAGAGGAGTACAGATATGTGCATGCGGACTCCTGGAGGGTAACAAAAAATCCCTAAGCTCATCTAAAGATTGCCCCATCTTGTAAATTAAAACAAAAGTTTTTGTTTTTGTTTGTTTTTAATTTAAGCACTTACCACTAGAGATGTTCAGTCTGGTGTTTCAAACACTGCCACATTTTATTTACATTTAACTTATGCACGGTAGATCTTGCACAAGTTGGACTAATGATGGCATGTTACTGAATTGGCAGATAAGTGAAAATACTTAAAACCAATAGTAAATGCATCATAAAATGTATTTTGTTCTTTTAACAAGTGTATTCTAGTTTTAAATATTTATCATACTTCATAGTGGACTAGGTAGCTAATCTTATTTCCTTGTTTTCCCATTTGCAGTATTACGGAGCAGATTCAAATGTCAAGTTGACTGTTCTAAATCATAACTCACTTTTAATGTCATCAGTTTATTTAAAAACTCATAGTACATGTGACTTGGTTTATTATATTTAAAAGCAAAACTGCAAACCAGAAGGCAGCAAAATATTTCCAATCTATGTTGGGTTTTTTTGATAACTATTTTCTCTCAAGAGTGTTTGTAAATGTACATGCAGCACTGATTGGGTGTGTGTGTTGATATAAATTGGAAAGAATAAATACCTGCTAACGTAATACTATAGTTTTACTTATAGCTAGTAAACAAGTAGTTTTATCTACAACTTGCTCCATCTCAATTGTTTCTTGCACCTTACTGGTGGCAGGCTTTAGTTTTTCTCTTTAATTGCCCTGATTAGTTTAGAGGGATAATTATATTTTAGAATAGATTTATAACATGCTTGATTTAACCGTGGAACTGCTTCCATTTTTTTAATGTATGTATATGTAATGCATGTCTATAAAGTGTCAAACCATTTATTCCTTTAGAAATACAGTACATTGTTCTGTAAAACAGGACAATATTTTAAGCAGCAGGACCTATGTTTAGTTTTTTGTATAGGTAGGTGGCACTTAGAATGAGCATACTATGCCTCCTTGGTGAGCTCGAGCATCCCATCAGTGCAGTAAGTGGCAAGGTTTGGCTCTGTATCATCTAGGAGATTACCTTGTTTACTGGAAGTAATATAGAGCCTGCTCCTGATTCCACTAACAGCAAGTGAGAGCAAGGCTGATCCCTCCTTAGGACCTTGATTCAGCTAATCATTTAACGACCCGTTTAAGTGCTTAGCTGAGCTTTGGGCCTAACTAACTAGTAGTGTTCATGTAGTGCATTCTTCTATGAATGTTAATAAAAATGTATTGTTCAATTTGCATGGCTTGACCTTATATGATTCAGCTGGTAAAGAGATTATCAGGCCCACTAGAGCAGTGGTTCTCAACCAGGGGCACATGTAGCCCTCGGGCTATGCAGAGGTCTTCCAGGGAGCACATCTAGATATTTGTCTAGTTTTACAACAGGCTACATAAAAAGCACTCGTGAAGTCAGTGCAAACTAAAATTTCATACAATGACTTGTTTTATATTGCTCTATATACTATACACTGAAACGTAAGAACAATATATTCCAATTGGTTTATTTTATAATTAAATGGTAAAAATGAGAAAGTAAGCCATTTGTCAGTACTAGTGTGCTGTGCCACTTTTATGTCTGATTTTGTAAACAAGTAGTTTTTAAATGAGGTGAAACTTGGGTTTACGCAAGACAAATCAGACTCCTGGAAGGGGTCCAGTTATTGGGAAAAGGTTGAGAGCCACTGCTCTAGATCAATGGCTTGTACTATATCTACCAGAGTTATATCAGACATGAACTTTTTGCTAGCTACTTAGTACTCATTAGTAGCTATAATGGGCCTGATCCTTGGCAGATATAAATCAGCATAGCTCCACTAACTTCAATGAAGCACTACTGATTTACACTAGGTGAGTATCAACTCTCCATAGGTGATATCTGTACTGCCACAAGTACATAACCTCCCTTCCGCAGGCTACATTGCCCATAAAGCTGTAGAGGCAGCATCCTGACTACATCCTTTTGGGTTCTCACATGGCTACAGCTGAAGGCATTAAGACAACATCCAGGTAAATCACGTTATGAGGAACTCCTCTCAGCTTGATTTTGGTGCTTATCTGGAGCAAGGAATGCTGTTTAGAGAGGTATTTCAACACAAGCCATTATCTACAGGGCCCTGTAGCACATAAGAGTGAAGTGCCTCAGTTAGCCTCTCACTCTCCAAGGTAAAAACGCTAACTTGCTGGTCTTGCTTCACCTTCTGTCACAAGAAGCAGTGGCTTAAGTATATCACGGCTCACTCTTGACCATTTCAGTAGAATTTAGCAACTGTCCTTGCACCCTATCCCCTTTTGTAGTAACACAGTGTAGAGAGAGATGGCACAAATGACCCATTAAAAATATTGAATCTGCTGCAACTGATTTTCCTATTTAACTGTATTGTGTAAGAGCATAAAATGCATTTCACAATCTTGATATAGCTATTAATACTTTTTTATTCTTATGGCTCTATTGCAGGACCTTCAGATGGGGAGATATCAGAACAATTAGATATCAGTGCTGCATAAAACAATATTTTACACTGATCAATAACTAATTCTCTGGGTCCTGAATGTGACCTCATGTATTTGATGCTACCAATCTCAAAGTAGAAAGTTTTATTGCGCTATTAAAAGAAAAAAAAATACAGGAAAGGAAAAACATTTAATAACCAAAGGGCACACCCTGATACCCTTACTTATAGCTTACACACTCTTTGCTCAGGCACAAGTCCCACTGATTTAAGTCAGATTGAAAGAATAGCAAGTGAAGCAGCACTCTCGGGTATGCATAATGCTTGTTTAGAAATGAGCAGGCAGGCTCAAAAGTTCCAGCCATTCTGACTAGCTGCAGCTGAAATGCTGAAAGAGACTAGAAATAAGGGGGTTAATGTTGGATCTCTTGTATAACATTCCAGCGAGAACAGCTTGTCCATTCCTAGAAACATTAACTTTTGGTTTCATTTCTCCACTGAAATGTAAGACAGCAAAACTGTATGTAACCCTTCTGCCCCTCAGAGTTAGCAGCAACAAGGGCAGGATTCAGTATCTAGGGGTTCCTTTTCAATAACACAAGGCAAAACCAGCTCAAGCCCCCATCCAGTGAGCTGGGACAATTACATACCACCATCCCCACCCCTCCAGGTGCCGCTAAAAGGCAATACTTCCCCTCTCGTAAGCACCGAGTCTGAGTATAGCAAAAGCCTTTTAATAAAGAAGGGAAACAATGTGGGATTAAGTGGGGAAACACTACAAACAAGATTCATAACATAAACCATGAGCAAAAGATCCACCCCCAAGTAAGTTTGGCAGTGTCCTTTTCACCTCAGGGTCTTAAGTCCAGCAACCCAAATGTCACCCCACCCACGGTTTTTGCCATTGGTCAGTGCAACCTCAAAGTTCAGAAGTTCATCTGCAGAGTTTACCTCCCAGCCTGAGTGGAAAGGGGGAGGTATGGGAGCACCTTACATGCTCTGCTGATGGGGTTGACGGCCGATTGCCACGCCTCTCTGTGGGGTTCTGCTGCAGTCTTCACCTCCAGTCGTGCCTCTCCGCCAGCCGTCGTGCTAGCCGCTCACCAATAATGTCAGCCCCACCCCCCCCCCCGCTACTTAACACAGCTCTCAGTGATTTCAGCTCTTAGTAACTTTAGCTCTTTAGAGTGGTAGCCATGTTGATCTGTATCAGCAAAAACAATGAGGAGTCCTTGTGGCACCTTAGAGACTAACAAATTTATTTGGGCATAAGCTTTCATGGGCTAAAACCCACTTCATTAGATGCATGGAGTGGAAAATACAGGAACAGGTATAAATACATGAAAAGATGGGAGTTGCCTTACCAAGTGTGAGGTCAGTCTAACGAGACAATTCAATTAAGAGTAGGATACCAAGGGAGGAAAAATAACTTTTGAAGTGGTAATGAGAGTGACCCATTTCAAACAGTTGACAAGAAGGTGTGAGTAACAGTAGGGGGAAATTAGGTTTAGGTTTTGTAATGACCCAACCACTCCGTCTTTATTCAGGCCTAATTTGGTGGTGTCCAGTTTGCAAATTAATTCCAGTTCTGCAGTTTCTACTGTCCTTGATTCACGTAACCAAGATAACAACACTTTATTACTCCTGCCCCAATAACAAAGAGACTGGGGATCCCACAGCAGCCAAAGTGACCATTTGGGCCAACAGTCCCATCATGCTAGGCAGGGTGGGTGCACTCATGCAAATGAGATCAGCCCCTGAAGTCCTTTTCCACAGCTCACCATCAGATGTCAGGGTAGAGCTCATTCTGACTCTGCTCACATGTAGTTATAAGGGATACAGTATGAGAAGGCTGTTTAACTGAGGGAGATTCACAGCAGCAGAAGAAATGGTAGAATCATTTGATTCCCCTGTATTAAATGTTTTCAGTTGCGCTGTCAACAATTCTTTTAACTTAGACAAGTATTTTTATATATATGTAAGCAGTGTCAGGATGAGCTCCACCCTGACATCTGGTGGTGAGGTGTGGCAAGTTGTGGAAAAGAACTTCAGGGGCAGATCTCATTTGCATAGGCACACCCACCACGCCTAGAATGAGACCATAGCTGCCCAAATGGTCACTT
Organism: Lepidochelys olivacea; assembly: GCF_965140295.1. Taxonomy (NCBI): domain Eukaryota; kingdom Metazoa; phylum Chordata; order Testudines; family Cheloniidae; genus Lepidochelys; species Lepidochelys olivacea. Next base: position 160,967,556 of record NC_140411.1, on the reverse strand, counting down.
TGGCCGCTGTGGGATCCCCAGTGTCTCTGTTATTGGGGCAGGAAGAATAAATTGTTATTACCCTGATTATGGGAACTGTGCTTGGAACTGTACGTGGCCTTTTGTTACGATGGAGGGATTCACCATCATCTAAGTAGCACTCGCTAGGCAAGGGTCATGGGTTCCAAAACTGTGTGAATGGAGAGAGGCTGGGGACAAGTATTAATACTTGGTGGCATGGGCCCCTTGGTGAGGGCCTTACATGCTGATTGTACTTCCTCCTCTCTCCACTGTGGAATATCAGAGCTAATTTTGATTTCATTAGAAGTCTAGTTATAGGCTGCTGAGCTCACTTTGGGCTGACAGTGCACCAGCACTGGGGCTCCCCTACTATAAGCTGAATTCACCTAAGAGCTGAAATCACTGAGTGTTGTGTTAAGTAGTGGGGGAGCCTGAAGATATATTGTGGAGCAGTTTGCGGGGCGGCTGGTGAAGCAGTTCGACGCGGAGCAGTGTGTGGATGGCAGGAGCTGCTTGTGGGCCGTGGAGCTGAGTGAAGGAGTTCGTGGGGCGGCTGGCGGAGCGGAGCGCAGCTGAGCGAAGGAGTTCGTGGGGCGGCTGGCGGAGCGGAGCGCAGCTGAGCGAAGGAGTTCGTGGGGTGGCTGGTGGAGCGGAGCGCAGCTGAGCGAAGGAGTTCGTGGGGCGGCTGGTGGAGCGGAGTGCAGCTGCGCGAAGGAGTTTTGTGGGGCGGCTGGCGGAGCGGAGCGCCGCTATGGAGCTATGGGGCGGTCAGCTTCAGATCACGTAAGGTGCCTCTTACCCCCGTCCCATTTCCACCCAGGTTGGGAGGTAAAGCTCCGCCAATAAACTTTCGAACTCTGGGGCTGCCCTGACCAGGGACAGAGACTTTTGGGGCATTGGACTTTTGGGGTTGCTGGACTCAAGAACCAAAGGGAAAAGGGCATGCCCCAATTTGCCTGGGGTGGGGTTGTTTTTGCTCATGGGTTGTGTTATGAATCCGGTTGGTGGTGTTTCCCCAACATAATGCCACATTGTTTCTCTCTGTTATTAAAAGACTTTTGCTACACTCAGACTATGTGCTTGCGAGAGGGGAAGTATTGCCTCTTGGAGGCGCCCAGCGGGGGTGGTATATATTTGTCCCAGGTCACTGGGTGGGGGCTCGAGCCGGTTTGCATTGTGTTATTGGAATGGAACCCCTAGATATTGAACCCGGCCCTTGTTGCTGCCAACTCTGACGGGCAGAAGGGTTACATATATAAAGAGTAATAGGATGGGCATTGGAGGTGCAAGCTTAGGGAATACAGCAGAGTTGAGCTACTAAAGGTGAAGGTTACAAGTTACTTTATATATTCCTTGCTATAAAGGTTATCTGTAGTATCAGTTCATCCTGTTTGTTCCATCATAGCCTCCTCATAGCTCAGTTGCAAGTCTAAGGCAGTAAGTCTTTCCATTTCTCCTAATGAATTCATTCTTTTGAGTCACATTTCCATAGAAGGGTATTTGATTTTGCACCCATAGTACTGAAATACATTTGTCAGCTGCATTTGGGAGATTTCAAATATATGACCTGTTAGACTGAACTAAGGCAGAAAGACATCTGTGTGGGCCAGTCTGATACTTTTACATTGGATACTACCTTACTCTGCAAAAACTCCAAGTGAGATCAATGGAGCTACTTCTGGAGTAAGGTTCTACTCAGCTTGAGTAAAGGCATCACAATCTGGCCTATACTGGCTATTTTAAAAGACTGAAATAAATTAAATTCTAAGAACTGTTCCTATGAAGGACAATAATGAAACCACCACTAACCAAACTGATACATGAGCTCTTTATGTTTGACAAAAATTGGCTACCCACTATGTTTCAGCCAAAGCTAATGTGTGTATTTTAAACCATCTGCTTCTGAGCCCTGGTTTACACTACGAGTTTAGGTCAAATTTAGCAGAGTTAGATCAATTTAACCCTGCACCCATCCACACGACACAGCCATTTGTGTCAACTTAAAGGGCTCTTAAAATCGATTTCTGTACTCCTCCCCGATGAGGGGTTTAGCACTGAAATCGACATCGCCGGGTTGAATATGTGGTAGTGTGGATGCAATTAGACGGTATTGACCTCCAGGAGCTATCCCAGAGTGCTCCATTGTGACAGCTCTGGACAGCACTTTCAACTCAGATGCACTAGCCAGGTACACATGAAAAGCACCGGGAACTTTTGAATTTCATTTCCTGTTTGGCCAGCGTGGTGAGCTCATCAGCAGAGGTGACCATGCAGTCCCAGAATTGCAAACGAGCTCCAGCATGGACCAAACGGAAGACACTGGATCTGATCGCTGTATGGGGAGACGAATGCTGGCAGAACTCTGACTTTTGACAAAATGCCAAAATATTTGAAAAAAATCTCCAAGGGCATGATGGACAGAGGCTATCACAGGGACCTGCAGCAGTGCTGTGTGAAACTTAAGGAGCTCAGGCAAGTCTACCAAAGAGGCAAACAGCTGCTCTGGGTCAGAACCCCAGACATGCCGCTTCTATGATGAGCTGCATGCAATTCTAGCGGGTGCTCCTACCACTACCCCACCTCTGTACGTGGACTCCTGCAAGGGGGGAGTCTCGCGCAACAGGGATGAGGATTTTGGGGACGAGGAAGATGATGAGGAGGCAGAGGATGAAACCATTCTCCCGGATAGCCAGGAACTGTTTATCACCCTGGAGCCAATACCCTCCCAACCCGGGCTCCCGGACCATGACGCCGGAGAAGGCACCTCTGGTGAGTGTGCCTTTGTAAATATAACACATGGTTTAAAAGCAAGCGTGTTTAATGATTAATTTGCCCTGAAGACTTGGGATGCATTCTCGGCCAGTAGAGCTACTGGAAAAGTCTGTTAACATGTCTGGGGATGGAGCAGAAATCCTCCAGGGACATCTCCATGGAGCTCTCCTGGATGTACTCCCAAAGCCTTTGTAAAAGGTTTCTGGGGAGGGCAGCCTTATTCTATCCTCCATGGTAGGACACTTTACCATGCCAGGCCAGTAGCACGGAGTCTGGAATCATTACATAACAAAGCATGGCAGCATATGGTCCCGGTGTTTGCTGGCATTCAGGCAACACCCATTCTTTATCTCTGTTTGTTATCCTCAGGAGAGTGATATTGTTCATGGTCACCTGGTTGAAATAGGGGAGTTTTATTAAGGGGACATTCAGAGGTGGCCGTTCCTGCTGGGCTGTTTGCCTGTGGCTGAAAAGAAATCATCCCTGTAGTTAGCCACGTGGTGGAGGGAGGGGTGAAGCGATCATTCCAGAGAACTGGGTGTGGGGGGCGTGAAGGGGATTTAGTTGGGTTTGTGCTACGCGTTAACCCGAAAACTGCAGCCCCTCCTTTGAAATGGCCAACTCATTTTAAATGGCCAACCCAACGGGTGCTTGGTATGGGAAATGAGGGCTCTGCTGTTTGAAACCATCCCCACGTGTTATGAAGGTGCTATGTAATGTTAACAGCTTGGTTCACCGTGAAAGAGTCTACCCATTGTTCTCTAAAATGTGTCTTTTTAAATACTACTCTCCCTTGTTTTCCTCCCGCAGCTGGAAATGTTTCAATGCTCCACCTATCATCTCCATCCCAGAGGCTAGCGCAGATAAGAAGGTGAAAAAAATGCACTTGCGATTAAATGTTCTCTGAGCTCATGCAGTCCTCCCGCACTGAAAGAGCTCAGCATAATGCATGGAGGCAAACAATGGCAGAGTCCAGAAAAGCAGAAAATGAACGCGAGGACAGGAGGGATGAGCAAGAGGAGAGGTGGAGGCAGCGTGATGACAGAGGCAGGATGCAATGCTGAGGCTACTGGAGGATCAAACTGATATACTCTGGCATATGGTTGAGCTGCAGGAAAGGCAGCAGGATCACAGATTGCCGCTGCAGCCCCTGTTTAACCGCCCTCCCTCCTTCCCAAGTTCTATAGCCTCCTCACCCAGATACCCAAGAACATGGGGCGGGGGGCTCTGGGCACCCAGCCACTCCACCCCAGAGGATTGCCCAAGCAACAGAAGACTGGCATTCAATAAGTTTTGAAGTACAGTCTGGCCTTGTTCTCCCCTCCTCCAAGACCCCACCCGGTGCTTCCCTCCTCCCCCACCCCTCTTGGGCTACCTTGGCAGTTATCCCCCTCTTTGTGTGACAAATTAATAAAGAATGCATGATTTTGAAACAACGTTTATTGCCTCTGCAAGTGGTGATTGAAGGGGGAAGATTGGTTGGCTTACAGGGGAGTAGAGTGAACCAAGGGGGCGGGTTTTCATCAAGGAGAAACAAACAGAACTGTCACACCGTAGCCTGGTCAGTCATGAAACAAGTTTTCAAAGCTTCTCTGATGCTCAGCGCGCCCTGCTGTGCTCTTCTAACCACCCTGGTGTCTGGCTGCATGTAATTAGTGGCCAGGCGATTTGCCTCAACCTCCCACCCCGCCATATACGTCTCCCCTTTACTCTCACAGAGATTGTGGAGCACACAGCAAGCAGCAATAACAATGGGATTATTGGTTATGCTGAGGTCTAACCGAGTCAGTAAACAGCGCCAGCACACTTTTAAGCATCCAAATGCACATTTTACCGCTGTTCTACACTTGCTCCACCTATAGTTGAACAGCTCCTGACTACTGTCCGGGGTGCCTGTGTATGGCTTCATGAGCCATGGCATTAAGGGGTAGGCTGGGTCCCCAAGGATAACTATAGGCATTTCAACATCCCCAATGGTTATTTTCTGGTCTGGGAAGTAAGTCCCTTCCTGCAGCTGTTCAAACAGACCAGAGTTCCTGAAGATGCGAGCGTCATGTACCTTTCCCGGCCATCCCACGTTGATGTTGGTGAAACATCTGTTGTGATCCACCAGTGTTTGCAGCACCACTGAAAAGTACCCCTTGCAGTTTATGTACTGGCTGCCAAGGTGGTCCGGTCCCGAGATAGGGATATGCGTTCTGTCTATCGCCCCACCACAGTTAGGGAATGCCATTGCAGCAAAGCCATCCACTATGACCTGCACATTTCCCAGAGTCGCTACCCTTGATAGCAGCAGCTCAGTGATTCTGTTGGCTACTTGGATCACAGCAGCCCCCACAGTAGATTTGCCCACTCCAAACTGATTCCCGACTGACCGGTAGCTGTCTGGAGTTGCAAGCTTCCACAGGGCTATCGCCACTCGCTTGTGAACTGTGAGGGTTGCTCTCATCTTGCTATTCTTGAGCTTCAGGGCAGGGGAAAGCAAGTCGCAAAGTTCCATGAAAGTCCCGTACGCATGCAATGATTCCCAGTCGCAGCTACTGGGAATCATCCCAGACCTGCAACACTATGCAGTCCCACCAGTCTGTGCTTGTTTCCCAGGCCCAGAATTGACGTTCCACAGCATGCGCCTCCCCCATTGCCACCATGATGTCCAAATTGCCGGGGCTCGTGCTTTGAGAGAAGGCTGTGTCCATGTCCTTATCACTCTCGTCACCACGCTGCCGTCATCTCCTCGCCTGCTTTTGCAGGTTCTGGTTCTGCACATACTGCAGGATAATGCGCGAGGTGTTTACAATGCTCAGAACTGCCGCGGTGATCTGAGCGGGCTCTGTGCTTGCCGTGGTATGGCATCTGCAGGAAAGCAGAACTGCAGCAGAAGCGGTGGATGACAGTGGTTAGCAGGCCTACTGCACTGTCTGCTGCCAGCAGCACCAGGACACAACAGTGGCAGCGTCGGTGAGCTGAGCTGAGCAGGTTGCACGCTTGTCATGGTATGGTGTCTGCAGGAGAGCAGAGTTGCAGTGGAAGTGGTGGATGACGATGGTTTGCAGTCCTACTGCACCGTCTGCTGAAAGCAGTACGGCGTCCACATGGAAAAAAGGCATGAAACGATTGTCTGCCGTTGCTTTCATGGAGGGAGGGGTGACTGATGACATGTACCCAAAACCAATGTTTTGGACAATGTTTTTGCCCCATCAGGCATTGGGAGCTTAACCCAGAATTCCAGTGGGCGGCAGAGACTGCAGGAACTGTGGGATAGTTACCCACAGTGCAGCGCTCCGAAAGTCGACACTAGCCACAGTACTGTGGACGCACTCCACCGATTTACTGCGCTTAGTGGGGGACACACACAATTGATTGTATAAAATCGCTTCTATAAAAATCAACTTCTATAAATTTGACCTAATTTTCTAGCGTAGACATACCCTGAGAAGCATAAATCCCACTGAAAATCTCATTCCCAATTTTGCTCCCATCCCTTGCTCATGTAAACTGTACTGTATGACCTAAACTGGCCTATTGACTTCACTGGAACTGCTCAACAGCAGCAACAGTGGCATATCTGGGCTCTGAGAAGGCAGGTGTGAAGTGGACAGCTGGAGTAGAATATGCAATACACACTTAAGGGTCTGTGTACACAGAGGCAGGGAGGTATAATTCCCAAATCACATTGTGATTGCAGCATCCACATACCTTATAACTCCTGTGCCCATGAAGAGTCTCTTGAACTTTAGTGGAGCTCTGGTAAGATGCAGGGGACTGCCTATGCACGGTAAATTTGGAGAATTAGGACCTAGATCAGTCAAATATTAAAAATTAGACACCCTACTCAGCATCTTCAATCAAAGAGAAGTTGACCCTAGTTATTTATCTTTAATATTCTTGGGGTGGGGGAGGGTTGGCTCATGCTACCTTAATTAGGTCTAATAAATACAAACTGCAAATCACTTCTGCAAATCACAATGTCTGTACACTTAAATTAGGCACTAGCTTGTAAGATTATATCGCAGAAAAGCTCCTGAGGTTTCTTTCATTTCTCCTGAATTGTGTCACAGAAGCTGGGTGGAGCTAATGAGCGCTGTATATAGCCAAAAGCATCTGAGTGTTAGAAGTCCCCTTTCAGCCCAGCATCTGAAACAGGTAAGAAGCTTTCTCCTATGTTCCTGCTCCGTGAGTCACTGACCACTGCAGTGTGGATAGCTGGGATCTTTCTATTGCAAGAGAGAGGAATTACTTTAGGTAGCCGGATGTGGGTAGCACAAGAGCTGCTACCAGGGAGCCTGAAACAAAAGTGAGGTAAGTGCGTACAAAAGTCCCTTCTCTCGCTCGCCGACAACAAACGCACTCTGTTGTAAAATCTCCACTAGTCGCATAGAGTTACTGGGGGGGCATGCCGTTGCTGTCGGAAGAGGACGCTTGGGGGAGGAAGCGCGGGCATTTTGAAACGGGAGAGCCTAGGGGTCCTGGATGGCGCCGCTACCCAGGGTTTCGCGCAGGCTGGGTAACCTGGCGGCCGGAGAGAGGCAGGGCCTCCTACTGCGGGGCGAGCCACAGCGCGACGTGGGCGGGCCGCGCTTCGTTCCCCCTGCCGCCGCCGCCCTCTCTCGGGGATCCGGGGAGCCTGGGCGCATGCCCGCTGGGCGCGCAAAGACCCCGAGGCGGGCAGACACCGCCGTGGCCACCGGGCACTGCCGCCTTCCCTGGGGCTGCGATGGGGCCGGCTGCCGCGTCTCGGTTCCGCGCGGCGCTGCCCGGGCAGCGGCGGCGAGTCAGTGACCTGGCTGCTGCTGGTGCTAACCCCAGGGGAGCTCAGGAGGAGCACAACTGCATGCGTCGGATGAAGCGGGCTGTAGCTCGCGAAAGCTGATGCTCCAATAAATGTGGTCGTCTCTAAGGTGCCACAAGTCCTCCTGTTCTTTTTGGGGGTACAGACTAACACGGCTGCTCCTCTGAAACCTGAGTTCAGTCGCGTCCCGCCCAGCGTCATTGGTATCCGAATCTGGGCAGCTCAGCATACCCCAAAAAGAGCTTGGATTGCAGTCACTAGATTTCTGACAGGTTTCAGAGTAACAGCCGTGTTAGTCTGTATCCGCAAAGAGAACAGGAGGACTTGTGGCACCTTAGAGACTAACCCATTTATTTGAGCATAAGCTTTCGTGAGCTACAGCTCGCTTCATCGGATGCACACTTTCTGAAATAAGTCAGATGTCAGTAAGTAGGAGACTCTTTATTTTCTACCACAGCTCTTTGTACCTCTCCTCGCTTGTAAAATAACCTAAAAGTTCATATCGATAATTGTCCTGTTAGGAGTGTTGCCGGCACCCAGTGCCGAGAGGCTGAACAACAGCTTGAGTGGTTCGTTACCCGGTGTGCTACACCCAATAATCACAACGGGGTGGAGAAGCAGAAAAGTTTATTTGCAGCTGCAAAAAGGTACAGGGAGAATAAAATCTCAAATCCTGCACAACAGAGCAGGAAGTTACACAGGCTTTTATACATCCTTTTTTCCAGCATACTTATCCAATAGCAAGCTGCTCCAAGTATCCATATAGCCAGCCAATCCAGTTCCCAGCTAGTTCCCTGATTCTCTGTATCATTTGTTAAACTATACATAAAGCTGCTTTATTCAGCATTGTTCTTCCATATCTCCCCTGTTTGGCCTTGCTTAGTTTCAGGCAGTCTGACTCTGCAACATACTGTTGCAGATTCTCAGCATAACTGCTGTGTGTGCCTCCAGGCGGGGGGGCCAAGGACACTTGGGCCTAGCACACAGAGCTGCTGCGAGTGCCTCCAGGCAGGAGGGGGGGGGGCAAGGACACAGGGGCCTAGTGCGAGGGGGCTTCATCGACACTCGTGGTCTTCCATCCCCTCGAGTTACCTAGTGGCCATGCCCCAGTGTTCCCAACAGGAGAGATTGGTTTTTACATATGTAGCCATTTGGCAGTGGTACGCAGGGCCGTCCTTACCCATACGCAATCTACACAGCTGCGTAGGGCACCACAATGTCGAGGGGCGGCCCAGGGTACAGGAGCCACTGCGTAGGGGTCTGAATTAAGAGTTTGAATAAATTGTTATGCGTAGTGGTTGTTTCACTGGAATAATATAAAATTTTCTGTTTTGCTTTAAATAGTACCCTGTCTGCTAGTAGCCTAAAAAATACTGGGCAAAAGATAACGACTGGTCCTTAACTATAAAGGTAATATTCTTGGAAATCAAAGATTCTAGCGCTCGGCTGTTAGTTTAGTTTCCCTAAGTTCTGTCAGAGAAAAGAAGGATGGAGATAAGTAAGACATAGGGTGGCCAACTTTCTAATCGCACAAAACCGAACACCCCTGACCCACTCGCTCCATGTCCCCTCACTCCGTTGCCCGCTCTCCCCCACCAGGCTGGGGAAGGGAGTTGGGGTCGGGGGGGTGAGGGCTCTGGCTGGAGGTGAAGGCTCTAGGGTGGGGCCAGGAATGAGAGGTTTGGGATGCAGGAGGGGGCCCAGAGCTGGGGTTGGGGGGGGCTGCAGGGGGTGGGCTCTGGGAGGGAGTTTGGGTGTGGGAGGGGACTCTGGGCTGGGGCAGGGGGTTGGGGTGCGGGGGAGTGAGGGCTCCAGCTGGGAATATGGGCTCTGGGGTGGGGCCAGGGATGAGGGGTTCAGGGCTGGGGTTGGGAGGGACGTGGTGGGATGCAGGGTCTGGGAGGGAGTTTGGGTCTGGGAGGGGACTCTGTGATATGGGATGGGATTCAGAGTGTGCTTACTGTGGCTCCCAGGAAGCTGTCTGCAGGTCTCTGTGGCCCCTAGACCAGCGGTTTTCACAACAACATTTTTGGGGGCCGGTCCAACAAATTTTCCTAAAATACTTAATTAGCTTTAGGAAAAACTTATAAATATGCACATATACTGTCCAAATCATTGTAATTTATTTATGTAGGGGTTTTTTGCAGGCTCAATAATAAAAATAATGTATAGCTGTATTTTGGTGCTCCTTGCTTTCACTGCCTTCCCTGGGCCTTCACAGATTCCCCTGGTTCCCACTGCCTCCCCCAGCCCCCCATCGCCCCAAGCTCCCTTCCGTGGCTGCTCACCCCCCTCCTTGCCTCTTGACCACGGTGCTAGGTAAGGCCTGTACTGCTGAAGCCCCATCACCCTGTGCTGAAGCCCAGAGCCAGAGCCTTATGGCTGGAGCAGGGGTGGGAAGGCTGAAGCCCAGAACCCATGCACCTAGTGGCCACAGAGACCTGGCAGCCGCTTCCAGGAGCCACATAGAGCCAGGGCAGATAGGGAGCCTGCCTTAGCCGCGGCCCCCTGCTGTGCCGCCAACCAGACTTAATGGCCCAGTTGGCAGTGCCGACCAGAGCCAACAGGGTGCCTTTTTGACCGGGCGTTCCTGTAGAAAACCGGATGCCTGGCAACCCTAAAAGAGTTAATAGTTTTGAAATAGTCCTAGCATATAGCCAGGTAAAGGTTCTCTTTCTCTTTAAGTAATTACTTACGTTAGCAGGTGTTACTGTATGAGAACGCAAATGACTTATCTGACAGAAATCTGGATTATAGGGAAATAGCACAGAAGTCACTGCAAACAACTCTGAAAATCTAGGTGAAATGAATAGGCAACATGATGTATATTAAGAATGTTTGAGAAAAACTCTTTACTAACTATATTGAAATATATTTTGTAAGCTTCCTTAAAAAAAAGAGAGGGGAGGTGGGCAGATCCACAACTGCTATAACTCAATATAGCTAAGAATTTTAGATTTATTAGTCCTTATTGCATCAAGCGATGGCTTGTGTGTGTGTGTGTGATTATTTTTTGTCAAAAGAAACTGAGATTTGTTAATAGGAATGTTATGGTATTTCCAGCTTTTCTAAAAACCCGTTCGTAGCTGCAAAGTAAATGTTTTATTTCTTTTGATGATCATGATGGCTGGTGCTGTTAACTGTATTTGCGTGGACCATAAATCTTGATATATGGATTCTTACTACAGGTCCTAATTTTGGCCTAGTTTACTATATTTTACGGGGAGAAAGCAATAAAAGAACCTAAGATGGTCCCAAGACACTGCTGATAATGCATAGAGTTGCTCAGTATTATTCAGTGGTTAAGCATGATCATTCTGGGGGACTAAGATCATGCAGTAGGCCCAAAAGCTTGTTTGTAAAACGAAGTATGCTGTGTGACAACAGTTTATGTAGAACTAATTAGAACATAAATATTTACTCCACTTCTGTTCTTTTAGTCCAGTAAGGTTGGAGACAGTGGGCTAGATCCACCCTCAGCTGATGTAAATTAGTGTTTTGATTTCAGTAGAGCTATCCTAATTTACACTAGCTGAGTATCTGGCCTAATAAGATCTTAGCAGATTGGTATATGAGCTAAATTAACAATGCTCTTTTGATTAGGAAATGTGGCCATATTTTCCGTATGGCCTAATGGCTTGATTTTTATCCCAGGAAGATATCCTGAAGACTCCAGTGTAGCATGATGTCTGGGAAGAGCATCAAGAGAGAGGAAAATCCCCCATCTCCAAAGGTGAATAAAAATGCACAGGTGAGTGACACACATATATTTGGAAGACCATACACTAAAATTTGCAAGGACTATACAGCCATCATTTTGATGAAATACAAGACCAGATATTTGGCTGGTGTACTGTGGGCATAGCTCCACTGAAATCTGCGCTTTTAACTACACGTATAGTATTGGGCATTGGTTTCGTCGTCAGTGGACCAGGTTTGAGAGAATTATGTATATACGTACATGCTCCTCTCTGGAGAGCTTAGGAGATGGAAGCAGAGCTGTGCCTCCAAGCAGAGAAGCTCTGGGACGTTCTCTTTTGTGAAGAGCTGATGCAGGCCGAATGCCTCAGGGAGCACTAGGGAAAGGAGCATGCTGAATAGCAGTCCTAGCACCTGCTAGCATAAGTTGCAATGGACTTGCTACCAGAAGGTCTTGGGCAAATAGTGAAGGTAGGGCCCTGGCCATCTCACCAACCAGTCTGGTCACAATCCCTCGAGTTGTGCCGGTTGTGCTAGCGATCCCTCTTCTCTTACTGCTGTTCACAGGAGCACTAATCTCAGTGTTCTGCCAGGGTCCCAAGTGGGTGCTCTGGAAGGGGGAGAGGGCCTCTGTCCCTGCACATCCCCAGCACACCTGCACTGGGCATGCCCAGATTTAGCTCTAACTGTTAATAGTCCCAGTGCATGTTATTTCATAACTTTTGCTATTTTCCTGCTGTGTAGGAGAAATGCAATTAATTCTACATAGAAAATGCTTGAGTCTTCAGGCTCACTTTGGGTATCTGCTTTAAAAAAAAAATCTCCATTTTGGTATGTGCAGTGACTGCACGGTATTGTCAGTTCTTATTAGTGCTCGTGGAAGGTGCTGGAATGACAGCCCTAGTGACTGAAATGCTTTTAGCCACAGAAGAGTTACCTGTGGGCACCAACAGCAGCAACATACATTTCCCCAGAAGGCCTTGCCAAAGTATCCCAACCCTTTTCTGCAGGGACTGCCTCTCAGGGTAAAACAGTCATTCAGCTTCTAAGGCCATTCCGACTTAGGCCCCTCCAATGAGAGCGCTAACTAGGGAACCGATTCGTGACAGTCGTGGTGTTCGCTTTTGTAGGGGTGGACACCAGTCAGGGACTGGACAGCAATCCCCAGCTCATTTCACTCAGGCAGCTGAATAGTTAGTAGATGACGATAACCATGGGCACTTCTGAAGGTTGCCTAACAGTCTTCGAACCCCTCAGTGTTCGAACCCCTCACTGTGCAGCGTAATGCACTAGAACAAGTGTGTGCCACCTTTCTACAATGTCCCTCATCAGTTAGGAAAGCTCATCAGAGAAGGGTGGAGAAAAAGCCACCAAATCTCCATATGAGCCTTCAAAGTTGGAGTTGTTTTGAATTTGAATTGAATTGAATTGAATTGAATTTGAATTTGAGAGAAATACCTTAAAATAATTATTGGCATATGAGCAGGGAGGCTTTCAGGCAGGGGATTGTGTGAGGCCGGTAAGTGCGGGGTCTCTTACATTAGGCATCTCTGACGGTAATTAAAAACACTAGTACCAATGGAATCAATACAAAGAGAAACCACAAAGCAACCTCACAGACAAGAACAATGAAATAGATTAAAAGGACTCCCCCATTTTCCCCATGCCTCACCCACCCCTTGAGCAATCGTCCTTGCCTCACCAGCCCTCTTAAGAAGATGAGCCTTCCAAGATGCTCTGAATATCAACAGATTAGACTGTTCTGAACCAATTAGCTGGAAGGAGCAGGGCGCATTCCAAAGAGAAGCAGTCCTCGTGGAAAAGGCCCTGCCAGCTACCTCACTGTCTCATCCTGAGGTAGAGGGGGTCTAGCTGAAGCACCTCCATACATTTCAACTGCAGCTGGGATGGCACAAGGAGGGAGGTAGTCTCCCAACCAGACACGCTGAGACATGTGGGTTTTGTTCTTCACAATACATATGGAATACACAGGTCTTCCCAATATTATGTATTTTAGTGTCTCACAGAGTGTCCGTCACTGTGGCAATCACTCTTTTTACTACAGATCTGTTTATAGCACACTGCTGCAAAAAAAACTCCTGGAATAATGCTGTGTACCTGTGACATTCTCCACGGTACAATCTGGACTGTTGGACAGCTGTCCGTCCCCCGTCCCCCACCCAGTTCTCTAGCCTGGGATGACTTTTACACTGCTTAGCTTCTACCCCTTGGTGCTACTCACACACAGCTTTTAGCATGCAAAACCATTCCACTGGATTATAGGAATGCTTCAAGCAAGCCACTCCTGAATTACGTACAGGGTGACACCAGCAAATTCTTAGTCCTAGGCTGGCTGCCCAGAAATATGCATCTTCTACTGCTCAGTATCCTCCTGGACAGTACAAGCTCATATATAGTCTGTCATTTCAGCAAAGGAAAATGTTTATGCGCCAGCCTTGTTATCTCAAGTAGAAGTTCCCAAACACTTCAATCCTAACATACACTGGTTTAGATAAAACAAAATAAAACAAGTTTATTAAATCTAGAATGATGGATTTTAAGTGATTACAAGTGATGAGGCATAAAAGTCAAATTGGTTAAAAAAGAAATAAAAAGATAAAAATGCAAGCTAATTCCTAACTTTACTAAGGTAATACTATAAAAGCAAAAAAGTCTGTCTTACCATAAGCTGCAGTGAATTTCACAGGCTTGGTCTCCTTCCAACCTGAGATCCCTCCCCCTGTTCAGTGTCCTTCAGGAATTTGTTGATGCTGTGAGCAGAGAGATAGGAGGAGGACAGGTGATGTGGCAGTCACTGTCTCTCATTCTTATACTCCTCTTCCCTCTTTGAGGATTACCCTCCTCCCACTGGGGTGCAAACATACAGGCTCCTGTATGTGTGCGGTTTGAACCGTCTCTGAGATAAAATGTAAATTTCTTATTTATACCTTCTCCTGTGCTGGAGAATGGCTGCTTAAGCTGGTGATCACTTTTTAACATCTTGCTGGTGTGCCAGGGTGTCTTTGTCTCTGAGAAACTGGTTTGTGGGTGTTACCCAGAATTACAGCATATTGCAGTAAGAATCATACAGTAGAAACTTATAACTTTACACATAATGTTGCTACACATATTTCAACAGGATAATCATATTCAGCAGATTATGAATGTTCAAATGATACCTTAAGGCATACTTTGCACAAAATATATCATAACCTTATAAAAGTGGTGAACATGGAGTACTGGGTGTCACAGTATCTCATCACTGACACTGTGCCTATATATGTAGAGGCCTTTTATTGAAACTGGAGGTCAAGGTCCTTCTTCCATTTATAAGCACTTTTTTTTTTTTTAAATCAGAAAGCAGAACACTCCTTGTGCAGTCAGTATGAGGAAAAGGTTCGTCCCTGTATTGATCTCATTGACTCCCTGAGAGCCCTCGGAGTAGAAAAGGACCTGGCTTTGCCAGCAATTGCAGTCATTGGAGACCAGAGTTCTGGAAAAAGCTCGGTTCTAGAAGCCCTGTCTGGAGTCGCTCTTCCTAGAGGCAGTGGTAAGAATTTATCTCTCAGCGTTTCATGTCAGAAATCTGACATTTCCCTAGGTCACAGTGGTGTGGTGTTCTGTAAGGGTGCTGGAGGACTGCTTTGAAATGGTGGGGAGGGGGAGCCTGTGATCTGGAAGACTGAACATGGGGCTGGAAGGCAGGAAACCTGGGCTATGTTGTCAGCTCTGCCAAGGACTTCTCATGTGACCTTGTACAACTCACTTCACTTCCCTGATCTTCAGGTACCCCTTTCTTCAAAATGGGGATAACTGCTATATATTTACCCACCTATGTAATGAGCTTTCAGTTCTTCAGATGAAGAGCACAAAAAGCAGACTCTAGGGGTCCTTGAACTCCAGCGGAAAGACTACTATTGCAATGAACATTGCATTTGACCCCTACTGCTGTGTAATTGCAGAGCAGTAGTAGTACGATGCATATTGAAAATAAGCTAAGGACAATATGCTGGTATTTCAGTGGCTTCCAAAGAGGAGGGAAACGTGTTTCATTCTTCATACATGACTAGTGCTTTATGTTTGTTTAATTTGATAGGTATTGTTACCAGATGTCCTTTAGAGCTCAAACTGAAGAAAGTGCATTATACACAGGAATGGAAAGGAAAAATTACTTACTTGGAGATAAAGCAAGAATTGAATGGTCCTTCAGAAGTGGAAAAAGAAATAAGGAAAGGTAAATGTAACCTGGGGCGTCAGTAACATACTTTGAATCTTGTATTTCCTGGTGGCCCTGATTCTGCAATGATGTCTGTGTAGGCACAGAAATTTATTTCAGGATTGAGGCCTGCGTTTGCAATGGCATTGTAAAAAGTGGGGATTTCTCACTCTTCTGTTCTGGATGTTTGTGCCTAGTTAAGACATTATCATCACTTATGCTTTCCTATAGCTCCATAAGTGTGCATAGTGCTTACAATAGGTAATATCTGCAAGTGGGTTCCCTGCTGAGCTGGCCAAATAACAAATTGATTGGTTCACTGGTGATTTTGGAAAAAAAAAAATCTTGTTTTGGGTCAAACTGAAAATTGTCAGTGAATTGGAAAAAAAATTGTTTCAGGTCAAATAAAACATTTCATTTCAACCAACTCGAAACTTGTTTATTTGATATCAGCTATTTGAATGGTTTTGAAATAAAATGGAAGTTCGTTTTGTTTTGAAATTTGTTTTACATATTTTTAGCTGAAACCATTTTGTGAAATTGACATGAATTTGTGAAATGTTTTGGTTTCACCAAATCTACATTTCTCGCTTAAAAAAATGTGTGAAAAATTTCACCCAGCTATACTCTGTGCTTCAAACCAGACATACACTTATGCTGGATGCTGACAGATTAGCAGCAAGCTTGTGGTTTAGCACTCCACTGTTCTTTGGGGCTGATATTTGCTATTCCCTGGGCCAAGTCTTGGATATTGTTGTCCTTTACAGTATAAAAAATGAAGACTAATCTTTATTATTTTATACTATATTTATAAATCTTCTTTCAAAGCTAAAATGAAGGGATAGCTTTTCTGAGATCACATTTTCTATAGAAATAAATTTAGCAATAGGTTTTTTCTTAATCCCCATTATTTTCTAGTCTGAATTCCATGACAAGCATCTAATCTTTGCTTTTGTGTCTCCTTCCTCTAGCCCAGGATGCAATGGCTGGTGAAGGAGTGGGCATTAGCCAAGAATTAATTTCCCTAGAAATTAGCTCCCCGAATGTTCCAGATCTGACACTGATTGATCTGCCAGGGATTGCGAGGGTGGCTGTGGGGAATCAGCCAAAAGACATTGGAAATCAGGTAAAGTATGTAGCAATTCTGGGCTGGGAAACTGGTAAATGACGGCAAAAGAGATTAGGGTGTCTTGATCTGCATAATCTTCTGTTTAATGATGGCACAGAACAGACAGATATGTAATTTCCCAAGGAGAAGTAAGATATAACAAGCGAGGGTTTTAGTGGAGGAAGTGCTAGCATTGAGAAGGATGTGCCATATACCAAAAGGGGGAAAACTCTAGATTCTGTAGACAAGAGTGTTTGTTTGAGACATTTTCTAACTTCCACTAGAGTTCCATGTGCTCTAATGGAACTGTGTGCATGCGTGCGTGTGCGTTCGTTCACCCTGCAGAGGTTTCAGCGGAGCTGGCTACAGGGATTTTTGGCCCCCAGGAAGATCATTTTTCCAGGCACCAATCCCGCTATCTTTCCTGCCCATCCCCATTAATCCTCCTCCATCTTTCCTTTTTATTTTCCCTCCTTCCCTCTCCCTACTCTATTCTAATTGAAGGAGAAGGTGGTTGTTAGATTTTCTGTCCATTCAAAATCTCCCTTGGACTCACCCAGAGCTGAGGGCATCTGATCTTTACATCCTTAGTGGTGTCCCAAAAGTTGACTCTGCATTTCTGGGGAAGAAAGAAGGATGCTCTAGAAAGCTTGTCTGATTCAAACACTGATGAGGACAATAGTCAGCCTGCAGAAATTACTTTCTGTGGCTTCACTGAAATTTTTGATCTAATGTTTTTATTTTTGTAATGACCCTCTGGCATTTACACTGAGGCAAATGACTTCTCATTGTCTCTTTCAAAACAATATTTTAAATGCATGGAAAAAGAAGGTGCACATCTGAAAATGGCATGCTCAGGGCTTATTTATGCCCCAGCAACCCCTGAGAGTCATGGTCCTCTGAGGCCATGGGCATCTGGCATAAAATAGAGCAACTCTGAGGCTGCCCTAATTTATGCTCAGTATCAGTCCACTGACTACCAGCCCCAAGGCTGAGGGGATACACAAGTGTGTTAAACTCATTTGCACACATGCACTTCCTGAGCTGCAGCTGAGGATCTGGGCCTAACTGTTATATTGTAAGACTTGTTGTCTTCAAGTTTTCAATAGCATCATAAAAAGCTAAAATTTGATGTTGCTTAATCATTCCTAATTTAGTTCTAAGTGTACCTGCTTGGACTTGTAAACCTATTACAATAAAGACCATCGTAAATGTTATTCTGTGCTTTTAAACAATGTTGTTCAAGTTGGTCAAATGTAGTATGTTTACATATGTTTATTAACACATTTAATTTTACCTTTAGATGATAAGATTTCAGGCTGTATTGTGTTCTTCTGAAATTCTCATGTAAGTTTTCGTCCCATAGTCACATCTGTAATACTAATGATATGCTATCAAATCTGACCACGATTTTTGCAGTACTGGACCCAAACCACTGAACCATTAAGTTCTATCCCATGCCTCCGGCAGTACTCAGTGCTTTGAGGCAAGTGAAAAAACACCATAATGCACCTAGGCAATTATGCAGTCGGCATAACCACATTAGGAGGTGGGGGAGGGGGGTAGCTAAATAAATTCCTTTGAAAGCTATGAAATCTGGAAGAACCAAACCTACCACTTGTAATAGGACTTACCTACCATAGCCTATGTGAAGTAATAAACTTTTATTACATTTCTTATTTCATTACAGATCATAAATCTAATTAAAATGTATATTTGTAAGCAACAAACTATAAATCTGGTAGTTGTACCAAGTAATGTGGATATTGCAACTACAGAGGCCCTAAGAATGGCTAAAGAGGTGGATCCTAAGGGGGAGAGAACTCTAGGTAAGTAAAGATACATATATCTAAAAGAAAATGGTATTGTGTTGTGCGAAAAGTCAAAAGAGGCAAAGCAAAGTACTTGCAAAGAATGTTTATTACTAAACACTGGAGAGGTTGAGCATTTTCTACCAGTTACCCAGGTAGCTAAAAGAATCCTAGAAAAGCAGCAAAGGAACGAGAGATTTGTATTTTGGTGATGGGCTTGCTATCATTTGAAATCCACACAGGATTTTCCTATCCATGCTTCATTTCAGAATCTAAATTTCAGACAAAAAAAATCACAACTACTTTAGGGGAAAATGGCTAAAGGAGTGACCAACCCCTTCCCCTGAATTTATGAGCGTTATCCTATTCTGTAAAATGTTCCTGCAATTGTCTGTTCTGATACTTTGTAAGCCTAGAATCATTTGGGAGTTTCTTTTAATGACTCTCCAGGGAGAATATACTCATGTGGAAGTCCTTTCCTGGGCACTCCATGGCACTTAGGCCCTCACGAGTTCTTTAAAATATATAGTGTAGTATTTAGAAATCTATGGAAAGAGGACATAGGTGCAAGTGTGGGTCAGATCCTCAGTTTCAATGGAGCGACTCCAATTTATACCAGTTGAGGATCTGGCCCTGTGTGTGGATAATGATATCACACACATACATTCCCAGACTAAAACTATGTTAAGATGGAGTTCAGGTTGGGTGAATAGATCAGTAATTTACAGTAAGTAAAGATTACACTGATGTCATTATCCAAAAACTAAGCATTATAAACCAAGGAAATTCAGATATAAGGTTACACTTAGAAGAAATACAAATATGTTAGGGTATGGAAATCCACAGGTAAGGCACCCAAACAACCTTAAATCTGACCTGTAGTGATGCCATGGAAAAGCTATATGGTTATGACTGAGGCATTTTAGTGTCCCCAGATTAGATTAAACTGATTTTTAAAGACACATTAGAATTTCTCTTTTTTTCTTTCATGGTGAAAACTCTGTTTTGTTCCTTTATTGAGATTATTCTGGATATCAGATACTGTGACACTAAGTGTTAAATGTCTTAAGGACCCATTTTAAAATAATTTTAATTCATCAACTAACCAATTTGCTTGTAAATTCTTTTAAAAAAGAGAGTAAATGCTGTGATTTTGGGGGGAAAGATATGAAAAATACAGCATATATAATGAAGTGATTGGATCCCTGTTTTAAATGCAAAAGTCAACTCAGTCCTAACTGTGGAAGCGCAAGTGGTGCTTCCATCTACAAAGTGTGTCACCTCTCTAAATACAATCATTGTTTTGTTACTTCACAGGGATTCTCACAAAACCCGATTTGGTCGACAGAGGAACTGAGAGCGATGTAGTTGACATTGTCCGAAATCTCAGTGTCCCCCTAAGGAAGGGCTACATGATTGTTAAATGTCGTGGGCAGCAGGACATCCATGACAACTTGACACTGGCCTCTGCAATTCAGAAAGAGAGAGAATTCTTTGAGGAGCATGAATATTTTAGGTAGCTTTAAAATCAATACACACTGAATATTGGACAGGTTTTTCCCTGTTAAGAGTTTAAAAAAAAAATCACAGAAAAGTGAGTAAATGCATGCCCTTATACATCCATGCAATGGTTAAAGCCAGTCATTGGGACACATTATGAGCAGTAGCGTAGCTAAGAGGGGAGCGGGGGGAGCAGCCGCTCCCCCACTGAGCACAAGTGGCGCCTTTTTAATTTTTTGGCGCCTTTTTAAATTTCTACTCACCTGGCGATGCTCCGGGTCTTCACCAGCCGGTCCAGCGGGACTTCGGTGGTGGGGTCTTCACGTGCTCTGGATCCAGCGGCACTTCGGTGGCGGGATCTTCACATGCTCCGGGTCCAGCGGCACTTCGGCGGCAGGGTCTTCACATGCTCCGGGTCCAGCGGCACTTCGGTGGCGAGGGTCTTCCGTGGTGCTGAGGACCCAGAGCGCCGCCCGGTGAGCACAAGCGGGTGACACCTTTCTTTATGTCCGCTCCCCCTCTTTGCTCCACCTAGCTATGCCACTGATTATGAGTTGGACTATGCATGCACAAAGGGAAGTAGATGGAGTAAGTATCCACCTTATGCTTCTACATGGGCTCCTCAGGCTTTGGGTGCAAGCACACAGGAGTAAGTAGGGGTACTTGCTTGCTTACACCCCAACTGGAGCAGGTGAGTGGGCCTTGGCTTTGTCATCTTACTGGCCAGGATAGTCAGGAGTTCGCTTGTGGTTGTGGCCATCAGTAAATTACCACCTGCTGAGGGGAAGGCGGAAGCAGGGGAGGAATTGTGACTCAGCGGTGTGTTTCTGGGTTATAGTACCTTCTGGGAAGGAGCAGCTTACACACAACCCCTAGCTTAGCATTGTGCCTGAATTCACAGTCTAGCCCTGAGTTGTGCATATGGAACAGAGTAAATTCACTCATTCAGGAATAGAAGTAGTTCACTGACAATGGCATGGAGACTTTTGATACCCTTGTAGTTGGAGTAGTTTAGGACCTAGCTAAACAATGTGACTCTCGGTGTTAATATTGATTTAAATGGGGGTGAGGAGATGTTGCGTAGGCAGGCATTCCACCCGTGACTGGTTAGACCCGGCCAGGAATGTGAGGCAGCTCAAATCTGGTTGCACACTTAGCCTGGGCATTACAGAGCAAAAGAAAACTACAGTCCTGTCTGCACCCAGCTGCCTGAATAAAAAAATATCATCTTTTCATTTGTCACTACCAGCTAATCTCTATTGTCAGAGACAAAAATCTGTTCATAGTTATGGTGTGTGAGCACCATACAAAATTCCATAAATCCATGAGTGGCCTATCCACAGACCTAAAATCCTCTTTTCTTCCTCTTCCCAAGAACAGACAATGTCATAATCAGCATCAAAATAATACTTTCATCAGTAGATCTCAAAGCGCTTTACAAAGTAGCTCAATATCATCTCCATTTTACAGATGGGGAAACTGAGGCAGAAAACAATGAAGCAACCTGCTTCAGATCACCCAGAAGGCCTATGGCAAAGTCAGGAACAGAAATGAAAGCTAGACCTGTGCAAATAACTGATTTTTCAATTCCGTCACTAATCTTTTTTCCTGACAAAATGAATGAGTTGTAAACATTCGACATGAAACAAAATATTTCATTTTATTTTGGAGAATTTTTAATCTTTTATAATTTTTTTAAAATAAATTGAGTGACATTTCAAAACAAAATATCTTTCTGAAACACAAATTCCAAAAATTTCTCTTTTTTTGACATTTCCAGACTCTTTTTTTATTTGACTGAAACAATTTGCCAAAGTTGACCTGAATTCATCAATTGCTTCAGCGAACCCGAATCTGCATTTTTCAGCCAAAAAAAAAAAAAATGATTTGCATGGAAAACTTCACCCAGCTCTATCTACATCCTCCAAGTCCCAGTTCAGTGCTCCATCCAATAGGCCACACTGCTCTGAAGAGAAACCTGTGTTCTGTTTCTCTTCTTTCATTTCAGGGACAGAGTGAAATGCTTATTAATTAATTACTTTTTTATTGTTAGTTCCACAAGAACAATGGGAGAGCTTTCATTTTTGTCTCCAGAGCAGCCAGATTTGTAGTTGCTCTCAGCTGTTGTTGAAGGCATAGGCATCAACTTTCCCTGGCGCTGGTGGGTGCTCGCGCCCTCCGGCCCCGCCCCAACTCCACCCTTTCCCCACCCCTACCCCGCCCCCATTCCAACCCCCTCTCCAAAGTCCCTGCCCCAACTCTGCCCCCTCCCTGCCCCTATTGGACCCCTCCCCAGCACCGCCTCTTCCCCAAGTGTGCCGCGTTCCGTCTCCTCTCCCTCCCTCCAAGCGCTTGCAGTGCAAAACAGCTGTTTCGCAGTAGCAAGCGCTAGGAGGGAGGGGGGAGAAGTGGGACGCGGCGCGCTCAGGGGAGGAGGCGGAGGTGAGCTGGGGCGGGCAGGGGAGCTTCCAGTGGGTGCACAGCACCCACCAATTTTTCCCCGTGGGTGCTCCAGCCCCGGAGCACCCACAGAGTCGGCGCCTATGGTTGGAGGGAATGCCACCACTGATGGCTATCTGCTGAGGAGGCTTTCTCTCTAGTTCCATTAATCTCACCCTGGTCTTTGATAGCTCCATCATTCCTGAGGATCACAAATGCTGTAGAAGGTCTTTGTCACAGATAAACTTTTCTGAGAATGCCTACGTCCATTTTATTTCTCCAAAAATTCATGCTGGAAATGTGTTATTTGCATGCTTGCAAGAAATAATTTGACCATTTTGAATACTATTAGTAAGTGTATATAGCTGGCCAGATCGGTCAGTATCTGTACTGTAGTGTATGAAGTACTCTGGAATCCTTTGGGATGAAAGAAGGAATTATTTGGGATGATATTATTGTTGTTATTATTATTTATTACAGTCTTTCATCTCTTTTAGTATTCTTTTGGAAGAAAGAAAAGCTACTATCCCACTTTTGGCAGAGAGACTTACGCAGGAACTGATAGAGCACATTAATGTAAGTTAGCAAACTTGGGCTATTGGCTCTTTAAAAAACTATTTGGTGAATACACAAAAGATCAAATGTTGTTTGGATCTTTTGCCAAGATATTTATTTAAGCTATGTAGTAGCAGGTCAAAACTTTCTGAAACCTTAACTAGCTTGTAGAAAATAAATATAAAGGAGACCTTTTCTCATAAATTAATATTTTTAGCTAATAGTTTAGCATAAAGCAATTTACAGATCTTTAAGAAGCATTAGGTATGTCAGGGTTCCTTCCCCACTCTGAACTCTAGGGTACAAATGTGGGGACCCGCATGAAAGACCCCCTAAGCTTATTTTTACCAGCTTAGGTTAAAACTTCCCCAAGGCACAAAGTCTTTCCCCTTAGATAAGGTAAAACGCTGCCTCCACCAAGTGATTTAACAAACAATCAGGGAAAGAACCACTTGGAGTTCCTATTTCCACAAAATATCCCCCCACGCCCTTACACCCCCTTTCCTGGGGAGGCTTAAGAATAAACAAGATGAGCACAGACCAGCCTTGGATTTTTAAGACGCAAAAGACCCAATCAGATTCTTAAAAATCAGAACTTTATTAGGAGAACAAAAAAAGATAAGAGAACAACTCTGTAAGATCAGAATGGAAGATAATCTTACAGACAGTCTGATTCAAAACATAGAGAATCCCTCTAGGCAAAACCTTAAGTTACAAAAAGACACAAAAACAGGAATACACATTTCCTGCAGCACAGCGAATTTCACAAACCAAAACAAAGAAAACCTAACGCATTTTACAGCTATATTACTTACTAACTTTACAGGACTTGGAGGGCTTGCATCCTTGATCTGTTCCTGACAAAGGTATCACACAGACAGACAAAAGCCTTTTTCCCCCTCCAGATTTGAAAGTATCTTGTCCCCTCATTGGTCATTCTGGGTCAGGTGCCAGTCAGTTACCTGAGCTTCTTAACCCTTTACAAGTAAAAGGATTTTGCCTCTGGCCAGGAGGGATTTTCTAGCACTGTATACAGACAGGTGGTTACACTTCCCTTTATATTTATGACAAGGTACATTTCTATATGTATCCCCTGATTTAAACTGGGGATTAGGAGATCCATACAAGTTTTATGTCAATGCCTTGTAAATCATACCACACCTACCTAATTTCCTTCCTTGACAGTGTTACTGGCATAGTGGATAGGGGAGAAGCAGTAGATGTGATATACCTTGATTTTAGTAAGTCTTTTGACACAGTCCCACATGACATTCTCATATGCAAACTAGGGAAATGTGGTCTTGATTAAATTACTATAAGGTGGGTGCACAATTGGTTGAAAGACCGTACTCAAAGAGTACTTATCAATGACTTGCTGTCAAACTGGAAAGGCATATCTAGTGGGGCCCCACAGTGGTCAGTCCTGGGTCCAGTATTAGTCAATATTTTTGATAATGACTTGGGCAGTAGAGTGGAAAGTATGCTTATAAAATCTGTGGACAACAACAAGCTGGAAGGGGTTGCAGGAGGACAGGATGCAGTGGTTCTCAAACTTTTGTACTGGTGACCCCTTTCACATAGCAAGCCTCTGAGTGCGACCCTGCCTTATAAATTAAAAAAATGTTTTTATATATTTAACACCATTATAAATGCTGGAGGCAAAGCGGGGTTTGGGGTGGAGGCTGACAGCTCGCAACCCCCCATGTAATAACCACGCAACCCCCTGAGGGGTCCCGACCCCCAGTTTGAGAACCCCTGAAATTCAAAATGATCTTGACAAATTAGAGAATTGGTCTGAAATCAACAAGATGAAATTTAATGAAGACAAGTGAAAAGTATTTTATTTAGGAAGGAAAAATCAAATGCATAACTGCAAAATGGGAATCACCGGCTAGGAGGTAGTACTGCTGAGAAGGATCTGGGGTTATAGTGGATCACAAACTGAATATGAGTCAACAACATGATGAAGTTGCAAAAAAGGCTTAAATCATTCAGGAGTGTATTAACAGGAGTGTCATATTTAAGACATGGGAGGTAATTGTCCCTCTCTACTTGGCACTTGTGAGGCTTCAGCTGGAGTTCAGTTTGCAGTTCTAAGCACCAAACTTTAGGAAGGATGTGGACAAATTGGAGACAGTCCAGAGGAGAGCAGCAAAAATGATAAAAGGTTTAGAAAACCTGACCTATGAGGAAAGGTTTTTTTAAAAAAATTGGCCATGTTTAGTCTGGAGAAAATAATAGTGAGGAGACACCTGGTAACAGTCTTCAAATCTGTTAAGGGCTGTCATAAAAAGGACTGTTATCAGTTGTTCTCCATGTCCAATGTAGGTAGGACAAGAAGCAATGGGCTCAATCTGCAGCAATGGAGATTTAGGTTAGATATTAGGACAAACTTTATAATTATAATGATAGTCAAGTTCTGGAACAGGTTTTCAATGGAGGTTGTGGAATTACCATCACTGGAGGTTTTTAACAACAGGTTGAACAAACACCTGTCGGGGTGGTCTAGGTTTACTTGGTCCTGCCTCAGCACAGACAGCTGGACTTAATGGCTTCGCAAAGTCCCTTCCAGCCCTACATTTCTATGATTCTATTATTTTTCCCTCACAGAAATCACTACCAACTTTGGAAAATCAGATAAAGAACAAACTCCGGGTGGCAAACAACAAGCTACAAAAATATGGCAAAGGTGTGCCAGAATCAGTGGAAGAGCAGATGCTCTTCCTAGTAGATGTGAGTATAAATATGGATCTGGTAACTCATGTGAATAAAAACTGTTGGTTAGCATTTGGAATTGTGTGGATATTGCAAGTTGGTCTCTTTTTCTACTCTGCATACTCAGTGTGTTGCTTCATGAAATCACTAACTACAGATACATCCACATGCACTTTTCTTAACATAGGAGAACTAGACCATGAGCATTACCCTTAATTCCTGGTCTTCATAAATCCAGAATATATACTCACCAATAAAATAAACCAGATTAAAAATAAAATTGTTCCTGTTTTATCAATGTCAGCTTTGATACTACAATGGGTGAATTACATTTGGTTGCATTAATTATATCAATGCACTGAAAGTTGCTGGTAATAGAAGATGCTGTATTAGGCAAAGGCGTAATAGAAATCAAGAATAAGTCGTCCTATTCCATATTTACAAGGCCATAATATTTTGCACAAAATTATAGTGATTTTTAAAAGCAACACTGTTTTCCACCTGTATTCTGACCAGTCCAGGTAATCCAGGTCAAGGATAATCTAGGCATGGCCCAATATCTAAACAAATACTTTGCCTCAGTCTTTAATAAGACTAAAGAGGATCTTAGGGATAATGGTAGCATGACAAATGGGAACGAGGATATGGAGGTAGACATTACCATATTTGAGGTAGAAGCGAAACTCAAACAGCTTAATGGGACTAAATCAGGGGGCCCAGATAATCTTCATCCAAGAATATTAAAGGAATTGGCACATGAAATTGCAAGCCCATTAGCAAAAAATTTTAATGAATCTGTAAACTCAGGTGTTGTACCGTATGATTGGAGAATTGCTATTTTTTTAATGAATCTGTAAACTCAGGTGTTGTACCGTATGATTGGAGAGTTCCTATTTTTAAAAAAGGGAAAAAAAGTGATCCAGGTAATTATAGGTCTGTTAGTTTGACATCTGTAGTATCCAAGGTCTTGGAAAAAAAATTGAAGGAGAAGGTAGTTAAGGACATTGAAGTCAATGGTAAATGGGACAAAATACAACATGGTTTTACAAAAGGTAGATCATGCCAAACCAACCTGATCTCCTTCTTTGAGAAAGTAACAGATTTTTTAGACAAAGGAAACGCAGTAGATCTAATTTACCTAGATTTTAGTAAGGCATTTGATACCGTGCCACATGGGGAATTATTAGTTAAATTGGATAAGATGGGGATCAATAGGAAAATTGAAAGGTGGATAAGGAATTGGTTAAAGGGGAGACTACAACGGGTCTTACTGAAAGGTGAACTGTCAGGCTGGAGGGAGGTTACCAGTGGAGTTCCTCAGGGATCATTTTTGGGACCAATCTTATTTAATCTTTTTATTACTGACCTTGGCACAAAAAGTGGGAGTGTGTTAATAAAGTTTGCGGATGATACAAAGCTGGGAGGTATTGCCAATTTAAAGAAGGACAGGGATATCCTACAGGAGGATCTGGATGACCTTGTAAACTGGAGTAATAGTAATAGGATGAAATTTAATAGTGAGAAGTGTAAGGTCATGCATTTAGGGATGAATAACAAGAATTTTAGTTATAAGCTAGGGACACATCAATTAGAAGTAACGGAGGAGGAAAAGGACTTTGGAGTATTGGTTGATCATGGGATGACTATGAGCTGCCAATGTGATGTGGCCATGAAAAAAGCTAATGCGGTCTTGGGATGCATCAGGAGAGGTATTTCCAGTAGGGATAAGGAGGTTTTAGTACCGTTATACAAGGCACTGGTGAGACCTCACCTGGAATACTGTGTGCAGTTCTGGTCTCCCATGTTTAAGAAGGATGAATTCAAACTGGAACAGGTACAGAGAAGGGCTACTAGGATGATCCGAGGAATGGGAACCTTGTCTTATGAAAGGAGACTCAAGAAGCTTGGCTTGTTTAGCCTAACTAAAAGAAGGTTGAGGGGAGATATGATTGCTATCTATAAATATATCAGAGGGATAAATACTGGAGAGGGAGAGGAATTATTTAAGCTCAGTACCAATGTGGACATAAGAACAAATGGATATAAACTGGCCACCAGGAAATTTAGATTAGAAATTAGACGAAGGTTTCTAACCATCAGAGGAGTGAAGTTTTGGAATAGCCTTCCAAGGGAAGCAGTGGGGGCAAAAGATCTATCTGGCTTTAAGATTAAACTCGATAAGTTTATGGAGGAGATGGTATGATGGGATAAGATGGTTTTGGTAATTAAATATTCATGGTAAATAGGCCCAATGACCTGTGATGGGATATTAGATGGGGTGGGATCCGAGTTACCCAGGAAAGAATTTTCTGTAGTATCTGGCTGATGAATCTTGCCCATATGCTCAAGGTTTAGCTGATCGCCATATTTGGGGTCGGGAGGGAATTTTCCTCCAGGGCAGATTGGAAGAGGCCCTGGAGGTTTTTCGCCTTCCTCTGTAGCATGGAGCACGGGTCACTTGCTGGAGGATTCTCTGCTCCTTGAAGTCTTTAAACTACGGTTTGAGGACTTCAGTAGCACAGATATAGGTGTGAGGTTTTTTGCAGGAGTGGTGGGTGAAATTCTGTGGCCTGCGTTGTGCAGGAGGTCAGACTAGATGATCATAATGGTCCCTTCTGACCTAAATATCTATGAATCTATGAATCCCGTACTACCGCTTCACAGCCCTACTCAAACAATCCCAGTAGTGTGCAGTGAGTAGGGATCGGGGATATGCATTAAAACAGAGGTTCTCAAACTTTAAATCTGGCGGGACCATATTTTAATACACAGACTGCCTTGTACATCACTTTCACTCACATTCAGAATAACACGGCATTCTGCTACAGTAATTGCTTACATGGAAAAACAACATTAGGGAAGCGTTCAATGTATTTTTAGTTTCTTTTGATGAAATTTAGCTGCTGGAAACAAGGAGAATTATTGTTATTCATTTGTATTACCGGAGCATCTAGAACAGCCCAAATTGAGATCAAGACCTCATTAGGCTAAGCACTGTACATACACAGATTAAAAGACATTTGCTTCCCAGAAGAGCTTGCAACCTAAATAGACAAGGCAAACAGGATGAGAGGGAAACGCTCTGAGAAATGAAGGGACCTGCCCAAGATCACACAGCAAGTCCGTGGCAGAGCTGGGAATAGAACCCTAGGTCTCCTCCTGAGTCTTTGCCCTAGTCACTGAACCTCAATGTCCTGAGACAGCAAGTCACAGGCCACACAGTCTGAGCACTACTGTGCTGAAATACACAGCCTGTGAGGTCTGACTGCCTCTCAGAATGTCACTTCCACAGCTGGAGCTACAGACAACCTGCAGAGTGTGAATTCTGTAGTTTTTCAGGGAGCAGTGTGTAACATTTGCTCCAGCATTTCCCCTCCCTGCTGCAAAGTTTGGGTTATGTACCATTGCAAACAGCTCAGGGTCTGAATTTAGCCCCGAGTTGTTTGGCAATTTCCTGTCTCTTCACAGAAACTCAAACTCTTTAACCAGGACATCATGAATTCAGTACAAGGAGAAGAAATTGTAACTGATAAAACAAAACAAAGACTATTCACAAAAGTTCGCAAGTTCTTTAATGAATGGGAAGCCCATGTTAATAACAGTACACTGAAAGGTAAGCACCAAATGTTGGCACTTGACCTGAAAGTTGTTCTGCGCTGACAGACATCTGTGAGTGCCCAGAGCCCTAGTGAAAACAATGGGGCTCCATATGGATGCAAAGGTCTGCTTGCATGGACCAGCTTGTTCTTGTTGGGGGCCCTTATCCATCATTAGAGATTAGTCCAAAGGGCGAATTCCATATCTAGACCCAAACCTATGTAAATTGTGCGGGTGTTCAAGTATAGAGTTTAGTGTAACCCAGTCACTACTTTTAATGATTTCTACTCTCACCGTTCTGTTCTACCTAAAGTTGTACCAGCCCTAAAAATTAAGGCTAATGAAAGTAAATCCTTGCAGTGATGCACGTTTGATTCCTGGGTTGTTTTGAGCTGTTTGTTTCCATGACTGTTAGCAAGTTGATTTACCAGAGTCACAGACACAAATCAAAATTCTGGAGTACTGCAGGTAGTGTATTTGCTAATACTTCTCCAGGAAGGCCAGCTTGCTAAATTGCCACAAGTACGCCTCGTTCTTTCAGCTCGCTAAAGGTAACACAGCCTGTTAAAAGAACAGGAGTACTTGTGGCACCTTAGAGACTAACACATTTATCTGAGCATTAGCTTTCGTGAGCTACAGCCCACTTCATTGGAAAAGTGACTGTGAATCTCTCTGCATGCTAAACAACAACATTATTGTAATGTCAAATTTGAGATGATAAGCTGTGTTTTCAAAATGGTCAAATGGAGGTAGGTACCCAAGTGCCTTAGGCCCCTTTGATATCTCAGCCTCACACAACTCAGATAATTCAGAGATCCTTCCTGCAGTGACTTTAACTCTGCCCCCTCAAATATCTACAGGACTACAGGCAGGTTTGTTAACCAGTCACAGAGTGTACATACAGTAATCCAACAAGTCAAAACTTTATATCTACAATCTTCAGATTCCTTACGCTAACCTGAGTGTTGCTGTAGCTGTTCTGCATCCAAATAGACACATGAGAACTAAGAAATAGTTTTGGCCCCTTATTAAATCCAGGCCTTTTCACATAGATTTTAGTATAAAAACAAACACATCTCGAATTATTAGAAATAACGGTGCTGTTGTTTTAATTGCTGTAGTAAAAGAAATTATGAAAGAAGAAGTGTGGGGCTTTGAAAATCACTATCGTGGAAGAGAGCTCCCAGGGTTTGTCAATTACAGGACATTTGAGGCCATTGTGAAACAACAAATTGTGCTGCTGAAATCACCAGCTATCATGATACTGAAGACAGTGACTGGTGAGTTTCATTCACTTAGTTTGCCATAAACTTTGACCATATTCATTTAGCTGCTTTTATAACCACTTAGCTTTAATTCATATGGCAAGTTTTTAGGGGACAGATGAGTTTTGGGGCTGGAATCAGAATGATGGTACTTACAACTTGTGGAGTGTAGCTAACTGGTAAAATATTGAAATATTCAGTCCTCCACGTACTGCTTCAGATCAAATATATAAATGCAAATGTTTTCACTGAGACCATAAATACCAAATCATTTTTAAATGTAGGTAGGAGAATAATATAGATTAAAGAGTTATCACTAAAACTACATCAAATTTAAAGTAACAATATATTGCTACAATCTGTAGAAGTATGATACAGATAATTTTGGTGGAAGTGTCAAATTCATTTTACTCTGTTTTGTGCAAGTGCCATTACGATTTCCACAGGACCCATGGACTCAATATGATTCTAGTTGCAGTGTTACAAGTCTTCCATACCCAGGCTCCAAATCCCCAAATGGATTGGACTACTCAAGTGTTTAAAGATAAGAATGTGTTTACAGTGTTTTGCTAGACCAGGGCCTCAAAGGCAAATGAACTGAAAATACTTAAAGTTTATTAAGTTTAAATATTTTTATTTAACTGATTTGCAAGTGAAAACATTTTTTACCACTTGGAACACAAAATAATACACATCACAAAATAATGCATATCACAAAACCATCACCCACACAGAATAGAAATACGCAAACTACAAAGCTTTCAAATTAAAACATTATTTAAGCTACAGCTGAACCCAATTTGTTAATGACTCATACAGTTCTTATATTTATACTGATGATGTGAAATTATAGTTATTCCTCCTTTGTCTTTTTAGAGCTTGTACGAGAAACTTTTACTGAAATTGCCATGCAACACTTTGAGAACTTTTTCTATCTTTTCAGAGCAGCTAAGGTAAGGGGCTATTTATGGCTGTGGTTCTCAACCGGGGTACATGTAACCCTGGGGGTACGCAGAGGTTTTCCGGGGGTACATCAGCTCATCTAGATATTTGCCTAGTTTTACAACAGGCTACATAAAAAGCATTAGCAAAGTCAGAACAAACTAAAATTTCATTTAGACAATGACTTGTTTATACTGCTCTATATACTCTGAAGTACTCTTCACACAACGCACCATCAACCTGTGGAACTCTTTGCTAGAGGATGTGTTGAAGGCCAAAACTATAACAGGGTTCAAAAAAAGAACTAGATAAATTCATGGAGGATAGGCCCATCAATGGCTATTAGCCAGGATGGGCAGAGATGGTGTCCCTAGCCTCTGTTTGCCAGAAGCTGGGAATGGGTGACAGTGGATTGATCACTTGATGATGACCTGTTTTGTTCATTCCCTCTGGGGCACCTGGCATTGGCCACTGTTGGAAGACAGGATACTGGACTAGATGGATCTTTGGTCGACCCAGTATGGACATTCTTATGTTCTTAAATATAAGCACAATATTTATATTCAAGTTGATTTATTTTATAATTATATGGTAAAAATGAGAAAGCAATTTGTCAGTATTAGTGTGCTGTGACACTTCTGTATTTTTACATCTGATTTTGTAAGCAAATAGTTTTTAAGTGAGGTGAAACTTGGGGGTACCCGAGACAAAACAGACTCTTGAAAGAGGTACAGTAGTCTGGAAAGGTTGAGAACCACTGATTTATTGTATCTACATCATCATTAATGGCATGTGCTTAGAACTATCTTCACTCTTGGTCAATCTATTATCTATCTGTATAACTTCCCACTGATTGATAAATACCACTGTATTCAGTTAATGGTGTAGAGCAGTGGTTCTCAAACTTTTGTCCTGGTGACCCCTTTCACACAGCAAGCCTCTGAGTGTGACCCCCCTTATAAATTAAAAAAATGTTTTTATATATTTAACACCATTATAAATGCTGGACGCAGAGCGCGGTTTGGGGTAGAGGCTGACAGCTCATGTCCCCCAATGTAAAAACCTCACAACCCCTTGAGGGGTCCTGATCCCCAGTTTGAGACTCCCTGGTGTAGAGTGCAAAGTTACATAGTGAAGCAACAGATGCATAAAAGTGAAGGTGCTGAACAATAATGCCATGAGCTTGAGGGCATGGGGCCTGATTCTGATCTCACATAACTGGTTTTACACACGTGTAACTTCACAGGCCTCCTTAGAGTTACTCCAGAATTACACTGAGACCAGAATCACAGTTAAACTCATGAAGTTCCACTGGGTGCATAGTTTGTGGGACTTCAGTTCCCTGATTGCTGTCAAAGGGGGAATTGGTGGGACAATCTTCACGTGTAGGCTGGCAGTTAGCCTGTCCTGTGAGGTCTTGCCTCAGTGTAAGTGGGGGAATAGTCCCGCTCTTGTGGGGAACTTTCCTGGCTTCTGCACTATCCCGGTGAAGTGGGCTAGTGAAAGGATCTGAGTCTTCGCTCCCACTTCCTTTACCCAGTGGCCTCGCTGCCGTTGAGGACTCCCCTTCCACTCTCCTGTCTGGCAGAGTCCTCGTAACCCCAACAAGGCTGGGCCCAGGATTCCTGGGGGCTCGACCCCCAACCCTGCTGTGGTCACCTAGGACAGGGGCTAGGGTGTCCCCACTCTGGGGTACTCTCTCTGCACTGGGCACTTCTCTGACCCACTGACCATTACATACAAGTTAAAGCAAATGCAAGTTATTTAATCAACACTTAATTTTAAAAAGAATAAGGAAAAATGGGAAAGGTTAAAGGAAACACATCAACCTGCTCTGTGGCAGGGAACATCACAAACAGTGTCTCTGGAACATCAGGGCAAGTCACAGTCTGTTCCTTGTAAGTCCCAGGCCTTCTTCTCCGGCCCTGGCTGTGCTGCAGGGATGCTGTGGGTTGGACGCTTGCTCTGGTGGTGGCCACACGCTCTCAGGCTCTAAGTGGCAGGACCCTTCTTCCCAGTGTCGCCCCCGCGCTGTCGGGGTTACGATCCAAGCCTGGCCTGCAAAGCCCCTTGGCTGAGGCATCTCCCTGTGCTGGGCCCGCTGTCCAGGGTCCCCCTTGGTTTCCCCAGCTGCTCACCACACCCAGCTCCAGACTGCTCCAGCCCCAGGGGCACCACTCTGTCTCTGCACTGCTGCTGCTCTGCCTCCAGCTCCCTGGGCTGCTTCTTTGGCCCCTCTGCCTCTGGTTGCTGCAGCTCTGCTCCCAGGGCAAGTCTGCTCTGCAGGCTGCTTCTGTGACTCTGCTCCCAGCACTGACCTTCTTCCTGGGCTGCTTTTCTGGCCCCTCTGGCTCTGGTTGCTGGCTATGCTCCCAGGGCAAGTCTGCTCTCTCTGTATCTGGCACAGCTCTGCTCCCCAGCTCACCTTGGGCCCCTGCTTTCTCCTTAGCTCGGCCCCACTCTGTCTGACCCAGGCAAAACCAGCTCACATGGAGAACGGGACCTCCCTGGCCTCCTGACTCTCTGATTAGCCTGCCCACCCTGTCATTCAGGCTGACCTGGAGCATTGGCCTCTCCCCATTGTTCCTGGGGACTGTCAGTCTCAGGGTCCTGATTTCCCATCGACCTTTCCCCTTTGAGCACTGGGAGCTAGCCAACCAAAACACCCCACTGAATATTAGTAAGGGGGCAACAGTCCCCTTACATCAAGTATACAGAGCACAATTAGAGGAGACCTTGACTTTCATTTAGTTTAATGCAAAATTGTTTGTTAATAAATAGGTTAATTTGGTCATTAAACTGATGCATAATTTAATCATAGAGGAGATTCCTGACTCTGAAGGTGTCACAGAGACTTGGGTGGAGGGTGCAGCTACTGCTTTGCCAGCTCAGCTCACCCCAGCTGCATTCTCAGTATGGTCTGAAAGGCTCAGGGTGGTGGTATAGCTTCATTCTTCGCATCTGACTTCAAAACTGGGAATCTCCCTGCTCCTAAGTGTGTGTTGTGGGATGAGCTTAACCTAGTAATGATATGGGGGGTTCAGAGTAGTCTATTGCCCCTCTGCATTCCAGCCAAGCTGACTACAGCTTTGTGCAGCCTGCAAATGAAATCACTGAGGCTTGTTGTTCTGGGTGGCTTTGATGTCTACACAGAGGAAAGCTGTATTGAGTCATCTTGGTATCTCATGACTGCCTTGACAATCAGAGATACAATGTAGGTTGTTTCTGGATCTATGCTTAGAGTGGAAAATGCTCTACAGCTGTTTTTTGAGCAGAGGTTGATGATTCAGTGAGTGTCTAATAATACCTTTGTCATGGGTGGACCGTTCGCCTCTACAGACTGCAGTCAGTGCTGACTGTTGCTTCTTTTGGGAAAGTAGATACATTTGGATGGATGCTTAAGCATCATGAGTTGCTTTATAAATTGTTGGGTGGTATTGGGTCTGCTCTATTGATTCTTCTTCTAATTTTAAATCACAGAATAGAATTGAAGACATAAAACAAAAAAAAGAGGAGGAAGCTGAAACTGTAATTGCCAATCAGTTCAAAATGGAACGCATCGTTTACTGTCAGGACAGTCTTTACAGTGAAGATTTACAGGAAACTAGGAAGGCTCATGAAGTCCTCCCTTTTGGTGTTGCTGTTACTCATGTTAAGTCTATTGCATCTCAAAAACAGCATTCCGTTGATGAAATGGCTTATCACTTAAATGCATATTTCAAGGTGAGTTTCTTGTCCGTGTATTTCCCCCCATCAGTCCTACTTTATAGAACATAAGTACCTGGGGGGAAATGTACAGCTGACATTTAAGGAGAGGGGTGATTCCTTTACTCGTAACTTTTTTTTTTAAAGAAAGTAGTATGCTTCGAGTAAATACTAGATTAACAGTACTGAACACAGAAGACCTTTCGGACAACAAATGTTCAAATATCCCTAGTTGTAGTCATTGCTTTTTGGTACTTGTTCCCATTACTGTTCACAATTTGCAGTAAGCTATGGAATAACCACGTGCTGCCAAGTGTAATAGTGTGCCCTATTACTAGGAGTGTTGTAACACTGAGAAGTCATAACCACAACATGAAAGGGAGTTAATTAACTATACTTTTCTATTCCCAGCCTAATAGCTAGAAAGCCTCTAAGTGGACTGATCAGTTGTAAAATTGCAGGATCCTATTTTCTGTGTTTCCCTCATACATCCTTGACTATTGATACATCATCCTGTTGATGATCTTCTTTTCTCTTAGGGTGCAGGCAATCGTCTCTCCACTCAAATTCCTTTGATTATTCAGTCCTATGTCCTCCAGGACTACACTGAAATGTTACAGACTGAAATGTTGCAACTTTTGCAAGACAAAGATCAATTTAGCATTCTTCTTCTTGAGAAGAAAGATGCCGCCACTGAAAGGAAAAATTTGAAAGAAAGAATTAAACGTCTGACACAAGCTCGACAACGCTTAGCAAAGTTCCCAGGTTAAAGCAGATGTGCAAAGCACTATCACTTTTCTTTAACTCTCTTCTGTGTGAGTTAGTTAACCAAGACCTAAATATTCAGTGGGAACTGTTGGGTACTCAGGACTTTTGAAAATCAGGCCACTTATTACATGTCTAAATATGGATTTTGGTGCCTAACTTTAAGTTCCTGTTTTTGAAAATCCTGGCCCCTGTGACCCATGCACCTCTAATTGGGAATAACCTGCATACATGGGCGGTGAGTTCTATGGGCCCGTGGTGTCTGGGCACCAGGAATATTCCTGGTGCCCAGACACCATAGGCCTGGCTCCAGCACTGTTTGAGGCCGGGTCTCCCTCAGCCCTGCCTTCTGCCCCCGGGCACACATCCCCCTCCCCCGTGGGTCCCCCAGGCCATTTAAAACAGCCTGGGGCCCTCACTCACCACCAGCAGCGCAGCAGAGCTGAGCAGCTTCCTGCCTGCTTGCTCCACATGGCTGCCAGCCCCGCCCTGCGGCCCCTGGGTAGGGTGGGTCTGTGTCCTGCCCCAAGCGCCCCTGCAGCCAATGGGAAGCTGCAGGGGCAGTGCCTGGGGGTAGCAGCACACGGGGACCCCCAGTCCGCCCTGCCTAGGAGCCCCAGATAAGCTCCACACCCCTCCACCCCTTCCCAGAGCTTGCACCCCAGCCCTCTACACTCCCTCCCAGCCCCTGCACCCAAACTGCATCCCAGAGCCTGCACCCCTCACCCCCTCCTGCACCTCCACCCTCTGCCCCAGCCCGGAGCGTGCACCCAGCACCCAAACTCCATCCCAGAGCCTGCACCCCAGACCCTCTCCCCCATCCAAACTCCCTCCCAGAGCCCAATCTCTCACCCGTCCTGCACCCCAATCAGCTGCCCCAGCCCAGGGCCTGCACCCCAGACCTCCTCCCTCCACCCAAACTCCCTCCCAGAGCCTTAGGCGGGCCGGGGGTGGAGATAGAGGGGGGCAGGCTCTGAGCGTTCTGGGCACCAGCAGAATTTCTAAAGACCTGCTGCCCCTGCCTGCATAGGGGAGAGGGGAACCCTTCAAATTTCAGTGTGTGGAGTTCCTTGTGGATTGTCATGTCTTCAGGGGGAAAGAAGAGTTCCCTTGTAACACTGGACACCCTGGAACCCTGACGAGAGCTGAGGAAGCGTTGTTCTAAGTTAGCCATAAAAATGTTGGCATACTGTGGGGCCATGTGGGTACCCATAGAAGCCCTTGAGGAATTCCACCATGATTTCAACAATTTCCATCCCACCATCCACCTCAGCCTGGACCAGTCCACACAAGAGATCCACTTCCTGGATACTACGGTGCTAATAAGCGATGGTCACATAAACACCCTATACCGGAAACCTACTGACTGCTATACTTACCTACATACCTCCAGCTTTCATCCAGACCACACCACACGATCCATTGTCTACAGCCAAGCTCTACGATACAACCACATTTGCTCCAACCATTCAGACAGAGACAAACACCTACAAGATCTCTATCAAGTGTTCTTACAACTACAGTACCTACCTGCTGAAGTGAAGAAACAGATTGACAGAGCCAGAAGAGTACCCAGAAGTTACCTACTACAGGACAGGCCCAACAAAGAAAATAACAGAACTCCACTAGCCATCACCGTCAGCACCCAACTTAAACCTCTCCAACGCATCATCAAGGATCTACAACCTATCCTGAAGGATGACCCATCACTCTCACAGATCTTGGAAGACAGGCCAGTCCTTGCTTACAGACAGCCCCCCAACCTGAAACAAATACTCACCAGCAGCCACACACCACACAACAGAACCACTAACCCAGGAACGTATCCTTGCAACAATGCCCGTTGCCAGCTGTGTCCACATATCTATTCAGGGGACACCATCATAGGGCCTAATCACATCAGCCACACTATCAGAGGCTCGTTCACCTGCGCATCTACCAATGTGATATATGCCATCATGTGCCAGCAATGCCCCTCTGCCATGTACATTGGCCAAACTGGACAGTGTCTACGTAAAAGAATAAATGGACACAAATCAGATGTCAAGAATTATACCATTCAAAAACCAGTCAGAGAACACTTCAATCTCTTTGGTCACTTGATTACAGACGTAAAAGTGGCAATTCTTCAACAAAAAAACTTCAAAAACAGACTCCAACGAGAGACTGCTGAATTGGAATTAATTTGCAAACTGGATACAATTAACTTAGGCTTGAATAAAGACTGGGAGTGGATGGATCATTACACAAAGTAAAACTATTTCCCCTTGTTTCTTTCCCCTCCTACTGTTCTTGTAAAGTGCTGGAAATGGCCAACCTTGATTATCACTATAAAAGGTTCCCCCCACCCCTCACCCCACTCTCCTGCTGGTAATAGCTCACCTTTCCTGATCACTCTTGTTACAGTCTTTATGGTAACACCCCTTGTTTAATGTTCTCTGTGTATATAAAATCTCCCCACTATATTTTCCACTGTATGCATCCGATGAAGTGAGCTGTAGCCCACGAAAGCTTATGCTCAAATAAATTTGTTAGTCTCTAAGGTGCCACAAGTACTCCTTTTCTTTTTTTAATATATTTTGGCAGTCAGCTGGGGATTTTAATGAAAACTCTTAGATAAGC
Organism: Lepidochelys olivacea; assembly: GCF_965140295.1. Classification (NCBI taxonomy): domain Eukaryota; kingdom Metazoa; phylum Chordata; order Testudines; family Cheloniidae; genus Lepidochelys; species Lepidochelys olivacea. The sequence goes on along the minus strand of NC_140411.1, from coordinate 160,929,056 downwards.
AGGATGAAATGTCTGACTCTATTCAGCACATTGCCTCGTTCTATAATATTGCATCCTCGAGTGCAACATGCTTCTGTAAGGCATCACGTTAATGTGAGATGTCTGGAGATAGCCTTTCCATGCATGATACACAAAGACATCTGCATCTACTGCAGACATTGGAACTATTGGTTCCCAGGGTAAAACTACTGAGGTCAAGATGTTTTGGGTAAAGAATCCTTGGCAGTGATCCCGCAGAAGAAATCAGAATATGTCCAAATCTGACAATGCTCAGAACGTTGCAAAACTCTTCATGTTCCAAAAGCCTTCCTGCATGAGAAGAAACTAGGCATTCAGGCTGGATCGTGTAAACTGGCAGCTCAGGATTGTTGTGTGTGATTACAATGTGGGGAATTCAACTCCCACTTGTCCTTTATTTTATTATGCCCCCAGTGTCTATGGTTACAAACTAGTACACAGTTACCTCGTTTGATGAGAGCCCCACTTGACTTGTGATGATAAGTCCTTTTCCTACTTTGGGCTGTGTCTTTAGTTATACTGAGAGCAAATTTACAGGTTGTCTTCAGCCTGTCATGGTGACCTTTGACCCAGTCATCCAAACTGGTCACATCATCTTCTTCAGGGCCCTCTCTGGCAACCTGGGATCTCTCCCGAGCATGAAATAAAAAGGAGCATAACCTGTTGATGAATGGATGTGGCTGTTATAGGTCAACACCAACTCAGGGAGATGTTCCTGACAGGCTCGCTTCTTTTTTGGGAGGGAGTGAACTTAGCCTGTCATGCACTGTCCAGTTAAACCTCTCTCACTGAGCATTTCCTTGCATACAATAGGGCGTTGTTCAGCTTTTACCTATGCCATACAGTTTGCACAACTCAAACATCACCTCTGACTCAAAATTCCTCCCCTGATCCGCAAACCAGTGTTTCATGAGGACTTCGGCTGTTGTCCACACTGTATGGTTTCTAGTTGGAACTGTGACTTGAATTGGGTAAACGTGTCCATGAGAACCAATAAGTTGTCATACCTCCTCTGAAGATCTCTCTAGCAGTGTGTAGTCCATTGGGACAGTCATATTAGTACAGATTAAAGGGGCTCAGGTGGGAGGCTAGGGCACACCGTTTGCACTGATGGATCCCTGATTGTACTTCGCTACCCATCGTGGGCCAGTAATAGCTTCTCCTCAGCACCTCGAGTGCTCCTGTCTCCAGAATGCCCCCTATGATCATGCCTAGCTTCATAAACTTGCCGGCGTAGCAAAACAGACACCACTAACTGCCACACTTCTTTGCCATCTCGGGGGGTGGTAGGACATCTAGAACAGCACTCTGCGGTGCAATCTAAATCATTCCTACTGTCTGGCCAGCTTCTTAGACTGGGGGTATCTGGCCCCAAATGTCTGGTCTGGCCTCATTTGGCTCGTGACTGCCACTAAGACAGGTCGGACATTGCCTTCTCATTGCAGAGTTTGGATCTCCTCTCATGAGTACTCCAAGATTATCGCACTCCCTTTTACCAGGTTTTTTATTGCATTCTTTACCATCACTTCATCCTCAGGCTTTGGATTCTCTAGCCACAAACAGGTCTGCACAACATCTGCAAGAATGACCAGCAAGTCTTTTTCCAGATCTTCGCTCTCTTCTGATCCCTCCTGTAGAGGCAATCTAGATAGGGTGACTGCATTGATGTTCTGTCTTCCAGGTTTATACCATCTTTTCATATATATACTGCTTTCTGTATTTTTGACTCCATGCATCTGATGAAGTGGGCTTTAGCTTATGCCCAAATAAATTTGTTAGTCTCCAAGGTGCCACAAGGACTTCTCGTTGTTTTTGCAGGTTTATACTGTAATTCAAAAGTTAATGCAGCAAGTTGGGCCACCCACCAGTGTTCAGTTGTACCTAAGTTAGCCATTGCAAGGTATCAGAGTGGATTGTGATCTGGGATCACTGTGACCTTAGAGTACGCTAAATAATCCTTAAATATTTCAGCCCACTTCAAAGGCCAGCAGTTCTAGTTTAAAAGCACTGTAGTTTTTGTCATGTCTTTCTGACTTCTTCAGCCCTTGGCTTGCGTATGTGATCATGCACTTGGCCCCCTCTGGCTGAGCACCACACCCAGGTCCTGCAGGCTTCCATCGGTTGTCACTATAAATGGCAGGCTAAAGTCAGGAGATGCAAGCACCATAGGTGCCAGGTTTGTATAATTTTTGGTGGTGCCCAAGCAGAGCCATCCCATCAATAGGATGGACCGGGGCAACCGCCCAGGGCCCTGCACTTTGGGGGGCCCTATGCTTCAGGGGGACCTACGCAGGGTCCAGGGCAGACTGGAGGGTTAGTGGGGGGCCTGGCGCTGGCAGCAGTGAGCAACCCAGCCCCATCCCGCCCTGCTCCACCTCTTCCCACCCCACTCCCACTCCCACTCCACCCCTTCGCCCAAGCCCCCGCCCCTGAGCAATGCTGGGGCTGAAGCCAGGTCACTCACTGCTGCTGGTGCCAGGCCTCCAAACTAACCCCCCAGGCCACCCTGGACCCTGCATCCCCAGGGGCAGAGCGGGGCAGGGGTAGGCACCACCATGTTGTGTGACGGACACTTGACAAAATTACCAGACTTAGTGACGAACATTGGTGGGGGTGGGGGGAAGAGGGGTGTAATTATGTCATTCAATCATTCAACCCATAAAATAGCACACAATTTTCCACACTGGAAAAAAACAGCAACCTAGCTAATAACAACAGAAATAATAATAATAAATTGAACTTGTATAATTAATGAAAAAATTGTGTATATTGTATATGAGATTATTACATGAGAAATGAAAGTGAGCTTGCTTGGGGATTTTACAAGGCACTTATATCATTTAAACACATTTGGTACCCTGAGTAATAACAACACTTCTTGCAAATCACATAAATAGGGAATCCATGGTCCCCTTCCCTCACCCCATTGCAAAGGCACAGGGGCTATTGCTGGCTGCCCTAGGGCTGCAGAAAACCCTATGGACAAAACATATGGAAAGAAGGGGGTCAATTTATACAGAGGGCTGAAGGGGGACTCACATAGTGCATTAATTAACACTTAATAAATACATCAAAATTAAATCCATTACAGAGATAAGAACCTGTAATGACAGACTTTACTTCATGAGATGCTCCAGAGAAAGAAGACCCAGACGGAGTAATGGTAGGGGGACTCCTAGGAAGGCCAAAGGGGCTGTTAGAGGGAGTGGACAGAGAACAAGGGTAGAGGCAGAGTCACTGCAGGGTTGGCCCAATCTTCTGCCTCTCCTCTGTGGGTGGAAACACTGATCACTGTCGCTATTGGAGGGAACAATAGAATGGAATGCCCAGAAGAATGAATGACTTGAGGACAATTTCCTGATGGGACCCTTGCCCTTGCAGAGCTTTTCATAGAATCATCATAGGGTTGGAAGGGACCTCAGGAGGTCATCTAGTCCAACCCCCTGCTCAAAGCAGGACCAATCCCCAAGTTTTGCCCCAGATCCCTAAATGGCCCCATCAAGGATTGAATTCCCAACCCTAGGTTTAGCAGGCCAATGCTCAAACCACTGAGCTATCCCTTTTCTAGCACCAACATTTACATTTCTACACAGGGTGGTTTGGCCCACAGAAATAAAAATCTGCACATCTTCCTTGTGGTTTTGGACCAATGGAAAAAAACAGGTACCATTCAAGTGACTTTTAAAATTGCCTATGAAACTGAGTTAACAAAATAAATGAGCTTATGAACAACCAGAAAACATACTTCCCAAGTGAAAAACTATAACTGGACTTCTTTGCAAAGAAATTGGAAGTTTTCTTATAGGAAAAGCCACAAACTGCCTGGAAAGGAAGAGTAGATTGAATTACTTGCCTCAGTGAAATTCTATACCCAGAGCAATGCTGGGCCTGTGCTGATGATGACCAGGGCTTGCTCACATGTGGCTCCCCGTGCTGTGGAGGCAGGGCCAGGCAGATCTACATCTGCAAGCAGGCATGCCGCCTCAGGTGCAGCTCCCATTGGCCGCAGTGGCCAATAGGGGGAATCTCATGGCCAGTGGGCTGCGGGGGAGGGGGAAGGCAAAGGGGGAGATTGTAGGGAGCTCATGAGCAAGGGGAAGGGGAGCTGTCCGGAGACACAAAGGGGGGGATTCTCTGGAGAGGGGTGATGGGGCATAGGGGCAGGTGGTGTTCTTTCAGGAGGGCAGAAGGGGAGTGATGGACAGAGCCAGCTGCAGCCCATGTCTGCTCTGGGGGGGGGGTGCTATAGCCACCCCAAGAAGCCCCCTCTGCACTCTGTATTTTATGCCAGCCCCGGGGTGCCCATCGCTGCTCCTTCTCCCCACAACGGCTTCATCTGTCTGTCCCCACAACCCTCACCCTCCCCCCTGCTATGTCTGTGTCTGACAGTGACAGACTCCTGCTGCTCTCTGCCCAGGGTTGAGAGCCGCCACCTGCAGCTCCCTCCCCCTCCCTGCTGTGGAGGTGCGGCCAGGCAGCTCTGCCACCGGTGCCAGCTGGCTGGGAGCCAGGTCAGCGCTGTGGGAGGAGGGGAACGGAGTCTCTGCCGAGACTCTCTACAGCACTTGGGGATGGGGGGAGCTGCTTGTGGGGAGGTGTGGGAGCCACCCCCGAGGTGAGAGTACACCACGTTGCCGACCCATGGCGTGGGGCCTGGGGCCCAAACATTGGTGGAGCTGGGCCCACCTTCATGAATATTCATGGAGCCTGGGCACCACGGGCCCATATAACTCACCACCTAAAGCACAGGTGGTGACTTAGCTGGTGTCTTAATTCGTCAAAAGCTGTCTGACCGGCACCATCCCACACAAAGCACTGGTCCTTTCCCTTCCTTTCAGCCAGCTGGCCCACTAGTCTATAGTGGAGCAGCAATGTGCACAAACTTTGGGATCAATCATCTGTAATAGCTCATGAAACCTAGAGCCTGCCGCACTTGCTTGGCATTCTTGGGTACCGGCCATTTTCCAGTGCCCTGGTCTTCTCCTCATCTATCTGGATTCCATCCTTCAAAATCCCATGGTCCAAGAATTTGACTTTTTCATGTAGAAGGCAACATTTGTTCAGCTTCCGCTTCAATCCATGTTCCTTCAATCATGTGAAAACCAAGTCCAATTTTTCCATATGACTCTTGACATCTTTGAAAACACAAATGACATTATTCAGGTATATCAGCAAGGTGTCTAAGATATAGTCTCCCAACACTCCCGCTCCATTAGTCTCTGGAATGTAGCGGACGCAATGCACAAGCTGAATGGCACATGGATCCATTTGAACAGCCCAAACGGAGTTGTCACCACCGTCTTTTCCTGGTCTTCTTTTTCCACCGCAACCTGGAAGTAAACAGAGGTTAGATCGAGGGTTCAAAACACTCTTGCATCTCCTAATGCATCCAGTGATAGTGGGTAGGCACCTTGCCCTTGCACATTACCTCACCCAATTTCCTGTAGTCACAGCAGAATCGCAATCCATCTTTTTTTATTACGATCACTGAGAGCGATGCCCAGGGGCTCTGGATTTCTTTAATGACGTCTTGAGCCACTAGGTCCTGGATGTCTTTTTACTCCTACAACATTTGTGGTGAAATCCTCCAATGTCTCTGCTTTATCGGGACAGCATCTCCAGTGGGTATTCAGTGTGTCACTGTGGTGGTGTAAACAAAGTCTCACTCATCCCTGGAAAAGATCTCTTGATGTTTCTCTAGAAGCACCTGCAAATGGCTGACCTGTGTAGGGGTTAACCGACTGGAATGGGTAGCTCTCCGTTGGGTGCCACTTGTGGTAAGATAAACTGTGCTCCCTTTTCCACTTTTGTCACCCGCAGCTCATCCCTGTTCTTCTTCAAGTGCTTGCTAATGTCGAATCCATGATAGGTGTGTGCGTGCCCATGTGCATGGCTGCCAGAGATTTTTGCCTTAGTGGTATCCATAGGGCCGGCTCTGGAGCTCCCTGGAGCCCCGCGCTCATATGCTGGTATATCAGGCACTGCCAGCCCTGTGCCCTCTCAGTTCCTTCTTACTGCCCATGAAGGTTGCTGGAATGCCTTTCTCTCTTGTGACTGCAAGTGCTCATAGTGGTTGTCTTCTAGATTCTTGTATATAGTTATTCATAGAGTTAGTGGTTAGTTGAGTTAGTTAGTTACTGGTCCCCTTAGGGACGTTGTCCCAGGGATGGGGCATGCCCCTGTCCCCGGGTTTTAAACCAAGTTACACTTGTCATAAGCCTATGCCAGTTTTTGACCCCCATGCCAGTTGTCTGAAGTATCTGGGGAAGATGCACATTAAAGAGAAGTGCAGAATTTGTAAGAACTTCCAGCTGAGAACACAAAAGGACAGGGATATCCATCTGAAAGCCCTCTTGATGGAGGCAGCTCTTAGACTCACCCCAGAACCATCCCTTTCTGACTCTGCACCGAGCATGTCTACATTGATACAGCGTGCTCCACTGGCACAGGGCTCACCCTGATGCCATTCGCCATCACCGGTTCCAAGAAAGCAGCACAAGAAACAGCGAGGGCACTCCCCAGCACTGAGCAAGGACAAGAAAGGGGTGGCAGGCAAAGGACCCGTGCCAGGCCACCTGCCCTCTCTGGAGCAGCAAGGGGCAGCCTCTCCACCAAGGCCCCAAGCTCACCTAGGGAACCACTCCCAATTCCTGAGAACGGTAGGGGACCTCTATGTTTGGTAGTCCCTTCAACACTGGAGGCATTTCAAATGACCGGGTAGCAGGACCTCCCGTCAGCTGCAGAGTAAGCGAAGGCATCTCCCTCCAAAGGGAAGCCCTCCATGGGGCTGCCACAATGGTCACTCAGCCATCACCTGTCTCCAGAGTCATGGCACTGATCTATCACATCACGGTCCCAATCTCCCACACCTCAACCACGGTCTCTGACCCTGCGACCCAGGTGGCCGGCTCTGTGTTTGTTTGCATTCTCCAGCTTCACATCGGTCTCCTTCTTCCCAGTATCAACCACCCTCCTCTTGACAATGGTCACTGATACTGCAGCACCCATCATCAACCCCCTGAAGGTCCCCAACACCTTGATCACTGGCTCAGCGCCACTCTCCACCATCTCAGCACTGGTCCCCGCCTACACAGTACCATTCTCCAGAACACTGCCAGTCACCTTCTCCTCTGCACCGTTCTCTGGCCTCCCATCATAGCCAACGGAGGAAGGCACTGACAGCCCTGCCATGGTCCCTGAGGGTAGAGTCCTCCTCGGAGTCATAGCGGGAGTTTGGTTCCCAGCCTCAGAAGCACTAGTCAGCTTGGGAACCGGACTTTGGAGCAGGGCCCGCAGCGGGTGCCTGGCCTCAAGAACAGTGGCCAGTACGCTGACCGTACTGGAATCCATGGGGGCTCCCCGTGAAGCTAGGGCTGTACTCCCAGCGATCAGCCACATCCGAGAAGCAGTCTATGGTGTCGCCTGCATCGAGGCAGGAACCAGACTTGGGCTCTGACACCACTACTGAAGGGCAAGTGTTGTCCCTGTTGGAGACTTCCCTGATGGAGATTGGGGCGGCAGCCCCTTCCCTAGTATTTCCATCCTCCTCCTTATCCCTAGATGAGGTGGTTGTGGGTCCCACCCACCCATTCCCACCAGATGACTTTCAGGCCCACCAGGAACTCCTTAAACGGGTGGCCTCAAACTAGGGTTTAGAGGCAGAGATGCTCACTGAGTTCACAGGTAGCCTCTTCAATATACTGGCGGCCGCAGCACTCTCTGAAGTTGCACTGCCAGTGCACGAAAGGGTGCTGAAGGTGGTCAAGGCCCTTTGGCAGACCCCCTCCTCTCTGCCACCAACGTTTCAAAGGGCGGAGAAGAAATATTATGTTCCAGCTAGGGGCTATGAGTACTTATGTTCTCACCCACCCCTCAGATCTCTTGTAGTGCCTGCCGCAAATGAGCAGGACAGGCGAGTGCCATGCCTAAAAACAAGGACACTAAGAAGCTGGACCTCTTTGGGAGAAAAATTTATTCCACTGCCAGTCTCCAATTTAGAATATCAAACCATCAGGCATTGCTGGGGAAATATAATTATAACATCTAGGGCTCTTTGGTAAATGGAAGGACTCCCTGCCACAAGAAACTCTGACAGGAGTTCACGTCCATCCTGGAGGAGGGCAAAACGGTAGCCAGGGCCTCTCTCCAGATGGCTCGTGGCTGCAATCCTTGGGGCTGTCCCAAGAAGTGCAGCAGTCTATTTGGGACCTTTCATTCAAGGGCTATGCTCTTTTTTCAGAGCAGACAGATATCAGGCTGCATGCCCTGAAAGATTCCCATGCCAAATTTCACTCCCTGGGCTTATACACCCCACAGGCCTCCAGAAAACATTTCTGGCCACCTCCACCAACTAGATTCTCGGGTCCACCACATCAGAGCTTCTGCAAGAGAAGGGACAGAAATAGAGGCTTTAAACATCGTCATTCCACCCCATCCTCCTTGGCTGCCCAATTGGGCCCTGCGTGACACCCAGGTGGCCAGTGGCAGGCATTTTGAGGGTGCTCCTGAGGATGGTGTTCCAGTCTGGCCTCAGGATCCATTCTCCCCCTTTTGTTCCTGAACTGTTTGTCTCTTTTTCTCACTACATGGACTGGTTACAGATACATGCTGTAGTTTTCCTCCCTCCCACCTCCCTTCCCCATCCCTCTTCAGGGACCCTTCTCACGAGCAACTCCTCATCCAGGAAATGGAAACTCTCCTACAGGGAGGGGCTGTAAATTAAATGCCCCAACATATATGTGGAAAGGGGTTTTATTCCTGATATTTCCTAATCCCAAAGGTCAAAGGGGGCCTCAGACCCATTCTAGACCTGTGTTGCTTCAACAGATACCTCAGGAAGTTGAAGATCCACGTGGTCTCCTTGGCCTCCATCGTATCCCCTCTCTGGATTCACAATACTGGTATGCCGCCCTCAACTTAACAGATGCCTATTTCCATATTTCTATTTTCCACGGACACAAGAGATTCCTCCAATTTTTAGTTGGTCAATGCCATTACCAATTCAAGGCACTGCCCTTCAGCCTTTTGTCTGCTCTGAGGGTCTTCACAAAGTGTATGGCGGTAGTGGCTGCTTACCTGAGATGTCAAGGGGTGCAGATCTACCCATACCTTGACAACTGTCTTGTCAGAGGTAGGTCACAAGCCCAGGTTCAGCCCAACATCAGTCTGGTGCGGGCCACCTGTCGGGATCTGCTTATAAATGAGGCCCCTGTTCAGTGAATAGAGTTTATAGGAGCCATACTCGATTCTACCCAGGCCAGGGCCTTTCTGCCAGAGTCTCGGTTCCAAGCCATGTTAGACCTCATCACCTACGTCAGAGCCAACCCGCTTGTAACAGCCCGGGTATGCCTTAAGCCGCTGGGACATGTGGCAACATGTACATATGTGGTCCAGCATGCGCATCTATGCCTCAGACCCCTGCAGACATAGCTGGTCTATGCTCCCGGAAGGCAAGATTTGGACCTAGTGGTCACAGTCCCATTGCACATCCTGTCATCCCTGGCTTGGTGGACAGACCCCCAATTGGTGTTGGAAGGGGCATGCACACACCTTACATGGAATGGACATGAGCAACACATCTCAGAGAACAACAGTTATGAAAAGTTAGTAACTTTTTTTTCTTCCAGGGCCATCCTCAGTGAGGGAACCACTCCTTTGGGTCAGTGTACCTCTGCTACTCTGGTTTGGGAGCACAACTTTATGGCCTTCTCACTTGAGCTTAACAGCCTGACTGGCACTTTTCCTTTGCTGGCATTAGCAAGTACATATGTAACCAGGAGTCCATTAGTGCCAACCAGTATTGGCTCCACAAGCACTCGGAACCCGCCAAAGTCACCTGGTACCCAGTAGTGTCCATCAGTGAATTTCTCACTCCAGGGGGGTATAACCATATTCTGTCTTCCTGCCACCTTAACATAACCAATTTGTCCCATGGGACCTGGGAAACAGCCCTGTCTCTCCACTTGGGCTAGTACCCACTTCAGTGTAGCATCCTTCTTAGGTTGCCCATGACAGTTCATCTCTTGGGTCCTTCTCCTACTGGTAGTAATTCCTTGAGCTCTCTTATAATATTCATTCCAAGAATTCCCAGTACCCTGTTCTCCATTAGAGTCTTCTGAAGATGTGTCCTTTAAACTACAGCTATGTCCAGGGCCGGCCTTAGGGCAGGGCAATCTAGGCCCCCACCCAAGGCCTTGTATGGGCTGGAGATTAAATTAAGGATCTGAAACCAAGCCTATAAAACAGGAAGCCCTTGGGGCGGGGTGGGGGGGAGGAGTAGTTGTTTTAGAGAGAATACAGGGCACTCAGAAGAAATACAGCCAACCCCTCTGAGCCAAGGTTATTCGGAAAACAGAGAGATTTGAGGGGCATTGGTGAAAAGGGGCTAAAACCAAGGGAAGGGATAGCGTGGTATAGAGAGGTTCCCATTTTACTTGTGGTACTTATGTGGCCCCTCACAAGGTCTAACCTATTTCTCCTCCTAGCCCCTCAGTGAGGTAGAGCAGTGCTGTTATCCCCATTGTACAGATGTTCTAAATGGACAAGCCCCAGGTTAAAGATGGATTCCAGTTCAGGTGACATGATCACATGTCACTGTAAGACTTCATTACCCACTTGCCAGCACACCGGTATACAGGAAGACTTACAAGTAAACAGTGCCATTTACAACCAATTGTCCTGGTTAATCAAGATTCCAAGCCACCGTTAATGACCCACACTTTGCATAACTACAATAGGCCCTCAGAGTTCTAATTCAAATTTCTAGTTTCAGATACAAAAATGTTACATTTATACAAATAGGATGACCACACTCAGCAGATTATAAGCTTTGTAATGATACCTTACAAGAGACCTTTTGCATGAAGCATAGTCCAGTTACATTATATTCACACTCATTAGCATAGTTTCATAACATCATACGGATTGCATTGTCACACCTGCAACTTTCTTTCAAGAGGAAGAGCTGCCCAGAACTTCTGTGCCTGTTTATTTTCCTTTCCTGCCTGCAGTGGCTCTAATATACCTCAGAAGACTCATTTTTTTTCTCAGCTTTTGTCATAAATATAAAGGGAAGGGTAAACCCCTTTGAAATCCCTCCTGGCCAGGGGAAAGCTCCTCTCACCTGTAAAGGGTTAAGAAGCTAAAGGTAACCTCACTGGCACCTGACCAAAATGACCAATGAGGAGACAAGCTACTTTCAAAAGCTGGGAGGATGGAGAAAAACAAAGGGTCTGTGTGTCTGTCTATATGCTGGTCTTTACCGGGGATAGACCAGGAATGGAGTCTTAGAACTTTTAGTAAGTAATCTAGCTAGGTATGTGTTAGATTATGATTTCTTTAAATGGCTGAGAAAAGAATTGTGCTGAATAGAATAACTATTTCTGTCTGTGTATCTTTTTTGTAACTTAAGGTTTTGCCTAGAGGGATTCTCTATGTTTTTGAATTTAATTACCCTGTAAGATATCTACCATCCTGATTTTACAGGGGGGATTTCTTCATTTCTATTTACTTCTATTTTTATTAAAAGTCTTCTTGTAAGAAACTGAATGCTTTTCATTGTTCTCAGATCCAAGGGTTTGGGTCTGTGGTCACCTATGCAAATTGGTGAGGCTTTTTATCCAACATTTCCCAGGAAAGGGGGGGTGCAAGTGTTGGGAGGATTGTTCATTGTTCTTAAGATCCAAGGGTCTGGGTCTGTAGTCACCTAGGCAAATTGGTAAGGCTTTTTACCAAACCTTGTCCAGGAAGTGGGGTGCAAGGTTTTGGGAAGTATTTTGGGGGGAAGGACGCGTCCAAACAGCTCTTCCCCAGTAACCAGTATTAGTTTGGTGGTGGTAGCGGCCAGTCCAAGGACAACGGGTGGAATATTTTGTACCTTGGGGAAGTTTTGACCTAAGCTGGTAAAGATAAGCTTAGGAGGTTTTTCATGCAGGTCCCCACATCTGTACCCTAGAGTTCAGAGTGGGGGAGGAAACTTGACAGCTTTAAAATGTGGAATTTTCTTGGTGTTGGGTTGTAAATATTCTCCTGTGAGAACTGCAACTCAGTCACTTTTAGTGTCGTGTTTAAGAGCCTTCTGGAAAGTAACTAGTCTTTATATAGAAGTGAAAGCTGTGTTGCCAACTCTCATGATTTTGTCATGAGTCTCATAATTATTGTTTTCCTTAAAGCCCCAGCTCCTGGAGTCAAGTAGGTATGCGATGATTTCAGCCTTCATTCTTAAAGAAAAATGAAGTATCTAGCCCTTTTGGCTATGGAGAAAGCTTCAAATGTGACCCCCATACACCCTAAAGGCTCAAAAAGCAGAAGGCAAAAATAAAGAACACCAGATCTATTATTATTACATAATCTTATGGTTTTAAGGCCAATCTCATGATTTTTGATGAGCCTGATTCATGATTTTTGAACATTTGGGATTGGCAATACCGTGAAAGTGACTTGAAAGTGTCAGTTTCACTCCTGTTTAAGGACAGTTTCTATTCTATTATTTGTTGTGAGTCAGGCATATGGGTCCAGGCAGGTGCAGTGTAAACTCACAGGGCGTTGGCCTAGTAGATCATTTAACTTTTGCAAACATCATATTCCAAGCTTGGTGAGCTGCAAAAAAGTGATAGAAAGTAATCTAGATTTTTCTACAATTGTTTCAATTGCTGTATTCAAGAGTTAGTAACAAAGTAGGAATATACACTAAAATTTTAAACCTAACCAGTGTCCCTTAAGTGATTTGGCACAAGATATGAGAATGTTAGTATTAGAGCTGGGTGGGTCTAATATGTATTTAATTCTCTCTTTTTATATAGGAATTAGATACGGTGCTCCTGTCAGCTAATTTCTAAATTGTTGTCTAAAAAACAAACAAACAGACAAACAAACAAACAGACAAACAAAAACCCCTAGAGTTTTCAGTTGTCTAAGGAGCCCTGGAATCACAGTTAAGTTGTGTCCCCCCCCACACACCCCCAAAAAATCTGAAATGGTACCTCTGTCTGAGAGGGAATTCAACTGGGGATCCTAGTGCTGGGGACCCTCAACTGGAGATTAGCCTGGGGAGAAAAAAAGGAGTTTGGGTAGGGGCCTAGGGGGAGTGTGGAAAGAAGAGAAAGGAGGCTAGGGAGCCTGGATGGGAGTAAAGGGAAGTAGAGCAGGAACCTGGAGCGAGGGACCCTGCATGGAGAGGAGACGACAGATGGAGAGAGTTGTGAAATTACCCAAGGTACAATCTGGACTGATGAATAGCTGTGCCCCTTCAGTTCTCCAACCTGGGGCACTTTTTACACTGCTTTGCTGTGAAAGCCACCACTCCTGGTCTGCCCACACACAACTTCCAGCATGTAAGACACTCCCAGCTATACTGTCTGAGTGCTATGGCCAGCCACTCATGAATTACACTGCAGAGTAACACCAGCAAATTCCCATTCCCAGACTTGCCCCCAGAAATGTGCATCTTGTACTGTCTAGCACCCTCCTGGACAATACAAGCTCATATAAAGTCTGTCATTTCATTAATAGAAAATTAACTATTATTTCAAATGGGTTTTCCTAGACACGTCAATCCAAACATATTGGTTTAGATAAAACAATAAAACAAGTTTGTTAACTACATAAAATGAGATTTTTAAGTGATTACAAGTAATGAGGCATAAAAGTCAGATTTGGTTACGAGAAAATAAAGGCAAAATGCAACTAATATCTAATTTAACAAGCTAAATGAATTCAAAACAAGGGTCTCTCTCTCTCTCACCATGTGCTTCAGCAGTCTTGCTGGCTGGATTTTTTTTAGCCAGGACCTCTGTGGACAGGGCTGAATTTCCAATTAGCACAGGAGGCACGTACTTAGGACATCAGCATTCTAAAGGTGCCTAAAAGTTAAAAGTGGGTTAAAAGTTTCATTTTTTACAGAAAACATGAAGGTCAGCTTTAGGCTGAAGATGTTGTGCCTTAGGGGAGCATCTGGTCCTGCATCTGGCAGTTCCATGTTACTTTCCTTGTCCTTCAGGTTGTGGTGATGCCCTGGGCAGAGAGAAAGGGAGGAGTATTTGGGGGCATCGGTTCTCCTTTCTTATACTTCCCTTTTTCTTTAAAAATCATTTCCAGCTGAAGTTCAGGAGACAGGAATTCTGTGGGGACAGGAATCTTCAGCTGTTTCTTTGCCAAGATGTAGATTTCTTATTCACACCCTTTTACCTGCCAAAGATTGGCCACTTGTACAGGCAATAGTCCATTTGATTTTGTTGACACCTGGTTTGTGACTATTTTTGCAGACTTGGAATATGTCTCAGTAATATCATACAGTATACTCTCATAACTTTACATACAGTGTTGCCCCCCACATTTTACCAGGACAATAATGATCAGAAAATTATGAGTTTTCAAATGATCCTTCACAAGGCATACTTTGTTCAGCTGCCAAACCGGGGGTATAATCGGGGGAAATATTCATCTTGGTTCCAAAAATGTTTGGAATTTGTCAGTAAAGTAGAAGAGTCCAGCTCTTCCCCACCTGAAACTATTGGATCATATTCAGATAGTTTTGGGTCAACCAAAACTGCTTTTTTCAGTGAATAAACCATTCAAAAAATTTTACCCAGCGATAGTCAGTTGACCAGTATTCGATTCTCAGCTTTGCAGCTGACCTACTGTTTAACCATGGGCAAATCACGTAATCTCTGTGATTCAGTGTTCCTGTCTTTAAAGTAGGGATTCTGATACTTGCTTTCCTTGGTAAAGCTCTTTGAGATCTATGGATGAATAGTGCTAACTAGAGCGAACTCTTATCATCACTGACAACTTTTGGAAGCCTGAATAATAATAACAGAAACAGCTGTTTCGCGGGGCAAGCCTGGGAGGGAGGGGGGAGGAGGGGGAACGTGGAGCGCTTCGGGAAGAGGCGGGGCCAGGGCAGGGATTTGGGGAGGGATCCAATAGAGGCAGGGAGGGGGCGGAGTCAGGGCGGGGCGGGGGTGGGACTGGGGGGGGTGCGAGCACCCACCGGCACCAACAAAAGTTGGCACCTGTGCTTTGAATAGATATGGAGAATGACCAGTTTTCACAAATCTTGTGCTACTAGTAGCTCAGTCCTTTATTTTATGTCTCTTTTCTCCCCTCAGAAATTGTCCGAAAAGCTTTTACAGAGGTTGCCAAAGATCATTTTGAGGATTTTCAAAATCTTAACAGAGCTGCTAAGGTGAGACACCACATGCTGCCCAGAGAAGAGCGACAAGAATGATTAAAGGTCTGGAAAACATGGCCTGTGAGGGAAGATTGATAAAATTGGGTTTGTTTAGTTTGGAGAGGAGAAGACTGAGGGGGACATCATAAGTTTTCAAGTACATGAAAGATTGTTACAAGGGCAAAGATGAAAAATTGTTCCCCTTAATCTCCCAGGACAGGACAAAAAGCAATGGGCTTTAATTGCAGCAAGGGAGGTTTAGGCTGAACATGAGAAAAAACTTCCTAACTGTCAAGGTAGTTAAGCACTGGAACAAATTGTCAAGGGAAGCTGTGGAATCTCCATCATCTGAGAACAGGCTACACAAACACCTGTTAGGAATGGTCTAATTATTGTGTAGTCCTGCCTTGAGTGCAGAGGACTGGACTAGATGACCTCTTTAGGTCCCTTCCAGTCCAACACTTCTATGATTTTATGTAACCTGATATAAGTCAAGCAATACTGAATGGCATAATGTATTATATATAGAACTACATGTTACTCCTTCACTCTTGATCAGTCACTTATTTAATTGTTGTACCTTTAAGCAACTGGGGAGATTCCTGCACCTTTATGAATATGTTGTGCAATAAGGTAACAGAGAAACTGTAAATAAATGGAAATTTGTATATGCAGGAGAAATTAAGGTTTGTTACATCATTATTAGCCGATGGCCAAGGATGTTTGGTGAGGTGCCAGCTATGCCCGTTTATACCATCCGTGACTTTAACCGCTAGGATGCACTGTCCGTTTGCGGCGGGCAGCCCGGGCTAGGCTGACAGATGCCCCAAGGTCCTAACCACCCGTGACTTTAACTGCTAGAGCTCAGAGCTCCTTCGCAGCAGGCAGTCAATACTGACTGACAGGTGCCCCAATGGCAGCACTAAGAGCCTCTCCACACCCGTGACTTTAACTGCTAGAGCTTAGAGCTCCTTCGCAGCGGGCAGCCAGGATTGACTGACAGGTGCCCCAAGAGTTTGCCCCGTGGAGGCGGCACAACTCAACGCTAGGCTCTTAGTACTCTCACCTAATGGCCAGGCTTTAGAGCCAAAACGGCTGAGGTTCTTTAATTGTGTCGGCTGCTTTACAGTAAACCAGAGAAAACAAGTCAGGCTTATGCATAAATGGTTACCAAAATTTATTAAGCTAGATTCTAATCATGTGGTTACAAAATTGCTAGTGCCTACTTATTTAAATGTAGAGATGTTACACACACAAACAAGTTACAAAACTGAAGCCACAATCCCAAAGAAAGAAAACAAAGTATAGAGCTCTATTTCAAAATATGTGTACACTAAAGATAGGAGATCAGGTGTGGGTGCTTCTTACCCTCCTTGCATCTCTCGATTCCAGCGGTGCCAAGCCAGGATCGGTCACTCAATTCCGCGGAAAGACGAATAAGGGACAAGGCGTAGGGACCCTCTTAGCTGTAGAAGCCTTGGGAGGCTGTCACTTATCTGACCAGCAGATAGATAGTGAAAAGCACTCAAAAATCATGGTGCTGTAGGTCCCCTACTTATACCTCTGTACTCCTTTATTCTCTTTCTCCTTTCTTATGCCAAATTGAGGCTGGTCTGTCTGGGTGACGCCAGCTTTCGCAAGAGTAGTTTACACTTGCAAGGGAGAGAAACAATAAGTTTCGACTACTGGACATTTCCTTTATCAGGGTAAATATTTTCCCACCTAGGATGTTGGTGTGTGTGCATCACGCTATTTAGTAGGGGCTAAGAGCCATGTCTGTCACAGGGCCTCTGCCTGCTGTGAGCTTAATCATTGTATCTGTTCCCAGAGGCACATTGTAGCAGCACACCTGTGCTTTCACAGCTTCAAAGGCTGTGCTGGAATATATGTTAAGTGCCCTGTTCCGGCTTCCTCCTGTGTTTCCAGCAATGCTGGTCTGAGGGTGGGGGGCTGGCTGGCTGGCTACAGTCATCCAGTAACGTTGTCATCGCTATAAACTGTACATTTCCCAGTTTCTCCCTACAATGTGCATAATTGATATAAATGGCCCACCTTAATTATGCACATTGTAGGGAGAATGGTCACTTTGGATGAGCTATTACCAGCAGGATAGTGAGTTTGTGTGTGTGGTTTTTGGGAGGGGGGTGAGGGGGTGAGAGAACCTGGATTTGTGCAGGAAATGGCCCAACTTTATTATCATGCACATTGTGTAAAGAGTTGTCACTTTGGATGGGCTATCACCAGCAGGAGAGTGAATTTGTGTGGGGGGGTGGAGGGTGAGAAAACCTGGATTTGTGCTGGAAATGGCCCACCTGATGATCACTTTAGATAAGCTATTACCAGCAGGACAGTGGGGTGGGAGGAGGTATTTTTTCATATTCTCTGTGTATAAATAAAGTCTGCTGCAGTTTCCACGGCATGCATCCGATGAAGTGAGCTGTAGCTCACGAAAGCTCATGCTCAAATAAATTGGTTAGTCTCTAAGGTGCCACAAGTACTCCTTTTCTTGTTGCCCATAGTGTTTTTCCATCTCTTAGCCTGGCAAACCTTTGTCCTTCTGCTATATGTTTTCTAGTCTCAGCACAAATAGTGCAGGCTTGCACCAGGTCTCTAGCCTGTCTGTGGGTGATAGGCCACCCCCTGATATGTGCTTGCCGCACTAACTCATCACTTCCTGTGTGTCCTAAATTATCATGTAACCATGAATATAAGCGTTCCCATTCTACTTGTGTGGTAAAGAGCTGGGCAGCTGCATCGGCTACATTGTTTAACTGTGCAGCTGGGGTATTATTCCTCTGATGAGCTGAGACATGTCCTATAGACAGGGGTTGTTGCAGGGCATGCTGATATAACCACTTCCAGTATTCCAGTCCCCAGACTGGTTTACCTCCTATTTCCCAGTGGTTATTTTTCCAGTTAGCGATCCACTGAGTGGCACCTGCCCATACCGCATAGGAGTCCGTATATACTGCGGTGGCTCCTGCTTCACAGGCCAGTTTAATTGCAGCCAATTCTGCAAGTTGTGCTGACCCATCAATTTCAGCAGTTAGGGGTGCTGCAGAGGTGTCTGCAGGCACTGCTGCAGCTTTTCCCTTCCATTTTCCTTTGACCAGCCTGGCACTGCCATCAGTGAACCATACTCCCTCAGGCTTAGAAGGATCAAATGGGGCAGCATCCTTAATGGGAGACTGCTGTGGAGGTAGGCAGTATTCATCAGGCATTCCTACTTTCCATAGGGATTCCTGAATCATAGTGGGGTTTTGTGCAGTGTCTGCACTCCCTACCCTGTGGTGTATGTAAAGTGCCCATCTTTGGATAGTCATCTTTTGTGCTACACCAGGTGGTAACTCTTTCCCTTCCAATATAGGTTTAATGATTGGAAGAGGAGTGTGAATTGTGATATCCTTATCCTGAGTTAATTCCTCAGTTTCTCTCAAGGCTGTGTAAGCTGCCAGAAGCAGCTTCTCATAAGGTGTGTAGTTAGCCTGTGACCCTTGCCATGACTTGGAACCAAACTGAATTGGTCGTCTGGGAGCAGTGTCACTGTCTTGCCAGAGAGCATAAGACATTCCAGTGGCTCCCACAGTTAGGTACAAATGGAATGGGGCTTCAGGATGTATGGGACCCAAAGCCTGATAGGTGTGTATCTCCCCTATCAGTTGCCTGAGGGCTTCCTCATGGGCAGGAGCCCATTCCCAGGCAGCACTTTTCTTTAACAAATTGTACAATGGTCTGGCTATAATGGCAAAGCCAGGTACATGTTTTCTCCAAAATCCCAGGGTTCCCAAAATCTGTCTCAATTGATCTTTACTTTCAGGGGAGGGTGCCTGATTTAGCTCTTGCACAGTGTCATTAGGCACAGACCTCCTACCTCCCATCCATACAGTACCTAAGAATTTTATCTCTTGGGAGGGACCTTGGCATTTCTCAGCTGGTAACTCTAAATTAAGGGCTTCTAGTGCTCCTTTGATTTGATTCATAGCCTCCTGTACCTCTTCTGAGGTTTTCCCACCTATTAAGATGTCATCAATGTATTGCACAGTTTGTACATTGGGTGGCAGTATAAGGTCATCTAGGACCTTTGCCAGTGCCCCCTGGCAAATAGTGGGTGAGTGTTTAAACTCTTGTGGCATTCGGGTAAAAGTGTATTGTACACCTTTCCAAGTAAAAGCAAATCTTTCCTGGTCAGCTGGTTGCAAAGGGACCATGAAGAACATGTCCTTTACATCTAATACTGCTAGCCAGGGTTTATCCCAGGTTTGTATGGTGTTTACAATATCTGTTATGCTAGGGACTGCTGCAGTTAATGGTCCAGTGTTACTGTTTAGCTTCCTATAGTCTATAGTGAGTCTCCATTTGCCATTTGGTTTCTTGATGGGCCACACAGGAGAATTAAAGCGAGAGTGGGTACGAATTAAAATTCCTCGCTGTTCCAAATCTTTGATCAGGTCAGTAACAGGGCTTATGGCCTCAGCTGGGACATTATACCGCTTTATGTTTGTTACTGTTGAGAGCGGGAGAGCAGGCGAGCTGCTAAGTAAGTTTACAGAATAGTGGGGAGGGTTTTCCTCTTCCAGGTGGGTGGCATGAGGAACAGAACTGACTCCAAAAGCCCATCTTTCCCCATTAATCCTTTCCTTCTTTCCTCTTAAAACATCCATGCCCAGTATGTTGGCATTGCCCAAAATCACCTCATATTTTCGGGGCTGGTGGTGGGGTTGCAAGGGGATATCCAGTTTTATCTTAACTAATGGGTAAGTTATGGTACTGCCATTTACCCCTGTAACAAGTACCTGCTTTCCGCCAGTAGGTGGCGAGACCTGAAAACTTTCTCGCTTAATCATGGACCTTTGAGCCCCTGTGTCCATTAAGAAAGGAATAATGTGTTTGTCATTTACAGTTACATGTATCCGGGGGTCTTTTGCTGTTGTTTTCTCCTCTTTGGATTTAAGCTGGTTTATTAGGAGAGGAGATTGACCCCCGCAAGCTAGTTTCCCTGCTCTGGTAACTCTTGCAGTTGCTGCAGCAATGGAGTATACCGGGTGTCTGCAGGTGGGGAAAGAGGAGACAGCTGCAGAGGTGCACTGGGAGTAGCATTAGTTGTCTCCCAGTCAGCTCTTTTAAAGGTGGTGAATAATTTTAGCCGCTCTGTGGGCAGTCCATTTATCACATCTCTGGGATAACCTAAAGCCAGACATTGTCTCCACAACTTGGCTCTAAGCTCCTTTTCCTCCTGGCATGGCTCTCGCTTGTTTTTATGTCCTTTAGATGGTGCCCCCTTGTTTCCCTGAAGGGAACGCATCTTAGCTTTGCCTGTCAGTGCTCTGATGTCTCCGAATTCTCTAAAGCATGACACCAGAAGGTTTAGCAGTGCCCGAAAGGTTCTGTTATGTGCTGCAGCTTCTGATCTAAGGGACAGTGCCATAGCCCTGTGGTTACTCGGAACTCCCTTAAGCAGGGGTCTGAGATCATCTACATCTACCTGACCCTCCCATGGGCTTTCATAGGCTAACTCTTGAGGGTTTTGGCCAAGCATGCTAATGACAGCCACAGTTAATAGAGCTGTTTTTACCTCATCTATGTTGGTCCAGTGCATTACTGTGGGTTCATCTCGGTCTGCTGGGTAAATTCCTCTTGCCCATCGACAAGCCAGAGACCAAAGTGTTTTAGGGGTGTTCCCCTCTGAATGTTCCAGGAATATTCCTGCACCTAAGTTAAGGCGCTCAGTTTCTTGGGCTGTCAGGCGTATATATCCACCCCCAGTGTCCCAGAGGCGGACCAGCCACTCTATTATACCTTCCTCAGGCTTTTTAGCAAAATCTCCCTGGATTGTTTTTAACTCCATGGGAGTATATTGGCGGGTGGTAATTTTGGTAAAGTGTGTTGGAGCTTTACTCCCTTTCCCCTTTTTACCTCCCTTCTTTGTTTTTGAAGTGGTGGATGGATAATTGTCATCCCCTTCTTCATCCAGCTCTGCCCCACTCAAATTTTCCTCATGTTCTTCTGATTTGTGATGTGTGATAGCTAGTCTTAATTTTACAGAGGGACCTTCCTCCTCAGAGGAGGGGGACTCATCTGCTGAATCCCAAATGTCTCCATCCCATTCCTCAGGGTCTAGCCAGAGAGCAGTCTCAACTTTAGCCCGGTTGATACTGCGTGTTTTAGTCTCCAGCTTTTCCCTTCGTTCTATCCCTTCTTTCTCAATTAAGGGAAGTAATCTTTTCTGAAGATGTTCCATATCCCTATTCAGTGTTCTTACTCTGGTATCTAAATTCTGGCATTCCTTGCGCAGTGTGTCCCTTTCCTGTTGTAGCCTATTAAATTCTATTGCCAGACTATGATAATCCTTACAGGCAGCTTGCCAAATGTTAGTAAGCAGCCATATACAAGCACCTTTTCCTTTCCCTTTCTTCATCTTGCAGGCAGTTCTCCAGTTACAGAAATGCTGCGAGATCTCTGCTGGTTTTCCCCAATATTTCTCTAGCAGTTCTTTGCTCCACAGAGGATTTCCCCATCCCTCTTGGGTCAAACTTTTCTCTAGCTCAGGGAATTCTGTGGTGTTTATCATGACTAGTTTCATTGTGTTACTGTAGTGCAGCCTATATCACAACCCTGTTCATGACGCCAATTTCTGTTAGCCGACGGCCAAGGATGTTTGGTGAGGTGCCAGCTATGCCCGTTTATACCATCCGTGACTTTAACCGCTAGGACGCACTGTCCCTTCACGGCGGGCAGCCCGGGCTAGGCTGACGGATGCCCCAAGATCCTAACCACCCGTGACTTTAACTGCCAGAGCTCAGAGCTCCTTCGCAGCGGGCAGCCAGGATTGACTGACAGGTGCCCCAAGAGTTTGCCCCGTGGAGGCGGCACAACTCAACGCTAGGCTCTTAGTACTCTCACCTAATGGCCAGGCTTTAGAGCCAAAACGGCTGAGGTTCTTTAATTGTGTCGGCTGCTTTACAGTAAACCAGAGAAAACAAGTCAGGCTTATGCACAAATGGTTACCAAAATTTATTAAGCTAGATTCTAATCATGTGGTTACAAAATTGCTAGTGCCTACTTATTTAAATGTAGAGATGTTACACACACAAACAAGTTACAAAACTGAAGCCACAATCCCAAAGAAAGAAAACAAAGTATAGAGCTCTATTTCAAAATATGTGTACACTAAAGATAGGAGATCAGGTGTGGGTGCTTCTTACCCTCCTTGCATCTCTTGATTCCAGCGGTGCCAAGCCAGGATCGGTCACTCAATTCCGCGGAAAGACGAATAAGGGACAAGGCGTAGGGACCCTCTTAGCTGTAGAAGCCTTGGGAGGCTGTCACTTATCTGACCAGCAGATAGATAGTGAAAAGCACTCAAAAATCATGGTGCTGTAGGTCCCCTACTTATACCTCTGTACTCCTTTATTCTCTTTCTCCTTTCTTATGCCAAATTGAGGCTGGTCTGTCTGGGTGACGCCAGCTTTCGCAAGAGTAGTTTACACTTGCAAGGGAGAGAAACAATAAGTTTCGACTACTGGACATTTCTTTTATCAGGGTAAATATTTTCCCACCTAGGATGTTGGTGTGTGTGCATCACGCTATTTAGTAGGGGCTAAGAGCCATGTCTGTCACAGGGCCTCTGCCTGCTGTGAGCTTAATCATTGTATCTGTTCCCAGAGGCACATTGTAGCAGCACACCTGTGCTTTCACAGCTTCAAAGGCTGTGCTGGAATATATGTTAAGTGCCCTGTTCCGGCTTCCTCCTTGTTTCCAGCAATGCTGGTCTGAGAGGGGGGGGCTGGCTGGCTGGCTACATTCATCCAGTAACGTTGTCATTGCTATAAACTGTACATTTCCCAGTTTCTTGAATGGATTGCACTATAATTTACACCATATATGTGCACAGCACTGCACACAACAAATTTTGAGTCCCTGCCCCAAGGAGTTTACAATCTCAGATTTCATTCCTGCAGGGACTTAAGCATGTAAGTACTCCCAGAGAGTTAAATGGGACTACTTGAAGTCAAGCATGCTTATAAGTCTTTGCAGTGCCTGTGTTAAGAACAGAAGACAACACCACAGGAAGTGGAAAGGTCAAAGACAATATGATGATGGGGCTGCTTAGAGATTTATATATATCATGTGGGAGAGACTTTTTTTTTTTTTTTGATGTGACTGTGGTCACTGAAGAACTAAGTTTTGAGAAAAGACTTTGAGAGAGAGAGGTTGGAAGGGCTGCCACTCACAGGGAACTGCCTGAAAAAAGGCCCAGGGGCATACACAAGATAGAGGCATTTATGGCCTAATTTTCAAAAGTGATGAGCATCCACAAATCATTTTGAAATCTCTGGGAGATGCAGAGGCTCAGCAGCTTTGAAAAATCAGGCAGCAATCAGGTAAGTGACTTTGGCTGAGCAAAGAAGAGGGCAGGAAGTTTACAGGGAGACAAAAGCAGAGGGGGAGGAAGGCAGGTGCTATGTTGTGGAAGTCCTTGAAGCTGAGAACAAGGCTGAATTTGGATTGGGAGGCAATGTGGATCCTGTGAAAGGATTTTAA
Organism: Lepidochelys olivacea; assembly: GCF_965140295.1. Taxonomy (NCBI): domain Eukaryota; kingdom Metazoa; phylum Chordata; order Testudines; family Cheloniidae; genus Lepidochelys; species Lepidochelys olivacea. The sequence goes on along the minus strand of NC_140411.1, from coordinate 160,905,328 downwards.
GAAGGTTTGAATGTAATTGTAGCACTGAGGAGAGGTAGATGATTTTCCCACTGAAGTTTTGGGTATATTGAAAGGGTAAGGAATCTGGAAGGCCAGAGAGGAGGGGTTGCTATAGCTGAACCATTAGATGCTCAGTGCCTGGCTGAAGGTTGGTTTGTTGGGCATGGCCAAAGGTGTGGATTTTGTTCGCACTCAGGGAACTCAAGTGGCAGGCTTTTGGCTGCTCCTGTCCACAAGTGTAATGGGGGCATAAGGCAACGTGGCCTCTCCTGCCCCCTTGCACCAGGAGACAGGGAGCCAGAATCTGGCTCTTACCGTGTGCTCTTGGGAACCCTGTGACACCATGTCACACATTATCTGTCACATGGGGCTGGTCCTGTACTTACGTGCACCATCTGTTGTTTAGTGGATTTTGATAGTTTTCTTCCCCCCACTTCTCTCCCTTCACAGGGCAGAATTGAAGACATTAGCAAGAAACAATCAGAGGAAGCTGAAACAATTATTAAAATCCATTTTAAAATGGAGCAGCTTGTATACTGCCAGGACAATGTTTACAGACAAGACTTAAAAGTTATTGAGAAAGAAACATCAAAGGAAGCAGCCCACAGTCTGAACCTGGTCTCCTTGAGTTTCAATTCTGGAACTGTCCAGAACCACCCTGCCATTCAGGATATGACTTACCACTTGGAGGCATACTTCAGTGTGAGTTTATGGATTCCTACCACAGCAGTTTTTATTCCACTCCAAATCCTCCAGCATGTACCAATCCAGTTCCCATTGCAATCAATAGAAAGAGTCTCTCTTTGTTTTTAATTTAAGAAAATACTGGTAACATTTATAAGGCATATAATCCCCCACCTTGATGTCCATGGATAACATCTTTTTGTATTAACTGGAATTTTGAATAGCTGATGCAAAATGTCTATGGGCAAATTTAGATGTGATGTGAAAGGCATGTACAGTACAGTATCAATGTACAGAATCATTATGTAGGTATAGGTTTCAGAGTAACAGCCGTGTTAGTCTGTATTCGCAAAAAGAAAAGGAGTACTTGTGGCACCTTAGAGACTAACCAATTTATTTGAGCATAAGCTTTCGTGAGCTACAGTTACAAGGTACAGTTACAGGTACAAGGTATAGTTACAAGTTGAGTGTATAACAGAGGCTTGCTTCATCATACTTCAAAACACATACTTCATCATCATACTTCATCACACATACAAAAATATTGCTCGGGCATGTAGGAATGATATCAGGAGGGCCTGCAGCTAGCCAGAGATGTTAAGAGTAACAAGAAGGGTTTCTTCAGGTATGTTGGCAACAAGAAGAAAGCCAAGGAAAGTGTGGGCCCCTTACTGAATGAGGGAGGCAAACTAGTGACAGAGGATGTGGAAAAAGCTAATGTACTCAATGCTTTTTTTGCCTCTGTTTTCACTAACAAGGTCAGCTCCCAGACTGCTGCGCTGGGCATCACAAAATGGGGAAGAGATGGCCAGCCCTCTGTGGAGATAGAGGTGGTTAGGGACTATTTAGAAAAGCTGGACGTGCACAAGTCCATGGGGCCGGACGAGTTGCATCCGAGAGTGCTGAAGGAATTGGCAGCTGTGATTGCAGAGCCATTGGCCATTATCTTTGAAAACTCATGGCGAACCGGGGAAGTCCCGGATGACTGGAAAAAGGCTAATGTAGTGCCAATCTTTAAAAAAGGGAAGAAGGAGGATCCTGGGAACTACAGGCCAGTCAGCCTCACCTCAGTCCCTGGAAAAATCATGGAGCAGGTCCTCAAAGAATCAATCCTGATGCACTTGCATGAGAGGAAAGTGATCAGGAACAGCCAGCATGGATTCACCAAGGGAAGGTCATGCCTGACTAATCTAATCGCCTTTTATGATGAGATTACTGGTTCTGTGGATGAAGGGAAAGCAGTGGATGTATTGTTTCTTGACTTTAGCAAAGCTTTTGACACGGTCTCCCACAGTATTCTTGTCAGCAAGTTAAGGAAGTATGGGCTGGATGAATGCACTATAAGGTGGGTAGAAAGCTGGCTAGATTGTCGGGCTCAATGGGTAGTGATCAATGGCTCCATGTCTAGTTGGCAGCTGGTATCAAGTGGAGTGCCCCAAGGGTCGGTCCTGGGGCCGGTTTTGTTCAATATCTTCATAAATGATCTGGAGGATGGTGTGGATTGCACTCTCAGCAAATTTGCGGATGATACTAAACTGGGAGGAGTGGTAGATACGCTGGAGGGGAGGGATAGGATACAGAAGGACCTAGATAAATTGGAGGATTGGGCCAAAAGAAATCTGATGAGGTTCAATAAGGATAAGTGCAGGGTCCTGCACTTAGGATGGAAGAACCCAATGCACAGCTACAGACTAGGGACCGAATGGCTAGGCAGCAGTTCTGCGGAAAAGGACCTAGGGGTGACAGTGGACGAGAAGCTGGATATGAGTCAGCAGTGTGCCCTTGTTGCCAAGAAGGCCAATGGCATTTTGGGATGTATAAGTAGGGGCATAGCGAGCAGATCGAGGGACGTGATCGTTCCCCTCTATTCGACATTGGTGAGGCCTCATCTAGAGTACTGTGTCCAGTTTTGGGCCCCACACTACAAGAAGGATGTGGATAAATTGGAGAGAGTCCAGCGAAGGGCAACAAAAATGATTAGGGGTCTGGAACACATGACTTATGAGGAGAGGCTGAGGGAGCTGGGATTGTTTAGCCTGCAGAAGAGAAGAATGAGGGGGGATTTGATAGCTGCTTTCAACTACCTGAAAGGGGGTTCCAAAGAGGATGGCTCTAGACTGTTCTCAATGGTAGCAGATGACAGAACGAGGAGTAATGGTCTCAAGTTGCAGTGGGGGAGGTTTAGATTGGATATTAGGAAAAACTTTTTCACTAGGAGGGTGGTGAAATACTGGAATGCGTTACCTAGGGAGGTGGTAGAATCTCCTTCCTTAGAGGTTTTTAAGGTCAGGCTTGATAAAGCCCTGGCTGGGATGATTTAACTGGGAATTGGTCCTGCTTCGAGCAGGGGGTTGGACTAGATGACCTTCTGGGGTCCCTTCCAACCCTGATATTCTATGATACTGCATCTGCCTTTTGATTGTTTTTCCTGCTCTGTTACACCAGATTTCACCAACTTAATGACAAAACTTAGGCCACCTCTGAATTTAGCCCTATGTCCACCAACTGAGAAATTAAGGTTCTGATTTTTAGCCTCAGCCTGGTCTACAACAATGCACCACCAGCAAAATGCAGGTGCAGTGGCACAAAATGGATGCACCTGGAGATACAAATCAGTACATCCATAAAACTAGAGGCAGCCATTGAACAAGCAGGCCTCTGTTTCCATTTTGTTCTCATGGAGAGAACAAACATATTATGACAGTTATTAGAAGTGGTTATGTTAGCAGTAGATGTTATGAGGTAGGGTGAAAAGGCAAAAGAGAACTTGTTTTTATATCATCTCACGCAGATTTGTGGTGTCCTAAAGTGCTTCACTTGGCAATAGGTTAAATAACCCTAGAGCAGTGAATCTGCAGCAGAGAGAGCCATTAGACACTCACCAAAATTTTCAAGAGACCCTATGCAGTTAAGTGCCATTGATTTTATATGAGAATTAGGATCCTAGGTGTGTCACTTTTGAAAAGGGGATTTAAGCACATAAATACTCTTGAAAATTTCACCCTTAGCTTGATGATTTGAAAGGAGAAATGTTGGGCAATAGACTGAGATTTCTCACAAAAGGGTCCTGCATTTAAGTTCCCTCTGCCAGTCAGTCATCTTGAGTAGCTTGTCTGAATTATAAATTGCTGCCTCTGTTGTACTCTGATTTGTTAGATTAAGAGGGAACTAGCTCAGTAAATAGCAGTTAGCTTTCCTGGTTCTAAATAAGTGATCAAATCCCCAGGCTGACATCCGTTAAGGCTCGGGCATAGCACTAAGGCAGCCCTGTACTTCACCGGACTAGTACAAATAAGTTCTAGATACTGGGAGTTGACTTTGGGCTGTGCCCATTAGACTGCTTGTGCCAGACGGGTTGATTATGTTAAAGGGATTCAAGCTAGAATCCTACGATTTGAAATTTAGGGTGGTATCTTAGGTTTTTGTCAGTTCTACGTAATTACTTATGAGCCACTCCATTACTACCCCACAGCAGTTTGTGGAAGCAGGTCAGCCACACACTATGGCTTCTGTGGAAGCAGTTTCTGAGCTTGTACTTTACAATAGTGTTATTTCGTGGATGGCCCTCTGCTGGCAAATGTCAGCATTAATTAGGTTTCAGAGTAGCAGCGTGTAAGTCTGTATTCGCAAAAAGAAAAGGAAAGGAGGACTTGTGGCACCTTGGAGACTAACAAATTTATTTGAGCATAAGCTTTTGTGAGCTACAGCTCACTTCATCGGATGCATTAATTAGGTTATACAGGTAGTCAGCAGTGACTGGTCTGCCTTGTGTTTATGCTGCTGAGAATACTTATGGTTGAAATTAGCAGCGCATCTCATTCATGTTTTCAAATGGGATTAAAAGGAAAAGTTGTATCTCAGCTGTCTGAACCATTTCCAGACTAATTCATGAAGATACTCACTGGAACAATCACTTGACACAGAATGTTGTAGCTTCTTACTGAATTTCGCTAGAGAGCCCTTCCCATGTCCTCTCTTTGACAGTAATGTTTTATAACCATCTTCTGTTTTCAGAGTGCAGGTAAACGTCTCTCCAACCAAATTCCTCTGATCATCCAATTCTACATCCTTCAGGACTTTGGAGATAAATTACAGAATTCAATACTGCAACTTTTACAAGAAAAAGAAAAATTGAACTTCTTTCTTCAGGAACGGAAAGATGCTGCCGATCAGAGGCATTTTCTGAGTGGACGAATTGATCGTCTGACACAAGCTCACCTTCGCTTAATAAAATTTTCTGTGCTGTAGTAGCCTCTCTGCTTTAAATGGTCTGTTTCAAATGTCAGTTCTTGGTACTGAAAAGACCTATAGCAGAGTTTTGTATAACCCTTTAGAAATTGTGCATCCGTCTACACTGGCCTTAAAAACTGCATTAACTAAGTCAGAGTTTAGCTAAATCACAAAGTTGCTTTAATATCATCAGTTATGTCTGTGTCACATGTTCATCTGTGAACCATTTTATTTTTAAAGTCTTGTTTTAGTTAGTTTAGTGTATAGCATTATGAATTTCTTATGCTTCCCCGTAATTACGTTGCTACTGCGAAACATTGTGCATATGTTCATTTTAACAAGTGAGGACATGAGCTCTCTGGTACAGACCATACAACCTTCAGTAGGCAAATGAATTAAACTATATTGCAGTCAGAGACTGAACCAAAAGTGTAAGTATATTTTAAATGTGTGCTTTCTTACTCACTTTTTTGGTTGTGTTCTTCCACATGCTTTATTTTAGCCATAGAAACTAGTTAGTCTATTTTAACATTTTGGAAGTATGGTACATATTTAAAAAAAAGAAAGGTAAATGTCACTTTGCAAGTGTAGTGTGAAGATATAAAGTTGTTAGATGCTGGATCCGGTGTATGTGTTTGACACCTGATGTCCTGGCCCAATCACTGGCAAATAAACTAATCTTAATGTGGCTCAATAAATAATGAGTTGTTTCTGTGAGTGTGTACTGTAATTATGCTTCTGTGAAACTCTACAAGTACAATATGAGTTTTAATAAAGCGACTGAGTTTGACACTATCAGATGGTTCAATGGCCTACCCAAGGGGGTGGTAGAGAAGTATACATAGCTTAGGTGGACCTGTGTTTGTTAGCTACAATGGAAGAGCTGAGGGACAAATGGGCATAGACTGACGTATCTTTAGTGTTGGCAATAGCCGGGTGGTGTGGAAACTTTCTTGGCCCTACTCAGCTCTAGAAACTGAAGCCTTATTTTACCACTGGGGGAATTCTGTATCACTGCGCATGCACAGAATTCATGTCCTCTGCAGAATTTTTTTCTCTGCAGAAAATACATTTGGTTGGAGAGGCACTGCTGTTACACCTTTTGCCCATGAGGTGGCACCAGAGCAGAGAGCAGCTGGCTGACCAGCAGTAGCAGCCAACAGCTGGCTGCATTCCTCATAGCACCCTGCCAGTGGAGCCAGGTTAGGAAGCATGGGACATGTGGATGGATGATGCATTTGCGGCTGCTGGGGTGCGGGGGCTGTCACCGACTGAGGTTCAAAAGGGCCAGTGGGGGGGACAGACTGGGACAGGGGCTAAATGGAAATGTGGAACAAGACCATACAGAGGTGAGGGGTGACTGAGTGGGGATACAGAGACACATGGGGGTGGGGGGAGGAGGGTGCAGGGACACATGGGGACAAGGCAGATGTGCCTGACTGAATGGAAGAGGCTAGAGGTCAACCAGGGTCTGCATGGGGGAGGTTCCCCAACTCCCTAACAATCCCTCCCCCTCCAAAGAAAACCCTTTTCCATATTTCTCCCACCCATACCCAGGAACCCTCCAGTTTCACTCCCAGGCTTCTTCCCAGCAATTACTTCCCTCTCCCTCAGCTCCTCCATTACCCCTAACTCCTCCAAGCCTTTGCACTGCTTCTGAGGGGTGTGGGAAATACGGTTCTGTATGGTAGTTTAAATGAATTATTACTCAAAGTTCTGTATTAATTTGCCTAGTAAGGAATCTATTTGTAAAAACACATTTCCTGAATCTTTTTTGTTGTCTGTATTGTTACAGACATATTTGCTGACAGGCATTTTGAAATAAATTACCAAAATAATTGAAAGTGGCATGATTATATTGTGTTATTTTGACAAATAAAATATACAGAATTTTGCAGAATTTTAAAATATTGTGCACAGAATTTTTAATTTTTTGGTGCCAAATTCCCCCAGGAGTAACACGTAAGAACTCTATCTCCAGAGGCTGCAAGGAAGGGACTCATGCCTTTATCAGAGAAGAAAAACTGAGGGGTAAGTCCAACATTTCCCCTTTTAGAAAAATGTTAGCAGAATCAATGAAATAATAATAATAAACAGTTAATGTTAAGGCTGAAATATTCAAGCACGCTGGTGTCATTACGAAATTCCTGAAGTTAAGGATGCTCCACCGAAGTTAACTCAGCTACTTTGTACAGATGTATGTTTTCTATTCTTGTTTTCCTTTTTAAATGTTAACTTCAATATGTTGTTGTTTATAAAAATGTATTTATATAAAAAGATGCAGATCATAGCCATGTTAAAGAGGTAGTGACAGCCTTTAGCTTCTAATTTGTCCTGGCCTTTGAAAACATGATATTCCAACTTTATTTCCATTAATGCTATTTTTTTTCAAGCATATATAATCCCTTTATCAAGGGTCTCAGGTCTTTGTAGAGCAATTCCAAAGGAAGTGGCCCATTCATGCAAATTACAGCTGTCTCTTTTATGATCAGTGCCTAAGTCTCTCTCTGATAGTTATGAACATGTTAGTTCTCAGCAGGAAATAATAGGCTACCTTCCTGGCCTGCTGCTCCTCCTTAGGATGTAAAATGAAGGGTGCACTACTTCATTTGTATTAAATTATTTCCCAGCAGAAGCTTTTCCTATGGTCCTTTATAGAGTCATTTCCAAGACGTGCCAACCTTCTCGGCTTCCCCTTTCAACACCAATACCAGGCTCCCACCATCCCTTGCCTAGCTACTACCCTTCATACTTCAAGTCTGGGAAAGGCATGAAAGCTTAAGAGCAGATTCATTACTGAGTTGGGACGCTCTCCTGGAAGAGTCAATGAAAGACACTGCTGGAACAGGCCTTGTAGGGGGGCAGATGTGTACCTTATTCTTGGCAATGAACCTGGGAGTGCGGCACACTGCACCCCAGCAATGTCTCCAGCTGCCTCCCTATACTAGGAGCCCTGGAATAAATGCCCCAGAGCTCATCTTCAACAGCACCAAGCCCTAAACATCTAGCATTGGGGAATACCAGCACTTCCCCTTCCATTTCCTTCCTCTCTCCTTCAGTGATTATAACTTCCCCTCCCTATTCTTAGTGTTGCCCTCCTGTTTTTCTTCTTCCTTTTCCCTTTCCTCTATCTTTTTCACATTTCCCTCTCTTTCTAGTCTCCATCTTTTCTCTCCACCTTTTTCTATCACCCTCTTTCACCCACTCTTTTCCCCTCTTCTCATCTCCCCCATCACTCTCTTCTTACTTCTGTTTTCTTCTGCTCTGCTAAATTTAAGTTTCAGTTCTTGAGTCTGAAGCATGGAAACTGAAACTGACATGATGATGTAGGCAAAGAGAACTCCCATGACTGACCGAATGTGCACGACGAGCCTCAGAAGTTTGCATCCATGTCATTTTGAGGTGATTAAAAGGGAAAAATGGATAAAATTATAAACTGCCAAAAGAGAATTCTTATGAAATTGCTGTTAAGTGGAGCAATCTAACCACAGAAAAAGAATGTGTGAGGAGCTTCTCCTTAAATGTAATTTTTGTTTACTCACTGCTAGCTGTCACATCCTTTTTTCCTCATCTTTGCTCCTATTATGCAGCTATATCAGTTGCTACATAAAGATGCTGCTGAGTTTTCATGATAAGTCTGAGTTTGCCCCCACCCCACCCCTTAATAATAAATAATAAAAATATTAAAAAGAGACAATAAAAGACAGCTTAGCCTCCAAATTGATGATAGGTTAAATCTTGAGCTGCCACTGAATTCTTCTGGAAAATGTAAAGTGATTTGGACATGGGCTTGCTGATTTATAATGCCATAAAAATAAAGGGTTTTTTCAGAGTTTCTAAAGTTTTGGGTTTTTTTGTCCATTTTGTAGTGGGGAAAAAAAAATAGAGAAATAAAGTTAATGTCACTGGATGGATTCCCCTAGATGATATCCGGTGCACAGTACCAAAATATAGTTGTATGAAGCTAATCATCAACATTACTATTAATTATTTGTAGCACCTAGAGGTCCCAAAAGGTATTGGGCTCCCATTGTGCCACGCACTGTGCAAACACATAATGAGGCATAGTTCTTGCTCCAAAGAGCTTACAATTGAACTGGGAAAGAAAGCAAAGATGAGGGAGTGTGGAAGTTGCAAGACACAAAGCAGTGAAGTGACTTGCCTAGGGTCACACACAAGCTTATTGGCAGAGCTGGGACTAGAATCTAGGTCTTTTGTGTCCCCCTCTGGTTTCTTAGCTACTGGGCCAGGCAGCCTGGGAGGATGCCGTGGTTCTTCATATCTGGCATGCTTTGGAGAGCTTGTCAGGCACAGTAGGAACAATGCACTTCCTTTAAACAAAAGGAAGTTCTGCTTGCCTTTTTCACCACAGAAATAGATCCCAAAGTGTAAATTGATCCCAAGAAACCCAGTCACTGGAGAAACAGATTTTTTCCCCCTAGCCAAGGATGTGAACAAGGGATCGAATCCTCCCACTTGGAGGAGAGAGAGGAGGGGCGTGTGGCAGGGAGAATGAGATCAAATGCAGGCAGTCAGGAAGCTTGCAATTATAGAGGAGTTTGGGGACACATCTCTGGCTCCCCTCATAAGCTCGTCTGGCTCCAAAGGACATCATCGACCTATCTGCTGCCTTCCTGTTGTGAGGATGAATCACCTAAGGTTTGGCAGAGTGGGAATCCCTGTTGCTGATCTGCAGAAGGCTCAACAGACAAGGATGGAGCCAGGGGATTAGAGCTGGTGATGGTCTCTCAGGGCCTCAGACAGCTTCAGCTCTATGTTTCCCCCTCTGCTGATGGGGAGTCAAGAGGCCTACATGGAGAACACTACAAGGTGTTTTATGGATGAGGGGAGCACAGATGGCTTCTGTCTTCCCCCACGCTGTATGTGTGTGTGTGTGGGGGGGGGGTGACAGTGGGAGAGACTGGGGATACATATGGCAGGGGGGATAATTGTACACATGAGGGAGACAGGCAGGAATGTCCCTGTAAGTGCTGTCCCATATTAATGTCCCTCATTCTTGGGAGGGTCCATCTCTCATCTGAGCTCCTCAGCTTCTTTTGGTGAAGATCTACCATGGATGAAGCCAGGGCTCTCAATCATGGAGGGAGATAGCTCAGCAGCTGAACTGCTCTCCCTCAGAACATCCTGGGGGACAAAGCCCACCCCCGACCTGATGGGCTTCCTGACACAGGAAGCAGAATGGGATTCCTCTTCATGTGATGATCTAAGACCTCATGACAAGGGTGCCAGAAGTCTGGGGGAATGTGACGCCATGTGCCCACCCCCACCCACTACGCTTCACATCTGGACGGAGGAATTAAACTACTACTTAAATATCCCACAGAGAGCGCATTGCAGAAGGCCTGAGCTATTGACTATTTGTCAGTTTAGTCCTTGGACAGGAGCCCCGAGCCACAGACTTCTTACTAGCCTAGCCCCCATCCAGGATGCTGGAACTGCCACTTGCCCCATGGCTCAGCTGCGAACCAGGACGACTGATCACCCCACTTGACGCGAGCATCAACTCCCCGCTACCACCGAAGGGGGCTCCTCAAAGGAGACCTGAGGAACCTTACCCATCCTGATTCGGGATGGGACAATTTTTCAATTTCTTCAAATTTTCATGGGAAGGGAAAAACCATTTCCCGCCCAGTCCTAATAATAATGATACTTTTGCATCTGAGAGGGGGAATGAATTGGGGACCCAGGTGTTGGGGCCCCTCCATGGGAGATTAGGCTGGGCAGAAAAAAAGGAGTTTGGGTGGAGAACTGGCAGGGGAGTGTGGAAAGAAGAGAAAGGAGGCCAGGGAGCCTGGATGGGAGTAAGGGGAAGTAGAGCAGGAACCTGGAGCGAGGGACCCTGCATGGAGAGGAGACGAGGAGGAGGAAAGAATCTGGAGGCTGAAGTGACAATGGACTGGGGGGGGGGGGGGGGAGTAGGCCTGAGTTTGTATATTTGGCGAGTTTGACTGTTATTATTGAGGAAATTGGTTTTTGAATCGGCAAGGGGGGGGGGGGCATTAAGACTGATTTTTTGAGTGGATCAAATTGATTTGGGTGTGGGTTCATTTGTGCTGCATTGTCATGTCCAGGTCTTCTCTTTACTACAGCAGTGCTGCCAACGCTCAGGATGATTTGTTGATTTTCTTAGAGCCCCAGCTCCTGGGGTCAGGAACCTCAGATTCATTTTAAAGTTGGTTTCTAGTCCTCCTGGTTGCAGAGAAAAGCTTGTATGCATGAAATCTAAAGGCTCAAAAAGCCCAAAGGCAAATAAAAAGACCCAGCATTTTTTAAAATCAAGGTTTTTAAAGCCAATCTCTTGATTTTTGGAGGCCTGATTTGTTATTTTTGATTTCTTGGGTTGGCGAGACCGAGAGGCAGCACATACTACTATACAGCTTTGGATCCCCTGCACTAGACCCTGCCACCTTGTATTAAAAAAGAGCAGTAACTGCAGCCGTCTATAAATATAAGTTGCATTAACCATATACAACATGGCTTGCAAAGCGTGAATTGGGGGTGCTTTGTTCCAGGTGGGCCTTGAGGGGGCCTCACTGTTAGAAAGAGGCAGCCAGCTGCGAACCAGCTGAGCGGTAAACAGCAGAGAGGCTAACAGAGGGAATTTGACTGGGAGTTCACCTGGGGAGAGCCCACTGAGGCTTACATCTTGCAGGCTTCTCTGAGTAGTTATTGCAACAGCTGAGGAAGCTCGCAGACGAAAGTAATATGGATGGTGAGCAACCGGCTGTTGTGACCTGCACTGGATGTGCCATGTTTGTCTTTCTTCCACAGAACAGAAGTGACTTTGTCTGTACAAAGTGCAAGCTAGTCTCCATACTGGAAGATAAGGTTTAAAGTCTGGAGCAACAGGTATCGACCCTGCGTTGCATAAGAGAAACCTGAAGATTTCCTGGACAGACGTCAGGATACACTCCTATGGGCACAATGTTCTGAAGAATCACAGCAGGCTGCGCAGTGGGGACAGGAGGACGGTGAAGAAATTTGGCAGCATGTGACCTCCAGAAGAAGAAAGAGGAGCATCCATGTACCAGCAACGCAGATACAGGTGAGCAACCGTTTTCAAGTTCTCTCCACAGGTACTAATGGGGAGAGTGGACTAGATGATAAATCTGAGGGAAAGGAACAGAAGGAGACTCCACCGATTGGAAGGCATGAGATGCACTGTCCTAGGGATGGGGGTTCCCACGACCACCGCTCCCAAGAGAAGGAGGTGGGTGGTGGTGGTCGGCGACTGCCTCCTAAGCGGGACTGAGTCATTTATCTGCCGTCCCGACTGGGAAAACCGAGAAGTGTGCTGCTTGCCAGGAGTTAAGATTCATGATGTGACGGAGAGACTGCCGAGACTCATCAAGCCCTCGAATCACTACCCCTTCTTGCTCCTCCACGTGGGCACCAATGATACTGCCAAGTATGATACCGAGCAGATCACTGTAGACTACGTGGCTTTGGGAAGAAGGATAAAGGAGTTTGAGGTGCAAGTGGTGTTCTTGTCCATCCTCCCTGTGGAAGGAAAAGGCCCAGGTAGAGACCATTGAATCGTGGAAGTCAACGAATGGCTACGCAGGTGGTGTCGGAGAGAAGGCTTTGGATTCTTTGACCATGGGATGGTGTTCCAAGAAGGAGGATTGCTAGGAAGAGGGGCTCCACCTAACGAAGAGAGTGAAGATCATCTTCGCAAGCAGACTGGCTAACCTAGTGAGGAGGGCTTTAAACGAGGTTCACCGGGGGAAGGAGACCAAAGCCCTGAGGTAAGTGGGATGCCAGGAGGAAGCACGAGCAGGAGAGCGCAAGAGGGGAGGACTCCTGCCTCATACTAAGAAAGCAGGAGAATCAGAGAGTTATCTTATGTGCCTATACAGAAATGCAAGAAGCCTGGGAAACAAGCAGGGAGAACTGGAAGTCCTGGTACAGTCAAGGAATTCTGATGTGATTGGAATAACAGAGACTTGGTGGGAAACTCACATGACTGGAGCACTGTCATGGATGGATATAAACTGTTCAGGAAGGACAGGCAGGGCAAAAAAGGTGCGGGAGTTGCACTGTATGTAAGAGAGCACTATGACTTCTCAGAGCTCCAGTATGAAACTGCAGAAAAACCTGAGTGTCTCTGGATTAAGTTTAGAAGTGTGAGCAACAAGGGTGATGTCGTGGTGAGAGTCTGCTATAGACCACCAAACCAGGGGGATGAGGTGGACGAGGCTTTCTTCAGGCAACTAACGGAAGTTACTAGATCGCAGGCCCTGGTTCTCATGGGGGACTTCAATCACCCCGATATCCGGTGGGAGAGCAATACAGCGGTGCAGACAATCCAGGAAGTTTTTGGAAAGTGTAGGGGACAATTTCCTGGTGCAAGTGGTGGAGGAATCAACTAGGGGCAGAGCTCTTCTTGACCTGCTGCTCACAAACCGGGAAGAATTAGTAGGGGAAGCAAAAATGGATGGGAACCTGGAAGGCAGTGACCATGAGATGGTAGAGTTCAGGATCCTGACACAAGGAAGAAAGGAGAGCAGCAGAATATGGACCCTGGGGACTTCAGAAAAGCAGACTTTGACTCCCTCAGGGAACTGATGGGCAAGATCCCCTGGGAGAACAACATGAGGGGGAAGGAGTCCAGGAGAGCTGGCTGTATTTTAAAGAATCCTTATTGAGGATGACTGAACAAGGAGTAATGGTCTCAAGTTGCAGTTTGGGGGAGGTTTAGGTTGGATATTAGGAAAAACTTTTTCACTAGGAGAGTGGTGAAGTACTGGAATGGGTTACCTAGGGAGGTGGGGAAATCTCCTTCCTTAGGAGTTTTTAAGGTCAGGCCTGACAAAGCCCTAGCTGGGTTGATTTAGTTGGGGATTGATCCTGCTTTGAGCCGGGGGTTGGACTAGATGACCTCCTGAGGGCCCTTCCAGTCATAGAACCCAGGTTCTATGATTCTATGAACATGTGAGAGTAAATGCAACACTGATTCTGGAAACATGAATTCCACTGTGAAACTAATTTACAGTGATGCTAAGATACTCTTTCAAGTTAGTTTCATTTCCCCTGATTACTGCCTGAGAATGTGGATGGAGTTAATGACAAAAGTGTAAAAGAAAGAAAATGTATTGCATTACAAAATCAATTCACAGTGCTGCCACCAAATGGTAAGCTTTTGAGTAACTTTCATTTCTCCTGTTTTCTGTCATGTATTGTAGGTGGAGCTGGTGACAAGGTTAAGAACAAAAGAATTCTGTATTAGTTTTTTCTTGAACCGAGCACAATACAGGAAGGAATTTCTTTCGCCTCTTCTCAGTAAGTATTTAAAAGTTTGTGGGTATGTTTAATTCATCTCTTTTCATAGCTAAGTGTGGGTGGCTGGCAGACACTGCAAGGAAATCTGAAATAAGAGAGGAATAAATGAATTATTGGGCATAGGCATTTTCCCTATAAAATTATCAGTATCCCTACCAGCATAATGATACAGGATGCAAAATAAATACAAAGTTTGTTACCTCTTTGAGGATGTGCTTGGGAGCCAACGTTTTAAATTGTTAAAGTGCACTGCATTTTTAGATGAGTGTGTGAGAGAGAGACAGACAGCCTGGATAACCCTCTAATAGTTTTCAGTGCTGTGAACACTACGTCTGGTCGGACTTTGATCTCCTCTGGGATGCTGTGTGAAGTTAAAGTATAACAAAGAGGATGGGATTTAGACATAGGCATAGTTTGACTTCTAAATTTGGGGGGGTTGTAGGGAGGGCTTAATACTATTAATAGTGGGTATAGGTCTAAATTCCAGGTTTACCAGTTGACAGACCACCTCCACAGCCCCATTGACACCCCTGCACTTGCATGGGGAACCCCCCCATATCCCATCCCCCCTGACTCAAGGAGGGACCAACAGACCCCCCTTCAGCCTCCAGGAACCCCCTGCACCCCATAGGGACCTCCCTAGATCCTGTATCCCTGCCCTGGGAGGGGACCAACAGAACCCATCCCTAGATCCTGCCCCCCCACCCCAACGAGGGATTGAGGGAGAGAGGCAGGAATTCTCTCTTATCTCTCCCCCCACCCCAACCCTGGTTTTCATTTGTTTTTCTGCATTCTCCTCCGGGAGCTCAGGATGCAGGGTCTGGGAGGTAGTTAGGGTGGGGGAGTGGGCTGGAGGTGGAGGGTCTGGGTGGGAGTTATGGTGCGGGGGGGGGCTCAGGGTTGGGGTGCGGGTGGGAGCAATGGTGCGGGGGGGGCTCAGGGTTGGGGTGCGGGTGGGAGCAATGGTGGGGGGGGCTCAGGGTTGGGGTGCGGGGTCCGGGTGGGAGCAATGGTGCGGGGGGGGGGCTCAGGGTTGGGGTGCGGGGTCCGGGTGGGAGCAATGGTGCGGGGGGGGGGCGGCTCAGGGTTGGGGTGCGGGGTCCGGGTGGGAGCAATGGTGCGGGGGGGGGGCGGCTCAGGGTTGGGGTGCGGGGTCCAGGTGGGAGCAATGGTGCGGGGGGGGGGCGGCTCAGGGTTGGGGTGCGGGGTCCGGGTGGGAGCAATGGTGCGGGGGGGGGGCGGCTCAGGGTTGGGGTGCGGGGTCCGGGTGGGAGCAATGGTGCGGGGGGGGGGCGGCTCAGGGTTGGGGTGCGGGGTCCGGGTGGGAGCAATGGTGCGGGGGGGGGGCGGCTCAGGGTTGGGGTGCGGGGTCCGGGTGGGAGCAATGGTGCGGGGGGGGGGCGGCTCAGGGTTGGGGTGCGGGGTCCGGGTGGGAGCAATGGTGCGGGGGGGGGGGCGGCTCAGGGTTGGGGTGCGGGGTCCGGGTGGGAGCAATGGTGCGGGGGGGGGGGGCGGCTCAGGGTTGGGGTGCGGGGTCCGGGTGGGAGCAATGGTGCGGGGGGGGGGGCGGCTCAGGGTTGGGGTGCGGGGTCCGGGTGGGAGCAATGGTGCGGGGGGGGGGGCGGCTCAGGGTTGGGGTGCGGGGTCCGGGTGGGAGCAATGGTGCGGGGGGGGGGGCGGCTCAGGGTTGGGGTGCGGGGTCCGGGTGGGAGCAATGGTGCGGGGGGGGGGGCGGCTCAGGGTTGGGGTGCGGGGTCCGGGTGGGAGCAATGGTGCGGGGGGGGGGGCGGCTCAGGGTTGGGGTGCGGGGTCCGGGTGGGAGCAATGGTGCGGGGGGGGGGGCGGCTCAGGGTTGGGGTGCGGGGTCCGGGTGGGAGCAATGGTGCGGGGGGGGGGGCGGCTCAGGGTTGGGGTGCGGGGTCCGGGTGGGAGCAATGGTGCGGGGGGGGGGCGCTCAGGGTTGGGGTGCGGGGTCCGGGTGGGAGCAATGGTGCGGGGGGGGGGGCGGCTCAGGGTTGGGGTGCGGGGTCCGGGTGGGAGCAATGGTGCGGGGGGGGGGGCGGCTCAGGGTTGGGGTGCGGGGTCCGGGTGGGAGCAATGGTGCGGGGGGGGGCTCAGGGTTGGGGTGCGGGGTCCGGGTGGGAGCAATGGTGCGGGGGGGGGCTCAGGGTTGGGGTGCGGGGTCCGGGTGGGAGCAATGGTGCGGGGGGGGGCTCAGGGTTGGGGTGCGGGGTCCGGGTGGGAGCAATGGTGCGGGGGGGGCGCTCAGGGTTGGGGTGCGGGGTCCGGGTGGGAGCAATGGTGCGGGGGGGGCGCTCAGGGTTGGGGTGCGGGGTCCGGGTGGGAGCAATGGTGCGGGGGGGGCGCTCAGGGTTGGGGTGCGGGGTCCGGGTGGGAGCAATGGTGCGGGGGGGGCGCTCAGGGTTGGGGTGCGGGGTCCGGGTGGGAGCAATGGTGCGGGGGGGGCGCTCAGGGTTGGGGTGCGGGGTCCGGGTGGGAGCAATGGTGCGGGGGGGGCGCTCAGGGTTGGGGTGCGGGGTCCGGGTGGGAGCAATGGTGCGGGGGGGGCGCTCAGGGTTGGGGTGCGGGGTCCGGGTGGGAGCAATGGTGCGGGGGGGGCGCTCAGGGTTGGGGTGCAGGGTCCGGGTGGGAGCAATGGTGCGGGGGGGGCGCTCAGGGTTGGGGTGCGGGGTCTGGGTGGGAGCAATGGTGCGGGGGGGGCGCTCAGGGTTGGGGTGCGGGGTCCGGGTGGGAGCAATGGTGCGGGGGGGGCTCAGGGTTGGGGTGCAGGGGGGAGCAATGGTGCGGGGGGGAGCGCTCAGGGTTGGGGTGCGGGGTCCGGGTGGGAGCAATGGTGCGGGGGGGGGGCTCAGGGTTGGGGTGCGGGGTCCGGGTGGGAGCAATGGTGCGGGGGGGGCGCTCAGGGTTGGGGTGCGGGGTCCGGGTGGGAGCAATGGTGCGGGGGGGGCGCTCAGGGTTGGGGTGCGGGGTCCGGGTGGGAGCAATGGTGCGGGGGGGGGCTCAGGGTTGGGGTGCGGGGTCCGGGTGGGAGCAATGGTGCGGGGGGGGGCTCAGGGTTGGGGTGCGGGGTCCGGGTGGGAGCAATGGTGCGGGGGGGGGCTCAGGGTTGGGGTGCGGGGTCCGGGTGGGAGCAATGGTGCGGGGGGGGGCTCAGGGTTGGGGTGCGGGGTCCGGGTGGGAGCAATGGTGCGGGGGGGGCGCTCAGGGTTGGGGTGCGGGGTCCGGGTGGGAGCAATGGTGCGGGGGGGGCGCTCAGGGTTGGGGTGCGGGGTCCGGGTGGGAGCAATGGTGCGGGGGGGGGCTCAGGGTTGGGGTGCGGGGGGGAGCAATGGTGCGGGGGGGAGCGCTCAGGGTTGGGGTGCGGGGTCCGGGTGGGAGCAATGGTGCGGGGGGGGCTCAGGGTTGGGGTGCGGGGTCCGGGTGGGAGCAATGGTGCGGGGGGGGCTCAGGGTTGGGGTGCGGGGTCCGGGTGGGAGCAATGGTGCGGGGGGGGGGCGGCTCAGGGTTGGGGTGCGGGGTCCGGGTGGGAGCAATGGTGCGGGGGGGGGGGCGGCTCAGGGTTGGGGTGCGGGGTCCGGGTGGGAGCAATGGTGCGGGGGGGGGGGGCGGCTCAGGGTTGGGGTGCGGGGTCCGGGTGGGAGCAATGGTGCGGGGGGGGGGGGCGGCTCAGGGTTGGGGTGCGGGGTCCGGGTGGGAGCAATGGTGCGGGGGGGGGGGCGGCTCAGGGTTGGGGTGCGGGGTCCGGGTGGGAGCAATGGTGCGGGGGGGGGGGCGGCTCAGGGTTGGGGTGCGGGGTCCGGGTGGGAGCAATGGTGCGGGGGGGGGGGCGGCTCAGGGTTGGGGTGCGGGGTCCGGGTGGGAGCAATGGTGCGGGGGGGGGGCGGCTCAGGGTTGGGGTGCGGGGTCCGGGTGGGAGCAATGGTGCGGGGGGGGGGGCGGCTCAGGGTTGGGGTGCGGGGTCCGGGTGGGAGCAATGGTGCGGGGGGGGGCTCAGGGTTGGGGTGCGGGGTCCGGGTGGGAGCAATGGTGCAGGGGGGGCTCAGGGTTGGGGTGCGGGGTCCGGGTGGGAGCAATGGTGCGGGGGGGGGCTCAGGGTTGGGGTGCGGGGTCCGGGTGGGAGCAATGGTGCGGGGGGGGCGCTCAGGGTTGGGGTGCGGGGTCCGGGTGGGAGCAATGGTGCGGGGGGGGCGCTCAGGGTTGGGGTGCGGGGTCCGGGTGGGAGCAATGGTGCGGGGGGGGCGCTCAGGGTTGGGGTGCGGGGTCCGGGTGGGAGCAATGGTGCGGGGGGGGCGCTCAGGGTTGGGGTGCGGGGTCCGGGTGGGAGCAATGGTGCGGGGGGGGCGCTCAGGGTTGGGGTGCGGGGTCCGGGTGGGAGCAATGGTGCGGGGGGGGCGCTCAGGGTTGGGGTGCGGGGTCCGGGTGGGAGCAATGGTGCGGGGGGGGCGCTCAGGGTTGGGGTGCGGGGTCCGGGTGGGAGCAATGGTGCGGGGGGGGCGCTCAGGGTTGGGGTGCGGGGTCCGGGTGGGAGCAATGGTGCGGGGGGGGCGCTCAGGGTTGGGGTGCAGGGTCCGGGTGGGAGCAATGGTGCGGGGGGGGCGCTCAGGGTTGGGGTGCGGGGTCTGGGTGGGAGCAATGGTGCGGGGGGGGCGCTCAGGGTTGGGGTGCGGGGTCCGGGTGGGAGCAATGGTGCGGGGGGGGCTCAGGGTTGGGGTGCAGGGGGGAGCAATGGTGCGGGGGGGAGCGCTCAGGGTTGGGGTGCGGGGTCCGGGTGGGAGCAATGGTGCGGGGGGGGGGCTCAGGGTTGGGGTGCGGGGTCCGGGTGGGAGCAATGGTGCGGGGGGGGCGCTCAGGGTTGGGGTGCGGGGTCCGGGTGGGAGCAATGGTGCGGGGGGGGCGCTCAGGGTTGGGGTGCGGGGTCCGGGTGGGAGCAATGGTGCGGGGGGGGGCTCAGGGTTGGGGTGCGGGGTCCGGGTGGGAGCAATGGTGCGGGGGGGGGCTCAGGGTTGGGGTGCGGGGTCCGGGTGGGAGCAATGGTGCGGGGGGGGGCTCAGGGTTGGGGTGCGGGGTCCGGGTGGGAGCAATGGTGCGGGGGGGGGCTCAGGGTTGGGGTGCGGGGTCCGGGTGGGAGCAATGGTGCGGGGGGGGCGCTCAGGGTTGGGGTGCGGGGTCCGGGTGGGAGCAATGGTGCGGGGGGGGCGCTCAGGGTTGGGGTGCGGGGTCCGGGTGGGAGCAATGGTGCGGGGGGGGGCTCAGGGTTGGGGTGCGGGGGGGAGCAATGGTGCGGGGGGGAGCGCTCAGGGTTGGGGTGCGGGGTCCGGGTGGGAGCAATGGTGCGGGGGGGGCTCAGGGTTGGGGTGCGGGGTCCGGGTGGGAGCAATGATGCGGGGGGGGCTCAGGGTTGGGGTGCGGGGTCCGGGTGGGAGCAATGGTGCGGGGGGGGCTCAGGGTTGGGGTGCGGGGTCCGGGTGGGAGCAATGGTGCGGGGGGGGCTCAGGGTTGGGGTGCGGGGTCCGGGTGGGAGCAGGCTGGGGGGGATCTGGTCAGGAGTTAGGGTGAGGGAGGGGGGCTCAGGGCTGTGGCAGGGGTTTGGAGCACTAACCTGGGGCAGCTCCCATTCGGTGTGGGGGGTGTAGGAGGCGCTGCGCAGCCCTGTGCTTGCCCCGCAGGCACCGCCCCCCCGCAGCTCCCCTTGGCCGCGATTCTCAGGGCTGCCTCCCCCCTGCCCGGCAGGGCCGCACCCCAAGAGCTTTAGGGGCGGCAGCCCGGGCCGAAGTGGGCCCCGGCGCCCCGCCCTGCAGCCCTTAAAGCCCCGCCCCCTTTCTGAAGCCGGCCCTGCGAGCACGGGCGGGAGGACTTAGGAGGAGTGGGGGGGGGGGGGGCAGCCCCGCCAAAGCGCCGCTCCTCTGCGGCCAGCTGCCCGGTGCGCCTCCTGAGTCCTCCGGCCCGCGTCCCCGCCTGCTCCCCTGTGGCTGCGGGTGAGCCTCCCTCCCTGCTCCGCACAGCTTCCACCCTTGCAGCCCCCGTCCTGTGGAGCAGCCCCCCCCTCTGCAGGGGGGGCGCCGGTGAGAGGGGGCCCCGGGCCAGGGCACGGCGTGTCCCGGGGTTAAATCCCGCCCCCCGCTGCCCAAGACACGGGCGCGCAGCTCGCGCTGATTTAACCCCAGAGCCCCGCCCCCGGGCCTCCGGCAGGCTCCGCCCACTGCTGGCCCCGCACGGGGCTGCGGGCGCGGCAGGGGCGCGGGCGCCTATGGGTGAAGCGGCTGCTGCCCGCGCTGGGACCGGTATACGGTTTGGGGGGCAATACCCCGCCCCGGCCCTGTCCCAATCTCGGCCTCTGGGTTGAGGGCCATAGTTCTGAGGCAGTCACAACAATATCGCAGGCAGAAGTCTGTGCCGCTTTTCCGGTGGAGAAAAGTTGAATTAAAATTATGTTTGGGAAAGAGGGTGTGGGAAAATGGCACCTTCTTACTAAACAGTCAGGTCCCCTGTGCACTCAGTTTCAACAGCTGCTTGATTTAGTGACTGAAGTAAGGCCATGTGTCAACCATAGAGCTTACAACGGCGCAGCTGCACAGCTCTAAGATCTCTGATGTAGCTACTCTAAGATGAGGGGAGAGAGATCTCTCCTCCACATAATTAAACCACCCCTAACGAGCAGCGGGAGAAACTCCTCTGCCAACATAGCACTGTGCACACTACCACTTACGCCAGCGTAATTTATGTCACTCAAGGGACTGGAATATTCACACCCCTGAGCTGACCAGTTTTACCAGCATAAGTGGTGGTGTAGACATGCCCTAAATTTTGGCTATTTCTTTTAGCACCACAGCTCGGAAACAGCCATGGGGAAGTGAGCAGGATTCGAGTCTGGGTCACATATTAAAAAGCTTGTTAATTAATGCATAATTTTAATTACTAACAATGAAATTAGTGGGTGCTATTTCAGGTGTATTTAGGAATGGATTCATGACACATTGGGAGATAAATACATAAAGGCGAAGGAAAAAATTAACCCAGCATTATATTGATGAATGGCATTACAAGTTGCTCTGGAAGGGAATAATATGTGTGATTTTGCTAGCAGCAGTCCTGTTGACAACAACAAAGGGCATGTACCATTTTTTCTTGTTTATGAAGTATAAAGAAACCCTAAATGGCTGGTGTTTTTTAAAAGTTCTGGTTTTTTTCCTGCTGGTTTTCTACATTAGAACTATAACTAATGTTAAGTCTAGTCTTCCGCATTTTGCTATAGGCTTGTTTTAGAAGACCCAGAAGTCTGGGTCAGCCATTAATTAAAGGGACGAGAGTTATACTTCTACTAACGAATTTTTCTTCCTACTCCTTTTTTCAAGCATCTCAATTAAGTAGGTTTTCAGTAAAACAAACACCCCCTCCATTTTTAAACCAACTACATTAAAGAAAAAAAAATCACTGCCTCTCTCAATCAGTCTAATTGCCTAAGTGACTTTGAGATCATAAACCTCCTGTTTCTCCAGCCGTTCAGACATTCTTCCAGGAAAAGGAGGAGAGACAAAACCTGAATTTTTACTACATTAAAACTAAACAGGAAAAGAAAAAATAAAAAACTTCCAGTTCTCTTTTTCATAATATAATGCAGCAAAAAGGCCACAACCCCTTTTTTGTTCTTTTACAGACCACTTTTAAGCAAAGGGAGTGGCCCCAAGAAGCAGAGCCTCCAGAGTAAAGAGTCAGCCACAAGTTGTCCAGATTCGTCCTTTTGAAAAATGAATTGGGCTGGGGCTGACACAAGCAGCTGTTGGGGAGCCTTGGCCAGGGGCGTCATTTAAGGAGGGTGGAGGGGCTCCTCCCTCCTCTCCCAAGTTTCACACCAGAGGTCTGCTTGCAGCAAAAGGCCTAGCCCCCATTGGAGCTCTTACCTGCTGCCGCACCCAGGCAGATCCCCTCCTCCAGGAGTCGGGGTTGTCCGGTTGCAGCTCACATGATCAGTTTCCTCCACTGCACTAGGGCCTCTGAGGATGGGGCAGGCAAGTAAAGAGTCAGTCAAAGTGGGAGGGGAAGCACAGGGGCCCCAGAGGTGGTTGAGGGGCAGAAGCAGAGAGTCTCCAGTGGTGGGGGGCGGGCCAGTGGGATGGGAAAGGGGAGTCAATCTCTAGGGAGAGGTGAGGGCCCAGGGCTGTGCCCTGAGGGAGGGGACACTGAGTGTGGGAGAAGGAGCTGAGGGAGAAAAGACCCTGGGACAAGGATCCTGAGGGAAGGAGAGTGAAAGAAGGGAGGGTGCTAGGCGCAGCTAAGTGGGTCTTGGGGTCTGTTTGACCTGAGAGAAGCAGGGAGCACTCTCACCTCTCCCTGGGAAGAGGCTGGGGACAGCCCCCACTAAGCTAATGCAGTCTCTCAACTGACTAATGTGCTCTCTGCCTTCCTCCCCATCTCCCCTACTTTAGGGTCACTTATACCTTGATCCTGTAGTGCGGATCATGTGCGTACAGAGGTTTCTTTAGCTCTCTGCATCTGGGGGAATCTTTTTTGTTGTCTGTATTGTTACAGACCTACTTGCTGACAGGTATTTTGAAATAAATTACCAAAATAATTGAAACTGGTGTGATTATACTGTGTTATTTTGACAAATATAATATGTGGAATTTTAGAATATGCACAGAATTTTTAATTTTTTGGCATAGAATTCCCGCAGGAGCAAAATAAGGGGTCAGAATCTCGGCTGGTACAAACCAACACACATCCATTGGTTTGAAAAGAACTACACCAGCTGATTCTAGCAGAGATCTGGCCCAACCAATAACAATATGGTTTTGACTTTGTCCACAGTTATTACTATTGCAGAGCTGAATCCACTCAAGCCCTTCTATCATTTCAGGAGCCGTATAGAAGAGTTGCTGGACCAGACATTTGCTTTTCAGTGACAGACAGTTAATGGACAAGTCCCAGGGCTGCTGTGTGAGACACACAGCAACAGTCCAATGGGCGGAGTCTGAG
Organism: Lepidochelys olivacea; assembly: GCF_965140295.1. Lineage (NCBI taxonomy): Eukaryota > Metazoa > Chordata > Testudines > Cheloniidae > Lepidochelys > Lepidochelys olivacea. The sequence continues at coordinate 160,882,117 of NC_140411.1, read as the reverse complement.
GAATATCACCAAGAAAAGATGAAACAGCAAGGGGGAATATATAATTTCCAAGAGCAACAGAATAAGGCAAGTCAGATATTTGGCATTTGAGTGAAAACTGACTCCTCTGAGATTAATGTTCAGCTGCTGTCAGGGCTGAATTTTCAGTGGTCTGGGCTCACTTCTGCATACACAATCTGCAGACACAGATCAAAACAGTTCTTTCTGTCTCTGTGTGTGATTGTGTGTGCAAGTGTGAGCACCAATCCTGCTCACACCTGACAACTCTTCTAAGATTTTAATGCGCAGTCATGTAATTACTAAGATTTGCACCTGCATTTCATTTGCAGGTGTAAAAAAAAAATGTAGGCATAGAAAATAGAAGGGCCACAGCCTAACTCCAACTTTCCCCTAGAATGTATATCTTAATGAATATTCACAATTAGAAACTTTAAACGGGTATCATGGTATTTGGGTTTTTGTTCTTCTACATGAGGCTCCAGTGTATTCGATAGAAATTGATAGAAATACCAAGACTCTTATTTAATATTTCTTATGTTTATGTTTCTTATGTTTAACACTGAGAAAATCAGAATAGACATTTGAAAAGTTTATATTAAAGTTAATAAACCAGTTAAATAATAAAGTTATTAGATAATAATCATTGCAGTTATGATCAGGGCGTTCAAAAATATTTTCCCCTGGTGATAAGTATTGTCTGACTTATCACTAAAGATAGCTATTCTGGATTTGTGTTTTGATATATTTGTTTCCTGAAATAGTGTTTTTAATTCAAGATGGAAGATAAGAATTTAGCTTTTTAGCTCTATACACAGATACCAAATTTTAGATTAAGATAGGAAGTTGCCTGACCTGTTATAGCATAACATTAGGGCTGTCAAGCGATTAAAAAAAATTAATCACAATTAATCACGAGATTAATCACGCTGTTAAACAATAGAATACCATTTATTTTAAATATTTTTGGATGTTTACTACATTTTCAAATATATTAATTTCAATTACAATACAGAATACAAAGTGTACAGTACTCACTTTATATTTATTTTTTATTACAGATATTTGCACTGTAAATATATGATGCATTATAGATAAAAGAAAAAAACTGCAGTTACCAAAAATAACTGAAGAAAGGATATTTGATGGGGTGGTGTTCTTGCTTTTCTTATTGTGTATTCACTTGCTAATTTATAAAATTCAGTAATTTGCAATGGATATTTCAGCCATTGGTGTAAATTAGCTAAATTTTGCTGAATTTACAGAAACGTGTTTACCTTGTCAAGAATACTACAGAAGGCTTGTAGCTCACAGTACAAAGCTAGTGGTATGGTGGGGTGAAGGACAGTTTGCTGATGATGTACATCATTTATGGCACAGACATGTTTAACTTTGCCTGATTCTGTGAAATGAGCTCAAATGAAATGTAACGTTTTTCTTACAGAACGCAGAACACACCTTGTACAACCAATATGAGGAGAAAATCCGTCCCTGTATTGATCTCATTGACTCCCTGAGAGCGCTCGGAGTAGAAAAGGACCTGGCTTTGCCAGCAATTGCAGTGATTGGAGACCAGAGTTCTGGAAAAAGCTCGGTTCTAGAAGCCCTGTCCGGAGTTGCTCTCCCTAGAGGCAGTGGTAAGAATTTACCTTTCAGCTTTTCATCTCAGAAATCGGACTCTTCCCCGAGTCGCAGTGGTGTGTTTCTATCTGATATTCTGTAATTCATGTCAGTTTGGGGATACTGAAAGTTGGGTTTAGATTCATCCCTGACGCAACCCAAAAGAATTTGTATTTTCCTCATCCCATCATACAGAAAACGCTGTTATGATGAGAACTGTGTGGCACCTGGAACATCCCTTTTGTGGGAAATTCCACTATTTTGAAATTTGCTTTCATTCCATGTGGGAATAAAACATAGTATTTCAGACTTAATTGTGAAACAACTTTTGGAAACATTATTTTGGGTCAGTTGAAACAGTTAGATTCGGTAGCATCAGAATGTTTTGTTTTGTTTCAGTGTTGACTTTATGTTCTATTATAACTTAGAATATAAAATAAAAATTGAAACAAAAAGTCATCTGAAATGAAAATAAATCTAAGTCAATAGTTTAGGTTTTTCTAAATTAAATTTTGGTTAAATCAACACATCCCCATGCATCATAAAGGAGATAAAGGAGAGACAACACAGAACTGGGTGGGGGGGGAAGGAATCAAATCAGTATCTTAGATGTCTGTATACTAATGTGAAAAGTATAGGGAATAAGCAGGAAGAACTTGAAAGTCTCTGGGTAAGGATAAAAGGGGTAAAAAATGAGGGTAATATCATGGTAGGGGTCTACTACAGAGCACCTAACTAAGAAGAAGAGGTAAATGAGGCTTTTTTTAAACAACTAATAAAATCATCCAAAGCACAGGACTTGGTGGTGATGGGGGACTTCAACTAGATAGACATCTGTTGGGAAAGTAACACAGCAGGGCACAGATTGTCCAGCAAATTCTTGGAATGTATTGGAGACAATTTTTTTATTTCAGAAGGTGGAGAAAGCTACTAGGGGAGAGGCTGTTCTAGATTTGATTTTGACAAATAGGGAGGAACTGGTTGAGCATTTGAAAGTGGAAGGCAGTTTTGGGTGAAAGTGACCATGAAATGATAAGAGTTCATGATTCTAAGGAATGGTAGGAGGGAGAACAGCACAATAAAGACAATGGATTTCAAGAAGGCAGACTTTAGCAAACTCAGGGAGTTGGTAGGTAAGATTCCATGGGAAGCATGTCTAAGGGGAAAAACAATTGAAGACAGTTGGCAGTTTTTCAAAGAGACTTTATTAAGGGCATAAGAGCAAACTATCCCACTGCATAGGAACGATAGGAAGTAGGGCAAGAGACCACCCTGGCTTAACCAGGAGATCTTCAATGATCTAAAAATCAAAGAAGAGTCCTACAAAAAGTGGAAAGTAGGTCAAATTACAAAGGATGAACATAAACAAATAACACAAGTATGTAGGGACAAAATTAGAAAGGCCAAGGCACAAAACGAGATCAAACTAGCTAGAGACATAAAGGGTCACAAGAAAACATTCTACAAATACATTAGAAGCAAAAGGAAGACCATGGACAGGGTAGACCCATTATTCAATGATGGATGGGGGGTGGGAATAACAACAGAAAATGTGGAAATGGCAGAGATGCTTAATGACTTCTTTGTTTCGGTTTTCACCAAGAAGGTTGGTGGTGATTAGACATCTAACATAGTGAATGCCAGTGAAAATGTGGTAGGATCAGAGGCTAAAATAGGAAAAGAACAAGTTAAAAATTACTTAGACAAGTTAGAGGTCTTCAAGTCACCAGGACCTGGTGAAATGCATCCTAGAATACTCAAGGAGCTGACTGAGGAGATATCTGAGCCATTAGCAATTATCTTTGAAAAGTTATGGAAGACGGGAGACATTCCAGAAGACTGGAAAAGGGCAAATATAGTGACAATCTATAAAAAGGAAAATAAGGACAATCCAGGGAATTACAGACCAGTCAGCTTAACTTCTGTACCCAGAAAGATAATGGAGCAAATAATTAAGCAATCAATTTGCAAATATCTAGAAGATAATAAGGTGATAAGTAACAGTCAGCATGGATTTGTCAAGAATAAATTATGCCAAACCAACCTGATAGCTTTCTTTGACAGGGTAACAAGCCTTGTAGATAGGGGGCATGTGGTATATCTTGATTTGAGTAAAGCTTTTGATACGGTCTCACATGACCTTCTCATAAACAAACTAGGGAAATGCAACCTAGATGGAGCTACTATAAGGCGGGTGCAAAACTGGTTGGAAAACCGTTCCCAGAGAGTAGTTATCAGTGGTTCACAGTCATGCTGGAAGGGCATAATGAGTGGGTTTCTGCCGGGATCAGTTCGGGATCCAGTTCTGTTCAATATCTTCATCAATGATTTAGATAATAGTATAGAGAGTACGCTTATAAAGTTTGCGAATGATACCAAGTTGGGAGGGGTTTCAAGTGCTTTGGATGATGGGATTAAAATACAAAATGATCTGGACAAACTGGAGAAATTGTCTGAAGTAAATAGGATGGAATTCAATAAGGACAAATGCAAAATACTCTATTTAGGAAGAAACAATCAGTTACACACATACAAAATGGGAAATGACTGCCTAGGAATGAGTACTGCAGAAACGGATCTCGGGGTCATAGCGGACCATAAGCTAAATAGGAGTGAACAGTGTAACACTGTTGTAAAAAAAGCGAACATCATTCTGGGATGTATTTCCAGGAGTGTTGTAAGTAAGACATGAGAGGTAGTTCTTCTGCTCTACTACACTTTGATTAGGCCTCAGCTGGAGTATTGTGTCCAGTTCTGGGTGCCACATTTCAGGAAAGATGTGGAGAAATTGGACAAAGTCCAGAGAAGAGCAACAAGAATGATTAAAGGTCTAGAAAACATGACCTATGAGGGAACATTGAAAAAATTGGGTTTGTTTAGTCTGGAAAAGAGAAGACTGAGACAGTGTTCAAGTACATAAAAGGTTGTTACAAGGAGGAGGGAGGAAAATTGTTCTTCTTAACCTCTGAGGATAAGACAAGAAGCAATGGGCTTAAATTGCAGCAAGGGAGGTTTAGGTTGGACACTAGGAAAAACTTCCTCACTGTCAGGGTGGTTAAGCTCTGGAATAAATTGCCTGGGGAGATTATGGAATCTCCATCATTGGAGATTTTTAAGAGCAGATTAGACAAATACCTGTCAGGACTGGTCTAAATAATACCTAGTACTGCCATGAGTGCAGGGGACTGGACTAGATGACCTCTTGAGGTTCCTTCCAGTTCTATGATTCCATGAACATTTTGATTTTGTTGAATCAGCATTTTCTGATTCAGAACATTGCTGGAAATTGTCAGAAAATTTTTGAGCAGTTCAAGTTATGACCATATCCCTGGGCAGTAAGTCACTTTTTCCAGTCAGGTGGGAAACATCTAGAAGTGTTCTACTAGGTAAGAGGGACTTTTTGCAGTTCAGAAGGATGTACATCCTTATTCATTACATTAAATAAAACAAACTGCAAACTCCCTACCAGTTGAAAAATCTTTCAATTCCTCAATAAATATTGAATTTTTATCACTTTTGATATAGTATATCTAATTTTTGCTTAATCATTATGGTTGATCTACACAGATCAGGAAACATATTAAGGAAACATTTTTTAGTCCAAGAAATCATTTGTTAGATCTCTTCATAACCAGCACCCAATTCCAATCACAGAAAGATATAAAGGGGACTTGATACTTTAGCTTAGCCATGTTTTCAGTGGGGTTGCCGCATTCAGTGAGTATGTTACTGAAATTCCGCAAGGAATCTAATACACCTCCACAGTATCAGGGTGGCTCATATTTGATGGGCAGTAATGTTTCAAGCACATGAAACTATTTTCTGATAACATCCAGTATTTCAGCATATTCCACACCATTCCTTATGCCAAGGTGCAGCTTTTAATTTCGTTTTCCATAGGCTCTATTTTCATATTTAAAATAAAGTTTTCCTTCATCAGAGCCACAGAAAGATTTTAAACACTGATCAATATCTTAGAACAGTGGTTTTCAAACTTCAGGTCGCGACCCAGTACTAGAAACCGGCCAGTGGGAGCTGGGGTGGGGCAGGTTGACTGTGCGTTGTATGAAGAAATACTTCCTTTTGTTTGTTTTAAACCTGCTGCCTATTAATTTCATTTCATGACCCCTAGTTCTTGTGTTATGAGAAGAAGTAAATAACACTTCCTTCTTTGCTTTCTCCACACCAGTCATGATTTTATTGACCTCTATCATATCTCCCCTTAGTTGTCTCTTTTCCAAGCTGAAAAGTCCCAGTCTTATTAATCTCTCCTAATACGGAAGCCGTTCCAAACCCCTAATCATTTTTGTTGCCCTTTTCTGAACCTTTTCCAATTCCAAAATGTCTTTTTTGAGATGGGGTGACCACACCTTCACGCAGTATTCAAGATGCGGGCCTACCATGGATTTATATAGCGGCAATATGATATTTTCTGGCTTATTATCTACCCCTTTCTTGATGATTCCCAATATTCTGTTAGCTTTTTGACTGCCACTGCACATTGAGTGGATGTTTTCAGAGAACTATCCACAATGACTCCAAGATCTCTTTCTTGAGTGGTAACAGCTAATTTAGACCCCATCATTTTATGTGTATAGTTGGGATTATGTTTTCCAATGTGCATTACTTTGCATTTATCAACATTGAATTTCATCTGCCATTTTGTTACCCAGTCACCCAGTTTTGTGCAATCCCTTTACAGCTCTTCACAGTCTGCTTTGGACTTAACTATCTTGAGTTTTGTATCATCTGCAAATTTTGCCACTTCACTGTTTACCTCTTTTTCCAGATCATTTATGAATATGTCAAATAGTACCGGTCCCAGTACAGACCCCTGGGGGACACCACTATTTACCTCTCTCCATTCTGAAAACTGACGGTTTATTCCTGCCCTTTATTTCCTATTTTTTCACCAGTTATCAATCCATGAGAGGACCTTCCCTCTTATCCCATGACAGCTTACTTTGCTTAAGAACCTTTGGTGAGGGACTTTGTCAAAGCCTTTCTGAAAATTTCAGTACAGTATATCCACTGGATTGTCCACATGTTTGTTGACCCCCTCAAAGAATACTAGTAGATTGGTGAGAGATGATATCACTTTACAAAAACCATGTTGACTCTTCCACAACAAATTATGTTCATCTATATGTCTGACAATTCTGTTCTTTACTAGAGTTTCAACCAGTTTGTTTGGTACTGAAGTCAGACTTACTTGCCTGTAATTGCTGGGACCACCTCTGGAGCCCTTTTTAAAAATTGGCATCACATTAGCTATCCTCCAGTCATTTGGTACAGAAGCAGAATATGAACCCTGTGCTGGCACAGGAGGACACACACCTGCAGCTCACATGACCCAGGCAGCCGTATGGGCATGCAAAAGACCTTCTGACAGTATATGCTAAAGCTAGTGTCTAAACAGGAGTCACATTCATTGTGTTCCAGGTATTTACAAAAGATACCTTGTTAAAGCTTGGCAAAAGGTGTTGTTATTCTAAGTCACTTTACTCTCTCTAACCACAGAAGAACTGGCAGGGACAAGGCAGGTAAACCACAGTACTTCCAGAGCACTCTTCCGCAGCCTTGCTTCACTTCACACCTTCTGGGTGTGATGTAGGTCAGAGTGGAAATCTCCTCCTTGTTTGTATCCATCAAGTTCAGCTGCTATTTCCTAAGGGAAAGTGCCATGGAGATTAATAGAGTTGAAACCAGTAGGGTTCTATGAAAATGAAAATCAAGACTGGATGTTTTTTCTAAAAGATATGCACTAGTATGACAGGAAGATATTGGCCTGATGCAGGCATCACTGGGTGCAATTCTAAGACCTGTGTTATGTAGGAGGTCAGACTACATGGTCATAATGGTCCTTTCTGGCCTTAACATTTATTAAAATTAAACAGGTTCTATAGAAATTACTCTTAAAAACCTGTAGAAATTAATGCATGTATAGCTTTTTTTAAAATAATCCTATACAATACAATACAAAATCATTTCCCTACTATAGAACAGGATCAGGGTACAATTCTATAGAAGGGATTTGATACTTCAAATGGCTGTGCGAGGTATAAAGCATCTAGCATACACACACCTTTAAAGTTTCCTCTCTCTTCAGATATATATTACTGGTTTCCATTACCCATTTTAACTATATGAAATAGCTTTCAAACAAATGTGAAAACTTTCAAAACAGAAAGAACTTTTAAAATATGGTCACTGCGCAGTGCTGCATACAAATGGCATGATAGTTTTCCTCACTGCGCTACCAATGCCCAGCATCCTTTCCCAACTCTCAGATATTCCATAGTGTGTGAGCTGTGTGAACACACTGAAAGCTTTGGGCCACAGGCGCCAACTTCTCCTGGTGTCAGTGGGTGCTCGCTCCACCCCTGCCCTGCCCCTATTCCAACCCCTTCCCCAAAGTCCCTGCCCCAACTCCGCCCCCTTTCTGCCCCATTGGACTCCTTCCCCAAATCCCCACCCTGGGCCCGCCTCTTCCCCGCCTCCTCCCCTGAGCGTACCACATTCCCACTCCTCCCCCCTCCTTCCCACAGCTTGTTACACCGCAAAATTTTGCGGTGGCAAGCTCTGGGAGGAGAAGCGGGGACAGTGTGCTCAGGGGAGGAGGCGGAGGTGAGCTGGGGCAGGGAGCTTGGCTGCCAGTGGGTACTGAGCACCTACCAATTTTTCCCCGTGGGTGCTCCAGCGTAGTCGCCACCTATGCTTTGGGCACTCTTCTGCATACTGTGGGAAAAGCTACATTCTGTGGTGTGCTCTGTACCCATTCAAAGTAACAAGGATGCTCATTAACAGAATTAACTCTCTTTATGGGCAACTGCAGGTATTGTTACCAGATGTCCCTTAGTGCTCAAACTGAAAAAACTGGCTCCTCAGCGGGACTGGAAAGGGAAAATTAGTTACCGGGATATAGATGATGAACTCCATGATCCCTCAGTGGTGGAAAAAGAAATAAGAAAAGGTAAGTGCTATTTATTGCATTCTGATTTAATTCATCAGATCCTCCTTTTCATCCTCTATTCCCTTCTGTTAGGCAGCATAACATTTCCCAAATTAACACCCTAATCATAACTGCTGAGAATGCCAGGAACACAGGGAGCCACATTCACACCTGGAATAAACCGGCACAACTCAGCTGATCTCAGTGGCGTTGCAGCATTTTACATCAAAAGTGATTTGCTCCAGGAGTTTTCAGACCAGCTCAGGCCATAGAGTATCTGAATCACCATCTTACACTTGGCATTGGTCAATACCTAGTATTCTATGGGAAGACAAAAAAACATGTAGTTAGCTAGTTGTACAGTGTTCCACGTGATGGGAGAAAACATCTCTCCCACCCCTAAGGGCTATCATCTTACGCTCTGAAGCTTAACTTTTCATTGTCCTTGTTGTCATAGATTGCATACTTACATTCATCGTTATTGGTCGTAACACTGTTTGGTTTTAAGTATATGTCACTGTGCCTAAGTGGGACATAGCTGCAAATGCCAGCTCAGGACAGACTGCTGAGAAACAGGCACACTCTAAACTGGTGGTTATTCTGTCATTAAAGTTGATCAAGCCAGTAACAAAAGTATCACCATACTGGTGAACAAGAAGACAAAAACACAGTCTCCTTAGGCATTCCAGTCCCTGGCTTATCACCCAGACCACTGGACTTTATGATGAAAGGTTACTGAAAGCTAGATTCACCATACATAAGGTTCTTCTAATCCCAAAGGGTCAGACACACACGCCAGGTCAAATTATAAACTTTAGCATTTTACCAAATACAACGCAGATGCCAATCCTTTAGTAATCTAAAACTAAATGTTTATTGATATAAAATAAAAGAAGAGAGTTATTAAATGATTAAAAGGATCATATACATTACAACTGATTTTAGGGTCTGGAGGTCAGGATCATAGCAGTGATGGTAAGTCCTCTAGCTTGCAAAAAGTCTCTCTGGATCACCCAAGTAAGTTGGGGGTCATCAGTCCCTTGTTCAAAGCTTCCTTGTTAGAAATCACCCTCCAGAGGAGTGAAGTAGGAATGTAGACAAAGTAGTGATGTCACATTATCCTTTTTTATACTTTAGCCCATGTGCCTGGAAAGTTACTGGCAAAAAGATGGATTCTTAAGTCACATATCCTTATCACATGTCTTGCTGAGTCACTGTGCAGCGATTGCCTCAGTGCTAGGGTGACCATACATCCCATTTTGGCAGGGACAGTCCCTTTTTTAAGCCCTGTCCCAGCTGTCTTTGGCAAAAGCGAGTATTTGTCCCATTTGTTCTTGTCAACTTGATCAGTTGGCAAGAGCAAACGTGACAGATTCCCACTGTTGTCAAAAAAGGTGGGTGCGGAGGAATGTGAGGGGGAGCACAGACTCCACTCCCAGCCTTTGGCAAATATGGTCACCCTATCCAGTATGTGTGTTGCTGATCACCCGAGCCCTGCATGCCCCCCACCCTTGGGGTGGGGAGCTCAGGCGAGCGGCTTGGGCCAGCCTCATGGGGAAGAGAGGGAGGGCCAGCCCCGTGCCATATCCCGTCTTCCTTTTTGGAAATATGGTCACCGTACTCGGTGCCCTCTGAAATATTTACAGGAGGAACTCACTGGCTGAGTTGAGTGTCTTGAATAGCCCATCAATACATGGATGGTTAGACCTGATGGAAATCTGACTTGGGAGGCGGAGAACCCAAGAACACCACACATGTTTGAGATACAAATACATAGCAAATATTCATAACTTCACATACAAATATGATTCGTGCATATAAACAGGATTATCATACTTAGCAGTCTATAACTTTTCTATTGATACCTTACATGAAATACTTCATACAAATTTATGGTAATTTTGTAACAGTGGTAACAACAGTGATATACTTGTACACTATGATGCTGTGTAAAAGGAAGGTGACCATTTATTCTCAAAGGTTTTCAAGAAATAATTTAAAAAAACTGGTACGGTAGCGAGGTAAGTGACATAAAAGTCAAATAAGCTAATTATGCGTCTGAAGGTTTCTCATGAGAAATTATTTACCTTGATATCAAGAAATAGCAGCAATACAGAGCTATAAAATGGTGGTGTTATGTTGAATTAACAAATCAGTCGCATGTACTAGCAGGCTTCTGTGAGGTGGTGTTTGATTTAGACAGTGTGGCCTGATGGTTAAAGCAAAGTACAGGCACTCACTATCCTTCCATTCTGTTTGTGGCTCTGCCACAGATTTTCTATATAAACTTGGACAGGTCACTTAATCTCTATGCCTCACTTCATCCATTTATAGAATGTGTAAAATAATCCTTTGGTACCTTGCAAGGTTGTCAAGGATTAACTAATGCATGTCCAGCATTTTGAAGATGATGAATCAATTGTGTAATACTTAGTATTTTATTGTAACACTATATTATTATTTTTATAAGCCATCTCCAGATATTTGATTTTTGTACATTGAGATTTCTGAAAGTTTAATTCATAGACCAGGGATCAGCAACCTTTGGCATGCGGCCCATCAGGGAAATCCGTTGGCAGGCCGGGACGGTTTGTTTACCTGCAGTGTCTGCAAGTTTGGCTGATCACAGCCCCCATTGGCCTGGAACGGTGAACCGCGGCCAGTGGGAGCTGCGATCAGCCGAACCTGTGGACTCTGCAGGTAAACAAACCGTCCCGGCCTGCCAGCAGATTTCCCTGATGGGCCGCGTGCCAAAGATTGGCAATCCCTGTCATAGACAGTGTATTCTTCAAGTTTTATTAAGGTTCAAATCCTGAAAAGGAGTCGATTGATTTCCATGGGATTTTTGCCTGGGCAGGATTGTGTCCCAAAATGCCTTTTTTTTTTTTTTTTAAAAGAAACAGGTGGCAACAGGGGCTTTTCAGTTCTGATATGTGCTGATCTAAACTTTGCTTTCCTTCTCTTTCCCTTTCCTCCTTTGTAGCCCAGGATGCAATGGCTGGTGAAGGAGTGGGCATTAGCCAGGAATTAATTTCCCTCGAAATTAGCTCTCCGAATGTTCCAGATCTGACACTGATTGATCTGCCAGGGATTGCTAGGGTGGCTGTAGGGAATCAGCCACAAGACATTGGAGAACAGGTAATGCAACATACATGTTCTGAGCTAGGAAACAGTTAAGTTACATTAGTGGAGATCTAATGAACAAATTATCTTAAACAGAAGGTTTTGCTGGAGGATCTAGACAATAATGTTCTATACAGTTCACTTAGCTCATAACCAGAATTAAAGATGTTGCAGATAACAGACAGGACAGTTATTGATGGAGGAAGTGCTGAAAAGAAGTGTGGTGGTCGCTTAGAATGAAACACATGCTGGTCAGCCCTACAGACAAAATTTAGCAAAAAGATAGGTCAAAACTAAAGAAATTTCTAAGAATATAAGAATGGCCATACTGGGTCAGACCAAAGGTCCATCCAGCCCACTATCCTGTCTACCAACAGTGGCCAATTCTAGATGCCCCAGAGGGTGTGAACCTAACAGGTAATGATCAAGTGATCTCTCTCCTGCCATCCATCTCCACCCTCTGATAAACAGAGGCTAGGGACACCATTTCTTACCTATCCTGGCTAATAGCCATGAATGGACTTAACCTCCATGAATTTATCCAGTTCTCTTTTAAACCCTGTTATAGTCCTAGCCTTCACAACCTCCTCAGGCAAGGAGTTCCACAGGTTGACTGTGTGCTGAGTGAAGAAGAACTTCCTTTTATTTGTTTTAAACCTGCTACCCATTAATTTCATTTGGTGGCTCCTAGTTCTTATATTATGGGAACAAGTAAATAACTTTTCCTTATTCACTTTCTCCACACCACTCATGATTTTATACACCTCTATCATATCCCCCCATATCTTTTCCAAGCTGAAAAGTCCTAGCCTCTTTAATCTCTCCTCATTTGGGACCCGTTCCAAACCCCTAGTCATTTTAGTTGCCCTTCTCTGAACCTTTTCTAATGCCAATATATCTTTTTTGAGATGAGGGGACCACATCTGTACACAGTATTCAAGATGTGGGCGTACCATGGATTTATATAAGGGCAATAAGATAGTCTCCGTCTTATTCTCTATCCCTTTTTTAATGATTCCTAACATCCCTTTTGCTTTTTTGGCTGCCGCTGCACACTGCGTGGAACTATCCACAATGGCAGGGGGAAAGGGCCCAGGCCATCAGTTGCCAGGAAACAGGGTGTCGGCCATTCTCTGTGTCCAGACTCCTGCACACACCGGCCCTCTAGGGCTCTGCAATGATCATACACCCTTACCCCACCACCTAGATACTTAAGAACTGCCTAGGGGAAACTGAGGCACCCCCATACTATTCAGAGGAAACATTAAGAAGAGTCCCACTTCATCACACAGAGGCCCTGGGGTTTTTTTACCTTCCTCTGCAGTGTGGGGCAAGGATCACTTGTTGGAGGATTCTCTGCACCTTGAAGTCTTTAAACCACGATTTGAGGACTTCAATAGCTCAGACATAAGTTAGGGGTTTGTTACAGGAGTTGGTGGGTGAGATTCCATGGCCTGCGTTGTGCAGGAGGTCAGACTAGATGATCATAATGGTCCCTTCTGACCTTAAAGTCTATGATACTGGGCTAGATGGACCTTTGGTCTATGACTCCAAGATCTTTCTCCTGATTTGTTGTAGCTAAATTAGCCCCCATTATATTGTATGTATAGTTGGGGTTATTTTTTCCAGTGTGCTTTACTTTACATTTATCCACATTAAATTTCATTTGCCATTTTGTTGCCCAGTCACTTAGTTTTGTGATATCTTTTTTTGAAGTTCTTCACTGTCTGCTTTGGTCTTAACTATCTTGAGCAGTTTAGTATCATCTGCAAACTTTGCCACCTCACTGTTTACCCCTTTCTCCAGATCATTTATGAATATGTTGAATAGGATTGGTCCTAGGACTGACTCTTGGGGAACACCACTAGTTACCCCTCTCCATTCTGAAAATTTACCATTTATTCCTACCCTTTGTTCCCTGTCTTTTAGCCAGTTCTCAATCCATGAAAGGATCTTCCCTTTTATCCCATGACAACTTAATATATGTAAGAGCCTTTGGTGAGGGACCTTGTCAAAGGCTTTCTGGTAATCTAAGTACACTATGTCCACTGGATCCCCCTTGTCCACATGTTTGTTAACTCCCTCAAAGAACTCTAATAGATTAATAAGACATGATCTCCCTTTACAGAAACCATGTTGACTTTTGCGTAACAATTTATGTCCTTTTTTTTCTTTTCATGAATTTCTCATTGAAAGGCAGACATTTTGCTTTCTTTTGAGAAGTACACTTTTGAGATAGATGTATTTAGCTCTACATTTTACCTGAACTTGACGTATAAATATAATCCAACTAGATTTTTTTTCTTAGCTGTGAATAGACGATAGCATTTGGTTGTCTCTAATGCAAGTAAAATATCATAAGAATATTCATCATTGAATAGATTGTGTTCCGGGCCTAGTAAAATTTTATGACCATTTCCCAAGGCTGACATAAAAGCAGTCTGTTCTGCGGCATGTACCACATTTGGATTACCTTTAGATAATCAGGCTGAATTCAGCCACTGACATTTGCACCTGAGCTTCTATTGTATGATTGTATCCATCGTGTGTATGACATTCCACCTAGTCAGATGATGAGCAGCCTGGCATCCAAAGCCATTTGTCACATCAAACTTTGCTGCATTTCTTTCTTACCATATTTTATTACAGATCAAAAAGCTAATTAAAAAATTTATTGCTAAGCAAGAGACTATAAATTTGGTAGTGGTGCCAAGTAATGTGGATATCGCAACAACAGAGGCACTGAAAATGGCTCAAGAGGTAGACCCTGATGGAGACAGAACTCTAGGTGAGACATACTTTTAAAAATACAAATGGGGGGAAGGTAGGTCATAGAGTTCTAATATTCTTCCCACCCTGCCCCAACCCTGCCAAGAGTTACCTGCTATGAGGAAAAAACAAGCTCTGTGGAATAACATGAATTTTGCACACCGATAAAAGGGAACGGATAGCTCAACTTGGGGCCCTACTGCCATTGATACTATGCCTATAAATATCTTGAAAACTGAAAACATTAAAAGTTAATATTGTAAAAGCTCTGCTATTCATTTGGTGTTCCTGGAAAAAGTGGGAGGAGATGCGGGGGGCGGGGAAACTTACAGCACAGCTGGAGAAGTCGCTTTAGTATACGCTGTCGGGAACAGTGCTGCATTGGGTGACCAGATACCCGCAATAGATCTTTCCCATCATTAATTCCTGTGCTTGTCTAATCTTCTCATCATATTACTTCACAGGGATCCTGACAAAACCAGATTTGGTGGACAGGGGAACTGAGTCATCAGTTGTTGATATTGTACGAAACCTTGTCATCCACCTAAGGAAGGGTTATAGGATTGTTAAATGTCGTGGGCAGCAAGACATTGATGACAAGCTCACCCTGGCCTCTGCAATCCAGAAGGAGAGAGAATTCTTTGAGCAGCATGAACATTTTAGGTAGTTTTCAAACAGTTAAAGGGCCTGATCCAAAGTCCATTGAGGTCAATGGAAAGATTCCTGCTCACTCCCGTCGGATTTGGGTTAGGCCCACAATGAGAATTATCCTCAAACTTAGCTTGGGGTGCTTGGGGTGGGGGTTTTCTTTCTTTGTTTTGCATTGTCTGTGTGGTAGTGTTTTCCAAAATGCAAGAAAGAGTTTACATGTCAACTAACTTCTCTTAAACTCAGCTTCTTTTCAGATTCAGGTTTGATTTAAGCCCTGATCCAGAAAACCATTTAAAAACATGCTGACCATTAAACTCTGAAGTAGTCCCAAAGGAGTCAAGTTAAGCACGTGCTTTAAAGTGCTTTGCTGGCTCAGGCATTCATGCATATTGTTCTATCCACTGGGAAGTATGGGGGGAAACTCACTCCCAGGAAAGATATGGTCTGTGTCAGGAGAACGCTCTCCTCCACAGATGATTGCTTTTCAGCATTTCAGTCATAAAGAGAATTTTTGAACCCAAAAGTCATTCTGAATCAGTATCCCTACCATATATAGCAGTACATACGTTCTTATAATACAGCAATAAAGGTGGATATTCTTACCTCATGACCTTTTTCTGACGTTATGGTTCCGAACCTTTTTCTGTTCTCAGTCTGTTCAGCAAACAGCTCATCGTTTCAAATCTAATCTTGCGCATGAGCAGACTTGGCAGGATGAAGTGCGGCCATGGCTGCACCTTCACGAGCATTCCCCTGCTTGATCAGAAGAAACTGTATTTACCTGCTTTGTGTTGCAGAGCTTGGGAAGACACTGCTCTCTTGTTCAGCAACTGCGAGGAATATTCATGTTCCTTAATTCTGTTTCAGAGTTCTTCTGGATGAAAACAAGGCCACTATCCCCATTTTGGCAGAGAAACTTACAAGTGAGCTTGTGGAACACATTAATGTAAGCGAACAAAGAAACCAAAAAAAAAAAGGACCCAGCCCTGCAGTTTTGGAGGACTGGGCCTGTGAACATTATTTCTATGAATAGCTTTAATTACCCTGCCTGATGGCAATCTGGAAGTACATGGTCCACTATACGGAGCCTTGGCTTGGTAGTCAGGTATAGAGCTGGGAGATTAATTGATTTTTCAGTTCAGCTGCCAAACCGGGGGTATAATCGGGGGAAATATTCATCTTGGTTCCAAAAATGTTTGGAATTTGTCAGTGAAGTAGAAGAGTCCAGCTCTTCCGCACCTGAAACTATCGGATCATATTCAGATAGTTTTGGGTCGACAGAAACTGCTTTATTCAGTGAATAAACTATTCTTTCAAAAATTTTACCCAGCGATAGTCAGTTGGCCAGTATTCGATTCTCAGCTTTGCAGCTGACCTCCTGTTTAACCATGGGCAAATCACGTAATCTCTCCATGACTCAGTGTTCCTGTCTTTAAAGTAGGGATTCTGATACTTGCTTTCTTTTGTAAAGCGCTTTGAGATCTATGGATGAATAGTGCTAACTAGAGCGAACTGTTATCATCACTGACAACTTTTGGAAGCCTGAATAATTTATACAGAGTGAATATGAAATATTTCAGATACTATGTGTGCTTTTGTAAACAACTGTTCAGTAAGAATGAAAAGGTTGCTAAGATGCACTGGTTCTCTAACTAGGATGCTGTACTAGACCAGCAGAGCAACACTGCTTTTTTTTAATGTAAGAGAAGCACCGAAGAACACCACTCTTTAAACCTTCCCCATTCTTTTCTCAGTACAGGCAGTGTTGGTTTAGACTTCAGAGCATACCTGGACGTTTAAGGGCCGTGCAAGATTCATAAAGCTCCATGTCACACTCTGAAATGTTCTATTTCTTTCAAAGAATGGAATTGTCCAAACTGTACAAGTATTGATGTTTTTTCTCCCCTAGAAATCTTTGCCTGTTTTAGAAGAGCAAATAAACATTCAACTCCAAAAAGCAACTGAAGAGTTACGCAAATATGGCAAAGGCACACCAAAAGCAGAAGGCGAGAAGTTATTTTTCCTAATAGATGTAAGTATAAATATGTATTTGGTTGTGTGGCACGGCAAAGAGAGCTGAACAAGTCCTAAACTTTCCTGATTTTGATAAGCTCAAGAATTTCAAAGGGAACAAATTCATTTCTGCCATCAACATTTTGTAGGGCTTTCATTGCTTACAACACGCATAAGTGCATCCCTGGATTTAAACCATGGATGCTCTTGGCTCAATGTGTCCAGTTTCATGATGTATTTTGCCCAAAAGATTCACAGGACTTAGAGAAGTGGATATAAAATAACAGACTTACACACACATTCTCTTACCCAAGCTTAACCTCTCTGTCCACGGCTTAGGCAGGTCTGGTTTTTGCCCCGTCTTTGAGTTGGGAGAACCAGTCTACACTGCTTGCAACAAGCTTCCTCTGCCTCTGACTGAGACCTCTCAAACTGTCAGGTGTTTTACAGACACTCTCAGGGCCACCCCGCCCCTGTCACTTGAAGTCCCCTCCCTTTGATACAGTCTGTGAGGTCTCAGCTTTGGCAAAACAAAACCTGTTAATTTCACTGGCATCTGGAAGTAGCATCTCCCAGTAATGGCCCCATTGCTCTCTTAGCTGTTATGAAGGTGTGTACCTGAAACTGTCTGATCAGTTAATCCTAGTTTTGTTTTCTGCCTAGGCCAATCCCCAAATCCAGTCTGATTTAAACCTTTGAGTTCAAGCAGGCAGCAAAACAAAATGGAACAGGAAACCCAGGTCAAACATAATATTCAGTAGAAATAACACAGACAGTGAGCTCCTGAGAAAGCCACGGTCTTTGGTCACATAATTTTAGTTTCAGGGTAACGCAGGATAGGGGAAGCTTAGATTAGTACATTTACTCAAAGGTATTAATTTTTATATCCACATATCTAGCTGGCCCCCAACAGAACCACATCTCTCAGTATGAAAAATAAAACTAACAAAAGTGGGATAACGTAGGGCTGCTTCTACCCAGCCTCACGATTGTCATCTGGCCCCTCTTGGTCTGTGTGGAAAATTGTTACTGCTAATTGTTGTGATGGCTGCTCAGTGGTCTGTAGGAAATGAGTTGGTGGTCTCAGCAGTTCTCAGTGAACTCCACAGTAAGGAAGAAATTGGTCACGCTCTCAGCAAAGAAACCAAGGACTAAATGAACCCTGAGAATGAACTACCCCTCCAGAACAGGCTGAGGCACATGGACTGAATGATGATGAAGAAGCTCATACATCTAATGTTCTGGCTGATAACTAGACAACTTCAGACTCAAAGGCTGCCAGGAACAGTACATTTAAAAAAACAAAACAAAAAACCACGAACAAGTTTTTCAAAAGTAAGTGTTTAAAATTAGGTACCCCAAGCCACATATAGGCACCCAAACAAATGGTCTGATTTTCAAAATGCTGGGCACCCACCCATGGCCAAGAAAATCAGGCCACTTATATAGGTGCCTGAATCTGGATTTAGGAGCCTAGATATAGGCACCCATTTCTGAAAATCTTGGCTGATATTAGATCAGCTTTTAGGGTAAAGAGAAAGGGACAAAGGAGGTGAATTAAGATTTAGGTTGGGATTTTCGAAAGCACCAAAGTGAGTTAGCAGCACAAATCCCACGGACTTGTAGAGCAGTTCAACGCTGGACAGAACTTGGTCAATATGACATTATAGCGTTCCATGGTTACGTCTCAGTGATTTCCATAACACACGTCCTCAGTTTACAAATATATGGTTGTCGTTTTTCTAACTGCCAGGCCTGTAATCTCAACCTGGGATCTGCAAGTCAAGATAGATGCTTTTCTTTTTGAATGTTCCCCCAGTAATATAGGTTCTGCAGACAAAAGTAGGCCCTCAGCATTGATACCTGTGTACATTGTACCTGTACCTTCATTGGCTTTGCATAAATCTAACTGATTGGAATTTAATAAAAGATTGCCTAGATCCACAAGGAAAATAGAATCAAATTCACTCTTGCTTAGCTATGCTGCCTTTACAGAACTCAGGGTGTTTTTTTTCAATCTCATTACAGAAAATCAAACTGTTTAATCAAGACATCGTGAGTTCAGTGGCAGGAGAAGAAAAGTTGTTTGAAAATGAAATTAGACTGTTCACAAAAATCCGCACAGAGTTTCAAAAATGGGGGAAGATACTTGATGGCAGTGCATTGACTGGTAAGTACCGGGGCTTGCCTGCGAAGCTGCTATGAAATACTCATCTTCACTCATTTTGACTGAAGTTGTAATACAGCTAATCAATCATGTTAATGAAACTAAAAACTTGAAGTGATGAGAACTTATCTACCAAGATCCCCAGCTGATGTGAACTCACATAGCTCCATTGAAATCAGTGGATTCCCCCCATTTCCACTGAAGTCAATGGTGCAAGGACAATTTCACCAGCTGACAATATGCCCTTGATTCTCTGAATAACGTGTTTAAAAGATTTTTTTTAAAGTCTAGACGCAGCAATTTATGAGTAATAAAATAACGACCTAAAGAACACCCATGTTTCCCAGATAACCCAGTCTGCTAATTGCTTACTGAATCCAGATCTAAAAGGAGAAGAATGTCTCACAGAAATTGAAGTTTAAGATCAGCTCAAAACATTTCTAAAACTCTCCGAATACCTATTAATTCTTCGTCTTGGTCAACACGTAGCACACATTTCTGTCGAGCGGCCCCTATTGCTACACGTTTTTAGCTGTCCGTGCATATCTACATAAACATCGCTAAATGTAATTCTAAAGGAATAGTTCCAAAATGTGTGCAGGGGTACATGTCACTGAGGGGCAACTACATGTAGACACAGGTGTATTCTATTGTCTAATCTGTCCTGTCCCACCGCATACCCAGAGCCAGTTAATCTAAAGGTATTAGGTGAGTGAAAAAAGTAGGAAAACAGGTGGAAAGAGGAGATAGCAGGTGAACAAAAACACAGGAAAAATAGAAGAGGAGAAAACAACTAAAAACCAGTTTCTTTATGATGTTACTTATTCCCTTTGAGAATCAGTTGATGCGCTTGTGTGTGTCAATAGGAGGTGCACTTGCATTGCAAGTAAAATGGAAATAATGATACTTCTGCCTTCCTTTAGAAAGTAATTTGAGATCTACCCATGAAAAGAACCGTGTATGAGGCAGGTATTATTGTTTATATAGCTGAAGTCATTGCAAGGAAAGTTCATCTAACAGTTCTAGTTGCAAATCATCAGAGAGCTGGAATACATATTAAAAATAGCAGATAAATGGAACAGACAATACTTTTACTAAATTATTCAGGTTTTTGGGCTTCCTATTGTAAAGTACATTGGAAGATGTTTTTCTCGTTGACTGATTAATTTTACAAACCCCTACGTACCTTCCTTCTAAAGTTTTGCCTCTTAAACTCCAGTCTATTTGATACAAACTACCCCGCAATTTTTTTGCAGTGTTTAATGATAAGCCCATACGTTTCTGGAATCTCTTGGAACTGGTAGGAGGAATGGTCCTTAAGAATTGAATGAGGCGCTACCTGTGCACCTCCTGCCTCCAGTCATGCATGATTATGGTGGATAGGAAGCTGGCTAGATTGTCGGGCTCAACGGGTAGTGACCAATGGCTCTATGTCTAGTTGGCAGCCGGTATCAAGTGGAGTGCCCCAAGGGTTGGTCCTCGGGTCGGTTTTGTTCAATATCTTCATAAATGTTCTGGAGGATGGTGTGGATTGCACCCTCAGCAAGTTTGCAGGTGACACTAAACTGGGAGGAGAGGTAGATACGCTGGAGGGCAGGAATGGGATACAGAGGGCCCTAGACAAATTAGAGGATTGGGCCAAAAGAAATCTGATGAGGTTCAGCAAGGACAAGTGCAGAGTCCTGCACTTAGGACGGAAGAATCCATGCACCGCTACAGACTACAGACTGAATGGCTTGGCAGCAATTCTGCAGAAAAGGACCTAGGGGTTACAGTGGACGAGAAGCTGGATATGAGTCAACAGTGTGCCCTTGTTGCCAAGAAGGCCAATGGCATTTTGGGATGTATAAGTAGGGGCATTGCCAGCAGATCGAGGGACATGATCATTCCCCTCTATTTGACATTGGTGAGGCCTCATCTGGAGTACAGTGTCTAGTTTTGGGCCCCACACTACAAGAAGGATGTTGAAAAATTGGAAAACGTCTAGCGGAGGGCAACAAAAATGATTAGGGGACTGGAACACATGACTTATGAGGAGAGGCTGAGGGAACTGGTATTGTTTAGTCTGCAAAAGAGAAGAATGAGGGGGGATTTGATAGCTGCTTTCAACTACCTGAAAGAGGATGGCTCTAGACTGTTCTCAGTGGTAGCTGATGACAGAACAAGGAGTAATGGTTACAATTTGCAGTGGGGGAGGTTTAGGTTGGATATTAGGATAAACTTTTTCACTAGGAGGGTGGTGAAGCACTGAAATGGGTTACCTAGGGAGGTGGTGGAATCTCCTTCCTTTGAAGTTTTTAAGGTCAGGCTTGACAAAGCCCTGGCTGGGATGATTTAGTTGGGGATTGGTCCTGCTTTGAGCAGGGGGTTGGACTAGGTGACTTCCTGAATACTGATATTCTATGATTCTGCTACAATTTCTAAATCCACTCATGATCAATCAATATTGGACACCTTTTAAAGCACTTGTACTTGTGGATGCGAGGTACACGTATCAAAAAGGGGAACAAATATTATTTAGGAAAGTAAATTTCTCCAGTGTTGACAATGTTTTAGTGATGGTCTGAGTTTACTAGAAGGTCTAGAATAGACTTCCTTATTTGTGGCAGTTTTTCAGCTGCTGAAAAGATATCAGACTGATAGGAACATGGGCCAGTAGTCTGATCCAGTACAGCAACTCCTGTTTCCATTAGTTTATATGGTCATCTCAGTGACTGAAATGGTTCATTCTTAAAAGTCGTAACAGCATATTTTGGCTCAGTTCTACGGAAATCAACTTGCTTAAATGACCAGCTGTGTATTAGTTCTTCCAGTCAAGTGTCTTTAGAAAAAAGAACTAAACTTCTTTTAAATCCATTTTTTTTAATAAATTCATTGGATTTAGTGTATTTAAATATTGCTGTTGTTTTAATGTTATAGTTAGGAAATCTATACAAGATGAAGTGTGGAGATTTGAAAAACAGTATCGTGGAAGAGAGCTCCCAGGGTTTGTCAGTTACAAGGCATTTGAGACTATTGTAAGACAGCAAATCATGGTACTAGAAGAACCAGCTATTGAGATACTGAAGAAAGTAAATGGTGAGTTTCATTTACTAAGCTTACCCTAAGTTTCGGAAATATTGGTTTGTCTATATTTTGGTTGACATGGCAAGAGCCATATCTTGGCTGCTTCAGGCAGGGGAAAATGAATCTGAATCAAACCAGTTTCAAGCCCTGAGACAGATCTCTAGACCTCAATCCTCTATGCCTGGCCTTCAGACTTTGAAAGTATAAATTCCTAAATGGACAGTATTTCTGAAAAAGTTAGAAATCGACCACGATAGTAAAATGAAAGATCATCATAGGTATGACAAGGAGGGATTAAAAATTGCATTGATGAAGCATAGCTCCATGGTAGTGTCATTTGGATAGATATGGTGAATGACCAGTTTTCACAAATCTTGTACTACCAGTAGTTCAGTAATCACGTTTATACTGCTACCTTTATTTTATGTCTCTTTTCTCCCCTCAGAACTTGTCCGAGAATCTTTTACAGAACTTGCCAAAGATCATTTTAAGGATTTTCACAATCTTAACAGAGCTGCTAAGGTGAGACACCACATGCTGCTCAGAGAACAAAAAAAAAAAATTATTAAAGATCTGGAAATCATGACCTATGAGGAAAGATTGATTAAAATTGGGTTTGTTTAGTTTGGAGAAGAGAAGACTGAGGGGGACATCATAAGTTTTCAAGTACATAAAAGGTTGTTACAAGGGCAAAGATGAAAAATTGTTCTCCTTTTCTCCGAGGATAGGACAAGAAGCAATGGGCTTAAATTGCAGCAAGGGAGGTTTAGGTTGGACATTAGGAAAAACTTCCTAAACGTCAGGGTAATTAAGCTCTGGAACAAATTATTGAGAGAAGCTACGGAATCTCTGTCATCTGAGGTTTTTGGAACAGATTACACAAACACCTGTCAGAAATAGTCTATTTATTATGTAGTCCTGCCTTGAGTGCAGGGGACTGGACTAGATGACTTCTTGAGGTCCTTTCCAGTCTGACACTGCTATGACTTTATGTAACCTGATATAAGACCAGCAGTACTGAATGGCATAATATATTGTATATAGAACTACATGTTACTCCTTCACTCTTGATCAGTCACTTGTTTGATAGTTGCACCTTAAAGCAACTTGTGGAGATTACTGCAGACATATCACCTTAATGAATACGTTGAGACTGAATACAGCATCAGCAATCACTACATGCTGTATCAGAACATATCGAATGATCCCTTCAATATTTCCCCTGCCCTACAAACCCATCCCTAGGGGGGTTTCTCACATAGTTGGCAGCACAAACACTCCTCTGTTGTTCATACTTAGGGAACTCAAGCAGCAGGCTTTTGGCTGTCCCTGTCCACAAGTGTAATGGGGACACAGAACAATGTGGCCTCTCCTGCCCATTGACACAGAACCAGAATCTAGCACTTACCCTGTGCTCTTGAGAACCCTGTGACACCATGTTACATGTCGCATAGGGTTGGTCCTGTACTCACCTGTACCACCTGTTGTTTAGTGGTTTTTGATAGTTTTCTTTCCCCCTCCCAATCCCTTTACAGGACAAAATTGAAGACATTAGAGACAAACAAGCACAGGAAGCCGAAACAATGATCCGAGTCCAGTTTAAAATGGAGCGGCTTGTATACTGCCAGGACAATGTTTACAGCCAAGACTTAAAAATTATCAGGGAAGAAACACCAAAGGAAGCAGCCAACAGTCTGAAACCAGCCTCCTCAGTTTTCAATTTGGGAACTGTTCCAACCCAGAACGACTCTGCCATTAAGGAAATGGCTTATCACCTGGAGGCATACTTCAGTGTGAGTTTATGGATTCCTACCACAGCAGTTTTTATTCCATTCCAAATCCTTCAGCATGTACTAATACTGTTCCCTTTGCAGACAATAGGAAAAATGTATCTCTTTGTTTTCAGTTTAAGAAAACACTGGTACCATTTATAAGGCAAATAACACCCCCCCCACACACACCCCCACCCCCTATGTCCATGGATAACATCTTTTTGCATTAACTGGAATTTTGAACAGCCGATGCAAAATGTCTGTGGGCAAATTCAGAAGTGATGTGAGTATCAGATCAGAAGTATCAATGTACAGAATCATTATGTAGGTGTAGTCACAGGCTGAGTGCGTAGCAGAGGCCTGCTTCATCCTGCATCTGCCTTTTGATTGAGGTAGACTTATGGCAGGAAAAGCAGTTTTCAAATTACACCAACTTTCAACTTAATGACAAAATTCATGCCACCTCTGAATTTAGCCCTACATCAACTCAGAAATTAAGGTCCTGATTTTTAGGTGAGCCATAGCCTGGTTTGCAGCGATGCACCACTGGCAAAATTCAAGTGCAATGGCACAAAAATGGATGCATGTGTAGATACAAATCAGTGCATTCATAATACTAGAGGCAGTTATTGAACAACCAGGCCTCTGTTCTCTCCCCGAGAACAAAATGGAAACTACATGTAGCTCCTGTTATTAGAAGTGGTTATGTTAGCAGTAGATGTTATGAGGTAGGATGAAAAGGCAAAAGAGAACTTGCTTTTACATCATCTCTCACATATTTACAGTATCCTAAAGTGCTTCACTTGGCAATAGGTTAAATAACACTAGAACAGTGAATCTGCAGCAAAGAGTCGTTAGACACTCAGCATAGGGTTGGCAGGTGTCCAGTTTTCAACTGGAATGCCTGGTCAAAAAGGAACCCTGGAAGCCCTGGTCAGCACTGCTGACCGGGCCATTAAAAGTCCAGTCGGTGGCTCAGTTGGGCTAAGGCAGGCTCCTCATACCTCTCGGAAGGCAGCAGCATGTTCCTCCTCTGGCGCCTGGGCTTAGAGACAGCCAGGGGGCTCCGCATGCTGCCTCAGCCCCAAATGCCAGCTCTGCAGTTCCCATTGGCCAGGAACTGCGGCCAGTGGGAGCTGCAGGGGCAGTGCCTGCGGAGGGGGAGAGTTCAGAATGCCTGGCCGCACTTCTGCATAGGAGCCAGTGGGAGGATGTGCTGCTGCTTTCGGGAGCTGCCCAGAGCCTACACCCCCTCCCATGCCAGAGCTCTGATCCCCCTCCCACCCTCTGAACCCCTCAATCCCAGCCCAGAGCACCCTCCGGCACCCCAAACCCCTCATCCCCAGCCCCACCAGAGCCCGCACCCCTAGTTGGAGCCCTCACCCCCCTCCCGCATCCCAACCCCCTGAGTCAGCCCGGTGAAAATGAACAAGTGAGTGAGTGTGATATGAGAGAGAGACAGAGGGAGGGGGATGGAGTGAGCAGGGGTGGGGCCTTAGAGGAGGGGCGGGGCAAAGATGTTCAGTTTTGTGCGAGTAAAAAGTTGGCAACCCTAAATCAGCAACATTTTCAAGAGACCCTATACAGTTAAATACCATCAATTTTCCGGTTTGTCACTTCTGATAATGGCATTTAAACACCTAAATACTCTTGGAAAATTTTACCCTTAGCTTGATGATTTGAAAGGAGAAATGTTGGGCAACAGACTGAGATTTCTCACAAGTGTCCTTCATTTAAGTTTCCTCTGCCAGTCAGTCATCTTGAATAGCTTGTCTGAATTATAAATTGCTGCCTCTGTTGTACTCTGATTTGTTAGATTAAGAGGGAACTAGCTCAGTAAAAAGCAGTTAGCTTTCATGGTTCTAAATAAGTGATCAAAGCCCCAGGTTGACATCCTTTAAGGCTCGGGCATAGTACTAAGGCAGCCCTGTACTTCACCGGACTAGTACAAATAAGTTCTAGATACTGGGAGTTGACTTTGGGCTGTGCCCATTAGACTGCTTGTGCCAGACGGGTTGATTATGTTAAAGGGATTCAAGCTAGAATCCTACGATTTGAAGTTCGTGATAGTACCTTAGGTTTTGTCCTGCATAATTACTTATGGGCCACTCCATTACTACCCTCAGCAGTTTGTGAAAGCAGGTCAGCCACACGCTATGGCTTCTGTGGAAGGAGTTTTCTTTACAACAGTACAGTAACTCCTTGCTTAATGCTGTAGTTATGCTCCTGGAAAATGCTACTTTAAGTGAAACGATGTTAAGTGAATCCAATTTCCTCATAAAAACGAATGTAAATAAGGGGAGTTTAGGGTCCAGGGAAATTTTGTGTGTGTCTGTCTGTGTGCGCACACGCACACACTAAGTTTTGAGCAAACAATTGAATACTTACACAGCAGTGATGTTTGTGAAGCTTGGTTGAGGTGGTGGAGTCAGAGGGTGGGATATTTCCCAGAGAATGCCTTACTGCTTAATGATGATCTAGCACTCAGCTGAGCCCTCAAGGGTCAATACGTTGTTGTTAATGTAACCACACACTCTACAAGGCAGCACGAATGGAGGGAGGGGAGACAGCATGGCAGAGAGAGACAGAGACACGCACATTGCCCCTTTAAGGATGCTGACCCCACTGTAAGTACATTGCCTTTTTAAATAGATCAGCAAGTTGAGGCAGCTGCTGCCAACAAGCTCCCTCCATCCTTAGCCCTGCGTGTCCCACCATGCTCTGTGGAGATGGGGGGCAGGAGTGGGGGGAGGGGGACACGCTGACATCAGCACCCCTCTTCCCCCGCATCCGCGCAGAGCAAGCAGGAGGCTCCCAGGCAGAGGGCAGGAGCAGCACATGACAGTGGGGAGAGGGACAGCTGAACTGCCCAGCAATTGACAGCCTGCTGGGTGGCTGCCGCACAGGGAACTTAGGGGAGCTGATCGGGGGGCTGCCGGGCCACCCTGGTTCTAAGCCCCCACCTGCTAGCTCCACAGGGCTGCTCTTTCTGCAAGCAGTGGACAAAGCAGGCGGCTGCCAAACATTATAAGGGAGCATTGCGCAGCTTTAAACGAGCATGTTCCCTAATTGAGCAGCAACATAACAATGTTAACACTTACAGTAACTCCTCACTTAATGTGGTCCTGATTATTTACAGGATGGCGCTCTGCTGGCAAATGTCAGCATTAATTAGGTTATACAAGTAGACTGGTCTGTCTTGTGTTTATGCTCCTGAGAAAACTTGTGGTTGAAATTAGCAGCGCATCTCATTCATGTTTTCAAATGGGATTAAAAAGGAAAAGTTGCATCTCAGCTGTCTGAACCATTTCCAGACTAATTCATGAAGATACCCACTGGAACAATCACTTGACACAGAATGTTGTAGCTTCTTACTGAATTTCGCTAGAGAGCCCTTCCCATGTCCTCTCTTTGATAGGCATGTTTTACAATCATCTTCTATTTTCAGAGTGCAGGTAAACGTCTCTCCAGCCAGATTCCTCTGATCATCCAATTCTACATCCTTCAGGACTTTGGAGATAAATTACAGAATTCAATACTGCAACTTTTACAAGAAAAAGAAAAATTGAACTTCTTTCTTCAGGAACGGAAAGATACTGCCGATCGGAGGCAGTTTCTGAGTGGACGAATTGATCGTCTGACACGAGCTCGCTTTTGCTTAATAAAATTTTCTGTGCTGTAGCCTCTCTGCTTGAAATGGTCTGTTTCAAATGTCAGTTCTTGGTACTGAAAAGACCCATAGCAGAGCTTTGTATAACCCGTTAGAAATTGTGCATCTGTCTACATTGGCCTTAAAAACCGAATGAACTAATTCAAAATTTAGCTAAATCACATAATTGCTTTAACATCATCAGTTATGTGTGTGTCACATGTTGATCTGTGAACCATTTTATTTTTAAAGTCTTGTTTTAGTTAGTTTAGTGTATAACATTATGAATTTCTTATGCTTCCGCGTAATTACGTTGCTACTGCGAAACATTCTGCATATGTTCATTTTAACAAGTGAGGACATGAGCTCTCTGGTACAGACCATACAACCTTCAGTAGGCAAATGAATTAAACTATATTGCAGTCAGAGACTGAACCAAAAGTGTAAGTATATTTTAAATGTGTGCTTTCTTACTCACTTTTTTGGTTGTGTTCTTCCACACGCTTTATTTCAGCCATGGAAACTAGTTAGTCTATTTTAACATTTTGGAAGTATGGTACATATTTAAAAAAAAGAAAGGTAAATGTCACTTTGCAAGTGTAGTGTGAAGATATAAAGTTGTTAGATGCTGGATCCGGTGTATGTGTTTGACACCTGATGTCCTGGCCCAATCACTGGCAAATAAACTAATCCTAATGTGGCTCAATAAATAATGAGTTGTTTCTGTGAGTGTGTACTGTAATTATGCTTCTGTGAAACTCTACAAGTACAGAATGAGTTTTAATAAGGTGACTGAGGTTGACACTATCAGACAGTTCAATAGTCTACCCAAAGGGGTGGTAGAGAAGTATACATAGCTCAGGTGGACCTGTGTTTGTTAGCCACCATGGAAGAGCTGAGGGGCAAATGGGCATAGACTGACCTATCTTTAGTGTTCACTACAGCTGTGTGGTGTGGAAACTTTCTTGGCCCTACTCAGCTCCAGAAACTGAAGTTTCTATTTATAAAAAGAGGTACATTACTCTGCTGCTATTCAGTCAACAGTAATGTGGGCTTGTAATCTTAAAAAGAAAAAAGAAAGTAACACTTTTGGACACACAAGTTTTCTCTGGTTAAACTTCAAGTTATCTTTCATTCAGTAGTGAATTTGGTGAATACTTTTCTTTCAAGTATCATCGGAACACAGCATGTGCCTGTTACAACTAAAGATAGGTCCAGTACTGACTCAAATCCAACCTTCTATCCATCAAAGTAGCAAAATACATAGTTCCCCTCAGCCCTTACTGCCTTTAAAATGAGCTTCCTTGCCACTTGTAAGTCCACTGATCCAGTATCACTAAAATTGTCCTTCCCACTGAAGTTATTTGGCAGTGGGGGTACTCAGCACTTCTGAAAATCAAGCCAAGTAACTTGTTTAAAGGACTACCAGGAAGCTTGCTGAAAGATTGGAGGGAAGAAAAAAAAAAAAAAACAGTTCCCTTTGGTGCCCCTTCTTGTGCTTAAATCAGAAGATATCCTTCATCTCTGAGGCTCTCAAGGTGCTTTATAGCAGGGGTGGGCAGACTTTTTGGCCTGAGGGCCACAGC
Organism: Lepidochelys olivacea; assembly: GCF_965140295.1. NCBI lineage: Eukaryota > Metazoa > Chordata > Testudines > Cheloniidae > Lepidochelys > Lepidochelys olivacea. The sequence continues at coordinate 160,852,752 of NC_140411.1, read as the reverse complement.
AGGGTGTGAAACTGTATGGAGGGCTGGGTAGGGAAGGCTGTGCCTCCCCAAACAGCCTGGCCCCTGCCCCCTGACCGCCCCCCTCAGAACCCCTGACCCATCCAACCCCCCCCACCCCCGCTCCTTGTCCCCTGACCCCCCCACCCTTAACCACCCCCTGGGACCCCACCCCCTATCTAACCCCCTTTGTTCCCCCCACAACGTCCACCCCATCCAACTGCCCCCCAGAACCCCCTGCTCCATATCCAACCCCCCAGCCCCCTTACCATGCCACTCAGAGCAGCATGTCTGACAGCTGCGCCGCCTGGCCAGAGCCAGACACGCTGCCGCACTGCCCTGCAGAAGCGCGCAGCCCCGCCACCCAGAGTGCTGCCCACGCAGCAGCATGGCTGCAGTGGAGGGGAAACAGCGGGGGATGGGCCGGGGGCTAGCCTCCTGGGCCAGGAGCGCAGGGGCCGGGCAGGACAGTCCCGTGGACCTTCATGTGGCTCACGGACTGTAGTTTCCCCACCTCTGCTTTATAGACTTTCAGTCAGACAAAAAGATTGAAGGAGGTAGAAATGCCATAATAAATTACTGCAAGGAGAAATGATTTGTAAAAGATTTATTAGTTGTACCACTTGTGTGCAAGACAACTGCATTTGTTTTCTTAATGTATACCAAAACAAGACAAAATTTCTTGCTATTTTAAAAACAAAAAACATCATTCCCCAAAAGAGATTTGTCATTCCTATAAAAAGTGACTCATTATGGCCTTTATCCCCCCCATGAACATTCTAGCCTTTACAACCATTTTAAAAATATTAATTAAGTGGCACTCTGATATATAACAGATTATGGTTCCAAAACTGAAGTAGAAATTTCTCCAACTCAAGCTTTGGGAATTAAGGTACCATTAAGTAACAGCAAACGTGATCATTTCACTCCCTTAGAATTGGAGAGCACATAAAGCAAGAGAGACATACTGAGTCATTACTTTTGGTCAATTTGTCAGAGCCATACCAGTCTCTTTTCATACACATCCAGAATTAGAGCATTTTATTTTTCCTCTCCTAGAACATTAAAATCATCAGACTTATGTGAAAGGTTATTGGCTTTGTTTTTTGTTTTGTTTTTCAAAAAAAGCTTAAGTGATTGGTCTCCTGCTAAAATAGCTACATGGACATGTACAGAGAACTTTCTATGGAATTAAAAGCCAGATTCCTTTAAAACTGAGGTAGTCATGTGTTTAAGTGGAAATGGGGTTGGTTGTGTTTTTTCTTGCATCTCTGATTTCAACACTTTCCAAGCCTTCCATACCTACACTTCGATCACAGAGAACGACTACATGGCAGGCAGCTGCACAGCAAAGCTTTGTTCTTTGCATTTCAAAGAGGAGGGTTCTCACAGTCAGTTAGCGGCTCCCCGCTCATAAAACTGAGCATGCTACTGGTACACAGTGTCCTGCCACAAGCCGGAAGAGCTGTTCTGTGCTGGCTAGCTTTAGAACAGTAGTTACCGTATTTCTCCTGCATGCTAGATGTGGGACCCAGGAAAGGTAACTGTGAAGAACAATGGCACATTTTCAATTACCAAGCTAAACACTGATCCTATTTATGTTGGGGTAAATCCAAAGAGATCAGCCTGGCTGTTACTGCACCTGTAAAGATCCTGAGGATTTTTAACTACCTGAATATATGCCAAGACATCTCTCCTTGCCTCTACTCTCCAATGCACGAAACAGCTTCCCTTCACCTATAATGCCAAGACTGACATTTGCCATGTGTTTTCCTCTTTAAGTCACCAGCTAGGACCCCAGAGATTCATATTTACACCACTACTTACATTTACATTAAATTATGCCAGTAAAGCAAGTGTCAAACCACCTTGCTTGTAATTGAAACAGTGATTATTTCAGTTACAAATGTGATTACGGAAAACCCTATAAACTCGGAAGCTACAAAACTAAAGGAACAGGTCAGTTACCAGTTGACAGCAACTTTGTGCCACCAGACATCATAATGAGAAAGGTGCTTGTTGTGAGTCTTCTACTTCATTAAATAGATCAGTCACTGCAGCCAGCACAGAACTGAGTGTGCAAAACTTCAGGTTATTTGCAAGTAGTAAAAAAATTGTAAGGACCTAGAAATTCTTTTTAAAAGTACATAATAAGGTAGCCAAGAAAGCCTTAGTTCCATTTAGGATTGTTCTTGAAAATGATTCAGCACGAATGGCAGATACCATGATCATCTATTTGCCTGTTTAAAAAAAAAAAAAAAGTGGTGAGTATCATATGTCTCAGTTTTCTCAATCACTTGACATGATGAGAGCCAGATAATGGCTCTCAAGGTCATTAAAAATGTGATGTTATTTTTCATAATATGAATAATGGGAATTTGGAATATTAAATGGTGAGTTCTCTCTAACTCAAAGTCTTTAAATCATGATTTGAGGACTTCAGTAACTCAGCCATAGGTTAGGGGTCTATTACAGGGCTGGGTGGGTGAGGTTCTATGGCCTGCAGTGCGCAGGAGGTCAGGCTAGATGATCACAATGGTCCCTTCTGTCCTTAAGGTCTAAACTCTATAAGCCTGTATAAAATGTTGAAGAAAGAGCATGAATATATATTTTACCTGCATATTTCTATAAATCCAGTCAGTGAACATTGTCATATTTCCATAAACTCCAGGTTTTCTGCGACTGGCACAGCCAGTTCCCCAGCTTGTGTCACCAACTAGCCACCACACTGAGTTTTTCTCAGTTACTAACGGACCTCCACTGTCACCCTGGACAAAAATACGAGCCCAAAAGCATGCTATTAGTGACCTTGCCCATTGGAAAGAGCTGATAAATACAGATTCAAACATTGTGGCCAAGTCCCAGAGGGAACAATAAAAAACCCCACTGAGTATTGCTTCCACAGTGCATCTAAAACAGATGTTCCCAAACTTTTTTTGCTGCAATGCCCTGTGGAGATTCATGTCCAGGCATGCTCTCCTCTTTCTATGAACACCTATTCATATTCCATGTATTCCATGAACACCTAGGGTCCAGTACCCCATCCCACTGCTCCCCAGCCCACAAGCCTTCCCTGTCCAGGACTTATTTCAGGAGGACAGCCTCAGCAGGACACAGCCAGCCATGCTGTGCGCTCTCCTTGTGTCCCTGCCTCTGGAACCTGCCGGAATCATTAACAGGCCGCAGGATCCTCTGGCCTTGGCATGATTCCCAGCACGCATGTGCAAGAGCCTATGCAGGCAGAGAGGACCCACCTCCCAAGGGGGTGTGTACACATCAGCTTTTGGAGAGGCCAGTGAGCTGCAATGACCCGACCCACCCCACCCCTCCTGCACAGGGAGAGGCCATGCCCTCTCACTCCACCCCTCCCTCCTCGTTATTTCAGCCTGGCAGCAGGAGCTGAGCCAGAGGCTCAGCTATTGGAAGAAATTTGTATTTTATCAATGATGTTTTGAAGAAACAAGACAATTCTTAACCAGCCAGGTCCTTGCCTCCCCGATAACCTTGTTGTGCCCCATCCCCAACCCCGGGAGGGCATACCCCAGTTTAAAAAGCAAATGATCTTAAAACAAGTGCTACCTCAGTTACAGTACTACACAGTCAGCTTACCCAGCAAAAATGCAAGAATTCATATATTGTTGGATGTGTATTAAGATTGAGTGTGACTGGTTTTCCCTCTTCTCAAAAGCAAGAGAAAAGTGTTGCTAAATTTGTGAAAAGTCACGCATTTTCAGCGCTCTCATGAAATTGTTACAGATTTGCATTTGAAAATGAGGGGACAAATTTAGCAACAAGTGGATACCTTCATCAAAGACTGAGCCCTGGTCTACACTAGGACTTTAGGTCGAATTTAGCAGCGTTAAATCGATTTAAACCTGCACCCGTCCACACAATGAAGCCCTTTATTTCGACTTAAAGGGCTCTTAAAATCGATTTCCTTACTCCACCCCTGACAAGTGGATTAGCGCTTAAATCGACGTTGCCGGCTCGAATTTGGGGTACTGTGGACACAATTCGATGGTATTGGCCTCCGGGAGCTATCCCAGAGTGCTCCATTCTGACCGCTCTGGACAGCATTCTCAACTCAGATGCACTGGCCAGGTAGACAGGAAAAGAACCGCGAACTTTTGAATCTCATTTCCTGTTTGGCCAGCGTGGCAAGCTGCAGGTGATCATGCAGAGCTCATCAGCACAGGTGACCATGATGGAGTCCCAGAATCGCAAAAGAGCTCCAGCATGGACCGAACGGGAGGTACGGGATCTGATCGCTGTTTGGGGAGAGGAATCCGTGCTATCAGAACTCCGTTCCAGTTTTCGAAATGCCAAAACCTTTGTCAAAATCTCCCAGGGCATGAAGGACAGAGGCCATAACAGGGACCCGAAGCAGTGCCGCGTGAAACTGAAGGAGCTGAGGCAAGCCTACCAGAAAACCAGAGAGGCGAACGGCCGCTCCGGGTCAGAGCCCAAAACATGCCGCTTCTATGATGAGCTGCATGCCATTTTAGGGGGTTCAGCCACCACTACCCCAGCCGTGTTGTTTGACTCCTTCAATGGAGATGGAGGCAATACGGAAGTAGGTTTTGGGGACAAAGAAGATGATGATGAGGAGGAGGTTGTAGATAGCTCACAGCAAGCAAGCGGAGAAACCAGTTTTCCCGACAGCCAGGAACTGTTTCTCACCCTAGACCTGGAGCCAGTACCCCCCGAACCCACCCAAGGCTGCCTCCTGGACCCAGCAGGCGGAGAAGGGACCTCTGGTGAGTGTACCTTTTAAAATGCTATACATGGTTTAAAAGCAAGCATGTGAAAGGATTACTTTGCCCTGGCATTTGCGGTTCTCCTAGATGTAGTCCTAAAGCCTTTGCAAAAGGTTTCTGGGGAGGGCAGCCTTATTTCGTCCTTCATGGTAGGACACTTTACCACTCCAGGCCAGTAACACGTACTCGGGAATCACTGTAGAACAAAGCATTGCAGTGTATGTTTGCTGGCATTCAACCAAAATCCGTTCTTTATCTCTCTGTGTTATCCTCAGGAGAGTGAGATATAATTCATGGTCACCTGGTTGAAATAGAGTGCTTTTCTTCAGGGGACACTCAGAGGAGCCCATTCCTGCTGGGCTGTTTGCCTGTGGCTAAACAGAAATGTTCCCCGCTGTTAGCCACAGGGAGGGGGGAAGGTTGAGGGGGTAGTCACGCGGTGGGAGGAGGCAAAATGCGACCTTGTAACGAAAGCACATGTGCTATGTATGTAATGTTAACAGCAAGGTTTACCCTGAAAGAGTGTAGCGACTGTTTTATAAAATGTGTCTTTTTAAATACCGCTGTCCCTTTTTTTTTCTCCACCAGCTGCATGTGTTTCAATGATCACAGGATCTTCTCCTTCCCAGAGGCTAGTGAAGCTTAGAAAGAAAAAAAAACGCACTCGCGATGAAATGTTCTCCGAGCTCATGCTGTCCTCCCACACTGACAGAGCACAGACGAATGCGTGGAGGCAAATAATGTCAGAGTGCAGGAAAGCACAAAATGACCGGGAGGACAGGTGGCGGGCTGAAGAGAGTAAGTGGCGGGCTGAAGAGAGGGCTGAAGCTCAAATGTGGCGGCAGCGTGATGAGAGGAGGCAGGATTCAATGCTGAGGCTGCTGCAGGACCAAACCAGTATGCTCCAGTGTATGGTTGAGCTGTAGCAAAGGTAGCTGGAGCACAGACTGCCACTGCTGCCCCTCTGTAACCAACCACCCTCCTCCCCAAGTTCCATAGCCTCCACACCCAGACGCCCAAGAACGCGGTGGGGGGGCCTCCGGCCAACCAGCCACTCCACCACAGAGGATTGCCCAAAAAAAAGAACAGGTTTCAGAGTAGCAGCCGTGTTAGTCTGTATTTGCAAAAAGAAAAGGAGGACTTGTGGCACCTTAGAGACTAACCAATTTATTAGAGCATAAGCTTTCGTGAGCTACAGCTCACTTCCTCAGATGCATATCGTGGAAACTGCAGCAGGCTTTATATATACACAGAGAATATGAAACAATACCTATTCCCACCCCACTGTCCTGCTGGTAATAGCTTATCTAAAGTGATTTCCAGCACAAATCCAGGTTTTCTCACCCTCCACCCCCCCACACAAATTCACTCTCCTGCTGGTGATAGCCCATCCAAAGTGACAACTCTTTACACAATGTGCATGACAATCAAGCTGGGCTATTTCCTGCATAAATCCAGGTTCTCACATCCCCCCACCCCCATACACACAGAAACTCACTCTCCTGCTGGTAATAGCTCATCCAAACTGACCACTCTTCAAGTTAAAATCCAAGTTAAACCAGAACATCTGGGGGGGGGGGGGTAGGAAAAAACAAGAGGAAACAGGCTACCTTGCATAATGACTTAGCCACTCCAAGTCTCTATTTAAGCCTAAATTAATAGTATCCAATTTGCAAATGAATTCCAATTCAGCAGTTTCTCGCTGGAGTCTGGATTTGAAGTTTTTTTGTTTTAAGATAGCGACCTTCATGTCTGTGATCGCGTGACCAGAGAGATTGAAGTGTTCTCCGACTGGTTTATGAATGTTACAATTCTTGACATCTGATTTGTGTCCATTTATTCTTTTACGTAGAGACTGTCCAGTTTGACCAATGTACATGGCAGAGGGGCATTGCTGGCACATGATGGCATATATCACATTGGTGGATGTGCAGGTGAACGAGCCTCTGATAGTGTGGCTGATGTTATTAGGCCCTGTGATGGTGTCCCCTGAATAGATATGTGGGCACAGTTGGCAACGGGCTTTGTTGCAAGGATAAGTTCCTGGGTTAGTGGTTCTGTTGTGTGGTATGTGGTTGTTGGTGAGTATTTGCTTCAGGTTGCGGGGCTGTCTGTAGGCTCTGCGATACAACCGCATTTGCTCCAACCCCTCAGACAGAGACAAACACCTACAAGATCTCTGTCAAGCTTTCTTACAACTACAATACCCACCTGCAGAAGTAAAGAAACAGATTGATAGAGCCAGAAGAGTTCCCAGAAGTTACCTACTACAGGACAGGCCTAACAAAGAAAATAACAGAACGCCACTAGCCGTCACCTTCAGCCCCCAACTAAAACCCCTCCAACGCATTATTAAGGATCTACAACCTATCCTAAAGGATGACCCAACACTCTCACAAATCTTGGGAGACAGGCCAGTCCTTGCCTACAGACAGCCCCGCAACCTGAAGCAAATACTCACCAACAACCACATACCACACAACAGAACCACTAACCCAGGAACTTATCCTTGCAACAAAGCCCGTTGCCAACTGTGCCCACATATCTATTCAGGGGACACCATCACAGGGCCTAATAACATCAGCCACACTATCAGAGGCTCGTTCACCTGCACATCCACCAATGTGATATATGCCATCATGTGCCAGCAATGCCCCTCTGCCATGTACATTGGTCAAACTGGACAGTCTCTACGTAAAAGAATAAATGGACACAAATCAGATGTCAAGAATTGTAACATTCATAAACCAGTCGGAGAACACTTCAATCTCTCTGGTCACGCGATCACAGACATGAAGGTCGCTATCTTAAAACAAAAAAACTTCAAATCCAGACTCCAGCGAGAAACTGCTGAATTGGAATTCATTTGCAAATTGGATACTATTAATTTAGGCTTAAATAGAGACTTGGAGTGGCTAAGTCATTATGCAAGGTAGCCTGTTTCCTCTTGTTTTTTCCTACCCCCCCCCCCCCAGATGTTCTGGTTTAACTTGGATTTTAACTTGAAGAGTGGTCAGTTTGGATGAGCTATTACCAGCAGGAGAGTGAGTTTCTGTGTGTATGGGGGTGGGGGGATGTGAGAACCTGGATTTATGCAGGAAATAGCCCAGCTTGATTGTCATGCACATTGTGTAAAGAGTTGTCACTTTGGATGGGCTATCACCAGCAGGAGAGTGAATTTGTGTGGGGGGGTGGAGGGTGAGAAAACCTGGATTTGTGCTGGAAATCACTTTAGATAAGCTATTACCAGCAGGACAGTGGGGTGGGAATAGGTATTGTTTCATATTCTCTGTGTATATATAAAGCCTGCTGCAGTTTCCACGATATGCATCTGAGGAAGTGAGCTGTAGCTCACGAAAGCTTATGCTCTAATAAATTGGTTAGTCTCTAAGGTGCCACAAGTCCTCCTTTTCTTTTTGCAAAAAAAAGAAGGCTGTCATTCAATAAATTTTAAAGTTGTAAACTTTTAAAGTGCTGTGCTTAAAGTGCTGTGTGGCATTTTCCTTCCCTCCTCCACCACCCCTCCTGGGATACCTTGGTAGTCATCTCCCTATTTGTGTGATAAATGAATAACAAATGCATGACTGTGAAGCAGCAATGACTTTATTGCCTCTGCAAGCAATGATTAAAGGGAGGAGGGAAGGGTGGTTAGCTTACAGGGAAGTAGAGTGAACCAAGGGGCGGGGGGTTTCATCAAGGAGAAACAAACAGAACTTTCACACCATAGCCTGGCCAGTCATGAAACTGGTTTTCAAAGCTTCTCTGATGCGTACCGCGCCCTCCTGTGCTCTTCTAACTGCCCTGGTGTCTGGCTGCGCGTAACCAGCAGCTAAGCTATTTGCCTCAGCCTCCCACCCCGCCATAAACGTCTCCCCCTTACTCTCACAGATATTGTGGAGCACACAGCAAGCAGTAATAACAGTGGGAATATTGCTTTCGCTGAGGTCTAAGCGAGTCAGTAAACTGCGCCAGTGCGCCTTTAAACGTCCAAATGCACATTCTACCACCATTCTGCACTTGCTCAGCCTGTAGTTGAACAGCTCCTGACTACTGTCCAGGCTGCCTGTGTACGGCTTCATGAGCCATGGCATTAAGGGGTAGGCTGGGTCCCCAAGGATAACTATAGGCATTTCAACATCCCCAATGGTTATTTTCTGGTCTGGGAATAAAGTCCCTTCCTGCAGCTTTTGAAACAGACCAGAGTTCCTGAAGATGCGAGCATCATGCACCTTTCCCGGCCATCCCACGTTGATGTTGGTGAAACGTCCCTTGTGATCCACCAGAGCTTGCAGCACTATCGAAAAGTACCCCTTGCGGTTTATGTACTCGGCGGCTTGGTGCTCCCGTGCCAAGATAGGGATATGGGTTCCGTCTATGGCCCCACCACAGTTAGGGAATCCCATTGCAGCAAAGCCATCCACTATGACCTGCACATTTCCCAGGGTCACTACCCTTGATATCAGCAGATCTTTGATTGCGTGGGTTACTTGCATCACAGCAGCCCCCACAGTAGATTTGCCCACTCCAAATTGATTCCCAACTGACCGGTAGCTGTCTGGCGTTGCAAGCTTCCACAGGGCTATCGCCACTCGCTTCTCAACTGTGAGGGCTGCTCTCATCTTGGTATTCATGCGCTTCAGGGCAGGGGAAAGCAAGTCACAAAGTTCCATGAAAGTGCCCCTACGCATGCGAAAGTTTCGCAGCCACTGGGAATCGTCCCAGACCTGCAACACTATGCGGTCCCACCAGTCTGTGCTTGTTTCCCGAGCCCAGAATCGGCGTTCCACAGCATGAACCTGCCCCATTAGCACCATGATGCATGCATTGGCAGGGCCCATGCTTTCAGAGAAATCTGTGTCCATGTCCTGATCACTCACGGGACCGCGCTGACGTCGCCTCCTCGCCCGGTATCGCGTTGCCATGTTCTGGTGCTGCATATACTGCTGGATAATGCGTGTGGTGGTTGATGTGCTCCTAATTGCCAAAATGAGCTCAGCGGCCTCCATGCTTGCCTTGGTATGGCGTCCGCACAGAAAAAAGGCGCGGAATGATTGTCTGCCGTTGCTCTGACGGAGGGGGGGCAACTGACGACACGGCTTACAGGGTTGGCTTCAGGGAGCTAAAATCAACAAAGGGTGTGCCTGTACATCAAGGAGTATTTCAGGCAGGACTGCACGGAGGGTTCCAATAAGAAATGGTGCACTAAGTTATCGTTGTTATTGGAACAAGGAGGTTAGCCTGGCCTCTGATTGATACATGGCTAGATTTACCTCGCTGCACCTTCTCTGTGAGTGACTGCAGTGTGATCTAGACAGGGGAGGAGGCAAATGAGTACAAAACAAATCTGGTCTATGTCTTGTTCTGACCCACTCCATCTATCTTTTACATCTTTGGGTGGCAGCAGACGGTGCAGAAGGACTGCATGCCATCCACATCTCATGGCTGCTCGCCAGAAGATGGTACAGTACGACTGCTAGCCATCTTCATCTCTTGCCTGCCTGGCATAATATGGTACAATACGACTGCTAGCAGTCCGTATTGCCTGCCCGCTCACCATAAGACGGTTCAATAGGACTGCAGGACTAAAGAGAATGACCTGGTCAAGTCACTCCAAATTTAGTCCCTGCGCCCATGTCTGCCCAGGCGCTCCCAGCTGACGTGGCCAGGAGCACCTCGGACACGATGAGGACGACTACCAATCGTATTGCACCGTCTGCTGCCAGAAGGCAATGGGTTGCTGCTACTGTGCAGCAAAGCCGTACCGTGTCTGCCAGCACCCAGGAGACATAGGGTGACGGTTACCTGAGCTGGCTCCATGCTTGCCGTGGTATGGCGTCTGCACAGGTAACTCATGAAAAAAGGAGCGAAATGATTGTCTGCCCTTGCTTTCACGGAGGGAGGGAGGGAACGGGGGCCTGACGACACGTACCCAGAACCACCCGCGACAATGTTTTAGCCCCATCAGAGTGCTCCATTGTGAGTGCTCTGGACAGCACTCTCAGATGCCCGATTGTTTGCCATTGCTCTGACGCTGGGAGGGGCGCTTACAGGGTTGGCTTCAGGGAGCTAAAATCAACAAAGGGGGTGGCTTTACATCAAGGAGTATTTCAGGCAGGACTTCACGGAGGGTTCCAATAAGAAATGGTGCACCTAAGTTATTGTCGTTATTGGAACAAGAAGGTTAGCCTGGCCTCTGATTGATACATGGCTAGATTTACCTCGCTGCACCTTCTCTGTAAGTGACTGCAGTGTGATCTAGAAGAATGAGTCCCCTAGACAGGGGAGGGGGGGAAGCAAATGAGTACAAAACAAATCTGGTCTATTTCTTGTTTTGATCCACTCCATCTATCTTTTACATCTTTGGCTGGCAGCAGACGGTGCAGAAGGACTGCATGCCATCCACATCTCATGGCTGCTTGGCAGAAGATGGTACAGTACGACTGCTAGCAGTCCGTATCGCCTGCCCGCTCACCATAAGACGGTTCAATAGGACTGACTGCAGGACTAAAGAGAATGACCTGCTCAAGTCACTCCAAATTTAGTCCCTGCGCCCATGTCTGCCCAGGCGCTCCTGATCGACCTCACAGAGGCGACCAGGAGCACCTCAGACATGACGATGACGGCTACCAGTCGTACTGTACCGTCTGCTGCCACAAGGCAAGGGGTTGCTGCTACTGTGTAGCAATGCCGTACCGCGTCTACCAGCACCCAGGAGACATAGGGTGACGGTTACCTGAGCGGGCTCCATGCTTGCTGTGGTATGGCGTCTGCACAGGTAACTCAGGAAAAAAGGCGCGAAATGATTGTCTGCCCTTGCTTTCACGGGGAGAGGGAGGGAGGGAACAGGGGCCTGACGATATGTACCCAGAACCACCCGCGACAATGTTTTAGCCCCATCAGGCATTGGGATCTCAACCCAGAATTCCAATGGGCAGCGGAGACTGCGGGAACTGTGGGATAGCTACCCACAGTGCAACGCTCCGGAAGTCGACGCTTGCCTCGGTACTGTGGAAGCACTCCGCCGAGTTAATGCACTTAATGCACTTAGAGCATTTTCTGTGGGGACACACACACTCGAATATATAAAACCGATTTCTAAAAAACCGACTTCTATAAATTCGACCTTATTCCATAGTGTAGACATACCCTGAGGAACTGGGATGGGAGAATCCAAATAGCAGCCCTACTTCTAGCAGTTCTCTCAGCATGATGAAAACCAGAAGCCTGACTGCAATGCTTCAAAGACAGTCACTTGTCTATTTAGCTAGACCTGTCATAGTCACTAGCATTTTAAATACCCTCTCCAGCAAGTATTAGCATAATCAAAAATTAATATTTAAGAGCTAAAATGAACACAGATTATTACCTGGCAGGAATCCTTTCCTCCTTCCAGATACCCAGCACATATCATGGTAGGCAAAACTAAGCCATTATAGAAACTGGCAGAATTGCATCTAGAACGTTGTATTAAAGGCACCATTACGGCATTCAAGACACCTGAACTTTTACCTAAAGTTGAAACATAAACACACAAAAATGAAGTTAGAACAGGTCTCAGATTGTCATGTGTAGAAGTTACAAAGTTGCTTTCAGTGGTTCACAAGATCAAAAACAAGTCAGCAATGCCTTGGCATAAACAGGGACATTTGATTATAAAAAGAACACATATTAAAAACCACTTTTTGAAGATGACAATACTTTATCCTGAACAAGTATGTTAAAATGCCAGAACATAAAAACTGCCAGCACAGCTGTAAGTTGATCAGTTACCCGCAGAACTATAGGAGAGAATGAACCTACAAGGTGTTGAACCTCCCTCCCACAACTTTTTGCAAGTTCACTAGGAGTTGGGGTGCCCTGCACCTTACAGGAGGCACTTGACACTTTCCCTAATCAGGCTCCACCCTCCTCCATGGCCTGAGAAATCTCTGCTTTTCCCGCTCACTGCAGCTTTACTGCAACTCTGTCTTGTCCCAAGGAGAGCATCAAGAGCCAGAGGATATTCCCTCTAGCGAATATAAACACTACACCACACCACCCTCATCCACTCCCAGACAAAAATCCACACTCCCCTCCCTCCCCCCCACACACACAAGGAACTGCTGTAGAATGCACCCCACTACTCTGTCACATGGGTGGGGCACACGGTCACTACAGTGTTTCGAGCCCCTGCTAGCAGAGATACAGAAGACTGTCCGATTGCTAGACTGCCAGGATGATCCTAGTTTCCTTCCCCGCCCCCTTCCTGCACTAATATTTCTAACCCCATACTTAGTTGAGCTGCTTTGCAGACTGGTGTGGAGAGACAAGTTTCTTGACAATACCAGACATTTTTCCTCAGAAAGACGACAACAAGACAGAGCGAGTGACAGCAAGTTGGCAGGGATCTTTCAAATTGTCTCCTACCCCATGAAAGTTATCAGCATACCGCGGATGAAGAGCATTTTTTAGTTTAGTACAAATGTAGAACAAAACTAGACATGTCCCAGTATTTTAGAACCAGAAGTCTCACCCCCTTGGTGTTCTGCTCCCCATCCAGATACCCAGCACTGTTGATTAGGTTGGAACATCATTCCAGGGTTAGGCAAACAAACAGGTGCTACAGTGTCTGGGAAGTAAGAATATACTGGTGATTAGCAAGCCTAAGTGAGAGAACATAAATTTAAAAAACAAATTCTATTAGAGGGTCTTCCACCCAGGAGGAGACCCATGCTACACTGAATACTAGGGACTCCAAGTACACGCTAGTGCTTTTAAATATAAAGGCTCCTCCCCTGTCCATTTAGCTTCCTAGCATCTAAGCAACTATTGTGGTCATAAAAGCTGCCAGCCTGAGAACACTGAGACCTCTTTATCCACAAGAAGCACAGGATGGGTAAAAGGAGTGTAGGCTTCCAAATGTTTCTAAGCCTTGACCTAAAGTTTCAGCCTCTGGGGATTCAGAGGGAGGTTAGTTCCCTCTCCATCACTCAAGTAACATTTAATCAACAAGTTAATGCCAACTGTTTTGAGAGGGTTTCTTTTTGCGGGGAGGCCAGAGGGAAGAAGACATGGAGACGAGACACTGATCCACTAGGACACAGACTGAGGGCAAACATTGGTCAAGAATGCTTAATTCACATGAGCATTGTGTACTTTCCATGCAAAGTCCTATTGAAATTAGCATGTTGCTTCTTCCACAGATTCCAAATAGGTTGTGCACAGTAGGCATACGAGCAGTAGAATATTTGTTAAGCAAACCTTTGTTTGCACCTTAGCATATAGGGCTCATGCTATTCCTAGTGAACACACACACTTGCCTATCACCAGCAGCAAAGGGGAGTTTTCTTCATGCTAGTTTTGCCATTTCTCCAAGTGCTATACAATGTTTTTCTTCATTGCATCTTGTTAGAAAATCTTAGGACTTCAGGTAATTTGAAGAAGTCTCTTGAATGCCTTAAAATTTGGGGCACTGGAGCAGAGAGCATCCTCTCTGCCATCTCTCTCTGGGTTCACACTATGCTTGGTCTTCCAGTTTTCACTTCTAGTTTGGCCACTGTGCTTCATTTAAAAAAATGCCCATCTCAGTTTTGCACGCTCTTCAAGGATCTGAAATAGTTTTGCTTCTTCCTGGAAACTGTTTTAGGTCTTGATCCATTGTGCACTATTTAGTTAAGGGCAAGGTACAGAAGTTAGTAGCAGGGCCTGGGAGTTATGTACACCGGAATGGACTATGTTTGTTTGATTTTAGTAGTTCATTTTCAAGTGCTTTATAGTGGAAGAACTGTATGCTGTTTTGAGGGAGAGGACACTAGGAGTTATAGCTAGTCTGAAAATCCCTGATGAATTGATTATGTGGTACACACACTCTGGATTTAGAGAGTGTTTCCTTATGTACCTCCTCTTTTCATAACAAGATCACTCGTCACATTTGATGTGCAAAGTTCCATATGTTGCCATATATTCCTTGCACGTACAGACTCTCTGGAAGGCCACTATGGGTAGTTAATAGAATGACCAGGTCATCAACATACAGCAAGGATTTAATTTCTCATTCATTAAGAATCCCGGGTTCCAGTAGAGTTGGCAGATCATTTAAGTGTACTTGAAGAGGGTAGTGCTGACATTACATCCCTGCCATACCTGCAGACTCTGAGAAAAACATATTTTTTAATTGGGTGTCAATTTATCACAGTTTCTATTTTGTAGCAGCTTAGTGTTCAGTCCTGGTTCGCTGACTACATGTTATTAAAATATCTTCCCATGCTTTGTATTTTTCTCATGTTTTTTAAGTGTCTGCAGAGTAAGCCCTTCCTCTTTAACGGCTGACACAATTTAAAAAATAAATAAAAGGGGGTGGGCAATTTCTGCAGCCGAGCTTTTGGATTTTAGCACAGAACAAGAGAATACCTACCAGTAAAACTCAGCGGTGTCTGTAACTTCATCAGGGCAACATCATTGTCTTTAGAATCTGAATCATAATTTGGATGGGAAATTATGTTCTGCACCCTGGATCCACTTCTCTCGCGCATTTCCTTTTGCGTCAGAATCCCAGCATACACTCTCCAGTAGTATGGAGAAGAAAGCTGTCTGGAGAGTAAAATAAGGTTAGACTATATGCTTCTGTATTAAGCAGAAGCCCCATCTTCTTTCTCCTGCAACAGCCAAATGATTTCAGATCTCATTGACTTTTTACTGTGAATGGATAAGCATGCACATTGAACTATCACCTGTTGTTCCCAATCCTTCTTCGGTTGCCAAATTTAATAGCAAGAAGAGTGTTAATACATTTCATCTATATGTGGCAATGAAGCTGGGAAAGCCAGTGTTCATAATGGAGATGGTAGTGAGAGAAGAAACAAACAGTACAGAAATCCAGGCACAGACATTCCACATTTTACCCACAATGTGAAGATGTAGACATACAATATAAGAAAGAGACAGTCACATTTTTGAAGTCTTGGTGCCATTTCAGTGACTGACCATGAAGACAGCAGATCACGATGGGATTCACAAGGGGGCCTAACTACCAAAATGTAGTTCTGGGGGACGGAACCCCAGTTATTAGGGAGAGACAGGTAATAATAATGTGGGATTCAATTATTAGAAATACAGATGGTTGGGTTTACGATGACCAGGAGAACTGCAGAGCAAATTGCCTGCTGGGAGCAAAGGTTGTGGACCTCTCAAGACAGCTAGATAAACTTATGTGCTAGGCTGAGGAGGACCCGGTGGCAGTGATACATGAAGGCACCAACGACATAGGGAAGGATAGGCGAGAGGTCCTGGAGGCCAAATTTAGGCTGCTAGGAAAGAGATTAAAGTCCAGGACCTCCATGGTAGCATTCTCTGAAATGCTTCCAGTTCCACATGCAGGACCAGTTATACAGGCAGATCTGCAGGGTGTCAGTGCATGGATGAGATGATGGTGTTCAGAGGAGGAATTTAGGGTTAGTAGGAAGTGAGGGACCTTTTGGGAAAGGCAAAGCCTATACAGAAGGGATGGGCTCCACCTAAACCAATATAGAACCAGACTGCTGGCATGTGAAATTTAAAAGGCTATAGAGGAGTTTTAAAACTAAGGGCTGGGGGAAAGCCGACAGGTGCAAAGGAGCACAAGGTTCAGACAGACACATCCATAGGGGAGGATTTATTAAAGGGGATAGATACCCTATATCCTAGCAAAGAGGAGAGGATAGAAGCTGATAAAGAAAATGAAAGAGAGTCCCATTTAACTGCATCACATGAAGGCAGATAACCAAATACTGACAAATTTTACAAGTACTTGTATATAAAATGCAAGAAGTCTAAATACAAAGATGGGTGAACTTGAGTGCCTGATATTAAAGTAAGGATTTTGACAGAATGGGCATCCCAGAAACTTGGTGGAAGAATGATAATCAAAGGGGCACAGTAATACAAAATATATAGGAATGACAGGATAGGTCGCATTGGTGGGGGAGTGACACTATATGTAAACAAAAGCATAGAGTGAAAGATCGTACCAGTCTTAAATGAATCAAACTGTACCACAGAATCTCTATAGATAGAAATTCCATGCTTGAACTAGAGTATAGCAGTAGGAATATACTACCGACCCCCTTACCAGGATGGTAATGGTTATTGTGAAATGCTCAGGGAAATGAGATAAACTATTAAAACAGAAAACCCAATAATAATGGGGGATTTCAATTATCCCTATGTTGATTGGGTACATGTCACCTCAGGATAGGATAAAGAGATAAAGTTTCTTGACATCTTAAATGACTGCTTCTTGGAGCAGCTAATCCTGGAACCCACAAAAGTAGACACAATTTTTGATTTAGTCCTAAGTGGAGCACAGGATCAGGTCTAAGAGGTGAATATAGCTGAACTGCTCGGTAATGAATTACATTATGGTTGTTAATGTAACATCCTTGTAGGGGGGGGAAATTCCAAAGAAACCCACCACAGTAGTATTTAATTTCCAAAAGGGGAAGTACACAAAAATGAGAAGGCTAGTTAAATGCAAATTAAAAGGAACAGTCACAAGAGGGAAATGCCTACAAGCTGCGTGGAAACTTTTTAAAAACACCATAATAGAGGCTTAAACTATATGTATACCCTAAATAAAAATAAAAAACAGTAAAAGGATCAAAAAAACACCACCATGGCAAATCAACAAAGTAAAAGAGGCAGAGACAAAAAGACATCCTTTAAAAATTGAAAGTCAAATCCTACTGAGGAAAACAGAAAGGAACAAACTGACAAGTCATATAATTAGGCAGGCCAAAAAAAGAATTGGAAGAGCAACTAACTAAAGACACAAAAATTAACAGTAAATTTTTTTAATTACATCAGAAGCAGGAAGCCTGCCAAACAACCGGTGGGGCCATTCGCCAACTGAGGTGCTAAAAGAGCACTCAAGGAAGACAAGGCCATTGCAGAGAAGATAAATGAATTATTTGCACCTGTCTTCACTGCAGAGGATGTGAGGGAGACTCCCACACCTGAGCCATTCTTTTTAGGTGACAAACCTAAAAGACAAACCCAGACAGAGATATCCATAGAGGAGATTTTGGAACAACAAATTGATAAATGAAACAGTAAAAATTACCAGGACCAGAAGGTATGCACCCAAGAGTTCTGAAGGAATGCAAAGAAGAAATCCAGAATAACTGAGATATGTAACCTATCACTTAAATCAGCCTCTGTACCAGACAGCTATCTGTGGATAGCTAATGTGATGCTGATTTTTAAAAAAGGTTCCAGAGGTGATCCTGGCAATTACAGTCTGGTAAGCACAGCTTTAGCCTCAAGCAAATTGGTTGGACCTATAGTAAAAAACAGAATGATCAGACACAGATGAACATGATTGTTGGGGAAGAGTCAACACATCTTCTGTAAAGAGAAATCATGCCTCACCAATTTATCAGAATTGTCTGAGTGTGTCAAACATGGACAAGGATGATCCAGCGGATACAGTGTACTTGGACTTTCAGAAAGGTCCCATACCAAAGGCTCTTCAGGAAAGTAAGCAGTCATGGGATAAGAGGGAAGGTCCTCTCATGGATCAGTAAGTGATTTAAAAAAAAAGATAGGAAACAAAGGGTAGGAATAAATGGTGAGTTTTCACGGTGGGGAGAGGTAAACAGCAGGGTCCCTCAAGGATCTCTACTGGGACTTGTGTTGTTCAAAATATTCCCAAACAGCATATATTGCACATAACAGCACATATTGCAAACAGCAAATTTTCAAACTACCCTCTGACAAAGTGATTTTTCTTTAATAGTGTTAAAATGGTACGAAGTTAGAATACCATAGAACATACAACCAGATTGTCTCTCCCCACCCGCCACGTGCACATGCAATCAGTGAAGATGTGCATGCAAATGAGGGGGGAAAATTGATCCATTCAGTTTGAAATCCAGAAGGAGTTCTCTTAGATTGGACTTCCCCTACAACCTGAAGTCAGTATGTCCACATCCCAAAAATCTACACTCAACCGTGTCTGTTGTGCAATACCAGAATTCCCTCACTTTGGGGAACCAATTGACAGAATGCAGTAGTTTAGGACTTACCCTTCTACACAGTGAGCAGCTGTCACTATCCATTCAGGGGTGATAATGGAGCCTCCACATACATGGGAGCCTTGGACTTGAAGGCTGACCTGCCATGGCCATTCCTTCAGCTTTGCAGCACTTCCACCCACAATTCTGCCTGAAGGATTCACATTTTTACGGGATAAGCCACACTCTGAAAAAATACACAAAGATGGGGTGTGTGGGAGAGAGATTGTTTTCAACTATTATTGGCTGCACGTCTCAGGATAATGATAACTCAAAAGTTATGCTGGGATTTTCCCATTTAAAAAACCACCACCAGTTAACAAGGTGGAGAACAGGAACTCTGGAGGCTGAAGATTTTAAATGCAGTTTATCAACAAAAATGCGTCATGACCCTCTGGATAGGTCTTTGTAGAGATTGAATCCAGGACCTTTGGCTCTAAAAGTATAAGCCTCTGCTGCCTGAATTAGAGGGTCAGAGGCAGGAGCAGACCTGTAACCTTCCTTATGGGGTCCATCTGCTAGAGGGGGATGTAGACTCACACTGGTATCAACCTAGATGACATACGTATAGCTTCTTTACTCTCGGTGTGTTATTTGGTAGCTTTTTTAATTGTCTGCCATTTAAACTAAATTAGTGTCTAAATTAGGCAGGATCAGTAGTCTCACAAACTCATGGGTTCAAAATTCCATACTAAATGCCCAATTCTCACTTCACACTGCTCTTGCAGTGTGAACTATTGCAGGTAGATGCTGGCCTCTAGATGAGAAATGAAAGTGTGGGTCCTTTTAACTATGAGCATTTCAGGTGGAAGACAAACAAACCCAAATCAGGGATACCCCCAGTATATAGGATTACTGACCCTCTTCCCCCAGAGGGTTTTTTTTTTTTTTTTTGGAATGTAAGTCTATATGAGCTGTTGCTTTCTGCTTACCACTAGAATGCATAACATTTCAGAGATTTCCCCTTCTCCTCCCCCCAAGGTACTTGGTCTCCAAGTTGCATCCTTAAAAATCTCACTACTGAAGAAATGGAGAGGAGTCACCAGGTTACTTCTCTAACAGAAGGACGTGGGACTAGCTTAACTTTTCATTCCACCTTTCTTCCCATCAAACTTGGAGAAGGTATGTGGAGGAGGTGGATGCATGATTACTTGTAAATGACTGACACAGAAGGGTGACAATTGGGGCGGCCTTAGAAGAACTGCATAACTATATGAATTTGTACCATGCTGTCACACATATGAGTATTCCTGTACTAGACCCTGCACAAGGGAAAAAGAAGAGCTCCCATACTCATAGATATAGGCTGAAAAGCCAGACATCATCGTATTCTGATCATTCTGGATTCTACGTATAATTGTAGGGATAAATATAACACAGGACTGGAAGGGATCTCCTGGGTTATGTTCAGCCACCATCTATTGCAGACAATCCCATCATAAAATATGTATTATGAGTTAATATATAAAAGACATAACAGTTATGTGAAGTATCATTACTACAGATACAAGAATCTGTCCTTAGATGTTTGCCGGGATGGCAGACTGTCCTTGCAAAACTATATAACAAAATGTCCCTTATTTATTTAGAACAAGGGACCTTCCCATAAAGGTAAGGGGAAAACTACACTTAGGCACAAGCAGAACTGAGGAGGGACCTTTTCTCCCCTCTGAGCCACAGAGAATAAATATTACTATGGGTAAGGAGAACATCCACAGGTAGGAGTAAAAGAAGCTAGAAAGGACGAATGTTTCACTAACTGTCAGGGATTCATAAAAAAATTTACACTATGGGCAGGTTATTCCTCAATTGCCCATTACAGGATTTTTTGGACTTGCCTCTAAAACATTTGATACCGGCCACTGTGAAACACAATTCTGGATTAAATGGCCTACAGGTCTGATTTTTATATGGCAATTTCTATATTAATTTAATCTTGGGTAGATTATTCAAAGGATCTCATAAAGCCTGCAACAATATAGTTAGACAAAGAAAATTTGGGATCCAACATCGTGCTTGTCTCCCCTAACTCTCCCCCAATCTGCTAGCCCCCCCCCCAGATTCTGCACTTCAACTACAACCAAGACGCCTATCCCATCAGAATAAGATGTGCTTCAACACACAGAACCCTTGCGCAGCTGATTTCTAGACAATGACCGGAAGCACAGACAAATGAAAAAGTTATATTCTTCTAAAGAAACAGAGAACACTTACCTATGCACCGCAGAGATACCACTTTTCCAGACGCACAATAGTCACTAAAATAAATCAGCATACGGTTAGTCTTTATAGTGCATATAGTGCTTAGCAAATGGCAGTCAGAGACAAGTCTCCAGCCACAGCAATACACTGTTCCCTCCATCCAGCCACACTTGTCCCCTTCCCCCATTCACTCACTCTCTCTCTCTCTCTGACTGCCCTGCCAGTGCTCACACGACTTTCACTTCTGTTTCCTCCATTCACAGCAACAGCATTAGTGGGAAGTAAGCAGCTCTGATTGTAACCGGCAAAAACATAGAACTCTGAGGCACATCAGTACAATGAAGAGAGTAAGATGAAGGGCACTGGAAGAGAGGTCTGATCACACCAGTCCCTATTACTCATGGGGTGGAGGGTGGCCCTCGGTCCTTCATACAGCAATATTTTAAAAAATAAAAAGGAGAGGGAATTGGTGAATTTTCTAAATGCACCTGCCCACATACTGGGGAACTGAAATGAGAACATACGTATGTTTCATAAAGTAGTTTAACTTGGGGTCTGCCACTCTTGAAGGTGTCCTTTTAACTCTGTTACATGCATATTCATATAACTCTAAAAAAGTGATACCAAAATAATGCTGTGTGTCTTAATACTTTATGGTTATTACCACTCTAAACGCAAATGTTCATATAGTAACTAACATCATGAGTTTTCCTCAGAACAGTCTTTTGGATGGCGTGCAAAGAATAGAATTGAATGCAAGAGGGGAAAATCAAGTGTCCTCAAGAAATCAAGCTTTATTAAGTGAGCCCTGAAAAATAACCTTTAACGAGACAGTGCCAGGAATTATTCAAAAGTTGTGGATTAAATATAACGAACAGCAGTTATTGTGATCAGCCACAGGAAATTCTCTCCCCCACCCATTTTAAAAAAATAAAGTAGAGCAGGGTGGATAATGGATTTCTTGGTTCACTAGCGTGTCTGGAAAAAAAGTCAAAAACTTGTTTGTGGTCAAATTAAATATTTTGTTTGACCAGAAACAAACAAACAGTTGCATTTAAATTTTGACCATTTTTTAAACATTTAATTTTTTTTTTTTAAAGGAAATTTTGAAAGAAAGTCATTTCAAAACAAAAAAACTAAACAAAACACCCATACAAATGTTTTGATTTTACTGGCATTTTTTTGCTTTGTTTTTTCCCTCCACCCAAACCAATTTGGCAAAAATCAATATGAATTGATGAAATATTAAATCGTCACCAAATCTGCATATTTTGCCAATAAAAACTTTATGTAAAAAATTTTGTCCAGCTCTAATAATTCCCATCAGAGGCGTTTGCATCACAGTAATGGTGGAAGCCACCTTACTTCCAATACTTAAAAGTAAACAAATATAAAAAATGCTTATATGAAATATAAATACCTGTTATACAGTTTTTTGTATAGATCTATGTTCCCAGCACTTGTATTCAACCTCATAAAGTTTGTAGAACCTCTTTCATGTGTTATTCCTTGACTATAGTAATAAGACTTTCTGTATAAAACAAAATATTTAGTAAGAAACTCAAGGTATTTCAAATCCTAACAGAAAGTTCCTTTTAGTAATGTAAAACTTTCCACCAATCTAAAGCTTATAACATGAACCACAATGTTACGGAATACTACATCATAAGAACCACAAAGGCACTGTACTATGGCAGAATTAAATTTTAGTTTCTAAGTAACTATTCACTATGTCCACTTTTACAGTCAAATAAGACCTTGCTTTCATCTAACATTTTTTCATGGTGAAGATCGCCAAATTCTGACCAGACTAAATCAATCACTCCAACCACCTCATGAATAGAAATGCAGCAACAGCAGCCCATCTGCATTTGGGAGTCTTTCCGTCCCCCACCCCTCACTCCCAACAGCAACAACATAGATAATTATAGCTACAAAGGATTTCAGGTAGATAAAAAGAAGTTACTGTAGTTGGAATTTGTACAGAAACTGGTTAAATGTCAACATTCTTGTGAAAGAGCACAATGAAATCTTTAGTATCCTCCAAAGGTCAGAGTGTCTGTGTAATACTGGTCACAATGAATAGGTTTTTTCTATATGGTTTTAAATTCAGACAGCACTATCAGTCCAAGAGGACCCTAAGCAAGCACGGTGTGTGCGCGCGTGCATGTATTGATGCACAAACACATCCCACAACTATTGTATATGGCATATGCATTACATGGTTTTCAAGAAATGTCACTTTGATTCAGCATCGCCTACTTGTTTTTGTTTTAACTGGACTATTTTCATGAAAATTAGACTAGCAACAGAAAAAGCAGTAACTGATTTTTTTGCTGCAGGTGTCCATTCTTTGAAAAATTTAATGAAACAGTTGTGTTGGCTGTACATCTTTCACGATTAGATCGTTATACTTACACATTATATCCCATGTCTTTACAAGCTATCTTTCCATAGTTATTATTCCAGTCATCTTGACATACTGGATACCAGGATTTGCTGACAGATGAATAGACCTCCAGGATAAAATTTGGTCCATAGAGTCTAACTGCAATCAAAGAAGACAATATTGCTGACCATCCTGTTCAAAGCCTATGATTTTCATATTCCTAAAAAGTATTTTGCACCTACTACTCTTACAAGCAAGAGTACTAGAGCTGCAAGATTAAAGAAAAGATAGAAGGATAACGTTTCAGTTTACTTCTTCATTTGACAGCACTTTGTGGATAGATAGTTTCAGGTTTTTTCCTGTATATTCATTTTTTAAAACCTATAAATAAAAAATGGGATTGTGACACCACAAAAGTTGTCAGGGGCTCTACAGACAGGTGTAGCACCTGAAATTACTTTTTGCTTTTAAAGAAAAACTTCCAGTTGATGCGATATTTTGACACACTTTTTATGAAGTTTTCATGTACTGGATTTTGACACGTCATTTTAATTCTTTTTTCTAAAGCCATGAGTTACTACCTTAAGTCGTATTTACATTTTAAATGTTCATTTCTTATTGTATGAATATTTTACAATTAGCACAACTCTTTCCCATGCTCCACCCTCAGCTTGAGTGAATGGCAATAACAGATAAGCTGATGAAAAGATAAGAAAATTATGTCCTATACTAGTATAGGTTTCAGAGTAACAGCCGTGTCAGTCTTTATTCGCAAAAAGAAAAGGAGTACTTGTGGCACCTTAGACTAACCAATTTATTTGAGCATAAGCTTTCATGAGCTACAGCTCACTTCATTGGATGCATACTGTGGAAAATACAGAAGGTTCTTATACATACAAACCATGAAAAAATGGGTGTTTACCACTACAAAAGGTTTTCTCTCCCCCCACCCCACTCGCTTGCTGGTAATAGCTTATCTAAAGTGATCACTCTCCTTACAATGTGTATGATAATCAAGGTTTCAGAGTAGCAGCCGTGTTAGTCTGTATTTGCAAAAAGAAAAGGAGGACTTGTGGCACCTTAGAGACTAACCAATTTATTAGAGCATAAGCTTTCGTGAGCTACAGCTCACTTCATCGGATGCATAAAGTGGAAAGTACAGTGAGGAGATTTTATATATACACACAGACCATGAAAAAATATACACTGTAATTTGGAAAGGAAGATGATGTCTGTCTGTATCTGTACAAGTTTTTTCATGCATTGGAAAGGAAGATGATGTCTGTCTGTATCTGTACAAGTGAGCCATTTCCAGCACAAATCCAGGGTTTAACAAGAACGTCTGAGGAACGGGGTGGGGAGGGGGAAACAAGGGGAAATAGGTTACCTTGCATAATGACTTAGCCACTCCCAGTCTCTATTCAAGCCTAAGTTAATTGTATCCAATTTGCAAATGAATTCCAATTCAACAGTCTCTCGCTGGAGTCTGGTTTTGAAGTTTTCTGCTGTAATATCGCAACTTTCATGTCTGTAATCGCGTGACCAGAGAGATTGAAGTGTTCTCCGACTGGTTTATGAATGTTATAATTCTTGATATCTGATTTGTGTCCATTTACTCTTTTACGTAGAGACTGTCCAGTTTGACAAATCTTGGGAGACAGGCCAGTTCTTGCCTACAGACAGCCCCCCAACCTGATCACAGGGCCTAATAACATCAGCCACACTATCAGAGGCCGTTCACCTGCACATCTACCAATGTGATATATGCGATCATATGCCAGCAATGCCCCTCTGCCAGGCTGGACCAGGCTGAGGTTGATGATGGGATGGAAATTGTTGAAATCATGGTGGAATTCCTCAAGGGCTTCTTTTCCATGGGTCCAGCTGATGAAGATGTCATCAATATAGCGCAAGTAGAGGAGGGGCGTTAGGGGACAAGAGCTGAGGAGCTTTGTTCTAAGTCAGCCATAAAAATGTTGGCATACTGTGGGGCCATGAGGGTACCCATGGTCCAGTCCACACAAGAGATCCACTTCCTGGACACTACAGTGCTAATAAACGATGGTCACATAAACACCACCCTATACCAGAAACCTACTTACAGCTATTCCTACCTACATGCCTCCAGCTGTCACCCTGACCACACCACATGATCCATTGTCTACAGCCAAGCTCTGCGATACAACCGCATTTGCTCCAACCCCTCAGACAGAGACAAACACCTACAAGATCTCTATCAAGCATTCTTACAACTACAATACCCACTTGCGGAAGTGAAGAAACAGATTGATAGAGCCAGAAGTGTTTCCAGAAGTCACCTACTACAGGACAGGCCTAACAAAGAAAATAACAGAACGCCACTAGCCGTCACCTTCAGCCCCCAACTAAAACTCCTCCAACGCATTATTAAGGATCTACAACCTATCCTGAAGGATGACCCAACACTCTCACAAATCTTGGGAGACAGGCCAGTCCTTGCCTATAGACAGCCCCCCAACCTGAAGCGAATACTCACCAGCAACCACACAATAGAACCACTAACCCAGGAACCTATCCTTGCAACAAAGCCCGTTGCCAACTGTGCCCACATATCTATTCAGGGGACACCATCATAGGGCCTAATAACATCAGCCACACTATCAGAGGCTTGTTCACCTGCACATCTACCAGTGTGATATATACAGAAAAACTTCAAAACCAGACTCCAGCGAGAGACTGTTGAATTGGAATTCATTTGCAAATTGGATACAATTAACTTAGGCTTGAATAGAGACTAGGAGTGGCTAAGTCATTATGCAAGGTAACCTATTTCCCCTTGTTTTTTCCTACTACCCCCCTATCCCCCCCCACCCCCGTTCCTCAGACGTTCTTATTAAACCCTGGATTTGTGCTGGAAATGGCCCAACTTGATTATCATACACATTGTAAGGAGAGTGATCACTTTAGATAAGCTATTACCAGCAGAAGAGTGGGGTGAGAGGAGAGAAAACCTTTTGTAGTGGTAAACACCCATTTTTTCATGGTTCGTATGTATAAGAACATCTTCTGTATTTTCCACAGTATGCATCCGATGAAGTGAGCTGTAGCTCATGAAAGCTTATGCTCAAATAAATTGGTTAGTCTCTAAGTGCCCACAAGTACTCCTTTTCTGTACTAGTATAGAAGATCACAAAGCAAAGATTTTAACATGGAGGAGCTTGCCCTATACCATCTAGCCCTCTTATGTTTCTGATTTGAAGAGAGAGTGTGTCAACGAGGGAAGACAGAAAAAAAGAGTTCAATATGAAAAGTTCAAGAGCAAGATAATGGTTGGAATAAGCTATACTACTGTAAAGAGACCCAATTATACAACCAAAAAAATCAGGAAAAATCATCAGCTAAGTGTCAGTACTATGCAGAATAGGTCAGAACAGCAGAGTTCCAAAAGCAGGTATAGGTAGAGCGCTAGTTGGGAGGGAGGCGGGGGCCGTTGGTGTGGGGATTTTTTATTATTATCGTCATCATCATTATTACTGACAAAAAAAAATTTTTGGTCAGAAAATTCTGATTAGTTAAAACTGAAACTTTTCCAGTAAAGGTTCAGTTTCAATAGTCCAGGATGGAATCTCCGGTCAGAAAGAGACTGACGATAACCACTACCCTAAGTAGTTAGGGTACTTAACCGGGATGCGAGGCACTCTAGCTTAAATCCCTGCTCTGCCTAAATTGGAGCAGGGACTTGAACCCAGGTCTCTTACCTCCCAGTGGACTGTTCTGGGCTGGATAGCTAGTTGTTTCTCTCAAGAGTTGAGGGGTGTCTGTTTCAAAGGTCTCTCTCTGAAATCTCAAAAACTTTCATGGGACAGGAAAACTGTTTCTTGCCCAGCTTTAATGACAGGATCAAATGGAGCAATAAGAAGAACAGGAGTACTTGTGGCACCTTGGAGGCTAACAAATTTATTAGAGCATAAGCTTTCGTGGGCTACAGACCACTTCATCGGATGCATATAATGGAACATATAGTAAGAAGATATATATATATATATACACACACACACACACACACATACAGAGAAGGTGGAAGTTGCCATACAAACTGTAAGAGGCTAAGTAATTAAGATGAGCTACTATCTGCAGGAGAAAAAAATGGAGCAGTGTGTCCTCTTCAAGACCATTTTCTGGAAGTCATGTATTGCAGAAAACAGATATTAAAAACAAGATGGATGTGGCTTTTGAGTGTACACATTAGTGACTACAACCAGCTCATCACAAAAGTCTCCCTCTCTCCATTTCTTCAGCAGAAATCACCAAATCAGTTAAACAGCCTCCTACGCTGAAAGTTATGTAAAGCATTCTTTGGAAGGTGAAGCTTTTTGGTGGCAGTAGTAAGCTTCCAGATTTGTTTTGCTTTTGTTAGATTGGCACACACTAATATGAGACAGGTGGATTTTTTCCACGGGGTGTTGGATCATATTAAAGAAGTTCTGTATTAAAATCACAAATGAGTTTGATTCCCCAGAGTTTCAATTCCAGGGTATTACTAATGAAGAGGTCTCTTGGTTTTTGGTACTGTTTCTCTCCCTCTGTGTGAAACTTGCAAGCTGCTAATTGCGTTAGTACATTCTAAGACAGAGTCTGTTCTCAAAGCAATTCACAGAGAGAGAGAGAGACTCAAAGCAATACTCTAACAACAGAAACAGCACCCAGAGACTCCCCACCCTTTTGTTGTATTAACCATTGTGATTAAAATAGAGATAGAGGATGTATGTGGATGGATGCTTGGTGTGGATAATAACTGAATGATCAGGGAGGTGCCAGCCTAAGAATCCAGTGTCCATCGGCTGAAGAAGGCGTCAAGTGGAAATAACCAGAGGACCCCCCCCCCCCCCGGAGGGCAGACTGGAATCCACCCAACAGCGTCAAGGATGGGAGAACCAAAGAACAAGATAACATCTTGGAGCCGTCAGGAATGTGTTATCTGCTGATTGATTCAGCAACAGCATGATGAAGCAATTCCCATAGACTGGCATAGGAAGAAATTCCTATAAAAATAGACTCTAAAAAGTGAGAACTTTGGGGGGTCTGATTCTGCAAACCAACTTCCAGGAGCATCAGATGAGCATCTGACAAGGCCCTGCTCCCTCCTCATGTCCAGGCCACCTGGCCAGTGACTTGGCATGAGCAACTCTAAGGCTGGTAACTATGATAACAACCTTGCAGAACCTGTGTGTGTGTGTGTGTGTGTTTGTATGAATGAATGTGAGAATAAATACGAGATTGAATGGAATGTTATAGCTATAACTAACTGCTTACTATGATTCTTTCTGTATTCACAATAAATGTGGTATTTTGCCTTTTTCCCTTTAATAAGATCCTGCTGGTTTTTATTTTATTGGTACAACATTTTGGTGGAGAATTGCGAAAGGGGGAATATTGGTAAAAAACCTCAGTTATTGTAAATATTGGTGTGCACACCGCCAGCTCTAGTGAGCTAGGCATTTCTATTAGGTTAACCAGACCTGCTGGCCTCCGAGAAGGTAGCAGGGGACCTGCTGGCCTCCGAGAAGGTAGCAGGGAAAACAGATTAAACCAGACCTGCTGGCCTCCGAGAAGGTAGCAGGGGACCTGCTGGCCTCCGAGAAGGTAGCAGGAAAAACAGATTAAACCAGACCTGCTGGCCTCCGAGAAGGTAGTAGGGAAAACAGATTAAACCAGACCTGCTGGCCTCCGAGAAGGTAGCAGGGGACCTGCTGGCCTCCGAGAAGGTAGTAGGGAAAACAGATTAAACCAGACCTGCTGGCCTCCGAGAAGGTAGCAGGGGACCTGTTGGCCTCCGAGAAGGTAGCAGGGAAGAACAGGCTAACCGGACCTGTTGGCCTCCGAGAAGGTAGCAGGGAAGAACAGGTTAACCGGACCTGCTGGCCTCCGAGAAGGTAGCAGGGAGAAACAGGTTAACCAGACCTGCTGGCCTCCGAGAAGGTAGCAGGGAGAAATAGGTTAACTGGACCTGCTGGCCTCTGGGAGGGTAGCAGGGGACCTGCTGGCCTCCGGGAAGGTAGCAGGGGAAAAACGCATAGATTAAGCTATGATTTCAGAATCTAGGCTGTGTCACTTGCTAAGTAATACCAGCAGTGACAAAGAGATTGAAATATCCATGTTAAGATGTTTAAAAGAAAACAGGGTAAGCCAGTACTAGAGGGAGGAATGGAGTCAGAAGGAACTCCAACCTCACCTTTTGTTAAAGAAATTACACCTTTTAAACAAATCCTTCAAAAATTTGGGCACAGTCCTTGGACTAAACAAGCCCTAGCTGATGTCTGCACTATTTCGGACCTAGAGGATAGATTGGCTCAGTATATCCTCATATACAAACCTTCTAGTGCTGCCAAAAGAGATGCAGCAGCAATCTGGTTGTTGTGGGAGGCATGTAAGGATTCTTCTCTCCGCTTGTCTTCATGTAAAGAGGAAAAGGCACAAATGGAAAAGGGAGCAGACAATTGGAAGGTGCTGGCTACAAATATCCAAAGCCAGCTGAAAATAGTGAAAGAGGCACTCCAGGAATACAAAAAGAGTGAAAAAGTTAACTCTGCAGAGGCTGGAGGGAGGCAGGTAAAGGGGGAGAAGGTCCTATGTACGGCACCCCCAGGCATAATTACAAAGAGAAAAGAGAGTAAAAAAAAAAAAAAAAAAAAGTTAACTCTGCAGAGGCTGGAGGGAATTAAGCAGTTAAACTTTGTATTTCACCCAAACAACTTTTAACCGAAAATGTTAAAAAGGAAAAGTGTTAGAGCATTCTTGGTTTCTTTGCAGCCATTCTGAAAGAAAAATGGGCCCTTTTCCAAAGGAATGTCTGTAAATTAGTTTATTTTTGCCTGGCTATCTGATTAAAATCATTTGACTGGACAATTTAGTCAAATTTGCTAAAAGAACATAAGAGGGTTCTATTGGAACTTAACTGCGTCAAATGTATAAAGGGAATGTAAGATGTAAAAAACAGAGCAGTGTGGAAGGGATGTTGAAGGAAAAGAAAATGTGTATGTATCTGTCTGTGTGTGTGTAAATATGTAAAGTTCTAAGGACCAGTTAGTTTTGTTTTTGTTAATGCCACTAAAAATCCATTTGACTCTTTAATTCAAAGTTGCAAAACTGACAGACCTTTTTGCTAGACACAGGTAATTAGTGTTGTTTGGCTTTGGGATTTGGCATTTAACCCTTAAAAGGTAACTCAATGCTTTACAAAATTTAAAATGTTTTTAAGTTGTGGCTGCAGCAGGGCAGTCAAAATCAGGAGAATATATAAAAAAAAAAAATTGGATTCTTTTTGTTTGTTTTTTGTTTGTTTGTTTTTGTAACAAAATAGCAGATGAGAGTTGTAGTAAAAAAAAATAAATAAAAAAAGACAGTGCCTCTCTGAAGCAACAGCAGGGGTGAGGTGCACAAAACAAAAGGAAGCAATGTTAGAAACACTGAGTCTTAAAATGGCTCTGAGTAATCAGACTGTCACTTTGATAAAGGTACATGAAAACTCTGTAAGCAAAAAAAAGAAATAGTGACACCTTATGTAAAAATGGATCTGGATAATGTTATAGAAGTTAAACTATGGAAGAAATGTGCATTTGCCCCAGAACATGTGCAGGGTATATTGTAGAAGGGGCAAAAGAAATGCAAACATACCATGCTACTTAATTAAAATGCTATTAGGGCTCCAAAGGGAGCCACAATAGGTTGGGTTTTCTTTTTCAGATTGCTGTGTGTTTTGGAAGCAGAAGTTAAAAGTAATCAAAACTCTGGTGAAAGTTGATTGTGTCCCTTTTAAGATAGAGTCTCTGAGCTGCTGATGGCTTTAAATCCAAAAGCAGGAAGTTTCTGTGAAAATGCAAATTACCTAAATGATAAAGGAAGGAAAGAACTAGCAGCACAAAGGAGCTGCAGATAAAGGACATACCTGGTCAGCAAACAAATTGTCTAAATAAAAGGCATGGGATAACAAGATAATTTTAATACATTTAATGATAATAAGTATCCCTGTAACAACATATAGTGTGTATGATTTTTGGAAAAATCCTTTAAGGTCGTATGGTAATGATGCTTCTCAGTTATTACCTGTAAATAAAACTTAAAGCTTAACACAGCAGGAAAAACATTATAAACTTGGTCTGCTGTATAAGAAGGAAAACTCAGGGATTTAATGACTAAACAGTGGGATAATTTCCCCATAACCCTTAAAAGATAAAAGCCATTGAAACCTGGCCTGCCTATAGGACAAAAACAGGAAAATATGGGGGCAATTTCTCTGTTTTGCCTGCAATCAGCAAGGGTATTTGTAAAAGAAATATTTTAAGCAATAATCTGCCACCCCAAAAGGGGTAGAAACATGTTCTTTTTGTCTTTCAGAAAATCAGGAAAAGCTGCCAGCTGAAAAGCAACCCAATACCATGAATCTACTGTCACAATAGAAATTGTGTTCTGTGTTCTATGTTTTGTCTTGTGTTTTGTGTTGTTTCTAGCACTGTTGTGTGTTTAAAAAACAAAAATACTGAAGACCTGCAGGAACTTAAAAATAAATTAAGCTTTCTGTCCCAGCTACAGGACAGCCTGATACAAAAACAAGTACATGCCAATGTAGACTTGGTCCAAATTGGTCTGGGTAACCTAAAAGGCCAATGGAATCTTTAGTAATGGCTTAATACCAGCACATGGCTTATCCATAAGAAAAAAAAAAATATTAGAAATAGGAAACTACACAGCCATAGCTATGGGATGCACTGAAATGCAGATACCTGCACTAGCTACTTTGGAACACAAAATGTTCTGGGTCATACTGGGAAATATTAAGGGTTTGATGCATTTGTTAAAAAAGAAAGAGATCATTGTTTGACACTTATCAATATGAATGGATGCAATATGTTTCCAGTATTGTAAACCAGACTTGTTAATGGAAGAAATTGTTGTCAAAATTGCACACCAACAGTCCCTGGAGGCAAAGGTATTGAAGGTTAACCCACTCCCCATATTACACATGGGATCCTTTTGGCTACCCTGGACCTTGAGCCAGTGGGCTGGGGAGGGAGGGAAGCTATTGGACACTAGAGGTTGTACCGAATGGACTCCTCAAAAGTGGGCGTGCCTCACCTTGCCTGTTGCCCCAGAACCTTGTAGTAAAGATACATCACTAGGATCATGTATGTGGCATGAATTGGAATCACAAACTCAAATTGCCTCACAGTACTTTCTCTTGAATAGGCTACATAGAAAGTGACACTGACGATTATAAATCTTAGTGTCAAAAGGGGGATTATGTTGGATCATATTAAAGAAGTTCTGTATTAAAATCACAAATGAGTTTGATTCCCCAGAGTTTCAATTCCAGGGTATTACTAATTAAGAGCTCTCTTGGTTTTTGGTACTGTTTCTCTCCCTCTATGTGTGAAACTTGCAAGCTGCTAATTGTGTTAGTACACTCTAAGACAGAGTCTGTTCTCAAAGCAATTCACAGAGAGAGAGAGAGACTCAAAGCAATACTCTAACAACAGAAACAGCACCCAGAGACTCCCCACCCTTTTGTTGTATTAACAATTGTGATTAAAATAGAGATAGAGGATGTACGTGGATGGATGCTTGGTGTGGATAATAACTGAATGATCAGGGAGGTGCCAGCCTAAGAATCCAGTGTCCATCGGCTGAAGAAGGCGTCAAGTGGAAATAACCAGAGGACCCCCCCCCCCCGGAGGGCAGACTGGAATCCACCCAACAGCCTCAAGGATGGGAGAACCAAAGAACAAGATAACATCTTGGAGCCGTCAGGAATGTGTTATCTGCTGATTGATTCAGCAACAGCATGATGAAGCAATTCCCATAGACTGGCATAGGAAGAAATTCCTATAAAAATAGACTCTAAAGTGAGAACTTTGGGGGGTCTGATTCTGCAAACCAACTTCCAGGAGCATCAGATGAGCATCTGACAAGGCCCTGCTCCCTCCTCATGTCCAGGCCACCTGGCCAGTGACTTGGCATGAGCAACTCTAAGGCTGGTAACTATGATAACAACCTTGCAGAACCTGTG
This sequence comes from Lepidochelys olivacea, assembly GCF_965140295.1. NCBI lineage: Eukaryota > Metazoa > Chordata > Testudines > Cheloniidae > Lepidochelys > Lepidochelys olivacea. Next base: position 160,819,338 of record NC_140411.1, on the reverse strand, counting down.
TGTGTGTGTGTGTGTGTGTGTGTGTTTGTATGAATGAATGTGAGAATAAATACGAGATTGAATGGAATGTTATAGCTATAACTAACTGCTTACTATGATTCTTTCTGTATTCACAATAAATGTGGTATTTTGCCTTTTTCCCTTTAATAAGATCCTGCTGGTTTTTATTTTATTGGTACAACAGGGGAAGGCATAAGAACATAAGAATGGCCATACTGGGTCAGACCAAAGATCCATCCAGCCCAGTATCCTGTCTGCCAACAGTGGCCAATGCTAGGTGCCCCAGAGAGAGTGAACCTAACAGGTAATGATCAAGTGAGCTCTCTCCTGCCATCCATCTCCACCCTCTGACAAACAGAGGCTAGGGACACCATTCCTTACCCATCCTGGCTAATAGCCATTAATGGACTTAACCTCCATGAATTTATCCAGAGCTGGTGGAAAAGGAAGTTTAATAAGAAGTGAGCCAAGCCAGGTCATTGAACTCAAGCAGATAGTATCACCACCACCCCCGAGATTGTTGTAAGAAAACAGCTACACAATAGGTAATGCAGACATTTCTAGGGCCTTGTCTATGCCTTGGTCTACACTAGGAGTTGAGGTCAAATTTAGCAGCGTTAAATCGATTTAACTCTGCACCCGTCCACACGACGAAGCCCTTTTTCTCGACTTAAAGGGCTCTTACAATCGATTTCCTTACTCCACCCCTGACAAGGGGATTAGCGCTGAAATCGGCCTTGCTGGGTCGAATTTGGGGTACTGTGGACACAATTAGACGGTATTGGCCTCCGGGAACTATCCCAGACTGCTCCATTGTGACGGCTCTGGACAGAACTCTCAACTCAGATGCACTGGCCAGGTAGACAGGAAAAGGCCCGCGAACTTTTGAATGTCAATTTCCTCTTTGGCCAGCGTCGCAAGCCGCAAGTGACCATGCAGAGCTCATCAGCAGAGGTGACCATGATGGAGTCCCAGAATGGCAAAAGAGCTCCAGCATGGACCGAACGGGAGGTACGGGATCTGATCACTGAATGGGGAGAGGAATCCGGGCTTATCAGAACTACGTTCCAGTTTTCAAAATGCCAAAACATTTGTCAAAATCTCCCAGGAAATGAAGGACAGAGGCCATGACAGGGACCCAAAGCTGTGCCGCATGAAACTTAAGGAGCTGAGGCAAGCCTACCAGAAAACCAGAGAGGCGAACGGCCGCTCTGGGTCAGAGCCCAAAACATGCTGCTTCTATGATGAGCTGCATGCCATTTTAGACGGTTCAGCCACCACTACCCCAGCCATGCTGTTTGACTCCTTCAATGGAGATGGAGGCAACACAGAAGCAGGTTTTGGGGATGAGGAAGATGATGATGATGAGGTTGTAGATAGCTCACAGCAAGCAAGCGGAGAAACTGGTTTTCCCGACAGCCAGGAACTGTTTCTCACCCTAGACCTGAAGCCAGTACCCCCCAAACCCACCCAGGCTACCTCCCGGACCCGCCAGGTGGAGAAGGTACCTCTGGTGAGTGTACCTTTTAAAATACTATACACGGTTTAAAAGCAAGCATGTTTAATGATTAATTTGCCCTGGCATTCGCGGTTCTCCTGGATGTACTCCCAAAGCCTTTGCAAAAGGTTTCTGGGGAGGGCAGCCTTATTCCATCCGCCATGGTAGGACACTTTACCACTCCAGGCCAGTAGCACATACTCGGGAATCATTGTAGAACAAAGCATTGCAGTGTATGTTTGCTGGCGTTCAAACATCCATTCTTTATCTCTCTGTGTTATCCTCAGGAGAGTGAGATATCATTCATGGTCACCTGGTTGAAATAGGGTGCTTTTCTTCAGGGGACATTCAGAGGTGCCCGTTCCTGCTGGGCTATTTGCCTGTAGCTGAACAGAAACGTTCCCCCCTGTTAGTCACGGGGAGGGAGAGGGGCTAGCCACGTGCTGGGGGGGATGCAAAATGCGACCTTGTAACGAAAGCACGTGTGCTATGTATGTAATGTTAACAGCAAGGTTTACCGTGAAAGAGTGTACCCATTGCTCTGTAAAATGTGTCTTTAAATACCACTGTCCCTTAATTTTTATTCTCCACCAGCTGCATGTGTTTCAAGGATCACAGGATCTTCTCCTTCCCAGAGGCTAGCGAAGATTAGAAGGCGAAAACAACACACTCACGATGAAATGTTCTCTGAGCTCATGCTGTCCTCCCACACTGACAGAGCACAGACGAATGCATGGAGGCAGACAATGTCAGAGGCAGGAAAGCACAAAATGACCGGGAGGAGAGGTGGTAGGCTGGAGAGAGGGCTGAAGCTGAAAGGTGGTGACAGCGTGATGAGAGGAGACAGGATTTAATGCTGAGGCTGCTGGAGGATCAAACTAATATGCTCCAGCATATGGTTGAGCTGCAGGAAAGGCAGCAGGAGCATAGATCGCCGCTACAGCCCCTGTGTAACCAACCGCCCTCCTCCCCAAGTTCCATAGCCTCCTCATCCAGACGCCCAAGAACGCAGTGGGGGGGCCTCCAGCCACCCCACCCCAGAGGATTGCCCAAGCAACAGAAGGCTGACATGCAATAAGTTTTAAAGTTTTAAACTTTTAAAGTGCTGTGTGGCCTCGTCCTTCCCTCCTCCACCACCCCTCCTGGTGCTTCTCTCCTCCTCCACCCCTCCTGAGCTACCTTGGTAGTTATCCCCCTATTTGTGTGATGAATTAATAAAGAATGCATGAACGTGAAGCAACAATGACTTTATTGCCTCTGCAAGCGGTGATCGAAGGGAGGAGGGGAGGGTGGTTAGCTTACAGGGAAGTAGAATGAACCAAGGGGCAGGGGATTATATCAAGGAGAAACGAACAGAACTTTCACACCGTAGCCTGGCCAGTCATGAAACTGGTTTTCCAAGCTTCTCTGATGTGCACCGCGCCCTCCTGTGCTCTAACTGCCCTGGTGTCTGGCTGTACGTAGCCAGCAGCCAGGCGATTTGCCTCAACCTCCCACCCCACCATAAATGTCTCCCCCTTACTCTCACAGATATTGTGGAGTGCACAGCAAGCAGTAATAACACTGGGAATATTGGTTTCACTGAGGTCTAACCGAGTCAGTAAACTGCGCCAGTGCACTTCTAAACGTCCAAATGCACATTCTACCACCATTTTGCCCTTGCTCAGCCTGTAGTTGAACAGCTCCTGACTACTGTCCAGGCTGCCTGTCTATGGCTTCATGAGCCATGGCATTAAGGGGTAGGCTGGGTCCCCAAGGATACATATAGGCATTTCAACATCCCCAATGGTTATTTTCTGGTCTGGGAATAAAGTCCCTTCCTGCAGCTTTTGAAACAGACCAGAGTTCCTGAAGATGCAAGCGTCATGTACCTTTCCCAGCCATCCCACGTTGATGTTGGTGAAACGTCCCTTGTGACCCACCAGTGCTTGCAACACTATTGAAAAGTACCCCTTGCGGTTTATGTACTCGCTGGCTTGGTGCTCCAGTGCCGAGATAGGGATATGGCTTTAGTGTATGGCCCCACCACAGTTAGAGAATCCCACTGCAGCAAAGCCATCCACTATGACCTGCACATTTTCCAGACTCACTGTCCTTGATATCAGCAGATCTTTGATTGCGTGAGCTACTTGCATCACAGCAGCTCCAACAGTAGATTTGCCCACTCCAAATTGATTCCCGACTGACCAGTAGCTGTCTGGCATTGCAAGCTTCCACAGGGCTATCGCCACTCGCTTCTCAACTGTGAGGGCTGCTTTCATCTTGGTATTCTTGTGCCTCAGAGCAGGAGAAAGCAAGTCACAAAGTTCCATGAAAGTGCCCTTACGCATGCGAAAGTTTCGAAGCCGCTGGGAATCATCCCAGACCTGCAACACTATGCGGTCCCACCTGTCTGTGCTTGTTTCCCAAGCCCAGAATCGGCGTTCCACCGGATGAACCTGATCCATTAGCACCATGATGCCCACATTGCCAGGGCCCGTGCTTTGAGAGAAGTCTGTGTCCATGTCCTCATCACTCTCGTCACCGCGCTGACATTGCCTACTTGCCCGGTTTCGCTTTGCCAGGTTCTGGTGCTGCATATACTGCTGGATAATGCGTGTGGTGTTTAACGTGCTCCTAATTGCCAAAGTGATCTGAGCAGGCTCCATGCTTGCTGTGGTATGGCATCTGCACAGAAAAAAGGCACGGAACGATTGTCTGCCGTTGCCCTGATGGAGGGGGGGCGACTGACGACATGGCTTCCAGGGTTGGCTTCCAGGGAATTAAAATCAACAAAGGGGGTGGCTTTGCGAGAAACAGAATGGCCCCCTCAAGGATAGAACTCAAAACTGGGTTTAGCAGGCCGTTGATTTCACGGAGGGAGGGAGGAGAAAATGAATACAAAACAAATCTGGTCTATTTCTGGTTTTGATCCACTTCACCTATCTTTATACATCTTGCTGGCAGCAGACTGGGCAGTACGACCGCTAGCCATTGTCACCTCCAGGGTGCTTGGCAGAAGACGGTGCAGTATGACTGCTGGCCATCATCTTCTGCTGGCTGCCGATTAAAAGACAGTGCACTGCTGGTAGGACTGAATCGCCATGAGACGAAACTTAAAAGGGAAATTACCTGGCTGAGTCACTCCCATGTTTGCCCAGGCGCCTCTGACCTCATCGAGGTCGGTTGAAAGAGGACCCAGGACTACGTCGACGACGGCTACCAGTCATACTGCACTGTCTGCTGCCAAAAGGCAATAAACTGCTGCTGTGTAGCAATGCAGTACCACGTCTGCCAGCACCCAGGAGACATACAGACAAGCGGGCTCCATGCTTGCCGTGGTATGGCGTCTGCACAGGTAACTCAAGAAAAAAGGCACAAAACGATTGCCTGCCCTTGCTTTCACGGAAGGAGGGAGGGAAGGGGGGCCTGACGATATGTACCCAGAACCACCCGCGACAATGTTTTAGCCCCATCAGGCACTGGGATTTCTACCCAGAATTCAAATGGTCGGCAGAGACTGCGGGAACTGTGGGATAGCTACCCACAGTGCAACGCTCCAGAAGTCGACAGTTGCTTCAGTACTGTGGACACACTCCGCTGACTACATGCATTTAGAGCATTTGTGCGGGGACACACACAATCAACTGTATAAAAACGCTTTCTACAAAACCGACTTCTATAAATTCGACCTAATTTCGTAGTGTAGACATACCCTATATTAGGAAGTTGCACCAGTTTAATTTAAGGTGCGATTTTAAACTGATTTGGCACAAAATCCTGTGGAGGACATTTTGATTTGGTTTAAGTATGAGTTATTTTAGTCCAGCAACTCCATTAGCAATGGACTTAAGCTAACTGATATTAAGCCACTCTAAAACCAAAAGACAACTGTCCATACAGGGATTTGAACTGGTTTAACTAAATCAGTTAAAGTCACACCTTAAACTAAGCTAGTGCCACTTTCTAATGTAAATGAGGGCTAAGGAAGGAGAAGTCACCAAGAGGTTTCCAAGAACAATTTTACCTCTGCATACTTGAAATACTTACCACATCGGTTTTCATCTTCACCATTGGAACAGTGGACCACTCCATCGCACCACTGAGATGGTGACACACATGTTCCTGAAGATCCACACACTATTGATGAGCCAAAACAGCTATTGGCCTCTGCAAGGGGATCAGAGTGGAAAGGAGATAGGTGATAGGTGTGGGGTCATTAAAAAGGATCCTTAACGTAAGAGTGAGCCACAAATTGTTATGATTTCTGCTGAGTTTTCTAGGAGAATATCAATTTAATCAAGGCATATGTTGAAAGAGCTTTTGATTGTTTGTACAATTTGGGGAAAGCACATACAAAACAACTATGGACAAGAGGGCTGGTAAAATGGAAGAATGTATATTCTTCTATTCTATTGCACCTGTTGCCAGAGGTAACTGTCAAGGAAACTTTTGTTTATTAGCTAGTTAAACCTGATGGTGATAACCGTGAACTAAACTAGCACCATTAAGCTCACAGCTGGCACTGAAGATTAATTTATAAATGAAAAAGGCAAGAAATTAATATAGACTAACTGCCACCACTAGATATATACCATTTTTAAACAGGACAGGATTTTTTTTTTTAAAACACTATTTTTTCCCATACAATCAAAGGTTGTAAAATATATTGAAAAATAAATTTAAACCTCAAAGACAGACCTGCCGGGATACACTGTTCACTTTATAAGGGCAGCAGACCATTAGATGAGAGGAATACATGAACCTCTTTTTAAAATAACTTGCTTTTCAGAGATTCAGCATTCTGTAACTGGTGTGATTAATGCATGCGGTGGATATTAAAATAGGTATTAATATCTAAGCAGGCATTCCCCATTTTGGAAGTGTTCTCAATTATAAATTTTCATAGAGTTTAAGGCCAGAAGGGACTATTAGACCATCTAGACTGACCTCCTGAATAACGCAAGCCATTAAGTTTTACCCAGGTGCCCCTGTTTTAAGCCCAGCAACAGGTGTTTGACTAAATTTAAGGAAATTATACACATATACTTAACAGCCTGCTTGGGAGCCAGATTTCTGTTAGGATGCCAATTAAGTAGCTTATTCCATTTCAAATCATCACTATAAAAATGAGGAAAAGTTTCTTCTTGTGAGGAGGAAGTGAATTCAATATCAAGCAAAATCCACTCTGTACTGAATGGGTCATTCTGCAATTTTTTGTATATGTTCATTAAAACTGGTCCAAAAGTGTTATATTTTCCTCTATGAAAAACTTCAAACTTCGGGTGGAGGGGGTCAGTGTTTTTCCCTCCCTTACACCCAACCCCAGAATTCCTTGGTCTTCCAGTTTGAGAGTTGAAATATTCTCTTTTTTGAATTCTCCCCCTCACTCTTCTTCACCTGTTCCTTTCACTATCACCATCTCACACACACACTCACTCATGAAAAAGGTGTGGGGAAGAAAAAGAAGAGAGGGCAAAAAGCCCCAGAAAACTACAAGATTTTCAGTTCTTCCCACCAGAAAATTTTTACTAAAATGAACATTTGTGTTTTAGTGGAAAAGTAGTTTCTTCACTGAAAAACTGCTTCAATTAAACTATTTGAACCAGCCCTAATATTAGGAGATGGAATAGAGGGTCTGATTTTATTTTATATTTTTTAAAGAGCTAATGAGTTCTCCTGACTCCACCTGAAGTAAGTGGGAGCTGCTGGTGTTCAGCACCAGAGTGGTCCAGAGGAGGTCTATTCCATTTGCAGACAGTTTAAGGAAATGCGTTCACATTTGACACAGGAAGTTGTGTTCGGTGTGTCTGCACCTCCAACTGTCTACCTCTGCCCCAGACCCGAAATCCTTCTCTTCAAAAGTTTAGTGAAAACCAATACATCTCCACAAAACATTTCAGCTTTGACAAAACAGCATATTTCATGGAAATAAAGTGCTCCAATCAGTTCTATGCAGCACTTGTGAAAAATTAGTCAGGCCTAATATGTCTACCATACCTGATCCTTCCTTTCTTCCCTTCACGGTTGCAGTTAGGGGGAAGCTGTATAACTTAAAACCTCACTCCAGAGGCTGCATATCCAGGAGCGGCCCTAGACTAGCTGCCAGCAACTGGTGCCCTAGGTGAACCATGCAATCGGTGCCCCCAGCCCCCAAGCCCCAAGGGCAGATCTAGGCTGAGGTTTTTGGTAAACTGGGAAACATTTTGCCCCTTTTTTCCTTCTAATATTTTTAAGCTTTTTTTTTTTTTTTTAATAAACAGAGGCTTAATTATTCGGTTTGTCCGTCCATCCAACCAACGTTTCTGAGATCTGATAAAAAGACACAAAATTTTCAGAATAAATTTGTACAAGACAGTTAGATGATATTTCAGTCCAATTTCAAATAAAAATGCATTAAAAATGTTAATTATAATTTTTATTACTACAAATCTGAAATCGTCCATTACGTTATCCTGCTTTAACTGCCATTACCACCACATCCAATGTAGAAAGAAATAAGAAAACTCTTCAATGAACTTTAACCTGTATTTACAAAACACTTCAAATAAAAAACTCTGTGCTCTTAAAACATTACTTTTCCTTTCTTTAAGTTTTGAAAATTCAGTCACGAGTTCTTTTAGATCCAGTTTTCCAGTTATTTCATGCTCTACTGACAAACTTCCGTACTTCTTCACGAGTGGAACGTTTCTTAAGTTGTCTTGAAAAAGCCTGAAGCTCACTACACAAATCTGTAGCATCAATGTCTTTTGAATTTTCATGAGTCCATGCAGACTCCAGTTTTATACAAAATTCTCTTATCTGTTTTTCTGTTTTCTTTTGAAAGCTGTGGATATCATATAGAAAGCCAAGTATGGACTCTAGCTGCTGCATCTGTTGAAATCTTTCATCAGCCAAGTGAATAGCAGTATCAAGGACTGAAAAGTAGAAATTCACTTTGAACCTTTGTTTTGGGTTCTGAATGGGTGTGTTTTGTCAGTCATACAAAAACTGCTGTTTCTTTTGCCGAATGCGAACTGGCTCTGGTTCAAATTCTGTCGGAAAGTCTATTTCTTCACCAAGCTCAAGAGACTCTACCAGTGTTCTTTTGAACCCTTCATCACTTCTGAATTCCTCCAGAATATTTTTAGTTTGCTGAAGTTTTTGAATAGCAGAACGTATGTTCAAGTTCTTTTCCTGAAGCTGCTTACTAGTGAGGTTAATCTTGAAAAGGAATTTATACCACAAAATGAGTGAAGTCACAAATTTGAACTTGGAAAGGCCATTTGCAAGAGCTTCTGCATCTGAACGTGCCTTATTGCCAGATGACCCAGTAAAGGTAGTATCAGAAATTTCAATTCGGGCTTCATAAATGTTTCCAAGTTCATAGCGAAGAGGCTATGGTTTCACAGTTAGAGAATTCACATGGTGAGTCAGAATCTCCCAATGGCGTGTTGAGCCTGAGAAAAAACACAAACATGTTGCACTGGGTGAAAGAAACTGCTTGCCTCCTAACAGCATCATTGACAACCAAATTCAGGGAATGTGCATTGCAAGGAACGAAAAAGGCCCTAGGATTGATTTCCATCATTCTCCTTTGCACGCCAAGTCTTTACCCTTCCTATTACTCCCATTATCATAGCCTTGGCCATGTAAGTTTTCAACAGATAATTACACTGTTTCAAGCTCTTGTAGAATAGTTTCAGTCATAAATGCTCCAGTCGTCTCCTTCAGTGGTAAGAAACGCAAAAAATGTTCCTTTATGAGCACGCCGACATTATCTTCATCTGCAGACTTTTCCATATCCACAAAACGAATGATCGTCATTTGTTCAACATGAGTCACATCTGGTGTACAGTCCAGTATTATTGAAAAGTATTTTGCAGAATGGGCAGCTTCTACAATGTTCTTTTTAATGGCATTTGCTAGGATTTGAATCAGTTCATTCTGCATATTTTTTCCTAAGTAATGAACCTGTGTTTCATGATCAGTTATTTTACATAGATGGTCCTTCATGACTGAATCAAACAAAGCGAGGTATTCAACAAATTTTTTAAAAAGTTTCCATTACCTGGAGTATATAAATTTTTCACTTCTACCGCGGCCGCAGAATGCTAAATTTTGCCCACCAAGAACTCTCACTAAAGCAAACAGACGCTCTAATATTTGTTGCCAGTATTCTTCTTTCCTCGATCACACGTAAATTTTCTTCGATAGTTTTTCCTTTTTTCAATCATAATTCAAATTCTTTCCAATTTTGAAAACATTCCAAATGTTCTGTACTTCTTTCATGTGAAGAGAGAATTGAAGAGATGTTTTTCCAGTCCTTTGAACCATTTTCAGTAAGTGATGTACCAATTGCTTGATTTCTAAACAACTTGCAGCAAAAGCAAAACAGAGTCCTTCGACACTGAATATTGTAACCAGTTTCGATGAATTTCTTCCCCATTAATTAGTTTCCTCTTGTAATGCTAAGCAGAGAATTTTCTTTTATTTCCATCCTTAGGAAAGGAAAATTCGCGAACTTTTTTGGGTCCATGTTCCACGAGAAGTTGCCGCATACTGTCATCACATCTGGGCTATGAAGTTGGGTCCCCTTACTGTAACTTGTTTGTAACTTCCTCATCCTTTCTTCTTTCTACTTCATTTACTTCAAATTCTGCATGTCTCTCTGAAGATAAATACATTTTCTCCACTTCCATATCAGTCTGATGCTGTGAGCTGCCTTCATCTAGAAGTAAGTTTCCATCATCTTGGGTTTCCAAACTGCTTCCATGCTATCCTCCTCTCCAAGTAAAATTCCTTCATCTGGATGCTGTGAACTGCTTCCATCTTTATTTGGATTAAAAGAGAAGATATTTCAGGAAGGATCCCTGCTGTTTTGCTTGGTCCTTTTCCTTCTCAGCCTTTCATTTACGATACTCAGTTTTTGAGCGTTTTCTTTTTCCTCTTTCTGCCATGGGGCATGTTACGTACTAACTGTGTTCCTGACTGCAAGTATTATAGCATTAAGGATGGCTGACCCACCACATGGTTGGCGATTTAAACCACATTTAAGCAGGGAAAAGACATGTTGGGATTGCTGCAAGGTCCAATGATTAGTAACATACACTCACTCACCTATTAAAACAGTTAGTTACAGCATTTACATGGAAACAAAATGATCTTTTTTGACATTATAACCCAACATCGATTGTTTGGAAACTAATCCCCTTCCTCACGGTTACCCACTTGGAGTGTGACGTCATCACTTTCTTAGTCTATTAAGCGTTAACGCTGTTACTTTTCTTTTATGGACCTTATTTATTACATGTGAACCAGTTATAACAAAGAAAAAGTTCATAATTATAGAGCCCGATAATAACGCTAAGGTTTAATAATGGATTTATAATGCTGAAAGACATTATTCTTTATTCTTTGGCACCAAGAAACACAATTTTCCACAGTATTCACTCAATTCTTAACCATCTACCAGCGACATGTGTTAAAATGACCGTTTGACACGTATCAATTGGTGATATCTCCACTCTACATGAATCTCCAGCTATGTGACCTTGATCTATATTCGAGTTAGGTGTCACTAGCATTGCAGCTCTTGCTGCTGGAGGATGCGTTTCATTGTGGCTGAGTTATTGCTTATCAAAATTGTGGAGTGGGTCATCTTGACCCTACGTTGCAAATTGAAAAAAAAAATATATATATATATATATATATATATATATATTCGCTAAAATATTATTTTTGCAGTAAACAAAAGATTTGACATTAATAAATTCTCAGAAGTGTAGAGAAATTATCATTCATATTCCCTCCATATGCACACAAGAATTGAAATAATGACATCTTCGTTATTTTATTTTTTCCCTCAAATTTGGTGCCCCATTTAACTTGGCACCCTAGGCAACCGCCTAGTTCACCTATATGGATGGGCTGCCCTTGTGCATATCAGTAGTCTCTTAGGTTAAATTCATCCCACTACACAGGGCTCACGCAAAGCCCAATGTCACTTAGACCTTATAAATGCCCTTTGCTCTGGGGTAAACTGCACTCTTAATCCTAGTGTGACGTTATCTGATTAAAATATGACCATATAGATCATTGTTGTAACCACTGTCATAAATTTGCAATAAATTTTGTACAAGGTTGTCAAGTGAGGTGTTTGTGGAAAGGTTATGACTCGCTGACTATAATTCTGCTATTTGTATGCATGTATCATTTTTGTATTTGAAGCTATTGAGTATTGGCTCTATATCTGGATTTCAAATGTTTGCTCCTGGGGTAACGCCACAAGGTAGCTAGCCAGCACATCTTGGAGGGACTATTAAAATTGAGTGGCCAATCAAAAGAACATTTAACTGACAATGGACCATGGGAGACTTACACTTATCTACACTTAATGGAATTTCCTGGTGTGACTAGTCGAAATGCATGGACACGTTACTTGCCCATGTGACTCCAAACTCCATCTTGTTGCTGTAATTTTCCACAGTGAGAACACTGGAATTCCCTCCACATGGCAGAAGCTATAAAAAGCCCATTTTGCCTCTATCCTGTTCAATCCTCTGGACTATGAACTTATACTAATGGGAGCATTCTAACCAAGGCACTGAGGACCTTCCAATGATTTGGAAGCAACCAAAGACTTATCAAGCCAGCAGTTTATTCCATCACTGCTACAAGCCTGAACCAAGAACTTTGCAATTGTTGTATGTATTTGATTCCTCTAACCAATTTTAACTCTCACCTTTCTTTCTTTCTTTTTTATGAATAAAACTTTAGATTTTAGATACTAAAGGATTGGCATCAGTGTGATTTTTGGGTAAGATCTAAGTTGTATATTGACCTGGGTGTGTGGCTGGTCCTTTGAGATCAGAAGAACCCTTTCTTTGATGAGACTGGCTGTAAAGAACCACTCATCTCTGAATCCAGTGTTTTTGGTGGTGACAAAAGAACTGGAATGCCCAAGGAAACTATTTTTATGACTTCTTGTTAGCCAGTGTGGTGAAACAGAAGTTTACTTTTGTTGCTGGTTTGATACACCCCAAGACTGGTGGCTAATCCCCTATAGGATTTGCCCTATTTCTCAGCAGTTCGTCCTGAATTTGGCATCCTCAGTTGTGACCCACTGAGGCACAGTTATACCTAGATATCACATTACTAAAATAGTTGTACAAAAGCTTGTCCTAGACCAACTGTTGCTAAACAGTTTGTGGGATCTCAGAGAATTCAGATGAATAAGAGGTTGCTGCTGAGTCAAGGACACTTATCAAATGTAAATATATTTGAAGTTAAAGGAAAGGACAACAGCGATACTGGTTATGGCAAATAATTAAGCTTTTAGATATTAAAATAAGTTGCATTCAGAAAAGAGATCGATAACAAGAGTTTACTGCTCTAATTTACCACCCTCTGGAAGATGACACACTTACGTTGGGAAATGGAAAAACTCAAGACATTTTAGCTTTGAATAAAAAATTTCTATCATCCTTACCAAAATACCAGATAAGCATAGCTGCAATTATGGAAACCGATAGTATTATTGCAACGGATAAAACGATGCATAGAGTTTTCTTAACTTCTGCAATTAAAAAGGGAGAAAAAGAAGAGTTAGGTTTGCAAACAAATTATTTTACTAGGCTAGCCTCCATCCCTATCTCCCTGCAAGTAAATTAGGGCTTGTCTTCACTAGCACTTTACAGTGCTGCAACTTTCTCGCTCAGGGGTATGAAAACACACACCCCTGAGCGCTGCAAGTTGCAGCGCTGTGGACAGTGCACCAGCCCTGGGAGCTATTCCCCAGTGGAGATGGGTTTTTTATAGCGCTGGGAGAGCTCTCTCTCAGTGCTATGCCACGACTACACAGCCACGTTAAAGTGCTGCCATGACCAGCGCTTTAACGTTGCTAGTGAAGACGTGCCCTTAGATGGACAGCTTTCAATCACTAGTAAGCAGGCGTGAATCTGCAATTCAGATGTTAGAGTCTCTCCATCTCATCATCACTTCAAAGAACCACTCAACTCCTCACACTTTTTTACAAAAAAGTATAATAGTAATTGACTTGTTCAGCTACCTAGCACCCTGAGGGACAAAGAGGTGCTCCTGGGATAGTCCCTCAACATAAGAGCTTGAAAGGAAACAAGTTTTGATCAGTCTACATAAAAAGAACTCCAGACAAATCTTACTTGACGTGCACAGTTTTGCTGATGGCGGCTTTGGCTGTACTACTGGGGGAGCTGACTGATGAGCAGGAACTCTTGGGACATAATGTGGCACCGATGGAGGATAATATGGTGGATACACGTTAGCATCCACAGGCTGTCTGGAAATATAGAAGTTTTCTGGCTGATAACCATGATTTTCATAGTAAGGTGGTAGCCCCTAAATAGCAAAATTGAGGTGAAGGTGGGAAAAAACATTAATATTGCAAAGTTAGAACAATATAATCATTTCTAAAAAACATCGTCACTTATGTAAATACAGTAAAAGCCCACCAATTCTCATTGCACTCATTCAGAAATTCATTACACTCACACACACACAAAAATAGATATACAAAGTCTCCTGAGAAGTGGAGTGAGAGACTTAGAGACACATTCAACTGACGGATTAATTTAAAGAAAAAAAAAAAAAACAGCAAAAAAAACCCCACCAAAACTAGTTTTCAATAGATCACATCACCTTCTAAATATGTTTTAGATTTTAAATTTCTTTAGAAAGAAAAAAAAATGTTGCTTCCTTAAGAATCTCTTCTGCACACTTAGTTTCTCTTTTATTGAAAAAACAGTGAAAAATAAAAGAAAAAAGAACAAACAAACAAACTGGAAAAATTGCATATTTTTTTCTGATAACTTATTTCAGCTGTAATAATTTAGGGGGTAGTTACTATGTTCGGTGCAAATTTTTCAGCAATAAATTTGATTTTCCAGTTGACAGCATAGCTTCAATGCTAATTAGCGGAGTGCTGTAGTGAGATCTGATAAGACTTCATTACTTTTACCAAATACACTATAGAACAAATTAGTTGATGGCAGAGTGCTAGATTCATATACTACATCCATCACTGTGATATCAGAGACTTGAAGAATTAGTTCATTCATCCCCACAATACCCTGTGATACAGGCAAGTATTTTCCCCATTTTATAGAATAGGAAACTAAAGTCAAGAAACTTCTTAAAAAAATAAAATCATGCATACCTATGTCCACTTTTAATGGACCTGACTATTAATTCATTACTCAATAGGCTGCTACCCACAGAAAACAAAATTGAATATTTAACTACTTACTGAGTTTACAGCCATCTCAGCTTTGTCAACAGTGCTGAGACAGCTCAAGTGTTTGAAAAACTTGGGATAACCTGTAAATATACAAAAACACATGCATTCATAGTGTTACAATTAGAGCGGGCTGAAAAAGTTGTGACAGCAGTTTTCAGTTGGAAAATGCCATTTCCAAACAGAATCAAAATGTTCTGCAGGAACATATGATTTCAAAATTCATACCTGGAAATTACTGAAATATGTATATAATTTATAAGAATGTTTTGGTCTTCTCAAAACAATAAAGGTTAAAACTAAATTTTTCAGAATATTTCATTTGTTGGGGGTGGGGGGAAGAAATCAGAGATTAACTTTTTGTCCCACTTCGGGAATTTCAAAGTCTCAATCTCCTGCAGGACAGAAATACCATTTTTCAACCATCTCTAGTTAAGATGCAAACCAACAAGCACAGTGATGTTCTTAGTTATGACTTTCATTTCACTCTTAACTCATCCACTTATAACTAGAAATATATTGCCTAAATTAAAGGTAATTAGTTTCTCAACCCTCTAACATTAACTAAATATAACAGCATGAAATAAACCTAGCAGCATTACAGATTTAATACCCGAGTTTTCCTGTTAGGCTCTAGCTCTCAAATATGTAATAATATTGTTGAGAAGGGTAGGCAGTGATGGCTAATTAACAAGAGACAAAACTAAAAAAGCCATCCTCCTCCCCTACACTACAAAATTAACACTGGATGTAGGCTACATTATGGACTAAGAATAAAATGGCATGGAAAATTTCAAGTTCAGTTAGACCACCACACACACCCAGAAAAGGGAAGAAGTTTGCTCTCTATTAAGCAGCCACACATTAAGCAGCCACACATTAAACATGAACTCCTGTTGGGTGCACTGAAGGAGAGGCAGAAAGGAATGTTCCTGTGCAAGTTTCAGCACAAAGTTCATCTTTACATTCAAGCTACATGCAAACAAACATGCTTTTATAAAACTCAACACACTGATGCAGCCTTTACTATTGTACAGCAGCAAGTGACAGCCAGCTGCATAAGTGCCCCACAGCCCAAGAAGGTTAACTGAACGCCATGCTCGCTCTCAGAACAAGAGTACTGATACTCTCAGGCTTTGTCTCCCCCTTAGACAGGCGCAAATTTTTGCTTCAGTGTACACTGCAGTCAAACACCAGCAGCAAGCCTGTGCTAGGCTCACAGGGCTATAAAATTGCCCTATATAGATGTTCAGGCTTAGGCTGGAGCCATGAATGGGGAGGAGAAGGAAGGATGGGATTGCACAGAGCCCTGGCACAGGGGACCGTGGTATAGGAAGATTGGTAATGGGGAGAATAGGGCTAAACTGCTGCTACCTCTTTGGTGGATTGCACCAGTGGCTTAAACAGTTAGAACATCCCAACACTCCACAGCAATTTAGAATAGGAAAGACGGGGGGTGGGGGTCAAGGGCAGGAACAGAACCGGTCAAAGCTACAGGAGAAATTTAGGTCAGCAGAATGCTATTAGTCTTATCTGGGCAGGACACTGGGGTTAACACCGTTTACTCTTACTTACAGGAAAGGCAACGAATCCAGTGAACACAAGTCGTCAGTACCTCTGTTTTATGTCTCATCCATTCTTACTCAGTTGTTCACATCATATAATGGTGGCATGCAGTTCTGCCCCACCTCAGTGGTTGAGTAACACTTCGCAGAAGGGGTTTTTCTATTCTCTGGAAAAGGTGATATGAAAACAGAATGGTAATCAACACAACCTCAGAAATACCCGTTGCTTTGTCAGCTTCTTAAATAAAAGACTTAGGCTACATCTACACTACAGATGCTACAGCGGCACAGCTATGAAGCTGCAGGTCTGCTGCCCTAGCACCATAGCGTAAACAATTGCTATAGCAACAGAAGGGGGGGGTGGGGGGGGAGGTTTCCATTGCTGTAGTTAATCCACCCCCGAGAGGTGGTAGCTAAGCTGGATCGATAGAAGAATTCTTCCATCAATCCAATGGCGTTTAAACTGGGGCTTAGTTTGGCCTAACTACATCTCTCGAGGGTGTGAATTTTTCACGGCCCTGAGCAACATAGCGAGGTCAACTTAGGTTTTCGGTATAGACCAGGCCTTAGGCCATGTTTGCACTACAGCAGTATAGCTATGCCATTGTAACCTGGTAGTATAAACATAGACTACAGCAATAGAAGATAAAAAGAAAAGGAGTACTTGTGGCACCTTAGAGACTAACCAATTTATTTGAGCATGAGCTTTCGTGAGCTACAGCTCACTTCATCGGATACATACCGTGGAAACTGCAGCAGACATTATATACACACAGAGATCATGAAACAATACCTCCTCCCACCCCACTGTCCTGCTGGTAATAGCTTATCTAAAGTGATCATCAAGTTGGGCCATTTCCAGCACAAATCCAGGTTTTCTCACCCTCCACCCCCCCACACACACAAACTCACTATCCTGCTGGTAATAGCTCATCCAAAGTGACCACTCTCCCTACAATGGGCTATCACCAGCAGGAGAGAGAATTTGTGTGTGTGGGGGGGTGGAGGGTGAGAAAACCTGGATTTGTGCTGGAAATGGCCCACCTGATGATCACTTTAGATAAGCTATTACCAGCAGGACAGTGGGGTGGGAGGAGGTATTGTTTCATATTCTCTGTGTATATATAAAGTCTGCTGCAGTTTCCACGATATGCATCTGATGAAGTGAGCTGTAGCTCACGAAAGCTTATGCTCTAATAAATTGGTTAGTCTCTAAGGTGCCACAAGTACTCCTTTTCTTTTTGCGAATACAGACTAACACGGCTGTTACTCTGAAATCTCCCTACAATGTGCATGATAATCAAGGTGGGCCATTTCCAGCACAAATCCAGGCTCTCTCACCCCCCCCCCACTTTTTTCCCCGGGGACACACACACACACACACACACACACAAACTCACTCTCCTGCTGGCAATAGCTCATCCAAACTGACCACTCTCCAAGTTTAAATCCAAGTTTAACCAGAACATCGGGGGGGAGGTGGGGGAGGAAAAAACAAGGGGAAATAGCCACTCCCAGTCTCTATTTAAGCCTAAATTAATAGTATCCAATTTGCAAATGAATTCCAATTCAGCAGTTTCTCGCTGGAGTCTGGATTTGAAGTTTTTTTGTTTTAAGATAGCAACCTTCATGTCTGTGATTGCGTGACCAGAGAGATTGAAGTGTTCTCCGACCACAACCTGAAGCAAATACTCACCAACAACCACATACCACACAACAGAACCACTAACCCAGGAACTTATCCTTGCAACAAAGCCCGTTGCCAACTGTGCCCACATATCTATTCAGGGGACACCATCACAGGGCCTAATAACATCAGCCACACTATCAGAGGCTCATTCACCTGCACATCCACCAATGTGATATATGCCATCATGTGCCAGCAATGCCCCTCTGCCATTTACATTGGTCAAACTGGACAGTCTCTACGTAAAAGAATAAATGGACACAAATCAGATGTCAAGAATTATAACATTCATAAACCAGTCGGAGAACACTTCTGTCATAAATATAAAGGGAAGGGTAAACCCCTTTGAAATCCCTCCTGGCCAGGGGAAAGCTCCTCTCACCTGTAAAGGGTTAAGAAGCTAAAGGTAACCTCGCTGGCACCTGACCAAAATGACCAATGAGGAGACAAGATACTTTCAAAAGCTGGGAGGAGGGAGAGAAACAAAGGGTCTGTGTCTGTCTGTAGTCGTCTTGGCCCGGGACAGAACAGGAATGGAGTCTTAGAACTTTTAGTAAGTAATCTAGCTAGGTATGTGTTAGATTATGATTTCTTTAAATGGCTGAGAAAAGAATTGTGCTGAATAGAATAACTATTTCTGTCTGTGTATCTTTTTTGTAACTTAAGGTTTTGCCTAGAGGGGTTCTCTATGTTTTTGAATCTAATTACCCTGTAAGATATCTACCATCCTGATTTTACAGGGGGGATTTCTTTATTTCTATTTACTTCTATTTTTTATTAAAAGTCTTCTTGTAAAACACTGAATGCTTTTTCATTGTTTTCAGATCCAAGGGTTTGGGTCTGTGGTCACCTATGCAAATTGGTGAGGCTTTTTACCAAACCTTGTCCAGGAAGTGGGGTGCAAGGTTTTGGGAAGTATTTTGGGGGGAAGGACGCGTCCAAACAGCTCTTCCCCAGTAACCAGTATTAGTTTGGTGGTGGTAGCGGCCAGTCCAAGGATAACGGGGGTAATATTTTGTACCTTGGGGAAGTTTTGACCTAAGCTGGTAAAGATAAGCTTAGGAGGTTTTTCATGCAGGTCCCCACATCTGTACCCTAGAGTTCAGAGTGGGGGAGGAACCGTGACAACTTCAATCTCTCTGGTCACGCGATTACAGACATGAAGTGAGCTGTAGCTCACGAAAGCTCATGCTCAAATAAATTGGTTAGTCTCTAAGGTGCCACAAGTACTCCTTTTCTTTTTGCGAATACAGACTAACAC
Organism: Lepidochelys olivacea; assembly: GCF_965140295.1. Taxonomy (NCBI): domain Eukaryota; kingdom Metazoa; phylum Chordata; order Testudines; family Cheloniidae; genus Lepidochelys; species Lepidochelys olivacea. The sequence continues at coordinate 160,800,096 of NC_140411.1, read as the reverse complement.
GGCTGTTACTCTGAAACCAGCCATAGAAGATGTTTTTCCAACACAGTAGTAAACTTCACCTCCCTAAGCAATAGTAGCTAGGCCAACAGAAGCATTCTTCTGTCAGCTTAGCTGCCCCTACAGCAAGAATTAGGTCAGCATAGTGCTCGGGGTGTGGATTTTTAACACCCCAAGTGCTGTAACTATGTCAACCCAAATTTGTAAGGTTGACCAGGCCAAATGCTGCCACTACAAAAAGCACCAGGCATTTTCACTCTCCATAGCGTAAGATACTGCTAGGAATTTTTAAAGTAAGTTTCTCATACCCACTTTATCCTTTGTTATTTCACGAACTATTTCCTCCTGTGTTTGCAGAAAGGGATGAAGTTATAGTGCCTCGTCAGTCACTGGCTTTTGCACCAGAATTACCAATACCAATTACCAGTTTGTGTTAGCTATTATAGGACAGGCCCAACAAAGAAAATAACAGAACACCACTAGCTGTCACCTTCAGCCCCCAACTAAAACCTCTCCAGTGCATCATCAAAGATCTACAGCCTATCCTGAAAAACGATCCCTCATTCTCACAGATCTTGGGAGACAGACCAATCCTCACTTACAGACCTGAAGCAAATACTCTCCAGCAACCACATACCACACAACAAAAACACTAAACCAGGAGCTTATCCTTGCAACAAAGCCGGATGCCAACTCTGTCCCCATATCTGTTCAAGTGACACCCTCATAGGACCTAATCACATTAGCCGTGCCATCAAGGGCTCGTTCACCTGCACATCTACCAATGTGATATATACCATCATGTGCCAGCAATGCCCCTCTGCCATGTACATTGGCCAAACTAGACCATCTCTACGCAAAAGAGTAAATGGACACAAATCTGACATCAGGAATCATAACATTTAAAAACCAGTAGGAGAACACTTCAACCTCTCTGGCCACTCAGTACCAGATGTAAAGGTAGCAATTTTGCAACAGAAAAGCTTCAAAAACAGACTCCAATGAGAAACTGCTGAGCTTGAATTAATATGCAAATTAGATACCATTAACTTGGGTTTGAATAGAGACTGGATCATTACAAATATTGAATCTATTTCCCAATGTTAAGTATCCTCACACCCTCATCAACTGTCTAAATGGGCCATCTTGATTATCACTACAAAAGTTTTTTTCCCCTGCTGATGATAGCTCATCTTAATTAATTACCCTCTTACTCCACCTTTTCATGTTCTCTGTGTTCACACACACACATATATCTTCTTACTATATGTACTATATCTTATATATCTTTTATTATATGTTCCATTCTATGCATCCAATGATGTGGGCTGTAGCCCACGAAAGCTTATGCTCAAATAAATTTGTTAGTCTCTAAGGTGCCACAAGTACTCCTGTTCCAATAATCATTGAAGTTAACAGAAAAACTCCCACTGACTTTATGGAAGTTGGAGTGGTCACCTTACCAGGTGCCCTCTTAGAACTCTTTTCCTCTGCCCTACACCCAGGCTCAGGAACAGTGCCCTGGAATATCTGATGACCTCGAAATGCTGCACCATTAGCTGATAACTGGTTTACAGGGAAGAATGAAGCCCTTTGGGAGACCACCAGCAACACTTCCTGAAGCACTCTAGGTTTATCTTCAAGACCGGCCATCCAAGGTAAAATACTGGACATTCCTTAGCTTGGGCTGTCCAAAGATGGTTTTACCTGCATATTGGGCACATTTATAGTTTTCTGCCTATCAAAATTTCCATTAAAGCGATAGATCAAATTAATTATGATATTGTAACTATATGGTCAGTCCAAAATCTGTTTTTGTTCAGTTTGGAAGATGTTTTGTCAGCTTGCAGGCCTGCCAGTTCATAGTGTAAATAAAACCAGTAAGAGAATATTTCAAAGCATGAATCAGAAATGTTTGTGTAAATAAAAATTGCTATGACTGAACCAGAAACTTTCCAAAAGCCTTATGCAAAAGTACAGGGTTTATTTTCAGTGCATATACAAGATATAGCTTATTAAAAAGGTGGGAGGGGGAAGGCCGCATAACTGTTCCTTGCTATTAGAAACAGCTAGATCCTTTAATAGAGACTATTAAAATAACAACCTATGAAAGTGTAGGTTGTTATTGGGTAGTTCCTTGCCTATGCAAAGAGTTGATCATGACACACAATTCAGAACTTTTTACTCAGATGACCTCACAACCGTCAGAAACAAAACTGTGAATCACAATAATAAAAATGTTTGAATAACCAACATACTAGAAGTCACCAGAAAGAATTTTGAAAGCATGGGGTTTTTTTAAATATTTTCACTGGCACCTCTCTTACCTCCTTCTCCCACAGTTTCTCCCCCAGGCACTTCCTCCAGAGTAGAAGAATGTCACATACGTGCAATTGTGCTTGTTATCATAGGATTGCCAGGCAGAGGATGCTGCAAAGCTTATTTTAGAGCAGTAGATAAATTTTCCACAACTAATTGGGCATTAGACATATCCCTATTATATCTTATATGTTAAATCTGAGCCATTAGCCTTCCCAGCATCCCTTTAGTCACGGCTATAACTTGCTACCCTAGGTAGCTGGCAAAACACTGTGCAATAACAAAGGTGGAATTTTAGCCCTGAACACCCAGCATAGACACTGACAATATCCACCAATCACAGACCCGGAGAAAGGGAAGCTCAAGTCCTGTTGCATTTGCATTTTTACAGTACAGTTACTAATATGGCATTTTTAATGGTTCTAATGTTTAACACATAAAATGCAGTGCCTCAATAATGTTCTTAAGGAATTGGGGAAAATTCCTCAAAAAGATTCTAGCCATCTGATTTCACCCTATGGGAAGCCTGAAGCTACTCAGTGTCAAAGCTACCAATATCTTAATTTAGTTTTACAATAAATTTTGCACCTCAAAAAATACAGTAAACAAAATCAGCCATTTCCTCCCAGTCTCCTCATTTGAAATTGAGACAAATATTTAAGGAACGAGGACATCAAATCCCTGTTTGTTTGTTCTAATCAGTCACGACTGAAACATATATCTGTAGCTAAAACTAAAAGTAGAACAAAAGACAGGTCATTGTTCAAATATTTAAAGTAATTGATCACTGTTAGTTTGCTCCTAAATTTAGTAGCTTTTTCATATTTGAAATCACTGTGTGGTATTTGAAAGCTTATTGCACACTGTAAGAAAGACCTCTCACACCATAATGTCTCCAAAAGTCCCACTAGTTAGGAGCCTTTACTCTATTACTAAAACAAGTAAACAATTTCTAGAGGAAGGAATTGAGGATCAGGAAATCCTGATTTTTAATCTCAGCTCTGCTAATGACTTCCTCAAATCTTGACAGTAAGAAATCTCTTTCTGTCTCCGGTTCCCCATCTGGAAAACGGCAATAATGCTTACAAGCCATACACAGTGTTCTGAATTACTTTATAGTTGTACAGAGCTTTGGAAACAAAAAGTCCTATTATTAATTACATTAGTTTCCTCAGACTCTGTAATCAGCTATGGCTACACTAGACTAGAGAGTTTACAGCAGCGCAGCTGTAAGCTCTTTATGTAGCCGCTCTAAGCTGACATAGCTATCACCACTCGTGGAGGCTGGCGTATGTTGGTGTGGGAAGCTCTCCCACCAGTACATAGCGCTGTCCACACCAGCACTTAGGTCGGTGTGACTTATGTCGCTCAGGAAGGTGGCTTTTTCACACCACTGGGCGACAAACTATACCGACATAAGTGGTAGTGTAGACATAACCTAAAAGGAAAGACAGCACTAGTTTTGACAGCAACACAACATGTATGGAAACCAGTACTATGCTAGTACTTTCAGAAGCCTAATTTAAGCAAACTCACTCACCTTAGTCTAGACATCTCCAGCTTCATGATGACAGCATATGTCCTCCACCTTTGTACTCACTATACGTTTTTAGCAATCTTATTAGCTGTTTGCCCAGTTTCTGAGATACGAATCAGCAGTAAATAAATCAGACCAGTTATTTATAGGTCAAGCTACGTCAGAGCAAACACTTTGATGAGGAAGGATAAAAGACAAGGAAGAAAGTAAAACACAAACACACTAAACTGTAAATGATGCAAAATCATGGTCCTGATCAATAGTCATGGCTAAACAAAATACACAATAAAAAACACATTACGTTACAGGTAGAAAAACTCCCAAGTTACCAAAGAATGGTTACTTAGGCTATATCTACATTAGAGATCTTACAGTGGCAAAGCTGTACCAATGCAGCAGTGCCACTGTAAGATCTCTTGTGTAACCACTCTATGCAAATGGAAGAGAGTTCTCCTGTCAGCACAATTAAACGACTGCTGACGAGCGAGCGGCAGTAGCTACATCAGCTGGAGAAACTCTCCTGCTGTGCACACTGCCACTTATGCCAGTGTAATTTATGTTGCTCCGGGGGGTGGAATATTCACACCCTTGGGCAACATAAGTTTTACCAACATAACTGGTAGTGTAGACATGGCCTTAGAAAGGTACACTTGCAGTATATTAAAACCTCCACACTATTATTTGTAATTCAGTAACTCCAATAGACCCAGGTGAGATCCTGACCCCGTTGTGCTAGACACTACATATACATAGGAGAGTCCCTGCCCCAAAAAGTTAAAATTTAAATACACAAGACAGACAAAGCATGGGAGAAAGAATATAATTCCCATTTTGCAGATGGAGAACTGGAGCATAGAAAGATTAAAGAGGCTTGCCCAAATTCACACAGTAAGCAATAGTACAATTCCATTGCAAAATTTTGTCTTTAAAAATGATACACTATACTTTATAGCCCTTTTGTTAGGAGTACCGCAAATCCTCCCCCACCTTTTATCAGTTACCATCATTGTACATTGGCCAAACCAGACAGTCTCTACACAAAAGTATAAATGGACACAAATCTGACATCTGGAATCATAACATTCAAAAACCAGTAGGAAAACACTTCAACCTCTCTGGCCACTCAGTAACAGATTTAAAGGTGGCAATTTTGCAACAGAAAAGCTTCAAAAACAGACTCCAATGAGAAACTGCTGAGCTTGAATTAATATGCAAATTAGATACCATTAACTTGGGTGTGAATAGAGACTGGGAGTGGCTGGGTCATTACAAATATTGAATCTATTTCCCCATGTTAAGTATCCTCACACCTTCTTGTCAACTGTCTAAATGGGCCATTTTGATTATCACTACAAAAGTTTTTCTCTCCAGCTGATAATAGCTCATCTTAATTAATTAACCTCTTACTCCACCTTTTCATGTTCTCTGTATATATAAAAACTTCTTACTATATGTTCCATTCTATGCATCCAGTGAAGTGGGCTGTAGCCCACGAAAGCTTATGCTCAAATAAATTTGTTAGTCTCTAAGGTCCCACAAGTACTCCTGTTCTTTTTGCGGATACAGACTAACACGGCTGCTACTCTGAAACCCATCATTCAATTGGGACCCCCAACAAGTTTTCAACAGTGTATATGTAAACAAGATTACTGAAGAATTTTAGCTGAGTGGAAAAGGAGAAAACAACAGGGAAAGGAATTGTTTTACAGGTTCACTTTGTGTGATCTTTTCACACATCCCCCAATCCTTCAGTCCTTATTGCATAGGCAAGATACATGGAGCAAGGCCAATATCCCTACTTAAGAAGCAATAGCATTTTGCATTAGTCAAATTAATAATGTCATGATTTACACACAAGTGTAATAAAATTGTTGAAATATTCCAATTCTGATTACTTTTAAAAGAAAGGGTCTAATTGGATCATCTGTGCTCTTTTGAGCTCCTGCACTATATGTTCATCAAAATATTGACATCTTTCATTTTATCAGGGAAGTATTAAGAAATGCTTCTGTTACAGTGCCTGAACGCATTCTGAAATAAATCTTTCCTAAACCCCCTCTTCAGGCCTTCAAACAACCCCTCAACCTCTCCAGGCTCATAATCAGAAGCAAACTCTTCACAAGCAGGGCACACCAACTCAAAGCAGTACCAGACCCTACCAGAAAAAGAGATGCAAAACCTGCAGACATATCTCCACTGCTACAATGGTCAATACCCCCTCCTATACCACACCTTTCAAGATCCAGGGGTCAGATACCTGTCTATCTCAACATGTTGTGTACCTCATCCAGTGCACTAAATGCCCCAACAGTAACTATGTGGGTGAAACAAAACCACCACTATGCTCTCAGAAAAAATAAAAACTATATAAGACAAAATCACCACATCATCTGCAACTGAACACTTTTCACAAAGCGATCTATCTATATCTGACCTATCAGTCCTCATTCGAAAAGGAAATCTGCACAACACTTTCAAAAGACGAGCCTGGGAGGTTAAATTCATAACTTTGCTAGACACTAAAAATCATGGACTGGACACCGGATTTATGTCTTATTACAACAATTTGAAACCCACTAACAACCCTCCCCTCAAATGCTTTCCCCTCCCCTTTCCTCCCTGTGACTGGCAGGGTGTTAATGGGCCACTTCATCTTACATGGTCCCTTGAAATATGTGTTAACTATTTATGCTAAACAATCTGTTCCATCTCGTATTTAGCTGTGACCCTCTGAATTCATTTCCCAGCCCTGAAGAAGAGCTCTGTGTAAGCTGGAAAGCTTTTCTCTCTCACCATCAGAAGTTGGTCTGATAAAAGATATTACCTCACCCACCTAGTGTTTGGTAGGGAACAGGTACCTTATGAAATATGTTGATAAACACAAACCAAATTTGGGGAGGGGTAGGGGATTTTCTGTTCACAAAAATGTTCAAGATTGAAATTCTTTGTCCTAATTCAGTACAAAGAATTTCAGAGTCTCAACAACTTTTTCAGGATAGGAAAACTATTTCCCACCCAGCTCTAGTATCTGGACAGAAGACTCACACCACTGATAAAATGTAAATGCTCCTGTGTTCCTTGATTGTTTCAGACCAGAGTATTTTCTGGGACTGCATTAAACTGCTGAATTATTCTGCATATGGTACTTAAAATATGGTTTAAAGAAAAACAGAAATGGTTCTATTTATATTGCACATGTACATTACCAGAACTCTGCCCCCTTCATACTAAGTGCCACAGAGAGGAACTGGAGAGCCATAGGGCAGTAGCAAAGTCTAGTTAAACATCCAATTTAAGCAAAAAAGCAACCCACCACACACATCAGCCAGTGTTCATGCCAGAAGTACTTGTGTGCTAATTCTGGTAGGGAACAGAAACAATACCATGCAACTCAATTCAGGGCTTTGGAGCTGTGCTCCAGCTCCAGGCAAAAATCTGCAGCTCCGCTGCTCTGGAGCTGCTCCGTGCTCCAGCTCCAGGCTCCGCTCCAAAGCCCTGACTCAACTGGCCTTCCACTACAAGTGCAAACAAGGAATCCAGAAACGGGAAGTGGAAAAAAAAATCAAGAATATTTGAATACATTCAATAAATAAGTGATCAGTAATTTTCATTTACTAGTGCATATTATAGGACCAGAAAATAGACTAAATCAAAATAAATGTGCTCCTCTCTATTTATGATTAGTTATGCTGCCACAAGTGTCTAATTTATTTCCTTGATCCTGCAACTTGCACTGCATGTACAGACCCCTGCATCTATATGTCATCCATTGACTTTACTGGAACAGTGCATGGGAGTAGGGGCTCATCCACGAGCATCAGCTTGAAGGATTGGGACCTTAAAGATAGTGGGTTTCTCCAAAAAGTTACCTTGGCCAACACCCAACCTGCTATTTAAAGTTGGTGGGGGATTTCCTGGTAGCACTACTGTACTATATTTGAACTATATTAATAGTTTTTAAAATTATACTGACACTTTTGTCTTTCCTGGGTGTCAAATTAAAGGTTAAATTTCTCAGCCTGTGTTTACTTTAGTCAAGCCTTAATTTGTATTTCTCAGCTTTTATTTGTTTTAGCCCAGCCTAATTTGAATTTATTATGTTTTTCCTCCGTGTCCCACACACATTTGTATAACGGCAATGATTATAGCAAATTCCCTGTCTTCATCCATCTACCTCTACAGCATCATTTCTTTTGTGATGCTCATCTGAAGTAACAAACCACTGAAATCAAAATTCAAAGTTGCTCCCACCTCTGAGTTTCCCAATCTGTGCTGGTGTTTCCTCTGGGTCTTTTAGAATAGAAGCTTGCAAAGGAGGGACTGTAATTTAATGACAGGTTTCAGAGTAACAGCTGTGTTAGTCTGTATTCGCAAAAAGAAAAGGAGTACTTGTGGCACCTTAGAGACTAACCAATTTATCTGAGCATGAGCTTTTGTGAGCTACAGCTCACTTCATCGGAACTTCATCCGATGAAGTGAGCTGTAGCTCACAAAAGCTCATGCTCAGATAAATTGGTTAGTCTCTAAGGTGCCACAAGTACTCCTTTTCTTTTTGTAATTTAATGCTTTCTACAGAGCCAGTGACATTGTTAGCACTTAGTAAATAAGAGATATTAAAAACTGGATATTTAAAGGAATTAAGTCAGACTATACTTGTCTCTCTTTGGTCTACTGCTGAAAAACCCTGGGGTGAATCCAGGCCCTATTAAGGTCAATGAAAGTTTTGCTATTGACTTCAAAGGGGTCAAAAATTTCACCCCCAGAATCCTTTTTTAAATTGGGCTGGGGGGGAAGAAGAGATAGTTTGGGGTTGGGAAGAGTTACTTTATATGAATTTAGTTGAAAATGCATGAAATATGTACCCAGAAATGGGGTCTTTTGTAAGAATATATAAAAATATGTTGATATTGAATTATAAGAGTACAGGACTAGTAAAGAATTCTGAGCTAGTCTCACCTCTGACAGCCATTCAGTGTGACCTTGGACAAATTGCTCAATCTCTCAGTGCCTTAGTTCCCCTCCCCCACAAACTGTGAAAGGTGGATATTTACTCAGGAGGTATTAGGAGGTTTAATTTACTGTTTGCAGAGCACTAGTGGCCTTTTTTTCCAGGGATATCAAAGTACTCTATTATTCCATCTACAGTATTCACTCAGGCTTTCCCATTCCTCTTATCTACTGTGGGGCAGAGGATGGAAAAATGTATTTATCCAGGGTTGTGTATTATGCTCAACAACCACTGTGGTACCCAAGAGATGTGTGTGGTGGGCAAGGGCATACAGTGGTGGGTGTCTAAGCAATTTAGGCCCTAATGCTTCAATCCTTACTCATTTGAGTCACACTCGCTAGTAGCCCCACTGAAACCAATGAGCTACTCACATGCATAAAGACTATTTGCACAATTTCATAAATTAGATGTTCCTCTGAAATGATTACAATATAAGGAAGTGTCTTTTTTGCCTTTAAGACACCATATCTACCAATGACACTACTATTGTATACATTATATACAGTAATCAGGATGCACATTTAATATTTTGCACTACATAATGCTTTCCATCCAAGGACCTCAATGTGTTTTGCCAAGTAAAGGCTCACAACACCCCCGTAAGGAAAATGTCCATTATCCACATTTTACCAATGGGGAAACCGAGGCACAGAGCAGACACATGAATCCCCAGTAGCAGGTAGCAAGTTTGTTGCAAAATTCAAGAGGTCCTAGCACCCAGTTCTACATTCACATCAGATCTGTATTCCCCGAGAACATCAAGATGAGCCTAAAGCCGCCAAATTTCAAACAGCTAAGACAAGGCAGGTAACAACAATCTCATTTCCTTCTTGCTTACATGATCCTAGAAACAAAAGCCATCCCATCCTCGTCGAATGACACCTCTTTCTGAGACACCTGCCTGGCATGAAGGATGGGTTATTTATGAAGCACCAGCTGTCATATAAGGGGGACCAGAGGGGGCATCAAAAGATCCCTTTGGAAAGGCAACATCTACTGTTCCACAAACTCCCAGGGGGAGCCAGGGCTCCTGAATGGTTACCTGCATATGGAAAGGGCTATTTTTCAGCAATACCTAACCACCCAGTAACTACACTCCGTGCCGATCGCCCGCCCCCACGATCACAGCCAAGGGACGAACCTGCTCCAGCCCCTACCGAGCGCAGCCGGCGTGCGATTCCAGGGCTGGGATCTCGGCGTTGGCACAAGCCGCCGGGGCCACCCGAGGCGCTGCCTTCGGCCCAGCCAAGAAGTTGAAAGCGAGTTTCCAAAGACAGCTGCCAAGGACACACACGAGTCGCCGCTGGCTGCAGGCGGGGTCAACGAGCCCCCCCCCACACACGCGCGCGCCACCGCAACCCCCTCACCGCCTGCCGCAGCGGGGAAGCCTCCCGCGTTGCTCTAACCCGCGGTGGGGCGGGATTCCCCTGGTCCCGGCAGAGCGGTGCCGCTGCCGGGCGAGCCGTGGAGTTTGCCCCGCTGACGCCGCTGCTGCTCCCCCTGCCCCGCGCCGGGAAAGTCACGGAGCGGCGGCGGCCGCGGGCGGGGAGGAGCCTGGCGGGGGGGAGAGGGAGCGGCTGGCAAAGGGGCAGGTGGCGGCGTGGTGCAAAGTCACTGCCCTCCCCTTCACCTTTCCCCTCCCCTCCCCGGGCGCTGGCGGGAGCCTGGTGGCCGCCGGAGCTCGCTGGGCCGCCCGGGCGGGCGGGATTCCAGGCTCGGCTGCCACAAAGCGCTCGGGGAGGGGGCGGGAGACAGGGCGTCCAGGGGCTGTAGCCTGCCAGGCGGCGGGCACCAGTCAGCTCTTCCCCGGGGCGTGAAAACCAGACAGTCGCTCCCTGGGGGCTGGCCCAGCCAGATCTCCCGCCAAGGGGGCCCGGGCTGCTGCCGTGGAGGGGGCGGGCGGGTGTTAAGGCCGGTGGTTCATAACGCGCCCCCCTTGCTGTGGGGTGGAAGGGGAGGGTCTTGAGGCGAGATCGTTCAAAGGGGGGTGGCGAGGCGAGGCGAGGCGTCTTGACGGCGGAAGCGAAATGCGGACTTTGGTGCGATTGCAGAAACACACCTGGCGTTGTGGCTCCCTTCTCTGGGCTGTGCAGGTGTTTGCGTTTCGGCTTAGCCCAGCTCCTGTTACAGCCCCACTGCACCGGTGATTTAAATCCCTGCGGACTGGTGCAGGGTGTAGCCCTCTGCAGGCGAGTGGGAGCTCAGGGGTTCCTCCCCGAGAAGGCAGGAGGGGGCTGAGTTGGGGGAGCGGCTGGGGTCCTCTTCACCAGGAACCCTGCTGGGGGCAGCAGGGGGCCCTGTGACTGGGACCGCGCCTAGCGAGAAACCACGTGTAGCTACTTCTTCCTCCCCCGGGCGGTTTGCAAAGCGCACTCATCCCAGGAAAGAACGGACCTCTTCCTGACACCTCACCTTCTCCGCCCTTTGCTTTTAATGGGCTGCCCTTTGCATTTGGAAAGGACAATGATCGTTCATGGGCTCGCCTCGCACCTGAGGGAGGATATGGAGGCAGGTCACTCCTTTTTTACCTGTCTTCCTTCTAAAGTTCAGTAATTTACCTGCCCCGGGAAATGTATTTGTTTCTAGTTCCTCTAGACATTATTCTGTCATTTGCATTAGCATATGTTAAGTGCATTACAACATGCTATTTGCCACCTCCCGCAGCTCCGGGGCCTTAGTTTGACTTCCCAGGAATTTCGCAAATAGATCATTGGGAGTGACTTCGAGATCATGTGCTAAACCCTTTTAAATCAGAGTCCAAAATGGCCTCTATTAGATGTGGGTGCTGTCGGTCTTGAAAACTATGCCTTAAATGACCTTCCAGAAGTAAGTTACATTACTAATAAGACACTTAAGTGCTTCGTTTTTTATTATCTGAAGTGTATAATTTTTTTTTAAGTCTGGACATCTCTCCTTGCTGTTAAGTCATTTTTAAAAATAGCAAGGAGTCCGGTGGCACCTTAAAGACTAACAGATTTATTTGAGCATAAGCTTTCCTGGGTAAAAACCTCACTTCTTTCAGATGCATGGATTGAAATTGAGCATAAGCTTTTGTGGGTAAAAAAACCTCACTTCTTCAGATGCATGGAGTGAAAGTTACAGATACAGGCATAAATATACTGACACATGAAGAGAAGGGACTTACCTCACAAGTGGAGAACCAGTGTTGACAGGGCCAATTTGATCATAGTGGATGTAATCCACTCCCAACAACAGATGAGGAGGTGTCAATTCCAAGAGAGGCAAAGCTGCTTCCCTAATGAGCCAGCCACTCCCAGTCCCTATTCAAGCCCAAATTAATGGTGTTAATTTTGCAAATGAATTTTAGTTCTGTTTCTCTTTGAAGTCTGTTTCTGAAGGTTTTTTTGTTCAAGGTATAGCTACTTTCAAGCCTGTTATAGAATGTCCAGGAAGATTGAAGAGTTCTCCCATAGCAACCCCTTATCCAGTGAGAGAGAAGAATTTTACAGACCTCCAAGTTGAAAAGCCTGGTTTCTTGTCCTGTTATTTACAGCATATAGAAGCAAGCACGCTGTTAATTGTCAAACAAAAGAATGACAAAGGTACATTTCCCACTTTCCTTGAAATGGCTGGCTGTTTTGGGTACATAAAGAATGGAAGATGGACCCTAAAATTATGATTGGTACCACCTGTTTATTTAAAGGGGCACATTTATTTTGCCTCAATAGTATAAAAACATGTCTGAATGTGACAAGAGTGTAGGTTTCAGAGTAGCAGCCGTGTTAGTCTGTATTCGCAAAAAGAAAAGGAGTACTTGAGGCACCTCAGAGACTAACCAATTTATTTGAGCATAAGCTTTCGTGAGCTACAGCTCACTTCATCGGCTGCATTCAGTGGAAAATACAGTGGGGTGGTTTATATACATAGAGAACATGAAACAATGGGTGTTACCATACACACTGTAACCAGAGTGATTACTTAAGGTGAGCTATTACCACCAGGTGAGCTGGGCGGAGGGACCTTTTGTAGTGATAATCAAGTTGGGCCATTTTCAGCAGTTGACAAGAACGTCGGGGGGGGGGGGGTGGAATAAACAAGAGTGTAGGTGTGTCTTGAAATCTTAGGTTCAGAATGATCCTTGCACCCATATAGATGCCAAATAGAGATCATATGGATCCGCACAGATGTTTGCCAGTGTGGATCCAGTTAGAGGATTTGGGCCTTAAATTTCACCTTAAAGAATATATTTGATCAGTCTATACCAACAGCCAAAATGTCTTTCCCTCCCCCTTTCTGATTCCTCTAGAATCCTAGTTCTGTGACATGTTCCCTTTCCCCAACATTACAGATGGCCCTGCACAGGCAGCCTATGGATTTGGAGTGGGATGGCTGCTCATGATGGCATTCTGCATATTGCCAATATTTTCTTGTTCCTTTTCCTCTCCCAAAGAAACTGCAAAGCAAACTGACGCATGTTAAAGGTGACCTGTAAAATGGGATTTTGTCATTTTTGGGTTCTTTATGATGCATAAAGAAGGCCTGATAGTTTATATTTAAACAAAACATCTTGTTTTGTCTACATTTAGAAATGTAATTTGTGTTTACCCTGCTTTTCTTCAAAACTTTATGGGGCCACGTGCCCTTACATTTGTCATTGTCTCCAGTTATAAGTTTAATCACATTATTTTTAAAAAAGAGAAATTTGGAAATCACCAGGTGTATTCTAATAATTGTCCCAAATAAAATTTTGGAAATGGGTAGGTGTATTTAATAACTGTACCTAAGAGTATTTCTTTTGAACATAAAAAGAAGAGTTAGTTCTCAGTCTGGGCTTGCCCAGACAGTTTACTTGACAACTACACGTTTGTTGTAGTTGTTGGTGTAAGATACCTTTGTTTTATATCTGTATAAATATGTATTGTGCGTCTGTACTACTTTGGAAACACTTGTACAATCACCTTAGGGGGCAGAACAAACAGGTGAAGGGACAGCATAAAAGCAAGAATGCTGTGTGTTGTCTGACCTGTCCAGGAACGACATATTTTTGACCGAACAGCTTTAAACATTTTAACTGGTGTCCATGTTGCTTTGTGAATGAACAAGTAATGGACCGGGTCCTCAGCTGGAGGGACTCAATGCAGTTCAACTGAAATTAGTGGCGCTCCATCGATTTACATCACTTGAGGATCTGGGCAAATGAGTGCATGTCAGATGTGGACATATTCTCTCAGAGTTTTTCAAGAAAAATGTAACATTCCTAGTAACAGTCAATTTGTCAGATATCTAGAATGGGGGAATGTATCCTATCAAAGAATATGTTGCTATCCCTTTTGACCCAACCGGCTGGTCACAGTTCAGGGCCCTTAGGGCTGTTCCAGTTGGGAGGAGAAATTAAGGCTGAAGGCTGGTACCTTTGATGAAATCTTGTTTATTTACAAGAAATGTTCAAAATCCTGTTTTCCCAAATGCAGGAGGAACCAAAAAGGAGTCAGTTCCTTTGTTTGTTGACCAAGGCAGCCTTTCCAGCCAATACTATGTACCCAAAAAGCGTTTTCTCTTTGCTTTATCTCACGGTTCTATTTCTGTGCTTCCAGGCTGTGTCCACTTGGCATTCTCTCTCTCTCGCTCTGTGCTCTGTTTGTCTCTCCTTGTGTGCTGTATCTGTCCCTTACAAACAGACCAAACCCCTTGGGACACATGACTGAGCATCTACTCGTCTTTTCCATGTGCCTGTGTTTTGGAATGCTACTGTTTCAACCACCTGGTTACAATGGTTTCTTTACATTTATCCTGAGTGGAAAGTGGTGACCATACCTGACCCATAGCAACAGTAACTATCCAAGACTCTCCCTCTCATTTATATAGGTGAAATCTAAATTATCAGCATCCCATTTAGTCTCCATTATTTACAAATATACAGGCCAATATTTTCAAATATATATACTAAATATTAGGTACTTAAATTCATATTTAGGGATATAAACAAGTGGCCTGATTTTTCAGAGATGCTAGTATAGGTCATCATCCTACTATGTCTTACACTCTTCTGTTTCATGTCTTTTTTGTAACATACTCTTAGCATGCGCATTATGTTCATTTTGCATGTCCATTGATCATCAAAGCAAAACAGGTTACATTATCTAAATACCTACATCCACTCGCTTCATTTGCTAATCAACCTGCAACCAACTTGTAACTTACTCCACGGTTTACATCACTGCTGAAATTTGCACACATGTTTAACATAGTCTAGGTTAAGACTCAAGAGAGCCTGAGGTAAAGCCTTCTCAAAAGCAGGTCCCAGGCTCCCAAGTACTGCTTCAAAGAAAATCAGGAAGAATCTAACCTTGCCATTTTCAGATCATGCAACAAGAACCACTTTTTTGCCATAGCTTTTCCTTAAGAACTAGAATAGAAGTAAACCAAAGGGTATTCTCAAAAGTAAAGCCCACAGCTATACCAAAGACTAGTCTGGAGAACTTAGAGGCTTTCAATTGTCAAAGGCAAAGAATATCACAGGGTGGTGGGGGTGAAACTCCTCTCTTTCACTCTGCCCTGGAGGAACAATACTGTCAGGAGTCATCATAAGCAACCTTTCCTTTTCTCTATGTGCATACCACTAAGGCTGCCTCGGTGAGCAGCTTATCTGTTATCGAAAACTAGAAAAACGAGACTGAATAAAAATTCAAACAATGTCCTTGGTTTACATCCATTGAAATTCAGTGTACATTCAGTGTTCATTGTTGTAACTGAGAACAGAACAAAGCCTGCAAGCTTAATCAAAATATTGGTGTTTATTATAAAGAAAACAAACATTGAACAACTTGTATGTATCGTATACATTTACAAATACTTGGGGCCATTTTCCCTGATACGCTCTGGCTGCTCTGTGCTACTTCAGTAAGGCAAAGCAGCCATAAATCCAGCATAATTGGTCAATTATGGCTACTTTTGTGTCAGAGTGGCATGATGCAACTGGAATGCACCAGTAAATCTGACCTCTGATACAGAGTCAGTGCATATTTGAATATTATTTGAAAAGTGAATTTTTAAAATGTGTTTTAAATAAAAGAAAGCAACTGGAATTTTAATTGATTATTCTAAATCAAAACAGCAATTTTGTCAGTTCTAATTAATTACTGTGGGAGCAAATTCACTGGCATCAGTGATACATACTCAGACAAATATTCTGAAAAGTTAAATAAAATTAAACCCAATAAAATAAAAACTACCAACTCCTGAATAAGGATAACTTCTGACAAGTGGAAACTAGGATTGAAGTTCTGGCCCCAGCATAGTCAGTGGCAACACTCTTACTGATTTCAATGGAATCAAAATATCATTCTAGATGCTTGAAGCTTGTGCAGGGAGACATTTAGAACTTGTAAAGAGATCAAATGCCAATCCAGAAATAATGAAATCTTGGAATTCCATTGGTAATTTCTCTACTGAAGAAAGAAGACGTATGGACCAATTGTCCTTCTGGATCACTCTTTCATCAAGTGTTGACAAAGTATGGTTAGTGCCGGACTTTTTAACTGATGTATTATTTTACTGTGCACCTGCATGTGATAACCAGAGATGATTTGTGGCAGGAAAGCATGGTCTTCTGCTAAAACATGACAAGAAATTGTGTTTTTCCCCCCAGTTCTGTTAAAGATTTGCTGCATGATTTGGAGCAACTCTTCTCTATGCATCAGTCTCCCACCCATAAATGGGGGTTAATAATCCCTGCCTACAGTGTTGTTGTGATACTTAATGTATAGAATCATAGATTATAATGCCAGCAGGGACCACGAGATCCCATACTCTGACCTTGTGTATATCACAGGTCACCAACACACTAAACCCAACAACCGAAATTAGTCCACAATATTACCACCCTCAGAGACAAAGTATTAATATTAATATTTATAAGGAGCTTAGAGATTCTTAAATGGAATATGCTAATAGAGTGCAAAGTAGTTTAATATTTTACTATATACTGTTATCATTCAAGCTTTTATGTCCCCTGTCTACGTCAGTTACAACAGTTCATTTATCAAGAATCAGACATTGTTTTAATTCCATGATACACCATACAGCTTAAGTCAGAAAACTGTAAATCATTAATGACTTGTTGCAGCCAAAATACTGATATAGACCATTAGGTAAATCCAGACAAATTATAATGAAGTCATATCTGAATATCAAACAGTTACAGCTTTGCACAAACGAGCACAAAATGAAACAAGCCAAAAGTTAACATAGCAACAATGTATTGAATTAAATTCAATTTTGAGATAAGTGGAGTTAACATATTCAAAGCATAAGATCAAGTTCCTGGTACTGCAAAAAAATATTTTAAGAGCGGCCTCTTGAAATTCCTTAACATGTTTTAGTGAAATTGCACACTGCTTTAAATGCAATGATATACCTGAGATACATCGATGACATTTTCATCCTCTAGACAGATGGCCTAAACTTCCTCATAGATTTCCACCATAGCTTCTTAATAACCACTGCCCATCCATCAAACTTCCCCTAGAACACTCCCACCACACCAGCATCAGTTTCCTGGACACCATGATCAGCTTCATCAATGGAACCCTACAGACAACTGTATACAAGAAACCAAGGGATCACCACACCTACCTTCACAGATCCAGTAACTACCCCAAACACACTAAGACATCTATCTACAGCCAGGCACTCAGATACTACAGACAATGCACTGAGGTGAAAGTCTGGAGTATGCACCTTAACACACTTAAGACCTCCTTCACCAAACAAGGACACTCTGACAGAGAAGTAGATCACATCATAGAACAGGCCACCCAAATACCCGAAGAGAACATGCTTCAATACAGGAAAAAAATCCCTCTGACTGCACACTCTGACTGTCACGTATCATTCAACACTGGAACACATATGAGGTATTGAGCAATTATAATCCATACTTGATGGGGACCACATCCTGAAGTATATTTTTCCTGAACCCCCTCTTCTGGCCTTCAGATAACAAACTTCACCAAGCTCATAATCAAAAGCAAGCTCCTCACAGACCAGGACACACCAACTCAAAGCGCTTCCACACCCCGCCATAACAACAGATGCAAAACTTGCACCATATCTCTACTGTTGCAATGATCAACACCCCCAACAAAACACCTTTCAACATCCATGGGTCCTAATATGTGGTGCACCTCATCCAGTGCAATAAATGCCCCAATAACAACTATTTGGGTGAAACCAGACAATTGCTGTGCTCTCAAATGAACTCACACAGGAAAATGGTAAAAGACAAAAACAACATACCATCAGTGGGCAAACACCTTTCACAAAACCATCTCTCTATATCTGACCTATCAGTCCTCGTCCTTGAAGGAAACCTGAACACTTTCAGAAGCCGAGCTTGAGAGCTTAAATTCATAACTTTGCTAGACACTAAAAATCATGGACTTAAAGGCATAGGATTTATGGCAAATTACAACAATCAACAAACTAGCCCTCCTATGTCCTATAACAGGAAAGGTGATAATTGCCCACTTCACCTTGAATGATCTCTTACAACATGTTAACTCCTTATACTCTAACCATCTTGTTCCCTTGTGTTTAGCTGTGACACTCTGAGTACCTTACCCAGACCTGAAGAAGAGCTCTGTGCAAGATCAAAAGCTTGTCTCTCTCACCAACAGAAGTTGGTCCAATGAAAGATATTACATCACCCACCTTGTCTCTTTAAAACAACAGAATTTTGGTCCTGATCATGCAAAATGGGTTCCTCATTGTAGCAGCATAGAATCGCACCAACATCAAGTAATGGCATAGTTGTGATTTTCAACTGAGTTATAGCCCCTGGGTACTGAATAAAGAAAGGGTGGATTTTGCTTCTAGGTCTCTTTCAAGACTTTGTTTTATTTTCACTATCTGCTGGGTGGTGCATGCACCTGGACTTCTCTGGTGTTTGTTTCCCATGTTTTTGGGCTTGCATTTACTACTTTTAATAGGGAGGAAAATAGGATTTCATGATAGTCAGTGTTACAAGAGCTAGTAAGTAGCAGGCTAATGTATGCTCTTTTCTGGTGGAGAGGATTGCATGTGACTTCTTTTATTCTGCCAAACATGAACCAATACTGATCAAATGTACTGTTAGTGTTCTCTCCAAACCTCTGCGATGCAGGCTACTGGAACAATGTGTACTTCCTGGTGCCAGCATTCTCTCTCTTTAATTACACTTCTGTTTATCACACAGCCATCAGCAGGAACCAGAACATTTAACTGTGCACTACACACTGTACAATAAGTAAACCAGTGTTTAGCCAGCGCAAACTATTTTCTCTTTGTCCACATCCCAATGGAAATGGTACAAACACAAAAAAAGTACAAATTAATCTTTATCCCCAGAGCTGCCCAGGAACTATGTCCACCTCATTGTGCTGTTTAAGTAGTATAAAACTATACCAGCAGTGTATTATTTTGTAATCATTTACTCCTGATTAAAATATCAAGAGGCCAGCTTATATTCTTTAGTGCTTTCCTCTGGCTGCTGGGGGAGGAATGGGACTTGCCTTCATTTCTCTCATTTGACTGGTGGAAGAACGGTTGCTATACTCTTGTTTCTGTGCCGAGGGGAGGAGTCCATTCTTCTGTTCCTCCTTCTGGCACTCACCATGCTTGATCCATTATATACACAAGTCAGAGCAGGGCATGTTCTGCAGTTAAATCCGGTATGGCCAATGGAGGGTCAATTAGCAGAACCAAGCAACATGTTCAACAGTTCTCTCAAACCACTGTGTTTAGCTGTCTAGAGAAAAATACTCATGCACCATTAAAAGAGCACACCACCCAACTTTGAACCTGTCAGTCACCATATCACATAATTGGGCTTGTCATTGGCAAAAGCACTGGTTTTAGCTCTGAGTAAGAATAAGAGTCTATTATTGAGATGAGCCTTTGGTTGAAAAAGTTGCAGAAATGGTGTATGTCCCTCTAAAATAAAAACACTAACGCTGATAAAATAAACTTCACATTTCAAAAATTTCCAACAAAAATGGGACAAATTTTTCACAAAATTTTCATGCCAGATTTTCCCACATTTTGGACTGGCTCTACAAAACACCTAAGATGAAATCCTAACCCCATTGAAACAGATAAGAGTTTTTCTCACATTTAGAGTGCAGTTTTACTTTAAAGAGTTACTCTTAAAGTTGGCATTTTGTGGTTCTCTTAAAATTGGTATTTATTGCATCTCAGTGGTTTACAGATGAAATCCACATTGTTTTCAAGTTTGAAATTCTATTTCTAACTGCAAACTCAGTCTGCAATCTGAAAGCTAAATTAGGTTCTGTGTGGCTCGTGCAATATAAAATGTTAAAGTACCTTGTATAAAAGAGTGGTGTATACTTAGCTATTTTGTTGATAATCCCCCAGTTTGAAATAAAATTGGGTTCACTCTTCCATAACTGTATTGTTCCCATCCTGTGGTATTATAGTATATAGGATATGTTTTTATACCAATAAGCAAGGCCAACCTAACAATTTGTGAGGGCTCAGGCAGGCAGAAAAGATGAAGGTTATCAGCCTTGGTGACTTCTTCTTCTGGAATGAGTAATATGGTCATGACTTTGGCCAATTGCCAGAGAGTAAGATAATGCCAGTCTATCAGTGACTGAACTTGAACTGTATGCAGAGATCCAAATGACAATCTGCTTTGCTTGTATCTATGGCTAGCCCTATTCCATGGGCGGTGGGTATCACAGGCCAGGGGAGGCTAAGAATCTCCAAACAACCTGGTGTGGCCCCACCCACGCTCCACCGCCAGACCCCTCTGGCTTCCCGCTCTTCCCCCTGCCTGGGAGTAGAGTGGCTTGCAGCTGGAACTTGGGGTGGCTCCGGCCGGTGCTCATGACACCTGGCACTCCAGGGCTGAGGAAACTGGGGCCACGCTGCCTGCCTGGCACTGGGGCTGGGGACACCAGGGTCGCACCACCAGCCCAGTGCTCTGGGGCTGGAGGCACTGGGACCATGCCACCCACCCAGCCCTCCAGCACTGGGGGTGCTCTAGCAGCTTGGGGCTGGGGGATTGGCTGGGCCTTGGGCAAAAGGGGTGGAGCCAGGGGCTAGTCTCCCACAACAGATGGTTCACGCGCCACCCATGCCCTATTCCCCACAACCATTCTGCTCTGGCGGTCTTAATGGCCTGTTTTGTAAGGCCTTAGAGATCTAGAACCCAGGCCTATAGAGCAACCAGGCAGCAGACAGCTCCAGGCTGCCATACAGCAGCACTTGTAACCAATTTGTGCTCCACTTTCCATGACCGGCTGTGGACACAGCCCATGGGAAGTTCCGCCTTAAGGGTTTGACAGACAGCAGTCTCATGGCTCCTGATTGGCTCCCTGCCCTATATATACCCAATGGGCATTCCAGGAAGTGTCCAGGCAACCGTGTGGATCTTTTGTAGCCACCATGAATGGTCTTTGGTCTGGAATTCCTGGCTTGACATCAGCTTGGTTTGGACTTTGCCTCCTGACTCAGACTCTGAAACTTGACTTGGACTCTGACCCTTGGTATTGACCCTGGCCTGGACCTGACTATGAACTCCTCTCCTACTCCCAGCCTCAGATTTGCCCTTGCTCTGACCCTTGGATCTGACTGCCCTTGTTGGGATCCTGACATGTTTGTTCTTTTTTCCTCACTCCTATCTCCATGCCTTTTTCCCATGTTGCTTCTATGCATGGAAAATCATCCCAGTCTTGGGTTTGCTAGGTCACCACTATATCTCCTCATTCAAATCCCTTCCAAATATTCACTTCTTGTGTGCTGCACACAAGTGCTCTAAAGAGAAATGTAGGATGGAAATAACTTGTCAGTTCTTCCTCTAGTTTTCCTAGTTTGTCCTGCCTTCTCTAGGCCCATCTGCCTAGACTGTAAGCTCTTCTGGGTAGCTGCTGTCTTTATCTGTTGTGCACAGTAAGAAGCATATTATTGGTATTAAACAAGTAATAATGTTAATATTAAAAATTAGCGTTTGTCAATGCATGAAAAATTATCCAGAATAAATTAAGATGCGAGTTTAAAGCTGATTAACTATTCCTAATTAAATCCATATGTGGCTGCTCTTATTCCAGAATAAAAGTGCCTTATTCTGAATTATTTTAATCCATTTAAACTAACTGGAGGGCAGGGGAAGGGGGAAGGCACTCTTATTCCATAATAAGAGTGTCCATACATGGAGTTTGTCACTGTGCCTCCATGGGTCACAAAAGAACTGCCATAGTGGCTCAGACCAAAGGTCCATCTAACCCAGTATCCTGTCTTCTGACAGTGGCCAATGCCCAGTGCCCCAGAGGGAATGAACAGAACAGGCAATCATCAAGTGATCCATCCTGTCACCCATTTCCTGCTTCTGGCAAACAGAGGCTAGGGACACCATCCCTGCCCATCCTTGCTAATAGCCACTGATTTATCCTCCATAAATGTATCTAGTTGTTTCTTGAACCCTGTTATAGTCTTGGCCTTCACAACATCCTCTGGCAAGGAGTTCCACAGGTTGACTGTGTGTTGTGTGAAAAAATACTTCCTTTTGTTTTAAACCTGCTGCCTATTAATTTCATTTGGTGGCCCCCGGTTCTTGTGTTATGAAGAGTAAATAACACTTCCTTATTTACTTTCCCCACACCAGTCATTCCCCACACCCATGATTTTATAGACCTCTTTCATATCCCCCCTTAGTCATCTCTTTTCCAAGCTGAAAAGTCCCAGTCTTATTAATCTCTCTTCATATGGCAGCCATTCCATAACCCTAAAAATTTTTTGTTTCCCCTTTCTGAATCTTTTCCAAGTCCAATATATCTTTTTTGAGATGGGGCGACCACATCTGCATGCAGTATTCAAGATGTGGGCAATATGATATTTCCTGTCTTATTATCTATCCCTTCCTTAATGATTCCCAACATTCTGTTTGCTTTTTTGACTGCTGCTGCACATTGAGTGGATGTTTTCAGAGAACTATGACAATGACTCCAAGATCTCTTTCTTGAGTGGTAATAGCCAATTTAGACCCCATCATTTTGTATGTATAGTTGGGATTGTGTTTTCCAATGTGCTATTCTAACAACTGAGAATACCAAATTCAGGACAAGCTGCTGGGAAAAAGGGCAAAGACAGCCCAAAACTGGTGGTTATTCTTCCATGAGATATACCAATCCAGCAACAAAAGTAAACTTTTGTCTCACCAACTGGCTAACAAGAAGTCAAAAATTCAACCTCTTTAGATATTCCAGTCCTGGATTCAACACCCAGACACTAGACTTAATGATAAGTGGTTATTTAAAACCAATTTCTTCAAACAAAAGGGTTCTTCTGATCCCAAAGGCACATTCCCAGGTCAATATATAACTCAGATCTTACCCAATAATCATGCTGTTGCCAATCTTTAGTATCTAATTGTAACCCTTCTGCCCGTCAGAGTTGGCAGCAACAAGGGCCGGGTTCAATATCTAGGGGTTCCATTCCAATAACACAATGCAAACCGGCTCGAGCCCCCACCCAGTGACCTGGGACAAATATATACCACCCCCGCTGGGCGCCTCCAAGAGGCAATACTTCCCCTCTCGCAAGCACATAGTCTGAGTGTAGCAAAAGTCTTTTAATAACAGAGAGAAACAATGTGGCATTATGTTGGGGAAACACCACCAACCGGATTCATAACACAACCCATGAGCAAAAACAACCCCACCCCAGGCAAATTGGGGCATGCCCTTTTCCCTTTGGTTCTTGAGTCCAGCAACCCCAAAAGTCCAATGCCCCAAAAGTCTCTGTCCCTGGTCAGGGCAGCCCCAGAGTTCGAAAGTTTATCGGCGGAGCTTTACCTCCCAACCTGGGTGGAAATGGGACGGGGGTAAGAGGCACCTTACGTGATCTGAAGCTGACCGCCCCATAGCTCCATAGCGGCGCTCCGCTCCGCTCCGCCAGCCGCCCCACAAAACTCCTTCGCGCAGCTGCACTCCGCTCCACTAGCCGCCCCACGAACTCCTTCGCTCAGCTGCGCTCCGCTCCGCCAGCCGCCCCACGAACTCCTTCGCTCAGCTCCACGGCCCACAAGCAGCTCCTGCCATCCACACACTGCTCCGTGTCGAACTGCTTCGCCAGCCGTCCCGCAAACTGCTCCACAATATATCTTCAGGCTCCCCCACTACTTAACACAACACTCAGTGATTTCAGCGCTTAGGTGAATTCAGCTTATAATAGGGGAGCCCCAGTGCTGGTGCACTGTCAGCCCAAAGTGAGCTCAGCAGCCTATAACTAGACTTCTAATGAAATCAAAATTAGCTCTGATATTCCACAGTGGAGAGAGGAGGAAGTGCAATTAGCATGTAAGGCCCTCACCAAGGGGCCCATGCCACCAAGTATTAATACTTGTCCCCAGCCTCTCTCCATTCACACAGTTTTGGAACCCATGACCCTTGCCTAGCGAGTGCTACTTAGATGATGGTGAATCCCTCCATCGTAACAAAAGGCCACGTACAGTTCCAAGCACAGTTCCCATAATCAGGGTAATAACAATTTATTCTTCCTGCCCCAATAACAGAGACACTGGGGATCCCACAGCAGCCAAAGTGACCATTTGGGCAGCTATGGTCTCATTCTAGGCGTGGTGGGTGTGCCTATGCAAATGAGATCGGCCCCTGAAGTTCTTTTCCACAACTTGCCACACCTCACCACCAGATGTCAGGGTGGAGCTCATCCTGACACTGCTTACATAATATCTAAAGGTTTATTTATAAAAAAGAAAGAAAGGTGAGAGTTAAAATTGGCTAAAGGAATCAAATACATACAACAATTGCAAAGTTCTTTGTTCAGGCGTGTAGCAGTGATGGAATAAACTGCTGGCTTGCTAAGTCTCTGGTTGCTTCCAAATCATTTGAAGGCCCTCAGTCCCTTGGTTAGAATGCTCCCATTAGAGTAAGTTCATAGTTCAGAGGTTTGAGCAAGATAAAGGCAAAATGGAGATGTTTCCAGGGCCTTTTATAGCTTCTGCCAAGTGAAGGGAAACCCATTGTTCTCACTGTGGAAAATTACAGGGAACAAGATGGTGTTTGGAGACACATGGGCAAGTCACAGTAGAGGCCATTACCCATACTCTAGTTCAGTGGTCTCCAAAGTGAGGTGCGCAAGACGATCCCCGGGGGTGCGCGGCAGAAGGAGCACTGCCGTCACGCCTGCGGCCGCTCTTGTATCTTGGATACTGCGGTGGCAGGAGGAGTGCGCCTGCGGCAGCTCTTCTACATAGCAGCTCTTCCCTTGCTTTTTCTTTGGTGGCACGCCTGCGGCAGCCCCTCCCTTTTCTTTTCTTTGGCGGCACCCCTTCCACTTCTTTTCCTTTGGCAGCACGCCTGTGCCAAATTTTTTTTTTCCTGGGGGTGCGCAATCAAAAAAGTTTGGAGACCACTGCTCTAGTTAGCACGTTCACAGGAAAGTCCATCAGGTGTGGATGGGTGTCTTCCATGGTCCCTTGTGAGTTAAGTGTTTCTTGATGGGCCATTTAACATGAATAGTCCCTTCACAATGTGCAGGCTACATACCTGGTGGGTGTTACCCATGAGCAAACATTTGACATACAGGTACACAGTTAATAATCATAACTTCAGATACAAAAATGATACATGTATACAAATAGCAATCATATTCAGCAAATCATAACTTTTCTATTGACACCTTATTTGACATACTTTGTATAAGGTTTCTTGCAATTATATAACAGTGGTAGCAACAATGATCTACATGGTCATATTTTAATCAGATAATGTCACAGAGTTAATCAGGAGCAATTAATCAGGAATAGCTATTTCAGAATCCTTTCCCATGTATACAAACGCTTAGAACTGAGATTTATAACAACTTGCAATTGACTCATCATAGGCTGAGCCAGCATTGCAAAAAACAGCTATGTTTTTAGAAATAGGTACAAACATGTAGGTTTTTTAAAAGCCACTCTGTTTCCTCCCGCCATAGCAAGTACATTACTTCATCATTAAGAGTACAGTTTGCTTTCCTGGTTCTCAATAGAGCTTAATGTTAACATTGAACTATGCAAGTATGTCGCATTTACATCTGAACATTCCTTTCAAAGTTAATCTTTGAACAAATATTGCCTAAAAATCCAAGATTGAAATAAACCACAACATTGTTTGTGAGAGATTTCCCCCACTTGTTTACAGCACACATGACAGTGAATACCAGCTGCTCGTGCTGCCACTTCTTAGAACTGAAGTTTCCAGAAATTACAAGCAGGTATCCTCAACAGAGGGCCCTCTCCTGAGGAACCTGCCCTGTCATTTTCTACACTGGGAAGTGTTTTATATTCAAGAACTGTGAGGAAGCAAACACATTTTTATACATCCTCCATGTTCTAACACAGTCCATTCTCTCACTATAGACAAGTCCCCAGATAGTCCCTTAGTCCCAGAGTTTGGAGGCCTGCAGGGCCTTGTGTAAAGCAGCCCTGATCAATCAGGCAATCACATGAATGATACCGTGTTAGGGTGAAGATCTCCTGTGTACAAGAAAAACTCCTGGGGGAGTTCTGTGCCAACAAATTAAAAATTCTGTGCACAGTATTTTAAAATTGTGCATATTTTATTTGTCAGAATAACACAATATAATCACGCCAGTTTCAATTTTGGTAATTTATTTCAAAATACCTGTCAGCAAGTATGTTTGTTACAATACAGACAACAAAAAAGATTCAGGAAATGTTTTTTTGACAAATAGATTCTGTACTAGGCATATTAATACAGAACTCTGAGTAATAATTCATTTAAATTACAATACAGAACAGTATTTCCCGCACCCCTCAGAAACAGTGCAAAGCCTTGTGGGAGTCAGGGGTAATGGAGGAGCTGAGGGAGAGGGAAGTAATTGCTGGGAAGGAGCCTGGGAGTGAACCTGGAGAGTTGTTAGGTATGGGTGGGAGAAGTGTGGAACAGTTTTTTTGGGGGGAGGGAGGGATTGTTGAGGAGTTGGGGAGCCTTCCCCCATGCAGACCCTGGCTGATCCCTAGCCTCTCCCATTCAGTCAGGAACAGCTGTCCCATCCCCATGTGGCCCTACACCCCCTCCTCTGCCCCCATGTGGCACTGAACCCCCTCACCATCCTCATGTTGCCCTGCCCATTCCCATTTAGCCCCTGCCCCAGTCTGTGTCCCCCCACTAGCCCTTCTGAACCCCAGTCTCTGACTCCCCAGCAGCTGTGTGACCCCCTGCTCTGTCTGTCCCCTGCACCTCCATATCCCATGCCTCCTAACCTGGCTCCACAGACAGGGCACTGTGAGGAACGCAGCCATCTGCTCTCTGTTCTGGCACAACCTGGTGTAACTGCAGTGTCTTTCCAGCAGAATGTATTTTCTGCAGAGAGAAAAAATCTGCAGGAAACATGAATTCTGTGGGTGTGCAGTGGCACAGAATTCCCCCAGAAGTGCATTCTGATTATAATTTGAGGTGCCCAGATGCTACAGCAATGGATGGAGTCAAATGAATGACCACATAAGGGCCTGATTCAAAGCGTTTAAGGTCAGCAGGAGTCTTTCCATTGATTTCAATGGGCTTTGGATCAAGCTCTGGGGTCCTCAAAGGGACTTAGGCATCTAACCCCCAGATTTAGGCTCCTAATCCCATTTTAAGCACTGCTGTGATACACAAAACTCCTGCTTAGCTCCTGCCTAACCTGTAGGCACCTAAACTTACTCAGTGCCTGAGTTTTTTGCAGTAAAAGTTCCCTAGACACCTATGTTTATGCCTCTGAGCATGTGCACTACTGCCTTGCCCTAGGCATCTAGACGCCTAACTCCCACCTAAGCCCCAGAGCAATTCACAAAACGAGGGAAGACGGGCATTCCTCCACCTAACTGTGTGTGAGACCTGACCCAGCAGACATACTCAGAGGCTGCCTAGATCTACATAAAACAGCGAGTGGGGAGGGGAAGAGGAGAAGGACTCCCTTGTAACCTTTAGCCCAATGTTAGAGTATTCACCTAAGATGCGAGAGACTATTTTCCCCCAGTTTGTGGATCACTAGCAGAGATAGATGCCTACCTCTGTGAGAGGGGCAGGGCTTAGCACACATTCCTCAACAGTATCTCCCTCTGGCTACCTTTGGAAGCTCCCCGCCGAGCGTGCTGGCTTTGGATTGCCTTCTAAGGCACTTGAAAAGGGAGCCTAGGTGCCTAACTCATGCTTTGTGGATTGTAGTGTTATTCCTAAATCCCTGTGTGGATCTGGGCCTAAACGGTGGAATGAAATATGTTGATTTTCAGGATTTCTTTAAAGCCTTCATTGAACAACTCTCAAATCTCAAGATCAGTCTGATATGTAAAATGGTTTTAAAAAATGGGTAAAAGACAAATAGAAACAGAGGTTACAAAAGGGTCATAAGTTAAGTAAGTCACAGGTTAAATGAGGAAAAGTGTGATGTGGAAAAAAACATACATATATATTACTGTTGGCAACATGTGTAATGCTAATGACTTCTTGGAACTAAAATAGAGTTAAGCAATAAGTGCCAGGGAAGCAGAATAGATATTAGAAACCTACCGTAGATATTTCTAGCAGGAAAGCAACACTGTAAAACTCAGTTTCCAGCTGCAGTGCAGAAAACCTATTGTAGAAAGTACCATTTAAGAGCAGCAAACTTCTCAGAGTATGTCTACACAGCAAAAGCTGTGTCTGGACTAGCCAACCTGAATGAGCTTCAATCCAGGGAGCACCGGTAACAATGGCAAATGAAGACATCACCGTGTGGGCTTCAGAGTGGGTTAGTGAGCCAAATACATACCCAGGCTCTGTTCTGGACTTTTACTACCCACACTGAAACCTGCACTCCTCTGTCTTCACTGTTACTGTTACCCACAGTAGCGAGAATTAGTCTAGCTTGGGTAGACTAGCACTTGCTCAGCTTTTGCTGTGTAGACATACCCTGAGAATAGATTTTGGTTTTACTTAGCACTTTTCATATTTGCAGTGTTCCCATACACTTTACAAAGAGATGAGCTCAGTATTGCAAATCCACTAAATATGGCCCTTATTTTACAAATACTTAAGTTAGGCATGTGTTTATGTGAGTAGTCCCATGGAAATGGGATTGCATATGTGAATAAAGTTATGTATATGCTTAAATGTTCTCAGGATCCTGGACTACATAGGCAAAGCTATTGTATAATGGCCCACACCCAGCAAAGCAAGTACTTTATGCAGCTGAATTGTTCCTATTAACTTCAAAGGGACTTTAAACACATGCATAACTTCATTCATGTGACAAGTTTTTGCAGTATGATGGTCTATGTGCTTAGCAGTAATTCCTGTACTACCTTAAATGTTAGATCCTGCCTAATAAAAAAAAGATTTCCTAGATGAAAGTGAGAAAGTTATACTTCACACACACACACACATACACACACACACACACACTTAATTATGTTACAGAAGAGCAAAACTCTGGCAGATGCTCTGTTTACAGCTAGAGGATATTAAAAGGAAGAAAGGAATTGATCCTCTACCCTGAGTTATGATAGTTATTGAGAATTAATTACTAAGCATGCCCAGGTATTTTTTTCCTGTTTGTTCTTAAACAAACATTGCGAAATGTTGTCTTCACCCTTGCACGTACAATTCATTGTTAATTTCATAATATTTAATTGAGTATAGAGTGTAAAATATTAATGACCAACCACCTGGTTTCAATTGCTTTCTTATCCCTTTAAACCACAGTTTCTATAAACTTAATATCTGGATAAAGCGTGTCTATACCCAGTCACAAGCAAGATAAATGTATCACAAGAGTTGGAATGTTTACAAAGCCATCTGAAGTGGGGTTTACCTTTTGGGTGTGTGAGTTGCATTTTAAATAGAGTAGGACATTCTGGCCTAATTCATACCTAATGCAACCCCATTAAAATCTGCAATAGCTGCTGTGGACTGAAATGTATTAGAATTTTAGGACCTAATCCAACAAACAAATATGTTAGTAGCTTTGCTCATTGAGGCATCTCACTGAATTTAATGAGCCTGCTCACACAAGCAAAGTTATCTGCATGCTTAAGTGATTACAGGTGCAGGTCCATAAGGTTTGATTTTTTTCCCCCCTCAGAGGTACTGAGCACCTACAATTCCCACTGATTCTCACTGGAGTTGTAGGTGGTTGGATCTTCTGAAAATCAGACCCTTAGCTGCAACGTAATGTATGTGTTTTGCCATGAATTATAAGCAACCTATTCAAGCGGAAGCATGACTCACTTCATTAACTTGCAAAGAGGTGAGCTAAACAATCTGGCTGTTTTATTTTAACTTCTTCAGCTGAGTAGGTAAAGTGTGGAACACTTTTTGATAATGACCATTTGGGGATATTCACCTTTACCAGCCTTCAATCTACTTACAGCTTCTGTTTTGAAATCAAAGCCCTCCTTATCTTGTCCCAACAGCCTTCACTTCACGGGAAACCGCAGCACTTAGAAGTGGAAACTTCCCAGATCATATGGAATTGTTGGATTTTTAAAATTCTTGATATTAATACAGATTGATTTACTCTAGTTATCTAAATAAAGTCACATCCTTAGCTACCAGATCAAGTGTACCCTGGGTGTAACTTCATTGAAGGTAGAGTCATACCAGGAATTATTTTGGCACATGAGGTGTTTGCATTTTTTTTTTATAGCACTTACTCACCATGCCTGTTGAACATGTTGATTACAAGATCTGACAGAGAGGGTCTGTACCGTACCTTAATGAAACTCACAGCTGATACTAAATTCGGAGGGGCTAGAACACTAGCAGAGAAGTAAGATTAAGGGATCTAGAGAGACTAGCAACAGGGGCTGAAAGTGATAAAATTAATTTAACATGGGAGCGGAGGTAACCACCACTGGGATGGAGAAACTTAGAAAGTATTAATACTGAAAGACCTGACCCAATGATAAGGGTTGCAAGTTACATATGAATTTTCAATGGGATGTGTGCACAAAAAGGCTAATGCAGATTTGGGCGGCATAACATTTCCCAGATCAGCGAGGTAATAGTCCTTTTCCCTCTGATACTGGTGTGCACGCACCTACAATATAGTAACACATTTGATATTGATCAGAGAACATCAATCAGATAATCAAAGATTATCTGATTTCGGAGAAAAGACTCAAAAAGGTAAAATAAGAATATTAGCTCGGCAACAGTGAACACTACAGGATACCAAACAATTAAAGAATGTTAATGCCAAGGATGGGGATTTATTTATTTAAATACATGGGCATGTGAACGGATGATAAAAGAGGGAAAACTTAGGCTATCAGGAAGAATTTCCTGAGGCGACAGGTACACGGCTGTGGAGTAGTCTTCATAGTCTGGGCTATGTCTATACTATGAGGTAGGGGGGTAATTCCTCTACTCATGTACACGTACTCATTCTTGTACTCATTGATGACAGCCAGTGTGAGTATGTGTTCACGAGCCGGGGAATCACAATGCTAGCTTGTAGAGTAGCCATAGCCTAGATAGGAGAACACTAGAATATCTCCAGAAGGGAACATCCTGGATCTAACTTCTAACAGATTTTTCCCCATCTCTGTTCTATTTATCACTATAAAATGGGGGGAAAGAAAATAGTGACTTGATCCTAAACGCTTTTTTCCCCAGAAATTGTTTATAAATTTCCATTATCTGCCTTCCTGTTCAATTTTCTGAAAGAAGGCAGTAAGTACAATGACCTATTTCCCGTTCAATGCTAAACTAAAACCAGTCTAACCATGTTTGATTTTTCATAAATGTGCATGATACACTGGATAGCTGTACCATGTTTCTCAAGCAATGTATCTCAAGACTTCTTCAGCAGGAGAGAAAGCATGAACCAAAATCTCTTGGCACCAGGTCATAACGTTCTCTTGTTTTCCCACTAAAAGTTGTCCATTATATTTGCTGAATTCCTAAAATTCCCCATTTTCACCCCACTCCTGGACACAGCCCCCATCTTTCTAGCCAAGGAGCACCGAATTGGATTCCTTCACTGGTAAGACTTCAGTGGGGGTCAGTTCAGACCCTGTGGAAGTCTTTTCATTGATTTCAGTAGGAGTTGAATCAGACGTTCAGCTACTGGTCAGGTTGTAGACTGATGTGAGGCACTCCTCATCTCTTTCCAGTCTTCACTTCTGATCCTAATCTGTTGTGTAGTGTTGCTGATTAGGATCTGGTCAGGAATTTTTGTATGAAACAGTTTTTCACTGAAACCAAAACTTTCATGGGAACATACCAGTTTCAGTTAAAGAGTTCTCACATCTGGCATGGTAGGGGGAGGGTGTGTTCCCCCACCTTCCCAGACTAGACAGTAGCTCAGTGGTACCTGGATCTCCAACATCCCAGGAGAGTGCCCTAACCACGGGGCTATTGGCTACTCTGGGTTGGAGTCTCCCCCTATGGTTATTCATCAAAATAACTTGGTTTTGTTTTGTCCTAATGTAAAATGGAGAAATTTTCATGGTATGGGAAAATCATTTTCCATCCAGTTCTATTGGCGTGCACTGTGAAACAGCTGCTGTATTTCACTGTAGAGTTGTATGAAGTAATTCCTACATATCCCTCCTAGAGATGGCATGAGTCTTCATTAGTTAGAACAAGGCTGAAATAGGAAGATGAAGTTGGATGGGCAAGGATGGTGTCCTTAGCCTCTGTTTGCCAGAAGCTGGGAATGGCCAACAGGGATTGATCACTTGATGATTACCTGTTCTGTTCATTGCCTCTGGGGCACCTGGCATTGGTCACTGTCAGAAGACATGATACTGGGCTAGATGGACCTTTGGTCTGACCCAGTATGGCCATTCTTGTGTTCTTAGGTTCTTGCTTATTTATTTATTCTCATTTGCCACACACTGGATGTGTGGCACAGTCACTGTTTAGTTTGTTCAGTAAGACCAAGATATTTAATTTCACAATCAGTTATTCACAAGGAAACTTGTTTTCATCTCTGCCTGCTTGTTTCAGGAACTGCCACAAGGTGACAAAGATATTAATGTTCATACAAATCAAGATGTTTATTTCAACATAAAATTAAGAAGCTGCCTATGACCTTATATAATGTGAATGAATCAAAACTCATTTCCTTTTTGCAGTGTTTACCAGTACTCTACATATTGTTCTAATATTAGTTACTAGTTACCCAACTCTTAATCATCGTCTATACAATAGGTCACACATCTGTCATGTGCAGTTTTCTTTCTTACCTTCCCAGAAGAAATTAGATGTTGTTTTTTAGCACAAAGGAGTCCGATGGCATCTTAAAGACTAACAGATTTATTTGGGCATAAGCTTTCATGGGTAAAAAACCCCACTTCTTCAGATGCATGGAGTGAAAATTACAGATACAGGCATAAATATACTGACACACGAAGAGAAGGGAGTTACCGTACAAGTTGAGAACCAGTGTTGATAAGGTCAATTTAGTCAGGGTGGACCACAATTGAATTGAATTGACCTTGTCAACACTGGTTCGCTACTTGTAAGGTAACTCCCTTCTCTTTGTGTGTCAGTATATTTATGCCTGCATCTGTAATTTTCACTCCATGCATCTGAAGAAGTGGGGGGTTTTACCCATGAAAGCTTATGCCCAAACAAATCTGTTAGTCTTTAAGGTGCCACCGGACTCCTCGTTTTTGTGGATACAGACTAACACAGCTACCCCTCTGATACTTAGATTGTGCTATCATCATACAGTAAAATCTACATAAAGATTCAGGTTCTGATTCTCATTTACACTAGTCAGGCTCTTTATGTATTGAAGTGAGATCCATAAATACATGTCATACAAAACATTTCATATCATATATTGAGAGAGTGTCTTGGGAACATGTGAGCAGTGTATATGACTGTGGTATGCCATCATTTCTAAAGGCAGGCCTTGAGTGAAAGACAAGGGCATAGCCTCCCTCCCTTATTAGTAGGAAGGGGATGGAAAGGGTAAGCACACCAAGAACGTTGGTAAGAAAGGAAAAGATTGAGCAGGAGCGGCAGGACTATATAGTAGCTAGGGCACTAGCCTAGGAGCTGGAGAACCAGGTTCAGTTTCCTACTGTCATAGACTTCCTGTGTAACTGTACACTTAGCCCTTCTGTGCCTCAGTTCCCCATCCATAAAATGAGGATAATAGCACTGCCCTACCATACAGGGGGTTTGTGAGGATAAATACATTAGACTGTATGATGCACTCAGATACGATGGAGATGGGGGCGGGAGGGTGCATATAAGTACCGTAGATAGCAACTAGCTGTCTCCTAGGGTATGTCTACACAGCAGCTGGGAGATGGGGTTCACAGCTTCAGTAGACAGACAACATACCCCTAGAAGGGAAGAAAGGGAGGATGTGGATTGAAGAAACTGGAAATGTTCCCCCAAGCATTCCTCACTCGTCCTCTTAAAAATGTAAAATCTTTGGGTAGAAGCTACACAGTAACCATGCACCATTCCCTTGCTGCTCACAAGATTACATAATAAAAGTGAATATATAAATAGAAGCTACCCTTGATTTAAAGTTGTATGAGAAAGTAGTTAAATGTAATAGAAGCTGTGGCTTATCAGTGAAGATATACTGAGAGATCTTTAGCTAGCATACATCATCATAGCTCCATGAATTCAATGGAGCTAATCTGATTTACACTAGCTGAAGATCTAGCCCATATACTGTGCTAGATCAAACAAGAGTTTGATCCTCCAAATCAGAATTCAGCATATGGTAGCTATGGACACCACCCTGTTGAAATAGTTGTGGAGATAAAACCCCTTGTGTTGGAAGTATTTCCTATAACTGATTACCATATTAGTATACAATTACTGCACATGCCATTTAGAATACAAAAGAAATCTCAAAGTAAGTTCTTTAATCAAACCAAACAGATTTGATACAGACAGGACATTGTGGAGAGAATGTGATATTAATATCAAAGGTCACTTTCAAAAAGGGTGAAGATGTTTACTGAACAGGATGGAATGATCAGCTTCTTTGTGCACAGCTTACCATAGCACTACTCAGAGAACCACTCTGCAGACAACAAATTACTGTTCACCAGCAGACACGCTGGCAGCTCTCACCTGAACAGGAATGCTGTTGGAACAGCACTGTTAGGGTGACAGAATACAAGTCAAATCCTTCCCCATATTTCATTTAAAATTGCATGTGGGATAGACACGCTTACAGATGGGATAAAGCGTGTGATGGTGTCTTGTAACTATTTATTATTTATTCATTCATAGTAATCAGCCTTCTTGGATTCATTCCATTTGAGATGAAACCAAAGGGGAAACCCTTTCAGTCTATGCTGGGATTTGAATGTTGCGTGATCAGCAGAACTGAATCTCAGTGAGTGTTCTCTGAGGGAGGGCCAATGAGTGTAATTTGTCATTGTCATTGTAAACTGTGGTTCAGCTCTGAAAAGCGGTTCAAAAATAGCAATTTCTCACTCATCAGATCTGGCCCTCCTGTATGTTTATGTCTATGTTAGTGACAGAAATAAGCATAGGTGCCGACTCCGTAAGTGCTCCAGGGCTGGTAGGCAAGTTCTAAGGTCACTTACCTAATTGGGCCCCTGTAGAGAAGCTTATACAAAACACCAGTATGGGAGAAAGGGTAAGGAGAAAAGACCATGACAACTTCCCTCATAGCTTTGAGTCCAGGGATTAGGATCTGCCACCTCTCAGTGCCCTAGCCACTGGGCTATGGAATATTCTGATGTGGGGTCTCTGTCTCTCATGTTGAAGCTTCTCCACTGTGGATAAATAAGTCATTGGGCCAGAGAAAGAGCAAGCATGACAATGGATCTGTAGCCTAGTGATTAGAGCTCTTCTGTGGGAATCCCAGGCCCCCAGCTCCAATTCATTTTTTTAAATGGATCCACAGTGGAATAGCCTCAGCAGGAGAGAATGAGGGACCCTACATCACAGTGTTCCATAGCCCAGTGGCTAGGGTACTCACCTGAGAGGTGGCAGATCCCTGTTTAAATTCCTTCCCCCCTCAGGTGGAGGAGGCACTTGAACTGGGGGTCTCCCCCATCCCAGGTGAGTATCCTAACCAGAGCTAAAAATTATGAGGGAGCTGCTTCTCCCCTTCCCACATCCTCCCCTCAGGCTTCTTGGTAAAACAGTGTGGGTGCCTGATGCCAAGAGAGGGTTTGCCGCTAAGAACCCCAGGCAGAGGGAGGTACCTCCCTACAGCCCAGATTTGTGTGTCTGTGAGAGAGGAGGGGCTTAGCACACATCCTGAGATTGGCATCTCCCATTGGCTAATTTAGGCAAGGATCTGCACGGAGTGCTGGCTTTTGTGAAGCTCCGTTCTAAAGGTACCTATCTCTCCCCATTTGTTGTACAGGGAGCCCTGATGCCAAACTCGCTCTGGGAATCCCAGTGATTTTTCTAGGTGCTTAAGCGTTACGAGTGGTGATACTGAGGGTCACCACGCCTAAGTTTCTTTGTGACTCTAGCCCTTGTGTGTTCAAATGTCTTGTTTGTTTAATGTAGTACATGGTATAATTTAGTCTGCAAATTAACACCATACATTCTACTAAGGAACATTGAGCCAGCCAGAGTGACCAGGGGTGATGGAGTTACAGCATAAATCATGTAGAGAAGTTCCCAGAGCTGGTTCAATCCTACAAATCCATGAATCCCTAGGGCAGCACCAAGTAGAATCAAGAAGATCACCCCTTTGGGCATCAATGAAGTGTTCAAGAGCATGGTGTGCTGGGTTATCTTTATCCAACATGGCCAAAGCGCGTGCAATGCCACTTTTGGATACAATGAGCGACTGAAGGAAGATCAGATCTTTGCAAGACTGTGACATTTTTTTCACAAAGTCAGACCACTTTATCCTCAGGATTTGGTATTGACGGAGCATATGGAATGCCTCTAGCTGCTCCAAGTCTGCCTGTAAGAGGGTCCAGGTTTCTGACCCTAGCAACACAGGTTGTAGCAATATGTTTATGAAAGTTGTGGTTTGGAGATGGTCCCTCATAAGGGACAGCGTTGTGAGTGTGGGAATTTGGAGATGTATTGGGAACCGCCCATGGCTGTGTGCAGAAGCTCACTACAGAAGCTCTCCAGTTTGTTATTTATTGAACCCCAAGATCATTACACAGGTAATACAGTTTTGTTAGATCCTGAACTTTATCTCGGAGCAAAGATGTGTTTGCACCCATACGTGAGACCTGGACTTCATCAAATCAGTCTTGCTGCCTCCAGAATGAAGAGTGTCCAATTTGCTACAACTGTTTGAACTCTGCTTGCAACCTAGGCAGATGAATGTAACACTCTCCATTGAGCTCAATCCCAACTCCAGCAGGGGTTCTGGTGGCCCAGCCTTGAGGCTCTGGACCTTGGTCTTTTCCATGAGATATTCAATCCTATATTGCAGGCAGTGTCTTGGAGAGACTTCTCCACAAGCAAGGTGAATTCATCAGCATAGTCTTGTTCAGTAAACACTGCTTGACCAATCTTGATTCCAACATGTGGAGCAGCAAGTCCTAAAATCCAGTTGATAGCTCAAGAGAATAGTGCTGGGGATGAGACTGCATCTCTGCCCCATACACCTGAGGTTGTGCAGAAACACTGAAAGTCATGAACCAACATGCACTCTCACACCAGTACAAGTGTGAAGATCATACACCACATTTAGCAAAACGTTTGGAACAACAACCCCTTTCAGTGCAAGACAAAGTGCAGACCTGTCAACCAAATCAAAAGTCTCTCTGACATTGATGTATGAAGCAGGTGGTTAAATTCTCAGTGCTGCTCAGCCAGAAACTGGAGGGTAAGGACAGTATCCATTGTTGACCACCTTGTCATACAGAACAATCAGATTTCACTGCAATGTCTGTTAAGGACCAGCTGCATCCAACAAGCTGAACGTGAGCAAACACCTTTCCAGGGACAAATAATCAGATACGCCCATGATCTCTCACTGAGTGTGGCAACTCTTTGCCATTGTACAGGGACACTATGATGCCATATTTCCATTCTGCTGGTACTCTGCCTGATACCCACACTATTAAGAACAGTTGATGCAGGCTGATGCTCATTGGTTTCAAGGCATCTTTGAGCAGCTCAGGGCCGGCAGCACGTCCATTCCATAGCTTTTGAATGGCTGTTTGTACTTCCTTGAGTGACGGATGATCAGCATTCACCCCTCGATCTGCAACTATGCTGGTTGCCAGGTCAGATAGCTCTGGACAGTCATCAGCAGGTTTATGGTTCAGCATGCTTTCATAATGCATTTTTCATATATCGTGGATGCCATCCATGGTTGAGCAGGGGGAGTTATCTGGTTTCATAATGAGGATGTTAGAAAGCTGTTTATGGCTGCCAGCCAGGCGTATGATGGCTCTGTAGACAAGATTCAGATTGTTGTTGTTTAGGCCATCCTCTGCTTTGCTGGCCAGGGAGTTGACGGATCTTGTAGTCATGTTTTGCCAAAGCCTAATGCCTTTTAGCTATTTATGTCCTTGGACATCTCAGCTTGCATGGTTTTGCCTTTTTTGCTAATATATCAAAGGCCTCTTCAGAAAGCCAAAGTTTCTTGTGTTGCCCCCTGAAGCTGATCATCACATGCCACCATTGGAATATAGCGTATATACCACTCCAGGTGAGCTCCATGTTGTCCAAGAGACTACTGAGGCTATATGTGATCCTCAATGGCCTGTGTGTACTTCACCGCTTCAACAGGATCCTCAGACACTGGACATTGTATTGTTGGTAGATGTCTGGCTTGCAAGGAGGTGGAAGATGCAGTGAGAGAGCTGAGCAACTAGTCTATGGTCTGAGTTTGCTGGTGCTTCTATACTTCCAAAGACATGGTGAGATTTCAACACACTGCTAGTGCTCAGATTTCCATGCCATGACTGGCTGCAATTGAACTGGGTCTGAAGCTGTGATAGGTCCCTTTGGCTCAGGTTCCCCAAAGGACAAGACCACCCAGCTTTTGATGTGTGCCACTGAGGACTTTTCTGTTATTAAGGCACCTGATCCAGGAGCACCTGGATTTCAAACAGTGGACATGCCATGAAGGAATGAATAATGCTCCAACAGCAATAAAACCTTCAGATAACAAACAATACAATCTGTTTCTCAGACAAGCTGAATAAATGTTTTTAACCAGAAAGATGGAATTACTGCACCAGCTGACAGTAGAACAATGGAAGTGGCTACACTCTTCAAGTGATGTATTTGTTACTTAGCAACTGCACAGTAGTTAAGGCCCTTGGACTATTCTGTTCACATATTGAATAACGGAATTATTTTGAATGTAAACAGGCTTAGCGAGTCATTAAAGGAGAGAACTGATATCATTAACTGCACAGAGAATGTTTTCTTGGTGATCACTCTGACTAGTATCTGCTTTACAGATACTAAATTTTCTATCTTGGTAAATGAGTCACTGAGTAAACACACTAATGATTAAGAGATTGATTTTGAATACTATAATATTCTACATTCTCTTTATTTTTCAGCTGTGAAATCATTACACTTTAGATTAGTGAAAGTCAAGCTGCTTTTTAGGGCTTTCATTTGCTAGTCATTTAATCTACTAATAGTAAATTCAATATTTAAAGTTATTTAAACTAGTGGGATTTTAGGTAGCTGCTAGTATAGGAAGTCCTAGAACATCCCCATGTAACATATGCCAAGCAGACAGAGAAATGAAGAAAGAAGCGGACTGACCATGAGAGTTGTCCCAGACCAAGCCGTGTGCCGTGCCTCAGTTTCCCACATCATATAAATCAAACTCTGCCCAGGGCTTTGCCTCAGTCAATCCCTTATTCAGAGGACACTATTGATCACCAGCCACTAAATCAACATAAAGACATAATCCATGGCTTCTGTTTCTTTCTTACTGTAAGGGGACTGTTGACCTGTTACTAACATTCAGTGGGGGTGTTTTGGTTGGCTAGCTCCCAGTCCTAAAAAGGGAAGGGTCTATGGGAAACCAGGACCCTGAGACTGATAGTCCCCAGGAACAATGGGGAGAGGCCAATGCTCCTGGTCAGCCTGAATGACAGGGTGGGCAGGCTAATCAGAAAGTCAGGAGGCCAGAGAGGTCCCGTCCTCTGTGTGAGCTGGATTTGCCTGGGTCAGACAGAGTGGGGCCGAGCTAAGGAGAAAGCAGGGGCCCAAGCTAAGCTGGGGAGCAGAGCTGTGCCAGATCCAGAGGGACCAGAAAAGCAGCCCAGAGAGAGCAGACCCTGTCCTGGGAGCAGAGCTGCAGCCCCAAAGCCAGAGGCACAGCCCAGAGAGAGCAGACTTGCAGCAACCAGAGCCAGAGGGGCCAAAGAAGCAGCCCAGGGAGCTGGAGGCAGAGCAGCAGCAGTGCAGAGACAGAGCGGTGCAGCTGGGGCTGGAGCAATCTGGAGCTGAGTGCCGTGAGCAGCTGGGGAGACTGAGGGGGACCCTGGGCAGCAGGCCCAGCACAGGGAGACGCCTCAGCCAAGGGAATCTGCAGGCCAGGCTTGGATCATAACCCCGACAGGGCGGGGTCGACACTGGGAAGAGGGGTTCTACCACTTAGAGCTGAGAGCGTGTGGCCACCGCCAGAGCAAGTGTCCAACCCACAGCATTCCTGCAGCACAGCTAGGGCTTGAGAAGGTCGGCCTGGGACTTACAAGGAACAGACTGTGAACTGCCCTGACGTTCCAGAGACACTGTTTGTGATGTTCCCTGCCACAGAGCGGATTGATGATGTGTTTCCTTTAACCTTTCCCATTTTTCCTTATTCTTTTTAAAATTAATTGTGATTAAATAACTTGCATTTGCTTTAACTTGTATGTAATGGTCAGTGGGTCAGAGAAGTGCCCAGTGCAGAGAGAGTACCCCGGAGTGGGGACACCGTAGCCCCTGTCCTAGGTGATAACAGCAGGGTTGGGGGTTGAGTCCCTCAGGAATCCTGGGCCCAGCCTTGTTGGGGTTACGAGGACTCTGCCAGACAGGAGAGTGGAAGGGGAGTCCTCAAGGGAAGGGAGGCCACTGGGTAAAGGAAGTGGGAGTGAGGACTCAGATCCTTTCCCTAGCCCACTTCACCGGGGTAGTGCAGAAGCCAGGAAAGTTCCCCACAATAGCGGGACTATTCCCCCGCTTACATAATTGGTGTCACGAACAGGATCCTATCCACAGGGTCTACCCCATTGGTTTACTGGTTGAGTTCTGGTAGCACTGTCCAGGTCTGGTCAAGAACCCTACCATGGCTGGAATTGAAGAACTACAGGCCCAGTTTGCTGAATTTCAGCGCAGGTTGTCAGACCAAGCTGAGGCATTACAACAAGCTAGAACAGAACAGAGAGAAGCCTTAACACTGACTAAGGCGGTAATAGACCAACAGGCAGCAGAAGCTAAGAAACCCCCTACTATTTATGTCCCACAGGAGCAGAAGGTCACGGAGTTTGCTGGCTTCCCGACTAGACCAGGAGACATTACGGTAGAGGATTGGGTCAAGTCTGTGAAGGTGGTTCTGCATGTGCTAAAAGTATTGAAGAAGATCATGTGGACTTCATACAGGAGCACCTCAAGGGCCAGGCCAAGGCCACAGTAAAGTTCATGGCAATGGGAGACAAGAAAGATGTGGAAAAGGTGTTTGAACTCCTCCTGGAAGTGTATGGAGATAAGGTACGTATTGGAACCTGACTAAAGGAGTTCTTTGAGCGAAAGCAGGAGCCCGGTGAAACTATCCGGGCATATG
The DNA here is from genome assembly GCF_965140295.1 of Lepidochelys olivacea. Lineage (NCBI taxonomy): Eukaryota > Metazoa > Chordata > Testudines > Cheloniidae > Lepidochelys > Lepidochelys olivacea. The sequence goes on along the minus strand of NC_140411.1, from coordinate 160,758,553 downwards.
CATATGACCTCCAGTGGAGCGGCAAGACCCTCAACAAGTTCCAGACCCAGATACGGTTCTGAAAGAGCAGTTAGTGCTGGGGCTCCAGGATGATTCCCTCTGCCGCAAAATGAAAAGGAGGTTTAAGGAAGAGCCTAGTAAGAAGTTTCATGAACTCATGCAGGCTGCCATTATGTGGTCAGAAGAAGAGGAAGTTCCTGTGACAAAGACAACCAAGCCTAACCCACATACACGAAATGGGGGCCTTGTGAATGCAGCTGCTCGGAAAAAGGCCCTGCCCAAAACACAGTTAGAAAGTTTAAGTGAGGCTGTCCAAAAACTGGTGGTCCAACAGGAGTGATAAAAGTGATGACTGAGTTAATGAAAGAAAAAAATCCCATTAGTATGTCAAAGTATCCAAGGGCATTGGGATCCCGAAGAGCCCCACTAAAGGATAAGCTGGGAAGGTACATCTGTTACACTTGTGAAAAGCCAGGGCATACTAGCCAGGAATGTCCACTGAGAAGGAGAACAGAGTCCCAGGCACTGAAAAACAATGGGGCACCAGGAGCGAGTGGTCCATCTACAGTAGAAGGGCAAGCAGTGGCAGAAGGATTCCTAGGTCTCTCCTTGGTGGAAAATCACTCTGCATACAGTGTTGAAAGGAAGGTGGGCAATACCAGCACATCTAGTGACTTCTGTAAGCGAGCATTTGGAAACTGTCTAACTGCTGAAGTATGTATAGCAGGAGTGAAGACCAGATGTTTGTTAGATACTGGCTCAGAAGTCACCACCATTACTGAGTCGCATTTTCAAAAATATTTGAAAGACAAGGAATTGACCATGCACAGCACACAGTTTGTACTTCTAACAGCAGTTAATGGACTGGCAATCCCAGTGGTGGGATGCCTCGAAGCAGACAGACTACATGGGCCAGACACTGCCAGAGAAATGCATCTTCATCCTGAAAGACAAAGACTCTGAAGGGAGCCATATGGGAGAAGGAGTTCCAGGAATTCTAGGGATGAACATCATTAGTGAGCTGAAGGAGCTACCATTGCCAGAAGAAGGAACCAGGAGGATGAACCGTCATGGGCACTCTAAGAAGAATGCTGTACTGAGTAGAGTACTGGCTCGAGCACACAGACAAAACCATTCATTGGGCCCTGCGGGGCAGATTGGAAACGTTAAAGTGGGCAGAAAACAGAAGACTGTTATTCCTCCTCGGAGAGGGAAGATCCTTGACAAACGCTGCTGTGTATCGGAAAATACCAATAGATATTGAGTTTTTGTAGAGCTTACATCTGGGGTAAACCTACCTAATGGACTTCAGTCAGCCAATGTACTGACTAGTGCCATCAAAGAAAGAGTACCAGTGCGTCTTCTAAACTCGAGAGTGAAGGCTATGGAGTTACAGCCTGAGGAGGTGATCCCTCAGGTGAAGGTAACATTTGGGGAGAGGGGAGAACAAGTTACCTTTCCTCAGGAAAGATGTGGTGGGAGACTGCCAGTTCCAGTTCAAGTGGCATGCCAAGGGCTCATTCCTGCACAGGTGGCTAACTTAAGGGTGTTGCCAGAGAAGCATCAAGAAGCCTTTTCAAAGGATGAGGTGACCAATTTCAATGACTGGGTCAAAGATGTTGTCAAGGTTCCTTCCCCACTCTGAACTCTAGGGTACAGATGTGGGAACCTGCATAAAAACCCCCTAAGCTTATTTTTACCAGCTTAGGTTAAAACTTCCCCAAGGTACAAACTATTTTACCTTTTGTCCTTGGACTTTATTGCTGCCACCACCAAGCGTCTAGCAAATATATAACAGGGAAAGAGCCCGCTTGGAAACATCATTCCCCCCAAAATCCTCCCAAACCCTACACCCCCTTTCCTGGGGAAGGCTTGATAAAAATCCTCACCAATTTGCATAGGTGAACACAGACCCAAACCCTTGAATCTTAAGAACAATGAAAAAAGCAATCAGGTTCTTAAAAGAATAATTTTAATAGAAGAAAAAGTAAAAGAATCGCCTCTGTAAAATCAGGATGGTAAATACCTTACAGGGTAATCAGATTCAAAACATAGAGAATCCCTCTAGGCAAAACTGTAAGTTACAAAAAGAGGAATATACATTCCATTCAGCACAGCTTATTTTATCAGCCATTTAAACAAAACAGAATCTAACGCATATCTAGCTAGATTACTTACTAAGTTCTAAGATGCCATTCCTTTTCTGTTCCCGGCAAAAGTTCTCTCTGTCTATGTGGTGCTTTTGTTTCTCCCCCCTCCAGCTTTGAAAGTATCTTATCTCCTCATTGGTCATTTTGGTCAGATGCCAGTGAGGTTATCCAAGCTTCTTAACCCTTTACAGGTGAAAGGGTTTTTCCTCTGGCAGGGAGGGATTTTAAAGGTGTTTACCCTTCCCTTTATATTTATGACAGGTGTCCATGACAGACCAAAGACAGCCAGCAAAGTTGCTCTCAGTACAACTAAAGACACAGCCCAAAGTAGGAAAGGGACTTATGATCGCAAGTCCAGTGGGGCTCTCATCAGACCTGGTGACTGTGTACCAGTTCGTAGCCACAGACGCCAGAGACGTAATAAAATACAGGACAAATGGGAGCCAAATACCCACACTGTGGTCACCCACAACAATCCCGAACTGCCACTGTACGCTATCCAGCCTGAACAAGGAGGTCCTGAGAGAGTAGTACATAGGGACCAGCTAAAGCATTGGACTTTTAGTCTTACCAGGGCTCCTAGGAGGCATAGAGCAGCATTTCCAGAGGAGACTAAAACCAATGAGGTAAACCCAAACCCTAACGGGAATGGCCAGATCCCTCAAACTCACCCAGTTTTACCCGAGAACAGGGAAATAGAAAATATGAGTAACGAACCACCAGTTTTAAGAAGGTCCCAGAGGGCTAATAAGGGTATACTTCCTCTTAGACTTAGAGATGATTATGTTATTGGTTCTATGAAGTGTTTTGATGAATACTGTTATGTATAGTATGAAGAAGTAGATGTGAAATGTTAAATATGTTAAATGTTCTTTTGATAATTGTTAATGGGTTTTTGATATGATACTATGTGGGTATATGTTGTTACTATGGGGCCCGGATGTACTGGTGTGAATATTGTGGCTGTGGCAGAATTGTAGCAAGGGGGAATGTAAGGGGACTGTTGCCCCCTTACTAACATTCAGTTGGGGTGTTTTGGTTGGCTAGCTCCCAGTACTAAAAGGGGAAGGGTCTATGGGAAACCAGGACCCTGAGACTGATAGTCCCCAGGAACAATGGGGAGAGGCCAATGCTCCTGGTCAGCCTGAATGACAGGGTGGGCAGGCTAACCAGAAAGTCAGGAGGCCAGGGAGGTCCCGTCCTCCATGTGAGCTGGATTTGCCTGGGTCAGACAGAGTGGGGCCGAGCTAAGGAGAAAGCAGGGGCCCAAGCTAAGCTGGGGAGCAGAGCTGTGCCAGATCCAGAGGGACCAGAAAAGCAGCCCAGAGAGAGCAGACCCTGTCCTGGGAGCAGAGCTGCAGCCCCAAAGCCAGAGGCACAGCCCAGAGAGAGCAGACTTGCCCTGGGAGCAGAGCTGCAGCAACCAGAGCCAGAGGGGCCAGAGAAGCAGCCCAGGAAGCAGGTCAGTGCTGGGAGCAGAGTCACAGAAGCAGCCCAGGGAGCTGGAGGCAGAGCAGCAGCAGTGCAGAGACAGAGTGCCGCAGCTGGGGCTGGAGCAGTCTGGAGCTGGGTGCTGTGAGCAGCTGGGGAAACTGAGGGGGACCCTGCGCAGCGGGCCCAGCACAGGAAGACGCCTCAGCCAAGAGGCTCTGCAGGCCAGGCTTGGATTGTAACCTCGACAGGGCGGGGGTGACACTGGGAAGAAGGGTCCTACCACCTAGAGCCTGAGAGCGTGTGGCCACCACCAGAGCAAGTGTCCAACCCACAGCATCCCTACTACACAGCCAGGGCCTGAGAAGGCGACCTGGGACTTGCAAGGAACGGACTGTGACCTGCCCTGACATTGCAGAGACACTGTTTGTGATGTTCCCTGCCACAGAGCGGAGTAATGTTTTTCCTTCAAACTTTCCCATTTTTCCTTATTCTTTTTAAAATTAATTTTTTGTGACAGGTTTCCATCGGTCCACTGAGCCCCGAGGGGGCGATGGAGAGCTATGGTCCCACGAGCAGGCCTTAGGCACACCTTTTGGGCGCTGGGGAATTAGCAGAAAAGGTGTGCCGGCCGGAGTCCACAGCACGCCCCTCAAGCACCGGGGAGCGCTGGCACGAGTCGGCAGCGCGCCCCTCAGGCAGGGGAGTGCCAGCATGAGTCTGTAGCGCGCCCCTCAGGCACGTTGGCCAGGGTAGGGGAACGGAGGCCCACCCGACTCCACTGCCTTCCAGCCCAGGGCCCTGACAGTGGCGGGAGGCGAAGGTCCCGCTGCTGGGTCAGCGGGGGACCATCCGCTCCCCGCTGACCAAATACACCCACCACACAGTGCAGTTCTGCCCCTGGGCTACTTCCTACCTGGTCGCTCAAGCAGGCCTCTCCGGTCGCTCCAGCTCGTCTGGGTATTCAGCTGCTGGCAGCTCCAGCTCCTTCTCTGTGTCCCTCTCCACCTCTCTGTGTCGGGCTCACGCTAGCCCGGCTTACAGCCTGGCCCCTCCAGGTCCTCTGGGTACTCAGCGACTGGCAGTCCTGGTCGCCACAGGCCTTCCTCCCGGTCCTAATTCCTCCTGGCCCAGGGCCTCCCCTGGGTCAGCCGCCGGGTCTGGAGGGAGCAGCCAGCAGCCTGTGTCTCCCTCCCTCCCTGGTGCTCTCCTCACTGGGCAAAGGGCCCCACCCTTTGTACTTCCTGTCCCCCCCTTCCCTTCCGGGGATTGGCGTAAGCTTGGTCTGGCCCCGCCCACTCAGGCTGAGAGGGTGGCTCTTTACCTTCTGGTTTGGAGGGAAGCCACCTTGGCTCCCTACATACCCCACCCCTCAAATCCAGTTCCCGACCTTCGGAGCTGGCATCCCCACCCTCTCTGAGGAGGGATAGGAAATCTGCATTGGTGTTGTCCCGTCCCGCCCAATGGTGAATCGTGAAGGCATAGGGCTGCAGAGCTAGATACCACCGCATCAACCTGGCATTATTGTCCTTCATCTTATTAAGCCACTTCAGGGGTGCATGGTCCGTAACCAGTATAAAGGGGGCACCGAGGATATAATAGCAGAGGGCATCAACCGCCCACTTAACGGCTAGGGCCTCTTTCTCCACAATGGAGTAGTTCCGTTCTCTGGGGAACAGCTTCCGACTGAGGTAAACAATAGGTGGTCGGGGAGGAACACCCTCCTGTGAGAGGACTGCCCCAAGCCCTACACCTGAGGCATCAGTCTGAACAATGAAGTCACAATGAAAGTCAGGGCTGAAGAGTACTGGATCGCTACACAGCCATTCTTTGATAGTTCGAAAGGCCGTCTCGCACTCATCAGACCAATGCATCCGGCGGGGGCTGTCCTTGGTCAGGAGCTCCGTTAGCGGGGCTGTAACGCTTGTGAAGTGGGGGACAAACTGCCGGTAATAACCAGCTAAGCCCAAGAATTGGCGCACCTGCCTCTTCGTGGTCGGCACCGGATATTCCTGGAGTGCTTGGATTTTCCCGATGAGGGGGCGGACCTGTCCCCGGCCCAAGGTGTACCCCAGGTAAGTGGTTTCCTCCCACCCGATTCGGCATTTTTTTGGATTGGCCGTAAGCCCGGCTGCGCGGAGGTCCCAGAGGACCGCCGCTACTTGGTTAAGATGTTCCTCCCAGTTATTGCCATAGATGACCACATCGTCCATGTAGGCCGCAGCATACTTCGTGTGTGGTTGTAACACCCGGTCCATCAAATGCTGGAAGGTTGCCGGGGCCCCATGGAGGCTGAAAGGCATCAGGGTGAAATGGTACAACCTGAAGGGGTGGCAAACGCTGTCTTCTCCTTGGACCTGGGATCCAAGGGGATCTGCCAGTACCCCTTTGTGAGATCTAACATGGTGATATAACAGGGCTCCCCAAGCCGGTCGAGGAGCTCATCGACGCAGGGCATCGGATAGGCATCAAATTTTGAAATGGCATTTACCCTCCGGAAGTCGATGCAAAACCGCCGGCTCCCATCCGGCTTTGGTACGAGGACGACAGGGCTCCGCCACTCTCTCTGGGAGCGCTCAATAACACCCAGATCCAACATCACCTGGACTTCCTCCTCTATGGCCTCCCGCATTCGCCTAGGCAATGGCCGGGTTGTCTCTTGGACCACCACCCCGGGTTCAGTCTGGATCACATGGTAGGTGAGCATAGTCTGCCCGGGTTTCACAGTGAATGTCTTGGGGAATGCCCTTACTAAGCAGGGTGCCTGTTCTTGCTGCTTGACTGTGAGCGTCTCTGCTAGCTGGAGCTCACCATTATCTGACTCCTCTGGTGGTTGGGGCCCCAGGTCCCGTTCGGGGGGGTACGGGGCAACTAGTAGTCCTTCCCAGTCCTGCCAGGGTTTTAAGAGGTTTATATGATAAATCTGTTTTTCCTTACGGCGACCAGGTTGCCGAATTTCATAGGTGACAGGCCCTACCTGGCGGAGGACCTCATACGGACCCTGCCAGCGAACGAAAAGCTTTGATTCCTCTGAGGGGAGCAGGAGTACTTGGTCTCCTGGCACAAAAGATCGAGCCTGGGCGCCCTAACTGTAGTGCTGCTCCTGGGCTCTTTGGGCTGTGTTTAAGTTCTCCCTCGCAAGCTCGCCTGCCCCTGCAGTTGTAAGACGTATTGTAAGAGACCCTGTGTTGCGGACGGGTTGTGTTGCCAAGTCTCCCTCAAGAGGTCCAACAGCCCACGGGGTCGCCGCCCATAGAGGCGCTCGAAGGGGGAGAACTTCGTGGATGCCTGTGGGACTTCTCGAATTGCCAGTAGTAAAGGAGGGAGCAGCTGGTCCCACTGGCGGAGGTCCTGGGTGTGGAAACGCCGCAACATTCCCTTCAGGGTCCGGTTAAACTGTTCGACCAATCCGTCTGGGGATGGTAGACCGAGGTCTGCAATTTCTTAATCCCCAATAGGGCACATACCTGACGGAACAGCTTAGAAGTGAAGTTGGTCCCTTGATCAGTGAGCATCTCCTGTGGGAGGCCCACCCTTGCGAAGATCTTCATGAGCTCTGCAGTGATAGTGCGGGCGGTGATGCTTCTTAAGGGGACGGCCTCGGGGAAGTGGGTGGCGTAGTCCATCAGGACAAAGATGTATTGATGGCCTGCCTTACTTTTTGGAAAAGGCCCGACCAGGTCCATTGCTACCCGCTCAAATGGTACACCTACAACTGGTAAAGGGACCAGGGGGACCTTCCGTACCCCTGCCGGGGCTGCATGTTGGCCGTCTGGGCATGACACACAGTAATCCTTCACCTCACGGTGAACGCCGGGCCAGAAGAACCTGGCCAGGACCCTAGCCGCAGTTTTTTCCTGCCCTAGATGGCCTGCAGCCAGGATGTCATGTGCAAGCTTCAGGACAGCCCGACAATGAATGCAGAGGACCACGAGTTGGGTCCGGACCTCTTGGGTCTGGGGGGTCTCGATCCAGGCAGTAGAGCCGCTCGTGATTGAGTTCAAACCTAGGCCATTGGGTGGTGCGCCAGGCCTCCACGACCTCACCATCCACCCGGGCCAGCTGCTCATAGGCAAACCGGAGTGTAGGGTCCTCCCTTTGATCTCAGCTAAAGTCCAGCCGTTTCCCAGCCCTCCTGCCCGGGGGTGGGACCTGGGTCGGCTCCAGGGTCGGACCTCAAGTCGGGGCCTGTCTTCGTCTCAGGTGGAGCTCCCTGGAACGCCTCTTCGGTGGGTAGGGATTGGAGCACCTCGACGAAGTCTGGCCAGTCGCAGCCCAGAATCACTGGATAGGCGAGGGATGATGCCACTGCCTCGTTCATTAACTGAGTTGCTCCGTTCGCCGTGATGGGGACCTGAACCATGGGGTACGATTTTACGTCTCCGTGGATGCACTGAATCCGCACTTCCCCAATGGTCCACTCGGTGTCCGAGAAGAGCGCCTGGTGTACAAGGGTCTGCCCACAGCCCGAATCAACTAGACCAACCACGTGGATCCCGGCGACTTCCATGGGAGCTGTCAGTTTGGCCACAGAGGGCGGACGGGCCTGTAGCTCCCCAGTGCACACCAGGCCAAAGTTGCAGTCCATCGCAGGACAGCCCCGTTGAAGATGACTGTACTCGCCACATCGAAAGCAAGGTCCTACCTCTGGGCGCCCCAGCCGCGTGGGTGCACCGGTGGGGCTGCAGGGTTGGCTGGGGCCCAGTGGTCGGGTTAAGCGTCCAGGGGTGGAGCACGGTGTGGACTCGGGGCGTCGGGAAAATCGGCCCTGCTGCCATCTGGTCGTTGGGTACGGGGTGGTGCGCTGGTTTCGGAGGTGGGCCTCCCCCCTTTCAAGTTTCTGTGCATTGGGTCCAGGGTTTGGGGGGCAGGCAACTGGTCCTATCGGGGCCTCTGCCTCTAGAAAGGCCTCCATAAGCACGACGGCCATGCTCAGACTTTGTGGCTGATGCTGCAACACCCAAGCCCTCCCCTGGGCCGGGAAGAAGAGCACAAATTGTTCGAGGATGACCTGTTCAGTCACCTCAGCCACTGTTCAATGCTCGGGTTGTAGCCATTGGCTACCTGCATCTTTCAATTCCTGGGCCACAGCCCGGGGTCTGGCGCCTGGTGGGTAGACCTTTTCCCAAAAATGTCACCGAAATGTCTCCGGGGTAATGTCGAAGGCATCCAAGGTAGCCGTTTTCACTCGAGCATAAATGCAGGCCTCATCATCTGGGAGCCCACGGTAAGCCTTCTGGGCTCATCATCTGGGAGCCCACAGGTAAGCCCTGTCAGATATGGGGCGAGGAGGGTTGCCCATTGGTCAGGTGCCCAACCGGCCACTGAGGCAACCCACTTGAAGGTCACCAGATAGGCTTCTGGGTCATCCTCAGGCCCCATCTTGGCCAGACGGATCGGTGGGGCGGGAGGGGTTGGGGTGGCTGCCCGCTCCGGTTGAGCCCCACCACGGCCCAGCCACAGGGTTGCAAGCTGCTGAAAGCATTGGGTTTGTTGTTCATGGTGCTGGGCCCCCAGGGTTTGAAGCAACTGCTGCTGGTGGGCACCCAGCTTCTGTACAAGTTGGTGCTGCTGCTGTTGCTGGCTCTCAGCCAGGAACTTGATAAGCCTTTCCATCTCCATCTTTCAAGTAGGGGGGCTTCAGAGGCCCCCTCGCGCTAACCCCTTTCTGCAGGGATAGGGATTGCCTGCCCGCATTCTCCACCACTTGTGACAGGTTTCCATCAGTCCACTGAGCCCCTAGGGGAAGATGGAGAGCTATGGTCCCACGGGCAGGCCTTAGGCACACCTTTCGGGCGCTGGGGAATTAGCGGAAAAGTGCGCTGGCACGAGTTGGCAGCGCGCCCCTCAGGCAGGGGAGCACCAGCATGAGTCTGTAGCGCGCCCCTCAGGCACGTTGGCCGGGGTAGGGGAACGCAGGCCCACCCAACTCCACTGCCTTTCAGTCCAGGGCCCTGACAGTGGCGGGAGGCGAAGGTCCCGCTGCTGGGTCAGCGGGGGACCATCCGCGCCCTGCTGACCAAATACACCCACCACACTGTGCAGTTCTGCCCCTGGGCTACTTCCTACCTGGTCACTCCAGCGGGCCTCTCCGGTCCCTCCAGCTCATCAGGGTATTCAGCTGCTGGCAGCTCCAGCTCCCTCTCTGTGTCGGGCTCACGCTAGCCCGGGTTACAGCCTGGCCCCTCCAGGTTCTCCGGGTACTCAGCGGCTGGCAGTCCTGGTCGCCACAGGCCTTCCTCCCAGTCCTGGTTCCTCCTGGCCCAGGGCCTCCCCTGGGTCGGCAGCAGGATCTGGAGGGAGCAGCCAGCAGCCTGTGTCTGTCTGTTGGATCATATTAAAGAAATTCTGTATTAAAATCACAAATGAGTTTGATTCCCCATAGTTTAAATTCCAGGGTATTACTAATTAAGAGGTTTCTTGGTTTTTGGTACTGTTTCTCTCCCTCTATGTGTGAAACTTGCAAGCTGCTAATTGTGTTAGTACATTTCTAAGACAGAGTCTGTTCTCAAAGCAATTCTTTGTAATAACAACTACTCACACAGAGAGAGACTCAAAGCAATACTCTGTAACAACAGAAACAGCACCCAGAGACTCCCCGCCCTTTTGTCGTATTCATCTCGCTTTGTTAACAATTGTGATTAACATAGAGATAGAGGATGGATGTGGATGGATGCTTGATGTGGATAATAACTGAATGATCAGGGAGGTGCCAGCCTAAGAATCCAGTGTCCATCGGCTGAAGAAGGTGTCAAGTGGAAATAACCAGAGGACCCCCAGAGGGCAGACTGGAATCCACCCAACAGCCTCAAGAACGAGAGAACCAAAGAACAAGATAACATCTAGCAGCACGGAGCCATCAGGAATGTGCTATCTGCTGATTGATTCAGCAACAGCATGATGAAGCAATTCCCATAGACTGGCATAGGAAGAAATTCCTATAAAAATGGACTCTAGAAAGTGAGAGCTTTGGGGGTCTGATTCTGCAAACCAACTTCCAGGAGCATCAGATGTGCATCTGACGAGGCCCTGCTCCCTCCTCATGTCCAGGCCACCTGCCCAGTGGCTTCGCATGAGCAACTCTAAGGCTGGTAACTATGATAACAACCTTGCAGAACCTGTGTGTGTGTATGAATGAATGTGTGAATAAATATGAAATTGAATGAAATGTTATAGCTATAACTAACTGCTTACTATGATTCTTTCTGTAGTCACAATAAATGTGGTATTTTGTCTTTTCCCCTTTAATAAGATCCTGCTGGTTTTTATTTTATTAGTATAACATGTCTCCCTCCGTGGTGCTGCCCTCACTGGGCAAAGGGCCCCGCCCTTTGTACTTCCTGTCCCCCCCCCTTCCGGGGGATTGGCGTAAGCTTGGTCTGGCCCCACCCACTCAAGCTGAGAGGGTGGCTCTTTACCCTCTGGTTCGGAGGGAAGCCACCCTGGCTCCCTACATTGTTGATTAAATAACTTGCATTTCCTTTAACTTGTATGTAATGGTCAGTGGGTCAGAGAAGTGCCCAGTGCAGAGAGAGTACCCCGGAGTGGGGACACCCTAGCCCCTGTCCTAGGTGACCACAGCAGGGTTGGGGGTTGAGCCCCCAGGAATCCTGGGCCCAGCCCTGTTGGGGTTACGAGGACTCTGCCAGACAGGAGAGTGGAAGGGGAGTCCTCAAGGGAAGGGAGGCCACTGGGTAAAGGAAGTGGGAGCGAGGACTCAGATCCTTTCGCTAGCCCACTTCACCGGGGTAGTGCAGAAGCCAGGAAACTTCCCCACAATAGCGGGACTATTCCCCCGCTTACATTACCAGTCTTATTCTTCTCCTTCCCCCTTTCTCATCAGTAAATAGCAGCCCCTCTTGCCTCACAAACTCAGCAGCTCTGGTCTTTGCTCATACTAGCTTTCAGTCTCTAATCGAGCTAATCTTTCTTGGCGAGCTAGATTCCCCAGAGGGGAGCAAGTAACTTTCTCTTTACCAGCACACTCTTGTTCCTCTTCAGCCAGGCTCAGACTGTCGGCCTCTGTGTTCAAGGATAGACACCAGCGCCCTTCCTGGAGCTTACTGACAGGAGTTTCCAACTGTCTTCCTTCCCCCAGGGTGGGATAAGGTTGCCAATTTTCTAATTGCAGAAAACCAAACACCCTTGTCCTGTCCTCGGACCCTGCCCTGCGGCCCTGCCTCTTCCACAGGTCCTGCCCTGCCCTCCCCTGCAGCCCCACCTCTTCCACAGCCCCTGCCCCCGCTCACTCCATCCCCCCTCCCTCCATTGCTCACTCTCCCCCTCGCTCACTTTCACTGCAAGGCCCAAGCAGGCACCAGGAGAAGGCCAGGAGCTGTGACAGTTTGAATGTGGGAGATGGAATATGTGATTCAAATACCCTTCACCTCACCAGGGAGAGATTCTAAACACTGTTGTAAAATCAATTGCCCCCCAAAAGAGTCCCACGCACTCACACTGAGCGAGACTAAAGAGACTATTACAGGAGCTTGATTTTTCTTGCCTTCACTCAACCGTCCTGGTAGGGGATCCAGTAGTGCTGCAGCCACTGACTGACTCCTTCCCTGCCTGACGACGACCTGTATAGCAGGAGGGAAAAGTTATGCTGTTCCGTGTTTAATGACTAGTTAAATTGTTTAAATGTAACGTATGCTTTGATAGACAATATATGCAATGTGGACAAATTAATATTATGGGAATCTTAATGTTAACATTTCCTGACCCTTGTTTAAATATATAAGCTTAATATTGCATTGATGTTAATTCATTATAGCTCCTTAATGTTAAGGTGAGGTTGCATAAAATGTAATTTGTGCTACAGAAACTGACCTCTCCCTATTTTACCATCCAGCTAACCAATAGGTTTTCTAGTGTTCTTCGTTTCAAGTTTTTTCACCTGTTCTGAGTCCCAGATTTGTTCCAAAACAGGTTGAGAGAGAATATGTTAGAATGTCACACACAGCGTGACCACCTGTCCTTCGTTCGGTGCCCAATGTTCCACATTATACATCAAATCGATAAATAGTGTCTTGTACACACCAATAATCATGCAAAGGATTGTATGCGGTAATACAATGTGTTATTTGTATACGAGTGTGTGTCACAAATAAAACATTATGGAGGTGCCCTTAAAAATAAACTCTCTCCTATAATTTCCAAGTTGTCCTTTATTTGAAGCAAAGGGTCTGTATATAGATGTGAGGGAGATTACCAGGGACTAGCTCTTCTGTTTCAAGAACATCAGTCCTAGTGAAAACGTGCATTCCCTGTTGCCAGACCCCTTTTGTGCTGCCTGTGGTGTTGGCACCATCAGACCATATGACCCACTTACTTTTTGCAGACTCTGGCAGGCACCCACCAGTGCGAAGTGCCAGGCTTTGTGCACAGCGATATCTGGCTGCTGGCATGACTCCTGATATGCCCCACTGACTGGGTGGGTTGCAGTGCCCACCTCAGTGGCGGAGGCCAGAGTAGCCCCAGTGCACTGCCCCTGGATGCACTGACAGAGACATGCCCAAAACCACATTAACCTCCATGCACCTCCTGCAGGGAGGGACTGGCCTGCGCAGCCGCCTAGGTGAGCAGCTGCTGTGTCCCACTTGCTGGGAGGGGGTGTGGGTGGGTGTGTCTACACAGCAATTATAGCTGGCTGCCCCCTGTCTGGGGTTCACTGTGGGGCTGCGTTTGGACTAGCTGAACCCCAGGTCCCCAAGGTGGGAGGGACTCAGAAAGCCCAATGTCTACACAGTACCGTTACAGCCCCAGTCCACTGAGCCAGGCCAGCAGGGTGTTTAATTGCAGTGTAGACATACCCCTGAGAGTTCAGAGGGGCTGAAGTGGAGGCTCCCAGGTAGGAGCTACCAGAGAAAGGAGCCACAAATTTGGAGGCTCCTCAACCTCACCGCTCCTCCCCAAGTAGCTGCTGGCTGCTTCTGGGGAGCAGGGCCACCTAGCTGGGGCAGCTGCTAGGAAGAGCAGGAGGGTGCTGAGGGGCAGGGGGTTGGGGTACAGAAGTAGATATAGGCTGGGGGGCTCTGGGGTGGGGCCAGAAATGAGGAGTACAGGGTGTGGGTGAGGGCTCCAGCTGGGGGTGCAGGGTCTGGGATAGGGCCACGGATGAGGGGTTTGGGATGCAGAAGGGGCTCCAGGATGGGGCAGAGGGTTTTGGAGTGTAAGAGAATGCTCTGAGCTGAGGTGCAGGAGGGGGTGAAGGTTCCAGGCTGGGGATGCAGGCTCTGGGGTGGGGCTAGAAATGAGGGGTTCAGGAAGGGGCTCTGGGCTGAGGCTGCAGGGTGGGGCCAGGGATGAGGGATTTGGAGTGTAGGAGGGGGCTCAGAATGCAAGAGGGGCCTCAGGGCTGGGGCAGGGGTGCAGGCTCCAGGCAGCTCTGGCTGATGAGGTTCACAGGGACTCCAGGAAACACCGACCTGAAGCAGCTCCTTAGCAGCCGCACTAGTGCGGCCTCAGCATTTCCCGGGGATGGAGGAAGTCTACACAGCTCCCGGGAAGCAGCAGCATATCCCGATGGCTCCTAGGTGGAGGGACAGCCAGGGGGGCTCCACACACTGCCCCCACCCACCCATAGGTGCCATCCTGAGCACTGGCTGAGCAGCTCCCATTGGCCATGGCCACAGTACCACAGATTCACACCTGCATCCCTTGCAATAGGAGCTGCAGCACCTGCAGGCGGGGACAACACACAGAGCCCCTCTAGTTGCCCCTCCACCTAAGAGCTGGAGGGACATGCGCTGCCGCTTCCGGGAGCCAACCGGTGTCAACTGCTGTGGCCAACCACACTTTTAACATCCCAGGCAGAGCCACCAGGGTCCCTTTTTGACCACATATTCCAGTCAAAAACTGGAAGCCCTTATTGTGAACCCTAGTCCTCCTTCAGGGTTTGTTCTCCCCAGAGAGGCCTATTTTTCCCCTCTTGTGGTTCCTCATTCCTACAGCAGCCACAGAACTTACCTGGAGAGAGCTCCTCTTTCCCTCAGGCAACTTCCTTGTTATACTCTCTAGCAGCCTCCTTCTACCACAGCTACTCCATTGCTAATCAGCTAAAGGGACACCACCTGGAACCTGATTGCTCCCTATGTGTAGCCACATGGTCATTATGAACCAGTTAGGCCCCAATTCTCCTGAAGGTCACGAAGAACATTGCAGGGCCAGCCATGCTCATGCTGAAGGCCAGTACTCTTCCAAAAACCATGCTCCAGCTCAGTAAATCCCTAGCAATTAGAGCCAGGAGCCAGTCATCCAGTCTCATAGGGTATGTCTACACTGAAACATAAGCCCGGGGTTAGAACTTGAGTTAGCAGGCCCTGGGTTTGTTAACCTAGGGTTTGAGTGTCTACACTCATTTGTAAGCCAAGATTAGGAATTGTTGAACTATGGGTCCCAACCTGGGGCTCCAGCATCTATGCTGAATTATGCAGGCCTGAGTTCAACCACCCATAACCCAGACTTCCTAGCACTCTCCCAAAATTTGGCTGCTCTATCCCTTTGATCATGGTGCAGTGTGGAAAATCTTGACTGTCCAGAGGACCAAGAAAGTCAGATCATGGAATTGTGGAATACTTTTCGCAGACCCCCCAGATCTCGAGTAGAGTGGAACTGAGTCTACACTGCAAAGCAATTGGGCTTGAACCCTGGTTTCCAGCTTAACTCAGGCTCCTCCCCTCCTCCCCAGTGGAGTTCTAGAATCCAAGTCTGAGCCCTGGGTTAGCATGATGTATGTAGACAGGAGAGGGGTTAGGCTTGAGTCTGAGTTCTAACCCTGGGCTTACAATGCAGTGCAGACATACCCTTAGGGTTCTGTTCCCAGCTCTGCCACTGACTTTGTTCTGTGACCTGGGCAAGTCACTTAACCTGTCTCACTTTACCTATCTGTAAAATGGGTTGATAATGCTTTCCTGCCTCAAATATATGTTTGTGAAGTACATAGAGTTTGAGACAGAACAAAGCTTTAGACACGTACAGCTATCTTTAACCACTGAAATAAATGGCTTCATTTTCAAAGGTCATGAGTAGCTGCAATTGCCAGAGACATCAATGGGCTCTCTGAAAGGCGGGCTGGCTCTCTGCACAGAGGTGAGTTTCATATTAGAACTTCAGAGAGATGTTGCAATTCTGCCCCCCTCTCTAAGTTTTGGTGTAAGTCTAACACTATGTCCACAGGCCTTAGTCTCTATACTATGCATGTATCCTTCACCTCATCAATTCACCACCCTAATTGATCCAATTTTTATTCCATCACATTAAACACCAGACAAAGTCCCTCACATTTACCATCAAAGTCTCCCAGTTATGCATGGTTATTTAATCTTGGGGCACCTTATCAGTTTAGTTTATTTGTAGAACTATGGAAGCCAGTTGGGAACGAAAATGGCAGAAAACTGGACTTTGGTCTGAATTTGTGTAAGGGGATTTCCCCCTTCCCCCTCCCGGCCCATTAAATTATTGGCAATAGAAATTCCCTGGCTAATGGGAATTCCATGGCTATTTCTTAGTTCACTGCACTGAATATGGACCCTAAGTAACAAAAGGGTTTATTACAAAAATGCATCTGGATGTTTACACAACTTTACTTCCACCTCAGACACTGCTGTTGTACTACTTTATGTAAGATTAGAGGATGGTATTTTTCTGCTGGATAATTTTCTGAAGTTAGATTGATTACTAAAAAAAAAATCTAATAATATTTTAGGGAGCACAGTAGCAATCAGATGTTTTCACTCATATCTGTAAACTCTCTGGGGCAGGGACTATCTGTTATCTGTACAGTGATAGAAATAACACTCCTACAGCACTTTCGAGCAGCCACTGCAGTGGAGGTGGGCAAGATTTGCCTCTAATTAACCCACACCAGGGGACAAGTCAATCCCTGAATGCTGCAGCACAGGGATTGTGCAAGATTCCTCATTGCCTACACCATCACCTAATACAGTAGCGGTAGAACTTCCCTCGCCCAGTGCACTATGGGTTGCCTTCACCTCAGAACTGAAGGGCCAGTGTACAGCATATTTCACTTCCAGCCCCTGTGCAGGATGAGTGAGTGACTGGAGTTGGGTGAAGTTGCAGCTAGAGGAGAAAGGAAAAGGCTTGGAAGGAGAAGGATCAGAAATGGGAGGTAGAAGACTGGAGCAGCATATGGGGCTAGAAGAGTCAACTGGGAGGCCGTTTGGATCAGGTGAGAAATATAGCTCAGAGGCCAGAGGGGATTCAGGTGGAGCAGAAATTGTATTGAGGTGATCGTGTGGAGGCAGGCTGGAACCTAGAGTCCATTGAATTGGGATGATGGTGGACTGGGAGCATTAGAGGAAAGAGAGGCCCGAAAGGGAGCTAGACAGGACACTGGGCTGCTGTTTGGTAGGAGAAAGGGTAGTGAGACGGGGGGAAAAAATCAAGGAGCCTTGGGAGGAGCTAGGAGGTAGCACTGTAGCAAGAGGACCAGACTAGACTGGGCAGCCTGGGATGGAATATAGGGGCAGCTGCCCAAAGGTGTGTTGCAACTCTTTAGTTTGGCAGTGCCAGAGGGTGACAGTCCCAAACTCTTCAGAGAACATGTGGCCTCATTTTGGCAAGAATGAAATTAAGTGCTCAAATCAGGTTTTTAAAGCCGTTCAGGTGACCTTTAAGATGGCTTTATTTACTATTTGCATTAGTAAAACAATTGGTTTTGAAGTCATCTAGTCACACTGGTACAAATGCCCTGTTTAGATGCACTTAAACCAGTTTACTCCTTGCTTAAATTGGTACAACTTGCTTCAAGAAATTACCAAATTAACCCTCCTTTAAATCAAATTACCTTAAACTAGTTTTAGTCTATCTAGAGCACGTCCAGCTATTAGTGTCACCTTAATGTGATAGAACAAGGCTAAATGGCCAACATGAGCAATGGGGAATAAAAGAAAACTTTTAAAACACTAGGGGGCGCTTTTAGATAAGGAATCAAACATACGTGATTGACTGAACCTAACACTCTTCTTTTAAAAAGTGACAATGTGGTAGAGCAGGGGTCTCAAACTCAGTTTACCTTAGGGCCAGTGCCAGTCCTCTTCCAAGGAGGCCAATAATGTCACTGAAGATGGTGTTCAAAAAAGAAAACATTTATATTGTATTTTTTATTTCGAATTTCTTAGAAATAATAAAACTGTCATACGACTTTATACAATTCTTCGCCTGCCAGAGAGTTTTTAGTGTTTGCCAGACACCTGGCAACGCTTCAGTTCTGTCAGTTTGTTGATGTTTGGCCTCAGTGACTGAGAAGTTGAAACCTTCAGGATTGCAGCAAGGTGGGCATCAGATAGTTGTGTTCGGTATTTTGCCTTGTTTATATTATATTCATTGTGGAAAAAAGTGATGCTGCCTCCATGGCTGACTCTGCCCAGCAACTAATGATGCTGTGTCCATGGCTGATTCTGCCCGGCAATTAGTGATGGTATCTCTGTCCCTCTTGCTTCCCTCTGCGGGGGGGAGGGAGGGGTGGCGCCTGTAGCAGACATTGCTGGCAGCGTGTCTGCATGTGTCTCTCTTCTGCGGGCAGCAGTGGGGAAGTTCTTGGGCCACATATGGCCTGCTGGCTGGGACTTTGAGACCCCTGTAGTAATCAACTCATTTGTAGGAAGAATTAATGGGCTTGCAGTTGCATCATGAAGTTTGTGGGGAAGGGGGAGGAGGGTCCAGGTTTTTTTAGCTCTTTTATGAATGTTTCATATGATCAGTGCCTGGGACTGCTCACACAGTTCAGTCACTCATGTAGGTATTTGCAAGATTGGACTTTTAGCATGACGTTGGACCCACCTACACCAAAACTTCTTTGCCCCCAAATGCCTATAAATTCTTGTTCTATTCCCAAGCAGAGCTTTTGCCTGCCTAAAATAAATAGGAGTCAGAGCTAATAATACTAAGCAGTCCCATAGCACTTTGCATCCATAGATTTCATTCATAGATATTGTGCTCTTCAGAAAGTTGAGTAAGCGTTATTCCTGTTTGAAATAACAAAAGAAATTGAGCTAACTCAATATTAGCCATTCTAATGTCAATTTAAGAGCACTCAGAGAATTGCCAGATCTAGAACCTGGTAAGTGTCATATCCATCCTTTTTTCCCCAATCCGATTTGACTACTCCAGCTGTCCTAAAAAAATTCAGCACCCAGATCATCTGTGATCAAGACCCACAGAAACCATCAATGTCTACAGTTCTTTTCTAATCAACACTCAAGAGAGCAAACTTTACAGAAGGCGATGTAGAACAAGACGACTCAAGAATTCCAGACCAACCACAGCCAGCTGTTGCGACTAACGGACCGCCAGATGACCAAGTTATGCATTCAGATTGTGTAATTAGAAAACAGTATGATTCACAGATGCTTAAAGACTGATACATACTGAACTTTAAAGATGGCATGGTCATATAAATATTGTATGTAGGAATGTAGAACTTAAAGGGACAGATGTAATGGAATGCTAACCTGTATCATACTCACCCTTTCTTGTCAACTGTTGGGAATAGGCCACATCCACCCTGTTTGAATTGACCTCGTTACCACTGACCCCCTACTTAGAAAGGCAACTCCCATCTTTTCATGTGCTGTGATATATATAGCTGCCTACTGTATTTTTCACTCCATGCATCTGATGAAGTGGGTTATAGCCCACGAAAGCTTATGCCCAAGTAAATTTGTTAGTCTCTAAGGTGCCACAAGGACTCCTCCTCGTTTTTGCTGATACAGACTAACACGGCTACTCTTCTGGAACCTGTATCGTACTGTTCAGCCACAAGGTGGCACACTGTATAAAATACCTTATTTAAGCTCACAAGTCATACCTGGCAGAGCATTAAAGTGTCTGATGATGAACACATCTGGTGTGTATAAGCAAGCTCTGACCAGTCCATATATGGTACAAAAGGACATGACAGTGGTAGCACTAGTTTTAATAACCAATTTAGTTAAATCAGTGGAATTTTTTGTATGTAGTATAGTTCCCATAGCTGATGTTACCGTTAGTAACTTCTGCCCCTTCACTCCTCATTCTCTATTTTCTCCATCCATTGTGTCTTATCATACAAGACTAGATCGTGCACTGCCTATAGCAAGGGCTGTTTTTTACTTGTTTTTACAACACCTAGTACAATGTGACTCCAATTCTTTGAGGATCCAGAATGCAACTGTAATACAAATAATATACGACAATGACACTGAATATAACGGCTTTAGCAGGGCTTCATTAGTGTGCTGTCTTTACATTATGCTTTTATGTTTTTATTGAAACTCTGTAAAAAGCAATAGAACTAAAAAGGCGCATAAGTCATATCTAAACTATCTTTACTCAACTAAAAGTAAATGCTTAGACTTCATTTATGAAAATGCTTTTCTTCCCCAAGTTACTAAACTGTTCTAGCATATACTGTATCATACAGGTGGGTCAAATGAAAACTCTTTCTTATGGCTGTGTTTTAATTAGACTTGACAGAATTACATTTTTATCATTTTAGTGGAGAATATTATTTCTAAACATTTTTTCAAATGTTGACTTAAATGTTCAGTTGATCAATGTTGTGGGATTTTAAGCATTTTTTTCAATTTAAATTTTCAGTTCTAGGAAATTATGGGGGATCAGACAATAATGACAGTTGCCATAGAGATTCAAAAAGTTAAAGCTTTATAACCATAAATACACAAACTGTCAACGTCCTATGTCATTGATTTAGCCTTAAAACAAACTCTAAGTCCTTAGGCAAAGTATGAAAAATGCAGCTTATCTGTAAATTTCAGTTAGCAAGGGGAATATTTTTTCAGGTTTGTGTGTACTATGAAGTTGACATTTAGCAACATTTAGCAATAAAAATCTAATCCTTCCAAGTTTAGTTTTAGTTATTCTTTTCGAACGTTGACAGTAGTAAGTGCGTAGTAAGGAGCTTGTGGTAGTGGACAGCTTGAGCTATGAAGCATACAATCAAGATTTATACAATCAGACCCCTCAGCAGAGTAGCTTTCCTCTGTTCAGCTGTTTGCAAGCCATCATCTACCTGCTACTGTATTTACTCTTGTCTGAGCTGTGGACAATAATTAGGTCCATGAGAAATCTGTCAAACTGGATTAATAGCTTTCAAGATTTTTATCATTCCTTTAGGAAATATCTTCAACTACCGAACAATTTTTCTGGGAAAAATATCTTACTGTTACATCTAACATATGCCAGAAATCTGTATGGTGGCTGGTCAAAAGCTTTTGAACAAACCATTTTCCTGTTGGAAACAGGTTTCATCAGAATTTAAGTGTTCCAGCAGGAGGGCAGGGGGAGGAGAAAGAAATCAATTTTGGTGGGATTTTCCATTGGGGAAAAAACTAATGAAATGTTTCATTTCAGATTGATACAAATTGAAACATTTGATTGTCTACCAGAAATGAAACATTTTTGATTTAGGAATGTCAAAACATTTCATTCTGATCAAAAATGTCAAAACAATATTACAAACATTTTTGAACCAGAATTAGGTTCTGTGAAAAGTTCCACTATTTTGACTTTTTTATTCCAATTCAGGCCAAAAAACTAGAATTCACCGTGGGATGGAAATTCAGGTTTTAAATCAGCTCCAAGACCCCATTACATCTTCAGTGGGCAAAATCTATTAATCTATTTTATGCAGTTACTTCCATCATTGCTTATACCTCCTCGTATTGCTTCTTCACCTGTATGCCTCACTTTTTGCTTATGCTAGATGCAAGAAAATCATATTAGCCTGCCTACCACTCTAAGTGGAGTTATGCTACTAGACATATGGGCTGTATGACCCTGGGCTCTCCAATTTGAGTTTCACACAGATTTTTTTAACCTGGAACCAGAGAGTAGAGAGTGTGTGTGCTAGAATATGCATTGGGTCTTTGACAGAAGGTCTGCTGGCAGACATTTCAGACTCTGTCCACTGACGCTAGGTAATAAAGCGTATCCTCGTTCCTGCATTCTCATCGTCTCCTCTACCACACCAAGTCCCTTTCCCACTGCTTTCCTCACCACTTATCTTTCACTGTTCAGTTCGAAGTAGCCAGAAGTAGTCAGTCTAACCTGTGCCTCTGTCTAATCCAGCACTCTAGAAAGGCCCTCTTCAATGACTTCCCTTAGGCTATTGACTTCACTGAAGCTACACAAGAGTTTTTAGATACCTTAAGCAGGTGTCTGGAAAGAGCAACAGGATGAATTTCAGAAATTAGAGATGGAAAAGACTGTGAGATCATCTAGATCCTTCCCCTGGTGCTGCCAAGTTGTTCTATAGTCTGGTATATTTTGTAGTGCTTTGGCCAGTCTAGTTTGAAATGTCCCAAAGATGGAGCCTCCACTTCTAGTCTTGAGAGACACTTCTGCAGTCTTACAGAAAGAATGGTATAGATAGAAGCTGTAATACGAGCAAGGCCACATTGTAAACTGACATAGGCAATGAATGCCAGATCCTCAGCTGGTGTACAGAGCACAGTGCCTGTAAAGTGGACTGTTTCAGCAGCCCAGGACAGGAAGCAACACCATACTCAAATCCTTTTGAGGCCCAGCCTGAGGGTATGGTTTGTTTTTTGAACACAGAAATTTAAATCCAAAATAAAGCAACTCCAGTGATCAAAGCTGGATATGGTGCCCAGATGCTCTTCCCTTGCTCAAACAGCCTGAGCCCAGCTTTCCCTCCCTGATCTTGCTCTCAGCCATGTGTTAGGAAGGGAGGTCTTAACCCTTTCCAGGCTGCTGCTTCACCTTGTCACATCACCTGTTTACACAAGTAAAGGATCTGGCCCTGAACTTCTTCCTACACCCTCTGATTTAATGAAAATGTCTCTAACTGAAAAATTAGGTGAACAGCATTAGATTTAAAATCAATGTAAAATGCCAGAAGCTCTAGTCACCCTGACAGTTAATAAACAATTCTAGATTGTGACCTGCGTGAGTAATCTGTGGAAGGGACTGTTTTGTGTTATTTGTTTAAACTGTAAAATGGGAGCCTAATCCCTATTTTGGTACCCTAGGTGCTACTGCAGTGGAAATACATAAAATTAAAGCTGAAGAAAAAAATTTCTACATGATGCCTTTGTCCGAACCAGTTGAGGTGTACATTCTAATCCGCACCATTTGGCCCATGGGGGCTCTGCTTCTTCTTTTTCAATGCTTAGCCAGACAGTCGGCCGTAGCGATCGTTCGCCATTTGGTCCGTTCCTGCGCAACTGCAAAGGCTTGACGGCCTGAGAGTCCAACATCGGAACAGATTTGATGAACCCGAGTAATAAGGGGTCTGCCTCTGGGCCACCTCCACCCCTCAGTTGGTGGAATTTTATCCCAGATGTTACAAGCCACGCAGAGAACGGCGTTCACTGGAATGTTTTGTGGCATCCTTGCGACATGTCCAAAAAGCGTAAAGCACCACCTGCAGACAATGGCCCCAGTAGTCTGTAGACCTGAGCGACCATAAACATCTGCATTACAAATTAAGTCATTCCACTTTATGCCCAATATTTGATGTTGACATTTTGTGTGGAAAGCCTCCAGCTTTGTCCAGTCTGAGTGGCGTAGTGTGCATGTTTCACAGCCGTACAACAGTATGGGAAGCAGAGCCGGATTAATCTTTTGTGGGCCCGGTGCCAAACATATTCATGGGCCCTCATGGGGGCAAAGGATCATGCTGTGGGGAGGTCGGTTACCAGAGCAAGGGGCTAGGCAGGGGCAATGGGGCATAGCATGGTGGGGCTGGCCCCGCTCCATCCAGCCCAGTGCGAGGGCACCATATACAAACACACTGGCCCGCCCAGCCCTATGCTGCCAGCGTGCCCCTTCCCCTCAAGGGTGGGCCCATGCTGTGCCACACAGCCCCTAACTCCCTATGCCCAGCGTCCCCTGGGCTATGCCCAGCAGCCCCACACACAAACCCTCCACCACAAAAGCACAGCAGCCTGCACACAACCACCCCTGCCCAGCACCCCCCCCAACAGCCACACCTCTACTGCCTAATGCACTTCCCCACTGCCCACCCCACAACTACACAGCACCTGACTCAGACCCACCACTGCCCAGCATCTCAACACACAGACCTCCCACACCACCCTCCAAGAGACCCCCCCACTGTCCAGCAGCCCCTTCCACACACACGCACCTCCAGAGACCCACTCCCTCACACCGTGCCCCCTGGACACACTCACTGGCCCTGCTGGAAGGTGACGGTGCCTGCCAGGCTGAGCTGGCAGCGCGGCCGGGGCCGGTCCAGTGCCAGGGCGGGGAATCACTCCTGCCTCTCGGGAGTGGCGCGATTAGCCAGGTCAAGTTCTGCCCCCACCCTGGCCAGACTCCCTCAGGACCCACTTGCCTGGAGATAGGATGACCCTATGTCCCCGTTTGGCCGGGACAGTTCCCTTTTTAAGCTCTGTCCCGGCCATCCTGACTTTTTTGACAAAAACAGGCATTTATCCCATTTGCTCTTGCCAACTCATCAGTTGGCAAGAGCAAATGAACAAATGCCCAGTTTGCCAAAAAAGTCCAGGGCGCCCCCACTAGCAGGGCATGGAGGAACGTGTGGGGGTGGCAACACAAGGTGTCAGGCAGCAGGGCTTGTGGGGGTCAGCCCCAGCCCCAGGTAGAATGGAGCTTGGTGGGGGTTAGGGGCCAGCCCCAGCCCCTGGCAGCGGTATGGGAAGGGTGTCAATCCCAGGTCCTGGCAGTTGTGCAGGGAGCTGAGGCAAGGGAGGGGTCAGCCCCTGTCCTGGCACTGGCATGCGGAGCTCGGGGAGAGCGGGGTCAGCCCCTGGCTGCGGCATGAGGAGCTGTTGGGGAGGGGTCAGCCCCAGTGGCGGATTTAGAGTTAGTGGGGCCCTGTGCTCAGCTTCATTTTTGGGGCCCCTCCTTGGGACCCAGCCAAGAAAAAGAACATTAATGCATAATCCCTCATTGGCAGGGAGAAGGAATAGATAACACAGCAGGTCTCTCCTTTGTTTTGTACTATAATTAGGCTTGGCAGAATTCAATATTTTTTCATACTATTGACAGCTAATATAGATGTTTGAAGCATTTTTTTCTATTTTTCTCAATTTAAATATTCACAGTTGCATAAAATTATGGGTTTTGTGCATTTTTTAATTTTTTAAATCTATTTAAATGTTCACAGTTGCTGTAAATTATAGAGAGATTAAATAAATTATTGTCTGACAGTAAATGCTGAGATTCAAAAAGTTAAAGCTTGATAACCGTTAAAAAACAAATTGTCAACATCATATGTCAAAATATACAAAGTATATCTTTATATGAAACACTAATATGTTCCCAAGTAGCATTTTTCTTCCTTTGCCTATCTGTAAATTTCTAGTATCATTGATGGAAATATTTTTTCGTTGGTTTGTGTGTGTATGGCAAAAATCAATATTTACTGATAAAAATTTAATCCTTCTAAGCTTAGCTATAACTCCTTGCTGTAGTAGAGGGACACTCTTTGATGTCAATGGGAGTCACAGGACTAAATCCTTATGCATTGAAAATGTGGGCATTGGGAAGAAAAACTGACACACACACAAGTGCTGTGGCCTAACACGTCGTGTAAGCGTGAGATGTGTGCTCCATGTCGAAGCAGTATACATACCGAGTCAGAGTAATGGGATTGTGTTTGGCATTCAGGCTGTCATGCAGCACTGAGGTGTCAATTTGTGCTCTAATAACTCTGCTTTTCAGCGCAGAGCTTTGCTTTTCTCTTACTTTCTCATTTGAACCAAACGACCTCAGAGGGATGCTTTCCAATAACAAAGTGCAGGCAGAGTACCAGGTTATGGAATATGAATAACTCTTGGTCAGAGTAGAAAAATAGGCTCTATTGTTAAGCTAAAATCCTGCCCTTATTACATGGGCTCACATTATGAGGCGCTGAGAAAGCAGTGCCAGCCACCCAGTAGGGAGGAGGGAAATTCTGCTGGTGCAGGAGACGATGACTCAAGGCAACCAAGGGAGGAGGAAAACAACATGTGGGTGTGCCCCTTGCTACTGCTCCCAAAAAGCGCCTCATGCGTGCCTGTCTAGCACTTGCCACACATGCCAACATATGCTCTGGGCACCTGACCACACTCCCCAGCCTTGGGGCTACGGCATGCCAGCCAGGACGACAGCGAGTCCTGCTGTTCTTTGTTATTATTGCATTTGTTATTCCTACAGCACCCTCCATGTACTCAGCACTTAGATAAAAGAGAGATTCCTGCACTGGGGAAGGACTGTCTGAACTACACCTCCATGTGCCAGTGAAGCCCTCTGGACCTTGGTGGCATTCACCCACACAGAGAACACATAATGGTGGAGCTGCCAGCCTGCCATGTGGACTTCCACCCAGAAGCTCACCTGAGTTTCTCTTGCAGTTCCCTCAGAGTCCTGTTGTTGGATGATGTAGCTAGAACTTGTTGAAGCAACTTATACCTCAGCCATTCTGCCCATGCCCCGTTTTCCTGGCCAGTGTCACACTCTTTTGGGACCGCACTGGCTTCCCGTGAGCCCTTAGTGGAGGAGAGTTCATTCGACCCAGCTAGAACTACTTTTAATTGTGTAAAACAGAGAGATCTAATTTTTTTTTAAGATTGCTTTTATTTCGTTTGGACACAGTAAGGCCTCTGAGTTGCACAGCTCCATGTTTCACAATCATTAGCACATACAGAGACTATCATGAATCACGACAGTTAAGGCAATAGGTGGGCATGCTGGAACACAACCCATATCATCAATCTCCACAGGCTGCATATGAAGAAATATGAGGCCTCCCGCATAGCAATACTCCAAACATGACAGTCAGGTATCAAGTATGTGGTACTCATGGCAGGTTTATTTTTTTAATACGTGAAGTAGCCACAATCTGTTGGTTTGCCTTTGTACAAACACATTTCTGATAATCACAGATCATCTTCTAAATCAGCCCTCTGGAGAAATTAAGGGATGGGAAATCTCACCAGATTTTCAAGCAGAAGATGAAGACTGAGCAACACAAGGGATTTAACCCCACATATTCCATTAATGTCATGGTTAAACCTCCTGCACTATTTTAATAATCTCAACAGAACATTTCTGCGCTGGAGAAAGCTGAAGGACAGACACACCTCAGCCACACAACCATATCAGGTATGGGTTTTCAACACAAAGAGGCAATCAATTTTTTCTTTCTTTCTAGTCTATCTGTCCAGAAAAGTGAAGCCATGACTCTGTCCTACTACATCATCCTACTAAAACTCAGCCAACCACATACATATCACAGTGTGACTCAGTCCATAGATTTAAATAGATTTCTTAGCCACAAGGAATTGACCAAGAACAGCATACTGGAGGGTGTGAGCTCTCCAGTATACATATTTGTTCGTGTAGTAACAAAAGGGTGCTATTCTTTAAAAACAGGTCTGAAGACAAATTCCCTGCCCCAAAGAATTTATAATCTAGATGAGCACTAGAAAAAGGCAGAGGGGAATAGAAAAAAATGAAATAAAATCTCAGTGAGTGGATGATCATAGAATCATAGAATCATAGAATATCAGGGTTGGAAGGGACCCCAGAAGGTCATCTAGTCCAACCCCCTGCTCGAAGCAGGACCAATTCCCAGTTAAATCATCCCAGCCAGGGCTTTGTCAAGCCTAACCTTAAAAACCTCTAAGGAAGGAGATTCTACCACCTCCCTAGGTAACGCATTCCAGTGTTTCACCACCCTCTTAGTGAAAAAGTTTTTCCTAATATCCAATCTAAACCTCCCCCACTGCAACTTGAGACCATTACTCCTCGTTCTGTCATCTGCTACCATTGAGAACAGTCTAGAGCCATCCTCTTTGGAACCCCCTTTCAGGTAGTTTAAAGCAGCTATCAAATCCCCCCTCATTCTTCTCTTCTGCAGACTAAACAATCCCAGCTCCCTCAGCCTCTCCTCATAAGTCATGTGCTCTAGACCCCTAATCATTTTTGTTGCCCTTCGCTGGACTCTCTCCAATTTATCCACATCCTTCTTGTAGTGTGGGGCCCAAAACTGGACACAGTACTCCAGATGAGGCCTCACCAATGTCGAATAGAGGGGAACGATCACGTCCCTCAATCTGCTCGCTATGCCCCTACTTATACATCCCAAAATGCCATTGGCCTTCTTGGCAACAAGGGCACACTGCTGACTCATATCCAGCTTCTCATCCACTGTCACCCCTAGGTCCTTTTCCGCAGAACTGCTGCCTAGCCATTCGGCCCCTAGTCTGTAGCGGTGCATTGGATTCTTCCATCCTAAGTGCAGGACCCTGCACTTATCCTTATTGAACCTCATCAGATTTCTTTTGGCCCAATCCTCCAATTTGTCTAGGTCCTTCTGTATCCTATCCCTCCCCTCCAGCGTATCTACCACTCCTCCCATTTTAGTATCATCCGCAAATTTGCTGAGAGTGCAATCTACACCATCCTCCAGATCATTTATGAAGATATTGAACAAAACCGGCCCCAGGACCGACCCCAGGGGCACTCCACTTGACACCGGCTGCCAACTAGACATGGAGCCATTGATCACTACCCATTGCATTTGTTATTCCTACAGCACCCTCCACGATGTAGTGAATGTTTTGACAGTTCTATTAGTTTTGTTTGGATTTTTTCCCCAACAAGGAAATAAATTGCATTTATGAATGTATTATTTATTCAATATTATGTGTATATGTGTATCCCTCTGTGTATCTTATTGTCCTTAAGCGAATTATTTGGCTTAAAAAGTGGTATTATTGATCCCAAAGAGGCTTGTTAAGCAATAACCTTATATTATCTTTGAAGCTAATACAAGTGTCTTTAATAAAATCATTCTCCATTATAGATAACTTTATGCTGTGCCTGTTGTATTTACTGGAAAACCCCACTAGGTGTACTCAGTCAGTAACAATTCATGTGCAGTAACAACCTGTTTTCATAATAGAGCTGTGGTCTGAGGTTTGGGAACAAATGGAGCCATCTGGATGTAGTTTGGGATGGAATAAGCTCTTTTCCATGTGTTTTTCAATGCTATAACTATTTTCACTTGCCTTTATAGTCCAGCTGTGCCAACAATGAAGCACATCCTATTATTGCTGTGTGGGGATATGAAGACTCCGTAAGAAAGATAGTGGATACATCCTTTTGAATACGTTTAGAAAGGCACATTTCATGTCCATTCTTGACATGCTTAGAAATTACAGTAGCAGATGACCTCTTTAGCTACTATATTTTCATATGCCCATCACAGTAATATTTAGGTTACATGCTGAGTCATAGTTTCTAGGTGTTTCATATTAGGAGTGTAAAGGGATCCATTGCACTACAGCCATATCTGAACTGTTAAGGAATCTCAATATTAACAGCTTCTGTTTGGAAAGTACCCCAACATTAGGTGTTTAGCCGCCTCATCAAAATTATGTAAACCTCTTGGGTCTGCAAAATTGGGCAGGAAACATAAAGGTTTTATCATGAGTCTTCTGAAACTCACTGGCCAGGACAGAAATACCATGGGAACAGCCTTCCTATGAGTATCTCAGCTTTTCCTCTGCCAGCCCCTAGCAATCCAGGGGAATGTGGCAATAATGTAAAAGTTATCAAACTGTACTTATTACTAACTGATCCTTTGGTAATCTTCCTGGGGCTTCCTAGCAGACATGGTCACACAAAAAGAAATGAAGAAGTAATCTCTCATCCGCTAGTAGCTGCTTGGCCACTGGAAAAAGAAAAATAGTCCAACCATAGAGAAATAGTTCAAAAAATATGGGAGGTTGTTATGGAAAAATTAACACACAAATTACAGCAAAATACCCAGAGGACAAATAGATAACTTAGATATTTGGTTACCTTTTATTTAATACTCAGACCAGGTACATTCATCTGCAAAAAGCCCCACCAAACCTATCCAGTTTGTCCGAAACGTTAACATTTCATAGACATGCCTGTCTATATATTGTGACGAGGCAAGGCCAGATGGCTATAGAAAAGTAGTGGGAGATAGATATATTAGCTCCAGGCTAAACAAATCCCTGGTGCCAGGATAAGTGAAATGGCAGCTGCTCCAGGTCAATTAAGACACCTGGGGCCAATTAAGAACTTTCCAAAAGGCAGGGAGAATGCTAGGTTGACTGGGACACCTGAAGCCAATCAGGGGCTGCCTGAAACTAGTTAAAAGCCTCCCAGTTAGTCAGGTGGGTGTGCATGTCAGGAGCTGTGGGAGGAAGTTGTGCTGTTGGAGAGACTGAGTAGTACACACCATATCAGGCACAAGGAAGGAGGCCCTGAGGTAAGGGTGAAGTGGAGCTTGAGGAAGTGAGGGCTGCTGTGGGGGAAGTAGCCCAGGGAATTGTACATGTCACGTTTCTAAAAGGTCAGCTACCATAGCTGATACTATTAGGGTCCCTGGGCTGGAGCCTGGAGTAGAGGGTGGGCCCGAGCTCTTACCCCCCCCCCCCCCGCTTTGTCCCCTGAGTAATCACTGAGACTGGGAGACAACAGAGACTGTGCAAGGAAGTATAACTTCTCCTCACCTCCCTCGCTGGCTTATGATGAAAATGGCTAGGTAGACTGTGACCCTTGTCCCTAGAGAGAGAAGGGTTATGTGGAGGGTCACAGTGAGCCTCTGAGGCTAGCAAAATCCACCAGGAAATGCGGGACCCACGGAGGCAAGGACAGAGCTTTGTCACAATATGTAATCAGAGATTTCACTCAATTAAATAGTATCACTAGAAATGAAATGTCATAGGTGTTGTGATGATACTCACTCTGTAATATAGTAACACTCTGTTAGAGAGATCTGATTACTATATTCCTGTATAATGTTTCTCTAAACAAAAGCTTACTGTTGTAATGATTATTGTATTGTTTGATACTTACATGGCAAGGATTTGTAAACCTGTAAATACTAAATAAATAGATAGTGCATAAAAAAGTTCTGAAACTCTTTTCATACATCAAGAAAAGTTTATTTCAGGATTCCTTGTAGTTTGGGGCAATGATGGTGCAAATCTGTGCTTGTTTTAGACAATCTGGTTCATCCATCGCATTTGCTATCTACCAGGATGTACCGATAGCAAAGGTTCAAAATCTGTGCAGGATACAGAGCTGGCTGAAATTTTTATGTAGGAAACTGCAGTGCTGAAAAGTACAGTTTAGTTGAGACCAAAACTTATGGCAGGTTAATGTTGGGTCCAACGAAAGAGTTAGCTTTTCTGGCCAAAATGTCAAAATGACACTTTTTGTTATATGCCGTGTTATTGTAGCGGTGTTGGACCCAGGATATTAGTGAGACAAGGTCGGTGAGGTAATATCTTTTATCAGACCAACTTCTATTGGTGAGAGAGAAAGAAGTATTCAAGCTTACACAGGGCTCTTCTTCGGGTTAGGGAAACTAACTCAATGTCACTGCAAAATACACGTTAATACAAGTTAAACAGAAACATTGTATGTTGAAATGTCCATTAAAAATAACAATTGTTATGTTCAAAACTGTCAACATTTTTGTTTTGACACTTGCTTTTAGAAACATTTCAGAAAAAATTTATTGTGTTCAACTTTTTGATATTTCTACTTTCCATGGAAACTGATTTCCCATCTTCTAATTCTATTTTGTGAACAGGTCTGATAGAATGGCAGGCTTGTTACCAGCAAGCCTCCGAAGGGATTGTTTTAAAATTAAAATCAACACAAAAGTTATATTAGAAGAATGATCTTCAGAACAGAGCTAGGCAAGCATCCATGGTCAGGCAATGCTAATTCTAGTCATTTCCATTTCCAGTTTTCTACATGACATCAAGGTTAATGGTTTATAGCTGTAAGGAAAAAGCAAAACATACCAATAGCATGGCCGAAGCCATGGGAAGTCAAAATTATAGCATTAGGTAATTAAAACATGCATGTAATTTAGCTTAATCCTCTATATACATTTAACCCTTAACAGACTGGATATGTGGCATGATATGTAACCGTATCTGAGTGTTACCATAACACACATTTTTACAGTTTAGGGCTGAGAAGCCTTTTCATTTTGTAAAGCCGCGCATACCATGCTATTTCAAAATACTGAAACCATTTTGTACTTCCATGAAAAATGGTTTGAAAGATTTAGAAAAATGTGCAAAATCCCTGTAACACACCCATTTTAATGCCTTTTAAAACCAATTTAATTCCGTTTAGTTCTCCTGGAAAGTGACAGCTGCGGGGGATAAAGTTCGGCTTCGCCACAGAACAGATGCAGCAGAGGCAGACGTAGTGCAGGGTTCTGCCAAAGTACCACAACCTTGGCAGCATTTTGATTTGTTTAAGTCACACTTCCACTTCTTTGACCAAATGTTTCCTCCCGCTAACTCTCTGCAATGGTCCAAATATTAAAGATCTCAATACAGCACTGGACATGCCAGAGAACCTACTGAGGCTATATACAATTGACACTTCGCTGTATACGTACACACGCCAGGCCCCCCTCAAGAGTCATAAGCCCTGTCTGAGCATTAGCATTAATTCATTTGAAGATGATAGCTGTTTCTCTCAGATATCAGACCGGGAGATCTGCAAAAAGAAAAGGAGTCCTTGTGGATACAGACTAACACGGCTGCTACTCTGAAACAGGGAAATCTGTTACACTTGCTTCTTCTAGGAAGGAAAATCTCTTGTGCTAAAAGGACAGGAGTTAGTCTGGCTAAGTGTAGCACTTCAATAGCATATCACCCTATCCAGAAATTTCTTCCACGTTATCTAATTTTTTGTCTTACTATGACTAAAATCAGAGTGCTTTATGAGTGCTTTTCTTCCTGGCTTTTTTTTTCTCAACTCCATTCTATTCTGCAGCCCTTTGTTCTTGTGTTCATCCACCCACAGCTTTCCCAGTTTTATTGGTGTCAAAATGAACACTCCTACCGCTTTAGGCCACTGTTGATACAGTTCCACCCAGCTTCAAATAACCCTTTTTGTGTCCTGATGCAGGATTGCAAATTGGTTTTAGTTTAAACAGACAGGGGATTAACAGCTGCAAAATCAGATGAGGCACAGAAGACAAACCTTAGTTTTCTACATTCTACTAAGATCTTTCTGGCATGCTTTAGAGTTTAGGGAGTGTTCTTGTTCTCCTAAAAATGCTGTAGTCATGCCCTTGGGGTATTGTCAGGCAGCAGAGTCAATTGTCTTGTGGGAAGATAACCATTTATCACACTTCTGATTTTTTTTTTAAAGGCTTTTACTCTAATCTCCAGTAAACATCTTAAAACCAGGACACAGCTTTGGACTGGGAACCTGCTCGCATGAGGGTCAAGGATGGCTGGAAGGCAGAGGTGTGACAGTGCACTGTCACTGCTGTCAGGGGGAAGCTGGCACAGCACCTGCCTACAAGGCATGTATTCACTCCTAACTTTTAGGCACACTTCACGTTCTCACCAGGAGTGCTTGTGTTGGCACAAAATGTGGTGCACTGAAGGTATGTATTCCAGTGTGCCATGCGCCGCTCTCTGGAGTAATGCCTTCTGGGGAATTTTCACAACATGTTGTGGCAGACCTGCAGGAATTACTGCAACAATGGGGGAGGTGATAATTTCTCTGAGGACAGATTGCTGTGGAACATAGCAAATAACAATGCAAGATTGGTGGCATTCATGGAGCAGCTGCAGACACCAGAGCATTGCTGCTGGGGCCGAGAAATGAGTACTGGCTGGTGGACTAGCCTCAGAATGCAGGTTTAGAATGACGAGCAGTGGCTGCAGAATTTTCATATGCAGAAGGCCACCTTCTTGGATCTGTGTGCTGAGCTCACTTCAGCCCTCCAGTGCAGGGAAACCAACATGTGAGCTGCGCTGACAGTGGAGAAGCAAGTGGTGATCACACTGTGGAAACTTGCAATGCTGGATTGCTACTGAGCAGTAGGAAATCATTTTGGAGTTGGAAAATTCACAGTGGGGGCTACTGTCCAACATTAATCATCTCCTACAATGCAGAACTGTGAATCTCAGCAACATGCAGGATGTAGTGGATAGATATGCAGCTATGAGGTTTCTGAGCTATAGTGGGACAATAAACAGCATCATTTTGACCCCTGCCCAACTTGCCACAGAGTACATCAACAGAGAGAGCTAATTTTTTATGATTATGCAACCATTAATGGGTCACTGGAGATGCTTCACTGACATCCGTGTGGGTTGGTTGGGGAAGGTGCATGACACTTGCATCTTTAACAACACAGGCCTTTTCAGGAAGCTGCAGTCAAGGACTTCCCCCACCCCCACAACCAGCAGATCACCACTGATGATATTGAAATGCCAATAGTGATTCGAGAGGGGCGGGGGCTGCCTATCGCTTGCTCATCACGCCATACACCGTTCACCTTCACAGTACCAAGTAAAAATTCTTTCCACCAGCTCAGCAGGGACAGTTGAATGTACTTTCAGCTGATTGAAGGGATGCTGGCGGTGTTTATTCACTAGATTAGATCTCAGTGAGAAAGATGAGACAATGGTTACAGTTGCCTGTTCTGCCCTGCATAATATCTGAGGCAAAGGAGAAGAAATTGCTGCCAGGGTGGAGGTGGATCAGCTATCTGCTGACTTTGAACAGCCAGACACAAGGCCTATTAGAAGAGCTCAGCACGGAGCTACAGGGCTGAAGCAGTCTTTGAAAGAGCACTTCAGTGAGACACAGTAATGAGCTGTGCTGACAGTGCTCTGCTGGCCCTGAAGTTTCGGGGGTTGTTAGGAATTGTGCAGCACTTGGTGTACATTTATGAATATCAAACTGTCTTTTAATTAATCTTTGAATTATCCAGTGCTTACTGTGCACTTATAATTACTACATTGTTTTTCACTGAACCTATAAGATCTGGGTCCTGTTTTATTACAAGTAATCTGTACTTTGAGGAGCAGTAGGCATTCTGCATATATGTTCTGAACTAAATTCATCTTTATTTCCAAATATAAAAGTTTACTGCATACCTGAAACAGTGCAAAACATTAATGTGCAATTAGAAAACAGCACAGTGCAAACTTATAAAATAAATTAACAGAATAGAACTTTAAAATTAGAATGATAGACAACATTCATGTCCATATCAGTCCATTTCTGCCAAACGTAAACCCACCCTGGCTCTCTCAGGTCAGTGTATGAAGCTGTAGTTTTCTTTATGGTCCCCCAGCCTGGAGTTGTAGGTATAGGGGTGCAGCCGATGATGCTACATGGAATGTTGGAGGGTTTAGGGAGCTGCTGCAATGGAATGATCCATTGATTGCAAAGAGAGATGAGCCCTTGATTGTTGGACCTGTAGGTCAACAAGTCCAGAGCATTTGTGTTTATTGCTGGAGAAGCCCCGTTATGTCCTGGTGCTTCTCCCTCTCCTGTTCCTACTGGGACTCCTGTACCTTTCTCCTGTCTGCTTTTTCCCTTCTCTAAGCTGCCTTCTATATTCACTCTCCAGGCCCTCTGTTCACAGTCCAAAACAGCACTGGATTGCAAGACCTCAGTACATGCATCCTCCCTAGTCAGCTTCTTTCTCCTCCTCATTGGGGTCAGGCATTCCTTGGGTATGGAGGGGGCTCCTCTCAAGGCCTCTACAGCAGCAGCTACAGATAAAACAGACAGATGTTTCATTGTATTTACAGTCAACGGAAAGTGAAAGATAAGCTTCAGGACTCCCTTCCATATTCTCATGGGAGTTCTAAATAGAACATGCTTATTGACACTTCAGTTTTGCAGTGCTTCTTCACAGCACTGCTCTGTGGCCACAGCCATGGTAAGTACGGCCTGGCGGGGCAGGGAGAAGAAAATGAGGAAATTGTTCAGTTGCATAAAAATAATAAAAATCCAGCCCCTATTTCCATGTGTATGCGTGCAGGGCAATGGTACTATAGCCGGACCCTATTTGTTACGTGCAGTGGTGATTTTAGCCTACATCTCACTCCTGAGGATCAGAGTTAGAAAACAGCTGCTGCTGGCATCCCAAAGCCACTTGGGCCCATATGCTACTAGCCTGTTTACTGCAACAGTGCCTGCCAAAGTCACTGTGGGGAAAAGTGTCCTATTATGGAAGAAGATATCCCCAGAAACCTACGGGAGAGGATTGCAATGTACTTCCAAGCAAGTTTTGTTGAAATCTTTCCAGCGGATACAAGGGATATCCCTACATACATAAACAAGTTGCTCTGCGTGCTCCCACCTGCAACCCTATAGGAGAATGCAAAGCAGATCACTACCTCTGTTGTACCCCTACCTCTTCTCGTACGAGTAACACAATGAAAAGTAGATACCTATGTCCTGCTAACTTGAGGTTGGGCTGGGTGCCATCTTCACATTTTAAGGGTGAATGTATGCACACACTTATCTGAGGTTCCTTCCTCTAGATCGAGTTTGTCCATGCCTAGCTGGTGGGACTGCTGCTTGAAAAGATCCTGTGTCATAGCTGGAACCTCCCCCCGCACAGCCTTCCTCCACTTCCTCCTCCCTGTTCACTGCCAGGGTCTGTCTCAGGCTCCCCTGAGATAGCCATGGGGTTGGGGTCCCCACCAAGTATGGCATGCAGGTTATTGTAAAAGCAGCGCTGCCGATGAGCACTGTCATATCCGTTTCCAATCTTTTCATAGACGGCCACATTTCTGCAGGTGCCCTGTCGCCGTGCCTGCACAGCCTCTTCTCCCCACAGGCCCAGGAGAGCCAATGTCGCCTGCCTACTCCAGGCAGGAGCACGTCCAGAGTGTGTAACTGGCTGGCATGGTCAGCTGGGCAGGTGCACACAACAATGGAGAGTTGCTAGGTGCGCTCGCCAAGCCGGGCAATCAGGAAAAGGTATTTCAGAAATACACTGGGGCTTTACAGGGGTGGTGGCTTCTGGTTTCCGGGAGCCCGGGCAGTGGAGTTCCCAGTTGTGACCAGAGCAATCACTGTTGGGCATTGGGGGACAGCTGCTAGAGGAGGGTTAGGTCACGCAATGGCTACACTCACACTGCCTCAACCACGGTATGTTGACCAGGGCTCAGTGCCATTCAGGTAGGTGGTGCTACTGCATCACTGGGATGGGGCGCTTATGCTGGCGAGAGATCAGCTTGAGCATAGACACATGCACAAAGAGGATGAGGTCAGGTGATTAACAGGAGTTCACACTGCTGAGGCATTAGTTAAAGCTGCCAACAAAACTCAAGCAGACATCACTGCATCAGTTTACATTCAGTTCATGGTTGGAAGGGGTTTTTTGCAACGAGGGAAAGAAACTTTTTTAAAAAACAAAGGTTTAGAAGCTGGATAATCTGATTATATCCTGCAGGCCTCATGAATACATGAAGCAGGCCAACTCTGGCTCATGGGCTGTCTGTTTGACACCTCTTCAAAAGAGAAGGTCATCCCGAGTTTCATGGGGTCATTATCATCCTCTTCATTAGTCCTACTGTCTTAGTTGTAGGTTTCAGAGTAACAGCCGTGTTAGTCTGTATTCGCTTTAGATAAGCTATTACCAGCAGGAGAGTGGGGTGGGAGGAGGTATTGTTTCATGGTCTCTGTGTATATAATGTCTTCTGCAGTTTCCACAGTATGCATCCAATGAAGTGAGCTGTAGCTCACGAAAGCTCATGCTCAAATAAATTGGTTAGTCTCTAAGGTGCCACAAGTACTCCTTTTCTTTTTATCTTAGTTGTAGTTCATCTGCCAGAATGTACTTGGACTATTCAGCATATTGATTAAATATGAGTCTGAATCATAAAGGCCACAATGAGACTTGCATCCAAGTCCAAACTTCCTCAAAGTTCAAGAGTGGTTGGATATAGTTTGGTATGGATTCTGGTTCAGCCCCATCATAGCAAGGGACCTGACTGCAAAACTCAGGTTTGGATCCAATATTCTGAAGTGTTTAGGAGCAATCTGGAGCCAATGCTCCATTTTGGATTATTTCCAATATGATGCTAGAGTTAAGACAAGCAATGTTACATTACAATGCAATTTATTTCTGCATAGTGTTTCTCATATGAAGTATTACAGAATGCATCACAGCCATTAACCAGCCTATAATCAAAGCAACTCAAATTGCAAACAAGCTGCCAGGAAAAGAAAGGCATCAAGGAAATAGAAGAAAAAGAAAGAAAGAAGAGGTGAAGACGTAACAATAATACCTATCTTCAGTTAACTAATTACTAGAGATGGTTAAACAATGAAAACCTATTTTCACACACTAAAAAATAATAGTAATAATAATAATAATAATAATAATAAAAGAAGAAAGAGAGAGAGGGAGAGAAACTTTGAAGTAGTTTTCATTTCAAACTGATTGAAACACTTCCATTTTCTGTTTGTTTTAAATTTTTCAACAAGTGTTTTGAAAAATGTTTTTTCGAAGTGTTTTTAAGAGACATATTTAAAAAAATTAAGATGGTAATAGACATTGTTCATTTACCAAAAGTCAGGTTTTGGGATTAACAAAAATATGTTGATAACATTTTCAATAACATTTTTGGGGAAAAATGAATTTTTCTAAAAAGTCTCAATTTGTCCTGAGAAGAAAAATTTCAACAATTTTCATGAAAGTTTGATTTTAAAGAGGATTTTTATTCATCTGAAAAATGGCAACCAACTATTAATTACCAAGAAATAAAGCAGGGGAGGGCCACATCAGGGTTGCAAAACTGTGTGGAGGGCTGGGTAGTGCCTCCCCAAACAGCCTGACCCCCACCCCCTATCTGCCCCCTCCCACTTCCTGCCCCCTGACTGCCCCCCTCAGAACTCCCCACCCATCCAACCCCCCCCCCATGCTCCTTGTCTCCTGACCACCCCCCCGGAACCCCACCCCCAACTAACCCCTGTTTCCCGTCCCCTGCCCCCCCCACAGAACCTCTGCCTTATCCAACTGCCCCCTGTTCCCCATCCCCTGACTGCCCTCCCCACCCCCCGAACCTGTGCCCCATCCAAAAGCCCCCTGCTCCCTGTCCCCTGACTGCCCCCTGGGACTCCCTGCCCCTTATCCAACCCCCTGACTCAGAGCAACATGTCTGGCAGCCACGCCCCCAGGCTGGAGCCAGACCCATTGCCGCAGTGCCCTGCAGGAGCGTGCAGCCCTGCCACCCAGAGTGCAGCCTGCGTAGCGGCATGGCTGCAGGGAAGGGGGAACAGTGGGTGAGGGGCTGGGGGCTAGCCTCCTGGGCCAGAAGCTCAGGGGCCAGGCAGGACGGTCCCACTGTAGTTTGCCCACCTCTGAAATAAGGCCATCCTCAACATCTCTATAAGGTAGATTACTATTATTGTCATCATCCCTATTTTACACTTGGGAAAACTGAGGCAGAGTTTTATACAAAGCTACACATTCTAGTGTTGTGGGGACTTGATGGAAGAGACCCTCCTCTCTTCTGACAAGATTCTTCTTCATGATGGTCACCAGTCCGACTCCCATAGCGTATAGAACAAAAGGCTTTTCCTTACATAGGCTGACCCTATATCATTTAGCCCTTTAAATGCTAATGATAATACACGAGTTATATAAAAGAGAAGGATTTCAGCCAGTCACAACACAGACATATCAAACATGATCTTCTTACAAACTGCATTGAAATCTTTAGTGACAGGGTCGCTGAGCAATTGCATAACAACTCCTTTTCCAAACAGGCCATGCCCTCACGCAATTGTGTTTTAAACCTGCCTTTGTACATCTATTTACCTTAGTGCCGCCCCCACAATGACATGAAAAGAGAGTCAAAGAAAACAGCAGCACAGCACTTTCCAACTGGTGAGGCAAAGCAATTTGGGGGAGTGAGTGGGGGGGAGTTGTTTGGGTGTTTTATATTGTAGTGTGTTGAATTGTATCTTACTCAAGAAAGTAGAATATTCACAATAAACAGATCCGATGGCTGGCAAGTGTCCTGACCACTTCAAAACTATATTGCCCACAGAAACCATTTACTGCTACATATATTTATCTGCCATGAATGATATCGCTCTTTGAACAGCACTTGTCTGTCACTTCATTGCCTCACTGCTTCTCAGAGGAAGCACTTGCCCACGTATAAAATATTTCGCATTTTTCACGTGGGAAGAATAATAAAAGTGTCCAAGATAGATAGAATTTGACTTGATTATCAGAGACACTTGAGTTATATAAGCTCAGAACAAAAGGAACCATTCATGCAAGCACTAGCTCATTGTCAGGACAGGAATGTTTTGAGAAGTATAGAGGTCAGTGTGTGGGCGGCTAGATAATATTCTATATCTCCATAGATGTAAATAGATATCTATTACAGCTCAGCAAAAATTGGAATTTGTCCTGTGGGAAATTCTTATATTTTCACATTCGTTTTATCCCAATTCTTCTAGCCTGGGGCCTATCTATATGGGTTGGCTCTTTGAGTCTCTCTCCATTCTAGTCTGCCTTGAAGCAATTCCTTGGAAACTCTACAGCTAATCAAATCCTTTCATATGACATCCATCCATCTAGTTTTAGGTCTTCCAACCTTTCTTGTACCCTCCACTTCTAAGTTTAACACCTTCCTGTACAGTCTTCTGATCTTTTCATATGTCCAAACCATCTCAACCTGGATTACCTCAGCCTTTTTAGAATAGGTACCACCTTCACACTTCCTCTAATTTGTTTGTTCTGAACATGGTCCATCTTTGTAAGTCTGAGCATCCATCTTAATATTTTCATTTCCACTGCATTCAAGATCTGCTCCTGTCTCTTCCTGAGTCCCTGTCTTTTGGAGCCACACAAAAGTCCAGGCCTAACTATCATCTTGTAGATCTTACTTTTCAATTTGATAAGGATTCTCCTGTCACAGATCACTCCACTAATTTCTCTGCATCTGTTTTCATCCCAAGTGCAGAACAAAAAATTCCAACATTTTCACACTTCTGAATCAACATTTCAATTCAGTTGTGAGTTTGACATTACAATTGCCTATGGTGCCTCCTGGGAGTTTTATTTCAGTTGCCTCATGCCCTCTTCTTTTGCTAGGGGCCAGGCTCCCTTGCCAGAGAGCATCTCCCATGGTGTACTGCAGTTATGTGATTCCTCAATTTCACTGTTTTTTTCAGTCAGAGGGGACACTAGGGTGCACCATGGGAGATATAGTCCAGTCAAGGAGCCCAGCCCATAGGAGAGAACGGGAGCATAAAGCACCTAAACTACAACACCCATGGTGCACTGCAGACAGAGGCAGTTTAATGATGAACTGACCCAAATGAAATATTTCATTTCAGTTTTCCCCATTGAAAATTTCAATTTTGCAGAAACATTTTCCATCCAAAAAAACAAAAAACGGACAGAAAATTCCCAATCAGCTCTAGTATTTTTATCTGTCCATAGGAAAGGCAGGCCTTTTAAAGGATTCCGTAAACATAAGTATTGCTTCCTGCTCTAGTGCAGTCAAACAATGATAAATCTAAATGAGTACTTTTTTTTTTTTTTAGAGAGCGGCTCCAAGTGTCCTGTTGAAATACAGCCAAGTTACTGTGAGCAGTACTCTTCAGAAACTGACCCAGTGCAAGGGAGTCTTCTTCCCAAATTAATGAGAATAAACATAGTCCCTATGCAAACTGGTAGCTCACAGAGTAATTGGCAAGCTGTCAAGACCCAGTTTTACCATAAAACCAAAGGCTGAGATTTTCACAGCTGAATAGGGGATTTAGCCACACAACTCTCATTGAAATATAATAGATAGATGAGTCAGCTCTGAAAAATCTCAGAGGCCCTCTATGTAATATTTGGTGCCTAAATTATGGCACTCAGTTCCACATTTGGACACTCAGATCAGCACTTAGTACTTAAAATGGGTATTTGGGCACCTACATGCTAACTTGAGTGCCCACACTGAAACTGGGTACCCTCATTTAGGTGCCTAGGTTTGAAACTTTAGCCCCTGGTATTATTTGCTAAGCTTATAAACTGAGCTCTCTTTATTTGTTGTAAACGGATCTTAGCCATAGATAGATCAAATATATATTTTATAGGTGCCAAATGCCTTAGTTTGTTCATGATCTATCTTCACGATAACAAACTTGTCAGGACAGATCAGTTTTTAGATCTAACAAGGTATTAGGTTGATCTTAGTAGCAATGCTGAATACTGAGCAGCTGCAGTGGTTATGGGGGGAAATCAAAATCTTGACTCTTCCCATTTCCCAGTATGATAAGAATCCTTTCTTTTCCTTGAAGTTGACGCTATAGATAATTTTCTATGGCTGGATCTGCTATTGCCACATTACTTCACAGTGAGGCCAATATTTGGCTTGGCATAAATCCAGTTTTACTCTGTTATGAAATTCTCACTTATAGGACATACTGCTGGGAAGTTACACTGAGGCATTTTCCGTTTATGCATTTAGAAAGACATGCTAGAGACAATTCTGCCTTAAATTAGGGGACAGATCCTCAGCTGGTTTAAATCAGCACAGCTCCATATGGAGCTGGTTTAAAATCAGCTGAGAATCTGGCCTTGTATGTCTTAAAGCAAGATCTAAAAAAAGAAAGAACTAGTAGATTTTTATGAGCAAGGCTGGACTGTTTTATGCTGTAATTTTTTCTGCAAAAAATAATTTGTGGGCTGATTAGATATTTTCACCCCAAAGATGAGACTCTTAATATTATTACAGCAGGCTAAGAGAGTTACTCTGGGTTTGTCATCTGAGGGGTGTGCATGGTAGAGTTGGGGGAATTGACAGCTAGGGAAGTCAGGTGTGGGGGCATGTCTTCAAGATACAAGCGTGTGTGTGTGTCAGGATGTGAGTCTAGCTGTGGCTGCTTGTGACCTAGGAAGGGATGTAGGAGGGTCTAGGTTGGCAGCACTTTTCATGGGGCAATCTCCCACTCACTTGACAATTCATCCTTGGCCTTCTAACAAACCAGGCAAGAGCCAGTGAAGAGTGGTGGTCTAGAAACAGCACAGGTAGTATTAAACACAGCAGGGAACACCAGCAAATATGTTTATTCAGTACTTGTTCCGTCCAAATGTAACCAAGACAAATGCAAACAAATTAAAAATCCCAGACAGACAACTCCCATTTAAACAATAATGATGTGTAATATGTATAGGCCAAATCTCAGTCATTACTCACTTAATATTCAGGCAAAATCCCCAGTGAGTAAGGCTTGAGTAGGTAATTTCAGGATTTGATCCATTTATATGCTTTTACAGTGCCAGAGAGCTTTGCAGGCGATGATCTCAAAGCACTTTATGAACATTTGTGAGCATGTGTCAGGCTCAGGGTTTTGCCAAGTAAAGACATGAGGCAGTCTTCATTTTCAACAGGCCCCGCACCATCACAGGGCTCTACTCATTGTCCTCCTTCAAAACTCGACAACGGCTAGGCAGTGGGTATGCTGAGACCACTACCCATCGGCCATTGTCATCTCATTGTATTCCCCATCTGTCTGTATCCACCTGTTGTCCCTCATCTCATAGACCGTAAGGTCTTTGAGGCAGGGGCCAATTTTTTGTTATGTGTTTGTCCTGCACCTAGCCCAATGGGGCTGTGAGCCATAACTGGGGCCCTGGGGTACTACCACATTACAAATAAGGACCACCACCACTATAGCTCTGGTTTACAGTGTATCTTTAATTCCTTTTCCTTTCAAGGTTTTTTTTTGGAAGGGTGTGGGGTTGAGGGGTAGGGAGTAGGGTGGCAAACTAAGGCCCCAGTCCAGCAAGTTTATTCACACAGGCAGGTCCCGACACCCATGCAGATCCCCACTGAGGTCAATGGTTTCTGTGCAGTCCAACCCCTGCACTTGCCAGGAGCCTCAGTGACTTCAGTGGGGCTCCCTGTGGGTGCTGAGGCCAGCCTGCTCCTGACAGCTGACCATGCTGATAGATCCTAAGGTTTCAGTACATAATGGGGAAACCACTGGAGTTGTTGGATGTGGCCTCCATCTGCATGCTAGCTGGGAGACAGTCATGTCTAACTATAACTGTCTATTGCCATGGGTGGATCTATATTATCGAGCTATTACCAAGCTAGTACAAAAGCAGCATATAATAGTGGGTTATACACTTTATTGCTTCTGTAGGCCAAGCACATTGCCACATCAGGAGCTCCTTGCATCCCTCCATTCCCACCTGCAAGTTCCCTGTGTGCCACCTTGTTATCCCCTCTATTTTAGAGACTTTGTGCAACCCACCCCCACCCTCATGCCAGTGTTCTCCATTCCCCTTGCCCACATACTAGAGTCCCCCATTCTCCCTCCCAAACTAGGGGCTCTGTACACTCTCTTCCTCCACCCCACACCATGTCCTCTTTCCCCACAGGCCAATGGCTCTCTGTGCCACCACCATGCACTTCCCCACAATTTCCTCATTTCTCCACCATGGCAGGAAAATGCCACCAAGTTGCGTGTTAGACCTGGCTTCCCTTGTCCAGTTATTGCTACCAAGTTACCCAAAATGCAACTGGCAGTGTTAAAAAAAAGGTTTGTAGTGGTCTAAAAGGAAACTCCATGCTCTATGGCTACATGCATATAAATAATTCAAACAGACATATACCTGGGAGAAAAGACAGCACATTAGGTTACAGCACGGGCAGGCTGTGACAACAACTACACACTTAGCAGGAGTTTAGTAACGCAGTCTAAAGGTATACATTCTGGCTTAATTCTCCTGCGGCTTACCACTCAAATAGGCCTCATTCTGAGGGACAACACCCATTTTAGTGCCAGCGTTACCTGTTTTTCACACCAATTCCACTGTTATTGCTGAAAGCTATATCAGAAAGAGAAGATCATGCAACTGCAGGTGAAGAAAGCCCT
This sequence comes from Lepidochelys olivacea, assembly GCF_965140295.1. Taxonomy (NCBI): domain Eukaryota; kingdom Metazoa; phylum Chordata; order Testudines; family Cheloniidae; genus Lepidochelys; species Lepidochelys olivacea. Next base: position 160,714,280 of record NC_140411.1, on the reverse strand, counting down.
TTACAATACCAGGACAACTCCCACAGCATTTTAAATCTTCTACATGAATAATGTTTGTGACCTTCATTTTGGGTCTCTGTCACACACTGTATCCCAGGTAGAGTAAATGTAAGTGTAAATCAGGAGAAACTGAAATAAATGGAGCTCCAGTATAAGAGAGGCAAATCACATCCCTAAAGCAAACTATTTCATCTGGGCGACTGGGACAGCAAGAGCACAATGAGCTCCTGGGTCTGGAGCCACATTTGAGATGAGGTTTCATCCCTTTGATTTGTTTCTTTTAGGGAAAAGAGAACTTGATTAGAAGTGGCTGTTAATACTAGGAAAAAGCCCCATAACTCCTGAGAGTAAACATGGCAAATAGGGTCTGGTCTAGACCAGAACTTAAAAAATGCATGTGATCATGTTATCTAGCTCAGTCTAACTAACACCTTCTAAAAACTCTAGCCTCACAAGGCAAGTTGTACATCAGCATGAGCTAAGCTTCATTAGGCTTTAAGGCAATCAGTATTGCACTTGTTAAAGTACAACTTGCTTGTCCTGCCTAGAGTTTTGGAAAGTGTTAGTTAGGGCTTCTCTACATGGGGAAACTATTCTGGAATAAGTGACTACATGTAAAGCTGTTCCAGAATGGCTATTGCCTTCTAGTAACTATTTCAGTCCATTTCCCCATGCAGACAAGACCTTTAGATCAAGATGGCTTTAAATCACACATTTCAAGCCTAGTCTAGACAAAAATCTAGTCGTCTGGAGCTGACATCCACCCCAGCTGTACATATGGGTTAATAAGATGGAGAAAATACCTTAGGGGGAGAAATGGCACATAGGTATCTAACTCCCATTGATTTTCAATGATTGTTGAGTACCCAACTACCACATTATCACTGAAAATCTCTCCCTTAAGCAAGGGTGCTAGAACAATTTGTACAGTGGGGGTGCTGCTGAGAGCCACTGAACCAAACTGTAAACCCTGTGTATGATGGAAATCACTTCAAGCAGAGGATGCATCAGCACCCCAGCACCCCTGGTTCCCACACCTATGCCCTTAAGCATTATGTTGGTTTTACTTTTACATTCAGGCTTGCCAGGTGTCTACCTTGTCACTTTATGCAACCTTGACACTTTCCTTCTGTGTTTTTGGAATGAAAAACTTTCCATTGTCATTTACATGGGTATTGGGAATGGGAAGGTTTTCCCCTGGAAGAGCTTCCTGTTACAGAAAACCTATTATTAACCAGTATATATGGAAAAGGTGTAGTGTCTCATCACTCCATCTGTGTGTGTGATGTCTGCCTCAGGAATGAATCATGGTGATAGCAGCATTATGAATCCAAGCTTACACCATGGCTATTTCATTCACAATTCACTCTACCACTCACTGCAGCCCACCTGATCAAGGTTCTAGGCATGAGGAGATGACCAATTTATGACTGTCACTTGAGCTGTCTGGGAAGCTTTTGACATTAAAAATATTTAAAAATATTCCAAGACTAAAAATAGCAAGGCTGTGATTTAATTAGCCTTGGGATCGGTTGGCAATCAGTTACTAGAGAAACAATGCCTGTGAGACGGGGTAAAGTGAATTGACATTGATATGTGATTAGGTGCTTTTGTATGTGATGCGTGCACTCCAAAGAATTATATACACTGTGATAGGTTGTCAAGGTTCCTTCCCCACTCTGAACTCTAGGGTACAGATGTGGGGACCTGCATGAAAACCTCCTAAGCTTACTTTTACCAGCTTAGGTTAAAACTTCCCCAAGGTACAAACTATTTTACCCTTTGCCCTTGGACTTCCACTGCCACTACCAAACGTTTATCTGGGTTTATTTTTATTAGGAAAGCGTTGTTTGGAAATGTCTTTCCCCCCCAAATCCTCCCAACCCTTGCACCCCACTTCCTGGGGAAGGTTTGGTAAAAATCCTCACCAATTTGCATAGGTGACCACAGATCCAAACCCTCGGATCTTAAGAAGAATGAAAAAGCAGTCAGTTTCTGAAAAGAAGGATTTTAATAGAAGAAATAAAAAGTAAAAAAGAATCACTTCTGTAAAATCAGGATGGTAAATACCTTACAAGGTAATTAGATTCAAAACATAGAGAATCCCTCTAGACAAAACCTTAAGTTACAAAAAGACACACAGACAGGAATATTCATTCTATTCAGCCCAACTTAATTTCTCAGCCATTTAAAGAAATCATAATCTAACGCATATCTAGCTAGATTACTTACTAAATTCTAAGACTCCATTCCTGTTCTGTCCCCGGCAAAAGCAAAACACAGACAGACCCTTTGTTTTTCCCTCCCCCCAGCTTTTGAAAGTATCTTGTCTCCTCATTGGTCATTTTGGTCAGGTGCCAGCGAGGTTACCCTAGCTTCTTAACTCTTTACAGGTGAGAGGATTTTTCCTCTGGCCAGGAGGGATTTTAAAGGAGGTTTACCCTTCCCTTTATATTTATGACATAGGTGTATAGACTTCAACCTGTATTTGCCACGGAATAGGTTAAAACTCTCTCACCCCACCCCGGCTCTGGCACCTTCCCTCAAAATCTACATCAGTTGCCTGCCTTCACTACAGGGTGTATCAAAGGAATCCAGCCATGGGGAATGTGGTTTAGTATCAGAGCTGGTTGAACCCGCAATTTCCATTGGGCAGAAAATTCTGACATTTCAGCTTTTTTTTTTTTCTTGAGTCAGAACAAGAAGCCAAAATTCCCTATGAAACAAAAACTCCCTAGAATTTTTGATTTGCAAATACCCAATTGTTTTTACACTACAGCAAAACATTTAATTTCAATAGTTGTTGAATTATAACAACTTTATTAAAATAGTTACATATATTAAACCTCTAATCAAAATTATGAAGTCAAAAGGAAGTACTTTGGCAATAAGACAAGGCTGAAGTGATTGGTTTTGACTTTCACATCAAAATCAGCATGTTCCTGCAAAATGTTTCAGTTTCAATAAAATTGCAGTACGGCCAGAAAACTGTTCTGTTGAAAAATTTTTGACCAACTCTATCGAGTAGATTATAATCTCAGAATCTCATTTTCACAGGTGCTGAACAACTAGAGCTCCCATTCAGTTGGCTCAAATTAGCCAGTGTGCACTTGCCCGCCCACCCATTTTAGGGGTTTTCCTAACCACTGGGAGAAAAAAAAAAAAGGAATGAAGTTACGAACCTGTGTGCCAGGTCACAATACCACTCACTCACATTTGGCCTGGCTGCCATTCAGCAAAGATGCTGGAAGTAGGGTTGTTGGGGATGCTGCTGCACACACACAAACCCCCAGCTTGAAGTGATTTCCATTATATACAAGGTTTACAGTTTGGTTCAATGCCTCTCAGCAACCCCACTATAGAAATTGTTCCAGTACTCCTACCCTTCAGTCATGATGCGGGGCAACTGGGGCAAATCTGAATAAGTAGCTGACCCCCATGCATCTACCATAACCCCCGAATCATCAGAAGGCTCACCATGCCCCCTCAAAAAGTCCAACATGCTCTCCCCAGGGTGGGGGACGGTGACACATACACCCAGTCGAGAACCTCTGTTTTGCCGAGGGCAGTGATTGTCTTGCATATCACATGCTCTGTCTAGTTAAGGAAGGTAGCCCTCCCCACACACAATTTCCATAGTGCACAGGGCCTCAACATTTTTTAATCTGGGCCTGTTTATAGGCACTCAACACTTCTTAAAATTAGGCTCATAATATGAACCTAGTGATGAGAAATGCAGCTGCAGTTATACTAGCCAGGAGAAAGTTACATGGGCTATCAATCCTCATGAGCAGAAGCTGAGGTATAGTAACACACAATTTATAACCAATCTATGTGCCCAGAGGTGCCATCTATAGCACACCCATGTAGTAATGGAAACAGAATCAAAACCTTCTAGTGCTTGTGCTAAAGAATAAGCTTTGGTAGTTGTCAGTATTTTAAGACTGTTCATATTATTGTTATTTATTATTTGAATTGCAATAACACCGGGGAAGCCCAGTCATGGACCAGGACTGTCCTGTGCTAGGTGCTGTAGAAACATAACAAAAAGATGGTCCCCTGCCCCAAAGAGCTTACAATCCAAGTCCTGCAGAATTCAGTTCATAAAGAGCCATGAAGAGGGTCCATTCGTAAGGTTTTGAAACAAACAAAACTCCCAGGTGCCTCAGACTGGCCCTGTTTGCCCACACCTGGGCTGAGGTACACACACAGAACCTTCAAACCATTCAGATGTTGAGTAGGCACTGTGCAAACTCTTTGCATGGCTGTAGTAGGTGGGAGAAGGACTTTTATCCTTTGCCACTCAGCCATGAGAAGGCAGCGACACACCAACTGTTTAGTCCACCTCAGGATAGAAAAGTGTATTGTAGAGAAATGTGCCTCCAACAGAAGTTTAAACAGGAAAGATAAATCCCTGATATTGCTAAGATAAGACAAACAGAACAAAATTTAAACATTATTGAAAGGGGGTGGGGGGGAATTGACCTAAGAGGGGAAAAAAAATCAGACCTTCTGTACACATGGCAAGGAATGAAAAAGGGCACAAACCCAGCTTTTCCTGTTTACAGGTCACCTTCAACTATATAACCCAATTTGTCCTGATCTTTAGCAACCGATTAGCCAGGGATTAGTATTCAAAGTGTGTTTTGAACAGCGCCTGTATTATTGACATGATACTCTTGCTTGGCAGCGTTCAAATAGTGATGATAAATAAGTGATGTAAGTCCTGGGAGAACTGTACAGGAAATGTGCCAATTACACTAACTCATTATTTTCGGCTCATGAGATATTACAGAGTGAAAGCTCATGCGGAGCTTCCAATTAGAAGAGGCAACAAGTGAGAATTTTTCCTCAAGCTCTCTCACCTACAGGTCCACTCATGTTTCTTTCCACTCTGTCTTACATTTTTCATCCCGCCCAGTGCTCTCGCATCTCTGCGCCTTGCTTCGTTCCCCCACTTTCAGCTTTTCACTTCCTTTTTATCCTGCCCTGCACACATGGAACAGTGTTCTGTTTCTTTTCAAGACCACCCTCCACCCCCACCCCCCCGCACCACCACCACCCCTCTTTCAAATCTGTTCTTAAAACTAGTCTTAGTCAAAAGGTGAGGGGGAGATTTTGAAATTATTTCCATGTCATTAGTATTTTAAATAGACCAATTTTTAATTTTTTGTTAGTTTTTTTTTTTCAAAATGGCATTGCTATTCTTACTGATTTTTCATAAGAAGCTGGTGAGTTCTCTCATATTTCATTTCTGAACTGGAAGTTTTTGAAAGTGATTTGTTAAAATTGTGAATTTTTTAAAAAATCCCACCATGTGACTAGTCTGACCCCTCAAAATAATAACAACCTAGCAAAAGAGGGAAAATAGGGGAAAGGGGTTTTTTGTTTTCCCCTCCTTTTTTCTTTTGCTTCCATGTAAGCTTTGAACAGTCAGTTTACTCAGACTGGGATTTAAAAAGAAAAAGAAAAACAAGAACAAGTTCATATTTGAAATGTTACTAGTTAGGATTGTAGAAGAATGGAAGAGCCACTGGCCTGACACAACCCCTCCTGGCTGGCCATGACATTGAAGAGCTTTCCTCTCCAGTACCATCTACCAGCAGTTGCTCAGACCTGTGGTGGGCCTTCTCGTCTCACAACTCAGCACCTCAGACAGGTCATGTTTTAGTTCCAGCCCTTCTAGGGTAACAGAAAGTACAACAAGACAGAAAAAAACAGTCTTCAGCCCCAACTTTTGGCCCCATGGTCCTTACAGTCTTCTCTCTGGGGCTTTGAATAATCATTATCCCCTTATGGCACAGGGCTTCACACCACCTTCCCAGTGGCTTGTAGGGAAACCTAGGACCACCTTCTACCCTGAGTTCCAGCCCAGGGAACTTAGGACAAGCAACCAAAGTCTGCTCCATCATATATCTTGCCGCAGCCACCCTGGACTTCTCCCTACCACTAGTCTGTCTCCAGGCCTTTTCCCCAGCACCTCCCAGGGCTTCCCTCCAGAGACCCACTTGATGTCCGTGTGTCAGGGTCAGCCAGAGAAGCTTGCTCCAATCCAGGCCTTCCCCCATGCTTTCACCTCACTCTACAGGAGCCTTCCCACTCTCTTCATGTCTCTCCACTTTCTATTACCAAATTAAACAAATAACCACCGAGTTCTTCCCCCTTGCCCTACAGCCCCCTTCTGCACCAGACTTCCTTTCTCTATAGCACACCCAGCTCCTCCCCATCTTGGGCTTCATTTTTAATTAGGTCTGGTCCATCCTCCAAGTGCAGCCAAGGTGGGTTAATTGGCCTCTTAGGCCCTTATTAACCCTTTCACTTAGGGTTGCCAACTGTCCCGTACTACAAGGGACATCCCTTATTTAAATAGAAATTTGCCTATCCCATACTAACTCAGTACGGGACACCTTTTATCCCGTATTTCAACAGCAGGGAGCCAGTACTCATAGGTGCATCTTTCCACTCCCCTCCCAATCCATCCCTTGAGCATGGCCCCATCTTTTTTCTCTGCACAGCACTGAAGGGCCAAGGTCAGGAGGGGAGTGGAAAAATGCACCTGTCACCCATGACAATAATAATAATAGAAGGAGGAATGAGTGGGGGTGCTAAGAAAACAGTCTCTTATTTCTGAAATGCAATGTTGGCAACCCTGCGTTCACACTTGTCTGAAGTAGACACCATGTCACCACAACGAATAACAAAAAAAACCCCTCTAAAATATCGATATGAAATAGTGATAACATTTATTAAAATATTGATCATGGATATTTTAAAAATCTATGCAATTCGTTTTATTTTCAATAAAAAATCATGAAAATATTTTGAGAACATTTTCACATAATGGAAATTTTCAAGAAATATTTCCAGATAGGGAAAAGTACATTTTTTACTGAAGATTTTCATTGACAATTTTTGACCATCTCTACTTAAAAACACTTCTTCCGTAAGCTTTCCTACATTGATTCCCCTCACAGATGGTCTCTCACCACTTCACCTTAACTGTTGCTTCTTCTTCTGACTTGTTTGTGTTACACTATAAGCTATAGAGTGTAGGGACTGCCTCTATTTCTAATGATAAGACTAATAATAACAGTGTTTAGTGTCAGATACCATGATAGTTTAAGGACAATGAGGTGACTGAGAATGAAAAGAGCTCAGGAGATGTCCTTTCCATTACACTAGAAGGGGCAAGGTGGGTGAGGTAATATTGTTTATCGAACCAACTTCTGTTGATGAGAGAGACAAGCTTTTGAGCTTACACACAGCTCTTCTTCAGGTCAGTTTGTTTATATGTTAGTTTGTCATAGAAAGGTGGTATTAAAATATCTTAATGTCATGTTTCTTATATGTTCAGTGCACATCAGCAGGGATGTGAAAAAGCTTAAAATCAGGGTTACAATAACCATAGTGAGCAATAGTATGACTCAGCTGGTAGCACCCTTGCCTCTGGGTTGCCCGTGAGTTCAAATTGTAGAAGGCTGTGAGTTGAAATCCTGTTCCGAAATTTGGAATGACACTTCATATTGACTGTGCAGTTCAAGGATGACTGCTGCACTGTTAGCTATCTTGTTTAACTCTCCCTATTTAAATAACTTCAGAAGGGAAGTGAAATAGAGGGAATTTTTGCTCCTCTCTGACGACTATAATCACCTTTGATTCCTTCTCATTTAGGACAGAGTGGCCCCAATGACCAGGAACCAATCTCTCAGTTACCTTATTTAAATGATTAAATGTATCTCTAGCATTAAATAATGGTTAACAGTCTTAATATGGGTAGTCTGGGGCCACTCATTATGTCTTTGGGATATGAAACACTAGATTATAGATTCCAGATTGTTACAGAAAATTGATATTTATCATCAGCCTGGGTGGCTGTCCTAGAGACATAGCCTATACTTTTCTAAAAGTGTAGGAAAGAAATCTGTTGTTCTAGTTACCATTCCACCCATTGCTGAAATAAATTCTAATGTCCAATGCTGTATGTAAGATGTTGCTTTACCACATCAATATCTAATGTAGAAACAATAGAACTGCAACTAATTTTGTCAATACACACTAGAGTTTCTGCTCAAATCTGGGAAATAGGGTATCAGAGGATCATAGAAATGTAAGGCTGGAAGGGATCTTAAGAGGTCATCTAGTCTAGCCCTCTGCACAGAGGCAGGGCCAGGTATACCTGACCATCCGTTACAGGTGTTTGTCCAACCTATTCTTTAAAACCTCTAATGAGGGGGATTCCACAAGCCCCCTTGGAAGCCTATTCCAGAATTTAACAATCCCTTATAGTTACAAAGTTTAACTTAACATCCAACCTAAATCACCCTTGCTGCCAAGTAAGCCTATTCTTGTCCTGCCTTCAGTGGACATGTAGAAAAATTGATCAACATCCTTTTTATACCAGTCCTCAACATATTTGAAGACTATCAGTCTTTTTTTCTCAAGACTAAACATGTCCAGATTTTTTAACCTTTCCTCACAGGCCAGGTTTTCTAAAGTTTTTATCATCTTTGTTGCTCTTCTGTGGACTAATTTCAGTTTGTCCATGTCTTTCCTAAAGTGTGATGCCCAGAAGTGGACACAGTATGCCAGCTGAGGTCTCAATGCCGCTGAGTAGAACAGGACAAAAAATTCCACATTTTCTAAATCCCAAAAAGCTTAGGAATTATATTTTTATAATACAATTTTACATTCTGGAGCACACAGTAAGCTCTATGAGATGACACAAAATCCTTAGAAGTGACTTGATTTTCCACATCTGTGGATTTCTCTTGTCCCAGCACATTTCTTTGTAAAGCTTTATTGAAGTACCCAGAAAATCAAAAAAGCTACATGAAAGCAAACTAAAATCATGGCTGTGAACCTGGGGATGGTTACCATATTTTAGGTTCCCAGAAAGAAGACACTGGGGGGGAGCTGGAGCAGGAGGGAGAGGGGGGAGGGTCACTTGGGGGAGTACTGTTGGTGGGTGCCGGCAGTGGTACCTTCAGCAGGGGTACGCATTGGAGGTGGGGGGCAATGTTGCCCCCTGTCCCGGTGGCAGGGCTGCTGGCACAAGCCCAGGATGCAGCAACAGATGTCAGTCAGCACCTCCCTCTGGGACCCCCTCCCAGGGGTGGGACCTGGGGCCTGGATGGGTGGGATCCAGTAGCTGTAACTTGCAGGGGAATGGACCAATCAGCTGCAGATGCAGGGACCAATCAGGAAGCGGACCAACCAACCTGGGATCTTTCTGAACTGCAGTTTGTCTGCTCTGCAAAAACCCCAGACATTTCCTGTTATTTGAAAAATCTGTCCTGACAGAGAAAGGAGGCTCAAAAAAGAGGCTCGGTCAGGGAAAACCCAGACGTATGGTAACCCTAAACCTGGGTACAACACAGTTGTCTTCTAAATCTGGTTACAAATAAAGTTCCCATTTGTAGTACAGCTTGGATTCTAAATGTGTTTCTGACCTAGGCTAAACATCTTAGTCTGCCCAGAATGGTTCTCCATTGTAACATACACAAACCTTAACTGAGATTCCCCACACCAAGCCAAACTCTTTGCCTACAATTTTAGCACAATTCAGGGACATGATTAAGATCTCATCTACTTTGCAAAATGGAAGAGTATTCCATGTCAGGTGACTTCCTTTTTTTTAACAACACCCGCTGACTTGATTATACTTGTAAATGGGCCATAAGATAACCATAATGCAACGGTGGTCTGTTAGTTAGTAGTACAGGTTCTTTTTACTGTTACTGTATTACTGTAATACATCCAGCATTTCCTGTTCAGCCAGTCTTTTCCATGACGTCTGATCTTTCTTTTACTGAACCGTCAATAAAGCCATACCATTCAGTCTTGACATTCAATCTACAGCCACCTACATATTTGTTCTTAACAGAAAACAAACTAAATGCCTTCATATCACAAAAGACATTCTGTAATTTCAGGTGGTTACTGATTAAAAAGATAAACTTGCACTATTTTGAGAAATCAAGAGAGAAGTCAACATATTCACAAGCCTAGTTTAATATTATGAGCCGCTAGGATCAAAAAGTGAATGAGGTGGTGGTGAAATGGTTTCTGCCATTGTAATATTTATGTGGCCAATAAAAAGAACCTGTTCTCCCTCCAGTGCACATTTCTAATACCTATTAACATTCATGAGCAATACATCTGCACATCCAGGGGAGAGGGCTGCTCATATGAGAAAGCAGCATCACCAAATAAAGAAATTCAAGGGGAAAAATGTTTATTTATAAGCCCCAAGTTGGCTTTCTGCATACAGGCAGGTAGTTAAGCACATACCAAACTTAAACACATGAATAGTCTCATTGGCATCTAGGGGGCTACTCATATTATCTTGTGTGAATACTTTCCTGAATTGGGTCCTCAATTTATTGTTAGCAAGATCTTGATACATTTAGTAAAATCAGAGAAGTCAGAAATGGAAAAAAAAATCCTTTAGGTCACCTAGTCCTTCCCCCTGCCAACATATGTCTGTTCCCTACAAAACATTTTTGAGAATATGGGCCATTCTATTTTTACACGTTCCAAAAGAATAGAGTTTCCACCAGTTCCTTGGGGACATTATTCGATGGCCTAATAGATCTCACTGTCAGGAAGTTCTTCTGATATCCAACTTTACCGTCATATTGAGGAATACAGTGTTACACAAATCTGCCTCAGTGGTAGGATATATTATAGTGTATTGCAAGTAGAGTGTGCACTGTGCATTCTCACTCTTCCGGTTTGTAGCAACCAGCATGGAACTCGGTGGGAGGTGCAGAGGCTGGAGGAGGGGAGAGTTTGGAGGAGGCAGTCTGCACTTACATGGCTAGAATGCTAGTAGGGTGGCTAGGTATCCAGTTTTTGACCAGAAAGTCCTGTCAAAAAGGGACCTGAAGGTGTCGAGTCAAATCTACTGGCTGGACACCCAAAGTCTGGTTACTGCAGCTGGGGGAGGCGGGGAGGCGCTGAGTCATCACCTGCGCCAGCCCCTACTCAGCCAGGGCCACCTCCTACCTGCATCGGGCAGCCGCAGCTCCCAGCCCCGGTTCTGCAGGTGAGTCACTTCCATCCCACGCAGGGAGGCAGCGGGGAGAGGGGAAAAACAGTGAGCAATGGAGGGAAGGGGGAAAGGAGTGAACATGGGCCACAGCCTCAGGGACAAAGCGCAGGGCAGGAGCGGGGTCTCGGGGAAGCGGCAGGGCAGGAGTGAGGCCTGGTGAAAGAGTCAGGGCAGGAGCAGGACTTCAGGAGGAAGGGGAGGTTCCGGGACTCCTGCTGGTGGGTGCAGTTTTTAAAATTACAAAGTTGGCAGCCCTAAATTCTAGCTGCAGTTGCAGTAGCTGTGCAAATAGTTCTCCTAATAGAGACTGTAGTTTTAGAAGCCTGGAGTCCTTTCATGGTATCACCCAGCACATAGTACGTGACATACTGTTCAGATGGGTTTGGGCAGTTTAGGAATGGATTCTGTGCTGTACCTCCAGGGATATGCAGCACGGGAAGTGCATTTCAAAGAGGAGTGGTGGCAAAAGTGATTTTATGCTCCCTTTGTGCCTCCAGGATTCTGGGCAGGAAGTGCTTCAGCCACTCCTGCTCCTGCCCCCTCCCATCCATGGCCTTGCCTCTAACATATATACCAGGGACTGCATGAGGAGAGCTGGGGGATGTAGAGCTGGGGATGTCAGCCCTATGCTGCCGATTCATTGGACATTTTCTGTGGGGGATGGTGGGGAAATTGGCTAGCTCAGGGGATTTGGAAATGGGATATGTAGTCACTCACCTTAGGCTATGGCTGCATGACAGCCTAAGTCAGGGGTCAGCAACCTTTGAGAAGTGGCGTGCCAAGTCTTCATTAATTTAAGGTTTCACGTGCCAGTAATAAATTTTACATTTACAGGGCCCCCCAACGGAACCCCGGGCCAGCAGCGAGCTGAGCGGGGCCAGCAGCCAGGACCCCGGCTGGCATGGGCCAGCGAACAGAACCCCAGACCTGCAGCGGGCTAAGCGGCTCAGCGCGCTGCCGGTCTGGGGTTCCGTCTGCCACCCACTTCCAGTCTGGGGTCCCGGCTGCTGGCCCTGACGCTCATCCCGCTGCCAGCCTGGATGGACAGAACCCTGGGCCAGCAGCAGGCTGAGTGGGGCTGGCAGCTGGGACCCTGGCTGGCAGCAGAGTGCCACTAAAAATCAGCTTGCATGCCACCTTTGGCACACGTGATCCAAGTTACCCGGGAAAGAATTTTCTGTAGTATCTGGCTGATGAATCTTGCCCATATGCTCAGGGTTTAGCTGATCGCCATATTTGGGGTCGGGAAGGAATTTTCCTCCAGGGCAGATTGGAAGGCCCTGGAGGTTTTTCGCCTTCCTCTGTAGCATGGGGCACGGGTCACTTGCTGGAGGATTCTCTGCTCCTTGAGGTCTTCAAACTACAATTTGAGGACTTCAATAGCACAGATATAGGTGTGAGGTCTTTTTTAGGAGTGGTGGGTGAAATTCTGTGGCCTGCATTGTGCAGGAGGTCAGACTAGATGATCATAATGGTCCCTTCTGGCCTAAATATCTATGAATCTATGAATCTATGTCACTCAGAGGTGTGAATTCGCCACCCCCCTGAGCGACATAACTTATGCCAACTTAAGCACCGGTGTGGACAGCGGTATATCAGCAGGACAGCTCTTGCCAACATAGCTACTGCCGCTCGTGGGGGCTGGAGTAATTAAGCTGATGTAAGAGCTCTTTCCCATCTGCTTAGAGTGGCTACACAGAGAGCTTACAGCAGCGCAGCTCCATTTGTGCAGCTGTGCCGCTGTAAGCTCTCTAGTGTAGGCTTAGCCTTCAAGTCAGTAGGTCTAAGCCTGCGCAATTAGTGGTGAACTTTAGAGCTGGTTGAAATATTTTTCCCCTGAACATTTTTATGAAAACAAAAGAAAATATTTGCACCTAAATTCCCCCCAACCTTTTTTTTTTTTTTTTAAGAAATTGAACAGTTTCGCCCAAAACTGGAAAAAAAAAAAAAAATCAGCTGAAAATTTAAGGGTTTCTATTTCCACATCAAAATATTTTAGTTTTTGGCCAAAATATTTTCTTTTTCAGGCATTTCTTTTTTCAATTAAAAAAAAATCAACGTTTCCATTTGCAAGCTGACACTTTTCGTGAAAAATATCATTTAGTCAAACAATTTTCTGTTGAAAGACAATTTTGGTGGGAAATTTTCAACCTGGTGTCCATGAATTGTTGTGATGTGATTGGCCAGCCATCACAGTAACCTGGGCTGCTTTATCAGCGTTCTCAGCAGAAGCAAAGGACTGAATGGACATGAAAATGCAATTAATCTTTCAGTGCCAGAGACGGTCCCTTGAATTATGAGTTGAGGCACAGTGGAGAGTAGATTGCACCACTGCTGCTCATGCTATGCTGTGGACAGAGGGCTTTAGGCCCAGCTCCTCAAAGTAATTTAGGCTCCTAAAGTCCATTGAACTCAATGGGAGTCAGATGCCTAAATACCTCTGAAGATCTGAACCTTAGTGTCCAGGGCAGTCAGTCTAATGCTTCCACAAACACTAAATTCAAACTCAAACACGTTTTGAAAAAGTATCTCAGACATTGCATCTTTCTTCATACAAGACATGCAGTGCAGCAGCTCCTAGTGAGCGGAGACAGTGGAGAAATGCAGCAATGAAAAAATGTTTTTGCCGAGGAGCATCAGGAACATGAGTGGAGAGCTGAGCTGAGTTGCCAGGTTACAGTCACTGGCGATGCAGCCACGCTGTATCAAGAATCTGTGTTACAAGAACGTTAAGTGTGTGAGAGGGACTAAACCAATGCAAATAAAAGAAGAGCCATACGAGAGGCAGTAGATAAGAAAGCAATTATAAAAATCGGATAAACCCAGTCTGACAAAGATGGGAAGAGCAGTAGGTTGGAGCAAAGCTGGAAGGCACAAAAAAAATCGGCTAGTTCTGCTCTACCTATTGCAGTCGCTGAGTAGCAAGGACGAAGGGGCCTTGGGTGAAAGGTAACAAGCTAGTTTGTCAAAACCTTGTAACATAACGTACGTCACAAGATTCAAAAACTTCAAAAGTGCTGCTATTTGGGCCCCACCAATAAGTGACCTCACAAACAGCTGAATAATTGACCTTGTTGCATAGTGCCACAAGAGTTCTTTTCCAGCTTGTCCTCCTGTCATTCCACCCTCCTCCCGTTTGCTTCCTACCTACACCCGCAAAATTCATGGTCTATACTCAGGATGCCTGCCCCTGCCTTATTTTTCCGATGTGCTGCATCTTCCCTGTTGACTTCACATCTCCTCGTTAACATTTGACTTTGTATGTAAATGGACATCCATTGTGTTAGCTTACAATGCTTCATTTGCATCTTGACAGAGGGATGCACAATTCTTTCCTCCTGCCTGGAGGGAAACCTGTTTTCCACCTTTGCTGGTGACTAATACATTAATGCAGACTTTAAAACATGTTTTCAATGTTTATATGCATAACTCCTTCCATAGAATCTGTGCATACAGTTCACAATCATAGTAAGGACCAGCGTGACCCCGACTTTCATTTGACACCTCGCATGCCACTCTTTGATGAGCCCGAATGTACACACCAGAATCAAGATATTCCTGAAACCCCTTTGCCAGTTTGCATTAAGGGGTTCTTGGGTCACACCATTATGATTGTACAGTCTGACTTCTGCATAACGCAGGCCATAGACTCTTCCTCAGTAATTCCTGCATCAAGCCCACAACTTCTGTTTGAGCTAGCTAGAGCACATCTAAACTCTCACCATTAACAGTGTGCACCTTATTTCTAGTCTGAATTTGTCTAGCTTCAGCCAGATGTATGTAATCATCTTTTACTATAGTCTGTGTCATCTCAGCTTAGTTGGTCTTTCCCAGGCAGGGTTTGAAGGAATGACTCAGTCAGTACAGGCTGTATGAACTGGAAATAATTTATATATGTTTCTTGTATCACACCTCCGTTTTTGACTGCTACGTGGTCAGCTAGGAAGGCCGCCATGCCATCCCTGCTCACTAGATTCATAAATTCTAAGGCCAGAAGGCACCATTGTGATCTTCTAGTCTGACCTCCTGTATAGCACAGGACATAGGACTTCCCTGAATTAATTCCTGGTTGAACTAGAGAAGCCCTTTTAGAAAAACATCTAACCTTGATTGAAACATTTCCAGTGATGGGGGAGGATTGCTACCTGGCCTGCTTTTTAAATAGCTTTGGATGAAGGGCGAGGGGTTACAAGAAGCTGAAGGTAAGCTGTAGCCAAGGGACTTTTTAAAACATTCTGTAATAATTATGTATTTTAAAAGTGAAAATTATATGGTCTCTAGTGGGTTTTTTTTTAGCTTAATTGTTTTGAAACTGAACCCCATTACTACAGCCACAGAATATAGGTGAGTTTGCACTGACAACTGACTTAGAACCCAATCCCTGCTCAAATTCCAAATGACTTCAATAAGAGAAGGACTGAGCCCATTGGCTCATAAGGCAGGCTTAAAAAGTGCTGCTGAACATTCAAAGAACCACCCCAGGATTCTCACATATTTCTTTAATCGGGTCATCCCAGCCCCTCTCACCTACTTCCCCCCACTCTAATGCACAGGGTCCCCTCCACAGACAGCCCATTTGCAAGATCTGACTGCTATGTTCCCTCAAAACAGGCATCTCTGGAACACAAATGGCAAGCACATATTACTGTTTAGTTTGTGGTAGCACCTACAGTGTGCTTGGCACTTTCTGAACACAGACGACAACATAGTTCCTGTCCCAAGGAGCACAGGAATGAGAAGGAGAAAGACAGATGAGGGGGTGAGGGAAAGGGCCAAGGTGTGGTTTTGTGCAAAACATGAACTGCATGCATAGTTGACATGCACAAGCTTGTTTCCTTGAGCGTGATGAATAACCTAACCGCAGCATGCTGCCACACATCAAAGAACACAGCAAGCTATTGGAGAATCAGATCACCAGACCCTTCAAGGAAACGCCAGCTAGTTTTTGAGTATGTGGCTTTCCCCAGTGTCGTTGCCGTCATTTTCTATTGGCTGAGCAGCTTCAGTAGAAAGCTTGAGGACACCAACTGAAGTGGATTTAGGTATCTTCTAGGGAGCCATCTCCCTTGGCACATGCACAAGCACATGTCCACCCCCTCGCTGTCTGGGAGTGGATGGGGCTTGCCCCTACCACTACCCATTATGGGGCTTGCCTTGAACACTCCCCACTTGGACAAACATGCAGTTACACCCAAGACTGCAGAGAGCAGGCTTACAGTCACCAATGGTTGATCAGATGCCATGGACAGGGCTGAGTAGTGCAGGCATTATACACGTAGGTATACATAAGGATTCAGGGTGAGAGTCTCGCTGGTGTAAATTAACACAGCTCCATTGAGAACAATGGTCCAGTTGGCAAAGGGGATTTCCTCTTCCATTATAGTCTCCGATTCATTTTGTTAGGATGAAATGTTGCATTTGACAGAGGGTCTAAATCTGCCTCTTTAGCAGACAGTCAGGGAGTCAAACAGAATGGTTCAGAACAGCAGCAGGCAGGGAAAGATTTGATTTGTGAGTATTTATAAAGCTAGTGCAGAATATTAAAGGTAAATATGATGTAGAATTTAACCGATTTTCTTACAGAACATTAGAAAACAAAGGGTCAGAATTCTGACTTGTTTTTATCATGTCAGGTAGTGGCATTCTCCCTCTGCCTACTGCACCTGGAGTACCGTGTACACTCCAAAACACGTCTTTTCAGTGTGTACTCTCTCTTCAAAGCCACTTGTGTATACATATCTTCTCCATGGGCCAAATTCTGTTCTCTGATACATGCCTGAGGCTCCCACTAACCCTGCAGGTCAGACATTGACCCTTCAGTAAGAAGTAAAATGTTAAAAAAAAGATTGGAACAATCTGAAAGAAATCAACTTAAAAAACAAAAAACAAACCAAAAAAATTAATAACGTTTTAAAAAAACCCGAAGCACAAACCCTACCTTACGAAGAGTTTTTACCCCAAAAAGGGAGACGTGCCAGAGACTGCACTAGGGACTTCATGTATTGCAGTTGATTTTACAGAGAAACATGCAGGCCCAGATCCTCAAAGGTATTTTGATTCAGAATTCAGCATTTAAATACCTTTGAGTATCTGAGCCTCATCTAGATGATGATGGGCAGCAGTATAAAACCCTAAAATAAGATAAAAGGGGGACATGATAGAGGCTATATACATTATTTTATATCTTCATTACCCTCTCTCATAATAAAAAAACAAAACAAAAGGACATTCCGTAAAATTGAATGGCAACAAATTTTACAACTGACAAAAGGAAATATGTCTTTAGACAATGGATAATTAACTGGTAGAACTCAGCTACAAGCTATTATTGATGCCAATAGCATAGTAGGATTCTGAAAAGGACCACGGCTGCTACTCTGAAACCTAAAAAGGACCAGACATTTGTGGAGATAATGAGAACATCCACACTGACTGACTGGGATGAGGAAGAGAGACAAGGTGAGTGAGGTAATATCTTTTATTGGACCAACTTCTGTTGGTGAGAGAGATGAGTTTTTGAGCCACACAGAGCTCTTCTTCAGGAAGACATTTTTGAGGAAGACATTTCCCCTATGGGCAGGTTATTCCATAACCACCTAGAACAGGGCTTTCTGCCTCTCTCAAGCTCTTAAGCCCTGCCCCCTAATCAGGGCTCAGCTTCCCTCCCAGCACACTGCCGCTACAAGCTTCTTCTCCTCCAACAGAATACCTTCTCCAGCAGAACTCCCACTGACTAGGGGGTGGGGCTTCTCTGACTAGGGGTCCTATAAAGGTAGCCAGCCAGTCAGGCAGCAGCACAGACAGCAGCACAGGACCCAGCAAACAGAACTGTAAACAGGGGAGTTTGAGCAGCAGTTTGTAAGGGGAGTTTTGTGGGGGAAGACTAAGAGAGCCAGGAAAAGGAACAGACAGGCTAGTGAAGGGAGTGGGTGGTGGTCTGGCAGTGTTGTGGTGCTCGTTGGGGGTTTGTTTTGCTGTGGGTGGTGGTGTTTTGGTTTGGTTTGTGTTTCCCGGACTAACAGGACTTAGGTGGGAAGGCTATGACAGGCACAGAGGCAGCAGTGGTGATGACCCAAGTAGTGGAAGACACAATTAAGATGACTGGATGTAGAACCTGTGACATGTACATGATCCTGGAGGGGGTACCTGAAAAGAGTTTTGTCTGCATGAAGTGTCACCTGATAGAGCTGATGGAAGAGAAGATCCGAGGACTGGAGATGCAGGTGGAAACTCTGGTCGAGTTTAGAAGGGGGTTCGAGCAGATGATGGAGCAAAGACATGAGGAGGCTGAAGGGAAAAGCTCAGACTTGCAGATGGAAGCAGGACCAAAGAACTCTGAGGAGAGACTGCTGGGTGAGGAAAGTGAACAGTGGAAACCTGTGACTAAGAGAACCAAGCAGAGGAAAAGACAGGGCAGTGAAGAAAAAATAGAGCTCAGGAACAGGTTTGCAGAGTTGGAAAATGAAGAAGGGGCACAGCAGGTGGTCACTGAAGGTGAGAGGGCAAGGAAGAAGAGAAGAGCAGATAGTCCTATAGGAAGAGGGCAAGAGTCAATGGAGATAACACCAAATATGAGCCCAGGAGGATACGGGATGGGTTGCAGAAGATTGCAAGGGACAATAGGAATCGAGAGGACTTGTGGCCAGATGGAACAGGGGATAGACTGGAGAATCACACCATCACCAGGAAAAGGCAGGTCTACGTGATTGGGGACTCATTGCTGAGAAGAATAGACAGGCCTGTAACAAGAGCTGATCCAGAGAACAGAAGTGTGTGCTGTCTGCCGGGTGCTAAGATACAGGATGTGGACCTGAGGCTGAAGAGGATCCTAACGGGAGCAGGAAAGAATCCATTGATTATCCTTCATGTGGGAACAAATGATACAGCTAGATTCTCACTGGAACGTATCAAAGGAGACTATGCCAGGCTGGGGAAGATGCCTAAGGAAATCAAGGCTCAGGTGATCTTCAGTGGGATTCTGTCTGTTCCTAGAGAAGGGCAACAAAGGTGTGACAAAATTATGATGCTCAACAGATGGCTCAGGCACTGGTGCTATAAGGAGGGCTTTGGGATGTATGGCCACTGGGAAGCACTCATGGACAGAAGACTGTTCTCTCGGGATGGACTTCACCTGAGTAAGGAGGGAAATAGACTTCTAGGATGGAGGATGGCACAACTGATCAAAAGAGTTTTAAACTAGGAATTCAGGGAAGATGGTTGGGAGATGTCCAGGTAATCTCCACTCCAGATTTTAACATTAAGAGGGAAGAAAATGAAGTAAGAAAGGCTACAGCTGAGGGTAGGAGAATGGACATAAGGTGGAAGGGCAGTGTACATACCAATCTAATAGGTAATATTGGCGGTAGAATGTCTGGGCCCAACTGGGTAAAGAATGTGAGCGAAGCCAAACAGCAAAAATTAAGATGTTTGTACACTAAAGCGAGGAGCCTAGGTAATAAAATGGAGGAACTAGAGCTACTGGTGCAGGAAGTGAAACCAGATATTATAGGGATAACAGACACATGGTGGAATAGTAGTCATGACTGGAGTATGGGTATTGAAGGGTATGTGCTGTTTAGGAAAGACAGAAATAAAGGCAGAGGTGGTGGAGTAGCATTGTATATCAATGATGAGGTAGACTGTAAAGAAATAATAAGTGATGGAATGGATAAGACAGAGTCCGTCTGGACAAAAATCACATTGGGGAAGAAAACTATTAGAGCCTCCCCTGGGATAGTGCTTGGGGTGTGCTATAGACCGCCGGGATCCGATGTGGATATGGATAGAGACTTCTTTGATGTTTTTAAAGAAGTAAATACTAATGGAAACTGCGTGATCATGGGAGACTTTAACTTCCCAGTTATAGACTGGAGGACAAGTGCTAGTAATAATAATAGGGCTCAGATTTTCCTGGATGCAATAGCTGATGGATTGCACCAAGTAGTTGCTGAACCGACAAGAGGGGATGCCATTTTAGATTTGGTTTTGGTGAGCAGTGAGGACCTCATAGAAGAAATGGTTGTAGGAGAGAATCTTGGTTTGAGCGATCATGAGCTAATTCAGTTCAAACTGAACGGAAGGATTAACAAAAATAAATCCGCAACTAGGGTTTTTGATTTCAAAAGGGCTGACTTTCAAAAATTAAGGAAATTAGTTAGGGAAGTGGATTGGACTGAAGAATTTATAGATCTAAAGGTAGAGGAGGCCTGGGATTATTTTAAATCAAAGCTGCAGAAGCTATCAGAAGCCTGCATCCCAAGAAAGGGGAAAAAATTCATAGGCAGGAGTTGTAGACCAAGCTGGATGAGCAAGCATCTCAGAGAGGTGATTAAGAAAAAGCAGAAAACCTACAAGGAGTGGAAGATGGGAGGGATTAGCAAGGAAAGCTACCTTATTGAGGTCAGAACATGTAGGAATAAAGTGAGAAAGGCCAAAAGTCATGTAGAGCTGGACTTTGCAAAGGGAATTAAAACCAATAGTAAAAGTTTCTATAGCCATATAAATAAGAAGAAAACAAAGAAAGAAGAAGTGGGACCACTTTACACTGAGGATGGAGTGGAGGTTAAGGATAATCTAGGCATGGCCCAATAGCAAAACAAATACTTTGCCTCAGTCTTTAATGAGGCTAATGAGGAGCTTAGGGATAATGGTAGGGTGACAAATGGGAAGGAGGATATGAAGGTAGATATTACCACATCCAAGGTAGAAGCCAAACTCAAACAGCTTAATGGAACTAAATCGGAGGGCCTGGATAATCTTCATCCAAGAATATTAAAGGAACTGGCACATGAAATTGCAAGCCCATTAGCAAGAATTTTAATCAGTCTGTAAACTCAGGGGTTGTACCGTATGACTGGAGAATTGCTAACATAGTTCCTATTTTTAAGAAAGGTAAAAAAAGTGATCCGGGTAACTACAGGCCTGTTAGTTTGACATCTGTAGTATGCAAGGTCTTGGAAAAATTTTTGAAGGAGAAAGTAGTTAAGGACATTGAGGTCAATGGTAATTGGGGCAAAATACAACATGGCTTTACAGAAGGTAGATCATGTCAAACCAACCTAATCTCCTTCTTTGAGAAGGTAACAGATTTTTTAGACAAAGGGAATGCAGTGGATCTAATTTACCTAAATTTCAGTAAGGCATTTGATACGGTTCCACATGGAGAATTATTAGCTAAATTGGAAAAGATAGGGATCAATATGAAAATTGAAAGGTGGATAAGGAACTGGTTAAAGGGGAGACTACAGCGGGTCACACTGAAAGGTGAGCTGTCAGGCTGGACGGTGGTTACTAGTGGAGTTTCTCATGGATCAGTTTTGGGACCAATCTTATTTAATCTTTTTATTACTGACCTTGGCACAAAAAGTGGGAGTGTGCTAATAAAGTTTGCGGATGACACAAAGCTGGGAGGTATTGCCAATACAGAGAAGGACCAGGATATCATACAGGAAGATCTGGATGACCTTGTAAACTGGAGTAATAGTAATAGGATGAAATTTAATAGTGAAAAGTTCAAGGTCATATATTTAGGCATTAATAACAAGAATTTGTGTTATAAATTGGGGACGCATCAGTTGGAAGTAACAGAGGAGGAGAAGGACCTCGGAGTATTGGTTGATCACAGGATGACTATGAGCCACCAATGTGATATGGCCATGAAAAAAGCTAATGCGGTCTTGGGATGCACTAGGCGAGGTAAGTCCAGTAGAGATAAGGAGATGTTAGTACCGTTATACAAGGCACTGGTAAGACCTCATCTGGAATATTGTGTGCAGTTCTGGTCTCCCGTGTTTAAGAAGGTAGAATTCAAACTGGAACAGGTACAGAGAAGGGCTACTAGGATGATCCGAGGAATGGAAAACCTGTCTTATGAAAGGAGACTCAAAGAGCTTGGAAGGCTGAGAGGAGATATGATTGCTATCTATAAATATATCAGAGGGATAAATACTGGAGAGGGAGAGGAATTATTTAAGCTCAGTACCAATGTGGACACAAGAACAAATGGATATAAACTGGCCATCAGGAAGTTTAGACTAGAAATTAGACAAAGGTTTCTAACCATCAGAGGAATGGATTTCTGGAACAGCCTTCCAAGGGAAGCAGTGGGGCAAAAGACATATCTGGCTTCAAGACTAAGCTTGATAAGTTTATGGAGGAGATGATATAATGGGATAGCCTAATTTTGGCAATTAATTGATCTTTAACTATTAGCAGGAGATATGCCCAATGGCCTGTGATGGGATGTTAGATGGGGTGGGATCTGAGTTACTACAGAGAATTCTTTCCTGGGTGTCTGGCTGGTGAGTCTTGCCCAGCTAAACCCTGAGCATATGATCGCCATATTTGGGGTCAGGAAGGAATTTTCCTCCAGGGCAGACTGGCAGAGGCCCTGGGGGGGGGGGGGTTCACCTTCCTCTGCAGCATGGGGCGCGGGTCACTTGCTGGAGGATTCTCTGCACCTTGAAGTCTTTAAACCACGATTTGAGGACTTCAGTAGCTCAGACATAAGTTAGGGGTTTGTTACAGGAGTTGGTGGGTGAGATTCTGTGGCCTGCGTTGTGCAGGAGGTCAGACTAGACAATCATAATGGTCCCTTCCGACCTTAAAGTCTATGATTCCGGTTCTGAACACTATCAGAGGCGGGATACTGAAGCAGAAGGACATTGGTCTGATCCAATGTGGAAATTCCCATGTTCCTACGTAAGGAACCTTAAAATGTAACTGCATTATATATACTTAAAATATACACAGCTTCACAACTGGCTTGCTTTTGCCAGCCCTTTCCACCATGAATTTCATTTCTTTGATGTGCCTGCTAGCAAGGAAAGCCATCTTGTCTGCGTTAAAATAATGGCTGTGTCTCACTGGGAAGGCTTAAAGTGTGCTGTGGTCACAGCAGAAATATTTCATGTCATTGTTGACTTTTATGGTATATGCAACATCCCAGAGTGATACATTCTGAGGCATCTTTAGTGAGTCCAGAATTTGCAGTGGACCTCATGACACCTGAAAAAAAATTAAGGGAAAGGTATAATGTAGTAATGTGCTGAATCCTTCACCTGGCCCGGTTAGATGTGTATCCAGCACCTATTTCAGTACTTCACTCAGGTTTCCTTTTGGACTTTGCAGTTCACCTGTAAAAGCAAAGAATGATGACGCAGGTTTTTTGTTTGGTTGGGGTTTTTTGCACCAATATAGATATACTAGTCTAGTGTGAAAATCCCCTGTGTTGGCAGGGCATCTGAGACATGGTTATTTCTCAGCTGACTGACAGGAAATTGGTAAGCAGTATTATTGTAGCTGTGCTGGTCCCAGGATATTAGGGAGACAATGTGGGTGAGGTAATAATTTTTTTGGACCAACTTCTGCTGGTCAGAGAGAGAAGCTTGCAAGCTTACACAGCTTCTTCAGGTCTGGGAAATGTCAGAGAGTCTCAGTCAAATATAAGGTGGAACAGATTGTTTAGCATAAGCCGTTAACACGTATTTCAAGGGTTTAAGAGCGTAAATTCATAACTTTGCTAGACACTAAAAGTCATGGACTGAATTTATGGCTTATTACAACAATCTATAACCCACTAACGTTCCCCCCTCAGCTTTTATGTTTTCTTCTTTCTCCCCTATGACTGGAGAGGTGTTAACTGGCTACTACACCTTGAATTGTTCCTTGAAATATATGTTAACTATTTATGCAAAGCAACCTTTTCCACCTTGTATTTATCTGTGAGATCCCAGATCGGAAGAAGAGCTGTGTAAGTTGTCTTTCTCAACAACAGAAGCTGGTCCAATAAAAGATATTACCTCACTCCCTTTGGCTCTTTAACTGGAAATTAATATTCAGCTTTCACTGTATACAGGGAGTGACCAGACCATCCCTATGAACTTTTAAAAGGATCAAAGTGAAGAAATAGCAACTTTTAAAAGTCTAATATATTCAACAAGAACTAAAGCCATGTCCCTATTGCCTCTGGTTGTGTTACCTCACCTTACTCCACCCTGTCCCATGTCCCTATGAATTGTTTGCAAATAATAGCATGTATGCATGTGCAGCCACAGCCAGAATTCTATACAAGATGGAACAGAAGTTCTGTTCCTACATCTGTGTGCTTTAAAGACCTATTGTAAATCTCTAAAAGCATCCTAGCGAGAGACAGCACTCCTAATCGAGCTTTGCTGTATACAGTGTTATTTACGCCATGTCTGCACTACAAAATTAAGTCAACCTAACTTAAATCGGCATACAGCCATGGCAATAATTACATTGCCTGGGCATGTCTATGCTTTGCTCCTTGTGTCAGCAGTGAGCATCCTCACCAGGAGTGCTTGTCGTATCGATTGTACTGTCAGTATGGGGCATTGTAGGATGGCTCCTGAAAGCCAGTAATGACGTAAGCAACTCGGTGTCTACACTGACACTGCCTCGACCTAACTACATTGACCTTCACTTTATGCCACTCATGAAGGTGGAGTTATTGAGTCCGCGTAAAGGGGCAGTTACGTTGGCAGGAGCGAAATTTAAGTGTAGACACAGGTTGACGTAAGCTGCCTTAGACAATCTTCTGGGGGGCACAAGGAAAATGGAGAGAAGCTGCGTAATAAAACACCCAGCCTTTACACTCATGTACAAAGAGCAAGGAGCAAACCAGTGCCGCATGCTAGGACTAGCGATGGCTGACCCTCAGAAGGTACAAAGTACTGAAAAGCAAGCAACTATCCCTGAAATGCAGGTATTTTCCAGCTGCCTAGCGAGTGTGGGTCTATTATCTCCAAGAGAAACGCAGCAGAAATCTATTGTACAAAAGGGTAAAACAACAGTGATTTCCCATGAGCTGGGGAAAATGATGACCCAGCAATGTGAGTTAATGCAGGAGTCAGTGGCTCAGAGAGGACACCTATAGAGATCAGTTCTTGCCTTGAATAAAAGTTGAGAGACAGACAGGTGGAGGAAGGACAGCCATGTGATTAAAACATTACAGTGGGACTCTGGAGATAGGGGTTCAGATGCGGGCTTTGCCACTGAGTTACTATATGAACTTGGGCAAGTCATTTAGGCTCATATCTACAAGGGTATTAGGCCCCTAACTTCTATGGATTTCAATAGGAATTAGGTGCCTAAATATCTTTAGGCTCTCAGCCTTAATCTCTAAGCCTCAGTTCCCCATTTCCAAAATAGAGATAATAATGCTCCCTTTCTCAAACCCTTTATCTAGATTGTAAATTCTTCAGAGCAGGAACAGTCTCTTCCTATTTGCACGTACAGTGATTAGCATAATAGGGTGTGGTCTAGGTGCTACAATAATATAAATAATATTAGAAAGTAGGAGAGCCTAGCTTTGGGGGGCTCCAAAGAAAATAAATACTTAATACAATGATACCAGCTAAACCAAAGCAGGTCCATTATTTTTCTTCTGAGCCTTTGCATTTGGACATTTGCTTTGTAAAAGACAACCATCTAACTCATGAATGGAAGAAATGATTCACCGGAACACAAGCACATTTCACAAGGTTGGGGAAAGAACAAAACTTATTCCTCTACATTCTTCTTCATTAACACACCCAGGCAAGAGACAATTAATTATCTAGACAACCAAAGAGCAGCTCAATAGAAGGAAAAGGAGAGGAGCAGGGCGCTCCAGCCCCCTCACAGCAGGAAAAGTTGATTATGTGCCATAAACCCATAGCTATTGAATAATGTTGCTTTGCCAAATTAACTAGTAACTAACCAGCCGCACCCCTGATTAACTACTAGGGAGAAAAAATGGAGTTTTTTAATTAAGAAATTGCTTTTGATAGCTAATGGTGGGGAGGGAGAAATGAACTGAGGAAAAATGGCAACATCTGAAAACAATCTACTTACAGTACAAAAACCAAACCCTGCTGGAAACCATTTTTTAAAAAAGAAGTAACCGCTGACCCTCCTGTTTTAAAAGGCAGGATTGTTTACGGTTACTCATAGCCACCTGTTGTACTCTACAAGCCAGTACAAGCCAGATATATTACCAGTGTTAGCTTGTCGCCCAAGTCAAAGGGTTTGTGTTAGAACAACTGACTCACACCATGTGTGCAAGGAGCTGTGGTCTTGTGGTGAGAGCACAAAGCTCGGTGTCAGGAGTTCTGGGTTCTGTCCCAGCTGTAGGCATGTGACTTTGGGTACATCATCTCATCGCTTTGCCTTAAGGAAGTTTCCCCATTTGTAAAACAGAGCTAGTTATAGGCAGTGATGAGCTGCCAAAATCTTAACAACCGATTCCCTCCTCACCCCACAAGGGGGTCGTGGCCCACCCCCGCCCCCTGGGACTCCTGCCCCATCCAACCTCCTCCCCTGTCCCCTGACTGCCCCCAGAACCGGGCAGGAGGGTCTCATGGGCTACCGTAGTGGGTGCCCACCCCGCCCCTAAGAGCCAGAGGGACCTGCCGGCGGGCAAGGTGGGGAGTCCCAGCGGTGCTTACCTGGGGCAGCTCCCAGGAAGCATCTGGCAGGTCCCTCTGGCTCCTAGGGGCAGGGGAGCGTAGCTGGGGGGGCAGCAGGGGGAGCGGTCACTCCCCCCACTGATCACATCAAAAGTGATGCCTTAGGCACTGACTCTCTGGGTGCTCCGGGGCTGGAACACCCACGGGAAAATTTGGTGGGTGCTCAGCAGCTCCGCGCCCCATGCCTGGCCCCAGCTCACCTCTACTTTGCCTCCACCTCTGCCTCCTCCCCTGAAGGCGCTGCCCCGCTCTGCTTCTCCAACTCCTCCCCCCGACTTCCTGCGAATCAGCTGTTCGCGCGGGAAGCCTGGGAGGGCTGAGAAGCAGGCCGTGGCTTTGTGCTCAGGCCGAGGGTTGCGGAGGTGAGCTGGGGCGGGGATCGGTTCCCCTGCGCATCCCCCCCCGCCCCCGGGTTACCTGCTGCGGCGCGGGCGGCCCTCCTCGCACCCCCCCACCCCAGCTCCCCTCCGCTCCGCCTCTGCCTCCCTGGGTCTGAGCGCGAAGCTGCTGCCTGCTTCTCAGCCCTCCCTGGCTGCCCGCGCGAACAGCTGATTGGCGGGAAGCTGAAGCAGAGCGGGGCAGCGCCTTCAGGGGAGGAGGCGGAGGCGCAGCGGAGGTGAGCTGCCGCCGGGTGCAGGGCGGGGAGCTGCCGCTGGGTGCTCTGCACCCACCAAATTTTCCCCATAGGTGCTCCAGCCCCGGAGCACCCAGGGAGTTGGCACCTGAGGTGCCACTTTTGGCCGGTTGTTAAATTTAGAAGCCGTTTTAGAACCAGGGCTTCTAAATTTAACCACCAGTTCCAGCAAACCGGTGCGAACCGGCTCCAGCTCTCCACTGGTTATAGGTCCCTACGCATGGGGGTAGGTGGAGCCTTTGTGCTTTAAATTTTGTCAAGCTCTTTGCTTTGGAAGGTGCTATGGCAGCCTATACCTTTTTAGAGCAAATATCACATCCATAAAAAGGAGGATGACGGTCACCCCGGTGCAGAGCGCCAGCACAAGACCCGAGTGTTTAAGCGGGGCATGGGCATTTGTGCCGGGGTGAATGTCACCAACGCATTGAAAAATGTTAGTACTATCTCATGAACAACAGCAAAGGGAGAAAAGAGCAGGCCAGAAGGGCTGCTTGGCTTGGAGACTGGTAACGCAATACAGAAGCTTTTGCTAGTAGGTCATTGTTCAAACCTGGACCAGGTCAGGGTGAGACAGAAGGTCATTATCACCTGATGGCTGTTTGGTGGTCTACCATCACAACTGCCGCTTATGGTATTCCTGCTGATCTCTCAGCAGAGAGGCCACGAATGCACAACGACCTGCTCATCCCAAGCAATGGTCTCTCTCTAGCTCTTGGTTGAGACACTTTGGTGGAAACTTGCTCTGTTGTGTGAATAAACGAAAGACTTCTGTCTCAAGGGCTGTCTTCCATTTTCCATAAGTACTAAAGCCACTTAGTAAATAAGTGACAGAAGAAGAGCAACACAGGGCTAGACTGAGCATGACTGGGATTGTTACATCATTTGAAAATCAAAATCAAATGGAAAGATACTATAGAACAAAAGGTCTTGTACATATCTTGGGAAGTTGATGGGTAGATTAAGTCAACCTGAAGCCTTTTAGTCAGCTTCCTTGTCCAGGCTATGATGGAGGCATCTGCTGATGAGATACAAATATTTAAAAATATAATACAAACAAATGAAATTTCTGTTTTTTGTTTTTTTTTACTTTAACCCTCTGTGTTCCCCAGGAATGTAAATCTAAATTATCATACTGTAAATACCTGAGGCCTGCTACATCTTGTACATTTGGGAATGGTTTCTGTGAATAACATTTGTGCCAAACGTTTAGTAGAATTGATCCATATGTGACTCTCACTGATTACACTTGGACTAAACATTTTTCTTAGCTGGGTGCCTTTGGCAAACACAGAATAATGGGAAACTAAAGTATGAATTTCACCACTAAGGGTCAGAAGATACTGTCACTGTGTTACAAGATTCAGAGTAGCAGCCGTGTTAGTCTGTATTCGCAAAAAGAAAAGGAGTACTTGTGGCACCTTAGAGACTAACCAATTTATTTGAGCATAAGCTTTCGTGAGCTATAGCTCACTTCATCGGATGCATAATTAAAGTGGAAAATGCAGTGAGGATGTTTTTATACACACAAACCATGAAAAAATGGGTGTTTATCACTTCAAAAGGTTTTCTCCCCCCACCCCACTCTCCTGCTGGTAATAGCATCCTCACCGCATTTTCCACTTTAATTATGCATCCGATGAAGTGAGCTGTAGCTCACGAAAGCTTATGCTCAAATAAATTGGTTAGTCTCTAAGGTGCCACAAGTACTCCTTTTCTTTTTGTGTTACAAGACAAACACTTAAATGTCATCTGTCAATCCACTTGTGGAGCAGCTATATTAAAAAATCACATCCAAAATGTTTAATGGACCAGGCTTGGCCTTTCAAATAAGTGAAGAAAGGCAGTCCCAGGGTTGAGTCTCAAATCAAAGCTCACGCGGTCAGGATGCATTTCCACAGACTATTTCTGAGGCATAAATTGTCCATATAGGAATAGGAATAATTTGCTCGTTGGATAAGTTCCTCCTCTTTTGTTCTAGGTCTGATTCTGCAGCCCTTATCCACCCTGAGCAGCACTTAGTCACATGGATAATCCCATTGAACACACTTGAATAAGGTGAGGGTTACTCAAATCAGGCTTCCTGTTTAAAAAAAAAAAAAAATGTACACACAGTGCCAAACTGTGCTTTTAAGGGACTGGCCTGCATTGAGGCAGGAGTCAGGCTGACCCAGGGAGCACTTGGGCAGGGAGTGTGCTTCAGAAAAGCAAAATCTGGCCCTGAGCAACCTACTGAGTGTCCTATAGAATTAGTGCAGCCTGTACCTGCTAATGCCCCTGGCCTGCTGCGCTCCTGGTGTCCTTCCCTCCCCTTATACCTCTGCAATGGCCAGGGACAATCTTGCACAACCTGCCCTTGGGAGAAGAAAGACCTTCACACTTGAAACTTTTATTTTCCCTAGCAATGGATCTAAATTGTGACACTGGATCGAACTCAGAATTTCTCAAAGTTGAGAGGTGTCTGGGTTCAGGTTCCTGGTTCAGGCCATGAACAAAGAGAAACCCAAATTTCAGTTTCACTTTGGAGCTGCAGAGGGAACGTCCCAAGGAAGGATCTGGAGGGTTGGTTCAAGACTCTCTCTAGTTCTTTCCCAAGGAAATAACACTGCTCAGATTTGGACTCTGGTTCAGTAGAAGGAAGCAGGGAACGAATGAAACCTGACTTGAAAAGTGTGCTGAGAAATTTCAGTGTTGCCAGTGCTCACAATTTTAACACAAAATTTGTGATATTTGGTGTTTTTCTTAAAGCATCAGCGCCTGGAATCAAGTGATTACATGGAGATCTCAGCTTGATTTAATAATAATAAAAAAAGGCATAGCCCTCATAGTTGCATAAAAAAAAAGGCTTGAAAACATGAACCCCTAAAGTTCAAAAACCAGAAAGCAACTGAAAAGAACCTAAGGTGTAGTACTTGTAAAATCTCCTCCTTGTTGAGAGCTTGGGGTTGGTGGCACTGTTCCCTACAAAGCTCAATGGAGGATTTTACAGCCTGCATATGAATTTGGTGCTCCCCTGGTCCTGACGAGTAACTAGCCCTGCCTGGAGCCATGTTTACTGTTGGCAGCTGCTGCACAAATACCTCACGGCTGAACTTTGCAGGACTGAGTAGCACCAGTTTCCCTACTCAGCTCTTCCAATCCTGCCCTGCAACACGGCTGCTAATTCAGGCCCAAGCCTCACTTGATTGGAGGCAGCCAGTGATGTTGAACTGTTGAATTACTATCTGCACACAACAAGTTGGGATCTGCTGGGTGCTCCATTATCTGCTGAAACAACTTCCTGTGTTGGTATGGTATATTTAATCAGTGGGAGCTTTGGGCTGCGGTTCTTTTTCTGGCTTAGTTCAGCAGTAGGAGTGGCAGAGCTATTATTCCATGCCTGGCCACCGCCTGGGGTTAAAGCGTGTCCTGAGAGGAGATAGATCACATGGAAGTGGAACGTCACAGCACGGTAACATCTGAAATGTGACATTGCACCTCTATTGCCAAGGCATTTGGAGGCACAATGCAAGAGCTAATGTTTGTGCAAATGCTCCAGCGGCTGAGCTTAATGTAAGGGTGTCCTCTTACTAACAGTCAGTGGGGGTGTTTTGGTTGACTAGCTCCCAGTACTAAAAGGGGGAAGGGTTGATGGGAAATCAGGACACTGAGACTGACAGTCCCCAGGAACAATGAGGAGAGGCCAACGCTCCAGGTCAGCCCGATTGGCAGGCTAATCAGAGTAAGGAGGTCAGGGGGGTCCCGTCCTCCATGTGAGCAGGAATTGCCTGGGTCAGGCAAAGTGTGGCCAAGCTAAGGAGAAAGCAGGGGCCCAAGCTGAGCCATGCCAGATCCAGAGGGGTCAGAAAAGCAGCCCAGGAAGCAGGTCAGAGTTGGGAGCAGTCACAGAAGCAGCCCAGGGAGAGCAGATCCTGTGCTGGGAGCAGAGCTGCAGCCACAGAGCCAGGTGTGGTGAGCAACTGGGGCCAGCCAAGGGGAGACCCTGGGCAAAGGGCCCAGCGCAGAAAGACACCCCCAGCCAAGGGTCCTTGCAGGCCAGACTGGGAGGGGGATCTTAACCTGATGGGGGGCTGACGCTGGGAAGAAGGGTCCCACCACCCAAAGCCCAGAGGTGTGTGGCCACCACCATTGCAAGTGTCCAACCTGCAGCATCGCTGCAGCACAACCAGGGCCTGAGAAGGAGGCCTGGGACTTGCAAGGAACAGACTGTGAATTGCCCTGACATTCCAGAGACACTGTTTGTGATGTTCCCTTTAACCTTTCCCATTTTTCCTTATTTTTTTTAATTAATTGTTGATTAAATAACTTGCATTTGCTTTAAATTGTATGTATTGATCAGGGGGTCAGGGAAGTGCCCAGTGCAGAGAGAGTACCCCGGAGTGGGGACACCCTAGCCCTTGTCCTAGGTGACCACAGCAGGGTTGGGGGTTGAGCCCCCCCCAGGAATCCTGGGCCCGGCCTTGTCAGGGTTACAAGGACTCTGCCAGACAGGAGAGTGGAAGGGGAGTCCTCTGGGTAAAGGAAGTGGGAGCGAGGACTCAGATCCTTTCGCTAGTCCACTTCACCGGGGTAGTGCAGAAGCCAAGAAAGTTCCCCACAATAGCGGGACCATTCCCCCACTTACATTAAGGGAGGTGGAGTGCAATTTACCCTTGTATGGGAGGAGGTACAGCAGAGCGCCACCTTCCCTTGAACACTGGCCACAGCTATTTACATATGGGGACACTGCCCACCCCTTTCCTTCTTGGGACACAGCCCGCCTGCAGCCAAACCAATCACTCAGAAGTAAAATAGAAACTGGGATTATTTTCTTATCTCAGGCACTTAGTGCTGTTAACAAGGAAAAAAAAACTCAAATACTGTTCTTAGTCAAAGAAAACAATGGAGTGCTTAAAAAATGAGACATTATTTCCATATAACAGGAGGTTCAGCCTCCCACTGGAGGAAATGGACAAGAGCTCTTAGGTTCTCTAGCAAGTGAGCCAGAGCACAGGGAGAGAGAGGCACCAGGCGGTGTCAAAAAGGGCATGCCCCTGCGGGGGGGATGTGGTGTCAAGAGAATGGGAGGGAGCAGAAGAGCTTCTGTCGGGGAAAGGTGCTAAACTGGAGAAACCATCTTCTCAGGGGCCAAAGTACCATAGAATGAGGAAGAGCATCTCATTGTGGGAGGACCCTGGTGTCTTAAAGAGGGGGCATATATCTTGCTGGTCCTTGAGGAAAGGCCTTCCTCTCTTAAATTTGGAAAATATATCTGTGCGGGGAAGGTGGCTCTCCAGCAGCCTTTCATAAGTCTTAGATTTTAAGGGATCATTAAGATCTAGTCTGACCTCTTCCATAACACAGGCCAGAGAACTTCACCAGTGATTCCTTCATCAAGCCCAGGGTATCTGGCTGACCTAAACTAAGTCTATATGTCCTGATATAAAGCCTTCCTGTGATGGAAAATCTGCCACGTCCCTAAGAAAGCTGCTCCTTTGCCTCTCACCAGCCACCGTACTGTCTCTGGCTGGGTGGGGAGAGTTGACCTGCAACCTCCCCACAATCTCTTCTACAGCACAGCCCTGTGGTACAAGTCACCTTAGGTGTGTCTTGTTTTTCTTGTAACTTGCCATGCAGAATCAAGATGATGCAACAGAAGGGAAATGAATGGAAGGGTTTAGATTTGCCTGTGGGGATGTTAGCAATAAATTCACATTCTTTTCTGTTACCACAGAGGAACCAAAGCATGTTTGAACTGAAAGCCTGATGCTTCCTTCTGAGACCTGTAGAAACAACATTCAACAGCTTTTTGCTTTATGCAGAAGCTAAAACAAAACTATCAGCGACTGAGAACAAATTGAACAGGCCTGGATTGTGGACGGTGCAGAGGCCAGGGGACTTAGGCACCATCCCGGCTGGAATTCCCCCCCACACAGAGGGAATGCACATTCTGCTTCATTTCTTAGGAAAGTGCCGCAGACTTCCTCTAGCCTAAACCCAACCTCCTTCCCACCCTCTTTGGAGAGGTGGGAGAAAGCAGCTCTGTGCTTCACAGCCTGCAGGGAATGCCAGGTCCTCGCATGGGGTGCAAGAGTGGAGAAATGTGCCTTGCACCATTCTTCCCACTTCTGAATAAAATCCCAGACACAACCCACTCCTAAATACAAATTTTCTATCATTCACAAGTTTGCATCAGTGCCAACAAAAGGAAACACTGAGTCTACCTACGTAGGGCCTGATTTTCAGTGCGACTTCTACCCAGCCTGTTGTGTATGTGCAGCTTCATACGTACGCATAACCCTGAATATGTACTTCTGTGCACTAAACATATGCATAAGCAGTTGATAATATGTCACATGCATGCACAGGAGATGGCATTCCTGGTGCAAAATGCATTCATTTACAAAACAATCATTCATGAAAAGTTGAACAGGAACATTGGGGGACACTTTTCAAAGTCAGATGCACAGCCTGTGAAAGAAAACAGGTGTTGAAAAGCTGAGGCTAGTGTTCTCCAGCCAGAACATATTTCAACATTAGCAAGATTTCAGTCAGTAACTGGATGAGCCCTTTTTTCCCCTCCTTGCTACCTCTTGGAAATGATGCTTCAGTAGCATTGTGGCTGAGGATACACAGAACCAGAGGACTATGCACTGAAACCCTAAGGATCACCTTTGCCATGAGCACTATAGCATGAGGTGGAGTTGTATGCAGATAACAGGTTTCAGAGTAGCAGCCGTGTTAGTCTGTATTCGCAAAAAGAAAAGGAGGACTTGTGGCACCTTAGAATCAAATAAATTGGTTAGTTTCTAAGGTGCCACAAGTACTCCTTTTCTTTATGCAGATAACACTGTTTCAAGAGCTGAAAGCCTGAACTCTTTTGACAGATCTGTGATCCTCCAGAGATTATTTAGTTGGAGGAGGATAGAGGTTCTCAGCAGAGGCCCTCAAGCAGTGTTTGATTCTACAGAGTCCAACTTAATTGACTTTCAAACTACCTATTTCTCCAGGTTTTTTGGGAGTCAGAGGGTTGAGTGGGCAGAGCCTCCACTTTGAAAGACTGTGTGTGGTAAAGTTGCACTTGTTTAACTTCTGGTCTGATTTTAAACAGAGGTCATTTAAAGTGGTGCAAAACACTGTGTGGATACTTATTTTCATTTTTTCAACAGTTTTATTGACTTGATTAGGAATTCATTTAAGCTAAGCCAAAACCCACGCCTTCTTAATTAAGCCAAGATGAGAGCATTCACACAACTTTTAGCACTGGTGTATTAAACCAATACAACTTTCTTGTGTAGACATAGCATAATATTGATATTGGACAATCTAAAGATTGGGACCATCAATCCAAAGACACAATGATTTTAAAAAGAGATGCTAGTGATTTTGTGTGCCACTATGTAGGTGCCCAACATGACACCTTTCAAGGGCCTGATTTTCAGAGGGCAGGTAGTTGGCAATTTCTGAAAATCAGGTCCCCTCAAGGCATCATATTTGGTATCCAAAAATCAATAGTGCAAGCACACTCAGAGCTTTGGATATGCACATTGTACTAGCTGAAAGATCAAAGAAGTTCCCGCTCATTTGAGCTCAACCTTTCCCTCGTATTTCATTAGTGGACGCAGAGCAGCATCTGTGTGACAGTACATCACTCTTAATTTTTTTCCCCCATAATTTTTAAGCCTTTGCTGAAGAGTTAATTTTGTCCCTCAGGAATGGCTTCAGTGCCAGCCTCACCTACTCTTTTGCAAGGTGTAGCTGATGCCTCTTATTGCAAAAGGCTGCATGGAAAATGTTCATGAGCATATGGCCTTGGGTTCAATTAGAAGCTGATGCATGATTATTAATCTGTTTGGAAGGAATGTACTGGCAAGGTGGTGGCTGACAACTTGTTATAAGGAGTTACATGAGTGAGCCTTTCCCTCTGCTGCAACTTCTGGTGTTTGTGGATAGCAGCCTTCTAGGCACCTTCCACACTGCGCTAAGTGGTTCAGATGCAGTAGGTTACAGAATTCCTTTTCTGTGTAGTGGAGAGAAAAAAAAAAGAATAAATAGTTTGGGGACATATTGCAAAATATAGGATGTTGTCCAAACAGTCAGGAAGACTATTCCCAAAAGACAGATTAAGTAACATCAACCCTCAGGGTCACTGCTGATGGGATGTAGATTGTTAGTAGGTTATACCAAGCTTTTCAAGTCTAACTTGAAATCTAGTTCAGATTTCAGGTAAAAGCAAGTTTGAGATCACCCCCATTTCTAGTGAACATTAGCAACTATTACCAATCACAAAATGTAGGATGATCACCATCAACACTGTTCAAAAGGATGACAATTTGAGTAGGGTGTTGGTGATTAGGATTGAGGCAAATTACAAGGGACCCAGAAACTTTTCTGATAAAAGAATTTTCATGCTTTTGCATTTTCCACAAGGATGTATGTTTTACAGGGAACACCTTGAAGGGATTCAGAATAATGAAGTTATTGATAGGTGCGTCTGTCTCAGGAGAAATTCAGAACAGAACAAAGTTAGAACTAGGTTTATTTTCAAGTCAGTTTCTTTCTGGCCTCTGCTTTAGAAAGTGCATTCTGAGGACTCCATGCTCTTAAAGGTGGCAGAGATTTAAAGGCTGCATTTTGTATGTAACCCAGTGTACTGGCTAATAAATGCTATCATTGGCATGGAGTAAATAGCTATCCTCTAATAATAACCAGCATAGGCAGTCGGTGAAGTATCCCATCCAAATAGGTGACTTTCAAAAGTGCTAAGCAGCCCTCAGTTCCAAATGTAAGTGCTATGTATGGATTTAAAAGAGCCTAACTTCAGGCTCCTGGTTTTTTTTTTTGTTTTTTTTTTTTTTAATCTTGGTGTTAGTTTCTCTTTAACAGAATTCTTCACACTGGTACATTCCACAGTGTAGCTAACAGTTTGAAACAGTTGAATATGTATTTGGAATGGTTTAGATTTTTTCATCCGATTACTCTGTAAAGTGCTTTGCTATACAGCACTAATACACGCACATTCACACAGAACTTCATTCTCCAGGACTGTCATATGGCACCTTTTATGAGCAACAAATTCAATCTAAAAATGTAAGTGAAGAAAGCTGATAAGACTGTCTAGCCTTTGATTAATGCTTTTAAATTAAAGACAGTCAGCATTAAATCATGTATATAATAGCATAATAAACTGCTGTTTTCCTCAGTCAATAAGAGCTACTTAACCTGTCCCCATTGATCGGCTTGCAATTCGGTTTATTGCCCCAAAACAGAACAAAGCCCTACTCCTTTAATGGAAGGATAGTATTCCCCCCCCCCCCGCCCCCCATACACACACACCAGTAAGGTTTAGATGTTCAGTTTGCTTTAACTGCATTATGTACTCTACCTTTCTTTTTCCTAATAACTACAGCAAACTTTGCCTAAGTAGAAGAATTCACATACAATAAATATAGAACATAATTACATTTATTGATAAACAGATCACATTTGAACTTTGAAAAGAGTGAACTTTAAGAGGCGTATTAAAACATACCCAGGCCTAAACAGTCTTAATATTTTCTACGGCAGAAAATGTATACAACTGGTAGAAATACTATATACACAGTATATTTATATTAGGCTATTCATCACACAGTTCGTTCATTTAGGACACATACTGTGCCACTGTACATGTGGTTCTATTATATACCTAATCTAAACAAACTGCTTGTGAAGAGTTCTATAAATGTTATTAGAATATAACATTAACTAGAGTTTACCAGGAATTAATTTCAGCCAAAAAAAACCCCAAAAACCTTAGTTGTTTCTAGTTTCACATTAAACACACTAACAGATCCTTATTACACAACTGACTGGTAACAAAAAATAATCTTATATTTTACTGATCTTCCATTATATACAAGTTACTATTGCATATCAAAAGTGAACTTCTGTGCTTCACTCCACCAGCCAGTCTGAGAATTCTTCTACCAGATGCATTGACTGAAGGTAGTCTCTTGACCATTCTGAGTAAACAGAAATGTGTGGCTTTATAATCAACATCTCTATTACAATAAAAGAAGTGGAGCATTTCCATATTATCCATTTTGTACCTTCTGAAAATGAAATTATCACACTTAGCCACATGATCCAGGTTGAAACAGGTCTATCCTAAAACACATTTTAAATAAATAGCTTGTGTCTTTCCAACATTGCTCATTTCAAATTGATTTGTGTGCTGTCAATGCCTCCATGGTAACAAGTTATATTAAAAACACACACGCACACCAACACAAAAGATGGATTATGTAATAATCCAGTCATCTGAAATAATATGCTTGTCCCACCATGTGTCTGAAGAAATCAGAAGGCAGGATGATAATACTTAAATGCAGGCATGGCACATTGAAAAATTAAGGCACTATTTAAACCCCATCTAATTAACCCTCACAACAGTCCTGTGAGGTTAGTTATATAAGTATTTTCATCTCCACTGTACAGGTTGGGAAGGAAACAAAATGCCTTGCCCAAGACCATGCAAATGATAGACCTAGAATCAGTACTCAGGAGTTCCTTAGGCCATGCGACCTCTCTAAAATGCAGGTTCTGATTGGCTAGAATTCAGACTTGTCTGCAGAGTTAATAGAAATGCAGGTCACTGTGCAATTCCAGGAGAACTCCCAAAGAGAGTCAAGCTCCAGTAAAGATCTCAAGATTCAGAATATGTTCATCTAAGTCTCACTTAGCAGCATGACAACAGAGCTGTTCCCACTTTGCTTAGCCAGCTGCAGTGGAGTCTGAAACTTGAGGCTTTGCAAGTCAGCAAGGGCCCCATGTTTTAATAGAATCTCAACTGTTTTTGCATGCCCACCTCTCGCTGCCAGATGAAGAGTGGTCAGCCCTTCCTCATCAGAATCATTCACATTTTCTGAATTGACGAGTTCCTCGACTACTTCGGCATGTCCATTTTCAGCAGCGAGGTGGAGCGCTGTCCTTTTCAAAGGGCCTCTAGCCAGAACATTAGCCATTTCATCTAGCAATAGTTTGGTAGTTGCTAGATGTCCATTGCGAGCGGCTAAATGAAGTGCGGTGTATCCCTCCGCTGTTGCTACCTCTATTTCTGCGCCACGATTGAGAAGCAGCCTCGAAGTGCTGGTATGGCCAGTTTCAGCAGCTATGTGGAGAGCCGTCTGCAGAAGCACGTTCCGTATGTTGACATCAGACTGTAGTTCTATAAGAATGCGGGCAACTCTGTAATGCCCTCTTTGTGCTGCCAGGTGCAGCGGGGTCCTTCCATCCACCGTCTGTGCATTCACATTCACACCCGGCTGTTTTGCCAGAAGCTTTACAATGGAGAGATGACCTTGCCAGGCAGCATAGTGTAGTGGCACCCAGCCATCCTTGCCTTTGATATCCACGTTGACACCTCTTCTCAACAGTATCCGCACTATGTGCTCTTGTCCATGCTGGCAGGCTATGTGTATGGGGGCTCTTCCTTCAAAATCAACTTCGTTCAGTGATGCATTCTTATCAAGCAGCATTCGGGTACTGAACTCATCCCCATTCTGTGCAGCAAAGTGAAGTGCAGTCCACTGATCCTCATCTTTGGCATTCACATTGATTTTCCGTGCCAGAATAAGCTCCACAATGCTTTTCATTTTCTTCTCTATGGCCACATGGAGAGGAGTGGACCCTTTCTTGTTGGTCAGGTTGGGGTTGGCATTATACAGAAGGAGCCACTTGACACATTCTTCTTGACCTGCTTCAACAGCCAAGTGTAAAAGACTGGAGCTTCCATCTAAGACAAGATCAACATCCTGGGGCTGGAGAATCTTCATCAATTTGTTCGTGTCTCCAGATATAATTGCCTCAGCCAGTTTTCTCTTCTGAATATCGGTTGTGCCAATATCTGGGTGGGGAAAGAGCATCAAAATTCTATTACAACCAAGAACTTCATTTTCATGACTGAAACACTGAAATAGGCTAACAGTGAATAAAGTCAATATTACCTTTCCTTGCCTAGGAATTAAGCTAGTTTAATCCACACCTCCTTGCAGTATAGTTAGAACAGTTTTAAAATCAGATTTGGAATGTGTGCTAACTCTGTTCTTGTCTTCTCTCATGCAAAGTAGGCAGGAGAGCATGGTGGGATGGGAAAGACATTCTGCAGGTGATCTGTCCCCACCCCTGCAATTATCTCAGTTTAATCCAGGACTAAAATAGGGTCTTTAGGAGCACCACCTTGGAAGTGGAAAAATCTATTATAGTTCTCATCATGTCTGTATTGAACCAACTGTGTGACACTAGGATAAGATATTCAAAAAAAGAAGCCCAATTATAGGCACCTAAAATCTGTATTTAGGCAATTAAACAAGTTACTTGATTTTCCGTAGTAAAATAAGTGACCAGATATCTCCCACTAAACCCATATTTAGGCACCCTGGAGCTTAAGTTTAGGCACCCACTTTTGGAAAAAACAAACAATTAAAAAATAAAAAAAAAAATCTTTGCCCTAGTTTCAAATCGCATAATGCTTTTCCATTTCAGGCTGAAGGTTTATCCAGCATTTAGGTGAACAAATTAATAGTGCTAAGAGCAAAACAGTCAATGCTCTGATTTATGGAACAGTGATGTTTATAAAATACCCCTCTCCCTCGGCTCATTCCGGTCAAATCACCAACACTTACCACTTCCAGAGTTCTCTCTCTCAAAGGACAGTGACAGAGAACCTCTAGAGGAAAAGGCTGAATCCACAGATGAAACCCCTGAAAGCCTCTTGTCACTGGAAGCAAGTTTGGACTCAGAAGAGCTACGACTGAGTTCTTCAGGGCCTTCCATCGTCTGTGAGATCCCTGAATCCAGCTGGGACAACAACTCAGAGAGGCTATAATCCTTAGCAGATACTGGAGTGGACTCACGTTTTGGCTGGGATAACACAGGCATTCCCTTCAAAAGAAAGGAACACACATGTTTTAAAAAGTGTCTGAATTTCACTTGGTAGTGGGGAAAATTAACAGCAAGAAGTCAAAACATGTTCATTTGCAGGTATCTTTAAATGCTGTTAAAGCCAAATGAAAAGGTGTCTGGAAGACTTCACATACTAGGAAATAACAACAGGGTTTAAATCAGTATATACAATGTTCCTCCATAGCATTTTGAAGATCAAACCTTTCTCCCGGCCCAGATAGTTAACACTCTCAGTCAGGCCCTCATCATCTCAGTTACTCTAGCTATTTCCTCTCTGGCTTTCCTTACACTGTCTCCTCATCCATCAGCCACTCCCCAACCCCCAGCCACCACCACCACACACACTTTAGTCTACACAAGAAGCACTCACGGATTTTTTTTTTTTTTTTTGCTCAATCTGCCCTTATCCCCCTTTGAAACCTTTCCACTGACTCCCTCACTCCCCCCCCCCCCAAAAAAAACAAAAAAATTCTTAGACTTCATTGCCCTTCATAATACTGCTCTCCCAACCACACCTGCCTTGTTTCTTATCTCTCCCACTGTTTCACTAATGGTCCCAACCTCACCCTCATTATCCTCTTCTCCCATAGCAGTTTTTGTGCTTCCTTCCAAGTCCATCCCAATGCATGGAAGGTCCTTTCTGATCCGCAAGTCTGCTATTCTGGTTTGCATTCAAATCCCTCATGGAGATCCACTTCTACCACAATGCCAACACAAAGTTGCCCAACTAAACCACTAGTGGAGGGGTACTGGGAGTATTACAGTGGTACTATAGGGGGGTTAGGTCAGGGCAGTGTTGGACTCTTGTACATTATTTCACTTCTGGCAACAATTTAAGATTTCTTTAGAGAGCGTTTGATACTAACTTTGCATTAAATGTGGGAACAAGAACTACCTCTGAATGTGGTTCCTGAGATCTTTTGGCGGTCAGGTCCTGAGCGATCATTTCCTTTGTTTCATCTTCTGGTTTTTCACAGAGGTCCTCTGTTTCTGAGGTGATTTCTTTGAAAGAGGCAAGAAAGATTTAATAGCCAAACCAGTGATTATTTGTCTGAGAGGTATTTAATGCTAGTGAAAGGTGCTTGGGTCAACAGTACTGGAAAAATTTACTTTTTCTTCCCCTTTCACCTCACAGAACACACATCATCGAGGGCAGCAATGTAGGTTCCCCCTCCCACACTGCCCACTATGAGTGTACTATTTTCACCTTATCTCTAGACATGAGAGTAGCTCAGTCTTCCTGGACACTGAATTATGGCTTTATCCAAATGCCAATGGCCAACGAGCCACTAAAAACTGAACAGAGCCCAACAACAACAACTCATTATACAAGCTAATGATCAGCTGTGAGATAACCAATCTGTCAGTACCCGCCTGGTCCAGATTCAGATATGTGACGGAGACGCGGCAGTCACCTCATCCTCAGGGCTGGTCTACGTTTGAAACGCTACAGCTGCAGCGTGTCAGTATAGCCACTATCTATGCCAACAGGAGTTCTCCTCCCATCAGCCTAGGTAAATCCACCTCCATGAGAGTTGGTATCTCAGTCAACGGACTAACTCTTCCATTGACCTAGCACTGTCTACACCGGGTGTTAGGTCAGCTTAACGACATTGCTCAGGGGTGTGGATTTTTCACACCCCTGAGCATTGTAGCTGGGTTGACCTAACTTTTAAGGTGTTGGCCAGGCCTCAGTCATCATCCAGGGTGGGAGGAAGAGGGGAGGGGGGGAAAATAAAATCAATCACACTTTAGCAATTAACATTAACAAAACCTGGAGAGGATTACTGCATTCTCTTATGTGTTTACAGTTGGAGCACTTGTGTCTGGTTTTGGATATGCTGAAGGCTTTTTTTTTTTAATTTAAAATTAAACTGCCAGAAACTTGTCAGTTGTAGAAAGACCAATCCCATTCACTGGTTTATAATGTTAGGCATCATGGCCCAGGGCGTCCAATGCTCTCCCTCACCACACCAAAAGGATATGTGCTTTAGGAAGTCAACCTACGCACTCACTCCCCAGGCAATGGCTACAGGGATTACCCAGTTCAATACAGGTCTTACTTCTAGGACGTTTATACAACATTTCTTCATGGTCAGACTTGTCTTCATGTAATCCCTTCCCCAAGTGAATAAGCTTCCTGTATGCTTGTCTTCACAACACACTATGCTCAATGCATTCTGTTACCATCAGTTTATATAGGATTTAGTCCTCAACACTGAAATGATTCAAGGGGAGAGATGGGTAGCTGCCTTATCAGGAAAGGTACCTTGAAACGTTGGCCGTTCACTAGGATCGTCTTGCCAGCACTTTTGCATCAGTTTGATTAAGTTATTACACGAGCGAGGTCTGGATTTGGATATGGCAGGTAGCTCTGGGCGGTGGCCTTTAACCACTTTTACCATAATATGCAAAATGTTGTTTTCCGCTGAAAAGTAAGGGCACACAAACAGGAGCAGCTTTAGCAAAACAAGGAGACTCTTTTCCTTAACGGTTACATGGAAGTTCAGCTGCTTCAGCTGGAACTTGGGTTCTCTGCCCTTTTTCCAGGGTTGGGACATATTTTTATTAGGGTATAAAAACAATGGCTTTCAATTTGAAACTTAATTGCTAGAGAATAAGTTGAAGCAGCCAACCTTATTTGCTTTCAGACCAACTGGGGATACTGATGTCCCTGAAGGACAGTGCTGTGTTTCTACCACCTATGTCAGGCCACTCTACAAAACCGCAGGTTGGAGCGAAATACTGGTCTGTGGTACAATATTTTGCACTTGCCTATTTGCAGTAATAAAAGAAGAAGGGACTTGTTCTCTTATTCGTGTGCCTCAGATTTTCATATAAGCTAATAGGCCCACACAGCAATCTCTACAGCAATTCAGCCTTCAGACATGCTGTTTCTATCAGTTGGTGAATCTACCACTGTCTCCATGCTAACGTGCATTATCATGGAGGTCAAGTGATGAAAGCTTGCACTTTTAGATCCAGTGATCCAAAGCGGAGTCCCTGCAGATGATCCAAACAGGGGTTTCATTCAACACAAGTATGCTCGGTCTAACCACTGTAACATATGCTGATCCCAGGAATAAAACCCAGGATTCCCGATACCCAATATTCCAGTTCTAGTAACTCTGAGGTTTTACTGTATGTTAAAGTTAAACAAATAGGGACAGAGAAGGGGGCAGGAACAAACAAGATCTTGTTCTCCAGAAAATGGACGGTAGGGTGGAGAGACTAACCTTCCCAAACAAGTTTGTTATAGATTTGAGAAGCTAACCAAAGGTTAAGATAGCATAGTTTGCATTTCAGTGCATTTATTATGGGGAGGTAATACTAAAATAAAATTAAATAAAAAAATAAATAATAAAAATTGATCTACATCAGAACAAACTCTTCCTCAGGGCCCTTTGGGTTTATAGTTAGTCAGTCTCTGAAGACAACATTTCTTGCCGGATGGATACATATGAATTAAAAAAAGGTATACATCTGATTTTTATTTAAATTAGATTTTCTTTTTTAAAATAAACCATTCTTAAAAGTAAAGCTAAATGTAACTAGTTATGTTAAAGCCAAAAATTATAATCTCTTAACACATTTAAATAAATAAATATGCTGAATTCATGAGCCTCTATCAGAAACTCTCAATTAAAGGCTGCTTTCCTACATAAAAAAAAAAAAGAGGGAAAAACAACTTTTGAGGTCAAGCTTTACAAATATGGTATAACAGGTCAACCTGTAAAACTTAGAAGACTTCTCATTTTTCAGGAGATTTAGGCGAGTAGGAATTTGTGCTCCAGTCACTTTCACTTAGGTACATGTGAAAATTTTCCCCAGGTCGATGTGAAATAGTCAGTTTAATTCATTGACTACAGTTAATCCCTATGTTTAATTAGTCAAATAGCTATAAATGTGAAATATGTTTTGATGAGAAGTTTATATATTCAACACATTTAAGGTTGCTTTAAATAAAAATAAACTGTATATGCTGGTGTGTGTGTGTAATTTCCGGTTACCATCCTAATGCAGTTTGACATAGTCATGAGAAAAAAAAAAAAAAAAACACCCTAGTCATTCACCATGTTCTAACATACATAACATTTAAAAAAGTATAAGAAGAATTGCAAAATATTCGGCAACATAATTGCTTACATGAATGTATATTCATAT
The DNA here is from genome assembly GCF_965140295.1 of Lepidochelys olivacea. Classification (NCBI taxonomy): domain Eukaryota; kingdom Metazoa; phylum Chordata; order Testudines; family Cheloniidae; genus Lepidochelys; species Lepidochelys olivacea. Next base: position 160,670,038 of record NC_140411.1, on the reverse strand, counting down.
AGTGTACCCCCTTAGGGAGCACAGATGTACAAAAAAGAAATCTAGTGTAAAGGCTCTGTTTAGCTGTAAATCAACATGTTTTAACGGTTATATCAACCAACGAAAATGCATCTCTCTTTAGAAAGTAACTGAAGTACAAGTGGAAAAGTTTATTAAAATCTGTTTTGTTTTAAATCACCGATTTTAAAATCAGTCCACCCTGATTTCTTGACAATTGCCTTCTACAAACTACCCATAGCAAAGCCAAGGATCTGTTTAGAATACACTGGACCACATGCTCCTCTAGAACTGTATTCAAATTCCCACTGGGTCACAGATTGAGGGCAGCCTTACAGGTTATGCTTTCAGAATACAAAGGGGAAGTTGGACTACTATTTTTTTTTTTTTTTTAAATATAACCATACTTGAAATGTGTGAGCTCAGAACCTTAGTTAGGGATCAGCACATTGATATGCTGCAGTAATTGAGGTTGGTCAGTCAAGACACCAGAAAATTTGGGATATGCACAGAGGGAGCAAAGAATCCTGATCCTATTATGTACATCCAAAATATGAAGCGCATGAACAAAGTAGCATTGGCTTACCTGCAAACGGCTTTTTCTGTGTGAGGACTCCCCAAATCACTATAGAAAAACTGTAAATAGATATTAGGTCTGTTAATCCTATGGAAGAAAAATTAGAAGTTCACCTCATAAAAATAGTTTATTTTCATTCGTGTCAATCCAGTGCTTTTGAGTCTTTGAGGCGTACCTCAACTAGTGTACAGATGACCCCCATGTGCTTAGGTGTGTTTATAGGCTAGGCCAAGAACCATGCCCGAATGGCCGTTAAAATGAAATTATGGATCTTATGGAGAGGACTAACTAACAGTGTCCAGGCATTAATGAGTGACTAGAGAGAGTCAGAATCATGGTTACATTCACTACTAGTTTACACCAAGTCACCACATTGCTAAGTAAACTTAAAGATTTAAGTGAAGCCAGCCCACAGTTTGCCTTCCATTCGCTTAGCACATGCATTATTTGATTCGAAAAACAGAGTATTCAGTGTGCTAGGAGTGCGTTGGCAGCGAAGATGATTTCACCCCTTGTGTACTCTGTCCCCACCGAAGTCAGTGGTGAAACTCACTCACTTTAATAGGGTCAGAAATCAAAGGGTACACCTACACCGATAAGACACCCTGCCGCAATGAGTCTCCTACAGACTGGAGCTCAAGCCTCAGTGCTAAAAATAGCAGTGGGGACATTACTGCTCAAACTGGAGTTTGGGCTCTAAAACCCAGTGATGTGGGGAGAGGGAGTCTCAGAGCCAGAGCTCCAGCTCAATAGGTATGTCTACTGTATCATAAGGGCGAGTCTGTAGACCTGGACTGAGAGTCTCACTGTTGCAAGGGTTTTTTTTGTGTTGGTTTGTTGGGGGGTTTTTTTTGGGGGGGGGGAGGAGGGGAGAGAGAAGGAGATTGCCCTTACACTCTTAGGGTACATCTATGCTGCATGTAGAAATGCATGCCAAACTAGTCACTACCAAATCAGCATAAGGTTTACATAGTTAATGAGCGTTCTAAATTAGTTTCCAGAATACTGAAGTCATAGGATCAACCCATCAGTTTATGACATAATTATAAACTTTAGGATAAATTTAGATTACGCGTGTGTGTGTGTGTGTGTGTGTGTGTGTGTGAGTGAGAGAGAGATACCACACTGTACAATTTAACAGTGCTTCACTTGAGAAAGGATTAAACACAAAATAAAATAAGACCAAAACAAGCAATTAATCACCAAGGCCTCAATCCTGCAAAGACTTCAGTGGGTCTACTCTTCCTCTTAAAGTGAAGCATATAAATCTTTGCAGGATCAGGGCGTAATCTGGGATTATTTATTTTTTAAATTGTGCTTGGTCTGATATTTTAGAAACAGACTTCCAGAACTTGAGAGAAACTAGGCTCATTTTTACAATTACAATGTTGTATCTTTTAACCAAGGGTTTTTGATAGCTCTACTGATACCTACTGAGAAGTATGCACTGACCTGTACACATCATGCTTAGTGTCAAAGTATCGGTTCTTCTCTCTTATACGTTCTGGAGGCAGATATGCAATAGTACCACACAGACCATCTATGCTGAGATCATGGGAATGTGAAAGTCCATTGCACTTTGCTAATCCAAAATCAGAAATCTGCAAGAGTAGGAAAAAGGGGAAAAAATACCCATAAAAACAATTACACTTCAGATGATTTCACCTACAAACTTTTCTTTAATGTAGTTATATCCCTACATTACAGCGAATTGTCATGTGGAAATATCAAGCTAATAAATTCTGAAAATACTAAGATACGGTAGGCTTGCTTTTTTATTGGCTTAACAAGAAATAACTGAAAAAAGTTTCTGTGAAGAAGATATTAGCAGCCCATAAACTAAAATGAGACACTTCTTTTTCCAGTTAGCCCATTACAAACATTTGCGCTTCTATTACCTCAGTAGGGCTACTTCACATGATTCAGACTGAAAGTTTGGCTAATGTAGTCCACAAATTAATACAACTATCACTTTTTCCCTTCCAAGCAACATCAAGCTAGAAAGAGTTCTGATCATGTACGTTTCAGAGAAACTCTGTAGCTTGCTCAAAGCCCAGAAGAATTACCATTAGAGAATGGTTATCAAATTCATCTATGTTGCAGTGATTATGTCTATGTAGACTAACAAGTGACATGTGCAGAGGAAGACCCAATGTAAAAAAGCAGTAGGGATTTTTCTGGCAAGCAGCACATAGCAAGTTGGAGTGAAGCAGTGAAGCCAGCTGAAGAGAAAAGAACAAGTGACAGCAAGTTCTTTTCGAAAGGAAACACCTCCGATTTAATCTGAAGGATCAAACAAATATGCATTAATTTGTCCTCCAAGGTACATCACAGTCATAAATCAAAAACACAGCTAGATAAAGAATTCTCTCTTGTTGTACTACTTGATATTTTCCCAGCTATTTTAGGGACGATTCTAGAATAATAGGTGAGAATTTCAAAAGAGATTAAGTGATTTATGAGCACAAGTCCCATTGATTTTCAATGAAAAACGTGCTCCTAAGTAACTTTTATGCTTTGGGGAAAAAAATAAAATCTCACCCATTGTATACAACAGGGTTCAAATGTCCCCTTGTGCGTATCAAGGGACAGATCTTCTATTAACTCATTCATGTAACATCTTTTTGCTCTTTACAGCATCTCCCTTGAGAAAATTCTATACATTTATCACCTATTGATTTGAGGCAATGTTAAAAATTATTAAAATAAGAAGTTTGTGGGAGATTCTGACTTATACTTTGGGGATTCGTTCCCCCACCCCTACACATTATAACCAGTTTTATGGTGTTAGAACTCAGACTCCAGTCTCAAAGAACATTTGATCTCCCTGTTAATTTTCAACAAATTTCGAAACATTCCCTTACTATCAGAGTTAAGAAAAACTCCCCTCTGGGAGCAAGGAATCAGACAGACATTCTTACTGCAGAATTGTCTGGAAGGGTAATTTCTAATATTCATAATGGTGTAATAATAGACAAGTATAACCCTAATGCACTTAGAGATCCAATACAACAGTGGAATCAAGCTTGGTACCTAGAAAGATGCAGAACAGGAAGAATAGGGAAGAGATACCCAGACAGGCGAATGCTCAAAATCGTGTTGCATTTCAGAGGAGCTGAGAACATGCAGCTCCTATTAACTGCAACAGGAGTTCTGGGTGCTCAGTGCTTCTGAAAAATACAGCCCTCAAATGTCTGTTTAATCAGTGAACTGACTATGCAAGTCTAAACAGATCCAACTTGGAAGAGTCCTGGTACCTGTATGATATGACTAACACAGTGCAAGGTAGTGGATTGTGCACTTCCCACGAGATTTACAGGGCATGTGAGTGTTTGCTCATATTGGAAGTAATGTACCATCCTAATATAAACAATGTAGGCTTTAGTGGTGTTCTGTTGAAGTGTAATATAAAACAGCACATATGTAAAAGTTTCCAAGTTCAGAACAGCTCCTCGCTCACCTTTTCTTTATAGATCCAAAGCAGTGATTCCCAAAACTACAATATAGATTAAAGGTCTTAGAACCAACAAAGGTAACGTTGGAACTGTACAGTGCATCTCTGTAGGTCTGTTGGGTTTTTGTTTTGTAAACACACTAGTCTGAATGTACAAAAGGGTCAAATATATATAGATAAAAGGAAAATCCAAACAGCAAAAATTTCTACCCTGAATGGGCCAACATACTGCAAAGGGCACTGAAAATTAAAGTACTGTACCTGAGGGCTGCAACACCTAAGTCAAACAGGCATTTTCTGGAGGGAGCTTTTGTGGGATTAAATTAGGTCCTTTGAAGTAAGTTTTCAACAGTGTGTGTGGTATTTAGTCACACAGCTCTTATTAACATCAGTAAGAAGCATACCACAGGTGGAAAATGTAACCATTTAATGTAGGTTTTCCCCTTTAATTAGCTTGTCAGAGTTGTCCCCCAAACACACCTATTAAGTTATGCAAAATGGCACAATGTTAAATGTAGTGATTCAGAGTTTGGCATGTGTGTGTGTTCTTGGAATGGATATCTTTTCTAACTAGTATACACACCACTACCAGCATCTGGAAACTCCCAAAAGGCGTTTGTGGGTGACATCATTGTTAGAGGAAACCTTAACCTTATTCCTTAGAATAGTAATTTACGTTCATCTGCAGCCTTTCATTTCAATGTGATTCATGAGCTTACATAATAAAAGCACAGTTAAAAATTGCTGCCACTTCTGGGGTGGAGGACAGCGTTCTACACAGCATGGGTATGGCGGTAAGGAGAGATTGAGAAACATTTTCCTGCTCCCACGGGATCTTTCACATCCAGAGCCTTTATAGGGCCTCTCCCTTCAAATGTCATACGGACAATGAGGAGGAAAGAGTAGCGAAAGTATTTACACGTGTTTCCGCACATCTCAGAATAGCATTTGGTACTGAACTTGAGGACATCAAATCATGTCTCCCGCACGGGTTTCAGTTTGTTCATGGAGCTTTGATGCAGCATTTTTAGCTTGTTCAGCTCACACACACTTCTATTCTGATCATCAGTAGAATGTGCTCAGAATAACTTTCAGAATCCTGGTCTGGCCAAACATGGATTTCAAAAAGCTACTTTTAATGGCCACTCTGGAGAAACTGATTCTCAAAGAGACATAGTACATTGGCATACCAGCTATTACTCATTATATTTGCAGATTATCCATAATGCCCTCTGAGCTGTCAGCTCTTTCATAACAGTACTGGGGGGTCTGAATTCTGGGAATTAAACAGTGAGATTAAATTGTGCTTTTGCACACAATTTTCTGTATGTTATACAAGCCAGAACCGTGGAAGGCACTTGGTGCTTTTAGCCTTTAATCTCATGTGTGTTATTTTTCTGTGAATAAAACCAAAAGCATTTAGTCATCACCTGGGGTTCATTGCATCACACTCAGTGACTGAGTTCATAAACAGGTTAGGTAATATAAAACAAGATTAATTATCATCTCTGTTGGTGTGCCTGATGTTTATTTCATTCTCAGATACAAGAACACTCCTGGAGAGCTACGGAGATGCTATGTTTTTCTTTGACGACTTTTGGAAACAGACGGGTGTTTAAGCTTGCACTGAATGGGTGCAGCGATCTGCGTGTTTTAGCTTCAAAAAATTGAACTTTAGTTCTTAACATTTCACATATGATGGAGTCAAAGCAAATTGCTACATTAACTAATGCAATCTATCCATACAGCTTGCATTTAACTTCTAGTTTTGTCTCCATTTCCCTGAATTGTCCCCAATTTATTTAAAGCCTTTGTTAACAGAAATATTTCTTAATTGGGATTCTTTTTAAATTAGTCAGATTCATAGAGTTTCTGGTAGGGCATCCTTTAAACAATACCCTGAAATGTTAAAATAAATTTTTATATTATATTCTCAAAGGGTTTTTCTGTTCCTCTGAATATTAACAACAATCTTTTCAGCAAAGGAGAAGCTGACAAAAGGAAAACACTGAAACTATACAGAAAGTAAACTGCAGAACAGGAAAAGCTAGTCTAACTTTTCAGTTCTAGTAATTTTGGACATTACTTGTTACTACAGTAGGTACATAGGACCTTGCCAGACAGAAATACATCTTTCAACTTGACTGTGCCCCTTTAAAGTTCCCATTCACTTCTTTAATAAAACAGAATTAGCCAGTGATAAGTGGTAGATGCAATAACATTTGGTACGTTTCACAAAAGTCTCACTCTTAACGTTTGTTTAGCTAGGAACACTAATGATACAAAGGAAATCATTAAATCTTGATTTAAGAAGGGCCCTGGGCTCCAGCTGTGGTAGCAGCCCTTTAAATCACCCCTGAGCTACCAGCTGCAGAGGGGCTCGGGGGTGATTTAAAGGGCCCAGGGCTCCAGCTGCCGCTACCACAGCAGAGCCCCGAGCCCTTTAAATCACTGAGGAGCCCTGGGGGCTTCCAGCTGCCACCACTACCCCAGGGCTCTGGCAGAGTCCCAGGCCCTTTAAAGCTCTGCTGTGGTAGCGGCTGCCAGAGCCCTGAGCCCTTTAAATCCCCGCCTGAGCCCTGCTGCCCGAGCCCTGGGGTAGCGGCGGCCGGGCTCCATCGGGGATTTAAAGGGCCCTGGGGCTCCAGCCGCCGCTACCGCCCTGGCCCTTTAAATCCCCGCCGGAGCCCTGCTGCTGCTACCCTAGGGCTTTAAATTGCCGTCTGGGAAAGCCAGTCCCAGTATGGCGCACCGGCTCTTACCAGTACGGCGTACCGGGGTGTACCAGCTTACTTTCACCTCTGATGAAGAGGCATCAGATCAAGGAATTAATACTCTAATGGCTCTTTATGGCAGCATCTGAGATACTGCATTTGTTCCTGGGCACCCAATTACTAGACAGATATTGACAAATCACACGGAATGCAGAGAAGAGAGTTATTTCAAGCCATCCAAATCATAATATTATCAAGAAAGATTGCCAGAGCCAATTATGTCTCGCTTGGCTAAGTGAGAAGTGGAGACAAAGAGTCTATAGTCTATATTTGAAGGGGGCAAACACTAAGCAGGGAGAGGAATTATTTAGGTTGGTACAAGTGGGAACAATAAGGAGTAATGGGTCAGAATTAAGAAAGTGAAAATACAGGCTGAATATCAGGAAAAGATTCCGGATAGTGACGCTTATTAATATGTGGAATCATCTTCCCAATGGAAGTATTGGAAAGACCCATTGCTTGGAACTGAACGAGACACTAGAAAAAGTAGTGTAGGAAAACAGTCCTGCATGAGCAGAGAACTGGACTAGATGATCTACTGGGTCTTTTCCATCTTTAACTTCTAGAATACTTGTACACCAGCTGCATGAACTTAAAAAAAAAAAAAAAAAAAAAAGCTTAGCAAAGCCTTACCGTAAATATATCACTTACAGATGACAAGACATCACCTTGAACTCTTTGAAATAGATTTCTTCTATTCATTTGTTTCCGGCTGTGGTTTACACCACCCTGCTAATTATTCCTCAATAATAAAATTAAACAAAAATACTGTGCAACACCCCAGAGACAACTTTATGGTACAAGGGCATCCACTTGATGACTAATGCAATAGGGCTGCACAGAAACTAATATCATCCCCACATGGAATTTTTAAAATAAATATTGTGCTTGTAAAAAGAGATGGGTGCGGTTTTTATTTTAAAAAGTGGAAAGACATACAGGAATATTTCCTGTTTACTGCATTTGGGAGCTGGTTTGTTGGTTTCCTGGCTTAAGGACACACACTTTGTAAAGAACTTTTTCCCCTAGAACATGAATCCACTCTTCTTTTGCAGCCTGCAACTGCTGGTTCCTAAAATGAGTGAACAATCACCTGCTAATTATGCTGCCATTTAAAAGGAAAAGTACCTGAATCACAGGCTCTATTAGCCTGTCAGGAAGAAAAATGCATATTAAGTCAGGCTGCAAGGTGTGTGGCTATGTCTACACCTAAAATGCTAAATGTAGCTGAGACTGGACAGCTTCCTCCCACAGAACACTGATGAGGTCCAGCACCTCGCCACTGCTCCATATTGGGGATCGCCTGGCGCGTGGAGGCATGGTCACCTGGAAAGATTCGCTGAGAGCACTCCATGCCCGGCTGAGCAAACAGGAAGGGGATTTTCAAAAGGGCCGGTCTGACGGTTGATCACCTGAGGACAGGGCAGTAGAGTTCAAAGTGATGACCAGAGTGGCTAGAACAGGCATTGTGGGACACTTCTGGAGGCGGATCAGAGCACATTAATAGACCAGGGCGTCCACAATGGCTCCGTGGTGCTCCAGCCAGGGCACAGCAAGCCTTATGCCTCTTGTCGAGGTGGATTACCAGGACCACTCCAGCTGCGGAGTCCGGGCGCTCTATGTGCCTTGCCAGTGTGGACGCATTGTGAGTTAAAGCACCCGGGGCTGCTTTAATGCACTCTAACTCGCAAGTGAAGCCAAGCCTTAAGTGTGGATGCTCACTACAGTGAAGGGAAGGGTTTTTCCTTTGCTGTAGTTAATCCACCTCCCTGAGACGCAGTAGCTAGGTCAACAGAAGACTTCTGTCTATGCAGTGGGGAGGCTGGCATGGCATAGCTACATTGCTCTGGAGTGTAAGTTTTCAGTGTAGACCAGCCCTGAGATTCACCCTACACAAAAAGGAGCTTTGAGGCCACATTTTCTTGAGTGCAGAAACCCAACTTACATACTCATGAATTAAAGGCATCTTCAGTCTCTCCAGTTTGTCTGTAGGTATGCATGTACCACACTGGCATTTGCATGTGCCTGAAGAGTATGGCTTTAACCTTGCATGTCTGCTTGCTCAGGGTGGAATCCAACTCCCACCGAAACCAGTGGGAGCCAGATTTGGCTCTCAGGTTGCTAAACTGTACTGCATCCTCCGAGCATAGCATGTTACAGACATCAGCACCATCCTCATTTGTTGGTGCTTTTAGCACTTTACACATTGCCCCCTTCCCATTCTATCATCATCCAAATATATGCCAACTAGTACCCGCTTACTATGCGGCTTTTAGTAATCCTAAAAGAAAAATGCAAAAAAAAAACAACTTTCAGACTGATTACAGATGAGCCAAGAATTTGGGATTCAATAAACATAGGCAATGGAGGACTTTATACTTAACCTCCAAGCATTTAATAGATATGCAGAGCATGCTTTGAACAGCCATGTATATAGTCCTTTATGATACTGTCCAAGAACCATTAAGCCACTATATTGTGATCTATTTCTTGGGAAGGGACCACCCAAGAAGTAGGCCACCAGAAGGCTTAGCCACCAGTGAGATGGCCTCAGACTTGAAGCAAGGTCTAAACTTGTGTGTCATGGTGCTTTGCAGGCAAGAGGCTACTAGTGTAGTCTCCGTTTATATGGGCAAAATTCACTTTCATCAGCATAGCTTATTCCACCACACTGGAGCTAGGCGATCTTTACTGGCCAGAGCACAGTTTGTGGATATCACTGCATCTACGCTAGGGGCTTTTGCTGGCACAGTTGTGCTGGTCAGGATTCACATCTCTTCACACCCCGACCAATGTAGCTGTGCTGCCAGAAGTCTGTAGGGTAGACACGGCCTGACTTACCTAAAAAACATGTTTACTATAGCTCTGAACCTCCACCCCACCAGTAAGGAGATTTGTGGTTTTGTTTTGTTTTTTAAAATTGGATAGTTGTTAAATGTTGCTAACAAACAAAATCAAAGCCTGACTTTTGTAAGTCTGCCAAATGATTTTCAGAGGAGAAGTACAATCACAACCACCACTGAAGTTATTGGGAGTGGATAGTGTTCCATACCTAGAACGTGTACAGAGCTGGCCCACCGCACCACTCATATTTGCAGCATATACACAAAGATCTGCTTGGGTCAGGAACAGTAAGGCACGGTGCATGAGGGTGTCTTTTAAATGACTTTCTACTAAAATTATTGATTTACCATTTAAGAGTTGGGTTCATTCTAGGGTAAAGAACTCAAAAAGGAGCTGACAGACTAGAACAAGCTGTTTATCCATTTGGGGGGCAGGTCACCACTTTGATACACGTGATCACCAAACATCAGCCAACAAGGGGCTAAATCCTGCACCCTTGAAGATAAAAGTTTTGCCACCAACTTCAGCAGGGGCAGGATCAGGCCCAAACCTAGAAAACAAGCACCGAGCTCAAATTCCAGACACAAGGAAAGCCCACATTTTTAACAGAGTGAATGACAGGACTAGAAAAATCCACCTCAAATGGTCACGACCTGGCTGATGAGTGGGAAATTAAGCGAAAGAAGAATTTCTTAACACTAAGCCCATGAAAATCTCTGAGTGAATGTTATGATGGGTGTGGCTGGCTAGGGGAGGTCCACTTTTGCTCAGAGTTGATACTGTGAAACCAGTCGGGGGAGGGCGGGGGGAACATACATAACACCTCCAGGAATTCAGTCATTCCTGCGGATTCCAGCTTGAAGCCTGCTAATACTGACTGGACTCGGGCATGCCTGCAGAGGCCCCAGATGGAATAGGGTTGCTAAGTGGGTGCTGTGGAAGATCTTGGAACAGACACAAATGGCTTAGAAGTTATCCCTCCAAGGGCCACATCTCTTTTCCCCTCCCTGTTTACTGCCTTATCCCCCATCACAAGGGCGAGCTATTTGATAGAGGCCTAAAAGCCAGAGTTTTCTGCTAAACTTTGACCCTGCTATTTTTTTTTTTACAACTAATCTAGCCCTAGATCTACTACTTGTCTCTTCTTCAGAGGGAGACCTTATAGCCTGTACCAAGGCAGTTGTGCAACACTTCAGAATGGGGTGGGGGAAAGAGAGGATTACTAACCAAACCCAAAAAGCAGTTTCACATGGTACAAATCAGGCTTACAAGTATTTATTTTGAACCCTCTGGGCACAGTTTTGCTCTCACATACCTGTACAACTCCCTTTGAAATCAGCAAAAGTCATGCAAAGATACCGTCGGACAGAAGTGAGACCTAAACGCACACTCAAATAGGAGTACACCCCAGGCATTACCTTCACATGATAATGAGCATCCAGCAGGATGTTGGCAGGCTTGAGGTCCAGGTGGAGTAGTGGCGGGGACATGCAGTGCAGGAAGTTCATACCCACAGCTGTCTCATGGATAATTCGGAAGCGTAGCTCCCACGGCAGCGGTTCTGAGGCCAGGAGCTTTTCCAGTGATCCCGTCTCCATGTATTCCATGACCAAGCCAACAGGTTCTTTACAGATGCCATACACAGGAAGAATGTAACGAAACTTTGCCATTTCCATCTTCTTGGCTTCTTCCAATAGCTCCATACGCTCCCTAGATGAAATGGAACATACCATACAGGGTTCAATAGTCATTCACAAAACAAACACATACACACGCATTAGCTCACAGGACTGAATAATGCATTTAATAATCCTTACTTGGTTGAGCCTCAGATGATGTCCAGTATCCACAATTAGTGTTAAATCCATTCATCCACTGATTACATGCACAGCACTCGCTTTTGAACAGAGCACATTTAATGCTTAGATATACCATAATCTTAAACTCCCTTGGCTATTAAAATCATTAGCCTTTTGTGAATTATAAGACAAGCTCATTTCTAATTGTGATAGGACAGTATTGCTCAGATTGCCTTGCTACACACAAGTAACCAAAGTTATATTAGGTCTGGGGACAAAAGCCTTAGAGAGGGGAGTTTTTCCAATTAGATGAACACAGTACCATGAAAGTCCCCTTTCCAACATGGGCCAAGTCCAGTTTGTTACTACAGTCTTCCAGCTCTAGCTAGCACTGAAAATGTTGACCTTCATTTTAAGTTAGCAGGCCCAGTTGGGTAAGTATCTAATGTATCCGGACTTGTCACTACACTGTGCAACACAAGAATTATTTACAAACCATGTGCGGTCTGACCCCATGAGTTGCTCCTTTTAAAGTCAATGGGAGTTGAGGCCATTCACTACCTCCCAGAACAAGATCCCACACTGCAAGCAATAAGGCAGAAGACTTAGTGCTGATTTCACAATCTAGTCATTGGTATTTGTTTACCTGAAGTTAAGACCAAATCTGACAATACAAGGGACCCTGTTCTAAGTTTATATAAAGGAGAGAGAACTAGAAAGAGAGAGGGTCACCTGTTAGGGAGGAATACGACCAAAAATTAACAATAGGACAACATACTGTGCAACTTTGGCTCACGGGTAACAATAAAACCAGGTTGCTTCTGTTCTCCAAGCAACAAAAAGAGGTATAGAAGTCATGTATCATCAGAAGCTCTTGTTCCATGCAAGCCCTTGCAAGACACACGAGCTATCCAAGTTGGGAGGACCTTAGCTGCACTAGGGAGTGAAAGTTTGAGTTCAGTAATTTCTAAAATGAAACATCTTATGTTCTTAAAACCTTTGTGAAGCATTTTGGAAGATGGGCTATAAAATCAATTATGCAAGAATAGATAAAACTTCTGCATTTTGGTTCTTCAGCATGGTGGATTTGAAGCACTAGTTTCCCCTTAAAATGCAATGAAAATCTGGACTTAAAAGTTGTTTGAAAACACATACAACTTTTCACTAAAAATGCTGAAAATGTTAAAATGCAGAAAACTCCTACCACCTCTACTAAGGCTGTGTCTATACTGCCACTTTCAGCGCTAAAAGTTTAGTCGTTCGGGGGGGGGGGGGGGGGACCAAAAAACAGAAAACCCTGAGCAACAAAAGTTTTTGCACTGGAAAGCACCAGCATAGACAGCGCTTTATTGCTGGAAGCTGCACTCGTTCTCCCCTAGCGATGAAGTGTGACTACACTGCCCATGTCACAGCACGGCAGCGCTGTAACATGGGCAGTGTAGACATACTGTAATACTTGTGTGGTTCGTCACTTCAGTCAATTAGAACCAGCAGTTCTGATAAATGCCCAGGGCCAGATCTCAAGCTGGTGGAAGTCATTAAAGCTCTGTTGACTTCAATTGAAAAATATCAATTTATATGATCCGATGATTTGGTCCTAAGTGTGTTGCACACCTTATGAAGCTATTATATAGAACCTGGCTTTTTAATCACACGTGATTCACCTACTACTCAGAAAAGTTAAGTGCTGATAGAGCTTATAAAGAAAATTACTTAAAGAAACTTTGCTACTACTTATGCTATGATCTGAAGTGCAAGGAATGGAAAGATCCATGGAATTCCACAGCAAATGCCAAAGTTGCTAATGCAACCTTGTAAAATTTGAAAAGGAGGTACTGAGTAGAGCAAGATCTAGCCCACTACTCTTCTGTGCTAGAGGAATTTAAATTCCTACTCTAGAAGAGGATCATTATTCTGCTAGAGAAAGGACAGTTATGCTATGAAACCAGTTTAACAAAATCAAGATGATATGCCGAACACTTAACGGTGCTCCAAGTATTTACCGACTGATTTTAGGAATCAACTTTGTAACAAAAATAAATAAATGTAAAAAAGTTAGAGTTTTACACTGTCCAGCATATCACAGCATAAGGCTGTGCTGAACAAAGCATTCAGCTAAGTGAGCCATGTGACTCTCTTCCCCACCATTCTCAGTGCAGATCGGGGCTCCAGATCAGAGATTTGAAATTCAAATTACACTGCTCACAGAACGGGCGACCCAAGCAGCGGCAGATTTAGAGTTAGTGGGGCCCTGCGCGCAGTTTTATTTTTGCTGCCCCCCCCCCAACCCAGCCAAGAAAAAGAACATTCTCTCTTATCTCCCCCCGTTTTTCCATTCTTTTTTCTTCATCCTCCTCCTACATTGTAAGTAATAGGAAGTAAATGAAAATAAAGTGAGGTACCTTGATTGGGGCAGGGGTTTGGGGTGCAGGATGGAGGCTCTGGGAGGAAGTTTGGGTGCAGGCCAACAGGAGCTGCGGAGTCAGCGCTCGGGATGGGAGCAATGTGCAGAGACACCCCCCCCAGGGGCTGCAGGGACATGCCGGCTGCTTATGGGAGCGGCGTGGCAGAGTGAGGGAGACAGCATGGGCATGGAGCCACCTTAGCCCTGCTGCTGGCACATCTCTGCATGCTGCCTAGGACGGGAGCAGTGCACGGAGCTGCCTCCCCCCCGGCCAGGGTTGCACAGAGATGTGCCAGCAACCAACCACTTCCAGGAGCAGCGTGGAACCACTGGCCATGGCATGCAGGTAGCCTGCCTGCGCCTGGCCGTGCCACTGGCAGGGACTCAGGGGCAGGTTGTCAGATGAGATTTGTCCTGCATTTTGGTGACACGCACACCCCCCACCCCCATTTGTTTCATGGTAAATCCACCTCTGGACCCAAGCAAGATAAACATTCGCTACAAAATTAAATATCAACAATGCTTCTTATTAAGAGATTTCAGGTGCTGGCCATCAACCTAAGCCTTGAGGCTTTAGCTCTTTTCAATTGAAGATCTTAACATTTTATCTTGAATTATTTCTCCACACTCTGGGGCAGGAAAAAACTCCATTGGGTCATTCATGGGAAATATAAGTGAATCAACATCAGTCATTAAAATTAAAAATGCAACTGGTAACTAAAAATCCTGTCTAGCAGACATAACAATCTGGTGTGGTACTGTTGAGTGATGAGTGACTTGCAGTTAGCAGGAAGAAGACACTAACCTAACAGCCAAGTTTTTAGAATTGGAATACTATGTGAATTTTTGAGGAGGAGGAGAAGAAAATAAGTGGTTTTTTTTGGAGAGGAAGGAAGGAAAAGCTGGAGTATGGGGAAGGAACCTCTCCTCTATTATCCATGTTGGCTCTTGTTGCTGCCTTCAGCAATTTTCCTTTGAAATAATTGCCTTTGTAGACAAGCACGGAGGCTGCTCTTTGGCATGCTGGAAGGGAGCTCCCATGAACAGAACAACCAACTCCTTGCCCTCAAGCCACATACATAGCCAGCATAATTCATCAAGCTTGAGCTAGCTTTGGAGTCTAAGAGGTGTAAAATTTGTCTGAACACTCCATGGTGGAGTTAGCAAGAATCACCCAGCAACCACTTAACCATGTAAATGGAGCCACATTCACAAATATGGGGTTTCTTGGTTATGAAGGGGTCTGAAGTTACAGCAAGAGCAAAGA
The DNA here is from genome assembly GCF_965140295.1 of Lepidochelys olivacea. Classification (NCBI taxonomy): domain Eukaryota; kingdom Metazoa; phylum Chordata; order Testudines; family Cheloniidae; genus Lepidochelys; species Lepidochelys olivacea. The sequence goes on along the minus strand of NC_140411.1, from coordinate 160,654,922 downwards.
TTCTGCCTTCCACCACCTCCCCTACGTGAGAGTAACCTCCCTGTATAGTTAGTGCTCAAAGAGTTTTTAGAAAGTGACCAGTGGATTTGAGTGCCCACCTTGAGAAGCCCTAAAGGATTTTCAGAGGGCAGGTGCTCAGCACTTTCTGAAAGTAAAGTGCCTAAAAGGGGGTCTCAGTGTACCCAAAATCATTAGTCAGTTTGAAAATCTTAGACAGTGTTTATCGTTAGCCCATTGATCCAAACAAGTTCTTTTCAATAACAGCAGTCAAGGTGAGAGATCTGTAACTGGCCCTTCTTTCTGATAGTGCAAAATTTGCCGGGCATTCAGAATACAATCCTCAATGATTTTAAAGTGCTTATCACCTGGATATGTAGGTGCTAATGCTACCACACAGAACACTGTATATATAAAAAAAAAATTAAATCCAATTAAAGAGATCAAGAGTTTAATACATGCTTTTAGTTATTCAGCTAGACATTCAGTACAAGTTGCTGGTGCTGGGGAACACCACCACTTTTAAATGCACCTACATAAAGAAACTGAATGTTCTTTCTAATTGATGTTATTTAATCAAAGGGCACAAAACTATTCCCAATTTATTATTACCCCATCAGCTTCAATATCCTACATTACAACCCAAGAGATCAATTATCCTCCTACTACAGTGATCTTCTCTACTCGGTGTTGCTTTGTCTCCCCACGTGCTGGTCACTAGTGGAGAAGAAATGACTAAGAAATGAGCTTCCATCTATGATTATCTCACATAATTCCAATTAATATATATTTTATAGTACTGCTCAAATTTTTTTTTTTTTAATTCAGCATTCTGTAACTAGGACTACCCCAGCAGAATGCACTGTATCAGAAGAATATACTAGCAGATGGGCTAGCTTCAAGCAATATGTATAGTTATCTAATCAGCTGAAGGGCTACTCTAACAACTTGGACCTTCGGCATACCTAAAAGGGTTGTTTCTGATTTGCCTAAAGGTCTTTTTCAAGATATCAATCTGACGTCACTTCATTCTTTGAATTTTATTTTTTTGCAACCCACTCCAAAAGGAATGAGGCTGTGTCAAATGCCTCCTCTATCACAATAGAGACCCTCCCTCAAAACACACAAGAGACAGAACCAGATGTTAACTGACATATGCGCACAAGGGCTGATCAAAAACAGAAGTGAGCTTCAGTGATTTGAAGAAACTTGATAACGCATTGTTCAGTTTTGTAAGTCCCCCTCCCAGTCTTCTTATAAAGACAACCTTGATTATTTCCCTTGTATTACAGTCAGAATGAAAGCCATTTGAGAACCTCTATATTGGCATTTATCTCCTTTTGTTATGCCCTAAGGATTGCACTCTGTGATGAGGAATACAATTTTAACATTGACCAAGTAATCCTAGCAGTTATGCATTTTCTGAGAAGAATCTAAACAAAGTTAACTATTACTCCAGACACAGATAGTGACCCAGAGGGAAGTCAGAAAGAATCAGGAGTATTAATCTCCAGACAACCTACATGAGCAAAACAGCTGGAATGCTCCCAGGCAAGGAGAGACCCATCCCATTTACAAAGAATTACACCACACAACTCTCTAGCAAGGAATACCAGTAATATCATCAGAACAAACTGTCACTGGCTGAGCAGTGATCCAGAAGCAGAACAATTACCTAGCAGCTTTTCAAATCTGGGTTTTACGTACTAATCCTTTCAACTGTGTCATGCCACAATACCCATTTCTGACACATCTGACTTCCACTGCTCATTTCAAGCTTCTCCAATTTTCAGCAGCACAATGCTTTGAAAGACACTTATGGTTGATTTCAGAGTAGCAGCCCTGTTAGTCTGTGTCTGCAAAAAGAAAAAGAGGACTTGTGGCACCTTAGAGACTAACCAATGTATTTGAGCATAAGCTTTCATATGTAAGCGTTCATGGGCTACAGCCCACTTCATTGATTGCATAGAATGGAATATATCATATTACTAACATCTAATTGACCCTCAAAATGGAATGTGGACAAGGCAGATAATACAATGTTTTTTATTGGGCTACCACATATTTGCAGCCAAAAAGATTCCTTCATTCATGCTAACATAGTTCTCAATCCATTCTACGCTGGCAGACTCAAACACTGTTTGCCATACTGGCTCACTATGGCATTGTAACTAAACCCCCCAACTTAGTGGTAGCTAAAGACGGGAGACTGAACCTTTCATAGGCAGAGAGAGAACATTAGCTAGGCCATTTAAGTTCTCTCAGCTCTTCTCAAGGAGTGTTACGTGAACATTGAACTTCTACCCACACATTCACCAGAGATTGACAAAGGAGCTTTGTTCACTTTTACATCCAAGCAACAATGCAGCATTCTCTACCAGTATGATGTTTCCTAGTACTATAAGCCCAGATCCCACTGTAGACTCTGTGTGTGTGTGTGTATATCTCTCTCTCTATCTCTGTGTGTGTCTGTGGTTTAACTGAGAAGCTTCCTTTTCCCCCAGAACCCACCACAAAGAGTCAGATACCAATATGTCCAGTCAAAGAGTCTCCTTTCATGACCTTTACATACACAACCTATAATGGGAATGAGAGATCCTCAACAAACAAGTGCATATAAGAACCTCTGGATTTCTCCTAGAGAGTTTATTCCCCTTTGCCTCTGATATCCGCCTATAAAAGCCATTCTAGCCACAGGGCTAATACAACTTGCTTCGTCCACCACTACTCCTTCAGATTAGCTTGCTCTACTTCTTTCTGGTGCAGACCTAGCTCATTAATCAGAGAATTGCCAACTACCACCACCAGAATTTGTCTACAGAAATGCAGCGGAGACAAAGATGTTCCTAATAAGACCACATGCCATTACTACAGACCCATATTTTAAATTTGGTACCAAGCCAGTTAAAATAATTCTATATTACAGATATTTCCTGGAGCTTTTCCAAGTTTATTTTTAAGATTCCCAGAAGAGGACTAGACCAAACAACAACAGTTAATCCATGAATTACTCAGGCTAGTTTGAGCTAGCCTTAAAATCTATAATCAAAGAGTTAGTGTTATATTTTGTATTGCCTCTCCCCAATCCCACCCCAAAAACTTCTCAGCAATAACAGCAGCTTAGGAAAGCCTCAGAAAGGAAAACCCACTCATTTATTGGCAGCGTTACTTCTACAAGCTCCTGAAGGAAACTGGTGGCATGCTGGGAGACTCATAGGAACAGTCAAATTAAATTCAACCTTAAAACACAAAACAAAATCAAGTTTTCAATACCCTAGGCCACCATAAACATTTCCACAATTTATTGTAGAAAACTTACAATGCAAGAAGTGGTTCTAAAATAAGGACATTCCTCTGCAATTTTTTAATAGTATTTTAACACCTAGGAGCCCTAGTCAGGGCCCACGGCCCCATTGTGCTAAGAACCATACAAACAGCGAACAAATGACATTCCCCGTCCCAACAGGCTTACAATTCAAGCATAAGGACTTGTCTTCACCTACAGCACTACAGCGGCGCAGCTGTATCAATGCAGCACTTCAGCGAAGATGCTCTTACGCTGACGCGAGAGCTTCTCCCTTTGGCATAGTTAATCCACTTCCCCAAAAGCTGGTAGCTATGGGAGAGCTTCTCCCATTGACATAGCAGTGTCTACACGGGGCAGGGGAAGTCTGTACAACTACAGTGCTCAGGGATGTAGATTTTTCACACCCCTAAGCAACAGCAGTTATATCAATACAGGGCTGTAGCGTAGACCTGGCTTAAGTGATGGACAAACAGAGGATTACAAGTAAACAATGAAAAGGAGTACTTGTGGCACCTTAGAGACTAACCAATTTATTTGAGCATAAGCTTTCGTGAGCTACAATGAGACAGTATTGATCAGCATTAGAGGCTGTGATCTCAGCACACCAGCAGCCTAATGCTTGTCAAATATTTTTGTAGGCATTGCAGCAAAATGTTGGAAACCCAAACACAGCAACAGCGAAACTGACTTCACATATTTTCACCTTACAATATGCAAAGGAACAGCAAGGAATAGAAATGAATACCCAACGTAATAATCTAAAAAGACGTTAATACTAATAGCGGAGGTTTTAAGATCTAGCTAGGAAATGCATCAGCTTCGAAAGTCTTAACCAATACACATACAACTTTAATTTACAAACACATTTTTCAAGTTAAGAGCATCCATTTAATTGTTTAATTACTTTGAAATCAATGGATGAGAGAGGTTCTCCAATTGCAAAGTAGAATATTAAACATGAAGACCAACTTAGTGAAAACTCATAGAAGGTTAAGAAATTTCCTCATGTCAAACCTGGAGACAATTTTATTTGTTTCAGATTCCTTAAATCTAATATTTGAATACTGCTTCTCTCCAAATTCCTGAGCGCCTGGAGAGAATAAAAGCAGCAGCAAGTTGAGTAAATTAAAGTGACAGTCCTTTAGCCTAATCCAATATTGAAAACAAAACAGGTCTAGGAAATTTGCTAATTTTAAGAGTTATTTTTACTTCAATGGAACACAGAATAAAAAAGCCTAAGCAATTGTTTGAGTATATCTAATCAAATTTACCCTTTAAATTTTTTGGTGTTCTCTTTTATTGAATCATCTGCAACTTTTTGGCATATTTTAATCTTAATTCTTTTATCCTGACCTAACAATTACCACCTCAGGACACCACTTGGTGGGGGAAACCATGGGCATCCACCCAAAACAGGGCAACCCACTTCTTGTCCCCTCCTTCCATGCAGATCCTGAGCCTGCAGAATCTTCTGGGATTCCTAGGAAGGGAGAGAGTGCGCCATAGAGGTGGCTGGTGACCCTTCTCACAAGAGAGGGGAGCTCCTTGCATGGAGGGTCCACACCATACACTGATCCTGGGGGCAAAATCTGGCCTAGAACAGTTGCAACACTCCACCTAAGTGCCCTATACCGTGTTACAACTAAGCTAGGGCCTTGTCTACAGAAGAATAATTTTTAATTGAACAAATTTGTTCCCTAAAGAGAGCCACCAGGAGCACAAGAGACAGCTGACCCTACCTGGGAGATGGGGGTCTGTCTTCTTCTATTGCCAAGGAATCCACTGTCCTCTTTCCCAGGGGATGTGGCCCCTAGCCACGCACAGACCCCAATCCTGCAGACTTGTGCATACTAGTCCAGTGAAGCAGAGCCACGTTAAGCCGATTTAATGCTTAACAGCAGCTCTCAGAAGTGGCTGTAGCTAGCACAGTTTACAGCTATAACAAAACAGCACCTGTGGTCCCATCCAGACTGGGAAGTCAACCATGCAAACTAACCCAGTTACAACATGATAAATCTGACCTAGTTAAAATATGGCTTGGACTTGAAGCTGGATGGGAACAGATTCTGCAGTAGCCACACCCTAACCCGACTCATGTCACAATCAGGTCCCCCAGCACAATGGGACAAAAGCAGCTCCAGCTCACATCCTGCTCCTTCCTCATTTGCACTTTGAATGGAAAGCGCCAGAGCACTTCCCGTTCAACGCTGCCTTTTGTTGACCTCTTGAGCAGCAGTGGGTGGAGCCCATTAGCAGCACAAGCCAACTCCTGCCCGATTAAGGCAGGGCAGAATACTTTGGCAATGGCTCCCAGCTAATAGGCAAAAGCCATACTGAAATGGACCTAACGCAATATTCTTAGCCTGCCTCAAGTGGCAAAGCACCATAGCCAGTGCCTGAAGGAGGCCAGCCCAGCACAGTGCACACAAGACAAAAGCTGTTGGCCTTGTCCTCATTTAAGTAGGACAACGGCCACGTATAGACGGGGAAAGTTTAGCAGCTGGGGGTATGTCTTCCTTGTGTTTAATCACAGTCTCTACGTACACCGTTTGCACACCAGGTTATAACATAGGCTCCATTCACATTTGTTGGCCACACTAACTATATTAAAGCCAAGTTTTTAAAAAGTCAGTGTTCTGGCCCATAGCTCTGGCCTAAATTGCTTTTTGTTTAAAACCAGTTTACCGGGGTAGAGCAAACTGTGTGATAAATCCAGTCTGACCACAGCAGCATTGAAACTGTGCTTAAATGCAAGCATGGTTGTTTATCCTGGGTAGCCCAGGTCAAAAATTTAAGCTATTAGGGGATACAGAGAGTCCAAGAGGGTCTTGCTAATTCCTCTTATGTTTCACCACTACGTTACATACTGTACCTGTAAAGTCACAAGTTATGCTCTCGCCCACAGCAATATTTTTTATATACTGGAGAATAAGAGTCCTTGATATTGATTATAATAAGCCTGATGCCTGTACCAAAGGAATTCTGTAAGAGCTATGGCAGTCAGCCTCAAGCGGGCAGGGGAGAAGCTCTCAGCCCTACTGAAATTGCTCTACGCTTTTAAAGATCCAAACTGCGTCCCTTACTCTGAAGTCAAAGTAATGGACTTCTCCCTATGGGAGTTCCCCCCAAGACCAGGGCTGGATCTTTAACATGCAATGAGTTAGTATACAAGCATTCCACAAGGACCCCCACCTTCCTAGCAACATACTTAAAATACCTTTACAAAAGGAGGGATAGTTGAAGTGTCTCATAGAAATAGAGGGGAGGAAGTGAAGATAAGAAGCCTGCTCTGGATGTTGAAGAGTTAGACCAGTGGTTCTCAGCCAGGGGTCTGCATACCCCTGAGGCTATACAGAGATCTTCCAGGGGGTCCATCAACTCATCTAGATATTTGCCTAGGTTTACAATAGGCAACATGAAAAGCACTAGCAAAGTCAGTACAAACTAAAATTTAATACAGACAGAATGAGAAAGTAAGCAATTTGTCAGTAATAGTGTTCTGTGACAATTTTGTATTTTTAGTCTGATTTTGTAAACAAGTAGTTTTTAAGTGAGGTGAAACTTGGGGGTAACGCAAGACAAATCAGACTCCTAAAAGGGGCACAGTAGTCTGGAAAGGTTGAGAGTCACTGAGTTAGAGCATCTAAAATGCTGAGCCACAGGAGTGGACATTACCAGTCAAGATCAGTCAGCTTCCCTGTTCTACAATATCTATTGTGGGATGAGTATTTTTGAAACAAATGCCTTTATTTCTGATAAGCACACTTGAACCTTGCAAGTGAGCAATAGACCAACTAAGCATTACTAAATAGCAATGCTGCCAACTCAGGATTTTAATTGCATCTCATGATTTGTTTCTTCTGAAAGTCCTAGCTCCTGCAGTCATGTGATTATTAGGGCTGTTGATTAATCGCAGTTAATTCACATGATTAGCTCAAAAAATTAATCGCAATTAATCGCACTGTTTAATAAATTTCAGTTGGTATTCTATTGTTAAATATTTTGAATGTTTTTCTACATTTTCATATATTGTGTTGTAATTGAAATCAAAGTATATTTTTATTACAAATATCTGCACTGTAAAAATGATAAAATACTATTTCAGTTCACTTCATACAAGTACTGTAGTGCAATCTGTCGTGAAAGTGTAACTTACAAATGTAGATTTGTGTGTGTTATATAACTGCACTCAAAAAAACAAAACAATGTAAAACTTCAGAGCCTACAAGTCCACTCAGTCCTGCTTCTTGTTCAGCCAATTGTTAAGACAAACAAATTTGTATACATTTACAGGAGATAATGCTGCCCTCTTCTTATTTACAATATCACCAGAAAGTGAGAACAGGCATTTGCATGGCACTTTTGTAGCCGGCATTGCTAGACATTTACACGCCAGATATGCTAAACATTCGTATGCCCCTTCATGCTTCAGCCACCATTCCAGAGTATGTGATTCCATGTGGATGACGCTCATTAATAAAATTTGTGATTGAACTCCTGGGAGGAGAATTGTATGTCTCCTGTTCTGTTTTACCCACATTCTGCCATATATTTCATATTATATGAGTCTCAGATGATGACCCAGCACATGCTGTTCATTTTAAGGACACTGTCATTGCAGATTTGACAAAATGCAAAGCATGAGAGATTTCTAAAGACAGCTACAGCACTCGACCCAAGATTTAAGAATCTGAAGTGCCTTCCAAAATCTGAGAGGGACAAGGTGTGGAGCATGCTTTCAGAAGTCTTAAAAGAGAAGCACTCCTATGCTGAGACTACAGAACTTGAACCACCAAAAAAGAAAATCAACCTTCTGCTGGTGGCATCTGACTCAGATAATGAAAAATGAGCATGCGTCAGTCCGCACTGCTTTGGATTGTTATTGAGCAGAACCTGTCACCAGCATGGACGCATGTCCCCTGGAATGGTGGTTTAAGCATGAAGGGACATATGAATCTTTAGCATATCTGGCATGTAAATATCTTGCTACGCTGGCTACAACAGTACCATGAGAACACCTGTTCTCAGTTTCAGGTGACATTGTAAACCAGAAGCAGGGAGCATTATCTCCTGCAAACATAAACCAACTTGTTTGTCTGAGCGATTGGCTAAACAAGAAGTAGGACTGAGTGGACTTGCATGTTCTAAAATTTTAGATTGTTTGTTTTATTTATTTTTGAATGCAGGGTTTTTTTGTGCATAATTCTAAATTTGTAAGTTCAACTTTCATGATAAAGAGATTGCACTACAGTACTTGTATTTGGTGAATTGAAAAATATTATTTCTTTTGTTTTATTACAGTGCAAATACTTGTAATCAAAAATATAAAGTGAGCAGTATATGCTTTGTATTCTGTGTTGTAATTGAAATCAATATATTTGAAAAAGAAAACATCCAAAAATATTTAAATAAATGATATTCTAGTATTCACAGTGCAATCACACAATTTTTTTAATTGCTTGACAGCCCTAGTGATTATATGAAAATCCCCACTTCATTTAAAAAAAAGTTTTGAAACCTCATAATTATGAGGAAAAGCTTGAGTGACATGACATGAATAGAATTTAAGGGGTCCATGACCAAAACAAAGCACACCTAACCCCTCTCCCCCCCCCCCACAATCTCATGATTTTTAAGCTAATCACATGATAGTTTGGTGTCTGACTCAGGAATGCACTACAGTTGTAGCTGTGTTAGTCCCGGGATATTAGCGAGACAATGTGGGTGAGGAAATATCTTTTATTGGACCAATTTCCGACGGTGTCTCCCTCACCACAGAAGTTGGTCCAATAAAAGAGATTACCTCACCCACCTTGTCTTAGGATTTCTGAACGTTTGAGGGTGACAATAATGCAACAGTTACTAGGAGGTTTTCTGCAGTACATTTTCAGAGTAATGAAGAGTCTTCATACTACAGCACTCTACTAATTGACACCTCACTCAACAGTAAAGTTCTTCTACTGCCTTTCCCCTCCCCTGCAACAGTGTTCTCAAAGAGAGCAGGGAAGATTTCCAAAAGTGACTGGTGATTTTGGAGGGCTTAACTTGTGACTTTAAGGACCATGATTTTCAGACAACTCCAAGCACCAATGGCCGAAAATGTGGTCCTGTTAAAATACTGAAAGTTGGGCACCTAAGATTTTTGCCCATCTATCTACAAAAGCAATCAACATAACTGTGGTAGTTCATACTTACATTTTATCAGTAACTACACACCAACCCTTTAGTACTGTACTACTAAATCGTACGAAAATTACCAACTGATATATAGAACTTTTTTTGTAACAAGATAGGCCAGGGTAGATTTTGAAGCAATTTTTAAAACCTGCACATCCTTCACCAGCAGAATGTGAATAATTAATATGAATGGCTACCAAATGCCCCTTGAGTGTAAGGCTAAAATCCTGCAAACGCTTCTGGGCAGAGAAGCGCCTACAGGATATGGACTCATAAATCCCCATTCCCCACACACAGCTGTCCAAATGGGACCTCTTTCTAAATCCCAGGCCTTTTCCTCCAGCACAGACAACTCCTTCCTGCCAAAGCCACCCCATCCCCACCCAGTGTTTTCCCCAGGAATTGAAATTGGGCGGGGGGGGGCGATGAGGGGTGAAATCATGAGGGTGAAGGTGGGCTGTATGGTGCTAGTTGGAGTAGATGGCCTCTGCAGTGTGTATAGGAGAGACTAGGGTTACACTTTTCTCTGAGCAAAGCTTGTGCTCCACTATGTCTTCCAGAGACATTTACAGCTCCATCAAATGCACAGGCAGCCATCTGTTCAGGGTCCCATTGGCAAGTATTTAACTCTTCTAAGATGTGGGTTGTCACAGATGCAGCCAATCTGCCCTCTATAACTGGAACATCTAGAAATGCATTTACTGGCCTACCATGGACATCAAGATAACATACACAATGACTTAATACTTGATGACCATTTGCATTGGTGCATTCATCCGCCATGTATGCACATTTTTTGAATGTGGTGAGAGAGTTCTTCACTTTTTCAACTGTTGAGTCTTTCACTGTTGCACAACGTGCTTCTAGCCAGTCAGCTGAGTTTGTTGCAGAAAGATAGTGAGCATTTGCTGGTCTTGTTCGGAACCAGTGTTCAACTTCAGGATGAACAAGGGACAATGCACTTAACGTTGGCCTCCCGTTTGTAGTGTGCAGTGTCTCTTGCTTAAATAGAAAGTATGTTGCCACGGCCATGTTTGTTCGCATGAACTGTGTTGTGTCTCCAGCATTCTTAACAGCCTCATTAACACTCACCGGTGTTGTCCTTGGTCAGTGGAGGCTCAGCGTTCAGAGGTGCTTTCACATGAGCTCATCTCCCATGCTGGGTGCAAGAAGGCACCTTGCTCGTTCCTCCAGCTGCTCACTGTCTGCTCTGGCCACCGTTCGTTGTGCCACCATTTACTCCATCGCTCTGTTGCCAATGGCCCTGCACTGTCACCTTCTGCTGCCACCTGCCACTGTGACCTCTGGTCTCTTGAGGTTCCACCGGCTCTCAGTGATTTCAGCTGAGCTCTCAGTGGGGGAACCTCGCTGCTAGAGCAGATTGGGCCGTCTCGTCCACAGAAACACTGTCCCACAGCAGGTCTAAGCACTTAGACCCGGTTATCAGTGATTTCAGCTATAGCGGTCACTTAACAAAACAAAGACTATCTATGGATCCTAATCTGCTCTGTCTTTAAACAGTGGAGAGGGGCAGGTCCAATAGTACTTGTGATGCAGGCAGACCATCAAGCAAAACTCCTGTCCCCACCCTCTCTCTCTCTGTCTGGATGCTCTCAATCAGCACAGGCTAAGTACAGTTCTACTGCCCTTTATTCCTACAATAAGAACATTTCATTACACCTCCCCTCCCACCCCCATTCAAGTGATTTGTAACCCAACCCCAGCCAAAATCTATCACTTGGGCAACACAGCGCTGTTTGCTGGATACCTAGGTAGATTAGGTGTGAATGTAAATATAATCTGGTCCTGAAGCCTTCCTCCCCAGCCCCCAGCTCATCACTAGCTGCAGGGAGAGCTCGTTTAGACTTGGCCAACCTAATAATTTCAAATTTATGATTTGTAAGCAAACATCACCAAAATGAATACACTGACATTGTCAAACAGCTGTACAAGGAAGATTAGTTTATGTTTATACCTTTCAAATCTATTATACTTTCAGATACACGTATTTTATCATACACTGTATATGCTTTTAAAGTATGTATTAATGTTTCAATTCAAATTTCCAAACAATCACTAAATTGGCAGCACTGCACCTAACTAGTTCACAAAACTGGGGGGTTGGGAAATCCCTTTCCCCAGCTCTCTCCTTACAGCTCTCAAGTGCCCTGCTGAAGGACAGGCAAGTACCGTACAGCAGTGCAGGCTAACAAGCTTTTTCGTTTTAGCATCTGTTGTTCTCCTCAAAACATTTTGCTTATTAAAGCAAATTGGACTTACCTATGAGAGAGTACTGTTGCAATTTAACTACAGTATTTGCACTCGTGCCTCGCCCTGACGACTCTGTAAAGCTGTTAACCTATGATCACTGTAAACATGCACTACAGAAGTACTATACCAAGAACTTAATGCAACAAAAAAATAAAAAATCCGCAGGTAACAGGAAGGTGTGGAATTCTCTTGCAAATCACTTTCCGTTGCTAATAACCAGACATTTCATCCGAGATCGTAAAACGGAAATCAGTTAACAGAAAAGAGTTAGATAGCTTCGGGTACTCCACTTGCTCCTACAATCCCTGGCAATTTGTGATTTTAGTCATTTTTCTGTTTTACGCCGTTTTTCTCTCCACTCTTGCTGCGTCGAAGTCACACACACAAACAGGAGAAACTGACCAGAGACAGAGGAAACAGCGGAATTGAACTATGTATGAAGGGCTTTACAAATACACAGAGCAAACAAACTCAAGAGAGATTAGAGGGAAAATATTTCTCTTTCAGTCCCAGCAGTCTTGGGTGTTACTTTTAACAACAGCAGAAAGATTTAGACAGAAGTGTGAATTGGAAGTTGGCTGTCCCCTTTAAGTAGAAGTAATTGCGCGCACACCTTTTTGTAGACTTGCATGTCAAAAATCTCAAACTACACATTTCAGCAGACGAGTTACTTTGCGTGTGTCCGTGCAAAAGAGCCGCACTGATAAACTGACTTCATTTGCTTCCAAAGCAAAACGGGGGGGAAAGAAACCCAATCGTATTCTACTCCCTTACCGTCTTCAGCTGAGAGCTCCAGGTGCAATAGTCTCAATCAAAAAGCATTTCAGTTTTTAAGTGCATTGGTGGAATGAAGAGCACGCTCTTCAGAGCGCCACAAGCCCCCAAATTGTAATTAAAAAGCCCCTCGGGATTTTTGCATAGTTCAACGGCCATACGATGAATTGCAACGCCTGTAACTCTTGGCAGTATAGTCTCTACAGAAGCTAACAGGGAAAATGAAATTCTACGCATAGTTTTTTTTTAAAAAGTCACAGTTAAAAGACCGGCAGAAGAATAGGTTATTCTACCTTGGTTTTGGCTAAAATAAAGCCAGCCCTTTTTCGTTAGTCATCGCAAATGGTCACTTCCAACACGTAAACCTTTTATTTAAGAGAGAACGTTTAGGGCTTTTCTGCTCTCAGCTAGAACTCCACACATGCCAATTTCACATAGACGCCTCATCCCGGGCACTCGTGCACACACATTCAATAGGAAAGCATGAACAGTACACGCTGGAATTGGGACAGGCACTTACTTTTCATCCACATGAAGGCTTGGGGAGCACTTGATTGCTAGCCATGTTTTCCAGTGTATATGTCGCACTTTGTAAACCTGCCCAAATCCACCCGAACCAATCTTCTCCCAACTAACAAATTCACTGGAATCGAATGTTTTCAGCAGCCCCATTTCCCAATGGGAACTGCTTTCCTTTTCCATGGTGTCCTCTTATTCCTCCCAGGGTGATTTCTCCAGCCACTTGGGAATTTCTGACAGACTGCTTCCCTCTCTCCCAGTCCCCACTTGTTTGCTGATCTGCCTTTCCCTACCCAGGTGACTAAGGTGTAGTCATTAACCAAACCATTACATCACTTCCTGAGTTCACTTCTTGCCGCTGTGCGATCTATGCAATCTGAGCAGACAACAGTTCCAATCAGACAAGCCATTCCAAATGTGGGTGTAGATCGGAGTTTTTACGGGACAAAGGTTGTAAAACTGTGCTGGGAAAAGTGAATTCACAGCTATCGTTTTGTATTTGCTTTATCCGTCTTATTCGCAGGCGGACATCCCTACATTTCCCTGGAGCACTATGCAGCATTTTTTTCATTGCATCCCTAAAAATAAAATACTGAATATTCACCTCATTCCTAACTCATCAGCATAGTTACAAGGGCAATTTATAACTGTTATATTATTACCCCCCTCACTTAATGGAAAACTGCACGCAGTATGCATGTGTGCCATCATCTGAAATAGAAAAGGAGGACTTGTGGCACCTTAGAGACTAACAAATTTATTTGAGCATAAGCTTTCCTGAGCTACAGCTCACTTCATCGGATGCATGCAGTGGAAAATACAGTGGGGAGATTTTATATACACAGAGAACATGAAACAATGGGTGTTACCATATACACTGTAACAAGATGCTCAAATAAATTGGTTAGTCTCTAAGATGCCACAAGTCCTCCTTTTCTTTTTGCAGATACAGACTAACAGGGCTGCTACTCTGAAACCAACAGAGTAACTTAAATATGAAAAATGTAACTTCTTTCTCCTTAGATTTCAAAACTCCCTATCCCCCAATAGCAAGATCAGTTAAAAAGAAGGTTCTGATCCTTCAGAGTCTTACATATTTGCTTAACTTTATGCACTTGAGTAATCCCATTGATTTAAATAGGATTACTCATGTTTAAAGGTAAGCAGCTGTGTTAGTCTTTGCAGCATCAGGGCCAGGTATATTAAACAAAACAGATTTCCTTGCCTAAATTGCACATCTTACGCTATTAAAACTTAATAAAACTAGTTTAATATTCACTCTTTATGCTGCATGTTTCAATGAAAATGTACTAGTCAATTTTGTGGGGTTTTTTGATAGCCATGTTCTAGAAAATTTCACTTACCAGGACTCAGGCACTAGTACAATGCTGAAGTGTTTGATTTGCAGATATTGCAAGGAATAGATTTTCTCCCTACAGATTTTATGGCCAGAAAGGACCATTGGGGTCATCTAGTCTGACCTACTGCATAACACACTCACTGTTGCCAACTTTAGTGATGTTATTGGAAATCACACAATATTTGCTGTTTATCTTATCTTAAAGCCACAGCTCCTGTCCTCAGATGGTTACATGAGAACCTCAGGCTTCATTTTTTAAAATAAGTTAGTTTGTAAATCTCCTGGTCCTGGAGAAATGTTTGTAAATGTGACCCCTAAACACTCAAAAACCAGAAGGAAATAAAAAGAACCCAATATTTTTAAATCCCCTTATTTTTAAGTCTCTCATTATTTGGGGAGTCTGACACATTATTTTTTAATCATTCAGGTTGGTAGTATGGTAACAGAGGCCATACAATGTCACCCAGGAAATTTTGTTCAGCCCTGATTCTGCAAAGCTCTCCGTGAGGTATCCATCCATGAACAATAATTTGTTGGATTAGGTGTTTTAACATTGTTCAGCCTGATAGATTTTTTAATCTTATTTAACTGGTCTTAGGTTTCATTAAAGCTTATTTTTGCAAAGTGTCAATTTTGGCCAAATTTGACCTGCCAATGTCAGGTGAGAATGTTTAATGTTTTAAACCTCTTATTGCCAAGTACAATTTAGCCAAATTATATTGTAGATACTCTACCATTCATAAGATAGCTCATCTATCACTTACCAAAACAAAACAGTGGTCGTTGGTATGTCTGCGTATACATTTCCTATGATGAAGTCATTTTAATAAAATTGTGGGTTTGGTTCAGCTGAGTTCTGACAAAAATAAATGTAGACACACACAAAAATATAATGTTTTAATCATAATGGGACCAATCCTGAAGTTGTTGCTCATAACCTGATCCTGAAAAGACTCTGAGCAGCACCATTGACTTCAACAGGCATAAAGTTAAGCCCTTTTCTGATATTAATTGACATCAATGGAAGTTTTGCCTGAGTAGTAAAACTGGGAACCAGACAGTAGCTGTCTCCTCGGAGTGTGGTCAAGGGAGTGGGGTGCTAGGTGCCCCAACAGCCCCCATGGTGGAGCCAATCACTCAGGCCAGGTCTACACCACAAACTTACACCAGTATAACTATGTCACTCGGGGTACGACAAATCCACCTCCCTGAGTGACAGTTATACCAACCTAACCCGCTGTGTAGACAGTGCTATGGCAACAGGAGAAGCTCTCCCGTCAGCATACGAGCATCTTCACTAAAGTGCTACCATGATACAAAGGCAGCCTTTTAAATGTAGAACTGCCCTCAGTCAGTCTCTGGGCTTTCCTGAGGGCAGAGACAGCTCAGCTCCTTGTCTCTTTCTCATGACCATGTCACAAGGGGTAGGAGGCAGGGCCGTGCTCCATCAAGCCAGGGAGAATATGATACACCCCCTGAGGAGTATAGCAGAGGGCGGGTTTTCATTGCTTGCTTAGTCACTGGAGACAAAGGTCTAGATCCTCAAAGGGACTTAGGTGGTGTTGCAACACTGCGTGGGAGGACAAGGTAGGAGCCTCCCGTATAACCTTTAGCACCATAGTTGGTGTATTCACTGAGGATGCAGGAGATCCTGGTTGAGTCTCTTCTGCTGCCTGATAAGGAGAAGGGAATTGAATAAGGATCTCCCACTGTCAGGTGAGTGCCTAACCACTGGACTACCAGAGTGAGTTTTGCTCTGCCTCAGTTAAAGAGCAATGGCTTCAACAAGAGAGGCTGAGACCATGTCTACACTAGCACTTACATCGGCAAAACTTTTATTGCTCAAAGGTGTGAAAAAAATACACCCCTGAGCAACATATGTTTTGCTGGCATAAGCGCTCCTGTGCACAAAGCTATGCTGGCGGGAGACGCTCTCCCACCGACAAAACCATCTCAATGAGTGGCGGTGGCTATATTATGTTGACAGGAGAGCTCTCTCCTGTTGGCATAATGTGGGTACATGAGCGCTCTTACTGCGGCACAGCTGCATCAGTCCAGCTGTGCCACTGTACGCTTGTAAGTGTAGCCATGACCTGAGAGACCCCCCCCCGCCCAGTCAGAGTATCCCATACCTCCGTGATTGGGGCACTCCCCTGAGAAGCAGGGAACCCTGTTCAAATCCTGTCTCACCAGGGGGAATTGAACTGGGGTCCACAGGCACTGACTTTCATTTTTCTGGGTGGGTGCTCCATCTCCACCCCGAAATCCCACCCCAATCTGCCCCTCCCCCCAAGGCCCCACCCTTGTTCCACCTCTGCCTGTCCCCACTCGCCGCCGAACAGCTGATTGGCGGGTGACTGGATGCTGAGCACCCACTGGGGGGTGTCTTGCCTCCTTCCCCCAGCTGTTTTGTGTGGAGCTAGGTATGCTCTGAGCACATCTACTGGATAGAGCCCCACAAGTGAGGTAAGTGGAGGCATACCTATCTTCCCCTGGTTTGATGATTGCAGTGGGGCTTAGGAAGGAGACTGAGCATATGTACTGCTACCTTGGGCAGACTTCCAACTGCCTTAGGCAGAAAAGTAGGTGCCTAGAGAACTGTTATAGCAAAAATTTAGGTGCCAAGGGAGTTTAGACACCTACAGAGTTAGATGACAGCCTAGCAGGAGTTATGTGGATCGCAGTGGTGCTTAAATCTGGGCCTTAAGCACCTAAGTGCCTTTGCAGATCTAGTCCTAGTTCTCTCACTCACATTGTTCAACTCAACACCATCCCAGTGCAGGGCTGTGGCAAAAAACTACCAGTAGGCCCAACTAAAGTCCTCAGAAACTGGCTACCGATTTGGTTATTCTTCAAAATGTCCTGCTTTTTTAACTGTAAATAAAGCAAAGGTCTGTTCAAGTGGCAGCACAGGTTTTACATCGGTGACACACGCACCCCTCTCTCATGGAGGGGGAATCTCCAGTTCCATCACGGATAGTATCTTGACAAGATCTGGCCCTTTGCCAATCAGGTTGCATCTCTACTCAAGCAACACTCTCAGTGAACTCGCTGGGAGTATGGGTGTTTTGCTGGAGGAAGGGCTAATACTGTGGGATTGGACCCAAAGGGATGAAGGAAAAGAAATGAGGCAGTAGCCTTCATCCAAGCAGGGATTATTTGAGATATTGGGGGTGGAGGAAGGCAGTCTGCAACCTTTGTTATAGATTCTCTTCACTGTGGTGCTCTGCACGTGAAAAATATAAAAGGTGTGAAGGTCACATGATGTAGGGCAACAATCAACATGCAAATGTCACCTCAAAGCAAATCTCTGATTTTTAAAGTGAATACCAGACTATTGAGCCTATTGTTCTGGCAGCTAGTGTTTGAACTATTTAATCTGGCAAATTAAATATCAAACAGAAAGTGTGTGCTAAATCTATTAATTAGGGATAGCAGCCCAGTAGTCACCTGAATGAAGCCCTCTTTCCATTTTGTCTTTGCAAAGACCTGTGTTTAAAAGGCAACTATTTAAGGTATTTTAAAAAACAGCCTTGAAATGATTCAGGAACATCATGTTTGGGATTTAAGGGCTTGTCTATACACAGAGTAGTTCTTGAATGACCATTCTTGATTAACTCCATGTGTGGATACGCTCATTCTGAAATGACAGTGCCTCATTTCCGTGGCAGGACCCTAATATTGAACCCAGGCCCACAAAATGGCATCCGTAGCCTCCACATCAGAGCAGGAACACTTCGCCACTCCCCTTGACCAGCGGCATTAATGCTAAAGGTCTACAGCACCACAGCAGCCAAGCCCCTGATTGGCTGGACAGAAAGCTTTACCAGTGGATACCTGGATTATACAAAGTCCCAACAGGAAGAGGAAGTTGTCTGAGCAACAGGCCATTGCTGCCCAGACCACCTTGTTGACCTGCTGTCTCGCCTGACCGTGCCTTGCCAGCTTGACTGACCTTGCCTCCCTATCTTACAGCCTGGCCACTGACTCCTGTGAGAATTCCAACCATTGCCCCAGACTGCCTTTAATACTAATTGATTTCCCAGTTTCCAGACCACGTGCACACCACATGACCATGGCTTCAGATTGACTCTAGCCTGCTTTGGCCAGTAGGCATTACATCCTATTACAGTCACAGCACCTAGAGAAAGAAGTTGGATAAAAACAAATACTTTTGCTGGACACTTGCAACATAACAATATTAATTACTTAGAATTCAGAACAACATCTGAGAACCCTAAAACAGAGAGAGAGAAAAAACAGCCTGTTCTCCAATGCAGGGAAACATCAGTCACCATGCTTTAAACTCTCTTTCTAGACTGCATGCTGGGCAAACTTTGCTACAAAGCCTCTAACCTGCAAATAGGACCCAGAAACCCCTCCCCTCTTAACCCGATAGCTTGCAATTCTAACCATCCTCAATACTCCACAGTTCCTGCTTGTCTTAATAGTTGGGTTAGTCCTGCTTGGATTAAGAGTTAATCAGAAACAACTTCATGTGTAGACAAGCTGTCATCCAGTCTATGTAACCACCTTATCTTATTAAGATTACTCTTGCCCTCCCTCCTATTGTTTGTGGTGCTAACTTGTTGCTTCTTGTCTTGAATTGGACCACAGTCATGGAATCAGATCAGTGCAGGTAGACGTTTGTGCCCTCATAGAGCCCCAGTGAAGTCAGAGCAATTTGCAGAATCAGGGCCTTAGACTGTACACTCTTTGTGGCAGGATGTACAGCGCCTAGTACAATGGGGCCTGTGGGCCCTACGCCAATAAATAATAATAAAGTAAAATATAAACATTTGCCTCACTGGAATAATTGGATGTTAGAACTAAGCTAGTTATGATATTTTAACAAAAATATGAGTTAACTGGGGAAAAAAATCCATCCAGATGTACTTAACTGAGAGCTAAAGAATGGCATACTGAAGTAGTGAAAGATCAAGGCCTAAAAAAGCAGCCACGTGAAATCAGGTCCTGTCCATTCAGGGATCAGGTGCCTGCCAGCTCCAATCATGTTTAAACAGGAGTGTTGCTAACCAGGTTCCATCACCATTTGTCTGATCAAAGTATAAAAGTCTTTATCCGCAAAGAGCCATGTTATAAAATCATGCCATTAGAACCCACTGCGCATGACTCTGAACCCAGTGCAACCAACGCCCTAGAAAACCACACACACAAGCGATTATTGTGCACCAAAGCTGCTTTATTGTTAGTCGACAGCTCTCTAAGACCATGATCCTGCACAAGCACCTGCTTAACTTTATGGTGTGACATTTACAGCAATTTCCTGAAATATCTTACTGCATTAAGTTTGTGGGCCAGAGATTATATGTAAATCCATGGGGGAGGGTGATCGCAGGGTGATTTTGGGGGAGGGTGATTTGCCTATTCACTGGGGAGTGACTAGGCAAATTCACTCAGGTTGTAACACCACTAGAGAGGTACCACCACCTGGAGAGGTTCATGTATATTGGTTTAAAGTGGCTTCTCAAGGTACCAACACACAAAGAAAGGACTTTTGGATAAAGAGTTTAAATTGACTCAGGACCTTCTTTCTGATCCAGCAAATGGAAAGGACCTTCTGTCCAAGGCAGAGCCCGAATCCTTAGTGAAGGGTTGGAAGGACGAACACTTGCCAGAACCTGAGGTTGGAGTGAGGGGGTAGTCTCTTTAGCACGTGTGTAGGTTCTTGTACTGTTTTAAATGTTTTCTTTGTAATGCTTTTACCTTAAAAATAAGCGTGCTTGCTTAGAAAGGCCTATGTGATAACTTATAACCGCTGGCAATTACAGCAGTTCATAGCCTTCAAAGAGAGAGCAAAGCACAGACACTGGCCTGTTTAAGCAGTCTGGCTTGCTGGGGGACTGCCAGCATAGGCAGGAAACTGTGCAGTCTGGAAATACCCCAGTCAAGAAGGAGAAAGATGCAGGTCTCCGTCCCCGGAGAGGCGATGCCAGAGGAGCCAGAAACCTAGAGTGGGTGCCCTTGATGGACCACAGAGGTTAATAGAGGTGCAGTTGCTCTGAACTGTGACATACGCAGTGTGACAGCCTCAGAGTGTGTAAAGTTAAGCACGTGCAGGACTGGAGCCTAGAGCTCCAAGTTTTGTACACCCTGTTTAATCAAGATTCATACTCCATAACATTACTAGTAAGCAATTATATTATAATTAGCAAGGAAAATTCCTCCACCTTACTCTTTACAACACATTCATATTGCAATGTGTCCAAAAATAAAGTGATTTAACACTGTTCTTCTGCCTCAACTGACTTATTCCCATATTGGCTTTATCTTGAACATCATGATGGGTGAGTTAGTTGTACAATATCATTTCTTCCTAAATAAAAGCCACAGTAGGCAGCTTCATCCTGGTTTTTGGGTGGTGTACAGATGATGGTATGTGCCAGGTAAGGTTTCAAATAAGAGCACAGAGATTCTATTTTTTGCCACCTAAAAGGGAGCATTTTAGTCTTTTGGGCAATTTCATATGTACAATGTAAATATTTGCATGTCTTCAAGGAGAATGATATCGTTTAACAAACACTTCACGTGGCATTTTGCTGATAAAGGTACTCTTTCCTAACGCCTAGGTAATGCACAGGAACTCTTTGGCCTTAGAGCACTGGAATTTTCCAGGATGCCAAACAAGTGAATTCTTGAGGGGGTGGGGAGAGAGGGAAAGGTATGTTCACTATCTCTAAAGTGACAGTCGAACTACCTCACTGCAGTCTGGCCATGGTTCTAGAGCTCCGAAAGCCACCATTTATGCTATCCAACAAGCTACTACCTCCAAATTGTCCCTTTTTGGCAATGACCCTGGGAGATAGGACAAGAGTTCCACATGGGTATGGATCTCCTAAGTAACCTGTTGAAATTTCCACTCACTGAGAGCCCTAGCTCCTTACAGCAGCCTGATAATGAACAGATGCATTTGAAATCAAAGGTGCAAGAAAAGCCTGGGAACTTGATTTGGGCACTTTCTGCCATTTAATAATTTTCTACATAAGCTTTTCTTCAAAAGAAAAGAAGTTAATGAATCTCTAACAACATTCCAGGAATGTCACTCTGAAGCCTAAAATGCCAGCCGAGTCAGTGCGAAGTGATGGAAACAGCTCCAAGCAGGGTTGAGCGCTCTGTGTTCAGCACATCACCAGGTTGATTCATCACTGTGTTTCACTGTCCGTTAACATCCAGTTTTTAAGTTCTCAGCCATTTTCACTTTATGAATTACACCTGTGCAGTGTACAGCTACAGTAAGGCAGGTATCTGTGCCATGCCAACACTCCTAGACCATTGTGATATCAGACATAACTCAGCCAATCGCCACCCATGTGCTATGTGGATACTAGTTTCATGGGTTGCATGAGGGAGACTGCAACAAAGTGATTTTCTTGGCCCAACAGCCACAGTTCTTCAGAACCACCCACACAGCAGCAACACACGATAATTCAAAAGACACATAGCCCCTCATTGCAGCACACACCCCATTGTCCACCCACCCACACAAATCCACACAACACAACACAGCCCACGCGCGCACACACACACACACACACTTATGCTAATCCCAAATATCACTCTGAAGCCTACCCTGTCTGTTGAGTCGGGATGAAGCAATGGAAGCAGCTACATACATGGTTGAGCTCTTTGTTTATTTAGAATCCCTCCAGGTTCAATCATCACTGGGATTCACAATTGGTTACCATTCAGCTGTTAAATTCTCAGCCAAGTTACACCTGTGTGACAGCACAAGAGTTACATCAGAAGTGAATTTCGTACTTCTGAGACATGCCCCGCTGACAGCACTGGAGAAAAGAGCTGCCACCCACAGAATAGGCACAGCAGGGGCAGCCGCACCGTAAGGGAGGCTGCCAAGCAGTACCGTGGGCTACCGACACACAGCCATCTCTATCGACTTATTTAAAATTCACTCATGTAGCAAAATGCCAGCTTCTGATAGAGGCCTATAAGTGAGTTGACCAGCCCCTTAGCTCTTACCTCAGAGCCTGGGTGAATAAAAGGGCTCCTGATTATCAGTTCTTAGAGGATGTGACTCTGAGGTTCAGCTTGCAGTTGTGCTGCTCAGAACTGACTCCCTTGAACCATCTCAGAGTCAGCTCCCCACAAAACCGTCTTCAGCTCTCTTATAAACTGCTTGAGGTGCCCTACCCATGCCAGGTGTTTCAAATTGGCTCATTTAGCAAGCCTGCTCCAGGTCTCCTACAGGCAGCTCTCTCACAAGACCCCTTAGATAATGTGTCCTGATTTATTTTAATTGTTCTTTTTCTATACAGAAGTGTATAGAAATAAGTTGACTGATTGTCTGACTACAATGGAGAAATAGTGCAAAGGACTGTGTACAAAATGCTAAGTACCCAAAATAAACAAATTGAAAAAAGAAAGAGAGAAAGCAACTACAACAGGTCCCTGATCTTGCAAGCAATTTTAAATGGGCTTAATTTTTCTAGTGTGATTTAAGTTAAGCACATGTCTATGTGTTTGCAGGACTGGAGCCTAATTTCTTTCAGCTCTAGTGATCTCAAAGATTACTCGTAACTATACAGTATTTTCACACAAGTGTTTTTTTTAAGCTGATGTCCCTGTAATAACTGTAGGTGTCAATTAAAGAAACTTTATTCCTGGGGATGATACATGAGCATGAGTTTGCCAGACTGGCAGCTAGAACTTGATGTACATTTAACTTGCACAAACAGTACTTATTCAGCACAGTATGTTAGCTTTCCCTAACTCTGACAGGACTCATTTATTGTCAGATGGAAAAATGGATTTTGAAAAGTGTCTCCAGTGTGTTTCTCCACCCTCTGGTTTCTCCACCTTCCCCCTCACCCAATATTTGCTGTGGCTATTGTAAGGAAATCTCACTCCTTTACTTGTGTTCCATTGTAACTGACAACATTTCCAAATCATGCCAGAGAACAAGATTTGTACTACACTTCAACCTTTTCTTTCAGGATGATTCTCCTTTAAATATTACTCAATATTCATGGAATAAAACAATCTGAAGTTTCTATGATTTCAGCTCTGTCCTATGCATCGAAGATCTGTGATGTTGTACTGCTATATTGTACTGTAAAACAGAATAGCAGGTATGGAACTATGTGACCTTATAGTCCAAACCAATATATTGTTATAGACAATTTGGTCAAAAGTAGCTACAGATTTTGGGTGCCCAACTTGTGACACCTTGGGCACCCATACATGCAGAGTACTCACATCTCCAAGTTAAGGCCCCAGGCCTGAAAACATGTATGCACATGCTCAGCTTTCCGCATACTTAACAATCTCATTAAGTTAAAGTCAATTAAATATTTTAATTGGACTGCTCACCCTGTGTAAAGAAAAGCAAGTGCATCTATCTTTGCAGGTTCAGGGAGTAAGTTAATGGAAGCTGTCTGTGCTCAGCATCCTGAAACCATGTCCTATATGTTTCAGCTTGAGCACCCAAAAACTGAGGCATAAGATATTAGTAATTGGTTTTGAAAATGTGAGGACCTTTATAGGCATTTTGATTGTGCTTTTCACTGTAATATTTGAACAAATAAAAAACCTGAAAGTAGGGAAATATGTTAGAGGTGGGGAAACTGAGGTACAATTGGGGCAATCCACGAAGGTACTTAGGTGCCTAAGTCCTGTTTTTAGACACCACTGAAATCCACAAAACTCCTGCTTGGTTGCCACCTATCCCTGTAGGCAACTAAATTCACTTGGTGTCTGTGTTTTTCCCTTTGTAAATGTTCACTGCAGCTTCACTCTAGGTCATGTGGGTGGGTCATCCAGATAGACTGTCTCAGGTGAGTTTACACAAAAGCAAGTTCACCTGAGAGAGAGCTGAGCACTGTTCAAATCCCTTCTCCCCCTCAGGAGGAGGGGGAACTTGAACTGTGGGAGGACGCTCCCACATCTTGGGTCAATATTCCATCCCCTAGGGCTATAAGGGAGGTCTGCCTCTCTCCCAGCCATTTTGTTTCAGGCCCCATATGGAACATAAGCTGCTGAAGGCCTATCTTCCCCCAGTTCCCGGCAGCCTGGACTTATGCACCTCTGAGAGGGGCAGAGCTTGGTGCACACCCCTCTCGTCAGCATCTCCCATCAGCTACCTTAAGCAGCTCCCCACTTATTGTGCTGGCTTTGTGCATCGGAGTGTGAGGCCCCTATCCCCATTCCTTGTATAGGGAGCCTAGGCGCCTCATTCAGGCTTTGTGGATCGCTGTGGTGTTTTTGTGATTTTCTAGGCAACTAAAAGTTAGGGTCTGCAATGCTCAGCACTGCAATGCCTGCGTCCCTTCATGGATCCCACCCAGAATGATTTGCTCCAGATCACAGAGGCAGCCTAGGTCAGAGCTAGAACAGAACGCTCCAGGTTTCCATTCCTAGGCCTGACTCAGTGGGCCATTCTTCCTCTTCATTTGCTTAACTTAATCCAGCACAGAAAAGATGGACTCGCCCAATAGTTTGGTTTTCTACTAAAACGACTGTTACAACACTAACAAAAATGAACCAAAAAAAGGGAAAGCTAGTTAAAACATAGTAATGACTGCAAAAGGCATAGTTACACCACTATAAAGACAATGTGAAGAAGGAGTGTGACCTAGAGCGCTGAGAAAGATCAGAATAAAAAAAGGGAATGAACAACCACACTTGGGTCCCCCCCCAAAATCTATTGTCATCACATAATTGATGACCTAGCAACAACTGATGTTTTGTAGTCAGAGGGTAAATGTTTCTATGCTTTAGCATACAAAGAATGCTTTGAAGTTTATTTAATACACCTCAATTTTATGTAATTATATTAAGTATCCCACGTTAAAAGAACAGTAATGTTGCAAAGTCAAGCACTCAAAAGTTAAGGAATGCCAGAAATAGTGCACTGAATGAGGCAGAGCTTCTGTACCAAAATTATAGGTGATCACATAATTAATGACTATCATAATGAATACACACAAGGGGGCTAAATTAAGGTTGCACAAGCAACCCTAATTCTGGCATTTCCTAACTTTCGAGTGCTTGACATTGCCACCTTACATTCTTTTAACTTCAAATGTTATTTCCTAATTTTTTTTTAAAAGCAACAACAAAAATCCATCATGTGAAAACATATTGACCTCTGCATGTGTCATCAGCAGAATATGGAACCTTTAGATCCACACCACAGATTCTACCACTTGAGCTAAAGGAGCAACTAATAGTAGTGTAGTAGTGTGTTGTCATTTTCTACATGGACCAATCACTAGAGAAGGGCTGAGATGCACATTTTATCAGTCGGTTTCATAACCATTTGTTGACAACAGAAGACTGGAGAATTCTGGTTTTGGAGGTGAGTATGCTCTAGTGGTACAGACCCTTCTTACGCCCATTTCTCCACCCCCTCCATCAAGACTGACCCTTTCTTTCTCTCTCCCCTCCAGCCTGTCCCTGTCCCAGCACTCTCCAACCAGCCCCTTTCTGCCTTTTCCCACAACCATCACCCAAGGCTCCTGTCTTGGTTTTCCCTTTCCTGCCTCACTCCACTCTTTCCCCCCACCCCCACAAAAAACCTTTCTTCACCCCTCTGCATTCCACTTAGGCTCCTTTCTCCCGGGCACCAAAAAGCCAGGTATCAAGAGCACAGGAGAGACACTTGTGCCAGTCATCACAATAGCATCTGCAGCCAGAAATAGCAATTTCAGGGAAAGTTCTACTCAGCCCTGCAGCCTTGGGAAGGAGCATGTTCCATCACTCTGTGGGAATGGAGCATACTCAGTACAGATGGAATCTTCTGAGAATTTAGCTACAAAACTCTAACAAGCCTCTACTGAGCATGTGTGAATTGTGATTTTTTTTAGAGGCTTATCATTTGGCCAAATGGGCAGATTTCCATGGGGATGGCAAAACGCACATCCCTGACACCAGGCAGACCCCTCTGCCAATTTTCAAATCCAGGCTTTTCAATTAAACAGTTGTAATAATACAACTATGAAGAAAGCATTGTATTTTCCCTAACTGCATTCTTAGAAAGAGCTGGACTATTTTTGCTGATATTTTCCCAAAAAATCAGGCAAAGGTAGATCTCCAGCATGCAAAATTTCAGTCAGAACTATTAACATTTGGCAAACATATGAACAACTCAAATCAGGACCCTTACAATGGAAAGTGTAAGGAAACCTTAACTGAGTGTCACTACCGGCTGCGCCTACAATAACCATGATCCTCGGAGGAAGGGGGGGCCTATACAAGTGCAAAATATGAATAAAACAAATGAATATTATTAAAATAAATAACTGAAAAGGAAAGTTGCTTCTTTCGTATTAAGAAAAGCTGTGGGGCTCCTCAAGCCCTTGAACACAGATTGCTGCTCTTCTACCATCTCCACTAACTCAGTCTTGCTGCTTTCTGGCAGGGGTAACCAGTCTCATGGTGCAATTTCCTCCTGCTGCAAGGTGAGCAGGAGGGCATCTAATGAGTTTGGTTTGTACTGTTTGTCAGTCAGTACTGCAGCTGTCTTTCCCTTTATCTCCTCAAAGCCAAGGGCACAGTCCTGTGGCACTGACGTCCGTTAAAGCTAAAAGGCCAGATCCTCAGGTAGTATAAATTTCCATAGATGCATCGACTTCAATCGTGCTATGCCAGTTTACACTAACTGATGATCTGGCTCCAGGAGAACAGGATCGGGCCCTAAGTGAATCATGGCCATCTCATACTGATATGTGGGAGTAAAGCAGCAGTTTTTCAGCTGGGATCTCACACAGCACAACACATGATTTTACATTTCTTACAAAGCTTTTTCTCACTAAGAAATAGCTGCTTCAAACATTTATTAAATTATCTTGTTTAGATAGATAGATATGCGCACTGTACAGAACAATGCATAACACCAAACTAATGGCAAGATTTGGGTTATAATCATGAGCATTCAGTACACCTGCACCCTCTACAGGCCCCTCCAGGAAATGGCAGCCTTTTATATCCTCCAATTATACCTAACACAGCTGCGCAACCTGAGGAGAAAACAACTTGAAAGTAAAGGCTAAACAGAAACTAATTACAAACACCAGAGCATTCCTGGTGACTTTACTTGTCAGGGTTTTCGGACTGAATGACTAACACAAAGGGGGTTTTTCGGTTTGGAATCACAACATCGTAGTGAAATTGAAATAAAAGCTTTTTTTTCCACCAAAGAGCTTTTTAAAAAAATACCAGATACACATTTTATATTGTATTTTGTTTTGCATAGTGCAAACAAGCACACACACAGCTGAAAACAAAAACAATAAACCCTGAAATCCATCTTTCCTATCAACTGGATCTGAGGACTGGTGAACATGAGCAGTAAGAATAAGCAGTGTAAACAAAGCCTCTTGATCTGCACAGGAATTCGTATATGAACACATTATAAACCGAGAGAATTACAAATCTGATTTGAAAACAAATTTCACTGTCAGCTTTCTGAAGCCCCAGTCCCGCAAACATGCACATGATTAATTTTACTACCGTGAATAACAGTAAAGCTAAATACATGTATAACTGTTTGCAGGATGCGGGGAGTATGGTGTGATTAATAAAGTAACTAAGGGAGGAAATAAAAGTATGATTTTCAAAGGGATGATTTCCCTTTGAAAAAACTTGTCATTGCATTGTTGCTACTCTTAACAGAATTGTTTTACCTTACAACAGTACATTTAATAGGATCACATTAACTATTAGCAATTCCTGCAGGCTTATAATATACAGTGAATTTGTAGACTACTCCACTACACGCATTCTTCCTATTATTTGTCTCATGCAGAGCCAGCTGTAGCATGGTTTCAGTTGCACCCACGGAAATCAGGCCCAGATTATCCAGTGTGCACTACCAGTGCACTTACACAGGACCCGTCTCAGGTTTGGTCTGGCTGCCTTTCCATCATGATAATGTGGGGAGTGACTTGCCTGTCCCAGCTGGGCCCTGATCCCATTGTTGTTGCTGCTGGCATCACCACACCTGGTCAAGGCAATCCACTGAGCCAATAGCCCAGAGGTAGGAGTGGGGTTTGGGACACCACTCCCACCAACAGCACTGCTGGAGCTCAGGAAAAAGCTGGGCTGAAAGTGGCTCCCAGCCACATACAGGGCAGAGCCCCCCATCCCCATGGGGAGGGCTGTGACCCCCTTGCTCCACAGGGAGGGCAGCAACTCCACAGATTAGACTGGAATTTTAGTATAATGCAACCACTGAACGGGGGGTGGGGTAAGGACTAAATCCTCCTCTCATGTATTGATATTCACTACAGGAACTTTTGATCTGATGTTAAGTCTTTGATCCTGCAACTGACTTTATGCCAGTGGACGCCTGCACCTGCATGGAGTCCCCAGTGATGTCAGTGGAGCTCAGTGCAGGTATGGGGGTCTGCTGCGGGAATCAGTGGCAGGATTGAGGCCTAAGATTTTTCTAGTGGCTCTTGCAGGGGAACTGGTAATGACCTGTTGATTTAGGTTGCCCAACACTTTCCATTTTAAAAGATTCTTTTCTTTCAGAAGCATTAATAGCTCTGTTGTTTGCAGCAGGCCTTTGATAGTCAGCTGGGAGAAATCCCTCAGGCGACAGAAGTGCCTTTTTTTTGCCGAGTGAAATTCCATTCAGATTTAGGTTAGTTGTGAAGTGTTACAATCCCAATTTTCTTTTTCTTACTGGCATTCCACAGACAACTACTGGCAGCCTGCCAAAATCAACCACTATTCTAGACACCCTGGTCCCTGCTGCCACCAAAGCAGCTGCAGCAGCCAACACTATGCTGAGAACATTTGGGGGCTGCCGGAGCAACTGCAGGGGGGAGAGCCAGGCTGGGCTTCCCCCCAGCAATCCCTCCAATCTCACCCCAGCATCCCATTTCCTACTCACCCCACTTCAGGGGGCACATTATGCATCACAAGCTCCCCCAACTCCTGGAGGGTGGGGTGTGAGAGAGACAAGCTGGGATTCCCACAAAAATCCCCTTTTGATCCAGCATATGGCCCTATCAAATCAAACCTCCTCTGGGGGCACTACATGGGGCAGGTAGTTCCCCAATTTTTAGGACAGGAGAGAGCAAGCCAAGCTGGACTCCAACCATAATGCATAGGCACTGTAGCTCAAGTGGTAGAAGTCTGTGCTGCAATGGTGGAGGTTCAGATGTATAGATTGGAACCTGGTCAAAAAGTGCATTATTTTGACAAAAAATGAAAAACTTTTTTGGCTTTTGTTTAGTTAAATACCTCAAAGGTTTCTTCTCTGGTAGGCATCTAGTTAGAAGTAAAAGATCCTATAACAATTTCTGAAACAATTAGGTGATAAGGGGCAGGTCTGAACTTGGTAGCTAATTCCTTGGTAGGACTAGAATGGGGACAACTTTTTCTCAAGGAGGGTTCTTTATTGTGGAATTCCCTCCCAAAAAAAGTCTGCCAGAACCCCTCCTTAGCAGCCTTTAAATACATCAAGTTTTCATTTATTTCAGCTGGCCTATTTTTGGCTGTCTGGGCTCCCTCCCCTTGCTTTTATATCTGCTATTCTTGTTTCTCCACTCTTCTTATTGGTCAGGAACTGATCGCTCTGCAGGTTGGGTGATTTCATGGATACTAGGTTTGTTCTAGGTTGTAATGGGTATGACCCTGTCCCAGTTTTTCTGAAACTGTATATCCCTGTACATTTTAGTTGGAGAGCTTATTCTTTTTTAGGTTTAAAAAAGGGTTTGTATTGTTTTTTATTGCATGGCAGTAGCTGTCTCATTATTGGCACTTTTATAAGTGAATTAAAAAACTAAATAATACTGGAGCCACGACCAATATTTTTTATTTAACAGGTTCTAATAACCATGGCTGCAGAGAATTATTTCTGAAAACTACAGTCAGCACTTCTAGTGCCCAAACGATTGTTCTGAAATACTTTGTAATCTCTCAATTATAATTAGGGCTAGCTGAAACCAAGATCGGTTCTCTGAACATCTTTTTCACTATTCTATGAATGCAAACAATTCTTGAATTGTAATCACCTTTAAACAATGAAAAAGGTTTTAAAATTACATTCATTTACAAAACACATCATAGCTTAAAGCCAAAGTAAACTACTTGAAAGATACTTTTAAAATTACTCTTGCATATATTTAATATATACTTAACATCACTAACTAAAGGCAAAGACACTTGTTAGAAATATTGTAGACCAGATGCATTATGAAAAATAAATGTTCATCTAATCAAAAAATAGCAATGCACAATCTACCAAATCAAACCCTTTGTCTAGGTCAGGGGCAGGGAAACTTTCCTGACGGCCGCATTGGGTTTCAGAAATTGTATGGAGGGCCGGTTAGGGGAGGCTGTGCTTCCCCAAACAGCCAGGCATGGCCTGGCCCCCGCCCCCTATTCCCCCCCCGCCCCGCTTCTTGCCCCCTGATGCCACCCTCCCAGACTCCTGCCCCATCCAACCCCCTGTTCCCTGATGGCCCCCCTCCCGGGACCCCTGCCCCATCCACACACACCCCAGTCCCTGTCCCCTGACCGACCCTGGAACCCCCACCCGACTGCCCCCCACCACCCCATCCAACCCCCTCTTCTCATTCCTGACTGCTCCCCCAGGACCCCTGCCCCATCCAAGCACCCCTTCTCCCTGACCATCCCCGGAACCCCATCCAACCCCCACTCTCCTTCCTGACTGCCCCCCCCCCGGGACTCCTGCCCCCATTCAACCCCCCCATTCTCTGCCCTCTGACCACCTCGACCCCTCTCCACACCCCCACCCCCTGACCACCACCCCGAACTTCCCTGCCTCCTTACCGCGCTGCCTGGAGCACCGGTGGCTGCCGGTTCTACAGCCGCGCTGCCCAGCTGGAGCCAGCCACGCCACTGCGCAGCACAGAGCACCATCAGGCCGGGCTCTGCAGCTGCGCTGCCCCAGGAGCTCGCTGCCCCGCTGCCCGGAGCATTGCACCAGCGGCACAGTGAGCTGAGGCTGCGGGGGAACAGCAGGGGAGGGGCCGGGGGCTAGCCTCCTGGGTTAGGAGCTCAGGGGCTGGGCAGGAGGGTCCCACAGGCTGGATGTGGCCCATGGGCCGTAGTTTGCCCACCTCTGGTCTAGGTACTGGCTCACAATTTTGCCTCTGAGGGATAGCTTTATTTCCTTTGTATATACAGGCTACAAGAGCACACAGATTAATGAAATCCAATACCTTCTTGTTTGATGAGTTAGTATCGCATATTGAACATACAGCAAAACCTTTCTGGTATACTATCATATATTCAGATAAAATAAATTTAGTTTATTTAGCATATTTAACAAATACATACACAATGTTACATACAAAATGTGACAAGTGAAAACAATGCAGACTCTTTGTAAATGTCATATTTAGTTAAAATAATGAACTCTTCCAGGAGTACTAAATAGGGACCAAGGTAAAATCCAAGAAAATGCATTTTTCTTAAACAGCAATCTGAATTCCCAAGCCCATTGCAATTTCTATTATTTTTTCCTTTGTATTCAATGTCATTGTTTCATCAAGTTCAGAGGGAGCAGCAGAGCTTTCAAATGACTGTGGTGTAGTTTGAAGTTCAAAATACACTGGCTCCTTAATGGAGGTCTCTGATTCTACCATAACCTTTTCTGCAGTAGTTTGTGACCATCTCTGACATCTTGTGGAATGTAGTTCCACTAATGAATGGCTTCTTTCACAAGAGGCATAGCTCTCTTTTCCAGTACTGTTTTGAACTACTGAAGACTTCTTTGGTGCCATCTTGTTTTCCAGACCCTGATCTAAACCCATGACAGCATTATAAACTGCTACATTCAGCCTCAAGTACCCATCATCATCTTCTTTGTATCTAATAGAATAAAATTGAAGTAATGAAAATAAAAATTAATGTAGCTTTATATACATGCATACAAATAAAAAGCTACAAAAATGCATACTAAACCAAAACGGCTAGCATTTAAAACCCAGGTCATTAATTGCAACTTATAAAATGGTAGTTAAAGGAAATGAAATTTATGCAAAGAAACAAACACAATGGCATTAACTACTTTGTGAATGTGAACATACATGGAAGAGATAGCTATTCATAATATGTTTTATTAGAAGATCTCCTCATTCTCTAAAACTGAGAATTAGATGGTAATAACCCCCCCCCCCCCCGCCAAGAAAAAAAGATTTCATTTTTTGCTTTGGGTAAGAACTGATAACATACCTGAAGCGAGAATGACAGCTGAGTTTGTGCGCCTTGCGAAGATGCAGAGTCAATGTATAACACCAGGAAAAACATTTCTGACAGATGTGACATTTATATTTTAGATTGCCATTATTCTGAGGAAAAGATGGTGTGGAAATCAGTAACTGAGGTTGATGATAAATACAAAGAGTAAAATTAAAGTAAGAAAAATTTAATATTAACTATATGTTATACTCCTGTAATACATTTTACATTATTTTCTAAGTACACATTTTTGATAGATAACCTCCACTGAATATTGCAGTTCTCTGATCTAAAACTATACTGCAGATACCTCAGTCTTTACTGGTAGCAGGATCTATGGCTTCCCCTTAAGCAACTGCAGCTTAAACAAACATCAGCTGGACAGCACTGGATTGCAAGACATCAGCCATTATAAACCAGGGTCAGCCTTAGTGAAAATGGTGCCCTGGGGGATTTTGTATTTGTATTTTGGCACCTACTCTCCACACATCACCCCTGGCTCCTATGGGCTCCCTCGCCCACCCCAGCCATTACCTATACTTCATATGGAATGTCCACAGGAAAGTCCATTCAATGTAGATGGGCGTCTCCCATGGTCCATTGTGAGTTAAGTGTCCCTTGATGAGCCACTTACTTTGACTAAAAGAAAAGGAGGACTTGTGGCACCTTAGAGACTAACAAATTTATTTGAGCATAAGCTTTCGTGGGCTACAGCTCACTTCATCGGATGCATTCAGTGGAAAATACAGTGGGGAGATTTATATACATAGAGAACATGAAACAATGGGCGTTATCATACACACTGTAACAAGAGAGTGATCACTTAAGGTGAGCTATTACCAGCAGGAAGGGGGGGAGGGACCTTCTGTAGTGAGAATCAAGGTGGGCCATTTCCAGCAGTTGACAAGAACGTCTGAGGAACAGTGGGGGTGGAGGGGGGGAATAAACATAGTTTTACTTTGTGTAATGACCCATCCACTCCCAGTCTCTATTCAAGCCTAAGTTAATTGTGTCCAGTTTGCAAATTAATTCCAATTCAGCAGTCTCTCCTTGGAGTCTGTTTTTGAAGTTTTTTTGTTGAAGAATTGCAAATTTTAGGTCTGTAATTGAGTGACCAAAGAGATCGAAGTGTTCTCCAACTGGCTTTTGAATGTTATAATTCTTGACGTCTTATTTGTGTCCATTTATTCTTTTACGTAGAGACTATCTAGTTTGACCAATGTACATGACAGAGGGGCATTGCTGGCACATGATGGCATATATAATTTTCACTCCATGCATCTGAAGAAGTGGGGTTTTTACCCACGAAAGCTTATGCTCAAATAAATCATGTTTTAATCCGATAACGTCACAATGAGTAACTGCTACAACTAGCAAATTTCTAGGCCACTGTCAGCAGAAGCGCAGGTGGCATGGTATATGGTGTATTGCCACACTTACTTCTGTTCTGCTGCAGTGGCCTGTGGTGCCTGGCGCTTGGCCTGCGGCTCAAGCCAGGCTTCGTGCTGTCACATAGGGGCTGCATCTTGCCACAGCCCACGGCCCTCCTGCAGCCCCTCGCCACTCCTGGCTCACCACGAACATTTTGACAGAAGTACCACGCAGTAATAACAACAATAATAATACAAGTGTGTGTGTGTGTGAGAGAGAGAGAGCCAGTGTGTGACAGAGACAGAGAGTGCGCCAGTGTGTGTGTGTGACTGTGTATTGGGGGATCGTGTTCAAGTGTGTGTTGGGGAGTGTGAGACTCTGCGTGTGTGAGACAATCTGTGTTGGGGGACTGTGAGAGGCAGAGTATATGTGGGTGTGAGAGCTAGTCTGTGTGAGAGAGAGAGAGTGAGTGTGTGTGAGACTGTGCAGGGTCGTGCCTACCTATGGTGGTGACCTACGCAGCCCGAGCACCTGCACCCCCCTTGCGGGGGAAGCAGCCACCCTGCTGGGGGGCCAGCCCCCTCCACATGGCGGGGGGGCCCATTACGCTCAAGGGCTGCAGGGCCGTGAGGGCAGGAGCTGTGGGGGGCAGCAGCAGGGCAGCGTGGGGGATTTGTGGGGGGCCTGGCGCCGGCAGCAGGACTTGCGCCCGCCCCCGTGGTGGCAGCAGGAAGCAGAGCAGGCCAGCTCCCAGCCCTGTTGCTTGGGTGAGGGGGCTCGGAGGAAGGGGTCAGGCCCACCTTGCACTCACCAGCAGCGGCAGCAGGAAACAGAGCAACGCAGCTGGGAGCTGGCAGAGTGGAGCAGGCTGGGACCGGGTCACTCTGCTTCCCGCCGACGCTGCCGCTGGTGTGTGCGGGAGTGGACCCGACCCCTTCTGCCGGCTCCAGTACCCCCACTAATCCTGCAGGCCGCATCACTCGATGTGGGGGCTTAGGCGAAGGGGTGGGGTGGAGGCTTGGGGGAAGGGGTCAAATGGGGGCAGGGCAGGGGAGGAGCAGGGGGGCTGGCCGGGGGATGGGGCTGGCCACTGGAGCCAGCGCCGCATACGGCTACCTAGGCCACCACAAAATTTGGTGCCCTAAATTATGTGGTACCCTGCGCAGCTACGTATTCTGCATATGCCTAAGGATGGCCCTGTGACTGTGTGTTGGGGGATAGTGTGAGAGACAGAGTGTGTGTTGGGGAGTGTGAGACTGTATGTGTGAGAGACAGAGTGTATGTGAGAGCCAGTCTCTGTGTGTGTGCACGTTAGGGAAGTTTGAGAGAGTGAGCATCCGATGAAGTGGGCTTTAGCCCACGAAAGCTTATGCTCAAATAAATTTGTTAGTCTCTAAGGTGCCACAAGTACTCCTGTTTTTTGCCGATAGTCTAACATGGCTACCACTCTGAAACCAGTGAGTACAGTCACTTTAAGTCTCCCCTCCCCTCCAGCTCAGCCCAGATCCTCCCCACCGCCCTCCCCTCACTCATGTGGAAGTTTCGCTCCTCTTGGCCCTTGCCCAGCCAGCCCTCACCAGAGACCAAGTGGTGCAGGGCCACAGGCAGGGAGAGACTCGGCTCCACTCCGGGCAGCAAGTGGTGGGCTGTACAGCTCTGGGCTCCCTGGGGCTGGGGCAGAGCCGGAGTCCTCAGCCAGCTGGCTGAGTGTGGGAGGGGCCAAGGGGACAGGGGCAGCGAGAAGCCTTCCTGCGCAGCGCAGGGGAGGGGCAGGAGAAGAGAAAAGTCCAACCACTGTCAGCCAGGGGAAGCCCGAGCCCCTTGTGGTGACTCCCTGGCTATAGCACCATGGGCGTGGGCCCCATTTGCCAGACCCTGATTATAACTCAGACAAGTTCAAAACCACGTAATAAATATGTACCAGTTCTAGTTCTGTTTTAGTGTGCTGTACTAGTTCTAGGGACAGAGTGCAGTAAATTGACACAGAAGTATATTCCTTCAAATATTTTCTCAGGCTAGGATTGGCTTGTTGATTTACAGGAAAGAAAAACATGATATTGGCCCAGTTTTCAAGATTGGGAACATGCAACTGTGTACAGTTAATTTATGCACCCAAATAGCCTAGATGCAAGCACAGGTCGGGTATTTGGACGAACACATGCATTTTGAAAATCAGCCCCTACTGTCTATTAAAAGATACTTCAGTCTACTTTTTTAAATACCCACCATATGTGCTCTCTTGTAATGCTGTCTCAAGATCTGTGAAGTCCGTGAAGTAAAAACACATCCTTCTACATCGCAGCTGTAGGCATTTGAATCATTGTGTGTTTCAACATGTTTATGAAGATCATAAGCATTCTTAAAACTGAGGAGCATACAGGTGAAACAAATTACTTTTACTGTTCAAATAACAGCAAAAATAGCAGAGAGGGTGTGGTCTAGTACAGTGGATCTCAACTTTTTTGGGCTCAGGACCCCTTTAAAAATGTTTATGGCCCGTTGCAACCCAGTAAATAGTCTGGGGTGGATGCCCTGGGACGGTTTTGTTTGGATCCTGCCCCTACTCACCTGGGGGAGAGGAGGTTGGGTCCTGCCCGGCACTCACCCCACAGTGGCAGCTCCTGTGCTGTGGGGCTCACTGGGCTTGGCTCTCAGTTCCAGGCTTTGCAACCTCAGGGATTGCAGTGCTACTCAGGTTTGGCCCTGCCCCCCTGACTGGACCAAAGTAGTCTGAGTGGAGTTGTGATCTGGCTCAGGGGGTTGCAGTGCCACTCACTCAAATTTGGCCTACCCAGACTCCTGTCATAACAACTAGGCCAAACCTGAGTGGTGCTGGGACCCCAAAGGTTGCAGTGCCTGGGGCAGGGAGGCGATCCCAGCCAGCCTCATACAACAGGAGCTGCCATGTGACCCTTGGAAACATTCTAGGTACCCAGTGTTGGGTTCCAACCCACAAGTTGAGAAACCGTGATCTAGCGGTTGAAGCACAGGAGAGGGAGTCACAGATTCTTAGGTTCTGTTCCTGGCTCTGACAATGATAAGTGAAGGGGACCTTGTACAAATCACTTATCCTCTCTACGTCCATTTCACAATCTGTGAAAGGGGAATATACTTCCAACAGTCTCATTATTATGGTTTGGGGGTAATCTCTGATTCTACTTTCTTCCTAGGCATCCAGGCGATGTCCAAATATTGCCACTTTTTCAACAATAACTTTTCAATGATCCATCCATGCCTCTCTGTCCTCTAAAACTCTTGTCCATGCGCTGATCAACTGTTGTCATAATAAGAGAAACTTCCTCCGCTCTAGTCTCTCCAATATTCATATTACTCCCTCCAGTCTATCTAAAACGTGCACATGAAAGTGTTATCCGTTTATCTGATCTCTCCTGGAATCCATCCCTGCATCAGGTTTAAACTTCTTATTCTCCCTTTCAAGGCCCTATTTAATTCAACCCCTGCCTACTTATGTAAGTATCCTATATCATTACGCCCTGCTCCCTTTGCTCCATCAGTGATGCCACCATCAGTGTTCCCTTTGATTGAACTGTAAAAAGTAAAGAAGGTTGTGAGAGCCACCAGGAAGTTAGAGAATCAGGTGGGGAGCAGAAAAATAGAGGTAGCAGAGAGGAAATGGGTAAGATGATCCAGCAGCAGGAGGACAATTCAGAAGAGGAGCATCTGACTCTCACAGAAATATCCAGTAACACTTGCAGCTGCCCAATTGAGGAGATAAATGGTTCTAAATATGGTCTAAATTGATCACTGATGACCTTTTCTTACAGTATGCAAACTCTTACCTGGAAGACATCTTTTGGCACTAAGAAACCAAGTATGAATCCTACTTCCACCATAAGTTCAAGAAATGCCTTTATGTGTTCCAGCAGACTAATACATCAGACTACCTATTTATTTATTTATTTATTTGAGCAAATGGTGGCTATTTTAAGGGTTGAAAGTTTCTTATCTTTGTTACCTCCTACATTCATTGAACATTGAATTATTTCCACACTTCTGTTGATTAGCTAAGAGTTCCAAATCTTCTTACCTACTTTCACAGAGATCACAGTGGAAAGGGCGTTCATCACAGTGTCGGAATCTGATGTGTGCTTTCAGAGAGGAGACACTTGTACATACCATGTCACAAAATGGACATGTAACATGGGTAACTGGAGAAATAACAATACTTTTATTTCTATGTCACTCCTTTGCCAAGACACTCAGTCTGCAGTGCAATATGATAAAAACATTTAGAAAAATCCATTCACACTAAAATTAACAACTAAAGCTAATTTGGGTATACAATGCGTAAGAAAAAAGAGGGGAAAAGAAAGAGAACGGAGGGGTAATAAATATGGCCCAAACAGTGGGCATTCCAATAAACGTGTATGTGAAAAGGTGTTTTGAGATATTTTCAAAAGGTAGATGGAGAGAGAAACAAATTTCAGAGGGGAAGGGGGAGTTTGTTTCACTCTCTAGGGCCTAGTAAAACAAAGGCATAATTGCCTACTTGCTTATGGCACAATGGTGGGAATTCGTAAAAGGTGGATGTTTGAGAGTGCATGCAACAGGAAATTTTGAATGTAGGCAGGATCTACATTTTGGTGGGAGTTTAAAGAAATGTGTTATTTTATAATCTGACGCTTTATGGGCAGCCAATATAAAATATGTACGGTTGGTATAATGTGCTCATGCTAACCGCTTGTCTGGATGGGGAAATTGACCAGAATAACAACTGATGAATAAGGTATTCCTCATTAGCTACTGCTAGATAGCTCCATATGTGGACACTCTTATCCCGGAATAAGAGTGCCCTTTTCTTATTGAGCTTAATCCACTTGGAAAGTTAATTAAACTAAATTACAGAAAGTCACTCTTATTCCAGAATAGGTTTAGCACTTTAAATTTATACCCTATCTTACTCCAGAATAACCTCCCCATGAAGACAAACCCTAAGAGAGAACTGTAATACTCAAACTTTGTAGTCAAGTGAGGACATGAAGAGGAGAAAGCCCTAAACAAATGGGCACGTGTTAAGGCTGAATCCCCACTCTGCCACTTCGAGTACGGAAGGTGTGGGCCAGTAAGGATTCTAAAAATTAATACTTGCCACTCCAGGCTTGTACTAAACTCCCAAGGTTACAGCTTTTCTCTTATCTTTGCTTGGTAAACGCTGCCACCACCCAAATGCAAAAAAAAAAAAAAAACCCTTTAACCCAGGAAGGAGCACTTGGGAATTTCTCCCTGTGGGGTACCCTCAAACCCCTTCACACACCCCCTCCAGGGAAGAGCTGAAAAGAAAACAAAGGAAATTAGCTGTTGCCACCAGCTAATCAAACAGCATAGGTACAAACCTCTTAGGACACAACAATCCAAATTCCGTTTTTAAAAAAGATCAATTTTATTAAAAACAAAAAGAAAATAATACATTTGGAACTTAGGCTTTTACTAGATTTTAAAAGAGCAATTCAAAAAATTAAGCACCCAAAATAGCTTTCTTGGGGGGTTCAGCTTAAAGGTTACAAGCAAACAAAAGCATCGGGGATTAGCACAGAGGAGATCCACAAGCTGAAATAAACCTGATCACGTTTATCTAAACGTTCCCTATCCAAATGATTCCTTCTAGGTATGGAAGATAGTTTTTCATACCTGGTTCAAACCTTACACAGCATTCCTGCTTATAGCATTGCTGCTCCATGTCCCTGCAGCCCAGAGAGAACAGACAAAGGGAAAGTTTTTTTCCCCAATTTAAAAAAGTTCTAGCCTTCCCATTGGCTTTTTTGGTCAGGTGTCCACTTTTTTTTTTCTTTACCTGGGGGACTTTTTAACCCTTTACAGGTAAAGCAAGTAGAGAACTACCACCAAGAGGGATTTTACAGCTAACTGGCTGGCTAGGTGTTCATCAAAGGGAGCTACCCCCCTGTATTTATCAAAGCATGCAAAGAGGAGAAAACCCATCTCATATGAATTATCTATCTGATAGGTTTCAGAGTAACAGCCATGTTAGTCTGTATTTGCAAAAAGAAAAGGGAGTACTTGTGGCACCTTAGAGACTAACCAATTTATTTGAGCATAAGCTTTCATGAGCTACAGCTCACTTCATCGGATAGTAAGACTTCTGTTTCTCTACAATTGTATCATAATTGCCTTGAGTCTGTATACTGCTTCTCTCAGCTGACATATGAAAAGATATCTTAATAATACTATCATCTATCTATGCTTGTGCTACAGTTTAGTGGAAAATTTATTTTAAAAAGCTCTGACTCACCATGTACTCTCATATGGTCTCGTAGTAATCTCTCATTGGCAAAGTGTTTGTCACAATTCTGACAAACAAATACTTGTTCTGAAATTTAATGGGAACTGATCAGTGATGCAATAGAAATTTATTGATCTATTTTTAAAACACATAGATTAGGGTTGTCAATTTGATAACTAAACTGGCAGCAGTGGGACAATTTCAGTATTTTGTATTCCTGATGGTTTTCAGAAAAAATCTGGTTTAGGGTAATTGCAGAATTTTAATTAGCAATACATTGTCGTCTTGTTAGGAATAAAATTGATCTGTTAAAAAATATTAACAGTTTGAAACCTGCCAAGTTTTTGAACTTTGTTTTGAGTACTTATATAGACCCCATCACCATAGCATCCATAGTACCTGAGCACTTTCCAAGTAATTAAAAAAACAAAAATCTCTCTTCCTTCCTGGCCTGTAGAAAAAATATCGTGATTAGTTTATGGTTTGTTGAAAGGGGGGGTAGGAGAATGTGACGCAGCGAAGAACATACTGAGTAAAATCTAAGCTCAAGAGCGTGTTGCATTTAGTTCTGAGAGTGCTTAGTGCCATGATTATTCAGATCACTTTCACAAATGAATTCCGTAATTTAAGTCCAGCTCCTTTAAGAGTTCTGACTCTGGCATTCAACAGCCTCTTCTATTGGTCATCAGTTTCATTGTTCCAGTGGAATGCAGTTGCCCTGAGAAGCTATGGGCATGGAGTCAGAGGCAATCTCTATTCTTACAATGTAATGCCACAACTATCAGGTGGAGAGCCCACTATATTTAAATATGCATCTGTGAGTGCTCTCTCTCTCTCCCCCATTACCCCAATTCATCATTTATGTCAAGCAATCATTGCAAAGCCAAAAGTACTTCCATGCTTCAGGAAGATAATTTCCTTCCTAAAGTCAATTTTGCATTTAATTGACACTTCTGAAAAATAATAATAGGTGTTATATATGTACTGTTATAAAGCAGCCCAAAAGTAAATCCCTAAATAAACGTAAACACGGAAATAGAGCAAATCCACTTACGATCCTCTGAAACCTGTCGCTTGGCATGATCAAAAAACTTGGTATTATTGGAGAACATCGCTCCACAAGAGGGACAGGCCACCACTCTTTCTTGAGTGTGGGTTCTTAAGTGATCCCATAGCTTGTGCTTTCCTTTAAAAGTTCCTGAACAATCTAAAAACACACACTACATAAGATTACAGAACAGCTGCACATGAGCACTTTATTTTCTCTTGAGTACAAACAGGAAAGACTGTATTATATATAGTCCACCAGTACATTTTTAGAGGAGCACAACTAAAATGTTTTTAGGAAAAGTCAGAACATTACTACTGCAAACACTACAAAGAGTTCAGTTCTGCAAATGCTACACAGGTCCTGTTCAAAAGCCTACTAATGGAAGGATGGATGGAAGGATTCCCAGTGACTTCAGTGGGCCTTGGCTTAGGCCAGTGTTGCCCAAACTTTTCCTGTCTACACTCCCCAACCCCCACATTACTCCTCAGCCAAGGTTTCCTTAGCAGAGGAGCTTGAGCTGACGGCGGAGCTAGGGACAGAACTGAGGATGGGGGAGGAGCTAGAGGCAGAGCTGACCTGGAGGTGGGGTGGAGGGGGAATGAGGGCAGAGCTGGAGTGGGGGCAGAATGGAGCTATGGCTGGCAGTGGAGCTAGGCTGGGGACAGTGGAGCTAGGCTGGCGCTCCCTCCACACCTCCTGTGGAGGCTGGCCTGGGCCCCACCACGCATCCCCTTGAACGTTCCTCCATGCCCCTCCTAGGGGGACATGCCCCACAGTTCGGGGATCACTGGCTTAGGCAAAATTCCCATTGAAGTTATGTGCAGAATGCCCATTAAATTACTGTTTTTGCATTCTTACAAAGTGTGAAAAAGGTTTAGGGCTGCAAAATTGTTACTCTAAACTCAAAAACATGCCTTCAATGTAGGACCCCAAGCCTGTGGGTGCTGAAAGTTTTCAGCGCCCATTGAGGTCAAATGGGAATTGAGGGTGCTCAGAACCTCGAAGGACTGGACTCTGGCATACTAGGCTTTTAATAAAGTGATTTGGTATTGCTAGTGTAATCCATTTAAATTAATCAGGGAGCATACATGTAGGTAAAGTACTTTAATTATTTAAGATTGCTGGAAAAGGGCTGTATGAAGATATCTAACATATTCCTGTGCTTCATGAAACACTCAGTAAATTTAATAGTGGCAGTGAAACTACTAGGGCAATATTCCATATTTTGTAAATTAAAGATAGAATGTGAGCTACCTTTCCAGTGACAACAACAAACAGCTTTCTTGTTACTTGGAATGTTTTCTCTCTCAGTAGAGTATGCATGCATGGCAACATGCCGATAAAACCATTCTGGGTTGTTGTAGGTAACCTGAGGACAAAATGGAACCATGGAAATGATGGACAGTATTGGCAGGAAATCAAATGACAAAAAACAAAAGACACACTAATAGAAGTGATTTCTAGAGAATTTACAGAGAGTAAATGGTGCCTCATCTATGGAAGAAATTTTGAACAGGGTTGTCGATTAATCTCAGTTAACTCATGCAATTAACTCAAAAAATTAATCACAATTAAAAAAATTAATTGTGATTAATTGCACTTTTAAACAATAGAATACCAATTGATA
Source organism: Lepidochelys olivacea (assembly GCF_965140295.1). NCBI lineage: Eukaryota > Metazoa > Chordata > Testudines > Cheloniidae > Lepidochelys > Lepidochelys olivacea. Next base: position 160,612,014 of record NC_140411.1, on the reverse strand, counting down.
TTTATTAAATATTTTTGGACTTTTTTTACATTTTCAAAATATATTGATTTCAGTTACAACACAGAATACAAAGTGTACAGTGCTCACTTTATATTATTTTTATTACAAATATTTGCACTGTAAAATGATAAACAAAGAAATAGTATTTTTCAATTCACTCATACAAGCACTGCAGTGCAACCTCTATCGTGAAAATGCAACTCATAAATGTAGAATTTTTTTGTTACAGAACTGCACTCAAAACACAAAATGTAAAACTTTAGAACCTACAAGTCCACACAGTGCTACTTCTTGTTCAGCCACCATTACAGAGGACATACTTCCATGCAGATGACATGGCAAAAAAAAAAAAAGCGTTAATTAAATTTATGACCGAACTACTTGGGGGAGAATTGTATGTCCCCTGCTCTGTTTTACCCACATTCTGCCATATATTTCATGTTATAGTCATGACCCAGCACTTGTTGTTCGTTTTAAAAACACTTTCACTTCAGATTTGATAAAATGCAAAGAAGGTACCTGTGATGTTCTGTACCTTGCAGGAACACCCAGCACCCCCAAGTTCATCCTTATAATGCGATAGTGTGGTATCTAATGCAAAGTTTGTCATGTTGGGCGTCTTCAGAAGGCTCATGATGCACTGTGCACTGTTGTTACAGTAATGTTATAGTAGTAATCTTTGTTATAGTAACGTTATAGGTTGTAATTTCACGTATATAGTTATGAGGCTGAAAATGTGTCCACATGGCTTAAAGCAAGCCCAGGCAAAAACTCTCCAAGAACAGAGGAGCAGTTCACACCTCATCAGGGCACGTATGGGACAAATCCAGCCCAGACTCACAGGAACAAAGGACACTGGTCTAGGCAACAACAAAGGATCTGTCGGACTCTCGACTGAGTCACCCACTTCCTTTGGTCAGTTTGGGACTGCGCTGAGGTAATGCTCACCTGAATCTGAAGGGGCGGGTGGGGGGGCAAAGTCAAGAGGGAAGAAAGGACATGATAAAAGGAAGAGACATTTGCCATACTCTTCCTCTCTCCTCCACCTCTATCTACAGATATCACCACCAAGCGACTGAAGCGCTGTTCAAAGGGGAGAGTCTGGCTGAAGGGCAACCAGCCAGCCTGTGGTGAGAAACATCTAAGTTTGTAAGGGCACTAAAAGTGTTAAGATCAGCTTAGAATGCATTTTGTTTTTATTTCATTTGACCAAATACAACTTGTTATGCTTTGACTTATAATCACTTAAAATCTATCTTTATAGTTAATAAATATGTTTGTTTATTCTACCTGAAGCAGTGCGTTTGGTTTGAAGTGTGTCAGAGACTCCCCTTGGGATAACAAGCTTGGTACATATCAATTTCTTTGTTAAATTGACAAACTCATATAAGCTTGCAGCATCCAGCGGGCATAACTGGACACTGCAAGATGGAGGTTTCTAGGGTTGTGTCTGGGACCGGAGATATTGGCTAGTGTCATTCGGTTGCACAATCCAAGGAGTAGCTTACAGGCCAGAGGCTGTGCGTGAACAGCCCAGGAGTGGGGGTTCTCACAGCAGAGCACGGTAAGGCTGGCTCCCAGAGTCAAGGACTGGAGTGACGTAGCAGATCACTGATCTGGATAACACCAGGGGAACGTCACAGTACCAATGTGAGATTTCTAAAGATAGCTACAATACGCGACCCAAGGTTTAATAATCTGAAGTGCCTTCCAAAATCTGAGAGGGATGAGATGTGGAGCATGCTTTCAGAAGTCTTAAAAGAGCAACACTCTGATGCAAAAACTACAGAACTGAACCACCAAAAAAAGAAAATCAACCTTCAGCTGGTGGAATCTGACTGAGATGATGAAAATGAATATGCGTCGGTCCACTCTACTTTGGATTGTTATTGAGCAGAACCCGCCATCGGCATGGACACATGTCCTCTGGAATGGTGGTTGAAGCACGAAGGGACATATGAATCTTTAGCACATCTGGCATGTAAATATCTTGTGACACCAGCTACAACAGTGCCATGCAAACACCTGTTGTCACTTCAGGTGACATTGTAAACAAGAAGCAGGCAGCATTATCTCCTGCAAATGTAAACAAACTTGTTTTTCTGAGCGATTGGCTGAACAAGAAATAGGACTGAGTAGACTTGTAGACTCTAAAGTTTTACATTGTTTTGTTTTTTGAGTGCAGTTATTTTTGTACATAATTCTACATTTGTAACTTCAACTTTCATGATAAAGAGATTGAACTACATTATTTGTATTAAGTGAATTGAAAAATACTATTTCTTTTGTTTTGTACTTTGCAAATATTTGTAATTAAAAATAATAAAATATAAAGTGAGTACTGTACACTTTGTGTTGTGTGGTAATTGAAAAAAATATTTGAAAATGTAGAAAACATCAAAATAGTATTCTATTATTCTTTAACGGTGCAATTAATTACACGATTAATCACAGTTAATTTTTTTAGTTGCTTGACAGCCCTAATTTTGAACATACCAGAGTTGCTTCCACATATACCAGATCCTGAATTTGGCCTTAATTGTAGTAGCTTAAAGATAAAGTCAGTCTATTTTAGTCCAGTGGCTCCCAACTTTTCTTTTATTGGAAGCCCCCTCTTCTGATGGGTTAGCAAATAGGAGCCCTCACCATCCCATCGCACTATGCCCTGGTACAGTTGTCACTGACTCTCCTTATTTCTTTACCTATTCTCATTTTTTAAAATTGTTTTTCCTATCTCTCTTTTTTCCCTAGTTTCTTTCTTTTTCCTTATTTTTTTGCTTCCCCCCTACATTCTCCCATTCACCAGAAACCTACTAGTGCAGGCTCCTCAGAGTGGGCATAGGTGGCGTGTTGCACATCACCTCAGTAACTTTAGATTTAAGTGTTGCTGCAGTGGAGGAGACAGAGAGAAATTTAAGAGCTGCTGCCTGAGCCAGATAGTTTGTACCATTAAGTTGATCCGCAGTTTGATACATTAGAAGCCACCACAGAAGCTGGGAGGCAAAATGGGTGATTTTCAAGGAGGACTTTATCCGTAGCTCTGGGATCACATTTGCAATGGGAGTGGAAGAGGTTAGCAGCTTTCCCTGCACCCACTCTCTTCTCTTTTGTTTTGCATCTTACCTCACCTTTCTGGACTAGTCTAGCCTGCCTACCAGGTTGGGAAACACTGTTTTAATTAATAAAATCCATAAGAGCAGTTTAAGCTTGAAGGAACATGTATAGAAAGAAATAAAATTAAAGGGTATATTTCATCTTAATAAGTGAAAAAAAAACATACAAAAAACACCAATTACCCATAAAAACTGAAAATATGCTAAACGGAAAATGAAGTTACCACTCCATCAGAACAACTCCCATAAACATTAAGGGTTTTTTTTAAATAGAGAGGACACACACACCAGGATCCAGTCACCCTCTAGGCAGACTAAGATAAAATGGCTTGTGAAATACTACTTCTTGAGAGAAGAAATTGGGAAATACCTCCAGTGCTAGATAGGGGGAATGTTAATAAAAACATGGGACAATAGCCATTATACAGAGAATGGAAACTATTCACTCCCTCAAGATAAGTACGTTTGTTCAAACATGACACTGACTTAAATTCAGCAATAAACTCCATGCAGGCAGACCTTTGTGCCTCTGCAGAGCACCAGTGAGGTCAATGGGGGGACATCTCATGGACTTCAGTGAAGAATCAGGATAATTGTTTGCACCCTCAACCAGAATTGGCACACCTTTGCAAAGAAAAATGGTCACAAAGAGAAACAACTGAAAGCTGAGGGGAGGAGGTACTTGAGACTCCTCAAACCATATGACTTTGAAAAGCTGAGAGGCCAAAAGAGTGGGGGGCAGGAAGGGGAGAGAGAGCTCTTTTAGAAATGTAAGTGTCTGCTTATTTTTAATTTTGTAGAATTAAACTTGAAGTGAACCTATCTAGGTGAGATTTTCAGACTGAGTTTCATAGCGTTTGTGTTCTGCATGCCAAATCTTTTGTTTTAATCTAATTCTCTATTCTTAAATAGTTTAAAAACAAATAAGTAAATTGAGTCAAAGATTGATGTTTGTAAATTTCATGAAAACCAACCTGGAGAGGGGCAACAACCTTTAAAAAAAGAGGTAGTAGTGAAGGAAGGTTGTCTGAAGCCTACCTTGCTCAGTGTTCTCAATCTAAAGGGTATGCCTAAGGAGTCCTCTTCCCGATGGAGTGTCACTTGCAGGGCTCCAATCCAATGGATTCAAAGATAATGCCCACTGACAAGAACTGAGTTTAGGGGGCCAAAGATGACACACCAGTGCTTCCCCACACTGCCCTACAAATATGGTCCTACTCTGCTAGGATGAATACTTCTAAGGGGCAAAAGGTAGTTTAGTTTCAGAGCCCATTCAGTCATTACTAACTATGCTAACACTGGCAAAGAGGATATTAATTGGTGTAAATGTAATCGTTCTCTTGATACAGAAAGACAAAGTGGTGAGGTGATATCTTTTATTGGACCAACTTCTGCTGGTGAAAGAGATAAGCTTTCAAGCTTACCAAGAGCTCTTCCTCAACAGCCAACAGGGGTACAACAACACCGCAAACGACTCTTGATACAGACATTGTCCACTAGGAATTGGATGGAGACCACTAATTAATTTTACATATTCCACCAAAGAGCTGTCAGAAGCTGACATTTTTCAGTTACTCCCAGGCTATGTCAGATTTGAATTAGTGACTTAAAGATGAAAGACTCATTAACAAATCCTCTGAGCCATCCAGTTCCAGAATCATTAAAAGGCTGCAATGTCTGAGAAAATAGATATTCTTGTCTAATTTTTGTTCCAGAAAATGGACAAAGTAAATACAGTGGGTCTCTTAGCTAGGTTGATGGCATATTCATTAGCTTGTAAAGTAACCAGAAATATTCTAATTTTGTATGATATATTTCTAAAACACATAAAAAGCAGTGCAGTGGGAAAAAAGTCATTTTAGTTCTAACAAAAGGAAAAATACTTGGATTTAAAGTAAATTGGTTGCATATGCTAAAATAAATGGTGTTTACATACAGTATATTCTTTGGCAAACACTATCACAATAATTACCACTTCTACTTATCATAGAATATCAGGGTTGGAAGGGACCTCAGGAGGTCATCTAGTCCAACCCCCTGCTTAAAGGTGGACCAATGCCCGATTTTTGCCGCAGAACCCTAAATGGCCCCCTCAAGGATTGAACTCACAACCCTGGGTTTAGCAGGCCAATGCTCAAACCACTGAGCTATCCCTCTCCCCAAGGTGGAAGATATGAAGAGGAAATAGAGGTTTTACCATTTATTATTGAGTGGTATTCCCTTTTCCAGGTCCTGGAGATGGGGACAGTTAAGGTAGAGTTAGGAGACAAGAAAGGAAACATTCACTTCACTTACATCACAATTCTCCCAATGGCAAACATACATCTCTGAAATCCTTGGTATCTGATTCTGGGTATGGCTGTTCTGGGAACATGCTGGCCAATCTTGGTGCGATGCACTTAATTGAGAGCCTAAGAATTTCAACTTGGTGTGGTAACTATGAAAATTTACATGGGTTACCAGCTCCCTGGGACCTGTAGCCAAAAATTCACAATTTCTCCACCAACACTGGTACTGCTCTAAACACAAAAAAAAGAAATACTGTTTCATGGAATGTTGTATTAAATTAGGAACTGTGTGTGACAATCTTCAAGAAGATACCAGAAGATAACTATTACTTACATTTTAGGTGATGATCTACTGAGCCATAGGTAAAACTAGTAGAGTGATGGATAACAGCTGTGTTCAGATAATTAAGTATCTGAAGATTTTAAGCCTCAGCAATAAACAAGATTTTTCACTTTCTCAAAACTCAGACAATTCTAGTATACCCAACAAGTTAACAAGTGGAATTTCCCCAGAAAGAGAGCACTGGGCTTAGAATGTCTGAGTAAAGTCTATTGAACAGTTCTACAGTGCTATTGATTACTATTAAAAAGACAAGTTGGGCAAAGTAATATTCTTGTCTCTGTAATATCCTGGGACCAACATGGCTACAAGAATGCTGCATATAACTGATCACACATTACCACAATATAAATAATAGTAAAAGACTTGAGGCTTTATTCTTAGGCACTGGACTTTTAGCAAATGACAGTCCTTGCTCCAAAAATCTTGGTTGTGTTTTCAAATTTTACAATCAATTGCACTCCAGCCTGTATAACAGTCAACCAAACTTTTAATTATTCAATAATCTTTCCTGAACCCACTTGAGTAGTTAGTTGTATAGTACAAACTGGATTATTCAAAGGTAATGGGCACAATGAATAAGTATGGAAACACAAAGGAAATTCCAAGACACAGGAAGAAGAGGATATATCTGTTTCAGATAATTTTGGTTTGGATATTTGAGTGTTGCACAATATTTGATTTTTGACAGTGCAAATCTTGAATTCAAAAGGACACTGTTAAGAATGCCAAACAGCCAGTTTCTGTATCAGGTATTTTTAGTTTGCAGGTTTTCACATGGTCATCACTCTGTTCTGCCTACTTGTTTCAATCCAGTGAGTTGGCAGAGTTTCTAAATTTGAAAGGGACTCCATCCAAGGATCTGCACACATCGATTCAATTGCAGGAAAATAAGGCATGTAATAAGGCAACAAAACAAAAATTAACACAGAAATTACTTGAGTCTCTAATGACCAGTACTCCAGTAGGTTATACACAGCTGAAACACCATAGAATTACTCATTCTGGAGCACCAAAGCACCAGGACAAGCTCAGTGGTTTCAGAGGACCAATACAGAATTTTGTAAAAATTAGCTTTTTTACTTATGTATGAGCTAAAATACCATTAGTTTGCATAGTGGAGGCACTGAGTGCATATTGTTGTTGGTTCAATTTTACTTTCTATTTACTGTACCTTTAATTAAACTCAGTCTAGTATCTACACCAGCAATTAAACATGTGAAAACAGTGTTAAGAATAAAGGTCAGGATTCATAAGAGCTACAGTAGCAATATTAAAAATATCTACTCTACTATTGCTATTACAGTCTACATAGACTGCTTATAATTTTCTGTGGGATACAACTTCTAAGTTTTTCTTGTAACTGTAATTGGAAGAAAGATGCAAGATATATAACAGGAGCAACTAAATACTGTTTATTTATTCACAGAAAACAGTTACAACCAAAGGGCAAGTTACCTCTAAGTTGATTTCTCCAACCTCCACCTTAAAGTTACAAATCTTAAGTAACACATAAGCTCCAGAAAGCTAAAAATTCTTTTTTGAGACTACCAATTTAAAAACAAAACAAAACACACACCACACTTTAGCCCTAATTCAAGAAGAAACTGAGTTTAAACTTCTGATTCATGACTTCACCTGCATTAGCATTATTTCTATTTTAGTACTATATCTTTAGAAAAAGAGAAAACCAGCAAAATCAGATGCAAATAAAAAAACAAAAATAGGCCCCAGTCCTGCAAGTGACTGTGCAGGTAGTCACCAGCACACACATAGAGTTCTATTGACTTCATTCTACCCGCACAGAGCCAGTGCAAGATCAGGGCCAAAGTACAAAAATCTTAAAAACTGCAGTATTATTTGTATGGTGAATGAGACAGATATATTACCTGTTCTTTCCAGAGGATGTTGTCGATAATCTTTCAAGTGTTCTGCAATGTGATCACAAAATTCCTCCATGCATTTCCCTACAAAAAGGCATTCTTCCCATTCACACAGTAATATCAGTTCAGAATACTTGAATTTGTTTCCAGGGGCCATTACTTAAAATCCTTTAAAGTACAGAGTAGTTTTGTTACTAGATTTTCAGAAATTTCTCTTATGAAAACAACCATCTTTTTATAACTGGGTGGATAATATCTTTCAGACTCTATGGCCTAATCTTGCCCACACACAGGCCTTGTCTACACACAAAAGTTGCACCTCTTTAACAATATTGGTATAATTCAAGCGGTACACACAAGTGCAGCCACCGTTATACTGATATAAATCTGTTTATACTAGTATAGCTTATTCCCGCAGGGCTTCTCAAACTGAGGGTCAGGACCCCTCAAGGCATCGTGAAGTTCTTACATGGGGGGTCGCCAGCTGTCAGACTCCACCCCAAACCCCACTTTACCTCCAGCATTTATAACGGTGTTAAGCATATTAAAAAGCATTTTTAATTGATTCGGGGGAGGGGTCACACTCAGAGGCTTGCTACATGAAAGGGGTCACCCCTAAAAAAATTTGAGAATCACTGCCATACAGAAAGGGGGCTAAGCTATACTGATATAAGCACCTGTATACCAGGATAAATGGGCTCATACTAAGCGCTTGTACTGGTATAACTATATACTGGTAAAAGACCCTCATCCCCAAGCAACCCAATACCAATACCAAATCTATGTGAAGACTAGGCCTTAGGCAGAGGCGTGAGGAAATGGGACCTAAATCGGTTTCTCTCCCTCTGTCAACACCATGAAGTGAAATGAAATGGGTACTCAACGCATTTGCGGACAATATGTCTGTAGTTTGCCTAGAGAAACTGCTAGCAAAAGGAACACAAGTTAACTAACTACCCTTTTCCCAAGCCGCTGACACACCTGAAAACGTTACCCCGTGAAAGGAGCCTCTAACAAAAGGCAACCGTGCCCGCGCCGCCGCAACACCGGCTTGTACGGCTCAGTGTCACGGACTCGGGACCCCGGGCGCAGAACGCGGGGATGGTCCCAGACCTGCCCTGAGTCCGCCCCCCACCCACCCCGGCTGGGCTCTGCGCAGGCAGTCTTTCACTTTCAAACACTGCATTAATAAGTTGCCCGATTTCGGAATAATTAACAACACAATCAAATTCACATTCTGAATAACCGCGATTCTTCGTTTTAACGGAGCCCGAGCTGCACCCAACAGGGGCCAGCCCGCTGCCACGGGGAGGGAGGGGGGGAGAGAAGGTCCCCCCGGGGCAAGCGCCACGTGCAGCAAGGCTGGACAGAGCAAGCTCTACTCTCCGGAAAGGACTGCGGGACCGGGGCCGCTGGCTCCGGAGGGCTGTCTCAGAGCAGCCACCCCGGCTACGCCCGTCCCTGCGGCTCCAATCGATGCATTTGAATTACAACGGTCCAAATATTTCCCTTCGCCCGTCACTGCGCAGAACCCCCCCGCCAACGCTGTGCCCCCCTCCCCCGCGCTGTAGGGACTTGTGGACGGGGGGAAGTGCTGGCGTTAACAGGCGCCTCCCCCATCACGAGCCCCACGCACACGGTTGGGGCGCTCAGAGCCGGCGCGCGGGGCAAGGGCGGACCCAGACGGGCGCTGGGCGAGCCGGCGCGCGCACGCACGCACGCACACGTCAGGGGCGGGAAAGCACCTTAGAGCAGCCTGAGCCCACACGCCTCAGCCGCTCTAGCAGCGGGATCGAGGCTCCCGCCGGCTGGCCCGGATAACTCACGTGCCTAGGGGCGCGAGGTGGGGCTGCCGCAGGGATGCCCGGCCGCGCGCTCAGGCGGCCCCGCGGCTGAGCCAATCAGAGCGGAGGCGGCGCCCCCTCCCAGCAGCCCGGGGGGCGGGGCCGAGACTCCGAGTCCCCGGCGACACCGCCTCAAGCAGGTGGGGGGGCGGGGTTCGCGCAACCGCCGCCAACGGATGAACTTTTTGGTGCTCCCCGCCCCCCTCTCCTTCCCCCGCCTTGACTGAGCGCCGCCTCCTCGATCAACCGCCACCGGCCCTCTGGGATCAGCTAGGGGCGGGGCTAGAAGCCGCAGGGAGTCCGCCCCGCCCTCTCCCTCGCGCCAGAGGGAGGCGGGGACATGGAGGGGTGCAGCCCCGCCCCCTGGTGAAAAGAGCAAGCTGGGGGCGGGGTCGCCTCTGCTCCCCCCCGCCCTCCCCCTCCAGCTGCCAAGTGACCAGCTCCCTCCTCACGTCCCCGCTGCCCTGACCCCGTCCCCAAGCCCCTCTTCTCCTGCGGTGCTGTGTGTGAGGCACAACACCGCACCCACCGGCAGGGTGGTTGCCTTTCCTGGCCCGTTGCCCGCCCCTCAGTTTCCCTAGTGTAGACAGGGCTGCAGCTGCCGCCTGTGTGGCCTTCACAGACGGCTGGGATTTGCATGGGGTAAGATTTGTATGTGGGATTTGTAAATTATCAGCTGTGACGCTGTAGGCGACAGAAAAAAAGGCGGAGGTGCAACTTGCGTTAAATGTAATCCCTCCTCTTTGATCCTGCCAGGGGTGGCCCCCCGCTCCTCTAGAAAAGGTGGACGCAGTGTTCCGATGATGGAAAGACTCAGGTTTTCCAAAAGGAACAGCAGTGTCCTGGGCTGGTTGGTTTAGGCCTAGGTCAGCCGTGTTGCCCACTCTTGAAAGCCAGTGCTATGCTAAGTAACATTAATGTTTAAAGAAAAGGAGGACTTGTGGCACCTCAGAGACTAACCAATTTATTTGAGCATGAGCTTTCGTGAGCTACAGCTCACTTCATGAGATGCATGCTGTGGAAACTGCAGCAGACTGCAGCAAACTGCAGCAGCCAAGCTCTGCGATACAACCGCATTTGCTCCAACCCCTCAGACAGAGACAAACACCTACAAGATCTCTGTCAAGCTTTCTTACAACTACAATACCCACCTGCAGAAGTAAAGAAACAGATTGATAGAGCCAGAAGAGTTCCCAGAAGTTACCTACTACAGGACAGGCCTAACAAAGAAAATAACAGAACGCCGCTAGCCGTCACCTTCAGCCCCCAACTAAAACCCCTCCAACGCATTATTAAGGATCTACAACCTATCCTAAAGGATGACCCAACACTCTCACAAATCTTGGGAGACAGGCCAGTCCTTGCCTACAGACAGCCCCGCAACCTGAAGCAAATATTCACAGCAACCACATACCACACAACAGAACCACTAACCCAGGAACTTATCCTTGCAACAAAGCCCGTTGCCAATTGTGCCCACATATCTATTCAGGGGACACCATCACAGGGCCTAATAACATCAGCCACACTATCAGAGGCTCATATACCTGCACATCCACCAATGTGATATATGCCATCATGTGCCAGCAATGCCCCTCTGCCATGTACATTGGTCAAACTGGACAGTCTCTACGTAAAAGAATAAATGGACACAAATCAGATGTCAAGAATTATAACATTCATAAACCAGTCGGAGAACACTTCAATCTCTCTGGTCACGCAATCACAGACATGAAGGTCGCTATCTTAAAACAAAAAAACTTCAAATCCAGACTCCAGCGAGAAACTGCTGAATTGGAATTCATTTGCAAATTGGATACTATTAATTTAGGCTTAAATAGAGACTGGGAGTGGCTAAGTCATTATGCAAGGTAGCCTATTTCCTCTTGTTTTTTCCTACCCCCCCCCCCGATGTTCTGGTTTAACTTGGATTTAAACTTGGAGAGTGGTCAGTTTGGATGAGCTATTACCAGCAGGAGAGTGAGTTTGTGTGTGTATGGGGGTGGGGGGATGTGAGAAAACCTGGATTTGTGCTGGAAATGGCCCACCTTAATTATGCACATTGTAGGGAGAATGGTCACTTTGGATGAGCTATTACCAGCAGGAGAGTGAGTTTGTGTGTGTGGTTTTTGGGAGGGGGGTGAGGGGGTGAGAGAACCTGGATTTGTGCAGGAAATGGCCCAACTTTATTATCATGCACATTGTGTAAAGAGTTGTCACTTTGGATGGGCTATCACCAGCAGGAGAGTGAATTTGTGTGGGGGGTGGAGGGTGAGAAAACCTGGATTTGTGCTGGAAATGGCCCACCTGATGATCACTTTAGATAAGCTATTACCAGCTGGACAATGGGGTGGGAGGAGGTATTTTTTCATATTCTCTGTGTATATATAAAGTCTGCTGCAGTTTCCACGGTATGCATCTGATGAAGTGAGCTGTAGCTCACGAAAGCTCATGCTCAAATAAATTGGTTAGTCTCTAAGGTGCCACAAGTACTCCTTTTCTTTTTGCGAATACAGACTAACACGGCTGTTACTCTGAAACCTGTCATTAATGTTTAACTTTACTGACGTGTAGACTTGTTGAAGTCAGTGTGGGACTACGCAAGATCTTAAAAGTTATTCATGTGGTTAAGCGTATGCAGCACTGGTGCTTTATAGGATGACTCATGTGCTTAGTTAAATGTGTAAATCTTTATAAATATCTTGGGGCAGTCACTGTCTCTTACTATGTGACGGTATAATTCCAGTACAATAAGGCCCTTGTCCTGACTGGGGTCTGTAGCTGGTGCTATCACAATACATACACATAATAAATGTGAGACGTTGTTGATGTCATACCGTTTTCATGGTAGCCTACTGAGCAATTGCTGTTTGTGACTTTTATTTTCTCATTATGTCTTTGTTCTGCCTGTTTTCAATAGAATTTTTTTCTAGGCCAAATAAGAGTATTGCATGGAACAAAAGAAAAAAAGAGATCAGGTAGGTGAGGTAATATCTTTTATTAGACCAACTTCTGTTGGTGGAAGGTACAAGCTTTCAGATTTAATAATTTTATTAAGATAATGTTGAAATAGAAAGAAAACGGTACAGAGTTCAAGCATAGAAGTTTCTGGTTATCAGGGAATAAGGTACAGATTAACTACACAGAGCTCTTCTTCAGATCTGGGGAAGGAAATCACAATGTTTGAGCTAAATACAGTTTGGGATAGATTGTTAAGCATAAGGGGTAATGCATGTTGTAGTCCATTACTTGAAGTGGGCAATTGAGGGTTAGATTGTTATGCATACGGGGTGTGAAGTGGGAAATTAAGGGTAGCAGACTTCAAAGAGAAACAGCAGAACTAAAATTCATTTGCAAATGTAATACCATTAATTTGGGCTTGAACAGGGACTGGGAGTGGCTGGTTCATTATGGAAGCAGCTTTGCCTCTCCTGGAATTGACACCTCCTCATCTATTGTTGGCAGTGGACTACATCCACCGTGATCAAATTGGCCCTGTCAACACTGGTTCCCCACTAACTCCCTTCTCTTCACGTATCAGTATATTTATGCCTGCATCTGTAACTTTCACTCCATGCATCTGAAGAGGTGAGGTTTTTACCCACGAAAGCTTATGCTAAAATAAATCTGTTAGTCTTTAAGGTGCCACCAGACTCCTTGTTGTTTTTCTTGATCTAGTCGTCTTATTCAAACCCAGTTTACGTAAATGAGTCTGGCAGGGAATTCTGTGAAAGAAAGGTGATTAAACTACTGCTTTAAAGCAGGCTGTCAATGACAAGCAGTTTTTCAAAAGGACAGATCGGGCTTTCATCTCTCTCTGTACAGCATATACCGAACTCCCTGCCTCCCTGCGGGGCCTGGGGCAGAGCAGGGGCAGAGCGTGGACGGTGCTGTGGGTGGAAGAGGCAGGACAAGGAGCTCGCCTCATCCAGAGGAAGTTTCACCCACTGCCCATGGAGATGAGCGACACCAGACAGGAGCACATTACTCTGTAGCTGCATAGCAGAGGGCAAGGGCTGATGTTCTAAGCATCTGAGTGCTCGCACCCAGGTTGAACCAGCCAATTTTCTGAGCAGGTTGTTCTGAGTGCTGACTTTGGCTGTTAATAAGATTATTTTACTGTTTTATCTAATCCAGTGTGCTTAAATTTAAGTGTCTGAGATAATAAAATGAGATAAGATTATTTGAGATAATAAAATGGCATATTCCCTTTAAGGAATAGTGGACTTAAAATATTTTGTAGTGTTCAAGAGAGGGTTAGCAATAGATGACATACATTTTGGGGGGGAAGTCTGGGAGTGGGGTGTGTTGGAGTCACCCGGTAGTATAACCAAGGCTGGTGAGAGCCAGAGTGTAACCCAAGTGTGGCTGTCAGGCTATAGTTACACACAGACACTCAGGATGTGGCTTGCATGCTGGAAGGCTGTTTGTGAGCAGCTCCGGTGTGGCTACTTCAGCAAGGCACTGTAAGGCACCCAAGGTTGCTGGGCAGGTGTGACACTCTTGCTCATTACTCTGGATTGTACCATGGTATGTCACAGCTTGATTTACGAGATAAATTATAGCTGGTCTCTCTTTGGAGACCTTTTAGGATCGAGGCAAAAAAAAAAAAAAAAGATTTTAGATTATTTAAGCCTTACTACCATCCCCTACTCCCAGAAAAAGAAAAGAGAACCTCCGCAAACAAAGTGGGACTTTTCTGCCCCATCTTACTTTTTCATGTGTACTTTGTTCCATTTTAACTCAACTGATATTGGTTCCCCAGGGCATTTTCTGCAGCACTGTAGTCGGTCATTAATATTGCTGTTACATTGGATGGCAGCATTGAATGTGTTGCTTATGTTGTAGTCCTAAATCCTTAAAAAAATAAAATAAAATTGTAGATGTCAACACTCTTTAGCCCCAGTCCTGAAAATACTTATGCACACATTTCAAGTTAAACAGGTGTGTATGTGTTTACAGGACTGGGCCTTTACTTGTAGCTAGATCAAAGCCACACGTTTGGTTAATTTTGCTGTACACTGTGATGGTTGCCTGAGCAGTAAGCAAAGGTGCAGAATAATCAAATAGCCAGAATTTAGATTGTTACAAACTTCAGCTGAATACAGCTAGTCAGTGTTCAGTTGAAATTAGTTTTTAGATCAGTGTTCATTTTGGTGAAGCCTTTGCATTTATGGTTGATGTCCATTTCTGATTTGGTTAACTGAGAACAGAATGTTAAATAGGAAGGTAATTTAATGTGTTATAAAATGAAAATAATAGCCGTCCATTTGCCAACCAGACATTTTCAGGAATGATGGGATTCCTCTAACCCAAGAGCAATAAATACAGTGTGCCTTGTAAAAACTTTTCTGCCAGCAGCACGTTATGCATCTCCCTTTTTCTGGAAAAAGAAAAGGAGTACTTGTGGCACCTTAGAGACTAACAAATTTATTTATAGTCTCTAAGATGCCACAAGTCCTCCTTTTCTTTTTGCGAATACAGACTAACACAGCTGCTACTCTGAAACCTGTTTCTGGAGATTGTCACCTGTTTAACCCATTTTTCTCACTTCGCTAACCACACAAATAAATTATGCCTACAGGAAAACTTAGTTCATGTTGAGATCTGTATGTACTGCATGGGAAAATGTGGGGAGGATAGTAATGAAAATGAGATACATTTTCCCTCAGGAGCAAGTTTCTCATTTTTTCTTTTGATTACTCAAGTTAAATAGTTCTAACTTGCATGTTTACAAAGACTTTTGTTTTGCCTGAGTAAAACCTGCAGGATTAGGGCAAAAATTGATTAATGATGACTTCTTCACACATACCAGAAAAACAGCTAAATACAAGATCGAACAGATAGTTTAGCATATCAAGCTATGACACTCTTAGTAACTTTCTCAGCCCTGAAGAAGAGCTCTATGTAGCTCAAAAGCTTGTCTCTCTGACCAGCAGAATTTGATCCAATAAAAGATATTACCTTACCCACCTTGTCTCTCTAAAGTCAGAAACAGGCAGTCCTTTGAAAGGTCAGAATAGGGTCTTAAATATGTAGGAGTGTAGAATGAATGAGGGAGGAAGAACAAACACATCTCTCAATTGTTCTCTTCTGAGACCATCCACAAAACAGTATGTATAACAGCTCTGAAGCATGCTGCCCTTCCCAGAAAGTGAAAAAATGAGGATTTGCATCATTCCCTTATCATTCTAGCATCTCAGACTTATTTGCATTGAGTACGTTTCATTTTTAATTTGCTGCTGGACTAAACATGATAAAATGTTATCTCTTTCATAGTGCAGAACAAGAGCCCTTCGTGGAATGACTGTTTGAAAATGATAAACACTAAAATTTAGTTTAAAACAGTCTTTAATATGGTATGTCCCCTCACAATGCATTCAACATACAGTTCTATGCTACCAGCTAAGTATTTTCTCTCTTCACTTATTTTATTCTTCAGAACAAAAATTTTTATGCCAGCACTGTGGTAAAAGTTTTGTTTAACCAAAGGCTACGCAGAGATCACATTAGGTGTAATTGGAAGTTAAATCTGCTTTCAATTTAGGCGTTTCTAAGCAAAAATTTGGAAAACCTTCAGCTTGTGAATACTGCACTTTTTCTTTTGTGTATTTGTTTAGATAAACCATCTTTATCAAATGGTGACGGTTTATTTTAAAATATTTTAAAGTCAAAATAGCTAGATCAAATAAATAGGTCAGTATTAAAAACTGTTTGAAATAAGAGGGAGGAAGATGATACAAATCAGATACTTTCCTTGAATGGAGTGAATCCAGGGCCTGGTATTAGTTGTATTATTTGTATTAGTTGTGATGTATTGGTGCCTGGGTATTACAGCAATAAAAATACGTATTAAAAACTAACTTTTGAAAAGTGTTTGAATATTCCTGTCACAGTTTCAGTATCTCTAACGAGTCAGTGGGTTGTCTCTCTTATCCAGCTGCACTAGAAAAATAAGGGGGTTTTGCCTGCATCAGGAAATATTGCATGCATATTTTGATAGTATGTAATTTCTACAGCAAAATCAAATAATATTTGGGCATTGGGAATTGTCATCTATTAAGCTATTGGGATAGATCTAATGGTATAATATGTCTCCTTAAATACTGCACAAAAAATCAGATGGCATACTGAAGTGGTTTATTTAACCAGTAACTCTGTATTTCAAGAGTCACACACAGGTATGAAAACTGCAAATTGCCTTGTCTTCACTGGGATTTTACCTCGAGTTAGTTAATGTTAGTTAGCTAACAAGTTAAGAACACCCCCACCCCCCTTTTTTTCTTAGGGTATGTCTTCACTACCCACCAGATTGGCGGGCAGAGATTGATCCAGCAGGGATCGATTTATCGTGTCTAGTCTAGATACGATAAATCAATCCCTGAGCGCTCTCCCATCGACTCCTGTACTCCAGCTCTGCGAGAGGCACAAGCAGAGTCAACAGGGGAGTGGCAGCAATTGATTCACCATGGTGAAGACACCATGGTAAGTCGATCTAAGTACGTTGACTTCAGCTACGTTATTCACGTCGCTGAAGTTGCGTAACTTAGATCGATCCCCGCCCCCAGTGTAGACCAGGGCTTAGTGAGGACAAGGCCAATACGTGCAAAACCTTCTAATGTAGACAATAGTTATATCAGTATAAAAGTGCTTATACCAGTATAGCATACACTCAGACAAAGACATTTAAGTTGCCTTTGTTTTGTGTTTCATTAATGTTTTTCTATAACTTGTAAATTTCTGCAAGTTTTGTGTTATTACTTTATCAGGAAACACTTGTCAAATGGGTTTAGTGTCTGTGTTCTGGTTTTATAGTAAAAATAATATGAAATGAAAAAGAGAGAACTTCTGAATCCATTTACAACTGTGTTAACCTTCTCCTTACTATTTCCGAGGGAATTCTGCACCAAAAAATTCTGTGCACAATATTTTAAAATTCTGAAAAATCCTGTATTTTGTCAAAATCACACAATATAGTCACACCAGTTTCAATTATTTTGGTACAGAGGAGGGAGATCACCCTACAGCCCTCTTCCCATACCTTCTGGGACACAGACTCAGTGACGAGGCTGCACCCACCTGACACAGTGCGAGGGCCAGGCCTGCCCCACACTTGCCCCAGAACCACCTGGAGCCCTGCCCTTCCATGCTGGGTGCACCGTGATAGCAAGTGAGAGGGACAGAGTCTTGCACGGACACCCAGCCCTGCCTACCCCCCACAACAGAGGGAGTGATTTATACCTCCCCCAGCTGCTTGTGACACCCAAACAGATGCACTTACTCGGGACCGCTGCCCAGGAGGGGTGCGTGACCCCTCTTGCGGCTTCCCTTCACCTCCCCGTCAGAAACAATTATTCTGCAGGGGGAAAAAATCTGTGGGGGGTCATTAATTCTGTGCTTGCGCAGTGGTGCAGAATTTCCCCAGGAGTACTTCACCCTACTTGCCTCAGGAAAGATTTTTGCTGGATTTGCAAGTGTGTAACTGATGTGCAAAATTTGCCCCAAAATATTTCTGGATTTTAGTTGGGTATTTAGAGACTGTGATGTCATTTTTCCTGGGTTGTGAGCATTTATGGACTATTTTTCTGTTCAACTATTTTTTTGCGTATCTGCCTTTCCTATTCAACCACTGCAACTAGAAATAAGAATGTTTTTCTTTTCAGTTAATTGAGTAAAATGTTAATTGTATGAAATGATCATCTCAGTGGCAGGTTTGAAAATGCACATCTAATTGAGACACTCTGCTGCTCATCCTTTTTACTGTGAATTTTGCAAAGGCAGGTAAGAATTTTGTGCTGTAACATTAGTAGCCTGGCAGGAAAAAAATCAAGGAACTGTACTCCTTAGTAAAATGCTATGGTTATGATAGGCTTCTGCTGCTATATACAAAACAGTTAAGTTTTGTTCTCAAGCTTTATGTCCCTTAGACACTGAAATTAAAAATTCAGAGAGACAGATGGATGATATATTCTCCAGCACATGAAATTTTTCACAGCCCTGAGCAATATAGCTAAGTCAGCCTAAGTTTTAGATGTAAACCAGGCCTTCAATGTAAGCTTCTTGGGGCACGAACGATCTTTCACTATGTGTTGATAGAGTGCTTAGTAGTACGATGGTCTGTGATCTGTATTGGGGATTTTAATGCTATAGTGTAGGACAAATAATAATAAAGAAGCGTTCTGTGTGGGACAGGAGGTTGTCTATAGGACTGGCATGTGTTTCTAGAATAACGTTCTGACAGTCTTCTTCAGTTCCTTCTCTAAGGAACCTTGTAACAAAAGTGCCTTTACCAGATAACTGTTTATTAAGTGACTGTCTGATCCTTCATTCCCTCTGCACCCAAAATACAAATGCCATTTCCTTTAATGGAAAATTTAGAAACATTAAATGTAACAAAACTAAATATTAAAACCCAGAACATACTATTAGAAATAAATTAAAATAATAAGTGAACCTAAGCTCCACTGTCTACAGCAGAAGAGAAGACAAAAGTTGATTGGATGTTAAGTGCAGCACATGAGAGAAGTTTGCACCGTGCTGGGAGGCCGAAGGCTGTTTCAGTCCTGCGTGTTCCCTTGTTTTAAGAGTGTTTTAAGAGTCGTTTAGCCAAAATCACGTTTCCTTATTTTTGTACCAGAAGATGACAGATGATGAGACAGAAAACACATTCTGCTGCAGTTCCATAACTGGACACCAGCTCATCTCGTTAAGGCTGGTACAAGATAAATGTCAATTCAGCCCCACTCCCTATGCAGGTCCCATCCATTGTTACGATGGCAAAAGCCCTTCACTCTCATAGTATTCCCCACATACTTGATATTTTGCAGGTTGCTGAGTGTTTGCTCCTGGCAAATAACACAGGTACCTTCAATAAAAGCTCAGTCTTGTGAACATTCAGGAGAAAACTAAAGCCCAAAGCCTCCAGCTTTCTGCAGGGCAGCAGAGGGCACCCAGCACAGCAGAACTATTGCACTTCCAGTGTGATAGGGACAGGAGAATAGGCTGCAAGGAGTCCATGCAGGAGGTGGATGTGTACTGTGGGTTTGATCCTGCAAGGTGCCGAGCACTCTGGTTCTCAGCCAGCAGAGTACTTAAGTACATTCTTCACTTTGAGGATATAAGTAATTCCCCTGGACTTCCATGAGTCTGAAGGTTAAGCACGTGCTTAAGTGAGTTGCTGAATTGGGGCCAGTGTGCTGAGCACCTTGCAGAGTCAAGCCCTGCAGCTTGGGTAGTACAGCCCTGGGAGGGCTACCGCCACAGTCATGCCCGGGATCTTTCTGGTGGTGGGTGGGGCTAGAGGACCCGCTGCTAGGCAGGGGCACAATGAGGGAGCAGTCCAGACCCTTCCTTGGCCAAACTGGAAAGGCATTACAATCCCATGTGCCACATTGCAACACCTCTTTTGTAGTCATGGTGTCCCTGGGCACCCTCAACCCTTGGGAGAAGCAAAGCAGGGAGCACCAGGAATCCCCAGTCACAGGCACATGAGAGAATTGGATCTGGGCATTTGGTGCTTCCTGGAGAAGCAGAGAGACAGAATGCAGTTTGGGTTCCCAGAACGGCTGGGCCCCCTAGTGAGGATGGTCCTCTTCAGCCTGACTGTCTATCTGGGGAAGAGCTCAGAGCTGGATGCCGGGCAGCACTAGGGGACTGCATGTGTGGATGCAAGACAGCATGCATGAGAGCACTCAGGACCGAGGATAGCGGAGTGTCAGGGGAGAGCTCAAGGGCAGTGGTGGATTTCTTGGATTCTTCAGAAAACAATCCAATATGTCAAATGTGGTTTGACTATCTTACGGATGCTTCACGTGATGAATTTCAGTTTGAAATGGAAATGTGAGTTCCGTAGTTCAAACTAGTAGTGTTTGTAGAAAGGTACAAAGAAAACATCCAAGACAATGTTCTCAACGTTTGTTTTAAAATGTGCTGTATGCTACACTTTGTGTAAGTCAGAGCCTGAAGTAAAATTTTACAGCAGCATTATAAAGGTTTCCAAATCAGGGGTTTATCAAGAAAACTGCAACTTCTTCTTACCTATTGGAGTGCAAATGGGTTAGTGGCAGAAAAATAAAACCTCTCAGAGCTGGAGGAAACAGCCTTTGGAAGACCTAATAACCATCTTGGTCTTTCCCCATGTTCAGTTGTTTCCTTGAAACTGGTGATTTTTAATTTTTTTGGACATTAGCTGGCACAAGCTTATCTGTTGTTTTTTGGGGTTGCAGAGTGATGGAGTTGCAAAGTACAAATGCCACATTTGTTGTGAGAAGTGTCTCTCCTGGTGCTCCAGGTTGCCCTTTTGCCCTTGCAAGGCTCACCAGCTCCAGTGGCCTAACAAGTATTCTCACTTTCGGTGAGATTTTCTCCTTTGGATATTGTCTCAATGCTATTTTGAACCCCCTCCCCTGCATTTTTGCAATGAATTCCGTTTAATTTCTTGATGTCCTCCAATGCCCTCTTGTAAGATCTTGTGCTTGTAATGGTATAAGGTAGTTATTTTGCTCCAAGAATAAAAATAGTAATTTGATTTCCCTTTTACCCGTGACATTTCCTCATACGTGTGACGCCCCACCAGGGAGAGTCTTCACTTGTTTCATCGTGAATGAACACAAATTTAAATTTCTAGATAATATTCAAACAGCTGGAAATTGAAATTCATATAGATTCTCAAAGTAACATCAGAATCTAGAAGAGTCTGCAGCTGTTTCTTGTTCTTTCTAGCATTGCTATTTGGCTTCTCTATGTGAAGACAATGCTATGAATGAAGTCAGTGATTCACAACTTGTTAACTGAAGGCAAAATTACAAAATTCTGCAGGCTTCTGAATGGCAGTGGGAAGCTCAGTCCACAGCAGATGCACTGAATTTCCCTTCTTTAAGGAAACCAGGAATTGGAGATGTTATGGCATCTATAGACTCTCTGTCTGTGTGTGTGAGTCTGGTGTGTGTGAGTGAGAGAGATATATGGCTTTACTCACGGTTTTCAGGATGGGAAATTCAGTTACCTTTGCATACACACACAGCACCATTTACTGGGTTGTTCTATTACACAGTGATAGGAAATCTTTTCTGAAAAATTAACTCTTGAATACCTACCCATGTGTCAACTTCAGAATTTCCAGAACTTCAAAATTTCCAGAACATTAACAGGTACAGAGAATGTGGCTATTTAGACAGATGGAAAAGCAATATATACATTTCTACACAAAATATACACCTTCTGTATTGAGAAGTCTCAAAAAAGTTTAATAGTAGACAGTGTAATAGCACTTGATACAGTAAGTTTTCCTGAGAGATCTCAGACTACAGGTGAGGAGGACTTAACCTTTTCCTCATCCCACTTCTTTACAATGGCAGTGCTGTAGTATAATTATTTGAAAACTGTACCGTGTTTTTGTATTCTGTGGTACGTACAAATGTAACGAGACATAACTTGAGTAAGCTTCTTGTCTTTAGAGCAGGCAAAGTTCGATGGTTACACTAATCCTTTTTTGCTTTTGAATGATAGCGCTAGTAAAGATTCTGCAGCTTGAGGCTCCTTTGTTTCAGTGTCCATGTGCCATAGGCACCATTCAACTAAATATTTTATCAATAGACAATTGTATGTACATGGAATGCTATATGTTGCTATTTTGGCTCCAAATAAGTCAATATTTTGCTATTATCAATGTGCAAAATTCCCAAATCACTGCTGAAAAGACAGGGAATAACTTCACATTAGTCAAAAAAGGCTGGTGATGTACTGGCAAAGATATTGTTCAATAAATGCATGTCTCTGTGCTGGATTACACACCCCTTGTATTTTTACTTTGAAACAAAAGGGCATAACTTTGGTATTCATTTGAACTAAAGACAATATTTCTTGAGCAAAGGAGATAGAGAAACTGCTCAGATAAGTAAGTTCCTCATATTGGGCCAAAGTATTAAAGAAAAATCCTTGACAAACTCTGTGGAAAAAAGTTAAAAGCAGGCCAATCCTGAGAGATAACCCCGACCACAGTAGCATTGCAAAGGACATGTTTTCACAGGGAGAATAGTTGTGAAGCTGCAGCACACACTAGCTCTCCAAGATCAGCTCATTTTCAAGATCCTCCACCCCCAACTTCTCCAAAAAGACATCAGTCGTGCTGCAGTTCCATACGTTGCATCTCACCCTAGGTACAGGGCTTTTTTGGGGGAAGTTTAGTGAAAAATAATCAAGAGAAATGCTCTGATAAATGTTATGTTTGCAGTATACTGACCCAAGTAAAACAGTTTTAAAGTTGAGGTGCTCTGAAAAATGTAGCTGAAGTTTATTTTTTGAAAAACTTTCTAATACTTTTTAAGCTCATAATCTCTTCAAGGAACTTCAGTGTTTTTGCCTTTTGTTCTCCTGCAGTGAAATGCCTTTCAGTATTTTGGGGTTAGGGGAAGGCTACTGGAGGATCAAAAGAGACATTTCTTTTGATATGATTACAGTAGATCAAATAAATGGTTGGCATGCACACATTCATTATATGATCACCCAGATAAAAAGCCTTTCCTTCTCCTCCACTGTGCCCACCCTGATCCTACCCACATGGAACTCTTCCCCACCCCCAACTTTCCTTCTATGGCCTTGCTAACATCTGGAGGAAAGAAGCTCTGCTTCATTGGTCCTCATAAAATCTGTCTCAGGGCTCTCTCTGTTGCAAACCATATAAACATCAACCCTATTTCAACATTTGGCACTTAAAGGAAAAAAAGCAGGGAAATTCACAAACAACAAACTTCAGTAGGAATGAGTTGATTTTGAAAGCATATAGCAATAGAGCCTGTCCTGTCCCACTGCAAATGTATTCTAGTGCTTCTGCTTCAAAAATCCTCAAATAGGACAGTCTGGAAATGAACAGTTAAGGGATGAAGCCACTTTCCTCATTATTTATATTGCAGAAACACCAATCTACAAGGCTCTGGAGAAATTAAAGAAACTAAATACACACTCATGCTCATTTTACTTTACTGCCACCTGATGAACTTACACCTCCTAGCCCAACCTTCAGTTTGCATAAATACATATTACTAGGAAAATGAAAGAAGGAAAAAAACCCCCAAACATTTCCTTATCAAGGGGTCTATTTTCAGTGTGATATGGCTCTAACATGTAGTACACTTTTTTAAAAGCAATACATATGTTTGTTAGTAAATGTAGGTAAAATGTACCAGTTAACTTTACATCACCATAGATCAACATATTTTGTAACTCCATAATGTTTTCTCTCAGCCACAAGGTTTTTTGCCGGTGCGCGCGCTCTCTCTCTCTCTCTCTCTCTATATATATATATATAAAAACCCCACTTTCAATCAGCACAACACACTTGCAGAAAATTCTGAGTTCCAACATAAGCAAATGTACCCTGGGGCATAGAATCATAGAACCATAAGGTTGGAAGGGACAGCAAGGGTCATCTAGTCTAGGGGTTCTCAAAACAATTTTTTTGGTGGCCTCAGAATGCGACCACCAAATCTTGCTGGTGGCCACTCTGTCAATTTTTCCTAAAATACTTAATTAACTTTAGGAAAAACAAATGTGTACAATGATTTGGACATGTGTATGTATTTAATGTAGGATTGGGTTTTTTTTGCAGACTCAATAATAAAAATAATGTACAGTTGTCTCTATTCTTTACTGGGTCTGAGCAGAATAGAAATACAAATAAGGTGCTTTGCATGTTCTTGTCCTTTTTGTTGCCCCTTTTGCTTTTTTGGTTGCTTTTTATATTTTAGACTTAAGTCTAGTCAGCCTGCTGCTATGAAAAGTGATGCTTGTATATTAATATCTCTTTTCACAGCCTCCCAGCTAGCTACTAAGTTTGTTATGAAAAGTGATATTAACAAACATACAAATATCACTTTCACTGCAGACTTATTCGGCCCTGCAAGCCTGGGGACAAATTAAGCCCTGGATGGGGAGGTGGATAGGGAGGCAGCAGGGGCCAGTGGCTGACAACCGCTGTGTGGCTGAAGCCTGGGGCCAGAGGAGGCAGCAAAAGCCAGGGGTGATGGGGGATGAGCCTAGTGCTGGAGCCTGCCACAGTGTGACTGAAGCCCTGAGCTGGAGAAGGCAGTGGGACACAAGGGTGATGAGGGAGGGCTGCTGAGCCTGGAGCTTGTCACCAAAGCCCCGCGCCTATCGGATGGGGCCTGGAGACAGAGCCTGAAGCACTACACCGGGGGAAGGAGCCCGTCACTGCACAGCTGGAGCCCCGCAGCTGGAGCCTGCCGTCCACCACTCCAGGGCCGAAACCTGCCCCCACGAAAGTGGGGAACTCACTGGCTGCCTGCTCCTCCAGCATCTGTGTCTGCAGAGGACAGGGCCCAACCCCTACTAGGGGCATGGGGAGGGTACTGGGGCGGGGGAGGGGGAGAGGCTGCTGCTTTGCCCCCTCATCCAATCATTGCCCAGAAGGCTGTGGCCACATTTGAGAAATGCTGATCTAGTCTAGCCCCCTGCCAAGATGCAGGATTTGTTAGTTTTGAAATCTTTAGTTCTAATTAAACAGAATGTTATTTCTTCATCTCACTAACATTATTATTTCAGACCACAACAAGGGTGCATAATTTAGGTTGCATGGGAAGGTGTAATTTGCATGGGGCAATAGTAACTGAAGAAAGAATATATGGTTCTGAATTTTATTTTTGTTGTGAGCCCCTTGGGGCAGGGACTCTCTGTGCTGAATGTTTGTACAGAACTTGGCACGATGGGGTCCCGCTCCTATTTCAGGCCTCTGGACAATGCTACAATACAAATAATTAATAATGAGCAAAGTGGGTGCACATCCTTTAGCTATTCGTTTCCAGGCATTCATACTTCTGAGGGATCTGTTTTTGTCTCTAAGTAGAATGATTTTTCTGTGGATATTATAATTCATTCTCTAGGGGTGAGGTAGATATTGCTGACACACACTTTCAAGTTTAACTCATTCCTCATCACGTTTTTGTTTACAAACTGAACATTTTCATTAATGTGTTAGGCACAGACAGGCTTTTCATTTACATCAGTCTGTATCCATTGTGAAGTGCGGCAATTGCCGTATCAAGGAAAATCCCTCTTAGCAAGTTTGAGTGCCTCTGTTTGTAATGCAGGGAAGGAACTTTTTCTTCATCCATTGGTGGTTTGGAAGTTTTGCCTTTCAGGTGTCCAGTGGCAGAGAGCAACTTTTACTGCTCACTGCTCTTTGAGAAAAGCAGGGCTTTGTCCTTTGTGCGAGAGGATATCATCTTCATTTTGATATGCAACAATCCAGACTGTGCACTGGCACCAACAGGAGATATGGAGGATACAGCTTATCAGGCATTGGAAATGGCAGTCTCAGCAGAGATGGGTGCATCTGTCCTTCATTTCCCGTATAGCCAGGCAGGCCTATATCCATTGGCTCAGACTGCCTCCTTGTGGCAGTGTACATGAATGTTAGATATTGCACTTTATGACTTCATGACAGCCAGTGGATGGCTATGGGATTTGGAAGTTCTACAAGCAAAATCCACACACTAATTCTGCCATGCAGAAGAATAAGGAGATGAAAAGATACATGGAACCAAGTCAGACCAGCCGTTGATACGTCAATATCCACCAAGAACACACAGTGAAATACAAAGGTTATATAAAAAATTACTTTCTCAAATGTTTATTACATGATGAAAGAAGACTAATTGGTAATTCACATCCTGAACTTGATCAAAGGGGAATGATTGCTCTTCAGGTCTCCTAGCTAAAAGCAATATTGAAAGAGCAATTTTAACAAAATTACGTAAAATCTTATCACATTATGGTTTCAGCTCATAACCGGTTTGATTCAAACTTAACTTTACTAGAAGACCGTAAAAGTTGTTTTAACATTAGACTGGCTATTTGCTTCAGGTAGCACTGACATGTTTTACTCATAAAAGATTTTTCCATCACTACAATGGAAATACTTTGTGAAATTGGGTACATTTTCTTTCACCCCATAGACCCTACTTCCAGCCCCAAACCTTCACCCTTACTTTACCAGATGTTCTGTTAGATACAAGACCGTCTAAGGATGAAAAAAACAAATCAATCCTTTTTTGGGGGGCTCAATTATATCTTTACATTTCAGTTTCTAGAAGGTGACAACCAGTGAACCCCAGCTCACTGTATACATTCCCTCCAGCTTGGAAAACGATTAAATTGTATGGCTGAAGGGTTAGTCATATTTACTATTTGTGATTTCCTCTCTTTGTGTAAGGTCTATTGTAATGCTGTTGTCAAAACCCAGAACCATCACTGCACAAAACACACCACCACACAAGGGTGCTGAATTTAGAACAAGACTTCTAGACGGTGCTGTGTTTAGAAATAGTGTGCGAATTTCAAGACCACAGCGTTGCAGGGTGCTATGCCAATTTTAGTTTACATTTCATTGTATAAACATTTTTCCAGCTCTGTTTGGTATCCAGCAAACAATTCACGTATAGTTTTCCACTTTTTTTTAAACTGTCTCATAGTCCAGTCCATTTCAAGTCTTTTCAAGTATAAATCAGTAGCTGTACATCTGCTGTTGCTGCTCTGTTTGAACTTGCTGCTGTCCTGACTGCTGTTGTGTTTGCTGCGATTGGGGCTGCAGGACATCAGTCTGAGGCACTGCCCTCCATGTCAACGGATGCTGCTCTGTGATCTGGTTCCCTAGAGGAGCAATGGAGTTCACCAGGGTTGTCAGGTTTATAAAATGCGCCACAGACTGGGGATTGGCTGCCTCTGGCTGTGGCTGTATCTGAATATCGTTTTGGCGATTGTGCAGCATGGCAGAACCACTGACAGTGTCAAATGTCACAGTAAGAATTGAATTGTCGAGCTGTAACTGGCGTTCAGGAGCAGTAAGGTGGCCCACAGCCACTGGCTGGAGGTTTGTAAATTGGGTTCCAGCTGCCGTGGTAATTGGGGTGACGGTAATATTTGTCAACCCAACAGAACTAGAAGGGGCCGTGACGTTTGGGTCTCCAAGGGTCACCACCACCTAAGGAAAAACAGAAATAAAACCTCAACCTTCCGTTGGGCTCTCTGAAATGAAATGTGTTAGCTGGATGCAGACCATTTTGGTGCCACTACTGCTGGCCCTGGATATCATGCTGAAGGGAATCTGACTGCTGCTGTAAGTGGAAGAAAGCAACTAACAAGCTAGAGACAAATGCAATATCGATAATGATCCCCTGGATTCACTCCAAACTTGCAAGCACAGCTTCAGCAAGAGGCAGTGGCACCAAATGGGCAGAAATGAAGATAAGGAGTTGAGTGGAAGTGAAGGAGGTTAAATAGACCCCTCTTCCTCCCCCATCTTTCTATATCTCTTTGAATTGTGCTTTCTACCTGCAGCTTTAAATCCCTAGCTCATTCACGTTTGCCCTTAGGATTCCAAGAGCATCAACCCCTGTTGCAATGTCTGTCCAGTAGCTTTTCATGGGAACTCACCTGCTGAATACTTTGTACGGCTGAATTGGTTTCATCTCCCACGTTCCCAGTGAATTCAGCTTCTTTCTCTGTGTATTCATTGAAGGCAGGGTCCTCAGGCACTTGTGCTTCCTCCTCTTCGCCCGGCTTCTGCTTTCGCTTATGGCCACGTTTAGGAGCTTTCATATGCTTGCCTTCGGGTAACTCTCCCTGTTCCAGGGTTAACTCAGGCTACAAGAACAGAGTTTTCAGTACAACTGAATGTCGCTGCTCAAGTCATTTAGTTCAGAGTGTCACCAGAGGTTGGTTTGCTGTCCATCCCCAGGTGAAGATGACATGACAAACTGGCTAACACCAGATTTGAGGGAATGGTTTTGCTCCCTGTAATTAACTCTTTACAATACCGGTACCCCCACTAAACCACAGAGCAGAGAGGTTATTAGCATCTCTGTAGTACTATTCAAAAAATGACCTACACCAGCTGAGCTGAGTCACTGAAAAATGCATTTCCCACCAACCATGCTGACCACAGTTAAGATATTTGCAAAGGACATAACCCTTATTTACAGTAGGCATGGAATCTGGTTTTCCTTAGATTTTTTTCTCCCTCTCTCTGCAATGTCTTTCACACTCATTCTGGATTTGTTTTCCACTCTGCCCACTCCCTCTTCTGTTTTTCACTCTATTTTTTCTTGGCATTTTTGCGGTTCCCGTTCCTGCTCCATTTTTCAGACGGTCTGATCATGTTTGTTGCCTCTTTGAATCCCTCCACTGCCTTCTGCTCACTTAACATAAAATTAAAACTCCCTGTCCTCATCTTTTGCCCAGCATTGCTCCCTGACCACCCCATCTCTTACTACTCATGCTCACTTGTTCCCTGTTGCTCAACCTGAGCACTTAACGTCCCTCTTTCATTTCCTAATCCTATTCCTCTCCGAAAACCTGGCTCAGTTGAAATCAATGGGAGTTTTTCCATTGACTTCAGTAAGGCCAGGGCTTTACCTTCTGTTTTCCTCTTCAGAATCCTGCTTCTGATCTGATCAATCTCTTCTCTTTACTGTCCCTCCTTAAAACACACGTCTTCCACAAGGCCTATAAAGCCCCAGCTCAAATCTGCCCTGTGATGCTGCTTCCACAGTTTGATTACCACAAGTCTGTTAGCCTTGAGAGCAGGGCCTCTGTTTCTGATCTGTTCATCACAGAGCCAACACACTGACAATACCGAAATGCTTAATAATAATATTTGTTAACTCTTCCCACACTCTGCTCCATTTTTCCACTGCATTTCCTCTCTGCTTCTTTTTTCACTCTCTATAAACAGAGCACAAACCCAATCCCCATTGGAGTCTCTAGGCACTACCGTAATAAGAAGCTACAGTGTCTGAGTAAAGTTTTCAAACCTGTTTTTCCACAGGAAAAGGAGTTTGTTCATCCTCCGTTAAGACTAAGCCTGTGACAAATGCAAAACACTTGCCCATAGTGCATACAGGATCCTGAATCCAACCCCAGCGCTCCTCAGCAGGTTCCAGTTTTATCCGGGGTGGCTCACCAGTGGCGGTGGATGCTATGGTGTATGTCATTCAGTGCCATGGGAACAGCATGTGAATGGCAAGGACCCAAAGCCACAGAAGAATTTAGGATTCTGCTACGGTTAGTTTACCTGAACAATCCCAATAGAGGAGGCATCAATGGTGGTAGCTTCTGGGAGCTGCTCTAAATCGTCAATTCTAACTGAAAGAACCTACAGATAAACAGATCCTGGTCAGCTTGATAAATTATGGCCAGTACAGAACAGCAATGGAGAGATCCATTGACAATAACACAAGACAAGATCATGCAACCGAATGCATTTTAATTGATATGGTTAATCAATATAATGTGTTTTACTTTCATTCATAATAATAATCTTATGGTATATAATTTTCCTTCCTCTCAGTAACACCCCAGCAACCAATTCCATAACATCTCATTGCTTTCTGTGGGAAAAAATAAACATACTGTATGGGTCACTATATTCCATATAAACAAAGGGACCACACTGCTGGAAATTTAGTTTAAACGTAACAGCAGCTGCAGTGCATCTTTTTATTCTTGCTTCCTAGGCAGACAATACCCCATTAAACCTGAAGGACTTTGGGAGGTGGTAGAATCTCCTTCCTTAGAGGTTTTTAAGGTCAGGCTTGACAAAGCCCTGGCTGGGATGATTTAACTGGGAATTGGTCCTGCTTCGAGCAGGGGGTTGGACTAGATGACCTTCTGGGGTCCCTTCCAACCCTGATATTCTATGATTCTATGGCTTTAGGAGAAGACAAACCATCATTTACCTGCCCTGATGCCTCAGTGAGCAACAAAAATTACAGCACCTCTGAACTGCAAGTCTCTGAGTGTAGCGTGCTCCACTGTATACAACAGGATCTATCAATCTCAATTCACTAAAGATCAGAAACAACCAGCTCTCCTCATTTCAGGTACTTTATTATTCAGATTGGTTTTAATGCAAAAGAGAGACTGCAAGAGTTTTGCCCCTTATTGTGTTTCCGAGCCTTCACTGGGAAACAAAGGAGATCAAGGAAGAGCAATAATAATGATAAGCGGTTTATAAAGCAAGATCTCCAAGGGAAAAGTTAGTAGAGCAGGCCATATCTGAGCTAGATTAAAGGAATTCTGAGGGAAGACATGATAGCTGTCAACAAACGTGTGAAAGGAACGCCATAAAAGGAACAGGGATCAATTATCCACTCTAGTTGATGAGTACAAAACAGAAAAATACGGAGTTAAGATGCAGCAGAAAAACTTAGCTGAATTAATAGGAAAAGGGAACTATTAAATGTTTATGAATCAGCAATTAGAAGGAATACAAACAGAGGGGCAAGATAGTTGTGGAATTGCCATTAATGCAGAAAATCAAGCCTAACACAGACACTTGGTTTACAAATAACCAAGATCAGTCCTGCCAGAATGTAAGAAGGAAGAAGTAGATGACTCACTTGAAGTCACAGCTAAGCCAAGTGAATTGATAATAAGCCACAATCCATCTGCCACAGATCTCACCTCTGGATGTTTGCGCCTCATGTGTCGACTCATTGAAGCTCTGGTAGAAACCTTTGTCCCACAGAGCTGACAACTCTGAGCTTCTACTTTATCGTGAGTTAGCTGGATGTGCTTCTGAAGCATGTAATCGGTGACGTACTTCTTATCACAGACTGAACACGTCCACTGTTTCCCCACTGGTGGCAAATGAAATGAAAAGGAGTTAGTAGATATCGCTAAAGGGGAATATTGTTATATTGCATTAAGGGGAACACCTTTTTTTTTTTTAATTACGTAGTGCAGAACGCTGACTCAGGATTGCTTGAAGCAGAATGTCAAGCTGTTGTCTTTTGATACATTGCATTAGAACACTTACCTGTATGAATCAGTTTATGGGTCTCCATTGTGTTTCTCTCACTAAATGTCTTCCCACAGAGCTCACACATAAAATCTTTGATCCCTGTATGGAGAGATTACATTTAAAACTGGAGTGATAAACAACGGTACCTAGTACAACTGTGAATCTTACGTTATGAAAAATCAGTTTCACTAGCCACTTTTTCCATTGTTTGCAAAAGTACTGTAGGAAATGCAGGCACTAATTGGAGCTGGTGCAGTGGGTGAGACATTTGTCTCTGGGGATCAGAGTTCAAAGTCAAAAACCGTACCCTAGACCCAATGGTCTATGTTAAAAAAACAAACCATGACACAGTGGGCAGGTCTCTGCTCATGAGAGGCCAAAGTCTTCACACCTTGTAAAATACTCCTTTAAGCTGTGTTGCTCATGCTCTTCGACTGCTCAGAGCAGCGTAATGTCATATATTTCCAAAACAACCATTTAACTGATTAAGTGTGATTTCTGTAGGATGACCGGTCCTCTGGGTTGCTCTCACCTGTGTGCCTTTTGTAGTGCTTCAGCATGTTGACCTTCTGTGCGAATTTACGATGGCATTCCTTGCATTCATATTCTTTAATTCCTTTGTGGAGTTTCATGTGGTGACGCAGAGCATGTTTTGTCTTCATTCCTGTGAGCCATGAAGATGTAACTGAAGACATGGTGGGAAAATTCATCCGCATTACCCTTTGCCCCGCACCCAGAGTAAGGACTCAAGATGAGCATGTTTCAAGCAGATGATCCTAACTTCATCCCTAATAGAAGATGTCCACAAATGCCCACAGCTGAGCTAGAAATGCTCTTTAACTAGTGGGTTTGGGCTTTTTAAGTAAAAAAAAAAAAAAGATATATATATATGAAAATATTTAAACAATCACTAAGGAGGGTAAGAGAAAAGCATGGAGAGACAGGGAATTTGACAACAGCATAATCTAAGGCACAATATTAGTGTCTTGCAGGGATTCCAGTTCAAGGTTGTTCAAGTAACAAAGTAGAGAAAAATGTATATTCTAACTGCTAACTCCTGAAAACTCAGCCTAGAACGCACAGTTAAACTGTGTTCTTTCTGACTCTTTTCTGGGACGTAAATGTGATGGAAATCAGGCAAGCAAGCGTTCCTGAAATTTGCAGCAGAACAGATGAAGAGCTTTAGAAGTCAGGTTTGCTTGCTGCAGGCCAGGGAACTGATGGATGTAAAATTAAGGCAGACCCCTAACATCCTGATCAGCATGGCTTCCTATTCAAAATACAAGACTCATTACTTTGAGGACTTCCCTGGTATTTAATGAAGCTATTGGTTTTAATATGGGAAATGTAACCTAAACAAAATGTCTAATTCAAAGGCGATGTCTGTACCTTTACCACATTCCGCACACAGGTATTCTCGGATGTTATCGTGGACTCTCATGTGCTCTTTTAACATGTCCTTTCTGGCAAATGACTTTCCACACTGCTCACACGCATGACTTTTTACACCTTCCCAAAAAAAAAAAAAAAAAAAAAAAAAAGGTTATTGCAGTATATAAGCAGACTCTCTGGGGAAAATGTGTGTGGTGCTAAAAGCTGACAAACCTCTGGCAATAGATTCACTGAGCAATATTCAAACTGTCTCCTGAACAGCTCCTCTCATGCAAACTGTATCCCAAAATGAATTATGAGAAATAGGCTAGGGAGAGAAGAGGTTTTCCTCTGAGTTTTGAAACAAGACTGAGGCAGAGAGAGAGAGAAGAAAGCCATAGAGAAGGATCTGATGATGAGCTGTAGAGACTTATGCTTCTCTATCAACAATGCTGAGATTGTGTAAAGGGACAGAAGAGTGAGTGGTGCTAAGTGAGCAGGTGAGGGGAGTGCATGGAGACAAGGGACAGAAGTCTGACTGGAGAGTTTTAAAAACCAAGGCGCTATATTGAATGGCATTCTGAAATGCACAGTGAGGAGCCAGCAAAGTCATTTAAGGATGAAGGGATGTGGACGTGCTCTGCTCCACCTCTGAGAAGATGGGGAGCAGCCTTCTGTACATGCTGGAGTAAGGAGCTGGCACTCTGGGATGCCAAAGAGCTGGAAGGAACTGCAGTTCTCAAGGTGAGAAGAAATGAAGGCCTGGATGAGTATTTCAGCAGAGATAACTAGAGAGTCAACATTTTTATTGGATGAAAGCTAAATAATATAATCAAGGAATCTCTTAAATCAAGCTCTGGTATCATTTACCCTCATCAATAATATATATTTATTTACTTTATGAAATTGGCCTGCCATAAAACCATAAAAATAACA
This sequence comes from Lepidochelys olivacea, assembly GCF_965140295.1. Taxonomy (NCBI): domain Eukaryota; kingdom Metazoa; phylum Chordata; order Testudines; family Cheloniidae; genus Lepidochelys; species Lepidochelys olivacea. Next base: position 160,578,422 of record NC_140411.1, on the reverse strand, counting down.
ATAATTGTATGGGTTCTTACTGTAAACTACCATAAACTAAACTACCATAACCAATTTCTCCCTGACAAGTAAAAGTATGGCCTCAGAAAGCATCCAGAAAAGGAAACCTTTGATATTAATAATAAAGGAACAACAACAACATTGTGTTACCTGTGTGTATAAGTTTATGTCGTTCCAAATTCCCGATGCTGTTAAAAATCCTTCCACAAATTTCACATGGGTGGATGTATCTGAAACAGAAAAGGAAGCAGACACTGCCATTCTCTTTTTGACAGGACTATGGTTTCAGTAATCTCAATCAGCAACTGAAATTTGTTTGAGATGATTGTTACTGGAAAGGTTTCCTTGAAATATAAGCGTATGGTAAAATAGGCTTAAATAAAATAAGCCTTAAAAAACACACACAAGTACATCTGAAGGCAAGTGTGGCCAGGCAGTATTGTGCTCTCATATTATACAGTCATTTTTTGATTTGATTAAAAACCTTTACTTTTTAAAAATCCAGAACTATTATCTGCCTGATGGTGTACCTGCTATATATGACATGACATATTGACAGTCAGGGGTGTATTTTAATCCTTTAGTAAACGAGGACCTGATCTTGCAGCCCTTAATGAAGCAAGATCCCAATGGGACACAATAACTGCATGACTGTATAAACCTGAGACTATGTCAGAAAACATCAGCTACTCATATCACAAAAGGAACTGAAAAAAAGACAGGATTTCTCCTGGTACCTTGACATTCAAGAGAAAAGCCTCAAGAATGTCAATGTGTGTCTATCCCTCACTAACTAAGCACCCCTATTTGGCACAACCACCACGGTCTCAAAAAATGTAGTTGTTCATACAATATTATTCAGGCATGTCATCTTACTTCTGCACATTGGGATCAGGCAGATTCTCCCGGTGAATGACCATGTGAGCATGGTAAGTTGCCTTCAAGGCGAATCGTCGATTACAGATGCTACAGCCATAGCCTTTCTCCTTGTGAACCTCCATTATGTGTTTTAGGTACTCCTTCCCTCTGCCAAAGGTTAACTGCAGAACGAACCAACAGTGAAGGCATGGGAAAAAAAATCTCTCAGGAAATAGTGACCAGTTAATGTAGTACTGGGATCTACAGCATAAATAGCCAGCAATCAGAAATACTGTCCTCACTATCAAACAAAGAGTACAGGGAAATCTATACTCCTTCCTAGAACCTGTTTTGTCACTGAACTACTAAGCATACCTATAAAGAACATCCAAAACCAGTTCCTCCACATGGGAGACTGTAGTTTGGGATGCTAGCTCAGGCTGGTGCTCCCTTGCTGGCAGGGGCTGGGAATGCTGCAGGGGCAGTCCACTCAGCCACTGGAGATGGAAAAAAATGTCTCACATTGCTCTGCTAGGAATCCTCTGATTATTTCTGGCCCTGAAGGGAGCTACAGCCAACCACCCTTAGCCATCAATGCAGCAGACCTGCAGAGGGGGAGAGTAGCTTTTGGACTCTAAGGATCTTTCCCATTTCATTGGGGAAGCAGAGAAGATACAGAGAAATTATCTCCTTGTGCAGGAGTCTCATTTTGCTAAGATTTACTTTTCTATTCTTCCTTCGGAATGCACAAAGAGACATTTCCAGCCAGGAAGAGCCTTCCCTTCCCAGCACTCACTCATCTTCCACAGCTGTTGCTGTCAGCTCCGATAGTGGATTGTTCCGTTTGCCTAGGACTGCAGGGATGCTTGATACCAGAGCCGACAAAGAAACAGCTTTCTAACCTGAATTGCGTGAATTCTCTTATTTTGAAGCCTACGTTATTCACCCGTTTATATCACGATTAGCCTGGCACAACAGGCAGCCTAAAGAGTTACCACAACGCACCACCTCAGGGGTTTCGCTTCTCAGCGGTTTAAACTGTACTGAGCTGAAAGTGAGGCACGTCACTGCTGAGGTCACACATCTTTATGATGATTATTTGTACGACGGTAGCCTCTAGAGGCCCCAAATAAGATCAGGGCCCCCTTGTGTGAGGTGGTGTAGATGGTAAGTCCCTGTCTGAAAGGGATTACAATCTAAATAGACAAGACAGACAAAGGCTGGGAGAAGGGGAGTATTATTATCCCAGTTTTACAGATGGGGAACAAATGAGGCACAGAGAGACTAAATAATCTGCCCAAGATAACAATCTGTGGCAAAGCTGGGAATTGAACCCTCATCTCCTGAATCTCAGCCCAGTGCCTTAACCACAAAGCCATTCTGCCTTTCTGACATAACCAATAATTCAGTCAGTTTAGCTGTCCTAACCAATCAGTTTGCCAACAGAGAATTCTAAGAGTCTTGAAGATGACATTTTCCCCCGGCCATGCCACACACACACACACACACTTCTTTCCAACTCCCGAAAGCCCTGCCCATCTGTGATGATCTTCTCTTCCTCCCACAGTGGATGGCTCAATCAAGTATGCTCCAGAGGCCACAAATGCCATTCCACTAGGGTCAGATGCCAGGGAGGACTGTGGCAGCCTCTCATTGCTACCAACTCTTGCTGACATGGGCGTGCAGGACCACAGTTAGGTCGTGGTCTTGAATCCCCCAGACTGTGCTGCTGCTAGACCATCAGACTGGCCCTCTCTTAGCTTATTTTCAAGATTCTGTGAAATTCTAATTATAACAACTTTTTCTTTGACAGAAGAAACCAACACACACATTTAGTTGGAAAGGAGAATTTAAAGCTACCTGGCACCTTTTGCAGCTATACTTGTGAGGCTCAGAATCTGCACTTTCATCAGAGTTGTCATCGTTTTCCTCTGATGAGATTCCGATTTTACCAATGAACTCTTCCCTCTGGTGGTCATCCATTAGCGCAATGTCCTATACAGGGTGGGGAAAGAGATTCCATCTTAATCAGATCTAATGTCAAAAGTTAATACAGCCCCAACCCTTCTGCCACACTGACTAACTACATAAACAGCAACAATAATGTGATTCAAGGTATTCTCCCATATAATGAAATCCCTGCAAAAGTTCCCCAGTTTGTAGACGGACACAATTTTGTTATTTTTTAAATGTCAAATATATGCATGTTTTATTAATATTAGAATAAATAGGGACTAAACTGCAGCAGTGTTAAATCCATAGCACCATTTTAATGGCACCATTGAAGAGCGTAATACCTTTCAGTTTGTGTTAAAGAAATTGCACCATTTCACTAAACCACTTCACTCTTAACTGCATTAAAAGGGTTTGTCAGACAGTTCAAAAGGCAAGACGTTTCCCCATGAGGATCCTGTAATACCTCAGGGATTCTGAAAGACTTTCAGAGTATGGAACACATTATAGCAAAGAGACTATTTCAGGCATGCCTCTCCTCCCATTCATAATTGCTTAACAGCCCTGGAGCAACTATAGCAATTGCTTATACAGAAAAGTAACATCAAGAAAATATTCAGGATATAGCTACCTTTTAATGCAGTTTAGCAGCTGGCAACCAGGAGGAGGAGCAGCAGCACCATGTCTGCGGACCACCAGCCTGTGCTCTGGGGATCAGTGTGACAACTGCTATAATAATTAATCATACTTCTACCCAACACTCGCATAGCACCTTCCACCCAAAGCTCTAAAAGGGATCATACCAACACTCATCAATTGAGCCTCCACACCCTGCAAAGGAGGTAAGTGTTTTCTTTGCTTTAGGTGGGTGAACTGAAGCACTGTGGTTAAGTGGCATGCCCACGGTGAGGCAGAGTGTCAGAAGCCAATCTTGGGTCCTGAACTAAGCTGTCCTCCTGACTTCCAGTTGCTTGCCATACCCATTAGACACCACCTCCTCTATGTAACCTATCCATTAATGTTTAAAGTGATGGTTCCCTCAACTCTCCTACTTCATAGTTTTCTCTCATACTTAATCACCCACAGTGTTGAAGATAAGTTGCAAAGGTTTTACCTTAAAAAAACCAAAACCCTTGTTTCCGAGATTCCAAACACCAAATTCAGGCTTGAATCGAGTAACAGACCCCTACAGAGATGTACATACAAGGCAAGGAGATGTATGTGATCCCTCTTATGTGGCCAGCATGATCACACCACCTTAGTATTCGCTAACAGGTTTCCAATAAAAAAATGCAAGTTATCAGAATATTAACAGAATACCTTAAAATGGACGTGAATATGATCTCTAAGAACGTCCACTCTAAAAAATTTACGTCCACAGATTTCACAGGTGTATTTCTTGTCTCCGTGTGTCAGGAGGTGTTTGTTCATATTGCTCCTGCATGAAAATACCTAGGGTAGAAGAACACTGAAGAATGTTTTTCATGTCATGCCTCAAGAGGCATCTGAGCTACAACTCTTCATAACTTAATTTGCGATTTAGGTATAGGAGATATTTAATACTGCTCTACCTGTTCCTGGGCAGGGCAACCTATTTGTTTGTGTTTCAGAGAAGTAAGAGCTCCCATCATCCACTCCACACGAGGCTACACAAGCTGTTAACATAGTGACTTATGCATCAATAATCACTCAAAGGATTAGCAGAGATCGGTTATGTAAAAGAGGTGGACGATTAATAAAGGTGGAGCAGAACTACAATTAATACATTTGGAGATATGTGGGGATGGTCCCTTGAAACAGGACTGCCTAAGAAGGGTGGTCTCTTCTATATACACTACACTGCAGTGACTCTTAGCTATACCCAAGTAAAAAAACCCATCATTTACTTAGAAATGAGGTTGCTTGAGTCCAAATTCCACCACCGCAAATCACTAAACATCTCAGAAACAGTAGTTAAGCCCACATTCGTGTCCACGCCATTCACATTCACACTAATCTTGGACTGCATATTTTACCACCCCACACTGCCCAATTGGACTCGTGGCTGTCATTACTACACAACACACTCACTTTCAGTTCTAACACAGAATTGCTCACAGAGCCCACATCCCGCTCCTCTCACTCCAACACAAACCCTTCACTCCACCCTAAGCCAAATAAAGAGACTGTATTAATAGACAAAGCTGGAGTGTAACAGTCTATAACTGAACTGCTCCTCGGAAAATATGAGGTTGGACTAGGGTTTTGTTTAATGCTGCTTTAAGTGAAAAGCTCCTCAGAACGTTGGCTACAGAGCTTCTCTTGGTGCATGTATAGTGCGCACTGGAGGGTTGCTGGAACTTGAATGCAAAGCTCTACCTGACATAATCTAGCAAAAAAGCCTACCTTCCCACATACAGGGCATCCCGAGGGTTCCTTCTTGTAGCGCACCATGTTCTCTGTGCTGTGCTCAAAGTCTTCTCTTTTCACACGCCTCACCCCTTAACGTCACAGTCCCCACCAAAAAAAAATAAAATAAAATAAACCACATTTTCCACACCTGCACGCCTTTTCAGTCAAATACACACTGTTCCTGTAAAGTGCAGTAAGATAGGGGAGTAGCGCTCTATGTGTAATTTTGTCTCTGAATGAACGAACCAATGCTTATTTACAGCGGTGAAAGGGATCTTAGAAATACAAGAGAGGCGTGTTGAAGATATATTTTTGTTTCCCTGTTGGTTACTGTTCCAATCTTAAAGTGCGAGAAAAGATACTTTTCTACTGCAAGCAAATCACTTTCATTATTTGTTTCAGTCAAGTCTATCCGGTGCAAGGTGCTTTATCCAGGGTGGTGAGCAGTTTAACCTAGAAACTCTTCCAGCCAGTTAGTCAATGGTGCTAAAGATGCACAGCCGCTCAACCCCAGGCACTTCATGTTTAACAAAGACCCCTATTGCCGCCCCTGCTGCTTTCGAGGGGAGAGAAGGGGTTCCCAGGTCACTGGCCCAGCCTCTGTGACAGGTGAGGGGAGACCCACGGCCCCCAACATCACTCAAAGTGGGGGATGGGGCTGTGGTGGGGGGGGCAGGACAAAAAGAGGGGCCTCTCTTGTCATGTGCCTAGGGCCCAGACTGTTTCATCTGGCCCTACTTCTAAATTACTTTCAATCTTGTCCCTAAAAACTACTAGTGGCAGTTTAAAACATACCCAGATTTCATTGTATGTTCTCATATTTAACCTCTTCTTTGTGGCTGTCATTTCCTTCAGAGGCTTATGGCTTAGTTACCAAAGGTGCTGGGCACCTGCAACACCCACTCACTTCAATGAGATTTGTGAGTGCTCAGCTCTTCTGGTCTGGTTTCATAAATGCTCTAAATGTTGTAAGGCAACATATTGTGCCACATTCAATTTATTTGTTAAATTGATAGTCAAATCCCATATTAGTCTCTGGAATGGATCTGTGTTTACTCACTGCCGTCCAATTCCAAGTGAAAGACAGCAACTCTGCCAACAAGTTTTCCAGTTACCACAGAAATTTCAGAAGACTAATTTTTAAGGCCACAAGAGATCACTGTGATCATCTAGTCTGACCTCCTATTCAACACAGACCACACAATTTCCACCAGATAATGCATGTAGCCCAGCAACTGGTGATGGAACTACAGCATATAGTCTAGAAAGATACCCAATCTTCATTTAAAAACTCCAAATGATGGAGCATCTACCACTTCCCTCAGTAATCAATTCCAATGGTTCATTATCCTTATTGTTAAAAATATGCTAACCCCCTGCCAGGACAAGCTACACCAGATCAGCTAATTAGTTTTGAAATGATAGCCAGCATCAAGTGAAAACTGATGCAGAATGATTTACTTAATTTCCCCAAGCCAACTGACACTTCAAAAGCGACAATCAGGTTCATGCCAAGTGTACTTACCTTCCAAGTGTCTCCTTTGATGATCCAACATGACGTCCTTCCGGTAGAACATTTTATTGCAGATTTCACATGCAAATTTCTTATCCCCGTGCTTCTTCTTGTGTTTTGAGAGGTTACTATTCGTGGAAAAGAACCTGAAACACATCTCACACTGGAATGTCTTGTCATCTGTAGGTAATGGAAAGAAAGCAATTATTTTAAGATAAAAAATTTTTTTTTTAAATGCGATAAATTTATTCTATAGTTAGATCTAGCATTACAAAGCACCACACATGAATCGGGGGAAAGCAGAACATGACAGTTTTTTGTTCTTACTTGTCATTTTGTCTTCTGACTAAAAAGTAAAATAAAATCAACCAATCTAGAGTCTCGACAGGTTAAGATCTGCTCCTCAAAACCAATCACAGGCAACTCTACTAGAAATTCCACCCTTGCTCCCTCGGGTTTGTCTTGCTCTATGAAAGGCAAAAGTCACCAAAAAACACCAAAATTGCTTCCAAAGTTAATTCAGCAATGATAAATATTAAAGACGTTAACATGAACATTGATTCTGGCACAATAAGTTCCTCGGCCCCACAGTCTGGCACACTCTCGTTAATTCTGTCCAAACTGGGTTCAGTCACAGGTTTTCCAAATACGATGTCCTGTTTGGAGCAGCACTGTCTGAGGAACACAGTAGTATAGGAATTGCTATTCCAGCTTCGAACAAAGGCACACCTAGTCCAGCACTTGGTTTCCAAGAGCAGACAGTACCAGGTGCTTCAGAGGAAGGTGTAAAACCCCCATAATGGACAGTTATACAACAACAGGCCTACTGGGGAAGTTTCTTCCTAACACAACAGTTGTTCAGAAGTCTGAGAGTTGTTCTATGGTCTTGCAGATGCCACAGGGATAAGACAGAAGAAAGTAGTATTAGGCCAGTTAACAGTAGGTTTAAAATGTTTTTAATTTTGGAAAGGATCAACTCTGTGAGAGAGAGCTGCTACTGATGAAGGCAGATTACTGGGAGGTCTTGGCACCATCTGTCCTTTTACACAAGCACTGCTCCTTGGAAGAAAAGTCTTAAGTAAGGTTACTTCCAGTTGTGCTTGGAGGAACAATTACCCAGAGGATTCCAGGCTGATGGATATTGTGTGTCCAAGGAGTGACTAAGGACTCTAGGGAGGAGATGCAGAGGAAAGCATAAGTTCTAGTGATCTCACAGAGGAAGAAACAACAGGACCTAGTGGGATACTGGATTTACTGGGAGAAGGAATGAGAAAGCTGGTGAAGCTGCGTGCGAGGCTGGGAAACGGGAGGCTGCAAGTCTGGAGCTGTCACCGGTGACAAAGATAAGAGGAAGCAGAGATGGATTGAGAGGAAAGGTGTGCAGTTTAGTTTTAGAAAAAGCAAGCTGGAGAAAGTGGCAGGATATCTGGGAGGAGATATCTGAGGCACAGCTGGGGACATGAAATTCGAGAGAGGGAAAGAGATAAAATACAATGCATAGGTGGAATTGTTGCTGTACAGATTGCCTGAAATAGTTTTCCATGATGTGGTAACAAATGTTTGTTTTTACAGTGCTGCTGTAGCATGAGGAAAGTGAAGTCTGAAATGACTACTCTTCCTTCCTGGTTGCTATAGAGATGAATTATGGTGTAGCAGACTTCACTTGAGGGTCCATAGGCCATGGCTCAACAGTCCCCAAAACTGTGGTATGGCTTTGTCAGGCAATCTGAGGGCCTGGCAGCTGAGTTACAGCTGTCTTCATCCAGTGTTCCCTGGGTTCTCCTGGCTGGACAAAGCGGGGAGGGAAGGGTACAGGGACCTGGGCCCTCTCTCTCCACTGGGTCTCAGCCCAAGGGGGAAAGGGTAAGGAGTATCTCAGCCCCTCTCTTGCTGATACACCAGACCAGCCACCCTTGGGCTACTTCCTATCTTCCCTATTCTTTTTTCAGTTTGGGGCAGGGTCACAGCACTCTGCTTCCCTCCCCGGGGAGGGTTGCTCAGACAGTCTCAACAATTCAGATAATCATTCAGGGCTTCGCAGCTCCCTTCGCATTGTCCAGTGATTCCCCATCAGAGAGAAGGGGAGAGAAAAAAAGGGGTGGAGCCCCTGACTGCTAGATCAGGTCTTACCCACAGTCCAGGCCCTTCCCCTGTGGATTCCTGTCCCAGAAGCTACCAACCAACTGGCTTCGTTCCTGCAGACAGTTTTTTCTTCACTGTCCTGCCTGCTTGAGTGCCAGAGTCCCCTTTTACACAGGTCCTCCATCTGGAGCAAGTTCTACGGTTGCTGAGGGGCGGGGCCCTCTTGGCCCAGGACTGCTCCATCGCTCATTTAGTCTTAGTGAGAGGTCTGTAAACACCATCACATATGGGAAATTAATAAAGCTGATTCAAGATTAGGTAATGTTGGTGAGCAGTTATCACCTGTTCTGCAATTGTGGAATTCCAATGCACTCTCTATCCGAAAGGCCTTTTCACATGTAGCACACTTGTACCTGTAGTCGCTGTCGACCTGAGGATTGCAAACAGTAAACATTTAAAAGAGGGAGAAGAAACACAAACCATACACAATGTAAAGAGAGCTTGCAAAAAATTCTAGGCTGCTTTTTTATTGTGAGAGCCATTTCATTTTCTTCAACAGAATTTTTTTTCTTCAAAACATGAGAGTACATTTCAGCACAGAATTCTGACATTTTAAATTTCAGAGCATGACTCCTAATTCTAAACTTGCTGCAAAAAATACGGTGCTGTACTTACTGATCTATAAAAGATGCATATGCACATGTGTAGGTGAGAGCATGTGTGTCTTTTTGGCTACTCTAAGCCCTGCAATGAAGAATCTGACTTAGGAAAAACAAGATGTTTTCTGACTTGTAGTCAGGCTCCACAATATTCTTGGCATCAGATGTCAGTAATCTGAGAGTTTAGGGCCTGATCCAAAGCTCATTGAAGTCAGTAGAAACACTCTCATTGCCATTAATGGGTTTTACTACCATTACGATTTGTATTGCAATAGCATTCAGAGGCCACAATCAAAGATCAGAGCCCCACTGCAAAACACACTGTACGTACACACACACACAACTGTTTCTGCTCTAGGGAGCTCATAGCCTGAACATACAACAAGAGACAACAGGTGGCAATAACCAGAGATGACACGCAAACAAGACAACAGTTAAATAATCCTACTTAGTACAGTGAACAGCAGTCGGAGCACACCTTTAGACCCTGCCCTGAGTCTCCAGCTAGCTCTGATTCAGTGACACTCCCCCTTGAGGTAACAAATGTCTGAGCACGTTTCCATAGGCAATTCATACCAGGGATCCATTCACACTTAACACGTTTCAGAGCAGCAGCCATGTTAGTCTGTATTCGCAAAAAGAAAAGGAGTCCTTGTGGCATCTTAATTGGTTAGTCTCTAAGGTGCCACTAGTACTCCTTTTCTATTTACACTTGACTGACTCACACACTGCAATCGTCAGCACTGAACTCACAGCACATTTTCATCTCTCCTCATGAAGAATCATCTGGTTGTTTCAACTCACCTCATTCCTGCTGTGTTTATAGGAAACATGCTGCTTCAAGCTCTCTTTACGGCTGAACAGCTTTGCACATTCCTCACATTTAAACAGTTTGTCACCTGAGGGATCCGTGAAGACAAAACAAAGAGTGAGTGACTGATGTAACCACCTGGGAACGCCATGTGTGATAGCTAAACAATTCTATGGGTTGCTCCAAACAAATAGGCTAGCAATCAGCTAAAACATGAGCAGCTTCAATAATTAAAAGGATTAATTCTTTGATTTTTGAAGTCAGAAGGGACCATTGTGAGCAACTAGTCTGACCTCCTGTGTAGCACAGGACATAGAACCACCCAACATAATTCCTGCATTTAGTTCTACGTGCCCAATAACCCCTGCTTGAACTAGAACATGTATTTTAGAGAGACAACTAATCTTGATTTAAAGACTCAGATTGATGGAGAACACACTACACTGTCTCACTGTTGAAAGTCTGCACCTTATTTCCAGTCTCAATTTATCTAGCTTCAACTTCCAGCCATTGGATCTTATCATGCTTTTGTGTGTTTGATTAAGGAGCCCTCTAGTAATAATGATGGAACCTGTGAAAAATATCTGCATCTCGAATATTTCAGTTCCTCTACTGAACCCCTGAACTGACTGGAGAGAACCACAGCATGCAGGGAGCTGAAGGCAAACCCACCATGAGACCGGATGTGCCTGCTGAGGTTGCTGCTGTTCTGGAAGATCTTACTGCAGATGTTGCACTGATATACCCGTTTGTGTTCCCCAAGTTGCTTTATCAGCTTTCGACGTATTCCATGTCTACTGGAGAGAATTAAACTTCTTTTGAGGGACATGGTGTTTTGGTGATGAGCAAACCTACTGGATTAGAGAAATAAAGGCAGTGAGTGAACAGCATTCCATAGTTTAAAAAACAACCAGATGAGCCCGACAATCTAGCCAGCTTTCTATCCACCTTATAGTCCATTCATCCAGCCCATACATCTTTAAATTGCTGGCAAGAATACTGTGGGAGACCGTGTCAAAAGCTTTGCTAAAGTCAAGGAACAACACATCCACTGCTTTCCCCTCATCCATAGAGCCAGTTATCTCATTATAGAAGGCAATTAGGTTAGTCAGGCATGACTTGCCCTTGGTGAATCCATGCTGATTGTTCCTGATCACTTTCCTCTCCTTTAAGTGCTTCAGAATTGATTTCTTGAGGACCTGCTCCACAATTTTTCCAGGGACTGAGGTGAGACTGACTGGCCTGTAGTTCCCAGGATCCTCCTCCTTCCCTTTTTTAAAGATGGGCACTACATTAGCCTTTTTCCAGTTGTCCGGGACTCCCCCGATCGCCATGAGTTTTCAAAGATAATGGCCAATGGCTCTGCAATCACATCCGCCAACTCCTTTAGCACTCTCGGATGCAGCGCATCCAGCCCGATGGACTTCAATTTATTTATAGCACTATGAACTAGAACCTTAAAACACCAACGGATTGATCACCTCCAAGTCTCTCAAGAAGCTAGCTTCACCGGAACAAGTTTTTAAATATGTAATTAAATGAACAACAAAGGCCTCCCTGAGGTTCTGTAAATGTCATAGATATTTTTCCCCTTTGCTTAAGGTTTATTACAAACTCTGAAATGTCATTTGCAGTGATTCAAGAGATGCGATTCACAAGTTACAAATATCAGTGAGAGACTAAATAACATGCCTGGGAGAGATTTTAACATCCATATCTTTTTTAGCACCAACAATCAATGGGAGTAACATTTAACTCTGCAGCCTCTTACGGGTTTCAAATATCCCATTGTACAAAACTGTAGCAAGATAGAGAAATAATCCTATTGCACTGCACTCTAAGGGTGAAATTTATGTCACCAGTCTCCCATCACCAGTGGCTACAACCCAGCATCAGCTTACAGTGCATTGAGCCTGCATGAATCCCCCTTTGTGGCATACAAGGGTGCAGAGACTCCTTGACCAGCTGTTCCACCAGCAGCATGCATGTATGTGCGTGCACACATACAAGGCAGAAGGCTTTGAATGGATGTGGCTGTGTGTCCAAGTTCTCATCAGAGTCATTATACTCTGAAGAAGTCTGTCTAAGGGTATATGGCTCTCATCACTTGTTCCAAATGAGCCCTTCCTCCATGCTAATGGGGGGAAACTACAATGGTGCTTTACAGATGTTAGGAGAGAAAGTTCTACCCCGTTATGAAGGATTGCATCCCACTGTGACTTACTTTGTTACTGAACTGATGTTGTTTGTGGTGCTTGGCAGCTTTCCTAAAACCAGTTCCATAATCCTCTCTTCCGCTGCAGAGGGAAGGGCTGCCTCATCAGGTGGGATCTCTGTTATAATTTCAGCTACTTGATCCACTGTGAATACATTATTATAAAAATACAATATTTACATGAAGAGTTTTAAACACACACGCACACGAGGAATAAAATTCAGAATATTTCTGAGGCAGACATTAACCATTATATTTACTTTGACACACTCTTGATCCAGAAATAAACTGAAATGGAGCTTCAACTCTTGGCATCCGACTGAGTTCAAAATAGATAGGGCAGTCAAAAATGAAGATTCAAATTCAAGTCCATAATGGGAACCTCTCAGCAGCCACCTCCAAGACAAACGAAACCATCTGATTATGTGAGGAGGGCAGGACTCTTTTGGAACAATTTATTCTCAGAAGGAACAGAAAAGAAAACGTTTCTCTTTCTCCACAGGACCCTTCTTTACATAAGAGAGACCAAGATCTCCAGACAGATCTATCTACAATAAGAATATGAACAAGAGAATTGCCACAGCCTCTAGTCAGCACCAGCAGTGTTCAGGATTCAGATGTTTACCTGGAAGTAGGCAATTACAGAAAAATCCGTAAGAAACATAAGAAATGTTTCTGCCAACAAACTCAAGTTAGAGGTTGGCTTATTTTTCCAGAAGCACGGGTTTATCTCCTTTCCAAATTTTGTTTTTATACTATTTAACGTAACTAGAGATATTCTTGTTAGCCACATAAACGTCCAATCTATTTTTTTTTTTCCTGCTGAGCTAACGGCCCCAGACAAACTTTACACCCACAGAGTAGTGTACGGCAAAGGACAAGGAGCCAGGTTGATTTTGCAGACTGAGGTTCACAAGCCAGCACTCCAGGGGCGTGTTCAAGCTAGAGCTGTTCACAGTTTGGTGTGCAGGGCAAGGACAGCAGGTGCCATGCCCTGTGTGGCAATGGCACATTCAACAGCTTCACTGACAACACAGGTGTCGTGTAACAGGAGTGCCAGACTGTAGCTGAGTCACAGCCAACGTGGCAGTCACGGGGCACAGCCTTTTAAGAACAGTGGTCTCCAGACAGGGCACATGTCAATGAAGGGTTGGCTAGCCATGCATTATGCGACTCCCTACTGGAGACAATATAAAGGAAGGCTCCTGGCTCAATCTTTGGAAGATGAAGGTCGAGGCAAGACCCTGAGGGAAGTCCCTTCATGGGAACAAGGCAGAAGGCCTAGGGGACAGCCAGGAGAGGCTAGGCAGAACGATGTGTCCTCTCCCTTCCCAGCTTGCGGAAAGCGAGTTAGGCCTCTGTTACCCAGTATTTTGTGTGTCTTTGAGTGTTTCTGCATCTTCTGCTTTAATAAAACCAGCCCTAAAGAAAGGGACTTGGACCTGAACTTGAAAGTTTGGGCTTTCTGTTGGCTGCCCCAGTGGTAAATTTGCCCACCAGCTTAAACGCAGCTCCCGCAGTGTTTAGCACTGAGGCATCTAGAAAAGAGTGACAATCATCTTCTGCAATGACACTAGGGTTTTCTATGTGAACTAAAAAAAATCTCCAGGATTCCCCTTTTAGACTCTGAACTCGGCAGACTTTGCTGAGAATAGATCATTAAGGTGGAAGCATGTTTGGCAACTACTTTTATTAAACCTCTCTCATCTCACCTGCTGGGTCTTTATCTTCAGCAATGACAAGAGGTGTTTCTGCTTTTGCAGCTTTGGGCTTTCTTCCCCTTCGTGGAGTCCTCCTGGAGTCTACGTTGGCACTAGTACCTTCACCAGTTACAGGCTGATCAGCAATGGGAGCCTCTGCAGGCGTCTCTGGAGTTGCATCATTTTGGCTTGTCTGGGGGACTCCTTTGGCTTGTTCCAGGTGACTCAACAGATGTTCTGCACGCATGTGTGTGGAGGAAACACAGACATGAAACATGAGGACAGCTCCAGCACCAAAACTTATAATTAGACCTCCTTTATTTAACTGAATCTTGCTTAGATCAAGTATTCACTGCAGTTAAAACACCTTTCTAATTAAAAGTACGCTCTCTATTATAAACTAAATTGATCATTGAGATGGATTGAAATTTTAGAGGTTTTAATATTTGTTGTTAAATTGGTGAGTGCGTGCTCAGGTCCCCCTTCTGAGCCACTCTGCTGAGGATATGAATTGTTACACACCCCAACTACAGAGCCGTGCCTTTTTAGCTCAAGCTGTAGCAGTTCATACTTTTTGCTCTGAAGGTTCCTGGTTCAATCCCTGGTGTGTCAGCCAAAATAATTACATTATATTGTACTGAACAGATCTGCGGCCCATTGATGTGCCTCAGTGATATAACAGCGTCCCATTTTACAAAATGACTTAGTAGCCTAAGTTTCATTGAAAGTCAACAGGACCTCCACTACTAAGCCTTTTGGATACTCTCAAAAATTATGCTCAATAGCTATAAAGACAAAGTATGAAAATGACAAGCTCCATTCGCTTTTACTTATAGTGTCTTTCAGCGCCAATCGCTTCATTCATGAATCACTGAGCATAAGCCTGTCACTAATTTTGCACTGTTTTGCGTATACAATTCCCTGTCATTTGACAGTCTTAATATTCATCTGATATGTTATACAAGTGTTTCTTTCGTTCCAGATCCAATAACGAAAACATTTTATCAGACAGGACGCCTACAGTCAATATCAGTTGCCACTGCAGTTTTACTCTTTTTTTCTTAGGATCTGGGAGAAAAAAAAAATCTACAGAAGTGTAATTTATGGTATTGTGAAGCCACTTCCCTGTCCATAATCTGCTGGCTTGGAAGAACAGAACTTCCAGAATATTTCTGGGTATATGTTTGATACAAATTCCCCTTACCTGTCAGCAACTGAGGTTCTGGGAAAACAGATGAACACACTTTACATATCCACTGGTTGGACTCCGCTTCAAGGGGCCCACTACTCTCTGGAGTGCTCACTAGAACATGCAAAGGAGAAATTATTACAAGTTTTTAAAATGAAGACAGCAAACCCTTCAACAACTTTCTGGGATTTATGATCTTGTTTATCCTGTAAGGAAGCCCTCAGAAGAGCAGATTACAATCAATCAGTCATGAAAGACTCAAGGAGGCAGCTACTGCTAACCTGGCACTAGTATGGTAGTCTGGTAAAGAACAGGAGGGATAAAAACCACACCTCCTCAGATACTTTAAAATGTACAAAATGCCAGAAATGACACTCAAAGACTAACGGTTAATCCATGGGAAGGCTGCAAACAGGACTTTCCCATACCAACATTTAAGGAGCCAAAATAGAAACTGGAAAAAAAACCAGGAGAGATTTATGAGGTGGGAGCCTTCCTACGTCTCTTCTGAGTTGTAGATAGGATCTCCTTCTTCCTAAATTAAATGGAGATGAAAGAAACAGTACAAAAAGCACACCTGGAGCGACCAATCTTGGGCACCTTCAAAACCGGAGTTACCCAGCTCTGGACAAACTGGGGACACAGACTGAACAAAGTACTGTCTGAAAAGCATCATGGAAACACTAACATTTGGGTTAAAGTAAATAAGGGTGGTGATAAGGAAATCATATATTTGAACAGTTTCATGAGCTGGATATTTTGCCAGACGAGCATATTGGTGTTTTGCTTAAGCAACTTCCCAGCTCTTACATACAAAGAAAGAAAAGTAGGACGTTATTTTAAGTAACATGCAACACATAATGCTATTAGGGATTTTTCAGGAAAAAGGAAAGTAACAGAATCACAAAAACTGTTAAATAATTGTGGGCTGTGAACAGAGATTAAGTTCCAAACAGGTCATCAAAGGATCCATCAGGTGGACCTGAGAAATCTAGAACATTCTGCAGATTGTTTAAGATCCCCAAAGTTGAATATTTCACAATCTATTGAAATCCCACAGCCTGCCATGTGGATAGCCAGGAATCCCAAGGGCCATATTTCATTTTGGAAACACGTTCCCATTTCCAACACAGAATATTGCAGGAGCTTAGTTCCATGAAAATGTCTTGAGTCTTAGATTTTGTCCCAATTGTGGATGAAAAATTTTCTGAAAATTTAAAATTTCTCACAGAACTGAATTTCAGTTTCCTGTCCAGCTCTACCTTCTAGCAATAACAGTACTGGAGCTAACAAAGGGGGCATGTTCTGGTGGAGTGTTTTACACTTCTACAACCAAGAAAAAGACATTTTTAATGTCAATAAGCAAAAGTTAGTGTAACTATGTTTCAAAGAACAGTCCCAGATTACTTCTTTTTGATCTGGATTCCAGGATCATGCATGCACCCTGATTTGGGTTTTTAGTGTGGCAATTTAAAAAAGTTTAATGCTTTTTAAAAAATTGCTTTGCCCCAGTTACCAGAGATTAGATTTTTTTTCTGCTTTGTGCCTATGGGAAGTGGGAGCCAATCTTTGTAACAAATTTAGGTTTTCCAAGTTTATTTAAGATTTTTAACTACATCCTTCTACTTTAGCCAACACAAGATTTAGGGGTAATCAGGGGTAACCACTGTTCTTGTTAACCCCTAAAAAAGGGGTTGCTCCCACTTTTGCTGCATCTTTTTGGTTTTCTTCCTGTATTCTACCATATTTCAGATATTATGTCTTGCAAAAAAAAAAAAAAGGACGTAACATGAAAAAAAATAAATTAAAAGCCGTCAGTGGCATTTAGGATAAAAAACATCTGCTTGAAAAAGTTTCCATGTCCCTTCACTCCTTTTTCTGTCTTCAATGGATTTTTAAGCACAGCACTCAGGAAGGTAATAAAATGAAAATCCATAGATTTAAATTCTCTCCCCGTTAACTATCAGAGATGGATTGAGCTCATACATATTTACTGTATGTCACGTAATCATAACGTTTCCATCACCTCAGAAACACTGTGCACTGAGCACGCCTTTGCTCCATCCAGATCTGCCCATACAGTGTCACTATTGGCTTCATACACCATAGACAGGAACAGAGGATGAAATATTTTATTTACCTGCAAAGTCAGCCACAGGCACACTGGACTTCTTGATTTTTTTGAGAGAGAAGACTGCACTGGGAGGCTTTGAAGAGATTTTGTTCCCTTCCTTGTCGCATTCCATCACTACTAAGCATACATCTGCGGTGAAGGAAAAAATAGTTCCTTTTTGTTATTTTCCCAGTATCTGTGTGGTACCCTTGCTGTTGTGCCAGTGTGACATCTGTGGGTGCTGCGGGCTATGCCACCCAGCAGGTCTTCGACAACTTACTCCGCAAGAGAGCCTAATCAAGGCAAAACACTATGTATGCCTGAAATCTGCAGAATAGCTTCCAGTTTAGAATCTAGGCTACAGCGGCATCGCACAGCACAGGTGCACACTCAGTATGCATACATATGGGTTTCACTGTGTGTGGATATACTACCTTACAGAGGTATGTAAGGTCTCCATATTTTCATTTGACAACAAAGATCACTAATGCTATATAAGCCACCAATGCTTTGAAGCCATTTGGAAAGTATTAACCTACAAATGTGTACATTCATTCCAATATTTAGCACAGACTTGAAGCTTGATCTAAGCTAATCAGAAAACCCGGATAGAGGATATTTGATTTCATCTCACAACACATTCACAAGATTAACCAACTCTGGTGCTTTTTTGCTTGGAAAAAAACAACCAAACAAAATGTAGGCTTTCAATTTACACCACTCAGAAACATCTTGGGGGCCCAAAACTACTTTGCCAGAAGGACCTAAATACCAATCAGCTTTACAGCACTTCAGATGGCCTGCTGCACTGTCAAGAACACAACGTTACCAAGCACACTGATGGTGCTGGCACATCACCAAACAATCATGGCTACATTCATCATCCTGGAAATTCTTCTCAACCCAGGAACCACACTGTACATTAAAGTGTTCTCAACTAAACAGCAACAATAACACTCTTGCAATGTTAAAAGGTTTGGGTTTTTTGGCTACAGAAATGTAAAGGTAGAAGAGAATTGAGGGGGAAATTATGATTATTATTAATTTTACAGTAGCACAAAGCATAGAAGCTTTAACATCAGTTTAAAGAACTCTAACAAAGCGGTCAACCTTCCTTTGCAGAAGCTCGAGTAATCATGCTGAACAAAAGCTCAGTTTGAACTCCTCTCCTTGTTTCACAGGGCCCTACACAAGACTTCGAAGGCGCATGTAATTGCTCCTAATTGTACAACACCCCACGGCAAGGACAGAAAGCTTATTCCAATTAAAAGAAAAGAAGACTGCTTCGCAGGTGATCTATTTATATGTTTGGACTGTGCTGACATTTGAATTTCTTTGGGAAGAGACAGGAAAGCTCTTCCATGAAGAACCATTTTGATGAAATTATTGATTCCTCCCATCTTGGTTCTCAAGCCGCTGCAGAACCAATTAGAACATGCATCTTTTTTTGAAGACTCAGATACCTCTTGGTGCAGACCTTAGGCTTCCTTCTTGTAGGGCAGAAATGCATCTGAGAGTCTGATTTTTTACATAATTTACAAATTCAGGGCCAGATCCTACGAGGTACTGAGCACCCTCAACCGCCACTGAGCTCAGGAGGATGATCAGCACCTAGCTGGACTGGGCCCTTAGGGAAGAAGAAAAAGGCCCCCCCAAACGTACCATTGGCAACACTAGTGACCTGCTTCAGCACTGGCTTTTCCATTTTTTTGGCGTAAAAAGCTGCATACCACACTCGCAGCTCAGTTCCTGGTGGGATATCCCGGGAGGTGGTGAAGTAAATATCATTGTCATGCTGGAAGGCAGTCAGGTTCTGGTGTTCATATTCAGTGGCTGCTCTCACCATCATCATCCAATTGCAGTCATCTTCGTTAGAGGTATCAAAATAAACCAGAGGTCCATCCTTCTGGAAAACCTGTGAGCCACCCATACAAACAAAATGCATATATAATACAAACACGATAAATAATACATTAGGGCTGTCAAGCGAGTAAAAAAATTAACCACGATTAATTGGGCAATTAAAAAAAATCAGTTGTGATTTTTTGCACTGTTAAATAATAGAATACAATTTATTTAAATATTTTTGCATGTTTTCTACATTTTCAAATATATTAATTTCAATTACAACACAATACAAAGTGTACAGCGCTCACTTTATATTTATTTTTTTATTACCAATATTTGCACTGTAAAAAAAAAGTATTTTTTCAATTCACCTAATACAAGTACTGTAATGCAATCTCTTTATCATGAAAGTTGAACTTACAAATGTAGAATTATGTACCAAAAAAACTGCATTCAAAAACAAATCAATGTAAAACTTTAGAGCCTACAAGTCCACTTAGTCCTACTTCTTGTTCAGCCAATCACTCAGACAATCTCCTGTTTACATTTGCAGGAGATAATGCTGCCCTCTTCTTGTTTACAACATCACCTGAAAGTGAGAACAGGCGTTTGCATGGCACTTTTGTAGCCGGCGTTGCAAGATTTTCAGTGCCAGATGCGCTAAAGATTCATATGTCCCTTCATGCTTCAACCACTATTCCAGAGGACACGCATCCATGCTGATAATGGGTTCTGCTTGATAACGATCGAAAGCAGTACAGACTAACGTATGTTCATTTTCATCATCTCAGTCAGATGCCACCTGCAGAAGGCTGATTTTCTTTTTTGGTGGTTCAGGTTCTGTAGTTTCTGCATCAGAGTGTTGATCTTTTAAGACTTTTGGAAGCATGCTCCACACCTTGACCCTCCCAGATTTTGGAAGGCACTTCAGATTCTTAAACCTTGGTTTGAGTGCTGTAGCTATCTTTAGAAATCTCATATTGGTACCTTCTTTGCATTTTGTCAAATATGCTGTGAAAGTGTCCTTAAAACAAGCAACATGTGCTTCGTTATCATCCGAGACTGCTATAACATGAAATATATGGCAGAATGCAGGTAATACAGAGCAGGAAACATACAATTCTCCTCCAAGGAGTTCAGTCACTAATTTAATTAACACATTATATTTTTAACAAGCACCATCAGCATAGAAGCATGTCCTCTGGAATGGAGGCCAAAGCATGAAGGGGTATACGAATATTTAGCATATCTAGCACGTAAATACCTTGCACGCCAGCTAAAGAAGTGCCTCGTGAACACCTGTTCTCACTTTCTGGTGACATTGTAAATAAGAAGCGGGCAGCAGTATCTCCTATAAATGTAAACAAACTTGTGTCTCTTAGCATGGCTGAACAACAAGCAGGACTGAGTGGACTTGCAGGCTCTAAAGTTTTACATTGTTTTGTTTTTGAGTTCAGTTATGTAACCAAAAAAAAAAAATCTACATTTGTAAGTTGCACTTTCACAATAAAGGGAATGCATTACAATACTTGTATGAGGTGAACTGAAAAATACTATTTCTTTTGTTTATCTTTTTTGCAGTGAAAATATTTGTAATAAATAATAATAATATAAAGCGAGCACAGTCAACTTTGTATACTGTGTTGTAACTGAAATCAATATATTTAAAAATGTAGAAAATCAACCAAAATATTTAATACATTTCAATTGGTATTCTATTGTTTAACAGTGCAACTAAACTGCGATTAATCGCAATTAATTTTTCTGAGGTAATCGCATGAGTAAACTGCGATTAATTGACAGTCCTATAACACATTATTGTTATGAATAATAAATCAGACTGTGTATTTTGTGCCTTGATGGTGCCTTTCATCAATGAGTCTCAAAACGCTTTAGAAACAAAGTCAGCCTCAACACTCCTGCAAGGTATATATCACATATGCTTTCAGATGTGTAAACCGAGGCACAAAGACTTGCACAAGGTCACACAGACAGTGGGAGAAGATCCCAGGAGTTCTGACTCAAAGTAAGCTGCTTTAACTTCTAGATCACAATTCCTCCCTCAAAACAGAAATGCCATTTAACTTGTTCACCTATCAAGGGTAAGGGAAAAAAAATCCTGAACGCTTATTACCCTTGAATTTGGTTTCTAGATCTTTATTGCTCAATCAGATATTACTGTGATGGGAAGATTGCACTGAAACACCCAAAGTAGTTTTTTCACTGAAACTTTTCAAGGGGAGAGAATGAAACAAAAATGAGAAAACAAACAAACTTTTCTTCTGCATGTTGTATAAACAGCACCACCACATCTTATGTACTTGTCAAGGCAAAAGCGTACTGGCTTTTGTGACTACCTATTAGAGAAGTGGGATCAAATTGAACCCTTCATTAAAAATACCTGGAGCACCCTACAGTTCAAGATCTGACTCCAAGTTTTGTGGTTTGAACCCATCTCTACTTATCAGTTTCTTTACATCATCTGTAGGTGATGACCTTAAAACTAATGTCATGTCAGTATCATTTTGCTGGTGCCATACTGTACCTTCAGTGGAAATGCTGACTCCTTTTCCAGTTTGGCAACTCTCTTGGATTCAAATGGGCCAAACTGGGTACGTTTGACAAGCTGCGTCACTGCAAATACTCCTTCAGTCCCATCTTGCAGTTGTCTGATCTCCAGATTGGAAGGAAGGGATGACCTATTGAAAACAAAAATGAGAGAATCTAAGTACCATGTAAAGTAGCTGTGCAGAACATAAGTCTTGCAATGTCCAAAAGAAATCAGCACCTATTTCTCAATGCTGCAATGACAGGAGGTTGTTATGCTGAATAAAGCTAGTTTCCATTGGAATTTAAAAAAAATAAACAATGGAAACATTTCTACTGACCTTCAATTCTATAAAAGCTGATTTTTAAAAAAATCTATTTTTTGGTCCAAATCTGAGCCACCAGTATCTTTTCATAGATCATTTGCTTTCACGATATTTTCTTTTTTAATCAGAATCTTTCCCATCTCTGATGTCAAATCCTGTCTCCCTTCTAAATCCAGAGGTTAGCAGTAGCTTTCCTTCAGATCATAGGTGCCTTGGTCATTGGTGTCTCACCATTTTTCCAAATCTGTTTTTAAGAGGAACCGTACCCAAACGTGACAAACATTTGAAAATAACTTCCTGTAACGAGAGCCATCATGCAGTTTAGGTAATAATTGGATGGGAACCTGATGTAAGAGACTGTAAACCATTCTCCATTGTTCTTCGACACTGGTGTAGAAGAAAAATATGTTGGCTTGTAAGAACCCTAAGCATGCATTTATATTCAAGTGTTGCAGCCACACCCAGTAAATCTGTTTTCCTATTTAACTTATTGTGATCCAAATTTTAGGCATAGAAATGGAGAGGAGGGACTGTATTTTTCTATACTATCCCTCTTCCAGCCCCTAATTGATGCCTTCAGTGAGAGCTGTGCTGACAGGGTTTTGTAGAAGGGTAAGGAAAAGAGACCAGGGAGGGGCTGCTCTCCACAATACCATCCCTTTCTCTGGGCTCAGATTTCCTCATGCAAATCTGGGCAGCGAATAATACAGCTGGTGCTGTTATTACCTCCCACTGAATGGCCCTCCTCACCCGCAGGGGGACTGAGGCAATGGCAACTAAGCTTCTGTAACAGCTGTGTTACAAAAAAGAAAAGCCAGCGAGTTCCTTTCCCTCCACGCTCCCAAGTTTTCCAGATGTGTGGGGTTGGCTTGGGGCAGAGCTTTCAAAATCCATGCCCCTCTCCCTCCTCAATACCTCACCTCAGAAGGGAGGGATGAGGTACATGGGGTAATTCAAAGTTTCTCCCCCGCATAGATTCCCCCCATGCGTTTTCCCACTGGAGGAGTGATCTGACCCCGTGCATTTATAGAACTTTAACCTTCAAAAAGTTATGCTGGCCAGTCAAATTTGGCCCAAATATAAGTTTTACAAACGCAAGTTGTTACAAAGCCTATGCTCAAGGGAAATGGTTTCCAAACATTTTTAAATTTCCAATTAAGTCAAGTTTATAAAAAGACAAACATTCCCCTGCATTGTTAGCTACCCCAACTTTTCAACACTGCTCTAGTGCATGAGAACCTGAGAATTAAATTGGCTAGAAACCAATTATAAACAAAGGTGAATCTGACCAGTCTATTTTCACTGTCAAGGCTGAGAGAAATACAAAAAGTAAACCAATTAGTCTTTTAGTGAAAAGCAAAGGAGAATTGTAAAATTAGTTTTAACATCCTAAGAGATCATGTTATTATAAGAGAGGAAAGGACATTTGTCAGCATGGTGATCTTGTGGTTAAGTCACTGGACTCAAGAGATCTGTGTTCCAGTGCGCCTGCTCTGCTGCAAGCTTCCCATTGGACCTCAGGCACGTCAATCTCACTCAGCCTCAGCTCCCCAGATGTAAACCAGGGATGGCAATATTTCTCCCACTCTTTGCCTATCGTGTTTATTTAGACTGTAAGCCCTTCAGGACAGGGACCATCTCCTCTTATAATACATTTATACAGTGACCTCAGTTGGGTCATCTAAACATTAGTGTCACTGCTGGTGGTATGAGGGGGGTGTTTGTCCACCAGCGGCGCTACGAAGAAGAGAAAGTTGATATGGACAGTTTAGCTCTCAATGAGTCAGTCTGGTACTGATCAAACATTCACCGCATTGCCCCCATGCCAAATGTTAGAGATCAGTATCCTTCTCTGAGTTCTACTGTGTGTCAAAATTCCATTGTAAGTGAACTCTCTTTCCCATAGCAAAAAATCAAACATTCCACATCAGAATATAATTCCAAATGGAAACATTTAATGCTTCGATATAAAGTTTACTCCTATTCCTAACTCTCTATTTAATTTGTTCATTTCTTTTGCGGAGCACAAATATTTCTGCTATTTTATTATACACCTAGATTTACTGACAAAACTGGGATTGATGATCACTCTTTAGACGACTTACAAAGATGGAAATGTTCCGAAGTTTTGCTTCTCACAGTAGACGAATTACAGAGGCAGTGCAAAACTGTGTAACTCTTATTAACGCCATGGGAAATTCCCATGAACCATTTTGAATTTTGAAAATCTAGTGCAGTACGTGTAAGGAGAAGGAACGGGATAAATGTCAAACATTTTCAACCAATATAGGAAACAAGTCTCCACCACAACTGGTACTATCTGACTCCTTTGTCGGCAATCTCTAAGAGTTGCCAAGGAATGCATAAACAGAGCCTCTCTTAGGCCTTGATTCAGCAAATCATTTAAGCATGTGCTTTGATTCTTTGTTTAATTGAGGCTGTATCTATTTTGTCGACAGAGGACTTCATTTTTCAGCTGTCAGTCTGGTACCTTTCACAAAGACGAAATTCTCTTTAAAAAACAAACAAGCCATGTAGTCACGCTAAAGTTACTTACCTTGCCCTGCTCAACACAAAGGAGTCTTTGACTGTCACCACTGGGCCCAGCTCAGGACACTCCGAATCATGGTACTGACCACAATCCTCGCACCCTGTAAGTAAACAGCACATAGAGCTGCAAGGTAAATGCTGTCATCGGGCAGTGCTCTCTCAGTCAACAGACACATAGAAAATTTAAACACCAAACTAATGACATACAATAAAGTAGTAATTTGTACTGCCCCAAAAGATATACACAATTGAATCAAACGTATCATTCAACACATACCTAAGACTACCAGAAGACACTTTAAAAATGTAAATATCTTCCTAAAGAAAATATTTGCTAAACAAAACTCCAGTAAATGTTTTGTTTAAAGGTA
This sequence comes from Lepidochelys olivacea, assembly GCF_965140295.1. Classification (NCBI taxonomy): domain Eukaryota; kingdom Metazoa; phylum Chordata; order Testudines; family Cheloniidae; genus Lepidochelys; species Lepidochelys olivacea. The sequence continues at coordinate 160,553,296 of NC_140411.1, read as the reverse complement.
GGAGGACTTAAAAAACCAACCAACCAACCAAAAAAAAACACAAACCCCCACTGCGCTAGCCTCTCTCAGCTAAAAAAATCACTATTCTGTTCACTGGAGTCCAGGGTTTAAAATGCATAGTCAAAATCTGATGGGCTCTCAGAGACTGGGAGTGAAATCCTGACCCTACTGAAATCCATGGAAAACTGCCATTGGATTTCCCCCTGGGTCCCAAGCTCCGCCCACAGTTGTACCTGTGCAACCCTCCCTTGCAAGTGTATGGCTGGGTGGGGGGGGGGAATTTGGCACTATGGCAACAGCTCCTCTGGACCCTTTCCAATACAATCTGGCAATTCTTTATTACCGGGCAAAATAATACAAGCTTTCAGTTCCCCTAATTTGACTTTTATTTTAAAATACTGTAAGTTATCCAGGGCTAAAGGGATCCCAAGAAACAACCTTTGCCCTGGATAATGATAAAATAAGAGTCAATTTAGGACCAGTCGAAACATACGTTTCTATGTCAAAGAGTTGTCAAAATGTTACTGTGAAGCCAGTTGATTGGATAGGGACAAGAAGTCATCACAGAGAGGATATTCCCCAGCTGCCAAATTCTGCTCCATGTCAAACGTAGGGAACCCTGAGGACTTCAGTAAGGTTGCACAAGAATATTATTGCATACATGTTGCAAATTAACACGATACAGAATTTCATTCCAGACTGTAACTACTGAGAAAGAACACCTTGCTTTTACAATGGGAAACTAAACTCTCACCAGCAGTGTTCACATCTGTGAAACTTACACAGCACTTCCTTAGAGGATTTGCTGTAGCTGAAGCTTTCACTCAATGTTCAGCATTCAAATTAAGAGTGCCTGAAACTTGTGCAAAGATAGTATACAATGTACATACAGCCTGTGGCTCTCCACATTTCTTATTGTCCAGCACTATTTAGGAGTACAAGAAGCATATATCATTTTCTTTAATATCCTGGTGGATGAACAGTCATCAAAGCGGGGAACACTAGCGTTTTTGGACATATGTCTCTGAAGTCTACAGAATCTGTACAGGATGCCTCATAGCAGACCCTCCCCTGAGTTGGAGTACTCACCATGTGTGATACTTAAGGGCTTACGACCACAGAAGAAATACAAAGTCAGACACAAAGAGATAAACCATAGATTTCTCAAAGGGGAGTATATGAGGTTGAGCTTTAGCAGTGAAGATCCCTTTTAAAAGTGAGTTTATGGCTGAAGAATAATTCTAATCAATAAATATTTTAAAAGTACAAACCTTAATAATATTTTGCATTTATATAGTGCTTTTTATTTAAGGATCTCAGAGCACTTTGCAAACAACTAAGTCTCAGTAACATATGAGGCAGGTATTATATCCATTTTGCAACTGGGTAAACTTTGGCACAGTCACTGGGAGAGTTATGAACAGAACACAAGAAGTCTGCTTCCAATTCCCAGCTCTAACCACTAGACTATAACTCCCTCCACTGCATATTCCTATTCCCTAATGATGGCTCAATCCTGCTCCCACTGAATTCAAAGGTAGAATTCCCTGCTCCCACTGAAGTCCAAGTACAGGACTTTATGTGCATCTTTTCAGTCACATGTGCTTAGTTTGCTGGCAGAAAGGAAAAAGTGTCACTGCTGTTGGCACTGCAAAGTTGTCATAATTGCTGAAGAGCACCACATGTTATATTTGGCCTTAGGTTTACCAACACGACTGTCAAACCCATATTTCTGGTGGTGCTGCATGCAACAGAAAGAGACAGCCACAATTTTCAGGCCCCAGACTAAGCATGGAAGAGCTGACATTTTAGAAACAAGTTGTCTGGCTTATAAACTGAGGTAACTGGATATGAAACGCTCTGATGGTCAGTAACTATGGAAGCCCACAATGTCAGATCTAGACATTCACTTTTCTGAAACAGAAGAGGCCCCTAAATTCTGTGGAAAAATCTCACATAGGAGGCAAGAAACTTCATGAATTCAACATTCCTGTCCCATCTGGGGTGGGGGTGGGGGGTGTTTGACATACACCATCTGTGGAACTGGCAAGATAACTTGCCCCCCTAAACCCATAGAGGTCAGAGCCTTTTTCTCTGCTTCCTGGTCCTCTCCAGCTTCTACGGCTCTTCTGAGGAGGGGAAGGGGAAGAAGGCTCACTGTGGAGCTGAACAACCCAAGTAGGACTATATCAACTGAATCAGCATTACTATTTAGGGGGGAACTCCAGCAAATTTTGGAAAGAGAGAAGATGTCCCAGTCAGTCCCGTCCTGACCTGTGGAGCCCCAACCCTGAAGTGCACCTACAGGGACTGTGAGAGGAAGTGACTATGACACATACCATCAAGGCAGCACTCTCTGCTCTTGATCTCCCCAGGTCAGATTGGCTAGATCTAGGTCCCGTCCACTTATGTAAGTGTAGCTCACTGGCGAGGGTGTGTTCCAGTTCCACCTCTGTGCCATATCCACAGAGGATGCAAGGCTGTCACAGCCCCAGCTAGAGAGTCTTGACTGTTAAGCCCAAGCTGTAGCAGCTCAAGCTTTTAGCTCTGGAGCTCCCCGGTTCCTTCCCCAGTGTGTCAGTCAAGATGGCAGCAGTCACCTAACCTAAAGGAAACAATTTAGCCATGGATAACCTTTAGGCTTTTAGGATATGTCTACTGCAGTTAGACACCCACAGTTGGCTCGTGCCAGCTGACTTGGGCTTGCGGGGCTCAGGCTAAGGGACTGTTTAGCTGCGGTGTAGACGTTTGCGATCTAGCTGAGCCCCAGCTCTGGGACCCTCCCATCTTGCAGGGTACTAGAGCCTGGGTCCAAGCCTGAGCCCAAACATCTGTACTGCAATTAAAGAGCCCCTTAGCCTGACTCAGCTGGCATGAGCCAGTCACAGGTGTCTAATTGCAATGTAGACATACCCTTAGTCTCTTGGAGGCTAGCAATTAAAAAGCTGAGCTACTAATTCATATCTAGCCATTTCTTGCATTTCCCAACAAAAAACTGAGAATTTGTATTCTTAACTTTGGTGCAATTCCCTCCACACTGCCATAAACTATTTGGGTTTCCCTTAAATAATCACCTTTAGGAAAACAATATAAGAGTAAGTTGGTTTGAACTTCAAAATTAATGCTCTGTAAATACACTTCACATTACGACTCCATCATTATTCTTCTAATACTTACAAATAAACATGGTCTCATTGCTGCCATCTTCTGCCATTTCTGAAACCTGTCAAAATACAAGGGAGAAAACTGAGCATAATGTAAATGCTGCTTCCTGACACAGTTCTAATACACAGATCTAATAAAAGAGTTACCTACTGAGTGATAATATTAACTGACCCCAATGCATGTGCAAAGAGACTACTGAACCCGAGCAGAGTATATCATACATAGAATGTAAAACACAAATTAAAGCGGTTAATGATCCACTAATGCCTTTATTAAGGGTGATATCAGGTGCCTTGCAAGACCCCACCTATGATAAATATGATGCTTTTCGTAACCACTCTGGTTCATGCAGTTTTTTTTAATGAAAACAGCAGAAATACATTATTTCAACCCTTAATCCTTACAGAAGCATGTATTTAAACAGTTCACCCCCAGCTCATGTATTATCACACCTTTACAAGCAGGCACATAAACACAATGTAACTTTTTCTTTTACTGCCAAGTATTTTTTCCCTTCCACATAATTGCTCACTACGAATAAACAGCCACTAAACAATGTGGGACTTTTATTCCATTTCACTATAAACTGACCTTCTCTCTGAGTTTACTCTAAGTGCATTCCACTGTACATGACAACAGCACCTGTTAGTAATGTGCCAGCTAAGGCAAGATTCACAAAAAAGGGGGCAGAAATGTTTTAAGCGTGCACCAACTATTCAGGAATTCATACCTTCTATCATCTAGACAGTACAGCACATGGTACATAACCTCACAATGAGCTCAGATCCCACAAAACTCTCAGTCATAAAGAGTCAAATTGAGCATGAAGTAGAAGATTCATTTCTCAATGCCTTTGCTTCACAAGCCTGAAATGAGGTCTGCCAGCTTTGGTGTGGTGCACAGTCACATCACATCATTCCTTCCTCCACCTGCAAATACTGTTCTTCTGAGCCAGAAGGATGTCGAAAATGACAAGAATCCATAAAGTCAATCCTATGTTCACTAAGGAGATTGGACAGAGCAAGCAGAATGGAGAAATGCTGCAATGTGAATCTCAATGCTCAAGTCATGACGCTGGGTTTTTTGGTCATGGGTCAGAGAGCTAAGGAGCTGGGATTCTAAAAACTACAATCCCAGCTGCAGAAGACTGATTTTATTTGATTTATTTTTGGTATTACAGCACAACAAAGGAAAAACTCTGAGAGAGGAGAGTTATTTCTTTGATAAGCACCAACCACGAGCTTGGGTTAAATTTTGGCTGTAAATCATTCATGCCTTTGCACATCTGGTCCAGAGAGGTCGCACGCTTTGATAGAGAGGATACAGTACTATTATTACTGGGAGCCCCAGTCATGGATCAGGATCCCATCGTGGTAGACGCAGTACAAACACAGAACAAAAGACAGTGCCTACCTCGGAGAGCTTACAATCTAAGTACTGGGAGTTAGAAAACGCACAATCTAGTCCACCGACTTTGTGATTGTACTTACTCAAGTCACCTGACCTCTATGCAAACAGATCTTCCCTCACCAGTGAATGAGGCTAAGAACCCATACCCTCACTTCTAAAGCACTTTGAGTGTTAACGGATGAAAAGCATTGGATAATTGCTTTTCACTGATGTCTAAATAACCTAAATGGTCAATGGCTGGTTGTTATAACTGGACCCTAGATTTTGTTAGTGATTATCTGGGGCTCACAGCAAAAAATTGGGCAAGCACAAACAAGGTCAGGAAGATCATTTCTCTCCCAACTCCGAGAGGTCATCCTGGTCCTCTAATGACATATCTAGAGGCACAAGAAAGAGAAGCAGAACCCCCAAACAAGGGACAGACTCTTCCCAGAGCTGAAGTGGGAGATGAGAAGGCAAAATGATCAGCAGAAGAACTAAGAAAGGAGAGAAAGAGGCTGGATGCATTTGAGAGAGGATAAATATAGAAGAATGAGAGATTAAAACTGCAAACTGAGGGAGGAGGGAGAAAGACTAAACACACACCCAGCAGATGGTATAAACAGCAAAGCTAGTCTGTTCTGAGAATCAAAAGGTCTTCATGCTGCCATAGGAAACGCTCACCAAAGATACATCTAGCACAGCAGTCACCCAGGATCACTGAAGAGGCAGAGACCCCTCATGACAACAGAAACACTGTCCCTTCTTGTACAAACCAGATTTATTCATGCTTCATGCAGTTTGCCTGTCCAGAAAATAGAAATATCCAAGAACCATCTCAGAGTCACCAGCAATTGCTTCTGAATGGAGCAATAGTCATTCTGGGTGATGGCTCCTAAAATGCGCATGGGATAAGCATGCAAGTTCCATCAACAGCCCTACCATGTAAATGAGGTCAACTCATGCTCAACTCTTTCTGTTGAGCCTCAGGGATATTTTTAAGACTTCCCTGCAATTCACACTCCTAGCGCAATAGCCCAAGCTGCAGACTTGCCAGTACCACATATATGTATCAGAAGGAAATATCAGATATTTCCTCTACAGCTCTCAGCTGCATTGATGATCACTGAAACTCAAGGTCAGCTCTCCACAGAGATACTAAACATGTTCTTCCTCCTTCTGAAATCAAGAAGCTACTTCTGATTAATTAGACACAACATTGTTTCATTACCAAGTGGATCTGAGCCAGCACTCCACTGGGCAAGTTCCATAGCAAGAAAGAGAACAGGGTGGGCCACTATTGTCCAGTCACTTGGACTCCTCCTGGATCTGTCCTCCGGGCAACGTCCCCCGGGACGATAATCTGGATATCCTCAGTCTCCTTATGAATTCCACCAGATACTACTTCCAACCATTGTCACCCATTCAAGCTTTAATGAAATGTGCTTCTAGTGCATTGTTTCTCAACCCACAGCCCAATCAGCACACAACTGCAGCCCATGTGACATCCTCAGGGCCATACAGATAGTATATATATATATATTGTGCGGCTGCAGCTCACATAAACAGTGAGCTGCATATGTAGCCCACAATGGTAAACAGGTTGAGAACCACTGTTCTAGTGTAAAAGAGCCCATACAGCTTCTCCATCGTGTGTTCAGTGCTGACAATGGCTGTGACACTTGTGGAATTCTAGGTCATACATAGTCTATGCCCTTGCAATGGTTTCCATACATCGTGTGGATGGGTCCTAAAGTAATCCCTATAGAATAGGGCTGAGACTCATTGGTGTAGCACACTGCCTGTGTCAAACCTGTTGTGCAAGCAACTCTGGCTTCAGGACTATCAAAATGGCATTTTTCACAAACAGCAGATTAAATCAAAACATGTTTTTCATAATAATGAGGATGCAGATGTGTACTGTTGTGCAAGAACCAAAACTGCTATTTGTTCTGGGAAAGTGAGAGTGATTTAACAGAGAAAGGGGAGAACACAGTAACATCATAATGCTACCCTTTAAGGAGATGAGAAGAGAATAGAAAACAAATACACTTCATTAATTAATTGATAAGGTGCTAACTCTCAGTAAATGTTTTACATCAACTTAATATCCACCTTTCTAAACAAGTGTTTTTGTTTCTTACACCGCACAATGGTTTCTGATGCATCAGAGGTCTTTTCAACAAGTTTAGCACAATGACCTACTGTATTATGTTGAGCAAAGACAGAACAGATAATGCAATATGTAGAAGGCTTCTGATTTTAGGTTTCACCAACAAACACCAATGAAACACTTAAATTGCTGTTTATCCCATTAACACCAGAAAAACACCAGAAGTGGTTACTCAATTCGTGTTGACATCATCCCTTTCCAAGTGCAGTTTGTTTATACAGGCGATGTCCCCGCTCCCCAGCTTGTATCTAATGCAGTGGTGGGCAACCTGTGGCCAAACCACAGCCACTGGGAGCTGCGGGAGGCCGTGCCTGTGGACAGTCAACATCAGCAAAATGTCTCACGGCCCACAATCAAATTACCCTGATGGGCCGCATGCAGTCTGCAGCCCACAGGTTGCCCACCACTGGTGTAGACCCTGCTGGGATGTACTAAAGGTTCCCTACTGCGCTTTAACATAGTATTTTTGAAACAGTACTACATATATGTACAAAGAGAAAGCCCCTCCCAAAAAACAATTTTGGACATCTACATGAAACTCAAAACTTACTAAAAACAAGCCCTGAAAAATTAAATTAAAAAATCCTGAAAACCAGAAGCTGTAATTATACATCAAGTAGACTCAAAACTGCTGTGTAAATATATCCATTGGGACTGAGCTAATAAAATTTGCTAAAGGAAACACCTCAGGTGCAGAGAGAGATCTCAAAGACTACTGTACATTACTATATGCACTCTCATGATACAGATTTCTGTCTAGTCTCTACAACTTTGGTATTCCCAAATTTGAAGAAGGAAGCGTAACCCTACAACTGGACTGATGATTCTTCTTTGCATTCACATAGAACTTTTCAGGCAAGGACTTCAAAGGTCTTTGCATACCTGAAGTAAGTTTTCGTAATACCCTTTTGAAGTATGTTTTATTATGCCCCTTTAACACATGGGTAAATGAGGCCCAAAGAGGTGGAAAAACTTGTACAAAGTCACACACAGCTGAAGACAGAACCCAATAGTTGTTACTTCCAGTTTCTGCTCTAACCCTGAGACCATGGGATCCCTGAGACCATTTCCTCCCTAAGATACTAACATTCGTACAAGCAGAGAAATCTATTAAGTTACTCATTCCACTGCACATAATTATCGGCTTGTAGAAGTGATAATGAACTTCTGTAAAGCCCAGACATTTTTGTACGAGACTGACAGGAATAGTTCCATGGTGACTAAGCAAATGAACAGCAATGTTCCCATCTCCATGCATGAGGAGTTCTGCAAATAATGTTTCAGCTAAGCGGACAATGGCCATTAGATCACAGGTGCAGAATGTACTCTCAGCAATGGAGGAAGGGCAGGACAGTATACCCTTTAAGTAGAAAGAGTGAGGAACTCACATCAGCTTGATAGGTGACTTCTGACTTACCAACCTGCGCTTGTTTTTGGGGTCAAGGGTTGAAGAAATGATGTGTGAACAGCCCAAGTTTCTTTAGCAAATTGTCTACACCGAGGAGCATATGAGTTCTGTCAGCCCACAAATAGCAAGCTATCATCAGCTCGATGTACTTTTAATATAATAGTTAGCGAAGAGAATCTGTTGGTTTGTCCCTTCAATTACCAATATACATAACTATACCCAAGTGATAGATAGCATCCTATAGTTATATGTTAAACCAGTTAAGATTTTGCAACTAAATGGGAGAATTTTAACCACCCCTCAAAAGTTTGCAGCATTACTCTAATAATCATCAGCAGATTGTAAATGTAGGTGACACCTATTTTCTGATTTTACACCTAACTGAGCAATTTTGTACATAAGCAAGAGCTCTAAGCAGGTAAACTCCCTTTTTCCAACTGTGCTAAGGCTACAATCCTGAAAGCTTTTCCGTATTCACAACCTATAAAATCCACGTGGAGCTTCATTTAAGTCAGCCCCACTGAGGCACAGGGTGCAAGTTGCAGGATCAGGACCTATGCATTTAAATTGCACTTATAAAAATATTTCCATTTATCTGAGCATACGAGAGTGAGAGCACATTGTTACATATTTAAAACACAGAGTTGGAAAATGTAGGTCATAGTGGCAAAATGCGCAATTTTGGTTTCACAAATTGAACTGGTAACCTAGATATAAAGGGAAACGATATAATTTTTTTAAACTCAAGCATAAGATGCGTAGACTCAAACCTTTAATTCTGCCTGAATTTATGAGGATACCTGTCATTATGAAAACAAACAAGGATGAGAGTATATGATACAGGTTTCCCTTTCTACATTACAGTATAATTTCACTAATTTGCACAAATAACTGGACACACTACAACTGAATGAAGGTTGCAAATACACACATAAAACAAGAAGAATTCATCAAAAAATTTACTTTGTTCACTTATTTCACTATGTAGTTTACATATAATACTTTTTACCATACTAAAGATTTTTTTGCAGTATATTTTGTCAAGTAATAAAGTTTTAGTAACACAAGGCTTCAGTATACAGTTCTACTGTTAATTTTTTTGCTGAGATGGGGAAAGCATGTCTTATTTTTTATGCCCCAATCACTTAGAGTGCAGATTAGCAAAGTGTAAAGTACTGAGTTTGTGCTGTTTTAAAAAGATACAGCACATTTTATTTAGCCCCTCTATGAACATGATAATCACTTGTGTATACTAAGAAAAAGTAAACTTCAAAGTGTATTTAATGAAAGGCATCAGCAAGGAATGAATGTTTTATAGGAAAGAGCACTGAATGCACCATGGAAAAGGACATTTTTCCTTTATAATTCAACCTACAGCATCACACCTTGTTCTTAGTTATAGGCCAGCACTTATAAAGCAGAATCAAAATAACAGGGCCAATATGTTTTATAATGTAAGTGGCTTGAAATAAAACCAGAACATTACATTGTTAACGGCCATCAGAAAACTCAAAGTACTTCCTCATAACATGAAATGTTATCCTGCCCTCCCCTAGTCCTGTCTTCCTGACTTCATCATGCCTTTAAACCCCATACTTTAACAATAAATTTAGGTATCAGATACATTCATTTATACCATTTGATGCACCCCAATAAGCAGATAAATGTTTCTGAAGAAATATAGATGGGATATCAATAAGGCCACAATATTACATTTTAGGCTAAAATCTGTTACTAAACAAAATAAGGTTACTGCAAAACTTTCAAGTGTCTTCCATTTCCACAGGCCAGAATGACAATACAGAACTCACCATGACAGTTACAGGGTGGAGAGGACCATACCACTTTCATCTTCACCACCACTGCCTGAAAAGTACATTTCCCTTGGAGGCCAAGAGGGCTGGGCTATTTTAAATGTAAAGCTACTAAGAAATTTATATATCAATATCATGATGGCAATGCCTGTATTATGTAAATAATACTTAATAATTTCCTAAATGAGACCACTTCCCAACCTGCTTACAAAGGGCCCGATCCAATTTAACTTTAAGATTGCTTTGGGCACAATCCTATTTGTTAACATTGCCCAAGAAGATCTTGTTTACATTAAATGCAAAAGAGTAGTGAGTCACACTTCAAAAATATATAAGGGACCAATCAGAAAAAGCCCCACTGCCTGGTAGAGGTGGTCTTTAACGATTGAAGGAAATAGAGATATTATGAAGTGGCTTCTTCTGAATGCATTCGATGAAGTGAGCTGTACCTCACGAAAGCTTACGCTCAAATAAAATTGTTAGTCTCTAAGGTGCCACAAGTCCTCCTTTTCTTTTTTCTGACAGCAGTGGTTTCCCTCACTGGAGGTGGGGTCTTTAGCACAGATTTCACTTTCTGTGGCAAAATAATGCTTTGTCACAGCTAACTCCTTTCAGGTCTAGGTAATGTACTAGACCCTAAGACAGAACAAATCCCTTAAAATTGGAAGTCAAAACATCTCACTTATTCACAGAGCTCAAAAAGGGCTTGTGTATCCAGACACAGAAGTAACAACAACCATCTCTGGATATATACAATAAATCCTGCCTCGCTGTGGACGTGCAAAGTGTTTTCAGCTTGTATTTTAACATGCTGTTTAAATAACCAGCTTGCGCATTTATGGACAGGAAGGACTCACAAAGAGTCTGTTCATCAACACCTAAGTTACGTTTCAGAGTAGCAGCCGTGTTAGTCTGGATCCGCAAAAAGAAAAGGAGGACTTGTGGCACCTCAGAGCTTAACAAATGTATTTGAGCATAAATAATGAAATGAGCTGTAGCCCACGGAAAGCTTATGCTCAAATAAATTCGTTAGTCTCTAAGGTGCCACAAGTCCTCCTTTTCTTTTTACCTAAGTTATGGTGATTTCACCCCTGAGACAACAGATACAATCTCTCTCCGGTCTCAGCAGCGAGTCTGTGTCGGGCTCTCCAGGAGGGGTGCGGGGGGCTATATTTAAAACCGGATTTACTAGCGTTGAGCTCCTGCCCGGGCTTACAGCGGCGGCAGCCCTGGGAAGAGGTTGGGAACCAAGGGGGGCGGGCGGGGGCGAGCTGCGTGCGGGGTGGGGGGGAATCGTTTACACCCCGCGCTCCGGAGAAATAATGGGGGGAGGAGGGGTATGCACCACGGCTCCTCAGAGAGCGACATGGGGCCTGCAGGCTCCCGCGCCCCCGGCACCTGCCCAGCCCCACCCCAGCCGGGCTCCGCGCGGCCCCTTTCGGGGCTGACCCGCGCGCTCCCGGCTCCGGGCTGCAGCTCCGAGGCGCCGGCGGGGGGGCGGGTGGCTGGGCCGGGATCGGCTCCGCCGGGTTTTGCCTCGGACCCGCCCGGCCCCCCCGGCAGCGGCGGCGCGGCCGCTGTAACAAAGAACAGGCGGCCTGGAGATGGAGATGGAGGCGGCGGCAGCGGCGGCGCAGCCGGACCGGGGGCCCCGCGCGCCAGGGGCAACCCCAGGGGGGCGGGGGCGGCGCGGCGCGCGGCGGGGGCGCGGTGGGGGTGGGGGTGGGGGTGGGTTTCGCCGGCCAGGGGCAGGCGGTGCCGCGCGCCGCGCTGGAATGCGGGGATTTGCGTTACCTGCTTTTGGAATGTTCCGACCCGGATCGAATCCGGACTCCAGGTTCCGATCCACTCCGGAAACCACGCGCCACCGGAAGCCGGCCCGGCCGCCCGCCGGCAAAGCACCATGGGAGTCGTAGTTCGCGGGAGGGGCGCCTACTCTCCCGCTGCGCCGCGCGGGGCGGGGCTGTTACCCGCCAGCGCTGTTGCAGTCGCGCTTCTGGGCCCTCGGTGCAGGGCGCTGTACGCCCGGCCGGGTCGCCTGACAGAGCTCAGCCACCACCCCTGCAAGCTCGCTTGCAGCCCAGGGGGGTGGGGCGCGCCTGCCCGCCCCCAGTTTAAGGGACCCTCCGTTATTTCAGTGCTTTGTAGCTGGCTTGGCAGCTCTCCGCGTGCCTGTGCAGCGACTCCCCTTATTCTTGCCCCCGCGCTCGCTGCACAACTGGGGATCCTGTGCAGCCCCCCCCTCCCCTCGCGCCTCGGGCAGCCCAGCCAGGGCTCAAGCCAAGGTGCTGCAGGCTGCCGCCGGCCGGCCCTGCGCCGCCCCTCGAACTAACAGCCACCTGCTCCAGCGCTCAGAGCTGTGGAAACGATGCCCTTAGGTCGCCTAATCCCCCGCTAGCGGCGCACCTTAGGCCACAGAAGACTTCTGCCCTTGCTTAAGAGGTGTATTTGGGCATAAGCTTTCGTGGGCTAGAACCCACTCCATGGGATGCAGCCGCTGAAGTGGGTTCTAGCTCAGGAAAGCTTATGCCCAAATACATCTGTTAGTATTTAAGGTGCCACCGGACTCCTTGTTGTTTTTGTGGATACGAGGGGCTGGCCAGGGGCATGGCAGGGGCACTCCTGCTCCGCCCAGCCCCGTGCAAGGGCACTATTTACAAACCAGCAATGGCCCGCCAGGCCCTGTGCTGCCAGCATGCCCCTTCCCTTTGGGGTTAGGCCCATGCCATGCCCTGCCCCAGAGCCCCCTCCCCCACACCTGCTATGTCCAGCACACCCCCAGACCCTGCCACAAATGCACTGCGCCCTGCACAACACCACCCCTGGCCAGCACCCCCCTGCCTACAGCCCCACCACAACTGCCCAGCACCCCACGTAGAACCTCCACTCCCTAGTGTCCCAACACACACACAGCTCTTCCCCACCCCCTCACAGCCCTGCACCCCCAGAGACCCACTCCCCCATGCCCTGCCTCCCAGCCGCACTCACTGGCCACGCTGGGGCGTGACTGTGTTGGCCGGGCTGAGCCGCCAGCGCAGCCAGGGCTGGTCCCGGGGCGGGGAATCGTACCAGCCCCTCAGGAGTGGCCTGATTAGCCAGGCCAGGGGCCTGCCCCAGCTAGGCTCCCTCAGGACCCATTTGCCTGGAGGGGCCCAGCCAAGCCCACCACAGTCCCCTCCCCCACAACTGGCTAGGCTTCTGCTCCAGGGAGACAGGTGGGGCCGTATCGATAATGGGAAGAAGAGACTGCCTGGAGCCGGAGATGCACTGGGGTCCGGCCCGGAGGCAGAGAGCAGCTGGCAGGTGGGACCTGGGGGTGGAGAGGAACCCTTGGCTGACCGGCAGGCAGGTCAAGAGGAGCAAGTGGTGGGCGGGGGAGGGAGAGCCAGCGGGCTGGTGGCGGCTCAGTGCAAGTGGAGCAGGCTGGGGCCTCTTCTGAGCATGGGCCTGGCTCTATTGTAAACCCACTACTGACTTACCTGAACATGCTTAACCCTGATGTGAAACTGGATGTGCTGGCTTTTTGGAACAGTCATCAAGACACTTCCCAATTTCAGCAAAGTGACATGGTGAGCTCTGAGTGTACCCCGTGGGTGTCTTGACACAGGGTGCTTATTTTCAAGGGTGGACTACCTCCAGGACAGCAAGAGGCTCAACAGGAGTGAGGATGCTTTGAAGAAAATTATGTAAGTGTACGCAAATCAGGATTTCTGGAAAAACTATTTGCACCAAGTGAGACAAAAATATCTTTGTACATAAAAAATGTTTCAATTATACTGTAGTAAAATGTGTATATTATGAATGTGTTTTTCTCCCCCCCCCATTTTTCTATTTTTTAAAACCCCAATTTCATCCAACTTTTAATATTTGGAAAATGAACATTGAAAAATTCCAGGATTTTTTTTTCCCCCTCCACACACAAATAAAAATTAACACACACAGAACACTCAGTATCCTTTAGGCAAACAGCTCCATTCAGTTCATCTAAACACCACTGCATCTTGACATCCAATACTGCTCCACTACTACATATACATAATCCTGCCTCAGTGCAGGGGGCTTGACTACATTATCTGCCAAGCCCTACTTTTGTAGGATTCCACACAAGGTGACATCTGGACATTCTGTTCTGCTAAAGGACCTTTTCTGACAAAAAATGGTGAAGTGATAGTTGGCTTTGGGATATAACAAATTGTCCATTAAAAGCTGGGCATGTTCATGAACCTGGACAAACAATGCAAACATCAAATCTTAGGCTCAAATTATTCATTCGTCCCTCAGTCCCCTCCAATAGGCTGCCTCCCAGCACAGTTTTAGAATGCATCCCAATAGCACAGCAAGGGATCCTTCCTAGATGGGCTCAGGCACAATAAGAACGGAGCAACACAGGGTCAGGCACAGCTAGGAGGAGCTTGCTGCTAAAAGAAAACAGGTAAAGAGGCCCTGAAAACATGGAGTCGTCTTATTAATGCAGATGAGCAGACAAGCAATGCAGTACACCTGGAAGACCAAGGCATATATGACAGGATACTACACAGAGACAATCGGTGTTTATTATTTTATGTACAGCAGTAGTTCTTTCTTTTTAAAAAAAGAAGACATCCTCTTTTCATGCTTATTAGTGATAGTCTAATAAATCTGTACAGCATAGTCCTCTTAATTACACCAAGTTATTTTAGTGTACAAATTTTAAAAAGTTATCACAGCTGAGTGCTAAGAGTAAATGTTTCACCCTGTTTGGAATATGCGAGCATATTACACCCTTGGTAAACAGCTACACTTTTTATATAGGGATGTTAAATAACAAGATTGGCAAGATAACCAGTTCCATATACGCCAGCTACTTTTGCAGCTCGCTAGTAGCTTGCACAACAGCAGTATAGCTGTCCTGAGTAATACATCGCTCACCCTTAACTGAATGGTAGGAAGATTAACTGAATGTATTCAGAGTTAATGATAAATAAAGTCCCTGATTCAGCCAGGTACCTAAGCACATGCCTTACTTTAAGTACATGAATCGTCTCACTGAAGTCAATGTGGATGTCATGGAGTAAATGTGAGGCCATTGGTTGCTAAAAGCAGTTTAAAACAACAACTCTGCTCTTTACATCATAGCTTTTCCAGTAGGGCAGCTACATCTAAATATGGACTGTACTAATAGGCTCTGTTCCCTTCAAGCAATCATTTAATCCTATGCTATGGTGTACTTGGGTTTATGATGATACCCTGCTCGCACATATCTTAACTTTCGGCTTTATATTCAATGAGACACAATCAATAAAAAAAAGAAGTCACATTTATATGATTCCTCCTCTACCCCTCAAACCTCATAGTACTATTGCTCTAACATCTAAGGGATCACTAGAACTGAAAGGGACTATTTGGCGTGAGGGTGGGGAGTTGAAGTGCTGTCAAATGCACAAAGTATAGTTAGTTTCACCGTTTCCTTCTGCAAATTTTACATAACAATAAAGAGAAAACACATGGGGGAAAAAACAAATAAACCAACCCCTGTATACTTTCTTTGGCTTACAGAATGCACGGATAAATAAGAATTAAAAAAACCACCACAAAAAGATTTCATGAATTATTTCCACAATACAGCTTTGAGATTATATGAGAGAGAGAGAGAGAAAACGAAAACATAATGCAAAGGTTTTGATACGTGATGTGATATTCCTTCTCAAATGCTGAACTACTAAAATTATTAAGGTGTGTGTGTGTGTAAATTACAACCCCTGTCCTTCCCCAAAGTTAGGGAACCATGCTGGATCTGATCTTGCAAGGTGCAGTGCTGCCCCAGTGCCCATTGATATTCTTCACAGATTGCAAAAAGAAAAGGAGTACTTGTGGCACCTTAGAGACCAACCAATTTATTTGAGCATGAGCTTTCGTGAGCTACAGCTCACTTCATCGGATGCATACTGTGGAAATCCGATGAAGTGAGCTGTAGCTCACGAAAGCTCATGCTCAAATAAATTGGTTGGTCTCTAAGGTGCCACAAATACTCCTTTTCTTTTTGCGAATACAGACTAACACGGCTGTTACTCTGAAACCTTCACAGACTGTGGCAGGAAGCATTTAGCACCTGAGAGGATTGGACCCAGTGTTAATGTTAAGTGCCATGCCCAATCTTGCTGAACTCTGTGGCAAAACTCATGTTCACTTAAATGGGAGCAGGCTGTAGGTGAACTACTGGTATGTGCCCATCTATTCCCATAGGATTGAGTGTTGCTAGCTCTTGCAATTTTAACGGTGAGCTTTCCAATATGAGATTTTATTTAAAGCCCCAGTGCCTGGAAACAAAATTACATGAGAATCTCAGCTTTCATTTAAAAATAAGAGTAAGTTCCTAGCCCTCATGGTTGCAGAAGAAAGCTTGAAAAACATGACTAAGTTCACCCTAAAGGCTCAGAAACCAGAGGGCATATAACCCCCCCACATTTATTTTTAATCTCATAATTTTGGGGGGTCTGGATCATGATTTTGAACATTTGAAATACTGAGGATTTGAACTGTCAGTTTGGGCTCACAACTAATGACTATGGCTAACATGCTCTCAATGCTATCTACAGTGATTTCTAGAAGAGGGGAAAAATGACCTAGCCACATGCGGCAAATCTTAAATCACTATCCATCTGAACAGGGCTATTTTGGAGGGGCCCATTGAGAAGCTTTTAATTTATTAACAAAAATTAATCTTTTATCCCAAATGTCTTTGTCCCCTCCATCTTGAGAATAGGCTACACTAGTCTCCACCTCAGTTCCCCACCACCAAAACTCAAATTTTGGCAGTCATCCAAGACTTCCATAAAAATCAAGAGTTACTGGTCTACTGGGGGTGGAGGAGAGAGCCTTCTGCTTGCATTCTGCCAAGATGAATGTAATCCCTCACACCAATTTAAAAGATGAGCCACACAAGGTTTTGTACACAAAAGTCCCAACTCAGTAATTTAACAGACTTTAAATGTTTAGTGTCAAATTTTTTGTTCACAATCAGTGATACTTTTCACTCATCAGGGCCTAATCCTGCACTTCCTAGGTTCTTGTATACTATGGTGATATGCACCTAAGGAAAACTTTAGTTTAGAAAGGCCACGACATTTAGGGTTTAATTTTGTTTTTCCTCCTTTCAGCAAACAGCATCACTAAGGGCAAGTTTACACTTAAAACGCTGCATTGATGTAGCACTGAGTTGTGTCACTGTAGTGCTTTAAATAAAGACACTCTAAACTGACAGGAGAGAGCTCTCCCACCAGCATAATTAATCTGCCTCCCATGGGGGGCAGGATGTAGGGTGGTATAACTACATTGCTCAAGAGAGTGGATTTTTAAACCTGAGCAATATAGTTATACCAATATAAGTCTGTAGTGTAGACCAGTTCAAAAACTTTAAATAGGGAAGGGATCTCTCTTTTACCTACCATTACATGCCAACACCTAACGAAATCAAGGGGAATTGTGCGTGCACCAAAGGAGTGCAGCCTCAGCCTTTTAGTGCTGATGGCATCAGCTGTTGTACAGTAGATATGGAATCCTAACCTCGGTTTTTTGCAAGTTAGTAAAAAAGGAGAAAGTCTCAAATATGTGAAAGTAGGATTTTAACCATAATGATTTCGGATTTAAAAAAAGACAACCCAAAATAAAAAACCCACAAAAGCTGTAGAGTGTTGCATAGTTATATTACAAAAAACTGCAACTGCAACAAACTTAAGATTTTTTTAAAATAGTGTTTAAAAATGCCTGCAGGTATTTATAACAACAAATACAGCAAGACTGTTGACAGTACATATTTTTTGCAAAATGGTATGCATGACAGTACTGCCACAGTGCTATTACTAGGCCAAATAAAATGTATTTGGAACTAGAGGCTCAGTTAAAAGCATTTGGTGGTTCATTTCTTTGGATATTTGATTTTTTGCTGAAGATTTCCCCCACCCCAGTTTTATACCCTTCAGTACATCTTTGCTAAGGAATCTGGAGCCTACCAAAAGTATTGAAAGCTCTTAGTTCAATTATTCCACAGTTTCAATTTTTGGAAACTATAACTTTAAGGCTAAGGCACAATGCTGCCATCCTTACTCAGTCAAATGTCTTATTCAAGTCTTTGGGCCAAATTCACTAGTGACAGAAGCAGGCACAACTCTGTTTACGTCAATGGAATTGTATCAGTTTAGATTTGTGGTGATACTGGTGCAACGCAAGTGTTTGCCTGGGTAAAGACAGCAGGATTGGGTGCTATGTTCTCAACAGGGAATGCATATATGGCAAAGGAATGTGTAAACAGGCATACATGAGAAAAATATGTTATCTGTAAAATGCATATAGAGATTGAAGTTTTATTCCCCTCTTCTTAGACAGTTTAACTAAGTGAGAACTATAATTTTTCTTTTACCAGATTTTAAAGAAAGGAGCCAACTGCAATATATTTTAAACACACACAAAAAACCCAAACAAACCAAAAAAACTCCCTTACCATAAGGACAAAACTTGTAACTGAAGGAGGGGAAAGAGAAACTTTTCAAAAATTCTGTTTTCCAGGCTACTGGTAACTGGCAAATCAGACCATGAACTAATACAAATCTAAGTAGGATTAAATGTGATCTACACAAAATTTATTGCTCCTAACTTTGCTTTTGATACGATTGCTAGTATACTGGTCTACAAAGTACTGTAGATAAGGGAGTAGAGTCCCCAACATAACTTTCGCATTAGCACTTTTAGCTTCTCATATAGTGGGGAAATAAAAGTAACAGTAAGACCTTTTAAATACTTTGTTTGCAAGTGGGAACAAAGTAAACCTAGAAAAAAAGGGTTTTTAGCACAATATATGCACAGAATTAAATATTCTAGGATACGTATTTGCATAATCATCATTATGGCTAATATCAAAGGTACATGTCTATCTACACTGATTTAGCAGTTATTACAGCAGGATGTCTTAATCAACATTTAATTTCCTTTTTCAGAAACAAAGCAGTTTCCAAATTATAACAGGAACCAGATCAGGGTCTCTCGGCTTCCACTTTCAGCATGTCTAGAAACCCAAGTTGAGATCTGCACTGCTACTATTGTTTCATATTACAGAAGCAAAAACCACAGTGGTACATTACCTCTTCACAGTAGTCCAGTCATCTATCTGGAAACCAAGAAGTCATGTTGTCTAGAAGTTAAATGTAAACTAGATTTAATATTCTAAAAAAAAGGTGAGCCTCCCCAGTCACACCACTTCTACAGTACGACCCATCTTCTCTACCCCCATCCCCTCCAAAATAAAAATATCATCACTAGGAGTGGTAGATTCAAACCTTCTGCAAATCAGGATTGAATGCAGAGTGACAACTTGGATTGGGGTAGGGAGGCGGGGAACATGCCGTCATCATACAATCAACACTATTTATGCTAGGGGTAGGCTGGTGAGGACGGGATTCTTCTTGCTTAAAGGCTTTAAAAAAAAAAAAAAGTGTTTTGGAAAAACAGAAGCCAAGCTTTGTCTGCTTATTCCAGAACCACTGCATTTGTGAATATCATTTTATGCATGTCACAATCTGTGTTTACATCTTCTAGTATGGTTTTGTAAACAGCTGATCAATTGATGTGCAAGTATCATTCAGAGAGCATTAGGTTTTATACACATGGCTCCATGGAAGTGCAATTCAGCTTATTCTTGCTTTTGTTCTTAGAAAGAATTTTCTTGTGAAGGATGCGTGTTAGCGTTGCTCCCTTCCTTTGTGTTTCATCAGACGTTGGCTGCTGCAGGTAAACAAGGTCATTGTGCGACTGGCTCATTCCTGGATCCTTCTGATGATGCCGCCGCCGGAAAAACAGCTTTGCACTTTTTTTCAAAATTCCACCTACAGAGGTGAACAAGATGGAGAATTTAGATATAAATACGCTTTTCCCGATGGATCATCATTTTATTTTGTTTTTAACATTCTATTAAAAAATAATCATCGTCAGTTTTAAGTTATGCCCTCTGAAATACTTAAGTGTGAAAGAAACTAGGAAACCAAGAATGTTCTGTACTGGAGCAAGAATATTATGAAAGTTCTCTAGGTTAGATAACATCGATGCTCTATCCAAGTTCTGTTTTGTAGCTAGTCACAATAAGTTAAGTTTGTACACGATCTGTACACGATCTGTACTGTCAACTAGATGCTCACGACAGAATGCATCTACATTGTATGCTACTGTATTTCCAGCAACATTCAGACATATCCTCCCTCTGCCCCAAAATGGAATAATCTTGGGAAAGGTTTCAGAGTAACAGCCGTGTTAGTCTGTTTTCGCAAAAAGAAAAGGAGTATTTGTGGCACGTTGGAGACTAACCAATTTATTTGAGCATGAGCTTTCATGAGCTACAGCTCACTTCATCGGATGCATACTGTGGAAACTGCAGAAGACATTATATATACACACAGAGACCATGAAACAATAAGGAGAGTGGTCAGTTTGGATGAGCTATTGCCAGCAGGAGAGTGAATTTGTGTGTGTGGGGGGGGGGGGGTGAGAAAACCTGGATTTGTGCTGGAAATGGCCCACCTTGATTATCATGCACATTGTAGGGAGAGTGGTCACTTTGGATGAGCTATTACCAGCAGGAGAGTGAGTTTGGGGGGGGGGGGGATGGGACGGAGGGTGAGAAAACCTGGATTTGTGCTGGAAATGGCCCAACTTGATGATCACTTTAGATAAGCTATTACCAGCAGGAGAGTGGGGTGGAAGGAGATATTGTTTCATGGTCTCTGTGTATATATAATGTCTTCTGCAGTTTCCACAGTATGCATCCGATGAAGTGAGCTGTAGCTCACGAAAGCTCATGCTCAAATAAATTGGTTAGTCTCTAAGGTGCCACAAGTACTCCTTTTCTTTTTGCGAATCTTGGGAAAGTCTAGCCTCTTAAGTTAAAGAGCAAGTGTGTGTGTGTGTGTAAGTGTGTGTGTGTGTATTTTTTAAAATTTTTTTTACTTCCCCTCAACACCATGGAAATAGCACTTTTCATTCTAACCTAATCACTCAGATTCATGAGGACCTACAGCAATTAGAGATCTCTATCTATGCACAGACACTTACAGGTAATAGAAAAGCCAAGTAAGAAAATATTATCTGAAGCAATGTAGGCATTCACGGTTATCGTTAAGAGGAGCACTAAAGAGAACGTCAGTTTTCCTTCAGTCCTCGAAAAAAAGAGCGTGGTTGAAAAAGACAAAGATGCTGTTACAGAACAAGGTACAGATGAGAATTTGTTAATATTGGAGATCCTTTGAATTCTCCAACTTTTCAAGGGCAATCCACAAGTACTGTAGACTTCTCTTCCCTTTCATTTGCTTCGTTTCAGTTGCTCTCTTAAAGCCCATGATACATGCATAGCATTCACTGTCGGCTGCAACAACATTCCAGGATCTTCGAGTTCTCACATCCCATTCAGGTGGATTTAATCCTTCCAATACACTAGGAAGGACAGTATGTGGTATGGGGGGAAGAGATATGCAATGAATGGGATGACATGTTCAGAAATACACATACACTCTGCCCTCTTCCGCCCAGATATCTAGTGCATGGATTGCTGCTGAAACATCAAGGAAGCTGGGGGGGGAGGGGGGAAGAGTGTATACAGCTAGTTTATGCACAAGATGAAGTTGGCATTTAAATTCCAAGTTCAGGATCCCCATTGGCATCTGTAAAACGCTAATTTATTAAGAGCGCTACCTACCATGTGCCTTTACAAGTCAGGGTGTATTATAGATGGAGCTGGTAGCGCCACCTACAGTTAAGTTGCCCAACACTTGCCATTATAAGGACCTGTTGTCAGGTGCTTATAACTTTGCCTAACTTTAGCTGACTGGGCATGGCAAATTTCCAGCAGGTGTCTGCCTCAGGCTAAATGTCTTCATTTTTAAAATTTCAGCAGAAAGGATTCAGCTGTTTCAGAAAAGGAGGCTAGGGAAACATACATTGTTTTTAACGTGGGCAAAACAAACATTCTTGCAAGTGTTTAAGACACTAGTGCCTTCGCATTTGGCAGGGAGCCTGCTGTCAAGGATGTGCCATTTGCTGTTTCCGTGAGGGAAAAAAAAAGCCCAAATCTGGACTAGTAATAAATCTTTGAAAAATCTCAGTTTGCACCTGCTCAGACAAACTTGTTAGAATTTAGCCGCCAAACTCTTCAAAATTCCCCAAACAGGGTTTTTAAAATGAACAGACATAAGTAGTTACGTAATAAATTAATACTCCAGGATTGTATTACTAAAAGTATTTTTCATGTCATTGATTAATGCATGAAAAGGCAACTGTGTCATGTGTTATGCGGTCATGCCAACTACAGCCTGTCTCTCTTCAATAAATTTGCATATGCAAAACAAGTCATCAGTAATCTTTTCTTTCTGTAAGAAAATGGATTGCTTTTGGGAGCCAGCAGTCCCCCACTTTTAAGAATTCTCTCTTCTGTATGTGATCCTGTTTTGTGTGTGCACATAGCCTTAACTGTGAGGCAGAAGCATGGAATTAGTCAGTGACTGATACAAAACCCTGAAGTTAAGAGGAGAGGTCAGCCTACATTGGTATTAAAAGGATGGTCTAGCAATATAGATTTAAAATGACAACTTGGTTTTGTGTACAGTGGGGTGGTGGCATTTTCATCTCCTCTAGAGGGTTCATGCAGATTGGAAATTGGTAGTGAAAATGAAGAACTTGGAGGGGAGTGCAGCTTAGGACCCCAAACAGTGAGCATCAAGTAGTCATGATCTTCCTCTCTGGAGCTCACACTAGTACAAGAGAACAAAATGTGGTCTCCATTATTAACTTGCCAGTGCTGTACCTTCACACTAGCTTGTATCCACACCACTATCTAATCTAATGATTCTAGCTAGGTTCTTTTATTGGCACCCATCACCATCTTGATGCCATTCGCTTTGCTTTGTTGTCATTACCTATGAATACAGAAACCAAGGCAGACGGGGAAACTTTTTACATTATACTGTCCTGGAAATTGGAAATGGCTACCATTATTGTCAATGGCATCTCCTGTCAAATGCATCATATAAAGATAAACCCTAATGAAATTCAGTGCAATATCCTTACTGTTAATACCAGAATAGTTGTTGTCCTGTACAACATTGTTCCCCACTCCCACTCAAATTGATTATTGAAGAACTGTGTTTAAGTACTTTTTTTTTTTTTTTTAATTAATGAGTTTCCTATCCCATGTCTCCACACTATTCATGGCTTCAGACTAAAGCCCCTCCTTCTCCCAGTCTTCTCTATTTCACAAAAGTAGCTTTCATTTAAGAAGTGCAATATAGTTATTTAATACATGCCTCTGCTTTCACTCTGGTAAGGCTTATACTTTAAATGTTCAATCTACACTTCTGGAAGCAGGAATATCTTTCTTTCAGGAGGAGCTGCTGGTGAAACAGCCAGGTTAGCTAGGCATTCGGATGGACGGACAAGTGACTGGAAACAGGTGAAAGCAAATACGAAATCAGCGTGTATTCTCATGCAATCCTTTCGTTATTTCTGGCAAGAGAAAGGGAGTGGGGCACGATGAATCCTTAGCAAGCACTCTGAAGGAGTTCAAGTCACGTTCAAGTCTTAATTTTTTGCTTGGCTCCATAAAGGCAAACAAACGTGCACTATGTATGTAATGAATAGTACGGTTTTTGAAACAATATTGCAATATTTTAAATATAAAGATATTATAGCTCAAATAATTGAGGATTGTTAGGAAAGCGTAAGAAACCCATAAACAATTTGTAACACACACACACACACACACTATTCATGTAGGGCTATGTAATCATCTGTAGTTTGCACATGCATGTCTTTGGTAGGCTCCTAGTTACTACACGGATGAATGCCATAGAAATATCACAAGATGTCAGGAAAATTGCAGTAATTATCCAAGTTTCCCCAATCCGTTATCTTCAATCTGGACAGAGGAGAGGGGAATCTTCCCTGCCCCAATTCAATTATTTGTAACGGTAACACACCTACAATTAGAATGACTTGCTACTACAGACTAAGCTGCTAAGAACTCTCTACATAAATGAAGGCATTGCGGAGAGAGGGAAAAAAACCCAACCCTGACACAGGGAAGAGGATAATAGGTGAGAAAACAACGAAAGTTTTGCTTCACTTTTGCAATAAGTGTCTCTCGGTAAAGCTACATTTTCTTTAATAAAAGTAAAACAAAAATAACTTACTGTGTAGGCAATTAATTCAGGTTGGCATAGTAGTCCTCTTAAGTTTACAAAAGGCATGAGTAAGAAAGATGAAGTCAGAAAGGTAATAAGATGTAAAAAGCAACACATGCAAGAGCAAAAATAATAATGAAAGACAGTACAAATTGTGAACCATTAACATTGTACTTGAAGGATTTTTTTTTGTTAAGTAGAACATTTGGCAAACGCTTCCCCTGCAAAACGAATGCAGATGTGAGTTTTTAAACAAACATCTTGTACTAGCGTAACTTAGCCAGGGGCTGATGAGGGAAGGAGGAAATATTCCTATCTTGCTTCACAAAAGCCACGATGCTGTCAGAGAACATACAAGAGCCCCACAGTTAGACTGTGAATATCTTTTTTTGGACAGGCTTTTGTGTAGAACAACATTGTGCTATTTGTGGAATGTGACACAAACATCCTCACAATATGTAAGAATCGGACACCGGATGTATTGTGTTTTTTTTGCACTCTTGTATTGCATCATGAACTCAGACTGTTTCTACTGAAGAGTTAGGAGATGGTGAACACAATTATTTTAAAAATAGACGAGAGAGTAGCATTTAAGTCTGAGCAGTCAGCTTGTACAGAGAAAGAAAAGAGTCTGTTTTTAATGAAACTGCATTTTTAACAGCCACCCCACCCAAACAGCTACTCAAATACAAGACTGTTTTCCAAGGTAAATGTTGAAATCAGTCCAGAGGCTTAGTGACAGTGCCACCCTGGAATCACGTATTTCCTAATATTCAGGTCTCAAAATATGGGACAGTTAAGCACAGACAAAACTATAATGCACTTCTTAATGGCCAGCTTATGGACACATTTGCCAAACTGCTCATTTACCTCGACAGCTTCAGGTAAGTTGCTAACAATAAGTGACTGCCAGGAAAGACAAGATGGGAAAAATCACGACAGAATGAGAGAAACCTCAGCACGTAAAGATCCACGGTATATTTTACGGCAGAGATTATGAATTTAAAGCACGAGAGATAAAAATTTTGTGGTGGGGTTTACAGTACTATTCATGAAGGCCATTAAAAAAAAAAAGGCAGAAGAGGTCTTGAGGGGGATGGCATACATAAGAACTTTGGCAGCTACTGGACAGTGGCCCTTAGACTTGCCTCTCTCCTACACTAGTAACAGGCAAGTGGGTGAGTGGAGTCCATTGAACAGAGTGTTCCCAGCTGGCTTCTTTCAGGTTCAAAATCCCACCAGCCAAAGAACAGAAGAAGTGAGACTCAAATGTGTCTCCAAAGTTAGTTTGAGGACAGGGAGGAAGAAAATCTAATGAGCCACAAGACATGCCCAAGTCATTTGCAGCCTGCAGACACACTCAGGCAAGTATCAGTTGTGATAACAAAACAATTTGTCCCTTATTTAAAGAAAACAATCACATCCTGTGTGTCACTCTCTTTTGTAAACACTTGTATTATTGAAAGAGGCAAGAGGGGAGAGGGACAAACTGTTCAATGGGTAGTTTAATATGCACAAAGAGTAAAAAGTTAATCAGAGACACAAATCTCCTTTTGTGGGGAGGGGAGGGGGAAGAGGAGGGGTTGTGCACAGAGGGGATGATGGAGGTGATTGTGGATTTGTACTGGTTTTCTCTCTTTATTTGGGCCCTCACTATTGATCTTAATTTACCAGAAAGAATTTGCATCAGTGGATTCGCAGTTTGGTCACTGATCGCCTCAGAAGCCAGATGACTGAATGGATTTGGAGCAATTTACCCTCTCTCTCCTGGAACAAGTCTTTCCATATCGTGATGGAGGGGCACAGTGTGGGGAAGCCTGTACTGTATTTTTTGTGGTTAGCTAGAGGATTTAATTCTTCAGGGTTATCAGTCAGGCATTTTTTACCAGCACCAAATCCACTTGAAGTTTAAGAGGGGAAAAGAAGGTAAGAATAGAAAAGAATCACCTGATAGTACTGCTTGACAAAGACACTGAAGTTCAGCTATAGAAATCAGTACTTCGATACAATTCTAGGCAAGTGTCAAGAGAGCTCATATACCTTTAGATTTTTTCACACTCCCAGATTCCGAGACACTTAATGAACTCCCGGTCATCTCTTCACAGTCCTGGTCTAAAATTGCATTGCTGTTCCATTGTTGGCTGCTGTTATCCAAGTCCCACACATTATGGCTATTTTCCTCTAGGTCAGTTGCAGGTAGCATTTGTGAAGCAGATAGTGGTAGTTTTTTATTGGAGGGGACTTCTGTGGTAGACTCCCCCACCAAGGAAGGAGCCTCCTCTTTACATGAGTCATCCATGGCTGCTGCATAGTCCATCATCAGTGTAGCTTCACTGTCCTGAGATAAGGAGGTCTGCCACAGTGAAAGAGACAAAAAAATAAAAAAAAGACACTATTTGCTGGACAAACCAATCTCCTCCACAAGGGTTTTATTCATTCTTTGCACCCTGTCTGCATTGCCCAGATACTGCCAGAAATCCACATTATTGCATATTCTCTTTGCTCCTTTTCTTAGCAGAGCACAGAGCTAAATCAAATTTGGCTTTAACAAAATGATTTGGGCTTGATTTAAAAAAAAAAAAAATTAAAAAAAATCCACTGCAGTAATCACTACTGGTCAGTAGAAGACCTTCCTTTGCAAGTAAGCATCTGTGTGGAAGGAACTAAAAAGGTATCAACTTCCAGAAAAATCTAAACTTTGGTTAAAAAGAAAGAAAGAAAGAAAAAAAAACAAGGTTTTAGGACCTTATGGTGGCAAAGGAACCTTTATGAAAGTCTGCTAAATGCAAGTCTATGTAGTGCCATCATCCCCATTTTGCAGACAGTTTCAATGCTGCTGCTCCCAGCTTTCACGCCAACACAGCACAGTGCAGACAGACAAGGGTCATGTCAGCTTGCACTGCTTCTCCTCAGAATCCTTCAAGTAGCTGTGAAAAATGACAAAACAGCAGTAAATTTCACTGCCCGGCAGCTTGGAAAAGTGAGAAGCAGCAGAGGCCTTGGAGCTATTCGGTAGGGAGAATGAACAAGATGGGGGTTGGGGGAGAGCAGCCAGGTGGCTTTATGGGGATAGGGAACATAAAGAGACAAAAAGCTTCTTTTCTTTTCCAGCAGCCAGAGAGAGTGGTGGGGCTTTAAAAAAAGCAAAAACAAAACGAAACAAAAAAAAACCAAAACCACGACCTCTTTTACAGGGAGCTCGGTCTGAAAGATGAAGCCCCCATTCTCAGTCTAGGGACTATAGCTTGGTAGGAATTCCAACACCATCTCTTGGACTCGCAGCTGGAATTCTCACCAGGCTGCTGAGTCTGGACAGGTCTTCCCCAACTCCAACCACAGCCCCACCTCCTAAGAGAACAGCCTCTATCTAGTAAAGTTAGTCATCTGGCTAAATTGTGTCTGATTAACTCTCTGCTTTTAGGCTTAACTTGCAACACTTAATTTCTGAAGCAACAAGGATATAAAACCCAGCTTCTGCAAAAACTGTCAAATGGGAGAGAGTAGAGTGCGAGTTCAAGTATCATACTCAGCAAAGCAAAGCGTCTCTTCAGTGTCGCGCATTAAAAACATGTGTGATTTTGAACTCTACCTTGGACACTCCTGATATGATAATGGTGCTTTTCTTTCTTGGAGATTTCAGCTTCTGCTTTGCAGACTCACTTAACTGTCGAATGGCTGCTTCAGCAACTGGATCAGTGCCATTCAACACTAGCAGCTCTGAAAAGAAAGGAAAGTGCTTTAAGATAAAAAGTATGCAAGGGTTTAAGTGCTGAGCAAAGCGTAAGAGGAGGAAAAGGAAGACAGCTTGAATTTTAAACACAAAAATATACAGATCTACAGCAATCATGGAACTAAACACCACATGAACCAAGTATAAGCCAAATGATCATTTTACTATTAGTTTCCATTCCATGCCCACATCCTTCCTTTGTATCCTGGAATAGGTATATCATTCACTCTTCCAAGATTGTACATGAAGCTTCAGAGTCTCTCTGGGCATAGAATAATAGAATCATAGAACTGGAAGGGACCTTGATGGGTCATCTAGTCCAGTCCCCTGAGCTCATGGCAGGATTAAGTATTACCCGCTCAGTGGTCCCCAAACTTTTCACAGTTGCCCCACCCCTACCCCCGCTTGAGCCAGGGACAGGACACGGACAGGGTAAGGAGGCCAAGGCTGAGGGCAGGTTTGGGACCAGGAACGGAGCCACAGCCAGGGGCCAAGGCTGGGGCCAGGAGTGGAAGCCACGGTTGGGCTGCAGTCGGGGACTGTGATAAATGAAGGCGGGGGGGGAGGGGGGAAGGTAGCTCCCTTTTATGGACACCCAGCCAGCTAGTAGCTATAAAATCCTGTTAAGTAGCTGTTCTCTAATTGATCTACCCGTAAAGTCTCACTGCTATGCATAGGTAAAAGGCAGTGAGTGGGCACCTGGCCAAAAGAGCGAATGGGAAGGCTAGAACATTTTAAAATTGAAAAACGACTCCCCTTTTGTCTGTCTGTGGTTGTTCTCCAGTGGAGAGGTGGACAGGGCAGCAGCTATCCTGTAAGAAGCTTGGGCCAGGTATGAAAAAAAAAAATCATCAGTATCCTATCTAGAAAGTACTCATTTAAAAACCCAGATATGTAAATAGATCAGGAAATGTCTAGGAAGACACAATTAGGTTTATCCCTTTTATTTCTTTATGGCTTGTGGATTCCTCTGTGCTAACCCCAAGTGCTTTTGTTTTGCTGGTAACCTTTAAGCTGGACCTCAAGAAAGCTATTCTTGGTGCTTAATACTTGTAGTGCTCTTTTAAGATCTAGCAATAGCCTGAATTACCAGATGTACTTCCTTCTTTTTTTTAAAAAATAAAATAAAATTTACCTTTAAGAGCAGAATCGGATTTCTGTGTCTTAAGAGGTTGATGCACACATTGTTTAATTAGCTGGTGGAACAGCTGATTTCCCTTGCGCCCCGCCCCCCCCCCCTTCTCAGCTCTTCCCTTGGGGTGGGGTTTGAAGGTACCCCCACAGGAAGTAATTCCCAAGTGCGCCTTCCTGGGCTCTCAAAGGGGTTCTGCACTTGAGTGGTAGCAGCATCTACCAATCTCAAGGTCAGAGAAAAGCTGTAACCTTGGGAGTTTAATACTTTCCACTCCAGGCTTGTATTAATTTTTAGAATCCTTGCAGGCCCCCACCTTCTGCACTGGAAGTGCCAGAGTAGGGAATGAGCCTTGACAGGGGCCAAGGCTGGAGCGGGGACAGAGCAGAGCTGGGGATGGAGCAGGGCTTGGCTGTGCTCCCTCACCACCCCCCATGGGAGCTAGCCCAGGGCCCCCCCGAAAGGTTCCTCCATGACCCTCTGGGGGGGAGGGGAGAGAGCGCCCCACAGTTTGAGGTCCCCTGATCTAGACCATCCCTAACAGGTGTTTGCCTAACCTGGTCTCAAAAATCTCCAGTGATGGAGATTCCACAACCTCCTTAGGCAATCTATTCCAGTGCTTAACCACCCTGACAGTTAGCAAGCTTTTCCTAATGTCCAACCTAAACCGCCCTTACTGCAATTTAAGCCCATTGCTTCTTGTCCTATCCCCAGCAGTTAAGGAGAACAATTTTTCTCCCTCCTCCTTGTAACAACCGTTTATGTACTTGAAAACTTATGTCCCTTCTGTCTTCTATTCTCCACACTAAACAAACCCAATTTTTTCAATGTTTTCTAGACATTTAATCATTTCTTTGCTCTTTTCTGGACTTTCTCCAATTTGTCCACATCTTTCCTGAAATGTGGCTCCCAGAACTGGACACAATACTCTAGTTGAGGCCTAATCAGCGTGGAATAGAGCGGAAGAATTACTTCTCATGTCTTGCTTACAAGACTCCTGCTAATACATCCCAGAATGATGTTTGCTTTATTTGCAACAGTGTTACATTGTTCACTCATTTAGCTTGTGATCCACTATGACCCCTAGATCCTTTTCTGCAGTTCTCCTTCCTAGGCAGTCATTTCCCATTTTGTGTGTGTGCAACTGATTGTTCCTTCCTAAGTGGAGTACTTTGCATTTGTCCTTATTGAATTTCATCCTATTTACTTCAGACCATTTCTCCAGTTTGTCCAGATCATTTTGAATTTTAATCCTATTCTCCAAAGCACTTGCAACCACTCCCAGCTTGATATCATCTGCAAACTTTATAAAAGTGTACTCCTATGCCATTATCGAAATCATTGATGATGATCTTGAACAGAACTGCCCAGAACTGATCCCTGCGGGCAATGTTCCCTCTATTTTCTCCATCCACGTGCGGAATGAATTTTGTTATGTGCACCAATATCACGGTAATGTGCGGATGTGCGCCACCAGTAGAAACAAAAAACCTAGGTATAATTTTTTTTTTTTAAAGTTACCATAGGGATAATTACTCCAGCCAGGACAGGTTAGGCATTTTAGAACTCACTACTACTCAAATAATTAAATTTAAGCATGAGAGAAATAAAATTATGAAATGCACAGACCAGTCAAAAAACGAAAAGAATAAAATTACAGAGAATATGTGCACATTTCAGGAAGTACCAAGAAGTAACAACAACAAAAGTATGTGTTGGAAGGTAAGTATGAAAGACTGCGTGGGTGTGTGTGCGCGCACTGTCTCTTTAAGGCACTCACTAGAAGGCTCAGACCACAGCAGCTGCCAGCAGCTCTACTGCTCCTGTGCCCTGTCCCCTCTCCCCTGCTCTGTGGAGATGGCCTAAATGGGCCGGGGGGAGGTGGACACCCTGACATCAGTGCCTCTCCTTCTCCCACCCTCCCCAGTTCTGCACAGCAAGCAGGAGGGTCCCAGGAGCTGCTGGAGGAAGGAGCAACGCGGCTGCAGAACAGTATGGAGGGGCACCTGAACACACACTGACATGTGTGGTTCTGCTAATCAAGTGCGCGGCACCCAATTCACTCCTGGACTGCCATGCGACCACGCAGCTCAGAGGGAACACAGCTTGCGAGACCCCAATCGATATGTCCTTCAAGCTTGACTGTGAACCAATGATACCTACTCTCTGGAAATGGTTTATTCACCCACCTTATAATAGCTCCATCTAGGTTGTATTTCTCTGGATTGTTTATGAGAAGGTCATGTGAGACAGTATCAAAAGCCTTACTAAAGTCAATAAATACCATGCCTACTGCTTCCCCCATCCACAAGATTTGTTACCCTGTCAAAGAAAGCTATCAGGTTGGTTTAAATGTTACAAATGAAGTAAACAAATAGACCTTAAAGAGGCCTACGCGAAAACAAACAAAAAAAATATTTAAAGTAATCTGCATGAACTCCAGTCCCTGCATTGATGTACAACAGCCTACCTACCATAGATCTTTATCCTTGGGCCAGCATAACTTCATCATCCAGCAAACCCTCCGTCTGTCTCAGGAATTGTGTGAATTGGCTCCAGAGAGTGTGCTGTGTGCTCTAATCTCT
Organism: Lepidochelys olivacea; assembly: GCF_965140295.1. Lineage (NCBI taxonomy): Eukaryota > Metazoa > Chordata > Testudines > Cheloniidae > Lepidochelys > Lepidochelys olivacea. The sequence goes on along the minus strand of NC_140411.1, from coordinate 160,521,708 downwards.
ACCCCAAAGGAGCAGTAAACTCCACAGCATGTGCCATTTAAAGATGACATAATGAGCCTCTACAATTATTAATTTCCATGATACTATAGTTCCAAGAAGGGAGTGATGTTCACTGTGACACAAGGAGTGAAAGACACAAGGACTGTGGATAAAGGAATTTTTTTTTCTTTGAAGTGCATTTTGACTATTTTCAGACTGCAGGAACACATCCACAAGACCATATAAATAAGGACACTGAAGATTCAAAATATGGAGGGGGGAAAAAAGTGTTTGCACTTACATACGCTTGAAAGGTTTGGGTCTATATTTAAATACATTAAAAAGCATATGTAACCACATGCCAAAAGTGAATACAAGAAGAACGGTTCTACCACCATCACTACCTAGTATTTTAAACACACTTCATCTTCTATCTACTGGGTTATTTACAAAAGGTAGAGAAGCAGGCACAATGAGAATACACAAGTTGCTTAAGGTCACAAAGTGAGTCAGTGGCAGAGCTAGAAGAGAATCCAATCTTCTGACTTCCGTAGGCCATCTTTCTCTTCCTCTAATTTAGACACAAGGGAGAGCGCACCTCCTCTGACAGGAGGACTCAGCAGCAGTCCCACTCACAGGGCTTTTGTGCACTGTGCCCTCCGGTGGAAGAAGTTTAGGAATTGTGGATTAGGGAATCTTTGCACCTTCCTAATCTCATGGAGCCCAGGGATGCATAGGAAAGAGATATTCAGTTGACAAGTAAAGAGGAGCCAACCTGGCTGCTGCTCCATTGGCTTCCCTTCTCTCCCAACAGCACAGTTCCTTGGCAGATTTTCAGGAAGTTAGGAATTAGTTACACTCAGACTTCTACACTAACTGTAATATTTGCTAACAAATGCTAGGATACCTGCCAGAAGGCATTAAGGCATAGGTCCTGCTGTTAATTTAATGTTTTAGGATAATCTATGGCATAGGAGAGAAAACGGGATATAGATACAGGCTCTGGAAGTTTCTCTCTTACCTGTATCTGAAGAGGATAACACTTTGCTGACCGGAGCACCTTGACAATGGATTGCTTGAACTGAGAAATCCTTTTCAATCACCTTCACTTTAGCTGGCGTTTTCACAGGAGAATCTGAGAAGCAAGTTTCTCATTTATTATCTCTTACCTAGATACTCTGGTGATGAGTATTTTAGAAATGTGTATAACAAAAATAATGGGCATCTGAAAAAGTGCTTTTACGGACACAAATTAGCATTTGAAAAAACCTGTCTAGTATAATTCTGAACAAAAGTTCTGTCACTGGTAAATGCCAAATCTTCAGTCTTAAAATGAGCTCATTTTTCTGTTTATAATTTTGATTTTAAAACACTCTAGACAAAAGAGCCACGTAAATAAAACTAAAAAAAGTTTGTACAATGATTTGACGACTAACTCATATCTACATTTACACATACACAAAATTTTAAGAGGGTTTTAAACTTTGTGCCTGTCACAGAAGGGCTAACAACACTAGTTACAGCAAGGCACAGTCTGGACCAGCACTGGACAAGCTTCCTCCCACAACACTGCCAATCCACTTTAGAGATAGTTATAGCGATCAGGATTAGAAAGAGCCAGTCAGGTCTGTACTAAGCACAGACTCTGGCAGTCTCATCAAGTTGTATGGTAGTGTTGTAATTTGGACAAGCATCCACCAGAAGCCAAACTCATTTCCATTGTGATCTAAGCCAAAAAGTCTAATATTATAAATAAAGTGTAGACATTACTGAGTGCTCTGAGAGCAACAACAACTAACCTAAGGTAAGCGTCACAGGGAGCTCTTGGTGCTGACTAGCAGAATATTATACGGTGTTAAAGGGATTCCCCTGGGCTGGGTATCTGCATAATAATTCATGTATGTGAGGTCTCCACCAAGAGTTGGTAGCCCACTGGTCATCATAATCATTGAGAAATGTATGTGCAGATAATAATTAAAGGAGTTATGTATTTATACTGAAAATAATGTTTTTCAGGTCTTGGAGTTAAGGGAGGTTACCAGGAGGTGACATACCTCAGAAATATTCCCTTCATGCAGGAGGTAATTAACACCTACCTCCCTGTCTGTCCTATTGTGTATTGTAAGCGGTGAGGTTGCACTATATATGATTTGATGAAAATATGCTAATGAGTGAGAATATAACATAACTGGAATATACTTCATGCAAAAGGTCTCTTGTAAGGTATCTTTACAAAGCTTATAATCTACTGAATGTGGTCATCCTAATTGTATGTATACATCATTCTTGTATCTGAAACTAGAAATATGAAATATAACTCTGAGGGCATATTATAATTATGCAAAGTGTGGGCCATTAATGGTGGTTTGGAATCTTGATGGCTCCCATTAACCAGGACAATTGACTGTAGATGGCTCTGTTTACTTGTAAGTCTTCCTGTATACATGTATGCAATGAAGTCTTACAGTAACTTGTGATCATGTCACCTGAACTGGAATCCATCTTTAACCTGTTGTTTTTCCATTTAGAAGGAGGGGTGGGAACCCAGAGAGGGACAAAGGACTCCCACCTTATGCAAAAGATATATAAGGGGGTGGAACAGAACAAAGGAGGCTGCAGTCATGAGAAATCCCCTAGCTACCACCTGAGCTGGAACCAGGACTGTACCAGGGGAAAGGATCGTGCCCAGACTAGGAAGGCGTTCAGTCTGTGAAAAGCTTATTGAAATATCTCTGAGGGTGAGATTTTTATCTGTATTCAGTTTTCTTACTGTATTAGGCTTAGACTTGCGTGTTTTATTTTATTTTGCTTGGTAATTCACTTTGTTCTGTCTCTTTTTGTATTTAATAAAATCAATTTTTACTTAATTAACCCAGAGTATGTATTAATACCTGGGGGGGCCAAACAGCTGTGCATATCTCTCTATCAGTGTTATAGACGGTGAACAATTTATGAGTTTACCCTGTATAAGTTTTATACAGGGTAAAACAGATTTATTTGGGGTTTGGACCCTGTTGGGAGTTGGATATCTGAGTGCTGGAGATAGGAGCACTTAAGCTGTTTTCAGTTAAGCCTGCAGCTTGTGAGGGACATGGTTCAGACTTGGATCTGTGTTTGCAGCAGGCAAGTGTGTCTGGCTCAAACCAGGCAAGGGACTGAAGTCCCAAGCTGGCAGGGAAGACAGGCTCAGAGCTAGTCTAGGCACATCAGGTGGCATTCCCAAAGGAGTTTCTGTGATCCAACCCGTCACATATGCCTCATGCTGTAGGCCTGTTTGTAGACTCAGTCCAAATTGAGAGATTGTGAAATTGAAGAGAGGAAATCTACAGGAAGAAACAGTAGGGGGTGTCCTGTTTATGAATAAAGACCAAGGACCGGTTTGGTTTATCCTGAGCCAGGTCTACACGTACAGACCTGCATCGGTACAACTATCTCACTCAGAAGCGGGAAGAATCCACTCCCCTGAGCGATATAGTTATATCAACCTAACTCCTCATGCAGACAGTGCTAGGCTGACAGAAGAGCTTCTCCTGCGGACACAGCTACTGCTGCGCAGGGAGGTGGATTAACTCCACTGACAGGAGACGCTCTCCAAGCGGTGTAGTAGCATCTTCGTTAAAGCGTTACAGTGGCGCAGCTGCATGAGCACTGTACAGGAACACAAGCCCTTGGAGTGCAAAAACACACACCACATTCTTCAGGTAGACGGCAAACTGACAGCATACAGGTCTCATGAAAGAAGAGTCAGTCAAAGCCTGTCTGGCTGTAAAGTGCTGCACGGATTTTGGATGAGCAATACTTTATTATTAGACATGAGAGGATCTTGTTAAATAAGTCCCGTCTCCAAACTGAGAGAGTTATGATTCTATTTTATATGTAATCATTTGTTTATAATACTTCTCTTTGCTACTACCTGAATCTCTATACTTGGTTAAATAAACTTAGATAGATATGATCTCAGCATAAACCTAAGTGCTGTGTGTTTGGCAGAGCGGTGATCTGAGGTGGAAGTGGTAAGATGGCATATACTGCTTTTTTGGGAGAAACGAATTTGTGCATACTGCAAGCAACCAGTGGACCAGGGGCTGGCCGCTCCAGGGAGATGCTCAGAGGGTTTAGCGATAGGCACAGTCCAATCCCTGATCAGCAGAGTACCAGCGGTGCCTGTGAGGCCTAGAGGGGACAGCTTATGTTGCCCGTGGCCAGCAGAGTTAGGAAGCTGACCCCAGCCAGGCACAGACAAGGCTTCTTCATGCTAAAGGCAGGGGGTAGCGAGGTGCCTCTCAACCTCAGGTTACCCCTGGGAAGCATCACCACGTAATCAAACTGTTTAATAAGGAGGATCCCCTTCAGGTGTGAATGATAGCTTAGAACACCACCAATCCATACTAAAGAGTTGGGGGCAGAGGAGATAAACAGATCAAGAAATAAAGAAGTCAGAAGTTAATAGTTTTAAAGCTATGAAGTGAGCTGTAGCTAACCAATTTATTTGAGCATAAGCTTTTGTGAGTCTTTAAGGTGCCACAAGTCCTCCTTTTCTTTTTGCGAATACAGACTAACACGGCTGCTACTCTGAAACCTTTCATATAGGTATTATCATTTAACTTATATCCTCTCTTGTGGGTACGTATGCATATGAGGATGTGGGAGGGATAAACTGGGTGGAAAAAAGTGGGTGACTCCACATTTTATTCCCTTCCCCCACGATCAACAACAAAAGTAATTACACTGAGCTTCAAGAAAGCATTATGGATGTTAAAGCAAGGTACCCCCACAATTTCAATTTCTGCTCTGGTAATTCTGTCCTGTGTCTTTTGCACTTGGTCTATTTTTTTTTTTTTCCAAGTTTTCTATACAGAAAATCTGACATGTCATAAGAGCGCCTACTTTAGCAGCTTGTTGCGTGATTGTAGAGGATCACGTGCCATCTTTTTGCAAGGGCAGACGGAGAGATGATCACCTTGACAGGGTGCAAGAAACGCTCCAAATACAATGGATTTATATATTAATAGCAGCATCATACTATCTACTCTACCCCACTCGGAGATTCATGTTTTCAAAGGGAATACTCAACACACACCCCACCCCACCCCCAAAGAGAGACACCTAACATTCACAGTACCAAGCAAAGGAAATCATGATCATTTCTCACCTTACTTACCAGGATGCTGATTCTGCTCCCACTGAAGTCATTGGCAAGACTTTCATTGACTTCAGTGGGGCAGGATCTGGCTTCACGCAAAAGAAATATTTTATCCAAGACTACACTAAAAACAAAAACAAAAAACCCAAAATACCCCTCCCCCACACACCTAAATAGATCTACACAATGTTCTTTTTTCTTTCCCTGTCCCCCATTGGAACTATACTACTAAAAACCAGCACAAACAAACAAAACAAAACAAACAATCTTGGATTTGCATTTTAAAGTTTCACTGATATCTTCACCTGGGCTCAGTGCAGAAGGTTTCCCTTCTAGTCGAGGTTTGGTTTTCACAGCAGTGACAGTAGTGACTACAGTCCCACAAGGCATTACAGTGCACTCCTTTTCTATTTTTGTGGCAGGAAGCTGAGCAGGAACTTGCCAGGATTTTGACTCATTAGGTTCCACATAAGAGAACTAGAAAGAAAAAAATTGGTAATTAAAGTAATAATTACACCTTGAAAGGAAAGAGACACCACTTTGAAACAGCAGCTGGAATTGTAGAGCAGATTAGATCAAAGCACACTGACGAGTTGTTAGTGCATGTTAGCAAGGTACCCACAGACCTTTAAGCATACACCAGGGTAGTGTGGGGCAGACAAACCCCAGCTTGCCACGAACTAAGTGTTCATGTAGACAAGCCCTTAGAAGGCCCAAATTATTCCTTAAAGCTTTGCCCATAACAGTCACAGCTTTTGCTTTAAGTAGGTAGGGTACGATTCACTGTTTGACTGCACCTTATGCAGTCACTTACACAAGTACAAAGTGAGTTCACAACACTACCATTTTGATTACGTAGCATAACACACAGTTGGCACTTCTGTAAATTGTTAAAAAACATGCAGGCAACAGCGTATTGGGCCTGTATTCTTAAAATGGACAATCTGACCATACACATTGTAAGGAGAGTGATCACTTTAGATAAGCTATTACCAGTAGGAGAGTGGGGTGGGAGGAGGTATTTTTTCATGCTTTGTGTGTATATAAAAAGATCTTCTACACTTTCCACAGTATGCATCCGATGAAGTGAGCTGTAGCTCACAAAAGCTTATGCTCAAATAAATTGAGCAGTCTCTAAGGTGCCACAAGTACTCCTTTTCTTTTAACCATAAACTAAGAATGTGATACCTCTGCATTGATCGATCCTAACACAGGGCTATGGCTGTTGGACCTGCTCTTCAGTGCAAAGCTTTGTTGTCCAGAAGGCTGTTTCCTGAACAAGTCTAAAGGTACAGTTGCCCATGCTGAAAAAGAACCTAAAATAAATGAAAGTGACATAGTAAGGTCTTGTCTGAGCTGTTAATATCTTTGAAGTTATTTTGAAAAGGTGCAAAGCAGAAGCCATTGCTACTTCAAACTGCTGAGGCACCTAACATTGCAAGACATTATCTCTTCAGCACAATAAGGTATTTACTTTATGAAGAGACAGGATTATTTGCAGAAAAAATTTTTGAAGGATCTATAGTTCTTGAAGGCTAGGTTTTTATAATAGTTATAACACTGCTTGACAGAAAAGAAGGTAGATACTTAATCACAAATAGTTCAGCTATTTTTTTTTTTAAAATAACTTTTCCTCTGCATCCTGGACACGTGGAGGAAAAAAAAAATAAACAAACCTCTAGAGATTCTGAACACTGATTAAACTGTTCAAAAGACAGTCCAGCTGAATTCTTTCATTTTTTCCTCTATTGCCCTTGTCTTGTATTTCGTAGAGGGTGCTACCTGGATTCATTTTGGATTGGCATAGCCAGCTAAGAGTACTTCCTTATGTGGGTCTTAGAGTGCAAGTTTAGATTCTCTCTCTGATATCTTATAGTTAATGTTAAAGAATTCTATTGTTAACAAAATTAACACGATGCTAAAGCTTTGTTATGCAGGTCCATGCGCAAAATCTTATCCCCTTTCATGTTTATGGGAGTTTTGCCACCGATTTCAATGGAGTCAGGATTTCACGCCACTAAGTATTAAGAAGTCAGGATTTCCATATTTCAGAGTGACAAGCATTTATGATTCTCCTTACTGTTGTGCTAGAGCTTAGCTTCTTCAACTGACATAGAAAGGCCCTTTTAGATTAGTCTACTATAAAAGACGCTCACAACACTGACACCCCTTCTATCCAATAAGCCCCAGCCCACGCAGAATGTTCACCGTGAGAAGGGAGAGCCATTATTCGTCAGTGTTGTTATCGATTTTACATGAAAGGCACTCAGATGCCATGGTAAAAGGCAGCAATATAAAACTCTACGATAGATGGACCTACATTTAAGTTATATGACTGCCAGCATTTCCCACATTCCTCTTACTAAGATTTAACAACCACCACCACCACATATCCAACTAAATATTACTTTTTCAGAAATTTTAAGTCTGTTATTTTATATTTATTGTTAGACTCTTAAGCAAGTCAAATAAAGTAATAAAAATGTGCCATTAAAGGTGTATGGTATGTGTAGTGGTTGACATCTTGAAAGACCATTATTAAAGACACCCGGGCAGGACAGATTTTTTGTAGGTAAGTGATAATACATACTTTTCCTCCTTACTGAGAGGTGTTATTAGAATATGGCTCTACATTAGAGCGGTGTGAAACTTTTTTTTTTTTTTGCCATTTCATTCATTTCCATCCTCCACATCTCTGTAAATGTTTGACACAATGGCTATTTTCCCCCTCACATTTGTTTGCTGAGAAAAAAAAAAGTTACTGATACACAACCATTTCTCCCCCAAAACTGGCTTATTTCCACTTAAAAATCTGTGGCCCAACAGAGCTTTTAAAAACAGCCCCAATTACCAGAAGTGTAATGAAATTCAAAACTCACTCACCCTTGCATGGTTTTATGATAGTTTTGTAATTCCTTTTTGCCAGCCTTGAATTTCAAAACACATTCTGTGTGACTAACATAGCACTCTAAGTTATAAAATATGGCATACATAAGTTATATTGGATAAGGGCTTAGTTAATAGGTAGGAGGCAGAAAAAAAAAAGTCTGCTCTTCTCCTGATCAAGTAGAGAGTTACTCTGCAACAGAAACATCCTTTCTTGTAAGTAGGGATAAGGAACTCTAAGCTGGGATGGTAGAATCAGGTATAGTAGTTTACAATTCCCTATAGTCAAAGTTTGATTATACATAAGTGGGATTATGTGCTTAGAAACAGCCAGTAAACAAGAGAGGATTTGTTTCAAGATCTCAGTAATGCCCATGAGTGGACCATGCAAAAGAATTCAGTTGCAGTACTTACTATCCAATTTCCCATCTTCCAAGATCTGCAGTTGTAACTCTTTTGATTTGGCATTTAATTCACTGTGGAATAAATAAAATGATGTCAAGCCTTCAAAGAGTTTTCATTCCTTCTCCAGTTATTGTACTGGGAATGTTTCTCACCTCTTCATTTTAAAATTACTCTTTACACAAGGCTTTTATTATGTCTCACACCTTGTATTTGCATATCGCACCACACAATGCAGTTTTATTGTTCAGCCAGTGGAAAGTGTTAGACAGCATTTACAGCACCCTCCCTTTCAAATACTGGAGAGAAAACGTGTGCCACCTCTTGAACTAAATTAACTTGAGGGAAGGGAATGCTGGGGTGGAGCCTAACCTTGGATCTATCTAGCTTCCTCACTAGATTTAGGATTGCTGAAACATTTCCATTATAAGAGTGCCTCTTTTCAGTTGGTTATAAACTTTGCCTTTCAGGATGAAGTTTTCCATGTCTGTTCTCTACCAGAAGACTGAGAAACAATTCCTTCTGCGTACAGCTGAGACAACATTCCCAAATTCATAAGTCTGAAAATGGAATAGATCCAGTGGTCTATTAAAAGCGGAGGTGCATCCTGCCAATGTAAGATTTTAATAAAGGAGGTAAATATTAAATAAATAGTTTTCTGGCATAGATATCTGACCACTGACTGTGAAACTTCCTGATTTAAAAATCATTGGTGCTTCCCCCTGGTATTTTCTCTAAAAAGGATCCATGTTACAGTATTTTGGCACAAAGTTAGATTGAAGGGACACTGTAAGAGGATAAGAGTAAAGAACCACTTGCTACATGACATGACCAACACGAATCATTAGACGCAACTGCTTTGGTACAACCTGTGGTGCTTGATGCAATAGACAAAAAAAGACAAACAAAAACACCACACCCAAATCTATCAACTGGGCTGTTAAAGCATATGGATATTGTGCCATTTCCTCTAAACTTTATACTATTCCTTCTGCAATAGGTATAAGAGTTCAATGGAGAACTTTAATATTGGAAACATGTTTTAACACTATGCTTCTTTTCCGGTGGGAACTTTCTCAGCGTTGAGCCGCAGGAGACTTCCAAGGAAGACACAGGGCGCAGCAGGAAGGGCAGCGGTGTTGACAATTCAGTAGGTGGTACTCTTCCTATTGAGCCAATGCCCCAGCCTGCTGCTAGGGACAGTGGTCCTGAAAGTGTTTTCTTTTGGAGGTGAGGGAAGATGTACAACCAAGGCTCGGTCTACACTAGCACTTTAGTCAGTAAAACTTTTGTCGGTCAGGGGTGTGAAAAACAAACCACCTTGCAGGGGGTGGTTTTATTTTGTCGGTGGGAGAGCTCCCTCCTGCTGACGAAGAGCGGCTACACTGCGTACCTTACAGTGGCACTGCTGTAGGGCACAACTGAGCCGCTGTAAGGTGTGCAGAGCAGACATAGACCAAATCCTGACTACTTATTGTTAAAGATCTCATAGGACTTTGCAAACTTATCTACCATAGGCACATCTAGAGCACCCATCACCATGGAAAGCATACCATAACTGTGGTGTAATGGCCAAATTTCAGTTAAAATAGTCATCCCACTCACCTGAACTCCCCCTGCACTTTCAGCTGTAGAAGAATACTCTTTCCACTTCCTATCCTAAAACATAGGGTAGCGGCTGCTGTGCAGCGTGGAACAGATATTCTGTTCCACTAACAGATGGCTGAAGCCATCTGCAAATACAGTATATGAAGTTGGTAAAGCACTTAGCATCTTTCATCTTGAAATATCTCAATCCAGCTGGTTTATTTCTATTACTAATGCAAATGAGTTGCATCATGCTCATTCCAGCAATGGGGTGGCAAAGAATCACATCGTCCTGGCAGAGTGTCTAGCCTGTGGCCTACAGCACAGTACACGCAGCAGCACCCCTTTTCCTCACTTATTAGGACAACCTGCTTCTGCTTCCTCCCTTCCTTTTAGCCAGTAAAGTAAGAAGCCTCTGGCCCCATCAGTGGCTTCCTCCTAAGCACTGAAGCGGATAGTGATCACCTAAGCAGCTGCTGTGTCAGAGTACTGTCAGATAGCAGCTTTATCCAAACTGTCTGTATTCTCTTTTTCCATTCCCACTCCACAGCACATCAGTCTATGACCTGCACTTACAATATAACTATACCAGATGCCCTTTTAAAGGCTAAGCCTTGGTCTGCACTACATAGTTCGGCTGACATAAGGCAGCTTATATCAGTGTTTCCATTACAGTCTTGCTCCCGCTGATGCACGTGCTCTACTACACCAGTATAATAAGTCCTACACCAGGGGTCGGCAGCCTTTCGGAAGTGGTGTGCCGAGTCTTCATTTATTCACTCTCATTTAAGGCTACGCGTGCCAGTAATACATTTTAACATTTTTAGAAGGTCTCTTTCTATGTCTATAATAAATAATTAAACTATTGTTGTATGTAAAGTAAAGAAGGTTTCTAAAACATTTAAGAAGCTTCATTTAAAATTAAATTAAAATGCAGAGGCCCCGGACCGGTGGCCAGGACCCGGACAGCATGAGTGCCACTGAAAAATCAACTCGTGTGCCGCCTTTGGCACGCATGCCATAGGTTGCCTACCCCTGTCCTACACCTTGGAGGTGGAATTATGTCAGCGTAGTTAGGACGACACAGTGTCTGTGTAGACACCATGTGCCTTACGTCGGCTGTCTTGTCAATTTCACAGCTCAGCTGGAACTGTGAATTGACAGGAAAGCCAGCTCCCCAATCCTGCTGCCAGGTCTCTGCTCCAAGCTGGGCTGTCACTCAGGTGCCTGGCTTAGGCTGCTGCCCAGGATCCCCACTGGGAGCACGGCAACTGACCGGACTCAGGGCATGGGTCTCCTTTCCAGAGGTGAGAAGCCCCATGTGGCATCCCCTCACTCCCAGGTGGGAGCAGGGAGCAGCTGGGCTCCCAGCAGGGAGCTGCGAGCCCTGGCTCTCAGAACGCCCACACTACCCCTCTTCAGTAGGCGGAAGCACTCATAGCGAGGACGCAAACCACTGACAATAGGAGGGTAGGGTGGACATCAGCCACCACAGTAATTACTGTGATTGCTGTAAGCTGACCTAACATAGGTCGACTTAAGATTGTGGTGTAGGCATGCCCTTAATTACATGCCGCCATCCATTTCTGTGAGAAACTACACATCTATACTTCCCCAATCCCAGGCCCAACAATCCTCAATTAAAAGTAAAAATGACTGAAATCCATGTTAACACTTGCTATAACTCAGTACCAGAAAATTGCTTTAAAAACCACAGTTATGCCCTGCCAGTGTCAAATCACAATAGGATACGTTCAAAACACAGTTCCTCTTCCAACATCTTATATAAATTGAGACTGTAAAAACATTTAATAGAAAATGTTATGTGGGTGGTTACTTACAAGATGAAATCCTCTTTCCAAGAGAGGTTAGTGCCATTTTTGGCTACAGAGCTGGAAAATTGCTGCAGAGGATCATTCAACTGAGTTATACACACTGGATTTATGCTGCCTGTATTGGGAAAGGAAAGGAACAAATATCCAACTGTTGACTTCAAATCATCAATAAGTGTATTTTCTCAAGAGAAATAGGAGACACCTTTTTGCTTAGGCCACTGAGGGGGGGAAAAAAAAAAGCCACCCCACACGCTAGCATTATTCCTTCCTCCTACCCCTTTTTGTTTGTACTACATTAGTATCCGGTCAAGACTGGGGCATCGTTGCCCTATGTGCTGTATAAACATACTGAAAAACAATCCAGGGCCCAAAGACCTTGGTCTTTAAATTAAAGACCAAGAGCTATGAGTGTCAGTGTAACAAAATCACAAGAGCTAGAGAGAGGAGGAGGGTAATAACGATAGGAAATGTAGTTATCAAGAGAAGTTATGGGAACAGCTACATGGTTTCAAGTCACTTAAAACAAAAATTGGATAAATATTTGAAGTCCTTAGTGATTGTTTATCTAGCTGTTTCTTGAGGAACTACTATTTCTTGTGGTAACAGATATTGACCGCTATATTGTTAATGAACAATGGATTTACAGACTGCTATTTTTACAGAGATCATGCCAGTCAAGAGCATTGCTCTACTAATGCAGACATGTGTACTAACAAGTTGAAGGTAAAAAAAGTGAATAATTTTACTATTATTCCAAGTAGGAACAGGTGGTATTATTTATAGCTTCTAAAAACCACATTAAAAAAAAGAGAGTAAATTTTACAATGTCAGAAGTCACTATTTTTCATATTTGGGGCTCTGGAGAAGGACAACAGGCAAGAACATATACAAATCTGCACTGAGGTTTGTGCACAGAAATAGACAAAGTTATATATATAAAAAAAATTACACACACACACAAAATTTGCTATATTAGATCAATCTAAGATGTGTGTTACCTGAACCCCATACACACAAAAGACCTACATAAAAACACATATAGAGCCTACTAGCAAAGTAATTGTAAACATTGGTTATTTACCAGCTAGAACTCACTATACAAACTCATACAGGCATATTAATGTGGCAAAACCCTATTATGGACAGGTTAAAAATTCATGTTTTAGCCTATGTAGAAACATAGGCAAAGAAACCAACTATGCTGGTTAATCAATCATGCTACAGAGGGCTCCAACAACACGGTTAGACTCAGCTTAGACCTGCCCACAAATGGCGAAAAACTATGATCCAATAACTGTCGCTTAAGAAAAAAAAAATCCCTAAGCCTGGCAGTGCTAAGGAATCACCCCAGTCACAGCAGCGAGCCAAACCCAAGCACAGGGTTTAATGACTGTTGAATTCTGGCCTATTTACACTACAAAAGTCATAGAGACCAAGACTGCACCCAACCTGAAGCACTTCAAAAGGGGCATCCGTTTGTTTGTTAAGTAACTAGCAATTCTGGATGCTCAGACTGAGGCATGTTAAAAGATTTTCAGAAAGTTCCTATCACCCATACTGGGGGGAGGAGGGGAGGAAAATCTACATTAAAAAAACCAAACACCCTTTTGAAAGGCCTCAAGTTGGGCACACATAAAATTGAGGCACCCAAAGGTCACTGATCAGACACTTAGAATCATAGCATATCAGGGTTGGAAGGGACCTCAGGAGGTCGTCTAGTCCAACCCCCTGCTCAAAGCAGGACCAATCCCCCACTAAATCATCCCAGCCAGGGCTTTGTCAAGCCTGACCTTAAAAACCTCTAAGGAAGGAGATTCCACCACCTCCCTAGGTAACCCATTCCAGTGCTTCACCACCCTCCTAGTGAAAAAGTTTTTCCTAATATCCAACCTAAACCTCCCCCACTTCTGAAAAGTTTAGTTGGTGCTCTAGGCCTGGAGCAATGAAGCAGGTGGGCTTGATCATGAAGAAGCTTAGACGCTTAAAAGACAGGTCGAAAGCCTACGCCCCAAACATAAGCAGCACAACTTGCTTTAGTGGGCAGTGACCTCCTGCTTGGCTTCACGCTCCATGTGCCCCAATGACTGTTTTTTTGGAAAAAAGTAGATCTTTCTTCAATAAAGTATCCCTGCCCTGAATAAACGTCTCATGGAGGGTTCTAGTGTTAACAAATTACTCAGAGCACAGCTAAACCAGTGTCATACCAAGTAATATTCAACCAGATAGAAAATACTGTGAGTTGGATTAGAACATCTATGTTCAGAGGGCTTATGTTGAGTCATCCGTTGTTAAGCAGAGCTTCCAAATGATTTAAAGTGGAAAGTTGTATTAAGAAGTGACAGTACAACAAGGGTATTTCAAGGAGTTTTACTTCCTTTTGTTGCCTCTCCTCTCCCCCAAATGTGACGTTTCAGACCATACTTTCTTGGAAATCTCTGGACATAACAATTCATATTGGGCCATATCCAACCCCTTCCCACCAACGGACTTGCAGGTGAGGGGCCCTGACTGAGGAAAAAGGACTCTAAGGAGGTTTCCTTTAGAGTTCCCTCAACGCCCCTAACAGAATGATCACCCCCACCTCACATACACACAGAACTGAACACAACCAGTGTACTGTATTCTATGTCCGCCTCTTCCCACACCACCCTGAGGACTGTGCATCTCTTGCCAAAGGACAGGGCCATCTCTAGAGAAATCCTATGCCTTCACACTGGCAGCAGAGCCCTCTGCTCCTTGGCAGTGCAACTCCATTATAGCCATCTTATCAATGACTTCATCTTCTGCTGCCTTAGAACGCCTCGCCCCCCTTAATTGCAAGGTGCTTCATGGTACCTAGCAGTGCTACAAACCAGTTTATTGACCGTAGTTTTCTGGGGGCGTAGAACGAGAGTGTCATGATGTGCACAGTGCATAACCCCTCTTGGTTTGAAATAGCCCAAAACTGGTGACCTGGGCAAGCTGCAAAGGAATCTGCTCCATGGGGTTTTGGGGGAGGGCTGAGGATCCGCTTCCAACAATAATGGCAGGATGGAAAGGAGCTTGGCAGGATTACTTTTTGGAATAATTAAGTAGTGCTTCTGGGGTTTTGTTTTGTTACAGTATTACATGCCAGGACACCTAGCTTTGTGCATGAGTCTTTTAATTATTCAAATTAAAATAAATCAGTTATTCCACCCCACCTACAGGTTCTTGGAAGTGGAGAGGACAGAGAGGAAGAAGGCCCACCAGTGCCACAGAGGCAGCAGATCAGAAGGAGGAGTTATCTGATCCATTCATTGTATTTTGTTGTGTCTGAAAGTATGACCACTACAGGTTTAGAGTCACCCTCCTTACAGCTTTGAAGCAGAATATCTGTCGGCTTTAGCTTTTGTTTTACCTGCAGCACTGTGATCAGTCAGTGTGGCTACAATGTTCTTCACTAGCAGTTTTAGCTCATGAACTCTGGGAGGTTTCGGAGGGCTGGTGCCCTGGGGGAGAGTTCTTATGTTTTGTATATTCTGTGAAAAGGAAACAAGACATAAGGAATCATCTATATAAAATATGGAATACATTGTATGCTCACACAGATCAACATGGTAAAAGTCATTTGATATTCAAAATTACAGGGCAGCATTAGCAACAAAGTAGTCACCTAGGAATTCTAAGGTCAAATCCTCCTGTACCCGAGGCTATGTATTTTAAAGTGTTTCCCTATGGTTTCTGATCAAATAGCACATTATTAGCCTTGCAGTTCATTCACGGGATCATGAGTGTCCTCTAACCAGACATATTAATATTAACAGAAAGCAGGTTGAAAAAATTATTTAAATGCATTCAAGACTTACCTGTACCTCCTTTATTATATCTGTAGGTTTTGTACTCAAGATTACAGATGGTGAAACTGAACTAATTAGATTCTGGAAAACATCTCTGAACGGCTCAGATATTGCACATGTCTCAGCCATCTGGCCCTAGTAGGAGAGAAAAAAAGAATCATGCTTCTAATTAATCAGGAGAACATACATTAATGCAGAAATTCACTGGACAGCTGACTGTACAGTCTACCACTATGTCATAAAGCAAATGTAAGAATGACAGCAGGTCTAGCGCCAATAGCCAGACATACGGAAATGTCAGACAAATAGTCACTTGATCTTAGTTATTAAAAACAAAAAACCCACATTCACAATATATGCATTATAATATCATGCAGTTCTGAAAGAGAAATGGAAAGAGTAGAGTCATTACTCACCTCAAAAAGAACCTGTGTCATGATTTCATACATATTTGTTATGCTGTTAAAGCTCTTTTACCACCTCGGCAACACCAGGATAGCAATACAGTACATAGAGACAGCAGGTCAGATCATCAGTCTAGTACCTTTGACTCCTATGGAATATGCTGACTTCAACTAGCTGAAATTTGGTAACTTCCATTCAGCACACAATGATCATTATGGTACTCCTTAAGCCCAAACCTCAACCATGCCTAAAATAGTCCTGTATGATTGTTCATGTAGCTCCAGTCAGGAAACTTAAGCTATCATTCCCATCCCCTCTTGCCAGCCAAGAAATGCTTTCCAGATATTTATAGTTCATTGCAGCATTCATTTATGCTCTGTCCTTTATATTACAGGCATCAAAATGCATTGCAAAATTTTGCTTATACATGGTAGCTTTAAAGTTACTTATAAAGCGCATCAATGCAGTAACTGTTTGCTTGCCAGTGATCTGATAAAGGAGGTTTACTTTTAGCTATAATCAATCAGTGGCAGCATGCTATTCTATGCTTCAGTTTTCTTCAACAGTTGGAATTGAGAGGATATTTAATTAAATTATTGCACATAGACAGCAATTAGGAAATTCAAGAGCACTGGAAGTGGTCCAGGGAGAATCTAGAAGAGGTTCAATTTTTAATGTACAGAGATGGAGACACTGCATAGACCTACATGACAGAGAATACCTACAGATGAAAATATATAGAGGAGTGTCTCAAACTGACATCTCATTTAGAAAGATTATACTGTTACAGACCATAACTTTTAAAGGAATGGAGCCAATTTACGGAGTCTTATATGAAACATTCATGTCTCCGGATTCTTACAGTAAGATGGAAAGAGTATCTTGATGTGTGCTGTGGTCAGGTGGGAATGCACAGCCATTTTGTACGCAACCGGAGGACTCACATTCTCTGGCAACAAGATAGAGACCAAAAAATGGATATTAACCAGGTCCTGTTGCAGAAGCCAAGTTATTTAGCTGCATTCCTGGCAGAAATATCCCAACAACTCACTAGCGCAACTCAAGATGATCATCACAATGGGGACGAAAGGCCTAATCCTGGCAGATGATGAGCGTCTCCTGAAACATTCTGACTGAGCTCCATCAGCTCTCAACAACTTTGATGCGAGCCAAGAATGCTCAGCATATCACAGGATTGACCACTTCATTTTGCAAACCTACACTGTGTTTTAGAACTAGCACAAGTTAATGCGATATTCCTGCGCTGGTGCAAGTGACAACCAAATCTTCACCACAGGCCTAATAAATTTAAAGTCAGTGGTCAAGAAGGGACCAACTTGTGGAGGGGTAGTATTAGGTGTGTTTGAACAATCCCAATCTGCAATGTATATAAATCTTGTTTCACTACCCGCTTTATGATGCCACACTCTGAAGATGTATAGGTTTCAGAGTAGCAGCCGTGTTAGTCTGTATCCGCAAAAAGAAAAGGAGGACTTGTGGCACCTTAGAGACGAACAAATTTAGATGCATCCGATGAAGTGAGCTGTAGCTCACGAAAGCTTATGCTCAGATAAATTTGTTAGCCTCTAAGGTGCCACAAGTCCTCCTTTTCTTTTCGAAGATCTATAGATATTGTTCATATAAAGCACGCTCCACCCTTCAACCTTATTTTTCTCATGTTGTACTGCAGCTTCTCTCTTGTAACCTACTTAAGGGGCCATATTTCTATAAGTTGCATGTTGTTGTGATCCAATATTTTAAAAAATACCCCAAAAGACTGCTACAATTAAACTTCCAGTGCCCACTTTGGCAGTGTCACCTTATCAATTTGGTAAGTGCATAGATAACAAACCTGTGTTATACCTGCTTGAACCACCTCCATTCTCCTCCCCCCAAAAAACACCCCCCCCCCTCTTTTTGGGTGTTCCCCCCACCCCTGCTCACTGCCCACTATCAATGAAAATTTAGTCTGATGGAAAATGTTGGTTGGAATTTTTCAAATTTTCAACCAGCTCTAAGTTTGCTATGAACTAAGTTATGCCAATTGTTATAATTGGCCTGATACTCATTGACATTTAGCCTGATGCTTTCATGTCCATGTGTGAAGCAGTTCACTTAAAACAAAAAGCCTCCACTCACCCAAATTTAGTTCCAAATGTAAAGGCTTGGAAAGACGGATACCCAATGTCATGGACATTTGGGATGGTGAGGGAATTAGGTTTATATAAAAGTTTTTTCAAAAGTTATATTCCACTTCCTTGTTGGCTTCAAGTAGAATATAATGTTTGAAAAAACTTGAACTCCATTATCTGTGCCCCATCTTCAATTGTAAACGTTTACATTCAACCCTCTTTTTGGAATTCAACACAGGACACATTAAAAAAACAAAACCAAAAAACATTAAGACTACATCTGAATAAGTTACTTGAAGAACCTTTAACACGTCATTTTTAGAATATGCTAGAACTGTCGTTCCCAACTGTAAAATATTATTTTTGTGACCGGGTAGTGCAGTTTCTATGCAAGGCCATATCAGCCGCAACACTAAGAGTCAGCCAAGTACAGCGTGCCAAGTGTGATTCAGAGTGATCCAGCTTTTGTCAGTGTAAACTGGAATCTTTTTATTTCATCCAGTTTAACTGACGTGTGTGTGCAGCACTGTGAAGATAAGTTCTTTAAGTGAGGATTATTATTATTTTTGCATGTAAAAGTATTTACTTAAAAAAAATAAGGAACAGGGGAAAATGTCATTTAAATGAAGGAGCCGAAACAATTTCCAAATTGTAGTTCATTTACAAATGTCAGTATTTTAGGGGTTTTCAGCTCTAGAACTGTAAGATGCATACTCAGGTCCCATTAATGTTAAAAAGAGAATGAAGCCTTTAGTTACTTAGATCTTACAGGCTCTTTTTAAGAGCCTGTACAACACCCAATGCAATGTAACTACACTTGTAAATCCACAGTCAAGCACTTTTCAAAAAGCAGAGTTTTTAATGCAACAGGCACACTGTTTCAGAGACATTATGACCTGTCAATAAGTACTTAGTGACTGTTTAATACATGGATATTAGTCGACATTCCCAGTGATTAAGGTCATTTAGGCTGCCACACATGCAAAATAAATCTGTTGGGTTTTTTTAAAGTGTTCTGAAGAATGATTTGTTATACATCAGTTTTTAATACGTTTAGTTGTATATCCATGATAATAAAATTAAATAGCCCCCGCTCCCCCTGCCCTCAGGTCATCATTCAGTCAATACAACTCATCAGTAGAAGCTCTAACATGCACTGAAGTCAACTTTTTAAAACGGGGAAAAAACACTACACACTTTAGAGTGCAGGGCACAAAAGAGAACCATTTCTCATTGTTAAGGTACAATTTCTCTAATCTGATAAATACAAAGCGGAGTGAAGAGAGGAAGGTCCCAAATAATGAGAAAATTCATTTGTAACTTGAAAGATAACATATGCAAACCAGAAAGCACAAGTCAAGTGCTTAGCACTATGGAAACCCTTAAGATGCTTAGTCCCTACCCTGCCACCGCCAAACATTTCAGAGTCAACTTGACAAATGACTAAAGGTCGTCCTCTTCTAATACTAATGCAAGTGATCCAAACAGTGACTTAAAAAATTATTTTGGACTGGGACACTTATTACAGATGTCCAAAAATGCTTTGAGAAATAATTTAAGAAGCAGGAATTTTTTTCATCCTTTAAGATTTGGATTAAACCAATGACCCAACAAAAGATTTCTCTCACAAAACTGGTCAACTCTACCTTAACCTAGATTTAACATTTTAGTATCCATGTGGGATGCTACTGTGCTTAAGAGGGGAGTCAAAATATGTCCTTTAGTTTTGTTTTAGAGGACTGGTTAAGACAGACAAACAAATAAAAATAAAAAACTTACTGACTGACCTCCTGCACTGCTGTTGGCTGGATTTTAATATTAGTTTCGGGAGCATTAAGGAAGGACCACACAACTTCAATGTCTTCTCCTTTCTCTTTCAGATAGAGTTCCAGCTGTTGAAATGACAGAGGTTAGTTTTTGTCACCTGCAGACTTGTGAATATCTTTTAAGAGAAGCACGGGACGAAGCTCATCACTGCTGTAAACAAGTGCAGTATCACTGAAGTCAGAGTGATACCAGCATTTAATTTCATAAATCTCAGATGATAGGTGGTCTAAGAAGAACATAAGAAATTATTTCACCTTTTAGCGTATCCTGTGAGTATAGCCTAGGCGAGGGGGTCTCCATTCCCCCCCCCACCCCCCGAGCCCCTGCTGCCCAACATACGATAAAAACCTCCATGGCCCACCTGTGCCACAACAACTGGTTTTCTACATATAAAAGACAGGGCTGGCATTAAGGGGTACCAAGCACGGCAATTGCCTGGGGCCCCATGACACAGATGCCTCTGCGAAACTACGTTGCGCAGGCTTTGGCTTCAGCCCCATGTGGTATGGCTTTGGCTTTCTGCCTTGGGCCCCAGTGAAACTAATGCTGGCCCTGAAACCTGCTTGTGGCCAGACCCCTGGTTGAGAATCACTGGCCTAGGGCACTGATAAAAGTCAGACTCATTTAAAAAAAAATATTTTCATGGTCCACAATTATAAATGCAATATTATTTATTTGAATTGTCTTCACAAATATTTAGTTTTAATTATACAAAGAATTGGGACAAAAGTACCTTAAAAACAACAACAACAACTTTTGTGGACTGCGCTAACAAATATTTAAGCATTTTGTAACTATGAGGTTCAAAAGTTAAAACAATCTTTCAGTTTGACTA
The DNA here is from genome assembly GCF_965140295.1 of Lepidochelys olivacea. Taxonomy (NCBI): domain Eukaryota; kingdom Metazoa; phylum Chordata; order Testudines; family Cheloniidae; genus Lepidochelys; species Lepidochelys olivacea. The sequence goes on along the minus strand of NC_140411.1, from coordinate 160,500,859 downwards.
CAGTATATGTAAAAAAATTGGTCCAATTAGTCTTTTTGGATCTGAATATAATATTTAGCAAGGGATATCATTAAAAAAAAGGTTACCTGTAAGTGAAGTGGAGACAGTTTCACACTGTACGACTGACATTCTGTGGTAGTAGGTGAAGTATGTGACACATGAACAATAAATTGAATGGAGTCTCCCACTACATTACAAGAAACCACCTAGTGGGGAATAAATAAAATAAATCAATTTTTCATTCAAGGAACTTTCTACCTTGATCAGTTAGAAAAATTACGAAGTTCAAAAATGCAGGAGACAAGGACACTAGACTTTCGTTTCTGGAGACCAAAGTTCAAATCCTGACTGTAGTTTAAAGCATTTACAGCCACTACCTTTCTCGAAAATTGGAGGTTTTGACACAATCAAACGCTCCAAGTAAATTCCTTGACTGTCAAACATCCTCCACACCCACAAACTTAAAAAAAAAAAAAAAAAAAAAATTTTACTCAAAGATCACATTTTCCCATCAAAACATGATGGGACTCCATTTTTTCATATTTTGATGTAAAACTAGCCATCTTGTGAAAGTTTCACAAGACATTAAGATTTCTGGGTCACAAAATGGTCCGAATAAAATAATGAAGTCACTTTTGTGAAATTCCACAAAAGCAACGTGTCATTTTGGCACGCTGCTATCACAAAGATGAATTTTGTTCCATCATCCTAGTTTCCCTGTTTGCGAACAAAACAAAAAGCCATCATATAATTTGGCATAATTAGCCTCCTTGACTTAAGAGATCTTTGGTTGAACCAGAAAAGGTGTTGAAATTTAGTACTGAAGTGCATTGGTAGAGTTTGGGGTGAATATTCAAAAGACAAAGCTTGTGCAGTGCCTGCCTGCCTGCAATACATCTTGCTGCTTAACCCAAGGTAGCCAGTCCATTTGCTTTTATGAACAGTAACTTTATTTATATACCTATAAATGCAAAATCTCATCCTGCCTCCTCCCCAAAGCCAATTTGGTTCAGGAATTGACTTTCTACATTCAAATAACTTGCAGTACACGTTTCACAACACAGAGGAGCCCCAGATAAAGAAAATAATTCACTAAGGAGGTAGAATCACATCAGCAATCTTAAGTGTATAGACATCACAGTCACGCTCTTATAATTAGCAAGTACACTAACTCAGCATGAAGTCATCAATTTCAATTTCAGCATGAAGTCATCAATTTCTGATTCAGGATTTGTTTCATAGGAACATTTTAAGTATACTATTAAAGCACACAAATAGAATTTGTTACCTACTCATCTGCTCTGCAATCAGAGCTTAAGTTTTTAAAGTAAATCAATGTATCCTCTGGAAGAATGTGGGAGAGAAAACATGACAGCTCTTAATGTCTTAACCAACATCAGAATAGCCCTGGAAATCCACAGATATCTGCTTTATATCCACAGGTATCCGTATCCACGGCTGTGGATAGCCATGGATCATTTTTGCAGATCGGATGCGAATACAAATTTTGTATCCATGCAGGGCTCTAAACATCAGTCTCTCCTTTGATGCACTTCATCTCGAGGGCTCCATAGATCAAATCATGGAAAGGACAGGAACAGGTTTAAAAACAAAGTTTAAGACAAACTGGTGCAACTCCTGCACACAAGGCAAGGCCTAAATAAATAAATACATTCTGTCCCAATTCACATCCCAAGATGCTTACAAATTGATTGTTTACTTTGATTTAATTAGATATTAGGAAAATACTTTCTAACTGTAAGGGTAATTAAGCACTGGAAAAGGTTTCCAATGGAGGTAACTGAATCCCATCATTGGAGATTTTTAAGAACAGATTAGAAAAAATACATGTCAGGGATGGCCTAGATTCAGGGGTTCTCAGAACAATTTTTTGGTGACCTCAGAGTGTGGCCAGCAACCCTTGCTGGTGGCCGCTCTGACAATTTTTCCAAGCCCAAGCTCCATCGCCCCAGGCTAAAGCCCAGAGCCAGAGCCCAGGCCCTGAAGCCCAAAGCTTGATGGGCGCACACACTGGACCCCCATGTGTCTGCAGAGGCGCTGCCTGGAGCCTCTGGGAGGTTGCGTGGTGCAGTGTGCTGATCCCCTGCTGGCGGTGCCAGCAAACACCAAGGCAGCCAGGAGCAACAGCTGGGTGCTGCAGGGACGGACCACTGCTTTGCCTCCCTCCACTAGGGTTGCCAATTCTGGCTGGATGTATTCCTGGAGGTTTCATCTCATGACATACTATTTAATTAAATATTAATCTTTAATTCCTGAAGACTCCAGGACAATCCTAGAGGGATGTCAACCCTACCCTCCATCTCTGCCCAGGCGGCTATTGTGGGCACAGAAAATTCTCCTGCTGGCCACCCGTGACCATGGTGGCTGCATTGGAGAAAACGCTGGTCTAGGTATACTTAGTCCTGCCTCAGGGCAGGGGGCTGGACTAGATAACCTCTCAAATTTCCCTTCCAGCCCTACATTTCTATTATTAATGGCCTCAGGGCCAATCCATTAAGGCCTAGCCTTAACCATGAGTAAAGTCCAACCAATATTTCCCCTACAGTCCCTTTCCACCACCTCAAAAATATTCTTAAGAGGAGAAACAACAAGGAGTCTTTGTGGCACCTTAGAGACTAACACATTTATCTGGGCATAAGCTTTCGTGGGCTAGAACCCACTTCATCAGATGCATGGAGTGGAAAATACAGGAGCAGGTATAAATACATGAAAAGGTGGGAGGTGCCTAAGTGTGAGGTCAGTCTAATGAGACAATTCAATTAACAGTAGGATACCAAGGGAGGAAAAATAACTTTTGTAGTGGTAATGAGTGTGACCATTTCCCTGTCTTTCCCCCAAGCTCCAAAAAAAGTCTGTTTTCTTGAGAATTGATTTACAATTCTTATTTTCATTACCTATTTCAACAGTTGGTTATATAGTCCATAGGGTCACTAGCACAACTCCATAATAAAAATAAATTAAAAAAACAGTTTAAAATAAACAGCAAGCCAAATAAACAAATACACTCAATTTGCTTATCTCTCTCAGACTCAGCCCAGAAGTCCTTGGTTTCATTCTGCTTCAAACAGAAACATCATAACACTTCTTTCAAAGACTGAGAAATTTCTTTATAAAAGGTCATTCCTTCTAGGAGGTCTAATGTGTATACAGTTACCTACACAGGTAATAAAACTGTTTCCTTTATCCTAAAATGTGAAAGTCAGGCCTGCTTAGTTCTACACCCCCTGGAATGGGTGCTCCATCTTTTCATTCTGTACCTTGTCTCAATGGAATTAAAGCTAAAATAGCCAGTATTTGAATGGTGAATTTACACATTAAACAGTGTTCTTATCTTCTAGCTCTGGTTCTTTTCAGCTAACAAATCTTCTTCTCTTATCCCCTGAGTTGTAATCAACAACAGTGGTTCTGAGCCACAAACTAATAAGTAAACAAACAAAAAAACAAAACTGTTAATTTCAAGCTCCATCACAGACGAATATTTGCAGATTTGTAGTTTTAATTCAACAAGTTTAGACACTATTTTAAGGAGAATGTGTCTATATAAATAAGAGTGTCTAAACTATTTTAAGTTTTCCCTTTCACTATTCACAGAAATTTTATCTCTCATTCTGATTTCAACTTTTCCCTCAGGCTCTCCAGATAGCTAAATTAGTAGGGGAACTTGTGCCTCAGTTTCTGTTTGCTCCCTCCTACCTCTCTAGAGAGCTATAAAATTTCAGCTACTCTTTTCTCCTTGAAGAAGTGGCAACATGCAGTTAAATAAATAAAATAAAGAGGTTTAGGGTTATTTTAGTTCATATTTTTGTTTTATTTCAATTAAATTCACTTGTTATGTACTGGTACTATATAAACTCACACTCTTCACACATTGTTCTAAATGTTTCCCACTCCTCCGACATTCTTTTCTTCCTACCCCCTCTAAACGAGTGGGTCATAGCCCATAATGAAATGGATTTTTAAGTGGTAAATTCTTATCTTCCCAGTAGCAATATATTTAGGGTTTTTAAAGATGGCTGGCTATACGTATTTATTAAAACTCTCAGTGCAGCGATAACATTGGCTGGCCTTTTCTTTGAAAGAAAAGAAACAGGTGCTACTATATAACACAATTTTATTCCCAGATAAATAGCTTAATGAAGGTTGAGGGCATATCAGTAATTTAGGAATAAAAATCCTTATAAGAAAAAACACACCACTGGAAAGCCAGAAAATTAAAGTTAAGGTTAAATTTACAATAAACCAGTGTTTGAAGGTATACCAATTTATTCTTAGGTACCCAAACTATCTTAACTCTGCCCCCAGAGTAGTGACCGGAGAAAGACAGGACTCTCTTCTTCATCCACAACAGTTTCATCTCATCAGGGACCATACAAACCATTTTTACCCTTAAAACTTGCTAATATGTATTCTCAGCCTAAAACTTTCAATGTAGAGAACTTACTTCTTTTCTTAAAATTGTCTTAGCATCTGACTGGTGAGAAAAGGGAGACATCCAGGAGATTCACAGGAGTAGAACTATGCTTTGGTTATAAATGCTTGAGGCTTTCCAAGGGGTTAATGCCTACAAGGCTTTTGTCATCCTGTAACAGGGTGGGACTCTCAACCGTGGCGCCTCCTGCTGGCCCTCCTGGGTATTCGCTCTCCATGGTCTGCCTTCAGCTAGTGGGATCATGCCTGCAGTCACTGCTGTCTCCACTCTTTGGACCCACGTTGCTCCCTGCACCATAGCGTCCTCTTTTGGGCACAATCCTCCGGCTGTATCTCCCCACTTCCGGGGGACCGGCAGTCCTTAGTCCCACCACATGCCTCAGTGGCCAACTGCAGACCAAGGTCCAGCCCCTTGCCTCAGGGGCAAACTGCAATCTGGATACCGGACGCTCTTCTCATTGGCAAGTGAACCAGGCCCGCCCGCTACTCTGGGTCCCGACCCAGGGACCCTATAGTCAGCAGCCATCTACTGCCCTCCTCCAACCTGCTGCCTATTTTCCCTGGGCCACTTCCCCCGTAGCCCTAGCACCCTCTCAGCCCTTATTGCTAGGCCCCAGCCTGGCAGTGGTCAGCCAGCGGCTCACCCTCACACTCTGCTGCCCCTGCCCAGCACTGCTCTATCTATGGCACTTCTTCAGGCAGCCAGCCAGTCCTCCCCCCTTGCCTTCCAGGGAGAAACTCCTTTCTGCTCTGCTGAGCTGCCCTTTATATATGGCCCCCGCCAGCCCTGATTGGCTGCTCCAGCAAGCCTTCCTTCCTTCCTATTGGTGGGCTCAATAAGCCTTTTCCTGATTAGTGGTTTCTGCGCAGCCTCCCTGGTGCTGCTTTTAACCCCTTCTTCTCCCTGTGTGGGGCAGCTGCCCCACCACACATCCTCAATGCAAGGGATGCCCTCTCAAAGAAAGGTGTATCCAAACATTCCCAGCTGACCTTTGCCAGGGAGAATCCAACTCACAGCTAATAACCCAGAGCTCACCTAGCAGCTTACTGAATGACACAAACAGACAAACAAGCAGAGAAGTCTCTGCATTTGTCTCCCCCTTCTAACTCAGGCCCACCTCTGCTATTCCAGAGGCAGATTTTAGTCTGGATCAGAGCAAGGTTGTTGGCAAAATAATTAGAAGACACCCCAGAGCGTGGCATAGTCAACCTTACTGATTAAGGACAACACAAATTAATCAGGCTGTTCACTGCCCAAAACAGTTCTGTTGATCAGGACTTTGTGGATATTTTGGCAAAAGAAAATAAGCCTTTCTTTGGTTCTTACGCACCCACAACATAGGGTTTTCAAGACTGTTTATGCTATAACCATATCAGATTTGGCACAAGACCCATGACTGGAATTCTAGCCATCTTCCCTCTCACATGCAAAAGTCTTCTATCATGGAAACCTGTGAGGACAAAGTGTGGGGTAGAGGGGTTTAGGGCCGTACTATCAATAGTCAGACCATGGAATATAAAGTCCTACCAAGCTTCAGTGCCATGTTGATTGAAGAGCATCTAGTCTAAGTTGTCAAACTGATCACTTCTTTAAGTCACAGAAGGTTAACGATTAAAAATAGATTCTTCACTCTAAAGAAAGTGCTTCCCACACTCAAAATGAGAAACCAATTCACTGCAGGGATTTGATCTCCACTCCTCACCATCAGAAATCCTAGCCCAAGGATTCTGCGCATGGCCCAACTGTACTAGTAGAGGCAGAAGACACCTGGGACAGTCTCACGGTAGACAAGAGAGCCTAAGATAATTCAGAGGAATCACAGTCTCCGTGGAAATTTACACAACTTTGTTCAATCAATACTGACTGGTGTAATACTATCACAGAGCGAAAAATCAGTCAGCTCCACCAGGGATTCTTCTGTGCAGCAAGTAATCTATATACCAATGCCAGTTTTTACACCAACTCAGGACTGTTACACTCTAGATTAACACACTATTTAATCAAGCTTTGGAGCTGAGGGAGATTTATTAGATTCAGATGTAACCAAAACAGCCATACAATCTCTCCAAACTTATGCTCAATTAAGAACCTAATAGAAAGCCTCCAGGTTAACATGAGCCTAGAAGTTTCAGAGTAGCAGCCGTGTTAGTCTGTATCCGCAAAAGGAACAGGAGTACTTGTGGCAAAACCTTAGAGACTAACAAATGTATTTGAGCATAACCTTTCATGGGCTACAGCCCACTTCATCGGATGCATAGAAGGGAACATATAGTAAGATTTTTTACACATATATATACACACACACAAGTTGGAAGTTACCATACAAACAGAGAGGCTAATTAGTTAAGAGGAGCTATTATTAGCAGGAGAAAAAAAAACTTTCGTAGTGATAATTGAGATGGCCCATTTAGACGGGTGACAAGAAGGTGTGAGAATACTTAACTTAAGGAAATAGATTCAATATGTATAATGACCCAGCCATGCCCAGTCTCTATTTAAACCCAAGTTAATGACATCTACTTTGCATATTAATTCAAGCTCAGCAGTTTCTCGTTGGAGTCTGTTTTTGAAGCTTTTCTGTTGCAAAATTGTCACCCTTAAATCTTTTACTGAGTGGCCAGAGAGGCTGAAATGTTCTCCTACCGGTTTTTGAATGTTATGATTCCTGATGTCAGATTTGTGTCCATTTATTCTTTTGCATAGAGACTGTCCAGTTTAGCCAATGTACATGGCAGAGGGGCAATGTACAAGGCACATGATGGCATATCTCACACTGGTAGATGTGCAGGTGAACGAGCCCCTGATGGCATGGCTAATGTGATTAGACACTATGGTGGTGTCACTTGAATAAATATGTGGACAGAGTTGGCATTGTTGCAAGGATAGGTTCCTGGGTTAGTGTTTTTGTTGTGTGGTTGCTGGTGAGTATTTGCTTCAGGTTGGGGGGCTGTCTCCCACGATCTGTGAGAGTGAGGGATCATTTTTCAAGATAGATTGTAAAATCTTTGATGATGCACTGGAGAGGTTTTAGTTGGGGGCTGAAGGTGACGGCTAGTGGTGTTCTGTTATTTTCTTTATTGGGCCTGTCCTGTAGTAGGTGATTTCTGGGTACTCTTCTGGCTCTGTCAATCTGTTTTTTCACTTCAGCAGGTGGGTATTGTAGTTGTAAGAATGCTTGATAGAGATCTGGTAGGTGTTTGTCTCTGTCTGAGGGGTTGGACCAAATGTGGTTGTATTTTAGAGATTGGCTGTAGACAATGGATTATGTGGTGTGGTCAGGGTGACAGCTGGAGACATGTAGGTAGGAACAGAGGTCAGGAGGTTTCCGGTATAGGGTGGTGTTTATGTGACCATCGCTTATTAGTACAGTAGTGTCCAGGAAATGGACCGCTTGTGTGGATTGGTCTAGGCTGAAGTTGATGGTGGGATGGAAATTGTTGAAATCATGGTGGAATTCCTCAAGGGCTTCTTTTCCATGGGTCCAGATGATGAAGATGTCATCAATATAGCGCAAGTAGAGTAGGGGCATTAGGGCATGAGAGCTGAGGAAGCGTTGTTCTAAGTCAGCCATAAAAACGTTAGCATACTGTGGGGCCATGCGGGTACCCATAGCAGTGCCGCTGATTTGAAGGTATACATTGTCCCCAAATGTGAAATAGTTGTGGGTGAGGACAAAGTCACAAAGGTCAGCCACCAGGTTTGCTGTGACATTATCAGGGATACTGTTCCTGATGGCTTGTAGGCCATCTTTGTGTGGAATGTTGGTGTAGAGGGCTTCTACATCCATAGTGGCCAGGAGGGTGTTTTCTAGACACCGATGGATTGTAGTTTCCTCAGGAAGTCAGTTTTGTCTCGAAGATAGCTGGAAGTGCTGGTAGCGTAGGGCCTGAGGAGAAAGTCTACATTGACAGCAGGATTGTCTGGCTGAGTGCCAATGTCTGAGATGATGGGGGCGTCCAGAATTCCCAGGTTTATGGATCTTGGGAAGCAGATAGAATACCCCTGGTCGGTTTCATCCAGCCAGATCTCAGAAATACAAAAATCAGAGACCTCATCCAAGGACATGCCTGGGTTAACCTTATTAGGCAGTGACCTTCAATAAGCAGTGTGAATCACAGATCATGTTTCTTTCCTGCCAGTAATCTGGAGTCTCTCCTCAGGAGTTCAGAGTAAGAAGATGGGATGAATCTGAAACACCTCAAGTGTGTTTTAAAACTAACGGATTGTCTTTTGCATTACTGGTCTTTACCTGCTCCTTATCTCTCTTCGTCAGCTCCAAAAGGGATTGAAAGTCTCCAACCCCTACAATGGTGCTACCCTATGCCACCAGCTCTTGGCAACATTGCTCAACTCTCCCAGGCAACCTACAGAAGCACTGAAGTGGCACAGTTGCAATGGCAGAGTAGCTGAATAAGGCCCTCAAGGGCAGGCTGCAAAGCCCAGCTGAAAAAAATCACATGGCTGATTAGCCCACTAAATGAAGCTTTCCTTTCTCTAAACCACTTCCTCTCCCCCTCACCCCCGGCGGAATTTTTAGGGTATGAAGAATATGTCAAGCAGGCAATGTCAAGGAGGAAAAGGAGGGAGACTTTTGGTTGTAGCTTATAACCAACTAAATAGATTTCAAAACTTGCTCTTGCCTAGGCCAAATCCTTATGTGCCAAGTTCCAGACAAGAGGAAAAAAACCAAAAGCAAACCACAAAACTTTTACTGCCAAGCAAAAAGCCTTCTGGAAACAGGTGATGGAAATGCTGACCAAGCAAAGCAAAGCAATGCAAGTATTTCTTAAAAAAAAAAAAAAAAAAAAATCACTTCATTCTATACATTTAGGCCCTGTCCAAACTATATTTTTTAATTGATTTTGTAACTGGTTAGAGCCTTCGTCACCTTAACTTGCAACAAGTCACATGGTTCAGTCTGCATCCACACAGCCATTTTTCTGCCATTACAACCATGTTTGCCCACATGTTTGCTTCCTGGAAAATGCACCCATTTCTTAGATTTTAACTCTTCAAGGAAGGAACAAAGTGTGTTGGGTTAGGTTTGCACAGTGCCTGGCATAATGGGGCCCCTATCCTAAGTGGGATCTCTGAGATCTACTGCAAAAATAAAAAACAACAACATTCTGGCCAGATATCCACTAATAGCTCAGTAGGAGATATAGTGCCCTGGTAGACTTGTTCACAGAGTAGAACCAGCATCATATGTACTAATGCACTCAGGTATGTCCTACTGCAGAGAGAGCTGAGAGGAAGGAGGACTAATCACACAGAGGAGAAACCATGGGGTTCTTTTTTGTGTTGAGTGTGTTTATGCATAATATTATACATACATGTATTTACTTTACTGTCATTTTGTCCTTTCACTCTAATTCCTCTGTTGCATCCACTGTTGAGTTGTCACAATCCTAGTTGTGAGCTCTGAGGAAGGGATTGGTTTTGGTTTTTTTTAAATTAGGTTTGTAAAGCACATGGCATAATGGAGCCCAGATCCTTGGCTGAGGCCTCTGGATGATCTTTTAATACCATCATAAATATAAGGGCAACCAGTTTGGCACAAGAAGACAGCCATGTGCCAGACATTCCTCTGGCAAAATACTCTTGGCTGCCACAGCGTTGATAACGTGGGGCCTGGTCACACACCAAATTTAGAACCACCGATGCTAATAACTAGTTACAAACTCAAGTTGAAAGTTGCAATGTGGACAGGGCCTAAAAAAACGTTTCAGTTATGTATTATAGAATTTCCCATTCTAATTTAATGTATTTGTATGGACAGACCAGTTCCAAGAACAGAACAATACAAAAGAGCTACTTATTTCTCCATGGATTTACTATCAATGCTCTTTGGATTTTCAATTAATGTCCTACAAGGAAACTACCAGAGTTTGCTAGAAAAAAAAAACCTGTGCCTTTAAAAAGGGAGAGAAAGTACCTATCAAAGGGCTCCTTCTTTAATTTACAATTATTGTGCATAGAGGCAAAAGATATTTGAATTTCATGCAGGGTGTGTCTTAAGACAAGAAGAGTAAAGAAATTCATAGATAAGGTTGAAGTCATTTCCATAAAAACCTGCCTATATGATTAAGACAGCATTCAACCCAGTCTTATCTGTAGCTGACTTTTTCGCCAAAATGTTTCTCACTGGAAAATGTAGATCTGTCAACACCAAAACTTATCAGTCTCAACTAAGCTTCCATCAGAAAGGTTTTTAGATCCAGGATGTTTTCGTTTGGGGTATTTTTGGGGGGTGGGGGGAAGAGAAGGAGGAGAAGGAGAAAAGGAGGGAAATGCAAGAGACCCAGATGAATGCCTAAATGGGATATGGGAGACCCAGGTTCTAGAGCAGGTACATCCCAGGGGAGTGCCCTAATCACCAGGCTATTGATTTTTCTGGTCTGGCTGGTTCTCCCTCCCCCTCCCCAAAATCCCCCAATCTCCATCTTATGTTTGTTCCACAAAAAAATATTTATATAGATTCAGAGATTAAGGCCAGAAGGGTCTACCATAATCATCTAGTCTGACCTCCTGTATAAAACAGGCCACAGAGCTTCCCTGGTTGAATTAATTCCTGCTTGCACTAAAACATCTCTTAGAAAAGAACATCAATCTTGATTTAAAAGTTTAAAAAAGGTCTCACTTTGGTTCTGATGCAGAACAAAAAACAAATGTTGAAACTTCAAACCTTTTTGCAAAATGCAATTGTTGTTTTCTTGCTACCCCTAGTCCTATCCATATAGGTAAACCTATTTCAACCTAGGTTTCTAAATCATGCTACATAAATCATGCTACATCATCGGTGAGGTCCAACACCACAGCATGATTCTGTAAGTCTTGGTCCCATCTACACAGGCAAGACCAAAGCAGATTTTAACCTCTTGGGAATACTACCATGTTGTAAGTGAGTCACCCAGCACAGCAGTTTTCCCTAGTACAGACAGGGCCTTGCTCACCCTGTTTTGCTTAGGCATTGAAGATCACATGAAATGTAAGGCCATCTACTACAGTAGATCCCTACTAATCATCTCTCTCTCAGACACACACACCTGCCCCCAGTTCTCAAAGTATTAACAGCAGAGCGTAATACTAAAAATATTATGATGTATCTTAAGTATTTGAAATTAGACTACAGTTGTCAGAGGAAGTGAGGAGGTATACATTTTGCAATGCACTATTTGTTCTTGCTTGCTAATTTTTAAAGTCAGAAACTTGTAATGGGTCTCCCAGGCATTAGTGCAAGTCAATGACATTCTGTTAGACATACACATTTTAAAGTCCATGTTAACACATACACAGTAATATACTTCATTTGTACAAGGGGGCCACATTTCAGTTGACATGGCAACCTTAACTTTAAATAGCAAAGGATCTGATCCAGTGGTGGCCCAAAGCAGTCATAATACTGGCAGATCCAGCCTCTATAGGATTCCCCCTGCGTTGGGGAATCTAATGTGAAGCCAACATAACAACAACATTATAGCATCCTAGCCCCAACTGCTGGAGAAAAAGGAGATGTTGGAGGGCATCTTGACATCCTGGGAGTTAAGACTCCCCTAACTTACTTTGTGGACTGGCTCAGTCATCAGCTAGCCTCAGGATTAGGGGTGTACAAACACTCAGGTCTTACTCTGAATGCAGCTCTGCCATATCAAATGATCTAGGCCCTTCCCTTCCACTCAACTAAGAGTTTGTTATTAAAAAACAAACAAACAAACAAAAACAAACCTACAATCGGGGAACCTAAAGCTAGACTACTCTGACATATGTGCATAGTTCACAGGACTAATAGGAACAGAGAATTAATAAGAGAGTGGGTGCTTAGTACCTGTGAGAATCAGGCCATTTTGTGTCAGGGACCTAACTGTAGGCACTTAAATTTGAAAACTTAGTCATTAGCCTCTACAATTTTGTCCAAATTATGCCACCCCATGCAACTTCCACTGAAGTCAGTAGAGTTGTGCTTGTGCATCTCATGGAAAGAATGTGCATATTCCAATGGCCACATTCGGTCTTGTTTTAATGTTGTGTGCTTCCTTAAGGAAAAAAAAAAAAAAAAGTGTTCATATGCTAGTTCTCACTTAATACCTACTTAGGGTGACTTTCCGGACCCATTAAAGACCAGGACAAAATTCCCATTGAATTCAACGGGGCCAAGATTTCACCTTTAGACTTTGTACCTACTTGCCCTATTCTTATCTGGTTGCAGTTAAGTAAAACTTTTAATCAACAAAACAGAAGTGAGTAAGAGACGGTTAGAAGTACTTTATTCTCCAGAATGTTCCTTTCCTTCCCCACCCTAAGCAGACTAACAGTAATGAGAGGGGGAAATAATGGGAAAACAACATTTGGCCATGTGACCTTGACAGATGCATAAAACTAAGAAGCAGCTCAGTTTTGTGGTCAATTGCTAGCAGCCCTGAAACACACTCTGAAACTTATAATTGGCTCATATAAGCATGCACAGGGTTTACAACAGTCCATAACTCAGAAAGTCCATTGCCAAGCTTAGTATTTTAAAAAGGAGTAACGATTTTAATCTATTAAGAGAAAACAAAGTTTACCTTCTCTTGGGCTGACTTTACAACACTTACAACCCGTCTAACTGCTAGCTCCAGTGGCTGAGGAGTTGTGTCTTCTTCAAATGTAAGCAACAATGAATCCTACGAAACAAGTAACACGTTTTAATTAAATTATTTTCACTTGAAAATAATAGAGACACTGTCATTAAAGTTTTTGAAACCATCAGATAGTGTGAGTTTTCATATATAAAATTGCAGGGATTTTTAATCTTATCCACTATGCTCCACTACATAATGCAAGGAACGTCCTGGAAAACTTGTGCTGAATTTCACTCTCATAAGGCCTGATCCTGACTCATCTTGACAGCAATGGGAGGTGAGGGCACTCAGCATATTGCAGGTAGTTCTACTGAATTCAATGAAGCTACTCTCATGAGTAAGGTTCTCTCACACCTACCATAATATAAATATTTAAAAATAATAGTAACAACTGTTTTCAGGATTCAGCCTAATAACACGAATACTATTCTACAGCACGTTATACGGCTGGCTGCATGATCTATCCCAAAATGAAGAGATCTTTCAAACAATCGTTTGAAAGATCTTTAAACACACAACAATATTTCTGCAAAGTATTAAAAATAAAAAACACCCCACGCCTACAAAACTGACCAGAACCTAGGAAGAATATGATGTAAACGTAACACACACAAAGAGGGGGAGAGAGAGATCCCTAAAATCCACTGCTTTGTGAAGTCATGTTTTCAGAAACAACAGTAATTACATTTTACTCATGCTGTGTGTGCTCATTGGCTGCTGCTGCTGCATTAACAGACTGCCCAGGTTAAGTTTTGCTTTGGTATAAAAAAGAGTACACATGGAGGAATTTCATTAGTGTTGTGATGCTGACATTGTTCTGAGCGTTTGGGAACCTAGCTGAGGGAGTAACAACATATTGCAGTGTCAGGCAGCGAATTCATCAAAAGAAAAGGCTACAGAGGCTCTTTTGGGGAGGGGGTGTGAGTGAGAGAGAGAATGTTGTTTTCTGTATCTGTCTGCCTACAGAGTGATGTTAATTTCTGTCTCCTGGAACCTGTCCCCAATTCATTACAATTCTTAAAACATTTATTTTTGCCGAACTCTGTCCTTCATCCTTTATCATAACACCCATAATTTCCTCACACATCACTGGTATTTTAAGAGGACAATCAAAGGTATTTCCAATCAACCTTCCCCATTTACAATAATGCCTGGAGAATTTTAAATTTCATACACACATACGGGTTGCTTAGAAATAATAGATTGCTAACAAAAGAACACTGGCTTGAGGAGATGGTGCTGAAAAATACACATAAAAATCTACTCTCGGAAACATAACATTTCCCAGATGGTTAGAATTGGGTATTTCCATTGACACAGCAAAGTTTCAATTTCGGTCCAGGAAATTACAGTAGGTTGTTGTGGGCCGACCTACCCTTGCACCCTCCCTTCAGATCCAGAGTTTTGTTTTTTAATACTATATATAAAGTTTTACGTCCTTTACACAAAGATACTGGGACTAGAAAGGTAGGTCAAATATTGTGCATGCCAATTCAGACAATTTTTTTTAAGTTTTACATAAAATCCAAACATAAGTTGCATGACTGACACAAGGTTGAACATTATCTTATTTTACTCTATTCTGCTCCACTCTACAAGACTGAGATCTGCCAGACAAACAAAAATAAGTTAAACAGAAGTAAACATCAAAAATCTGAAATGTGTTCAAAAACCATAAATGAGAGGGGCTGGAATTGACCAGTTTTGAGAGTTCTATACAGGGGGAAAAAAGTCTGGCTCATGATTATGCTCAAATAAATTTGTTAGTCTCTAAGGTGCCACAAGTACTCCTTTTCTTTTGGCTCATGATTGACATTAGAGTCACGACAAGTCAGGCAGTTTCTACTATTTACCTCAGAGGTACAGGACAATGTTATCAGTTGCATATGCAGAGTCTATCTTGATTGGTTGAGAGGTCAGCAACACCCTCTCTCCTGCACTTCTAGCCATCTCCCTTCTATATATTTTTTTTAAAGGAAATAGTGGCTAGAACAGGAAAATTTCTAGATTTCACTGGTAAAGATATTCTGAATAAGTGTCCCCATACATATATTTACTTCTTGTTTTGGCAAACATGGTAAATAGTGGGCAGGGCAAAGCAGGAGTCAAATAATGACATTCACTGCAACATAATCAAATCAGGTAAACGTTATATATGTTTTATTAACAAATGTTTCTACAGTTAGCGTTTTTCATAGTCCCAAAAAGACTTGATTCATGGTTAGCAAACATAAGAATAAAACCAGAGTCTGGTGAAGTTCTAGCATGTTATTGGGATAGACAACACTTATTTAGCTTTCGTGGCAGACTCTGCAACCACAAGAGTGCTCTGCAGGGGAGATGTAAGCCTTTGGGTCAGATTCTACTTTCAGTTACACCAGCGTACATCCAGTTCACTGATGCTTTATACTCCTGATTTGTACAGATGTAATGGAAAGCAAAATTTGGCTCTTGCATTTTCAAATTCGTATGTATTTACCAAAATAGATTTGCCTTTTTAATGGAATGACAGTTTAATAAAGTGGAAGGAATCGTACTGATTTGGTAGGAAGTGGGAAGAAAGAGATTTTAGTTTAAAGCTTCCAGAAGGCAACTATGAGGAACAGTGAGTATTGTAAAACGTCAACATTTGGAAGGGAAAAATAACTTGATAATGTCCTTACACTGTAATCTTAAAAATCTGAGGCTCGGTTTTCAAAATTACTCTCCAGGACTTTAACCTACACAAAAATGCAGAAACAAAAGCCACAACAGTATTTGAAAGTCTACATATAGGATCCTTTTGGAATAAGAGTTATAAAGCCATTTCCCCACTCCCTTTTCACCAGGTTCACTTCGATTTGAAATTAATCAACAGGGTTACAGTCCCATGAAACAGGACTGGGGAAACAGATCTCCATTCAAAACCATGCGATCTCAAGGAACACATACTTGCAATAAGTGCAGGTGCCCACATTATGGTATCACAGACGATCGCCACGTCGTTTTCAGTGCAAGATTTTCACGATTATTTTTTCCCCCCAGTATAGACGGCCACTTACCCCTCTCACTTTGGCTTCTGCATTCAGGGCTGTTATCCAAGCTTTCTGCCACTGGGTCCTCCAGCTGTTCAGAGACAGCACCCAGGCCAACAGGGTGTCATTTCCCTGCAGAAGTTCATCCGACGACGGCGGTTTCCTCCGGCTGTTCCGCAGAGCCACCAGAGCATATTGCACCAGGTAGATGGCCAGAGTGACCAGGGCAGCCACAAACAGAGTGACCAGGGCAAACCACTGCATCTCGTCCACCCAATACGCCGGCCAAGCCATGACTGCACGGAACCGGCCAGCTGCCCCTCTCTCCGCCCGTACGGGCTCCCCGTGCCAGGGTCCCGCCCCGCGCCGCGCCGGGGGAGAGACGCTCAAGGCATTTGCTTCTCCCGCGCGACCGCAGCCCGCCCGCTGAGAGCCCCGCGCCGCGGCGGGGACGCGGCTCGCCCTTCGCAGTGCAGCGGCCGGCGCTGGCTGGCTGGCGCAAAGTCCGGCCCGAGGGCGCGCCCGGGCAGCGCAAGCCGGGAAGACCCCGCCCCGCAGCCCCGAGCGGAGGGAAACGGCCGCCAGGCCCGGCCCGCGTCGGCCACGCCCGCAGGGGCCACTAGGGTCCCGCGCCCCGCTGAGGCCCAGGGGCCCCTGGCCGGCAGCCTGCGCCGCTGCGTCCTCTGCGCGCTGCCCAGCCCAGGCCGCGCGGGGCCGGGAGCCTTGCAAGGGCCGGGCCGGGCGGGCACCGCCGTCGCATGGCGCCGCGGCCTCTCCGGCGGGCGGGGCGGGGCGGGGCGGGCGCTGGGCAGGACCAGAGCCCCGCGCGCCGAGCCGCTCCGCCCCCGCTTCAACCTGGAGCCGGTGGCCGCTGCCGCCCCTTCCCCGGCCCTTCCCCGCCTGCGCCCCCTCACAGCCACCGGCTCCTTCGTCCTTAAAGGCGCCGCAGCCCCCGCCAGCGCCCTGCCTTTGCAAACCCACGGGCGCATCGCCAGCCCAGCCAGGAGCCGCAGCCTCCCAGGCGCTTGGGGTGACAGGGTAGGAAATGGGGGAGCGGGACGGGACGGGGCGGGACAGGGGGGGGGCTTCGGAGGGGCGGCGAAGTGCGCGGCGATGGGCTGCCGTGGTGTCGTTCGTGCAGATGGGTAACAGAGATGTCCCTCCTGTGAGGTGCATGCCGCAGACATGGAAGTGCAGTGAAGTCACCGCGTTCATTGCTTTCTTCGTGCAGCCCCCTCGGCTTGGACCAGCTTCCCCGCGCCACGTTCCCCCTGCAGCTCTTTAAAAAAAACCCTCTGAGCCAGCTCTCCTCCTGTTCCTTGGGGTGAAATTATTGACCCACCCTCTCCCTGGCTGGGCCAGTCCATCTCAAAAAATTGTGGAGATTTATGAGAATTTTTAAAACATTTCTGATACAAAAACTGGGGTTGAAATGTCCAACACTGGAAACATTTCAAACAGCTCTATATAAACTGGTTTTTAAAACCCAGCAAAAATGATTTTGAAAAGATTGAAATGTTGACCAGCCCTGGTCAGAATGGAGTACCACCATGGCAAGATCAGAAAGCATAGAGCCTGCTCACAGACTCCTTTGTCCCGTGCAAGCCACCCAGCCAGCTCTGCAAGGGCACAGGGGAGTTTATGATGCTGGCCAAGGGTGTATAGAGGTCAGAGCCAGTGGGATCACAATTCAGACAAGGTATTCTTAGTATTATTTGTAGTTCAGTAGCACACAGAGATCCCAACCAAATTTAGGGCCCCATTGTGCTAAGAAACATACAAAATCATAATGTAAAAGACAGTTTCTGCCTGAACAGTTTGCAAATTAAATACATAAGACTAGTTGGGAGGAGAAGCGGAGAAACAGAAAGGTGAAGTGACTTGCCCAAGATCATATATCACACCCAGGAACAGAACTCTTGTCGTCTTGGGCACAGATAGCTCAGGGGTTTGAGCACTGGCCTACTAAACCCAGGGTTGTGAGTTCAATCCTTGAGGAGGCCATTAAGAGATCTGGGGCAAACATTGGGGACTGGTCCTGCTTTGAGCAGGGGGTTGGACTAGATGACCTCCTGAGGTCCCTTCCAACTCTGATATTCTATGATTCTATGTAGATCATGTGTGTGGGGCACAGTGTTCGAAAAAAGCTGTCTTGGTGCTCTGAACTCTGAGTTGGAGTATTTGGAGAAGGGTTTAATTTCCCCCATTGGCTCAAACTGACATTTGTTTTCATGTTGGATTTGTAATTGTCCAGTTTTACAGTTTGTTTTTCTGTCCTAATTCCTGCACAGCTTGATAGGACTTAGTGACACATCCTGGTGTTTGCTTCTCCCTTCCACCAATTACACTAACTTGAGTAGTCGCCATTGTTTCCTCCCTCATTCACTCTCTGACCATGCCTACGCTAGCTAATTAACTGTTTCTAATTGAACTGGTGGAACAGAACCAACTGAAGTCCAAGTAAATGAGTGTGCCCACATTAGACACGGTGATTTGTGTTCTGTGCCATTACAGTTTTGGTCCATGTTCTAACTGGTACTGTTCTAAATTGCTTTAGTTGCAATGCCTTCTGGGTATCTATCCCACAATTTCAAGCACATCTTCCAGAAGCAAGGGATTCTGAGAGATTTCAAAGGCCACCAGTGCAATATTGGATAGTAGTGGGAGGGCTACTTGAACCATTGTCCATCTACTGTCATTAAACATTACAGACCGGAACCATGCTAATTCAAACACTATTTGGCTGTTTAGAGCACTTGTTGCAGAGTGTTTTACGTGCCTGCTAAGTGGACCAAACAGTTTTTAGAATTGCTGTAGTGTAGACAAGTGCTTTAGGCAGGGTGTGTGATGAGAATAACTGCTCCAATCTATGTGGAACAGATGGGAATCTAAATAAAGGTACTGGACAGGACACAAATTGGAGGCAGGTGCCCAACTTTCATTGCCCTTTTTGCCTTTGAAAATCTCCCCTGAGATTGCTGTATGACTGGTAAACAACATTTTAGAAGGGATCAACCCCCATTTCTCTATAACAGCATATGAGCATTTTAGGGGGAGAGCCCCCATAATAACACTTTTGAAAGAGTAACACTCCGCAATAGCATTTTTGGGGAGAGTAGCCCGCAATAGCTTTCCCACCCATCCATTTCACAGGATGCTTTTTTTTTTTTTTTAAAGCAGGCAGGAAAGAGGGAAGTGTACAAGAGTTTACTATAAATTTTCTCTTCTTCCATCATCCCATGACAGAGGGGGGAATCAAGGCTCAACTGTTCTTTCCTCCAACCTCAAAATCCTTAACTTTTATGGCAGGGGTGTCAAACTCATTGGAAGAAGAGGGCTGAATTCTACATTTAATTATGATTCATGGCCCAGGGTATAAATTCAGGACTATATACTCTCAATAAGACATTGATGTCAATTGGCAGTTTGCACAGATATCAAGGAAAGGATATGGTCTTTATGCAGTAACTAAATGTTTTGTTGTTATTTGTTCAGTACCTCATTGTCTCATTCATCTTCAGTATGCACCCTTTTTGTTTTCAATATGTTTCTGTTTAAGCCTACTGCTGTTTATTTCTCCTTCTTCTCCATCTTCCTTTCTCAATTTCTTCCCCCTCCCCTGTCTTTGGGAATCTCCTCTGTTCTCTGAATTCCCTTCTTCCCTGCAGCAATTCCAGGTTTCCAACCATGTGGGCTGCGCTCCCATCCTCTTCCTAATCTACCCACTAAAATGATGAGTGATTAAAATATTAAATATTGATGTTGGCACTGAAGTGTCACCCAAAGCAATGGTTCTCAACCTTTTTTTACCCAGGGACCCCTAAACTTAAATTGACAAACTTGCAGAATCCCAACTCCCCATCATTATTTTGTTGCTCATAATTTGTTTCTTTCACATTATTTTAATAGTTATCATGAATATTACTGTAGATAAATTATTTGAATAGATCAACAAAACACAGCAAATTAAAATATTGACAGCTTATTAATGCCAGAGAGGTTTTCAAACTGTGGGGCATGTCCATCTAGGGGGGCTCGGGGAGGGAACGCCACCTCCACTCCCTGACTCACTTCAGTGAGCCACCCAGCAGAAATCTGGGGGGGAGGCCACAACCAAAAATTGCAGCGTCACTCCAGAAGAGAGATCTCCTCCTACCATCAGAAGGGGTTGCCTCACAGCCATTGACTCCACAGGCAGCAGCTAGCCAAGGAGATACACCACTGCTCTGCTTTGCTGCATCAACACTTCAGAGAGCAGGGCCAAATGGAAGACACAAATCTGGTGTGTGTGTGGGGGGGAGGATGTGACCTCCTGTGCCCCCTCCCACATGTCACCGCTGGTTGCTGGCACATTCATGGACCCCCTAGATTATACTGGCAGACCCCTACCTGCATGCAGACCACAGGTTAAGAACCACTGTAAAGTCTATATTCCAATCAGCTTTAGATGATTACCAGTGCAGACAGAAAATCGAAGCTGAGATTCTGGAGAATCTGAACACGTCATGGTGACCACATAAATAAATTATGTTCTAGCCACATGTTTGACACCCCTGCTCTCTGTCTCCTCCAGAATCAGCTCCTTGTCTTTCTGAGAAAGCCTGCAGGTAGCAGCAGCCGCGGATTCGAGGCTCTGCAGCCTCTGCTTCATGTGCATGCTCTCAGGCTGCTATTTACCCTCCCACACCCGTGCCTCTTAGATGTTTATCTGCCACAACTATCCATTTCCAAGCAAGTGAAAAGTGAGAAATAGAGACAGAAGGGCTGTGCATGGGACAGGGATACATTACTTAATACATTATTTTAAAAGAGCAAACATAAGTTGCCAGGGTCCTTAAGTCTATGGGAGATTTGCCTGAGAAAGGACTGCAGGATTTGGCCCTACTGTACTTACGTATAGTGTAATATCCACTTGTACCTTTAAATTTGTCAGGGCAAGGACGTGTCATTTGTCTGGCCCAGTCAATTTGCTGTATGGGGATGGGAAAGATGGTGTAGGACACTGGACACAAGGGTTCAATTCCTGGCTCAGCTACAGACTCCCGGTAGTACTGTAGGCAAGTGACTTAACCTGCCCCATACTTCAGTTCCCCATCTATACAATGGGGATATTATGTCCCTATCTCACAGGAGTGTTATGAGGCTAAAATCTCATAATGAATGAGGTGATAAGAGTTAGATGTAATAGAATATTGTATATAAATAATAATACAGTAATAACTGCCCCCGGAAATATGACTGGCTGACACATTTGAATAGATATTATTACTCTCAAAGTTTTATAAAATCTGTTATTATTAGAAATGTTTTTCAAATGTAAGGATTTTGTGTTTTGCTTTTTTTTAAGTTTGGTTTTAGACATTCCCCTGCAGTGCTTGCAATTCAAACACTGCACCATTGTGCTGGGGAATCAGAGGCTGCAAAGGGAGCTTCCTAGAAACTAACTAGAAGCAAAAGTATCAGAGGGGTAGCCGTGTTATTCTGTATCCACAAAATCAACGAGGAGTCCGGTGGCACCTTAAAGACTAACAGATTTATTTGGGCATAAGCTTTTGTGGGTAAAAAAACCACTTCTTCAGATGCATTTAGTGAAAATTACAGATGCAAGCATAAATATATTGACACATGAAGAGAAGAAGCTTATGCCTAAATAAATCTGGTAGTCTTTAAGGTGCCACCAGACTTCTTCTTGTTTTTTAGAAGCAAAAGTGAAAGTGACTAGCTTAATTTCATTGCTCAGACTCAGTTAAGTGCAAACTATGTATTTGTACTCTAGAGCGCAGGTATGAGAAGTAACACCTGCAGGGGGGCATCCAGATCTGACCTACCGCACAGCTACCTCCTGCCTGAAACCTTCCTGAGACTATGGCTGTCATAAAAATAAAGGGAAAGGTAACCACCTTTCTCTATACAGTGCTATAAAATCTCTCCTGGCCAGAGGCAAAACCCTTTCACCTGTAAGGGGTTAAGAAGCTAAGATAACCTCGCTGGCACCTGACCAAAATGACCAATGAGGAGACAAGATACTTTCAAATCGGGAGAGGGGGACACACAAAGGGTTCGGCTGTCTGTGTGACGCTTTTGCCAGGAACAGATCAGGAATGCAGTCTCAGAAACTCTGTTAAGTTAGTAAGTAATCTAGCTAGAAATGTGTTAGATTTCCTTTTGTTTAATGGCTGATAAAATACGCTGTGCTGAATGGAATGTATATTCCTGTTTTTGTGTCTTTTTGTAACTTAAGGTTTTGCCTAGACGGATTCTCTATGTTTTGAATCTGATTACCCTGTAAGGTATTTACCATCCTGATTTTACAGAGGTGATTCTTTTATCTTTTCTTTAATTAAAATTCTTCTTTTAAGAACCTGATTGATTTTTCATTGCTTTTAAGATCCAAGGGTTTGGGTCTGTGTTCACCTGTACAAATTGGTGAGGATTTTTATCAAGCCTTCCCCAGGAAAGGGGGTGTAGGGCTTGGGGGGATATTTTGGGGGAAGACGTCTCCAAGAGGACTCTTTCCCCATTCTTTGTTTAACACGCTTCGTGGTGGCAGCATAGGGTTCAAGGACAAAGCAAAGTTTGTACCTTGGGGAATTTTTTAACCAAAGCTGGTAAGAATAAGCTTAGGGGATCTTTCATGCAGGTCCCCATATCTGTACCCTAGAGTTCAGAGTGGGCAAGGAACCTTGACAATGGCAATCTCATATGTTTGTGCTGTCTGTGAGGCTTTGGAGCAACTGGTGCCCTCCACCCCACCCCCATGACAGCAGAAGTTGGCCACCTTCCCAAAAAGAGAGGGCAGTTTGGAAATGTAATGTCTACCGTGATCTACTGGCTGTATGTCAGACAGGGACATGGACAGAGAATAGCCCCATCTGACACCAGGGGCTGCTGGTGGTGTATGTGTGTAAAGGACAGGTTTCCTGGAAGAATCAGGCCCTACACAGCCATGTAGATGGCATAGGCCTAATGCTGCTACTGCCAGAATCTCACTCCCTAGAAAAAAGAGCAAATTAAGGAGCCATTTATTCTGTGAGCTGGAAATCCATCAGTTATGAAATACTAAATTCTCAGATTTCTGAAGTACTTCCTGTAATTCCAGAGCAGCAGCTGGCAGCTCCCAATCCCAGGACTGCAGTTCTGCACACTAAGTACCACCCTTTTTTAATCTCTTACAAAACACTGGTCCCCAGTGTCATTTCCAAGTAATAGTAGCTGTTTGTTGTTTTACATTTTTACCTCTCAATCGGGGGAGGGGGAGGAAGAAGTATGACTCAACAAACATTTAAACATTTGTCTTTTTTTTCTGAAGCAATGTGTCTGTGAATTTGAAATAGCCTTCCATGAACAGGCAGGATCTCACTCATCAGAGTCCAGCAGTGGGGATGTGGCTAAAGTAATTAAGTGTCCATAATATTGTGTAATTTGGGCCTGGACTTCAAGGCTCGAGTCAGCCAGTACTTGGCAGTACCATGTACTGGTACCTCTTTCAAGTTGCTATATTGTTTTACAGATTTTTTTTTCTTGGTAAGCCAATTTGGTTGTGAAGAAAATCTCAGAAAAGTAAGCTGAATGTAAGGCCATGTCTACACTAGCAAGCTTACAGCAGCACAGCTGTACCAATGCAGCTGTGCCGCTGTAAGATCACTCATGAAGCCACTCGATGCCAATGGGAGGGAGCTCTCCCGTTGACATAATTAAACTACCTCCAACGAGTGGTGGTAGCTAAGTTGGCAGGAGAGCGTCTCCCGCCAACACAGTGCTGTGCACACTGGTGCTTCTGTTGGTGTAACTTATGTTGCCCAGAGCGGTGTTTTTTTCACACCCCTCAGAGACATAAGTTATACCTACAGAAGTGCTAGTGTAGACATAGGCTAAGTGATGTAGAGATGAGTCTGCAGAGGGCCTGAAACAATAGCTTTGAGAGATGTGAACTACAGCATTAATCTCAGTGAGGCATTAAACTCAGATGTCCAAGTGATGGTAATTTAAGCTTCGTCCATAGTTTTATTCCTCATGTCAGTAAGGAGAGAAGAGGATCACAGATCGGCACCACATGCTGTGAGGGACAACAAGTAAGTGGTGGTTGGACGATACCACCACTTATCGTTTCCCCCAAATCAAGAAGGATCCAAGCTCAGTGGAACGTAGCAGAGCCTGTGGTCATAGTCAAGCCCCACTGAGCCCAGATCAAGAAGCCCAGTGGAGCTCAGAGAGCTGCATGATCGTATTTTGAATATCTGCATAATCTACTGTAGCAATGCCTCATTTTGAAAATTCACATGGGCAGAGCTTGGAAGTGTATCATCTTTTTTTCCATCAAGTTTGGTTCTTCCTGGATTCTATTTATTGGTACAATGGGACTCCTATAGGAAGCAATCATTACATAGGAAACACAAATTCCTAAAATTATTATTGAAAAATACATTGAAAGAGCATTATGGGGGCATGGATGGTGTGTAATAATGATTATGCAGGGATAAAAACACAATAAAAAAAATTCTTACCAGTTCATCATCCCTATACTATAAGGTCCTCTTTTACTAACATGAGAGAAAGAGAGAGAGAGAGACAGAAAGACACGTAAGAGAGAAAAACATAACCCTATGAAGGCTCCATGCTGCATACTGGGCTATTAACGTTCAGGCTAGTTCACAAAGAAGCCTTATTGGAAGATATTTGGCAATCAATATCCAAAAAGGCTAAAGAAACTGTAACAAACAAAACAAACTCAACAACAAAGAGTACTTCTACACTGCAAGCGAAGATGTGATTGAAGCCCTGGTAGGCCTACCTGGGATAGATTTAATCTAAGTAGCATGAGTAATAATAGCAGTGAATACACAGCAGCATGGACTTTAGTATGAGCTAACAGCCAGAGTACAAGCCTGCCAGGGACCCTGGGTATTCTGGTATCTCACCTGTACTAAAGCCCATGCTGCTGCATCTTCACTGATATTATTATCCATGCTAGCTAAATTAAATCTAGCTCACATATGCCTACCCGTGCAACAATCATACCTTCACTTGCAGTGTTGACAAAGATGGAAACTCACCCCAGTGCAGAAGGTTCTCCTGTGTATGTCTAAACTGCATAGTAAACCTGGGCTCAGACTGAGGGTTAAGCCCAAGCCCCCTACCATCCACACACAAATCTTTCTGACTTGGGCCAGAAAACCCTCAGGTCCTGAGCCCCAAGACTTGCTGTGATGTGAGTGCATACACAGGCAATTTGCAGTAGGGACACAGCTCAAGCCTGGGTTGCCAGACACGTTTCTGGAGAATCTGCTAACACTATCCCACAGTTCCTTTGGCCTGTGTTTTCCAGCCCTTCTATCTCAAAACTTCCTGTTTGATTCCCAGGAACTGAAAGTGACCTCCCGGTTCAGATACAGCTGCTTCACATTTAACCCTTCCTTTCCATGATGACTGCTTAACTGGAAACACAGTTAACCCTGTCTCACATTAGCTATGGCCAGCACTATGAAGAAGCCATACACCAAGTGCTCTGCTAGCTGGTCAGAGGTACACAGCCAGATTCTGGTTAATTTCTGGTGCGTGGAAAGCAAGACATTCAACTTCAGTTAGAGTGCAAGAAATGAACACGTATACAAAGATACCTCAGAGAGGCTCGCGGCTTTGGGGATTCACCAGACCCCTGTTCAATTCAGTGAGCAAGGCAAGTACTCAAGACTTACTACTGCAAAGTCAGGGATGATAACCACCGTTCAAGGAACTCCCCATCTACCCTGCCTCTTTTACAAGGAATTCAACCATGTACTGGGAACTTAACTGAGCACTGAGCCCTCAGTGGTGCATGACAATCTCTTGAGCAGGGCTGACAGTCCAGAAACTGTTGATTGTGAGGAGAGGGGCACAATTTAAAGGTTTGGAGGGGGGGAACGTGACCATCCCACATGTTTCCTCTGGATCTAGGACAGAGGTTTTCAAACTGTAAGGCGTACCCCCTGAGGGGGGCATGGAGGAACATTCGACGGGGAGGGGCAAGCGACGACACCGGAAGGCTAGGGCTGGTGATGCCAGACAGGTTGGGCCAGTCCTATGTGGCAGGGTTCAGGGAGGGAGCACCACGTCTACCCTTTGACTCACCTCAGTGGTTCAAATCCCCCCCTCACCCCCATGTCATCTCTGGCTGACACCCTAAAAGCACCCCCAGTCACAGGCTCCCCTGGAGGAGAGGCAGCAGCTGCTAGATGAAGCTAACAAAGTGACCCTGGTGTTGACACATGTCCCTGAAGAGGCTATGTCACTGGAGCAGCTAGAGCACATCCTGGATCCATATTTTGAGGACCTGTTTGAGGACAGCCCTGGGGACCAGCCCACAGCGGAACACACAGCCAAAGTGCTGTAGCCAAAGCCTGAGACTTGTATGTTTCTGCCACCATGTTTGTTATTATTAATATAGGAATGGGAGAGATTTCCAGGTTATGACCCTAGAAAATTATTATTACAAGCCAGGAGATGTAGCATGCTTCTGTTTAGTTCCCTAGGATCCTCCCTCCCGCCCCCACCCACCCCCACCACATGAGATTCAAAATGGACATCGGGAAGTGTGGGGGGAAATGTTAAACAAGCAGTTATGAAATTTTTACTAGATACACACTGATTGTTAGAAAGATGAGTTAGGGTGTTAATATTATGAGTCTTGCATACCCTTTCCTGCTCCTTCAGTTCACCATATAAATCGGCCAAGCTGGATTACCTATAGTACGAGTGCAAACAGTACTGGAGATTGTTTTAATTCTTGGCTGTGACGGTGCCCCCCATAAGGCTTTATGGAAATATGCTTATGAATGTGTATATATGACATAACTGGAATATGTTTTATGCTACATATGCCATGTAACATATCTCTGTAGAGGTTATGATCTACTGAATCTATTAATCCTATTTGTATGCATATATCATTTCTGTATTCAACGTTATGAATATTGGCGGTATACTTGTCTGATTCTAAGTAGGTTTTAGTGAAGCAGTTGGTCAGCTTCCTGAGAAAAGACTATTCTCAGTAAGTGCCCAGTCAAAAGGCCCTTAAGCCAACAATGAACTTGGAGACACCAATCCACATCTGGGCTTTCCCAGGAATGCGGCTTGGCTGGTAAGGAACTCAGTCATGCATGGACATGTGACTTGCCCAGCTGACTCCAAAACTCCACTTTGTAGCTGGACTTTGCATAGGAGAGAGGAGGGGGTCTCCACCCACAAGAGAAAGTCTATTTAAACCCCTGGGAGACCCCTCCATTTTGTCTTGAGCTGGCTAAAGAGAGAGCCTCTCCACCCCCAAAGATACCTGAAAGAAACTGGAACAAAGGAGAGTAACTACAGGGGGTATGAGTGATTGCTGGACTCAGCCTAGAGGGAGACTAGTCTGTAAAAGAAAGCTTACTGGAACTGGTGAGGTTTTTATCTGTATTCAGTTTTATTACCGTACTAGATATAGACTTGCGTGTTTTATTTTATTTTGCTTGGTAAGTCACTTTGTTCTGTCTGTCACTACTTGGAACAACTTGAATCCTACTTTCTGTATTTAATAAAATCACTTTTTATTTATTAATTAACTCAGAGTATGTATTAATACCTGGGGTGGGGGTGGGGGGCAAACAGCTGTGCATATCTCTCTGTCAGTGTTATAGAGGGCAAACAATTTATGAGTTTACCCTGTATAAGCTTTATACAGGGTAAAGCAGATTTATTTAGGGTTTGGACCCCATTGGGCATCTGAGTGTCAACTAAGTTGCTTTCAATTAAGCCTACAGCTGTTCGGGGATGTGGTTCAGACCTGGGTCTGGGTTTGCAGCAGGCTAGCGGGTCTGGCTCAAACCAGGCAGGGCACTGAAGTCCTAAGCTGACAGGGTAGGAAAGCAGGAGCAGAAGTAGTCTTGGCACATCAGGTGGCAGTCCCAAGGGGTTTTCTGTGATCCAACCCGTCACAATGGCTGTCTGTATTATGAGTCCAAATGATAACAGAGCGTGGTTGTCTGTGTTATGGATCCAAATGGCTGGCAGTTGGGTCTCTGCATGAATGCAGGGTGCTTGCAAGGAGGCTGAATTACATCTCCATGCTAAATCAGCATCTTGTTGATTTTGCCATGATTTTTCTCCCATTCCTGGCTGGGGATGCATGCAAATTTCCAACAGGGTAGGAACTCCAGATAGTCGGTTCCATTGTGGGTCACGGCGTATTTATTAGGACCGCCTTCCTAGCTCGCAAGCCACTTCCATCTCTAGATGTTCGGGGCAATCACTAGATGCCTAAAAACCTCCTTGGCATAGGCAGATGGTTGTCCTCTGCTGGCCTGGAACAGAAGTTCATGCTTCCACCACAGGGACCTCCAGAATAACAATGTCCTCCAGGGCTTGCTTTGACCAAAAGGATTGTAAAGCCATAGCTCATATGAGCCAGTTCCTCAGATTACCCCCACCCCTGGGAAAAATGGAGGGGATTTATAAATAATTTGTAACTGATTTTGCTATGTGTATTTTACCATGATCTGTGATAGCTTTCAGTGTGGGCAGTGTTTTGTGTGTGAATAAAATAAAACCAGTGATAAAAAGTATAATCCTTTTGACCTTGAATTGAGGCAGTCCCTGGCAGAGAATAGAAATGTAATTTATTCTCATGATCAGACACTAATGTGCTCTTCCATTTTACTTGCCAGGCCCTTCCACCTCTACAGGGCACACAAAAGGATCTAGGAGCCTAGGAGAATGAACTTTCTAGGAGGAAGAGAGTCAGAGACGAGCTGATGGGAGACATTTTGGACAGAGCCAATCAGCAGACGGAGTACCAGAGATATAAGGTGCAGGATAGCTAGAAAAAAAGACAGGCTGCACAGCACAAGGAGAGATTGGCAGCACAGTTCTTGGAGCACAACTACAAGTTGAGGGAGGAAGACACAGCACAGTAGAAGGAGCTGTTCAAGAGGTTGCCTGCACTCACGGTTGCCAGACTGCAGGCTCCAATGCCAGCTTTACCTCTTGCTCCAGTCCCACACCTGAGTCCCCTTCACACTATCAGCCTATATAGCCTTTGGACAATTCTGGGGTTGGCTCGTCCATGTCACAAGCAATTAACACTAGTACAAAGAACAGTCAAAGGTACCCTGTGCATTCCTCCACTCCAGCTCAGCTACCCTCATATGCAAGATGCACCAAAAGGACCAAGGACAACAGAGGGACAGAGGACACCAGCAATAGTGAAATTGCTAAGCAGGAAATGGACATAATTTGGGTGTTTTGCACTCTTATACAGTGCATATTTACACGCACTGGTTACTGTTTTTTGCACTGCTTTTGTGTATTGTGTTCTGAGTTTTGATGGCAGGTGGTCTGCCTTTCAAGTTTTTACATTGCTAGTTCTTATTTAAATGCATGTTTAAAATAAAGTGCTTGATTTGCACACAAGTTTCATTAGCAAATTTAATTACATTTATTAAAGTGGAATGTCACCCCAGTGATCTATAAGCTGTGGGTAGCGCATGTCCAGTTTCTATAAAATGCATAAAAAATTCCATCCACCATAGTAAGCCATAAACTGTGTGATGAGGTTCATGAACAGTGTTTACAAAATGCATACTACGAATTCATAAAAACAATCTTCTAGAGCTGCCCTACATGCAGAAACAGCAAGATGAGTGTGGCACAATTAAAAATACTGTTTCATTCCCCTTCATCCATGGGACCATTCAAACATGTTATATGGGTGCACAGAGAATCCCTGCTTTTTGTTGCCCGTGGGGATCCTGCACCAGTAATGACAGGTGCACCTTCTGGCTCGGTGTACCAAGCCAGCAATCCAGCAGTGTTGTGAGTCCATTCCTGGTGAAATGGCTCACCTTTGTCCTCACAGACATTGTGTAGAGCACAGCAGGCTACAATAATGTGGACAGCATAGGTGACACTGGCATCCAAATAGTTTTGAAAGCAGCCCCACCAGAATTTCAATCTGCCAAGCACACATTCCACCACCATCCTACAGCTACTGAGCATGTAGTTAAACTTTCTTTGGCCCGACCCTCTGAAATCAGGGTATGGTTGCATAAGCTATAGTAAAAGGATGTCCTCTAGAATAACAGTGGGTGGAGTGACTCCATTTATAACAATGTCATTCAGCGGGAATAATATCCCAGCTTGTCCATGAAGGTATAGTCCCAATCTCTGGAAAACCTTTGTATCATTCACCCTGCCAGTGCATCCCACATTGGTGTCTATTAGTGTCCATGAACCTGCCTCTGTGATCAACCAGGGCCTGCATTACAATGGAGTAGTACCCTTTGTGGTTTATGTACTCACGTGCAACTTGCAGAGGGCAAACTATTGGCACACGAGTCCCATCGATGGCCCGAGCAAAGTTTAGAAAGCCTATTCTCTCCAAGACAGCAATTATTTCAGGAACATTGTTTATGCCCGCCATCTTTGGATACATCACCTCACAAATCTCTCCCACGACAAACCCCACAGTTGACTTGCCAACACCAAACTGGTTAGCTATGGGGTAGCAGTCTGGGGTAGCCAGCTTCCAGATGGTCATAGCTACTGGCTTCTGGAACAGCATGGCCTCCCACATGCATGTTGTCCTGACTCTAGAGGATCAGAGCAGGCTGATCACACAGCTCCAGGAACATCTGCTTTTTCATGTGAAAGTTCTAGAGCCACTGCTGGTCATCTCAGGTTTGCTTGACAATGTGAGCCCGCCAGTCTGTGCTCACGGCCCAGCTCCAGAAGCACTGTAAGGGGAATCTGCGGTTCTGGCAACAGGCATGAGCAAGATCAGTTGGGTTGCCACTGCCATGTCTGTACTCCTTCTCAAGGAGGTGCCTTTGGTTCGACATTGGTGAGGCCTCATTTGGAGTACTGTGTCCAGTTTTGGGCCCCACATTACAAGAAGGATGTGGAAAAATTGGAAAGAGTCCAGCAGAAGGCAACAAAAATGATTAGGGGACTTGAACACATGACTTATGAGGAGAGGCTGAGGGAACTGGGATTGTTTAGTCTACAGAAGAGAAGAATGAGTGGGGATTTGATAGCTTCTTTCAACTGCTTGAAAGGGGGTTCCAAAGAGGATGGCTCTAGACTGTTCTCAGTGGTAGCAGATGACAGAACAAGGAGAAATGGTCTCAAGTTGCAGTGGGGGAGGTTTAGGTTGGATATTAGGAAAAACTTTTTCACTAGGAGGGTGGTGAAACACTGGAATGTGTTACCTAGGGAGGTGGTGGAATCTCCTTCCTTTGGGGTTTTTAAGGTCAGGCTTGACAAAGCCCTGGCTCGGATGATTAATTATTGGGGGATTGGTCCTACTTTGAGCAGGGGGTTGGACTAGATGACTTCCTGAGGTCCCTTCCAACCCTGATATTCTATGATTCTATGACTGAATATATACCACCACTGAAATGTCCACTAGCGTCTCTCAGATGCTGTGCCTGAATCCTGAAATAAGAGTGAAAGCATGAGCAGGAGAAATTCTTCCACCATTGCTGGAACCATGTTGATGAATCCAGTTGCAGGGAGCATGCACACCCAAAAGTGACTTGGCTGGATGCACTGGTGGGCTAAAAACAATTCTCGTCAAGTCCTGTGGGATGGACAGATAAGGTCTCCCACAACAGACCATGAACCAAGCCCTAGAGTGGGCATAGCTACCAAGGGCACTAAGAGCCCTGGTATATATCCCAGAAACAACAGGGTCTGACTCGGATCTGTGTGGTGCAGTGTGGATGCATTGGCACAGGTATGAGACTCAAATAGCAAGGAGGTGTGGATGCCCAAGCACGAGCTTGGAAAGCATGGGTCTGCAGGCCTGGGTTCCACAGACCGGCATTTACTATGCACTGTAGACATACCCCTTGAGGCCTTATGTACCATGTAAGCCTCTCTGAAGACATGAAGAGTGTCTTATCAAGAGAACTGATGCAATTGTACTATGCAGTAGAGGCAAGAAATGGGAGAGGGAGAGGGGGAGAGGAAGAGATGTATCCCCTATGCACTGTATGGAGCCCAGCTCCACATGGGGAGAGGGGATGTTTATGAGGGGAAAGGCCAAAGGATTTGCCACTGCACAGATCATCCAATCCTTCCTCTGCTGGAAGGGAGGCTGTTCGAGATGCAAAAGCTACTCCAATTGATGGCTAGGGGAACCTCTTCAGAGTGCTTGACTGGTGCTGTGACGCATGAAAGAAGATTCCTTTCCTCTTTCCATCTCTGGAGATCCCTAGCACCCTTCAGGGTGGGTGCACTGGCGGGGGGCAGGGGGAGGGAATTTGACTGTCACAGTTCAGGGCAACTGCACCTCTGTTCCCCCTCTGTGGTCCCATGATGGCATCCACTCTAGGTTTCCAGTTCCTCAGTTATCACCTCTCTTGGGTTGAGATCCAAGTCCCTCTCCCTCCTGCCTGGGATTTTCCAGGCTACACAGTTCCATGCCAACACTGTGATAGCCCAGCAAGCCAGATTGTCTAAATGGTCTGTGCTTTGCTTTCTCTTCAAAGGCAATGAGCAGAGTTATTGCCAGTACCTATAAGTTACCACACAGCCCTTTATAAACAAGCACATTTATTCTTAAGGTGAAAGAATTACAGAGGGTATGTCTATACTACCCGTCGGATCGGTGGGCAGCAATCGATCCAGCGGGGGTCGATTTATCGCGTCTAGAGTAGACGGGATAAATAGACCCCCCGAGTGCTCTCCCATAGACTCCTGTACTCCACCACCATGAGAGGCGCAGGCAGAATCAACAGGGGAGCAGCAGCAGTCGACTCACCACACTGAAGACACCGTAGTGAGTAGGTCTAAGTACGTCGACTTCAGCTACGTTATTCACATAGCTGAAGTTGCGTAACTTAGATTGATCCCCCCCGCAGTGTAGACCAGGCCAGGGAAAACATATAAAAACAATGAAACTTCCTATGCACATGTTAAAAACTTACCAGAGGTCACTCATCAGTCTTATCGAGCATCAGGAGGCCAAAGTTCTTCCACCCCTTCCCAGGAAGGACTGCCCTTCAACCTTGGATAGGAGGTCCTGTCTGTTTGCAGATGAGAAAGAAGGCTCTGTTCATTTAACACAGGCTATTTATCCAAAAATCCTTTCTTTGTCTGTTGGTCTCTGGAGAATCCAGCTTGAACTACTATAAATGAAACTCTGCAGGTGGTGGTATCTCTCTGGAGGTGTTACAACCTGAGTGAATTTGCCTAATCACTCCCTGTTTTTAGTTCCTGGAGGAACTGTGGTCACTCTCCACCATGGAATTACATACAGTCCCTGGCCCACAATGATGCATAAATGTAATAGAGTAAGAGCCCCCAAAGACATTGCAGGAAATTCCCATGTTTGTAACAAATACATTAAACATTAAGGCTAATAAAAATCCATAAATATATGTAAAAACATAGTAGGCTCTCAACAGTCTACTTTTTGTGTAATTAACTTGGTTATGGAGTCTCATGTATGAGATGGAAGAACATGTCTGGTAGTGTAAAAATCATGAGATACATGTTTATCCTTCCATGTTACCCTCAGTGCAGATAGACACAGCATTCCAGTATCATTTGAATAAAATCAGCCTTTACAGATATGCTTTTTCACTGGTGGGCCTGTGTTGCCCAGGCAATAACTAAGAAAGTTGGAATACTTTTATCCTGAAAATACCTCACTTATTTGTCCTTTGTTCCTTGTCCAAAACTGAAGCAACATTCACCCCCAACAAACAGTTGTGCCGCATCTTTGAGAATTGTTTGAGAGTAAACAACCTCAGACGAATGCACAGGACATATCTTTTGCACGCATAGTGCAGGGTGAGAGGTTCGCACACATTAGGAACACTTACAGGCATCGCTTAAAACAGTGGTTCCCGAACTTTAACAACCTGTGAACCTCTTTCACTAAAATGTGAAATCTCGTGAACCCCCTCCTAAAAATGAATATTTCCAGGGATTTAAATTTAAATCTCCTCAATGTGATGCTAACAACCAACAAACTAGAAAATGAGAAGAGTGTCTCACCTCTCACTGAAGCAAAACAGCACTCCAGAGAAAATGACTTAGTATCGAATTACTGAGGCACCTTAACGTTACTGCATTGACTACAACCTGGTTCCGGCTGGTTTGGCGTGCAAACACCTTTCCTTCCACCACCAGGGCCATCCCTAGGGGGTGCCCCGAGAGGGACAAATTAGCCTGGACCACCCCCACATACAGCGTGGCCCCTGCTCACTCTGCCCCTCATGCCACCCAACTTCCCCTGTCTGGCAAGGACAGGGGTCCGAGCTGCCATCTGCGTGCCTGGGCTCCCAGCTGCCTCCCTGCCTGCGATGGGGCTCAGGCTGCTGGCCTCGCGCTGGGGTCTGGGCTGCCAGCTCCACACTCCATGGGGCTCAGGATGCTGGCCCCGCTGACTGCGGGGGCTCAGGCTGCCGGCCCCAACTGCCTGGCCCTCCACTGCATGGAGCTTGGGCTTCCAGCACCTCCACTAACCGGGGCTCAGCTGCACGTTCCGCAGGGCTCGGGCTGCCGGCCCCGCGCTGACCAGGGCTAGGCTGCCTGCTCAGCGCTCCATGGGGCTCGGGCTGTCTGCTCCACAACTGGGTCACACCTGCAGCCTCCCATGCTTGAGGTCCTCTGGCCACCATTAAAGAAATTTTTCTGAGTAACCCCCTGTAACATTGTGTGAACCCCCAGTGGTTCGCAAACCCCAGTTTGAGAACCACTGACAAAACAATTAGGATGGGAAGGACCTCACCTCTGTCATCATCACATGACTATACCAGAGGAAGCTGTTGAGAGTTCTTCCCAAATATTTTGAATGATAACTCAATGCCTGTTCCTGTTATCCCTCCATTTTTTCAAAATTATTTTATGTCCCTGGGGGAGGCCACATGACTAGTGTAGTTTATGTTAAATTAGAGATGGTCCTGGTTTGCACAATTCAGATCTGTATCTGGATTCATATTTTTACTCAACCAAAGGCCAGGAACATTCACATATGGGGTTTTGGTTAATTCATTACAGGCATAGATCCCCTCATCAATGAAATCTGATCTGGATTTAGATTTGAAACACTACTGATTTCAGAGGGTTCAAACCAAGGGGTTTGGTTTGGGCCCATTTCTATTTGTAATTTGGGTTACAGGGCTTTTAACTGCTCATGGCATCTATCCATCAGCTTAGAGGAATATAATGTTTCCTCTTTAAATTCATTCTCCTCTTCCATGTGCTTCAGATCCTTCCATATGAAGTCAGGGTTTTCTTCACCTTTCCACCTTAATGCCAACGAACAGCTAAAAAGGTAACTGTCTGCCTAAACCACTTTGCATGCATAACTACAAATATAGTTAGACTTCATAAAGCTGCCTAGACCATATGAGATGACTGGATGGCTAACATATGACATTGAATTTCAAGGAAGCTTTCAGACACATATCCCCAGACCCCAAACTGTCCTATTTTCAATCCAAGTAGGTGCTCCTTGAAAATCTTTGAAACTTAGTTGAATTTTGGACATTTCTGGCCTACATTTTCAAAAATGTCCATTAATTATGGATGCCGAACTTGAGACAACGATATGTTTAAATTCAGGGCATCCAAGCCACTTTATGAAAATATGGGCCATCTGTTTTTATGCCCTTAATTGCTATCAGTGCCCACTGAAATGTTTCTGAAAATATAGCCCAGTGAGCAGCAGCTAGGATGTATAATGCAAATATATACTCTATCATCTGGAATCGTGTTTCCCTTCATTAGCATGGTCATGAGGGCTGGTTCAAGCAAATCTAGGGTCCCCTGCACATTGACTGTGGCCCACATTTCCAGAGCCTAATGTTCTGAACATGCCTTCCTGCCTCCACATGCTTCAAACATTGAATTGTGCAAACCGGGGTGTTGGAGACGGAAATATGTTCACTCCTATGAGGGACCAGGGGGAAGAGAATAAGTAGTGTTTCTAGAAATGAGGAGTATGTTTATGGAAGAAGTTATAGAAAGGTAGATGGAGGTTTCTTGTTACACTGGAAGAGGGAAACCCATGGTATGGCCAAGCCAACTGTGGTTGTGTGCGGATTCCAATTATTATCACCATAGGCACTCTGCGCATAAAGGGATTTCATGCCACATGGTGCTGGAGAATGAGAAGTAAACATTCCACTAACATTGGTAGCCTGGCCCCCAATGACCTGTGGGCCTCCTGTAGCCACTGGTTTGGTAGCATTGTCTGAACCACACCTAGTTGCCATCACCCAATGCAAGGTTGCATTCTTAGTCTTAACTAGTAATGCAGTGAACAATCATTAGAGCACTGATCAGTATGAGTTATATCTGCAATACTGTCAGCTTGCACAAAAAATATCTGAGCCTCTGGTTTATTTTTTATTCTTCTCTCAACCAGTTTATAGCCATTACTTTCTGGTTGATGTTATCAAAGATCCATTTCTCTTGCCCTTTATACTGCCCCCTGATATGTTAAGCAATTTGAACCTCCTAGTGATTTGTAAGCATTCTGGCATTCTTTGACAATATAAATAAGGGTATAAGAAAGTTTCCATACCTGACAGGTATATCATAGACTCAAAGGCTTTAAGGTCAAAAGGGATCATCATGATCATCTAGTCTGACCTCCTGCACATTGCAGGCCACAGAACCTCACCCACCCACCCCTGTAAAAGACACCCTAGCCTCTGGCTGGATTACTGAAGTCCTCAAATCATGGTTTAAAGACTTCAAGTTACAGAGAATCCACCATTTACACTAGTTTAAACCTGCAAGTGACCCCATGCTGCAGAAGAAAACAACCGCTCCCCCAGTGCCTCTGCCAATCTGACCCAGGGGTAGATTCCTTTCCAACCCCAAATATGGTGATCAGTTAGACCCTGAGCATGTGGGCAAGCCCCACCAGCCCGACAGCTGGGAAATAATTCTCAGTAGTAACTCAGAGCTCTCCCCATCTAGTGTCCCATCACTGGCCATCGGGGATATTTGCCGCTAGCGGTTGCAGATCGGCTACATGGCATTGTAGGCAGTCTCATCATATCATCCCCTCCATAAACTTGTCAAGCTCAGTCTTGAAGCCAGTTAGGTTTTTTGCCCCCACTGCTCCCCTTGGAAGGCTGTTCCACAACTTCATCCCTCTGATGGTTAGAAACCTTTGCCTAATTTCAAGCCTAAACTTGTTGATGGCTAGATTATATCCATTTGTTCTTGTGAAACATATCAATCAAACAACATGCACGCTTGGCTTTGATCAGCAAGATCAAGTCTAAAGGTGGGTACCTCTTCCCAAGGAAGAATTTATTTAAGTATTTGAACTGACACATTAGCGACAAAAGCCCAATTAATTATAACCTGGAAATAAACTCTTATGGAGACTTCTCCTTTCACACTCCCTGTCCTAGATCAGATGCTGGTGGGCATGTTGGGCTTCTCCTCTCCCATTCCAACCACTCTCAGCTCCTTCCTCCACCCCTTCCCACTCTTCTTCTCTTTTGAAGAGCACTGCATCCAACTCTTCTCTCCTCTCCCATTCAATGCTGCTGTTATCAACCATCCACCCAACTCCTCCCCATCAGCCTTTCTATCTGATTTTGACTCCTGGCTCTTTCACTTCCTCTCCTCATAATCTCCCACATTTATCTTTGGTGACTACAGCTTCTATGACCCCATCCCATCCCACCTCCTCACTTCCCTAATGCTGACCCTCATTTTTTATATTACCCTTGTCCTCAAACTCTCTCTCCTCTGGTTCTTCCCTTTCACAAAACAAACTTGCCTTAGTCTCTCCCAACTTAACAACCGCCCTTGACCCCCACTTACCTTCTTCAATTACTATCCCAGCTCCCTTCTTCCCTCCATTTCTAAGAACGTTGACACATTGTCTGCAATTGCTATCAGAAATTTCTCTCCTCCCATTGCATCCTAGACCCTGCTCCAGTCCAGCTTCTGGCTCTTGCACTCCACTGAAATGTTTCTCACAAAAGCCTCTAATGACTGCTAATCGCTTTCTAGCTAAAGCTCAGAATCAGTACTCCAGTCTCATCCTCCTTGACCTGTCAGGCACTTTCAGCACTGTCGATCATGCTCTTCTTTGTCAAACTTTGTCCCCCTTTGGCTTCTGTGCCTCTGTCCTCTCCCAGTTGTTGCCGTACCTCTCTAATTACTCCTTCAGTGCGTCTTTCAGAGGATCCTCTTCATCCTCCTTCCCCTCCAGCTTTCTGAGGGGTTTCCAAAAGGCTCTGTCCTTGGTTCCCTTCTCTTATCCCTCTATGTCTTCTTTCTGGGTAATTTCAGCTGCAAACGCAAATTCAGTTACCATATCTCAATGCTGACAATTCACAGATCTACCCCTCTACTCCAGATTCGCCTCCTTCTGTCCAAAATAAAATCTTGGCTCGTTTTTCTGGTCTCTTCTTGTGGCTGGCCAGCCAGTTTAAAATCACCATGGCCAAAATGTAACTTTAATCTCTTTTCCCCAAGCCTTCCCAGCTATCTCCTTTCTCAACCATTGTGAACAACATCACCATCCTGACTGTCCCTCAGGCCTGAAACCTGGGCATCATCTTTGACTCAGACCTCTCTCTTGGTCCTCATCTCTAGGATTTATGTACAGCTTGCTCGTTCTGCCTGCATAGCATCTCTAAAACAGGGCTTTTCCAGTCCATCCACACAGCTAAAACTCTCATACAGACACTCATCATTTCACATCTCTATTATTGCAACATCCTCTTCACTGACCTTGACAAATGCACTCTTGCTCTACTTATATCTATTCAAAATGGTGCTGCAAAGTTAATTTTCCCAGCTCATCACTTTGACCATACTACTCCCTCTTTCCTTTTTGTCAGTAGATATTTGATCTGTCCTACTCTGCTTTTGCTCATATAAAAAATTAAAGCATTTCCACCTCAATGAAGTTTTCATATGGATGTCATTCAGTTTTTCTTTGGCACCTGCTCCCAAATACTCACATCTCTCAAATAGGTTATGCATCAGTGGCTCTTGGGAGCATCCCCCTAGGTCAGAAAATTGGTCTTTTAGTTTTGCTACAGTATCAGATTTGTAATACATGTATGGTCCAAAATGATATCCCAAAATAAACCAGTTATGCCCCATAAATATCATTGTTGACAAATGGGATGAGTTTTCAAAACAGATCAATCATGATATTTAACTTTGACAAATCATAATTCCATATTCTTTAATGCGGAGCTGCAAAGCCATATCTCAAAATGTACTGCTAACAACACTGGACTCAATGTGCAGTGCCAAACCGCAGTGCCAATAATCTTATGTGCCCATAATTCTCTTTGAAGTCATGAATGCAAATGAATACAGGATTGGACCCACTGTAGTTAGGAATAAATAAAATAGACAAGTATTAAACTACTGGCAAAATAATTTATTGATCTTTGTGTTCATCGAAAAAAATTGCTATTTCATCAGTTATTTTCAGAAGCTTCTTATCATTTCACCACATGAAAACAATTCACTTCTTTCTGTAGGAGCAGGGCTATCCATTTCTCACTCTCCCACATCTGGGTAAACAATCTGCTGCTAAGTGGTCCTAAGTTTGTGGACAGTTCCAACTGAACGACTGCTGGCATGCATCTGATTTAGAACTGCTGATTGTTTCTTTGGTACCAGTACATGGTGATGCAGGATCTAGGGAAAATGTTTCTGTTGCAATTACTTATAATTTATATGATTGTAGTGCAAAAACAGTGTGTTTTTCAGACTTTAGTATAGCATCATGTGTTTATAAAAACTAAATCAAGCCAGACACATTTGATTGATTTTGTTGTTTTTTTGACAGAAAAATGAACAGAAAGTAAGAGGGGAAAACAATAGATGGAGGACTATGAATAAAATGGAGTGTGACAGTCTTTGTACCCACACAGGCTCTGAATGGGTGAATATGGGCTGATAGGCCAATCAACCCATCTGGTTGCACCTGGAAGGCTGGCCAGGCCCAACTAAACTTGAGTCACAGCTGGGGAAGGAGCTCGGTAGTTAGTATAAAGAAAGGAAATCTGAAGCAGAAAGAGGGTACTATCAGGGTCAAAAATGGATAAAGGACATATGTAACAAAAAATTGAGAGAACTACAAATTTTTAATCATGGGAAACCAAATTGGAGCTGGACAGTTAAACCCCCATCTGTGGAGTTGGAATTGTATGAAAAAACGAAGGAAAGAAAAAAAATCTTACATTATGATCAATGACATTTCTGAATCTATTTATGAAAATGGGGCCAGCTTTACCAAGTCAAACCAGATTCTACGGATCAAAAGATGACAGCGCAAGTAGAGTGGGAACAGCTTTCTGTGTTCCTAGTCTTGGAATCCAGAAATCTACAAGGATATTGAATTATATGACCATTCTCATGGCTGAACTAATGGGGAAAATGTTGGCACTAACCTGGATAAGAGATAGGCAATCAGCTGCAGCTGTCATTTTATCTGATCCTTGTCAGGTATTATGACAATCGGAACAGGTATTTTGGAAAGCAGAAATGTCATAAGTGAAATAATGTTCCTAACTACAGAATTAAACCAAGCAGGTATCTGTGTAACAATAGCATGGATTCTTGTGTATATTGGAATATCTGGAAATGAGACAGATGACAAAGAAGCAAAACAAGCTCTAAAAATGAGAAGGTGGGTATCAAGAAACTCTTAAGCAGACAAGAATTTTAAAGTGTAGTCATGAAGGAGCTTTGAAAGGAATGGCAAGAACAATGGACTAAGGAAACAAAAGGATGAAGTTTTTATGGTGTATGCTCAGAAACAGAAGATAATACTATACTCCACAGCCAGGGTACAAAAAAAGAAGTAGTCATTTTTAGTGTTAATATTTAACGCACAATGACCTACTAAGCTATTTGTGTTCAAGAGACATAAAGATGTGCTGTGTATTGCGTGCAAAACCAAAGAAACTGTTGATCATGTTCTATGGCATTGTGGGCAATATTCTATGGAACGAAAGTTTCTTTACAAAAAATTTAGTTGACTTGAAATCAAAGATTTTTCTCTAAAAGGACCAATGAGAATGTCAGGAAAATGAAACAGTGCTTTGCTGTGTTTCCTTAAGAATACTAGACTGAATGAAAGGATATTAATAACATGGCTAAAAATGAATGAAGAAAGTTGAGGTCATAGCCTCATGTAATGAGGCTGCTCTGTCAAAAAAAACAAAGACAAGGAAAGAAGCTGCAGGGAGAAACTCTGCAATCACTCTCTGGGACTAGAGAGACCAGGAGGATGAAGAAGGAAGGCCAGGGGGACAGTTGGCCCTGAGATCCTCTCTGGAATAGGGAAGTCTGGCACAAAAGAGAGGAAGCAGCCCTGGGGATGGAGCAGGTTGTGTTGGTGAGGAGTCCTGATAAAAGGGCAGGATCAGGACTTCCAGGGAGAGAGCCCTGGGAGGTATTTAACTCAGGAACTATATAAGGGAAACGTAAGAGGTATGAAAGGTCAAACTCATGGAGGGCAGAAGTTGGGTTTAGTTATACTTTTGGTTTGGGATTTGTTGGGGGAATTCCAGGGGGAAAGTCCTGTGAGTTCTGGCCCTGAAAGAAGGGTGAACTTAGAGAGTTCTGTGGGAGAGGCGTGCTGACAGACTATGGTAGGCAGAAGTCCTAGAAGGCAGCAGCAAGGAGTCAGAAGGAGCAGACTGATTGCTGGTTATTGAGTCCCTGGACTGGAACTCAGTGCAGAGGGTGGGCTTGGAAGCCTTCCCACCCCAAGAAGGGGATAAGGACAGTTGAAAGCCCTGAGAGAAGGGATATAAGGACCACAGGGCTCAAAGTGGAGAGCTGAAGACCTTCTGTTGGACATTGGACTCTTATTTGTTCAGTTAGACTTTCTGTTACCCTGGATGGGACTAAAACATGATGCAGCTGGAGGGCCGAGTCATGAGAAGAGGCCATCACTGCAGGACCAGTGACAGTTGGTAAGGGGTGCTCCACAGGAGAGAACTGCCATGCCACACTCAGCCACGAGGGCATGCTCTAGCAGAGTTCACTCTTCCACATGGTATACTTTACACCCTCTGACACTCAGTTTAGACTCCCCAAGACCTAGTTGCCTCTGCTCCACCTGAGTATAAAGGAGTTTAAGTTGGTGATATTTACACACTGAGGAACTGATATTTACAGGTTGTAAATTACAGTAGACCTTATTCTAATTTACATTTTCTTCTGACTTCTTAATATGCACCAACTCAGATTCCCTTACACAAGAATGGAGTGGGTATAAGAAGATCTAGGGAGAGTCTGAGTACAAACTGCTCTAACTTACACATCCTCACAGGGGACTTCTGGATTTGATGCATACTTGAATTTTTATAAAGCATTTTATACAGTTTCTCACACAACTTACTCTTTGATGAGGTTGGATAGGAAGACTTCAATGTGAATCAGAAAGCGGCTGAAGGGCTGTAAATAAAGGGTATTTATAAATGTCACTATACTGAGTTGGAGAAGTTGTCTAGTGGGGTTCCACAGGGATAGGTGTTACTGCAATTCTTATTTAAAAGCTATAGTAAACTGGAAGAGGGAATAAACAGCATGTTAATTAAATTGGCACAGTGAGAGAAGTACAATATGCCATTGAGGACAGAAATAACAGAAGGATAAGGAACATGATTCAACTTGGCAAAATAAAAGCATTGCCAACAATGATCCCAAACAGAGATACTCAAGGGAAGGAGAACTCTGTAAAGCATTAATAGCAACAGAGATTTAGTGGCTTTAGGATACATCAAATTAGACATAATGTCACCGTGCAATTTCCTGAGAAGTGGCTGCCAGTAGTGCAGACGCAGAGTGTGTCCTTTCTATTAGACAGAAGGCACTCAGCCTGGAGATGAAGATTTTTGACTTCGGCCCCTCTACATCAGGATTCTCTTGCAGTTGGTTCCCCAGAAGAATCACAGGGAGGATAACAAAGAAAAGAGAACATGGAACTAGGCCTCTGCTAGACAATCCCATTTTCCCTCCCACAGAGAACATTGGACAGGGGGACCATCAGGTGAAATAACTATGCTGACTCTCTGTTCCCCTCTCAAGGACTCGGTATCCCAAGCAGTCCCTCCAAAGTTTTCCCTAGACTGAGGCCCCACCCTACCCCATCCTCTGTGCCTTCCAGGAATCTGTGTATTTTTGTGCCCCTCAGCAGGCCCTTGTGCCCCTTCCCCTTTCCATTTTGTCCAAGGTGGATGATTTGCTTGGGGGAAAAAGACTGGGCTCAGACCTCAAAGATGTCTTCTCCTTCTCCTTTCCCTCCACCATATGTCCCCATCCATGGACTGAATGCTCCCTGGAGAGTTTCTTTAAGACTGGGATTATTTAATGTCACACATGGACTAGATTTTCAAAATTACCCTCATGGAAAAGAGCAGTAGAGAATAAACATTCTGAATTGCTCACCTTACAAGAGATGGGTAGAAGTGAAAAAGCATTACCAGTGTATCCTTTTATCTCTAAGATGGTTGAGACCAGCTTTGCATCCCCAGTTGGAATGGCCTACTGCCCAGGTGACCTACTAGTTGGATTTAGGCATTCAGGAGGTGTGGCTTTTACATGCTAAGATTAACTCAGCAGTTGCCTCCCATTCAAAGCAATATGGCCTATCTTTGGTCTCCAATATGTCTCTATAGGATGCCTTAAACAGAAGGTGGAGTTGGCCATTCTGAGAACGTTCAGGCTAGGAGGCACAAATAGGCATGAACACCTATGCCTCATGTATGTCTAGGGTGGCTTATTGAGATCCAGCCTGAGAAAGAAACCTACTTTAGGCTTCCCAGGCTTTTATGCCTTAATCTCTCCAA
Source organism: Lepidochelys olivacea (assembly GCF_965140295.1). Taxonomy (NCBI): domain Eukaryota; kingdom Metazoa; phylum Chordata; order Testudines; family Cheloniidae; genus Lepidochelys; species Lepidochelys olivacea. Next base: position 160,456,953 of record NC_140411.1, on the reverse strand, counting down.
GCATCTCCTGGAAGTCAATAGACTGAACAACATGGCCCATTTCATCCACCTGGGAGTCAATAACCAGAGGCTTCTGTCATGGCATATAGAACTGTCTTTGAAGCTTAAATTCCTAGCTTTTGCCAATAACAGGCAATCTCATGGAATCAGAAGCTCCAGGGGCTCAAAAGCAGTTACTTAGAAAAAAAATTGGGGGGGTTAAATATTTCACTTGCTGAAAAATGCAGTTTCGGTCACGTGGAAACGATTTGTGAATTTGGCACAAATTCACCACATAATTTCATCCAAGAAAAGAAAATTGGGATTAAATTCACAAAACAACCAGAGGAGGAGGTATTGCTGCTGCCCTTTATAACTTTTAGACCAGTGGTTAGGGTCCTCACCTGGGACAGGGGTTCGAATTCCTGCTTCCAGGTGAATGCCCTACCTACCAAGTTGTTGGCTATACTGAGGTGAGTTTCTCTTAATTTCTCCTGTTGAAGCTTTTCCACTTTGTGTAAATATTTAACTATTCATTGGAGCAGGGACTTAAACTTTTGGGTTTCCTACAGCCTCGGGGAATGCATATAGAGTGCTATAGAGTCATTCTGAGGCACACATTTTCTCTCTAGGTCCAATGATTATTCAAGTAGTGAAACAGCTTTAACAGGAGAGATTGAGAGAGTGACCCCATCCCAGATCAGCCAATAGTCCAGAGCAGGGATTTGAACCCAAGTCTCTCCCTGCAAAGTGAGTGCCCTAATTACTGGTCTAAAAGTTATGAGGGAGCGCAGGGGCACAGCACCTTCTCCTCCAACCATTCTGTAAATAGAGCCCTTTAAAAATGCCTGGCAACAAAACATTTCAGCTGAAATGACATGTTTTGTTTGACCTGAAATGGATTATTTCAAATTGCTGAAAATTTTGGATTTGTTTAGATTCAAATTGATTTCCTCCCTCCCCCCATTTTTTTTCAGAACTGCCAGCGAACTGTAAAATCAGTTATTCACCCAGATCTGCTAAACGAAAGGTGTCTAAACTGTAGAAGATGCCATGTGGAAGAGGCATGATCATCAACCTAAGATGCCATGTGGAAAAGGCACGAACATCAACCTAATGTTTGTTATTCTCTCTCCTTAGATACAACAGATGTTACTGTTGTGTTGTTATTCCAAGAAGGATGATCTGCTGACTGGTCTGGATTTCTGGGCTTTAGTCTATTAACAGCCTTGCAAAAACGAAACATATGACACTAAACTGGAGTCTTGTTCTTCTTTCTCTTTTACGTAATCACTGCTGCTGAGGTACCAGTATCAAGGCAGTAAGTCTCTTGTTACTTATTTGCAGATATTTCCCTCCTGACTCTCTTTTCTTCTCTTTCCCCTTCAAAATTAAACATTCTCCAATAGAAGGAGAATTGAATATCTTAGGAAATAGGTAATGAAACAGTTTTCAACCCCTAGGTCACCAGTTCAAATTATGACCAGGTCAGTAGCCTGAAAGATCTGATGATTTCATGGCTGCTCAATCATTCATGGTGTGTAGAATGAATTGTTGTTGGTCCATTTTCTATTGGGCAGGCGTCTGCATCTCAAAAATCACTATAATTGGCACACTTCTTGGCAGTCTAAGCAATGAGGCCAAGGACCGAACTAACACAGAAACACAGCTATCTGCTCAGTCTGCACTGTTATCCTTCCAGAACAAGATTAAAGCACATTGGTAAAGCGGCCTGGTGAATGAAGTAAAAACTAGAGCAGAAGAGAGTGAGGGTACAGCTGGGTAGTTTTCATAAAATTCCTGTGGAAATTTCCTCCAATTCTGTGAAACCACATAAAGCAAATTTCCATGCCTGCAGTTCCTGAGTAGTTGATGTTTTATTTGAATGTGGAACTTGTTTAGAAGTTAAAGCCTCTTAAAAAATATATTTGTCCATCCAGCTGGTGTAACGGATGTGACATCACCGGCTCAGGGTACTGGTTCCTCCTAGAGCCCGTGAACTGCAGCTACTACCACTAGCCACCCAGTCCCCTATTGTGGTTTACGGGATAAAGTTGCTTTTTTCTCCCTGTAGTTAAGTTTACTCATATCTTTCAGAACAGTATCCTCTTGCAGACCTATGAAATTATTTTTGGAATCTATTATGCCTCTGTTAAGGATGAGACTTTTCTTGACTTCGAGCTATTCTTTACACTTTTCTTTTCTTTCTTAATTGCACTTTCTTCTTTCTATTTGTCCCATTCAAATTTCTCCTGAAACAAAGGGTCTGAATAAAATCAGAAAAGATATAGTTTCCTGCTTGTGCCATTCTGGCTGTCGGGTTCAGTGAAGAACCAGGCCAGTACTCAGCAATGGCAAAACTGCACAAGTTTAATTACATTGGGGTGCAATTCAAGTCCCTACATTTGCAGCCAGAGGAACCTCCACACGCAGACCTCTCCTCTCCCCTCTTGAAGGTGGAGTAAGCACTCTCCCTTCCGCCATCCCCTGTACCCCACACACGGTGCTCTGGGGGAACTTGAGGACTGAGGTTGAGGACCTTTATTAGGAGATCTGGGGCACCTGTGGCTAGAAGGAGGCCCCACTAGTGCAGCTCCATTAGAGTCATGTTGCCAGAGTGATAGAGATCAAAGCTGGTGTTGATGCTTGGGAAGCTGAAGGGTTTCTGGGTAGGTTTCAAAACCTGTTCTGTAAGAAGCAAGCCTTGTCCCTCTAATGGGGCAATGTTGGAGAAATTTCAGTAGGGGTTCCTTGTGGAAATTTCCTTCCCTTCAGTCTCCTCCCCCAGATTTTACCATAGAGAGGGTGATCTAGCTCATTCCCAGATATCGCCATTTGAAACTCACAAAATAAAGATAACCTTAAAAAACTCAAAGGTAATTGTGCATGGAGGGAAGCAAGGACAAGACTAGAGGGACCAACTCTGAGCACTCACTACATTTGATACCCTTGAATATCAGCACAACATACTGATTATGGTTGAGGGGTTTATTATATCATGAACCCGCCTATCTAAGGTACTCTGTGACCTATTTTTTCAACCTACCTAATTAAGAAGGGGAAAATATGATGCATTTGTTGTTCTAGTAGCTAATACTTTGAAAGTTTGCCTGGCCAGAGAGTATTTTAGTACATACGTACCACTGGAAACAATGGTATCATCCCCAAAAGGTAGCATTGGCCTTTAATATCTGCCACATCACATTCTGTAGTTAAAAAATGGTGGCTGGTAATGTTCTGTGGATGCGGCAATAAGTGGAATTTACTGGATCCAGCTGTGGAGCAAAAGTTGTGATAAGTGAGGGGCGAAAAAGTAAAAATCAAAAAATTAATCATCTAGATGTGCACATTCCTTACTAAGTGGTCTTGTGCCTTTCCTCCCCCTTTGATATGTTTCTTGACCCTTATGCCGAACCTAGGCTGTATACTCTTCAGGGCAGGGACTGTGACTTTTTCTTCTTTTTGTGAAGTGCCTAGGCAGATCTCTAAGTCCTCAGTAATAATAATGGAGAAGGACTTCAGGGGGACTGTTTGTATAATGGTTGTAGAAGCAGGGGCCTGATTTGCAAACTAATATCACCTAGTTCTTATACAGCACTTTACCAAAGAGGTCAGTATCATTATCTCCATTTTACAGCTAGGAAAATTAAGGCACAAATAAGTGAAATCACTTGCCCAAAGGCACTGAGGAAGCCAGTGGCAAAGCCAGAATTAGAACCCAGATGTCTAGGTCCCAGTGGCTCTATCCACTAGACCAATGTTTCAGTACAGGGGACTGGGGTGGTATGTTACTTTTCCTTTGCCTCATACAATCAGTCCTTTCTTTTATTCATAACCGCACACACTTCAGTTTGGGCAGTGTTAGGATCATGCTCTCTTCTTGTGCTGCAATGCAAAGGAAAGGATCTTCCTCTGAAGTGCCAAGCAGAAAACAGTAATCTCATCCTGGCAAGAGAGAAAAAAATGGATACTCCAAACTTCAGGTTCATTCATGTGATAAACTACACACTCAAAACAGTAAAATAAAACATTTCCCCCTTCAGTTGGGGATGAAGAGAAAGATAATATTATAGGGACCCTAATTTGCGCCTTTGAGGATTTTTAATCTCCACTGACTAGTACCTTGCTCTGTGGTTAGGTTCACACGAATCAGGTATTTAAAAAAAAATATATTGTTGGCTGTGTTCAGTCATGCACGCACACCAAACACCTGCATCAAGAAAGGGGGTCACGTCTTGTTTAATTTTCAAAAATTGCAGTATTAAGGCTTCGTTGTTTGCTTTATAGATAGTTAGGAAGTAGAAAGACTCCAGTCCACTCAACCTGTAACTTATTTTTATGGTATTAGTATTATTTTTCATACCCCTCTTCTTGTAAATTAAACTACCTTAGTACTGGAAGTAGAGCATTTTTAAAGAAAAAAAAATATCAGAAACCTCTAAATTATCTGAAATAGCTTTGCTGTATTATCATTTTGTGATTTTAAGTCTGGTGTCTTGTAACCTAGAAGGGTTAGAAACCAGTGCTGTATTTCTTTAGAGGGAAGATCCCCAGCACTCTGTGGTATAAAGCCTTCTTTTCTAGCACTTGTGGGTCATAGGATATTAGACCTCTCAGTGGGGCTGAATGATCTTTTCCAGAAGCAAACATCTGTGTTGTAGAACCCCTTTCAACAAGGGGTCCCTGGTGGTGCAGCTCTGATGGAATCGTGCTATTGTGTTCATGTGTTTGAAGACAGAGTGAGTATGGAGGCCAGAGCAGCTGTGGATGCAGAGGGATTCTGTGTGGATGCCTGTAGCCTAAGAATCCTCATGGCTCAATGGTGGATTCCACAACCTATTTTGTGAAAGAATGGGGGTGGGTAAACCCCATCCCCGTGACAACGACGGATTCTTCTCTATGTGAGGCGACTCCTCCCCCTGCATTCTCTCCTATAAGTTTTAATACAGGAAGTGGTGGCAATAAGAACTCTATTTACTCCAATGGCAGCACTACCAGGTCCCTCAATTGTTCCCCAACAGTATATTTAAAACATTTAGTTCAATCCAGTTTTAGATAACAGAAGGCAGGATTTTTAGAAGCACGCAGTTGACCTTACTCTGTTGCCACTGAAGTTAAGTTTTACCATTGCCTTCAATGGAAGCAGAGATAGATCAATGGTACAACTCCCTTTGACTGCAATGAGAACAGAATTAAGCTAGTGCTGACATTTTTGAAAACCCTACCCACAAAGCACAGGGTTTGTTGATGTAAAAGTATATTTTCTATGCCACTTCACTTTCTTTATAATATTTCAATAAGATACTTACTAAAAAACAAACATAAAACATTATTTTAATCCTAAACATACCAGCTAAAAATAGTCATGCTGTATATACAAAGCATACAGACTGAAACATACCCTTTTGTGAGCAAAATTCCCACCCCACTATAAATAATATCAAATTTGCCAAAAGATTCCAACATGAGACAATAACTCAAAAGAAATAAGTGTAAGTTTATTGGACTCCAACATTTCTTAGTCAAAATCTAAGTAAAGAAAACACACAGTAGAAAAAGTCATACAAAGCAGCAATGGATTTACATTACATTAAAGGAAGAGTTATTCTACACTATTAAATCTCTGTCCTAAAAAAGTAAAAACCTATTAATTAAAATCCAACACTGATGTAACTGAACCAATATACAATGGCTACATGATATACAGGATTATAAAAACAGCTTTTATTTGTCTTAATTCTATAACACTTTAAAATGACAAGTGATTTTATGTAACTTTAAATTGGAAAATACTACAGTTTGCATGTTTATGTTGGATTATTCCAACTTCCACAAAGCGTAGGAGACTTTTTCCGAACTCTACAAATGATCCCATTTTTCTTGTTATTTTTAAAAGGGACACTGTCAAGGTTAGACTCTGAAGTTTTGGTTTTGTAACTATTCATAAGTTTTCAAATATTATATTTTAAAGGGTGTTTTAAATTTAACACACTGCTACAATGGTGGAAACCCAAACACAATATTTGTGCCAGAGTATGAGAAATAGAAAGGGAAACTGATTTGTCTGTTTTAACTGTCTCAGAATAGCAAAATGCAACAGATCCACAAAGCTCAGATCCATATTTCACACACATTGCCAAAGTTTGATGGTATCCCTACCTGGGATTTTCATGCCCAAACATCTTAAATGTTAACAACTGGGGTTTAAAAATTATATTAGCTTTATTAGTATCAAGTATTGGTAACACAGGTAAGGACATTTTACACTATGTTTATCTTGATAGTACAATTTTTGTCACAAGTCATTTTAAACAAACAAGAATCAGTAGGACTTCAAAACAAAACAAAAACCCAAATACTATCAGGCTGAGTTCAACACAAAATTTTTAACACTGATTCACTAATTACAACATAAAAGAAAACTATCTTGCTTTGATTTTCATCTAGATCTTCTGGTAAGAAAATGTAAACAGACAGTATAGGCACATGCCAGATTTTATAGGCACATGCCAGATATTTGCACCATAACTGCTAGTGCTCAGGAGTTAGGGCCATATTCTACACCCTTGTCCCACATGAGGAACGTCCACTGATGTCAACAGAAGTTTTAGGCAAAATCTTAGGCCTTGTCTACACTTACCGGGGGTTCGATGTGTGGCGATCGCTGCATCGGCGGTCGATTTAGCGTGTCTAGTGAAGACCCGCTAAATCGACCGCCGATCGCTCTCCCATCGACTCCTGTACTCCACCTGAACGAGAAGCACAAGGGGAGTCAACGGGAGAGCATCTCCAGTTGACATTGCGTAGTGTGGACCCCGCGGTAAGTAGATCCAAGTACATTGACTTCAGCTATGTTATTCACATAGCTGAAGTTGTGTAACTTAGACTGATCGACCCTGGAGTGTAGACAAGGCCTTAGAGTACAATACAGATCTGGAAGAAACCTGCACTTCTGCACTTCCTACTTGGGCAAAAAGCCCTCATAGATGTCAATGGGAGCATTGCTTAAGGAGGGAATGCAGGAGCAGGTTCCCTACAGCTGTGTATTTTGGTTCACTGGCGGGTTGTAAGGCTATAGTTGTGTTCTGAAACGAGACTGACAACTCAACTGCCATCTCTGAAGTTTAACTGTCTATTGTTTACTTTTAAAAATGTTACAAAATTAGAGCAGCAATACCATTTCATGTCCTTTCTCTATTTTGGTAAAATTGCAGAATTACACACTAACTATATATGTAGCCTTTATTCAGAAGAACATTCACTGATACAATTTTTGTTTCTACCATTTAAAAGTCCACAACATGTAATTATTTCCATTGCTTACTTTGAGTGGTTGATTATGGCCCCAATTCAGCACACCACTTAAGCATATGCTTAACGTTAATCATGTTTTAAGGCCCAATGACTGCAGTGAGACTTAAGCATATGCTTAGCTGAATCAGTACCGACATGAACTAGTTTTACTTCACAGGCCAATCCTGTTCCCACTAAAGTAAACAGGAATGGTCACTGACTTGAGTTGGAACAGGATGAGCCTCTGTCAAATTTTGTTGATGGAGGACAAAACAAACCAAGAAAGAATTAAATTCTAAAGTATATATTAAAACATCTGCATGTTTCTGTCATGCCATATGAAAAAGAGCACAAAACCTCAAAGTTTAAGCGAAATCATACAAACTTTCTGCAATTGTTAAATAATCAGACAAAAAGCCAAGGCCTTTAGTATCCAATTCACACAGTTGCAAAACTAAACAAAATATGATGAAGACAGGTTTTTTGTATCAATAATTTGCCTGTTATTCTTGTTATGGCCAAACTAGACATTCTTTAAAAGACCTTTATTGTAACTAACAATTTCTTCCATAATTTAACTTTTCTAACATATATTAAAATTACATGGAGTAGAAGAATATTTATCCATATCCTCCAAAGTAAACACTTCTGTCTCAGGGCTTTTTAAGATACTGTATAGATACTAATAGAAAACCAGAATTGATGTATAAATATCTCATATTTAAAACTTTATTTAGAGATCCTGTATTCCTTTACTGGACAACAAACAGGAACTAATTTTAAAAACAAAACAAAACACAGAACATGCTCAAAATTAAAAACAAACGTTTTTAAAAATAATCTAACAAACTTAAAAAGGAAACTAGTTATATCCACTTTTTTTCTGATTTTTACAATACATATTACACTTGGGGAAAAAAAATCAAGACTTCTTCAAAATGTAGCACACGGTTGTTAAATGTGTGCTATTTATAATCTTAGTATATACCAAAAATGCATCAAAGAAGTGCTTCAGTTGAAAATTATGGTTATTTGATAGCTGAACTGGTCATCATATTTTCTCTTAGAAGGGTATACTCATTCTTAGAAGGCTAGGTACAGACTGTCAACAAACTAAAAAGGAAATATCATGCTGTTTTGTACAGGAATCAATGGTGAAAACTTAGGCACCAATTTTAATACCTTGCTTTCACATTTTGTCCACATAGATTTCTTCTCCTAAAAGACATTTAATGTAAACACAAAACAATTATTTAGCTGTGCTAAATATATTTAACATGGCTTTATTTCATCTTGCTTTTGTTTAATAAACAAGGTTGAGTAATTATTATTTTACACTGAAATTATTTCTTTTCATTAAATGGTTTAGTTTTGTTAGTTGGAATTAAAAAAAGGAGTCACATCCGGAAGTGTCACCTATAAAAGTTTACATAGGAACCTTGTTTCATAGAATCATAGGGTTAGCAGGGACCTCAAGGGTCATGTAGTCTAACTGTAGTTTCGATTGCAGTTTTCATCTAAAAATATTTTCAGATTATTAGTGTAATCATATTTTCACATAATTCATCTGGAATAAGGAAAAACACCTATAGGTAGGTGTTAGTGTGTTTAGTAGCAGTTTTAGATTTTTTTTTAATCCACCATGTTGTAGCAAAAGACTTTGTAGCTAATTATTGCAGTTTGCTGGTAGCAGAAAGTCTGAGGGTCATATTGTGCCATCCTTTTAAGCTGAACTTCCCAATGAAAATAAAGTGCTGTTTTAAAACAAACAAAACAAATGATGGCAAATATGGACTTTGATTGAGCAAGGTATCTAAGTACATGCCTAACTAACCACCCACTGAAGTCAACAGGCCCACCCAGCAGCTTAAAGTTAGGCACCCATGCTCAATCTTGCTGAATCAGGCCCATTGGTCCTGAATATTATCATTGTTGTCCACACCTTTATATTTTGGGCCTCAGCCTACATTCCTTGTGACTTCTGTGGGAATTCTGGATGCTGAAGGAACACAGTATCAGAACCTTATAGGATTAAGGGCTTGATCCTGCTCCTACTGAAGTCCGCAACAAAACTCCTGTTGACTCTAGTGAAAGCAGGACTGGGACCTAATTACACAGTACTGAATGCAATACTTTCTTTTTTCTTTTCCCATCTGAAGGTGGCCTGGATCCAAAATGGACTGTCAAGTATTTCATCCATTTACATTCTCACGGTTTATTCTAATCCATTCCACTCAATTAAATTTAAAATACCAGCAGCAGAAAGATGGTTTTAACTCTGAGCTCCTAAACAAGAGAAGCACATTGTCAAAAGCAGGTGGAAAACTAATTCTGGACCCTTGCCATAGCTTCTGGCAAATATTGGATACTAATGATGCCAACTATTCCAATTGTGACTATTTTTAACCATTATTACCATGATTTTAAACAAACCCAAATTAACACTTCTAACACAAAGTATCACAAACAATAGAAAGTGTCAGAAAAGAAACAAATATTCTATACACTGTATTTACAAAAGCTGATGATTGTAGTGTGGTGCTTTTTCCTCTGCTTTGAACCAGATATGTATGTTTAATACAAAATTTAAATACATATTTTATTCATTTATACAGGTGTCTATATAAATATTTACATTTAATTTTTTAAAAAAAAACATATCTTTGTGCTAATGGCCATATTTACGGCCACACACAGGAGTTTATTTCACAACTCCTTCCCCCTACAAGCTTCTGCTATTCGAAGTAATATATTCATACATTCTATTGTACTTAGAATTACACACAACAGTACAAACCAGAGGAAACAAAATTGTGAATTGTCTGACATCCATTCAATGTTAGTTCATATTTATAAACAGTACTGTTGTTTGCATTATAAGTGCTGCTTTATTACAATGCTTGTAGTTACTGAACTATGTACAGTAAATTAGCCTTTGGGGCGTTCTATAAAGCAGCATACATTTTTTTCCAGAGTCTTCCTTAGAAGCTTCTATTTAAATGGCTGAAAGCAGGCTTGCTGCTCCTTTATATATAAAATCCAAGTATTAATATTGCTGATCTTAGATTCTATTGTATTTTGCACAAGTTCCATATAAGAACAAAACAATTCCACATTACTATAAAAAAACCAACAACATTAATTCCCAATAAGTGTCAGGATAACTCAGATTTGAGGTTTATTTGTTATTGCTAAAATATTACTAAAATCTAGATTACTAAAGAAAAATATTCCATCCACTTCTTTCTTAACTTCAAGTGCAGGGCTAATATTTATAGGGAGCTCAGGTGTTCATTATACTCAAAACAAGAAGTTGGTTACAATATAACACCACTATAAACTCACAGTTAGAATCCACATTTTTGTTCCTTTTTTGTTTTTAAAATGTATATATATATATATATATATATATATATATATATATATATATAGACACCACCGGATGAGGATCCATGCATACAATCAAGATGTGATCGGATTTCAATGTTAATGAAATTAAATTATACTGTTACTATAAGATCCCAGACAACAGTACTTTAAATTATACAAATTTCTATCTACTAACATCAAAGTTAGTTTACCTTAATCTTCAAATCCAAGCAGCATCATAAATCCATCTTTACTTTTTTGATGGTTCTTGTCCCCTTAGATTTCTAGTTTATATGGCATACTTCTGAAATATCCTGGAAACGGTCTCCATTTAACCAGCTTTTTAAACTACCTGGTGAAGATCTCTAACTAATTGTGTGTCTGTTCATGGCTCCAAAGACTAAATGCAGTCTTGAATGTCCTGTGACAAAGTTTACACATATATTGTCTTTTGAATGTGATTGCTGAAAGTGGTGGAGCATGATAAAAGAGCGTGTCCGATTCTTGTGGAACAAATAATTTCTCAGTAGTAGTTGGGCTCTCAGACAAACCTGTAGGACTATCAGGCTCTAAGGGCTGGATTTTGGGTAGAGGTGGGGGTGGAGGCAGAGGTGGCGGTGATGGGGAGTTAGCTGGTGGACATATCTCAGAATCTTTATTCACTGATTCCTCTGCAGCCTGTGACATATGAGACTGGAAGTGGCTCCACAAACGGAAGTTGGTCCGGAAGGCCTTGTTGCACACATGACAAATAAATGGTTTTACAGAGCACAAAAGCTCCTGATGACGCTCCAACTGCTTGTGTACAGTAAAAATTTTTCCACATTTTTCACAGGGCCACAAGCCAGTGACTTTATTAGAAACTATTTCCTTAGCTTCTCTGTTGGTTTCAGTGACCTCATCCTCTATATCGTCTGCAGGCTCTTCTTTTACGTGAATTTTAAACTGTTTGGAAACACTTAGATCTTCAGGAAGGCATGAAGAATCTTCAGAATCAAAATTAATTTGTTCTGAAGAATCACTGAATACTCCATCTTCCTTCGCAGTAACAAAATTGTTCATTTTATTAGGTTCTGATTGAGAATGCAATCTTGAAGCATTAGTTATTTCACCATTGTGATCAAGAATAGGTAAAGAAAAATTCTCTGTTGGGGCCATGGTATTTTGATTGTGAACTTCAACTTGATGACGCCAAATACTAAAGGAGGATTTAAAAGTGCGCATACACTCAAGACAAGTGAGCTTCTTATATTCACACTTGCTTTCATGTTCATGCTTCAGCTCTGGAGAAGAAAATCTAAGGCTGCAATAAGGACAAACTGTTGCATTTCTACAAAGTCGCTCATGATTTCCCTGTTCAATAAGAGAGGAGAGCTTAGCATTACAAAGACGACACTGATAGACCTCTTTGTTTTCAACTGGACTTGCAATATGAATGTGCTCTTTTTGCTTAGAAGCCTTATTTCCTCCAATTGGTTTTTCCCCGGGATGCATTTTTATGTGCTGTTTAAATTGAGAGAGAAAACGATAAGCTTTCCCACAGTAGGTACAAATGTAGGCTCCTTTGGATCTTGATCTTAAGTTCCTTTTGATGACTTGCTGTGCTTGTGAACTGGACTGTCCCTGAAAACCTTGTTTGCCACGTCGTAGTTTAACAATCAGTGCTTTTTTAATCTCTCTCTCTCTCACAATATCAATTAATTTTCTTTGGAATTTTTCATCCAAGACAGCATGTGAACTGGAAGCAGGTGAGGGATTCTTCACAATTCCATGCTGTGTCTGGCAATGAGTCCATACTTTGAAGTTTGTGTGAAATCTCTTGTGGCATATATCACAAGCATATGGTTTCTCTGGATTATGATACATATTAACATGACGGTGAAGGCCTGCTGTAGATCTGAAAATCTTAAGGCAGTGCTTGCATTTAAACTTTTTGTTTGGTCTCACTTCTTCCAATTCACTGTATTCATCTTTACTAACATCAGAATCTGGAAAGTCAGCATCAAGACGCGTAGGACTTGAACTTTCCTCAAAATTATCCTCTGACCCAGGAGAACCATGCTCATTCACTTTCAATTTTTTAAATGGTAGCCTTCTATCTGCTTGAAACCTCCTTTTTGCTGGAAGTCTATTCATATCCCTATTATCATCCTCAGTTTTAAAAGGAAAGTCTTTACTGGCAGATGTTGAAGCATCTCCTACTGTAACTCTTATTATTTCAGAAGGCTCTGAAAGCGGGCTGCTAGGTTCAGTTTTTATTCGTACATCAGTTAGAGGAGAAGCTACCTCCCTATCAGTCGACTGAGAGGCACTAAAGGACCTAAGGCGGTGTGGGTGCATTACCTGTGTCTTGTCATCTAGGACAGCCTTTTCTGAAGACTCTTTCAAGGATGACTTTTGAGATATAACATTAAACGTTTTTCCCTGTGAGTCACTAGTCACCAATGATGATTCATGTGAAGCTTTTAAATCAATAGAAGATGAATAAATAGGAACCTGACTGTCCATGGACAATGACCTTCGAAGGAGACTTTTTACAAGTGGGCCACTCCGGTCAATACTTTGGTTTTCAGGACCTGATCCACTAGATGGAACCACTAGTCCTAATTTTGAGTAGTATAGCAAATTCCTATCTTCTCCTTGACCATTTCCTTTTCCTGTCTCTCGCAACAAAAATGTAGATTCTGATGAAGCATGCAGAGATAAGATTGGAGGACGTGGTCTTTTTAATGACATCTCTACAGCTTTTCCTCTTAGAAGCTGACCACTCACGCCTGGCTCATCACATGAAGTTTCTTTCTCAGCTAAAGGCTTTTGTGGCAATTCTGTGTTCCTCTTTACCAAGCCACTACTACTTTGGTCATCCACAGTTCCAGAAGGTTCATGAAGTTTGGTGTAGCTCACAGGACTGTCTTTTAGCCACCTCCTGTCACTTAATGATAAACTGTGAAGGGGTTCAATTGGTTTTGTTACTTGTGGTCTATTGTTTGTTTTGATGGCAATGGAGTGTGAGGGCTTAGAGCTATGGCTTAAATCATGTGTTTGACTGACATTTTTAACTTGTGCTTCATTTCTGCTCTGACAAACAATGACACTTCTCTTCTGAGAACTGCTTTCATCTTCTTCTTGAAACAATATTTTTTTAATGGGACATGCTGGAAAAGGAGCTTGAGGACTCTTAGAAACAATGTTAGTAAGAAAGGAAATGCCAAGGCTGTAGCCCAATTCTTGAACAGCTGCGAGACTGCTTTTCTCAACAAACAAAGACGAAGAGTAAATGTAGTTTAATACATTATCAAAAGCATCTGGTTCACAGAAGTCAAGCTGAAACACTGATTGGGACTCATTCTCTTTATTTGTGAAGAGAGTCTGGAAGTATTCACTGCTGGCAGCCAGAACATTTTTATGAGCTCTAAATTTTTGGTCTCCCACTATTAGAAGAACATCGCATAGCTGTCCTTTTAGACGTTCCTCATTCAAAGCACTTAAGAGAGAAATGGCATGTGCTGGGTTTATGTAATGCAAGAGCCCCTCCATGATTTGGATTTATCTGAAAAACGAAAATAAAGATAGTTATGGTCTGTTTTACACACACTTTTAAAATATAACATGAACCTATATAACGGCTTAGTTTCTGATTATAGTCCACATAGCTATTTTTTCATTAACATTAAAGAATTTTAAGTTTTGGGGCTATGCATGGGAATTAAAAGAACAAAAGCAATCTGAATTCATAACTCTAATAGATACACAGGCACGAAAAAAAGCAATTTGTGATTCTGCTTTTCCAATGCACCTTAAATAACCACTCTCCATTAAGATTATATCTGACCAATAAGGGCAGCTATGTTCTCTTCCTGTAGCTAGCATATGCCTACTTCTCTTTATACAGTAATACTCAATAAGTTGACTGAGCATGAAGGAAGTTTTTTTTCCTACCAATACTTCTGCAAAGACATATTAAAAAAATATTGCTAAAATTCTGAGTCTGAGACTTACAATATGGGTTAATTTTCAAATGTAACTCATTTTTGAGGCTAAACAAACTTGATAGTACCCTTTTAATTGAACAGGCTAAAGTTTTTTGTTGCTTTTTTAAAAATGATGGGGAAAAAACTATCCTGCTTAATTGTCTCTGATGAAGACTGGTGTAATTAACTCTCATATTTGCTTACATTTAAGGGCAAAGCAAAAAGTATAGATTAACAACTTTGGAAGTGTATTACTAAAAAAAATTACTTGTAATTGAGTGGCCATGTATCCTGTCTTTCTGGGAATTTCAGTTTTACAATAGAGTCCAAGTGTTTTTCTGTCATGACTTCAATATATAGTGTACCAACCAACTACACTCCCTGGTTTGACCCACAGCAACAGATGAACTTGGTGCCCTGGTGCCTTTGAGCAGGGTCCTAGAATGGCTCTTCCTTGCTGTATTGTTGCATGCCATGAAGTTGTATTGCTCAAATCCTCAGGTGACACATGTATGGATAGCATTAGCTTTTTTGAGACAGCATCACTCTGGAAGTTCATGTTGAGTTGCTTGCCCCCTATAGCCCCTAGATCCTTTTGAGGGTCACTGGTTTCTGGGATACAATACCTCCTTCTACAGGTAGGACTTGTTTGGCACTCTCTTCCTCAAAGCAGCACCCTGGAACCTTAGTGATTGGCTGAACAAGAAGTAGGACTGAGTGGACTTGTAGGCTCTAAAGTTTAACATTGTTTTGTTTTTGAGTGCAGTTACGTAAAAAAATTATTCTACATTTGTAAGTTGCACTTTTATAATAAAGAGATTGCTCTACTGTACTTGTATGAGGTGAATTAAAAATACTATTTCTTTTTTTTTAATCTTGTAATCAGCGCTGGAGTTGTAAACAAGGAATTTACAATTCTGTAAGAGAAGCGCCACACAATGCAGGGTTGCTCAACCCTGTGACTCAGCAAAACCCACCAGGACATGTCTGGGCTACTGTTTTCCAAGCACATGGACTGAGGATATATAATAGGGGACAGTGGCGTCATGCTTTTGCCTTTCTCCTCCTCCACCTACCCTGGAAGCAACAAGAACGCTGGGAAGACAAAAGACTTGAACTGAGTAGACTGGTCCCAAGCTTAAAGGGGAAGCCTGTGTATTAAGAACTGTCACTTACCTACAACATCCAGTAGGGTGAGAAAATTTGCTTGACCCAAATGCTGTCTAGTTTAATAAGGTTTAAGATTTAGACTGTACACTTACTTTTTATTTTCTTTGGTAACTATCGCTGATCTCACCTGACAACTTCCTCCCTATAGGGCCCTGGTGTCCACTTTCAAGCCCAACTGGGAGTCAGCTCATCAATCACAGGTACACTGGCCTCTTCCATCTTAAAGGTCTAGTGTCACCCTATGACAAGTGATTTTATATTTACTTGAATGATATATTTATAACATTGATGAAAATGTTAAATACCATTAGACCTAGTACCGATCCCTGTGGAACCCCACTAGAAACCACCTCCACTCAGTGACGATTCACCATAAAAGACTACTTTGAAATCTGTCACTTAGTTCTTAATCCATTTAACAGGTGCTTTATCAATACTGGGCAGTGCTACTCTTTCAATCAGAATTTTGTGCAGTACTATGTAAAATGCTTTACACAAGTCTAAGTATATTACATCTAGGCAGTTATTTTTATCAACCAAACTTGTAATCTCAAGCAGTGAAATCAGGTTTTCCATAAAACCAGATTGACTAGCATTAACTATTATTCCTATCCTATCATTCTTTATCTATCAAATCCCCTTTGAAACTCAAAAAGTTTTACATTGGCCTCATCCAGGGCTTGAACCTACAGGTGTTCAGTGCACTGCAGGAAATAGGACTAATCAATCCTATAGGTATTATGTCAAATACACACCATAGTCTGCCTAATACCATGAGCAAAACAGTAGAATTCCATTTCGTCATCTGAACTGAAACTATGTCCAGTACAGAGCTAGTGTCTGTGAAACTCTCTCCCTTAAATATTTCTAATATTAAGCCCATCATTGAAATATGCAGGTGGCAAAATCAAGACGATTGACACCAGATCATGAAGACAGCAACAACTAATAAAAGACAATTCTGTTTCAATATTCCTGGATTGATAAGATCCTTAACAAAAACTATTTATTCCTATATGTTCCAGTATTAACGTGCCACAGAGATCATTAAGCAAATCACAGTGTATTTGGTCTCAGGAAATCCTTGTGCAACAATGCACATCCGAGGGAAAGAATTGGCAAATATTCATCTAAAAATACACTATGTAAGTTTGCTATCACTGTGCAAACTGCCCCAGGACACAGGGGCCTATCAGGTTATCTATATTATAGTACAGTGTTTAATTACTTGATCACATACTACTTTTCCCACAAGACTTCTGTCTGACTGAGTGCACAGGATGGATAGTGCTCACTAAATGAACAATTATTCAATATTTTTATCTTCAGCATCCAATGTGTGGCCCCTGCTTTATTTACGGTACATCATCCAACACTACACTGAATACAAAATTATTAATTTTCTCATGTTTTTCTGTGGTTCTGATCACCATAGTATGACTGCTTCACACTAATGAATTTATCTTCACAATACTCCTATGAGATGATGTGGTAGTATTTTTTCCATCAGTAAAATGGTGGATGGAGGCACAGAGAAATTAAGACCAAGATAGTCAAGCATCCACTAATTTTGATTGCCCAATTATAAACAACTAGGACCTGATTTTACAGAGTACTTAGCATTTTCATAGCACTTTACATGTTTCAAAGCACAGCTCCCATTGGCTTAGGATACAGTTAGGAGTGGTCACCACTTCTGCAAGTCAGACCCCAGTTGTCACACACTGAATATCCAGAAAATGAGGAACACATACTTAATGGCCAACTATGAACATTTTGGTTTAAGTGGCTTGCCCAAAATCACATAGGAGCTCTGTAGCAGGGATATAATCCAATTCTCCAGGGCAGCATTCAACTTCCTCAGCCATGGGACCACCTTTCTCTTTCTGCAGTTCCCTACCTCATTCATAAGCCCCCTCTTTTTCAGTTTAAACTGATTTTTACCAGAAAAATCCCGGGTTTTACAAAAAATATTATTCATTTTCCCTCCAATTTCCACCCTACTTTTGTATCATTCAAATATATAAAAAATAACTTGTTTTATTAGAAAATTAAAACACATTGCATGACATACATGTATTACGATAATACATTAGTCTGTGTGTAAATGCAAAGCTGCCTGTTGAAGTATGGTTATGTATTAGTCTATAACAGTGGTTCCCAAACTAGGGGCACCGTTTGTTCAGGGAAAGCCCCTGGCGGGCCGGGCCTGTTTGTTCACCTGCTGCATCCGCAGGTTTGGCCAATCGCAGCTCCCAGTGGCCGCGGTTTGCCACTCCAGGCCAATGGGGGCTGTGGGAAGCAGCGGCCAGCAAGTCCCTTGGCCTGTGCCACTTCCTGTGGCTCCCATTGGCTGAAAGTGGCCAACCGCAGCCAATGGGAGCTGCGATTGGCCGAACCTGTGGTCACAGCAGGTAAACAAACAGGCCCGGCCCGCCAAGGGCTTTCCCTGAACAAGCGGCACCCCTAGTTTGGGAACCATTGATCTAGAAGATACAACAAACAAGCATACACACAACTCTGAAGTGCGTGCACATCTGAACGTACTGATGAATCTCATGCTCACCACGTACACATTTCAAGCTGTTAGCAGATAATGGTTTAAAGACCTGAAACACTAAAATGGGTAGAAAATGAAAATCTGTATCAGAATACGTTTCAGAGCACAAGGAAGTCCTCTAAAGTTTAAAAATAACAAAAACAGGAGAAAATGAAGTAGTTGATTGTATACACTGCAAATGGTGTGGCTCAATTATTAAACACAAATATTTATAGGCTAATAGTTTTAAGTCAACAACAGTAAACTGTTTATTCAAATGAAAAGTTTTATGTGGAGATTAGAGATGTATTGTTTTCTTAAAGTCAGAGGTAGCATTGTGTTTTGAGTTCTGTTTTAGTTCTGCAGCAAACCACATTGAATTCCATTCATCAAAGCATTAATCTGCTGAACAGTTTATTCCCCTGTCCACCAAAATAAATCCTGATATTTACCCAGAAAAAATTATTAATAGTTTTTTTCACCAATTTTCACCTCTTTTTGTTGGTGTACTAATAAACACGGATAAATTCCCAGGAAAAGTTAAATAAAATGAAAACTGAAAATGAAGGCCCTACTCATCCACTACACACCTTCCAACTTCTGCACTAACAGAGGCAGGAGTCATGCAGATAACAGTTTCATTTCACTATAGAATTCTGATCAATTCTCTGGGCTATGTCTATTCTGTGCACTGAATGAGGTCCTTGCTGTCTCTGTTACCTTCAGGAGAGTGATATCAGCTTGGGTCATCTAGGGGAGACGGTGGCAGTTTTCATTGCAGTCCGAGCAATTGAAAACAATAGTCCATGCGACCCCATCCCATTGTGCTTTTCTGTTCCCTCACGGTTTCCCAGACATGCTGGCATAGGTGCTGGAACTAGGAGTGCAGGGGGTGCTGCAGCATCCCCTGACTTGGAGTGATTTTCATTATACATAGGGTTTATAGTTTGGTTCAGTGGCTCTCATCCCACTATAAAAATTGTTCCAGCACCACTGAATGCTGGTGGTTTGGGTGGCAGGGGTAGGCACTGAGCTTAGAAACCACAAGCCTCAGGCCACGGCTAGCAGCAGCGCAATGGGGGAGGGGTAGAGGAGGGTTTGGGAAATTTTCTTGTGCACTCTCGTCGCCCGCAACTTCCCCCACTACACTGCCTTTGCCAAGGTTTGCAGTTTGGGAAGGGCAATGGTGGCCCCCGATCGCCACACAAAGTCCATGTTACAAAGGGCAGGTGGCCAATGCCACTTATGTTCCTGCCGTGGGTTGCCCACCCAGTGCTGCAGACAGTCGCTTGGTGCCCATGTCCCCAGGCCCTACTCATCATGCCTGGTACAGCAAGCCAGTTCAATGAATACCTTGCATCAATTAAAATGTTCTGCCTTATACTTCAGTGGAATAAGGAGGATTTTTACGTATTAATTGTGCACTAGACCCTGATTATGGATTGACAATGATTGCTTTGTACTTTCATGTCCTACAGCTGAAAGTATGGCCTTTAGCTCGTCCTCCAGACCGGCGGAGAGGCTGTCTCAGATTAGAAGAAGACAAAAGACAACACGTAATGACATGTTTAATGAGATTATGCATGCCTCTGGGATGGCTGACACTGAGCAGAGAGCATGGAGGATTTCTCTATCTGAAAAACTGGACATGGACATTGTGAGCAGGAGAGCAGCTCAGGAGCATGAGCATGGCATGGCACACAGCAGGAGATGCTAGGGATTCTGAAGGACATGTTGAGGCATCTCGTAGACCTTCACGAAAAACACCTTGAGGTTAGACTCCCTCTACAGCCCCTGCAAAACAGCATTCCTCCATCACTGTATTCTCACCTCCCCCTCATGCTCCAGGAGGCCAGGGGGAAAAAGCTATATTCTTTCCACTCCACACCAGGGGAGGATACTAGGAATAAAAGGCGCACAAAGAATAATCTTTGACAGGCAAGGCCACGGTATTTAAAAGAAAAGATCACAGTGTTTTTCCCCTCCAAATTTTATTCTAATGACTGTCCCAGGTTACACTATTTTCCTGACAGGTTTCAGAGTAGCAGCCATGTTAGTCTGTATCCGCAAAAAGAAAAGGAGTACTTGTGGCACCTTAGAGACTCTTCGAGATGCTCATATAAATTTGTTCATCTTTAAGGTGCCACAAGTACTCCTTTTATTATTTTCCTGATCTTTCACTTCCAATATGTTTGTGCAATAAAACTACAGGTCCTGAGAATGAAATAATCTTTATTACTTCACACCACGGAGGAAGGAGAGGTACAAGGAAACTACAGAAACAGAGGGCATTTGCTGGAGACAGAAACCCAGCAGGCACAGCAAGGTTCACAGTAAGGGAAGGCATAATTCAAGAAGCAGTGCACATTACTAGGGGTCATTACTAAATCAGGTTTTCAAAGCCTCCCTGAGACACAGTGCTCCATGATGTGCTCCTCTTATTGCTCTAGTATCTGGCTGCTCAAAATCAGCAGACAAGACTATCTGCCTCTACCCCCTACTCCTGTGGAAACTTCTAACCCTTTGTCTCACAGATTTTATGGAGCACACAGCAGACAGCTACAACTAGGGGATATTGCTTTCACTGAAGTCTAAGCTAGTAAACAGACTGCACCAGTGACCCTTTAAATGGCCAAAGGCACATTCAACCACCATTCTGGACCTGCTCAGCCTATTGTTGAACTGTTCCTTGCTGGTGTCCAGTGTCCAGCTTCATGAGCCATGAGAGCAAGGGTAGGCTGCCTTTCTCGGGATCAGTTTTGGCATTTTAAAGTCACCAATGGTTATTTTGTGTTCTGGAAAGGAAGTCCCCACTTGCAGCTTTCTGAACAGACCCGTGTTGTTAAAGATGCAGGCATCATGCACCTTCCCTGACCACCCCACGCTGATGTAGGTAAAAGGCCTCTGGTGATCCCCTGATGCTTGCAACACCATTAAAAAGCATCCCTTTCTGTTTATGTACTCTTTGGCAAGGTGGTCTGGTGCCAAGATAGATGGCACACACATCCCTATCGTCCCACTGCAGCTAGGGAACCCCACTGCAGCAAAACCACCCAGTATGTTCTGCACATTACCAACAGTCACTACCCTTCTTACCAAAAGGCAATAAATGGTCCTGCATAGTTGGATCACAACAGCCCTCACAGTGGATTTACCAACTCCAAACTGATTCTTCAGTGACTGGTAGCAGTCTGGTATCAAAAGCTTCCACACAGTGATTGCCACTCACTTCTCCACTGTCAGAGCAGGTCTCATTTTAGTGTCGTTGCATTGCAGGGCTGGGGAGAGCTCTGCACACAGTTACTGGAAAGCGGCCTTGTGCATATGAAAGTTCTGCAACCACTGATCATCATCCCATAACTGCATAACGATGTGATCCCCAGTCACTGCTTGTTTCTTAGAACCAGAAACGGCGCTCCACTGTGTTCAGTGGACTGTCAGCAGCAACTGGGAATTGTTTCATTCTATGGCTTCCAGCAGGGCTGCTTGAAGGACATTGCAATGTTACACATGGTGACTCCTCTCCTGACTCTGGAAATACTGCAGGATAAGATGCGCGGTGTTTGTAATACTCACCACAACAGTGCACAGAGGTGCAGGATCCATGCCTCTCAGGAGATGGCGTACACGCAGCTATGCCGTCCTTTCGAAAAAAGGCGTGAAACATTATACGTTGCAGTTTAGATCAGGGAGGGATGGAGAAAGCTTCATCCTAGGATACTGAAGCCATATTCCCAGTCCTCCCTGAAAAAATGTTTTGGTCCCATGAGGCATTGCAATCCCTTCCCCAAACCCCCTGCGGAGAGTTGCACTGTGAGATAGCTACCCACAGTGCACTGCTCTCAGCACGGATGCAAGTGCTACTAGTGAGGACGTGCTTCACAGATATAAGAAGTGTGGTGTGGACATGCACTACTGACTTAATTATTGTAGCGGCTGGATGTCGACTTCAAACTTAAATTGACTTAAGATTGTAGTGTAGACATGCCCTTAGTTAGCTCTAGTGAGGGACAGATGTGGCCTGTGACTGACACTAGTAGTAATAAGTTATTCATATTAACGTGGTTGTGGCTAAAATGTCCATATCACCAGAAAAGATGACTCTCCTGTTATTCATCAGGACACTCGAGATGCACAAGAAGGGAGTTCTGTTTATTTTGCTATGTAAATATTCTATGATAGACACCACTCTTATTAAATTGCAATATGGAGTAGATACAACCTGATGCTTTCCCCGTCACCAGTAATGCGATATTTAAAAAAAAAAAAAAAGAGAGTCTCCTTCTGGGTGTAAAGAGAAACTTTGAAGCTATATAGTAAGTTTGGGGTTGTACTATTTGAACTATAATTTAGGAAAGGATTTTGAGGGATTTGGAATGAAATTTATTGTTATTATTCCCTTCAGTTTAGGGATTCTGTCTTTCTCCAAAATGTAATGAAATGGGAATTCAGCTACTATTACTATGTGAATTATTACGGAAAACATTCTTAGGCTTTTAAGTATGCTGTCAGCAGAGATTATTAGTATTTGACCAGTTGAATAAAAATGAGATTTTATAATCTCCTGGGAGAAAGGAGATTGCTATATTATAGAGGAGATAAAAGCTATGATATTCCAAAGACAGGACAGGTTCCCACTACAGGGTTATCATCATATGGGATCCTTTTCTTCTCAAAAGCCTTTCAGGTTGCCCTTTAAATTCTTCAGAGCCAAGTACATGCATGAAGTGGGCATTTTACAGCTGGCTGCTTCTGTTTCCATCTTGTAAGTACCTGTTATCCCCTCCCCCGCCCAATCTTTCCCTTTTTATTGCTGGGTGAGCAATAAATCATTACATCCTCTCAGCCTACTGCTCACATCAGACTCCTGAACCTCTACATGTCTCTTTCTACCGACACCGTCTGTCATAAATATAAAGGGAAGGGTAAACACCTTTAAATCCCTCCTGGCCAGAAGAAAAACCCTTTAACCTGTAAAGGGTTAAGAAGCTAAGACAACCTCGCTGGCACCTGACCAAAATGACCAATGAGGAAACAAGATACTTTCAAAGCTGGAGCGGGGGGAAAAAAAGGGTTCTCTCTGTCTGTGTTGTCTTTTGCTGGGACCAGAGCAGGAATGCAGGTCAGAACTCCTGTAAAGGGCTAATAAGCAATCTAGTTAGATATGTGTTAGATTCTGTTTTGTTTAAATGGCTGATAAAATAAATTGTGCTGAATGGAATGTACATTCCTGTTCTTGTGTCTTTTTGTAACTTAAGGTTTTGCCTAGAGGGATTCTCTATGTTTGAATCCAATTACCCTGTAAGGTATTTACCATCCTGATTTTACGGAGGTGATTCTTTTACTTTTTCTTTAATTAAAATTCTCTTTTAAGAACCTGATTGCTTTTTCATTGTTCTTAAGATCCAAGGGTTTGGGTCTGTGTTCACCTGTACAAATTGGCGAGGATTCTTAGCAAGCCTTCCCCAGGAAAGGGGGTGTAGAGTTTGGGGGGATATTTTGGGGGGAAGACATTTCCAAGTGGGCTCTTTCCCTGTTATTTTTGTTAGAGGCTTGGCGGCAGCAGCAATAAAGTCCAAGGGCAAAAGGTAAAATAGTTTGTACCTTAGGGAAGTTTTTAACCTAAGCTGGTAAAAATAAGCTTAGGGGATATTTCATGCAGGTCCCCACATCTGTACCCTAGAGTTCAGAGTGGAGAAGGACCCTTGACACCGTCCAATCCATGTGAGAAGTAACAAGTCAATTTATATTTATAAACATAACAGTTTTAAATCTCTCTCTGTATACGTACAAAGCAGCATTCTACAAGTGTGACTTATATTAGAACCCCCAGGTAGTTTTGGGAGGGAATAACTCAGATCCTGATATATTAAGCCACACACAACTTGGTGCAGAGCACTTTTCCACCTCAGCTTAATGCATAGCAAATCAGAATTGGGGCTTTCAGGAGTATTTTTTTTTTAAAGGGGGAAAAAAAAAAAGCAAGCAACAGAGACTTCAAGGTGACATGTAAAGGATATTTAAAATACTGAGCTTTTAACTTTTTTTTTTTTGCTTCTTTAGGATATATTAAGAAGAAACCAGAAAGGTTGAAAAATAAACTTCTTATAAATCTTAGAACATGGTTTCAATAGATGTTTACTGTGAGTTCCAATACCTCAGTTGAAAGTGTGTCGAATCCTCATCCAAAACATTTATCATTTGAAGTTAAATAGGTATAAACAAAAACCAAAGGAGCTTAAGCAGTCTAAAAATTCCTTCTTCTCTCAGTTGCTCAATTTTCACTCTTGACTTTTATGATGTTGTCATTTCATTAACACTATAGGCATCACTGAGTCTTCCTTAATATACAAGACCTGAAATTCTAATATTAAAACAAGCAGAAAAAACAGACCTTATTTTTGCATCATGAATCCACAGAGGGGCACAAGCCCAATTTTCCCTCCTCTGTAGGTACCCTTTAATGGGTGTGTCTCAAGCATATGGGGAAGGCTACTCAATAAAATCTGAAGCAATCTATCATAGCTCAAATTACATCATTTTCTCTCTTAAACTGACACTACACATTAAAGCAGAGCTGGGCAAACTACAGCCCGTGAGACCATCCTGCCTGGCCCCTGAGCTCCCGGCTGGGGAGGCTAGTCCCCGGCCCTTCCCCTACTGCCTCCGCCCTCCCCTGCAGCCTCGCTGTGCCACCAGCGCTCTGGCCTGCTGCTCCTACCGGGCAGCGTGGCTGCAAGCTCTTGCTGCTGTGAGTGGCATGATAAGGGGGTGGGGGAGAGAGGGGAGGGGATTGCCTGAGGGGCAGGGGTTCCCGGGGGGGGGCAGTCAGGGGGTGGGAAGTGTGAGGGAGTGGATGGGGGCGGAGGCCAGGCTGTTTGCAGAGGCACAGCCTTCCCTACCCGGCCCTCCATACAGTTTCACAAACCTGATGTGGCCCTTGGGCCAAAAAGTTCGCCCACCCCTGCATTAAAAGGCATGTCTACACACCAAAGTTTTACTGTTTCAACTATACCAGTATTGTTACCACAGTACAACACACCCTCTGCCTCCCCAGTCTGAGCAAAGTTATACTAGTATTGCTTATTTCATATGGGAAGGGGAATAAGCTATACCAGTCTAAGACATTTTTTATCTTAGTATAACTATATCCACTCTAGGGTTTGTACCTGTATAACTATGTTGGTTAAATCAGTCAGTCAATCATACCCCTAACTGAAATAGGCACAAAAACTGTGTGTCAACCAAGCCTAAGGAACTACAATCTGAGGGATGAGAGGATTCTGGGAAAAACACCTCATCTCTCTCTCTTGCGATTCCTCCCCTTAAGTGATGTAAGAGCAGTTTGATGGGTTCCAAAGGAAACTCCATCCAGCTGTCCTGAGCCAGAGGCAAAACAGTGGTAGCCGTGACAGATGATATGGATGGTAATGGGAAGATAGCTGGTGGTTTGATGCTGGAGTAAATTGGGAGAACCTAATCCTTATGACAGGTGTGACAGGGTAGGGCCAGATGGCTATAGGAGAGTAATTTTTTTTTTTTTGAAGAAAAAAGATATTTTTTTATTTGCATAACACACTTACAAAGTAAAAACAGCAGCATATACAATGTGTAACACAGCAACCAATCACAACTGTTTTCTCATTAGCTTCAGGGGAGGGAAGTGTTCAAGCTTGCCTGGGCCCAGAGCTGGGGGCCAGGGGGTTTCCTCGACTCTCGTGGTCTTCCACGCTTCCCGAGTTACCTGGTGGTCCAGAGCGAGGGGGCTTAATTGACTCTCAAGGTCTGCCACCCCCTTGAGTTACCTGGCGCCACGCCCGAGTGTCACCAACAATTCCCCCCTCTGAAAGCACCCAACAAAAGGGGCAGGCTGGACTGTGGGTTCAGAAAAACGGCCAAGCTGAGGGTTGCCGTGAAGCTCCAAGGCGAGCAAATCCACCAATAAGCACAAGACCCACCAAGGTAGAGCAGGAATTTTGTCACACAGGTATATGAGGGACATTCCCCTCCACTTCCAAATAAAAGTTAATTTTGAACAAGCTCCTTTGCATATTTTCTAAACAAGTGTTCTTTTCCATATGAGTGGGAAATAAACATGTATTGGCTCATAACACTTGTAGTTCTGTATTAGGATAGTGACTACAATCAAATATCAGGCTTCAGGCAGGCATCTGCAGGGGCCTCCCTCCGCACCCCCCAATTGGCTTGATGCATTTTTTTTTTTAATCTCCTTCCTCTGATGCAACTTAAATTGGTCATAGCTCGAGATGGGACACTGGTGGACCAGTGCCCTGAGGTCATGCAGAAAATGCCTGGCTGGCGTGTCTTTCTAGATGCCTGACTTGCTCACGCACCCAGGGTGATACAGGGTCATACAGATCCCAGATTTGGGTCAGGAAGGAATTTTGCACCAGCTCAGTTTGACAGGAAGCTCAAGGGGTTTTCACCTTCCATTGTAGCATGGGGCATGGTTCACCTGCTGGGATCATTTGGGCATCTCTCATTTAATCATTTCCCTGCCACTGCAGGGGCCTCAGGCACTGGTGGCATCTGCATCTCTCCTGTTTTCTGCCTGTGGCTCATAGTTTAGTTAGCCCAAAACATTTCAATCTTGGGGAAACTAGTTGTCATAAATATAAAGGGAAGGGTAAACGCCTTTAAATCCCTCCTGGCCAGAGGAAAAACCCTTTCACCTGTAAAGGGTTAAAAAGCTAGGATAACCTCACTGGCACCTGACCAAAATGACCAATGAGGAGACAAGATACTTTCAAAGCTGAAGTGGGGGGAAACAAAGGTTCTCTCTGTCCGTGTGTTGATTTTGCCGGGACCAGAGCAGGAATGCAGGTCAGAACTCCTGTAAAGGGCTAATAAGCAATCTAGTTAGATATGTGTTAGATTCTGTTTTGTTTAAATGGCTGATAAAATAAATTGTGCTGAATGGAATGTATATTCCTGTTCTTGTGTCTTTTTGTAACTTAAGGTTTTGCCTAGAGGGATTCTCTATGTTTGAATCCAATTACCCTGTAAGGTATTTACCATCCTGATTTTACGGAGGTGATTCTTTTACTTTTTCTTTAATTAAAATTCTCTTTTAAGAACCTGATTGCTTTTTCATTGTTCTTAAGATCCAAGGGTTTGGGTCTGTGTTCACCTGTACAAATTGGCGAGGATTCTTAGCAAGCCTTCCCCAGGAAAGGGGGTGTAGGGTTTGGGAGGATATTTTGGGGGGAAAAGATGTTTCCAAGTGGGCTCTTTCCCTGTTATATATTTGTTAGATGCTTGGTGTTGGCGGCAATAAAGTCCAAGGGCAAAAGGTAAAATAGTTTGTACCTTGGGGAAGTTTTAACCTAAGCTGGTAAAAATAAGCTTAGGGGGTATTTCATGCAGGTCCCCATATCTGTACCCTAGAGTTCAGAGTGGGGAAGAAACCTTGACACTAGTCTTTGGGTTTCATATAGGGGGATTTGGGTGAAATTTAGTGGCCTGTATATGTAAATCAAATTAGATGATCTGATGGAAACTGCCCAGGTTGAATTAATATGCAAACTAGATACCATTAACTTGGGTTTGAATAGAGACTGGGAGTGGCTGTGTCATTACAAATATTGAATTTATTTTCCCATGTTAAGTATCCTCACACCTTCTTGTCAACTGTCTAAACTGGCCATCTTGATTATCACTACAAATATTTTTTCTCCTGCTGATAATACCTCATCTTAATTAATTAGCCTCTTACTCCACGTTTTCATGTTCTCTGTATGCGTATATCTTCTTACTATATGTTCCATTCTATGCATCCGATGAAGTGGGCTGTAGCCCACAAAAGCGTATGCTCAAATAAATTTGTTAGTCTCTAAGGTGCCACAAGTACTCCTGTTCTTTTTGTGGATACAGACTAACACAGCTGCTGCTCTGAAACTTTAAATTCTAGGAGATGTAGAAATTGTGTTCTTACTCTGTGTCCAGTATAACCTGAATACATTATAACAAAGGACCCTACCCGGCTCCTACAGAACACAATGAGAGTTTTGTTATTGACTTCAATGTGAACAGAATTGGACCCAAAGTCAGCTCCTGCCACCGATAAATATCAGTTGGTGCTTTCAATTAATGTTAACGAAATTATGCATGTACATGAAAAGATGAGAAATACCACTGTAAACACTACCCTTTAATATAATACCTCCAACTAATCTAATAAAAGTTTTACAAATTAAGAAAAAAGTATCCTAAAATTAGGAAAAAAATGCATACACATATTTAAAGGCATTTTTGCCAGAGATTTCTTAAAACTGCTTATTTTAATTGCTTTTGAAGATAATGTAGAAAAAGAGGAGGAGAGTGAAGTAGGTGCCCCAAAATGCTTTTACCTTTCTTAAAGAATTCAGTTTAAGAAATGTACATGAATTGCCCTACGATCAGAGCTCACATTGAAGTATTTTTGAAACCTTCATTCAATGTAGACTGTGGGAAACAGGTTTCCATAGGGTGTACTCTCAATTTGTGACAATTTAAATAAAGGGGCATTTTTAACTAAATTAGGGAGCAAGATTTTAATGTTTCATTGAAGCACTACAACAAAATTCTTCAACATAAGAGAGAGATTTAAATAATCCAAAATGACGGAATTCTTCATCCATTCCAGATGAGTAAAATTTGGTAGGGGAGATTAATCACAATATTATGAAAAAGAAAAAAGAAAAAACATGGGAGAGTGGAGCAGGTGCCTAACATAAAAACAAGCTTTTGTTTCTTGTTCCTTGAATGACTCAGTTTTTGAGATGTACATGATCTGCTCCAGAATGACATGACACATAAAAGCTTCATTCAGTGAAGACAGTACAAAATACATTTCCCTTCTTTCAACTATGTGAAAGAAAAAAAAAAAGACCTGCTGTCCCAAATTTCATAATCATTGGGGGGAGGGGGGAGCGACTGCTTTATGGAGACTGGTCTTACACTGACAGAGAGCCATTAGGGACAGAGTTGAGGAGGAGATCTCCTTTGAACTGAGGATGGATTTTAAAGCAGAGTATGTTACACCCTTTTCCATCTGTGATGAAGGATTTTGCTGTGTTTGTAGAGAATTAGTTTTCTGAGATCCTCAGATGGAAGGTGCAAGTACTATTATTTTTTATGAAACAATTCACTAAATTTAGAAGGTGACAGCCTTCTGAATGAGCCTTCACTCACTGTTAATAATGGTACTTTGCAGATCTGGAAAGTCAACAGTTTTCATTTGTGTATTTCAAAACTGAAGAATATTATAAGTCACTATTAGCAACTACTATTGTTAAGATTTCAAAACTTCAGTGATAATAAATGTGACTCATAATTATTAATTGCTCATAACTTTGTGAAAATTTCTCCATTTGGCCTGAAATTTAAAATTAAATTCACTGTCCCCCTCACCATACCTGTCCCCAGACTCAGTCTTCTCGTTAAGCTTCAGTATCCTTATCCCCACCCACCTTCTTGGTTCCTTGTCCCAATCTCTTTGTCCAGCCAGTCCCAGTTGTCTTCCCAGACCTGGCATCCCCATCAGATTTGTCTCTCCCTCCTATCTCCATACTCCAATCCCCTGGTTCCCAATCTTGTTCCCCAGCCTCCGCCACATCCCAACTCTCAGTCCCAGTTTACCTCTCCCCACTTGCCATCCTTCAGTCCCATGTCTCCCCAACCCAGGCTCCTTGTCCCTATCTATTCCTATCTTCCCTCCTCTCACTTCCAGTCTAGCTCTTGTACCCTCTAAATTTGAATCAGGTAGCTTCCACTTCAACACTGCCTGGGCCCAGCAAAGGGGAAAGTATTGATGGCACAGGAGAAGAGAAATGTTCCCTGCTTTCCGTTCTGATGCACAAACCTGGGCCCCAGCTTTGGCAGAGTCTGCAGCAGCTCACACCTGCAGGGATGGGGAAAGTCCTGCTATGCCCTGGGCTGACATGCAGACAGAATCTTTGGCATTTGACTGTGAAGCTCTAGCAAACGTCTACTGAGCACATGCAGACTACAATTCTTCAACGGTTAATACTTTGGCCCAATTTAGGTTATTTTCTTGGGAATGGAAAAAGGAACCTCCCTAACACAAAGGCCTCCCCCTGCCTAATTTTGAATTCCTGCTCTAATGGATTGGGAGTTTCTAAAATAAAAGGTCACAAGAACTTTAACATGTACATACAACTTATTTTTGTCTTGCCTCATTCTCAGAAACAGCTAAATCATTTTGGCTCAAATTCCTGCTGCCACAAAATCATTCATCTTGAGAGAGAAATCCAACACAAAATATTTCAGTTCAAACTGTTAAAGTGTAGCAAAGTTACAAGCAACAAAAACAGGGACTTATAATGGGGAAGTGTTGGGCAATCTTTATAGACAATGCTACCAGCTCTTCCTATATTGTAGCATTTGCTACTCCTGCTTTAATAGTTAAATTGATTTTATTCATACAACTCTCTCTCATCCCCCCCCACATTAACATTGCTATTGAAACCTTAAACTTTAGATTATTTTAACTTCAAGCTTAATAAAAAAACTACATTAATGCAGTGTTAATTGTACATACACACACCAATTCTACATCTATTCATACTAAATATGACAATGCCATCCATATGTTAAATTTTACAACCATCTGAGAAACTGCATCTTGTCCTTTTCACCTGCAGTCTATTACTAATCCTTACATTCTGAGACTACCAAAATGAAAAAAAAACCTGAGCAGTTTCAAATAGGCTTTTTTTATTTTTAAAATAGCATCTATCACAAGAGTTTCCTTTTGCCCAAAATGTAGCCTGGTCTTCCAAATTTACACTACTATGGGTTCCTAGATAAATTACACTCCTTGACAGGTGACTTTAAAATCCAATATCTCACACAATCAGGAAAAAGAAAAAAACTGTCCTTATGCCAGTGGAAAACTGTGATTCCAGGCTTTCCAGTGTTGTACAGTGTTCATTTCATCTGACTTGTCATGAAAATTGGCCTTGAAAAAATGCAGTGTCCTACCTTTATAGAAAAAACTATTTTAAATCATTTTAGAGGCTTTTAAAAAATATATTAGTACTTCCCCCCCTGCCATCTTTCTCTCTCTGAGGCCTGTATAATTGGATTAATGGTATTAAGACAACCCTGGAGTTACAAGCAAAGCTTTACCAAAAAACCGAAAAACAAAACACCACACCACACCATTAAAAGTTTACAAATATATAAAATAGCTTTTCTGTAAAATATAGAGTACATGATGGTGTGTGGTGAAATAAAGGCTTTATTTACCTGAGCTTGGAATGCAGCTTTGCTACTTTTGAACAATGAAGCCATCCCAAACTCAGACCAATAAATACATTACACGTTAATCTTTTAGTATTTGTGTGTGCCTTAGAGCTAAGTTAAGTTTTTTGGACAAATAGTTTATTCAATGAAAAATGCAATTTTGAGTGACCTCAAGCTATTTGTGAATGCGATAAAGAGTTAATCGAATAGTTTTCACCAAAACTTTTTTTGGGAGGACTTAGGTGCCATTTGAAAAATGTCTGGAGATGGTGTTATTGTCTTTAGAAGTGGTAATTTGTAGTCATTCGTAATGACAGGAACAGTCATTGGGGCAGAGAGAGAAAGAGAGAATGATTCTATAGCCTGGTCGGTAGGGCACTCATCTAGGAGTTCGGAAGTTCACAATTTGAGGGATGTTGATAGATTGGAGAGGATTCGGGGAGGAGCCACGAGAAGGATTACAGGATTGGAGAACAGGCACATTGAGCCTCATAATCACTGAATGATGTAGGCACGAATATAGACCAAAAAAGTCCAATCTACTTATTTTAACAAAGATGGTTCAGGTGCGACCCTAAGAACCCCTCCATGCCAACTGGTAAAGGGTTCACTGTTCTGTAACAGTAGCCCGACAGGCCTGACAAATTCATGACACTCAACACATTGCTGTGATAATAATTATCTATAAAGACTGTCATGTGAGATCATAAACAAAAGTTGGAATCACACTGATCCTCAATCACCGAATGATGTAGGTACGGATATTTATGAAGTCGTCCATATGTATTAAACATATGTTTAAATCAAGGCAAGGTTGACTAACAGGTTTTGAGTAAGATAAAGGAAGCTGATTCATCTGTCTCCCTGTTGGCTATGTACAGTAAGCATTGTAAACTAACACAATGGAAGCCAAATCTGCTTATGGAGTAAATGGGGATGGGAAGACTGGTACTAGAGTCTAAACCAAGGGGCTAATCCTGATTCTGGGGACACAACAATGAACTCTGGGAATATAAAACAACGAAAAAAGGACACATCATCGACCATAGACGGAGCAAAAAGGACAGTGCTTTTTGCATTTGTGAAAGGTGAATGCCAGCCATGTTGGTTGGTTGATGCTGGGAGACTGCTTTAGGTGAGAAAGTGCTTTAAACAAGAGTTTTAGCCTGTTAAAGTCAAGTTTAGCCTCCAAGAAATGTCTTTGTTTTATATGTAACCATTGCTCTTTCCATTATCCTTTCTGACAAAGTTCCTCCTCTACCTTGGTGGGTCCTGTACTTATTGGCGGATTTTGCTCGCCTCAGAGATTCACAGTAGCCCTCACTTTGGCCACTTTTGTGCCTCAAACCTGCTGTTCACTCAGATAATCTCATCATTGGCCAGCATGGGAAAAAAAGAATAAGAACAATCCCTGCTGATCCACCATGTGGGTCGGGGAACAGCTCAGAGACCTTCCCCTCTGGTGGAACCTTCTGTGCTGGGTCCCAAGTTGGGAGGTTTGGGGGGAACCCAGGCCCGCTCTCTACCCTGGGTTCCAGCCCAGGGCCCTGTGGACTGCAGCTGTCTAGAGTGCCTTCTGGAACAGCTGTGCGACAGCTACAACTCCCTGAGCTACTTCCCCATGGCCTCCTCCCAACACCTTCTTTGTCCTCACCACAGGACCTTCCTCTTGATGTCTGTTAACGCTTGTACTCCTCAGTCCTCCAGCAGCACGTCCTCTCGCTCCCAGCTCCTTACGCGCACACACTCACTAACTGGAGTGACAGCCTTTGTAAACCACGTGTCCTGATTAGACTTAATTAATTCTAGCAGCTTCCCAATTGGCTACAGGTGTCCTAATAAGTCTGCCTTAATTAGTTCTAGAAAGTTCCTGAGTGTTCTGGAATAGTCCCTGTTATCTTACCCAGGAAAAAGGGACCTGCTTAACCTGGAACTAATGCATCTACCTTCGACCATTCTCTTGTAGCCATCTGGCCTGACCCTGTCACATATCTCGCTCCCCGCCCGACCCCCCTGCTCAACACCACAGGGTTAGGCCACGTGGGACATCAGGCAGTGTACTCGCGATAAGCCATCTGCGTTGCCATGGTGGCTTCTGGCCCGGTGTTGAATTGGAAAGGTTGTAAAGACAGGAACCATCTGGTCACCCTTGCATTCTTCTCTTTATTTTGCTGCATCCACTGGAGAAGTGCAAGATCAGTCACAAGGGTAAACCGTCATCCCAGTAGGTAATAAAGTGTTTCCATGGCCCATTTCACAGCAAGGCACTCTCTCTCAACCACTGCATACTTCTGCTCTCTCGGGAGGAGTTTCCTGCTGAGGTAGAGGATTGGGTGTTCTTTGTCTCCGACCATCTGTGATGGGACAGCTCCCAATCCTACTTCAGACGCATCTATTTGTAAAATGAACTCTTTGTTCAAGTCCGGGGCTATAAGCCCGGGGTTACTGCAGAGAGCTGTTTGTAGATCCGTGAATGCATTCTCTGCAGTGTCAGTCAACTTCACCATGTCCGGACCCCGGGCTTTTATCAGGTCTGCCAGGGGACTCACTCTGGTAGCACAATGGGGAATAAATCGCTGGTAGTACCCCACCACCCCCAGGAATGCCCGGACTTGTTTTTTCCGATTTGGCTGGGGCCAATTTTGGATAGCTTCCAGTTTGTCCAGTTGGGGCTAGACCATGCCACTTCCTACAATGTAGCCAAAGGTATTTAGCCTCTGCTAACCCTACAGCACATTTGGCTGGATTGACTGTAAAGCCAGCCCATCTTAGCGTGTCCAGAACCGCTTCTACTTTTTCCAACTGGGTCTCCCAGTCTGGGGTATGGATAATTACATCATCCAGGTATGCAGCTGCATAATTGGTATGGGGCTGCAGGAGCCTGTCCATAAGACGCTGGAAGGTGGCAGGTGCCCCATGCAGTCCAAAAGGAAGAACAGTATATTGAAACAGACCCTCTGGTGTCAAGAATTCCGTCTTTTCTTTTGCATCTTTGGTAAGGGGAATCTGCCAGTATCCCTTTGTTAAATCAAGGGTGGTCAAAAATCGGGCATTGCCCAGAAGATCAACTAAATCATCGATGCAGGGTATGGGGTATGCATCAAATCTGGATATCTCGTTCAGCCGGTGGAAGTCATTACAAAAATCTAGTGGTGCTATCGGGTTTAGGCACCAACACAATCGGGCTCGACCATTGACTGTGGGACTCTTTAATGACTCCTAGTTCCAACATCCTTTTTACCTCTGCCTTGATCTCCTCCCTTTTTGCTGCTGGGACCCGGTAGGGCCTTAAAGTTACTTTTGCCCCAGGGTCTGTGATAATGTGGTAATATGTTTCGGTGGTCCGGCCTGGTTTGGTTGAAAATACGTCCTGATACCGGTTGATCATCTCAGTTAGCTCCTTCTTCTGGTTTGGTGTTAGATCAGGGGATATCCTGATCTGCTCCTGCATGTTATTTCCCTGGATTGGGGCCTCTTGGGCTACCACACATGCCTCTCCCTGGTTCCAAGGTTTCAAGAGGTTAATGTGATAAATTTGTTCTTGTTTCCAGCGTCCTGGTTGCCACACCTTGTAGATTACTTCCCCCACAGGTTCAACCACCTCATAGGGCCCCTGCCATTAGGCCAGAAGCTTGCTTTCTGCCATGGGTACCAACACAGTCACCTGACCCCTGGTTGGAACTGTCGGACTTTTGCCTGGAGATTGCAGTGGGTTTGCTGGGCCTCCTGCGCCTTTTCCAAATGTTCCCGTACAATAGGGGTGACCCGGGCTATCCGGTCTCGTATCTGCAATACATGTTCTATTATACCCCTTACTGGGTTCCTCTTCCCAGATCTCTTTGGAGATATCTAGTATGCCATGGGGATGGCACCCGTATAATAACTCAAAGGGGGAAAACCCAGTTGAGGTACCTCCCGGATGGCAAACTTAAGGTAAGGTAGTAGGGTGTCCCAATCCTTCCCGTCCTGACTTACCACTTTCCTTATCATTGCCTTGAGGGTTCAGTTAAATATTTCTACCAGCCCATTGGTCTGCAGATGATAGACTGAAGTCCTCAGGGTATGTATATGGAGCAGCGTACAGAGGTCCTTCATTAGCTTCGACATAAATGGGGTTCCTTGGTCTGTTAATATTTCCTTCGGTAGCTCCACTCGGGCAAAGATCCCCACCAATTCTTTGGCTATCGTTTTAAAGACTGTGTTCCGCAGGGGGACGGCTTCTGGATAGCAAACAGAATAGTCCAAAACAACAAGTATATATTGGTGGCCCCGAGCTGTCTTCTCCAGGGGTCCCACTAGGTCCATCGCTATTCACTCAAGGGGGACCTCTATGATGGGTAGGGGTACTAAAGGTGCCCTCAAGTGAGGACGGGGACTGTGCAGCTGACACTCCGGGCAGGAGGCACAATACCTCTGTACTTCTTCATGTACCCCGGGCCAGAAGAACCGTCGTAGGATTCATGCCAGGGTCTTCTCTACTCCTAAATGCCCCCCCAAAAGTTGACCATGTGCAAGGCTTAACACGGCGTTCTGGTGTTTTTGAGGTACTAGGAGCTGCTGTACCTTCTGCCCCCGTACTGGTGCAACCCGGTACAAGAGATCCTTCTTCATTATGAAGTAGGGTCCTGGTCCCTGCGTTTTTCCTTCCACGAGGACCCCATCTATTTTGCTCACCTCCTTCCTAACGTTGTCATACCGTTGATCTTCAGCCTGGTCCTGTCCAAAATTTTCTCTTCTGGGGCTGGTCTGTCTCAGTTCTAGGGGGCCAGTCTCTGTTTCCTCTCCTGGTTCAGAGATATTAGGGTGGGGGTCAGGCTCGGGCGTTTCCTCCTCCAGGGCAGCCTCCTTTCCAGCTACCTTGGTCCACCTGCCTACAAGGACGATCCTCTGTCCCTGGGTCAGGATCCGAGTCCCCAAGGCCTTAGCTGCCCTTCTTTCCCTTTTCATCTTTCTACCCCGCCTGGGAATGGAAAATAAATCTGGTGATATTTCAGAGAAGACTGGGGGATGACAATCTACTGTGGATGCCTCACTAACTTCAGGATTCCCCTCTTACTCCCAATAGGTGGACTGGAGAAAGTCTCCAAACTCTGGGAAGTCCCTCCCTATCAGCACCGGGTATGGGAGTTTAGGGACTACACCTGCTGCTACCTCAGTAGTGTTCCCCTGGATTTCAATTTTTACTGGGATGGTGGAGTAGTAACTAACTGTTATCCCCGTACGTTTAGCCTGCAGCAGATGACTACGCTTCACAGGCTTCCCTGAGATAAGCGTGATAGCACTCCCCGAATCAACCAGTGCCGTGGTCTCTACCCCATTTAGTTTCACTGGTCTGGTGTACATATGTGGGGTTAGTGAGAGCCGCACAAGGTGGATTAGGGAGCATGGATCTGCCCAGTTCCCCAGGTTACACTGCATAGGCTCCTCAGCATTGGGACACTGTGCAGCTATGTGTCCCCACTCCCCGCAGGCGTAACATCTGTATGGGGCCCTAGGCCTTGCCCAGTCTCTTGGTTTGGGCCTTCTAACATCACAATTCTCTTCTCTCTCAGTGCTCCAACTCTTTGTGGCTTCTGGTGGGCCTTCAGCCCCTCTCTTTTTCCACCTGGGCTCTCCTGGTGGCCCAGTCACCTGAGCTCTAGGGCTTGGTGGTGCTAGTTTAACCCGGGGTGCCTCTTCCTTAATCATAAAGCCTTGGTACAACCACACCTTGAATACTGCGCTCAGTTCTGGTTGTTCCATCTCAAAAAAGATGCAATAAAATTGGACAAGGTACAGAGAAGAGCAAGAAAAGTAATTAGGGGTGTGGAACAGCTTCCATATGAGGATAGATTAAAAAGACTGGGACTGTTTTGCTTGTAAAAGAGATAATTAATAAGGGATATGATAGAGGTCTATAAAATCAAGAATGGTGTGGATGAAGTGAGTAAAAGTGTTATTTACTTGTTCACATAACACAAGAACCAGGGGTAACCCAATGAAGTTAGTAATACAGCAGGTTTAAAACAAACAAACAGAGGTACTACATCTCACAATGCAGAGTCAACCTGTGGAACTAATTGCCAGAGGATGTTGTGAAGACCAAAAGTATAACTGGGTTCAAAAAAGA
Organism: Lepidochelys olivacea; assembly: GCF_965140295.1. Taxonomy (NCBI): domain Eukaryota; kingdom Metazoa; phylum Chordata; order Testudines; family Cheloniidae; genus Lepidochelys; species Lepidochelys olivacea. The sequence goes on along the minus strand of NC_140411.1, from coordinate 160,419,254 downwards.
CTTAGATAAATTCACAGAGGCCAGGTCCATCAGTGGCTACTACCCAAAATGGTCCGGGATGCAACCCTATGCTCTGGGTGTCCCTAAGCCTCTGACTGCCGGATGCTAGGACTAGACGACAGGATCACTTTTTAATTGCCCTGTTCTGTTAATTCTCTCTGAAGCATCCGCCATTGACAACTGTTAGTCCATTTAGCTCAGTGTCATTTCTTCTATCGGTATGACTCACTATGGTCATTCTTATGTTCATATCCCAGGTGAGTAGCCTAAACGCTGAACTAAAAGTTATAAGAAGGGCATTGGTACACAACCATCACCATCTCCTCCTCCTGGCATTTTATGAATCCTTTTAAAAATACCCACAACAAAGAGTTCCAGGTCAAACAACATGTTGTATTTGACTCAAAACACATTTTTTCGATATGCTGAAATTTTTCACAATTTTCAGTTTCATTTCAATCCAAACTGAAATTCTTTCCCCCAATGTTTCAGAACTGCCAGCGAACAGGAAAAAACAACCACCAGTTATCCGCCCAGCTCTGGTGTGCATGACTAGTCAGCAAGGTTAGCATAATCGGCAAAAAGAACAGGAGTACTTGTGGCACCTTATAGAATAACAAATTTATTACAGCATAAGCTTTCGTGGGCTACAGCCCACTTCATCAGCAGTTACTCTTAAATTTTTACATTAGCATAGCACTTTTGTGAGACACAGCAGGGAGAATCTACGATATACAAATGTGTTCTCTTTCTTCATGGTTCAGATGAGAGAAACACGAAATGTGATCTATAGCTTCCATATAATACAGTGTAAACCACGCTGTCACGGAAGCCCATCGCCCTCTACATTCGCTGCACTGAAGCCAATGCAGCAGGGATAGCCCAGGGTGCCACGCAAACAGGGGGTGACTGGGCCCCACGCCAGGCACGGATGCCCTAACCAGCAACACGGCAGCTCTTGCACCCGCTGACGGCCCCGGTGCGGGAGCTCCCTGCTCGGGCTGGCGGGAGCAGGTGAGGCACGAGCACTCTCACCACCTATAGTGACATCACTACACTCAATAGTTCCCCCCCCACGCAGGGCCACGCTCACGGCATTGCGCATGCTCAGAGCAACTCCCTGCAGCCCCTGTCCCCTCACAAGCACCGTCAGCCCGCCTGCGCAGTGAAACATTTGCGCCTGAGCGCCCTGCGCCTCAGGGCAAAAGGCCACATTTTGGCTACCGCGCACGCGCAGCTAAGCAAGCTTGAGGTTCTTTTAGCTGCACTACACATGCGCGAAAAAAGGGACTGCGAAGCCCCCTGCGGGCACCAGACAGGCGCACTAGAGGCTTCGATGAGTCTATGTGGCGGATGTGTGCACGCGCAAGGGGCAGGCTTAGTCCGTCTCCGGAAGTGGAGCATGCGCGAATAAGGGACGGGCTAATTTTGTAAGTGGCGCAGGCGCACTGAAGAGTTTGGGGACCGCAGCCCCGCTCGGTGGGGGGAAAAAAAAACACCTCAGAGTTACGTCAGGAAAAGACGCCTTTGTGCACGGGGAGACCCGCGCGGCGCGGGCAGCTCCCGAAACGGGCGCGAGACGGGGCCGCTACTCACCCTCTCCGCCGTTAGCCGCACCCCACCCTGCTGCCCCCCTCGGCGCCTCCCTTCACGATTCGCCCGAGCGCGCTGCTGCCACCGCCGTGATTCCATCCATCTTGAATTTGACGTCATCCCACACCAGGGATGAGGTCATCGTAGGGAACGCTCGTCACGTGCGCAGCGTTGCGATTGGCCGGCGCCAGAGTGGGGGGTGCGGGAGAGGCGCTTGCGCTGGGGACTGGGTGGCAGTTAGGGGGAGTTACCGGGGATCCCCCCAACCGTCAGCTCCTCCTCGCGCCCTTCCCCTGCCGCTTGGCGCGGCGGCCCTGCGCGGGACTGGGGAGGCGCCTCTCGCCAAGTCTCACCCGGGTCGCTGCGTCGGGTGGGAGCCGCCTTCCCGCTACACGCCGGGCCTGGCCTGAGACTCGGGGGCTGAGAGCGGAGCATCCCCCCGTCCCCTGGGTGCGCAGCACGTCTCGCAGCGCCGGGGATGGGCTGGGCACCACTGCCGGCACCCGGGCTCAAGACTGAGCGGGGGATGCAGCAGCGCGGGAGCTGCGGGGGGACCGGTCAGCCCCGGGCGCGGCCCCCGAGCCGCGCCCGGGGGCAGTCGGGGGTGGGCAGTAGGTCCAGTAGGTGGGTAGTAGAGTCCGCTTGGGCCGCGGTGGGCTTGCCCCCAGGAGGATCCAGCCCCTGTCTGTGGCGGCCTTGCCCGGGAGGCCCCGCTCACCCAGCACAGACCTCAGCCCCTGTTTGGTTGGCAGGATCTCCACAGCAGCTGGGGTTCAGGGTTAGCCGTCCACTACATTAGAGAGGGCAGGACATCGCCACTCCTGTAGCTGCGGTCTCAGGCTCGCTGCAGACTCAGGTCACGTTCTCCAGGGTTGTTGGTGTGTGTGTGTGTGTGTTTTTTTTTTTTTGTAGCCCTGAGGACTAGAGATGTTGTTTACCTTTTTAAAGTGAACCCCGGTATTTTGACATGATCCCAGAAGCTGGGGCCCGGGACACATGTCTATAATGCCTGAGTTATGTTTTAATGAGGCTCTGTTTTTACCGTGTGTGCCTCCTCCTACCTGCCCAAGAGCCTCACTTATTTAACAGGAGTGGGGTGGCTCCTGTCTCTGGGTGGTGCCTATGCTGTGTGGATAGGTAAAAGAATGACCTCCAGTACTGTATATTTAGCACCTTTAAGGTATGATTCGAAGCGCATTGAAATTAGTGGAAAGATTTGTATTGGCTTTGGATCAGGATTGTAGTGAACATTTAATAACAACAACAACAAATAGCTGCTAGCCCACATAATATAATAAATAATGGTCTGGAAAATTACGTCTGATAAAATGTGCACTATTATTATCAAAAAGAAAAGGAGGACTTGTGGCACTTAGAGACTAACCAGTTTATTTGAGCATGAGCTTTCGTGAGCTACAGCTCACTTCATCGGATGCATACTGTGGAAAGTACAGAAGATCTTTTTATACACACAAACCATTTCCTTTTGTACTTCTGTACTTTCCACAGTATGCATCCGATGAAGTGAGCTGTAGCTCACGAAAGCTTATGCTCAAATAAATTGCTAAGTCTCTAAGGTGCCACAAGTACTCCTTTTCTTTTTGCGAATACAGACTAACACGGCTGTTGCTCTGAAACCACTATTATTATGTTTGTCTTTTGACAAAAATCAAGCCATTTTGAGTTAGATACTTGAGTAATAATCTAGGTGGGGTGCCCAACCTGTGGGCCGTGAATGGCCACCAGAGCATTTCATAAGGCCCACTGCCTGCTTCTACACAATGTACTAATGGCTAATTCATTAGTGTTTTGTCATTATGTTTACATCATTTTAGTTTACACAAGTGTGTGAATAGACAATACTGTACATAGAAACAATCTACCTACATATGTACGAAACAAGCTGAACTTAAAATATAAATCAATACAGGTGACTTTAAATCTTATTAAAATATGTAGAATTTGTCTGGCCCACACAAGATTGTGCTTAGATTTATGGGGCTCTCCTGTGTAATAAGGTTGGGCACCGCTAGGTGCCTAAGTGAAGGCATCCAAGTTGAACAAAGCCAGACTGAACAAAGCCAGACTAAACAAAGCCATATCCATCTTCCATTGGTTTCAATAAGAGCAAGATCTGGCCCTTTGTCGCTTCTAACACTAATAAGTAATACAGAAGCTGCAGGTAGAAAGATATCTAGTCCACATACATGTTTTTCGCTTAACATACCCTTCCCACCTCCCCTTGTAATTAATATTGATACTTTTTCTAGGTGGCAAATGTTCTTAAATAGATACTGGGATCTTAGTGGCACATATTCTTAAATAGACGTTAGGATCCACTGAATGCGTCCGATGAAGTGAGCTGTAGCTCACGAAAGCTTATGCTCAAATAAATTGGTTAGTCTCTAAGGTGCCACAAGTACTCCTTTTCTTTTAGCGAATACAGACTAACACGGCTGCTACTCTGATACCTGTCATTAGGATCTTAGTAATTAATAAATAGTTTGGTGCTGCTCTAAAAGAGCAAATTATTTCAGAAAGCTATAATAATTTGGCTTCCAGTTTACTTTGCTGTTATTCTTTAGATATTTGTTTATGGTGGTGCCCATTTTAACAGTGAGATTATGACTGCCACAATCGAGCTGCTGAAAGTGGCATGCATGAAACCAGCAAGCTTGTTTTCTTCTTTCACCTTTTTTGGGTGGATTAGGTACTTATTTATCTATTCCAAGTTGAAATACGATTCTTATATATTCGATTGTTTAAAAGGACATCGGACTACATGCAGCTAAGTACTTTAGCATGAGCATAGATAGTCTCACTGAGTTAGCTGGAATTGCTCAGATACTTAAGTATCTTGCTGACTTAGAGACGTCATCATTTTCGTTGATGCTAACAAAACCGAGGCAAGTGATTGCCATATATACTTTTTGTTTGTTTGTTTTTAAATTGTTCTTGGGCGCATCTGTTTTCTCAAATTTATTCATTATTCAAAATTGTTTGAATGATTTCTCAATTCTTGCGTTAACTTTTTTTGAGAACAGTTTTGCAAATATTTAATATTTGAGATGTTTTGGTAGGATTCTTAGGTTTTATCATATGTTTCTGTGATATGAAGGAAGTAGCACAACTTTTAGAATCTGATGCAGATATTCATGTTTATGAATTAAAATCTTGCTTTCTGCCAGCCAATATTTAGTTAAAATTTACTGTATCTGTGAATATTCGTGTCAGTAAGCTCATTTATTGGAATATAAGCAAAAAGTAAACCCAAACAGAACTATAACATATTCAGAAATTTGAGCAAATACATACAGCTTCCCCTCCCCAAAAATATTCACTTGCACAAATGAAAAAAATGTTCAGTTGCTTCAGCTACAAGTGCAAGTACATAAAGTAACTCTGGGTTGTTTGATTTTCACGTTTCATTGTATAGGGTCCAGACCTGCACTCCTAACTTGGGAAAAACTCCAGTTGACTTCAACTAACTTGTAATAATGTAGTCTACTTCTATTCCTACAACACAGATTGACTGGTTTCACTTTTTTTGGTGTACAACCAATCAGACAATGCATATATTGTGAAATACACAAAATTCATAGTACTGGAATGGGGGTAACAGATATTAACTAGGACTGTCAAGCGATTAAAAAAATTAATCATGATTAATTGTATGATGTAAAAAATGTGATTAATCACACTGTTAAACAATAATAGAATACCATTTATTTAAATATTTTTGCATGTTTTCTACATTTTCAAATATATTAATTTCAATTACAACACAATACAAAGTGTACAGCGCTCACTTTATATTTATTTATTACAAATATTTTTGTAAAAAGCAAAAATATTATTTTTCAGTTCATCTAACACAAGGACTGTAGTGCAGTCTCTTTATCATGAAAGTTGAACTTACAAATGTAGAATTATATACAAAAACCCCTGCATTCAAAAATAAAACATTGTAAAACTTCAGAGCCTACAAGTCCAATCAGTCCAACTTTTTGTTCAGCCAATCGCTCAGACAGACAAGTTTGTTTACATTTAGAGAAGCTAATGCTGCCTGCTTCTTGTTTACATTATCACCAGAAAGTGAGAACAGGTGATTGCATGGCACTGTTGTTGCTGGAGTCGCAAGATACTTACATGCCAGATGCGCTAAAGATTCATATGTCCCTTGGTGCTTCAGCCACCATTCCAGAGGACATGCGTCCATGCTGATGATGGGTTCTGCTCAATATCTATACAAAGCGGTGCGGATCGACGCATGCTCATTTTCATCATCTGAGTCAGATGCCACCAGCAGAAGGTTGATTTTCTTTTTTGGTGGTTTGGGTTCTGTAGTTTCCACATCAGAGTGTTGCTCTTTTAAGACTTCTGAAAGCATGTTCCACACCTCACCCCTCTCAGATTTTGGAAGGCACTTCAGCTTCTTAAATCTTGGGTCGAGTACTGTAGGTATCTTTAGAAATTTCACATTGGTATCTTCTTTGCATTTTGTCAAACTTGAGGTGAAAATGTTCTTAAAACGAACAACATGTGCTGCTGGGTCATCATCCAAGACTGCTATAATATGGAATACATGGCAGAATGTGGGTAAAATAGAGCAGGAGATACACAATTACCCCCAAGGAATTCAGTCACAAATTTAATTAATGCATTATTTTTTTAACAAGCATCATCAATGTGGAAGCATGTCCTCTGGAACAATGGCCGAAGCACGAAGAGGCATATGAATCTTTAGTGTGTCTGGCATGTAAATACCTTGCAACGCCAGCTACAACAGTGTCATGCGAACGCCTGTTCTCACTTTCAGGTGACGTAATTAAGAAGTGGGCAGCATTATCTCCCATAAATGTAAACAAACTTGTTTCTCTTCACAATTGGTTGAACAAGAAGTAGGACTGAGTGGACTTTTAGGCACTAAAGTTTTGCATTGTTTTGTTTTTGAGTGCAGTTATGTAGCAAAAAAACCTATTTGTAAGTTTCATTTTCATGATAAAGAGATTGCACTACAGTAGATGTATGCGGTGAATTGAAAAATACTATTTCTTTTGTTTTACATTTGCAATCAAAAAGAATATAAAGTGGCCACTGTACACTTTGCATTCTGTGTTCTAATTTAAACCAATATATTTGAAAATGTAGAAGAACATCCAAAAATATTCAATAAATGTCAATTGGTATTCTACGATTTAAGAGTGCGATTAATCACAATTAATTTTTTTAATTGTGATTAATTTTTTAAATTAATCACTAGAGTTAACTGCGATTAATCGACAGCCGTAATATTAACCTCCCTCTGTTTCTATAACAGGCTATAAAATATTCAGACTCTAATAATTCCTAGAATGGTTGCTGTCAGCATTTTCAGGTAGGCCACTATTTCAAGAAGTTAAGCAGCTGAACCAGAATTTTAAGGGCATGTCTAGTGTGGGAGGAGAAGAGGGGGGAACTGGATCTGATGTTTTTATTTTAATTGTCCACTTTGCTCGTTGCTGTTGCATTTATTAACCATATTCATAGGATATAAAACAACTTTAAAGCTCTCACACAGTATTTATACAGAGAGGTCAAAACCAGTGAAATTATTTTAATGTCAGGATGTTTGAGGAAGATTAATTTTGACAGACTAGTAATTAGTTAAATCTCCATTTGCTATCCAGAAATATCTTCTAAATGTAGCCTGATTAGTATTTGTGATTTGTGAGAAATAGTACAATTAGAGGGTGATTCAAGATTCGTTAAAATTGTATTGAGTTAAATTTAGATGGACAAAAAGGTGTGGAACTGAGTGGTCTGAGCACAAGACTGGGAACTCAGAACGCTTGAATTCTAGTCTTGGCTCTGACATTGATTTGTTCTGTGTTACACAAATAATTTGCCTCTCTTTTCTTATCTTTTAAATGGGGATAGTAATACTTAGCTCACAGAGTGTTGTTAAGATTTATATTTGTAAAGCGTTTAAAAGTGGATATATAATTGTATATTCAATACAAGAATATATTACATTTAACAGAATCACAGATCCACAGTGCCTCCTCCTGAAGGAAAACTGTGTCAGAATGCCCAGAGAGAGAGAAGAAAAATCAGCCAGGGGAATTTCATGGATTCTTCCTTGAACTGCTCCTACTTGTATAAAGGTCTTTGTGGATCATGGATATTGCAGTTTTCTCACCCTATTATTGGATCTCCTGTGGATCGTTGGGTATGTGTGAGGAAGAGAGCACCCTTCTGCACACAGATGCTATCCTGGAGGGATAGCTGCTGCTGCTGCTCTGTTGCATCCCCTACCCCCAATAGCACACATTATCAATTGATAGAGTCCACGTGAAGCCATATAGTAGTGAAAATGTAGGATACCTGAGGCGAGAGTAAAATCTCACATGTTTTGCACTGAAATCAATGGAGGTATTACCGAATTACCCTGGTGTGAGACCAGAATTAGACTACAGAGGGAGGTTATTTGGTGATACGTCCTGTGTGGATTGTCACAGAAATCAAGGAGATGAGCAGATGATGGTTCTGCAGTGCACAGCACCTCTGCTACTCGATTCCCTCAAACCCCCACCTCTGAACTCCAAAGAAGTGAAATGGAATGCCTGGATACCAGTGAAGATGATTGAATTAATCTCTACTTTCAGTCTGTCAGGTTACTGCAGAAGTAAATATTTCAGTGAATACTGAAAATATTTTAATATTGGTGATTTCCAATATCTGAGAAGTCACTCCTTGCCAAAATTATGGAGCTTATGACTTGCCAAAACATATGGAAATAATGTTCTTTAGTCACGCATTGCTGATACAGCTGTGTATGAGAAAGGAAGCCCACTTTGTTTGTATAAAATACACTCTGACTGAATTTAAGACACATCTCCTATTGACTGATACTAGGTGAAATAGCTGCATGCTAAAGATTCATTCTTGGTGGTATCATCACTTGTAATAGAAAAGGACTGCAAAGGTTAGGGTTATGTGTATATTTTGAGCAAGTACTTTTCCCCAATGACGGTGAAACACAGTTCACAGAAGTCTAAACCTCACCCATTTCCTAAGTTTTATCTTTATTAACAAAGAATCTGACAATAATGTAACGTAAAGTGGCGCTCAAGTCTTCACTCCAGGTTTGGCTGCTTCTAAGGTTACTACTACAAGACTGCACAGTCCACACCCTGATCCGCAAAGCTGTTTCCACCTCCTTATGTCTGAATAGGGTAATAGCCATCTTTGGTGAGTCAGCAAAACCTACTTAATCTTTTAAAATCAGAATCAGCACCTGCCTAAGAGGGTGGAGTGTTTCAAGCAAACATTGCCAGCCTATTACATGTAGATTATAATACCATAAATACAAATACATAAGAAGCAAGAAGGAGACTAAGGACAGGGTAGGCTGATTACTCCTTGAGGCAGAAAAGACAATAACAGAAAATGCAGCAATGGCCGAAGTGTTAAATGACTTTGTTGTTTTAGGTTTTCACCAGAAAAGTTAGCAGTGATTGGATGACTCACATAGTGAACATCAGTGTAAATGGGGTAGGATGTGAGGCTAAAATAGGAAAAGAACAAGTTAAGAATTACTTAGACAAGTTAGATGTCTTCAAGTTAGACAGGGTCTGAAGAAATACATCCTGGAATACTTAAGGAACTGGCTGAACAGATCTCTGAGCTATTACTGATTATCTTTGAGACTAGTGGAGGATGGAAGAGATCCCAGAGGACTGGAGAAGGGCAAATATAGTACCTATCTCACAAAAAAGGAAATAAGGACAACCCAGGGAATTATAGACCAATCAGTGTAACTTCGGTACCTAAAAAGATAATGGAGCTAATAATGAATCAATTTGAAAGCCCCTAGAAAAAAAAAAAAGGTGATAGGAAACAGTCAACATAGATTTGCAAAGAACAAATAATGTCAAACCAACCCAATAGTCTTTATTGACAGGGCAACAAGCCTTGTGGATAGGGAGAAGCAGTAGATGTGACATATCTCAGCTTCAGTAAGGCTTTTGATACTGTCTCACATGGCTGCATAAGGAAACTAGGGAAATATAGTCTAGTTGAATCTACCATAAGGTGGCTGCACAACTGGTTGGAAAAGTGTACTCAGAGTAGTTATCAATGGTTCACAATCAAGCTGGAAGGGCATATTGAGTGGGGTCCTTCAGGGATCTGTCCTGTGTCTGGTTTTATTCGATATCTTCATAAATGGTTTGGATAATGGCATAGAGAGTACACTTATAAAGTCTGTGGATGATACCAACGTGGGAGAGATTGCAAGCGCTTCGGAGGACAGGATTAGAATTCAAAATAATCTTGACAAACTGGAAAAATGGTCTGAAATTTGCCTTTGTCCTTATTGAATTTTATCCTATTAATTTCAGACCATTGGAAAGATTGAAAAAAATGGGTGTGTTTAATCTGGAAAAGATGGAGTGGGGGACAAAACAGTCTACAAGTATGAGAAAGTTTGTTACAAAGAGGAGGGTGATAAATTGTTCTCATTAACCACTGTGGACAGGACAAGAAGTAGTGGACTTAAATTGTAGCAAGGGAGATTTATGTTAGGCATTGGGGAAAACTTCCTAACTGCAAATATAGTTAAGCATTGGAACAAATTATTAGGGAGTTTGTGGAATATCTGTCATGATAGGTTTTTAAGAACAGGTTAGGCAAACACCTGTCAGGAACGATCTTGATAATAATTAGTTCTGCCTCAGTGCAGGGGACTGGACTAGATGACCTATCAAGGTTTGTTCCACTCTTACATTTCTATGATTCTATAACAGAAAACTTTAAATAGCAAGTTCAAATCTAGCCTTTGAAAAAGGTAACAATTTCATTTAGAAGACAAAGATACAGAAGAAATTATTTTAGAAAACTTAGGTACATGCATGCCATGAACAGAAAACAAATAATTACTAGTTATAGAAAACTGTATCTTTTCCTCACTGTATAACTATTGTAATGAATGCAGAGAGGTTTTTAAAAAGATTTTAATTGTTTCAGAAAAAAATACAAACATAATTCAGATACAAAATTCTGTCTTGTCACAGTACAGCGTATAAGGCCTAATTGTCTTAAGTGGTCAATTCCCACAGCCCTGATTAATGTCAGCTGGAGTTTGGTTTCTGAGCTCTTAGGAAAATAAGGCCCAAGGTATTTTGGTTGTAGTATAAGCGTAATAATAAAGACAATAAAAAATAAATTGTGGCATGTATTTTCCAGATACAAATGTGTAAATCTTGGCTCTTTGTTTTAGAGCAAGCACATATAGTACATTGAAATATAGAAAAAGCAAAGTAAAAAGACAAAAATAAATTGCTAGCATAGCATAACTATAAATGAGAGTGAGTAAACGGAAAGCAAGATGAGGAGGCACTGGCATCTCATTCAGAGTTTATACTGATTATAAATAAGTAGCTCTCAGATACTTTAGATTAACTTTACCTGACATTCAAAAAACTCACTTTCAAGAAAGATAGATTCATCAGTATCTTGACTTTAGTACAGTAATTACGTTTATTTTCCTGTAAACAAGACTTTGGAGATTACATATCTTGGCAGAAACTACTGCTAGTGGAGCCTCAATTCTCCAGAACAGGGGTGGGCAAATTTTTTGGCCCGAGGGACACATCGGGGTGTGAAACTGTATGGAGTGCCGGGTAGGGAAGGCTGTGCCTCCCCAACAGCCTGGCCCCTGCCCCCTATCCACTCCCTCCCACTTCCCACCCCCTGACTGCTCCCCTCAGAACCCCCACCCATCCAACTCCCCTGCTCCTTGCCCCTTGACCACCCCCTCCCAGGACCCCTGCCCCAACTCCCTCCCCCCAGGATCCCACCTGCTATCCAATCCCCCCGCTCCCTGTTCCCTGACTGGCCCCTATCCACCCTCCAGCCCCCGACAGGCCTCCCGGGACTCCCATGCCCTATCCAGCCCCCCCGTTCCCCAACCACCCCAGAACCTCCACCCCATCCAACTGCTCCCTGTCCCCTGACTGCCCCTCGGGACCCCCTACTCAACTCTCCCATCACTGTGCGTGCCACCGCCGCCCCCTTACCATGTCGCTCAGAGCGGCAGGAGCTTGCAGCCCCGCTGACTGCGAGGCTGCATGACTGCAGGAGAGGGGGAACAGCGGGGGAGGGGCCAGGGGCTAGCCTCAGGGGCCAGGCAGGACGGTCTCGCGGGCTGGATGTGGCCCGCAGGTCATAGTTTGTCCATCTCTGTTCTAGAAGGTTTATATAAGTGGATCTGAGAAAGCTCCAAAGAGCTATTAGTGTTGCGGAATATTTAAACAGTCAATGAGACATCTTCATCATTCCTTAATATCAACCATACATTTTGGTCTCAAAAGCATTTTGGTGTCAGAGAGTACACAGAAGTGGATAACAATTCTCAGGAATGTAGCAAATGCATTTGTTTGAATGAGGTTAATATACTGAAAAGTGTGGAATGTGATGCAGTGCTTTACCCCTAGAAAGCCAAAATAGTTTTTTTTCTGGAACGACTGTGTCAGAATATTCAGTGAAAGTGATTTATGATAACTTCTCATCAAATAAGGAATACATGTGTTAGAAAAAATGCAGTTAAATCATGGTTTTTCCTTATAGCATTACACACAAAAATACCTGTGTGTGTTTTTAGTTAATTTATTACCAAATAATGTCAGAAGTATTTTGTCATTTTTATTTAAAGTTTCACAGCTCATATAAACTCACCATGCTACATATGTACCATGGTTATTGAAGATGTTGTTTTACCATTCACTCACTTCATAGATTATATTTATGTTTTAGTATGAAGACTACAAAGTAGTTATTTTTAAAAGATTGATTACAAGTTTAGACAGTACTTGCCTGGTCTACATAAAAGTACGACAGTGAAAACATCAGGTTTCAGAGTAACAGCCGTGTTAGTCTGTATTCGCAAAAAGAAAAGGAGTACTTGTGGCACCTTAGAGACTAACCAATTTATTTGAGCATGAGCTTTTGTGAGCTACAGCTCACTTCAGTGAAAACATCAGGAACTGAAGCTTGCCGCAATGGGGCTACTGCAGAAATACTGCTCTGTAACAACAAGTCAGATTCTGCAACTATGAAACCTGTGCAGTCTCACTGTCAGCTGAGTATTTAGTCCAATGTGTTAATTGTTATTAAGTGGAAAATTCAAGTAGTATAGCAAAAATAACTGAGATGCCTAATTATTGATCGTTTTTGCTGTATGTCACCGGCCTAATTTCTTCAGTACACTGGACAAATTATTTTGTTTGGTACTTGAATATAGAAAACCAGAAATACACCAGGAAACCCACACACAAAAATGGGGAGTACAAGATGTAAATTTTCTGTCCCAATTCTGAAGGAGTACTTGTGGCACCTTAGAGTACTCCTTTTCTTTTGTGTGAGTACAGACTAACACGGCTGCTCCTCTGAAACCTGTCCCAATTCTGACTCCCTAAACACTTGTACAGAGACTACATTGTAAGTCCTCTCCAAAAGGAGCTGTGTAAGGGTGTTTGAGGCAGGATTGGTGCCATGATCTGCATTTTTGTGCATCTAAAACAGGTGGACAAACTACAACCTGCAGGCCACATCCGGCCCGCGGGACTGTCCTGCCAAGCCCCTGAGCTCCTGGCTGGGGAGGCTAGCCCTCACTGTCCCTCCCCCCCCCGCAGCCAGACGACTTGCGCCCACCCACCTCCCAGGCTTTCCAATAAGCCTGTCCTGCCGCTCTGAGCAGCATGATGGGGGGGGAGGGGAGGGGAGTTGGATAAGGGGCAGGAGGTCCCAGGGGGTAGTCGGGGCGGTTGGATGGGGCGGAGGTTCCGGGGGAGGGCGGGTGGTCAGGAGACAGGGAGCAGGGGGGGTTGGAGGTTCCCGGGGGGGCCAGGGAGCAGGGGGTATTGGATGGGGGTGGGGTCCTGGGGGGGCAGTTAGGGACAGGGGTCCTGGGAGAGGGCGGTCAGGGGACAAGGAGTAGGGTGGGGGTTGGATGGGGTGGGGGGCCTCTTAGGGGGCGGGGGTGTGGATAGGGGTCGGGGCAGTCATGGGACAGGGAGCAGGGAGAGGGTTGGATGGGGTGGGGGGGCAGTTAGGGGTGGGGGGTCCCGGGAGGGGGTGGTCAGGGGTTTTGAGGGGAGCAGTCAGGGGGCAAGAAGTGGGAGGGGGGTGGATGGGGGCAGGGGCCAGGCTGTTTGCGGAGGCACAGCCTTCCCTACCCGGCCCTCCATACCATTTCGCACCCCGATGTGGCCCTCGAGCCAAAAAGTTTGCTCACTCCTGGTCTAAAACTTTCCCCTTCATTCCCCCTGGACCTTGGCAGTAATACACATGCACATACCCCCAGAGATTATATGTGCTCCCAATATAAATAATCTGCATGAGGCATAGAGGGTGCTACCAGACATGCACACATTAATAATGATTTTTCAGCATATATCACACATTTTTGGGGGCCACTTACAGTATGTGAAGAGGTAGAATTTGAAATAGCTGCCTAAAATTTCACCACATTAGTGATGCTGGTAGGGATAATAGCACTGGACCATGTGCTACGAGGATAACCAGAATACTTATTTGAAAACCGCAGCATATGCTCAGGACATGTGGTTTTGGTTTTAAATTCAAATGTTAAAAGTTATTTATTTAAATTACACAATTTTGGTCTCCAGGCTCCTCACAAATTGACTTTTTACACAGTTTTCCTTATCCCAACTGCCATGGAACATCCTGGAATGCTGCCCTGCAGAGGCTTTAGAGTAGACCCTTCCCATAGTGCCACATAGCTCACCTTCACAGGCTTGTAACTCAAGCAGATTCTGTTTTACACCAGCCACTCAAAGGCTCTACCAGCACAGGGGGTATGTTGGAGCTGACTGCAGGCAAGGTTGGAGTGTGAGGTGTACTGGCAGAAAGGTCTCTGGGGAGACTGCTGTAGCTGGCATAAATTAGATCTGCCCCGTGGCAGCTCTAACTTGCACTGGAGATAAATGTGCCCTAAGAGTCTACAGTCTATCAAATTTGTTGTTTGATATATCCCTATAAATATTCTAATTATCCATCTGTCTGGGTGTGATTTTTTGTTTGTGTAGTTGGATATTTTCTAATTCAGATCTGGACTGCCGAAGTTTTAGGAATATATAAATGTTCTCTGGACTGGAAACTTTTTCCTCTGGCTGCATAACATTACTTCATAACTGCTGCAAACCTGTAGAATGTAGAGTGTGGTGAGAGCTAACCTGCAGTCTCTCCTTTTACATATATAATGCTAATCTGGAAGTGGTACAATTAGAGGAATTTCTGAAATTAATCCAGCCATGACATGATAAATTACCCTTCAGAGATGATGAAATAGTCCTTGAGGAACAGTGTGTTGTCTTTGGCTGACATATGTAGAATATTGTGTGTAGATTAGTTTTGAAGTGCAAAAGCTGCAGAAGAGCAGACCTGGCTATTGACATATTTTAAGTTAGAGCCTGGGAAAGGGGAATGTTGGAAACTGCTTAGGATCTAATAGAATCCAGTACCAAAACCTTTTATGTTCATGCTGCAGCTGATTCAGAAGAAAGAGAAGAAAGAAAGAAGAAATAAATGTCTCAATGAGCTACATTTTCTGAAGGTGTTCATATCAGATACATGGGCCTGATTCTCCACTGCATTACCCAGTTCTGTACTGGTTTTGCTCCAGTCATTCAGTGAAGATACATCAGCGTGAAATTGGAATAAGCTGGTGAATCAGAAATTCTGTGGGTAGAGCTGGAGTTGACCCTCTGAAATATTCTTGAAAGATGGATTCAATCTGGAATCATTTTAATGCCCAAAATAATTTTATCTTGTCTTCCCTTTTCTTTTTCAGTGTTCTCTATATTAGGTTAGATGATTCAGCCCTTTGTTATTGTTTCCGCCTTTCCCATTGCCTTAATTGGCTCTTTTTGAGACATTACATATCATATGTGATTGACAAATGCTATTTCTAGCAACATGGAGTTTGTCTATTCCTTCCCTTCCTTCCTTCCTCTTCTATATTTTCCCTCCTGGTTTTTCTCCTACTTCCTTCCAGTTGTTTGTCTTTTTACCTCATACTTCTTCAATTTATGAGAAAATGGTAGCTCTTGGGTTTGATTTGCCCCTGTACCAAGTTCTGTGTCATCCCCTGTGCCAATGGGGGCAGCTCCAATCCCAAAGGGAGATTCACTATCATGCTTCAGCAAGGATGGCAGTTTTAAGTTACAATTGTGTATCTGCAGGAACCCTGCTGGCAGAGGATGCCCAAGGATGCATTGAATCAGCATACATGTTAGGTGCCTGGGACCCACCCCTACACCAATTAGTGGCTCATTTTTTAGCTGCACTATCAAGCTGTAGGCCCCTTGATGGAGTGGGTATTGTGGTTACTTTTTCCCCAGTGTTACACCCCCTGCCAAAGTTGACTTTCCACCACTGAGGACGTTCCACCTGACAGTGTACCAGCACAGATCAGCAGACACTACAGCGTACCTTGATCAAACACTAGGCTCAACCTTGTCACATCACCACCTGCCAGCTGACTGCAATTATGGTATGCAACTGCAGAGACACAGTAACCTTTTAATGTGAACAGCAAAGCTTTAGCATTTAAAATATTGTTTATGATCCCAAATCATTAACAGACCTTTGTGTAGATTTAAATATGACAAATACATTTATATTTAAAGGAAAATATTTGAAAATCAGTTCATCCTCTCTCTGTTACCTGCCTTCATTTCTGTGTTTGGGGTGGGTTCATACATTTTAAGGCAGGAAGGGACCATTATGATAGTCTGGTCTCCTGCATAACACAGGCCACAGAAGCTCTCAGAATAATTTGTGCATCAAGCCCATAACTTCTGGTTGAGCTAGAGCATATCTTTCAGAAAAATACCTAGTCTTGAGTTAAAGACTTCAAGTGATGGAGAAGCCACCACAACCCTAGGTAAATTGTTCTAATGATTAATTACCCTCACTTAAAAAATTTGCCTTACTTTTGCCTGAACTTTGACTAGCTTCATCTTCCAAACTGTGGGTCTCATTATGCCTTTGTCGGTTCGAGTAAATTCAGTACCTTTTCTGTTCCCACTTCTGTAATCATGGCTTATGTTTCCCTATATATTTGTTGAAAGATATATTTTCCCAAAATTATTTTTAGTTTGTTTTGAACTTCACCTAAATGTTTGTTACTGTAAAATTTCTTTATCTTATTTATTTTAAATACCCCTTTTCAGTTTCCATATCTTCAAATGGATCACAATGAGCTTCTACCTTTCAGTCAACATATATTAAGAATTCTACTAGTATATCCCAACATATTGTAGCGTTTAGTATTTACATACATTCATGTAAAAATAAGCAAAAGCTTACAAGTAGTATTTGTTTGTACATATGTCTTCCTTGAGAGACGAATGTGAAGGCCCCAATTCTGCAGCTGACTGCACACAGATGGACTGCTGCTCCTGTGCAAAGCTCCATTGAACAACAACAGTCTGCCTGTACTCTCAGCTGAAGATTGGGGCCCGGTTTCTGGTGAATTCAACAATAATGAAACTCTTTAATTGAACAGCTTTGTCTTTCCCCTGGATATATTAGCGAGAGACAGACAAGGGCCTTGTTGGTTCCTTGGGCTGTACCTTTGGCATGTTTGCCTTCATTTACATTCAGAGAATTCCTGCAACATTTATTGAGAATATATAGTTTAGTACTGGAAACAGTCCTTGCAGTGGCTGAATATAGATAATCATGATATAAAAAAATGCAGAGCCATTCTGATGACTGCCACAGTGGGCATAGTATGTATTTTAAAAAATTACACGAATCCTACAATGAAATGCTTCCAATAATGATGTGCTTTGTTTTGTTTAATCCATTTGATAACAGTAAAACCCCACTTTTCCTTTTATGGTAAATTCTGTTACACTGAATCTTGCTGTTGATAGGAGAGCTGATCAAATTCAAGTTTAGCTGCTGATGAGCTCAGGGGAGCAAGTCAGAGTTCGTTCTGTTTTTTGTTTGTTTGCATGGTAACTGTCTCATTCCCTCTTCCATACAAGCAAAGGCCATGTAGTGTAGCTGAATTTTTGCCTTTTATCTCCAAAAGAAGGTGCTAATAACAGCATGAGTAGACACCAAAATTTGAAAACGAGAATTTAGAAAGCAGAGAATAATAATAGATTGCAGGATCAGCCCACTGAGATTTCAAAAGCAGCCTTTTTCTTTTGAGGTCTAAAAATATAAAAGGATTCAAATTTGCACTTCTGCTCCAGCAAGTGAAATGAACAGTTCACCCAAATAAGCAAATTAGGTTATTAACTTTCAGGCTGAATTGCAGATTTCTTATACTGCCCTCTTCTATTGAAACATAACCATAGAACAGTGATTTCTATTTTTTACAGACATAGACAAATATTTCAAACATCAAACTGTTTACCTTTCAAATGCCCCTTTAAAGAGAAACACTTTATATTGCTCCTTAAGAATGTCAAAACAAAATAAATTTGACTGTTTTCATAACTACTATTAGTGTAACATGAGTTATCTTTAATGCAGAAGACTGGAAAGAATAAACAAGTTAATAAGGAGCTGTGGGACCTCCCTTTTTACTGTGCATACAAAGGCTTGTTAGAGGCAGAGGCTTGAATGGTACTGGTAGAGAAAAGGTTTAAAGAGAGTTTACAAAAACCCTGTCACATAACACAAGGCACAGTGAACCATTTCTACTCTCACTGACTGCACATGATTGTCCAAGAATGAAACTCAGACCATTACTTTTATTTTATTTTATTCCCCTCCTTCCTGTCTCTTCTACCTCATTCCAGAGTTGGTTCTTCCTTATCTCAAGCTGTTAGTCAAGGCAGTGACTTGTAATGTTTTAGGACTACAATCAAGGCTGAAATTTAGCATTTATTTAAAAAAAAACTTTGATAACTGAAGACCAATATCATTCGATTACTTTTATTTTGAATATTAACAGTTTTTTGAGCCAAATCAAGTTCTCCCGGGAGTATTTATATTGTGCTATTGCATCTGAACTTGGCAGTGATATTGACAAGAAACAAACTGTAAGCAAAAGTGATACTGACTAATCCATTTTTATTGTTCAAGCTGAGAGAAATGCAGAATGGGAAACCCAGCATAAGGAAGTAAAAGTACACTGGATTTTTAAAAAATCTTTCAGCTCTTGTCACTTGTACTGTAACAAATGTAAGACTTTGTTGATCAAAATATACAAACTATGATTGTCTATAGATTGTTAGAAACTAATTACAAAGATGAAGTGTGCTTTGGTATAAAATTCTTATCAGGTCCTTTGGAATATTGTATGTACTGAAATGTATACTGGGATCTAGAGACTCACCTGGTATTATTATTGTTCTTTTATGGTAGGGTCTAAGATCTGGGCCCCATTGTGCTAGGCACTGTATGAGCAATTTAAAAAGAAGATAGTCCCTGCTCCAGAGAGCTTGCAAACTAGGTCTCAGACAGGATAAAGAAAACAGACAAATGTGCCTATTTAACCAGAAGCAGGTATTAGGTTTTAAGGAGGGATTTCAAAGAGGATAATTTTGATGGGGAGTTTTTCCTCTATATAAGATCAGCATGGAAGGAAACACAGAAAGTTTCTCCAGTAGCAACTGCTCTAGTGAAGGGTGATCTCTAACCAAAAAATGAGAGTTTTTAAAAAATACAAAGTAACTGAAATTCTTTCAGTTGTGTTTGTGTTCTGTGAATCTAAATAAATAATAAATAAAAATGCACATTCTATTAATTATTGCCTCATCTTTTCTTACATCAGAATACTTAGAAGCTGGTTTGAGATCCTGGTAAAAATGTGCTTCTAAGTGTCCAACTTTAGAAAGAGCATAACTTTCTTCCCATGCATGTCTCATTGCTTCTCTTTTTTCTTGGTCAAGTATGTGTCATAGGCAACTCAAGGAAAGTCCTACTGTCCATTTCATTTGGTACTTTCCTATGTTTCTTTTATGGGGTACCCACCCATAATGCAATACAGGGTGTCATTCCAAACCAGTATTTAGTGTTTTTAAACATCTCATTTCAACACTCTAGTATCATAGAGAAACTGCTATTTTTAGTGTCAGTAGTTCATGCTTTTGGGAACTGGGATAGATTTTATTTGCCTTGGGATCTGGAGAGCCAGGGGGTGCTACCTAGCTCAGGCAATGGCTCTGTGTAGCAGAGGGTGTGGAGACAGCCACACAGCTTTCCTGGCATCAGAAGTGGAAATATGAGTACAGAGTAGATTGTGTTGAGACAGAAGGATAGTTCACCCACACTAGCATGAAAATAATGTTCCAGTGCCGTGTATGCCAATGGCAGCTTCTTCACAGAATCATAGAATATCAGGGTTGGAAGGGACCTCAGGAGGTCATCTAGTCCAACCCCCTGTTCAAAGCAGGACCAATCCCCAATTTTTGCCCCAGATCCCTAAATGGCCCCCTCAAGGATTGAGCTGTCAACCCTAGGTTTGGCAGGCCAATGCTCAAACCACTGAGCTATCCCTCCCCCCTTCCTTGTTGCTGGAAGTAATGCAAAGTGTACATTTTGTATGACGTCTATAGGCTACAATTAGTAGGATGTGTGCTGTTCCGTTACCTAATTGAAAATGGTCCCTATTTGAAATCTGTTCTCAGATACCTGGTGAAATGAATCCTGCTCACAGGCTGGAATGTGGTTGTGTAATTAGGAGCTTTTTTTTTTTTTTTAAATGCTTTGAAGTCAATGGACCCTTCATATTACAGAGGTCATCTGGTGGCAGAATGAAAGAGTGGAAAAATCCATATATGTAAATATCCAGAATCAGAACACGGCCTCTAAAAGCCTATGGCAGAGTTACTCATGATGAGTTTTAACTTGGTAGTACCTTCTGAGCAAGTCTGAATTATTCAGTTTTGGCCCTCTGGGAACACCTACTGCTGTGGTTCACAAAGTGGATTAATGTAAACTTTAGAGGGGTGCAGGGCGAGGAGCAGAGAAGCCACAAAGTGTTTGGCTTTTCCATTCTAATTATGTAATCTGAATCTGAAAATGAGTGTAATTAAAAAAAATGTATAAACAAATATGATCGAGGATCCAAATGCTTTTTGTAAATTAAAGAAAAATCAGTCTTTCAGATCCAGAAATGAGAACCATGGAGCTACTGGCAAATTCTCAATCTGTTCAAATTTACACAAAGAAGTAAGTTTCTGTTTGTAGCTTTGTCTGATTTTTTTGAGGGGAGGGATGCAATTTACTTCTCTCTTTTCTTGCAGCTGAGGGACTTTGTTTGGTTGTTTCATTTTTATTAAAAAAACCCTCCCTCCGTGGTACACTACCAATCCAGTCTTTGTCTGGTAGGGTTACAATGCCAAGGTGTTAGAAAAAGACACCCTTCTACATTCTTTCCTGTAAATTGATCCAATTAATTCTCTGAAACTACTACTGGAAAAGCTGTGCTGGTTTCCTTCTAACCCTCAGAAGCACTGGGACAAATCCTGTTGTCCTTAGTCATTACTCAGGCAAACCCTTCCTGAAGCTAACTGGGCTGTTGGCATGAGTAAGAAGTGAGTGAGGAGATCGGAATTTGACCCAGCCTTAATGTGCTTACCTCCATCCAGTGCTGCAGATTCAGGATGATCCTTCTTTATAAGTCTGTCTGTCATTTATTGACACTGTTACTAGAGCACACAGAAAACATTTTCTTGGTAAACAGTTTGGTATTAAAACTTTTTGAACAGATAAAGACCTTTCAGCTTGGGACAGTCTGAACATAAAGGGATTTTGAAAAAATCCCTAAGCTCTATAATATAGAACATTTTCTGCAATTAAAAAAAATTCCTCACGTGTTAAGCTTGCTTTATTTATTTTATTATTTAGACATTCCTTAGTTGTAAACTAGGGCCAATTGACCAACGCTGAGTGGAGGGGAATCACAAAGTCTGGTTGTTGCATACTTTGCTTCTTATATCTTAATGGTCAGGGCAGGATTCAATGGGGCAGGTTAGGAGGACAAGAAGTGGGCTGAACACTCCTTGAAAAGGAGCAGCATGTACCCTTAGCCAGCATGTGTTAGAGACTATGGCACAGCAGTAGTTTGACCACGTCCCCTAGCTGCCATGTTCCTGTTGCCATTTGGAAGGGTCCTCCATTCTTGAGCACCAAGACCCTGATTCAGCAAGGTATTTAAGCACCTGCCTAACTTTAAGCATGTAAGTAGCCTCATTGACATCAAGTACATGTGTATTTAAACTTAGGCACATGCTTAAATAGTTTGCTGAATCAAGCCCTAAATTAGAATCTGGTCCTGCATAATGGTAGGGGCAGAGCAAGGAGAGAAGCCACTCTTGTGCCCTCTTGCCTCACTAGTGAACCTGCACAGCGGCAGGCAGGCTCTGTCCCTCTGATTGCTTTCCTATTGAGAACGCTGTTGTTTTTTATCGAGAGCAAACAAAAAAATAACAGCACTATTTCATGTATAAGAACTTTTCAAAAGGATGTCTGCTTCTTTCTAGCAGTATTTCCTAAATATAGTGGGAGGTCTGAGCAATAGTTTTTGGTTTTGTAAGGTCTGCATTTTAAGCAGGATTGTTCCATCAAAGAACTACAGAAAATGAGCACTTTGATGACCTCCAAATTACACAATTTTGGTACACTCAGAGATATAAGATCAGTCAGATGTTCAGCATGACCTGCTCCTGACTCATGGGATTTTTTTTCTGCTGCTACCAATAAGAACTTTTATCCTCATGAATCATTTTTATACAGCTGTGCATATTAGAGGAAAAACAAAACAACTTGCCCATGGAAACGTGGGTTGGTTTAAAAAAAGAGCAAGTAATTTAATACAGTAAGAGACTGTTCTATATGTGGGGACTTTTCTGGGTATATCACTGTCTGTCTGTCAGTCACTTCAGTCCCATTTCTGTAGTATCCGAGTGCCTCAAAATTTCTAATATACATATCCTCACAACACTCCAGTCAGGTAGGTCAGTGGTATTATCCTCATTTTACACATGGGGAGCTGAGGCACAACAGGACTAAGGCCAGATCCACACTAGAAAAGGTTTGCCAGTATAACTATACCAGCAAACCATCCATCGTAGCGTAGAC
Organism: Lepidochelys olivacea; assembly: GCF_965140295.1. Classification (NCBI taxonomy): domain Eukaryota; kingdom Metazoa; phylum Chordata; order Testudines; family Cheloniidae; genus Lepidochelys; species Lepidochelys olivacea. Next base: position 160,396,547 of record NC_140411.1, on the reverse strand, counting down.
ACAGTGCTTTTGCCACTATAACTTATACTGGTTCCCCGAGCAAACTAAAGTATACCAGCAAAAGCACTTTAATGCCAGTATAACAAGGGCTTCTGTTGGTATTGAAATGTTGCAAACAAATCACACCCCTAAATGACATTACTACACAGGCAAAAGGTCTAGCATAGACTTGGCCCAAGGTCACACAGTATGTCTGTGGCAGAGGTGGGAAATGAACGCAGATCTCCCAAGTCCCAAGCTAGTGCCCTAGCTCTGGGGAATGAGTGTGAAGAAGGATTCTGGAAACACATTTCACTGCTTATGAAATTAGGCAAAGATGCCAGTTATGAAAATTGATTTTCTGAAACAGGAAAGGAAATGGAGCAGGTCTGAATCTTGAATGATAGGAATGATTATTTTTTTTACTGCAGGAAGTTTATTTGTAGAAGATCAGCTTATTTATATCAACTAGCAAGATTTACCGAGCACATTCATCTCTGGTGTAAGTCTGTTGACTTCAGTGGAGTTATACTACAGAGGAATGACCCCAAAGGTCTGATAGTAATAATGTGCATTAAAAAGTTGGGCCCGATTTTGCAATGATATGCATCCTGTACTATCTTATTAAAATAAATGGAGCTGCAGAGCATATAAGTCACTCCAGCATTTGACCCCGCTGTGGTGAGTAATGGTATGTGTGGGAATACAGTGTTAGCCTTCGTTTACCTCTGGCTTTTTTAAGGCCACAGGGAGGTAAAGCGGTATTGTATATTAAAAATAAGCACATATCATCTTCCTTCTATACCTGGCTTACGAAAGGAGAAAGGTTTAATTTTTCAGATGTTAACTTTGATTATTATAGATCATATTTGGTAGCATTATGCTCTTGTGAGTGACCCTGCAAAGAATAAAAAAATCTACTACTTCCTGCTAAGGGTCTGATGCTGCTCCCCTTGAAGTAAATAAGAAAATTCAAATTGACCTCACTGGTGCAGGATGCCATCCTACTGCTGCAGCCAAATATATCTGGTAAATTCAAACATATTTATCACTGAATAATATCAGGCCGCTCTTGATGAAAACAAGTTCCTCTACTAGTTTTGGCTTCTCACTGGAGCTGTGTGATATTAAACTAAAAATAGAATTGAGAAGCCAGAGATGGGAAAAGAGCTATTTGACCATTTCTCTGCCAATTTATGATTATTCCCTAAAGTACACGCTAGTTCTTTTTGCCGGCTAATTTTTAAATGTCATCCCACAGCCTAACAGACTCGATTGTTGGAAAGGGTTTCCTGACAGTTATTTCCCTTTCTTAGTTTTGTCCTGTTACCCCATTATATTGGTCTAAATAATTATCATTCCTTGGTGTTTACACCAGTTGGGAGTGGGGGGTGGGAAAAGGGACAAGGTGAAGGGAGGGAGGTGCTTGGTGCGGAGGTCTAAAATAGCTCGAGAGGAGTCAGGGTAAGAGGCAGGGCAGAGGGGAACAGGCAAGGGAAATGGGTTAGTAAGTGGAGCTGTTGCAAAGAGGAACAGGAAGTAATGGAGAGAGGGAAGAAGGGACTCAGCAATAGTAGGGACAGTAAGGACCAGGGTGCTCCCAGGACAGGTGTGAGAGGGAAAACAGAAGCACCAGTATTGTCAACCCCAAGTGTTCAAAAGACATTAGATTGGCTTAAAAATTAAAAGATTTAAAAAATAATAATGTGGGAGTTCTCTCCATTCACTTTCTGGTTTTGGACCCTTTAGGGATCAAATTTTTAAGCTTTCCCCCCCACAATCCTGAAGGGCTAGAAACTTACTTTTTCACACAATGAATCCAGAGAGCCTGCTGAAATCACATAACTCCAGGAGCTGGGGCTTTAAGAAAACCACCACATACAGGAGAGCTGGCAATGCTGAAACAATGCCAGGGAGAGGAGGCAGCAAGGCTGCGGCATTCATGAAGTGAAGGGTGCAGCAGTGGAAAGGAGAGTTTCTGAGTAGGGAGAGGGAAAGAGAACACAGTCTCCCACTAAGCTGCAGGGAAAAGACAGGTTTAACTTGAAGAGGTTGCAGGAGGATTCCCTGGTGCAGAAGCAGGGCTAAAGTATTGCTGCTTCTGGCCGTATGTTCACGACATGGGGCTTCTGGACAGTAGAGGGTCCTGGAGGTATTTGGGAAAACTAGATGTTTAGCTTTAGTTCCTGTCTGCACTAGAACTATTAACTAAGTTTGTGAACAGTTGCTGGCTCTAAACATGGTGTGTGTAACCATGGCAGCTAAACATGTGTCACTCTTGGCAGAGGCTTCGGCTGGTATGTGGTTGTCTTTGTGTAACCAGTTTGTAACACTGTTATTTCACTGTGTGGGCAGGACTTTCTCACCATGCCTTGAAAGAGCACTTTAACCATGGGCCACAGTAATGTGGTGTGGTGGGCTGTGGTCCTAAAGTTCTGGGGGCTGTAGGGAATGGCGTGGCGCTTGCTGTACAGCTATGATATAACACTGTTAATGCACCTATTCATTTTGTGGTGCTCTCTGTACATTATAATTATTACGCCGTGTTTGTCACTGATCCTATGAGCTCTGGAGCTCTGCATAAGAACAGTAGTGGGCGTTTTCAGCAGCGCTAAGCATTCTGCAGCGTACATTGTGACATCATAACGATGAATTATTTTCCAACAAAACAGATTTTAGTGCATACCAAAACCAGTGCAAAAATCCTCTCTGCTATTGAAAAACAAATACAATAGAAACGTCTGAAATAAATGAATGGAACAGAACTTAACAAGGGGGAAGAACATTCATGTCTGTTTCAGCTATACATAAACGCCAACCGTGGCTTTCACAGGTCAGTGTATGTGAATTTGTGATTTGTAACTATCACCCTGTGTGGAGAGATAGGAGTAGGAATGTGGCCCTGATGCCCCATTGATTGTTGTGGGATGCAGGGAGGTGCTAAAATGGAGTTCTCCACTGACTGCAAAGGGCGTCGAGCCTCTGCTTATTGAACCTGTAGGTCAACCACAGTCTGCAGCATCTGTGTTTGCTGTTGGAGAAGCCCCATTATATCTTGGTGCATCTCCCACCCCTATTCCTCTGGAACTCCTGGGTCTTTCTCCTGTCTGCATTTGCCCTATCTGGGCTGACTGAAATGTTCACCATCCAGGCCCTCTGTTCACTGTCAGATGCAGCACTGCCTTGTGAGATATCGGAGGACATGTCCTCCTGAGTCCTCTTCCTCTTTCTCCTCCTTATCATAGTTTGGCATTCAGTGTGTGTGGAGGGGAATCCCTCAAGGCCACAGCAGCTACAGCTGAAACACACAGATGTATCATTGGATTTATGGTCATAATGGAAAGCAGATGTGAAGTTTCAGAACATCCTTCCCTTGTTCTCCCCAAAGTTTTAAACAAGAGATGCTTATTGAAACTTCAGCTTTGGAGCACGCAGTACTGTTCTCCAGTCCAAGCCATGGTGAGTCTGGCCCACCAGAGGCAGGAGAGGAGGGGGAGAATGAGGAAGGAGTTGTTCAGCTGCATGAAACAATACAGTTTAAGCCCCTGTTTCTATGAATACGAGCATAAGGCAATGGTGCTGAATACTGGCACCATTTTCCATAGGCGGTGGCAATTTCAGTTGATATCTCACTCCGGAGGGTAACAAAGGCACAGAGACCACAGCTGCTGCTGGTGTCCTGAAGCCACCTGGGCCTATATGCCACTAACTTGTTTACTGCAAAAGTGCCTGCCAAAGTCATCACAGAATGGTGTGGGAAAGTGTCCTAGCACAAAGGAGGAAATAAGGCTGCCATCCCTAGAAATCTTCAGGTGAGGATTACAGAGTGCCTCCATGGAAGTTTCATTGAGATCTCTCAGGAGGATTTCAAGGTACATCCCTATGTAGGTAAACAAACTGCTCCGCTTACCCTGCAGGGGAATGAAAAGCAGATTACACCAATACCACTGTTTGTTGTACCTCTACTTCTTCTAGTTGAGCACATTGATGAAAAATCTATACCTGTGTCCTGCTAAGGTGGGGTCAGGGAGCATCTGTACATTTAAACATTCACACACTAACCTGATGTTCCTTCCCCTGCATCAGGCTCTCCCATACTCAGCTGCTGGGACTGACCAGACTGCGGTGGAGTCCTGGCTTATGGAACTCCATTTTCCTCCTCCTCAGTGTTCATGGCAGGTGTTTGTGCCTTGAGCTTCTGGGAGGTATGTATAATACTCTGCCAGGTGCTCATGGGGTATCCTCCAAGTATGGCATGAATCTCATTGTAAAAGGGGCAGGTCTGCAGCTCACCACCAGTTCGACTGTTGGCCTCCCTGGCCTTCTAGTATGCCTGACACAATTCCTTCACTTTCACGCAGCCCTGCTGCTGGTCCCTGTTCTAGCCCTTCTCCTGATTCCCCCATGCAATCTGCTTATTGATGTCCACATTTCTATGACTCATCCATTGTTGTACTTGCACAACCTCTTCTCCCCACAGGCCCAGGAGATCCAGTATCTCCTGTCTACTCTAGTCAGGAGCTCATCTGAAGCATGTAGCCAGCATCGTCAGCTACAATGCACACAACAATGGAGAGCTGCTAGGCGTGCTCACCGGGCTGGGCAATCAGGAAAAGGCTCTTCAAAAATACACGGGAGTTTTAAAAGGTGTGGTGTGTCTTCCTATTTCTCTGACCCCGGGGCAGTGGAGTTCACAACTGTGATCAGAGCCGTCAGTTGTCAAACATTGTGGGAGAGCTACTGAAGGACTGACAGGGTTGACACAGGTAACAGAGTGTATACACTCACACTGCGTCAACCACAGTTCATCGACCATCACTCAGTGCCACTCAGGGAGGTGGTGTTACTGCGTTGCCGTAACAGGGTGCTTATGTTGGCAGGAGGCAAATTTGAGTATAGACACATGCATCAATAGATTGACGCAAGGCAACTTACACTGACCTAACTTTGTAGCATAGAACAGGCCTTACTTTCATGAAAGGAGGATCACAGCGAAGCCTGGCTGAAAAGTGCTGCAAGGATTTTGCGTGAGCCAAACTCTGTGAGACTTGAGAGTATCTCATTAATTAAGTCTCAGCTCTTGAATGAGTGTTATGACATTCTTTTATATAAAAGAAAAGGAGGACTTGTGGCACCTTAGAGACTAACACATTTATTTGAGCATAAGCTTCCGTGAGCTACAGCTCACTTCATCGGATGCATGCCTCTGTACGAGTTTTTCATGAAGTTGATGGATTTCCACTCCATACGGCTAAATTCAGTGCATTGCATAATGACAGGTTTCAGAGTAGCAGCCACGTTAGTCTGTAGCTCACAAAAGCTTATGCTCAAATAAATTTGTTAGTCTCTAAGGTGCCACAAGTACTCCTGTTCTTTTTGCGGATACAGACTAACATGGCTGCTACTCTGAAACCTTTCTTTTATATGTAACCATTTGTTTCCAATACTACTTCTTGCTATTACTTTGAATCTCTGTGAGTTGTTAAACTTATCCTTGATTTCATTATAAGCAAATCTCAGTGCCGTGTGTGTTTGGTAGAGTGGTGATCTGAGGTGGAACTGATAAGCTGGAATGTACTGCTCCCCTGGGAGCAGTGAATCAGCAAATACTGAGAGTGTCCAGTGGGCCAGAGACTGGACACTCCAGGGAGACACGTAGAGAGCTTGAGGATTGGAGCGTGCCTGTTGCTAACCTGTAGAATGAAAGCAGGTCCTGCAACGCTTAGAGGGGAGTGCTTGTGTTGGTGGAATTGGGGAGCTGATCCCTGGCAGGTGCTGACAAGGCTTCCTCACACATAGGGCAGGTGATACTGACGTGCCTCACAACCCTGAGTTACCCCCCAGGAAGCATTACATGCTGTCACAAAGTGGCTGGATCTTTATGGGGAGGTGGACCTTGGCCTCAGCTGTGACACAATTAGCTAGCCTCCACAGGTGGTGAAAAACAACAAGGTCACATGACTTGCAGTCAAGTGGCTTAAGTAGGCCTCTTAAGAAAGATAGGAGGGCCTATAGATGCTGTTTTTCCTCTAGGGAAGGAGAAGGAAGACTCTAAAAGGAAGCCCTGGGAATTGTTGCTGAGCAAAGGAGAACAGAGCATAAATTCAAGCATGTGCCTAAGTTTTTCAGAATTGGGAGCATTAGTTCTCTACTGCAAGATACAGAGGCTCATGCTTTAGCTACAGAAATTCTAGGTTCAGAAGTCAGAGATCGATAAGGTGACAGTTGTTACGCAGCCAACTCTGGAATACTGTGGCTGTTTTAAAGTAACACTATACAACAGTCTAGGTTAGTAAGTGAGGAATACCACATGTACTTGAAACCACAGTGGAAATATAGGTTGGCAGAATGTAATTACCTACATTTGAATCTTTACAGGACATTGCATAGAACATTCTCTGTTCTTCCAAAAGTACTATGGAGTTTTTAATGACCGTAAGTCAGGATTTAAGTTCTATTAGGATTAGTTATAATTTTTCTGTCAACATTTTTTGACAGAAAGTTGAGCTTTTGGCAAAACAAAATTTTTTCACAAAGAGTCTACTTTCAGCGGGAAATGTTGGCTTTTTAGTGAAAAAATGAACACCCCAATCCCAAAATATTTCTATTTGGAAATTATGCTTAGGGTGCCTCATGGAAGTTGTAGTTCAGTTGCATCCTCTTTTTCCTCTGTGGGCTGGGCTTCCTGGCCAGACGACCATGCTGCATGGTGCTGAGGGATTCTCATAATTCTCCCATCTCTAAGAGGAGACACCATAGTGCATCATGGGAGCCTTTGCCCAACTAGGGAGCCTGGCCTACAGAGAAGAATGGGAGCATGACGCACCCAAACTACGACTCCCATGAGACACTGTGTCAGCATTTCCAACTCAAAAGATTGTTTTGGGGCTGAATTTTTTTTGATATTTGAGTTTCCACGAAAAAAACAAAATTTTTAGTGGGAAGTTTAGATGAAAATGAATTTTTTTCATTTTGGTCCCAATTTTCTAGGGAATTTTTTTCCCAACCTGCTCTAAGTTTTTAAATCTCATGCATCAAAACAGATGGGTAGAGCCAACAGCAGCTAGGTTTCCTCAATACTATGCTGGAGCTCTGGCTCAGTACTGAGTCAGAAGGAAATAAATTACTTATTGGATCACTCATTGCCTCTGCGTGTTACCTGGAGGCCTAAACTGATTTAGCTTGGGTGGTCTAACAAGGTAATTGTTCAAAGATGTATGGTTGCATTGTTGTGGCTGAGATCTTAAACACACACAAATTGGAAAATTCACAATTGTGGTCACCATAGAAACTTTACCTGGTTCTCTTATGCACTGGTAGTAATTGGTACTATTGCTATATGACATTACAGTAGAATGTCAGAGTTACGAACACCTTGGGAATGGAGGTTGTTCGGAACTCTGAAATGTTTGTAGCGCTGAACAAAACATTATGGTTGTTCTTTAAATAGTTAACTGAACATTGACTTAATGCATCTTTGAAACTTTAGTATGCAGAAGAAAAATGCGGCTTTTAATCATCTTAATTAAAATGAAAGAAGCATAGAAACACCTTACCTTGTCAAATCTTTTTTTTAAACTCTCCCTTTATTTTTTTAGTAGTTTACACAGTACTGTACAGCGTTTGCTTCCCCCACCCCCCTCTGCTGGTATCTGATTATGTACTTCTAGTTCCAAATGAAGTGTGTGGTTGACCGGTTAGTTGGTAACTCTGGTGTTCGTAACTCTGGTGTTCTACTGTATTTATGTATTAATATATTTGTGTGGTGCAGGCATACCATAACTAACTTTCCAGGCTTCATTCTGAAATCTCAGTTATAACATTTCATTAGTGAGGATTTGTGGGGTTATTTTGTTTTTGTTTTGCAATAAAAGAGAGAGAACAATTTCTATGCTTGCACGTTGAAATGTGCACCCTGTGTTTGAAGGGTGTGGATACATTTGTCTTTGCAATTTACATTCCTGTTTTAGATGGTGAAAAGAAAGGGGTTCTGGATGCCCAAATTTGATTATATATAACCTGATCCTGCCCTATCGCTGCCCAGCCCTATTCTAGCTCTCACTCGGCCAGCAACATGCGTGACAGTGGGGTCACAACAAAATGAGGGAGGCACTAAAAGCAGCCAGGGAGGAAGCTTAAAGTTAGGAGGGAAGCATTATTTTAACATATCCAGTTATTTTTAATCACTTTGACTTCAAGAAGCAGAATCTCGGAGGCCAATAATTTCCAGGTGTGAACTATAATATAACATCAGCTCTGATTTGGCCAGAATCAAAATTGGCTTTAAAATGAATGCTGAGGTAGAGTCAAGTGTGTGAGATCTGGTTCCTGTCTGTCTGATGTTCAAGGCACAGAAGGGGGTTAGTGCTGAGAAGGAAAGAGTGGACCAGTGCAGCAGTTTTTCTAATATCTTGTTTGGTAAATGACTACATTGGATGGTTCAAGCTGTGCACTGGTAGGCTCGGTAATTGAGATGCAAGGGTTCCATGGGGAAAGCATTAATGAGACTACAGAGGTGAAATACCCATTGGATTTTCTCTTTGTTCAGAAGCCAGTTGTCATCACCCATTTGCAAAGGAGAAAAACAGAGGAAAGTTTTTCCTTATTCCAAAAATCTGGATGTAATAACAACTGGGTTTTTGTTCCCTGGGAACAAAGAAGAAGAGTGATGCCAATCTTTGCTGGTACAATGACCAGGATCATTGTTATTTCTGTCTTCATTCTCTGGACAGCCACAGGGCAAGGGAAAGGAAATGTCTTTACAGGTGAGTAATGCACGATGAAGCTGAGAAATGTTGGGTATTTTAGTTTGGATATGATGAGATGTCCCTTTATGCTAAATGAACCAGTGATTGTTTCTGCTCTATAGAAACCCAGCTGCGTCTCATTGACCACATAAGAATCCCCCAATTAAGAAAACCTGTCATTTCCCTTTAGCCAGAAAAGAGAGGCTCGAACTGCAGCTTTATACTTAGTCATGTGCCGATTTTAATGAAAAATCCTTTTCCTTGTCTTGAGGAGTATCTACAAATTAAAACTAGCAAACTTCTAGAGATGTATGAGGTGGCAAAGGCGAGAGTATAGATGGCACATCTTTAACTCTCACCCTCAGTTATCGGCTGTGAATGGGAATAATCCAACCAAATGACCATGAAAATTTCTGGCTTTGGAGCACCAGTTTTAATTCCTAGTTTACTCTTAATTTCTAGACTAATTCATTATTTATTTAGATTTGAACAGCTTTTAATTTTTGGCTGGGGTTTTGTTGTTGTATTTTTTAAAAATTGCCTCGGTGGCTTTGAAATTCTCAGCCAAAATATATAACCCATTTCTTAATCATGGATTTTTCCTCAATAACCGTACCAAAAATCACATTTTAAAAAATCCCCCTACAGAAGGGGGGAAAGGCTGAAGATACAGAGATCTTTTTGTGCTTGCTTCAAAAAATGTTTGAGGTTTTCAGATATGAGAGCCTAGAAAACAGAACCTTTCATTCAAACCTTTTCAAATTTTGGAGGACAGAGCAGTTGTTTGAATCCCCTGGGTGAGGACCCACCCACATGGGTTTAATTGTAGGTCACATCAAAGCAATTAAGGACTTTGTCTCTAGTTCATGGTTGGCTTTTGATCTCAAGCATTCTTGCAAATTTCAGCCCAACATGACAACAGTTGATCTTGTGAGTTTTCCACAATTTCGGATGAAAATCTAGCATGAACAACTCAGAAGTTTTTGGCACCGGTAAATTTGACCATGATCCCATATACCAGGCCTGATTGGTCTTGATCATGAAATCAAAACACAGCCTATTCCTAATTCAGAGTCTGAGCTGAATACTGACTAACCAATGCAGCTCACCTCTTATAATAAAATAGTCACATTGCTGCTTTTGTTGTTGTTCCTTTAGTATAATAGCTTCGTACTTTGCCTGCCCATGCCTGAGATTGCTAAAATGAAAACTGAAATGCTCAAAGATGACAGATCTAATGTAACAGAAGTAACTTCAGATGATTATCTGCTTTGCTAGTAATTTCAATCGTGAGTTGGCAGAAACACGTCCAGTACACTTTAATTCCTGCTGATTGGGAGCTAATGAGCAAAGAATGCCAATTTGCTGAACAGACCAAATTGTGCTAAGCCACAGTGCTCAGGAGAAACTGCTGTCCCCAGAGAACTGAGCTCTCATAGTAACAAGCGTTATTTTAAATTAGACTGCACTGTGGGCCTGATCTAGCTTCAGAGAAAGAGAAGCTGGAACTGTGCTTGCTTCTGTTAGCTTTGGTTCGGTCTCTTTAGAAGTGCATCTTTCTACACTCTCATGGGAATCCCTCAAACCTGCTTTCTTGGCTCTGGCAGTTTCATCCCATGCCTAGTGAAATAGCCATAAAATTGAATTGCATACATCTGGCCTGACATCAGTGCTTTTTAATTATATACTTTCACTTGGTTTTCAAACATCTGTACCATTTTACTTTCTAGATTTCATATCAGTATATATGTTGAATGTTGCTACAAATCCCAAACTGGTTTTGGTTGCCCTGGAAGCTTTAGATTTGTAATGATATCTTTAGACTGTCTTTTCAGCTCTGGATGTGAGGACATATATCTTTAACCTTCCTCTTATCTCATTGTGCTGTTCTGTTCAGGTTCTTATACCACACTCATGGCAGTGAGATCTGAGCACTGTTGTCATGGTGATGAGGGTGGCTGGGGGCATGCAGAACAGCCCACACAATCCTAACATTTTAAATTGTAACACTGCAATTCTTGAACATCACAATTTTGATCTATGAAACCGAGGAGCAGACTCCATCTATATGTATGGCCTCCTCCATCCCAGTAAAGTCTGAATGCCATAATTATTTTATGCTCACAACACCCGAGTCAGGTAGCATTATCCCTGTTTTATAGCTGGAGAACTGAGGCAGAGAGAGAGAGAGATTAAATGAATTGCTCACAATCAGACAAGTGGTCTGTGGCCAGATCCTTCATGGATGTAAGTCAATGGTGCTCCATTGAATTCTGTGTATATACACTGACTTACACTAGCTGAGGATCTGGCCCTCAGTTCCAGCTTTCCAAACAGACCTCTTAAAAATGAACCCACCAAATTTTCAATTACACATTTATGTGCGCACAAATAAGGGTACCGTTTGCTTACAAATGTGGTGAGCATGTTTTTTGGGGTGTGTGTGTGTGTTTGAAAATGTGATGTATAAGGACCAGCATCTAAAATTTTTACACTGAATTAGTTTATCTATTTTTTTGTCATCTCTGAGTCATTTGTACTGTACATATTTTGATTGCATGCTTCTGTTTGGCTGACCACAGTTCTCTGAGAGCCCTGAAAGGTGCAGCCCCACCACACTTTGATTTCTGTATCCACTTCACATTTAACTTATTAAAAGCCCCTTCCATCTTTCTCTGTGTGTAAAGTTATACCAGTATAAATGTATTTATCTGATTATTCTTTTCACATTTCCAAACGTCACCCCTCCCATTTTTATAAAAGCTCAAGAGGAAATCATGTTGCCTATCACACAACCCTAAATAAAATTACTTACAATTTTACTCTAATTAAATACTATATTTCATTTGCCTTGCTAGTCTACCTTTTCTTAATGACCCCTCTTGATACTTTCATTTTGTTGCACGTGATTGGGATTCACCCATTAAGCTTTTCAGATAAGTCAGTTGATTTTATTATCAAATTAAGTATTTGAATGTTTAAAACTGTTTTTTCATAATCTGAAATAAGTCAGCTGAAAATACTATAAATACCAATTCCATCCGTAGGAAGGCCCTGATGCTGCCAGCATTTCTGAATGTGCAGCACTTTACTCACATGGGTAGTCCCATTGAGAGTAAAGGCAAGCACACACATAAGGGTTTTTCAGGATTGAGGACTGAAAAGATCCTCTTTTATAAAGTGATCTATAATACACTGACACACATTATAATTGTATCGGTCATAACTTCTACTTTAATAAAACAAAGACTTTAGCCAAGCATCACCACTAAGCCTTTACTTGAGACAGCATAAAAACAAAATACTTCTCTCTCAAGTTATCTGTCCCTCTAATTGGGAGCAAATTTTGGGTTGTGTCATTAAGGAAAACTTGTCATGATCTGTAATCTTTCTTTTTGTGAATCCCACATCAAATGCAATTCATCAACAACCTCCCATTAATCCATGCTAGCTCATCTCTGTTGTTTTCCTTCTACAGCAGGTCTGTTTAAGATTTTGAAGATGACTGCTAAGATCAAGGTCAGGGCTTAAGAAGCAGAGATTTGAGGCTTAATTTAACACATGCCTTTATGGAGGCCCTGTTAAATTTACCCTCATCTAAACTGATTTCAGGTCTCAAAAGACATAGGGTCAGATTTTCAACCTCAGTATAAATTGGCATAGATTCACTAAAATCAGTTTTCAGAGTAACAGCCGTGTTAGTCTGTATTCGCAAAAAGAAAAGGAGTACTTGTGGCACCTTAGAGACTAACCAAGTGAGCTGTAGCTCACGAAAGCTTATGCTCTAATAAATTGGTTAGTCTCTAAGGTGCCACAAGTACTCCTTTTCTTTTTACTAAAATCAGTGGAGCTCTGCAAATTTATAACAGCTGAGGTCTGATTCATAGGATTTATATTGATGAGCCACTAAAAAATTAGAAGGGTAAAATGGAAAGTCCAGTGACATGGTCTTCTGGGAATGCTTGTCAGCGGAAAGATGTCTGCAAATGTTGTGGGGTCACCATGCTCTTGTCTTCTAGTATAGTCTTTCAAAGGATGTTGTTGAGGTACTGAAAATAAGATGGGATGAAGCACACAAGGGAAAAATAAAAAACCTAATGAGCTTCTCCCACTTCTGATTTCTACGTTTCCAGACACTATGAACTTTGTCTTTTTCCTCAGAAAAATCAAAGATGTTCCGAGTCCCTTAGCTCACATGTGAATTTTAGACTAATTTTGTTAATGTCCATAACATTTATTCAAGTTATATTGCTATTGTTCTGCCCAATCTCTCAAGGCATTTATGTTTATCTGGAGCTTCTCACAAACTGCATAGTTTTTACTAACCAAAAAAACTCCCACTACTAATTGCCATCAGCAAACTTCACCTGTCCACTTTCTCCAGTAACATTCTTTCTAATAATGGCCTTTCTGAGAATCAATCATTCATTAAATGGCTCTTTTTTCTTATATCATAACCCAGTTTACATCTAAACACTGAAGGAAACTCATTCTGTAATGCTAGCAGCTAACCCTGATTTTTTAATTTTTTCTATTTTTTAGAAAAAGGCCTCTCCTTGCTAGGCTACCATCTGTGCAACTATAGCGTGACTAAAACTGTGTCTAAAATGGCTGCCTACCAAAAGTCATATGAGAAACACACTTCTTGTGGAGGATGGATTCCGTGGATGGTTTGTCCTAAGACGTCTTATAAAACTCAGTATCACATCATTGAAGTCCCTGAGATTATGAATTTTACAGATTGCTGTGAAGGGTATGAACAAGTTGGGTTCTATTGCACTTTATGTAAGTATTAGAATAATTATTTAAATAAATATTCCTTTTGTTAGGTGATTGTAGATTTTGACTCAAAAGGCCAAGTTCACTGCTGGTGCCAGTCCATTGCAACCGCTGAGTTGCATCAGTAGGTCATCGGTAAATTTGGTTCAAAATGTCCATTTTGGAAATGCATTACTTTGCCACATATACAGCTTGTCTTTGTATGTGTCAGGGTTGGTGCACATTAGTAGAGCAGTGTGGAGTAGCTTGCACAGTCATTACCTGGTGCTGTACCTGTTCTGTGTATGACTTCATTTTACAGGGCTATCAGTCAGGACTGCTGGAAACATGCCGGTTTAATTTCACAAGGACTTATTTTAATATTTGCTTGAATTTGGAGCCATGGCAATTCCTGGCCCTCTTCAAGTTGTGCTTTGAATTTTGAGTTCAAATGAACCTAAAAATTCAAACGAAAACTTATGCAGCAGCTGCCTGCTGTCATGACTCCTTCATGAATCCACAAGTTGTCCCAGGTTTGCTTGAAAAGTTGGAAAATGCAGTGAACCTTTCACTGAATCTGATCTGACTTTCTGGTTTGTAACAAAACTCCAAATCTGATATGTTTCACCTGCCATCAGACCACGTTGAACGTTTTGCACAGGGCCGCTTGTTGTCAACAATAAATCCATGTTTTAAAAAGCTCCCGAAGGTTACAGATACATTGAGTTCCTTAGAGACAGTGGGTGGGTTTTTCAGAAGTACTTAAGGGTATGTCTACATTGCAGCCTCCCAGCTCAGGAAGACAGATGTGCACTAGCAGGGGTTGAGTTAGTGTGCTAAAAATAGCAGTGCAGACTTTGCAGCATGGGCTAGCTACCTGCGTATGGACCCAGGTATCTGGGTGGGCTTTTACTCAGGTGGCTAGCCCAAGCCGATGCCTATGCCATAACATCCACAATGCAATTTTTAACATGCTAGATCAAAGAGAGAGAGAGCGTGTGTCTGTCTAGCCAGGCTAGGAAGCATGCTCCCAGCTGCAGTGTAGACATACCTCCGTGACTTGAGAGCCCAATATCATTGGCTTTCAGTGGGACTTCAAAGGTACAAGAAAGTACTGGTATAACTTAAGGTGTGGCTTTCCTATATCGTTAAACCAGTGCAAAAGTTTGTGTGGGCACTAATTTTGGTGATGAAAGTGGCTTATTTCCGTTTAATTAACCTGTTCCTAATTGACTTTAAGTAAATTAAACGGAAATAAGCCACTTTAATACTGAAATGTGTCCACACAGCCTTTTGCACTGGTTTAACTATATTGGTTTAAAAGATGATTCAGGTTATACTATACTTTCTTGTGTACACAAGCCCTTATGCTCTAAGTCACTGAGGTGCATTTGAAAATCCATCCCATATCATACACTGCAAACGGTTTATGCAAGTTGTCGATCATTTATTGCTTATTAAATCACTCTTTTTGGCAATGTAAGATTTCAGTTGAAATAACTGGAACATAAAAGTGGTCTCTGTGTTTAACCCACCTTTTTCTCAAAATAATCTAAGGGAAAAAAAGCATAGTGAGACACAAATTCTTCCCTGACTTATTCCTTCATGCAATTCTGTTGACTTCAGTCTTTTGTACCGGGTGTAAATCAATGCAGAATTTGGCCACAGACTGTAATATTTCCAGACAGTATCTTCGGGCTGGTGGAAAACTACTGTTGGTTATACAAAATTTCCAGGCAGTAACATCAGGTTGGTGGAAAACTACTGTAGATCAAATCCCTCCTTCAAGAACCACTTCTACAGTGTAAAAAATTAACCAAATAATGGCATGGCGGAGTAGCAGTCAGGGATAGTTGATATTTATTTATATAGCACAAACCAACAAAAATTAATTTTGGCCAAGAGTTTGAAAAGTGACTAGTGGTTTTTGGGTGCCTCTGTTTTGGGATGGATGCACATTTCTGAAAATCAGGCCCTTTTAAAGAGCCTCAGTTGGACATTCAAAAATTCAAAAATCGCTAGTCTCTTTTGAAAAATATCCTGTGCAATTAATGTATATTTTTAAAACAAAAAGCTTCTTTAACTAACAGTTCAGATGCAGCAGTGTTAGTGCAAACAACATCTACCATGATATACTTAATTTTAAAAACAAAACCAATATTAAAATATATGGAAATTGCCTGCACTGGTTAGATATACAGTTCTCAAACCAACCTTTAATTAGCACCATGCCATTAATTAGCACACCTATACTCTGGAAATGTTTGCTTATGGCATGCTATAATTTTGACTATTCTTTTTAAATTAATTTGGGAGTATTTTAACAAGCTAAAGAATTTGCATAATTTCTAGATGATTTCTAGCATTAGATTATTCAGGCATCTTACTGTGCTTTTCAGGACATTAGTCATAAATTCCATGAATTGTAATGCACTGTCTAGACAAACGCTTAAATAAATGATGAAAGGAGGACATTTGGAACTGCTGGAATTACTGCACTGCATGCCATTGAACTATTGTTTTTTCCCTCATGTTATCCACAGTGGCTTTCTCTATGTGCTTAGCCTTGTAGTGCAACCTATTCCTGTCCATTTTCCCACCTTTACTTTTTATAAGCAATCAAATCCCTCTGCCTGGGAAGGCAGGCCTAGGGGCTTTCTCTGTTTAACACTTGGGTGGAGAGCAGGGTTAGGAGTACATGACTGGTATGGTTTCTTCAGTAGCTCCTTTGAATGTTAATTGCACCTTTGTGACAATATTATACACGCAAGAAAAGATGTTAAAAGAACATTAATATGGTTGCAAAGTCAAGAACTCAGAAGTTAGGAAATGCCAGAATGAAAGTTGCTTGTGCAATCTATGTTTAGCTCCCTTGTGGGTATGAGTTAGAAAAGAGTCTTTAATTACATGATCACTTACTATTCTTTCCGCAGGACCCCTGCCTCATTTAGTACACAAGATGGACCAGCTCTGGGGAGGAATCAGAGTTGTGTAGTAAAAGAAACTGTTGTCTGTTGGACTTCTGCTTTATTTGTTGCAGAAGTTGGAAGGTGTATAGTGAACAAGGCAGGGGAGTGTGGGAAGGGAAAGGATAGTTTCATGGTTCAAGCAGTTGAATGTTGCCCTGAAGAATTGGATTCTATCCCTTCCTGTGCTGCAGAGTTCCCATGAGGTGCTGAGCAAGCCACTTAAGACTTTTCAAAGGTCGTCACTAACAGTGTGTTCCTTATTTTCTGGGTGCTTGACTTGAGACCCTGGGATCTGATTTACAGAAGAGCTGAATACTCACAGCTGCAACTGTAGTCAATGGGAGCTGCACTTTGAACATAAGAAGTGGTGTCTAATGCTACATACGCTGAAAAATCAGGTCCTAGGCCTCTCAAATTGGGCACCCAAAAAGAGTGGATACTTTCGACCTTAATCTCTTTGTGACTTAAGTTTCCCATTTGTAAAATGGAGATATTACTAGCCCACCCACCTCACAAGGGTGTTGCAAAAGAAAATGAATTAATATTTGTGATGCCCTCATGCTATAGTAATGAGCGCCATAGACAAGCTCCTGAGGAAATCAATAGTTCTGTCTTCAGAGCAGAGTGTAAATAGTATGCAGTAAATAGGCCACACATTGAACGATGAGGGTAGAAGAAAATACTGAACAGCGGCTCATGAAGTGAGTGAGCACTATCCACTCTGTGCACTGACTGAGGCAGGAGTCCTGTGGAAAAATAGTATCGGATCACATAATTAAAGACTGTATCATAATAGATAAATATGCACAAAGGGGCCGCATTAAGATTGCATAGACAACCTTTCTGATTTTTAAGATTGCAGCAGACTTCCACCTCCCTGGCTCCCAGTACCAGTCTCCTTGCTCAGCCAGAACCATTCCCCGTCCTCAGGCCCCAATTCCCTTCCCATCCTCCCCCAAACTCCAGTCCTAGTTTCCCCCCAGGCTCCTTATCTAATCTTCTCCCTCCAGCCTGGTCTGGCTCTTGTCCCTCTGGATTTGCATCAGGCAGCTTTCTCCTCCATGTGGCTTGGAGGACTGGGGTGGGGTGTCACGGAAAGCACTGGACAGAGCAGGAAGGTTGACCTGGCATGGTCCATAGCAGCCTAGAGTAGCAATTGCAGGGAAAGTCCTGCACAGCCCTGTGCTGGAGCATGCTCTGTGCAGATGGAACCTTCAGAGACACTAGCTGGGACTCTCTACAAGTCTCTAGTGAACATGTGCAAAGTGCATTTTTTCCCCAAGGGGCTTACAACTTGGCCAAATTTGAGCTTGTCCCGGGGATGTCAAAAGGCACATCGCTGACACAAAGGCCCCCCTGGCAAATGTCAAGTCCCTGCTCCAAAGCATGGAGGTGCTAGTCCTTCTCAAAGAAAATGTTGCCAGAATTTTTTAACATGGGCAAAACAACGTATTTTCCCCTAACCTCATTCTCAGGAGTTACTGATCTATTCTGGCTAAAATTCCCTACCCTGCAAAAAACAAAACAAAACAAATCAGCCTCAGGCAGACACCTGGTATGAAAATTTCATCCCAAATGGTTAAAGTATGGCAAAATCATAAGTAACTGAAAACACAGGGTCTTTGAAAGTGTTGGCAACTTTAATAATACATGATGCCAGCAGCCCTGCCTATAATCATCTGTCTCTGTTAGCTGTAGCTCACGAAAGCTTATGCTCAAATAAATGGGTTAGTCTCTAAGGTGCCACAAGTCCTCCTGTTCTTTTTGCGGATACAGACTAACACAGCTGCTCCTCTGAAACCTGTCTCTGTTAGTTCACATTTGGGTCCCTGTGACAGTCGCAGTACTTTGATCTTATGCTATATCGCAACCTCAAGCCAGCTCAGGATGATATGGTAAGGAAAGTTTTGGAGAAAGCTGTATATTATGAGTCCTGATCAGGTAGAGAGACAGAGAGAGGTTAATATTGAGCTAATCATGTCCCTTAGCATCTCTATCCCAGAGGATTCTCCTGCCTAACTAGGAATTGTGGTTATTATATGCAATAAGCTTGTAACTAAGCTTTTGGTTGCTAGGCAATGGAAACAGCATTTCTACTTCAGTATTTGTGTAAAGTTATAGAAGAAGAAAAGACTATCTGTAATTCTACTGACAGGAGACTATTGGTTTGCTCCCAGATAGTATGATGTTGTTTTGCAGATGGCTTAGTTCTGGGTGATTGTTCCCATGATACTTACAGTAGAGAGAATAAATTGATTTTCAAATGTGTCTTATATGATTAGACAGAAATGTGATGTGAGTCCATCTTTGTTTCTCTGCTGATATAAAAATTATGACCTTTAGATTCTAGATTAATGGATGCTATGGCTTTCAGCCAGAACTCAGTGGCATTCCCATCGCTTGCCCATGACTCATTAATGGTTTATGCTGCAGTTTCACATGCTAAAAAAAGAACTGTGTGAAATAGCTGTATTGAACCTCAGACTTTTTTAAAATGAGCCTTGGTTTCAGGATTTGATTGGTTCATAATTCTGAGTCCAAGCTCAGAAAAGTTCAATAAACATTGGCTTGTGGTAGTCTGCAGAATTGGGAAGCTTATTATTATTATTTGTAATATGGTAGCATATAACACAATAAGTCCCTGTAAAGGGGTGTTTTGGCCTGTTAGGCTCATAGGGAGCCTGAAGACCATGTTCCTGGAACACTGGAGTGAACAAAGGTGCAGGAAATGGTCAAAGCCAGAAGAGAAGAAGCAGTCCTGCGGAGTTAATAGTTGGATGGGGAAAACCCAGGACACTGTTTCTTTAAAGGTGTGGGATCAGGAATTCTGTAGTGTAGGGTGGGGCAGGGCTGCGTGTCCTCTATCTCTCAGCCACTCGGGAGGAGCTGTCAGAAGGAGAGCAGTGTAATATGCTGTTTTCTCCCTCTGAACAGGGGAGACATTGGCAGGAGAAGGAAGCCAGAGCTAGAAGGTTGAGCTCCTGCTAGGAAAGGCTCGGAGTGACATTTTGTCAAGGAAGCAGACGGAAACATGGGAAGATCTCTGCATGTGGTAGAAGAGCTAGACAGGAGTATGAACTTTTGGGTTGTGGTGCAGGGATTTATTCTGGGGAGTGCTGAAGACTGTTTTTGGACTGTTTCTGTTATTAAGCCAGCTCTGGGTGTGGCATGGTGTTAGCCACAAAAAAGACTGGGTAAAGTTCACAAACGGCATGGAAGAGGGGAAAGAGACCCAATGCTGGGAAGCTGTGTCTGCCCAAGAGGAGGTGCTTGGGAGGTGGCCGACCAAGGGCCAGTCCCCAACTTTGACTGGGGGACCTATTGTGTTACTTTCTGTACAAATACACTCAGAGAGAGAGTCCCTGCTTCAAAGAGCTTACAATCCAAATAGACCAGGCAGAAAAAGGTGAAAGAAAGGCTCCACTTTCACAGATGAGGACCTGAAGTGCTTTGTCCATGATTACACGGGACGTCTGTGGCAGAGCTGGGAGTTAGCTGTGTAGCTCATGAGTCCCAATATGGTGTTTTAACCAATCCTTTCTCTCAAGATGGTGAACCTGTCTCCTCTGAGCCAGGCTCTCTCCAAAATATCTGCCCCTCCCTTGCAAAACTCCCAGGGCACTCTCTGAAGAAACATGAGCTAAAGCAGCCCAATATTTGTTGAGGGAGTAGGGCTGCTGGGGTTCATCTTTGTTGAAAACTAACTTTCAATTGAAATGTCAAAAGTTGGTTCCCTGCCAACCCTTTTGGAGCAAACTATAGAACTAAGTCTATGTAGCTCTGTGCCAGGTTGCATACAGCTCTACTAAAACACCGAAATATTTGATTTTGTACATATTCAAAACAAAATACAGTTAAAAAAGTCTAAAGTATGCTGGGCTCAAATCTTCAAAACCGCATGCGCAAATAACTTGCATGCCGGTTACTTGGATGGTGTAAGTAACTGAATGTACAAAGACCAGTTTGAAGTCTAAGACCATGTCTGCACTGTCCCCTATATTGGCAAAATGTATGTTGCTCAGGGGTGTGGAAAAAAATATAAGTTTCACCCGCAGAAGTGGTAGTGTGCACAGCACTAGGTCGGCGGGAGAGCTACCACGGCTTGTTGAGGTGGTTTTGTTACGTCGATGAGAGAGCTCTCTTCTGTTGGCACAGAGCGGCTACGTGAGCGATCTTACAGTGGTGCAGCTGCATCGGCACAGCTGTGCTGCTGTAAGTTCACTAGTGTAGACATGGCCTTAGTTGGTAATATCTTTAAGCAATTATTATGGCTGCACAGCCAGTTGCAGAAACCGGGCTGCAAATTATGAATATGTAATTTTGCTCATGTATGATGGACACCAGCACCAACACACTGGGGGTGGAACTGGGGTCCTCCAGACCAAAAAGTCTGAGCTGCTGCAGCTTGAGCTAAAAAGCCATGTCTCCTTAGCTGTGGTTAGGCTCCTGTCCTCTGTGGATTAACACAGAGGGGGACCTGTAACACCCACCCACCTGTAGGTTACACATGTTCACTTTAAATCTTGATTAATAAAGCTCACTAGCCTGTTAAAGGAGTATATTTAGTGGAGACACAAGATCTCATTCAATATTACAGCACACTTGACAGAAAAATCAAAATTTTACTTTTAATCAGCACACTGGGATATGAGAAATCGAAACCCCATTAAAAATTGGCAGTGTCCATTTAATTCCCGAGAAGTTCAATTATGGTGAATGTATTTTTTATCACTGCAACACCTTTGGCTACAATCACAAGAATTGTTTTCATTTTCCTCTTGGCTGAAGAAAATTGTCCACTCAGCAGAATGGGACTTAATGAGACCAAAAAACACTGGGCACAGTGAATGGAGAAGAAGAGAAACCATAGGACCCAACACGGAAAGACGAGTGGAGATGAACAGCAGCTGGGCCTATGTCTGACGGGAGTGTATGAAGGGAAGGCTCGGAGAAGCCTGATATTAAATCATAGAAAATATTTTCAGTCTTCCTCAGATTGGAACCAACTGTTGGCATGAAGCCAGGAAAATTATGTGCATTTTACTTAGGAAGTGGTAATATTCTTCCTTAGTCACCCTCTTCTTGGCTAAATCTGTTTTAGGATAGCAACCTCATGTAATTCCCAGAAATTAAATAAACACTGTCAGGTTACAAATCATGGGCTGAATTCTGCTCTCCTTTCTTAGTATGTAACCCTATAGCTTTCAGTTGCATGGCAGTGGTGTAACTGAGAGCAGAATTTATCCCCATGAAAACCCCCATTTCCATCCCTGTGTAATATTTTAGATTATAAAAACTGAAGGAGCTGGTGGGGGTAAAACCCAGAATGTCTCAGCTTTTTGCTGTTTATTGACCCTTACATTTCATTCTGTTTGGACTAGAGCTGGTCAAAAAACTGGAAAGTGACCTCATGAAAATTTCCAAGTTATTTCTGTTTTGCTGGAAATGTTCCATTTTCCACATTTTACGCAAAGTTTTATTTTTTTTTCCTTTATTGCAACCTGTCTTTTCTATTAACTCAAAATGTTGATAAAAATGTCATGGAAAAAGTCACAAAAATCAGAAAATGTTGATGATGTTGACAATTTTTTACAGAACACTTCTTGTCTTAAGTTGCTATTCTCCCCCCCTTTCCTCAGGAAAACCCCAAGAAGAGACCCTCACCCAGGACTATGAGGAGATGTATCCCTTAGATTCAATATCACAATGTTAAAGAAACCAAATATCACATGCAATTTTGCTGTTAAATGTTTTTATTACACAGCATTGAACAGATCCAATGAATTTGCCTCAAGACCTGGTGTTTGTCCAGAGGAAGAAATGGATTCATTAAACTATTCATGCACACTTGATACTGACTGTCCAGGACTTAAAAAATGCTGTAACTCATCCAAAGGAGCAGGCTGTGTGGATCCTATACCAGAAGGTATGCTGTTGACAAATTCTCAACTCCCTCCAAAAGAAGTAAGCCTTACTTTTTCTGCTGAAGATGAGGACAAACAAAGCAATTGTTATTGTGTATCTTCATAACATAATACATTAATCTGATTTCCATCAATTCAAGGATGATTGGTTTCAATATTGAATCTGTGAGCCCCTGACAACTGGCTTTAAAGATCTGGTGGAACTTTCTTGCTCTAATTCTTCCCCCTGGCTAGTTCTGTCATCTGGATTACATGAGAAATACCTTGGTTTGTGATAGCTGTATATGGTACATTCACAGATACTGAATCAAAGCCCACTGCATTCAATGGGAGCCTTTCTATTGACTCGAATTTGTTCTGAATCAGACCCCAAATGCTTTTATATTTTAATTTGTTCAATTTCAGAGAGAAACCTGAAAAAATATTGGTATAATGTGTCAGTCCTTGTGAAAATGGATTTTAATGAATTAAGCAGAGTGGATCTAAGACTTTTGAATCATTCACGCCTTTTGCACTCCATGGTACGTATAGATACAAAGAACCGAAAGCTCTTGCGTTCTTGTTTCTCTCATTGCATCGACATTGATACTCAATACCAACACAGCCAAGCTACATTGGGCTGGAAGGGTTCTTGGTGTTGGGCAGGACCTTATTATCCAGCCACTCCCCAGTATTATAGCAGGATAGATTTAATTTTTCCTAAAGCATTCTCAATAGGTGAATGCCAGTTTTACTCTTGCATATGTCAAGTAGCAGCAATTTCACAGCTTCCTTTGACATTTCTTAAGACACTGAAAGGGAGTTCAAAGTTCTTATGCTATAAGATCTAATTTTCCTTCTACTCCAGTGACATCTGCTCTGCCTCTAAGCCCCACTTAAAAGCAGAGATGGACTTGAGAGATACAATTTAGATCTGGATTTAAAGAACTCCAAAGTTGGGTGTTTTCAGATCTGGGGTTTTGGTTTGACTCATTCTGGAAACAAGGGCCATTTGTGAAACTGGGATCTAGATATAAATCAGATTCGGACTCCCGCAAATGTTGATAGTTTAACTCCAGGAGTAAACAGCAGCTGCTGTTAGAGGGAAAGTTCCAATGAACAAGCTCAGTCACTTTGTTAGGATGGTGCATGTGCAGTCTGGTCCTCACTAGGAGCTGTGAGGGACTGGAGCATGCCCAGTGCATATGGAATTTTCTGATGTTTTGGCTGCTAAGCTCAAGCAAGTCTCTACTGAGCATGTACAAACAGATTTTTAAGAGGCTTATAACTTGTTCAAATTTGGGTGGATTTTCACAGGAGGAACAAAAGGCATCCCTGATGCAAAAATCACCCCATTGCTAAATTTCAAGTGCCTGCTGCAAAGCAAGGGGGCAGCACGACTTCTCAAAGAAAAGGTTGTTAAAATTTTCTTAACGTTTTAGAACAATGTTCTTCCCTCTAGCCTCATCCTTGGAAACAGCTGAACCATTCTGGCAGAAACATTTTAAAAAAATCATCCTGAGGCAGACACCCAGTGTGGAAAATTTCAGCCCAAGTGCTGAATTTTGGTAAAGTCATAAGACTCTGTTTTCAGTTGCTTATAAGGGAAGTGTTGGGTCCTTTTAATAATAGGCTGTGCTATCAGCTCTGCCTGTAATAAGTATTTTGTTATTGAGCCTCTGTTATTTAAGTACTACACTCAAAAAGGACCTGTCAATAACAACCAGACCTTCCTTTTCTTATGTGTTCCTGGCAAAGCTTTTAGGTCTGACAAAGATTTCAACTCCTTCATTAGTCTAGCAGTTATCACACTGCATCCTTTTCTATGCAATAAGAGAAACAGAAATGTTCACTCTACACAAATTCAAACTAAAATACTGCTTGTTTTTCCTGTTGTTGAATTCTGAATGAATGCTTGTTTTGTTTTGTTTTGTTTTGTTCAGTTAAGTATTAGTTTTTTTTAGTATGATAATCGCTGGATAGGTTATACCTCATTGGTGTATAGCTGTATTGCTAAACAAATCAGATATAAAAGTTTATTCCCCTCTTTTACAGATGACTGGTGCATTATGGCCTTTAAATTCCTCAGTGTACCATATCCAGACTACTCAGGCAGAAACATATGCTGGGACATTAACATCTCAGGTTCTTATTGGATTACATCAGCCAGCTCCACTAATGAAAGTTTCTTCTTTGTTGAAAGACATCGTGAAGCGTGTGTATGAAGTTATCAACATAGATGTTCAAGGTTTTTATTTTTTATGGTTCTGTCTCTCGGGGAAACTTTTTCAGTCACTCAGAATTTTAGCCCTATGGCTTGCCATTGACCATGGGAAATATAAAGTGAAACTTTGAACATTTGGGTGTCTAAGATACCCACTCTGTGGCAAATGAAGTTTCTAATTCATAGTTATTTAGAAATCTGCATTTTGGTGGGGGATTCCCTTGCTCACTTGAGAAGAAATACACTTTCATAAGGTAGCATATCTTTAGACTTAAAAGAAAAGCATGCCTGAATTTGTGGCATAGTAGTAGGCATTTTAAACAGGTAATAGTCTTAATGAAAACTTTCATGGGGCCCTTTGAAATCAAGACTGCTTTGTATTTTGGAAACCTGTTGCAAGTGCTACTGCAGATAACTTGGATGATCAAATAAGAATATGATCTGCCTAGATATTTGGCGTGCACACATCCCTGTGGTATATGAGCCCCTGTATTTAGACCACTTTCTTAGAGTCACCTAGATCTGATCTATCTACCAAAACATTGCAGTTTAAGTATTTGAAGATTTGAAACTCCAAAAATGTAGTACGAAACACTACTTGGCCTAAAAACGCAATTTGAAAATAATGCTTTAAAGACTCAATCCAACTCCCTCTGAAGTCAAGGGAAAGACTCCCATTGACTTCAGTGGGTTTTGGCTCATGCCCTAGAATAGTAAGAAAGGTAACATAATTTTAAAAATCGTATCTTAAAAATAAATTATGGGAGAGTTGTAATTGGATCAAAGCTGGTTCAAGGGAGGTGGTAACACTGCAGTCCCAAGTGGCATTCCCACACTCTTCTCTGTGGCCAAAATGCAGGGGCTGGGAGAGGTAATAATAAGATACATATTTTTCTTTCAAGGCAACAAGCTGAAAGGGGTAAGAGTGACAGGGACTTCATGGAGAGGGTGGTTGTGGGATGAACTCTCTTGGTGGGGAGACAGAACAGAGGAGCAGCACTGAGGAAACTAACATCCTTTTAAAATGCATAAAACTGACACTGGGTTGGTCCCAGTCCATGAACGACTTTGAAAGTCAAACTTCTTTCCATAATTTACATATGCAATTGCTTGATTGTGCCATTAGCTTTGAGAATAGCAAATCATTCTTTCTACAGTAAGTGCTTTGAAATTGCTTGCTGGCCAGATTTTGATCTCAGTTGTGTTGGTGCAAATCCAGAGTAACTCGGATGGATTTACATTACTGTAATTGTGTACATAGTCTGGCCTTATCTGTGCTATAGACTGCAGGTAAATTCCTGTGCTGCTTTCAAGATACTTGTAAGTTCTGTCCTAAAAACTGTGTTCCTCTCCTTAGATGTAAATGAATGTTCCCACGCTGAACTCAATGCTTGTTCCAGATCAGAGCTTTGCATAAATTTGGAAGGTTATTATAACTGCACCTGTGAACGCGAACATGTGGACGGGAATTCTAGCCAGCCACAGAAAGAATTTAAAGGTAGGAAACATGGGCCTGATTTTCAGAAGTCTGAGGAATGTTCTCTCATCTACTTTAAAGGGCTGTGTGCCAGCAAAGGAGTTCTGGAGCACAATGTGCTCTCTGCCCTTTATGATGGAGTTGGGAGTGGAAGATGGCATAGGATCTGCCTGTTAACTGTTTTACTGCTGATTGTTTTAGCAAAACCAACCATGTACTTTATCCCACAATACCTAGCCAATTGCCAAAAAGCTCCCAAATCCATCTGCCAAAGCTTCAGCTTCAACCTGCAATAACTTCTTTGATCCAGTCATGCATTATCAATACATATCCACAGGGTCCTCAGGAAATACAAATATGTGTAAGTATATTCTGCATACTTAAAGTCCATTTGCAGTTTCAACTGCGTACAGTATTTGTTACGGTCCTCAACTGTTGTGTAATGTTAACCTTAGGCTGTTAAACGGTTGCTATGTACCAGTCAGACATAGCTGCAAATCAGTGATGGGTGAAATTATTCCTTATGGCACAATTCAGAAAAGAATTTAAACGTGCTTAGATCCCACTGACTTCAATGGGACTACTCATGTGCTTAAAGCTAAACACGTCGGTTAGTGTCTGTAGGATCAGGGCCTTAGCAAATTTAGTGATTTGTGTTTCCACTTATATTACTTACAGTGCACTGATTTAGTCCTATGAGCTGTTGAAAATGTGGATGATGTTTAATTTGGATTTGTTTGGCTAAGAATGTCTAATTGCTTAACAATGCCCTTTCTTCCTTAATATGATATACTCTACTCCAAGTTCACCACGCGATCCAGTTAGTACAAGCAATAGTTCTGTCGCTATAAGTAAATCAACAGCTAATAAATCTACTGATTCAGAATGCTATAAGTAACCTTGGATGCTAATTAATATTGCTTGATTTTAAGTTCATCACCAATTCAATCCCCTCTGTCCTGAAGGCTGTTTGAGTTACAGTGTCTAGAGTTCCAGCTGAGGGATAGTAGTAGGAATGACCCCCAATAGCTTAGCCTTTCTATTACCCAGTTTAATTCCTTCACTTGAGCAGGATCGCAATCCCATTAACAATCTCCCCCCTCTTTTTCTTTGCAGAGGGGAAAGTTTTAAGAAGTGACCTTTTGTCTAGTTCATTGAGACTATCAGTTATTATGACTTTGACCCTCATATTAGTCCTCCACTTGCAATTTAACATAAAGTGGCAGAAATTAAATCAGTCATTTTAGAGCAGTAGGTGTTATGCCTCTAGGATTTGTAAAACTATCTGTTTGATGGGCCACTGGCTTGAATGATTGGGAACAAGTCCCTTCCATTGAAACAGGCACCCACATTGTTTGGTTTGAAAAAACCTTTGATTCCCTTTTCCTTAGGAAGTTCAATCAGTATAAAAAGAACTGAAATTGTGACTGACTGATGCCACAGTCTTCCATTCTGTGTTGAGTGTCTGCATGAAAACTAGAATCCCAAGCTTTGTTCTAATTTACACTGCCCAGATGGGTAGCATTTGGCTGAGGAAGTGCATTGGGAGAGCAAAGTATAAAATAAATAAAGAATACATGCATATATTGAGACAAGGTGGGTGAGGTAATATCTTTTATTGGACCAACTTCTGTTGGCAAGAGAGACAAACTTTTGGGTTTACACAGAGCTCTTATTCAGGTCCTTTGTAAGCTTGAAGTTGGTCCAGTGAAGGATATTACCTCACCCACTTTTTCTCCCTAATATCCTGGGACCAAAATGGCTACAATAACACTGCATGTATGGATATAATACATATGATAATTATTCCAAAGGTATTGAATGCAGTTATTGATTCCTAATTCTGCAACCCTTATTCAAGTTGAGTGAAAAGAAAAGGAGTACTTGTGGCACCTTAGAGACTAACCAATTTATTTGAGCATAAGCTTTCGCTGCTCAAATAAATTGGTTAGTCTCTAAGGTGCCACAAGTACTCCTTTTCTTTTTGCGGTTACAGACTAACACGGCTGTTACTCTGAATCAAGTTGAGTGGTATTCTACTCCATGAGTAGTTACCACTGAGATTGCATTTACATCAGTCATTCAAGCCAGTGTTTTACTGGACAGGTATCTGTATTTATATAGATCAGTCACAAATCCTGGAGGCAAAAAACGGAAAACAAATTGTAAATGTATAGCTAATGGCTCCAGTGGGGCTACTTGTGGAGTAGGATACTACTCAGTGTAAAAATGGCAGAATCTGGTCGTTTATTTTGCAATGAGCAATTTCACTCTATTGATCAAAACCATATATGTGTATAATGGATTTGGAGTACATCATCTCTTAGAAAAAAGATTCCTTTCACTTTTGATGATGCTCTCCTGTGCTACCATAGATCTGTTTTCAATTGAAAACCACCGAATCGTCAGCGTTACCAGCAGCAGTTTTGAAGTATCTTGGAGTGTATATTCTACTCTGAACCACACATTCCAAGTACAAGTGTACAAGGGCAAAGAGTTGATCACAAGTATGGAGACTACAGAAATGAAAAGGGATGTGTCTGGGCTGGAAGCAGGTATAAAATACACAGTGAAGATCAGCTATGAAGCTTGTGGAAAGAACATTATCTCCTATCGAAATGTCAAAACCGGTAAATATCACCTTAGAAATGTTGCATTTCTCACCACATCTCTATCCTGTGAGGATTCCCCATGATGCCTTCAAGACCCCACCTTCAGCTTTCTTCCACTCACTCATGCTCTCTTCCCCTTACCCCAATGCTAGTGTAATTCAGATAACCAGCCAGCAGGGGTTGTGTGGAGCTGTGTGGCTCTTTTGTTACGCAGCTGGTAAAGGGAAGCACTTGCTTCCTGAGTCAGGCAATTAGAGACATAAATCTAATCTAGAATGTGGTGTTGCCCATGCAGGCAGCTGCCATTGCTGCACTACCCTTTTTTTCCAGTCAAGATAAATTGCAGGGGAGGTCCTGCTTTTGTCTGATTTAGAGCTGAGTTGAGAGAGGAACAAGGAAGTGAAGTGATTTACATAGGTATAAATCAGAGGCTCTCTGAGAATATTATAACTGACACACCTGCTTGAGTGAAGGCCAGATTTTGGTGAGCTAGTGCGCAACAGATCAGGATTGAAGTCCATGGACAAGAGCTGTATAAAGAAGCTTGCAGAGGCTCTGCTATATTACAGCTAGTTCCATCCACTCAGCCAATGCTGCTTCCCCCTCTGCTTTCACCTGCACCAAACGCCCTCCTAAATTTTAACAAGATACAATTTCTTTGTTTAAATGAGGTCAGTATTTACAGTTATATGAGTTAATGAGCCTCACAATCCAAGACATAAACTGGTCCCTAGCTGGGGTGAAGGAGAAATTCCCCCATGGTAGAGCACTGCATAATTAGCTGCATCATCATGTGGGTGTTATACCTGGCTCTGAAGTATCCAACACTGGCCATTTTTTTACATAGGATATTAGGTGGACTATGGGTCTACTAAAGTTTTGCTGTTCCTTTGGTCTAAAATTATTTCCTGAGATCCCACATGGCCTCTTAAATCCGTCAGAAAAAATCAGAGCTGGCCAGAGGTCAACAATTCTGTTTCATGAGGCCTTCCAAAGTTTCAGAATTTGTTTTTGTTTCATATTGTAATGAGGACAAAACCTTTAGAAACAAAGTGGAAGTATGTTGAAAAGGTCAGGTTTTTGATTCTTCTCATTCTGGTTATAAGTATCAGAGAGCCCTGGACCTCAGAAACCTTCCCAGAAAAAAACTTTGTCAAATGTCTCTGAAAAACATTTGGGTTTCAACAAAAGAGAAAATTTAATCAGAAATGTCCCAACC
The DNA here is from genome assembly GCF_965140295.1 of Lepidochelys olivacea. Lineage (NCBI taxonomy): Eukaryota > Metazoa > Chordata > Testudines > Cheloniidae > Lepidochelys > Lepidochelys olivacea. The sequence goes on along the minus strand of NC_140411.1, from coordinate 160,366,659 downwards.
TGTTCTAAGTAAAATATTTAGTTACAGCCATTGTGAGGATGTTGCTAGTCACTTTTTTGTAGGATTCTTCCCTTTAGTCAGCTAAGAAATGACAATGGTTTGACTCTGTAAGGAGCTACCTCTCTTATCTCTTTTGGAGGAGAAAATAGAGGTTATAGTGACTGAGGAAATATAGATACATCAGTCAGATATGAAGGTAAAGCCACCAAAAAAAGAAAAAGGTCTTAGCTGTAGACTGAAAGTATCTATCTTATCTATGTTACAGGGTAAAGCAGTTGCTACAGGCTCTCAAGCTGCTGATTTCAGATAACACACTATACATGAAAGCCATTATTGTTTGTTAGGCAGTGGAAATTATATGTACCTTTTTTTAATCTTCATTTTAGGAATGCTGTTAATACCATGCAACATAATTTCCAATGACAAGTTGTGATGACCTGATAGGAACCCAGACCTGGATTTAAAAACACATTGGAGAATTTCTAAGTGCTTGTCTCTATCTTTAGAAGATCAGTAACAGAAAACTGGCTCTAGTTGTTTGGTTTAGCGTTAACACCTTAGAAATATAGTGGTCCATTTACTTCATACTAGTACTAGGTTATTGGACAGAGAATCTCACCTTCAGCACTAAGTATTTCTCCAATTATATTTTCTTTTCTATCACCCCCATGTCCATTCCGCATCATTACTTTCTACACAGATTTTCACTAATTTGCGGGATAGATGGGTGTAAAAGAAATACTTGGATACAAATGCTAGATCAAACTTCATATATAATGGGTGACTACAAAACAGATTTGAAAACTCCTAAATATTAGGGGTCAAAATCTAAACTTTCCCAAACTTCAGAGTGTTCAGATTCAGGCCAGATCCTCAGCTGTTGTAAATCAGAGGCGCTCCATTGACTTCAATGAAGCTATGCTAATTTACACCATCAAGGTTCCACTTCTGGTATTCAGTGTTTCAGTTTGCCCCTGAACCCAAATCTGAGGTTTTGATTCAGGTACATCAGTTTTGATCAAATCATTTCCTCTTCTCCTTTATCCATATTTTAATATTGTGTCTTATAGATGCCCAGATATTTGGTGTTACAATAAAGATCCTAAACTATAGCTTCACTGAACATTTCCACAACACGAGTAGCTCAGAATATCAAGAGTTTTCAAGCCTGTTGCTCAGAGAGGTAACACTAAAATATATGTGTGTAATTGTTTTAAACTTGGGATTTACTTAATGTCTCTGAGAAGCTTGTACACATTTACAAAGTCTGGTAAAAATCCTCAGGCCATTTCTTTGGACCTTCACTTACAATTGAAATAAAAGGAGTTTGCAAAATAAAAAAGCAAATCAGGGCCCTGACCTGGTTACCACTGAAGTCAATGGCAGTTTTGCCTTACAGAAGAGTGAAGGAAAAACAGTGATGCAGAAGAGTCTTCTCCACTTCAGATTTTTATATTGATAAGGAATTTGCTGCAAGTTGATCTGAGGATTTTTAATAGATCTTTGAAATGCACGTGTGGCCTGGGTTTCTTTGTGTTATGTTTTCAGCAATTTTTCACCTATTCTCCAAGCTCTTTCTCCTTTAAGCAGAGGAGGTTGGGTCAGGATTGCTTCTAATACCTCATTAGATATTCACATACTGCATGCCATGAATCTAAGGTGCTGTCAATTCATCAGTCATGAATTACAAAATAAATAGGCCTGAGTTTGGTTCCAGACATGAACTTCCACAAAGTGTGGGGAGTTTCAGATAGGGTATTCTGTTGTAGTTCCGTCTTATAGAGATGGGACCTCACTGTGAAGTTCAGATCTAAATCCAAGCCCAGAATTTCCCCAAACTATATGTACAGATGGGCCCAAGTCCCCTCTAAAGTTCAAAAAAGACTGACAACAAAAAGATTGGACATACAGGACCACATTTTCAAAGGAAGACACAACAGGTACATTTGCTTACCTAAATGGACATTTGCTCATGCAAAATGGGTAATTGCTTGCATAGGTGCAAGACGTAGGTTTTCGTGGCCATGAATACTCCACCCCTGTGGTAGAGGGGCATTTTTGCGAATCTGTCTATCTGACTCAAACAGCAAAATATTTTCAACACCATCTGAAGCCACTGGAAAATCAGAACTCAGACCAGTCAAATAGTTTGCTCAGATTTGTGAACGTTTTGAGTGAAACTTAGCTCAGTTTGAGCAAACCTTACCTGCTTTATGCTTTCTTACACAGTCATAGAGTTTAAGGCTAGAAGAGACCACTAGATCATCTAGTTCAGTGTTTCTCAATAACTGGTCCATAGACTGGCACTGGTCTCTGAGATCTCCCTGGCCTCCTTCCCACCACCTGCACCCTAACCTCACATTGTAAACTCAAAGTAAAAATGTTCAGGATCATGCAGAAATCAAAGGCTGAAACCTGGAAAAAATTCTGCTCAAGCACCCACAAGGCAAAACTGCTAAGTTTAGCACACTCTAACACTGACATTAGTGCACTAGATTCATCCCTCCGGTAACTCCATTGGCTCAGAATATGCATCCACTTAGCTCATTGCTGGGAAAGCATAATATATTTGTTGTGTTGTCTTTCAGTCAATTCATTCAAATAAAACTGATTTATATAAGCTATCCATTTTTTAAAAAGTCAGTTTTGTCTTGTCCTAGTCTCAGATTTCTTTGTAATTGGATTCCACTGCACTTGGGTTGGGATTGTGTGTTTCAGATAAACTGCAGCCTGTGAGGGTTTCAGTCAGGTCACATGGAATTGAACAGGTGAATTAGGGACAAAGCAGCAGATGAGAGCTCTAAAATTGTACCATATTGGCATCAAAAGTTTAGGACATGAAGTCACTGGGACACATTTAGGCCTCGCGCAAGTGAGTTCAAGGCTAATGAAGTCAGTGGAATTCTGCTCATTTGAGCCAGGGCTCAGTTTGATCTGTAGCATCATTGTCCATTTGACAAGACATTTTTTGGAAGTGCCCAAGTCCCATTTTCAAAAGTCACTTAGGTGCCTTAATCTCACTAAAAGTCAATGAATCAATGAGACTTAGGCTCCTAAGCACCTGAGTGACTTCTGGAAATGAGACTTAGGCTTCTAAATCACTTAGGAGCTTTACATTTCTTTTACTGTAGTTCAGTTTCATAGTAGAGAATGGCTCTATCCTTGGGTTCAGAGGGCTCAGTACAGAACTCAGGGAAAGAATAGGAAGCTGGATTTATGCTACCTCTGCACTCCCTGATCCTAGCACCTGCTGGGGGCTGACTTGACCTCAGATGTATTTTAGACCATCTCAGAGCTGCTCTAACTGGGATCAGTCCAGTAGTTTATCACAGAATGCTCCAACCTCTCCTTCTCCCCAGCATGCCTGTGACCTGGTCCTTACTCTTGGGGGAACAAAGGAGGTTGGTTATGGATTCTGGCTATGCTGGCCCACAGGCACCCTGGCATTACCCTATGCCAGGGGAATCCCTAGCTGGCCACCTAGACCAGGATTGAAGCTATTTCATACCTCATTGGAGCTGAGGAGTTGGCCCAGAATCTGAAATGCTAATTGACCCATCTCCACTCTTATTACCACATATCAGATCTTTTAGAACTTCATTCTCATTTACACGTGGCCCTTTGCACTGCTCTGGCAGAGCAAATAGGCCTTAAGGTGGGTATAAATTACATTCACTCCCAAATTAAAACTCCTTTATGGTGTCAGAGTGGTGCAAAAAGGGGTGCTAAAGTAAATGAGAATTAGTTTTCAGAAACCCATCAGTGCTTGACAGCCAGAGCACTTACACAGAGAAAGGTAGATATTATAGCTTTGAAAATCTCTTCCTGGACACTCCAGATATTCAAAATGTATTAATTCTCTGTTCTTAATTCATGTTATGGCCTTCCACTGTGTTGTGAGTGTATTAGACTCAGCTGAATTGCTCGGTTTTTGCTGATTGATATCACAGACTGGATGATGTTTTTCTATAAGTGTTATATATAGAATATGAAGATAGATAGACAGCATACATGTTAAAAATTTGTAATGTGCTGCTTTAATTGTGTTCTTATTGTATTATCAACGTTTCTCTCACTTTTTTCAGATTGAAAATTCATTTCCACCAAATATTTCTATATTATACAAAACTGGGAAGCTGAAGGTGCAAATTGAGTCCCTGAAAGCTGGAAGTATCATTGTGAGGCTTAGAATCATCGTACAGGATCCCGAGTTTCCAACAGACGTGTCCACATTCGCTCCTATGCTTTCTTCTCTGTATAGAAGCTCAGTGTTTTTGGTTGATCAGCAGAGCACCTCAGTAGAAGGTGGATCTTTTTGAAAAAAGTAGTATTTTCATAACCTGCGATAGCATTTAGATTCTTTGTCAAAAGTACTTTACACAGAAATAAGGTACAGTGTTAAGGTGACACAGTAGTATTGTAAGGAAAATAGAGAAATCAGACCTCCCTTCGCAGGCTTAGAACTAGAACGGGCCTCTTGTAACTCTTTGCCCCTTGGCCCAAGTGGCTAGGGAGAAAGGATGGTGGGCCTCTGTGGGCATTCTTCCCTCCGTTTATGCTGTCAGGGTCCTGATGTAGGAATGAATGGAGCCTGGATTAGCCAGTTTCCCCACTCCCTCTCTCCCTTCCTCCTCCGCTTTGTGGGATACTAGGAGGTTGCCATCTAGTGGGTAGCTGAGGATAGTGTGTGGATTTACTCGGTATGTGAAAGACACATCCCCTCTGGAATACTGTATATTCAAGGCTGCTGCTGTTGTGTTTGGTCCAGATTTTAAAAAATGCAATGCAACATTTCTGTGATAAAAGTCCAGCCAGAGGAATTACCTGATGTCATCCCAGTGAAATGAGCTAAGGAACTGTGCATGGAATTTATGTTGCAGTAGGTCCTCTTTAGATCTACAGTACCCACTATTTTTTCTAATCAGATGGTTCTGGCATCAGGTTTCAAAACGAACAGAGCCAACCACAGTTCAGACAGCTGCCAAAGGCAGCAAAATCGGTGGTTGGGTCTCTGAATAACGTGTCCTATGAAAGCTTATTTAGCACAGTCAAGAAAAGCCCCCTTCCGACTTCCCGATCTGGGTGGATGGAATTAATGAAGAGACAAACTGTAGCGGGTTTCAGAGTAGCATCTGTGTTAGTCTGTATCTGCAAAAAGAACAGGAGGATTTGTGGCACCTTAGAGATGAACACATTTATTATGCTCTAATAAAGCTTATGCTCTAATAAATGTGTTCATCGCTAAGGTGCCACAAGTACGCCTGTTCTTTAAACTGTAGCTGAAGCATATATTGATCAAACTTCCATCAGATACAATCTTGCAAAGTGATAATGATATGTGCCAAAATACATCATTGGAGTGTTCGCCCCTTGCTGCACGTACATTATACGGGAATTTTGAGCATGAAGGGGTGGGGGAGGGCAAAAGTTCTAAAATGTTTTAATTCAAAAATCCAGTAGAGTTCAAGTAACATTCTTACCCAGCAGCAATTCCCCGGAATGGCACAGACAACTGCTCCACTCTCCTGTATAGCTAGAAAATGGCTTATATGTTTCTTAACTCTGAACAAACATTCGTTTATCAATAATTTCTGAAAATGAAACACACACAATAAAGCTGAAAACACAGGGAAAGATTTGTATATCAGGCTTTCCAGCTGTATCAAAACTGCATCTTCTAACGATTCCTGGATAGCATGGCCATATCTTCAGCTGGTATAATCAGTATAGCTCCATTTCTATGAATGAATCTACATTGTTTTACATTAGCTAAGGATAAGGGCTTGATTTGACACAAAGTGAACTTGGCAGACCAGAGAATCCATCCCTAAAACAGCACAGCTGAAAAAACCAGGAGAGCTAATATAGCTGAAAGTACTGGGGCAATAAACATCTTTCTTTGGGGTCATATATTATCATTATCTATTATGTCTACTGTGGTAGTGTCTAATAGACTAACCGAGAATGGGATCTCATTGTCCTAGGCATTGTACAATCGGAGTAGTAGACAGGCCCTTCCCCGAAGAGCTGACAATCTAAACAGACAAGATAGATAAAGAATACAATATGTATGTACCTTACATAGGCAAATATAACATACCAGCAAGTGAACAAAGTGGGGGCCTGGAAAGAATTATTTTTATAATTTTTATAATTTTGTTTGAGTGGGATAAGGATTAGCTGGATGAAAAGACTAAGGCCAAGTCTACGCTCAAAAATTAAGTCAACCCAGTGACGTCTCCCAGGATGTTAAAAAGCCAGACCCCTGAACAACATAGTTAAAGTGACCTAACCCCTGGGGTAGACAGCACGAGGTCAGCAGAAGAATTCTTCCATCAACCTAGCTATTGCCTCTCAGGGAGATGGAATAACTGCGCTGATCGGAGAACCCCTCCTGTTGTTGCTGTGAGTGTCTACACTGAATTGCTATTTCAAGTGTAGACAAGCCCTAAGGAAGGGAGAAGGGACATTGAAGTGAGGGATAATGGCACGGGAGGAAAGGGAGGAGGGAAGTATGGAGAGCAGGTGGAATGATGCTGATCTGAAAAGACTGGGGATGGGGTGGGCGAGGGTGGCACAAACAGCCAATCAGCACAGGACAAAGAATTTAGCTGCTGTAACTGTTACCTCATGGAATAAGGTTTCAGAGTGGTAGCCGTGTTAGTCTGTATCAGCAAAAAGAACGAGGAGTACTTGTGGGACCTTAGAGACTAACAAATTTATTTGGGCATGAGCTTTCATGGGCTAAAACCCACTTCATCGGACGCATGCAGTGGAAAATACAGTAGGAAGATATATATACACAGAGAACATGAAAAAATGGGTGTTGCCATACCAACTGTAATAAGACTAATCAATTAAGGTGGGCTATTATCATCAGGAGAAAAAAAACTTTTGTAGTGATAATCAGGATGGCCCATTTCCAACAGTTGACAAGAAGGTGTGAGTAACAGTAGGGGAAAAATAAACATGGGGAAATAGTTTTTACTTTGTGTAATGACCCATCCACTCCCAGTCTTTATTCTAGCCTAATTTAATGGTGTCCAGTTTGCAAATTAATTCCAGTTCTGCAGTTTCTCATTGGAGTCTGTTTTTGAAGTTTTTTTGTTGGAGAATTGTGACTTTTAGGTCTGAAATTGAGTGACCAGGGAGGTTGACGTGTTCTCCGACTGGTTTTTGAACATTATAATTCTTGACGTCTGATCTGTGTCCATTTATTCTTTTGCGTAGAGATTGTCCGGTTTGACCAATGTACATGGCAGAGGGGCATTGCTGGCACATGATGGCATATATCACACTGGTAGATGTGCAGGTGAACGAGCCTCTGATGGTGTGACTGATGTGATTAGGTCCTATGATGGTGTCCCTTGAATAGATACGTGGACAGAGTTGGCAATGGGCTTTGTTGCAAAGATAGGTTCCTGGGTTAGTGTTTTTGTTGTGTGGTATATGGTTGCTGGTGAGTATTTGCTTCAGGTTGGGGGACTGTCTGTAAGCGAGGACTGGCCTGTCTCCCAAGATCTGTGAGAGTGATGGGTTGTCCTTCAGGATAGGTTGTAGATCCTTGATGATGCGTTGGAGAGGTTTTAGTTGGGGGCTGAAGGTGATGGCTAGTGGCGTTCTGATACTTTCTTTGTTGAGCCTGTCCTGGAGTAGGTGACTTCTGGGTATTCTTCTGGCTCTGTCAATCTGTTTCTTCACTTCAGCAGGTGGGTATTGTAGTTTCAAGAACGCTTGACAGAGATCTTGTAGATGTTTGTCTCTGTCTGAGGGATTGGAGCAAATGCAGTTGTATCGTAGAGCTTGGCTGTAAACAATGGATCGTGTGGTGTGTCCTGGATGGAAGCTGGAGGCATGTAGGTAAGTATAGTGGTCAGTAGGTTTCTGGTATAGGATGGTGGTTATGTGACCATCACTTATAAGGCTCTCAGTCTTGAGGGGTAAGGGAACTGGTGTACAGGGGGCACACTCAGCAAAATGGCAGGAAAACCTCAGTGAAAATCTTCACAAGTAATGAAATGTGTAAATTATTTTATAATTAGAGCTGAAACATCCTCCTAACAGCATAAAACTCTATCAAAAGTCAAGTGGGCCCATGCCTTGGTAAAACATTACTGAAGTTCTTGCATTCCTCATGGTGTGATAAATCGTGGAACCCTATCAGTGGGGTTGGTTTCAACTTAAAAATGGATGTGGACTTTGGATAAATAAAATATGGCAATTAGCTCATGAGTCTGAAAGAGAGAGAAACAAAACATTACTTAGGTGGGCAGTACTAAATGAAGCATGTGCTCAGGCACAAAGACAAATGCATGCGTGCACATGCACTTTTCCTCTTCTATTCCTAGAATAGGAGTTTCCTTTGTTATAGAAAAAAAAATCACAGTAATGAATATCGGTACATTTTCAGAACAGGAGCCTAAGGCTATGTCTACACTACACAGCTTTTAGCACCATGGCTGTGTTGCTACAGGCGTGTTTCTAAAAGGTGCTCAGTGTAGCCGCTGTTTGTCGACTCTCCTGCCGACAAAAAACTTCCATCCCAAATGAGCGGCCGACAAAGAGCTGTTCACACGGGCGCTTGTCATTGGCAAAACTTTTATCTTTCGGGCTGGGAGTGGGGTGGGGGTGTTTTCTGAACACCTCTGAAAGGCAAAAGTTTTGTCATTCAGTTGCCAGTGTGGACATAGCCTAAGATGTTACGTTGAACAATTCAATTTTCCAGTCCTTTGGTCAGAGTGATTTGTAGCTGGGATTACATTTTCAGTATAGTCTTTTTTCCAAGTGAACTAGTGCTCTGATCCTGTAAAGATTTAGCCATGAGAGTAATTTAACATGTATGAGTAATCACATTGAACTTAATGGGACGACTTACATATGTAAAGTTAATCACATGTTTATGGGTTTGATGGATTGGGGTCTAAGTGTTCATGAAAGATGCCAGAGAGAGTGCCCTGGAGAATTAAGTCTTGTATTTAGCCACATACATAGCACTGGCAGTGGTGGTGGAAGCGTTTTCCACTTTACCATAGCAGGGCGCCCTTACATTTAAGCATTTTCTTACATACCCAAACCATGGTCTCTCTCCTGAGACTGCCTAAAAGGGTTTCAGCTATGACACTAGATTTTATGCTATTGCTTTTACAAAGAACACATTTTTTTTTAAAGAATGGGAGTTTTCACCCTTAGAACTTCCTCCTCCAAAAGTTCAAGACTGTTCCCTGTGGGCATCACTTCTTCCAAATAAGAAAAATTTGGATCCAAATTCTGTTTAAACCTTAGTAAATTTCCAGTGGACTTGCTGGTCCAGAGGCATCCGTGGGTTGTAACTTCATTGGTACATGAAATCTCATGAGATGTGGTAAACTGAATTCAGTGGAGTGTATGCTCCAGAGTAACTTGTTTCTCTGGTGTAAATACACATTGTATTTTCTAATGCCCAACCAACTTTCTCTGGTTCAAGCTTACAGTATGTCTTGTTTTAAATCTATGACAAAAATCTAAATAATCCCCTTTACAAAAATCTTTTCCTGACTAGGACACCCATTTAAAAAAATTTTGATCTGCAAGGATATCAAGATCAGACAATGTTCTGAGTCACTCAAACCTGGGATCTCAGATAAACTGTGAGGACTGAGAACTATATAAATAAGCGCAAGAGTATTTTGTGATTATTTGTAGTTATAACTCAATTCAGCCAGAAAAGAGATTGTTCTACTGACACTTTGGTTTTGGCATTACAGACTGGGACGAATGTGCATCTCGTTCAGAGAATGACTGCTGTATGTATGCAGAGTGTATCAATTTAATGGGATCATACATGTGCAGATGTAAGACAACCATGGATACCAATCCATCTCGACCTGGGAGAAACTGTGAAGGTGAGCATTTAGTTTCTTTTTTCAGGAAAAGCTGGAACACGTCATTTTGCCACCTCCACTTTATTTTTATTGTCATCTATCGTTTATATAGTGCAGAATGTGTGCACAGTACTTTACACATGTCTATAAGGCAAGGTCCTTGCCCTAGGAGCATACAGTGTACCGTCTCCTATGCTCAAGGGCCTGCATTGTGACCACCATCCTTCCCAGGAAGGGAGAACTGGGTAGGTCTCCCTTTGGAACCTCTCAGTATCACTCCTTAATCAGCCAGAAGGGTGGCTTTTGAGTAATGAGTTCCTGTGCATCCCAGGAGCTAAGTGCTCTTCTCAGTGGTGATCCATGTCCTGCTGACCAGAAGAAAGGGAGACCAGGAATTGAATCTGCTTCTCTTGTGTAGCAAGGCAGAGCAGTAAACCACACTACCAGATCCTGTTTTGAGTAGCTTATTGGGTAAAATGTGTTAACGAAATACACACGTCTTACTTACATGACACTAAAATGATCTGATAGATTTTAAAATAAATTAGGGAATGTTCTAATGTTTTATTCCTTTGGTTTGAACGTCCATTTCAGTGTCATAACAATGTTGTTACAGGTGAAATTGTGAACCCAGTTACTGAAACAATGCCCCTATATGAATCAGGCGGGACAGAAATACCACCTGAAACAAGTACTGGACTGCATGCTTCACCAGCAATCACTGAAATAAGAACAATGACTACTCTCAGCTCCAAGAGGAGTACCACATTAAATATACCTACTCTGCTACCATCAAGTGGCACACAAGCATCAAGCAGTCATTCTTTCATCAGCAGTCCTCCAGTAACTCAGAGACAAGGCATGATATCATCAATTGGATTTGAAAGAAATAATAGGACAATTGGTACGGAGGGTCCAACAACCATCAAAACACTAGTCGTGGTGACAGAACAATGGAAAGATGTAAGTGCATCACTTGAAAACTCTATGGAAGAGACTTTAACTGCTGCACCACAGCCACTGACTACTGTTACCAATGCATCCATGGATGCAACCAGTCAAGAGCGGCACACTTCACCATTGCCCATATTATATATGGTTTCAAATACAACTTCTGCTGTTGTGAGAAATAAATCTATTGGAGAGACCCACGTACCTCTCCAGGTTCCTGAAGCAAGTTCTCAGGATGGCTCCAGTACATCCCTGCCTACTACAGAAAACCCTACAATTTATACCATAAATTCCACCCTTGATGTACATGAAGAGATCAGAAAAGTTAGCAACTCTTGGTCTGAGACATCTCCTAAAGAATCATCCTCAGTGCCACCTGTTTCCCCTGACTTCTCACCACCAGCTTTCAGTGCAACCACTTTCCCGACCACAGACTGTAGTAAGTATGCATCACAGCACTATCCTGGATGCTTGGTAATTGTTCGCAAGAAGAAAGAAGTCAGGGTTCTGAAAAATGCGTAGTTGTGTATGTATTTGGGTATGGGATGGGATTGACCAAAATTTAGTTTGTCTTTTTGAACTATATATTTTCTTGTAGGCTTGGCTTTATTCTTAGGTGCAATTTTCTAAATAAGCATGTCAGAGCATTGCCAAAATAACCGAACCTTCCAATGTTTTGATAGTAATGTAGTTTCATCGATTTGTAACACTTTAGAAGTTGTCCTCAAAAACAGTGAGGTGATTCATGTAACACCTTAAATGTTGCTCCATTTAACATTATGATAAACCTCTTAGGCCTCAATGATCTGGGGAGGGATCCTCTCTCTTGCTATGACACTTGTAGGCTGCAGCCTACAAAGACTATTAAAGTCCCTTTGCCAGCTGAGGGAGTGTTTCCCTGGCACAGGAGAAGGTAGGCTACCCACAGGTTGAGGGGTCTGTATAACTTGGTGGGTGGCGAGAGATGGTCTGATCTTGTACTTCCCTAAAAGTTGCCAGTCAGGCAAGGGTCAGCCGGACTCCTGAAAACCCCAGCAAAGAGCGGAAATGTGTGGAGATCTGAGGGCAACTTTATGAAGACTTCTAATGAAGAGTGATTTAGGGCAATGAGGAGGCATGATCTGTTTGGCTCTGGGGAGATGTACTACAATGGTTCTTATGAATTTTCCACCTTTCCACCTACCTCCTTGGGCCTCATTTTATCTCTTGGAAACTCTCTCCCACTCGTTCATGGGGTCCACCCTCGCCTCTCTCTGCTCTCTTGAATCCCCTCATCCCTTCTGCCACTACCACCACCAGCCAGGGCCGGCCCACAACATTTTGACACCTGAGGCAGGGAGCTCAAATGAATCCCCCATGCTCCCTCGCTTGGGCCAAAACTTTGAAAGGTCTCAAGTCTGCCTTCTTCCTGTTCTACCCTCTCACGGTACTGCTCTGCTACCTACCCCAATAAAGGAGAACTAACAACTTAAAATGCCTTGTTCATAAATTTTAAGTAACACTTAACTTTCAAACGCCTGAACAGCAAATGTAACTTTTCTTGTCTGCATAGTAAACACTGACATTTTTATCTGTTTGAATAATCAAAGTCGTGCTTTCCATTCCTTCTTGGTTGCAAAGATTTGAACTGCTTCCTGCTGAAGGTCCACAGTCTGGGCCAGCTCATGTTCTATTAAGATGGTTGCAAGGCCAACCAGCCTCTCCTGTGTCATTGTGGAGCGTAGACATGTTTTTATTAACATCAGCTTGGAGAAGCTGCGTTCTCCACTGGCAACTGTTACAGGAAGTGTTAAAAGTATGCTCAGAGCAACAAAAGCATTTGAAAAGAGGGTGGTCATCTTATTTGTGCACATATATTCCAGAGCAGCCTTTGGAATTGATCCTGCTGAAATGTATCTTGAAAGGGCTTTCAGTTCATCACCTAAATCACTCGCATCAATATCACGCATGTCATCATGTGTCAATACTGTCTCTAGTGTCCTGCATTGCTGGTGTAGGCCTTCTTCAGGTATAGTGAGGAGTTCTGGAATATCATACAACATCCCAAATATACTGATGTGTTCCTTGAGCTGCATGAAACGTTCTTCAACTGACTGTATTGCACAATCTAGCACCTGGTTAAAGAATTCAACTTTGAATTGTTGTTTGGGGTCTCTTATGGGATTATCCCATGCCTTGTAATCAAAATGTCATCTTCTTTGGTGACTCTTGTATTCTTGAATGGGTGGGAAAATAGCTTCAGTGTGAAGTTCCTCTGCCAACTTCTGTGCACTCTTCAGAACATTTTGAAATCTCTCATCTGACCGGTAAGACTGTAGGTATGACTTTGCTTTGTCCAGTTCTTCCATTGCTCCAGATATATCAAGGTCAACACTTTGGAGTCTCTTGCTTACAGCATTTATTTCAAACAGTATGTCATGTCAAAACACTAAGCCGCACAGAAATTTGAAGTTATGTATGTTTCTGGTGATTCCATTTCCCTCTGCCACTGTTCTCCCGCAAACAGTTCCTGTCATAGCATTATCCACCATAATGGCAACTATGGCATCATCTATCTTCCCAGTTTGGTGTTTGTTAGGCTTTATCGCCTCCACTCGACTTTCCCATCGTGTGGCACTAAGTGGTTTCAGTGTCAGAGAGGATGTTCACAGATGTTGCTTCAAAATTTGCCATCGATGAGTTGATGCAAAGAAAAATACACAGATGCTTTGAATTACATTAAAAAATTCAGCAGCCTCACTAGAAGCTGATGCTGGATCACTGACCACCAAGCTCAATGAATGAGAACTGCATGGGACAAAAAAAGCTCGAGGGTTTAACTCATGGATTCGTGTCTGCACTCCTCTGTTCTTTCCTCTCATGTTGGCACCATTATCGTAGCCCTGACCTCTCATGTCAGCTATCGCAATTCCCGTATCATTCAGCTTTATAAGAAGCACATTTGTCATACCAGCTCCTGTAGTATCAATGTCAATAAATTCTAGAAAATGCTCTCTGACAATCACCATTGCAGGGGCCTTTTCACTGGGTTCTGTTGTTGTTACAAACTGCACCATTAACGTAATTTGTTCCGTATGGCTGATGTCAGGTGTGCAGTCCAGAATAACAGAGTAATATCTTGCTGACTTCAGATAAGCCACAATCTTCTGTTTGACTTTTGTTGCCAGTAACTGTATGATCTCATTTCGAATTGTTTTTCCAAGGTAGTGATGTGTGTACATTTCTTGGGTGGTGACTCTTCTTAGATGCTCCTGGAGTACAGCATCAAACTCAGCCATCAGCTCCACAATTTTAAGGAAGTTTCCATTGTTTGGCACATGCAGCTGATCTGAAGTGCCACGCAGTGCTAGGTTTTGGGTAGCAAGCATTCTCACAATGGCAATGAGCCTTTTCAGAACATTTTGCCAGTAAAGAGACTCTGATGCAGTCTTCTCTTGATGCTGATTATCTATGGTGGCCTTTAACCTTAGTCTCATCTCAAGCTCATTCCACCTATGGAATGCTCTCTGGTGATTTGCTGCCTTCTCATGGCATGCCAGATTTCTAGCCAGATTTTTCCAGTCCTTTGTTCCTGTAGAACCCAACGTGGCTGGAACATTAGACTGGAAGAGTTTGCAACAAAACCAGTATGCAGCATTCTGGGTTTTTGGGTACGTAAGCCAGTGGTCCCCAACCTTTCTGTGGGAATAGCACATTTCTATTCCCAGAAGGCTTGGGCGGTTGCCAGAGACCCTGCCGCCAAAATGCTGCCGAAAAGTGGCAGTGAAAAGAAGCATCGCCGCAGAAATGCACTTCTCGGTGGCATTTCAGCGGGCGGTTCTCCAGTGGCCGCACTCGGCGGTGGCATTTTGGCGGTACAGTGTCCTGTGGGCGCGCACAACTGCCCTGGCGGGCGCCATTGCACCCACAGGCACTGCGTTGGGGACCCCTGACATAAGCCATGGCCTCTCCGCTTTGTCACCATTGGGGATTTCACGCCAGTAATGTGTTGGATGGAAACTTCTATTTTCATTGTCTTTGGGGAACATGAAGTTTTTCACTTGCTGTGTCCCATGCACTACAAGGAAGTCACTCAGGCTACTGCTCAAGTGGGTCCACAGTCCTGGATCATCTAGGCTTAAGGAACTAAACTCAGCAGCAGCTGTTTCTTGCGCCTCCATCACACTCTTCTCTGATCTACACTTTTCTTCAGGATTGTGCACGGTTACATCCATTTGAGATGGAGATATGGATGCTGCAGTAGCTGCCAGGTCACCTGCACTCTGACTAACTGAAGATCAGGCATCTCCTCACCACTCACATCCTCACTGGGGCCAGAAGGCTCACCATGAATATTTGTGTCTATGTATCTCAGGAGAGCTCCTTCCTGCTTAGATAGAAAAGCTTCCTTTGCTTTCTTTCTTTTTCTGAATGCTGCCCCAGAGGAGCGTTTTCTTCTTTCACTCATGACTGCTGTTCTGTGCCAGCTATAGTGGCTCTCAACACTCAAGTGAAGGGGACAAATAAGCAGGCTGGTAGCAGGGCCTGAGTGAGGGAAGATATCAGCATCTTAAGGGCCTAACTGGCTCCTACTGCTTCAGTTGACTGCCTGTTCTCCTCAAGTGGGTTCAGGGAAGCAGCAGGAAACAGGAAGCTCCCTGAGAAGCTCGGGTTAATCAGTCCAGGCTCCTGGGGGTGCAAGAGAGTTACATAAGAGACTCCTCCTCCTCTCTCTCCCTACAGCTCCTGCTGCTTTCTGTTATTCCCTCTCACCTTTTCTCCTGCCTGCCTGTTATGTCTCTTGTACCCTCCTTTCTCCAGCACAGCACTCCACCATCTCTGTGCATCTAGAGCGGAGAGAATACATATGCCCCAGCAGCAGACACAATTTTCTACACTCTGGGTCCTAGTGGCGCCCGCCCCCCCGCCCACAGTCGGGCACCTGAGCAGGCCGCCTCAGTTTGCCTCATGGTAAGGCCAGCTCTGCCACCAGCCCCCTTTCCTGAGTCCCTTCTAGTGCTTTGTGAAGCTGCCTAGCACAGCACACAGGATGTTGGCTGGATGGCTGCTTCTCCTGTCCTTGCTGCCTCCTCTGAAGATAATGAAAGCTGAGAAAGGGGACAGCCAAGGGCCTGCTGCTAGCTACCGTGACTGAGAAGAGGAAACATCATAACAGCATCTGCTGGCTTGAGGCAGGAAGTACAGGGTTTTTGAGGAACCCACCCCCCCTGCTCTGTGTGTCAAGGGTCCCATAGCATCTCCCTGGTGCAACATCTCTGCCCTGGAGTTTACCCATCCAAATACTCTCCTTATCTAATCTTGCTTAGCTTGCTATCAGTACAGGCTTTAGCTAATATTAGACTTGTTTTATTTGTTAAAATTTACATGCAGATATTTTAATATTGAAAATTACCTAAGTAATGGTCATTCAAGTCAGATACTTTCTAGAATCCATTCCAAGGCTGCAAGACAAACTGCAGCAGACACACTGAGTAAAAATGCTTAAATTCCAATAATCTATCATTTAATTTTAAAGGCATTCCTTCTGCATCAGAATCATTGTGGGGTCGAGAACGCCTGCTTCAATCGCTAGTTCTAAGATAAATGTGGTACTTTCCCCACTTATCCCAGAGGTTTGATTGATGATGATTTCTTTTCTTCCCAGTACCTGTCCCAGCTCAAAGGATTATTTTCTCCAATGTGACTAGCATCAGCTTTCATGTAACCTGGTCCACAGATTCTGCACTGAATCCTGCTTTCCGATTTCTACTGCTTCAGGAAAAACAGCTAATATGGGAGGCTCAAACTGAGAGCACGAGTCTGACAGTGTCAGGGCTAGAACCTGGGATCTTGTACACCGTTGAAATCGTGACAAAAGTCTGTGGGAAGGAAAGTAAACCAGCACGCCAGAAAGTAAAGACTGGTAATTTCATTTAGAAACAACTCTTATGATTGCTTCTTAAAGGGTCAGCTCTTAATGCCACTGAAGTCAATGGGGGAAATGGACTTCTATTTATAAGAGAGCGCATGGCCAGGACAGGGTTTGGTGGACATACTAAGGATGATTTAGTGGCAGCTGTTGGATGTGTGGTCAGGTAGAAAACAATGGGCTGACAATGACTGCAAATTTAACAGTGGTATGAAGTCAACGCTTGAGGCTGGCACTGGAGTGGTACCATTGATATAAATCATGTCTTGTGGATCTCCTCCCTTCCCATTCATAGGCATGGGACATCTCTGTAGCAATTACAGGAGTTGCTTCTGTGGGAAAGTAATACTGGGAAACTATTTACGTTAGTTTGACCCGATTCAGCAGGTAGAAACTAGGAGGAGTACCTATGCCATGTGCCAGACAGCTTTCTTCAGAACACCAATGGTCTGTGGATCACATTCTTCTAAATAACTGTTTTCTGATTTTGCAGCTGTTCAAAAACTGAATGGATCAGTAAGAATAACAAATGTGAAATATACTGCAGGCTTGAGCAATGCAAGTAGTGAACAGTATCGTAATTTTATACAGCTGTTTCTTGGTGAAGTAAGTTGATTTAAAATGGTCATTATTTGTAAATGGGCTTCATAAAATGAGGAATATGATTGGCCAATGATGGTTCTGTACCATATATGTATCCCCATATACCGAAATGAATTGAGACCTATTGATTACATTAGAAAAAAAAGGAAGCATGGTGCAGTGGTTAGAGCATGAGCCCAGGAATCAAAAGTTTGGGAGTTTATTCCTGGCTCTCTGTGCCTCAATTTCCCCATCAGTTACATGGGGATAATCAAGCAGACTTAACTCATAGGCAAGTTTTGAGGGGCTAATGAATGTTGTTGAAGCACTTAGAGATCTTTGGACTGCAAGGCACTATATCAGTGCAAATTAATTCTGTTGTTGTCCTTTCTCAGGTACACACATGTCTGATATAGTACTGATTTTTATTATTATCCTGTTTCATATCCCCTAATTTTACAGCCTATTTCCCCCTCCCTTTATTAAGTCAGCTTTAATATCACATTTAATTAGGGCACAGAATACCAAACTACCTTGGAAGATCTATTTATCTCCTTTAACAGTCTTGTAATTCAGAGGGACTTCCTTTGGAGGTGCCACCCTCCTTTTCTTATTTTTTGGCTAATCCATCAATTGTTTGTCTTTGTTGTTCCTTTTGGCATTTATTCAACAAACACACAGGAAAACCATTGGACATATTCCAGCTGTCTGTCTCCTCTCACCAGTGTGCATTACTGAAACATTGTTTGGGAGATTAATACTGACAATGATAAATTCGTGATTGACCATTCTAGAGCTTTTCATCCAAAGAGAGCAAAACACTTTAAGTATCCCTGAAAAACAGCCATTTCTGGGATGCAAAGTGGCAACAGTTTAACCATGCTCAGGAAGAGTTCAGGATAGAAAGTGAAGAATGCTCTACGCAGCATGAAAATACAGGGGAATTCTTATCGAGAGAGAATGTGTAAAGTATAAAATAACTTCCCACTGTTGCTAGTTTACACCTTCCCTATGTGCAGTCAATGGGTCACAGCTTTCTTGAAGCTGTTTAGGTCTCAGGCTGACACATCCTAGCAATACTTGTTCAACAGCCGTAAAATGAAAGTGACATGTTCATGCAAAGTAAAAATGCAGCAAGTATCCACTGACCTCCCTCTTATTCATCATTGTTATATGTTTCAGGCTATTTTGGATATTAGAACCTTGATCAAGGCCTTGTCCCAGTTCCTGTCCCTTTCAAATTTTATTACAATGGATAAAATGAAATATTTTATCTTCATGCAGCATACAATCAACTTCTCTGCTTCAGAAGATCATTAACATAAGTAGTTTATCTTTAAAAAGATTAGGTAGCGAAATTAAAGTAAGATTGATAGCAATGTAAGCTAGGACACACAGTGTAAGCTAGGTCACACCCCTGCTTTAGGCTTAAGTTGATCACCTGTGAAAATAAGGAAATAATTGTTCCTTCCAACAATACTACTGGCCAGGTATTTATGGAGTCTTTCCCTTCCATCTGTGAACCATTAGACATAAGCCACTGCCCGAGGCAAAATATTCTTCCTCCTGATAGAGTCTTATGACAATTCTTGTGTTCCTATCTGTCAAAGAAGAGAGAGTCTGGAAAATAAAAAGAACTTTACAATTTTCTTTTCGGGATGTAAGGTCCAGACCTTGATCCCATTAAAGTAAATGGGAAAAGTCCCACTGATTTTAAGAGCAGGATCAGGCCCCAGGTTAAGTTAGCTTTGCCGGTACAAAAAGAGCAGGATGTTGCAGTGAAGGGTTGAAGCCCAGGAAACTGCAAGGCCTTGAGTCAGCAGGGGGGAAAGCTCAAGAAGCAGGAGAGAGTGAGTAAAACTCTCCAGGCAGGGAGGCCTGGCCTGGGAGGGGGAGACGATGCAAAGGCCCAGTCGGAAGGGGCCAACTGGAAGAAAAGTGGAGAAGGCAGTGCTGGGAAGATTAAATATAGTCCCTCAGGGAGGTGGGGCTGTACCCAGCTGAAACTGGGTTGAAAACCCTATGAGTTTGTGGTTTTTTGAATTATCAGGAGAGAGACGCTGAACTGGGGTTGGGGCCTAGTGAGCCAGTCTGCACCCTAAGTACACAATAAATTGGCCCTCAGGAGGGGATTATTTGAACTGAGTGTGTTCTTAAAGGACCCTGAAGAGGGGAAAAACAGAGGCAGGGTGATGTAGAGTGACCTTTGGCCCTGGGGGGTGCTCAGCTGGGGCTGCCAGTGTTACACACCTTAAGCCTGGCTTGGAGGAACTGTCCTTGGGAGTGAGAGGGTCATTCTGTCTCTGGGTACGTTCCTCAGCCTCTCTGTTGAGACTACCAAGAAGGATGGCAGTTAGTGGCAGTTGCGGGGGTGGTCTGGGTGACATGGACTCGAGTCTATTAGTGCTGGACTTGGTTGCACTTTTCTTCCAGTTGGCCCTATCATAAAATGCAGTCGGTGAGGACAGCAGCGGTGTGGGGGCAGAGTAAGAGGTGGGAAGGATTGGTACCCGCCATCCTAAATAGCAATAGCCTATTCTGTTAAAATAGCCTCTTACTCATTTTATTATCAGTCTCCAAGGTTTTGTTGCAATTCTAATTCTTCCCTGCTCAACAGGACTCCCTACGTATGTGTCTAGAAGTGCCCAGATTAGCTATTTCATGTATTGCTGGTATTTTGCCCTGGATCTATTGGCAGGGTGGCTATTATCTCTAACCAGTACCCTTCAGAAATTACTACTGCCATCCACACAGACAGCTCCTCCACTCTGAACCTATTTCTGTCTTTTACCCCTCAACAGCACCAGACCTCCAGCCATGTTACTGAGGCTCCTTTAATTTCACTAGCATTTCAGCGTGGCTTCCCCGGGCTCCTCCATGAGGGCTGCTTCTTAACTTTGGGTTTATCTCCCTCCTGGTTTTCTTGCTTTACCAAAGGGGGTTCCCATCTCATGTTGTAGCTGTTAGTTTTGCCAGTGTTTTCCTCCTCTCTTGTAACTCTCCTTTTGACAGTAATGTGCCTTTTGCTTTTTACCTTTCAATGTACTATACTGCAAGGGAAGGTGTAATTGTAGCACAGGTAACAATAGTAGTGAAAACACAGTGGCATGCACTTCAGGGTGGGCTAGCTGACCCAGTACATACCCAGGTTCCCCAGAGGCTATTACTTGGATAGCTAGCCTGTGCTGAATCCTATGCCACCACATCTATGCGACTATTGTTAGCTTTAATCTAGCTACCGCAGGTATCATGGATATGCCTACCCATGCTACAGTGACACCTTCACTCGCAGTGTAGGCATATCCTTTACCTGTTCTGTTTAGGAGTTCCTGGTGTTTCCTTTGTAACCTGATCTAACCAGCAGACCAAATTCAGTGATGAATCTGTTTGCATGCCACTTGAAGCATGTTGTGCATATGCTAAGAAGACTGAATGTGGTATAGCTAGATTTATTTTCTGGTAGTAAAACCTCAAAGTAGAGGGATGGATTTTCCTTTTTAATATAATTATTTCCTTAAAAAAGTCAGAGAAAGAAATGTCCTTTCATTTCATATACCATGGCGCTCCCTCTGCCTCCCACTTTTATCATGTATTATTTTAATGGTAGGGCATTGTTAAATCATGCAGTAACCTGAAGAGCGAGGCCAATAGTGTCACCTAGTGGCTAACTGTGATGTGGCTAATTATAATGTGAACAAAAAGAAAAGGAGTACTTGTGGCACCTTAGAGACTAACCAATTTATTTGAGCATAAATTGGTTAGTCTTAAGGTGCCACAAGTACTCCTTTTCTTTTTGCGAATACAGACTAACACGGCTGTTACTCTGAAACCTATAATGTGAACATAACCATGATGTTTTCCTGGTGCTTAGCTCTGAATAAAATCAAATAAAATTAAAATAAAACCTCCATTAAAATGGAGTCCACAAAACAAAGCTAACTGTGAGAAGGGAATATTGGTGAATGCTGAGGAAAGTCCAAGGGAAGATTGCAGACATACTTAATTACTGTAATTCAGAGAACAATTATGAAAGATGAAAACTTAAGGCTAGATTTTTGCCTTATCTTTCATGATGTTTCAAAGTAAAGGGCAGAAAGGCCCCACCCCACTGTTTGGCCAAGTAAGAGTTTCTTGGATTTTGAGTCCAGGTCTGGTGTGGTACCCTGGATATTCCTTCCAAGAGCGAGTAGGTGGGGAATGGGTGAATCCTGTCTCTACCCTTAATGCATTGGAGAGCAGAGCTGGACCAATGGGAGGGGAGAAGCTGCACCCTATAAAATATGTCAGTTTACTCCCCTGGCCCAGGAGCAAGGGGGAGTGGGGAAGGAATTGTGGCTGTCCTGAACCACTTACTCATGGCCGTGCCTTTCCCAATATAGCCCTTAATGGAGAAATAGCCTGAAAATAGCAAAGCTGCTCTTTGTCTACCTCGTAAACATTGATCTATGAAATGCTGCTCACTTGAGAGCTTGATGGTTTGATACGATTTGAGAACAAATTGTGTCAAGCCAACCTGATAGCTTTCTTTGACAGAGTAACAAGTCTTGTGGATAGAAGGGAAGTGGTAGATGTGGTATATCTTGACCTTAGTAAGGCTTTTGATACTGTCTTGCATGACCTTCTCATAAACAAACTAGGGAAATGCAGCCTAGATGGAGCTACCATAAGGTGGGTGCAAAAGTGGTTAGTTATCAATGGTTCATAGTCATGCTGGAAGGACATAATGAGTGGGGTCCTGCAGGGATCAGTTCTGGGTCCAATTCTGTTCAATATCTTCATCAATGATTCAGATAATGGCATAGAAAGTACACTTATAAAGTTTGCCGACGATACCAAGATGGGAGGGGTTGCAAGTGCTTTGGAGGATTGGATTAAAATTCAAAATAATCTGGACAAACTGGAGAATGGTCTGAAGTAAATAGGATGAAATTCAATAAGGACAAATGCGAAGTACTCCACTTAGGAAGGAACAATCAGTTGCACACATACAAAATGGGAAATGACTGCTTCGGAAGGAGAACTGCAGAAAGGGATCTGGGGGTCATAGTGGACCGCAAGCTAAATATGAGCCATCAGTGTAACACTGTTGCAAAAAAAGTGAACATCATTCTGGGATGTATTAGCAGGAGTGGTGTAAGCAAGACACGAGAAGTAATTCTTTTGCTCTACTCCACGCTGATTAGGCCTCAACTGGAGTATTGTGTCCAGTTCTGGGCGCCACATTTCAGGAAGGATATGGACAAATTGATTGAAGGTGTAGAAAACATGACCTATGAGGGAAAATTGAAAAAATTGAGTTTGTTTAATCTGGAAAAGAGAAGGCTTGAGAGGGGACATGATAACAGTTTTTAAGTATGTAAAAGGTTGTTACAAGGAGAAGGGAGGAAAAATTGTTCTTCTTAACCTCTGAGAATAGGACAAGAAGCAATGGGCTTAAATTGCAGCAAGGGAGGTTTAGGCTGAACATTAGGAAAAACTTCCTAACTGTCAGAGTAGTTAAGCTCTGGAACAAATTGTCTAGGGAGGTTGTGGAATCTCCATCATTGGAGGTTTTTAAGAGCAGGTTAGACAAACACCTGTCAGGGACTGACTAGATAATACTTAGTCCTGCCATGAGTGCAGGGGACTGGACTAGATGACCTCTCGAGGTCCCTTCCAGTTCTATGATTCTATGATATAGGAATGAGGGAATTTAAATAGAGGATCTTGCAAGCAAAGGGCAAGAATTATTATTTTGAGACTGTCTACACTATGAGTTAGAGGGGTGATTCCCTTGCTTACACACACATACTCGAGTTAGCGTGATTCTAAATAGTAGTGCAGCCATGGTTGCATGGACAGTAGCAGCAGAGGCTTGGCTTAACCATGCCAAGTACAATCCCACCTGAAACTGGTAGTTCTGTAGTCAGCACAACTCAGCCATACCTCCACGGCCACTACTTGTGCTACTGCAGCTACATTGCTAGTCATACTCGTGCTAGCTTGAGGAGAGCTAGCAGGAGTAGATGTGCACAAGCAGGGTAATCACCCCTCTGAAGCAATGAAATCTCAAGTTCTACAACTTGGGATATTTCCTCCTCTTGGCGTTCTCATTTGAAGCTAATGGGAGTGATGTACGTATGTCAGGAGGACAGTGCATGTCTTAGGTTTGTCTCGGCATTTGTCTGTCTTGTCTTAGAGTGTAAGCTCATTGAATTAGGGACTGTGTCTCGCTCTGTTTGCACAGCACCTAGCACAGTGGGGCTATGAGCTTCTTTCCACATTTGCTACTGTGAAATAAATAATAACAATAGAGAACTGATTATTACAAGGTACCTTACTGTGGAATGCGAAGCCTAATTTTAGGTATCTAGGTTTGAAAATTTCAGTGTAAGTTGTCTATTTCCAAATGTGAAAAATATCCTAGGATTCACCGACACAAATAAGTGCCACTGAGAGCTCACAGTCTGAATTCAGACATGACAAAGCAAGTGATGGTCAAAACCAGAAAAGAATACAGGAGGGGAAAAGAAACACCAGGGATACTATGAGCAGCTTCTGAAGCAAGGACAAGAGGAGAACAGAGTCCTTTATGGAAAAATTCAGTGCATCTAGATATTACACTGGTGGCATATTAGAAGTGTCTGACAGGCAGATAGAAACAGCAGTTTACTCAGCAGTCAAACTTTAAAGAGAGATAAGGCTGTGTCAACAGTGTACAGTATTTCTCTCCCATATTTGTTCTGCACATCCTTTGCACATATATTGTGCATGGTTTTAAATCTGACAGATACATAAAATGTTATCAAACTAGCTGACTTTCATATAGTTGTATTTAAAGTTATGTGATGGATAGTAGTTTTACCAGTTTTCCTCAGCACAAAATTTACGGCCTCTCTCAGAAACTCTGTATTATTGTTGTAGGCTTCTCCTCTGGAACGCAGCGTGGTTGGGATGGGTCATCTCAGTTTGCATCTAAATTAGTAGAGGAAATAAATAGGATGTATTGTCTGCTCTCTCTCGTTACTGGTGTTTAAACTCTTTAACCATGTGGTAGTATCAATAGTAACCCATTGCGTTTACATAGTGCTTTCCATCCAGTGATCTCAATGTGCTATTCAAAGTTATTTAATTTTCAGCCTCATAGCCTATCTAGAGCTTGAGAGACAGGCCAGTATTATCCTGCGTGGTATATCTAGGGAAGCTAAGGCACAGAAAGGTGGAACAGCTTGTCCAAACACATGCATCCAAATCAGCGGCACAGCCAGAAGTAGAACTATGAATTCCAGTCCTGTGGAGACGAGACCATCCTTCTATCCAAAGTAGTACAAAAGATTGTTGCTATAGCCTAGTGATTGGGGAGGTTCAATAGTCACTGGGAAAGGCTGTGTTTTCTCTTTTCAGTCCAATATAAATTCCAGAACATCTGCATATCGATTAAGTGTTTATTATCATTAGTCATGATCAACTGCCCTAACTGTAGTTCTCTGAGGCTAAATATTCACTTTCAGATTGTTTTAGTTATTTTCTGGCCTGGCCACGAGGCTGTCAGGGAAATGTGGGAGCCTGGGACATGTGTCCAGCTGGCAGTTAGGATCTGCAGCAAAAGTGCAAGTCTCCCCATGGAAAACTCCTGTGAAACATTTTTGAGTTAGTCTGGGCTGAGGCTGCGTGGAGACCCTGAAAGCATGAGAAACTGTTTTTCTATTTCCCCTTTGATTTGATCATTGGGTAGATGGAGGCCAGATTTAATCGTAATACACAGAGGAACTTACCAGGCTTGCCCTCTGTGGAGATCCACCATGGGGGAGGGCAGGGAGTGGTATGGCTGCTACATTCACGTAGGATTTGTGCTGCAGAAGCAGCTATAAGATAGGGTTGAGGTTCCAGAGGAGATTGTTGGCAGATATTGTTGCAGAGATGCACAGAATCTGGGCATCCTGAGTCCACTCTGCCCATGCTGCCTCCATAGCCAAAGCCTCTTAGTATTGGGCTGCACTGGCTCCTTAAAAGCCCCATGATGGAGGGAATAATGAGGCTGAATTGCACCAATGGAATCTCTCTCCTTGGCAGGCTAAGTGTTACCAGGGACCCCTGTCAATATCTACGCCTATCTCCTCCTGTGTATGCCCTGAGCTGAATCATTCCTGTGTTTTATATTCACCGTTAAATACATATTTCAGCCAAACAGTGGTATTCAGAAAATTCAGTAGTTAAATAAAAGCCCATTTTCTGCTGTCTCTGTCCTGAACATGAAGCACGGTAGTTATGCATAATGTTTGGGCATTCTGAGTCATCTTCACAGCATATAATTTAATTCATACTTCTGCCCATGTTCACATGCATTATATTTTGATCACAGGTACGGAAATCTCTGCCTCTTAAGTCTCTTCAGGAAATGGATCTTGGTTTGATAAAAATGCTGATAACCAGTGTTACTAATGGAAGCATAGTGGTAGGTTTCGATTTACTGACTGCAAAAGACTTGGATATCCACCACCTTTCCACAGATTTTCAGGATGTCTTTAAAAATAGTTCCTATTTTACAGTTGACAACAACAGCATCTCCATACGTGGTAAGGTGCAGTTTTATATCACTGTAATTTTTCAAAACTAGCAACAGGATAAAACCTGTCATTTTGTTTGTGATTTTGAGAGTACAGCTTCTGTGAAAGTGCTGGATGAAAACCCATGATCTTTTCCTTAGCACTTCTGCCAGTTCATCCCACGAGCTCTTTCAGAGAACTTCAAAAGATACAGTGAGATGTGTGGTGTAGCAGGGCTCAGATGTAGACCCTCAGTTTGGTTTAACTAGGACCACTAGTTATTGTACAGTTTCCTTCTTCTTACAGATCATTGATAAAGAAGATAAATAAAACTGGTCCATTGATTGACTGCAGTAGAATCCTTTTTTATACAGCTCCTCAAATTGATGTCTCTGTATAAAATCATTTCTAATCCTTCTGTTGATGACACATCAGCAAGTTTTGTATCTACACCACAACGTGTTTATTCAAATAATGTTGTTCTAACCTCTCAATTAGAATTGCAGGCAGGACAGTATGGAAAACTTTACTAAAATAGATTTATTCCATCTAGTGCATTCTCCTTGCCTGCCACACTTACAATCGTTTAATCAAAGAAGGCTATCGATTTTGTCAGACATTCTGTGTCCTTTATAAAGCCATGCTACATAGCGTTCATCAGGTTATTGTTTTCTAAGGGACAGATTCTAGCAGCCTTACTCACATTTCAGTGGGACTACTTGAGGATTAAAGTGCTACTCATGTGAGTAGAAGTGGCAAAATCTGCCCCAAAGTAATTAGAAAAGGTCAATCTGTTATTCTTTGCCCCCATCTTTCATTTGGTTAGAATAAATGAACCACAGTCTCTTGTAACTTTCTTTGCTCCTTCCTAAAGACATCCTTCTCCAACTCTGGTTCTTACTGAGATATGTTCTGCCTACACACTCTTATTGAGTTGTTCATAATGGTCTTCAGCTATTCCACAGTTCTGATACTCTCAGCTACATTTCAATCTGCACACTGCGGTAGATGGCCCTTAATGTTTCTTCTCTGAAAGTAGTGCACTGCAAGTCTACAAAAGCTGAGTGCAGGTTGGATATTTCTATATCTATTTGGATTTTTAGTGCCCATTTTCGGCTGTGAACACTCGTTTTGAATCTCCTGCATGTAAAAACAAAATACATGTTCTCCTATGGCACAGAGTCTGATTTACATAAGGCACAGAAATCCATGCTGTTGACCACATGGAGGTGCATTTTCTCCACCTTCACCACAACCAGCAACAGGTGTCTCATTAATAATAAAAGAATGCCCATATCATGGTAGCACGTCAGTGAGGACAGTGATATATATGCCCCCTGAAACTGGCATTAGTCTGAGGGGTTTCAGGGACAGAGTTAACACGAGCCACCTCTAGGGGTGTGGTTAGTATGCAGATTAGTGAGAGTAACAAGTGGGAAATTTGAAACCCACCTGTGCCTGTTTCCATTTATGCACAATCCTGAGTAGAACCTGTACAAAAATTGAAATTTGTAACAAATATTTGTCCTTGAAATTCTAAATTTTGGTCGAAGAATGGGAAAACAATTTGATGAAACTTTCCCAAACTTTGTGGCCTGTTTTTCAACCAGCTCCAAATATTCTTTAAATTACCAACCACCATCTTCCCTCTTAAGAGTGTTGAGTCTGTAGGATGGAAGAGTCTGTTTGGGAGTAGTCCCTTGTGACAGCTATCAGTTTTGGGGGATGGGAGAATTAATTGGGTGTGCCGAGGGGAAGGGGTTGAGGGGATCTGCCCTCCCATTATCAGCTGCCAGCAATACCACTGGAGGCTCTTGCTAATTCTGACCTTCCACGCACTGAGTATTCTTGCTCTGCTAGCATCAGCAGCTTCCGGACTGTGTGTGTTACAATCTCCCAGATAAACAACACGCATGTTGGTGCCATGATGCTGGCAATGAGAACTAGTGTCCTGGGTACCATGATGGTAGTTCCAGTTAAGGAATAATCACAATGCCAGTAATGCTTTCTCTCTCTTTTTTTTTTAATAAAAAACCCAAAACTCCAAACCCCAACAGATTATGATGAGTGCGAAAGAGAAGAAGATGACTGTTCCTCGGATGCATCATGCCACAACACATATGGGAGCTATCAATGCAGCTGTAATGAAGGATTTGCTGATCTCGATTCAGAGAGACCTGGGAGAAACTGTGAAGGCAATATTGTTTTTCATTACCTAGTGATTTATTTTAAATTATAATGATGGAGTCTTCATAAAATCATTTAGTTACATCCACTTCTGGTGGAACTGCACTGCGGTCCATGGAGGTATACTAGGGATGACTTTGGCTCAATGTGTTCGACCACATGCTACTGAAAAATATGTATATTTTAGTGTATTTTGCATATTTCTGTTATATTTAATTGCATTTATTATACTTTTGCTTTATCATAAAAGTTTACTGTATGAACAGTTAATGGGCCCAGTTCATTCTTTTATTTTTTTTCTTTTAACAATGATTTCTCTTTTCTCATTTTCCCCCTTAAAGGTAAATGGAATTGTTGAGAGTACCAGTTATTTTCTTTCATAAGGAGTAATAGAAGGGACATCAGAGATAGAAGATAAGAGACTAAATCAGAGTGGAAGCAGTTTATGTTATGAGTTATAGTATGGATAAATACTGATGTTATAACTCATTGATTTGTCTTTAGTTAATGCATCCAACTCCTGGCACCTTTCCTCAAATAATTTATTTGTTCACCTAAAACAGGTCTTTCAGTTTCTCAGTTCTTTTGAACCACTTTTCTATGGATTGTATTTGTTTTTGTAACCATAGTGATGAACTCTGTGTATTGGCTGAAATCTCAACATTGTAAATACATGCCTATCTTTGTTAGGTTTCAGTAAATCAGGACATTTTCTTAGCACTGTGATTATAAGGATTTGGGAAAGACATTTCTGAAAGAGCTCCTGGATCCTTTTTCCTGCCATGAGATCAGTAATTTTTCAATTTAGGACATTCTCAGAAGACATGAAGATGGTTTCCTAGAAAATATATTTTTTAAAAAATTTGGATTGGCAAATGCATGCTATTCATGCATATAATTCAGTAAAATATTGCATAATAGGATCCACACTATTCAAAACAAATCCAGTATTAGTTATGTGAATGTAGATCATTACGTTGGTTCCCTCTAAAATCAAAGATGGGTGCAGAGTAGGGCTGTGAGTATCATTAAAGTATCATAGGGCAATCTAACAGGTAACCCAAAAACCTGTGATAGAAAAGGGGCTGAGGGAAAGGAGTTTTGTGTTCAGTACCCAGACTATCCCCCTCCTACCTCCCCCAGTTTCCTTCTCTTTCATCCCTCCCTATCCCCAGTAAAAAACTCCTACTGACATACATTTGCTAACTTCCTCAGTAAAGCTCCTTACATACATCTATAGACAGTACCTACCTGCTGTAATACTATTGTGCTGCAGGGCAACAAGAACCAGATTCTCCAAAAAACTCAGGCCAGGGTCAGATTTTCATGTGCCCAGCACTCACAGCTGGAGCCACATTTTACAAAGAGCTCAGCTCTCATTTAGGGACAAAAATAAGGGCCTGATTTTCAAAAGTGTTCTGCATCCAGTAGCTCCTATTGTTACCCTTATGGCCACTTATTCTGATGCCTAAATGGGAGGTGAGCTATTTTGAAAATCTGGCCCCCAAGAGACACTGGGAACACACACACATTGTGAGTGTGTAAATTATTGCAGCCAGAAAGAAATGGAATCTTTGGTCTTTTCTTGCCGGTGTCTTTATTTTTAATTAAGAAAAAAGCAATGGTGTATTTTGAGGTAATTACCCATGACCAGTTAAGAAAGAAGAGCAGCAGTTCTTCTACCAGTGACTGAAAGTTTCCTGATAAGGGTTTTTTTTATTTGACTATTCTTAAGAAATCAGATTTAAAGCTGTAATTTACAATCCCTTTATTTTTGTTGCTCCATAGCATTTCCTCTTAGCCATGGTCCTACCACTGCACATGGCAAACAGGTAGGCAGCACAGCTTTACCTGTTACACGTCCACATACTTCAGCTCATGTGTCTTCACCTGCTACAGAGGATTCATCTGCTGCTAAAACCAAAGCTAAAGAGGATGCTATGTTTTCTAGCACCGCAATGCCACGTGCTTCCACAGCATCTGTGTTGAATGCCCATAGCTCGCCACATGTCACTACCTCGCCACTCACTAAATCTTCCCATGGGGTATCCTTAAAGGATGCAGTGAGAGTGTTCTGTGAGATTGAGAAGATTGTCATTGCCATTCAGAAGATATTTCTGCAGCAGGAATCTATCCCAGAATCTGCACTCTATCTTGGGGAGCCTCACTGCAACGTGCGCTTCAGCAACGACACTCGTGTGGTGCTGTGGACAGCGTGGAACGAATGTGGAACTGAAGTACAAAGTGTAAGTCACCTGAACAGATGAAGAAACACCTGGCGAATGTACTTGTCACTGGAGAGTGCAGTGGCAGCGATTGGGCTTGGGGGCACAGTCTGTTGCTGCCAGGTGTTTCCTGAAATCGTGAACAAAGAATTCAATCCCACTTTCAATTCCCAAAGTAAAATCACCTCCACTTCGACCTGGGGAGTAAGGAGGTGGGAAGTAAAGATTGTATCCTCAACACCAAAACCCTCATTGCACCCCCCACAATCAAACCCATTTGCTAGCCTTTGGGGGTCCAACAGCCTGCAGTGTTGTTCCCTCCCGTTTCTTCTGTTAACTTCTCACTGCCAGTACACAGAGCTGTGGCATATTTAAAATTTGGGGTCTGAATGAAATAAGTTTAATGTAATATGTAAATGCATAAGTAACCCAAGCAAGACTGAACTGATTGGTCTAGACTCAGTTGTTCTCAAACTATGGGGCGGGCCTCCCAAGGGAGGCGTGGGAAGGTGTCAAGGGAAGCGCGAGCTGTGTGTTTTTATGTATGTATGTATGTATTTATTTATTTATTCTTGAAGATCTGTGGCTCTCAGCCCCAGGAGGTGGGACTAGTGTAGAAGGGCTGTGCACAGCTGTGGAGGTGGGTATAAAGGGCACAGCCAGAGGCCCACCGCCCCCGGGCTGACAGCTGAAGCCCCACCGCCTGGGCTCAGGCTCTCCTTCCCCTCCCATCCCCTCTCCTCCCCCCCAATCCCTCACCTGGAGGCAGTGGGGCTCTGGCTGTTAGCACTGGGGTGGCAGATCTGCAGCTGTCTGCCCCAGGATGACAGCAGCAGTGCAGAAGTAAGGGCGGCAATTGGGAGGTAAATCTGCTGTGAAAAGTGATAGCTATCATTTTTCACATTGCCACCCGTACTTCTGTGCTGCTGTTGCTCTCTGCTCTGCCTTCATGGCTGGGCACCCGGCCAACAGCCGCTGCTCTCTGCTCTGCCTTTAGATCCTGGTGGTGGTATATGTACTTGGGGGGGGGGAAATAAACGACTACAGACCCAAAGAAATGGGGCCTGATCAAATAAGTTTGAGAACCACTGGTCTAGACAGGGGACAATGTGGAATAAAAAGCCCTGGTCATACAAATGGTATGGATGTTTTATGGACCAGTGAACAATATGTACTAAGATGAGAACAGCAAACTTGTTTTCATTTGCTAGCCCCACAATGACAAAGCTAGTAGATGCTGATGGTTTGGGTTTTATTGGCCAGTTGTATACAGAATTCCTGAGGTATTACTTAAAATTACCAGAGGTAGCTGACTAGTGGGACTAAGGTATTCTCTGAAACATAAAGGTTGATAAAGTATCTCTCTCTCCTTTTTCTGTTCCAGAATAAGACCAACACTATTGTGAAAACAATACTTCAGAATGACATCTCCTCTCAGCGAGTTATCCACAACTTGAAGATTGTCAGTCCAATCCATTGTGTGTTTCAGAATGATCTCTTGACTTCATCTGGATACGATGCAGAAGGGTAAATAAAAACTCACCTGACTTCCAGTTCTAATGTATGGCGTTCTGTGTGTGTGTGTGTATGTGTGTGGATGGAGTGGGGGGCGGGAAATGTAGTCTTCTAAGGTGTATTCTAGTGGCATGTGCACAAGTTTGGGAATCAGAAATTCCTGTGCTGCAATCCCAGCTGTGTCACTGGTTGTGTGGTCGTGGGCAAGTCGTATTCCCCATCAGCAAAATAACTGCCTCTGGGAATGAATGAATGTACAGTGCTGTGTAATCACTATGCATTATGATGAAGATGATGATTTTTAAAATCCACCAACTTACTTGATGACCTTTGAAAATATGTAATGCAAATTTCGTTCTTGCGAAAGGCTCCAGGTTACCAGCACTATAGAGTGAGATCCTCTGTTTATATCTATAGAATGGGCAGCGCACAAGAAATGACAGCCCAGACTTCTTCACATTGTCTTGCCAATGAGCCGCATCCCTTCCTCAGATGGACCATTTCTCTCTTTCTTTTCACCACACCCAGGCCGTCACCAAATCCTCTCACTTTCTTTCCTGTACAGCTCCATACCCCATCCTTTCCTCTCCATTCCTACAACAAAACTGCTCATCTGGATCTTGGTCATCTCTTGCCTTGATTACTTCAATCACCTCATCTGGCCTCCATGATTCTCCCCTCCCCCCATGCCCACTCTCTTGCAGTGTGTCCAAAAAGCTGCATCAAAAAGTCGTGCTCATTTACTGTTCTGACCCCATCACTCCCTCTTCAAATCTCTTCACTGGCTTCCTCTTGTTTTCTGCATCAGGCTCAAGCTTCTTGTTCGGCGCTTTGGCAGTATACTCCTGTTCCCACTTTAAATCACTGTCATCACTACGCTGTCTGCTCATACTGCAGTAACTTCCACCTTTGTAGCCTCCCAGAGTCTTCTCCATGCCTTCTTCCATACTACCCTAAGGGCCTGGATTGCAGCAAGCAACCACCCTTTCCTCTTGAAATCCTAACAATATGCTGGACTGCAGATTTTTCCTCACTACTGTAGTGCACATGTGCTAGAGAAACGGTAATTGTATATGTGACCAGTTAAAAACACTATAATCAAATTTATGATCTTTAAAAGCGGCTTATTGTCTTTTCAGGGTTTATACCTTTTTTGAGGATTTACATGGATCTGGATATTTTATAACTGAGATGCATTTGTTTGTTGGAAACTCTTCAATCCCCAAAAATTTCAGTGTCTCTGCCAGTGATGATATACTGATTGAGGTGGGAATTCAAAAAGGAGACAGCAAGCTCAAGGTGGTCATCACTGAGTGCTGGGCAACTCCATCTAGTAATCCAGTGGATCCTCTATCATTTGCTTTTATTAACAACAGGTACAGTACACACATGTTAGAAGTGACATAGGCATGTGCAAGCTGTCTAGCAATGTAGTCCCTGAGCTTGAGGAACCTTTCCATGAGCCAAAGATGGCTATTAATACCCTATTTTTTTATTGTACTTTTTACATGCCCTCAAGGAGTCCTTGTTCTTTTCAAAGCCAAATACTTAACTTCAGACATTCTAAAAGAGAGTCTGGGGGGCGGGGCGGCTGTTGCCTCCCCCTAATATTTGTAAAGGAGATATTCAGTGTAGGTCTACTCTTTGATTTCTGATTGGTCCTGGAGGCGTACGTGGCTTTGGTAGTCAACAGTGCATGTGCTTTTTAAAAAAAAAAAAAAAAAATCTATGTGCAGCCATTTCTTTCTGATGCAGCCATTACCAAAGGCATGCATGCCTTTACGGCCTTGAAGTTAGATTATTGCTATATGCTCTATATGGGGTGATCCTTGAAGAACACCCAGAATCTTCTTATGAAGCAGAGTATGGTAGCCTGATTTGTAAAGCAGAATAGGCTACTAGGACATAATTTGAAGACAGTGGTTGAATAAGTGAAACCGAGGAACTCACCTGGCTTGCAGTACCTTTGTTTCTGGTGAGGCACATGAGAAAGGAGGAGAGAGCTCTAGGTGACACTCAGGGTATATCTACACTGCAATAAAAATCCTGCGGCACTGAGTCTCAGAGCTCAACTAAGTTGATTTGGCCTTGTAGGGCTCCAGCTGCAGGGCTAAAAATAGAAGCATTGACATTTGGGCTCGGGCTGGATCCCAGGCTCTGAGACTCACCTGCCTCCTGAGCTTTCAGCATCTGGACTCCAGTCCAAGCCCGAATGTCTACACTGCCATTTTTAGCCCTGCAGCCTGAGCCCTGCCAGCCCAAGTCATCTGACTTGGGCCAGCCTTGGCCATGCCATGGGTCTTTTATTACAGAGGAGATGTACCCTCAAAGTCCAGGTTCATTTTGGAGGGGTGGCAAGTTTGAATGAAAATATTTAATAGTAACTTAGGCCCATCTGATATGGAAATAGTGGAGAGGCAATAACAATGGAGAACCTATGATATATGATTACAAAGACAGCTTTTAAAGTAGAACCTCACTTTCAGAGCTGAAAAGAAATTACTAAAAAACCCTATTTAATTTCTGAAGAATGGGATTCCTTCACCAGCATCACCCTTCCAAAAGTCAGAATTAATTCTTACCTGTAGCAGGACATTTGAACCCGTCTCAAATGGTGCTCTGGGCATGACTGGTCTTCAGTTTACTTTGTCAAACTACTGTATTGTGTGTAAAATAGTCAGTGTTGTGTGACACCAAGTTCATCTTCGGGCTTCAGTCATCTCAGACTTCAGTTTGTTTTTTCTCCAATGCTGAAGTTGAAGAATCTCACTAAATACTCACCTCTGAATCCCCAGTGTACTTAGCTACCCAGGCTTTTGTGTGCAGTGGTGTTCTATCCTAGGGACAAGCCACACTGCACCCGTGACTGTGCTGGAGAACACTCTATGGAATACCTAGATAAGGATTTTCGGCTGACGCTTATAAATGGAACTACAAGGTGCCGTTCCTGGGGTATAACATCTATAGCTTTAGTTATTTTGTGTGTCTTCCTATTCTCTTTTAGCTGCCCAGTCCCAGAGACCTACACCACCATGATTGAAAATGGAAATTCAAGAAAAGCTCAGTTGAAGCTGAAAATCTTTTCCTTTATCAACCACCCTGTGGTTTACCTACATTGCAAAATTCGTATTTGTGTGGAAACTCCTGAAAGCACCTGTAGGACGGTAAGGGGTTTGCTCCTTAAATTTAACTTTCTATGTGACATATGACAAGCAGTGCTCTAACTGGAAAATGAAGGGATAATATGTTTCCGAAAGGTGATGGTATCCTGTAAACTTCTCTTCTCCATTTTCCTTCATTTTTCAACTTGCAGCAGTGTGAAGTGGGGAAATAATATAGCCACAAGTAAGCCTCAGTCTTTATTTCTCTTTCCATTCCCTATGCTTCAGCTGAAGCATGGAAAATAAATAAAAAATTGGATGGCTCTGGGGGTGACTGGAAAAAAAGTACCATCTGATGGCCTTTGTGAAAGGAGCAGGTGATCTCAATACAAATCCTAGTGGACAGGTTCCACAGAATAAAAAACGGTCAACTAGCTGGTAAGGATGCAGTCTCATCAGAAAAGCCAAAGTTGGAATTATCAAGGAGACCGCTCTATCTTTTCTTGCCCAGTGATTATTTTCCCTGATCATAGTTTAGGCACAGTGTGAGGAAACTTATACTGTTGTTGCCCAAGTTCCCTGGTTTCTAGGGCTGTCAACCCAGCACCTTTCCAAAAGCACTTAAAAAAATGTAGTGAACCGTATCTGGTAAAGTTGGGCACCCATGATATTGTCTTCTGACTACATTCAAAGATGATCACATTATCTCTTTTTAGTTCCAGGTATGTGAACTGCACTTATAATATGTTGCTTGTGAAGACAAGATAAATTAGGGCTCTCTTTTTACTGTAGATAAAAGGATTTTCTTTTCTTTTTTTTTTTTTTTGGCTAAAGATCTTCTCTGTGGTGACACAATGTTTTCATTAGGTATTTGTCCATTATTTAATAGTTCCCTCCTTCTGTAAATTGCTCAACTTGGTCCCAGTATAAATCAAATGACCCCTCCTAGAAGATCAGAAATGGATAGCAGGAGCAAGAAAACCTTTTCCTGTCTCAGGTTACAGAGCTTTGTCCAGGGAAAAAGAAAAAGAGGAACAGGAAATTTGAGTGACAGATGGAAGGAGGGCTCTAGGTTTGACACTAATATAATTTTGAATGTTTAAAGTACCGCAAAACCCATATTTAAGTAAGTATTCAAACCATATAACTTCAATTCCTAATAACATAATTGAACAAACACTAAGATGATGAAGGCAAAGTTGCATCTATTCATACCAGGACTGAATTTGGACCAACATCTAGAGGACAATGGAATCATGAGCATCAAGGAGCATGAACGTAAGACAAACATACTTAGCTAGAATAGAGCATGTTTCATTCCTGGATCTCAGTGTCCCACAAGGAGTACATGTCACCGTCCCCATTTTACAGAGAGGAAGCAAAGGCACAGAGGGAGGATATGACTTGCCCAAGGTCACACAGCTGGTCAGCAGCAGAGCCTGAAATAGAACCAGGTCTCCCAATTCTCAACCCAATGTCTTTAGCACTGTGTGCCTTTATAAAGCACAGGTAATGCCAGACAAACTAGGCTGGGCAAAGCCTTAAAAATGCAGTGTAGAGAACAATCCTGCATTGGCCAACGATGGATGGACTAGAAGATCAACTAGCTTTCTTCTGTCTTCAGCTTCTTTGTTTCTGTAATATCCTGTGTTTAGTATAACAGGCAATCTAATGAACTGAGACACAGACAGGTCCAGTTTAAAGTACTGGTATGGATGTACTAGATGACCTAATAGAATGTCTCCATCTCTAATTTGTATGGCTGTTTTTTTCTTAATCCCATTGCAGAGTTAATGCATAAAAAGAATGCAGTAGATGTAATGTATCTTGATTTAGCAAATGTATCTTGATTCAGTCCAATGCCTCTCAAAATATTACTTGCATATTTAGTTTACATTGGCTTGAATATGAGCACTATCGCACGCATAGAAAATTGGCTGAAGGACTACAAACAAAGAGTAAAAGTTAACATCAATGCGCTGAGCAAGGGTCTAGTAGAAGCTACAAGGAATAGTGATAGATCTGATTTTAACATCTTTAATTATATAGATTGGGGTAGAGAGTATGTTAATTGAGGACCATATTCTGATCTCATTTACACTGGTTTTATGCTGATGTAATTTCATTGACTTCACTGGAGTTGCTCCTGGTTTGCAAGTGAGATCAAAATTAGGCCCCAGTTTGTAGCTGATTCTAAATTAATGTCTAGCACGATACAGCAATTAATCACTTGGACCCCTTTTACATCTTTCTTGTAGGATTTAGAAACTTTATTAATTTAAAGAGGAAAACTGTATCATCCCTTATCCCAAACAAAATGTATCCCGTATGAAAATGTAGTGAGTTTAGTATATTTTTATTGGATTTAAATTAAAATGATAAGCACAGAAGGCACTAGAAGACATCCGGCAAATCCAGTGAGAGGAACTTTTGGGAAACCAGAGGAGTTGTTGGGGGAGTGAAGCCCTCAAGAAAGTAGAACAGTGATGTGACAGGCACTTGAAAACCACTGGGGATGCCCAGAGAGTGCTTAGGGCACTGGGAACCACTCGGAATGCCAGAGTGAGGGTGGATGAAGGGTCACAAAGAGCCACTGGGAAATTGACAGGTTTCAGAGTAGCAGCCGTGTTAGTCTGTATTCGCAAAAAGAAAAGGAGGACTTGTGGCACCTTAGAGACTAACCCATTTATTTGAGCATGAGCTTTCGTGAGCTACAGCTCACTACTATTGAAGACCCAGTCCTGCGCTCCAATCTGCTTTATTGTGGGATTATTTGTCAGCCTGGCTGCATGTCCCTCCACGGGAGTGAGGGGAATAAGGAGCCCTCTTTCTCCTCTGTTGGGCTCCATATCTCCAGGCCCTGTGCAGCGAGGAAGAGCAGCTGCCACAAGCAGGTGGGCGGGGAGCATGTGAAGCCTGGGCTCTTCCCCCACCATGCGTCAGCTGGCACCCAGAGGAATAGAGCTATGACAGGAAAAGGGTAAGCGCCCCATGGAGCAAGGGAAAAGCAAGGATTCAACTGTGACTCTGAGTCCAGGATTGGTCCCTGCCCTATTCCAGTGCTGCTCCTTATGTGGGCTGGATAGCAAGACGTCATCTAATACAACATGACTTAAGTGAGAGCACGAGTTAGGGAAGCATGAAAGTGAAGGCTCACTATAGCCTCATACTTGACCTACCTTCTGCCTCCAGAAACATTTGCTCGCTTCAGAGCTGATCTGAGGCCTGGATTATTGCCCAAAAGATTGGAACTCACCTGTTCTCTCATCTGTCCTTGTCGCTCCCCAGTTTTTTGGTAGATGAGTCTTGGCTCTCTTAAATCTGGAACAGAAAAGAGTAGTTTGGGAGAAAAACGTTGTAGGACAAAGTCAGGACAGTAACATCAGGCACAGCCAGCAGCACAATAACAAATCAGAACAAAAAATATTACAATGATTTGGAACCATGAAATTGCACAATAGCTACCTATGTAACCACATGTTCTTATTTTAGGGCTTGTCTACACAGGAAAGTTATACCTGTTGCTAAGATGTGAATTTAAACTGATGTAGTTATTCCTGTACAACAACCCATGTGGATACTCTAATTCTAGAACAAGAGTGGCTTTTTGGTGTTTGTTTGTTTCATTTATGTGGCTTTGGAAAGGTTTCAAGGTAGGCAGGAGAAAGCTACTGTTATACTGGAATAAGCGTACCAATAAGTGGAGTTATGCCAGTATAACTATAGTGATCTAGTTGTACCAGTATAACTGGTAAAACTGTCCCATGTAAACAAGCCCTTACTTACCCCTACTGTCCATTTCTTCCTTTTTGTTTATTAAGTTCACAGGTTGCATCTTGCTTCAAACTAAACTGTAAACTTTTCAGGAGAGGGATCGTCTTATTACATGTAAACACAATGGAGCACTGATCCTGACTGAGGCCTTCAGGTGGCAACACAATACAAATTATTATGATTCATAATAATAGTAATAATAATACTCGTTAATAATAATATAATGAGGAACGCTGTTAAGAAAGGATGCTGAAGGCCGTGTAGTGTGCTTTGGCTTATTTTGCAGATCCTTCTTACATGCCCTAAGAGTGCTGGAGAAAACTTAGTAGTACACACACTGTATTGCTTAAAGAAAATTTTGGTAGACATTCTCCTGTAGCCTTTTTTTTTAAATAGACTCAACACAACTAGCTTTGTCCCAAGGGTCTGTTCACAGAGGTTTCTTTTCAGTGTTCTGATAAGCGGATACTTTTTCCCGGTACTGTTCCCTGATCTTTTTCGGTTTGTTATAATGTACCAAAGGTTAGCATTGGGAAATAAAAAAAAGCTCTGGTCCTGGGTACTGCCTTCACTAAATCAGCAAAAATTCCTCGTTCTTTAGAGGAGTCATTACAAGACTTCATATATATTACATAAGTTTATATTATAAATGATCAGGGTTTTGTAATTGTTACAGAGCTGCCGAGATATTCGATCTCTGAAAAGTGGTGAAATTATTGCCACACACAGATCATCCTGGGGGCCTCTGTGCAGAGCCACTGGTGAGTAATGAGTAGATGGCTACAAAAAAGTTACCCAAGCTAATTATTTAACAGATTCTGTTTTACTGATGGGTGAACTTGAAAACCTTCCTTGTACGGCATAAACCCCCTTGGCTGAGAAATGGGATGGTCAGTTGAAGCTGGGTAGCAATGACTGGTATCTTATGGGCCAGTCTCTGCTTGTTGCGATGCAGCAATGGTCATACACTGGTGGGGGTGGGTGCATGTTCTGTGCAACTCTTTTTGTGCTAGTGAGGAGGTGGAATTAATTGCACAGAGTAATGGGGATTTGAACGGCAATGTTCTGAGTCTGCTCAAGTCTTATACTGCAATCAGCTTTTGTACAGTGCTTCGACTAGATTCCTTCTAGAGCACAATATGTTAAGCCCTGAGGGCCAAATTCAGAGATGTGCTATGTAAGGTGATATAAGTTAGGTCTGTTATGCTCCCTTCCACCCACTTTATTGATGCTGTAAAGGAGGAAAAGTTGGCACAATTTACATATTGAAGAACTGGAATAAGGTGTAAACTAGGGTGGAGATCAGTCTAATTTACACCTCTTCTGGTTCCTTGGCTAATTAGATCCCTTAGAAATGGGTGGGGTGGCCAAAAGTCAATCAAATGGAGACTGAGTGCCGGGGGGGGGGAAGCAGGGAGGAGTTTGTGTACAAGCTAGACCTTGCTCACTACTCTACACCCCATCTGAACATGACGCTGAATGTTCTTTTTAAGTGCAGTTATTGCCCATCATGGCATTAACTAGTACTTGCCCCCCAGTAATATGAATTGTATCTCACATGATGTAAACATATTAATTTTACAAATATGCTTAATTACTGCACATGAACGACAGGACTAAAATCAAAGAACATTCTGCCTACAGGGTTATGCTGAAGCTAGGGCAGTAGCTCAGACATGTATATATCACTATTATTATTTTAACAGAAAATGCCTAGAGCCACATCCTCCATACCAATTTGAGTACATTTATCCTATCACAGTCAGTAGTGGTTCTGCACAAGTATCTAAAGTCAGGATTTGCTCTAACTCACAGACATTGCCATGAGAATAACTGTTCCAAGAGGACCGAATCAATGTATCAGAGTCCCGTGCTCTTACCACTGCGTTGTGCTACTTGATGCATCCTAAATTGCATGCAAGATTGTAACACTCAGTTGGCTTCTTAATGTATGAACAGATTCCAGGGATTCAAACCTTTCCCTTGTTCTTTCTCTAGATGCCAAAAGTGAGAAGGCACCTGTGCTAGGAGTAGGGTTCATCATCCTTATCGTCATTGCTGTGTTTGTTTTTGTGCTGGGAGCGGCGGCCCTTTTGGTTTTCCAATACCAACGAAAGACGGGGAGATACAACTTCAAAATCAAGTCTGACAACTTTAACTACCAAGTGTTCTATGATTAAATATTTCCAATTTATCACATGTAAGTACTAAACCGTGATCAATCAAGTTTTAAACCGCTCAGCCCTTCCTAAAATGGAAACTGTGAAATGCTTACAAATTTGTCTTCAATAACTTGAAGCATTTTTTAGTTTAGTGATGTGGACAGTAATTAGATAGCCAATTGGAAACTTCCCATCCCCTTGCAACTGTGGATCAAGGGGAGTATGGAGCGTGCAGCTCCTGTGTTTCCTTCCTGCACCAGAGTCATGATCCAAGTAGGTCCTACATGGCCGTACTGGGGACAGGTGTGTTGCTTCCCCTTATCTTCTTACATGGCCTCATAGCACAGGGGTGGGCAAACTACGGCCCGGGGGCCACATCCAGCCCTCCAGACATTTTAATCCGGCCCTCGAGCTCCAGCTGGGAAGCAGGGTCTGGGGCTTGCCCCGCTCCGGTGCTCCAGCTGGGGAGTGGGGTCCTTTGGTTGCCTCCCTGTGATTGGATTAAGGTGCAGGCTTGGGGGAAGGAAACAGGGTGACAGTGTGAAAAATCAGGATGGGGGTGGGGGGTAATAGGCACCTATATAAGACAAAGGCACGAATATTGAGACTACCCCTATAAAATTGGGATATCTGGTCACCCTAGCAGGAAAGGGGGCGTGGCCTGAGATTCTCTGTGTGCCATATTCTGTTGCTGAGCTCCATCAATTATAGGGCTTGATTCTCATTTACACCAAGGCCTCTGGCAAGTGTAACAAGGCCTTGGTGTAAATGTGATTCAGACTCGTAATATGTATATATAAATAGCCTAGTATACTCTAAGCAGTACACTGTCTAATAGCTCCCTTCTGGAAGCTAAGACAACTAAACAGTTCTTTGCCACTTACATATTAACTTTTTCTGAAGACTACTGATCCCACCTCTCCAGCATGATTTCTCTGTTCTTGTCTTCTAGCTGGAACTCGTCTCAACACACAGATAGCAATGGTTTTTCTTCGCACATCATTTTGCTCCCATTATCTCTCATATCTCTCATGATCTGTTGCAACATTGAATCCCCAAAGTTAACAATCTCTACAAAATATGATTATATTCCTCCTGATCTCTTTTTTGCTGTCTGTTACTCACCAGAGCAGTCTAATTACAACACAAAAACTATATGGTAGAGCTGCATTTTAAGTGGCTGTGATCTTCTACATGTAGTACAATTGCAGGATATTTGATTGGGTACTCCATTGTATGAGGCAGCAGTTCAGTTCTCAGCTGGATAAACTGGGACCCAAGGCCAAGAAACAGCATACCGCTCCTCTTATTCCCATTTCACAGCAAGTGTACCACTATTTTCTCTCTTCAAAATATTTATGAATAGAACTTCTCCTTTTCTCTCCCAGCTCAGTTGTTCCAGTTCCAGCTATGTCCAAGATTCTCCTGCTTAAAAATCTCTCTCAGCCACTTGCAGTTCAGCTCCTCCATTTTTGTTTTCATGGTCAATTAGGAAATATCCTTTTAAACATTTTGATCACTGTATTTTCTTCTGTTGTTGTTATCTCATGCTCTCCTGCATTGGGTTGATTTCTTTCCTGCTGCACTGAAACCCCCTATTTTCTAAGGTGGAGAAGGAAACTTAAAAAAGAAAGGCTTAGATCATCCCCGTGTAAGGAAAAATAAGCACTGGGCCAAGAAATGTGATGAGTTTGATAAACTGTATAATCAATTGCTTGACCACATTTTGGTTTGTTATGAAATATACTCAAGAGACCAAATAGCCAAAGTAAGTCAGGTTATTAATGTCATACAGGAAAAAGATTCTATAAGATGTCAGGCTCTGAAGAGCAGTCCTGTGCATTCACCTTACACAGAAGGTGTGCTCTGTGAAGGTACATTCCTACTTGTTTACCAGTAAAAGATACTATGTACATCACCTGAAACTGGATTCAATTAACCTTGCTTGTTTCTGATACCCTGGTGTATGCCTCTATTTTTTTTCTTTCTGAACCCATGCATTCCAGGTTATGATTCACTCTCACCTTTGTTCTGGGTACATGCATTCCAGGTACTAAGGGGCATGAGGACATCTCATAAATCTGTGTTAGGACGAATAGGTTTGTTGCTATGAGGAAACAATATATGTCCTGATACTGACAGTTTTCCTATCTAGTTAGCCAAAGCTTACTGCAGCTAATGTAAAGTGTTATGGAATCCTTAGCATAAGTGAACAGGATTAGGTACAAGCCTGTTTGGGATATATAACTGCTATGTTCATCCTTAATAATATGTGTACTTAAATGCTTGGAACATAGATGGTGGGTAGTATTATCAACATCATATATATGTATGCTAGTCAGCGTATAGTAATCATCAAGTTTCAAGTTGCAGGTTCCTGCTACCCATCTTGTGGAAAGCATGATGATTTCCTGCAAAGTGCTGGCAAACACCTTGGCCTTCCAAACCCCAGGAGACCTAAGAATAGTGGGGAAATGAGCGGGATCTTGGGTCACCTGTAGAAGGCTAGGGCATTTGTGCAGAGGTACAATATGTCTCTCAAATGCTTTAGTCCAATCCCTTCTCCATGGCAAGTGGCTTCTTCAGGAGCCATCATGACATGATCTTCCCTCAACGGCCTCAATCCCTGACCTTACAGATGTTTCCACAACATGGAGAGAGATGCAGCATAATAACTTGTAACTAATAATGATGGTAACTTTGCATTTGGATTGTTTAAGAAATGTTACTTGTGGAGTGATTTTAGTTAACGGTACCTGTGTCACACGTTTGCTTTGATCGATTATGGTGGACATAGTCACAATGAATCCAATGAATTCTGAATCCAATGTTTGCTCCATGCAGAGATTACAGGGTGAGGTTCTATGACCTGTGTTATGCCAGATGCCAGACTAGATGATCAT
The DNA here is from genome assembly GCF_965140295.1 of Lepidochelys olivacea. NCBI lineage: Eukaryota > Metazoa > Chordata > Testudines > Cheloniidae > Lepidochelys > Lepidochelys olivacea. Next base: position 160,322,966 of record NC_140411.1, on the reverse strand, counting down.
AATGCTCCCATTCTGGTTCTAAAATCTAAGGATCACTTGAAGTAAATTATCTCTGCTTTTGACCCAAGATGTCTTACAAAGCATGCAAATCTCCTTTGTATCATCATTCCATAAATCATGAGTGAATTGTAGAGAGACAAGGTGGTTGAGGTAATATCTTTAATTGGACCTCTGTCTATTGGTGAGAGAGACATGCTTTCAAGCCACACTGAGCTGTTCCTCAGGTCTAGGAAAGGAACTCCCAGCCTCACAGCAAAATGCAAGGTGGAACAGATTGTTTCCCATATATAGTTAGCACCTACTGTAGCACCTACAGTAATTCAATTACTGAATTGTCGTCTGTGGATCAGTTTCAACAGCAAGTTAGATCCTAGTTTAAAACACTGCCTTGGCTGATGATGGGGCAGTGAAGATGCAATGTTTTGCAATCTTAGTTTGATGAACGTACCACTAACTTTTCATCTTATAGAAGTTTCTTTATTCTTAGTAAATTTGCTCTGAGCATCACACTGTATTTGCCTTGGGCACATAGTGAAAGAGGAAACTATTTTAATATAAATATTTTTTAAAGTTTGTAGTATTCGCATCCTAAACTGCTCTCAAATTTCAGGGCCAGAGCGTCAGCTTTTGACTTCAGTGGAGCTATGCTGATTTACAGCTGTGGAGGATCTAGCCCACAGTTTTTAATGAAATGGGATAACTTGCATTTGATATTTAGCATGCTGAATGGAAACTATTGTTGTGAACAGACACAAATCAGATATTATGTAGCCTGTTTTGATGACTTAATAAATGCAAGGGCTAAGCTTATTTCTGGTTTTTTTTAATGTAATGACTTGGTCACAAATTAAGAATTGCAGAATGTCCTGAAGCAGTGTGTTGAGTGAATGTGGCAATGTAAGTTGTATGCAGTCTACCTGCAGTCGTGTAGGTCCCAGGGTATCAGGGACACAGGGTGGGTGAGGTAATATCTTTTTATTGAACCAACTTCTTCCTGACTGTTTCTGAACAGCTGCTCAAACATCAGTTTAATGAGTATCAAGCCAAAATATGTGACTTGTGATATAATGCAAATACGTATTGCAATTGCAAATTATTACATGCCCAGACTTCTGAAGGGGGTATATCTTCAATACTATATGAGAGAGGCACAAAACCTTTGTTTTATGTGTTAGGATTTTCACAGAGTCAAAGACAGTGAGGTAGAGTTGTGACGCATCCTGGGGGTACCCAGGGTTGTGAGGCACTTCATTACCACCTGCCCTGAGTGTGAGGAAAGCTTGTCTATGACTGCCAGGGGTCAGTTTCCCAATGCCACCAGCCACGGGCAACGCAAGCCCTCCCTACTAGGCCTCTGCAGGCGCCGCTCTCTCTTTACAGGTAGCAACAGGCACGCTCCAACCTTGAACCTTCTCAGCTTCTCTCTCGAGTGTCCAGCTCCAGGTCCACTGGACACTCACAGGATTCACAGATGTTCTGCTCCCAGAGAAGCAGTACAGCCCAGCTTACTAGTTTCACCTCAATCACTGCTCTGCTTACCACACAGCACTTATACTTCAATTCACTATGGACGTATGTAAGTGTATTTAACAAAGAATAGAGATTCAAGCAGTAGCAAGTATAAGTATTGGAAACAAATGGTTACATATAAAATAAAGTCATAACATCTATTCTAGAACCTAGACTTATTTAACTAGGCACTTTCATGTCTTATAGGGCAAAGCTCACCCAAAGTCTTCACAGCCGGGCCCGGCTGTGATCCCTCCTACATGAGATGAAACATTTTGCCCACTTGTATCCTAGGTAAAGGATCCTGGGTGTCTCTTTTGCTACCCCAGGTATAGCAAAACAATCCTTTGATCTTTGTTCATAAACTGGACACCCTCCTGCTGATTGCTCCTTCCTGTGGATTTTGCCATCTCTTGTAGATTTCACAGTCTTGATTAGCTTGTGGCTCAGTAGTCAAATAGACCCCCATTGTGAAGTGGACAATACACACACTGACCAGACAGCGAGATAAGTGTCTGTTACCCTCTGCCTGTACCTCCTCATTACCTGGCTCCGCTCCAAAGGTTTTGAGAATGTAATATTCAGTATAGATCTATAACTCCTTAAATATTACCCATAAATAAATTTTGCAATGATCATAACAAGCAGTGGGCTACTGACTCTCGGTAGAGACCCCACATATCACTCTTTGTAGAACTAATGTGCCTCAGGATATCCCTATAAAGCCCCATGCATCCACTCTGCCAGGTTGGATCAAGTGGGTCACAAGTGGATTGTCTACTGACAAGCAGATTCAATAATACCCTTGCACTGTGGTCTGGCAGTAGGTGCTTCGCTGAATGTGTGGATCAACCAATGGTATGGCAGAGTGGAAATATGTCTCATCTTCCTCCACTCTCTTGCCAACCGACTGAGTCCTGAGGGCAGGTGGAGTTTTTGAGGCAGAAGTTACAGCAAGTTCCCAAAATCATCCATGCTGAGATTTGCAAGGCGAGAAGCCTCAAAAGTCTCTGCAGGCTTTTTTATAGATTCTTTTCAACCAGCTAAAGGGGTTCACTTTGCCCTACTCTTCTTTATTAGTAGACTGGATATGATAGAGACACGGGCAGCTCCTTGTCCATCAGTCCATCTCCTATCAAGTCATCACTGGGTTTCTCTCACCTATGTGTAATTATTTTAATACACCCGCTGAAAAAGCTGTAGGGCCAGATAGTTTTCCCTGCTGCTCTGTAAAAGGCTCATCCAAAGACTATTGAAATCAGTGTCACTCTGCTTTGGTGTCACTGGATCAGGCCCTGAGTGTCCAAGGGCAGGGAAAGGCATAAGGACCCTCCCACCTCCTTTCCATTCCTGCACAACAGTGGGGCCCAACTGCATCCCCTGCACTGCTGGGAGGTCATGACTTCTACAGTCTCTTTGCACAACACTTTTTAATCTTCACTAAATTTCAATTGTTAGTATTTGATCTCTTGTCAATGCATTCTTCTTCTTCTTCTTCTTCTTCTTCAATCTCCCTCTTGTGCTATGGCACATATGACTATTTGGTTGGGAAATTAAGTAGGGTGTTACAGTAGGTTCCTGCACTGCCCTTTTGTCTTTGTCAACTTAAATCAAAGTTAAGGTGTTACCCAGTGATGCAGTGAAATTGATGGTCTCATCTTAGATCCCTATGGTCAATTATCCACTTCACTGCCATACAAGTCAGAACTAATATCAGTTTCTGTTCAAGAACAGCTCCTGCCAAAAAGCAGAGCTGCTAGCTGCCTCTTTGATGCAGTTTGGATTTTGTCCACCTTTTTTTTCCTGTTAGTAGGGCATTCTATGAGGCCTATTAGAACTATGGCAGAAACCCATATAGAAATAACACTGAGGAGTTTTGATTTGACATCTTAAATTTTGTCCTAGGAAAATATTTGAGTCAGCTGTATGTATGTCTAAATAGTCCATTTTTATTGGAAATGATGGACATAGCAAGTTTTGATGTACAATCAGTGTGCCATTTTGCATATGCACATTAATAGTGTATTCTAAGGACAAGAAGTTATTGCCAACCTTGTGGGCATAGAGAATAGTTGAAATAATAAAAAACAGACCTGTCAATGAAAATATGAGATTTGAGCTGTTTTTTAAATGTCTGTCTGGAAAATTCCCTTCTTTGCTGGGAAGGAAAACAAAGTAGAGAGACCCAAAAAGTTTTACTGTAATTGATCTTAAAACATTAAACAAAGGATGCAAAATACATTCTCGTCACAAGCTTAGAGTAAAAGAGCCACCTAATGGTTGGTTTGGTCGTACAGACAATTGTATTATGCAGGGGATCTGTCTGTGAGGGCTGTACTCAGCCATAAAACCAAATCGCACACTCAACGAAGAGGAACAGCACTTACCAACCCTTCTCCTTTATAGACACTCTTCTTCTACTTCCTCTTTTGTCATGATCCTAACAGGACCTCCTCATTCCTCCTCTCTGTGCTCATGCTCTCAGTAGGTCTCCGTGGCCAACTTCCAACTCCCTTCCCTCTGGCTGTCATATGTTTCATATCAGGACTTATCAGGTTGCCGTGTTGTGCAAAGTGGCCAGTCTATTGAAAACATCGGGGCTTTCCCATCTGATGCACCCTTTAGTTCCTTGCCCATCCAACAGAAAGCTGAGTGTCTCAGAAATCTGGGTGCTTTTCACGTAAATGCCTTCTCAGTCATAACTTCTAGTGGTGGTAAAAGTCACATGGCATTATTTCTGCGCCCTGATTGGATGACTGAATCTTTAAAACAGGAGGATAATGAATGACAAGGAGCCAATAATACACTTGTAGTATGAATTTTCAAACTAATAATTTGTGCTAAAATTCCTGAAAACTTTGGGATTTGAAACAAGCAATCATCTGAATATATGCAAGTAACGAATGATGTGAACCCACAAATAGCAGCAGGACAAAATGTTGGCTCATTTATTCACACATATTTGTAAATCTGTTCTTCATTATTCAATCAGCTCCACTGTGAAATGAGTTAGTGATGTCACTCTAGTTCCTAAAGCCTGATCCTATCAGGTGCTAAGCACCTTAAACTCCTATGGAGTCAGTGGGAGTGGAATGTAATTAGAACCTTTTAGGTTCACGTGCCTAGTGAACAGATCAACCTATCTCGGAAAGCACCTTCTGGCTCCCTTACTAGAAGTCTCAGCAGAAAGGCAATGAATTAGACAGGAATGGAGACTGACTTACCCTCTTAGCCCTGGTCTACACTAGGACTTTAGGTCGAATTTAGCAGCGTTAAATCGATGTAAACCTGCACCCGTCCACACAATGAAGCCCTTTATTTCGACTTAAAGGGCTCTTAAAATCGATTTCCTTACTCCACCCCTGACAAGTGGATTAGCGCTTAAATCGACGTTGCCGGCTCGAATTTGGGGTACTGTGGACACAATTTGATGGTATTGGCCTCCGGGAGCTATCCCAAAGTGCTCCATTGTGACCGCTCTGGACAGCACTTTCAACTCAGATGCACTGGCCAGGTAGACAGGAAAAGAACCGCGAACTTTTAAATCTCATTTCCTGTTTGGCCAGCGTGGCAAGCTGCAGGTGACTATGCAGAGCTCATCAGCACAGGTGACCATGATGGAGTCCCAGAATCGCAAAAGAGCTCCAGCATGGATCGAACGGGAGGTACGGGATCTGATCGCTGTTTGGGGAGAGGAATCCGTGCTATCAGAACTCCATTCCAGTTTTCGAAATGCCAAAACCTTTGTCAAAATCTCCCAGGGCATGAAGGACAGAGGCCATAACAGGGACCCGAAGCAGTGCCGCATGAAACTGAAGGAGCTGAGGCAAGCCTACCAGAAAACCAGAGAGGCGAACGGCTGCTCCGGGTCAGAGCCCCAAACATGCCGCTTCTATGATGAGCTGCATGCCATTTTAGGGGGTTCAGCCACCACTACCCCAGCCGTGTTGTTTGACTCCTTCAATGGAGATGGAGGCAATACGGAAGCAGGTTTTGGGGACAAAGAAGATGATGATGATGATGAGGTTGTAGATAGCTCACAGCAAGCAAGCGGAGAAACCGGTTTTCCTGACAGCCAGGAACTGTTTCTCACCCTGGACCTGGACCCAGTACCCCCCGAACCCACCCAAGGCTGCGTCCTGCACCCAGCAGGCGGAGAAGGGACCTCTGGTGAGTGTACCTTTTAAAATACTATACATGGTTTAAAAGCAAGCATGTGAAAGGACTACTTTGCCCTGGCATTCGCGGTTCTCCTAGATGTACTCCTAAAGCCTTTGCAAAAGGTTTCTGGGGAGGGCAGCCTTATTGTGTCCTTCATGGTAGGACACTTTACCACTCCAGGCCAGTAACACGTACTCGGGAATCATTGTAGAACAAAGCATTGCACTGTATGTTTGCTGGCATTCAAACAACATCCGTTCTTTATCTCTCTGTGTTATCCTCAGGAGAGTGAGATATAATTCATGGTCACCTGGTTGAAATAGAGTGCTTTTCTTCAGGGGACACTCAGAGGAGCCCATTCCTGCTGGGCTGTTTGCCTGTGGCTAAACAGAAATGTTCCCCGCTGTTAGCCACAGGGAGGGGGGAGGGTTGAGGGGGTAGCCACGCGGTGGGGGGAGGCAAAATGCGACCTTGTAACGAAAGCACATATGCTATGTATGTAATGTTAACAGCAAGGATTACCCTGAAAGAGTGTAGCCACTGTTTTATAAAATGTGTCTTTTTAAATACCGCTGTCCCTTTTTTTTTTCTCCACCAGCTGCATGTGTTTCAATGATCACAGGATCTTCTCCTTCCCAGAGGCTAGTGAAGCTTAGAAAGAAAAAAAAACGCACTCGCGATGAAATGTTCTCCGAGCTCATGCTGTCCTCCCACACTGACAGAGCACAGACGAATGCGTGGAGGCAAATAATGTCAGAGTGCAGGAAAGCACAAAATGACCGGGAGGAGAGGTGGCAGGCTGAAGAGAGTAAGTGGTGGGCTGAAGAGAGTAAGTGGCGGGCTGAAGAGAGGGCTGAAGCTCAAATGTGGCGGCAGCGTGATGAGAGGAGGCAGGATTCAATGCTGAGGCTGCTGGCGGACCAAACCAGTATGCTCCAGTGTATGGTTGAGCTGCAGCAAAGGCAGCTGGAGCACAGACTGCCACTGCAGCCCCTGAGTAACCAACTGCCCTCCTCCCCAAGTTCCATAGCCTCCACACCCAGACGCCCAAGAACACGGTGGGGGGGCCTCCGGCCAACCAGCCACCCCACCACAGAGGATTGCCCAAAAAAAAGAAGGCTGTCATTCAATAAATTTTAAAGTTGTAAACTTTTAAAGTGCTGTGCTTAAAGTGCTGTGTGGCATTTTCTTTCCCTCCTCCACCACCCCTCCTGGGCTACCTTGGTAGTCATCCCCCTATTTGTGTGATGAATGAATAAAGAATGCATGAATGTGAAGCAACAATGACTTTATTGCCTCTGCAAGCAGTGATTGACGGGAGGAGGGGCGGGTGGTTAGCTTACAGGGAAGTAGAGTGAACCAAGGGGCGGGGGGTTTCATCAAGGAGAAACAAACAGAACTTTCACACCGTAGCCTGGCCAGTCATGAAACTGGTTTTCAAAGCTTCTCTGATGCGTACCACGCCCTCCTGTGCTCTTCTAACCGCCCTGGTGTCTGGCTGCGCGTAACCAGCAGCCAGGCGATTTGCCTCAACCTCCCACCCCGCCATAAACGTCTCCCCCTTACTCTCACAGATATTGTGGAGCACACAGCAAGCAGTAATAACAGTGGGAATATTGGTTTCGCTGAGGTCTAAGCAAGTCAGTAAACTGCACCAGCGCGCCTTTAAACGTCCAAATGCACATTCTACCACCATTCTGCACTTGCTCAGCCTGTAGTTGAACAGCTCCTGACTACTGTCCAGGCTGCCTGTGTATGGCTTCATGAGCCATGGCGTTAAGGGGTAGGCTGGGTCCTCAAGAATACATATAGGCATTTCAACATCCCCAACAGTTATTTTCTGGTCTGGGAATAAAGTCCCTTCCTGCAGCTTTTGAAACAGACCAGAGTTCCTGAAGATGTGAGCGTCATGTACCTTTCCCGGCCATCCCACGTTGATGTTGGTGAAACGTCCCTTGTGATCCACCAGAGCTTGCAGCACTATCGAAAAGTACCCCTTGCGGTTTATGTACTCGGCGGCTTGGTGCTCCCGTGCCAAGATAGGGATATGGGTTCCGTCTATGGCCCCACCACAGTTAGGGAATCCCATTGCAGCAAAGCCATCCACTATGACCTGCACATTTCCCAGGGTCACTACCCTTGATATCAGCAGATCTTTGATTGCGTGGGCTACTTGCACCACAGCAGCCCCCACAGTAGATTTGCCCACTCCAAATTGATTCCCAACTGACCGGTAGCTGTCTGGCGTTGCAAGCTTCCACAGGGCTATCGCCACTCACTTCTCAACTGTGAGGGCTGCTCTCATCTTGGTATTCATGCGCTTCAGGGCAGGGGAAAGCAAGTCACAAAGTTCCATGAAAGTGCCCTTACGCATGCGAAAGTTTCGCAGCCACTGGGAATCATCCCAGACCTGCAACACTATGCGGTCCCACCAGTCTGTGCTTGTTTCCCGAGCCCAGAATCAGCGTTCCACAGCATGAACCTGCCCCATTAGCACCATGATGCATGCATTGGCAGGGCCCATGCTTTCAGAGAAATCTGTGTCCATGTCCTGATCACTCACGGGACCGCGCTGACGTCGCCTCCTTGCCCGGTATCGCTTTGCCAGGCTCTGGTGCTGCATATACTGCTGGATAATGCGTGTGGTGTTTAATGTGCTCCTAATCGCCAAAGTGAGCTGAGCAGCCTCCATGCTTGCCTTGGTATGGCGTCTGCAAAGAAAAAAGGCGCGGAACGATTGTCTGCCGTTTCTCTGACGAAGGGAGGGGCAACTGACAACACGGCTTACAGGGTTGGCTTCAGGGAGCTAAAACAAAGGGGGTGTCTTTACATCAACGAGTATTTCAGGCAGGACTTCACGGAGGGTTCCAATAAGAAATGGTACACCTAAGTTATTGTTCTTATTGGAACAAGGAGGTTAGCCTGGCCTCTGATTGATACATGGCTAGATTTACCTCGCTGCACCTTCTCTGTGAGTGACTGCAGTGTGACCTAGAGGAATGAGTCCCCTAGACAGGGGAGGGGGGGAAGCAAATGAGTACAAAACAAATCTGGTCTATTTCTTGTTTTGATCCACTCCATCTATCTTTTACATCTTTGGCTGGCAGCAGACGGTGCAGAAGGACTGTATGCCATCCACATCTCGTGGCTGCTCGGCAGAAGATGGTACAATACGACTGCTAGCAATCCTCATCTCTTGCCTGCCTGGCAGAAGATGGTACAATACGACTGCTAGCAATCCTCATCTCTTGCCTGCCTGGCAGAAGATGGTACAGTACGACTGCTAGCAATCCGTATCGCCTGCCTGCTCACCATAAGACGGTTCAATAGGACTGACTGCAGGACTAAAGAGAATGACCTGGTCAAGTCACTCCAAATTTAGTCCCTGCGCCCATGTCTGTCCAGGCGCTCCCAGCCGACGTGGCCAGGAGCACCTCGGACATGACGATGACGGCTACCAGTCGTACTGTACTGTCTGCTGCCAGAAGGCAAGGGTTGCTGCTACTGTGTAGCAATGCCGTACCGTGTCTGCCAGCACCCAGGAGTCATAGGGTGACGGTTACCTGAGTGGGCTCCATGCTTGCCATGGTATGGCGTCTGCACAGGTAACTCAGGAAAAAAGGCGCGAAACGATTGTCTGCCCTTGCAGAGGGAGGGAACGGGGGCCTGACGATATGTACCCAGAACCACCCGCGACAATGTTTTAGCCCCATCAGGCATTGGGATCTCAACCCAGAATTCCAATGGGCAGCGGAGACTGCGGGAACTGTGGGATAGCTACCCACAGTGCAACGCTCCGGAAGTCGACTCTAGCCTCGGTACTGTGGAAGCACTCCGCCGAGTTAATGCACTTAATGCACTTAGAGCATTTTCTGTGAGGACACACACACTCGAATATATAAAACCGATTTCTAAAAAACCGACTTCTATAAATTTGACCTTATTCCATAGTGTAGACATACCCTTAGACTGCTGGCTTCTCAGGTACCTGGGAAGGGTAATGTGGGGAAGCTTAAACTGTGCCTGCCTGTTCAATAGATGGACATCTGTAGAGTGCACAGAGGAGCTACAGTAGCAGAGCTGTCAGTCCAGCATCTTTCATGAACATGAACTTCACTCTGAAACGTTTTCAAAACCAAAGAAAAGGAGAAACAGAGACAGAAAAAGTTTTATACAGTTAATAAAACTACTTCTCATGACCAATGCTCTGCAGGCTGCCAGCTGTGCTAATGGAAGGAAAAAGGGGTGGGAAGTAGGTAGAACATTTGGAGATGGATAAGGAAAAAATGGAGATGGGAAATGTAAATGTTCTAGAGACAGTGATAAATCCCTGGTACTTGTAATACCCACATTACTTTCTTCTTATCAGCTGATGCTCAGCAACTGTAGTGATGAAGCCAACATAAGTATTGAAGCACGTAAGGTAATTAGATGGCACTGCCTGGTAAGTGGGTTTTTAAAAATAATCGTGGTGGGTGAAGAAATCCCCTGGGTGTGTTAAGGAACTGCACATCGGGAAGCCCTGAATTGAAGTGATGCAACATAACCTGATATATTATGGAGAAAAGTAGCAGTGTGAGTACTTTTAGTAGATCACCCTGTCCTCTTTGTTTTTCTCCAAAGAAGTGCTCCTCTTCTAGATAAAATATTTCCATGGCCATGAAGTTTATCACTTCTGGAAATAACATAGGTATTGTAGGCAGGGATGCTGTCAGAATATGAATCTTTCCAATGCTGTCAGGGACCAGAGCATGAGTGGTCAGGTGCAGAGGTTAGAGACATAGACGGTTGGGCGGGAGAAGATCAAAGTGGAGTCAATAGCCGGGGCCAGAGCCATGGGTCTAGCCCTGGTCAATTGCCAGGAACTGGAGCCAACGGTCAATCTTGAGTCAATACCCAGGAACAAGCAAGGAAACAGAAACCAGAGATGAGGCAGGGTCTGTCTCAGCAGCAGGTCGGAGATCTGCCCTGTTGCACAGACAATTTGCTTGTGCTCCCTCCAGACTTAAATGGTAGGTCTGGGTCACTTGGAAGTTGTGAGAGGAGCTGCCAGTCATCTCTGCTGTGGGTGGCACTTCCCACAATGACTGATCTCACAGGATATATGGTGCACTGACCAAGGCTGCCCTGTGGTGGTGTGGAAGTGCTGCCCACCCAGAACCCTGCGTACCCAGGTTCAAGTTCCGTGCATTTCCCCACAGGCTATTGAACATTGCATAAGGCATCAACAATGCTCTACCAGCCCTGTCTATATTGTGCCAGAGATGCAGTGGTGAACATTTACCAGCAGAATGGTTTTCACCTTTCTCCTACTTACTGAGTAAGGCTTTATTAATTTACAGAGAAAAATAACCTCTCATTCATTATCCCTCTCAATCTGATCTGTCAAGGGACAGCATCAATTTAAAAATCACTTCTGTTTGATGATCTTTTTGCCTACTCTTGCTACAAGTAACACTTAAGAGTATCAGAATTGGAGGAGATGAGAAGTAAAATGAATTTTCTAATTCTGAGATTGTTTACTTGGTGCATTTGACAGCCCTGTGTATACACACAGTTTCACCATTTCCCCTGGCAGCATGGGTCTTTTGTATAACAGAATGGAAGAAAAAAACACATTGGGAAAAACAGGAAAATGTGGGGAACCCATGAAAATTGGCAGGGGAACTAAGTGGCAAGTGTAATTCTGGAAACTACTCTTAATTCATATTTGGAAATAGTCTAAGCAGAGAGAATACTCTACCAGACCAATTAATTGGCTTGAGGGAAGCTGTGCACAGAGATCAGCACAAAGCTGTCCCAATGTACCAGAGAATATGGCCCCATATCAACGGCAGTGACTTTTGAGAGCACTTCCAAACTTTAGGTAGGGCTTTACCAGAAACCCCCTCCCTATTTCTCTAAGTGTGTGTGTGGGGTGTAAAACTGTTCTTTGTGACATATTAACAATACCCAGGAGAATGGACAAATTGCTAAGGAGGAATACAATGAATAACACAAGCATATAAGTACAAAATCAGAAAGGCTAAGGCAAAAAGGAGTTATGAGTAGCAAGGCACATAAAAGGTAATAAGAGATTCTTTAAATACATTAGGAGCAAGAGAAAGACTAAGGAAAGTGTAGGCCCTCTACTTGGCAGGGAAAGAGAGCCAATACCTGATGACATCAATATGACTCAGGTGTTTAATGACTATTTTGCTTCAGACTTCACTAAAATAGTTAATGGTGACCAAATACTCAATACAATTAATATTAACAACAAGGGGGAAAGAACAAGCCACAATATAGAGAGAACAAGTTAAAGAATATTTAGATAAGTTAGATGTATTCAAGTTGGCGGAGCCTGATGAAATTGATCCTAATTAGAGCTGTCAAGTGATTAAAAAAATTAATTGTGATTAAGCTGTTAAACAATAATATAATACCATGTATTTAAATATTTTTGGATGTTTTCTACATTTTCAAATATATTGATTTCAATTACAACACAGAATGCAAAGTGCACAGTGGTCACTTTATATTATTTTTATTACAAATATTTACACTGTAAAAAAACAAAATAAATAGCATTTTTCAACTCACCTAATACAAGTACTGTAGTGCATTCTCTTTATCATGAAAGTTGAACTTACAAATATAGAATTATGTACAAAAATAACTGCATTCAAAAATAAAACAATGTAAAACTTTAGCGCCTACAAGTTCACTCAGACCTACTTCTTGTTCAGCTAACTGCTCAGATAAACAAGTTTGTTTACATTTGCTGGAGCTAATGCTTCCTGCTTCTTGTTTAAAATGTCACCTGAAAGTGACAAGAGGCATTCGCATGGCACTGTTGTAGCCAGCATCACAAGATATTTATGTGCCAGATGTGCTAAAGATTCATATGTCCCTTCATGCTTCAACCACCATTCCAGAGGACATGTGTCCATGCTGATGACAGGTTCTGCTCGATAATGATCCAAAGCAGTGCAGACTGACACATGTCCATTTTCAGTGTCTGAGTCAGATGCCACCAGCAGAAGGTTGATTTTCTATTTTGGTGGTTCGGGTTCTATAGTTTCTGCATTGGAGTGTTGCTCTTTTAAGACTTCTGAAAGCATGCTCCACACCTTGTCCCTCTCAGATTTTAGAAGGCACTTCAGATTCTTAAACCTTGGGTCGAGTGCTGTAGCTGTCTTTAGAAATCTCACATTGGTACCTTCTTTGTGTTTTGTCAAATCTGCAGTGAAAGTGTTCTTAAAATGAACATGTGCTGGGTCATCAGCTGAGACTGCCATAACATGAAATATATGACAGAATGCGGGTAAAACAGAGCAGGAGACATACAATTCTACCCCAAGGAATTCAGTCACACATTTAATCACACTTTTTTTTTAACGAACATCATCAGCATGGAAGCATGTCCTCCGGAATGGTGGTCGAAGCATGAAGGGGCATATGAATGTTTAGCATATCTGGAATGTAAATACCTTGCAACGCCGGCTACAAAAGTGCCATGTGAACGCCTGTTCTCACTTTCAGGTGATATTGTAAATAAGAAGCAGGCAGCATTATCCCTCGTAAATGTAAACAAACTTGTTTGTCTTAGCAATTGGTTGAACAAAAAGTAGGACTGGGTGGAATTGTAGGCTCTAAAGTTTTACATTGTTTTGTTTTTGAGTTATGTAACAAAAAAAATAAATCTACATTTGTAAGTTGCACTTTCATGATAAAGAGATTGCACTACAGTAGTTGTATAAGGAAAATTGAAAAATACTATTTCTTTAGTTTATCATTTTTACAGTGCAAATATTTGTAATCAAAAATAATAATCTAAAGCAGGGGTGGGCAAACTATGGCCTGGGGTCCGCATCTGGCCCTCCAGATGTTTTAATCGAGCCCACGAGCTCCAGCCGGGGAGTGGGGTACGGGGCTTGTCCCACTCCGCATGGCTCCCAGAAGCAGCGGCATGTCCCCCCCTCCGGCTCCTACCCATTGGGGCAGCCAGGGGGCACCACAGGCTGCTCCCGCCCCAAGTGCTGCTCCCACTGGCCGGGAAATATGGCCAATGGGAGTTGCAGGGGCAGACAGGGCAGCACGCAGAGCCGCCTGGCCATGTCTCCGCTGCTTGAGGTAAACACCGCCCAGAGCCTTCACCCCTGACCTCCTCCCATGCCCCAACCCTCTGCCCCAGCTCTGATCCCCCTCCCGCCCTCCGAACCCCTCGGTCCCAGCCTGGATCACCCTCCTGCACCCTAAACTCATTTCTGGCCCCACCCCAGAGCCCGCACTCCCAGCTGGAGCCCTCACCCCCTCCCACACCTCAACTCCCAATTTTGTGAGCATTCTTGGCCTGCCATACAATTTCCATACCCTGATTTAGCCCTCAGGCCAAAACCTTTGCTCACCCCTGATCTAAAGTGAGCACTGTGCACTTTGTCTTCTGTGTTTTAATTAAAATCAATATATGTGAAAATGTAGAAAAACATCCAAAATATTTAATAAATTTCAATTGGTATTCTATTGTTTAACAGTGCAATTAAAACTGCAATTAATCGTGATTAATTTTTTAAACCATGATTAATTTTTTTGAGTTAATTGTGTGAGTTAACTGCGATTAATTGATAGCCCTAATCCTAATATACTTAAGCAACTAGTTGAAGCAATTTCAGAACCGTTAGCAATTATTTTTGAGAACTCCTGGAGAACAGGTGAGGTTCCAGAGGACTGAAGAAGGGCAAACATAGTATCTGTTTTTAAAAAGGGGAACAAAGAGGACCTGGAGAATTATACGCCAGTCAGCCTAACTTTGATACCTGGAAAGATACTGGAACCAATTATTAAACAATCACTATGTAAGCACCTAGAAGATAATAGGATGATAAGGAACAGCCAGAATAGATTTGTCAAGAACAAATCATGCCAAGCCAATCTAATTTCCTTCTTTGACAGGGTTGTTGGTCTGGTCCTAGAGCAGCGGATCTCAACCAGGGATCCGTGGCCCCCTGGCGGGGGGGCACAAGCCCTATCAGGAGGTCCACAAGGGCCCATGGCTGAAGCCTGGAACCTCAACGTCCCCCTTTGGGCAATAGCCACAGAGCTGAAGCCCTGAGCCCTGGTGCCATGGTGGGGCAGCAGCCAGGAGCTGCAGGGTTGCAACCCCGAGCCCCGTACTAAATCCCGAGCCCTGGTGCCGCCATGGGGCAGCTATGGGGAGCCACGGGCTGAAGCACTGAGTGCCAGTGCCATGGAGGGGCTGAAGCTCTGAGCTGTAGGGCTGAAACCGCAGTGCCGTGGCCGGGCAGCAGCTGGGATCTGCGAGTCTGAAGCCCTGTGCCCCGGTGCTGCTGCAGGGCAGTTGCTGGGAACTATAGGGCTGAAGCCCCGAGCCCCGGTGCCGCTGTTGGACTGATGCCAGGAGCCGAGAGCTGAAGCCCTAAGCCCTGATGCTGCTGTGGGACTGAATCCACGGTGCTGCGGGCTGAAGCTGGGAGCTGTGGCTGAAACCCAGAGGCTGTGTGTCCCTGCAGGGCTAATGCTGAGAGCCAGGGCTGAATCTATGAGACGCAGTGACAGTGCTGAAGCTAGCCAGGGGCTGAAGCCTTGGCTTCCTGCGTGGAAGGTGGGGGCTCAGACTTCCATGTCAGCCTCTGGGGTTGGGGTCACCCAGCCTTTAGGTCAGCCTTAAGGCCTTTTGGCCCAGCTCTGGCTCTGCTCCCAGAGACTTTGCCTGCGAGGGCTCACTCCTTCGTTCTGCCCTTGGCCCAATGAGTCTGACACCAGACTTGAAAGTTAGCTAGCTCCCTTTACTGGTTGTATTTCAACAGGAGCAGGACAAGTTCCACAGCACAGGAAAAAAAATTGTAAGTGTAAACAATAAATACCAGATATGGATAATTTTTTTTATTAGACAATCAGCTTCAAAACAACAAAATCCACAGAGTGATGATTGCAAACTTCCTTCAACAAATTCAACCACCATAATGGCTGAAGAACATCAAAGTAACATAAGTAAGAAACAAAGCTGCTATTAACCTCATAAAATTTAGGAAATACGAAGAGAGCTAGTTGAATTTTGGTTTTATTTGTTCTGGAAGTGGAGATATATCTCAACTGCAGTGTGTAATTTGTGCACAAGTATTGTCCAATGAATGTTTGAAACCCTCCAAATTACCGAGGCATTTAATTACAAAACATGACATCTATAAGGATAAGCACTGTTCATTTTTTGAGCAAAAGGCCAAGAAACTGCTTGGCACTAAAGCAGTAATGAAACCCACAACTACTGCAGATAAAACATTTTAAAGGTCATCCTACACAGTGGCACAGAAAATTGCTAAAACAAAAAAATCACATATGATAGCTGAGATTTTGATAATGCCATGTGTTATTGAAATAACAAAGGAAGTGTTTGGAAAGAAGGCCAGGGTACTGACAAAAATACTGACATCAAATGACACTGTCAAACGACAGATCATTTCTATGTCAGAAAACATAGTTTCTCAGTGTATTGATTGGCTGCATGACAATGATTTTGCTATATAGCTAGGTGAATACACAGACATTTCAAAAATATCCTGTTTACTTGCCTATGTTCGGTCTGTGTGGAATAAGGAAATAAAGGAAGACTTTTTGTTTTGTAAAGAGCTCAAGACAACAACAAAGTCAGATGACATTTTCAAACTGTTAGATGATTTTATGATTTCAGCAGAAATCAGCTGGACTAATTGCATTGGGGTCTCCACTCATGGAGCCGCAGCAATGACCGAAAAGCATTCTGGTGTTGTGCAAAAAATAAAAGCCATTGCACCTCACGCTATTTGGACACACTGCTTTTTACATGGAGAAGCACTTGCTGCAAAAGATATTGAACCAGATCTTCACAGTGTTCTGAATACTGTGGTATCACTTGTTAATTTTATTAAATCCAGAGCAACAAACTCCAGGTGTTTTGCTGCACTTTGTGAGGAAGTGGGTGCATAGCACCATTCATTGCTCATGCTTACAGAGGTGAGATGCGTGTCTCGAGGCAGAATGCTTGCCCATACATTTAATATCAAGGAAGAGTTATGTAATTTCTTAGTTGAAAAGAAAACTGAATTTGCCAAAGTGCTGAAAGATGATGTGTGGCTGGCAAAACTGGGTTACCTTGCCAACATATTCAGTGAAATGAATAAAATGAATAAAACTATGCAAGGTGGGAACACTAATTTTATTGCCCAGCGTGAAAGAATTGAGACATTAAAAAGAAAACTACAACTCTGGAAAGTTCGTGTCTGTGGGGGGACTACTGATATGTTTGAGCTCTTACATTCTTTCATTCAGGAACGAAATATTGATTTGGACGTAATTAAACCTCAGCTAGGAGTGCATCTGTCTGGTCTGCTTAACAAATTTAAGGCTTATTTTCCCAAATTCACAACAGAACAAACTGCTACACCCATGTGGACTACAAAACCCTTCAGTGAGAACATTGAAGCTAAACTTCCCTCCGATGTTCTATCAAAATTGTTAGAAGAATTGAGTTTTGAGAATTGAGATTGAGAATTGAGATAATAGAATCATTGAGATTTCATCAGCCGGGTCCCTCAGAACCATGTTCAAAGAAACGCCACTGGAGACATTTTGGTGTGAGTGTTCCGATGAATACATCACTGCTTCTTCTGCAGCGCTGAAAGTTTTGATCCCCTTTAATATCACTGTCAAGGTTCCTTCCCCACTCTGAACTCTAGGGTACAGGTGTGGGGACCTGCATGAAAGACCCCCTAAGCTTATTTTTACCAGCTTAGGTTAAAAACTTCCCCAAGGTACAAACTTTGCCTTGTCCTTGAACCCGATGCTGCCACCACCAAGCGTGTTAAACAAAGAACAGGGAAAGAGCCCACTTGGAGACGTCTTCCCTCAAAATATCCCCCCAAGCCCTTCACCCCCTTTCCTGGGGAAGGCTTGATAAAAATCCTCACCAATTTGTACAGGTGAACACAGACCCAAACCTTTGGATCTTAAGAACAATGAAAAATCAATCAGCTTCTTAAAAGAAGAATTTTAATTAAAGAAAAGGTAAAAGAATCACCTCTGTAAAATCAGAATGATAAATACCTTACAGGGTAATCAGATTCAAAACATAGAGAATCCCTCTAGGCAAAACCTTAAGTTACAAAAAGACACAAAAACAGGAATATACATTGCATCCAGCATAGATTATTTTACCAGCCATTAAACAAAAGGAAATCTAACGCATTTCTAGCTAGATTACTTACTAACAGTTATAAGGCTGCATTCCTGATCTGTTCCCGGCAAAAGCATCACACAGACAGACAGACCCTTTGTTTTTCCCTCCCTCCAGCTTTGAAAGTATCTTGTCTCCTCATTGGTCATTTTGGTCAGGTGTGAGTGAGGTTATCTTAGCTTCTTAACCCTTTACAGGTGAAAGGGTTTTGCCTCTGGCCAGAACCTCAGAAAGGAAAAGATTGAGAACCCCTGTCCTAGAGGATGGGAGAAAGCAGTAGGCATGTTATATCTTGATTTTAGTAAGGGCTTTTGACACAGTTTCATGTGACATTCTCATAAGCAAATTAGGGAAATGTGGTGTAGATGAAAATACTAGAAGGTGGGTGCACAGCTGGTTGACAGACCGTACTCAAAGATTAGGTATCAGTGGCTAGCTGTCAAACTGGGAGGGCTTATGTAGTGAGGTCCCACAGGAGTCAGTCCTGGGTCTGGTGACGTTCAAAATTTTCATTAATGACTTAGATAATGAAGTGCAGAGCATGCTTATAAAATTGGCAGATGACACCAAACTCAGAGGAGTTGCAAGCACTTTGGAGGAGAGGATTAGAATTCAAAACAACCTTGACAAATTAGAGAATTGGTCTGAATTGAACAAGGTGAAAGGAAATAAAGATCAGTCCAAAATACTTCACTGTAGAAAGGAAAAATCAGACGCACAACTACAAAATGGGGAATAACTGATTAGGTGGTACTGCTGAAAAGGATCTGGGGAATATGGTGGATCATAAATTGAATATGAGTCAACAATGTGATGCAGTAGTGAAAAAGGATAAAATTCTGGGGTATATTAACAGTACTGTTGTATGTAAGAAAACAGAGGTAATTGTCCTGCTCTACTTGGCACTGGTGATGGCTCAGCAGGAGTACAGTGTCCACTTCTGAGCATTACTCTTTAGGAAAAATGTGACAAATTGGAGAGAGTGTAGTGGAGAGCAACAAAAATAATAAAAGCTTCAGAAAACCTGGACTATCAGGAAAGGTTGAAAAAAACCTGGGCATGTTTAGTCTTGGGAAAAGAAGAATGAGGGGGAACCACATAATAGTTTTCAAATATGTTAAAGGCTGCTATAAAAAGATGGTGACCAATTGTTCTCTGAAGGTAGGACAAGGAGTAATGGGCTTAATCTGCTGCAAGGGAGACTTAGGATAGATACTAGGCAAAACCTTCTAACTACAAGGGTACTTAACCTCTGGAATAAATTGCCAAGGGAGACTGTGGAATCCCCATCACCGGCGATTTTTAAGAACAAGTTGGACAAACACCTGTCAGGGATGGTCTAGGTTTACGTGGTCCTGCCACCGCCCAGGGGGCTGCACTTGATGACTTCTCAATTTCCCTTCCCTTCCTACATTTCTATGATTCTATGAATATGCAGGCATCTTATGATGTTATTGGCGGCATGGGTTCCTCATGACTTACATTCAGCATGCTTAAACTCCAGCCCCACCGTGGGAGTGATTAATCTCTTATGCTCCAGAGGGCTTTGATCTGAAATACCAACGGCAAACAATGCTTCCTTTTATTATGTACATTGGACACCTGGCATTTTCAAAGAATGAAGGTAGCACTGTCGCTCAAAATTTTCTATTTGTACATGTGACTAGAAGAATCTTGTATTTCTTCTAATGCCAGCCTTAAGAGAATCGTTGCTGTGCATTATATATGAGTGGCCTTCTTATGCTTGTAGCTGAGAGATTTAATTGTGTATTTAATAGTGTTTGCTTGAAAGCAAAACAATAAACAGACATTTTCTATTGAGCCTACTTAACAGACCCTATAGAAATGCTTGTTTGAATTGGAATTTGGGGTTTAGTTAACCGGACTTTCCGTTTTGCAAAATAGAACATGTGTGACATAAAAAACCCTTCACCTTTGGCAGCAAGGCAAAAGCTGTGACTGTAAGGTAAAAGCTGGAGGGCCTGATGCCATCAGCTACAGCAGCAGTTTTGTGGATCTGCCAACCAAATTCTATTCCAGTGGCTTCTGCAAAATCATTTTAATGACAGGAAAACACTGAGAGTTCTTGTATAGTTTATATTGACTCAGGTCTCAGGACTGTGCCTACACCTGATTGATACTAAAAATACAGTATCTCTAGTCAAAGTGTCATATTGCTTGATAAAAATATATTCAAACCATACATGCTAAATACACTAAGGTATACCCTGTTCTCTAATGGTAAATAAAATACAGTGCTCTCAGTGCTGACAATTTTACTATTACTAATTTAGGTAACTGAGGGGAAATGATTCTCTTTGAGAGATTTGAATGTTTAACTTCTCATTCTGGCAGCTCTTGGAGCACATTTATTGCTGCATAACTTTTATCATATTCTTCCCTATCACAAATGTATATTCTAAATGTGCTGATTTAGTGGTCAAAAGGGTTTGCGGATGAACACTCTAGAAATCAATCACGGGCTGTGTTCAATCTGTGATATAATGGTTGTATGCAAAACACAGGAACAGCCCTTTCCCAGGAGTGTCTTCCTTTGTAACTGCCTAGTCCTTCTTAATTCTTCCCAGGGCAGGTTTGCCCTCTTGTGGGAACTTTTCTCCCAGCATGTCTTTGTGGGCCCGGCCCTTTAGATTGACAGCTGTCATCATAATGTGATATTTGCAACTGATTGCTGCATCTTCCAGCCAATAAATACTCAGCTTCCTCTATGGTTTTCTCTTTCTTATCGCGATGAGAAAGGCACATTCTCACACAACTGATAGTTAGTTCCCTATCTAGGGCTACCTTTAATCCTCATTCTGGCTGACCAACCCAGAATAGGTTCCTTTGTCTTTTCATTATCTGAAATTATAATGACTGTTGTAACTCTAAATACTAGTTACACACATATTTTTTTACTGGCATACCATAGTGCCAATAGATAGATAAACTGAAAGCCAGTTTCACAATTCTGGCCATTATCTTATGAAAATGTCATATACCACAGTGTGTATGTATCACAGATCATATGACTCCTCTCCTGAGCCTACTGCTGCTGTGGAGTCATTTTTATTATCCTCAAGACGTTAGATGCCAAATAAAGACTCAGCCATGTAGCCTTAACTCACTCAAGAAACTCTTGCTTCACTGCCATCAATGGCACTATTTGCATGTGTAATGGTTAGCAGGATAGGGCCTTGAAACAGAAATGAATGCAGCATTTTGTAGCAAATGCCGTGTGTTCTGTTAAAGTTAAAGTCTGTCTCATACCAATTTTTTTGGCTGCTGTATGCCGCGTAAGCTGTGCCATGTCACCACTAGCTTGAAGTCTGCTATAGCCAAAAAGCAGGTGTGTGTGTGTGTTATACTGTAGCCCCTTCAACATGTCACAAAGTGCTGCAACCCTGTCTCAGGAAGCTGCCAAGAGTGTTCCTGAAATAACGGGTGTAGAAAAAATGGATTTCAATTAAACGATCTAGAGACAGAGGAATTTAAATAATTGTTTGTTGTTCCCCTTTTTGGCTGACCCACATCAAGTCGTGGAGCAAGAAACCTGAAACGCAGGAGGCACACAGATCAGGAATGAGGCCCATTTCAGAGCCTGGAGGAGGACAGACTTCGAGTAAATCATTTCCCAGAGATAGTCAAGTTGTCTGTGCAAAGAGCCAGCTTGATGGCCCTGGCGCAGGAAATCCATTATCTGCAGAACAAGCGCCGCATGTATGATGGCAGTGTAAGCTCACAACTGTCCTGCAGATGTGCCTGAATCAAGTAGGAGGGAATAGCTCTGTGGGTAAGAGCTTCGCTCAGTCTCTATTC
Source organism: Lepidochelys olivacea (assembly GCF_965140295.1). NCBI lineage: Eukaryota > Metazoa > Chordata > Testudines > Cheloniidae > Lepidochelys > Lepidochelys olivacea. The sequence goes on along the minus strand of NC_140411.1, from coordinate 160,301,266 downwards.
CCATGTAGTCGTAGGTCTTTCTCATGTGTCTTCCAGTAACGGTGCCAATGACAGGGATGATTTTGTGACATGGAAGACGGGCTGAAGGGAACTGGACTGAGACCTTGCATAAGCCAAATTTTTTTTTTTTTCAGTTCTGGGTGTCATTGGAAAGTGTGGTCTATTCTAGGCTGGTGTTATTGTTTCCCAGTCGTTGTTATTCATTCAGGTTCTGAAAGCACAGCGGTCATCTCTTTCTTCCTCACTGGGACTTACCTTTTTATACACGTGCACTCAGAGCAATGCCATACCAAGCCCCCTTTCATGTCGATGCAAGGGCTATAAGGAGTAAAAATAAGCAAAGAAGGACATCTCTCAGTGAGCAGATCAAAATCATGTTGCGGAAAGGGACATTTTTCACGTCTGAGGCAGCATGTTGCCGGCACAAACAATGATATCTTTAGGGCTCAGTTTGTAATTGGCTAGAGGATACAATAAATACAGCGTGTGGCATCAGCAGTGAGAATGGTGCCCACCAGAGCCAAAATAAAAAGCAAACATACATAGCACAACAGCAGTTTTCCTGTCTAAATTACTGCGTTGTTTCCTCCAAAGAAAGATGATGTCAGAACCTTTCCTGCCCACCTCTTTGGTTTCAGTTTTAGTCTTCGTATCTGGCGTTATTTGCTACTTTCTAATATGATTTTCAGAAGGTTGTTACACAAAAGTAGTTCTCCAATAAGGTTCCTTTGCCACAAAACAATAGTCCACAAGATATCTGTCAATGGCCCAGTTTTCAGGAGCTAGAAGCCTTGGTGTGGGTGCAAAAAGGTATATGCAAATGCTCACCTACAATTTTGCATGGAGTTATTACTGTTGTCTTAGTAAATTGTATCTACCTGTCTAAATATCCCTTTGCATCTGCAGTCATGATTAATGCATATGAAAATGCATATGCCTGCAGCAGGGCCTCTATTCTTTAAAGAATTAGAATAGGTTAGCTGTTAAAGGCCTTAGAGGTACTGCATGTTGGCTATTTAATTAGAGAGGTTTGAGAAATATGAGTTTTCTGTTTTATTTTATTTAATGTTTCTCCAACATTTTACTGCTTGTGAATAGAGGATTTCCATTTTCAGCAATGCACTGTTCACGGATTATATGCAGCACAGGGACAAGCAGTTCAAGCTTCACTACCTTATTCCAGCTAAGTTCTTCAGCACTGCTCTGGAGGCACCAGTTAACTAACCATACCCCTCCCAGTGAAGACCGATGCTCAGCATTAAAAGGTTCTTGGGGTTCTACTTAGAGTGGAATAAAGCACTTAAATTCCACCCAACTTTTTGCTTTATTTGATGCCAGTTCTCTTGAGCCTGCCCTCACTAAGGACCTTATTCAGCACCTATTAAAATCAGTGGATGACTTTCAACTGACTTCAGTGGCCATTGGGTCAGGTTCTAAAGGATGGTCTGATTGCATTGTATGGCTACGACCTGTCTGACCTAAAACTACAATGCCACATCATGGTTCACTTGATCCAAGTTAGGGAGGTCTCCACTGCCTATTTCAGAGAAGTTTCCGTCTCAGAGCTGGTCTACACTACAATGTTACGTTGTCTTAACGGGAGCACTCAGGGCTGTGAAAAATTTCACATCCTGTGTGATGTAATCAAGTCAACCTAAGCCCCAGTGTAGATGCCGTCAGGGCTATGGAAGAATTCCACTTCTCGGATTTACTATAGTGCTTCCATCATTGCAATAAGTGTCTGTGCTACAGCGGTGAGCATTTCTAATGTAGACATACCCTCAGCCATCTGGTCCTCGCTTTACACATGTGTAGATCTTTGGTCTCCCAGTGCTACAGCAGCAGTTTTCCTGAAGTAAGGGCGTGGGCTACTTTCTCCTACCCCCTAGTTTACTTTCTGACTCTGTATTTGACCTCTGTATTTTGGAACCATTGTACAGGTGGCTGAAGGGTTGAGCCTGAGGTATTTGTGCAGTGCTTTACTCCACCTTACCGGTTATGTAGCAGTATATGTGTTTATATGTGAATATATCTATAGATAACAAAACATTTCCATTGTTTGTAATTGTCTTGTTCTTGCTTGTTATGGTTACTTTTTTTGGTTTGAGACCTCCCTTGAGTTAATTACTCTCCAGGTGTGCAAATTCTGCACTGAGCTTTGAAGTAAGAGGAGGCTGTTAGGATATAGATATTCAGGCCTGTCTGTAAAGGCCTATACTCTAAGAATTTAGGTGTATTCTTATCACTTGGCCAGTTATAGAGGTATAAAAGAAAGAATCAAAATCATTGTCTGCTGGTGTAAGGGCCTTCTCTTACTGTGACAGTCTGAGGCCCTGTGCTTAGGCTAAGGCCTTTGGCTAAGCAGCAGAGGCAGTCATAAGCTGGGAAGCGACCGGTCACATCCTCACATTCCAAACTAGTCACATTGAAAGAAGGTGCTATTGGGCTGTTAGGAATACAATCCTGTCCTGATATCTGCCTATCACCTATATGTGCCTATCACCTCCAGAGAAAGGGAAGTGCCTAGAAGATGTAAAAGGAATCTTAGTTTGATAGCATCCTGTCTGGCAAGAACTCACTTATCAATAGCTGGGATATGAAATCCTCATTTCTGTGTTGTTCTATCATTGTAGTCCCCATTTCCCTATTGTTTGTCTGTATAATCTCTGTCTGGTTCTGTGATTGTTTCTGTCTGCTGTATAATTAATTTTGCTGGGTGTAAACTAATTAAGGTGGTGGGATATAATTGGTTAAATAATCATGCTACAGTATGTTAGGATTGGTTAGTTAAATTTCAGTAAAATGATTGGTTAAGGTATAGCTAAGCGGAACTCAGGTTTTACTATGTAGTCTGCAGTCAATCAGGGAGTGGGAGTGGGGGGGGAAATGGGGGGGAAAAATGGGGGTGGGGAAATTGGAATCATGTTTTGCTAAAGGGGGAAATGGGAACAGGGAATGGGGGTGGGGAAATTGGAATTATGTTTAGCTAAGGGCAGGAATGGGAACAGGGACACAGGTAAGGCTCTGTGGTGTCAGAGCTGGGCAGGGGGACACTAAGGAAGGAAACTGGAATCATGCTTGCTGGAAGTTCACCCCAATAAACATTGAATTGTTTGCACCTTTGGACTTCGGGTATTGTTGCTCTCTGTTCATGAGAGAAGGACCAGGGCAGTAAGTGGGTGAAGGAATAAGCCCCCTAACAGAGGCCCTGAAATATAAATTCTTGTATCAGAGGCCCAGTCTGAGGCCTGAAGCCTGAACCAAAGTAAAGCCTGAACCAAAGTACTTCCAGGCAGTGATAAAGCAAAGCTGGGCTGTGAGCCAGAGACAGGTCCCACTCACAGAAGTTGGCAAGAAAAGGTTGTTAGACGCACGTGCACACACACACAGAAGTGCTAATGAGAGGAACTTGAGCCAAGATGGTAGCAAGACACTCCATAGACATAACAAGGAACAGGCAGATGCGTCTTAAAGACAGGGTCAAAAGGACAAAATGATGGATAGATTGGTTTGAACTATGATGAGTAATCTGTCCTGCAACAGTATAAAAGTAGGTCCCGGAGCGCATATCTTTGTCCAGCCTAGGGGGCAGTGAACTGTCCTGCCACTGACTGAGCTGTGTCCATTGCCAGGGAGCACAAATTCGTAGTATGCCCTGTAGAGTCTATAGGGAACTATTACTGTGCTTCGTTTGACAATAAACCTGGCTTGGGTTCCTTCATACCTTACTAGAGTCTGTGGTTTTGGGGGGTTCTCTCGGGGTCTGCTGTGTTAGCTATCTGCGCAGAGCTGGGGCAGCACACAGAGGGAACACGCACGCAACCGACTGTTATCATCATCGCACAAGAGCGGAGCACCACACCGGTAGCTACCGACAACAAGCTTTTAGAGAAAGGGCCTTACAATTCTGCTTCTCTGAAGATATCATGCAGGCCAAATTATTAGTCCTCCACCCACATCCTCTCAGAGACCTTGTCTAGACCAGGAATGAGGTCAAGGTTAGGGCAGAGTTGGCTAAGGACAAGCTTAGATGTTCATTAACTCTGACCTAGCCTTGCTCTCTTTTTCTAATCCAGACAAAACCAAAGTTTGGCAGGGAGTTTTATCTTTTACACATTGCTGTATTTCTGGTTCTACCTTTTGGAAGCACTGAGTTTGCTTTGTGACTGGCTAATTTTTCTTTGGGGAGCCTTCACCTCCTGCCCAATAATGAAATGACTGAAGGCTCCAAGGGCAGTGATTAGTGATGGTTAGCAGGAGATCACCATGGGAGTGACTCTCAGTCCAACTCACTATCCCTGCCCTCAGAGAATAAAACCCTTAGCTGTTGATGAGTTACTTCCTCCTGGCTTACATTGGGAGCACAAGACCAAGGTAGAGAAACCTGCAATATATCCCCACAGGCAGAATTACAAGGTAAGTTCTTACATCCAATGAGTCATTGTTATATAAATACTTGACGTGAAAGTCTCCATAAAAAGAATAAGGCTTTTCTCAAGAAAAAAGGCTTTTCCCAAGGTACATCTACACTGTCATAAAAATTCCCTAGCACTGAGCCTCAGAACCTTGGGAATCAAGGTTAAAAATTGCAGTGTCAACATTTGAGCTAAGGCTGGAGTCTGAGCTCTGGGACCCTCCCGCCATGCTGGGTCTCAGAGCCCAGGCCCCTGCCTGAGCCTGAATGTCTACACTGCCATTTTATAAGCCTGCAGCCTGAGCCTCACAAGCCTGAGTCACCTGGGCCAGGCCAGCCATGGCTGTGCCATGGGTCTTTTATCACAGTGTCGACATACCCCAGTGACCCCAGAAGGGCTGGATACAGCAACCACACCCAGATGTTTGTTACAGGTTTTATGTGGGTTAAGTACTCTCCCTTGGTCTGGGTGGAGACATGCAGAGACACCAGAAAACGGCCATACTGGGTTAGGCCAAAGGTCCATCTAGCCCAGTATCCTGTCTTCTGACAGTGGCCAGTGCCAGGTGCCCCAGAGGGAATGAACAGAATAGGTAATCATCAAGTGATCCATCCCCTGTTGCCCATTCTCAGCTTCTGGTAAATGACCTGTCAGAGGGTAGACATATACTAGCCTGTCGGAGAGGTTACTTGGTATTGCAGAATAGCTGGACAAAAGAATGGCTACTGCCTAGGACCCCTCTGAACTAGTCATGTCAGTTGAGAAAAGGTGACATAGCCAGCTCCAGACACCTGCTCCTCCCACCCCAACAGTATATGGGGCACCTTGGAGGGGGCTAGGTCAGTGACCGAAGAACAATGTCATCTGCTTATTCCCAGCAAGCAGAGTGGTCTGAATGGCAGCATTTTAGCTTGTGTAATTTAGAGCCAGCCCTAAGTTACTCCAGGGACTTTTGACCCCCAAATCGGAAAGTAGTAAAGTAACTTAGTCACCTTTCCCAATGCCCCTGCCCCAAATACTGCCCAGAGCATAGTTTGGCCTGACAGGGGATTTGGCCCTGTCATGGCTTTGAAGCTGTTTGGTTTGACAGCTTTTAAAGGGATGTTTTCTCCTTGCTCTGAATTGTAAAAGGATTGTGCTTGTTTGAAGGCCTCATCCTTACTCTGTCCCAAAGAGAGAGGGACACAGAGAAGCAGAGACTTTGGTTAAGCGAGGGGGAGGAAATAGTTTTGGGAAGGCAGGAGAGTTTGGGAACCCACCCAAAATGGAGTAAGACCATGGGACTGAAACTCTGAAATGCACAAGGAATGGATTTCTCCTCTCCCATCAGCACTGAGTGACCCCTGGGATCCTACCCCGGGATATATATATGCTACAAATAAATACATTGGGGAGGAAACATCCTAAGTCTATCTCACATTTCCAATGAGAAGTTGACATGTGTCAACATCCCTCCTCCTCCCAGAATTGCTAGCACTCATCAAAAGGGCAACAATATTACCAGTAGCCATTAATTCTAAAGTACACTATGCAAATATGGTTTGGAGAACTATTGCCTTCTAATTCCGGTGAAGAGGAAATAAACCAAATTAGGGATCATCTCGGGGTGTGCGTATTTTTAATCTTTCTGTAAACAGTGACATATTTGCCAACCAGGAACGCAAATAGGTGTAACAGTTCTGCACACCTGTCTGTGTCCCACACTCTATTTTTAAGCACACCAAACCAAACAGACACTTTGTGGATGGGCAGGCAGAAAACACCAGTACGTATTTTTCTTAAGTTCCTGCATGCACCATATGATCTTTAAAAGTACCAAACCAATTAATGCTATATCATAGTGAAGGAGGTTAGCCTGATGTATTTGTAAAGTTGCAGCTCAACTGGCTTTTCCTTTGTGTTGACAAGCAGAACTTCCACAATGAGGCGTTACCCAATGGCTTAAAGGGGACTGTTAGCGGCTGCATGCAAAACTAGGGAGTTATGATATCAAGAAAACAGAAGATGACTCATTGTGGTTTGTTCTGATGACAAACCTATTTCTATTTATCAGATCTCTTGATTTCCTTTTGGCAAGACAATGCTAAAAGCCAACACAAAGGCCTTGTCTTCACACAGAAGTTGTACCACTTTAGCTATGCTGGTATGGTTAAAGCTGTGCAACCCCTCTGGTTTGATGCAGTCATATCACTCTAAGTGTTATTATACCAGTATAGCCTATCCCTATATAGGAAGGGAAATAAATGATACTAGTATAAGGCACCTTTATGCCAATATAATTGCGTCCACACTAGGAATTGTAATGGTATGACTACATTGGTTAAAAAAAATCAACCCCCTCACTAACAATGACACCTGTACAAAATCTGTGTGCAGACAGACCCAGCCAAAGTTGTGGTTAATTTTTTTTTTTTTTACTTACAGAGCGTAGATGACCCAAATCTTCCTAGTAGCATAGTTATGAACCTTTCAAATTAAGCTCAATTGCCATTTGCTGATGGCGCTGGATGAAAAATGTATATAAACTATTAGAGCTGAAGAATTTGCCCTCGTTCTGTTTATGAATTATCTTCAACCATTTGCTGTTTTCTGGAGGGTTTGTTATTCAAAATAATTCATTGACTCATTTCTGCTAATAATTATTGGTTGGTAGATTGTCTGCACGCAGTTCACGGAGAGTATCTGATATTTAAATTGTGCTATGCACGTTATGTTGGTTAGTTTCATTAGGCATATCAGCTACCTGGCATGTTTTTGTTTCCTGACTTGATTCAGAAGACCCTACTATGTGCCTACAGAGCAACCAAGATTGTAGGCCCATTGTGCTTGGCACTGTACATACACAGTGGAGTAGACACTCTGCCCCAAAGAATTTACAGTCTACATAGTATTGAATGACTTTAATGTAAGCACAGATAAATGTGGATTGAGGAACTAAAATTTCAACGAGGTCAAATATAAGCAATTGTTAACCAGGAAGAAGCCTCAGCTCTATTGTTGTGTTACATGGCTCACTGTTTGTTTAATAGCACAATAGTTAATGCAGAAAACTAAAACTAGAGTTGGGAGGATCACTTGGAAAAGGTATTTGCAAACATGTCGGCTAATTCCAGCTTGCAATTCAATTCTACCGTGTTTGTGCCCCTTTTAGTTTGGTTTTTTTTTTACTAACATTCTTGTGACTGGTGTAGGTTCCTATAAATATTTGCTTTCTTTCCAGATGACTAGTGGTATTTATACTTGTCTGTGTAAAGCATGGCCAAGCATGTTTGTGTGCAATGCAGGTTTTCATTGCAAAGTGCTGGAGCGCTCAACCTGGTATGCATTGTGTTGTCTGTTCTGTAGAGGGGTGTTAGGAGAATGGCAGAGAATGAGAAAGTCTGTGATTACAACACAAAATGGAATGATCATTGGTCAATGCCTGCATGAGCAGCAGCAATGAGAGGAGGAAGGGCTTGAGGGGGGCAAAAGGGGTGGGCAGCTCCCGAAGCCTAAAGTTCTGTTGTTGGAGACATTTTCAAATGTCTAAGCCTCAGAGCATGAAGCAAGTTGTCTGCAATGTGGCTAGAAGCCACAGCAGGAGTACCGGCATCCCGGGATAACTACCGATGGAACCATCTCTACACACGATCACATTAATGGTCCTGAAGCTTCATGGGCAGTACAAATAATTATAATACATCATAGAGATTGCAGGCCCTCAGCACGACTGCTCTTCTAGTAGCCAGGGGGTGGGGAAGCCACCCCAAAGGCTTGTGGGAGGATTGATGCATAGGGAGGGAGAAGTTTCTGATGTCCACCTCTTTCTGCAGCCCATCGAGCAGCCTAGACGTGTGGAGGGAACAGGCTGCACCATTGATAAAGATCCACCGTCTCTGTGCTTTAGCGGGGCTGTGATTGTGTCTCCTGTGCCACACCCCCTTTCAAAACTTCCTCTTGGACAGTGTAATCTCTGCCCTCCTTCTCCCCCCCCCACCCCCGTGCAGCATGCGCCTCTCAGACACAACCTGGCTCTCGACCACAGCATGGCAGCGTAGAGTGGGAAAAGTCCTAAACAATTTTGTTGGCAAAGTGCACTGAGAGGTGCTTACACATTGCTGAGCTCCAGCTGCAAATTGAAATGTATTAGGACAAACAAGTACAATCTTATATGATGAAATCAACATTAGCACATAAAGTTTTTCTCTGTAAATAGAAACTCGGTGCTGACCTTTTCAGTCCAATTTTATAGATGATGTTGGCTTACAGATGTTATCACCGGATAGCTACAGTGCTGATATTGAAGTCAGGTTTACAGATTTACTTCCCCAAGGCCAACAAGCTTAAAATAAGCATGAGAGAGCTGTAAAGAGGTGCAGAGCCTGAGAGGTAACACTACAATATCTTATTACTACATGGTATATTTTTTTAAATTTCCTTGGAGTGAAACCCTTTACTCATCTCTTTTTTCTCACACCATTTTACTCAGACAGGTAGCTAGAGCCAAGCAGAGCATTATCTATATGTGCTGATCACTGCAGAGAATAATTCAGAATCATCTGACTTATGAAGCCAATTTTCCACCTGCTGATTCAGTATTTACAGTTCTCTCCTCTCTTTGACCACACATTTGAACAGAAGGCTGATATCTTCCAAAACTTTATTTTATTAATTACTTATGTGGCACTACAGCATGGGGCCAACCAGGTCATGGCCCCATTGTGCCTAGGTGTTGTACAAACCTAGTAAAGAACAAGCCCTGCCTCAAAGAGTTTGCATCTGAGGAAGTGAGCTGTAGCTCACGAAAGCTTATGCTCAAATAAATTGGTTAGTCTCTAAGGTGCCACAAGTCCTCCTTTTCTTTTTACAGTTTAACACTGGTATTGCTATTTATCTAATGGAAGGTGGAGTATGTCTTGTGAAAATGGAAAACTACCGTAAGAGCAGCATTCTTGTAAAACTATACAAGGAACTTTATTATCCCAAAAGCCACTCTCTTCTCTGCTTCTGCCTACAGCCTTCCCTAGTCTATCCTGCTTGATTTCCTGCTGTAGATTTAAAGAAACAGCATGCCCATATCCTTCCACACTATATTCTCTTAAACTTACTAGGCACTTAAGATTTCTTTTGTACAATGTGGGAATCTTTGCAGAGACTAGACTTCAAATTTTATAGTACTGACACCGTCTTCTCTAGTATCAGTCACTTACTGAGCCTGCATCACTCTTTGGGTGCACTGATAGAAGTTGATAGCATTTTGACTCTGGGCCTCCGGCAGCATGGAAGTTGCAGGAGAGCTGGGCTGTATTTGTAGATCTCCCAAGGACTCTGAGTGCAGCTTTGGACATATCATTTAACCCCTCAATTTCCAAGTCTGTGCAATGAGTTTAATGCTGTCTATTGGCACACGTGTGGCAACAGAGGCAGGATGAGGCTTAACTCATTTAATGTTTGTCAAATGCTTCAGGATCCTCAAATGGAAGGTGATATAGAAGTACAAAGTATGGTTACTATTAAGCCAATTTTTGCAATCTTTAGTGTATCCTCAGCAAAAACTCCCATGGAAGTCAAAGAAGTTCTGCTTGTGGATGGCCTGAGGGAGGACTCCAGGATCTGATCTGTTTGTTACTATTATTTTTATTTATGTATCTTATTATTACATCAATTATTTGTTATGGATACTATTATAGCTGACAGTATCATTTGAACAGCGCATGGAATATATTCTTTTCCTGGCCTGACTCTGTGGTTCTAAGCCCCAATTCAGCAAAGCACTTAAGCAGGTACTTGATTTTTAAACTTGTGTTTAAGTCCAGTCCTATTCGACAAAGCATGTAAACGTGATATAGGGCCAGATTTTTAAACTTCCCTGGGTTAGACACCTAAATACCTTTAAAATGTCTAGCCCTAAGTGCTTTACTGAACTGGGGCCCCAGGCAGCTGCACTGTATTACCATGCAGGCTATCCAGATGTTAGGAGTGACTTCGGAATTATAAGTTTCAGAGTAGCAGCCGTGTTAGTCTGTAGTCCTTGTGGCACCTTAGAGACTAACAAGTTCATTTGAGCGTAAACTTTCGTGAGCTACAGCTCACTTCAACAGATGCGTGAGGCTATCTCAGAGACAATGATGAAAGAAAAGGGGAAACTGAGATGTACGTAAATATTAGAAATGCAAGAAATGTGAGTTCCTGGTCTCCCAAAGGAGGCTAGGAAGGAATGCAGGTAAGAAGAAGACCAAATCTTTATTATCTTCAGTCCTGAGTCTGAGCCAATAGGGATTAGTGGTTTGCTCCTACCCTCATTGATCTCAGTGGTGCAGATCCCAAAAAGTAATTTCCATTCCAACTAAGCTCTCATCCCTGTAATATATAAACTCACAAAAGATATCCACAGAGAAGGCTGGAACAGGCACTGCTCGTGGGAGAGACTTACTTCACCTGTGTGTTCATGTCACACTGTAGTACAAACATAAGAAATAAATATTTAAAGGCAGAAAGAGAAATCTTTCCTTAATATAAATCACTTTCCACAAACAAGGAGGTATTCACATCACAAAAAGGGTGTCCACCTTGGATGAGGCAGTTCGATACTACGCAGCATAGTGCTCGCTAGTCTTATCTATCTTATTCACAAGTGTCATCAGCTCCTTATTCCCTAAACAGTAATATGCAGAATCATTTTTTTGGCCGTACTGTGTGATATGTTTGCAAGTTGCATCGTGAAGTCAGATATTACTGTGATTACAGAGAATAGAGTTATTGCCTGACATTTTTAAGCCGACAATTGTTATTGCTCATAGAACACAAGGCAATCTCAAGCGGTCACTCTCCCACACACTCATGAATTAACTAAATTAGTCACTAGTACCCAGCAAGTAATTTGTATCAAGGTGCTGAGCATGGAAAATGGGGAGGAGTGCTGTTCGTCATGGAGATGAAGGGAAAGAGCATCTTTGTCCACAGATGTACCAGGTGACAAGGGATTTAAATTAAGTTCAAAGGGAACAAGTGACAAAAGCCCACACGTGAGCATGAAAAAAGACAATCTTAACAGAGAGCTAGATGTTGTGGGAGGGAACTGTGGAAAATTACACTAGGGTCACAGGGGCAACAAGAGGGAAATCTGTCAGGGAATTTGCTCTACATTTTAAATGTCTATACACAAATGCAAGGAGTATGGGGAATAAACAGGAAGAACTGGCCATATCATAACATAAGCTAAATTATGACTTGATTGGCATCAGAGTGGGATAAATCTCATGACTGGAATATTGGCATAGAGGGATATAGTGTTCAGGAAGGACAGGCAGGAAAAAAAGGGAGGAGGCATCGCATTAAACATCAAGAATATATACAATTGTTCAGCGGTCCAGAAGCAGGTGAGAGGCAGACCCCGCCGAAAGTCTCTGGGTAACGGGGGAAAAAGAGGGGTGACATCATTGTAGGGGACTGCTACAGACTGCCAAATCAGAAAGAAGAAGTGGATGAGGCATTTCTAGAACAAATAACAGAGTCCTTGTGAAAAGGCAGAAAATGTTCTCTGGAGTTGGAAACAACTGCCTTAAACTAGCAGTCTGTGGATTTATTTGCAGTATGTACCCATGCAAAGTATAACAGAAGTTGAGATGGCTGAGTGCCCTGACTGGGAAATGGTTTATAACCTTTCATTTTCTGTAGAGCTTAAATGAGAATGGGATCCAATTCAGCATTCACTGAAATCGAGGTGGAAGAACTTGGATTGACTTCAGTGGGTGTTGGATCAGGCCTTTAATTGACAAAACGTATTAGCAACTCACACGTGACAATTCCAAAAATATCAGGTTTAAGTTACTGATGACATTTGTTTGCTGATGTTCAGCCATTTACTTCCTCATACAAAAGACCTCTCCATTGCCAGAGGAGTGGAATGTTTGTTCTTGGGTGTTACCCAAGGACCTGGAACCTTCTATATTTTTACTTGCACCCATCAGACACAGGAAAAGAAACGTAAGCCTTTGCGCTTAAAAAGAAAGAGAAACTTCCAGAAACCTAATTTATAACTAGAAAGGGATGATATATTTCATTTAACTTTCTGATGTCCTCCCTTCCCTCGATTCTATCACATCCTCCACTACAAACAGACCAGATTGCCCTACTCCCTGTGCCTTATGCACAGTTCCTTAAAACTAAACGCACACTTAGGTTTGGGGCAGGGGTGTTAGAAGGCTGGAATCCCTATCGTCAGAGCTGGCATTAGGCATAAGCAGACTGAACAATTGCTTAGGCCCCAAGCAGCTCAAGGGCCCCCCCCCGATTAATTATTAGTATGTGTTATATGTGGAAGCCCCCCAAAATATTCCTGCTAGCACTGCCTCTGCCTATTGTGGGAGAGGTAAGATTGTGGTGTGTTCTCTGTGGTGTTTGTTGGTTGTGCTAGTGTTCAGATACATGTCTCTGGATTGGGGAACAGAGTGTGTGAGCTGATGATAGTCTTACCTTTCCTTAACTGGCACACAACACAGTGTTTTTGTGCATTAATTTCTCAGGTTTTTGGATAGGATCTTTGACACAGCAATGACTCCTTTGACAAGGATCATGTTCTGTGTGAATGGACCCATTGCACTGTGGAAGCTCCTGCTCCTTATTAAACTGTTCAGCTGTCTCACAAGTAGAGCTGGTCGAAAAATTTCTGTTGGAAGTTTCCCATCAGAAAAGGCTGATTTGATTAAATTGAAATATTTTGCAGGAACATATTGATTTTGTCAAAAAATTTTGACTAAAAATTATCAAAATGTTTCATTTCTGTAAGGTGCAAATGTTTTGTTTTGACTTTATCACTTCAACTTTTACATTAAATTATTATAATTTGTAATAATATAAAATCTGAAATATTTCAACTATTATAACGTAACAGTCAAACCAATAAAGTCAAATATTTCAGATGATTTCATTTTGCAAAAAGTCAGAGGTTTTGATTTTTCATCCCAATTTGGATTAAATAAAATTCTGAAATTGAAGCATATTCCCTGGAATGGAAATTAACACTTTTCACCCAGCTATATTCAAGGGCTCCACTCCTGGATCAGCTGATTGAAATCTTTTTGCAGAGCACCTTGTTTTTGAGTCACTAGTTGCTTCATAGAAGATCCCCGTGGTCATAAATCTCCTTTTCCGTCAGCTAGCGGTGACATGTAGTGGGGGGTCCTACCCGAGATCAAAGCCACATTGGGCTAGGTGTTGTATATACACACACTAGCATACAGTCCCCACTTCAAAGGGTTTACAATCTAAATACTGTAGACAAGACAAAGAAAGTACAATCCTCATTTTACAGATGGGGAATGGAGGCGCAGAAAAATTAAGTGATTTGCCCAAGGTCACACAGGAAGCCTGTGACAGAACTGGGAATTGACCCAGATCCACTGAGTCCCAGTCCAGGGGCTGAACCACAAAACTGTCCTTCCTCTCAGCATATGTGGTTGCACGGGGTGCTCCACTGCAGCCATATCACCAGATCTCTAGTGCAGTGCTTGAGGTGCTACATGGGATTGCAGGAGTTATACCATGATCTGTAACTTTCCCCCTTCCCCCCGGTGGTGGTGGTGGTGGTGGGTAACTTCCAGCTTTTGCTACTGGGAAGCTGACAAAATTTCGGCCCCCCAACATGCTGCCTCCTGGCTCCTCTGCTTAACTAGGAAATGATATTTTTAAAAATTTAAGCCTGTCCTCCATTTTATTGCACTCCCACAGCAGACACTGCTTTGTAAGGTTGGGGAAAAGGGAATGATGGATTAATGCTGCCATGCAGATAAGAGTTCTGTTTGTCTTAGGGTTTTTATAGAGTACCCACCATTGTAATTATTATTATTATCATTAATATTACAGTTTTCCCCATAGGCCACAGCTGAGATCCTGGCCCCATTGTGCTAGGAGCTGTGCAAACACACAGTACAAGATAAGTGCCTTCCCTGCAAAGCCTACACTTTAAATAGACAAGACAGGCAAAGGATGGGAGCAGAAACAGAGGCACAAAGACTTGCCCAACATTACACAGCAGGGTGAGTGGTAGACCAGGACTGGAAGGCAGGGTTCCTAGCACAGTGTGCTATTCACTAGACCACTCTGCCTCCCTACAATACCTCTGCACTTTTCTGCTCTGTGAGCGTCGGACAGGATGTTTTAAGACTTGTGCTCCATAAAGACAGGCCATCTTCTTTTCTTGAGTTCCAAGCCCAATCTGGGAAATGAAGAGATGCTTCCAGAGTAATTAAAAATAATTTCAAGGGGTCTCAAAGAAGGAGATGGAATGGTGGGAGTGACTGGTGCCAGCAGGGCAGAGACCAGCTCTGCTCCTGTCTCCAAGAACACTAGCTGCCAGTTGCCTGTTACCCAGCAAGACACACCACAACCCGTCAGGGCACAGAGCTCTCTGTTTCTTGGCATTGCTTTCTTTTTTAATGCCAGCGCTACGTAATTTTGTGAAATTATTATTGTTGGCAATATACTCTGGGTACAGTGGTTAAACACAGTAATTGGATTTGTCTTGCTTGCTAGATATTCTAGAAACCATAGCTAATTTCTATATTGCTTCTGCTATTCGCTTTGATTTTTTTCCCCCTTGGTGGGATATGTGGACAGGTTTCTGGAGCAGATGTTATGGGACTGTTTCTTGGTATAGGATCAGCCACTTTCTTCAGAAGGGACATTCTCTTACCTCCCCTTCTGCCTGTATTGGTAGAGACACCCTATGGAGGATCTGTTCTGGTTCTCATGGCTCGAACTATTGGTGTGGCTCAGACGTCCCTGCCTCCCAGCAGATGTGGCCGACTCCTTGCTCAGGAAGCATTTCTACGTGCTACGCTGTTGATAAACTCAGTAGACTCTTCTGATTTTCAGAATAAAGGTTTTCAGTAAATGGAGGCAGTGGCTATTTGAAACTGGTGTCTGTCGTTTTTGTGGGTCAGATTGTAAGATCTCTATGTGGATTTAGGTCAGTTATCTCCCAGGCTATTTATCGACTGTGCTGTTATGATTCACTTGGTTCTTTGTGCTTGTTTTTTCCTCCATCTCCACTCTCCAAGAGAATACAGGACAAGTCTGGCTAGGAAAGAATGGGCTGCTTTTCATCTTAGATGGTGAAAGGCAACTCACACATCACAGTCTACATGGCTCTGTACCCAGCACCATGCTTCATTAGCTTTCTACAAAGGGAAAATTTGTTTTTAGTGGCCAGTTTTAAACAGGTTTGGTTTCTGAGAAACCCATTTTCCCTCAGTTTGTGACTCTGCTGAATAATGATTGATCAGATTTGCCATGTATTTATGTTGTACTAGCTATTGGAATTTAGCGGTCTTACAGTCATTAGGCTTGTTGCTTTATGACCTTGCAACTGGTCTGTCTATATGAGTACAGGGAATGATTCTCTCCATCCCTTATCTGGTGCTTCCTTTCCTGGTATAAAGGGGGCAAAAATGGCCACTGGGGAAATAGGAGTTTGCTCCCCTGCTGGTGTGGCCAGCCCTATTCCCAGCATAGGAGTATGTGTCTGGGGGGTCTATGGGGACTGAAGGGATGGGTCAGAAGTGTGGTATAGCTGGTGTGCACTGTGGTACAGCTATTTTATGTCCCTTAACTTGCAACATGAGTTAGTGTTGTCAACCTTTGCAATTTGATAAAGAATCTTCTTGTATTTGTTTAAAGCCCCAGTCACATTGTTATGTGAGATTCTGGGCTGTTTTAGGGGGGAAGAGTTTCTAGCCCTCGTGGTTCCAGGAAAAGGCTTGCAAACATGAACCCTAAAGGCTCAAAATCCAGAAAGCAAATGAAAAGAACCTATCATTTATTATTTTCACAAGTCACATGATTTTTAAGCCTGTGTCATGATTTTGAGGGGCCTGACTCATGATATTTGAACAGGCAGGGTTGGCAAGACTGATTAGAACAGCCCTGGGGCATCTGTAAATCACTTCTCAGGACCAGACATCACTTGATCTCTTGGTGATCCGTGAGCCTCAGAGGTGGCTTTATACCACCTATATATGTTCAGCCACCAAAGGGCCAGTCCCAAGCACTGGATCTCTGCGTTAAAGCTTTACATTAGTAAGGTGTAGATTATAATGACTTGTTCATTTACTGAACTGCACACATCTAGTTTTGTATAAAAATGGCCTATTACATCATAAATTAATTGTGGGTGATCATTTCAAGAGTGGCAGCATGGTTTAATCAACTGACCAGGAACCTGAGAGTCAGGAATTCTTTGGTTTAATTCCACTGTGTCTGACTATACTTCTCAGGTGTAAGATGGGGATCATAATACTTACCTTCTAATGGTGGGATAAATAGTAAGAAGAATGAGTGATGAGCTTCCTCTGAGCTATCTTTGTGCCCAAATGGTGCCGGATTCGGGCCTAGATAGTTAGCGTTTGTAAAGAGCTGTGTAAGTACCAAGTGCTAGTATGATCATTGTTCCTTTATGTCTGTTTAATTCATTGGGCTAGTATGAATTACTTTTTATTCTGGAGCCATTGAGATGCTCACTGGACCCCAGCATATGAGTGTACTTTTGAACACAGGTTTCAGAGTAACAGCCGTGTTAATCTGTATTTGCAAAAAGAAAAGGAGTACTTGTGGCACCTTAGAGACTAACCAATTTATTTGAGCATAAGCTTTCGTGAGCTACAGCTCCGATGAAGTGAGCTGTAGCTCACGAAACCTTATGCTCAAATAAATTGGTTAGTCTCTAAGGTGCCACAAGTACTCCTTTTCTTTTGAACACAGATTTTTTTTTAATGCGTTCACAGTGTTAGGAGTGGTGGGAAATATGTGTAAGTCTCTTATCTGGGCTGATGTGACATCATAGGAATTAATCTAGAAATGCATGGAATTTACTGGGGACGGGAAAGTGTCAAACAAATGTAATTTGAATGACAGCATTCTCCCTCGTACAGATATCGACATTTAAAAGGTACTTCCATAGCACAGGGCAAAGCACTGGGCATAGCAAAGGGAAGAACACTCAGTATTAATAGATTTTTAGGCCTAATAAACCCACTCAGGACCAGGTTTTTATTTCCTATGCACCAGTGTAATCCTGGAGTAACTCCAGTCACTTAATCGCAGTTAATCTGGGTTTACATTGGCGTACCAGATCAAAATGTGGCCTAGGTGTAAGGGGACTGTTGCCCCCTTACTAACATTCAGTGGGGGTGTTTTGGTTGGCTAGCTCCCAGTACTAAAAGGGGAAGGTTTCATGGGAAATCAGGACCCTGAGACTGACAGCCCCCAGGAACAATGGGGAGAGGCCAATGCTCCAGGTCAGCCTGAATGACAGGGCTGGCAGGCTAATCAGGGAGTCAGGAGGCCAGGGAGGTCCCATCCTCTGTGTGAGCTGGAATTGCCTGGGTCAGACAGAGTGGGGCCAAGCTAAGGAGAAAGCAGGGGCCCAAGCTAAGCTTGGGAGCAGAGCTGTGCCAGATCCAGAGGAACCAGAAAGCAGCCCAGAGAGCACAGACCCTGTCCTGGGAGCAGAGCTGCAGCCCCAAAGCCAGAGGCACAGCCCAGAGAAAGCAGACTTGCCCTGGGAGCAGAGCTGCAGCAACCAGAGCCAGAGGGGCCAGAAAAGCAGCCCAGGAAGCAGGTCAGTGCTGGGAGCAGAGTCACAGAGGTAGCCTGCAGAGCAGACCTGTCCTGGGAGCAGAGCTGTAGCAGCCAGAGGCAGAGGGGCCAAAGACGCAGCCCAGGGAGATGGAGGCAGAGCAGCAGCAGTGCAGAGACAGAGTGGTGCCCCTGGGGCTGGAGCAGTCTGGAGCTGGGTGTGGTGAGCAGCTGGGGAAACCAAGGGGGACCCTGGACAGCGGGCCCAGCACAGGGAGACGCCTCAGACAAGGGGCTCTGCGGGCCAGGCTTGGATCATAACCCCGACAGGGCAGGGGTGACACTGGGAAGAAGGGTCCTGCCACTTAGAGCCTGAGAGCGTGTGGCCACCACCAGAGCAAGTGTCCAACCCACAGCATCCCTGCAGCACAGCTAGGGCCTGAGCAGGAGGCCTGGGACTTACAAGGAACAGACTGTGACCTGCCCTGACATTCCAGAGACACTGTTTGTGATGTTCCCTGCCACGGAGCGGGGTGATGTGTTTCCTTCAACCTTTCCCATTTTTCCTTATTCTTTTTAAAATTAAGTGTTGATTAAATAACTTGCATTTGCTTTAACTTGTATGTAATGGTCAGTGGGTCAGAGAAGTGCCCAGTGCAGAGAGAGTACCCCGGAGTGGGGACACCCTAGCCCCTGTCCTAGGTGACCACAGCAGGGCTGGGGGTCGAGCACCCCAGGAATCCTGGGCCCGGCCTTGTTGGGGTTACGAGGACTCTGCCAGACAGGAGAGTGGAAGAGGAGTCCTCAAGGGCAGGGAGGCCACTGGGTAAAGGAAGTGGGAGCGAGGACTCACATCCTTTCCCTAGCCCACTTCACCAGGGTAGTGCAGAAGCCAGGAAAGTTCCCCACAAGAGCGGGACTATTCCCCCGCTTACATAAGCATTAAACAAAGAAACATATGCAGAGTTCAACAATCGGGTAATTCTTATATAGGTGTGGTTGTAAAATAAACAACAATCTCAGGTGAAAAATGTTAGCCTTGAGTTAAGGATGAAAGAACCTATCATTTTAGCACAAAACCCTTAAGAGACATAAAAGGAAGAAGGGTTAGAAAGCTTGAAAATTCCAAGTAAAGATACACTTTACCAAAACTCAGGCTCATCACATTTTTCACCTGGGATTATTGTTTAATTTACAGCTGCACTTGCCTGAGTGAGCTGATTGTTGAACTCTTTTTTTTTCCAATCTATACACAGCGTGGGCCCACAGGGCCAGATATCGATCTATTACACCAGCATAAAACACTCACTGGCCATGCAGACTCTCTGATGTATGTGGAAAGTACAGTTTCTATCTAATTCCTCTTTTCCTCCCACATTAAATAGAAGAAGAAGAAGAAGAAGCAGCATCAGCAAGAGCAACAACAAAACCCTCATTGAAAGCACCGCTCTGCATTTGGAACTTCTTGTCTAAGTCATTTTGGAAATATGATGGGACAAAGTTAAAGAAATCTTCAAAATGTGAATGCCCCACCATCTCCCAATGTATGATTTCCTCAAATGTACGCTGACAAATTCTACCCTTGAATATCAACAAGCAGGTGAAATTTCAGGGGACTGGTTGGCTGCTGGTAGAAAGGGAAGAAACAAAGGGGTGTGCATGTGTCTCATAACCGTCCAGGCTTATCATCGAAAGCAAGTGTATACTTAAACTATGAAGAGACTAGCATCTCTCTCAAAGTTATGAAGGTTATATGCCCTACCTCAATTTAATTGAGAAGCTGAGTCCCTGGAAAGGACATACCTTTTAACTGCATGCACTACAAGGCAGGTGTGAATTTTTATTCTACGGCTATATTAAACTGTAGTGTCCACAGCCTTCAGGCATCACAAGGTGATACAGACTCCATTTTGATGACTTAATTATATACAATATCTCCCCTTTCCCTCTGGCACAGGGTAACTGCACCTGTAATCTCTCCCAATGGTCCACTCCAGGTGTGCCCAGTCTGGTTTCAGGTCTCCAGCCATCACCTGTCTGGACAGGGACCCTGGTCCACTCCTTTCTGACCAGGGTTTTTAAGGTGGCAGAGCCCCTACCTTATCCTGTGATATCCCCAGCAAGCCAGTCCTGCCTAAAGACCAGCACCTGTGCTTTGCTTTCTCTCAGAGAGGTATGAATAGTGTGTTGCCAGCAGTTACTGGTTACCACACAGCTCTTTCTAAGCAAGAACATTTATTCTTAAGGGAAAAGCATTAAAAGGAAAACATAAAAACAATAAACAGATTTAAACCCACATGAAAAACCAGGCATCATGCACCAGTCTTATGGGGCCCTAGTAGGCCAAAGTCTTTCCAACCCTTCCACAAGGGTTGGGGCCCTCCTTGGACCAAAGGTCCTTTCCGTTTGTTGGATCAGAACAAGGGTCCGGAGTCTATTTAATTAAATGCATCCTTTTTAAGTCACAAGCCCTTTCTTTGTCAGCTCCTTTCTGGAAAACCCATTTTGAACCAGTATATGCAAGTGTCCCCAGGGTTGGTACCTTTCTGGAGGTGTTTACAACCAAAGTGATTCACCTTAATCATCCCCTCCTGTTTTTGGTTCCTGGAGGAGCTGAATAACCCTCCTTCCTGGAGTTGCCTACAGTCCCTGGCCTGCAGTATGCATAAATGTTATATAATATGGGGCCCAAAAATACTGCATGCAGTTGCAGTATGTGTCACACCCTCCTTTGTATAATATTTGTCCTTGTATCTTCCCCTTTCATGCTAAATAGCTGTAGCAAGAATCTCTTCTCTTGTGAAAGGCATACCTAAACCTCAGCGGCATAGATCAAATTTGGAGTTTGTAGGAGGGTGTGACAAGCCAAAATACATTAAAATAGTTTTGAAAGGTCAACCACAGGTCAGTTTTGGAAGCCCTCATCTCTCTCAATCATCTTGTGTGCTTTGTTCCAAGTTTGTTGGAAAACGTCATCTCCGGGATAACATGGCATGCTGAATTTCAGGTTGACGAGCTTGGTTCTGGTGTGGTAAACTGGAATTGTGTAAAAGAGTGGAAACTGGAAAGCAAGTTTTATAGTAACGAGACGCTGTCTGCAACCTTGGCGGCAAAATCTGCCAACCCAGAAAAGATAAAAAAGACTTCAGTTTCTCTACAATATGCCTATACCATTTGCTTTATAGCCTCTAACAATTAACAGGTTCTGAAATGTTCTGAACTTGGTATGCTCCTTTGTTTACCAAATACCTTGCACACCCATAAGTCTGAAATTTCACTTGTGCACTAACAAACGATGGCTCTTCCCAGAACTTTACAACATGACATTTATTGAGTTTATGGGTATAATTTATAGTAAACTTTTCAAGACTTGTGACTAGGTGAGAAAATATGTATTTAAAAACAGAGTCCTCCAGGGGCAAATCCTACTCCCTCCTCAATGGGTACAGACGATTCCAGATTGCACTGGGAACTATTCAGTTCCGTTGCTCAGAGAAGGATGTAGGGAGGCCATTCAGGGGATCCACACACCCTGCATAGCGACTAGTACAGCTCTGCAAGTGCTGTTATCTTGCCGTTGCATGGGAATGGGAGGTTGTAGGTGGGGCAGATATGCGATAGGGGAGTAGTGGGGCAGACTGATCTCTCATGAGGCTGATCCACCAGTCATTGAGCTGTACAGAGCGGGGATACAGACACAGTAGAGGATGCTGAAGCTTCAGTGCTGCAGAATCAGGCACTGGGCTAATAATGTGAAAAAAGTACTCACAAATCTTCCCTTGAGTGGGAAAATGAAATTCAATTCAGCCATATTTGCGACTAGTGCCTAGCAAATTGGGTGAAATTAACCCTTATGTGGAGGGTCTGCACAAGGGCCGAGTCACTATTTTTGCTGTCAAAGTAGGGCTGGTGAGTGATGGGTAGGCCTAGTGCTGGGCATTTGTGGGGCAGTTCAACCCCAAATTCAAATATTGGTAATTTTTTTTTTTTAATTTTATAAACTTTGTGAAATTATTCAAGAAATATGCTCCCAGATCATCCACCACTTCTATTTCAAAGCTACTCTGCACTCCTGGGAATAGGAAGGCTACTACTAATTTTCCCCACTCCCTTGCACTGGACAGCTCAACTTTCTCAACTGTTTTTCTGATTTTTCCGGACCTGTCTCATGTTGCATGGGTATAACAGGAAGTCGAATTTGACACCGCCCACTTGTTTCGCGATACTTCCTGGGAGACTTCACCTACCATAAATATAAGCCGTAGATGAAAAAAAACTACTGTAGACATGAAAAAATGGAGTCCACACTTTTGGAAAAGATAAGGGCAGTTCCTGATGCCACCTTGCCTTTGAAAGAAGGATGTATTTATCTGTGGGATAAATAACTGGGGTGGGTTTCACTCAAGCCCAACCCAGTTTTGCATCTCAAACATACTGAGAAATAAAACAGGAGTTACAGAAGTTTGGTAAAAAGAAAAGGAGTACTTGTGGCACCTTAGAGACTTAACAAATTTATTTGAACATTAGCTTTCGCGACCTACAGCTCACTTCATCAGATGTTTGGTGTCTCCCATGCAAATGTGTCTGTAATTTAAACATCAGGAAATCAGATAATAAAGTAATAAAACAAAGCATAAATGATAATCTGTTTAGTTTATGATTAACTCTCATTAAAAGTTTACGTGACATCTTGATTAAAGACTACCAGAAATGTGCCTATGGCAAAAGCGTCTAACAGCCTGCATGCTTGAGGTCACTGAGGTAAAAGCTTCCAGGCTGTCTTTAAAGGAGACTGTGGGTATGTCTACTGTAGAGCTGGAAGATGTGTCTATTCCATCTTGAGGAGACACACCTGTGCTAGCTCTGAGTGAGCTAGCGTGCTAAAAATAGAAGTCTACCCCTGGTGCTGCGAGTGGCAGGCAGGGCTACTCCGCCCCCCCCCCAAGTACGTATCCATCTAAGACCACAGGTAGGTACTGGGTGTGGCTGGCCCCTCCCGCCATTTGTGCACCTGCAGCCATATTCTATTTTTAGTGCGCTAACTTTGATAAAGCTAGTGCAGGTATGTCTCTTCGAGCTGGGAATCACCCCA
The DNA here is from genome assembly GCF_965140295.1 of Lepidochelys olivacea. Taxonomy (NCBI): domain Eukaryota; kingdom Metazoa; phylum Chordata; order Testudines; family Cheloniidae; genus Lepidochelys; species Lepidochelys olivacea. The sequence continues at coordinate 160,278,205 of NC_140411.1, read as the reverse complement.
CCCCGCCGTTCCAAGTGTAGCTATACTCTGTGTGGGTGAAAGCATGCTCCTCTGGCTGGCAGCTAAACTTCTGAGGTGCCATTGGGCTGCAAAGCAGCTGCACAAAAGGAACGGTGATGCACAGGGCTCACCTTTCAAGGCCATGTGACCCCAGGTGAGGCGGTTTGGGTTATAGTGTAAACTGCAGGGACTGGAGCAGGAAGGGGGAACCGCATTTTTAGCAGTTAAATCTGAGTTGCACTGTAGCGAGAAGCCAAGAGAGATAGAGAGAGGTTCAAGGCTTCTCCTCTTGGTGAAATGCCAGTGGTGTTTTTCTGAGGCTTTGCAACATTTTTGTAAATAAACAAATTGCACTATGAAAATATTCTGTCTCTGCACCACCAATTGCTGCACCCAGCAGGACCCTACAAGGCCTCAACGTCTGCTACTACTCAGCAGCGGGGCAACAATACTGTTTATTGCATTTGATTTCAATATTCTTTGTTCTCAGCTACAGCGTCCAGTCACAGTGAAACCAGAATGTGTGGAACAAATGGAAGTTAATTTTAGAAAAAAAAGTCTGCTAGAGTACTATACAGAGTGAATATATTTTTGTTTCTAACTTTCAAATACTTCTAGTATCGGTGATGGTTAATGTTCTTCCTCCTTCAGTCATAGAGAATCATAGAATCGTAGAATATCAGGGTTGGAAGGGACCTCAGGAGATCATCTAGTCCAACCCACTGCTTAAAGCAGGACCAATCCCCAATTTTTGCTCCAGATTTCTAAATGGCCCCCTCAAGGATTGAACTCACAACCCTGGGTTTAGCAGGCCAATGCTCAAACCACTGACATGCATCCCTAATCACATCCAGATGTAGGATGTTCTCAATGGAAAAACAGGCAAGTCTCCAGACAGCACAGGGCTAGATTCTCCCACCCTTACTCACAGTGTGAGGTGTCTTACATCTTAAGTATTTCCAGTGAAATGATTGGGACTCACTTGAGAGCTCAGGTACTGATCAGTGTGACTGAGGGTATGTCTACATTGTAATCACAGGGTGTGACTGTGATTCATGTAATCATACACCCTGTGATTCATGTAATCATACACAAACAATGATCTAGATAGCTCGGGTAGTGGGGCAGTATATCCATGGCAGCACAGCTTTTATCTTGCCTGGGACATCGGGTAGTTACTCAGGCGGCCCGTGCTGCTGTGGTTTCACTGCTCCGGACCCTGAGCTAGCTAGATTAAAGCGAGGTCAGGTACGTATGCAGGAGCTGCCATACAGACGTACCCAGGGGGTTGAAAGAAGTAGCCATTGTCATTGTGAAAAATTAGATAAATTGGCACAATGGGGGCAAAGCTGTAGAAAAGATGTGGTGTAATGATATTCTGCAAGGAGGAATAAAAGGTTATCCGCTAAGGGCCAGACTGAGGCTCCCCATTCCACTCACACTCCCGGCACAGGATTTAGCTGCTGCCGCAGCACTTGCATTCAGTATACTGGGCCAGCACTGCTGGTGTCTCCAGAAGAGGTGGGGAGGAAGCAGGACACAGCTCTGCACTCCCTAGTGGAGGCAAGCACATGCTACACCTGTCTAAGTGGCAGAGCAAGAGCTGTGCTCTCCGGATACTGGGGAGTGCTGAGAGATGTTGTGTCTTTGAAAAATATTACACTGAAAATCATCTAATCAGACCCTTTAACAACACACCTCCAGAGCCAGGAAAGCCTGTTTTAAAAATGATTAAATGTAGCATAAACTAGTAGCTGAAGACAGTGTAGAGGCTGCAGTTTCACAAAGGCCTAGGCTTTCTGTCAGACCAGCAAGCTACTGAGCTAGTCTCCATGCAGCCACTCTGCAGCTAGTGCAGGACGAGAGGTTATTTCTTCCCTTGCATCTGCCTCAGTGCCCAGCTACTTTGGCTTAGGAGCTGGCCTAGGAGATGGCCAACATCTTTCCCATGAAAAGGAGCTGGCTGGGCTGCTAAGGAAAATGGGAACAAGTTTAGCAAAAACTAAGGGGCTTGATTTGCCAGTGTCTTGCCTCTTGTTCAAAGAGATGCACAATGCTGCTGTCAGGGTATGAGTGGTCAGAGAATTCTAACTGGGAAGCATTTCACACCTACTTTGTAATCCCTTTACACAAAATGCTGGGCAATAAAGAATCAGGCCTGAGAAACGTATTCTGAATGTACAATGGTTTGCAATTTTACTCCATTACACAGTTCTTAATGACGAAATGATGCGTTGCATTGAATACATCAATATTCAATGCCAAATAATACAAAATACTGGAAGTTTTGGGACACAGAGTTTTGTCTAGTGGTTAGAACAACAATCTGGGAATCGGGGCGCCAGAGTTCCATTGCTGTGTCTTCTGTTGACTTGCTGTGTGGTGCTGGGAAATTCGCTTAACTTATCGGTTCCTATCTATAAAATGGGGACAATAGTACATACCAATTTCACAGAGATAACGTGAGTTCTAATTAATTATTATTTAAAAGACTTCAACTTCTCTAGATGATAAACAATATATACATTATGTAGTGTGCCAGATCCTTAGCTGCCCTTGCTCTATTCAGGAGCTGACCTCCCAATTATAAAAGCATACTTACCAAATCCCCACATGAACACACAAATAATACAATGAATTTAGAGCTTGATACAAAGCCCACTGAATTCAATGGGAGTCTTTCCATTGACTTCAGCTGGCTTTGGATCTGTCTCTAACTTTGTGATATTAAAGAACACAAGCAAACAACCAACCAACTTGAACAACAATTTAGAATTTATAACTGTTCAGGTCAGGTGCATACACTTCGTTAGACTGGCTGGATTGCAAAACAAGCTTCAGCTCCTGAGAGTGTGAGGAATTTCCTCAGGTTGAAATGTAACAATGTATGCAGCCTCACCCTGTTTATAACACCAAAGCCTTCAATCCATAATGTCAGTTTCACAAATGGGACTAGTACAGAAAGGAGACCAAAGTAATCATGGGGACTTGGAAGTATTTATGGCATTTCATTCTCTGTGTTTTGCTGGGTAAGTTAATATTCAATTGGACTAAATATATTGTTATATGTTTTTATGCAATGTTCTACATTAAGAGTATAATATAAAGGCTACTGAAACAGATTTCAGTAACTGAAACAGGCTAAAAGGACGCAAACTGCTTAATATTTCCCATTAGGATTTGTTTTTAGTTTGCACTGTGTCTCAGTATTCAACAAGGTATTGAGTCTGTACATAAAGTCTGCAGTCAGTAGAAAATTTGAAATAAAGGACAGTATCTGACAATCTTTCATTTCAACAGCACAATACAGTGTCTGGCTGTTCTGTGTGAAAATTTATTTATTTATTTAGCCTTAGGTCTTATTTTGTCATCTATGAGAAATATGAATGGCACCCCTTCCTTGCCAGTCTTTTTACCCCCACCAAAGAATCTTTTGGGAAGACTTTAGTAGTAGAACGTGGATTATGCTACTTGTGCTGTCCTACACTGTCCCTCTACAGCAATTATTTTTGAGATAATATTTAGAAATTCTGAGGCATTTCATAAAAATGATTTTCTTCTATTAGAGAATGTTTTAAAACACCTTATAATCTAATGTAGCACCGGTAATAGTTTTTGCCATTATTCAGTACTTACTAATGTGACACAGAAAACTACACAAGCTGTATCCTACAGTTCAGTCTGTATATTGGATCAGAAAGTGTATCCTAGTGCAGTAGGAATGATTTGATATGTTATGGTATATTTGAAAAACACTAACATAATAGACATTTCCTATGCTATGGTAGACTCCAATATGGCTTCAAAGAGATGTACTCTGATTTATACCCGCTGAGGATCTGGCACTTTGTTTCTAAACACTTACACAGTCAAAATCAAATTGCTGGCTTATTAGAAAGAGTGCTCCTAACAGATAATATTAAAGATAGATAATAGTCATGGAGGCTAAACTCCACACAACTACAAGTCAGGGCAGACTTAGCAAGATGAGAATATGACACTAGTAGTTACTGTACTTTGTATTATTTGTGAATACTTTGCCACAGTAGAAACTGCACTGTCTACGCTCTAAAAAGAAATTTTAGGAGCTGTCGGAGATGTTGAAATCTACTTTCACACATGGTTGTCAGCTTCAATAGTTATTATTTACTCATACATGGCACATACTCTGTGTTTTGAATCTGACTGAATACCCTGTAAAGTATTTTCCATCCTGATTTTACAGAGATGATTTTTACCTTTTTTTTTTTTTTTAAATAAAATCCTTCTTTTAAGAACCTGACTGATTTTTCCATTGTTCCAAGATCCAGGGGTTTGGGTCTTTGATGATTTAGTAACAAATTGGTTAGGATATTATTCTCAAGCCTCCCCAGGAAAGGGGGTGTGTAGGGCTTGGGGGGATATTTTGGGGGAAGACGTCTCCAAGTGGGCTCTTTCCCTGTTCTTTGTTTAACACGCTTGGTGGTGGCAGCATACGGTTCAAGGACAAGGCAAAGTTTGTACCTTGGGGAAGTTTTTAACCTAAGCTGGTAAGAATAAGCTTAGGGGGTCTTCCATGCTGGTCCTCACATCTGTTCCCTAGGGTTCAGAGTGGGGAAGGAATTCTGACAGCTTCCTCTATTCTACCATACAGTCACTTGAGAGTGCGGGGGGCAGGGCTGTCCATACCCATACGCGAAGTACGGAGCTCCATAGGGCACCAGAAAATTTGGGGCACTAAATTTCCTGGTGTCCTACACAGCTGCGTGCTGCTCCAGCCCCTGCCCCACCTCTTCTCCATGGCCCCTGCCCCTGGTCCGCCACAGCCCTGCCTCTTCTCACACCTGCTCTTCCCCCAGCCCTGCCCCCACTCCACCCCTTCCCCAAAGCCTCCACCCTGCCCCTTCCTGCCCCAGCTCTGCCTCCACTCCCCTGAGGACTGCAGCAGGGCCGGGCCTGCACTCACTGGTGGTGGGAAGTGCAGCAACCTGGCCCCAGCTGTGCCGCCGGTGAGTACTGCGGGCCGGTTCCGCACTCCCCACAAGCCATCCCTACCCCCCCGTGGAGGCCTGCCCCGCCCCACGGGGGAGCTGCGTAGAGCCCCAGAATAGCTAGGGACAGCCCTGGATGGGGGAGGGGATATTGGTAAGTTTGAGGGTGGATCAAAGGCAGAGAAGAAATTCTGGCATTCTTTGTGCACACAAAAGCAATTGTTTTGATTTATACATATTTAATAATAGCTAATATAAAGACTAGGAGCCAGATTCTCCACTACCTTGTATCCTGTGTTGTTGCTTACATCTGTGCCAAAGGGGTGTAAAATGCTACTATTCCAATTTGGGTGTAAATGACCACACAATTTGCAAAACAGGGGACAGTCAGGTCCGAAGACTTTATTAATAATCCTGTAGCCTTATTTATATAAACTTTAAAGCAACAATATTTGATTGAGAACTAGAGCTGGGTGAAATTTTTTGGTGAATAGTAAATTTGGGGCGTTTTTGGGGGGAGGGGCACCAAAACTATTTGCCACTTTGGAGAATAATTTGGGCCTGAAAAAAAGATTTTTTTTTTTTGAAAATGAGATGTTTCAACATTTGTTTCAAAAGGACAATTTGTTTTTTGTTTCAGCAAGGAAAAAATGTAAACATTCAGGTTCAGTTCAAAATTTACAAATTTTTCCCTTGCTCAGCTCTATTTTGAACAGTGACGACAGTAGCCAGACTAGTGGGCTAGGCTAATGGGCTGCCAAATTGTAATATATGGTGCAGTGTTACCAGGTCTTGTGATTTTATAGCAAGTTTTGTGATATTTTACTGAAAGCCCAGCTCTTGGAGACAAGTGAGTTTCAGGTTTTTTTTTCCTAAATAAGATTCTAGATTCTAGCCCTCATTATTGTGAGAAGAAAAGGGTGAAAATATGACCTTAGTGGACATGAAAGGCTCAGAAACAAGAAGGGAAAGAAAAAGAACCAGAAACGAATGATTTTTAAAAAATCTGATGATTTTAAGTGAATTGCAGGGTTTCTTGGGGCCTCGTTCATGATTTATGAATTTCACAAATTTTCTTGTCTGTGTAGAATCCTAAAATTTGATTTATAAAACACAGTTTGTTCAGAATACTTTATGGAATTGGTTAAATTCGGAGCTTGTGAGATTTTAATACTAAATTTCTCCAGTTGAACAGATATACTCTACGGGTTGAATAGCTCACAAAGGGAAAATTATAAGTTTACTTAACATTATCTGGTTTATGAATGCTGATGCTGAAAATGGCCAAGTCAACCACTAATTCCGAAATGCCTTTTGAATGGCTATTAAGTCTAGACATAAATGCATAAATTGGAAATATTTCAAGAAAAATACAGAAACTATTTAAGATCAAAGGATAAAAAAATTATTATCAATACAAATGTAGTGCAGTTTTGTCTTTCTAAAACCCACATGAAGTGAAATTAATATTGTTTAAGAACAAAAATATAGTATTAATAAAATTTAATAACACCTACTTTTAAAATAATGAATACAAACTAAAATGTATAAAGTCAAACTTCAATAATAATTTTTTCTCAAAAAAATTATTACAGGACAAGTATCTTATGAAGTTCTGACTACTAGCACTGAAAATAGTGCTACCACAGAATCATCTATCACAACGACTCAAACGCAGTCTTTGTCAACAACAGGCGATAGCACAACGACTTTAAACCCCTCCAAAACAGAATCCAGCACCTCTTATTCCTCCTCACCTGTATCAAAGAGTGCTTCTCAGGCAAGCGAGCAAACTGCTCCTGTCGGTGTCAGTGGGCAGGGGTCTCCGGTCACAAGTAATGCTCGCACCGAAGAAACAGCCTCTACTCCTTCTGCGACTGTCATGGAATCCAGCTTGGGTGTTACGTCTACAAAAGCTGAATTATCAGTGATTACCTCTGAACTGAGTACACAGGAGGGAGTAACATCTTCCTCTAACCAAAGAACTCTGAACGACGTAACTGCAACAGACCTGAGCCATTCCTCAGTGCGTTCAACTGCGGAGACGCTCAGCACGGATACAGAGAAGTCAGCACTTCCGGTGAGCACTGTTATTCCGGACAGCAGCACAGTGGCACCAACCGCAACATCTCCCTTCACCACTAATAGTCCTTCGCAGACAGAGGTTTCTCAAATCACTGGCAGCAGTAACACGGTTCCAAACACAGAAAAAGTACCCATAGGCAGCACACGTAGCGACATAACTGATAGAGAACCCAACACCCCACCTGCCTTCACGGAGAAGGTCTCCTCTACTGCTTCTGTAGCTTCTGAATTGGGTGATGAAAGTACAGCTTCTGTAGGAACCAATCCAATGACTCACCTAAGTACTACGGCAGAGACACCAGCAGAAATATCTTCCAACAGTCCAGCCACAACTGGATTCTCCACAGAAACAACGCTGCCTTTGTCAACAACAAGAACAGGCGATGACACAGCGACTTTAAACCCCTCCAAAACAGAATCCAGCACCTTTTATTCCTCCTCACCTGTATCAAAGAGTGCTTCTCAGGCAAGCGAGCAAACTGCTCCTGTCGGTGTCAGTGGACAGGGGTCTCCGGTCACAAGTAATGCTCGCACCGAAGAAACAGTCTCTACTCCTTCTGCGACTGTCATGGAATCCAGCTTGGGTGTTACATCTACAAAAGCTGAATTATCAGTGGTTACCTCTGAACTGAGTACACAGGAGGGAGTAACATCTTCCTCTAACCAAAGAACTCTGAACGACGTAACTGCAACAGACCTGAGCCATTCCTCAGTGCGTTCGACTGCAGAGATGCCCAGCACAGATACAGAGAAGTCAGCACTTCCGGTGAGCACTGTTATTCCGTACAGCAGCACAGTGGCACCAACCGCAACATCTCCCTTCACCACTAATAGTCCTTCGCAGACAGAGGTTTCTCAAATCACTGGCAGTAGTAACATGGTTCCAAACACAGAAAGAGTACCCATAGGCAGCACACGTAGCGACATAACTGATAGAGAATCCAACACCCCACCTGCCTTCACGGAGAAGGTCTCCTCTACTGCTTCTGTAGCTTCTGAATTGGGTGATGAAAGTACAGCTTCTGTAGGAACCAATCCAATGACTCACCTAAGCTCTATGGCACAAACTCCAGCAGAAATATCTTCCAACAGTCCAGCCACAACTGGATTCTCCACAGAAACAACGCTGCCTTTGTCAACAACAAGAACAGGTGATGACACAGCGACTTTAAACCCCTCCAAAACAGAATCCAGCACCTCTTATTCCTCCTCACCTGTATCAAAGAGTGCTTCTCAGGCAAGCGAGCAAACTGCTCCTGTCGGTGTCAGTGGGCAGAGGTCTCCTGTCACAAGTAATGCTCGCACCGAAGAAACAGCCTCTACTCCTTCTGCGACTGTCATGGAATCCAGCTTGGGTGTTACGTCTACAAAAGCTGAATTATCAGTGGTTACCTCTGAACTGAGTACACAGGAGGGAGTAACATCTTCCTCTAACCAAAGAACTCTGAACGACGTAACTGCAACAGACCTGAGCCATTCCTCAGTGCGTTCAACTGCGGAGACGCTCAGCACGGATACAGAGAAGTCAGCACTTCCGGTGAGCACTGTTATTCCGGACAGCAGCACAGTGGCACCAACCGCAACATCTCCCTTCACCACTAATAGTCCTTCGCAGACAGAGGTTTCTCAAATCACTGGCAGCAGTAACACGGTTCCAAACACAGAAAAAGTACCCATAGGCAGCACACGTAGCGACATAACTGATAGAGAACCCAACACCCCACCTGCCTTCACGGAGAAGGTCTCCTCTACTGCTTCTGTAGCTTCTGAATTGGGTGATGAAAGTACAGCTTCTGTAGGAACCAATCCAATGACTCACCTAAGTACTACGGCAGAGACACCAGCAGAAATATCTTCCAACAGTCCAGCCACAACTGGATTCTCCACAGAAACAACGCTGCCTTTGTCAACAACAAGAACAGGCGATGACACAGCGACTTTAAACCCCTCCAAAACAGAATCCAGCACCTTTTATTCCTCCTCACCTGTATCAAAGAGTGCTTCTCAGGCAAGCGAGCAAACTGCTCCTGTCGGTGTCAGTGGACAGGGGTCTCCGGTCACAAGTAATGCTCGCACCGAAGAAACAGTCTCTACTCCTTCTGCGACTGTCATGGAATCCAGCTTGGGTGTTACATCTACAAAAGCTGAATTATCAGTGGTTACCTCTGAACTGAGTACACAGGAGGGAGTAACATCTTCCTCTAACCAAAGAACTCTGAACGACGTAACTGCAACAGACCTGAGCCATTCCTCAGTGCGTTCGACTGCAGAGATGCCCAGCACAGATACAGAGAAGTCAGCACTTCCGGTGAGCACTGTTATTCCGTACAGCAGCACAGTGGCACCAACCGCAACATCTCCCTTCACCACTAATAGTCCTTCGCAGACAGAGGTTTCTCAAATCACTGGCAGTAGTAACATGGTTCCAAACACAGAAAGAGTACCCATAGGCAGCACACGTAGCGACATAACTGATAGAGAATCCAACACCCCACCTGCCTTCACGGAGAAGGTCTCCTCTACTGCTTCTGTAGCTTCTGAATTGGGTGATGAAAGTACAGCTTCTGTAGGAACCAATCCAATGACTCACCTAAGCTCTATGGCACAAACTCCAGCAGAAATATCTTCCAACAGTCCAGCCACAACTGGATTCTCCACAGAAACAACGCTGCCTTTGTCAACAACAAGAACAGGTGATGACACAGCGACTTTAAACCCCTCCAAAACAGAATCCAGCACCTCTTATTCCTCCTCACCTGTATCAAAGAGTGCTTCTCAGGCAAGCGAGCAAACTGCTCCTGTCGGTGTCAGTGGGCAGAGGTCTCCTGTCACAAGTAATGCTCGCACCGAAGAAACAGCCTCTACTCCTTCTGCGACTGTCATGGAATCCAGCTTGGGTGTTACGTCTACAAAAGCTGAATTATCAGTGGTTACCTCTGAACTGAGTACACAGGAGGGAGTAACATCTTCCTCTAACCAAAGAACTCTGAACGACGTAACTGCAACAGACCTGAGCCATTCCTCAGTGCGTTCAACTGCGGAGACGCTCAGCACGGATACAGAGAAGTCAGCACTTCCGGTGAGCACTGTTATTCCGGACAGCAGCACAGTGGCACCAACCGCAACATCTCCCTTCACCACTAATAGTCCTTCGCAGACAGAGGTTTCTCAAATCACTGGCAGCAGTAACACGGTTCCAAACACAGAAAGAGTACCCATAGGCAGCACACGTAGCGACATAACTGATAGAGTATCCAACACCCCACCTGCCTTCACGGAGAAGGTCTCCTCTACGGCTTCTGTAGCTTCTGAATTGGGTGATGAAAGTACAGCTTCTGTAGGAACCAATCCAATGACTCACCTAAGTACTACGGCACAGACACCAGCAGAAATATCTTCCAACAGTCCAGCCACAACTGGATTCTCCACAGAAACAACGCTGCCTTTGTCAACAACAAGAACAGGCGATGACACAGCGACTTTAAACCCCTCCAAAACAGAATCCAGCACCTCTTATTCCTCCTCACCTGTATCAAAGAGTGCTTCTCAGGCAAGCGAGCAAACTGCTCCTGTCGGTGTCAGTGGACAGGGGTCTCCGGTCACAAGTAATGCTCGCACCGAAGAAACAGCCTCTACTCCTTCTGCGACTGTCATGGAATCCAGCTTGGGTGTTACATCTACAAAAGCTGAATTATCAGTGGTTACCTCTGAACTGAGTACACAGGAGGGAGTAACATCTTCCTCTAACCAAAGAACTCTGAACGACGTAACTGCAACAGACCTGAGCCATTCCTCAGTGCGTTCAACTGCGGAGACGCTCAGCACGGATACAGAGAAGTCAGCACTTCCGGTGAGCACTGTTATTCCGGACAGCAGCACAGTGGCACCAACCGCAACATCTCCCTTCACCACTAATAGTCCTTCGCAGACAGAGGTTTCTCAAATCACTGGCAGCAGTAACACGGTTCCAAACACAGAAAAAGTACCCATAGGCAGCACACGTAGCGACATAACTGATAGAGAACCCAACACCCCACCTGCCTTCACGGAGAAGGTCTCCTCTACTGCTTCTGTAGCTTCTGAATTGGGTGATGAAAGTACAGCTTCTGTAGGAACCAATCCAATGACTCACCTAAGTACTACGGCAGAGACACCAGCAGAAATATCTTCCAACAGTCCAGCCACAACTGGATTCTCCACAGAAACAACGCTGCCTTTGTCAACAACAAGAACAGGCGATGACACAGCGACTTTAAACCCCTCCAAAACAGAATCCAGCACCTCTTATTCCTCCTCACCTGTATCAAAGAGTGCTTCTCAGGCAAGCGAGCAAACTGCTCCTGTCGGTGTCAGTGGACAGGGGTCTCCGGTCACAAGTAATGCTCGCACCGAAGAAACAGTCTCTACTCCTTCTGCGACTGTCATGGAATCCAGCTTGGGTGTTACATCTACAAAAGCTGAATTATCAGTGGTTACCTCTGAACTGAGTACACAGGAGGGAGTAACATCTTCCTCTAACCATAGAACTCTGAACGACGTAACTGCAACAGACCTGAGCCATTCCTCAGTGCGTTCGACTGCAGAGATGCCCAGCACAGATACAGAGAAGTCAGCACTTCCGGTGAGCACTGTTATTCCGTACAGCAGCACAGTGGCACCAACCGCAACATCTCCCTTCACCACTAATAGTCCTTCGCAGACAGAGGTTTCTCAAATCACTGGCAGCAGTAACACGGTTCCAAACACAGAAAGAGTACCCATAGGCAGCACACGTAGCGACATAACTGATAGAGTATCCAACACCCCACCTGCCTTCACGGAGAAGGTCTCCTCTACTGCTTCTGTAGCTTCTGAATTGGGTGATGAAAGTACAGCTTCTGTAGGAACCAATCCAATGACTCACCTAAGCTCTATGGCACAAACTCCAGCAGAAATATCTTCCAACAGTCCAGCCACAACTGGATTCTCCACAGAAACAACGCTGCCTTTGTCAACAACAAGAACAGGCGATGACACAGCGACTTTAAACCCCTCCAAAACAGAATCCAGCACCTCTTATTCCTCCTCACCTGTATCAAAGAGTGCTTCTCAGGCAAGCGAGCAAACTGCTCCTGTCGGTGTCAGTGGGCAGAGGTCTCCTGTCACAAGTAATGCTCACACCGAAGAAACAGCCTCTACTCCTTCTGCGACTGTCATGGAATCCAGCTTGGGTGTTACGTCTACAAAAGCTGAATTATCAGTGGTTACCTCTGAACTGAGTACACAGGAGGGAGTAACATCTTCCTCTAACCAAAGAACTCTGAACGACGTAACTGCAACAGACCTGAGCCATTCCTCAGTGCGTTCAACTGCGGAGACGCTCAGCACGGATACAGAGAAGTCAGCACTTCCGGTGAGCACTGTTATTCCGGACAGCAGCACAGTGACACCAACCGCAACATCTCCCTTCACCACTAATAGTCCTTCGCAGACAGACGTTTCTCAAATAACTGGCAGCAGTAACACGGTTCCAAACACAGAAAGAGTACCCATAGGCAGCACACGTAGTGACATAACTGATAGAGAATCCAACACCCCACCTGCCTTCACGGAGAAGGTCTCCTCTACTGCTTCTGTAGCTTCTGAATTGGGTGATGAAAGTACAGCTTCTGTAGGAACCAATCCAATGACTCACCTAAGTACTACGGCACAGACACCAGCAGAAATATCTTCCAACAGTCCAGCCACAACTGGATTCTCCACAGAAACAACGCTGCCTTTGTCAACAACAAGAACAGGCGATGACACAGCGACTTTAAACCCCTCCAAAACAGAATCCAGCACCTCTTATTCCTCCTCACCTGTATCAAAGAGTGCTTCTCAGGCAAGCGAGCAAACTGCTCCTGTCGGTGTCAGTGGACAGGGGTCTCCGGTCACAAGTAATGCTAGCACCGAAGAAACAGCCTCTACTCCTTCTGCGACTGTCATGGAATCCAGCTTGGGTGTTACGTTTACAAAAGCTGAATTGTCAGTGGTTACCTCTGAACTGAGTACACAGGAGGGAGTAACATCTTCCTCTAACCAAAGAACTCTGAACGACGTAACTGCAACAGACCTGAGCCATTCCTCAGTGCGTTCAACTGCGGAGACGCTCAGCACGGATACAGAGAAGTCAGCACTTCCGGTGAGCACTGTTATTCCGGACAGCAGCACAGTGGCACCAACCGCAACATCTCCCTTCACCACTAATAGTCCTTCGCAGACAGAGGTTTCTCAAATCACTGGCAGCAGTAACACGGTTCCAAACACAGAAAAAGTACCCATAGGCAGCACACGTAGCGACATAACTGATAGAGAACCCAACACCCCACCTGCCTTCACGGAGAAGGTCTCCTCTACTGCTTCTGTAGCTTCTGAATTGGGTGATGAAAGTACAGCTTCTGTAGGAACCAATCCAATGACTCACCTAAGTACTACGGCAGAGACACCAGCAGAAATATCTTCCAACAGTCCAGCCACAACTGGATTCTCCACAGAAACAACGCTGCCTTTGTCAACAACAAGAACAGGCGATGACACAGCGACTTTAAACCCCTCCAAAACAGAATCCAGCACCTCTTATTCCTCCTCACCTGTATCAAAGAGTGCTTCTCAGGCAAGCGAGCAAACTGCTCCTGTCGGTGTCAGTGGACAGGGGTCTCCGGTCACAAGTAATGCTCGCACCGAAGAAACAGCCTCTACTCCTTCTGCGACTGTCATGGAATCCAGCTTGGGTGTTACATCTACAAAAGCTGAATTATCAGTGGTTACCTCTGAACTGAGTACACAGGAGGGAGTAACATCTTCCTCTAACCAAAGAACTCTGAACGACGTAACTGCAACAGACCTGAGCCATTCCTCAGTGCGTTCAACTGCGGAGACGCTCAGCACGGATACAGAGAAGTCAGCACTTCCGGTGAGCACTGTTATTCCGGACAGCAGCACAGTGGCACCAACCGCAACATCTCCCTTCACCACTAATAGTCCTTCGCAGACAGAGGTTTCTCAAATCACTGGCAGCAGTAACACGGTTCCAAACACAGAAAGAGTACCCATAGGCAGCACACGTAGTGACATAACTGATAGAGAATTCAACACCCCACCTGCCTTCACGGAGAAGGTCTCCTCTACTGCTTCTGTAGCTTCTAAATTGGGTGATGAAAGTACAGCTTCTGTAGGAACCAATCCAATGACTCACCTAAGTACTACGGCAGAGACACCAGCAGAAATATCTTCCAACAGTCCAGCCACAACTGGATTCTCCACAGAAACAACGCTGCCTTTGTCAACAACAAGAACAGGCGATGACACAGCGACTTTAAACCCCTCCAAAACAGAATCCAGCACCTCTTATTCCTCCTCACCTGTATCAAAGAGTGCTTCTCAGGCAAGCGAGCAAACTGCTCCTGTCGGTGTCAGTGGACAGGGGTCTCCGGTCACAAGTAATGCTAGCACCGAAGAAACAGCCTCTACTCCTTCTGCGACTGTCATGGAATCCAGCTTGGGTGTTACGTTTACAAAAGCTGAATTGTCAGTGGTTACCTCTGAACTGAGTACACAGGAGGGAGTAACATCTTCCTCTAACCAAAGAACTCTGAACGACGTAACTGCAACAGACCTGAGCCATTCCTCAGTGCGTTCGACTGCAGAGATGCCCAGCACAGATACAGAGAAGTCAGCTCTTCCGGTGAGCACTGTTATTCCGGACAGCAGCACAGTGGCACCAACCGCAACATCTCCCTTCACCACTAATAGTCCTTCGCAGACAGAGGTTTCTCAAATCACTGGCAGCAGTAACACGGTTCCAAACACAGAAAGAGTACCCATAGGCAGCACACGTAGCGACATAACTGATAGAGTATCCAACACCCCACCTGCCTTCACGGAGAAGGTCTCCTCTACTGCTTCTGTAGCTTCTGAATTGGGTGATGAAAGTACAGCTTCTGTAGGAACCAATCCAATGACTCACCTAAGCTCTATGGCACAAACTCCAGCAGAAATATCTTCCAACAGTCCAGCCACAACTGGATTCTCCACAGAAACAACGCTGCCTTTGTCAACAACAAGAACAGGCGATGACACAGCGACTTTAAACCCCTCCAAAACAGAATCCAGCACCTCTTATTCCTCCTCACCTGTATCAAAGAGTGCTTCTCAGGCAAGCGAGCAAACTGCTCCTGTCGGTGTCAGTGGGCAGAGGTCTCCTGTCACAAGTAATGCTCACACCGAAGAAACAGCCTCTACTCCTTCTGCGACTGTCATGGAATCCAGCTTGGGTGTTACGTCTACAAAAGCTGAATTATCAGTGGTTACCTCTGAACTGAGTACACAGGAGGGAGTAACATCTTCCTCTAACCAAAGAACTCTGAACGACGTAACTGCAACAGACCTGAGCCATTCCTCAGTGCGTTCAACTGCGGAGACGCTCAGCACGGATACAGAGAAGTCAGCACTTCCGGTGAGCACTGTTATTCCGGACAGCAGCACAGTGACACCAACCGCAACATCTCCCTTCACCACTAATAGTCCTTCGCAGACAGACGTTTCTCAAATAACTGGCAGCAGTAACACGGTTCCAAACACAGAAAGAGTACCCATAGGCAGCACACGTAGTGACATAACTGATAGAGAATCCAACACCCCACCTGCCTTCACGGAGAAGGTCTCCTCTACTGCTTCTGTAGCTTCTGAATTGGGTGATGAAAGTACAGCTTCTGTAGGAACCAATCCAATGACTCACCTAAGTACTACGGCACAGACACCAGCAGAAATATCTTCCAACAGTCCAGCCACAACTGGATTCTCCACAGAAACAACGCTGCCTTTGTCAACAACAAGAACAGGCGATGACACAGCGACTTTAAACCCCTCCAAAACAGAATCCAGCACCTCTTATTCCTCCTCACCTGTATCAAAGAGTGCTTCTCAGGCAAGCGAGCAAACTGCTCCTGTCGGTGTCAGTGGACAGGGGTCTCCGGTCACAAGTAATGCTAGCACCGAAGAAACAGCCTCTACTCCTTCTGCGACTGTCATGGAATCCAGCTTGGGTGTTACGTTTACAAAAGCTGAATTGTCAGTGGTTACCTCTGAACTGAGTACACAGGAGGGAGTAACATCTTCCTCTAACCAAAGAACTCTGAACGACGTAACTGCAACAGACCTGAGCCATTCCTCAGTGCGTTCAACTGCGGAGACGCTCAGCACGGATACAGAGAAGTCAGCACTTCCGGTGAGCACTGTTATTCCGGACAGCAGCACAGTGGCACCAACCGCAACATCTCCCTTCACCACTAATAGTCCTTCGCAGACAGAGGTTTCTCAAATCACTGGCAGCAGTAACACGGTTCCAAACACAGAAAAAGTACCCATAGGCAGCACACGTAGCGACATAACTGATAGAGAACCCAACACCCCACCTGCCTTCACGGAGAAGGTCTCCTCTACTGCTTCTGTAGCTTCTGAATTGGGTGATGAAAGTACAGCTTCTGTAGGAACCAATCCAATGACTCACCTAAGTACTACGGCAGAGACACCAGCAGAAATATCTTCCAACAGTCCAGCCACAACTGGATTCTCCACAGAAACAACGCTGCCTTTGTCAACAACAAGAACAGGCGATGACACAGCGACTTTAAACCCCTCCAAAACAGAATCCAGCACCTCTTATTCCTCCTCACCTGTATCAAAGAGTGCTTCTCAGGCAAGCGAGCAAACTGCTCCTGTCGGTGTCAGTGGACAGGGGTCTCCGGTCACAAGTAATGCTCGCACCGAAGAAACAGCCTCTACTCCTTCTGCGACTGTCATGGAATCCAGCTTGGGTGTTACATCTACAAAAGCTGAATTATCAGTGGTTACCTCTGAACTGAGTACACAGGAGGGAGTAACATCTTCCTCTAACCAAAGAACTCTGAACGACGTAACTGCAACAGACCTGAGCCATTCCTCAGTGCGTTCGACTGCAGAGATGCCCAGCACAGATACAGAGAAGTCAGCTCTTCCGGTGAGCACTGTTATTCCGGACAGCAGCACAGTGGCACCAACCGCAACATCTCCCTTCACCACTAATAGTCCTTCGCAGACAGAGGTTTCTCAAATCACTGGCAGCAGTAACACGGTTCCAAACACAGAAAGAGTACCCATAGGCAGCACACGTAGTGACATAACTGATAGAGAATCCAACACCCCACCTGCCTTCACGGAGAAGGTCTCCTCTACTGCTTCTGTAGCTTCTGAATTGGGTGATGAAAGTACAGCTTCTGTAGGAACCAATCCAATGACTCACCTAAGTACTACGGCACAGACACCAGCAGAAATATCTTCCAACAGTCCAGCCACAACTGGATTCTCCACAGAAACAACGCTGCCTTTGTCAACAACAAGAACAGGCGATGACACAGCGACTTTAAACCCCTCCAAAACAGAATCCAGCACCTCTTATTCCTCCTCACCTGTATCAAAGAGTGCTTCTCAGGCAAGCGAGCAAACTGCTCCTGTCGGTGTCAGTGGACAGGGGTCTCCGGTCACAAGTAATGCTCGCACCGAAGAAACAGCCTCTACTCCTTCTGCGACTGTCATGGAATCCAGCTTGGGTGTTACATCTACAAAAGCTGAATTATCAGTGGTTACCTCTGAACTGAGTACACAGGAGGGAGTAACATCTTCCTCTAACCAAAGAACTCTGAACGACGTAACTGCAACAGACCTGAGCCATTCCTCAGTGCGTTCAACTGCGGAGACGCTCAGCACGGATACAGAGAAGTCAGCACTTCCGGTGAGCACTGTTATTCCGGACAGCAGCACAGTGGCACCAACCGCAACATCTCCCTTCACCACTAATAGTCCTTCGCAGACAGAGGTTTCTCAAATCACTGGCAGCAGTAACACGGTTCCAAACACAGAAAGAGTACCCATAGGCAGCACACGTAGTGACATAACTGATAGAGAATCCAACACCCCACCTGCCTTCACGGAGAAGGTCTCCTCTACTGCTTCTGTAGCTTCTAAATTGGGTGATGAAAGTACAGCTTCTGTAGGAACCAATCCAATGACTCACCTAAGTACTACGGCAGAGACACCAGCAGAAATATCTTCCAACAGTCCAGCCACAACTGGATTCTCCACAGAAACAACGCTGCCTTTGTCAACAACAAGAACAGGCGATGACACAGCGACTTTAAACCCCTCCAAAACAGAATCCAGCACCTCTTATTCCTCCTCACCTGTATCAAAGAGTGCTTCTCAGGCAAGCGAGCAAACTGCTCCTGTCGGTGTCAGTGGACAGCGGTCTCCGGTCACAAGTAATGCTAGCACCGAAGAAACAGCCTCTACTCCTTCTGCGACTGTCATGGAATCCAGCTTGGGTGTTACGTTTACAAAAGCTGAATTGTCAGTGGTTACCTCTGAACTGAGTACACAGGAGGGAGTAACATCTTCCTCTAACCAAAGAACTCTGAACGACGTAACTGCAACAGACCTGAGCCATTCCTCAGTGCGTTCGACTGCAGAGATGCCCAGCACAGATACAGAGAAGTCAGCTCTTCCGGTGAGCACTGTTATTCCGGACAGCAGCACAGTGGCACCAACCGCAACATCTCCCTTCACCACTAATAGTCCTTCGCAGACAGAGGTTTCTCAAATCACTGGCAGCAGTAACACGGTTCCAAACACAGAAAGAGTACCAATAGGCAGCACACGTAGTGACATAACTGATAGAGAATCCAACACCCCACCTGCCTTCACGGAGAAGGTCTCCTCTACTGCTTCTGTAGCTTCTGAATTGGGTGATGAAAGTACAGCTTCTGTAGGAACCAATCCAATGACTCACCTAAGTACTACGGCAGAGACACCAGCAGAAATATCTTCCAACAGTCCAGCCACAACTGGATTCTCCACAGAAACAACGCTGCCTTTGTCAACAACAAGTACAGGCGATGACACAGCGACTTTAAACCCCTCCAAAACAGAATCCAGCACCTCTTATTCCTCCTCACCTGTATCAAAGAGTGCTTCTCAGGCAAGCGAGCAAACTGCTCCTGTCGGTGTCAGTGGACAGGGGTCTCCGGTCACAAGTAATGCTCACACCGAAGAAACAGCCTCTACTCCTTCTGCGACTGTCATGGAATCCAGCTTGGGTGTTACGTTTACAAAAGCTGAATTGTCAGTGGTTACCTCTGAACTGAGTACACAGGAGGGAGTAACATCTTCCTCTAACCAAAGAACTCTGAACGACGTAACTGCAACAGACCTGAGCCATTCCTCAGTGCGTTCAACTGCGGAGACGCTCAGCACGGATACAGAGAAGTCAGCACTTCCGGTGAGCACTGTTATTCCGGACAGCAGCACAGTGGCACCAACCGCAACATCTCCCTTCACCACTAATAGTCCTTCGCAGACAGAGGTTTCTCAAATCACTGGCAGCAGTAACATGGTTCCAAACACAGAAAGAGTACCCATAGGCAGCACACGTAGCGACATAACTGATAGAGAATCCAACACCCCACCTGCCTTCACGGAGAAGGTCTCCTCTACTGCTTCTGTAGCTTCTGAATTGGGTGATGAAAGTACAGCTTCTGTAGGAACCAATCCAATGACTCACCTAAGTACTATGGAAGAGACACCAGCAGAAATATCTTCCAACAGTCCAGCCACAACTGGATTCTCCACAGAAACAACGCTGCCTTTGTCAACAACAAGAACAGGCGATGACACCGCGACTTTAAACCCCTCCAAAACAGAATCCAGCACCTCTTATTCCTCCTCACCTGTATCAAAGAGTGCTTCTCAGGCAAGCGAGCAAACTGCTCCTGTCGGTGTCAGTGGACAGGGGTCTCCGGTCACAAGTAATGCTCGCACCGAAGAAACAGCCTCTACTCCTTCTGCGACTGTCATGGAATCCAGCTTGGGTGTTACGTCTACAAAAGCTGAATTATCAGTGGTTACCTCTGAACTGAGTACACAGGAGGGAGTAACATCTTCCTCTAACCAAAGAACTCTGAACGACGTAACTGCAACAGACCTGAGCCATTCCTCAGTGCGTTCAACTGCGGAGACGCTCAGCACGGATACAGAGAAGTCAGCACTTCCGGTGAGCACTGTTATTCCGGACAGCAGCACAGTGGCACCAACCGCAACATCTCCCTTCACCACTAATAGTCCTTCGCAGACAGAGGTTTCTCAAATCACTGGCAGCAGTAACACGGTTCCAAACACAGAAAGAGTACTCATAGGCAGCACACGTAGTGACATAACTGATAGAGAATCCAACACCCCACCTGCCTTCACGGAGAAGGTCTCCTCTACTGCTTCTGTAGCTTCTGAATTGGGTGATGAAAGTACAGCTTCTGTAGGAACCAATCCAATGACTCACCTAAGTACTACGGCACAGACACCAGCAGAAATATCTTCCAACAGTCCAGCCACAACTGGATTCTCCACAGAAACAACGCTGCCTTTGTCAACAACAAGAACAGGCGATGACACAGCGACTTTAAACCCCTCCAAAACAGAATCCAGCACCTCTTATTCCTCCTCACCTGTATCAAAGAGTGCTTCTCAGGCAAGCGAGCAAACTGCTCCTGTCGGTGTCAGTGGACAGGGGTCTCCGGTCACAAGTAATGCTCACACCGAAGAAACAGCCTCTACTCCTTCTGCGACTGTCATGGAATCCAGCTTGGGTGTTACGTTTACAAAAGCTGAATTGTCAGTGGTTACCTCTGAACTGAGTACACAGGAGGGAGTAACATCTTCCTCTAACCAAAGAACTCTGAACGACGTAACTGCAACAGACCTGAGCCATTCCTCAGTGCGTTCAACTGCGGAGACGCTCAGCACGGATACAGAGAAGTCAGCACTTCCGGTGAGCACTGTTATTCCGGACAGCAGCACAGTGGCACCAACCGCAACATCTCCCTTCACCACTAATAGTCCTTCGCAGACAGAGGTTTCTCAAATCACTGGCAGCAGTAACATGGTTCCAAACACAGAAAGAGTACCCATAGGCAGCACACGTAGTGACATAACTGATAGAGAATCCAACACCCCACCTGCCTTCACGGAGAAGGTCTCCTCTACTGCTTCTGTAGCTTCTGAATTGGGTGATGAAAGTACAGCTTCTGTAGGAACCAATCCAATGACTCACCTAAGTACTACGGCAGAGACACCAGCAGAAATATCTTCCAACAGTCCAGCCACAACTGGATTCTCCACAGAAACAACGCTGCCTTTGTCAACAACAAGAACAGGCGATGACACAGCGACTTTAAACCCCTCCAAAACAGAATCCAGCACCTCTTATTCCTCCTCACCTGTATCAAAGAGTGCTTCTCAGGCAAGCGAGCAAACTGCTCCTGTCGGTGTCAGTGGACAGGGGTCTCCGGTCACAAGTAATGCTCACACCGAAGAAACAGCCTCTACTCCTTCTGCGACTGTCATGGAATCCAGCTTGGGTGTTACGTTTACAAAAGCTGAATTGTCAGTGGTTACCTCTGAACTGAGTACACAGGAGGGAGTAACATCTTCCTCTAACCAAAGAACTCTGAACGATGTAACTGCAACAGACCTGAGCCATTCCTCAGTGCGTTCGACTGCAGAGATGCCCAGCACAGATACAGAGAAGTCAGCTCTTCCGGTGAGCACTGTTATTCCAGACAGCAGCACAGTGGCACCAACCGCAACATCTCCCTTCACCACTAATAGTCCTTCGCAGACAGAGGTTTCTCAAATCACTGGCAGCAGTAACATGGTTCCAAACACAGAAAGAGTACCCATAGGCAGCACACGTAGCGACATAACTGATAGAGAATCCAACACCCCACCTGCCTTCACGGAGAAGGTCTCCTCTACTGCTTCTGTAGCTTCTGAATTGGGTGATGAAAGTACAGCTTCTGTAGGAACCAATCCAATGACTCACCTAAGCTCTATGGCACAAACTCCAGCAGAAATATCTTCCAACAGTCCAGCCACAACTGGATTCTCCACAGAAACAACGCTGCCTTTGTCAACAACAAGAACAGGCGATGACACCGCGACTTTAAACCCCTCCAAAACAGAATCCAGCACCTCTTATTCCTCCTCACCTGTATCAAAGAGTGCTTCTCAGGCAAGCGAGCAAACTGCTCCTGTCGGTGTCAGTGGACAGGGGTCTCCGGTCACAAGTAATGCTCGCACCGAAGAAACAGCCTCTACTCCTTCTGCGACTGTCATGGAATCCAGCTTGGGTGTTACGTCTACAAAAGCTGAATTATCAGTGGTTACCTCTGAACTGAGTACACAGGAGGGAGTAACATCTTCCTCTAACCAAAGAACTCTGAACGACGTAACTGCAACAGACCTGAGCCATTCCTCAGTGCGTTCAACTGCGGAGACGCTCAGCACGGATACAGAGAAGTCAGCACTTCCGGTGAGCACTGTTATTCCGGACAGCAGCACAGTGGCACCAACCGCAACATCTCCCTTCACCACTAATAGTCCTTCGCAGACAGAGGTTTCTCAAATCACTGGCAGCAGTAACACGGTTCCAAACACAGAAAGAGTACCCATAGGCAGCACACGTAGTGACATAACTGATAGAGAATCCAACACCCCACCTGCCTTCACGGAGAAGGTCTCCTCTACTGCTTCTGTAGCTTCTGAATTGGGTGATGAAAGTACAGCTTCTGTAGGAACCAATCCAATGACTCACCTAAGTACTACGGCAGAGACACCAGCAGAAATATCTTCCAACAGTCCAGCCACAACTGGATTCTCCACAGAAACAACGCTGCCTTTGTCAACAACAAGAACAGGCGATGACACAGCGACTTTAAACCCCTCCAAAACAGAATCCAGCACCTCTTATTCCTCCTCACCTGTATCAAAGAGTGCTTCTCAGGCAAGCGAGCAAACTGCTCCTGTCGGTGTCAGTGGACAGGGGTCTCCGGTCACAAGTAATGCTCGCACCGAAGAAACAGCCTCTACTCCTTCTCCGACTGTCATGGAATCCAGCTTGGGTGTTACGTCTACAAAAGCTGAATTATCAGTGGTTACCTCTGAACTGAATACACAGGAGGAGGTAACATCTTCCTCTAACCAAAGAACTCTGAACGACGTAACTGCAACAGACCTGAGCCATTCCTCAGTGCGTTCAACTGCAGAGACGCTCAGCACGGATACAGAGAAGTCAGCACTTCCGGTGAGCACTGTTATTCCGGACAGCAGCACAGTGGCACCAACCGCAACATCTCCCTTCACCACTAATAGTCCTTCGCAGACAGAGGTTTCTCAAATCACTGGCAGCAGTAACACGGTTCCAAACACAGAAAGAGTACCAATAGGCAGCACACGTAGTGACATAACTGATAGAGAATCCAACACCCCACCTGCCTTCACGGAGAAGGTCTCCTCTACTGCTTCTGTAGCTTCTGAATTGGGTGATGAAAGTACAGCTTCTGTAGGAACCAATCCAATGACTCACCTAAGCTCTATGGCACAAACTCCAGCAGAAATATCTTCCAGAACTATGTTCTCTTCTTCCCTCACTGGTTTAGACAGTTCATTTTCATCAACATCTGAAAGTTCATCAGTATCTAATTCTATTTCAAATTCTGTCCAAATTTCTGCACTTACTGAAAGGATAACTGCCAATGAAACTGAAACGATTTCCTCCACAACAGCTAAATCTGTCATACCTATCACCTTTTCGAACACTACAATATCTCAGGTTTCTTCTACTTTTTCCACACCCAACATAGCTGTTTCCTCACCAACTACAGCCACAACAATAATTCCTGCTAATCCTACAAAGACATCATTAACTAGCAAATCCACAGTTATTGTTGCTACAGTTGTAACAGCAGGAGATAGTTCTTCGAAGAATACAAAGCCCACAGTTAGAAGTACAGCACCTGAAGCTGGCACTGTTTCAGCTATCACAGAAACTACATTACCACAAGGAACTTGCAGTAAGTATATTTGTGCTTTTTACTAAAGATTGAAAAAGAAAATATAAGAATAAATTCCGGTGTCACCTGTGAAAATATACTTGGTTTTAAATAAGTATTATATTGGAAAGTGGGAGTAAGAAATCCAATAAACTATGGCTTTAGGAATGAAAGATGTCATACAGTGAATCAGAAATTGTTCTACATGTAGGGATTCTTCATCCAGTCGTTGAAATATGTGGACTTTCTGAAATCAGACGTTTGAACTGTTACCTGTCTACTACAGCCTCTTGCCTCAGAAGATTTAGAGTATTGTTTGCTAAACAAATGAAATACAGCCAAATAGGCTATAGTAACAAATAAGAGGTTAGACAGTATTTTAGAGTATAGTAGTGACTTAAATATTGAGACCAAATATGATCCGGAACTCTATTTCTAAACTATACTGAAGAATTTGATTAAGTTATAAATTCTGCAAATAATTTAGTTTTACCTAAAATAAGAATTTGAAAACTAAGATTTATTTTTGACTCACAAAAATTAAGCAAATCCATGACTTACAGCATCTTCATTTTTTGTTTATAGCTTCACTTATTTTTTCCCTACAACTTGAGAAAGTAACCAGTGAAGTGATAAAGTTGAATTGGAAACCTCAAGGTGGGACAAGAGACAGCCCTTACACTGTGTATCTGTTGAGGGATAACACGGTGAGGAATAAGAGCACTACGAACGAAACATCGATAGCATTTGGAGATCTGGTTCCTGGTTATGAATATATAATATCTGTGGAAGTTTTAACTTGTGCTAAGAAGATCAATACTTCAAAGAGAGTTCGCACAGGTATTGCCTTGATAATTGAATCATTTTTTTCTTTATTACAGTAACTCGTATATGGCCAAATTTGGAAGTGCTTACTCAGGCAAAACTCTCTTTGATATAAATGGGCTAAATCCTGAAATGACTTGGCCATATCATGGACCCTGAAGTCCAGATGTGCAGTCAGTGATGATGGATCAGTCGTCACATTTGTAGTGATCACATCACTCAAATAAACAGAAAAATAAGTGTTTCATCTTGTAATGTTTTGATCACCCATTTGATCTCATTTTGACTTTCAATGAAAGATGAGGGTACTTTTGGGATTGGGTCCTAAATGATGTAGCAGTGAATCTCAGAGACTGTCTGTCTATGACTCAGGAAATCTGAGAGAAGTCAAAGGAAAGTGGCCCCTGAAAGATATTAATGACACAGAAAGACATAAGAGCCATTCTTCTCTCAGTTACACATACTCAACCCCTCTGCCATCAGTGTGGTTGTACATGTGTAAGTAAAGAAAAGATCTGGCCCATACAGCTATATCTTAAGCAAAAGTCAGAGAGATACAGTAGATAGTTATATTTTATCCTGGATATTTTCCATCTTACATTATAGGTTTCAAATATATATATTTAATAAAGAAATATATATATCTTACCTAGAAGAATAGAACAGAAATCAAAACTAGGATAGCAAACTGGGGATTTAGCTGTGAATTGAAGATACTTCCCACTACATACAGTATTGAGTGTCTTAGTGGATGAAGACATCCTGCCTACATTTACCTTATGCCTAGTGCTATTGTAGTTTGTGTTTAGACAGAGAACCATTTTTGAAATAGAGCATAAAATAAACTGACCAAAGAATATCTTCCTAAAATTTTCAATGAAGAACCCTACATACCCCAGTAACAATTTTATTACTGTGCTATTAGCACTAATTAAATAATTCTATATGACAAACTTTTGACTACAAACAGTGGAATCCATGCCCACTTTCTCCTGCTTACGGTAGATTCATTCTAGTTAACCTTTTAAAAATTGATATAGATCACATATATTTTGATTACTTTACAATTCTTTTACCTTTCAGTATGTCCCAGAAGTTGGGGTGAAGGTAGCATGCCAATGTTGTGTTTGATCTGGGTAGTAGCCAAAAGATTTCAGGTAACAAATGCATTCTTGCAGCACTGTGCTGAACTCTTTTTCAATGTCTTTACAGAAGCTAAAACATTTGACGGAAAAACCAGGATTACAAATAAAAACTTCAGACCTGAGTATAACAATAAATCAAGTAAAGAATTTAAGGATTTTGAAAAGACGTTCATTGAGGAGGTATCATATCCAGGATTATTCAAATAAAATTAGTTTTCTATTGAACCTTTCGTAATCCAAATATATGTGAGAACCAGGTTACACACGATCTACACAGATGGAACACATTGATTGGAGATTAGAATACCAGTGATAATTATTGCACAGTGATGCATGAACTCCCATTTACACTAAGGTCCTATTGGGCCTTAGTTTAAATGACGATCTGGCCCAGAGTCATATTAACTGAAGGATAATGAGTTTTTGAGATCTGAGATGGGGTAGAGGTGATATATTTTTTTCCACCGTGGTGTCCATGAAATGCTAGTGAATGGTTGTAATAAATATAAAGGGAAGGGTAACTACCTTTCTGTATACAGAACTATAAAATCCCTCCTGGCCAGAGGCAAAACCCTTTCACCTGTAAAGGGTTAAGAAACTAAGATAACCTCGCTGGCACCTGACCAAAATGACCAAAGAGGAGACAAGTTACTTTCAAAGCTGGAGCGGGGTGTGGGGGGAGGGAATAAAGGGTCTGTCTGTCTGTGTGATGCTTTTACCGGGAACAGATCAGGCATGCTCTTCAGAACTCCTGTAAAAAGTTAGTAAGTAATCTAGCTAGATATGCGTTCCATTTTCTTTTGTTAAATGGCTGGTAAATTAGGTTGTGCTGAATGGAATGTATATTCCTGTTTTTGTGTCTTTTTGTAACTTAAGGTTTTGCCTAGAGGGATTCTCTATGTTTTGAATCTGATTACCCTGTAAGGTATTTACCATCCTGATTTTACAGATGTGATTCTTTTACTTTTTCTTAAATTAAAATTCTTCTTTTAAGATCCTGATTGCTTTTTCATTGTTCTTAAGAGCCAACAGTTTGGGTCTGTGTTCACCTATGCAAATTGGTGAGGATTTTTATCAAGCCTTCCCCAGGAAAGGGGGTGTAGGGCTTGGGGGGATATTTTGGGGGGAAGACGTCTCCAAGTGGGCTCTTTCCCTGTTCTTTGTTTAACATGCTTGGTGGTGGCAGCATAGGGTTCAAGGACGAGGCAAAGTTTGTATCTTGAGGAAGTTTTTAACCTAAGCTGGTAAGAATAAGTTTAGGGGATCTTTCATGCAGGTCCCCACATCTGTACCCTAGAGTTCAGAGTGGGGAAGGAACCTTGACAATGTTGAATTTGGGTTTGGACTGCATAGTGAATCTGGATTGCCATTAACCAGAAGCAGAATCAGGTGTTTCTTGTTGTGAAAAATGATCTAGTTATTTGAGGATAAGACTGATGAGATTTGGATTAGGTCACCTCCTAGGTAGATGCGTATTTCCAGCAGGAGGCAAATGTGAAATCTTCTCTGGTTGATTTTTCACCAGTTCTATTTACTGAGAGTTTTTTGTATAGGGAGAAATGCAGTCTGGTACCAGTGACTTCCTGCCTTATGGCTAGCAACATCCAGTAGGGATTCATTGGGTCCCTGTTGTTTTGAGAACATCAGTGCCTCCTTAAAGAAGGGTAAGGTACCAGCTTCTTACATGTGAGCAGGAATTATGTCTTTAATCAGGGAATCATCTCCTGACACAGACAAGTTTTGACAATTATTGCCTTGTCTCTATCTTTCCCAATAAGTGATTTTACTGCTAAAGTTTCGGCCAAGTATCTCTGTGTCCTTTGACATCCTCAGATTTCCTTATCCCCCTTCAAATTGACATTATTTCTGGGACACCAAGACACTGCACTAGTCTTTGACCATTACTTTCAAGAGACTGATAATCTAGGGGGCTGTTCTAATTCCTAAATCTATCAGCAGCCTTTAATTTAAATGATATGTTATATTAAAAACCATTCAAATGATAAGATATTACTTTAATTTGTAAGGGATTTACTGATCTGTCCTATAGTTGAGGGAGCTCTGGAGGGAAATGTGCAATCTGGGTCTTCAGCAGTCAGTCTGCAAAGAGTAATCCTAGAGCAAGGTGGGTTCAGTTCTGCCTCTCTGTTTTAGGGGAGAAGTCTGCTTTGTTTCTCTATTTTTGGTGCTTGTGTGTTAGGGTTTTGGAGTCTGAGAAATAAAGTAGTGTAACACTGCTATATTCCAGAAAGAGTATTTTATGTTTTTTATCTAACTTCTCTGTGTGAACGCCATAACAAACAAAAGACTGTAACAAAGGATTGGCAGATCTTGTTGATGCCCTGTGGACCCAAGTGGGGTAGATGGACTTGCACTTTATTTAATCCTCTTAGATCCAAAAGGGTGGTGTTGAGCAATTACTTCTGTGCCCTGAGGGTCAGTCAAACATGACTTTGGAGTTTCTGTCCCATCAGAAGGAGCCTGCTAGAAGATATAGTGAGATTACATAGTGTACTCTCTACACTTTCCACATCCAAATGAGGTAGGGCCTTGGATGAGAGGGAGTTGGTCAAAGCTCTATCGAGAAAAAATTGGGATGATACTTCTAGAAAGGGTGAAGAATGTAGCAAGGGTGCAAACACTGGCATTTGCTCCTTTGTATTGGGGGGGGCTTCTCCCCCCTTTGTTAAGGAAGTTCACAGCTAGCGCTTGTAATATGCTTTGAACATGAAAAGTGTGGTAGAATTGCTAAATTTTATTTTAATATAACTTTTTATTAAAGTCTTTCCAACAACTGAAATACAAAACTTGTTGGTAGTAAACATACTTCCAAAGATTGTGAATGCATATGTAGACTTTGGACTTGAACTTCTATTTTTTCTTTTTTATTGCATGTGCTTCATTGTGGTTACACAGAGCTAAAAACAAGCAAGTGAAAAATAAAGTGAGAGGAAAAAAATGTATTGAACAGCATAAAACCCAAACCCAAATAACTGCTATCTTTCATGACACGCTGGTATCTAACCATCACTATGGATATTTTCATGCTCCTTGATTCCTGCATAGTGTCAGTGAAAAGATGAGCCTTTTTCCATCTCCATTTGGCTAGACACACGTGGACATTTTGTTCATATGGGTCTTGCCGTATTTATACAGTCCTTGGCCTTCCAACTGGATTTCTGCAGAAAACACTAATTTGTTACTACATTTAAATACCACTCAGAAGCTTCCACTAAAGCAGAATTTTGGAGACAGGAAGAAGAGATTTAAAAGTAGGGGATTTCAATTTGGTTCTAAACCAGTGTTCATGGAAGGGAAGGGATCTGACCTAGACAACTAGGAGAGTCCTGTACACCTTACAATCCTCAAGGGGAGTGGGAACGACCTGATTTGTAGATCTCTCTCTCAAACCGTTTTTAACCCTATCAACTCTTGCAATTTTTTACCATTTGCCATTAATAAATGAGAGTTATGAAAATGTTTGAAGGTCATAGAACTGATTTCTATAAGCATTTGGTTCCACTATCAGTAATACTTGTCAATGAATTGAACAATGCAGGGTACTTTTTGCCTTAAGAGTTCCTGACTGTGAAAGGAAAATTGAATAAATTTTAACTTTTTTCTTTACAGATAAGAAAAAACTTGCCACCTGAGATGCAAAGGTTACTAGACGAAGGAAAAATGCATATAGTAATCAACAATCTTAGGAATGGCAGTATACTTGTGGACTTTATGATTGTTTTGGATGTAGAAGAAAATGTAACAAAAACAGAGCTCACAGATGCTTTTACAGAGGCCTTTAACAACAGTACAGAATTTCTAACGGACCACAACACTACGCTTATAGAAGGTATAGCCTAATGCTCATATGAACTGTTTTCTTTATATTTAGCGATTACAGTGTTTATCACTGATAGTGACTTTATGTGAAAACAACTGTACTGGCAGTGAACTGTGTCATTTAATGGCACTCAGCTTTCATCTTTTCCATGATGAGTTAAAAAGTTGTTCTTTTTATGTTTGTTCAACTTCATTATAGAAACGAATAGTTGTGAGACAGGATTAAATGACTGTTCTGAACATGCCATATGCAACGTTAGCGGGCCAACTTATTCCTGTCAGTGTCAGGCTGGATTCACAGACTTCAGTCCCAGTGTACCAGGGAGAGATTGCCAAGGTAAGATTAATTTAAATTCATTTAGATGGTCATTTTTGAAAACTTTGTATTTGACTCTTTAAAATAAATTCTTAAAAATAAATTCATAAATGAGTTATTTAAGCAAATAAGAAAAAAAATAACTAGAATAAAACGTGGTGGAATCTTAACCGATGATGATGATGATGATTTTATTATCTTATGTCAGGAGGCCCCAACCAATAGTGGAGTTCCACTTTGATAGTCTCTGTAAAAATACATAATAAGGGAGAAATGTTCACTGCCCTGAAGGACATACACTCTAAGGCCTTGCCTTTCATACACTTCCCCGTGTGGTGAACTGAAGCACAGTGTTGTCCAGCTAAAACAGAGTACAATGGAATGAGTCATTGGTTTACTAAGTGTCTGCAGGACTGGGGATTAAATGAATAAGACAGATAAAGGGTAGGAGAAAGGAAGTATCATTATCTCCATTTCACAAATGGGGAAAGAAAGCAAAGAGAGATGAAGTAATGATGCACATGAAGTTTGTAGAAGCGCCAGTTTTGACCCCCCTTTCCCAAATGCCTGTACAGCATTTTAACACAACACTCTTCTTTTCCTCAAGAGAAATGCCTTAATGAAAATTCACAGTCTGGCCCAGATATACTTTAGAAATATGTGGGTCCTTTAAAAGGAAAGAAAGATTAATCAAATTTAAAAGACAGGGACTTGGCTTCAAATTGGCTGCATAAAGAATTATATATAAGAGTAAAATTATGTAGGATTGGACCCACAGTCATATCACAATGGTAACTGAAGAGTGATTCCTGTTTACAACACAAGGACTACATTTTGGGTATATAAACTCTGAGGTTGAACCCTTTGTTTAGTACATAATTAATAGTAAACAGTTCTCAAGTTATTATATTGACTTAAAATATATAAAAGGTATTTGCCCTTCCAGCAGCTTCACAACTCTATTTTCTTTTCTTCTCTTACATCTACATTTTGGAATTCTTCTGTTTCACCTTTATCTTGATAAATAATAGTTGTGAGCCAATCAGAGTGCAGAGATTTACATTCTGTACAGTTGCTGAGAAATAACTGCATGATGACCCTGCAAGTTAGATACACAGAACCAACCAGAGTACTGGGCAGTACACAACTGGGGAAAAACTGTGGATCAGACTGAGCTATTAGTCCCAGCCCTGCGTAAGATGTAATGCATAACTGTGGCCCCAGGAAAAGCCCTGGAAAGGAATTGTGGCTCAGAGCTTCATAATTCCTGCCCTGATTTCATCTTGCTACAGGGAAAATTCAGTTACTACAGCCCTTGAAATGGTGAGCTTACTTCCCCAGGGCAGCTCGCCATGTACTCTCAACAGTAAGCAGGGCTGGTGAAGCCAAAACTCTGTCTATTCCCTGCCTGCTTGCTTGGTGGGGCAACGATCCAGAAAGCAGAGGCTGCACTCTGCATGAGACCCAGACCCAAGATCCAGGGAGGCTGTGCAAAGGGGTATGTGGCCCTTACTCCTTCTTACTCCCCTGCTTAGCTGAGTAAGACCAGGGAACAATCTAGCCCTGCATGACTGTGCTTGAGTAGATGGACGACATCTTTGACTGGCAGAAGCAATTCCATTTCAGTATGATTTAAAAATGATGTTCTCCATCTCTAATTTTAATGTTGCCATATTTTTTCTATAATAGAATTATCTGGGACAACTGCACCATCAAGACAGCCATCTACATCAAAGCCATCTGTTGAAAGCATTAGCCCCACACAAGAATCTGAAACTGCACCTGCAACTTCTATAAACACGACAGTACCATTACCAATGCTGAGTCCACAATCTACATCACTCATATATCCAACCACAGTAAATGTAACAAATGTAATTACATCCTTAATAACTACTGCCCTTCACCCTACAATTGTAGTCACAACAACAAATACTGTGAGTAAAGTGCCCATAAGTAATATAACACTTACCAGTCCTACTGGCAATACTATAATTACAAACACAGCAATAGGTAACAGTACTCCCACAGACAAAACAACGCCAATATATAGAGACACAAGAGCAACTACTGAGACAAATTTTTCAACATCTGCCACCACTGAAACACGTGTAACTTTGCCTGTAAATTCATCAGTACCTACAAAATCCACGTATACATATTCTGTAAATAATACAGCCCTGGAAACTACCCGCTTAGGAACAATTGCTACGGAGTCCACTACAGCTCCTGTGTCTAATGCAGTGCTAACAAATGGCACTTCTAGGCCTTCTCCTACTACGGACACTAATGATACATCTACAGCCCCTTCCACAAGTACTATTCTGGATGCAACAAAAACACCTTCTCCTCTTTCCAGCTCACAAAAATCCTTATCGTCTACAGCTTCTTCCACAGAGAGAATTTTTACAGAGTCATCAAATACCTCATCTATTGATACTTCCAGAGCAACTCTGACTACCCCCTTAGGAACAATTGCGACACAGTCCACTGCAGCTATGATGTCTAATGCAGTGCGAACAAATGGCACTTCTAGGCCTTCTGCTACTACGGACACTAATGATACATCTACAGCCCCTTCCACAATTACTAGTGTGGACACCACAAAAACACCTTCTCCTGTTTCTACCACAGAAAAATCCTTATCATCTACAGCTTCTTCCACAGTGAGATTGACTACAGGTTCATCAGATACATCATCTACAGATACGTCCAGCATAACAATGATTCCGCAACCCAGAACTACTTCTGCGAGTTCAACCACAAAAATGCTGACAACATTTTCTACAATCCCTGTGACACCTCCATATAGGTCTACGATTGTTACATCTCCAGAGACTTTCAGCAGGACAATAAGATCTACAGCTATAGTTACAGGATCTACAACGAATCCTATTTTAACTACCACATCAGAAGCTTGCAGTGAGTTAATTAATATTGCACTGTAAGAGAAAAAGTAATTGTGATATAAGCTATGAAAATATAATTCTGTGTTTACTAGCTACTTTAACTGGGAAGTAACATCTCTAGTAAAATGTGGCTCCGGAAAGAATGATCCAGAAATCCTATAAAAGCTATATTGATCTGAATTCTGTTTAAGGCTCCAATGCATGATTAGATCTGTGAGGGGAGTCCCTCCCTGAACCTATGCAGAGCCACAGTGAATTCAGAAGGGCTTGACATGGACAAAAATGTCTGTCTTCCCAGATAAAGCTGCATGTTAGGAGCTGTGATTGTTGTTATAATGCATAATTGTGCAATGTCCATGACCATAATCTGTATACACATTAGCATGATAGAAATCACTCTTAGCTTTTTGGGTTCTTGACTGCTTAACCCCCCCCCCCCCAAAAAAAACACCCGCCATGATTATGAGATCCAAGTCTGTTTTAGGGCCGTCTTTCTGCTTCTGATTATGGTTATCAGCGAAGCAATCTTTAATTTGTGGTGAGAGATTAAAAAAGGAGAATGCAACTTTCTTTTGGATATATCAGATAATGCAAGTTAATATTTTAGAATGTAATTTACAATTTTAGAGGAAATAGTTACATTCCAGCTTTGAGCGAGACAAAATGCTTAGGGCTGGATTCTACACTCAGGGGCACAGAGCTGTGGTTTGATTCAATGGGAGACGTTCATGTGCATCTTTGGCCCTTAACACTAGCCTAAAAAATCCCCAAAGTATTAAATTGTCCTTAACATAAGAGATCATTTAATGATAATGTTTAATTTTTCAGAAGTTTTTATTTTTAGCATCACAGAAAGCAAGTAAACGTGTTACTTACAGAAAATTTATTTTTTGTTTGTAGCTCCAGTTGATTTTTCCATACAACTTGAGCAAGTCACCAGTGAAAAGATACAATTCAATTGGAAACCTCAAGGTGGTGGAAGAGGCAGAACTTATACAGCTTCTCTGTTGGGAGAGAACACAGTGGTGAATAAAAATACTGGAGATAAGACAAGCATAACATTTGAAGATCTGCTTCCTGGTCATGAATACACAATATCTGTGGAGGATTCCACCTGTGATAAGAAGATCAATATTTCAATGATGGTTCGGACAGGTATTTCCTTGATAATCTAATAACTTTTTATTAACTCATAAGGTATCTATTTTTAGATAGCTCATAAGATAAGATACCTTATTTACAGGAATCTGCTCCTGTAAGCTTTACTCATGTGAGTAGTCCTTATTTATGTGACTCATCCCATTGCCTTCAAGAAGACTACTTGCTTAAGCAGAAGATTGCATGGCCAGGCTCTTATTCTGTATAATTTTGCAGCCATGGCACTTAGAGAAGGTAAAGAAATCTGTACAATAAATCACAGTGAGTGAGTATTTAAGTTACAAATTTAACACTCAAAAGTAAGGTCATGCCAAAGTTAATGTTGCCTGGGCCACCTTAACTGTGCCCCTATGTTGTTGTTACTGTTAATTATTATTAATTATTATTATAGTGCATAGGCATAATGACACAGTTTTAATTATAGGGTTACACACTATTTCTAAAAAATACATGTATGATAAAAAGAATTCTACGACCTCAGACACATGCGTAGCATCTTGTAACAGTTTTTCCTATTTGTATATTTATATTCTGTTCATCATCATAATGCTCTTGTGTATCGTTATTGCACGAAGATTTTTCATATGAATTACAGTGCATCTTTCCTTATGTGTAATTCCCAGAATGAGGCAAGTAACTGTGGATCTGACTCTTTGAGCTTGTCTACATAGGATAGTAGTAAGCAGCAAGCCAGGGTGTGAATCTGCAACACACCAGATTGCTGCAGTGTAACATCTCATGTGGGCACTGCTATTGCATGCTAACTGTCCCATAATGTGCTTTGAGGTACTGCTGTTTGAAATGAAAGTACATCAAAGTTCACTACAGAACTTTTAGTGTACTGCTGTAGCGGTGTCCATGTGGGACGTTGCTGCTCGGCAAGCTACTGCACTGTAGATTCACACCGTGGCTTGCTGCACGCTAATGTCGCATGCAGACAAGCCCTTATAGGTGCCAAGAACCTACTGACTTCACATGAAATCGCAGGTGCATGGTACTTCTGAAAATCGGGTCCTGCAAGGCTGACTTAGCTGCACAAGCCTGTATAGAACAACATGTCTCTCTCTCTCTCATAAGGAAATAGCAAATTGGGGTTTTGAATGAATGAAAATATTGTAGTGTAATTTCAGTAATGTTCATAAATTCCTGGGGCCTGATTCTCCTCTCACTTATTCCAGTTTTACACCAGTGCAGTTCTATTGCTTTTGAAGGATTACTCTCAATTTACAATGATGTGCTGGAGAGGAGATTCAGACTCCTCAGATATAAATATACTGCCTTTGCATCTTTTAATTTATGGCTGATGATGCTCTAGTTTGGGTTTAGAGACTCAATATCAAAAAGGACATCAAATAACAGGACAAAATATACATTGGTTACATTCTCTGACTTTGCATAGAAGCACTGCTCCTTTGTTTAAATGCGATGATGGGCCCAGACCTGTATGCCTTCTACAAATGGAACCACCCACTCTTCTCAGTAGAGTTCCACATGGAGAAGGATACAGGAATCAGACCCAAGGCTTTTGCACAGTCCAATTCTAATATTGTCTGACTGAAGAAGTTGTCTCAATCCAGCTAAATTTTAAAAATTAAAATTGGCTGGATAAGTAATGACTTTTATAAACCCTTTGTGCCTTCCAAAGTGTCCCAGAGGATAGGTTGATCGTGGCAGTCCAGTATTATTTTTTGCTCGGCCTAGTAAACCCAGTGCATCAATGTCATTAGCTTAATCCTTCAGTGATATGTTTAATGCTTCTATTTCTTTACAGCATCCAAAAACTTCAAAGGACAAACCAGGCTGATAGATCAAGTGTTCAGATCTGAATACAGAAACAAATCAAGTGCAGCATTTAAAGACTTTGAAAAGAAATTCATTGCTGAGGTACCATTCATTGCTTCAAAATATCTATGGCCTTTATCATTCCCTACACTGCTTACTACTGCCTACAGCAGTGTTTCTCAAAGCCGGTCTGCTGCTTGTTCAGGGAAAGCCCCTGGTGGGCCAGGCCGGTTTGTTTATCTGCTGTGTCCGCAGGTTTCCTGAAGAAGCGGCGGACTGGCTTTGAGACCCACTGGCCTAGAGGACAGGTAACTGTGAGTTTGCACTCAGTTTGTCACATTCTTCTTGAGGGAGATCAGGGGAATTTTCTGCCTTACGTTGGTGAAGTAGCAGAGGGTTAGGCCTCCCAAACCAGCAGATCTCCTAAGAGCCACTTAAAACTCTGGGATCTTGGAAGGCCAGGGCCATCTGGGCAGAGGCCCCACCATGTCTTCCCACTAGCTTCCATCTAAGTCTGGTCCCTTGGTAACATAGCTTCTACAAGAACCATGCTACTAAGAGCTTCCCTGTTGGCTGCTGTGCCTGGAACCCCACTCAGAGATGGGTTGCATGAGGTGGAAAGAGAAAGCATGTAAATTAATTCTGATGGAGTCAGCAGTAATGGGAGGTGT
Organism: Lepidochelys olivacea; assembly: GCF_965140295.1. Classification (NCBI taxonomy): domain Eukaryota; kingdom Metazoa; phylum Chordata; order Testudines; family Cheloniidae; genus Lepidochelys; species Lepidochelys olivacea. The sequence goes on along the minus strand of NC_140411.1, from coordinate 160,241,570 downwards.
GATGTGTTGTTATCCCTGGGGTGTAGTCTGGGAGGCCTGGGAACCACTGTGCCACTCTAACCACCCAGCTGGGCTGGCGCTGCTCACACTGCTGTGTTGGAGATACATCCAGCCTCACCAGCGCCTGTTATCACCCAGCATGACAACCACACACACAAACTGGGCTACCTGAGTGCTGTGCTTAAGCCACTCAAAAACAGACAGCCAGTTTCCCAGCTCCCGAGACCCGCACCCTCCACTAGAGTATAAACCCAGAATTATACCATTTTACACTGGACAGGGATCTGTACAAGGTAAGCTTGTTAATAAAGTTTGCCTTCCCCTCAATATGGGAAGGATATGCAACAAGCCTATGTTAACCAAGCTGAGATTTTTCCCCAGACACTTCACTCAAAGGCATACTGGTTTAGATAAAGCAAAAACAAATTTATTAACTACAAAGGATAGATTAAGTGATTATATGTGATAGCAAACAGATCAAATGAGATTACCTCCTAGCAAATAAACAAAATGCAAACTAACCCTAACATACTAGATAGATTGGATATGAATTTGCAATTTCTCACCCTGGCTGATGATACAAGCAGTCCACCAGGTTTACGTACACAGACTAGAAATCCTTTTAGCCTGGGACCAGCACTTCCCCCAGTTCAGTCTTTGGAGTTCTCTTGTGTGGGGAGTGAGACCCCTAGATGATGCCATACCCCCACCTTATCTAGCTTTAACATATGGCGAGAACCCTTTGTTCCAAGCCGGGTTCCCAGCCCAGTTTCTGAAAAAATACAGGTACCCAAAATGGAGTCCAGTATCATGTGGTCTGGTCACATGCCCTTGCTGAGTCATAGCAGCCACTACTTACTGGCTGGCTGAAATGTTTACAGGAAGGTTAAACTCTGCTGTAGCCCATTGTCTTTGCTGATGGGCCATCAACACTGTCTAGCTTCTTCATTGTTGTACCTGAAAAGCTAGCTATGGATGTTACTCAGAGTAAGCACATTTGAAATACAGATACATAGTCAACAGAAATTACACTGCAACGGACCTACACCTAAAGCATCATGGCTAATGTGGCCCCACTGTATGCAGTGGAGATGTCCTATTAGTTCAATTAACAATGGTTCCATTCACTTGTGTAGATAAGACTAAAATGGGAATCACATGGTAAAATGCTGCTTTTTCTGTTCCTCTTCCCCTTTTCCCCAGGATAGGGAATTTTGTTTTGTTTTTAGAGTTTAAACAACACCACAGGTAAATGTATAAGGAATGTTTTACATTATTTGGTTTATTTTCTTCCTTTACAGGCAGTCCATCAAACAGTTACATTTACAACCGAAAGGCCTATAAAATGGTTTGGGAAACAGAGAACTGTTTCCTAAATGCAGGTTATCTCTTTATCGGTGACTCTTATGAAAGGGCTGCAGGAAAAGTTGGTTTATAAATTTTTGAATGCGAAAGAAAATCAGATCAATTGTTACTTTTCATTTTGCAGATAAGGAAAAAATTGACAGGCGAGTTCAAAAACTTATTTGACACAGGGAAAATGCATATAGTAATTGACAGTCTTATCAATGGCAGCGTGACTGTGCTCTTCAACATGGTGATGCCTGTGGAACAAAACTTAACACAAACAATGGTCTCCGACGCTTTAATAAAAGCCTTGAATGAAAGCGCCTTGGGGCAAGTGGACTTCAAAAGCACTTTTATAGCAGGTATGGCCCAGTGCTCAGAGGAATGTTCGTGTTACACTTTGTGATTACAGTGTTTACCAATGATGGTGACTTATCTGTAAAAACTATTGTAGGGGGATTTCTGGATTTAGGGCTGTGACAGGGTTGGGACACACCACTGCAGCACCTCCCGCTGACACGTCTGGGAATTAGCTCTGACCTCTGTGGGGCACCCTCTGCTAGCGGTGTCCCGCCGTCGTCTGCTCCCCTGCTGGCATCCGGGCCAGCATTGTTCCCTGCTTTGTGACATCTGCTTCTGGTCACTGTCCTCCGACAGTGCCCCTTAGTCTGTCCTCACGGGGGTGGTGGCAGGGGTTAACAGCAGTCTTTCCAGTTCTCTCCTGCTGCAGTGGCCAACTACAACCCACAAAGGTCTAGCCCCTCTGCTCAAGGGCCGGCGGCAGTCTATCACAGCCACTCTTCCACGGCCAGGTGCTTTACAAGGGAGAAAGGGGGGACCCAGGCCTGCCCACTACTCTGGGTCCCGACCCAGGGACTCTCTAGTGGCAGCCTCTCTGCCCTCCTTCTCTCCCCTCATCTATCCGTCCTCCCTGGGCCACTTCCCCTCTGACCCCTTGCACCCTCTAGGCCCTTCTGGTCAGGGCCCACAGTCTGACAGGTATAGGGTTGGAGATCTCCGCCGAGCCGAGCCGAGCCGAGCCGAGCCGAGCCGTGCGTGCGTGCGTGCGTGCGTGCGTGCGTGCGTGCGTGCGTGCGTGCGTGCGTGTTTCCTTAGCTCAGGAGACAGACCTTCCCCTCTGAAGATCTGGGAGCAAATCACTGCTTCTCTCCTGGGCAGCCTCTATATAGGGCCTAGCCTGGCCCTGATTGGCTGCCCTTGGCTCGGCACTGATTGGCTCCCCGATAGGCCCTCTCTGATTGGCTGCAATTCTGCACAGCCGCTCTGGGCTGTTTTAGCCCAATCTTTCCTGGGCGGTGGGGCACCAACCCACCACAAGGGCCCAGTACACAAAGGGAGTTATTCCTTATTTCAGATGTTCAAGAACCCACAAGAAAATATAGACCCAATCCAACAGCCACTGATCTCAGTGGAAAGGCCCCTGTTGATGCAGTGGGCCTGGGATCGAGTGCTAGGGGCAGAGCAGAGAGGACACTGCACCTTTTCCAAGGATTCAGTGGGATGATGAGCCTTTCGCAAAGCCCCCATAAAGGAATCTTAAAAGCACAATAGAGCTTTTAGCCAACTCGCCATGGAAGTGCTAGTACTACACATTTGGCTAAAACCACAAACACTGATCTGAGAACATAACCAATGCCGCTTTTAAACAACACTAACATTAACAATACATTGCTCATCCGCTTAAAGCTCAGTAACAAACTGTTTCTCTGTTTGGTCACAGATTAATAAAAATATTTCCAAATTGTATGAATTTTCCCATTGCTGGGAGCATCATTCCCTTCACTTCCCTGACAGACAAAATTAACAGCTGGACTACTTTTACAAAGTAAAAGTGAATATACTTTAAAGTAGTTCTTACTTCTGATTTTTGGAAGATTTGCTTCTTGCCATATTGCTAAGCTCTCTGGCTGCAGTACATACCTAAATGATGTTATTCTCAGAAGTTTTTTAATTGCTTCATGTCGGAGCAAGTCTGCATCAGTCAGAGGACTGAGAATGGTGGAAGCACAGTGCCTCTGAATGCCACATTTCTGAATTTCCTACATTTCCAAGAGGCATTAAGGGAATTTCCAAGTCAAGGCAGAGCTAGAAATCTAACTGTCCAGGCTGAGCCACACCCTTGTCTTTCAAGTACGATTAATGATGTCTGAATGACCAGTAATTGTACCTTTCACTGTTTTTGTTCATGTTGTGCACTCTTGCCCCAATTATCCCATATGGCAAAGGAGCACTTGATGCAAGATGGAGATTGGGGTGTGGGGGAAGGCAAAGGTCTCCCAAGCTTTCTTGTGGGGCAGATCTATCTTTACTACATTATCTGTGCCTTAGGAGTTAAACTGGTCAGTGTTTCGGTAATTTTACTTGGTTATTCTTGCTAAAGCAGTGACTAAAGAATCAATGCTGCAACTGCTTATGCTTGTATTGACTCTATCCACATAAGTAATCCCATGGAATTATGGCCCAAAATGCCGAAATTGGGCACCTAAAATTGTGCACCCAAATCCAGATTAAGGGCTTGATGCTGGAAACAGGTTCTGTAATGTGTCATGTTTTCTTTCCTGAACAGTCTTATTGCACTCAGTGCACTACACTAGGGTGTACAATTTGTAAACATGCAGCAGTAAGTGTTTGCAGGACTGGGCCCTATGGCACCTAAATAAGGTGGCCTGATGTTTGGAATATTGGGCACCCACAGCTCCCATTCTCCCACATCACCCATTGCTAGGCACCTCTGAAATTCAGTCCACTTTTATTTAGGTGCCTATATATGGATTTAGGAACCAAAGTTTGAACATTTTTGCCTACTACCTTCCTGAGTTATTCTCTAGGAAATGGCAGGAAAATGCAAGTTACAGACAGTATCTTAAAGTAACTGGCTGCCTTAAAAGCAAACAAACAAAGAAAACAAAGTGCAACCAATCTTCTGTTTTTTCAGAACTAAAAAACAAACATGACATGAAAATAATACCACAGCATGTGTGCCATCTCTTCAGTTGGAAATACTCCTGTATGATATTAGCTTTAATAATAGAAAGTTGGTTGCCATTAGCGTTAGCACTAGAGCGGGTCAAAATTTTTCTGATGGAACAGTTTTTCATCAGGAAAAGCTGCTTCAGCAAAATTGAAATGTTTCATGGGACTGTATCAACTTCATTGAAATTTCTGATGAAAAATTAACAAAATGTTTAATTTTGGTAAGGACAAAGCCTTTGTTTTGACCTAATTGTTTTGTCTAATATAACATGATATAATCTGTGAAAACAATAAAGTGAAAACAAAGAGCTTTCATCTTATTTAAATGAAATATATTGACAAGGTTGCATTGATGCTTCTGAAATTATTTATTTTTGAAATTTCATTTCACATGAAATGTCAACTTTTCATTTTTGAGTTGGGATGAAAGAAAATATTGAAATATCACAATTTTCTGTGAATGGCATTTCTGAGTTTTGGTCAGCACTAATATTTTCATTTTTTCCAAGCGGGGCTTAATAGGGTAAATATTTACTTTATTACAGCAAGAAACAGCTGCGAAGCAGGATTCAATGACTGTTCTCAACATGCCTTATGCACCCCTGATGAGGCAATTTATTCCTGTAAGTGTAAGCCTGGATTCAGTGACCACAGCCCCGCTGTACCAGGGAGAGTATGCCAAGGTAAGAAGGAAAGGCTACGAAACTATTTTGGAGATGTGCACTGATAGGCATCTGATCTTGATTAGGCCAGTGTAAGTTTATATGTAAAAACAAACTGGTTACATTTAAATCTTTATTAACTGAAGTTATTTGCTTAAATCTTCCATACAGTGATTTTTCAAGTGTGAAAAATTAATTTTCAGTCTCATGTGTATTACTGTGTCCATCTGCCTTTATACAGTAGAAGGGGGAAAATGTTATCTCAGTCTATAAACATGACCTTTCTCTTAACTTATAGACATAAATGAATGTGCTACTAACACGTCATCATGTTCACGCTTGGCCACATGCAACAACACTGTAGGAAGTTATGAATGTAACTGTAATCCAGGAATAAAAGATGGGAATCCAACAAATCCTGGAAGACAATGTACAGGTAAATAAATATTGGCTTACTTGTGCTGAGGAAAATGTTATTTTGCAATATGTTGCTGAGAAACCTCAAATAAATTCTCCCAGGCCACACTTATTTCACGAAAAACGTTGTCTTGTACATGTCTCTACACATAAAAGCTTCAAACTAAATGGTCTACCTGGAGATCCGTACTGTGGAATTCTCAAAGCTATTATTATGTATGATAGGGGGCACAGGATGTGGAGCTGAACGTTGTCTCCACACTGAGGGGCAGATCATGTCCCACAGATCTGTGCACTGACAGGGTCCTCCCCTCCCACATCTTTTTCCTCCCATGTACAAGTGGTGGTCTCACACACATCCATGGCACCTTCTCCAGTCTACCTAGGATCCCGTTGTGGGTTCTGTGTAAGGCTGGGATCTCCACTTGGTGAAGACTAGGTGGACTTCGGGAGGGGACTGGGCAGCTCTGCACTGAGTGGGAATGGATGAAGAGAGACATATATTGGCCCTCACTCTGGCCCCCAGAGTCCAAAGAAAAGTCCTGGCACTGTAATAACTTTTCTGCAGAACCCCCTTTGTAGCAAGAAACCCCCTTTAATGAGATATGGGTAGGTTGCTGGGGACTGCTGCTAGTTGCAGAAGCCCTGGCAGCACTGCTCCATTGGAACGTCAGTTCCCTGGGCCAGCAGGGCCTCCATGTGGCTAGCCCTGACTTCCCACTGATTGAATTCCATGAGCTCTGCAGGGCCTAAGATCAGGACTCACAGTTCACCTCATTGCCCAGTGGAAAAATGTGGGTGGAACTTTGTGGGGAGACCTTGTGAAGCTTACCTCCCCTATTAGCTCTCTTGTGTGGGTTTTACCATGAGATGGAGAGATCCAGCCCTCGGTGATCCAGCTGCATCTTTTCATGCACCAGAAAGATTGGTCTCCCATTCCACATGTTCTCTGGTGTTTGAGACATGATACTCTCAAGAAATAGCATGAGAGCATCCACTGCTTTCCCCATGGGAATTACTCCATGCCGGCTACTACAGGCTGGGCTGAGGATTTTGTTTGTCAGCCCTGTCCTTTTTGTATGAAACACAGAACCTTTTTATACAGGCTTTCTTCTATACCTAGGGTGATCACACCTAAAAATGTGCTAGCTGCTTTACAGACATATAATTCCATTGGAAATTCCCATCATCTCTCCCGCTGGGTGGAATTCACACCTGGGCAAAGGTTTATATATACCACAACAGCCCACAACAAGGCTTCTATATACCATTTCTGTCCTACTTAAAGCCTCAGAATGTTTATGTGTTATATACATCTTAGAATGGCCCTTTACCCAGGGGTGGATTTTCTTTCTGTATCTAAGTGTATCACTTAACTTGGTTTTGCTCTTTATTTTACAGACCCTGTTCTCTGCTTCAGCAGCCCTAAGCTTTGCTCAACACAAAATAATGACTGTCTTGACTCCAAAAATCGGATATGTTCAAGTAAGTTTTTAAGCATTCCTGATTGACTTCAGATTGCTGGGTAACATCCCACATGGGAGCAAGTGTTTTTGGTATACAGTTTATGCTCTACTTTGGTATGTGAGTTCAACTAGCACCTGAAGTTCACATTTCTTTGGCTTATAGTTGTGAATGCTCCCTCCACCAAAGCTTCACTTTCAGCCTCAGTCTTTATTTTTAAATAAGACTATTGCTTCTAAAGTGTCGTCTTCTTTGCTAGGGATCATCCATTTACTTCCTGGGAGTTGAGGGTATTCAGCACCTAGCATGGAGTGCATCTTGAAGGATCCAGAACTATCAGCCTGATCTTGCTCCCGCTAAAATCAAAGGAAGTGTTGCCATTGAATTTGGTGGGAGCACTGTAAATGGTCACAGAAGATAGGAAGGGATGATAAGCAAACGGCAGCCACTGTGATGTGAGACAAGTTTTGGGAGGGATGAGGATTATACTAGGAAAGGATCATGAGATAATCTAGTCTATGAAAAGACTTGATGAGTTCCTTTGTTTTTATTTAATTAATTTACTTTTAAAATAAAATTAATATAATAAATTAATAACATGAGGTAGGAAAGTCTAACAAGAAGACACAAGTGATGGATTGAAGGTCAGGGATTCTTTGAATCGATTACCTTTTTTTCCTCCCACAGGTAAACAAGCTTTTGCTTGTGAAATTTTATTCAAAAACTTGGTGTTTGGTCCTGAACTTTATAACTCTGAAAATCAAAGGTATCAGAATTTGTCCCAAAGCATCACAACAGACGTAAGTCATGATATGCCAAAGGCACTTTCTAATGGATTCTCATTTTGTAAATTGTCCTCCTTTGTCATCTGGAAATGCACTAATAATATTGTTATGAGCCCCGGAGTAATTCGCAGAGGTTGGTATATCACTGAAAATTTTGATGTGATTAAGCAGAAGAAAATTACCCTTCCTTGTACAGTGAAAGCAATACACAAAGCATGTGCCTAAAAAGAATCATCAGGGAAGAGAAGGAGCTTTTTGCTGCCTGCTCAGTTCTCAGATGTACCACATTTAATAAAGGGAACTTTAAAAAGTTTTAAATAAAAGGAGGGGGATTCCTCATCCCTCTTGTTTTCTTTCATTCCTGTTAGATAAATGTCTGTAGGAGTAGCTACTATAGTGTTCTCAAGTCATGCTGCAAAAATATTTGTAAGATGTAGGGCTTTGACTAATTCTGGTAGAATACTGTAACTCATGGCCAATGCCTTACGCTGGCAGCTGAGACACTGGAGGGAGAATGGTGGAATACAGATGGGAGGATGGGAGTTCAGAAACATTACATAACATAGAACAGCCTAGCAAAATTTTCATGAAAAAGGTATCAGGCAGGTAAAAAAATCTACTCTACCTCGCCATGATGATAATGTAAAGAACTAATGATAATTTATTCCCCTGTCAAAAAGACTTACATGCCTGAGCCAGCTGGAAGAGTGAAAATATTGCAAGGTTGGGATAGACTGTCATTGATTTGAATAATAAAGAAAAGAATTCTTAGTGTGTCTTTTGTAGCTTTCACTCAAGAATTTCCAAGTATTTTACAAGTAGTAACCAATTCCTTCTTACCACATCAGCTGAACGTTAATACAGTGTTGTTATTAGCATCCCCATTTTATAGAGGGGTAAATTGACTTTTTAAAGGGCATGACCCGAAGTTCACTAAAGACAGTGGGAGTCTTTCTACCGATTTCAATGAACTTTGGATCAGGCCTTGTATGACTTGCTCAAGGCAATAGCGATTATTATCATTATTATTATTAGACAGTGGCAGAGCTGGGGAAAGAACCTCCTCTGAAGTCACAAAATGTTTTCTATTTCTGCGGACAATTTTATCAAAAATATGAAATATTTTGGGTTGGAAATGCTGTCATGATGCCTCATGGGAAGTATCGTCAAGTTCCCCATGTTCCCATTCTCCTCTATAGGCTGGGTTCTTTGGTTGGACTACATCTCCCATGATGGTCTTGGAGCTGGGAAGAAGATTACTGGAGTCCCTGGCCATGGTGCATCATGGAACATGTAGTCCAGCTGGGGAGGTTGGCCCATAAAAGAGAATGGAGACACGAGGCAACTCCCAGCTGGCACTACAACAGCGTTTCCAAATCCAATTTTTTTGTTATTTAGGCATTTGTTTTTTTGACAAAAAAATCGAAATTCTCCATGGAAAGCAGATACTTTGTGAAATATTTTCTTTAATGAAGAGTTTTGACAGCAATTTTTGACCAGGTCTACCTAGAAGGGAGGGAACTACCAGTACTTTTCTTCTATCCACTAGAAAATACTGAGTCAAATTGCATTTTGATGTACACCAGTGTAAATCTGGAGTCACTCCAATAAAGCCAATGGAGGTTATGCTTGATTTACACTGGAGCGGCTGTGAGAAGAATCTTTCCTCCTGTCTCTCCTTTGCCTAGTCATTCTGAAATGTCTGGCTCTTGATTATGTGATGATGAAACAAAGTGAATAATTGCTTTACAAGTTGTACATGCTATTGTTTAGACTAATAGCACCATCATATCCATTTTAAACGCCTATTTCCAACTTCTACCATTGGATGTGTACACATTGGATGAGCACACTTGCAGTCAAGGTGTACAAGCTAATAAAGTGGAAGAGACCCTAAAAGTAACCTTAGAAATCTTATATGTACTTTGTAAATATAGCAGTAAGGTGCTGCCGGGTTCCAATATATATGTGGTAGAATGTGAAGAAGGATAGTTAGAGCATAAAAATTCCCAACTGATAGTTAACTACAGATTGCTACTCCAAAAATTGAGTTATGATTTCATACTTTAAATCATGCACATCACCAAGAAAACCTTTCTTGAATAAATATTTTGTGCTATAGAAAAAAAATGTATTCAACTATTTTTTATTCTAAAAGGGTGATGTGTACAAAACATAAATTTACTGGTGTATGTGTACAGTTGCTCTGCCTCTGACATTTTGGAACAAATGTTGATTTACATTTTTCCAGGTTGTTAAACAAATGCGAATTAGCCTGCGAGATGACAGCTTTGATATCATCGTGGTTGGATTCAGACCTGGGAGTGTGATTGCCTATTTCGTTTCTCTATTACAAGGACAACAGACCATTGATGAAAATACTCTTCAAGCAAATTTAAGTAAAATAGTAAAGGACGTGTTTGGTAATGAAACTGAAGTAACCATACAATGTAAGTGTTACTAAAACATCTTATTAGTTATGGCATAGGGACCTGAAAGCATCTAATCTCATGCCCTGCACAGAAACTGTTAAAAATAATTATTTCCTTCTACAAGGTGCATATCTTTTATGCTAACTTTTCAAATAACATTCACATCAGCACAGGGGCACAACCAGAATTTTCCTAAGGAAGGGGCCTAGGGAAAGGACCCCTCTTCAGTGGGAGAATGAGGATGGTGGTGTGCAGGGTGCCCCGTAGGCATGGCTCAGCATGAGAGGGCAGAGCCAGTTACAGGCAGGTTTTCAGGACTGCACCAAGGGAAAGAAGTGCTGGGACATGCCAACCTCAGGCCCTGGTGCCAAGGCAGGGCAGTCCTGTGGGCCCCTAGTGCACCTGCTCTCTGTGTAAGGCCCCAGCATCTGGGCTGCATGCCCCCCCGCCACTCCCGTGCTGCTGCTTCAGCCAAGGTGGGGGGCTCAGGGAAGTGCCAGGCCTCCCCTCCCAGCCTGCAGAGCCAGGACTCCAGCAGGGGGCAGGGATGTGGGCGCCCCAGCCTGTTACTTCCTGTGTGGGCCACGGGTCTCTAGTTGTGGGGCTGCCTCACACTGCTGTCTCAAGCATGGCCAGGAGGGGAGGCTGGGGCTAGGGCTCTGCTCAGAGCAGGGTAAGCAGGGGGTGGGCCTGGGCCCCCTACCTCACCCCTCTTCTGTTGCACCTGTTCATCAGCACATTCCCTCTGGAATGTAGATTATTGTTCTATTTTAAACACGTTATACCTCTCCCTAGCCGTGTGAGAGTAGAATATTCTGGGGTGCATTGTTATATTTAAAGATCTATGAGGCAAATCCTGGCTCTCTTTACACGGAAGGAAGGAAATGATATAGATCTCCTTGTTGCAGTGTACGCCAGCACTGCACCAGCCAGGCTGGTGATACAGATGGTTGGCTTTGGGTGGAAGGGAGCATGAAGAGTCTCCGTACTTGGTCCATGATGTGACCCCCTGAGCTGCTTTCTAACCGCTGCGCTCCTTTTCTAGTACTTAAAAATGAAATGCTGCAGTATAAAGCATATAGGTCCCACAACCCTTTCTTAGCCTGGTAAGTACGTACTTACAGGAGTAGTTCACTGGAGTGAACAAAACTACTCACATAAGTACTGCACAGCTGGACCCTACGTTGTGTAAGACACACTTTGAAGAATCTGGAAGAAGAGGCAGGTTACATTAACTTAGACTTTCTCTCAGCTCACTTAGAGTCATCTCTGAATTTGCCTCTGAGGACCTGATGTAACTCCCTTAAAATCAATGAAAAGACTCCTATTGACTTCACTGAATGTTGGGCAGCATGGGCGTATCTTGTATTGAGTATAAGGGCTGGATCAGGGCATTTCTATCACAGCTCTGGGGTGGGTGCAGTGCAGAGCCACGCTGCCACAGGAGACGCATCGACAACATCAGGCATAATCCTGTGCGCACACAGCATGCAATCTGCTCCAACTATTTGGATACAGCTGATTGCTCCCCCTGGTACACGGACACTGCTCTGGGTTGGTATACGGCCAGGACCCTTCTACCTCTGTGCTCCCTTCTTGGCACCTTGCTCCCCAGGAGGAGTGGAAGCAAGCAGTTCTTACACTTCATACAGCACAGTGACTGCTATTGTGCAGCCATTTAAGGTGGGGAAGCTTCTTGCGCGCTATGTCAGCTGGCATACCTGTGCCACAGCTGCCCACAATCTGGCCCCAAGAGATGGGAATGAACACAGTGGTACTTAACATCGGCTCAGTTTCAAAGTGTCTGATGTCAGACATTGAATGCAGCTGTCATTTAATGCACCGATCTTTCTAAAGGCTTCACATTTTGACATTTCAGACTGGCATTTCTCAAATATGTTTTCCATTTACAGCAATCCCAACATCTTCTGAAACAAATCTGGCCTGGAAAACAGCGGTGATTGTCCTTGGAGTTCTACTTGGAGTTGCATTAATAGTTGCTTTGCTGATACTGTCAATGTGCCTTTGGATGAGGTCTAAAGCTGGTGAATATTGGCTTGAACCTAAAGGACTCTTGGGAAATTTTGCCTACCAATACTTATAAGCCTTCACTTTGACTTTAAGTGATTTCACTCACTACCTTAAAATAGATTTAATAGAGATATTTTAATGTATCTTTTTATCTGAAGTACTTATGACACTCTGTGCCCCCCATTACAGTTGTACCTGAGTGCCTCACAATCTTTAACATATTTATCGTCACAACAGCTTGGCGAGGTAGGGAAGATCTTTATCCCCATTTTATTTAGGAGGAACTGAGCCACAGAGAGACTAAGTGACCTACCCTGAGAAGTCTGTGGCAGAGCTTGGAGTTCCATGCTAGTGACCTAAGGAAAGGAAATGGTCCATACATGGCAGTTCTAGATTAGATATGTGGTGTCAAGAGTTATAAACACAAAGGAATTGATGCTTCAACAGAAACCACCAGCAAAATTCCCATTGTCTTAAATGGGAACATGATGAAGCCCACTATTATGGTCCAGATTTTGCTCTTGGAAATACTTGACTTCAGGGAGAGCTGTATATGTGCATCTAATGGCAGAACTTGACTCTTTGTCTGCCTGTGCATTTATTACATTTATTTAGTTTGAACCCATCACATAAATTCACTTATACAAAGTGTGGGTTGGCATGTACCTACATGTCTTACGCGCATCACAAATAAACTTATACATATGAATACTCTACACAACTCCATGATTATCTTCTTTCATTTTGACCAATGAGCACCGTTTGCAATAAATGTATAAAATCCTTATAAAGTACTGTTGACTTTAAGTAGGCATGTATGTATGATCTAAAAAGAAACTGCCAAATGTAAAGTTTGAACATACCACTGAAAGGGAAGGAAGATGATTTGGGGAGGAACAGATTAATTCATCCATTTTTACCTATTAGAAATAATTAGACAAAAATCTGACATATAATCTCATTTCACTTTGCTCTTTATAAACCCGATCCAAAGCCCATTGAATTCAATGGAAAGACTCAGGGATTTCACTAATCATTAAATCAGTCCCTGTATATTTTATAGTCATAAAATATTTTATAGAGTTTTCCTTAGCTTCATCACACCTAGACTTTAAACTCTTTGGAACAGGGCCTGTTTACATTTTTTGTGTATTTTACAGCACTGAGCATACGAATAAATAATAATAATAATTATTCCACTATGATTTGTGTATTTCATATAGACTTAATTTTGTCTGTATCTGTATTTCCTTTTGTCTGTGAGCCAATGCCCAGTTCTATGATTTGTTACTGAATGTGCATTACTGCAAAATAGTGGTTGGGTGGAATTTCTGAATAATGGGGTCTGACTTCAATTCAGAAGTTAGCAGTCAATTAAAAAGAATGGAGTTCATTTCTTCATAAAAGCATGGGTCCTATTCTTTAACAGGCTAGATCATGTCTTTTGTGCACAGCCTAGACAGAGTTAGAAGGAAAGCAGAGATGCACTGCCCCAGACGGCTGAATGCCCTTCTGAACATCCCAGTCCACAGGGACAGCACACCTATTCTTACCGTTTTATATGGGTGCAGCCAGTTCCTTTTTGCGAGGCCAAATCCCAAGTCAGTTTGACCTCTCAGCGCTCTTTCTCTGGCCCTCCTCTTTTGCCAGATAGCATGTCTCATGGAGAAACCAAGATACAATTGACCAAATGGAGGGGGTTAGACCTGCATGGGTATGTCTACACAGCATTTTGAAGATCTAAAAATGACTGGATAGACAGCGCTTAGAAGCTGCGGCTCAGGCTAGAGCTTGGGCTCTGAAGGCTAGTGAGGAGCGTGGCCTTCAACATCTGAGCTGCAACTTCAAAAAGACATCCACACTGCTATTTTAGAGTGAGAGCGTGAGCCCTATAAGCCTGAATCTGTTGACCTGGACTGGGAGGCTCACTCGCTCCAAAATGCTGTGTAGACAGATCCTGTGGGACTTTGCTTCCCAGAACATAGGCTGAGTATTATGCTTTGCAAATAGAAATGAAGGTCATTGGCTGCTGTTAATATTTTTTTCTGTTTTTTTAAATATAGTATGAATAATAATGGACATGACTCTTAGTTTAAGTTTTTCTGGTATCTGGAAATTATATTGATTGGAAGATTATGTATAGCTGGGTTGTAATGTAATATAAAATGACAGAATTCTATGATACTATGTATATAAAATATGTTAAACTCTCTGAAGACCCATTATTTTAAATGATTTCCAGAAATACGTTGGAAATAAATATACTATTTTTACAATTCTGCATTTCTGAGGGGTTTGTTATTGTTATTTTGCAGTACAATTTTGGGGACTTTTTTTTTGTAAATATTTCCAGTTTTGATTAAAATTATTAAGTAGCGGCAGAGCCAGATTAACAAGGCTTAATTCAACAGATACAGAGATGTGATATCTCTGCGCAAGATCAGTACCGCCATTTTTATAAGCAGGGGGACCCTGATCTGGTGGATCTGGCCCTATTCCCTGCAGCCCTATGAAAGCCTCTCTGCAGACGTACTGTGGGGACCAGGCTCCAGAAACTCTGCGGGGGCAAGAAGAGGATTAGCCACTGTTCTCCCTTCCAGAGGTAGGGGATAATCTCTTTAATTTCAAGTAGAATTAAGTTAGACTCTACACCTGCCCCCTCCTCAGCGAGATAGGTTTCTGTACCCCTGGGGTGCCTGTTAACAAGATCATGCTGCCAGCCAAAAGAGGGAGACCAGATAAACCACACAGAAAAGGCCAGACCTCTATGGGACTTGATGTTCCCTTTCCTGGGTTCTGTGGGCTGGAAAGGCTACGCTCCCTGGTTCTTCCAAAAAGGCACACATTCCTCCCCAGTGAGGAGACGCTTTCAAAGAAACACTAGAAGGTTCATCATGCAGAGTTTTCTGGACACTATACCCCCCTTCCATGGAAAGGCACAATATATAACATCCTTGATTGTAAAGGGTTAGTCAATAAGGGTAGGTGTACACTGCAATTAAACACCCGGGCCAGCTGACTCGGGATGTGGGGCCGTAGAATTGTCATGTAGACGTTTGGTTCAGGCTCCAGCCCGGGCTGTCGGACTCTCCCTGCTCCCAGGGTTCCAGAGCTCAGGCTCCAGGCACAGCCTGAACCTCTAGTTTTACAGCTCTGCATCCTGAGCCCCCCAAGCTTGAGTCAGCTGACATTGGCAGAGCTGGTGCTAGGCATAAGCAGATTACGCAATTGCTTTTAGGGCCCCGAGCAGCTCAAGGGGGCCCCCACCATTATTAGTAGGACTTGTGTGTGTATGTGGGTGTGTTATACCAATAAAATAAAAACCAGCAGGATCTTATTAAAGGGAAAAAGGCAAAATACCACATTTATTGTGAATACAGAAAGAATCATAGTAAGCAGTTAGTTATAGTTATAACATTCCATTCAGTCTCATATTTATTCACATACACACACACACACACAGGTTCTGCAAGGTTGTTATCATAGTTACCAGCCTTAGAGTTGCTCATGCCAAGCCACTGGCCAGGTGGCCTGGACACGAGGAGGGAGCAGGGCCTTGTCAGATGCTCATCTGATGCTCCTGGAAGTTGGTTTGCAGAATCAGACCCCCAAAGTTCTCACTTTCTAGAGTCCATTTTTATAGGAATTTCTTCCTATGCCAGTCTATGGGAATTGCTTCATCATGCTGTTGCTGAATCAATCAGCAGATAGCACATTCCTGATGGCTCCGTGCTGCTAGATGTTATCTTGTTCTTTGGTTCTCCCATTCTTGAGGCTGTTGGGTGGATTCCAGTCTGCCCTCCGGGGGTCCTCTGGTTATTTCCACTTGACGCCTTCTTCAGCCGATGGACACTGGATTCTTAGGCTGGCACCTCCCTGATCATTAAGTTATTATCCACACCAGGCATCCATCCACATACATCCTCTATCTCTATTTTAATCACAATTGTTAATACAACAAAAGGGCGGGAAGTCTCTGGGTGCTGTTTCTGTTGTTACAGAGTATTGCTTTGAGTCTCTCTCTCTGTGAATAGCTTTGAGAACAGACTCTGTCTTAGAATGTACTAACACAATTAGCAGCTTGCAAGTTTCACACATAGAGGGACAGAAACAGTACCAAAAACCAAGAGACCTCTTAATTAGTAATACCCTGGAATTTAAACTATGGGGAATCAAACTCATTTGTGATTTTAATACAGAACTTCTTTAATATGATCCAACAGGTGGGAGGGTGAAATATTCCTGCCTAGGGCCCCCAATGGGCTAGCACCAGCACTGGCCATGGGCCAGCTGCAGAAGTTTAACAGCGGTGTAGACATAGTTTAAGCGTTTAAGAGAAAGGGACACTGTCAACTTAAAAATCGCTCTGCTGTCTCAAAACAGATCTACCACTGATATACATAAAACCCTGGATTGCTCTATTTGCAAGACATTAGAGAAAACACATACCTTCTTCTTCTTTTCCCCCCCCCGTCAGTTTGTTCCTTTACATTTGACAGAACTTTGTCCGTAGTCAGTCAATTTTTCCTGCTGAAGAGAAATGGAATTTTAAAAGAGAAAAAAGTATTATTGTAAAGCCACAGAAACTGGCAGAAAGGACAGGGTTAGTATCTGACACTATTTTCATTCATATTTTGAAACTGACAGGATTTCAAGTTAAGGAGGTCCCTTTAAAAAAACATAAAATCAGAGCTCCTTTGCTCCGTTTCATAAACCCACACCTGTAAGGGGAGAAACTTAGCCCTAACTGTAATTTTTTTTTTAAATTTTAAAATATGTATATCCCAAAATAAAATGTAGCACAACATGAAGTATTTATATTTATCAGAAATTAAAACACTAACTAATAAATACAAATGACAAATTAATATATCATACATATTAAATGCTTCTAGCTATAGGAAAAAATAAACTAATCTGACAAATCCAATAATAGATGTATTAATCATAATTCTCTAGAAAATTAGACCAGACTGTACTGAAGTCCTTTAGTTAGGCTTCAAATGAGAACTGGTTCACCAACTCTGTCAGACCAATATACCATTCTTTAATGCTTAAGAGGCCTTGATGTGTCCACTTTTTTGCAATATTAACTTTTTGACCCCTAAGTTTTCTCATAACAAAATATTTTTTCCCGAGCTATGTTAATATTAGGCAGATTCCTGTTATTGCCTCATAAAATATTTAGGCTCCAGATAACTTGTAAATATTTAGGTGCCTAGCTCCCATTGATATCAATCAGAGTTAGGTGCCTAAATATCTTTGAGGATCTATGTCTATAGTAATAAGTAGGTAGGAATGTAGGCTTTACCATACTGGATCAGATCCCTGGTCCCTAAGATCTTGGAAGACACTGCCCTTCTGTGGTAAGCTGGCTGTACAGCTGAACAAAATTTGTCAGAGATAACTTTTTACAGCCAAACAATGCAGATTCAGCTCAAATGAAATATTTTGCATATTCACGTCAATTTTGGTGAATTGTTTAAGTCAAAATGAAAAAAAAATGGAACTGTCAAAATGAACTGTTTTGACAGTATCACAATGAAACCTTTTGATTTTTTGGGCTAGCAACTCATGGGGGTTTTGGCACCAGTCACAAAAGAAGTAATACTGGTGGTCGTCTTATACCCAGTAACTCAGTAATTAGGGAACTCATGTGGGAGACCCAGATTTGAATCTCCACTTTGGAACAAGGATTTGAATGCATGTCTCTGCCCTCCCAGGTGTCTTAGCTACCAAATCATTGGGTATTCTGGGGTGTGTCTCTCTCAGTCTTGCCTATTGAAACTGTTACACCCTGTATAACTAAATATTCATTGGGGCAGGGACTGAAATCTGGATGGACCCCCTCCCAGGAGAGTGCCCTCACGGTATATCATAAGTCATGGAGTGCAGATCACAGAGCATATCCCCAGGCTGGCACAGCAAGACACCAAGATCTGCTGGATGAAGGGACTGAGCACCATCCTGATGCCAAGCATAAGCTTCCAGTGAGTCAAGGAGCCCTTTGCTCCACTACTGGAGAAAACAGGAACAACAAATTCTGGAAAGCTCAAGCAGCCAGTCCCTCCAGCCCACAGAATTGCTGTTGTGAAGGATGTATGTGCCGGTATCCCTGTTCATCCTCATTATGTGGCCTTGCTCTACTATGGATAGGATTTAACCCTAGTGGTTATTGTTCTCTATCTTAAAGAACATCCTGAGAGCTACTTTTAAAAAAGTAATAACACTGAAATAATTGATCCATAAAAATAACACCTTTGTGAATCTAAACAAATATATACCATTTTTACCGTATTCCTGAAAACTGGGTTATCTTAGGACATGACATATTTCTGGGTAAACAAATCAATACCTATCCTTTTAGCTATCATCAGCCATATCAATATAGTGCATTCGATCGTTGGAAGCTGTGTTTCTTCCTTAGTATCATAGGGCCCATGCTGCTGAAAACACAATAGAAATACAAGCGTCCCATATTTGGTATTGTGGGGGCCATATTTCAGATTCCCCATCAAGTTTGATTCTGTGTTGATCAGTACAGGAGTGTTAATTTTCTAGCTTGGCTTGAGTCACTGTTGTGACATTTGGTGTGACTGTGATTCTATATTATGCATGCACAGCAAGTAAATAGCGTAAAAATCCTTTTGACAGTTCTTTTGAAAAAGCTGCTCTTCAAAGTTACAGTTTATAGCACATTAATATAAATTTCCCTTTTTTTTCAAAATACCAACATTGTGAAAGAAGGCTTTAATCTACTGAGAGTGGGTCTATTTATCAGTCACTACACTGAAGTTCTGGAAATCTTTTTTTAGCATCCTGATTAGATACAGAATGGAAAACTATCCTGCTTATAAATGGCAGATGGAAAATGCAGTACATTCCTGCAACTTCCACTAGGTGCTGCTGTCTCTATCCATTTCAGCCCACAAGGGAAAATATTTAGATTACAGCCAAGTGGTTTACAAATGTAATAAGCATCGTCTAAATCTCAGTGACTGTGAAATTTGGAAACTTGCTCCACATGGATAAAATTCACTACAATGCCTAGGCACCACTTTGGCTCTCAAAATAGGACTTAACCAGTGCCTAGATCTTGCACTGGCTTTTCCACATCAGTGGATTTTACTCCATGTGAAGAAAACTGTTTTCTGAATGACCTAGTTACCCATGCCAAAGATACATTTACAATCTGCACTTGAAAAAAAGAGGTTAATATGAGTGAGTGACCTTAGTTCAGTTTCTGTGAGATAAGCATCCATCTGACAAAAATCTCCACCTCAACTGGATACAACAAGACAGCCTTGTCAGCAGTCTTGGCAGAGAGGAGAAGGTTTCAAAGGGAAAGGAAAACGAACAATGGCAGCACCTTCTCAGATGGCACCTCCATATGGGGGTGGAGACACTCTGGAGGGGCTGCTTGGGGACATTTGCACTGCAGTTGCCCATGTTGTAACTCTACTGTGGACAAAGAGGACAGATTTCACACCCTAGGTGTGTCTGTTCAGAACAGTTCACAAGCACTGAGACCCAGATTTTTAAAGGTGTTTAGGTGCCTAAAGATGTAGCTAGGTGTCTTGTGGGATTTATAAAAGTGCCTAGGTACCTAACATTCATTGAAACCAAAGGGAATTGCAGCAGTGGCAATGGTTCAGGCTAGACACCTGAGCTTGGGCACCTAGCCTGAGCTGCCACCAGTAACATCCATGCTACTATTTTTAGTGCGCTAGCTCAAGCAGAGCTAGCATGAGTCTATCCACCTGCACTGGGAATGACACCTCCCAGCTGCAGTGTAAACACACCCTACGTGCCTTTGAATATCCCTGCAGGCACCTACCTGCATCTTCAGGTGTGAAATACCTTTGAAAATGTGGATCTAAGTCCACTTATTAAAACATTTTAAAGAAGGAGAGACTGATAAATGTTTCCCCTTATCGTGTTCCCTCCACTCTCCCCACTGCTCTCCTTTGTGTTTTCAGATAAATGTTCTGGGGGTGGTGCAGTATGAAGCTAGTACACAAACAAAACTCGCTCTTTAAGGGCTTGATTCACTGATTCTGAGAGATGCTGAGCACCTGCATCTCGCATTCATTTGGTTCCCACAGATGTAATTGATTCTTCTTTGTAATGAATAGCATTGTGAAAATGCAACAAAACTTTGTCATCTCCAGGAATTCCAGGACTCTTCCAAGAGAAGAGTGATTTTTTTTCTTTTGTCTCTGAGAAATTATATCCCCCAGATAAATGTTCTTTTAAGAGAGGGGATACAGTGCATGTTATAAAAGTAATAACTACTTATGTGGGAATATAGCCAAAGTACTGGAATTAACATTCTGACTCTTGCGTATAATGCCACTGGATCTTTAATGAATGCAAGCAGTCAGGAAAATTTATCTGAGACAGCACCTCCAAAAACATAGTGCCCCCTATTGCTAATGTTAGGGCATTGGTTCAATCCTGACTCAGAGGGGGAGCGTGCTACTTGTTGAGTCATTGGTCTATTTGTCATTTCAAATCAACAGCTGTGCCCTCTGGGTAGCATTGTTGCCACTTAATTTTATTCAACTCACTTCAGTAATAAGCATCATTCTGTTCTTGTGATGAAAAGGTTAATTTTATACAAAGGTCATTAGACATAGTACGTTCAAAATCTTAATCTGATTTCAGTGTTAGCTTCCACTTTAGTTTTTAGAGTCTTCTATAAATGTTTGGATTATCTATTATTATTGCAGTTGCTTATGGCAATTTTTACCTTGGAATCACTGAATCAGCATATAAAGAGAATTCATGTTTAAAAAGATAGGATTTCATGAGCACTGCTGAATTATCTGAGCAAAAAGATCCTGTGTAAATCAAAAAAGTAATTAAACATTAGCTCTATGTTAATTACAAAGTCTGATGCTCTATGTTTCAGTTTCCTTGACTGTCATTAAAGTCACTTTATATATTTAATTATTCCCCCATTATGAGGAAATGGATAACAGCCTAGAATAAGGCTACCAATGAACTAGACTGCTCTTGAATATCAAACGATAGAGCTTGAATATTGTTCATTACATTTTAAATCTTGATTAGCATTTAAGGAACAGATTCTGATTCCTTTACTCTCGCTGAATGGATGCTAACTCCATGAGTAGTTTTTGCTGAAGTCAGTAGGACCACTTACAGAATAATGTGCTACTCAACACGAGTAAAGGTATCAGAATCTGTCCCTACAGACATAACAGGTAAGCAGTAACATACTTTGCATGGTTATGCTGGATATCTGCATGCATTAGGAATGTTATTAGGCACGGGCCCAATAGGACAAGAGTTTACAGTTAACCAGGAAGCATGATAATACTGCCGTCAAGTATCAGGGGGTAGCCGTGTTAGTTTGTATCCACAAAAACAACAAGGAGTCCGGTGGCACCACTTCTTCAGATGCAACATTTGAAGAAGTGTTTTTTTTACCCACAAAGCTTATGCCCAAATAAATCTGTTAGTCTTTAAGGTGCCACCAGACTCCTTGTTGTTTTTTTGATAATACTGCTATAATCCTACATCTTGACTTTAGAAAGCAATCCAGCACCACTAAAGGAATGGACAATATAAAGTAGTGCCGTCCTCTCATTTATTTCATTCTGTGATAAGAGCATGATTACAACAATGCAGGGCTGCCTGTGGCTGTTTTTTGCCTCTCACTTACCTGAACTTCAGTGGTATCCTCTTTGCATGGGGAGGGTAAATTGGTTTATTTGTTGTTTTACTTCATTCTGTGAAGACAGATGAGCAAAATGACTCCTCCAAAAAAGCGTCCTACAAATCGTTTGCAGAAAATTCCCTCAGACCTAACAATATGTGCTGAAAATCCCCAACAGCTGGGCTAAAAGAGTTTTTAGATCATTCTTGGTTTAATCCCCCATTTGTGTCTTTATTTGTTCTCCCATTGCTCAGACTCACTCTAATGACTTGTCCCCACTACACTATAACTTAGTATGTGCTATGCTGATATTAGTCATTAGGGTTGACTGCAGCATGGGGCTAACATATGTAGGTTGCAGGTTTCTCATCTTGGCTATGGGAGAATGCAGCATGGATTGCTGCAGCTGAGAACATTTAGTAAAAAAATTTGCAGGTGTCCTTTAAAAGTAATGATGACGACTTTATTCCATTCAGAAGTTGTCAAAAATCGCATGATGATGTCTTAGTTTTGAGGAAGAAATGTTTCCTACTTTATCCTGCAGCTTACATGGCAATGATCTCATTCACTGTTATTATTCAATGACCTTTCCAGCACTTTTTTCCCAGGAATTTTCCCCTGCTATTTTCAAATGTGTGCTGGGATGAGATATTACAGTGATGAGGACCATACAAATATAAACTGATAGATTTTTAACTTTCACTTTGACAGCCACCAAAGATGGTTTAAGATCTCATCCAATTCATTGTACGGGCTACAAACTTAACTGCTAGCTTGGGATAAAAGTGAGAGTGCTGTCAACTTAGTCAAACTGATGCTGATAAGGAATAAGATCCTGTTTTCTTTTTTATTTCTTTTTTGTCCTGAAATCTGCTTATAAGGTCGCACAGGGGGATCCAGGGCAAAAACCCAGAGAAAAGGCCTCTGGGTGGGCTGGAAGGTGGAGGTTTGGGCAAGGAGTCTGCCTTGCACTCCACCCATAGCAGCAGTCTCCTATCCTGCAGGGCTGGACCTGGCTCCCCACTCTGGGTGTTACGACGGGGTGGCAGCACCTGGATCATGAGCCAGTGGCCTTCAAACCTGGCATGCTGGGTTGCAGCACCACTCAGGTGTGTGCCAGGTCTCAATGTCACTCTGTTTGACGGCCGTCTCATATGGGCAGCCCAGAGCACACTGCCCCTTTCACCCATGCTCCGGCGGCCCTGCTTGTAAGAAGGGGGTAGGGTACCTAAAAATACTTGAAAAATAAAAGATAAATTGGATAGTTCTTGTATTACCACAAATCAGTATGTTAGCTGAAGAACAAAGGGTGGAACAGGAATGTATATTGTGTAGAGCGTACCTATATGTAAAATAAAATTGTTTACATAGTTGTTAGCCGACGGCCAAGGATGTTTGGTGAGGTGCCAGCTATGCCCGTTTATACCATTCGTGACTTTAACCGCTAGGACGCACTGTCCCTTCGCGGCGGGCAGCCCGGGCTAGGCTGACGGATGCCCCAAGGTCCTAACCACCCGTGACTTTAACTGCTAGAGCTCAGAGCTCCTTCGCAGCGGGCAGCCAGGATTGACTGACAGGTGCCCCAAGAGTTTGCCCCGTGGAGGCGGCACAACTCAACGCTAGGCTCTTAGTACTCTCACCTAATGGCCAGGCTTTAGAGCCAAAACGGCTGAGGTTCTTTAATTGTGTTGGCTGCTTTACAGTAAACCAGAGAAAACAAGTCAGGCTTATGCATAAATGGTTACCAAAATTTATTAAGCTAGATTCTAATCATGTGGTTACAAAATTGCTAGTGCCTACTTATTTAAATGTAGAGATGTTACACACACAAACAAGTTACAAAACTGAAGCCACAATCCCAAAGAAAGAAAACAAAGTATAGAGCTCTATTTCAAAATATGTGTACACTAAAGATAGGAGATCAGGTGTGGGTGCTTCTTACCCTCCTTGCATCTCTCGATTCCAGCGGTGCCAAGCCAGGATCGGTCACTCAATTCCGCGGAAAGACGAATAAGGGACAAGGCGTAGGGACCCTCTTAGCTGCAGAAGCCTTGGGAGGCTGTCACTTATCTGACCAGCAGATAGATAGTGAAAAGCACTCAAAAATCATGGTGCTGTAGGTCCCCTACTTATACCTCTGTACTCCTTTATTCTCTTTCTCCTTTCTTATGCCAAATTGAGGCTGGTCTGTCGGGGTGACGCCAGCTTTCACAAGAGTAGTTTACACTTGCAAAGGAGAGAAACAATAAGTTTCGACTACTGGACATTTCTTTTATCAGGGTAAATATTTTCCCACCTAGGATGTTGGTGTGTGTGCATCACGCTATTTAGTTGGGGCTAAGAGCCATGTCTGTCACAGGGCCTCTGCCTGCTGTGAGCTTAATCCTTGTATCTGTTCCCAGAGGCACATTGTAGCAGCACACCTGTGCTTTCACAGCTTCAAAGGCTGTGCTGGAATATATGTTAAGTGCCCTGTTCCTGCTTCCTCCTGTGTTTCCAGCAATGCTGGTCTGAGAGGGGGGGGCTGGCTGGCTGGCTACAATAGTCCAACAATGACTCAAATTTTTCAAGAAGATCTACTACAATTGACTACTGTATGGAAAGTCTACTCTGGGTGTAAGCAAGGGCCTATGGGGAGAGATGGCATATTTTATTTCTACTTTAAACTATTCTGAGAGAGGTGTAATTCATTGAGTGTTAAAACAAGTTGGTTGTATTTGAAGCCTGTGGTTGATGAGAGCTGTTATGATATTAATCAACTTCCTCCTCGGCAGCTATCACAGATGCCAAAGGTTAGTAATTCCAGGACTGGATGAAAACTTGTCTTATGAAAGGAGACTCAGGGAGCTTGGCTTGTTTAGCCTAACTAAAAGAAGGTTGAGGGGAGATATGATTGCTCTCTATAAATATATCAGAGGGATAAATACCAGAGAGGGAGAGGAATTATTTAAACTCCGTACCAATGTGGACACAAGAACAAATGGATATAAACTGGCCACTAGGAAATTTAGATTAGAAATTAGACGAAGGTTTCTAACCATCAGAGGAGTGAAGTTTTGGAATAGCCTTCCGAGGGAAGTGGTGGGGGCAAAAGATCTATCTTGCTTTAAGATTAAACTCGATAAGTTTATGGAGGAGATGGTATGATGGGATAAGATGGTTTTGGTAATTAAATATTCATGGTAAATAGGCCCAATGGCCTGTGATGGGTTTTTAGATGGGGTAAGATCCAAGTTACCCGGGAAAGAATTTTCTGTAGTATCTGGCTGATGAATCTTGCCCATATGCTCAGGGTTTAGCTGATCGCCATATTTGGGGTCGGGAAGGAATTTTCCTCCAGGGCAGATTGGAAGGCCCTGGAGGTTTTTCGCCTTCCTCTGTAGCATGGGGCACGGGTCACTTGCTGGAGGATTCTCTGCTCCTTGAGGTCTTCAAACTACAATTTGAGGACTTCAATAGCATAGATATAGGTGTGAGGTCTTTTTTAGGAGTGGTGGGTGAAATTCTGTGGCCTGCATTGTGCAGGAGGTCAGACTAGATGATCATAATGGTCCCTTCTGGCCTAAATATCTATGAATCTATGAAAGCAAGGTAAGAATAGGATTGGGGGTGGGGGCAGAAGGAAGCACCGGCCCTAACCCAGACTCATCACAAAGTTACACGTCCTCTTTTAGTTTATTTTATATGTTTAGGTGGCCAGAGGGGGTCCAGATCTCTGAGCCTCATTCAGCCACCAGATGGAACAAAAGGCATCCAGTCATGGAAGCCTCTATGTGCTATACAAAACCTGGGACTATGAAAGAAGTTATACGTGTTTAAATATTGTTTTTGTTTTGTAGCTGAAGCCTGCCATAATGGCTAATGGCCATGTAGTCATACAAGTCAACTTCTTGCTCTAGCTACCAGGGCTGGCCTGACAATGGATGTTGCAGGAAAGAACACTGAACAAAGGTAAGAAAAAGGACGAGCTGGGTGGGAAATGGTTTTCCATTCTGCTAGAGTTTTCAAGATTTTCTGAAATTTTTTCAGTGTCCCAAGTTGGGGTGAAAAATTGAAATCATGAAAACTGTTGCAAACCTGTAATCTGACATTGTTTTTACACTGGGTCTATCAAAATGTTTCATTTTAATATATCTGAAATTGTTTTTTCAATCATTTCAAAACGTCTTGTTTTGATTTTGAGTTTTCAATTTTTTTTGACCTTTTCAAAGTCTAAATGAACTAAAATTTTGAAACAAAAAGTAATTTCAAACTGGAAACTGGAACTTTTGCTTTAGCAAATGTTGAATCGGGAGATTCATCAAAACTGACCTTTTCCCCTGAACGGTTTCATTTTTGACAAATCAGCAAGTTCTGAAGCAAAAATGTTTAGTCAGCAAGCTCCTGACCAGCTGTAGTTCTTGGCCCTTGTAAGAGAGGAGCACGACAATCTCCCCTCCCTCATGGAAGTTTTATTGGTCTGCTTTATATGGGTTCATTATATGACCAGATAAATTCAACGGGAGGTGATGATGGTAAGATGTGTTTCTGGGAGCCAGATAAGAGGCAGGGGAGTAGAGAGGCTTAAGAACCCCCACTACATGTAAATGTTGGGTGGGGAAGTTATTCTGATGTGAGTCAATGGCTGAAAACTACTTTTCCACTTCTTATCGGGCTTTCATTTGTAGTGAGCTACATATTTGTTACCTGAAAGAAAAGTTCAGGAAAAACATTTTTCAAGTGTTTTCATATCAGGGCTCGTATAGGAAGCACAGTGATACTTTAGTTATGATCACATTTTTTCTTCCTTCTTTCAGGGAGATTGTGGGATTTTTTAAATTCTCCTTTGCTTTTCTATGCCTTTCCCCTTTTTTCAATCCATCTATTAAGAGCCAGTTGTTGAGAACTGGGGGTACTCAGCAACTCATATGTACTATGACCTAAGTACTCTCTCATCCTCTTCTCTGCACTTTTTTAACATATGTATTGCTCCTCCCACTTTTTTCACGTAATGTCTTTTTCTTTCCTCATTTTCTCTTTCTTCCTTGTCCCTCACAACCTTCTAATCCTAAACCACACTCTTCCTTCTTCCTTACCATTGCATCTCTCTCCCTCCTGTCTTAAGCTTCTCCCTTACCCCTGCCCCTTGTCTGCTTTCTCCCATTCTCGCTTCCTTCATCAGTAGGATACATCTTTATCCTTCCTGTGTTGTTTTTATTGTTCTGTGGGTCTTATGCAGCAGCAACCTGGAAGCTGTTAGAAGAGAACAGGTGAAGAAGAACTATTTTTGGATTCAGAATTTTTGTTCCTGACTCCTAGTACTCACCTGCTTTTGTAGTTTGTTTTGTCCTGGTTTTTTAACACCCTTCCATATCTTAATTTTTCTTCTTCCTGGGCTTGTGCTCTTTATCTTAGTCTGTGCAGGGATTTGGGGACCACCTGTGCAGTTAATGGAAGAATTAATGAGGGAATGTGAAAGAACCCAGGGCACTTTGCTATTTTTAGTTAACATACTCTTCCAAGTTATGTAATGTCATTTTTCCTCTGAGATACCAATCAGCTAGAATTTGGTTTCACACAGGATCTTTCACATCAAAGTGCTTTACAAGAAGTTGAGTTAGATACTGATATATCAGTGGCTGTGTGAGAAAATAAATCTGTAGGATCTGATCCGGCACTCCGTGCTCAGGCAAAATTCCTGTGGAAGTTAACAGGAGTGTTGCTTGGTTAAAGACGTCAGAATCCAGCCATTAATTGTTTAAAGATATTTCTTGCACAATATGTGGGTATTTTTACACTTGCTATGTCACGCATCATATGAATGACAACATTCCTGACACACAAGATGACAGGGAATATGGGTGATGAGAAGATCATACCTCCCAGCTGTCCCATTTTACAAGGGAGGTCCTTCATTTTAATGCTTGATTCTGCTGTTTTATCTTATCTGTGTTAATTATGACCCATCCAAGCCAGCTAGGAGCACTGGGAGCTCCTAATGGGGCAAAGCAGCTCTGCATAGCTTCCAATGTAAGAAATGTTCCCTAAAAGGCACAGTCCAGGCCTTACTTTGATAAATTACTTACAGCCTGAGTTGAGACTGTTGCTTATATCAAAAATTTCAGCACTATGAATTTAACTTTCCGGACTGGTTATTTTCTTGTGTCCTTCATTTTGGGGTTTTACTCCACATTTAGATTCCAAAAAGTTGAGAATTAGCAGAAGTAACAGGCATTGGATGGGTGGGTATTGCACATATCTCAAACTACTAGCAGCTACACTCCTTCTTCAGTAATATCTCTACTCTTTCCCCCCCATCTGTTTTACTTTACAGTTGGCTTACTTAAGAAGACCATCTGACCACATAACTCCTAAACATATGCTCTACATCAAAAACTGACACACAACACAATGCTTTTCAGATTTTGAAAGGAAGGAGGGAAGGCTATCTCAAAAGCAAATATTTTAAGGGGAAGTGAAGAATCTAGTCTAAACAAATATTAAGTTCTGTCAACAATGGTTCACAAAACCAAGCTAGCTAAAACCTTTTAACATAACCAGAACAGTGCTTGACAGCTGATTTTGAACAGTAGGGAAGAATCAATTTTGAAATCATTTTTCCAGCATGGTTCAGGTTTGTAATTAACACTTTTTGATACGCAAACGGTTTAGTTGGTACCCCACACCACAGTAGGCACTCATTTTCTTTTTCAATATTTGTGCTTGCAAACAGACCCAGCAATGTCTATAAAACAGAATAAAAGCTTAGGTGCTGGAGGCTCAAATGTTCTAGTCCCAGTTCTGCCACTGCCTAGGGTAAAACTTCACCTCTTCATCTCAGTTTCCCTATTGTTAAAAGAGGGATATAATGCTTACCTACCGCCCAAGATCATTGTGAAGATTACTTTTATGTCCATACCCCATTATGGACGTGGTAAGTAGTATGACAGACTCCCTGTTAGAAGGTTTCAAAAAGTTTATGAACTTTATTATCATATGCTTTGTAGACATTTTGGGCCTGATTCTCATTGACACTGGCCACTTTACGCCATTCTGGCAGTAATTTATGCCCACTCTAAGGCCTCCTTACATTTCCAAAGAAGTGTAAATGGTCCTTAGGACAAATGAGAACAAGGTCCACTAAGTATGTGGTTATTACCTGGACCAGGCTTTGGGACAGATTCTCAGTTCTGCAAAAGCCAAAGAAATCTTAGGAACTTACTCAAGGCATAACAAGTAAGTGACAGAGCTCAGTAGTTTTTGGCTCTCCATCCTACTCTCAGATCACATCTCTCTATGGTTTTGACTACAGTACAGGAAATTCAGAGTGCTAACTACCATTGAGGCATGACCCCCCACTTGAATATAACACATCTCACGTCCACACACAAAATGATGCACAGGCTCTCACACTACTGCCTGACACTACCACTAGTCTTGCTTTGAGTCCCCAACCCTCCAGTATATCCATCTATACTGCACCTTGATTGAGTGCATTTTCTTTTCTGTCTTGAGAAAAAACAAACAAGGAAAAAAGAACCCCGCAGTGACTTCGGCAGCACGTGCCTTTAATATCCCTGGTACTTAGAACCCCTGGCATTGGTGACAGAACCTTTCCAGCTGCATTTGTGGCACACTATGACAGTCTGTTCAGCATCAGCACCCACACAGGAATTACTCAGATTCCAACCCTGCCTCTGACTGTGTGGTCTCCAGCCCCAGCCCCCCAGCCAAACTTACTTCCTTACTTTACAGGGGTGACATCAAGATTAATCAATTTTTCAGTTCTTGACTCCTCTGCATCTTGTGCTGATGTAGTAAGAAGTTGCAGTGCTTTATAACTTATCACCAGTAACCACTGATAATGCATCCATACCCTATGGCCACAAGGATGCTGGAACAATTTGTACAGTGGGTGTGTCGAGAGCCACTGAACCAAACTGTAAACCCTACGTATGATGGAAACCACTTCACGCCGGGGGTACTGCAGCACCCCAGCACCCCTAGTTCCAACACCTATGCATGGCACAAGAATATGGAATCATGGCTCTCCCGTGCCGTTACAATACAAAGCTCTCCACTTGCTAAGCTGTCTTGTTCCTAATACACTTTGCCCATAGCAGCAATGAGAACCCAGGAGGCAAGGAACTTCGTTTTCTTCGCTGCCTAGACATTGGCCACCAAGTCCAGGCTCAAGGAGCAGAGGGAAGTGGAAAGCTTCCTCTGTGCATCCCGCTAGTGCTGCACCTAGAGGGGGCAAGGCTGCTGGGGGTCACCCCTCACACGGCGCTGCCCCCCACTCCCTGCCCTGCACGCAGGCACGGCGAGAGTCAGAGCAGCCAGGGACCAGGCTGGGGGAGGGAGCGGGGCTATAAAGCGCGCAGCGGCGCGCGCGCGCGCGGGGGGGGGGGGGGGGGCGGGGTAGAGCAGCGCCCCGCCCGGCCAGAGGCAGGAAAACAAGAGCACGTTTCCCTGCAAGAGGCCAGCCCCGCCCCCTTCCCCTGCTCAGCCAATCCGGCGGGACTAGCTGCCGGGGCGGGGCTGAGGCGGCGCCACTCGTACGAGCCTCGCGGTTCGCGCCGCGCTACCTTCTCCCGCGGCTGCGGCTGGAGTCTACCTCCCCCCCCCCATCCCCCCCACACTCCGCGCGCGCCCCGCCCCGCCCGACTCCGGGCCCATGGCCTGGCTGATGGCAGCGCTCTCGGCGGGCACCGCTCTGGTAAGGAGAAGCCTCCCCCGGGGCGGGGCGGCGCTGGTTTGGTGCGCGAGGGGCTGGCGGGGCGACGGGCTGAGCAGAGCTCCCCAGGCTCGCCCGAGCCCCGCAGAGCCTGCCCTCCCACCGGCAGGGTCGGCGCTGCGGGGTGAGCTTCCCACCTCGGGCCCCGCTGCTCGTCCCTCCAGCCGGCCCGTCTTTCAAAACGCACACGCGGAGAGAGAGGAAACCTCCCCCAGGTACACACGCCGCCCGGTTGCTCCTGGACAGCCCAGGAGGGAGAGGGCAGCGTCCCGCGCCTAATCGGCGCGGTGAGGCAGGATAATCCCCAGGCGGTGAGTTCCAGCGGTGCCTTCCAGCAGGTGCTCTTAAGGCGGGAGGCAACGTTGCGTGCCTTGGGGAGGGGGTGAGGAGGGCCATGGGACGTCTCCAAAAGTGTCCCAGGCCACAAAAAACCCGGGTCGATGGCTTCCAGTGTGTAGTAAGCGTTGCTGTGATGCCTTCCTTGTCTGTGAGTCTGCCTGCGGTGGGTTAGTAGCTTTATAACCGTTTTGTCTGGGTGCCGTGAGAGAGGGGATCTAGAGGAGGACACTTGATTTTTATGCAGACGTAAACGGATGCCATAGCTTGGTAATTTAATTGCCTGTGCTTTCTAAGCCACTGGAGTGGCTGGTTAACCTTGGTCTTTGATTGTGTAAATAATTCATGTAAAGAATTTATCTCAAGGTCTGGGGGTTATTCTTGTGGCATAGTTAGTGCCATTTCACAGAGGATAGGCTGGCTAGAACTAGGCAGGAGGCAGTGATTTTTCATTTATAGCATCATGGATTTGAAGTCAGGGACACACAGCAAGGTTTGACCGATAGTTACCTCTTGCCTTGCGCTCATAAAAAGGGGGGGCTTAGACAGTTTTCTGAGCATGCTCTGTCCTGCACAACTGCATCCTATGACTTCAAACCAAATTTTCTGAGGAACATAGAAGCTCTCTAGCTCATTATCTAATGGGTTTTGTGTACGTATGGTTGAATTTAACAAAAGGGAGATATTTGGAGAGAAGTTGGTTGGTAGAAGATAGTCATTTCACAGTGCAAGAAATGTAGGTCAGTTTTACTGCATTGAATGGGAATGTGTTTATTGTTTTGCCTGCTGTGAAACAGAAGCAATTAAAAACTTCAACAGAGAAACTGGAAAATAAAACCATAGGAATCTGGTTGAAGGTGCAGGCAGAGTCTTTGTCTGTTACACAAAAACACATTAATTGAAACATACATCAGTTTAAAACAGTGGTTTTCAAACTTTTTTTTCTGGTGACCCAGTTGAAGACAATTGTTGATGCCTGTGACCCAACAGAGCTGGGGGTGAGGGGTTTGGGGTGTGGAGGGGCTCAGGGCTGGGACAGAGGGTTGGAGTGTGTGTGTGGGGGGGAGCAGGCTCTGGGGTGGGGCTGCGGATGGGGGTCTGGAGTGCAGGAGGGGGCTCTGGGTTTGGGGGGGCTCAGAGCTGGGGAAGGGGGTTGGAGTGTGGGAGGGAGTCAGAGCTCTGGGCTGGGGGTGCAGGCTCCGTGGCTGGGCCGGGGCTGAGAGGTTTGGGGTGCAGGAAGGGGCTCTGAGTTTGAGGAGGGGGGCTGGAGGCAGGGGATTGGGGCACGGACTTACTTCTGGCGGCTCCTGTCAGCGATGCAGCGAGGGTGCAGAGGCAGGCTTCCTGCCTGTCCTGGCACCACGGACCGTGTTGAGCCCCGGAAGCGGCCAGCAGCAGGTCTGCCTCCTAGGTGGAGGCGTGCAAGAAGTTCCGCGTGGCTCTCACCTGCAAGTGCTGCCCCTGCCCCAGTGCGGAGCCGTTGCTTGGGGTGGGGGCAGTGCGCGGCGCCCTGGGGCCCCACCGCCTAGCAGCCGGACCTGCTGCTGGCCGCTTCTGGGGC
Organism: Lepidochelys olivacea; assembly: GCF_965140295.1. Lineage (NCBI taxonomy): Eukaryota > Metazoa > Chordata > Testudines > Cheloniidae > Lepidochelys > Lepidochelys olivacea. Next base: position 160,209,143 of record NC_140411.1, on the reverse strand, counting down.
ACAGTGCGGTGTCGGAACAAGTAGGGACTAGCCTGCCTTAGCCGGGCAGCACTACTGACCGGACTTTTAATGGCCCGGTCGGCAATGCTGACCAAAGCTGCCACGACCCAGTGCCTTACATCCTGTGACCCAGGACTGGTTCGCGACCCACAGTTTGAAAACCACTGGTTTGACATACACAGTTGTAAATAAGTATCATTATAAAAATAGCTTGTTTGCTTTTATCAACTGATATGCAAATATATTTATATTGATTAGTAACAGTCCTTTTGTTAAAGAAAACAAATATAAATGTAGGACTTGAACCTGTGCCCATTGGCATTAACAAGATAAGGATCACGGTCTCTTGAACAGGGCAAATGGTTCTGCCACTTACTTTACTGTAGGTTACAATTCTGCAAATCCTTACTCAAAGAGTGGCCCTTGCTCACAGCAAGTAGTCCCTGCAAGATAGAATTATAGAAATCTAGGGCTGGAAGTGACCTTGAGAAGTCATCAAATCCATGCCCCCTGCTCGGAGGCAGGATCAAGCAAACCTCCTAGACCATCTCTGTCCAACCTGTTTGTGGAAATCTTCTCACGGGAAGTTTTTACAACCTCCCTTGGAAACCTGTTCCAAAACTTGACTACCTTTGTCTTTAGAAAGTTTCTCCCTTGCTGCAGATTATTGCCATTACTTCTTGTCCTGGCTTCAATGGATATGGAGAACAATTGATCACCATCCTCTTTAAAACAGCCCTTAACATATTTGAAGACTTATTAGGTTCCCTTCAGTATTCTTTTCTCAAGTTTTTTGCCCAGTTTTTTAAACCTTTCATCACAGGTCACTGAGGTTAACAAATTTAGTTCTGTTCATAGGCCCTGACTTCCTTTGTTCCCCAGGGGGTGCTTGACTTTTGCCCCCCTCTCTCCCCCCGCCTTTGCTCTGCCTCCACTCCATCCCTTCCCCCAAGCTCTCACCCCTGCCCTGCCTGTTCCACCCCCTCCTCCCATCTCTTTCTGCCCCCACTCCTTCCCCCCCACCCCCCCAGTGATTTCTGCATGCGGCCAAACAGCTGATCGCGGCAGGTGGGAGGCACTGGCGGGTAAGGGTAGGTGTTGATCAATGGGGCCAATGGCGAGCGGAAGGTGCTGGGTGGGGAGAGGGAGGTGCTGATCTGCTGGGCTGCCAGCCATTATTTTTTCAGTGCCTATGGTTTTGTTAGATCCTCTTTCACATTATCCTGTTCATATTACATGTCATTACTGTCAAACGGTTGAAGAAATTTTGTAGGCATTGCTGGATTTCTGACTAGTTTAGTTATGAGCATGCATAAAACACCTTTTCCCGCCCCCTCCCGAGGAAATTTGGTAATCTGAGCTGACTTTTACCTCCAGAATTATGGATCATGTGTTTACTACATTCAATGTGCAGTCTTCAAGAAGAAGAAAAAAGTGACTGGTGCTAGTGGAAGTCTTGTGTGTGCTTTGGATGGCAGCATACAAGCTTGCTAGATTTTGGGAAACAGCTCCTTTTCACTGCTGCCTCCTACTCCTTTATGCACTTGCCTAGATATAGGCCACAGGACTCAAACCACTGAATTGTTCCCTTTCACCTTTTTTTTGGATTATTGGAACAGATGAAGAAGTTTGATGAAATTTGTTGCCAGTGAAGAGTTTCTGAAAAGTTTTCTTGTTTCCTATTCATATTTTCTAGAATGTCAACAGTTCTTCTGCTATGGCTGAGCCAAAGTCAGTGTGTGTTTCAGTGGATGAGGTGGTCTCAAGTGTCACGGATAACCAAGATGTGCGGTTGTTGAATGGACACTTAAAAAAGGTGGACAGCACTTTAACAGAAGCTCATCGTTTCTCCTACCTACCCCGGAGACCAGCTGTGAACATTGAGTTTAAGGAACTGTCATATTCTATCCGGGAAGGACCATGGTGGAGGAAGAAGGGTGAGGAAAACTAATGTTTTTAGCAGAAATATCAAGAGAAATGGTCTTTACATTCTCACGTGGCCTGTGGTGGTAAATGGAGGTAGTGTGTGGTTTACAGAGAAGCAAAGTCAATGAGTGTGGTTCATCAAAAGACATTCTGTGTTTGTTTGTTTTTTCTGGGGCATTCTCACAGCCACTTATTGCAATGACTCTTGATGTTTTCTCTGGTTCCAAATAAATCTGTAGAAGTATGCAAATAGCTCACTATCTTAAATATAAAGTGATGTGTTTAACAAAGTCTAAAGTGGCTATTTTTTCTGGCTTTGCTATGGGAGAGCAGGAGGTAGGATGCACACAAGGAGCATTCCTCACCACCATCCTTCTTTATCCTGCTCAAGGGACAAGCACAGTAGCAATCCCTGCTTTCGAGGCAGTGCTCCTTGCTGGTAACTTTGGGGGTGAAGATCACCTCAGAGTGTGCTGAGAGGACCTTCCCTACCTTCAGGTGCTAGGCAGATGCCCTGGGAAGTGTGAGCTATGCCATTCAATGAGGCACTGTAGCCAGGGTTGGATTTCCAGTTAGGCACGTGCCTGGGGCACTGGCGTTCTAGGGGTTCCTAAAAGATAAGTGGTTAAAAAGTGTCATTTTTTACAGAAAACACTAAAGTCCGCTGTAGGCAGAGGGCGTGCATCAGGTGTAAATCTGGCCCTGACTGCATCATAGATGCCACCCTTGTGTACTGAAGAGCTGGGGGTGGGGCTGTACCTTCTGAAGCACAGTACCTCCCAGAGTTTCTCATGGGGTGGTACAGTTCAGAACCGCTCTCAGCTCCAGCCAGTGCCTAAATGGCACAATCTGGGCCTAACAAACCAGTTCTAGTCGCCGAGGGAGTTTGGCTGAAACAGTAGAAATAAAGACTATGATTAAAATTCATTCTAGCTAAACTATTAATCCTGTATGATCCCCTGGCATTTATTGTTCAGATAACAAAGAATTTATTCTTGGACAGAGTTCCAAATTCAATTTAGATCTCATGGTCCAAGTAATTACAGTATTACAGGGTTACCAAATTTGCCTAGTCTACAATTTCATATGTTTCTATCCTATGTATAGGACAAAAGAGAAGGCACGTTTACTGGCAAATGGTTAGGTTTTGAACTTTTTTTCCGAGGAGTGAGTTTTTCAGCGGTATAGTAGGCACACGAAGTTGAGGGCAGAATGTGTCTCTTAAAATGTGTTGTTTGAAAATCTAGCCCATAATATGTAGAAATGTCAGCTCATCCATGTCTCTTGTCTGTTTTATCAATTCTTTTTACATCCTAACAATGTATAAAGAGAGAGAACCCATGTGGTTGGTAGTTCTTGATAGGGTCAGATCCTGAGAGATGCTGAGCACCTTCTATTGACTTAAATGGTGTTCTCAGCACCTCAGGCTTTTGGCTGAAGTACTGCGAGGTAAATTGTGAACAAATGGTCCTACCCCATGTGCAGCTTGTGGGCCCTGATCCTACAAAGGAATCTGCCAACATGGAGTGCCGGTGAAGTCAAATAGTGAATGCTACTGAAGTCCTTGGGAAACCAAGTGGATATAAGGGCCTGCCCACATGGCTACTTTTGCTAGATCTGGGCCCATGTTTGTAAGCCTATTAGCCAGATGGTATATCTCATTGAAATGAGGAACTACTACTACAATCTCCCACCTAAGTAGTTGTTAAATATGGCTCTGAAGTATCCCAGAACGTATTTATATCCACTGCAGCTACAGCAGCAGTTTATTTTATCTGATATGCCTCCATTATTCTCCCCCCCCCACTTCAAGACCTTAAGTCCCAGTCTAACAACATGAGCTCAAAGACAGATGTATTTCCATTTCTGCCTAACAAATTGTGGTCAACAAACAGATTGTGGGTTAGTTGTTCAGAACACATCAGAGGTGATGAGTGAAACAGAGGGTAAAATCCTGGTCCCGATGAAGTCAATGACAAAACTCCCATTAACTTCAGTGGGGCCAGGATTTCACCCTTAGTTCTAATATATATAATGCTTTACATATTTAAAGCAATGTATACATATTTGGTAATTAATTAGTCATTACACTGCATCCATGAGATAGGTAAATATTCTCATCTCCATTTTGTGGACTCAGAAACTGTCATAATGGGCCCGACTCTCCTTTGCCTTGCCCATTGTTGGTCTTTTGCACTTACGAAATATGGGTATAAAATGCTGCCCAATCAGAATAGTAACATTTTCCACCCACTTTGCGAAGGGCTACACAAGATGCAAGGGAGAGGAGAATGAGGTGCACTGCATTTTCTAGTGGAGTTATCTTTTCTTCAGATTAGTGGTCTCTTTGAAGGGGCAAGTAGGATGTATAATATTCCCAGTAGCAGACACTTCTGGAAGGAAATACACCCAAGAGAAAATATTGAACTCTTTAAGGAGAGCTTCATATACTTAAATGCAGTCATTACATTTCCACAAGGAATTGTTTCCTGTAGAGTAAATTGGTATGGTTGTGTGCTTTGGTAAGGTATTATCTATTCATCAAAAATAATAAAATGTGCTGTTGAGCCATACCAGAGACAAAGGTAAGTGAAATTTTATATGACACTTCTTGTTCTCAATTTAAGTCTACCTGTCTGTGGGTGTGTATCCATTGGTTTAAACTTTCGTCTTAAAATTGTTTTATAAAATGTGTTGTCAGATAAACAGAATTCCCAGGCACCATCATGCCAACCTGGCTAATGTAACCAAGTTTTCATAATCTAGAAATGTCTGGGGTGAAGGAACATCATCACGTAAGCTCTGATCCTGCAAACGCCTATGCCTGTGGGTAGCCCCTGCCCCACTGTTCACATGAATACAGTTACTCACATGCATAGGTGTTTGCAGGACCAGGGTCCTAATGTATCTCATCTCCGCCCCCCCGACCCCCCCCAAAAAATCATTACTTCCTCTTACCTTCTGTGGTGAGGAATTTTTGAAAGCTATTTAATGTATTTAGTAGAGCTACATGGGAGACGACAATTCCAGCAAGTTTTGAGGTTTCAAATTTTGTTTTGGTCCTCATTGGAATGAAAACAAGACCTTTTCAAAGGTTTTCACAAAATGGAATTGAGTTGAAATGTCCCTTTTCAGATCCAAAACCTGAGCTTTTTGATTCAGTTTCTCTTTCTCTGGTCAGAAATGAACAGAGCACCCAAAAAACCCTCCTGGATAAAAATTTCGACAAAACTGATACTTCCCTGTGAAACATTTTGGATTTGACAAAATGTCATATTTCAATTAAATTTCATTTACCGTAGAACCTCAGAGTTACGAACACCTTGGGAATGGAAGTTGTTCGTAACTCTGAAATGTTCCTAACTCTGAACAAAACGTTATGGTGGTTCTTTCAGAAGTTTACAACTGAACATTGACTTAATACAGCTCTGAAAGTTTACTATGCAGAAGAAAAATGCTGCTTTCCCTTTATTTTTTAGTAGTTTACATTTAACACTGTACATTTTTGTCTCTGCTGCCTGATTGGGTACTTCCAGTTTCAAATGAGGGGTGTGGTTGACTGGTCAGTTTGTAGCTCTGGTGTTTGTAACTCAGAGGTTCTATTGTGGTAGAAAATGTTCCAACCACCCCTTGCATTTAGCTTTTAATAGCCATGACTATTTCAGGGAAGAGCATTTCATGGAGATTAAAAGGATGCTATCTACTTGAATTCTTTTCAATTTTAAAAAAAATCATTTTTCTAATTGAACACTGATGTTTACTTTTAAAAATGCCTCAAATTTTTAAATGTTTTTCTGTTCACCTTCTGAGATTTAAGAGCACCTTTTGGATAAACCAACAGCATCGTTACCAAACATTCTCAGGCTTTTGCCTCTGCTTCTTCCCTTATTGAGCGCTTGCTTGCTTCCTGGCAATTCAGTTTCAGTTCTGCAGCTGCTGTTACTGGTATGCATCTGTTGCTAGCAGTAGGGAAGAGCAGTGCATGACAGTGATGTCGTCATGCTGGTGTGTGAAAGAGAGGGTTAGTTTTTCTGTGCACCTCTGTACAGGGCAGCTACAAGGGGCCATTTGCTAGTCCCCAGTCCTGATGTTGGGCTTGCACTTGCTTTTTCCCTAACATATCTTAGAGCAGCCTCCTCAGAACTGCTCTAAATTATGCCAGATGCCAATGGGTCTCAAGGTCCATTAGACTTGCTTGGGATCACCAGAGCACAGAGGCCTTCAAGCCACACCCCTTCCTCCAGTTCCCACCTCTCTCCACCAGGGGCAGGCTCAGAGCATTGGCTTAACTAAAACAGTTATTACGTTGGACAAGCTAAAAACAGTAGGGAATAGAAGATCAAAAACTGAACAGCCTAACTGCTCTCAAGTGAAGATGCTGACCAAAAAGCTGCTTCTTCATATGAGGTCTGTGGTTTCTTTGCTGGGGTTTCTGCAAAATATTAACTCTGTGCAATAAAATAAACAGAGTTTGCATACATTTTAAAAATAATTTATGTGAGAAAATACCCTGAGTCTGTGTTACCAATTTCCCTCCATTGAGAAACTAATGCACTGCAAAGCCCCATAATCTACGGCTCAGCAAAAAGGCAACAATGAACTCCACACATAGCTGACTATGCTGGTTGGGATTCCTCATGCTGGAGAGATCTTTTGCTGGCAAGATATGTTGGGTTTAAGTCTGCTTTTACACGAGAATAGTGCAAAGTAACTCACCTGCAGCAAAAAAATCAGGCCCAGGAAGTACAAATGACTAATTAAAAAAACAAACCGTGAAACTAACTGCAAACTGCTGTCAAATACACAAAATAAAAAGGATAGAAAATCTCTTCGAATTCTAGTCACTCTTAGGTGTTACTTATAGCAACAATAGGTAAAAGATTTTTAGATGTCAGTGAGTTTTTTCAAATTGATGGTGTTCATTTACTATCTAGCTCAGAAAATTTGTTGCTGTTTACCTAGATTTATCTTTCTGCCTGGTTTTAATGAGAAAAACAGTTAACATTCAGTGAATGCTCAAATATATGAGAGAATATAGTTTTCTTGCCAAGAAAAATCCATGCAAATGGATTGTATGGGAGTTGAAAGTCTTAAACCAACCAACCAAAACAGTATGGTAAAGGTAAGGTTAAGATCCAAACTAACAAAAGCAGGGGCATTTTGTGATGATGCTGCCATTGTGTTTTATGTTCAGCCACATTGTTCAGACAGTGAAACCCATATGGCATGTAACATCATCTACTTTTTATAAGACCGAGTGAGAACTACAGCTCTGCATTACTTGCCAATAACAGGTAAGTTAAATACACCATGGCTGCCTTTAAGTCAGGATGTTTCTTGTATTGATCTGTGTCCCAGCTTTAACATCTCTTTAATATATCTATTTCATTTTCCCTTTTTTGTTCGGCTAAATGTCTGTGGAAGGACTCACTTTCATTTACAAAGAATTACATGACAAATGCTGCTTGTCGCAAGAGACTCATTAAAATGAGTGGAATGCGCCATTAAGAAATCCATCATGAGATAGTCTAGGGGTGACCTTGGGCCAGATTCATCCCTGACATAAGTCCCTTGAAGTCAGTGGAATTATGCTGGGAATGAATTTGGCACACAAATACTTAATCAAGCAAATGGTACCTCTGACCTGTCCATTTCAGTGGGTATTTTCATTAGCACAGGGTTTGGAAAAGGGCGTAGGGTAAGATTTTCAAAAGCACCTTAATGACTTGGGAGCCTAAGTCCCACTGACTTTCAGTATAGTTTAGTCAGCCTCTAAATCACTTTGGCACTCTTGGAAGTTTTGCCCGTAAGGTTTATAGAGAAAAGTCTCTGATTTTCACAGTGAAATAGCTGTTCAGTTTTGAAGGATATAGATTGTGGAGTGAGTTAGTTCAGCTCTGGAGGCTGCAAGGATAAAATCCTGATTACTGTTCTCCACCAGTGAAAATGAGTTCCATGGTTTGAATCTGGCCGCTGCTTGGGCACATCACAAAACTATAATGCAGTTAAGTGGGACTCGGTCTGCTTAGCTGAGGTCCAGGACTGGTGTAAAGGTGTTGACATATTTTGGAATGGAGGTGAGTTGGCAGAACTGGAGGAGGGAAACGTGCACAGTGCACGCACTATGATTTGTTCAGGCCCATGCTGGATGTCCCTCACTTTTAAGAACAATGAGCCAACTCACCTTTTAAGGAAAAATTCCTCTGCCATGTCAAATATATTTTCTCAATATAACAAAAGCCTAATCCACAAAGTTTGAGGACTATCTGCAGGCAAAATTTTCATTTTTTTAACATGCAACTCCTTATTTTGATTAGAGTTTGAACAAAAATAAGGTATGAAATAAATTTCCACCCCGAACTCTGATACCTCAATCTAGAGTTAAAAAAGAAAAAGAAAAACCCAGGTTAACCAATGAAAGAATGAAGATTGATATTAGGGCAAATAGACCTTCTACTAAGTTTCAGCCTAGTGCTATTTGAAATTAAAATTTTTATACCTCCATAAATCAGGGTTTCAAACAGATGTTAACTCTTCTGTTGTCATGCTCCTCATTAAAAGCACCATAAAGAGAAGATTAGTTTACTTTAATAAAATACATGTATCTAGGATCAGATTATGGCTAGCCCCATGCAGTAAAGGGGATTGTCGTGGGGCATGCACACCCTGTCTGCTTTGAGGACAGGTTGGGGTTGTGAAACTACCGCAGTTACAGTCTACCCACCTATCCGTAGACTGAGAACAGCACGACCCAGTGGCCGGAGTCAGTATGGCTACCCTAGGGGTCAGGGCTGTGTTGCTTAATAGCCAGAGTCAATATGGCTTCCCTTGGGATTCTGGGTTATACGGCCTAATGGCCTGAGTCAATATGGCTGCCCTGGGGATAAGGGTTGTATGGCATAATAGAATAAAGGGCTGCCATCCAGCAGGGGTGATGGCCGGGGAAGGGGGAACCCGGGCACCTCCTGCTCCACTGGGTCCTGGCCCAGGGCCCTGTCAGTGGCAAGTGTGGTCACCACCCAATCAGCAGGGATCCTACTGCAACACTCTGATCTTCCTCAGGTGGAAGAGACCACTCACACTGCCTCCCTGGGCCACTTACTACCTTGTCTCCTGAAGCCAGGGTCCATATGTTGTCAGAGTCTCCGAGCCCCTCATTGTAGATAGCTCCCTGGGATTCTGACTCCAGTTGGCCAGTTATAGGCACCAGGTCTCTGCTCCAGTCCTTGGGATCTCTGGTTCCTGCTGTCAAGTGCTGAAGCAGCTCCTAGGCAGGAGCCTCTATGAAGTATTCTTCCTCGGTGGTCAGCCTAGAATGAGCTGGGCTGCTCCCTTTTATACTGAGGCAGCAGTTGGAGCATGCCCTGCACAGTGTGAGGGGCGGGACTTCCACTGCCCATAGTTTTAAGCCCATACTTTCTTGGCTAGTGTGAGGTATGGACACCACATCACAGGGATGAAAATGCTATTTTGCCCTCTGACCCTTGACAAACACATGCATCTTTACTTTATTTGGTTTTATATATGCACTAAAAATGGACACCTATCTACACTTCAGGACACCTATCTACACTTCAAGACACCTTTGACTTAATTTAATATCCGATGGAAATATCATTCCAACATAAGTCCAGGATATCCTCAAAGGAGAGAGTGATCATTTGCTTCTCAGAAATCCGAAATAACTCAAGTTTTACTTTTTCTAATACTTGTCCATATTCACAATTAATTAGGCAACGTTTTAGTTGGAAATTTATTTTTCTCCTTCACTGTTTTCAGTGTTGTAATGACTCATTTGCACAAAGTTAGAATGCAGGGGCTGGTAAAATTTGCTCTATAGTAACCTATTAAGAAATGGGTTCTAGCCAGTCAAAATGTAATTTTTCTAAAAACTCTATTTGTATTGACTTGGTTAATAGCAATACAGACACCCATGCTCTGTAAAATATGTGATCATTAATTTCTGGCTTTTTTTTTTCATTTTTCAGCAATCCCTGTGAAAACAGTTGGTCCAAGAGAAATTTACAAGACTGCAATGTGTTTGACCTTAAAATTATCAAGCAAAACAAGATCCTCTCCCTGCGTGGGAGAAGCTTTTAGACAAGTGGCCAATTTAATCAAATTTGGCTCATGGTGTCTGGGGACAGGTAGAATTTTTGTTAAGCTGTTAAGCTATTTTAATTTTTAAATAAATATTATCACATTCTGAGATAATGTCATTCGAGATTTTTAGATACCTACATTTCAGCTAAAAGATACATATATCGTGTAAATGTTGTTCTTTAAATAAGAAGATGGAAAACACAGGTGACTTAAGTCACTGTCAAAATGCCAAAATAGATTTCAAAGGACTAAGTTTCTCTAATTCTTTCTTGGGTGCTGTTACAAATTCATTCAGACATATTGAATTGAACAAAACATATATTTTTCTGTGTTTTGTGTAATGTCCCGGAAAGATTTCACTCTTGGTGACATTCTGAGATCCAAATGATCAAAAATAGGACTTGCCCTAAATTACTGGCTAATCCTTCCTAGAGGAGTTAGAAAAAGCCTGTCCTCATCATAGCAGGTGCACTGCGGTAGAGGTGCCGCATGAACTGTCTTTTTCCTCTCTCACGGTTACTGTCGGTCAGTGCACTATAGTAACCTCCGAGTCTGACGTTAGAGCTAGAGGAAGTGTCGTCTGATTGGCTGCTATATGTACTGTTGCTAAGATGAGAGGAAAAGATGTAGAACAGTAAGGACCAAAACCCTTGCTGGGGATAGTTTTTTTTCCTTTTCTCTAGATTGTATTGTTTTCATCCACTTTAGAATCTGCTTGCTCTGAGATCATATATTCGCATCTCAGATAGCAAAATGTAAGTAATTTAGTATCCATATGTTAGAGCAAACAAGTCTAACTGGTAGAAATTAACTGCAGTACTAGAGAACAAGCTCCAGAGCTAGATATTTTAAGGGTCCTTTTCCTTTTTTTTAATCAGCTTAATTTTACCCGTGCCTGACAATACCAAAATTGTATATTTTTCTTTAACTTGATGATTCCTGAATTTAATTTTATTGTAACCCAGTAGGAGGTACACACTCTTGTTAGCATTCAAACTGTATAAAGATGGTAAAAAGTACGGAGAAAACACAACTATTGTAATAAATTATGGCATTTCATGAGGTGGCCCTCAAAAAAAATAACAATTCCCTATCCATCCTCTTGCATGCATTTTATAAAATAGCAGATTCTGGGACAGATCCCACTCAGTGTAGTGGGCCAGATTCTGCCACTGTTACTCATGTTGAGTATTACCTTATTCCACAAGTAGTCCCATTGAAATTAATAGGATTATTCACTTTCAGTGGGGTTACTTGTGGAGTAAGGTTGGCAGAATCTGGCCTAATGGAGTTTAGTCATTGAGTCTATTGGTGTGAGGAAGGTTAGTAGGATTTGGTCTGTATTTTTCAAGCCTTTTTTCTTTCTTTTAAAATAATGCATATTAAAACTAAGACTATTCAGTTCACTCTTAAAATGACGTCTAGTCAGTATTTTAAAATAACAAATTTTATAGTTTTTGTAAAATTCATGGCCAGGCATGAACTGTCCCAGATGAATAACAAGAAAAATTAGTTCCTTGACAGAATTTTTGAAATACTTAAAGTAGTCTTTCATTATGCAGGCCAGAATCTCTGCTGTTTCCATTTTATGGGTATGTCTGCACGGGAACTGAAGGGGTGATTGTGGTACAGGTAGGCATATTTGTGTTGGCTTTAATCTAGCTAGAATGGATGGCAATAGCAATATGGACATGGTGGCACAGACATTCGTATGCTCCAATAATCCGAGTACAAGCCCTCCAGGGACCCTAAGTACATACTCTGGTTGTTAACCTGAACTAAAGCCTGTGCCACCACATCTACATTATTATTGTTACCTGTACTAACTAGATTAAAGCTAATATGGGTATGCCTACCCATGCTGCAATCATCCCTTCACTTGCAGTGTAGACGTACCTTTAGGATGTGTCTGTACTGTAATCACAGGGTCTGATTGTTTTATTAGCCAAAAAACCCCACAACATAGTGCTTCATATGAGGTTTCTGTAGCTAGTACATTCTTGCTTTATATGGAGAAATAAAGTGACAGATAATCTCACACAGTATTTGGATGGAAATAACTTCAGGGCTCAAGCCAGCATACCACATGGCAGAAACCTGCCTAGGACTGTGGATGTTGGGAACAATCAATTGTTCTGTGCTCTAGCACAGGCATATGGGATTATTTTGCCTGTAGTTACATCAATGTAATCTCACTGGGGTATAAAAATGGGCAGAATTTGCTTTTTTATACTACCTCACATCTGAGCTGCAACACATGCATTTATGTATAAACAAAGACTTAAATGCAGAGCATCTGATATGAACTTAGTCTTTTCATCTAACAAAAGAACTATGACAATTACAATAAAACTAACAATAAGGACTAGATTGTGAATTGGACTGTGTTTATGCATGGGCATAAGGGGAGTGCCAGGGTTTTTTTTACTAATGCGTGGGCTATCTAGACCTTATAAGAATACATAGGAGTAAGCAGACGCTGCAAGGATGTCTACATCCCTCAAACAGGATGAGCACCGTGGAGTATCTATGTATCAGCCCCTACTCAGGGTGAAAGGCACACTCCAGCTCCATGGTGTGTGTGTGTGTGTATGTATGTGTGTGTTTGTGTGTTATTAAACGGTTTCAAAGAAAACAGAATCAGCTCTCTCGAACAGGGTTTAAATTTTTCATAAAAAATGACTTCAAACAAACAACCCCCCCCCCAACATTTATAAAAAATTGATTTTTGTCAAAAATTGTTTTTCAGAGAAATGAGAATTTTGTTTTTTTGGCTTTTCTTCCCTTCCTCTCTCTCCCTTCAGTTACAAACTAGAAAAAGGAGAGAAAGGAGGAGGGGGGAAATGGTGAGGAAAAGGGAACCCCCTGCCCAAAAGAATATCAATATTTTTCACCAATCATCAAATAAATGAAAAGTCATTCCTTTTTACAACCTGCAGAACAAAAATGATTTATGAAATTTTCAAAATTTTTCATGAAACATGTTTTTCAACCAGCTCTACAATTCACCCTTCCCCACCCCAAGCAAGAAGACAGTTGAAACACCACACGGAGAGAGGTACTAGCAGCTCAGACATAAGAAGAGAGGAGACCTTTGACAGAGATTCTTATTTCAGTAGTAGAAGGGAATGCTGTGGAGATTTATTATTCTTTTATTTTCCCTTGGAACTTATATAATCAGGAGGCCTACCATGGTGTCCCACTGATAATGTATTAATAAGAAATTGGTTCCCTAGTGAATTAGCTGTTCTAGCTCAGACATATGTTTTGATTGAATCTGGGCTCAAACTTGTGAATTTTTGATTTTTTTTTCTTTCGAGAAGGAAGCTTTTCTCACATAATAAAGTATCAAAGAAGTATTAGCACATACTAGCAAATTAATGCTTTCTAAATATTAGCAGTGTGTGGATAAAATCATAATACTTACTTGCAAATGTCGTTGTAGACCTGTAGTGTTTAAGTCTCAAATTTTGTTGTGTTCTGTTGAGTCCCATTGTGGAAAGCATCTTGGTTAAGCTTGCTAGAAGGAGTTACTTTTTGCTCCCAGTCTTTCATTTTCACTTGGAGTTGTTTTAGGCTTTCAGCAAAAATCAGTGTTACCAGGAGAAGGACCTGACCATTTATAATATATATTTATCACGAGAGAGGATGGTGATGGCAAAGTAGTCTAAATCCTTAAAGGAAAACAATGTGTTAATTCATTCCAACCATTATGTAATTTAACCTCGTTTGTTGTTCATCATTCAAAATAAATAAATACTAATAAATGGCAGAGGCCTAGGGTTTGCAGGATAATTTACCATCTGTCTCTCATTTACTTTCCACAGCCTACATCCTTTGTGTAAGAATGCTACTTCTTGCTGCTTTACATGTTTAATTATAAACAACACTTGTAATTATTCCTGAGTACATCTGCTAACTTAAAGGAAAAGATGGAACAGTTAATGGTCAGGACCCTAGGAAATTAGGCCTGTGTTCAATCTTATCCTGACCTTCAAAGCATGGATCAGGGGTTCTCAAACTGGGGGTCGGGATCCCTCAGAGGGTCGCAAGGTTATTACATGGGGGGCTGCGAGCTGTCACCCTCCACCCCAAACCCCGCTTTGCCTCCAGCATTTATAATGGTGTTAAATATATTAAAAAGTGTTTTTAATGTATAAGGGGGGGTCGCACTCAGAGGCTTGCGGTGTGAAAGGGGTCACCAGTACAAAAGTCTGAGAACTCCTGGCATAGATCTTAGGGTCAGAGAGAGGAGATGGGAGCTTCAAAATCAGAAATTATATGGTTAGTTAAAATGAACATAAAATTTGAAAACAAAAAGTTATCTAAAGGTTTTACTATTGTAACCAAGGATATTGGGCCAAATTCTGCTCGGAGTTAAACCTGTGCCATCCCTCTGGAATCGTTTAAGTGAACGAGATGGCATGGATACAACTCAGGCGTTTTTACTTCATTTTACAAGCAGCGAGCCAAACACTTCTCCAAGTGACTGAGACATTAAACAATAAAGTACTGTGAATGTAATGTGTTTAATCAGCAAATGAATGTAGAATCAAAAGAAAAAGGGGTTAGAGGGTAAATACTTAATTAGAAAATTTGCACTGGCAAATTGGGTTTGCCATTGCAGTTGGGTCAAAATGCTTGAACTAACATTTTTTTATTGAATATTCATGAAAATGAAAATTGGGGCCCAGCTTTCTCTAAAAGCCTGCTTATATCAGTTGAGGTTGAAACTTACCCTACTTGATCCATGGGGTTTGTAGTCCTCTTACTCGCAGACAAATGAATGTCATAGGCTGTTATCAGAGAACTTTTTGATCCTCAAGACGCAAGTAAAAGAACTGGGGAGTGCAGCTCTCCATGAAGGTTTCATTCATTTGGGGATGGGAAAGAGATGGGTTTTGGTCCTGGACCTTGTGTAATTCTTTGGATGGGCAAATTTGGAGTAAGTTGATATTAACATGTAAATACTGGACCAAAGATTACAAATACCATTATGAATATCAGCCAGATTTTAACCTTCAATTTCCAGCAGGTTTGATAGGGGAGCTGTTCGAAAACAGGTTGCAAGAATTGTGAACAATGGGACTTTTTTTTTTTAAACCCTCTTCTCTTACTCCGTATTGGCTGACTTGGGTTTGCTCAAACTTTCATTAAAAATAAATAAATCAAATCACCAGCACAGACCCAGGGTCCAGGCCAATAGCGAATAAAGGCAATGGAAAGTCTCCCGTTGAATTAAGTGGGCATTGGATTGGATCTCGGGTATGGAAAATTTCAGACCAAAATGTGAAAATCTCAGATAGTTATGAACAACTGCAAACTGGAAAATAGAATTTCTGCCATTTCTACTATAGTATAAAAAGTTCTAATGTCCAAGACTGTGTGCTATTACCATGTGTGTGAGTTATTGTATTAGGAATCAGCAGTCAGAGTAAGCAATAGTATTTCACCTTCTTGGAGAGAATGTTTGCCATTTTGTTTTGACATGTAAGGATATGGTCATGTAAACCTCACGGCAAAAGATATTACTCAACTGAAGCAGGCATAAATCACTGAATCCTGGAATACAATATTATTGTATATTTCTACAGTGTGATTGCGACCAGTAGCAGGACAGTACTGGGGTAGTAAAAGAAACATGAAGTTGGGTATTTTGCACCATTACATTAATCTTGTTTATTCTTTACAGTACTTGGAATTCAGGAAGATAGGGCATGATCACAGCCTTGTTATAGTGTTTGATTTTCATGGGCAACTTTTCAGTAGTCAAAATAATTTATTTGGTTGCATTTATTTGAAGCAGGGCAATAGAAATGCATTTACGTTAACAAACCAGACTAACTTGGGAGGCTGTGATT
Organism: Lepidochelys olivacea; assembly: GCF_965140295.1. Lineage (NCBI taxonomy): Eukaryota > Metazoa > Chordata > Testudines > Cheloniidae > Lepidochelys > Lepidochelys olivacea. The sequence goes on along the minus strand of NC_140411.1, from coordinate 160,193,253 downwards.
CAACTCAGACTTTTATGCTGTATCATCCTAGAGCAGAGGTTCCCAAACTGGTACACAGACCCCTAGCGGTATGTGAGACATCTCCAGGAGGTACGTGGGAGAAACTGTGTAAAGGTGGATTTTATTAATTATTTATTCTATTTTCATAATCGGTTACTCTGATGAAGCTTTAAAACTTTGTGGGAATTTGTTATATAAAATACGGTAATTAATTTGCTTCAAGATGTACCAATGAGAACGCAGACACACAGAGCCCTCACCTACAATAGTCATACAGCACAAGTTCAGTTTCCCAGCAACTATCCAGTCTAACTGAGCTCTTTTTTTTCCAGTTGTATACGTTGCATTATATCTGTACAGAACAGTGAAATATGGACAGCTGGCTGAAGACAGGTAGTGTTAAGAACACAGTATCAGTGAGGAGAAGGGTAGGGGTATGCAGGGAGCTGGTAGATCTGGAAGGAGGTACGTAATAAGAAAAGTTGGGGAACCTCTGTCTTAGAGTTATTGTGGTGGTACAAGGATGAATTTGACCCACATGACATATCCTTTAACAGTTTGTCAAGTGTGTCTTCTCATGAAAGACTATTCTGGACCAAATTCATCCCTGATATAAACGCACTGAAGTTGATAGGCCAAATTCTTTTCTGATCAAACTCTGTCCTTAAAACCTCTCTTCATTCATTAGCGTGCTCTAATACTTAAAAGTTCAGGTACATTAATATCATCCAGTGCAATTAGGTTTGTAGTCCATCATGATAAATAGTAAGGTGCTTTACTTAGAGAGTCAAATACTACAGTCTGCAAGGCCAGATAAGAATTCAGACTAGCTTGGAGATAAACCAAAGGATGATAGTTCCCCCAATTTTAACCTGACCTGGATTCAAACTCCAGTCCAGATAAGCAAAATTGCGATTTTTTTGCATCAAAAGCAAGGGAATGGCAGTTTCCTAGAAGTCGTTCAAGCCTGTTTTCACTGGATAAGCTGCATAATAAATGAACATAGCAGAAAAGTGGACTGTAAAATGGAAGCTTTCTCATTCTTTTGAGTGCTCAATAGATGCGTATTGTGTTGTATGAGCTGGGCAATTTTCTACTGTTTGTAATAATTTCTCTTGCAATCCATACTGTTCATATTGTGTTTTATCACTGTTTTTCCTCAGTAGTGACATGGAAGAATGTCATTGAACCCCTCAGAATATGTCAGCAGGGATTCCAGCTCAGATGTGGTACAACATTAGATCTCTATTTGCAAATTTTAACATTATCTGAAATTCCTGTTGTGTTACCCTGGGCTTTGTTCTGACTCCCTTTCAGGCTGGGTTTAAAGGGGAACATGCATGTTTACTAAATAAAACTGTTTCACTTCCATTTCTTTGGTGATCTGTTGATGGCAAAGACTTGGTGGAATATGTTTTTTAGGTAGCCAGAAGTAAAATACCCAGAATTTGACAAGTAATGAAAATGTACACTTTAGCCTACAAAAGACACTGGGGGGGAACCACAGTCAAACAATGACCACACAGTAGAGACTTCCTGTAGCTGATTTTCTGGTGGAATAAAAATGTTTGTTATCCGCATCTGAGTAACTGGGGAAAGGTGTATAATTGGTAGGGTGACCAGATAGCAAGTATGAAAATCAGGACAGGGGTGGAGGAGTAATAGGGTCCTATTACTCCACCTGTGACTGATTCCTCAGGGGAATGTGTGTGAAGGTATGGGGGAAGGGGAGGAGAGGGGAAAGGGATGGAGAGGTAAACCCAGCCCTTTAAATAAGATAGCTGGTGAAAAATCTCCATAAGATGTCTTAAGGAGAGGCAATTGAGCCTAACATTCGTTATTTTGAAGGAAAGAATTAATGAAATTCCTGGTTGATACTCCTAGGGAGGAATTGCAATCCTAGTAAGGATTACAAAACAAATATAAAGGGACAGGAAGATATTTCCTTGCTTATATTTCTAATGATGAAACAAAATTCAACTTGAAATAAGTTATTAAAGCTGATAAAATAATCCAGAAAATCTGTGTGAGGGAAAGCATTAAATATTGAAAGAGAGTGGATGACAAATTAGACATGATTTTGCAATGTGATATGAGAGAAAATTTGGGTGCATGTGAAGAAGCATGACATTACAGTAAAGGGTAGTAGTTCCTCTTACATGGCAGTGGTGCAGTCACACTAGGGATATTAAAATGGTAGCCATGTTAGTCTGTATCAGCAAAAACAACAAGGAGCCCTTGTGGCACGTGATGCATCTGATGAAGTGGGTTTTAGCCCATGAAAGCTTATGCCCAAATAAATTTGTTTGTCTCTAAGGTGCCACAGGGACTCCTTGTTGTTTTAGGGATATTAAGACACTCAGATACCACGGCAATCTGTGCAGAATAAAATCCTAGATATATAGATAGATCTTGTATTCATTTCTGAGCATCTTGTCTTTAGGAAGATATAGAGAAACTGGAGGAAGCGCAAAGAAGAGCAACATGAATGATCAAGGGGATGAAGAGACTTGAGGCCTGGTCTACACTTAAAATTCAGATTGACCTAGCTATGTTGTTCAGGGTGGTGAACATTTCACACCCTTGAGCATTGTAGTTAAACTGACCTAACCCCGGTGTAGACACAGCTAGCTCAATGGAAGAATTCTTCCATCAGCCAAGCTACTGCTTTTTGGGGAGTTGGATTTCCTATGTCAATGGGAAAACCCCTTCCATCAATGTGGGGAGTGTCTATAGAATAGTTCTGCAGTGGCATTGCTATAGCGCCTGTAGTGTAGACATGGTCTGAGTGAAGAGAAAAGGGTATAGGAGCTAAGAAGGGATGGATTGGCTATGTGGTGGCCACGGGGTGTGTGTGTGTGTGGTGAATTTCAAGTAGGCTGCAGGAATGTAAAAGGCATGAATGCCATGGAGGGAGAGAATTTTGTAGGGTGATGCTGAGGGGGTGACTAGTAATAATGGGATGAAATTAAGGAAGGGCAAATGTAAGTTGAATTTCTGGTGAGATCTGTTAGGCTGTGGAATAGCATCCCAGTGGAAGTGGCGAAAGCCTCATTGCTTTGGATGTTTAACACTCCACTGGAGAAAATCCTAGAAAATAAAATGGGGAATAATCCTGCCCTGGCAGGGAGATGGACTTGATAATTTAACAGGCCTTTTCCATCACCACCTGCTGAGAGTCTGAATTCTGCTTGTCGTGTCCTAATGTTTGGTTCAGATACATCAACTGTTGTTTTTTAGCTATATTTTAGACATTTTTCTACTCTGACACCTCAAAACTATTTGATCCCAGTTCACCTCAGCACTAGAACAGAGATTGCCATAGGGACTCGGGGAGACCTGTGTCCCTTTGATTCTGGGGCTGCCAGGGGCCAGTTCTGTGCCAGGCTGTCCATAGTCTCTGTCACAGCCAAGCTAGGGCCATAATAGCCCAAGTCACATCCCCTCCCAGAATACTTCTCTCCTGCCTCCAACATATCTTGGAACACTCTCTGTGCCTAAGGCTGTCACAAGAGGTACAGAGCTGGCTGAGCTCTGCAGCTGGTAGGATAGGCTACCAGCGCAAGGAGTACTTCCATGAAGAGCTTTACAGCAACTTTGCACTAGTTATGCTGGCACAAATGGACCACTGTGCTGTTACAAATCAGATCCTACTTGCCCAATGTATTTTAATGGAGTTAAAACCTAGAGTATGTCACTTTTTTTTCCTTCTTAATATCCTTATTTATAACAATTCAATGTTATGCAGATACATAAAGGAAGAAATAGTTACAAATACTTGCAGGGTCTTCACAGTTGTACATAGGAAAAGGAGATCAAGATTGGGCTGTCCTTTGAATCACAGTATCATCTAGTTAGATACCAAACCATAGAGCTTTGCTTGGTCAGTGTTAGAGCAGAGACCAGGCAAACTGGTTGAAACTATAGCAAAGAACACAATTATCAGACATATAGATGAACATGATATGTTGGGGAAGAGTCAATACAGATTTTGTAAAGAGAAATCATGCCTCACGAAAAATTAGAATTCTTGAGGGTGTCAAAAAGCATGTGGACAAGGGGGATCCAGTCGATATAGTGTACTTGGACTTTCAGAAAGGCTTTGACAAGGTCTCACGCTAAAGGGTCTTAAGGAGAGTAAGCTGTCATGGGAAGGTCCTCTTATGAATTAGTAACTGGTTAAACAGTCCTTGTCTACAGACAGCCCCCCAACCTGAAGCAAATACTCACCAGCAACTACATACCACACAACAGAACCACTAACCCAGGAACCTATCCTTGCAACGAAGCCCGTTGCCAACTGTGGCCACCTATCTATTCAGGGGACACCATCACAGGGCCTAATAACATCAGCCAGACTATCAGAGGCTCATTCACCTGCACATCTACCAATGTGATATATGCCATCATGTGCCAGCAATGCCGCTCTGCCATGTACATTGGCCAAACTGGACAGTCTCTACGTAAAAGAATAAATGGACACAAATCAGATGTCAAGAACTATAACATTCATAAACCAGTCGGAGAACACTTCAATCTCTCTGGTCACGCGATTACAGACATGAAAGTTGCGATATTACAACAGAAAAACTTCAAAACCAGACTCCAGCGAGAGACTGCTGAATTGGAATTCATTTGCAAATTGGATACAATTAATTTAGGCTTGAATAGAGACTGGGAGTGGCTAAGTCATTATGCAAGGTAACCTATTTCCCCTTGTTTTTTCCTACCGCCCCCTCCCTCCCGCCACTGTTCCTCAGACGTTTTTGTTAAACCCTGGATTTGTGCTGGAAAGGGCCCACCTTGATTATCATACACATTGTAAAGAGAATGATCACTTTAGATAAGCTATTACCAGCAGGAGAGTGGGGTGGGGGGAGAGAAAACCTTTTGAAGTGATACACACCCATTTTTTCATGGTCTGTGTGTATAAAACATCCTCACTGCATTTTCTACTTTATGCATCTGATGAAGTGAGCTGTAGCTCACGAAAGTTTATGCTCAAATAAATTGGTTAGTCTCTAAGGTGCCACAAGTACTCCTTTTCTTTCTGGTTAAAAGATAGGTTCTCCTCTGTATAGATAGATCTTTAGGTGGTATGGAGCCGTCATGCCAATTCCCATGCCATCCTACCTCTGCCCTAGACACAGAGAGTGTGTCTGGTGGGCAACAGGGGGTGTGGTTGGGGTCTGCCTATAGCCTGGCGCTCCCCAACTGCCAGAGCAGTCCCTGAGCGACAGCTGTCAGGTGACAGCTGCTCTACCTTATGCCAAAGACTGGCCTACGGGCCTTTTTTTTTCTGGTTCAGATGTAGCGAACATCTCGTCACGAGAAGAGCAGCTCTTGTGAGATTTCTGCCATTCGAGCAGATGACAATTTTAAGGGAACAAACTTGTGGGGCTGTTGAAAACATACTCTAGCCCTGATTATGTTTTGAATCCTAAGGCCTATCTTAACCAAATGCTAACATGACCCTTTGCTTTCTTAGGCCATCTCTGCTTCTATGAGCTTTACGGCAGAGCTTTGGATCATTGCAGCAGTAAGATGCTGTAGCATTCCTTTTTCATGTATAAGGAGAATTTACAGTAACAGTTAATAGAGAGTGGGGAGTACTGGAAGAACAGGGTGATAAGTCTGTAAGCTCTTTGGTGTAGGGATTATTTTGTATGTGTTTTATACAGTACTTAAAACACTGGGATTGAATTGGACAGAGGCATCTAGATGTTACTGTAATACAAATAATAGATAAGTATAAGCTGCAAACAAATATTTGCAGACAAGATCACATCTCTAGACTGGTTTACAGCAAATTATACAACTGAGGGAAAGCCTATTTAAAAGTCGTTTTGGGGGTTTCACACATATCTTCACCAAAGGTCTAGTGACTCAATGTTAATGAGAGGTACACAAGTTAAGAAAATATCCTGTAATATTTTAAAAATGTTGTGATCCAGTGACAGAATAATGTACTGTGTTTTGTCATTATCCAAATTGTTGCAACTCCTATCTCTTGTCTGCCAGTCTAATGAAATCTTTACTTGCCTTAAAAAAAAAAAATGCAGCCATTGCGTTCACTATGTAAACACAATGCCAGGGGTGAAAGTAACTTAAAGGACTTACCGGTACTCCGGAGCTTTTAGGAGGGGGCAGGGCCTCAACCAGAAGAGGCGGGGCCGTTGCATCCCCGGGCCCTTTAAATCACCCCAAAGCTACCAGCTGCAGAGGCGGCTGGGAGCCCCGGGCCCTTTAAATAGCAGCCAGAGCCCTGCCGCTGCTACCCCAGGGCTCCGGCAGGCTCCGGGGACGATTTAAAGGACCCGGGCGGTAGCGGCTGCCGGAGCCCCGGACTCTTTAAATCATCCCCGGAGCCCTGCTGCCACTCCGGCAGCTATTTAAAGAGCCTGGGTCAGTAGGTGCGGCAGGAGCCCCGGGCCCTTTAAATCGCCGCTCGAGCCCCACTGCCATTTCCCCAGGGCTCTGGCAGCAGGGCTCTGGAGGCAATTTAAAGGGCCTGGGGCTCTAGCCGCTGCTGGGAGCCCCAGGCCCTTTAAATTGCCACCTGGGGAAGCTGATCCGCCCCGGTATGGCGCACGGGCTCTTGCTGGTACGCTGTACCGGGGCGTACCGGCTTCCTTTCACCTCTGGACAGTGCTCACAAACACGCACATTGAAATCAAAGGTTTCAGAGTAACAGCCGTGTTAGTCTGTATTCGCAAAAAGAAAAGGAGTACTTGTGGCACCTTAGAGACTAACCAGTTTATTTGAGCATGAGCTCACGAAAGCTCATGCTCAAATAAATTGGTTAGTCTCTAAGGTGCCACAAGTACTCCTTTTTATTGAAATCAAAAGTGCAATGAACAGATGCTACAGTTTTCATTGCTTTTCTTTGCTTTCGCATGTACATACAGCAGATTTTGCTATAACAGCTTTAAATCTGTGTTTCCTCAACATACCAGGCAAATGCATTGCAAATATAAGTAATGGCTGCACACAGGTGAAAATGTGATTGTCAGACAGCTGTGTATTAATAATTCATCCCATGATGCAGTTTCTGTTTAGGCTATGTCTGCACTGGCAATTGAATGACAAAACTTTTGTCTTTCAGAAGTGTTAAACTCCTCTTCTCCCCCCCCCCCCACGAAAGAAAAGGTTTTCCAATGACAAGCGCCAGTGTGAACGGTGCTTTGTTGGCAGGAGCGCTCTCTTGCCAACAATGCAAACAGACGTTTTTTGACGGCAGGAGAGCCGACAAACAGCAGCTAAACTGTATGACTTCTGGTGGCACGGTTGTGGCGACACAGCCATGTCGCTAAAAGCTGTGTAGTGTAGACGTAGCCTATATTGGATGTTATGGTGATTTGTCTGTAAGGTGTGTGATTTCAGGTTGGATTGGGTGTTTAATGTTGCTTCAACTGATTATTTCCTTGCTTTTTAGTGATTGTGTTATTAGGAGAAACAGTTGACTAAACTTAACTCCAAGTTAATCTTCATTTTTTTGGGGGGATAATAGGTAGTATGAACACAGGGCAACCTTAACATAAATGAGTCCTGTGACAAAATTGTACTGCAAGAGAACGTAGAATTCTAAAGGAAAAATTCAGGTTGCATTTTCTGGTAACATTTATCCCATCCATATTACCCCCAAATGATATGCCTATATAACCTAGGTAGTGCTCAGGCAGTGTTTGGCAGCACTGTACCTAGTATCTGGAAAAACAAACACACCTTGGGACACAGGATTGCCAGGGTAAGTAGTCAGAAAGAAACAGGAAGACCGATACTCCCTTTTATGAATCTGCCTCTTACGAGGGACATACTTAGCAAAACAAGAGTAAAGGAGAGTACTTCAATCTGCAAATTCCTTTTGATGGGCTTCCAGTTGCAATGGAAGCATCTCTCTGTGCCATTAATTTCCTGTTAATTCTAATATTTATCAACAGACGAACCAGTCAATGTACAGCCCAGTGTTATCCAGAGCTCCCTCCCTCACTGCACACAATCTCACAGCCCCACTGAAGTTAATTGAATAGTCTAGATGTAAATGAGGACAGAAGATGTCAAAAGAAGTCCTGGGAGGAACTGAAAAACCAGACAACCTAAATTACACAGAAAGCATAATTTCACTGTCATCTGATAAAAGAAGAAAATGTTACTGATTATTTTTCTTAGACAACTGAAAACCAGCTCAGGAAAATAGATTTCCATTGGATGATTGTACGGATGAAGTATGGAGATGATTGTTTTATAAATCAATTAAATTTCATAATAAATCTATAATTCTGTAGGTAATTTGGAGAATAATGGCCAAGATTTTCCAAAATGACTCGTGATCTTGCATGTCCAACATGAGATAACTTGAAAGATCCAATTTCCAGAAGGTGGGTGCTCAGCAGTTCTGAAAAACTGGCTTATTTAAGGAATCTTCAGTTGGGTACCCAGAATCATTAGTCATTTTTGAATGTATTGGCCAATACCTTTATTTAAAAAATGTGTCCATTAGAGTGGAACAAAGTACTGGAAACAAGTCAGTAATGAGATTATTGGGTATATTTATACTATGTCATTAAATTATGCGTTGTACAAACTGTTTTTGGTTTGTGTCAAAAATATCCTCCTTTTGAAACACCCTTCTTACATGTTACTGATGAAATCTTTAATTGCTTAGGATATATGGTTAGCAGCAAGAATCAAAGCTTTTGCATGTTACCCTATCAGTTTTAGCTAATCCGTAACACTGAATGTAGGTCAACTGGAGCTTTTTAAAACAGATGGAAATTTAGTAGTTTACTGTGGCTCAGCGGATGCTCCCATGAGGCTGCCAACTTCTCCAATTCCAAACTGCAGAAAAAGCAGAAATCAGCCTTCTGAAATCTGCTTATTCTAACTCATTTTCATTCCAGCAGCACCAGCATACTGTACAGTAGGTTTCTGTAACTTATTCAGCACTGACATGCTACAGAAGATGGGGTAGTTAATTAGAATAGTTCAGTCGTGGTTTCATTTAGGAGATTTCATTAATCTAACTATTCAGAAAGAGAGAGAAAAACAGTTATTCTAACCAAAATCCAAGAGCTGGTAGAAATCCAAGGCTTGTTGCCACACTCTTCATCTTTATTCTTTATATTCAGGATCACAGATGCTGCCACTATACTTGCCTCTCTTTCATGTAATTATCAAATTTTTTCAGTGGATGCAGGAAAAACAAATAAGAGGGATCAGTATGGATGCTTCTCAACGCAGGAGTCCCCATGGGTAGCCTGCCACCTACCCACTGCTAACAGGTGGCAGGCACAAGTAGGAAGTGGCTCCGGGGATGTTCAGCTGAAATTAAGATTATCTCAACCTCAGAAGCGACTTTCTATGGGATTTATTTCTCTTTCTCTCTCCGGTTTCCTCCTGGTTTTGAGAGCAATTGCTTCAGCTTCTCTCTGGTTGTTACACAGGCAACTCTGAGCCCCCTAGCATTGGGTGGATGAAACAAAATGAAAGACTTGAAGCCTTTTCACGCCTGCTCAGATCCTTGTGAAAAGCTGCAGAAAGCTCATTTAAAATGCATTTTTAAACAAGTTGGGTATATTTGAGTGTGTTTGGTGGAAGTCTCTCCCTCAACCTCACGTGTCTGTCTATGGAATAGATGGCAGAATGGAAGAAATGGGAGTTGGAGTAGGGGAACTGGACAATAATGGAGGACTCTTAAATGTATAAACATGAAGCAAATCTATTTGTGGGGACTTGGAGGGAGGGAGAGGCATATGTAGGAATATTTTAGAATGCATGATTGCTGATCTGTTCTAATGCTGTTCTTTCTCCTTCTCCAAAAAATATAGATGGCTTGTTGCCTGAACAATATTTTCAATTTAATTTGATTTAACTGCCGTGGAACAACTCTTTGTTTGCAGTCAAATGTGTTATTTCATGAATTATTAAAGCTGACCTTTAATGTGGAACATATATTTTAAAAGTCAAAGAGTGGAGTAACTTTTATCATATAAGCAGTGGAACCCAAACATTTTTCAAAATCCACAAAATGTGGATCCGTCAATTTCTGTAGGGATTTGAAGGAAGATGTGATCCTGGATGCACATTTGTGATAACCACTCTCCTTTGCAATATGTTGGGAGGAGATGGGTATTCTCTTTATGGTCTGCACAATGCTTTTCAGCACTCACCCCTTCGGTTTAGTGAGTCTGACAAACCTTGACTTAGAAAAGAAATAGTGTTTGAAAAGCTTTTCTCTGCAAATAAAAAACTATGGGCTATATAGTGCCAGTAGACACAGCCTGGAGAAAGGGGTGGCACAGAACATGCACTACTTCAGCAGCAGCCCTGAAGCTAGGGTGACCAGATGTCCCAATTTTATAGGGACAGTCCTGATATTTGGGACTTGTATAGGCACCTATTACCCCCCATCCCCTGTCCTGATTTTTCACATTTGCTATCTGGTCACTCTACCTGAAGCATTGTGCCTCAGAGATACCCCTCAGAACAACAATATTGTCCTTTTGCTTTGGGGTGGAATTTGCTTCTAGCCTCCACCAGCAGCAAAGTACAACAGCTGCCATTCCAGCCTACTGTGCATTGGGGAGGGAGGGGGATGGTGACAAGCCTTCACCCACTCCCCCCCCCCCGCCTATCTGTTCTGCATGGAGAAGGGAGGAGCAAGTGTGCAGTGCCTGGTTATTTTTGTATACCCAGACCCGTGGTCCAGATAGTCCATGCAGAAATGTGAGGCAGGTTCCGACTCCCCTGTAACAGAGCAGCCCAGTTAAATCTGTGTGTTTATAAAATGAGGTTAGGTGAGATTGGTAAGCAAGTAACAGTCTACTGGAATGATTTAGAATAAGAATTCAAAAAAAACCCAAACAACCCAAACCTATTGGTTTTTTTAAATCTGTTTTTCAAGACTGAATAGTACTATCTGTACTTTCTGAGGTATAAAAGTACTGTAATTATGAGGAAATTACCTTCTGCATGACTGGCATACGGAAGGGGCTCTCATCTCTATGTACGTACCATGCTCGTGACTGCTGTTTGTCATTCCCTTGAATGTGTCAGCTTTTCATCTCTCCGTAGGATGGCTTTTTTGGGGGCAATAATAAACCTGCTTGTACTTTTAAGCTGCAAAAACAAATGTAAGAATTAAAAAAAGAAACTCAAAGAAAAAAAAGCACTTGTCCAATATTTGTCTGAGTTTACTGGTTCGAAAATAAATAAATTTTCAATAGATGTGTGAAAAAGGCAAAGTTGTGCATCAGGTACTTGTGATCTCACCCTGATTATCTTTTTGGTGGGAGGAGAGGGAGTCAAAGAGACTATTTTCTTCTCGATCACAATAGATACTCTTCCCCCCAGTTCTGCAAATGCCAAATGCACTAAAGCCAGTAGCACTATTCACAAGCACAGAGTTACTCATATGTATGTTTGCGGGAGTGGGGGCTATTACAGTTCATTGACCTATTTAAGTGGCAATCCCTGTCCTTGGATGCAGGCATATGGCTGCATGTGCATGCATCCGAAGGCAGAATTAGGCTTTAACTCCCTTTGAAGCAACATTTGATAAGGAAACGCTCCCTATCTAAGAGTCAAATCCCTGTGCAAAAGTCTCATAGAAATTAACAGAAAAGGAGATCCCTTCTATATGTTTTCTTTTAGTCATCATATAGGATTGAATAGAGAATTATATGCCTGCTATAAAACAGCTCAAAAAACTCATACAGAGGTGATTGTTTTTATAAAATTCCATAGGTCTTTAGCGTCATCTATATAGAACCCTGTTTCCCTCCACGCTCTACCTTTGCCTGCTGCTAATCCTCTCTCGGTCCATTATCAATGCAAGGACCATAGCGGCTACTACTACTTCCTTGGGAGAAGCTTATGGGGAAGAGACAGAGGGAGGCATTGCTCCCCTCAAATCTGCCTTTTGACTGTGTGTTAAGGAAGGATGGTGGGGGCTTTGCTACCGTCACTGCAGTGGCTCTTGGAGAGGGGTGTCTGTGTCTTGAGGTGTGGCTGCTTGCTGGCTTCAGTATCTCCCCAGCAGCCCTTCAGCTAGGGAGACCCCAACCCATATAAAGACATCCTCCTCCCACATAATTCTCCAGCAGCCCTTCTGTTGACAATGGCTGTGGGGAGTGAGTGTGCTCTCTGTTTCTGAGGGAGGGGTTAGGACTGAGTAGCCACATAGTAGCTCGGCATGTGCTGCTGCTGGGGCAGGAGCTCTTCCTCAGGATTTGGCTGAAATTCTTCCTTCAGGCACATGGCAAAACTCCCATTGAAGTAAATACTTTATTCCATTTGGAAACAAGCGGCTTGCTCTTTCCCATCCACTTTCTCACATGCCAACGTACGGATAAGTGGATGAGTGGCTATTAGTCTCTGTAAAGATGAGGAAGTGCTCAGAAGAGCCATGCCAGTTAGAGTAATGGCAGCAGTCAGGGTTGGACGTTTATTCAGCAGGAAGGAGATGGAGCAGACACAGAGGCACTTCGCTGAAGTAGTTCTTTGCAGCGGGATTCTTACACATTGCAAAACTCGGCCTGCTCACAGCAATGGAGAAGGAAGGTGGAGTGGAGGGGAGCTGGGCCTGGAGTGACAAAAATGCCGTGCCTGTAGCTGCAAGCAAACCCAGCGCTTTGGGTTTGTTGTTGATGGGTTGTTTAGATCAGAAATTGGGATTATATCTGTTTCGCAGGCTTCACTTCAGGGAACTGATAGATTCCCCTCCTGTCAAGGTTCCTCCCCCACTCTGAACGCTAGGGTACAGATGTGGGGACCTGCATGAAAAACCTCCTAAGCTTATCTTTACCAGCTTAGGTCAAAACTTCCCCAAGGTACAAAATATTACACCCGTTGTCCTTGGACTGGCCTCTACCACCACCAAACTAATACTGGTTACTGGGGAAGAGTTGTTTGGACGCGTCCTTCCCCCCAAAATACTTCCCAAAACCCTGCACCCCACTTCCTGGACAAGGTTTGGTAAAAAGCCTCACCAATTTGCCTAGGTGACTACAGACCCAGACCCTTGGATCTGAGAACAATGAAAAAGCATTCAGTTTTCTTACAAGAAGACTTTTAATAAAAATAGAAGTAAATAGAAATAAAGAAATCCCCCCTGTAAAATCAGGATGGTAGATATCTTGCAGGGTAATTAGATTCAAAAACATAGAGAACCCCTCTAGGAAAAACCTTAAGTTACAAAAAAGATACACAGACAGAAATAGTTATTCTATTCAGCACAATTCTTTTCTCAACCATTTAAAGAAATCATAATCTAACACATACCTAGCTAGATTACTTACTAAAAGTTCTAAGACTCCATTCCTGGTCTATCCCTGACAAAGACAGACTATAGACCCTTTGTTTCTCTCCCTCCTCCCAGCTTTTGAAAGTATCTTGTCTCCTCATTGGTCATTTTGGTCAGGTGCCAGCGAGGTTACCTTTAGCTTCTTAACCCTTTACAGGTGAGAGGAGCTTTCCCCTGGCCAGGAGGGATTTCAAAGGGGTTTACCCTTCCCTTTATATTTATGACACCTCCCCATGAAGATCTTGTGGTCATTTGAAAAACCACCTTATGTTAATGTGCCATATACTTCAGAAATATTGTTAGTTAGCTCTTAGAGAATTCCTTTGAGATTTAGAGACTGATTCAGGGAAAAGGATTCCTCATACGTAGGGCCCTGCATTTTCGGTTTTTATTTTATTTCTTTTTTTTCTGGGAATTTATCAGTGTTTATTACTACAACAACAAAAACATGAAAATCGGTGCAAAAATATTAATTTTTCTCGGTAAATATTGGGGTTTATTTTGGTGGGAGGAAGGGCAGGGGAAAAAAGTATTCAGTAGATTAATGCTTTGACGAATGGAATTCATGTGGTTTGCTGCAGAACTAAAACAGAACTCAAAACACAATGCCACTTCTGAGTTTAAGAAAACAATACATCTCTATTCAAATGAAAAGTTTTATTTGGGGATTAAACAATTTACCGTTGTAGACTTAGAACTATTAGCCTATAAATATTTACATTTAATAATTGGGCCTCACCATTTGCAGTGCATACAATCAACTTGATCCTTTTCTTCTGTTTTTAATTTTAATTTTATTTTTACTTTTGAATACTCCCTTGTGTTCTGAAATGTATTCTGATACAGATTTTTGTTTTCTTCCCATTTTAGTGTGTCAAATCTTTAAACCATTATCTGCTAACACAGGGGTGGGCAAACATTTTGGCCAGAGGGCCACATCTGGGTATGGAAATTGGATGGTGGTGTTGGATCATATTAAAGAAGTTCTGTATTAAAATCACAAATGAGTTTGATTCCCCAGAGTTTAAATTCCAGGGTATTACTAATGAAGAGCTCTCTTGGTTTTTGGTGCTGTTTCTCTCCCTCTATGTGTGAAACTTGCAAGCTGCTAATTGTGTTAGTACGTTCTAAGACAGAGTCTGTTCTCAAAGCAATTCACAGAGAGAGAGACTCAAAGCAATACTCTAACAACAGAAACAGCACCCAGAGACTCCCCACCCTTTTGTTGTATTAACAATTGTGATTAAAATAGAGATAGAGGATGTATGTGGATGGATGCTTGGTGTGGATAATAACTGAATGATCAGGGAGGTGCCAGCCTAAGAATCCAGTGTCCATCGGCTGAAGGAGGCGTCAACTGGAAATAACCAGAGGACCCCGACCCCCCCCGGAGGGCAGACTGGAATCCACCCAACAGCCTCAAGGATGGGAGAACCAAAGAACAAGATAACATCTTGGAGCCGTCAGGAATGTGCTATCTGCTGATTGATTCAGCAACAGCATGATGAAGCAATTCCCATAGACTGGCATAGGAAGAAATTCCTATAAAAATAGACTCTAAAAAGTGAGAACTTCGGGGTCTGATTCTGCAAACCAACTTCCAGGAGCATCAGATGAGCATCTGACAAGGCCCTGCTCCCTCCTCATGTCCAGGCCACCTGGCCAGTGGCTTGGCATGAGCAACTCTAAGGCTGGTAACTATGATAACAACCTTGCAGAACCTGTGTGTGTGTGTATGTTTGTATGAATGAATGTGAGAATAAATTTGAGACTGAATGGAATGTTATAACTATAACTAACTGCTTACTATGATTCTTTCTGTATTCACAATAAATGTGGTATTTTGCCTTTTTCCCTTTAATAAGATCCTGCTGGTTTTTATTTTATTGGTACAACATTTTGGTGGAGAATTGCGAAAGGGGGAATATTGGTAAAAAACCTCAGTTATTGTAAATATTGGTGTGCACACCGCCAGCTCTATTGAGCTAGGCATTTCTATTAGGTTAACCAGACCTGCTGGCCTCCGAGAAGGTAGCAGGGAACCTGCTGGCCTCCGAGAAGGTAGCAGGAAAAACAGATTAAACCAGACCTGCTGGCCTCCGAGAAGGTAGCAGGGGACCTGCTGGCCTCTGAGAAGGTAGCAGGAAAAACAGATTAAACCAGACCTGCTGGCCTCCGAGAAGGTAGCAGGGGACCTGCTGGCCTCCGAGAAGGTAGTAGGGAAAACAGATTAAACCAGACTTGCTGGCCTCCGAGAAGGTAGCAGGGAAAACAGATTAAACTAGACTTGCTGGCCTCCGAGAAGGTAGCAGGGGACCTGCTGGCCTCCGAGAAGGTAGCAGGGAAGAACAGGTTAACCGGACCTGCTGGCCTCCGAGAAGGTAGCAGGGAGAAACAGGTTAACCAGACCTGCTGGCCTCCGAGAAGGTAGCAGGGAGAAATAGGTTAACTGGACCTGCTGGCCTCTGGGAAGGTAGCAGGGGACCTGCTGGCCTCCGGGAAGGTAGCAGGGGAAAAACGCATAGATTAAGCTATGATTTCAGAATCTAAGCTGTGTCACTTGCTAAGTAATACCAGCAGTGACAAAGAGATTGAAATATCCATGTTAAGATGTTTAAAAGAAAACAGGGTAAGCCAGTACTAGAGGGAGGAATGGAGTCAGAAGGAACTCCAACCTCACCTTTTGTTAAAGAAATTACACCTTTTAAACAAATCCTTCAAAAATTTGGGCACAGTCCTTGGACTAAACAAGCCCTAGCTGATGTCTGCACTATTTCGGACCTAGAGGATAGATTGGCTCAGTATATCCTCATATACAAACCTTCTAGTGCTGCCAAAAGAGATGCAGCAGCAATTTGGTTGTTGTGGGAGGCATGTAAGGATTCTTCCCTCCGCTTGTCTTCATGTAAAGAGGAAAAGGCACAAATGGAAAAGGGAGCAGACAATTGGAAGGTGCTGGCTACAAATACCCAAAGCCAGCTGAAAATAGTGAAAGAGGCACTCCAGGAATACAAAAAGAGTGAAAAAGTTAACTCTGCAGAGGCTGGAGGGAGGCAGGTAAAGGGGGAGAAGGTCCTATGTACGGCACCACCAGGCATAATTACAAAGAGAAAAGAGAGTAAAAAAAAAAAAAAAAGTTAACTCTGCAGAGGCTGGAGGGAATTAAGCAGTTAAACTTTGTATTTCACCCGAACAACTTTTAACCGAAAATGTTAAAAAGGAAAAGTGTTAGAGCATTCTTGGTTTCTTTGCAGCCATTCTGAAAGAAAAATGGGCCCTTTTCCAAAGGAATGTCTGTAAATTAGCCAGGCAAAAATAAACTATCTGATTAAAATAATTTGACTGGACAATTTAGTCAAATTTGCTAAAAGAACATAAGAGGGTTCTATTGGAACTTAACTGCCTCAAATGTATAAAGGGAATGTAAGATGTAAAAAACAGAGCAGTGTGGAAGGGATGTTAAGGAAAAGAAAATGTGTATGTATCTGTCTGTGTGTGTGTAAATATGTAAAGTTCTAAGGACCAGTTAGTTTTGTTTTTGTTAATGCCACTAAAAATCCATTTGACTCTTTAATTCAAAGTTGCAAAACTGACAGACCTTTTTGCTAGACACAGGTAATTAGTGTTGTTTGGCTTTGGGATTTGGCATTTAACCCTTAAAAGGTAACTCAATGCTTTACAAAATTTAAAATGTTTTTAAGTTGTGGCTGCAGCAGGGCAGTCAAAATCAGGAGAATATAAAAAAAAAAATTTTGGATTCTTTTTGTTTGTTTTTTGTTTGTTTGTTTTTGTAACAAAATAGCAGATGAGAGTTGTAGTAAAAAAAAATAAATAAAAAAAGACAGTGCCTCTCTGAAGCAACAGCAGGGGTGAGGTGCACAAAACAAAAAGAAGCAATGTTAGAAATACTGAGTCTTAAAATGGCTCTGAGTAATCAGACTGTCACTTTGATAAAGGTACATGAAAACTCTGTAAGCAAAAAAAAAGAAATAGTGACACCTTATGTAAAAATGGATCTGGATAATGTTATAGAAGTTAAACTATGGAAGGAATGTGCATTTGCCCCAGAACATGTGCAGGGTATATTGTAGAAGGGGCAAAAGAAATGCAAACATACCATGCTACTTAATTAAAATGCTATTAGGGCTCCAAAGGGAGCCACAATAGGTTGGGTTTTCTTTTTCAGATTGCTGTGTGTTTTGGAAGCAGAAGTTAAAAGTAATCAAAACTCCGGTGAAAGTTGATTGTGTCCCTTTTAAGATAGATTTCAGAGTAGCAGCCGTGTTAGTCTGTATTTGCAAAAAGAAAAGGAGGACTTGTGGCACCTTAGAGACTAACCAATTTATTAGAGCATAAGCTTTCGTGAGCTACAGCTCACTTCCTCAGATGCATATCGTGGAAACTGCAGCAGGCTTTATATATACACAGAGAATATGAAACAATACCTATTCCCACCCCACTGTCCTGCTGGTAATAGCTTATCTAAAGTGATTTCCAGCACAAATCCAGGTTTTCTCACCCTCCACCCCCCCACACAAATTCACTCTCCTGCTGGTGATAGCCCATCCAAAGTGACAACTCTTTACACAATGTGCATGACAATCAAGCTGGGCTATTTCCTGCATAAATCCAGGTTCTCACATCCCCCCACCCCCATACACACAGAAACTCACTCTCCTGCTGGTAATAGCTCATCCAAACTGACCACTCTTCAAGTTAAAATCCAAGTTAAACCAGAACATCTGGGGGGGGGGGGGGTAGGAAAAAACAAGAGGAAACAGGCTACCTTGCATAATGACTTAGCCACTCCAAGTCTCTATTTAAGCCTAAATTAATAGTATCCAATTTGCAAATGAATTCCAATTCAGCAGTTTCTCGCTGGAGTCTCTGAGCTGCTGATGGCTTTAAATCCAAAAGCAGGAAGTTTCTGTGAAAATGCAAATTACCTAAATGATAAAGGAAGGAAAGAACTAGCAGCACAAAGGAGCTGCAGATAAAGGACATACCTGGTCAGCAAACAAATTGTCTAAATAAAAGGCATGGGATAACAAGATAATTTTAATAAATTTAATGATAATAAGTATCCCTGTAACAACGTATAGTGTGTATGATTTTTGGAAAAATCCTTTAAGGTCGTATGGTAATGATGCTTCTCAGTTATTACCTGTAAATAAAACTTAAAGCTTAACACAGCAGGAAAAACATTATAAACTTGGTCTGCTGTATAAGAAGGAAAACTCAGGGATTTAATGACTAAACAGTGGGATAATTTCCCCATAACCCTTAAAAGATAAAAGCCTTTGAAACCTGGGCTGCCTATAGAACAAAAACAGGAAAATATGGGGGCAATTTTTCTGTTTTGCCTGCAATCAGCAAGGGTATTTGTAAAAGAAATATTTTAAGCAATAATCTGCCACCCCAAAAGGGGTAGAAACATGTTCTTTTTGTCTTTCAGAAAATCAGGAAAAGCTGCCAGCTGAAAAGCAACCCAATACCATGAATCTACTGTCACAATAGAAATTGTGTTCTGTGTTCTATGTTTTGTCTTGTGTTTTGTGTTGTTGCTCGCACTGTTGTGTGTTTAAAAAAAAAATACTGAAGACCTGCAGGAACTTAAAAATAAATTAAGCTTTCTGTCCCAGCTACAGGACAGCCTGATACAAAAACAAGTACATGCCAATGTAGACTTGGTCCAAATTGGTCTGGGTAACCTAAAAGGCCAATGGAATCTTTAGTAATGGCTTAATACTACCACATGGCTTATCCATAAGAAAAAAAAAATATTAGAAATAGGAAACTACACAGCCATAACTATGGGATGCACTGAAATGCAGATACTTGCACTAGCTACTTTGGAACACAAAATGTTCTGGGTCATATTGGGAAATATTAAGGGTTTGATGCATTTGTTAAAAAAGAAAGAGATCATTGTTTGACACTTATCAATATGAATGGATGCAACATGTTTCCACTATTGTAAACCAGACTTGTTAATGGGAGAAATTGTTGTCAAAATTGCACACCAACAGTCCCTGGAGGCAAAGGTATTGAAGGTTAACCCACTCCCCATATTACACATGGGATCCTTTTGGCTACCCTGGACCTTGAGCCAGTGGGCTGGGGAGGGAGGGAAGCTATTGGACACTAGAGGTTGTACCGAATGGACTCCTCAAAAGTGGGCGTGCCTCACCTTGCCTGTTGCCCCAGAACCTTGTAGTAAAGATACATCACTAGGATCATGTATGTGGCATGAATTGGAATCACAAACTCAAATTGCCTCACAGTACTTTCTCCTGAATAGGCTACATAGAAAGTGACACTGACGATTATAAATCTTAGTGTCAAAAGGGGGATTATGTTGGATCATATTAAAGAAGTTCTGTATTAAAATCACAAATGAGTTTGATTCCCCAGAGTTTAAATTCCAGGGTATTACTAATGAAGAGCTCTCTTGGTTTTTGGTGCTGTTTCTCTCCCTCTATGTGTGAAACTTGCAAGCTGCTAATTGTGTTAGTACGTTCTAAGACAGAGTCTGTTCTCAAAGCAATTCACAGAGAGAGAGACTCAAAGCAATACTCTAACAACAGAAACAGCACCCAGAGACTCCCCACCCTTTTGTTGTATTAACAATTGTGATTAAAATAGAGATAGAGGATGTATGTGGATGGATGCTTGGTGTGGATAATAACTGAATGATCAGGGAGGTGCCAGCCTAAGAATCCAGTGTCCATCGGCTGAAGGAGGCGTCAACTGGAAATAACCAGAGGACCCCGACCCCCCCCGGAGGGCAGACTGGAATCCACCCAACAGCCTCAAGGATGGGAGAACCAAAGAACAAGATAACATCTTGGAGCCGTCAGGAATGTGCTATCTGCTGATTGATTCAGCAACAGCATGATGAAGCAATTCCCATAGACTGGCATAGGAAGAAATTCCTATAAAAATAGACTCTAAAAAGTGAGAACTTCGGGGTCTGATTCTGCAAACCAACTTCCAGGAGCATCAGATGAGCATCTGACAAGGCCCTGCTCCCTCCTCATGTCCAGGCCACCTGGCCAGTGGCTTGGCATGAGCAACTCTAAGGCTGGTAACTATGATAACAACCTTGCAGAACCTGTGTGTGTGTGTATGTTTGTATGAATGAATGTGAGAATAAATTTGAGACTGAATGGAATGTTATAACTATAACTAACTGCTTACTATGATTCTTTCTGTATTCACAATAAATGTGGTATTTTGCCTTTTTCCCTTTAATAAGATCCTGCTGGTTTTTATTTTATTGGTACAACAGTGGGCCATGAATGCTCATGAAATTGGGGCTTGGGATGTGGGAGGGGGTGAAGGCTCTGGCTGGGGGTGTGGGCTCTGGGGTGGGGCAGGGGATGAGGGGTTGGGTGTGCAGGAGGGTGCTTCGGGCTGGGGCCGATGGGTTTGGAGGGCGGGAAGGGGATCAGGGCTGGGGCAGGGGGTTGAGGAGGGGATCAGGGCTGCAGGCTCCAGATGGCGCTTACCTCAAGCAGCTCCCAGAAGCAGCAGCATGTCCCCTCCTTGGCTCCTACACAGAGGCATGGCCAGGCAGCTCTGCGCGCTGCCCCGTCTGCAGGCGCTGCCCCTGCAGCTCCCATTGGCCGCAGTTTCCGGCCAATGTGAGCTATGGGGCCGGTGCTTGGGGTGGGGGGCAGCGTGTGGCGCCCCATGGCTGCCTCTACACGTAGGAGCTGGAGCAGGGACATGCTGCTGCTTCCAGGAGCCACACAGAGCAGGGCAAGCCCCGGACCCTGCTCCTCGGTTGGAGCACCTGAGCGGGGCAAGCCCTGGACCCTGCTCCCCTGTGGGGAGTTAGATTAAAACACCTGGGCCAGATGAAAACATCTGGAGGGCCAGATGTGGCCCCCGGGCTGTAGTTTGCCACCCCTCTGCTAACAGCTTGAAATGTGTGTGTGGTGGGTGTGAGATTCATCAGTACGTTCAAGTGCGCATGCGCTTAGGAGCTTGTGTGCATGCCTGTTTGTTTATTGTGTGTATCTTCTAGACTAACACACAGCCTTACTTCAACAGGCAGCTTTGCATATACACACAGACTAAAGTGAGCTGTAGCTCACGAAAGCTCATGCTCTAATAAATTGGTTAGTCTCTAAGGTGCCACAAGTCCTCCTTTTCTTTTTGCGAA
The DNA here is from genome assembly GCF_965140295.1 of Lepidochelys olivacea. Lineage (NCBI taxonomy): Eukaryota > Metazoa > Chordata > Testudines > Cheloniidae > Lepidochelys > Lepidochelys olivacea. Next base: position 160,171,780 of record NC_140411.1, on the reverse strand, counting down.
TACAGACTAACACGGCTGTTACTCTGAAACCTGTCATAATGCATTATAGTAATGCATATATCTCATGCAAGGTATTGTATTTTCCTAATGAAACAAGTTATTTTTATATATTAGAATGATACAAAAGTAGGGTGAAAATTGGGGGGAAAAATAATACTTTTTATAAAACCTGGGATATTTGTGTGTGTGTGTGTGTAAAAACAGGTTTAAACTGAAAACGAAGAGGTTTACTCATATGGGATGTGTTTTCATAGGCACAAATGGGAGTTAGGTGCCCAGCACTCATTGACTTTCAATGGGAGCTGTGGCGCTAACTGCTTTCTGTTCCTTTGAAAATCTCCCCCCTAAGTAATGAAAAGTAGCGACGGTTTATTAGATTCTGGAACTGGTGGTTGGCTAGGGACCCCATGTGCATGGTGTGAAATAAATTTCTAGTGGACAGGGGAATGCAGACTTGCAGGTGGCATACTGGTTCCTACTGTTCCCATTTACAGGTGCCTGCAACAAAAGACAGTCCTCAGTGCCTACCCATTTCACAAAAGCATGCCCACCCTTGCCCCTCCCATCCCCATGCCACATGGCCACATGGGTGGCTGTGGCCCCTGGGTGAGACCAGTGTTTTTGTGTGAAAGCTGCTACTGCTGCTGACAATGGATGGCTCCTGATGCGGTCTTCTGTCTTTATTGGAAATTGATCATTTTGGGGCAAAATATGCTGCCGTTGCCCCATAATCAGTACATATGTTGCTTTTTCTGCAAAAATTGTTCTTGAAGTTGTCCATAGCAAGCATAATGTGAGGGTTTCCTCCATCGATTTGAACAGTTTTGGCATTGCTGATGTTTTGTATGTTTCTGAGGTTTTAGTCAGCTCTTTTTGTGATCCAGAGGTCACCACCTGGACCTTGTGCTTTGGGCTCAGAACAGTGGATGAACACATTAGCATTTAGCAACAAAGCCCAGTATAGCTGGTCAAAAAGAAGGGAAAGCATTTTATGAAGTATTAAAACAAATTCTCTTTGTTTTTCTCCCCACCCATAAATTTAGAATTTTAAAATTAGAAAAATGTTGAGCAGCTTCACAACCCAGCAGCTGGCCTGGGTAGTGACATGACAGGACAGTGGCCTTAGTGGCTTCTTAGCCTTCCGTTCTTAGCCCTCATTGCTGAGGTAAGCACATTCCTGATAAATGTGTGTGAACAGAGATCTTTCAGTACATCAGGCTGAGCCACCCTTTCCCTGCCCCCCATGGAAGCTGGCGGTCTGCCTGAATTCTGCCATGATGTGTCCTGGTACCATTCCTTGGAACAAGCTGAGTGCAAAGTCGGCTGGTGACTCACTGCATGTGTTAAAGAGAAGATTTCTAGTGGCAGGAGAATCCTGAGTTGAATTCTTAGCCGTTGGCTTACATGGTTAATACTGTCCTCATCTCTCTGTTTCAGACATGGCAGAAGGTTATTTTTAGCACCTGCCCATTTTTTAGAGCTCATCCCCTCCTCTCGCCATGATCTATGCACAAAACAAGGTTTACCATAACAATTCCTTTGGTCACTTTAATGGTCACTAAGAGATGCTTCCATTTATTTTGCACCAACGGTTGTTAATTGTAGGGAGTTTGGGAGGGAAGGATTGGATGGTGATGGAACACAAGGGTCGGAGTAAAAGGTTTTCTGGACTTTAAAGTTGTTTAGATTAATTCATATTACATTTTTTATTTTATTATTTTAAGCAACAGGTGAATAAGTGGAGTTGCAAGACAAAGAATTCTCAAGCTAGATTGAGCCAATGTTTATAGAACTTGGGTGGGAACATTTTAGATGCAAATGAGATAGGCCTGGTGCAAAACAGTAAAAAAGATTCCTTGTATAGGACAACTAAGCTAACACATGTGTTTGTATCCCTTCTCACCCATCTCCCCTGCCTTCTCCTTCTGTTTTGTTTTTCACATATCTTATCATGTCTCTACTTGAGGGTCTCGTCTTGCAAACACATATTGCTAAACTTAATCCCAACTCATATTGCCTTGCAATAGGACCGTTCATGATTGCAAGCATAGGCCTCTGGTTCAGGAAAGAACTTACACACATGCTTAAAGACCTTTCCTAAAGAGGGAGTCTTTCTTCCGTTCAGTAGAGTTTGCAGGAACCGACCCTTCCATTGTAAGGCCTTTGGGGGGGGGGGGTTGTGTCCTTTTTATTTGTCTCTAAGGCACCTAACACACTTTGGGGTAGGGATCAGCAACCTTTGGCACACGGCCCGTTAGGGAAATCCACTGGCAGGCCGGGACGGTTTGTTTACCTGCAGCATCCGCAGGTTTGGCCGATTGCAGCTCTCACTGGCTCTGGTTCGCTGTTCCAGGCCAATGGGGGCTGCGAGAAGTAGCGTGGCCTGAGAGATGTGCTGGCCGATGCCTCCCGCAGCCCCCGTTGGCCTGGAACAGCGAACCGTGGCCAGGGGGAGCTGCAATCGGCTGAACCTGCAGATGCTGCAGGTAAACAAACCGTCCCGGCTCGCCAGTGGATTTCCCTGATGGGCTGTGTGCCAAAGGTTGCCAATCCCTGCTTTAGAGTGTATGATGATTAAATTATAAAAATAATAATGCTGTAGTAAGAACAAACTATAGTGAGTTCACCTGAGTAAAGGTTGAAGAAATACTAAGGGTCTCAGAATTTGGTCCATAATGAATAAATGACATTCCTATTGGTTAAACATTTTAATATTCAAAAGTAGGTAAATTGGTAGCTTTAATGATAAATATAGAACTTCTGTATTTATAAAAGCCAGGCCCCTCATAAATATCACATTATGTGGTTACCTACATGTGACAATTTTTTCTATAAATGATGAAATTTGAAAATTATCATTATATGTAATAAAGAATGGAAATGTTGTTGTTCATTAAGATTTGAAAACCCAAAGTCTGCCTACCAGTAAACTGCTTAATGAATCCAACTCAGTGCACCACATTGTAAATACAATGTTGTATTGTATTTTGAGGGAAAGAGTTTATATGGAGCCAAATTAAGACACACCCCAAAATCACACTAACTAGAGTCTTATTTTAGCCATGCCCAAGCGGACAGGACAGATCAGGCTTGGTGTTATGTATTCCATATACATGTAATCCTGAGGTGTTCAGTAGTGGGGATTAATTTGCTGGACCAAAAGGCATGAGCCATCATTACTTAAGATAAAAAACCCAGCGCTGTTAGCATAAAGCCAGTATCAGATTCATAACCCTCTATGTGGTCTTGCCACTAGAGGGGGACAGAGAGCCACACAATTAAACAAATTAAGCATGTATTTAACTATTAGCACGCCCTTAAGTCCCAATGAAGCTTAAGTGCATGCTTAAATGTTTCCTGAATTGGGGACTCTATGTCCGCGTGATAGAGAACACTCTCTGTATATATGCACATGTGCATCTCTTCTCTAACAGTCTACAGAAGTGTGAGAACAAAACTCTTCATGTGATATCTGTGCTTAAAAGTTTAAAGGCGCAGGACAGATTAAAGTTCCATGCACCATAATTGTGTGCTCTTGGTTTTGTACAATTCTGACATGCTAGTTTATGTAAACTAAGATGATGTACATATTCAAAGTTGATGATATAAAGAAGCAGCAGATGAATGTTACAAATATCTTGCCTTCACAATGCAAGTGTCATTTAATCCATCTGCGTATCCATTTTCCAACATTGTACTGGTTTTGAATAATTAGGAAGGGGTTGGGAATTGGCATAGAGTGTTTTATGGCAAGTTCTGTAATTTTTTTGTTGAATTCATTTTCAGGCACTTGGTTTTGTGTTTTGTGAGGATATGGCAAATATGCAGGTGAAATTTGTTCCTTCTAAAGTTTCTTCATGAACAATGTATGGCCAGGAGATGCTTTACAGCCAGGCAAGATGGGTGAGGTCACGCCATCTATTAAACTTTGAAATTGAATGGTATGATGTTGGAGGGCTAGCTGCCTAACAGGCTGTCACATCTTATTAGTTACCCTGAAGATAAGCCTTATTCAGATATTAAAATTATGCAATGAGCTGGCTGCATAATGGAGAAAGAGCATGGTATATACAGCCCTTACTGTGAAATTTCAAAAGACTGAAAACGTGGGGCTTTTTTTATTTGGGTGAACAATGCAGACTGTCAGATCCAATATCTTGCACAAGTTTAATATCTAATCCATGGATTTGAGAGAACAATAAATTAACAGGGTCTTTTCAGGTCCTTCATAATCTACAGTTTAGTTCCAAATTCTCCCTCAACTATAATTTTAAGATCAGTTTCTCACCTCAACTCCCAACTTCTCACCAGCCTGTCATCTTTTGTTAACAAAACCACATATAGTGGTGAATGACTTCATGCCAAAGTCTCTGTTAATATTAAGTGCTAAGAATTTGTAACTAGCCTCCACTGTACCTTGCAGCGTGTAGGGAATCCAGTGGAAAAAGTCAGGTTGTATTTTTGACACGAGCAGCTTGTGCTGGTGGCAGTGACACTATAGGCACCTAAACAAAGAGAGTTCAAAACGTGTTTTAGAGCACTGGTGTGAAACACCCAGCCTTGATCAAGATCTGCCCTCTTTAGTCCATTCAAACTCTGCAGGATGCAAGGGTTTATTAAACAAACAAGTATTTATGTTTGTGAAGAAAACCTACCAAGTTTGAACTGAGTACAACCAATACAGTGATGTATTCTTGAGTCTGCTGACAGCCAGAAATAACAGCACTGGGAGGTGTCAGCTGCTCCCATTCATCTCAGTGGCATGTTAATTCTAAAGCCTAATTCTGACTGGAGCAGGGCAAATAATGGATTTTTCAGGTTGTTGGCAATTCCAAAAAAATTGAAAAAAGTTTTCTTTAGGGTTTAACTGAAAACATATATATATATATATATATATATATATATTTGGCAAATTGAAAAGTCAAAAAACATTTTGTGTTGGGTGGCTCTCTCTACCTCAAAACAGCACTCTGGAACCTCCATATTCCCCAGTGTCCTATAATTATGATAGGTTCCATACAAAGCGTGCCATGTAAGGTGTCATGTGAAAATTCGTGATCTACTGAAACTCATTGTTTTGCCCAATTATGAATATAGTCAATGTGTATGAAGTTATGAGTTTTGCTGTATGGTTGTTACTGAAATAAGTTGTAAGTTTGAGAATCTCTACTGCTAGGTGGGTGTTAACTGACCAATAATCAACTCTATAGCTCAGTTGCACAAGTCCACACAATGGGGATTTACTCAGTTACTGTGACTCAACAAAGCTCACCAGGACATGTCTGGATAAGTGTCTTTGAGACTCTTGGACTGAGAATATAAAATGAGGGATGGTGACATCATGTCTTGGCCTTTCTCCTCCCCCGCCTACGCTGGAAGCAACAGGAATGCTGAGAAGACAACAACTGTATCTGAGGAGACTAGTCCAGGTTTAAGAGGGAAATCTGTGTATTATGAACTGTAACATCCAGTGGGATAAGAAAAATTGTTGATCTAAATACTGCCTAGTGTAATAAGGTTTAAGATTTAGATTATGCGTTTATCTTTTAATTTCTTTGGTTGCGATTTCTGACCTTTTCATGCCTACCACTTATAATCACTTAAAATCTATCTTTCTCTAGTTAATAAATTGGTTTTGTACTTTACCTAAAACAGTGTGTTTTGGTTGAAGTGCTTGGGAAACTTCAGCTCAGTTTACAAAAATGGTGCATGTCTTCTACACATTGGGGGAGGGGCAAACTGGGATATTAACTTACACTGATCAGGCTTCTGACTAGAGCAAGATGATACAGCTCTGGGGTGTAAGGCTGGAGAGTTAAGGGGGCACAGCAGTACCCCATTTCCAAATTGCACCTCAGGATCCCATCACAGTAGGGTCAAATGAAAGGTTTCATTCCACCTGACTCCATTTTTTTTGTTTAATCATAAATGACTATGAACTGTGGCCTGCATTGTGCAGGAGGTCAGACTAGATGATCATAATGGTCCCTTCTGACCTTAATATCTATGAATCTATGAATCGCCACTGTGAATAATAATGGACAGTCCTTGAGTCAGGGGAAGAGAGTGAGAATGATTCTGTAGCCTCTCAGCTAGGACTTTCACCTAGGCTGTGAAGTCCCTGCTCCAATGACTGTTTAATTAGTTATGCACAATAGAACTGCATCAACAGGAGAGATTGGGAGAGCCATACCTAGAATATTCCATAGTCTAGTGGTTAGGTCCTTCCCCTGCAATATGGGGGTCCCACATTCAAATACCTTTTCCACATCAGGTGGAGGGGAGAATTGAACCAGGGTCTTCTGTATCTCAGGTTATAAAGAGACTACCGCCTCCTCTGGCCGTTTATGACTTCAGCCTAAAAAATTATATGTTTTGGTAATGTCAAAATCAAATGGTTCATTTTGAAATTACCAAAAAATTTCAATTTTTTGGCTTGGTCAAAACTATTCAGCAAACTCAACTTGAATTCGTGAATAGTTTCAGGTCAACCAAAACTGCATTTTTCAGCTAATAAATTATTAGCCACCAAAAAAAGAAAAGAAAAGCCCAGCTCTATTTATTTAACTGTTTTGAAAATCTGTCTTTTAAAATGATTTAGATTATACCCTCTTCCCCTGGGAAGCACCTGGTGCTAGAACCAACTTATATTTTTCTATCTAAATAACAAATAGTAATAATTTTGATGTATAGTTGTGTGCTTAATTTGCACAATTACTGCATACTAATCGGCATATACAAATCAGGTAATTACACATATAATTACACATAAATGGCCAAATAAACACAGGGCAGAAATAGTACTTGTCCTAAAGTGCCAGACACCATTTTTCTTCTTGAGTGAAGTTGAATGTAAGTAGCTTGTGTACTTACTAGATAGGAGCCATATTCTCCCTTTGGAATTTGTATAATCCCTTTCATTGTTATTAGATGGTGGATCTACTGTGGATTAAGTGAAGTGTATAACCCTAAACCTGGTCATGGACTACAATTAGAAATGCAAATTAGCCCTCTACAAAAATTAGCTTGACTCACCTTTTTTTATTTCACCAACTATGAAAGAAGCAATTAGTTGGGTCAAGCTGAATGAAATAAAATTCCCAAAATGAGCAGTGAAGAGGACCTTGAAATGGTAGAATTTGATCCGGCCCCTTCAGACACTTCTGCATTCAGTGTTTCTTCCTTCTCTGATGGTTTAGTCCAGGGCATGCTGCTTTACAGACACTTATATAATGAAGAGTGTTTGCTCTGAGGCATATAATACTGCATTACAATTGTAAATTCCATTAATTGTCATAAAGCGGGTCACAGAGCTCAGACAATGGGAAAAATCCTGTAGTTCTGCACCCCTGAAAATGGGTGAAATATAATCTTTGGGGGATTTTTGGATTCTAGCAATAAAGTGCAAAATGGTTCATAAAGGTAAATGTAACATACCAATGACAGATGAAGCCACTGTGACCAATGCCTGTGAATTTCCTGCTATGACTTGTTTGGTAGATAGTTACCTTAATACACTTACTAGTCCCAAGGTGGAATTTTGCCCTCCTTTGTATACATGCTAACTGTCTCTCTGTAATAAGGAAAGTTCCTATTGTTTTAGCGATATATTTCACTCTGTCTCTCCAGAATGCCCATTCTGTCGTTCACATTTCCTTGAAGTTAAAAGATGTCTTTTTTTTCCCTCCCCAAATATCATTATTTAGAATTGACTTAAGTTGGCTTAAACCCAATAGGGAGTTTGGAGATCATATATCCATCTTATCAATTTTTGTCAAGTGGTTTTGAAGTTTAAATTATTTTGAAGTAATGCCTATAAATAACAACATTTTTCATCAAGGATCTGAAAACCCTTCTTTGAAGATTAGTAAATCCTGACAAAAAGAAAAGGAGTACTTGTGGCACCTTAGAGACTAACCAATTTATTTGAGCATGAGCTTTCGTGAGCTACAGCTCACTTCATCGGATGCATACCGTGGAAACTGCGAAAGACATTATATACACACAGAGACCATGAAGCAATACCTCCTCCCGCCCCACTATCCTGCTGGTAATAGCTTATCTAAAGTGATCATCAAGTTGGGCCATTTCCAGCACAAATCCAGGTTTTCTCACTCTCCGCCCCCCCCCCCCCCCCACACACACACAAACTCACTCTACTGCTGGTAATAGCCCATCCAAAGTGACCACTCTCTTCACAATGTGTATGATAATCAAGGTGGGCCATTTCCTGCACAATTCCAGGTTCTCTCACCCCCCCCACCCCCATACACACAAACTCACTCTCCTGCTGGCAATAACTCATCCAAACTGACCACTCTCCAAGTGTAAATCCAAGTTTAACCAGAACGTCTGGGGGGGGGGGGGGGGGTTCTGGTTAAACTTGGATTTAAACTTGGAGAGTGGTCAGTTTGGATGAGCTATTGCCAGCAGGAGAGTGAGTTTGTGTGTGTGTGTGTGGGGGGTTTGGAAAGCCTGGATTTGTGCTGGAAATGGCCCACCTTGATTACCATGCACATTGTAGGGAGAGTGGTCACTTTGGATGAGCTATTACCAGCAGGAGAGTGAGTTTGTTTGTGTGGTTTTTGGAGGGGGGTGAGGGGGTGAGAGAACCTGGATTTGTGCAGGAAATGGCCCACCTTGATTATCATACACATTGTGAAGAGATTTCCGAGTAACAGCCGTGTTAGTCTGTATTCGCAAAAAGAAAAGGAGTACTTGTGGCACCTTAGAGACTAACCAATTTATTTGAGCATGAGCTTTCGTGAGCTACAGCTCACTTCAAGTGAACTGTAGCTCACGAAAGCTCATGCTCAAATAAATTGGTTAGTCTCTAAGGTGCCACAAGTACTCCTTTTCTTATTGTGAAGAGAGTGGTCACTTTGGATGGGCTATTACCAGCAGGAGAGTGAGTTTGTGTGTGCGGGGGATGAGGGTGAGAAAACCTGGATTTGTGCTGGAAATGGCCCAACTTGATGATCACTTTAGATAAGCTATTACCAGCAGGACAGTGGGGCGGGAGGAGGTATTGTTTCATGGTCTCTGTGTGTATATAATGTCTTCTGCAGTTTCCGCGGTATGCATCCGATGAAGTGAGCTGTAGCTCATGAAAGCTCATGCTCAAATAAATTGGTTAGTCTCTAAGGTGCCACAAGTACTCCTTTTCTTTTTGCGAATACAGACTAACACGGCTGTCGCTCTGAAATAAATCCTGACAGTAGCACTGAGAGGTAAGTACTTTCTGAATGAGGAAACTGCATCACACAATGGTGGAACTGTTTGGAAATATTCTGAAAAAACACTTTTCCATTGGAAAATGCTGATTTGTCTAAAGAAAAACATTTAGTGGAAATATTCTGATTTCAACTAAATTTTTATTTTTAAATAATGGAAAGTTTTGATTTTCCATTTTGAAATGACTTTCCAATTTTTTATAATACAATATAAAATAGACAAAGTTAAAATAGGAAAAATGTTTTGATTTTATCAAAATAAAACAGTTAGATTGACCCAAAATGATTTGTTTTCTTGGACTATCATTTTGCAGGAAACTTCAATTTTTTGTTTTCATTTCATTTTGGAGTGCAAAAAAAGAATCAAAATTGCAGTATTTCCTGCAAACAGAAAATCTGCACCCTACCCAGATCTACTTATTAGTTACATCTTGAGAATGGTATGCATTTGTGAGCACACAGTTGAACACCCATGATGTATGTGTGCAGCTTTCATGTTTATATATGCAAATTGGATATTTATGTGATTAGTGAGATTTCTGATTGGCCAAGTAAGTAGTCACAGACCTAATTTATATGCACAGTTATGGTATTTGTATGCAAAAACTAGAGACACACAGTGGGGTGGGAGGGGGTATTGTTTCATGGTCTCTGTGTGTATATAATGTCTACTGCAGTTTCCACGGTATGCATCCGATGAAGTGAGCTGTAGCTCACGAAAGCTCATGCTCAAATAAATTGGTTAGTCTCTAAGGTGCCACAAGTACTCCTTTTCTTTTTGCAAAGACAGACTAACACGGCTGTTGCTCTGAAACACTCATCTTTGAAAATCTGTTCATAAGTGAGTTGTCCCCAAGGCCGCACAGTTAGCCAATGGCAAAGCTATAACAGAACTCGGAAGTCTGGATTCCCAGACCCCTACTCGGACCATAAACCCACATTTCTTCATGGGACTGGGGAGGACCTACACTCACCTAATTTTGAGAATGCCACATTTCTCAGACTTTCTTTGGGTTATAGAGCTAAAGAGTAAAAACTAAAGGTCTTGATTGTGTACAGAAATCATTTGGTTTGCTGGAGCCTCGTAAACATGAACAAAACATAGGAATGAATATATATAGAACCATGAAGGTGTAGCTATGATAGACATGTTCTTTATCTGTTCAGGACACCAAATAGGTTAATGAACTTGTTCATGGTAACCAGTGGTGCAAGTAGAAATCATTTCTTGCCGGTACTGCACTCATGGGAGGGACACAAGGGGGGGCACGTGACCTCCCCATGTGACCCTCCATGTAATTCCTCCCCAGCCCGGGGCCCCCACTCTCTCCCCATCCCGTCGACACCCCCCTTACCTGTCTAAAATTATACAACTGAATCTGTTAAACAGATGCAGTTGTAAAATGATGCTTTGGGCCCCTAGTGCCACCTGGACTTCCAGGTGTCATTGAGGATCCAGCAGCACTCCAAATTGAAAACTTCTTAAATAAAAGGATAGGAAGGACAATCACCCCACTTTCCCTTAAAACACTAACAGTGCCTCCCTTACATCCAAACTAAGCTTCTGCCAGCTTACCTCTATCTAAGGGTAGGTCTTCACTACCAGTGTTAAAGGGCTGCCGCGGCAGCGCTTTAACATGGCTGTGTGGTCGCGCTGTAAAAAACTCTCCCAGCGCTGTAAAAAACTTACCCCCCACGAGGGGAGTAGCTACCAGCACTGGGAGTGCAGCTCCTAGCACTGGTGAACTGTCTACGCTGCCCCTTTACAGTGCTGAAACTTGCATCGCTCAGGGGGGTGTGTTTTACCCCCCGAGCGAGAAAGTTTCAGTGCTGTAAAGTGGCAGTGTAGACAAGGCCTATGTATTGCTCTCTGCCAGGCGGTAGGAAAGCAAAGATGCTGTGCCATCTGGGTTTGATGGAAAAGAGGCATAGAACTGTGTGTGCCATGTGCATCTTGATAGAACTACAGCTCAAATTGTGTTGTTATTTTCCTCCGCATGACATACAGGAGGGGCAATAAAAATCAGCCTGGCAGAACGTGCATCAGAACTGTCTCTGGACAGATAAGAAATTGGTCAAAATCACATTCTCTGATCTCTTGGGGCCAAATCCTGTTCCCATTGAAATCAAAAGAAGTTTTGCTATTGAGTTCAATGGGGACAGGATTTGACATTTGGAGAGGAAAGAACAAAACCACTCAAGCAAGGGCTATATTGCTTATACCACAGGTATCAAAGGCTGCTGAGTCATGTGAGAAAGTCAGCAGACATCTATCTTTGTCCATTGAAAGGGAGAAATCGGAAATCAATGAGGCTAGAATAGTCTTTGTACCATATCCAACTCATAAATCCATCTGCAAAGGATCAAGGAAATATGAAGGCTCCAGATTACCTTAAAGTCCTCAGTCCCTTGGTTAGAATGCGCCCATCAGTATATGTTCATAGTCCAGAGGCTGGAGCAGGAATCAAAACCACTGCTTAAACACCTTCCGTCCCCCCACGCCTCCCCTCTTGAGGACTCCTGACCAACGTAACAGCACAATACATATGCTAACAAACTTAAATAAAGCCTGTTAAACCCATATAAAGAATGAGCAGAGTGCAGCTTCACCCCCACTCCGGGGCAGGGGCTAGCCTCCCCAAGTCTTTCCGGTACCCCAGACCCGCTTAAAAATCTCTTGCTGGTACTGCGTACTGGAGCGTACCACTCTACTTGCACTGCTGATGGTAACTTTGCACTCATTTGCTACTTAGAATGTTGGCTGTGAGATTTGATCAGTTTGAATGGGCTGGAACTTCCTTGTGTTGCTTGTGGAATTACTTGTTTTGCTTGTTCTTGAGCTGATACAGTCAGCTGTGTGAAGTAAAGGGAAAGAAAAGTTGTACACAGTTGGAACTCCACTCTGGGATGATCTTCTCTGAGAACTCCAGCAGTCTTCCTGCTCTCACTCCCTGCTTGCTTCTCTAGCATCTTCAGCAACCAAAACTTGTTAGACCTATTGTGGCTGCACTTAGTAAGGTGCTGTTGATGGCCATGGTCTCTTTCACAAGCACAGCTGTTTCCTTAGAGTAATGGCCTGTTTTCAGCAGAGGCCAAGGATTGAGCTGATATGAATGTTGGATTGCAATTTATACTAGCCTAAAGGTAGGTGAGGTGTGAGGAACGTTGGTGGAACGCTGTGTGGGACATAAAGAAAAGCAGTACTTGTGGCACCTTAGAGACTAACCAATTTATTTGAGCATGAGCTTTCGTGAGCTACAGCTCACTTCATTGGATGCTGTAACTCACGAAAGCTTATGCTCAAATAAATTGGTTAGTCGCTAAGGTGCCACAAGTCCTCCTTTTCTTTTTGCGAATACAGACTAACACGGCTGTTACTCTGAAACCTGTGTAGGACGTAGTCTATGATCAGCTTGTTCTGTGGATAAACAGAGAACTTCAGTGCCCTATCTGTATCACTGACACCACACAAACACTATATTAAAATAAATAGGGTAAACAAATTGTGCATGTGGTACATGGAAAGACAACACAGCCTAAAAAAAAATCAAACCCCAAATAGGACAAATACCCGTATTTTAGAATGAGGCAAATGCTTGTTACATTTTTTCAGTGACTTTCCTTAGCTGTTCGTATTTTTCGTGTGGCAATGGTAAAAAGCTGCTTGCTTCTAACAGTGAAACAAAGAGTAACGTTAAGATAAAGAAAACAAAAACCCAAGACCTTGCTTTCCTTAAGAAAGGTGTGCCTGTATAGTGGCATAGCTGCCCTGCCAAACTCTCCCAGGGGAGATGCAGTTTGTAGATTATACCAGCTCCCTGAAGGAAATAAATGATACTAGCAAAAACTTTTTTTTCAAGCATGAATATGTCATAAGGAATCCCACCCCTAACCACATTATACCAGCAAAAATTTCCAGTGTAGACCTGGCCTAAAGCTAGTGTATATGTGCTGCTCTGCTTCACTGCGGAGTTTCTGCCAGCCTTCCCCAGCCCTGTCCTGCCAGGCTTTCTGCAACATATTTAAAGGGACTGTCCTTTTACACATCCTCACAATATACTCAGATGAAGCTTTCCTCTGCAGGGCGGACTTTTACAACTTGTTTTTCTCTTGAATAATTCAACCAACTGGTCCCTTAATAGGAAACGTAAAAACGTTAGTCCATGCTTGCCTTGTTCTGTAGTAAGTTCTGTAAGTAAGAGGTCTTTAGCTATTAATTTATGGGCATAATGGACCTCAGTGAGATAGCAGACTCATGAATTTACTAGGAGCCTTTTTGTATGGTAGGAAGATTCCCTACTTCTGCCCCCAAGTTAAAAAGAAAAGAATACAGGGCCTGACTCTGATCTCATTTACATTGCTTTTTATACTGGAGAACTCTATTGACTTCACTGTACTTTGACTTACACTGGTGTCAGAAAGATCAGAAATGGGCCCAGGGATTTTAGAGCAAGAAAATACCATTTTGTTTTCCTAATGGAATAGCACTAGTGAATCTAATCAAGAAAGTTCCTAGGTTTCTCTTTACAATTCACCAAGGCAATTGAATTATGATAAAATAAATTAACAGATGTAACTACAATATTTTAAAAAGCATATTTCTTGTGAAAATATTAATGTCACATAGGTTATTGATTTTCTTAAATACCAGGACGGTTTGTTGAATTTACAGCTGGGTGATTTTGGAGAGCATCCAAATCCAGAGAACATCCCTGCTGAAAAATGAAAAATAATCTTTGCAAATAAATTTTGTCCAATAGTTAATGGTGCCCAGCACAATTGAAGCACTGATTGCTTTACAAAATCTTCAGGCTTTTAAAAATCACAGCTGGCTGCAGGCAGAAATATGGAAGGTAAAGCTGATAACAATGCTTATAGTTAAGGTTTCCTAGCACTTTCTGTTATAAACCCTTGTTTTCAGTTGCTTATACGTTTGCCAAACTTCAACAATTTAGGCTGAAATTTCTCATGCCATGTGTCTGCCTGAAGTTGAGGTTTCTGAGAAAGTTTCAGCAAAAATGGTTTGACCGTTTCCTAGACTGAGATAAGAGAAAAATAGGTAGTTTTGCCAATGTTCATTTTTCCAAATATTTATTTGAAGAGCTCTAGCTCCTCTATGCTTTGGAGCAGGAACTTGAAATTTGGTGGGGTCAAAGAGATGTCTTTTGTGTGTGTGTGAGAGTGAAAGAGAGAATATCCACCCAGATTTGACTCCGTTATAATCATCTGGAAATTGCCACTTGCACATATTCATTAGATTTGTCAGAGGTTTGCAGATATAATTTGTGGATGTGCTAATTGCACTGAGCATGGGAAGTCTTAATTCTGACAGTGCCTAATTTTGGAGTCCGTGACTTTACAATCTTAAGATTTTAACATAGTTTTTTATATGTAGCTTAATAAAAGGATGAGAGAGGTTGTATGTTTATATAAATAAAAACAGTTAAGAACATAAGAACGGCCAAACTGGGTCAGACCAAAGGTCCATCTAGCCCAGTATCCTGTCTTCCAACAGTTGCTTATAGAAGCTGACTGTGCTAATTGTAAAAAGAAAAGGAGTACTTGTGGCACCTTAGAGACTAACCAATTTATTTGAGCATAAGCTTTTGTGAGCTACAGCTCACTTCATCAGATGCATACTGTGGAAACTGCATCCGATGAAGTGAGTTGTAGCTCACGAAAGCTCATGCTCAAATAAATTGGTTAGTCTCTAAGGTGCCACAAGTACTCCTTTTCTTTTTGCAAATACAGACTAACATGGCTGTTACTCTGAAACCTGTGCTAATTGTCTACATTTATAACATCCTCAAGGTCAGATGGTAGCAGTTCTAGTCATCATATGCAATGAAAATCCACAGAGAAGCAAAAAGGTGTCAATGGCATGTGTACAGGAGAGGTATAAACAGCATCAGCAGCCATTCAGAACCTTCAAAAGGATTGGTGATGCAATGGAAACAGCTTAGATTCATTTTCAAGGCCCAGTCCTGCTGCCATTGAAGACAGTGTGAAACTTCCATAGATTTAAATGGGAGCGCAGCCAGGCTCCACATGTCTATTAATGATGCAGAATTATGCTAGAACTCATGGAAATTTTAGAAAGTCTGTGTGACATCTCTCTGAATACCAAATGAATGCATTACATCAATGAAATGCAAATGAATCTGTCACCTTAAAGATGTTGTTTACTTCAATAAATCCATTGGAAAAGCAGTAGTTCTAATAATGATTTTGACCCCAGATCGACAGCCTACTTCATAAGCATGTGTGTAATTTTAAGCATGAGTAGTCCTGTTCACTTTAAAGTTAAGCATGTGCTGCCTTGGGACTATTCTAATTTTAGAAAAAATGAAAAATCTCAGTTTCCCCAGAAACCCTTGTATTCCTCACCAGAGAAAGGTTTCAGAGTAACAGCCGTGTTAGTTAGTTAGAAAAGGAGTACTTGTGGCACCTTAGAGACTAACCAATTTATTTGAGCATGAGCTTTTGTGAGCTACAGCTCACTTCATCGGATGCATCTACGAGTTTTTTCATGCAGTTGATAGATTTCCACTCCATACGGCTAAATGCAGTGCCTTGCATAATGACAGGTTTCAGAGTAACAGCCGTGTTAGTCTGTATTCGCAAAAAGAAAAGGAGTACTTGTGGCACCTTAGAGACTAACCAATTTATTTGAGCATGAGCTTTCGCGATGAAGTGAGCTGTAGCTCACGAAAGCTCATGCTCAAATAAATTGGTTAGTCTCTAAGGTGCCACAAGTACTCCTTTTCTTTCCACCAGAGAAAGCAGATGTAATCTCCTGCAAGGTTCTTCACTGCTGAGTCCTGCAACAAAGCCTTTGACTCCAGCAAAGAGAAAATTCTTCTCTATTAGACCCCTCTTATCTTCTTTATTATGTAAGGAAATCTCCCTAATTCAGTTGATGAAAGTTAATTGTTTATACATGAAATACAAGGTTGCTTAGTACTTGACCTAGGATCAGAAGGCTAGAGAAATCTACTTGCTTATTGCACCCTGCTGCTGGGCAATCTTGTATTCCTAACTGTGGACCTATTCTGTGCCTCCATCCTCTTTGACTGGCCTCTGCATGGGACAGGGGGACGCTCGCAGTTCCCCAGCCACTATGGCAGAGCAGGGGGACCCCTGCAGCTCCCTGGACCCGGGCCACTACAGGAGGACAGGCTGACCCCCAGAGCCCCCGGCCACTACGGGGGGACAGGCTGACCCCCTGAGTCCCTGGCCACCACGGGGGAGGGGGCAGGGGGACCCTGCAGCTCCCCTCCGCCACCGGGGGAGGGAGTAGGGAGATCCTGGAGCTCTGAGCCCCCATGGGTGGTCGGGGTGCCAGAGCTACCAGCCACCCAGCAGCTGCCCAGTCCCTTCCCATTTTATCATGGTTATTTTTATTAAGATCAGAGACAGGTCACAGGCTTCCATGAATTTTTCTTTATTGCCTGTGATCTGTCCACGACTTTTACTAAAAATATCCATGACAAAATCTTAGCCTTAATTATTGGTATTGGAGTTGATAGTCTAAATGACATTTGGAAGTTAGTTACTGATATTCTGACAGGCAGTTGGTATTCTAACTGGTCACTGGTAATAACTATTGAAATTGGTTATTGATATTCTAATTGGTTTGGTAATCTGTAATCTATTTAGTAACTGATATAATATACAGATAAAAGTATTTTAAGGTAATATACAAAAAAGTCATTTTGAAACAACCTTATTGGAACACGCTTTGATGTTGATGTGTCCGCATTTTCTGGTGGAAGAATGTTCGATAGGAAATTGACTAATTCAACTGTTGACAATAGTATGAACTGATTAGCCAGCTTTTAAGATACAACTTGCCAAAAAAAAAAAAAAAAGGGTATTTCAGGTAGATTCCAGATACAGGCCTGATTCTTTAAAGTACACAGAGCCTCCTGGGAAATGTCAGAAGAGTTCAGCCCCTTTAAGAATTCGGGCCATTTTTCTGTTAAGAAAAATAAAATAATTTTAGTGAAAGTATTTTACAGTCTAGGGCTAAATTCAACCTTGGTCTAACTCTACTGAATTCAGCAGAGATTTAGCCACTTAGATCAGGATTGACCATAGTCCTTAACACACACTGGGCAAATCTAAGAGTGGATTATGCCTCTCTGAGGTACAATCCCTCCCTGAACTTTCTCTAAAGCAGTGCAACTCCTTGCTCCCCCAACATGAATTAGTGCGTAAATGGAACAATTTGGCCAAAGTGAATTGGGAAATAAGGGAAACTTTGCTATACATGGTAGATATATCGCTGGAAAGCAGTCCCTGTATTTGAGAAATGCAAATGTTTCCAAACACATAATCCATTCCTCATGAAAAGCATGTGACTCCAGTATAGAATTTATAGGTCAACTGATTCTGTGGAAGATTAGCCTCAATATTCTGTAACAGAAGTCTCTAGTTACTTATGGCTCAGAACGTTTTTAATTCCTGATAAGGGATTATGCAGGGCACAATACTACCACTACATAATAAAACCTCCTCTCTTTGATTTGGCAGAATTAACCTTTGTAAGTAGAAAGACCTCTCACCCACTCCTGCTGAGAATAAGGGATGGTGTTGTATAAGTTGGGACTTAGTGGTGCCAATTAATGACAATGTTAATTAATGACATCCTGACCTAAAATTAATTGAGTTTCTTTTTCTTTATCCTTTTAAAATCATTCTCGTACTGTGTGTCATGAAGATGATTTTGGCAAGTTTAGTCCACTCTAGTCAAAATACAATATGTAAGATGCTTAAAATGTATCCTGCCAAAGACAGTAGTGCTGGATCCAAATTTTTAAATCTGTCTAATTAAAGATAGGGATATTCCTTATTTTTCTGCAGTTTTAGCTATTTTCTTCAATTTAATGGACGGGCGCTGAACAACCGACTTGTTGCACGTTACATCTCCTTTTGGCAGGAGATCTCTCATTTCCGTTTAGAAGAGTTTTTACAGTGAAAAAACTCAAGTTACAAATACACTAAAACTTGACTTACAGGTTTACAAATAAATTTTTAAAAGGAAAATGCAATTAAAACAAGCCTAGTTTATTTTTGAGTCATTAGGTGGACCAGTAGTGGAAATATATTTAACCTGTTTTAGTTAAACTAGTGTAACTACTAGTAAAGAGAGGCTTAATTTTTAGTCAGTAAATGTGTATTTTGGATGAATATTTTGAGGCTATGCAAGTTTTTTGGGCTATGAAAGTAGTTTTTGGATTATATCTCCTTACGTATTTATAACTGGCCCAGTTCTTTATGCTGTAGTATAAAATGGTTATGAAGCACATGCAGTACTTCCTGCACTATTCTTGGTGCTTATGATGTGTTGCATATTATGAAATCCTTATAGTGAGAATAAATTGTTCTGATATAGATTTTTACTGGTATAGGATAATCTCAAACAGTAGAAATTGGTGTACCAGAAAGTTGCAATGGTATTTTCTGTGTTATCACATGAGCTTCATTATTGGCCTTTCTTACAGTCAATAGTATTCTAAACTAAGCTAGTACTTGGGCTAGTTGTGGGAGTAAAGTACTACATAAAGAGTGAAATCCTGGATTCATTGAAGTTAATGATAAAATTCTCTTCATTGACTTCAGTGGGGCCAGGTTTTCACCCAGTGTAAGGGTATCACATTTGCATGTAATGTGTAGTAATTTTAATTGCGTGATAAGGCCTGACATTCTGGTCCTTCATCAGTCTACTAAAGACCTGAGGTAAAGCCAAGAATACTTCAATAAGGACCAGTTTTGACATAAAGGACCAGTGTGAAGGGCCATATCCCTATTACAATTATTAAATAAATAAATCTTAACATATTTTAAAAACATACCCCTCTAAAAGGTGTGATTTTTCTTTCCCTTGAATTCTGGGATCCAATCTGTGGTGATATTGACATCAAGGGCAAGACAGGCAGCCACTGGTATCTCATCCTTGCCTTTCTGGATTCCCCTGTCCTAACCCTCATACGGCAGACTCTTTAAACTGTTATTACTGTTCTTGAGGTTTGCTCCATACGGAGGTTGTAATATTGCACCATTAGGGTCATGCTTAAGCACATAGCATCTTGCCAGCTCCCAGATGGCTTGCATTAGTCAGATTAGGCCAGCATTTCAAAACAAATATCCTCTGGCTTGTGAAAAAAAATGGAAGGATGGTTTCAGAGCCAGTATATGGGAGTATTTCGTTAGTTTATTTTTTTTTTTTTAGAGACAACTGTCTGTGGTATTGGGAGCAGGCATGTTGCTCCCTCTAGAAGTATTTGAGCTGCTTCTGGCCATGGATGTGCTCCTTGCCTGTGGAACATTCAGAGCAGAGACTAGAGCAAAGGATCGGCAACCTTTGGCATGTGGCCCGCCAGGGTAAGCCAATGGGGGCTGCGGGAAGCGGCAGCCAGCACATCCCTCAGCTTGCGCCGCTTCCCACAGCCCTCATTGGCTTGGAGCTGTGAATCGCAGCCAAACCTGTGGACATGGCAGGTAAGCAAACCAGCCCAGCCCGCCAGGGGGCTTACCCTGGCAGGCAGCATGCCAAAGGCTCCCAATCCCTGGACTAGAGTGTGGATCAGAAAGATCCCTCAATCGCATGTCCTGAGTGCACAAGGGTGCCCTCTGTTGCTAGAGCAGCATGGACAGAGAACACAGAGGAGGAGGAGGAGAAGGTATAAAGGAGAAGGGGAGACCGAGAAAGGGAAGAGGGAATCTGGAGATGAAAGGAAAACAAGATAAGGCAGGATGGGCCATGAGGTGGTAACGAGGAGACAGAAATTATGTGAAGAGAATCTACCACCTATTTTCTTGGTGCTTGTGATCAAGTTCATTTTCTGGCATTTCAGTGTCCCAGTTGAAATCTATGCTAATAATTCCAACAGTGGGAATATGTAACACATTGCGTGTAAATGCTTTCTGCATATTAATTAACCTAGGTTCAGTGAATTGCCAAATCCCAACATGTCATATGCTTGGTTCTTTTCTTTCCCCCTCCATTTTTGTTTTTATTTCATTATAGAAACATTCAACACAAAGCATTGCTGTTTCCTGCCATCTGACCAATATTTTCAGGTTACAAAGTTTAACCCAAGCAAAGGGTCGTTTTTTAACTCTTTAGAAACAAAAGGAAAGGCAATCCTGAGAAGTACAAATGCACATCACACACTCAAGGGTATCTCCCAGGTGCAGTTGATGGAAAAAGACCTCTAAATCCAAATAATCAAAGAAGGTACATTAGTGGATCACAGATACAGATTAGAATGAAAATCCAGTTAGACAGTGATGTTCTGCAGTTAACAATCTCTGTGTTAATGTGGCTTCAGCTTTATAAATGATAGTTAACTAGATGTCATCTGTTTGAGTGCTAATCTAGACAGTTTTATGCATACAGAACACTGAATCCATGTGTGAGCAAGTAAAATGTCTTTCTCTTCATCAGCATCATTAATGAGTCAAATACTAAAGGTCCTGAATTTCAGTGCACAACAGCCATATTGTTAGATTGGGTATACTTTCAAAGGTTGTCATTAAGCAGCTCGAGATGAACCCAGATCATAACATTTGGATCAAAGGTCTTCATTCAACCGGTCAAATATAGGTGCGGCTATGAGTTTAATCTGCATATCCAAAGTTTGGGGGTGTTCCAATTTAGGGCATGTTTACATGAGGAAGTTATGCTGAATCGGTAGAATGTGAATTTAACGTGCTATAGCGATTTCAGAATAGATCCCCATGTGGGCACATTCTGCAATAGCTATTCTAGTCAATTTCCCTGTACAGACAAGCCCTTTGAATTTTGGCTCAGGTCTATCTTTAGGAGAAAAGGATCAAGTAGGATTTTCTGCACAGTATGTCTCCTTTTGCCGTGTTACTTTTGTTGTCCTCTTTGAGGGGGAAAGACAAATATTTATATATTTTGCTTTTAAGATTTCCAAATATGATGACAATTACTCTTTATTTTTTTGTTGGGCAGGGACTTGGCATAAAATTTGAAGCAACTGCCTGGATTTTTGCTTCAAAGCTGAGGTATTAACTCCTGAGTAGCAGGGATCGCAATGGAGAGGCTAGCACCTGGCTAATATACAGGAACAAAGCCTTTGGAAAATGGCAGTTGGACTCCCAAGTCACTTTAGAAAAATTTGTGGATAAGGGGGATCCAGTGAATATAGAGTACTTAGATTTTCAGAAAGTCTTTGATAAGGTCCCTTACGAAAGGCTCCTAAGCAAAGTAAGCTGTCATGGGATAAGAGGGAAGGTCCTCTCATGGATTGATAACTGGTTAAAACAGTGGTCTCCAAACTATTTGGCTCGCGCACCCCCAGGGTGAAGACTGGAAGACCTGCCGCAGGCGCGCCGCCGGAGGGGAACACTAGCCATGGACGTGCCAAGCTGCCGCCGAAGAAAAAAAACTGCGGAGTGCCGTCCGCCGGCACTCCTGCTGCCGCGCACCCCCTGGGATCATCTCGCGCACCCCAGTTTGGAGACCACTGGGTTAAAAGATAGGAAACACAGGGTAGGAATAAACGGTCAGTTTTCAGAATGGAGAGGTAAATAGGTGTCCCCCAGGGGTCTGTACTGGGCCCAGTCCTATTCAACATATTCATAAATGATCTGGAAAAAGGGGTAAACAGTGAGGTGGCAAAATTTGCAGATGATACAAAACTACTCAAGATAGTTAAGTCCCAGGCAACTGCCATCCCTCAAAACTGGGTGACTGGGCAACAAAATGGTAGATGAAATTCAGTGTTGATAAATGCAAAGTAATGCACATTGGAACACATAATCCCAACTATACATATAAAATGATGGGGTCTAAATTAACTGTTACCACTCAAGAAAGAGATCTTGGAGTCATTGTGGATAGTTCTCTGAAAACATCCACTCAAGGTGCAGCTGCAGTCAAAAAAGCAAACCGAATGTTGGGAATCATTAAGAAAGGGATAGATAATAGGACAGAAAATATCATATTGCCTCTCTATAAATCCATGGTATGCCCACATCTTGAATACTGCGTACAGATGTGGTTGCCCCATCTCAAAATAGTTATAATGGAATTGGAAAAAGTTCAGAGAAGGGCAACAAAAATGATTAGGGGCACGGAACGGCCGCCATATGAGGCGAGATTAATAAGACTGGGACTTTTCAGCTTGGAAAAGATACAACAAAGGGGGGATATGATTGAGGTCTATAAAATCATGACTGGTGTGGAAAAAGTAAATAAGGAAGTGTTATTTATTCCTTCTCATAATATAAGAACTAGGGGTCACCAAATGAAATTAATAGGCAGCAGGTTTAAAACAAACAAAAGGAAGTATTTTTTCACACAACGCACAGTGAGTCTGTGGAACTCTTTGCCAGAGGATGTTGTGAAGTCCAAGACAATAACAGGATTCAAAAAATAACTAGATAAGTTCGTGGAGGATAGGTCCATAAATGGCTATTAGCCAGGATGAGCAGGGATGGTGTCCCTAGCCTCCATTCGGCAGAAGTTGGGAATGGGTGACAGGGGATGATCACTGGATGATTACCTGTTCTGTTCATTCCCTCTGGGGCACCTGGCATTGGCAACTGTCGGAAGACAGGATACTGGGCTAGATGGACCTTTGGTCTGACCCAGTACAGCCATTCTTATTTTCTTGGAGTGAATCAAAAATAGAGCCATTTTTAAGTGGATCAGTGTAGGCTCATCACCACTGCTCAAGTAGTAGAAAAAGGCTGCAACCTCCAGTGCATTCTGTAGGTTGTGGTAGTGGCTGTGGTATGCTGATATAACTGCCAGCTTCCTCCCAGCCTCTTGCATTCCACTCACTAACAGCCATCCTTGTCACCTCTGCATAGGTGAAGCATATTTCACATACAGTGAATAACTGTGAAGTGTCACCATTTAGTAATATTTTCTTTCTTCCTTCAGGTTACAAGACCCTTTTGAAAGGAATTTCAGGGAAGTTCAGCAGTGGAGAACTTGTTGCAATTATGGGCCCTTCTGGGGCTGGGAAATCCACTCTCATGAATATCCTGGCAGGGTACAGGTCAGTATAAAGGACCACCATGATAATTTAGTCTGACCTCTGTTGGAAAATCAGAAGGACTCTGTAGTGGTTCCCCATTCTCGAGTGGGGAGGGGCCACGCTGTTCCCACAGCTTCTTGGGGCATTCGTCTGGCAGCAGTCCTGGCAGCTACTTGAGTTACTCATCTGTCTCCTCTGACCGCAGGGGGCAGCTCCGCCTGGGGGCTAGTCTGGGATCCTGTAGAACTCTCAGCTCCCTGAAAGAGATGTCTGCTCCCTCGGGTGGTCCAGCCCCAGTTGAACTCCAGGGCTCTCCTTTTATACTTCCTGCCCCACTTCTGGACTTCCGGTGCCAGAGGCAGGGTGGATTCAGCTCTGCCCACTAGGGGGGAGTCTAGTGGTCCCTTGCTCTTTAGTTCAGAGGGAGGCCACTCCACCTCTCTACAGCCTCTCACCCAATATTTGTAGAAAATAAGTTCTTCACAAATATTGAATTATACTATCCCCATTGTCATGTTCCTGTGTTCTATACAGCAGACATTTCTGAGTTATTTGTTTAAATGCAAAAATGCAAGACTAAGATATAGTTATTAAAATTCCAAAAATGAGAAATGGCTGCTGGCCTGCCATCTGACGAATTTGGCCCAAGATTTTATCTGTGGAGTATTTTAAATTAGGTTTTATCAACACTTTGAAAATATGTTTCCATCAAAAATTTCAGGATGTAAGAATAATTCTTGATTAAACTGCAATATGTGAAACAACTGGGTGGTTTTCCCTCCCCTCCCCCCCATAAGCTGTTGCTTTCTGCTGCTCCTGCTACCAGATCACAAAAAGGAGGGGCAGAGACACCTCACAAACAGCCTTTCAAGAAATGACCCAGCATTTCTGCAAACGTTCAGATGGGCAGCACACTTTTTTGCACAAGTTTGAATTAATTTTTTTGCCAAGGTGTGACATTTCTGATGTAACAATACACGCGCGCACACACAGATGCACACACAGGACATGTGCGCCTCCCTCCACTGTCGTTTTGGTCCTAAGAAATCACTTAAAAAGAGGCTAAAATTGCCCAATAGGCCCACTCTCTGAGATGTGTAGTAAAGATTATAAAGGGAACTCTCACTCTAACTCACTTGTTTGTTTCATTTCAGAGAGACTGGGATGAAAGGAGCAATCTTCATTAACGGGCAGCCTCGTGACCTGCGCTCTTTTCGCAAAGTGTCCTGTTACATCATGCAAGATGACATGCTGCTCCCTCATCTTACTGTCCAAGAAGCTATGATGGTGAACTTTCTATCTGGTTCTGATTGGTTTGGGGTGTGGGACTAGAGTGAGGCCCCCTCTATGCATGAGCACGCATTTTTATTCCTGGCTGTGGTTCTGGGAGTTAGACTGGACTTCACTTGAGTCTCCCAGGCTTCGCTGCTGTTTTAAGATCACTGTTAGGGTTCAGAAGAAAATTTGTGAGCCTGCATTCATTTCACCCTCAGGGAAATAAAATACCATGACAGGCTAGTGTCTGGATAATAACGGCAACAATAGGCTGGTACCAGAGAAGGGCAACTACACCTTCTCACCCACGCATCCTCCCAGTGCCTACCAGTATCCTGTCACTTGTTCCGTATTCCAGTAGCTGCCAACCATTGGAGCCTGAAATGCTGGTCATGGTCAGTGTTGCCAGACTGAGTGAGTCTGTGAGACCCCTGTGTGAATCTCTTTCCTTGGAACATTGGCAGGTGACCTGTTAAATCTCCCTGTCAGGTTTCCATGTCCTAACCAGGTGATTCTATGCTGGCATGATGCTGCTGTATGCCAGGGCTCCTGGCTATCACTACTCTTTTGTCCCTGTCTTGGGTCCAGGAGCCCTCAGATACAGTCTCTTTCCTTCTGTCTTCACCTGGGTTCCTTGTGAAGGAGTCCAGGCCTTAACATTGATAAAAACTCTTCCTCTTCACTCTTGACATAGTGCCTGTTTACTGAGAGCCAGCTTGAGTGTTCAGTCTGTAACCTTCTGCTGCTCAGTTTGATGAGAAAATCAGCCCAATAGTTTTGTTGTACCTGCCGAACCTTCAATATGTAATGTCAGTAGTTCATGGCTGTTATCATTTGGTAAGGGGAAAAGGGCTTTCATCAATTCTCTGAAGCCACAAGGGACCGTTACGATCAGCTTGTCTGGCGTATGCCTTGTCTGTTTACTTTCCAGAGTTGTAATTTTTCTAATACTGATTTCTGGAAGGGATCGTCTCTGTCAGAAAGCTTTCCTAGTTCATTTAGTTGAAATCAAAGTCAAAGACCAATAGGGTAATGTTTTTCAAACTGGCTAACTAAATTACAGCTGCAAAAAAAGAGCCTCTTTTGGTAAGTTGGGCCCAGATGATATATTTTGTCTAAATTAAACACCCAAAGTGCTGACAAAAAATTAATTAGTTAACATTTAATTGCTTCTAATAAAGGTAGAGCAGAATTTTGTAGTTACCTCTTAGGACAGCAGATGGCATCTTATACAGCATTATTTATCTCTCTACTTATTTTCTACATCACTGTAGTATCTGAGCACTTTACAAACACTAATGAATTTAGCTTTTTAAGACTTCTGTGAGGTAGGGAAATATTGCTGTCATCACTTTACAGATGGGGAGTTAAAGCAGAGAGACTCTGACTTATCCAGCATCACACAGGAAGTGTGTGGCAGAGCAAGGAATTGAACTTCCTGCATCCCACGGTGCTTCCTTGTCCACTGGACTATCCTTTTTGATATGATAGAGCATTTCTATTAAGCACTTATTTTTGTCGGTGCCTTGAGGGCCCCTTAAGAAAGCATGCATATGCCTACACTATACTCATGATTAGAACATCATAGCTATTACTGCTTTTCTTAAGCTTCTGATTTCTAATTTCTGCCTCATGTTAGAACAAATTGTCCAGTTGCAATTCTGGCATTGTGTGTTTTAGGCCAGGTCTACACTACAGACTTATATCGATATAACTACGTTGCTCGGGGGTATGTGTATGAAAAATCCACACCCCTGAGCAATGAAGTTAGACTGACCTAACCCCTGGTGCAGACAGCACTGTGTTAGCAGGAGAGCTTCTCCTGTCGACATAGCTGCTGCCTCTCAAGGAGGTGGATTAACTACACCAATAGGAGAAGCTCTCCTGTCAGTGCTTCAGCAGCACAGCTGCATTGGTGTATCTGCGCCAATGCAGCATTTTAAGTGCAGACCTGCGCTTAGACTTACAGTGGATATTCCAAAGATATCATGTTGCTGACCAGTTCCAATTTAACTTGCATCATATTGTGTGTTTATATAATAGGTATCTGCTCATCTGAAACTTCAAGAGAAGGATGAAGGCAGAAAGGAGATGGTATGTATATTGCTATTCAAACTGAGGTATTCCTTTGGCTGCATAGTGAAGATGTTAACGTGAAATTTATATAGCTTGAGTTTGTATCTAAAATTGAATTGCAATTAATGTGCATGAATGGGGTAAATAATAACATAACAAAGTTGACAGCTGTTACTGTGTGGGAGGGATAGTAAAATCCTACAAATGTAGCACTCAGTATGGCTGACGGGAAGGTTGATTAGGTAAACATGAAAGATTTATTCAAATATATTGCAGTTTTTGTGGGGCTTTTTTAGTTGCACTTTGTGGCTCAAATTTTTGGACCTACTTGCCTAAGGGCATACACACTCTTGCACATGTCCATACTAATCCCCAGTGCCTGGCTACGAGTACAATTCCGTTGCTGTGTGTGTGCACCTAGGAATGCACAAACATAGTCAATAGCTCTTACAACTGCTACAGAAATTTGCAAGCATAAGTCAGGTACTGTACACATAAGGGCATGAGTTTTTGGGTACATCTTGCCAGGCAGAAAGGGTGTGCTTTTCAGTCATGTTAGTTCAGTTGAGTTAACACAATTAAAAAGATCCATGAAGGTGCAGGCTAACACATCTGAAACTGTTAAGTTTGCCACTCCGTGGTCTAGTGGGGAGACTAAGTTTAAAATACAGCCAGCTGATATGGCTTCTGACATGTTAGCCTGCATCTTAATGTGACTTCTTGTTAAGCTAACTCAGTTGAAGTAACAGAATTGGAAAATGCACCCTTTTTGTCTGGCAAGCCAGGGCCTTTGAAAATGTGGGCCTGTGTTCCTAGGCAGACTTGCAGCTCAAGTGCTCATCACTGTGTGGGTGAGGTTACAGGAGCATTCCCATGCATGTGATAAAAGACCAATTCATTGCTGTGTAGATGTTTTAATACAGAATGTGATTGGGGCGGGGAGGATGGCAACTGAGGCTAAAAATAAAGAAATCACAGCACTGGTGAAAGCAGAGACAGTTCAGGTTGTTGAGAGATTCATGAGAAGTGAAATATTAGGTCAGGTTTTTTTTACTAAAATACGATATTTTGTTAGCGGGGGGTTATTTTTGCATGCTGAAAGCTGTGTTTTTGTCCAGCATAAAATGACACTAACAAGCAAAAGACACGTCCCTGTGTGTCTTAATGTAGGAAGCCTTTAGTGTGATTGTGGGCAGTGCTGGGGCTAATAGGACTTGCATAATAATGTGTTCCTGTAGTTAAAGCAGTGACTACATGTCAAGAGAACTGGGTTCTATTCCTGGCTCTGTTACTGACTTGCTGTGTTACTTTGAGCAAGTCTGTGACTCAGTTATCCCAGTTGTAAGATGACAGTAATACTTCACCATCCTTATAAAAGGTCTTCATTCAAAAGGAGCTATAGAAGTCTAAACTATTGTTATTTTAGTAATTGAATGTTGTATAAGTGACATTATGGGATAAATCCTGCAGTGCTTATGTAACCCACGCACCTCCTGGGTGTGGTGCTCTGTCCCCACTAGTGGCACCCATATCACTTAGAGATTAAAGAGTCTGCTACAGTCCTTAACCAAGGCTATATGGCTTTTTAGCTTATGCAGTAGAGGCTTATACCTTTAGCTCCAAAGGTCCCAGGTTCGATCCTGTCTGCCGACGACCGGGGTCTGTTGGTGTTATAAGTGGGTGTGGCAGGGGGCTCAGTGCAGGAGCGGTACAGGGTGTGGCAGGGGGCTCAGGGCAGGGGGTTGGGGTGCGGCAGGGAATTGGGGTGCGGGGTGCAGGAGGGGTTCGGGGTGTGGGCTCTTGCCTGGCGCCACTTACCTTGAGCGGCTCCAGGGTGGCAGCGGTGCGTAGTGAGGCTAAGGCAGGCTCCCTGCCTGCCCTGGCCCTGCGCCACTCCCAGAAGCGGACGGCACCATGTCCCTGCAGCCCCTGGGGGAGGAGGGACAGAGGGCTCTGCACGCTGCCCTTGCCTGCGGGTACCTCCCCCGCAGCTCCCATTGGCCGTGGTTCCCTGTTCCCGGCTAATGGGAGCTGTGGGGGGCGGTGCCAGGGGGCGCAGGGACGTGGTTCCGGCCGCTTCCGGGAGTGGTGCGGGCCCAGGGCAGACAGGGAGCCTGCCTTAGCCCCATGGCGCCAAGGGGGTGGCAATCCCGCGCGTCGGATCCAAAGCTCTGACGGGACAGATTCGGCCCGCGGGCCGTGGTTTGCCCACCACGACTTAGAGATTAATGAGTCTGCCACAGCCTTAGCTAAGGGCTGTGTGGCTTTTAGCTCATGAAGTAGAGGCTCATGCACTAAGCTTCAGTGGACCCAGGTTCAATCCCGCCCGCCAACGACTGGGGTCTGTCGGTGTTACACTTACTCAAGCAAAACTCTAGTTGAAGTCGATGGGAATTGTTTCTGAGTAAAGATTGCAGGGATTGTTAAAGGAACTGGTCTGTTTTATTATTGATGCTTGTAAGAACCCATAGGCCTAGAACTATGGTATCTGGCAGGTGCTGCTTCCTCATCAGCACCAGGTGCCCATGTAGGGTTGCTGCTAAGAGGAACTGAGAGGCTAAGCGCTGCAGGAAATCCCATTCTAAGAGGCATGACTGACAGCTTTCCTTGATTGGCTGGCACTGCCCATATAAACCAGGAAACCACTTCTGGGAGTCGTCTGAGCAATGCAGACCTCTGATGTGCTTCTGCCTTAGGTCTCCCCCGCTGCAACTTGCCTTGATTCCCTGCTCTTGACTTAGGCTCAGCTCCTGAGCCCAGCCTTGATTTATTGTCTCTGGCTTAAGGCCATTGCAGACTCTGTGAAAGACCCTGGCCTAGCCTGACCCAATTCTCGCCTCACGCTCCCAATTTGGTAATGGACTCTGACTTTGCGGTTTTTACCTGCCCTTGCCCTTTGACCTTCGGCTCCAATGCCAGCAGCTCATTCTGTGCCCACAGGCCACCCACGACCCAGCCTTAACATACTACTAGTACTACTTAAATACAACACAACTCTATCCCAAACAGATTGCTTGCTGCATTTTCTTTTGGTGGGGGTTCAAGATTTAGGGTGTCCGTGATTTTTCTGGGTACTGTCACTTTTTCTTTACTGGAAGAAGTGCCAGATTTTAATTTCTGTTAACCTAGTATAAATGCTGAGGGGCCATCTTGTGCTCCCCAGATCCAGGCACCATTTACACATCTCACTTCATCTGCATGGAAATGGCAAAGGAGGTGGGGGATCAGCCACCTGCGGGGCACAGTCTACTTGACCAGGGCCCACTGAGGTTGCTTTATGGTACAGAAATCCATACAAGGAAAGCGGGTCAGGGCTAAGTGAGTGAGGATGTGCCCTTCTGCCATGTACCTTGGCCAAACTGGACGGTCTCTGCATAAAAGAATAAATGGACACAAATCAGATGTCAAGAATTATAACATTCAAAAACCCGTCGGAGAACGCTTCAGTCTCTTTGGTTTCAGAGTAAAAAGAAAAGGAGTACTTGTGGCACCTTAGAGACTAACCAATTCATTTGAGCATGAGCTTTCGTGAGCTACAGCTCACTTCATCGGATGCATACCATGGAAACTGCAGCAGACTTTATATACACACAGAGAACATGAAACAATACCTCCTCCCACCCCACTGTCCTGCTGGTAATAGCTTATCTAAAGTGATCATCAAGTTGGGCCATTTCCAGCACAAATCCAGGTTTTCTCACCCTCCACCCCCCCACACACAAATTCACTCTCCTGCTGGTAATAGCCCATCCAAAATGACAACTCTCTACACAATGTGCATGATAATCAAGTTGGGCCATTTCCTGCACAAATCCAGGTTCTCTCACCCCCTCACCCCCCTCCAAAAAACACACACACAAACTCCTAAAAGTGGCAATTCTTCAACAAAAAAACTTCAGAAACAGACTCCAATGAGAGACTGCTGAATTGGAATTAATTTGCAAGCTGGATACAATTAACTTAGGCTTGAATAAAGACTGGGAGTGGATGTGCCATTACACACATTAAAACTATTTCCCATTGTTTATTTCCCCCCCTACTGTTCCTCACATGTTCTTGTCAATTGCTGGAAATGGCCCACCTTGATTATCGCTACAAAAGGTCCCCCCCTGCTCTCCTGCTGGTAATAGCTCACCTTTCCTGATCACTCTTGTTACAGTCTGTATGGTAACACCCATTGTTTCATGTTCTCTGTGTATATAAAATCTCCCCACTGTATTTTCCACTGAATGCATCCGATGAAGTGAGCTGTAGCTCACAAAAGCTTATGCTCAAATAAATTTGTTAGTCTCTAAGATGCCACAAGTACTCCTTTTCTTTTTGAGGATGGGAAGTGGACAGTCCCATATTGACTGGTGGTATAGCTGGAAAGGGAGTGCAGACTGGAGCTATATTCCTTTTTCTGTGGTGTATCAGGGCAGCTGTGACAACAAGGAGTCCTTGGTAGATTGCTCTGAACCACACTACCTGGATGCATGGGGTGAGGTCAGGTGCACAGGGCCTCTCAGGGATGTTCCGCCAAATTTCACACACATCCCTGGGGGATCTGTCAGGGTTTGTGGATGCTCCGTGGCCTATTGACTCAACGACTTGAGAGGAACTCTGCTTGAGACTCTCAGAGGTTTCCTCCCACTCTGCCCCTTCCTGCAGAATTAGCTGCGGCTGTGCTGCTCATAGATGAGAGATGGGAAAACCCTTTCTGACCCGTGTGGTGGTCACTTTACACCCTTCCTGAAGCATTCGGAGATTGTAATACATTTTCTTTGCCTTTGTTTCTGACCTAATTGTGCACACAGTAGGGACGACAAAAGCTATTTGAAACCTTAGAAACACAATAGAGCATGAGGCTTTAACAGATACTGGCATATGTTCCTTTCTGGAGTGTTCTGTACATCCTCTGAGTAAGTATCCCAGAGAATCTGCATAAATCATGAGGGTGTTCAACTGGTTTGTTTTCATCCTTTATAGAAAAACCAGTGATAATAGTAAGAGATGTTTTGGGGTTTTTTGTGGTAACAATCTAAATGACCTGTGTTGTTGCTTTGATTCTGTCCCCAGGTAAAGGAGATCTTGACAGCTCTGGGTTTGCTGACATGTGCCAATACAAGAACTGGAAGTCTTTCTGGGGGCCAGAGGAAGCGTCTTGCCATTGCTTTGGAGCTGGTGAACAACCCGCCAGTTATGTTTTTTGATGAACCTACCAGGTAAATCAAGGCCAAATGTTAGAAAGTGTACCGCTGCTACAATGGGTGGGATTCACAGAAGTATTTAGGCACCTAATGCCCATTGATATAAATGGGACTTAGATGCCTACCTACCTTTGTGAGTCCCCCCCCAGCATGTGCTAGAGAACTACCACAGAACGTACTAGCCCTTGTTAGCATCTTAGCTGAAACAGAAGAAAATCAAGACTTTCCTTTGAAACGTAGACAGCAGATTATATGCTGCATCAGGCTATGTAGCTTCTCGTTTGCTACACTCACCTTTCATTGCTAGAAAATGCTTCTGGTATGTTTTACTTAAAATATTTGTATCAGCATCAGTAAAAGCTGTAATTTTTTAATACTGTTTTTAAAGGGCCTGATTTGCATCTGTGTTACTCCAGTTTATTCTGACATAATACTGTAGAAAGCAACTGAGTTACACCTGCGTACAGCTATAGAGCAATTCAACCCCCAAGAAATAATTTTAATAGGGTCACCAGTTAGTGCACTGGCTAACTCTTGTAACCTGACATGACATGAGGCTGTTAAAGGTGGTTGTTAGGGAAACAATATAGAAGGGGGAGATTGAGAAAAATCCTAGAGGATCCCGCAGAAGAGAGGCAGAAAAAATTCTTCAGATTATAATGTGTAGTTTCCCTTTAAGTGAAGATTTCCAATTAGCTTAAACATTTTTGATTATTGAATTTTTTAAATATAATATATTTAGGATCAAATTCTGCCCTCAGGTAGACACTCATGACAGCCCTGAAGACAGTCAGGCCACAGGTGTGTATCTGAGAGTAGAATTTAGTTTGTTCGACTTGGGAGCGTCATTAGTCAGAACCCACAATCACAGAATTTGAAAATTGCATTAGGTAGCTCTGAGAATAGCTCCCATTTTAATTAAGTATGATGAATGCCTGATAAAGGAAAAGGCTGGGGGGAGGGAGGGGGAGGGAAGAGAAATACTATACCACACAGCATCTCTGGGTTCTTGTTAGATGATAAAGATGCATGTTGTAAAAAGATAATAATGAGAAACAGAAACATCATAGGACATGTATTATTTTGAACAGTTGCATATGGAACCACAGATCTAATAAACACCTTTGTGCCTTTATTTTCAGTGGCTTGGACAGTGCATCTTGCTTTCAGGTTGTCTCTCTCATGAAGGCATTAGCCCAGGGTGGCAGGTCCATCATCTGCACTATTCATCAACCAAGTGCCAAACTGTTTGAGTTATTTGATCAGGTACCCTTCAGAAATTCTTCTCTTTACATATTTGTTTGAATATGTTGTATCTATAATTGGTGTAGGCTGGAGATAATGCAAAATCACAGATCATGTCCTGAATCAGTATCACTGGAGTCGTAGGTTTGAACAAAATGGTTTTCACTTTTTTCCTTCATGTTCCTATTTTTATATTACGTTATATTTATTATTTATTTGATTTTTAAAGAATCTGACTGGTAAATTTTAGAAGTCGTGATTATCACACTTTTTAATTTTGGGTGTGTGTTATAGTAAATAAGAATTAGTATGAGTGCGTTACTGTTAAGGTCTGTAATGTTGCTGGACCAAATTCTCATCCTGGCTACTCTGGTGTAAATTCAGAAAATTCCATTGATTTTTGATGGAATTACTCCTGTTTGACCCTGAATAACTGAGAACAGATTGCTTTTTTGCATTCATGTGAAAAGAATAAAACGGAAAAATAAAGTCTGTCAGAAATCTTTGTTCACGCTGATGGCAGGATATGGTCTGTTCCTGTTTAGATTAGATTTAAGTTTACTTTAAACGTTTTATGCCATTTAAGTGAGAGTTGTGAGAGCTTAGAGAAAACCCACTCTACAGTAGGTGAACAAGCTCTTGAAGATTACTACTCTTTCAATAAGTTTAAATGAAGTCAATAGGCTAAAAGCAAGACTAATCAAGCTATTTCTTACTGCTCTTCCTTCTCCTCCTCCTGTTCTCCCATTGCCCCCTGAATTCACCAGCCCCATCTTCATACCAAAAACACAAATAATTTATGGAAATAAGATGGCACAGTCATGCCATTTCCAGCCTGGTTTCCAACCTGTGTCTAAGACCAGGGTGGGCAAACTTTTTTTGGCCCGAGGGCCACATCGGGGTTGCAAAATTATATGGAGGGCCGGGTAGGGAAGGCTGTGCCTGGCCCCCACCCCCTATTTGCCCCTGCCCCCTGACTACCCCCCTCAGAATCCCTGACCCATCCAACCCCCCTGCTCCTTGTTCCCTGACTACCCTGACCCTATCCACACCCCCACCCCCTGACAGGCCCCCTGGGACTCCCATGCCCTATCCAGCCCCTCCCCGTTCCCTGACTGGCGCCCTCCATCCCCCCAGAACATCTGCTCCCTGTCTGCCCCTCGGGGCTCCCCGTCCCCTTACCATGCCGGAGCCAGCCACAGGAGCGGCGGGCCAGAGCGCTGACGGCATAGTGAGCGGAGGCTGCGGGGAAGGGAGAACAGCAGGGAAGGGGCTGGCGGTGAGCCTCCCCAGCCAGGAGCTCAGGGGCTGGGCAGGATGGTCCTGTGGGCTGGATGTGGCCCGCGGGCCGTAGTTTGCCCACTTCTGGTCTAAGGGATGAATCATGATGTTTCTGTATTAGTACACTACAAGCCCTGAAGGGGTAATTTTGCAGAGTTCACATCTTGAACATCTTTAATATTCTGCAGATTTTCCATTAATTGTAATTCCACATTCAGTGTTGACAAATCTTTTCAATCCATTGCTATTTCCTTCCAAATCAAACAGCTAGTAACTGACTACTCCAGTTGCTGTCAGAAAGCAGGTAGACACACATTCAAAGGTTCTGATGTTTTCTCACTTTCTATATCTTTTATTTTTCAGCTCTGTGTTTTAAGTCAAGGACAATGTATTTACCGTGGGAAAGTGTTAAACCTTGTCCCTTATTTGAGAGATTTCGGTTTAAACTGTCCAACCTACCACAATCCAGCAGATTTTGGTAAGGAAAATTGAATAACTTTTCCAGTTTGCTTATTTTGCTTTTGATTAGCTCTTCTGAATGAAATAGAAATAGGGAGGCTTTTATTGGTTTTTGTTTCTATATTTTTACTGAGTCAGTGTGAAATGAGTCCCCTCTTCTTTGTAAATCATAGAATCATAGAATCATAGAATATCAGGGTTGGAAGGGACCCCAGAAGGTCATCTAGTCCAACCCCCTGCTCAAAGCAGGACCAATTCCCAGTTAAATCATCCCAGCCAGGGCTTTGTCAAGCCTGACCTTAAAAACCTCTAAGGAAGGAGATTCTACCACCTCCCTAGGTAACGCATTCCAGTGTTTCACCACCCTCTTAGTGAAAAAGTTTTTCCTAATATCCAATCTAAACCTCCCCCACTGCAACTTGAGACCATTTCTCCTCGTTCTGTCATTTTAATGCCATCTAGTGGTGGGACTAATTAGTGACTTTTTCTGATTGAAATGCAAACTATGGAGTAGTAGGAAATGAAAGGCAGAATGTGGGTCACACCTATAAACTACCGTGGTTTTCTAACGAAACACCACAGCCCTTATGAAAACAATACTACATCATTCTACAGTCATAGCTGAGTGATTCACAGTAACAGTAGGGACCAAAAGAAACAGGTCTGAAATCCATATAATGAGTACTAAGGCAGCCATACATTCACTATATTTCCTTTAAAATGTTGTATTTAACAAGTATTAGCAGCAGAAAAATGTGGGCTTTTTACATACAAATATTGTGCATTTAAGGCCTGCTTCTGCTCCCATTGAAATCAGCGGCAAAAGCTCTCATTGACTTCAGTGTTGCAGGATTAGGCCCCAGTAGCCAAGCCTGTGACTAATGCTTGGTGTAGAATGAGTACATCTCTTCTGAATGCTCTGTGTAGTGATGGAGGTTGCATCTGGTGAATACGGGGACCAGAACAGTCGGCTGGTCAGAGCAGCACGGGAAGGGAAGTGCGACACAGACTACAAGAGAGATGCTGGTGGCGAGCATGAACTGAACCCCTTCTTATGGCATCGACCCTCTGAAGAGGTAAATCCATGCAGAGCACTGAAGGGGAGGGAGGTTGAGAGAAATAATCTAAATATTAAGGAAGTAGCGGAGAGTTTTGCATGTTCTGCTGCATGAAGTTGGGGCTTGTTAGTGAAAAGTAAATAAGATTGTGCACGGAGCTTAGTTTGTTGTGTTGTCTGTCGCCTCAGGACTCTTCATCCACAGAAGGCTGTCACAGCTTCTCAGCCAGCTGCCTCACCCAGTTCTGCATCCTCTTTAAAAGAACTTTTCTCACCATCATGAGGGATTCGGTAAGGCTGCTTTTAACATATTTTTGTAGCCCAAGGCACTTTTCGTGTGTTTGTGATGTGGGCTTAACTTCAGCATCCACCTTATGTGCGTGCAGATTGGCACAGAACTTTGAAACATGGTGGTTGTGTTTTGAGTCTCAGTAATAATAGTACGAGAGTGGGGAATCATGCAGTTTTCATTGGTATTCCGATAGGAGAAACGTCTGAAAAAATCCCATCCAGGGCCTGATTCTCTGCTACGCTACACCCTGTGCAGTCATTACACCAGTGCAAAGGGAGTGCAAAGGTGCATTGGTGTAAATGATTCTGCCAACTGCAAGGCAGTGGAGAATCAGGCTGTTATTAATTACAGAGTCATAAGGGGAGGAGTGGGATAAATGTGTTCTTTTCAAATATAACGGGCCAGTTAATGAGGTGAAGTCACAGTGTGCATTGTGTATATGTTTGGGTGTATGGAGGCTGCACAGCAGCAGGAAGCTTGGGAGGAATTCTCAGGTCACTCAGCTAGAGTTCCTTTTGTGGCTCTGAACGGCTATGCTGGATTAGGAGCTTCACCACCCTGCACTTCCTCATGTGCCAGCACGGGACCATTGCCCCCGTTGGTCAAAGCTCCCAATAGTTAATTAAGGTAAATTAAAATGTTTAGTTAAGACACTGTAATCTTAATGTCAAGGAATAATAGCATCCAAAAAGGAATATCCAGTTTCAGATTTTCCAGATTTACCATCTAGGCATTATCCTCTTAGAAAATTATGAGTTTTACTAGTTGCCTACAGAGGCTACCCCACAGATAAGACCTTCAAAAGACCATCCTCTCATTGTACAATAGTTTCCTCATCTCTTCCAGTGGGGTGCTCAAATTGGGCACTTAATAGCTATTACTTTAGGAAGTTTCTTTTTGCCTAATCATAAAGATGCAACTATTCTAGATTTTCTTCTGGCCTCTGTACCTTGTGCCATATCTATTCGTAGTCATACTGAATGATTGAGAGAATACCAAGAGCTAATCAATATCAGATTAATTTGGTTTTGTCAGTATAAGCTCAAAATATCTTGTCTGACTCTTTCAGGGCCCTTTCTATTATGATTCAGCTACTTTTTAGGCAGAGGAAAAAGTCTGCTTCTCTAAAGGAAGTATGCCAGTGGCTACACTGAGATTGTCAGACACTATTCTGGCACATCCTCAGTTACAGCCTTTGCCTGGAGAGCAAAATTCTGTTTTCCATTGGTCCTTGTATCTGATTGGCAGGGGTACATCTAGAAATCCCATTAATGTAGCTTTGTCCATCTGAAGCCCAATTTGCTAGTAGGAAATGCCCATTTGAAAGTAGTTCATTTTAGGATATATTTAAGATTTTTGCAGGCGGTTAGTTGATTTTACATTCAGTGTGGCAGCTGTTAGATCCAAACATGGTGATCAGAGATACTACTTTTCCTTGCTCCTAGGTCCTGACACATTTGCGGATCACATCACACATTGGAATTGGACTTCTCATAGGCTTGCTATATTTAGGGATTGGAAATGAAGCTAAGAAGGTCTTAAGCAACTCTGGCTTCCTCTTTTTTTCCATGTTGTTCCTTATGTTTGCTGCTCTCATGCCAACTGTCCTTACATGTGAGTACTGACCATGTTACTATATTTTCTGTAAATAAGTTATTTTAGCTGGAATGAAGTAAGCAGTGCTGGAGTATACCTATTTCATGTGAAACCACATATGAATTTTAGCTTAATTTTTAATTAAAGTGTTTGAGTAAATTTTGCACTCATTCAACTCAAGGACTAATTGCACTGGACAGAGAAAAATTTCCAGCTCTGGTCTGAAATTTGCCATGTTCAGAAGATGCCAGTGATGTGACCCTGTGTCATATGTAAACAATGTATATGGATAGGTACTAGGATGACATCTTTAAGCTTTTTAACTTGTGACTCTTTAACTATAGGGCTGTCACCATTAACATGTGAGGGACTTGCAGTCTTACATTTTAGGCTGTCATCTTAGAATCCCTCTATGACAGGAGAGAAGACTTGTGGCTTTCAACTTTTAACCACATAGTTTTTGTTTACAAAGCCACTTTAAGGGAGAACCGTGTCATCTGAGCAGCCTGGCAGATATGTGCACAAGGAGAGGCTCTCCAGGCTGACCTCTTGAGCCTCAAGAGACATGAGTCAGTGTGTGTTGCTGGTCTGACAATTGTTTTGGAGTTCCTGGCACGCTGTAGTATTGCAGCATCTCAGAATTACAAACGGGTAGGGTGTTATTATGCACAAGCATGTCACACTCTAACGGTGTAAGTAACCATCTTATTAATTTTTATTCTATCTAGTTCCTCTTGAGATGGGTGTATTTCTCAGAGAGCATCTGAACTACTGGTATAGTCTGAAGGCCTACTATCTAGCTAAAACCATGGCTGATGTTCCTTTTCAGGTATATACTTTTGAATAAACCACAGAGCATTCTTCTTGTATCCGCTTGCAAATGAAGTAGATACCAGCATTTCATCGGTGTTTTAATCTCATATACATACCAGAGTGGTGGAAAACTGCCTGTGTATTAGTGTGTGAGCTTCTTGACTTAAACCAAACACCCCATTGGGAATAAATGGCAGGACCTTATTGAAATCAAGATCCTGTGTCTAACCTGAGCTTTCCTGAATAAATAAACTAAACAAAGATAGGGACTTTTCATTTGCTTTTGTGCTTAGTGGCTGCAAAGGGCCGGTAACAAGTGGAAGCAGGTTTTTTAGTCTAAAGTAGCATGCAGGACACGATAGATTTCATAGGATGTGGTGGAGGTGCTAACTGTCCTCTGAGCATCATCACTTTGAGTACAGCATTGAGGGATGAGAGAGATGGGTTAAGTGGGATACAATGCTTTCTAGGTGTTGATATTGCTTTCAGCAACACTGAAACATTCTGTATGGCTTTTGGCTTGACTCTATAATGTAGTAACTGCAGATGTATCTTTCTGCAGATTATGTTTCCTGTGGCGTATTGCAGCATCGTGTATTGGATGACTTCACAGCCATCAGATGCGCTCCGATTTGTCCTGTTCGCAGCCCTGGGAACAATGACATCGCTAGTGGCTCAGTCATTAGGTCTTTTGATAGGTGCAGCCTCCACATCACTTCAGGTACTGGCATTTGTATTTTATGAACTCACCAGAACCTTGCTTCCCCTGGCAATGGCTACTTATGCCTTCTTGCCACGGCTGCTGCTGTAAGTTCTCTGACCTCCTTTGCACTTCTCATCTGACTCTGAACCACCTGCAAAGAAACAGCAAAGAAGGGGTTCTCTAGCCTGTTCTTGGTATCTTTACAGCTGCTTGAGAATTAATAAATAATAGCGAGAAAGCAATGATGTTGTTACAGCATTTTAAAAGAATGAGCTCTTTAAGCACCTCAGCACTGAATGTGTTGCCAGATCACCCATCTCTTTCAAATGGATGTTCTACCCCACTCACCCACAAGTGCACTATGTCCTATAAGTTGCAGAACTGATGTGATTCTGTAGTGCAAAGGGAGTTAGGGTGCTGGGGACCTGCAGCTGTGCTCACTGATGGCATCCAAGTACAGACAGAAAAGTGCAGGAGGCAAGGCAGAGTCACCACTAAACAGATCTATAACCCAAACCATCTACATAGAGGGAGTGAAGCAGCTGTTGACATGACTGCTGCCCTGAAGAAGGTCTAGCTGCAGGGGGCGACACTGCAATGCCATTCCATAGCCTGGCCGGGTGAACTTCAACTGCTTATCTGAGTTTGACACAAGGACAGAGGATTTGTGCCTTAGAGAGTGTTTGCTGAATTAAAGACTCACAGCAATGCAGAAATTAAAAGCAGGGAGTACCCCGAGCCCCTGGATGTTTGTTTGGCTGTCTGAGAAGGCATCTTTTGTTTCCTCCTTTTTCCAGGTGGCAACATTCGTGGGTCCAGTTACAGCCATCCCAGTCCTCCTTTTCTCAGGATTCTTTGTCAGTTTTGATACCATTCCCGCATACCTCCAGTGGATGTCCTACATCTCATATGTCAGGTACCATGTGGGAAGCCAGTGGTATCTTAACCTGGAATTTTTTGTCTTTTAATGCTAAGGTTACCACATTTACAGCACATTCTTTCAGGATTTAATGTGATGTATTTCCATGTTTCCAGTAAGAAATATGTAAAAGAACAATACCAAATTATTTTACTGTACGAAGTATGTATAACAACATGAAATAAGAAAAATCTTACCATGGATTATATGTAATGGGTCAATATCTGTGCTGATTTATGCCTTGTTCAATCTCACTAAATTCAATGGGTGCACAGCAGAGAATTTGGACTAGTTGCTTTGACATATAAAGGTGAAGACAAAAAGTGTCCATAGCAAGACTTGAATGGGGTTGCCAGCACTTCACTTTGGAGGCTATTTAGCACTTTATTGTGTATCTCATGGCATATCTCACTGACGGTTCAGACAGACCTCCTGGATAAAGCCTGTTTGTCCAGTTTAACCAATACTGATACTACTGTAGGTGAGCAATGCGTTTTCTCCAGAGGAAGAGGGTCAGGAAGGTGACATCGCAGAGGGAGCTAAGGGGACTTAGAAAATGTCCACTAAAAGAACTTTTGTATATGTCCTAGATAATGGCAAAGTCAGTCTGAGGTGGGGAAAAATAGTTTCTTTCCAGGTTGTAGAACTATAAAGACAACACAAGTCAAACTCTGGTCTTGTTTGCAAATACACCAGACCGAGTTCATGCCTCATATCCAAAGACTTATCAGAAGCCAGAAGTCAGTGTAAACTGGGATGGTAGCTAGCATCCAATGTCAGGATGGAGGAGAAATGGTTTTGTTCCTAAGGCCCCTGACCAACCCATGTGAAGTCCCACGGAAATCAGAGTCCCACAGAGGGATCCATGCTAGCTCATCTGGTCCTAAGTGAGACCAGATCCAGGTTAGACGGGGGAGCTGGGGGAAGTTTCCTTCGTGGTGAGGGTGTGCCACGAGAAGCATGCAGAGGACAGTTAAAATGAGACATTCCAGTTTCTTCCTCATCACACAATACAACTGTCTCCAGGCACTAAGTATATTTTCTCTTTAAAAATATTTATATTAACCATGTCAATTTTAATAAAGTCATTAGCATGTTTTTTTAATATAAAAAGAGATTATTCTGATTTTTTTTAAAAAGTGTTCTCCTTTAAGGAAAGTTGACTGTATTGTTTTTGCATATTCTATTAAAGGCAAAATTCTATCCTATTGCACCCATGCAAAACCCACTGAAGTGTGATTTGCTTGAATGCAACCGAAGAAAGAATCTAGCCTAAAACTTCCTGCCTCTGAGGGCAGTATTTAAATCTTCAGTGTTTACCATCTGAGCTGTAATTATGAGTGTTTTCCATTTTGAGTACCGTATATACTCATTCATAAGCTGAATATTTTTGGTAAAAACGTGACACATCAAAGAGCGGGGGTCGGCTTATAAACAGGTCTACACCAAAATTTGATGATTTAAAACTCTGCGAAATCATTGAATTGAATATCTAATACATTGTCGTTTTGTTTACCTGGAGTGTCTGCAGGCATGGAGCCCCTCAGTTCCCTTTGGCCATGGTTCTCTGTTCCCAGCCAATGGGAGCTGCGGAAAGTGGCTGGGAACAGCGAACCGCTGCCACAGGGAGCTGAGGGGCTCCATGCCTGCAGACGCTCCAGGTAAACAAAACATCCTGACCTGCCAGCAGCCTACCCTGGCAGACTGGGAGCCAAAGTTTGCCAACCTCTGAAATATAGGGTTGGCTTATGAAAGGGTCA
The DNA here is from genome assembly GCF_965140295.1 of Lepidochelys olivacea. Classification (NCBI taxonomy): domain Eukaryota; kingdom Metazoa; phylum Chordata; order Testudines; family Cheloniidae; genus Lepidochelys; species Lepidochelys olivacea. Next base: position 160,129,861 of record NC_140411.1, on the reverse strand, counting down.
TACAGTTTTTACTATTTTTACCTATCCACCTTGGGGGGGTCGGCTTATAAACGAACGGGCTAATGAATGAGTATATACGGTACAGCTGAAAAAATGAACAATGCTTGCCCTGGTTAGAATTTTATCTTGTAATCCATCCTTTCCTTTCTAGGTATGGGTTTGAAGGTGTTATTCTCTCCATCTATGGATTGGATCGAGAAGATCTTCACTGCGACAAAGATGATACTTGCCACTTCCAAAAATCAGCGGCCATCCTGAGAGAACTGGATGTAGAAAATGCCAAACTTTACCTGGACTTCATTGTGCTTGGAATTTTTTTCTTCTCTCTGCGTCTCATTGCCTATTTTGTTCTCAGATACAAAATCCAAGCAGAGAGGTAAAGGAAAAACAAACAAAACTATCCAATAGGAAGAACCCTAGACATGCAGTAGAGGGCACTTGTTGTTGTCTCATTGTGGCAGGCTGGTGTCCAGTGCCCAGTTACAGACGCTGTTATGATCCAGCCCATAGAGAACCGTATTGGGTTAGTGGATGTGTAGTGTTAAGCTAATCAGTCCATTTGGATTGGGTCACATTTTCATTACACTTCTAGCTTTAACTGGGAAGAAGAAATAGAAGGGAATTTTGCCATGTAGAATTTCAACTGTGAAACGATGTAAAAACTGGTTCCAGGAACTTTGCTTTTTGAAAACCATCTCTGTGATAAGATGATGTTTATCCTGATAGCCAGAGTTGTAAAATGACATCTTTACGTGGCTGGTGACTATTGATCAACATTCAGTCAAGTACCAAGTGCGGGAATGCAAAGAAAGTAGCATTATCACTTCATTTTAAATTCAGAGTGTCATCTCTGAAATTTTTTTATGTATCACTTTGCAGTTCTCTTCCACAAGAATTATCCATCCAAACCCAAAGTCTGTAAGCTTATTGATTCTCAAGAAAAGATGTATCTTTTCAATAGGGATGGATAATATGTAAAAAAAGAAGAAGAAAATCAGTGATACATGTCACTTTTGTGTGTGTATCTAAATTTAGAATTCTGGTGCTTTACTTGACAAGATGGTCTGAGACTCAGAAATTGTAATAGTAAGGAAAAAAGACAAAATCAGAGTTAGAACTGTAAACCTGTGATTCCCTATGGAAAAAAATATAGAGCACAGATAGTCAGGAATATTTAAGCTGTCCACAGATGATTGCTTTATTTTTTTAAAAAATCTGTTTTTGCAAAGTCTTTTAAACCCACCTTAATTGTGATACTTAAAATGCTAATTGTGTTCATTATCCACATGAATTACCTCCTATGAATGCAAAAGCAAAGAGCTCCAAGGCTGTTTTCTTTTGTAATGACATCTAGAAGTTTTTAGCATTCTGTTGGGTTCTTTGTTTATCTAGCCCATATCTGTGGATATGGTTTGTATCATTTTACTTTTGGTCATATATGCATCAGTTGAAACATTAAATGCTTCAGATATTTCCTTTTGGCTGAAGCTTGAATATAGTTAAAGGAATCCTGCAAACCAGGATAGCTGGTTAAATGCTGTCTGTGAGACAGTGAACATTTGTGTCTGAATTACTGTCATGGGATGCTCTACTCACTGCTGAAGCGCCTCCTTCTGTCCACATCTCGGGATTAGCTCTACCAGAGCGACTCCCCTTCCTGCTGTTGCACTCCATCACTCTCTCTCTGTCTCAGGACGGAAACTGCTCCTGCTTCATGGCTTGGCCCTCAGACCAGGTCAGTGTAGTCTTCCCTGACTTGGGTATCAGAGTCTCTCAGGACCTACTATCCTAGGCAGTCTTCCCATTCACTGCCCCTTCATAGTGCCACTTCCGCAGTGGCTGGTAGGGGAACCCAGGCCCACCCTCTATACTGAATTCCAACCCAGAGAACCTACAACAAGCAGTTAAGGTCTGCACAGTCCTAAAACTTACTGCTGTATCCTTGGGCTACTTCCTGCCTTGCCTGCTCTCACCCTCAGAGTAACTGCATCCTCTCTCTCTGCAGCCCCTAGCTACTCTCAGCTGCTGGTCTTTATGCAAGCCCCCCTGTTCCTTCCTGTTGAGCCTGGTCTCTAATTAGTCCCTGCTCTCTGGCTCCTCCTACAAGTGCAGCCTAGGCAATTAATAGGCCCCCCTGGCCACCTTAACCCCTTCGGGCCTTGCGTAGAGAGGACACCCCATCACAGTACTCTATGTAGGAGGCTGGCGTGTGGGTCTACGGTCTTGCATCAATGTCTGTGTGACTACAGAAATTAACACTGTACTGATCACCACCATGTTTTCATTTAGAAAATGGTGTGATGGTGTAAGGTGACCCATTCTGTCCTGATTGTTCTCACAAAAGGAAGAGTTTCTCTGATACCCCATCTACTCCATGTTAGATGGATCTATTCCATTCCAATGAGGTTCTTATAAACTCAGTTCCAGCAAAGCACTTAAGTACATACTTAACTTTATACTTGAGAGTTGTCCTTTGACTTCTGGGACTACTCATGTCTTCAAAGTGGACTATATGTTGGAAAGCTTTGCTGGATTAGGGCCATACTGTCCAGAAAGCTGACATCTCCTTTTTGCACTGGCTCCAAGGCTGTGGTGAAAAGTGTATTTGTTATATCAAAGGCCTGGTCTACACTTATAGTTTAGGTCAATATAGCTATGTTGCTCAGGGGCGAGAAAAATCCACCTCAGAGCTATGCCAACCTAACCCCAAGTGTAGCTGCAACTAGGCTGATGGAAGTATGCTTCCCTCGACGTAGCTACCATCACTCAGGGAGGTGGTGTTCCTACAACGATGGGAAAACTCCTTCCATTGCTATAGGCTGTGTCTACACTATGGGATTACGCCAGCATAGCTACAGCGTTGTAGCTATGCCATTATCGTCCCTGTAGTGTAGACATGGCCTTCGTGTAATGGGTTCATTCCCCAGAGTGACCCCGACTAAATAGGAAATAACCTTTTAAGCTCTTTACTACAATGCAAAGTATTCTCCTGGGGGGCGGGAAGGAAGGAAGAAACTGACCACCACAGAGAAGAAGGTATATTTTTTTTCTATGTGCTCACTGTAAAACAGATACTACTGTTAATGGCATAATTGTGCTAAACAAAAAAATTATTGTATACTTATATTTTCCTCGCTGTATAACAAGTGCAAATCTAGAACTGCTGTTCGATCCTAAAAAAAGTGTTTAGTATTTACAGCCATAAGTGTGGTGACATAATAGAGTTATATTTAAACATACTGTGTTAATTCTATTTCCCTCTTCTCTCCTGCCCTGTGACCCTTGTATTCGGGAACCGTACAGGGCTCAAGAGAAGAGTTCAGGCATCATAACTTGTATTTGTGAACACAGCCCCCACTGAAAATCCTTGCAAAGGGGGATGCAACCCCCAGGTGGCCTAACAACATGTGCCTCCTTTTTTCAATTCACCAAGCTCTCCTCTCCTCAACATTGCCATTTACTTACCCCCCTGACATTCCAGATAAATACAGTGGACTCGTAGTGGACAAATCAAGAGGACACTTCCAGCGCTAGGATCTATGAAAGTAGCTAACTCAGTGGGTTGAAGTTAGTCCTTTGAGGCTTTGCAGGATGACAGGGCTTCATGTATGGGGTTTGATCTTAAGCCCATTGATACCAGTGGAAACTGTGACTCCCATTGACTTTAACGGCAGTTGGATCAGGCCCTGATGTAGGAAGTGTTATTAGTTTAGTGATTCCCAACTTTTTCAGATAATTGGATTTGTTCACAAGGGTTAAGCTGTGCTAGTCAGTACTTGACACCTCCCTTTTGCAGAATTTTGTATTCCAGTCTGGCAACTGGGGCCCTGATTCGGCATGTTCTTAAATCCATCCCTATTCAGGAAGCATTTAAACACGTGCTTCAGCCCCATTGACTTCAGTGGGATTTAAACATCCACTTAAGTGTTTTCCTGAGCAGGGATGCTTTCCTGAATTGACCCGTGCCTTTGGTTCAACCCATGCTTTTGGAGTTAGCATGAACACAAATAGCTGGGTGGTAAACAATGGAATCGGCAGTGCACTGGAGCAAGAGCAGAAGCCCGTTCTTAATGCATGTAGCAAGAGCCTAGAGTTCCTTTTCCCAAAGATCCAGCACTAATATTTGCACCAGTAGTTAGGAACCACAATGAAAATGATTTCCGTGCTGTTTTAGCCACCGTCTACACTGATTTTGCCAATTAAATGTGAATATCTTTTATTTTAAATTTTAACATCAACATAGTCTTTTCCTGACAGCAATTGTGTAGCTCTGTTTCTTTTGCAGCCCTTTACGTAAAATCCCATTAGCGAATTATTTGTACATCATGGTGTTTGTGTCTGATTCTGCTTATTTGTTGGCTAAAAGACAGCAACCTCACCCTAGCGCTGCACTGGAGCCTTGCATGAGATGTTAAATCTTACTACGATAACACAGCAAACCTAGGGCTTGATCTTGCCTTCACTGCACACCCAGCACTTCCATGGACTCATTTTCAGCCTTGTTTTGTTTTTCTCTGACCTGCTGTTTTATGGTGTTTGTGTCTTAACTCCCGTGGCACAAGCAATGGGGACATTAAGCCCTAATGCATTTTACCTTGACCTTGTGCGTTGACAAATCCTGACTCAGTGCACCCCACACCCCCTGGCAGCAGGAAAACAAAAATTGTATGTGCGGTATGCAGCCTTGACCTATCAGCTCTTTGCTCAGCTGTATGTACATCTGTTGCGCTCTTGTAGTTTACACATTGTGAAGTGCCATTCATAAAGTGTGATAATACTGAAGACATTTTAAAAGCTGTGCTGGAACTAAGAAGTAGGCAGGGGCTGATGTTCTGACATGTCATCTATATGTTGTATAACCCCCGTCCCTGCCATGTCACCAGGTAGGCCCTGTTAGGTCTGCAGCACGGCCACTAGTGAATACATAGAGCAAGTAGTTAAGTCCCATTGAGGTCAATCTTGTTTTCTTAGAGTTAGGCATGTGCTAAAGGGCTTTGCTGCATTGGGTCCCAGAATACTCAGCAACTTTCCAGGATTGAATCCAGACTATCCTGTTTTAAATCATATTTTTATATAGTAGGGATCATTTTAACGTGTTACATTCAGGTGGATTGCAGTATGTACGCTACTGTGCTTTGGACATGTCTATGAGTTGCAATTGCCTTCAGCCATAACAACTTCGTTTTAACTCTATGTAGACACTGGCCCATTTCTACTTATTTGTACACATTCCATGCAGCACCTACATACACTAAGAACAAAAGTACTGAAGAGCATGAGCCCTAATTTAGACTTCTGATACCAACACCGTATAATGCAGGGGTCTCAAAAACGCAGCCCGCGGAGTTAGTTCCTGTGGCCCGCCAAGCTCGCCCTCCCCTCAGCGCGCTGCGTCCCCACTCCTCTGCCGACCTCCAGGCGCTTAGGGCTTTCCAGGAGGTGGGGAGAGGAGTGGGGAGCCGCATGCTTGGGGGAGGAGGCGGAGAAGAGGCAGGACAGGGATGGAGATTTGGGGAAGGGGTTGGAATAGGGGCAGGGAGGAGGTGGAGTTGGGGTGGGGACTTTGGGGAAGGGGTTGGAATGGGGGCGGGGAAGGGATGGGAAGAGGCGGGACAGGGGTAGGACCTCATGGAAGGGGTGGAGTGGGGGCAGGGCTGGGGGCGGAGGGTGTCAGTGATGTGGCCCTCGGACCTCATACTGTACTAGTCCTCATGTGGCCCTCCTGGTGATTTGAGTTTGAGATCCCTGGTGTAATGTATGGTACTTTATATTGTTTTCATTTAAAGGGTCTTCCTTCAATAGGTCTTTGCTTTGTTCCAAGTCTTTTTTTAATGTAAATTATCAAATTGGATCCTCTTCTGGGATGAAATCCACCTCTGTGCATGGGACCAGCACAAGGCCTATCCACAGCTTAAGTGGGACTTCATTGGGGCATAGATCAAGACCTTGGGAGTTAGATACCTAAATATCTTTAAGGCTCTGGGCCATGGTCCTTCTGCTAGGCTTCTGCACAGGAGTGAATTTCACCCTTTCACTCCAAGTTACTTCATGTCCTTATTCACTGGGTGTTGCACTGTATAGTGTAGAAACAGAATGGCATAGCTGAGCCCTTGGTGCCAATGTTAAGTATTCCAATATCTTAACAGCCTTTGCAAAATTTATTGAAATATTGAAAATGGAAGTGCTGGATTTAATGGTGTTCCCCCTGCCTTCCCCCCAAAATAATCTAAAATGTACTTTAAGTGTATTGTAGAGACAATATGAAGTCCTTGTTTCTGAAAGATCTTTGTGCTTTGGTGACATCCATGATTTTGCACCATTACTTCTTATTTTAGGAACACATTAAAATTAAATGCTATTAATGACTTCTTTCTATTACTTCAGAAAACCAGGCTGCTTGGGTTAACTCTGACTATACCAACGGGAATATTTTGAAAAACAATGCAATCTAAATAAAAAATGCTCCGACAGAAAAATGCTCATAAAGCATGCTACAAAAGTTAATATACTGCATTTGTAGTGTCCTCCTCTGATGGGGAAGGAAAATTATATTTTTTATTATAGATATGTTTTAATAGGGGGAAAAAAATCAGTCCTACAGTGTAGCTGGGACTCTAGCTAACTTGTTTTAGACTGTTTGTGCAATACCTGATCTCAGTCAGTTGAACTTGTAGTGAGATATTGCCCTTGAATTTGTTATTGTTATTTAATTTTTTTTAAAAAGCAAGATTCAATGCAAGTAACATTTTAAATCAGTGTGCAAAGGTGTGCATACACTGTCTGTCTAATATGTAATTGTTCTCTCTCGTTTCCGTGATGCAAGATGCATTACTTGGAATCAACTTTGTTATGCTTCTTTAGAGACAGTTGTTGCCTGCGCGCTGAGATATATTTGCACTGTTGTAGATATATATAAACCTGGTCTTCTTCGGGTTGCTTGTTACCTTTGTAGTTCATACTCATTGGCGAAATAGACCCGAGTACCAACTTTAGGAGGTGAGGCATTCTAACGATACATTAAGCTTTGTATATTTCTGTATACTTGTAGGAGATTTGTATGTGCATTATTTTCCGAATTAGGGCTTTGTTTTCTGAAAACAGAGAACATTTATGATGATGTAACAAAAATCAAATAAAGTATTAATTATTTTAAGATTACTGCCTTACTCCCTGTTCACTCTCAATCAGAAATGACAAGCATATCTGCCAGTGAATGATTTGGAATTTCATAGACTGCTCTTAGACATATACACCCAATCTGGGGAGTTCTGCCATGAATCCAGGGCAGTGTATTGCTCTTTGTTTAGTTCCACATATGTATTATGGCACTTACAGGTATCTCCCAATATAGTTAGGCTGAAGAAGAGTTTCCATTATACCCCTATTCCCATCCCAATGTTCTGCCTGTGATGACAACCTAGACATTCCATTTGTCTGCATCTTCCACCAGCATCCCTATGCCTTCTTCCACACTATCCCCTATGCAAGGGGTATCCGTCCTGAGCTGGTCCACAGACCAACATTCTACCCTAGTGCCTTCAAGAAACGAACTGGCTGATTATGGCTAAGTTGTGGGGTTGGTATTTCTTATATGCAAATGTTCTTAAAATGTTGTTTAATGAGGATGTTGCCAGTTCCCCTCTGACCATTTTATTACTGCGTCAAACCTCTTTCTCTTGCCCTCCAACTCTGTTTTGTGTTCTTAGAAGGCAAGCTTTTCAGGGCAGGGATTGTGCCCTTTGTTGTATTTGTAGATTACACATTTTGGGCACCAGTAGAAACAAATTAACAATATTAGCAGTACTCCCCTGGTTTTGCAAGCTTATAACTTTTACAGCTGTTCCTTCTGGATTTATACTTCCCACGCTTCAATGAAGTTACTCCAGATTTGCAATGAGATCAGAATTTGGTTCCATTACCATTGGCTTGCTGTTTGGCCTTGAAAAAATCACTTAACTTCTCTTTGGGCTAAATTCAGCCCTGGTATACATGTTTACAACTCCCATCAACCTGACTGCTTAATCCTATTGAAGTCAGTGTGACTACTTGGATGAGTAGAGCCTACTCCCAGGAGTAAGGGCTTTTGCAGGCTCAAGCCTATAGTTTTTATCCCAGTTTAAGTTTGTAAAGTGTTTTGGTTGGGATGCAAGATGCTAGGTCAGGGATCAGCAACCTTCGGCACACTGCCCTCCAGGGCAAGCCCCAGGCCAGTGGGGGCTGCGGGAAGCAGCAGTTAGCACATCCCTCGGCCCATGCTGCTTCCCGCAGCCCACATTGGCCTGGAGCAGTGAACCGCGGCCAGGTGGGAGCCGCGATCGGCCGCACCTGCGGATGCGGCAGGTAAACAAATCTATTTCCGTCACTGTAGGATGCATCAACGCTATTGGGTTATGACATCAGAGCTGTACTGCCAAAGCCCCCACAGTGTAGACAAGCCTCTGAAGTCGTGACAGAACATATACTTGTCGTAAAGATATAACTGGTTTGAAATTAATAATTTGCAAACGTGAATATTTCACTTTTAAGGAAAGGCCTCGTGTTCAAAGAGGCAGATTTGCAAGGGCCATGTGCAAAAAGTAATTACAAATGCATGGTTAATTTGTATGTGTGTTTATTGTGGCAGTACCGATAAGGCAGGAATTTGTGTGCACAGCTGGGCAATGATGTATCTCGCTGGTCACACGCACACACAGTCAGTTTGCTCATGCTTTCCTGCATGTGTAAATTAGGTGACTGTCTTTGCAAATCAAGCCCAACATATGCCAGGGGCTTTCTTACCCAGTGAAAAGTGCTGTGAATACAAATCTGGAGCAAATGCGAGCTCACGTGTCCCAGGATTATGAATTGCGCATGAAATCAATTTATTTGTCTATAGTGAATTTTTAGGGTCTTTCATAAGAATTTTGAGGCAGGGACTGTCATTTATAGTGCCTAGCCTAATGGAACCCCAGCCTGATTGGCCTCTTGCTACTACCCACAATATCAATATTTAATAATAATACAAATTAGCCATGACCCTAGTTTCTATTTATACCAATGCCTTTTCTCAGATGAGATAGTCACCGACTGTGCACTAGAGGGTGCTGGGAAATTTCTTAAAGAATAAGCCATATCAAGCAGCATTACTCAACTCTCTGTGCTCCTCATCTTCTCCTTTCTTCATTCTGAAAAGCTGAAGGTCTACAACAGTTTCATTCCTGTACACACATGCTACTGAAGCATGCTGTATATTACTTGTGTGCATGCCCTCCTTATGTACAGTTCTGGTACAGGGTCAATCTTCTCATTAGGTGAACCTTTTCAGATAAAATATCAAGGAGGAAGCAGAAGAGCAGGACAAAGATATAGTCCGTATAAATGCAAGGAAGGAGCGATGAACAGGCCAGGGTGTGCAGACAAACCCAATCCTGTATAAATGAGAGCATTGCCAAGTTACTTGTGCCTGGGAGGAGTAAGGCCAAAGAGAGGAGCATGTTGCTAAGCACTTCATCTTCATGCTGAGGATCATGCTGAAGTCCATGTCACCACAGACATGCTCCTTCTTGCCCACATTCCCCGCCTTTTTGTCTGGGAGCTGTTCAGATACTTTTATACATGTTCCTTCTGGTGATTTTTAGCACTCCAAGTTGTGCTTTACAAATATTAAGGAATCTCCTGCTCCCTGTGACAGAGTTACAAGGGAGGATTTTGTGGCTATGGCACTGAAATGGGACTTGGGAATTCTAGGTTCAATGCCCAGATCTCTCCCAGACTTTGTGTGACCTCAGACAAGCCACTCAAGGGTGGAATCCTGGCCCCATTGAAGTTAGTGAGAGTTTTGCCATTAACTTCAGTGGAGTCAGAATTTCTCCCTTAGTTTCTTTGTACTTCAGCTCCCCATTTGTAAAATGGTGATAATAGCCTCACAAGAGTATTATGAGACTAAATTCAGACACTCCGTGCTCAGACACTTCAATGATGGAGGTCCTATTAGTAGATGATCCATGTTACAGGCACGGAACAACATCAGAAAAATTAAATGACTTGACTGAAGCCCCAGAGGATACCCGTATCAGAGCAGGGATTAGAATATGAGTCTCTTACTCTCAGTCCTAATGCTTAGTTCATTGGGCAAGGTTTCCTCTTATCCTATTAAGCTGTCGATTTGTGTAGTGGGTCTAAGCTCATTAGAGGCAGCTCATACAACACTGACTCCCATTCTTAAATGGTCCACAGGGCTACTCGTAATAAGGGGACCCTTGGCTATTGTTTTTTTTTACAGGTCAGTAAAATGGCCAATCCTGGATGATATGAGCAACTAGTGAGCTTTTGGAAAGATCACACGAACAAAGTTTCATCCTTTGCCTTAAAAAGGCAAACCTATTGCTACAGGCCAGACAGTTTTACAATTAAAGCTGAGATCGCCGTGGATATTGTATTTATATAGGCCTGCAAAATTAAAAGGTTGGGTATGGGTCATAGTCATGGATTTTTTCTGCTCCCCAAACTAACCCTTTCTAGACCAAAAAGCACCAGGCCTCCCAAAAATGTTATCTAGTGCTAGTGTCAATGTAAACTCATTATTTCAGGGTGTGATTCTATAGTGAATACTATAAAACTAAGCCAAAACACAAACCTCTCATTAGCGACTGTGCAAGAAGTGGTATACATTACATGTACAACTACCTTCTGTAACTCATTTTAAGTACATTAAAAAAAATAAAGAGAATATTAAGTAAAAGGATTTTCTGTGCTTCTCTTCTGTGCTGTATCTTCAACTTATTAGCCGTTTAAATCCTGATTCATAATGCAGGATAAAAGCACAAAGTCTTGGGAAAGTTATCACAATAAGGGTTAATCTTTTTCCTACATCATCTTTAAAATTATTTTGAAGGATAAAGTAACTGGGCAGGGATCAGATTGTTAGAGAGATGGTTAGTAGTTTTAAGGTAGTACAATGCCTCAGTAGTGAGGCCTATCTTTAGAAGTTCCATAAAAGGGAACCTATCTAGGAAGTATATTTTGGAAGATCTATTTCCTGAAGAAAAACTGTCAAGAGTCAGATCATTCAGAAGCACTGACTACATCAATTTCTCTCTTTTTGTTTTGGTCTCATTTGGCACTCTGCATTCTTTCTGTGCCATGAAGAGTTACATAATACATACATATTTTACAGATGTTCTGCTTGTTATTACCATTGCAGGTAAAGCTTCTGCCCATTTCCAACGTGTGTGGGACACCTGTTCACGCATACCTATATCCAAGGGCCCTTATAGGGATGTTGGGGGATTTGTAATCCCTCTTACTCCTTAGCACAAATCAGAATCTAGCCCCAAGGTAATTGCAGAAGAATTGGAAACTGCTTTAAAGCTTTTAGTTTGCCGCTTTTATTTTTTTAAGACATGTGCTTTGTATAGTAAAGTATTGAAACATTTGTGGACAGAAGTGGTGAGCCATCTCACTGAAAAGCAAAAGTACGAGAGCCAAAAATGGCTTGGCAATTAATGTAAATCATAGTGTAAGCCAGGAAAGCTTTCTGTTCTTGTCCTGCTTCAGGAATTTCCGCGGAGAGAGACAGATTCACTCTAGATGCCACATTCTGGAATCAAAACAAAACAAAAGCACATAATAGATATCTGCTTCCAAACCAAAGTCTGTCCATTCCACGTCAAAGACAGGACTAGCTAACTTTCAAAGGTGTTTACTATAGTTGGTTGGGAATGATTTTCCTATGGAAAATGAGTTTCAGCAAAATTTAAATTTCCACAGGAGAATTTTGATTTTGCCCCCCAAATTGATTTTTCATTAGGAAAACTGAAATGAAATATTTAATTTTGGATCAGTTAAACCCAGATCAGCACATTTTGTTTTGTTGAACTGATCCCAAACATTTTGTTTTGAATTAGTTCAACAAAACATTAAGCTGAATTTCCCTATCAGTGCATTGCCTTACGGGAGCTGTAGTTAGAAGCACCATCTTCTCCTCTGGGCCAGGCTCCCTGGAATACTACATCTCCCATAATCCAAAGTGGATTTCCCTCTGATCAAGCTGCATGATGCATCATGGGAGTAACATGACTCTGGGTGTATCATGTGAGATGTAGTTTGGCCAGGGAGTCTGGCCCATAGGGGAGGATAGGGACATCAAACCCCTGAATTTTAGCTCCCAAGAGTTAATGAGCCACAATGGGAAAAGGCAGATTAATGCTGAATGTTTGGGTTCAGTTCAATACACCGAAATGAAACATTTCAGTTTTGGGAATGTCAAAATATTACATTTCAATCGTTTCAACAATGGTGAATCAAATGTTTTTAGAATTTCCATTCTGCAAAAAACAAACAAATAAATAGAAATTTCCACCTTTCACCCCATTGTGGGATGAAAACAAATGTGGAAATGTCAGGATTTCCCAAGGGACCAAAATTCCAAATTTTGTTCAGTTCTAATGTTTTACAGAGCGGCACCAAAAGTCCCATGTTTCCCCAACAGTATTAATTTATAAGTCACAAACCCTAAGGAACTTCAGAAATATGCAGTCTCGGATATGTCAGATGGTGTTTACTATGTAAGTAAAAATAATCCAATAAATTAAGGAATGGATATGTAGATGGATACTCTCCTTTCTCACCCGCCATGCCCCTGCTTTCCCCAGACACTGATTTTTCCCCCATCCTCACACTCACTCATTCTGCCAAGTTTTGGCCACTGACTAGTCCAGAATTGGAAGGTGTCCGGAATTGGGAAGGTTCCCCTAAAGGCTTTGGCCCTCTCTGCCGCTGGCTTGTCCTGTGTGTTCTGTGCCTCCTGGAGTCTTAGCACATAATCCCAGCCCAGAACTGTTATTTGTTTACAGACGATTTTCTCCCATCCAACTACTGCTTTAGGTTAATCACACTGAGCTAATCTGTACTACAGTGATGTTTTCCGTGTATTCAGAAACTGGGAAAAACAAGCCCATGGCTCTATTACCTTCTTCTGTCCTAGGAAAGAAGCACCAGATGACACCAACAATAGAGTTATCAAAACAGCACCCTCTGTTGTTGCATGCCTCAGCACTGATGTACGGATAACCACAGTTCACTCTGGCAGATGGCTGCTGCGCACATTGCTCTTGAGCTGTTTAAAACAAAGTCAAGTTAACTGATTGTGTGAGTTTCATTTCATGATTTACGGCCACTCTGCACTGTGATCTTCACACTTCAATGAGCACACAGGAACCTAGGGATTATCATGCCGCATCAGACCAGCAGTCCATCTAGCCCAGCATCTTGTCTCTGATATTGGCCAGTATCAGATGCTTCAAAAAAGGTGCAAAAACCCTGTAGCAAGTAATTATGGAATTCTCTGCCCATAGAGAAAGTTCCTTTCTAAACGCCTTTGTTAGATATTGGTTCATGAAATATGAAGCATGAGGGTTTATAGTTCTTAGATCCCTTAACCAGCCTAGCGTAACACAGCATGGTTTGTTATCTATGTAAACATCACCCACTGAAGCTCACATTAATTTCAGCCCACATGCATCCAAGGGCAAAATATATTCCTTAGTATCAATATGCCTCAAATTCATATTGTAATGGTAATTGATCAGACATCAAATGCTTCTATAAATATAATACTTTCATTATAACAAAACTGCTGGAACAAAACATACCTTGGCTACAGTCTCCCATCCATTCAATAACAATGGTGATGTCAGTTGTAAGTAATAAAATGAGTCCTATTTAAAACTTTTAATTCATTGTAAACTTTATTGTTTCCTGTTGCAGCTGTTATTCCTCCTGTGAGAAAACTGTTTGGAGACGATGACTCACAATCCCAGTATTGCCAGCCTCAAGTGTTCAAAAATTGTGAGTAAGGCCTCAAAAACTCATTCAATTGGTTTAAAACTATGATATTTTAAAAAATCCCAAATGAACAAATATATAATTTGGGTTCTTTTGATTTGTTTTCTGGCTTCTGGGCCTTTCGGTTACATTTGGGCTACGTTTTCAAGTTTTTCTCTGCAGCCAGGAGGGTTAGAAACTGCCTTATTTTTCAAATGAAAGCTGAGATTCTCCTCTAACTTTCATGACTCCAGAAGAGGGGCTTTAAGAAAAGCACCAAATAGCACCAGACACTTGTTAAACTGTGAGAGTTGCCAATGCTGCAATCCCAACAGAGGAAACAATTAAGTCTCTGTATTCCCTCTTGTTTTGGCTTATTAACTTCTAGATGATAAACTTCTCTGCAGGGCTCATTTTGATGGGAGTTTTGATTGAGTAATGTCTGCAGTATCAGTCCCCACATTATTTGTGTCCTTTGCAAACATCACATTTAAAGGGTTCTTTCTTTGTCTGTTTCTTTTGACAAAAATCTCTTTGAGCTGCTTTTAGCATCTTGAGGACCAGATTCATCAAAGCACTTTCGCACATGCCTACCTTTAAGCTCATGTGTGCTCCCACTGAAGTCAAGGGCTTTGTGTCCTTAATGGTAAGCACATGCTTTCGTGCTTTGTTCAGTCAGGGCCCAAATGAATTGCAATTGTTGGATGCAGAAACATCTCACTCATGCAGGCAGGCCTTGCTAATTCAATTAGAGCCATTGACTTGAGATTTTCCAGAGCCTTTAATTGCAAAACATTTACCTACATGATACATTGCAAGTGAGTACATTTAAATGTCAGGTTTTCACAGAATTTTGAGTTACTTCTCCTTTCCAAATGATTTAGGGTGTTACAACTTTCCTTTCCATTCATGCTAACAATGTACCGCCCACGGCACTTTTGTTGTTTCTGCATCTCTGCCACAATTTTCTCCCGGTGCTTCAGAATTCCACGGTCCGTTGACAGCTTCCCCTTAGGTTTGTTTTAAAGCTACTATAAAGTTGTCTTTAGTGATGAGGACCAATTTGCAACACCAAGCGTTGTGTTTTCAGTTACAGTAGTAAGTGAAGGCTTTGTTACAGAACCCTGTCTTAATCGTAGAAGTTCAATTTAGGGCTAATGGCCAGTTGTGATTTCAAACACAGATTGCTGTCTACATACATCACCACAAAGTCTTGCTCTTTTTAGAGTAGAGAATTACTTGCGGTCAAGGTATTGACTGACTGACAGACAATTTATGGAATTGACACTTCTCCCCCTCCCCCCGAAAAACATTAAGAACTTCACTCACTTAATACAATATAAAATGATGGGTGGAAGTGAGATCAATCTCAAGCCCATTGTGATCTGCACAGATTTTTTTAAAAAAAGTTATATAAAACCTGCATGGTGCTTTTTGTTTTTTTTTTTAAAAAACTCTAGCCCCAATCCTGCAAACACATGCATACATGAGTAACTAATGGGACCATGCAGCATTATAAAGTCACTCGTGTGCAAGTATTTATGGGACAAGAGCTGAGATAATCTTTATACTTTAAGACTGTGATATGGCTACAAATGAGGCAAAGGAAAAACACATGAGCTAATTGACATATAAGGGAATTGTTTTCAAATGTTTTAGTCAGCTGTTCTGTATATGAAAATAATAAGAAGAATGTCTTCATCATTTGTGGTTTTCACATTTGACTGTTACTAATAAGCTGAATTTGTAATAAGAAATTTTGCATTCCATTGCAAGGGATCTTAGAAGGATTAAGATCCCATTCTGTGATAACCCCACTACTGCAATAAAACAGACTTTCTATAAAATGGTAACGTTAAAAATCCTAAAAGAATCCTAATTTTGATTTCATTTGACTTACTGTGGCATTATGTACAGTTCTTGGTAATAAAAAAGACAGATTTTGCAGCGTCCCACAAAAAATGGAAGCTAATTTGACTGTAAACTTTTGGGCCAAATGGTGCTCAAGAAATAATAATTATTACTGATAATAACGATGAGTAAAAGGATACAATCATCAAGAAAGAGCTTGGTGGTTTAACAGAGCTCTTTAGATAAAATTAAGATTTCTCCCAGACTACCCTTGAATGTATTACTTGGTTTGATTAACCAAATAATCAGCACAAGACTTTGCTTGTTATCAACACATAAAAAAATGAAACAAATGCACTTACATAGTTGTATGTATCCATTAGCCAGGCTGCTGAGCCCTAAAATAAAGACAATTGCCAGTACCCAGCACCCCTTGTGTTCCATTGTCGCTTGCAGTCCTCAGTCCTGAACCTTCAGGGTGGTTAGGACAATTAGTACAGTGTGAAAATCTGTAGAAAAGCTAATTTTATACCCATATGTTTGCTCAGTCATTTCAGATACTGTTTATCTTGGGAGAGTTATTTTGTATCCCGACTCCACCTGTGTACTTATTTTGGGGTAACCCCTGTTCAGCCCAGGTGCATGATCAAGAAACAGGAATGAGGGTTTGGATATTAATCTAAGTGGGAGGTTTATGTGGCAAAGGTAGGCTGCGCATTTTCCCTCATGAGTCACTCATACCTACCCTTGAATTGGTCACTATTCTCTCAGTTTACCTTCTCTGTCAATCACAGTATCAATCTAACAGAGAGAAAATGTGATATAAATGATTTATTATTGCCAGGTGTGGAGAATGTGGGACACTTCTGCAGTATGTTTATGAAATATTATGTGTGACTCAGTTTACCTGTTTAATCTTTTGCTGCCTGTTACCTGACTGCAGGGGGTTAACTTCTTTCCAGAGATGCTCGCTGGGAGTAATAGGTGATCGGTGCAGTAGTGTGTCTGGGTTGGGTGAGTGGACTATCAAGACTCATTGTCATTTGAATAGGTCTACCTGGGCCATACAATGGGTATGCCAAAGAAGGTGGCCAAACCAAGAGTGATTCTGCCAAGTGAACTGCTAGCCAGGCAAAGGTGGGGGACTTGGATCTCCTGATGAGGCTGATCAGGGGGTCACCTGAAAAAGGGGTCTGGAAGTTGTAAAAGGAAGGGTCTATTGCTGACCATTTGAGAGACAATGGAAAGATGGTCTGTCTCTCTCCATGGTCCAGAAAGGAACCCAGGAGCTGCGGGAGTGAATGACTGGAATTCTTTGGGATTTGGCCCAAATCCCAAAGAATGCTGCAGGAAGTGAGGTAGTGAATGGCATACAGGCTTTTTTAAAAATTGTTTTGTCCTAGATCTCTTTCTCTCTTGTGTTATCTAAAGTAAAGAATAATTGTGCTAGAAATCTTTGCAAGGTCTAGGTCTGTTCGGTTCAACTATTCAGTGTCCCCAAAGAACTAAATGGTAAACTAGAGAATCCTCAAGGTTGGAGCTCTGGGAAAAGACATGCTTAAGCAGTGGAGGTGCCAGCACAAGTCACAGAAACCAGGCATTCAGACTGTGGGGTCTCAGTTCTCAGAAGCGGGTGCTAGAAAGAGAATCTGCATCCCAAAAGTATACTCAGAAATCCCAAATCAGAGGTAGTGCCTGGACTCTTCTCAGACTCTTCTGGACCGGGGCTGTGACACCAAGCCACAGAAGTTTGATAAATGTTATATTTCTGACACTACATCAATGCATAGGGATCAAGAGACTCCTGTAAGTAATGTATGATTGTTTCAACTTGCTTCTCTTCAGAATGGGACAGGTGGGAGAATACAGTATGTTATCTGATAAGTCTCTGGGGTTGTGCTTGAGGGCAGAGGTAGATAGATTGGCATGGGCAGAATGACACTTCTCCCCCAGTGAGGGTAGCTGTGGTCTAATGGGCTTAACATACAGCTAGGGACTCAGGAGACGATGAGCAATCCTGTAACCTCTCTGTGCTTCTCTTACCTCATCTCTAAAACTGGCATATGGTGCTTACTTCCCTTGTAGAACTGCAAAGTATTATTTACAACAGCACATCTCTTACCATCCTAGTTATCTTTTCTCTCTGTCTTTTTCTCTTTCCAGATAATTATCTCCTCTAGGGGGAGATATGATACACATTGATATATGATTCATGTCGATAAGCAAAATAGTAGAGAACGTTATTGTGAAGGGAGTTTGAGCGATATTAAAAATCTGAATTAACCATTGTAGACAACAGGATGATAAAGCACCAAGACCCAGTCCTGCCTTATTGCTGGGAAGTGAGGATGATCAAGGACCTTGGCAGGTGGATCATATACACAAGGAACCCTGTGAGCACAAAAAGGGATGTATCCAAGCCTATCTGGGATTAAGAAGTTGGGTTTTCTTGCCAAGTTGTCCGTGTTTCCCTGTCAATTAACCACCAGGAGGTTATATAACTCACTAACTTTTCCCTCAGAGGAAACTGGGACTTGAAAGAGACAAGCCAAGGAGCCTACAGGAAGGACTCATCCAAACAGCTGCCTGGGCAATTTTAGTATGTTTTGGACTAAATTTTCCTCCTTTTGCTTGTTGTAGTTTGTGTGGAATGAGACCCTAGACAAAGAGAGCCAGGGTGTGTTCTGTGACTTTTTTTCTTCTTTTTTTCTTTTTGTTACATCTTAATAAATATGACTCAGGAAAGGTAGCAGAAAACGGAGACCTGGATACCGACCTCATTCTAGAGTACAGCCAGGTAATGCTGTTGAAAAGCTATGTGCAAAATTGGTATAAGAACACAATGGGGCCCAGACTTGTACCTTGTGTAGTCATTTATACCTGGTCAAACTGGGCATAAAACACAATCTGTTCTGACTAGGTTATATTTTACAGTCACTTGAAACTGATTTTGCACAGGTATCAGTTACTACACACAGTATAAGGCAGAGGAGAACTGGTTCTCAGTCTGGCTTGTATGGTGAGGGCACCCTGCACCTATTACAGAGTAAATTTCCGGAAGTAGTTACTCGTTGCTCTCTCAAGCAAAACTCCCACAGCAGTTGGGAATTTAGTCTAAGTGTGGACTTCAGGAATTGGCCCACTGCAAACTAAACAAATGGATTTATTATGAGGAGCTGTTATAAACACAAACAGTTTCCAGAACATTTTCATTAAGGCCACAAGTAGAGATGGGTGAATAATCGATCTTTCGGTTCAGCGAGCAAACCGAAAAAATATTCAGTTTGGTTCTGAAAATGTTTGGAATTTCTCTGCAAATCAGAAAGGTCCATTTCAGGAAAACCATGGGTATGTGACCCTTATTTAAAAGGGTAGGTCTTCACTACCCGCTGGATCGGCGGGCAGTGATCGAGCCAGCGGGGATCGATTTATCGCATCTAGTCTAGACGCGATAAATCAATCCCTGAGCTCTCTCCCGTCGACTCTTGTACTCCAGCGCTGTGAGAGGCACAGGCAGAGTCGACGGGGGAGCGGCAGCAGTCAACTCACCACAGTGAAGACACCACGGTAAGTCGATCTAAGTACGTCAACTTCAGCTACGTTATTCACGTAGCTGAAGTTGCATAACTTGGATCGACCCTCCCCCCCCCCAGTGTAGACCACGGTGCTCCACAGTCAGGGCATTTGCCTGGCATCTGCTAGATCCAGTTTTGGGGGCCCATGCTAGAGCAAGGATTTGAACTCAGAGCTACCCCTTCTGACTTGAGGCTCCAAACTACCAAGCTGATGGTGGGAGGGGGCAGTTTGCTCTCAGTCTCTCCTGTGAAGCTATTCCACTTTGTATAACTATTCATTGGGCCAAAAAGAGAAGCAGCCACTACATAGCTTAGTGTTTAAGGTGCTCACCTGAGAGGTGGCAGACATGGATTCAAGTCCCTTCTCTCCATCAGGCAGAGAGAAGATCAGAGTTCAAGTCTTTGCTTCACAGCAGGGTTTCAAAGCTGGGTCTCTGCTATACCGGGCAGATGGCCGAACCACTAGGCTCACAGGGAATGAACACACACACGCTCTTTTGTTCTGAAGCTGGTCAAAACCAAAAGGGCCCAATTCTGAAATAGTGTCAGGTTGACCAACATTGCATTTTTCGGCACACACAAAAAATTCACCCAGCTCTAGTCTCGAATTGAATTGATAGGTCTTAATACTCAGTTCTCTCTCTCCAAGTTCTGCTTACAGATGGAAATCTGTGAAGTCTAAGTAGGTATTACTTAATCTTTCACGTCGTTATTAATTGGAACCCTTTCTTTTTTGTCTTTCAATAGGGATCTGCAGTACAGCAATACAATATTATTTTATGAGCAACATAATTCAGGTGCACAGTGATTAGCATATCACTGATTAAATATTGGAGATGGATCATCAGGAGCAGCTGCTCTTGTAGCAATAAAAATTAGATTCATTCAGTCCTTGAAGTGATCAGAAGTTCAGAACATTCAAGAGACATTGTCGGGTTCCCTAATGCTGGGTAACTACCAGCTCCTTTTTCACATTAATGTTTAAACTTAGAACAACATGGCTTTTGCTAATGTCCTACTGTCCTATAAAATGTCAGCCATATGAGAATATCAGTGGTTTGAAAAACCAGCACTTCAGCTAACAAGCACTCCTTGGAACATTAGTTATTTCATTCATGTACACCCCATAGAAATGTATTTGCGATTCTTTATTAAGAAGCACTCCTCCCTTTTATGAATCAGCCCTGCAGCAATATCCCCATGTGGTCTTTGGGGTACCTGTACTGCTGAAAGTGCACTCTAGAGGGGAAATTAAGGGACTCGTCATCACTGAAGACTCCAGAGCATGGCTTTTTTGAAGAGTGAGGATGTCAGCCCCTGTTGTCCTTGTTCAATTTAGATAACTACATTTTGCTTATATAAATCCCTCCAGCACTTGAATTGTATTCAGGTTTTTTATTCTTGTCCTGTCTTTAATTGTGTATTTTTGCTATGTACTGTTAGGGCCTGAGCTTGGTCCCATTGAAGCTGGTGGCAAAATTAACACCGACTTCAATGGAACGATCATTCCCTTAAAAAGTTTCAATATTCCTCTCCAGAGAGTTGCATTTTGGTGGTGCCTAAAATAAGTCCTGTATAGAGTTTATTAAAGCATTGTGGGATGGAAAGTAGTTTTAGATGAAGCTAAAAGACAGTCCAGTGGTTAGGCCACTAAGCTGGGACGTCTGAGACCTCGATTCAAGTCCTGGCTCTCCCATGAACTCCACATGTGATCTTGGGCAAGTTAGGCCCTCAGTCTCCAACCTGGAAAAACAGTACTTCATTATCTCTTAGGAATGTTGTGAAGATAAATACATTAAAGAGTTGAAGGTTATTCTGATCACTTACGGTGATGGGGGCCAAGTGGTGAAAGGCGTAGACTGATATCAATGTAAGCTA
Organism: Lepidochelys olivacea; assembly: GCF_965140295.1. Taxonomy (NCBI): domain Eukaryota; kingdom Metazoa; phylum Chordata; order Testudines; family Cheloniidae; genus Lepidochelys; species Lepidochelys olivacea. Next base: position 160,108,754 of record NC_140411.1, on the reverse strand, counting down.
TTGTATTGATTACTACAGGGAATCCACTTATGTCAAATATAGCTAAACTCTGTGCACAGTTTACTCTGTAAAACTCCCACTGAAGTCAAATGAGTTTTGCCTAGGTAAGAACTAAGGGCAATTGAGGATTTGCCTTGTGTCTCACCAGTGTACTAGTGTAATGGGGCTTGCTCAGGATTTTCCACAGAAATGTATTTTCTCTGTATGTGTCTTTTTTGCAGTGGGGAACTCAGCTATGTGATCACTGGAATACCCCCACGAACGACAAGGTGCATTCAAGAGGCAAGAGTGTGAAAGGGATCAGGAAGGAATGTAAAAAATAACATGTCACATATATTACTTTGTATCTCTGATCCTCTGGGAGAGATGCCAACAGCAGCACCTGTTTCTCCCTAGCAGACAAAACATCTCCAGCAAATGGGCCACTGCTGCATGCTGCAGCCTGTATCTTCTTTCTGTGGTTACCAATGCTCAGATATCAGGAGGCCTCGTGCAAACAAAGGAGCAGCAAGGGCGTTACCCAGATCCCCATACCTAAAATTCTGCAGCCCACAAATACACACTCACGGGTTTGCACTAGTTTTAAACAGACTGTTGATTCTATAGTAGAGAAAAATGGGCGAGGCTAATAACTGAAATTTTTCATTCTAATGCAGTATTCAGAATGCCAATTTGCTGTACGCTCATATCTATGGGTTTACTGGTAAAAACATTGTAGTCTGGACATCATGTACATCACAATATATTTTTACTATTATTATTATTATTTATTATCAGAAACCCAATAGGTAATAGTTATTTTGAGTCCTCTGAGACACAGTGTCTATATTAGTGTCTTTACTATGTGGTTGCAAATACCCTGTTTGTAGAGTCTTTTTTAAGCCCCAGAACCTGTCTGACAAGAAATTACCTGCTGACCACGGTGGTAGTAGGGTAATATTTTTGTTTACCAGTTTAAGCCCTCTTATTCCAGATACAATAGTCACACAGAAAAGAATTGGGTTAGCATTAGAAGCTGGTAGATCTAACAGCTGGATAAAAGGATCTGGGGTGACATCATGGTCCCAAATAGGTCAGTGGCAAAGCTCCCATTTACTTCAATGGGGCAAGATTTCATCCCTGCTTTTTAAACCTTTGTACTGGGTGTGTCTCAAAAGAAAAGGTGCTAAGGTCCCTACCCTGTAACAGGATCTCTGTGGTGGACCCTCACACACATGCAGAGTCTGAGTGAAGTCAGTGGGACTCCATAGGAAAGCACCAGTCCATCCATATGGAACCCTTTGCCAGATAGGGGCCTAGAAGATGACTCTAAAGTGTTCAGACTTTGAAGTGGACTGGTCATCCACAAGCACTCTTTACTTTGGGCGAACTGCCCCTGGGCATTGTGATGCTGGCAGACAAGGTGCCAGCTCATGCCAAGGCCCCTAGGCCTCACTGAACACTGACAAATGCACAGCTGGGAACCAGTCTGGCTCACTGGTGTGTTAGCATTGTTAAAGTAGATGTTAAGTTGATACAAATGCATTTAGTGTTTAGACTTGATGAAATGCTCGTAGGGTGCTGCATGTATTGATCTCACTTATAACGTCTGGAGCCCCTGGTATAAATTATGCCGAGTGTTTGCATTGTAAAGCTCTCTAATTATGCAACTCACCAAACAGGAAAGAAGCATTCATTAGTGTAAAGTGCTGGTCCTGTACACAAGAAAGCCCACTGAAACCAAAGGAGCCACTGTGACACATCAAAGGACAAAGACTGTGTTGACTGCTCCCTCCACCTCCAGGAATAGGGGACCTGAGCATGAACTCACCCCATCAGCTTGAACTCTGGGGGAAGGGAATAAAGGTGTCTGACAAGGAGGAACTGTATCACTATGCTGCTTGGAGTTCGGAGAGGGCAATAATCTGAAGCATAAGCAAGGGATCCCCAAGCAGCTTGGGGCTTGTCTACTGAACAATGTTGTCGACAAAACTTTTGTCTTTCACGGGTACTTAAAAAAGCCCCCTCCCCCCCCCCCCCCCCGCGCAAAACACAAGTGTTTTGCTGACGCAAGTGGCAGCATGAACGCAGCTTTGTTGGCAGGAGTGCTCTCATGCCCACAAAGCTAACACCTCTCGCGGGGCTGGAAGTATTTTGTCGGCAACAGTCAACAGTGTTCACGCACGCTGACTTTTAGTCACAAGGCTGTGTTGACACAGCCTTGTCGCTAAAAGCTGCGTAGGGGAGACAAGCCCTTAGTTTGGGTTAGCCCTAAAGCGACACAGAGCGCTTGCATATATAGTAGCTGCTATCACCTTTGGGAATCTAAGATGGTAGCTCCTGTGTGTGCATGTTTACCTGCTTTAACCTTGTAAATAACTCGCTTATTTCTTTTTATTTAGCTAGGACTATGGAATTGGCTACAAGAATTGTCTTTGGTTTGAGATCTGAGGTACAATTGATCTGGGATAAGTGACTGGTCCTCTGGGACTAGAAGTAACTTGAATATTGTGGTGATTTTTGGTGTAAGGGATCATCCATCACAAAGGCAAGCTTGCCTAGGCGGCAGCCCAAGGGGACTGTCTGGGACTCCATGTTAAGGCTGTTGTAATGCTGGAGGAATTCACACTGGATACTTGGTTGGTGAAATCTAAGTTTAGAACTCACAACCAGTTTGGGGTTTGTGCCCTGCTTCTTCCTGGACACGAGCCACTCTAGACAGCTCGCCAGGCAGTCTACACTAGCAATATTGCTAATCCCAAACATTCAGAAATAACGAGTAAGCCCCCCAAAATCACACAATTGGCTTAAAAAATATGAGATTTTAGAAAATATTTTTGAGGGTTTTTTATATGACTTGGTTTCTGAGTTTTTAGGGTGCATTGGGCTCAGTTTTTCAGGCTTTTCTCTGAAACCATGAGGACTAGAAGCTATTTTTTAAAAAAATGAAAGTTGAGATTCTCAGCTCAGAGAGCTCAGTCTGTAAGAGAAACAGTAAATTCCTCAAGGACTTGGCAAAGCACTCCTCCTATTGCTAGCACGGTTGGAACTGCACCAGTGTGAGACCAATGATGGGAGTAGTCCCTGCAATTCTCAGTTTAGGTGCAGCTGAAATGGTGCAGAGGCAAACATTCAGGGTGGTGGTGTTTCCACCCATCTTAGACAAATGTGTGCTGCTGTGTGTTTATTTCTGAGATAACACTTTAGGATAGATTGTAGTTTTTAAGCCACAATCCTGAAAAGAGGGTGGTGCAGAGCCACACCAGAGATTGCATCTTGGAGAACAGAGTCTCTGCCAGGGCTGTTCCTTGTGTACGGGCAATAAGCAATCTGCTCCATAGATTAGGGTGGAGAAGAACATCCCGCACCCAGTGCACTGGCCCTGCTCCATATGCTGGTGTGGAGCCACGGCCCTGCCCATTCCCCGGCGCACACAGACTGCTATTGTGAGTGGCTGTTACACAGCCAACCAAGTGGCACAGGAAGACTTCTTATGTGTCCCTGGTTAAGCAGGGGTCACTCACAGTCTAACCCTAATTGTTTGATTTTTATATCACCTCCGTTTAGACATAATCCCACCTTTTAGGGGAAAGCCTGTTAAGAGAATCAGTTATCAAAAATATGAGACCTACTAAGTATTTTGTTAGGAGTAATTCATTTACACAAGGGTGTGGTTGATATGACGCAGTCACCCTTACGATCTGATCGGCCACACCAAATGACTAAACATGCCATTGATCTGCTGCAAAGCTCACTCCCTTGGTTTTCCTTTCCATAGTTCCGATAAATACTATGTGGTATCTTATAGGGAAAGTTAAAAAATGGAACCCTATTTTTCTAGTCAAAGTTCTTGACCAGCTCTACTATTTTCTGTACTTGCCTGGGCCATGAATCAGAGATTTAATTTAACTGTTTAATTATACTAATCTTCATATAGAAGCCCAAAAGTCCTGCAGTCTGATCACTGAAATACGTTAAGTAGATAGTTTACTACAAAGCCAAACATAGAGTTTTAGTATTTTTGCGTATGGAAATAGTGGGCTTTTTTTTTAAAATGAGGAATGAAGGTTGGCCCAGCGATTAGGGCACAAATCAGGAGCGCTCAATTCCCTGCTCTGCCACAGGCAACCTATGAGATCTTGGGCAAGTCACTTAGCCTCGCTGTGCTTCAGTTCCCCATCTGTAAAATGGGGATAAGAGCACTGCCCTAACTCACAGTGGTGTTGTGTGGATAAATAAATACATTAAAGGTTGTGAGCTGCTCAGATATAATGATAAGGGGAGGGCATATAAGTACCTTTAGACATATTGAGATAAACCCACCGTCCTGACCAGTATAGTCACAAAAAGAGCCATGGAAGCTTTCTTAGGTTAGTCTGGTGTGCTGGCCAGTTCCAATAGTTACCAAGGCCAGGAGAAAAGCACTAGTTGCACATGCAAAAAAATTACCAATCATAATTGTTTTGTAGCAATTGGCAAAGTTTAAGCTTTCTTTCAAAGTTAAAGTCTTAACCCTGAATAGTCCTGAAAAACAATAGCAGGTGCAAAGCAATGAAATGCTCCCTTCTTCCAGTGCATTCAACTCTATAAAGTGTTCATTCAAAACCCAGCTGAGACCACTTAATTAATACAAAAAAACCGAGGAGTACTTGTGGCACCTTAGAGACTAACAAATTTATTTGGGCATATTGGATGCATCCGATGAAGTGGGTTTTAGCCCACGAAAGCTTATGCCCAAATAAATTTTTTAGTCGCTAAGGTGCCACAAGTCCTCCTTGTTGTTTTTGCTGATACAGACTAACACGGCAACCACTCTTAAATAATGCAGTGATTAAGCAAGGGTAATAACATAAATAAATGTACCTCTCCTATTCCACTAGGTGGTGCCAGAATTGTGGCTTTGTATATCAGGGTGTGGTTGGCCTATTTCCTGACATCATTTCTTTCATGGCAACTGACTCTGCTGTGAGTAGTTAGTGGTGTAAAAGGGATGTGAGTTGGGGCATGCACTCAGCTGCCCCAGGGCCTGGTATCGCACACTGATGTTACAGTTAGGAGTAACTCCACTGACACCAGTGCGACTGGGAGCTCACTAACTTCAGGGGCAATTGAGGGTGGAGAGCACCTTTTGGGTGCTAGCCCAAAGCATTGCCTCTAGCTCTCGTGAGGATGTGTACACAGAGATGGGCTACAACCAGCACATACTGAGGAATGTACCAAAGATCCTCCACGCCCCCACCCCCATGCCAGCTCTAGCACTGAATCAGTTATACGGGTGTTAGCATTTGCAGGAGCCACACAGGGACACGGCTCCAGGGCCCAGATTCACAAAGGAATGTAGGTGCCTAAATCCCAGATTTAGCCACTACTGTGATCCACAAACATCCTGCTCAGTTACAGCCCTTCATGATGACAATGGATGGTCACTTGGCCAAGGAAAGTGAATGACAATGATTCTATGGCCTGGTAGTTGAGGCCCTCACGTAGGAGGCCTAAATTCAAATCCTTGCTGTGGAGACTATTGAATTATTTATGAAAGTGGAACTGCATGAAAACCTCCTAAGCTTACTTTTACCAGCTTAGGTTAAAACTTCCCCAAGGTACAAACTATTTTACCCTTTGCCCTTGGACTTTTGCTACCACCACCAAACGTCTAACACCGCTTACTGGGAAAGAGTTCATTTGGAAACGTCTTTCCCCCCCAAATCCTCCCAAATCTTACCTCCCTTTTTTCTGGGGAAGGTTTGATAAAAATCCTCACCAATTTGCATAGGTGACCACAGACCCAAACCCTTGGATCTTAGAACAATGAAAAAAACATTCAGTTTCTTAAAAGAAGAATTTTAAAAGAAGAAAAGGTAAAAAGAATGACCTCTGTAAAATCAGGATGGTAAATACCTTACCGGGTAATTAGATTCAAAATATAGAGAATCCCTCTAGGCAAAACCTTAAGTTACAAAAAGACACAAAAACAGGAATCTCCATTCCATTCAGCACATCTTATTTTCTCAGCCATTTAAAGAAATCATAATCTAACGCATATCTAGCTAGATTACTTACTAAGTTCTAAGACTCCATTCCCGGCAAAAGCATCACCCAGACAGACACAGACCCTTTGTTTCTTCCCCTCTCCAGCTTTGAAAGTATCTTGTCTCCTCATTGGTCAGGTGCCAGTGAGGTTATCCTAGCTTCTTAACCCTTTACAGGTGAAAGGGTTTTTCCCCTGGCCAGGAGGGATTTTAAAGGAATTTTCCCTTCCCTTTATATTTATGACAGTTACCAAAAAGATTTTGACTCAAACATTTTTTCAATTTGCTAAAAAAATTCAGAAAATGTCTTTTTCGGTTTGAGACAAAACTAAACTTTTTTGAATTGTTTTCAAAATTGCTAGCAAACCAAAAAAAAGCAAACAATCCATTATTTGTTCAGCTGTACAGAAGCACTCTTCCTTTAATCCAGTAAAGGTACCTATTTTACAATGTTTTCTCAATCTGCTGCACTCTCCTGGCAGGATTCCTAAATGAATGAATTGCAGAGGTTTCCTGAAACCATCTCTGAGTCGTGTAGTTCACCAGCTCTACACAGCAATTCCTTACTGTTCTGACTCTGCCACTTCTTAGTGTGTGTGTTCCTTATATCAAGTAGGGAGGGAATTGTGTCTAATAACTACTTAATCTACCACAATTTACAGCTATCAGCATCTAACCCACCGCTCAATGTAAGTTAGGTCTGTGACTGAGCTTGAGGATGCCAGGCTGTTAAAGTTCACAGCTACAAAGCTTGGCTCTTTAGCTCAAGTTGTAGTCATTTGTACTTCTTGCTCTGGAGGTATCTGATTAGTCCTTTATTCCATCAATGTAAAGGGACCTTAAAGTGAATGAGCCATTATGAGTACAAACTAGAGGTGGATGGGAAATGGTATTTCTGGTCCAGCAAAAATTGTAGAGGTCAAGGATTTTTCCCTTCCTCAATGGGACAAAATTGAGACCCTTAAAATTTTTCAAGCAGCAGCCAGGTGAGACAATAGCCAGTGGCTGAAGCACTCACCTAGGATGAGCAAGATACCACTTCAAGTTCCTGCTCTGAATTGGGCAGAGCATGGATTTGAACCTAGTTCCCACAGAGACTATTAGCGTTTTGAAGAGAAAGTCCCTCCTGGACCCAAGAACCCTCCCCAGTGAAAGTTTTGTAGAAACTGTCATAATTTTGTGAAAAGTTTCAGTTTCAACAAATCAGCATTTTACAACAACAGTTTCATCAAAAAATTCCCCCCAGCTCTGGTAAGGGCATCGCAATCTGACCCTAACTGAAAGTCCTGTGGTTTGTGTCAGAAATATTTTGACTAATGTCTCATCTGCAGAGCACTAAAGTATGTACATCTAGAGGAAGGGAGAAATATTGGGACAATTAAAAACAAAGGACAACTCAGCATTTATACATTTTGTTTTGATTCTTTTATTGCTTTGGACAGCTGCTTGGTACCAACCTACTAAAAAGAATAAAAGCTATGATTAACTGGGTCATCGGAAAAGGAGTAAATCCAAGGCAAAAATGATCTGGAAATCAGAATTATTACAGAGTGCAAAGTGTAAGATGTGAAGGTTTTCTATTATTTTCCTGTGTGAGTATATCCATTGACAGAGAGGTTCCTGGTGCAATTTCCTGGTGCATGGTCTCTAACAATCTAGGGGAGAAAGAAGGGAAATGGGTTAAGAGTTGAATTTTTTCATCAGATCCACAGAAGATTAAAAGCACGTGTTTGCCTGTGGCAGATAACAAAAAGTGGTATGTCAGGCAATTATTCAGCACAACAGTTCCCTCTTACACATCTTTCTATATGTTTAAGGCACATGAGTTATGAAGATCTATCAAGGAGCGTGTGTAAAGGTGTTATTATTTCTGTGACACAGAGGAGATGACTAAGCTGAGGGCTGTGATCCACAGAGGGGAAGTTCCAGAGAGGCTGAGATGCCCCATCTGAACTCTGAACCACCTTCCTGTGCCCTCCTTATGGCACTGACACCCTGATGGCCGGTCCTAGGATGCAGGATCCCGGTTGGAGAGGGTTAGCCGCAGAGCAGTACTAAGTACTGTATGCACAAGAACTGTCTTCATATCCCTTTATCGCCACACATCTTGCATCACTGCAGGCAACATTATAACAGCAGTGAGTGTCATGTAATACATTGTTATGTCCTGCCTCAGCATAGGGGGATGGACTGGATGAGCTCTTGACGTCCCTTCCAGGCCCACATTTCTATGATTATTCATCCCCCCTTTTTTAAACATTAAAGATCTCTACCTCACTCACACCCTGAGCATGCAAGCCTTCAACACAAGCAAATAATGACGGAAGACTCCATGAAGCTTAGTCTAAGGGAATTCTCTACTAACGCTTAGCCTGCAAAGTCTCATGCAGATCAGAACGTAAAAGAGTAAAATTCCCAACTACAAGCCTCTATGTGTTCATGCCCTGAGAAAATTAACTTTACTTCACACACATAACTTACCTTCTTCTACCAGAAGAGGATAAAAGCACCAGGCGACAGCAGGGGGTCTTGACTCAAAACAACATCCTCTCGCCTTACATACTCTAGCAGGGATGCCGGGGTAACCACAGTTCTTTCTGAGTTTTACCTCTGCTGGACAGACCTTTTTATCTGTTTTTTTTTTAAAAAGGCACGTTACCTTAGGCTTCTTTTATTCTATTCATTATTAATATTACAATAGCACCCAGGACCCCCAGTCATGGACCAGGTGCTGATCAAACACAGAACAAAAACACAGTTCCTGCCCCAGACATCTGACAATCTAAGTGTAAGACCAGACATCAGATGGCTACAGACAGGTAGGTGGAGGCGTACATGATGTTTATTTGTAATCCACTGACAAACTGTTACTTTAATAGCACTGGACTTGGTTATAAAAATTGAGAGACAGAGTCCCTGCTGCATCAAACATGTGCTGGGTGTGGTGGGGGGAGGAGGGTTCTGTCAGGGAGCCCGTTACAGCTCCTTGATTCTACACCCAGCCTTGGTCACAGGTGCAGTTTAGAGCAACTAGGGACCAGCTGCTAGATGGGGATTGTGGGAGTGCATGGTGCTTTGGCCGCTCCCATTGCTCTGAGTGAGGTAAAGGGAGTGCAGTGGGGGCAGAGAATTTGGCCCACATTTCCTACAGAAGGTGCTAACCGCAGAAACTGCCTGATTTAAATAATCCAGCAGAATGAAGGAATCAAAACCAGATCCCAGTACCTGGAAGCAAAAGGTTAAATGTTTTAATAATTGTGTAATAATTGGCTTTGTACAGAGTGTAAACTTCTCTGATCTGGGGCACGTGTAACATGACAACAAGGCAGCTTAGAACTTAAACAATACATTAGTGAGGTTTGGCCACTGAACATGACAGCCAGGCCAATCTTCTCAACATAGGTACCAGATTCACATGGGGCAAAGCTATGCCTGTTTAGCTTAAGTCCAGAATAAAGGGGGGTGGGGAGCCCTCCCACCTCAGCAGGATCGTGGGGAGGAATTGTGCCTCAGAGGCAAAATGCTTCCTAGAACTACCTAGCATGCAGGAGCAGAGTCAATGGTGGAGTCATGATCTTGCATCTTCCTCACCCCTCCCCACTAAAAACAATGGTGGTGTCTCCCCCTGCCCTAGGGAGTCAGAATGGAACAGAACCTGTGTTCTCCAGATCACATAGACTGCAATTCAGCCTGACCCTTTCATAGGGCAGATCTGAGAAAGGTTCCCTAAAGCCTCAGAAATCAAAATCTGGCTCTTAACAAGGGTGTTGTACCTTCTTAGCCTGGTGGGAGGAGCACAGCCTAGGTGGACAGACAAGAGCAGTTGTTCAGCAAGTAGGTCAGACTGAGGGGAATTGGTTATATCAGTGCTCAGCCTTCAATCATGTGAGGGAAGTAGGCTGCTTAGGAGGTAATCAGGGTCCATGCTTTAAACTAGTGGTGAAAGCTCACATCGGGATCCAGGAGACCATTGCAGAACTGACATCAACTGATAACTGTAGCTGTGCATATCTGTTTGGTAAATCTCCAATTCCCCTTCAGTAGCTGTGGAAAAACTTATTAGGGCATATCTCACCACCATGCAGCCCAGGTATGGTGTTCCTGCACAATAATATTTATTGATGTACAGTCCTGCTCTGAAAAGTGAATTTGTAAAAATGGCACTGTGCGATTCTGCCATTTGTTTCTCATGATTCCCATAAGAAACACGTTCCATTTATAAAATAAAATGATTCCCTCCTCGCCCTCCTAATTCTCAGAGTACAAAATCAGTCTGGGCTCTGACGGCCCAGATGGCTTCTTTCTGTCTCATGTATTGTATAAATTGTAATAAAGGTTCAGTTAGAAAACTGCCTGTTACAAGTATGCAATCTCACTATTTTCATATTATGTCCTCAGTGCTAAATGCGCAACTCCAGTTGCCTTCAATGAGTTTGCATGGCTTTAACTAATTGGAACTTAGAGTAGAAAGTTGTTGATGATGCAAAAGAAGGAATAAAACGTATCTTCCGCCCAGAGCTGTGGTGGCTCTTCAGGGTCGACAGGAGTAAAGATCTGGTTGTGTCATTAAGGTAACAGGAAAGAACTGAATACAGGGGGGAAGCAAACCTGCTGAGCAAGAAGCTGCCTTTTTTGAATGCTTGATTTTCAGAACTGAATCACACTTATATTCTTTTCTCTTTGACCCTGGTTTTTGTTTGTTTGTTTTCCCCCAGTCCTCCTCACTGCTGAATAGAGATTTGGCTACTTAGGGGCTAGAATGGAAGCATTATCCATCTTATCTTTATGAAAGGTAATAAAAATGACTCATCATGATAGAGACCAAATGACTTATGGATGCTGAACCTAGTCCGTAAAGTATTAAGGTGTCTGTGAACTATACTGCTACAGCAGGTCTGATGTGCAGTAGTTATGTGAATAATAAGAGAGTTTCTACACTTACCATTCTACTGTTGATGAGTACTTTGCATTGTCTCTCCTAGTCAATATGTTTATAAATATCTAATACTACAGGAAAAGCTTTACACAGGGTTTGCTGCCCTTTGGGTGTTCTTAGTAGGACTCTCCTCTGGCATAAGTTGCCTAAAAGCAGGGTTGAAATGGGATTGTTCTTTCTTTTTAAGAGCTCTTTAGTTCTCAAGCGTTTTTCAGGTAAAACTACACCTCTTTCTTTTGGAGAAGGGTGTTGAAAAGGTGTGTATCATCCCATGTCTGTTTGATGTTGTTTCTTCTCTTGGCCCTAAAATAAAAGGATTTGAATTCTATGGCCTAAATACTCTGGGTACCAAAGAAAGGATATTCTTGAATGTAGGTGTTTCGCTACTTCTCTGTCTATTCCTTGTTAGCCAGAAACAAACTTGCTCCAGTGTACATGTTCAATATCCTCCAACTACTCGTGTTAAGAGTTGGTGGCTTCATTTACAGATAAGAATCCCTTGCCCTTCTTGACTTCAGTGGATAGTACTAAATTAGAATTAAGCATTATGGATACAATAAAACAAAAGGAAAAGGCAGCCCCTTTAGATATTTATTAATAGGACTGGACACCACATAGCTCTGAGGTCTTTGCAAGGTACTCTAGAGGTTTTTGAGGCTAAATTAATTAATTCATTTATTCTGTATAGGGACCAACTCTATGGCGGAGTTTCTATCTCCAGCCTGGAATCACTATAGAATAGTTTCCTCAGTCAAGTCCTTAGTGTCTTGAGTAACATCTATGGCTCAAATCTTGCTATATGAAGCATAGAAGCACAGCAGAATTTCCCTGTATGCTACATGTTGCAGGATCAGAGCCATGGCCCTACAATTCCTATTGAGTTAAGTCTGGTGTCCGTTAGAGACAAAGTTTGGGAACATCTTTTCAAATTTTAAGGAAAAAAACAAAATAATACAGGATCCATAGGACTTATTCAAGGAAGAAGCTAAAGCAGGGGCTGAGGTTCTGCAGTTGGGGCACCTTACCTGAAGAGCATAATGGGAGGGATGCTGTGAATGAGTGCGGGGGAGGGGAGGAGAACAGAAAACTGGAGTTAAAATGGGGAGTGAGTGAGAATGGAGAGAAGTATCAGGAGTTTGGAGAGACTGGAGAGAAGATAGACCCAGGGGTCTTTTGCAGAAGGCACTAAGCAGTTAAAGATGGGCTCATGTCCCCTTAAAGATTTTTTTTTTCCTGGCCTTGGATCAGACTTGATGTGGAGTAACTCTAGCCCTGGATAGCCACTTAGAAAACAAATATAAATTAACAAAGACATTCCTAACTTTAGTCAACACGGCTGCAGATGGGGGCCACTTTTAATTACTTGCTAACTTCTATCCAGGAGAGAAAGCAAATGACTGATGTAGAGCATGTGAGAAAAATAGAGATATAAGAGACTTGAAAGTAAGGTTGAATGTTGCCTACGCTAGTATTTTTCACTGTCCTCACTCTTTGCAGCGTTCTAACAGAAATCTGCACCCATTTGGTTGTCCTTCTTATTGTGTACGTAGCACTGTTTCCCACCTGGACACATTTTTGCATAGTTAAGCACTAGGGAAATCAGACACGTTTCAGAAAGGTACATTACATTTCCTTGCGAGAGGAATGAAGCACCAGGGGACACCAGGAACTTCTGAATTGAAACAGCATCCTTTGTCCCCGCATTGCTTGGCAGTGATTCCTGGAGGCCCGCAGTTCACTCTGTTTTTTGGAGCCACAGTACATTGGCATGGAGCTGTTTAGAACAAAAATCAGTGTTACCATCTCTCTCTCGTTATCCCTATTAGTGTTTTTTTTATCAGTGGCACTTTCACTGGTTTCAAACAATCTTGCAAACATAAATTCTCCATGACCCACTGAAGCCAGAAATCATTTGGTCTACAGCTTTTCAACAGTATGAAGATACTGGCTCCATTGACTTCAGTGGGACCAGGGTTTCACCCATTAAGAATTAGTGTCCTCCCCCAAAGCCCATTCAGGTAATGGAATGAGGCCCACTGAGTTCAGTAAACTTTGAATCAGGCCCAGGAGTAAGAATGTAACATCAGATACTATTCCAGATCCAGAAAATTTTGACACCTTTGCTGATCTTTTAGAAAGAAAGAGAGAGAGAAGGGTTCCATGCAAATTAGTATAGTTGTGAAGATGCAAAACCATGGTAGTCAGGTTATTGTAAAATAAGGGATCAGATGCAAATTGTAATAGCTGGAATTTTAACATTCTAATCTTACAGTAGAGGCATCAGTAATAGATTGGTTCAATAAAAGCTGTCTAAATGCATCAAACCTAGTTACTTGCTGCCCATTTCTTGGGTTGTCTAATTGGATTTCTTTGTCTGATTATGCAGTATTTATATACAACTTTCTGCTTGTATTGGCACAACAGTGTGGTATAAGTTAAAATAAACAGTGTGCTTTTTGCAGAGAATTGGCTACAATAGCACATCATGAGGCAAGATCTTTCTGGTTTTCTAGTACCAGGTTCGATTTCTATTACTACTCCTTTTTGTAGGTTGCTGCTTGTTTTGCTAAGCGTATGAATGTTAATCTTGCTCCCAGTGAAGTCAGGGGGATTTTTGCTATTGAGTTCAGTAGCAGCCGGATCAGGGTCATGGAACAATACCTTGAGATGAAATGTTAATATTTTATTGTACACAAATAGGAGTTCTGCTCTTGCTGCTATTGAAATCAGCAGCATCAGGCCCATGTAAGTACTTCTGAATGCAATAGCAAATAAATATACTTACCTGGGGGTTCTGCTCCTTCAGTCAGTGCACTGAGCCCTAAAATGAGGATGACTGACAGTAACTGGATCCCCTTCTGGTCCATTGCAGTGTGGAGTTCTCAAAAAGAAAAGAGAGAGAATTTGGATCTCGGATAAGTACCCCTTACATTCAGAAGGGTTCATTTTATACCCTATTCTATGTTTGTGCAGTAGGTTCAGATAATGCTTTGCCAGACCAGGCTCCACCTAGAGTATCTTTTTCTTTTGATTAGAAAATCTAACCAAGTATATCATATATGTGGTGGTGATATCCATTTGATAAAATGAAAACTCCTGTGACAAACTGCATTAATCATACACCTTTGACTACCTCACCTGAGCTCTTTTCCTTGGGGACATTCCAAACCTCTGAGCAGCTTCAAACTGTCACTGCATATTTCTAATAAAACAACTTGCCAGAGCAATATTTTCCCTCCAAATATATAATTTCCGCTTCAAGACTTCCACTGGGCCAAGGCCCAGAGCAGGCGATATTCACTCCTGAACCAGTGAAAGGATAGCTCACAATCCATTTGGCCTATAGAGAAGAAAACCACTTCACATTAGGAAGTAAAGAACTGTTGTGTTAATTTCAATGGAATAGGTGAGCCCAGGGAGTCAAAGGTATTAACCTGACCCTGTCACTGTACAACACCAAATAGTCCAATATGGTTTGGGGTTATGATGAGCAGAGAGACCTTGGTCAGCTTAATCCCAGGGTACAAACAAACAAAAAAAAAAGGCCAAAGTTTGGAAATGTATTGATTAGGTCACACAAGAGAAAAAACATCTTGCAATAGAGTGGTTATGCAAAACAAACTTAATCCAAACTTATCAAAGTCCTTTTTAGAGCGAGGATATTGGTTAAAGTCTCATATTTTGTCAAACAGTCCATCTTAGTGGAGAAGAAAGGATTAGTTCTGTTGTATATTGAGTTGACCTCTGAGAATGGTGGTTACTTTTTCTGTTTCTGGCAAAACAGAAAGAAAAAGGAAGGAAGAAAAAGGATAGTAAAGGTGGGAGAAATAAGGCTTTTGTTGACATTCTCACAATACAAAGGGATGGTCAGTCACAGGTGGATGCTTTGGGCTGTCAGGTTGGCCATGACAGCTATTGCTCTGGACTCTGGCTCACTTCCCTGGTCTGGGATGTCATATGGCTGGTCCGGTCAGGTCCCTCTCCTTTATCCATCTCAGGCTGCATGGACTTCAGTGAGCCATTTAATCTTGTTGTGCTGGTATCAGGTGGTGCGACTGGTCTCTGGCTCAGGTGTAAAGCTAGCAGACAGAGCCCCAGAGGAAGATAGTAGTGGACGCAAAGGAAAAGAAAGACAGGGTAGAATCTCACGTATATCAGTCTGGGATCCTCACTGGTCCAGCAGTGATCGTCAGGCGTCCTCACTGGTGTGCTGGTCTAGACATACTGATGATCAAGGTCCACCAGCGAAGGACAGTCTCTGGAATGAAGCAGAAGCCTGTTGGCCTTTGCTCAAGAGATTCCCCCAGGAGTCTATTCCCTATTTGATCCCCGGAGAGTCCCTTTTATAAGAACCCTAAAAGGGTGGCGCTGGGTAGAATAGCTCATACCCTCATTACTTGTCCACCAGTTAGTCCTGATTTCCAGCACATCAATTTTGGTCCATTAATTTCCATTCTCTTATTAACCAGATATGATCTCAACACAGCCCTGGGGTTGGATCAGTAGAGCTTTCTGTCTGAACTAGTCCAGTCTCTGTCTCCCTTTCATATCTTTTTCTGTCCACACTTGTTATAGGTGATGGTAACATTTTGTGAACTTTCACCCACTTTCTAACAGTTGTGCTCACAATTGGGGTCGGCCTGATAGACACCATTATTACACCAATCTTTCCAGTGGGGAAATCAATTTGTTTCTAACTCTGATAGTCTGTGTAATATTAGACCCATACCTCTCAACTTGCCAAGGCACAAATGTGACAAAGACCAAAAAGGGGCATAAAATTATTCATGCAGGTACATTACAGTGCTGTGGGATTCACCTATTTAGTGTAATGGCCCCGTTACTTCTGTCTTAAATAATTTTAAACAAAAGGGCGGTGTATTGAAGACCATGTACAAATTTTAACATTATTACTTTAAGAGTAAGAGGTTTCTTGGTCCTGCTTGCAGGTTATGGGGTCTGTAGGGAAGCATGTAGTCTGGGCCTAGCACAGTTTTTCAGCAGACAGACAGCCTAGAGTTAGGTGAGATGAGTTATGCTTCTCTGTTTTAGGGAGCAGCCTGCTTTGTCTCTCTCTTTTTCTGGGTTCTTTTATCATTCTGATTTCTAAGAAATAATGTAGTGTTATGTTGCAATCTTCCAGTACGAGTATTTTGTTTTTATTTGGCTTCTCTGTTTGTATCCTGTGAAACATAAAAAAAAAATGAGAGGGACACCAAATCTGTGAGGAATGTAGGGAATTATGGGATTAAATTGAAAGACGTTCCTTAGAAAGAGGTTTCTTTGAGAGGTATGATCAGAGCTTAAAATCCTGACACCACTGTTAATAGCCTAAGATAGCTTTTCCATAGTTAGAATTTTCATACTGTATTGTCTGCCTTTGTGGTCTGTTTTGTCAGACATGATTCCAAGGCATGTAATGTGGAAGGATACAAGAACAGTACTAATAAAAAGAAGATAAATATTTCTGTGGTGTATTGTATGCTGTGAACATAACTGCTAAATATTTTTAATGTAAAATGTGGCAAATGGAGAAAACAGAATGGTGTACTTTGCTAAAAAGATTTTATTGGCATCTATTTGGGATGACCTGCATACATCACTTGTGTGTGGGTTCATCACTCAGGAGCTATGTAGATCTTCTGAGACTCATGCTGACAAAATCTTTGAGCCACACCTGCATGTGTTCTACAGCTACCATGTTCAGCTAGTTACTTCAATGACCAAGAGAAAATGATGTTCTGCATATATGCAGTCCTGACTGGCAGAGTGTAGGTCTTTGATCCTTTTAGTGGCTGGACCATATATAGAGATGTATGAGCCTGCGACTGCTTCCAAAAGAGTAGGCTAGTTTATAGGTAGATCATCAGCTGGTGTAAACAGTCATAGCTCCATTGAAGTCAATAGAGCTCTGACAATTTAGATCAGCTGAGGATCTGATCATTTAGCTCAAGCAAATAGGGCCTCATGCTTTTTGATCCAGAGGTCCGGTGTTCATTCCCCACAAATGACCCATGCAGGGGGCATAGTTACATATTGACAAGGGAAAAAATGAATTCCCTTTGCAGGTTTTTTTTGGGGGGGGGGGGAGAGGAGGGACTTCTTGCTTTTAATGATCAAAAAGGAACCACCTCTCCTCCCCATTTCCATGCTCTGGCTTGTTCACTATAGTCCACCCCCTTGCTCCCAAGGTTACCCTATTGTGGCTAATCAAAGGCAAGTCCTGACTCAGTGGACATTATTTGGTTGTTCTGTATGGGAATTCTGTTGCCATTGTTTACTATGTTGCACTGAGGCGGGAAAGGACAGGCAAGTATGGAGGGCAGCAAGGAAGGCATAGAGGCAGGTAGCATGAGGGTCTGGCAAGTCCATCTACCCAGTGCACTCTCTACACAGTTCAAGATGCAGAATGCTTTACAAAGGCATAAAGCCTCCTGATACTGGCACTCAGTCAGGGCACGTCATCTTCAAACCGGCGCAGCTCTGCTTCCACAGATACACAACTGATTAGACTAGTTGGAACATGGACTGGACTAAATCTCCCATGATGCACCACCATCGCCCCTCTTATTGAGTTGCATCATGGGAAATATAGTCGAGGCAGGGAGAATGGGGGCAAGAGGCAGTTGAACTATAACTCCTATGAGGTACCTGGCAGCATTTCTAAATCAAATAGATTCATTTTTGGCCAACATTTTTTCAGTCTTCAAGTATTTGGGGGTGGTGGGGGTTGAAAAAAGTCAAATGTGTCATGGAAATTAGGCTGTTTTCTAGAAAAGTGTCACTTAATCAAAAATCCAGTTTTCCAAGTAATTTATTGGCCATCCCTAACTAACTCAGCCTGTTTCCACTCCCTACCTCAGACAGTTTATACTCTGCACATATTGATGGGATGTGCCCTCCTGCTCACCAGGAAAATCTTCCTGTTCACTAGTATCAAATGGGTGAATGACTTTTTTAAATCCCTGGCTTGTTTCCTGCACTGAGTTCTTTGACAGTGTGCTATTCGTCAACATTAAGAACTCTTTTCGCCTCCCCCATTTGTTTTGAGGATCACTTGTTAATTGAAAAAACATTACTGACCCTGTAATAAATATTTTGGCCTACCATAGCAAAGCTCATTTTTCTCAAAATCCATCCATACTCCATTTATTGGAGTTTCTTTCTGGAAGTCATGATCCATCAAAGTATAATGGGTTAGCACTTTGTTCATCCTTTGCTTCATATATTTTGCAGGAGCAAGCAGAAGTGGTCTGTGTTACAAGTTAACATCCAGCAATTCATGATAGACTTCTTCCTACCATCACATGGAGAAAACTTCACATTTCAGGTAAAGGAATTCAGTTTCTTGTCCTACACACAATTTTGTCAATGCAACCTAAGAGTCTGATGCAGCACACACGGAAATCAATGGGAGTCCTTTCACTGGCTTCAGTGGGAGCTGCATCAAACCATAAGAAAAGCTTAGGTAGCTGAAACCTTCTTCTTTTATATGAAAAGCAAATGACTAAATCAATTCCTTTGTACCCAAAAGTGAGGAACTTTGTTGCTGTCAGAACGGGGCAGCAATGTTGAGTTGATTACTAGACCTTGGTGTGACTCCTAAAACGTACTTATAGAATTTGTCACTCCTATTGCTTAATAAATTATTTATTAAGTTTGTTATCCTTGCGCTGTCAAGTGTTGAGCCCAGTCCCATTCTACTCACAAGGGCAAAACTTCCACTGAAGATTTACCTATGCAAAGAGTATAGGATTGGGCCCTTAACAAACAACTTAATCTGAAAGCTATCGGCTTCTATTCTTTTGCAAACACGATTGTTAATCTGTTTATCTCCTTTGTTATAATAGCTAGAAAGTTATTTCAGATTTCCCTTCAGTGAATTTATTTCCTTTCATTGGGTGAGCAATACATTCAAGTGGTTTATTTTCTATATTTTTGGAACCAAATTTGTGCCAATTGTCAAGGGGCTGTCTGACCAGTCCCAGAGCAGTCTGATAGGCCCTACCAAATTCATGGTCCATTTTGATAAATTTCATGCTCATAGGATTTTTAAAATCTTAAATTTCACAGTTTCAGATATTTAAATCTGAAATTTCATAGCGTTGTAACCATGGGTGTCCTGACCCAAAAGGGGGTCATTGCGGGGGGTGGGCTGTTGCAAGGCTATTGAAAGGAGGTTGTCGTGTTGCCACCCTTACTTCTGCATCACCTTCAGAGCTTGGTGGCTGGAGAGTGGTGGCTGCTGGCCGGGAGCCCAGCTCTGAAGGCAGCGCCGCCGCCAGCAGCCGCACAGAAGTGAGGGTGGCGTGGTGTGGTATTAGCATCTTTACTTCTGCGCTGCTGCTGGTGGCCGTGCTGCCATCACAGCTGGGTGCCTGGCCAGCAGCCATCACTCTCCAGCTGCCCAGCTCTGCAGGCAGTTACAGAAGTAAGGGTGGCAATACCACCACCCCACTATAATAGCCAGATTTCACGGGGGAGACCAGATTTCACAGTCTGTGATGTGTTTTTCAGGGCCGTGAATTTGGTAGGGCCCCACCGATGGGATGCAAGAGGATGGGGTCAGTCTATATCAGTGGTGAGCAACCCTGTGGCCTGTGGGCCGCATGCGGCCCATCAGGGTAATCCACTGGCAGGCCGCGAGACAGTGTTTACATTGACTGTCCACAAGCACGGCTGCCCGCAGCTCCCAGTGGCTGCGGTTCGCCGTTTCTTGGCCAATGGGAGCCGCGGGAAGCGGTGGCCAGCACTGATCTAAATTGAGTCCCTCACCTGCCAGTTTTGAGCACTGAACACTTATACACTAATTGGGCATAAATATGCAATATGTTTTCACATAACAATCTCATTTTTGGGAGCATTAAAGTGTTCACTCACAGAAATCCTCTTAAAACACGAAAATGAGAGCGAGAGGAAAAAAAGAAAACTAAAAATCTTTGTATTCTTGTTTGGCTTTTCTTATTGTTTCAGATAGAGGCCTCGTTCTGAAGAAAAGAGAAATTGATCAGAAGTAGTGGTGATTTCACAATACCATCACATGAAGAACTGACTTCAGACCACTAACTTTTCAGGGATGCCTGTGTTTAAGGGATTATTTGTGGAATTTAGATATGGGTGATATTTTCCACCCCTATCCTTTCTATACTGCTCTCCTTGGTAGTCTACTGGCATTCTTGTTGTCATGTTATTGTCTTACTTAGGGCTAGATCCTCTCTAGTCCTCTGGCAGTTAGCCAGTGGTCTGTGGGGGAGAGACAGAGTAAGGAACCTTGCCCACCATTGTATGTACCATATAAGGGGCTAACATAATGCGTGTCCTTTTGCCTGTGGGAGCCCAGTGACTGCTCTCTCTGTCTCCAGGATGAGACAGAACTCCACACAACAGGAGTGTGCTGCACCCCATGAAGGAATATAGCAGTGTATGCACTTTTCCTGTGGACACAGGACCCCTGCAGCAATGCGGCTCCACACTGCCTCTTATTACAGGCTAAGTGTAATCTGTTCAATCTAATCCTTTGTGTCTGAGGCTCCTGCCACCTGTTGTATTAATTTAGATGGAATAAATGGTCCAAAAGTGTTAACATAATCCAGTCACTGCCCAACATTAAACAGTGTTAAACAAGGTCCGAGGCTTGGTATACAAAGAGCTCAGCTGCTTAGCACTGTGGCAAAAACATCATTAAAAATCCTTTTAACCTTTTGTTGAAGATAAAGAAAAGATGGGGAAAGAGTTAAAGTATTTGAAATGCAAAATATTAAATAAGGCTTTTATGTTAACAGTGTTCCTTGTTCCCTTTCCCTTTATCTGTAGATATGTTTTAGAAGGAAAATACCCTGTTGTTTGACCATCTCTTAGGTGGTATCAAAGGTGGTAGTAATTGTCCTTTTGGGGGAAAGAGAATTAGTTATTTAAGATGGGTTGGAAACGTCACTGTTGCTGCTGTCAACGTCCAGTCTTAGAAGGAAAACCCCCCTTGTTTGGCAGTCTCTTAGATGGGAGCAAAGATGGTAAGAACTGTCAATCCAGGTGGAGTTTGGGATTCAGCTGGAACTGGTAGGGGTGACAATGTCATCAGGTCCCTCTCTTTGGCCCATTCTGGTCAGGACACCTCTCAAGATTAAGATGATGAAGGCTAGGGGTCCTAGGAAACTGTGGTAGAGACACCTGTGATGGTGAAGCTCACTCCAGTAGCCTCTGTCTGTTCTTCCCAGCTGTTCTTTTTGTTCTTTCATACTTTATCCACTAAATCTATTTCTTTTAAGAACTCAAAAAGGGAGTGATGGGTGGAGTCCATCCCCTTATTACTGTATCCACCATTTAGGCCCAATATCTGACAGTTCCACTCACAATGCAGGTAAATTTGTAGGCCCAATTATCAGAACACATCCTTGCTCAAATTAAGTAGTATCTCATTTGTCAAATAGTCTGTGATCTTACCAACAGAACTGAAAAAAACCTTCCCTTCTATGCAATTTTCACTAAAAATATCAATAAAAAATTTGCTTAAAATCCCCATTTTATCTATATAAAAAATTAAACTATCAGCATAGCAAAGAGTGAAACACTGAGGAAAGAGTTTAATTTAGAGCTTGTTTTTAATTCCACTTCCTCAGTGTTTTAAACTATTTATCTGTTGTCAAACCCATGTGAGTGGATGTGTTTTAATCTTAATTTAGAATATTCTCTGTGTTAGTACCCCTGTCAGTAAATATGAATGTTTTTAATTATTTTTTCCGGTATATTTGATTTATTTACATATATTAACTATTCTTTAGAATCTTCAACAAAGAGTATGTCTGAATTCTAAGGCCCAGAACACTGCTCCTTGATTGATAAGTAAGCCTTTTCCGGAATTTATTCACTGTGCTGTATTTAATAATTCTTGGGTGCCTACATGTTTATAAAACTCCAGATATTCTCGGAAACCATCTCCTTAACATACATACATATATATAAAATGCTTACTTGGGAAACTAATAAGGGATGATTTTTACAGCAACTGTTTTCCATTGGGGAATCAAGAGGGAAGAATGATTGTGGGGTAAGAAGAACAGGCGCCGACTCCGTGGGTATTCCAGGGCTGGAGCATCCAGGAAAAAAAATTAGTGGGTGCTTAGCACACACTGGCAGCCAGCTTCCCCCCCCCAGTGCCTCCCGTCCGCCTGCGGCCCCGCCGATCAACTTCTACCCCTCCCTCCTAGTGCCTCCCGCCTGCGGCGATCAGCTGTTTCGTGGTATGCAGACAGCGTGGGGGAGGAGGGGGCGGAACTGGGCGGGGGGCTGAGCACTGCTGGGGCCCGGAGGAAGCCGGCACCTGTGGTAAGAAGGACCCACTGAGCGAGTTTATCTTAAAGAATTGTTAGTCCTCTTAGCTGTAAATAATCGTGCCTTCACACACAAATCAGGTAAACGGAGACTCTATAGAAATGACATCACAACATATGTTTCTGGGACAATATTCTTGGCAACGAAGTTTCCTTTGTCTGAAACCCTATATAATGATACTGGTATGGAAACTTAGTTGGGGCAATGAAGATTGCGCGTCCCTTCCAGATGCAGGGGAGAGACTCATCCTGATCTTAGTCTGACAATAAAGGGTGGTAATGTATCTATTTCATTCTGTATTCTATATACTGCTGTACTAATCTCTGATTGATAATCTTAGATTAAATAATTCCAGTTGAGCCTGTTATTTCAACAGAACTGAGGCATCAACTCAGACATGCAACATCAGTTACAAATACTTTACATGTATATTTCACCTTTCATTCTGTAAGAGCCTAAAGAGCTAAACTAGGTATTAGAATTTAAAGATCACATACTCAGCAACGAAATGCAGCCACCTCTGGGGAAGACTACATTAGTTCATAGATTTTAAGGGGCAGAATGGACTGTTATGATCATTTAGTCTGACCATCTACATAAACACAGGTCATTACATTTCACCCAGATTAGAGCAGCAATTTTAGTCTAGCAATACTAGGAGGGGAAGTGGAGAGTTTAGGTAGATTCAATGCAATTACCCAAGCTAGATTTTTGACCAAGACACTGTGGCTAACACTTCTCTTGTAGGACCAGCTGCTGATATCCTTACCTACACTGAGTAACACTTACTTCATGAGCAGTCCCACTGGAATCAGTGAGATTACTTTAAGACTAAGGTGCTAGTCAACATGTGTAAAGGTATCAAAATCAGGCCCATTATAATAGTGAGATGGGATCCTTAATGACCATGAGTGCCGGAGTCCAATTCTGTCTCAGTAAATTTCACACATGGTAGAGAGGGCCTGGCAAGGATCTCCACATCACTGAAGTAACTCAAGGGACTGCAGGAAGATTGGGGACACGCTGGGGTCTCTAAAAGAAAAGGAGTACTTGTGGCACCTTAGAGACTAACAAATTTATTTGAGCATAAGCTTTCGTGAGCTACAGCTCACTTCATCAGATCATTTCCTGTGCACTGTGGAAGGGAGCTGCCTGCCAGCCCCAAACAGACCAGCACTCAGTAAAGGTTTGGGAGGACCTAGAGAGGGTGGTCTGGGGAAGGGCTATGGGATCTCCAGCTTTGCATATTCAGTGGCCCTAACAGCCCATACAGGAGGTGTAAAGTGGCGAGGGCCTCTATTCCTGCCTTTGGCTGGGGTCATGTCTGCAGAGGAGCTGTATGGCAGCCACATGTGGGTTGGAAGTACTGAATCCCAGCCTCCTCGATTCCCACTTAGTATCCCGCACAAAGCCCATTGATTCGGGCTTTGTGTGGGTTTCTGCTGTTTGTTTGTGGCTTTGGGGCTGGTAGGTGGATAGGAAGCTATACAATTGTGTCCTCTGATCATTATACATGTACACACAGAACTGTATAGAGATAAACAGAATAAACGGGCAAACACGGGGCTTGATACGGCATTGTAATATACTGTTTATATAGAAATGTATATACAAGTTTTCATGCACACAATGTAGCTATTGTTTGCTGTAGATAGGTGTGTGGGTGGGGTGGGTTCAGTTAGTATGGGTATCCGTATGTAAATGAAGAGCTGACATCTTTTCTAGATACAATACAACATTGCCTTTGCTCAGAGCTTTGTTTTTGGTATATTGTGAATAGATTACAAGCTGAAATCTTGCAGGTTTTTAATCAATTTTGAGACTATCTGATTTAAGCTGTGATTTGTTCCATCTCTCATACTGCTTGTGTTTTCTTTACCCACATTCCATTTATATGGCTTCCTTTTGACTGGGTATGACTGGAGGAGAGCTAATGTGACATCAATTTTTAAGAAGGGCTCCAGAGGTGATCCCAGCAATTACAGGCCTGTAAGCCTGACTTCAGTACTGGGCATACTGGTTGAAACTATAATAAAGAACAATATTGTCAGACATAAAAATGAACATAATTTGTTGAGGAAGAGTCAACATGGTTTTTGTAAAGGGAAATCATGCCTTGCCAATCTACAAGAATTCTTTGAGGGGGTCAACAAGCATGTGGACCAAGGGGATCTAGTGGATATAGTGTACTTAGACCTTTAGAAAGTCTTTGACAAGGTCCCTCACCAAAGACTCTTACGTAAAGTAAGCTGCCACAGTATAAAGAGGGAAGGTGCTCTCATGGGTTGGTAACTGGTTAAAATATAGGAGACAAAGGGTAGGTATAAATGGTCAGTTTTCAGAATGGAGAGAGGTAAATAGTGGTGGCCCCCAGGGGTCTGTTCAGGGACCAGTCCTATTCAACATATTCATAAATGATCTGAAAAAAGGGGTAAACAGTGAGGTGGCAAAATTTGCAGATGATACAAAACTACTCAAGATAGTGACATCCCACGCAGACTGCAAAGAGCTACAAAAGGATCTCTCAAAACTAGGTGACTGGGCAACAAAATGGCAGACAAAATTTAATGTTGATAAATGCAAAGTAATGCAAATTGGAAAGCATAATCTTAACTATACATATAAAATGATGGGGTCTAAATTAGCTGTTACTACTCAAGAAAGAGATTTTGGAGTCATTGTGGATAGTTCTCTGAAAATATCCACTCAATGTGCAGTGGCAGTCAAAAAAGCTAACAGAATGCTGAGAATAATTAAGAATGGGATAGATAATAGGACAGAAAATATCATGTAGCCTCTATATAAATCCATGGTATGCCCACATCTTGAATACTGTGTGCAGATGTGGTTGCCCCATCTCAAAAAAGATATATTGGAATTGGAAAAGGTTCAGAAAAGGGTAACAAAAATGATTAGGGAAGGCTTCTGTATGAGAAGAGATTAATAAGACTGGGACTTTTCAGGTTGGAAAAGAGACAGGTAATGGGAGATACGATTGAGGTCTATAAAATCATGACTGGTATAGAGAAAGAGTAGCAGCTGTGTTAGTCTGTATCCGCAAAAAGAAAAGGAGTACTTGTGGCCCCTTAGAGACTAACAAATTTATCTGAGCATAAGCTTTCGTGAGCTACAGCTCACTTCATCAGATGCTTATGCTCAAATAAATTTGTTAGTCTCTAAGGGGCCACAAGTACTCCTTTTCTTTTTGGTGTAGAGAAAATAGATAAGGAATTGTTGTTTACTACTTCTCATAACATAAGAACTAGGGGTCACCAAATGAAATTAATTAGGCATTAATTAATGAATTATTTTGCTCCAGATCTAAAGGCAGGGAGAGGTCACTGTTTTCATGTGTTTTTAAACCATGGAAATTAACAGACAAAAGGCTCTCTCAGTGCAGGTTGCTATCTGTGTATCTACGAAGGAACTGCATATTTAAAAAAAATCTATGCATTTTAAGTCCGGAAATGAACAGTTAAGGCAAGATAAACATTCCAATATATTCATAGTCCATACAATCTCTTAGACAAACATAGCCATGTAAAATATGCCATTGCATATGCCAAAACCAACTTTAATTCCACCCCTGTAGACTCATTTAGGAAGCTCTTGTAAAATAATACATGGCCCATTGTGGTATATTTTACACGGTTAGAGTCAGTGCTGGGAGAGGATTGTGTCAATTTTGTCACACCCATGAGATAAAATGGAAAGATTAGATACCTCAGATCAACCGAACGTGCACACACACACAACCTGGAGGTGGGCCCGACCCAAAAACCTGAATTCAAATACACAACAGAGTTGAGAAACTCTAGAACTGGATTCAGATCTGAGGTTCAGACCCTGTTTCACCAAAAATGAAGAGACTCAAAAGAATATATATGTATATTTTGCTTCTTGTGGAAGAATGTGCCTGGATCTTCTAATATGGCCTGATGTCTGCAATACTCCCTATAGTCAGCATTTGTATTCTCTGAGATGGGATCATGCTTAGTAAATACATTACTAAGAAGTGTTCATTACTATTGTTAGTATGAAGGGGAAGGATGAACCAATTTAGACAAAGTGAAACCCAACCAGAACTTGGCCTAGATTAGTTGCAGCAGAGCTGGTTGAAAATGTTCATGCTTAAAAGAGGAAATGTGGGCAATTTTTTAAAAAAGGAACTGTAATAGCAGTGTGATTTCTTGGGTTTGGGAATTTTTTCATAGTCAGTATTTGGTTGGTTGACTTAGTCACATGGTGGGACTTTCATAGTCAACATTTTGTTTTCAACATGTTTCTATTTTGAAACTCAAACTTTTTTTTGTTTTTGGAAAAAATCTGATTTTTCAGAAATGAAAATATTTCTGTCTGAAAAGATTCATGGCAATTTTTGAAAAATAAAAATTTCACTCCATTTCCAAAACCAGAAGAATGAAATAATCTTCAGGAAAAATGGTTTTGAATTTTTGACCATCTATATATAAGTGTTTAGAAAGGCAGATGAACACCAGTGGGGTAGTGAAACCCACAGGGAGAGGCTCACTGGGCCTAGTAGGCTATGGGAGGGGAAAGAAGACCATCACCCTTTCCTCTCAGGATGATAAGCTAAATAGCAGGAGCGTAGGCCTCTGAGTGGAGTGGAAGGAGGATGTTCCAGGAGGCTTCTTGGATATCCCCAATATTTAAACCTTCTCCCACACACTTTTATAAAGTACACTAAGTATAGAATCCAGAGAGGGTTCAACGTTTGGTACAAATCTAAGTCCTGTGGCCTAATGCTTTAACAACTAAGGAACTCTCTGCTTTCATCTATTGAGGAACAGAAAGAAGAATGGCTGCTGAGCTGCTTTGTCTGTATAAGCTTAGGGCTGCCAATTTTCTAATTGCATAAAACCAAACACCCCAGCCCTGCCCCTGCCCCAGGGCCCTGCTCACTACATTTCCCCCTTCCTCGGTGGCTCGCTCTCCCCCCCCTCGCTCATTTTCACTGGTTCTGGGTTAGGAGGTTAGGGTGTGGGAGGGGGTCAGGGCTTCGGCTGGGGGTGCAGGCTCTGGGGTGGGGCTGGGGATGAGAGTCTTGGGGTGCAGGACAGGACTCCAGGCTGGGGGGTGGGGCCAAGGGATTCGGAGTGTGGGAGGGGGCTGTGGGTTGAGGCAGGGGGTTGGGGTGCAGGAGGTGGTACTGGCTCTGGGGTGGGGGTACGGGCTCTGGAGTGGGGCAAGGGATGAGGGGTTCAGGGTGTGGGAAGGGGCTCTGGGCTGGGGTTGCGGTGCAGGGGGTGAGGGCTCCAGCTGAGGGTGCAGGCTCTGGGCTGGGGCTGGGAATGAGGGGTCTGGGATGCAGGAGGGGGCTCCAGGTTTGTGGGGGCTCAGGGCTGGGGGTTGGGCTCGGGTTTGGGGCATGGATTTACTTCGGGCAGCTCCCGGTAAACAGCGCAGCAGGGCTGAGGCAGGCTCCCTGCCAGTCTTGGCACCACGCTGTGCCCCAGAAGTGGCCAGCAGCAGGTCCGGCTCCTGGGTTCGGGGGGGAGGGGGCAGGAGGCTCTGTGCATAGCTCTTCCCCACAGGCACCGCCCCCCCCCCAGCTCCCATTGTCTGCGGTTCCCAGCTAATGGGAGTGCGGAGGCAGTGCTCTGGGTGGGAGCAGCACATGGATCCCCATGGCTCCCCTGCCTAGAAGCCGGACCTGGTGGCCACTTCCGGGGCACAGCGCAGTGCCAGGATAGGTAGGCCTTAGCCTTACAGCACTGCCGACTGGACTTTTAACGGCACGGTTGGCTGTGCTGACCGGAGCCACCAGGGACCCTTTTTGACCTGGTGTTCCGGTTGAAAACCAGATACCTGGCAATCCTACGTAAGCTATTTACCCAGAATTCCAGATGGACAGAAGAGGCAGAGGGAAAGAAGTTTCCTCTCTCTATCTAGTGGTGGACAGGAGAATGTATGGCTACAGAGAACTTCTTTTGCATAAAATTTCAATGTACAACTTCTCCAGTAACACTGTGGAGTCCCCCTAATTGTACACAGACTCAGAATTGGTTGGAATTGAACTGTGAGAGGAGAGAGGATAGAAAGAGCTCATACTTTAGGATGGGGAGTACATGCCCGGTAGCAAGGACTGTGTTCAAAGGTTCCCCTCTACTAAGGATCCTTTGTTGGAAGGAGTCTTTCATTGGGGAATGATGCAGGGAGCAGAGATGAGTAAGCTCTGGTAAGGCTGCTCCTACCCAGCCACTAAAGAAAGCTGTACTCCAAAATCTAAGTTAGGTGGTAGAGCATCAGGGCAGGACTAACCAACACTCAAGAGATTGGAGAGAGGCTCTAAGGACTCTGGGACTACACTACACACTGACACCAAACCACGAGTAGGGTTTTGCAAAGGGAGAAGTGATATGATAAAGGACATTTGCATATTTACAAATTCCAAGGCCAGAAGGGTCCATTGTGGTCATCTGGTCTGACCTCCTGTATAACACAGGCCACAGAACTTCCCTAAAATAATTCCTAGAACAGATCTTCTAGAAAACAATCCAATAATAGTACTGCCCAATCTCACAGGACTGTTCGGAGGATAACTATGCTAAAGTTTATGAGGTGCTCAGATTTTATAGCAATGGACCACAGAACATAGCTGGATTAAGTGCTTCCTGCCCATCTCTCAGTAGGGCCCTTTGGATTATTTCTCTTCTTGCTGGCAGCCACAGCTCCTCCCAGTTCAGTGTCCTCTGGGAATTTCTCTTCGCTGTTGGACATTCACTCCAGCAGATGAGGAACTGAGTTAACAGACTACTGACAAAGTTACAGTGTTATTTATCATTCATATAGCTATATTGATGCTCTGTTCTCTTTTTACCCTTAATAAAGCTTTCTTTGTTTCATACACACACTTGGTGCTTGTGAATGGGGAAGTATTGCAAATAAGTGCATCCAGGGAAGATATTTAGTGATTCTAGAAATTCTACATGAGGGCAAGAGATGGTGGTGTTTGTTTGTAAGTTTTAAGAGGGATCCCTAGATTTGTGGAACTTGGCCTTTGTTACTGCTATTAATCACCTGGCAAATGGCTACATAATAAGCATTTCACACATTGTCCCCAGCACCTTCTAATTAAACACTCAAGCTTATAAATGGATCCCATTCTCCTAAATTCAGTCACTCAGCATATGTCAGACAGGGCTGGGCTCAGAACTTCCTTACAGCTGAGGGTTACTGCTAGAGCCCAGGAGGCGGTCAGTTGGCAGTAACAAGTGTCTGCTCCCCAGGTTGCGCCTGGTTTAAATGTGCTTTAAGGCTGGTGATGAAGAGGAAGTCACCCATAAGAAAGGCAGTGATAGCTCAATAGATCAGACCATGAAACCATGATTTGACTACTGAGAACTAGTCGGCAGGATGAACCTACTGCTGTAACCAAACACTACTATTGGCACTGGTTTGAAATTTCTGGATGGACAGGTTCCGCCAGAAAATGCCAATTTGTAAGAAATTGAAATGTTCAACAGAAACCAGTTTGTTTTGATGGAAGTTCCATGGAAAACTAGACAGGTTTCAGTCAGAAACTTACCTGATGTCCTGCCAGTCTACCTGCCTCCCTAAGTCCTTGGTAGCCCATATGGATGGCTGCTGGGGAGCCCAGGGTCCCTGACTCTACAGCAGCCTATTGGCTCCCAGGGCCGCCTGATGAACTGGCTAGAGAGCAAGCTGAAAAACTCTGTTTCAGTTGATCTGAAATGGAATTTCTTCTGTCTTTCCCTCCTGCAAAAAATATTTTTTGACCTTTTGTCCTGATTTTTCATGGTGGAAAAGACTGAATTTAGAATGGCTATAAAACAATACATGTGAGAGAAGTGACTGTTCAGACCCACAGACAGGCTACATTGCCTCTGATACCAGCAGTCTACTCCTGTGTTCCTTCCCCTGCCTTGTGGTGTCTCATTGGTACTCCTTTTGTGGTCAAAGATTGATCAATCAGCTTCTTCCCTCCCCACCCCATCCTCTCGTCTCTTTCTTCTCCTTGTCTTATTTTGGCTTTCTGTTTGTCTCTGCTAGGATAGTGCTACCTACAGGAGAGGAGGAAGTACTGCCACCAGATTCAGTCCAATACTTCCTCCAGCTAATACTGGTACTGCCAGACTATGTCAGTATCACCTGGCACTAGAAGGCTGGTTGCCAGAGGTGTATATCACAGGGAATTGAGAGAAGTTTTGGAGCTAAGAAAGGAGATTGTTTCTTCTTGGCATACACTTTGTCCTGGACTTCAGGAATGATTTCCTGGTGCTTCATGCTCTTAAAACCAGCTGCTCGGTTACTCCTTGTCACACTCATGGGACGAGCTGTCAGAGTTCAGGATTCCTCAGGTTGACCCCAGGCCTGTGTGCTAAGCAAACCTAATGATGGGGCTCTCAAGGGAAACTCTGCCACACAGAGATAGGTCCATTGCAGTAGCTTCACCTGTTTGTATCTAGGATAGGCCTTAAATAAACAGATCTGGTGTTAGGCATGTTCTGGGAGGCAGAATCCAACAGATCCTAAGTTAAACTTTTTGACTCACAACAAATCTCACTTATGTCACCTTTGAGAAACAGACGGTGGGTGGACTTGGAAGTATCATAGGGACCTATGTGTCACCTGCTCTCTCTTTCTCTTGAGAATGTATACCAAACTGCTCCTTAGTTTATAAATGCAATTTTTTGGAAGGGAAATGTGTACAAACTGCTATATATTTTATATGCTGGTCATTGACATTTTGAAAATAATCACATGCTAAATTTTAGCAAGCAGACCATACAGCCAATAAATATCTCCCAAGTGGAACTGTTTTAATTTAGTTGATTGGTTACTACTGTGGCAGGTACAAGTATAAATAGGAGAACTAAACTCCTGATCGTCCGTCAGCAAGTACCTCGAGCCCCAGATATGTATTTCCCTTCTAATTTTCCTGCAACACTTTTGACCAAATAACTGTTTTGATTATATTGTGAACTGTCATTTTTTTGCCTTTGATTCCCCAGATTGATTGTTATTCAGGGTAGCTGGAAAAAAATATGGCCTGATTTTTTTTCCATTTGCTTCAGTGAGAACAGTGGGTGATTAGTATCTTTGGAAAGCAGATAGTACATCAGAAGGGCCAAGATGGAATTTGAGAAGCAAATAGCCAAAGATAAAGACAAAAACCAAGAAATTCTCGAAGAATATCAGAAGCAAGAAGCCTTTCAGGGTTTATTAAACTACTAGGGAGGAAAAGGACACTGCAGAGACGTTACTAAAAAAATACACCTCAGCCTTTCTAAAAGGGGATGATGGGCAGATACCTACCCCTGAGATACTTTATAGAGGTGGTAATAAAGATGCGGCAGTGCTAGAGTGTGAGGTGTCAACGTAAGACATGCTGGAACAAATGGATAAAATAAAAGAGCAAGAAGTCATCTTGACTGGTTGGTGACTTGGCTGAGCTGCTAACAAAAATCTGTAATAGATAATGAAAATGAATTACTCTGTTAGTCGACTGGAAGGTAGCCAATGTTGTTGCTATTTTCAAACAGGTGCTTAGGGTGAGCCTGGGAACTACAGATCAGGGAGCCTTACTTCAGGACCAGGTACATTAAGTGAAAAAATAGAGAATTATAAAACACTGACATGATAGCATAAAGAGAGGACCAGCGGTGCTCCTGTCAAGGAAAATTGTTTGTCTAACCTATTGGAATTATTTTCAGGACGTTAACAAATTAGTGGATAAAGGAGAACGAGTAGATATAATTTGTTTGGACTAGAGCTGGTCAGGAATTTTCCAAGGAAACAGGTTTTACTAGGAAAATGCCAATTTGTGGAAACAATGTTTGTGAAAACACATTAGTTTCAACAAACTCCTGAGGAAACATAGGCAGGGATCTGATGGAACTTTGCCTGGTTTCCTGCCAGCTCACATGGTGGACTTCTGGGGAATCTGGCAGACTAGTAAAATGATGGAATCTTAATGACAAAAAGTACTATTTGCATTCTCTGTATGCATCACCTGGATAATAGCATAGCTGGAAGTAGCTCTCACATTAAGCCATTGGGCAAATCTCTTATCTGTGGTGTAATCAAGTAAATTATAAAGTGCATTTTGGTCACAGTTCATCTGTCATGATTATTATTATCTATCAATGAGCAGAGTACTGGGAAAAAAGCATAAACAGAAAAATACACAAAATCTAGGACTCTCTCTTTAACAGGTACAGGTGAACGTGCTGTGGATGTAAAGGAAAGAAAGAACTGTTGTTATTCAGGCATTTGAGAAAAAGAATGCCAAACTAAGGGATGTTGTTTTGATTCAGAATACCCAGGTGTGCCCTGGTGTTTCCATCCTCCGATAAAAAAAGGTAACATATCTCTATGAAATGTGTATAATTATCCCATTGCTTGAATACACGAAACTAATGGTAGTGGAGGGTGATCCTGTGTTCTCCCCGGCCTGCATTATGCTTTGTGTGATGCTGGCAAATCCCTTTTTGACAGAACTTCATGAGTTTTTCCTTTATTTGATTTTCTGTCTCTCCTATACAGACACACTCACGCCCACACTATTACATGCTGCACAGCGTGGTTCATCCTTAATTGGCTACCACATACTAGTACTAGTCCAATCTCATTTTTAGTGGACTACATGTGCCTAATTCAAAATAGCCAATGCTGTGTTATGTGGAGAGGATACCCTTACATATGGCACGAGCCAGCTCCCATTACATCAATGGGGAAATGTAATTTAATTTTAATTTAGATTAAAAATCTAAATAATTTCCATGAACATTTTTATGGAATAAAATAAAATAAAATATTTTGACTATTTTTTTTAAACCAGCTTTTCATGCTGGTTGTAAACTTGAGGGTAGGGAGAGGAATAATAATAATAAAAAATTGTATAAAAATGTTTGCAGTTTTTTGTTAGAATATCTTTTCAACTAGCTGTAGGGAAGTTATTTTTCTCCTGCTGATAATAGCCCACCTTAATTGATTAGTCTTGTTGCAGTTGGTATGGCAACACCCATTGTTTCATGTTCTCTGTGTATATGTATCTTCCTACTGTATTTTCCATTCCATGCACCTGATGAAGTGGGTTTTAGCCCATGAAAGCTTATGCCCAAATCAATTTGTTAGTCTCTAAGGTCCCACAAGTCCTCCTCGTTCTTTTTGCTGATACAGACTAACGCGGCTACCTCTCTGAAACATATTACAAGTAGTAGTTCTGCAGTTTCCCATCTGAAGTCTTCAAAACTTTTGGGTGAATACCGTCTGGTCCTGGTGACTTATTACAGTTTTTGTGACAGTCTGAATGACTCTCTTCTGTACTGTGAGGATAGTATTATCTGCAGGCAAAGGCTTAAAAACGTAAGTGTCATTTAAGCCAAAATTTTCAAACTATGGTGCCTAAGGTCAGACACCTAAATCCACATTCAGGGCACTTAATAAACAGCCTGGTCATAAAAGTACTGAATATCCACAAACCAGTGTGAGCTGTGGATGTTCAGCCCTCTTTAAAATAAAATAATAATAATAAAAATGATAAAAAAATTAAACCACTTATTTAGGTATTTCTTCACCCTCTACTTGTGATATCTGGGTAACTGCATCCGCAAATACAAATTCAACTCTATGCAGATGACTCAAATCTACCTCTCTGCTGCAGACCCGACTCCTTCTGTCCAAACTAAAATCTCAACCCGTCTCTCTGACATCTCCTCACAGCTGTATGTCAGCTCAAGCGCAAGATGGCTAAAACAGAACTCTTAATCTTCCCACACCCCGAAACACGCTCCACTACTTCTACCTCGATCAGTGTGGACAATACCATCATTTTGCCTGTCATTCAGGACTTTGACCTGGGCATCATCTTTTACTCAGACCTCTCTCTAGAACTCACCAGGGGCTTTGCAGACTCAGCTAAACCACACAAAGACACTTCTAATGTGGAATAAGAGTGTCACATGGGGAGTTCGTGTGGAATAGCTATTGCACTTTAAAGTCACACTTTAGTTTATTCTGCACTAACTTCTCTGTGTAGATAAGCCCTAAGTCTTGCCAGTTCTTTCCGTATCATGTCTCTGATTCTTCCCTTTTCTTAAACTAAAACTCTTATCCAGGCTCTCACCTTGTATCTTGATACTACAATATCCTTTTCTTTGGCCAGGACAAATGCAATCTTGCCCCACTCACAACCATTCAGAATACTGCTGCAGAGTTAATTTTCCTAGCCCATTGTTTTGACCGTGGCCTCTCTTCACATCCCTCCGCTGGCTCTCTCTTCATGGTCATATCAAACATAAGTTACTTATCTTCATTTTCTGGGCCTTTCATGACCTATCATCTCTCATTCAGTATTCAAAGGGCAACTCACACCTCTGATCAGCCCATGATACCAGCCTCCATCTAATGCCCCTTTTTGCGTTCTCCTGTGCAGCATCTCACACTTGGGAGGAGCTCCCGGTAAATGTCTGCAAAGCCAAATAATTTTTCTCCTTCAAATCCCTCCTTAAAATTCTCCTTTGATATATCTACAAAAAACTTGACAATGGTTAGGCTGTTGGTGTGCTGAGACCACTGCCTATCATACTGACCAATATTGTCTCATTGTTTCCTGTCAGTCTGCATCCATCTCTTGTCTCTTATACGTCAGTTGTAAGCTTTTTGGGGCAGGGACTATCTTTTGTTCTAGGTTTGTACAGTGCGTAGCACAGGGGCATAGCCACAGCTGGGCGGGGGCCCACCCACTTAGCATCCGGGTCCACACAAATCAGGACCAGAGCTCCCCAAATCCACAGGCTGGGATGGGGTGAGTCTTTCCAGGCGGAGGGTGTGCTTCATGGGGGTGGGTCTGGGCACGGCTGGCGCTAGGGCCGGAGCAGCAGCACACGGCACTGGCAGGAGAGGGACGCGGCCAGCCGGGCGGACAGACCCTAAGACAGGATGGATCTTGAGCCCCGGCAGGGCCCCCCCTCTACCCCATGGGGGTGCCCTGCAGCCTCATCTTCTGGTGCCTTCTGAGTGGTGAGGGCTGACTGGAAGGATGGGGGGAGACAGGCCCCCCATCATTGCCTGCCCACCCAGTTTTCCTGTCCTAGCTACACCACTGGCCTAACACAATGGGGCCTGGAACTCTTATGCACTTGTACAATACAAATAATAGGACTTGAACCCGGATCTTCCACATCCCAGGTGAATCCCCTAACCACTGGACTATTAGAGAAACATTTGAAGAGACTAGTTTTTGTTCTGATGCAGAATGAAAACAAATGTTAAAACCTCAAGATTTTTCAAGGAATGGAATTCTTATTTTCTGGCCCACCATCGCCCTAAATAAAGTCAAAGATCTTACTCCAAAACACTATAACCAGCCTCTCACTTTAGGACTCTTTTTTAGAGCTTCTCTGACCTCTCAAGGTTGTTTTTAATTTGCTTCCTGTGCCTCAGATGATTACCCATTTGGAAATGAGCTGCACCTGTGCCTTAAACAGATCACTGCTGTTCTGGCTTTTCTAGCCATTAGTAGCCAGGCAACCATCAGCATTAGTTCCTACAGAGGAATACATATTTGCCCAATACTTCTTTTCCTAGTTTCCTTCCTGCTGGGTGGAAGAAAAGAAGTTGCAGCACATTCAGAAAATGTAAATGCAAAAGAACACTTTACTATGTTTTTTATCATTAATTTCACCTTACCACTTATTCACATGCCTCCAGCCCGAGCCCAGAAGTCTATACAACAATGAAACATGACTGCAGCCTGACCCTGTGACCTCGAGTCAGCTAATATGGGCCCGCTGTGGGTATTTCTTTGCTGTGTAGACATACCCTAAGCATCAGGGCTCATTCTGCTTTATTCCAAATACTTAATCTACCTGGCCACAGTTTTTCTCAAGCAAGTGATCTGTTTCTGATTTGTCTTCTTACATCTGATATATATAGCTAATATTAATTCTTTGCATTTACACACTGCTTTATCATCTGTAGATCTCAGAGCGCTTTACAAAAGGTGAGTAAGCACTTTAATCTTATTTTGCAATTAGCCTAAAAGCTGAGATTTGAAAAACTTTATGAGAGGCAATGTGGTCCAATGGATAAGGTATGAATCCATCAGGGGTTCTGTCCCCAGCTCTGCCCCAGATTTCCCACATAATCATAAGTGAGTCACTTAAATTCTGTTCCTCAGTTGCCCCAGACACTTCACCGTTACAGTGATGTTATTGATCATTATTAGGGCTCTGTGTCTGTCACAGAGGTCGCAAAAGTCAGGAATTCCATGACTTTCTGTGACTTCTGCAGCAGCCAGTGTGTCTGACCCCACGGCTGCCCAAGCAGCTGGCTCTGGAGCCAGCTGCTCATGTGGCCCCCAGGACAGCCCCACCAGCCACTGCTCCAGGCAGCGGTCCCCGGCCAGCCAGAGTAGCCGCAGTCCGTGGCCCCGGTAGCTGGTACTGCTGACCCCAGGTGACCTCCCAGCAGCGGCTCCCCCATCCCTCCCGGACAGCTCCCCTCAGCAGTGACACCCCCTCTTGTCTCCCCAGCACTCCCCTCCCCCAAGATTTAATCATGGGTATTTTTAGTACAAGTCATGGACAGGTCAGGGGCCATGAATTTTTGTGTATTGCCCGTGACCTGTCCATGACTTTTACTAAAAACCCCCTTGACTAAATCCTAGCCTTAATCACTATTTAAAAAGGGTTACTTAGGTTGTATCTTAGCCATCGGTGCTGGGCCTTAGCTGAGCCTTTATCAGTCCTTCTGGATTATGTAGCATCTGCAGTTATCAATAGTGTGACATTTTAAAGACTAAGGCCTAGATTTATGCCATTTAGATAAACCTTGAGAGATAATTATCTGGAAATAAAAGAACGAACAAACTGTTCAGAAACTTCTTCTTCCAGATGTTTTATTGTAAGGTTTTATTTTTACTGTGTGGAGGAGGGAAGTGCAGCTCTGCTTCTCCTCCAGCTTTCTTTATATGGATAGCAGGAGCCCGAAGTGCTACAGACAGGTAGTCAGTTATACACGGGAACTACCATATGACTGAAGTCAGTCATGTGCTTAAGTACCTTACTAAACTGAGGCCTTAGTTCAGAAGTGAGAAAAATGTTAAAAATCCTACATAACTTTTGTCTGCTTTTCAGATTTTTTCCCCTTTTTTCCCCTGAATTATGCACTACCAGAAAGTGCTCATATACTACAGTGATGAGGTGATATAAGAAGCCATATAGAATAGAACTAGTGTCTCAGACATATGGGCACGGAGGCCCAGATATTTAAGTGTTGCAGCACCCAGCATTGTAACACCTAACTGATTTAGGCTCCTAGGTGCCAAAATCCCATTGACAATTGATGGGATTTAGGCTCTTAGGAGCCTAAATCACTCTTGCAAATGGTCTTTATGCTCCTAAATCTATTAAGTATTGCAACACTGAGCACAGCAACACTTATGTCCTTTTAAAAATCTGCTTCCTGGTGGCTTGCCAAAATATCACTTTTTTAATATTAAAAATAATTGATACTGAACGCACCCATGATAGAGTTTCAACTTCCTTCTGATAAGGTTAGGTTGACAGTACGGAATGTAAAATCTGATTGCCATATAAGCTTTAAATCTACACCAGCATTTTCCCACTTTCAAATATTTATTACTTCACTGGACATTGTATGGGCTGGAAAATGTTTTAATCAAAAAGAGATAAATGGAGAGAACTGCCAAAAATGCCTCCTTAGGTAAATGTTATTTGAAACTATTTGGTCAAACAAAACTGCTATAAAACAAAACCCTCTAAGGACATTTTCATCTGTAGACTCACATTCTTCTTAAAGACTGAACACTGAAGACTGCAATGGAAAATAAGGTGTTCTGGTTACTGACCATTTCCCTCATTGTGGGGCTCAGCAATGCCTTGCTGCGTAAGTGCATGTTTAAAATATCATGTTCAGGGCATAAGCTCAAACCACCTGAAATTAATCAACACTAATTCTGAGTATTGTTAAATAAGGTATTTCCCAAGGATCTTACTTTATAATTTCAGTAATGTTAAATATTAAGAAACTATTATGTTGATTGTTATGTTGAGATGTAAAATTTAATGTACTTTAGCTTCATAATGATTCCAAATGGGAAAGAATAAAAATTAGGACCCCTCTAATATTTTTTTCTTGGCATGAGTGGGAAGGATAGAGCAAAGATGTTTGAGATCTAATACATTTATGGTTTTTTTTGTCATGCAGAGATAACTAGATGTGGGTCTGTTCTTCTAACAATAGTGTTTTTTTTCCTGGAGAGATTTGTCCACATAGGGCCCAATTTTGATCTGGATGTTTGTGCAGAATTCTACTGATTTCATTGGAAGCTGTTCGTGTTCAGGGAAAAAAATTATCCCAGAGATGGGAAAAATAGACCTGGAGGAATTAGACATAATACAGTCTTGTGGCAAGGCGCACTACCTAGTGTATTAGCAGCATATAGCAATTCTTTCAAGAGCTTAGCTCATGTTTTTGTATTTGCGAGAGTCCTTTTGCAGAAATGTTTGATAGCACTGCTTACACAACAGATCTATATGATAGAAAGATGACATCCTTGTTCCCAAAATATAGTCTTTGGGCCCTTTGCATGTACATGCTTGGGCAGCTGCTCGCAAAAGAGAATACACAATATGCGACACAGCAAAAGTCATTTTTGATAAGGTGAAGCATGTTTTACATACTCCTATGTAGGATCTTATTTTTCTATGGAGTTAATATTATTTAAAGAAAAAAAGTCAGTTACTTTAGAACCAGAATTAAGGTTTTGCAAATCTTATTGGGAATTACTTCAAAATTTTACAAATTTATAAACAGTTCTTGTTTGGGCTTTAAGCTTCGAGCAGTCCAAATGCTGGAATCCAAACATTGTTCTATTGTAGGGGAGCTATCTGCCTATCTTAGAATCTTATATTGCTGCCCATCCCCATATCATCCGAAAGCCTTCCATGAATATAGGCTAGCAACAGTGAGGCCCCTAGAGGACTTCATGCTAGACTGACTAGTCCATTTTCATGGTCCAAGTTAAATGCATTCTAAAGTACTGTATATAAACCAGCATATATAATGTACATACTTCAGATTTTAGTTATATTTATATTGTTAAAAATACAAGGAATTTTAATACACAAATTTATAAGACGCAGTACTGCAAAATCCTTATTATGCAACCCTCAAAAAGCTTTTCCTAAGGTCCCGATCATGCTCCCATTAAAGTAAATGGAAAATTTCATTGACTTCAATCTGCAAGATCAGGCCTTAGGAGCTGCAGAACCAGGTTGTGCCTATTTGTTCCCATGAACTCGGATGGGCTCCCCTCCGGAAATCCACCCAGCTTTCGAAAAGGGCCTGCTCCTCAAAACCAGGTTGTGAGTGTGTCTTAAGTACTTACATAGCACCATACATGTACACCGTGCTTTACAAAGCATGAACAAAGACAAGATTCCTGCTACATGGAATTTACTGTCTAGAAAGGGTAAGAGAATCGTGTCAAGTCAAATCTCCAGAGAGTCTAGGTATTCCAGACCTGAAGTTTGGAAAACACGCCACTCCCAATAAGTAAAGTAGCAAGAAAACAATTTCAAATAAACAAAAAATAAAAAGGACTAGTTTTCACATCTGTGGTATTAGATGATTTAAGCAAAGTACTCGATATAGTAAACCAGTTCCCACTTTTGCATTTCTACTTTGATTTTTGCCAGTCTGCTCTCACTTTTCATTGGGATTTTACACAAATGTAACTCCATTGATTTCAGTGCAGCTTCTTTCAATTTACAGTAACTACAAAATTAGGGACAAATTCTTCTCTGGGGTATTTGCCTGGGGTACTACTGACATAGCTGGAATTCGGCTCTTAGTATTTTACAATTACAAATTTGTACTACCAGTAGTTGTATAATTTTTGTAGTGAAGTAAAACTACTGTACAGTAATGCTTACTGTTACTGTGCTGGAGGGAGGCTTCTTTTGGAGAAAGAATGCCAATCATTACAAAGCTGTCTAGTGGTTTCATAGTGGTATAGGATGACCAGATAGCAAGTGTGAAAAATCAGGACAGAGGGTGGGGGGTACTTGGCAGCTATATAAGAAAAAGCCTCAAATATCAGGTCTGTCCCTATAAAATTGGGACATCTGGTCACCCTATAGTGGTAAGAGCAAATATTCAGCAGTCTCAGGACACTAGACTCATTTAAATTGTGAATTTGAACGTATTTCTTCTGCAATATAAGTCTAAGGAAATAACCCATTTCACTGCTTGGTCCCCTGCTGAGGGACTGTTTTGAGCTGGGTCTATTTATAGTTTAAGGTAATAAATTGTTTAGGTTTACAAAAGTGCTTGATGTGGCTGAAAGTGTCATTTACAGGCCGGTGCAATTTAACAGATTCATAATGATTTAAGGAAAAATATGTTAGGCTGTTTACCTTGTACTTCATTTTAAATAGCTCCAGGTGAATGTGATGTGCAACCAAAAGCAAGAGAAAACTGTGGGTATCCAGGCATCACTGAAATTGAATGTAGTGCAAGACAATGCTGCTTTAATTCAGATGCTCCAGATAGCCCCTGGTGTTTCAAACCAGTTCCAGTAGAAGGTAAGTGTGTGAAGGATGTCAGTTTTTTCAGTGCTGGCAGACAGACTTATTTGTATAAATCCCAGTTCTGCAAGGTGTTGAGCATCTTCCCCTTCCATTAAAGTCAATGCAGCAACTTTCAGGAGGAGTCCTGTGATCAGTTAAATGTCATGCTAAGGTAGGGATTGGTGCTGTCTTCTGCATGGTGACGTTACCATCTTGTGAATGCAACCATATAACTAAATGCATTCTTACACACTAGTGTGTACAGAAGCCACACGGTGAAGCAGAAATGACATTTTAGTAAATCAGTAGATTTCAAAGATAAATGGAAGATTACAAATGTGACTGCCTTAGAGAGATTGGTCATCTACAATTAATAGATACATTGAAAGAAGAGGAGGAAACAGAGGAAAAACTGAGAGGATTTGGGAGGTTGAGGAGAATCTTGTTTAAACTGGTTTTCAGTTTTTCCCTCTCATTTATTTTTTCATTTCCTTCCTATTCAACACCATCTGGCACCCCCTTATGTGAAAATATTTAGAGTTCAGTTACTAATTTGTTTCCTCTATTGCTGACGGGGAAAATTAAACATAGTCCTAACTTTCAGAATGATGTCAGTGTTTGTGAAATGGGTGTTGTTGAAATTGTTTGAGATAGGTAACGCACTGGGCAGTAGTCATTTTCATTTTTTTCCTTCTCCACCCAGAATGTCAACTATAAAATGGATCTTCTCTAGAAACGTGTCTCTCACGGTGGAGTTCTTCATTATGACAATGACAAAGTGCACTCATCTGTACAATGTATGCAAGCTGCAATGATGCTGATTTCCATGCAGGTCATTTCTGATCCCTCTGTTTTCTTTACAATGACATAGTTTACCACTGCAGTCTTTTTTCTATACTTTAGTATCATGTACCTGCCTGAAACAATAAAAGCAGCAAAACAAAAATTGCTAGATGCTTCTTTGGTATTTTTGTGCTCTAAATAGGTTGCCCTTTCCTGGAAAGTGGATATTTCTCTCTCTGACTTCCCAAGAGAAACCAATTACTGTCAGTTCTGGAGAAAAATACATCATCCTATTGTCAATACAAATACTACAGATTAAAATATTACCAAAAAGATGAAACTAGCGCAAGTTGGGTATGAATTAAAATTACCAGCTAAAGACTTTTCTGTGGCCTACATGATCATAGTCTATTTCCAAATGGACAAGTATCCACATGGCTAACCCATCACATATGGCATGGATTGATAAATTTGTTGGCTGTCTTAACAGAGACACAAGGACTCAATGGACCAAGGAGACTGAACTACCTCCTCACCCCGCAGGTACTTCCTCCAGATCATGGTTAAAGCACCTGGACAGGGCAATGTGGACAAGTATGCAATGCTACTACCCATGCTGCTGGAGATTTTAGTCTCCAGGGCTTTCATGCTAGAACTTTTCACGAGCACTAGATGTGCTCAAACAAACCTTGTTTAGATGAAGAGAACTGATGAACTAATCAGATAATTCTGTGTCACTTGGATTTGATTTCATGATATGCACTTGCAAAGGATTCCTGTCATGGAAAAAATGCCATGAGCTCAATCCATTTCCCACTGAAGTCTTTTCATTGACTGAGAGTTGATCAGGGCCCATGTTTGTAATGAACTGGAGCTTGGAATCCATCTTTCCAGTCACACCCTCATTGCAGATTTCCTCTGCCTTTAAATTCAGCTTTCTAGCTGTGTCTTGGACAAAATGGTTAATCCCTATTGACACCAGACATATCTTTGTGCTTTTATCCTATACAAACCCCCCACTGATTGTTGATAAAGAAAATAAATAAATGGCAATTTAAGCTTTACATTTCTCAGATGCAATTGCACAGCCTGATCAGAAATAGCCTGCCAGTTTCCACATTTAAAACTGAAGTCACCCCGTAGATAGCTTTACCTTCAATAGACATCAATAATAATTATTTATTTATATATATGGTCCTACTTCCTAGAGGTCTGGGCCTAATTCTCATAGATATTAAGGTCAGAAGGGACCATTATGATCATCTAGTCTGGCCTCCTGCACAATGCAGGCCACAGAATCTCATCCATCCACTCCTGCAATAAACCTCTCACCGATGTCTGAACTATTTGTCTTGCATCTTATTCCAGTGCTTAGTCACCCTGACAGTAAGGAAGTTTTTCCTAATGTCCAACCTAAACCTCTCGTTGCAATCTAAGCCCATTGCTTCTTGTCCTAGTCTCAGAGGTTAAGAAAAAGAAAATTCTCCCTCTTCCTTGTAACAGCCTTTTACATACTTCAAAACTGTTATCAAGTCTCCCCTTAGTCTTCTCTTTTCCAGACTAAACAAAAGAAATTTTTTAAATCTTCCCTCATAGTTCGTGCTTTCTAGACCTTTAATCATTTTTGTCGCTCTTCTCTGGACTTTCTCCAATTTGTTCACATCCTTCCTGAAATGTGGTGCACAGAACTGGACACAATACACCAGCTGAGGCCTAATCATTGCAGAGTAGAGCGGAAGAATTACTTCTCGTGTTTTGCTTACAATACTCCTGCTAACACATCCCAGAATGATGTTCGCTTTTTTTGCAACAGTGTTACACTGTTGACTCATATTTAGCTTGTGGTCCACTGACCCCCAGCTCCCTTTCCTCAGTACTCCTTCCTAGGTAGTCATCTCCCCTTTTTGTACATGTGCTAATATAAACACACAGAAGCTCATACATAAACAACTCCCCCCTTCAAAACAAAGCCTTGACAAAACAAAAAATACCCTACAATTCACCCACCAAGGAAATGAGAGTGAACGAATCACACGTTAATATGGTTAGATAGGTTCTCATGCCATCCGCATCATAATACTATCTAGAGTAGGCAGAGCAAAAATTAGAGATCTGAACCACAAGGGGATAGTTTCACCAAACCGCCTTCAACAAAACCACGGACAAGAATTTAGGAGCAGTTCATCTGTGAATGAGAGAAGCTGGGGGTAGGGACTGAATTGAAGGGATGGGGACAAATTCCCTCCACCCCAAACCCGATATAGAAAACTTTGTAAGGCAAAAAGGAAAGTGAACTATTCTATATAACGTGACTATTGTCTGCACCTTACTGGGAATGGAAGTGAGAAGACAAAGAAGGAAATGATACCTTTGACAAATATTGCAGCTACATGTAATCTCTTCAGGGACTATATTGTGCTCCATGAGAGAGAGAGAGTTACTGCAGCTCCCCCAGGAATTAAAAACAGTGGTGTTTGTGTGGGCATTGATTATCCCTGCCCCAGCCTGGAGCCCCTTCCTGCACTCCAAACCCCTCATCCCCGGCCCCACCCCCATTTGGAGTCCTCACTCCTCCCCACACCTCAACCCTCTGGCCCAGCCCAGAGCCCCCTCCTGCACCCCAAACCCTTCAGCCATGGCCCACCCCAGAGCCCACACCCCCAGCCAGAGCCCACACCCCTTCCTGCACTCTGAACCCCTTGGACCGAGCCCCACCCCAGAGCCTGCAACCCCAGCCCAGAGCCCATACCCCTTCCCGCACCCCAACCTCCTGCCCTCGCCAGGTGAAAGTGAATGAGGGTGGGGAAGAGTGAGCAATGGAGGGATGGAGCGAGCAAGGGGTGGGTCTCGGAGAGGGGGCAGAGGAGAGGGCAGAACAGGGGTGTTTGGTTTTGTGTGATTAGAAAACTGGCAACCCTAATCTAAGTGCTCATAGCTCTCTGA
Source organism: Lepidochelys olivacea (assembly GCF_965140295.1). Lineage (NCBI taxonomy): Eukaryota > Metazoa > Chordata > Testudines > Cheloniidae > Lepidochelys > Lepidochelys olivacea. The sequence goes on along the minus strand of NC_140411.1, from coordinate 160,064,172 downwards.
GCCAGAGTAACCTATAGTGGTACAAGGCACATTTAGAGCAGTATAACTGCATCTATATTAGGGTTTATACTAGTAGACCTACTTTGGTTAAAAAACCCTGAAAGTTATACCAATACAACTTTTAAATATAGGTCAGCCTAAGGCCTGAATGTAGCATGAAAACTGACTTCCCCTGTCATCCCGACTCCAGGGCAAGGCTGAAATACCTGGGCCGGGATGGTTTATGTGGGAAGCTTGCACTGCTGCTACCTAATCTGGCTACTGCCATAGGCAGGATACAGAGATAGATGGACCTGACCTGGAGTGGCGAAACTGATATGGATAAACAGAGGTCTTTAATGTCCAGAGCGTTCAATCCAGTATTGTTCACCAACAGCAAATTCACTTAAAGGTTTAAAAAACAAAACTAAATAAATTTTTCATGGGAGCTCACAGCAGAAAACAAGCACAAGGAGATTTCCCTCAAATCCCTACCTCAGTCCCTATTGACTCTGCCTTTCTTCACCTCCCAAGTTTAAGGCAGTCTGCCTCTCTCCCCGAAAACCATCAGGGATATGGAAGTTTTCTTGACCTGGCTGGTTCTTTCTACCCCACACACCAATTAGAAGCAAGAAAAAGGTACAGATTTTGGAGCCGGAATCTTTCTTCTATAGCAGTAGCTTCTATAGGACCATCTAGCACTTCTGAGCCTGCTCAGTTAGCCCATGTACCCTGTAGGTTTGCTCTACCACAAAACCTTCCCAGCATCTATATCTGCCACCGATGGAATATCTGAGCTGCTGAGTACATGGATAATAACCAAAGGGCATGCCATGTAGATTTGCTCCTCCCCACCAGCATCTGCCACTGATCAGAAAAGAGACAAATAATTAAGGCTGTTGTGAAATTCACCAACTGAAATCCCTCCTTTAATGCTGGTGCCCTTGGTCAGCTTTTGATCAGGTAAGTGAATGAGAACTGGCTTGAATTCTAAACACAGAGGGGAAGTCTGGTACGTAGACAAGAAAAAGTGTTGTCCAAATCTTATAATAATTAGCAGGACCGTTAAAAGGAGGTTTTTTTCTTTTTAAATGTACTGTTGCAGAAGTACAGCACCAACTAGAGCAGTGGCTCTCATCCTTTTCAGACTACTGTACCCCTTTCAGGAGTCTGATTTGTCTTGCATACCCCCAAGTTTCACATCACTTAAAACCTACTTGCTTACAAAATGAGACATAAAAATACAGAAGTGTTACAGCAGACAAGTACTGAAAAATTGCTTATTCTCATATTTACCATAATTATAAATCAATTGGAATATAGTGTACTTACAATTCTTAGTATATAGAGCTGTATAAACAAGTCATTGTATGAAATTTAATGTGTACTGACTTTGCCTAGTTTTACAACAGGCTACATAAAAAGCACTAGCAAATATCTAGATGAGTTGAAGTACCCCCTGGAAGACCTCTGTGTACCCCCAGGGTTACGTATATCCCTGGTTGAAAACTACTGAACTAGTGTACCGTGGATATGTTGTTTCCTAAACGCAGGTACGACAACTACTTGTGATGAGAAGCCACTACCATCCGTGTTACATTTATTCTTAAAGGACAGTCACCTTGGAAAAAAAAAATTCTACTGACCAATTTTAACAAAAGATCAAGTTTCTGGCCCTATTTGAACAGTATATCCTGATTTTCCTTCCATTCTCCCATCCCCAGTGATAGAGTCTCTTCAGCAGGGAATCGTGGGCACTGGCCTAAGAGCAACACCACCCAGACATGCTTGGCCCCATCTTCCCTTTTGTGCCCATGCCTGCCTGCTGGCCCCCTCAGCAGCAGCATTGAGGTAAGTCCACTTTACACCTTGTTTGAACCAGGAGTGGAGACCTTGACCCTGAAGAACCATCCTTTCTGCTGCCTACCTCACTTCCCACTGATCCATGGCTCCACATAGGGCCCTGTGGAGGGAAAGAGTTCTGGGATTGCTAACCCTCAGAGCTCACAATGAGTTAGAACCTAAAGATTCATGAGACTTTAAAAATAAATTTCCTTCCAGTTTTTCAGGCTTTAGGCTTCAAACCCAGTTATAGGTCCATAAGCCATTTCAAGGCCTCCTCTGTGACACTGTGGATATCACTCACGTCGTCATCCCTATTTGGGGCACTGTGTTAGATGTTTTTCATGTTCTCACTGCAGCCTCATGAAGGGGAGTCTTTGATTTTCCACATTACATCAAGTAGCTGCAGCTTCTATGGTTTATTTGGATGTGGTTCAGTATGGCCCAAAGTCTGCACAGCAGATTGAAACCTGGAGGGCAGCTAATTGGGTCAATGATAATGTGCTTGTTTGGAACAGTGAATGAGGTCCAGACACTTTGCCATTCCCTGGCTAGATCCAGAGACATGAGGTGGCTGCATGTGGTTTCTGCAATTTCAGGCATTGTTGGGGTATGGTGTCCATAATCTGCCTGATGGGAAGTTGGATGGAAGAGGATAACCTTCACGTGGTTCACCATGTTAAGTGGAAAACCACAACTCAAGTAATCAAACTGGCAACTGAATGTTGACTGTCAGTCAAAAGACCAACAAAATAATAAGTATAAGTAATAAATAAGTATCTGGTTAAAAGATAGGAGACAAAGGGTAGGAATAAATGGTCAGTTTTCACAAAGGAAAGAGATAAATAGCAGGGTAACCCAAGGATCTCCACTGGGACCAGTGCTGTTCAACATATTCATAAATGATCTAGAAAAAGGGGTAAATAGTGAAGTGGCAAAGTTTTCAGACAATGCAAAATTAGTCAAGATAGTTAAGACAAAAACTCACGGCAAAGATTTACAAAGGGATCTGTAACAGCATGTCACCCACCTCTTGCGAGCACCCCATTCTGCTATGGTGTGTCTGCAGTTTTTTCCAATTTCCTCTAATCATGGTGCCCCCTGTCGGCTGCTGCACTTGTCAGGCAGGCCTTTGGTGCCTCCGCCCTCTCACAGTCCATGTGAGGAACTGAAGAAAACAACTTCCTTTCGGGGTATACTGTCTAACCGAGCCTATCTCAAAGTCCTCAGTAACGTCCTGCAGCTCCTCCTTGTCTCAGTCACTTCACAGTCCAACAGGGCCCATTGCAATTCCCTTCCTCTGGCAACATCTCTGTAGCCCAGCCCAGGCTCCAGTCCTCAGTCTGACCAACAGGGTCTATCTCAGTACCCTAGTTGGCCGGCTTACTTGCAAAGGTTCCTACTCTTGGATGGAGCAGCACCCCCAGGGCTTCCTCCATGGTGACTCTTCATCTGCCCTTCTGTCCTCTGACTCTGGATCTCCAGCTGGGTCAGTCTCAGTTCAACCCCCTTCTAAGCGGTTTACAGTTCCATATACAGTCCTTTCCCTGGGCTTATCTAAACTCCCTTCTGTCAGGTCACAGCCACTTCCCCAATGGCTGTTGGAGGGGACCCAGGCCCACTCATTACTTTGAGCCCCAACCCAGGAAGCCTCTAAGTAGCAACTATGTGCCACATCACTTTAACTAACTGTGTTTCCCTGGGCCACTTCCTCATGGCCCTTATCTTTGTCGAGTGCCAGCAGCCAGCCAGGAGCATCTTCTTTGCTCCCTATCCCTGCCAGCAACAACCTGCCGTGGCTATTTCAGCTACTGCAGTCAACCAGGAGCACTGCTTGCTCCCCCAGTTCCCGCCAGCAGGCTGAACTTACTCTGGGCTCACAGCTCCATTTATACAAGTCTGCTAGACCCTGATTGGCTGCTCCCTGCAGCCTCTCTGATTTTCTGCATCCTACGCCACCTCTCTAGGCAGCTTGGAGGATCTTTTCCACTGCCTTTTTCTGGGGCAAGGTGTGGCACGGCAAGGCCTACAGCTGGGGGCCTCAAGGCCTAGTCTACCCCATCATAGGATCTCACTAAATTGGGTGACTTGGCAACAAAATGGCAGATAAAATTCAATACTGATAAATGCAAAGTAATGCACATTGGAAAACATTGGAAAACCTTCCATCTGAGGAGAAATTAAGACAACTGGGACTGTTCAGTTTAGAGACAGCTAAGGGCCAGGGATATGGTAGAGGTCTATAAAATCATGAATAGTGTGAAGAAAGTGAATGTGGAAGTGTAATTTACCTCTGCACATGACACAAGTACCAGGGATCATCCAATGAAATTAATGGGCAGCAGGTTTAAAACAAACAAAAGGAAGTACATCTTCACACAACGCACAGTCAACCTGTGGAACTTGTTGCCAGGGGATGTTGTGAAGGCCAAAACTATAACTGTATTAAAAAAAGAATTAGCTAAGTTCATGGAAGATAGGTCCATCAGTAGCTATTAGCCAAGATGATCAGGGACACAACCATGCTCAAGGTGTCCTTACATCTCTGACCGCTAGAAGCGGCGATTGGATGACAAGGGATGGATCACTCAATAATTGCCCCGTTCTGGCACCTGGCACCAGCTACTGTCAGAAGGCAGGATACTGGGCTAGATGGACCATTGGTCTGACCCAGTGTGGCCATTCTGATGTTCTTATTATGGGGATCCAGTGGAGTGGGGCTCCACCTATGTCTGGTTCCCACAGTGGTGTGAGCTTAGCTTGTGCCAAAGGCAGAAGTTGAAGCATGCCTTCTGCTGTTCTAACTTCTCCTGATGTGAGCAGTCAGGAATCAGGGAGTGGCAGCCAGCTTTCTGAGGCCACCACTCCCTATTATGCAACACAAACAAAGTGGAGAATCAGGGACATAATTTTGAAAGAAATAGGAAACATTAGGAACATTAAAAACAAACTGGTATGCAACACACCAGTTATAAATTTTATTTGGATTTATTGAAATGATAAACAGTTGCCCAGTACTAAACCAGTGAAGAGGATTTTTTTTTTTTTAAAAATAGTTGGTACCCAAACCCCACCCCATCCAGTAATTAACTGTGTCATTGTATAAGACAGGAATGACCTGGAAATCAAAATTATTACAGAGTAGAAATCAGAAGATTTAAACACATTCCTTCATCAATGGTTCTATTGACAGAGAAGTTGCTGGTGTAAGTTCCTGGGGTAGATTTTCTTTAATAATCTGAGGGTAGAAAAAAAAGGGAAAACCAATATTTTAGGGTCAGATTTTCCCATCAAGTCCACAGGTCAATGAAAAGTATTTTTTCTGAATCCTGAAGCAGCAAAGCTGTGACAAATTGAGAGGTGTCTATCAGGCAATTGTTCAGCACAACGGTCCCCTTCTGCACATCCTCAGCTGACTGTACACAGGAGTTCAGCTGGTCTAATAGAAGGAGTGTGTCAAGATTTTATTTTTCTTTAGTTCGGTTATACCCAGGAGGTGGTGAGTAAGATCAGAGCAGAGGCCCTGATAGTAGAAATTGCACAAAGGCTGGGATGCCACAACTGGAATCTGCACCAGCTTTTTGTGCCCTTCATGTGAGATTTGTGCTGATGGCTACTGAATGACAGAGGATCCTAGCTGTAGAGAGCCAGCAGCAGAATAATAGTATATATCATATGCACATAAACCAATACAGGGAGATGAAACAAATGTATGTCATAGGGTATGTCTACACTACGAAATTAGGTCGAATTTATAGAAGTCGTTTTTTTTAAATCGGTTTTATATATTCGAGTGTGTGTGTCCCCACAGAAAATGCTCTAAGTGCATTAAGTGCATTAACTCGGCGGAGCGCTTCCACAGTACCGAGGCAAGCGTCGACTTCCGGAGCGTTGCACTGTGGGTAGCTATCCCACAGTTCCCGCAGTCTCCGCTGCCCATTGGAATTCTGGGTTGATATCCCAATGCCTGATGGGGCTAAAACATTGTCGCGGGTGGTTCTGGGTACATATCGTCAGGACCCCGTTCCCACCCTCCCTCCCCCCGTGAAAGCAAGGGCAGACAATCATTTCGCGCCTTTTTTGTCTGCTGCCAGCCAAAGATGTAAAGGATAGATGGAGTGGGTCAGAACAAGAAATAGACCAGATTTGTTTTGTACTCATTTTCCTCCTCCCCTGTCTAGATCACACTGCAGTCAGTCACAGAGAAGGCGCAGCGAGGTTAATCTAGCCATGTATCAATCAGAGGCCAGGCTAACCTCCTTGTTCCAATAACAATGATAACTTTGGTGCACCATTTCTTATTGGAACCCTCCGTGCAGTCCTGCCTGAAATACTCCTTGATGTACAGGCACACCCTTTGTTGATTTTAGCTCCCTGAAGCCAACCCTGTAAGCCGTGTCGTCAGTCGCCCCTCCCTCCGTCAGAGCAACGGCAGACAATCGTTCCGCGCCTTTTTTCTGTGCGGACGCCATACCAAGGCAAGCATGGAGGCCGCTGAGCTCATTTTGGCAATTAGGAGCACATCAACCACCACACGCATTATCCAGCAGTATATGCAGCACCAGAACATGGCAACGCGATACCGGGCGAGGAGGCGACGTCAGCGCGGTCCCGTGAGCGATCAGGACATGGACACAGATTTCTCTGAAAGCATGGGCCCTGCCAATGCATGCATCATGGTGCTAATGGGGCAGGTTCATGCTGTGGAACGCCGATTCTGGGCTCGGGAAACAAGCACAGACTGGTGGGACCGCATAGTGTTGCAGGTCTGGGACGATTCCCAGTGGCTGCGAAACTTTCGCATGCGTAAGGGCACTTTCATGGAACTTTGTGACTTGCTTTCCCCTGCCCTGAAGCGCATGAATACCAGGATGAGAGCAGCCCTCACAGTTGAGAAGCGAGTGGCGATAGCCCTGTGGAAGCTTGCAATGCCAGACAGCTACCGGTCAGTTGGGAATCAATTTGGAGTGGGCAAATCTACTGTGGGGGCTGCTGTGATGCAAGTAGCTCACGCAATCAAAGATCTGCTGATATCAAGGGTAGTGACCCTGGGAAATGTGCAGGTCATAGTGGATGGCTTTGCTGCAATGGGATTCCCTAACTGTGGTGGGGCTATAGACGGAACCCATATCCCTATCTTGGCACTGGAGCACCAAGCCGGCGAGTACATAAACCGCAAGGGGTACTTTTCGATAGTGCTGCAAGCTCTGGTGGATCACAAGGGACGTTTCACCAACATCAACGTGGGATGGCCGGGAAAGGTGCATGACGCTCGCATCTTCAGGAACTCTGGTCTGTTTCAAAAGCTGCAGGAAGGGACTTTCTTCCCAGACCAGAAAATAACTGTTGGGGATGTTGAAATGCCTATATGTATCCTTGGGGACCCAGCCTACCCCTTAATGCCATGGCTCATGAAGCCGTACACAGGCAGCCTGGACAGTGGTCAGGAGCTGTTCAACTACAGGCTGAGCAAGTGCAGAATGGTGGTAGAATGTGCATTTGGACGTTTAAAGGCACGCTGGCGCAGTTTACTGACTCGCTTAGACCTCAGCGAAACCAATATTCCCACTGTTATTACTGCTTGCTGTGTGCTCCACAATATCTGTGAGAGTAAGGGGGAGACGTTTATGGCGGGGTGGGAGGTTGAGGCAAATCGCCTAGCTGCTGGTTACGCGCAGCCAGACACCAGGGCGGTTAGAAGAGCTCAGGAGGGCGCAGTACGCATCAGAGAAGCTTTGAAAACCAGTTTCATGACTGGCCAGGCTACAGTGTGAAAGTTCTGTTTGTTTCTCCTTGATGAAACCCCCCGCCCCTTGGTTCACTCTACTTCCCTGTAAGCTAACCACCCTCCCCTCCTCCCTTTAATCACCGCTTGCAGAGGCAATAAAGTCATTGCTGCTTCACAGTCATGCATTCGTTATTCATTCATCACACAAATAGGGAGATGACTACCAAGGTATCCCAGGAGGGGTGGTGGAGGAGGAAAGGAAAATGCCACACAGCACTTTAAGCACAGCACTTTAAAAGTTTACAACTTTAAAATTTATTGAATGACAGCCTTCTGTTTTTTGGGCAATCCTCTGTTGTGGAGTGGCTGGTTGGCTGGAGGCCCCCCCACCGCGTTCTTGGGCGTCTGGGTGTGGAGGCTATGGAACTTGGGGAGGAGGGCGGTTGGTTACAGAGGGGCAGCAGTGGCAGTCTGTGCTCCAGCTGCCTTTGCTGCAGCTCAACCATACACTGGAGCATTCTGGTTTGGTCCTGCAGCAGCCTCAGCATTGAATTCTGCCTCCTCTCATCACGCTGCCGCCACATTTGAGCTTCAGCCCTGTCTTCAGCCCGCCACTTACTCTCTTCAGCCCGCCACTTACTCTCTTCAGCCCGCCACCTCTCCTCCCGGTCATTTTGTGCTTTCCTGCACTCTGACATTATTTGCCTCCACGCATTCATCTGTGCTCTGTCAGTGTGGGAGGACAGCATGAGCTCGGAGAACATTTCATCGCGAGTGCGTTTTTTTTTTCTTTCTAAGCTTCACTAGCCTCTGGGAAGGAGAAGATCCTGTGATCATTGAAACACATGCAGCTGGTGGAGAAAAAAAAAGGGACAGCGGTATTTAAAAAGACACATTTTATAAAACAGTCGCTACACTCTTTCAGGGTAAACCTTGCTGTTAACATTACATACATAGCACATGTGCTTTCGTTACAAGGTCGCATTTTGCCTCCTCCCACCGCGTGACTACCCCCTCAACCTTCCCCCCTCCCTGTGGCTAACAGCGGGGAACATTTCTGTTCAGCCACAGGCAAACAGCCCAGCAGGAATGGGCTATACTGAGTGTCCCTGAAGAAAAGCACCCTATTTCAACCAGGTGACCATGAATTATATCTCACTCTGCTGAGGATAACACAGAGAGAGAAAGAACGGATTTTGGTTGAATGCCAGCAAACATACACTGCAATGCTTTGTTCTACAGTGATTCCCGAGTATGTGTTACTGGCCTGGAGTGATAAAGTGTCCTACCATGAAGGACAAAATAAGGCTGCCCTCCCCAGAAACCTTTTGCAAAGGCTTTAGGACTACATCTAGGAGAACCGCAAATGCCAGGGCAAAGTAATCCTTTCACATGCTTGCTTTTAAACCATGTATAGCATTTTAAAAGGTACACTCACCAGAGGTCCCTTCTCCGCCTGCTGGGTCCAGGAGGCAGCCTTGGGTGGGTTCGGGGGGTACTGGCTCCAGGTCTAGGGTGAGAAACAGTTCCTGGCTGTCGGGAAAACCGGTTTCTCCGCTTGCTTGCTGTGAGCTATCTACAACCTCCTCCTCATCATCATCTTCGTCCCCAAAACCTGCTTCCGTATTGCCTCCATCTCCATTGAAGGAGTCAAACAACACGGCTGGGGTAGTGGTGGCTGAACCCCCTAAAATGGCATGCAGCTCATCATAGAAGCGGCATGTTTGGGGCTCTGACCCAGAGCGGCTGTTCGCCTCTCTGGTTTTCTGGTAGGCTTGCCTCAGCTCCTTCAGTTTCACGCGGCACTGCTTCGGGTCCCTGTTATGGCCTCTGTCCTTCATGCCCTGGGAGATTTTCACAAAGGTTTTGGCATTTCGAAAACTGGAACGGAGTTCTGATAGCACGGATTCCTCTCCCCTAACAGCGATCAGATCCCGTACCTCCCGTTCGGTCCATGCTGGAGCTCTTTTGCGATTCTGGGACTCCATCATGGTCACCTGTGCTGATGAGCTCTGCATGGTCACCTGCAGCTTGCCACGCTGGCCAAACAGGAAATGAGATTCAAAAGTTCGCGGTTCTTTTCCTGTCTACCTGGCCAGTGCATCTGAGTTGAGAGTGCTGTCCAGAGCGGTCAGAATGGAGCACTCTGGGATAGCTCCCGGAGGCCAATACCATCGAATTGTGTCCACAGTACCCCAAATTCGAGCTGGGAACGTCGATTTAAGTGCTAATCCACTTGTCAGGGGTGGAGTAAGGAAATCGATTTTAAGAGCCCTTTAAGTCGAAATAAAGGGCTTCACTGTGTGTACGGGTGCAGGTTTAAATCGATTTAACGTTGCTAAATTCGACCTAAAGTCCTAGTGTAGACCAGGGCATATATCTGCATAGGGAAGAGATAACTGAGATGCCCCTACAATAAATATTCTCTATTTTTCAGGTTAATGAAGATGAAAAAATCACTAAAACTAGTTGAAAAGTTATTCTGATGCTAAACCATGAATTTTATTTACCCTTTTTTACTATTCCCCTCCCTACCTTCAAGTTTCCAACCAGCAGTAAAGCTGGTAAAAAAAAATTGTCAAAGTGTTTTCCAATGAAAATGTTCATGGAAAACATTTAGATTTTTAATCTAAATTAAATTAAATTAAATTTGTTAAATTAAAATAAGCTTGGTATTTTTGAAGACAAATACTGGGAGTCATCTTTCTCAATATTGAAATCCCATTGGCTAACATAAAACACAGGATTTCCACACACTCTTGGTTAAAGAAGGAAGCTAAGAGAGTTGGTTTATAAAGTTATGCTTGTTTGGGGATAGTCACTTCAAAGGAAGGGAGTGCTAAGAGTGAGATTTTCTGTACTATGTGTGCTGAATTACCCTGGCTGGACTACTGGATCTTTATTATTCTGGTCTCACTTGATATTAAGTTATCATTCATCAGTGGGATATAAAGTGTTTGCAACCTATCACAGCAGCTCAGTATGAGTGGGAGCCCAAGCTGGTGGGTCAGAGGGCTCAGTGGAAGTAAGGCAGTTTCTGACAAAGGTTTGGCTCCACAGGAGTACAGATTCACAGACTGAATGGCAATGTGAATGCTGGTGAAAGTACAACTTATCACAGCAGCTCAGTGTGAGTGGGAGCCCAAGCTGGTGGGTCAGAGGGTTCAATGGCACCCCAGATCCAGGTGGCACCCCAGGGGGAACCTGACAGATTATCCTCTCGGATTATCCTCCAATCTAATCCATTTTCCACTAAACTGTGAGTACTGAGCTTGCCCCTTCCACTCCCGTAGCATTGCTGTGACTGGGCTCAGTAGTGGAACACACAGCCTGATTCAGTAGAAATGTGAAACGGCATCCCAAATCCAGCCCGCATGAGAGCTCTGCCACTTCTTTTTCCTGCCTGGAACCCGTACAGCACTGTTTTCCCAGGAAAGTTCCTGTTCAGACCTCTTTGGCTCCAACAATTTCTCAAAAATGGATTAACGCTTAGTAATTCATTAACCCTTTATAAACCCTTTATAAACCCTTTATGAATGGAATGTTAATATAAAGGATGACCATTAGTCCCCTATCCTTAAAAATGATGTGGTTTCATTTTAAGCCGCCACCTGAAATACACTGTGGTTGTGCATTAGGAAGTAAGGCCGTTTCTGACAAAGATTTGTCTCCACAGAAGTACAGATTCACAGACTGAATGGCAATGTGAATGCTGGTGAAGGTAAAAGCTTGGAGGGCTTTGCAACTTATCACAGCAGCTCAGTATGAGTGGGAGCCCAAGCTGGTGGGTCAGAGGGCTCAGTGGTACCCCAGTTCCAGGTGGCACCCCAGGGGGAACCTGACAGTACCTACCCTCTCCACTTTACACACTACTGGCTATTTTGAGTCAGGCACACATGGTCCACTAAAGATGAGATTGGACTAGGACTAGTACAGGGAGCCAATAAAGAATGAAACACACTGCGCAGCATGTGATACCGTGAGTGTATATAAGGGAGAAAGATAAGAAAATAAAGTAAGAGTGAATGAAGTTCTGTCAAAAAGGGATTTGCCAGCATCGCACAAAGCACAATGCAGGCCAGGGAGAAAGCAAGCATCATTCTCCACTTCCATTAGTTTTGTATATTCAAGTAATGGGATAATTATACACATTTCATAGAAGTATGTTACCTTTTTTTAGGGGAGGATAGAAACACCAGGGCACACTTGGGTATTTTGCATCAAAACAACATCCTTTAGTTGTACAATCTTTCACTGAAATGCCTGAATAACCACAGTTCTTTCTTTCTTTCACGTCCATAGCACATTCACCTGCACCTGTTAAGGCAAAGTACAAGATATCTGTACTTTTCTGGTTGTGGTTAGTTTTCAGAACTCTGCTCGTTCACATTTTTAGCTTAATAGCAGTGTCATTTATCTCCTATGCTTTCAGAAGTTAAAATTCGTAGCTCTCTCAAAATGGAATCCCCTCAATTTAAACACCCCTACCAGTAGAAAAAATGTGAAATTGTGAAATGAAATCTCAGTTCTTACAAGTAAAACCTGACAAACTATAACATTGTAGAGTGAGATTTTGAAAAGGGCTTTAGAGAGTTGGGTGCCCAGCTCTGATTGCTTTAGTGCATAGGAATGTCACCACAGTCAAGTAGAGGTGAGAGTTGTAATCATGCTCTCCTCCATTCCAGTCTAATCCACCTTCTACTAAACTATGAGTATTGAGCTCATCCCTTCCACTCCCATAGCAGTGCTGTGACTGGGCTCGGCAGTGGAACACATGGCCTGATTCCGCAGAAATGTGAAACAGCATCCCAAATCCAGCCCGCATGAGAGCTCTGCCACTTCTTTTTCCTGCCTGGAACCCGTACAGCACTGTTTTCCCAGGAAAGTTCCTGTTCAGAGTAGTTTACCTGGCCCCACGGCACATACGACGGCTAAGTCTGGTATTCTTGAAGACAAATACTGGGAATCATCTTTCTCAATATTGAAATCCTGTTGGCTAACATAAGACACAGGATTTCCACACACTCTTGGTTAAAGAAGGAAGCTAAAAGTGTTGGTTTATAAAGTTATGCTCCTCTGGGGATAGTCACTGCAAGGGAAGGCAGTGCTAAGAGTGAGTTTTTCTGTACTATGTGTGTTGAATTGCCCTGACTGGACTCCTGGATATTTATTATTCTGGTCTTATTTGATATTCAGTTTTCATTTATGCCTGGCATATAAAGTGTTAATAGCTATTATGCGCATGTGAGAAATGGGATTAGTTTTATGGATGGTTATAAACACATCAGTAGAAGTTGTTATAAGCCAAGGCTATGAATAAACTAATGACCTGTTGGGCTCCAACAATTTATAAAAATGGATTAACCCTTGGTAATTTATTAATTTTTTATAAACCCTTTTTGAATGCAATGTTAATATAAAGGATGACCATTAGTCCACTATCCTTAAATATTAGTTAATTACTCTCAGTATTCAAAATTCACACCTTATTTCCAGTATGAATTTTTCAAGCTTCACTTCCAGCCACTGGATCTTGCTATTCTTTTGTCTGCCAGATTAGTGAGATCTCTGGTACCACTTTCCAGGAGATGGATAGTGTAACGCTAGGAGGGTGACCTGCTGGGTTTCCTGGCCTGAAATGGGAAACCCTACATTTTGGAGAGAGGTTCACTGAGGAGAGACAGAGGCTGCCCATTTAATAACAATTTCCTGAGGATGCTTCTAATTATTGGGAATGCGACGGTTTCTACTTCAGAAAATGTTAAATTATTTCTTAGAACATTCATTAGTGAAGCTACAAATGCTATGGTTGCCTTTTTGGTAGTCAGTATCTCCAAGAGAGAGCAAAAAAGTCTGATGTAGTGAAGGAACATTGGAAACCAAGATTATTGCCCATTGATACATGGCCTGGCTTTGAGTAGGGAATGAAGCACCAGGGAACACCTTTGATGCTCGCATTAAAGCTGGTCACGAAAAATTCTCAAAATGTTTTCCAATAGAAATGTGCATAGAAAAGATTTAGATTTTTAATCTAAAGTGTATTAAAAGAAATTTCCTATTGATGTTAACGGGAGCTGGCTCATGCCGTAAGTAAGGGTTTCCTCTGCACGTTGCACATTATTGAATATTTTGACTCAAGCACATATGGTCCACTAAACATAAGAATGGACTAGGACTAGTACAGGGAGCAATTAAGGATGAAACACACTGAGCAGCGTGTGATACTGTGAGTGTGTATAAGAGAGAAAGATAAGAAAATAAAGGAAGAGCCCATGAAGTTCTGTCAAAAAGGTATTTGCCAGCATCACACAAAGCATAATGCAGGCTGGAGAGAAAACAAGCATCATTCTCCACTTCCATTAGTTTTGTACATTCATGTAATGGGATAGTTATACACATTTCATAGAGGTATGTTACCTTTTTTTAGGTGAGGATAGAAACACCAGGGCACACCGGGGTATTTTGCATCAAAACAACATCCTTTAGATGTACAATCTTTCACTGAAATGCCTGAATAACCACAGTTCTTTCTTTCCATTGAGTCCATAGCACATTCATCTGCACCTGTTAAAGACAAAGTCCAAGATTCTGTGTATTTTCCTGATCATGGTTAGTTTTCAGTACTCTGCTCATTCAAATTTTTATCTTAACGGCAGTGTCATTTATCTCCTATGCTTTCAGAAGTTGAAATTTATCGCTCTTTCAATCTGGAATCCCCTCAATTTAAACACCCTACCAGTAGAAAAACTGGGAAATTGTGAAATGAAATCTCAGTTCTTCCAAGTCAAAGCTGACAAACTATAATGTTGTAGAGTTGGATTTTGAAGAGGGCCTTGGAGAGTTGGGTGCCCAGTTCTGATTGCTTTAGTGCATAGGAATGTCACCGCAGTCAGTAGAGGTGAGAGTTGTAATCATGCTCTCCTCTATTCCCGTCTAATCCACCTTCCACTAACCTGCGAGTACTGAGCTCGCCTCTTCCAGTCCCATAGCATTGCTGTGACTGGGCTCGGCAGCGGAGCACACACGGCCTAATTCAGCAGAAATATGAAACGGCATCCCAAATCCAGCCCGCGTGAGAGCTCTGCTGCTCCTTTTTCTTGCCTGGAACCCGTACAGCACTGTTTTCCCAGGAAAGTTCCTGTTCAGAGTAGTTTACCTGGTCCCACGGCTCACACTAAGGCTAAGTCTGGTATTCTTGAATACAAATACTGGGAATCATCTTTCTCAATATTGAAATCCCGTTGGCTAACGTAAGACACAGGATTTCCATACACTCTTGGTTAAAGAAGGAAGCTAAAAGTGTTGGTTTATAAAGTTATGCTCCTCTGGGGATAGTCACTGCAAGGGAAGGCAGTGCTAAGAGTGAGTATTTCTGTACTACGTGTGTTGAATTGCCCTGACTGGACTCCTGGACATTTATTATACTGGTCTTATTTTATATTCCGTTTTCGTTTATACATGGCATATAAAGTGTTAATAAATGAATACTCAATATTATGCGATATCATCTTAGAAATAGGATTAGTGTTATGGATGGTTATAAACACATCAATAGAAGTTGTTATTAGACAAGGCTATGAATAAACTAATGACATGTTTGTCTCCAACAATTTATAAAAATAGATTAACCCTTGGTAATTTATTAATTTTTTATAAACCCTTTTTGAATGGAATGTTAATAAAAAGGATGGCCATTAGTCCCCTATCCTTAAAAATTATGTAGTTTTGATTTAAGCCGCCACCTGAAATACGCTGTGGTTGTGTATTAGGAAGTAAGGCAGTTTCTGACAAAGATTTGTCTCCACAGAAGTACAGATTCACAGATTGAATGGCAATGTGAATGCTGGTGAAAGTACAAGCTTAGAGGACTTTGCAACTTATCACAGCAGCACAGTATGAGTGGGAGCCCAGGCTGGTGGGTCAGAGGGCTCGGTGGTACCCCAGTTCCAGGTGGCACCCCAGGGGGAACCTGACACAGTACCTACCCTCCCCACTTTACGCACTACTGGCTATTTTGAGTCAAGCACACATGGTCCACTAAAGATGAGATTGGACTAGGACTAGTACAGACAGCCAATTAAGGATGAAACACACTGGGCTGCATGTGATACCGTGAGTGTATACAAGGGATAAAGATAAGGAAATAAAGGAAGAGCCCATGAAGTTCTGTCAAAAAGGTATTTGCCAGCATCACACAAAACATAATGCAGGCCAGGGAGAAAACAAGCATCATTCTCCACTTCCATTAGTTTTGTATATTCAAGTAATGGGATAATTATACACATTTCATAGAAGTATGTTACCTTTTTTCAGGAGAGGATAGAAACACCATGGCACACCTGGGTATTTTGCATCAAAACAACATCCCTTAGATTTGCAATCTTTTACTGAAATGCCTGAATAACCACAGTTCTTTCTTTCTTTTACGTCCATAGCACATTCATCTGTACCTGTTAAAGACAAAGTCCAAGATATCTGTATTTTCATGTTTGTGGTTAGTTTTCAGTACTCTGCTTGTTCACATTTTTTAGCTTAATGGCAGTGTCATTTATTTCCTATGCTTTCAGAATTTGAAATTTATAGCTCTTTTAATCTGGAATCCCCTCAATTTAAACACCTACCATTAGAAAAACTGGGAAATTGTGAAATGAAATCTCAGTTCTTACAAGGAAAACCTGATGAACTATAATATTGTAGAGTAGGATTTTGAAGAGGCACTTAGATAGTTGGGTGCCCAGCTCTGATTACTTTAGTGCATAGGAATGTCACCGCAGTCAGTAGAGGTGAGAGTTGTAATCATGCTCTCCTCCATTCCAGTCTAATCCACCTTCCACTAAACTGCGAGTACTGAGCTTGCCCCTTCTGCTCCTGTAGCATTGCTGTGACTGGGCTCAGTAGTGGAACACACAGCCTGATTCAGCAGAAATGTGAAACGGCATCCCAAATCCAGCCCGCATGAGAGCTCTGCCACTTCTTTTTCCTGCCTGGAACCCGTACAGCACTGTTTTCCCAGGAAAGTTCCTGTTCAGACCTCTTTGGCTCCAACAATTTCTCAAAAATGGATTAACGCTTAGTAATTCATTAACCCTTTATAAACCATTTATGAATGGAATGTTAATATAAAGGATGACCATTAGTCCCCTATCCTTAAAAATGATGTGGTTTCATTTTAAGCCACCACCTGAAATACACTGTGTTTGTGCATTAGGAAGTAAGGCAGTTTCTGACAAAGATTTGCCTCCACAGGAGTACAGATTCACAGACTGAATGGCAATGTGAATGCTGGTGAAAGTACAACTTATCACAGCAGCTCAGTGTGAGTGGGAGCCCAAGCTGGTGGGTCAGAGGGTTCAATGGCACCCCAGATCCAGGTGGCACCCCAGCGGGAACCTGACAGATTATCCTCTCGGATATTTTGAGTCAGGCACACAGTCCACTAAACATGAGAATGGATTAGGACTAGTACAGGGAGCCAATTAAGGATGATACACACTGGGGAGCGTGTGATACTGTGAGTGTGTATAAGAGAGAAAGATAAGAAAATAAAGGAAGAGCCCATGAAGTTCTGTCAAAAAAGGATTTGCCAGCATCGCACAAAGTATAGTGCAGGCCAGGGAGAAAACAAGCATCATTCTCCACTTCCATTAGTTTTGTACATTCATGTAATGGGATAGTTATACACATTTCATAGAAGTATGTTACCTTTTTTTAGGTGAGGATAGAAACACCAGGGCACACCGGGGTATTTTGCATCAAAACAACATCCTTTAGATTTGCAATCTTCTACTGAAATGCCTGAATAACCACAGTTCTTTCTTTCCATTGAGTCCATAGCACATTCCTCTGTACCTGTTAAAGACAAGTCCAAGATTTTGTGTATTTTCCTGTTTGTGGTTAGTTTTCAGTACTCTGCTCATTCAAATTTTTATCTTAATGGCAGTGTCATTTATCTCCTATGCTTTCAGAAGTTAAAATTTATCGCTCTTTCAATCTGGAATCCCCTCAATTTAAACACCCCTAACAGTAGAAAAACTGGGAAATTGTGAAATGAAATCTCAGTTCTTACAAGTAAAAGCTGATGAACTATTACATTGTAGAGTGGGATTTTGAAGAGGCACTTAAAGAGTTGGGTGCCCAGCTCTGATTACTTTAGTGCATAGGAATGTCACCGCAGTCAGTAGAGGTGAGAGTTGTAATCATCAGGTGGGCCATTTCCAGCACATGATCACTTTAGATAAGCTATTACCAGCAGGACAGTGGGGTGGGAATAGGTATTGTTTCATATTCTCTGTGTATATATAAAGTCTGCTGCAGTTTCCACGATATGCATCTGATGAAGTGAGCTGTAGCTCACGAAAGCTTATGCTCTAATAAATTGGTTAGTCTCTAAGGTGCCACAAGTACTCCTTTTCTTTTTGCGAATACAGACTAACACGGCTGTTACTCTAAAACATAGAGAATCCCTCTAGGCAAAACCTTAAGTTACAAAAAGACAAAAAAACAGGACTATACATTCCATTCAGCACCGAGTATTTTACGAACCATTAAACAAAAGGAAATCTAACGCATTTCTAGCTAGATGACTTACTAACTTAACAGAGTTTCTGAGACTGCATTCCTGATCTGTTCCCGGCAAAAGCACCACACAGACAGACAGACCCTTTGTTTCCCCACCTCCAGCTTTGAAAGTATCTTGTCTCCTCTGCGTAACATAGCCCTAGAATTTCACCTATTACTCCCTTCATCAAAGCCCAGTAACGAGCAGCACTTAGACAGCTATGCTTGATTTAAAAGACTGCAAGTGATACAAAATTTACTGCATCCCTTGGTAAATCTTACAGTAGTTAATTACCCTCACTCTTCAGAATTCACACCTTATTTCCAGTTTGAATTTTTCAAGCTTCATTTCCATCCACTAGATCTTTGTATGTCTTTGTCTGCCAGATTAGAGAGATCGCTGGTACCATTTTTGAGGAGATGCAGAGTGTAACTCTTGGAGGGTGACCTCCTGGGTTTCCTGGCCTGAAATGGGAAACTACATTTTGGGAGAGAGGTCTACTGAGAAGGGACAGAGGCTGCCCATTTAATAACCATTTCCTGACAATGCTTCTAATTACTGTGCATGAGACGGTTTCTACTTCAGGAAAGGTTTGATCATTTCTTAGAACTTCCATTGGTGAAGCTACAAATTCTATGGTTGCCTATCTGGCAGCCAGTATCTCTGAGAGAGAGCAAAAGTCTGATGTAGGGGGAGAACACTGGAAACCAAGACATATTTCCCATAGATACATTACCTTGCTTTGAGTAGGGAATGAGCCATGATCATATGAAGTCAATAGAAGTTTTGTATTGGCTCATACATCATCACCTTGGGATGAAATGTTAATTGTACTTACTTGGTATTTCACCTCCTTCAATCAGGATTCTGCATTCCAATACCAGGACCACCGCCAGTAACCAAACCCCCTTCTCTTCCATTTCACTTTGTAATCTTCAGCCTTCAGATTCTTCTGAAAAATTTGAATGTAGTTTGAAAATCTTTCACATCTAAAGGGGCTCATTTCATATCCTCAGGTATATCTATGAATCAAAAAGCTCATTGAAGTCAATGGAACGACTCCTACTGACTTCAGTGATCTTTGGATCAGTTTGTATGGGCTCTATCCATTAAAGCCAACGGAAATCTTTCCATTGATTTGACTAGGACTTGTATCAGTTTCTAGATTTTGATTACATTTTCCAGACAATGATCCATCTACTGCATGTATATCTTTTTGCTCCATCTACACTGCAAAAATATCCATGTTTAAGCAAGGTTGTGTAATAAACATGGTTGTGACTAAGCTGTCTTATAATGTGTAGTTTCTTCTCTGTGTGGACATTTAAAACATATTTTTATAACTTTGCTAGAGAGAAAACCATGTTTTAATCCTAGTAGATACATATGATCTGATTTTTTTTCTCAAATCAATTATACACCAGTGTAACCTTGTTGGCTTCCGCAGCGTTACCCCTGAGATACATGGGGTTGTCTACACTTACACGGCTGCAGCAGGGAGCATGGAAGCCTTGAGGCCCCAGAATCTGGGACAGTCCACATGGCAGGGTTTCTCTGGAACCACAAACCCTGGAAACTCTACAGTCCCCAGTCTCAAGTCATTCCACGTAGTGGGGTTGCCCCAGAGCTATGGAGGCAGGAAACCCTGCTGTAACTGCTTCCAAGGCAGTCCATGTGGCAGAGGTGCCCCACAGCCATGAATCCTGGGAGCCCAGATTCCCCAGCAGCCCAGCCTGTGTTTCGTCAGGAGTTTGTTCAAACTGATATGTTTTCACAAACGTTGTTTCAACAAATTGGCATTTTCCTAGTAAAATCTGTTTCCCTGGAAAATTCCTGACCAGCTCTAGTCCAAACAAATTACAGCTACTGGTTCTCCTTTATCCATTAATTTGTTAACACCCTAAAAAGAATTCTAATAGGTAAGCCAGACAATTTTCCTTTACAGAAACGCTGCTGGTCCTCTCTTTATGCTATCATTAGAGCCCTACCAAATTCATGTCCATGAAAAACGTGTCACGGACTGTGAAATCTGGTCATTTGTGTGCTTTTACCCTATACTATACAATTTCATGGGGAAGACCAGCGTTTCTGAAATTGGGGGTCCTGACCCAAAAGGGAGTTGCAGGGGGGTTGCAAAGATATTGTGTGTGTGTGTGTGGGGGTCACAGTATTGCTATCCTTACTTCTGTGCTGCCTTCAGAGCTGGGCAGCCAGAGAGCGGCGGCTGTTGGCTGGGCTCTCAGCTCGGAAGGCAGTGCCCCAGCGGCAGCAGCATGGAAGGAAGGGTGGCGATACCATACCATGCCATCCTTACTTCTGCGCCGCTGCCTTCAGAGCTGGGTGGCGAGAGGGTGGCGGCTGCTGGCTGAGGGCTGAGAGTGGCTCTGCAGGCAGCAGTGTAGAAGTAAAGGTGGCGATACCATACCAGGCCATCCTTACTTCTGCAATGCTGCTGGAGGTGGCTCTGCCTTTAGAGCTGGGCTCCCGGCCAGCAGCCGCCGCTCTCCAGCTGCCCAGCTCTGAAGGCAGAGCCACCAGCAGCAGCGCAGAAGTAAGGGTAGCAGCACCGCATCCTCCCCTACAATAACCTTGCGACCCACACACAACTCCTTTTTGGGTCAGGATCCCTATAATTACACCACTGTGAAATTTCAGATTTAAATAGCTGAAATAATGAAATTTGCAATTTTCAAAATCCTATGACCGAGAAATTGACCAAAATGGACCGTGAATTTGGTAGGGCCCTAGCTATCATGTAAGTGTTTTATAATTCTCTATTTTTTCACTAAATGTACCTGGTCCTGAAGTAAGACTCCCTGATCTGTAGTTCCCAGGCTCACCCTAAGCACCTGTTTGAAAATAGCAACAACATTGGCTACCTTCCAGTCGACTAACAGAGTAATTCATTTTCATTATCTATTACAGATTTTTGTTAGCAGCTCAGCCAAGTCACCAACCAGTCAAGATGACTTCTTGCTCTTTTATTTTATCCATTTGTTCCAGCATGTCTTACGTTGACACCTCACACTCTAGCACTGCCGCATCTTTATTACCACCTCTATAAAGTATCTCAGGGGTAGGTATCTGCCCATCATCCCCTTTTAGAAAGGCTGAGGTGTATTTTTTTAGTAACGTCTCTGCAGTGTCCTTTTCCTCCCTAGTAGTTTAATAAACCCTGAAAGGCTTCTTGCTTCTGATATTCTTCGAGAATTTCTTGGTTTTTGTCTTTATCTTTGGCTATTTGCTTCTCAAATTCCATCTTGGCCCTTCTGATGTACTATCTGCTTTCCAAAGATACTAATCACCCACTGTTCTCACTGAAGCAAATAAGAACTGTGGGTTCACAGCACCTTTGGAAAAAATCAGGCCACGTTTTTTTCCCTCGGCTCCGAATAACAATCAGTCTCTGGGATGAAATGCAACAATCACAGTTTACAATATAATCAATACAATTATTTAGTTAAAAGCACTGAAGAAAAATTAGAAGGGAAATACATACCTGTGGCTTGAGGTATTTGCTGAGTGAGCATCAAGCGTTTCGTTCTCCCTATTTATACTTCTACCTGCCATAGTAATAACCAATCAACTGTGCTAAAATAGTTCCACTTGGTAGATTTAGTCACTGTGTGGTCAGCTGGTTAAAATTTAGCATGTGATTGCTTTCCAAATAATCTTTGACAAGGATATGAACAGGATATAAAATAGTTAGCAGCTGGCTCCTTATTTTATACTGACACGCCCATCAACATGTGTTTCTAAAATGTCCCATGAGGTCTGTTGTGAGTCAAAAAGTTTAACTTAGAATCTATTGGATTCTACCTCCCAGAACATGCCTGTCATAAATATAAAGGGAAGGGTAAACCCCTTTGAAATCCCTCCTGGCCAGGGGAAAGCTCCTCTCACCTGTAAAGGGTTAAGAAGCTAAAGGTAACCTCGCTGGCACCTGACCAAAATGACCAATGAGGAGACAAGATACTTTCAAAAGCTGGGAGGAGGGAGAGAAACAAAGGGTCTGGGTCTGTCTGTATGCTGCGCTTGCCAGGGACAGAACAGGAATGGAGTCTTAGAACTTTTAGTAAGTAATCTAGCTAGGTATGTGTTAGATTATGATTTCTTTAAATGGCTGAGAAAAGAATTGTGCTGAATAGAATAACTATTTCTGTCTGTGTATCTTTTTTGTAACTTAAGGTTTTGCCTAGAGGGGTTCTCTATGTTTTTGAATCTAATTACCCTGTAAGATATATACCATCCTGATTTTACAGGGGGAATTTCTTTATTTCTATTTACTTCTATTTTTTATTAAAAGTCTTCTTGTAAAACACTGAATGCTTTTTCATTGTTCTCAGATCCAAGGGTTTGGGTTTGTGGTCACCTATGCAAATTGGTGAGGCTTTTTATCCAACATTTGTTGGGTGCAAGTGTTGGGAGGATTGTTCATTGTTCTTAAGATCCAAGGGTCTGGGTCTGTAGTCACCTAGACAAATTGGTGAGGCTTTTTACCAAACCTTGTCCAGGAAGTGGGGTGCAAGGTTTTGGGAAGTATTTTGGGGGGAAGGACGCGTCCAAACAGCTCTTCCCCAGTAACCAGTATTAGTTTGGTGGTGGTAGCGGCCAGTCTAAGGATAACGGGGGTAATATTTTGTACCTTGGGGAAGTTTTGACCTAAGCTGGTAAAGATAAGCTTAGGAGGTTTTTCATGCAGGTCCCCACATCTGTACCCTAGAGTTCAGAGTGGGGGAGGAACCTTGACATGGTGGCACAGTGGTGGGATTAACCTGAAATCATTTTGAGATCCAGTTGAGATTTTTTGAACTAGAAATACAGATTTTAAAAAGGAATTTTTAGGAAGTCCAGAAGGCAGCTTTGAAACTGAAAGCAGCTTGGTTTCTCTCTGCTTTGTGGCCAAGCAGAGACAAAAGGGGATTATCTTGTGAATTGCAGGTTTTCTTTGCCTGGAGGCAGGGTACTTAACTCCTGCAGGGAAATTCACAGTCTTCCAACCCAGAGGTTGTTTTTTTTTTTCTTTTCTTCCTAAAAGTAAATAGGGGGTGTGTGCTCTACCCATTTGCCTGGAGACAAAAGTGGCAGGGTTTTTTTTAGGATTTTGATTTTTTTTTGTTTTACAAGGAGCACAGGTTTGAAAAGAAATTTTTTTTCTTCTTTGGGCTGGGTAAGCAGGTTTCCAAGTAGTTGGAGGTTTTTTGCTTTAATTTGGGCCCAAAGCAGAGACAAGGGAATTGTCTTTTTCTGTAGGCTGACAATCACTATCAGAGAATAGGTATTCTATTCCAGCACAGCAAAATTTTACAGCCAAGTTTTGTTTGTTTATTTCTAAACCTCGGGTGTAAAGTTAGTTAAAAACAGAGAGGTTAGAATGGCCAAATCCTCAGCTCGACTACAGCTGGAATTAGCCAAATTTCAGGCTGAGGAAAAACAAAGGGAACATGAAAGACAGATAGAACTCATGCGGCTGAAGGAGGAGGAGAAGGAAAAAGAGAGGAAGCATGTGGAGGAGATGGAGAGGATAAAGGCCCAGCAGAATATACCAACAAACCCTAGCAATCCTTCTCCAGGTACCACTTCCCATCCCAGAAAGTTCTCCACCTACAAGGCAGGTGATGAAACTGAGGCCTTCTTAGAAAACTTCGAAAGGGCCTGCCTTGGGTACAACATCTCTACTGACCAATACATGGTAGAGCTGAGGCCGCAGCTCAGTGGACCCTTAGCTGAGGTGGCAGCTGAAATGCCTAAAGAACACATGAACAAGTATGAACTGTTTAAATCCAAGGCGAGAGTCAGAATGGGGATAACACCCGAGCAGTCTCGTCGGAGGTTCAGAGCCCTAAGGTGGAAACCAGACATGTCATTTACCCGACATTGTTGTACCAATAAAATAAAAACCAGCAGGATCTTATTAAAGGGAAAAAGGCAAAATACCACATTTATTGTGAATACAGAAAGAATCATAGTAAGCAGTTAGTTATAGTTATAACATTCCATTCAATCTCATATTTATTCACACATTCATTCATACAAACACACACACACACACATACACACCCACACACACAGGTTCTGCAAGGTTGTTATCATAGTTACCAGCCTTAGAGTTGCTTATGCCAAGCCACTGGCCAGGTGGCCTGGACATGAGGAGGGAGCAGGGCCTTGTCAGATGCTCATCTGATGCTCCTGGAAGTTGGTTTGCAGAATCAGACCCCAAAGTTCTCACTTTTTAGAGTCTATTTTTATAGGAATTTCTTCCTATGCCAGTCTATGGGAATTGCTTCATCATGCTGTTGCTGAATCAATCAGCAGATAGCACGTTCCTGACGGCTCCAAGATGTTATCTTGTTCTTTGGTTCTCCCATCCTTGAGGCTGTTGGGTGGATTCCAGTCTGCCCTCCGGATGGGGTCCTCTGGTTATTTCCACTTGACGCCTTCTTCAGCCGATGGACACTGGATTCTTAGGCTGGCACCTCCCTGATCATTCAGTTATTATCCACACCAAGCATCCATCCACATACATCCTCTATCTCTATTTTAATCACAATTGTTAATACAACAAAAGGGCGGGGAGTCTCTGGGTGCTGTTTCTGTTGTTAGAGTATTGCTTTGAGTCTCTCTCTCTGTGAATTGCTTTGAGAATAGACTCTGTCTTAGAATGTACTAACGCAATTAGCAGCTTGCAAGTTTCACACATAGAGGGAGAGAAACAGCACCAAAAACCAAGAGACCTCTTAATTAGTAATACCCTGGAATTGAAACTCTGGGGAATCAAACTCATTTGTGATTTTAATACAGAACTTCTTTAATATGATCCAACATAATCCCCCTTTTGACACTAAGATTTATAATCGTCAGTGTCACTTTCTATGTAGCCTATTCAAGAGAAAGTACTGTGAGGCAATTTGAGTTTGTGATTCCAATTCATGCCACATACATGATCCTAGTGATGTATCTTTACTACAAGGTTCTGGGGCAACAGGCAAGGTGAGGCACACCCACTTTTGAGGAGTCCATTCGGTACAACCTCTAGTGTCCAATAGCTTCCCTCCCTCCCCAGCCCACTGGCTCAAGGTCCAGGGTAGCCAAAAGGATCCCATGTGTAATATGGGGAGTGGGTTAACCTTCAATACCTTTGCCTCCAGGGACTGTTGGTGTGCAATTTTGACAACAATTTCTTCCATTAACAAGTCTGGTTTACAATACTGGAAACATATTGCATCCATTCATATTGATAAGTGTCAGACAATGATCTCTTTCTTTTTTAACAAATGCATCAAACCCTTAATATTTCCCAGTATGACCCAGAACATTTTGTGTTCCAAAGTAGCTAGTGCAAGTATCTGCATTTCAGTGCATCCCATAGCTATGGCTGTGTAGTTTCCTATTTCTAATATTTTTTTTTTCTTATGGATAAGCCATGTGCTGGTATTAAGCCATTACTAAAGATTCCATTGGCCTTTTAGGTTACCTAGACCAATTTGGACCAAGTCTACATTGGCATGTACTTGTTTTTGTATCAGGCTGTCCTGTAGCTGGGACAGAAAGCTTAATTTATTTTTAAGTTCCTGCAGGTCTTCAGTATTTTTTTTTTTAAACACACAACAGTGCTAGCAACAACACAAAACACAAGACAAAACATAGAACACAGAACACAATTTCTATTGTGACAGTAGATTCATGGTATTGGGTTGCTTTTCAGCTGGCAGCTTTTCCTGATTTTCTGAAAGACAAAAAAACATGTTTCTACCCCTTTTGGGGTGGCAGATTATTGCTTAAAATATTTCTTTTACAAATACCCTTGCTGATTGCAGGCAAAACAGAGAAATTGCCCCCATATTTTCCTGTTTTTGTTCTATAGGCAGGCCAGGTTTCAAAGGCTTTTATCTTTTAAGGGTTATGGGGAAATTATCCCACTGTTTAGTTATTAAATCCCTGAGTTTTCCTTCTTATACAGCAGACTAAGTTTATAATGTTTTTCCTGCTGTGTTAAGCTTTAAGTTTTATTTACAGGTAATAACTGAGAAGCATCATTATCATACGACCTTAAAGGATTTTTCCAAAAATCATACACACTATACGTTGTTACAGGGATACTTATTATCATTACATTTATTAAAATTATCTTGTTATCCCATGCCTTTTATTTAGACAATTTGTTTGCTGACCAGGTATGTCCTTTATCTGCAGCTCCTTTGTGCTGCTAGTTCTTTCCTTCCTTTATCATTTAGGTAATTTGCATTTTCACAGAAACTTCCTGCTTTTGGATTTAAAGCCATCAGCAGCTCAGAGACTCTGTCTTAGGGACACAATCAACTTTCACCAGAGTTTTGATTACTTTTAACTTCTGCTTCCAAAACACACAGCAATCTGAAAAAGAAAACCCAACCTATTGTGGCTCCCTTTGGAGCCCTAATAGCATTTTAATTAAGTAGCATGGTATGTTTGCATTTCTTTTGCCCCTTCTACAATATACCCTGCACATGTTCTGGGGCAAATGCACATTTCTTCCATAGTTTAACTTCTATAACATTATCCAGATCCATTTTTACATAAGGTGTCACTATTTCTTTTTTTGCTTACAGAGTTTTCATGTACCTTTATCAAAGTGACAGTCTGATTACTCAGAGCCATTTTAAGACTCAGTGTTTCTAACATTGCTTCTTTTTGTTTTGTGCACCTCACCCCTGCTGTTGCTTCAGAGAGGCACTGTCTTTTTTTATTTTTTTTTTTACTACAACTCTCATCTGCTATTTTGTTACAAAAACAAACAAACAAAAAACAAACAAAAAGAATCCAAATTTTTTTTTATATATTCTCCTGATTTTGACTGCCCTGCTGCAGCCACAACTTAAAAACATTTTAAATTTTGTAAAGCATTGAGTTACCTTTTAAGGGTTAAATGCCAAATCCCAAAGCCAAACAACACTAATTACCTGTGTCTAGCAAAAAGGTCTGTCAGTTTTGCAACTTTGAATTAAAGAGTCAAATGGATTTTTAGTGGCATTATTTAAAACAAAAACAAAACTAACTGGTCCTTAGAACTTTACATATTTACACACACTCAGACAGATACATACACATTTTCTTTTCCTTAACATCCCTTCCACACTGCTCTGTTTTTTACATCTTACATTCCCTTTATACATTTGAGGCAGTTAAGTTCCAATAGAACCCTCTAATGTTCTTTTAGCAAATTTGACTAAATTGTCCAGTCAAATGATTTTAATCAGATAGTTTATTTTTGCCTGGCTAATTTACAGACATTCCTTTGGAAAAGGGCCCATTTTTCTTTCAGAATGGCTGCAAAGAAACCAAGAGTGCTCTAACACTTTTCCTTTTTAACATTTTCGGTTAAAAGTTGTTTGGGTGAAATACAAAGTTTAACTGCTTAATTCCCTCCAGCCTCTGCAGAGTTAACTTTATTTTTTTTACTCTCTTTTCTCTTTGTAATTATGCCTGGGGGTGCCGTACATAGGACCTTCTCCCCCTTTACCTACCTCCCTCCAGCCTCTGCAGAGTTAACTTTTTCACTCTTTTTGTATTCCTGGAGTGCCTCTTTCACTATTTTCAGCTGGCTTTGGATATTTGTAGCCAGCACCTTCCAATTGTCTGCTCCCTTTTCCATTTGTGCCTTTTCCTCTTTACATGAAGACAAGCGGAGGGAAGAATCCTTACATGCCTCCCACAACAACCAAATTGCTGCTGCATCTCTTTTGGCAGCACTAGAAGGTTTGTACATGAGGATATACTGAGCCAATCTATCCTCTAAGTCCGAAATAGTGCAGACATCAGCTAGGGCTTGTTTAGTCCAAGGACTGTGCCCACATTTTTGAAGGATTTGTTTAAAAGGTGTAATTTCTTTAACAAAAGGTAAGGTTGGAGTTCCTTCTGACTCCATTCCTCCCTCTGGTACTGGCTTACCCTGTTTTCTTTTAAACATCTTAACATGGATATTTCAATCTCTTTGTCACTGCTGGTATTACTTAGCAAGTGACACAGCCTAGATTCTGAAATCATAGCTTAATCTATGCGTTTTTCCCCTGCTACCTTCCCGGAGGCCAGCAGGTCCCCTGCTACCTTCTCGGAGGCCAGCAGGTCCAGTTAACCTATTTCTCCCTGCTACCTTCTCGGAGGCCAGCAGGTCCGGTTAACCTGTTTCTCCCTGCTACCTTCTCGGAGGCCAGCAGGTCCGGTTAACCTGTTCTTCCCTGCTACCTTCTCGGAGGCCAGCAGGTCCCCTGCTACCTTCTCGGAGGCCAGCAGGTCCCCTGCTACCTTCTCGGAGGCCAGCAGGTCCCCTGCTACCTTCTCGGAGGCCAGCAGGTCCCCTGCTACCTTCTCGGAGGCCAGCAGGTCTGGTTTAATCTGTTTTCCCTACTACCTTCTCGGAGGCCAGCAGGTCTGGTTAACCTAATAGAAATGCCTAGCTCACTAGAGCTGGCGGTGTGCACACCAATATTTACAATAACTGAGGTTTTTTACCAATATTCCCCCTTTCGCAATTCTCCACCAAAATGTTGTACCAATAAAATAAAAACCAGCAGGATCTTATTAAAGGGAAAAAGGCAAAATACCACATTTATTGTGAATACAGAAAGAATCATAGTAAGCAGTTAGTTATAGTTATAACATTCCATTCAATCTCATATTTATTCACACATTCATTCATACAAACACACACACACACACATACACACCCACACACACAGGTTCTGCAAGGTTGTTATCATAGTTACCAGCCTTAGAGTTGCTTATGCCAAGCCACTGGCCAGGTGGCCTGGACATGAGGAGGGAGCAGGGCCTTGTCAGATGCTCATCTGATGCTCCTGGAAGTTGGTTTGCAGAATCAGACCCCAAAGTTCTCACTTTTTAGAGTCTATTTTTATAGGAATTTCTTCCTATGCCAGTCTATGGGAATTGCTTCATCATGCTGTTGCTGAATCAATCAGCAGATAGCACGTTCCTGACGGCTCCAAGATGTTATCTTGTTCTTTGGTTCTCCCATCCTTGAGGCTGTTGGGTGGATTCCAGTCTGCCCTCCGGATGGGGTCCTCTGGTTATTTCCACTTGACGCCTTCTTCAGCCGATGGACACTGGATTCTTAGGCTGGCACCTCCCTGATCATTCAGTTATTATCCACACCAAGCATCCATCCACATACATCCTCTATCTCTATTTTAATCACAATTGTTAATACAACAAAAGGGCGGGGAGTCTCTGGGTGCTGTTTCTGTTGTTAGAGTATTGCTTTGAGTCTCTCTCTCTGTGAATTGCTTTGAGAATAGACTCTGTCTTAGAATGTACTAACGCAATTAGCAGCTTGCAAGTTTCACACATAGAGGGAGAGAAACAGCACCAAAAACCAAGAGACCTCTTAATTAGTAATACCCTGGAATTGAAACTCTGGGGAATCAAACTCATTTGTGATTTTAATACAGAACTTCTTTAATATGATCCAACATAATCCCCCTTTTGACACTAAGATTTATAATCGTCAGTGTCACTTTCTATGTAGCCTATTCAAGAGAAAGTACTGTGAGGCAATTTGAGTTTGTGATTCCAATTCATGCCACATACATGATCCTAGTGATGTATCTTTACTACAAGGTTCTGGGGCAACAGGCAAGGTGAGGCACACCCACTTTTGAGGAGTCCATTCGGTACAACCTCTAGTGTCCAATAGCTTCCCTCCCTCCCCAGCCCACTGGCTCAAGGTCCAGGGTAGCCAAAAGGATCCCATGTGTAATATGGGGAGTGGGTTAACCTTCAATACCTTTGCCTCCAGGGACTGTTGGTGTGCAATTTTGACAACAATTTCTTCCATTAACAAGTCTGGTTTACAATACTGGAAACATATTGCATCCATTCATATTGATAAGTGTCAGACAATGATCTCTTTCTTTTTTAACAAATGCATCAAACCCTTAATATTTCCCAGTATGACCCAGAACATTTTGTGTTCCAAAGTAGCTAGTGCAAGTATCTGCATTTCAGTGCATCCCATAGCTATGGCTGTGTAGTTTCCTATTTCTAATATTTTTTTTTTCTTATGGATAAGCCATGTGCTGGTATTAAGCCATTACTAAAGATTCCATTGGCCTTTTAGGTTACCTAGACCAATTTGGACCAAGTCTACATTGGCATGTACTTGTTTTTGTATCAGGCTGTCCTGTAGCTGGGACAGAAAGCTTAATTTATTTTTAAGTTCCTGCAGGTCTTCAGTATTTTTTTTTTTAAACACACAACAGTGCTAGCAACAACACAAAACACAAGACAAAACATAGAACACAGAACACAATTTCTATTGTGACAGTAGATTCATGGTATTGGGTTGCTTTTCAGCTGGCAGCTTTTCCTGATTTTCTGAAAGACAAAAAAACATGTTTCTACCCCTTTTGGGGTGGCAGATTATTGCTTAAAATATTTCTTTTACAAATACCCTTGCTGATTGCAGGCAAAACAGAGAAATTGCCCCCATATTTTCCTGTTTTTGTTCTATAGGCAGGCCAGGTTTCAAAGGCTTTTATCTTTTAAGGGTTATGGGGAAATTATCCCACTGTTTAGTCATTAAATCCCTGAGTTTTCCTTCTTATACAGCAGACTAAGTTTATAATGTTTTTCCTGCTGTGTTAAGCTTTAAGTTTTATTTACAGGTAATAACTGAGAAGCATCATTATCATACGACCTTAAAGGATTTTTCCAAAAATCATACACACTATACGTTGTTACAGGGATACTTATTATCATTACATTTATTAAAATTATCTTGTTATCCCATGCCTTTTATTTAGACAATTTGTTTGCTGACCAGGTATGTCCTTTATCTGCAGCTCCTTTGTGCTGCTAGTTCTTTCCTTCCTTTATCATTTAGGTAATTTGCATTTTCACAGAAACTTCCTGCTTTTGGATTTAAAGCCATCAGCAGCTCAGAGACTCTGTCTTAGGGACACAATCAACTTTCACCAGAGTTTTGATTACTTTTAACTTCTGCTTCCAAAACACACAGCAATCTGAAAAAGAAAACCCAACCTATTGTGGCTCCCTTTGGAGCCCTAATAGCATTTTAATTAAGTAGCATGGTATGTTTGCATTTCTTTTGCCCCTTCTACAATATACCCTGCACATGTTCTGGGGCAAATGCACATTTCTTCCATAGTTTAACTTCTATAACATTATCCAGATCCATTTTTACATAAGGTGTCACTATTTCTTTTTTTGCTTACAGAGTTTTCATGTACCTTTATCAAAGTGACAGTCTGATTACTCAGAGCCATTTTAAGACTCAGTGTTTCTAACATTGCTTCTTTTTGTTTTGTGCACCTCACCCCAGCTGTTGCTTCAGAGAGGCACTGTCTTTTTTTATTTTTTTTTTTACTACAACTCTCATCTGCTATTTTGTTACAAAAACAAACAAACAAAAAACAAACAAAAAGAATCCAAATTTTTTTTTATATATTCTCCTGATTTTGACTGCCCTGCTGCAGCCACAACTTAAAAACATTTTAAATTTTGTAAAGCATTGAGTTACCTTTTAAGGGTTAAATGCCAAATCCCAAAGCCAAACAACACTAATTACCTGTGTCTAGCAAAAAGGTCTGTCAGTTTTGCAACTTTGAATTAAAGAGTCAAATGGATTTTTAGTGGCATTATTTAAAACAAAAACAAAACTAACTGGTCCTTAGAACTTTACATATTTACACACACTCAGACAGATACATACACATTTTCTTTTCCTTAACATCCCTTCCACACTGCTCTGTTTTTTACATCTTACATTCCCTTTATACATTTGAGGCAGTTAAGTTCCAATAGAACCCTCTAATGTTCTTTTAGCAAATTTGACTAAATTGTCCAGTCAAATGATTTTAATCAGATAGTTTATTTTTGCCTGGCTAATTTACAGACATTCCTTTGGAAAAGGGCCCATTTTTCTTTCAGAATGGCTGCAAAGAAACCAAGAGTGCTCTAACACTTTTCCTTTTTAACATTTTCGGTTAAAAGTTGTTTGGGTGAAATACAAAGTTTAACTGCTTAATTCCCTCCAGCCTCTGCAGAGTTAACTTTATTTTTTTTACTCTCTTTTCTCTTTGTAATTATGCCTGGGGGTGCCGTACATAGGACCTTCTCCCCCTTTACCTACCTCCCTCCAGCCTCTGCAGAGTTAACTTTTTCACTCTTTTTGTATTCCTGGAGTGCCTCTTTCACTATTTTCAGCTGGCTTTGGATATTTGTAGCCAGCACCTTCCAATTGTCTGCTCCCTTTTCCATTTGTGCCTTTTCCTCTTTACATGAAGACAAGCGGAGGGAAGAATCCTTACATGCCTCCCACAACAACCAAATTGCTGCTGCATCTCTTTTGGCAGCACTAGAAGGTTTGTACATGAGGATATACTGAGCCAATCTATCCTCTAAGTCCGAAATAGTGCAGACATCAGCTAGGGCTTGTTTAGTCCAAGGACTGTGCCCACATTTTTGAAGGATTTGTTTAAAAGGTGTAATTTCTTTAACAAAAGGTAAG
Organism: Lepidochelys olivacea; assembly: GCF_965140295.1. Classification (NCBI taxonomy): domain Eukaryota; kingdom Metazoa; phylum Chordata; order Testudines; family Cheloniidae; genus Lepidochelys; species Lepidochelys olivacea. Next base: position 160,031,541 of record NC_140411.1, on the reverse strand, counting down.
GTTGGAGTTCCTTCTGACTCCATTCCTCCCTCTGGTACTGGCTTACCCTGTTTTCTTTTAAACATCTTAACATGGATATTTCAATCTCTTTGTCACTGCTGGTATTACTTAGCAAGTGACACAGCCTAGATTCTGAAATCATAGCTTAATCTATGCGTTTTTCCCCTGCTACCTTCCCGGAGGCCAGCAGGTCCCCTGCTACCTTCTCGGAGGCCAGCAGGTCTGGTTTAATCTGTTTTTCCTGCTACCTTCTCGGAGGCCAGCAGGTCCCCTGCTACCTTCTCGGAGGCCAGCAGGTCTGGTTTAATCTGTTTTCCCTACTACCTTCTCGGAGGCCAGCAGGTCTCCTGCTACCTTCTCGGAGACCAGCAGGTCTGGTTTAATCTGTTTTTCCTGCTACCTTCTCGGAGGCCAGCAGGTCCCCTGCTACCTTCTCGGAGGCCAGCAGGTCTGGTTTAATCTGTTTTCCCTACTACCTTCTCGGAGGCCAGCAGGTCCCCTGCTACCTTCTCGGAGGCCAGCAGGTCTGGTTAACCTAATAGAAATGCCTAGCTCACTAGAGCTGGCGGTGTGCACACCAATATTTACAATAACTGAGGTTTTTTACCAATATTCCCCCTTTCGCAATTCTCCACCAAAATGTTGTACCAATAAAATAAAAACCAGCAGGATCTTATTAAAGGGAAAAAGGCAAAATACCACATTTATTGTGAATACAGAAAGAATCATAGTAAGCAGTTAGTTATAGTTATAACATTCCATTCAATCTCATATTTATTCACACATTCATTCATACAAACACACACACACACACATACACACCCACACACACAGGTTCTGCAAGGTTGTTATCATAGTTACCAGCCTTAGAGTTGCTTATGCCAAGCCACTGGCCAGGTGGCCTGGACATGAGGAGGGAGCAGGGCCTTGTCAGATGCTCATCTGATGCTCCTGGAAGTTGGTTTGCAGAATCAGACCCCAAAGTTCTCACTTTTTAGAGTCTATTTTTATAGGAATTTCTTCCTATGCCAGTCTATGGGAATTGCTTCATCATGCTGTTGCTGAATCAATCAGCAGATAGCACGTTCCTGACGGCTCCAAGATGTTATCTTGTTCTTTGGTTCTCCCATCCTTGAGGCTGTTGGGTGGATTCCAGTCTGCCCTCCGGATGGGGTCCTCTGGTTATTTCCACTTGACGCCTTCTTCAGCCGATGGACACTGGATTCTTAGGCTGGCACCTCCCTGATCATTCAGTTATTATCCACACCAAGCATCCATCCACATACATCCTCTATCTCTATTTTAATCACAATTGTTAATACAACAAAAGGGCGGGGAGTCTCTGGGTGCTGTTTCTGTTGTTAGAGTATTGCTTTGAGTCTCTCTCTCTGTGAATTGCTTTGAGAATAGACTCTGTCTTAGAATGTACTAACGCAATTAGCAGCTTGCAAGTTTCACACATAGAGGGAGAGAAACAGCACCAAAAACCAAGAGACCTCTTAATTAGTAATACCCTGGAATTGAAACTCTGGGGAATCAAACTCATTTGTGATTTTAATACAGAACTTCTTTAATATGATCCAACATAATCCCCCTTTTGACACTAAGATTTATAATCGTCAGTGTCACTTTCTATGTAGCCTATTCAAGAGAAAGTACTGTGAGGCAATTTGAGTTTGTGATTCCAATTCATGCCACATACATGATCCTAGTGATGTATCTTTACTACAAGGTTCTGGGGCAACAGGCAAGGTGAGGCACACCCACTTTTGAGGAGTCCATTCGGTACAACCTCTAGTGTCCAATAGCTTCCCTCCCTCCCCAGCCCACTGGCTCAAGGTCCAGGGTAGCCAAAAGGATCCCATGTGTAATATGGGGAGTGGGTTAACCTTCAATACCTTTGCCTCCAGGGACTGTTGGTGTGCAATTTTGACAACAATTTCTTCCATTAACAAGTCTGGTTTACAATACTGGAAACATATTGCATCCATTCATATTGATAAGTGTCAAACAATGATCTCTTTCTTTTTTAACAAATGCATCAAACCCTTAATATTTCCCAGTATGACCCAGAACATTTTGTGTTCCAAAGTAGCTAGTGCAAGTATCTGCATTTCAGTGCATCCCATAGCTATGGCTGTGTAGTTTCCTATTTCTAATATTTTTTTTTTCTTATGGATAAGCCATGTGCTGGTATTAAGCCATTACTAAAGATTCCATTGGCCTTTTAGGTTACCTAGACCAATTTGGACCAAGTCTACATTGGCATGTACTTGTTTTTGTATCAGGCTGTCCTGTAGCTGGGACAGAAAGCTTAATTTATTTTTAAGTTCCTGCAGGTCTTCAGTATTTTTTTTTTTAAACACACAACAGTGCTAGCAACAACACAAAACACAAGACAAAACATAGAACACAGAACACAATTTCTATTGTGACAGTAGATTCATGGTATTGGGTTGCTTTTCAGCTGGCAGCTTTTCCTGATTTTCTGAAAGACAAAAAAACATGTTTCTACCCCTTTTGGGGTGGCAGATTATTGCTTAAAATATTTCTTTTACAAATACCCTTGCTGATTGCAGGCAAAACAGAGAAATTGCCCCCATATTTTCCTGTTTTTGTTCTATAGGCAGGCCAGGTTTCAAAGGCTTTTATCTTTTAAGGGTTATGGGGAAATTATCCCACTGTTTAGTCATTAAATCCCTGAGTTTTCCTTCTTATACAGCAGACTAAGTTTATAATGTTTTTCCTGCTGTGTTAAGCTTTAAGTTTTATTTACAGGTAATAACTGAGAAGCATCAATATCATACGACCTTAAAGGATTTTTCCAAAAATCATACACACTATACGTTGTTACAGGGATACTTATTATCATTACATTTATTAAAATTATCTTGTTATCCCATGCCTTTTATTTAGACAATTTGTTTGCTGACCAGGTATGTCCTTTATCTGCAGCTCCTTTGTGCTGCTAGTTCTTTCCTTCCTTTATCATTTAGGTAATTTGCATTTTCACAGAAACTTCCTGCTTTTGGATTTAAAGCCATCAGCAGCTCAGAGACTCTGTCTTAGGGACACAATCAACTTTCACCAGAGTTTTGATTACTTTTAACTTCTGCTTCCAAAACACACAGCAATCTGAAAAAGAAAACCCAACCTATTGTGGCTCCCTTTGGAGCCCTAATAGCATTTTAATTAAGTAGCATGGTATGTTTGCATTTCTTTTGCCCCTTCTACAATATACCCTGCACATGTTCTGGGGCAAATGCACATTTCTTCCATAGTTTAACTTCTATAACATTATCCAGATCCATTTTTACATAAGGTGTCACTATTTCTTTTTTTGCTTACAGAGTTTTCATGTACCTTTATCAAAGTGACAGTCTGATTACTCAGAGCCATTTTAAGACTCAGTGTTTCTAACATTGCTTCTTTTTGTTTTGTGCACCTCACCCCAGCTGTTGCTTCAGAGAGGCACTGTCTTTTTTTATTTTTTTTTTTACTACAACTCTCATCTGCTATTTTGTTACAAAAACAAACAAACAAAAAACAAACAAAAAGAATCCAAATTTTTTTTTATATATTCTCCTGATTTTGACTGCCCTGCTGCAGCCACAACTTAAAAACATTTTAAATTTTGTAAAGCATTGAGTTACCTTTTAAGGGTTAAATGCCAAATCCCAAAGCCAAACAACACTAATTACCTGTGTCTAGCAAAAAGGTCTGTCAGTTTTGCAACTTTGAATTAAAGAGTCAAATGGATTTTTAGTGGCATTATTTAAAACAAAAACAAAACTAACTGGTCCTTAGAACTTTACATATTTACACACACTCAGACAGATACATACACATTTTCTTTTCCTTAACATCCCTTCCACACTGCTCTGTTTTTTACATCTTACATTCCCTTTATACATTTGAGGCAGTTAAGTTCCAATAGAACCCTCTAATGTTCTTTTAGCAAATTTGACTAAATTGTCCAGTCAAATGATTTTAATCAGATAGTTTATTTTTGCCTGGCTAATTTACAGACATTCCTTTGGAAAAGGGCCCATTTTTCTTTCAGAATGGCTGCAAAGAAACCAAGAGTGCTCTAACACTTTTCCTTTTTAACATTTTCGGTTAAAAGTTGTTTGGGTGAAATACAAAGTTTAACTGCTTAATTCCCTCCAGCCTCTGCAGAGTTAACTTTATTTTTTTTACTCTCTTTTCTCTTTGTAATTATGCCTGGGGGTGCCGTACATAGGACCTTCTCCCCCTTTACCTACCTCCCTCCAGCCTCTGCAGAGTTAACTTTTTCACTCTTTTTGTATTCCTGGAGTGCCTCTTTCACTATTTTCAGCTGGCTTTGGATATTTGTAGCCAGCACCTTCCAATTGTCTGCTCCCTTTTCCATTTGTGCCTTTTCCTCTTTACATGAAGATAAGCGGAGGGAAGAATCCTTACATGCCTCCCACAACAACCAAATTGCTGCTGCATCTCTTTTGGCAGCACTAGAAGGTTTGTACATGAGGATATACTGAGCCAATCTATCCTCTAAGTCCGAAATAGTGCAGACATCAGCTAGGGCTTGTTTAGTCCAAGGACTGTGCCCACATTTTTGAAGGATTTGTTTAAAAGGTGTAATTTCTTTAACAAAAGGTAAGGTTGGAGTTCCTTCTGACTCCATTCCTCCCTCTGGTACTGGCTTACCCTGTTTTCTTTTAAACATCTTAACATGGATATTTCAATCTCTTTGTCACTGCTGGTATTACTTAGCAAGTGACACAGCCTAGATTCTGAAATCATAGCTTAATCTATGCGTTTTTCCCCTGCTACCTTCCCGGAGGCCAGCAGGTCCCCTGCTACCTTCTCGGAGGCCAGCAGGTCCAGTTAACCTATTTCTCCCTGCTACCTTCTCGGAGGCCAGCAGGTCCGGTTAACCTGTTTCTCCCTGCTACCTTCTCGGAGGCCAGCAGGTCCGGTTAACCTGTTCTTCCCTGCTACCTTCTCGGAGGCCAGCAGGTCCCCTGCTACCTTCTCGGAGGCCAGCAGGTCCCCTGCTACCTTCTCGGAGGCCAGCAGGTCCCCTGCTACCTTCTCGGAGGCCAGCAGGTCTGGTTTAATCTGTTTTCCCTACTACCTTCTCGGAGGCCAGCAGGTCTGGTTAACCTAATAGAAATGCCTAGCTCACTAGAGCTGGCGGTGTGCACACCAATATTTACAATAACTGAGGTTTTTTACCAATATTCCCCCTTTCGCAATTCTCCACCAAAATGTTGTACCAATAAAATAAAAACCAGCAGGATCTTATTAAAGGGAAAAAGGCAACATACCACATTTATTGTGAATACAGAAAGAATCATAGTAAGCAGTTAGTTATAGTTATAACATTCCATTCAATCTCATATTTATTCACACATTCATTCATACAAACACACACACACACACATACACACCCACACACACAGGTTCTGCAAGGTTGTTATCATAGTTACCAGCCTTAGAGTTGCTTATGCCAAGCCACTGGCCAGGTGGCCTGGACATGAGGAGGGAGCAGGGCCTTGTCAGATGCTCATCTGATGCTCCTGGAAGTTGGTTTGCAGAATCAGACCCCAAAGTTCTCACTTTTTAGAGTCTATTTTTATAGGAATTTCTTCCTATGCCAGTCTATGGGAATTGCTTCATCATGCTGTTGCTGAATCAATCAGCAGATAGCACGTTCCTGACGGCTCCAAGATGTTATCTTGTTCTTTGGTTCTCCCATCCTTGAGGCTGTTGGGTGGATTCCAGTCTGCCCTCCGGATGGGGTCCTCTGGTTATTTCCACTTGACGCCTTCTTCAGCCGATGGACACTGGATTCTTAGGCTGGCACCTCCCTGATCATTCAGTTATTATCCACACCAAGCATCCATCCACATACATCCTCTATCTCTATTTTAATCACAATTGTTAATACAACAAAAGGGCGGGGAGTCTCTGGGTGCTGTTTCTGTTGTTAGAGTATTGCTTTGAGTCTCTCTCTCTGTGAATTGCTTTGAGAATAGACTCTGTCTTAGAATGTACTAACGCAATTAGCAGCTTGCAAGTTTCACACATAGAGGGAGAGAAACAGCACCAAAAACCAAGAGACCTCTTAATTAGTAATACCCTGGAATTGAAACTCTGGGGAATCAAACTCATTTGTGATTTTAATACAGAACTTCTTTAATATGATCCAACATAATCCCCCTTTTGACACTAAGATTTATAATCGTCAGTGTCACTTTCTATGTAGCCTATTCAAGAGAAAGTACTGTGAGGCAATTTGAGTTTGTGATTCCAATTCATGCCACATACATGATCCTAGTGATGTATCTTTACTACAAGGTTCTGGGGCAACAGGCAAGGTGAGGCACACCCACTTTTGAGGAGTCCATTCGGTACAACCTCTAGTGTCCAATAGCTTCCCTCCCTCCCCAGCCCACTGGCTCAAGGTCCAGGGTAGCCAAAAGGATCCCATGTGTAATATGGGGAGTGGGTTAACCTTCAATACCTTTGCCTCCAGGGACTGTTGGTGTGCAATTTTGACAACAATTTCTTCCATTAACAAGTCTGGTTTACAATACTGGAAACATATTGCATCCATTCATATTGATAAGTGTCAAACAATGATCTCTTTCTTTTTTAACAAATGCATCAAACCCTTAATATTTCCCAGTATGACCCAGAACATTTTGTGTTCCAAAGTAGCTAGTGCAAGTATCTGCATTTCAGTGCATCCCATAGCTATGGCTGTGTAGTTTCCTATTTCTAATATTTTTTTTTTCTTATGGATAAGCCATGTGCTGGTATTAAGCCATTACTAAAGATTCCATTGGCCTTTTAGGTTACCTAGACCAATTTGGACCAAGTCTACATTGGCATGTACTTGTTTTTGTATCAGGCTGTCCTGTAGCTGGGACAGAAAGCTTAATTTATTTTTAAGTTCCTGCAGGTCTTCAGTATTTTTTTTTTTAAACACACAACAGTGCTAGCAACAACACAAAACACAAGACAAAACATAGAACACAGAACACAATTTCTATTGTGACAGTAGATTCATGGTATTGGGTTGCTTTTCAGCTGGCAGCTTTTCCTGATTTTCTGAAAGACAAAAAAACATGTTTCTACCCCTTTTGGGGTGGCAGATTATTGCTTAAAATATTTCTTTTACAAATACCCTTGCTGATTGCAGGCAAAACAGAGAAATTGCCCCCATATTTTCCTGTTTTTGTTCTATAGGCAGGCCAGGTTTCAAAGGCTTTTATCTTTTAAGGGTTATGGGGAAATTATCCCACTGTTTAGTCATTAAATCCCTGAGTTTTCCTTCTTATACAGCAGACTAAGTTTATAATGTTTTTCCTGCTGTGTTAAGCTTTAAGTTTTATTTACAGGTAATAACTGAGAAGCATCATTATCATACGACCTTAAAGGATTTTTCCAAAAATCATACACACTATACGTTGTTACAGGGATACTTATTATCATTACATTTATTAAAATTATCTTGTTATCCCATGCCTTTTATTTAGACAATTTGTTTGCTGACCAGGTATGTCCTTTATCTGCAGCTCCTTTGTGCTGCTAGTTCTTTCCTTCCTTTATCATTTAGGTAATTTGCATTTTCACAGAAACTTCCTGCTTTTGGATTTAAAGCCATCAGCAGCTCAGAGACTCTGTCTTAGGGACACAATCAACTTTCACCAGAGTTTTGATTACTTTTAACTTCTGCTTCCAAAACACACAGCAATCTGAAAAAGAAAACCCAACCTATTGTGGCTCCCTTTGGAGCCCTAATAGCATTTTAATTAAGTAGCATGGTATGTTTGCATTTCTTTTGCCCCTTCTACAATATACCCTGCACATGTTCTGGGGCAAATGCACATTTCTTCCATAGTTTAACTTCTATAACATTATCCAGATCCATTTTTACATAAGGTGTCACTATTTCTTTTTTTGCTTACAGAGTTTTCATGTACCTTTATCAAAGTGACAGTCTGATTACTCAGAGCCATTTTAAGACTCAGTGTTTCTAACATTGCTTCTTTTTGTTTTGTGCACCTCACCCCTGCTGTTGCTTCAGAGAGGCACTGTCTTTTTTTATTTTTTTTTTTACTACAACTCTCATCTGCTATTTTGTTACAAAAACAAACAAACAAAAAACAAACAAAAAGAATCCAAATTTTTTTTTATATATTCTCCTGATTTTGACTGCCCTGCTGCAGCCACAACTTAAAAACATTTTAAATTTTGTAAAGCATTGAGTTACCTTTTAAGGGTTAAATGCCAAATCCCAAAGCCAAACAACACTAATTACCTGTGTCTAGCAAAAAGGTCTGTCAGTTTTGCAACTTTGAATTAAAGAGTCAAATGGATTTTTAGTGGCATTATTTAAAACAAAAACAAAACTAACTGGTCCTTAGAACTTTACATATTTACACACACTCAGACAGATACATACACATTTTCTTTTCCTTAACATCCCTTCCACACTGCTCTGTTTTTTACATCTTACATTCCCTTTATACATTTGAGGCAGTTAAGTTCCAATAGAACCCTCTAATGTTCTTTTAGCAAATTTGACTAAATTGTCCAGTCAAATGATTTTAATCAGATAGTTTATTTTTGCCTGGCTAATTTACAGACATTCCTTTGGAAAAGGGCCCATTTTTCTTTCAGAATGGCTGCAAAGAAACCAAGAGTGCTCTAACACTTTTCCTTTTTAACATTTTCGGTTAAAAGTTGTTTGGGTGAAATACAAAGTTTAACTGCTTAATTCCCTCCAGCCTCTGCAGAGTTAACTTTATTTTTTTTACTCTCTTTTCTCTTTGTAATTATGCCTGGGGGTGCCGTACATAGGACCTTCTCCCCCTTTACCTACCTCCCTCCAGCCTCTGCAGAGTTAACTTTTTCACTCTTTTTGTATTCCTGGAGTGCCTCTTTCACTATTTTCAGCTGGCTTTGGATATTTGTAGCCAGCACCTTCCAATTGTCTGCTCCCTTTTCCATTTGTGCCTTTTCCTCTTTACATGAAGACAAGCGGAGGGAAGAATCCTTACATGCCTCCCACAACAACCAAATTGCTGCTGCATCTCTTTTGGCAGCACTAGAAGGTTTGTACATGAGGATATACTGAGCCAATCTATCCTCTAAGTCCGAAATAGTGCAGACATCAGCTAGGGCTTGTTTAGTCCAAGGACTGTGCCCACATTTTTGAAGGATTTGTTTAAAAGGTGTAATTTCTTTAACAAAAGGTAAGGTTGGAGTTCCTTCTGACTCCATTCCTCCCTCTGGTACTGGCTTACCCTGTTTTCTTTTAAACATCTTAACATGGATATTTCAATCTCTTTGTCACTGCTGGTATTACTTAGCAAGTGACACAGCCTAGATTCTGAAATCATAGCTTAATCTATGCGTTTTTCCCCTGCTACCTTCCCGGAGGCCAGCAGGTCCCCTGCTACCTTCTCGGAGGCCAGCAGGTCCAGTTAACCTATTTCTCCCTGCTACCTTCTCGGAGGCCAGCAGGTCCGGTTAACCTGTTTCTCCCTGCTACCTTCTCGGAGGCCAGCAGGTCCGGTTAACCTGTTCTTCCCTGCTACCTTCTCGGAGGCCAGCAGGTCCCCTGCTACCTTCTCGGAGGCCAGCAGGTCCCCTGCTACCTTCTCGGAGGCCAGCAGGTCCCCTGCTACCTTCTCGGAGGCCAGCAGGTCTGGTTTAATCTGTTTTCCCTACTACCTTCTCGGAGGCCAGCAGGTCTGGTTAACCTAATAGAAATGCCTAGCTCACTAGAGCTGGCGGTGTGCACACCAATATTTACAATAACTGAGGTTTTTTACCAATATTCCCCCTTTCGCAATTCTCCACCAAAATGTTGTACCAATAAAATAAAAACCAGCAGGATCTTATTAAAGGGAAAAAGGCAACATACCACATTTATTGTGAATACAGAAAGAATCATAGTAAGCAGTTAGTTATAGTTATAACATTCCATTCAATCTCATATTTATTCACACATTCATTCATACAAACACACACACACACACATACACACCCACACACACAGGTTCTGCAAGGTTGTTATCATAGTTACCAGCCTTAGAGTTGCTTATGCCAAGCCACTGGCCAGGTGGCCTGGACATGAGGAGGGAGCAGGGCCTTGTCAGATGCTCATCTGATGCTCCTGGAAGTTGGTTTGCAGAATCAGACCCCAAAGTTCTCACTTTTTAGAGTCTATTTTTATAGGAATTTCTTCCTATGCCAGTCTATGGGAATTGCTTCATCATGCTGTTGCTGAATCAATCAGCAGATAGCACGTTCCTGACGGCTCCAAGATGTTATCTTGTTCTTTGGTTCTCCCATCCTTGAGGCTGTTGGGTGGATTCCAGTCTGCCCTCCGGATGGGGTCCTCTGGTTATTTCCACTTGACGCCTTCTTCAGCCGATGGACACTGGATTCTTAGGCTGGCACCTCCCTGATCATTCAGTTATTATCCACACCAAGCATCCATCCACATACATCCTCTATCTCTATTTTAATCACAATTGTTAATACAACAAAAGGGCGGGGAGTCTCTGGGTGCTGTTTCTGTTGTTAGAGTATTGCTTTGAGTCTCTCTCTCTGTGAATTGCTTTGAGAATAGACTCTGTCTTAGAATGTACTAACGCAATTAGCAGCTTGCAAGTTTCACACATAGAGGGAGAGAAACAGCACCAAAAACCAAGAGACCTCTTAATTAGTAATACCCTGGAATTGAAACTCTGGGGAATCAAACTCATTTGTGATTTTAATACAGAACTTCTTTAATATGATCCAACATAATCCCCCTTTTGACACTAAGATTTATAATCGTCAGTGTCACTTTCTATGTAGCCTATTCAAGAGAAAGTACTGTGAGGCAATTTGAGTTTGTGATTCCAATTCATGCCACATACATGATCCTAGTGATGTATCTTTACTACAAGGTTCTGGGGCAACAGGCAAGGTGAGGCACACCCACTTTTGAGGAGTCCATTCGGTACAACCTCTAGTGTCCAATAGCTTCCCTCCCTCCCCAGCCCACTGGCTCAAGGTCCAGGGTAGCCAAAAGGATCCCATGTGTAATATGGGGAGTGGGTTAACCTTCAATACCTTTGCCTCCAGGGACTGTTGGTGTGCAATTTTGACAACAATTTCTTCCATTAACAAGTCTGGTTTACAATACTGGAAACATATTGCATCCATTCATATTGATAAGTGTCAAACAATGATCTCTTTCTTTTTTAACAAATGCATCAAACCCTTAATATTTCCCAGTATGACCCAGAACATTTTGTGTTCCAAAGTAGCTAGTGCAAGTATCTGCATTTCAGTGCATCCCATAGCTATGGCTGTGTAGTTTCCTATTTCTAATATTTTTTTTTTTCTTATGGATAAGCCATGTGCTGGTATTAAGCCATTACTAAAGATTCCATTGGCCTTTTAGGTTACCTAGACCAATTTGGACCAAGTCTACATTGGCATGTACTTGTTTTTGTATCAGGCTGTCCTGTAGCTGGGACAGAAAGCTTAATTTATTTTTAAGTTCCTGCAGGTCTTCAGTATTTTTTTTTTTTAAACACACAACAGTGCTAGCAACAACACAAAACACAAGACAAAACATAGAACACAGAACACAATTTCTATTGTGACAGTAGATTCATGGTATTGGGTTGCTTTTCAGCTGGCAGCTTTTCCTGATTTTCTGAAAGACAAAAAAACATGTTTCTACCCCTTTTGGGGTGGCAGATTATTGCTTAAAATATTTCTTTTACAAATACCCTTGCTGATTGCAGGCAAAACAGAGAAATTGCCCCCATATTTTCCTGTTTTTGTTCTATAGGCAGGCCAGGTTTCAAAGGCTTTTATCTTTTAAGGGTTATGGGGAAATTATCCCACTGTTTAGTCATTAAATCCCTGAGTTTTCCTTCTTATACAGCAGACTAAGTTTATAATGTTTTTCCTGCTGTGTTAAGCTTTAAGTTTTATTTACAGGTAATAACTGAGAAGCATCATTATCATACGACCTTAAAGGATTTTTCCAAAAATCATACACACTATACGTTGTTACAGGGATACTTATTATCATTACATTTATTAAAATTATCTTGTTATCCCATGCCTTTTATTTAGACAATTTGTTTGCTGACCAGGTATGTCCTTTATCTGCAGCTCCTTTGTGCTGCTAGTTCTTTCCTTCCTTTATCATTTAGGTAATTTGCATTTTCACAGAAACTTCCTGCTTTTGGATTTAAAGCCATCAGCAGCTCAGAGACTCTGTCTTAGGGACACAATCAACTTTCACCAGAGTTTTGATTACTTTTAACTTCTGCTTCCAAAACACACAGCAATCTGAAAAAGAAAACCCAACCTATTGTGGCTCCCTTTGGAGCCCTAATAGCATTTTAATTAAGTAGCATGGTATGTTTGCATTTCTTTTGCCCCTTCTACAATATACCCTGCACATGTTCTGGGGCAAATGCACATTTCTTCCATAGTTTAACTTCTATAACATTATCCAGATCCATTTTTACATAAGGTGTCACTATTTCTTTTTTTGCTTACAGAGTTTTCATGTACCTTTATCAAAGTGACAGTCTGATTACTCAGAGCCATTTTAAGACTCAGTGTTTCTAACATTGCTTCTTTTTGTTTTGTGCACCTCACCCCAGCTGTTGCTTCAGAGAGGCACTGTCTTTTTTTATTTTTTTTTTTACTACAACTCTCATCTGCTATTTTGTTACAAAAACAAACAAACAAAAAACAAACAAAAAGAATCCAAATTTTTTTTTATATATTCTCCTGATTTTGACTGCCCTGCTGCAGCCACAACTTAAAAACATTTTAAATTTTGTAAAGCATTGAGTTACCTTTTAAGGGTTAAATGCCAAATCCCAAAGCCAAACAACACTAATTACCTGTGTCTAGCAAAAAGGTCTGTCAGTTTTGCAACTTTGAATTAAAGAGTCAAATGGATTTTTAGTGGCATTATTTAAAACAAAAACAAAACTAACTGGTCCTTAGAACTTTACATATTTACACACACTCAGACAGATACATACACATTTTCTTTTCCTTAACATCCCTTCCACACTGCTCTGTTTTTTACATCTTACATTCCCTTTATACATTTGAGGCAGTTAAGTTCCAATAGAACCCTCTAATGTTCTTTTAGCAAATTTGACTAAATTGTCCAGTCAAATGATTTTAATCAGATAGTTTATTTTTGCCTGGCTAATTTACAGACATTCCTTTGGAAAAGGGCCCATTTTTCTTTCAGAATGGCTGCAAAGAAACCAAGAGTGCTCTAACACTTTTCCTTTTTAACATTTTCGGTTAAAAGTTGTTTGGGTGAAATACAAAGTTTAACTGCTTAATTCCCTCCAGCCTCTGCAGAGTTAACTTTATTTTTTTTACTCTCTTTTCTCTTTGTAATTATGCCTGGGGGTGCCGTACATAGGACCTTCTCCCCCTTTACCTACCTCCCTCCAGCCTCTGCAGAGTTAACTTTTTCACTCTTTTTGTATTCCTGGAGTGCCTCTTTCACTATTTTCAGCTGGCTTTGGATATTTGTAGCCAGCACCTTCCAATTGTCTGCTCCCTTTTCCATTTGTGCCTTTTCCTCTTTACATGAAGACAAGCGGAGGGAAGAATCCTTACATGCCTCCCACAACAACCAAATTGCTGCTGCATCTCTTTTGGCAGCACTAGAAGGTTTGTACATGAGGATATACTGAGCCAATCTATCCTCTAAGTCCGAAATAGTGCAGACATCAGCTAGGGCTTGTTTAGTCCAAGGACTGTGCCCACATTTTTGAAGGATTTGTTTAAAAGGTGTAATTTCTTTAACAAAAGGTAAGGTTGGAGTTCCTTCTGACTCCATTCCTCCCTCTGGTACTGGCTTACCCTGTTTTCTTTTAAACATCTTAACATGGATATTTCAATCTCTTTGTCACTGCTGGTATTACTTAGCAAGTGACACAGCCTAGATTCTGAAATCATAGCTTAATCTATGCGTTTTTCCCCTGCTACCTTCCCGGAGGCCAGCAGGTCCCCTGCTACCTTCTCGGAGGCCAGCAGGTCCAGTTAACCTATTTCTCCCTGCTACCTTCTCGGAGGCCAGCAGGTCCGGTTAACCTGTTTCTCCCTGCTACCTTCTCGGAGGCCAGCAGGTCCGGTTAACCTGTTCTTCCCTGCTACCTTCTCGGAGGCCAGCAGGTCCCCTGCTACCTTCTCGGAGGCCAGCAGGTCCCCTGCTACCTTCTCGGAGGCCAGCAGGTCTGGTTTAATCTGTTTTCCCTACTACCTTCTCGGAGGCCAGCAGGTCCCCTGCTACCTTCTCGGAGGCCAGCAGGTCTGGTTTAATCTGTTTTTCCTGCTACCTTCTCGGAGGCCAGCAGGTCCCCTGCTACCTTCTCGGAGGCCAGCAGGTCTGGTTTAATCTGTTTTCCCTACTACCTTCTCGGAGGCCAGCAGGTCCCCTGCTACCTTCTCGGAGGTCAGCAGGTCTGGTTTAATCTGTTTTTCCTGCTACCTTCTCGGAGGCCAGCAGGTCCCCTGCTACCTTCTCGGAGGCCAGCAGGTCTGGTTTAATCTGTTTTCCCTACTACCTTCTCGGAGGCCAGCAGGTCTCCTGCTACCTTCTCGGAGGCCAGCAGGTCCCCTGCTACCTTCTCGGAGGCCAGCAGGTCTGGTTAACCTAATAGAAATGCCTAGCTCACTAGAGCTGGCGGTGTGCACACCAATATTTACAATAACTGAGGTTTTTTACCAATATTCCCCCTTTCGCAATTCTCCACCAAAATGTTGTACCAATAAAATAAAAACCAGCAGGATCTTATTAAAGGGAAAAAGGCAAAATACCACATTTATTGTGAATACAGAAAGAATCATAGTAAGCAGTTAGTTATAGTTATAACATTCCATTCAATCTCAAATTTATTCTCACATTCATTCATTCATTCATTCATACACACACACACACACACAGGTTCTGCAAGGTTGTTATCATAGTTACCAGCCTTAGAGTTGCTCATGCCAAGCCACTGGCCAGGTGGCCTGGACATGAGGAGGGAGCAGGGCCTTGTCAGATGCTCATCTGATGCTCCTGGAAGTTGGTTTGCAGAATCAGACCCCAAAGTTCTCACTTTTTAGAGTCTATTTTTATAGGAATTTCTTCCTATGGCAGTCTATGGGAATTGCTTCATCATGCTGTTGCTGAATCAATCAGCAGATAGCACATTCCTGACGGCTCCAAGATGTTATCTTGTTCTTTGGTTCTCCCATTCTTGAGGCTGTTGGGTGGATTCCAGTCTGCCCTCCGGGTGGGGTCCTCTGGTTATTTCCACTTGACGCCTTCTTCAGCCGATGGACACTGGATTCTTAGGCTGGCACCTCCCTGATCATTCAGTTATTATCCACACCAAGCATCCATCCACATACATCCTCTATCTCTATTTTAATCACAATGGTTAATACAACAAAAGGGCGGGGAGTCTCTGGGTGCTGTTTCTGTTGTTAGAGTATTGCTTTGAGTCTCTCTCTCTGTGAATTGCTTTGAGAACAGACTCTGTCTTGGAATGTACTAACACAATTAGCAGCTTGCAAGTTTCACACATAGAGGGAGAGAAAGTACCAAAAACCAAGAGAGCTCTTAATTAGTAATACCCTGGAATTTAAATTCTGGGGAATCAAACTCATTTGTGATTTTAATACAGAACTTCTTTAATATGATCCAACAACATGCCTACCACATTGTAAAACATTGGGATGCCTGGATATCAGGAGCAAGTGTTGAATCTCCAGTAAATTTGCCCTTCCTAATGCAAATGGAACAATTCTTAGAGGGTGTTCCTGAGGAAATAGAAAGATACATCCTAGATGGGAAACCCAAAACTGTAATTGAGACAGGAGAGATTGGAGCCAGATGGGTGGAGGTGGCAGAGAAGAAGAAAACTGGTCGCAGTTGGAGCGGAGACCAGAAGGGACCACCCCAGACCACACCCTATTACCGGGGGCCGCCCAAAGCCCCACCTACCTCCCAAAGAACCCTCCAGACCCCTTATCGTCCCACCACCCCGTTCTCCAGCAACCCTCCTCGCCCCAGTGACCCGTCAGCTGGACGATGTTTTAAGTGTAACGAGCTGGGGCATGTAAAGGCCAACTGCCCCAAGAACCCCAACAGATTACAGTTCATTGCACCGGAATCACACCAGAGGTCCACAGGCCCAGATACCTCCCAGATACCCTTGGAGCGGAGGGAAACTGTGAGTGTGGGTGGGAAGAAGGTCACCGCGTGGAGGGACACCGGAGCACAAGTGTCAGCTATCCATGCTTCCTTAGTGGACCCCAATTTAATCAACCCAGAGATCCAAGTGACGATTCAACCCTTCAAGTCCAACTCTTTCAATTTGCCTACAGCCAAGTTGCCTGTCCAGTACAAGGGCTGGTCAGGAATGTGGACTTTTGCAGTCTATGATGATTATCCCATCCCCATGCTGTTGGGGGAAGACTTGGCCAATCATGTGAAGCAGGCCAAGAGGGTGGGAATGGTCACCCGCAACCAGGCTAAACAAGCCGTGAGGCCTAGCTCTGTTCCGGAAACTTCTATCAGGACCCAGTCAGAGGTGATGGACCTGGACCCCAGGCCAATGTCTGCAACAGCAGTAGTGGATCCAGTCCCAGAGACCCAGACGGAACCAGTCCCAGAACCGGAACCAGCCGAACAACCAACACCAGACCCCGTGTCAGCACTGAATCCAGTACTTGCAACCTCAACACCAGAGGGCCCCACCGAACCTGAACTGGCAGCAGCCGATAACCCTACACAAGAGGCTCAGCCGGAGCCTGAATCCCAACATAGTGCACCAGCGGAGAGCGGTTCACAGTCAACAGAAACAGCTCCATCCCCTATATCGCTTCCAGAGGGACCAAGCCTAGGTCCACAATCCCATGAGGAACTGATGTCTCCAGCATCAAGGGAACAGTTCCAGACCGAACAGGAAGCAGATGAAAGCCTCCAGAGAGCTTGGACGGCGGCACGGAGCAACCCACCGCCTCTCCGCTCTTCTAATCGATCCAGGTTTGTTGTAGAAAGAGGACTTTTATACAAGGAAACTCTTTCTGGGGGACACCAGGAAGACTGGCATCCTCAGAGACAGTTGGTAGTTCCAACTAAATACCGGGCCAAGCTCTTGAGCTTAGCCCATGATCACCCTAGTGGCCATGCTGGGGTGAACAGGACCAAAGACCGTTTGGGGGGGTCATTCCACTGGGAGGGAATGGGCAAGGATGTTTCTACCTATGTCCAGTCTTGTGAGGTGTGCCAAAGAGTGGGAAAACCCCAAGACCAGGTCAAAGCTCCTCTCCAGCCACTCCCCATCATTGAAGTTCCATTTCAGCGAGTAGCTGTGGATATTCTGGGTCCTTTTCCGAAAAAGACACCCAGAGGAAAGCAGTACATACTGACTTTCATGGATTTTGCCACCCGATGGCCGGAAGCAGTAGCTCTAAGCAACACCAGGGCTAAAAGTGTGTGCCAGGCACTAGCAGACATTTTTGCCAGGGTAGGTTGGCCCTCCGACATCCTCACAGATGCAGGGACTAATTTCCTGGCAGGAACTATGAAAAACCTTTGGGAAGCTCATGGGGTAAATCACTTGGTTGCCACTCCTTACCATCATCAAACAAATGGCATGGTGGAGAAGTTTAATGGAACTTTGGGGGCCATGATACGTAAATTCGTAAATGAGCACTCCAATGATTGGGACCTAGTATTGCAGCAGTTGCTCTTTGCCTACAGAGCTGTACCACATCCCAGTTTAGGGTTTTCCCCATTTGAACTTGTATATGGCCGTGAGGTTAAGGGGCCATTGCAGTTGGTGAAGCAGCAATGGGAGGGATTTACACCTTCTCCAGGAACTAACATTCTGGACTTTGTAACCAACCTACAAAACACCCTCCGAACCTCTTTAGCCCTTGCTAGAGAAAACTTACAGGATGCTCAAAAAGAGCAAAAAGCCTGGTATGATAAACATGCCAGAGAGCGTTCCTTCAAAGTAGGAGACCAGGTCATGGTCTTAAAGGCGCTCCAGGCCCATAAAATGGAAGCATCGTGGGAAGGGCCATTCGTGGTCCAGGAGCGCCTGGGAGCTGTTAATTATCTCATAGCATTCCCCACCTCCAACCGAAAGCCTAAGGTGTATCATATTAATTCTCTAAAGCCCTTTTATTCCAGAGAATTAAAGGTTTGTCAGTTTACAGCCCAGGGAGGAGACGACGCTGAGTGGCCTGAAGGTGTCTACTACGAAGGGAAATGTGCTGGTGGTGTGGAAGAGGTGAACCTCTCCATGACCCTTGGGCGTATGCAGCGACAGCAGATCCAGGAGCTGTGCACTAGCTACGCGCCAACGTTCTCAGCCACCCCAGGACTGACTGAACGGGCATACCACTCCATTGACACAGGTAATGCTCACCCAATTAGGGTCCAACCTTACCGGGTGTCTCCTCAAGCTAAAACTGCTATAGAACGGGAGATCCAGGATATGTTACAGATGGGTGTAATCCGCCCCTCTGAAAGTGCATGGGCATCTCCAGTGGTTCTAGTTCCCAAACCAGATGGGGAAATACGTTTTTGCGTGGACTACCGTAAGCTAAATGCTGTAACTCGCCCAGACAACTATCCCATGCCACGCACAGATGAACTATTAGAGAAACTGGGAAGGGCCCAGTTCATCTCTACCTTGGACTTAACCAAGGGGTACTGGCAGGTACCGCTAGATGAATCTGCCAAGGAAAGGTCAGCCTTCATCACACATCTCGGGCTGTATGAATTTAATGTACTCCCTTTCGGGCTGCGAAATGCACCCGCCACTTTCCAAAGACTTGTAGATGGTCTCCTAGCGGGATTAGGAGAATATGCAGTCGCCTACCTTGACGATGTGGCCATATTTTCGGATTCCTGGGCAGACCACCTGGAACATCTACAAAAAGTCCTTGAGCGCATAAGGGAGGCAGGACTAACTGTTAAGGCTAAGAAATATCAAATAGGCCTAAACAGAGTGACTTACCTTGGACACCAGGTGGGTCAAGGAACTATCAGCCCCCTACAGGCCAAAGTGGATGCTATCCAAAAGTGGCCTGTCCCAAAGTCAAAGAAACAGGTTCAATCCTTCTTAGGCTTGGCCGGTTATTACAGACGATTTGTACCGCACTACAGCCAAATCGCTGCCCCACTGACAGACCTAACCAAAAAGAAACAGCCAAATGCTGTTCAGTGGACCGGAAAGTGTCAGAAGGCCTTTAACAAGCTTAAAGCGACACTCATGTCTGACCCTGTACTAAGGGCCCCAGACTTTGACAAACCGTTCCTAGTAACCACAGATGCATCCGAGCGTGGTGTGGGAGCAGTTTTAATGCAGAAAGGACCTGATCAAGAATTCCACCCTGTAGTGTTTCTCAGCAAAAAACTGTCTGAGAGGGAAAGCAACTGGTCAGTCACTGAAAAAGAATGTTATGCCATTGTCTACGCTCTGGAAAAGCTACGCCCATATGTTTGGGGACGGCGTTTCCACCTGCAAACCGACCATGCTGCACTAAAGTGGCTTCACACCGTCAAAGAAACTAACAAAAAACTTCTTCGGTGGAGTTTAGCTCTCCAAGATTTTGATTTCGACATCCAACACATCTCAGGAGCTTCTAACAAAGTGGCTGATGCACTCTCCCGTGAAAGTTTCCCAGAATCAACTGGTTAAAATCGTCCTTGAGATGTGGAAAATATTGTTAGTCTTTATGTACTTGGTAGTATATTTAGAGATGCATGTGTCTTATTAACTCTGTTTTCCTAGAGCTCCAGGAAGAAATCCCAGCCAGTGTTTCACCCTAGCTGAGATTTGGGGGGCGTGTCATAAATATAAAGGGAAGGGTAAACCCCTTTGAAATCCCTCCTGGCCAGGGGAAAGCTCCTCTCACCTGTAAAGGGTTAAGAAGCTAAAGGTAACCTCGCTGGCACCTGACCAAAATGACCAATGAGGAGACAAGATACTTTCAAAAGCTGGGAGGAGGGAGAGAAACAAAGGGTCTGGGTCTGTCTGTATGCTGCGCTTGCCAGGGACAGAACAGGAATGGAGTCTTAGAACTTTTAGTAAGTAATCTAGCTAGGTATGTGTTAGATTATGATTTCTTTAAATGGCTGAGAAAAGAATTGTGCTGAATAGAATAACTATTTCTGTCTGTGTATCTTTTTTGTAACTTAAGGTTTTGCCTAGAGGGGTTCTCTATGTTTTTGAATCTAATTACCCTGTAAGATATATACCATCCTGATTTTACAGGGGGAATTTCTTTATTTCTATTTACTTCTATTTTTTATTAAAAGTCTTCTTGTAAAACACTGAATGCTTTTTCATTGTTCTCAGATCCAAGGGTTTGGGTTTGTGGTCACCTATGCAAATTGGTGAGGCTTTTTATCCAACATTTCCCAGGAAAGGGGGGGTGCAAGTGTTGGGAGGATTGTTCATTGTTCTTAAGATCCAAGGGTCTGGGTCTGTAGTCACCTAGACAAATTGGTGAGGCTTTTTACCAAACCTTGTCCAGGAAGTGGGGTGCAAGGTTTTGGGAAGTATTTTGGGGGGAAGGACGCGTCCAAACAGCTCTTCCCCAGTAACCAGTATTAGTTTGGTGGTGGTAGCGGCCAGTCTAAGGATAACGGGGGTAATATTTTGTACCTTGGGGAAGTTTTGACCTAAGCTGGTAAAGATAAGCTTAGGAGGTTTTTCATGCAGGTCCCCACATCTGTACCCTAGAGTTCAGAGTGGGGGAGGAACCTTGACAATGCCTAACACGAGATCTGTTTATTTAGGGCCTATCCTAGATACATACAGGTGAATCTGCTGCAAGAGACAGAGCTGACACATGAAGGGGAGGTCACGTGGGGTCACATGCCCCTGCCCCCAATTTTTGTCCGGGTTTGCTGGCCCCGCTTGTCACATGGTGAGGTCGGGCCTCCTTCCCGCATGTTAGCTGCTGGAGCCAGCAAGCTGGGATCTGTGGCCATACAGAGAGGCAGGGCCAAGCAGCTGGTAGCTGCAGGGTGACCCGCTGCTTTTGCTGCTGCCTCTCCCACGGAGCTAACACCTGGGACCTGCAGGGAGGGGCTGCTGAGAGTAAGAAGGGCAGGGGCATAGGTGGGGGGGGACATGACTCAAGCTGTTGGAGGGGATGAACCTTTAAAATGTGCCCCCGACCTACTCTCAGCAGCCACTAGTCATTTCTGGTAACGGATCTATCTCTGTGTGGCAGAGTTTCCTCTGAGATCCCAATCTTCAGGTGTACCTGGCTCACAGGCCTAGGGTCAACCTGAAGAGTCCTGAACTCTGACAGCTTATCCATGAGTGTGACAAGGAGGAACAAAGCAGCTGGTTTTAAGAGCATGAAGCACCTGGAAATCATTCCTGAAGTCCAGGACAAAGTGCATGCCTAGAAGAAACAATCTCTTTTCTTAGTTCCAAAACCTCTCTCCGTTTCTTGTGATATGCAGACCCTGGCACCCAGCCTTCTAGTGCCAGGTGAAACTGGCATAGTCTGGCAGTACCAGCATTACCTGTAGAGGCTGGAGGAAGTACTGGACTGAATCTGGTTGCAGTGCTTTCTCCTCTCCAGTAGGTAGCACTATCCCAGCAGAGACAAACAGAACGCTGAAGAAAGAGAGGTGTGTGGGGATTGATTATGGCTGTTGCTGGGACTGTAAACAGCTCCAGAGAAGTACCGCATCCCGGGGTGGTTTGCATACCCTGGTTCAGAGCAGTCCCAGAAGAGATGTGAGACACAAAGAAAGGGTGTAAAGGGCAAGTTTGAACTGACAGAAAGGCCTTCCTTTTGATGCCACAAACAGCTGTGACCCAAAGGACCTTTTCCGTAATGAAAGAGACAAGGTGGGTGAGGTAATATCTTTTATTGGACCAACTTCTGTTGGTGGGAGGTTCAAGCTTTTGAACTACACAGATCTCTGTGTTGCTCGAAAGCTTGTGCCTTCCACCAAGAGAGGTTGGAATGTAGCATCCAAAACAAAACAAAAGTTAAGGAACTGGTCCAAATTGGAGCATTGCATCTTTGGTGATATATAGGAAGTCCTCTAACGTGTAAACAGGTCTGGTATAAACAGTGGTAGGTTTGGGGGTTGTAAAGTGAACTGAACATGCCGTGAGAACTTGCTTCCCAGTAGGATTTGGTAATGTATTAACTCATTCTTTTCTCTACTGTATTGCTTTGTCTTGGACAAAGAATTGGCTAAGCTTGGTTATTTGATCTCTTCAACATTTTTAATATCAAACCACAACTGTAGTCAAGCAACTAGCGATACATTTTAGCAATACAGTGAAATACAAGGGGGCTGTAGATTAAACCCCTTGTCAGAAGGGAGCAGGACAAGGGTCCCTGCCCAGAAGGAGGTGACAGCTAGAGGTCCCTTCAGTAGACCACAGAGGAGGTTAAAGGTTCAGTTACCCTGAAACTGTGACACACTCTAACTCTGATTTCCATCTCCTGTGTTCTTCTGTACAGAGGCAATTTGGTTAAATTATATTCCTTATGTGCTGTGTAAATAGGGTTGAGTGAAGAAATCAAACTGACAACACACAGACCAAGCACTGTACATGACAGGTACCTCAAGTATAGGGAAAGCTGATGAAACAGGGGACTAGATGACTAGATGTATGGAAAACCTTCCATATGAGGAGAAATTAAGACAACTGGGACTGTTCCGTTTAGAGACAGTCAAGGGCCAGGGATGTGATAGAGGGCTATAAAATCATGAATGGTGTGAAGAAAGTGAATGTGGAAGTGTTATTTACCCCTGCACATAACACAAGTACCGGGGTCACCCAATCAAATTATTCAGTAGCAGGTTTAAAACAAACAAAAGGAAGTACATCTTCACATAACTCACAGTGAACCTATGGAACTCATTGCCAGGGGATATTGTGAAGGTCAAAAGCAAAACTGTTTTTAAAAAAGAATTAGATAAATTCATGGAGGATAGGTCCATCAATAGCTATTAGCCAAGATGGTCAGAGATGCAATCCCAGGTGTCCCTGAGTCTCTGACTGCTAGAAGCTGGGACTGGATGACAGGGGATGGATCACTGGATAATTGCCCTGTTCTGTTCATTCCCTCTGAAGCACCTGGCACGAGCTGCTATAGGAAGACAGGATACTGGGCTAGATGGACCACTGGCATCAAAGGCAGAAGTTAGAGAAGGCCTTCTGCTGTTCTAACTTCCCCCGGTGTGAGCAGTCAGGGATCAGGGAGTGGCAGCCAGCTTTCTGAGGCCACCACTCCCCATTATGCAGCACAGACAAACTGGAGACTCAGGGTCATAATTTTGAAAGGAAGAGGAAATGTTAGAAATATTAAAAACAAACTGGTATGCGACACACCATTTATATATTTTATTTGGATTAATTGAAAATGATAAACAGTTGCCCAGTACTAACCTGTGAAGAGGAATTTGTTTAAAAATGAGTGGGTGCCCAACCCCCACCCCGTCCAGTGATTAGCTGTGTCATTGTAAAGTAGTAGAACCAAGACAGGAATGACCAGGAAATCAGAATTATTACAGAGTACAAACCACAAGATTTAAACACATTCCTTAGGCAATGGCTCTCCTGGCAGAGAAGTTACTGGTGTATGTTCCTAGGGTAGATTTTCTTTAACAATCTGAGGGTAGACAAAAAAGGGAAAACCAGTATTTCAGGGTCAGATTTTCCCATCAAGTCTGCAAGTCAGTGAAAAGTCTTTTTTCTGAATCATAAAGTAGCAAAGCTCTGATAAATTTTCCACATCCTCAGATGACTGGAAATAGGAGTTCAGTGGGTCTATGATAGAAAGCGTGTCAAGATTTTCTTTTTCTTTAGTTCGGTCATACCCAGGAGGTGGTGAGTAAGATCAGAGCAGAGGCCCTGATAGTGGAAGTTGCATAAAGGCTGGGATCCCACAACTGGAATCTGCACCAGCTTTTTGTGCCCTTCATGTGGGATTTGTGCTGATGGCTACTGGATGACAGAGGATCCTAGCTGTAGAAGGTCAATAGCAGAACAATAGTACTGTATACTAATATAATAGTACTGTATAATAGTACTAAGTATCAGAGGGGTGGCCGTGTTAGTCTGGATCTGTAAAAGCGGCAAAGAGTCCTGTGGCACCTTATAGACACCTTATAGCAGCTATAAATATGCAAACAAAAATCAGGCTAGGGATAACGAGGTTAGTTCAATCAGGGAGGATGAGGCCCTCTTCTAGCAGTTGAGGTGTGAAAGCCAAGGGAGGAGAAACTGCTTTTGTAGTTGGCTAGCCATTCACAGTCTTTGTTTAATCCTGAGCTGATGGAGTCAAATTTGCAAATGCTCAGGATTAAACAAAGACTGTGAATGGCTAAAAACTGTATTCAAAAATAAAACAGTGTAAAACTGTAGAGCCTACAGGTCCACTCAGGCCTACTTCTTGGTCAGCCAATCACTCAGACAAACAGGGTTGGTTACAATTTTCAGGAGATAATGCTTCCTGCTTCTTGTTTACAATGTCACCCAAATGTCAGGATATGCATTTGCATGGCACTGTTATAGCTGGCGTTGCAAGATATTTATGTGCCAGATGTGCTAAAGATTCATATGTCCCTTCATGCTTCGGCCACCATTCCAGAGGGCACGCGTCCATGCTGATGATGGGTTCTGCTTGATAACAATCCAAAGCAGTGTGGACCAACGCATGTTCATTTTCACCATCTGAGTCAGATGCCACCAGCAGAAGGTTGATTTTCTTTTTTGGTGTTTTGGGTTCTATAGTTTCTGCATCAGCATGTTGCTCTTTTAAGACTTCTGAAAGCATGCTCCACACCTCGTCCCTCTCAGATTTTGGACAGCATTTCAGATTCTTAAACCTTGGGTCAAGTGCTGTAGCTATCTTTAGAAATCTCACATCGGTACCTTCTTTGAGTTTTGTCAAATCTGCTGTGAAAGTGTTCTTAAAATGAACATGTGCTGGGTCATCATCTGAGACTGCTATAACATGAAATATATGCAGAATGTGAGTAAAACAGAGCAGGAGACATACAATTCTCCCCCAAGGACTACAGTCACAAATTTAATTGACAAATTATTTTTTTAACGAGCATCATCAGCATGGAAGCATGTCCTCTGGAATGTGAATGCTTGTTCTCACTTTCAGGTGACATTGTAAATAAGAAGCAGGAAGAAGTAGCCCCTGTCAATGTAAACAAACTTGTTTGTCTTTAGCAATTGGCAAGAATAAGAAGTAGAACTGAGTGGACTTATAGGCTCTAAAGTTTTACACTGTTTTGTTTATGAGTGTAGCTATGTAACCAAAAAAAATTACACTTTTAAGAGATTGCACTTCAGTACTTGTATTAGGTGAACTGAATTATACTATTTCTTTTATCATTTTTACAGTACATATATTTGTAAACAAAAATAATAATATAAAGTGAGCACTGTGCACTTTGTATTCTGTGTTGTAATTGAAATCAATATTGAAAATGTAGAAAATCATCAACAAATATTTAATAAATTTCAATTGGTATTCTATTGCTATAAGTGTGATTAATTTTTTGAGTTAATCGCGTGAGTTAACGCCGATTAATTGACAGCCCTACTTTTAACCATCTTAATTTAAATGAAACAAGCACAGAAACAGTTTCCTTACCCAGTGACGGATTAGCCACTGGGCCAACGGGGCCTGTGCCCAGGGGCCCCGGCCAATTGGGGGTCCCTGGAAAAATAGGTGCCCCCGCGCCCTGACCCGCTCCACCCACTCGCACGGTGCTACTGCCAGTTTGTACTGAGGTTTTCAAAATCATCGTTGGGAATGCTTTCACGAGGCTCTGCACCTGGGCCCTTTGTTAGGGACAAAGTTGTTCCGTTACCTGTATAGCCTCTGGGGACAGGGTGTAAGGCACTTGGGGCCCCAGTTCTGGTTCGGGGGGGTACAGGGCGATGAATAGGCTTTCTTGTTCTTTCCACGCCTTCAGCAGGTAGATCTGATAGATCTGCGTGGGTTTCTGTTAATCGGGCTGTCTAACCTCATCATGACTGGCCTGACTGTGCTATTTTTTAGGGCCACTTGGTCAATAGTTTAGACTCCATATTTGGGAGTAGAAGGAGGACGCGATCACCTGGCCTGAAAGTGCATACCTGTGCCCCGTTATTATAGGATGTTCCTGTGTCTGTTGGGTAGTGAGGAGGTTTTCTTTAGCCAAAGCTCCCACAATCTCAAGTCTCCCCCAAGTCTCAACACATACTGTAGGACATTCTGAGGTCTAAGAGTTTGTCCTTCCCACATCTACCAGAGCAGGTTGAGGATTCCCCAGGGCCGTCTCCCATACAAGAGCTGGAGACAACTCAGTAGAGGATTGTGGGACTTCCCAAACGGCAAACAGGAGGGGGACGGGGATCAGCTGGTCCCAATGACACAAGTCTTCTGGCATAAACCTTTTCAGCATCTGCTTCAGGGTTTGGTTCAACCAGGCCATCCGTCTGCAGGTGATAAACTGAGGTGCAGAGGTTCTTTATTTTCAGACCATCACAAACTTATTTCATCTAGCAGGATGTGAAGTTCATGCCTTGGTTGGTGAGAATCTCTTTGGGAACCCCTACTTGAGCAAAGACGTTCAACAGTTCTGTGGCAATAGTCTTTGCATTGGTGTTACGTGGTGGGATTGCCTCAGGATAGCGAATTGACTATCACCAGTAGTGTTCGTATCCATCTGCACTTTTTTCCAGAGGGCCGACAAGGTCAATACCAATTTGTTCTAAGGGGACAGCAATGACCGGGAGAGGGGAGTGGGGTTTTCACCCCTTCTTTTGACCCATCTAGCTGACATTCAGGGCAGAAGTTGCAGAAATGTTTAACTTCTTGATGTACGCCAGGCCAGAAGAAGTAGTCTAAGATCTGGGCCAGAGTTTTCTCCTGTCCAAGATGGCCTGCGGAGGGGATAGCATGGGCCAGTCACATGACTTCTCATCAAAGTGGCTGAGGAACAATGAGTTGTGATCCAGTTTCCCACATCCGATGGTCTTTTTTCAGCCAATATAGTCATTCCTCCTGGAGTTCAAAGTGGGGGTACTGTGCAGCCCAGTGGGGATCTACGACCTCACTGCTAACCACTGGCAGTTGTTCATATGCACTACTCAAGGTCTCATCCTCCCTCTGGTCCTTCATGAAGTCCGCCTCTCGGGTCAGTAAGTCCCCTTCTTGGAGTGGGGTTTGTAATGACTCCTCATTAGGAGGATCTTCCAGCAGCACTTCCTCTTAGCTAGAACCCCCATTTCTGGGGTCCTGCTCCTTGCCTACTCCAACCAGTGTCATGGGCTGGGGATCCCTGACTGCCCTGGTTCCCTCGAGCACTTCCTCCAGGAGCAGGTCTACATCCCCTCAATATGTCAGAGAAGTGCTCCCAAACCCAACCCAAGATAACGGGGTAGGCTAGGGTTGGGGCTAGCCCTACTATGAGGATCTTTATGTTCTCCCCTATGGTGACCTCTACCAGGGAACATTCCAGAGAAACTGAGATGAAGCCCAGGGGGTTCTAAAGTGATTCAATAACATTCATTAGAAATTACTCTAAAAATCTGTACCATTTAACAGAGGAAGCTATATCTGCTATAGGGTTTGTTAGAGAACAATATCCCTGCCCTAGAATTCTATAGTTTGGTTACCATTTTCTACCAAATTCAAGACTTTTCCATAAGGGATGGCTTGAAGTTCAAGTGAATATGAACCTGAAACTAACAAATTTGGATTTGACTCCCGAAGAGGAGAAAATTTAAGTTGCACACTCTGAGATAAATGGCTGTTTGATCTAGAGTTCAAATCATGGATGGTTTGGTGGGTGATTGTGGGATAGCTAGTGGCTGGTATGTCTCCTAGGGTTTTCTATTTTTTAAAAAAAGTGTGGCTTCTTTCAGAAATCCAAATGAAATCAGATAACAGCAACTAAATGCATGAAACACTCATGTTACTAAGTCTTTATTAAGTATTTCATTGTAAAGGACAAACTAACAACATCTAAAGTTCTGCTTAATGTGCCCTTCTCCATCACAATTTTTTTTTCAATTGATGGCAGCAAGCAGCTTTCAAGCAAAGAGGAGGTGCTGGCTCCAAAATTAGGAAGAAATTCCACTGTGGTGTCCCACAGTGTGAGAGGATTGTGGGAAATGTGTCTGCTCCCCATTCTGCTAATATGGAAAAGCTAATGAACAGCAAGCCTTTATTCAATTGCAAGTGAATTATCAAATAAAATAAATGTACAGTGTACATTTTCATAATGTACGTTTCCTTGAATAGTAAAAGATTGTATATGTGAAGGACACATACACTGATTTTAATGGCAATGCAGATGAAATTGCAAAGAATTCTGTAGCAATGATAAATTGCTGCAAAGATTCATTCAAAACTGGCAGAGATCTTTTCACTAGGCAATGCAACAGCATATACTGCTGACAATGCCTCAAAGAGCTATTGAAAGCATCATTCCATCTTCACCGTTGTGATACTACTCAGTTTAACCTTTGCAAACTAATTGCAGTAGACATGTATTGAACATGTCTTGCTTCTGATGATGAAGCCGGTCTGATAAAAAAAAAATCCTAATTTAAATTTTTGTAAACGAATATTTTCATTGACATTTTGAATGTCAGACGCAAAAGGTTTCCCCTGCTTTTTAGTTAGTTCTACATTGAACGTTTAATAATCAAATGTTTTGACAAGTTCACTACTCCGCAAAGGATTTTCAGAAACTGAACACAGAAATACAGTAGCCTACTGCATCACATGCTGAGGAGCAGATCCTTGTGAATCAATAGCAATTAATGGCAGCTGAATGTACCTCGTAGTATACGTAATTTTTATTTCTTTGGACCAGAGCCTGCCTATTTATTTATTTAATTAGAGATATATTTTTATCGATAATGTCAATTTAATGTGAATTTGATTAAGAAATTTAAATTTAGTACATTAATACCTTGACCAGTCCATCCCAGCTTCTTCTTGAGAGTTGGCTACCCTAATATAGGCATAAAAGTGATCTGATTTTCCAAGTGAAGAGTACTAACTGCTGACTTAAGTGGGAGCTGCAAACTCAGTCCACTTAGTTATGTACCAAAGTTTGAAAAATTTAACCTAGGGGACTGTGTTGAAACATATATTACCACTTGAATTGATTCAGCTTGTACTTAGAAGTTGAGGGAGTAGCAATATAGGTCAAATGTTGACTTACACAGCCATCTACTGTGGGTTTAAGATTTAGTCGTCTGTGTTTCTATTTTATTTTGTTTGTGTTAGTAACCACTGTTGCTGCGGGTAAGGCTCTCTAGATAAATTATTCATGGCAGTCGCATTGGTTAACAAAAAGTGAATTGGCTTCACCTGGGAATAACTGCTTCACTTCTTAACCTTCTTTTGAAAAAGATTGAAAGTTTCAGTATCCTAACAATCTGAGGCCTGTTACGTGCAAAAGGAATAGATATTTCAAAACCAGCTTTGTGAAAAGTGCTAAACACAGCTAAATTAGGTCATAAAGCTTATTAGAAAGTTCTGAGAACCACAGTAGCAGTGCAATGTAATATATGGCAGTGGTAAATTTACAGCTCCTCGCTCTATCCTTCACACAAAGATAAATACTCTCTCTGGATGTGACATTGAAAGCTGAGTTGCCCTAGTGTTGCTTCTGCCAGTACTGCCTGTTTATCGCTATGTAATTCCTATCAACTTGCCAAGAGAATTTAGGGATAAAATCCCACCCAGATCTTTGAAAATTTAGCAGTAAGACTGCCTTCCTCTTCCCTCCCTCCCTCACGCAGTGGCAGATTAATGCATGGGGCCATGCCCAGAGACCCTGGCCAATTTGGGGGCCCCCCATAAAAATCTCATGGTGCTAAGCCAGAATGATTTAGCTGCTGCGGCCTCTGCTCTGCTGGCCGTGCTTGGGGCAAGACTTCTTGGAGGAGCTGCTGAGGGGATCTGCTGTGAGTGTGGCTGGAGGGAGAAGCAGCAGCTGCCACCTCTTCCTCTCCTGCTTGTTGTTTTCTTCTCTGCTGCCCATGGCTTCTTGCTGCCACTGCTGATGGGGGTCTCCCTGCATCCTTCCTCATGTGGCCGGGCAGCCAGGGTTAGACAGCGATGGAAGATGGGGAACATCATCTCCTGCTGCGTCTCACCCAGCCACAAGCTGGGCAGAAATGCCCACTCCCAGCTGGAGTCCTGCTGCCCTGAGCCTGAGCTGAGCCACGAGGACCTGGGCTGCAATCTGCAGCACATCAGCAACTGGGAGAACACAGACGGTAGGGCAGCGGGGGTGGGGGGGAGATTGGGGAGCTGGGAAAATCCTCACTACCTCAACCCACAGGGGCAGTCCCCAGGGAAAAGCAACCCCACGAGGAGCCAAGGAGGGGGGAACTCTCCGCTGTCTTGCTCAAGTGGGGGAAACATGGAAACCCCCAATGCCCGCCCCCATGCACACACACCCTGGGAGACCCCCTCGCCTCGTCCTTGCCTCTCAATGTTCAATCAGTGCTCTCCCCCAGGGGTGACCGATTCTCTCCCCTCCTCTTCCAGTTTTCTTTTTCTGTGCCATTTGGTGATTGCAAAATATATGGTGAGACACAGGCTCTGTTTGTTTTTATGCCTCCATTTGGATGCCCCATCCCTGCATCTCACAATGGAGTATTATTTACCCCATCCTATTATGTCATGATTTAGCCCTATTTACAGCCCACCTGCACCACTGAGACCTTTGTGGATCCCACCTCACAGCCTTGGGATCTTAGTGTGGATTCTTGCCATGCACATTGTGATGTGGCATTACTTACCTGCCATTACTTACCTGCCTGCTCAGCTGATATGAGGCCTTCCATAGTATAATTCTCCCGCTTTAGCATTGCTTGGAAGACTATAGTGCTATTTATCCTAGACCATACTTTTAAGATCTTTGTGTGTATTTCCCCCCTCATCCAGCATGGACTGATGTGATACTGTTTACACTGGTCCAGACTCCACTCACTTAACTATGAATTTCACAAATGAATTGTGGCCCATCCAGATTTACTTTACAAAGATCGTCAGTGGTATCAGCTGTTGTCACGAGCTAGCTGTTGCTATATGAAGGCCAAAGCCACGCCTGGCTGGAGATAAAACATAAAGGACAAACCCAGGTAGTTATAGAAGTAGGAGAAATTTATCTTGTGAGGACCTTCAGTTCCAGTGACTTTTTTTCCCCTCCATTACACTGATGATGAGGCATTGGTAGAATGGAGTGATGAATATTCTCTCTCTTCAGTATTGTTGAAAAAACTATATTCTCATTGGCTTAGTAATGACCGAACATCCTGTTGTTTGCTCTGGTTTACCAGAACCTGGCCTATTCTTAAAAGTGTCATTTAATGTCTACGTATAAATTAGTTTCTGATTAGCTGAAATAGTGAGTCCTAGAACTTAACTGGTATAATGCCAACTTTCTCCTAGACTGACACGAATTGCCTGTGGCAGAAAGCCAAAAGAGTCACTTTGGCACACATCTTATTCTTTCAAAAATTTTTTCATAGCTTTGTTTTAAATCAGTTCTCACCATTAGCTGAAACTTAAAGTTCTTAATAATGGAATAGTTTTACCTCAGGTTAAGATTATTTCTTTTAGTTAAATTACTTTCTGGAACTGTGACTGTTGTCTTTCAGACATCTTTGGCTCAACAGCAGAAAAATTGGACTGTAACAGGATCAATAGGTGAAAAAAAAGCATAATGGTCAGGTTTAAGAAAATTGGGGGAGATGAAAGAACCACGTGTTGACCTGTGAACGACTGATTCTTGTAACACCAGTGTTGTCCAGATTAGCAGTGAACACCTTTGCGTAATGGTATGGATAATATCTAGCCATCTTCATTTTCTATGTGGGAAAAATTGAGCAGGTAATTTAGGCATAATGAAATGGGATATGATGAGCTTGATTATTATTGCAGTGCATAAGCATTGAATGAAGTCTTTGTATAAATGCATTTTGATATATTCGTGTTTTTAATGGGGTGCAGGGGGCCCAAATGTTCTCTGTGCCCAGGGCCCTAATAAATCTTAATTTGCTTCTTCTGTACATACGCAGTCAGGACTTTGGGGGTCCATAACTTTAGTAGTCCCTCACTTTCCACCAGTAGTCCCACCAACACCAGAGTGTGCAGCTCAGACAACCTCGGGACCCCAGTGAGGTCAGTAGTTTGAGTCTCTGTGAGCTATTTTGTGAGGTTGGAAGAATGACTGCAGGCTCACCCCTCCAACATCTTTCACTGTAGTCCTAAAGTTACCTACGTTCCACACAGATCTGGTATCTAAAAACTGAGGTTATAGAAAGAGCTGTTTGCGTCAAGGAAGCAAAACAGTGTTTTAAGTTTCCTGAATGAATAATATTTTGAGTGTCACTCATTTGGGGAGTCTGTAACATATTGCAGCACCATTTGGCTGTGGCAGGAAGGCCAGATATGAATGTTGGTTGGGAGTAGGGTGACCACCCATCCTGAATTGGGTGGGACAGTCCCAAAATGCAGAGTTCAAGTCCCGGTCCTGGGCCGAATGATTCCAGAACAGTATTTGTCTCGGATTCCCTACAGCGCCACTCTGAGCATGCCTGAGGCTCAGGGCTGGTACCAGCCTATTCCTGGTGGCAGGGGCTAGGTGGGCCTTAGCCCTTGCTCGCCATGGGGCCCTGCTCCTCCTCTCCCACCCAAGGCTCCACCCCCTGGCCAGGCCAGAAGCCGGAGCTGGGCTGTGGTGAAAGCCCCCAGGGAGCCTGGGCCACTGTTGGAAGCCCCAGACTTTCCACCTGCCCTGGGCACTTCACCCCAAGGGGGGGGGGCATGGGCCAGGGCCTGCGCTGAGGCCCTCTGCCCCCCTGCCCTGGACAGGTGGAAGGCCTGGGGCTTCCCACAGCAGTCTGGGCTCCTTGGGCAGCTCAGGGAAGAGGAGGAGCGGGGGCTGGGGTCATAGAGCGGGACAGGGCTCCTGCATGCATCCTGCTTTTGTCTTTTGAAAAGGTGGTCACCCTACATGGGGGAAGTGGGCGAAAGCTGAGAAGGGGGCTTAATCCTAACAGCCCCATGGCATCTGGATCACAGTGACATCAGAGCATATGTGCCATAACAGGTCAAGGGACTTTATGCCCCCTTGCACCTGAACCCTGCAAGGACTGACTGCTATCTCTGAGAGGGGGAGAGGAACCTTAGGGCTCCCAAGGCCTCCAGCACCTCATCGGAAAGACAGCCCAGGTGGAGAGGCTTAGCCCCTCCGCACACACATATTTCATCTGAGGGAGTTTTGGGGATAAGCTGTTGTTTAAAGACATCATAAGTAAAGGGTAGTTGGAAGATGGTTTGCATAGAAAGGGAGAAAAAACATGAATAACTACAAAGAAAATAGGCTGCAATCCCAGAGTCAACTGGCTGAGAAACAAGGGAATAAAGGGATCTTGGGAGGGAGGGAGGGGGCTTGACGAATTTGGGGCAGGGGGGAATTATGTTGTTATGGGGGAATTTTTACAAATTTAAATGATCAAACCCTTCAAGTCATTTGTACTGTGAGCCCGTGTAACTGCAAGACATTGTTACTGTTGCCCTCCTATTTCCATGTTCATGTGTTGCATCTCATCTTTACACCGTAAGTTCTCCATGGATGATATATTTGCACAGCACCTAGCACAATGGGGCCCGAGTCTCCACTGTGGCCTTTGGGTGCTACCATTATACACACACAAGCAAATTCTAAGTTCAATGTAAAGTGCCACCACCGCCTCAGAGCAGCTAGAGACTGATCATTCTCCACTCACAGTGAGCTGTACCGTACTCTGCAAGGGATCCAGTCAGGGAGTGTGATACGCAACATAAATACATGTAGTAGAATCAGACCCCAGATATTACAAAACTGCACCTAGTTAAGACTTGTTTACTCCTTTACTATAATTAACTTGCTTCGATGGCCTTGTTTCAAAACCTCCTAATTTTCTTTTAAAGTTATTTTTGCTGTGTGAATGTATTAAACACTGAAGGCATACGTAATATGTGTCTTGTAAAAGCAGATAGTAAGTGGCCTTGAATTAACTGCTCATTTTGCTGATGATTCATAAAAACTTTGTGTGTCCAAGACTTTGATACATTTCCAAAGCACTTCTGAAAATAAAGACTAGGGGTCAAATCCAGCTCCCTGTTAAATCAGTAGGAGCTTTTCCACTGACTTCAATGAGATTTGGATCTGGCCCTAGGGCAGATCACCATTTTTCTGAGCAATCTGTGAGGTTGTATTTTACCTCCCCTATATGAGGTTTGGCAGCATAACGATTAAAGTCACTTGCCAGCTGGTTTCCAAATTGACAAAGGTGAATTTTCATTCCATCACCGAGACTAGTGTCCAACAGACATGAAAACTGCAAAAAAGACAAAGCAAACATAAAAAAATCACAGCAACAACTCAGCCTAGATTACATGAAAATGGAGATTAAAGTTAAATATTGGATGCGACTCTTGAGATCAAAGTCAAGGTACACTCGAGGTAAGCATGCCTTATGGCTACCTTGTACCTACCCGAAAGTTAAACAGACAAATTTGGCTTGCATCTTCCTGTACTGTGTGAAATCTCAGATTTCAGTTACATGTAAATGAGATACTGCTTCCCTTGCTACGTGCCGGCTCTTTGTTGAAAAGAAGAAAGCCAATATACATATTGTGAAATGCTTCCAAAGATGTACCCGCAGAAGGTAGGCTTTTAATAGAGGAATCAGACACAGCATATCCCTTGATGGTTAGACTACACCCAAATGCTGCTCTGAGGCATTGGTCAGCAACACAACAGTTAAATCCTATAGGTTTGTGGTGAGGCGCATGGGGTATAGGAGTTCAAACTACTCCCCTGTTGCACTCACTTGTTATTCAGGTCAGTTTCAGCTCCCTAGAGCCCTTTAAAAGGGTTGGTTGAGGCTTCTCTGCCCTTTTTAAAAAATTCACTATGCAGTTCTTGCGTCTATGTTCTTAGACTGATACAGAACTAGAGAAGTGAGAAGTAATTCAGAACAAAGAGAAACAACAGCTGTCATTCATTCACCTAAAAAAGAATCAAACATGTATCTCATTTTCCTTTGAATATCTTAAGTGAAAAAAATGAATTCTTGATTGGCCAAAGGCAAGTACAATTTTCCATTTTATAATTACCAGATCATGGTAGCACATTTTTTAACCTTGCCTCCTTTGGTTTAATGAAGTCTGTGGTCCTCTCCTGCCATCCACTGATGATGGTGAAGGATTTTTCGAAACATGCTGCACATTTAACTCTAAAACCACTAATCAGTTTGCTGAGACTGTAGCCTTTTTTTTTAAGGTGTTGCTGTCTGTGTATCCTTGCACATAGTATGTCACACCAAGTGTGTCATATATCTAAGGGATAATTTGACCATAATGACAGGTTTCAGAGTAGCAGCTGTGTTAGTCTCTATCTGCAAAAAGAAAAGGAGGACTCCTTTTCCTTTTGACTATAATGTAATCCTGTGTCAATCCCAGTTCTTTCAATTGTGAGTTAGCAATTTTCAAGCTGTTTAATCAGCTTGTTTAATAATGTAACAAATATACACGTCTATAGTACAAAGATTTTCAAACACTGAGGCACTTACCAGGGAATTATAGAGAAAACCTTATTAAACTGATGAAGGCGGGGAAGGGTTGTGCATATTTTTAAAATAGCCATTGGATGAAAAGAATAGAAGTCAAGGCCAGAGGCAAGAACTGAAAACATGCCAGTATGGTATTTAGATGTTTTACACATATACAATATGGTCCTAAAATCATCCTGCAAATTAGACTTTAACCACAACTGCAAAACTGCACATGTAGAGACTAGAAATTCAATTACCTTGTGGAGAATTTCTTTTATCTTTACATATCACTTTTTCTTGCAAGGATTGTCACCTGAACTTTGCATTAATATATATATGTTTTCATTTAAAGGAAAACTGCAGTGATTATTTATTATATAATCTTACTTAGGAAATAAGAATAGTTTAAAAGGAATTTCAAAGCAGTTTCTAGAAATACATCACTGTCTCAGTTCGGTGAATGGTACTGGTATGTCTCTTGGTGTTTGCCATTTTAATAATACATGAGACTGATTAGATCTATTAGAATAACCAAATGAGAAATTAATAAACAATTAAACCATAAAGTAACTTTGAAACTCTGATTCACAATGAGCTCTGAATTCTTTCTGTCCTAATTTGCCACTAAGTATCAAAATGGCAGCTTACTGTTGTTGTTATTCTGACACTTAATATATTTTAATTGAATAATTTATTATTCTTTGTAACTAAATGCAGTCTTTAGTTTTCTTTTATGAACATTTAGTCCTGGTGAAAGTTACTAGAATAGCCATCTTTGAAACCAAAGTATTCGGTGTATCCACAGCACAATATGGGCAGTGACAGTTCAAACTCTCTCACATTGGTTTGCCATTGTCTCTCAACTTTGACCCGATCTCCACAGGTGACAGCATAATTCCGATTTCATCCTTTTGCTCTCTGCTGAGATGGCCAGGAAGGGTTTTTGTGATGTGGATAACTATCTGCTGGCAACTTGCCTGAGTCCAGACCTCATTACAAATATATCGTCCTGCAGTCAGCCATCCAATGGTGGTATTAGGTTGGACCAGCTTTGAATCAGTGACTAAAACTTCTGTATACCATTATCAACTACTTGAGCTATCCAGCCCCCCACAAGTGCTTTCTAAAATAAGAAATACTTAGTTTGCTATAATTTTACAAAGAACGGGTATAAAATACTGGGTATTTTGTAACATAACCACAAGAGGCAGCTGTTTAACAGCTCGTAAGTCAGGAAACCACAGCAGCACTTTATATGCCTTTCCCCCTCATAAGCTGGTTATCTTCGTGAGACTGATTCAAGCAGAATGCTATTTTTGGGTAAGGTGCACAAACAATACAAAACCTACTGCTCTCTCTGGAGAGAGATTTTGTGGGCTTCTTGTGTAATTTTGAAACACTGGATATATTTATAGATAGTCATAGATGGTTTGGGTTTACTTGGTCCTGCCTCAGTGCAGGGAGCTGAACCAGATAATCTCTCAAGGTCTCTTCCGGCCAGATATTTCTGTGATTCTACACCATGCTGTGCTATCGTGCTCTATGGCATGTTTTAGTTGTAGCAACATGTGTGTTTAATTTAATAATCCATCAAAAAGCAACAAAGGAGACTCTGCTAAACTATCTTCAAGGCGGTCTCTGAATTTATGTGCAAAATTCCATTTTGCCGATTTCAGAGCCAATCATTTACAACACCGTGAAATATCTGAGTCAAACTAAGGTATGTTTTCAGCAAAATACAAGTGGATCTGGGCTAGATCTCTCTTAATAATGGAGAATGGAGCATACTTGAAAAATCACCAAATATTTCTTTCTGTCAATTTAGTTAACAAAGAAATCTGACGATAGCTGTGTATTGGAGTATGTAGCTTGAATGTGCACAGATCTAGGAGAAGAATAAACTTCTTGTACTCTGATCCCTGGAAAGGAAGTATAAAAATAGCCACTGATTTGAATTTCCTGCTCTGCAGTTTTTAGCTAGTACCACCCAAGTCAATTTTTAATTCCTGTAGCACTCTGTATTATCTGTCTTGCTGTTTTTTCTTTACA
Source organism: Lepidochelys olivacea (assembly GCF_965140295.1). Lineage (NCBI taxonomy): Eukaryota > Metazoa > Chordata > Testudines > Cheloniidae > Lepidochelys > Lepidochelys olivacea. Next base: position 159,993,802 of record NC_140411.1, on the reverse strand, counting down.
TGAGACATGTAGGTGCCAAAAAGCATACATGCACATCATCCCAAATCCTACTTGCCTTTCACATCTGAAAGGGGCTGAATGCAACCGGAAGAGACCATTGTTCTTTTTTGTTAAATACAGTAATTTCTGAGTACCAATGAAGAGATGATAGAAAGTAATTGCTGTTAATATAAAATACTATATAAGAGTCCATGGGATGGGGTACATGATTCTGTGGAGCAGGAATTTGAAATCAAGTTTCAAAAGTTTAGTGAATCAGTGCTATCTTCAGGTTCGCAGTTCTTCTCTCTGAAAATAAAAAACATGTTTGCATCTTTTAAAATATTCCTCTTACTGCTTCATGAAATGATTCTAAAGTCACATGATTTCTTTAATCCATATAGCACAGTAAATGACTGCTGAAATTACCTCTAATTCTAGATTGTAGCAAGAACTCTTCAGAAAAATATGCCCTGCACTGAAAGAAGGTACAGACTAGCTCCCATTCTATTTACTGAGAATCAGAAGAAACACCTTTCTGCTCACCAAATCTCATTGATACTTTTGAATGCTTTAATCCAGAAGTTCTCAGCCTTGCTGGGGACTGAAGGTGGGGGACAGAACAACTGAGGATAAGTGTGGGAGCACTGGTGCTGTATGAGGAGGCAGAAAGGCACATTAGTCGGGCTGATGGAAGTACTGTGTATGGGTGCAGGTGGTTGGTACTAGGTACTAGGCAGGGTTTTGGTTTTATTGCTGGGGTGGGGACACATCTCACTAATTCAAGTTTAATTGGCAATGTGTAATATTCCTCAGGGTGTAACTCATTCAGGTTAATAATAGATCAGTTACATTCTGACAAGGCCTGACGTGGTTTCATTTCCTCCCCATTGGGATATGTCATTAATAGGGGTGAGGGTGTGGGGTGGAAAACCTCATCTAAATGTTGAGAAAATACCTTATTAAACATCACCAACTGACTTTCCTCAGGTATTATAGGGTTATAAAAAGTAATTTCATTATGACTACAGCAGACAGAGGTTTAGCAAAGCCTTTGTGTGCTTCTAGAAGTCTGAGACCAAGTTTGACTGTGTCTAAATGAAGTTTTGCATTATAAAACGGAATGTACATGCAAATGCCACATCCCTAGACAGTGCACGGCTTCCAGCCTTGCCCTGTTTAGCTCTTTAAGGGTATCATCTGTGTGACAACTTGGGGAATCTATGTGCAACTTATTAATTCTGGTTGATTTTATGAAATTGCTGTATCATTGGATTCCGTGGTGTATGTAGAATCCACCATCTGCCATCAGGGCTGTAGCACTTCTCTCCCAGGCCAGGGACAAGGTAGGTGGCTAAAGCTTGATGATCCCGCATTCAAACGGGAGCCCTTAGGAGAATGGATTGGATGAAGCGATGAAAGGGGGGTGGTCACTGAGAGCACAGGAGAGACAAGCTATCCACTCTCAAGCGTTGAGGTTTGTGGTGCCCAGTACAGCCCACTGTACAGCTATAGCATGGTCAGTGCAGATGGACTGAGGGAATTTAGCTGCTAAAATCTGAGGTCTCTATTCAGCACGTGTGCACTGTGATTTTTCTAAAGCTAAACTATGATTTGGCCAAATTTGGGCAGAATTTCATAAGGATAGTAAAAGACATATCCCTGACACAGAGGCCACTCCCCTGCAAATTTCAAGTTCCTTCTCTAAAGCATGGGGGTGATCTGGCAGTTCAAAGAAAAGGTCACCAGAATTTTTTAACTTGAGCAAAACAATCATTTTCCCCCCTAGCTTTGTTCTTGGAAGTGGTTGAACTATTTTGGCTCAAACGTTCCAAAAAATTCGGCCTGAGGCAGACACCCAGCATGGATAATTTCAACTCAGGCAATCAGAGATTGGCAAAGTTATAAATGACTGAAAAACAAGATCTTATCATGGAGAGTGTTGGGCAACCTTAACCGTAGGCAGTGCTACCATCCCCACCAATAATATATCAACCAATCCCTGGGCACAATGATCTCAGATTTAAACAAAGTCCAGAAACTGGTAATCCACATTGTAAGAAATTATAAAAGTGAAATATATACTTTATTGCTAAAGTGTTTTTTTTTTTTGAGAAATAAAACATCACATCATCGGCTACCACTAGCAATTGCCTGGTAGTCATCCTAAGTGGTCACCCCCTCCTTTCTCTTTGTGTCTCCCAGACACAACTAAAATGTTGACTGCCCCAGTAAGGTAACTGCCCTGCTTGTATAGGCATTGTTGGAGTCCTCTCATTCTAACCAATGGACCTGCTTGAAGTAAGAGCAAAATCTGATTATCAGACAAAAGATGGGAGGGGAAAAACAAACCTCCATTTGTTCATGTATCCAGTCAAGAAATGAGGTGGTACGGCTGTAGACTCCTGGTTTATTTACTTCTGCACAGCCCATCCCAAAGCTGGTAGTTCCTACCAGCTTCCAGGTGTTCATATCTTTACAGGCTAAGGGTCCCCCGCTATCTCCCTGAAGGACCAAAGAAATAAAACAAATAGCATCTCCAAAAAAGAAACAATTAGAGGAGCTATTTATTTTGGAGTATAGCAAATAAGGCTCGTTAAAAGAGTTTCTTAATTCCTCTCCCTTCTGAATCTTATGAAAAACATACACTACAGGGACTTTGATTTTCACAGACAAGTGGCTTTTCTATAGGGTAGACAAGTACACGTGAAATTACATCCCTCTTTGCTGTGAAAAAGTGTTATCTGTCATTTCTCATTCATATGTGCAAAGATGTAGTAGGTATTAGAGCTGGTAGGGAATCTTCCATGGGAATGATTTTCTCACAGAAAATACAGTTTCCATGAAATCAAAATTTTCCTGTGGAAATTTTGTATTTTGTTGAAAGTTTTCATTAGGAAAAGCAAAATGACATATTTTGTTTTTGGTTGGTTCAAGAGTTGTTGAACAAACCCAATGTTGAACAATCTTCATTTAGAGTCAGTTCAACATTAAACTGCATTTCCCTACTGTGATGCGTTGCCTCATGGGAATTGTCATTCAGGCCCCCATTCTGTCCTATGGGCTGACCTCCCTGACTGGACCACATCTCCTATGATGCAACAGTGTTCTCACTGAGTGGCATGGTGCATAATGGGAGTCGCATGAGAAATGTAGTCAGGCCAGGGAGCTTTGCCCATGGAGAAGAATGGAGGCATCTGGCAACTTGAACTACAACTCCCATAAGAAAATGCACCATAATAGGGAAATGTAGTTTAATGTTGAAATGACTTGAAACAAAGTATTTTGGGTCAGTTCAACAAACCAAACTAAAACATTTCTATCTGGGAACGCTGAAATGTTGAAATGTTTTGTTTTGATGTGGGTCACTATCGGCCCATGATTTTCTCACTGTTTAATGGTTTGAGAAGTAGAAGCCCTGAATTTAAATCCCCAAATTGGGGTCTTTATCAGGTTGGAACAAAAATTACTTGAAGATTCTTTGGGATAGATGGATAAAGAGTCTACTTAGAGTTACACAGGGATTGGGTATCTGCTTTTCCTAACTGTTCATGGGAAATCCACAAATATCAATTTACATGTGGGTATGCTGAGGTGCAAGAGAACCCATCACGAATGATTCACTACTGGAAATGCCATCCATGAAGTTGCATTGCTACACCTGCCAACCAGGGCTGCCTGACCCCGTGACTCTGAAGTACTGCTTCTCAGGGTAGCATTTCCTTTGTTTATTATGGTCACGTCTAGGAACTAACCAAGATTGAAGCCCCATTCTGCCATTAACTGTATGAACACAGAATAATAGATGTGACTAGTCAAATTCCTGATCGACAGTGCTACTAGTATGTCCATGGTTATGACAATACTTGAAGGCATTCTAACTATCCCATATCTATTAAGCCCATCTCTCTTTCTATTTAACTCAACACTGTCAGCAGTTCCAGAGGGTACTCTTTACGTCAGGGGATGCCACTTCCAAACATGAATATTCAATGCAAACAGCAGGGCTAGTAAACTGGTACATTTTATCCCTCTCCCTTGCCCTTCATTTGTGAGCTTCTTAGGGCAGAGCAGTATTACTAGTATTTCTCTATATTTAGACAGCACACACTAGTATATTGTGGGAGCTCATCATCATCACTAGGACAAATCCCAAAGGGATGTAGCCTCCTTGCAGATGAAGGGCCATCCAGGTCAAACTCTAGCTAGGTCCTTAAGATGGCCTGGCTGGATATTCAGTTTATGTCCACCACTGGTGATCTTACTGTGCCAACAAAGCTTTTGGTAACCCTATGATCACTGGCCACATAGTGGCACTCTTTGGTAAAGACTCTTTGTAATTCATTGGTTTTGTGGGTGCTACCATAAAACAAATAATTAATGACTTTTGATCACTAATCTGGGCTGGATTTGAGACAGTGATCATAGAATCATAGAATCGTAGAATATCAGGGTTGGAAGGGACCTCAGGAGGTCATCTAGTCCAACCCCCTGCTCAAAGCAGGACCGATCCCCGACTAAATCATCCCAGATAGGGCTTTGTCAAGCCTGACCTTAAAAACTTCTAGGAAAGGAGATTCTACCACCTCCCTAGGTAACGCATTCCAGTGTTTCACCACCCTTGTAGTGAAAAAGTTTTTCCTAATATCCAACCTAAATCTCCCCCACTGTAACTTGAGACCATTACTCCTTGTTCTGTCATCTGCTACCACTGAGAACAGTCTAGAGCCATCCTCTTTGGAACCCCCTTTCAGGTAGTTGAAAGCGGCTATCAAATCCCCCCTCATTCTTCTCTTCTGAAGACTAAACATCCCCAGTTCCCTCAGCCTCTCCTCATAAGTCATGTGTTCCAGTCCCCTAATAATTTTTGTTGCCCTCTGCTGGACTCTTTCCAATTTTTCCACATCCTTCTTGAAGTGTGGGGCCCAAAACTGGACACCAGATGAGACCTCACCAATGTCGAATAGAGGGGAACGATCACGTCCCTCGATCTGCTGGCAATGCCCCTACTTATACATCCCAAAATACCATTGGCCTTCTTGGCAAAAAGGACACACTGTTGACTCATATTCAACTTCTCATCCACTGTAACCCTTAGGTCCTTTTCTGCAGAACTGCTGCCGAGCCATTCAGTCCCTAGTCTGTAGCGGTGCATTGGATGCACCTCGTCCTTGTTGAACCTCATCAGATTTCTTTTGGCCCAATCCTCCAATTTGTCTAGGTCCCTCTGTATCCTATCCCTACCCTCCAGTGTATCTACCACTCCTCCCAGTTTAGTGTCATCTGCAAACTTGCTGAGAGTGCAAACCACACCATCCTCCAGATCATTTATGAAGATATTGAACAAAACCGGCCGCGGACCAACCCTTGGGGCACTCCACTTGATACCGGCTGCCAACTAGACATGGAGCCATTGATCACTACCCGTTGAGCCCGACAATCTAACCAGCTTTCTATCCACCTTATAGTCCATTCATCCAGCCCATACTTCTTTAACTTGCTGGCAAGAATACTGAGGGATACCGTGTCAAAAGCTTTGCTGAAGTCAAGTAACAACACGTCCACTGCTTTCCCTTCATCCACAGAGCCAGTTATCTCGTCATAGAAGGCAATTAGATTAGTCAGGCATGACTTGCCCTTCGTGAATCCATGCTGACTGTTCCTGATCAATTTCCTCTCCTCTAAGTGCTTCAGAATTGATTCCTTGAGGACCTGCTCCATGATTTTTCCAGGGACTGAGGTGAGGCTGACTGGCCTGTAGTTACCGGGATCCTCCTTCTTCCCTTTTTTAAAGATGGGCACTACATTAGCCTTTTTCCAGTCATCTGGGATCTCCCCCGATTACCATGAGTTTTCAAAGATAATGGCCAATGGCTCTGCAATCACAGCCGCCAACTCCTTTAGTACTCGCAGATGCAACGCATCCGGCCCCATGGACTTGTGCTTGTCCAGCTTTTCTAAATACTCCCGAACCACTTCTTTCTCCACAGAGGGCTGGTCACCTTCTCCCCATGCTATGCTGCCCAGTGCAGCAGTCTGGGAGCTTACCTTGTTCGTGAAGACAGAGGCAAAGAAAGCATTGAGTACATTAGCTTTTTCCACATCCTCTGTCATTAGGTTGCCTCCCTCATTCAGTAAGGGGCCCACACTTTCCTTGACTTTTTTCTTGTTGCTAACATACCTGAAGAAACCCTTCTTGTTACTCTTAACGTCTCTTGCTAGCTGCAACTCTAGGTGTGATTTGGCCTTCCTGATTTCACTCCTTGAAGCCCGAGCAATATTTTTATACTCATCCCTGGTCATTTGTCCAATCTTCCACTTCTTGTAAGCTTCTTTTTTGTATTTAAGATTTGTATTTGTATTTGTGATTTATAGATATTGTGAAACACTCCATAGTTCATTACCAATCCTCTGAGTTATCTAGTTTTAGTTTTTCCAAATCTAGTTCTCTTCCAGATTTACACATTTCCATTTCTCACTTGAGTCAGTCAGCAAAGTGAAAGGCTCTTGTTGCTGTATGTTAACCATGGAGTTTCTGCACCTTGCAGCTCTTATGAGCTGTTTTAAGTGAGAACTCTTCACCTTGCCAGTGGTTGTGAGCAGGGCACAGAGTGGATGGCACCGTGCTTAAGCACATCAGAGAAGTTTGAAAATATCTTAAGTACATTTTTCTTTAGAACTGTAAATTTACCTTCTGCTCTAGCTGGTAAAGTACACAGATTAAAAGAAGGAAGGGAGCCATACTTTCTGAATGCAAACAGTCACAGTATCTCGTATACACACATAATAAAAATCTGCAAATATTTCCTGAGAAAAAGGCAGGGAGTTGTCTCCTGATAATGTATTACTCTTATTTTTACAACCAGTGTTAACCAATACAATTGTAGTTAAGAAACTTCCATACCTGGCAGGTGTCCACACCTCCCTTTAAAAAACCTGCACAAAGCATTGAAGAGGTTATGATTCCCCCATAGACGTCCCTGTGGTTGCAAACCTTATTAGAAATCAAAGGAACACCAGCAAAATTCATGGTCTCTGAAGTATCACCTGTTTAAAAACATAAATAATGCTCTTCTTTTTAAAGTCCTACAGTTTTTACAGTGCTATTATTTCCTTGAAACCAATGTCCTATAGTAAAGAACAAAAGTTTAAGGATATGAAGAATTAGCAAGGCAAGGATAAAAGAATATGGTTTAAGCTTAACATGATGATATGCAAACAGGAAATCTAGACATCCTGCCACTTGCCTACATTACCCACTAATGAGCCACAGCATATAGCTGTGAAAGTTGTGCATTATGTAGTTCTACAAACTTGACAGCTGATGGTGATATAAAGAACTTTAGAGCTAGTCAAACTATTCATTACAAACAATACTTGTTAATTCAGCCCTCTGTTTAGTTGGCAGATTATTTGAAAATAAGCCTAATTTTCTTTGAGTATATTCATAATTTGTAACTATTGACCAAATTGTTTGGATAAATGGTTTCCACAATAGGTGTTGTTCACAAACTATGCTTTGACTGTTTGCTGTTCACGTTGTATGGTTGGTTGCCTCTCTCTCTTCCTTTGATTTTCTGAAGGCACCTCTCGCCTTGGCTTTACCTAGGTCCCATAGTGTTTCTGCTCTCTGACTGAATTATTGAAACGTTTTAAAGAGGTGACTAACGAACAGTAAGTGCCCTTCCAGTGTGAGTATTCAAAAACGTTCACTTTCATGGAGTGATTCATCCAGTGGTTGATGAATGTGATGACCCCTATGATTCAGAGTAAAGTGAACTCTTGTTACACATGTTTTCTTTGTTATCCAGCCAGCTCTAAAGTACATCAATGTAGACAATGTACATTGGATCCTTGGAATCATGCTATACTTCCTCTACTTGAGGTTAGAAACAAAGAAACCAATCAAATTAGGTAAATTAATAATACTCTGGGTGGTATTTGGTAGAGACGAAATTTAGCCCTGTGCACAGCCCTACTTTGAGGCTTTAAGTGGTGCATCTGCTTTTTTTGGACCCGCTGCACAGGGGTGAATTTGGCCCTAAATTATTCCTATATTTAGGAATAGCTTTGCTTTCCAGATTTTTCTGATGATTTAATGCTGTAACTGCAACTGCCAAACACTGTACTTATTCCACATGACTTTTTTTAGTGCATATCATTTACAGTGGACATTAAAAATACCCACCTCCTTCTTCTGTGGCTCCCCATCCTGATATCCAGCACATTTTCCCTTCTGGAAAATGTTCACCAAAATTAGGCAGACAAATTGGTTCTATCAGGCCTATTTAAAAAAAAAAACAATTGCTCTTAAAACATGCAGAGGAAGACCTACATGGGGGTGGGGTGGTACTTGTATTCATATGTGTATTATTCCATATATCTGATTCTGATCTCCTTGGTAAAATGCTTTGAGATTTACTGATGAAAAGTGCTATTTAAGTACTATTATTATTACATATAAAATAATTGAGTCAGAGCCTCAGCTAGCGTAAATCAATTTACGCTCACTGGGGATATGTCTTGAAATGTTTAAAACAAGAAAGTGTAACTTCAGAAAAGCTGTAGCTGCACTAAATGTGTATTTGATAGGAACTGCTCTAAAGCTGCTATAATGCCAGATCTGGAAGGTTGTTTTTTTTTAAAACTATCACTCAGTCTTTACCTCAATGAGAGTTTTATGCCTGAGTAAGGGCTTCAAGGTTTGCCTCAAGGTAAACATGTAATGAAAATCAATCCATCTAAAAAATAGAATAGTCTCCTCCCACACGCAAAATCCAAAACTGCATCTAAAACCAGTATATACCATTTTACTTGCTAAAGTACATACTTAGTAACCTATGTATAAGTCATGGGAGCACACCACTGCCCTCTACTGACTAGACTGTCGGGGCTCTGCAAGTGCTTTTATCTTTCTTCAGTCAGCTGAATATATAGGCTTAGGATTTGGGGCATTGAATGTTGTGCGATTTATTTGATGCACTTTACCAGTGAGTGTGGTATCACCGTATGTCTGCAGCTGCAGATCGCAACGTGTTTAAAGAAACTGGCAGTAAGAAAGGAAAGTTTTCATCGTACAAATACTAGTAGCACTCAGGGGCTCACAAACAGTTCAGTTCTCCAGCTTGAATTTGTCTCTGTGCAAAGCATCCGGCCACAAGTGTGTAGCCTTCCAAGTTCCCTTTAGATACATTCCAGCTGTTCTGATCATATTGTGAATACATTTCGGAGATGGTCATGTACTGCAGAATGCTTATAATCTTGATACTATCCTAAACTTTTTTTTTAAATACAGTAGTTGAGATTTTGAAAAAAACCTGAAGCTTAATTTTTATTTAACAGCAGAGTAGATATGGTTTCTAAAGAAGAGCCAATTGGGGAACTAGAAAATATGGAGCTGAGAAGCGACAACATTTGTAGAACTACCCCCATGAAGAAAGGCATCATCTTTGGGGAGATATTTATAGAGTATTTGAAAACAGCACGATGCTCTTTTTACCAATGGTTCTGTATTTTGGTTCACCAGCCATGTCAGTTGAAGTTGGCAGCCTGATCTGAAAGTTAGAGTGATGTTTGTTTTGTTTTTAATTTAAATGCATCACTTTATTTTCATTGTCTCGACTTTTATTTGAAATGTTAATACTCTTGAAAGGTGCCAGATTCAAAGGCTTGGGCACTGCCCACCTCCATATATTCACAGACATTAGCGGGGGCACAGGCAGGCCGGGCACAGGGAAATTAGCAGGGGCACAGGCAGCATAAACTTCACACTTTAGTCTCACCTCTGAGCTGGAAGGGTGAGAGGCTAGCTCATTTCTACCAGGGATGGAAAAACTAGTTTGGAAGAATAAGAATAAATGGTTCAGATAAGTAGCTTCCTCTCTCTGTGTGATTTCCAGCAGCCCACATAGCTTTGATATTCATGTGTTAAAATGGTGACCACTGTAAGTAGTATATAAATGGACTGGCAATATTTTAAAGACTAGTTTGTGTCTTTTAATGATATTCATTTCCATGTGAATTCGATAGATTAAGTACAGGATATCTCCTAGTGTTAGATATTTTGGGACTAGTCCATCTGTACTGTGAGCCGGACCCAAAACCCACTGAAATCAGTGGGACTTTCTCCCTTAATTTCAATGGGCATTGAGTCATAGCATATGAGATGATAAAGTATGAGCAGACAGCTCTGCTTTGCAACTGCTTTGAAGTAGACAGGAGTCTGCCCTTCAAAGTTCAGATCCAGTTTGGATCCAAATCAGAATTTCTCCAGAAGTCTGGCTCGGGGTTCCTGTTATAAGGCCCATTATAGACATACGCCTGAGCTGCAATGTTTGAATGTGGATTGGATCTGAACTGCCCCAAAACTCATTGCGGGTTCCCCATTGAAGGTGACAGGAGTTTTGCACTGACTTCCAGAGGAGCCAGGGTTTCTCCCCAGTGTTCTGATTCAAGCCCATCTGTGCTTCAGAAGCTTTTCTGGTCTGTATCACTAGAAATTACCCCGCGCTTTTAATTTAAAAAAAGAGAAAAAAACAAAGGGGAAAAAATTACCATTGAGAGCAAGTGGTGCTGCCAGCTTCATCAGCGCAATATCATTCCCCATCGCTTTGGGTTTATAATTTCTATGGTATATAATTTTTTCCACTGAATATGGATTAACTGAAGTGCCTGGTTGAGTCACAAAGCCCGCCTGCACGCTCCATGAGCTAGGCAAGTACAAACTGAAACAAAGAGGCAGGAGGGAGAAAACTTTTATAAATGTCAAGTTTTAAAATTGGCGACTGCGCCTGCATGCCAAATTAATAGCTATAGGACTCGGAATATTTATACTCTACACTACTTTTCTAGCTATCTGTTAATATCTGCCATGTTTTAAACGTCACTTCATAAATAAACATACATACAGTCATAGGCATTGACTCCATGCTCCAGCTCTGGAGCACCCACTGGCACCCCCCCATTCAAATCTTCCCCCCTCCCCTCAGCACCTCCCGCCTGCTGTGATCAGCTGTTCAGCGGCGTGCAGGAGGCCCTGTAGGGAGGGTAAGGAGCGAGGGGGGCACACTCAGGGGAGGGGACAGAATGAGGCTGGTGGAGCGGGGGTGGGAAGAGGCAGGTGGGGCAGGGGTAGGAAAGGACAGGGGTTTGGGGGAAGGGGTGGAGTAGGGGCAGGGCCTGGGGTGTGGCCGGGGTCGAACATCCCCGGCAACTTAGAAAGACGGCACGTCTGCGTCCAGTGACTAGCTGAGTACACATACATGTATATGTGTATATATAGATATATATCTCAAATTACGCTAATGCTCTAAAGGCTGTGCTGCCTCCCTATCAGTTTGATGCAGTTTAAGATCTTGATTTTCTCTATAAACACTTATGTGGTTTTGCATCCTGCCTACTTGAAAAACCACCTCTCTCCCTGTGTGACACCAGAGTGGTTGAGATAGTCACTAGATTTATTTAATAGGGCTAGTAGCATGGCATTTTCAGTGGACAGACCTGCATTCTGGAACTCACTTCTGTCACTAGTTCACCACTATTCATTTCTGCTGATCTTCAGGGCATGCGGTAATTTCAATCTCTTCTAGGATTTAGCCTGTGATGCTAATCATGTGTTAGCTAGATTGCTGGATGGGGGCTCAGGAGATGTGTGTTCAGTTCCTGGCTCTACTACGGATTCTCTGTGAAATATTGAACAAGTCACAAATCCTTAACCTGTGAGTTCCTAGAAGTAAGGATGGGAGCCTTCCGATGCTGGCATGCAAACAAGATCTCTCATTGGGAGACTATTCTCATTACACATAAGGAAGGGGAACAGGTTTAATATTACTCTAAGAAGAAAAATCTAAGCAAGTCTTTACCCATTTACAGTTTTCACACTAGACTGTAAGCAGTCCTACAATTAACTGATTTTGGACAAGCTAAAATGGTCTCATAAAATAATTTGGAGATTGTGAATATAAGAATCGTCAGGTACAAATTCCTCCTAAATTATTAAGTCTTATGCAATATGGTCAAAATGTTCAAACTTGAGTGCCTAAAGTCAGGCACCTAAATGAATACTTAGGCTTGGTTTTTCAAACTTACTAAAGATGACCTCACTGTTCAGAAGAACATGATTTCATGCATGTTCAGAATCTCAGAAAATCAGGCCACTTATTTTAGGATTGATTTGATACCTAATTTCAGGTGTCCCAGGTTAGCAATTTTGGCCTACGGCCTGATTTGTTCAGAGGTACTGTGCACCCACAGTTCTCATTTACATCCAAAGGAGATTGAGTGTTCAGATCCTCTGAAAATAAGGCCCAATTTCCCAGATGTGACCTCAGATTTTGATGTCACAACAGTTAGACCATTATTAGTGTATGCATTTTTTCAACAGGTGCCCTCTTTATACAGTAACACGTGAGATACTTTCATTAGAGGAAGTAAAATAAGGATAACACTTTGCTCCTGTGCAGAACTGTTCTTCAAAGTCATTTGTCGTTCTGTTTCCTTTATCCTTCCCCTGCATGAAAGCAACTATCCACAAGGTAAGTAGATAAGATACTTACTCATAAACACAGTGGGCTGCTGTGACAATCCACCATGGGGTGATGATGGATCCTCCACACAGATGGAATCCTTGAAATTGAAGGCTGACCTGCCATGGCCATTGCCAGGGCAATGATGCATTTCCACCGACTATACGGGAGGAGTACCTGGACCTAGTACCACACTCTGCATGGATGGGAGAGTATTATAAACATGGTAAGCACAATCCTATCTGTGTGAAACACAACTTTATTCCTTACTTTTTGAATTCCAGCTGTTCTCAGTCCCTTCCATGTCAGACAGTCTTCACAGTAGATGTTCCCCATCCTCCAACTGAAGGCGGACCATGTCTTGGCTCTGAGCCTGGGATTAGGACCACACCTCAGGAAGAACTCCCCAGAATTCTGTGCCTCCAAGCAGTACACACAGCAGGCTCCAGGGCTCCCTTTGGAGCAGAGCTTTCACAGGATTTTTAAAAAGATTTTAACTAAATGTCTCTCAGTAGTTTCTTTTCTCCATCATTGGCTTCAAGGTTGTTCTCCTCAAAACTGCTAAACTCAAAAAAACCCAGAACAGACAAACAACACCCCCCCCACACACACACTTTCCCCATTCCTTTGGCTTTCTCTCCCCTCAGAATGGTAGACATCCAGCAGGCCACAGGAGCTCAGCTCCCAGTTGGTCTGTGGGTGAGGTCCAGGTTAAGACAGTGGAACAGACCACCGTGAAACCAGTTTCAAGCTCTCCTAAGGGCAAGGTCCCCACCAAGACAGTAGAGCAGGCCACATCAAAGCTCCTTTCACTGAGACCAGACCAAAGACTGTGTTGTAGAGCACTGTGGGTAAAGTTCAAAGTCCCCACTGCCTCTGCCTCAGGTATTGGACCCCTGTTCCCACAACTTGCAGATGAAGCAGGAAAGTTTCACTGGAACCTCCTGAATTTCAAGGGAATGCAAGGCTCCCGCATCACAACCAGGAAGAAAGAAACGCCTGCTCACAGACAGGTCTATGCCCAGGTGATCGAGAAGGCCACAAAGTATCCTCCCTTCCCACAAGTTGCCTGCAACCTTTCTGATACCAATGAGTAATTTCTCTCCAATGGCTCTGGCTCACCCCTCCATTCTTCTTAATCAGTCAACCCCCACTCAGCCCAGACCCAGCATCAAGGTATGGAATGATGTGATTCAGATTAGAGCTGGTTGGGAATTTTTTGATGGAAACACTTTTAGTCAAAAAGCACCAACTTATTGAAACCAAAACTGTTTGCAAGAAAGACTTGGTTTTGACAATTTTTTCAAATAAAAAAGAATGTTGAATTTTTTTTTTTAAATTGTCAGTGTTCCATTTGGGCATTTTCTAAATGAAAAAAAAATCTAGTTTTCTGGTTAGAGATGACTTTTTTGTAATTTAAACTAACTATAGTAAAATACATTAAAATGGTTTCATTCTGGTTTTGATATTTTGAAGTTATAGAAACAAAATGTTTCACTTGACCTGCCCCGGAATTCTTTTTGGGAATTAGATATTTCAGCCTAATTTGCAACTGGAACATCTTTTGATATCTCAAATTTTTTCACAGAACAGGAAAACAGTTCCCCATCCAGCTCTAATTCAAATCTCCTTACATGTGAGATGGACCTACCTCCTCTCCTTTTCCAGCCTCCAGGGGTTCCATAAGCAACAATAAAGTGGATATGATTTTCCTAAGGGAGACATGTGGGATACATGCCTGCAGACTGTCCTTTCAATCTCCCTGGTAACGCACTCTCCCCTCACAGGCTCCCTCCCCCTTGGTCTCAGGGGTTTGGCTGAGGGACTGGTGAAGGATATTGCTCACAATCAGGAGAGAGTCTCCCCTCTAGATCCTCTAAAGAGAAGGAGAAATCTCTACAGATGGGACTTTGAGCAACATATCTCAGATTCTTAGCTAAGCATGCAGAATTAATCACAAAGGGGTGTTTATCTTCATAGGTGCTTCTATTTTTAGAAAATGAAACCAAAGGGGGAAAAAAGCCTTGAAAAGTTGAAGAGCTTATAATTCTTCCTCACCTAGCTTATGAGGGTGTGATTAAGGTGAAGTGGGAATTCCCTAACAAGACATACCTATACCTAAGGACTAAAAGATCTTCATAACTCTGCTTGTTAGGCCTGCTTCAGTTTCTTAGTAAAGGGCATTGTCATATCATCTGAGAGATTAGTCCTGCCAAACCCACAGAAAGGAGAATAAGATCATCACTCAGTCTAAACTTGGATACAAAAGCCTCATATTGGCTACAGTTTCTTATTATGAAGATCATGCTCAACTGGGAGGCCATCTTGAGCCTGCACAAAACAAAACAGGAAGAAAAACATGAGAAAATTGCAGGCTAACACTGATAGTCTTCCAAATATTTTGTTGGTAAGCACTTTGGGGAGCATGAAGACAAAGCAGCCACTGAGGCATTAGACAAGGGAATAAGTTCCACCCTACTTCCAGTGAGAATTTCTGAACTACCTTGTCTAGGCAGGTGTTCCCTTTGAACCTGCTGCTCCTCCAGGTTCCAGTGTAGTGATTACCCATTAGGAGGATGCCATTGCTGCCTTTCCTGAGACCAATGCTGGGAGTCTATGGAAAAGTATCAAACCCCAAAAGCTTCTTTTGGGGCTCTCAAGTCTGAGCAGATTTATCCCTCTCTCACCCCATGAGGGGTGCTTCAGGGTGGGCCCTCATCTGGGAGTGAACCACTTCACAAAGCAAGTGCTGGAGTCAGGAAAGGATATCCAACAGAACATACTCTTATTCCCCAAACTCAGGTTTATTCTTTTCCGCAAAGTAAATTAAAATATATCAACATTATCAACGAGACCATCTGTAATATCAGAAGATGAAGGTGCAATAGTTTATCTCCTATGCATTGGAACAATAGTGTTAGCCAATACGTATATGTTATGTTGACCAAATTATATTACGTTTTTCCCACAATACTGTTCACTTCTGCTCACTCACGTCAAGATATATGTCCCACAGCTTTGGGAAAGCCAGCTTTAGGCTCTGAAAAATATGAAATCTATCAAAGACAAAATATATTCATTCTGTGTCCTGGTAGAAGTTGGTAGTTACTTTCACAGATAACTGGATTAAATTAATTAAAAACTGGCTAACTGACGGATCTCAACATTTAATTGTAAACAGGAAATCATCATCAATTGGATGTGTTTCCAGTGGGGTCCCACAGGAATCGGTTCTTCACCCTGTGCTCTTTAACATCTTTATCAATGACCTGGACGAAAACATAAAATCATCACTGGTAGAGTTTACAGATGACACAAAAATTGGGGGAGTGGTTAATAATGATTGATTCAGAGCAATCTGGATTGCTTGATAAACTGGGCACAAGCAAACTGTGTATTTTAATACAGCTAACCGTAAATGTATATATCGGGGGACAAAAAAGCCCAGGATGAAGCCCAGGATGCTTATAGGATGAAGGACTCACTGGTAAGCAGTGATTCTGAAAAAAGATTTGAGGGTCCTGATGAATAATCAGCTGAACATGAGCTCCCCATGTGATGCTGTGGCCAAAGAGCTAATGTGATCATGGGATGCATAAACAGGGGAATATGGAGTATGAATAGAGAAGTTATTTTACCTCTATTTGGCATTGGTGTGACTGCTGCTGGAATACTGTGTCCAGTTCTGGTGCCTTCAGTTCGAGAAATATGTTGATAAGTTGGAGAGAGTTCAAAGAAGAGCCACAAGAATGATTAAAGGATTAGAAACCATACCATATAGTGATAGACTCAAAGAGCTCAATCTATTGAATTTAACAAATAGAAGGTTAAGGGGTTTGATTACTTGATTACCATCTATAAGTATCTACATAGGGAACAAATATTTAATGGGATCTTCAATCTAGCGGAGAAAAGTATAGCACAGTCCAATGTCTGGAAGTAGAAGCTAGGCAAATTTATACTGGAAAGAATGTGTAAATTTTTAACAGTGAGAGTAACTAACCATTGAAACAGTTTACAAAGTATTGGGGTGGCTTCTACATCACTGATGATTTCTAAATCAAAATTGGATGTTTATCTAAAAGATCTGCTCTAGGAACTATTTTGGAAAATTCTTTAGCCTGCATTATACAGAAGGTCAGACTAGGTGATCTCAGTGGTTCCTTCTGGCCTTGCAATGTAGTATCCAAAACAGAGATAAGGAAAGGTACGTGGTACCAGAAAAATAAGAAAACAAACTAATTCGTAAATTTTAGTCTTGGGTGATATACAGAGTGCTTTTAGCTCATAACAGCTATGATATAAATAATAGGTAGGTTTGGGGGACATATTTTGGAGCACACCTTCTGTGTAAGGGGTACTGAATGCTGGGAGAACTGCTACCCAAAAGGGCTGATAACATATTAACTCTTTCCTTTCTGTATTGTACTGCTTTGTCTTTATAAACCCCAGATGGTGCTCCATCCTCCTAATTGGCCATTAGGCTACTGCGACAGTGGCTGGAGCCCTGGACCCTTTAAATTGCTGCCGGAGCCCCAGGCAGTGCGGAAGGGCTGGCTGGAAAGGCTGACCACCAGCTCATCCCTTTTACCCAAGCCTCTGCCCCTTCTGCCTGAGGCCCTGCCACTTCCAGGGGCCCAGAGCCAGGCCCCCATAGAGGTAACATAAAAATTTATGTTATTTTCACCCCTGGCCTAGAGGGAGTCAGGTCTGATGAATCAGAACCAGCAAAGGAAAGGAGAGCTTCTTGGGAGAGAGTCTGCATGGATCAGAAAGTTCTGCAGATCCTGGGAAGTGGGAGGAGTTGGTTAGAAGGCCAGTGGAGGGGCTACTTTGCTGACTGTCCCATGCTAGGGAGCCAGTGGTGGGAGGCTGAAAAGGGCTGAAAGCTAGAAGCCAGTGTAGGGGCTAGCCTCTGACCTGCCTGAGCCAGAAAGCCAAGGCCAGAGAACCATGAAGTGGCTTGAAGGCTGAGAGCATTTGGTGGGGGGGGGGGGAAGGGAGGGGGCGGTACCTGCTGGCTCTCAGAGCCAGAGAGCTGAAGATGGAGGGAGAGAGGTCTTAAGAGTGAGGAAGAGGTGTGGTGATGGATGCCAGAGCTGTACTGAGCGCTGGAGTGTAGTGAATGATTCTAGGATGTAGTGAAAGATGCTGAGGTTGTTTGTGATGTACTGTTGAGACTATGATTATGGGACACGGGTAATGGTTTCTATGCACAGGGCTTTTGTTTGTAATTAACCCACCCCACAAGGGCTATCTTTATACTCAGATAGACTGGTTGTGAATTAGTGGGGACTCTGATGGAGGGGAAACTGAGGCAGGTGTATGGCATGGCATGGCATGCTGGCAGAAGGTGCTCCAATCAGGACCACCCTAGCACACTGCCCCACTTCATGAAACTTAGAGAGAATCATAGATAGTTGCATTTGCTGAATAGTGGAGCCTATTTTAAGAACAGAGCTGTTTGGCTTTAGAAGAAGAAAAGGGAGGACAGATGGTATGTTCATTGTTAGACAGCTGGTGGAAAAGAAGCTGGAGGGAAATGTCAAGCATAGTTGGACAATCCTTGATTTGGAGAAAGCATTTGAAAAAGTACCATACCTAGGAGACTGCTGGTGCCCCTGCTACAATTTGGGGTACTGGAAGATCTTAGGGTACCAGAGGATTTTGTCCAGATGGCAGTGGATTTGTAGGATGGTTCCATGACAAAAGTGCAGACACCTTTCAGTGTAATAGAGGGTTTCAAAGTGAAGGCTGGACTACACCAGAGATCACTGCTTTCTTCATTACTATTCATAATTATGATGTACTTCATAAGTAAGCAAATTCAAGAGGAAGGTGGTATAAAGTTGATCTATGCAAACAATATTGTGCTAATGGCCAGTAGTGAAGACAATTTGGTCGAAGTGACTGATGCTTGGAACAGGGAACAGAGAAAATGTGACCTCAAAATGAGTAAAGAAACAACTGAAGTCATGTGGACAACTTGCGGAGAACCAAGACAGATGAATATAACATGAAGAGCCAAGGCCTAAATCAGATTTCTGCATTTAAGTATCTTGGGGGCTCTTTAACAGCAAATGGAGAGATCAACAGAGAACTGCAAGCAAGGATGCTGAATGTGGGGGAAGTCTGATGCAGGATAAGTGAAGTGATTTATAATAAACAGATGCTCAGACTACTTAAGGGACAACAATACAAAACCTGGGGAAGAGCAGATCGTCTGTACAGATCAGAGACATGGGTGACCAAAAAGAGGCACTTGAGAAGACCTGACACCATTGAAATGAGATATTTGAGGGCAGTGAGAGGAGGACATTGCTGGACCATGAATAAAATGATGTAATTAGGAGCGCAACCAAGGTCTGCGATATCAGAGAAGTTGCCATAGAGGAATGGAATGAGATGGTATCAGCATGTACAAAGAATGGATGAAGGGAATCCCATTAGGGAGGCATTTGAGAGTAGAATTCATAGGTGGAAAACAAGAGAAGAGCCAAGAAAATGGTTGAAACACTGTGTACAGGAAGATGCAGTGAATATGGAATGAATGTTTGACCAGCAAGCTTGGAAAAGACTGGTATGGCAACCTGACCCTAGCTAGCTGGGAAAAGGGGAGAAAATATCTAGACTCCTCTATGACTTGGGTAGGATGTGGCTGAAGGAGAAGACATTTCTTGTTCTATGGACCATCACACACCCTCCTTCATTTGCAGCAGATAGTTCTTCGGGAACATGAGGTGTATATATAACTGTTGAAAGGGGAGAGAACTTTCAGCATTATTGAGAGAAGTAGCCTTATTCTTGTCTTGGGGAGAAGTTGTGTCTCTCTTTCTCAGAATTCTATGCCAAGAAGGAAAGTCAGGGTTGGCTGGCTCAACAAGACACACTTAAAACCAATGGAATTCAATCTAGACCATCTGGCATATCACAGGCCAGGTGTGAAGCCTAATGATGAACCTATTTGCATCCAAGACCAGCTCGAAAACCAAAAGAGGTACTACATGAGGAAGAGACATTCAAAAACAGAGGCTGTGGTCCCCTTATCTCAGAAGTAGACTAAAAGGCCTCCTTTATGTCTTTCCACCCCCTGCCACTAAGAGTAAAGATGGTAAAGGAGATGATGAAGGTATAAGCCACTGTGAAAATAATCACCACCTCATTAACCCTCAGGTCCTGGTTCTCAGACCTGATTTAAATGTAACTGAAACCTCTTCTCAAACTGCCAACACATGCACAAACAAAACACAGTGCAAACAGGACCTAACTTAAACTAAAATCCAATCCTGCCTAACTCATCAGCAGAAAGGAAGGAGCTACAGTCATTCTAAGAAGGTAATGAACATCCTTCTACCGTCTTGGTGGAAATTCTGTCTGATGTCTATGCATCACTTGGGATTTAGATGTTGGTGTTACAAGGGACACACATCAGGGCAAAGCCAGCTGAAGCAAAGGACTTTCTAGTCTTTTTACAATATGACCTGACCATGAGGCTCAAGAACAATGCTTTTTGGAAAGACAAGTTAGTGACTGCAGGCATATTGCCCTGTAAGAAACCCATGAGAATCTCGTATTACTGTCACATAACTGATTCTTGAAGACTAACTATTCTTATCAGTTCTCTGGCAATATGCAGATTCGTGTCATGATCTTAATCTATGTACTATACATCCTAATTGAAACCATATTTCAGCTTCACAGTTGGTAGGTCTCTTCCTTTTGTCACTGAAAATATCTTTTGGCTATTTGCCATCTCTTTGACAGGAGATTTTGGAGCTTGGTGTGCTCTCAATGAAACACTCTGTCAAATATGGTAATTAAGGAGGCCTCGATCCACAAGATTATCAACCCAAGGTCAATGCAATCTTCTTCATGTAATAGGAAGTGGTATTGTTGCCCTTCTGGTTGAATCCAAACATCTTAAGGAAGCAGAGAAGTTAGATATGAGCAGAGCCTAGTGCGGAATAAGGACTATATAGCAGAGGCATTCAAAGCCTCAGTTACAACTCTTCTCATTATTATACACTCAGTGAAAAGAATAGTGATTTTGTGGAGTGGAGAGCTCACACTCGTCTTATGCAGAGGTTTGAAAGAGTCCTACAGAATCTTCCATCCACATTTTCTCCAACACTATCAGGGCAAAATCCTTATCCCAGGTGATGCAGTGTTTGATAGAATGTTATGGAAAGGGGTGCCCCAATAACTTTTAAATTCCTTTTCAGTTCCTCATGGGTAAGTTGAATCCTGCCTCCCTTCCAAGAGATGATTTATTGCTTTCTGCATCCCACTGTGAAGACTGACATGGAGGGGGCTGGAAAAGGGAAAATTCTGTCTTACTTGTGAATTTTCATTTGAGGGTGCACCATGTCAGACAGCCTGACCCTCCCTCAGAGGATTGCATTATGTCCAATTTTTTTTCTGGCTATTGCTCACTTTTCAAGTAGTTTGGAAAGGGAAGGAGGGTGCTTCTCTAGGAAAACCCTAAATTTTATTTCAAGGCTCTGTTGCAGATGGTTTGAATTAAATAGCACTTTTAAAAACTTATATAGTATTTTTCAGCTTTGGATGCTGTTAGAGTGAACACTTCCTGAGGCGCGGTTACACACCCATGCTTAGAGCGAAGTCTGGTCTGCTTCTATTTGCCATGGAAATGGAGAAGGTCCCACTCTAAAGACTCTCTGACATGGAAGGTCCTAGAATGAAAACTCACAGGTAAGACAAAAATTTCCTCTCCCCAGTGACAGTTAGGTGGAGTTATAATATCCATCCACTGACTGAACACATTCAGTATCCTTAAAGATTTGCTTCCTCGCTTGCACGTAAATCCTCCCCATATATGCTCCCGTGCCCCATCACTTGCCTCCTCACCCCACATCTTCTTCTCTGCCCTTTTATAATTCCTTCCTTGAAACTTTATTTACAGAAAGCAGTTCTTCCTGGACATCACAAAAACACTACTCAATGTTTACAACGTGGCAATATACTCCTGGATTTTCTTAGATTCATTCCCCACACATTAGCCAACTGAATATAACTGAAGATAGTTTTTGATCTGTTACTTTTAATTTTCACAAACACTTACCCAAACATTTTAGGATGATTACTTTGCCTGCAGTACACTCTTCTCTAAGATGAAAAGACATTAGTATTAGCTCCTAAGAATGCTCTTTGGTTTCTCAAATTTCAGGGATCAAGGCCGGCTTTTGGGCCGATTCCCCCGAATCGGGCCCCGCGCCTAAGAGGCCCCCGCGCTGGAGCCTTTTTAAGTTTTACTCACCCGGCGATGCTCCAGGTCTTCGATGGCGGGTCCTTCAGTGCCGCCGAAGGCCCAGAGCAAGTGAAGGACCCCCCACCGAAGTGCTGCCGGGTGAGTACAAGCAGGTGTTCCAATCGGGCCCTGCACTCCCTAAAGCCGGCCCTGTCTGGGATATATATCTGGTTTCATATTTCGGGTCTAATTAAAAGAATAGACACTGAATGTTGTGTGAGTGTGCATATATATTTGCATGCAGAAATAAACTGGATGTGTAAGTATGTGCATTTGAATGAGTACATACATCTCAGAATATATCTACAGATGTACAAAGGGCCTGATCCAAAGTCCACTGAAGTCAACTGGAGTCTTTAGTTTGATTTTAATGGGCTTTGGATCAAGCCTCTAATATACATGAACTCTCATTCTTTGGGGAACAAGTAATGAAGCTGCCACTGAACCTGGGTCTCTGCTGTATAACAGAATGAAACACTTATGAAGGCCTACACGTCTGAGAAAAGGTGTAACTTACTGAGAAAATAAGCTAACAAACTTAATCTATTAACAATTCTTATTCCATTACTTAGACCATTTCTATCACCATATATACTCTGATTTGCTCAGTAACTTTTCTCAATTTAACTAAACAATCTGAAACATACCTTAAGTATGATGCATTGTGTAAGGCTATCACTTGATCAGCTGATGACCAATGACTGACAGAAACAAAATGTCTTTGAAACTCCTCTTCGATTGCAGCCACAGGCAGGTAACCAGAACTTATATAACTGGAAAAACAAAACAAAACAAAAAAAAACCCTATAAACTCAGCTTGCTGATACAGAATTTCCAATAATACTTTTAAATGATTCAGTGGGGTATTACTAAAAGATTCAAAGTAGTAAATATATCAGTCTGATACTAACAGCATATAAAGCAATACAGTCATCTCTCACAAAGGAGGCTATTTGCCTTATCATGCCTGCATGGAACTGCCATTAATGTGTATGGAAGTTACACACACTGAGAACAGAACAGACTCCCTAATTTGGCAGAGAAAATAGGTTTTACTTCTAATTTTGTACTGAGCTTTTTATCTTTAATTGGTCAGTACATTTTCTGTAACACTAACATAAATTTCTTCTTCTCCCTCTAAAAAAAGACTTAGTTTTTATAGTAGAGGAGATAAAAAAATTGTAACAAGTTTTTTTTATTCAACAAATTTTGCTTTCCTTTCGGTTTACAAATTTTTCTAGAGAAGAGTATGAATTTTTTTTTAAAATTTCTTCAAATAATTCTTTCTCTGTAGATCATTTGTGACTAGCTCATTCTGAATAGTTGTTACTGAAATTCAAGCTGTTTTGGTTATACTTAATTGGACACTAAATCACTTGATGTTTATGTACCTATCAGATATGTGTTTATTTTCAAATCAGTTTGCTGGTGCAAATACTCACTTATTTTCAAATTTTACCTTTAATAAATATTCTACAATAGTCACTTAATTTTTTCAGTTTCCATCAAGTGAAACATGTGCTAGGATATTCATGGGAAGCAAACACAGAAGGGGTGGGAACACAAGCAAAGTGAGTTACTTTAAAAGGTGAATCAAGATTCCAAGGAAACCTTTTGCTGTATTTTCCCTAGCTCTAGGCTGAAGTTTGTTGCATGTGATCTGACTGAATAGAGGTGGACAGTATCTGCTGCATTACAGCTTATAGGAAATATCAGTTCAGTGAAAAAACATTTTGTGGTGAAATTTGAATCTGGAAGTGAACATTCCAGCAGCATGGCACAGCAGGCTCTTATTTCCTGAATGAAGCTGGTCTGTTCAGTAGATAGAGCTTTCTCAGGGGGTGAGTCCAAGCCTGGCAATAATTCCTGCAGGAACTAAGTAGCCCTTCCCACCAGAGAAGTTTATTTAAAATGTCATTTAGAGACTCCCACATTTTTATTCAGTACCTTGAGAAACCTAAGCGTTTACATGTAGCATTTCCATTCCCATCGTTCCAGTCATCTGAGCAGACAGTCCTCCAGGAACCAAAAGTAAACACCTGAAGCACTGCCTTCTTTCCACTCAGCCTGACTGAGGGATTCAGAAAAACATGAAAAGCATCAATAAGAAGTTAATAAAAACCACTGAGAAATCTATCACGTACAAAACAGTGTAAGAAAATCACCATAGCTTCTATATCTCTTGGTTCATTCTGTCTGTGTTACTTGTCTCTTCTGAACACTTGTTTCTTTGAGATAACTCACCTGTATCTTTTTCCAAATAGAAAATTGATTTTCCTTTATCTTCATCACTACTTGACAATACACCAAGGGACACCCAGCAAATGCAGCTTCACCAGTGCAGCCTGACATACCTGGCAAGTCCCCACTTAAATGGACATGGATTCAGAACGTTTTTGCCAGAATTCTAGCAGTAATAGAGAGATTAATAGCCTGACTTTCAGAGTTTCTTGGTGAGTGAATGCCATTTTAAATCAATGGGAGATGCATGTGCTCAGAACCTCCGAAAATCAAGCCCTAGCTGAGTAGCTTTGAAGAAAGTAATTAAAAGTAATTGTTGCTATATTAGCAGCATGACATAGTTGTAGGAACATAGTTGTTGGACATGCCTGATCATCACATCAAGCCTGATCTCCCAAGGATCCCTTTGTGGAGATCTCTTTGCATTATCACCTCTGATGGAAGGGATCTTGGGGACTGTGGAGGGAAAATGGAGATACAACGTTGGGAGCTGCAGTGCTTCCTCTACAGGTCACCAGCCATGAGCCAGCACAACTCCCGCTGAGGCAGTGCTTCTAAAGCCTGGGTTCTATGGGCTGGTTAGTAGAAGATTCAGAGTGGGCCCAGAGGGAGATAATACAGCTTGGAGTTGATTTACTTCCTGACCAGATTTTCATGGAGAAGTCCCAGATACTGTGTACAATTCTGCTCTCCCATGTTTAAGAATGATGAATTCAAACTGGAAGAGGTGTAGAGAAGGGCTACTAGGATGATCTGAGGAATGGAAAACCCACCTTATGAGAGGAGAGTCAAAGAGCTTGGCTTGTTTAGCCTAAGTAAAAGAAAGCTGAGGGGAGATATGACTGCTCTCTATAAATACATCAGAGGGATAAAGACCAGAGAGGGAGAGGAGTTATTTAAGTTAAGACCCAATGTTGACAGAAGAACAAATGGATATAAACTGACTATCAACAAGTTTAGCTTGAAATAAGGCAAAGGTTTCTAACCATCAGAAGAGTGAAGTTCTGGAGAAGCCTTCCAAGGGGATCAGTGCGGGGGAAAATACCTAACTGGCTTCAAGACCGAGCTTGATAAGTTTATGAAGGGGATGATATGAGAGGACTGCCTACAAGGGCATGTTACCAATCTGCAACTGCTAGTAGCAGATATCCCCAATGGCTGGTGATGGGACACTAGATGGGGAGGACTCTGAGTTACTACAGAGAATTCTTTCCCAGGTGTCTGGCTAGTGGGTCTTACCCACATGCTCAGAGTCTAACTAATCACCATATTTGGGGTCAGGAAGGAATTTTTCCTCAGTTCAGATTGGCAGAGACCCAGGGGTTTTTTTGCTTCCTCTGCAGCATGGGGCACAAGTCCATTGTAGGTTTAAATTAGTGTAAATGGTGCATTCTCTGTAACTTGAAATCTTTAAATCATGATTTGACAAGTCTAGTAACTGAGCCAGAGGTTGGAGTCTATTACAGGAGTGGATGGATGAGGTTCTGTGACCTGCAATGTGCAGGAGGTCAGACTAGATGATCACGATAATCCTTTCTAGGCTTGAAGTCTATGAGTCTAATAGATCCAGGGATGATGCTGTAGAACACAACACATCCCCTGCTTCATCCATTCCTTTCCCCAGTTCTGCCCCATGGTCTGCAGAGCTCCAGCTGAGGAGAATTCACATGGGAAATGGCAGAGCAGAGGCAACATACCCCCCACACTTTCAAGTGGAAAGGAGAGATCAAGGCCTGGATCAGTGTATTATTAGCTGGTTCCAAAATGTTAAGATTAATGTTTCATTCTCTTACTGGCAGGCTGAAAAATGAGAAGGGCAAAACTTTTCTAAAATTGTGTACATGGTTTAGGATTCCAAATCATTAACAAAACAAACAGCATGTAAATGATTCCAAATTACAAATCCACTTATTTGAAAATCAGTCCATCTTTCCTTCACTACCTACTACTGAAATTAGGGTTCTAATTTTCTCCTCAGCTGTTGAAAACATCACAATCAGCTACTATAAAACAGCACAGGAAGGCCCTATTTAAAATAGTTGTGTGGCACCAGAAGTTGTTACAGGGAAATGTTGGAATCTTGAATACATGTGTCACATGTGTGGCAGCAAGGTCAGTCACTGCTCTGAGTTCTCATGCCATCTTGTTGTGCATCACTCAATTATTCATTTCTCTCTTTCCATCTCTCCCTTGAAGTCTTTATAGCACACATTTTGCTATAACATGCCAAACGCTCTGCTGCCAAGAAGAGTTAGAAGTGACCCATAATAGAATAAAAATTACCACAGCTGTATTCATCTTCTCCTCCTTTACAGTTAAAGACACCATCACACCTCGCTGATTGCTGGATACACTTGAAGGACGATCTGCATCGAAACTTCCCAATGCAGTTGTACTGGACTGCCAGAAATTAAAGAGAACACACTAACATGAACACAACAGGATAGTAATTTGTGTGCTGGAAGTATTTTTTTTCTTACTTTGATTATATAGCCCCAATTTTGTGTTGTTTGTGAAAAGACAACCCTCGAATTCTAGGAATGCTGAACTACAATCTGGAGGTTGCTACACAATGCTGTTAAATTTATCCATTGGTAATGGCAACTATAGTGAAACAGCATTGTTGTCAATTATGGCTCCTTTCCAACTTCTCTAATCCCCAGTTTATGTTTCATTCTAGGGAGAGTTTCTGGGTCTGGTATATATGACTGACTCTGGATCAGCAAAGAAGGAAAGGAGAACCTCCTCAGAACTGCAGTGCTGAGTTGTTTCCTCCAATGTGTATCTCAGCCTTGTAAGTCTATGAATTTTCTGTGTGTGAAGGTTTTGCTCTACCACTAACAAATTCTGTGTCTGCACTTGTGCAGGTGTTACCTTTCAGTTGCAACTAAGCTCATTCTTTTTCCTGTTCCCATCTTTTTGGGTTGGGGGAAAGGACATTAGAGCACTCAAACACAATGATGTCAGTCTTTTGTTAGTATATATGAGAAACATACAGGACAAATATGGCATTGTCTGAAGCCATATCTAGTCTTTATTCCTCAAGCACACAGGTTGCTTAAATGTTTGGCATTTTTTGAATGGGGATCATTTTGTTGAATCACTGACGTCTGTGTTTTCAGTCAGTTATGTCTTCAATTACAGTATTTGCCTTGAAAGTTTCTTACTGTTTCAGGTTTCCCAGTGTGTGAGTGAGGGTTATGCCCATGGTCTCTCTTGTGTGCCAGATCAATTTTGTTCATATCAGGTAAATAAAATTTCAAGTCATCACACCAAAAGGATGTTTTACTTCAGTAAACTATTTTGGTGGCAGTTTAATTCCATTCTCAGTAAGAGACTCATGAAAAATTAAGTGCTTGAATGGTTAATTGAGAACCTAATAAATAACTAATTGTACTCACCACCCAGGCCAATGGCAACTGCTAGGATTACTACAAGTAATAAAACAAGGATAAATGGAAGAAATCTTAGGGAGACTAAAACATGGCACTTCGAAGATGGCTGGGTAGCTCCTAGAAACCAAAAAGAAAAGTGAGAAACAGCCGCTTCTATGAAATAGTCAGACTTGGATTTTCAGTGAAAACATTTTTTAAATTTAAAATAGACTCAAGTAGTAACAGCTCCGTTCAATTTTATGGTATGGCCTGATCCTTTGAAGCACCGACTAACTTTTGTAAGGAGTTGAGAGCACTTGGAACCTTGCAAAGGGTGGTCTGCACATTAGGACTGGATCCATAGCCCATTGAAAGCAAAGGAAAGACTCCCTTTGCCTTTGATGGGCTAGAACAGGGCTGGGCAAACTTTTTGGCCTGAGGGCCACATCTGGGAATGGAAATTGTAAGGCGGGCAATGAATGCTCACGATATTGGGGGTTGGAGTGCGGGCTCTGGCTGGGAATGCGGGCTCTAGGGTGGGGCCAGAAATGAGGAGTTCAGGGTGTGGGACGGGGCTCCAAGCTGGTGCAGGGAGTTGTGGTGCAGGGGGGGTGAGGGCTCCAGATGGGGGTGCGGGCTCTGGGGTGGGGCTGGGGATGAAGGGTTGGGGATGCAGGAGGGTGCTTCGGGCTGGGACTGAGGTTTCGGAGGGTGGGAGGGAGATCAGGGCTGGGGGAGGGGGTTGGGGCACGGGAGCGGGACAGGGATGCAGGCTCTGGGTGGCGCTTACCTCAAGCAGCTCCCAGAAGCAGTAGCGTGTCCCCCCTCCAGCTCCGATGTGGAGGATCAGCCAGGTGGCTCTGCATGCTGCCCTGTCTGCAGGTGCTTGGGACAGGGGCAGAGTGCGAAGCCCCGGGCTGCCCCTACACGTGGGAGCTGGAGGGGAGGACATGCTGCTGCTGCTTCCGGGAGCCGTGCAGAGTGGGGCAAGCCCCAGACCCTGCTCCCCAGTGGGAGCTTGAGGGCTGGATTAAAATGTCAGGAGAGCAGGATGTGGCCCCCAGGCCATAGTTTGCCCACCCCGGGTTAGAATCAGGCCGTTAGTGAGTGGTTAGGCTAAGCCCCACTGAACTCAAAACTTGACTTCTAAACCTTCTGGTTTTCATGATCAGGAAGATAAAAAATATACATCTCTCTCTCTAAAGAGTTAGATGACTCTGAGAAAAGAAAATTCAGAATTGTTTATATAATCAAACCTGAATAAAGTGTAGGATCTACTGAGAATTTTAGAATAGATTATAAAACTCTCAAATGGAG
This sequence comes from Lepidochelys olivacea, assembly GCF_965140295.1. Lineage (NCBI taxonomy): Eukaryota > Metazoa > Chordata > Testudines > Cheloniidae > Lepidochelys > Lepidochelys olivacea. Next base: position 159,965,099 of record NC_140411.1, on the reverse strand, counting down.
AAATACAATTCTCTTCAAAGAATTAATGGCTCTGAATGTCACTTTTATGAAAACTTCTGCATCTCTCCTGTATCAGCTTAGTACTTCTGACACTCTCTGCTACCATCATCTCTGGCTGGATGCTACATTGTCTGCTGTATTCGGGACAACTGAAATCCAGTGAAGAGGAAGGAGGTGGTATGGGTCCACTTGTGACAGTGAGGAAGTAAGTCTAGCTGCAGCACACTGCATTTCCTAAAGTCTGAAAAATAAAGATCCAGAGCAAAGACTGGAAGTGAATAAGAGATGCTAAAAATTGAAACAGAGGCAGGACAGAATCAAGAGAAGGACAAAATTGGCCAGTGTTTTGGAAGAGATGATAGATAGGCCCACATATAAAGGAGATGGCAGAAGAAAGCAAAAGTACAGGGCAAGAATAAAGCTCTAGATCTTTGGCTTTTGAAGCAAGGCTAATTGGAGCAATAGAGTTAGAAATATAGGTGTAGAAAACTGAACCCAAAATTAGAAGTGATTTTTGCAAATTTGAGCCTCATTGCCTTGGTCAAAGTCACACAGTCAATCAATGGTAGAGGCAGGAATAGAGACCTAGCCTATTCCTGTGAAATGGATTAAAGAGCAGGAATCCATAGCAGTGGATCAACAAGAGAGGCAACAGTTTCCACTGAACATATGGATGGCTTTGGGGGGGCGGGGGGGAATTATTCCTATTTCATACACAAAGGCCAAAGCAAGTGTAAATAATGGAAATGTGCCATTTACATATACAGGAGGTCTTCAGTTTTGATTCATGCAGCTGTGCCCACCCTACCCCTAAACCTACCTTTGAATTTTGGATTTGCAAAAACTTGAAGCTCAGACAAAACTGCTGAGTTTCATCCAGTTTCACTCAAACCTGTTCAGTAGAAATTGAGCAAATCTCTTAGACAAGCAAAATGTGAAATCAGGAAATGTTATCTGGTTTCAGGTGTCATAATGAATATTTTGCAGCTGTCTTAGTTAAATAGTCTGTGTGAATTAATATTGCTTTACCTATGACCTTAGGTCTGATTCTGCTCCCACTGAAGTCAATGTGTGTTTTGTCACTGGTTTCAATGGGAACAAGATCAGGCCCGGAGAATGTAACCAAAATGCATACTCTGCTATCCGTGACCTACTCTACTGCATTGCCTTTTTCTAATGATATGGATTTCCAGACTTGGAAGGTTTCATATCAAACATTCAAAATTGTGTCATATCTGAAGTAAAAAACAAATAATCTACTACCCGGATGAAACTATACGAATAATGCAGCCTTGCAAAAGTGTCATGGAAACATATCCGCCCAGGCAAAAAATGTCCTCACCCACTCTCACCCGATGAAGCTAGTGAAAAAAATAAGTGCTACTTTCTCACTAATAAAAAAAAATGTACCCTGTTTGTGTAAGTATAGTTTTGCAAGGCTAAATTACTACATAAAGCAGGGGTAGTCAATAGGCAGACCACAGGCCAAATCTGTTTTCATTTACTTATTATTATCATTGTTATTATTTTTTTCCTCTGGAGTCTGGACCTTGACCAATACATTTGGATGATGACAAAAAACCATTGACTCCCCCTGACTGTACACATTACAAAGGGATGTAGAGTCCCTACCAAGTCCATTTGCACTGGGATCTACTTTTGCTTGTTGTATGCTGAAAAATCTTTTGTAGAAAAAATGAACTTCAGCTCCTGGCAATTTGTCTTCAGTAACAGAGGTGATTTCAGAATGTCCAGTATTGGGATTATTCTCCAGTACCTGGACCAACAAAGAACAGAAGTCACTTTTAAAACCGACTATTCATTCTCCTCATACCACCCCAATGCCTTTCTAGTGGTGATGATTTTTTTTTGTTGGGGGGCCCTGCTTTGAGCACACTTTTGGAATGAACAGCTGATACAAAGCAAATCCAGGGACAGCTTCCAGGCCTGCTCTCTCTTTGCCTCAAAATAGCCTCATCCTGCAAGATGCTGAGCACCTCCTGTGTGTTACTGAGGAGCTCATGCAATTCCCATTGACTTCAGTGAGAACTGGGGCACTCAGCAACTTGCACAGATGGACAGCTAATTAGCAAGCATTAACCAGCAATTTACTGAAACTAAAATGTTGCTCGAGCCTGCCTATAACCACAGTTATTTAGAGTAATTCATTCACCACATCAAGAAATTCTGACAAGCTTCTTCTTTAAATGTCAAGGCATTTTCCACAGGGTGCTTTTTAATTGCTACTGTAAATACTGTAAAGGAAAGTATAAGTTATGAACTGTGCAAAGCCTGCTCTGATCTGTCGGACTTCCCATTTAGCTTATGCTGAAGAACCTTTGAATGTTGTATGCAGATCACAAACTGAAATTAAAATGTAATTCTGGGTAAATAAACCTTACATTTTAAAATTAACAGGAAGGTATAGGATACAGAAAACTTCGGTATCTGATTCTGTAAGCTCTGTACAATCAATGACATAGTGGGTCTGATTCTGCACTCACACTGGTGTAAATCAGGAGTAAATGCTTTAAAGTCAGAGGAGCTAGTGTGCTGTAAATCCAGAATATCAGGCCCAGGAAATGTTTGCCTTGGACAAAGTATAGTTCAGCTTTGCCACCAACTTTTAGGGAACGTAGAATATCTTTTCACCATCTAGCAGAGCATTATCTATCAAAATACAACTTTTCTCTCATTCTCTCAGATATAATAGACATTCCTGGTAACTAAAAATTTCAAGAGGTATTGAATAAATTGCTGTTTTTAGGGCAGAAATAAGGAAAGAGCATACTACTGCAAATGGTTTCTGAACATAAAGAATACCTTCATTGCTACATGTGTTGCTGCTCTGGAAATAAAACAGCATTAAGACACATGACATACAGTTACAAAATGTTGGAGAATCATTATTTACTCTGGTGTAGGGTGTTACTCACCTCTTCTTGAGACGTCATCGTTAAAAACAAAAATATGTTCTTTTTTTCATTATAGCAATAAGCCAGAGGGAAATCTAGTTGTTGTTAAACCAGACCACTCAGGAAATATTTTCATCAAACCACCCAGAATTGCCGGCTCAACCACTGTAACAAATGACATTATTACTGTAGTCTGTGTAATTCAGCCTGGTCATAGATATCAGGTAGCCTAGGATGACATAGCTATGGATACCAGGAAGGCAAAAACTCAGCAACTCTTTTAATCAGTGTAATCAGGTAAGGTAATATTGTGGTATTTGTAAACCTTTTCGTGAACCTGTCTGAGAGGAAACGCTCCAAAGATTAAGTCACAGGTGTGCTTGCTTGTTCCATTTATCCTAAATAAAGTGGCTGGAGAAAAGCATATGCCAGAATTCTGGGCTCTGGTGAATGAGCCCCTCAAAGCTAGTCAGTTTGGCACAGTAGGCCCTTTACCTGGTTGCATTGCTCTTTGTGAATTTGGTGTGCTCTTTGCTAAATGCACCCAGCAGGCATGAGGCAAAGAGCAAACCAAAAGATAGTTCCCAGGATAGATCTGCATTTTAACTATGAAAAGAATTCCACCTCCATAATTTTGAAAATTGTGCACTTGAGCCAATGGGAAAATTCCACATGCTCTAAACTCAGAAGCTCATGGAGCAGCTGAAATGAAAAATCCTGGTCAGAATAACAGTATAGTCATGATCTTGTTTTGATCATCTTTTTTTTCTTTTTCTTTTTTTGACGGGAGGGGAACGGGAGGTTGTGAAGCAAGCTGAAAAGCCATGCTGGTATGTAGAAGTGAAGACAGGGCTACTGAGAGACTGTGGCTTCCCTAATGAGAGTGCTAATATTTTAGACTAGGTTAGTCGCATTTACTAATGATGGGAGAATCTCAAAAGTTTCAGAGGAATCTTATTCAGACTTGGCTCTGCAAGATGGGAGTTGAACTCTTACAAGAAAAGGAGGTTGTACAATATTTCTGATACTTCCTCCTCGTAGTCAGGACACCTTTGTGACAAGAACAGCTTTTATTACCTTATTTTGGCAGGTTTCAGAGTAGCAGCCATGTTAGTCTGTATTTGCAAAAAGAAAAGGAGTACTTGTGGCACCTTAGCGACTAACCAATTTATTTGAGCATAAGCTTTCATGAACTACAGCTCACTTCATTGGAGGCATTCAGTGGAAAATACAGTGAGGAGATTTATATACACACAGAAATGAAAAAATGGGTGTTTATCATGCACACTGTAAGGAGAGTGATCACTTAAGATGAGCTATTACCAGCACGAGAGTGGGGGGAGGGGGGAAACCCTTTGTAGTGATAATCAAGGTGGGCCATTTCCAGCAGTTAACAAGAAAGTCTGAGAAACGGGGGGGGGGGGGGGAATAGTTTTACTTTGTGTAATGACCCATCCACTCCCAGTCTCTATTCAAGCCTAAGTTAATTGTATCCAGTCTGAAAATTAATTCCAATTCAGCAGTCTCTCGTTGGAGTCAGTTTTTGAAGTTTTTTTGTTGAAGTATTGCCACTTTTAGGTCTGTAATCGAGTGACCAGAGAGATTGAAGTGTTCTCCAACTGGTTTATGAATGTTATAATTCTTGACATCTGATTTGTGTCCATTTATTCTTTTACGTAGAGACTGTCCAGTTTGACCAATGTACATGGCAGAGGGGCACTGCTGGCACATGATGGCATATATCACATTGGTAGATGTGCAGGTGAATGAGCCTCTGATAGTGTGGCTAATGTGATTAGGTCCTATGATGGTGTCTCCTGAATAGATATGTGGACACAGTTGGCAACGGGCTTTGTTGCAAGGATAGGTTCCTGGGTTAGTGGTTCTGTTGTGTGGTTGCTGGTGAGTATTTGCTTCAAGTTGGGGGGCTGTCTGTAGGCAAGGACTGGCCTGTCTCCCAAGATTTGTGAGAGCAAAGGTCGTCCTTCAGGATAGGTTGTAGATCCTTGATGATGCATTGGAGAGGTTTTAGTTGGGGCTGAAGGTGACGGCTAGTGGCATTCTGTTATTTTCTTTGTTGGGCCTGTCCTGTAGTAGGTGACTTCTGGGTACTCTTCTGGCTCTGTCAATCTGTTTCTTCACTTCAGCAGGTGGGTATAGTTGTTGTAAGAATGCTTGATAGAGATCTTATAGGCGTTTGTCTCTGTCTGAGAGGTTGGAGCAAATGCGGTTCTATCCTGGAGCTTGGCTGTAGACAATGGATCGTGTGGTGTGGTCTGGGTGAAAGCTGGAGGCATGTAGGTAGGAATAGCGGTCGATTTCTGACCTAAAAGTGGCTATTCTTCAACAAAAAGACTTCAGAAACAAACTCCAAGGAGAGACTGCTGAATTGGAATTAATTTGCAAATTGGATACAATTAACTTAGGCTTGAATAGAGACTGGGAGTGGTTGAGTCATTACACAAAGTAAAACTATTTCCCCTTGTTTATTTCCCCCTTCCCCCCCCCCCCATTCCTCAGACTTTCTTGTTAACTGCTGGAAATGGCCCACCTTGATTATCACTACAAAGGCTTTTCTCCCCCCATCCCCTCCTCCACTCTCCTGCTGGTAATAGCTCATCTTAAGTGATCACTCTCCTTACAGTGTGCATGATAAACACCCATTTTTTCATGTTCTGTGTGTATATAAATCTCCTCACTATATTTTCCACTGAATGCATCCGATGAAGTGAGCTGTAGCTCACGAAAGCTTATGCTCAAATAAATTGGTTAGTCTCTAAGGTGCCACAAGTACTCCTTTTCTTTTTGCTTATTTTGGCAGTTCTGCTTCTGGTCATTGCAGGAATTAGGAAGCAGAGGCATTTAAAAAAAAGGAGAAAAAAGAAAAAAACTGTTCAAAAAGGTTCAGTTTTGGTTCAGTTAGAGGCAGGAGTGAAAGCAGAATTGGCTTGTCTACGCATGGAAATGACTAATATTTCTCTTTTTTCCTAGAGTACTGAGCAAGATCATGGGTTTGATCCTCGGCTGCCCTGAGCTCAGCCTCGGAAGACCTGGGTTTGATTCCCCAGTATGCCTGAGGGGAGGCTGTTAGGGAACTAGTCACAACTCCCTGATCCTCAGCCACTAGGACCTGGCGTAAGTTAACGTTTCCTGCTTGAGGTGTGGAGGCATCTTCAACTTGCATCACTGACATGAGGGCCCTCAGGAACCTTACAGCAGTGGAGAATCAGGCATAGCAAAGGATTGCTTTACCATGCCCTCTCCTGTTCCTTGATGACCCTTTCCCTCTCCCAGCCCCTGATATACACCCTGCCCCCCCAGCCCCCCCACCCTTGTGCCAGGAGAGACATGGCAGCACAGGAGGCAGAGGAGATTCAGTGGAGATTCCCCTCATGTGGGGATTTTTTCTGGGCAATCTCTGGCCATTTTAAACTCGCTCTATAGTGTGTAAACTGGAGAGTCTGATATCCTGTCTCTCCCTGCTGCTGAGTCATCAAGGGAATGCTTTAGTTTACCCAGTACATCATTGGTCTTCGTGCTTGATTGCCAAGAGCAGCTCAGGCTGTGGAAGTACAATTTCTCCCATGCTGCCTAACCTACGTGCTTTGAAGCTGACCTGGAGGGGCCACCTTTAAAGGAGAAATTCTATTTCAGCCTCCATACTCATTCAGTTCTTAGCCTGTCTGATGGGGGTGCCAACAAGAGGCCCAGCTGTGGTGCTGGTTCTGTGAGGCGGAAATCTGTCCGCTAAGAACCAGATTCAGACCACCAACTTATTTCACGTGTGCCGCTGGACAACCAATGCATGGTAACAGCTCATGCTCACTGACTCATTACTGCCTTGGGGTGCATTTAAAATGGTGATCTGAAAGTGAGAGATTCAGTTCCCTGCTGTAAGCAAATTTGCACTTACTATGCATTGTGCTATACTGTGGACATATACTAGGTTAGTCTTGTGCTACAGTCTGCGGCAGGCATACAAAGACTGCATATATTTCTTGCCTTTCAACCACCCTAAAGTAAAAGTGCAAAGACTAACATGCTATGAAAACAGGATATCAGCTTTTGTCAAAAAGATCACAAGGGTTTTGAGGTTTTTTTATCTTAGCTGCCTCTCCCTCCCTCTCTCTCTGTCTCTCTCTCTCTCTACTAATTTCTGCCTGTACTGAACATACATTCACAGGAGGAGTGGAAGAGATGGCAGTGGCTGAAACACAACTATATTCGAAGGTCTTGAACAAAGTCAGAAACAGAAGCACTTGTGCTTTACTGGAATCCCTCTTATCTATGGGATTCCCTGCACATACAGCGTGAGTAGTATTTTTAAGTTACCTCAATATATTAAAAGAATTTTCTCATAAAAATTTGAACACAGACAGCTTGCATTTTTAATAGAGAAAACAGGCAACAGCTTGACAGGGATGTTTCTGTATGTGGATAAGATCTTCTGCTTTGGGCTTAATTTATAGCATTTTGTGGCGTATTAATCTTATCCTAAAAAGAACCTACAGTGCATCCATTTATTATATCTAAATCTAAAAACTATCCACTTTTGGGTTGAGAGATTGTAAAATGTATTAAACACTTGATGCACTCAGTTATCTCCCACAGGATTACCAAAAACGAGTCACATTTTTCATTCATCACTTTTGCTGTAACGCAGTTAAGTTTAAAGACACCTTTTAGCCTATGCTGGGTTCTACGACAAAGCAAAGGCATCTTACCATATGTACGACATTAGAGACTGGGTTTATTTTTCACAAGACATTGTCTTCCTGTTTTTAAATATATAAAACTATTCAATATAACTGTCATTTTTACTCTTTTTATTCCATAAAGAATTTTTCTCAGTTTAGGATCATGTTAAAAAATTACATGCCAAAGGGAAGAGGGGAAAATAGTAGCTCCATGAAAAATACAAATGCTGTCCTCAGTTATACTGGCAACCCCTGTGAGGGAGCAGTGTAACTGTGGGCAGAATTTGACTCTGCATTAAAGAAAAATGCAGTATTAAGGTCACTTTTCCCCCAAACATCTTCAGATGGGATAAGCACATTTTATGTGAGATTTTCAAAGGGATATGGGGGAATCTAGGTCCTCAACTCAGTGACAGTTGGGCAGTTTAATTTTCCTGTGTGAAAATCTCATTCTTCAAAAATTTACTCCCTTTCCTGCAAATTCCTTAATGTGTGTGTGTGTGTGTGTGTGCATGTGTGAGAGACAGAGAGTGAAATAAGGATCCATCAATGTGAATTTAAAACTGACTATAGTACATCTTCATAATCTGTTTTTATATATATATATATATGTTGGCTTCTTACTGAAAATAAAACCAACCAGTGAAGCAACTATGTCAGTATCAAAAGTATAGAATTAATTTTCTAAAGAGCCCTCTATTTTCAGGTGCCAGCTTTAGACACCTTGGGCCTGACTTCAGACGTACTGAGTTCCCATTACTCCCATTATATGTCAATTGAAATTTTGGGGACACAGGTCTTCTGAAAATCTGGCTCATGGTCTTTCCCATCGGGCATCCCAAAACTGAGATACCCAAAACGAGTGTCCAGTTTTGAAAATTTTTGGCTCTGTAGTCTAAATTCTTCAAATCTTTAAAGCACAGTGGTGCTACCTATGGACTGTATTTGTGTTTTCTAGTGTAAAGGAAACAGTTAGATAAATAGTCAAAGTGTTGAGCAAGTTTGGATAAAATTTAAAAAGTAGCCTGGATTTTTGCCTAAAATTTGAATCGAACAACTTTCTGAGCTTAGAAACTTTGGTTATTATTTTTAAACCTTTTGCATGTGTTTTCAGTTCCTGATTTCAGCCATTCAGCATTCCTGGCCTGGCCCAAACCAGTACTCATTGTTGTTAGCATTTCCAGACAGGGATCTGATAGTTTATTCTTCTTCTAAAACAGTACTTTAAAATATATATATTTAAGATATCCTGATCTTACATGATTCAGAGCTGCAGTGCCATAATCTCTTTTACACTAAGGCCCCTTTACATGGAGCAGTTTAAAGGAGCATTCGTGTAAATGGGAATCAGGCAGAATCTCAGCAGCACGTTAACCCCAGGCTTAGAGTACTCATTGTTATTAGCATTTCCAGACAGGGATCTGGTAGTTTATTCTTTTTCTAAAACAGTACTTTAAAATATATATATTTAAGAACTCTTCTCCTTTCTGTTTGAATGATCTTTGTAGACCTAGGATCCATTTTTGCATTAAATTGCCTTATTGTCTACTATTTGCTTTGTGGAAGTGCACAGGAGCCCTAGTCACAGGCCAGGATGCCACCGGGCAAGGTGCTATACAAACACAGAAGAACCCTAGTTGCTGCTTCAATAAGCTTAAAGTCCTAATATGAGCTGAGACAACAGATAGATACAGACCGGCACAAGGAAACAATGAGACAATGCTGATTGGTATGGTAGGCAGAGGTCTCAGCACCCCAGCTGCCTAGCCATCTGTCAAGTTTTCTATAAGCCTAATGGCAAAGGATAGTTTTAAGGAGGAAAATGAAGGAAAACAATGATTTGGCTTTGTAGATGTTGACCGGGAGCATTCCCAAGAGTTGGGGGTTGCATGGGAGAAAGAACAAAAGCTCATTTGAAAATTGACGGAGGATGGCATTGGCAAAGAGAAGGCAGGAGCTGACCTCTTGATAGTGTATGGGAGATGATAGGTAGGGTAGGGATCGCTGCTGAAGGGCCTTGGAAGTGAAAACAAGTTGCTTATGCGTGATGCTATGGAGAAAGGGGAGCCAGTGGAGGGAGGCAAAAAGAGGGGTGACATGATTAAAGCAACCAGTGATCTTCACAGCAGCATTCTGAATGGATATGAGTGGGTAAGATTGCATTTGTCAAGGCCAGAGAGAAGGATGTTGCAGTAATCAAGACACGAGATGATGAGAGCCTGGATGAGAGTGTTGGCGGTGAGGACGGATGAGAAAGGTCATACCTTAGAGATGTTGTGCAGAAAGAATCAGCAAGATTTGCACATAGTTAGGACATAAGGTCCTAAAGAGAGGTCTGAGTCATTCAAAGCTGACACCCAGTTTACTGGCCTGAGTGACAGGAAGGATTGTGGTGGTGTCCACAGTGCTCAAGAAAGAAAGTAGCGGGAGGGCTTGGGGGAAAGATTAAGAGTTGTATTTTGGCCATGTTGAGCCTTCAGTAATAAAAGGACACAGCATGTCATACATAAGTAACACGTTTAATTCTTTATTTACAAATCCACATACAATTTTCTCCCTGGGGCGAAGAAGACAGAAAAAAGCACATGAGATCAGCCGCACTGTTTAATGTGCTGCTGGAAGGTGCACAGATACTACAGGGCTGGATGCAGTATAAGAACTTGAACAGAAGGGAATTAAATGTTACAAATTTGGCTTCAAGACCCCAACAGGCAGAAAATCTTGTTTCAAGTGTAGCAAATATTGTCTCTTGGGTGTAGCAAAAGAAACACACGAGTCATAGTGAGTTTTAGAATTGTGGCCAGGCTGAAATCTCCAGTTCCTCTGCTGGACTTCTCCCCACCTCCCCCACCCCAAGAAACTCGACTCGGTCTCAAAGACGTGTATGTGCAGGAACATACTGCCCTGATAGAAAAAGAAACTGAATTTGGGTATAATTTGGTTCCATAGAACAGTAATTACATATTAGAGATAGACCTGAACCAAAACACCAAACCTGAACCAAAATCCCTGAACTTGTGGCTCAAATCTGTCTCTCTAATGGGCAGAAACCAAACACTGACTCCTTTGGGAAAATTTGGATCCAGATTTCCAGATCCCAAGTATAAGAGTGTTTGGATCTAAGGTTTTGGTTCTGCCCAAATACAGTGTTTGGAGCTGAGATTTTGTTTGACTCATCTCTGATAATAATGTGGGCCCATATACAGTACAAATCATGCTTATACAGTGTATTAAGGAAAAGTCTCCAGAACTCAAAGGAGAATTTGCTGTCTTACTGCATCTATTCTTTTCTCATGGTGAATCCACTTTATTTTCCTTAGGCAAAAAGCTTTGGCTGCTACGGGACACAAGACAGCAGAAGAGGCTTCAAAGTGGTAAGAATGAAACAATTTACAGTTTCCCCAGGAGTACTTTCACATGAAACTGAATGAAATGTAGCTGCTTATGGGCTGTTTCCCCACGGGATTTGGCTTTAGCAGACTTCATGATAAAAATGAAATTAAATCTGAACTCATCTTTATTTTGCTTTATGGGAATAGTTTTATTCGATCTTGTTTCTTGTAGGCATAAAATTATTTGCACAAAGTAAGAGCAGAGTTACTGCTTCCTAGATGATGGTTCTATTTTATGGAACATGAGAGAACCTGTGGGTGTGGGGGATGGATGCTGTCATGATCACCTAATTTTGACATAGTCAAGGAAGGGAGGATTGTGAGGAATCATTATGTAATAAATGTGTCCAATTTCTCACACCTCCATTCGTGCACAAAAAACTCTCGCTCTCACGGAACTGGATGGTGACTATAGATCGGAGAGGAAAGCTTAGATACTCAGCCCATGAGGCAAAAGTAGAAAAGGAGGTGTTCAAGATCAGAGAGATTACAATTGTAAATGAATTTGGAACATGTTAGGTTAAAAGGCATTGACTGGAGGGAACACAACCCCAGGTGGGAAAAGGCTATAAAATCAAGCTGAATGGCTAAGAGTTTACGGTTTTAAAAATAAGAATCCAGGATAGGCATGACCATGAGTAATGTCAATTGCTATTCTTGGGTCATCCGAATTTTTTTCTCCAGCTTGAGACACAGGTGATGGAGTATGGAGATGTTGCTGATGCTGATTTATTTTGCAATTTAAATCCCAAATCTAAGGGCATGTCTACACTATACCCCTACAGCAGCACAGCTGGAAGGCTGCGGCTGTGCCACTAGAGAGTCGTAGTGTAGATGCTTCCTACGTTAATGGAAAGGGGTTTCTCGGTTGATGTAGTTATTCCACCTTTCTGAGAGGCAGCAGTGACATGGGCAGACAAATCCTTCTGTCAACCACACAAGGGATTAGTTTGACCCAGCTACACCATTCAGGCCACAACATTTTTCACAATCTTGAGTGACGTAGCTAGGTCAATCTAATTTTTAAATGTAGACCAGACCTGAGTCAAATCTCAAACCCACGCTCTGTGCTGATATTTGTGAGACACAGAAGAGAGATAAAAGAGCACGCAGCACCAGCAATGCCTCCTACAAAGCAACTGATGTTGCTCCAAGTGGGGCAATGTGAGGCAAATACAGTTAATCATCCAGATACAAAGGCTTAGAATGAGAACATTGCACAGTTGAAATATGCATTATTGTATATTCCTCTTTGTTGTGTTTCCAGCAAGGCTGAGAGGACACAAGTTATGACTTTTACTTAGAGTTTATACTACAAAGAAGGTGGTTCTGGATTTTTTGGATCTGGGTCCATGTGTTGCAAACCATGCTGATATGTGGCATATACTTCTGACACCAGAGTGGTGATCAAGTGGTGGATTGCATGTTCATCCCAGCACATGTCCAGTTCAACATAGGCTACAAAACAAGCTCCATCAGAAATTACTTCATGCTGTGAATTGAAAAAAATCAGAAGCGGATCGTGCTGCAGTTCCCAAAGCAAAATGACTGTTATTACAGATTGGATTACGATTTATTAATTTCAGTTGATGCATTTTCTTTTGGGTTTTTTTCTGGTGGGGGTGTTTTGTTTTGTTGTTGTTGTTTTAACTAGAGGTGGATAAAAACGCCAATTGTTTTTTGAAGGATTTTTTTTAAACCTATTTTTTCAAAACGACCTCCCAATTTTTTTTTTTTCATTTTTTGGTGGTTTGCTCCCCCCACCCCTTTTCCTCCCTTTTCCAATGGCAAAATAGAAAATGGGGGAGAAAATCAAATAAACAATACCACAAGTTTTCTGTTTTCAAATACTAAAAATTATGTTTTCATTTTCAAATGTAAAAAAAAATGAAAATTTTCATTTAAAAACCAAAAGACCTCATCCCATCAATAAATATCATAAGGGGGAATTTTTTGACTAACTCTAGTTTTAATCTGTTCTTATTTCATTATGAATTTCTGCTCATGTAACGACTGGTCGCTTTTCTTTCTCTGCTTTTATTGTGGATGTCTTCACCAGAGCAACGGAGGAATGTGTACACAATCGTGCCTTAACTTACCCTGTGCGATGCACTCTCAATTTCAGGTTGCACTCTCATTGTAATGATCCTTCTTTGGATGATCCAATCCCTCAGGAGTACGCGCTCTATTTGTGCCCAACTGGACCCTTGCTTGACAAACTGCAGGAATTTTGGAAAGAGAGCAAGAACCAATGTGCAAGAAACAAAGCCCATGAGATTTTCCCACACATAACTCTTTGTGATTTCTTTACGGTAAGAAAGCCTTTAACAATTCCATTGAGCACAAAAAACATGCTAATGTAAAATTAAGATTGAAATCTGGGCTCTCCTGAGCATGTATTTTCACTTGCTCTTACAATTATTTTGCACTAATAATTCCTTGCATAATTGGAGAAACTCAGGTGTGATTGTTTTCTATCTGCAAGTAGGAGCACAAATGGTAGTGTGTAAAAATTATATGGATGAGGAATTCAATATGCAAAGGTCAGTGTGTTCAAATAAATGTCATGTTTTGAAAACCCAGCAACAGTATCCCATCACAAAGTATGCTGGGACACAGGCTAAGGTAATTGCATTTATTCCCCTCTACATTTACAAATATCAATAAAAATATTCAGATGGTGGATATTGAGGAATAATCAGGCCAACAAATGTTATGAACTGGAAGTAGGGATTAGAGGGAGATTTTCAAATCTCATGAGAGCAGAGTGGCTGGATTTAGGCTTTTTTGAGGTCTGATCGTTTAAACTCTATGTATGAATATGTCAGTGCAACTGCACACCTAATTTGTACATGCAGCTAACATGGCTGTATTTGCAAATCATGTATTTGCACGTGCAAGTGGTCAATAGTATCTCTTTTTGCCTTCTGAGCATACAAATTAGGCAAACAGTTGCATACGCAGTGTGCACAGAAAAGCAAACCCTCAGCCATATTATCTACTTAACATCCTCTGTGCATTCGTTTGTCAGTGTTTTTGGATGCTGACTGGAAGAACAGTAGTTGCTCTCAGCTCACTGTTGAGAAAGTTTCACATACTAAAAATAGGTATAGAAAAAAAGCTGGTTCTCTTTGCTTTTTCTTCCTGCTTTGGCTGGGGCTCCATTTGCTCTCCTGCCCATCGCAGCTCACATTCTATACCTTAGTATTGCCATGGAGTAAAATCTTAAAAAGTGTGTAAGTGACTTAGGAGCCTAAATCCTATTTTCAAAAGTACTTTAGAGACAGATTTACAGACTTAGGGGCCTAAAGATGCTGATAGGTACCTAGGGGGATTTTCAAAAGCTCCTAAGCAGGAAATTCACCTAGATGCTTTTGGCACCAAAATATCTTTGTAAAGCCTAAACTACCCAGGAGGGTAATTTTGCACTGAGTTTTTATGCACTAACTGCTGCATATTAGATAGTCACAGCAATTACATACACCAGGCAACTGTTTTCTGCTTCAATATAATTCAGTGTGTCTAAACTAGTTGTCCACAATGTCTACATTATCTATGATTTATCTTGTCCTTTGGCAGTTAGTAGCCTAAGTCTAAGGCTATGTCTACACTACATAGCTTTCAGTGACACAGCCAAGCCGCTAACAGGTGCACAGTGTAGCTGCTGTTTGTCGGCAGGAGAGAGCTCTCCTGCCCACAAAAAAATTCCGCTCCCGACAAGCAGCAGCAGCTTAGTCGGCAGAAGAGCACTCCTGCCGACTAAGTGCTGTTCACTTTGGCACTTCTTGTCAGTAAAACTTTTGTCGTTCATGCCTTTTAACCTAACATGTTGTCTTTTTAACACCCCTGAATGACACAAGTTTTGCAGACAAAGTTCCAGTGTAGACAAAGCCCAACTGAAAATCAATGAGACTTAAGATCCTAAGTACCTAAGTCAGTTTTGAAAATGGAACTTAGCCTCCTAAATAACTTAGGCACTTTTGAAAATTTGACCTGTGATCAGAGTGTTTTCTGAATCTAAAGATAATATAATCTAAATAATACGCCCTATGAATATCGAGATATTCTCTACAGAATGAAAAGGAGTACTTGTGGCACCTTAGAGACTAACCAATTTATTTGAGCATAAGCTTTTGTGAGCTACACCTCACTTCATCGGATGCATTCAGTGGAAAATACAGGGGGGAGATTTTATATACACAGAGAATATGAAACAATGGGTGTTACCATACACACTGTAACGAGAGTGATCAGGCAAGGTGAGCTATTACCAGCAGGAGAGAAAAAAAACCTTTTGTAGTGATAATCAAGGTGGGCCATTTCCAGCAGTTAACAAGAACGTGTGAGGAACAGTAGTGGGGGGGAGGGGGGAAATAAACATGGGGAAATAGTTTTATTTTGTGTAATGACACATCCACTCCCAGTCTTTATTCAAGCCTAATTTAATGGTTACTCTCATTACAGTGTGTATGGTAACACCCATTGTTTCATGTTCTCTGTGTATATAAAATCTCCCCCCTGTATTTTCCACTGCATGCATCTGATGAAGTGAGCCGTAGCTCACGAAAGCTTATGCTCAAATAAATGTGTTAGTTTCTAAGGTGCCACAAGTTCTCCTTTTCTTTTTGCGGATACAGACTAACACGGCTGCTCCTCTGAAACCTCTCTACAGAAAGAGTCTTAAACAGCATCCCCCCAAAGGATCAATGTGTACACTTCAGTGGAAGAATGGCATGGGTATCACTAAAACTATATTGATCTGTAAAAGTTTTAGAGACCTTTCGTTGCTGGCAAAGTTGCACATTAGCATCCTTGCAGCACTTCGCCATTAGCTTAGACAACGATCTATTGAAGCAATATGGAAAGTGCCGCGATGGAGCAGTTGGACAAAGAAATTATATTCATTATACTTTCATACTGTATAATGCTGCTGAGACTACAAAATAAAGAGAACAAGTGTCATAGCAAAATGTCAAACACCGTGGAACTAGTTGGCCATTAACGACATTTATAGGAAATAAACATTTATTAATTTGTAATGCATGTAGAGTGTTCTTGCAAGGTGTCAGATGTCAAAGTCTGAATTAACCACAGAAAGCATGTATGGGCAGCAGCACTGTCAAGCTTCCGTACAATGTATCTCAACCCCGTCCTAGGTGGAATATTTCAGGGGATAAGAAAGTAATGTAAACTCTGTGAATCTTCAGTACTTGTTCTTTCTGCTGTGACTGCCAGCCGGAGTGCCAACTAATACCGAACGATGGTAGTGGTTTTATGGTTTGGATACGGACCAGTAGGAATTGTTTAGGAGGCAGTGGGTGCCGCTGATGGTTTGTAATGCATGCTCCCCATATGTTTTCTTTTAGTGTGAAGACCGGAAAGTGGAATTCTTGCATGAAGCCCTAAAGAAAGTTGGTGACAGGTTTATAAATTTTTTCCCACCTGTCATTTCTGTATCACTACATTCGTCTGTCAGCTACCTTGGTTTCTTCATTAATGATGCCCATGCAAATGTCATCAAAGAGTTTGCTGTGGCTTTTGCTACTGAGGCTTCAATCTTGGCAGGTACCATCAATGTCAATTGGAAATTGTAGTAATTTAAGTATCTCCTGAATTTCTGATGGGGCTCAGATCAGATTCTGGTATTCGCTTCATGCAACCATCCTGCCCCAAAGTTTTGAAAAAATCATGCTTGGGGAAAGTGAGGGGCAGGGGATGAGAAGAGTTGGGGGCCTTGCTTTCTCTCTTATTTTACCCAGCAGACATAATGTATCAGCCTAAGATATCTCTTTTTCCCAAAAGCCAGACACATAAAATGGCAGTTAATAGAAACACTTCATGGTGTTCTTATTATCTTTGAGAAATCTCAGCAAAACCTTCACTTTGTAACATTCTGTAGGCAATTACTGGGTAGATTTATCTGTAAAATATATATACTGTGTATCTCTCTCTATTTAGGCACTTAACTGTGGTCATCTCCATGGTTTCTGAGGCAGGCTTGATGTCTGTTCAGTGTTGCATTGCTAAACAGCAGTTTCAGGTCAAGGGGTTACCTTAGTAGGTGTCATGGGTTTTTTATAAAAATAAATTAATGCATAAATTGGAAGCATAATGTGAAGTATTAATGTTCTGAGCCTCCAAAATGGAAAGGGACAGAGAGTATAAAACTTCACCACCCTTAAACTTGAAGCCTGGCACATAATTTAGGATAATGGTGAGTTTTATGATCATGGATGAGGAAATGCAAGAGAAAACAAATGAGTCCAGAAGGAATACATCAGCCAAAGCCTTATCATGTCAGATCCTCTAGCTCTATTCTTTAGTTATGGCAGTGTGGGAAGGTGATGGGCCCCTTTGGCTTTTGGTGACATTCAGGTTACTAAGGTCATGCTGTGACGAAAGGGAGGCAGGAAGAAAGATAGGCATCCAAACAGATCTGTAAATGTCTGGAATTCCTGCAATGCCCCCACAGACTAGTCAGCTCTCATGGTTTGTTACTGAGTTACAGATTTCCCTTCAGGGACCTGTGCTTCGCAGTGATCCTTGAAAACTGCATAAGTGAGACATGAAATACTGAAATAGAAGTTTACTACATTGATGTCACAGGTCAAATCAATAAATATTGCTAAGAATGCCAAAGACTAATGTTAAGCATCTGTAAGTGTAATTCAAAAGACAAAAGGCCAAATGCTGGGTCCATCTTACACTGCAATAAGAAGAGGAGGGAAAGGTAGGGATATATTCAAAGCAATGTTTCTTATGCTGGGGAAGGGAGAAGAACTGAAGACTCTATGAAGTCCAATAAGGACTTTGCAGTACAGCTCTGGTATGTTCTTGGATGTTACAGTGATGAGTATTATAAATAGCCTTATAATATATAGACAGTAATGGGTGCAATAAGGCTTGATACAAAAGAGGTCAAGGGGGGGATTGATCTGTATATTTGTCTTTCTTTGAGTTTTCCTTAGCACTCATCACATCAGCGTACAAGTGTTCTGCAGGTAGGAGCCATGGATTTCCCACCAAGCAATCTCCATAGATCCTGACCTCCTTTCTCCTGCTCCAGGGATAACAGAGGTTACTGCAGGCCTAGGGCTCCAGTCACCCAGTACTTCTCCTGTATGAGGAAGGGAAAGAGATAGCTGGAACCCTTAACCCCAAGGCTATCTCCTCGTGGGAGAGAGAAAGGTGGGCTAAGGGGAGGGGGCTGTTTCAAAGCCATTATCTAAGCAACCTCTTCTTGACCATGTGTCCCATTCATTCCCTCCAAGCTGTAATGCCACCTCCTCCTCACAGTCAGCTCGCTACCCTAATTGGGAGGCACAGCCTCCCCATGTGCAGGGGGGCTGGAACAATTTGTATAATTGGGGTGCTAAGAGCCATTGAACTATACTGTAAACCCTGGATATGATGGAAACCACTTCAAGCCAAGGGGTGCAGCAGCACCCCCAGCATCCCTAGGTCCAGCCCCTTTGCCCATATGTCATCTTCCAGCACTCTGATTTCTATGTTTGGCAGTCAGGACAGTTGCAGGGAAAGGAGAGGAGTCAAGTGTGCAAAGGAGTTTGGGGTGGGGTCATGAGATCATGGAGGATAGGCACTATGCAGCTGCATCAGACAGAGAGAGAGAGTACCTCTCTCAGGGTCCATGGAGTTATATGCAACTGCAGAACCCAAGTGGACTGTGCACCAGCTGATGGCTTAGCAGGATTTGGTTGATGGTATTTTCATTTCTGAGAAGTAATATTTTGTCGAAGAAAATAAGGGAGTATTCATTGGTGAACCAGAAAGAATGAAATATTTTTTTAGAGCAAGGGTGAACTGTGCACATCACCAGATTAAGAATGTTCACTTGGAAATAGTGTAATAGTCTGAAAGATTGCCTTTGATTACTACATTGTTTCATATACTGTGCAGAAGCCTATGGAATAAAATTCTGCTTCATGGTGCTAAATAAACAGCCTAGGTACACTTCACCTCATTTTGTGACCTTATAGGTTTATTATTTTATTCCTAGATTGCCGCGTGAAACCCTGCACAAAGCAGCTGCACCTTACCCTGGCTCATAAGTTTTATCCTCACCATCAAAAGACTTTGGAACAATTAGCCAAATCTATCAACCCAGGACAAAGCTGTCTCTGGACAGCTGCTCTGTATTCTAGAGATATGCGCTTTGTAAATTACCAGGTACAGCGTTCAACATTACTTAGTCTTCTGTAGTCATGTATTTAAAAGCCTTCCTAAAGCAGATTTGTTTTTTATTTATGAACAAAAAAGTGTGCATAACTCATAGTTTCAGTATACATTACAATGCAAGGTGCTTCTTTTGGCTGAAAAATTGTATTCTCAAATCAGTGGAAGATAACCATGCGACATTGTGTGGCTGTTGATATGCAGACCAGTCAGATCTAATTCCAAACTCAAACAGGAAAACTTAATTTTAGACTATTATGGAGTGTGAAAATAAGAAGACAGAAAATAAGCATGAAGTATTTGAAAGTACCAGCATTTTTCCAGGCAAGATCACTGCATAACTGTAAAATCATAAGTTAGTTGACTGTACCTACCTTGGAAAAACCGGTAAGGGCTGAATACCCTAATGTAGGGCATGACTATATCCCTGAGGATTTTCTGCTCAAAGGATTCTTGATTAAAATTGGTCAACATTTTTCAACTTTTCAATGAAGTTTTTTCATTAAAAAGTCTACATTTTTTCATGACATTTTCACCATTTTCCAACCAGATAAGTACAGCATATCATTTGAATTATGGTAGCACCTCAGAACCCTAGATAAGGATCAGGACCCTATTGTGCTAGGCACCGTACAAACAAAACACAAAGACAGTCCCTGCCCCACAGATCTTACAATCTAAGTACAAGACAAGAGATAGCCTAGTGTGCAACACTATGAAACTTACAGTATTTTTTTTCATATGCCAGATAATTATAAATTATGGAAAACATACCTACAAATATTTCTGTCTTTTTTAAACTATTCTACACTTGTTACAGAAAATGAGATTTTTCTGAACAAACGTCTATTTTTATATATAGTGTAAGAGTCCACTACACTCTTTTTCTCTATGATAACGAAAAATGTCATTAAAGAATAAGCTACAGTATTAAAAAAATAGAGAAACAATTTACGGTACATAGTTAAGCAGCTGTTCTCTGAAATGCTCCATCACTGATAACATTAATGTTCTGGAAATGAGACCTGGCATGCATTTGAAGACATTTCCTTTTTTAAATTACCCACCAGATCTTGCAAGCACTCTTCCAATACAAGCCTCAGAACATTGATGAACTAATGCTGAATACTGGAGATTTGATATATGTTGACCGATCACAACAATCCGATGTTAGTGATGGCTGGGTGATTGGTACCTCACACCGGACTGGCTGCAGAGGATTTCTTCCTGAAAATTACACAGAAAAAGCCAATGAGTCAGATACTTGGGTCAAACACAGGTTAGTAAAGCTCCTCTCTGTAATTTCCATGCATGGCTATAGGTACTGTTCTATATTAGCTCCCAAATGCAGTGACTGAGGTCTTTTGACCCACACTGTTGGAAGGTATTGGAACCCTGCAAAGATGCTGATTGATTCTTGCTGACCCATTACAGGAAGTGGGTGCCTTAACACTACCTGGGAAATAAGGAGGTGAGAGTGGTTCTCTGGGCAGAGCTGGCATAGGGTCTGATACACAACATAGCATGCAGTGTACACATTTATAGTGAAGTGGCATCCACAATTACACAGTGTAAGCCAGTAAGCATCAACAGTCCTTAAGGAGGAAACTTGGGGGGGGAGCGGGGGATTTGAGCTTGGAATTTATGTCATGCTGTCATTAGTTTATTTGTAATTAAGCCAAGTTGCAGGAAATTTAATTTTGACCCTATACAGTGTGTGGCTGAGTTGTGGAGCTCTCTTTTCCTTCCTTTCTTTTTTCTACTCTTGTTTTCTCTTAGTTCTCTCTCTCTCTCATGCTATTCACTGTATCCCAGTTCTGCCTCCATAACTTAACAAAACAAAGACAAACAAACCAACAGAATTAGAGACCAGGCCTATATTCACATTCTGTGTGGGATGCCTCCTTTCCCCCATATTTCACCTTCGTTTTTGATCTTTAATTTTCTTCAGAGCAAGAACTATGTTGGCTTATGTGTTTGGAAAACATCTTTTGGAGCTATTAAAATATAGACAAGGATCATCTTTCAAGAATTTCTGCTAGCAAATCTTAGGTTAGAGGGGGAACACATCCTGAAGAATGCTCTCTAGAGCTGTGCCCTCCAGCCGCCCTGGTATGACCCCTCAAACTGCAGGGTCTCTAGCATGCAGAGATTTTGCGTGAGGGCTTCCATGGACTTCAGGGCAGGGGACAAATATGCACTGGAACTGTAATGTCTCCCACATCCATGCTCCCTGTTGCATTTACTCACCAGTTTGTTCCCCTGTGCCTGTGTCACAGAAGAGGAGTGTCTGTCCTATCAACTCTTTCATGAGCGCAGAGACCAATTTGTGTCTTATACATAAGTGATTGTTACTCACTCTACACTGAAATTTGGCGTTCAAAGACTCAACCCAAGAACACTTTTCATACCAAATTTGGCGTGAGTTGTTTTTAGAGGGCTTAGGAACATTAAAATAAAAGGATTGTGGCTGCAGATGCTTTTTGGTCCCTGTGTAACTTAAAAATCTTAATGAATTTTAGAAGAAAATATTCTGCAATACAGATCGGCCCCTTAGCCTATGTTCTGCTTATTGCATCTTCTTTCTTCTTGTTTTGCATTGTTAGAGGTTACAGTGATAATTAGAAATGAGGAAATGTGGAGGCTGCTTCCCCACATAGGTGCCACCTTGATCTTGATGATTTTACCGCATTTCAAAGGCATCTGTCTCTGTGCTGCATTTTGCTCTGTAGTTGCAAGCTCTGCAGATGGTATTTATAGATAAGAGCTTAGCTTCTACACAAAAAGCTGAAAAACAGTCCTTGCTGTATCCTTGAAGGGATGGAGCTAACTGTGTATCATTTCCTGTCTGACACATTTAAGAGGGTTTACACACTCTCCTTGCCATGAATTAATATCTGTTTAACATTATACGGGACAGTTCGTAGGTCAGAAACAGCATGCTTTGGTAAGTGTATAAAATAATTTGGCACAGGAAGCATACCCATGGACTAAGGACTCACTTATGTCCCTCCTGGGGCTACACAGTCCTTAGATCTGACTATATAGGAAAAGCAGGTCTACTCACCTACTTGTCCCACCAACTGGTGGGTGGGTGGGGATGGGATGAAGCCTTAGCTCCACCACCCTTCACTCAATGGCCAAGGAGCTGAGCCAGCATGGGGGGGACATGAGCTGTAGTAATTTGGCACTGGTGTAGACCAGCAGTAAATTACTATCCACCAGGAGGAAGTAGGAGGAAATTTTTGTATTAGATGGGTGTCTCTTCAGGAAGCACAATCCTCCTGCAGTTATTCCTGAGGTGTGCAGCTTAGGGCTTGTCTACATGGCAAGTTACTGTGCTGCAAGCCCAGGTGTGACTCTGTAGTGCACTAGCTTGCTATCCAGTATTGTCCTGTGTGGACACTGCTATAGTGCACCGAAGGCCCCAGAGTGTGGTTCAGCTTAACCCATTGCTCATGTGGTTGCCTGAATCACAAACTAGCTAACTGGAAGGTTTGGTACAGATCTGGCTTTACTCTAATTTGTGAATCAGATTTTTTCAATATTCATTCCTTGTACTGAGACTGCAGCTAAAAATATATACATACATCCCAGATCATCACATCATTGCATAGTCTATTGGCCTATTTATTCAAGGGAGCAGATTTTTTTAAATATACATGTTTTGGGGATTTCAAGTATTAGAAAAGCGTAAAAGTGCATCTTCTGAAGTCTCCTTGATTGGCACATTATTATTGCATCCCTTTCATGGGGCAAAATTGCAATGTTGGCTAAATATTGGGGTGAGCCTTAGAACTATATAGAGCCTGATCCAGTACTGAAGCCAGTGAAATGTTCTCATTGACTTCAGGAGGTGCAGAATGTGCTGCCTTCCCACCCGCCACATGCCTGTGCCAGTTCACAAGATTACAGAGGTGGACATATGGCAGCTACTACCTTAACTTTCATTGAATGCGTATGGTATGATAGTCTTATTATTGTTATGCTGAGAGGTACTGGTGACTGCATCATTCAGCAACCTCTTTGAGACTGGGTGTGAATGTCCCCTTCTTTGAATGTAACTGTCAGGCTGAGTTAATGAGAAGCCTCCCAACACAGGCCATGTCTACATTACAGCAGCCACAGTGACACAGATACAACACTGCAGCTGTGTCGCTGTAGCACCATAATGTAGCTGCTTCCTCCATTGACAGGAGGGGTTTTTCCATTGATGTAGTTAATCCACCTCTCTGAGAAGTGATAGCTAGGTCAGTGGAATAATTCTCCCATTGACTTAGCAATGTCTACACCAGGGGTGGGGGGCTAGTTCAAACTTACTGTGGTCCTCCAGGCACAAAATGTTTCAGTCATGAGTGACCTAGCTAAGTTGATCTAATTTTTAAGTGTAGACCAGGTCTAAGATAAATGGGGGTTGTGAACCTTCCCAAGAGCTTGGAGTGAGAGGGCAGAGGGGGTTTGCTGAGTATTGTTTGTATTGTGCATATGAGGGGAGGAAGAACAAACAGAACAGAAAGAGAGGCAGAGGCAAAAAGGCAAGAAAGCCAAGCAGTAGCTAGTGAGTACAGTGTGACGCACACAAAGAGAGCTTTGGGGTCTGTTGGCTAAAAGAGGCTTGGGGATATAAACTAAGAAACAGCTCCTTTTGTTCTTGGTTTCTCCTGTGTTCAGAGAAGCAGGACTTTGTACATTCCTTGTACATAAACAAGACTGTATCAAAGAAAATACTAGACTCCATCAATTCTACTTTGAGCTGGAATATGGCTGGGGCTCTGAATTTTGACTAGCCACATGGGTCAAAAAATGCACAGTAGTAGTAGGATCCAGTTTCCAAGGATACAGATTATGGTATTCCTGTTGAACCAAGATGGAACAAATAATGGAGATGCCTACAGAAATCGGAAATGGCCACTAGAAATTAAAACAAGGCCTAAAACAAGAGATTTCCAAGAAAGGGTTTAGAGAAAATTTGGAGGATGAGATAAGATCCTTGTTGGAGGAGCAACTACAAAGTGCCTCAAGAGACTGGGAAACACGCTTGGGTTGGAATGGTAAAATGGCTTGATGAGGTGACCAACAGTCTGACTGCCATACACCAGAAGTTTTTCCACAAAATAGTGGAGATCAAACAGGCTTTGGCCAATTTGGAACTTGCTAACTGAAATGAATTGCAGCAAGGACTTAACGAGTTGAAAAATTCGGCTCCAGAAGGAAATCTAAATATCACAGAACACAGTGGCAGGCAGCCATCTGGATGAGAAATTGAGCCAGCCAGAGGACTTGGGTAAGACCAGATGTTTGCAACAGATTTCACGCCGCTTGTAATCTACAAAGGCCCAGAGGGGAGCGTTCAGCCTGTCCCAGGTCAGATAATGCAAAAGGGAGGGGAAAACCCCCTAGGACACTTATTTGGCTCAGTTCAACATTATAGCTCAAATCAATGGCAGATGGACAGAAAAGGGGGTTACTAGCAGCCAACGTGGGTGACCCAGCTCTGAAAGTGCTGCAGAACTTACCTGCAGAAAAGAGACAGAGTTATCCAGACCTGGTACAAGCCCTGGTCATGCACTTTGAAGCTAGCCATCAATCTGAGCTGTCCAGAATGCAGCTAACAACTAGAAAGAGAGAAGAAACCCCATCTGGCAGAGGACCTGCAGAGGCTTGTGCTCGTAGCATACCCAGATAGGAATGAGGCCTTCCAGGATACATTGGCGATGGACCAATTTCTAGATGATCAGCTGGAGTTGGACTTGCAGATCAAGATCAGTGAAAGGAGACCAAAGACACTCTGAGAGCCTGTGGAATTTCCCACAGAACTCGAACATTTCTTTACAGCAATGCACCAGTAGAGGAAACAGCTGATAGTGAGGAAGATAGAAGTTGAATGCCAGGAGCCCTGTAAGTACCATTCTGTGTCTAATATATATGATGAAAGAGGGGATTCTATTCTGGTTCATGACTGTATTGAACGATTAGAAAAACTGATTAATTTGGTTTGTAAAGAAGGGAAATTGGCAATAATACAAAATTTAAAGGAAACAGTCGGTTAAATGCTAATACTGACAAATGCTGACAAAATTGGCCACCAACAAGAAGGACTTTTAAAACTGTATTTCAGGTCAAGACAGACTGTCACCAGTGTGTAGTGAAAGCCTCTGTCTCAGTTCAGGAAATGGTAGAACACCACGCTGAAGGGTCAACGGGTGGTGGAGGGTACAAACATCAGCCCCTCAGTTTTCGTTTCAATGTGCGCAGTTGAACAAACATGGGGGTTTGGCTATTGAGTGTGTAATAGGATCTGCAAAATGCACAGTGGTGATTGGCACTGGCTCAAATATAATAGTTATTAAACCAGACCTGTTAAAAAAGCTAGGGGACAGGGGATCCATAACTGAACCCCCTCCTTGGTCTCAAATGGAGACAGTGACTGAGGCAATGAAACCCATCCAAAAACTGGGAAAATTGGGTTTGAAGATTGGACCTCTGGAATTCAAGCCAGAGGTCTGGGTGGCTGAAATAGTGGCTGAGCTAATCGGATTTGAGCTTGGCTTGGATTTGATTATGGCTAATAACTGCGTAATCAGTGCCAGGAAAGGTGTTTTACAAATTCAGTCTGTGGATGTTCCCTTTAAAGATATAGCGCAGATGAGAAAAATGGTTTGGAGGCTGTTTGTTTGCAATGAACAAATTGGCCTGCCCCAGAAACCATTGTACCAGCTACACACTGTGGTAGCTTTGCAGCACAGGAAAAATAGGAAGCAGAAGAAATCTAGTTTGAGACCCAGCATCTTAAGAGGAATCTTAGCAGCTAAAGCACCTGTGGATCTGAAAGAAGAACTGATCCCCGTTTGCTTGCTGAGTGCTTCCGACAAGCAGCAAATAGCAAAACAAGGAAACCATTTCAGTGGACAGCAGGGTGAGCTTTAGCATTGTCACAGCTGAAAAAGGCTGTTGGGACTGCCCCTTTCATATTGGACACAGATCCTAGTGCTTACTGTTCCGGGGTGGGGGAGGCAGGACGGAGGGAGAATTTCAGCTTGGCTGCCCTCCCTCTTGAATCATTTGAAAATGTAGCTGTGGAAGTTGAGGTTGGGGCCTGGTCTACATTTAATAGTTAGGTCGACATAGCTGTGGTGCTCAGGGATGGGAAAATTGACAACCCTGAGCACCATAGCCATGACAATCTAACCGATGACATAGATGCAAAGTAGGTAGACAGAAGAATGCATCCATTGGCCTAGCTACCATTGTTCAGGGAGGTGGAGTTCCTACAACAATGGAAAAACCCCGTTTCTCACTGTAGGAAGGATCTGCACTATGGTGCTACAGCAGTACAGCTGTGCTCAGGACTGGCCCTAGACCAAATGGTGCCCCAGGCGAGGAGTGTCCTTGGCGCTCCCCCCACCCCATTTGTTAAACTTTTCAATATCTTATTTTTTACTGTATTTGTAGCCCATTTCACAACTTTGATGCACGATTTGCATACACTCTTTAACCCTGTCATACAAGATGATAAATGTGCATGGTAGAATCTGTAAATCTGTTATTTATTCATGCCATATATAACCAAATAAAAAATTGTTTCCTCTAAGCTTATAGAAACTTTTTAATTCTAAGAATAACTGAAACATACTAAAATCAATAAATTGAACTGTGCACCAACATTGGGTGAACCAGTATTAATTAGTGTTACAGTAGGTGACAGTCTTAGAATTTAAACCTAATCCCTTAGTTCAAAAGGTGACTTTTCTCACCTTTGTCCCCACAAACTGAAGCACAGCTTCAGAGAGATTCAAAGATTGGGCAGTGGCATTTTCAAGCAATAAAATAGCAAGTGATGTCAGTCTGTCATTGGCCAGTGTCGCACAAAGATATGTTTTAATTAGCCTGATCTTCGAAGAGTTGCACTCACCACTCATGACTGTAAATGGCAGCGTGAGCAGAATCCTCAAAGCTATTCACACATTAGGAAAAGTGTCCTTCAGCTCTGCATCATGAATGAACTGGAGAACTTTGAATGGAGAGTGTTTCCTGGGTGGCAAAATGTGATGAATGTTGTCTAATTTGACAAACAAGTGTTTAATCATTGATGTCCAAACATTCTCCATGTGTCAGCGTCCAGTGAAGGTCTGTACAATTGTTCAAGAATGTTTTCCTATCTGCCAGCAGCTACAAAAACTCCCAGCTCTATTCGTGGTGCTTCATTTGTCTGAACCTTTCTTCAATGGACACTTGAGCAGTGTCAACTAGTGAGCAAAAAAACCCTCCCTATTGAATTATTCTTCCAAGCTTCCCTTCACTTCATCTCTGCCCTTGTTAAGAAACTGTCTCTTCTTCTGATGAATGCCTGTTTCCTTGAAGACAGGCTCAACTCCTAAGTTTTCTGCCATTTCTTTGGCAGCAGTGATGGCATTTTCAAATCTGGTGTCTCTGGAGGCCACAATGAAATCAAGGCAGCTTCTCATCCAAGTAGTAGTGGTTGCGATGTCCACTGACTAAGTTTGTAATGCGTTGCTTACAACATTTACTTGGAACAGGATATCGTGCCAAACCACACTTGAGACCAAAAATTGGAAGTCAGTGATCTGGTTTGCCAGGCTTTGCGCCTCGTGTCGGATTCAGGCCTCGGCTTTACTCTACTGCGCCGATTCCATTGGGGCTTCGTAAACCTCAGTTACTTGGTACCTCAGTGACCTTATGTTGTCAATGTGCCTCTCCCAGCAACTGTCACTTAGGCTTCATGGTCAGATTTGTAACATTGCCCACGAGGATCTTCCATCTGAGAGCTGACGCTGAAAACAGGACGTATCTCCTTTGCAGTACTCTGAAGAGAGAGATGCTGCATCTGACACAACCAGGCTGAGGGAATGGCGGCCACAAGGCACAAAGAAAGCTCTTGGATTCAGCACAAGGATCCTTGCCTGGATTCTACTGTTTCTTCCCTTCACGTTCACACTGTTGTCATAGTCTTGCCAGTGGCAGTCCTGAAGCTTTATTTTATTCTAATTCTAAACGTTCATAAACAGTTCTGTTAGGCCTTTCCCAGTAGAGTTGTCTACAGACCAGAAACAGATAAAGTGTTCCTTTATTTGGATACAGCCATCCTCATCGTCAACAAATCTTACTGTAAATGATATCTTTTCACTGTGGCTAATGTTAGGAGTGCAGTTCGTTATTACAGGGTAGTACTTTGCTTTGCCAAGCTGCATCAATATGTTATCAAGCACCTTCCTTGCCATAAGGTCACTCAATTTGTTTTGAATTGTTTTGCTGCAGTAATGGTCCATTGCGTCTCTATGAACTACTAGATATTGGTGTTAATGCATGACATCGTCGTATTTCCCAGGAGCTCTACCAGACTGAGGAAATTACAGTTATGTTCACTGAACAACTTATCTGACAAGCCCCAGAAAATCAAATTATTCTTTGCAAGGAAGAGGGTAATTCAGATCAGACACTCAAGCACATTCCTCCCCTGCTGGGTTTCTACATTAATAATGCACTGGTTTTCTGCATCTATGTATTTTATTCAGCTTGAGCCTGTATTTGACCTCCATCCATTTAGAGTAGGCTGTAATATGGCCTGGTGATTTTTCATGTTGTTTCAGAGCATCAGCTAAATTATGCCAGTAATTGTACCCAGAAAGCAAAAGCAACAATTTGGCATTCTTGTCAAATATTTTGCAACAAAAACAGAACACTTTGTCAGTTAATTTCGAGTAAACTAGCCAATGCTGATTCAGTTTCTCACCATGCTTGCAAAAAGAAAAGGAGGACTTGTGGCACCTTAGAGACTAACCAATTTATTTGAGCATAAGCTTTCGTGAGCTACAGCTCACTTCATCGGATTCTCTAAGATGCCACAAGTACTCCTTTTCTTTTTGCGAATACAGACTAACACAGCTGCTACTCTGAAACCTGTCACCATACTTCAGCACTCTTTCACAGTGTGACTTTGAGAAGTGTCGCTTCTGCTCATTTAATGGAAATCTCATATCCTTGATTTTGTCTGACCTTTTCAAAATTGTGCAATCAGTATGGGCAGCGTTTAGGATCACTGGCCATAAAGAAGGATCTGATGTATTGATTTGTGATGTGCAATTTTTCTCACTGCTGTTTCTGTCATCATGCGAGGCTGATTCTTCTTTATCGTTTCTCTCCTTTTCATGTAAACCAGATTTTTCTTTGTCATTATTCTCCTTTTCATGTGAGCCACATTCTTCTTTATCATCACTCTCCTTTATGCCACCAGGAAAACTGGATGATTCTCCATCACTTTCCTCACATTTCCATTCCTTATCTTCAGGTAAATCTGCTAATTCCTTAGTAATAAGACTTCCATCATTTACGCTTCACTCCTCAATTTCTTCTGCATTGGGACGATCACAACTGCTTAAAGTCTGGTCTATGTTCTTCTGTTTCAGATATCTTCCCATTAAATTTACCCCTGACTGCAAACTAGATTGCAATTGAGATTTTCGCTTCCTATACTGAGCTCCTGAAGTCTTCTTCATGGGCATCTTTTTTGTACAGGGGAAAATAGACAGTATTAGGGAGAGCAAAAGTCTGTGTTCCGCAGTCTTAGAAAGTCCTCAAACATTATGTGTAAAGCATGGCAAAAGAAGAAACAGTATTTTTTTTATATTGTTGCATAGATATAGGTTCACTAGATATCATAGAATCATAGAATATCAGGGTTGGAAGGGACCCCAGAAGGTCATCTAGTCCAACCCCCTGCTCAAAGCAGGACCAATTCCCAGTTAAATCATCCCAGCCAGGGCTTTGTCAAGCCTGACCTTAAAAACCTCTAAGGAAGGAGATTCTACCACCTCCCTAGGTAACTCATTCCAGTGTTTCACCACCCTCTTAGTGAAAAAGTTTTTCCTAATATCCAATCTAAACCTCCCCCATCTCTGGCATCTCATTAAATCTGTCCTTTATTAATCGCTACTTACACTCTTAAGTCTTAAAATACAGTACACTTTCATAATTACACAATAAAACAAGGTTCACAATATTGCAGCTAGGCTCTCACTTCAGATCAGTTTGTTCTTATATCTCACTCACTGACTGACTGGCAACGCCATGCCCCGATATACTAGTGAGGGCATGGCTGACAACATTCTAGGAGGTTCGAGGAAAATGTAGTTCTCAAAGTCTGGAAGGTTCCATGAGATGCTACAAGGTCCAGAACATTCTAGGAGGTTAGTGAAAAATGAATCCACATATGGAATACCTGAAACATTTTACTTCATACCTTCTATTTTCCTTTTTTTCAGTAACAACCAAAAATTGTACCCCGAGTTCGGCGCCACCCAATCCCGGCACCCCAGGCAGTCGCCTGGGTTACTTGCCCCTAAATCCGGCCCTGACTGTGCTTATGTAGTGTTGTTGTGTAGACATGGCCTAGAAAAGTTGTTATAGAGATCAAGCCCACAACCCCCATTCAAACAGAATGAGCAGGGTCTGCTTCAGCCAACAAATTCCACAGAAACAATAGGGATTGCGCTGGTGATTGAAGGAAAGTCCGTCAGGGAGTAAAAAATGCCAAAGGGTTTTGGGTGGGAATTAAATCAATTTGGATTGATGAGGTGAAAACATCTGGACAGAAAGACAGCGGTCATATGTAGATAGAAAATTTTCTTTTTGCGAATACAGATTAACACGGCTGATACTCTGAAACCTGTCATATGTAGATAGCCTTGTATCATTTGGCGTGGGTCATACAGGGTATCATCATTTTGGGTACCATCAGAATTATGGACAGTGCTAAAACAGGAGGAGCGTTATGCTGAGAGGTACTGGTGACTGCATCGATCACAAACCTCTTTGAGATTGGGAGTGAACGCCTCCTTCAATTAACATAACTGTCTGGATAAGTTAATCAGAAGCTCCCCCTAAGGCAAACAGGGATTGTGAACCTGCCCAGGAGTTTGGACTGAGTGGGCAGAGGAGGTTTGGGGTGTGTGCGTTTGCGTGTGAGTGCATGTGTGTGTGTGTGTGAGGGAGAGAGAGAGAAAGTGAAGCAATAGCCAGTAAGCGTAGTATGATTCTGGAAAAAGCCAGAGAGTGATCTTGTGGGTTTGTTGGCTAAAGAGACTTGGTGCCATAAACTAAGAAACTGCTCCTTTGTTGTTGGTTTCTCTGGCATTCAGAGAAGCAGGACTTCGTACATTCGTTGTACATAAATAAAACTACATCAATAAGACTCCTTCAATTTCTGCTTCCAACTGGAACATCTCCAGGACCTCGAACTTTGACTAGCCATTCAGATCAAAAGAGGCAACGTTATTTATTAACCACAATCTGGCAATAGCCTGGCACTTATATTAGTACTGTGGGATCAGACTTTCTCATATACAATTTTGCAAAGCATGTCAAAACTTTTTATGGTTCTGCTCCCACTGAAGTGAATGGGAATCTTGCCTTTGACTTCACCTGGATACAAGATCAGGCCTTAAAAATCCCACCTCTCTATGTGCATCTGTCTGTTGCTTCTACTTTTCCCACAGAGAATACACTTTAACTCCAGCTTCAGGACTGCTCCCCAAGAATGAAAATGAGCCAAGACCTAAACTGAATGGTGAAGTCCATAACCCAATAATGACAAAGAGTGTAACCCAAACGCTTGCTTTCCAGGTAATAATTCTTCATTTCTTACTCTTTGACAGATGCATAAATATCAGTGCAGGTAACATGCTTATACAAATACATGTTTTTAAATGAACATTTAATATCAAATTTCAATATTTTCTATAGAGAAATTGCTTTTACATTCTTAATGACTCTTTACCTCTGCCTGTAAAAAATAGCAAAGCAAATGAAAAAAAAAACATAGTTTCCAGCTGTCAGCTTTCTTTATGTGCAAGGAGTAAACAGATCCTCCAAGTATAAGCAAGGCTTGTGTCCAACTGTGGAGATACGGCTTGGGGAGCAGTGTGCAGATATTGCTAACAGTAGGCATTGGGCCTAATTCGTCTCTCATACCAGTCTGAGGCCTGCATAACACCACTGATTTCAATGGATTTACACCAGTGTAACTGAGAGCAGAATTAGGCCCTTTGTTTGTACTTCCTTGGCCAAACTGATTTTATTTTAGATATTTATATGCCTTATAGTAGGATCTTAGCACCTAGTCTGTAATGTCTTTATGTGTTTTTTATATATATATCTATAATAAATAGGTGTGTAAGACAATAGCAGAGTAAATTAGTTTAAAGGCTCACCATCAACACTGGCAGATTTAAATTTTTAACCTCTGCCCTCAAAATTGATGTGGTTTGTTTTTTTGGGGGGCTTGTTTTGGTTTTGATTTTTTACAATGTATACCCAGTATTTATTAACAGATCGCCCAGCAAAGGGCAAGAATTTGACTAAATCTCAGCTTCTCAGATGGGCTCCTCACTTGGGTGCATGGGGTCTGATGTTCATGTGACCTGGGTGCATTTGTCTGTGTAGCACCATTAGTATATTCTGTCTGCAGATCCTTTCTTCTGACCTGGTAGGAGCCTGAAATTTGCAAGAACCCTGCACATTAGAAACAAAGGCTCTTAGAAATACTAATCCCCAGAAAAATGTAGCTAGCAGCCAGAATGTAGAGGATGTCCTGCTCAAAACCAGACCTCATCGTGTTTCCTTCAGCACCCTGAAAATATGATGACTTCCATGGGCATAACACCTCCTTGACACCATAGTTTGTGTGCTCCTCCTCCCTTCTCTCACAGAGCCCAGCTCCATGTTGGAGTTCTAATTTGAACTGCAGTATGTTTCTTGCAGAAGTTCACATGTTCATTTTGAGAGGCCCTATGATGGAAGTTGCTCCTGCACTCATGTTCCCTCAAAACAGAAAAGCAAGACTGCAAAACCCTGAATCATAATCTTCCCACTGCAGTTTATTAATATCTCTTTCTAAGGGTACTGCATGTGTGCAAAGCAAATGGAGATGTGACTGTAGCATGGGTAGACACACCCATGCTAGTTTTAATCTCGCTAGCATGAGTAACAATCATAGTGGCATGGATTTCAGCTCAGACTAGCTGCCTCAGTACAAGCCCACCGGGGACCCTGAGTACATACTTGGGTTGTTAGCCCACACTGGGGACCGTACGGCCACATCTTCACTGCTATCGTTACCTTGTGCTAGCTAGATTAAAGCTAACATGGGTGTGTCTCTCTGTGCTACAACCACTCCTCCATTTGTGTCATAAATACACCCTCAGACGCAAAACAAAATCTGTCGCTACTGAGATATAATAAGATGCAGTGTACAGTGGAAAATTTGAATGCAGGTCTGTCTGTATTGTAAGGATTCAAATTCTCCTTACCCAGCTTGCTCTGTCTATGTTAGTATTTTAACATGTGTTAGTTAAAACAGCTTTTTCCTAGTGTAAACATGGTCTTATAACCTAATCTATAGCCACTGAAGTCATAGTTCTCTTTCCATTGATTTCAGTGGACTGTACAGGAGGCCTTATATTTCTATGTGTCTAAGCATCTCATCTGTAAAATGGGAATAATACGACTTCCTTTCTCCCACCCTTTGTCTGTCTAGTTTATTCAAATGATTGTAAGCCTTTCAGGAAAGGGACTGTCATTTAGTATGTGTGTACAGCACATTGCAAGTCTGATCTCAGTTGCAGGTTCTAGGTGCCACTGCAATAATATTAACTAATAACACTAAAATGTAAATGTGTCACGTCATCCAGCTTTCTCAGACTGTTGCTCTCAGAAGAGGCCTGTTGGTGATGCGCCATGGGGAGAGAGTGGATCATGTTTTTGGGAAGTCCTGGATTCAGCAATGCTTAACTGCAGATGGTAAATAAAAGAACAGGAGGACTGGACCTTGGCAAACCAGACTGAAAAGAAAATATTGTACCATGATGGCAGTGATGCGTAAAGTCTAAATTACTACTTGTAAATGTCTGCAAACCAGACTAACTTTAGTGCTGAAGAAAGCAGTTATTCAGAAATACCCTTCCTACACAGAAAGCCTAGTTGTATCATACAGTCAAAGTGATATGGTAGAACCTTAGAGTTACGAACACCAGAGTTACGAACACCAGAGTTACGAACTGACTGGTCAACCACACACCTCATTTGGAACCAAAAGTATGCAATTGGGCAGCTGCAGAGACCAAAAGAAAAAAAGAAAAAAAAGATAAATACAGTACAGTACTGTGTTAAACATAAATTACTAAAAAAATAAAGGGAACGCTTAAACAAAAGGTTTGACAAGATAAGGAAACTGTTTCTGTGCTTGCTTCATTTAAATTAAGATGGTTAAAAAGCCGCATTTTTCTTCTGCATAGTAAAGTTCAATACACATATTAAAGTGTATTAAGCCAATGTTTGGCTGTAAACTTTTGAAAGAACAGCTATAATGTTTTGTTCAGAGTTACAAACATTTAATAAATAAATTGGTTAGTCTCTAAGGTGCCACAAGTATTCCTTTTCTTTTTGCAAACATTTCAGAGTTACAAAACAGCCCCATTCTCCAGGTGTTCAGAACTCTGAGGTTCTACTGTATTTGAGATATGCACAATCGATATACGATCTATAGTCACTGTACTTCCCATGTAGTCATCCTACATACGCAATACTGCACAAATAGAGCTGTGTGAAACTTTACATTTTTGTCTCGAGTTGATGTGCAAAACATGAATTTTTTACCAGCATTTTCAGAAATTTAAAAAATTGATCAATGACCAAATTTCCCTATTTTGTGTGGATAGCCATAGCTTTTCAACATTACAGTGTTGATCAAAATCATGACGCTGTGCTAGTCAAACCCAGTCAAGAATAACTGGAGTAGACAATGAGATTTTGTGGGGAAATGACCAAATGTTAACACTGTCTTAGGTGGAAAGTCAACGTTGAAGGTTTTTTTGGCCTTCAAAGCATGATTCTGAGGTGAAAAAAAATTTTATATGTATACATTTGGGCATGAGGGTGGGAGAGGAATTGTGTTTTGCTCATGGTCTCCTGGGTTATGTTGGAAATCAGACAAGATGACCATAATGATCCCTTCTGCCCTTAAAATCTGTGAATTATTTTCTTTTCTATTTTGCTATGAAAACATTGTTTTTTGATAACTTTGGCAATGGAAAAAAAGGGTTTCCACCACTCTGATGTGAATATATGTCTCCGGTGAATTTTACAGAGCGTCTGTTTTCTCTGGTGTTCTGCCACTCTGGAACTCAGAGGACATGTGTCATTCTGTCAGAGGGTTCTCTCCCTGGCTGTCTTTCCCAGAACCTAATGAAACTGGGCCATAGTGAATAAACAATTTCCCTGGTTTGCTTTGGTGAATGTAAAATGCAGTATCCCTGAGGTAATATTAAGGAATCACTCACTCCTTTTGTTCACCAAGGGGACAGTTAGGTTCGGGTTTTCAGAAATAGTTGCCTAAAATGCAGAAGAAAATTATTGTGCATGCATAACAGAAATGCGTTATGTATGTATTACTACGGCCTTTATATAGAGGGATGAAATGTTCTGTTTTGTTTTAGGAAAATACCACAGAGCAGATCTGAACTTCCCTGCCAGTCTGCCAAAACGAAGAGACAGCATCAAACATTTTGAATATGATCCTCCTTTATCATGCTGTGGTGTTTTCCAGTCTAGACTTGTAGGTAAGTTAGATATTATTCTAATAGGAATGAAAAGGGGTGGAAGAAAGACTTCTGTAATCTGCGAAAGTGCACACAGGCTTTACCATAGGAATGCTTCCTGGCAGCGTAACTGGTAGAGTTCCTTTATGGGCAGCAGGAAAGGGACTTTGCTCTTTCACGTGGGAACTCTACAGCAGAGTGGAGAGCAGGGCCAATTTCTCATGTAGTGCAAGAGCCAGCCTGCTACCTTATGTCAGGGAAGGGTCAGAGCAATGTGACACAACACTGTACATTCTGCTTCTAGTCTGAACCGGAGCAGTGAACTGTAGCATCCCTGTTGGCTAGCTAGAGTGGGGCAGGACATGCAGTTTCTTGGTCTGTAGACTGTGTGAGAGCAGTTCATTGGGAGTATTTGATATTTGAGCTGTATTGGATAATCAGATTGAATACATCTATCCATGATGTGTTTCTGTTCCCTGCTTTGATGAGTATAACTCTCAGAAAAAGGGTTGTGATGAAAATACCTGTCTTTCTCTAAGTGCCATTTACAAATTTAAAATTTACTTTCTGTGACTGTTTTTCTACTTTCAGAGTAGCAGCCATGTTAGTCTGTATCCGCAAAAAGAACAGGAGTACTTGTGGCACCTTAGAGACTAACACATTTATTAGAGCATAAGCATTTCCTTTTCCCAACAAATATCCCTTCTGGTAAGCTTGTTCACCAGAATATTTGTGGAAAGTGAATTAAGTATTTTTGGAAAGTGAATTAAAAAGAGGCATGAGCGCATTCAAAGTCAGTTTATTGTAAAGTTCAAACTAATATCTGTGGGAAACATTTTGCAGTAGTACTAATGATTGTAAAGAGCAACTCTCGTGTGTATTTCAGGAGAAGCTCTGCTGGAGAAACAAGAGGCAGTTAGCCATGTATACTGTTCCCCTGCACTCCGCTGCATACAGACAGCTCAACACATGCTAGAAGGTAGGTTAGCAAAATGGTTATGTTCTTATGCCACACTGGACATTTCTGAGTCAATCTTCTTCTGAGCCAATGACAGTGGAGCAGCTAAAATGTTGCATGGCTTTTTGAAAATTTACTTTTGCCTTTAATCGGGGCTGACAGATATTTCTGTCTAGAGCAAGGGCTAGGTGATAAGTGAGGAAGTAATAAAGTTTCCCTGCTATAATAGTACAATCATATTCAATTGAATTATGTCCAATAAAGTTAAAACAGAATCTAATGTTGTATAAGACAAAGACATATCAGAGTAAGTAGAATTTAACTTATTGGCTAGACTCAAATTGTTATACTTAACTCTTCCATGAATGATTTTGGTCATAAAATCAAGTGTTTCCATTCCATTGAGGGGAAAGAAACCTGAGACTTTCTCCTGGAAGTTTGCCTTTGCCAACAAGAGGTTTGAGACCGCCACATTATTAAAAACTAGTCTTTTTAAATGAAGAATCCCGCATGATAGGTGACTCATAAAATTTCTTTTAAAATCACAAAGCCATGGATGATAAGACTCTGTGATTCCAGAACTGGGAAGGAACACTGCGTTTCTGCTGGGAATTCACATCACTGTGGCTTTCTGAGAATACAGAGTAAAACTCAGGTTACCTCTTTAACAGGGAGATTTTTCTTTAACACTATGTTTATAGGTTTGGATTTACTGCTCCACATAGGCCCAGTGAACTACAGGGTATATAAAAATAGCATGAAACAATTTTCTTCTTGATATTTACTTACCCTGTAACACCTTTGAGGAGCGAGTTGTTGTCTCCATCTTGTTCTGTACCCCACAGAACACAGTGGCATCACTCTGCAAATAACAAAGGTTTGAGAATAATGGTTTGAGAATTTACACTTACAGTCACTCTGGCAAGAATATAATATACTTTCTTCTCCTCCCCGTGGGTTGCTAGCTTCAGAACTTTACCAAGTATTGTTTATGCATGTGGAGAAGGGTATTTAGAAGGACTGAGACTCCATGTAGTCAACATTATGTGTTCTTAATGGTCTTTGTTTTACATTATATTTTTACTTTGTTAATAAAATTATTACCAGGAATAAGGTGCCATGTGAAGTCAAAGCTTAAAGCTCTGAATGCACTTTTCCTTTTTAAAAATCTCTTATTTATTGCAGGGCTTAAATTAGAACAAAAAATTAAAATCAGGGTAGAACCTGGACTCTTTGAATGGACCAAATGGGAGGCCAACAAAATAATTCCCTCCTTTATGGCACTGACAGAACTGACAGAGGCTGCTTACAATATAGATCCCAGTTACAGGTAAATGCTGCACGTACAGTATGTTAATGTGTATTTCTGATACCTCTCTTGTTTTTGGCAGTTCTTAAGTCCCACAAGACAGTGTTGCAATGAGTGATTCAGGATTTAGGCCATTGACTTCAACAGAGAGATTAGGGGCTGAGTAAAGCCTATTTGGTCCCAAGATATGATGTGCAGATATATAGTTAGTTCTTTCACAACATAATTCACTGCTTTTGGGCAAGGTGACATACTAACGGGCAAATCATTCTTACATGTATACAGATGGGTGAGTGTGTGCGTAGGGTCTGAATCCTGTTCCTATCAAAGTGAATGGCATTGACTTCAAGTTTGCAAGATCAGGCCTATGGCTGATTATCTAAATATTTTAGACTC
This sequence comes from Lepidochelys olivacea, assembly GCF_965140295.1. NCBI lineage: Eukaryota > Metazoa > Chordata > Testudines > Cheloniidae > Lepidochelys > Lepidochelys olivacea. The sequence continues at coordinate 159,926,629 of NC_140411.1, read as the reverse complement.
TCATGATGGACATCCATATTTTTGTTTTACTTTTAGCTAAAAACTATGAGCCATGTTTTGCTAAATGTGAAAAAATTCCCGTCATGTCACATTTCAGCCAAGAAAGAATTGTATTGCATTTTGATGGGGGGTGAGCTGGGGAGGTCAAGTCCTTTCCTTGGTGCACAGCTCAAAATTGAGTGACGATTTCAGAATTTGTCCCAATGGGGGCTGATCTCACATGATCCCGTAGCTGCCAAGATTCGCCCAGGTCCACATGTGAACTTCTCAACAGTAAGAAAAAGTCACCAATTTTCAACTAAGCCCCTCTAAACAGCAAGTGTAAGGGAGACAGACCCCATGTCCCACACACGCTGGAGCAGGGAGTTGTAGGAACCAGGGGCAGCCCAAAGGTGTTGGGGGAAGAGAGATGAACAAAGCAAGGCATATGTCATTCTAATTTTATAGGTTGTCGGGATGTTAATGTTCCATTAAAATAGATTTCTGCATTGCATTCTGTGCTGTTTTTTGTTTTGCTCAAAAATAATCACTGGACTCGGCAAAGTCTCCTTTCTGGTCCCTGCCTTCCACAATGCAATTCTGTGGTTTGGTGCAGGTTCTGAATGTTTGTAAACCACAGCAGAACAGGAAACGACAACAGGCCTTGAATCTATTCTAGCCTCTTTTCTTGTTCACAGTGCCATGCTGCATTACCCCTGCAGTGCATGGCCAAACCCAGAAAAATCACTCGGTCAATAAAGGTCCGTAACTCTGGGGTTTCCCATGTGTGGACAAGTGAAAAAGTGTTGTGCCTTTATAGTATTTCTCAACACAGAGCAAAATCCTTAGTTTCAGAGTGAGTGAATAGACAACCCCTTTCATTTTCCTAGGTTCAAAATTATTCACAGCAAAGTTACTATTTTCCCTAGTTTCTCACTTTCCATACAAACTCACTAATCTAAAAAAAAAAAAAAATCAGTTGCTATAAGACTCCACAAAGTCAGGCCATGATTGAAGATGGGTAAAGTGCTTAATGGGTGGAGGGGAAAACTGTAAAGTGTTGCAACATTGCAGCCAGCCAGCAACTGAAATATCTAAATAAACTATAAATATGCATTTTGTACATCAGTGAAAACAGTGCAGCGTCCTTCCCCAGATGTTGCATGTACGGCGTGCTGGATAATAACATGAGAAGTCTCCATGTTTCTAAAACAAAACTGGCTCTTTAATAAGACAACTGTTTGTAGAGTTGCTGCAACTGCAGCTAGCATTCTAGTCATATGCACACAGACTGGCTTCCTGGTGCCTTTTCCAAACCCTTCCCTGCTGAAACCTGTGCTCCTTCCTCCGAGTGTCATTCAGGAGTAAAGCTCACATTTCTATTCGCTCTATCCCCACCCCACGTGAGTGATTATAAGAGACTATTATGTCCTAGCCCCAGTCATCTGCCATAAATCAGAGTTAAAAAAGGTTAATTCCTGTCACATGGCCAGGGTCAAAATCCACTGTCTCCAGTAGCTACTGTTACCATATTCTCCGGATACATGTAACTTTGCAACACCATTCCTTCCAACTCCTTTGGCTCCTCCTGTCTTCAGAATCCTCACTATTATTTCTTTTGGGAAGAGCCATTGCACGTGTTTCTTTTCCATGTTTATGGCCAGGCCAATTGAGGTCTAAGCTTTGCTTTTTAACTCCATCGCTGACTCTTGCTCAGTAATGCTGACCCTTGCTATCGATATACAAATATTATAGTCCTCAAATACTCCATCACCATGGGGGCTCTCCAAATTAGTAGACGCCATCAAGGTTTCACATCACTTTGAGTACTTTTTGCAGAAGATAGCATCTCTAGGTCACAGAAGAGTCAGTGAAATCTGTAACCTTCCTGAAAGGACTGTGCTCAGTGGTGAGATTTTTGCAAAGTCAAGTAAGATATCTCTACCCACTGATTCACATTTAGATTATTTAAGTAAAAGTCATGATCATCTTCTGGTCACATCCCTGATCACTCCCCATCAGTAGAGGTACTCAGTCTAAACTAAACTGATCTTTAATGGCATTAAAGAAGCAGCATTGTAATGGATAGGGTGCTGGACTGGGCGTCAGGATACGTGGGTTCTGCTCCTGAATCAGCCACTGATGTGTTAGGCAAATCACTTAACCTCTCTACTTCCGTTTCCTCTTTCACATTTTGTCTTTCTTGTCAATTTAGATTGCAAGCTACTTGGGGCAGGGACTGCTTCCACACATATCCAATATGTAGAGTACCTACAGTATGGAGCTTTGATCTCACTTGAGGTCTCTTGGCATTACTGTAATACACAGTATGACCTAGTATCAATGATCACACACTGAAAGATATCTGCATTCCTCACAGGTTTTTAGTTACTACTTATTCCCTGCTATCTGAATTGGTGCTTGGATACTCTGTTGAATGGGTCCCTGTAAAAGTAGAGGAGGAACACTTAATCGCCTATCTAGTCATTGTATCTCTTATTCAGTGTTGGTCCCATGGTTTAAAAGCTCTGAGGACAGTCTGAAATTCACGTTTGTACTGTCTGACAGGTATAGTACAATAGCCCTACCGTACATCAATCTACTTTCTACATTTTCACTGCTCATGCTGCACGCTGGTTTTAAATGGGTGAGATAAGATGATCAGATTCTGATCTTCTGTCTGGTTGAAAGAAGTTAGCTGGTATAGTTTCCCAGAACACAGTCATTGTATGTGGCAGAGCAACATGTAGCTGTGCAGGTCTCCAGCTAACAGAAGAGGTGACTTTATAGGAAGAAATAATGAAGGAAATAAAAACTTTCCTTTGTCCGTTTACTCGAGACTTGATGGCAGAACCCTAAATCTTTCAGGCCAGATCCTCAGCTGTTCAGTGGAGATACGCTGATTTATAGCGGCTGAAGATCTGGCCCTTAATTTTTAAACAATATTTTTTACATGCAGGGGACACCTATATGTAAAAGAAACTATCAGGTCAGATCTTGAAGGCAAAACTGCCCAAAATCCTAAGACTGGCCCAATATTAATAAATATTCTTACTGGTCTTTATAAAGATTTATTTTTAAGTAAAAAGCAAACAAGGATTGTTTAATTTGCTTTGTCAAACCAGGTACAGGTAGGGATTTTTAAAGGGACACTAAAGCCAAGGGGCCAAATCCTGGAATCAGCCATATCATTGGTGTCAGTGGGAATCATAGAATATCAGGGTTGGAAGGGACCCCAGAAGGTCATCTAGTCCAACCCCCTGCTCAAAGCAGGACCAATTCCCAGTTAAATCATCCCAGCCAGGGCTTTGTCAAGTCTGACCTTAAAAACCTCTAAGGAAGGAGATTCTACCACCTCCCTAGGTAACGCATTCCAGTGTTTCACCACCCTCTTAGTGAAAAAGTTTTTCCTAATATCCAATCTAAACCTCCCCCACTGCAACTTGAGACCATTACTCCTCGTTCTGTCATCTGCTACCATTGAGAACAGTCTAGAGCCATCCTCTTTGGAACCCCCTTTCAGGTAGTTGAAAGCAGCTATCAAATCCCCCCTCATTCTTCTCTTCTGCAGGCTAAACAATCCCAGCTCCCTCAGCCTCTCCTCATAACTCATGTGTTCCAGTCCCCTAATCATTTTTGTTGCCTTTTGCTGGACTCTCTCCAATTTATCCACATCCTTCTTGAAGTGTGGGGCCCAAAACTGGACACAGTACTCCAGATGAGGCCTCACCAATGTGGGAGTTCTGTATAAGTAAGAACTGAGTACAGACTTCAGGATTTGGCTCAGTTTTTAAGCCTAAAATCCATCCTACCTGGACAATGATTTTTTTTTAATATTCTTGCCTGGAGGAGCCTATATTTGTTTTTTGTTTTTTCAAACACAAGCATTTCTCGGGTATAATTCTTATAAACTGCATGATCCATTGTGAGGATTACTAAGGAATGGTTTCTGCTACCCTTATTCACATTGGATAGTATCTTATTCTGTGAGTTCCTCTATTGGATTCAATTGGACTACTTGCAGAGAAAGCTACTGTTTGGTGTGAGTTGAAGTACCATGCTTCAGATCAGTGCAGTCTCTCCGGTAGAGATGGTGTAGAGGTACCGGTTTGTTTACTGAGCTTTGATAATGTTGATAATGTCCCAACAGACAAACAAATGTTACCTAGATGAGTGACTCCTCTGTGGTTTTTATTATCAGATGTACTTTCCCACTTTCCTCCCTGGTGCCGTCGGAAAGTTATGAAGAGTATATAAGCAGATGCTCTACAGTTATAAAACAGATTGTCAGTGACTGTACAAGAAACGGTAAATATTTCACATTCTCGCGTTCAGAGCCTCATGTTTTCAACGACAGGATCAGAAACAGCTTTGCCATATGAAATACATTTAATGTGGATGCTTGGTATTGCCCTGTCTTTGAGGTAGATTATTGAACATCATACTAAATTAATATATCTATTACTTAAAATAGAAATAGACAAGACTAAACATAAGGCAGTAAAATACTCCATTGCTAAATCATATTATATGCAGAGTCTTAATTTGTCAGGATGTGACTTGATGCTGTAAGGCAGCTTCTTTTCTCTTTTTTTTTTTTTTTTTAAGCTTCATTCCCCCCTCACCCCCCGAAGCAAATGCTTGCTCTCATTAGTTGAATTGCATGAAACATACCAAACAGGATATTTACACCTGCCCAGTCTATATGTCACACAGCTCTGCAAAGATAAACAACACAAAAACAGCCAATAAGCATAACCAACACGCAGTGAATTGTAAAGTTACAGTTTTCTTTTTTCCTTCTTTTAATTATTTTGGTGTCGCAGGTATTATCCTGATAGTGGGCCATGGCTCATCCCTGGATTCCTTCACTCGACCTGTCCTAGGGCTCCCTGCCAGAGACAGCAAGGATTTTGCCCCATTGGTTAGAAAGGTAAGAAGTTTTTCCAACAGGAAGCTCTTGCCCACCATTTTCTCCTTGGTATATTTTCAGTAAGGAACATAGTCAAGCAATGGGCTGTTTGTTTTTTCAATTGCTCAGGAACGAGAGTTACTCCGTAGTTCTAGCACACAACTGGCTGTCAAAAGATGTGAGTTCTACCAGTCAACTGCCATGTGACCTTGGGCACGTCATGCCCTCTCTGGTGAAGATTTTCAAAGGCACCATGGCACCAAATTCCCATTGAAAGTCACTGAGAGGTACACACCGAACTGCCAGGTGCGCCTTTGAAAATCTACCCCTGGGGGTCTTGGTTTGTCTGTCACTAAGATGGATAACTGCGTCCCCTCTGCATCTCCCAAGGTGTTGTGCGGCCTACGTCAAGAAACCACAGCTCCCATTTGGAAAAGTCGGCCTGTAAAGCGGTACAGCGAGGTGCCACGTTCACTGTGCCTCAGTGAGCCCAAATCGTATTCGCTCACTTTAGGAATAAAAAGGTGATCTGTGTTGCCAGCATTACAAGCTCATCCCGGGATCCGATGACCAGTCAATGCTTTCTGGTTTGTGCCACAATCACCGGTAACACAGATTCTGTAGGCCAAATATTCCCTTCCATTTTACCTGTTGCTCTGGTGTTAGGGAGGGAAGAATTTGGTCAGCAGTGTGTTTATTACTGGTGATGATGAACGACATAGAAAGAACATAGCTTGATCATCAGATCTCTGGAAGGGCTTGTGGAGCTGATACAAGCCCCACGACTGTCCAACAGATAAGACTCCCTCATGCTACCAACTCATTTTAAGTCAAGTGGGAGAATATCTTGATATGTATTCCTAAAACACTCTCAAGGTACACACCCCTGTTCCACGGTGAAAACTGTTTAATTACACTGTGCTTTCAATCTATATGGTATGTCTTCCCCATTTCCAGTGTATTCAGGAAAGTTCTAATACAAATCTCTCTGTTTTTCCAGATACCTTCACTGGGCATGTGTTTCTGTGAAGAGCTTAAAGAGGAGAATAGATGGCAGATGATTAACCCACCAGTTAAAACGTTAACCCATGGATCAAATGCAGCATTTAACTGGAAAAATGGCATACTGGACAGTTAGAATCTATACTCATTCATTATATATTTCAAAAAAGAAGCGAAGACAAATATTCTTCCTCCTGGCTCAACACAGGCCAGTGGTCTGTCCAAAATATTTAGATCTTGAGGGTATTTTCCTCTACTACTTGTATGAATTGTCAACGCACGGAAAGCACTTTTGAAGTTTTTGTGCCTGAGTTCTGTTCTTGTTACAGCAACACAGAAGAAAAAACCTATTAACTGACATAAAAATGAACGATCATTCATCCAGTGCTGAAGAATGAACTTTTAAAACTCTTTATTTAGACTAACATCTGCAATGATATATATAGATATATATATAACTGACTATAAGTCTCATTGCTTGATGCACTCAGGAAAACATATGGTTATGTCTTCAAGAACAAAGTACAATCAATAAAGATTTAGATATTTTGTTTCAGACATGTAGACATTTTGTTTTCTTATTGATTGCTTCTAGTTTATCCAGAGTATGAGTGGACATGATGTATCATACAGACTATTTATTTTCTTCTGATGCATAATAGGGTTCCATCACAGGAGCTTTTCCATCAAGCAACTCACAATGCAAATATCGCATCATTGTTAATAAATGACTTGCAGAAAAAAAGTTTAAGAAAACTGAATTTATGGCCTCATTGTTGCTAAAAAAGATTGTACAATACATTGTCCTAATGGTCACAAGACCATGTTGTGGGTAATTCTACCCGCTGAAGGTTTTCTGAGATGACTGTCACGTAACAGAACTGCACAGCTTGTTTCTTATTGTTTTACCCCCAGACCTGAGATGACAAACTTTTTGGTTACTCACAAACCATGTACACCATTTCTATCCATTCCTTGTTTGTTTAAAGGGATACCGACCCAAATGCTCACAAACGCTTCTTCAAAAGATTCATATTGCCTCTTTAAACTATCCTCCTCATAATGCCCTGACTATCCCATGTGAAAATGGGAGATTTTGTTTCAATGAGAAATAAATGAGGTCCCTAATTCCTCTCTTATGTTGTCTGACATAGTTTTATTTTTCACTCTTAGACATGACTCATTCCCCGTTTCTTCCTAGAGCTGAGCAAAATTTTTCAGACCTAACTTTTTTTCCTCCAAAACCCCCCATATTTGGATCAACTGAAGCATATTAATGTGTTGAATTCAGCAAATTGTGTTGGTTGGAAAAAAATGAACAATAATTTAAAAAAACATTTGTTTTGCAAGTTGAAACGACTTCTTAAAAAAATTACTTCCATTTTATTTTTAAATAATTAAAAGGGTCAAAAAAGTTGGAAACCGAACAATGGGTGGGTTGATCCAAAACATTTTTTAGCGGTTCAACCACCAAACCAAAAAATCCATTATTTGTCCAGCTCTAATTCTTCCTTACATCTCACAAACCCTTAACGTTGTCTCCATTGACTTTCTGGGTATACTGCAAAGCCTATCTTTTTATTCAGGCTTCTGGGGAGACAGAGGTATGGGGAAAATTCAATGAGATCTTTGCAAAAATAGGTGCCAAACAGCCTGCTAAAATTAGATGGTAACAGTCAGAGTAGTCATTAGAGGGACAGAAAAACATTTTCTATATTTAGGACTAGATTTTCACTCTGATAAGTGCCGTGGGTGGGTTAGTGTCAACCTCTGGATGGTTTGCTTTGATTTTCTGGTTTTGAGGAAGCTATTTTTTTATTTATTTATTTTTGTGGCAAATGACCAATGTTACTGTGGTGGGTCCCATGCTTCTCCTTCATGTAGGGGAGTCAGGGTGCCACTCCTTGCCCCTAATCTTGGTCATTATGGACTCTACTTAGGCCCCAGTGGGAGAAAGAGGGGAGGGGATCCAGGTCTGCTTTACTACTCTGGGTCCCAGCCCCTTCAATTTTGTGAGCTGCTTACCCTCTTTCCTCTTGGATAGGGTTTCCCTCAGTCTTCTGTGCCAGGGGAACCCCTCTGCTTGGACAGGGTTTCCCTTCCCCTAGTATGGTTTTCAAGCTAGCAGCAACACTCCTCCAAACACTAGTCTGCTCCTGATCCTTCCCAAAGCAGGGGAGTTTTATTAGGTCTTGGGCGGGGCCTTAATTGGCTCCAGGTGCTCCAATTACCCTGTACTGTAATAACCTTTCCCTAGTCCCCAGGGACTAAGGCCTTCATCAAAGGAGGGCTTAAATACTTCCCATCTACCACTCTCCTGCTGCCTTCTGGCCCTGCTGTGTCACAATTTTAAAATGTCATTGCACTTTTAAAATTACACGCAATGCACCCAGCACCTGGATGGGTGCTTTTTAGTCTTGTTCTGGACCCAAGGTCTCTCCATTCAATTTTATATGTTGTAATCAGTCAACAATAGTACCCCACCAAGTAACCTTCTAGCGCTCCTCTATCCAGGCCTGACATAGACAGCAAACTGAGTTTGTAGCCTGATCTTGGATCCTAGGAAGCCTGCTTCAATTTGCTCTCCTTGCTCTGTAGCCACATGCTCTGCTCTCCTTTCCCACCTCATATCCCACTTCACTTTTCCCTGCTATTATGAAAAAATGGCCAGGTCAGTCACCTCAGCACACTTGTCCCCTCTACAAACCCAGTGAACGGCCTTGGCTCGCTGTCCTAGGGGAGAGGGAATCTGCAAGCCTCCCAAGCTTGCTTCAAGAAGGATGAACCAGGTATGGAGACTTACCAAGATGTAACAAGAGTGAGTCAGAGCTGGAATGATAGCTGTGCTCTAAGTCCAGGTTGCAAGAGGGGTGGGATTTGTTCCTTAAATGACACCTTGTAAGAGAGGGGAGTTGTGGAATGCTCCCTGTTTGGAGATACAGCCAAAAGAGTGCAGAGAGAAAGTTTATAAGATCCACCTCAGGTTTCTACCTGTCACAAACATACCTGTCTGCAGGACATATGACTGGAACTATCAGCTGTGGAGAAGGCAAAACTTGCTCAGTTTCTGAATTTTTTTAAATTGTAAATGATATTTTTTAAAAAATATATAATTATCGGTCAGTATGGTCTGTCTTGTAAAACACAGTGGAAATTTTCCTTTACCTGTGTTGAAATAATTATGGTTTGCCCTTCTATAGCATCTCTCATGCAAGGATCTCAGGGCACACTACAGACATTGTCAGATAGTTTGGGCTCATAAATAAGTTTTGCTTTAAAAAAAAATAGAAATGTTTAAAAGTCTTCCAACTCTGGAAAAAAATAGCATCTTTTCTCTCAACAGAACTGCTCTTTTGGTGACACCTAGTGACTATAAGGATTAAATAAATCCATTACATTTTATTCCTATTACCTCTGTACAGCTAATGGAGCTAAGAGACACCAACTTGGAATCTATTCCTGCTTATGCATCATTAACATAATTGTCCACTAAATTTCCATCAGTTACACCTGTACAAACTCCTTGACAGGCGTGGGGTGAGGGTTCCACAGGTGTCACTGACAGCACAATTTAAAGATAGTGGACTAGCACAGGTGTATCTGAAGGATATATCTAACAGACCTTTTATTACAGGTCATGATGTGCAAGAACATCCTTTGAGTCTCAGTTTCCAGCTTGTGGTTGTAGGGCTGGCAATTTTATAAATACTTGTGTTATCTGTCGGATGCATATACTTGATATGGAAATCAATGAGACATTAAACATGGACTCCCACAGTGTGCTAGTTTCATATGCATTTCTCAGAGCAGACCTACACTTTAACTTATTTAAATTAAATGAAAATAGAAGGTTTTTCTGGATTTAAACACTTCTTTTTGCTGTTTTTAATACAAACATTGCAGCATTGTGCTAATGCATGAGAACCACAGACTGAAACTGTGCAGTCTACTTTTGTCCATGTCAAGGGTGGTGAAAGAGTAATTAAACATCTTCCAGTTTTAACAATTTAAGGACATAGATAAGCTGCTCCCTTCATGAGAACCCCCACACCGGGGTCCACTTCCATAAAACCGTTTGTCAGTGCCTCAAATGATAAGAAGACTTGTTTTAAAAAAATTGGCCAATATTTTCAAACTTAAAAATAAGAGTGACCTAACTTTAATAGATGCTGAGCACCTGCAGCAGCACGTCTGAAAATCAACTCCCTCTTCAATGTGATACATTCATAAATGTGAAATCAATTGCGGAATACTTGCAAAACCCTGGACTTTTCTTTGAAAGTTTTCAGCTTGATTAATGTGAGTAGATAAAAGGTAAGAAGTCTTTTCCAACTTCTTCATTCTTATGAAACTTTCAAAATAGACTTTAACCTATTGCATTTGAATTTGGTTTACCTAGATCTCTCTCTGTTTAGCTACTTAAAGGAAACCTGAAAAGGAATTTTTTAAATAGGGTTATATACTTTTGGAGGTGGGGGGTGTTTAATAGTGTATAAAAAGAACCTGAATGTTTTTATATTAAAAAATTCTGCTTGCTTTTTTTGGTTTAGAAATATTAGGAATATCAACACTGTTCTTCTCTGTGGGATGTCGGAAAGAATGCATATTGTTAGCGCTTTAATTTTTATTAAAGGGGTGAGGGTGTTGAATCTTCAATAACGCTTCCTTTTTCCAAAATGTTAATTAGTCATTGAAGTTAAATATGTGTTCAAAAAAACCAGCTGTTCATTTTTAACAGTCTATCTAAAAATCCCTTTCCCTTTTAATTACTCATGGTTCACTCTGTTGGCTCTTGTGATATCATTATTTCACTAAAGTCTTTCACAGGCCAGACAAGACTTGAATATATAACGTTAAAAAAGAAAAATTACCAATTTTTTAAAAAGGCAATCCATTCTTTTTTCCCTTTGCGGTTACTTTTGAGAAATTCTATATAAGAATTCAGTACTATCATTAATTTACAAGGACACTGGGGGAATATACTGGAAATGTAAAAAATTCATGTCTCTAAATGTGATCTCCTGAATTAAGTGACATACTGCCCCATAGATTAATAGGGAAAATATAGCATTTCTTGTTTTGAGCAAAAATTAACAATAGTCTAAGAGCCAGTCTCGTGTGCATGTTTTGAAGCAAAAGAGATAGGAAATAGAAATATAAAAACAGCCATACTGGGTCAAACCAAAGGTCCATCTAGCCCAGTATCCTGTCTTCCAACAGTGGCCAATGCCAGATGCTTCAGAGGAAATGAAAAGAACAGGAAATCCACAAACTTATCTAGTTCTTTTTTTAACCCTATTATAGTCTTGGCCTTCACAACATCCTATGTCAAGGAGTTACACAGGTTGATTGTCCATTGTGTGAAGAAATACTTCCTTTTGTTTGTTTTAAACCTGCTGCCTGTTAATTTCATTGGGTGACCCCTAGTTCTTGTGTTATGAGAAGGAGTAAATAACTGAAGGACATAAATCCACACCGTGTAGAGGTCAAGCACAGAAGTTTATTACGTACAGCGCTGAGGGAGTGTTACCTTGCTTATTAGGCTCAGAGACACAGTTAATCAATTGATTACAATGGAATATATGGATTTTTCATGGGCGGGGGAAAGTGACAGGGTAGGCAGTCCCACTTCCCTGGATAGCGCTAACAGCAAGACATGATAGCACAGTAGCCAATGGTCAAAGGTTACACAATGTCTCCGCCCATGGACTCAAGTTGACAAATTAACATTTAATTAGTACTTTAATAAATGTATTAGTATAATATAGATATAGATATATTGAATTCTGATTTGGGGTTCATAGGAATGAAGTAGCTCCTTTGATTGTTCAACAGATATATATCTAGGGGTAAAAGCAAAGAAACAGTAAAAGTATATGGCAATAAAAATTGTCTTTCAAGTTGTTCATTTGTGTTTTAAGGCAGGCATTGGTCCCTGGGAAAGGGAGGTGGGAGGAGGCCATATCTTATACTGACATGCTTGAACCTTTTATAAACTCAAGGTTGAATGTGTGGCAAAAACATCTCCCTAGAGAAAAAACTAACACAACGGAAACAGGGCTTCTTTGTTCTATTTGCAACTTTGAAGAAAACACAATTATCGCCCCCAACATCTGGTGTTTTGCTGACCAGGCATATCTTAGCAAAATCAAGGTTATCTTTGGTTATTTTGCTTGCTTTTAGCTATTGCTAGGCCTCTGATCTCTTGACCGAACTCTGGACTTTGGGCCTGTATACAAATCCATATACCAGGTTATTACATCAGCAATGGATTTTAACCCTTCAATAACACTTCCTTATTTACTTTCTCTACACCAGTCATGATTTTATAAACATCTATCATAACCCTTAATCGTCTCTTTTCCAAGCTGAAATGTCTCAGTTTTTTAATCTCTCCTCATATGCAAGCTGTTCCATATCCCTTATAATTTTCGTTGCCCTTTTCTGTACCTTTTCCAATTCCAGTGTATCTTTCTTGAGATGTGATGACCAGACCTGCACACAGTATTCAAGTTGTGGGCATACCATGAATTTATATAGAGGCAATATGATATTTTCTGTCTTATTATCTATCCCTTTCCTAATGATTCCCAACATTCTGTTAGCTTTTTTGTCTGCCACTGCACATTGAGTGGTTGTTTTCAGAGAACTATCCTCAATGATGCCAAGATCTCTTTCTTGAGTGGTAACAGCTAATTTAGACCCCATCATTTTATATGTATAGTTGGGATTATGTTTTCCAATGTGCATTACTTTGCATTTATCATCACTGAATTTCATCTGCCATTTTGTTGCCCAGTCATCCAGTTTTGTGAAATCCCTTTGTAGCCCTTTGCAGTCTGCTTTGGACTTAACTATCTTGAATAGTTTTGTATCACCTGCATACTTTGCCACCTCACTGTTTACACATTTTTCATTTTTCCAGTGATCAATTAATAATTTCTTGTTTTACATATAGGCAAAAGAAAAAGTTTGAAGTAGAAACTGCAAATCAGTTCTTCTGGTCTTATGTAAGGGAGGTAAATTGTAGTTGTTTGGGGCTTGATAATACAGATCCTTGCACCTTGTGCAGTCATTTATACCTGTGCAAGTGAGTCTAAAACACTATCCAATCACACATACTCCCTCACTTTGCACAGGTATAATTATCACACTAGGGGCAAATCAGTGAGCCAGACCTTTGGCTATGTCTCCACTACGATTTTGCTTAAAATCTCCCAGTAACAATAGGAAATTTTAAGAAAAAGATACATGTAGACAAGGGCTTTGTTCCTCAGCTCAACAGACTGCTAAGAGTAGACATTTACCTATGGAAGCCTTCTTCCTTATACATGAAGAACGATCGAAAAAGCAGTGTAAAAGCTCAGGACAGAACTCAGACCAGTCCAGTCACATTGGGAGGGAGTTAATGAATCACCAAATTATTTAGGTCACCTCATCCACCCACTCTGTTTATAGTGGAGATAGAAGGATAGAAGGTAATAAGTGCTCCTCAATCCTTTACCTGGGCTTGTGATTAGGACCTGAGTGTTTTGCAGAGATTGGGTTCCATGAGGGTGGGGTGGCCTCATTCCAAATCATCTTCCACCATCACCCAAATGCTGAGAGGAAAAAACCCTGTTGAGTGTGTTGACATTTATTTTACTTGCTTTCCTCCTCCATTATCCTCTCTCGGAAGGGGGATTGTGTACAACAGCTGGGGAAGTCCATGGGCGTATAGTTCCCGCTCGTGTGGTAGGAGGACCTGTAGCAGTGTGGAGGCCACAGGACCTCCATGGAGATAACTCTGGTGGAGCATCCAAGGTCTGCATGGTTCTCGAGAACTGATGTAACCTGCTGCCAGTTCTGCATGTGTGTGGTGTGTGTGCTCCATGCCCCTCCCCTCCATGAACAACCAGGTGAGAACTCTGTAAATGGGATTTTACTGAGTTTTCTGTACTCTCGGTGAAGAAATCCTGCATAGGGGATGATCTGCCCATAAGAATGTAATAAAGAAATTTTAAGGCCCCGATCTTGGAAGCACTTAAACAAGTAATTTTACTGATATGAATGGTCTTATTTAAGTCCATTGGACTACTTATGTGCATAAGCATTTGCAGGATCTGGAACTAAGTCTGTGTCTTGTTTAGGTTTCAGCTGAAATAAGGGGGGGAAACTTTTCACCTTTAAATTCTTTATTGATTCTACAGGAAAATGTATACCTCAGAGGATTTAAAATCATCCTTTTGATTCATAGTGGGTACTTGTGTTGTAAATCTGTTCACAAAAGCCCAGGAGTCTGGTTTTAAAATATTTCAACCATCATTCATTGTCCAGGGAGGGCAAAAGCAGCTTGTTCTGAAATCTTATGCTAAGAAGCCATTTCCAGCAGTTCTTCTCCATCTTGCCACCTGAATACTGGCAAACTGAATGAGTAATACACTAAATGGAAAATATATGAAGTATCATCTATCTCCAGTGACAATACAGGCAAACAAGTTTGCCAAAACATCAGTTTAAAAACCAGTGAACCAGATGCATATGTAGTCCCATAAATTTAGTTGAGGAAATCATTAATTTATTATCTTCTATAGTATTCAGGATCAGGATGTAAATCATTTGTTATGTCACTAAAATAGAAGATATTTCATGAGTAACATAAGTACAGCACAGGAGAATAACTGTGCTATTTGAAAATCTCCAAGAAGTGGTTTGTGAAGAAGTTGGCTGAAAAAATTGCAGTCAATGAAAATAACTCTGTAAGAGAGAGACTGTGTGTGTGTGTGTGTGTGTTTTGTGAATATATACACATATGTGTATAAAATTCAGAAAGCAACTTCATGTTTCTTTATTCCATTTTCCTCTCCTTAACTTCTGATCTCTGAAGTCTTTTAAAATAGTGTTAACATTGGTATCTTTTCCTAGTTTCTGAACTTTATGGGCTAAGATAGACCCCAATCTGAACACCTAAAAAAAGTTTCTGCTAGGTTAGAAGAACCCACACTCTCTGTAAATGCCTGAAACTGGCAGCAGGACCTTTTGCAGCAGACTCCTGCTAGAAAAGTGATGAGAAAGATGTTCATTCAAGATCTGCTGCCTGTGAAGTCTTTTTAGAAGAACAAAACAGGGACTGT
Source organism: Lepidochelys olivacea (assembly GCF_965140295.1). Taxonomy (NCBI): domain Eukaryota; kingdom Metazoa; phylum Chordata; order Testudines; family Cheloniidae; genus Lepidochelys; species Lepidochelys olivacea. The sequence continues at coordinate 159,911,623 of NC_140411.1, read as the reverse complement.
CAGCCATGACTCAGAACATGCAGAGGGCTGGGAAAGAGGGTTTATCAGTAAATTGGGCTAAAGTGTAGTTTCCATTGCAAGAGAAGTGGCACAATAACAACAAACAAGATAAATTAATCTGATTCCAGAATCCATGTGCAGAACCCTTTTTGACTGTGCTCCATCACTGAGCCCACAGACTGTGATGTCATAATCTCACCATTCTAACATGAACATCCCCTAGCGCAGCAGCAGGAGAATGGAGAGGAAGACAAGAAGGAGAGAGAGAGGGAGAGGCATTATTTCTCAACATTTATCACAGGTACCTGCTAATAAATCAGTTTTTTTCAGGCTCTTGAGGTGCTTGTTTCTGATTTAGGGCCTGATCTTGTAGTCTTTACTCAGGCAAACTTTTTACTGACTTCAGGGTCAGAGCTCTGATTAGTCATTAGCGGTAAGCAAGCTGAAACATACTGCTGAAAGATGTTGAAACAACAAAGATGGTATAACTTCAGGCCTCTGAGGAAAGTAGGGAAAGGTTCTTAGCAGCCCTGGCTACACTATATGTAAGAGGATGCGAAGCACGTGTCATACCACTAGAGGTCATGCATGTCTCAGTTCTAAGGGTAGAAATGGTGCTGTAGCAACATGAGGAAGAAAAGGGGAACAATGTATTATAAAATAAGTCTGTGGATTGAACTTTAGTTGCTATATCCTTATTTGTTCTGGGTGGGTGCAGGTTTTATAGTTTGCTCTGCACATTGAGATTGTACCATAAACCCCAGTAAGGATTACAGAAACAGGAATGCAGTCCAAATGCACCAGTAAATACACTTACAAAAAAAATGCTTTTAGTTTCCTGGAAGTCAGTTCATGGATAAGCCTGAGGAAAAAAGAAAAGGAGGACTTGTGGCACCTTAGAGACTAACAAATTTATTTGAGCATTAGCTTTTGTGAGCTACAGCTCACTTCATCGGATGCATTCAGTGGAAAATACAGTGGGGAGATTTATATACACAGAGAACTTGAAACAATGGGTGTTACCATACATGCATCCGATGAAGCGAGCTGTAGCTCACGAAAGCTTATGCTCAGATAAATTTGTTAGTCTCTAAGGTGCCACAAGTACTCCTTTTCTTTTTGTGGATATAGACTAACACGGCTGCTACTCTGAAGCCTGAGGAAAAAGTAATTTCATAAACCAACCAAGAATGAACTCAGCTTGAACTGAAGACAACCTTGAGATAGCAGGGACTGATTAACTAGGTCATGCAGCTGTTCACCAAATTTGCCTCTGACTATGTTAATGCTTGCATATAATAGAATTCTAATTTATGTGAGTTCTTCTAAAAAAGAAGGAAAATTTACACTAGCCGTGCCATTAATGGAAATATAATATTTCCATTCACCCAGGAAGCCATGTAAGGAGAGGAAGAATATTCAATAACTAAACAAGATAACCACATAAGAAGCTCAACTTTAAATGTAATAAGGAATTGCAAACAAAATTCCAAGCAGGATAGGAGAAAAAAATTAAATGAGCATTTCCTTAATAAGAAATTGTAGACAGGAGAAAGATTGCAAACCCAAGTGATAAACTGTATTTATTTTACACCTATCACTTCCTTTTTAACTATCTCTACTATTAATTTCCAAACCTCTACAACAACTTCAGATAGGTTCTGTGTTACAATAAAAAGAACCTGACACTAAAATGTTAACTCCTTTTCCCCTTAATGTGGAATGTCACTCAAATTATCCTGGTCTGAGGTCTAGGACTAAAATATTTAGTCCTGTTTCAGTAACATTGATATCTCATGACTCACCAGGGCTAGAAACAGCTACTTTACCCCAAAAGAGACCTGTAAAATATCTTAGGAACAAACTTGCCAATACATACATACTTGGCTTAACTTTAAGAACGTCAGTAGTCCTGTGTGAAGTCAATAAGACTACTTGTATGCTTTAAGTTAAGCAAGTGTTGAAGTATTTGCAGGATCAGGGCCTAAACATTGTATCAACATGGGGGAGTTAGTGTTGTTATGAGAACCTTAAATTTGTATTGTCTGAATTTTGTGCAGTCAAATTTGCAATTTTAGCATTTTGTGGTTAGTTTCTTCTTATTTTGTTTTTCTATAAAGGGAAAAAAACCCCATGGCTGAAGCACTGAGATTTTGCAGCTGTTTTTGTGCTGTTCCACTCAATCACTGAAGATGCACAAAAACTGTACACTAGTGCAATTTTTTTGTGCAACTCCACACTGCCACAGTCTTTGAAGTTAGTAAAACTGCTGAAGAAGCACGTACAAATGTCATTTTAATTGCTTTATAACATCAGAATTTCAAAAATATTTTTGATGATGTGAATTAGTTTCCAACGTAGAGGCTTTGTTTTGGTACTGCTCTTCAGGACTTTGAGGACTATAAGATCCAAGGTTCACCTTCCCGCGAAAAATTAGGCATAGACCAATGCCACAGTTAAGATACAGACTTCAGTGAACAATGGTTTGATATGTTATGGGAAATTACTGAGAATTTTTCTTCTTGTTTCTGTAAACTCCATTTTAAAGTAATAATATGAAGGAGTCCAAAGATATTGCCCGATCCTGTAATCACTTACACAAATGAGTAACTTTATCCATGTGAGGACTCCCACTGAGTTCAACCAGTGGTTACACCTACTGTATATAGCAAATAAAATGGACTTGAAGTTAGAAATCATAAACTCTGAGTTCAGAAAAACACCCAAAAAGGCATTTTCTATACAAAGTATCCCAAAGAATATGTTTATTCAAAACAATGTAACAGACCTTTCAATTAAATAAGAATAATACAGGGCTATGGTACCTAGCTTTTTTCTGTGTAATTTCCTTATTTGGTTTTATTCTTCTTTATTTGTTTCTGCCTCCTCTGATTCCTTTGATTCTTCCTCCTTCTCTTCTAAACTAGTATTTACTGTTTGGGGAAAAACATGAAATTTGGGGTACATTTAATAAAATAACAGTGCTTTAAATCTTTTTTAATTAATTCACTCATTGTAGTAATACTTTATCCTGGAAAATATAATGCAAGTTCCTTACATATACTGTCTAGTTAGTTATTAGGAGTGGGCCGAAGTGGAGTGCTTTAGAAAATCCTACTCTTGTTAGAAGATAGGCATATATGGGGTATAACAAAATCCCTATTACTGTTAAACTGTTTTAAATTTAGAGTCCACTTACTGTATTCACATTACCAAAGTAAAGACCCTATGGTAAACGAATAAGGACATAACCGTATAACCCATACTCATAGTCCTAGGTTCATCAACAGGCTGCTGTAGGACTTAAATGGACGGATTCAGTTCATTACAAAAACTATTAATTACTGAGGTGTGGGCTGCTCAATAAATATTTCATTATTAGAGAACATTCATCAATAAATAATAATGAGGCCTAAAAAGTACAAGTATATTCAGCATCATCACATTCTGTATATTAGGGGCCAAATTCTTTGTGGACATAACTCCACTGAAATCAAAGAACTTAGCTCTACATGTTTAGGGTATGTTTCAGCATATTTTCAAGCCATTTAATTGTTTTTCCGGCTCCTGTTGTCAGTTTTGCACCTTACCTTAACGTGAAATGGATTGATGAAAAACTGAGAATCAAACACTGGGTGGTTGGAAACATTAGAATAAAAGTTTACAAATCTGGATATGTTTTAATTTATGCAGTCTGTATTTTAATTAGGCAGAGATTTACTCATAAAATATGGCTTAACACAGGCCTCATTTTAGAATACCTTCTAATAATTTTAATAATTTGAAATATTTTTTTAAATATAGTGAAAATTCAGAAACTATACTTAAAACATTCAAACATTAAAAAGCAATAACTTCATTTTCAAAACGAGTTTTTCTTTTAATAATTCATTTAGCTTTCTGAATGAGAGTGTGCAAGTGTCACCAACGGGATCAACCTCCAAATCCATATGTAGATTTCAAACATCCAAAGTTCTGGTGTTGGTTAGCTCTGGCTTTCCATTTAGTGTATTACAAAGATCAGACCCATCAATAGTAATGATATTTCTTTTCTTCAGAACAAAGCTTTGTGTGATGTGATATCATTTGAAGTCCTGTGTGTCAGTTTAACTTTCTAACTCAACAAATTTTACATTAATATAAAAGGTTTGTTTCATTATCTCTTAGGGTGTTTTGGTTCTGTTTTGTTTTTTCATTCCAGTGAGGAGAACATTCCTCTCATAAGGGGGAAAAGCTTCACTCTGAGGGGCTAAATTTGGTAAGGCATGTAGCCCGGCCTCCTTGTACACGCAAGTTTCAAATATCCATTATGTGCAAACAATAATGCACATAAAATTCAGTATACAAAATTAGAAGCCACCTTGTGAAGATTTGGCCCTTTATGAAAAACAAGAGTTTACTATCTTTTCAGAATGATAATGTACCCCCACACAATGACACATGTTCAGCTAGTTGACATGCACCATTTCAGATGACCAACTATAATCACTCATTCCTCTTTCTTCCTCACCCTGATCCACTTGATCGTCTTTGCCCCCTTCCTCCTCTTCTTCTCCCTCCTTAATTGAGGACAGCTCTTCAATAGGCTCTGTAGCTTCAGCAGGAGGTTCCCCAACCTCAACAGGTTCCTCAGCAGGAGGTTCCTCAGTAACTGAAATGGGAGAATAGGAGATATACGCCAGACTATGGGGGGGCGGGGAGAAGAATTGTATAGATCTGCTCATTGCCATTATTTTTATTCTTAAGTAACAGCTAACATCTTAGGCCCAATCCTGTAGCCTTTGCTCATGTGAGTAGTCCCACTGATTTCATGGGGAATGCTTATAGACGGTTTGCAGTATCAAGCCCTGAATCAGATTGTAATAATTTCTCTAATGTTACAGGCTTCCCAGGACAGTTGTGTCTGTTACTAATAACACATTATATCAAATGGAAGTATACTCAGTATGCATTGTGCAGCATATGAATGTGCTGCAATAAGATGAACCTTCAAACTTTTAGCTGTCACTAATATCCAGCACCTTGTAAACTGACAAAAAGTACAACTCTCTTATTATGATATATTCAAATTAATCAGGCAGAAACAGTTTGGGGAATTTTGGGGGGCAGGGGTTTCCAACAGTTCATTGGGACAAACCTGCAGTTGCTGGCATCTCTTCTGCTGCTAGAGGCTCTTCAGGAGGTGGTGGTTTTTCAACCCCTGGTGTCCACAGAGTTAATTTAGTAATATTTTTTGCTTTCCATTTTGGAATAATTGACACAGATTCCTCCTCTTCCTCTTCCTCCCCTTTATCCTAAAAAAAACATAAAAAAATCTAGCATCACATTTAGGAATGTGAGGGTAATGACTACGAGCCTGTTTGCATGTACTGAAATCTCTTTACCCTGAGTTTGAAATGGTAACAATACAGCCCTTTAGAGTAAGGTGCCAGTATGTAACAACAACCAAACAACATTAATAGTCACAAACTTTAGAAGAGAGAGTAAATCATTCCAAGCTAGAAAACTTGGAGGCAGTCAGTTAGTTAGTTACAATGTTGGTCTCAAAATTTAATTTTTTTTTTTTGCTAGTTTCCTTTTTTAATTATGCTTAGATTCAGGTAACACAGGGTGTCATGAAGGCCCAAAGAGCCTTCTTCCTTAATCATTCTGCAACTCTCAGAAGGGCTGAGCCTAAGAGCAGTACCTACAGAGACTGGGTTGTTCCATTTTCCCAACTCCACAAAAGGGATGGAAAGGAGAGAAGGCACGATCATTACCCGCCTCCTTTCCACACTGGCCTACACCATAGATCTGGCACATAGGGAGCTCACAGAGGCATTCAGCAACAGAGGGAAAATGCATCCCGGTTCTCCCAGTGGGATGATACAGCTTTCTGTCCCAACCCCTTACAGAAATAGGCAAGCAAGAGAAAATTGCTCTCTGCTTCTCACGGTTGTGCAGTCTGTGCTCAGGTAAGATCCATGAAACTTATGAAGATTGTAATATTGTACATGAGCTTTTGTGCTCTCAATATCAGCCCTTCTGTCACTTTCTTTACAAATAAGAATGATTTATTTTATACAAAAGTGGGAGAGTTTAAGTAATAGACTAGCTAGCTGTACTGAAAGCTAACTTTTCTTAAATCAATTTTATTTGAAAATGAGTCTTGTACTACAACTATTTCAACTACAGCAAACGAGCAAAGTTTTGACTGTTTATTCTCATTACTATAATGAGAGTATAGCACTGTGACCTACAGTAAAAAATAATCACAGGATTCACTTGAGAGTAATGCTATAGTTAGGGGCTAAGACTGTCAAAGGTCTTAAACAAAAACAACTGGAGTTAAATTTTACAGGTAAAGCAAAAGTTTCTCATTGAAACTGATATTATGAAGAGATTTTGTTTCCCACACTCCTCTTTTTTGTTAAATGTGGGAAAACCATGCAGCAGAAACACTTCATTCAAACCCAGAGAGTACCTCTGTTACACTAGGCTCTATGAAGATAAAGCCTTCAGTGGTGTGTGGGTTCCCATACCCTGGAACAGAAGGCAGTTTTTTGCTGCCCTTTCTCTTGTCCTTTAGTTGTATTAGCTGAGCAAATCAATGAAAGAAAAATAAACGTGAACTAGATTGACATGTTAAATGTAGAAAGATGGAAAAATTAGAAAGACACTTTTTGAAGAAAAAAAGCATTACAAATTGCCCAAAACTTTCATTTAGGTGAGATTATATTTGAAATAATTGTTTCACTGGAAGTTTTGAAATAGCATGTAATAGACTAAGATCTGGCATGTCAGGCAATATAGAAAAAGAGTAAGCTCTGAACTAAATGCAGCATGTTTGTTACCTTGAAACCAAAATACTAAGCTAAAAATATATTTGTAATTTCTAGTTAGGCATTATTATTTTTATTATATAACTAGAATATGTAGGTCAGGTAGTCAGAAACAGGTCTGAAAGACCACACTCAAAAGCAAGAAGATGCCCCCCCCGCCCTCCGCATGACGCCTTTTATTATTGCGACCCTGAATACCAGGGGCTGTAGGATGGCTCTCCGCAGGTCCCAGGTGCTCTCTTACCTTCGGGAAGGAAGGTACTCTGTAGTTTTCCTGCAGGAGACCCATACGGACCCGGCCGCCGAGGATAGGTGGCGGCTGGAGTGGGGGGACGGGGTATACTTTAGTCACTTCGCGACCTGGCAAGCTGGAGTGGCGACCCTGTTCTCCCCCAACCTACGGCCTGAGGTGCTAAGGGTCAATGAGGCCGTGCCGGGCCACCTGCTGCACCTTCGAGTCCATATGGAGGGGCTCGTGGTTAATCTTGTTAACATCTATGCCCCGCAAATGAGCTCCAGGCGGCCACAATTTTATCAGCAGGTGTCCGACTTTCTCGGCACCCTGGATTCGCATGAGTGCCTGGTCCTGGGAGGGGACTTTAACACCACCCTCGAGGAACGGGACCGCTCAGGGGCCAAACCGAGTCCGGCCGCTGCAAATATTCTCCAAGGGATAGTTGACCATCACTCCCTAGTGGACGTCTGGCGTGACCATCACCCAGATGACACCTCCACGTTTACCTTTGTCCGGGTGGAGGCCCATCGGTCACACCATTCTCGGTTGGACCGTATTTACTTATCCCGTTTCCATATTTCACAGGCCCACTCCTCCGCCATTCAGCCGGCCCCATTCTCCGATCATCATTTAGTCACTGTAACGGTCTCCCTCCATGCAGAGAGACCGGGGCCGACCAGAGAGACCGGGGCCGACCCTGGAAAAATCATGGAGCAGGTCCTCAAAGAATCAATCCTGAAGCACTTGCATGAGAGGAAAGTGATCAGGAACAGCCAGCATGGATTCACCAAGGGAAGGTCATGCCTGACTAATCTAATCGCCTTTTATGATGAGATTACTGGTTCTGTGGATGAAGGGAAAGCAGTGGATGTATTGTTTCTTGACTTTAGCAAAGCTTTTGACACGGTCTCCCACAGTATTCTTGTCAGCAAGTTAAGGAAGTATGGGCTGGATGAATGCACTATAAGGTGGGTAGAAAGCTGGCTAGATTGTCGGGCTCAACGGGTAGTGATCAATGGCTCCATGTCTAGTTGGCAGCCGGTATCAAGTGGAGTGCCCCAAGGGTTGGTCCTGGGGCCGGTTTTGTTCAATATCTTCATAAATGATCTGGAGGATGGTGTGGATTGCACTCTCAGCAAATTTGCGGATGATACTAAACTGGGAGGAGTGGTAGATACGCTGGAGGGGAGGGATAGGATACAGAAGGACCTAGACAAATTGGAGGATTGGGCCAAAAGAAATCTGATGAGGTTCAATAAGGATAAGTGCAGGGTCCTGCACTTAGGATGGAAGAATCCAATGCACCGCTACAGACTAGGGGCTGAATGGCTAGGCAGCAGTTCTGCGGAAAAGGACCTAGGGGTCACAGTGGATGAGAAGCTGGATATGAGTCAGCAGTGTGCCCTTGTTGCCAAGAAGGCCAATGGCATTTTGGGATGTATAAGTAGGGGCATAGCAAGCAGATAGAGGGACATGATCGTTCCCCTCTATTCGACATTGGTGAGGCCTCATCTGGAGTACTGTGTCCAGTTTTGGGCCCCACACTTCAAGAAGGATGTGGATAAATTGGAGAGAGTCCAGCAAAGGGCAACAAAAATGATTAGGGGTCTGGAACACATGAGTTATGAGGAGAGGCTGAGGGAGCTGGGATTGTTTAGCCTGCAGAAGAGAAGAATGAGGGGGGATTTGATAGCTGCTTTCAACTACCTGAAAGGGGGTTCCAAAGAGGATGGCTCTAGACTGTTCTCAATGGTAGCAGATGACAGAACAAGGAGTAATGGTCTCAAGTTGCAGTGGGGGAGGTTTAGATTGGATATTAGGAAAAACTTTTTCACTAAGAGGGTGGTGAAACACTGGAATGCGTTACCTAGGGAGGTGGTAGAATCTCCTTCCTTAGAGGTTTTTAAGGTCAGGCTTGACAAAGCCCTGGCTGGGATGATTTAACTGGGAATTGGTCCTGCTTCGAGCAGGGGGTTGGACTAGATGACCTTCTGGGGTCCCTTCCAACCCTGATATTCTATGATTCTATGATTCTATTGGCACTTTAATAACAGCCTGTTGGAGGACGAGAGCTTTGTGATGTCCTTCCGGGAGTTTTGGCTGGCCTGGCGAGAGCAGTGGCGTGTCTTTCCCTCGGTGCGGCGATGGTGGGATCTCGGGAAGGTGCGCGCCAAGCTCTTCTGCCGTGACTACACTCGGGGCACCAGCCGACGGCAAAATGCGGCGATAGAGCAGTTGGAACGGGAGGTCTTAGAGATGGAGAGGCGCCTGGCCGCCGATCCCGAGGACCCGTCCCTCTGCGGAGCGTGCCGGGAGAAGCAGGAGGAGCTCCAGGCCCTCGAGGACCACCGGGCCCGAGGTGCCTTCGTTCGGTCCCGCATCCGCCTCCTTCGGGAGATGGACCGCGGCTCCCGCTTCTTCTATGCCCTGGAGAAAACGAGGGGGGCCAAGAAACACGTCACCTGGCTTCTTGCGGAAGACGGCACCCCCCTCACGGATCCGGAGGAGATGTGTGGGAGGGCCCGTGACTTGTACACAAGCCTTTTCTCCCCGGACCCGACCGATCCTGACGCTTGCGAGGTGCTCTGGGAGGAACTCCCCACGGTCAGCGTGGGCGACCGAGACCGAATAGAGCTGCCTCTCACCCTGGCCGAGTTCTCGGAAGCCCTCCGTCGCATGCCCACCAATAAATCTCCGGGCATGGACGGGCTGACCGTGGAGTTTTACCGCGCGTTCTGGGACATTCTCGGCCCAGACCTAGTCACCGTCTGGGCTGAGTCCTTGCAGAGAGGGGTCCTCCCTCTGTCATGCAGGCGAGCGGTGCTCACTTTGCTGCCGAAGAAGGGGGACCTCCGCGATCTACGAAACTGGCGTCCCGTCTCACTCCTTAGCACGGATTACAAAATCGTAGCGAAAGCAATCTCGCTGCGGTTAGGGTCCGTGATGGCGGACGTGGTCCACCCAGACCAGACCTATACTGTCCCGGGTCGCAGCATTTTCGACAACCTCTTTCTAGTCCGAGACCTTTTGGAACTCGGGCGGAGAGATGGTCTATCGTTCGCCCTCCTGTCTCTTGATCAGGAGAAGGCGTTCGATAGAGTAGACCATGGGTACCTCCTGAGCACTCTGCAGGCGTTTGGATTTGGATCTCAGTTTGTGAGTTTTCTCCGGGTGCTGTATGCCTCCACGGAGTGTTTGGTTAGGCTCAACTGGACCCTGACTGAACCGGTCAGCTTCGGGCGAGGAGTGCGGCAGGGGTGCCCCCTCTCGGGCCAGTTGTACGCTCTGGCGATCGAGCCTTTCCTCTGTCTCCTCCGCAGGAGGATGACAGGGTTGGTGCTGTGGGAGCCAGAGCTGCGGCTGGTCCTGTCAGCGTACGCCGATGACGTACTCCTCATGGTCCAGGACCCGGGCGACTTGGCGCGAGTGGAGGCATGCCAAGCCATCTATTCGGCAGCCTCCTCCGCCCGAGTCAACTGGGTCAAGAGCTCCGGCTTGGCGGTGGGGGATTGGCGGCAGGTAAGCTCCCTCCCACCCGCACTTCAGATCATCCGGTGGAGTGCGGGTCCACTGCTCTATCTTGGCGTTTACCTTTCCGCCACGCATCCTTCCCCGCCAGAGAACTGGCAAAATTTAGAGGGCGGGGTGATAGAGCGGATCCGGAGATGGACGAGGCTTCTCCGATGTCTCTCCCTCCGAGGGAGAGCACTGGTGCTTAACCAACTAGTCCTGTCCACGCTCTGGTACCGGCTCAACACCCTGGCCCTGGCCCCGGCCCCGGGTTTCCTGACCCACCTCCGGAGATTGATTCTAGAGTTCTTCTGGTCAGGAATGCACTGGGCCCCTGTTGGAGTTCTTCATCTACCCCTGAAGGAAGGAGGGCAGGGCCTGAAGTGTCTGTACACTCAGGTCCGCGTTTTCCGCCTCCAGGCCCTGCAGAGGCTCTTTTATAGTGCACGTAGTTCGGTGTGGAGCATACTGGCGCACGCCTTCCTGTGCCATTTCCAAGGGCTTCAATATGACCAGCAGCTCTTTTATCTTTCTCCGAGGGGTTTTCCGCGAGACCTCTCCGGGCTGCCGGTCTTCTACCAGGACCTCCTCCGGACCTGGAAACTGTTTCTAACAACCAGGTCCGTGGCGGCCACCGTGGGAGCAGATCTCCTCACGGAGCCCCTGCTACACAACCCCCAGCTCCGTGTGCAGGTGGCGGAGTCCCGCTCGGTGCGCCAGAGGTTGGTCCTGGCGGAAGTCACGAGGGTCGGAGACCTCCTGGACTACGACCGGAGAGACTGGCTGGATCCCCTGATGCTCGCTTGGCGCATGGGGCTCTCCAGCCTCCGTACCCCCCGGCGCGTACTTCAGGAGGTGAAGGCCGCCTTGACCCCCGCTGCTTGGGCTTATGTTAGCCGAGCCTTGTGCGAGGGCGCACCCCGCCCATCCCTTACCCCAGGCCCGCCGACCTTTCCATCGGGCCCCCACCCCGTAGATCCCAACAAATCCCTCACCCTTTCACTGCAAGCCGACTGCACGAACTGCAGCCGGTTAGCTTTCCAATTGCACCACGGAAATACTTATATACACTTACGCTTCACACCCTTCACGCCCACACCCTGGTGTCCCGCCCCGATACAAAGTGGCGGGATCTCCTGCCACCTTTGGAGGCTGAGCAACCTCGGTGGGCCAGTCTGTATTCCACCTTGGTCCCAAGGCCCGTCGGGAACATCAGTTGGCGGCTCCTTCACGGAGCTGTGAGCACGGGCGTGTTTCTGACACGGTTTACCCCATTCCGGACACTTGTCCTTTTTGTAATGTGAGGGAAACCCTGGCGCACGTGTATTTAGAGTGTGCCAGATTGCAGCCCCTTTTCCGGCTCCTCACAAATATTTTATTACGCTTCATTTTTCCCCCCACCTTTTTATCTATACACTTCCCATCCGTGGCCCCACAAGGTCACGGGATCTTCTGGTCAACCTCCTCCTAGCTTTGGCTAAAACAGCCATTTATAAAACCAGAGAGAGGAGGTTGGCCCATGAAACATCCTGCGATTGTGGGGCCGTTTTCCGATCCTCAGTACATTCACGTATCCAGGCGGAGTTCCTCTGGGCGGCGTCCACCGACTCCCTTGACGCCTTCGAGGAGCGGTGGGCGCTGGCTGGGGTTCTCTGCTCGGTGACCCCGTCCAGTTCCCTCCGTCTGACCCTTTGATTGAGGGGAAGAGCGAGAGACGCCATCCCCAGCCATTGCCGCTGTGGATACCATCATTCCTGTCATCTAGGAGGGGTCCTATAATACATGGGTGTCTACCCCCCCCAAACCGCCCACCCCGCAGCCATGTCCATCTTACCGGGCACTCTCAGGAGAGGGAGGATCGGTGACACTGGGCGCAGCACTGGGTAACTCGAGGGGGTGGAAGACCACGAGTGTCAAGGAAGCCCCCCCGCTCTAGGCCACCAGGTAACTCAGGAGGGTGGAAGACCACGAGTGTCGAGGAAGCCCCCCCGCTCTGGGCCCAGGCTAGCCTGAACACTTCTCCCTCCTGAAAGCTGCAGTGTTATACCTTCTGATTGCGTTGTTTTGTTGCATAGTTGTTTTGTTTCCTTTGGTAATTCTGTAAGCGTTACCAATAAACTTTCTTTTTGTTTCAAAAAAAAAAAAAAAAAAACCTTCCCTGTTACCTTATCCAGGGAAAAGGGACCTACTTAGCCTGCTCTCCTGCCGCTGCCCTCTGGCCTCGGCTTTCCTTGCTTTTTGCCCCTGCTTTTGGCTTCCCCCTTGACCGGGCCAGATGCTCTCCCCGCTTTCTTTTCTTTTTGTTGTTTTTTTTCTTTCTCTGCTGTTGCTAGAGTGCTGGCTGGCTGCCGGCTGGCTATTAGCCCCCCCCCCCCCTCCAGATGCTGCTGCTGCTCCAGCTGAAACACCCCCCCCCCCGAGAGAGGAGGGGCCTGCCGGACTGCTCCCCAGAGGGGGGGAGTGGAGGGATCCAGCCCCCAGACCCAGCCGCTTGCTGTTTGTCTGCGGACCCGTCTCTGGCTGAGAGGAATCTTATTGCTTGCTCCGGCATTTCTGGAATGCAAAAAAGAAAGCCCAGAATAGACAGAGAAAAAGCCGTCTACCGGAGGAACAACGCCCAGGGAATCTACAAATCGCTGTGGAGGGGGCCCAAGACTGAGTAACTTTCGAACTGTGCTCTCGTGTGGGGGGAGGCCTTGACTGTGTCGTGACTGTGTTTGTAGGGACACAGGGGGTGTGGCATGGAGCTGCCCCCCGATCCATCTGTGTCCTCCCAACCCCCACAGTACTATCCTCATCACTGCCCCCTCCATCGTCATTGCTGGCTGTTTAACATCTGCCTCTGGACTTAGTTGCTCGCCCAGATTCCACCGTGTGGGCCAGAAGCACCAGCCAACCAAACAGGACTCTCTGGACAAGCGTATGGTGGTTCATGTGCCGCCCCTCCACCCTCCCGAACTGCCCATCCCGCAGCCTGCCCCTTTTTACCTGACCCCAACTCCTGTTAACCACCTGCCACCGCCACCGCCGGGGCATCAGCAATGGAGGGCACGGGGGGGACCTCCACCGCTGCCATGCCCACCGCCTCCCCAGCCTCTAGGGGAGCCCCCCCAACCGGCGGGAAAGGCCAGGGCAAAAAGAAGGGGAAGGGCCCCACTAAAACCACCAGGCCTTCCGTGGCAAGGGCTACCCCCACTGCTGTGACCCCTCCACCGACCACAGCGTCCCTCCCTGCTGCCTTGCTCTGCGGGTGTCCCTCCCTCACCCCCCAGGACGTATGCCTGGGCGGCGGCAGCCCCCCCGCCTGCCGCCTCGTCATCTCTCCCGCCCACTGTCTCCGCCACCATCAACAGGGGCCAGGGCCCCTTCCCCACCATGACAAGGAAGCACGGTGTCCAATGCCTCCTGGTGCCCGCCTCGCCCCACGTGGAGACCTACGTGCGGGCATTGGCAAGGGTGGTGGGAAGGTCGTCTTCTTCTTAGCATCAGAGGCTGCCGCCCAGGAGGCGGTGGAGAGGGACCTGGCGGTGGGGGAGGGGGTTGTCCCCCTAGAGCCACTAGAGGACCTGGGCGTCTGCCTGGTCCTGACCTCTGTCCCTCCTTTTCTCCCAAATGCTGCCCTGTTACCTGCCCTCTCCACCCTGGGGAAACCTGTTTCTGTCATCAGCCCTCTCCCGTTGGGCTGCAAGGAACCCACCCTCCATCACATCTTTTCCTTCCGCCGGCAAGTGCAGCTTCTACTGCCGTCAGCAGCATGTGACAGAGGCGCTCAAGGGGTCCTTCCTAGTCCCCCACCAGGGGGCCCGTTACTGGGTGTATTTCTCCATGGGGGAAGCCCGGTGCTACCTCTGCCGGGCATCAGGGCATGTCCGGAGGGACTTCCCCTTAGCCCGGCAAGGAGGGGCACCTGGGATCCCCGAGACCCGGCAGGACATCGGCCCCGTCATTGCCAATGCCCCTGGCCGCCCGATACCCAAACCCGCCCCCCCCCTCGGACCACCACTTCTCCCGCTCAGGCCCCAGGGGCACCTCCCCTACAACGCCCAGACGAGCAGGAGAGCCCCGCCCTTGTGCTGACAATCTGGCGGGGCCTATGGAGGAGGGTGTGGCAGAGATACCACCAGGCATGGGAGAGAATCCTCCCTCCCTTATGCCGCCCCACCGTCCCCCCACCAAGTCCCTGAGCCATCGCCTTTACCCCCTGACACGACCCCTGCTAACCAGCCCCCAGATGATGCCGTGGAGGGCTGGGCCCTAGTCCAGGGGAAGTGAGGCAAGCAGAAGGCTCAAGCTCCGCCTCATCTAGCTGAGGCGGAGGCCCCCCGGAAGACCAGGAAGCCAAACCTTCCGCTTTGCCCACGAGTGCGTCCCATCCATCGGTGTCAGCTGGGAAAGACGTGGTAGCACCGGCAGGTAGTGTTTCCCCTCCACGGGCGACCCTCCCCTCCGAGATCCTCGAGGAAGCTCCTTCTGTCCTGACACTACCCGAAACCCCCGTGAACCCCAAGGAAGCTGTCGTGGCAGGTGCCAGCGGGGAGAACCCTGGGGCGACGGAAAGTGTCCTCTCCTCCATGTTTGAGGAGATCGAGGCCCTAGATCTGACCCCTGTTGCCCAGGGGGAGAACGACCTTTTGCCAGCAAACCTCGATTTGGGCGACCTCACTCCACCCCTCTTTTCCCCATGCTCCCTCCCCCTAACTGCTGCTTCTGCTCCCACCTCCGAGGAGCCCTTGGACTCCTCTCACAACCTGGCCGCTGATGGCACCCTGCTGATGACCACCGAGCCTGCTCAGGTGACAGCCGGTGCCACACGGCTGGGACACGAGTCGCCAGGGGCACCCCCGTTGGTGCGGAGCAATCGATTTCCTTCCCGGGCTGGGGCCCAACAGAACATAATCCACCTCCTGATGCTGTGGCCGCTAAATCCACCATAGAGCCCGCGCCCGATATCACTGAGAGCTCCCTCTCCACCCCCTTAACCCTCGAGTCTGATTGGGAGGCGCCACCATCCAGCTGCTTGCCTCCCGAAACCCAGAACCTCGCCTCTGCCCCTGCCCCTATCCAATTTACCTCCTGCAATGTCATTGCTGCCACCGGGGCTGTCTCCTTCCCTTTCCCAACTGATGACCCCCAGAGAGCGGCCTTTGTGTTCTCCCGCCCTGACCCATTAGGAGCTGCTATCTTCCCTCCACCACCCCCTATCGCCCCAGAGCTTGAGGCAGGCCTAGAAGCTCCAGCCCATCAGGCACCCTGCCGGGGGTCCGCACCCTGCTTGTCCGTTTTAGTGGACTACGGGGCTGCACCAAGCGCCCCGCCGGGGAACAACCGGGAAACCGTAACCCCACCCCCCCATGAGCTGCGAGGAGAGCTGCGGAAGTTTTTAGAGGATGTCCGTGGCTCCCGCAACAAGGTACAGCTTGCTCTCCAGTGATGGGGGAATTTTTTTCATATCCTCCGGGCCACAAGGGCCCTCATGGGGGAAGATAAAGGGATGGGGAAGCAGGATGCCGTGGCCTACTGGCAGGTCCGCGTCTTCCGTGACCAATTACTCATCTACAGGATGGGTCAAGGACTGTTGCGTGGCCCGCTGGGGGATGCGAGCGTCCCTGCCAGTGAGGATCCCCCCGGCCTCCCCCATGACACCTCTCACCATCGCAACGTTGAACACCTGGGGTTGTAAGATGGCTCTCCGCAGGTCCCAGGTGCTCTCCTTCCTTCGGGAGGGAGGGTACTCTGTGATTTTCCTGCAAGAGACCCATACGGATCCGACCGCCGAAGACAGTTGGCGGCTGGAGTGGGGGGACAAGGTCTACTTTAGCCTTTCCACGATTCGGCAGGCTGGAATGGCGACCCTGTTCTCCCCTGACCTACGGCCCGAGGTGCTAGGGGTCGCCGAGGCCATGCCGGGTTGCCTGCTGCATCTCCAGGTCCGTATAGAGGAGCTCGTGGTTAACCTCATTAACGTCTATGCCCCGACATCGGGCCCGAGGCGGCTGCAATTCTATCAGCAGGCATCTGCCTTCCTCGGCACCTTGGATTCTCACGAGTGCCTGGTCCTGGAAGGGGATTTTAATACCACCCTCTAGGAGCGAGACCGCTCGGGGACCGAGCAGTGCCCAGCCGCCGAGGACACCCTCCGGGAGATAGTTGAACATCACTCCCTAGTGGACATCTGGCGTGACCACCACCCGGATGACACTTCCACGTTCACCTTTGTCCGGCGGGAAGCCCATCGGTTGAGCCACTCCCGGTTCGGCCGCATTTATTTATCACGCTTCCATCTCTCACGAGCCCACTCCTCCAGCATTTGGCTGGCCCCATTTTCTGACCATCACCTAGCCACCGTGACAGCCTCCCTCTGTGCGGAGAGGCCGGGGCCAGCCTATTGGCATTTTAACAACAGCCTGTTGGAGGATGAGGGCTTTGTGACGTCCTCCCGGGAATTCTGGCTGGCCTGGCGAGGGCAGCGGTGTGCCTTTCCCTTGGCGCGGCGATGGTGGGACCTGGGGAAGGTGCGTGCCCAGCTTTTCTGCCGCGACTACACCTGGGGCACCAGCGGACGGAGAAATGAGGCGATAGAGCAGTTGGAACGGGAGGTCTTAGAGCTGGAGAGGCATTTGGCCACCAGCCCCGAAGACCTGCTCCTCTGCGGAGCGTGCCGGAAGAAGAGGGAGGAGCTCTGGGCCCTCGAGGACCATCGGGCCCGGGGCACCTTTGTTCGACCCCGCATCCGCCTCCTTCGGAAGATGGATCGCGGCTCCCGCTTCTTCTATGCCCTGGAGAAAACGAGGGGGGCCAAGAAACATGTCACCTGCCTCCTGGCAGAAGACAGCACCCCCGTCACGGAACCGGCAGAGATGTGCGGAAGGGCCCAAGCCTTCTACGCAAGTCTTTTCTCCCTGGATCCGACCGACCCTAGCACTTGCAGAGTGCTTTGGGAGGAGCTCCCTACGGTCAGCACGAGCGACCAAGACTGGCTAGAGTTGCCTCTCACTCTGGCCGAGTTCTCAGAAGCCCTCCGTCGTATGCCCACTAATAAGTCTCCAGGCATGGACGGTCTGACTGTGGAGTTCTACCGCGTGTTTTGGGATGTCCTCAGCCCAGACCTAGTCACCGTCTGGGCCGAGTCTCTGCAGAGTGGGGTCCTCCCTCTTTCGTGCAGGCGAGCTATGCTCGCCTTATTGCCGAAGAAGGGGGACCTCCGCGATTTACGAAATTGGCGTCTCGTCTTGCTCCTCAACACAGACTACAAAATCATAGCGAAAGCAGTCTCGCTGCAGCTAGGGTCTGTGCTGGCGGACGTGATCCACCCGTCCTGGACTGCAGTATCTTTGATAACCTATTTCTGGTTCAGGACCTTTTGGAACTCGGGCGTAGAGACAGTCTGTTGTTCGCCCTCCTGTCCCTACATCAGGAGAAGGCGTTCGATAGGGTGGACCATGGGTACCTCCTGAGCACTCTGCAGGCGTTTGGCTTCGGACCCCAGTTCGTGGGTTTTCTCCGGGTGCTGTACGCTTCCGCAGAGTGTCTGGTTAAGCTCAACTGGACTCTGACTGAACCGGTCAGCTTCGGGCGAGGAGTACAGCAGGGGTGCCCCCTCTCGGGCCAGCTGTACGCTCTGGCAATTGAGCCCTTCCTCTGTCTCCTCCGCAGGAGGTTGACAGGATTGGTACTGCGGTAGCCGGAGGTGTGGCTGGTCCTGTTGGCGTATGCCGATGACGTGCTCCTCGTGATCCAGGACCCCGGCGACTTGGCACGGGTGGAGGCTTGCCAGGCCATCTATTCGGCAGCCTCCTCCACCCGGGTCAACTGGGTCAAGAGCTCTGGCTTGGTGGTGGGAGACTGGTGGCAGGCGAGCTTCCTCCCACCCGCACTTCAGACCATCCGGTGGAGCGCGGGTCCGCTGCTCTACCTCGGCGTTTACCTTTCTGCCACGCATCCCTCTCCGCCGGAGAACTGGGAAAATTTAGAGGGCGGGGTGACAGAGTGGCTCCGGAAATGGACAGGACTACTCCAATGTCTCTCCCTCCGAGGGAGAGCGCTGGTGCTTAATCAACTAGTCCTGTCCATGCTCTGGTACCCGCTCAACACCCTGGTCCCAGCCCCGGGTTTCCTGACCAACCTCCAGACATCGATTCTGGGGTTCTTTTGGTCAGGAACGCACTGGGCCCCTGTAGGGGTTCTTCATCTGCCCCTGAAGGAAGGAGGACAGGGCCTGTCATAAATATAAAGGGAAGGGTAAACCCCTTTAAAATCCCTCCTGGCCAGAAGAAAAATCCTCTCACCTGTAAAGGGTTAAGAAGCTAAAGGTAACCTCGCTGGCACCTGACCAAAATGACCAGTGAGGAGACAAGATACTTTCAAAAGCTGGGAGGAGGGAGAGAAACAAAGGGCCTGTGTCTGTCTGTATGCTGCTTTTGCCAGGGACAGAACAGGAATGGAGTCTTAAAACTTTTAGTAAGTAATCTAGCTAGGTATGTGTTAGATTATGATTTCTTTAAATGGCTGAGAAAAGAACTGTGCTGAATAGAATGACTATCCCTGTCTGTGTGTCTTTTTTGTAACTTAAGGTTTTGCCTAGAGGGATTCTCTATGTTTTGAATCTAATTACCCTGTAAGGTATCTACCATCCTGATTTTACAGAGGTGATTCCTTTACTTCTATTAAAAGTCTTCTTGTAAGAAAACTGAATGCTTTTTCATTGTTCTAAAATCCAAGGGTTTGGGCCTGTAGTCACATATGCAAATTGGTGAGGATTTTTACCAAACCTTCCCCAGGAAGTGGGGTGCAAGGGTTGGGAGGATTTGGGGGGGAAAGACGTGTCCAAACCACGTTTCCCAGTAAACCCAGTTAAAGTTTGGTGGTGGCAGTGGAAATTCCAAGGGAAAAGGGTAAAATTTAATTTGTATCTTGGGGAAGTTTTAACCTAAGCTGGTAAAAGTAAGCTTAGGAGGTTTTCATGCAGGTCCCCACATCTGTACCCTAGAGTTCAGAGTGGGGAAGGAACCTTGACAGGGCCTGAAGCAAGCTCTGAAGCCAGTCCATATCTGGTACACGGACATGACATCTTCAACATGGAGGTCAAAGTCAATCAAAATTCTGTCTGGCTTTTTTGTATTGCAGAAGACTAGCAAGGTATGATCCTGCTTTCACTGAAATCAATGGCAAAATGTCTAGTGTCTGCAATGAGAGCAGCAATGGGGCCTTCATATGTCAGGGCTTGCACAGCACAGTAGCCAGACAAGATTTTTTGACTCTGGTGCTTAGAAAAGCACATACTAAAGCTGTTGGACTTTTAAAATATACAGCACCTGTAATGAGCTAGGCAGGCCACACTTGAACAGGCTGAACTGAATTGGTAAGTTTTCTAACATTTGGTATAGTCTGTATTATATTATTTACCTGGTCTAGATGTGTGTATTCACCATGCTGTTCACACCCAATATCGAAGACATACTTTCCACGACCTATCGGCTGTAAAAGAGAAACAAAAAGTTAGCAAGACTTTGAAGCTAGCAAACTCTGAAGGAGTAAATGAAAAATACAAAAGATCACTTAACACTGTACTATGTAATTGACACAATATTAAATAAAAATGCAATGAGAAAACTAAACTTTGGAGAAACTTTGCATCCTCATTGATTCATTTACATCTGTTACATTTATGGTTCAAAGAATACTGTGAAAAATGGGGAACCTGGTTTAATTTTTCAATGTAAACAGTACATACCAAAACAACAACATTTGCTAGTTTTTCAAATTCAAATAGCATTTTCCAACATACAGTACTTACATTTCCATTTACAAACTTGCCCTGGTATCTGTGCTTTAGATGAATAAGTTCAGCTGCTCCTTCCTGTTGCCCATTTACCCAGCCACCAACATATTTAGAGCCAGTCTCTGCATAGAGATATGTACCTTGCCCATGCCTGAGAAGCAAATAATAATTTTACTTTATATTACTGTAAATTAACAATGCAGGATTTCTTTGCAATTTTATTGCATTAAACATATGACTAAAATAAATGCCACATTAGCCCATATTTCCAACACCAATAACATCTTCTTCATACATTCATGCTCATCTGCCTTCTGTGTCTGGCTCTATTTAAATCAGCTGATGTCTTACTGCAGGCTTTCCTCCCATTCCAAACTGGATTTGGTTACTAAGGCCCTCCCACAGCTCTCTCTTTCAAAAGGACATCCACAACTCTGAAGACAATGTTTTTTTTTACTTCATCAAGAAACTTGAAAGTTCACTGTAATAATGAAACAAACCTATAGTGGCTAAGCCATTCTCCAGTGTAGGTGTCTCCATTCACGTAGTAGTAAATTCCATTGCCATGTCTTTGGTCTGCTACCCATTCTCCTGCAATGGACATGATAAAAACAGAGTGAGATGTGATAAATTTTACTTGTCACAGAAGTCAGCCTTTAGAATGATCATCTAGACATGTAGTCGACTTTTTATGTGAATGAAGAATATATAGTATTTGAAAATGTAAACTCAGACAACGTTCACTGTACTAACACTTTAGATTATCACCATTTCACTAACTCTCCAGTAAATATAGTCTCCTGGCCTTCACAAGATTTAAATTTCTAACACAGGGCAAAACCCCTACCTTTCAGGCTGCCTTTGCACATCGCAAAGCAGCAAAAAAAGACAGCACAAGGCAAATTATTTTCCTTTCCAGGTCACCTTTAAGATCTGAGAGAATTTACACACATCAGACGAAAGGATGATAGGGTGGGACTATTTCAGAGTGTCTTATACTGTAGCTGAAATAATCTTTTAACAGGTTCTAAAGAACCTAAGCCAAAACCAGTAACTGAGCTTTCTGATTTTCAGATACTGTGCAACAGGAGGTGGGTGGCTCAGAACATCTGAAAATCTGTTCACTCATTTAGGGGCATAAATATGGATGTGGGTGCCTTAAATTAAGCACTTAAATTTAAAAACTTTGTCTTTGGTTCTGACCTCCTCTTTCAAAGCTGATGGTATAGTGCACAGCATTACTCTGTTGACATTTTTTATTCATTTTTTTCAACAATCAGATCAACCTCCTGATGTTTTGCAGAGACAGCATTAGTCCTCACATTAAATGTCATCCTGGAAAGGAACTCTCTGAAGATGGTTAATGAAGCAGCTGGAGTCTGACTTATCTGTCTCATATTTCAGGGAAGACAGTGAAGAAAATCAGATTGAATCAGTCATTCCTAGTACTAAAATGTGGGGAAATATTCTGTATGAGCTTCTATTTCAGGAGCTGGACTAATGATATGCTGCTCTTCTGTCTTATGAGACTCTTTAAGTATCTTGCTTAAACTGTTGCATTTCCTAGACATTGTTACCACAAAGGAAGAAACCGCATTCTTAAAATCTGTTATTTGTAGAAGATTGTAGTGACCCTTCAGATTAATCCTGAGAATTCTGTTCAGGGCAAAGATCTAAATCAAGCTATATTAAATAATGCTGTAAAAGAAGTCTAAAAGAGCATATGGGGATGGAAGAAGAACTGCTGGCACATGTTAATTTCAATGGAATGCCATTGATTTCAGTGGAAGTGAGGAGGCTAAATAACTTTGTGGATTGGGCCTATATAACATAGTTTTATGGTTGTTTTTTTGTGGGGGTTGCTATCATATTAAAGATAGGTGCAGACAGAAAGTAAGGGAGTCACAATGACATCAGTGAAGACTTCTTTCCTTAGAGGGGGAAATATAAAACAAAGACTGCACTAGTAAAATATAGTCTGACCTCATTTTAGCAGTATTTTAGCCTCAGAAAGCAAACCATGAGGTAGTGCTTAAGTAATTGCTCCTCAGTGAGCAAACAATCCAGCGTAGCTTTCCCAGTACATGAATCAGGACAAAAGACACTGCCACAAATAAATTAATTTAACTTATGTCTGTGCAAGTCACTTAATTCTTTCTTGCACTTCTGCTGACATCCATTTCTTCTGCACTGCAAGATGCATCAGTGTAAATCTAATCTTCCCATGCCTTCCAATCCATGTTCTGATGAAAACAGTTCAGTGATGCTCCCTGGTGAATGCTTAATCACAAGTCATAGAATCATAGATTTTAAGGTTAGAAGGGACCATTATGATTGTCTAGTCTGACCTCCTGCACAACGCAGGCCACAGAATCTCACCCACCCACTTCTGTAACAAATGTCTGAGCTACTGAAGTCTTCAAATCGTGGTTTAAAGACTTCAAGGTGCAGAGAATCCTCCAGCAAGTGACCCATGCCCCACACTGCAGAGGAAGGTGAAACCCCTCCAGGGCCTCTGCCAATCTGCCCTGGAGCAAAATTCCTTCCCGACCCCAAATATGGTGATCAGCTAAACCCTGAGCATGTGGGCAAGACTCACCAGCCAGACACCAAGGAAAAAATTCTCTGTAGTAACTCAGATCCCACTCCATCTAACATCCCATCACAGGCCACTGGGCATATCTACCGCTAATAGTTGAAGATCAATTAATTGCCAGAATTAGGCTATCCCATCATATCATCCCTTCCATAAACATATCAAGCTTGATCTTGAAGCCAGATATGTCTTTTGTCCCCACTGTTTCTCTTGGAAGGCTGTTCCAGGACTTCACTCCTCTGATGGTTAGAAACCTTCATCTAATTTCAAGTCTAAACTTCCTGATGGCCAGTTTATATCCATTTGTTCTTGTGTCCACATCGGTACTGAGCTTAAATACTTCTTCTCCCTCCGTGGTATTTATCTCTCTGATATATTTATAGAGAGCAATCATATCTCCTCTCAGCCTTCTTTTGGTTAGGCTAAAGTCAGATATAATGCCTACATTTGGTGGGGGTGCTTCTACTAAGCAGCAGATTTCTTATCTACCTATAATATATAAAGCTTTCTTCTCCTGGATCTCTCACTTCTTCTGCACTGCATACTTATAGAGGTATACAGAGGAGGGAAAAGACTCTTGCTACTCCCAGAAGTAGAAGCTGCATTAGGATATTAATCATAGTGTCTCAAATTGTGGAATTGTGGACCACGGAGTATTTACTGATTGTCCACAGATAGATAGTGGGTCACTTGGTGTTAACTCACATATATATATATATATATATATGCGCCCTGCGGGGGTTGCTATCATATTGAAGATAGGTGCAGATATATATATGGACTCCTCCCCTGCTGTTGGCAATCTCACCAATAATGATAAATAAATAAATAAATGTTCTCCCAAAGGGTAAAAACATTTTTTTAAAGTAAGCTTTAAAGGCTCGATTCTTAAGTCTAAGCTCTCTGGCCACAGATTCCCCTTGGAAAATTCTGGGGAAATCTCTGCCGGTGTAGAGTTCTGCCCAGCCGTGCAAATAGGCCGGTACGCTCCAGTATGCCACACCAGCAAGGTATTTATAACTGCTATGGTGTACCGGAAAGACACAGGAGGAGCCGGTGGCCCCATGGCTCTTCTCTGGTGTGGCTGTACCGTGGCTGTGGGTGGTACAGCAGCCCCGTCGGAGAATAGGACTGGGGGAGAGGCTGGGGGCGGTACAGCAGCCCTGCCAGAGGACAGAACTGGGCAGCCAGGCTGTGGGTGGTACAGCAGCCGCGCCGGAGGAGCTGCCGGCATGGGACTGCCCAGCAACCCCACATTCTCCTCCTTTCCTGAAGTCTCTGGCACAACAGAAGGAGGACAGAGCACTCCCTTCGCAGGTAACATGGGTGGATCATGGGGAGGGGAGGGGATGGAGAGAGCATGGGGCCCCAGGCTGGGGGCAGGGCCAGGAGGAGTCACATGGAGGTGTCACGTGGGGAGATCACATGCCCCCCACTTTTTAGCTGCTGCCCCACCGTACCAGTAAGAAATGGATTTTACCTGCACCACTGGTTCTGCCACATCTTACAGTAGTTCTGCTGACAGTATTCCATTTGGTATACGGGGATGGAGACAAGTCTGAGGAGTGAGCCATGTCCAGGAAAAACAGGAGATGAATTCTCTGCCAACAGGGTAAATTAAAACTGCCTTCCTGAAGTTTTAACTTACACCAACTCTGGGTGGCTGAGAAACGGTGAGCTGTGATTAGCTTCTCCTTAGCCTCCACTCTCTGCTGCTTTGCTTGGATGCATTGGAGAACTGAATCCTATTTTTTACAATGCTCAGAACCTATAGCTCTTTGAAAGGATCTGAAAATGTTCTGGACTGAACTTGACTGTCTGTCAGCATAATCACTACACGTCAATGAATATTCTTGTGATGTTCTTGGGTTGTTTTTAACATAAATTATACTCTCTTCTACTCTGATTCTAACTAAGAATGCAAAGAATTTGCTCAGCACTAAATATAATGAAGCATTCCACTTGATCAGATGATTTGGCAGGAATAAACTATTGCCAAAAAGTTCAATCCACTCTTCTCCTAACATCATCCGTGGTGAGGCGGGAATGAAGAGGGAAAAATGAATTTTGGGATAATTTTGTGGATTGAGGTAATAATATGCTGCCCAGCTCATTGTTTCCCATAATTCCACTGAAGCACCTCATCTTCTCAAATATTTAAACCTTCATAATTATGTTCAACAACAAAAGATGCACATTTTACCTTCATATTTTGATCCATCTGGATACATAAAAATGCCTTGACCATGCTTTTTGTTCTCAAAGAATTCTCCAATGTAGCGAGCACCATTTTTAAATCTGTAGGTCCCCTGCAATATATTTGGTATAGATATAGTACTTTGAATTAAAAGGATAATGAAGTGCCTAAACTAATGGAACTGCTGAAACACACGCATGGCTTTCAAAATAATCCTCTATAATTATCTTACCCGCCCATTTCTCAGACCATTGGCATACTCTCCTTCATATGTATCACCATTGGGTAATCGTGCTCTTCCATGTCCATGTCGTTCACCTGCTGCATTGCGTTCACCTTCATATTCCTGATTAAATGGAATAAGCCATTCAGCAGTTTAAGAGGCAGGGGTTCTAAACTGAATCCAATATGAGTACAAAGAGGAAACCAATTGTTTGTCCTGAACAGCTCCTTTTCTTCCTGAGTCCCAGGAAGGCACCTGGCCAAGAAATCTATTGGTAACTGTGGTGAGTATCTTGCACTAAGCCACCAGACCCCACCTGGTACCCAAAGGTGTCTTCTGCCTGCAAACTACTGAAATTTGTTGGGGGCTGGATTCTTGCTACTTAAACAGCACTAAGTTGAAACAGACACTAAATACCATAGTAAAATGGCAGGACTTCACTCAAGTCCTTTTTATCTCTACAACTCCATAGAATACAGTAGCTTAGCAACTCTTCGAAGCTGAGTATCACTAATGTATAGACTCCAACAGAACATAGCAACTAAAGACATCATTGTATTTATAAGATTATTTCTTATTTTAAAAAACATTTTGTTTGAGAAACACATCTCATGACTTTGAGAATCCCAACATAACAGTGATTAATTATTTTTTTTTAGTTTCTCCATACTTTAATACTACAAATCCAAAATTCTGTGTGATCCTAGTCCATGGCTCTGCTCCTACTCTGACTGACATGAGTGGCAAGCCTTCTGTTAACTTTGATTAGAGCATGATTGACCCTTAAAATATGTAACAGTAATTACAAATTCAGTTCTTTTAGGTGTGACAAAACTAAAGATATGTGTCTAATGGGTCCTTTTTCATTAATAGTCTACATACTTATAGACTGGGGCTGTGCCTGGGGAAAAAGGGTTTATAGATTCAAAGGGACCATTATGATCATCTTGTCTGACCTCCCTATAGCACAGCCATAAAACTTCTCCCAAATAAATCCCAGAGTAGATCTTTTAGAAAAACATCCTATCTTGATTTTAAAATGGTCAGTGATGGAGAATCCACCAGGACCCTTTGTAAGTTGTTCCAATGGTTAATTGCTTCGCTGTTAAAAAAATGCATGCCTTATTTCCCGCCTGAACGTCTCTAGATACAACTTTCAGCCGCTGGGCCGTGCTATGCCTGTCTCTGCTAGACTGAAGAGCTCATTATTACCTATTTGTTCCCCAGGAGGACGCTGACGGACTGTAACCAAGTCACCCTTCAACCCTCTCTTGGCGCACAGACCCACAACCAGCCCCCGCCCCTCCCCCACCCAGGCACCCCGGTGAGCAGGGGAGCCAGGCAGGGCCTGGGGGGCAGTGAAGGGCAGCCCGGGGCTAGCGGGGGCCGGCTCTTCTCCACCAGGCTGCCCAGCGCCGCGCGGGCTCTGTCGGGCGGGGCGCCGAGGGCACCGGGGAAAGGCGGCTGCTGGCGGCCCAGGCGGCGCCGCGGGCTCTACGGGGCGGCCGAGCCCCAGGCAGGGGCGGGTGACGCGGCGCCCGGCCGGGTGGGGCGCGGGCCCGGTACCGCGCGGCGGGGGCGGCCCCAGACCGGCGCGGGGGCGAGGGGGGAGAGGCGGCGCCGGGTCCCGGAGGAGCCGGAGGGGCCGCGGCCCGCACTGACCCCCAAGTCGTTCTCCGCCTCCTCCTCGAACTCCTCCGAGCCCAGGTCCGACATGCCCCGGCCGGGCCCCGCGGCGGCGTTCCCGTCACCATGGGAACCGCCGGCCCAAACAGAAGGAGGTGCGCGCCGTCGCCCTAGCGACACGCACAGGCCCCGCCCCCTTGCCGCCCCTGGGGCGCTTGGTGCTGTCCCGGGTGCTGAGAGCCGGGCGCCCCGCCCAGCCAATAGGCGGCAGCGTCACGCTTGGGCCGGAGGGGGCGCGGAGAGAGCGCACGGCGCAGCGCCTGAGGGCACAGTCCCGGGCAGACGAGGGGCCGGCAGGGGGCGAGGGACTGGCTGGCACACAGGGGGTACAGGGCACCCGGGGCATGCAGGGGGCAACGGTCAGGCACAGAGCAGGACACGAGGCACAGAGAAAGTAGCACCCACTGACGTGAGGGGGGTGTGCAAGTTGTGGGATGACAGATGCAATGCAGGGTATGGCATGCACAGGGCGCATTCAGCCTGCTGCACATGTGGCGTAGCGCTGAGCACAAACAAATGGCATCGCTACTGCGTGTGGTTTAGCTTGGCAATGATGGAAGAAGGCCTGATGTGCCATGGCTTTACTAGTCCAACAAATATATGGGTACCAGTCAAATTTCCAAATTTCTGCACTTCTGAGTGTGTGGCTTGCATCTGACTCTAAACTTTGCCAGAGTACACCATGTTCAGATTTTCATTTTATGACTATTGTAGAGAGGGACTTCAGCTACACAACTCTAACAAGGGTTTTGGTTTGGACTCATCTCTAGATCAGTGCACAACCAACGGCACATAATGTATGACCACTCCTTACTTCACAAAGTACAAGTGTGGCAGGCCTTTTTGCCTATTAGAAAATGAAAATGACCACATCCCAATAAATAGAAACCTCCTTCCTCATACCTTTGTTTGTTTTGTTGGTTGGTTGTTTGGTTGTTTTTGTTTGAGTTTCTTTAAAGGAATGTTGGGCCTCAATTTTATTGTTGTGATGACTGAAGTCCTCCATGGAAATGCAATTATGATAACATAGATACACATGTTCAATAGTGTATAGCTTGTCTTTATTAAATATTTACTTTCCCCAGAAATAGCTCCTTTCTTTACACCTAGGACTTCTTTTTTTCTAGTGTGTACAATTAATGTCATGAGCCTGTCTAAGTCAATGCTTCAAATGCTCACAAAAAATTTTCTGTCATGCATACTGAGAGTTCCCAGTAATTCAAATAGTTTGGTCTTGGATCTGTAAATAATATTTTAAATTTAAACAATTACTATGTCCAATTTTCTTTCACTTGGGTATAGTGGTGTTCAGAAATTCCAGTTTATAGACTTTTTATCTGCTTGTTATATCTTATGACTTTTGCTTGTAAATGAGCCTTGTTCATTAGGAAAACAGAGCAGGCCCTCTCTGTGGACAACTGGGTAAATCTTATTGGAAACTGTGTACTCTTTCAAATCGAAGCCAGAGATCTTATGATAAAGGTACCAATGTGCTGGCGTGTCTGAAATCCATCAAGAAAGATGCAGCTAACTTGGCAGTACTCATAGTAAGGAGAATTTATGCACAAAAGAACTTGTGTGTGCCTTGACTAGCATCAAAAGAAATGTGTTTCCATGAGAATATAATACAAGAGTACATTGATAATAACCTGTACTTCTTCTGTATTATTGATGTATATTGAGGGAGTGAGATGTGCAATGATGGTGACACCAGGCTAGATATCAAGCAACAAATATCAAAAGCAGCAAACAACATACATAAAACTGAAAAGATCTGGAAAAGTAGCATGATTGGCACTGACTCAAAAATATGAACGTTTAACTCCAGCATCATGTCTGTACTCTTTTATGGAGTAGAGTCACAGAAATCTACTCCTGAAACTGATAAGAAGATCACTTCATTCTAAAGTAAATGGATGTGGAAGATCTCCAGAGTCCACTGGAAAGAGTTTCTTGCAACACCAGAAATTCTCAGTACAGCAAATCAATCTAAAGCATCAAATATGAACACAAGAACGGTCATACTGGGTCAGACCAAAGGTCCATTTAGCCCAGTATCCTGTCTTCTGACAGTGGCCAATACCAGGTGCCCCAGAGGGAATTAATAGAACTGTTGCCCATTCCCAGCTTCTGGCAAACAGAGGCTAGGGACACCATCCCTGCCCATCCTAGCTAATAGCTATTGATGGACCTACCCTCCATGAATTTATCTAGTTCTTTTTTTGAACCCTGTCGTAGTCTTGGCCTTCACAACATCCTCTGGCAAAGATTTCCCCAGGTTGACTGTGCGTTGTGTGAAAAAATACTTCCTTTTGTTTGTTTTAAACCTGCTGCCTATTAATTTCATTTGATGACCCCTAGTCCTTGTGATATAAGCAGGAGTAAATAACACTTCCTTATTTACTTTCTCTACACCAGTCATGATTTTATAGATCTCTATCATATCCCCTCTTAGTTGTATCTTTTCCAAGCTGAAAAGTCCCAGTCTTATTAATTTCTCCTCATATGGCAGCCTTTCCATATCCTTAATCATTTTTGTTGCCCTTTTCTGAACCTTTTCCAATTCCAGTGTATCTTTTTTGAGATGGGACAACCACATCTCCATGCAGTATTCAAGATGTGGGCATACTATGGATTTATATAGTGGCAATATGATATTTTCTGTCTTATTATCTATTCCTTTCCTAATGATTCCCAACATTCAGTTCACTTTTTTGACTGCTGCTGCACATTGTGTGAATGTTTTCAGAGAACTATCCAAAATGACTCTGAGATCTCTTTCTTGAGTAATAACAGCTAATTTAGACCCCACATTTTATATGTATAGTTGGGATTATGCTTTCCAATGTGCATTACTTTGCATTTATCAACACTGAATTTCATCTGCCATTTTGTTGCCCCATTATCCAGTTTTGGGACATCCTGTTGTAGCTCTTCACAGGCTGCCTGGGACTTAACTATCTTGAGTAGTTTTGTATCATCTGCAAATTTTGCCACCTCACTGTTTACCCCTTTTTTTCAGATCATTTATGAATATGTTGAATAGGACTGGTCCCAGTACAGATACCTGGGAGACACCATTATTTACCTCTCTCCATTCTGAAAACTGAGCATTTATACGAGGGGTCCCAAAGTCAAATGACCACGAGGGCCACATGAGGACTAGTACATTGGCCCGAGGGCTGCACCACTGACCACCCCCTCACCTGCTGCCCTGGCCCCACCCCCACTCCACCCCTTCCATGAGGCCCCGCCCCTACCCCACCTCTTCCCACCCCTTCCCTGCCCCCATTCCAACCCCTTCCCCGAAATCCCCACCCAAACTCCGCCCCCTCCCTGCCCCCAGGGGGTGCAGGAGGTGTGCAGGGTGCGTCAGGGGGCTCAGGGCAGGGGGTTGGAGTGCGGTGTGCAGCAAGGGGCTCAGAGCAGGGGGTTGTGGTGTGGCAGGGGGCTCAGTGCAGGGGGTCAGGGCGCAGGAAGGGTGTGGGGTGCGGCAGGGGGCTTAGGGCAGGGGGTCGGGGTGCAGGGTGCAGCAGGGGGCTCAGGGCAGGGGGTTTGGCTGCAGGAGGAGTTCGGGGGAGGGGGCCAGACGGCGCACACTGCGGGCAGGGCAGGCTCCCTGCCTGCCTGCCCTGCCTCCGTGCGGCTCTAGGAAGCGGCCGGGACCTGGGGGGGTGGGGCACAGGGGTCTGTGTGTTGCCCTGGCCGTGCCTCCAGGTACCTCCCCCGAAGCTTCCATTGGCTGGGAACAGGAAACTGTGCCCCCCCCACACACACAGGTTCCGGCTGCTTCCTGGAGCGGTGTGGGGGCAGGGCAGGCAGGCAAGGAGGGAGCCTGCCCTGCCCCGATATGCACCGGGCCAGAGCCGTTCTAGGTAAATGCTGTGGGGGCAAGGGGGCCGCGGGGAGCTGGTAGGCGGCAGAAAGTAAACTGATTTATACCTACCCTTTGTTTCCTATCTTTTAACCAGTTACCAATCCATGAGAGGACCTTCCCTCTTATCCTCTGACAACTTACTTTGCTTTAAGAGCCTTCATTGAGCCTTGTCAAAGGCGTTCTGAAAATCTAAGTACACTATATCAACTGGATCCCCCTTGTCCACATGCTTGTTGACCCCGTAAAAGAATTCTAGTAGATTGGTGAGGCATGATTTCCCTTTACAAAAAACATGTTGACTCTTCCCCAACAATCTTTGTTTATCTGTATGTCTGAAAATTTTGTTCTTTACTATAGTTTCAACCGGTTTTGTTTTTGTATAGTTTTGTTCTTTACTATAGTTTGCCCAGTACTGAAGTCAGGTACTGTAATTGCATGGATCACCTCTGGAGCCCTTTTTAAAAATTGGCATCACATTAGCTATCCTCCAGTCATTTGGTACAGAAGCTGATTTAAATTATAGGTTACAAACCACAGTTAGTAGTTCTGCAGTTTCACATTTGAGTTCCTTCAGAGGTTTGAGAATCTCCCTCACATCCTCAGTCATGAAGACTGATGCAAAGAATTCATTTAGTTTCTCTGCAATGGCCTTATTGTCCTTGAAAGCTCCTTTAGCCTCTCAATCATCCAGTGGCCCCACTGGTTGTTTAGCAAGCTTCCTGCTTCTGATGTACTTAAAAAAACTTTGCTATTACTTTTGGCTAGCTGTTCTTCAAATTCTTTTTTGGCCTTCTAATTATATTTTTACACTTTTGCCAGAGTTTATGCGCCTTTCTATTTTCCTCACAAGGATTTAACTTCCACTTTTAAAGGATGCCTTTTTGTCTCTCACTGTTTAGCCATGGTGCCACTTTTTTGGTTCTCTTACAATGTTTTTTAATTTGGGGTATACATTTAAGTTGAGTCTCTATTATGGTGCCTTTAAAAAGTTTCCATACAGCTTGCAGGGATTTCACTTTTGGCACCGTACCTTTTAATTTCTCTTTAACTAACTTCCTCATTTCTATGTAGTCCCCCTTTCTGAAATTAAATGCTATAGTGTTGGGCCATTGTGGTGTCTTCCCTGCCACAGGGATGTTAAATTTAATTCTATTATGGTCACTATTACCAAGCAGTCCAGCTATATTCAGCTCTTGGACCAGATCCTGTGCTCCACTTAGGACTAATCAAGAATTGCCTCTCCTCTTGTGGGTTCCAGGATAAGGTTTTCCAAGAAGCAGTCATTTAAGGTATCAAGAAACGTTATCTCTGCATCCCATCCTAAGGTGACATGTACCCAGTCAATATGGGGATTGTTGAAATCCCCCATTATTATTGAGTATTTTATTTTTATAGCCTCTCTAATCTCCCTGAGCATTTCACAGTCACGATCACCATCCTGGTCAGGTGGTCCGTAATATATTCTTACTGCTATGTTCTTCTTATTATTAGAGCATGGAATTACTATCCATAGAGATTCTATGGTACAGTTTGGTTCATTTAAGATTTTTACTTCATTTTATTCTATGCTTTCTTTCACATACAGTGCCACTCCCCCACCAGCACGACCTGTTCTGTCCTTCCGATATATTTTGTACCCCGGTATTCCTGTGTCCCACTGATTATCCTCATTCCACCAAGTTTCTGTGATGCCTATTGTATCAATATCCTCATTTAATACAAGGCACTCTAGTTCACCCATCTTATTATTTAGACTTCTAGCATTGGTATATAAGCACTTTAAAAACTTGTCTCCTTTTAGATGTTTGCCATTACACAATGTAATTGAATGGGATTCTTTTTTATTTGACTGTTTCTCAACAGATCCTACCCATATTTTATCATCTTCCACCCTCTCCTCCTTACTAGGACATAGAGAATCTCCATTAATAGATCCTCCCCTAAGGGATGTCTCTGTCCAAACCACATGCTCCTCTGCGCCAGCTGGCTTTCCCCCAGCCCTTAGTTTAAAAACTGCTCTACAACCTTTTTAATGTTAAGTGCCAGCAATCTGGTTCCACTTTGGGTTTGGTGGACCCATTCTTCCTGTATAGGCTCCCCCTTTCCCAAAGTTTCCCCAGCTCCTAATAAATCTAAATCCCTCCTCCCTACACCATCATCTCATCCACGCATTGAGACCCTGCAGTTCTGCCTGTCTGTCTGGCCCTGCGTGTGGAACTGGAAGCATTTCAGAGAACGCTACCATGGAGGTCCTGGATTTCAATCTCTTACCTAGCAGCAAAAAGAAAAGGAGTACTTGTGGCACCTTAGAGACTAACATAAGCTCAAATAAATTGGTTAGTCTCTAAGGTGCCACAAGCACTCCTTTTCTTTTTGCGAATACAGACTAACACGGCTGTTACTCTGAAACTTACCTAGCAGCCTAAATTTGACCTCCAGGACCTCTCTGCTATCCTTCCCTATGTCATTGGTACCTACATGTACCACGACCACTGGCTCCTCCCCAGAACTGCACATAAGTCTATATAGATGTTTCAAGAGATCCGCAACCTTTGCACCAGGCAGGCAAGTCATCATGCAGTTCTTCCAGTCATTGCAAACCACTCAGCTATCTATGGCACCTTAGAGACTAACCAATTTATTTGAGCATAAGCTTTCGTGAGCTACAGCTCACTTCATCGGATGCATACTGTGGAAACTGCAGAAGACATTATATACACAGAGACCATGAAACAATATCTCCTCCCACCCCACTCTCCTGCTGGTAATAGCTTATCTAAAGTGATCACTCTCCTTACAATGTGTATGATAATCAAGTTGGGCCATTTCCAGCACAAATCCAGGTTTTCTCACCCTCCGCCCCCCCACACACAAACTCACTCTCCTGCTGGTAATAGCCCATCCAAAGTGACCACTCTCTTTACAATGTGTATGATAATCAAGATGGGCCATTTCCAGCACAAATCCAGGTTTTCTCACCCCCCCCCCCACCCCCATACACACACAAACTCACTCTCCTGCTGGTAATAGTTCATCCAAAGTGACCACTCTCCCTACAATGTGTATGATAATCAAGGTGGGCCATTTCCAGCATAAATCCAAGTTTAACCAGAACGTCTGGGGGGGGGTAGGAAAAAACAAGGGGAAATAGACTACCTTGCATAATGACTTAGCCACTCCCAGTCTCTATTTAAGCCTAAATTAATAGTATCCAATTTGCAAATGAATTCCAATTCAGCAGTTTCTCGCTGGAGTCTGGATTTGAAGTTTTTTTGTTTTAAGATAGCGACCTTCATGTCTGTAATTGCGTGACCAGAGAGATTGAAGTGTTCTCCGACTGGTTTATGAATGTTATAATTCTTGACATCTGATTTGTGTCCATTTATTCTTTTACGTAGAGACTGTCCAGTTTGACCAATGTACATGGCAGAGGGGCATTGCTGGCACATGATGGCATATATCACATTGGTGGATGTGCAGGTGAACGAGCCTCTGATAGTGTGGCTGATGTGATTAGGCCCTGTGATGGTGTCCCCTGAATAGATATGTGGGCACAGTTGGCAACGGGCTTTGTTGCAAGGATAGGTTCCTGGGTTAGTGGTTCTGTTGTGTGTTGTAAGGAGAATGGTCACTTTGGATAAGCTATTACCAGCAGGAGAGTGAGTTTGTGTGTGTGGGTTTTGGAAAAAAGGAGGGGGGGGTGAGAAAAACTGGATTTGTGCTGGAAATGGCCCACCTTGATTATCATACACATTGTAAAGAGAGTGGTCACTTTGGATGGGCTATTACTAGCAGGAGGGTGAGTTTGTGTGGGGGGTGGGCGGAGGGTGAGAAAACCTGGATTTGTGCTGGAAATGGCCCAACTTGATTATCATACACATTGTAAGGAGAGTGATCACTTTAGATAAGCTATTACCAGCAGGAGAGTGGGGTGGGAGGAGGTATTGTTTCATGGTCTCTGTGTATATAATGTCTTCTGCAGTTTCCACAGTATGCATCCGATGAAGTGAGTTGTAGCTCACGAAAGCTTATGCTCAAATAAATTGGTTAGTCTCTAAGGTGCCACAAGCACTCCTTTTCTTTTTGTGAATACAGACTAACACGGCTGTTACTCTGAAACCTGTCAGCTATCTATGTTTCTAATGATCAAATTCCCCATAACTATTACCTGTCTCTTCCTAATAACTGGAGTTCCCTCCCCTGGAGAGGTATCCTCAGTGCAAGAGGATACCACGACATCATCTGGAAGGAGGGTCCCAACTATCCAATGAAGTGAGCTGTAGCTCACGAAAGCTTATGCTCAAATAAATTGGTTAGTCTCTAAGGTGCCACAAGTACTCCTTTTCTTTTTGCGAATACAGACTAACACGGCTGTTACTCTGAAACCTGTCATCTATGGGATCGTTTCTCTCTGCTCCAGCTGGATGTTCTCCTTCTCTAAGACTTTCATCCTCCTCCACAGCACAGAGGTTGTCAGATCGAGGGTGGGACCATTCTACTGTGTCCTGGAAAGTTTCATCTATGTGCTTCTCTGTCTCCCTTAGCTCCTCCAGTTCAGCCACTCTGGTCTCCAAAGCCAGTGTACGGTCTCTGAGGGCCAGGAGCTCTTTGCACCAAACACAAACATATGCCACCTGCCCAGAAGGCAGGTAATCATACATGCTGTATCTGGTGCAATAAACTGGATAGCTCCACTCTGTTGCGGGACTTCTGCCTGCATTCTCTTTTTACTCCTGCAGCATATTCCTTTGTTGATGTTTTGTTTTTAACAGGGGGTGTTTTTCGGCTTTAAGTTTAAAGAATGTTAAGTGTATCTAGCCCCCCATACACGCACACTCATCCTCTAAAATCCCTTGCAAAACTCCCCTGTTAGCTGCTCCTGTAAGAAGATGGCAATGGACACCTTTTAGGACACACTTTAAGGATACCACCAACATGACTTTCACACCACTTTTTCTATCTGGAAAGAGAAAAATAGGGTAACCTAGAGAAACTTAACACAGGATAATAGAGAAAGAAGCTAAATCCGTCAACATGACATTCAGAAGCCTGAACAGTCCAGCATAAGATGTAGAAGTGATCAATGAAATTGTTTTTAATTGTTTACTTTATTAATATAACTTCATGAGTAAAGTTTTATGAATGAAACTACATTCATTCAGAAAACTGGTTACCCCAATAACTGGCTAATTGAGTTTCACTTTCAATCCAATTGCTGCTTAAATCGCTGAAACTTACGCTGTTTCAACATTGTAACTTCTGTTCACTGTTTGTCATTCCTTACACTTGTCGATGTTGTAACCCAAACTCCATTTTAACTTGTGCCAAACTCCATTTTAAAATGCTCACTCCGTTTTGTAAAAGCTTGCTGCAACCTTCATTTTTGTAAAACCCTGCTGTAATCTTATTAGTTTAGTTTAGATGTGTGAATGAGGTATGGATGGATGATGGAATCAACCTCCAGCCCCAGCCTGTCCTGATGAAATAAAGTGTAAACACCCAACAGCTGAAGATGCAGACAGCAGCCCTGACAAAGTAAGAGGAGTCCACCCTCGAAAGAAAAGAACAAAAGTACAATTGAAGAAACATCAAAGCCAGGTCCTAGGCTGAAAGTCATGTCTGCAATTGATGGGTGATCAATCACACCGGACCCAGAGGCAGCGTGACACAGCAAGACTTATAGACTCTGGATTCAGACTAAAGCCTACGAAAAGGATGGGTGAGATGGAAGACTTTGAAGGGTAACATTCTCCTGCCAACATGGAAGGGCATTGGTGCATGCCCAACAGAGACCCAGCTCTTCCTTGTGCCCGGCTTTCCTGGCCAGTTAGCCGCCACAAGCGACAAACCCAAGCCACGAACTCAAGCTACATTCAGGACTGGTAACTATACAGCAGCCGCAGAACATTTGGTGTGTGTGTGTGAGTCTGTGTTTATATGTGTGTGTGTGTATGTATGTGTATATACATAGGTATTAGATATTAGTTATTGGTCTTAAATCAAATTGTGTTATTATAATAAACGTGACATCTTGTCTTGTCCCCTGAAACGATCCTGTGCAGTTTTGTCTGGATAACAAAGACCAGAATAAATGGTGGAAACTGATGGATGCCCTGTGCATCTGAGGGTGCTAGAGGATAAAGAAAGAAGAAAAATAATAGACAATTAAGTCTCATGCTTCAGTGCTTAAGCCGATTGCCTCAGCAGTTGGAAAGGATTCCCAGCTTTCCATGTAAAGCACTGCATGGTGCATTGGCTAGGTGCATTATTTGTAAGCCAAAAGGGATGTGGGGAAGAGTTCTGTTTCCTCTAAAAATGCCTGGTGCTAGCCACTGCTAGAGGTAGGACATTGGAATTCATGGACTAGTGATGTGATCTGGTCTGGAAAATCTTA
Source organism: Lepidochelys olivacea (assembly GCF_965140295.1). NCBI lineage: Eukaryota > Metazoa > Chordata > Testudines > Cheloniidae > Lepidochelys > Lepidochelys olivacea. Next base: position 159,874,306 of record NC_140411.1, on the reverse strand, counting down.
TGTTCCTGGATAAATAAACAGAAGCGGTGTTGTTAAGTTCCACTAAAATTGAATTGTCACTGCCAGTATGACTACAGGGAAGTTGCTAAACCACTGAGCTGGTATTCAGGTACTGCATGATGGGTGCAGTATAAGAACCTATATCAAATAAACAACTTATGCAGTCATCTATACTCTGGCTAAATGTGTCTTTTTTGCCTGATGACTCTGTAGTCTTTTCTCAGGACAAGTCTACCCTATTGTGACGGGGCACACTTACCCTGCACTGGTACTGTGAGGATTAACTGTACTTTCTGGGCCATGGAGGCCACACCCCTGTTGCCCTGCTGGGAATGCTTCGGTTGGAGACTAGATATGAAAGGGAGCAGCTTGGGTCATTCAGGGCTGACTGCTGAAGAGGAAGGATGCATGCTGTCAGCTCCAGACTGGGAACTGTGGAAGCCCCTGATGGTGGAAGCCAGGGACGCTGAGATTCTGGAGGGTGCCCAAGGAGTATCGGAGCTGCTGGGAGCTGCACTGACCAAGGAGCCCAGAGACCCCAGGGACGCTGCATCAGGAACAGGGTAGAAAGTAGCTCAGGGGGACAAGTTACGGTGCCATGTGGGGTCAGTGTGTTTTGGGTGGATTTCCTGCTGACTCAGTGGCAGGCATACTTACCGCTGACAGGGCCCTGAGCTGGAACATGGTGGAACAGGGAGAGTCTGGGTCCCCCTACCCAGCTGCCATCTCCCCCCTCACCCCCAAGTGACAGCCCACTCCTCTGACTGGTCACCAGGCCAAACAGCCCTACTGAAGAGGGCCATTATACTGACTCTGGCCACCAGGCCACACATCCCTGCTGAACAGGGCAGACATATTGAATTTTACCCCAGGCCAACCTATCCCAAGATAAGGAATAGTTGTATACACTCAGCCACAGCGCCATCATTACCCCTACCCCGTCCCAAGGAGGGACAGGGCACACTTGCCCTGCGACACCTAACAAATTAAGTTGACCTAAGTTACATCAATGTACAGCTACTGAAGTAATTAAATCACTTTTGCATGTCCACACTACACTTCTTTTGTCACTCCTCACCAGGAGTGCTTGCGCCAATTTGGCGGGCATTGTGGGGCATTGTGGGACAGCAAAAGTCGATGTAAGCAATGCTGTGTCTACACTGACACTGCATCGACCTAACTACATCAGTTTAAGTGCTACATCTCTCATGGAGATGGAGCTATTAAGTCAGTGTAGTGGGTGAATTACATTGGTGGGGGCTAGATTTTAGTGTAGATGTTTACAGAGTTAGCATACTGTAGTGTAGAGCTGGCCTCAGTAATAGATCTTTCAAATTTTTGTATTCTGATTTGCTGTTCTAAATCCCTCTGTAATAATTAGCTATTGGCCTCAGAACTCATTCACGTACCCAAAACAAATACAACCACTTCAACTTCTAACTATTTAGTCACCCTCACCTAATTATCGGTATCAAATAAATGTAGGGAGTGAAGAGGGTTCCCCACTTCACAGGGCAAGGAAGATAATGGGCTGTTATTGAGATAGCGAAAACTGAGAAGGTAACAGGGAGTAGTATTGGCTGTCGGCATAAGGAACTGGAGCACTGAGAATGGTAGCTAATCAGAACAGTGTGTTCACATCAGCCAATCATGGTACCCTATATGGAGAGATGTTTTGTGATAGTCGGTCAATTTTTAATCTATTTCTTATGTGTGGAGTGCAACATGTGCAAAGGAATGTCTTTTTCACATTAGTTTACACACAAGTCTATACATTCAATATGTAGAAACGTGGCACTTATTAATGCTCTGCCACTGACCTACTGGGTGGCAAGTCACTTCCCCTCCCTGTGCCCCCATTTCCCCATTTGTGAATTGGGGATAATAATACTGATCTCCCTTTGTAAAGTGCTTTGAAATCTTCTGATGAAAAGTGCTCAAAAAGAGCTAGGTATTCTTGTTCTATGGCATAGTCTCATGATTTTATTCCCCAGGGAACAAAGGTGAGGAGGGAGAAGACATTTTATTAAAAAGTAGTTCAATGTTGCTTAATATTGACTTAGCTAACAAACTCCTTGTCCTTTGGCTTTGGAGTTTATTTCGTGAATGGTTATTAATCTGCGGGAACGTCCTGTTTTGCGATATTTAACAATACTGAAATCAAACTTCCCCAGCTGTCAGAGCAAAAGAAGCTGTACACTTACTAACTCATAATTGTATGACTATTTCTCACTTGTGCAAATCCCCTGTGCCTGAATGAGGGAGTCTGTACAGTTATTTCTTAATAACTTTGTGTAGTATACAAACCATTCTTACTACTTTCAGAATTTGACATCTGCTTGTCAACACTAAACATAACCACCTCCTTTTCTTATCTCCTCCTTCCTTCCCCCTAATAACACCTCTGTGATGATCGGGGAATTTGTCTGTACAATTTGTGAATTGTGTTTGAGATTATGAGCTCTGTATATGTCTATCAGACTGCAAACTCCATTTTGATTGTAAGGCTGGTCATTACCTTCCTACTGTCTTTTGACCTCTATCTTGAACCAGAATTCCAGAGGGGTGCTAGAGAGAGAGAGGGACCCAGAGTCTGGGCTCCATGCAGGGTCCAGAGGCTTAAAATTCCAGGGACCAGTGGCTGAGTTCCCTCACAGTAGTCTAGTGTTTGGCTGAAATGGGGCACTCAACTGTGGTCTCTTCACAGTTTCTTATATAACCAGATGCTCAATTGGCATTTACAATCACAAGTTGTTAAAGAACCTTGTGTGCTTTTATCCTCTCCAATAAGCCAGCCAAGTGCACTCCAGACTTCTAGCCCTTAAAGAGTGCTCCATTTTAGACCCTTCCCCATACGCTCTCATCCCTCCTCCAGTAGCAGCACATCTGTGAACTGGAGTGGTTTTTCATTACCTAGGCACTGAGATGGCTCTCTGGAACCCTTTTTAGAATCCTGTCACTAATTTAAGATGAAAGTTGAAGTGATTTCTCTGATTCCAACAGAGCTCATCTCTGCTCTGGATACAGTTAAATTGTCATTGCCAGAGTAGACTTATTTCTGGGGCTCATTCCTGAACCATTGAAGTCAGTGAGATTTTTTTTCTATTGACTTCAGTGGGGGCAGAAAAAAGGCCCTGAATGTCAAATTTGTTTCCTTTGGAATGCACCAGGTATTTTTTAAAAAATCCTAGAAAAGAATACTCTCGGATCTTTTGTCAGGTCTTAACATCCACCCCTCTTCAAATTACACAAGTTAACTCTCAATACAGAGTATATTATACTCATGAACAGAGTATAACCCTTCCAGCAAAAGTGGAGCTGCTTAACATATGTGTATGTATCCCTCTGTGTTTATGGCTAAGAAAAAGGTTTGTTTTATACATGAAAACAAATGAATGGCTTACTTAGTCCTTCCTTCCCTACACCCTGCAAACACAGATGCTCCTGAGACATAGTTTGTCACTGCCTAAGGACAAAAAATATGGAGGAAGCCAGTCTTGAAATACTAGTAGCACTTCATTACTCCTCACCTAATGCAACCCTGCTCAGCTTCTATTGCAGACCCAAGGGAAGTGGTAATACCTACTCCAGAACTCCTCAAACCTTACAGCTGACTTTGAAATGCTTAGCATATTCCATTCTTAAGACAAGTATTTTCCCCCTAAACTTTTATATAAAAAAGGGAGTTTCCCCTTCCAATATTTGGAAGGGGACAACAGAGAAAAGGACACACCAAATACCATTTAAAGGAAAAACTCTCTTCCTCCACCAGGAAATTAATCTTATGAACTCTTCCTCAACACTTCTATAACAGGTGAAGTTACGGCAGCCCCTAATGAGAGAGTTGGCACTAACTAGGTAAATAAGATCTTTTATGCCAATTGCACTGATCAATAAAGAAAGGAAATGCTCTTAGTATTACCTATAGCATATAGGACAACTTTATTTATTTCTTCATTGCAAGGTTTTATTGCGAAGTGTGTTTTTAAAACAAACACTCATAAGAAATTCCCAGTTCTACTTATTTGGGCCCAATTCATAATAATGTAGCAGTAAAGTGGCCAGATCTCTTCATTACAGTTATCTGAAGCCCAATTTAGCAAAGGAGAAAGAGTATGAAGGATAAAAGTGAAATGACTAGGGTAGTTAGGGCTAATACCCTCCTTCTTGCTCTCTAATGCTATGACACTTAATAGGCCTGCTGAAGCTGAAGCTGTTTTGGTCATTCAAATATAGGCTGCTTCTGCTTGTCATGATTAGTCTTTTCTTTTACCACAGTATTTGTAGTTCTGGCTTCTTCTGAGAGAGTTGATAGATTAGTGGTGGTCTGTACTATTACTGCCTATTGCAGGCTGCAGGCCCTTCTTTTTTTTCCCATATGACTAGGGCCCTACCAAATTCAAGGTCCGTTTTGGTCAATTTCACAGACATAGGATTTTAAAAATTGTAAATTTCACTATTTCAGCTATTTAAATCTGAAATTTCAGTGTTGTAACTGTAGGGTTCCTGACCCAAAAAGGAGTTGTGGGGGGTTTCAAGATTATTGTAGGGAGGGTTGCAGTACTGCTACCCTTAGTTCTGCACTGCTGCTAGAGGGGCACTTCTGCACCGCCTTCAGAGCTGGGCAGCTGGAAAGCGGCAGCTGCTGGCCGGGAGCCCAGCTCTGAAGGCAGAGCTGCCTCCAGCAGCAGCGCAGAAGTAAGGATGGCATGGTATGGTAAGGTATGGTATGGTATTGCCACCCTTACTTCTGCACTGCTGCCTACAGAGCTGGGCCCTCAGTCAGCAGTCGCCACCCTCCGGCTGCCCAGCTCTGTGCCCAGCAGCACAGAAGTAAGGATGGGATGGAATGGAATGGTAGTGCCGCCCTTACTTCTATGCTGCTGCTGGCAGGGTGCTGCCTTCAGAGCTGAGTGCCCAGCCAACAGCTGCCACTCTCCAGCCGCTCAGCTCTGAAGGCAGCGTAGAAGTAAGGGTGGCAACACCATGACCTCCCCCTACAAAAACCTTGTGATCCCCTGTAACTCCCTTTTGGGTCAGGACCCCCAATTTGAGAAACACTGGTCTCTCCCATGAAATCTGTATAGTATAGAATAAAAGCACACAAGTCCCGATTTCACGGTGGGGAGACCAGATTTCACTGTCCATGACGTGTTTTTCATGGCCGCGAATTTGGTCGGGCCCTACATATGACTAGCCTCCAATCGTAGGCACTGTTCCCTCTAAGCTGTGCATGTGTGCGCATGCACACAGATCCTAAACCCCGCGCACATGGAGAAACACCGCACGCACAAAAATTTGCACAACAATTTGCACAGAAAAATTTTTTGCATACAAGAAATTTTTTGCGCACACAGACTGTAAAAAATTAGAGGGAACATTGATCCTAGCTCAATCCTAGGCTACAATCATGGAGAGTGGAAATATAGGAGTTATTTACTTGTCTATTTTCATCTCTTCATCTATCAGTAATGGTCCCCATAATCTTCTCCTTCAGCTCAGAGATCTCTAGTCAGTTTGAGAAGTGTAGAGATAAAGACACTACTTCTGATGAGCCAAGAAAAACACCATGGCTTTTTATGGGGAACAGATTTAGGCTTCTCAAGCTAAGATCATCAAAAGAACATTCTTCTCTTTGAAGTTATGTTAATGCAATACCTGATTGCACTCCTACACCATGACTTTATACTCGTACAAAGACATGTAGCAGCCCTTCTGCAACCTTATAACTTCCTCAAATATTGAGATTTGAGTGTCTTTCTTCTAACCCTCTCTATACATGTTTGGTGCCAAAAGGCAGTTGATACAGATTATGGGATTACATATGCAGTTTGCTATTCCTTTCCTTCTCTCATTTTCTCTCAATCTGTGCATTGTTCCCATCCAGACTTCTGTGGGAGGGGATCAGATGGGACATAAGATTGGCAATATGTTGACTTGCACGCTGCATTTATAGTAAAGTTAAAAGAAAAACAATCCTTTTTTTAAAAATATTCAGAGTTCTTAATGTGTTGTTGGTACTCTTTCTGTGGTCAGGGGTCAGATGAGAATTACCGGTAGTTTATTTTCCAGATGCTTTAAGAAAGGATTGATTAAGCATCTAGAACTTGTGGCCCTGTCAAGGTAACTTACTGGTACATCTTGCCCTACAGTCATGGATTTTCCAAATCAAGGATTATTTTGGTTGGGAGGGACCTCCTGCTACATGGCAGCATTGATTAAATTGGGCTAGTTCAATCGTACCCATGTTAGAAAATGCAGGCGAGGACTAAAGGGGAGAACAATTCCTCATGGATTCCTTTATGGAATTCTGCTCAAGTTGTTTCACAGAGAGGTAAGTTTTGCCCCACTATGGAATATTTGTGATTCCACCTCCTATCTCAAATCTGGGATCTGCAGGAGACAAGTGCCCTCTATACTCACTATAGGAGCTACTGGTTCCTAGTAGAATGGATAAAATGGAGCTTTCTTTGCCCAGGTCTTTCTCTGACACCTAATCCCCCAAGAAACAACATTCAAGATGATTCCTTTACTGAGAGGGGCTCCATGGAAAACCTCCACAAGGGCCCAGTAAGAGTGGGATAATGGCACAGAGGCATCTGACCTCATTTGTCTGAATGAAACAAGAGATTTGTGTGTGCCTCATAGATCATGCTATGAGTCATTATTATAGGGGCCAGGTCTAGCACTCATGAAGGCACTTCCACAGCCATCCACAATAGTGTGTTCTGTTGCCCAATCGTTCCAGTAGTTATAGGTTTTCTTAATATTTAACATAATTTTCTCTGCTGCTGTTTAATTGGATTCTTACCTTATCAGTCCTTATCTAATGAGAGTAATTGCTTCCTGCCCTCTTAGAAGTATTCCCTTAATATATGTGATATTTGCTCAGTTTTGAGAGCACAACATGCACTTGCAACAGATGCCTTTCTCCAAGATTGGTAATGCAGAGTAGGCTTCTGTTTCCCCTGTGCTCTGATCCAAATGAATCTAGATTCAAACTTCCCCAAGATCTAGGTGGTTTTAAATCTGGCATTCCAGTCCTGGCACAACTGTAGTTAAAAATGCACAAGAGTTTGCCATACATTTTTTTTATTTTACAAAACCATTTCTAACTTGTAACTTTTATCAAAGAGTTAGTGTCCTTTAATGTTTGATTAGAAAGACATTACTTCAACAAGGGGATTTTAGTTCTTTGGATAGAACAGCCACAGATGAAATCTTTATTTATTGAGGAATGGAGAAATATTTACTCTGGTCATAACAAAAATATTTGTTGAAAATGTTCTGGTAGTGCCGTCACACCAGCTATAAGTGTGCCCAAAGCCTTTCCCTGTAAAACCAGTTAAAAGTAGTGACCCCATCAGAAGTTTGTCCAAAGCAGAGCAATAGGTCTGCCTCCCTCCCTGTGCTCCTCCAAAGTAACTGAAATTGACCATCTTGTCTTTGCTGTGTGAGTTTGATTCAGTGCCTGTGGAAGTCAATGGAAAGACTCCCATTGACTTCAGTGGGCTTTGGACCACATCCTTAGTTCAGAGGTGCCATCTCAATCAGGCTGAAACAGAAATGTCTTGGTTCAGGAACTCTGTTGAACTCCCTTCCTACGGATGTGGACCAGAGTTTTTTGTTGGTTCTCTTAAGTGGATATAAATCCAGATCACTGCACCTGTAGCTATTTTCCCCCTCCCTTTTGTTACCAGCTCTTCTTTTTGGATTGTTTTTCTTTACCAAGGTTTGATGACTGGTTATATCTGGACTGGCCCCAATTTTGGTGTAAATTGTTCATATGATATCCCATGTCCTCTGCTGGGGAGACAAAGGCTGTTAAAATTAATGAAAACAAATGAAGACCAATAGTTGTACCAGTGCCTGGAATTCTGCTACTTCTTTGGAAATAGTAACCCATTGTTAGCTAGAGAAGACATTAGCTTCTTTAAACTTCTGAAACTGCATGTACATAAAAGGCTAATCATAAGATGAAAATGAGATCACGCAATATAACATACTGGGTGGGAAACACATACCAGCTGTGTACATCTAAATGCTATATGTGGCTACGGGCTGCAATATCTGTATTAAGGCTCCAATTCAACAAAGCATCCTATTCAGCAAAGCACTTAAAGAATATGCCTAGCTCCCACTGTCGTCAAGTCATGAACTTAAATACTTTGCTGAGTCAGAGCTTTAAGGAGTTAAGAGTACACCTTAGTTCTGTATAAATGAAACTGACGTTCTGACCCAGGAAATTGGAGTATTTTTTCAGGCTGTGATGTCAGCAGGGTTGTAGTCAAGGATATGTCAATACACAGAGCATAATAACTGTTTGTTTTTGCAGATAAGCACACACCTTTTTTTTTTTTCAATGTGAAAGCTGGTACTGACGTAACAAGGAAGGAAATGATTTGTATAATCAATCCAGCAATGTACTGCCATCCTCATACGTACCTTCTATAAAGAAAAAGTCATTAAAACCCAACAATTATTTTGCATGGTGCTCTGGATTATGTATTCTCCTCTCGATGTTTTTTTTTTTAATCCTTTACTCCTGGCCATATCACTATCTGCATCTCAGGCTGGAGGCTGTCCTTCTGATTCTCCCTGCCACTGTTCTCCTGTGTAACTGGCGGGCACAGACTCCTGTCACTCTTTGTATGTGTTCTTGCTTACTTGCTGGCAGCTGTGCTAAATGCAGCGGCGGTTTCTGGTGTTAGAGAAGAACGAGCTGGAAGAAATTTTTATTTGATCTTAATAAAAGCAGCATTTTCAGCTTTAAGAGGAGAATTGTTTTTATTTATTTGTTGGTTTATTTATTTTAAGGAGATGTTTGAAATCAGGGACTGGATGTTACCAAATCAAGCTTATGCCTTTCTCTGTAAGAATCACTCATACAGTGAATAGCAGTGTAGGAACAAAAACAACGAGGAGTCCTTGTGGCACCTGAGAGACTAAGAAATGTATTTGGGCATAAGCGTTTGTGGGCTAGAATCCACTTCATCAGAAGCATAAAGTGGAAAATACAGCAGCAGGTATAAATACACAGCACATGAAAGGATGGGAGTTGCCTTACTAAGTGGGGGGTCAGTGCTAACAAGATAATTCAATTAACAGCAGGATACCAAGGGAGGATAAATCACTTTTGTAATAGTGATGAGAGAATGTTGGGACAGACCAACTTCCTTGAGGCCCAGCTTCCCTACTTGTTGCACAGATGGGGAGTGGATAAAGCTTTGGCTCCACCTCCATGAGCCAGCCAGCATTGTTGAGCTGGTGTAGAGGGGGATGTAGTCCGTGTTAGGCATCAGGCTGAGGCAGATCATTTCTCCTCTGGAGTAATAAAGGAACAAGGGGCCATATGGTGACTGGGCAACTCTGTACTGCCAGGGTTTGTGATAAAGTCACAATTTATCCCATACTGTATGGCGTTTCTCTCTACTAGTTGTGCCAAAACTAAACATTTAACATACGGAGTAGGCATGTTTGTTTTTCTGAAATTGGTCCCAAGTTGCTGGATTACTTGTGAACCAGAAATGGTCTACTTTGAGGATAAGATTGGTCATAATCAAGGACAATGCTTCAGCTTCCAAGGCAGGGGCCAGTTTTTTCCCCACCTTGAATAGTTGTGAATGCTAATTATTCTGCTTGGAGGAGGATGACAAGTGCTATTTCTAAAGTGGGAAAGTGAAGTACAGTATTTGTTTGGGCCTGTACTGGAATATTGTGGGCCTAGTCATAGAAAACAACTCTCTCCAATAGCTTTTGTAGTGGAGCTATTCCTTTAGATACCACAGAAAGGGCTGTATTTGGAAACTGAATTAAAAAAATCTCTTTTTGAAGCTGTGTATATAATGACAATAGCCACTATTGTCAAATGTCAGAAAAAAGCAAGCTGCACAATGGCTACCCAAGATCACAACTATCTAGTGTAATTTTAATAAGCTTCAATGTAATGCCAAGGACCTGATTCTGCAAACACCACGTTTAACTTTACTAGTTTAAATACTGCCATTGAAATGAATGGGCCTACCCATGGTAGTAAAGTAGAGCATGTATGTTTGCAGGATCAGGCATAAGTAAAATCATGTTAGGAGCGAATGAGTTTGTTTAACTGTGAAAGCTGGGACAGGCAGTACAGGGGAGAAAATGAAATGAAGCATAACTTTCCAGTGAGAGCTGTGAGATGTTTTGTAAGCAGACTGCTGGAGCCCATTATTATCATAATAATGATATTACATTATACAAAATAGAAGCTGTCTGTGCTGTAGAGGATAATTAAAGCTGCTACTTGATAACTGTTTACATTACTGAGTACTGAATAAACTAAACAGATTCTTAAAAACACAACTGAAATAAGGGTTTGTACAAATTAGAGAAGGGGGAATTAGACTAAGTCTATCTTCCTGTAAATGTAGGACCTAGTTTCTTGACAGAGTCTGATCCTGAAAAGTCTCCTACGTGTTTGTAGAATCATAGAATCTCAGGGTTGAAAGGGACCTAAGGAAGTCATCTAGTCCATTCCCCTGCTCAAAGCAGAGCCAATCCCCAATTTTTGCCCCATCCATAAATGGCACCCTCAAGGGTTGAGCTCACAACCCTAGGTTTAGCAGGCCAATGCTCAAACCACTGAGCTGTCCCTCCTCCCCACGTTCATGCTTCTGTTCTTTGGGTATGGTGAGCAGTGTTACCCACTCCCACAATTTTATCATAAGTCTAGCAATATTTAGTATTTTTATTTAAGCCCTAGCGACAGGAATCAAGTATATACATGAGCAGTTCAGCTTTCATTTTTTTTTAAAAAAAGTAAATTTCTAGCCTTCCTGGTTATTGAGTAAAGTTTAAAAATGTGATGCAAATGCACAAACCAGATGGCAAATAAAACAACCCACAAATCATTATTTTTAAGCCATTTTCATGAATCTGCCTCATAATTTTTGAACATCTGAGACTGGCAGTACTAGGAGAGTAGCCCTATCGAATTCCTCAGATTGCATAAAGTTAAGCACCTGCATGGGTTTTTGAAGGATTGGGGCCAATGACTGTACCATGTCTCAGACTGATGACATTTGATAAGTAGGCACTGTTCTGGAAATGTATCTTGTATTTTCAAAATCTCAAACAAATACAAAAGCATAACAAAAAAAGCCTGAATGCACAAATTAAAAGTGTCAGGTTAAAACTCCTTTTATATACAAAACAAAAAACAAAAAAAAACAACCCTTACAAATAGTACCTTTTGTTGATTAAAACAAAAGTTTAGAAATATAACTAAGGTCCAGGCAGTCTCCACTCAGGTGGGACTCATTTCTGGCGCAGAACCCGACTTTCCATCATTTTATATTTGGTTGCCTCTCCTGGCTTGGCCAATAAAAACACACCAATCGCTTTCACTCGTGTTTCTGGTCAGTTTCGCTTTCAGAGTCCACTGCACGTAGCACGAGGGTGCTGCAATTGTGTATCGAACAAGCCGGGGGGGGGACACGTGTTTTCTGTTCCCTGGAACTCGTGGGTTTTCATCGAGAGAGCATTTCAGGTAGGGCGGTGTTTACACAACCTAAAATTTGTGCCCAAACTGGTGACCCGACAGCGATTACTTGTAACAACGGAAACACAGCTGGAATGGACGCTTTGGAATGAAATGCCTCAGGGTCCCCAGCACGCTGCACACGCTGCTGAGTGATACGCGGGGCAGGGTAACCGCATAACCGGCGGGAGCTGTGTCTCTCCCGCGTCCTGTGGCTTCCCCTCTCGGCCCTGGGCACGCGGCGCCGCTCGCTTCTTCCCCACCAGAGGGCCGAGCTGCGGGGAGGCGCGCCCGGCGGACAGGCTCTCCTCCAGCGCACGGAAAGCTGGGGCCGGCTGAGCATGAATGAAACCCGAGGGAGCCACGCCCGCAGCTCGGCTGAAGCAGGAAGTATCCGAGCAGCAAGGAAGCAGCAGCCAGGGCTGCGCTGAGGCAGTGCACTGCAAGCTGATCTCCAGGCGCGATTTTCTGGTAAACTCTTGTACTAGGGTCGGTCTGTGCCTAAGCTGGGAACCTGCGGGGGGGGGAGTCTCGGGCTCTGGGAGGGGGTTAGCTGGAGGGGGGGGGGAGTGATGCTGGTTAGGGAGATGCACCTGCTGCCGCCGCCTGGGAATAATGATTTCCACCTATGCGTGACAGGGAGGGTGTGAGTGGCACGGGCCAAGAGTTACAGCTTTGTGCTAATTTTCCAGACAGAGAGGGGGGTCTTTATTTCTGGTTGCCCTCTTTTGCCGGCACCTGCATCTCCCCCTCCCCGTCCTACTTATTAACTCTACCGCTGCTTCGCTCCGTAAAGCCTTTTGAAGATACACAGTTTGCGTGGAAGAGGCTGTACACAAGGTGATCCCAGTCCGGCACGCTCTTGCATGAGTAGTTGCCCTGGCTTCGGTGAGACTAGACTGTTCGCACGGGTACGTTTTGGGGTAAGGGGACTAATCTGTAGGGGTGAAACAGAACGTCTTCCCCCGGCTGACATCCTCATTTCCCCTAGGGATGGGGTTGAGGGTGAATCATCGTTCCTGCTTCCTTTTCCCATGCTGACAGTCAGTTGAATGTCTGGACGTCTGGAAGTGCTTGAAATGTGATGGAAGCTAGTGGTGTGTTCAGAAATAAATTCTGTTGGTGGTTGTTGGTTTTTTTTCCTCGTGTGGGTTGAAAGAGTGGTAAGAATCTACTAGCTGCAGGTCCCAGACAGGAAGTTTCCTCAGAGACATTACTGATAACCACAGTATGAGGTAAACTTATAGGCACCATGACAGGTTTCAGAGTAACAACCGTGTTAGTCTGTATTCGCAAAAAGAAAAGGAGTACTTGTGGCACCTTAGAGACTAACCAATTTATTTGAGCATGAGCTTTCGTGAGCTACAGCTCCGATGAAGTGAGTTGTAGCTCACAAAAGCTTATGCTCAAATAAATTGGTTAGTCTCTAAGGTGCCACAAGTACTCCTTTTCTTTTTGTTTATAGGCACCATTTATACAACAGATTGTTTTGCAAGAAACCTGTATTTGTCTTGAAAAGGGAAGATAGTAATGGGGTGTGCGTGTGTTTATATAATTTAAGGCACAGTGTCTCGGACAAGCAACACTAAAGCGATGACAAAACTCAGAGATAAACTCTGCTCTAGGTGGTGTTGAATGTGAAACCTACATCCTGGAAAGTTTTCATAAAGACCAGGAAGTTCCACCACCTGTTAAAAAAGAGAAACTTAGATTCTCTCTTTCCTCTGTTGTCAAAATGCTCTAGGAGTAATCATTATGCAGCCAATAATGACTATTCATATTTAAATACCAGTGTTGTTGATTCATCATGTTGACGCTTTGGGAGACTGGGAAGTTGTCACCAATGCAACATTTCAGCTTTACTGGTCATCACAGACCAATTCAAGCTATGTTGCTATTCGAGAAGGTTTTGTTTTTTAGGTTTCTTGTTTGTTTTGTGTTTTTGTTTTGAAATCCCTTATGAGTTAAAACAAAGCATCCTGGGTGCCAGTATGCCTCATTTGTTTATTAAAAGAGTTTATAAACTAATGAAAATAGCAGTTTAGGGCTAGGTTTTGGACTTTGTGTTTGATTCAGGGAGTGAAAACTACTTACATCTCTGCATGGTCTATTGGGACCTTGGGCCCAAGCATGCAGAGGTAAGTGGGTGCTGCATACCTGCTTACTCTATTTCTCCCAGAGTAGGTGGGAGTGGGCAGAGCCTTCTCTCCAATCCCCCAATGCACTGGGCAGCACAGCTTAGGCCAGCTTTGAGGGTTATTGCAATTTTCTGCCAGCTGCAAATTACTATACTTTCACGGAGCAAGGAGGAAGCAGGGTGGGGAATTATGCCTCAGGTGACTGTAATGCACAGTGCCTCTGGAGATGATGCAGTGTATGCAAAACCCTAGCTCAGTGCTCTGCCTAAAGGCACAATCTAGCCCTTAGAATGCAAGTACCATTTTGAAGTTAATTATAGCATGCCTTCCACAATGCTGTAATAGAATGAGGAGATGATAAAATATTAATTTATCCAAGGCCAGATTTAGGAGCAGGTGATCCAGGCGACTGCCTGGGGTGCTGGGCTTGGGAAGGCACCGGGCTCGCAGATTTACAGATCCTAGCATGCAAACTTATTGTCTTATATGACCGGGTTAAATCATTCATGCAAATCATGCATCAAAGTCATGAAATAGGCTACAAATGCAATAAAAAAATAAGGTATTCAGAAGTTTAACAAATGGAGCAGGGGGCACCTAAGACATTCCTTGCCTGGGGTGCCGTTTGGTCTAGGGTCAGCCTTGCATTTGTCTACCATGCTTGAGGTGCCCCTTTCCTGCTATTCAGTTGCTTCTTTTAGGTTAGAAAATTAGGTCCTTAGTGTTACTGAAAACAAAAGACTTGGAAACAAGTTAAAAGGTGGGTTTTTTTTCCTGATTTGTATATTTACACTTTAATAAAAAAAAGAAAATGATTCATCAGTAAGTTACCTATTATAGTTGCCATTGCCTTTGTAACGTACTACTGTCCCTTCCACAAATTAACTTAATATTAATACTTCATGCTGCCATAGAATGAATATAACTGTTGTTGCTATGGCTACATCTTTGTCACTCTTGTCACAAGAGTCACAGATTCTCATTTTCTTTCTTAAACCACTTCAGACATCTGGTGAACTGTCGGGTGGCTGGATGGATGGGATGATAAACAATTGCAATTTTTTTCACTGAGAACTTAGGCTGAGCTCTGCTCATAAAAACAGAGTTTTGGGGCTTTCTGTGGGTGGTGGATAAGAAGGTGAAATCATTCCCCACAAACCAGTGTCAGGGTGCTGTGCTGCACTTTTCATGCAGCTATTATTTCAGCCTTCTGCACCAGTTGTATGAGGCACAAATTTCTGCTGGAGCCCCGTTGTGGCCTTCATACCAACTTGTGTGGGACTAGTATGGAAATATATATAGGAGGTGTGTGGGCATTCCTGTGTGACTGTTTCAGCAGCAGAACCCTCTGTACAGGGTGTAAATTATGTGGCGGGAGGGGGCCTTGAGCAGGCTGTCCATAGCACGTGTGAACTTCACTCATGAAGAAAGGAAAAGTTAAACCAGGGTCAGCATGAGAAGCTAAGGGAGCAAGTGCAGAGCAACAAGAAAAACATATGGCAAGCTAATGGTGAATTCATGGTGAGAGGTGTAATTATTCCAGAGGTGATGAGATTTCTCCATCCCAAAGGCATAAAAACAAAACATCTAAAATATAGGTAGAGTTAGGTTAGATTTAGAAAGGTCAGCTTTGATACAACCATTATTGTGTTAAATACTGTCTGCTGTTGGAAGAGCAAAAGGACAGTTCTTATTTGTGCTAATACAGGAGAATAAAGATTAAAGGAATAAAGCTCACAAATCAATGCCTCTGGCTGCCATGTGACATCTAACAATCCTATCCTAAGACAAGTCCTAGTTATTAGCAATAGTGAGTACTTTAAAATAAGATTTTTCTTTAGCTTACATTCTTTTGCTTGTCTAGGGAGGTCAGTCTCAGTCTTATTACTTATCAGCCTCGGCCAAACATGCCAAATAGCAGCATGAATAGTGCACCATGCAATACCTGAAATGTGCACCTTTTCCTATTAGAGAAGAGGGTCTAAAGCAACTGTGTTGGGCCAGGAATTGGCAAGTTCCCTATGGCATCAGAAATTTGAGTGCTTTTGGTGTTTTTAGAATACATCTTTTCCTGGTAGGGAATTGCCCACTTGCAGTCTCTTGGGACCAGAAGCAAAATCCAATGAAATCAATGGGTTCTATCCGTTGACTTCAGTGGCCTTTAGATCACATCCTCAATTAAGTCTTTTATCTGTACTGACGTCTTAAAGAAAAATTGTATTTAGGCTTGGTACCAACAAGTAAGAAAGGCAGCCTTTACAAATTTGTAATTTTTAAGTGGCTTAAGCTATTTCTCCAAATTTTTGATGTCTATAAAGTTGCAGTAGTATGTTTACATTACTGAAAGAGGGAATCACTGATTAAAACTATAATTAAAATGCTAACTTTTCAACATTGCTTTGGTGGTGTGTTTTTTTTTAAAAAAAAAACAGTTGAGTGAAGAGCTGACCATTCAAAGTGACAGAAAATATCAAAGAGGAGACCTAAAAGGAGATCTGCTTAGTGTGACATCTCTTCAGAACCATTTTGAAAAGTGCAAGTACACGACATTCAGAGCATCTTTGATAAAAAGCCTGAATCCAGGACAATCCTTTTCCAAATATAGCATTTTGTCACCTAAAACCCAGATCCTGGCAGTGAAGTAAATGGCTCAACTTCCCCCTGGAGTTCGCTTCATCGTTTTATTTACAAGCGATCAGTGGTAAGTTTTCAAGGATATCTTACAGACATCGCTCTCGGACAATATCAGATGTTTTCTGTGAAAGATTGTTCCATTGACTCAGTTTCTCTAACTTTTTATTTCTTGGAATATAAAACAAGTCTTTGGTAAGGAAATGTTGATTTAATTGCATAATGAAGAGCATTGCCAAAGATTTTTGAATCGGGAGATTTGACGCTAATACAGAGTGATCTGGGGGGGCTGGAATACATTTCCATCACCATTAATTTTGTAAGCTACAGAATAAACACGTCTCCAGTTCTACTTCACATATTATGTGCTTGGGGAGGTGAATCACAGCCTTTATTTTGAGTTGCTTGGTTTATCTCTGTCGAAAAAAATCAATCTGTTTATCCTGGACCCAGATCTTCTTTCTTCTCCTGGGTCATATCATCATTTTATTTGTAACAGTGCCTAGCACAATAGGACCTTGATCTTGGTTGGTGCTACTATAAAATAAGTAACTATATTTGTCTGTTCTTGGAAACTAAAATCTGGAAGTCTTTTGACAACTTTTTAATTCTGTTTTGGTCTTGTCAGCTCTTTTCATGCTTTCAAGAGGGAGAGAGATAATTTGCCACTCTTATCTTGAAATCACTTATTTACTGTAACAAAGGAAAGAAATCAGTACTTCCCATTTGATCGATTTTTATCATACGCTTCATCTAACAGAGCTGCAAGGCAAGAGTCATTGCAGTTTTATTGTTTATTAAATGAAATCTTCAGCAATGGGCATAACATTGAGCACCCAATGTAAGTTATGATACCAAAACCCAGATGGTGTGTTTGGGTAGCCTTACTTGCGGAGTCTTCTGTGCCGGTTTTACAAGCTAAGCAGGGCTAAACATTGTCAATTCTTGGATAAGAGGCCTCCAAGAAAATCCAGGAAATTGCTTGTGCTGGGGGATGTGTTAGCAATTCAGTAACTTGTATGTTTGCCTCTCAGTCAGTACTTGACCGATGCCTTAGAATAGCATTAGGGTCTACTGTATTTCTGGAGATACCATCCATTAGACAACACCCAAAACTGAAGTCCTGCCCCCTTGTGGTCACTTAGGATCCTGTGGTGGTTTTTGCAGCAGGAGGCATGTTGGCCATGTGTTTTGGCACAATACCAAGTATATGGCTTTTACAGAGTGCTGTGGCTACTTACAGGTCTATTGGAGATTTAAATTGATACATTATATTTGTTCACGCTTTTGCTTATATATGCAGACAGACAACTGGATTTTATGTAGGATGCTGTGCTGAAGACATACAGCATGTAGCACTGTATAATCTATCAGACCATATACTTAACAGGTATTGGAAGCAAAGTTGGAAGAGAATCTACTAAAGTACAACAAATCTTTCAAACTATTCTTCTCCATTTAAAAAAATGCACTAATGGTTATAAAGTAGATGTGAATGAAACCATCAGTGTAAAGGCAAGCATTCTCAAACTTTTTTTTCTAGGATGGCTCACCTCTCATTGTCATAGGAACACACCTATCACATTTCCAATCAGATCACATCCCTTTGGCAACTACAATTGCTCACGTGGAAAAGCAATAATAGGAAAATAAATAACATTGTTTATTTTTCTTTTGTTTCTCTTTTAATATGCATTAGCAACTGGAAAGAGAGAAGAGCCAGCACTATGTGCTCTGTCCCACACACTCTCATTTGTGAATCTCGGGGGGTGCAAAAATGATGTTTTGTTCTGATGCTGGCTTAAATATAGAAACTATTGAAACTGCTAAAATTTATACCCCAATACACAGTAGTTAGTTAATTTAGAGTCTCTTTAGCTTTAGGGGTTTATGATGTGAAGTGGAAAAAAATGTGAAGAATACTTCAAAATATTTTGTTTTACGTAAGATGGTGGTAAATATAAATCTAGTGAATGAAATCACTTAGAAATATTAAAATAAATGCTGATTTTTCTTTTGTTACAGGTGCAGGGCCTTCATTTTTGTTCTTACCTTTTTGCTATATGCTAGTTTCCACTTGTCAAGGAAACCTATTAGTATAGTGAAGGTAAGCAACAATGAATCATTTTGTTTAAATAGCCTCCTAATTTTGTCAAACGGGGAAGTATACTTTTGTGTGTGGTTTTGTTTTGTTTTTTTCAAAGACAGTGTTAAAGTTTAACCCACAATGCTGTGAAAACAAGTGCCGATAATTACAGTTGTCGTAACACAGTCCCATGCTATACATTTTTGGTGAGACCACACCTAGAATACCGCACATATTTCTGGTTTTAGGCCCTCACGTGAGTTAAGCTAAGTACATGTGTAACTGTTTGCGGGATCAAGGCTTGAAATCTTAGAAGAGTTGCTCAGAACTGAGGAATCAGTCGAGACTAAGTAAACTATGTGGATTAGATCTTCAAGACGATTTTGGTTCTTGTGCAGTACCATGCATGAGCTAGTGCAGTGATGTCAGAGGAATATAATCTGTTTCATTTTAACTTTAGACTTTTAGCACAGATTGGCCGTACATTAACCTGAAGTTATTTCTCATGTATATTTTTAACTTTATTGCTTAATAGCCTGTTCATATTAAAGCCTGGCTCCATACAGTAAATAAATAGCATTGGAGTTGTTATCAGAATGCAAATTGCTTAGATATGGTTTCATTGTTTACATTTCAAATTGTCAAGTGTTTCATTAACCTTTTGATTTCATTCCCTCTAAGAACCTATTTACCCAAGGGGTAAAACTGACTTTAGTATTGTTTCCCTGATCTCTATAAATTGGGATCGTCCATATGAAAACCATGTTATCTTACTTAAGATTATATTTGGTTGGGGTTATAAAATAGTATTTTTTTTAAGAGAGTATAGTTCTCAAGTGTGAAATTCCCATCCATACTACTCTGGAAATCAGTGTTAGATCTTCCTGTTGATAGCTTGGCCTTAAGCAGAGTAAGCAGTTACTTGATCTAATTAAAAACTAATCAACTAAATCCCTTCCTCCCTGTATCTCCTTTGAAGTTTCCTGCAGCTTGATGTGTCAAACTATATTTTCTATTTTTATTTTTAGACTTGGTGGTGGTTTTTTTCCTCCCCTTTTTTTAATACTGATCCTTCCGAAGTCTGTTTCTGCAGTGTCCATATATTTTCCTTTTGGGTGTAATGATACGCTAACTCATGGGCTCCACTCCTGCAACGTGATCTGTACGCGCAGATTCCTACATGTGTATGGAGTCCTGGTTATGTCAATGGGACTCTTCACACACCTAGAAGTCTGCTCATGCACATCAGCTTGCAGCATTGATATGTGCAAGTAGTTGTGTGCTTGGGGATGAGGAGAAATGTTTAAGATACAAACTGAAAAATAAAATTAAAAAATTTGTGTTGAAGGAAAGGGGATTGCAATGTTCTCCTATGACATAAGGACAAATTCTGCCCTTATTCACAGCAGTGTAAATCCAGAGTAACTTCACTGAAATTAATGGAGCTATTCCAAATTTACACCTGTGTGGCTGAGAACATCACTTGCATAGGAGCATTTTTAGAAAACTATACCATTACCCCTTTATATATTGTGAACATTGTGAAGAGATCACTTCTTCTTGTGGTGAAGGTATTCTGCTTCTCTTTGATATGTATGGTATCATGTACCACTGAAGTATGCTTGTTGACTTCTGTGGGAGCTGCTGGGCGAACTGGGCCATTTCCCCAGCATGTTTCGAAATGTGCTGTTGGAGATGCCATCACTCCCATGAAATCTAAAATCCAAGTCCTAGCCTATTTCTGATCATCAAAGTTCCCATAGCACTTGTAGTGAGAATAGGGGTGTTGAACTCTGCTGTGTCAATCCTGGTAATTACATTTTGCCTACCTAAATTTCCCTTGCAGTTTCAATAGGGTGTGTTTTTTCTCTTCTATCCCTGTCCTAAATTTGGCTGTGCTGCATTATATGGGATGAAATACAATATATTGCCACTGGTGCTGCAAAGATTGACACACATGCTTAACGCTGTGCACGCTGACTTTAATAGGACTATTCACAGTACTTAAAGTTAAGCAGGTACATAATTGTTTGCAAGACTGGGACTGTAGTTTTTGTCAATTTTGGAGCCCAGTCTTGAGTCCTGCTCCCAGCGAAGCCAATGGCAAAACTTCCATTGACCTCTAAGAGGTGTAGGATTGTGTTACTCCAATCTTATACCAGTGTAACTCCCAGCCAAACTTTTTAGGGATCCTTTAGCGTTCACAGTGACACAAAACTGCAGCGTAACAGTGGTTCATCAGGCCGAGTGTTTGGGGATCTCTCAGTATGAAAAGCACTGTCGCTATAACATGTGGTGAAGGGTATTTCACATATAGGGACTGATCCAAAGTCATTACAATGGATATTAGAGAGATGAGTAAGATAATATCTTTTATTGGACCAACCTGAAGAGCCATGTGTGGCTCTAAAGCTTGTCTCACCAACAGAAGTTGGTTCAGTAAAAAAAAAAAAGTTACCTCACCCACCTTGTCTTTCTAATATCGTGGCACCAACACAGCTATAACAGCACTGCAAATTAAAAAGGATAGACATACCATTGACTTAAATGGGCTTTGGTTTGGGCCCATAAATAGCTAGATTTGTTAAATTTGCTTCTCTATTGTGTATAGCAGGATTCTGTATTGAGTGAGTTTTATATTGTCAGATTCTCTTTCTCTTTCTACATTAGGGAGAACTACATAAGCACTGTGCTCTTCCAAATGAAGTTGAACTCAGCTCCTACAAAGAATATGCCATCCCGATTCAGCCTGCTAAAAAATTTTCTAATGAGTCTCAGTGTGGTTGGGAGCCATTTGGTGAGTTCATTTGCATGCTAATTTTGTAATAATGATATTTATACAATTGTTGTACCTTGTTACTTATCACAGGGATTCTTCCCATGGAAAAACGGGTAGGAGGTGCATGTTTTGTTTTTAATTTAACCTGGCTAATATGTCGTGAGTGTCCCAAATGAAATGAAGTTTTAAATGGCAAGTCTCTTACAATAACTTCTTTTCCAAATAAATTATGAGTTCAGCTGCTGAAATCTAAACTATTAGAGCTGGTTTTAAACTTTTGATGGAACAAATTTCAGTTAGAAAATGCAAAATTGTCAAATCTAAATGTTTCATGGGAATGTGGTGATTCCATATATGTTTGTTATGGAAATGTGCCAAAACTGATCATTTTGACTTTCTCACGTCATTTCATTTTAACATTTACATTTTATGTGGTCCTGATACTATTGAAACAAAACAATTCAATGCTTCCAGAATTTCCAGTCAGTGGAAAAAATCAATGTTTCCAATTTGGAACAAAAACAACTTTTGAAATGTCAGAATTTCCCATGGAATTCTAACCAGCTCTATAAACTATTCATTGGTACCAGGCACATTCCAGAAATGCTGGCACCTTCAAAACAAAGAAAATATGCTCATGTAGAAAATTAAATTGTAATTAAAAGGCTATGTTTTGCTTATTTACAAGTTAATACCATAATAATTTGAATATAATAATTGAGATTTTGAATAAGTGCTTGACATCTCATGTTCAGCATCTGATCATAAACAGGGAATGTCAGTAGAACAGAAGATCCTAGTAACTTGATAGCCCACTAGCAAAGGAGAAACTGTTCAATTATTACTAACTAAGGCTGTGATCCTGCACCCTGAGCTATGTGTCGGTAGACCCCTGTGTTACCAAGTGGCCTGGTAACCCACTGTACATTTGTAGCTCTGGGACTCTAGGGCATACTGCTGAGCACATACCCTTCCTTAGGAAGTGGGGTGCTGCCATCTAGCCATCTCTGGGACTCTAGGGCATACTGCTGAGCACATACCCTTCCTTAGGAAGTGGGGTGCTGCCATCTAGCCATCTTAGACCCTGAAAACCAGTGTTTGAGACCCTGCTCACCGGTCTCCCCATCCCCCATTGCTTACACACACTCAGAGTTCCACCTAGCCCATGAGCATTCTGGGGTTCCTAGTTTAACCTTTTTGGGGAAAATGTGGCAGTTAAGCAAGGAGCACAGTTCACCAGAAGAATTTCTTCGACAGTGACTTTACTGATAAAGTACTACAGAGCTTTGCAAATGACAGTCCTGAAACGCACTCTCCTCTAGTCTGTGCTCACTCCTTCTTTTGAGTCAATGGTTCATCAGCATTTCAGTCTGAGCAGAGTTCTCCTTTAAATTCTCCTTACACGGCTCTTGAATAGGGCCTCTGCTTGTGTGCCATGTGTCACAGTTTCAGGGAAACTGTACCTGCATATTCTCCCTTTGATCTTGCAACCACCTGCAAGCTAGTTGGGGACCATATTGTATGAAGTTTAAGAATGGTTTATGTATCACTGTGGGCCAGGGAGTGTATGCAAAGCTCCCCAGAGGGTGGCACTTCTCTGGAGCTGTTTACAGCCTGAGTGATTTGCCTCCATCACCCTCCTACTGCTTTTAGTTCCTGGAGGAGCCGGTGGTAACTCTTCCCCCACTGGAGTTGCCTACAATCCCTGGCCTAACGTGATGTAAAAACCATTCATAAAATTACTACAGTAGGGTCCTGAACTATACTGGATGAGGTTGCAACATCTGTCACACCACGTACTCAAACTGAGGGCTGGTCCACGCTAGAGAATTAGATTGACCTAGCTACATCGCTATGTGAAAAATCCATACCTCTGAGCAACATGGTTAAGCTGGCCTACATCCCCATGTAGATAGGCTAGGCTATATATGGAAGAATTCTTCTGTTGACCTAGCTACCATCTCTTGGGGAGGTAGATTTACTACAGTGATGGGAGAACCCCTTCAATCATTGTAGTAAGTGTCTGCACAGAAAAGCTACAGCTGCAGTAGTGTTGTAAATGCAGACCTAGGCTGAGAATCTCCAGATCCACCAGGCATACTTCCCAACACCCCCCCCACACACACACACACATCGTGGCCGTCCCCTGTGTAGAAAGGGATGGTCCCCGTTCTTCCATGGGATGGTCCAGCAGTTGAGAATCATTCAAAGTTGATAGCCCTGGATTGCTGTCAGTGTGATGATCCTTCAGTGAAATGTCAAATACCTTTCCAGGGCTGGGTAGCTGTTGGAAATGTAGTACAAATGTCTGTTCCTGGACAGGTTTCAGAGTAGCAGCCGTGTTAGTCTGTATTCGCAAAAAGAAAAGGAGGACTTGTGGCACCTTAGAGACTAACCAATTTATTTGAGCATAAGCTTTCGTGAGCTACAGCTCACGATAGCTTATGCTCAAATAAATTCTAAGGTGCCACAAGTCCTCCTTTTCTTGTTCCTGGACAGAGTGCAGACTAGTGTTCCACACATGGTACAAACCAGAATTCATAATGAGATCCAGACATGTCTTCTTCTGTCACGCTCTGTGCCTGGGTGAAGCTCCACTGAAGGGCTCTGTGTGGGTGTAGGGTCTGCACACGTGGAGGTCAGTGCATGATTGGGGCCTAAAAGGGTATGTGTGTAACTTTGATAGACTAGGTCCTGAGGGGGTAAAAACACCTTAAACTTTTTTCCTTTCAGAAGCCACTGATTAAAAGTTCCTGTTGAGTACAGTGTTATATTCAACAGGTTTCTACAAATAATCAATTTAAAAGCTGAAAATTGGGGGAAATTACATGATCTTGAACACCAATGTTGTTTTCATGACCTTTTTGGCTTGTTTCTTTATGAAGTCAGTCTGTAGGCATGACTAATTTGAGGCCCAAGGAGTGCTCAAAATGGGGAAGGAAAAGCAGGAACTCTGACGAGTCCTAATTTTTCAAACCGCTTCCTCCTCTTGTGCATGATCACCTGTGACCCCTATTTAGCAAAATCTGTGCATGTGGCAACTTTAAACCTATGAATTCTCCTGTTGAAATTGGTGGAGCTTCTCAGATGCTTGAAGTTTGGCATGTGTTTTAGTCCCTTGCTGAACCAAGCCTGTGTGCAGTTCATAGACTTTGTGCATAAATCCAACACCGTTTTTTTAGCTGAAAATTTTCAATCAATAGTCATTCTCCCATCACTGGTCGAGCAACAACGAACATTTTTATTACCATGTGTCTAACCTTACTCCTTTTCATCCAATATGTCAAAATAATGGCCCTGATCCTGAGATTTGTATCTGCATGGATGGCCTCTTGGCACACAGAGAGCCCCATTGATTCTAGTGGGCTCCTAAGAATGCCCATACTGGGTCAGACCAATGGTCCATCTAGCCCAGTAGCCTGAATTTTGACTGGGGCCAATGCCAGATGCTTCAGAGGGAATGAACAGAATGATTATTGAGTGATCCATCTGCTGTAATCCAGTTCCAGCTTCTGGCAGTCAGCGGTTTAGGGACATATGGGCTGCAAGGGCCCACACAAGCAGGTCTGATTACAGGATCAGAGATAACATTGTAAAGGAGGGGGGGAAATTACAGAAATATTTATTTTCTAGCATTAAAGGACAAAGCACAACATCCTTCTAATTTTTTTTTTAAAGTAGTTAGTCTTTTTAAAAATCCATCTGGCAATCTGTTTCCGCCATCTTTGCAGTTAGGACCTGACATATTTGAAAAGTATATTTTCCTTTTAGGGAATATTAATTTTTTTTAAGACTTTTGTGAACTTTGTTTTCTTAGAAGCTTGAAAATACAATATAGTTTGCTAATAAATTTGTGTTTTCCATTTCCAAATGTTGTATTTTATATGAATTGGGTAAGGGGAGATTAAGAATGCTTCGAACAATATTTTTCTAATATGTAGTAGATGAAAACAGAAAATATAGTATTATTTGGTTAAGTAGAATGCAAAGTATCAAGAAACTGGCATTCTCCTTTTTTTTTTTTTTTTTCCCCCCGCTAGAAAATTCACTTAAAACTAAAAATGCCTATTCAGGGGTGGGGGTTCTTGTTTTTTAAAGATTTCCAAGACCTGTACATGAAATATATAGTAAGGGTTTGAAAGCGATTGATAAACTTATTCCACTGATTTGTTTTGAAAATGTATTCTTAGACAAGAACAATTACAAGCAATTACTGGGAGCCCTGGATTACTCATTTCTGTGTGCTTATGCAGTTGGAATGTATTTGAGGTAATTCCTTTAGACTTTTTTTCATACATCTTGAATTATTGATTCAGAAGGCTGCCCTGCTTCTAATCTGTTATCCTTCCCTTTTGGGAAGCTTCTGATGAATGATCACTGAAGAAGGAGAAACTTGGATTGTCTCACACATGCCAAGCCCTGAGTTAGTCACTGTGGAAAAACGTGCCTAACCTGAAACCCTTATAGAAATTCATAGGAAAGATTCTTACTCCCTTGAACAGAAATGTATCACAGGGGACAGTCTAGCCCATATACATCAATGAATATGTCTAAATAGCAGCTGGGTGGTTTAATTCCCAGATCTGGTAGACATACACACTCAAGCTATCATGATTAAAAACAGCAGTGTGTCTGTGGTGGTATGGGTGATGGCATATGTTAGCCACCTGAGTACATGCTAGGATCTTGGATAGGATTGTATTCTGGCAGCAAGCCCAAGACACAGCCTGCACTGCCATGGCTGTGCTTCTGTTTTTAGTGCACTAGCTCAGGCAGGGCTAGCACATGTATATCTGCATGAGCTGGGAATTACACCTCCCCGCTGCTGTGCAGATACACCCGACATGAAGAATCACGTGGAAAGTAATTCCCATTATGCCCATAGTAGAACCATTCAATTTATGATTCCAATATCAGCACTTGTTATGTAATGAACCAAATATTTATTATTTAATTGCTCAATCTTTAGTTACAATTTCTGTTGAAACTTGGAGGGGGAACCCTAATAGATCCAGAATTTAAACATACTCTTTATGCGCTATGAAAGTTTGGTGTATGAAATGTTTCATGTTTCTTTTAAATGCTTTTTTTTCTTTACCCCTGTACATTCTCAGTGGTATAATAGGAGAGCGACTGCCTATCCGGTATTACCTAACAGCTGGAATGCTTGCCAGTGGACTCTTCACGGCAATGTTTGGGTTGGGCTATTTCTGTAATATGCATAACCTGTGGTTCTACATGATAGCTCAGGTAAGCATACTGTTTGTTTCCCTAGGTTCGTTGGCTTTCCACTTTTATTTATTTTTGTTTTCAGATGTGAGTAGCATTTAGTGGTTACATGGCTAGATACAAGACTGAACTGCATTCAAACTAGAATGGAATACAAGAGAGTGCTTGCCATAGCTTTAAAAATAAAGACACGTTTTAAATGAATTTTTTTTTTTAAAAAAACATGAACTGTTTAAAATCCCAGATCATTAACATGTATAAACCTAAAAGTGAGAAATAATATACCTTTGAGAACAAATGCATTTACTTTTACCTGTCTGCTAAGACCTGAGTGTAGGATACTGTCTTTCTCTGAGCAGTTTCCTGCACTGGTGAAAAGTGTTCAAGATATCGCCAGCTGTTGCAACAGAAACCCATGGAGCGGAATTCTCAGAAATCCTGTGGGTCTGATCCAAAGCCCATTGAAATCAATGGAAAGACTTTGCATTGACATCAATGGACTTTAGATGAGGCCTTAAGTGAAAGGCAATGGGCTTGTGCTCCTAAATCATTTAGGGTATGCTTGCACTTCAAGCGGGAGATGTAATTCTCAGCTCAAGGAGACATACCCATGCTAGCTTGATGAGAGCTAGCATGCTAAAAATTAACTGTAACTGTGGCAGGGCAAGTTGTAAAAGAGGCTAGCTGCCCTGAAGTAGGTACCAGTCTGAGACCAAAGACACGAACTCAAGGCAGTTAGCCCCTCCCATCACTCTCACTACCACTGCTACACTTAGAGTACATAGTTGTGGTCCCCGACACATACGTAATCGAGGTGTCTTGTTCCTCCCGCTGCTTGAGCTGCAACAGGTACTGTTTATTTTTAGCATGCTAGCTTGGTTAGCTTGATCAGAGCTAGCCTGGGTATGTCTCCTTGAGCTGGGAATTATGCCTCCAGCTTGAAGTGCAGGCATACCCCTAGATGCTTTTGGAAATCCCACCCAGAGTCATTAACGCTGTGTTTGATAGGTAAAGTACAACAGTTTGCCTGACTACATTTTATTTTGTTTTTAAAAATGTATATTGTAAATGTGAACTATTATGTTATCCTCATGGGATTAGTAATTTGGGTGGAATCTTCGAGGGAGCCTAAGACAGTAAGGTGCCCCATTGATGGCAGTCAGGTACCTAACTCCCTTAGTAGCCTTCAAAAATCCCAGCCTTAAACAGGTTATTAAAGAACTTCATACCTCAGTCTGAATTTAGTAAATATGAAATGTATACACTGAAGGGACAAATCTTTTCTTTTATTCCTTTTAAATTCTAGGTTCTACATTCTTTCATAAGGCTTTGTCTTTTTAGCATTTATTTGCACCCATACATTTCCCTAAACTCATATTCAGGTGAAAATATTATGAAGTGGTTATAGCAGTGAGAGTTAAGAGCCCTTAGCACTGTCAGATTCCGTATGATCTTTGGCAAGCCTGAGATGACAATTTGTGGAGGTTTGCCCTATAAAAAGTTTTGAAATCCTTGGATACAAAGTGCTGTACGTACAAAGTCTTACTTTATTTTTGCTGAATAATGGTGTTTGGAAAAAAATATTAATCTAATATTAATAATAATGTAGGCTTGTTTTTATGCAATTTAGGATCTTCTAAGGAAGCACTTAACATGACATTTTGTGTAAGAATTTTCATAGTCATAAAATGTTTTTTGAAATATGATTTCAGATAGCTAATGGATTGGTGCAAACCACTGGCTGGCCCAGTGTTGTTACCTGCATTGGCAACTGGTTTGGAAAAGGAAGGTAAAAATATAAATATTAAGTACTGAGACTATATGTGGGTGGTTTTAGGCCCTAATGCAAAACCTGATGAAGCCAGTGTAAGAACTCCCATTTAGTTTCGGTGATTTTTGAGGTAAGCCTTTAAGGAAGATCCTTTAAAAATAAGTAATTACCTGTTTGTCGTGCATAGGCAGCGTGTGAGTCTTGTGTTTGGGGAGGCTGGGTGGGAGCACCAGGAGCTCCCTAGAAGTGTGGGGGGAGGGACCACCGGCGCCCGTACTGTGGCCCTGCTCCACCCCAAGGCCCCACCCCCACTTGGCAACCTCCTCCCGCTGAGGCCCTGCCCGTATTCTACACCCGCCCCATCCAAGGCCCCACTCCTACTCCACCTCTTTCCACCTCTGCCTGCTAGGGTTGCCAGGCATCTGGTTTTCTAAAAGGGACCCTGGTGGCTCCGATCAGCACTGATGACCAGGCCACTAAAAGTCCAGTTGGCAGCACAGTCGGGCTAAGGCAGGCTCTCTGCTTGTCCTGGCTCTGAGCAGCTCCCGGAAGCAGCAGGCATGTCTGGCTCCTAGGCACAGGGGTGGCTACGGGGGCTCCGTGCACTGCTCCCACCCCAAGTGCTGGCTCTGCAGCTCCCATTGGCCGGGAACCGCGGCCAATGGGAGCTGTGGGGGTGATGCCTGCAGGTGCTGGCAGCACACAGAGTGCTGTGGCCCCTCTGCCTAGGAGCCAGACATGCCAGCCACTTCCAGGAGCCATCTGAGATAGGTGCTGCTCGGCCGGAACCCGCACCCCACACACGCACCCCCACACTCCGAGCCACTCAGCCTGGAGCCCACTCTTGCACCCCAAACCCCTCATCCCCAGCCCGGAGCCCACTCCTGCACCTCCAGCTGGAGCCCTCACCCCCTACTGCACCACAACCCCCTCCCCCAGCCTAGAGCCCCCTCTTTCACCCTGAACCCCTCATTTCTGTCCCCACCCCAGATCCCGCACCCCCATCCAGAGCCCTCACTCCCTCCTGCACCCCAACCCTTGGCCCCAGCCCAGTGAAAGTGAGGGAGGGTGGGGGAGAACAAGCGACGGAGGGAGGGGGGATGGAGTGAGAGGGGCGGGACTTCAGGGAAGGGGCGGGGCAGGGGTGGAGCAAGGGAGTTCAGTTTTGTGTGATTAGAAATTTGGCAACCGTACCACACACTCATCTCTGCCACCGAGCTGAACCGAGCCAATCCACCCACCCACCAGCCGCTCACTCCTTTCTGCCCTCTTCTGCCTTAAGGGTGAGCGACGGGAGTGAGGGGGCAGAGAGGAGTGAGCGGCAGCTGGGCAGGACAGGAAGAGACAGAGTGAGGACGGAGTCTCCAGGGGAAGAGGTGCGGTGGGGGTGGGGCCACAGGGGAAGAGGCCAAGTGAGGGCGGGGCTTCGAGGTGGAGCACAGACGGAGTCCAGGCGGGGCCATGGTCTGGGCACCAGTGGCTCCCCCTCACTTCTTGGGAGCTTCTGGTGGCAGCACTCCACTCATCAGGTCTCCATAAGGTGTGCCTCAGTTGGCATTTCTTGCCCCATTTGGGGAGACTTAGCTCCCCAAGTCTCTTATACTCGCTGCCCATGTTGTGGCAACTAACTTAACTAAATAGTTCAAAAAGGGCGGAGAGAAACGAGCAGCAGGGGGCTGGAGGGGGCTCAGGAGAAGGACTGGGGCTTCTGGGGGAAGGGGAGGAGAGGAATGAGCAGGGGAAGTGGCCATCAGGAGAGGGGGTGGAAAGGAGCGGAGGGGGAGCGCTTTGGAGGAGGGGGCTCAGCGGGGTGGAGCAGGGGGCGGGGCCAGGGTTCATGCACCAGTAGCCCCCCCACTTCTATGGAACTTCTAGTACTCCCACCCAGCCTCCCCAAATGCCAGAGTCACACGCCCCCTGTGCAAAACATGTTTGCTTGCAGTTTCAAACATCTGTATTGGTGTGTGTTCATTAATAACTCTCGGACATATGAGTAAAGTACTTCAGAGTTAAATTGAGAGGAACTCTGGCAAATGTTCTCAGCCTAAAAACACTTTAAAAAACAAAATAAGGGCTGTATTGTGCCATTGGTTTTAAACTGGAATTTCCCATTGCTTTCACTTCTGTTTAAAAATCATCAGGGTATGCATCAAAAAGTGCCATAAGGCTTATTTGTTTTTACTACTTTTTTTATAATACAACTCAAAGTATGAATTTAAAGAGATGGATGAACAAAATTTGTTGCTCTTTCATAGTGCTCACTCTTTACAAAGCCAACTTTTTTCAATCCTGCAGTGGGGGATATTTTACGGTTCTTTTGTAACATCATATAGTGTTTCTCCATAACATTGGGGTAGCTGCGCAGTTAATCCATTGGCACCGATGCCAGTTGCACAGAAACAATGCACATTAATGCTACCGTAGGGTCTGATGTCCCTGTTATAGGTGCCACTGTACGAACAGTATAAACAGTAAGGGTATGT
This sequence comes from Lepidochelys olivacea, assembly GCF_965140295.1. Lineage (NCBI taxonomy): Eukaryota > Metazoa > Chordata > Testudines > Cheloniidae > Lepidochelys > Lepidochelys olivacea. Next base: position 159,843,671 of record NC_140411.1, on the reverse strand, counting down.
TCTGCTACAAGTGCCTACGACAGCACAACTACAGTTCTGTAGCTTGACCGCTTCTGGGCCCAAGAAATGAACACTGACTGGTGGGATGATGTCCTATAATGCAAGCTTGGGATGATGAGCAGCGGCTGCAGAATTTTCAGATGTGCAAGGCCACATCCATGGATCTGTGTGCTGAGCTCACCCCAGCCCTCCTGCACCAGGACAGGAAAATGAGAGCTGCACTGATAAGGGAGAAGCGAGTGCCAATCACACTGTGGAAACGTGCAAAGCCAGATTGCTACTATTCAGTGGGAAATCATGTTGGAGTTGGCATATCCACTGTGGGGGCCGTTGTCATGCTAGTGTGAAGGATCTTTAATTGCCTCCTGCTATGCAGGACTGTACTCTTGGCAACGTGCAGGACACAGTGGATGGATTTGCAGCAATGGGGTTCCCTCACTGCAGTGGAGCAATAGGCGGCACACATTTTGGCACCACCCCACCTTGCCACAGAGTACATCAACAGAAAGGACCGTTTTTCTGTGGTTATTGCAAGCGTTGGTGGATCACCGAGGATGCTTCATTAACGTCAATGTGGGCTGTTCACAGAACGTGCATGATGCTGCTCACATCTTTAAGAATACAGGACTGTTCAGAAAGCTTCACGCAAGGACTGACTTTCCTGACCTGTAAATTACCATTGGTGATGTTGAAATGCCAATAGTGATCCTCTGTGACCCAGCCTACCCTTACATCAACCTAACTTTGTAGTGTAGACCAGGCTGAATTCTTCCATTGACCTAGCTACAACCTCTCAAGGGGGCGGATTTACTACCATGACAGACAGGGCCGGTGCAAGGATATTTTGCACCCTAGGCGAAACTTCCACCTTGCGCCACCACGCTTTCCCTTCCCCCCGGAGCATTGCTCATCATAAACTTTCAAAAATGAATACTGCATAATGGTTAAAATGCAAGTTCAACTGTGTTTCTCTTTTCTTTATTCATTTGTTTTCCAGCAATAGTGTAAAAATAAATTGGGGGGCGCTGCTTTTTGGCGCCCCCAAATCTTGGTGCCCTAGGCAGCCGCCTAGTTCGCCTAGTGGTTACATCAGCCCTGATGACAGAAAAACCCCTTCTGTCGCTGTAGCAAGTACCTACGCTACAGTGCTGCAGCTGTGCTGCTGTAACAGTTCTAGTGTAGACATGATTCACACTAAGGTGATTCACACTAAGAACACGTCTTTCTTTTTCTGTAGCAAAAGTGCATCTTTAGGACCTGATCCAAAATCCACTGAAATTAATGGGAGTCATTCCATATATTTCAATGGCCTTAATCAGGCTAGCAGGTCCCAATTGTGCCAGATTCTGAATAATACCCATATCCTGCACAAGGAAGCTTTTAGGATACATTCATTAATGTTTAGGTACTTTGAAACGGTCAGATTAAAGGCAGTAGTGTAAAGGGTTATGTACAGTTATAGAGTGATAAGGCCTCAAATACTTCAACAGTGCCAAAGATTAACTGCTGTCTGTCATTCTGTACGCTACTTAATAATGTTTATGAGCAGAATAACTAAAATTGGCATCCTTTTGAATGCAGGAGAGGTTTGATCATGGGAATCTGGAATTCTCACACTTCCGTAGGGAATATCTTAGGATCCTTAATTGCTGGTTACTGGGTATCTACCTGCTGGGGTCTGTCTTTTGTGGTTCCTGGTGTTATAATTGCTTGCCTGGGAACCGTTTGTTTTCTGTTTCTCGTTGAACGTAAGTATATATTTCCTTATTTTTATTCTTATTTATACAAAACTGTAGCTGTCCATCCTATGCTGGGAACCCCATTACACAAATTAAAATACACAATGCAAAATACCTATAAAGGTCTGCTCGTACCTAAACAAATATCCACCAGGCACTCGGGTCACGTCTTTCCCAGAATCTACATGGAAAAAAGATAGGCTTTTCAGCATGTTCAGAAGGCCAAGATCTGACATCCTGAGGGGGCATTTGCAAAGTCCTAGTCTGACCCCCTGCCAGCCGCTCTCTCATTTATAGCTCAAGGGTCTCCACTGATCACAACTCTGGCCTGGGGAGAAAGGCAAGCTCTCGGGTAAATAGTTTTTAACCCATTTAGAGCTTTACAGGTTAACACTAAGTCCTTGAATTCCACTCTGAAATTTACTGGGAACTAGTACAAATCATGGATCACAGGTGTAATGTGCTTCTGATCAGGACCTCTACTTAAGCTGGCCATGGCATCCTGCACTAGTTCTTGTTTGAGTGGTCTTAAGGTAGAGCATCACGTGGAGTGATTGCAGCAACATGATCTTAAAGCAGCAAAGGTATGATATACCCTACCAGAATGTATTTGTCCTACTTCACCCCAAATCATATCCTCTTGATCTGTATCTTCACTTGACTTCAGTGAGCCTACTTGTGAGGCAAGGAGTCAGACTCCACGTATGGATGGGGGAATTGGGGTATTCCTAGTCTGATAACATATGACATCTTCACTTGACTTCATATGCATTGTGTCTGACTGAAAATGACTTAACTGTACTCTTTGTCTGTGGGCTGAATATTAAAGAAAAGAAACAAATATTGTATCTGTAGGTCAAAATGGATAGGGGTATTTTTTTTTTCATTTGGGGCTAGACGATACCAGAAAATTTTATTGCTTTAATTATGATTTAAAGCAGCAAGAATACACGCATGTGCACCTGCATACAGCATGGAGGCAATTATATCAGTATAGAAGTGCTTATACAAAAGTAGCTTATGCCGGCTCAGGGAGCAAAATAAACTATATCAATATAAGGCATCTGTATACCAGTATACTGCATCTATGCTAAGGCTTATACTGGGTATAAGTGCATCAGTAAAAAAATCATACCCCTATCAGGCATAGTTATACCATTATAGCAACTTTTCTAAGTGTAGACCAGGCTTTAATATCCACAGGGTTTTAGAAGAATGATTCCTTATGTTTGATTAACTGGTGTTTTGTTGTATTTCAGACCCTAAAGATTTAAGTTGCACTTGCAAACCATCCAGTGTAAGTGAACATTATTGTAATATTCATTGTCATATTTTATGTTACTTTTCTTTTTTAATGGATAAATAGGACATCATTTGGTAGTTATAGTATGAAACTAGCCTTCTGGTATACATTTGAACAATGAGGGGTTCTAATACCTGCCAGGGAAATAAATTAAGCTTGGTGTAGGACTCATGATAATGTGGTGTGTTGGTTTTGTAGTGGACTTAGAGTATTATTCATGCAGTTTGCCGGTGGGGGGATAAAAATTGGTGTTGGGGGAGAGGATTGATTTTTTTTTTTAAACTGGATTTTTTAAATTTTGTTTAAATTAGCTTAAGGAACAGTTTGAGGGGGAAGATCCCCACAAGGGGATCCTCAAGTGAATGTATTTTCTCCTGCCCCCAGATTTCACTGGGGTAAGGAATGATTTGGGTCTATATCATTTGCCTTAATGATATCCTTTGGCAGTTAGTCCCAAAGATGAATTGTACATTGAAAGAAAATGTCCTGTATCTGTTTTGAATATATTGACTTTCTTAATTTTGCATGCAATCTTGTTCTTGTATGGTAACTTAGGGTGGATTGGCCTTCTCTGTAGCATGTATTATTTTTTGTACAGCTTTCTCTTCTCCTCTTACTGTTCGCCTCTTTTAAAGGACATGATCATCAATCTTTTCAATCTCTCCTGATATAAAGTTTCTATCATTTTAATTGCCATTCTCTCAAACATATATGTTTTTGGATTTATCACATATTTTGGTCACCTAATTTCAGAAAATACTGTACTGTCTATATTTTCCATTTAATTCCTTCTCATTTTTTAAATACAAGCAAATCTCTTACTGGATTGAAGTTACATGACTCATAGACACTTTGAGCTGGAAGATATTTTTCTTCAGTATTTTTTGCTACCTATTGAGAAACATCCTGGTGAATGTTTCAATTGCTTCATGCAGTTGCTGGAAAAAAAGATAGATCTCAGAATTTGCCACTAAGCTTTGCTGAGGTAAATGTATTCCATTTACTTCAATACGCTGTTCCTGGAAGGCATTGTTAAAGAGTTCTGCACAGCGTATTGCTTATCTGTCTTACCAAAAGCTGATACGAAAGAAAAAATGACCTTCAACTATCTCTGTCTTGATGCTGTTGAACCAAAAAAAAAGGCAATTGGGGATTTGTTTTCTTGCAGCCACCCCCCAAAGAACAAGAGGCCATTAACTTAATCTTTTCATGAACATCAGCAAGATAATTGCCCCACACCCAGCCTCATTGTCTGATGCATTTGACCTACTGTTTCCAAGGAAACCTTGCTCTCTGGAGCGCAAAGCATCGCTCCCTCCCACAGATTCTTATTTGCAATCCCATAGGAGGTTTTAAACACATTTCTCTCCTAGACTTCACTCAGAAATAGCCCCAGAATGCAAAATTTGCCAAGAGTTCAATTCATCCTAGGAAGTCACATGATGTTTGAATGTGGGAATACCTCAAATTTAAAATTTGAAGTCCGAAAAGTACAGAGTGAAGTCAACAGGAGTGGAGGGTAGTGCATTCTCCTGTATTCACCACAGGATTAATTTGTAGAAGTTAAATCAATTAATAGAACATTGATTAACAAATCAGGTTGCTGAAGTATAGATGAATAACAACTGAAGGGTACAGCTAAAGTATTAGGATAATAAACAGACAGTGCCATCACTTGAAACAAAAACCTTGGCCTTGCTAGACCAGCTGCAGAATTTTGCAGGAAGTCATAAAATTCTAGCTGCCACTTTGTTTTCAGTCCTTCTGAAATGCAAATTCCCATGGGAATGGGTCCCTTTGAAAATTTCTGAAACATTTTTTGTAAATAATAATTCAAGAGTCTATTTGAATCTAAGCAGAGCAGAGACAATCTTCTAATTGCAGATGAAGCAATAAAAACTTGAAAAGTTACCATGAGGAGTAGTTCCTCACAGACAGTAAATCTAAGGCACCATCTGTGAGTTGGTCTGGTGATTTTTATTTTCACGTCCCCCATAATTTGAAGGGACAAGAAAACAGGGAGTCCAGTTCCCTCCATACTTTCAAGTGACTACACTGTAAGTTACAAGCTGTGCAAAAATTGCTAATTTTTCCTCCCGAATCAGTGGCAGAGACTGGAACAGAACCTACAACACGTAACTCTGACTTTCTCCACAGATTTCTCAGGATACGCAGGGTCACTTGTATCTGGCTTTGCTCGGTTAAAAAAGGAGTTCTATCTGGAAACAGAATCCACTCATGAAGATAATTTCATTTAAAATTAAGGGTTTTTTTTGTTTTTTTTCAACAATCCCAAAAATAGAAGGTGCACTTTAAGTGCTTTGGCCATTTTACCTTGGTTTGTGTACTTGTACATCTGAAACTTGTTTCAAAATATATCAGTCTGGTGTAAATGCCAGAAGTGGAGTCTTTGTCTAAGCTTTCCACAGAGCTCTACTCTCCACAGAAGCTGTAGTTCAAGCAGTCTGTGCAATCTGCAATAAAGGAATTTGATAAGTGACAGTAAAGGGCAGGTTTAATGGCATTTGTAATAGGGAAAGAAATGTACAGCGTTATGTGAAGATTTGGTATCTTTTTCATTGCTTCTAATCTAATCTCTCATTCACTGCTCTTGCAACATAGCCTGTAGACCCAGCTGATCATTACCTATGAACATGTTGCAATTCTTTTGTTCTAAGGACTCTTTTAACTTGGCTTTCCCTTTCTGCAGAAATATCAGTTCTTTAAAAAAAATTCTTGTGGTAAAGTTCTCCCATATCTGGAAGGCTCCCTACTTTTCAACTTCTTACTTCTCTCCAGAAGATAAAGTGTAAATATTTAATATGCAGCCTCTCAGTCTAGTCCTCGTCTCCAGGCATTTCCCCTTTACCAGAGTATATTGCATTTAAACAGTGAAATGGAAAAAAATCTTTCACTTTTTCTCTTCTTAACCTTTAGATAAAGATATAGCTGCTCTTTACTCAGATAATAGATTTTCTTTCTGCTAGATCGTTGTAATTCACTTCCCAACACGACTCTTCTTTTTAATAAGACCATTTCTAGTATGTATTTTGCAGAATCCTTGTTCTTGGACTTGGGCCCGTCAAGGATAATTACTTCAATCTTTGACTGCACTTTACCTTTTATGGATTATACATAATTTATCCTCAGCCCTCCATAAATTTTCTGCACTGGAGGAATGAACAACTAAAGAACAACAAAAATATGCATCCATAAACTTTATCTGGGGCAAATTTTGTCTATATTTCCTTTTAAATTAAGACTTTAGATATGGACAGGGCATGCTTTTCTGACTATATTTTTTACATAACATTCAGGATGTACTAAGGCACTTCGTAAAGTTTAGTGCCTCCCTCTGCTCCTCTAATGTTATACCCAACTGAACACAGCCCCATGTTCTCTCTACCTGGTGGTGAATATACATTTAAGGTTTACCTAACCCACACATTTCATGTCTATGGCAAATCTTTTTAGATAAAGTGTCATATGGTGACATTTTTCAAAGAATGCAATTTCAGCATGCACTGATGTGCAACTGCACATGCAAATGAATGGCTATATTTACAGGAAAGCAACTATTTTAGATCTGTTCCAGTTGGGGGCCTGGGGAGCCCACAGAGGATAGATAGGATCAGATCCTTGGGGGAGGCGGGGCGTACCCCAAAGACCATAACTACAACCCTGGTGCCCCCTTCCTGGGCACGGACAGCTTAGAATGAATATTTTATAAGAGAATGTGAGAAATCTTTATCTTCAATGGGGAGGGGGGAGGAGAAAGATTGTTCCTTTAATAGCAGCCTCTGAAATAAATGGATCAGTTTAGGAAGTCTAATTGTGATTAAAGTATTGCTACAAAATGTGGATTTTGTGGTGAAAAATGTCAAAGCCATTAAGTAGAATGAGCGCACAATCTGAATTTCCTGTGCCGCTCCTGTGTACAGCACAATTTGAAATGAGAATATGTAAAAGTGCCTTCTCTTTCACATTTTGCAAGATTCACAGAGCTCCACCTGAATTTAAAATAACTAGAATGTACAGTTATCAAACCATAAGTTTTTCCATTTGGCTTTGCATCTGAGGTGTGATGAACAAAGATCTTTGATATGTGAAAGTAGGGTCTAACCCTGTTTCTAGCATCAGTGACTTCTTTAATGTAGTGCTCTTTAAAATTGTCTTGCAGAGCTCAAAGTCCTACATGAATGGTACAAATAAATTCAGAGTCCATAAGCCAACCTTAAATCTTAAAGAAACCAAAAAACTTCAGGTACAATGAAATGTCTTAAGTTAAAACTATGTAAGATTTTCTAAGCTCAGATAGAATCTTTACAATGAAAATGGCTTCACCCAGGAATGTTTCAATCTGCTAAAGATCTTATAGAAAAATATAAATATAAAAATATTACTTTAAAACAGTGTTTTAGGGGGAGATTTTTCAAAGATACAAAAGGCAGGTAGGTGACTGACTGCCTTTTATGCGTACGAAAATCTTCCCCTTAATTTCTTCTATACTGTAGTGTTCCCTTAGCAGTTTTTTGCTTTCGGCTGGAGATTTACTGCTTCTTAAAAATAATGACCTATTTAACAACTTCTGTGCCCTATTGTCCTCACCTACAAAACCAGTTGCATCACTTTCTGGGGTACACTTTGAGTTCTTCAGAATGAACATTTTAATTTTAAAAGAAGGGGAAGAGTAGTGAGAGCAATGTGAGCAAAAGTCACAATAGTGATAAGGCGATGAGCATAAACCCATAGCCTGGATCAAAAACATCCCCAACTTTGGGAGACCTTCAGATCCCAGCGTTGTAGTTGTGATCAATCTCTTCAATAATCGCATCCCTGAGTTTCATTGAGGAGAGCAGAGTAATGTGCTGTATACACAAAGTACAAATAGCCAAAACATGAGTACCTTTCACTCTGCATCCCTTTGTTTACTAATTATACTGTGTAGGATCTATTACAAGGGAATGTAGTTGATTATTCACTAGTGAGTAGAGGAGAGACCATTTCTCTTCTCTCCCCCCACCCCAGGGACAACACAGCTGGTTTTGTTTCTTTGGTGTTCCGAAACCCATTAAAGTCTATGTGAGTCTTTCCACTGAGTTCCAAGGACTCTGTACCAAGTCCTTACTGATGAGCAGCTATTTTACGTGTTCCTCCTTTCATTCTAAGGCCTGAGTTATGCCTGGTAGGCAGAGCCTGTAATGATGCTCGGTGTGCAGCCGAACCACTCCAAGGGAACAAAATGGCTCCTGGAGCTCCCTGGGGAACAGAAGTAATTTGCTACTCTCTATTAAGGTGCCATATAGACCCCATCACATGGCTAACAAGCTCTCCTGGTTTGTGGGGTGGAGAAACAAAGGCATGATTCGGCCTTCTCCACTTTTGTCTTGTTGCTTGCAGAGGAAACAACGTGTTAGCAGTGCCTGCACTCCCCTGAGTGCAGGGACTGTGATTCTGGAGGTCCATTACGTGGGCCATTCATGAGAGGCACAGTTTAGCCCTCTGATTTTGTGTGTGTGTTTATGTGAAATGGTTAGTTATGTGTGTGCATAATATGTAACCTTTTGAGTGGTTGGATTTCAGCATGGAGACTGAACACTCTGGGTTGGGAGGCACCTCTTCCCACCCTCCATACTGAGAACATCTATAGAGAAAAGGAATAGAGTTATTCTATCTCCCCATTGTACATACTTATTTACTGAACTTTGCAGGCCCTTTGTTTGCAAAAACAGTCCTTCTGAAAATGAGAACTGAGTGCAATCTAACCTAGACAACACAAGACAGGCTAAGTACAGTATTCATGATACTGGACAACGTAAAATCTCATTCCCTTGGTGAAGTACGGCTCTGAACATCACCTGAGGACCATTTTTTAAAGGTTTTCTACAGGTAGGTGGTTGTTTGGTTGCTTGTTTGTCATATAGACACTTTTTTAAAAAAAATGAGAGTAGTCTTCATCTAATTCTTTGTGGGGAGGAAACACAGTGGAAAAACTAGCCCTGGGTAAATACTGCTAAAAATTCTGAGATGACTCATTCTTCAACAAACTGCTTCCACTGTGTTTGCTCCCCCAGTGGCCAGTGAGTTTACTTGCATGAATATTCATGGAAACAGAAAGGCTTTAAGTTTGTTAGCCCTGGTCTACACTAGGACTTTAGGTCGAATTTAGCAGCGTTAAATCGATGTAAACCTGCACCTGTCCACACGATGAAGCCCTTTATTTCGACTTAAAGGGCTCTTAAAATCGATTTCCTTACTCCACCCCTGACAAGTGGATTAGCGCTTAAATCGGCCTTGCCGGCTCGAATTTGGGGTACTGTGGACACAATTCGACGGTATTGGCCTCCGGGAGCTATCCCAGAGTGCTCCATTGTGACCGCTCTGGACAGCACTCTCAACTCAGATGCACTGGCCAGGTAGACAGGAAAAGAACCACAAACTTTTGAATCTCATTTCCTGTTTGGCCAGCGTGGCAAGCTGCAGGTGACCATGCAGAGCTCATCAGCAGAGGTGACCATGATGGAGTCCCAGAATCGCTAAAGAGCTCCAGCATGGACCGAACGGGAGGTACGGGATCTGATCGCTGTATGGGGAGAGGAATCCGTGCTATCAGAATTCCATTCCAGTTTTTGAAATGCCAAAACCTTTGTCAAAATCTCCCAGGGCATGAAGGACAGAGGCCATAACAGGGACCCGAAGCAGTGTCGCGTGAAACTTAAGGAGCTGAGGCAAGCCTACCAGAAAACCAGAGAGGCGAACGGCCGCTCCGGGTCAGAGCCCAAAACATGCCGCTTCTATGATGAGCTGCATGCCATTTTAGGGGGTTCAGCCACCACTACTCCAGCCGTGTTGTTTGACTCCTTCAATGGAGATGGAGGCAACACAGAAGCAGGTTTTGGGGACGAAGAAGATGAGGAGGAGGACGAGGTTGTAGATAGCTCACAGCAAGCAAGTGGAGAAACCGCTTTTCCCGACAGCCAGGAACTGTTTCTCACCCTGGACCTGGAGCCAGTACCCCCCGAACCCACCCAAGGCTGCCTCCTGCACCCGGCAGGCGGAGAAGGGACCTCCGGTGAGTGTACCTTTTAAAATACTATACATGGTTTAAAAGCAATCATGTGAAAGGATTACTTTGCTCTGGCATTCGCGGCTCTCCTGGATGTACTCCCAAAGCCTTTGCAAAAGGTTTCTGGGGAGGGCAGCCTTATTGCGTCCTTCATGATAGGACACTTTACCACTCCAGGCCAGTAACACGTACTCGGGAATCATTGTACAACAAAGCATTGCAGTGTATGTTTGCTGGCGTTCAAACAACATCCGTTCTTTATCTCTCTGTGTTATCCTCAGGAGAGTGAGATATAATTCATGGTCACCTGGTTGAAATAGAGTGCTTTTCTTCAGGGGACACTCAGAGGAGCCCGTTCCTGCTGGGCTGTTTGCCTGTGGCTAAACAGAAATGTTCCCCGCTGTTAGCCACGGGGTGGGGGGAGGGTTGAGGGGGTAGCCACACGGTGGGGGGATGCAAAATGCGACCTTGTAACGAAAGCATGTGTGCTATGTATGTAATGTTAACAGCAAGGTTTACCCTGAAAGACTGTAGCCACTGTTTTATAAAATGTCTTTTTAAATACCGCTGTCCCTTTATTTTCTCCACCAGCTGCATGTGTTTCAATGATCACAGGATCTTCTCCTTCCCAGAGGCTAGTGAAGATTAGAAAGAAAAAAAAAACGCACTCGCGATGAAATGTTCTCCGAGTTCATGCTGTCCTCCCACACTGACAGAGCACAGACAAATGCATGGAGACAAATAATGTCAGAGTGCAGGAAAGCACAAAATGACCGGGAGGAGAGGTGGCGGGCTGAAGAGAGGGCTGAAGCTCAAATGTGGCGGCAGCGTGATGAGAGGAGGCAGGATTCAATGCTGAGGCTGCTGGAGGACCAAACCAGTATGCTCCAGTGTATGGTTGAGCTGCAGCAAAGGCAGCTGGAGCACAGACTGCCACTACAGCCCCTCTGTAACCAACCGCCCTCCTCCCCAAGTTCCATAGCCTCCACACCCAGACGCCCAGGAACATGGTGAGGGGGCCACCGGCCAACCAGCCACTCCGCCACAGAGGATTGCCCGAAAAAAAGAAGGCTGGCATTCAATAAATGTTAAAGTTGTAAACTTTTAAAGTGCTGTGTGGCATTTTCCTTCCCTCCTCCACCACCCTTCCTGGGCTACCTTGGTAGTCATCCCCCTATTTGTGTGATGAATGAATAAAGAATGCATGAATGTGAAGCAACAATGACTTTATTGCCTCTGCAAGCAGTGATCGAAGGAATGAGGGGAGGGTGGTTAGCTTACAGGGAAGTAGAGTGAACCAAGGGGCGGGGGGTTTCATCAAGGAGAAACAAACAGAACTTTCACACCGTAGCCTGGCCAGTCATGAAACTGGTTTTCAAAGCTTCTCTGATGCGTACCGCGCTCTCTTGTGCTCTTCTAACCGCCTTGGTGTCTGGCTGCGCATAACCAGCAGCCAGGCGATTTGCCTCCACCTCCCACCCAGCCATAAACGTCTCCCCCTTACTCTCATAGATATTGTGGAGCACACAGCAAGCAGTAATAACAGTGGGAATATTGGTTTCGCTGAGGTCTAAGCGAGTCAGTAAACTGCACCAGCGCGCCTTTAAACGTCCAAATGCGCATTCTACCACCATTCTGCACTTGCTCAGCCTGTAGTTGAACAGCTCCTGACTACTGTCCAGGCTGCCTGTGTACGGCTTCATGAGCCATGGCATTAAGGGGTAGGCTGGGTCCCCAAGGATACATATAGGCATTTCAACATCCCCAACAGTTATTTTCTGGTCTGGGAATAAAGTCCCTTCCTGCAGCTTTTGAAACAGACCAGAGTTCCTGAAGATGCGAGCGTCATGTACCTTTCCCGGCCATCCCACGTTGATGTTGGTGAAACGTCCCTTGTGATCCACCAGAGCTTGCAGCACTATTGAAAAGTACCCCTTGCGGTTTATGTACTCGGCGGCTTGGTGCTCCGGTGCCAAGATAGGGATATGGGTTCCGTCTATAGCCCCACCACAGTTAGGGAATCCCATTGCAGCAAAGCCATCCAATATGACCTGCACATTTCCCAGGGTCACTACCCTTGATATCAGCAGATCTTTGATTGCATGGGCTACTTGCATCACAGCAGCCCCAACAGTAGAATTGCCCACTCCAAATTGATTCCCAACTGACCGGTAGCTGTCTGGCATTGCAAGCTTCCACAGGGCTGTCGCCACTCGCTTATCAACTGTGAGGGCTGCTCTCATCTTGGTATTCATGCGCTTCAGGGCAGGGGAAAGCAAGTCACAAAGTTCCATGAAAGTGCCCTTACGCATGCGAAAGTTTCGCAGCCACTGGGAATCGTCCCAGACCCGCAACACTATGCAGTCCCACCAGTCTGTGCTTGTTTCCCGAGCCCAGAATCGGCGTTCCACAGCATGAACCTGCCCCATTAGCACCATGATGCATGCATTGGCAGGGCCCATGCTTTCAGAGAAATCTGTGTCCATGTCCTGATCACTCACATGACCGCACTGATGTCGCCTCCTCGCCCGGTATCGCTTTGGCAGGTTCTGGTGCTGCTTATACCGCTGGATAATGCGTGTGGTGTTTAATGTGCTCCTAATTGCCAAAGTGAGCTGAGCGGCCTCCATGCTTGCCTTGGTATGGCGTCCGCTCAGAAAAAAAGGCGCGGAACGATTGTCTGCTGTTGCTCTGACGGAGGGAGGGGAGACTGACAACACGGCTTACAGGGTTGGTTTCAGGGAGCTAAAATCAACAAAGGGGGTGTCTTTACATCAAGGAGTATTTCAGGCAGGAGTTCACGGAGGGTTCCAATAAGAAATGGTGCACCTAAGTTATTGTTCTTATTGGAACAAAGAGGTTAGTCTGGCCTCTGATTGATACATGGCTAGATTTACCTCGCTGCACCTTCTCTGTGAGTGACTGCAGTGTGACCTAGAGGAATGAGTCCCCTAGACAGGGGAGGGGGGGAAGCAAATGAGTACAAAACAAATCTGGTCTATTACTTGTTTTGATCCACTCCATCTATCTTTTACATCTTTGGCTGGCAGCAGACGGTGCAGAAGGACTGCATGTCATCCACATCTCATGGCTGCTCGGCAGAAGATGGTACAGTACGACTGCTAGCCATCCTCATCTCTTGCCTGCCCAGCAGAAGATGGTACAATACGACTGCTAGCCATCCTCATCTCTTGCCTGTCCGGCAGAAGATGGTACAGTACGACTGCTAGCAATCCGTATCGCCTGCCTGCTCACCATAAGACGGTTCAATAGGACTGACTGCAGGACTAAAGAGAATGACCTGGTCAAGTCGCTCCAAATTTAGTCCCTGCGCCCATGTCTGCCCAGGCGCTCCCAGCCGACGTGGCCAGGAGCACCTTGGACACGACGATGACGGCTACCAGTCATATTGCACCGTCTGCTGCCAGAAGGCAATGGGTTGCTGCTACTGTGTAGTAATGCTGTACCGCGTCTGTCAGCACCCAGGAGACATACGGTGACAGTTACCTGAGCGGGCTCCATGCTTGCCGTGGTATGGCGTCTGCACAGGTAACTCAGGAAAAAAGGCGCGAAACGATTGTCTGCCCTTGCTTTCACGGAGGGAGGGAGGGAAGGGGAGCCTGATGATATGTACCCAGAACCATCCGTGACAATGTTTTAGCCCCATCAGGCATTGGGATCTCAACCCAGAATTCCAATGGGCAGCGGAGACTGCGGGAACTGTGGGATAGCTACCCACAGTGCAACGCTCCGGAAGTCGACTCTAGCCTTGGTACTCTGGAAGCACTCCGCCGAGTTAATGCACTTAATGCACTTAGAGCATTTTCTGTGGGGACACACACACTCGAATATATAAAACCGATTTCTAAAAAAACGACTTCTATAAATTCGACCTTATTCCGTAGCGTAGACATACCCTTAGAGGTTATTGGCAGGAGCAAACTTTACATTTGTAAATCAGTACTGGTATTCACACCAGAAACCTGATTCTGGATTTGTCTCTTCAGAGAACAGAAATACCTTGTGACCAGAACAAAACAAAAATCTTCATTTCATTTCAAAATGTTGATTTGACTCTAACTACTTTTTGTTTTCACGTCTTCCTGTGGTGAAAATTGTTTCTCAGAATTGATTATTTTCTCCCCCAAAAATTCAGTTTCAATGGCAAAATCATATTTTTAGGTAAGAAAACTTTCCACACACCAAACTTCAGCCAGTTCTACTTGTCACCTATGTGTTCAATCAAAATTAACCAAAGCATTCTGAACTAAGTATATTCACTGTCTACAATGAACTGTTTGAGTACAACCTACAGCCCAGATGTTACTTGCCAGTATTATGCTCTGAATAATTTTAAAATAATGGCAAGAGTCTTGAATCTCATAAGCTGTTTTTGGACAATTCATAAACACGAAGAGCTGAAATCTGAAAATAAACTGTTGGCTGTAATTTGCTCTGCCAGCTCTAATCATAACTCTCAGTAATGGGCACTCTTGTCAGTTTGTGTGGAGAGACTATAGATTGAATGGATCAGGAGACTTTATCCTTTCACCCTGAGAGGTGTTCCATCTTGATCATGACGGACGAACACTGGCTGAGCAGCACTGGGATGCTTGCTGTCAAATCTGTTAGGGTTAATGTGCGTTTCCTAGGATTCAAATAAAGCTTAGATTCAAATAAACCTGGTAGTATTAAGCTCTTCTCCTAACTATCACACGTTTACATTAAATCTTGATGAAGGATGAACGTACATTAAAATCCTCTTGCAGCTAAAAAGAGAAGCACTGATAGGTCATCTTAAAGTGTGACAGTGGCACAGGGTGCAGGTGAAATACTGGGTTGCTACAGCTATCGAACCTCTCATTTTTACAAGCTGGCAAGAGTTTTGATGGACCGTGACAGCTGTGTGTCCAAAATTTCTGCCACCCCACATGGAAGCGATTGGTGAATCTTGGATTTAGGTCTGAACTTCCCCAAGATTCAGGGGAAAGCACATGAGAGGTTTTGGTTCAATGTAATCTCTGGCTAATTGGCTTGCTGCATTTAGGCACGGATTCCAAGCCCTATTCATATTGAATAGCACTTTACCCCAACAGCACTGTTGAACAGAGGTGCCAAATCAGATACTTCCAAGGGAGAATGATCAAATTATGGTCCCTACCCAACCCCCTCCTCCTGAAGGGACCCCAGGTTTCCCTCAGTCAGGGAGTGTACCCCTCTCTTACCACACAGTGCATGAGCCAGTCTGAGTTCTCAGTGGGCTCCCCTGCACTCTGCTGTACAGGAAGAGGCTCCTGGTGCGCCAGGTCACCACATCATTTCGCTCTGCCGCTCTTCCAAAATTTCAATGGCGTGGTAACCCTATGCTCCAGGTTGCAACACCATTCACTGAAACCTGGCCTGGCCACCCCTTCATGTGTACAGAGGGGAGGCCAGGTCAAACTTTAGTGGCAATGTGACTACACAGCTGGGGTGTTGGTCCAGACCCCTCTGGCAGCAGCTGTAGTTGTTGAGTATGAGCCAGCTGCTTAAAGGTGGTTGGGCCATGGCCCCCCGCTCCATGGCCTATGGAACTTTGAGCAAGTGCAAAAAGCGTTTTGGCGGGGGGGGGATTTGCTCTCACTTCCCCCCGCCACCCTCTGTAATTGATGCCACTGCTATTGAAGTCAGGTGGAGTAAGGTACTACTCAGTGTAAAACATCAGAATCTAGTCCCTCGATGATAATGATTTAATTCATAGGTGTCACTGCATGAATGAGTAAGACTGAAAACTGGAGGTGAGGAACAAAACAAACTCATGAGTCTCTTAAAACTAAGCATATGCTATGCATACCTGAACAGTACAAATGATCCTTACTTAAACTGATGAATGTGAAGATACAAGGGACAGAAATTCTGAAAAATCAGCTTAATATTTATATAGAAGCCAGGTAATGTCAGTGATATCTTCAGTATGTTAACCAAGAAGTGTTTTCAACTCCAACTAGTGTGACCACATTTGAATGGTGGATGGGGAGAAGCCATGAAAAGTAGAAGAAATAAGTCAATTTCCAATAGCTGGGTTCCATTCAGGGCATGCTATGATGTGTAGTGGTTTTGCAATTTGAAATCTGCTCAAAATACAGACAGTGTAGTGCTTTGACTTCAGAAGTAAATGCATGCAGCCCTAAACAATAGTGCTTTTTTCACTAAAGATTTCAGAATCAGTGAATCACTTTCTGTAGTACAAAAAGTAAAGTCACAAGACATGTGAATGACTTGGTTGTTTGATACATACGTTTTTAATGTATTTACTTTTCTTTTTGTGGTGGTGGGAAACTGTCTGTAGGATCCAGCGATGCAGTGTTTGCTTCCAGACAGAGAGAACTGCACAGTGCCACTGAACCATAATTTTGCAGTCACTGGGGAAGGTGGAACTAGAATGTCAGCTGTAAGCTTCATAGGCGCTTTGCGAATACCTGTGAGTACATGCATTAGTCTTATCCACTCTACTGTGCCTCGGCTTTTGCCCTACAGGATTCTGATTTTTAGACTGTTTAAATGGAGAAGTTGGACAAAGTTGGTTTTCCCATCTCAAAACTGGTATTCTATTCAGTCATGTTGAGTTTTGACTGGATGTCGGAAATCGGGGGGTATAAGGGATAAGACAAAGTGGGCGTCCTATTCAGAAGAAGAGAGGATACAGGAAAAAGGTAACATTTGGCTCAAATAAGCAAGTTGAATAAATTAATGAATCACATATTAGAATTTACAAATATTCAAAAAACTAGTGAGTGCAAGTTTAAACCTGCTCTTGATGTTTTAAGCTGTATAACTAGCACTCACACACTTCATAACTGTCATAAATATAAGGGGAAGGGTAAACCCCTTTAAAATCCCTCCTGGCCAGAGGAAAAACCCTTTCACCTGTAAAGGGTTAAGAAGCTAGGATAACCTCGCTGGCACCTGACCACAGTGACCAATGAGGAGACAAGATACTTTCAAAGCTGGAGGGGGGAGAAACAAAGGGTCTGGGTCTGTCTGTGTGATGCTTTTGCCGGGGACAGAACAGGAATGGAGTCTTAGAACTTAGTAAGTAATCTAGCTAGATATGCATTAGGTTCTGTTTGTTTAAATAGCTGAGAAAATAAGCTGTGCTGAATGGAATGGAGATTCCTGTTTTTGTGTCTTTTTGTAACTTAAGGTTTTGCCTAGAGGGATTCTCTATGTTTTGAATCTAATTACCCTGTAAGGTATTTACCAACCTGATTTTACAGAGGTGATTCTTTTTTACTTTTTCTTCTATTAAAATTCTTCTTTTAAGAAACTAATAGCTTTTTTCATTGTTCTTAAGATCCAAGGGTTTGGGTCTGTGGTCACCTGTGCAAATTGGTGAGGATTTTTATCAAACCTTCCCCAGAAAAAAGGGGGTAAGATTTGGGAGGATTTGGGGGGGAAAGACGTTTCCAAACGAGCTCTTTCCTAATAATAATAATACCGGTGTTAGACGTTTGGTGGTGGCAGCGAAAGTCCAAGGGCAAAGGGTAAAATTAATTTGTACCTTGAGGAAGTTTTAACCTAAGCTGATAAAAGTAAGCTTAGGAGGTTTTCATGCAGGTCCCCACATCTGTACCCTAGCGTTCAGAGTGGGGAAGGAACCTTGACAATAACCCAAGAGATTGATGACATTATTAACATAATGGGACAGTATTTATGAATGTGGGGAGAGAAATAAGGGCATCAGAGAGAGAACCTTGAATTACATGGGGTGGAGGGGAAGTAGCTGAAATACCTACAGCCTCTTCTGCAGGGGCCACAGAACTGTCCTTTCATAGCACCTCTTCTTATGCTCCTTGAAACCTCAGGTAGCAGACTAGTCCCAGTTAGAGCTGCTTGGAATTTTGTATCTAAATTATTATTGTTGGGGTTTTTTTAATGGAAAAATGTAGTTTTCACAAAATTACTGATTTCTTTTTTCTTGAATTTTTTCACAATGGAAAATTGTGGGGGGAAAAATCTTTGGGGTAGGGTTGACCTGAATCAAAATATTTCCATTTATTGAACAGAATCAAAACGTTTTTGAGTCGTTGCAATCTTAATCTGCATCCACCTGAGCTACCATAGTACTTCATTGAAGTTGTAATTTCAGGTCTTCCTCATTCTACTTTCTGGGTCAGGCTTCTCAGCTGGACTATATCTCCCATGATGCTCTTCAGTTTCCGCTCTGGCTGAACTGCCATAGTGTATCATGGGAGATGTAGTTTCGCTGAGGAATCTGGCTCATAGAGGAGAATGGGGGCATGAGGCATCCAAACTACAATTCCTTTGAGGCACTAGCAGCTCAGAAAGATGCAGTTCAATGTCAAACTGAAACAAAATGTTTCCAAATAGAAATTTTTTGGAACTTTTCGTTCTCTGAAAATTGTAGCAATTTTGACTTTTCATCCTGTTTTGAGACAAAAAAACAATGTTGAAATATCAGAATTTCCTGCAGGACAAAAGTTCAGATTTCTGACTAGCTTTAGTCCCAGTGGTTCTGCGATACTGTGATATCCTTACGTGTAATGAACTCTTCATCCGGTATGAGCAAGCTGAACTTCAGTGCATGTGCTTTTTTTGGTCAGATGTGTTTTGGTTTTGTTTTTTGGTGAGTGGGTATGAAGTGTAAGTCTGAAGTAGAGCTATATGAATTTGGTATATAATATAATATATTCTATAGCCCATTACCCCCTGTTGTATGTGTATTTGTCCTCATATTTGGAGTAGTTGTATTGATGTACATTATGAAATGTTAATAATATTGTACCTATTAAAGGAAAGCACTTGATTACATCAGGGCTTCACTGCATTAATTGGCTGCCTATCTTGTTTAAGTTTTAAAGTGAAAAATGAATTCAACAATTGTTAAAATATGATGGAAACTTCTACCTAGACTCCTGTCTACATCTTCCATAGTCAGTGGACTGTGTTCTACCCTGGTGTAAGCAGGCTATAACGCCATGGAAGTCAGTACAGTTGTACCTGCTTATAGTAGGATTTAATTTGGGCCAGTGTCACAAATGGCATCACTTCTTCAGGCAGATGACTTCCATCAGTAGTACGTTCATAAATGATAATTGTCATTTTCAAAAGCTCCTAATTTGAAAGCACATTTTATGGCTTATGTAGGGGAGCATCTTGCAACTCAAACTTTCAGGCTGCTGGATAAAAGGAAAGGGGCTTTGTTCAAATTCAGGGTAATAGCTCTGTTCAAGGAAACACAAATGAAATCCAGGCTGAACTGTTATTGGGCCAGTGTGAATGTAGGAAAGAGTTCCTGGCTCTATACGCTACCCTCCTGTACCCTTAGACTCTAACCATAACCTGATCCTGATATAGTATCTAAAATATCCTCTTCTGCCTTCTCCTTGAGTCTTGATTCTTCCCCCTCCACTTCTCCGTCACTTGCCAGTGGGAATGAATAACACTTTAAATACAGCAAGGTGTGGGCGGGTGGGTAGTGCGGGAGGGAGGGTGTTGAGGGGGACGGGAAAGCATGAATGGGTGGGGTAGGGGAGCGAATTTCCAGCAATCCATACTGACACCTGCAGGAGTAGCATAACAGCAAGGACTTAAAACTGTGTAAAACCCCAAACTACTGCCAGAAGATGACAAATGGTGGGGGAAGGATTGACAGGAACAGGTTTATGTGGCAGTCAAATATACTTCAGCTGTGTTTTTATAATAAATGAACCTTACATAGAATTCTCAGTTAAGGTGATAGGGTAAAAGAATACTGAGACTTGTATGTTAAATAAGCACCCACTTTGACTGAGCTGAGTCCTAACTAGGCACCTCTTTGAGACCATGTACCATATGGACTGTTTGGATTTTTGAAGAAATAAATACTACTGGTGAAATCTGGGCCCAATTTAAGTTGATGGGGAAAACACCCCAGGTTACAACAGTATGTGCCAGATCAGTTCTATAAAAGGGAAGATGCATATAACATGACAGAAAATCACTGTCAATCTCTGAAGTGGTTATAAGCTCTATCTTTCCTTATTAGTATTCTGGTTTTGGTTAGCTCAGTACAGTTACATGGAGAGAGAAAGATATACAAGTAGAATACTGCAATCTTCTTTGATCACAAGCTTCATGCTTCCAGAACAGGAAGACTCAAGGGAGAAATTCCTGAGACAGAAAGGATTAAGATGCCATTTGCAGATTGCTTGCATGGTGTGGTTTAACAGAAGCAAAGAAACAACAACAACACATGTCTAGGTACTAACCTTGTTCTTCTTTTTTCTTTTCTCACCTTAGGGAGTC
This sequence comes from Lepidochelys olivacea, assembly GCF_965140295.1. Taxonomy (NCBI): domain Eukaryota; kingdom Metazoa; phylum Chordata; order Testudines; family Cheloniidae; genus Lepidochelys; species Lepidochelys olivacea. Next base: position 159,823,276 of record NC_140411.1, on the reverse strand, counting down.
ATAGAATTCTCTCTCTGTTTGTTGTTTGCTAAACTGGTCAGTTACACTTTCCTTTTCTGGCTTCCACTCTATATCACAAATGTAGGTAAGTATCTGTGGGAGGAAAACAAGTATTTAGTTAAAAGAAAAGGAGTACTTGTGGCACCGTAGAGACGAACAAATTTATTTGAGCATAAGCTTTCGTGAGCTACAGCTCACTTCATCGGATGCATTCAGTGGAAAATACAGTGGGGAGATTTTATATACATAGAGAACATGAAACAATGGGTATTACCATACACACTGTAACCATAATAGATCACTTAAAGTGAGCTATTACCAGCAGGAGAGCAGGGGTGGGGGTGGGGGGGAGGGGAACCTTTTGTAGTGATAATCAAGGTGGGCCATTTCCAGCAGTTGACAAGAACGTCTGAGGAACAGCGGGGGGGGGGGGGGTGTCATGGAGTATGATGAGCCTAGTCACGTGAAAATAAACATGACTACTTTTGTTTTAAGCTATGGTTGCCCTAGTAGAGTTGAAAGACTGCCGTTTATTATATGTCAATGATACGTACTGAGAATTAAGAGATAGTGACCACAAAAATAAGCGTCTGATTTCTCTCTGAAAATTGCAAGTCTTTGTAATGTCTTTGGCTCTTGAGAACCAGCCAAAAATATTTCATTAAAAAAACCCTGTAATAATCATATATTTATAATGGTGCCTTACATCCTGATGGATCCCAAAACGCTTAATAAGCTGCACAGAGGAATGACTTTATTACTATTTATTTATTTATTTATTTTATTAGATCATCACTATCATTGTGCTTTGTGCGATACAGAACATAGAGGAAGGCACACTGCCCCGAGAAGTTCCTATTCTTTGGGCTATCCTCTGGCTTTTAAATCCACAGCCTCATGACCAGAAGAGACAGGCAGGCAGAATGCCTGTAGGGAAGTGTGTGCAGTAGGGACGCTCACTACGGCCTTTGACAGGGCACAGTATGCCCTCCTAGTAACCAGTACTTCTGTGGTAATAGGTTTGATGAAGGGAGTAGATTAGCTAATAAGTTTTATGTTTAAAACAGTAGAATTAGTTTTACTATATGAACATTGGGGCATCGGGCATCAAATTCCGTTAGGTGCTTTTGAATATCCCACCCTATGTTGCAGTAGCACGCAGATGCCCCTTGGTGCTAGGCACTGTGCAAACACATACAAAGACACAGTCTTCGTTGGATATCGTTTATAATCTAGTTGCAGGGGTGTCCGTCTGCATGCTGGGGTGATCAAGTAGGCATTCTGCCTCCCTCTGCTCCTGGGGCATTGCAGCTTTGCACTGTTCCTTACTCCAGGCTGCGTTTAACCAACACAATATAGCCAAAAGAAAAGGAGGACTTGTGGCACCTTAGAGACTAACCAATTTATTAGAGCATAAGCTTTCGTGAGCTACAGCTCACTTCCTCAGATGCATATCGTGGAAACTGCAGCAGGCTTTATATATACACAGAGAATATGAAACAATACCTATTCCCACCCCACTGTCCTGCTGGTAATAGCTTATCTAAAGTGATTTCCAGCACAAATCCAGGTTTTCTCACCCTCCACCCCCCCACACAAATTCACTCTCCTGCTGGTGATAGCCCATCCAAAGTGACAACTCTTTACACAATGTGCATGACAATCAAGCTGGGCTATTTCCTGCATAAATCCAGGTTCTCACATCCCCCCCACCCCCATACACACACAAACTCACTCTCCTGCTGGTAATAGCTCATCCAAACTGACCACTCTTCAAGTTAAAATCCAAGTTAAACCAGAACATCTGGGGGGGGGGGTAGGAAAAAACAAGAGGAAACAGGCTACCTTGCATAATGACTTAGCCACTCCAAGTCTCTATTTAAGCCTAAATTAATAGTATCCAATTTGCAAATGAATTCCAATTCAGCAGTTTCTCGCTGGAGTCTGGATTTGAAGTTTTTTTGTTTTAAGATAGCGACCTTCATGTCTGTGATCGCGTGACCAGAGAAATTGAAGTGTTCTCTGACTGGTTTATGAATGTTATAATTCTTGACATCTGATTTGTGTCCATTTATTCTTTTACGTAGAGACTGTCCAGTTTGACCAATGTACATGGCAGAGGGGCATTGCTGGCACATGATGGCATATATCACATTGGTGGATGTGCAGGTGAACGAGCCTCTGATAGTGTGGCTGATGTTATTAGGCCCTGTGATGGTGTCCCCTGAATAGATATGTGGGCACAGTTGGCAACGGGCTTTGTTGCAAGGATAAGTTCCTGGGTTAGTGGTTCTGTTGTGTGGTATGTGGTTGTTGGTGAGTATTTGCTTCAGGTTGCGGGGCTGTCTGTAGGCAAGGACTGGCCTGTCTCCCAAGATTTGTGAGAGTGTTGGGTCATCCTTTAGGATAGGTTGTAGATCCTTAATAATGCGTTGGAGGGGTTTTAGTTGGGGGCTGAAGGTGACGGCTAGTGGCGTTCTGTTATTTTCTTTGTTAGGCCTGTCCTGTAGTAGGTAACTTCTGGGAACTCTTCTGGCTCTATCAATCTGTTTCTTTACTTCTGCAGGTGGGTATTGTAGTTGTAAGAAAGCTTGACAGAGATCTTGTAGGTGTTTGTCTCTGTCTGAGGGGTTGGAGCAAATGCGGTTGTATCGCAGAGCTTGGCTGTAGACAACGGAAGGTCTGGAAGAAAGCTGGAGGCATGTAAGTAATCATCACTTGCCCCATAACCTCAGCCATGCGGAACGAAATGCCATCCACAGCCTCAGAAACAACTCTGACATCATAATCAAAAAGGCTGACAAAGGAGGTGCTGTTGTCGTCACGAATAGGTCGGAATATGAACAAGAGGCTGCTCGGCAGCTCTCCAACACGAGTTTCTACAAGCCATTACCCTCTGATCCCACTGAGAGTTACCAAAAGCAACTACAGCATTTGCTCAAGAAACTTCCTGAAAAAGCACAAGATCAAATCCGCACAGACACACCCCTGGAACCCCGACCTGGGATATTCTATCTACTACCCAAGATCCATAAACCTGGAAATCCTGGGCGCCCCATCATCTCAGGCATTGGCACCCTGACAGCAGGATTGTCTGGCTATGTAGACTCCCTCCTCAGGCCCTACGTTACCAGCACTCCCAGCTACCTTCGAGACACCACTGACTTCCTGAGGAAACTACAATCCATCGGTGATCTTCCTGATAACACCATCCTGGCCACTATGGATGTAGAAGCCCTCTACACCAACATTCCACACAAAGATGGACTACAAGCCGTCAAGAACACTATCCCCGATAATGTCACGGCTAACCTGGTGGCTGAACTTTGTGACTTTGTCCTTACCCATAACTACTTCACATTTGGGGACAATGTATACCTTCAGATCAGCGGCACTGCTATGGGTACCCGCATGGCCCCACAGTATGCCAACATTTTTATGGCTGATTTAGAACAACGCTTCCTCAGCTCTCGTCCCCTAAAGCCCCTACTCTACTTGCGCTATATTGATGACATCTTCATCATCTGGACCCATGGAAAAGAAGCCCTTGAGGAATTCCACCATGATTTCAACAATTTCCATCCCACCACCAACCTCAGCCTGGTCCAGTCCACACAAGAGATCCACTTCCTGGACACTACAGTGCTAATAAACAATGGTCACATAAACACCACCCTATACCGGAAACCTACTGACCGCTATTCCTACCTGCATGCCTCCAGCTTTCACCCTGACCACACCACACGATCCATCGTCTACAGCCAAGCTCTGCGATACAACCGCATTTGCTCCAACCCCTCAGACAGAGACAAACACCTACAAGATCTCTGTCAAGCTTTCTTACAACTACAATACCCACCTGCAGAAGTAAAGAAACAGATTGATAGAGACAGAAGAGTTCCCAGAAGTTACCTACTACAGGACAGGCCTAACAAAGAAAATAACAGAACGCCACTAGCCGTCACCTTCAGCCCCCAACTAAAACCCCTCCAACGCATTATTAAGGATCTACAACCTATCCTAAAGGATGACCCAACACTCTCACAAATCTTGGGAGACAGGCCAGTCCTTGCCTACAGACAGCCCCGCAACCTGAAGCAAATACTCACCAACAACCACATACCACACAACAGAACCACTAACCCAGGAACTTATCCTTGCAACAAAGCCCGTTGCCAACTGTGCCCACATATCTATTCAGGGGACACCATCACAGGGCCTAATAACATCAGCCACACTATCAGAGGCTCGTTCACCTGCACATCCACCAATGTGATATATGCCATCATGTGCCAGCAATGCCCCTCTGCCATGTACATTGGTCAAACTGGACAGTCTCTACGTAAAAGAATAAATGGACACAAATCAGATGTCAAGAATTATAACATTCATAAACCAGTCGGAGAACACTTCAATCTCTCTGGTCACGCGATCACAGACATGAAGGTCGCTATCTTAAAACAAAAAAACTTCAAATCCAGACTCCAGCGAGAAACTGCTGAATTGGAATTCATTTGCAAATTGGATACTATTAATTTAGGCTTAAATAGAGACTTGGAGTGGCTAAGTCATTATGCAAGGTAGCCTGTTTCCTCTTGTTTTTTCCTACCCCCCCCCCCCCAGATGTTCTGGTTTAACTTGGATTTTAACTTGAAGAGTGGTCAGTTTGGATGAGCTATTACCAGCAGGAGAGTGAGTTTGTGTGTGTATGGGGGTGGGGGGGATGTGAGAACCTGGATTTATGCAGGAAATAGCCCAGCTTGATTGTCATGCACATTGTGTAAAGAGTTGTCACTTTGGATGGGCTATCACCAGCAGGAGAGTGAATTTGTGTGGGGGGGTGGAGGGTGAGAAAACCTGGATTTGTGCTGGAAATCACTTTAGATAAGCTATTACCAGCAGGACAGTGGGGTGGGAATAGGTATTGTTTCATATTCTCTGTGTATATATAAAGCCTGCTGCAGTTTCCACGATATGCATCTGAGGAAGTGAGCTGTAGCTCACGAAAGCTTATGCTCTAATAAATGGGTTAGTCTCTAAGGTGCCACAAGTCCTCCTTTTCTTTTTGCGAATACAGACTAACACGGCTGTTACTCTGAAACCTGACAATATAGCCAATCAGTGATACTGGTCACGTAAGTAAGGGCTTCAGGATTAGGCTCCCTATGTGGCCTTAATTTGTACCAAGCATGTTTCTGAAACAAAGCAGCATTTCTTATTGGGACTTACTAGTAGTCTGATGCTCTGATTATTTTTAAGACTGCTGCTAATGAACCAGAACATTCTTGTGTGCACTCACAAGTTCTACCACTTTAGCTCAAGTGGTATGTGCCCCTCTAGTATGGACACAGTTATATCAGTATACAGGTATTTATACCAGTAAAGCTTATTCCTGTAAATAAGCCATTCTGGGGTAAGGCACCTTTGTACCATTGTAACGGCACCCACACTCAGTTGTACTGGTTGTAACTAGATGGGTAAAGAAAAATCACACCACTAGCTACCATAATTATTCTGGAGCAAAAGCTATCTGTGGACCAGGCTTTACATATGAATCTAAATAAAATGAATACATTTCTCCTAGTTTTGAAGTGAGAGGCTATTCTAATCAGATTTATTCTGCTTTTATTGTCAGAGCATCTTGATGCAAAAAGAGCTGGGGATCTTTCCACATTGTTTGATGTGGGTGGAATCTTTGGTAAGTTTAACACACTATTATTAATCAGACCTAGGTTAGAAAATCTGTAGCACACACAGCTGTTCTGTTTTACTCTTTTAGTAAGAAATTGGGGGTTGGTCTTGCATCCACCAGAAAATGGCAAAATTGGCTCCAGTGGGAGCAGGATGGGGATGGTATAGCCAAATCGTATGTCATGTGACCAGCCTTAGTAGCAGGTCTTGGGGAATGAATCCACAGCCCCTTATGTGATCCTGGTGCAAGAAAGATTGGAGGATCCTAATGTCATAGAAACCTCTGGCCCTGTCCCTTTACCCCTCTCTTCCCCTCTGTCACCACACCTCTACCCCAAAAATGTATCTTGTCCTCACCCTTGCATAGCAGAACTACACCAATTTTGCAGTTCCTCTGCACCCATATGCCACAGAGGGGGTCTCCATGCCAGTTCAGTGGAGGGCAGTGATTGGGGTGAACTGGAGGAGGTTTCACTGGATCCAGAGTTATGTAGATCTAATGGCCCCCAGTACACTGAGCAAGTGACAGAAAGGGGTTGCAGCCACTGCTCTAGCCTGGCCCTGAATTTCACCTTCACTAGTGCTCTCCACTCAGGCTCTGTGCAGGAGAAGTGAATTTCACACCATGCAATTGAAAGCAAGCTTAGGTAGGTGTATCTCCGTGCTAGAGACTATACCAGTGTGGCTGCATGGCTGTAGTTATGGTGGCATAACCCTGTAGTGTAGAGGAACCCTACATGGAAAGAAGGGGTTTTTCCATCACTTTAAGAACACCGCCTCCTGGAACAACAGTAGCTATGATAATACTTAGTCCTGCCATGAGGGCAGGGGACTGAACTAGATGACCTCTCGATGTCCCTTCCAGTCCTGTAATTCTATTATTCTGATTCTATATCAGCTGAAGCATTCTTCCATTGACATAACTGTGTCTACACTGGGGTTATGTCCAGCGGCGTATTAACGCCTAGGCCAACAAGGCCTAGGGCGGCAAATTTATAATAGCAGCCAGAGGCTGCTTCCCCCGGTGCCGGTTCGGGCCCTCCGCCCCTGGCTCCGCCCCAATTCCCCCCCAACTCCACCCCTTCCCCAATCCCCGCCCCAGCCCCACCTGCTCTCCTGACTGCACCGCGTTCCCCCTGTTCCCCCCTCCTTTGCAAAGCTGTTTCCCGCACAAGCACTGGCAGGCGGGGAGAAGCAGGACCCAGTGGCGCGCTCAGGGGAGGAGGTGGAGGCAGAGCAGAGGTGAGGTCAGGGGGGGAAGGGGCGGCAATTATTTCTGGGCCTAGGGGGCGGCAAAACCATTAATCCGCCACTGGTTATTTCAGCATAGCTATGTCAGTCGGATGTGGGCTTGCTCACACTCCTGACCAACATAGCTATGTTGACCTCTTTTAAGTGTAGACCAAGCCAAGTTAGCACCCACAAGAACAGAGATTTTATTCAGCAGTCTAAACACAAATCTCAACTCGGCTGCAAATCCAAGCCACCAACATAGCTACTTGTAGAGTTTGATGGGGACCCAGATGCGTCTGTGCGATACATATAACTGGGCATTTTGCTGTGAGGGCTGCCCTTTGAAAAGAGGTAGGGGGACAGTAGACTATGGAAGAGTTGGGAAAACAAAAGTGCACTTGAAAAATTATTGCAAAAGGGCTATAATAATTGGGTCAAATGCAATAGGAATGAGCACTTCAAAAGTATTTTTCTGTAATTTGGGGGTTATTTCTCCTGCCGTCCACATGCTTAGCAGAATATCGATCCATGGGTCTTTTCTCTCCCTGATGCAGGCTATTTTCTGGGTTTAACGCATTGATGAGAAATGGATTTATTATTATTATTTCATTTTGTATAGCAGGAGCACCCAGGAGCCATAGTCATGAATTTAGAACCTCATTGTGCGAGGCGCTGGACAAACAAAGAACAAAAAAGAGGCCCCTTTCCTAGAGAGCATACCATCTAGGTATAGGACAAGAGGCAACATGAGGAGACAGGCAGACAGGGCAGCACAAGGAGACAAGATGAAATCTCTACTGCATCCTTGCCAGGGTAACCAAAGGATGTATCCAGTATTAACTGAAAGCAGACACAAGGTGGCTTCTGGTGCATCCTACCAAGTGATTTGTGGCTCAGTAAATGTGGGTGACATACCTCTGGATCTTACACTTGAATTTGGATGGGACACAGGGTTTATGATGATGGCTCTTTTGTCATGGTCAGACTATAACATCCTACGTGTTGAGGCTAGGCTTATTCTTCCTCCAGAGGACATGGAGGCCTCAATTCATTGGTTCAACCCCAGAGGCTTGTTTGACGCAGTTGGGTTCCAAAACAGGAGCTGGAAAATGCTGGCGAGCCACTCTACTAATGACACAGCAATACTCTAGATGTCCCCACCAATTACATCATCTTGGGTGTACAGATGACCTCAGAAGGAGCCAATGAGACAGACTACAGTGCCCGTTGCGATTGTCCAGCTCAGTCGAATCATTTGTGGCATAGATGATGATGATAAAGCTACTAACTCAAACTAGATTTTCAGTCCTATGCTTTATGTGTGTTTATAACAGAAGCATACCTTTAGAACAATTACACTGGATTGCTGTAACTTTGGGGAAATATATGTCCAATTATATTGCATAAAATGCTCATCAAATTTATTCTTTAATGTGTCTCTTTTTCAGGTGGCATTTTGGCAGGCATGATATCAGATAGACTGGAAAAAAGGGCTTCAACCTGTGGAATGATGTTACTGCTAGCAGCACCTGCCGTAAGATCTACTCTCCTTATTTTAGTTGTGCCCTTCTGTGCGACTGGGTGAGGCTCTGTGAGCATTTCCATTAGAGATTGCTGTTCTCAGCAGTCTCTGATCATTCACCCCAGGATGAAAGTGGCTCTGAAAAGTCTCTGCACAAGAACCAACACAGAGGTTTGGGCTGGTTTTAATAAATTAAATACGCCATTCTTTGGCACGTCATATGCTACAGAACTCTATGAAAAATTATCACATTCAGCTGGCTTTGACAGCACTCCTTTTACTCAGTTATTCAATTCTGAATCAGAATTGGGCAAGTGATTTGTCTTTTTGATTTCAAACAACCACCAAATAATCAAAATTGCTGAGCTGTTAATGTTAGGAGTCTGGCTGCCACATATGTACATTGTGATTTTTATAGTGTACTTCTACAATGCATACACTCATCTTGCCAGAATCAGCAGAACTCTGTGCTATGTTTAATTTGAAAGTCTGACGGGTTAAAAAATTATGGTCATATTAATTAGCTATCTCTATGAGACCCCTGTGAGACAAGCAGCCGCATGGGGAAATTGACTGTGATTTCCATGCCTGGGGACTCCAGCAGCAAAAATAACAAACAACTTTTCATCACACAGACAACTAGTATTTTTCATGTTGTGACATTAAGATGATTTTTTGTGTGTGTGAAAACCTACAATTCTGTGAAGCGCAGGGGCCTTAACTTGCTCTCACTCAGCTTCAGTGGGAATTTATGCTGGTAAAAGCGTGAAAATAGAATCAAACCTTATTTTTCTGTTTTTTTACTACTTAAATGTTTACCCATTCATATCCATTACAGCTATACATGTTCTCTGCAATCAGTAAAATGGGCCTAGAAGCTACTATAGGTGAGAACTTAAATTACATTCTGCCTGCTTTTAACTGGACTTAGTTTTCTTTTACTTTTGTTCCATTCACACTGATTTTTCTGGGGGAAAAGTCTAGAAACTAATTGTCTGCTTTTCAGAGGTGTTGAACACCGGCGGCTCCCAGTGAAGTCAGTTGGATTTCTGCTTAGCCTCTTTAGAGGCCATGAACCACCCTGAGGAAAAGAGCCAGGGACAGCATTTCAGTAGCACAGTTATTTCATTTCAGGCCGTAGGAAAAATAATTGCATTAGAGTTGGTCGAAACATGGAAAACCTCATTCACAAAAACCTTGGAAAACTCAAAGCCCTTTTTATTTCAGGGATTTCAAAAAGAAATGATATTTTTCCTCCATTCAACATGTTTCATAAAAAAAAAATTCGAAAAACTTTTTGGTTTAAATATGTTTAATTTTTGCTTTTTGAATTTCTCGTCTCCCCCATCCCCATTTTTATCCATTTCACTGCTGGTAAAGGGTGTGGGGGGGAACTGAGAGCCCTCCCCCTCCCCCCAAAAGACAGACAGACGAGCACACAAAACTAAGACATTTTCACCAAAAAAAATTCCAATTTTGAGAAAAGGAGACTATTTGAAGGGGGGGGGGGGGACACCTTTGTTTGACCAGCTCCGAATTGCATCTAGACAGATTGTACCACAAGAGGGGCAGTCTGACAGAATGGGCTGAGGGGAAGGAGGTCTCTCTGTGTGGTTCCCCTTGCAGAGTTTCTCCCCAGCCATTCTGTTGGAGGGGGATGTTCTCTAGGGCTTCCCATCAAACTCCCTGGCCGTGCAGCTGAACTGGAGTCACGCTCCCAGGACCTTCCATTGCCTTGCTGCCCCTGCGATTCCCCACACACACACGCCCTTAAATGTGGGTTCCCTTCCACTTAAGGACTTCTGCTAGAAAGCTAATGCCTCGTCCAAGCTGTGTCACTAGTTCCAGAGACTCTCTGTGGGCCTGGAAGGAGGACGATACCCTAGGAAGGGGAGGATGGTGTCCCTGCCACTCAGGAGGGTGAGAATCATGCACAGAGTGGCTGGAAGTGTGATCTGGGCCATTGCTTGACTTTACAGAAAGGCAGATTAAAAGTAGGAGTAGAGTTCATTGCTCTCAGCCTCAAACACTGATGAATCTGGAGAGCCCTTGTCAGGGGAGGGAGATAAGGAAATCCAAAGACGACAAAATACTCTTGAATTAATGGGAACAGTTTGATCTCCTTTTGGAAGCAGAAAGGAACATAATTACCTTAAAAATCACAACTTCTCTCTGCAAACGTTGTACCTATTATTGTTAGAAGTAACCACTGAAACATCTTAGAAGAAAACCATTTTTTTAAAAGTCTTATCCAGTTTTAGCTTATACATTTGTATGTTGTACAGCAACTTTCACCATTTTCCCTGTTTGCTCAAGTCTTTCAAACACCAGCAGGGAGAGAAAAAGACTAGGGGGAAACAGGAAATATATGTATAAAACCACAAACATTATCCTGGGAACTCAGTGGCCAATTTTATTTTAAATGAAGAACATCTTTGTGAGTTTGCATTTTTAGGGGTCAGGAAAAATATTCCTCAAGTGGATTGGGGACTGAAGCATGCTGATAATGTGTAGAGAATTATTAGGAATTAGGTGGTCAAATATTTCTGTAAGGAAGCTCAAATAGAGGCATGTAATTGTAAGGAGAATGCACCTCTGAGCTGACCCAGTGCCCCAAAATGTACACTGTCGGATAACTCTGTTTAATGGTGTTGGGAGTCCTACTCTCTGGCTCATTGCAGACTAGAATCATTGTTAAAACGATACATCTCTGGGTGCCATAAGCATGACTGAGTTGAGATGGGAGAGAGGGAATTTAATCAAGAAAACCTGATAGAACAGCATGCATCAACGAAAATGCTCTTGCCTCCCTGAGGCCATGATAAGGGGCTTTTCTTTTTGCGTGGTCAGGAAATGAGTGGGGGTGAGGAGTGAGAACCCTGAATAACCAGTGAATAACACTGTTTTTTGTACCTGGAACTGAGAATGCTTGATTCCCTCTTCCAAGTATCAGAAATGGTTAAAGATTCTCTTATAAACTTAAAGGGATGCGATTTTGACCTTTTGTTTGGATAAACTCAGTTTATTTGTGGCCTCCTACCAAATACAAAAGGAGAGGAATTGAAATGTGAAGGCAGTGCTGGTGGTGAGGTTTTATATGTATGGCACAAGCATCCAAAGGCCCAGTTGAGCTTTGGAGCCCCATTGTGGTAGGCCCTGTACAAACCGATAAAGGACTCATCTCCACCCAGAAGGGTTTACAGTCTTAAAAGGCACAAGCAGCTGAAGAGTTGGTGACGGACATAGTCATGTTCTCCACTGTGCTGAAAGCAAACACTCCTTTGTGCTTAAATCTGTCCATTACTATTGAGATGGCTTTTTACCCTTGTTTTCCCTGGTAGCCTTGTTAGCCATTTTGAAGCAAAATTGTACTTGTACAAAATTGTACTTCCCATGAATATACTCTTGTAGTTACATTGCATTTATTAAAGATATGTAGTATGTTGAATGATCAAGGTCTAGATCATCACATGGGGTTGTGATGGAAAATAACATAAATTCTGGAAACTTTGTGTTTACTTTTCTTCATCGAACTTCCAACAGTTATGCTGCTTATCAGTGGAGCCCTGGTGAACGGTCCTTATGCGCTGATCACAACTGCGGTCTCAGCTGACTTGGTGAGTTTGGCTCTTTGTTTTACATTTAGCAGACAGTCCTGCTCATTTGCCTTCATTTGCGGGGGAAAGCCTGGTTTCTGTGACGAGTAGTAAATGTGTGTAAAGCATTGAGGGCTCAATTCTGTGTAGTACAGATGTAGTGTGTGTGTGTGGGTTGTACTTTTGTGTACAAGGTAAAGAGTAATGAGCAGGATGGGGAGCATTAAAGAACTCAACCCTGCATTAATACAGATGAGTGGCCTCCAAATTACTCCTGCCTCGTAAGGAGATCAAAGAGGGGCTCTCTTAGATAAACACTTAAGTGTGATCCTCAGAACGCACATTAAGGCCATGTCTCTTTAGATTGTCATTTGCCACCCACATCCTGCACTTTTTTTACCCTGCACCTTTGAGAGTAAGGGATCAGGTGTGCAATGGGCTGGAGACTTCTCTCCATTAGGTGTGGAGGACACTACCGGTTGCTTGCCCTTCCTTTTGCTCATGTTAGCCTCTGCTCACCCATATACTGCACCCCAGTCAGCCTGTGTGCCCTGCTGCCCTGCCACACTAGGCCCTGCAGGCTTGTGGTCTGACTGCAGCACATGCTCCATGAAAACATTGCCCGGGTACCTTTTCTTCAATTTTGCTTTTTCAATGCTAGGTAAATGTATTGCTTTGAAAGGTGCTGGATGGTGAGAGCCCTACAGAGTGAGGTCCTTCACCAGCAGAATAGGTACAGGAAAGGCAGCAGAATTTAAATCCACACCCCACCTCAGCATTCCTCCTGTGCCTCCTTAGTGATCAAAAGGGAGCTGTAGGGTTGAGAGAGAGCTCCCCCTTCAGGTCCATTCAGTCAATAGTCTCATTGCTGTGACTGGCAGCTAGACTGTAGGATCTTGTCACGTAGACACCTGCCCTCTGGGAGCTGGATGGAAACTGCCAACTGATTTTCTCGTATGTCACTGAACAACCATCTGACACTAATGACTTTAGGTGACTGGTGACCTAGACTGAATTCTCCTCAGTGCCCTAAGTAAATGAAAGGCTCTGTCTTCTTAACAATCCTCTGAGCCATTTAAGTCTCCTATATACCAAGTTATAAAATTGTTCCTATGATCATTAGTTTTGCTCTGCAGTCCTATTGAATAACTGGCCTAATGAAAATGGCCTTCACAATTACTTCCTTTTGGTGCCTTTTGACTCAATAACCTGCTGAGTGGGCCTTGATATGGCTTTTATCATTGATACTCTAGCTTTGTTAGTGTTCTTGTCCAATTAGTGATTCTCTTCTGTTCTGCAGAGCTTTCTGATATCAACAGTGGCTGTACTGACAGACCACTATGCAGTTTCAGCGAAAAATTGTGGGCTTGAAGTGCAGCCCATTCTGCCTGAACACCTTGCATGCAGAATAGAAAGGGTTATTTATAAAGAACATCATTAAAGTAGATTGGTCATGGGCGATTTTTTTTTATTTTTATTTTTTTTAGGCAATGATAAAAGGGTCTTGTCCATAGCTATTTAAGGCTACTTGGTAAAGTTCATGCTAACATGTATTTGTCCATTATTTCATGATATGTTTTTCTATGGGAAAGGCCAGGAGCATGAGGCAGATGCATGGCCATTTCCCAGGCTCATCTGTAAATGGTTCTGAATGGAATATTTGTCACGATAGGGTACCCATAAAAGTCTGAAAGGAAATGCAAGAGCCCTGTCCACAGTTACGGCTATCATCGATGGAACAGGTTCTGTAGGTAAGCTATTGTTTGGAAGCTGCCGGCCTTATCTGCAGGAGGCTTTCTGTGGCTCTAGGTGCTAAAGAATTACAATTTAGTTCTGCTCTGAAAGCGGACTAAAGCTGGCATCAAGGAGTTCCATGTCTGTGTCTCAATGATTTGCACATCACATGTGCGCAGTTTGCATTTAAAAAGATGGCTCCCTCCCTCCCGCCCCAAACTGTCAGTGCTACAAAATCAACTCAGGCTCTTTGTCAAGCTGGATTCTCTCCATGTCACACCTGGCTAGTACTCAGCATCACTTTGGGAGTGGGTCATGGGCAAAGATGGCTTTAGGCCTCCTTTCTACTTCCCCAGGCTTGGTGGTGGTGGGCTGGCCCCCAGCACAAATTAGAACAGTATACGCCATGGGGCTGTTCTGGACACCTGATCAAGGATGCCTTGGTTATGCCCTCTGCACCAGCAGTGGTGAGGGAGGCAGAGATTCACCGTGATAGACCTACACAATCTGCAGATGTCTCTAACCAAGGGGAATCATCCACTGGCCATCTGGCTACACCAGTGTTATGGCAGCTTTGCAGCCATATATACTGTCTATAAACTTTATGGATCCTCTTACAAATGTGTGCCAAAATGGGTTTGCTTTTATGAAGGTTGAAACTGAGTAAAATATCCAAACACGGAATATCTTGTCATTGGAACTAGTAATGTTTCCATCTCAGAATTTTAACATGTCATATCACTATTTTATTTTAGGTGCTGCTTTAGGGCCTCTGTTAGCTGGTCTCATCTCTCCCTCTGGTTGGAATAATGTATTTTACATGCTAATGGTGGCAGATGCATTTGCCTTACTAGTAAGTGTAAATAAAACATTTAGTGCCAGATTTCTTTCTTAAAAAGCCCTTCATGTTAAAATGGAAATTTCCTCACGTCATTGTGATTTGTATATTCTATTATTGAGTGGGAAGTTTCCATTCATATTGTAGAGCTATTTTTGTTTGTTTTTATTTAAAGAGCTAAGATGAGCATTTTGAAATTCTTGTTGAACTTTCAAAAAGAAAAGGAGGACTTGGGGCACCTTAGAGACTAACCCATTTATTTGAGCATAAGCTTTCGTGAGCTACAGCTCACTTCATCGGATGCATCTGATGAAGTGAGCTGTAGCTCACGAAAGCTCATGCTCAAATAAATGGGTTAGTCTCTAAGGTGCCCCAAGTCCTCCTTTTCTTTTTGCGAATACAGACTGACACGGCTGCTACTCTGAAACCTGTTGAACTTTGAAGCCAGAGAGCCGCTTAGCTTCACTGGGTGATATCTGTATGCAGTAGCTCACCAAAGGGATTGCTGCAAATGTAGTTGGAAGCACAAATTTTTCTCTTTAAAGGCAGCACTGAAGCAGAAACACCAATTTACTAAGATAGTAACACATTTGGCTGCACTGCCACAGAACCAGTATCACATGGAAATGCAACTGAATGCGTCACATATTCCAATTGGATGTCCATCGTGTCTTTCTCCTATTTGACATAAAAGTGTAATGGCTGGGATCATCTGAAAAGAGGCTGGTTTTGACTTGTCCTATTTTATCTTATCGAGGCAGGTTGTCTTCTGTGGTGTTTAAGGCAAAAGATAAGGGGTCAGGAGATCTGTGGACTAATTACTTGCTGGTGTAACTCTATTAAATTCAGTGGTTTTACAGCAGCAGAAAATATAGTCTCTAGGTTCTGTTTCTAATTTTGTCACAGACTTCCTGAATGCCCTTCGTCAAATCTCTTAACTTCTTTGTGCCTCTGGTTTGCCCCTCTGCCAAGGGAGGATGGCAATACTGACCCACCTCAGAGAGGATTAGGGAAGCTTCATTTATTAATCCTTTGTAAAGTGCTTTGGTATCACTTGATGGAATGCGGTAACAGAAGGGCTAAATTTTTGTTAGACTCTTCAGAATCAGGCCCCATCTCTCCTGTCTGATCTGCAAGGACAGTCCGATATGCCATACAGTTCCATTGAATTCAGTCACGTACATGCAGGGAAGGTAGGGCGACCAGACGTCCCGATATTAGGGGCTGTCTTAAAAAGCAACTGCTTTCATGTTGCTATGGACTGGCACAAGATCCAATTCTTTTGAAGGAGCTGAATGTCCCTTTCCATCATAGATGACAGAACCCAGCAAGTGGGAAGCAGATGTTTCCAAGTGAATGAATGTGTGTTTATAAATGATTGCATAGCTTCTTTACTCAGCCATTACTGGTACTGCAAGGATTTCTAGTAGCCAGTGGGTAAAGTCCTTGTCAAGGCGATAAATCCAGCTGTTGGAACCTTCCCCCCTCACCCCCAATATAACAAATAGCACTTTTAAGATCTATATTTTAAACTGATTTTTTTTCAAAAGTGCATGAGGGAATTAGGCCCTTGAATTCCAATGGGAATTAGGTGTGTAAAGGGGGAATAGGTGCCTTGGAAAATCACAGCCTTCACTTCTAAAAATAGTTGTAACTGGTTCACACTGATATTAGACAGAAAACATGGAAGACTGACATTTTCTTAGCATGGGTTTTTCATCAAACATCATCTGTAAGATCACTCTTCTGTTCCCTCTTAATGGACGACTGTATTAATCGGTATACCTATGACAATAAGTATAAAGGGCCTGATCCTGCAGTCAGTAATGGACCTGAGTAAGTTTAATTGCTTACAGGATTAGACCCAAATGTGTGGCCATGTCTACACTACCCGCTGGATCGGTGGGTAGTGATCAATCTATCGGGGATCGATTTATCGCGTCTAGTGTAGACGCGATAAATCGATCCCCAATTGCTCTGCCGTCGACTCCGGAACTCCGCCAGGGCGAGAGGCAGAAGCGGAGTCGACGGGGGAGCGGCAGCCGTCGATCCCACGCCGCGAGGATGCGAAGTAAGTGATTCTAAGTCAATCTAAGATACCTCGACTTCAGCTACGCTATTTTCGTAGCTGAAGTTGCGTATCTTAGATCAATCCCCTCCCTCCCCCCCAGTGTAGACCAGGCCATAGTCTCAGAGCAACGGTGGTATAAGAGTTACCATTTTTCCTGCAGTCTTGGGCTCCCTCTGCTGGTCTCGTCAGAGTCTTGCTGGTACAATAATTAAATAGTTATTGTTAGAACTGGTAAAAAATGGAGAGGCAGGGAGGACAATCACCATGAATTTCACTCCTTTTCATCCCACAGATTTAGAAGTGGAACAATTTTTTTGTCTGAAATAGTTATCCCAAATGTTTGGAAATTGGAGGCAGAGGTGTTGGGTGGGATGGGGGTTTTCTCCAGTTTTCCCCTTCCCCTCTGCCCCACTTTGCCACGGAAAAGGTAGGCAGAAGCGGGGGGGGGAAGAGGTTTGCAGGGAGAGGGAGAGGAAAAAACCATTTGAAAAAACAATGGGTTTTGTTTTTTCAATTTTGTCACAATGTGGGGTGGGACTGCAAAAATGTCCTAATTTGAAAAATGTCCATCAGCTCCAGTCCTTGCATAACCTCTGGATCCTTGGTGATTCAGAGAAAGACTTTGATTTAGCTCCTCTCACATGAGTGGTGCAAATTCATCTTCCAACCATTGACTGAACATGTGCGAATATAATGGGTTTCCATTCAGCTGAACTGGGATAACATTAAATGAAGAATTCAGAATTGCAGTATGCATTTGACACTGAAAACTTAGGTGAGTGGTTCACCTGTCTAGATTTTTAACCCAGATTTGTTTTTGTACAGTTCTTACTCCGTCTTATACGAAAAGAACTCCAGTGTAAGATGGACCAGACCTTGTAAGTCTTTCTTGTGTTTTTCTATATGATGATTAAATGTTTTCATAAGTCATTCTTGGCCTCTCCACCTTTGTGCTCCTTCTCCTTGCAGAAATCACGGATTCTTTGTTTATGTGCATGTACCTTAATCTGCCGGTTTTCTCTGCATTGTAAAGAGTAACCTCTTTTTCTTTAAATCATGAAACTCTTTCTTCAGAACTATTTTTTAAAACAGTAGAGAAAATTGAGTTCTCTGTCACGTTCTCTGTACGTTTTCTCCAAAGGTTGGGGCCCTCTTAATTTTTCACTCTTGAGTGTGAAACTTGGCAATATGAGGTTTTTGGTTGGTTGGGGGGTGGATTATTTTAATAGTTCAAATTGTACTTTTTTTCAGAAGTTGGCAGGAAGGAAGGGTGACTCTGATTTCAAACCAGAGTAAACCCAGAGAAGTTACACTCATTTTACTTTGTATAACTCCACTGATTTAGTGGAAGGCTATGTCTACACTACGAAATTAGGTTGAATTTATAGAAGTCAGTTTTGTAGAAAGCGTTTTTATACAGTCGATTGTGTGCGTCCACAGTACCGAGGCAACCGTCGACTTCCCACAGTTCCCGCAGTCTCTGCCGCCCATTTGAATACTGCGTAGAAATCCCAATGCTTGATGGGGCAAAAACATTTTCACAGGTGGTTTTGGGTACGTATTGTTAGCCGCCCCCCCCCTTCCCTCCCTCCGTGAAAGCAACGTCAGACAATCGTTTCACACCTTTTTTCCTGGGTACCCGTGTAGACGCCATACCACAGCAAGCATGGAGTCCGCTCAGCTCACCGTCACCATATGTCTCCTGGGTGCTGGCAGACACGGTACTGCATTGCTACACAGCCGCAGCTCTTTGCCTTTTGGCAGCAGACAGTGCAGTATGACTGGTAGCCATCGTCACCATACTCCAAGGTGCTCTTTTAGCTGACCTTGGTAAGGCCGGTCAGGGGCGCCGGGGCAAACATGGGGTTGACTCAGCCAGGTCATTTCCCTTTTAAGTTTTGTCTCATGGCGATTCAGTCCTGCCGGCAGTCATATTGCAATGTACTGTACAGTCGTACTGTAATGAGCACTCCGGAGACGATGGCCAGCAGTCATACTGCACCGTCTTCTGCCGAGCACCCAGGAGATGACGATGGCCAGCAGTTGTACTGCACCGTCTGCTGCCAGCAAGATGTATAAAGATAGATGAGGTGGATCAAAACAAGAAATAGACCAGATTTGTTTTGTATTCATTTTCTCCCCCCTTCCTCCCTCCCTCCGTGAAATCAACAGCCTGTTAAACCCAGGGTTTTAAGTTCTAACCTTGAGGGGGCCATTCTGTTTCTCCTTGATGCAAAGCCACCCACTTTGTTGATTTTAATTCCCTGTAAGCCAACCCTGTAAGCCATGTTATCAGTCACCCCTCCCTCCGTCAGAGCAACGGCAGACAATCGTTTCACACCTTTTTCCAGCGCAGATGCCATAGCACTGGGAACATGGAGTCCGCTCAGATCACCGCGGCAGTTATGAGCATTATAAACACCGTGCGCATTATCCAGCAGGATATGCAGAACCATAACCTGCAAGAAAAGCAAAACCAGGCAAGGAGGAGGCGACTGCAGCACTGTGACAAGAATGATGAGGACATGGACATAGACTTCTCACAAAGTACGGGCCCCTGCAATGTGCACATCATGGTGTCAATTGGGCAGGTTCATGGTGTGGAATGCCGATTCTGGGCCCAGGAAACAAGCACAGAGTGATGGGACCACACAGTGTTGCAGGTCTGGGTCAATTCCCAGTGGCTGAGAAACTTTCGCATGCGTAAGGGCACTTTCATGGAACTTTGTAACTTGCTGTCCCCTGCCCTGAGGCGCAAGAATACCAAGATCAGAGTAGCCTTCACCGTTGAGAAACGAGTGGTGATAGCCCTGTGGAAGCTTGCAATGCCAGACAGCTACCGGCCAGTCGGGAATCAATTTGGAGTGGGCAAATCTACTGTGGGGGCTACTGTGATGCAAGTAGCCAACGCTATCGCTGAGCTGCTGATATCAAGGGTTGTGACTCTGGGAAATGTGCAGGTCATAGTGGATGGCTTTGCTGCAATGGGATTCCCTAACTGGTGGGGCAATAGCGGAACCCATATCCTTATTTTGACACCGGAGCACCAAGGCAGCAAGTACATAAACCGCAAGGGGTACTTTTCAGTGGTGCTGCAAGCACTGGTGGATCACAAGGGACATTTCACCAAATTCAACGTGGGATGGCCGGGAAATGTACATGACACTCGCATCTTCAGGAACTCTGGTCTGTTTCAACAGCTGCAGCAAGGGACTTACTTTCCAAACCAGAAAATAACCATTGGGGATGTTGAAATGCCTATCGTTATCCTTGGGGACCCAGCCTACCCCTTAATGCCAGGGCGCATGAAGCCACACACAGGCGCCCTGGAAAGTAGTCAGGAGCTGTTCAACTATAGGCTGAGCAAGTGCAGATTGGTGGCAGAAGTGTATTTGGGCATTTAAAAGCACACTGGCGCAGTTTGCTGACTCGGTTAGACCTCAGCGAAACCAATATTCCCATCGTTATTACTGCTTGCTGTGCGCCTCACAATATCTGTGAGAGTAAGGGGGAGATGTTTATGGCGGGGTGGGAGGTTGAGGCAAATCGCCTGGCTGCTGATTACGTGCAGTCAGACACCAGGGCGGTTAGAAGAGCACAGGAGGGCGCAGTGCGCATCAGAGAAGCTTTGAAAACCAGTTTCATGACTGGCCAGGCTACGGTGTGAAAGTTCTGTTTGTTTCTCCTTGATGACCCGCCGCCCCCCCGGGTTCACTCTACTTTCCTGTAAGCTAAGCACCCTCCCCTCCCCCCTTCGATCACCGCTTGCAGAGGCAATAAAGTCATTGTTGCTTCACATTCATGCATTCTTTATTTATTCATCACACAAATAGGGGGATAACTGCCAAGGTAGCGCGGGAAAGGTGGTGGAGGAGGGAAGGACAAGACCACACAGCACTTTAAAACTTTAAAACTTATTGAATGCCAGCCTTCTGTTGCTTGGGCAATCCCCTGGGGTGGAGTGGCTGGGTGGCCTGAGGCCCCCCCTCCACGTTCTTGGGCATCTGGGTGAGTAGGCTATGGAACTTGGGGAGAAGCGCAGTCAGTTACACAGGGGCTATAGCGGTAGTGTGTGTTCCTGCTGCCTTTCCTGCAGCTCAACCATACACTGAAGCATATGAGTTTGATCCTCCAGCAGCCTGAGCATTGACTCCTGCCTTCTTTCAGCAAGCTGACGCCACCTACCATCTTCAGCCCACCACCTCTCCTCGCGGTCATATTGTGTTTTACTGCACTCTGCGATTGTCTGCCTCCACGTATTTTGCTGTGCTCTGTCAGTGTGGGAGGACAGCATGAGGTCAGAGAACATTTCATCATGAGTGCGTTTTTTTCACCTTCTAATCTTTGCTAGCCTCTGGGAAGGAGAAACATATGCAGCTGGTGGAGGAAAAAAAGGGAGAGTGGTAGTTAAAAAGACACATTTTATAGAACAATGGGTACATTCTTTCACGGTAAACCTTGATGTTAACATTACATAGCACATGTGCTTTCATTACAAGGTGGCATTTTGCCTCTTATTGAGGGTATGCCGGTTTGGTGTGAGAGATCCCTCATGCAGGGCCAGGCAGCAGAATTCAGCTTGCAAGCAGCCATGGTAAGCCACAGTCTTTTGGCTTCTTTAACCTCCATAACGTGTGGGAATGGTTTCAAACAGCAGCGCCCTCATTTCCTGTATGAAGTAGCCGTTGGGTTGGCCATTAAAAATGGGTTGCTGATTTAAAAGGAGGGGCTGCGGTTTCCGGGTTCACGTGCAGCAGAAACCCAACTAACACCCCCCCACACACACACCCAATGCTCTGGGATGATGGCTTCACCCCTCCCCCCACCGTGTGGCTAACAGCGGGGAAGATTTCTGTGCAGCCACAGGCAAACAGCCCAGCAGGAACGGGCACGTCTGAATGTCTGCTTACTAAAACCACCCTGTTTCAACCAGGTGACCATGAATGATATCACTCTCCTGAGGATAACACAGAGAGATAAAGAACGGATGTTGTTTGAATGCCAGCAAACACCGGGACCATACACTGCAGTGCTTTGTTCTGCAATGATTCCCGACTACATGCTACTGGCCTGGTGTGGTAAAGTGCCCTACCATGGAGGACGGAATAAGGCTGCCCTCCCCAGAAACCTTTTGCAAAGGCTTTGGGAGTACATCCAGGAGAGCTTTATGGAGATGTTCCTGGAGGATTTCCACTCCATCCCCAGACACGTTAACAAACTCTTCCAGTAGCTGTACTGGCTGCGAATGCCAGGGCAAATTAATCATTAAACACGCTTGCTTGCTTGCTTTTAAACCATGTATAATATTTACAACGGTACACTCACCAGAGGTCCCTTCTCCGCCTTCAGGGTCTGGGAGCCTGCCTTGGGTGGGTTCAGGGTTTACTGGGTCCAGAGTGATAAACAGATCCTGGCTGTTGGGAAAACTGGTTTCTCTGCTTCCTTGCTGTGAGCTATCTACAACCTCCTCATCATCATCATCTTCCTCGGCCCCAAAACCCGCTTCCATGTTGCCTCTCACTCCTTGGACAGAGTCAAAGCACAGGGTTGGGGTAGTGGTGGCTGTACCCCCTAGAATGGCATGTAGCTCATCATAGAAGTGGCATGTCTGGCGCTCTGAACCGGAGCGGCCGTTTGTCTCTCTGGTTTTTTGGTAGGCTTGCCTGAGCTCCTTAATTTTCACGCGGCACTGCTGCAGGTCCCTGTTATCGCTTCTGTCCTTCATGCCACTGGAGATTTTTTCAAATATTTTGGCATTTCGCCTTTTCAAACGGAGTTCTGCCAGCACGGATTCGTCTCCCCATACAGCAATCAGATCCCATACCTCCCATTCAGTCCATGCTGGAGCTCTTCGGCAATTCTGGGACTGCATGGTCTCCTGTGATGATGAGCTCTGCATGGTGGCCTGTGCAGGTGAGCTCGCCACGCTGGCCAAACAGGAAATGAGATTCAAAAGTTCGCAGGACTTTTCCTGTATACCTGTCCAGTGCATCTGAGTTGAGAGCGCTGTCCAGAGCGGTCACGACTGAGCACTCTGGGATAGCTCCCGGAGGCCAATACCGTCGAATTGCGTCCACAGTATCCCAAACTCGACCCGGCAAGGCCGATTTTCAGCACTAATCCCCTCATCGGGGTGGAGTAAAGAAATTGATTTTAAGAGCCCTTTAAGTCGAAAAAAGGGCTTCATCATGTGGACGGGTACAGGGTTAAATTGAGGTAACACTGCTAAATTCGACCTAAACTCGTCGTGTAGACCAGGCCTTAGTGAAATCAGGTCCCTCATCTATAAATACAGCATAGAATAGGAAAGTGTATAACAAAGAATGTGGACAGCATTTTGAAGTTATTGATCTTTTGTTATGCACTGCTTCCAAACTTCTCATATTAGCTATTCTTTCACAGGTTTAAAGAACACTGAATTATGATATCTCAGACATGGAATTAAGGTCTTCATGTATGATCAAAACTCCACCCTCAAAAGACTGGAATAAATTATTCTGTATTTGAAATTTGTCTTGTGGAGCATTTTGCACATTTACCAGGAGAGGATTGAGAAATTCAGTTGGTGAATTCCTGGTGAAGTTTTTTTGTTTTCTGTTTTTGTTTTGTTTCCTGTTTGCACATGCATCAATCTCTCAGGATGGTGACTGTTTATCACATGAAGAGACAGAAGTTTTGGGAAGCTGCTAGCTGTATGCCTTAACTGAGCCAAAAGAGAAATACCAAGTGCCTTTTGATTCATTTTGATAGGATATTTTACGTAAATCTTTAAACTGCTTATTTTTAACAAAATGGAAGGAGATTTGAGAATAGAGCGCAAAAAAGAAAATGAACTCTCTTCAGATGCTCCAGCAGTGGAATGTGCCAATGGTACTAGCAAAGCATTTGTGAGCAAAGTGTCCTTTAAGAACATAAGAGCGGTCACACTGGGTCAGACCAATGGTCCATCCAGCCCAGTATCCTGTCTACCGACAGTGGCCAGTGCCAGGGTCCCCAGAGGGAGTGAACAGAACAGGTCATCCTCAAGTGATCCGTCCCCAGTTGCCTATTTATGCCACATCTTAAAAGATAAGGTCATCACACTCTATGTGAAGGTACCAGCTGGCTCAGATTCACTGCTATTCAATATCCTGAAACAGTAAGAAAGTGGTCTGAGCATATTATCAGACTTTATCTACAGCACTAACTGATCCTACATTGTAAACTCCCAAGGGCAGCATTCTGCTCTTTTATGTATAATATATTGGAACTTGTACATAAGTAGTTACAATGTACTGTGAAAAAGTAGCCTACACTGGCTCTCTGGAGGCAGAGTTTTGCTCATTTGGGGTTGTCAGAAAAGGATACTCAAACAACAAAGAGACTTATTAAGGTGAAGCATTTCTGTAAGGCGTTTGAATGATTTTGAGGGCGTTATATACTGGTTGAGCAAACGTCATCGAATTGTTTTGTTGTTAAGTCGATCGGCTACTTTGGAGTTGCCGGTTATTTTTAATTGGGAGGGCAAAGGCGTGGTCTCATCTGTGACTGAAGCTTTACTAGTTCCTTTTTTTTTTTTTTTAATGGGTGAACAAAAAATTGATCCTGGTTTAAACCCTGATCCTGAAATGGTGTTGAGTTCAAGCGCCCCCCTTGACTTCAATGGGGCTGGATGCCGAAGCAGGGAGTCTGTCCACTCAGAGCTCATTGCAGGATCAGGACCTTAATCATAGCACCAAAAATCTGTCAACAGACTAATGTTGCAGTCCAAGTACAGAGCCAAAGTATATGGTTTTTAAAAAAAACAAACCTGACCCCACACACTGGCCGTAAAGTGGATAGAGGAAATTCAGAGGTTTATATTATCCTGTAAGTGCAAGCGTTAGTGTTTTCATAATACACTGTTTCTTCTTGATCTGACAGTTTTTAATCTCCTTCCAATAGAAGACAAGCTTCTGGTGAATATTTGTAAGATGTACAATAATATTAAGGGGAATTTCTATAAAAGAGATGTTTATGTGGACTATAAAGGTTAAATAGACTTAAACTGTATATTCTTATAATGTGTATTTATTAAACCTCTCTGTAACTGTTCTTCTGAATTTTGCTTTTTTAACTTTTTTACAAAACATGGTGGTACTGTACATACCTCACTTGCTTAACAAAATAACCTTTTTTAAAATAAGCCTCAAAACATACAAAGAAATGTCTTCTTTCTCATCAACTTCTTGTTTGCATTTTTGTTTCTGGCACAATGCTTAATCTTTTTGGGTTGTTTTGGGTGGGTTTTTTTTGTTTTTTAATTCTTTAACCTTTGAGCAATTGTTCTTGAACTCATGCTTTTCTCCTGTTTTTTTTTTGCATTTTTGGCCCTGGTTCAGCAAAGCGCTTAGGCACGTGCTTAAGTGCCATTGACTTGAACAAGACTTCACAAATGCTTAAGCTAAGCACTTACTTATGCACTTTGTTGCAAATAAAGGTCCCTACTCAGCAAAGAATCGGCCTCAATCCAATAGATTTATGCATGTGCCAAAGTCCGTGTTTGTGATCCAAACGGTCTCTGTCCTGCAAAGATTTACGTAAATACTTAACTTCACACATTGTGAACAGATCCATTAAAATCAAGGGGACCACACACACTGCATAAAGATAAACAGATGCCTAAGTCTTTGCAGGATTCAGGCCTTAGTTGCCAAAACCGTTTTACTCCTAAACTCTGCCATTTGCAAGTAGTTGTTTTTAAAGCTTTGTCACTCCAGCTAAAGTCTTATGTTAAAGTGCTTCTAATTGTATTAGTTGATAACAGAATTATACTGGTAAGATATTTAGTGTATTCCAATTTTTAAGTTTTCCTTCTTAGGAGCTCACATTATTCATTTCATTTTTTTTATTTTTTTGCAATATAAGAGCCCACATGTGAGTCAATGAACGTGTCACAGGCAGGACTAAGAGCCCTCCCTCCCACTGACTGCACTGGTGAATTAGAGCTCTCAGCTACTCACATTGTGTCCTTTATGGTTCGGAAGTTTAGATTCTTTTGAATTTACACAATCCTTGCAGTTCACTTAACTGATGTGGGATTTTCTTCAGTGTTGTGATATTCTCTTGAAGGAGCTCTTTAGCTCTTTATTTGGGGTCCAGTGGGAGAATCCTCATGTGTAAATCAGAAAAAAACCACTAAAATGCTAGCCAGCAAATTAAATGTCCAAGATATCTTGCGGAATAATAAACCTGGTGAAGCATTAATGATGTTTTCTAAGGTGCTAGGAAATTCATTACTTTCTGTGCCAGGAAAAGAATTTGTCATCATATGGAGTTCCCTGGCCATTAAGGCCAAAGGGTTTTGTCTGTAACAGGAATTCTGCCTAAGAACAGCAGGATCAGGCTTCAAATTTCCAAAGGGCCCTCAGTCTAACCTCTAAATATGTGTTCACAGCTTGCATGTGTAAACATTTTCTGGTGCAGATAATTAAATTTGAAGGCCTAACTCCCATACCTAATTTGCCCATGGGCAAGGAATTTGGCCACTTCTCTTTTATAATCAGCCCTAAAAATCCTTGCATTCTGAACAAACAGTGCATTTTGTTAGCTTCTGGTATGGATACTCATTCACCTGGGGGTGAACAAATCTGGTGACAAATGTGTATAGGAATGCAGAAGTGCAGTAATCAAAGTAGGGTTAGTATCTGAATGTGAAGTGTTTGTTTTAAATATTGATTATTTGCAGATTAAAATATTTTTTCATAGCACGTATTAAATAAAGATGGATTCTGCATTTCAGTTTAAAATGTGGATCACTTTTTGCCTCTTTTATATTTTAATAAGGAAATTGTTCATTTCCTGCCTGTGAGAGTAGAGAGTAGCCCTTTCTTGCAGGAGTAGTGGAGCTAGTTTATTAAGGAAAACAAACTAGAATCTTTCTTCCAGACACAGTGGCTTTCTCACCTGAAAGTGGAATTAGACACCTTGGAGCAGGATGCAATGACCAATGTGACAATTAGAGAGATGATGTGGGTGAGGTAATAGCTTTTATTAGACCAATTTCTATCTGTGAGATACATTAAGCCTTCCTCTCTGTCCTGTGTGAAAGCAGGCACTCAGGAAAGGAGACGGGCCCAGCACTTCTTATACTAGTTAGCTTAGAGTGCCATTTAAACTCCATGTCTATTATGTTCCATCTGTTCTTGGATTTGTAGTCCATATATGTAAACAATGAATATTCCTGTGTCTTCCCTCTTTACTCTGCTCTATCTTTTTTCTCCTTTTCCCTCATTTCTGTTCCCAGCCCTCTCAAGAATTTCATGGTCTTGATCAACTTCGTGTTTAATGTTGTGTGACTCTCCTAGAGATATAATGGGATTTAAAGCACTTCTGCATGGGGGAAAATGCTAGGAGCTGAAAGCAAGTTTCCACTTAAGGAAGCTTTGCAAAATTACATCAGAAGAAAGATTTCCATGCGTCTAAAATACTTCTAAAGAAAATATGCAGGGGGACTCTGAAATCTAGTACCTTTTTATGGGGAGGTGAGGGGAAGAGGAGCAAGAAATGAAGAAATGAACAAGTATGAAAAAAAAATTCAATTTGATGTACAAAAAACTGGAAGCCCTGAGGTGGTTAGAAAACTATAAAGGCCCCTGTGGCACAGAGCAATTTCAAATGGTTTTGGTAAGTGCAGTCTGCAGCTGTGGCACTCCGCCTTGCAGAGCTAGAGAGCTACTTCGGCGTCACAGAGATATAGAGCCATAGCAAAATAGATGGAGAGAAAGGTTAAGCCCATCTGCCTGGGTGTTTGTAGACAGACCCACACAGGTTTGGCCTCCAGCGGGCCACCTACTTGTCACTGCAGTGCAGACATGAAGCTGGTGTCCTGGAATGCAAAATGCATTGGGAGTAATCCCACCTTTGAGAATTCCTGAACCACTTCCTTCTCTGGTGAGGTTCCAAGTGGGACAGCTTCCAAAAACTATTGGCATAGTCCACTATTACTAGAATTAATGTACGTCTTTCTTTATTGGATCAAAAGACTCATCCTAATCTTCCCAAAAGGCCACTTCTCATTGGAACCAAGGGAACTAGAAGAGGCTGGTAGCTTTCTGAGCCACCTTCTGGCACTCTGGACAGGAGGCACAAAAACTTGCCATCTCATGATGGGCCATCAAGACTGCAACCAATCTCTGTAGAGTCTTCTCCCTTCCCATGTGGCCAGCAGAGGGTAAGATATGGACAAGCCATAGAACTTCCCTTTGAACTAGTTTCGAGCATAATGTAAGATATCCGAACTCTTTCATTTTTGGATAAATTGGTCCACTCAATAAAACAACTCATTTCTCAACTCAAAATGAGGAAACAAGGTGGCCAATCTTTCACGAGTTACCACCCTATTTATCATCCATCACTGCTGGTGTGCTCCCGGAAGTTCTTCTCGCTCCTGTTCTGCCACTAGATTAAATTGTTCCCTGACAATGTCTGGTTCCAGGGTAGCAATTGATCCATATAGTAACCTGGTCTCAGAGGCCTTGAAAGTAAAAGCTGCTCCCTTATTTATATTGTAAATCTTCAGTTTAGGGACTTTCTTTTACTATGTGTTTGTACAGTGCTTAGCACAATGAGGCCCTGATCCTAACTGGAACCTTTAGGCACAACCCAAATTAAAATAATAAAGAATATCTAACCATGCCTTGTAACTGGTTTGGCTGGTCCTTCTTCCTTCCAGCTCTCTTTGCACTTAGCCATCCGAGAGTGCATTGCCTCACATCCTGCTTTTGCTGCTCTGTGCCGATGCCCTGGAGAAACTCTAGCCTCTCTGGAGCACTATGGGATAGCTGCCTACATTTTCCCAGAATGGATTAATACAAACAAGGTAGGTGCAGACATACAAACATGGTTGTGATGGCAGTAAAGCTGCTCCATGGACACAAATTGAACCATGTTGCCTGTAACCAGTGAAGGTGACTATGTCCTTCTCCCACCATGCTAAAACGTGACTTGATAACACGACTTCAGACATTTTAGCCTGCATGTTGTCAGACCTTTTTGGTCATGCAAAGCTAACTCGATTGAGCTAACCCTATTGGAAAAAACATACCCATTTAGCCAATCAAGCAAGGGTCTAGTAATTTACAAAACCAGGGTTCAAACCTCTAGTGAGAACAAAGGTAAAGGAAGTACAGTAACTCCTCACTTAAAGTTGTCCCAGTTAATGTTGTTTCATTGTTACGTTGCTGATCAATTGAGAACATGCTCGTTTAAAGTTGTGCAGTGCTCCCTTATAATGTCGTTTGGCAGCCACCTGCTTTGTCCACTGCTTGCAGGAAGAGCAGCCCGATGGAGCTAACTGGTGGGGGCTTGGAACCAGGGTGGACCAGTAGCCCCCCCATCAGCTCCCCTTTCCCCTAAGTTCCCTGTGTCACAGCCTCCCAGCAGGCTACCAATTGCCGGCAGTTCAGCTGTCCCTCCCTGCACTGCCATGTGCTGCTCCTGCCCTCTGCCTTGGAGCTGCTCCCCGGAACCTCCTGCTTGCTGAATGTGGGGGGGAGAGGTGGGGAAGGAAAGAGGGGGGCTAATGTGAAAGTGTCCCCCACCCCCCCTGCTCCTGCATTCCGCTTACCTCATCTTCCATAGAACAGGGGGAACACATGACAGGGCTCAGGACGGAGGGAGCTTCCTGGGAGCAGCTGCTGTCTCAGCTTGCTGATCAACTTAAAAAGGCAGTGTACTTAGAGTGGCATCAGCTACTTAAAGGGGCAATGTTCATCTCTCTCTCTCTCACTCACACACACACGGTGTGTCTCTCTGTCTGCCATGCTGTCTCCCCTCCCTCCATTCATGCTGCCTTGTAGAATGTGAGGCTACATTACCAACAATATGTTAACCCTTGAGGGCTCAACCAATTGCTAGTTCACCACCTCAACCAAGCTTCACAATCATCATCGCTGTGTACCAGTATTAAATGGTTTGTTTAAAATTTATTGTGTGTGTATGTATATATAATATAGTCTTTTGTCTGGTGGAAAAAAATTTCCCTGGAACCTACCCCCCCCACACACACACACCCTATTTACATTAATTCTTATGGGGAGATTGGATTCGCTTAACATCGTTTCGCTTAAAGTTGCATTTTTCAGGAACATAGCTACAACGTTAAATGAGGAGTTACTGTAACTTAAATCTACTGAAAGTGCCCTGGGAGAAGCACTGTATTAAAACAGATGGAACCTTTAGCTCCTAAGGTTTCTTTTTCTCATTCCAGTGCTTATATTCCTATATAATACGAGTGGCAAATGTGATGTGCACGCAGGCTTATGGAGAGGCTACAGTGCTTTGAGTTTGGCAACAGAATATAAAGATGAAAGAAACATAGCAGAAATGTAATCTTCTGTACCTCATTACAGTCCATCTTCTAGATAGCCAAATTACTGTAAATACATTCCAGTGTCAGTCTTTCCTTTTTCATCTAATTGAAATAAAATTAGAAAGAATAATAACTCTGGAACTTTGCTTATCAAATCATGAGGGCCTGAATAGAAGCCATAATAGCATTAACCATCCATTGTTTATGTATACCTCTTGGGATGTAAGTCTCTAACTCTGGCAGATGCTGCTGTAAATTCCCTGGAAATACCCATCTCTGTTGCCTGAAAAAGTGGAGTTCTATTTTTAATGGCATTTCACCTTCAAATACTAAAGAGACCACACGGAAGATTTTTTTGTCTTCAGCTTCCTGCAAGGGGTACCTGTGGCATTTTAAAGAACAAAACAAAAAACGCCTGTTGTGGTGGTGCTTGCATCTCAATAAAGGAATTTCAGATAGGATTCCTCCTTATACTTGTAAAAGTTATTCCATATGCTGAGTTTATATGTCTGAGGTACAAAGACTTTAGAACAATATCGGGGATGTCTAATTTATATTTATGCTGATGTCCTATTCATTCAGACTTTCTCAGTGACCTCTTAATAGATTTAAACTTACGATTCCATTTAGCCATCACCACTCATAGGTTCCTGCAGTGGTCAATACACAGGATTGCTAATGTTAAAAGTGACAAGGAGGGTTGAGGTAATATCTTTTATTGGACCAACTTGTGTTGGTGAAAGAGTTCAAAAGCTTGTCTCTCTCACCAACAGAAGTTGGTCCAATACAAGATATTACCTCACCCATCTTGTCTCTCTAATATCCTGGGACCAACATGGCTACAATGACACTGCAAACATCTATGTTATAAGTGTTGTTCAAAGTCAGATTGACCTAGTATATTACAGAAGTCAATGGACGTTCAGAGTTGTTGGATATTTTCAAACCTGGGTCTGATTTTAGGAAGATCAGTTTTAGTCAAACACAAGTTATTGGGCTCAATACAGAGAGATCTGGGTGAAATTCTTTGGCCAGTGTTATACAGGATATCAGACCAGATGATCTAATGGTCTCTTCTGTCCTTATAATCCAAGAATTATGATTTCCTTACCTCTGAACTATGACTTTTTCAGCTTTTGGGGGGAGTCTGGTTTTTGGGGGGTGTTTTTAAAACTTTTGAAATAGAAATCACTTGCATTATCTGTCTTCTCTGGTAATTACAGGTGAGACTGTCAAAGCTACTTTATGAATTTAGAAACACATCTCTCCTTAATTTCAATGGGAACTGTGCATCCTGCAACTAGGGTGACCAGACAGCAAATGCGAAAAATCGGGATGGGGGTGGGGGGGTAATAGGAGCCTATATAAGAAAAAGACCCAAAAATCGGGACTGTCCCTATAAAATTGGGACATCTGGTCACCCTATCTGCAACGCTGAATTAAAATTTTGTGTATCCTCTTGATTGGGGGCTGGTTCAAATGTGTTTATGGTTTACTCTCAAGGGCTGTAGATGTATTATAATATACATTTCTCTTTGGAATTTAATTGTCTATATAGATGTAAAGAATTGAGCATTTTCCCTGTTCATTTCCCTTGTTATGGCTAATTTTCTGGGTGGAGTAATGTTGGAAATATATCTCCCTACAATCAGAGAATTACTTGCCATTCGGGAAATATTCTATTGCACATGCCCCTCTGTGCCACCGGAGACCATGCTCTCTTTCTACTGCCGTAAACTTTTTGTTCATTCAAAGACTATAAACACCACAGCGAAATTCTTTTCAGACATGTTGCATATGAACGGTCTGTCACCTGTTTGAAAACCGTGCTGTGAGAATCTGTCGCAAGCTGTTCCTGAAACTGTAGATTGCTATATATTCCGTTACCATGTTTTTATTTACTTTCTTCATCTGCCTGTTCCACTTTTTAGGTATAAGCAGGGTAGGGTAGGACTTTTTTCCCCTGCTTTTACAAAAGGGTCTTAGCCATGTTTCCTTCATTTCCATGAGTGATCCAGAAGCTTACTCCATCTTTAAGGCAACTCTGCACTACAGTGGACTTATATAGGTTCCTGTGGAAGGACACAATGCTGTATTTGACAGCTCTCTTCTCTGTTTACATAGCACAAGCTTCCCTTGATGGAAAAACATATTGTAATTAAATCGTTGTTGTTGCTGGCTGTTTTTCGTTTCCTTGTATCGCAGTACTGCCTAGAGGCCAGGGTTCCATTAAGATAGGCACTGTATGCACATGTATGCACACACAATGAAAACAGTCCCTGCCACAGAAGCGTACAGTCTAAGTACATCACTGCTGTAAACAACACAACTCAGATGCATCTTGCAGGTCCAGAAGACTTTTATTTTAAATTCCTGAATGACTTTTGAAATCGTGAATGACCTTGTGTTCACCTGTCCTTGGGTTCACCGGTAAAGAAATATTTTGGTAATCAAATCCATGGGGGAAATGTAGCATTTAAACAGGGCCATTTTAATGCTTTACTTCCTGTTTTCTTATCATGCTTACTATATTTTCTAATGAAAGGACACCTCAAAGAAAAAATTGAAAGTGAGAATCATTTTGTGCATTTTCTGTTATCAGAGGCAACGTTCTTTTCCAATTCTGGCAATGTTTATGATGTTTTCCCAACATTAAGTGATGATTATGGTTTTGGATACACCAGAAGACAGGCCTCTTGCTGCATACAAATGAATGCATTTGATGATGTGACGTAAATGCTTCAAAAACTAGGGCCTGGGCTAGATTCAAGGTTTTAGAGATTGATTTGATTATGACATGATTGTTTTATTTTTTTAATAACATTTTAATTATATTATTTTAACTAGTTTTAGTTCCACATGTACAAAAAGAAGATAGGAAATGTCAGGGCTATAGCACTGTTTAGCAATAGAAAACACCACATATGCTATTTGAAGAACACTCGGCCAAGATTTTTTTAAAATGTGTGTCTACATTTAAGTTGCTAAATCAGTATGTATATTTCAAAAATGTGGCCTGTTTTGAAAAGTGCAGAGCACCTAGCAGCTCTCATTAAAAGGTGAATTTATCGGCTAACCCTAGTGTGTGTGTGTGCGCATGGGTGGGACAGGGCATCTGTGCTAGAATTGGGGTATGGACTCAAAATCTTCACTGGGAAAAAAGAATTAAAACTGCAGTCTGATAGATTCAGTGAGTCTGTTTCAAAATAAGGAAAAGAACAGATGTAGCAAAATGACAAACTGGTATATGAATGCTCCTATTTTCAGTGTTATGATACAAAGAGTCAATTCTTTAAACAGGGAACAAGTGGCCAATTTAAAGTACAGTCAACTTCTTTCAGAAGGCTTTGTTTTCTTCTGAATGTCCAGCCAAAACATTGATATTAATTCTGCTGTAGAACATGAAAAATTATTTTTGGTTGAACAGTCATCATTTCATTGCATGTGAATGGGATGTGAGGTTTTAATTTAATAAATAAGGCTGATTCTGAATCTATTATTAAATCTCTCTAATTTATATGACAGGTAAGAACTGAACTTTGCAAGTTATCCTGTAACAGAATATGTATACTTGGGTCTTATATGATTAGTTATATGTATTGATACAGCTGGAATTCAAGTTAGCAGCTCACAATTAGAAAGTTCTTTACAACTACTTCCCTGCCTCGCTTTCCTTTGCCCTCAGCTCCACAAGGTTATGCATAATGACGTAATAACAATTTTAAAGTAGATCTCAGCAGAGAGAGGGTCAGACCACAGAGAATTTTTATTAAGATTCATATCCTTTTATCTTGAACAGAACAAAGAACTCAGATGATGTAGAGGGATCTATGAGGGTCCTGTGCACTGGGATGAACTACCCTACTTAGGGTTTGGGTTTGGGTTTTGGTTCAGTGCTGAACAGGTTTTTACGTTCTTCTTAGTTCTACTAGCTATATTGAAATACCACTGAGTTTCTTTGTACTGGCCTCTCTGTATGAGTGCAAAGCAATTTGGATGGTGAACATAGAATGACTGTTTTATTTTCCTTTCCTTTTTGGTTGGCTGGTTTTTAAAAAAATCTTTGCTGTTATCCAAGTCAAGGTACTTTGAAGTGGGTATTGACTGCAGATTTAAGGAACTATTATTTTGCGGGGGCGGAAGGGGCAGGAATATCAATCTAAAATCCTAAATGATGGTTAATTCTGAAAGCGGAATTAATTTCTTGCATAGATGAGGAAATCGAATACGCTGGCTAGCTCTCCTCAGAACACCATCTGCACATTACTGTTTGAAATAAGCCTGTGGATAGAAAGGTTATGAATGATGTAATTGTTATCATTAAAAGCAGAGCTCCTGTGTTTGACTAATCAAAATCCTCTTGTAGAACACCAAAATAATCCACTTGTTAGAGCAACACCAACATTTTGTGCCTATGTAACCTCATAAAGGAATTTATTTTTAAGTACCTATTTGCTCCCAGGGAATATTGTTTAAGGGTTTTAATCCAAACCCTTAAAAGCATTCTAGCAGTTAAAATGAATGCATGGCAGCTTTTATGCTTTCATCTATACACATGTATAAATATCAACAACTAAGTTGGATTCTTATGGTTATCTAAAATTTTCCTAGGCATGACTGAAACTGTATGCAGCCATGTGAGTCCCAGGATATCTGAGAGAAGGTGAGTGAAGTAATATCTTCTATTGGACCCGAAGAAGAGCTCTGTGTGGCTTGAAAGCTCGTCTCTGTCTCCAACAGAAATTGTCCCAGTAAAAGATATTACCTTACCCACCTTGTCTTTCAGAAGAATGACTGCCTGTAATTTATCATAGTGTTAGTCATTTTTGGTATGAGGCAAAAATGTACAGGATCAAACGAGCAGTCAGGAACTGCATGGTTTACAAGCAACTTTTAATATTCTATGACATATGAACCTAATGTCAAGCAAGGCTGTCCAAATGATCACATCATGGATTTCAGTCACTTGTCATCCAGCATCAAATTCTGAGTCTGTTTCAAGGTACCGTTCAGGCATCCTAGCTCCCTACTAGATCTTCTAGTCTCAGTAGCAATGCTGTGGCTGACAGAGTCCCAGTTTGAACTTGTGGTGGTCAAGGTCAGGATGTTCTCACAGGAAGACCCATGATGATGGATTTGGCTTCTGCAGGGGATTGGGTTGAGTCTGGATCTCATCACCTTTCAACTATGATGCCGACTGCAGACCCACTTGATTATGCTGGCAGCCCCTCAAGCAATCTCATATAATGAGAAACCCAGCACAGATGGAATCGATCCACAGCACCTAAGCTAAGTGAGAAATTCACTTCAAAGGAATAAAAAGAGTACTACATTTTAGAGGTAACAATGTATCTTCATCTTACCAGATGGTCTGATAACAGAGTGAGTGTGCTGTAGACATGGCTACAAATAATACTTAGCCAGGAAAATTTTTGTAAATGTAGACCCAAAGATATACTATTCATGATCTGATGTAACACAGCATATCAGGAATATGCATTTTTATAAAGCCATCACCTTCTTTTGCACTGGACCCCGTGTCTCCAATTAGTGGTGAGTAGTTGATTTAAATGTGAGAGAGTTTTTAAAATGGATCATATATTTGCAAGAATTTGTAAAACACACAAATAAATAAAAACACCAAGACCAGTTCTGAGAAGCAGATCATCAGCAAGAGGCTTCTATGTGAAGAAAACTTATAAAAAGGCCAATTTTGCTCACTTTCCTCATACGCATAATCCCATTGGAATGGGACGTGTGCAGAAAACAAGAAGAATTTGGATCACGATCACAGATTTAATTCATGAAAACAAACGGATATATTGTACTTGGTCCTTCCGGGAAAGACAAGGCTCAACTGTCATTGACATCAAAGAAAGCCGAACTTGGTCTCACTGGGACTTGACACAAGGGGGCGTGGGAGTCCCAGGAACTGACCAATTACAAAGGAGGGAGACTGCAGCTAAGAAAATGAGTGCATATCAGAAATATCTTGGTTTAAGCATCTAAACTTTGCAAGAGGTAGGAATGGATGAACTGGTTTTCTCCGAATTTAATAATCTATTGCAATATCACAGGCTTGAAAATTGACCTCTAAATCAGGTGTTATTGGGCGTCTGTTTGACTTAGGAGAGACTGTGAAAACAAAAGAGGGAAGAGGGGAAACTAATAGGGCAAAGGTGAAAAATGGAGCTGAGAGTGTGGGGTGAAGGGAGCAGAGGAAAAATTCAAATGGAAAAATAAAATAGTGTGAAAGTCTTTTATACAGGCCATCTACTTGTTGTTTGCCTAACTTTGCTTTGTAGCTGTGTTACCAACTCTCTCAATTGTGTCACTAGTCTTGCAATATTTACTGTCTGACTTCGAGCCTCCGTCACAGAAGTCATGTGGTTGTTACATGAGATTCTCTGCTTTCATTTATAAAACAAAATAAAAAATTTATCCTTCATGCTTGCAAAGAAATGCTTGACAATGTGGCCTGAGGGCAACCTAAAGGCTAAGAAACCTTACGGCAAAGAAAAAGAGCCCAAATTTATTACTTTTTTAAACTCTTTTTTTTTTTTTAAGCCGATCATGATTTTTATTTATTTATTTACTTACTTATTTAGTTTGGTCCCTGTGTCCTGATTTTTTTGTAAGTTGTAAATTACAAGAAAAGATGGTTAATTAACTCAGGCTAATTTGGGGAACCCAAAAGAGAGTTTGAGAGGCTTACGAAAAATTGAACTCCATGAGGCTCACCTGTCCCTGATTTAGCACTATTTTCATCTGCTTCAGACATCTTTTAGCACTCCACTGAAGCAAGTGAGAAGCCCTCCGTGCTGATCCGACCTGTTGTGGATCTAATTTGATCTTCACTTGCTAAAATATTCTCCCCCTCCGTGTACTGTCATATCAGCGAGTATATCTCCACACATTCTGATATGTTGATTCTCTGACTCTTTGTATTGAAAAAGCATACGTATCTCTGCATGTTAGTGGAAGCAGTGCAGAATCATATGCATACAGAACAAAAATGTGATTATGTATTATAAAGGAATATGTTTTCGTATCATACAGTGAATTATGTAAGCTAACTTCACCTGTACTGATGTAGCAAACTTCAGGTAGCTGATTCTGATCTCACCTATTGTACGTGTGTGTAAATCAGAAGTAACTTCTCTTTGCTAGGTTTCAGAATAGCAGCCATGTTAGTCTGTATTTGCAAAAAGAAAAGGAGTACTTGTGGCACCTTAGAAACTAACCCATTTATTTGAGCATAAGCTTTCGTGAGCTACATCGGCTAAATGCATCCGATGAAGTGAGCTGTAGCTCACGAAAGCTTATGCTCAAATAAATGGGTTAGTCTGTAAGGTGCCACTAGTACTCCTTTTCTTTTTGCAAATACAGACTAATACAGCTGCTACTCTGAAACCTGTCCTTTTCTTTTCTCTTTGCTAGTTGAATTGTACTGGCGCGAGACAACTGAAAGTGAGATCACAAGCCCTGGAAGTGTCTAACGTGCTGTAAAACAAAGAATTTAGTTTTGTATATCACATCCATTTTAATTTTTTCCAATATGTCTAGACATAGCACACAAAAAAAGTCTGCAAGCAATGGATAATCTTATAAAATGGATAATCAGATAAACGAATCTGTAAACTCAGGGGTTGTACCGTATGACTGGAGAATTGCTAACATAGTTCCTATTTTTAAGAAAGATTAAAAAAAGCAATCCGGGTAACTACAGGCCTGTTAGTTTGCCATCGGTAGTATGCAAGGTCTTGGAAAAAAATTTGAAGGAGAAAGTAGTTAAGGACATTGACGTCAGTGGTAATTGAGACAAAATACAACATGGTTTTACAAAAGGTAGATTGTGTCAAACCAACCTGATCTCCTTCTTTGAGAAGGTAACAGATTTTTTAGACAAAGGAAACACAGTGGATCTAATTTACCTCAGTTTCAGTAAGGCATTTGTTATGGTTCCACATGGAGAATTATTAGCTAAATTGGAAAAGATGGGGCTCAATATGAAAGTTGGAAGGTGGATAAGGAACTGGTTAAAGGGGAGACTACAGCGGGTCACACTGAAAGGTGAACTGTCAGGCTGGAAGGAGGTTACTAGTGGAGTTCCTCAAGGATCGGTTTTGGGACCAATCTTATTTAATCTTTTTATTACTGACCTTGGCACAAAAACTGGGAATGTGCTAATAAAGTTTGCAGATGACACAAAGCTGGGAGGTATTGCCAATACAGAGAAGGACCAGGATATCATACAGGAAGATCTGGATGACCTTGTAAACTGGAGTAATAGGATGAAATTTAATAGTGAAAAGTGCAAGGTCATGCATTTAGGGATTAGTAACAAGAATTTTTGTTATAAACTGAGGATGCATCACTTGGAAGTAATAGAGGAGGAGAAGGACCTCGGAGTATTGGTTGATCACAGGATGACTATGAGCTGCCAATGTGATATGGGTGTGAAAAAAGCAAATGCGGTCTTGGGATGCATCAGGCGAGGTATTTCCAGTAGAGATAAGGAGATGTTAGTACCATTATACCAGGCACTGGTGAGACCTCATCTGGAATACTGTGTGAAGTTCTGGTGTCCCATGTTTAAGAAGGATGAATTCAAACTGGAACAGGTACAGAGAAGGGCTACTAGGATGATCCGAAGAATGGAAAACCTGTCCTATGAAAGGAGACTCAAAGCGTTCGGCTTGTTTAGCGTAACCAAAAGAAGGCTGAGAGGAGATATGATTGCTATCTATAAATATATCAGAGGGATAAATACCACGGAGGGAGAAGAATTATTTAAGCGCAGTACTAATGTGGACATAAGAACAAATGGATATAAACTGGCCATCAGGATGTTTAGACTTGAAATTAGATGAAGGTTTCTAACCATCAGAGGAGTGAAGTTCTGGAACAGCCTTCCAATGGAAGCAGTGGGGGCAAAAGACATATCTAACTTCAAGACTAAGCTTGATAAGTGTATGGAGATGATATGATGGAATAGCCTAATTTTGGCAATTAATTGATCTTCGACTATTAGCGGTAGATGTGCCCAATGGCCTGTGATGGGATGTTAGATGGGGTGGGATCTGAGTTACTACAGAGAATTCTTTCCTGGATGTCTGGCTGGTGAGTCTTGCCCACATGCTCAGGGTTTAGCTGATCGCCATATTTGGGGTCGGGAAGGAATTTCCCTCCAGGGCAGATTGGCAGAGGCCCTGGGGGTTTTTCACCTTCCTCTGCAGCGTGGGGCATGGGTCACTCGCTGGAGGATTCTCTGCACTTTGCAGTCTTTAAAGCATGATTTGAGGACTTCAATAGCTCAGACATAGGTTAGGGTTTTGTTACAGGAGTGGATGGGTGAGATTCTGTGGCCTGCGTTGTGCAGGAGGTAAGACTAGATGATCATAATGGTCCCTTCTGACCTTAAAATCTATGATTCTATGAAATACAAAAGGATGACATAGCTGCAGCAATAATCTTGCCTCTAGATTCTTGTCCCCTTTTGAAATGAATGCAAACCCTGATGGATAAAGGAACTGTGCATAATTCCTTTTGGGGAGGGAAGCAATTATATAGAACTACTGTCCTTATAACTGTTCTGCAAAATGAGCATGTGAGAGAAAAATATATACAATATTACCAAAATAAAATAATATTATCCAAAACATTTAAGACTTCATACATCCAGCATGTCTGAGATTTTTTTTTTTTAATTTTTGACACTGTATCAGGTCTGTGGATCCTTTCATCCTGATATAAAAGTCCATTGAATCTTCCATCCCAAGTTCACAATAATGATTTGCCCACAGTATTCCAGAGCTGATATTATTATGAAAATATCAGTGCCTCTTTTCACTCTAAGTATCTCTCAACTTTTGGAGACTCCTTTTATTGTGATATCCAGTCCCTGTATCTGAATTATCTTACTTTCCTGGAGGATATAAAATAATACATGATTTTCCCTAAATAGAACCTGATACTTGTCTGTCTGCTATTTTGAGGCATATACTCTTGCCTAGAGCTCAGCTTCCTTGCCAAGAGGGTCAGTCAGTTTTAGTCTAGTGGACGGACTTTACTTTTCCATTTCTTGGCTATCATCTCTTTGAGTGATCCAGCAGGTGTCTCTAGACACAGTTAATTTTATTTTTTGCCCACCAGTTATTTAAGTTTTCAGCTATGTCTGTAAATTCTTCCATAACCTTGAGAAAATAAGTCCAGACAGATTTTAAGGTTGGGCTTTCCCAGAAACTCTGGATGTGGGAGCCAGTATTCTGACTACAGCCCCAACAGCTCATTAGAACATTTATACTTCTTCTTGTAGAAGAGTGCACAATGTCAGATGTGCAAGATTGTGAGGTGCTCAGATACTGTGGCAAAGAGGGCAATATAAGTAGGAATGGATTGCTGAAGTAAGAGGGGCACAGGATTAATGAAGGAGATCGGTAGAAAAGGGAAAGGAGGGAGAAAGGAGTGTAATAAGCAGGAACGGTGAGACTGTGCTGTTGAAGGGTTGCAGTGGTAAGGGAGGTGGGATGAGAGGACAACAAAAAACAGTGCAATACAACAAATGGGGTGGGAAGTTTGTTGTCATTCTGCAATATTGGAGGCTGCCAGCAGATGGCACCATGGCTTGGGCACATTAAATTTAAGAAAGAACTTTCTATAGGAACACTCAAAAGAGAGTCAGAAGGAAAACTGCTTAGAGATGAGAAATAGCTAAAGCCAGTTTGTGCCAGGGCCCCTTAGTATAACCAGCGTAAGCAGGGTCTGAATGAGCTCTCTGCTGACATGTAGTGATGAGCTATGGAAGAAAACTTCAGGAGCTGATCTCGTTTGCATGGGCATGCCTACCCTGCCGAGGTGCTCAGCATGATGGGATTGCTTGCCCAAATGATGGCTTTTGCCTGGTGTTGGATCCCCAGTCTCCTTGTTATTGGGGCAGGAGTAATAAAGGGTGGTTGTTCTTGTTGTGTGAATTAAGGGCAGCAGAACTGTGCTTAACATAGCCTGAGTGAGGGACTCATCCTCAACAAAATGACACTTGCTAGGCAGGGGACATGGGTTCCAACTTCCAGTGAGTGGGGAGAGGGTGGGAACAGGTATTTGTACCTGGTGGTGTGGGCCCTAGACAGTATTTGACCCTTCCTTTCTTCCCTGTGTAATAACATAGCTGATTAAGACTCAATTGGGAATCTTGTTACACACCGCAGAGCTGAAATCACTGATATCTAGGTCTAAGCACTAGACCTGGGTCTCTGATACAAGATGCTGCCCAGTGTGCACCAGCAATGAGGCTCCCCCACTAACAGCCAGCTGAAATCAGCGAGAGCTGTGTTAAGCAGTGAGACCTGAAGACATCCTGGTGGATTGGTGATCGGGTGGCCAGCAGAGAAGACCAGAGTGGAGCCCTGCAGAGAGGTGTGGTAATGGATTGCAGGGTGGCCAGTGAACAGGAGGAGAGCACCGGTCGGCCAGCAGGGCAGCAGGCAAAGAGGAACAGCAAGCGAGTGCCTGGCAGCGGAGCGAGTAAGGTGCCTTCTTACTCCCCCGCCTCTCCGCACACCTCCACCCAGGTGGGAGGTGAACTGTGCAGAAGCACCTCTCAACTCTGGGTCTGCCCTGACCAAGGGCAACAACAGTGAGTGGGGTGCAGAGAAGGTACAGGACTTTTGGTTGCTGGACTGAAGAACCTGAGGGAGAAGGACACAGCCTAATTTACTTGTCAAGGGTGGTGGGTCTTTTGCTCATGGTTTAGGTTTATGAACCCTGTTTGCGGTGTTTTCCCAAATGAATGCTGGGTTACTTCCCTCCTTTTATTAAAAGTTTCTTTGCTACACTCAGACTCTGTGCTTGGGAGAGGGGAAATATTGCCTCTTAGAGGTGCTGGGGGGGGGGGGGTATAATTGTCCCAGGTCACTGGGGTGGGGACTTGATCTGGTTTCATGTTGTACTGTTGAAAAGGAACTCCTAGATACTGAATCCAGCCCTTGTTGCTGCCAACTCTGACTAGCAGAATAGAGGCGTTAACCTCAGTGTCCTGGCCAACCCCAGCTTCGATTACACACTTTCCTCTTTAGTTTCAGTTGGGTACAATATTATTAACCTCCCCTCCTAAACTGTTCTCTAGAGCTTCGGTGTGCCATAAAACAGCTGCTGTTTTCCACTTCACTGGTCTTGGTGTGTATTTCAGCTTAAAATTATCAAGTGCTCTGGGGTCCTTTTGGGATGACAGATGGTATATTATAGCATGCTTTTATATTAGTGATAATAAGCTCTAAATGCAATAGCATAAACTCTGCTAAATAGTACAAGAGTAGACGTGCTCTACAATAAAATCTTCCACCCACACGCCATATCTGAAACCCTCAGCTTTGACCCCAATCTTGCAAACTCTTATTAGTGAGCAGAGTGCTTACCCCAGTAAGTAGTCCCATTGTAGGCACTGTACTTGATGAGACTACTTGCAGCACTACTCCCTCTAGCAAGTATTTGCAAAATTGGGCCCCATAGACTTTGCTGGGACTTATCACATAAGAATGGCCCTACTGGGTCAGACCAAAAGGCAGTGCCAGGTGCCCCAGAGGGAATGAACAGAATAGATAATCATCAAGTGATCCATCCCCTGTCACTCTCTCCCAGCTTCTGGCAAACAGAGGCTAAGGACAGCATCGCTGCCCATCCTGGCTAATAGCCATGGATGGACCTATCCTCCATGAACTTATCTAGTTCTCTTTTGAACCCTGTTATGGTCTTGGCCTTCACAACATCCTTTGGCAAGGAGTTCCACAGGTTGCGTGTGCGTTCTGTGAAGAAATATTTCCTTTTGTTTTAAACTTGCTGCCTATTAATTTCATTTGGTGACCCCTAGTCCTTGTGTTATGAGAAGTAGTAAACAACAATTCCTTATCTACTTTCTTGACACCAGTCATGATTTTATAGACCTCAATCATATCTCCCCTTAGCCATCTCTTTTCCAAGCTGAAAAGTCCCAGTTTTATTAATTTCTCCTAATATGGAAGCTGTTCTATACTCCTAATCATTTTTGTTGCCCTTTTCTGACCCTTTTCCAATTCCAATATATCTTTTTTGAGATGGGGTGACCACATCTGCACACAATATTCAAGATGTGGGAGTACCATGGATTTATATAGAAGCAACATGATATTTTCTGTCCTATTCTCTACCCCTTTCTTAATTATTCTTATCATTCTGTTCACTTTTTTGACTGCCACTGCACCTTGAGTGGATGTTTTCAGAGAACTATCCACAATGACTCCAAGATCTCTTTCTTGAGTGGTAACAGCTAATTTAGACCCCATCATTTTATATGTATAGTTGGGATTATGCTTTCCAATTTGCATTACTTTGCATTTATCAACATTAAATTTCATCTGCCATTTTGTTGCCCAGTCACCCAGTTTTGAGAGATCCCTTTGTAGCTCTTCGCAGTCTGCCTGGGTCTTAACTCTCTTTAGTAATTTTGTATCATCTGCAAATTTTGCCACCTCACTGTTTCCTCCTTTTTCCAGATCATTTATGAATATGTTGAATAGGACTGGTCCCAGAACGGACCCCTGGGGGACACCTCTATTTACCTCTCTTCATTCTGAAAACTGACCATTTATACCTACCCTTTGTTTCCTATCTTTTAACCAGTTACCAATCCATGAGCGCACCGTCCCTTTTATCCCGTGGCTGCTTACTTTCCATAAGAGCCTTTGGTGAGGGACCTTGTCAAAGGTTTTCTGAAAATCTAAGTACACTATATCCACTGGATCCCCTTGGTCTACATCCACATGACCCCCTCAAACAATTCTAGTAGATTCTTGAGGCATGATTTCCCATTACTAAAACCATGTTGACTGTTCCTCAACAAATTATGTTCATCTTTATGTCTCTGACCATATGGTTCATTATTATAGTTTCAATCAGTACTGAAGTCAGGCTTACAGGCCTGTAATTGCCAGTATCACCTCTGGAGCCCTTTTTAAAAATTGGCGTCACATTAGCTATCCTCCAGTCATCTGGTACAGAAGCTGATGTAAATGATAGGTTACAGACTACAGTTAGTAGTTCTGAAGAAACTCAAATGTGAAATTTCAGAACTCTTGGGTGAATACCATCTGGTCCTGATGACTTATTGCTGTTTAATTTATCAATTTGTTCCAAAACGTCCAATGACACCTCAATCTGGGACAGTTCCTCAGATCTGTCACCTAA
Organism: Lepidochelys olivacea; assembly: GCF_965140295.1. Taxonomy (NCBI): domain Eukaryota; kingdom Metazoa; phylum Chordata; order Testudines; family Cheloniidae; genus Lepidochelys; species Lepidochelys olivacea. The sequence goes on along the minus strand of NC_140411.1, from coordinate 159,779,044 downwards.
AAAGAATGGCTCAGGTTTGGGAATCTCCCTCACTTCCTCAGCCGTGAAGACTGATGAAAAGAATTCATTTAGTTTCTCCGTAATTACCTTATAGTCCTTGAGTGCTCCTTTAGCACCTCGATCATCCAGTGGCCCCACTGTTTGTTTAGCAGGCGTCCTGCTTCTGATGTACTTAAAAAAAAATTGCTATTACTTTTTGAGTCTTTGGCTAACTGTTCCTCAAGTTCTTTTGTGGCCTTCCGAATTGTATTTTTACACTTCATTTGCCCGTGTTTATGCTCCTTTCTATTTTCTTCATTAGGATTTAACTTCCACTTTTTAAAGGATGCCTTTTTGCCTCTCACTGCTTCTTTTACTTTGTTGTTTAGCCACAGTGGCTCCTTTTTGGTTCTCTTACTGTGTTTTTTAATTTGGGGGTATACATTTAAGTTGAGCCTCTATTATGGTGTCTTTAAAAAGTTTTCACACAGCTTGCGGAGATTTCACTTTTGGCACCGAACCTTTTAATTTCGGTTTAGCTAACCTCCTCATTTTTGTGTAGTTCCACTTTCTGAAATTAAATGCTACAGTGTTGGGCCACTATAGTGTTTTTCCTGCCACAGGGATATTAAATTTAATTCTATTATGGTCACTATTACCAAGCGGTCCAGCTACATTCACCTCTTGGACCAGATCCTGTGCTCCACTTAGGACTAAATCCTCTGGTGGGTTCCAGGACTAGCTGCTCCAAGAAGCAGTCATTTAAGGTGTCAAGAAACTTTATCTCTGCATCCCATCCTGAGATGACATGTACCCAGTCAATATGGGGATAATTGAGTTTTTTATGTTAATAGCTTCTCTAATCTACCTAAGCATTTCACAGTCACAATCACCATCCTGGTCAGGTGGTCGGTAATATATCCCTACCACTGTATTCTTATTATTAGAGCATGGTATTTCTATCCATAGAGAGTCTATGGTACAGTTTGATTCATTTACGATTATTACTTCATTTGATTCTACACTTTCTTTCACATACAGTGCCACTCTCCCACCAGCACGACCTGTTTTGTCCTTCCGATATATTTTGTACCCTGGTATTACTGTATCCCATCGATTATCCTCATTCCACCAAGTTTCTGTGATGCCTATTATATCAATATCCTCATTTAATACAAGGCACTCTACTTCACCCATCTTATTATTTAGACTTCTAGCATTGGTATATAAGCACTTTAAAAACTTGTCTCCTTTTAGCTGTCTGCCATTACACGATGTAATTGAATGGGATTCTTTTTTATTTGACTGTTTCTCATCAGACCCTGCCTGTATTTTATCATCTTCCACCCTCTCCTCCTTACTAGGACAGAGAGATTCTCTATTAATAGATCCTCCCTTAAGGGATGTCCAAACCATGTGCTCCTCTGCAGCTGTCAGCTTTCCCCCAGCCCTTAACATTAAAAAGGTCGTAGAGTAGTTTTTAAATTAAGTGCCAGCAATCTGGTTCCATTTTGGTTTAGGTGGAGACCATCCTTCCTATATAGGCTCCCCCTTTCCCAAAAGTTTCCCCAGTTCCTAATAAATCTAAACCCCTCCTCCGTGTACCATCGTCTCAGCCACGCATTGAGACTCTGCAGTTCTGCCTGTCTGTGGAACTAGGAGCATCTCCGAGAATGCTACCATGGAGGACCTGGACTTCAATTTCTTACGTAGCAGCCTAAATTTGGCCTCCAGGACCTCTCTGCTATCCGTCCCTATGTCATTGGTACCTACATGTACCACGACCACCGGCTCCTCCCCAGCACTACACATAAGTCTATCTAGATGTCCTGAGAGATCCGCAACTTTGCACCAAAACAACAAGGAGTCCAGTGGCACCTTAAAGACTTAACAGATTTATTTGAGCATAAGCTTTCATGGGTAAAAACCTCACTTCTTCAGATGCATGGAGTAAAAGTTACAGATGCAGGCATTATTATATTGACACGTGAAGAGAAGGGAGTTACCTCACAAGTGGAGAACTAGTGCTGACAGGGCCAATTTGATCAGGGTGGATGTAATCTACTCCCAACAGTAGATAAGGAGGTGTCAATTCCAGGAGAGGCAAAGCTGCTTCTGTAACTTTGCACCAGGCAGGCAAGTCACCATGTGGTTCTCCCGGTCATTGCAAACCCAGCTATCTATGTTTCTAATGTTCGAATCGCCCATTACTAATACCTGTCTCTTCCTAATAACTGGAGTTCCCTCCCCCAGAGAAGTATCCTCAGTGTGAGAGGATACCACAACATCATCTGGAAGGAGGGTCTAAAGGACAATGAAATGGTATTCAGGCATTACAGCTTTTAAATGATCATTATGTATTTATTTATGTTACAGTAGCATCTAGGAGCCCTGATCAAGAATCGGGGCCCCATTGTGCTAGGCTTTGAAAAGGGCAAGTATCAATACAGATTGTCAAAGCTCCAGAGAGCTAGCAAACTACAAGGTAGACAGCATACAACATGGAGTGGAGGTGGGGGATTTGGTAACAATACCACAGTTTACCATGAAAGGAGAACTCTCAGAATTTCACTTGCCAAACTAATGCCAGATGGTAGCAATTTGTAAGCATCACAACAGAGGCAGGTTTTAAAGAAGGATTTAAAGGAGCGCTGCACATTTTAACGGGTATTTTTTCCCCCACACAGGGAGGGCTGGCTGGGGGGAACACACAAAGTTGCATAAGGGGGAAGCAGATGGAGGCGGTTATCACTGGTGGGGCAAAGGAGAGGGTTGATGTCTCAGGAAGTGGGTAGATCTCATCAACGGTGGGGGATTAAGTGATGAAGCACCTTCAAGGCCAAGATGAGGGGTTTGTGATGGAACAGGGAGAGCTAGTGGAGAGGGGCACAAAGAGGAGGGTGAGGAGGCCTAAGCAGGGAGCCGGGAAGATGATCCTGGCAGCAGCACTTTGAATGGATTTTGGGCAGGGAGGAGGAAATGTGGCTGGTGCCAATAGTAGAGGTGCCAAAGGATGAGGGCTTGAACAAGCACCTTGGCAACCTGCACAGACAGGTGCAATGATATCTTAGAAATGTTCTGTGATCATTGATTAAGCAGGATGTAATCAGCATCAAATGTGATTGTTTCCAGTGCTGGCTAGGGGGGAAATGGCAAAGGAATAAAAGAAATGGGAGGAGAGAAAGTATTAAGGGCTAGTCTACATGGGAAAGTTGTACTGGTATAAGCTAAGGTGTGAATTTAAAGGGGTTTAAGATAAACCAAAAAAAACCCCTCTTATTCCAGAATAAGAGAATCTACACGGGTGTGTGTGTGTGATACCCAATATAACCATCCCAGTATAATATGTAAAACTTTCCTGTGAAAACAAGCCCTAAAACAGATTTTTGGGGGGTGGAAATCTAGGAGTGAGGGTGAGAAACTGAGCGGGGAAAAACCCTAAAAAAGAGGTGAGTGAGAAAAACAGATTCAGAGAGAGATAACTGGGGGGGGGGGGGCGGAGGGGAAGGACAGTCAGGGGAAAATTTTTGAGCTTCAGTGGCAGAGGAAATGAAGCATTAGAATAAATGAAAGAGTTAAAAACTGTGGAAGAGTAAAGCAGTAAGACAAGGCCCTGAGGGGAGCCGGGAAAGTCAGACCTGAGAGAGGCGTATAGCAGAAGCTCGGAAATTGGGGAAAAGGATGCAGGTGAGGCAGAGGAAGCAAAATGGGAGGCAGAGATACAAAATAGACTAGAAAAATGTGTTTGATTTCTTTTTAATAACCTCCCTGTACTTTAGCCAGAGGGATGGCTACATGACCTAATCCCAAGAAATATTTCAGCTTCCTGAAACGGTTGGTTCAAATCATGCTAAGACCAGTGTCTGGCCCTTCATGCTTCTGAGGCAGATAATTACATTTCCATTTCCACTGGTCTGGGTATCTCTTTCAGATGAAGCTTTAAAAACTGCCATCCTGTCTTTCCTGTATAAACACTAGAGAGAACCCACAGTGCTTTCCGTAAGTACAGGGGTTTCCCCTTGGTGGCTTTGACGAAAGCCTCCTTTGCATCCCCTGCCAGGATTGCTGGCATAGTTCTAGTGCACTGGATGGTTGAACTCAGTGTCACACAGGTTTGAGGTCTGCACTAGAAAATTAAGTTGGCTTAACTATGTTGCTCAGGGGTGTGAAAAATCCACACCCCTGAGCAGCATAGTTAAGCTGACCTAACACCCAGTGCAGACTGTTCTAAATGGATGAAGAATCCTTCCATCAACTGAGCTACTGCCTCTGACCTATGCCGATGGGAGAACCCCTCCTGTCGGCATGTGGAGTGTCTACACTCAAGCACTACAGTGGTGCTACTGTAGCATTTTAAACGTAGACCAGCCCAAAATCTTATTCTCAAAATTACTTCTAATTGTCTGGGTTAGGAATGCAGTCACAGGGATTTAAAACTGGCTGGAGGACAAAACACTGGTAAATGTAGAGTAGGGAATAAGATGCATGAGCAGGGAGCTGGATTAGATGGCTTTAGCAGTTCTTTAATTCTAGATCCACAAGAAAAGGGCAAGGGTACATGGCAATCCATCAAGTTGGAAGAGAGATCTATAGAGGTACAAAAGGGATTGGTGTTGGGTCCAGTCACACTTATCATAGATTCCAAGGCCAATATGGACCATGGTCGTCCTCTAGTCTGATCTCCTCACATCTTCATTAATGTTCATGAAGAGAGAGTAAACAGCATGTTAAGGAAATTCACTAATGATGCCATGTCTGTGTGAAGACTGAGAGAGCCAAAATATGGGCAGGAAATAACGAAACAAGGTTCAGCACTGAAAAATGCAAACTCCCTTACTTTTGTAGTGATAATCAAGATGGGCCATTTCCAGCAGTTGACAAGAACCTGTGAGAAACAGTGTGCGTGTGGGGGGGGGGGGAATAAACATGGGGAAATAGTTTTGCTTTGTGTGATGACACATCCACTCCCAGTCTTTATTCAAGCCTAATTTAATGGTGTCCAGTTATCCCTACAAAAGGTTTTTTTTTCTCTCCTGCTGGTAATAGCTCACCTTAACTGGTTTCAGAGTAACAGCCGTGTTAGTCTGTATTCGCAAAAAGAAAAGGAGGACTTGTGGCACCTTAGAGACTAACCCATTTATTAGAGCATAAGCTTTCGTGAGCTACAGCTCACTTCCTCAGATGCATATCGTGGAAACTGCAGCAGGCTTTATATATACACAGAGAATATGAAACAATACCTATTCCCACCCCACTGTCCTGCTGGTAATAGCTTATCTAAAGTGATCATCAGGTGGGCCATTTCCAGCACAAATCCAGGTTTTCTCACCCTCCACCCCCCCACACAAATTCACTCTCCTGCTGGTGATAGCCCATCCAAAGTGACAACTCTTTACACAATGTGCATGACAATCAAGCTGGGCTATTTCCTGCACAAATCCAGGTTTTCTCACATCCCCCCCACCCCCATACACACACAAACTCACTCTCCTGCTGGTAATAGCTCATCCAAACTGACCACTCTTCAAGTTAAAATCCAAGTTAAACCAGAACATCTGGGGGGGGGGGGGGTAGGAAAAAACAAGAGGAAACAGGCTACCTTGCATAATGACTTAGCCACTCCAAGTCTCTATTTAAGCCTAAATTAATAGTATCCAATTTGCAAATGAATTCCAATTCAGTAGTTTCTCGCTGGAGTCTGGATTTGAAGTTTTTTTGTTTTAAGATAGCGACCTTCATGTCTGTGATCGCGTGACCAGAGAGATTGAAGTGTTCTCCGACTGGTTTATGAATGTTATAATTCTTGACATCTGATTTGTGTCCATTTATTCTTTTACGTAGAGACTGTCCAGTTTGACCAATGTACATGGCAGAGGGGCATTGCTGGCACATGATGGCATATATCACATTGGTGGATGTGCAGGTGAACGAGCCTCTGATAGTGTGGCTGATGTTATTAGGCCCTGTGATGGTGTCCCCTGAATAGATATGTGGGCACAATTGGCAACGGGCTTTGTTGCAAGGATAAGTTCCTGGGTTAGTGGTTCTGTTGTGTGGTATGTGGTTGTTGGTGAGTATTTGCTTCAGGTTGCGGGGCTGTCTGTAGGCAAGGACTGGCCTGTCTCCCAAGATTTGTGAGAGTGTTGGGTCATCCTTTAGGATAGGTTGTAGATCCTTAATAATGCGTTGGAGGGGTTTTAGTTGGGGGCTGAAGGTGACGGCTAGTGGCGTTCTGTTATTTTCTTTGTTAGGCCTGTCCTGTAGTAGGTAACTTCTGGGAACTCTTCTGGCTCTATCAATCTGTTTCTTTACTTCTGCAGGTGGGTATTGTAGTTGTAAGAAAGCTTGACAGAGATCTTGTAGGTGTTTGTCTCTGTCTGAGGGGTTGGAGCAAATGCGGTTGTATCGCAGAGCTTGGCTGTAGACGATGGATCGTGTGGTGTGGTCAGGGTGAAAGCTGGAGGCATGCAGGTAGGAATAGCGGTCAGTAGGTTTCCGGTATAGGGTGGTGTTTATGTGACCATTGTTTATTAGCACTGTAGTGTCCAGGAAGTGGATCTCTTGTGTGGACTGGACCAGGCTGAGGTTGGTGGTGGGATGGAAATTGTTGAAATCATGGTGGAATTCCTCAAGGGCTTCTTTTCCATGGGTCCAGATGATGAAGATGTCATCAATATAGCGCAAGTAGAGTAGGGGCTTTAGGGGACGAGAGCTGAGGAAGCGTTGTTCTAAATCAGCCATAAAAATGTTGGCATACTGTGGGGCCATGCGGGTACCCATAGCAGTGCCGCTGATCTGAAGGTATACATTGTCCCCAAATGTGAAGTAGTTATGGGTAAGGACAAAGTCACAAAGTTCAGCCACCAGGTTAGCCGTGACATTATCGGGGATAGTGTTCTTGACGGCTTGTAGTCCATCTTTGTGTGGAATGTTGGTGTAGAGGGCTTCTACATCCATAGTGGCCAGGATGGTGTTATCAGGAAGATCACCGATGGATTGTAGTTTCCTCAGGAAGTCAGTGGTGTCTCGAAGGTAGCTGGGAGTGCTGGTAGCGTAGGGCCTGAGGAGGGAGTCTACATAGCCAGACAATCCTGCTGTCAGGGTGCCAATGCCTGAGATGATGGGGCGCCCAGGATTTCCAGGTTTATGGATCTTGGGTAGTAGATAGAATATCCCAGGTCGGGGTTCCAGGGGTGTGTCTGTGCGGATTTGATCTTGTGCTTTTTCAGGAAGTTTCTTGAGCAAATGCTGTAGTTGCTTTTGGTAACTCTCAGTGGGATCAGAGGGTAATGGCTTGTAGAAACTCGTGTTGGAGAGCTGCCGAGCAGCCTCTTGTTCATATTCCGACCTATTCATGATGACAACAGCACCTCCTTTGTCAGCCTTTTTGATTATGATGTCAGAGTTGTTTCTGAGGCTGTGGATGGCATTGCATTCCGCATGGCTGAGGTTATGGGGCAAGTGATGCTGCTTTTCCACAATTTCAGCCCGTGCACGTCGGCGGAAGCACTCTATGTAGAAGTCCAGTCTGCTGTTTCGACCTTCAGGAGGAGTCCACCTAGAATCCCTCTTTCTGTAGTGTTGGTAGGGAGACCTCTGTGGATTAGTATGCTGTTCAGAGGTATTTTGGAAATATTCCTTGAGTCGGAGACGTCGAAAATAGGATTCTAGGTCACCACAGAACTGTATCATGTTCGTGGGGGTGGAGGGGCAGAAGGAGAGGCCCCGAGATAGAACAGCTGCTTCTGCTGGGCTGAGAGTATAGTTGGATAGGTTAACAATATTGCTAGGTGGGTTGAGGGAACCATTGCTGTGGCCCCTTGTAGCATGTAGTAGTTTAGAAAGTTAACTGATCACTCTCGTTATAGTGTGCATGGTAACATCCATTGTTTCATGTTCTCTGTGTATATAAAATCGTCCTACTGTATTTTCCACTGCATGCATCCGATGAAGTGGGCTGTAGCCCACGAAAGCTTATGCTCAAATAAATTGGTTAGTCTCTAAGGTGCCACAAGTACTCCTGTTCTTCTTGCGGATACAGACTAACACGGCTGCTACTCTGAAACAATGCAAAACAAGACAGACATTGAGCAGATGGCATTTGGAGTTCACTTAGAATCAAAGAGCAAATGTATTGCTCCCTCCAGTTTTTAGACGGTTTTCAAATATGGTACACATTTCTCAGAGTACTTAACATTTCCCTACATTTCTTTTAAATGGAGGAATTGCATTTAGGACATTAATCAATAGCAACAGGCAGGCTTTGTTTTCTTCAAACTTTATTACTGTAACTCTTTCTTGCCTGTCTTGTGTTCTATGCATTGATAACAAAGGTGGTATATAAATGAAACTGCTTCATTTTAGCTGGGTCAGTCCCAGCTCTGGCTACATGGTGTTTTTAAAATGGGTTGTGTCCGTGTTCAGTGCAGCCGGGAGTCTGTCACACTTCTTAAGATGTATAGAAAGGCAACTAAAAGGATAGATGTTAATGGATTATTCTGTTTCCATTTCACCATAAAAAAGAGTGACACTGACTGCAATCCAGTCTAATGTAGAGGATTCTCCCAGTGATAAGTGGTACTTTGTCTTGTGTGTTGAAAGCAACTAATCAAGCCCTGCTCTCCAGTACAGCATTACGGATTGATTGCCCACAGGCTCCCAGCTCTGAAGTCAAAGGGGGTTGCTATGGGAATCGGGAGGGCACTTGAAGACAGGATCTGAAGCTTGTGTTTCCCTGTCCAAGGCAGCTGAAGTCAGAGAAAAGGGAAACTAAGAGGAGGTGGCACACACACTGCCACAGCAAAATGCATGCATGTTAGAGGAAGGATCTTCATAGCATGAGACTGTGGTTTATAGAAAAGCAAAGACACTAAAGGATCTGGCAGTGGTGGCTCAGCATTGTTTGGCTAATCCCTTTTTCCTGCTATATAGCTGACAGTAAGAAAGTACAGTAAAAGTCCAACTGTAGCAAGATGGGATCCGGCTCCTCAACTTACCGGCCCAAGTGTATTTATTTGGATATTGATGGAAGAATTCAAAAGGTACTTTTCTTATATTTCACAAACTGGTGTCTCTTTCAGTAAGCAGCAGCAATAATGATGGCAGGCTGTATTTATTTTGTGACCTATAAAATATAAAAGGTTGTTTATATTCAGCTCTGGTATGGATCTTGACTCTTTGTAAAATGCTCTTGAGTTACTTCTGTTTTGCGAATGAATATAGGGGTTTTTTTTAAGTGCAGTTAGGACTCTCTGTGCTGCAGGGTGTGTGTGTGTGTGTGTGTATTCCTGATTTAATAGTCTTCCAGGGTTGCTCTAGAAGAGCAGCCCTTTACGTGTTTGCAAAGTTTTGCATGTGGAAAGGTGCTTTCCTGGTTTTCACATGATCAATAGTAACTGGAAAAGAAGCTATGTTGCATTATTTTGAGATTGTTTAGCACATGGATATTAACGGTAGGAAGACATTTTAAAATATACTCTAAATGGTGTATAGGAAGCTATTTCATTCGTTGTTATAATCTATTGTGTATTTGTATCAGCAGGTAGGGATCCCCAATAACATTGGCAAAGTTCTTCTTCCGTATCATTAAACTTTTATCAGAACTTCAGATATTGTGTGCTCCGTGCTATACAGAACATAGAGGAAGATGCAGTCCCTGCTCTGAGGAATGTTTAGTAACTAAAAAACAGACAGCTCAGAATATGTGAAATATATTAGACATGCATTTTACACATAAACACCCTACGGTTTCTATTACTAATTTATCCTAGATCATCTTTCAGCTACAAATCAAGTGCCTTATCTTATACAGCAAATAGAAGACACTAAGCTATTAAAGAGTGATCTCAGTGTGGCTTGCAAAATTCAAAATAGCCATCTTTTAGGGTTCAAGCCTAAATTATTATTTTACCTAGCTTCAGCTTTTCCTTTGGAAAGAAATAGCATTATGCATTTCCCACATGTTTTAAATGACCTTATGAACACGTAATTTAGGATTAGCTGCCTACAGTCATATCCAAATGTGTTGCCTTTGCCTACGGTCTCTGCCTCTTCCCCCCCCCCCACTGCTCTGGTCACCTAGAAGACTTAACCAATTCTCCTGCATAAGGCACACTCACAGAAACATGCAAATAGAGAATCAGAAATGCAGTCAAAATAAGACCTTGAATAATGAAGAGCTGCACAAGTTTCCCCAGAGCAGAATATTATCACCTCATCATCAGTCTGGGGTCTTTGAGTTGAAGGTGAAATCTCTGTTGCTGTCAGCTCTTCGTCACTAGCAGAAAGGAGCATCCAAACTCTCTTAAACAGGAGGGAGGATTTATGTTTTGCCACAGTTTAGCAGAGCTAGTTGCCTAATAATCCAAGGAAACGACACTTGCAGTGTGAAGTTCCCCAGCACCTTCAAAAATAGAAAAACAAAGGTTTTAATTTTTATTTTAAAAAGATAGAGATCATTTACATCATATTTACTAAATAATACTTTTCACTTCCTCCTGCTAAAACTTGAGCATTTCCCAGGATTAGTCTCTGGAGAGTAATTGTATCGTAGAAGAACACACCAGAGGCATGACTGCATGAAATAGCAACGCAAACTCCAGCAATATAAATTTTGCTCAATAAACATTATCTGTTTCTTTTGTCAGATGTGAAATTCCATCTGTGCAATGTTTGGAAGGATTCCTGCAGTAAAAATACAGAGTAAACGCAGGTTCATTCAGGGGTAAGCAGAGCATATCGCAAAGCTTCATGCCTCCTAATTAGACAAAAGGAATCCATAATCTTCCAAGGAATGCAGTATTTGTGATTTCTAGAGGCAGCTCTTTAAACTAATGCTGAACTACTCCTTACTTGACCCAGTACTGAAATACGATCATTATAAAATTGTTTAGGCTAAATCCTTTCAGACTCAAAGTCTGGCTGAACTGATGAACATTTCAGAGTATTGTAATGGAGGTGGGCATCTCATGATAATTATAATAATAAATACTTTTGCTTTTACATGGCCTGATTCTGACCTCACACCGTTTTTGCACTGGGGTACACCATTGACTTCTGTGGAGTTACTCCTCATTTACATGAGTTTAAGTCAGAGGACAATCAGACTTATTGAGTATTATGCCTGAGGATCTGGTATGTAGCACATTGCAGTTGAGGATCTGTTAATGAAAACATTCACATTTAATTAAGTATCACGTCCTAGCAGGTAAGGGTACTGTTAGGTAAACTGAGGCACAAAGCAGTTACATAGCCTGCCCAAAGAGACCTGACTCAGTCTAACTGCTAGACCAGGGGTCACAGTATGTTGAATTCCTGGTGATCTGCAGAATGAAAGTGTTTGAGACCCCAGCAGTAGAATCATAGTCCAGGAAGGAACCTCGCGAAATCATCTAGTCCAGTCCCCGTCAGGGTAATCCGTTGGCGGGCCGCGAAACAGTTTGTTTACATTGACCATCCGCAGGCACGACCGCCCACAGCTCCCAGTGGCCGCAGGTTGCCCACCACTGATCTAGATCATCCCTGACAGGTGTTTGTCTAACCTGCTCTTAAAAATCTCCAGTGATGGAGAGTCCACAACCTCCCTTGGCAATTTATTTCAGTGCTTAACCACCCTGACCCTTAGGAAGCTTTTTCTAATGTCCAACCTAAACCGCCCTTGCTGCAAGTTAAGCCCATTGCTTCTTGTTCTATCCTCAGCGGTTAAAGAAAACAATTTTTCTCCCTCCACCTTGTAACAACCTTTTATGTACTTGAAAACTGTTATCATGTCCTCTGTCTTCCTTTCCCCAGACTAAACACACCCAATTTTTTCAATTTTCCCTCATAGGTCATGTGTTCTAGACCTTTAGTCATCTTTGTTGCTCTTCTCTGGATTGTCTCCAATTTGTCCACATCTTTCCTGAAATGTGGCGCCCAGAACTGGACACAATACTCCAGTTGAGGCCTAATCAGCATGGAGTAGAGTGGAAGAATCACTTTTCATTTCTTGCTTACAATACTCCTGCTAATACATCCCAGAATGATGTTTGCTTTTTTTGCAACAGTATTACACTGTTGACTCATATTTAGCTGGGATTGCAAAGGATTCACTCTGACCCCCAGATCCCTTTCTGCAGTACTCCGGCCAACTTTCACATGCTCTTTATTCATATGAGTAGTCCTATATGAGTACCCATAGGATTACAGTTATGCAGTGGCTCCCAACCTTTCCAGACTACTGTATCCCTCTCAGAAATCTGATTTGTGTACCCCAGCTTTCACCTCAGTTAAAAATGACTTGCTTACAAAATCGGACAATAAAATACAGAAGTGTCACAGCACACTATTACTGACAAATTGCTGACTTTCTCCTTTCTACCATATAATTATACAATAAATTAATTGGAATATAAATATTGTATTTACATTTCAGTGTATAGTGTTTATAGAGCAATATAAACAAGTCATTGGCTATGAAATTTTAGTTTGTACTGACTTCGCTAGTGCTTTTTATGTAGCCTGTTGTAAACCTAGGCAAATCTCTAGAAGAATTGATGTACCCCCTAGAAGACCTCTGTGTACCCACAGTGATACATGTACCCCTGGTTGAGAACCACTGCAGTTATGCATGGTAATAACTGTCTGCAGGATCAGGGTCATAGTTCTTGATGATAGACCGCTAAAGACAACAGCCTATGAAAAATAGTGCAGATCATGATTCATGTAATTTGTTTCAACTTACCCTGTGACTCATCACATTTCAGTGAATTCAAGGGAGCTGATAAAATAGTTTCTTGTTAGTTAGTAATGCAGCAAATTAAGCAATGGGCACTCTAAAACACCCTGTCATGTTAAACTATTTGTACAGTACAGTTTAGTGAATATTTTTAGAGTAAAAAAATGGTTTAAAACAGACTGTTTGGAAATTTGGAAGAGGGGATCAATATCCATAGTTAATGCTCCTTTCTGCATTCCCTTTAAAAGGTGGTATCTCTATTTAGCTGGTTGGGTATCTTTGGCATACTTCTTAGAGCCCCAAGCATTCCTCCAAATGCTTCAAAGGCATAAGTTTATGGCCACCATCCTTCTGGCCAGAAGGACTGCACTGGATCCACGCTGAGCTCTCATCACTTCCTGTACCAGTCACTACATCACTAAAAAGCGCACAGCTTCTGCTGCACTCCTCCTTCCCAAGGCATTCCTGACCAGGAATCTAGCCTGGAGCTCTCATGTGCCAGTGCTTAATTTATTCCAGGGCTGAGCCCTGGCGCCTCTCGGCTTGGCAGTTCAGAGCCCCAGCACTGTTGGACTTGCCGTGTCAGTTATGAAAGTAAAAAAAAAAAAAAAAAATGCTTGAACCCCAGCACCTAATTGCTTGAGCCCCAGCACCTCTTTAGTTACAAATTAAGCACTGACCAGTGCATATCACTGACCAGTATCGCACCATGTGCCCACCAGATAATTTCTCTTTACTGAGGGTTCCACCTGGAGATGTTTCTTCCAAACCTCTCAGTTTGTGGATATTAAAAAATAGCAGAGGATAAAAAGTATGTTTGATCATACAGTCGTGTGTCTTGAAATCTCAATATGCAGGATCTTTCTGGTTTCTGAGCTTCATTTCAGAATCACATGCTGTCATTAGAAAAGTAATCACTTACTCTCCATCTGTGTACTGTGTTGAAGTGAATATCCTCAAAATATGCCAATATTCTTGAGACAAAACTGGCTCATATAGATGTTAGATCTCTGGCCCCAACTGATCTAACATCCACCTCTCTGATACACAGGCAATGTGAAAAGCTAGTAGGGGGTTTAAGTTCTTGTATTGATGTTTCTCTCTCTTCTCCTGCCCCCAACTAGAGTTACACCTGCATAAACCAAGAATCAGGCATAACATTTTGAATAGAAATTTAAAACTTTAGTAGGATAGTAGCAAACACAAAATGAGCATCCTATGTGTTGTATCCTAACCACGCTCCACAGAAACTGAAATCATTTAGACAAGACTACCAATTATAATTATACACAGCTCTTATTGTTTTTTAATCAGTAGGTCACAAAGCACTTTAGAAAAGAGGCAAGTATCATTATCCCCACTTTATAGATGGGAAAACTGAGGCACAGAGAGGTGAAGTTACTCAGCCAACTATTAATTAGGTTGGGAAATAAAGGAGAAATCACCTGATATTTTGGATAGGGATGGGCTCAAGTTATACTACTTGTATCTGAATTTCAAACACTCCTAAACTCAGATGGTATTTAGAAGTGAGGTTTTAGATGGGGCTTATCTCTATGTTTGGGAAATATAACTGATAAGACAGGTAGTCTTATCAGTACTTTCTCAGCTTCTCAAGAACATTTGATTACAAAAATAGAAAAGAAAGTTTCTTCTTTCCCAGTGATTTCAACACAGTAGTATTTAAGTGCTCCTGTTTCACATTGATATAGCCATTTAAGATTGTTGGAGAGGAAAGGATAATCATAATGATAGAAACATCACATCAGACTTCTTATTCAGCAGTTCAAAATTCTTCTGAGAAAACTGTTGTTAAAGCAATTCAGTAACACTTTTCACAGCCTGGACAAGATACATTACACAATAAAGCATAATCGTATTGTGCCAGCTCCCTACCCTTTCTCTGAGCCGGACACAGGTGTTGGTAGATGTCCTAAGGTAGCATGACCTGAACATATTTCTCTTTGGTTTGGGCATAGACCCCCTTTGCTTACATGGATCCAGAGGCCCCGAACACAAAAACCCAATTTCACAGACGGGAATTCTGAGACCATTTGTATAAAGGAATATAAGCAAGGGAATGGGTACAGACCGATGGGCTGAAAAGGGATGGGTGACTGAAGGGAATTCAACAGCAATAGTGAAACAATAGGTACTATCCCTCCCCTTTCCGGCCCGCCCCCCACCCCCCCCAAGATACCCAAAACTATCTCACACACACACACACACACACACACACATGGCCTCAGATCACACCAGTGGTGCGCATAAAGCAGAAATGCGCTAGCTTGGTGGAGCGCGCTGCTTGGTGGCTGCTCAGTCTGGACCGCTGACCTGTTGGGGTACCTTGCTCCCTGGCTACTCAGCCTTCACCTGCCCTTGGGACACACATGTGAGTCTGAATCCAAAGTGTCCACCACTAGTTCCAGTCTAGCAGTGTTCATCACAGGCTTGTTCCCTGGGCTCACAGACACCCACACTCCGCGCAACACAGTCCTCCTCCTTCTCCACCGAGGCGCTTCTCCCCTCTGTCTCTCCACCTACTCCTCCCAACTGTTCTGGAATCCTCCGGCTTCTTGCCCCTATTGGCGATTGATCCACCAAAACTTGGCTGCTTGCACTTAGGCACCATCTGCTGCCTTATTATGGTATGTTCTACGACACCAGCTATGCTGCAGTGTTATTCTACAGACACTAGTGTTTTACATACTTTTAAAAGGTCGCAAACCCTGTACAGTTTGACAGTGATCCTGCCTATTTTACTGACTGAAAAAATACATCACCTAAGGGCTACCGATGTCAGATCCAAGGGGTTGATACTACCATACAAAGGGCTGGAAGCCAAGCACAGGCTTACTTCGAAAGTATTTTTTGCACTACTCAATTAGGAATTTTACCAGGGGAAAAAAATTCAAATGTTTGTTGAAAAATTGGAACGAAATCCAATGATCAACAAAAATTGATAAGGGATAGAATTCTGGACATGTGGACGATGAGATACTCTGAAGCTAAATATAGAACAGAATTTGGGTTAATACACTGTTTCCTACTCATGGTATCCATTTCCCAAAGTGAAATACAAAGTAATTAGTCTCAGCCCTACCAGTTTACAACTATGTGTAATCAGAGCAGTTATTGTATCTTTAATAATCGCTCCTGCTCAGCCTTGAGTATTAAAATATATTTTATTGAGTGGGAATATTGGGCAAGACACGGGTTATTAATCTCTAACCTCTCTGCAAAGTAACGTGAGATCTTTGACGCACACCAGAGCTGTACAGAAGGGAGTAAGATAGAAAGGACATTTGTCTAAAAAAGTTACAGAAATATTAACATTGTGGATATGACCCAAAGCCCAGTCAATAAGCATTAGCGCTGACTGAATAGTGGCCTATTTCACACTCTTTGCACACTTAATCTAACTATTATTTCCACTCCAGAAAGTCTCAGTCATCTCATTAGTCACTCTGCTTTCTTTCCTTGCTTCATGTTACCCTCAGAAGCAATCCGAACATATCCTGTGCTTAAATCAAATGGCTACATGTTGGCTTTGTTGGAGGCTTATTAAAATGATTGTGCAAAATATTAAATGATGACCAGTTTCACTGTCCTTTTTTCTAAGCCTATTGGAAATTCCTCTAAAGACAAGGGGGCAACAGGGCTGAAATGTAGCAAATGTTAACCCTAAAACAGGGGAAGCAAACTATGTGCAGTTGCTATAATGTTTTTGAGGATTATATTCCTTCCATTGCTGTCTGGCACATGCATGAGGGAGAGGCAGTTAACTGGATTTATATATGGTTGGGGATCTTGAAGTTCGCAATCTGCAAATTCAGACTGAACCCTCTAGCACCCTCTCCCCCACCTTTAGAGTGTTGTTAAAAGAGAACCAGAATAAAAATGACTAAACTGAGCTGGCTCTGATAGTTCAATGAAGAGAACTTTGAGACAGCATTTCTGCAGGGAACTGGACAGGGAAGGAAATAGCTGGTGAAATATAGAGCCTTCTCTCTCAAGGTGGCGAGTTCAAATCCAGTCCAAAATTGTAGTTACCAAAAGTTCCTACAACATGAGGTCTATTTGAAATTAACCTAGTGGCACCAGTCCAGTTCCCAGCAGATAAGAATCCACACAATCATGTCACCCTTGCCAGTGAAGTTAACAAAGAATGGCTATATTTCCTCAATCCACCATTAAACCCTAGATGTCAGTTCTCCAGGGCAAGCTGAAGTGTGTTGCTGGGGCAGTGTAGGGCAACCTGAATTGCCCCTGCCTGTGCTATATCTCTTCTATGGGTACGTAGAAGAATTCAGTCAGAGTGCCAGCACCCTTCACTACAGTCACATGATTTTGGTCATTCAAGTGATTGGCACCCAGGTTGGCCTAGCAGCAGCGTAAGTGCCCTCACTGCAAAGCCACAGTGGAATTGCTGCACCCACACTGATACTGTACTCGTGCCTCTAAGGCTGTAGAACTTCTGGGAGCACGTCCCATAGTTCTTAGTCCTACTCTAAGCTGCGCTGCTCTATGAATTATTATTTTGTGGAAGCGTATATTGGGACAACCTGGGCACCTGTGTGGACGTGGTCTTAGCCCACCAACTCAGTGAAGTACTTCTTGTTTGGCACTCTCTAGATTTCTGTCCAGGATGGACCTCCATCCCAATCTGTTGGTAACCATGTCTTCTACTCTGAGATGCTGGCATTAATGCAACTTAAGATGGATACAGGACATCAGACACAACAGAGGGCATTTCAGCAGCTGCTTGTCATCCTGAGAAAACGATGGCAGCAGGGCTTGCTAAGGAGATCATGCAGGCTGCATGGAGATATGGAGCAGTGGAGACAGCTGATGCAGCTTTTAATAGCTGTGGAATCCCAGTAAGCTGACTGGCAATTCTGGAGCAGGACCACAAGCACGGAGCGATGGGACTGCATTATCATGCAGACCTAGGATGACCGTCAGTGGTTCTAGAACTTCTGTATGAGGAAAGATGCCTTTCTGGAGTGTGTGATGAGCTTCCCTTGGCCCTCAAGTACTGGGACATGCAGTTGAGAGAGGCCAGAAGTGAGCTGCAGTTGCCATCTGGAAGCAGGTTACCACAGACTGTGACAGGTCAGTGGCTAATCATTTTCCCATTGGCAACTAGGGTGACCAGATGTCCCAATTTTATAAGGAAAGTCCCAATATTTGGGGCTTTGTCTTATATAGACGCCAATTATCCCCCACCCCCTGTCCTGATTTTTTCACACTTGCTATCTGGTCACCCTAGGTGGCAATGGATGTTTGCAAGCTAATATTGCTGTGGTTCACCCATAGATGGTGAAAATTGCTAATGGCTCTGGAATAAAAGCCAGCTCTGAGTGAATTGGCTTTTCAGACTTTGCTAGGGCTATAAATGGCACACACACATGCCCAAAGTCCACCCTCCCCCCCACAAGTTACACATAATGTAAAATAGAAAGGATACTACTAGCTCATTAATCGAGCCCTAAGGCAAAATAACTCACCGCCACAGTCTCAGAACAAAGGGCCCAACTCCTTTTCCCACTGAGAAATCACCAGGAAAACTCCCATTTACTTCATTGGGAGTAAGAATGTGCAGACAATCACAGAAACAATTGTATATTTGCTGGGAAATGATTGCTTGCTGGCTGACTGCTTTGTTTGAAAAGAGAAGGAAGCCAATCAGAAGAGCGCAGCAACTGACAAAGGAAAAGACCTTTTACAGCATAAAATCATTGGTTTAAAAGAAAACCTAAAGACAATCATTCAAATCTTGCTCTCCTTAGCAAAATGCAGCAAGTGATTTATGAATCAGTTTCTATCAAACTTTTAAAAGACCAAGAAAATTAGGAATCTAGCCCATAATCCACTTAAATATAACCACAAAGGAATATCTTTATTGCCTAACTTTTCACTCTTTCATTATTATCTGGAACTTTTAAAAATTCATCCTGGCTTCATTGAAAGCCTTGTGTTTTCCTTCATGAAACGGGCTGGCTTTCTGATCTTTAGTGCTTCCTGAATATTTTTTTATCTTATCCCAGTTTCTGGTCACTAATAATTGATTTCCAGAATGAGAACCCCGGACACCTGAAATAGCGCTCCCAGCATGTCACAAAAGTTCGTTCTAAGTTCAGCTACAATTGCCATCATCTCCTAAATTATTGCATTTGTCAGTTGTTTGTACAATAATGGGCTTGTGATATTGTGTCGGACAGTTTTAGTAGCTAGAACCTCTGAAAGATGCTGTGTTTTGCTAAGAGCAGGATTTCAGTCATATCTAAATCTGATTAAAATATATTTAAAACCTTGATTTACTGCTTTGATTGCAGCTGGATTGTAATAAACTAAGGTCCATCACTGTTGTGATTATCAAAATAGCCATATAGGGTAAATTGATGCCAGTTACTTTCCAAATAACATGTAATAACTGGTAATGATCTGTCTCAGGTTTTTAATGATCTAATTGTTCAATCCTGTACATTTAATCTAGATACCTGAATGAGTGGGGTCCAGGCAGTGAGGAGGAGGGTGCTGCAAAGACAAGAGCCAGACCTGAGGAAGAATAGATTAGAACAAGGAGCCTGAGTGGGGCTGCAGGCTGATGGTGGGTGGGGGGAGAGGGAGACTTGGGCAGGCTGGTCAAGGAGACTGCGACTGGATGAATAAAGAGACTGGGATTATGAGCTAGGGAAGGCCATGGGGAGGGAGACATGGATCAGATCAGCAGTTAGGGCAGGAGGGAGACTAAGACTGGGAGCCAGGGAAGGTAATGGGGAGCAAGCCAGTAGGTGGGAGGATACTGGAACTGAGTGGGGGAAGAGTGAAGGAAGTGGCCGGGGAAGGGAGAGAGATCTGATGAGGAGCTGGGTGCAGAGGAGAAGTGGGACTGACTGGACAAAGAGAGTGGTTCAAAGAGCTGGGACGCAAGAGAGAACAGTGAAGTTGGATGAGGAGACTGGGAATGTGGGTGGAGGGGGCAACTGGAGGCCAGGGTTGGGGAGAGAGGCAGACTGGATGAGAAGCCAGGAGGGGAGAACTGGGACTGGCTGAGCAAGGAGGTTGGGACTGGGGTGAGAAGCCTGAGGCATGGAGACTAGGAGCTGCCAAGTGAAGAGAATGAGATTGGAAGAAGGAGCTAGGAGTAAGGAAGCAAAAGAATTGGAACAGGCTAGAGAAGGGGTCATGCTTGGGGGGGGGATAAACAGAAGAATCCATGCCCAGTAGAGCACACTCCCCATTAGAGCCTGGAATGGAAAGCAAGATCCTTGAGTCTCACCATTCCTCTGCTGTAGGCAAATATATGTGACACCCACTGGCAAAGCGTCCTGTCCCCCCTCTAGTGCTGGTCCACATACAGGAAGACAACCTACTACTGCTATCAGTTACTCGAACGGCAGAGGTCTGTGTGGTGAAAGGAATGAGGCAGGGGATTGCAGGAGGACCACGAGTGTGTCCTTTCTCTTCCTGCAATCCCCTTCCCCACATCTTCTAACTTCTGCAACAAATGAAGCAGGGGTCTGACAGACAACAGTCTTCTTTACAACACAATCATGCTTCATCTCCAGAGCAGGTCTATCCTGTGCACTGAAAGAGGCAGGGGTCCAATGGAAAAAATAGTATGTGATCATGTAATTAAAGACTGTATCATAATGCAAATGCACAAAGGGATGACATGGAACACCTAATGCCAGCATTTCCTGACTTTTGGAGATTTTTAAACTGACATCTTTTAGGGTTGTCTTTGCAACCTTAATAGTGTTTTTTAACATAATTTTTTGTGTGTAAAAGGATAAAGGGCATTCTTTGGGGGTCAACAGCAGTTGGAAAAATTAATCTCAAGTGGATTCAACTGCTAACTTAATAGTACTGCAATAGTGC
Organism: Lepidochelys olivacea; assembly: GCF_965140295.1. Classification (NCBI taxonomy): domain Eukaryota; kingdom Metazoa; phylum Chordata; order Testudines; family Cheloniidae; genus Lepidochelys; species Lepidochelys olivacea. Next base: position 159,758,463 of record NC_140411.1, on the reverse strand, counting down.
CATACATTACAGTGGGAAGTTTGGCTTCCTTGGAAAATATTACATTCCATCTAAATTACAGGACCGGATCCTCAGCTGATATAAATCAGTGCAGCACCGTTGACTTGAATTAACCAATGCAAATTGACACTGAGGATCTGACCCATTCTATAGATCATGATCATTCTCTAGATTAATGATAAAGTTTCTTTTGCTGTCATTTCAGATACCATATGCTAGATTTGTTGATAGTTCGGTTAGGATTCCAAAATCCCCTTTCCTGCTCTGCTTTCTCATTGAAAATAAATGAATTAGAAAAGGGGGAAGATAAGAAAGGGAGGAAAGAATTTCGATGCCCAGGGCAAATCAGATATTTTAAAAGCAAGAATGGTCATTTATGTAAAGCCAGTACATGAGGTCCATGTCCAATGGAATTTAACCGTACCTTCTCTTCTTTTTCTTGTTTTTCTTCACTGCTGCTGTTTTGCTTGGAAGGTGGTCTTCAGTAAATACTGCAATTCCAGAGATATTGTTGACCTCTTCTGCATTGCAACTGGGTTACCAAGGTAGGCATTAGTTGATACATTTGACAAGGGCTAACACACCTTTCACCTTGATTCCTTCCCTCTTCAGAACAATTCAGAGGTGGGCCCAAAATGGAACCTCACACCCAACAATCCCTTAGTTTTGGGAAGAGGAGAATATATTTCAAAATCTAGATCTGAACCCAGATTTGAATTTTGCATCTCAGGCATATCTCAAGTTACAGAATGTGAGAATCAGAAATTGGGGTAACAGTAATTCATGCATAATGAATAACAGAAGAGGGCTTAATGCACTATTGGAAGGTGCTCGGATATCACAATATTAGTCTGGTATAAGGAATAGAATAGAAGAGAGGGATGTTTTGAGAAATTGTGCACAGACAAGCCCAGTCAAGGATGCCAGTTTTACATTTGGGGCACTGTCAAATAGAACTATACCACTCTTGTTCAAGGTTCCTGGTATCCAAACAGAGTACCCACTAGAATTTTGCACAAATGGGACAAACAAACAAAAAATGTCACCGAGTCCCTTGTTCCAGGCCATGTTCTCCTTTAACTGGGTTATTTTTGTGAGGTGGGGGGCGGTCTAAAAATTCCATTAGTTTCCATTCCTGGAGTTTCTTGTTAATTGTTTCATTTGGGATAGAGTTTGGTGTACCTATCCTCCACAAAGAGAATTGGTTGGAGGTTTCACCCATGAATCTGGGGGAATCGGCCAGCAACCCTTTGCCTATGCGCTGGAGTCCAGTTCCCACTGCTCCCTAGACATCACAGAACTCTCTAAAAGGGGTATGCAGAGAGGAGTATGATGTCCCTTAGATGTACACACCCACAGTACAAAACCCAAGAAAAACATTAAATCACAGGGTTATTGAGTGTGGTTAACTCTGTGGGCATCTGGAGAATCCTACTGACTATTATTTACATAAAACTCTGGGATTGAATCCAATAAGCTTTGCTGTTTACCCTTGCTATTACCCCTCCTTTGATATTGGAGAGCTCAACAACTGTCATTTGCCTGTGATGTCAAGCACTTCCACTGTCCCTCGGAAAACCTTGTTTAACAATGTAAGCCATTCATGGACAATAACAGGAGGGTTTCAGTTAAACAGGTTAGGTTATGGTTTGTTTTGAATAGGGCCATACAAAGGGCTGCTGAAGTTTCACTAATTTCAAACAAGCTTCTGGTGAGCACAGTTCAGTCTGTGGTGCCCAAACTAGCAAACTAATATTCAGAAAACATTGCCCTCTTTTCAATTGCTGTTGGTGTTTTGTTTTTGTTTGTTGTGAAGGAGTTTCTTTAACAATTTCAGAATTCCCTTTTGTAAAAGAAGTGGATAACAACACTGATAATCACTTGTGTAGCTTGGAGGGGGTTGGATTTTGTGTGTATTATCTCAAGGTAAGTATTTTTATTGATTTTTAACTCCGTCAATATATATCTGCCAAGTCAATAAATCACGATACCTCCTCAGTAGAAGTCAGTATCTGATTATTCAACAGCACAGCATATGTGATTTTATAGGGAGCAAAGTTCCCTCTGGGGAAAGACAAGACCACAATTGCATTTTAATCACAAATGTCTCTTGTGGTTATACTGTACAGAACATAGCCATTAAGGACCTAATTCTCCACTGCCTTGCCCCTGGTGTAGTCATCTACATCAGTGCAAAGTGGGTGAGATACAGCAGCTACTCAAAATAGGAGTGTTTTAAGCCCACTTAGCCAGTTATACCTGTGCAATGCAAGGTCTGAGGCAGCACAGAATCAGGACCGTCACTTTCGAGGTTAAATAAACCTCTTTGATTTGTGTCTTTCAGGAACACAACTATCTCACTTTTGACAGTTGATAATTGCATGGTATCCATCGATCCAACAATGCCAGCAAACTCAGAGAGGTAAGCCTGAGGAGGACACGATATTGTAAAATAGCGTCAAGCCCAGGGAAGAGGGTTTGTTTAGCCATAAACACCTTTCCTGTGCAATGTGGCAGGAGAGCCTGTGCAGTGGGAAATAGCTGTCAGCAGAAGTTGGGCACAAGATTATAACACTAATGCCTCTTTGGTTTGTAATTTTACCTGCTATTAAAGTAGGCGGAGTTATCTGAGGAAAAACTACTGCACATAAGTATTTCATGTAGAACATCCGTTTACAACCCACTATGTTTACTCCAAAGGCTCCCAGCTCCCTTAATTCACAGTCTTTTTTATTTCTCTGTTAGAACTTAGGCATGTCATTATTTGGAAACGGGGGGTCCCGGCTTTTATGAGGTGCTGCTCCAAGCCCAACTGCTCTGAACCCCATTTATTTTTGTTCCCTGGCTTCTCAGAGCTTGCTCTGCCTTGCTATTTTTTTTTTTACCGTGGCCACTCTCATTATTTATTTATTTATTTGTATTACCACAGTGCCTAGGCCCCCACCCCAGTCATGGGCCAGGACCTCAGTATGCTAGGCACTGTACAAACAGAACAAAAAGTCTGTCCCTGCCCCAAGGAACTTTCTTCTTCCCAGTGACTGTTTCCTTGACACCTCTATTTCCAAGCTAACCTGACTCTCCCCAAAGGGGAGAGATTTCTGCTGTGCTTATAGTGTGACCATGGTGTGTTCTGGTGGCACTAAAGCAGCCTGAACAAGTCCTTGACTACCAGTGCAGTGGCAAATTTGAAGGCGATAAATTCATAGAAAGTGCATGTTCTTTATTTCCATGGGTAAATTTTCAACCCATAAATTTCAAGCTGGCTCAGAATGCATTCATATGCTTCCTCCCACTCTTCATGGCATGTACACCAGTCCTATACAGAAAACACAAAGTGTTTTATCAGTGTCATTGTAACCAGCCCTCTTTGATATTTTGCAGTACTCCATATAAAGTGAGACCTGTGGCCACTGGACAGTTATCAGGTAAAACACCTTTATTTTAGTCATATTTTCTAAAATGCCTTTGACTGAGCTGGTAGTTTGGGATTAAAATAATCTGGAAAATGTATTACTTGTATGTTCTCTAGCTATACTGCAAAAAACAAAACAAAAATTGATCTGACATGGCTGTGGCTATGCCATAATCAAGAACTGTGTAAAATATTTAACTCCCAAGTAAAAAGTGGTTAAATTCAAGTTGGAGACACATCTGTGAACATGTAGCATGGAATTTTCAAAAGGACTCACCACTGGTCTAACTCCACTCCCACTGAGGTCAATGCTAAAAGTCTCAGGGTATGTCTACACAGCAACTAGACACCCATGGTTGGCCTCTCTGGCTGTTGTGTAGATCTGTTGTGTAGATGTCTGGGTTCAGGCTGGAGCCTGGGATCTAGGATCCTGCAAGGTTGAAAAATCAGAAGTGTACAGAGCAATGAAACAGCCCTGCAGCCCAAGCCCTATGAGCCCTAGTCAGCTGGCACAGGCCAGCCACGGGTGTCTAGCTGCTGTGTAGACATACCGTTCCCACTGAGATCAGTAAGGGTAAGGCTGTTGCTGATCACTTTTGAAAGTGTTTTGTAGTGTTTTGTTTTGTTTTTTACCTCTGCAAACATCTCCTCAAAGTTGGGCACAACATTTGTACCCTAGGTAGCACTAACAGGCTGAGGAAAGGGTGTCGTTCCTTCAAACATTTACTGGGCGCAGGTTCAGTAGCTCTAAATAAATGCGACATGACTGAAGAAGCTCTGGGTGGACAACAACATTGCATATACCATGTGTGCTTTCAGGGGCCTGTTCTCCAAAGCAGCTAAGTTGTTCCTTCTCCAAAGGAACAGAAATGGCACTTTCACTTCAGTCCGATCTGCTTCACGTTTTCTCTCTGCTTTTGAGCAACATGCTTAGGCCAGCAGCTCCCAGAGTTTGGTGTGGCGAGCACAGGAGGTTCACAAGCACATTTTTGTGTTCAGCAGGGAGCCAGCTAGTCATGTGGTAGTGGCTGTTTCTGTCTACCTGGTTCTAGAGCAGTGGTTCTCAAGCTGTGGGTCTCCAGGGATGACGTTAGACTTGCTGGCCAAAGCCTAAACCCCACTACCCAGGACCAAAGCCGAAGCCCAAGGGCTTCAGCCCCGGGTGGCGGGCCTTAGGTTACAGGCCCCCAGCCTGGGGCTGAAGCCCTGGGGCTTTGGCTTTGTTCCCCCCGCTCGAGGTGGTGGGAGTCAGGTGGGCTCAGGCTACAGTCCCCACTTCTGGGGTTATGTAGTAATTTTTGTTGTCAGAAGGGGGTCGTGGTGCAATTAAGTTTGAGAACCCCTGTTCTAGAGGGATGCTGGCTTTGCACTGCAAAGAAGTGTGCAGAGGCCTGTAAAGGCAGCTAGAAACAAGGAAGAATAGCCTGGCCCTAGCTGCATCTGCTAGCTTCCATTGGAAGAGGAATATCCAGAGGAAAAGGAAATGAGGCAGCCTGGCAATATGTCCAGGGGAGGGCCAAGCAATTGGGAAGCATGTCAGGAGAGAGGGAACAGGTGACAGAGAAGCATGTGCAGGGGAGCAGGACAAGGGAGAGGAATAGAATGGATTGAAAAGGGGAAAAGATTTTCTGACAGTAAAGAGACTTCACATAGCAGTGACTGCTGAAGACTGAGGAAGGCTATCCAAATGAGAGGAGAGGGGTCCATGTGATAGCAAATGGGAAGGGAGCAAGCCTGAGAAATATTCTTCTTATTAAAATGTGCTCCACACTGTAAAAGGGTGAGAACTCTTGGCCTAGGAGCTAAATACCTGCATTATCAAATGAGAAGGAAAGGGGTTTTAGGAGGTGTGCCCTTCCTTAAATTCCGACTAGTGTCATTGTTTGCTTGCCTCATCTACAAAAAGGGACAGATCCTCATTTGGTATGTGTAAGTGTGGCCCTGCAGTCGAGCTACACTGATTTACACTGGCTGAGAATCTCACCCGATGGCTCCAGGTAGTTTGGCTTTATTTACACGAAGCCCACTTTGTATTTTCCAAGAGCACATTTGCCTTTTCACACTTTCTGATAGTCCTGGTTTTTTGGTCAGCTGAGGGTGGGGGGAGGGGAGAATGCTTTGTGCAGAGTACGGCTCATCATTTTCATACTGTCTGTGGCTTCTTGCTTCATTTTACGAAGTAGGGATTCCCAAAGATCTAAGCTGGAAAGGGCTGGAAATTCCTGGTGGTATAGTAGCCGAAGCAGGCAAACATTTTCTGTTTTGGAAAAAGAGAAGCAAGTTGGACTGTATGCAAGGGAATTAATGTTTCTTTTGTTTCTGTTTCTCATTTACATTGGTTGCCATTAATTTTAAACATTCCTGACCTTTTTCAGGGGATAAAAAGAATTGAGAGTGGGAAAGTGTTTTTTTCTGTAAAAATGCTCAGTTCTAGTTCTTTCTTTTTAAACAACCCTGACTTCATGAAAGGAGGGTGCAATCACATTCTGCTTTCAGAAGCAACTAGCTGTTAGTCAAATAGATGCCAAAAAAGGCTCACAGCAGTTTCCATACGGGGTGTAGCTAGCACTGCTCTTTTCACTGCTCTCTGACACAGCTGGAAAACAGTGAAGTATGGGTAAATGGAGCAAAGAGGAGCATGAAAGATGAGATTGGAAAGTTTGACCCTTGGAAAGGAATATAAGCAGTAGCTTCACCACAGTGAGGCCTGGTCTACGCTACAAAGTTAGGTCGACGTAAGCCATTTTGCATTGACCTAGTTGTGCATGTGTCTACCCTGAAATTTGTCTCCCACCAATGTAAGCGCCTCGTTACAGCAACGCAGTTACACGTGCCTCCCCAAGCAGCATTGAGCCATGGTTGATGTACAGAGGTCAATGCTGTGCAAGCAAAGACACTGAGTTACCTGTGTTGACCCTAGCAGTCCTCCAGCAGCTGTCCCACAATCCCTACATTGACCACTCTGCTCTCAGTTGTGAACTTCACTGCCCAGGAGCACAGAGACCAGAAGGCCCCTCCTTCCTTTTAATGCCCCATGAATTTTGAAAATGCCTGTTCCTGATTGCCCAGCCTGGTGAGCACACCTGGAAGCTCTCCACTGTTGTGAACAACTGCCCAACAGACCATGCTGGCTACATGCTCCAGATGAGCTCCAGCTTGGCATAGACAGGAGATACTGGATCTCCTAGGCCTGTGGCGAGAAGAGGCTCTGCAAGCACAGCTATGGACCCACCATAGAAATGTGGCCATCTATGAGCAGATTGCATGGGGGTTGCAGGAGAAGGTGTATGACAGGGACCAGCAGCAGGGCCGCATGAAAGCAAAGGGCATGTCAGGCATACCTGAAGGCCAGGGAGACCAATAGTGATCCACAGGCCTGCTGCTTTCACAAAGAACTGCATGCCATACTTAAAGGAGAACCCACCACCATGGATGCCTCCAGGGAGCCTGAGCCACAGTTCCCTGACCTGAACAGCAAGGAGGAGGAGGAAGATGGGAGACAAGCAACCAGGGGAGGGGGTCCAGCTATGCCATTAGCCAGGAGCTGTTTGAGACTCCAATGCATCTAGTCAGTCCTGGCAATCAAGAACGAGTGAGCCCAATGGAAGGGAAGGATCTTGGGGTAAGTGTGTAAATTTATTTCCCATTACAGTGGTGGCACTCCCAACTTAACAGGACACATTTATCGATTTTGCATTATTTTACTTCTACTAGAAGAGGCAGCAGTACAAAAAAGAGAAGTAGTGTTGTTATATGCTTTTCATTCCCCTGTAGAGTTAGGCAAGGTGTGTACCATGAGGAGAAATTTGTTTATGTCCACAGGGATGTCCCTTGAATCCTTCTGAGAGATCTCGATGATACTTTCATAGAGGTATTTTGCAGTCCTTTCCAGAAGGTTTCTAGGGATGGCAGCCTTATTTCTTCCTGTGCGGTAAGACACTTTCCCATGCCAGTCAGCGGTAACTTCAGCAGGCCATTGCAGTACACAGGCTAGCAGCATACAGGCCTAGGCAACTTTGGGTCACCAGCAGCAGCTGTGATCTCTGTGCCTTTGTCACCCTCAGGAATGAGATATCAGCTAAAATCACCACAGTCTGTGGAAAATGGTGCCAGTATTCAGTGCCACTGCCCTAGTTTCATGCAACTGAGTAATTCCTGCCTCATTTCCCTCACCCCTAGCAAGACTTATTCACCACGGCTGGTGCTGAGTGGTGCCGTATACAAGCACTCCAAAGCAGAAGTGTCAATAGGCATGGCCTGTTTAAAACTTCGGGGGAGCGAGGGAAGTGAGTTCTGAACTTTAACTTTTGCTTTCTGTTGTGATAATACTGACAAGGGTACCTCTGTGTTTTATCTGTAACTGCTGAAGTTGCAGCCTTGAAGGGGTTCCCCCTTCACACCAGCAGAATACCTGAGCCAGATAAGGAGGAGAAAGAAGAGGACTTGGGACAACATGTTCAGTGAGATCCTGCAAGATAGTGCTACATGAGAATGGGAGCAGAGGGCCTGGAAGGTGAACATTGCAGACAGCCTGGAGAAGGAGAGTGTGGAGAGGAGAAAGGCCCAGGGTTCCCAGCAGGAAAAGGAGAGAGAGATGCATCAGGACATAATGGGGCTTTTCTTGCAGTAAACACAGATGCTACAGGCTCTTGTGGATCTACGGGTTCAACAATCCTGGGGTCTCCTCCCTTTGCAGTCCATGGCGAACTCCATTACAGCACTTCCCTGCAGCCACCCATCAACATTCCACATGGCACCAGGGTCCACAGTCCTACCACACAAGGGACATTAAGGACCAACAGTGCTTCACTGACCTTATGAAAGCCACGGTAGCTGTATGTGTAGCACAAATGGATATGAATATTCTTTCCCCTTGATACATTTTGTTCTATTAATTTATTAAAGTTTTGAGTGTATTTGCTTTTAAATTGCACAGATTTTTCTCTGCACTGGTTTTGTTACTGAATAAAATTCAATTATTTGGAACATCTTCATCAGTTCATAACATACCTTGCAGAGTGCGTAGCAGTTCTGAAAGCACCCACTTACTTGTTCCTGCATAGTGTGACACAACTCACAGGATCAGTGACAAACCCACACAGTATAATAATCAAAATGTACAGCAAGCAGCACAAAATTAATAGGTACATTGACTGTTACATGCATAGATGTACACCAAGCACCATAAAATTCCTAACAGGCCCCCTCACAGCAGGGCCAGGTAGAGCACACCACACCACACCATATTACTGTGGCTCACTGATAAAGTGCCCTTTCAAAGCCTCCCTGAGCCATATAGCTCCTTGAGATCTTCTAATAGCCCTTGTGTCTGGCTGTTTAAACTCAGCAGACAGCTGCTTCACCCTCCACTCCAGCAGCAACTTTTCCCCCTTTGCTTCACAGCTATAATGCAGGGCACAGCAGGCAGCTATAACTATTGGGATGTTTTTCTCACTGAAATCCAATCTTGTGAATAAACAACACCAGCGACCCCTCAATCTACCAAAAGCACATTCAGCTGTCATTCTGCACCTGCTGAGCCAGTGGTTGTGCATCAATACAAGCACTCCTGGTGACTATCGCAAAGCGCCGATGCCAGGAGACAAGTGTGCACGCACAAGCGTATACTAACTGCAGCAGCTTTACTCTGACATAACTTGCATCAACCAAAGTTTGTACTGTAGACATAGCGTAAAGGTGTGATGCACAGGTGTACTGGTAAGAGGCCAGTCTTTGTCCTGGCCATAGTCACATAGGTCAGGACTGCGGAAGATTACCACAGTCACATGATAGGGGCATCCTCCGTTAACTCCAGTGAGTACTGTTATATCACAAGTAGCTTAGATTTCTGCAATGTGAAGACAGCGGTCTCATTCCTGAAGTTAAAATGGTCTTAGGACTCACAGATTCATGACAGTAGTGTTTTGGAACAACTAAAGTTCAAGCACTTCTTAATACGATAGATGCGAGTTAAATTATGCTGAAGATCAAATCCTACAGAATTCCAACCCTTAAGGAAAACAATAAAACTAAATTCCTCTCTAGCATTTTCTTTCTGAGGCCTTTGTCATCACTTAGATGCACCCAATTCACCTCTGAGCTTTTCCTAGCACCACTGTCACTAGATCAGTCAGACAAGTCCTTGGGAAAAGTATAACAAAGTAACCTCATGACCAAATTTGGACTGCATATTGAAATGCAAAGAGATCAGTAGCCTCTTTGTCTTATCAACTGAGATGATATCTAGACAAACGCACAGGGCAATTAATGCCTTTACCACTTCTTTCTACAGAGCCTCAGCATTAGGAACAGTTACCAGTGCATTTCATATTCTGTTGGCCAGACAAAGAGCGAAGAATGCATCTCTGCCTCCAACTTCAGTTGCCCTTTATTTTCCTTGTCAATTAGCTTGTTATCAACCACTCATATGGAAGAAAGCCCATGATTCTTCCCCAGAGATACCAGCATGAATTGGAAGAGTTGGATCTACACAAATTAATGTAGCTGCCTGGTACGAGACCTGTGCGCAAATCTGTTTATATACCCGCCTTGCTGATTGATGAGCCCATTGATGATATATAAGTGAGACCCACAGATTTTTTTGAATAGTTATATATAGCCTATTGTACCTATTCGTTATTTGTGAAATGACAGAAACTTGTCACCAATGCCTGAATCTACATATATGATGATCTATTTTCATTTAGGAGACAAGATAACTCTTAAAACTTATGCAAGAGTGTGACATGCTCATTCTAAACAATGTCTTCAGGGAAAAGGTCCCCATCCTGCAAAGCTGTTCCCTACATAACTTATTCACACAAGTAGCTCGTGGGCTGGACTCTGATCTCGGGTACGCCAGTGTAAATCCAACAGTAGCTACTGTAACTTGCAAAGAGAGTACTCACCTGAGTAAGGGTTTGCAAGTTTCAGCCCTAATTAACTTGTGGAGCAATCTTAGATGATGAGCTGCAATGGATTTGGGGTCAGAATTAGAGCTGGCTACAAAACAAGAATTCCGTTTTGTGAAAAATTTCAAGGTTTCAGAATTTGTTTTTGTTCTGCAGTGGAACAAAACCATGACCTTTAAAAAATTTTCAGGGGGGCAGAGCAAGAGACCCTTAGCAAGAGCAAGAGACTAGCCTAGTGGTTAAGACCCTCTCCTGGAATGTAGGAGATGCAGGTTTAAGCCTGTCCTCTGCCTGAGCTCTCTGGTCCTGTGATTATTAATTATTTCTGCAAAGTCCAACTGGAGAAATTGAGACTGACTCTATAGTCCAGTGGGTAGGGCACTTAGCTGGAATGTGGGAGGCATCTCTGCCTGCTTCAGAATGGGCACTTGAACCTGGGTCTACCACATCCCAGGTGAGGGCCCTAATCAAATGACTATTGTGCGGAGGGTCTCTTCTGTTCCCAGAAATTCCAGCTTAGACCTCAGCAACATTTCCATCCAAATTTCCATGGAAAGCTTTGGTTTTGATGAATCGGCATTTTCCAATAAAAACACATTTTGTCAAAAAATTCCTAACCAGCTCTCATTGTGCCCATTTCTAAGGCGTTTGTTCTTCTGATCTTTTACATTTGGAAGGGCTATCATCCTTATCAAAACAAAATGCTTAGAGATAAATCCTGACTGCGAGCTGGACAGAGGCACAAGCTCGGGTAGGTGTGTTGAGGATGGGACCATGGGGCAGAAATTATCCAGCCTGATTCTGGTCCTTAGGCTGAGATTATCACAGGCCTTGCTTGGCCACCTAGGGAAGTGTGAGGTAAGCCACAACCTCCCCCCGCCCCACCACCTGCTTTGACCTGCTCAAAATGCAATTCTGACTGTTTTTCAGGGGAACAGGACCAAATTGCCTGCTACTCCCTGTGCCCCATGAGCAACTCAGTGGGAAGTGGTAAGATCCCTGCTTCTGCCTCCCCATACTTGTAGGCTGCAATAGCTGTCTGGGGCCAGAGGTGAAGCAGGGGAGGGATTGTAACTCTGGCCATTCTAAAGAAGGCACCGAGGGGTTATGGGATATGAGGCCACCTGTTTTAGTGTGTGTGTAACCTACTCAGCCCAGCATATACCTGTCCTACTCTAAATTTCTCCTGATTCTGGCAGGAAAAATCTGTGCATGGCAGCAATCTGGCACAGTACACTTGACAAAGAAAGTGCTTTTACAGCATTGGTATGCACCTGTTTTCTGGCCAAACCTGAAGGCTGCTGGAATTTGGCCTTTAAAGAAAAAGGGCAAACTCCTCCTCTCTGATCCTATATTGCAGAGCTCATATCCAGGCTGTGGAAGCACTGCTGAATATCATGCCCTCATTTGGGGATCAGAGTAACAGCCGTGTTAGTCTGTGTTCGCAAAAAGAAAAGGAGTACTTGTTGCACGTTAGAGACTAACCAATTTATTTGAGCATAAGCTTTCGTGAGCTACAGCTCACTTCATCGGATGCCCGATGAAGTGAGCTGTAGCTCACGAAAGCTTATGCTCAAATAAATTGGTTAGTCTCTAAGGTGCCACAAGTACTCCCTTTCATTTGGGGATGAATTTCCATTGTCGTCATACAAGAAACCTTGCCGAGAGCTCCACACACAGCAAGTGCAGAATAGGTAACAGATAGCTGCAGAAAGAGTTGAATTTGGCCTGTAAACTGTGCAGCATTATTTTACTGCAATATCATTGGGTGGGTGTAAACCTTCTGATTTTCACTTGAAAAATGTTGGGGAGCAAAACTGAAGTCCTTTGCAAATTATGCAAAAACTCTTGTCTTGTAAAACCATATCCACTTTTGTAAATGTGAATTTCAGAATGAAGGTGACAATTACGTTGCATGTTTGCATTCCAGTAGGAGCTAGAGGCCCTAATGAGGCATTGTGCTATGCACTGTGCATACATGTAAGGTCAGATTGTGATATCCTGATGCACATTAAGTTACACAAGGACTTGCAGTGAAATCAATGAGATTACTGATGGCATAAGGCAGTATTCAGCATGAGAGGGAGATTGCAATCTGGCCCATAGTAAGAGCCATTCCCTGCCCAAAAGAGCTAAATAGATACAACAGACAGAAGATAGGAGAATGGGAAGATTATTATTATCCTCATTTTACAGATGGGAAATTGAGGCACAAAAGTGCAGATCCTCAAAGGTTTTTAGTCACCTAACTCCCATTGATTTCAATGGGAGCTAGGGTCCTAAATGCCTTTGAGGATCTGAGCCAGAGAGATTAAATGGTGTCTGCATAATTCTTTTTTTTTTTTTGTATAAGCAATTATATCATTCTTGATTAAAATGGTGAAAAGAAATGGTGCTTTGTCTCTTTAAGATGAGAGGAACTACCATTGTTAGTCATATATATTTATTGCACTCTAGGGTTGTAAAAACACATTTTTGTTTTGAAAGTCATTTATTACATCCATAAACATCACATTGCAGTTGATTGTTCCCTGGATTAGAATGTCCTGGTACTTAGTGAGTTTTGACAGGCGGAAGGAGTGAAAGTAGAACATCTAGTTTTGTTACTGGGTTGGTTTTTAAAAGTAACTTGTCACTCTCTTGTATGCTACAGTCATTGAGACAGATCTGAGAGGCATTGAATTCAGGGTACACAGGTTTCTGTGTTTATTCTTACTGCTGGACTCGTAGCATTCCAGGCATTGTATACGGTAAGCAGAGATGAAGCTTTCCTGGTATTTTAAATAAGAAGTATTATTTGTTTTCTTTCAGCTCTTTGATTTTCAACAGCAGTTTTAAAACCCTTTCTGAGATAACTGAAAACTATTCCCTGTAATGGAACAAATCTTTTTATTTGCTCTTCAGGTCACTGAACCCGGGAATCGAATAAAATAAAAACACAACAGAGCATGAATTAGATCCTAGACTTTCAGATTACTGTGTGCTTGTCCCATTTTAGAGTCACATTCATGTAATAATCAAATCATTTGGAAAATAAAAGCAAATGTTCCTGAGAAGTATTACTGATATCTCTCATAATTAACTGTAATATTTTGAAGAGTAGCCTAGTGATAATGGATGATCTCAAAGGAAACAGAAGCTGTTTTAAAGAAATATATTTTATATGTTGGGTATCTATTTCTTACATGTGTATACAACTGATTCTTTTCCAAAATGTATTTTGCATTATGTATGTTATATTCATGATACATTTTGGTATATCAGAAAAGTACAAGAGGCAGCTGTTAGAAATGACAATGTGTTGTTTAGAAATGACAATAAATGTGTGTGTGCCAATATATTAAAAATATATTTAAAACATATGCAAGAATATCAAATATTTAGCTTGCATTTCCAGAAGAGAGTGAGAGAAATATAGCATATTGTTACTGGACTTCATTTGTGGAGGACAGGGGATTATATTAGCACCATTTTCTCATTTTACTTTTTTAAACCTAACTAAAAGAACCTACTTCTTAAAATCTAGTATCTTGTTTAAGAAGCAGTTGCTGTTTCAAACACTAATTGCATGGTCTTGTGGATAATCTCAGCAAAGAGTCTGGGGATTTACTAGATAGAGGAAACCTGAACTACTCTGCTGAGCAAGTTTAATGGACACAGCTGCTGGAGACAGAGAGCTGTCTACACTAGGACCTCCAATGTTGCAAACAACAGTGCAGCTGAACCAGTGCTGGCAATGGTGGGATTTTTACATTTTAATTCCCTACTGTAGACAAGGCTGTAGAGATGGGTTAGGTTTGATTTTCAGGGGAAAGTGCTTGGGAAGTTTGTACTGCAAATGCCAATGCTCTCCCTCTCCTATGGATACTCAGAGGACTCTGTTCTCCAGCGCTGTCAACCTGGCACTTCATATTAGCATTTTATGCACTTACATTTTTTAAAGGTTAGCAACTTTTTAAAGTATACTAAGAATTTTTTAAAGAAAGTCTGTTTTTTTTTAAAAATAAATCAATTAATATATTACCATATAATATAAATTTAGTGGTCTGATCCTGCCATCCTTATGCAGGCAAGATTCCCATTACTCTATTAGGAGCTTTTTCCTGGGTAGAGACTACTCCTGGGGGAATTCTGCACCACTGCGGACATGCAGAATTCGTGTGCAGTACAGAATATTTTTTTCTCAGCAGAAAATACATTCTGCCAAGAAGTGCTGCAGTTATGCCTTTCACCCTCTAGGAGCCACTGTGTGCCGGAACAGACAGCAGCCACTCTGGGGTGGGAGCTGCCCCAGCTGCAGATAGGGAAGAGAAAAGGCTGTGTTCCTCAAAGTGCCCTGCCCATGGGGCAAGGTCAGGAGGCAAGGGATATGGAGGGATGGATAGGGTGTGGCACATGGACCTGCTGGGGGGTCACAGATTGGGGTTCAGAAGGGCCAGTGGGAGGCACAGACTAGGGTAGGGGCTGAATAAGGATGGGGGTACAGGGACACATGGGGCAGAGGGAAGGGGCTGCAGAGACATATGGGGGGGCTGGCTGAGTGGGGATGCAGGGACACATGCGGACAGGGGCAGATGTGCCTGACTGAATGAGAGAGACTAAGGGTCAGCCAGGGTCTGCATGGGGAAGGCTCCCTAACAATCCTTTCCTGCATAAAAAAAACCCTGTTCCATACTTCTCCCACCCATACCCAACAACCCTCCAAGTTCACACCCAGGATCCTCCAAAGCAATTACTTCCATCTCCCTCAGCTCCTCTGTTACCCTTGGCTCCCCCAAGCTTTTGCACTACTTCTGAGGAGCATAGGAAATACATTTCTGTATCACAGTTCAAATGAATTATTACTCTGATGTCTGTATTAATATGCCTAGTAATTAATCTATTTGTCAAAAAACCTTTCCTGAATCATTTTTGTTGTCTGTATTGTTACAGACATACTTGCTGACAGGTATTCTGAAATAAATTACCAAAATAATTGAAACTGGTGTGATTATATTGTGTTATTTTGACAAATAAAATATGCAGAATTTAAAAATGTTGTGTTCAGAATTTTTTATTTTTTGGCAAAGAATTCCCCTAGGAGTAAGACCTCAGGATTATGCACTTTTCTGCTTTATCCTAAGGATGTTTGTGTAGTACAAAGCAACTTTGCTGTCCTGCTGCATTATCAGTGGTTTAGAACAGAGCTCTGTAACTGGGATTTTACTTGGAAATACTGATACTATGATTGGTCCTTGACTGGGGCTGTTGGGCACTATGATAATACAAGGATATTATCTTGTAGCATATTGGTAAAGCAGAATGTAGCCTGTAGCATATTGGTAAAGCAGAATGTACGGACTAGTGAGGTGGTCTCTACTGCAGGTGGGATGCATAGATGTTAATTCTCATTTAAGTCCATGCTTGAATGGGGAAGAAGGCATAAGCCATGTGCACAGAGGTAAAAATTAAAGCGTGAGTAGCAAAATCTAATGTAGAAGTAGGTTATCTCCCAAGCAATGTCAACAACAGATACATCTTCCATGTTTACTTTCTAGATTTACCTCACTTAGTCCAAAACTTTGGACACATTTATGTTTAATGTTATTTCAAATGCTCCATCTTACTTTAATTTGCATTCGTGCCACAGACTCTTGTCCAGTCAAAGTTATTTCTTTTTCATATATATTTACAGTTTTACTGAATGTCAGTAAATACAGCCTAAAAAACAAACCAAATGCCAGCAAAGGATATCAAGGCCAGTGAGGATCATAACATTTCAGACAAAAGAGTTAAGGGGTACCATTTTTAATAGTACCTAAGTTACTTTTGAAAATGATGCTTAGGTGCGGAAGTTATTTAAATGCTTTAAAATTTTTTACCCAAGATTTCCTTTTAGAATTATAGGCCTGTTCCACTTTAAAATGTCTATTGCTGATTCCTTCTCTATTGGTTACATTACATTTGGATAAATAGCGCAAAACAAAGAGTTTGGGACAGATCCTCAATTGGTGTAAACTGTCATAGGTCCATTGATTTCTATGGAGCTATGACACTTTATATCAGCTGAGGATTGCCCTTAGACATTTATATATTGTGTGTGAGTGTACATATAGATGATAGAGATAAATGATAGCTCTGTGTGTGTAGATATAGGTGATGGATATAGCTTCTGCAGCTATACTGGGGAGGATATAATCTGGCTGTCGTGTTTCATGCTTCAGGGCATAAGCATAAATAAAAAATCATGTCCCTATAGCATGGCATTTCATAACTAGAGCAGTTACCCACTGTCAGGAATAGAAAGGATACTAGACAAGTTGGATCAAGGGTCTTCCCTAGTATGGTACATCTTAGTTTTTATTGCAAGAATTATTTACTGGAGATTGTCAAAGGCAAGTATATCCTGAATGCCTTTCATTTTGTCAAACATCAGCGTTCTGGAAAGTTGCTCCTTATTTATCTGTCTTAAGGTTTGCTAACATGCCAACTACTGCAGTACTAAGCATTGTAAAGCCAAGATATAGCATAAACCTTTCCTATATGTCTAAAGTGTACTTGCTGTAGTTGTGTTGTCATAAAGAACAGTAAAGAGCTAGAATTCTCTCCTGCAGTAAGCATTGGTCTCAATGTTTGGTGTATTGCTTTTCCTCCCATTGAAGAATTAGCAATGTTTTACTTGTGAACATGGACACCACTTCTGTAGGTTTTAGGCTGTTTTTTAATATGTACAAAATCAAGAAATTTTACTTGCTGTTTTCTAGCTACCTGGTTAAATCACTCAGTGCTGTCTAGGGCAGTGGTTCTCAAAGCCGGTCTGCTGCTTGTTCAGGGAAAGCCCCTGGCGGGCCAGACCGGTTTGTTTACCTGCCATGTCCACAGGTTCAGCCAATCGCGGCTCCCACTGGCTGCGGTTCGCCACTCCAGGCCAATGGGAGCTGCGGGAAGGGTGGCCAGCACGTCCCTTGGCCCACGCCACTTTCCGCAGCCCCCATTGGCCTGGAGCGGCGAACTGCGGCCAGTGGGAACCGCAATTGGCCGAACCTGCGGACGTAGCAGATAAACAAACTGGTCCGGCCTGCCAGGGACTTTCCCTGAACAAGCGGCAGACCAGCTTTGAGAACCACTGGTCTAGGGTTGCCAACTTTCTAATGGCACAAAACCAAACACCCTAGCCCCAGTCCTTCCCTGAGGCCCCGCCACTGCTCATTACATTCCCCCTTCCTCAGTGGGTCACTCTCCTCCACCCTCACTCACTTTCACTGGGCTGGGGCAGGGGATTGGGGTGCGGGAGGTGGTGAGGGCTCTGGCTGGGAGTGCGGGCTGTGGGGTGGGGCCAGGGATGCGGGGTTTGGGATGAAGGAGAGGGCTCCAGTCTGGGGGGTAGGGTCGAGGGATTTGGAATGTGGGAGGGGGCTCCGGGTTGAGGCAAGGGGTTGGGGTGCAGAAGGGGGTGCGGGCTCCAGCTGGGGGTGTGGGTTTTGGGGTGGGGCCATGGATGAGGGGTTCAGGGAGTGGGAGTGGGCTCTGGGCTGGAGAAGGGAGTTGGGGGGCAGGGGGGTGAGGGCTCTGGCGGGGGGTGCAGGCTCTGGGGTAGTGCTGAGGATGTGGGGTTTGGGGTGCAGGAGAAGGCTCTGGATTTGGGCGGGCTCAGGGCTGGGGCAGGAGGTTGGGGCTCGGAGTTGGGGTCACAGGCTTACCTCAGGGGTCTCCCAGTCAGCGGCATAGCAGGGCTAAGGTAGGCTTCCTGCCTGTCCTGGCTCCATGTTGCGCTGTGCCCCAGAAGTGGCCATCAGATCCGGCTCCTAAGCGGGGGGGCCAGGAGGCTCCACGCGCTGCTCTCACCCGCAGGCACCGCCCCTGCAGCTCCCATTGGCCATGGATCCCAGCCAATGGGATTGTGGAGCTGGTGTTCAGGGCGGGGGCAGCACACTGAGACCTCTGGCCCTCCCGCCTAGGAGCTGGACCTGCTGGCCGCCTCCAGGGCACAGCACGGAGCCAGGACAGGTAGGGACTAGACTGCCTTAGCCCCGCAGCACCACTGACCGGACTTTTAATGGCCCGGTTGGCAGTGCTGACTGGAGCCGCCAGGGTCCCTTTTCGACCGGGCTTTCCAGTCAAAAACGGGACGCCTGGCAACCCTAGTGCTGTCCTATCATTTATAGCTTGACTTCCTTTTCAATTTCATGTGTTGGGCC
Source organism: Lepidochelys olivacea (assembly GCF_965140295.1). Taxonomy (NCBI): domain Eukaryota; kingdom Metazoa; phylum Chordata; order Testudines; family Cheloniidae; genus Lepidochelys; species Lepidochelys olivacea. The sequence goes on along the minus strand of NC_140411.1, from coordinate 159,739,963 downwards.
CTCTAGAAAATTAAAATGGGATTCATGCTAAAGCTAATAGAGCAAGTTAATACACAGACTGGCCTTTCTTGTTTGGGGACCTGAATTTTAATCCTAGTTTGGATTACAAAGGAAAATGAATATGGTGGTCTCCTCTCCTCCTGCATTTACTGTGTTGTGTGGGAGAAACTTTCACAACATCTGCTTGCACACTACCTGATTTATGATCATGCTACTAGTCTCTAACTTTCATGAGCACTAAATTCACCTGAAATTTTTTAAGTTAAAAACAAACAAACTAGAGGATCTAGTGGTTTCCTAGGTCTCCAGAAAGGTCAAAATTTTATATTTCCTGTAATGCAGTTTATTTCCACATTGTAGTTACTCACAATGGAGGACAGGGAGTAGGCCAATATCTGGAGTGTGTTTTTGCAGGCAATGGCTGAAACGCACTACAGACTCCACAGTCAACCAGCCAGCTCCGACTCTGCAAAATCACCTTATTTAGCAATGGTGTGTTATGCCCTTGTAAAGAAGACACTTCTGATACTATTACCTACCCTAGAATACAACATGGTTATGGAATGACACTTCCTAGATTTAAGAAGTTACTGAACGTTTCTGCTTTTTACAGTCAGTGCCAAAGATAGGACTAAAGCGTGATCCCAAGCTGTGCTTTAGCTACGTTGAGGCATTAACATGTTGTTACTGGGTTCTTCAGACAGTGTGTTTATAGTGTAAATGCAACCTGTGTGAGCCAGAAAGAGGAAAGTGGGCCAAGATTTTCAAAAGCTATTAGTGATTTTGGGTGCCTCCAGTTTTGGGTGTCCACCCTGAGACACCTGAAAGGGACCTAATTGTCAGAGGATAGGAGTAGAATTCTTTCTGGAAATCAGATATTTTTCAGATATCTCAAGTTGGGCGTCCAAAATGACCAGCCTCTTTTGAAAACCTTGACTGTAATCTGTAGCCAGAGGATATGAGACTGTGGTAGAACCAAGGAAGTAGCAAGTCCAGTGGAAGGGGAAAGGTACCATCACTGGCATATCTACATTCCAAACGAATGGTTACATTCAAGGCACCAGAATAGCTGCTTTGCTTTATATATTTCTTTGATGCGGACCCACTGCGAAAACAGGACAGACACGTGGATGGATTTTAAGCCGAAAGCTACAAATCTTATTAAACTTTAACACAGCGGAGGGACCCTACCTACAATCACCCCTGCTCATCTGTACCAGGCATTTAGTTGGTTCCAGTGCAAGACTTCCAGAGCTCCTACCACATCACTCATAACTCAGTGTAGGCACTCCTCAGCCTACCCCCTGGTACTCTGCTCCTTCTGAGTGGCAGCACAATGTACTCTCTCAAGGGGAACAAAGGGTGCAGCAGAATGGGCACTCTGCCCGTGAGGGCCCTAACATCTCACTTTGTCCCAAAAACCCAAGGCCCATCACCAAAATCCTAGGTTGGAAACTGTTTGTTTTATCCCTTTAACTGTGCTGGAACCAGCTGCAAATTGTGACAGATCAACAACTCAATCAAAGTACCCCCGTTAGGTACCAAACGCATTCCTACTTAACCCACTGTGGCTTGAAGGTGCTGCGAAGAAGGCAAAAAACTCTCTGGTCCTCTGCTACTTGGCCCAGGGGGGAAAAAGAATCTTTCCTGACGCCCCTAATCAGACGATGAGCTAGGTCTGCAGCCTCTGTCAGGCCAGGTTCCCATTCCTAGTTCAGTGTGGGTAGGGTGGGGCTGCAGGAATAAAGTCCAAAGAGGCTCCACACGGCTCCCTATTCCAGGTTAAATCCTGGGAGCTGGGGAATGCCAGCCAACCAGCACCCTTTTCCCCTCCAGCTGGCCAATGAGTGCCAGAGACTCCAAGGGAGAGGTCCTTCAGTGAGTAGCTCCTTACCTCACTGCTGGGACTGTCCCCCTTCACTGATGGCTCCATCAAGTTCCCCGACCTGTTGCAGCAGGTGGGTGGCATTTGCCAGGCTCTAAAGTTGAAGTAATGCATACAGTGTCAGACTTCACTGTCTTCTCTTTCTGTGTCGTGTACTATGTTTTCCCATTGTTTTGTTTTTTAGAGAAAGAGGAATTGTTCCAGAGTGTACTGACACAGGTTGCTGAACAATTCTCAAGGTAAAAACTTTACATCGTTGTTATGAATGCAAAGTTCTATTTCTTTTATTGACCCCGGCTGAGGCTTTCAAAGAGGGCTAAAGAAGTGAGGCACCCAACTTCCACTGAAATTCAAAGGGAGTTGGGCACCTCATGACCTTAGAACTCTTGACAATTCCAGCCTTACTGCCAGACTCAGCCCATACAACTCCCATTGACTGCAACGAGGAGATGCACAAGGCTTAGGCCAAGATGGAATTTGGACGGTATTTCCAGAAGAAAGGAAAGGTTAATTGATTTAATTGTGCTTCCATCATCTTATTGGCGGCAAAAAAAGTGCTGCTTTGTTTAGTTTTGTAGGCTCAGCATCGGTTTATCAATTTTCATGTGCACATTTTTCTTCCCTCAGATAATAATTCTGAATGTTTTTCGAATGCTTGTTTTATCCTCACTGGCTTCAGTAAGAGGGATCGATTCTGCTACATCTCTGCAAGCCACCAATCTGATTGAAAGAAAAAAGAGCTTCAAAGTGTACAAATACCTGTATGCTGGTCTTGAAGCACTATCAATTTAGTTTTGCTTCCCTAAGGGGCATGATAACAAGTATCTGCTGGAAGATGGGGTGATGACTTCATTTTCTTAGAGCCATAACTATAGCATTCTCTTTTAATTTTCATGGACTCTCCATCGCCTTTGAATGTGCACATATCTTTCTTCAAGGTTGTACATTCAGCACAGATTTTGCTGTTCTTTACTTGCCGTTAAATGTCATTCCTTAGTCCACCCTTTGAAACTGGTGTGTGGTTTCTAGCAGAAAATCTTTTCTTTCTTGTGTACATATAGATATAAATGTATATTTCAGATCTGAATTTGTTTCCCAGGGTGTTTAAAATCAATGAACTGAAAACTGAAGTAGCAAATCACTTGGCAATGCTGGAGAAAAAAGTTGAACGTAAGTGCCCTTTATTTTTTAACACAATTAGGAATTACTATATATAAAATCGATATCTGTTTAATTATAATACAAGGGACTGGTAGCATTGCCTATTATTAAAGTCTCCTGACACTTCTCATTATATCACTCTGTTTTCAGTTACTTATGACTTTTACCAGACTTTAGACATTTGGGCTGAAATTTTCCATGCTGGGTCTTTGCCTGAGGCTGAATTGTTCTGGAAATTTTCAGCCAAAAAAGTTAAGTCATTTCCAAGAAGCTAGGGGAAAATATGGTGTTTTGTCCATGTTAAAAAAATTCTGGTGACCTTTTCATTGACAAGCTCTAGCGCCCCTATGCTTTGGAGAAGGGACTTGAAAGTTGGGAAGGGAGGTGGTCTTTATGTCAGGATGTGCCTTTTTCTGTCCCTATGAATATTTGCCCAAATTTGGACAAGTAATAAGCCTCTGAAAAATCACAGTTTACACATGCTCAGTAGAGACTGCTTCAATTTTAGCTGCTAAATTCCCCAAATATTCCATCTGTACTGAGCACACTCCAGTCCAGTGATTAGCAGGATTTTCTGCACAATTGTAGTTCTGAGCTGCCATGGCCCAGAGCAGGGCCAGACATTGAAACTGAGGGCAGACAGCCTGTCTCTCCACGCCCTTCTGCTGCTGATGACAAGGTAGCGTGTAGGAAGAAGCTGCCTAATTTGAATGCAGAGGGAACAAGAGCCTCACCTGCAGGGGAGGCAGAGGGAGCAGATGGTGACAAGGAGCCTGTGGGAAGACTGGGACTGGAGACTGGCAGGGGGAAGAGGGAAACGGAGACTGGAAGTTGAGGGCGGGGGGGGACTGAAAGCTAGGGAGGGAAACAGGAGGGGACTGGGAGCCAATAGATTTAGGGGCTGCTGAGAATGGAAGAGAAGGTGGGGGGGACTGGGACTGGATGGACAAGGAGACTGGAACTGAGAACCAGGGTAAGGAGATGTGGGAGGAGGGGAGACAGATCTGACAAAGAGCTAGGGTATGGAGGAGAACTGGGAGGGGCCCTGGGATTGGGGGAGAGACTGGTACAGAGAGTCCAAAGAGTTGAGACTTGGAGTCTCTAGGTAAGGAGACTGGGCCTGGGAGGAGAAGCTGAAGGAGTGGAGGCTGGGATGGGAATGAGGAACAAGGGATGGGGAAGAGAGGGCTGGGACAGGGACATGTTGGAGGGGATGGGGTTGAAGGGGTCATGTTTATGGGGGACAGACACTACAATACACTCCCATCCAGAGCCTGACATGGAACGAAGGATTCCTGAGTCTCACCTTTCCTCTGCTGTCAGCAAATATCTGTGAAACCCATTGTCAAAGTGTCCTGTCCCGTCCCCCTCTTCTGCTGGTCCACATGGAAGATGACCACATGACAACCTACTACTGTCGGTTACTCTATCAATTCAAGTGGCAGAGTTCTGTGAGGTGGATCTAAAGGTTCCAATCCTGCTAATGACCCATGCTGGTGACAATAAGTTGCCACATGATGGAATTTCTGTTTTTTCGGTTGGCTTTTTAAAAAACCTAGGAAATTATACACATACAATACTGTGTTAACAGAACAATATAAGGTTGCAAAGTCAAGCACTCAAAAGTTAGGAAATGCCAGAATTAAGGTGGCTTGTGCTACCTTAATTCAGCCCCCTTGTGTGTATGCATGCATTAAGATACAGTCCTTAATTACATGATCACATTTAATTTTTTTTCTTCAGGACCTCTGCCTCATTTAGTACACAGGATAGAGCTGCTCTGGAGAGGAATCAGGGCTGTGTAGTAAAAGAAAATGTTGTCCGAGGGACTTCTGCTTTATTTGCTATAGAAGTTGGAAGGTGTGCAGTGAATGAGGCACGGGACTGCAGGAAGAGGAAGGATAGTTTCATGGTTACAGTAGTTGAATGCTGGCTTGGAGAATTAGATTCTGCCCCTGCCTCTGCCACAGAGATCCTATGAGATGCTGAGCAAGTCACTTAAACCACACTTTTCAAAGGTGGTCACCAATAGTATGTCCCTCCTTTTCTGGATTCCTGATTTGAGACCTTGGGATCTGGTTTACAGAAGTGCTGAGAATTCAGAGCTGCAACGGCAGTCAGTGGGAGGTGGAAGGTGAACATATAAAGTGGTATAGAATGCTAAGCACTCTGAAAAATGAGGTCCTAGGCATCTCAAATTGGGCACCGAAACTTAGTGGACCGTAATTAAAATTTTTACCCTAATCTTGCTGTGCTTCCATTCTCCATCTGTAAAATGGAGATAATAGGGATTGGGAAGATAAAGTAATGTTTGTGAAGCACTCAGATAACCTAGTGATTAGCGTGAAAACCAATGAGGAAATTAATAATTGTATATTCAGAGCAGGGTTTGAATAGTGTGCAGTAAATCAGGCCTGGGGCCACATATTGAACAATGAAAAGAAAACAAAATATCAAATAGCTGCTCATTAAATGAGCACTGCCCATCCTGTGCACTAAATGAGGAAGAGCGCCTGTGGAAAAAACAGTATGTGATCGTGTAATTGAAGACTGTATGATAACGCATGCACACAAGGGAGCAGAATTAATTCTGGAATTTCCGATCTTTTAATGCTTGACTGTTCAACCTTAATACTGTACTTTTAAAATACGTTGGGTGTGTGGATGTGATATATATATTTATAGTGCTGTTTTCACTTTTATGTGAAGTACAACTCCAAAGGATAAGTGCCTACACTCAATAAAGTGTAGTCCTGTAAAATATAGTCTCATTCCTTGAATTTTTTAGTACTTTTTAAAAATTAATTAAACAATGATAATGTAGCTAACTTCTTCCATTTTATGTGGTTATGCTGGATATCTGTACAAATCAGAACCCTTGTTAGTCATTTACACTCCCTTCCCTTACAGTCAACTTCTTTCATTAATACATTTACCATATATTAAAGAGAATACCATTGAATACCTTCTTCTCATTGAATACTTTAAACTTCCCATTATTAGCATTAGGTTTTTAAGGTATTTCCAATATATGTGAAAATATCTCACTTTCTTTTTCCCTTTCTGTACTCTCACACTGGATGAAATCTGGATCTCACTGAAGTCAAAGGAAAAAGCCCCATTAATATCAATGCAGGTTTTCACCTACTGTGGTTCACACACACTGATTCTGAATATGTAATGTAAGTAAAATGTAAAATACTATATTGTCCACACCAACAAATATACTGCATATATAAAATAGACTACATCTATTTCGTGTGACTTCACATAGTTTAGGCAACAGAGGCTACCTGTGCTCTTTATTAAAGAGGCAGAGGCTTTAAATTACCTTGGCCGAAACTGGAATTGTAAACACAGAACACCCACGCCTTTCGTCCCCTGTTTCCTGGTTGCAGATTAAAACACTGCAAGGCTCTATTATTGTTTCTATTCTTCCTTATTGTTTTAACAGTAAAATGATTGTTCTTAGTTACTCTGCAGCACGAAAGTAAAGTTCAAAGCAGCATTTTTCTATATACAATCTGATTTTTATTTTTTCAGCCTGTGTAGTGCATAAAATAGACCTATGGAAGAGAGGGCAATAGGACACATAAAGCACTGTCATACAGCACAGTTTCGACATGGTCAAGTTCTCATTTATATGCTCCATGGGCATAGGCACATTTAAGACAGAAATTGAGAGAACCTTCTGCCGCACCGCAGCTGCAGCAATGCCTCTTCACTCTAGGCTAGTACGAGCAGCTTGCCAGAATCCATGGACCAGAGCAGGTGAGGCCAACACTTCTGTGGGGCTCCCCGTCAAACGGGTATACAGAGCAGGCACCAGAGAGAGCGCTCTGCCGAACTATGCCAGCCAGCCAAATGCTTCCTTCTTCCACGGGCTCTCTCCCTGGTGGCTTACTAAACCCTAGCTGCAGATGCACTCTGCATGCACAGCCTTTCAGCACAGGCAGGCCAGCTGGAATGGGAGGAGATAAAGAAAGGTTGCTGTCCCATGGTTCAGGGTTCAATCCAGACCAGTGCGGGGTTATGTCACCACTGGCCCTGCCACACTGGGTTCCTTACGGTGCTTTGCTGCTGTAGCTTCTAGCCTGGAATGCTCAAAAGCAGCCTACAAGCATGCAGGTCACTCCCTGAAGTGTTTGTGTGCTAGACAGCCCTGGTTCAGCAGCTCTGACCCCAGCACCCTGTCTACAGCCGCACTCTAGCTTCCTCCAGCCTTGTTTCCACAAAACTGTGTGCTCTGCAATATCCATCCTTTCCTGGACAGTTCCGAGAAATGCTAAGGGTTCTGTGTTCTTCTAAAGACACAAACGCACATCACAGCTTATTAATTTAACTAGGGTAAATGCACTCTTCCATTTAAACACAGCTTTGAGTTGGTTTATAGCTAAAAATAAATCAACTTTGTTAACAACAGGACATAGGTTGAGTGATGCCAAGTAAAAGGAATAAAGTTAGAAAGGGTTACAAGCAAATAAAAGTGAAAACTCATCTAGAAGTTCTAAAACTTAATCTAGCAACGTACAGGCTGTGTTCAAGATGGTTTCTCTCACCAGACATTTTTCTCCCAGCCATGGCTGATTTTCCCTCAGTCAGGACCTTCCACAAAAGTACAAGATGCTGGCTTCCCGTGTCTTCCTAGGTAAAACATCTTTGCCTAAGCAGGTTTCTAACCTATATTCAGTTTCCAGAGACTTCAAACCCCACCATCTTGATTGAAGGACCCATCTTTCTCAGCTTGCAAGAGCTCTGGTTTCTTTTGTCTGTCTAGTGATGAGTGCCAAAGATGACTTCTGTCTTTGCTTATATCTTGCAAAGTTCAGTTATTTTGTTTCAAGAGGCAGGATGTCTTCATGCTGGTTCTTCCCTTCCCGTGGGCCTCCCATCCCTCTGTATGTATATGGGGCTTCAGTTGTTTTGATTCCACCTTGCTTAATTTACATAGGAGACAGGAAAATAGCTACCTTCTTTCTTGTCCGGAGGGGAGCACTTGTTTCTTCCTGTTTGGCCACAGATTTGTAAAGCATAATATCATAAAATATCCACATTTCCTCATATATTGTAAATATATACATTTCACAATATTAATCACCAGTGTCATTAGCTTTCAGAAAAGACCTTACTCTATAAACTTTTATAATAAAGTAATATTCTATATAATCAGTTGATTCAATTGCTTATCACTTGAGGTTCAGCCCTCCTGTCTTTATAGACAAGTAAACCTTTACAATGTGTTCTTTGAAAAGTAAAACCCGGACCCAGCTTCTCTCTCCTGGGGCATAGACACCATCCTATCTCCTCACCCATTTTTTGGCTCAATAGCCTTGTTTACCTAATATGTAACAACGGACTTTCACTGTCTGCTTGAAGACCTGTCTGGTCAGAGAATCAAATATGTATTCCTTTTTCGGAGGCAGACTGTGCTTATGCATTACTTACCAAACACCTGGTATTGACCAATGGGAAATCTTGGTAAATGATCACAATAAGTGGCGCCATTGTCTCCATCAGGGTATCAAAGTCTATGACAGAAACTGGCTCCTACAGCTTGAAGAGAAAAGAGCCCATAGGAAGCAAGCAGCTCCCAACCAAGATACATACATTTTCAATAACTGCCAAAGATCATGCAAATCTCGGATTGGACTATTCAGACACATGAGACATTGCAAACCGTCTACAACGTAGGCTACAATTCCCACCATCTCTCGCAGACGAAAGGATGCCAACACACAACAAACACATGTCAAGAATATAATTCTAGCACATACTCATGAGTTTTTGTCCACACCCTTTGCATACACCTTGACAGAATATTAACGATCAGTGAATTATTAGTTTTCCAGTCACGTATTGCATGATACCTTTTAGATACAGATTATAACCAAAGTGAGTTAGGGCACACTGAATTGGTTGGGTCAGCTGAAACTCATTACCTGATACCAGCAAGTCCCTTTCCCTCTGGCACTGGGATGCTTTTAGGGCCACAGTTGCAAACTGTCTTATTTCAGCTACATGGTGAAATAAATTATGTATCTGCAGTACATGGGGCTTGGTAGTTGGATTTGGGAAGCCAGCATTCACAGAGCTGACAAATTTTCCCCAAACAAGGCTCCTCCTTAAACTGGGTTTCACAACAGATGTGGCTATCCAGGGCTATTTCTGCCTGAATGGATCAGATCGCATCTCCAATAGCCAGTGCTGGTGAAGAGGTGCTCCTTTTTTCCTGTCTACGAGTGCACGCATCTGCTCAGAATTTGACCTCAAGATCTTGCAACTGTGCCAAGTATGCAACATTTTGAAATAATTCCAGGTCTTCGTGTTTTAAATGTATAAGTGCAATGAGCTGGATCCTGAACTCCTTACTTAGGCAAACTCCCACTGAGTTCAATAAGAGTTATGATCCAGTGCAGAATTCAGGATTTGCCTTTTTAAACTACAGGGTCTTTTAAAAATGTATTTGTTGCTGCAAATTAATGTAAAGGGCCTTGATCTGTGTGCATAAACAAGGCAGTTTATCATATATAAGTAGTGTAAAGCAAATAACGCTTTTTTCAGCTGCTTCCTTTGCTCTTGACTTCTGCAATGGAGACCAGGTGCTGGCATACATGGGATGTGAAAAGTATAAATGGGTGCCAAGTGGACACCTACAGGGTGTAACTGACTGAAGTATGTAAGGCCTTGTCTACACAGGAAAATTTTCTCAGTATAATCCAATGTATTTATACTTGGGCAACCCTCACTGGGACATTCTTATTCTGGTATAAGAGTGACTTTTCCTTTTCTTACATTGCTTGGGAAGGGTTTACAGCTAAACCCCCTCCCGCCCAAAAAAGCCATTTTTATGCTGAAATAAAAGTGGGGAGTAATATCTCTAAAACGATACCTGTAAAACTTCCCCATGTAGATAAACGCGTAGTTAAGACAGCAAAGCATCCTGCAGTAGAATAAATGGCCTTAAACAAGGGGTGTAACAAGGGTGCAACTGTGAATCCCAAAGGAGTATGACTCAGGTTGCACCTGAACAAAATACACAACCACATTGTGCCAGGAGGAAGAAAAATGACCCTTTTGTCAATGTCCTCCTCCCCGGCTCAAAGATCTATCACGTCACAGTAGTTATTAGATAGGTCAGCAACCATAGCTGAAATTCATTATCTGAAAAGGACACCTAAAGGAATGACATCTAAGGCCATGAGTGAGCTCAAACCACTTTATCTATCTATCTTTCATTGGTGCATCGTTGATGGCATTACATTTAATGACCACAAAATATTTCACAAATGTAAAGTGAGGGCAGAATCTGGCCCTGCCTCTCAATTTAAACTGCTGTTACATGTGATTGTACAATGCTAACAACATTAATTTCATGACCACAAATTAATTTCATGACCGTTTCCGGCCTGCCCAAAAGCTATGTAAGGAAGGAGAAGAACACTTAATTTTTTTTAATTTTAAAAACACCCTTTTAAAAAATAATTATATTAGTTTTCTTTTCCCGTGTTGATGGTGAGCAGGTTTGAGGAAAGCTGAAGCGCAATTGTGACCGGAGTCCCAGGGGAGCTACCTGAGGTCACTCAATTAGGGTGAACTGCAAAGAATGGGGCAGACAAACCCCAAAGCTGGTGAATATTCCAATACTTACTTTACCGAGCCAACACAAAACAGCTTCTATAGTACCTCACTGGTTGCCCAGAAGCCGACAACACAGTTCCCTTATAGTAACCCAGCCTCAGGCCTCCACCCAGATACCCAAGTCAAATATGATGAGGATTACTGAAAATCTTATTCATCATATAAAAACGTTATACCAATCCCAAAGGATCGGACACATGACCTCCCAAATTAATGAATATTCCAGATCTTACCCAGATACACGCTTACAGCCAATTCTTATTAATTAAACTAAAATTTATTTAAAAAGAAAAGAGAGAGAGTATTGGTTAAAAGATCAGTATACATACAGACATGAGTACAATTCTTGAGATTCAGATTCATAGCAGAGATGGTGAGCTTTGTAGTTGCAAAGAGTTCTTTCAGAAGTAGTTCACAGGTTATAATCCAGTTTATATTCAGGGCTGTCCAGTCAGAACTGGGATCTCAGTCCTTATGGGGTTAGGCTTCTCCTGCATGAAGCCTCAAGCAGATCTGAAATAAAACGGATTGGGACCCAAATATCTTCATATAGTTTCAGGACTTCTTTTAACAGCTCGGAATCCTTAGGCGAACAGTAGGCACTCATGTGGACTTTGAAGTGGACCCAGTTCCTAAGCATCCCCGGTAATTATCCATGCAGATTAACATAAGGCGATTTCCTGTTTTTCTACCATTCGCAGATGGGTTGCTATACATTGCAAAGAAAGATGAATACAGCGATATCGTATGTTTACAGTTCATTTAAATGTTAAGATGTCCTTTTGATCTCTGAATTAAAAGAATACACATAGACAGGGACTGTTTGATTACATTGTTGACGTCTACCAATATATATGTAAAAACACAAAACCACAAACATTATCTCCCCTTATGTTGTTAAGGGTTGAATTTGAGTAATTTATCCTGCCGGATGCTTAACTCTTTCTGGTCATGCATCATAGAGGTCATCATACCAGTGTATGAGACAGGAAGTGCAACTGACTACCAACAAAGCAGTAAAATTGAGCATACACCAAGTGCTGTCAAAAGCACACCAAACAAACACTGAATAAATAAACCTTTTTTCTCTCGTCCCTTTCAGCTCTAATCATCTTAAGGGTTACTCCTAAAAATATTAAGTACAAAATGTTCTGATGGAAATGTGCTTTCCAAGTCCCTTTCGTCAAACATGAATTATTTTCAGAACCCTCTCCTTTTTCTCTTCTCATATGTAATAATCTGGATTGAGCTTGTGTATCCCTTGTGTTTTTCCCCTTCCCATACCCAAAAGCAGTAACTGTAGATACTAGCAATTAGATGAAATCTGAGTTCTCCGCTATCTACAGAGTTATGTCCGTCCCAAGCAATTTTTCATCACTTGTATGTTATGCTATGGGTGGGTAGGATGATGACTATTTTAAGAGAGAGTGAATGAATACTGATCCAACAGTTAAAAGTTCCCTTGAGTTTCCTGCACATCAGCTTGTCTACGTAAGCAGTGAGTACAGTAAACAAATGAGCTGTGGCATGATCACACTGTGAATGATATGCGCTTAATAAATGGTTTGGTATTATGTCCTTGAGTATGTTGGTAGCCTGAGAGTGAGAAGGGAGGGAGATCCACGCATTGGACCTGCGTGAGGCTCTCAAGGCTGCAGGGAATGAAACGAGCTGCAACATAAACACAGACTCTCTGACTTGTGGCACTTATAATACATAGAGATGAGAGTATAGTATTTCCTGTTCTGTATGCAACAATGACCCTGGATTGCACAACAATTTATCCGCAAGGAATCATGACATATTTTAGGTAATTAACTGAAATAAAATGATTTCTAAGCACCAAGACATTTTTAAAATGTCTATTTTTGGTTTCTCTGTATTCAGGCATGCCTCTCAAAGTCTCTTATTGCTCCTGGGGGAACTTTTTAAATTAAAACCTTTTATCTTAATGAAGAATTTGAATTCTAGCAGGACACTTTTGCCAGACTGTACAGTCACAATCTTATCACATTACTGGAGCAGTTCTTTGCCAACTAATTCCTTTGATTAGTGTTCTAAGGAAGAGGGGGTGAAAAAGGTAACAGAGCAGTAGACTGTTGCTAACTGCTCTGAAAAGATTAGATGCTATAGCCATTTTGTGAATTAAAACACGAGGTAATTTCAAAAATTGGCAACAGAAAATTCCTAAGGATTTTAAAGCTACATGGTGTCAGTAACTCCTGCAGGTATGGGAACTGGTGCAGCATGTAAGAACCTGTTGACTCACTGGATAACCCCACTGTTACAACCCTTTTGAAATTCTGCACAATTAATGAAATAAGATCCTTCATGTTTCTCCATGGTAACACCCCTGTTGTTTTGCTTTGTTGACAGTGGAAGGACTGAAAGTAGTAGAGATCGAGAAATGCAAGAGTGACATTAAAAAGATGAGGGAGGAAATGGCAGCAAGAAGCACCAGGTAAGTTCTGCTTTAGTTGCCACTGGGGAAAAGAAAAATCCAGCTGGATTTCTGTATTCAAACTCTGGTGAAGTAATTCCATTGAATTTAGTCATTCTGTTTTTTAAACACAGAAGCAAATCAGCAGCTCAGTGCTGTGCAGGGCATTGGCTTCATTTGCAAAGACTGTGGTTTCATTTAAGAATTTATGGAAATTCAGTCGTTAAAAAAGCTTGTTCCAGATGACTGAAAGAAAAATCTTCTTGCAGACAGAGATTAATGTCTTGTTTTTTCTGTGTTCAGCCATCCAGTCATAGGAATTTTGCACCAAGTTTTATGCAGAGAGAGAAACTTCTGTCAAAGAAAACATTTATTTTGTAAGAGGCTAGTGTTCTAATTAGCTCCACTAAGATTTAAAATGGAAGTTGGGAAAATATCACATAAATACATAACAGTTCTTCTAATTATGATCTCACACTTCTGCAGAATTGACTTCCAGTTTCAACTAGCAATGAGGGATTTCATTCTAAATTCAAGGAGTCACCCTACCGATCAGCTATTACCAAGTTTAGACTTGCTGTAATTAAAAAAACAGCAGAGGGAATTGTATCTTGTTGTGATACACTGCATCAGCTGGAGTGTTGGACCTTTATGTCTCCAAAATACATCATTAAGATAAACATATCGGTAACTAAGAGATTATTAACACTGCTGGTACGGTTATTAAGGAGAAATACACCAGGCAATTCAGACTCTTGCTAAAAAGGGCGTCTCTTAAGCGAAGTTAACTGTGTGTGTTGTCTTGAAAGCCTTTCACTTTTGTTCTATATTTAGGGTCACACTTTTTGGTCCTTAAGCAGACAAATCTTTCACTGAAGTAGATGGGAGATTTGTTCAAATATAATAATTTGGTTTTATAATTTTATGATTATCCAGATGAATGTGATGCAAGAGTTCAAAAAACACATTTGTATTAGATACCGTCTTAGAGCCAAAGTCTGCTCTGTCATTCTGGTGTAAATCTGGAGTAACACATTAACCTCAATGGAACTGCTCCAGATTTACAGCAAGCAGCGTGACAGACACAAATTTGCCCTGCTGACTACATAGTCACTTGTTAAGGCATCTGAGGGAATTTCATTAGCATGGCTAGGAATGAATTTGGCAGCAAAATCAATAGGATTAATAGGAAATTTGAAAGGTGGATAAGGAATTGGTTAAAGGGGAGACTACAACGGGTCCTACTGAAAGGTGAACTGTCAGGCTGGAGGGAGGTTACCAGTGGAGTTCCTCAAGGATCAGTTTTGGGACCAGTCTTATTTAATCTTTTTATTACTGACCTTGGCACAAAAAGTGGGAGTGTGCTAATAAAGTTTGCGGATGATACAAAGCTGGGAGGTATTGCCAATTTAGAGAAAGACAGGGATATCCTACAGGAGGATCTGGATGACCTTGTAAACTGGAGTAATAGTAATAGGATGAAATTTAATAGTGAGAAGTGTAAGGTCATGCATTTAGGGATTAATAACAATAATTTTAGTTATAAGCTAGGGACGCATCAATTAGAAGTAACGGAGGAGGAAAAGGACCTTGGAGTATTGGCTGATCATATGATGACTATGAGCTGCCAATGTAATGTGACCGTGAAAAAAGCTAATGCGGTCTTGGGATGCATCAGGAGAGGTATTTCCAGTAGGGATAAGGAGGTTTTAGTACCGTTATACAAGGCACTGGTGAGACCTCATCTGGAATACTGTGTGCCTTTCTGGTGTCCCATGTTTAAGAAGGATGAATTCAAACTGGAACAGGTACAGAGAAGGGCTACTAGGATGATCCGAGGAATGGAAAACTTGTCTTTTGAAAGGAGACTCAGGGAGCTTGGCTTGTTTAGCCTGACTAAAAGAAGGTTGAGGGGAGATATGATTGCTATCTATAAATATATCAGAGGGATGAATACTGGAGAGGGAGAGGAATTATTTAAGCTCAGTACCAATGTGGACACAAGAACAAATGGATATAAACTGGCCACTAGGAAATTTAGACTAGAAATTAGACGAAGGTTTCTAACCATCAGAGGAGTGAAGTTTTGAAATAGCCTTCCAAGGGAAGCAGTGGGGGCAAAAGATCTATCTGGCTTTAAGATTAAACTCGATGAGTTTAAGGAGGAGATGGTATGATGGGATAACATGGTTTTGGTAATTAAATATTCCTGGTAAATAGGCCCAATGGCCTGTGATGGGATATTAGATGCGGTGGGATCCGAGTTACCCAGGAAAGAATTTTCTGTAGTATCAGGCTGATGAATCTTGCCTATATGCTCAGGGTTTAGGTGATCACCATATTTGGGGTCGGGAAGGAATTTTCCTCCAGGGCAGATTGGAAGAGGCCCTAGAGGTTTTTCGCCTTCCTCTATAGCATGGGGCACGGGTCACTTGCTGGAGGATTCTCTGCTCCTTGAAGTCTTTAAACTATGATTTGAGGACTTCAGTAGCACAGATATAGGTGTGAGGTTTTTTGCAGGAGTGGTGGGTGAAATTCTGTGGCCTGCGTTGTGCAGGAGGTCAGACTAGATGATCATAATGGTCCCTTCTGACCTAAATATCTATGAATCTATGAAAAAAAAATTGTGTTCTAATATATGTTAGATTCAATTTGCATACGGGGGGGCAGGAGAGGCGGTTTGATTCCTGACTTTTTGTGGAGTATGTGAGTGTGTGCATGCAGGCATGCAGAGAGAGACAGAACAAAAAATTATGTTAATGCTACATTAAGGTTGCACAGTGAATATCACACCAAAATTAGGAAATGCAAAACTTATTGTTCTAACCTCAGTCTTGACTCGTTTGTGCTGCACATCCTGTTGTTTTGTGGTCTGTATTTTGTAATATGAGCAGCAATAGAGTAAGCTGTCGATTTAACCAGAAAATCAGAAATAGAAAATACTACATACATTCAATGTAGTCAAGTTAACATTGCTGTGGGACCGAAATGTTGTATTTTTGTGGTTTTAACTGGGCAGTCATAATGCTGATTTAACACAGGTTTTTTTGCATTTAAGTAAGTAGGCTTTAAAAGAAAGAATGAACTTGCCTGTTCTTAATAATGTGATGATTTAAATGCATCCAATTAGAATGTTGAGTTCACACCTCCTCTAAGTCAGTGGTGCACTGGAGAAGTGAGATCCCATCTTTGCTGTTGCGGTTGTTCTACAAGGCTGCAGATCTGTAACATCTGCATCTTTGCAGTAGAAAAAGATAGAAGCTTGGGGCCTGCCTCACCATGGCAAAATTCTAGTTTTATGTTGATGTGATGCCATTGAAATCAATGTGTTAAAGAGTATGAAAGGTGAAAAAAATAAAATAAAATTGTTTTTTTTCATTTACTGCTGATTGATGGTGGTTGGTCAAGGCACCCTGGTTCCCCTAAGGTCAGAGGGACCTGTGCCAGCAGCGGCCACTGTTCAGAGGTAGTGGTAACTATAGTCAGCGACTGTTGCTCTTCTTGAGTTCTTTTTGGCCGATCTTGGGCTAACCCCAGTTGATTCTTTTCTCTCCCTTTATTCCCAGCGAGGTGTAGGGAGCAGCTTTAATTACCTAGTTACTGTCAAATCACAGTTACATTTATCCTTGAAGCCCTCTGCTTCAAAAGCATGGGCTCCTAGCCAATTCACTACACTGTTATCCCCATTTTACAGATGAGGAAGACGAGGTTGAGAGACAATCTGATGGGATCATGTAGTAAATCTGGGTATGTCTACACAGCAAAGAAAAAACCGTGGCTGGTCCCATGCAGGGCTAGGGCTGCAGTGCTGGTTCATTGCTGTATTGACTGCCGGGCTCTGGCTGGAGCCCGGGATCTAGGACCCTCCCACCTCTCAGGGTTCTAGAGCCAGACCACAGCCCGAGCCTGGAAGCCTCTGCAGCAATGAAACAGCCCCGCAGCCTGAGCCCTGCAAGCCGAAATTGGCTGGCACGGAACAGCCACGGGTTTTTCTTTGCAGTGTAGACATACCCTCAGTGGCAGGGCCAGGATTAGAATCCAGGTCTCCTGATTCTCCATCATATACTTTAATCACAAGATCATCCTTCCTACCATAATACTTACTTAACTTACATGAGTATTACGAGACTTGATGAGTGGAGCTGACCACTTTGACATCTTCAGGAGAAAAACACTGTAAAAGTGCAAAATTAATTATTTGTATTAATTAATTGCTTTTACTTTAATTGAGACCACTTACATCTCAGATTCTCCATTAAACGTATGGAAGGAAGCAAGGAATCCCACAAACACACATACTCCCTCTCCCACATCATCAAAGTAAAAGAAAAGTATCAGCTTACTCATTCTTATTTTTAGAAGGAAGACTGAGGTCCAAGCCGAATGACCTAAAAGCGTGCATAATAAGCCACCCACTGTAGTCATCAGCCTAAACAGAAAAGGAGTACTTGTGGCACCTTAGAGACTAACCAATTTATTTGAGCATGAGCTTTCGTGAGCTACAGCTCACTTCATCGGATGCATACAGTTTCCACGGTATGTATTCGATGAAGTGAGCTGTAGCTCATGAAAGCTCATGCTCAAATAAATTGGTTAGTCTCTAAGGTGCCACAAGTACTCCTTTTCTTTTTGCGAATACAGACTAACACGGCTGTTACTCTGAAGCCTAAACAGATGGCTCTTGCATCAGCAGCTGGACCTGAGCTGGACCAGAATATAATCAAAGATCCCAGTGAATTGCTTTGGTTTTCTAAGGCAAGGAAAGTCTGCTCCTTGTGTGGCATTGTCCTGAAGAAGGACCCCCACTGAAGTTGTTGAGTAATTACAAGTAGCTTCCAGTTTCCCTAGCAACCATGGCTCAGCTGGAGCAGTGACATGAAGAAGTGTTGACTCAGTGCAAGAGGAGCTTCATCCTTGAGTTGCTAAGCAAACAAGCCCTCCCCATGGCATGAGGGGTCTAAAAAAGACATCGAAGAGCAACGTAGTGGTTTTCTTTGCACTTCATCCAGCCTTCGTACCACAGTATTTCATTCACTACACAGTTTATTAAAATGTATATAGACAAAGTCATATTTTAATGGTATAGAATAGAATAGTAATGCTCAACGTATATGTTTTTAAAATGCCCCTCCTGGAGTGTCATCACATACAGATAGAAGCACATCAGCTTCTTCAAAAAAGAGGAGCAAAGCTCCCTTCCCCTTACCCACACACTAAGGGTCAGATTGTTAATGCAGGCCCCTATTTTTTGCACCTGCAGCTTGTAGAGGCTAATAACATGAGGGTGCTTGTGGGGTATAATTTAGGTAATGCATATACATAAGTGCTTGATTATGTCCTGGCACTGGTGCAAGTTACAGCAACATGAAGGCTGCTCCATGCTGCTCTGCCCTCCGCCCCCAGTAGCTACTTTCAGCCAGGTGCAGGGATTGCGGGACCACACCACCTTTTCTCCTATCATACCCCTAGCACAGGGGCTTGGAGGAGTGTGGCTTATGAGCCATTAATGTGCCTGTCCTCCACCTGGGGATCCCCCCTACACTAGACAGGAGAAACTGACTGGTTAATCTGAGTTTACAGAGTTTAGTACCCCCTCAAACTGCACAAATCAGCTGTGGGCTAATGATGAATCCGGCCCAGAGGTTCCCATTTCTATAGCAGGCTCTGATAATGAGGAAGGCCGTTCTTGTGGTTAATGCATTGGACTGCATCTCAAGAGATGTGGGGTCAGCTCCACGTTCTGCCTCAGGCTTTCTCTGTGACCTTGGGCAAGTCACTTAAGGTTAGATCCACAAAGGGATTTATGTACCTAACTGCTACTTCAGGTGCTTAAGGCCAAAATTTAGATCCTCAAAACCCGCACTCAGCTACTGCTTAACCCTGTAGGTACCTCAGTTTCTGAGGTGCCTAAAAATCTGGCAGCAGGCATGTGTACAGCTGCTGAAGTTCTGACACGTCACTCACACTTAAACTCTGATGGGATCTTCAAATCAGGTGTTTCCCACTATCTCGCCTGTGGAGCCCAACCCCGTAGGTGTGCTCAGATGGAGCCTTGGAGCAGGCCTACCATAGAATCATAAAATCATAGAAGATTAGGGTTGGAAGAGACCTCAGGAAGTCATCTAGTCTAATCCCCTGTTCAAAGCAGGACCAACCCCAACTAAATCATCCTAGCCAGGGCTTTGTCAAGCACTGAGCACCCCTGGGGCCTGGAGGAAGCCAGCACCTGTGGGAGCAGGATCACAGTTGTGAATTCCAAATGGATATAGGTACCAACCTCTGGGCCAGAGTTAGGCGCCTAAGTCCCTGAGAGGGGTAGGGCTGAGGCCAAATCCCTCTCCTTGGTATTTCCTATTGGCTAGTTTAGGCCGCTCCCTATTCAATGTGCTGGCTTTTGTAGATCCCATTTCTGGGCACCTAACTCTCCTCATGCATTGTATAGGGAGCCTGAGCATCTGACTCGGAGCTGTGGGCTCAAGTGGGAGGCAGAGCACCTGAAGTTAGGAGATGCAATGCTAAGCTTAAATCCCCTTTGTGGATCTAGCCATTGGTTTCTCTGCACCTCAGCACCCTGCCGGTAAAACTGGAATAATAGTTCCTTTCTTCTGTACTTTGTCCGTCTTGTGTATTTAGATTGTAAATTCTTTGGAGCAAGGACTGTCTTATTCAGTGTTCATACAATGCCATCACCATGGAGTCCCAATCTCAGCTGGGACCTCTAGGAGCTACTACAATACAAAGAGTAATACTATTAATGTTCATGAACAGATTGATTTCTTAGGACTGTTTTGGACAATCTCTGACCTCACCAGTGATACTGCTAATGCATAAAGCCCTTGTTAGATGGTATTCAGTACTGATCACCATCAACCAACAGCCAAAATTGCTTTGCAAAGAATACAAAATACAGCAACAGAGATGATAGCAAACATCAAAGTTACAAGGAAGAAGTTAGAGGATTGGGATATTCACACTGGAATAGAGGAAACGTTGTGACATAATAGAAATTTCCAAAATTATGAAAAGAAGAAACAAAGTTGATAGGTTGTTTTGATTTGTTGGCTTTTGGTTTTTTAGTTTTTTGGATTTGGGTTTTTTTAGTTTTTTTTGCTTTTTGTTTTACTATTGAGTGTTTTTAAAATAAAAAGGGATAATCTAAACATTAGGAAACTAGGAGTGAAAGCTAAACTCAAGCAGAACTATTTTACACAAAAGATAATAAAGATATTGAATCGGTTGAATTGAAAGGTTTTTCGCCTTCCTCTGCAGCATGGGGCACGGGTCATTTGCTGGAGGATTCTCTGCACCTTGAAGTCTTTAAACCATGACTTGAGGACTTCAATAGCTCAGACATAGGTCAGGGGTTTGTTACAGGAGTGGGTGGATGAGATTCTGTGGCCTGCGTTGTGCAGGAGGTCAGACTAGACGATCATCATGGTCCCTTCTTAAAGATCTTAAAGTCTATGATTCTATTAAAGATGATTAAATTAAAGAGTATGAATGAATTTCAGATACACCTACATTTGTTTCCAGAGAGTTTCTTGGTTATTATGGTGGCCTCAATTATATATTACCTCATACATAGGCAAGAATGACTTGGCCCTGATTCTTTCTTATGATTAGAGAAAATGAGATTGTTAGGTGAGATTGGGAAGCAGTGTAACTCTAAGGATATGTCCACACTGCATTGTAAAGCCAGGTCTGTGGGACCTTGGCTTGTGGGTTTGGTGTTTCCAAACCTACACTTCAGCTTCCGCACTGCGTTGTAAACCTGGGTTTACATCCATATGGCACCACACAGATCTTCTGACTTGGGTCTGCAGCTTGAGCTTCATCCACGTTGCAAAATCACAGGGCTTGGACCTCAGTCACAGCAGAACTTGGGCTCGGAGCCACCCTCTAGCTGGTCCTAAGATCCAGTCCCTGAGTGCTCGCTGACCTGAGTTAAACTGATTTGTGTGTGAATGGAAGTGGGGCTTGGGCTCAAACCTGAGTTAGTACCCAGGCTTAAGATGCAGTGTAGACATACCCTCTATGTGACCACATACCAAGATATTTTATTATATTCAGTGCTACTCAAGAGAATGCACCTGCTGTTGTCCCAATGTTGAGTGCTGAATTTTTCATTTGCAGGACCAGCTGTCCCTGTAAGCACAGCTTCTTAGATGAAAACAAGAAGTTGGCACCCCGAAGGGATGTACCATCCTATCCAAAGGTACCAAAAGATGTACTTTGTTATCAGGATGTTAATTAAAAGAGCATGCCTTCCTATGAGAAGCTGGAATACAATGCATGACTTCACATCACTCTATAGCTTAATTGTTTAGATCAGTGATTCTCAAACTTTTTCCCATCAAGGACCCTTTGGCATCTGACTAACTAACTGTCCAGGACCCCTTTCATATCCTGTACTATTGGAACACCCCTGCCAGCGGGGAGGGATAGCTCAGTGGTTTGAGCATTGGCCTGCTAAACCTAAGGTTGTGAGTTCAACCCTTAAGGGGGCCATTTAGGGATCTGGGGCAAAAAATGGGGATTGGTCCTGCTTTGAGTAGAGGGTTGGACTAGATGACCTCCTGAGGTCCCTTCCAACCCTGATATTCTATGACAACTTCTATTCTAGGAGGCTGACACTGAAGACCTGTCACGCACTGTGTGCGAAAGGTCACACTGTGCTGAGGATGTCATTTTGAGAACAAAATGGCATCCTCCATGCAGCAAAAATACCAGAATGCTGTTTCAGCATGTTCCGGCCCTGGCTTAAGGGTGGGACTCCCATGTGACCCACAGAAAATCCCCCAGAGTCCGGGAACACCACTTTGGGAACCACTGGGGTAGATCAAGGGCCTAATCCAAAGACCCTGGAAGCCAATAGAAAGACTCCCATTGATTTCAATGGGTTTGAAATCCGACCCTCAATATTTGGAATCTCATTAAAGCTGAAAATGTTACTGAATTCCTGAAATTTGTCAAACATTTCGTGTTCTGTTTTATCTAATGATACTTAGTCTGCAGGCTCAGAACAAGATTTATTTTAGTCTATAACTTTATTCCCTATTCTGTAATGGCGCCTCTACCTTTTTCCCTCTCAGTGAATTATTTTTCAGTTAAAGTAATTTATGTAGTCCTGGCATCTGTCTCTTGAAAATGGATTTAATGAGCTGTAAAATGTCATTTCCATTTTGGCTTTGCTTAAATTTATGTGTGTTGTTGACACTACTAACACATGCTTTCTCAAACTGCTCTACATTCCTTTGTTCCATGATATGTACACGGAAACTATACCTTAACCTTTTACCCACTGCTAGAATGCTTGGCTTCTGAGATTAACTATTACTGTAGAGAGTTGCACTAACTGAACACAGTGGTAAACTGTTGTTCCTTTCTGCCTCGAGCCCAAGGCTTTTAATTGCTTGGTTTTAGGAGAAGTTTAGGTTTTGTTTGCTCTGTGTGTGACATTCGTTATGGCTTTAAATACTGGATTTGTGTGACCTCAGGCATGTTAGGAGGTGGCAGTTCACTTGAAAAAGATTTGGTAATTACAATGCAGTTATTAATGAATACATCAGTATTGCTAATTTACAGCTGTCTAGCAAAACTCTATACTACAAATAAAGTATAATGCAAATGCAAGATTACTTCCTTCCGGAGATGAAGAATTAATCCTCAAATGTAATTCTTGCTTGAATTAAATAACAATGGAGTGGCGCAGATCATTTCATTTATATTCTCAGTATAATATACCAAAACTAATTATAGCCAACTATGGTAAGTGGACCAATTAAGATACTAGATTTACGTATTCCAAGAATATTTTGATCATGTTGTCTCAAAAACACAGTTCAATAGTGGTTAGATACCTTCAACATCTTCTGACACTCTAGAATTTTTTACAAATTGCCAGCCATTGTTACCAACACAGTAACAACCCAGAACACTGGGGGCCAATGCTTAAAGTGCTGTGAAAAAAGTGGCGGCGGGGTGGGGGGGAGAGGTCTGTCATCCTCTCCACATCTGCCCATCTCCTGCCCACAAAGTCCAAATCAATCCCGTCTCCCCAGCCCCACCACCACGACCACCAGCTCGGAGCTGCTGGTCTCTTTCTACTCCCTCCTCCCTTTCCCCTTCTGTGAGAACGGTGTCAGCTCCTGAGGGGAGGGAGAAAGAGCCTTACCTGTTTCCTGCAGCAGCTCTGCTTGGCTGCACTTCCCCAGGATGTGGGCAAGCAGGAAAAGCAAGCAATCAGAGGGGCTTTTCCCCTGGGGGTACTAAAAATGTGTACCCTAGGTGACCCAGCTTGCCTTTTAGAAATGTTATTTCCAGGGTTTGTGTTCTGTGCCAGCCCAGCACACTTTAAGTCCTGCTGGAGGCTGACTTGGATTTTGTTTTGGAGCTCTGACTACACAATAAACACATGCATAAACTTTGCTGCCTAGCACCTGATTGAAATGTGGGAACCCTTGAGAAAAACAACTGTTCAAAATAACAATATAAATCACCTGCAGTTAAATATTTCATTCCCCAAAATATGAAGAACTTAAGATTAAAACCAACAAGAGACAATGCATTTTACCCACCCACGGCTGAGGCACTAAATTTTGGAAAATTAATTAATGGTATGCTGGAGAACTTCTGATAAGGGCAGAACACAGCTCCCACAAAGACATGAGGGGAACTCAGTATGTAGTAGTTAATAATAGACTCTGTCTTTTTGTCTACAGTACATGCTGTCTCAAGAAACCATAGAAGCACTTCGGAAACCAACGTTTGATGTCTGGCTGTGGGAGCCCAATGAGGTAATGAGGCAAGGAGTAAACAAGTTGTTGGTACTTGTGGCTTATCCCATGACCGCACTGAGACGGTCAGGAAAGCCGTCTTTAGTATCTAACAATGGAAGCCTAACGAAGGCAATGCAGAACAAAGACCTGGCCTACACTCAGGAATATCCTTTGTTCATTGACTGGCCACCGGAAGTCAATGAGACCACATGGGCGCTAACCCCAAAGTGTAGAAATGAACATGCAAGGAGTTGCACTGCCTGAGCTCATCGTGCTTTACCCCACGTACAAGTAGGGGTGCGCCTCGTTCCCTCTGTCGAACAAACCCCTGCATGCTCTTCTCTACTCTGAGGCTACACCTTCACTGCTTAAAAGGGGGTGTTGTCAAGGTTCCTCCCCCACTCTGAACTCTAGGGTACAGATGTGGGGACCTGCATGAAAAACCTCCTAAGCTTATCTTTACCAGCTTAGGTCAAAACTTCCCCAAGGTACAAAATATTCCACCCGTTGTCCTTGGACTGGCCGCTACCACCACCAAACTAATACTGGTTACTGGGGAAGAGCTGTTTGGACGCGTCCTTCCCCCCAAAATACTTCCCAAAACCTTGCACCCCACTTCCTGGACAAGGTTTGGTAAAAAGCCTCACCAATTTGCCTAGGTGACTACAGACCCAGACCCTTGGATCTTAAGAACAATGAACAATCCTCCCAACACTTGCACCCCTCCTTTCCTGGGAAATGTTGGATAAAAAGCCTCACCAATTTGCATAGGTGACCACAGACCCAAACCCTTGGATCTGAGAACAATGAAAAAGCATTCCGTTTTTTACAAGAAGACTTTTAATAAAAAATAGAAGTAAATAGAAATAAAGAAATCCCCCCTGTAAAATCAGGATGGTAGATATCTTACAGGGTAATTAGATTCAAAAACATAGAGAACCCCTCTAGGCAAAACCTTAAGTTACAAAAAAGATACACAGACAGAAATAGTTATTCTATTCAGCACAATTCTTTTCTCAGCCATTTAAAGAAATCATAATCTAACACATACCTAGCTAGATTACTTACTAAAAGTTCTAAGACTCCATTCCTGGTCTATCCCCGGTAAAGACCAGCATATAGACAGACACAGACCCTTTGTTTCTCTCCCTCCTCCCAGCTTTTGAAAGTATCTTGTCTCCTCATTGGTCATTTTGGTCAGGTGCCAGCGAGGTTACCTTTAGCTTCTTAACCCTTTACAGGTGAGAGGAGCTTTCCCCTGGCCAGGAGGGATTTCAAAGGGGTTTACCCTTCCCTTTATATTTATGACAGGTGTTTTTACCTGGAGATAGCTAACTCGAGCTAGCTATAATCCTAGTGGAGACAAGGCACCATAGTTCTTACCTTGATGCAGTTAGTCAAGATAAACCCCTGGTGGAAGGCATAGGGATGACCTCATCTAGCTAGACAGAGGTAAACAGTGCCTGTGCCTTCACTCCACTCGCATTTTACAGTGAGATAAACATACCTTTTTTGCAATGAAGACACTGCCTTTGAGCATGTCTACACTGCAATTAAAAACCCAGGGTTGGCCCGTGCCAGCTGACTCAGGCTCACGGGGCTCAGGCTCAGGGACTGTTTAATTGTGGTGTAGACATTCAGTCTCGGGCATGAGCCCAGGCTTTAGGACCCTGCGAGGTGGGAGGGTTCCAGAGCTCAAGCTCCAGTCCGAGCCCAAATGTCTATACCGCAATTAAACAGCCCCTGAGCCTGAGCCCCGTGAACCCAAGTGAACTGGCACTGGGCAGCCATAAGCATCTAATTGCAGTGTAGACATTATCCTTAGAGATCAGCACCTGAGGGGGTACACCAATTGCTGGATCAGTGCTATTCCCAAAGGTACACGAGGCCAAAAATATCCACTCAAGAAAGTTTTGTTTTTTCCTTTTCAGATCCCCTTACCTAATATATATTTTCATGACTCCTCAGCTTTTAAGTTGAAATTTGCTGTTTTAAACACAGAATTGGTGGATCCAGGTAATATGCCTGAAATCTAATTCTTTACTGAGTGAATCATTCTGGAGTGCAATAATTTTTGTTCCCTAAAGGTGCCAAATAGATTGTCCTTATTATACAACTCCTTGTTTATTTCTTCATAGTCCAAATATTGGTAATGTCATTCAAGGACAAGTGCAACAAAGTTAATGCCAGCCTGTGTTCTTTCATGCCCTCTAGTATAAGTGAGTCTATCCCTGTTCAGCAAAGCACTTAAGCACATGCTTAACTTTAAGTAAGTGACCAATCCCACTGAAATCAATGGTTTCAGAGTAACAGCCGTGTTAGTCTGTATTCGCAAAAAGAAAAGGAGTACTTGTGGCACCTTAGAGACTAACCAATTTATTTGAGCATGAGCTTTCGTGAGCTACAGCTCACTTCATCGGATGTCTCTAAGGTGCCACAAGTACTCCTTTTCTTTTTACTGAAATCAATGACACTACTTTCCTGCAGAATATTAAACAAGTATTTAGGTGCTTTGCTGAATCAGGGCCTGGGGGCAGACATTGATTTGGATGCTCTTGTACAGGGATGTTGGTGTGCAATACATTCAGAGGAGATGCAAATCTAAGTGCACAGTATATTATTATTATTTATTAATCATCATCATCTGTGTTATGGAAGCTCCCTGGGGGCCCATTGTGCCAGCTACTGTAGAAACACAAAGGAAGAGGATGCCCCTTTTGTGGAAAGTTATAATGTGAAACAAGATTCAACAAATGGATGTAACAAACGATAGCCCGGAAAGGGAGAAGAAGGACGTAACTAGATCAGTACAATAGCAACAACAAAAAAGGAGAGAGAGTGGAGTTGCAAACTAGCAGCACAAATCAATCCTCAAAGAAGTGTTATGCGAACAGGAGCCATTCTGCTTCAGAATCGCTAGATGAACATATTCTATGACGAAGCAAATTTCCAAAGATTAAAAAAATCCCAACATAAATAATGACAGGTTTCAGAGTAGCAGCCGTGTTAGTTTGTATACACAAAAAGAACAGGAGGACTTGTGGCACCTTAGAGACTAACCAATTTATTTGAGCATGAGCTTTCGTGAGCTACAGCATCTGATGAAGTGAGCTGTAGCTCACAAAAGCTTATGCTCAAATAAAATGGTTAGTCTCTAAGGTGCCACAAGTACTCCTTTTCTTTTAACATGAATAATGTTCTTCATTCAGTTTCTTTGTTAACATACTTCCAGCTGGTAGGAGTAACAGGAGGACTTTTATGTGGGTTCAGAGTTCAGTCTCCTGTTGGTTGTTAGAATATATAGCCATGCACGTTCACATGGAAGGTAACCGCATTTTCACCGCACACTTCTTGCCAGTTTGAGGGAGATTCTTTATGGTTATTTTTTTTCCAGGCACCTGTAGTTAAGCATCAAAGTCATTTACTTGTCAGGCAAAACGCTTTACCCACCATCTTAAAGATATCTAGCCTGTGGTGTTTTTACTGCCCTAAGAATTACAGCGTGCCAGGTAGATCATAAAAATGTTGGCAGATTGTTTAGCAGACCATTAATAAAGAGTAGGACTAGGGAAAAAAGCATTATCCATGGATTTTTGTACACTGAGGCACAGTATTTTAACAGCGTAACTCATTCATTGTAATGGGAACCATTACATTGTGGCATGCACACCGATAGCATGAGGGTATGGAGATTAGGAACATACCATATGCAGGACTTAGGCTCAGAAACAATCACACAAACCACTGTGGGCACAATACCATATGGTAATGTCTGTTGACATTTTCACCCTTTTGACTCTGTTTTATGTTTACATGAATCATTTCAATTATGTTAACGCTTACTTAACAGTAAGTGGTGGTTTATGTGGCTGATTTTGAGCAAGTGGGTTGTAAATCACCATGCTAGAGTGTAACCAGTGTGTAAGACAATAACGTAATAGTTTGCTCTATTTCATCAACCCACCTGGAGAATCTCTTGCTCCCTGAGGAATGTATGACAATATAATCATATTTTGCCCACTGGGGCTAAAACCTAACCTTCTCTTATGCAGTAGTAACTGGGGTGTTAGTCCCTTGTTCCCTTCTAAAGCAGCTTACCTGATCAGTCCTGAGGACTGTCGAGCTATATGCAGAAGGAGGACAAAGAAACGAGGTGACCGTTTTCTGTTCGGATTTATGGAGCTGCTCAGGAGATAGGGCACACTCATATATTGACGTCCTGCCCCACTTTATCCTCACACTGAGTATCTCTGTGAATTTGTTGTCCCACCTCTCCCCAGACAGGGCTAGCAGACTATCAGAAGTTATTGCAGCCATGGGGCTTCAAATACCTCACAAGGAGCTTCCCCATGGAGATTGAGAGGAATCAGAATGGCTCCTCGCTCCAAGCCTTTAATGGGTGCCCGTGTCTTTGTAGAGGGGTACCATGCTGCATATACATTTTTAACCCATGTTATTCCTTACATCCTTGAACTGGTCCATAAAGGTCAGTACCTTTTTCAAATCCCTCCTCAAAAGCCAGCTCTTCCACAGTGCTTACAATGTATCTGCCAACAGATGATGCCTAAGCTCAGCCCTGAAGGGAAAGGAAGGAAAGAAGCTTACCATATACCTGTACATTAACAAATCATATGTGAAAATTGTATATATTTTCAGTGTTGCCAACCCCAAATGTTCAAAAATCATAAGGCCCTCCCAAATCATGAGATTTTTAAATTAATAAATGGGGGGTGGGGGGGTTCTTTTCCTTCTGGCTTAACTCCCCTCCCCAAGATTCTCATGTTTTCTCCTGATTCCAGGAGCTGGAGCTTTAAGAAAAACTCCAAATATTGTGAGACTCACAATAAATCACAAAGTGTAGTCAACACTGTATTTTAGTGTTTCCTTCTGCCCCACCTTTTGTCTGCCACTTGTCTTCTTTGATCCCAATCCTGCAAGATATTCCTTGCTGGCAAACCACTGTGCCCAATGACTTCAATGGGGCTCTGTGTCAGCATCAGTGTGTCCCTTCTGCTCCCACCTCCACCCCCATTTACCAGCTAGCAGAATCAGGGCTTTAGACTGTAAACTCTGCAGGACAAGGTGTGTGTCTACATCTGTGTTTGTACAGTGCCTTGTACAGTGGAGCTCTGATCCATATTTGGCCTATGGGTGCTATCATAATATGAGTAATTGAACATAAATAATGTGCCAGCTTTTCAAAAGTACTCAGCATCCAGCAGCTCCTCGAGGGAGCTTGTCATTAACCTTAATGGGAGCGACTGGGTGTACATTTGCAGAACTGGCCACTTCATTTAGGTGCCTTAATTGAAGCTGAGCACTTGAAAATCTGGCCCAATTATATAACCTGTAAATTGGCAAATTGGTTAGGCAGGGGTGTGGACAGGTTGTGTTGCATCTCCATAATGTCATCATCCAGGGCAAAAATGAGACAGACAGACATAAAATATAGAATAGATGTGCAGTATTTATAAATTAAAATTTTTCTGTCTGTACTAAAAGTTTGAATTTTCTGAATTTTGTGTCTGCAGAATGTTAACCCTATTATATTTCCCTTATTTTAATATTATTCATACAAAATAGAAAAGGAAATATAAGAAAAAATTAAGGAGATCCTTTACTGAACCAAGACATTTAATTTGCCAAGATCCAAATATATGCCTGCTGGATAATTGCACTAGATGCAGTTCAATCATTAAGGAAAATGAAGCTCAGCAAATGTGAAGTCTGCTGCTTGTTTCATTAGCAAAGAGTGAAGTGGAATGCAGGTCAAGTTGAATAAATGGAACTTTATTAAACCTTGTGCCCTGCTCTGTCCATGTGGCTGATTAGCTTCCAACCAACCTCCCTGCATTGTCTGTTCTACTGGTGTCTCATCTAAAACAGGCCCTCCTGGGCACATGGGCCCTCTGACTCCAGTTCCACTCATAATGATGCCCTGCTTTCAATTTCTTAAGAACATAAGAATGGCCATACTGGGTCAGACCAAACGTCTATCTAACCCAGTATCCTGTCTTCCAACCGTGGCCAATGCCAGGTGCCCCAGAGGGAATTAACAGAACAGGTAATCGTCAAGTGATCCATCCCCTGTCGCCCGTTCCCAGCTTCTGGCAAACTATCCTGGCTAATGGCCATTGATGGGCCTATCCTTCATTAACTTATCTAGTTCTTTTTTTAACCCTGTTATAGTCTTGACCTTCACAACATCCTCTCATCTTCACATAAAATGTTCTACCTTGTTAACTAAAATCCTAGCATGGATGCAGTCATATTGATGATTTATACTGGTATAGCTATACCAGTATGGGAAGGGAAATAAGCTGCACTGGCATTTTGTACCATTATAACTGCATGCGCACGAGCAGCTGTACAGATAGAACTGTTTTGGTAATAAATCACAACCCTAACTGACAAAATTATACCAGTACAACTTTTCAGTGTAGACCAGGCCTAAATCTTTGTTTCAGTAACAGGGTTTGTTTTGTCTGTTTGTTTTTTAATGTATCAAACAATATGTTCTGGCCTTGGGTACCAGGGAACCAAGCATGATGCTGTAAAGCAAAATTGTGATGGTCTTATCTTAGTATCCATCAGTCTTCTGAGATTTTTCTTGCAGTTTTGTGAGAAAACCTTTTAAATTCACATTTGAATGACCCAAAGCCAGCCGTAATGGAATTCTACTAAACATGATATTAAATTAAATATGAGCTGACAAACATAGGAAATTTCACTAAGGGAAGAAATTTTTCTGGGACGCTATGAGTGCCCAAAAAATAGGGGTTTAAAATTCAAATATCTCCTAGGGCATATTTATAACACTATTCCAATGTTACTATAATTGAGATGCAAAAACTGGGTCAGCCACTCTTAAACCAAGACCTAAGTAGCATATAAATAAGTTATTTTCTATAATATTTCCAGACACAACAAAATCTAGACTTGGAATGGCATAGCTGAGCTAGTTGTGTTCTGTTCTGAAAACACGAATGAATGTCATATGCTGTTGTCTTAAACAATGTTTTGCCTTTGTGTTTTGGTATTCATAGATTCATAGATACACAGTTATGGGAGGGAATATGCACAAACCTGCTCTAATTTTGTAATTTTACAGTCTGAGGGGTTTTTTTTGTCTGTTTAGTCTATTGAGGATACTTGATTTTTTAAAAATTCCAGGAAGTCACACATGAATTAGATGTGCCCAGTTATCTGGACTGCACTCTACCTCCAGCCACTCTTATCTTCTGCTGTCTATTTCTATGCACTTGAGTCCTAATACAATGTCCATTGAAGTCAATGAAAAGGCCACCATTGATTTCAACTGGGCTTTGAATCAGGCCCATAAACCAGTTCCATTAGCAAAATCAAATTACTTCTTCAAGATGTGATATAGTGTTGATTTTCATGAGCAATGATCACTGTGACGCTCTGGGATGAATTAGGGCCCAATCCAAAACATATTGAAGTCAACAGAAGTTTTTATTTTGTCTTCAGTGGGCTTTGGATCAGGTCCTTAGTGAACTGGTTTTGATCTTGCAATCTTTGAACAGCTTTGTTTCATGATTAACAATAGGGCTCCATTAGACATCAGTGCTTGTAATGTGAAGATTTACATTACATTGTACTTTGTGCTTTATAAACAACAGTGATTAAAACAATATCCTGTCTATTCATCATTACAGATGCTGAGTTGTTTGGAACATATGTACCATGATCTCGGTTTGGTTAAAGGCTTTAATATCAACCCCATCACGCTGAAGAGGTGGTTGGTAAGTATTTCTTTAAAATTCCCAGTATTTGTGATTTTTAAAATACAGCTCCAAATCCTGCAAACACTTCCTCATGACATTAACTTTATTCAGATGAGTAATCCCACTAAAGGCGGTGAAACTACTCACATGTTTAAAGTTAAGCACCTGTGCCAATGTTTGCATGATCGGGGTCACAGATGACATGTTTTGGAATAGGTCTGTATTTGTTTACTTAAATCTTGATTCTGAGCTTTCTGTGGACTCACTACGGCCAAATTTATTCCTAGAGTAACTCAATTGTTAACATGGAAAAAACAGGTTAACACAGGGTGCTTTAAGGCTAGATACTACGTACAGTGTTTAATATTAATGATCTGAAAAGGGAAGCGAGTAGTGAGGTGGCAAAATTTGCAGATGAGACAAAGTTATATAGATTAGTCGGGACTGGGTAGACTGAAGAACTTCAGAGAGACCTAAATAAATGAGTTGGCAAATGACATTCAGTGTCAATAAATTCAAAGTAATGCACACTGGAGGCAAAAAATTAGGCAACTAGTACACCTTAAAAGGTTCTAAATTAGATGTGTCACCTTAGAAAAATGTCCTGGGTGTTATTGCAGACAGCTCAATGAAGACCTCTGCAAAATGTGCTGCTGTGGTCAAAAAAGCCAACAAGACATTAGAATTCCTAAGGATTGGGATGGAAAATAACACAGAAAATAGTATGATGCCGTTATGTGAATGAATGATGTGACCTCATTTGGAATACCTTGTGTTGTACTGGTCACTATCTCTCAAAAAGGATATTGCAGAATTAGAGAGGTTTCAGAGAAGGGCCACCAGAATGATTAGGGTAATGGAAAAACTCACATGAATTAAAATTGGGATTGGTTTGCTTAGAAAGGAGATGAATAAGAGGGATCTTGATAAAAGTATATAAAATAATGAATAATATAGAGAATGTAGATCAGGAATGTCAGTTCTCCCTGTCTTGAAACACAAGAACAAAGAGACATTCAATGAAATTAAAAGGTGGTAAATTCAAAATAGAATTTGCAATGCATAATTAGACTCTGGAATTCAGTGCCACAGGAAGGTGTTGAGACCAAGAATTTAACAAGATTAGACACTTATATAGATACCAGAGTTATCACGATAAATGCTAATAATTCTTTTTGGAAGAGACATTAAATCTCATGTTTCGGGGCTTAAC
Organism: Lepidochelys olivacea; assembly: GCF_965140295.1. Taxonomy (NCBI): domain Eukaryota; kingdom Metazoa; phylum Chordata; order Testudines; family Cheloniidae; genus Lepidochelys; species Lepidochelys olivacea. The sequence continues at coordinate 159,707,100 of NC_140411.1, read as the reverse complement.
CCAATCTCTAACTATTATAGATGAGGTAGACGTAATGTGGTGGGGGGACAGATTATCCCACATTTCCCTGTGGGGTTCTTACATTTTCCTCTGAAGCATCTGGTACTGGCCATGTCAAAAACAGGAGCTTGGACTAGATGGACGTTGGGTTTGATCCAGTATCAGTGGTGCTTGAACAGTTTTTGGAGTGGGGGTGATGAGCTGCACCCCTCTTTCCCCTGTCTGCGCCCCTCACCGCTCCCTAGAGCTGGGGCCGAGAGCAGGGCCATGGCTCCAGGAGGTGGGGACACAGACAGAGGTAAGGCAGCAGAGGCTGGGGCCACAGCTAGGGGCGGGGGTGGGGGCAGGGCCGGCGGCCGGAACCCCACATGCGGGGCTGGTGGCCAGGACCCTGGGCTGGCAGCAGCCCCCGCACTCCTACTTCCCACGCCTATGTCCAGTATGGCATTGTCTGTGTTCCTATATTATACATTGGTTTAGCCTGAAATTACTAGTACTGGACATGATTTGACTCTCAATACTTCTGCATGTAGGTTGTTAGACTGTTTTTCATAAACGTGGCATGTCTCTGCACTTCTATGCACAGCAGAAAATGTACTGTCTTTTAAGTGTATGTCACCTAGCATGTTGCTCTGCAGGATTATATCATTTTTGTCTGGTGGATGCAATGAAAACTATTTGATTGCTCTTTCTCTGGCCAAAAGTAGCAAATGTCAGTAAAATGGCATTGCTACAAAAATGATTCAAGGACTGGAAAACATGCTTCACTGTGAGAGACTTAAGGAGATGAATTTAGTTATCTCACTGGTAAAAAAAATCAAGAGGTGACTTGAGTGTTATCTCTAAAAATCTAAACAGGGAGAAGATTTTTGGTAGTAGGTGGGTCTTTAAACTATTAGAGAAAAACATAACAAGATCCTGCGGCTGAAAGGTGAAGCTAGAAGTTCAAACTGGAAATAAGGTGCAGATTTTTAAGAGTGAGGGTATTTAACCGTTGGAACAACTTTCCTAGGAATGTGGTAGATCCTCCATCACTTGGAATCTTTAAGTCAGGATTGGCTGTCTTTTTAAAAGATACGCTCTTGTTCAACCACAAATTGGGCAAAATCAGGAATTATGGGGTGACATTCTATGGCCTGTGTGGTACAGGAGGTCAGACTGGATTATCACGATGGTCCCTTTTGACATTAAAAACTATGAATCTGTGCCACCTACAATATGTGTAGAGATGCGTTCACATCAGTTCAAATTTCCCTGAGTAATTCAATGTGCTACTATTAATAGTTAATACAATCTCATTCTGAACCATGTGTGCGGCTCCTTATTTATTCTATAAAAATGTGAGTGTTACAAAAATTACTTCGCAAATATTGGCTTTGCAAAAAGGGATGATAAAAAGAGACCCACAGTCCCTAATTCCAGGTGGTGATATTTCCCCAAAGCCTATAGTGTGCTTAGGGTTGAACTCAGGTGGACAAGAAAGAGCTACCTCACTTTACTTGAACGTTTCCTTTCTCAGTCCCACATTCACCTGCCTTTAAAATACCACCGAGAAACTGAGGAACAGGATGACTAATGCAACCAAATATTTTTAATAGCTCAGCATGCAGGGCTGATACAGCTTCTGAATCAGGAATCACATTTAGTGTCTGACTTCCGCTGATGGATGCATGCATTACAATCATATTACCTTGCACAATGAATGTGTATGACCCACATTTCAGTACAGAAGTTGTATGAGATGATGTTTATAACATTTGAGGAGATCATCAACATAGAATTTTTAAAGTTACTTTCAAAAGTCCTTCTCTACTGAAATAGAAGCCAAACAATACAGGCCTGGTTTTTCAGAAGTGCTGAGCTTTCCCAGCTCCCATTGACTCCAGCTGGAGGTTTGGGATGCTTAGAACATCAAGCCCAAGAACAAGCGGCTTGATCCTGCAGGGCGCGGAGGACTCTGGTCCTGATCCGGCAATGCACTTATGCTCAGTTTAACTTTAAGAATGTATGTAATCCCACATATGGCAATGGGGCTAGTCCCATGCTTAAAGTTAAGCACGTGCTGGAGGCCAGAGTGCTGAGCACCTTGCAAAATCAAGCCCTAAGTGTGTGGAGCTCAGTAATGCTGGGGAAGATTAGCGATCTGATAAGATGTCTTCAGTGTATATTTGTAAATTAAATAACTATTACATTCTTGCCTTTGAAGACCTCAAGAGTTGACATTCAAATTATGTCAGAAATGAGTTTTGTGGCCTCTGTATATTCCTAAGTGGGCCTTTGTCCCCAGCACAGTTTGGCAGACTTGGTGGTGTCTGCTGAGGAGATATGCAAGACCAGAGCACATGTTGTGCATCAGGACTGGGAAATCTTGCTATTGCCTGCCTATACTACTGGGTGAGGCAGATAACAAAGAGAGGGACTACTGACAATCCCTGGCCTCATATTGCTATCCCTCGTGTAGCTGGGGAAGGAATGCCACCTGGTACTTTTCAGTGACTCCATTGGATGGTTCACAGATTCTGTTAATAAAATCTTCATAGGGAGCCATATCTAGTTATCCTCAGCCAGAAAGAGGAGGGTGGTGTTGCAGGGCTGCATGTTGTGATTTTTGAAGGGGCAAAAGTGGAGAATGATTTGGGATCCATATGTCTCACATGGCGACATGCAGTGCCTCGAGGGAGAGCAGGAAGTGCATGGACTCAGATCTTTCCATTCTGAAACATCTCTACAGTCATTAACTGTTTTACTCCTTCTTTTTGTAGCTGTGTATTCATGACAATTACAGAAACAACCCATTCCATAATTTCCGGCACTGCTTCTGTGTGACTCAGATGATGTACAGTATGATCTCACTCTGCAATCTCCAGGTGTGTCTCTGGTTTGTCCACATACCTATCTGTATTTCTGCTTCTATCACCAGACAAATATTCATCCACTAAGAGTCATAAAACCCAGGACATTTTCCTTCCAAAAAGGACCATCATTTTGTTTGTACATGACTCATTAATTTATTGAAAGCAAACAAGAAAACCTAACTATAATTAGTTATAGTGGAAAAAAAGGCTGTTCAAGGTTGGGCAACTAGCCTAGGGCTTGGGAGACCTGGGTTCAAGTTCATGTTCTGCCACAGATTTCCTGTCTGACCTTGAGCAAGTCACTTACCCTCTCTATGCCTCAGTTCTCCACCTGTAAGATGGAGATAATAGCACTGCCCTACCTCAAAGGGGTGTTTGTGAAGATAAATACATTAAGATTGTGAGATGCTCAAATATGACAGTAATGGGGCTATGTAAGTACCTAAGATAGGTAGGATGGGTCTCAAAAGTTTAGATAAGTATCCATAAGCACAAGAGCTTTACCAGAAATGACTTAAAGTTCTGGAAACTCAAACTTGGATAGTTCGCTGCTGGCTCCCTCCCTATGAAACAACTCCCTCAAAAAGCCCCAGCTCTTCTATCTTTGCTGATCAATGCTCCTTCCTCTTTGCTATGCTTCAGGGGAAGAGGACTTCTCCACTCCTCCGGTGTGGTACTCTCTTCAGTGGAAAGCCATGCAGCAGCCCTCCCCTCTCTCTCCCTTTCTCCAGAAGCAGCAGCTGAGAACAGGACCCATTAGTGTCTCCGCTGAGTGCTCCTTCACACTCCACCCATTCTGGCTCTTCCCCAGTACTTGGGTCCCAGACTACACCATCACCTTCTGAAGCCCCTGAGCCAATTAAACCATGTGCCTGCCTGTGTTCCAGTAGGGCATTCTGGGGAGCATGTATCAGGGGAACTCTAGACTCTCTGGAAGGTTGACAAGAGCTGCAGCAGCAATGGCTAGTACAGAGGCTAAACTGCCACCCAAGGAAGGAAGGAGTTTTACAGTCTTCCTCAAAAGAGGATCTGCCACTGTAGATAAGTGGTTGGGCTGGTCACGGGACATAGTGAAGAGACTCATCGAACAGATCCAGCCATGAAAAGGAGGTTGTGTTTTGTTCTGAAATAAAAAATGTTTCCAGTGGGTTCTTATTTTACCCCAATTGGTTCATCTATGTCTAATTATAATGAGAACTTATTGCCCTGGATTATATGAAAAGTAATTATTTAAATCACGGAATAAAATGCTCAGTCATTTCAGAGACTCTTTCATTTAGTCATCTAGGCCCTGAATCAGCAAAGCACTTAAGCAAAAGCTTAACATTAAGAAAATGACAGAGTAATCCCATGGAGACAAGGGGTAGTCCAAGATGCTGCACCCCTATAGCTCTCACTAACTTCTTTGGGATTTGTGAGTACTCAACACCTCTGAAAATCCACAAGACAGCTGGCTGACTGGCATGCCCTGTGGAATGAATTAAGCTTTAGTTATAATACAATAGAATCCTACAAATAGGAAGACTAGAAAACATCTCCTTCTATCATCCTGTCAAAGATATCAGTGATCCAGAGACGTAGTAAAAATCCAGATTTCCAGACAGTAGTTGTGACTGAAGTATATCTGACCTTCAACAGCCCAAGGACTGGCCTCTTTGATTTTAATCTCAAATTTAGGTGTCCCTCTTTAAATTGACCAAAAAGTAGAAAGAACCATCATTCAAGCTAAAGTTGTCTCTTCCTTGTCACTACTTCCCCAGAAGACCCCCAAATCAGACTGCAGCTCAAAGAAAGAGCGCTTATTAAAGCTGGAAGAACCATTCACCATGTATTAATTTAACCCTTTCTCTGGATGCAGGTAGTCTGACATTTGTATGAATTTGGGGCCGGTCAAAATCCCTGTGAAGTGACTTTCATGGTCTATGAATTGGGACTTCATTCACTATATAAAATATTTCAGCAAATGTTTTCTGCAAACTAGATTCAGCCTACGGGTTGTTCACAAACCGCTCACTGAAAATATTGCTTTGCATGTTCTATGTTCACGATTCATATTTATTCTGTATGGTCACCTTTGCCAGGTGTATTTTTCCCTCACTGGATGACCTAACATTTCTAAACTGCTTTCACTTCCACACAAAACAAATTTAATTTCATCACAAACCACATTTTGTTCCATGGTAAAATGAATCCCAGATACTGGCAAGAATTTGTGTTCTTGTGGATATACATATGAGCAAAACCGCTTCCACAAATATTCATCCTGTTTGGAAGTTGCTGAAATGTTTGTGAAAAATTTTCCTCACTCTCTTCCCATCTCTAGTTAGTGTGAAAGATAATAGTATGTAAATTGTCTTCCAACCGTCCCTCAGCTAGTGTAGACACTGGAATGATTTCTAAAGGCCTGAGTATTAACATCTCTGTGCTTTAAAACATAATATGAATATGAATAACTCTCAGACAAAATTCTACTGGCCTCCTCCAAACTGCTTCTATTTAATGCATCAAAGCCGAATCTGAGTCATTTGTTGCTGCAGTGAACAGTGAAATCTTCTTTCTTATCTGCAGTAAATTTAATTAACGAATAATGGTTAATTTTACCCGGGTGACTTGTTTTTCTGAAATGTGAATGTATTGGGGGGAAAAAGTATAGAAATTGTTAGACACTACATTATTATGTTTTTCTTTTGCAGGAGAAATTTCCCCAAATTGATATCTTAATTCTGATGACTGCTGCAGTTTGCCATGATTTGGATCATCCAGGATATAACAACACGTATGTGTGCCCTTTATTTTTTGTTCCTTTCAAATATATCTGGAAAACAATGCAGATCAGCATTTTCTTCTCATGTCCAGAGCAGAGAGTAGGGCAGCTAAGTAGGAATCTACCCACAATGCTCTGCTATTATGGTCAAACACTGACAAGGACAGAGCCACCACTGGTTAGGTTATATGCAACGCTAGCCATTAGCTTGCTCAGTCCTGAGCTGAGGCTGCTAACTGTGCTAAACTCTGAAAGGAAAATGGCTCCCTCTTCAATTTTCTCATAAAACTTAGTATTTTCCATTAAAGGAAATTGGCAGCTAGAAAACATCTCAGGTCAAATTCTTTTGTTAATTATGCTATGTAGTAGAAGAATGGTCATATGGTTGAGGCTCAATTACACGGGAAGAGTTTCTGGTTCTTTTCCCAGCTCTGCCAAAGACCTTAAACAAAGCACTTAACCACTGTCTATCTCCATTTGCCCATCTATACAATGGAGCTAGATGGCAGGGATGATCTGAAGGTTACTTCATAAATGTCTGTAAAGCATGGTGTGAGCCTCAGATGGAAAGTGCTAGAAGTGCTAAGCATTATTACTTCTGTGAACTACATATAAACTCTAATTTACTTGTATTCAGCTATTAAATAAGGGCCTGATCCAATTTGCATTGAGCTCCATGAGCATCTTTCCACTGACTTTACTGGGAGTTAGTGGGAGTCAAGCCTGTGAGCTAAAAAGAAGAAGAGTCCCCTCTATCCTTCCCCCATATGTTTTTAAGTTATAGAAATTCAGTAATAACAAGTAAATAATGAGAGTCTTTGAAACGATGTGGAAGTATGATCATTTTCTCAAAAAAATATTTGGATTTAATATTAACTGTTGCAATAATTTATTATTAATTAATTAGGTATTCACAACAATATACATAAAAATAACCAATGTCTAATGTGTAACGTATGTTTTTAAGTATCGGGTGTAGGCAACGTGTGAGACCTCACTATTTTCCTTCACATCAGCTACCAGATTAATGCCCGAACAGAGCTTGCTGTGCGCTACAATGACATCTCCCCACTGGAGAACCATCACTGTGCTGTGGCTTTCCAGATCATTGCCCAGCCAGAATGCAACATTTTCTCCAATGCTACCCAGGAACAATTCAAACGGATAAGACAGGTATGAATGTTGATCCAGAAGGGAGGTATGACATGCAAACCGCTCTTGAAGTTTCAGTGTGCACAAATCTACCTTCTGAACAGTCCAACAGAATAATTCCATCAAGAGGTTAGAACTGAATAATCTCAAACTTGAAGTAACACAGAGAGATTCCTGGGCTATTTCTCTAGCAACTCTCGTTGGACAGTTGAGCTGACCTTCCTTGGGTACCAATGAGAAAAGTTTGACTCTTAAACTTATCCTCTTCTGTGTAGAAACTTACATTATGAAAAGAGTTGTTAGGATGTGACTGTAACTAGGCCAACTTGCTCATATGGTAACAACTTAACCATTAGGAGAACATTATGCTGAACTTAAACAGGGAGTTCAAACTGGAGACAATTTGTAAAGACATAAACAAATATTCACCTCCTACACATTTTATCATCTTTTTTTTCCCCATTTTTCATCAGTATTAAAAATATTTGTGTTTGCACAAAAGCTTCAACCTGTGGAGCCCATCTCTTTTTCTGTTGCGTGAGGCAGTGAAGTCATAAGAATAAATTCACAATATTTTCCGTGACCACAAACTAAGATGTAATTCGCATAGTATTATGGGCCAAATTCCGCCCTCAGATTCATGGATGCAACTCTCCCATCCATTTTAAATGAAAATGCAGAAATGCAAAACTGCCATTGACTTCTGTGGGACCAAGCTTGGGCCTCAGCATGTAGAATTGAGCTTTTAGTTTATTTCTTTGTGCACTTTGCATTCATACTAAAAATCAAACAAAGCTCAGAACAAGAAACAGTAGTTTCTCCAGCATATAATTATACAAAACCAATTACATAGTTAGTCATTCTCTTATGTCACTGTGAATTCTTTAAATTAATAGTCTACTTTGTCAAGTGGCCTCAAGTATGAAAGTTCCTCTTTCAATGGTGCTGATGTGATACATCTGTTCTTCTTGTCTGTGTTCTATCATAAGGTATTTGTGTTAATTTAAGCACATTTCTTTACACAGCAATAGCTATGCCTTGTGAGACGTTAAATCAATGTATTATTATTATTTGTTTTGATAGGGGATAATTACATTAATCCTGGCAACAGACATGGCAAGACATGCAGAAATACTGGACTCTTTCAAAGAAAAAATGGATAATTTTGATTACTCAAATGAGGAACATGTCACCTGTGTAAGGAGATTACATGTTTATCATTTTTCAGTGCCTACCATGGTTCGCAGTGATACTGCTACATTCTAAACTTTGGTTTTGGCCTAATCATGCAAGATGTTGAGTAGAAGTAGTCAGAATTTTTCTGTCAAAATGGGTTTTTTCAACAGAAAATGCAGTTTCTGCAAACTTGAAATTTTCTGTGTGGGGAAAAGATTTTGACAAGAAAAAAATCCAAATGAAATAGTTTGTTTTGGGTTGGATCAATCTGAATTGAATACTTGGATAGCTCCCCTCAGTGTAGCATATAAGTGCCTCCAACACCCTTCTGAGGTAGAGAAGTACTACTTTTACAGCTGGAGAAGTGAGACCCAGAGAGACTAAGTGACTTGCCCCAGGTCTCACAGGAAATCCTTGGCAGAGCAGGGTATTGGCCGAGCTCTCCCTAATCCCAGCCTAGCTACCTAACTATGGAACCATCCTTCCTACCCTTTTGGGGTGTCACTGTGAGTGGGTACCAAGTGCAGGGAAATGTGTGCCTAAAAACAACCGTTTGCACTGTAACGTTAAAAGAAACGTCAAAGTATTTCTGTAGATTTTTATAAAAGCTTTTTCCCCAAAAAACAATGAGAAGTCTGGGGTCACTTGATACAAAGAAAGTCTAGATTTCTCTTTCAGATTTTGAAATCTTAGAGTCATCTGAGCAAGAAATAATTACTGTATCTGTCTGGATATAAATTCTTAGTTTCATTCTAGTCTCCATTACATCCATCATAACAATACTTTGCTCTAGCCCTAATCTAATTCCCATTGAACTCAGTGGGAATCTTTCCACTGACATTAATGAGGGTGGGATCAGGCCCCTATAGTGTCTTCCCTCCAGGAATGTCAAAGCCCTTTACAATCATTCATGGATTAAGCCTCCCATGGAGTAGGTAACCATTATCCCCCTTTCACAGAAAGGAAAACTGAGACACAGAGGGGTTAAGTGACTTGCCAAAGATCATACAGGAAATATGTGGCAGGCAGAACCAGGAATCAAATCTCTCTAGGTAGAAGGAAGAGAAACCAGATCAGTCTTGTGCCTTAGCCATAAGACTATCCTTCTTGTCTGAGATCATTTCCCTCTGCCTCTCTAAAAATGAAGGACTCATGGCTTCTATGGCTTCTGTAAAGGCAAAGAGGCAGGCTTCTATATTACCAGAGTGTTAAAGTATTTTTCCTTCTTCAGTTGAAGATGGTACTGATAAAATGTTGTGATATCTCAAATGAAGTCCGCCCGATGGAAGTAGCGGAACCGTGGGTAGACTGCTTATTAGAGGAGTATTTTATGCAGGTAAGAATGAGAGACAGAGACACAGATACACAATCATCATCATCATAATAGTAATTCCTATTTTAACTATGGCTGACAGCTGACTGGTACTACTGTATGACAATCCAGTGCCACAAGGATGAGGAGGTTTCTTTTGCATAAGGTGACAGAAGTGTGGCATAAGACAGTATGTTCAGAATAAAAGTTACTGTAATTGACTGCAATTTGTAAGATTAATGACAATAATGTAGAAATGCTAATGTCATTGGACTGCAGCTTGTTCTCACTAATAGGGCTGTCTTGTGAGTTTTTTGGCATGTAAACCCTTGTCAAGCCAAAAGGGCAAGAAGCGTGAGTATAGAAAAAGTCAATTAAATGTGCAGTATTAAATGGTCCAAGTTTAAATTATATCCGTGATGATTTGAAATGCCCAAGGCTGCATAGGATGAACATTTGCTTTAAAAATGAAAACATTCTGATTATTTCCAAAGGACACCATCAACTTCATTAGTCCTGAAAAGTCAGCTTATGCTCCCAAAACAGTTGCTTCTTTCTGGATTCCCATCCCTCTCTAGTGTGGCTTCTTGTAGTATAAAGCAACATTAAAACTAACAGTAATCCTCTGCTCTCTCCTACCCAAGCCAAGCTGTCTGTGAAGTAGCTGGCAGCATACAAAGCTTTATCGTGATTGGAGGAACAAGATGCCAGAGTTTTCTTCTTTCTATTTTTTTTTAACATTTTCCCTGAGCTGAAGGAATCAATTTGACAAAGAAATGACATTAGACGTATCCAAAGGGGAAGGCTTGACAATAGGGAATCTTAATGACAATTAGCTCATTGTCTCTGCAATATTTTTATGCAAAATAAAATGATCTGTCTCTGCACTTTATTGTCTTCCTCACCCTAATATCTGACCCAAAGTACTACTGTACACACATTATTAAAGCAAGTCTGACAGATGAGAGTAAATTCTGGCAATGAAGTTAAAGGGGTGTCAATTTTTGGTGTATTCTGTGCCCTTCTTACTAACTATGTGCTTATAGGACAGTCCGATCACTGTAGACCCATTTAAGTCAATGGAGCTACGCTGATTTATACTAGCTAAGGATCCAGCCCATTATTTGTAAAGATCTTTCCAAAGTCTGGCACACAGAGATACATCCCTCCCTGAATCTATATGTACTAGGAGCCACTTGATAGACTAGAAACACTCAACCATTTTTGATCATGGTTGGCTAGTTGTAGCCTAATACCCAAAAGAATAATTCTCCAGAGGAGAAGGAAGTCAAGGACCCTTTCCCTCTTATGTAGAATGGCTAAGGGCTAGATTCTGTTACCTTGTCTCACACTGAGTAGTGCTTTACTCCACAAGAAGTCCCATGGATTTTGGGATTTGTATGCCTCTGAGTATCTCCCTCTTATGGTATGTCTATACTGTAGCAGGGAGCAAGTGCAACCCATGCCTGCTTGGTGTGGCACTCTGTCCCCCTCTAGTGGCAGCTAGAGATTGATGAGTCTGCTATAGCCTGGGCTAAGAGGCATGTCTTTTAGCTCATGCAGTAGAGGCTCATGCATTAAGCTCCAGAGGTCCCAGGTTTGATCCTGGTCGACAACGACCGGGGTCTGTTGGTGTTACACAAGCCTCTTAAGCCAGGCAGGCAGACTTGTGCTAGTGGGCTTACACTAAATATAGCTGTGTGGACATTGCACTAGCAGAGGCTTGAGCTAGCCACCTGAGCTCAAGCCCACCCTGCCTCCTGGGTTCGAGGTGAGGTGGCTAGCCTCCTCCAATGCCAAAACAGCCACACAGCTATTTTTAGCACTCTAGCTCGAGTCCCACTAGTGTGAATCAGTCTACATGGGCTGTGAGGCTCACTCCTGACTGCATACATACCCTTATGGCCTTGTTATAATATGATACGTTTCTGTACATGCAGCATTTGTGAAAAACCAAAAGAAACAACAATACAAAGGTTATTAAAACAATAAGAGTCAGCTTCTAAAATGTATGACACACAGTTTCCCTTTCATTTGCTGTTGTCACATACACCATTGAGGCATGTGTATAGGATATCAGTGATCTAGTTACTGGTCTGCAAACAGTTTGTGTTTTGCTGCCCTCACAGTCTCCCTGTTGATAATAATCTTTGTTAACTATTGAATCTGTCCTAGAGTGACCGAGAAAAGTCTGAGGGACTTCCAGTGGCACCTTTCATGGACCGAGATAAAGTGACCAAACCAACAGCACAGATCGGGTTCCTTAAGTTTGTCCTGATCCCAATGTTTGAAACAGTAACAAAGGTACGTTATTAAGGTTCTAAGATGCCTGCAGGAACTGAGAACATTTCAGCTTTGGTTTTGCTAAACATTTAGTCAGCCAGTGACACCTCCTCTTACTCCATTTTTATCATTTACAGGTAAATAAATATTTAAAGAAATGATAGTTTGACTCTTCTCACTTTTGTTTAGCTTTTTCCAGAAGTTGACGAAGTGATGCTCCAACCTCTTTGGGAATCCAGGGACCGCTACGAGGAATTAAAACAACTAGATGATACTATGAAAGAGGCAAGCTATACATACCTAGAACTGGGTGACATATTTCAGTCAAATCTTAAATTTGCTCAAAAATTCAGTGAGAAGTGACCAAAACTGTTTGTGAATATGGGTTGAATTCAGCAAATAGTTTTCGCCGAATACATTTTTTTTTAAGTTGAAAAAGTCTAAATGGTTTATTTTGGCTTTTTAAAGGCAAAATGTTTTGACTTTTCATGTCAAAACAACATTTCTTTTTGAAATCTAGCTCCATTTGTTCAAATTTTTATTTAAAAGGGTAAAAACACCTGAAAACGTAACAAAATGAAAACAGTTGTTTCACTCAAATTACATATTTTGCTCAAGCCAAAGTGATTTTTTTCAGTCTTTTTGTTTCATCAAGAAAAAACAAACAAAAAAATCTGTTTCAATTCCAAACAAACTGATTTTGTGGATTTGAACTGAAAAATTGATTATTCTCTCAGCTCTGTACATACACTCTGGGTGGTACTAAGAAGTGAAACAGACAGTTCAAGTTCTTCAGTTTGATGATATTTATTGCTTTTGATTATATCTATGGTCACTTTTTCTTCCTATATATTTGTAAAGCACCAGGCATACCTATGCCACAAGATCATTATTAATAATAATTATAAACAGAAAGAGCAAGAGAAGCAGCCATGATACCTTACCACAGAAAAGAAAATGGCAAAAAAATTCTGGGTGCACAGAATGAGTCATTCAAAAGAGCCTGCCGAGATATCACCAGATGTCACTGGCATTATACCAGGAATTGCTCTTTCTCTCTCTTATACGGCACACACACCTGCACAAACACACATACCATACAATACAATTAAACAAACGGCCACATTAATTCATTTTATGGCCCAGGTTAAACTATCTATCAATGGTATTTACCAGATGTCTCTCCCGTTGGCATGTAAGACCTCGGAGAGCTTTGATGATATCTGTAACCAGGTGCCAGGTCTTTCGGTTCTCTCTGACCTGGGCCAAATCCTCTTCAGCACTGGGCAAGCAGGGGAATCACAGTGCTGTCATGCTTGGTCCTGCTCCCATTGAAGTCAATGACAGAGCCACCATTGACTTCAGTGGTACAGAATGATGCCCTTAGTGCTCAGACTGTGACCTCTGCTCCTGAGTCCTCTCCCTCTGAGGTCAGAGTTTAGGTTTCTTTTCCTCTTGTCATGATGCCCAACAGCAGGTAACCCCAAATTCACTACATCCAAATCCAGTTACATTACATAAAAGCAGAGTTTATGGGCACAGGAGAGAAAACAGAAAAATCCGAAAATAAATTAGGATTGTGAATAAGCTCATCTAGGTGGATGCTCTGATAAAAGCACTGATCGAGGGGCACAAAGCTGGCATTACAAAGTATGGAAATAGGAGGACTTGTGGCACCTTAGAGACTTAACAAATTTATTTGAGCATAAGCTTTCGTGAGCTACAGCTCACTTCATCGGATGCATACCGTGGAAAATACAGTGGGGAGATTTATATACACAGAGAACATGAAACAATGGGTGTTACCATACACACTGTAACGAGAGTGATCAAGTAAGATGAAGTGAGCTGTAGCTCACGAAAGCTTATGCTCAAATAAATGTGTTAGTCTCTAAGGTGCCACAAGTCCTCCTTTTCTCTTTGTGAATACAGACTAACACGGCTGCTACTCTGAAACAGGTAAGGTGAGCTATTATCAGCAGGAGAGCCGGTGGGGAGGGGAACCTTTTGTAGTGATAATCAAGGTGGGCCATTTCCAGCAGTTAACAAGAACATCTGAGGAACAGCGTGGGGGGGGGGGGAATAAACATGGGGAAATAGTTTTACTTTGTCTAATGACCCATCCACTCCCAGTCTTTATTCAAGCCTAAGTTAATTGTATCCAGTTTGCAAATTAATTCCAATTCAGCAGTCTCTCATTGGAGTCTGTTTCTGAAATTTTTTTGTTGAAGAATTGCCACTTTTAGGTCTGTAATTGAGTGACCAAAGAGATTGAAATGTTGTCCAACTGGTTTTTGAATGTTATAATTCTTGACGTCTGATTTGTGTCCATTTATTCTTTTACGTAGAGACTGTCCAGTTTGGCCAATGTACATGGCAGAGGGGCATTGCTTGCACATGATGGCATATATCACATTGGTAGATGTGCAGGTGAACGAGCCTCTGATAGTGTGGCTGATGTGATTAGGCCCTATGATGGTGTCCCCTGAATAGATATGTGGACAGAGTTGGCAACGGGCTTTGTTGCAAGGATAGATTCCTGGGTTAGTGGTTCTGTTGTGTGGTGTGTGGTTGCTGGTGAGTATTTGCTTCAGGTTGGGGGGCTGTGTGTAAGCAAGGACTGGCCTGTCTCCCAAGATCTGTGAGAGTGATGGGACATCCTTCAGGATAGGTTGTAGATCCTTGATGATGCATGGGAGTGCATGGGTCATTACACAAAGTAAAACTATTTCCCCATGTTTATTTCCCTCCCCCGCCCTGCGCGTTCCCCCCCTCCCCCTCCCACTGTTCCTCAGATGTTCTTGTTAACTGCTGGAAATGGCCCACCTTGATTATCACTACCAAAGGTTCACACACACACACACACACACACACACACACCCCGCTCTCCTGCTGGTAATGGCTCACCTTACCTGATCACTTTTGTTACAGTGTGTATGGTAACACCCATTGTTTCATTTTCTCTGTGTATATAAAATCTCCCCACTGTATTTTCTACTGCATGCATCTGATGAAGTGAGCTATAGCTCACGAAAGCTTATGCTCTTAATAAATTGGTTAGTCTCTAAGGTGCAACAAGTCCTCCTTTTCTTTTTTTAGGAAGGACAGTTCCTTCTCCAAGGAGCTCAGATTCTAATTCTGATTAAAAGTGGAGAGGAACAGAACACAGGTCTTGTGGGAAGAGTTATATAAGGGCAAATAAAATCTTGTGGAAATTCTCAAGTCTACAACAGAAACATGAAACATTCCTTAAAAAAACTAAAAATAAGTTCAAGGTGATAGTGGGGGCTTTGAGAAGCTTTGAGAAGTTTCAAGCTGAAGTGAATTTCTATACCTGAAATGTAAAGCTGTCAAAAACAGAGTTTCTATGGAAACTGATAGAGCCTTAATTACAGTATATCGACACAAGGAGTGCTGGTATAATGAGAACTGTGTAAACTCAAAAATGCCATCAAACAAATAGCAGGTAGCGAACAATCTCAGAAATTAAGTCAACAGATAATGAGAAATACTGAGGTGCACTTTCTCCAGTCAAGTACCATAGTTATTTTGGATTCAATGGGGCCCGTGATGCACCAAATTGGTGTATACTATTGCATTAGAGATTCAGCTGATATCTTATTGAGGATTAGTGATCAGCTAGCTGTAGCAGTCTGTCTGGGATGTGCCAGTGGTGATATTTGTTCTGTTTTGCTCTTTATTCTAGTTGCAAAAGAAAAAAAGTGCAAGTTTGACAACTGAGAGCACACAGAAGTGAAAAGAAAAACACTCTTAGCTACACAAAAGTCACAAGGTGAGTGAGTTTGGTTTTAAAATATTTTAAAAGTAGACACACATGGACAGAAGATGGTGCAGTTCAACTGACTTCAGTGAACCTGTCCCTTCTTGTGCCCCTAGAGAATTTGGCCAGGAGTCCATCCACATAAGATGAAGTTTTAGCAACCACCCTTTTCTGGAAAATGATTCACAGAAGTCAACAACAACAACAAAAAAGTCTTTCTGATTCATGCACTAAAATACCTGTAGGCAGCCATATGACAATTACAGCATTATCTAACTAATCTTTGTATCCTAATATTTATGAGTCAGTGGGTGTAGCATGCTGCACATGCTTTGTTTAGAATCATAGAATATCAGGGTTGGAAGGGCCCTCAGGAGGTCATATAGTCCAACCCCCTGCTCAAAGCAGGACCGATCCCCAACTAAATCATCCCAGCCAGGCCTTTGTCAAGCCTGACCTTAAAAACCTCTAAGGAAGGAGATTCCACCACCTCTCTAGGTAACCCATTCCAGTGCTTCACTACCCTCCTAGTGAAAAAGGTTTTCCTAATATCCAACTTAAACCTCCCCCACTGCAACTTGACACCATTACTCCTCGTTCTGTCATCAGCTACCACTGAGAACAGTCTAGATCCATCCTCTTTGGAACCCCCTTTCAAGTAATTGAAAGCAGCTATTAAATCCCCGCTCATTCTTCTCTTCCGCAGACTAAACAATCCCAGTTCCCTCAGCCTCTCCTCATAACTCATGTGTTCCAGTCCCCTAATCATTTTTGTTGCCCTCCGCTGGACATTTTCCAATTTTTCCACATCCTTCTTGAAGTGTGGGGCCCAAAACTGGACACAGTACTCCAGATGAGGCCTCACCAATGTCGAATAGAGGGGAACGATCACGTCCTTCGATCTGCTGGCAATGCCCCTTCGTATACATCCCAAAATGCCATTGGCCTTCTTGGCAACAAGGGCACACTGCTGACTCATATGCAGCTTCTCGTCCACTGTAACCCCTAGGTCCTTTTCTGCAGAACTGCTGCCGAGCCATTCGGTTCCTAGTCTGTAGCAGTGCATGGGGGTTCTTCCGTCCTAAGTGCAGGTCTCTGCACTTGTCCTTGTTGAACCTCATCAGATTTCTTTTGGCCCAATCCTCTAATTTGTCTAGGTCCCTCTGTATCCTATCCCTACCCTCCAGCGTATCTACCTCTCCTCCCAGTTTAGTGTCATCTGCAAACTTGCTGAGGGTGCAATCCACACCATCTTCCAGATCATTTATGAAGATATTGAACAAAACCGGCCCCAGGACCGACCCTTGGGGCACTCCACTTGATACCGGCTGCCAACTAGACATGGAGCCATTGATCACTACCCCGTTGAGCCCGACAATCTAGCCAACTTTCTATCCACCTTATAGTCCATTCATCCAGCCCATACTTCTTTAACTTGCTGGCAAGAATACTGTGGGAGACCATGTCAAAAGCTTTGCTAAAGTCAAGGAAAAACACGTCCACCGCTTTCCCCTCATCCACAGAGCCAGTTATCTCGTCATAGAAGGCAATTAGATTAGTCAGGCATGACTTGCCCTTGGTGAATCCATGCTGACTGTTCCTGATCACTTTCCTGTCCTCTAAGTGGTTCAGAATTGATTCCTTGAGGACCTGCTCCATGATTTTTCCAGGGACTGAGGTGAGGCTGACAGGCCTGTAGTTCCCAGGATCCTCTTTCTTCCCTTTTTTTTTTCTGCCTTGCCTGTCCTTCCTGAACAGTTTATATCCATCCATGACAGTACTCCAGTCATGTGAGTTATCCCACCAAGTCTCTATTCCAATCACATTATAATTCCTTGACTGTGCCAGGACTTCCAGTTCTCCCTGCTTGTTTCCCAGGCTTCTTGCATTTGTGTATAGGCACTTGAGATAACTCGCTGATCGTCCCTCTTTCTCAGTACGAGGCAGGAGCCCTGCCCTCTCGTGCGCTTCTGCTTCCTCCTGGTATCCCACGTCCCCACTTACCTGAGGGCTTTGGTCTCCTTCTCCCGGTGAACCTAGTTTAAACCCTCCTCACTAGGTTAGCCAGCCTGCTTGCGAAGATGCTCTTCCCTCTCTTCGTTAGGTGGAGCCCGTCTCTGCCTAGCACTCCTCCTTCTTGGAACACCATCCCATGGTCAAAGAATCCAAAGCCTTCTCTCCGACACCACCTGTGTAGCCATTCGTTGACTTCCACAATTCGACGGTCCTTACCCCGGCCTTTTCTTTCCACGGGGAGGATGGACGAGAAGACCACTTGCACCTCAAACTCCTTTATCCTTCTTCCCAGAGCCACGTAGTCCGCAGTGATCCGCTCAGGGTCATTCTTGGCAGTATCATTGGTGCCCACGTGGAGAAGCAGGAAGGGGTAGCGATCCGAGGGCTTGATGAGTCTCGACAGTCTCTCCGTCACATCGTGAACCCTAGCTCCTAACAAGCAGCAGACTTCTCGGTTTACCTAGCAATATTCCAGAGATTATGACCTAACAGTGTATTTATCTAAATAACCTTCTGAATTGTATTATGTTTAGTTGACATTTAATATATTTGATCTGAATTTCCCTTCTGTACCAGAACAGAATTGTTGAGACCTTAAAGGTCTGTTGTGTTTGTTCACGGAGTGGACTGATGCAGCTAAGTATCATGGGATCCTTCAGCCCAGAGGAAAGATGGTAGAAAGCTGCCGAGACCACGTCAAGAACCTATTTTCTAAGAACTGTTGCTATCTTCATGGACACAAAAAAAGGAAACTTTGATGTATAGAATTTTTTTATTTTTCAACTGCTCTTCTAAATAAAATATTCTTATACAAACCTGGGTGGTGTAATTATTTCCTTTCATAGATGTGTATATAAAGAACTGCTCCTGTTCCCAAAGAAAAATGTTTTCATATGTACATGGAGGAAAGGAATGGGTGTTGGACCTTTTAGAGGAGCCATTTTATAAACATTTGTGTGTGGTATAGTGTGTGTCATAACAGTAAGAACAGAAAAATGCTTTATTATTCATGTATGGTTATGTAAATATTAGGAGCCAAATCCTGCCACAGGACACTAACCCTCACATGAAGAAAAGGAGGACTTGTGGCACCTTAGAGACTAACCAATTTATTTGAGCATAAGCTTTCGCGAGCTACAGCTCACTTCATCGGATGCATGCAGTGGAAAATACAGTGGGGAGATTTATATACACCGAGAACATGAAACAATGGGTGTTACCATACACATTGTAAGGAGAGTGATCAGGTAGGTTAGCTATTACCAGCAGGAGAGCTGGGGGGTGGGGGAACCTTTTGTAGGGATAATCAAAGGAAAGAGAGAAAAAAGTTTGACTCTGGTGGTCTAGGGGTGTTGATATGCACTGACATGTGGGAGAGGCAGGTTTATTTACTAGGCCTAGTCCCTCCCGCCCCTGCCAGCCTACTGAGGGCCAGATTGTAATTGATCCCTGTGCAAGAGCACAAGGAGGGGAGGAGGAGGAGGGGTAAGGAACCGTTGTTTCTTGTGCCCCCATTGCAGGGGTTAGCTGCAATTTTAGTCCCTGAGTGCAGGAACTGGTCCCTGCTAGCACCGGCTGGGACACTAGCTGCCAGAGTTGGCCAGCTGCACAGCAGAGTCCCCCCGCTGGGCGGTATCCAGGGGTGTGCTCTGTCTGTGTGACAGCTGCCCTCTTGGCTGACACACGGGGAACTGGACAGGAGATGTCCAAAGCTAAAAACATGAGCTGCTACAGCTTGCGCTAAACAGCCAGAGCTCTGGAGTTAGGGACTGCAGCAACTCCTGTCCTCTGTGTCTCGACACAGAGGGGCAGATGTAGCCCGTGTTCACCCAGGGTTACATCTGCACGCAAGGGAATTCCAAGCAGCATGCACAGCAGTGTCAGTGCTGGAGTGGTGCTCCTCCATTCCACCCCCAAGGAAGGTTCATGGCTAGTAGCCACAACAGAGCCTGGAACGGGCTTCCACACGTATTACCGAGGGCAGAATTTGGCCCTTGGTTTTTAAATCTTCACATGACAGAAGCGTAAGAAGTATTGCACTGTAGCTTTCACATAGGTATGTTTTTAATCAGACTCTTGTGGTGGAAGAAAACAGGCTGCCTTTTCTGTGCTTTGTCTCCTAGGTTATTCTGTGGTTGCGCTATAAATATGCAGAGTAGCACATAAGGAAGGCCTGGTGCCCACGAATGCTCGTGTTTCTCTTTGAAGGGCACACACACTGAAGCCATATGTCTGCAAGCTCCAAAGCTGCATGTGAAGTCTTAGCTCATTTTAAAAAGAAAGAAGAAGGTGGGTGGCTAGTCCTTCTTCCTCGTGACACAGGCAACACTTTGGGAATCTCAGGCTTTCCTTTCTAGGAGTACCAAGTGACTAACACTCGCTCTTTTCAGCATTGAATAATAATCCTTACATCCTTTTTGTACAATGCTCTGGCATTTCAAAGCCTTTATTCTCCTCTAGTTTGTGTTCGTTAATTCTCAGCTTCACATTGTTTCTCACGTGGTGGATATCCCAGTATTGTAATCTGCTCTCCAGACCTCCACAGACTGGACAGCTCCTTGAAATCTTTGCCCTCTTCCTGCTTGGCTGCCCCAGTGGCAGAACCACAGTGGGTAGTGCTGACTTTTTCTGTTGTACATTGCATGGTAGCCAGAACCAAAGCCTGGATTTTAACACCCAGACAAGGAAAGGTTCTAAACCCAGATTCAGATGCAAGTTATACAAATACCTTTATAATACAATGATCCAAATACACCTGAACTCTGTGATGTTTGAGAATTGAATCTGAATTTTGCAGCTACCTGTCTCTAGTAAATATTATACTCCAGAGTTCATGATGAACCAGATTCATTTTGCTGTGGAGTTCCTGGTTTCTTTTCACAAGGGAATCAAATTTACCATCTCCAGTTAAGTGGATTTCCTCCACAAATCAGCCCCCAAAGCGGATGTGCTGTGTAGTAATTACAAACAATTGCTTTAGGATATACCAAGTCCCGCATTCAACGAGAGCATTACATGAGAAAATCTCTGGTAATAAGACCACCTCACCCCACTCATAATAAAGATTTTTGAGTGTTTATTATTATGTTGTGTTACCTCGTAGGTTTCATTTCAACTGAAAGGCTCTTCAGCAAACCAAAGCTCTGATTCTCCAAGCATTTGCTTAACTTTACACACATGATAGTCTCATAGACATTAATGGAACTCCACACCTGCATAAAGTTAAGCATGTGCATAAGCGTGTTCAGGATCAGGACTCATCATGAGCTTGAGCCTTCTCCCATTGAAATCAATGAGAGTTTTGTAATTGACTTCAGTGGGACCAAGCTAATTCCCCATCATGTTTAAGGGTAGCCTGAAATCTCTGATTTACTTCTGAAGGGAGATTACTATAAAGGACACTGATGCAACCCTTCTGGCTTTAATGGAGGTGCATCAGTATTACTGAGGAGAATTTGGCTCTTACGTACTCAAGCATATGCTAATACCTGTCAGGCTCTTGTAACATATACTGCAGTTTACTAAAGGAACATGCAAAGTGCAAGCAGCTGTTTAGACAAAATGAAAACAAGACCCCTTATTTTATTAACCAGCTACTGATATATTTTGCCCCCTCTGTATTTGTAGTGTTTTCCAAGCAGTCCCTGTCCAATTTATGTTTAAACATGGGGATTGGAAGGCATCCTCTCTTAATTCTAGGTTTCACCTGTCTTTCCATAATATTGGATATTGTGATTTATATGTAAATGAATGGATTTGATAAATCCTGGCAATCAGCCCTTTCAATTGTCATGCATTTTCAGTCTGACATTTGAAATCTATACTTGGCATAAAAATGGAGCTTTTGGAGACATCCAGACAGGCATCTGAAGTGTGATTTAATAATTTTTTCTAACCCAGTCAAGTATATATCTATGAATGTTATATTGTAATATTATTTTTGACTCTGTGATATGTGCCTTACAAAATGTTACACTCTCTGCTCTTCATATCCTTTGAGCATCATTATTATCCTGAATGCATTCCAGCCCGGTATTTTTACCATTATCCTTAGAATCACAGGCAAATACAAAAGAGTTTATATCTGTTCCACATTTTTGGCTTGGGAAACCAAGCTAGGGCTCTGTTTTGTTTTTAAATAGAGCGATGTCCCCCGAGTCCTGTACACACTTCACTCTTGCGCAGAGCATTTCTAATCAGATCAAAGTAAGGTCATATATCATAACTACGTAGCTGGGAAAGAGACAGCTTTAAAAACTTGACTACTCCACAGCAGCCAATTTTAAAGGAAAGTTTAGTGCATGTTAAATACATGGACTATGTAATGCCAAATAAATATCTGTACGTGGAAATTGTTGATAACAGAGTTGCCTCTGCGGTGTAATAATAATAGCATCTGTTCCCTATGGCAGTGAAGCACAATACTGGTACTGAGGATGAACCCATCATGAAAAGAAATGTCAGACAGTATTTAATTTTTCCTTTTACATCATGGGCTATCGTTCCAACCTGCCTCTCTGCTCCAGAAACATTGGAAGCTAGAGAAAGTCTTTGTGCCTGAGTTGTAATATTAAAAATTCATACACTTTTTATTACGATCCTAATCTCATTGTTTTGTTATAATAATTAATAAATAATAAAAAATAAAAGATTTCAGGAGAAATACACTAATTCTGGAACAAATTTTCCACAGAGTTGGGCAAAATCTTCCCTACCTTGCTTATACCCCATGTCATCTCATTGACTTCATTGGAGTTGGATGAGGGGTGGGGGGTAAGATGGAGCAGAATGAAGCTGGCTCCCACTGATTCCCTGGTGTAACATTAGAGGCACTTAACACAAGGCTGGAGAGAGACTGCAAGAATTATACACCTCTGATCCTGGGGTCCTTGTGTGCGGACTGGTCCTCAAAATAAACACTAGTTTCTAGAGGCCCCCAGGGGCTGTCTGTGCAGCTGGGAATCGGGCAGGAATAAGGTAACCTTGGCCATGCCATGTACCCCCTCCCCCACTGTCCCCCCGTTCTCTGGCCACGTCGAGAAAGGGTGGCATACAAGGCTCTGTATCATCTAAAGATTCCCCGGTGCATGGGGAATACTCCAGTGTCTAGATCTGCTGGGTAGGGCTGCTTTTTTGCTGGCAAAGTCTTCTCCACATGCTGGCGAATCAAGGCCTGCTGTGTTTAAAACATAGTTAATGTTTTCCCAGGCAACAAAAAAGTGGGCGGGAAGGTCTGTTCTCAATCCCACAGGAAAGCGCAGGGTAAAAGTTAGTGACTGGGCTCTGCAGAACTGCACTAGAAAGCAGGCAATAAGTGCACCTATCACAGGAGAAAGGCCAACAGCCATAAACATGTGCCCTCCCCTTCCTTGAAATATAGTTACATTCATAACATTCCTCCGCACCCCTCATTTAACAAAAATAAAAAGCTTACCCAGAACCTTCAAAAATCAGAGCTGCAAAAGCGTCAGTATAGCTTCCTGTCACGTTGCGTTCTGCCCCTACTAAACTGAATGCAAGAAACGGGGGTTGGCATGTGGTGCAGTTATGCACAGGAGTCTGACTTACGTTCTCACCTCACTGTCTTTCCCAGTGGTTTTGTTGGCATGGGAGTGAAATTCTTCCCAGCTAGTATCCAATAAGTGTCACGTGCTTAGGGCTCAATTGTTCTGGTAAGTCAAAGTCCTGATCCTCTACTCCAGGAGAGCTGTGGGACGGAGACCCAGCCACACAGGGACAGTGGATGATGCACTGTCCCTTCAGCATGCTCAAGTCACCTTGTCCAGTCAGCTCAGCAGGCCAGTACACTGGGAGTGAAGGGAGGAGACCATGCTCCCATCTCCTCCTGGCATTTCTGGGATGTCTTGTGGCTCCAGGGTCAGACCCTGTACTTCCCTAGCATCTTGTCCTCGTTGAGAACCCCAGGTGAGTTATATGGTCCGTGAAAATATATTCCCTTTGCTGCCTTTCAGTTTCATTGATTGGCCCCTCATTCTTGTAGCATGATGAAGGGTAAACAGCAATGCCTGGTTTACCATTTTTATGCCCGTTGTTATCTTATCTAACCTATGTCATGCCTTGTTTTATTTGTGTTCCTTCTAATTATATACACTCACATTAATATTAATAATATTTATACATACATGATATGATATATTAATACATTCATGTATGTACATATCCTATTTATAATTAAGACTAGCTTGCTAATCCTATTACATATCTTGAAAAAAATATATAAAGTTTGAGTGAAAAGGCATAATCCCTAGATGGGAGGCTTGAGGTTCTAGTTGGGGGCTGGATAGTTTATATTTCCAGCTGGACCTGTGATGCTTGTACTGGCATGTGTACAGGCCTCACACACACACGTGCTATCTGTCGATGTTTTTATAATGCTGAACTTTCTCTGTTACAAGGGAAACTTAGAATCGGGAGGGTTTGGCAAATATGAACTGATTCTGTCTGAGCCAAAGCTCACTATAATTCTTCTTTTGAGGAAAAATCTTTCCCTTCCAAATTTTGTTGCTCCATGTTCCCTGCCCTATATGATAGACGGCAGATCTTTCCCAGAGGGGAGCTGCTAAATAGTAGGAATTTGGAATAGCTATATTTCTTTCTCAAATAAATCAATTTGCTGTCAGACCATCAGTGGTAATTCTGCTATTAAGATAGCTGGGGCATTTCTGCAGTCAGCAAAAATAAAATCAAAGTAAAATATATGTACCCTAGTCTGTGTGCTCAGAGCACAGCTGCTAACAACAGAATACTTTCCCAGGCAAGCAGTCCATTATGGGGTCAGCTGCTCCAGCCATATTGCTCCACACTGTAGTGCTCATTCCAGCAGAGACCTGCAAAGCCTGCCAGCCACAGCAGCGGAGTGAGGGGTGCTTTCAAAGTGCCCTTAACTAATGCTGAGCCAAGGTGCCCTGTTAGACACACATCCTCCACCTGACAGGCTGACCCACTGCAAACCACAGGTTTTTGGGCTCTGGATAGTTCACAACCAGGCACACTGGCCAACTGTTCATCTGCTGTTAGCCTGTCTAACATTTCCTGTTTGGACTTAACTAACATTAGCTAGCGAGCAGTTAAAAAGTCCCACATGATGAAAAGTGACATGGGGATATATAATAAATGCCTGATGGCCCAAGTTCAGGTCACTCTGGCTGGAGTGCTCAGCAGTCACTAGAAGGGTCACTAGTCGTATCACTAAGCTGAATAGCAGTCCCTAGAAGGGTTCTAAGCACATGCAAATAAATTGCCAAGTCAATGCAACGGGAAAGCCACGAACATTTCGGGTCTTAAACTGGTTTGCTCATTCCAATGTTTCCAATTCTTTTGTGGTGTTTTGCAACAAATTTCCAGCTGGCTATGGAAAGAGTTCAATCTGCTTTTCAAATCGGCAGGCTGACAATCTAGTCTAGTGGCAGTGTTTGGATCCTGCTATCGTTAGCGCTGGCGGGTCTATCCGCCTTTCCATTGTCAAAAGCCTTGTAGTTGGGGCTTTATAACTCAGGCTGTGGAAAGGATCACTTAAGGTTGCAATTCTTTCTTAAAATTAAATTTTGAATGCAATTAACCTGAAACCCTTCGCGTTAATTGCTTTTTAAAAAAATCTAATTTCTCTCCTACACAGCCCCCCCTCACTCCTTACTTCCCATCCATTCGCTTCTCCTGCTCACTCCTTGTGCACTCCTTGTTCAGCCTGTCTCACACACGTAGGCTTTGCCATCTCCATAGCTGCAATTCTTCACCATTGGGCTCTGCCGGCACTAGGAATGGTGGAAGCTGTTGTGTCAGCAAGACTCGGGCATTTTTATTTCTGTGTCATCTGACCCTGATCAGCTGATACATGCTGCTTCCCCTTTTGGTTATCTGATCTTTTTGGCTGCTTATTGCTAATCAGGCTTATTCTACTGGATTCTGTGGTTCTAGACTGATGTTTGGAAATTTCACCAAAGTGTCCTCGCCAAGTGAAAGAAACCTTTGACACTGAAGAAGAGGTAAGGAAAAAAAGGTCTGGAGGTGGCCCCACTAAGGATGCGTGGTAAAAAGAGCATGCACGAAAGGGTCCTCTCCGACCAGGGCTATTGTAGGTATAGCTGTGGGCCTCTGGATGCACAAGAAACATCTGATGACTGAGGTCCAGATTTGTAAAGGTGTTTAGATGTTGCAGCACTCAACATTGCAACACCTAACTGATGTACATGCCTAAATCACATTTTCAAAAAGGATTTAGGCACTTATGAGCCAAAATGCCCCGGACAGTCAGTACATAAATCCATTTTGAAAACGAGATTGAGACTTCGAAATCGCTGCCACGCTGAGCATCTCAATGCCAAAATGCCTTTGAAAATCTGGGCCTGAGAGTTTGGTCTTGCTCCCACTGAAGTCAACAGCAAAACTCCCATCAACTTCCAGAGTGTAGGATCAAGCCTCTGAGGAACAAGGTTTAACAATTATAAGGTAACAGTCCTCAAGGGATATTGTTATTTGTTTAGCACAGTTCAATTACTGTAAACTGGCATGCACACTTACCGTATAGTGCTACTGAACTAACAAATAAAAATCTAGTAGCCAGGAAAGTGGTGATTAACAGCTTTGGCTTGAACAGGGCATAGCATGAGCAGCTGTTGTGCAAGCTTTCCCACACAGCTCTGCCTCTGCTCCTTAATCTCACCCAATACCCCTCTGCTACTCAAGTCCTAAACCTACCAATTTAATTCCCATGTAAATGGGTCCTGCTAACTTCCAGTGACATGAGCAACTTTCTAGGGCAGCTGTCCATGGATCCTGCCTTGATGAGCTCGTCCACTGTACCACCTTTAGAGTTGTGGTTCTTACACTACCAACATTTTCTTGCACTGGCTCACAACAGATGTCGCTGCATCTGCCTCTCTTGGGTTGTTGACAAGCTCAGGAAGCCCAACAGGATGGTTAGACTAATAAGGGGGAGGGCAGCAGAGTTAAGACTTTTATAAATGAATGGGAAAAAATCAGCAGCGGTCCCATGAGAACGAGCTACGTCTATTCCCCTCAGAGTGCTCTGCACTGGGGCTGCCTCTAGATCTGGCTCTAAGGGCCTGATTTTCAGAGAAGCTGAGTTGAAGTCAGTAGGAGCTGAGGGTACTCAGCACCTCTGAAAATTGTGTCTATATTATCACCTAGTAAGATTTGCTCAGGATGGCTAAATTGGGTCCTGATCTTGCAAACCCTCTGTGTTCAGAACTCCCATTGCTTTCAGTCGGAGTTCAGCTCACAGAAGACTGGCAAGATCTGGCCTTTGATCTCTGAGCCATTTGTTCAGCTCAGTGGGAAGGAATGGCTTATTCTTCACTTCCTGAAGGAGGCTCAGGAAGTTGCAAGAGTCAGCATGAAGGTTCAGCTGAAGTTGCAACAGTCTTTTCCCGAAGCCAAGGCAATAACTACTTTGTATTTTCATGGGTGATTTGACTGTTGAGAAGTTAAGACCTTGCTGTGATGAAGTGTGTATTGCTGTGCGCTGACAGGTATTTATACAGTATGTTCCAGTTAAGACTGACCACGTAAAACTAATCTCTGATTTAATTTTCTCCCAATGATTTACAATTCTGTTTATTGTGTCATCCTTCACACACATACTTTGCCCTTATACAGCCCTTTCCATCTCCGGATCTCAGAGGGCTCTACAAACATTCAGTAAAACTCACAATACCCTGTGAGTTAGGGAAAGATTATCCCCTCTCTTTTACAGACTGGTAAACTGATGCACAGAAAAATTAAGGGACTTCCCCAAGGCAGCATAGCCATTCATATACCAGGAATAGAAGCCAGGAGCCTTAGCTCTCCGTTCCTTGCTCTAGCCATTATAGAGGATACTTGACCCTGACAGTCCTCATCAATCTTCTCTCTTCTTAATCCTCTTCTCTCCTTAGGCCCATGGTTTCCTTTTGATTCTACTCATGTAGTCCCTTAACTAGCCACCAGAGCTAAGAGGATCATGGCGACTCTGCAACCTTTTGCTCAGATCTCCCCCATGGGGGTAGCTTCAGTGTTAGGCCCGCCCACTCAGGTTGCTAGAACAATTACTACCGTGGTGTATAAGGTTAACCAAGGTGGAGAAACAGTGCTAGATAAGAGCACCTTTATGAGCGTACATGTTTTGTACCTGCTCCATGAGGCAATGAGAGTCCAACGTAACCCATCCAGCGCTAGAGAAATAAATTTCTAGAGCATATAAGACAAAAAGTCTAAAACACTAAGTACCTGCAGGAGGGTCATTAGGTTTATAGGCACATGTTGTAAATTAAAATATTACTTCTTCCTGGCTGTTTTTAAGGACTTTGTGCTTCCTAGTCATAGTTGTTACTCCCTATACAGTAAGGGGCAGATCCTCAGTGGGTATAGGCCCAACTCTGTTGTCTTCAATGCATATAAACTGATTTACGTTTGCTGACGATCAGGCCCATTGATTTTTTTTTCAAGATCATTCATTTGACTAAATGAAAAGCTTTTCTTTTTTTAAAATATTTCTCTCCCCATTTCCCCCCATCTCCTCCTTTTTCAGTGGCAAAATGGAAAAAGGACAAAGGGGGGACAAAAAATTGTTGGTTAAAAAAATCATGAAAAATGAAGGAAACAAACAAAAAGAGTTGTTCCTTTTTTTTTAATTAACAGGTACAGTAGCTGTGTGAAGCTCCCACATGCTGCCCCTTCATTCTGCCATAACTGACACATAAGCAGCTCTAGTGGGTGTGAAAGGCTATTTTGTTCACCATGCCTATTCAGTCTGGTCCTCTCAGCTGAGACGGTGAAACAAGGTGACAATTGTGTGGTGAGGATATTTTTTCTGATACGGACCTGTGTTCACGTTAGGATTTGAACCAAGCTCACCAGCTCAATTTAACATATAAACTGACAGTGCCGAGTTGTTCTGAACAAATGTAGCAGAGTTTCAGATAAGTTAGGGTTTGCCTTCACAGCTTTTGTCAAGGAAGGAATCTGAAAGTGGGACTGGATTGAGGGAGAACCCCCGTTTGCAGCACACATTTTAGTAAGCTGAAAAGTTCAGGCATTCCCCCTTGTTTATTCTTTTGCACTTTATGCAACCAGTCAGTTTATTTCTTAATCACTTAATTAATCCTTTAATTTTGTGGGAGAAATGTTGCACCCTCAAATAATGCCCCCCTCCATTTTGCACCTTCAATGAATTGTAGGCATTTGTATATCTGCACTGAGTCCCTTTACAGCAATCAGGCCCAGTGTATGTCCCAGACCTAAATACATGCAAATAAAGTAAATGCTACAAACACATTAAAAATGTATTAAAATTTGATTGAAATAAATTCTATTTTATTCCTTTCCCTTTGTACCAAACAACAATCATCAAAGGAGACCTCAACGAGATTACTTTTTTCCTTCTTCTTCTTTTATAAATTAAGTTAAATATATTATTCACACTGTAATAAGCTTATAACACCTCCGAACTTATCTCTGGGACAAAGGTCTCTTCTCATCCCTGGTTGTTAAAGTTTAACTGGAGAGATAGTAGTTATCTTTGAAGACATATTGCACAGGGAAGGGAATTCTGTGGAATGACTTGTAAGAGGAATTCAGCATTTGCCGAGTAAGAATGGACTTTACAGGCTGTAAAGCGAATAACAACCAACTGCACATCGTTACAAAAGAGGGAGAATTCTTCATAGTGTTACAGGAGATGATTCACTCTCCATGTTGTGGAGGTCAAGTTCTAAGCCTGTGTGTTAGAAGAAGCTTGCTTGCTGTATTAATTTGACCCCTGTGTCATTTTAGGGTTCTGTAAAATGTAAAACTATCACCAATAAAAACAACACAGAAATTAGCCCACTTGGTTGCAAAGACAGACTTTGCAGTATGAACTAATGCAATGTAATCTTCCTGAGACAACAGACAGACATTTTGAACCAATCACCCTAAAGAGTGGGTGACTTGGCCCCATTCATTTCAGTTCATTACATTGGCTCTGAAGCCTAATGGTAATGTTATAAATGTCAACAATGATAACTGTTTAACTGGTGATTATTTTAACAGAAACAGCCATCTAATGTGCTTACCTCCGTGGCGCCATCTTTCCTGTCCCAGTCTCTCAGACCAAGATCCTCAAAGGTATTCAGGCACCTAACTCCCACTGAAGTTAGGCACCTAAAAAACTTTGAGGATCTGAGCCTTAATGCCTGTGCCTTCCTTCTGACTCAGTCCCCATCAAGAGGATTGAGCGGGGGGGGGGGGAAATCAACTACTGCTGGACTTCCCCACTCCCTGTTCAGAAGAAGGGAAAGAATAAAAATAACATTTTTCTCCTGTACTTCTGCCCCTCTCCCCCCTGTCAGAAATGTCATTATCTGTTTCTGAGTCATTGATAACTCAGAATAAATTGATCTTGAATGTTTATAGATCAGTGCCCTGACATATAAAGCACAAGATCCGGTATTAGTTGGTGCCTGGTATCGACCACCAACTAACACTAGGGAACAGGATGACTGATTTCTATACTTGGTACTTTAAAAGGATCAGTTTCACAAAGCTGCAAACAATTATGGGCAGAGTCAGCTGAGGGGAAGAATTTAATTAGAAAAATGTGAATCATAATTAGAAATCATTTAAGAGCATCTTACTAGATGCCCAAAAATCCACAGTCCCACAACTGAGGAAGAAGGCTATGCTGGTTAAAAAAACAACTTGGTTTAGAAGGAAAGTGAAGGCAGTTATTAAAAAAATAACAAAATAATATATAATAAATGGAAGAAAGGGGAAGTTGAGAGTAATGAATATAAATCAGAAGTTAGAAATTATAGAAAATTGACAAGGGAAGCAAAGGAACATCAGGAGACATCTATGGCTGGCAGAGTTAAGGACAATAAGAAGAGGGTTTTTTTAAAAAAAAAAAATTATAACAAAAAGAATCCTGACAATGATATTTGTCCATTACTAGTTGGAAATGATATAAGTATCAGTAATAATGCAGAAAAGGCAGAAGAGTTCAATAAATATTTCTGTTGTGTATTTGGAGGGGAAACAGATTATATAGTCGTATCATATGGTGATGATAATGCTTTTTCCATGCCATTAATATCACTAGAGGATGTTAAAGAACAGCTACTAAAGTTGAACTTTTTAAAATCAGAGGGTCCAGATAACTTGCATCCAGGACCTTCAGAACAGCTGGCTGAGCAGCTCGCTGGACCATTAATGTTTTTTTTCAATAAGTATTGGAACACTGGGGAAGTTCCAGAAGACTGGAAGAAAGCTAATGTTATGCCAATTTTTAAAAGGGGTAAATGGGATGATCCATATAATTATTGGCCTGTCAGCCAGATATCGCTCTCAGGCAAGATCATGGAGCAGCTGATATGGGACTCAATTAATAAAGAATTAAAGGAAGATAATTTAGTTAATGCAAATCAACATGGGTTTACAGAAAATAGTTCCTGTCAAACTAACTTGATATATTTTTTGATGAGATTACAAATTTGGTTGATAAAGGTAATAGCATTGCATTAATATAGGACTTCTATAAGGCATTTGACTTGGTACGGCATGACACTTCAATTAAAAAATGATAATGATATAGAATTAACATGGCACACATTAAATGGATTAAAAACTGGCTCACTCACAGGTGTCAAATTGTAATTGTAAATGGGAAATTGTCATTGAGTGGCTGCATTTCCAGTAGGATGCACAGGGATCCATTCTTGTCCCTAAGCTCTTTAACATGCTTCTCAGTGACCTGGAAGAAAACATAAAATCATCACTGATAAAGTTTGCAGATGAGTCAAAAATTTGGGTAGTGGTAAATAATGAAGATGGCAGGTTACTGACACAACGCGATCTGGATTGCTTTGTAAACTGGGCACAAGCAAACAATGTGCATTTTAATTTGGCTAAATGTAAATGTATACAGCTAGGAACAAGGAATGTAGGCCATTTTTACAGGGTCGGGGACTCTATCCTGAGAAGCAGTGACTCTGACAAAGATTTCAGGGTTTTGGTGGATAATCAGTTGAACATGAGTTCCCAGTGACTCTGTGGCCAAAAGGGCTAATGCAATCCTGGGATGCATAAACAGGGGAATCTCGAGTAGGAGTAGAGAGGTTATTTTACTTCTGTATTTGGCACTGTGCAACCTCTGCTGGAATACTGTGTCTGTTCTGGAGCCCACAATTCAAGAAGGAGGTTGATAAATTGGAGAGGGTTCAGAGAAGAGCTACGAGAATGGTTAAAGGATTAGAAAAATGTCTTATAGTGAGAAATTCAAGAAGCTCAGTCTATTTAGCTTAACAAAGAGTAGGTTAAGCGCTGGTCATCTGTCATCTGCAACCAGTCTCTGAAGACTTGATCACATTCTATAAATATCTACATGAAACACAAATATGTAATAATGGGCTCTTCAATCTAGCTGAGAAAGGTATGACATGTTCCAATGGCTGGAAGTTGAAGCTAGACAAATTCAGCCTGGATATAAGGCATAAATTTTTGACAATGAGGATAATTAACCACTGGAACAATTTACCATGGGTTGTGGTGGTTTCTTCATCACTGACAATTTTTAAATCAAGATTGGCTGTTTTCCTAAAAGCTATTCTGAATTAATTACTTTGGGGAAGTTCTGTGGCTGTGTTACACAGGAGGTCAGACTGGATTATTACAATTGTCCCTTCTGGCCTTGGAATCTGTGAATCCCTGAAGTCTGCTGGTGCAGCTGTCTCTGAATCACCTCCCTTTTAAATGCTCCACCTGTCAGTGCTCTAAGAGAGGTGGAGGAGAAGAAAAGTATTCATTATGGTAGAGCCACCACAGAGTCTGGGCAGCTCTCCATTGAAGATTTCCCACTGGAGTCTGCACTGAGGTGAGATTGGGGAGGAGAACTCTTCCTTGGCCCCTTTTGGGTAGTTAGCACCCACAAGATGATAGTAGGGTGTAGTGCTGGTGTGCCTAGAGGGATTATACCCAGAAGCTTCTTGCACCTTCTCAATTGAGCACCCACTCAGAACCCACTGTACAACAAGTATAGTAACTATGTAAAGGCCACATTCTACCCTCAGTCTTTGTGCAAAGTTCCCATTGACATCAGTGAGTTCTGGTGTTCTGGGAGTCATATCATGTGCTAAACTTGTAGCTATGGTGCTAGCCCCCTCTTCAAAATGAAATATGGACCGCCCATAGACTGTGTCTGATGCCCCTGCCCTGCAATTTGTCACACCGCGGATACTAAAGCCCTACAGAATTAAGGTGACCTGCTGGGCAAGGTCAAAAGAGCCTACACCGTCTACATGCTGCCGTGTAGGTGGCGGAGGCCTGTTTTCCACAGCTGTGCCCCAGGAAAGGGAGGTGTGAATGAGTCATGCCCATGCACTCTGTAACTTGCAATAATGTTGCAACGGGATATCAGCTTTCTGAAGTGTTACTGTGTGTCCAAATGGAAGTTTGTGCAGCTGTACATACCCCTCCCTGTTCAGAATTAATTGAGTCCCTTGTAGACAGGGAGTGAAAGGAAATTGGTGTCAGTCACTGAGTATTGCATCTTAAACCTAGCAACCGAAAGAGTAAAAGTAAGGAACATATTGCACCTAATTAAGGAACAGATGCTAATAGAAAGGAACCAATCCAGAAAACCAGAAGCAGTTGGTCACTCTAACTCTTGGCTAAATGCTATTTTGAAGTCACAATATAGCATCTGAGAAATACTCTTGGCTGTTAAATTTGCATCCAAACTTTTTGCCTTTAAAAATTCATTCCCCAAGTCTAAAGAACATTAGATGTGTCAATTAGCGTGGAACAGAAGAGAAGGAAAAGAAAACATATAACTGGCAAACTTGCTTGTTCCCTCTGCCAATGCTGCTTGCTACAAAAGGATTCCAATTAAATATTCAGCATATACAAAGCAGCAGATATTTAGTCCTGATAGAAATACATGCTGTATTAGACAATGTGGTGACTATACTGTGTATTTTTCTATCTTCAGAGGTGGTAATGTCTTTTTCTGTTCATATATAGATCATCCTACCTGTATAGGCCCCCATCCATTTCCAAAGTAAGGCGCAATACTGCAACAAATTTGAAAGCCTCTCATCTTCTCCAATTTTTCATCTTTTCAAGGTTCTTTTATTCTCTGTTACACAGCACCAGAGGATCCTTTTTACCAAATGACATGAATAAATGCATTCAATTTTATGTAAAAGCAGCACCTATTAGCAAGCAAAATACAGGGCCCTACAATTCTTTTTATGCCTGTTACTCACTGTTTAAAATGTCATGGAAAAGTGATATTTAGGTATCTTACTTCTCTCATGAATACAAGGGACTAATAGCTTGCAAAGGACCTATGCTTATATAAGAAGTCCAGTGCATTAACTAGGTCATTATGTTATCTAACAAAGGACATTGAAATCCATATTGGCTATCATTTACATCCAGTTACCTCACGCCCCTTACTACACAGCTACTGTGTTCAACAGTTATCCGTGAACAGCAAGAGAAGGAAGCAGCAGAAAACTTTCATAGTCCCTGGTTCAGAATATCTTGGGTTGTGGGTTTCTTAATTTTTTGTCACCAAATAGGGATGACCTTCACGGGACTGGATTATGTTTACAATAAAGAGCTTTTGCAGGCATTTGACAATCACAAAAGCTATTTAACACCTCATATACTCCCCTGCCAAGAATATTTTCTCAGAGATAATGACATGTCATCAGTCATTAGAATTCAATTATTAGTGGTTTTCCAGTCACAGCTCTCCTCAAAATCATGCAATATTTAAACACTATTATAATCATAACTACCGCATGTGGGGCCCGGTTTTTAAATCCTTGGATCCAAGCCTGACATCCATTTTGGTGCTGGGATGAATCCCAATCTAGATGAGGCCTATTTTCTGAATCCAACTCAGATTCAGATGAAGATGGCGACAATTTCACTAAAATGGCTGATCGTAGCAGATTACCACTATCTTGAACTCAAACGTCACAGGCCCAAGCCTCTAACTCTAGCCTAAAATTATTCTAGAGCCAAACACTGTCTCTTTGGCCTATCTCTAATACGAACTCTCCTACAGTATTTACCTACATAAACATATAGAATGGTAGCGTTTCACTAGAAGCCTATTACAGTATTTTGGAATATAGCTAGCCTTGCCCAGGAACAATTGCACTTCATCTAGAAGGCAGAGGCTCTGAAGGTAAAAGTAACTATCTTAGACTGTATATACGAAATGGATTTGTCTTGGACCGCAAGTGGAAATGCCAATAGGCTTCATTAGAACCCCTCAGCAGGTATCTTGATTTTTACTTGTCTCTACCTTTCTAGTGAAGGAACAGTATTATTATATGTATTTATGGTAACACCCAAGGTCCTCAATGAGGACTGGAGATTGGGGGAGAGAAGAGGGGTTGTTTTGTTAGGCACTGTGAAAACATAAAGAGAAACACAGTCTCCACCCCAAAGCGCTCACAGCTTCACTGGACATGGCATGCA
The DNA here is from genome assembly GCF_965140295.1 of Lepidochelys olivacea. Lineage (NCBI taxonomy): Eukaryota > Metazoa > Chordata > Testudines > Cheloniidae > Lepidochelys > Lepidochelys olivacea. The sequence continues at coordinate 159,672,271 of NC_140411.1, read as the reverse complement.
AATAAGTTCAACAAACAATAGGAGGAGAGAGAGGACAAGAGCTACAGTAAAAGATTACATAGTTTCCTGACTACGCACGCATCTTGATAATGCTGAATTGGTAAATTTGTTTTTCTGCCTCCATTCTTAATACAAATTATGCCTGTTTTCATTTAGATGTGGAGAGAAGGGGTTGTGTGGTCTTTGTTTATTTGGTGACTGTCATGAAGAAGAAAGGTGGTGGTAGTTACAGGAAGGGAACCCTAGACTACAAGACCTATTGCATTGCTCCAAAATTTAGTTGCCAGTTGGAACCAATTGAAATTTTTCACCTGGAATTTTCCACTACGGTCTAGCTCGCTTTTTGGCAACGATGGTCACAGCATGTTCCATCTCCAGCGGTTGCAGGAGCGGTTGCCTGCCTAATATTGCCGTCTGCAGCACTGACCGGATTAAACAACTGATGGAGCTGCTTTCTGGTCGGTGGAGCTCTGCTTGATAATGTAGCAGACATCTTGGCATGTATTGGTTGTTTGCTGCTCAAAGGAGCAAAACCTCTAATCCAAATATCCCCATTGGATCCAGCATGAATTTTGTGCCTTGAACTTACCTATTTTCAAGAACACTGTTAATAATGTTTTGTACTGAATTTTATAGGATCATTACAAGTGCAATCTCTAAGCTTTTTATTGCCATGCTCTGCTCAATTAGCCACACAGAGAACACTGAACTAATAATGAAATAGAACAAAGTACAGTGAAGTGAAAATGTAGTTCCTTTATTCCACCCAACAAAGGATCCTCCTGTAGCCTGCCTGTAAGCGTGGGTGTAACTAACGAGACAATGAGCAGATGACCTAGAAATCAATGGTTACTATACAAATAGCAATGAGGATGAGAGAGCCAGAACTGTATTATAACAGGGCCATGCCTTTGTTCTTTGTCAGGTCTCTTCAATTGTAAGGTAAGGGCTCATTAAAGTACAGCCCTCAGCTGGGGGTGATGCAGGTATTCACTGCTCCAGCAGGAGCTCCAGGAAGGCTGGGACCAGATTCTTCCCTTCCCTGCACTAGTCCTGGGATTGATGGAAAATGGCTGGTACCTACTCAGTTCTGGGACTAAACTAGCCACAAGTACAGGTTACAAGTTGTACCTGGGGCTGCCCACGACCAGAGGTGCTGGAACGAGGGGTGCAGGGGATGCAGAAGCACCCTCTGGCTTGAAGTGGTTTCCATTATAGACAGGTTTACAGTTCAATGTCTCTCAATTATACAGATTGTTCCAGCACCCCGCCCATGGCCCTTAAGAGCCTTCTGCAGCTGGGTAACAGCCGTGGCATAGAAACAAATTAGTCCCATTTCCGCCTGCCTTAGAATGTGCTCAGCACTGAGGGCTTCAGGGTAGGGTTGGGAGCTGGGGTGCAGAGCTGATGAATGTTAGGCTGAGGATCCTACTGTCAGGAATATCTTCCCGAGGGGATTTTCTAGCTGGCACAAAGAGACGGCAGTGCAGAGACGAATACCTCCCATTGTGTCTCACTGACTCACAAGAGAGACTGTGTGATCACAGCATCCCTTAAGGGGGTGTAGTGTATGCGCCCATCCTCATCCAGCCATAGCACCGACTTCTCCTTGCCTGTTTTGAGTAGCTAGCACCTGCCTTTCTGCTCAGGAGAGCACAAGAATTGCAGTAACAGCCATCCCCTTGAATCCTGTTCAGGGGCTGGCTACAATCTACCCTTTTGCCTTTGTTACTTTAACTCTCCCATCGGTATCCTGTTATATAGGGAACTCAGCTCACTTCTTAGTGAATAAGACAGGTGGCTGGGTCACAAAAATATCCCAGAGTAATTGGCAGGCTGGCTGACAGTTTCTGCAGAAGGCCTGAGGATTGAATGGGTATGAAGAATTAAATACCTTCTCAGCTCAGGAGTGAGAGAGCAGGTGGAAGCTTACACTGCTGCAGATTACATTCTGTTTGTCTTATAGGCAGAGAACTTAATTTACTGCTTCCATTTCAGATCCCACAGCTTTCTTGAGCACTGTTTTTAACAGAGAGCTCCACTGTGACATAAATTTAGAGCTGAAGCCAACAATCTTTACTCATGCAAGTAATATTTACTTAAGTAAATCCTGTTGACTTCACCTGCACTGGAGAAGGAACAAACTCATGAATGAGGCTTGCAGAGCTGATTCCTTTTTCCTTGCAACAAATGGATGATTTCTTCATTTCTCATCTTTCATGGAGTCATTGTCTTGTCCATGTGCTCCATAATTTGCTTCTAATTACTTATGTCATATAATAAAAATATCTCCAGAGTGAGACCCTGGCATACTCTGAAGTGCTGCTCCATATACTTCTCAGAAAACAACACTGATACATGATTTAAAATAGCTTAAAGCTTGGTTTAGCTAATCTCAAGACTCTCCATGCAGACCTTTCAAAGTGGAGTGCAGCTATGAAGGCTGATTCATGTTTTGCCATGACTGCCAGCTAAATGATATACCTGTCTCATCAGTGACATTTTCAGTGAAATGAGGATTTGGGTGGGAGGGGTTGGTCATGATAGAAGAAAAATTGATTGTTGCTCATTTTGCTAATGAGTATATATTTTATGGGGGGGGATAGCAATATTTATGATTTTATTAGATATTTTTAACATTGCAGAGTTTATATTAGCGCAAAGATTATTGTAATAGGGAATGAATTATTTTTATTTTATTTAAAGGTATAGGTTATGGACTGGAGCTTTGTATTATGGTTTTGATGTAGCTTTGTTTTGGTTTTTTGAAATTAATTCCAGTATAAATGGCTGTTTTATTTTTGGATAGGTTGAGGCTGGGGCTTGAGCTAAAACTTGTTTTAATTGGCTTAATGCTTTTTGTTTTGTTTATTTATTTTAAGTTTGTGTAGTGGGGTTGAAGGGTTTTTTAAAAGTTTTTAATAAAATGTTGGAAAGATTATTTTTAGAAATGATTTGAGAGTGATTATATTTGTGGGAGCTGGGAGTTATGGGAATGGTTTTTTTTTTTAGTTGGTTTATTTGTGAGCATAATTGGTTTTTTGAGGGGCTATCTTAAATTTTGGGGTTTTTTGGATTTTTCTGTAATTTTTGTAATTTTGTTTAGGATTTTTAAATTTGTTTGGGTATCAATTAAAATATTTACGTAGGAGATTATATTGTGTTTACATGGGTGTGATAAATAATAGCGGTATTAAGTTTGTAGGTATTTTGGTAAAACGTAGTTGGGGTTGTTTGAAAAGGGAAAGTAAATTTATAATTGTTTTGATGTAAAGGGATAGTAAAGAAAGTACTGGTTAAATTGCAAATAGAAATTATTGTGGTTTTTATAAATGGATGTTTTTTTAATATATGGATTTTTTTGTTTTGGGGGGTTGTTTTTTGTTTTAGGATAGTTGTCTGAAAAGATTGATATAAGTTAGTTATAATTACTTTTGTTTCTTAATGGACAAAATACCATCACTTTGATTAAAATTAGCATTCTGTATAAAACAGCTTTTCTAGAAAGTTGAGAAACGTCTAATTTGAAGGTATGGATACTATGGGAAATAAGACCAGTTAAAGTCAGTTTCGATCTCTAAATAAGTTAGAAACGTTCTTTACTGAATAGCTGGCCAACCATGTATATTCCATAGCTCTCCCAGTCTTTAAAGCTCTCTGGTTAGTGATCTGAGTTAAGATCTGGATTATTTGCAATGGGTATCATTGGCAAGGGAAAAGAACTCCTCTTAGCCTGTGTCTACACTACAGAGTTAAGTCGACTTCAATTATGCTCTGCAAGGACACCAGAGTGAGAGCTCACTTCACTGTGGAAAAGCAAGCGGCAATTGCTGTGTGGAAGCTGGCAACTCCAGACTGCTACCAGTCAGTCGCAAATCAATTTGGAGTTGGAAAGTCCACCACGGGGGTTGCAGTGTTGCAAGTGTGCAGGGCCATTAATCGCTTCCTGCTATTAAAGACTGACTCTTGGTAATGTGCAGGAAATAATTGATGGCCACCAATTCATCGGGGTTGAGTCTGCGGGTCTCTGCCTCCAGTCCCCCCTAAGTATCCACATGGTTCTTGGCGGTGGAAGTGGGGTTGCCACCGAGCATAGTGTGCATCTCCTTATAGTAGTGGCTTGTCTTCAGCGCTGCACCAGAGCTATGGTTGTCCTCCCTTGCCTTCTGGTACCCCTGCCTCATCTCCTTGACTTTAGCACTGCCCTGCTGCGCATCCCTTTCGTGCCCCTTCTCCTGCAAGCCACTAGCAATCAGCCTGTAGGTATCGAAATTCCTATGGCTGGTGCGAAGCTGCGACTGCACAGTTTCCTCTCCCCATATACTCGTGCGATCAAACACCGCCGGGTGTGCTCCCCATGTGAGCACATCTGCTGCGTAAAGCTGGCACAGTTAGCTGGGAAGATGCTGTGTGAACTGTGTAGGCCAAGCTAACAGGAAAAGGAATTTCAAAAATTCCTGGGCCTTTGAAGGGGGGAGGGGCCGCATACCTGTGTACCTTCAGGGCAGCAGAGTTCAAACTGCTGACCAGAGTGGTCATGATGGGCAATGTGGGACACCTCCTGGAGCTGAGTTAGGGCAACATAATCAAGTGAGGTGTCTACACTGTTGCTGTGTCACTCTAACTATGTCGCAAAAAGCTCTGTGCTGCCCGTTGAGGTGGTTCTATTATGTCTGCATAGCAGGGGAGTTACATCAGCAGGAGGAGCATTTCGGTGTGTACTCCTCCACTGTTTTGTCGATTAAATGTGTAGTGTATATAAGGCATCTAGTTCTATCCCAAACCCACAGAGTAGCCTTTGCTCAACAATGTGCATAAGTGTTTGGAGGGTGTGAATTTTGTTATTAATCCATGGTAGCCTAGTGATGAGGATATAATTTTCTTTGCAATAAAGACCCAATACTCGACTGGGTTAGAGCACCCCCAGTCCACTGCTGATTTGAGCTGGCTGTCTTGATAATATCATAGAACAGGGGTGGGCAAACTACAGCCCATGGGCCAGATCCGGCCAGTGAGCTGTTTTAAGCCAGCCCTGAGCTCCTGCTGGGGAGCAGGGGCTGGAGCTTGCCCCGCTCCAGCCGGGGTGCTGCGTTGGGGGCCACACCACGCGGCTCCCAGAAGCCGTGGCATGGCCCCGCTCCAGCCCTTACGTGCTCCAGTGGCCCCCTCTGGGGCTCCAATGGGAGCTGCAGGGGTGGTGCCTGCAGATGGGGCAGCGTGCAGAGCTGCCTGGCTGCGCCTCCACATACGAGCTAGAGAAGGGACATGCTACTGCTTCCGGGAGCCACTTGAGGTAAGTACTGCTCGGAGCCTGCACCCCTGACCCTCTTCCCCACGCCTCAATTCCCTGCCCCAGCCCTGATCCCCCTCCCACTCTCCAAACCCCTTGGTCCCAGCCCAGAGCACCCTCCTACACCCCAAACTCCTCATCCCAAGCCCCACTGCAGAGCCCTCACTCCCAACCAGAGCCCTCACCCCCTCCCGCACCCCAACCCCAATTTTGTGAGCATTCATGGCCCTCCATATAATTTCTATTCCCCAATGTGGCGCTCAGGCCAAAAGATTTGCCCACCCCTGCCATAGAATATTTGGAACAACCAGTCTGTCCTGTTTAATGGGTGTCCATAGTATCTGTATTCACTCTTGGTTTTCTTTTCTTCTTCCATATAAATTCTAACATCCTCCGCATTCCTGCTATGATCATGGAAAGATTTTGTAACAAGAAAAATATCCTTGGCAACATGTTCATTTTTACTGTAGCTATTCTTCCCAACCAAGAAATTGCACACTTCCTCCAGCACTCAAGATCTCTTTTTTTCATTTGCTGAAGTAGTAGTTTGACATTTAAATCATAGAGCTCGTCTAGGTTGTTTGAGATTTGAATGCCCGGGTGTCTTATAAAATTTGTTGCCATCTGTACCCAGTGTTTTCTGGAGGGATGACTTCTCAGAGTCTGGCAAATTTATAGCTAGCATTTCAGCTTTGGCATAATTTACTCTCAATCCATATGCTTTCCCAAAGTCTTTAGATACTAATTTTAGGAAAATATTTGGTTTAGATAAAAATATTACATCTGCTTATAACACTATTTTCTGATGTGTTCCTTCAAGTTTTATTTCTGTGAAAGATTCATTGTTTCTTATCTTGTGTGAACGGCTCCAGGGCTAGTGCAAACTGTAAAGGAGACCATGGACATCCCTTCTTAGTCCCTCTGAGTAGTTCAAAAGGAGATTTAACCCCATTAACTCACACGGTTGCTCTTAGGCTGTTGTAAAGAGCAGTTTTCCATTTAAGGAACTGGGGTCCATAGTTCATGCAGGACAGGACTTGACACAAGAAAGCTTTCTCTTTGTCAAGTAGTGATAAAAGAAATAGTTTGTTTTTGATCTGACATGATAGATGATACCAAGTACTCCCCAAATACTGTCTGACATTTGTCTATCCATAATTAATTTTTGTTTGAGCTAGATTTATATAAATTGAGAGCATGAACTACAATTGGCTATCTAGTATTTTTGTTAAAATCTTTGTCATGATTCAGCAGTGAAAGTCTACTGAAAGCAATCATTTTCATGCCCATAATTTGACGCTTCTCAGTTTCTTAGAGTGGAATAGTCTGAGAATGGGTTTTGTAAGTTCTGCTAGGGCTTTTTTCCCTTTTGATGACATTATTTAGCCCTTTGACATTCAAAGATGGCATTTTAAAAGTAGACTTGGCAGAATTCAATTTTTTTTCTAATTTTGGTGCATATTGATTATTTTTAAGCATTTTTAATTTTTAGCTATTTAAATTTTGGTTACAGGAAATTGTGGGGGGGGGCCTCAGCCAATAATTATTTAATTACAGACATGTCACGGTTCCTTCCCCACTCTGAACTCTAGGGTACAGATGTGGGGACCTCCATGAATACCTCCTAAGCTTACTTTTACCAGCTTAGGTTAAAACTTCCCCAAGGTACAAAATATTTTACCCTTTGTCCTTGGACTTCCACTGCCACCACCAAACGTCTGACCAAGTTTATTTTATTAGGAAAGAGCCCATTTGGAAACCTCTTCCCCCCCAAAAAGCCTCCCAACCCTTGCACCCCACTTCCTGGGAAAGGTTTGATAAAAATCCTCACCAATTTGCATAGGTGACCACAGACCCAAACTCTTGGATCTTAAGAACAATGAAAGAAAGCATTCAGTTCTTGAAAAGAAGAATTTTAATAGAAGTAACAATAAAAAGAATCACCTCTGTAAAATCAGGATGATAAATACCTTACAGGGTAATTAGATTCAAAACATAGAGAATCCCTCTAGGCAAAACCTTAAGTTACAAAAAGGTCCAAAAACAGGAATATCCATTCTATTCAGCATAGCTTATTTTCTCAGCCATTTAAAGAAATCATAATCTAATGCATATCTAGCTAGATTACTTACTAAATTCTAAGACTCCATTCCTGTTCTGTCCCCAGCAAAAGCATCACACAGACAGACAGAGAGAGATTTGTTTTCTCCCTCCCCCCAGCTTTTGAAAGTATCTTGTCCCCTCATTGGTCATTGTGGTCAGGTGCCAGCAAAGTTATCCTAGCTTCTTAACCCTTTACAGGTGAAAGGATTTTTCCTCTGGCCAGGAGGGATTTTAAAGGTGTTTACCCTTCTCTTTATATTTATGACAAGACATTGTGATTCAAAATGTTAAAGCTTTATAACCTCCAAAACACACATTGTCAACATCACGTGTCAAAATATACAAAGTAAATATGTTTAAAATCAAACTTTAAGAAGTTCTCGAGCAGCATTTGCCTACTTTGCCTATCTGTAAATTTCAGTTATCACAATGGAAATCATTTTTCATGGGTTTGGAGGGGAGTATGAAATTGGTGTTTACCAACATTTACTGATAAAAATCGAATCCTTCCAACCTTATTTAAAAGGAAGAGCCACTGAGAATAACTACTTAATTTACTGAAAAACTCGAAATTATTGTGATTCTTTAGCTGTGTGAAGGCATGAACTCCTGAGTGGTCAATGTCTATCTTATTTCTAATTATGTTGTGTTCCTGAATATGGCTTAGTTTCTGTTTATCAGCTTCCATATCGATATCTTGTAGTCTTTTTCCCCTAACCCTCATGCGTCCCTCCCCTTTCTGGCATTTCCCTTATTTAAATCCAAAAATAAAATACCAACATAGCACATAAATCAGTCCCCAAACTCCCATACTCTCCCCATGAACACTTGTAATCCACCTAGGGGACCTCAAATCTCACCATTAGGGATAGATGATCATCTGATCATTTTGAATGGGTAGGATTTACATACAACCTCTAATGGATCTTCCCCATCTCCTCTCTATTTTCTCCAATCTCGTCTATCCCTGGGGCCACTCCTGCATATATATATATATATATATATATATGCAGATCACACACACACGTCCTTCTGTTCTTGCAAGAAATGGTTTAGGCTTCTCATTGCAAGAAAGGGCTCTTATCTGTGGATCCCAAGCAGAGACCGGCATCTTCCTCCAGCCCAGGTTTAGAGTGCCTAACAATGTGGGGTGGGGTTTAGGACACATCCCTCTTCAGCATGTGCTACTGGCTATGTAAGGCAAATCCCTGCCTAGTGTGTTGGCTTTTGTGGGTCCCATTCTTAAGCACCTATCTTTCCCCATACATTATTACTAAGCAACTAACTCAGGTTTTGTGCATTCCACTAGGTGGCTAGCAACCTAAAAATTAGGCACAGCAACACTTAAGTTCCTTTGTAGCTTTGGGCCTTAACCTCTCTATTTGTCTTTTCCCCTATCTATAAAATACCTACGGTCACAAGTCAGGACAACTGCAGCTGTATTTCCCCTCGGTGGTTCAACAAGGGCACTTGCTCTTGGCTTCCAGCTCTCCAAACATTGCCTTTCCAGGTTGAAACCTGGCTGTCTCTCCTGTGTGACCACGGTGGGTATTCCTAGGTTGTACAGGTTCCTGCATTCACTGCGTATTTCCCAGCATAGACAGCTTGCCCAAGGACATTTGCTTCCTTTCGCTTCAGAGAATTACCGGCATTGTCAACAGATACCTGGACCACCCACATCTTTCTAAATAAGCCTACTTTATACTTAAGGTAAAAAGTACTAGAGAGAGAACATTAAAAACAATAAAAGAACCTAGATGCATGCTACTAAGCTCACCAGGAACACCCCCATCCTAACACAGATTCTGGCAGGAGCAGTCCTTCAAATAGGGTGACTAGATGTCCTGATTTTATAATTTTATATTTGGGGCATTTTCTTATATAGGCTCCTATTACCCCCCACCCTCTGTCCCGATTTTTCACACTTGCTATCTGGTCACCCTACCTTCAAACCCCACACCAGGCAATTCAGTGTCGTTACAAGTTCATCACAGCTTCAGCTCAGACCAAGACCCTTTATACAAATCAGGGTTCTTTGATCTAAAGTTTTCTGAAGCAGGTAATTAGTACACTATGGGTCTCCCTCCCCAGAGCATACTATCAAAAGGTTTTGCATTCCCCTCATTTAAGGTACTTTCTAGAAAAATCCACTTCACATGTATAGTTCCAGAAAGCCCTGAATGCGATTGCATTCATTTTGTCTTCTGCTAAAGAAATTCCATAAAATCTTATAATAGTACATAAAAAATTGCATTTCTAATACACTATATTAACCCTAATTCAGTAAGGTTTTAACTTTAAAATTTCATTCAGGATATTCGAGTATAGTGTCAGTCTGTCACAACCTACCTCCCGTCAAATCCTTCTTGCCTGGCACATACCAGTAGTCATGTTGACAGCAGTGAAACTACTGAGTAAGGGATGCATGATTTGCCCCTGCAGGTCAGCCTCTCACATTAAAGCTTCTATAGAAAAGTGAGCAGAACTTATGACTTTTTGTCATCTTGATTTTAGAGCAGGGGTTCTCAAACTGCAGGTTGTGACCCCTCAAGGGGTCATGAGGTTATTACATGGCGGGAGAGGGGGCTGTCAGCTTCCACCCCCAAACCCTACTTGGCCTCCAGCATTTATAATAGTGTTAAACATAAAAAAGTGTGCTTAATTTATAAAGGGGGTTGCACTCAGAAGCTTGTTGTGTGAAAGGGGGCATCAGTACAAAAGTTTGAGAGCCACTGTTTTAGAGCAAGTGGGGAATTTATTTTTATATATATATAATATATTTATATATAATTTGTTATATAAATAGGGATTTTGTTATATAAAATACAGCAGATAACTTACATCAAGATGTACCAATGAGCACACAGATACAGAGATGTTGACGTAGAAAGCCTTCAATCACCATGCAGCATGGGTTCAGTTTCCCAGCAACTGTCCAGTCTAACTGAGCTCAGAATTTAGTTGTGGATTTTTGATTGTATACTTTGCATAACTACTATTATCTGTATGTAACAGTGAAATATGGAGAGATGTCTGAAGTCAGGTTGTTTTAAGAAGAACACACAGTATCAAGGAGGAGAAGGGTAGGGATACATAGGCAGGTGGTAGACCTGGAAGGGGGTATGCAAGAAGAAAAGTTTGGGAACCTCTGTAGAGTGTTTCAGTGCTTATGCAAACTCTGAAGAGCTTGCTAAAAAATGTACATTTTATTGTAAAATGCTGAGGAAATTAAGTCAAACTTGGTATTTCTTCAGCTTTTTCCTTCCAGATATTTATAAATACTCCATGAGTTTTCAATATAAGCCTCTTTTGTAACTTGGAGACTGACAAATAATGGCTCCAGACTTGTGAATGGGACAGAAAAGCCCCTTTCCCCTGTGAAGTTGACAAGTTGTAATGGTTATTACTGTAGTGTCTAGGGACTAACCAAGAAACAGGGTCCCATGGTGCTTAACACTGCACAAACTGAGTAATAAGTAGTCCCTGCCCCACAGAGCTTACAAAGGGGTTGGGACAGGGAAGGAGATACACAAGCAGAGCGATGGCCAGCAAACAATAAAAATGCCACTATTTGTGCCATTGGGTAAATAAGACACACTGATGGCTAGATTTTTAAGAGTACATAGCCTTCAGCAGCCCCTATTGCTCTGGGTGAGGGCTGGTGGAAAAACACTTGAATATCTGGCCAGGGATATACAGTGAGGATGTTTCAGCTGTGAAATTTGGACCTAAATTTCAAACACTCCAGTGTTTGGGATTCTGGTGCAGGTTTGCCTTTAATATGTTGGAGTTTGATTTCAGTGGAAGGTTGCAGGACTATCTTGTGTTGAAAGGATCTTTGGGATCAATATATGCGCTAATAAGTCCTGCTTTGCCTCTTCTGTCTTTGATTTTTTTCAATATACTTCAGAACAGTGATCCATGCTACACTCAGGACTTTAACATAGTATAAATACAGGAACTGACCTAGTTTTGTGGGAAAGCTTCTAGTCGAGTACAGAAATGCAAAGACTTAATTATGATAGTGGTTTATTTTGGTTATCAGCACATAAGAGGACAGAGGGGCTGGAATAGAGAATGAAAAGGGAGGAGCACAGTACTGGTATATTTAGCTATAAAAGGCCATTTTAATGCTTCATACGGATTAATGGTTCTGTTAGAAAACTATGCCATTCTTGGCATGTTCCTATTTATGGTGGGCATTAAGTTATGCTTTAGTCCAAGCATTCTAAGCCAAGACGTAAACAAAAATCAATCACCCACGTTTAACATACTAAAGCAGTTGAGATACCAAGGTGATGAGTGTGGTCTCGAGATCGACAGAGAAACCAGATGAAATAGAGGACAAAAAATGATCAGGCACACCAAACGTTTGTGTAGCTGAATCATTTGCCATTAATATATGTAGTGACTAAGTTGTATCACAATGCAAGTTTTTAATTAATCTCTTCCTACAGTGACCCATGTTAGATTCCAACTATTGGAAGAGCTTGTGTTTGCACCAGGATATCAGATAGAGCTAGGGTAACTTAGGCACTTTACAAGAACTGAAAAAATAGATGCTTTGGAAATGTTAAAGTTGAATTCCTTTATGTTAAATATGGATGAAAAGAATCCATCTTCCCTTCTGACTTTAGAAACTCCTTATGCTACCAAATCTTCCGTCCTTTAGAAAGAGCATAACTGGAGCAACCAGCATGGAACATGGAGGGAGGAGAATATGTTGCAGGAGTGAAGAGAGCAGAGGAGGTACCAGGAAGCAAGCCTGTCTACATACAGCTAGAATGCTCACCGCAGTTGCAGTATCTCTGTAAATATTTACTTAATAAGTAGCCAGTGTAGGTTTACAAGCATGAAATCCTTTCATTTTATTACACAGTATGCAGTACATGAAATAGTAACACCTCTCTCTAGAGCTCTAGTCCCCATAATTTCTCGATTCTGTAATATACAGTCTCTAGTTTCCTCTCCAAAAATTTACATCCTCCTGAAAGTACTAATTGTTTGAGTTCATGTTTGTAAACATGGTGCAAAAATATGATGAATGGAACTTCAAATACTCCAAAAGGGGGAATTAAGGCCAGAGTCAGACACAGGGTATGGTCAGTTATTGGATGCACTTCACCACTGACACCTTCTAATCACAGCAAGTGCACCCCTTCAGGTCCTGGGCCTCTCACCATCACCTGGCTCCAAGTGGAATCACAAAACCTTCCTATATAGTACAAGACCACCACCACGCAGGGCTTGGGCTAACAGTGATTATTGCAGCAGACTTGGCTTAGGCTTAGACCTTGTAGTTCTCTTCCCTGTGAGAACTATTAAGAGTAACAGCTGCACATTTACCTTCATTCCTGCAATATCACAGTCCTGATAGCACTGAAGTTTAGTAATAGAACCATTTTATGCTAGGATAGTACCTACAGGTCCCAACCAGGATAAAAGGTCCTATTCTACAGGGCACTGAACAAACAGGTGGACAATCCTTCCCTGAGTATCCAGCATATGACATTGATGCATCACACTCCAACATGAATAGAAGCTTTGTCATGGCACAAGACAGACTCCTAAAGCAATATTGAAAGAAATCCCAGATTAGATCATTAAGATGAATTTAGTATATTTGCTGGTTCCATGGTAGTGCATATAATGCTTCCACCTTAAGTGGGACTTTCAAATGAGGTGTTCATGAAAAGGCTTTTTAAAAAATTGATTTAACAGCAATAAGCACAAAAGGGCCCCAGTGATCCTGACTGTGGGCCCTACAATAAGAGCAATAGTATAATGCAATTAAGTGTGTGGATATAAGTGGTGGGTTCTGCTTTGTTGATCAATAGCTAATACTCTAGAAATAAACTGAAGGGGTTTTCCTTTGTAGTTCACCAATCTCTTGTATATTAGTTGCATGCAAAGTTTTACTACTTAAAACTAAAAAGGCTCAGATCCCACAGTGATGAGCTATATAAGTACGTGGATAGATTTTCAGTTCGAAGTTATGTTTTTAATGGATCACACAGATTTATACATCCAGCTTTACAATCCCATCTGAAGTATATTCCATGAAGACAAGTTGTGTTCTGATATATAGTTTTCCTCTGCCATTAAATAAACATATGTGATGAAGTAACAACTGATGCTATAAGATTCTCTCAACTGTTAGTCAAGATTTTTATTTCTTAGCTAGCATCAAATGAAACTTTTGTCGCAAAAAGCAGGACACACAAGATAGTATTGCACTGGGTCCTCTGAAACCATTTCTACAGATAAGCTGAAAAGTCAGAATGCAGCAAACCAGTCTTCCTCACATGGCGGTGGGGTTTGGTTGACACCTTTTGCTGCTTTACAGTATGTAAAATCTATTCCCGCACTGCTTCCAGTGGGAGTTTCCTCTGAGTAAATAGTGCTGGATTAAGTACTAATGCAGAATTCATAACGATCTGTTATTTAAGCATAAAAAAATTGATAAAGGCCTGCCACTTACATACAGCCTTATATATTGTATTTAAAATTTTTTTCAAAAGATTAATTTTTCATGATTATTCTTTTATAGGCTGCCATATTAAACGAACGGTCTAAAAAAAACACTAAAATACTTGGTGTCAACTTCTAATTAGCATACTTTCTTCTTTTGGAAACCAGCCTCAATGTAGGTTATACGTTGAGTCCAGTACGTAAGACAAATTCCATTCTCCAAGTAAAGCACTAGCTCAATATGAAGATATTGTGCTTCACATTACTAAAACTGCATTACCAGCACTAAGTTTTCCAACTGCTGGGATAGAACAAATGGCAAGGAACAATATATACAGTGAATACAATATCTGTCGCAAGCAGGATATTGTCATTACAAGAAAATTAACCTGATTCATTAAAGCCATTCCCTATCTGACATGCAAACTGAACGCTGAAGTTTGTCATTCACTTTTTTTTTTAAGCAAAGTTCAGTGCCTAGTCTGGTTTCAGTGTTGTAGAGGTTACAAGCAAATGATGCAGTTAATGGTTAGTAATGGTTAGGATGATTCTCTTGTTCTGGTCTTTTTAGTTTGTCTATTAGATTCGTGCTGCAGCTCTTTTCTTTTCTTCTTCTGCTGCTGCTGTAGTCTTTCCTCTTTCTTTTGTAGATAAATAGCCATGTTGTCGAATGAGGCCTTGTAAAGACTGCTGTAGCAACCTTCTGTCCCAATAGACCCTGTGGCAGAAAAAACAAGACAATGTGGATGCTTTGATCACTATTCCCAACGACTACTTGCACTGAAATTTTAAACAAAATATTCCTGACTCCTGCACTATAATTCTAGACATCTTAATACACAACATTTTTATTCTGTTTAAACGTGGTGAGGCACTCACAAGTATCACTACTACACTCCTACATACCAAGGCCAAGATTTTTAACAGCCTAAAGTTAGAATCTGAAATCAATACTTAGGCCAGCCTGACTTTTCAAGAGTACTGAGCACCCAGCAGCTCACACTGACATCAATGAGGGCAAATACAAATTCTAACTCTCTGCCTCTATTCTTGAAAATCTTGGTCTTGGTAATATCACTAAAGACCCTCTTGGAGTGCAATAAAGAATCTGAATTATTCCACAACACTCAAACACTGTATGGGCTCCAGTTAGAAGTACTGTGTTTAGTTTGGTATTCCCTACATTTAAAAAACAAACAAACAAAACACACCATTAGAAAATTCAGACAGGACATTATAAAATAAGCATACACAAACTTCCCAGCACTGATCCCTGCAGGTTCCGCCACTCCTTTGTGAGCCTATTACAGTACATCCTTAAAGATTCTGTTTAAATGTACTCTTAGAGCATGACACATCTGTCCTTCCTGTAAAATGCCTGAACAGTCAAGGAAGATAACTGGAAGGTTATTCTGGGGAGTATAGACTAAAACTGGCAGGTTAGAATTACTGGGTTTCTAGAAGCAGTTAGAGTGTGGGTGGTCTAATTGCCATCAGTGATTCCTTCTCCCCCCACATCCCTTCCCTTACCTAAAAAATAAAAAATCCTTAACTTTAAGTAAAAGGAGAAACAGACAGGTGTGGGCAGGAAGAAGAGACACATTAGTGAGTAAACAATCAAGCTATATATCAATTGTAATTTTCACCCGACTGGACTATGTTAAGGGTTTGCAGAATCTCTTTTCAGGGGCAATAGTTTATTCAACTGAAGGTTTAAGTATTCAATTTCTGCTTCCATAATCTTAGGTTACAAGAGGTCTTACAGTTTCTATGGTCACCAGCTGTCTAAGGGAGGAAGCAACACAAGCAATCTCATTGTTTTATCAAGTAGGATAAGTACCTTTTTTATAATCTGTAAAAGCACTAATTACATAGGTGCTCATCAGCTGAGCCTCCTTGTTAATTAGCTATAATAATCACTATGCTCTGAACAGTCCTCCTTTCCCAGCTGCAGATACCCAGAGACTATTATAATACATAACGGTAATTAGCTATGCTGGAAAGCAACTCTCAGAATTGACTTGTTTTCCACTATATTTCTGTATTACTCATTCTCACTCGGGACCCTGCTTTTAACATGGCTATTCCTTGAAATATGAGCTGTATAAAACATTACAAATATACTCCCTTCTAATGGATACAGAAATATACCTTCAAAGATTGAGCCCAATTTTAATGGAAATGGCATACAGAAAATATTCACTAGATTAGATATTAAAGGTATTAAATTTAGTTTTCCAGCAACTCTTCCAAATTACATGGGCTAATTTTTCTGCATATATAATTATGGTCCTCCAAGGATGGAAGTTAGGGTTTCTTTGCCTTCTTTTAAAACAGGCTTCATAACATCCTAGCATGAGGCCTCAATCATGCACAGAGTTAAGCCACACCTGACTATATAACAAGACATCCATTGACTCCTACCCCACCAGCCTTGGCGATTCTAATTAAGTTTGTTTAAAAATGTCTGGTTCCTGCAGGCTAACTAGAAAAGGCATTTTTCTAGAAAAAACAAGGGCAAAAACCATAAACAAAACCTCCACCAGAATAGATGCTTAATATTTTCATTTTCAGGTACAGCACAGAGTAGCAGGGCAAGCTTCCTTGTACTGTCTTCCCAAAGTGCTTTAACTTAGACATGCAGGGGCTGCCTTTAAGCTGAAGGAATAGTTCAGCATCGGTGGCTACTCCGTCCTTGCTATCTCCACTGAAACTGCCAATACAGGTGTCAATTGTATGTTCAGTTTGTGTGAGCTCAAGCCCCACTAACACAAGTCTGTCTACCCAGATTGACAGGCTCACTCCGAACTTCAGTGTAGACACACCCTAAGTGATTTGTCCATAGCCAGAAGGAGAGCCACGAACAGAACTCTGATTTGACTCCTTCCCTTGTGCTTTAACCCTTTGTAACATGTTCCCTGGCCCTTTCGACAAAGTTGCTCACCTTCAAACATTGTCCAGTTGTCATGCAAGTACTTCGACATTTTCATTAATTCTTCGTCATCAGCAATAGGCTGGGAAAGGAAAGAACACCTATTCACTACACTCCGCAGCAGCAATCATACAAAGCACATTACACTGACCAGCACGCTGAGAAATGCAAAGCATCATCTGAGGACCATGAAGAAAGGGAGTTAACAGAACACCTTTCCCTCCCACAAACTCATCACTGAGGCCTGGCATGGAGTCACCATGTGCTACCTAAGGCGGCCTGGAAAACAGAGCTTGCCCAAGGATTTGAAGGAAAAATGGGAATCAATTTTCTGGAAATCAACGAGGTAAAGAAATAGCTTGGGGAAGAGGTGAAGGTCCAAGAACACTCCCATGAACCAAATTTAAAATAAACTTTTTCCAACTATATCCCACTCCTCTTAGATTTACAAGGGTGATGAATTTATTGTCTGGAAATCTAATGGCTACTACAGGGAAACTGATAGCTCACATTTCAGCTTTGGTGACTCAGTTCTCAACGGCACAATAACAGATACTAACAACAGGGCCACCACTGTTTCTTCTTTCCTCACAGAGGTTCCTTTTCAGATCGGTACAGAAAAAGGTGGGCAGGGAGCATTTTCCTCCATGCTTTATTTTTCTTCTAGCTCCCTCTTCTTGAAGGCTGCTAGCAGAATCTACACCCTACCACCAAAACCACTTTAGCAATGGAGCTAGCACATTTCTCACTGGGATGGACGGAGACTAGGCGGTTTTCCTGGGCTGCAGCACTATGTCAGCGTGTCACACTCTTCAGTGTGGAAGCTGACACGCGTCCTGTAGAGTCAGTTGGCTGCTGGGACAAGGATAGGGTGGTAGACTACGACCAAGAAACTAGTACAGCTGCTCAGCCTACTACTAGGAAGGTTGAGAGTCTCATTCTTCAGTCAGGCAGTTCCTCTTGCTGCTCCCATTTGAAATCCCTGCTCCCAGCAACTCTTCATCCCCAGCCACTTAGGAGGGAAGCAGTTTTTCAAAACCATAGAGTGTGAGCTCTTACTGGGATTTTGGGAGGAGGGGGAGCTATATTCCCCTATGCTCCCTTTTAGTTTAACCACTGGGTTAGGGTAAAATGATGATGTGGGGAGCTGCAGAGGGACCCCCACCCAGAAAAAAAGTTGGAGAAAGTACAGATTTAAGAGGAGAGTACCGGGTTGTTTTTTTTTTTAAATCAAGTGACAGTCGCGTTTAAGAGCAGAGATGCTAGTTTAAACCAGGTTTAAGGCTGCCAACCATTGTGCAGGTACCTCAATCCTCACTCTTCTAGGTCAGACCTGGGTATCTCCTGAGCAGAGACTGCCAGTCATGCTAAATTCTGTGTTTTGCACAAATGAAGGAAGTAGGATGAGCTTATCTCTGATCAGACCCAGATCTGACCTCAGCTCAGAACTATAATGCATTAAAGCAATTGTGCCATTTAATTTTCATTCAGTTATTCTGCCTTTTGCTGAGGGGACTGGAGCAGACACAAGATATTGGCAATTGTATCAGAGTACATCTAACCTGCCAATGTCCATCCACAGGCCTGTAGAGTAGAAGTGATGCTGCTTTGTTCTCCTGGAGTATCCAGAGCCCACCTGTTTCCTCAAATGCAATGTCCCAGCCTTTATGCTTCAAAGAGATTTGGTGTCTGTAATTTAACTGCTGGGTAGCAGCATCAAATTGGAAGATGTAAACTGTGGGAATACTTTAAACAGAAATAAAATAGAATTACCATTATCACACCCGCCTAGGCAAATCACTTCTACACAGTAAATCGCATCTACTCACTCCAAAATTAGTACCTGAGCAAAATCAGTAGCATTTCAAGTACAACTCTAAAAAAAGAAACTGGCTCCAACACTTACAACTACTTTATTTACAACCCCAGAGGCCAAAGTAGATTGCAGATACCGCAAAATTTAATATTTCTTTCCACGTTACATTAAAGAAAAATCATTCTGAACTGTTTTTTCTAAGGTTAGACTATTTTAAAAGGAAGATTAGCAAAAATAATAAGCCATGTGCTACTAAAGAATGTAGTTTCGTAATCACATGCATCGTTTCACAGCGCAATTTACATTAGAGTTTACAGCTTGAAGGGTAATTAAAGAGCATCAGCAAAAATAAACCACGGTAAGGGGAGTCAGGGATGGCGGGGGGGAGAGTATGCAACTAAGGAGGGCCAAGAAAATGGGCTCTGCGCTGGGGCTGGTGTACAACGGGGAGGCCCAATATCTATCCCCCTGCATCCATGATCTCCACCTACAAAGCTTCCTGAGACCTGTTAAGCCCAGCAGCAGGTGTCTCAGTTCAGTTCATAGGAACAAGGCTCCCTGGCTGGCAAACAAGAGGTTCACCAAAGGGAGAAAGTGTCTCCCTGGTGGAGCTCCCAGCTTCACAGCACAGGCAAGTTAGGGTGCTGTTCTCCTTCTCACCGTACCCAAGCCTGTGTGTCAAGATGGAACTCATTTTGCTAGGCTTAACAGGTCACAACAGCCTGGGAGCTGGGTTCATCAGCAACTCCCTGGCCTCACTGCTCACTAGTACTCTGCTGCATGGCTGAGCCCATATCCTTGGGCCCAATGGGCAGCACAGCCCCTTAGCTGTGGCTCTTAATGCTGTTCTACACTGGTATCTCTGCTGACTTACATTGACTCCTGACCTATAGCACTGTAAAGACTGGGCTCAGACCCAAAGACCCTGGCCTTTGAGAGCTGTTCCACTGAGTCCTGAACTCAAGAGGAGCTAGAGTATACAAAGACTTTATAAAACACTGCAAGAGTTTACTAAACCAAGCAACTTTCGAGCCACCTCTGTTTGAATTGATACTAAGGGCTCTCATTATCCTCAATGCTAAATCCACTGACATGCCCATGATGAAACCCATCCTTTAAGAGTCCACAACAGGACAGCCACTTTAAATTTAGAGAGAGTCAAACTCCCAGCAATGGATGTCTCACTGTCCCCTGCCCTTTCTTGAAATAGCTATAATTTTAGCAACTGTTCCCCTTTATTCTTACCAGTCGCATAAAATGGCAATGTAATTTCCTTGACAACAATAGGCTATTCTCGACACGGCGTATTTCTATCAGGAGGGAAAAAAACACGTCATTATAACCTTAAACACTTAGGGGGGAAATTTAGGTTTAATTTAGGCACTTAATCTATGGAATTTAATGGGGATCTCCATTTTAAAACACAATTTAGTCAAGCTTAAGTTAATAGCTTGACAGTAGTCCTTTCCCCCCAAAATATCACATTTTTGCCTTCCGTGTCCCCCCCACCCCCACAAATAGTCAGCATAACTATCTGAATAATTTAACCAGACATGAAGTCAGCACAGAGCCTACTGAGAGACTCCCAGCGAATAAACAAGCAGGTGCAGCCTAAAGGAGATGACAGCATCATTTTAGCTTTTAAGGACTGTGAATTAGAGGGGAAACATTCACATATTTTAAGTGTCCTTAGCCAGAACGCCACCCTACTGGTTTATAGGTTACATATAACAGGAAGATGATGGCCACCAGGTCTGGTGTAAAAAGGTGAATGCAGTGATGTGTAGCCAATGTTTTTGTAAAGTGGTCTCAAATTTCACCCTTTGATAAACTGACTTCCAGTGGGATGTGTGCTGTAAAAAGGAAGATGAGTGGGACGGGGGAAATGGCTCATTTCAGCAGAAGCACTAATAACCAAGGAGGGAGGTAGCTTTACTGGACAAAGCTGTTAAATTCCTTTGCTGGAAATATTGTACTTCCTGCCTGAAAACTACTGAATATACTGCCTGTGTACCACAGCATTAAGTTTGATTTGAGGGTGGATAGTAATGAAGAACCTGTTGTTGTTTTGTTTCATTTTTAAAAAGGCTGCAAGAATTCTGCCTGGGGTACTTTTTGCAGTCAAGGTGTTTAAAAAAAAAAAAAAAAGGGGGGGGGGGGCGCCAAAACCTTGCTCTTATGTATTTTTAAAAGCCCTGGAGATGTCATCTCTGGAAGGAATAGTTTCCCTATTCAGAGGGGAGGGAATAGCTCAGCTCCAGCAGAACAGGGGAATTATTCCAATCCTTCCTTCACTATGCCGGCAACACTTTAAAAGGGGTTTTTGAGCACCTCTTCTGGCACAACACTGGGTGAATGGTCAGTCATTGCATAGAGTCCCTAATTAACTATGGCTCTGAGCTCAATTCAGGAGCAATCACAGGGTTCCTACTTCTTGAGCTGGCTGTTTGGAGTGCAGGCAGTGTCCCGGGCCTAATGTTTGTACACGTAATTTGGGGAGGAAGCAAGGGATGCATTGCTTTTCAACACCCTGGGTAGTGAGTGTAATGCAAGATGATAACCCCTCTTGCCCAGAGAACCAGATTCATGTAGGTTTGGTTTATAAGCCACAAAAATAGAGACACGAACAGCAGGAAAGAAGGTTACACAGTGGCTTCCATCCATATCTACACCCCACTAGTGATATAAAATATCTTAATTACAAAGAAAGAAAGAATGCACTGTGCAATATCATCTCTAAGCTGAAAATAAAAACCAGGCAGCATGTACTTCCCTCCTCTAATCATCTGTTTAGTCATGAGGGGAACACTTTCTAAAGGTCACTATCAACAGAGAAATAAATTTCAGAGCACTTGAGAACAGATGGGATTGGTCTGTTGCTGCTCTGCAGAAACAATTATTCCATGTTTACACATGGGATCCAGTCTTTCTATACAATACATGGATACTAAATAATTCAAGGTTTAAGATATCGAAGAAGGTGAGGGTGAAGGGTTTGATGAGAGAGGTATTGCAGCTATTAAGAATAGCTCCACAGTTGGGTAAACAGAACTATTTACAT
This sequence comes from Lepidochelys olivacea, assembly GCF_965140295.1. Taxonomy (NCBI): domain Eukaryota; kingdom Metazoa; phylum Chordata; order Testudines; family Cheloniidae; genus Lepidochelys; species Lepidochelys olivacea. Next base: position 159,650,598 of record NC_140411.1, on the reverse strand, counting down.
TGTGATTTTGTAGAAATGATAGCTTCCCTTGTTGACAAACAGCAGCAGTGGGCTCTCTAGAAAAACAAAGTTGTATTCTAGATCTCCTGCAGCACCAACTCCTATCAGACAATTTGTGGCATAAGTGATGCTAACAGACATAATAGGCAGGGTACGCTTTGTATGTAGATCCAGAAGGGACACTGGTATTAAATGCCCAGCAGCACAGTTCAACTCTTAAATTGTCAGTTTGACAGGTTTTTTTTAATGGCTGTGAAATGAGATCTAGTAACTTATTTAATTGTGGAATAAAATGCAAGCGCTCAAACAACATTTTCTTTTTTGGTTAGGCAAGCCCATGGGACCACTATACTTAGTAAAAAGATAATTCTAATGAAACAATTCATGGTAAACAGGTGTCGCTCCTTTTACTTCAGCCAGCCATCACCTTAAAATTAACCTTTGACATTCTGTTAGAAGCAGTGATCCTGTGAAACACAACAGAAGTATTTGGGTAGAGTTGCACAATTTCTGTTTTGACCTTTAGACAAATGGATCAGATCAGGTGAACACTTGGACTAGATAACCTTAGAAGTCCATGCCCACACTACTGTGGGACTTGTGTATATATAGTTCTGAAACAGTGTTACTGTTCCTTCAAACTGAGTAAATAATTATACCAGTCTGCAGGAGGATGCATTAGTCCAAAAACTGTCTCCAAGGGTTCCTTTCATTAATATTTCATGACAGTTTAAAAACATCAAACTGCTAGTTCCTTTCTGTGGAGGGAGGAAAAGAGCTTTCTAAGGTTTGTCTGCAACGAGACTCTGGATGCAATTAAAAGCAAATTCTAGGTTCAGAGCACTAGATTCTATGATACAGAGGACCAGCTTGAAGGGGCTTACCTATGGATTTGAGAAGGACTTGCACGCTATTCCTCTGACACAGAAGAACTTGCTAAATAACCTTTTCACAACATTTAGAGAGCACTTTTCAAATAAAGATCCCAAAGCTCTTGACAGGTTTTGGCCTCATCCTACAGTCCTTCCACCTGCTCAGCTCCCAGTTAAGTAGATGGGACTGTACATGCAGGCCTGTAGGATGAGGTCATACACAGACCACTTAGAAAATGGCAAACCCTTTAAAGAGAGCCTAGCACTCAGCTGTAGGGAGAGGGTGAAGAATACCTTCTCCAACTGAAACTATAGGGGACTATTAACAATGCAGAATGGAATACTTCACTTGGATTCTAGCCTGGACACTGGGGTAAGAGTGCCTTAGGAGTAATCGGCCACAAGTGGCAAAACCCTCAAGTTTTATCCGACAGTCACTATCTAGAAACCCATGTCTAACACTAGACTGGGACACTAACTGACTAACACAGGGAAAAGTGTCACCTATCTGACTCATATGGAAGAAGATCAAGCCTTGTTGTTTCAATGAAAGACAGAATAGCTAGACCAGAGGTAGGCAGCCTACGGCATGTGAGCTGATTTTTCAGTGGCACTCACACTGCCCGGGTCCTGCCCACCGGTCCGGGGGACTCTGCATTTTAATTTAATTCTTAAACATTTAAAAATTCTTATTTACTTTACATACAACAATAGTTTAGTTATATATTGTAGACTTATAGAAAGACCATCTAAAGACGTTAACATGTATTACCAACACGCAAAACCTTTAAATTAGAGTAAATAAATGAAGACTAGGCACACCGCTTCTGAAAGGTTGCCGACCCTTGAGCTACACAGTCACATAAAAAAACAACAAAAAGAATAACCTACCAAGCAAAAGATGGCTTCCCACAGATACGCAACACATGGATGACTGAACAGGCTAAGTGGTAGCTGGCTCAGATTCACTGCAGATGGCAAGGACAATACTCTGTTGTTCCAGCTGCTAGTATGGAACAAATCATATGTGGAGGCAAGAATGGATACCACCAGATCCAAGAGTTTTCAGTACAAATTAAAATATACTTCAGCGTTTCAATTCAGTAAGGTAATTCCTCTCCTGGTAATTTGTTACAAACATTTTGAAACTTTCTGCTCAAATGTAACTTCCAGGGATGTTAAAGCTATAATTTTACTAGTTTCAAAGTCGCTTCATGTTAGACTTTCAGTTTCACTATCTGCTTAACAATTTTAGGTTTAAGGGCAAGTTTTGTATACCACAGACAAATTGAAAGTTTTGTCTTAATTTCAAACACAAGTTTTGGGATAACTGCAGAAAGCAGAGGGTGGCATTTTCAGAAGTGCCTAAGAGCTTGTCCACATGGCAATTTAGTGCCCAGAAAGCAGATGTTCTTGCTTGCAGTGCACTAACTGGCTGCAAGGACCCTACTACCATCCATTGAAAGTTTCATAGTGCGCTTTGACCTACCATGTTTGCAGGTCAAAGCACACTATAGAACTTTTAGTGTACAGTAGCAAGATCCACACAGACAGCTAGTGCACAGCAAACTAGAGTGCAGCAGATTTACAACCCGGCTTGCTGCACACTAAATTGCTGTGTGGACAAGCCCTTTAATGACTTAGGAGCACAAATTCTGTTTAGTTCTAGTGAGATTTATGTTCCTAAATCCCACTCTTTATGAACTGTGGTTTCTACAACTTAAACAGGATCTCCCACCCACCACCATAAAGAAGAGCTGGTTATAATACTAAACAGTAACAGAACATGTTTTTAAGCCATGGGATTCAGGAGCACAATGAAAGCAGGAGCACACACAACTCATCACATACCCATACCTTGTCATTGTTGGTTGCCTCAGTCTTATTCAAACTGTTTAGATGACAGCAGTGCACTTCTTTCCCACTTTTGTATTCCCAAAGTCTCAGAGTACAATCCTGAATAAATTCAAATGGACGGGTTGATTAACACAAATCACTGGCACAGAGAAGCCAGTCATGGTCTTCAGAAGCTAGCTAAATCATACTTCTCCTCGAGATACTTCATGCATGAGATTCTAAACCCTCAAAGAAACTAGTTAAATGTTCTCAAATTGCAGATGAAGGCATTTTAATGAAAACATAATTCAGCTCAATTCTAAGTTATTCAATCATACCAAAAAGTTATTTTTCTTTGTAGTGGAAATTGGGTTGCTGGATGAGTGGATTTTGAGCATCTCGTAAATAGCACAACAGTAAGTGTGCTACGCACTCACCATCTTAATGACACTCCTCTTAGGTTGCTCTTTCCCTCACCCACCCTCGTACAGTACCCGAATCCTTTGGATTATAAATGTAGTGACGAAGAAAGCCCTCAATGAACTTAGTTATCTTTGAGATTAAACTCTGTTCTGGGAAATATCACTGAAGTTGCCTCCCTATGAACGAAATAAAGCCAGGGGCTAACACGGAAATTGCTCAGAGAGATCTGCGTGGGAACAAAATACAGAACCTGTGGGCATGCAATAGGAAGAAATCAAATAAAAAGATATCACAGTTACCACAACATTACAGACTTCAGTTCTAGAGTGTATTCTCCCCCCTTGTGCAATTCCATTAGTGAGGTTTGAGCTGCATACACATTAATAGAGAATATAGTTTCCCCTCTCAGAGGACTGGAATCACCTCCAATTGTTCATTCTTTCTGGGTCTGGAGTTGTCATGTGGTGCTACTGATAAAAACAACTCTTGCTCTTTCTACAACCACATGACTTACAATTCAGAAAGTCTTGCAAGGAGGAGAAGTTTGATTAAGACTTCAAACACGTTAGTTCATCTAAAAATATCCGGGATTTTAATGCTTATTAATTGTTAGAGGGACATTAACTATCATGGCTGGCTGGTCCACCCAATGTTTAATCTACCTAAATTGTTGAATAGACCCTTGATAATTAATTTGTCAGTACTCTCAAGCAAGAGTTAATCCTGAAGAATTGGTGAGGACTGTGTGATTTCACCATCCCAAAGAACTAGAAATGATGTGAAAAGCAAGAAGAATGCACAGATTAAGATGATGCTACAACCTCACAGAAAGAAGCCTTGGAACAGAGAAACCTTGAGTGCACAGAAGCTGAACACAAAAGTACAGTACAGCTTTTTTTTTAAATCTCTATGAAGAATAAAACCTCAGAAGTGAAAGACAGAAAGAAAAAAAGAAAGAAGTGGATAGGAAACAAAGGTGAGTCACACTAAAAGTGGAGACCAATGGCAACAAGAAAAAGGGTAGTAATATTGAAAATTAACAATATTTAAAATGCATGTGACTATACATTAAGATTAAATTTAAACTAAAAGTAGGCTTAACATGTTCCATTGGACCTTCTAGATACTGTCATTTAGCACTTCAGAACGCTCAGTGCTCATCTTTGAATGCGATTCCTACTCAGAGTAGGATATAGGGCCAGCTAATATGGAGACAGCTAACCATAATTACAACCAAATTCAGATAGGCCAATATTTCCTCCATCCCAAACCTCAGTACTACACCGAGATGAGTATTTCAATACATTTTAGGTCACTACACTGTTCACAGCATTCAGTAACTTGCAGAGCATTCCTGACATTTCTATGAGTTAGTGGAGTTCCGCTTTTAATTAAAAAACTGTTATGGTGAAAGTGCTTCCATCATTAGAAATGTCAATTTCAGTTCTTGTCTGGGGACTAAGAACTAAGTATGTTTTCCCTAATAAGCAATTGGCATTACTGTAAACGGAGATCATATCACCGCTATCTTACTAACAATAGAAAGATCAAACCCAGAGTAGAATCTTGGTGGGAGTGGAACTGAATGCAAGTCTTCCACCTCTACAGAAACCAAATCCTTGCAAAACAAGCAGACAACTGAAGTCTGACTCATAAGACTCTCATTTTTTTCAAAGGACCAGAATACATACCCCAGAAGCTGATAGCATAAGATCTGGATAGTTTGGTATTACAAATATTCTGCTTACAAACCTAAAGGGAAAAATGTTAAGAGTTCAACATTTATGTGTCGTGTCAGTGTAAACAGAGTACCTATATAATAGTAAGCATATTTTAAGGTTACACTGTCATCCATTATGTATATTTTAAGAAGGCAATAGAAAGACGTAAGTTACAGGAAAAAAAGGTAGCTTTTCCCCCTCAGACTAACTGGCAGACAGAGATAGTATATTCATCATATCACTAATATTCCTGGAAAAATATTCCACATAATACAAGAAGTGCTTACTTTATTGAATTCTAGGAATTCTATTGATCCCCTTTTAACTGGGGAAGACAGTGCTGCTTGTGTGAATATGTTTTTAGTCATTTAGATCAGAATATGCACACAGAATTAGATTTACAAATAGATTTATATCATGCTCATGGATCAATTATAAACAAAATTAAAAAACCCCACATACATCAATATAGATTTTGTTTTTAATTAGTGAAGTCAGAGCATCAGCGCATGAGGGTTCCCTCATAGCAGCTGGGGACCATCCAAGGCACCATCTACTCAATTTTAGGGCAACCAATCCATTTAACTATTTCCCCACTGTCCTTTCTAGGATTAGCTGCATCCAGTTAGGAATCCCAGTAACATTAAGGAGCTTATAATACTGCAACTTCCACCAGGATACCCCTTAGGGTCCTTATGAATCCACAAAGAGCTTCCAGAGTTCCTCACTAACCCAGGGGTCATATGCACTAACGTAAAACGCTGCCGTCAATGCACTGCACAGGTTAAAACATAGTGTGAGTTTTGCTTTTGTTTTTTGTTTTTAAAGAGGGAATTCTCGCTTCTGAAAATAAACAATTTAAAGTCAATTAAAATATCAAGTGAATTTTGCTAGTTACAAAGCAGTAACTGCAGGTGCATGGAGGCATAATGCTGCAATTTCAATTACAAAAATAAATTTAAATAAAAATACACACCATTCAAAAACAGGAGAACTCAAGTGAGAAAAGCACTGAATCCCCATCTGATTCATTATCATATTTAAATAATGAATTTTTAGAAGTGTGTGCGCCAATTGTATTAAGTGCCTTTCTATTGTGGAATTGTTAATGGAGTTGTTTGTCCAGGCACACTAGCCCCCACTTACAGGCAATGTCTTTTTTGATCAAAACTCTTATGTTCATTAAAGATACAACTGTTAATACAATAAGCAGAGATCAAACACAACAATGTAAATACACAACAAAAGCCTTGAGTTCAAAGGCTATTTAAGATCTTTGACATTAATTTAAAAATTATGCAGCTTCCAAAGAAATGTCTAAAATCTATGCGGATAAATTCCCGACAGTCAAATGTGATATTAATTAACATTAGTATTAATAAGATATTTAAATATCTTATTTAACTGTATTGTTAGCACTTTATTAAAACTTTTCAGTACAGTGGAGTCACATCTTACGCGGGCGTTAGGTTCTAAGGTCAGCATATAAGATGAAAATTGCGTATAGTCAAAATATCCCTTGAAAATCCCTTAAATCACCCATAAAGTACAGTATACACTAGAATAGGGGTTGGCAACCTACAGCATGTGTACCAAAGGTGGCACATGAGCCGATTTTTAATGGCATGCTGCGGGTCCCGGCCTCTGGCCCCGCTCAGCCCCCTGCCGGCCTGGGTGAGCAGAACCCCAGGCCGGCAGTGGGCTGAGCAGGGCCAGCAGCCAGGATCGCAGCTGCCAGGAGCCAGCAGACGGAACCCCAGACCGGCCACCAGCTGCGCTGAGCCCACTGCTGGCCTGGGGTTCCGTTCACTCAGCCAGCAGCGGGCTGAGCAGGGCCGGTGGCTGGGACCCCAGTGGCAGGAGCCGGCAGACAGAACCCCAGACTGGCAGTGGGCTGAGAGGGGCCGGTGGCCAGGATCCCAGCTGCCAGGAGCCAGCGGACAGAACCCCAGACTGACAGCGGGCTGAGCCACGCAGCCCGCTGCCAGTCTGGGGTCCCAGCCGCCAGCCCCGCTCAGCCTGCTGCTGGTCTGAGGTCCCGGCCACCGGCCCCTTGCCAGTCAGGGTCCCGGCCGCCAGCCCCGCTCAGCCTCCTGCCAGCCTGGGTGAACAGAACCCCAGGCCGGCAGCGGGCTGAGCGGGGCCGGCGGCCAGGATCCCGGCTGCCAGGAGCCAGGGGATGGAATTATTTAAGTTCAGTACCAATGTGGACACAAGAACAAATGGATATAAACTGGTCATCGGGAAGTTTAGACTTGAAATTAGACGAAAGTTTCTAACCATCAGAGGAGTGAAGTTTTGGAATAGCCTTCCAAGGGAAGCAGTGGGGGCAAAAGACCTATCTGGCTTTAAGATTAAACTCGATAAGTTTATGGAGGAGATGGGATGATGGTGATAACATGATTTTGGCAATTAATTGATCTTTAAATATTCATGGTAAATAGGCCCAATGGCCTGTGATGGGATGTTAGATGGGGTGGGATCTGAGTTACTACAGAGAATTCTTCCCTGGGTATCTGGCTAGTGAATCTTGCCCATATGCTCAGGGTTCAACTGATTGCCGTATTTGGGGTCAGGAAGGAATTTTCCTCCAGGGAAGATTGGAAGAGGCCCTGGAGGTTTTTTGCCTTCCTCTGTAGCATGGGGCACGGGTCACTTCCAACAGGATTCTCTGCTCCTTGAAGTCTTTAAACCATGATTTGATGACTTCAATAGCTCAGACATAGGTGAGAGGTTTATTGCAGGAGTGGATGGGTGAGATTCTGTGGCCTGCATTGTGCAGGAGGTCAGACTGGATGATCATAATGGTCCCTTCTGACCTTAATATTTATGAATCTATCTATGAACCCCAGACTGGCAGCGGGCTGAGCCTCTCAGCTCGCTGCCGGCCTGGGGTCCCGGCTGCCAGCCGCACTGAGCCCGCTGCCGGCCTGGGGTTCCATTCACTCAGCCAGCAACGGGCTAAGCGGGGCCAGCGGCTGGGACCCCAGTGGCAGGAGCCAGCGGACGGAACCCCAGACTGGCAAGTGGGCTGAGCCGCTCACCCCGCTGCCAGGCTGGGATACCTGCTGCCGGCCCCGCTCAGCCTGCACTACTTAAATTGTTATTTGTCTTTCTCTCTCTCTTTTTCTTTTTTGCCGAGCACGTATAGTTGAATTCGCATAAGTTAAATCCGCGTAGGATGCGACTCCACTGTAGTTAAATTAGACTGGGCTAAGGTGACTGCAGCATATCCAATAGAGCACCGCTCTCCTAACTCTCCTTTAACTCCTGTTCCTGATGATGTGCGTTGATACCTCATTGCATGTGAATGGGAACAAGTGAAGAAAAACATCTGAAAATATGTGTGTAAGTAGCACCAGAGCCAGACAAGCAGAAGTTTGTGTGTTGCACACGACAGTGCAATGCTATGCAGGGGCGTTTCTCTGGTGCTCACTGTACTATGCCTACGAAGGCCAGAATAATGGAGAACCTCTATTGACCATGATGGAGAACATATGTTAATGTCAAAACAAATCTAAATGGGAAGGCAGTATGTTCTGCAGAAAGCTTTGAAATACCACTGCAATTTCCTGCATATCAGAAGGTTTTCCATAAAAATCTATTCAGATATTTATCTTCCCTCCTGACTGGAGAGGGGATGCTGGGGCAGGGAGCACAAATCTTCCTGTAAGCTAAAGAAGGTGATAAGGGAAGAGAAAGTGCCCTAATTGGAAGTCCCCTATCTAATGCTACTGTTGTGACACCAATAGATAGCAAGGATTGGAGCCCTAAAATCTCTCCATCCAAGCACCACTTTTTTCTGCTGCTCTCTCCTCTTCAGGTACCCATGTCCCTAACCTCAACACTCAATGAGGAGATCAGGGAAAGGAATGAGCACTCTCCCTTTGCTTTTAAACAGGGGAGAGGGAGATGTGCTCCCTGTAATCTCTTTTACTTTGTGCTTCCCCTCTTGTAATCTCTTGTGCTTTGTGCTTCCCCCTCTCTTGCTTTAAACCCTGTTTATATCCTCTTCTCCCTACAGTGAGCTCCCCCCATGTTCTGTCTTGTATATTGATTCAGTTATTATACTTATTGCTGTAGCTCCTTAGGAGCCCTAGTCATGGACCAGGACCCCATCGTGCTAGGTGCTGCACAAACACACAACAAAAAGATGGTCCTTGCCACAAACTAAGTTATAACTGTACCCTGGACTAAAACACTACAGCGTGGGGAGTTTCTTTAATCCAGAATCTAGCTATTGCTCCAAACAGAAACCCCTCTCCTCTAGCCAGCCCTTAAATACAGTGGACAGCTCCACAAACTTACTCTCTGTGCCCCAGACAGAAAGATACGATGTTATGTGGCGCTCTAGTCAAACTGACTCGAATCTTCTCATCTCTGTCCGCAGTTAGGATATACTGGTCATCAGGACTCAGCGCCTGGCATAAAATAAGCACACAGCACAGACAGCTCAGGATGTCTCTGGATGTGCTGCTTTATAACTAATGATTAAGCAATAAATCCAAATACACTAGTTTCATGATTTTGAACGTATCGTGCAAGCAGAAAGCCACAATTTACATTTAGAATGCAAGCCCCAAGCCTTTTTGATAAGTAGTAAAGAAGCAGTAGCCGAAGGCAGGAATATTGTTGAGTTTATCAAAGCCAATAACCTCCAGAAGGCACACAAAGGAAGCCTTGTTGCATTTAAAAATGGACTAAGCACTAAAATATTGCAGTGCCACATTGACAGGCTAGACTGGAAAACCTCCTAAGTGAATTGCATCTAAGTTCTATGATTCCATAATAAAAACAAGAGCTCTTAAAAATTACACTAACGGAAGATCTACTCACTGCATTCTCTCTGCAAACTGTTCTCCCTGCCTCTTGCGTTTGTGTTCTGATAAGAACTCAGAGGGGAAAAAGGTGCTGTTTTTCAGTCTAGCTTACACAAAGAAATGAGGTTTTTTTGAAAGTCATGAACTTGGCATATGAATAACATAATGCTAAAACTTCTTTAAGGGAAAAGAAACAGGTTGCGAGAAAACCCAGTTAATAAACATACATACCACATCCAAGAGCAGGGACAAGTGCCCAAGCTCAACCTTTCCTGCTTTTTGTGGTTCTGTTATTGAATAAGAATAAACATCACCAGACTTGTCTGCAACCAGAATCTTATCCTCTGCAGATGTAATAATCAGAGACGTGCATCTTCTAACAACAGATCTGAAAGAAAAAAAAATGGTCATGATTAGAGATATTCAGAAATTTTGACATGGCCTTTCGGTCCCTGTTTGGGGCAGGTACCTCTTCCTCTTGAGTCATAAGAGTGCAGCATGGCCACCAACTCAGATTTCTTCTGATCAGAAAAAGTCCATCCCTGCTGTGCACACAAGATCAGCATCTGAGCATTCTTCAGCTGTTCACAACTCATTTTCTTCTCTCTTTTCACTATTCCTTTCCTACAGCATTTGCTTTCACTGCAGTTGGCACTCACCAGTTCACACTGCCATAGATCTCACACACTACCACCAACATCACAGTTTCAAGATAACAGCATCTTTAACCACTGGTCCGTTCCAGAAATGTCCCCCCAAGTCTCAGGCCTCTAGTCTTTACCTCTCTGAGCAGAAACCCATGTCCCTCCTTTTTCCAGATCAGAGCTTTAGGTTGCTGTTCACTGCAATTCTACCCAGCAAGCAGGTCTCAGTGAGGCCAGGTCTACACTACAGACCTATATTGGTAGAATTACGTCAAGCAGAGGTGTGAAAAATCCACACCTTTGAGTGCCGTAGTTCTACCAACTTAACCCCCTGTGTAGATGGCTTCTCCCACTGACACAATTACTGCCTCTCGTGGCGGTGGATTAACTACGTTAACGGGAGGAGCTCTCCTATTGGCATAGTAGCAACTTCACTACAGACAAGCTCTCAGGTCAGCCCCTGTGCTTTGCTTTCTCTCCAAAGGCTACGACCAGCATAAGCCAGCAGTGACCACACTACTACTACATGCATACTACAAAACACCTACATACATACTAAAAACTTACCTGAGATCACCCATCAGCCCTATGGAGACCCCAGTAGGTTCCAGTCTAACACTCCAGCAGGTTGGGTCACCCTTTGGACCAAAGGTCATTTGAGTCAAAAAGAAGTCCTCTGAGTCTGTTTAAACTCAGCCTTTTATATAAAAAACACTTTTCCCCTTGGGACTCTGATACCTGTTTGAAGCAATATATGCAAACCACCCCAGAGGGAGACACTTCTCTGCAGCTGTTTACCGTCCAAGGGACGGCAGTTAACACTCCTTTCTATACTACTATGCCTCCCCCCACCCGCCCACTTGCTGTTTTTAGTTCCAGAAAGAGCTGTGGAAACCCTCCCATGTGGAGTTGAATACAATTCTTTGCCTAGTGATACACAGAACATTCATTAATTTAATATGATATAGTCCCCACAGATACTGTGACAGATATTGCAACCACATTCAGTATGATCAGAGACATAAGGTGGATGAGGTCATATTTTTTGGACCAACTTCTGTTGGTGAAAGAGACAAGCTTTTGAGCTATCTTCTTCATGTCTGGAAAAGGTCTCGGTGTCACAGCTAAATAGAATAGTGGAACAGATTGTTTACAGTAAGTAGTTAACACATATTGTAAGAGAACATCAAGCTGAAGTGGCCTGTTAACACCTCTGCAGTCATAGGACCAAAAAAAAAGGAGGATTAGTGGGTTACAGTTTGTTGTAATAAACCATAAATCCAATGTCTTTACTAAGACCATAATTGTTAGTGTCTACTAAAGTTATTAAGCTCTCAGGCTCGTCTTTTGAAAGTGTTGTGCAGGTTTCCTTTGAGGATGAGAACGGAGAGGTCAAATACAGAATGATCGTTTTGTGATGTGTTCGCCTACAGGTGAAATGGTGTGTTCATCTTTTATTATTTTTCTTTGAGATTTCATTTGAGAGAATAGCGATACTTTGGTTTCACCCACATAATTGTTATTGGGGCATTTAGTGAATTGGAATGACCATGTATGACTATTGTAACGCACGTGTATGAAGGGGCATACTGAACGTTGTATGTGTAAACCTAATTTTGGCATTTCCTGACTTCCTTGTTTAACTATGCAGGCTTAATGTTCTCCAAAGGCATCTCACAAAACTGGGTGACTGAGCAACAAAATGGTAAATGAAATTCAATATTGATAAATGCAAAGTAATGCATATTGGAAAACATAATCCTAACTATACATACAAAATGATGGGGTCTAAATTAGCTGTTACCACTCAAGAAAGAGATTGTAGAGTCATTGGGGTAGTTCTCCAAAAACATCTGCTCACTGTGCAGCGGCAGTCAAAAAAGGCAGAATCTTAGGAACCAAAAGGAAAGGAATAGATAACAAGAGAGTAACTTTCAAAGTGCCACTATATAAATCCATGGTATGCTCACAGCTTGAATATTGCCTGCAGTTCTAGTCACCCCATCTCAAAAAGAGATATATTATAAATGGAAAAAGATACAGAGAAGGGCAACAAAAATGATTAAGGGTATGGAAGCTGTTCCATATGCGGAGAGATTAAAAGGGCTGGGACTATTCAACCTGGAGAAAAGACGACCAAGGAGGGATATGATGGATGTCTACCAAACCATGAATGATATGAAGAAAGTGAATAAGGAAGCTTCATTTATTTATCCCTTCACATAATAGAGGAACCAATGAAATTAACAGGTAGCAGGTTTAAAAAACAAACAAAAAGGAAGTACTTCTTCACACAATCAACCTGTGGAACTTGTTAGCCAAGATGGTCAGGGAGGCAACCTCAATGCTCTAGGTATCCCTAAACCTCTGACTGCCAGAAGCTGGGACTGGACAACAGGGGATGGATCACTTGAGGATTGCCCTGTTCTGTTCATTCCTTTTGAAGCAACTAGCATTGGCTACTGTTGGAAGACAGGTTACTGGGTTAGATGGACCATTGGTCTGATCCAGTATGGCCGTTCTTATTTTCCAAATAAAATTGGATAGACTTGCCTAATATAAAATAAAAAACACACGAACAAAACGTGCATAAAAACTATGGGGAGGGAGACTTGGAAGCTCTTCTGATTTTCAGTATCTTGTCAATAACGTGTAAATTCCAGGTACTGGTGCTATTTGGCTAGCCACCACCAGAACACCCTGTCTCATGCATCTTACTGCAAGACGAAGCCCCTCTGATGTGAGTCTTAGGAACATCATAGCTAGATAAATTTGCATCATCCCCAGCTTTGCAGCTCTTAAGGTGCACAGAAGGGAGCAGACTCAGATGAACCTTACCCATAGCAGACTCCCTCATCCTTTTGCACCTTATGAGGTTCTTATGGAGATTTGCAAGAAATAAGACAAGGGCTCAGCTATGCACTTGTAGTACACTTAGTCACCAGGATTTAAGTTCAGAGTTTCCCTTGCAACAGCTGATAGCCACTTAAGCCAATACAGGATCAATAGTTTGTGATTATGATTAAGGTTAAGATTTTATCATGGTTATTTTTAGTAAAAGTCACAAACAGGTCATAGGCAATAAACAAAAATTCACGGAGCCCATGACCTGTCCATTACTTTACTAAAAATAACCAGGGGGCAGGGCTAGGTAGGGGGAGGAATGGAGTGGGGGTGGGGGGAAAGGGAGGATGCTGCTTGCCATGGCCACACACAGCCCCTGCTCCCCTGCAGTTGCAGGACAGGGATGTGCAACCCCCACCAGGCAAGGGGTGTGTGGCCCCATTCTGCAGTTCCCACTAGGTGAGGGGTGTGTGGCCCCCTGCTGCAGCCCCCACCAGATGAGGGGCGCTGTGGGGCTGAGGCATGCGGCCCCAGCTGCAGTCCTCGCCAAGCCTAGGATGCCACGGAGCTGGGGCGCACAGCCCCGGCTGCAGCCCCCAGTGGAAGTCATAGGGCTGGAGCTGCAGGGTTCTGGTTTCAGCCAGCTCCAAAGCAGGGGCACACAGTCCTGTCAAATTTCGTGCAGTAAAACGTGATCTAAAACTGCAGAATTATGTGCCAGCAACAAAGTCACACATTCTGAAGGTATATTTACACTACAATTAAAAATCCATGGCTGGCCCATGCCAGCTGACTCGGGCTCAGAGAGCTTAGGCTAAGGGGCTGTGTAATTGCAGTGTAGAGGTTCGGGCTCAGGCTGGCGCCCCAAGTCTAGGACCCTGCGAGGTGTGAGGGTCCCACAGCTCAGGCTGCAGCTGGAGCCCAAATGTTTATACCAAAATATAAACAGCCCCTTAGCTCGAGCCCCATGAGCCTAAGTCGGCTGGCACAGGCCAGCTGCGGGTTTTTTAAATCGCAGTGTAGACATACCCTGAGATGCTAATTAGATATCTGTGACCATGGTTTTCCACAGTGAAAAAGTACTGATCAGAAAGTGATGCAGGAGCTCATCAACTTATCACTTCTCAATTTTTAATGTGTACATTTACTTTTTATAAGACTGACCAAAAGAGATTAGAGCATTGTTTATTTACCTGTGTACATGACTGCACCATGCAATTATTCCATTTCTCCTTTTCTTTGTGTAGGTCTCCAACGCAGCAAGAGAGAACAAACATTTTTAAAATGGGAAAATGTGGTTGTCAGAAGGTTTCGGGGTGGACTCAAGGTCGACTCAATAGCAGGGGACTCGAGGGCAGATGTAATACTTGAAACTACTTCAATGCTTTATAAGGTTGTTTTTTGTTGCAAGCTGATGTTACTTTAATTTATTAGGGTGCATATAACCCTAATCACAAGAAAAGAAGGATGAGCTTGAGGTTAAAGCACTATAATGGGAGTTCCTTTCTATTTCTAGATCTGCTACAGACTTCCTATATGACACTGGGCAAAACACTAAAGGTCCATCATCACCACAGGTAGAACTGAAGGGGGAATCCAATAATACAGTTCCATTCTGCTCTGTAGATGGGATAAGAATCTAGTATTCTTCAGAGATCAATGTAAGTGGAAACTTCATTTGCCAAGACTTTGCTTTTGAAAAGTCCTACTGTGTCTTCATATTGAAAACTATCACAATCAGCAGAGAAAGATTTATTACAGGAGGACCTCTAGTGGACAGCAAGAGATTGTACTTCTTTCAAAAGGAGGGGGTTAGAGAAGAGAAGGCATGCAATGCATAACTTGTACATAAGGACAGATTTTTAGAACAGCCTCCAGAAGCTCCCTAACAGCCTCTTTCCCGCAAACCTATCTTGGATTACGTCGGTAGCTGGAGTAGTGCTCAGGTTAATAAGTGTGTGGTTCTTTAAGGTTTAGTGTTCACACAGAGCAGAGAGGGGCTCAGTTTTTAAATATCCAAAAGATACTTTTTGTAACAAGTGAAGAGATTTTTTTTCTTGTATCCTTGGCCAAAAGCTTGCCTTCCCAAAGCTAGTGAGGTGTACACATTTTAATGGGCTTTTGCAGAAAAAAAAAGGAAGAAAATGGAGGAAAACTGAAAACTTTTAGAGGGAAGCTTATAGAGTACAGACACCATTTCCAGCTTAACCTCTTAACATTGGCCCCTCAGTTCCACCAGCATTAAATTCACTCAAGCAAGTTAGAGGAAAGAAGGAGAAGCCAGTAGTAACAAACAGCTGTGCTCCAAATCCTGCCATTTTAAAACTGTAAATATCAGCAGTCATTCCAATTTATAATACACAGACACTCAATATTCTGCTTCCTTACCTGACACTCAGGCATTCCCAGCAAGGCTTAGTACGAAAAAGAACCAGACGTTTGTTGTCATCAGTCAAAGCAAAATAGCCTCCTGATGAGGAGAAGGCAAAAGCAAGAATATCATCACTTGCTTTAACTCCTGGCTGTCCATCCTGTCTAAAATACAGAAAGCAGAAGATAGTTTATTCATGAACAGACAGCTTTAAACATTTACTTAAAAGAGAAACTTGTCATCAAAATGCCAACAGCGTTAATCGCGACTAATCGCAGTTTTAATCGCAGTTAAACAACAGAATCCAAATTGAAATGTATTCAATATTTTGAATGTTTTTCTACATTTTCAAATATATTGGCTTCAATTCCAACACAGAATTCAAAATATACAGTGCTCACTTTATATTTCTTTTTGAATACAAGTATTTGCACTGTAAAAAACCAAAAGAAATAATCTTTTTCAATTCACCTAATACAAGTACTGTAGTGCAATCTCTTTATCACGAAAGTGCAACTTACAAATGTAGATTTTTTTTTCTGTTACATAACTGCACTGAAAAACAAAACAAGGTAAAACTTTAGAGCTTTCAAGTCCACTCAGTCCTACTTCTTGTTCAGCCAACTGCTAAGACAAACGAGTTTGTTTACATTTACGGGAGATAATACTGCCTGCTTCTTATTTACAGTGTCACCTGAAAGTGAGAACAAGCATTCGCATAGCACTTTAGCATATCTGGCACGTAAATACCTTGCAATGCTGGCTACAAAATGATTCATATGCCCCTTCATGCTTCAGCCACCATTCCAGCTTCCATGCTGATGACGCTCATTAAAAAAATAATGAGTTAATTAAATTTGTTACTGAACTCCTTGGGGTGAATTGTATATACCTCCTGCTCTGTTTTACCCACTTTCTGCCATGTTTCATATTATAGCGGTCTCGGATGATGACCCAGCACATGTTGTTCGATTTAAGAACACTTTCACTGCAGATGTGACAAAACACAAAGAAGGTACCAATGTGAGATTTCTAAAAATAGCTACAGCACTGGACCCAGGGTTTAAGAATCTGAAGTGCCTTCCAAAATTTGAGAGGGACAAGATGTGGAGAATGCTTTCAGAAGTCTTAAAAGAGCAATACTCCGATGCAGAAACTACAGAACCCGAACCACCAAAAAAGAAAATCAGTCTTCTACCATTGGCATCTGATTCAGATGATGAAAATGAACATGCATTGGTTCACACTGTTTTGAATAGTTATTGAGCAGAACCTGTCATCAGCATGGACGCATGTCCTCTGGAATGGTGGTTGAAGCATAACAGGACATACAAATCTTTAGCATATCTGGCATGGAAATATTGTGCAATGCCGGCTATGACAGTGCCATGCGAACGCCTGTTCTCACTTTCAGGTGACACTGTAAATAAGAAGCAGGCAGCATTATATCCCCCAAAATGTAGACAAACGTGTTTGTCTTAGCTATTAGCTGAACAAGAAGTAGGACTGAGTAAACTTGTAGGCTCTAAAGTTTTGCACTCTTGTTTTTCAGTGCAGTTATATAACAACAACAACAAAAATCTACATTTGTAAGTTGCACTTTCATGATAAAGAGAGTGCACTACAGTACTTGTAATGGGGGAACTGGAAAATACTGTTTCTTTTGTTTTCTTTACAGTGCAAATATTTTTAATAAAAATATAAAGTGAGCACTGTACATTCTGTATTCTGTGTTGTAATTAAAATCAATATATTTGAAAATGTAGAAAACATCCAAAAATACTTAAATAAATGGTATTCTATTATTGTTTAACAGCGCGATTAATCACATGATTAATCACGATTAATTTTTTTTAATTGCTTGACTGCCCTAATACCTAAACTAAATCTAGAAAGTTAGATCTAAATTCCATGTATTCAAAAGAAAATAATTAAAACAATATCTAGAGGGGTATAGTCAACCAGAAATCTAATATTAAAATAGGACTTTGAAGTACTGTACCTGCACTTAAATAGCTACCTACGTTTTTGTAGCTTTATAATCAGGTTTTCCTATTTTGAAAGTTTCTCTCTCCTGTTTCCGTGGAAAAGACTGAAACCAACAAGAGGAAACAGACTGTGGGTCCAGTCCTGCATCAATATCTGCTTACATGTGTGCTGAGGTCTGTGCTGGCAGACCTTGATGTTGGATCAAAATCTAAGCAGGGGAAACATCAGAACTGACTATAGGTAAAGTACTGTCCAATGCTCCAAGTACAACCAAAAGATAGATTTCTCACCCACCCTAATTTCTTTTCAATTCTTGTAAGTTTAAATCAGGGGTCAGCAACCTTTGGCACGCACATCCCTTGGCCCACACCACTTCCTGCAGCCCCCATTGGCCCGGAACGGCAAAGTGCGGCCAGTGGGAGCTGCGATCGGCCAAACCTGCAGATGCTACAGGTAATCAAACCGTCCCAGCCCGCCAGCAGATTTCCCTGACGGGACGCATGCCAAACGCTGCTGATCCCCGGTTTAGATAAAATCACATAGAAGCACTGATTAAGTTGCCCATGTTCCTTCTAAACAATCTTTCACCATCATACCCACTCTAAGCAAGAGTAAGACTCAAAATACATAAGTTAACAAAACAGATGACACACAACTAGAAATTAAGCCAGTCATCTCACATCACTAGGCATTCCTAATTTATTCACTTTATTCTACTTGACACCACATCATCAGAGGAAGTGATCCACCCTCTGAAAAGGTAGTAAAGAGTTTATACAAAATCTCTCACCCTCTGTCTTCTTGAGACTTCTTGCCTGCAGTGATGCAGTCATACATGAAGAGATCAACACTGGAAATAAAAGGGTTAACAAAAAAAGAATCACTGTTTTCCCATGAAGGGTGCCGATTCATTTGTAATGCACCATAGTATTTTACTTTATTAGGTCTCCTTGCCTCCGCTGCCAACATCCCCTGGCACCTCAAAGGCATCCCCAGATTACTCATCAGTTGTTGAAGTCTGGCATCTCATATCCCACATGCAAACCAACCAGAAGCCATTAGTCGATACGAAAGCAACTGCGATTTTTTTTCCTGTGAAAAACTGAATTTTACACTTCTACTAGTCTCTCAATTGTATTTGCCATCTGCTCTTGAATCTCTGTTTTGGCATTTACTGTGATTCCAGAAATCAATGTGACAAGCATAACCTCATTCTGTACAAGCTGCCAGGAATCATAAAGACTGGTAAGATTAAAATGTTATTCTTTGTACATGAATAATTTGTGTAACAAATATCCATATACTCCTGTGACTGGAGATTGAGAAATCAAGGCCTTGCATTGTCCAGCATGTGCATGCTTGTTTACCTTATCTTGCTATGCTATCTGCGTAGCCCTTGGGAGAAGATCCTTCTACTGAAGGATGGTGCAATAAGCACACAAACAAACTAAGCATGCTGGCTCTAGTGTTGCTGGGTAATCCAGTGGTGTAGTTATTGTAACAATGTTGCATGGATAATACTTATTCAGAACATGTTTAAATCCTATCAAGATTTTATTTTGGGCCTTTTAAAAGAAATGCCTTCAACTTTAAAAAAGAGGTAAGTAGGAATTTTTAACCTTTCATAGTTAGAAGTAATACCTAAAATTTGAGAAATTAGAGGGAAAATACTGCTTTTTCAGTTTTAGATACCAATCCGGCAAATACTTGAGCTCAGACTTAATTGGATAGACATGAATAGTACCCACTGAAGTCAGTGAAACTAATTATATACATGTATCAGAGTAGCAGCCATGTTAGTCTGTATCCGCAAAAGTAAAAGTAGTACTTGTGGCACCTTAGAGACGAACACATTTCTTTGAGCATAAGCTTTCGTGATACATGCAGTGTATGTATTTGCAGGATTAGGGATGTACCTTGAGCATGACAACAAAGAAATGTGTTCGTCTCTAAGGTGCCACAAGTACTTCTTTTCTTTTTGCTGATACAGACTAACACAGCTGACACTCTGATACATGTATCAGTTTCACTGACTTCAGTGGGTACTATTCATGTCTATCCAATTAAGTCTGAGCTCAAGTATTTGCCGGATTGGTGTCTTAAACTGAAAAAGCAGTATTTTCCCCCTAATTTCTCAAATTTTAGGTATTACGTCTAACAATTTGTTAATCTCTAAAATGCCACAAGTACTCCTTTTCTTTTTGCGAATACAGACTAACAGGGCTGCTACTCTGAGAAGCATGTGTATAATCAGTTTCACCATTTCCCCTGTTGTAGGAGTCTCTCTCTCATAGTAACAGCAGAACAACATTTAAGATGCAGTGTGATCTAAAACTACCAAAAATAATAGCAGAGTCAGAGGATACTTTAACACCTGACCGTACTGATAACCAACTTTTGATAACCGATAAAGTGAGCTGTAGCTCACGAAAGCTCACGCTCAAATAAATTGGTTAGTCTCTAAGGTGCCACAAGTCCTCCTTTTCTTTTTGCGACTACAGACTAACACGGCTGCTACTCTGAAACCAACTTTTTAAAGTGATTAAGTTTCAAGTGGCTGGAGCCTCTTTAACGATACAGACTAACGCAGCTGCTACTGTAACGTCAGCAAGTATCCCTTTAAACAATGCCCAGATATATTCAGAATTAGCAAGGTGTAAGAATAAGCAACATACAGGGTAGTCAAATAAAGTCACACAGTTAATAAAGTTACGTTCATCTGCACTCGGGCCGGGAATTGGCCCTCAGCTAGCTTTAAAGGGACTGAAAGGCCACCTGGAGCCAAGGGGGCAGGGCTGCTGCTCCTGAACTCCCAGGGAAGAGGGGGAGGCCCTTACGCAGACATCTCATTGGTCGGGGTGGGGTTTAAAGACCGGACACGTCGCCCCGCAGGCTCCCCAGCCCGCCATGCACACGCGCAGCGGGAGGCCGCGTCTCGTTCCACGCGCCCCCCACCCCACGGGGAGGGGACAAGCCTTGCCCGGGTCGGGCTCTCGCGCTGCCGGACGGCGAGCCGCGCTCAGCATCCACCCGGCGGCGGCGGCCGCCGCCGCCTCCCCCCGTCCCCGGGCAGCGCCCGGCCCCCGCGGCCCGCACTGACCTGGGCTCCTGGTAGCGAGCAGCCAGGAAGCGGCTCCCGCCGCTGGCAGCCATCAGGGCTCCGCATAGCGCCAGCCCCGGGCCGCGACCCCCGGCCGCCGCCGGCTCCATGCGGGCGCCGCCCACGTGCGCCCCCCGCAGCCGCGGTTGACCGAGTAGCCGACGCGGGGCGTGGACGTCACACCCCAAAGCGCGCTGACTAGTGACGTACAGGGGACACCTCCCCTCCGCTGTGGGGGCCCGGGGGTGGCGCCTGCGCAGTAACGCACGGAAGGGCGAGGCCAGCGGCAGCGGGGGAGCAGCACGCGCTGGACACACGCAGTCCTCGTTCGCTCCCGCGCTCGTGCGGAGCTCGAGGATTCCGCCTTTTTGATCCCAGCATGGTCCCCTTCCTAGTGCGCAGGCGCCCGGCAGCCTCCTTGAGCCGCCGCGGCCGGCTCCTAGGCCAGCATCTGGGCCGTAGTGCAACCAGTGGAATTAGAGCTCTGGCATAGAGGGGTGTTTTGAAGAGTGTTTTTATTTATATTTCTGTAGCGCCTAGGCGCCTTAGTCATGGACCCGGATCCCCTTGTGCTAGGTGGTGTAACACCTAGGATTTGCTCCCTCCCAGCTGAGACTTTGTTTTTGTTCTATCCCTGTTCAGTACATTGCAACTGGAGGCCTCAGTCCTGTAATAAATTGCAGATAGTTTGGGTAGCTTCTGTCATACCCATTGTAAATTCCCAAGAGGCTTTAGGTTATTAGAGTTAAATAATGGCAGCAGGAGATAAATTATAAAAGGGTAGGCAAGGGAAGAAAAAGATGATCCTAGTTGAAATTAGAAAAGAGTGAGAGGCAGAAAGATGGAGGTTGTTTCAAACAGTAAGATCTGCACAGAAGACCAAATAGAAAACGTGTTTGAATGTTGAGGCAAAGAGCTTCCTGGCCTTCAGAATCAGTAGCTAGATTTCTGTTTGATCAATTCTAATCTGTTACCTGTCATCTTTCATCCATGGTTTCAAAAGCAAACAAAGGACAACCCCAAGTGCTTACAGAGATCTTACTGCCTGTAACACCTCTAAGGCCTGGTCTCTGCTTAAAAATTAGATTGATCTAAGACTAGATTCTAAGTACATCTTTCAGGGCAGTGAAAAATTTCATGCTCTGTACAGCAGTTAGGTTGACCTAACTTCTTGGTGCAGACATGGCTAGATCTTCCATTGAGCTAGCTACCACCACTAAAAAAGGAGGAATGAAAACCTCCTTCCACTGATGTAGGAAACATCTGTGCTACAGAACTACAACAGCACAGCTATATTATATGCAATAAGTTTATTGAAAAATTTGAATCCTTTGCCTGATGTCCCTTTTCAATACTTTTGTGTTCTCTAATAACTTGAGCAATTAAAAACCATACAATCTACAAAGGCTGCTTTTGCACCGAATGACAAATTTGGACAAAGGGAAGAAAAGGGAGGCAGAGGTCATAAGATTGAGGGAAATGTATTTTTTTTTAAACGCTAGGGAAAAGATTTCCTCTGAGTTCTGACAGGGATTTGCAGATCACTGAAAAAGAAAATATTAGGAAAATACCTGCAAAAATGTGGAATGCGAATACATTACCTGCATGAATGTAATGCAGACACACTCCCAACTTCTCTGTGATGCTGTCTTCAGCACAAATTGCTGGTTATCTTCTATACTGTTATCATTTGTGGCTGGCAGCCAAATCAGTTGATCCAATTGTTGGGTTTTCAATAAGCTGCGGTGTATGTTTTGTGTGACTTTGTGTTCCCATACCATATTTCGAACTTTGTCCTCAAAATGTGAATAATATGCAATAATTTTAAATAAATTGCAAAATAACTCCTTAACACATTTGTGATTACTTAGTAATAACAGACTGCTTTGTTAATGGTGCTTTCCCTCCTCTGGGCTTTGCAAGGGGTGCTCATCAAGAACAGTCACACGACAGCTGAAACAGAACAAGCAGCACAAAGAGAAAGAAGAGGGAATAAAGAGTGAGCCTGAGGATGTTTGGCATCCTGAGTCTCATGCTCAACCAAAGCTTCCTTCTGATAAATATAAAGAAAGGAACAGGAAAACCTCTATATTCATATGTTCTAAAGGATTTTTTTAAAAACTATCAGGACATACTATAAGAACACTGAATATGTTTAAATTAATCAAAAATGCAAATTAAGTGTCCCTTAAACATTGACTAATACCCCAGATTTTGCAGACACTTTAAATTTATGCACATGAGTAGTTTGAAGTTAATGAGAGAATTCATGTCTGTAAAATTACTTCTACATGGATGTTTGTAGAAGTGTTCTACTTTTGGTCTGTAAATTATAACTTTCATAGGGAAAAGCTTTATAGAAAGTCAAGATTTAATTAAAGCTTCTGCTTTTTAATCATTATCAGTACAAATTATACTATGAATATATAAACTAAAAGTGATTCAATCTAAATTTGCTACACTTCAATGCCTAGATTTTTCTCTGCAAGTAACAGTTTATCTAAGTCTAAGTTTCAGAAGGCAGTGTAGTTTAGTGTTATGAACTAAGGCTAAGAAGGCAGTTTTCCTGAGTTCTAAACCCTATGTCTGTCACATACTTGCCATAGGTCCTGGGCCAAGTAATTTAGGCTCTGATCCGACAAAGAGCTGTGCACACAGGAGCCTGCATGAAAGTAAATTGTCAAACTATACTGAGAACTTTGAGACAGAATTTATGGCCTTGATTGTTCAGTTTCTCCATTTGTAAAATATGGATAACAATGTGTACTTACTTAACATGTACTCTGATAATTCATTAGTTAATGTTTGAACAGTGTTTTGAAAAAGGAGTCCTACTGTATGTTCTATAAATGTTAAAAATTATCATTCTAGATAGGTTTCAGAGTGGTAGTTTTCCCCCTACAGTTACACCTTCTTGTCAACTGTTTCAAATGGGTCACCCTCGTTACCACTACAAAAGTGATTTTTCCTCCCTTATTGTCTCATTAGACCAACCCCCCACTTGGTAAGGCAACTCCCATCTTTTCATGTACTATATATATATATTTACCTGCTACTGTATTTTCCACTCCATGCATCTGATTAAGTGGGTTCTAGCCCATGAAAGCTTATGCCGAAATAAATTTACTAGTCTCTAAGGTGCCACAAAGATTCCTTGTTGTTTTCATTCTAGCTGGTAACACTGGATACTTCAGGGGGTTGATTCTGTGCATATAGTCCTAAAAAGTAATTAATACTTATTTCATTTGGCACTCTGTTTAAAAGTGCTTTTCTAATATCACTAACTAGTTAAGAAAATCAGTACTTGTGGCACCTTAGAGACTAACGCATTTATTTGAGCATAAGCGTTTGTGAGCTACAGCGAATACAGACTAACACAGCTGCTACTCTGAAACCTAACTAGTGAAGCTATTTTTAAAATGTCACTGCACCTTCACCTGTTGTTGCTATTTAGACTTTGTTATGCACTGTGTTCATATTTCCAAGTGAAAATTTAATTATATGGCATGCTCCTTGCTAGTATACTGGTTCCCTGCAAAATTAAGATCTAATCTTGCACAACACTTAATACTGGAAGTAGTAAGCCCTCTGTTTAGTAGTTGTTGTTTTGCAGGATTGAGGCCTTAGAAAACTGCACTGAAAAGAGCTAACAACGTCTTGTTGGAAAATCTTTGTCTTTACAAAAGATCATAGCTATAACCTTCTCTCCCGTTCTTTGGATGCTTCAGGACTGGCACTATACATGGAACAGTCCTGTGGCTGAAGCACAGGGATGTGAAGTCATGACCCCAGCAGCGGAGACAGAAGTCCACCTACCCCTCTGCAACCAGGCTGGAGTATGCACTCCTCCTGCCTGCTGCTACCCCAGCGCTTCTCCTGTTTTGCTGGACGTGCTCCTGGGCAGGTCACCGTCACTTGCACTCTGTGCTTCAGCTTCCTCCGCTGTGAGAGGGGGGCTGGTCCCCTCACAGGGAGTGGGGGCTCCTCACGTAGGTGGGGCTATCATGCATGCAGGCCGCTGCCACCAGCACCAGCGAGCGCAGGAATAGGGCTGGCTCCTGTGGCGGTGGGCGGGGCAGACGGAACGCTGCCGGCCAGGGGGAGGAGTCTCTGCACCGAGGCCCGCCCACCCCGCGGGGACACTCAGAACGAGGCCCGGAGGGGTGGGTACCTTTGCTGCTGGTGCCGTGTTTCCCCGCGGCGCCGGGGGACTGGTGGAGGTGACACAGACATGGCCGCCTCTTCGCTGCTGGGCTGCGGCCGGGCCGTGACTCTCAAGGTAAGCGGCGGGGCTGATGCTCTCCCGTGGGTGGGGGTAAGAGGGGCGCAAACACCGGTCCCTGCTTGGCCGGCTCGCGTGAGTGGGACTTCCCGTTCAAATCACCTCGGGGCTGCGGCTCCTGTTTGGTGCGCATGCGCCAGAACTCAGCCACGCCCCCCCGCCGTTGCGCACACTGTCCCAAGGGGCCCGTGACTCCTCGGGCAGGGGCGCAAGGACAGTAGCAATTACGCATGCGTCCGGGCTCTGCCGCCACTCCAGTCGACCGGGGTCAGTTTCCCTAGCTGGGGGAGAGGCGGAGTGTGGCTAGTGCGCATGCGTCGTGTTCTCTGTGCTTCACGTTCCCAGAGGGAGCCTGGACGCAATGAGGGAGGGGTGGGGCACCATAGGTGCTGCGCATGCGTCTGTGGGTGCGGCTGGGAGGGTCGGGCCTGTGCATGTGCTGGGAGGGCTCAGTCTTCTGCCGATCCAGAGGAGGGAGTCTGAGGCTGCCACCCCTTGTGCTGGGCAGGCGGGGCAGTGCTATGGCAAGAGGCGCTCTGCAGCCAAGGGTGGCCAACTTTCTACTTGCACAAAACTGAACACCACTGCCCTGTCCCCCGCTCACTCCATCTTGGCCCCCTTCTCCCCCGTCCCCCCCGCTTGCTGTCTTCACCCTCACTTGCTCATTTTCATGGGGTTGGGATGTGAGGGCTCCAGCTGGGGGTGTGGGCTTTGGGGTGGGGCTGGGGATGAGGGCTTGGGGGTGCAGGAGGGTGCTCTGGGCTGGGGATGAGTGATTTGGAGGGAGGGGGATCAGGGCTGGGGAAGGGGGTTGGGGCATGGGAGCGGGTCAGGGTTGCAGGCTTCAGGTGGCGCTTTCCTCAAGCAGCTCCTGGAAGCCGCGGCATGTCCCTTGTCCGGCTCCTTTGCGGAGGTACAGCCAGGTGGCTCTGCGCTGCTTCATCTGCAGGCGGCAGCCCACGCAACTCCCATTGGCCATGGTTCCCAGTGACAGAAAACCAGACAGCTGGCAACCCTATGTGGAGACCTGCCTGCATACAGCAGTGCTGTGGCTAGGAGCATGGGGTTGTGCTGTCCCCTTGCGGTCCCAACCAGAGTGGTGTGCTCAGTGCCCTGCTGTAGACAGGCCTCTCTCTGCACTGGAGCCTGGCTGGAAAATCTGGAAAATGTGTTACTGCAGATTTTCAAAACATTCCAGCTTGTTTGCCTGACGGCATGCTTCAATAGCCAGGACTGCTATTGTCCCTCCTAGCAGGGCCCAGGCTCCATGTCTGGTCATGCCCACACCAGGGGAGAAAGGTGTGTCTAATACTTGTTAGCCTTCCTCGTGAAGAAAAGGCCCAGGCAGACTGGACTTCATTTGATGCAATCTGTTAGAATGGTGCTTGAAAAGAGTTTCAAACATGGGTATAAGTAGGCTTGGAAGGATTAGATTTTTACCAGTAAATGTCAATATCACTGTCCATACACAAACTGATGAAAAATATCCCATTGATAATTATCAAAATTTATAGATAAAGTAAGAAAAAAGCTGCCTGAGAACTTATTACAGTCAAAAATCCAGTGACTTAGACTTTTAAATTAGGCTTGTTACAAATGGACTAGTGAATGAATAGTAATAACAGGTCTGAGTTATTGATTTAAGGATATTGCTTCTCTGGGTTTTTTTTTTTTGTGGCTAAGATCAATTATAGTTCTTGACGTGATGTTGACAATTTGTGTTTTAATTGTTAAAACTTTAAATTTTTAATCTCAATATCTACTGTTACTAAATAATTATTGTTTGACTCCACCCCAGTTTCCTGCAACTGTGAAAATTTAAATCAATATAAAAATAAAAAATGCTTAAAAATAAACAATATTATCTGTCAACATAAAAAAAAAAATAGAATTCTGCCAACCCTAGTTATAAGCTCTGCAACGAGTCTTAAATGTTTCTACACAATAATGCAAGAAACAGCTCGAGGTGAAAACAAATCTCATGCTTCAAAAAGTAAATTTACTATTATTGGCATCAGGAAGAAAATCCTACACACACATACTGTACCTCATTTTACATTTGACTGTGTGTGTTTAAATTGATTTTTGTCTTTCTTTAATAGGTAGTGGCTACTGCCTGACACTGAGCTAGATAGGTAGGTAGTCCATGACCAGATCTCAAATTCTGTTCCATGTGCCTCAGAGATACAGAGTTGGCAAAAAACTACTGTGTATCTTTAGGCTTGGAAGGATTAGATTTTTATCAGTAAATGTCAATTTCAGTGTACACTCACAAACTGACAAAAACATTTCTATTGATGATAATGTACAGATAGGCAAAAGGTAAGAATTTATTAGTTAGATTTAAGGATATACTTTGATGTGTGATGTTTACAATTTGTGTTTTAACAGTTACAATGCTTTAACTTTTTGAATCTCAACATCTACAGTCATTAAATAATTATTGTCCTACATCCCTCAGAATTTCCCGCTATTGTGAAAATTTAAATAGATAAAAATAGAAAAAAAGTTTAAAAATAAACATTAATATTGTCTGCCAAAATTATTATTTTTTAAATTAATTTCTGCCAAACCTATGTATCGTTTTCTACCAAAACAGAATTGTTCACTGCTACATGCTTTAAGAGTGTAGCCCACAGTGTCAACAAACATTTGAGCTTTACTTGCTGTTTGCTTTTTCTGTTTTTTTTCCTGTTAGTGCAATATAACATAAACCAGGACACAGTATGGCAGAATATAAAACATGATCCAATACAGCCAAAAATGTCATTCTGGAAGGAAACAGTGTAAACAACAAATAATTCCTCTACAGAATAAGACTATGATGCTTGAATGCATACTGGGCAGCATTACCCTGACCCTTCTGGAAAAATGGTTAATTGATTGCGAGGAGGGTGAGGAGAGAGGAGAAGCCCTTGAAATCTTTCCAGCACAGACTAGTTTAGACAAAACTGAACAGAAAAAAAAATGAGTACTGTACCTGTATTACAGCGGCTGTGCCAAACAGCTTCAGCTTTGGTCTCGAGGGGCATTTTTATCACTGTATCATGAAATTTGGGTCTAAGCATTGTTGTTGGCTGGCTGATCCAGTATGAATACTATTATTTTTTTCTAATATAGATGCTCTCCAGAAGTATAAATGCAAAAGGTTGTGTTTTTTGCATGTTTTGTGAAATTTCTTTCTTCTTGAACAGAAAAGGAGTAAAACTCAGAGGTATTTTCTTTGGGCTCAATATTTGGATAATGCCAATAATATTAGTTTTGGAAGAGCATTTTGGCCCTTTCTGTGCTACATAAATAACAGTCAGAGGCTCTGGTAACAAAGTAGTTGTCCCCTGACCTGGTTTTACAGTAGGGTTTAAAATTTGCAGAGTGAGCTACAGGAAGCCATGAACGTGTGCAATTTTTAAACTTGTAAGTGCTCCATAGCTGTTTTCTTTTAAATGAAAGAAATTTGCTACTGTGTAAGTTAAGGAACACTACTAGGTTTTTTAAATTTCTAGTCCAACCCCCCTCACCCCTGCCCCCCTAAAATTCCTAAACATTTTAAAAGCGAGGAAATAAATAGTGAGGGGTAGGTAAATAAATACTTACATATATTCACTGTTCATAGAATCTTACATATGCATGTGTAAAATCACATTGCCCTGGCTCAGAACAGTCCTAACTGCCTGCATAGAGCTTCGCTATATGTATTTCATAACCACAGCTTTTGAGAAATTTTTGCAATAGTTGTCTACAGTTGAAAATGTGGTACATTTTATAGACACATTGGAAACACTCTTCTATTCTGGCAGTAGTAGTTGGGGTTGATGGTTGGGGTGTTTGTGTAGAGTTGATTGGATGTAGGTAGACGTGATCTGTATATGAGTGGCAGGTGTGGGTCTCCGATTCAAAATGAGAAAGGTGTAATGGGATTTCTAATTTATATAAGAAGCATGGATAAATTAGATTGGATTTTTTGCCCCTCCAGTCTTTTCCCCCTTCAAATTCCATCTAATATTCCAAAAGGTGTTTCAGGAATGTGTATTGAGAATAGACAGTAAAATGTGGTTGTGATGGAGGACTGTTGTCTTGCCTATATACGAGAGAGTAAAAAGCACAATTTTGGAGTATCTGGCTGTCATAAACATACAGCTAAGGGTAGCATAAAATCCCTCCTTTACCTGCAAAGGGTTAAGAAACTCAGATAACCTGGATGGCACATGACCAAAAGATACTTTCAAATCTGTGGGGGAAGGTTTTTCTTTGTGTTCTCTCGGAGCCAGAGAGGGACCAGGGGCAGGAAAAAACATTTCTTAAAACCCTGTCTGAAATGAGGTCTAGGATTACAAAAATTGTAAGTAAAGCAAGGAAAGGCGTTAGATTATCTTTTGTTTTAGCTTGTGAATTTTCCCTGTGCTAAGAGGGAAGTTTATCTCTGTTTTTTGTAACTTTAAAGTTTTGCCTAGCGGGAAATCCTCTGTGTTTTGAATCTGATTACCCTGTAAAGTTACCTTCTGTCCTGATTTTACAGAGGTGCTTCTTTTACTTCTTTTCTTTATAATAAAGTTCTGTTTTTAGGAATCTGATTAGGGTTTTTAGTGTCCTAAAAACCCAAGGGTCTGGTCTGTGTTCACCTGGTTTACCTATTTGGTTGGTAGATTATTCTCAAGCCTCCCCAGGAAAGGGGGTGAAGTGGCTTGGGGGGATATTTTAAGGAAACAGGAACTCCAAGTGGTCCTTTTCCTGAATCTTTGTCTAACTCATTTGGTGGTGGCAGCAGTACCCATCCAAGGACAAGGAAGGATTTGTGCCTTGGGGAAGTTTTTAACCTAAGCTGGTAGAAATAAGCTTAGGGGGTCTTTCATGCAGGTCCCCCACATCTGTACCCTAGAGTTCAGAGTGGGGAGGGAACCTTGACACTGGCTAATAAAGTTAAGGGGACTCCGGACCATATGAAGCAGGAGAGTCATGACTTAATAGAGTTTGTAGCCTGCAGTGGAACTGCATAAGGGGAGCTGGTCGAAAACCCAATATTTGGGTTGCCTAATGCTTTCCATTATAGAGAATGTACTGGATCCTCTTTGCAGCTTACCAGAAACCCTCACTGTTACAAAGAGCTTGGCCTGAATTCTGAACAAGCAGCAGATATTCTGCTGCCAGACAGCTGTTATGAGAGTAGCCAGGGCAGTGGAGAGAGACTGGAGCTGGGTTCCCTCATAACTTCTCTCCAGACCCAACTTGTGGTTCCAGTGTCTCATGCACATACCCTCCTAGGAGCACCATTGTTGTAGGAGCCCTTCCACCTCCCAGGTGGGGAAAAAGAGAGCCAGACGAGGCTCCATCCAAACCATGACCTGGATGCAGCAGTGCTTCTGTGAAGAAGAGCTCTGTAGAGCTTGAAAGCATGTCTCTCTCACCAACAGAAGTTGGACCAGTGAAAGATATTATCTCACCAACCTTGTCTCTCTAAAATCCTGGGACCAACACTGCTTCGTAAACACTGCATACAGATTTATGGTTGTTCGTGCAACCTTAACTTGGCCTCCTTGTGCATATGCATTAGGATCTTGCAGTTACATGTTCGCATACTGTCTTTTCCACAGGCTCCTCATCAGTGCACAGCTTGGATGTGCACTGGGGACAGATAACGGTAAATCTAGCAGTTCCCAAAGTGTGAGTGCTTGGCTTTGCAGCCTAATGTTTTCTTAACATTTTTGTGTGTAATATAATGTAGGGTGAGTGGATGTCATGAGCATTTCTGGTCTCTAATTTCATATTGTAAGAGATTCTATGAGTTGATTGTGTTTAACTATCTAGCTTTACCTGTTTCCTTCCATACTTCTAAATGTTTGTTTAGTTTAACTGTACTATTCCTTGGTATAAGTGGTATACATAGATAGCATCAGTATTTTATCTGTATAATTTAGGAACAGGAATTTCTGATTAGTCTCTGCTGTTTCACAGAAAGTAAATCTGTGAGAGGAATCCCAATGAGATAACCGTTCCACCATCACCTTTCTACTGCATCCAGGGAATTCATGTCAATCATCCATCTTTGCACCTTACGGAAATCAGTAGTTAACAGTAAATCAGAAGAACACTACAGATGAAAAATCAAAGTTCTATCTAATAAAAAAATAAGAGATTTGTTTGATTTTAATTTTGCAGACTTTACAGCTAGAAGCATGGGGACTCCGAAGCCTCTCTCCATCTCTTTCTCTCTGCACCAAATCAGAGGGCTCTGAAAAAGGTCAAAAAAAGAGTAAGATATTTATTTTTTCTTAAATTGATGGTTGTGTGCATTTGTCATGTATATGAGCACATTAAAATAGGTGCACAGCTAATAGAAACTTCATTTTTTCATTTGGTATTTAACAAGAAGCAATTGAATGGCTTTTTAGTCTGCAGAATGTCCAGATTACAAATTTGTAATTTAATTTAAATTTGTGACTTATTCTTCTATGTCATGAAACTATTTATAAATCTTAAGGGGGAGAGGCAATTTTATCGATTTTCATAAACATAATCCATATCAAAGGACTCCCACACTCTGAGCACCTTTGACATACATTTAATACTCCTGGGGGAATTCTGCGCCACTGTGTAATGCAGAATTTTGCAGAAATTAATGTACGTGCAGAATTTCCTTTTCCACACAGAAATGGGCTGCAGTGCTGCTAGCCACCACTATGGGCTGCTGCACCCAGCAGAACCCAGCTTGCACATAGAAGACATTGCTGGGGGGAGGGAGAGGGAGTTAGAGGTTTCCTGGCAGCTGCAGTTCCCAGCATGCCCTGAGGGAAGGAGAAGGTGGCACACAGGAAACTCTGTGCAAGCCTGGGACCAAGCATCAGGCTGTTTCTCTCTCTCTCTCTCTGGGGAGAGGATGTCTGGGCTGGGGGGCAGGGGCAGAGCTGGGCTCTGGGGGAGGAGTGGGTGCGGGTATCTGAGCTGGGGGCCCGTGGCTGGGCTCTGGGAGGGAGGTGGTTCAGGTGTATTGGCTGGCAGGGCCCCATGGCTGGGCTTTTGGGGGGCAGGGGTTGTGGGTGTCTGGCCCCGTGGCTTGGCTTGGGGGGTGAGGAAGAGGGCAGAAAAACAGGAACTGGGTTGTCATAGCGGTTTCTTTAACTCTCTACTCCTGGGGGCATTTTTGTGTGTGTCTGTATTGTTACAGACATACTTGGGGACAGGTATTTTGAAATAAATTACCAAAATAACTGAAACTGGCGCGATCATGTAATGTTATTTTGACAAAAAAAATTGCAGAATTTTAAAATATTGTGCAGAGAATTTTTAATTTTTTTTGGCATAGAATGCCCCCAGAAGTAATTTAAAAACAAAATGCTATAGTACCATATGAAACTGTCCAAAACAACAGCTTCCCACCACACTTCATCTTATTGTCAGTCAGCAAGCCAATAAAACTTAAACCCTTCACCACATGGAAATTCGACCCTCAACTGCCTCCACCTGCACTAGTTCTTATCAAACAGATGGGTTTTGCCACACGCCCATGTTAGCAAAGGACTAGTTGCAACTGGTTTATATCAGGCAAAATGTAGACCTATGTATTGTAAGCCAGGGGTTCTCGACCTTTTTCTTTCTGAGGCCCCCCTGACATGTTAGAAAAACTTCACAGGCCACCTGTGCATCTGATTTTCTGCATATAAACAGCAGGGCTGGCATTAAGGGGTAGCAAGCAGGGCACTGCCCGGGGCCCCAAACCACAGGGGCACCATAAAGCTAAGTTTCTAAGGCTTCTGCTTCAGATCCAGGTAGCAGGGCTCTGGGCTTCAGCCCCATGCTGTGGGGCTTCGGCTTTCTGCCCTAAGCCACAGCGAGTCTAACGCTGGTCCTGTTTGGCGGCCCCCCCGAAACCTGTTCGCAGTGGCCCTGGACCCCTGGTTGTGAACCACTGTTGTAAGCCAAACATTTCTTTCCTGCCCACCCCAGTGCAGCCAATACACCTAAAATCTTACCTGCAACAGCTAAGCTATTGGATTCCTTGGCCTCAGTTTAGCAGATTGCTGGGATCCCAGTATGAAGTGGCTTTGGCATGTGGACAAAAAGTGACTGTAATGAGTCTCCGAAATTCACTTTTCACCTGTAACTAGAGATAAGTATAAACTGTAAAACTTGGATCTGGACTTCAAATATTCCCCTCACAGCCTGGGACATTGGCCTCTGGTGGGTTCGGGTGTAGCCCATTATAAAGAAAGGTTTCAGAGTAACAGCCGTGTTAGTCTGTCTTTGCAAAAAGAAAAGGCGTACTTGTGGCACCTTAGAGACTAACCAATTTATTTGAGCATGAGCTTTCGTGGGCTACAGCTCACTTCATCGGATGCATACCGTGGAAACTGCAGTAGACATTATATGCACACAGAGACCATGAAACAATACCCCCTCCCACCCCACTGTCCTGCTGGTAATAGCTTATCTAAAGTGATCATCAAGTTGGGCCATTTCCAGCACAAATCCAGGTTATGGCCCAACTTGATGATCACTTTAGATAAGCTATTACCAGCAGGACAGTGGGGTGGGAGGAGGTATTGTTTCATGGTCTCTGTGTGCATATAATGTCTACTGCAGTTTCCACGGTATGCATCCGATGAAGTGAGCTGTAGCCCACGAAAGCTTATGCTCAAATAAATTGGTTAGTCTCTAAGGTGCCACAAGTACTCCTTTTCTTTTTGTATTCAACTGATTGTTTCTAGGTTACCAGTCCTTCAAGATTTTAGAACTAGTAGGTCTTTCCAGTAGAGATAAGGAGGTGTTCGTACCGTTATACAAGGCACTGGTGAGACCTCATCTGGAATATTGTGTACAGTTCTGGTCTCCCATGTTTAAGAAAGATGAATTCAAACTGGAACAGGTACAGAGAAGGGCTACTACGATGATCCGAGGAATGGAAAACCTGTCCTATGAAAGGAGACTCAAAGAGCTCGGCTTGTTTAGCCTAACCAAAAGAAGGCTGAGGGGAGATATGATTGCTATCTATAAATATATCAGAGGGATAAATACCACGGAGGGAGAAGAATTATTTAAGCTCGGTACCAATGTGGACACAAGAACAAATGGATATAAACTGGCCATCAGGAAGTTTAGACTTGAAACTAGATGAAGGTTTCTAACGATCAGAGGAGTGAAGTTCTGGAACAGCCTTCCAAGGGAAGCAGTTGGAGCAAAAGACATATCTGGCATCAAGACTAAGCTTTATAAGTTTATGGAAGGGATGATATGATGGGATAGCCTAATTTTGGCAATTAATTGATGATCTTCAACTATTAGCGGTAGATATACCCAATGGCCTGTGATGGGATGTTAGATGGGGTGCAATCTGAATTACTACAGAGAATTCTTTCCTGGGTGTCTGGCTGGTGAGTCTTGCCCACATGCTCAGGGTTTAGCTGATCGCTATATTTGGGATCAGGAAGGAATTTTCCTCCAGGGCAGATTGGCAGAGGCCCTGGGGGTTTTTTGCCTTCCTCTGCAACGTGGGACATGGGTCACTTGCTGGAGGATTCTCTGCACCTCAAAGTCTTCAAACCACGATTTGAGGACTTCAGTAGCTGAGACATAGGTTAGAGGTTTGTTACAGGAGTGGGTGGGTGAGATTCTGTGGCCTTTGTTGTGCAGGAGGTCAGACTAGACTATCATAATGGTCCCTTCTGACCTTAAAGTCTATGATTCTATGATTCATCCCCTCACACCTTGTCTTTGGATTGGAAGAGGAAAATAAGCCTTCCTGTTTTTTAGACTTCTAATTGGTTTCTTAACTTTGAATGAACATTGAACTGAACTAGTTGAATAAACTGAAATAAAGATGTTCTCTCTGCACTTGGAGAAGAAGCTACTGTTGTCAAAAGCAGGCTTCGCACTTCAAACTCTCATTCCAATTGCTTCCACAAATTCAGTGATTTGACTTTCTTTAAAAGTTGGAAGCAAATGTACTGCTTAATATTATATAAATGATTTTATAGATTATAGAAAATTTGTTTTAATATAGGTTGTCACAATTTCAAATTTAATTTTAAATAGTTTTTTAAAATAAACCTGCATTTAATTTAAATTTAAAAAATTGATTTTTTTTAAATCAACCGATTCTTATCCACCCTGCGATAGAGTATTTATAAAATGCTGTAATATCTAGATCCTGTCCCTTTTTTTAATCACTTAAAGTGAGTAAAAGTTAAGCAACAATTTCAGCTACATGTTTATAAATAAAAATTGACCAGACTAAAGATTAAGGCCCTAATACTACAAAAATAATTCAGAATCTTGGACTTTTACTCCTGAGCAAAAAGTACACTTCATGGACTTCAAGAGCATGTGCTTCTGGATCCCTTCAAAGAGTTGTGGCCAATGACCTGTATTTTTAATGTTTTCATAAAAAATGGAAACAGTTGCTTAAATGCCCTCAATCTCAGTTTAGCATTATTTTAGGAAAATACTGATCAGGATTTTATGAAAAAGTAGAAAATGATTGTATCTGATCCATAACAATCATGTTGGTTGCTTGTAATTTAAGCTTTATACATGTACATGTATGTCAATCCCAAACTTTCCATTTTTCAGTATTTTTTAGGAGGTTAGGACTGAGCATATCTTGTTAGAAAATAACATACAGTTAGCTATTTTTATTTGTTCAGACTTGTACATTGCATCTATTAGTTATTTTCTAGGCATATGCAAAATTTAAATAACTTAATAATCACACATGTCAAAGACAGATTAAAAAGAACCTGCTTGAAAAGATTTCTCCAAAACAAACTCTCCCAATCCCTAACCTTTATCTCTGAAAAAGCTTGGGAAATAAAACCTTGGATATCCTACCCAAGAGCCTTTGCGGCCTTCCCGTCATTGATAATGCTCAGAAAAGTACAAACTTAAAATATTTTAAATCAATAGCTGCTGCCAGTTACTGTTTTGTATAGTATCTTTGTTTTGAAGCATGGTTTTGGTAAAAATATACATAAAACAATAATTATATATGGTATTTTTAGGGTTGTCATCACTGTAGTATCATAGCATCAATTTCTGGAATCTCTAACTCTTGTAAGCCTCTGGATAGTGTAGAAAAAGACCAATTAGGACATCTTCCTTTGAGTACATGATTATTCCATCCAGTGTATTTTATTGGTAATAAAAATACATAGAACACAGCCTGATTTTTCAGATCCCAGCTTGAGGAGGTGTGAAAATCTTCTTTGCCTTGATAAAATGAACACATTTGTTGTGGAAATCACTGACGGAACAAAAATGACATTTCCATATTCTATTTTTCTGAAAATGAATACATTTTAAACTGGTTCTACTAGTCCTACTGGCTGCTGTTTTCTATCATTTAGAGCCTCTGCTGATGATACCACTGTTATGTTTATCTTCTAAGTCACTCATGAGGATAATATGTCCATGCCAGCCACTGAAAGGGACATGTTATCCTTCCAATAGAGCCAGTTCAGTTCAATGTTAGTTGAGTGCATCCTGTGGTACAAAGCTGGAAGCACCTCAATATTGCTAGTCAAAAAGCTTGGTAATATAGCCACTGACTTCGCGAAAATGCTCTTCTGCTCAGTGCCGAACTAAACTTCTATACTATTAATAATTTGATCGCATGGTTAATGATATATGCTGACAAATATAATATTTCACTCTTCACTGAATTTTAAATCGTAATCTTTTTTTCCAGTCTTTAATGATGCACAGTATTAATACTCCATTTGAGTGATTTCAGTATTGCTGCTGCCTTCTTTTGTTCAGTTTCTAAAAACTTCCCAGCATGAATACAACTCCAGCTTTTGCTCTGTTTATATTCCCCTCCCCCCACCCCAGCCACCACGGACTCTTGTGTTTACATTGCCACGTCCTGTGTATTTAATACAAATCTTTTTTTATATTTGAATAAACTTTCTCAAATATCAGTGACACTGCCTGTAGACCATGGCGTCTGGGTTGATGACCCAGTATTTGATTTCGCTGTGCCTTACATAAAGTTTGTGTCTCTGAAATTATTTTTAAGGTAATAATACCTATATAATAAATCAGTATTTAACTTAAACTACTGTATTTGAAATATAAATAAAAACAATATTTCTCCATGAAATGTTTTTAATTTCATGCATCTGTGACTTCACTTATGTCTTAACTCGCATGTTGCTGAAGGCTTAACTGTACGCGGAATCGCTTATTTCTTATACATCCTAATTAATCTCCATAACTAAAACTGGTGGAAAAAGTATGTGTAGAAATAATCAATACCCTGTGAACTATGTGGTACGGTTAGATCCAAGTTATGCAGCATAGACTTCCAAGTTATGAGGCAGAGCTACACTAAACTACACACCAAAGTGGGAATCATGCAGCTATTTGTGGGAGTAGTGGGAGAGTTTAGTAGTGCTGCATGGCAGCTGCCAGCTCTTCCCGAAGCTCTCCCTGTCCTCACAAGAATAGTCTCTGTCACTGGTCTTCCACTCCTCCAGCAGACCACACAATCTGCCTTGAGTACCTAAGGCCCACGGGTGGGTAACAGTTTAGAAGTTACTGCTTTCTTTCCAGCGCCCTAATCGGGACAGTAAAATTTAGTGGAGGTACCCACGTCTACTCAGAGAAAGAGTGGGCGGGCTGGCAATTTCTCTTAGCTTGCTACCATCCCCAGTATGGAATAATCAGAGAGCCGATGACAGGATCAGGAAATCCACTGAAACGTCCATGTGGAGAAATCCCAGCACAGAGAAACAGACAGAGAGGAGGAAGGCAAAATAGCAAGTGGAGAAGCTCAAGAACAGGAGGGGGCAGCATTTTGTGGCTGTGCATCACACAAACAAGGTTTTATGTAACAATTCAGCAAGTAAATTATGGGGACATTTTTACAGCCAGTTACTTTATACTGTATATGAGGTCTTGAACAAGGGAGAGACCTGTAGCCATCTAAACATCATTCATGAGTTATCCCTCTGTTGCTTATGAAGATAGCTATTCTGTTGTGATGGTTATCAGAATGATCACTCAGTAGTTCGTGTTCTTTATCTTGTTCTTAGGTTTATATCTATCACTGTAGTATCTGAGTACCTCACATGCGGTAATGAATTTATTCTAACACCCTTGTGAAATAGGAAGATATATTTGTCCCCTCTTTACTCATGGGGAGCTGAGGCACGGAGAAAGACAGTGACATTGCAGAGCTCTCACAAGAATTCAGACTCAGCAAGGAATAAAAGCTAGATCTCATATGAGTTCCAGTCCTAGCAGTAAAGAATGTCTGATGCTAAGTAGAGTTCAGATATATGCACAATATAGAAAAGGTAACTATCTGTTCCAGGGTTGTGCAATTAGTGAAATTACACTTTCAAATTTGATTTTTATACCAGAGCAGTTCAGAAACTTAACGTTGGATGTTTAGGAACTCCAAATTAACAGGAGCGTCAGAAATTATAATAATCCTCTTTATGCCATTTCCTAGATGTGGTGGCACCTCAGGAGAGCACCAAACTGCTGGCCACCAAAACAACAGTTGAATTCCCTAAAAAGTTGTTTCCTAGTTCTCACCCACCATCTGCAAATCAAGGTGAGACCAAGACCATAGCTAGTACTAGCACTGATGAAGCTGTAAAGCTAACGGATGAAGAGGTGAGGAAATTCTTGTCAAGAAAAACTATGGTAGTGTTTCCTGAGCGAGTAACACTTTCCTCTCTTGAGGGAAAGGCTTCTATCACAACAAGAGGAGGGTTGAGCAAGAAGTTGGCTGAGAAAGAGTCTTCATCCAGCTCCGATTCAGATTCTAGCTCTGATTCTGATGAAGAAGAAAGTGCCTCGGGAGTTGCCACTAAAACCAGAGTAGAGTTTCCAAGACACGATCCCTTCTTTTTTGAGAACAGAACGGTGAAGGTAATGACATTGGCAGACAAGAGCTTGTCCCAGAAAGGAGATAAAGAATATATACCTAAGAAGAAGCCTTACAGACCAGAAATTGAGGTGCCTCACATCAAGCAGATGGAGTCTGGTAAAACAGCAACAGCCAACAGTAAAATATTAAAGTCAGAAACAAGAAAACCTTCCATGAAACAAAGCCTAAAAGGGACAGATTTGCAGAAGTCCATCTCAAAAACACAGGCTGAAGAAAGCCAAAAGCTGACCGCCATCAGACTTAAGGAACCTAGGCGCTTGGCGGAGACTCCAATTGGAGCCCCACCAGCAGCAGCACAGCTAAAAGTTCCGCCAGACCCTCAGCAAGAAGTGGAGCGAAAGCTGACTTTATTGAGATGGGAAGAAACCGAGACAAGGGAGGTACAGGAGACTGAGACAAAAGAAAAAGCTGCTCCTGAACTACAAGAGGAGTTTTTGAAGGAGACACCGTTCATGGTAAACACTACAACAGAGGAGATCATTCAAGAAGCTGGAGCTCAGACTGAAGAGCAAGGCACTATACAGGGTACAGCTTTAAATTGTTTGAACTATATTGGTTCTTCTGGGGCTGGGGCTTGAAATAACATTTTTAATTATATCTACAATATCAACTCTTTGATCTGGATTCTCCATATTCTGTTATAAAGCTAACTGATATAACACATTGTGGAGGAAAGAGTCACACCTTGGTGATAAATTCTTGCTGTCGTCATGTGTACTTATGTTGAAAAACTTTCTCTCTCCTTTTTAATATGCAGCTTCTAGTTATGATGGTGGAAGGAAACATATTTTTTTATCTCATTGTACTTATTTTTTTCTTAAATCAACATTATACTTGTTAACAGGTAAGGTAACCACGCTTGTTTCAGTTTTGAGGGACTGTTCTGTTTGGTCATAGCCTGTTGTCATAAAATCAGGATTTTGTTGCAGTTTCAGTAGAACCACATTGAAGACAGCCAGCGACTCTGCCCAACCTCTGGATTCTTCCCCTTTTCTTCCTGTCTAACTTCTGCGTGCAAACCCAGTAGCTGCCTTTCTGCTGAGCTGAATGTGCCACCATCCCATTGCACAGATGCTGCCACTGCCTCCCCCAATTTTGCCATACCACAGATTGCAACAGATTTGGGTAGCATAGGAGGATCACAGGAGCAGGAGTTGGCTATGAGACCGGCGGACTTGTAAGGTGAGCAATAAGTAAGGCCAGCAAAGGACCCAACAAAATCAATAAGATAGCCAGGGGAGAAAGGGGGCACTGATGTCTCTCTCTATCACACATCATGCCTTCCCCAAATCATCTCCCAGACATGTGTCTGTGTCTCGCCTAACCTTCCTGGTTATAACTGGTCTCCTTAAACAATTCAGTTTCCCACCCACAAGTTGCGTGAATCCCACACCATCAGCCCCCCCGCCAGATACTTCCTGTGTTCCCCATAGTCCAATAAAAGAAAAAATGTCTCCATCCCAATTTGTTCAACACCTTCTGTGGTGCATTCTTTTCTTCCTCCATCCCATGAGAATGTTAGATGTCCTGTTTTTACGTTAAAAAATCTGGCTACCATTTTGCTAGCACACTTAATTTAAAGAACCTGCCTACTTGCAAGGCTGAAAGCACAAATAAGGCTATTTGCAAGATCACAATTATTTGCAAGAGCCTTAGATGACAAGTAATGCTTTTTGCATATCAATTTTCAGGAGACAGTGCTGAGCAAAAGGGGTGCAGGTTTTATTTAAAGGAAAAGTCAACCACTAATTTGACCTACCTTCAGCATTAGAATCCAAGAATATTTCCTCAAGATTTTTAAAATACAATCACTGTTATGATTAACCTTGGCAACTTTTTGCCTTTCTGCACATCCAGTGGAAGGAGCTTCTGAAAGCTGTAAAACACCTTTCCCTACGTTTGTCTATATTTGATGCTTCTCTCTTTCCCAACAATACTATCCTTAGAGAGCCAAGCCCTGTAGCCTCAGTCACTCCCCTCAGTAGTTAACACCTAGAAAGTAATTAGAAAATTAAAGGAAATGAGTCTAGTTAACCTCTGGTGAGTTGGAGAAAGGCTTTATTGCAAAATCACTGCTGCATCAAAGTAAAGTATGAACCATTTTCTTAACTAGTTCGTATTTTAAACAGTGCCCTGGGTTCTGCTTTCACTCATTAGTGTAAATCTAGAGTAACTTCATTGAAGTAAATGGAGGAGCCACTTCTTGTTTAAATAGATGTAACTGAGTGAAATCTGGTTTTCATTTAACTATTTTATGGGGACCCTTTGCCCCACTTCCCCCCTCCCTTTTGCTGGTCTTTTTTTAATAAACAGATGAGCAATAGTTAACAGTACTGGTCACAGATTTTGTGTAACCTACATTTCCTTCCTGTTTCTGCATTCTTCCATTTATCTGAAAACGCAGCAGCCAGACCAACTTGCAAGACATATTGTACATTTTTCCTACTTAGAAATCTGTACTTTAAATTAGCTTCATCCCACAAAGTGGAATAGGAATGCTAAACATTCATCAAAACAAATGTGCCATTAGCCGTTGGTAAGTAAAATTACCAGCAAAGTAACTCAGAAGTGTACCTCCAACTCGCTTAACAAGAACATCATGTGAAAAGCTCATTCTGCTTGACAGAGTGTATATGAAGTTTGATGTATGGGGGAAGAATTCAGGAATAAAGTCTTCTTTTGAGGAACCAAGTGCAGTGCATCATGGGCAAGAAAAAATTGTCTGCTCTTTCCTGAGCATCTATCTCTTGATTTAGAAGGACCCTGTCTTGCAGGTTGACTGTACTATTTCCTAAGCTTGCTTATTCTTGGAGCTCTTTCCAGCAGAGATTGCAACACCTGGTTCAAATATGTATGTAGTGGTTTCTGTTGCGAGATATACCCTGCTAGGAATAGAAGGCACTAGATTGTTTGCCTTCATAGTTCTAGCTGCCATTTAAACAAAATTGTGATTTGTTACACTTGCAAGAGTCTCAGTTATAAAATGCAACAGATACATGTGTTGAAACATATGGTATCACTGCACCAATATAGAAAGATTAAGGAGAAAACACAATGTTCTGTTTCTTGCTTATTTTTCTGGGAGACTGTCACATTATGAAAGAAACAAATAACTGTAGAAGGTAAAGTTTTTGATATAAAATAAACAAATACAAACCACTATATACAAGTGGCACAAACTTTTATTGCTAGATCGCACTTAAATTTCTTTCTGACTGTCAACCCTTTTTATATAAAAGTACAGGCTAGCATAAGAAAT
Organism: Lepidochelys olivacea; assembly: GCF_965140295.1. Classification (NCBI taxonomy): domain Eukaryota; kingdom Metazoa; phylum Chordata; order Testudines; family Cheloniidae; genus Lepidochelys; species Lepidochelys olivacea. Next base: position 159,608,549 of record NC_140411.1, on the reverse strand, counting down.
ATGTTTTGCTTTTCTTCTTGCGCTGGAAAAAATTTTCTCACAATTTCCCTGTGTGGTAAAGTGAATTGAACAGTAATGTTGTTATAAAAGATCTTATTTAGATTAGTGAATTCTTTCTAAAGTACAAAAATTAATGCCCGCTTCAGTATATGTGGTATCAGAAATTTAAATTTTTTATTATTCATTCAGAATTATCTCTTCAGAAAAGAAAGCCAGTGTGAGGTTTTGAAAAGAATAAAGAGTACACAAGAAATTTCATAATGTGGGGGAAGGGGGATTAAAATATAAAGTCCTTGATATATTTTCTGATACAGCCACAATTGAAATAATTTGTGGAAATCCTTTTTGTAACTAAGTTTTTATTAGAAAAGATCATCAGCTTAACTTGTTTTAATGTCCTTATTTTGTGGTCTGACATGATAGATAGAGATAAATGTGTAATTAATGCTCTTTTGCATCTCTTGGCTTGCTAAGAGTGTCACATAATGTTCTGGCTGTGGGGAGAACCAGGTAGTAAAGCTACGTGACATTAAGTATATACTAGGCAACATTCAGGAGGGACCAACTAATTTCCATGAATAGTAAATCATTTGTGTGTTGAAATAAAAACACTGTTGCTAATGTTTTCCACTGTAAGGGAGTCATATATTTGGAATCCTGTGGTAGTTGATTCAAGTAATCTGTTGTTCTGTCTTTTCAATTAAAGATGCGTGATGTGCTTCCTTGGTATCTTATAAGATACAAACAGAAGTTTAGCAACTTTATCCTTACACCAGGGGTGGGCAAACTTTTTGACCCGAGGACCACATCTGGGTGGGGAAATTGCGTGCAGGGCCATGAATGTAGGGCTGGGGCAGGTGGCTGGGGTACGGGAGGGAGTGCGGTGTGCAGGAAGGGGCTAAAGGCAAGGGGTTGGGGAAGAGGAGGGGTGTGGGATTTATAAGGGGGCTCAGGGAAGGGGGTTGGGGTGCAGGACGGGGTACACAGTGTGGGAGGGGGCTCAGGGCAGTGGTGCAGGGAGGGGTGCAGAGTGCGGGAAGGAAGCTTAGGACAGGGGGTTGGGGTGCAGGCAGGGGGCTGAGGGCAGGGAGTTTGGGTGCAGGAGGGGTTTGGTGTGTGGGCTCCAGCCTGGCGCCGCTTACCTGGAGCTGTTCCAGGGTGGCAGCGGCACGCACCAGGGCCGGGGCAGAGTCCCTGCCTGCCCTGGCCCTGCGCCATTCCGGGAAGCGGCTGGCACCACGTCCCTGAGGGAGGGGATGCAGAGGGCTGAGCGAGCAGCCCTTGCCTGTGGGTACCTCCGCTGAACTCCCATTGGCTGTGGTTCCCTGTTCCTGGCCAGTGGGAGCTTCGGGGGAGGTACTCATAGGCAAGGGCAGTGCGCTCAGCCCTCTGCACCTTCTCCTTCAGGGGCAGCAGGGACGTAGTGCTGGGCACTTCCTGGAGCAGCGTGGGGCTCGTGGCACCACGGGGGGTGGCAATCCCGTGGGCCAGATCAAAAGCCCTGAGGGGCCGGATCCAGCCCGCAGGCTTAGTTTGCCCACCCCTGCCTTACACTGTAGCGGCTGACTTTTTTTTTTTTTTTTCTTGTTTCAATGAATGAGGAGCCTCCAACTGTATGGAACTGATGCAGTCAGAAGGAATGTTATCTCTGTTTTGGCATAACCAGGTTCACTAGTCTTCTTTTTGTTCCACAGAGACCAAAACAGCTTCTGCATCTGCACAGGAGGAATTTGATAATTCTACCTACAAGAACCTCCAGCATCACGAATATAATATGTATACCTTTGTGGATTTTGATGTGGAGCTCTCAAAATTCAGACAGCCTCAGCCATCTTCTGGAAGGCTGTCACCGAGGCACTAAAAGAGCCAAGATGAAAAGAAATGTTGAATCTTATTTGAATGAATTGCTCTGACACTGCTGCATTCTCTATATTGTAAAAAATAAATAAACTTGCAGTTACTTATGCTGATGGTTTTGATGAGGACTTCTTGTCTATCAGAGTCACTTTGTGTTAGAGTCCATTAGCGAGTTACAAATTAGTCATCCTGACTTCTTCATATCTAGCTTTTCTAGATCCCAGTGCATATTGACACAAGATGTAGTCTAAGTTAGAGGTGGCCAAACCGTGGCTCACAAGACACATGCGGCTCTTTTACAGTTTAAAGTGCGGCTCGCGGAGGGGCCCTCCCCCATTCTCCACCTATCATGCTGGCAGGAGGAGCTCAGGCTTCTGCTCTGTGGTGGGGTGATGGGGGTAGGGCTTCTGCCCTGCAAAGAGGGAAGTCTCAGGACTTCAACCTTGCGGGAGGTATCTGCTGGTGATCAGGGCTTCAGCAGGAGCAGGGCTGAAGCCCCAAGCCCCGACTCCCTGCTGGGCTGAAGCCCCAAGACACCCCACCTCCCCATGAGGCAGAAGCCTCTAGTCCCACCACCATGACGCAGGATTGAAGCCCCTCTCTGGCTGGCGCTCCCCAGCTCTCGAACTTCTGAAGATTGTTGTATGCAGCTCAGAGGGTCAGTATGTTTGGCCACCCCTGGTCTAAGCTGACACCTAACATTTGATATGTAATCTGATTCTAAACTTTGGCCTTTATCCTGCCCTCTGATTCACAGCACTGTTTATTTTGAAGGAAATTAATGAATGTACATCTGTTTTTCCATTATATGCATCTCTGTATTATTATTATTTATTAATTTTATTACTTTTATTCTGCTAGTGTCCACATTGTGATGTTCTCTTCATACAAGAAGACAATCACTGCTTTAAAGAGCTTATGCATGATGTGAGGACTAAAGCCTTTGGTTGAAGATGGGGCTATGGTAAAGAATATCCTTGTTGATAGAAGCATTTGAATATAGATTTTCCTTATATCCTTACATAACATACAAAATGGAGACACTCCTTGGAACTTGTAATAGAGCAAATGAGGGGGCACCCAGAAAGCTGATTAATTACAGCTTTAGTTGATTTTAGTTCATTCTATGCAGGTTCTCTGAAAAAAATCAAGCTATTTAATATTTAATGGAACATCAGTTGGACAATTCTTAATCCGTTACATTGCATCAATTAAACTTTTAGGGGTATTATCTCCATATGTATGACAATTGAATATTTAATAATTAAAGCAACAGTGATAGTGTAAGTCAGTAACTGCTTGTGCTGATAGGGTAGGAGCTTTGGTGCATAGCATTGGGACCATATTTAAATTCCTACTGTTCTTTCAGAATAAAAATAAAAGTAGCTGTTGGGTCTCACTTAATCTATGAAAAATGTGCTGTGATGGGAGAAAAGTAGTCTTCATTTCATAAATCCTGTGTTAATGGTTACATTGGTCCCAGTACATTTATATTTTTATCCTATTAGTAACCACCTTCCATCCACTGGGAAACTACTTTGATGGTTGCCAGCTTATGTGTGTTTAGTTCCACTCTGGTTTTCTTCTTTCTATTTTAAAAATTAATTGGCCTTCAAGCAATGTGCTTTGCAGCAACCCCAGAATTTTCCATTACCTGCTTTTACTTTTACAAACACTAGAACAAGTTTGGTCAAAGGGAAAATGAAGTCAGCCAGTGGACAATCTGGATATTGGCCACAAATCCCTGGGTGCCATTAACAAAGCAGTTAGTTATATCTTCACCCAGCAAAACTAATTTAAAAAGCATTTTATTACTGTAGTAAAAGTGAGCAAGAGGCCCACATGAATCTGTTGCTCAGCGTTTTAAGTAGGAACCAAGAGAACTGTTCTCTTTGCTAATAAAATGAAAGTAAGACGCACATTAATCCTGCATTAACTACACTTAGAGCTGTGAAATTTAAAAATCAGCGAATGGAAAATACAGAGCCATGTGTTAACTCTTCATGCACATTTATACTAATAATGTTGACACTAACGTTAATGAAACATCGGGGTTCACTGGGACAGCAAGTCCTATTCTGAAACCATATATGCTCTACCTGTAAGATGGGAAGGACTGTGCTTTTACTAAGAAACATAAACATGAAAATGTGTGTTTTCAAAAGTAGCCTTGTGAGTTTTCCTACTGAAGAGCCTAGTCTTACATCAGTGAAGTCAGTGGGAGTTTTGTCATTGACTGAAATGGGAGCAGAACCGAGTCCTAAATGCACTGCATGTCAGGCCTATAATACAGAACTATACCAGTGCTAAAATATCTGCAAACCATGGTTTTAGTTTTGTAGTTACATAAGGAGTCTGTAGATCATGTCAGATATTATTTGTATAGAGTAAAAGTAAAAATAAAGTACAGTCTAATAATAATGAGTTCTTGTGGCACCTTCAAAAAGAAAAGTACTTGTGGCACCTTAAAGACTAACAAATTTATTTGAGCATGAGCTTTCGTGAGCTACAGCTCACTTCATCGGATGCATGCAGTAGAAAATACAGTGGGGAGATTTTATATACACAGAGAACATGAAAAAATGGGTGTTACCATACACACTGTAACGATAGTGATCAGGTAAGGTGAGCTATTACCTGCAGGAGAGCGGGGGGAGAGGGGGAGAAATACCTTTTGTAGTGATAATCAAGGTGGGCCATTTCCAGCAGTTGACAAGAACATGTGAGGAACAGTGGGGAGGGGGGGGGGGTGTGTGAATAAACATGGGGAAATAGCTTTACTTTGTGTAATGACACATCCACTCCCAGTCTTTATTCAAGCCTAAGTTAATTGTGTCCAGTTTGCAAATTAATTCCAATTCAGCAGTCCCTCGTTGGAGTCTGTTTTTGAAGTTTTTTTAGTTGAAGAATTGCAACTTTTAGGTCTGTAATAGAGTGACCAAAGAGATTGAAGTGTTCTCCGAGGGGTTTTTGAATGTTATAATTCTTGACGTCTGATTGTGTCCATTTATTCTTTTACGTAGAGACTGTCCAGTTTGCCCAATGTACATGGCAGAGGGGCATTGCTGGCACATGATGGCACATATCACATTGGTAGATGTGCAGGTGAACGAGCCTCTGATAGTGTGGCTGATGTGATTAGGCCCACATTGGCACTCTGACAGCAGGATTGTCTGGCTATGTAGACTCCCTCCTCAGCTGGGAGTGCTGGTAGCGTAGGGCCTGGGAAGGGAGTCTACATAGCCAGACAATCCTGCTGTCAGGGTGCCAATGCGGGCCTAGTCACATCAGCCACGCTATCAGAGGCTCGTTCACCTGCACATCTACCAATGTGATATGTGCCATCATGTGCCAGCAATGACCCTCTGCCATGTACATTGGCCAAACTGGACAGTCTCTACGTAAAAGAATAAATGGACACAATCAGACGTCAAGAATTATAACATTCAAAAACCCCTCGGAGAACACTTCAGTCTCTTTGGTCACTCTATTACAGACCTAAAAGTTGCAATTCTTCAACTAAAAAAACTTTAAAAACAGACTCCACCAAGAGACTGCTGAATTGGAATTAATTTGCAAACTGGATACAATTAACTTAGATTTACTTTGTGTAATGACACATCCACTCTCAGTCTTTATTCAATCCCATTTCCCCCCTCTGTTCCCCCTCTCCCCCCACTGTTCCTCACATGTCCTTGTCAACTGCTGGAAATGGCCCACCTTGATTATCACTACAAAAGGTTCCCCCCCCACCCCCGCACCCACTCTCCTGCTGGTAATAGCTCACCTTACCTGATCACTCTCCTTACAGTGTGTATGGTAACACCCATTGTTTCATGTTCTCTGTGTAATAAAATCTCTGCACTGTATTTTCTACTGCATGTATCCGATGAAGTGAGCTGTAGCTCATGAAAGCTTATGCTCAAATAAATTTGTTAGTCTCTAAGGTGCCACAAGAAGTCCTTTTCTTTTTACAGATACAGACTAACACGGCTGCTACTCTGAAACTTGTGGCACCTTAGAGACTAACAAATTTATTTGCGCATAAGCGTTCGTGAGCTACAGCTCACTTCATTGGATGCATGCAGTAGAAAATACAGTGTGGAGATTTTATATACACAGAGAACATGAAACAATGGGTGTTACCATACACACTGTAGAGAATGATCAGTTAAGGTGAGCTATTACCAGCAGGAGAGATAAAAAACCTTTTGTAGTGATAATCAAGGTGGGCCATTTCCAGCAGTTGACAAGAACCTGTGAGGAACAGTAGGGAGCGGGGAGGGAGGAAATAAACATGGGGAAATAGTTTTACTTTGTGTAATGACACATCCACTCCCAGTCTTTATTCAAGCCTAATTTAATGGTTTCCAGTTTGCAAATTAATTCCAATTCAGCAGTCTCTCATTGGAGTCTGTTTTTGAAGTTTTTTTGTTGAAGAATTGCCACTTTTAGGTCTGTAATCGAGTGACCAGAGAGATTGAAGTGTTCTCTAACTGCTGGAAATGGCCCACCTTGATTATCACTGCAAAAGGTTTTTTTTTTCTCCTGCTGGTAATAGCTCACCTTACCTGATCACTCTCTACAGTGTGTATGGTAACAGCCATTGTTTCATGTTATCTGTGTATATAAAATCTCCACACTGTATTTTCCACTGCATGCACCCGATGAAATGAGCTGTAGCTCACGAAAGCTTATGCTCAAATAAATTTGTTAGTCTCTAAGCTGCCACAAGTAGTCCTTTTTTGTTTTTGCTGATACAGACTAACGTGGCTGGTACTCTGAAACCTCTAATAATAATGTGGGGCATAGATTTGCTAAATACAATCACAGTGGTGTAGATTGTAAACTCTTTGGGGCCAAGACTGTTCATTTTGTGTGCTCCTCACTAAGTACACTGTCAGCCTCAGAAGTGAGTAAATAATACATGGTTTAGTAGATCTACTAAAAATAAATGAATTTTAGTAGAGTGGAAACTCCTTTAGGTCCTAGTCTGTACTTGAAGTTAATAGGAATTTGCCACATAAATCAGTGTGCACAGGAGTAGCCTTTTGTAGTTGTGAAAGAAGGGTAGCAGAGACAACACACACAAAATGTCCTTTTGGCCTGTATGACACAGTTCAAGTAACTATCAGATGGTGATCCTCTTCTCCACATCTTTTCATAGATTCCAAGACCAGAAGGGACCACTGTGGTCATCTAGTCTGACCTCCTGTATAACACAGGCCATAAAGGTCAAAATTGGAATAACTTCACAATTCTATCAATACATGCCCTAATACTATGTTCTCTTATAGTCCGTGTTGTATTCTACAATGAAGAGAAGAGACCTGAACTGCTCTATGCTTCTACCATCACCACAGAAATATTACTTCCTGGATTTTTGTAGAAAAGGTTGTCAGTACAGAGTGAATTTCTTGTAGTTGCTTGTTACAGAAGGACTAAGTCCATTTCTTTTCTGAATGCAGTTTAATTTCAAAGCACCTCTTGCTCTGAAAACAGAATGCAATATAATGATTAAAAGACTTACAAATTTCTAACCTATCCTTTTTTTATATAATTTGTTTATAATACATGATATGTAATATATTATGACATCATCCAGGTCAGGATTGTGTCCTGTTGTCTACCTCTGACAAATGTCTAAGACGTGATCCCTGCTCCAAAAATCTTTCAGCCTGTGATGTTTACACAGTTCTGTTACACCTCCAAAAGTAAAACAAATGAGGCCCAAAACAAGTTCTACAAAACCCAGCAGAAAATTCTTAATAAAAATTTTAAAGCAGTGTTTGCAATCCAAATAATGTAGCGTTCTGCAAGTCGATGAGAATGTAAAAGAGAAACTCACTAGAATCTAGCTAAAAGTGAAACTGGTTTATTTTCGTTGTCTAAGATGCGAAGATAAACCGCAGAAAGCGATAAGAAATACGATTTTTTTAAAATTCAGATGCAGTAATTGAAGTTATGAATAACAGAAATATAAAGACTTTTTGTTTTGAGATCCAGTGAACAGGTGTACTAGTAGTGAAGTCAGTACTCTTTTTCAGCCCTGTTTTAAATAGGTGAAAAGTCTTTTAACTTGATGGTGTTTAAGATAATTTCTTCCAAAGTGTGTTCCATGTTTTGAAAAGCTGAGCAGAAAAACAATCACTGCTGTTCAAAGTAAATGGTTTTCTGAATAGTTGCATTAGCCCTAGCAGGTGAGTCTTGAACCCTGTCTTGCCATTGACCAAGCTGCTTTTAAATGTGCACTATGGTGACTCTTTCTTGTCTACAGTCAAAAGGTAATGAAAATACCAGGACCTTTTCCAAGCATTTAGGAAGGTTTGAGGAAGCTGGGTAACTCTTCAAATAGCTCGTGTTTTCTCTTCCATTAATACTGGCAGATGAGAGTCAAAACTGTCTGAGCCCGCTGGAGAGGTGTGGCAGAGTGGGAATGCCAGTTCTGTGAAATGTTCTGTCCACTTGGAACTACACACTTGAAGAGGTCATGCTGGCTCAGGCAATTGTGCAGAGGGACTGTATCTTCACGCTGTCCCAAGTGTACTGCTTGTAAGGAACCTGTTTTAAGAGCCTTACCAGTTCTTTGTTCTGGAATCCTTCCCAATAGGCTAGAAGTAAACTCAGGGAGTTGAAGCTGAATTATTTGTATTACCAGGACACCTAGAGGCCCCAACCAAGATTAGGGTCCCATTGTGCTAGATGCTGTACAAACAAACAGTAAAGGACAGTCTCTGACCCAAAGAGTTTACAGTCTAAGGTCCCTATCCTACATTGTGTAGCATACAATTGTGTAATTTAAGACTGTATCATATCCATGTGCACAAGGGAGGCAAATGAAGTTTAAACAGGCCACATTGATCTGATGTTTCCTAACTTCTGAATGCTTGACTTTGATACTGTTAATGTTCTTTTAATATTTTGGTTTGGTTTTGGGGGATGGTGGTGGAGTGTTTATAAATAATTTTCTTTCTCCTCTTTTAGATGACAATCTTCTGTGGGGATTAGGATTTTAAATAAAATATCCCAGCAACATCCTTTCCAGATTTTCCCATTTCTAATTCTCTGCCTAAATAGATTTGATTTTCTTTTTTTTCTTTTTTTAAATAATTGCATACACTTCATGGTTTTGGAGATGTATCCTAAATGTTTATTTCAGGAAGATATAGTTCCTAATGTACTTTTTCAGATCTGTTGTTGTTACTCCTTGATAGACTGTGTCCGTTCAGTTATTTTTGGAAATCAAACCCTTACCCAGTGATGGGAAACACTTTTACAATATGTAATTGTGGGGAAAGCCACATTATAGGGCAGTGGTGGTGGTGGTGGGAAAGATGGCACAGTGACAGCCCAGTCTGATGCATGTGTTGGTCTGTAGCATCTATTTAGTGTACTATATACTGTACCTGTATCTTATAGGTTCAGCAAGATTGATACTTAGGTTTTTAGCAGACAACATTTTTCTGTCCCTACAAAACACTCTGCAGTTTGCTGAGCACCAGCTGGTGCCAACCCTCCCTCCCAAATGTGACTATTTCAGTGGCACTGGATGGATAGTTTTGTGAAGTGGGCTGTAGCTCATGAAAGCTTATGCTCAAATAAATTTGTTAGTTTCTAAGGTGCCACAAGTACTCCTGTTCTTTTTGCTGTCACATAAAAGTTACTTAATTGTAACATTTGTATTTTTATTCAAATTTTCTGATTGCCTGCTACCTTTTTAATCCCTACCTTGGAAATAATCTGTGCCCTAAAATCTATGCAGTATTCCACAGGAGAACATGTGAGGCTTGGTAAAGACGGCTGAGCCACAGCGCGTACCATTTTAGGCAGATGCTAGTACCCCAGTTAAATCAATGGACCATGATTGTGATGGCTTTTTCTTGCAGCTCCAGAAGGGGGCTAACGGAGGTTAGCCCCACCACACTTTCATTTCCCATTCTCATACATTCCCAACCCTGAAAGTATCCCCAACACTTAACAGTTCAAATTCAGCAATTCAAGCTATGTTTAAGTTACCTAAACTCTCTTCGGGGCTCATGTGAAACTATGAGCCAAAAATTCTCCACTCTTTAGAGGGAAAAGTAGTCTTTGGAAAACACATGTAGGATGTGAGAAGAGAGAGGAAGAATGATCTTGTGGCTAAGGCACTGGACTTGGACTGGATTAGTTACCTAAGGTACCATAGACTCCCTGTGAGACATTGGGCAAATCACTTAGGCCCAGATCCATACAGGTATTTAGGCTCCTAACTTTCAGTGATTTCAGTGGGATTTAGGAGCCTAAATGCCTTTGTGGATCTGGACCTTAATTTCTCTGGACCTCAGCTCCCCTTTAGTAAAATGGGGTAATAGTTCTTACTTTCTCTCATCCTTTGAACATCTTGTTTATTTTCAGTGCCAACTGGAGTAAAAAGTAAGAAAAGCATTTTTAAAATATATCTTCCATAAGTGATCGTTTAATCCAGAAACTTTGAGCTAGTTCCAGTTCTCCCCAAGACACACATTATACACATTAACACCATCAGAAAAATATACTACAACTGCTCTGTTTATAAATGCCAGCAATTCTGAAATTACAGTCAAGCAGTGGTAAAGACATTCAGATACAAAATGGCTTTACAAATGTTCCAGGCACTTACTAGCCAGAGGCCTACTAGTGGAGACAGGGAAAATGGGGATTCCTACTCGGTTATTCGATCCTGCTCTGTGGCTTTCATATCATTTAGCAGGTATCTGATAAAATCAAAGCCTTATTTCCAACCTCTCCTTCCCCTCAGCTGCTGGAAGCGAGAAGGAGCTTTTTCCCCCAACTCCTCATCACAGTCTCCTGCCTCACTGTTTGGGGTGAGGGGGAAGCACCATCTGCACTACTCTAAACTTCCCCAGCATCCTCGTGGATACCAAAGGGCAGAGAGGGATCTGCTAGGCTACACTTCCCACAGCCTCCTGGTTGCTGCTGTGAGTAGGCTTGCCAACTTTCTAATTCCAGAAAACTGAACACCCTTGCCCCTCCCACTGCTCTGCTCACTGCCCATCCCATTCCCGGAGGCCCTGCCCTGCCCCTTCCCGAGGCCCTGCCCCCGCTCACTCCATCCCCCCTCCCTCCATCGCTTGCTCTCCCCCACCCTTGCTCATGTGCTCATTTTCACTGCAAGGCCCAAAAACGCATATTTATTGTTTTGACAAATATATTATGCTAATTTCAGGTTTTATTTGTTACAGGATGCTAGAGCTGGCAGCAAAATAGTTAAAAAGGGTAATTTTTTAAAAAAGAAATTTCACAAAGGTTTTCATGATTCTTTCCCTCCCCTCTTCCCATTTTTCATAACCAGCTTTACGATTTTTGTTCACTAAAGTTATTATAATTTTATGAGTAGAATTAGGACCACACATTATCACAGCTTCAATGAGTCCATTAAAGGCCCTCTCCTGAAGCCCCCCTGGCTGCCCCTAAGCCTAGGAGCCGGACATGCCAGCTGCTTCCGAGGAGCCACGCGGCAGCTAGCAGGGAGCCGGCCAGTCCCACTGTGCAGCAAAGCCAATTGGACAGTCAACGACCTGGTCAGCAGTGCCGACCGGAGCCGCCAGGATCCCTTTTCGACCGGGTGTTCCAATCGAAAACTGGACACGTGGTCACCCTATCTGTAAGCTGTGAGGGTCTTAATCAGAGTGTGCTAGGCTCCTTATCCTTGGGTACCCCTCCTCCACAAATAGCTTCAGTATTTGCTTCTGCGTTCCCAAGCACGGTATTGCCAACTCAGAGCATTTGAAAATCCTGAGGTGTTCCCAAAAAATCATTAGATGGATCTAAAAATCATGACAGTTAAACATTAATAAAGGTTGTGTTCTTTTTATTTACCTTCTGCTCTTGAAGCCTTAAGTGTTCACGTTTTCAGGTTTTTCCTTCCAACTATGAGGGATGTAGAAACTGTTCGTTTTTTTTTTTTTTAATGGAAATTGAGTTTCTCAGGTAGTAACATGATTCTAGCAGCTGGAGCCTTAAATAAAACATCAAATATCATGAGACTTAGGATAAAATTCAGAGAGTTGGCAACACTGCATGAAGCAACTAAGTGAAAACAATCTGTTTATTGTCCGTTTCATGTTTGTTCAGGTATTCTGTGAACTTGACCATTCTGATCTGTTTTACTCTGCTGTATCTTAGGAAAGCTGTGAGCAGGAGTAAAGGCAGTGATGCTGTCTGCTCTGAAAGCACCACTAGTGATGCTTCCCGGGGTACCCAGGGTTGTGAGGCACCTAATTACCACTTACCCTGACTGTGAAGAAATCTTGTCTGCATCTAGTGTGGATCAGCTCCCTGATTCTGCCAACCTCTGGCAACACAAACACTTTCTTCCAGGCCTCTGCTAGCCTTGCTTTCCCTGTACAGGTTAGTGCTCCGAGCATCTGTCTGTAGTGCCCAGCTCCTGATCCACTGAATGCTCACAGAACTCTCTGATTCATTACTCACAAATGCATAGGACAGGCTAGCTTACTAGTTTTAACTCAGAATCACCACTCTGGTTAACAAAAGCACTTAGATATATTTATAGTGAAAACAAGAATAAGTTTATCATCAAAGAACAGAAATTCAAATGACAGTAAGTAAGAATATTGGAAGCAAATAGTTACATAAAAACCAAAATCATAATATGCTTTCTAGAGCCTAAACTAAACTCACAAAACATTCCCATTTCCTGCTGAATAACTTACCCTAAGTCCTTTTCCTAGCATTTTCAACCAGGATTACTGAGATCTTCTTTTCATAAGATCATGCCTGCTGGCAATGTATCTTCACAGACTGAAGGATGCCAGGGCATGTCTCTGCACCCCAGATTTACTAAACCAGACCTTTGATCTTCACCTGAAAACAGGGTTCCCTCCCCACCCTTGTTTGCCTTTTCCTGTTAATTTTCTTCTGTAGTCTCCACAGGCTCTTCATTAACATTTCACTCAGTATGCTAACAGAATTCTATTGTAAAACACTCAGTACACAATGGTCCACTAAGGAAATAAGTATCTCCCACTTCCAGTCTGGAGAAGTTTTTTCTCAATTTGAGTGACTTGCATTTAACTACAAGGCCTAGAGCAGGTAATTTTCAGCATAAATATATATACATCCTCACATTTTCTGTGCATACATCTCATAGTGATTAGGATGACCAGTGTGACACAGACTTTCATTAGAGGCTTTGCATGATGTTCTTTTGGTGAACCTAGGGGATCCCTGGACTGCCATGTATCCTTGTGCCCTCTGCCAGTTGGCTGAAAGAGGTGCTTGGGCAATCCCACTGGTAAGAGGATTTTACAGCCCTGAAATACAACACATTATAAGATTTAAAAACAAAAATCAGTCTAAGAATATACCAGGATCCTGTTCCAGATGAGCCATTCATAGTGTTAACATTTTTACGGTATGTATTTTCTCAGTTGGTTTAGATCATAAAACAGATATATGTTGTCTTTTTTTATATGCAACCAATAAAAACTTATTGTCAGTAAAAAAAAAAAAGAGGAGTACTTGTGGCACCTTAGAGACTAACCAATTTATTTGACCATAAGCTTTCGTGAGCTACAGCTCACTTCATCGGATGCATAAAGTGGAAAATACAGTGAGGAGATTTATATACACACAGAACATGAAAAAAAACACATTGTAAGGAGAGTGATCACTTAAGATGAGCTATTACCAGCAGGAGAGTGGGGTAGGGGGAGAGAAAACCTTTTGAAGTGATAATCAAGGTGGGCCATTTCCAGCACATTTCCAGGAGTTAACAAGAACGTCTGAGGAACAGTGGGGGGGTGGGGGGAGAAGGAATAAACAAGGGGAAATAGTTTTACTTAGTATAATGACTCAACCACTCCCAGTCTCTATTCAAGCCTAAGTTAATTGTATCCAATTTGCAAATTAATTCCAATTCAGCAGTCTCTCATTGGAGTCTGTTTTTAAAGTTTTTTAGTTGAAGAATAGTCACTTTTAGATCAGAAATCGAGTGACCAGAGAGATTGAAGTGTTCTCCGACTGGTTTTTGAATGTTATAATTCTTGACGTCTGATTTGTGTCCATTCTTTTACGTAGAGACTGTCCAGTTTGGCCAATGTACATGGCAGAGGGTCATTGCTGGCACATGATGGCATATATCACTTTGGTAGATGTGCAGGTGAACGAGCCTCTGATAGTGTGGCTGATGTGATTAGGCCCTATGAAGGTGTCCCCTGAATAGATATGTGGGCACAGTTGGCAACGGGCTTTGTTGCAAAGGATAGGTTTCTGGGTTAGTGGTTCTGTTGTGTGGTGTGTGGTTGCTGGTGAGTATTTGCTTCAGGTTGGAGGGCTGTCTGTAAACAAAGATTGGCCTGTCTCCCAAGATCTGTGAGAGTGATGGGTCATCCTTCAGGATAGGTTGTAGATGATGCGTTGGATAGGTTTTAGTTGGGGGCTGAAGGTGACGGCTAGTGGCGTTCTGTTATTTTCTTTGTTGGGCCTGTTCTGTAGTAGGTGACTTCTGGGTACTCTTCTGGCTCTGTCAATCTGTTTCTTCACTTCAGCAGGTGGGTACTGTAGTTGTAAGAATACTTGATAGAGATCTTGTAGGCGTTTGTCTCTGTCTGAGGGGGTGGAGCAAATGCGGTTGTATCGTAGAGCTTGGCTGTAGACAATGGATTGTGTGGTGTGGTCTGGGTGAAAGCTGGAGGCACGTAGGAGGAATAGTGGTCAGTAGGTTTCCGATATAGGCTGGTGTTTATGTGACCATCGCTTATTAGCACTGTAGTGTCCAGGAAGTGGATCTCTTGTGTGGACTGGTCCAGGCTGAGGTTGATGGTGGGATGGAAATTGTTGAAATCATGGTGGAATTCCTCAAGGGCTTCTTTTCCATGGGTCCAGATGATGAAGATGTCATTAATATAGTGCAAGTAGAGTAGGGGCATTAGGGGATGAGAGCTGAGGAAGCGTTGTTCTAAGTCAGACATAAAAATGTTGGCATACTGTGGGGCCATGCGGGTACCCATAGCAGTGCCGCTGATTTGAAGGTATACATTGTCCCCAAATGTGAAATAGTTATGGGTGAGGACAAAGTCACAAAGTTCAGCCACCAGGTTTGCCGTGACATTATTGGGGATAGTGTTCCTGACGGCTTGTAGTCCATCTTTGAGTGGAATGTTGGTGTAGAGGGCTTCTACATCCATAGTGGCCAGGATGGTGTTATCAGGAAGATCACCGATGGATTGTAGTTTCCTCAGGAAGTCAGTGGTGTCTTGAGGATAGCTGGGAGTACTGGTAGCGTAGGGCCTGAGGAGGGAGTCTACATAGCCAGACAATCCTGTTGTCAGGGTGCCAATGCCTGAGATGATGGAGCGTCCAGGATTTCCAGGTTTATGGATCTTGGGTAGCAGACAGAATACCCCAGGTCGGGGTTCCAGGGGTGTGTCTGTGTGGATTTGTTCTTGTGTTTTTTCAGGGAGTTTATTGAGCAAATGCTGTAGTTTCTTTTGGTAACTCTCAGTGGGATCAGAGGGTAATGGCTTGTAGAAAGTGGTGTTGGAGAGCTGCCGAGCAGCCTCTTGTTCATATTCCGACCTATTCATGATGACAACAGCGCCTCCTTTGTCAGCCTTTTTTATTATGATGTCAGAGTTGTTTCTGAGGCTGTGGATGGCATTGTGTTCTGCACGGCTGAGGTTATGGGGCAAGTGATGCTGCTTTTCCACAATTTCAGCCCGTGCACGTCGGCGGAAGCACTCTTTGTAGTAGTCCAGTCTGCTGTTTCGACCTTCAGGAGGAGTCCACCTAGAATCCTTTTTGTAGTGTTGGTAGGAAGGTCTCTGTGGATTAGTATGTTGTTCAGAGGTGTGTTGGAAATATTCCTTGAGTTGGAGACATCGAAAATAGGATACTAGGTCACCACAGAACTGAATCATGTTCGTGGGGGTGGAGGGGCAGAAGGAGAGGCCCCGAGATAGGACAGATTCTTCTGCTGGGTTAAAAGTATAGTTGGATAGATTAACAATATTGCTGGGAGGGTTGAGGGAACCATTGCTGTGGCCCCTTGTGGCATGTAGTAGTTTAGATAATTTAGTGTCCTTTTTCTTTTGTAGAGAAGCAAAGTGTGTGTTGTAAATGGCTTGTCTAGTTTTAGTAAAGTCCAGCCACGAGGAAGTTTGTGTGGAAGGTTGGTTTTTATGAGAGTATCCAGTTTTGAGAGCTCATTCTTAATCTTTCCCTGTTTGCTGTAGAGGATGTTGATCAGGTGGTTCCGCAGTTTCTTTGAGAGCGTGTGACACAAGCTGTCAGCATAGTCTGTGTGGTATGTAGATTGTAATGGATTTTTTACCTTCAGTCCTTTTGGTATGATGTCCATCTGTTTGCATTTGGAAAGAAAGATGATGTCTGTCTGTATCTGTACAAGTTTTTTCATGAAGTTGATAGATTTCCACTCCATACGGCTAAATGCAGTGCCTTGCATAATGACAGGTTTCAGAGCGGCAGCCATGTTAGTCTGTATTCGCAAAAAGAAAAGGAGTACTTGTGGCACCTTAGAGACTAACCAATTTATTTGAGCATGAGCTTTTGTGAGCTACAGCTCACTTCATCGGATGCATAAAGTGGAAAATACAGTGAGGAGATTTATATACACACAGAACATGAAAAAATACACATTGTAAGGAGAGTGATCACTTAAGATGAGCTATTACAAGCACGAGAGTGGGGTGGGCGGAGAGAAAACCTTTTGAAGCGATATTCAAGGTGGGCCATTTCCAGGAGTTAACAAGAACGTCTGAGGAACGGGGGGGAGGGGGGGGGAGAGAATAAGTCTCTAAGGTGCCACAAGTACTCCTTTTCTTTTTGCGAATACAGACTAACATGGCTGCTACTCTGAAAATTGTCAGTAAAGTAAGCAGTTCAGGCTCTGAATGCACATAAGAAGCAGATGTGTTGAGGAAGAAAGCATTTTCACATAATCACTTTTCTAACCATATCATTTTAAAAACTATTTGTTTATATAGAAACTAAAATATGGCGTGATCTGCTGTTGCATGGATAGCCACCTCACTGTGGAAGTGCAAGTTGATTAACAAATCCTGTTTCCCGAGCTATATTGATATTATGAAAGATACTGTACTGATACACAAAAATACAGAGTAAAACATGGGAAAAGACAAAACTTACTTTTGAGCTTGTAAAAGGAGTCTTCAGACAATAGATAATGAAAGATTAAGTAAAATGAAATATTCTTTAAACATTTTTGAGACTATGGGTGAAATTCTGGCCCCATTGAAGTTAATGGCAAAATTCCAGTTGACTTCAGTGATGCCAGGATTTTGCCTTGTCAGTACATAGTTCTTATCTTGAAAATGTTTCTTGTCTAATTCATTTTTACAATTTAGATAAATATAGAATAACATTTTTGGTGTTTTTCAGCCCACATAGGGCCCAATCCTGCAAGATGCTCAGTTGCTGAGCAACTTGAACTCCTAAATTAAGGGTTTTCAGCACCTTTCATGAGGAATTTAATATCCTGCAGGACTGGACTCATAATTGGTGGACATGTATACATTTCCTTCCATGGATTGTGTTTACACTTGATCCCTTTTTATTATTTTCTAAAATCTTCATAGTTACTCATAGCTTCCCTTTCTCTACCCTAACCTGCCCCACCCATTTCATTATTATACTGAGTTTTTATTTTTCAAATCCTGACTTTGTTATTGAGTATCAGATTGCAGGCTGGGGGCATTGGGATGTGTTAGAGATCCCTGGAGATCTTAACAAAACCTCATAACTGTATATTTAAAGTACATATTTTTCATTGTTCCTCAATATTCACCTTATTTTTTCACTATATTATTCACTCAGTCTCATGCTATTAATAGTTCCCTTTTGCATTATGAATTTTTATAGCTTTCTATTCCCCCTCTCTTTTTTCAACATCCTATCTTTTGTTTAAAACAGGTAGAATGGGTTAGGTAATATTATGCAGGGATTGCTACACCAGATAGTAAGTTTTAGGTGTCTTACTGCAGCTAGGGAGGTTTATAGTATACAAAGGAGAGAGGGTTACTGGAAGTATAACTGAATAGGTAGTAGGGTTTATATATAATGTATACATCTGTGTGATGGATAACTTTTTATTCATTATGACATTTTCAAATGACTTGCAGATATATTACTGCTGCAGCTGTTATAGACCTTATAATGGCATTAAGCTCTCACTCAGAGTAATTTTGAGCCAATGGATTCTCGCAGTGACTGCAGTTGCGACTACAGTCTTTTCCCACTAAGCAAACCATTATCAGCAATAGGGATGATGAGGAGAGACTGGACCTGGGATAAGCCTGGACCAAAACTTGACATAGAGGCATGGATTTTGAAACCTTTCTCTCTTTTAACTATCCCACCACAGTACTACCCGCTAGGGGAGTATCTGGAACTTATGTAGTCATTACATGTTTTCCCCCACACAATATTTTCAGTTTCTAAATATCTTCTAACCAGATTATTTATACTAAAAGCAAAAAGCTATGGTAGTGTAAAATCTTATTGGTGAACTTTTTAAACCAAAAATGTACAGTTTTTATGGTTTCTGTAGCAGCTATAATTGGGCACTATTGTGCATGTATGGTGTCTTTTGTACACTTTTATGTTATAAAATTGTGTTACTTTGTGTTCTGGAGACTGTATATAATAATCAATATATTTATTTGGTTGGCAGTGTGAACCATGCCATTGTTCTAAGGATTAACATATAAAATAAACAATATTGTCAAATTACAGTTGACTTTTACCTTTAACATTGAACTTCCTGACTCTTATGGGCTTAAAAATGTCCACCATAATACAGAATTAATGTGACTTTTTGCATTTAATTTTCTATTTTTTTTAATTAAAGAAAGAAAATGTTGAGAATTGATTGAACATTCAAATATGCATACAGAGTACATTTATATGAATATCACACTGAAATAGACACTAAGTGGGTTTGTTTCAATCTTCTGATGTAAAAAATATATGGGAAATACAAGCATGCTCATTTTTGTGAGCAGACATTTTCATTTGCAGGGGCCAGCATCGCAAAAAGTGAATGAGTCTGACAGTGTTCAGTGGTGTTGCTCATAAAGCAGGAATATGTGAAACAGCCCCTTGAGACAGAAAGCTGAATTGGACATGTGAAATCTTTACTGTGGATAACATCAGAAAGCACATATGAAGAGGGTATTTCATTGGTGTAACTTCTGATATTTCAGAATGTTTTATAGGGTGTGCCCAGTTACAGTTCTGAAAAGTTAATTTATGGTAGCTCAGAGGGCTCTTGTAGTCTATGTAAAGGTGATAAAGTCATATATAATAGTATTCCTGACACTCTTTGAAAGTAGTTCAGGTTATGACACCAACATTTGAATTCTGGACACAGCTCAGTGTGATATTGAAGCGTATAGTTAAGTATATTGAAATTTATAAAAGGCACACAATCAACATAAAAGTATGCTGTATTAAAGTATCACCGCTACTAACAACACTTTACATTATTAAAAGAGAATTTTTAAAATATTGTTTACTTTTTACTATTCCTGGAATTCTCAAATATTTTGATAGTATAGACCATATCTTAATAGAGATTCCCCGTAATAAAACTCCTCATGCACTTCTAGTCACATAATATCACCCTGGGAACTACAGCAGTTGCTTGTATTGAGCAGTATTATCAGGAAAATATGTATGTATGTTAACTGCCTTAATGCAATGCATTGTGTCTTTTTTATTATATTCTTTATTATATTTATTATGTTATATTTGAATATATTCTCTTCTTTTCCTCTTCCTTTCATTTTTTCCTCCCATTTGTTCTATTTCTCTCTGTTCATGCTTCTCGACTGTTTTTTGCCATCTTTTACGTTTCTTTCGCTGCACATGCTTGCTTGTTATGTAGTCCTCCTGTACCTCTGAATACATTTTCCCACAACTTGATTCTGTTTTCTCCTGGACATTATCTCCAGCAGCTACCTGTTTTTTTGGACATACCACCTAGCTGCCTTGTTTTCTTTTCTTCTGCTCCCCTGGTCACTCTACTCCCGTTTTTTATTCTAGTTGCTATGCGTAGCTCTTGGTTCCTCTCCTGTTCCATTTATACAGCAGAGGTTGGCTGGCTGGCTCCTTCACCTCATTCCCGGCTGCTCTTGGAAAGCCTCCCAGATCTTCTGTGCTATAAAAACCCTGGAGACCTGTAAAAGTAGCTGGAAATGAAGAGTAAAGACAGGTCTCCATGGACCATAAGCAAGTGTTCTGTGGACTTTAGTTTGAGAACCTCTGATGTTTGTTTTCTTTTGGCATTTCATTGCATTTCACTTAGGACCCAATCCATCTCCCGTTGAAGCCAACAGGAGTCTTTCCACTGACTTTAGATTTGGGGGATGGATCTCGCCCATTTATTGGAAAGTGAATGTAGACTAACTGGTTTTATTTTTATTTCTAGTCAGTTTCATTCTCAGGTTCTCATGCACTGACTAGAACAATGTTGTTTGCATTCGCAACACTGAAGGGTAACATTTAAATAAAATGTTCTCATTTAATTTTTATATTTAAATCAAGAAAGTGTTTTGATACATTTAAGGGCCTCCCCTCCTTCCCTGCCCCCCTTTAAAAAAAAAAAGATTAAATTTAGGTTTAAAATTTACTGTGTCTTTTCAAACAGTTTATGTTTTGGAAGAAAGTTTGCAATCAAGTGACAAATATCCACAATTTCTTGGCACCAATAAAAAACAGATAATTTCCCCTCAAACTCTGTCTATATAATTTGTTTATGATATCTCAAATGGAAAATAAATGTAGTGAGTTATGAAATAATTTAGCTCCATTACCATTAAATGCCTGTAGCAAAGAGTGTTGCAGGCAGGAAGGCAATATAGGGGTAGGGGTATTTTTGTAATACTATTCACTCTGCTGTATTTGTTGTACTGGTACTATCCGCTAACTTTTCAGCCATTTGTTAAAATGTTAAAACGGGAGTGAAAGGTGTCGAAGTATTGGCGAACATATAGAATGGAATATATATATATTTTATAATCAAGATAGCCTAACATTCTTTCCAAATAACGCATTCGATACTGGTAATGCAGTGACTCAACTGTATAAACAGATGGAATAACTATTATGCAGCCAGTGATTCAGCTAATGTACTGCCCTGGAAATTAGAACTTGTTTTAATGAGAGGGAATGCCAAACGGGAGATAGGATTTATTCCTTTCTCTTTTTTGGGAAATGCCTTGAGGTCTTTACTTTTTCTCTGAATAGAGATGGGTAAATGAAACCACTGTGTGATATCTCATCCAAAGAATTACATCTTGATTACTGTGCAGAATTCCCTTTGAGCTGTACTGCACTGCAGTGCCAGAATTTGATATGAGCCCAAAGCCTGCTGTGGAACATGATCTCTTAACATTTTTTCCTAGAGGGAATGTTATCAACTGAGTTATACTGTATTCATGGGCTTAATATCTACTTAGACTCAGTTAAATCATTAATATTGATTTAAATAGATTATTATTAGTATTAACATGAGTCCCACATCTATTGTACAATGAGTCTCAAGTTTTTTTCACTACTGTTACTATGCCATATAAAACTCTAGTAGACTATATGAATGTTCAGCATACATGGACAGACATACAAAGGCTGCTTTTCTGGATGCACTCCAAATAGCCATGGGACAT
Source organism: Lepidochelys olivacea (assembly GCF_965140295.1). NCBI lineage: Eukaryota > Metazoa > Chordata > Testudines > Cheloniidae > Lepidochelys > Lepidochelys olivacea. The sequence continues at coordinate 159,586,986 of NC_140411.1, read as the reverse complement.
CAAAATGGTTAACATGTATCTCTTATTATTTAACTGTTTTTTTTCCATTAGTAACAAAAGAGAGCAGCAGTTGAGCCCTTCCTTTGTTAAAGCTCAGCACTTAAGAAACTGACAGCATTGTAATGGAAACCTGTGAAAAATACTGTTATGACAATGTTATGCCAACCTGATAATTGGGACTAAAGTTTTTATTCAGTATAATGTTATACACATTAGTGATTGCCACATACACAGTAACCCATCCCAACACCACTTTAAAACATAGCTTTTAATGCTTATATATCAAAAAGCTTCAAAGTACTCAATAAAGACTAACTATTGTCAAATGAAATGTTTCCGTTTCTCTGTTTGAATACGTTAAGTATAAAACTTACATCAATATGATACTATGCATACCATTTTAACAATCAGAACTTAGGATTTGCAAAAGTTAAGGATGTCACAGTAACCTTAACAGGTATACTGTGTATATACAGGATCCTGTTTTGCCCTCAGATACAATTGTACAAATCCTATTTCAGAAAATTGTGGTTGTATGTATATCTCTGAGAACAGAATTGGGCTTGTTATATATTAAGGCTACCTTTAATAACTTGAGTCCTGAGCTTGCAAACACTTAGGCAGATGCCTAACTTTACAACCATGAGCAGTCTCATTAAAATCCTTAGGGTTACTCATGGTAGTAAAATTAAGCATATGCATAAGTGTTTGCAGGACTGGGGCTTAAGTTATTAAAGGTAGCCTTACTATATAATAAGCCCAATTCAGTTCTCAGAACTACACATACAGTTTGTACTCAATATGCGAAGTGTGAACAAAAAGTTAAAATTAGCATGAGAACCCTGGTATTTAATTACTTGAACTGCAAGACTTTGGTAGTGCCAATCATTTTAAGCTTTTTGCAAATTGTAATTGAAAGCATTAAATACTATGACAGCTATGGCAATATCCTGGGCAAACTTTATTGAATTAAATTAAACCTTATCAAATTAAGTTTAAGTATTTTAACAGTTCATTGGATTAAAAATACAAAAGTTTATGCACTCTTAAGGGATTGTATGAATTTCTGTGTGCGAAGGGGACCACAGCCCTCCGGGAACTAAGAACAGTGGGAATTTGGGGGAGTGCGATTGGGCAAATTAACTCCGTTTGTAACACCTTCAGAGAGCTACCACCACCTGGAAAGAGACTTGCCTATACTGGTTCAAACTGAATTCTCCAGGGAATTGTCCAACAAAGAGGATTTTTGGTTAAATAACCTGAGCTAAAGTGACTCAAGTGCTTCATTCTGATCCAGCAAATGGACAGACCTCTGCTCCAAGTGGGGCCCCAATTGTTAGGGATGGGTTAGAAAGTCTTTGGTCTACTGAGGCCCTATTAGATATGGGAGTAAGTTTTGAGAAAAAACTGTTATGAACTGGAGGGGTTTGAAGGACTAATCACCAGTCAGAGCCTTGTTGAGGCGGGGTGATCTCTGGTAAGTTTACTAGCATGAGTGTAGGTTCTTTTATTGTTTTTAATATGATTTGTCTGTAGTGCTTTTAGCCTAAGAATAAAAGTGGTTGCTTAGAAAGAGCTGTGTGGTAACTTATAACTGTGGGTAATTACACTGTCTACTGTCTCTGAACAGAGCAGCAAAGCAGGCCTGCCAAGGCAGTCTATCTTTTGGGGTATAACACAGTGGAGGCAGGTAACTGTTCAGCCTGGAAATACCCCAGTCAGAAGGAAGAGAGACACAGGTCTCTACGCAAGAGAATTGACAACTGCGGAGCCTGGAGCTTAGAGCCTAGAATGTGTTCCCTTGATGGACCAAGGAGGGGGAATACAGATGCAGTTGCCCTGAACTGTGACAACCATTTTATGCAAAAAAGTTTTTGTATTCACTTTGCATGTTTTCTAAGTAAAAAAAAAGAGACTTGCACATCAATATCACCATTGCTTTATATTATGTATTCCCACGGCTATGGAACTCTACAGAGTGCAAAAGCACTCCACCCACCCCCCTCATTGTGGCTCTCCTCTACCTTTTGTTGTATCATTACTCCTGTCCTGGACCCTTTTTAGTGCTGGGAAGGGGGAGCACATGATCGTTTGGCAGCTAGGGGTGGAGAGAGAAAAGAGTGCATATTCTTTCCTCCAATTCCTTTTCTGTGTTTTTCTTTTTCCTTGTTTTCTCCTTTCACTGTTGCCAACACTTGCAATTTTAATGTAAGTCTCTTGATATTTTGGTGGTTTTCTTAAAGCTTTATCTTTTGGAGTCAGCTTTCATTTTAAAAAGAGGATGTTTCTAGACCCAGTGGTTGCAGAGTAAAGCTTGATGTGAACCCTAAGGGCTCAAAAGCTAGAAGGCAAATAAAAAATACAAAATTTATTATTATTAAAATCTCATGATTTTTTAGACAATATTATGAGTTTTGTCACCTGGTTTTTGAAAACTTGAGGTTGGCAATACTGATTTCTCCCTGTTTCTGCCACACTTATTCTTATCACATTCACAGTCTCTAACTCCACATGGATCTGAATGTACGAAGTGGCAAGAGGGAGCTCACTTGGAGTATTGTCTACATCACACTGGCACAGCAATGGTGCTACAGCTGTGGGGCTGTAATGTAGACACTTCCTACATAGACAGAAGGGGTCTTTCCTTGATGTAGTTCATCCACCTCTCTGGGAGGCGGTAGCTAGGTCAATGGAAGAATTCTTCCATTGACCTAGCTGCATCTACAGTGGGAGTTAGGTCGACCTATGTTGCACAGGATATGAAGTTTCTCACAGCCCTGAGCAATATAGTTAGGGCTACCTAAGTTTTAGGTGTAGACCAGGCCTTGTAGGCCTCCTCAGGCAAGAAGGCAACTAAAATGACAATATATGACTGGCGAGGTGCTGATGTAGGTGTAGGGTGACCAGATTCTCAGAGACAAAAACTGCAAGTGGGGACAGAGTAGGGCTTTGATAGATGGGGAGAAGTGGGGTCATGTTTAGGGGATATGGGACACGCTTGCGTATTGCATAGACACTCAGCTAGCCTGCTGCCAGTTTCACCAGCTCAGCTGGCCAAGGCTCTTCACGCGGCCTGGCTCTGCAGAAGGCTATGGCAAACGGAGTGCAGCAGTGCCCATTTGTGTAACACCAACAGAGCTGCTGAGATGGGCTCTGCCCATTCCCAGGCTGCTCCCCTTTGCCCCCTGCCTTTATTTGCATCCCTGAGCGTGGGCAGCTAGGCCCTGGCAACAGGCTGGCTGTGTGCGGGGCGAGCACTAGGGCCTTGCGTGGCTGGTGGGGTGGGGGAAAGGGCAGGAGAGCGACTGGGACACAGGGGGTGGCAAAGCCACACACACACAAAGAGGCCTGGGGGCACCGCACCTGCCAGAGGCTGGAGGGAGGGGCGCCCTGGCAGCAGGGGCATTTGAGAGCCTGGCGGCGGCAGAGCAGGGGCGCCAAACGCCCGGCCTCTCGCGCCAGCTCAGGGCAGAACCATCAGGGGCAGCTGTAGCAGGCCCCGCTGCAAATGCCTGCAGCTCCCCCTCCCCCGCTTCACTTGGTATCTCCGACCCCCCCCGGACTGCCCTTGGGAGTTGGTTTCGCCTCCTTCCCACCCCGACCACACAGAAGAGGCGGGGAAGGGGGCGTGACAGAGACGGTGCTCGCCCCGCCCCCTCATGAGTATTCATTACGGACGTGTGGGGGCACGCCGGCGTGAGGAGGAGCCGTGCTGCTCACCTCGCCCACTCGCTCCGCCGAGTTTCGTGGTGGGCGTGTTTTGCGCCGCCGCTCGCCCCGCCCTCTTGGTGAATATTGATGAGGCGTGATGCGCAGCGTGTTGTCGTTAAGTGTGGCGCGGGCGGCGATTGGCCGGGTGCGTGTGTGCGTGGTGACGCGTGTCGCGGCGGTGCGGGTCCCGATTGCTGCAGCCGCTTGTCAGTGTGACGAAGATTGGCACCCAGGTAAGCGCTGTCACTCAAACCCGCTCCCAGCCAGCCATCCATCACGGCGCGCCCGTCGCCGGCGGCTAGCCGGCCGGGCCCAGACACACAAGCAGACCGGGGATGGCGGGGGAGCGAGAGCCCGCCACACGGAGCAGCGGGGAGGGGGGCACCCGCGCTATACCCAACTCCGGGGGGGGAGGATAGGGGCGGCGGCGGGTAGGCGCGGGGAAGGGAGGGGGGAGCGAGGAAATTTCTGGAACAGCCGCCGACTAACCGTTGCCTTTGTGGGAGCGCGAGGGAGGTGGCGCGTGCGCGCGCCCGCCCGCCCGCCGAAGGGGAGGGAGGCGGTGCGAGGGAAGGGGGACGGGTAACAGCTGTTTGTGCCGCGAGGGCGGAGGCGGCGGGAGGGGGGGATATTTAAAGGGCCTTTGCGAAGATTCCGATAGAGCGGGGGTCGGGCTGCTGCCGGGCGGGGGCATTGCTCTCCCCCCCCGCCGCAGGGTGGGAGGTGGCTGCGGTCGCTGCCGCTGTGGCCTCGCCTGGCCTGGCCTGGCCTGGCCCGGCCCGCGGCAGTCCCCGGGTGAGAGGAAAGAGCAGCTGCCCGCGTCGGCTCTAGCCGAGCTCGCCCGGGCCAGCGCCCCTCTGCGCAGTGTTAACCCCCGCCACATCCCCGCCGGGGCCGGGCCGTGGGCTGCCCGCCGCGCCCACCGGCCTGCTGCTCCGGTGGTTGTTGGGTGCTGAGAGTTTGAGCCCTAGACCCCCAGATCACCTAGTCTGAGCTCCTCCATGGGCCACGCTGCTTCCTCCCTATAGAGGCTAGAAAAGCTGCCAAGGGTCCCTGCCCCAAGGGGCTTACAGTGTAAACACTTGAGCCTGACACCAATAGACCTGGCCTGCAGGGGTGGGTTGTTAGGTCCCCACATAAACAACAAAGATACCAACTGTATAGTTCACAGCCCTCCTCCCATCCCATCTTGAATTCCACTTTTGCCTTGACACCCACAAGAAATCAGCCAGTTAATGATGGCTATCTTGACTAGTGGTTGGGCATGATGTCTTTTAAATTACTCAGAAATTACAAGTTGTGTTCATAGCTAGGCTAGGCAGTGGCTGGTCTTATTAGCTCTGTGCTAAACTGACCTGCTACGTTATCGGTGTTTCAGTTTATATTATAAGCAATTTGAGACATGGAGCATGACTTCCTACATGTTTGCACAGCACCTAGAACAATTTGGCCCCAAAACTTGACTGGGGCCTTTGGGCACTATTGTAGTACATATACTTAGATAAAATAGGGTACCGATATTGTTAGGATCCTGAAATATTCCCTCAATTAGCCACACATCTTGAGTTTCTGGAAATGTGCGTCCCATGTACCAGTACATATCACCCAGAGCTCACCAGTTAAACCTTCACTGGTTAACATATATACTGTGTGTTTCTCTGCCTGTCTTGCTTTATTTATTTATTTATTTTTAAGATTATTTTTCATCTGTAGAATGGTGTCCCAGCAGCTAACATTTCCAACACTCTTGGAGATACAATTGCTGTTTTTGGCTTTGTATGTATCTTTCAATTAATATCCTCTCTTTGTCCCAATCATCTACAGAAGTGTAACTGATGTGTGGTTTCAGTGGGGAAAGTGAGGTTCCAGGTTTATTTTGATAGCTTTATGAATTAGGAATGTTGTGCTACATAATAAACTATTTTTCCCAAATAGAGCAATCCAGGCAAAATTTATTTTTTAATTTTTTTCCTTGACCCTACTTGGACTATGATGTCTGTTCCTTCAAATATCTTTCTGGTGTAAAGAGTATGAAACACATTTTGGCTTAGTTTGTAGACTTCTTTGGAGAATTTGGGAATCACAGGGGTTTTTTTTTGTTTGTTTTTTGAAGGTCACTTTACTGTATTGTAAAAGGTTCATCTAATTTACAATGTCCAATTTAAAACTTGATTTATTTATTTTTTTAAAAAAGATTTCTTGTTACACTGATCACTGGTTATCACTGCTTGCTTGTTCTAAAGTCCATGATCTTGCTTTCATTTCCAATGTTTGGTCTGTACTCAGTTTTTATACTGGTATACCGGATTCGGTTAGGGGTTTTTTTTTTTGTTTGTTTGTTTTTATTTTAGCTTGAAGGAGTTATATTAGTTGGACCCCTAGTTATATGGGATTGGAAATAAACAATACCTATATGAGTATAGGTTTCAGAGTAACAGCCGTGTTAGTCTGTATTCGCAAAAAGAAAAGGAGTACTTGTGGCACCTTAGAGACTAACCAATTTATTTGAGCATAAGCTTATGCTCAAATACATTGGTTAGTCTCTAAGGTGCCACAAGTACTCCTTTTCTTTTATATGAGTATATTGATACAAAGCATCTTTGTACTGGCATAACTGGGTCCACATAGGGGTGTTGTACCTTTTTGACTATACATGTATAGTCAAAGTGATACAGTGTGTATGTGTAGACAAGCCCTAAAATGTATTTCAAGAATGTTAATTGTGTATACAGGATACTTTAATCTCTCAGATTATATTGCAGGCCAGAAAACTGATGACTGCTGGAGCATCAGAAATTTCCTGATCCAAACCCACAATCTCCAGGGTAGCAGATAATAAAAATATATTGTGGACACATTTTCTTAATACCTCTGCCAAAAATTGCAGATAATTTGTATATTTATAAACTAGTAAGTACAAAAGTTATAATGAACTGTCTTAAATTATTGAAAATGAGACCAATAACAAAGCAAATTTATTTGGTGAAATAGTACAGTGTGTCTTTTGAGTTTAACCTCTTTGTTTTTACTATACCTAAATTAGTGCTTCTATATTTTTTGTTACAAATGATAATTTCAATGCTCAGTTTGGGTTCCAAACATATCTTCAGTTTAGTCTGTCACCATGAATATTTTCAATTTTAGATATTCCCCTGTCCCTGATTTATAATAAAGGGCACAAATGTCAACATCAAAATGTAAACTTTATGGCAAGTTCTTAATTTAAGCCTTAATTTAGTAAATCACTTAAGGACATATTTAAGCATATGAATAGTTTCATTGACTTCACTGGCAGTGTGGTGTAGAGGATTTAGCACTAGGGTGGAACTCAGGAGATCTGCAGTTCTATTCCTATCACTGATCTGTTGAGTGACCTTGGGCAAGCCACTTCGCCTGTTTCTCCATTTGTAAAGTGGGGTTAATTATACCTGCCTCCTTTCATCTGTGAGATATTTATTTATTTATTACTCACTTGCTTTAAGTGCTCAGCTGAACTATAACAGTTCAGTTACCATTTGCTGTATGCTTTATGGAAGTTTAAGAGTTCTGTGTGGTGCGTTACATGGAAATTGTGATACACCTTTGGAAAGGCCAATTTGGCATACAAGTTGTTGGCTTACATTCATTTTCTTTATAGTAAAAGGCTTAACTTTTAGATTTTTGTTGTTTGTATTATTTTCCATGTTAAATATAGTTGTAGAGGCCTACGTACTCCTTTGAGGCATTCTGTGTTTAAAAATACCATATTTTTAAAACAAGGTCCAATCTTGTATTCCCTATACTCCCACTTAAATCAGTAAGAGTTTGGGGTATGCTAGAAATACATGTTCAATCTCAGATTTTTCAGATTCTTACAAATTGGGTGTCTTTTGCTAGTTTTTGTTGCTGCGTTTTTTCTCTTTGGAAAAAAACAAACTACTGTGCAAGAACCAATTTTTATATATTATTTTATCCACACTGCAAATGCAATGCTGTAATAAAGTCTCAAAGGGTCTAATAGCTGATGTATAAGTAAACTGGAAATGGTTTAAAAGGCATTACCATACATAACTATTTGATTTATATTGAATGGCATATACTAACAACCAAGTATGAATGACCCACAGTACCACTGCATTCATGGAATTGTCTGTTCTGTTAATGTCCTGAGTGCCAAAGAGATGTGGATCAAAAACGTATGAGATTTGTATTTAGTAGTCTGGGGCTGAAGAGGCATTTCTGCAAAAATTATGCACCTGAGTTTACAAAAGTGTTGTACACCAGCAGGGTAAAGACATTAATGTGCTTTATTGTAGTAAGTGAAACAATTAGAGCTATTTTAGCGTAGTTTTAAAATTCCAGATATATTATTAATCTCTTGCAGTAGCTGGTGCCTTTTTACCTCATTTGTTTATGGGGTGTGTCTGGTTAAAAAGAATAACTCTATCAAGGGATTATTTTACTCCATTTTTACCGTTTTACCATAATCCGTATCGTGTGCAATGTACAAATCACTGCTTTTCTAAGTGTTGTAAGGTTCTCAGAACAGTAAATTAAAGACAGAGCTGTAGATTTAACTCTTTGCTTTGGTTGCACCCAGACAAGTATTACAAAATACTTCATCAAAAGCCATCATATCTTTTCCCATGATTGCTGAATACTAAAATATGTTCATCCATAATCAAATTTTTCCTTTTACTCAGTTCATTCACTAGTATCATTATTTCTGATGTCACACTTCACTATCATGGAAGTGATTCTGATGTCATAAGCATGGAACATTGGTAGCCCGGAACGAAAGTGAAAGTGGGGGGGTAGAAAATACAAGGCAACCATCATCTGACAGCGTCAAATATTAGCTAAGTAAGCCTCAAAACAATCCTGTGAGATAAGTAAATAGTAATAGCCTCCGTATTCCCATTCTACAGAGGAAGAAACTGAGTTATGTCTATACTAGAGACCTTACAGCAGCACAACTGTACCGATGCAGCTGTGTCGGTGTAAGGTCTCCCATGTAGCTGCTCTATGCTGACGGGAGAGAGCTCTCCTGTTGGTGTAATTAAATCATCCCCAACAAGTGGCAGTAGCTATGTCGGCAGGAGAGCATCTCCCACCGACATAGTGCTGTGCACACTGGTGCTTCTGTCGGGGTAACTTACGTTAGTCGGGTTGTGTTTTTGTTTTTTTTTTTTCCCACATCCCTGACTGACAAAAGTGCTAATGTAGACATAACCTGAGTTAAGTGACGTATCCAAGGTCACCCTGTGTTAGAACTGGAAATAAAACCTAGATCTTCTGCTTTGCATACATGTGTTCTTCCTCCTTGAATGTACAGAACAAGTTTGTGGACCACTGTTTGGTTTAATAAATGTGTGAACTAAGACAGAGTAGTTGTTGGTTATTCTAAATGTTCATTTCAGTTCTGAGTGGCAAAGTATAATCAAAAATTTAATTTACATAACCCTGGACTTTGATGGGTACTTTATGGGAGGGAGGGAGGGAGGGAGGGAAGGGTTTTCAAGTTGAGAGTTTAGCTAGGTCTCAGAGTGTTGTTTCTGGAGACAGTCTTTCTTGTTCTGTTATAATCTGTGTGTCATTTCTGTGTTATAATAGAAAGAGTATGTCAACAACTTAGTACATAATTTAAAGCAGTGATACTCAGACCTCAGTGGTTCAGGAGCCAAATTAATGATCAACATTACTCAAAAGAGCCACAGTAGCATGAATTCGTTGTTTCATTTTCTATACACACATATTTAACTATTCTCACAGCAAAATGACTATCAACTACAATTATTTAATAACATAGTAAAAGCGTTCTGATTGGTTAATAATTAAACCATACTGTTTTAATATCATGTACTTCAAAGAGCCTCAGGAGATGTATTAAGAAGCCACTTGTGGCTCCAGAACCTTAATTTCAGTATCACTGATTTAAAGAGTGTATTTTCTAAACAATTTATAAAAAACCCAACTCTTAAAATTCAGTGGTGTGCATCAGCAGTAATAAGCCATGTTTAAATTAATGTATTATTTGTGCTGCTGTATTAAAGAACAAAAAAACCCTTGCTATTCCTTATTTGTCTCTTACTGGTGAAGCTTTTAGTAAATATTCAACTGATAACTCAGCAAAATACTTTATCAAAAATATATAATAGTTGGGTCTACATTCCAGGCTTTGTAAAGCAGATCTTTACAACTGGGGGTAGAATTGCCAGCTTAAGTAATAGTCATATACAGCCCTTAGAGTGGCATTCTCTGGCTCTGTCTGGTGGAACTCCCCTTCTTCTGCAGTTCCTATTGCTGATAATAAAAGGGAGATGATGATTTACTTCTAGTGGAATAAAATAAAAATGAATTACACTGCCAGCAGATTAAACCTGTGTTTGTGGGCTTTCGGGATTATTTCTCTGCCCTTTTTGAGGATATAGTGTGTTTTGGGGGTAGTCACAGTGGGCTAGGCTCTCTCCATTTACTTACTTTAGAGTTAAAAACAATGGACTAAAGAGTGGGGAAAACAGTAATACAGGCTTAGTTTTTGTTCTCTCAAATATATGTCCTATATAAGAAACACGGGGGATTCTAAAATAGGAGTTGGAACTGAAGTACATAATATCTGTGTGTATAGAATATAGAGGAGTGAGAGGTGTGTGTATGTATGCACTTCTCATGCTGTACCTGTTTAGCTAAAGAACTTGCGTTTCCAGGTCAGTCAGTTCATAACCACTAAATTCATTTATATATTCTAAGTGATGAAGATAGCAATACCTATAGTAAGGTTGCCTGACACTCTCCAATATAAAATCCTGTTTTCAGTTGCTTCTAACTTCGGCAAACGTAAACTGTTTGGGCTGTCTTAAAATGAATTATTTTGGAAAGTTCCAGCTAAAACAGTTCAACCATTTCTGAGAATGCGATTAAGGAAAAATACATTTTGCCAATTAAAAAATCTTACATCCTTTGTTTTGAGGGACCTGGATGCAGAGACTTGAAATTTGATAGGGTGATTGCATTTGTGCCAGGATTATATTTTTTGCTGCCCCTGTGAAAACTTGCCTAAATTTATTCGAGTTATAAGCCTCTGAAAAAAGTTTACATGTGATTAGCAGTTTGTTAGAGTTTGGCAGCTAAATTCCATGAAGATTCCATCTGCACGGAGCATGCAGCATCCCAGGGCTATATGGGCTGAGCAGGACTTTCCCTGTAATTGCTTCTACCAGTTACCAATGCCACTGTGGTGCCAGGCACAGGAACGGAGTGTCTCTCCTGTCAGTGCTCCTCCTGCTGGTGCTCAGACTGCAAGAAGAGCAAGGAGGAAGCAGCCTTAGTGAAATGCGGAGGGGTAAAGAGCAGAGGGGTTGGTAATGAGACTAAGAACTTGGTGGGGAGGGGAACAGGAGGAGGAGTCAGGAGAGGGCAACAGGGGCAAGATTCAATAGGACAAAAAGAGGGAAAGGGAATGGGGGAATAGGAACTAATGGGGGCGGAGGGAAAAGAGCAAAGGGAATAAGGGAGAGGGATAGGAGTTGGGTGTGGGGGCAGCAGGGGTGGGGATGGGCCAAGAGCTACGCACGGTGGATGGGAGAGGAGGGGATAGGGAGAGGCTAGGGGGAACAAGAGCAGAAGATTCTCTAACCATTATAGCACACTGGAATTAAACCCATTATTTTTGACTCAACATTCCTTTGCTAGATACCAAATAGTTGTGAAAGCCACTGACAAAATTTGTCTCATGTCCCTCTAGTAGCAGGTCCACATAGAACATCGTCTTCTACTGCAACTGGTTAGTCCATTATCTTATGTGGCAGAGGACTGTGCTGTGGATATAACCATCCCAAACCTGCTGGACTCCTGACTTACTTAGTGCACACAAGGACTGTGCTCTCTAGAAGAATCCAGGTTTTGTAGTGAATGAGGCTATGGTCTTTAGCACCCTTACTTCATTTGTTGCAGAAGTTGGAAGGTATGCTGTGAAAAGGCAGGGGACTGCAGGACGAGGAAAGGATGGTCTTGTGGTTAAGACAATTGAATGCTTCACTAGAGAATTGGATTCTATCCCTGCCTTTGTAACGTAGTTCCTCTGTGATTCTGGGCAAGTCACTAAACCCAGTGTTTTCACAGTTAGCTACTTATTGGGTGTGCCTTGTTTTCTGGGTGTCCAACAAGAGACATCTTGGGCCAAATTTGCAGAAGCGTGAAGAGCTCATGATTACAAGTGATGTGAATGGTAGCTCCAGTCTGAGCATATTCATTGCTATAAAATACTAAGTACTTTGAAAAACCAGGCCTTGGGCGTCTCAAGTTGGGCACCCAAAATTAGTAGACACGTCTGACATTTTTGTCATTGGTCTCTGTCCCTTAGTTCATCACGTCTAAAATGAGGATAATATCTAATCTCACAGGGATATTGTGAAGATAAATTCATTAATGTTTGTAAAGAACTAAGGTGTTACGTTGAGAGCACCACAGAAAAAGCCTTAAGAAATTAATAATTCTTTATTCTGTGCTGGCTTTGGATGAAGTGCAGTAAATAGTGTATGGGCCACACTGAATTATGAGGCTAAAATAAAATACTGAATAACTGCCTATTCAGAAAGCATTGCCTATGTTAGTCCCATATGAACATAATTTGGCTAATTGGAGGCCAAGCGAAGCTGCTAAAGCCAGTGGGAATAGGGGACTGTGATGAGCATCCCAAGGTTCACTAGCAGGAGGCCACAAGCTTTCTAAGGTTCATGATGTAAGGAAGCTGGCATGAGCAGGTGAGCGAATCTTCATTTACCAGAAATCCCTAAATGGGTCCTGGAGACTAGTGAGGAAATGCCGAGATCCCCTTCATGGGGCCTTGAGAGCAAAAGGAGGGATAAGGAGATTCCCCCTCCTACTCCACTTCTTCTGAACTTCAGGTCTCCTTCCAATCCGCTTTATTCCTCACCACCATTCCTGCAGGATTTAGGAGGACAGCCCAAATCCTGTGTACAATAGGAAGCTGAGAGGAAGGGAACTGTTGTGTCCTGTAGGAGAGGATCCCTGATTCTGAGTACCCTTGTAGAGTTACAGGACTTCCCACTCCCATCTGGTAAAGAGGACACTGGTTATTTGGAGACTTTGTAGCCAGCAGCCCCAGGTAGCATTCACTCGAGACCTCCAGGATATCTTCCAATCTTTGGACCCCCTTCAGTTCATAGGAAAAAGGAACCTTCCTCCAGCTAGCCTAAGGTTTCTTTTTAAAAACCCAGAACCTTTTAAGGTTAAATGGAGATTGCAGGCATATATATTTGGGTTAAGTGAATGTTACCTCAAGAATGCTAATGTAAAAACAAAAAAAGGAAATGCAGAGTTAGGTTGTGCTTCTTAAATGAGGCATCCTAACTTGTTTAATTTTGCTTTCATAGTGATGCATTTAGAAAATTAAAAACTTGTACTTCCTTATCCATCCATACTAAAGTTTCATTTTCACAGTGACCGTAAAAACAGGTTAATTTAATCATACAATGGTTGTGCCAGTTCACAACATTGTTAGTCATAAGTAGCACATATAAAATAATTTTTCAAATTCCTGGTTTGACAAACTGTATATTGAAGGCAGCGTTTACTCACTCATCATTAAGGACCTAATCCTGTCAAATGCTGAGGGCACATAACACTTTATAGGCTCAATCTCTATGATGGCATGTGGCATCCAATTTTCCAAGTGTCACTAGACACAAAATGATCCATATGCTGATTTAGCATGCCCAGATTATTACATTATATTATTACATGAAAAAAGCAAAGATTAATGTAGTAACAGTAGAGATGTGTCTATGAAACATAAAACCAGTGTTATGTAATGCATATCTTTAACACTCCACATGCAAAGAAATGATGATGATAAGCTTTTGTCTCCTCATGGGCAAAGTTTGGGTGCCTTGCTTGAGAAATCCAAGCTTAACTCTATGTTTCTTGGATTTCCAACTTAACATTCTTGAAAGGTAAGATGCACTCAAACCTTAACTTTGCCTTACACTCTTTTTCATGTCTGTGTGGGGTAGAGGCTTGATTGGATCACAAAGCAATCAAGAGAAAAGTTACATAAAATCAAATTTTCCTCTTACTGTAATGGAAAATCATATCAGTGACTTTCTTAGGGCTTGTCTACATGGGAAAATGGACTAGCTATAGTGGAATAATTTCAGCTATAATGGAACAATTACTCTGCTACAGCTATGGTGTTATAACTCCCCTGTGTGGGCATACTATTCTGGAATAAAAGTGACACTCGGGAATAGAATGGCCATGCTGCAAAGTCACTCCAGCATAGTGGAATCATTCTTCTGCTGTAGATATGCTAGTCCATTTCCCTGTGTAGACAAGCTCTTTTTGCAAGCTGATGCTCTGGGAATCCCATAGACACATATGAATATCCTCCAAACAAAGATTATAATATTATTGGAAAAAAGAAAGGAGTGCTTGTGGCACCTTAGAGACTAACCAATTTATTTGAGCATAAGCTTTCGTGAGCTACAGCTCACTTCATCGGATGTTCATCATATTATTGGCTATCCTATAAATAACAAACACAGAACAACTGTAGTATATGCTCAGTAGTGTTTAGGTAAGTCAGAGACAAGTAATCACTTCAACTGCAGTGGAATGAGTGAGTCCCTGTAACACAGTACACTCTTGTACACTATGTTGCTGTATTATTGCATTAGTAAGTTCATTGATTTAAACAATATCTTTAATGTATGCATCTGTTAAGGTATGCACAGGTCTTTGTGTTTTTAATACATAAAGTAGGCATTGTGAGAATGAGTGTGCAATGTAAATGCTTCAGTTAAGATGCTAGGGTATTATTTTGTGTGCTTTCTTTTATAGAATTGGGCCCTTGGGCCCAGGTTACCTTGTTTTGCTTTTTAGCAAAACCTCAGTGGAGCTTTGTCTTTTTTATGTGACAAAAGCAAACTAACTTTGATTTTGACTTCCTAACCTATAGGGATATGGAGTATTTTACACTTGCCAAGTTATTGTACTCTCTCTGACCATATCAAGCTAAAATGGTCTCCATTTTGGCTTTCATTGGTTAAATTTAGGCAAGTTTCATTGGTTCCATGGTTAATATGGTTTTCTGCATATAAAAAACAGGGCCAGCATTAGCGGGTAGCAAGCAGGCCAATTGCCCAGAGCCCCATGTCACAGGGCCCCCACAAAGCTAAATTGCTAGGCTTTGGCTTGAGCTGTGGGTGGCAAGGTTCAGCCCTGCACAATGGGGCTTTGACTTTCTACCCTGGGCCCCAGAGAGTCTAACACTGACCCTGCTTAGCGGACCCTCTGAAATCTGTTCATGGCCCCCCAATGGGCCTCAGACCCCTGACTGAGAACTGCCGTCTTAGAGCACAGGTATTAGAAAAAATCCAGTCTTGTTTTAAAAATTGTCAGTGATAAAGAATCCACCATGACCCTTGTAAATTTGTAATGGTAAATCACTGTCACTGTTTTTAAAAAAAATGTCTTATTTCCAGTCTGAATTTGTCTAGCTTCAACTTCTGGCCATTGGATTGTGTGATACTTTTCCCAACTAGATTTAAGAACCCATTATCACATGTTTGTTCCCCTTGTAGGTACTTAACGGACTAATGAAGTCACCCCCTTAACCTTCTCTTTTGTTAAGCTAAATAGATTGAGCTCCTTGAGTCTATCACTATACCACATATTTTCTAATCCTTTAATAATTCTCATGGCTCTCTGAACCCTTTCCAGTTTATCAACATCCTTTTTGAATTGTGGACACCAGAACTGGATACATTATTCCAGCAGCAGTCTCACCAGTGCCATATATGAGGTAAAATAACCTCTCTACCTCTGCTCAAGATTCCCCTGTTCGTGCAGCTGAGGATCGCATTAATCCTTTTGGCCACAATATCTCACTGGAAGCTCATGTTATGGTGATTGTCCACCAGGATCCCCAATTCTTTTTCAGAGTTGCAGCTTCCCAGGATAGAATCCCCCTCCTGTAAGTATGGCCTACATTCTTTGTTCCTAGTTGTATACATTTATTTTTATCTGTATTAAAATGCACATTGTTTGCTTGCGCCTAGTTTACCAAGCGATCCGGATCACTCTGCATCAGTGACCTGTCCTCTTCATTATTTATCACTCCTCTAATTTTTGTGTCATCTGCAAACTTTATTGGTGGTGATTTTGTTTTCTTCCAGATCACTGGTAAAAGTGTTAAATAGCATAGGGCCAAAAACCAATCCCTGCAGGACCCCATGAGAAACACACCTGCTTGATGATGATTTCCCATTTAAAGTTGCATTTTTGTGACCTATCAGCTAGCCAGCTTTTAATCCATTTAATATGTGCCATGTTAATTTTATGTCATTCTAGTTTCTTAATCAAAATGTCATGTTAGTACCAAGACAAATGCATTACAGAATTCTAAGTACATGACTTCAACACACATTTATCAACCAAATTTGTAGTATCATCCAAAAAAAAGGTACCAAGTTAGTTTGACAGGATCTATTTTCCATAAATCCATGTTAATTTGCATTGATTACCCTTCTTTAATTCTTTATTAATCAAGACACATATCAGCTGCTCCATTATCTTGCCCTGGATCAGTGTCAGGCTGAGAGGTCTATAATTACATGGGTAATCCTGTTTAGTCTTTTAAAATATTGGAACAACATTAGCTTTCTTCCAGTATTCTGGAACGTCCCCAGTGTTCCAATACTTA
Organism: Lepidochelys olivacea; assembly: GCF_965140295.1. Taxonomy (NCBI): domain Eukaryota; kingdom Metazoa; phylum Chordata; order Testudines; family Cheloniidae; genus Lepidochelys; species Lepidochelys olivacea. The sequence continues at coordinate 159,570,572 of NC_140411.1, read as the reverse complement.
TTGAAAATCAACATTAATGGTCCAGTGAGCTCCTCAACCAGCTCTTTTAAAACTCTTGGATACAAGTTATGTGGGCCTGCTGATTTAAAAATGTCTAACTTCAGTAGCTGCTGTTTAACATCCTCCTGAGATACTAGCGGAATGGAAAGAATGTTATCATATGATATAACTCCCTCATCTTTTTTTTTCACCTACATACAGAACAAAAATATTTATTGAACACCTCTGCCTTTTCTGCATTACTACTGATAAATCTACCATTTTCATCTAGTAATGGGTCAATGCTATTTTTAGGATTCCTGTTGTTGCTAATACACTTTTAGAAAACTCCATACTGTCCTTAACTCTTCTGATCATAGATATCTCCTTGTATCCCTTTGCTTTCCTTATCCATATTCTACCATTCCTAGTTTCTGATTTATATTAACTACTATCAACTTCTCCTTTTTTCCATTTGTTTATATTTGCCTTCACTTCCTCTCTAAACCTAATCTAAGGTAGATTTTTTTTTTAACCAATATGGCATTCTTCCTCAATTGTGAGATTTTGGGGATATAGTACGGTGTTTTTAATGATTCCCAATTATAATTCACACTTCTCTGATTAAATTCCTCTTTCCACCTGACTTGGCTCATAAGTGTGTTAAGTTTTGTGAAATTGGCCCTTTTAAAGTACCACGTATATATATTACTGGTCTGGACTTTACATATTTAGTGTGCAAACAGAATAATCAAGTCATGATCACTTGTATTTAGCTACCATTAATTTTTAATTTTGTGACTAGGTCCTTTTTATATGTTAAGATGAGGTCTTATATAGAGTTCCCCTATGTTGGATGCAACACTTCTTGAGTTAGGAAATTGTCATCTATACTGTTTAGAAATCCAAGAATATTTTATTGCTGCAGCATGAGACATCCAGAATATGTCACTCAAATTAAAGTCCTCCATGATCATGTAGCATTTTTCCCTATATTTTATAGATAAGTGTGTAAGGAGCTGGTCATCCTGTTCCCTGCTATGTTTTGCTGGTCTGTAGCAGACACCAACTAATACCCCATCTTGTGCTTTATCTGTTAGGACATTGATCCATAAATATTCAAGATCATTTTCTTCCAAGTTGTCAGTGATTCAGAAACAGGTAATGGCATTTTGACATAGCGTGCCACTCCCTCTCCCCTTTATCCTTCTTAAATAGGGTGTAACCATTGATTTTAACATACTAATCATGTGAATCGTCTCACCAGGTTTCAGTAATACCAACTAGACTGAATTTATGCCCAAAAAATGAGCAATTCCTTATGTTACCAGCATCCTAGCATTGGTATTTAGGCAATTAAAGAATTTCTTCTCTTTATGTCCTTTGGTTCCTTTAATTTTCTTATCAACATCTAAATCTGTGATATATGAGTGCTCATACCTTCCCTCTTTAAATCTTGCCCTATTTGTAGGAGTACACAAGGAATAAAATTAATTTTAAAAAACCTCAGCAATATTAGACTCAAGCCCAGGCTTCACACTGTCCCAACCTATGGAGGCCCCATGATTTCCTGTGGCACTCCAGTCTCCTCTGATGTCTTCTACAGGAAAACATAGTGGTCTGCTAAGGCCTCAAGTATCTTCATGGGGAGGACTGCACAACCACAACCTCATGTGATTCCCTCCCATTCAAACTAACACAATTTCCTCCCACAGCATCTTTTCCTATCCAGTCTCCACACTTCAGTAACACCCTTCCACCTGGGTCTTGTCCTCCGTAAGCACCTTTCTCTGCTCATACTTGGTATCTTACATGAGGGAGGGTCAAGGGACTATTTTTAATTCCTAGAGGAGCAATGTTAACCCTCCCCCATAGAGTAGAATACAATCCCTAGCCCACTACAATACATATAACGTACCGATAACATTCATAAAGCTAATGTAGTGGTCCCCAGATATACGGCCTGCAATTGCGGTACTGAGGCCACAGATCTCCCTCCACAAAGACAACAGTGGGGAGTTGCAGAAAACTAGGGATGTCCAGCTTCTTGGGGGAGGTGGGGCTTTGGTGGATAAAGGGAGAAAGTACTATGAACCACTGTGTCCTCATTATAGTTTATCCCAGGAATAAAAACTGGCCATTTGAGGTACTGGTTCTACACTGAACACAACTGAAGTTCTAGATCTCAAATCCAACCATTTCCAGTTCAGTTTCCAAAATTTGGATTTGGGGTTTTTCTTTTTTTCATTGTAGCTAAATTTTAAAAAAATTGCTTTATGATTAGAAATATGGAGTCTTGAATAAGTGAATACGTAGTTTTATTTTAAATCACAACTGTGTATTAAAGAATCACCACTCTTTAGTTGTTGTTGTTTCACCATTTGACCTCTGTATGGCGTTAGTATCTTGACCATTCCCCTGAGATAGTTTTATTGACCATAAACTTTGCTCTGGGTTAACTGCCATTTTTCAATAGTGTTTTCAGGAACCATATTTTCTGAGTACATTTTCATAATTTCTGCATCAGCACTCATTAAGTGCTAGTTTTAATATGTCAAACATAATTCAATATTAAGTGATAATTTAAAGAAGTCTTTTTAAACTGCTTTGTAAACCTACAATACAACCTACCAGCTTTCTGCATATGGGATGAATAATTCCCAACATTACATTCTGCATATTTTTTCATGTAGTAGGTCACTTATTTTTTTCACTAATAATTGTTGAACTTATTTTGAGAGAGTACAATTAAGAAGGATATCAAAAAAGCTGATTAATAGTTCTTGGCTCTGTGTTTGATTTGATATGGAAGAGCTTCTTTTAAGACAGTACACAGTTGTTCTGATTTGCCATCACTAGATTTATTTTGGAATTTGCCTTGTGTTGCCCAAGCAAATGGATGTTTATCCAGAGAGTAAAATACAAAGGTTCCACGTACAATGGAAAGATGATCAGCAGTCACAATATTTCCTTTCCTTTGCAAGCACTAACAAAAGCAACATTGGAGGTCGTAAGATCAGGGCAAGTCAACAATAAAGACTGGGCAGTTTATTCTTTTTTTTAATACATCCTTTTTTCCCCCCAAAATAGAAATGGTAGAAAAAACATCTTACCATTACATTTTTTTTTTATAACCCTTGTTTTTATTACTCTGTTTTCTGGGGGGAAAAAGATTTGTTTCCAGCTGATAAGCTATTTGCCAAATTATTATTTCCATCTGAATTTTTCCTTGTTGATTCCTAGGTGTGTATCTGCTAACTTGTGCAGCAATGAGCCTGGAATTCAATCTGCTGGAATAAGACAATGGCTTCTACGTCCAGTTGAAATAAAGGGGTGAGCAGCTTCATTGCAGCTGGTACCATGTTAACTCCTCCTCTAACAGGCAGTGTGCAGATGGAGGCAAATTCCATTATATTTGAATGGAAAGTGCAGTCTGTTCCTCGCTAGCCTGCCTTGGGCAGGAGAAATACCCATTTTTATTTTTTTTCACTTTGCTATGTATGAACACAAAACCATGGACAGTTGTATAGAAAGCATTGGTACTACTACTAGTACTGCTACTAGTCATACTAGATCAGGTCAGTGGCCCACATCTACAGTATCTGTCTGTCTAACTGTGGCCAGTACTAAATGCTTCAGAGGAAGGTGTAGTTTAATAAACAAAAAATCCTATAAGGAACAATTATGCACTAATAATTCCATAGAAGTTTCTTCATGACCCACGGCAATTAATGGTTGGTTCATACCCTGAGGAATGAGGTTTTAGATCTCTTATAACTATCTGCCGTATGTAGTCTTCCTGCAAATGACATTGTTTATATCTGTGAATATCTGTTTCTTTATTGAATCCTACAAAGCTCTCTTTTAGCCATATCTTGCACCAATGAATCCCACAAGGTAGTTATGCTTTGAGTTAATATCACTGGATGTCCACTTTCTTATTATGAGAGTAAATAGGAGCACATGATTGACCTGTATACCATTAAGGATTTTATATACCTGACTCAGCTCACCTGTTGATTTCCTGTCTAAACTACATAGACCTTGTTCACACAAGGAAATCTTTCCATGCCTCTAATCATCATTGTTGCTGTTCTGTGAACCTTCTCTATTTCTGCTCTATCCCTTTTTTAATTGAATTATATTTTTGCTGACTAGAATTGAATGCAGTATTACAGATGAGGATGTACAGCCAATTTATATAAAGACATTATATTGTTCTTTCTTATATTCTCCCTTTCTTAATAAAACCTAACATAATTTGTTTTTTTTTGCCACCACTGCATAATGAACAGCTATGTTTCTTTAGTTATACACAATGAAGACTCAGTCTTTCCTGAGTGGATTCAGTTAATTTAGAGCCAGTCAGTGTGCATGATTATCTCAAATTGTTCTTTTCAGTTTGCGTTACCTTGGAGTTATCTTAGCTGAATTTTTATCTGTCATTGGCTTGCCCAGTATCCTCCTCATCCACAGAAGGAGGCTATAGGGGAGGACCACTATGATAGGATTCCTTTTAGAGGTCCTCCTCAAATGTTCCATTTAGAGGTGGTGATGTTGGAGCCCTTCTCAGTGGAATGAGCTACTGATCTGCTTCCAATTACCAAATATCTCTTCCTCCTCCCCTTACACCTAGGTGGGGGAGGTGCAAACGTGGAGAGTCTCCTCTGTGTCAGAATCAGGCATGATGGGGTCATCCAGGCCATTGTTAGGACCTTGTTAAGTTCCTCATGTTCTTCTGTAGTGTTGATTAGTGTACATAACTTATCTTCAGAGTTTGCCACAATACTGTTCTCACTATTTTCAGGTCATTTAATAATGGTATGAAATTCCATTAGTCCGAAAAAGATTCCTTTGGACAGACTCCCTTTACACATTGAAAATTAATGATTTATTCCTATTTTCTGTTTTCTCTCTCTTGACTAGTTTCTTACAAAGAACAGAACATCGTCTCTCATTCGGTGACTACATAGTTTCCATAGTAGCCTTCTGTGAGGGACTTAATATGAACTTTCAAAAGGATTTTACCAAATTATGTCTTCTGATTCTCCTTTATCCATTTAATTTGACTTATTCAAATAATTATAGTAGATCAGAGAGGCACAATATAAATTTATAGAGCTATGTTGGTTTGTCCCTCTGATATCCCCCTAAGACATGAAATGAGAGTAGCCTATAAGAGTAGGGAAAATGTACAGTTCTTTTCCTCACTCCATTTAAGTGAAGACATCTACATGGTTTCCCCAAGCATAAACTGTCAGATAAAACAGAAAAAGAGACACACCTGAAGATATGATGAAACTCTGAGAAAGCAGCCACTTTAGAATGTGGCCCTTTAGAATCCTACAAATTTTACTGAAACCTCCACTTTAACTATTAAGATGAGCGCTGGTCTTCACAAGACTGCTTAGTCCTTACAATCGCGTGTCTCAGTACAGTAACGAAATAATACAGGTTTGATGAGTAAATGCATTTATTCCTTCTATTCCCACCTTCCCCTCTTTATAACTTCTGTACTGGAGAAATCTGTAATATTTTGCCATTCCAAAAAACAGATACTGAATCTATAGTTTTATGGAGATGGAGTAGCAGTTAACTGATACCTTCAAGCTAAATATGCTCCTCTAGTAAATATATGGGATAGTGGAATTTAAATAGTAAACCCAAGATAAATGTAGCAAGAACTTTGAAGTGTTCCTCATTCTTTCCATTCCATAATTAGATAGTGGAATGACACTAACCTAGTAGTCATTATTTAATAAATTTGGGTTAGAAAATAGAAACCTCCAAGTATCTAAGGATTTGAGAAAACACGTTGATCTAATTCCCAAGAAAATAAATGAAAATTTGGCTTATGAAACCCTCATTTAAATACTTTATAATTTCATTATCCTTTTTTTATTTTATTTTTATTGGACTTTCCTAAGGTGGTATTTATAAAGTAGTATAAAATGTGAACCTTTTATTCATCCTTGTTACATTAATGGGTGGCGCCACACACAATATTTAGCACCACGTTTAAGAAATTAAATAGCAAAAATCTATATTAAAATAAAATTGTTTCTTGGTGCTGTAAAAGTTTTACAGAACATAAATACTCTCACCATCTTGAAGAGATTAGTCTTAGTAAGATCAGATAAGCACAAGATATAGGAGAGCTGGATTTATTTGAAGAGGGGCAGAGAGGGAGCTTCTCAGAGGAAGCCAAGGAGGTTGTTCAGGGGTAGTTGGTGGCAGTCTAGAAGGCAGAGATCTGAGGATGGAAAAAGGAGACGAAGGAAGGAGGAAGATAAGCGGTCGGGGGAGGGAGTGAAGGGGAAGAGGAAGAAAGCATAGGAAATTGAGGGGATAAGAAGAAATGAGAGCAAAGATGTACGTGGAAGAAAGATTGTGTGAACCCTTCTAGGTGATGAGAAGGAGCTTTAATTTTTTACAGCAAGAGATGGGAAGGATGGAGGAATTAATAGGCTGCAGGTTTAAAACAAACAAAGGAAGTACTACTTCACACAATTAAAGTCAACCAGTGGAACTCATTGCCAGGGGATGTTGTGAAGGCTAAAACTATAACTGGGTTCAAAAGAGAATTAGATAAGTTCATGGAGGACAGGTCCATCAATGGCTATTGGGATGCAATCCCATGCTCTGGATCTCCTCAGCCTCTAACTGCCAGAAGCTGGGAGTGGATGACAGGGGATGGATCACTTGATATAAATATATCCTGTTCAATCCCTCTGAAGCATCTGGCATTGGCTACTATTGGAAGACAGGATACTGGGCTAAATGGACCATTGGTCTGACCCAGTATGATCATTCTTATGTTCTTAAGAATAAAATGTGGTAGTCAAATGGTGTGTGAGAAAACTAACATTAGTAGTATATTGGAATGGTAAAAGATAATTGAAAGTTATCAGAATCAAGGTAAGAGGATGATCTGGTGTAGACATGTTTTGATCAATGGTCACAAAGAGAAAAGGACAGATTTGGAAATATTAAAGAGGAAGAAATAACATGAATTACAGGGATTGGATACATGAAGAGGAGGAGAGAGAATATAGATTTTGGAAGTATTGTAAGGTTGTCAGTTAAATCCGAGAAGGGAGAAGTTTTAATAGAAAATCTTAAACCTGTTTTAATAGGTCTTAAATTTGAGATGGCAGTTAAACATGAAAAAATAGATTCTTCTTGGAGTAGTGTCCCTGTGGGTGCTTCACCTTAGGTGTGTATGCGTCCCTGTACCTAGGATCTGCGATTTTTGGTAGCAGTGCCTGTTGGACTGCACATGAGCCCATTCTCCCCTGGTCTCACGTTGTGAGCAGCAACTATATAGGGCTGTGTAATCTAACCGTCATCCATTCTTTTGCAACCGCCCTTGTCCAGAGACAGAGTCTTTGCAGAGCCCGTTCTAGTGCCTTTAGTGCTTTTTATAATGATATGTTTTTTCTTTAAAATTTAGATAGTTAATAGTTGCTTCCATTTTCTTTCCCTTTTTCTCCTTGTTAAATTGTTTTTCTTCCTCCTCGTTACCCTTTAGTTCAGATTGGTATTTCCCTAAATTCTTTCCTTCACAGGAGTTATCCCTACATGGGGGTTATGCCAGGATACCCTGGGTTGAAAAGGTGCCTCTCTTGCCGAGAGGCATCCCCATGAGCAACGGGCACTCCCAATGCATTCGTTGCTTGGGAGAAGTGTGCTTCCCACAAAAATGCACACAGTGTCTCAGGCTCAAAACTCAGGCCTGAAAAGCCTGTGAATTGAAGCTGAAACTTTTAATGATGGAGAGTTTGCTGCGGCTAGCCTCAGACTCCAGTCCTGGCATCTCTCCAGAGCAGCGATCACCGACAGTACCGACATCTGCCACCTCACACTCTCCACTATCCATGAAGAGAAAGGCAGCAGACTCTCACAAAGAGAGTAAGAAAAGGGCCCCAAGTTTGCCTACCAAGGAGCTATCCCAGAAAGAGTTCCCTGACAAGGTCAGTAGCCTCCATGCTGTCAGGTATAAACACAGTATCTTTGACTCCCTGGGACCTCCAGTACCAACACTGCCGATAAGTCCAAGGACCCCAAGAGGACCGGACTGGACAAGACTGCACTGTCAGGCAATAGAGGCAAAGAGAAGCCCAGAACCTCAAAGACGGCACAGAGGACACCACCTAAACACACAGTACCAAGTGCTTCGGCACTGACAAGAACTTGGCCTTCACCTACCTCACAATCGACAGAGCACATAGTCATCTCGACACCATCAGCACCAACAGTATGGGCATTGATGCACATGCTTCCCATGGTACCGACGCAAATACCGTCCCTGATACCGATGTTGTTGATGCCGGTAATACAGGAATTTAGATTCCCAAAAGACCTGCTCATTTCTGAGACTCTGGAATCACCCCTGCTTTGCACTGAGCTCCCAGCGATACGCACCTGTCCTTGCACAGTGTAACCGGTACCACATTGTTCACCATCACCATCTGGGACTGCTCGCTCCTTCTCAAGTGAAGACAAAGATGTCGATGAAGTTCTGTATTCAGTGATATTGCATACCCCCCCACTCATATCATGGACTACACAGTGCGAACTGCACACGCGTACTAGATACCAGGAGACCAGGTGTGATTCTGGGCCTTGGTATGGGCACCCATGGATGGCCCCCCAGGCCTATGCCCATGCAATGACCTTGCTGGGATTCATGAGTTGCTTTTACACAACAGTTTCCCAGAGGGAGAGTACTCAGAGGGAAAGACCTAGACACTCCCCATCCTTCTCGGTATCCAGATCTTAGCCTGAAGCACAATCTTTTGAGGAGCAGGAGAGAATAGAGTAGTGTCTCCATTTAGGTGGTCCCTGACGGTGAGGTGGCAGAGAGGTCAGGGGTCCTGATCGCGGGGTAGGGTGGTATCTTCTCCTCTGTGACGTCATGTGCTCATTAGATGAGACGCCAACTGTGTCTCAAGATGACTACTGCACAAGTGTGTCCCAAACGGGCACTTCTACTCAAAATGTCTGATCAACGGCCCCGGGATACACCGACACCTGAAGTAGAGCATTCACAGGGACAGCACTCAAAGAAGAAAGCATTATCTCCATTTTACAGATGGAAAAACTGAGCCATAAGGCTGTTTTAGTGACCTTCCACCTCAGTCTGGTCTTGTATTTCTAGGTAACACATGGAAGGAGGCACTGCTCTCCAGGCCACCTAAGGTGGAGAACCTTGAGAGACCTCCCTCACCAGATGGTACAAATACCAACTACCAACCAGGCTTTTGGCCACCACTTACATCCTTTTTACCATGCTGTCAATCACTATGGACCAATGAGGTTTAAAGATCCCTTTAAAGGTGTTATAGAAGTCTAGTGTTGTAATATCTAGGTACAAAATACCTTTCTTGTTTTGATTTTTATCCCAGTATTAATGTGTGTAAGTTTGTTTATGGCAATATAGCAATGTACCTTTTGTCATGAGAAATTTTATGTAAGAAAGATTGTTATAATGGAAAAGTTTTATGAAAAAGATTGTTAATTTCTGCCCTACCCCCAGGGGTGCTGGAACTAAGGGTGTTGGTGGTGTAGCAACACCCCCTGGCTTGAAGTAGTAATAACAACCAAATACATGGTTTCTGCTTTCAGCACTCCACTATAAAAATTTGTTCCAGCATCTCTGCCCACCCATATCTATATAGATTAATGAGAATGCAATGCAGTATTAATAGATTAATAGTTCTTATATCTTCAGTGCTTGCTTTGGGGTTGTGTGGGGTGAGTATAAGGACAATTGCATTTTAAATGGAGATGGGCCAAGAATACACAAATCAGGCCTAGGCTTTCTGTTATTAAATGACAGAATCTCATGATCTGCTCTTGTGAGGTTTTTGACTTGGAATGGTGTAACTTCTGCCAAGATCAGGTGTTCTTGTGAGGCTTCTACTGACTTGGACTGAAATATTGTAAAAATCCTGTTCTCTTGAGATCTTTGCTGCCTCCAGACCAGAACCAGAAAATAGCCTCCTCCTACTTTTTCATTAATACTGTAAACAAAGGATCTAGGAATGTGAATCCAATCCCCTTTCTTCACAAAATTGAATGTCTTTCTAAACATTATGCTGAGCTCAACCACAGGATAAAGGTTTGATTTAGGAATTGCTGGGTGCTGTTCTATGGCCTGCATTATGCAGAGGATCAGATGATCATAATGGATCTTTATGGCCTTAAAATCAGTGAAAATGTACAGTAGTGCCTAGAGGCCCCAATCAGGATAGGAGCCCCATTAGGTGCCATATAAACACATACAAAGGCTTGTCCCAAAGAGCGAAGACTAAGGTTAACATTTTGTCATGGTTATTTTTAGTAAAAGTCACTGGCAATAAATAAAAATTCACAGGAGCCCATGACCTGTCTGTGACTTTACTAAAAGTAACCAGGAGACAGGGCTGGGGGGTAGGGGGGAGAGGTAGGGAAGAAGAATGACACCTGGAGCCCCAATTGGGGGTACGGACTGACAGCACCAGCCCCACTGCCATGGGTGGGGGGCACGCAGCCCCACGACTCCACCTCTGGCCACAGCTGCACACAGTCCTGGCTCCAGCCCCGGCAGCAGCCACGGTAGGGAGTACATAGCCCAGATTCCAGCTCTAGCCAAAGCCATGGGGCAGGGGCCCACAGCTCCAGCGGGGAGAGAGGAGTGGACAACAACATATGGCTCCAGCCATTTTCGTGTGGGGAGTGCGGCAGTGGCGCATGGCCCTGGCCCCAGTATGTGGGGTGGCAGTTTGCGCATGGCTTTGGCTCAAGCCCCAGCCAAAGGGGTAGGGAATACACAGCCCCAGCTGAAGCCACACAGTCCTGGCTCCAGCCCCCACTACAGGGCAGGGCACACATCACCAGCTGCAGTCAAGGGGGAAGGGGTACGTGCACAGTCACAGCCCCAGGACAGGGGCTCACAGCCCTGGCCAAAGCCACGGTCCTGGCTTCAGTCCCTGACAGCCAAAGAAGTCATGGAGTCCAGTAAAGTCATGGAATCCGTGACTGCCGTGATCTCTGTGACTAAATAGTATCCTTAGCTGTGACCTTCCTCTGTTCATGATATGAAAACCCTTCAACAAAATGAAAATGGAGAATATTCTTCAAACTACCTGAAATGTTTTCTCAATGGAAAAACTCCACTTGAGACTGTTTTTAATATCTAGAAAATAGAATACATATGGAAAATAATGAATAATTAGTCATCTTGATTGTCATATACTACAGTGATATGCAAGAGTGTGGGAAAGATTTGGCAACAACCAAAGCACTCCTGATGACTGGACACATTACAGAAGGAAAACATGTAGGGTTCAGAGCCTTAAATTTCCATAGCTCAATTAATTTAAATGTTTTGTTTGCGAGAGTGATGGCTGCGTAAAAAAATAATATAATTGCATGATCAATTAAATAACTGAGTCACTTTGCTGTTGCGCACACAAATTTTGGTAACATTTTTTGCATTGTGTAGAATCCATTTTAAAAAAAATTATTTTTGTAACTGACATCTTTTACTCTTTTCTAGAATATGTGTTCTTTCTTGTGATGATTTGACATTCTAAACCCTTCATTAACCATGATGGCAACACAGACATTAAGTATAGACAACTATCAAGATGGGCAACAAGTGAGAGCATTTTTTCTCCTCTATGTATTGCATTACTATTAGCAAGTGAAAAATTTACCTTTTTGTTTAAGGTTAGGCTCTATATGTGATGTTGCATCTTGGAGCAGTGGTTCCTAAAACTGCATTCAAATTAACATTAGTCTGTGGGCAAGTTATGCCATTGATCCGCACTCTGAAGACCTGTTCTCCATTATTGCTGTATGCCAGCCTGAGCAGTAGGTACAAGTCTTCCTGCCAGTAGATGGAGATAGTGTTAACTGTCAGAAGAAAAACTGAGTTGTTGCTTCCCCTACAAAGAGGCCTGGTTAGCTGAACAGTAAGTTCTCTTTTATTTCCAAAGAGGCAGGTCTCTGGATTGCTGTCTTCTTTTTGGAGTACCTCCTGCTTTTATTTTGGAGAGCTTTTTTTCCATAAACCCTTTTCTTTGACAGGTTTACTTAGTTTAGAATACTTATTTGCCTTGGTAAAGAGATGGTGGAATGGTGGATAAAAATCACTGATTTTTTTAAAAAAAAAAAAATTTAAAAAATTGGATTATTTTGATAAAATGCTTTTTGAGGAAAAAACCTATCTAAAGATATCTTTGAGCTATAATGTATCTTAATTAAAACAATCTCATCCTGGAATAGGGATTATAAATTCTAATTCTATAGTATGAGACAATATGTTCATGTAATGTTTAAGAAAAGTTTTGTAAATGAGTTCCAATAGTTAATGGATTAGGGATCCAATCTTATGAGATTCCAGGGGCTTCTGTATAGATTGTTTAAGTTAATCTTTCTATCTACCCAATGGGGCTCAGTCTAGAAGATACCATCAGAGATGCTTAGTTTTGCAGTTCTCAACCTGTGAATTTGTGTCTGCACTCCAGAGATAACATTCTTGTTAACAGCAAAAGTGTTTTAAAATAAATAATATATAGAGGTGAGAAATAACAGACCTCACCCTGTTGTCCCTCTGCAAATTTGTGTACACAGAGTCAATCCCTTTTATCTCTCTAAAAGTGCGAAGTTTCAAAAAGTTCAGTGAATAGAAGATTATTGGGGGCGGAATAGATCTGGACAAGGAGAAAAAGTCTGAAGATAAATGTGAGAAGGGAGGGACAGGCAGTAGAAACAAAAGTGAAACTATTCGAGCAGCATATTCCAGAAGTCTTAAGGTCTTTCTGAGTGTAGCCTTCATTGATTTGAGATCTACCATACCATTCTCTCACTAGAAGGGAAAACCTATAATGGCAGAAGACTGTAAAAGAGACCCGGTTTGGGAATATTTTAATGAAGTTCCTCTACCTGTGGGTAAAACAGGCATGCTTGCAAAATGCAAACAGTGCAACAAAGAAATGCAAGGCCTGGTTGCCCAAATGAAACAACATCATGAGAAGTGCTCCTTCTCAGGAGGAAGCTGTATTGAAGATGATGAAAGGAACGTGTCTGAATATGCAGGATCTTCAGGTTGGTAAACTTTTTTTATTTCATACTTCTTTCTTAAGGACTGCCTGTCTTCCTTCTGGACTCTTCTTAAATTGTCGTGTTTGAGCAAAAAATATATTTGTTACTCTGTGGTACTGTCATTTTAGATGCAGTTGTGATTAAAAAAAATAACTGAAATAGGCAGATCATCTTTTTACAATTTCACCTTTAAAGTAGTACTGAGTATCAGTGAATGAAATGAGTAATACTAAATGAGCAGTATGGTAATAATAAAATAACTGCATTGATTTATTTTGTTTAGGAGAATCCATCCTCAACATACAGGATTCTGAAGACTATCCACCTTCAAGATCACCATAATTTTCCATAGTTTCAGAGTTATCTGCCAATGATAATATTTCAGTCACATCATGTATGTCACATAGCCACAGTATATCAGCTGTAGCAAAAAGAAAAAAAAATCTCCATCATCCAGAAACAACCAGTAAAGATAAGTTTGTGATTAAAAACCAGCAGATTACAAAAAGAGGTAATTGATGAAAAAATTGCCCAGTTTGTTTATGCAACAAACTCTCCTTTCCATATGATTGAGAACCCACACTTCATTAACATGGTTCAGTCACTCAGACTGGGATACAGTCCACCAACAGAGCAGATGTTGCAGGCAAATTTGGATAAAGTGTATGAAAGAAAAATTGAGCAGTGTGCAAAAAGTTTAGAGGGTAAAATTGTTAACCTGAGTCTTGATGGGTGGAACAATGTCCATAATGATCCTGTTGTATGTGCTTGTGTGACAACAGAAGAAGGGAATGTCTTCCTTACAGAAACAATTGATACATCAGGAAATGCGCACACACGGCAGAATACTTACAAGAAGTAGCAGTAAAAGCTATAACAAAGTGTGAAAAAAATTTCAAATGTCTGGTATGCAGTTTGGTCACAGAAAATGCTGCAAATGTATCCAAAATGAGAAGAAATTATTTAGAAGAGCATGAAGAGAGTCCCAAGCTAATAACATACGATTGCAGTGATCATGTGATGCACCTCCTAGCCAAAGACTTCAGGTTCCAGAAATAAAGGCTAATGTTGTTGAAATTGCAAAATATTGCAGCGGCTGCTCTGAAAAGAGTGGGAGGAACCAAGGTAATTCTCCCACAAGACATGTGGTGAAACTCAGTAGTGGACTGTTTTGAGCACTATATCAAGAACTGGCCTAATCTGATGACAGTTTGGAACAAAATCATGAAAAAATAGATGGTACTGTCGCAGCCAAAGTTCTCAACGTTGATCTTAAGAGAAATGTTGAACGCATGCTGAGTACCCTGAAGTCTATTTCCGTAACCTGGAACAAAATGCAGGGAAATAGCTGTTTTATTGCTGACGCTGTTGAAATTTGAAAGGAACTGAGTGAGATCTTAAAATGAGAAATATGCAATGACAGAGTTAAATTACAAGCATTAAAAAAACGAATGGGACAAGCACTATTTCCAGCTTATTTTCTTGCAAATATTCTCAATACTTGGTACCAGGATCAAACCTTAACTGCTGAAGAAGAGGAGTTGGCTATGACATGGACATCCAGCAATCATCCCTCCATAATGCCAACTATAATAAACTTCAGAGCTAAGGATGAACCATTCAAGAAATATGTTTGCTGATGATCTTTTAAAGAAAGACACAAGAGTTAACTAGTGGATTTGGAGTCTTCAATCCATTTTCAACAGAAAAGCACTGTTAAAGTCTCTGTAATCAGAAATAAGGTGTCAGATGGGGGTTTCAACTCTTTTTTTGTTTTAAGCACTTGGATTCAGAGACTGCTGAAGTGATAATCTCACTTTTAACAGCAGTAGCTTCTTCAGCCAGTGTAGAAAGAATATTTTCTTCCTTTGGACTAATTCATTCCAAATTGAGAAATCATTTGGGACCTGAAAAGCTTGTTTTTTCTTTCCCAGATTATGACCAAACAGGAAAATGAAGGTAAAGACAACTGAGTGGGCTGCAGAAGCCAATATTTTAAGTTTCTCATATTGACCTGGATGACATAATCAATTTAATTTTTTTTAAATGTTTCATTTAACTATTTTAGTTTAAAAACAATTTTAACAAAAACAAACCTGGTTTTAAAAAAAACTTGAATGTTTAATTAAATTCAAAAATTCTTGTGCTTGTTTTGTTAAAATATCACACGTTTGCTGTTGAAGAGAAAAATCCAGAATACATAACGTTGTTTTAGTTAAATAAAACAATTTAAATGTCTGTCTGGTGGTGATCTCCTCCTAATACAGCATGGCAAGAAAATCCTCCAAATATTAATGATTAACCTGTTGAATTGGAGATAGTTCACTTCCCAATGACTTCATAAATATCTGCCTCAGTTACCTTTGGTAAATGAAATAACCAAACAATTGTTTCTTTTCTGATATAGCTGTAAAACTAATCTGAAAAGTTTTCACTTTAAAAATGTATAGTGTGTACCTTCTAAAAATGAAACCTACATCTATCTCTGAGTTGTGAAGAATATGTATTAAGGTTATAACAACCAACAAGAATGCACTTTTATGTAGAAATCCATGATTAGATCGAGTCTTCCTGACTAGTGATTTAAGTCATGATTTAAATCAATTTGATTTAAATCAAATCCACCCTGGCTAGTGGTAGTTTACTCCTGGGAGAATTCTGCACCCTAAAAAAAATTCTGCGCCATAAGTTTAAAAATTCTGTATACAATAGTTTCAAATTTGGCAAAATTCTGTATATTTTATTTGTCAAAATAACACAATATAATTATGCCAGTTTCAATTATTTTGGTAATTTATTTCAAAATATCTATCCGCAATTATGTAATTTTGAGTAGTAATTTATTTAAACTACAATACAGAAATGTATTTCCCACGCCCCTCAGAAGCAGTGCAAAGACTTGGAGAAGTCAAGGGTAATGGAGGAGCTGAGGAAGAGGAAAGTAATTGCTGGAAGGGAGCCTAGGTGTGAACTTGGAGGGTTGTTGGGTATGTGTGGAAGAAGTATGGAACCGTTTTTTGGGGGGTGGGGTAGGAGGGGTTGTTAGGGAGCCTCCCCCATGCAGACTCTTGCTGATCCCTAGCCTCATTCAGTCAGGCACCTCTGCCCCATCCCCATGTGTCCCTGAACTCCCACTCAGCCGGCCACCTTTCCCACCGTGTCCCTGCACCCTTCTGTCCCCATGTGTCCCCACTCAGCCATCCCCATGTGTCCCTGCACCCCCACTCCCATTCAGCTCCCACCCTAGTCTGTCCCCCCTTCTGAACTAGCCCTTCTGAACCCCAGTCTGTAACTCCCCAGCAGCTCCATGTGTTCCACCCTCCCCATATACCATGCTTCCTGAACTAGCCCCACAGGTAGGATGCTGTGAGGAACAGAGTCTTTTCTCTTCCCTGTCTGCAGCTGGGGCTGCTTCCACCGAGCAGCGTCTGCTCTCTGTTCTGGCATAACAGCGGCCCCTGGTGGGCAAAAGGCGTAACTGCAGCACTTCTTGGCAGAATATATTTTGTGCTGAGGAAAGAAAATTCTGCACGGCACACGAATTATGTGAATGCACAGTGGTGCAGAATTCCCTCAGGAGCAGAGCGGTAGTTCTTTTTTTGTTTTGCGCTTCAGGAGCACTCTGCCACAAGGTAGTCTTCTGGTTTTGGTGCGTCTTGGCTTCTGTCATCAGCAGGAAACAGCTGAAAGAATGTAGCCCCCAGATTTAGGTAACTTGTTTTCCCATTGTTAGCCAAAAAATAAGTCCATCAATTATGTCTTTCTCCAGGCACAGTAGCTTCCAAATCAGCTAACCCTTCCGAGAGAACTTCTTGAGGGTTAGGAAGTTCTGCCATTTTCTCAAAATTTCCTGTTGAGCTAAAGGAGGGCTCAGCCATGTCCGACAACAAAGTCCAAACAGCCTATGCAAGACTCGCTCCAGGATAGTGTCTTAAATTCCTTTTCTTTGTTGTGTGCGGAATTAGGTGAAGCTTTGTCCCTAGATGACGTCTGAATTGGTTACTCTAATATTTATTAAGGGGCTGACTCTTTCTTCAAAGGATTGCTCTTGAGAACAAGGTGGTGACAGCCCTTGTGAGGGTGGGTCCTTCTGTGCTTTTTAATTTTCTTTCTGAGGCCTTGATCCTAATGTGGTGATGGTGCTTAATGCAGCCTGGCTTTTCTGCGTAAGACACAAACTGCCATGGTTCAAGCAGAAAAAGAATCTTCTTATGCCACTGGTTCGGTGCCCCTAGGGGGACGTGACAAATGTTCAAGCTGGAAGAAAAATGCAATCCTTTTTGAAGGGAAGATTGGATTCCATGGTGGATAAGTTCTTCAAGTAGGATGATCTTTTTGTCCCCCTTAAGCGGGCTCTTAGTCTAAAGATACCTTGCTGTAGGTGAAAAAGAATGGAAGTCCCATTTTAGAAAGCCATCAGAAAGTCTCAAAGGCATTCTCAGTCCATTGGTGCCATTCAGGATGTTCTATATGTGCAGATTGAATTGCCCTACTGTAACTCTAACAATGTTCTTGTGGAGCTATAATATACCCAATATGATCATGGAATAGCATAAAACTACCCAAAGATTACAGGACTCTATATCCTGTTAGTAATGTTTAAATCATGACTTTTTAAGCTTATCTTTTAAGGTGCTTTGGTGCTTTCCTGTTTTGCATCTTTTTCTTGCCTCTTACTATTGCAGCATTTACTTGTGCCCTGCACTCCCACACAAACTGCAGAGTAGCTTTTCAGACTCATAGTCTCTCTCTAACATACGCTATTGGATGCCTTTTTAGGCTGGTATCTTTCACTTAACTTGATTTTAATTTGTCGTTGTTCTGTTTTAAGCTGATTAAGTTTGTTCTGCATGGATATGAAGATGAGCTCATTTAGTTGAACTGGCAAACAAATGCCTTGTTAAAATATTTTTAATGGCAGTTACTTCACTCCATTCTGCTGAAAAACTAGTAAATATTACTTTTTAAATACAACTACTGTTGCTTTTTACATTGAGTAGGTATTCCTATATTGTTTAATATTATCTGCATATGTAAAAGTTTAGAGGTAAATTGTAAGGCGAAATTACATTCCTGATTAGTGAAAGACTGCAACAAATGCTATATTTCAGTTCTGTATAACAAAGTGTAAATTTTAATGGATTAGGAAACTAGCTTCAGAGTCCCTATTTCCATCAGCATATCTGTGGAAAGGGAGAAGGAAATCAATAGGAGGGTAAAAATTTTATTGTGATTTCACCACAAAGGCTGGTAAGTCAGCGTTTTCGTAATCTCATTTTTGGAGTAATATATGTCTAACCTGTTCCAAAAATAGCTGCTTGTGAGACACAAAATGCTTTAGCAGTTCACTAATATCAATCATCCCAATTTTAAAGCTGAGTGCTGAAACTTGAAATGACCTTTACACTATCCAACAGAAAGTGTCAAGGATTAAATGAGTTTCTTGTTACTGCTTATGCTTTTTGTATAATTGCCAAATCATACCAAGCTTCTGGCAATTTACTAGCTTTTTGCATTGCTATTTACTTAGAAAACAGTATACTTACTAATAAATCTTTGTGCTTGGTGACGTAAAATAACTTATCCTCCTTTTTCTACAGATGCAAGTGGTAACCGAGTTAAAAACTGAACAAGACCCAAACTGCTCTGAAACTGATGCAGAAGGAGTGAGTCCTGCCCCTGTAGAATCTCAGACGCCAATGGATGCAGACAAGCAGGCCATTTACAGGTAGTATTATGGACTTTGGTTGTGTATTTGAAGGGTAAAAAGTACAGTTCGGGGTGTGGTTTTGCCTTTTTTTTTTCCTTTTAACTAGGCAGATTAAAACCAGATGAGTTGTAGTTTGCAAGTAAACGATGAGTAAGTTCAAATAAAATGGTTTCATTTTTAGATTCTTTACTTAAGGCAAAAATTTCCCCAAATTTAGGATTCTGTTGCATGATCTTGAAGACTATTATGAAGTGCACATGTCAGTTATTAAAAACAGATATTGCTATAGCTGTAGTGGGCAGCAGGCATCAAGCTTTAAGTTAGCAATAGTATTTTGTCTAGGCTATTGAGGAATAGTGACTTTAACTCAAGCTGTCCCGTTATATTTTATATGTTAGAATTAGCTTCAATAGTATGTAAGGCCTTTTCTCATTTATTTTATTTTATTTTTTTGTGATCAACGAAACCTGTACCACTTTTTCTGTAGATTAAAAATAAATAAATAAAAATGTGCCTTTTCTCACAACTCTGTAATACAAAAATACTTATCTTAGCACTTTTCATTTGAAGATATTAATCAGTATGTATAAACTGCAAAGGGAGGATGTAATTATAGCATGGGTAGGCATACCTGTGTTAGCTTTAATCTAGCTAGTGTGGGTAACAGTAGCAGTGTACACATAGTGGCAAGGACTTTAGTATGGGCTATCAACCAGAATACAAGCCCTCCATGGACCCTAGCCATGTACTTTGGTTGGTAGCCCATTCTGAAACCTGTGCTGCTATGAGTACACTGCTATTGTGACCTGTGCTAGCTAAATTTAAAGCTATCATATGTATGCCTAGCCATGCTACAATCACATCTTCACTTTGCAGTGTAGACATACCAAAAGTGTTTTACAAAAGCACTGTTATTGCCAGTTTACACATGGGGAAAATGACACATAGGAGGGAGGGTAAGTGAGTTGGCCAAGATGACAAAGTGAGTTAATGGTAAAATCATCTTAGTCCTGACCTGAGCCAAGTTAGCTAATTTCACAGTGAGTCTCTCATAATACAGGCCGTTCTCAATTGTACCAAACTGTAAGGTGATTTTATTATATTGAAATGGGGCACATATTGGAGACCAGATGTGTGCTCTCAGGCTTGTTTTTTTTTGTAATTTAAATCTGGTTTCATTCTTTGTGTCAGTGTTAATCCATTACACAGTGTACTAATACATCACCTTCTACTAAATAACAATTAATAAAATGGCATTTCATAGCTTCATAACTGCAATTATGATTTCTTCTTATTAAGGTCCAATTACATAGTCCTGCTTTATTATACAGCTTTAGTTATGTCTAAATCTTATACAGTTTCACTCTTATTTAAAAAAACAAAAGCAAAAAAACCCCTCACATGTATTTTGGCTAATATTATCAGTTGTGTTGTATATAATCTGTTAATAAAACTTACAGAATTGCTTTTCTGGATGAGTGGTGGTTAGGTTTTTACTTTTTGGATACCTAACATTATAAAGTAGTAAATATAAATTAAAAAAATATTTATTCAGGCCTGATTTTATTATGTATTTATTCCTAGGCACCCACTGTTTCCATTGTTAGCACTATTGTTTGAAAAATGTGAACAATCTACACAGGGCTCAGAAGGCACTACCTCTGCTAGTTTTGATGTAGATATTGAAAATTTTGTAAGGAAGCAGGAGAAGGAAGGAAAACCCTTTTTTTGTGAAGATCCAGAGACTGATAATTTAGTAAGTATAAAGCATTTTTATGAAGCAAATGACACTTCTCCCTCTTATTCCCAATTACTTCTCTCAACTGCTGCTCTTGGTAGATTCCCAAATCTTTTGATCCTACAGTGGTGTATTGTTAGTATTGCAAGTACTGAATTCTGAAACTATAGATCAGAAAAAGTTTGTAAACTTAGTCTTTTTATCCTTTTTTTTTTCTTATCTATAAACATCTATTGCAGTGATTCCCAAACTGGGGTTCATGAACCCCTGGGGGTTCACGAAATGTTACAGGGAGTTTTCGGAGGGGGAAAAATTCCCTAATGGCGGACAGAGCTGTCTCTAGGGACCCCAGGCAGCCCGGGGCCAGCAGTCCGGAGCCCCTGGACTTCCAAGAGCTAAGCAGATCAAAGCAAGCATATCTATCACACACATTTAAACTTCAAGACTCCTTATATGAAATAGAAAGGGAGGTGGATATTTTTTTCTGTTTTTAAAATTAAATAGGCAACTAATATTGTTTTTAAAATTATTATGAAGAATAAGTTTAAGCTTTGTTGTAACGTGCGTTGTGTGCCTGGACTGCTCAAGACCTGAATGCTTGTGCAAGAGGAAGTCTTTGAGTTGGCTTCTTAAATACCTTCACGCTGTTTCACATCTGATACTCCTTGATGAAACATAGGAGCCTTGTCTTATAACAGGCTTATTCAAAATTATACAAGCTACGAAAGTGAGATCTTGGAAGAATGTTGCCTTTTTCATAATGTAATTATACATAATAATTAATAATAAATAGTGTATAATCATGTCATAAAAACAAATTTTATATTTCCAAGATCACTGCTTTTATAATTTATACTCAGGTAAAGGAGAAAATCCCTGGAAATATTCATTTTTAGGAGAGGGTTCGTGAAACTTGACATTTTAATGAAAGGGGTTCACAGGTTGTTGAAGTTTGGGAACCACTGATGTATTGCATCCTTCATTTTGACCACATGCCTCACATTTTTCAATAGTTGTTTCCAGTATGTGTTCATAAAACAGCTGAGGTTGACATTATATTTAGAGATGAGTTAAGACATATACCCACTACAATCCAGTCGACTGTACAGAGTAGTTTCTCAGAAAGCAATCAGATAATTTTTGCTTCACTGTTCTATATAACTTATCTAGTCAGATTTTCCTGTTCTGTGTTCTTTGCCCTGATGCATCTGCATTGTCTGAGGGAGGAAAGGTTAGAAAATTTGCCCACTAACTTTTATACATAAAAATAAATCTGAGGCATGGTATGCAATAGGAATATAAGCAAATCTTTTTTTAAAAAAAAAATCAAGTAGAACAGTTTGTGTTGAATGATAAATCCGTTTGAGACAGCATTTCTAAATGATATTCAATTTGGTATTTTGGGCCTATGTAAAAAGCTGTTCAAATGTAGAGTCCTATAAGGTTGTGTCTGTTTTGTAGCAATAAATGGAATTCTGCCATTTCAGACAAGGCAGAGAGAAGGAACTTCAAATTAGGCTGCTCATGAGTACTTGCAGGTAGAGGATCAGAGATTCAGTACCTCTGAAGTCCCAGTTGCTCAAAAGAAGCCTACCAAAAGAGCATTCCAACTTACACAGAAAGAACTCACTGTCTGGTCCAAAAAGGCCCATGTGGCTCTTTTGGCATGCATCACACAAAAAATGTTTGACTACCTTATTTTTATGTTACAGTGAAATATCTTTTCTCTGTATTCTACTTAAGTCAGTGAGTCCTGCTAGTTTCTCATGCACACATGTCAAGCCCAGTAAAGGCCCTTCTCCATAAATTCAACCTCAGAAGTTTGTCTTAGTACATTTTGCATTGCTATTTCTTGTTAGGGCTATGATTTCGGTGGTTTTAACGATGAGTGTCAGAAAAATGTTGGCTTGGGATCTATGGCATCCACACAGAGTTCCAAACATATTTTTACAAGGTATTATTCCTTGAAGTCCACCTCATTGAACCTGTTGAAAGCAGGCAAAAAGATTATTGTATTGTCTTTTGATCAAAATATATTTTACCTTTTGGTTTTGGTTTTTGCACTCTGTTACAGCATATTTATATTATTCCTACATGGTTGCAAGTTCTGTATTTTTACAAACACAGTCTTGGAGCTTTAGAGACTCAGAATAGGGATCTATTATGTATCTTTGGAGAGAAGAGAGTTTCATATCCTTAGTTTTCTAAAAGTGTGTGCATAAGTATATTTTATAGCTTAAAAGACTGTAAACAAAGATTAATGATAAATGGTAATAGATTGAATTGGGGAAGGTGTCTATTGGGATGCCCACAAAGGCTGATGTTAACATTTTTAGCGGTCTTGAAGAGTCAGTAAACATGTTTCATTTATGAATTTAACGAAATTGGGGAAACAAGTCAGGGCAGAAGAATGTTGTAATAGAAAGGGACTTAGAAAGATTAAAAACATGCAGTTAATAACTTGGGGGAAGGGAAAGGTGGGAGACACAAGTCAATACATATAGAAAGACATGATATCATGGAGCAGGGAGGTAGGTAATAGTTCTTATCGATATGGCACTTGTGTGACTGTGGTTGAAATACTGGGTTTCTTTCTGGGTACAAGACCAGAAAGGTATTGACAAACTGGAAGGAATTGAGAAAGGATCATTGGAAACTATCAGGGGACTGGAGGGAGTGAAGTATAAGGAAACATTGAAAGAGCTTAATACATATTTAAATTAAGCTACTTGGAGGGGAAGGAAGACAATGTGCTGTATTGAAAAGGTTACAATAGGCTTACTTGCAGATTATATACATTTGAGGTGCAGAGAGGAGCTCATGGTGGAGGGCGACTCATGACTAGACTTGAATGAAAGGGAGATAGATAGCTTAGGATATTTCCATTGTCAAGTAGAAAGTTTGTTTTGGTGACTTCTAACTGAACAGAGTTAGACTGGAAGACCCAGTTTGTGTCCAAGAAAGATGGAGACGTAGTTAAGGAGTTAGTGAAATATTTACATTATATTTATTTATAGGCCTTTCAATGGCACTCCTCTGTAGTCTGAGTACCTTAGAGGCATTAATGCATAATCAACACCTATATGAGGTGAAGAGATCTTACTATCCCCACTTTGCAGATGGGGAACTGAAGCACAGAAATTCAGTGGTTTGTCCAAGGTCCCAACTAGGAAGAGAATTCAGAACTCCTGAGTCCCTGTCTAGTGTTTCAACCATGAGGCCTTTGTATCTCTCTAACAGAGAAGCAAGGTTTGATGTAACTTGCATAAGAAAAGGTCATTGACATTGTGAAATAATTTGCCCAGCCAGAAAGAAGAAGAAATGTGTTTGTATCCTATAACGGTTCTGTGGCTAAATCCTGTAGTAGAGTGGCTTTTGCCACCATAGACCAAAATAATGAACAGAATGTGGAAGAGAGAAAATAAACCAGGTCCTTCCACCGGCTTTTTGAAAGCTGCAAGCAGCAGGGGCACGTGGTGTTTGTTCATTTTAACTGGAATGTTAATGACCCAGTGAAGCCTTGTGAAGTACTCATACCACTATATTATCATAAGTATTGGTAATAAGAATAAATGCTATGTTAATGGCTATAATGATATGTTCTCTCCCATCATATGAAAAGTGTAGCCGAGCCAATAGAAAACACTGCAGGTTTACTGATATTCTGTAAGACCCACCACATTGCTGCCACCATTTTAGATTCCTCTTGAAAAGGAAAGAGCCCTGCTGCAGACATTTCACACCTTCAAAGATTGTTTTCAATTAAAATATCTTGTTTAAATATGAGGTTCATTGTCAAGGGGGGAAATACATTTAATGGTTTTAAATAGCCATAAAGATTTCTTTCTGAGAGAGATTTCAGCCATTATTTCAGATTCAGTCATCTTTGATGTCATGAGTGACATGGTACGTGCTCTTGTGAGTCTGCTTGCTAACATGACAGAACTGTAAGCAGAATTCCCTAAACAGACCATTGGTGTTAGTCTCATTTTTAAGTCCATGATCCTAGTATATTGACTGGCAGGAATTCTTATAGTCTTAGAATTGAGGGACAGCTCTCTTCTTCCCTCAGTTCTGCCAGTTTATTAGCCTGTAGTGCCTCTGTCAGTTCTTTCACGACTGACAGCAATGGAGTGCCTGACTGCTGCTGCTCCTATATCAGCCACAGCTTTTGACTGGCATCTTAACATTTCCTGTGGGTTTTTTTTTTCTTCCAGACTTCTATTAATCTGCCTTAGATTCTGTCATCAAAATAAGTA
Organism: Lepidochelys olivacea; assembly: GCF_965140295.1. Classification (NCBI taxonomy): domain Eukaryota; kingdom Metazoa; phylum Chordata; order Testudines; family Cheloniidae; genus Lepidochelys; species Lepidochelys olivacea. The sequence goes on along the minus strand of NC_140411.1, from coordinate 159,545,794 downwards.
AAAATGAAAGTCATTTTATTCTGCATGAGGTAGATCAGATGATACTGCCTCAAGGTATTTTTAACTTTCTGAATATTAACAAAGACGCTGTTTTCCTTTGTCCCCCGTTCCTGGTTTCTTTCAAGAGGGATAATCGAAATCTTTAAAGCTCATTTGCCCCTAGATCGTTTTGGCCTTGTTTATGTCTTACTCCAAATACCTTAGATAGGTTCTCAATGGTATATGTGTTTGTCATACTCCTCCCCTATTTGGGAGCTTTCCACTATGAGATAATTAAGAAATGACACCTCTGACCAGTGTAACCTCTTCCCCCACCTGTTGGTATTATTGGACATTCTGGATTGCTCACACGTCAATATACAGTCCGGTCAGTCAAGGGCACCAAAGAAATGAGCAGAAGAGTTACTCCCCAGGAGCCAACCAGACACAGGGTTCTTATGTCAACCCTCCTTGAATTATTAGTGCTCCCACAACAAGGGAGGCTTGCAACTGGTTGCAATGGCAGCCTTTCCTCCCTTATAACTTTTAAATTATATATATATATATATATGTAAAAAAATCCAGGTGGAATGGGCAGGAACCTTCATTACAAAGTTGATTTCTCCTCCTCCTTCCCCCCACCCCCCAGCTTCTCTTCTTCTGTCTTTGGCCCCAGCTCATCCTGGCAAAGAATGCAGGCACCAACAGGGACTGTTATCAGGACAGCCCAGAGAGACTCAGAGTGGGCCAGACGACTGCAACGCTCCCTTCCTTCCAGTCCAGTCCCCGTTGCATTGCCTCAGTTCTGACCCTCTGTCTCAGATTAGTGGTGATACTGTAATTAATGTTAAAGCAAGGACAAAACTAACATAAGATCAAGTGAGAGCTAGACACACTAAAAACAAGAGAATAAAAATAAAATTCTAACAGAATAGTCCAACACAGAACAAACGGATCATAGAGAAACGCTTCCAGACTGGAAGGAAGGGAGCCTTGCAGTTGTCTGGCCCACTCTGAGTCTTTCTGGGCTGTCCTGATAACAGTCCCTGTTGGTGCCTGCATTCTTTGCCAGGATGAGCTGGGGCCAAAGACAGAAGAAGAGAAGCTGGGGGGCGGGGGGAAGGAGGAGGAGAAGAAATCAACCTTGTAATGAAGGTTCCTGCCCATTCCACCTGGATTTATAAATATATATTTTTAAAAGTTATAAGGGAGGAAAGGCTGCCATTGCAACCAGTTGCAAGCCTCCCTTGTTGTGGGAGCACTAATAATTCAAGGAGGGTTGACATAAGAACCCTGTGTCTGGTTGGCTCATCGTGGAACAAGAGCTGAATTAGGAAGAGCCATGCATTTCAGTATTGATTTAAAAGAAACCACATATTTCGGTACCAACAGAAGAGCAATGAGCTTGGCCAAGATGAAAGAGCTTTCTTTTTACTTTTTGTGTCTGGAAGGGGGGAAACAGCTTTCAGAATTTAGACTTAATAGACAGCAGGTTTAAAACAAACAAAAGGAAGTATTTCTTCACACAATGCACAGTCAACCTGTGGAACTCCTTGCAAGAGGATGTTGTGCAGGCCAAGACTATAACAGGGTTCAAAACCTCCATCAATGGTTATTAGCCAGGATGGGCAGGGATGGTGTCCTTAGCCTCGGTTTGCCAGAAGCTGGGAATTGGCGACAGGGGGTGAATCACTTGATGATTACCTGTTCTGTTCATCCCCTCTGGGGCACCTGGCATTGGCCACTGTCGGAAGACAAGATACTGGGCTAGATGGACCTTTGGTCTGACCAGTATGGCCATTCTTATGACTTACTCAGTGTTGCTTCAAGGACTGTTCTGAGGGAACAGTAGCTCCACAATAATTGGGATACTGTGACCATGGTTCTTGGCAAACCCACATGGCTCAAGGGCAGCACAGAGACTAATCCACTAATTGCAGGACATTCTGAGCAGTCATAAAGGATGGTCTGGGAGTCTCCCATGGATCAGTAACAGCACCCTACAGGTGATTCACGTGGCTCATACACCTAAACTGGCTGAGATACTCCCAAGGAAGGGGTTGATAAAGTGTGCATGGCCTCTAAAGAGTGCTTTGCCCACATGGCACAGATCTTTTGGGAATGAAGCCATTTGGCTAAAATGGGAGTGGATTGTGAGCTGTATTGGGTTGCAGAACCTTAAAGCTGATTACCTTCAGCAATTTTTAGTTAATTTTAGTCATTTTGATGACTTCCTATTACTTCCTATTACTATACTCACTTAAGTGAGTTGATGGATTTCTGCATTAATGCTATGCAAAAGATTTCAGCATGCAAAACTCGAGCAGAATTTACTTGAAATATCTCTAAGGACTACCTTAGTGCACCTGTAGTTGAGGATGACATCTAAATTAAATTTTCAGCACTGTCTGATTATTTGAATTGAGAGGATTCAGTTCCTCCATGCTGCACCCAATTGAACCAGTTGGCATAGTATCCTAAAGGGTACCACTCCGAACATCGTCTCATACAAAGACCATTGAAATCAATGGAAAGACTCACATTGATTTCAGTGGACTTTGGATCAGACCCCAGTGAATGACTCTGAAGTAATCTATCCAAGAGAAGATAGACATTAGAACTTGTATTTTTTTTCATCCTAGATGCAGTGTAATGTAACCATTGTTACAGTGTAACCATTGTTAGCATTAGGTAATGAGATTTCTTTATTGGGTCAGTACTAAGAATGCCACAGGGGCTTACCAATGAGACTTGTTAGCAGTATGTTTTGCAAATTCTGTTACAGATATTACCAAGCAGAGTATTTCGAGTAGGTCAGATTGCCCAGAGTAGTGAAAAGGCTATCTGGCAACATTTAAAAAGAAAACTTAACAAATTAGCAGTTTAACATTATCAATTTATTTTTACACTAATTTGAATTGCTCCAGAGAGTTAAAGATTAGTTAGAATTATCTAACTAATGGTTGGTTGCATTACTCAGAAGTGTACACTAACAATTTTCAAAGGCAACGCTCAGGCGTATGTGCATTCTTTTGTAACATAATCTTTGATGTGTCTGCTGACCCCAAGGTATTGAGCTGGCCTTCTGCGAGTAGTGTGTCTGACTGTATTTCCCAATATATTCCTGTGGGGGACATATGGAGGTGGTGTTGCTAATCCAAGCAGTTATTATCATATGAGAAGTAGTTTCGAAACTCAGAGCTGTCCATGTTACCTTCATCAGATTTATGGTATTATTTAAAGGCAAGGAGAGACTTTCCACAGGAAAAGTGATCTTGAGACAAATAAAATGGTCATGGTAAAGGTGGACAAAATAATTAATAATATATAGAAAAATCTGCGCATTCCTGTTTACTCTTTCTCATAATACCAGAGCAAGGGATTTTCAGTGCAATTTAAAGGCAACACGTTTAAGGCCGATTTTAAAAAATAGTTTTCACACAACACGTGAAATTCATTGTCATTGAAGCCAAACTTAATAGACATCAAAGGATTAGACATTTTTTAGTGATAATATGCCTGATATGACTCTCATTGAAGTCAGTGGGAGCCTTTCCATTGACTTTAATGGACTTTGGTTTAGATTCAGTACAGTTGCAACAGATACAGTTTTTTTAGAAGAACAATAAACCCTCATCTTTTAGTGCATAAGCCAATCTGATAAGATATCTGATGAGATGGTGGTGAGTCTGAAGGAAACTTCTTCCATGGGTAGTTTATTTTGTAACTGTCCTGCTATAAGGTTTCTTTCAACTTCCTCTGACCTATCTGGTGCTGGCCACTTTCACTGAAAGGATATTGAAGTAAATGGACAAAGGATCTGTCTGGCATAGCCATTCCTCTAGTCCTATTCCCTGTTTTGTAGTATGTTCCTGGCTTTGTTTAAAACAATATCAATGTAGTTTTTACTATCTGGCACCTATGGACAAATTATTCTACTTACTGGATTTAACCATTAGTGAATGTTCCAGATTTGTTTCTGCAACTGGAAAGACAATATCAGATGGCCATTGACACCCATAGTTAGGTGGCATGTAATAGTCAAGTCATGCTGGGGGAAAAGAATTCTAATGCTTTGTCCACAGGAAGCTAAGACTGCTGATGTACTTGTTACATGCGAAAACGTGGTCATCCAAATTTACAGACTGTGGTCTCTTTCTCTCAAGCGAATTAAAATGAAATATTATTTTTGCTGTGATTGTCTGGAAGCGTTTCTCTATGGTCTGTTTGTTCTGTGTTAGACTATTCTGCTAGAATTTTATTTTTATTCTCTTGTTTTTAGTGCGTCTAGCTCTCACTTGATCTTATGTTAGTTTTGTCCTTGCTTTAATGTTAATTACAGTATCACCACTAATCTGAGACATAGGGTCAGAACTGAGGCAAGGTAACTTATTTCAAACAAGTAAAAGTTTTGATACCCAGGTAATACTATGAGTGCTGTCCATCTGATCCTATAGACTAGCCAAGCCCTCCAGTAATGCTACCTACTGTTGTATGCTCATTGTGACTGTGTCCATGAAAGTGTTTGTTTTGTTCTTGGTCCTTCTTCAAGCCATTAGAACAGTGGTGAGCAAACTTTTTGGCCCGAGGGCCCCATTGGGGTTACAAAACTGTAAGGAGGGCTGGGTAGGGAAGTCTGTGCCTCCCCAAACAGCCTGGTCCCTGCCCCCTATCTGCCCCTTCCCACTTCCTGCCCCGTGACTGCCCCCCCTTAGAACACCCGACCGATCCCCACACACACACCCCTGCTCCTTGTCCCCTGACTGCCCCCCTCCCGAGACCTCCTGCCCCTAATCGTTCCCCCTCCCACCCCCCCCCGGGACCCTACCCCTGTCACACACACACACACACACACACACACACACACACACACACACACACACACACACACACACACACACACACACACACACACACACACACACACACACCGCCCTGTCTCCTGACTGCCCGGACCCCTATCCACACTCCCGCCCCCTGGGACTCCCACGTCTATCCAACCCCCAGCCCGTTCCCCATCCCCTGACCACCCTCGCCCCCAGAACCTCCGCCCCATCCAACCGCCCCCTCTTCCCAGTCCCCTGACTGCCCCCCAGGACTCCCTGCCCCTTATTCAATGCCCTTGCTCCCTGGCCCCTTACCATGCCGCTCAGAGCAACAGGACTGCCACCCGCGCCTTCCGGCCAGAGCCTGCCACACTGCCCAGCAGGAGCTCGCAGCCCCGCCACCCAGAATGCTGGTAGCAGGGCGAGCTGAGGCTGCCGAGGACGGGGGACAGCAGGGGAGGGGCTGGGGGCTAGCCTCCCCGGCCTGGAGCTCAAGGGCTGGGCAGGATGGTCCCGCGGGCCGTAGTTTGCCCACCTCTGCATAGAGAATAGTTTGAGGCTAAAAAAAGTTTATATTTAGGCTGTTTACTTGTACCTACATCAAGTCTTGCTTTGCCACTTGGTAGTTTTTGTTTTTAAGTTCTTTTTGAAAACCCATGTTCTACCACTGCGGCATTACAGGACAATTATTTAACAATATTTCCACCAAGAACAATATACCCCTAAAAGTAGGTGACCTGCTGGTTAAACATTTTGTTAAATATGCATGTTCATGACCATTTATTTGGGATTTGGTGGTATTTAAACACAATTTGAAAGGCAACCGCTGGAGGACTGCATTGGTCTAGAACAGGGGTCGGCAACCTTTCAGAAGTGGTGTGCCGAGTCTTCATTTATTCACTTTAATTTTAAGGTTTCGCGTGCCAGTAATACATTTTAACATTTTTTAGAAGGTCTCTTTCTATAAGTCTGTATGTTATATAACTAAACCTATTGTTGTATGTAAAGTAAACAAGGTTTTCAAAACGTTTTAAGAAGCTTCATTTTAAATTAAAATGTTGATCTTATGCCGCCGGCCCGCTCAGCCCGCTGCCAGCCTGGGGTTCCGTTCACCTAGGCCGGCAGCGGGCTGAGCGGGGCCGGCGGTGAGGACCCCAGACCGGCAGTGGGCTGAGCAGTTCAGCCCACTGCCGGTCTGGGGTTCCGTCCGCCGGCTCCTGCCAGCCAGGGTCCCGGCTGCCGGTGGGCACCTACCTTCTCCCTGGTTCTAGCCCATTCTCTTCCTCTCTCTCTCTGCACCGAGCTGAGGGTGGGAGTGCACTGAGCATAGAGCTGGGGGTGAAGGAGCAGGCTGGGGGTAGGGGTTTAGGGTCTGGCCAGGAGCTAGAATGAGGGAGGGGGCTCAGGGTTGGGGCAGGAGGTTTGGGTGTGGAGTGCTTACCTGGGCAGCTCCCATTTGGTGCGAGGGGTGCAGGTGGGAATGTGGTGGGGGGGTGTGCAGGAGCTCCCATTTGGTGCGAGGGGTGGGAAAGTGGGGGGTGCAGGGGTCAGGGCAGAGGGCTGGGGTGTGTGTGGTGGGGTGTAGGGATCAGGGCAGAGAGCTTGGGGTGTGGGCTAGGGTCATGGGGGTGCTCCCAGCCCCCTGCCCAAAGTGGCTCATGGCGGGGCTAGAGGGGATATGCCCTGATTCCACCCCCCTTCCCCAGGGCCCCATCCCACTTCTTCTCTGCCTCCTCCCCGAAGCAGTGAGCAAGCTGTGGCTCCACTTCTCCCCCTCCCTCGCAAGGGCCATCAGCTGATCAGCGGCAGGGAGGGAGAGGAGGAGGGGCAGGAACCCAGCATGCTGGGGGAAGAGGCGGGGGAGGCAGGAGCTTGCCTGCCCTGCAGCAGCAGGTGGTGGGACCAAGCTTCTTCACCCTGTCCCCGCGGCGGAGAGCGGAGAAGAGAAGGCCGGGGCGGGCAGGATTTTTAATGGTACACTGCTGCCTGCCGGGGTCCCGGCCACCGGCCCCACTCAGCCTGCTGCTGGCCTGGTTTCGGCAGCGGGCGGAGTGCGGCCAGCGGCTGGGACCTGGCAGGCAGCAGCGTGCCATTAAAAATCGTCTCATGTTCCGTCTTTGGCACACGTGCCATAGCTTGCCGACCCCTGGTCTAGAAGATTATCTATTGTATACTTTCATAATGGCTCGGTGCTTTTTTATCTTTTTTATCACTAGGACTCTGTGTAGTCAAGATATTGAAACCCAGTGAATGTGCATTCATATTTAAAATAACACTTTGAGCACATGGATCTGATTTTTCTTCAGCTCTTCTTTTAAAGACTCAGAAGCATTTTGTCATCCCTACAGGTTTTGAACCAAAGGGCTAGGACTGCCTTTCATTGCTGTAAGTTCGGACATACCACTTTCTAGATTTGCTGAAACTTCATACAAGAAAAGATCCTCTCCTTGAAGAGTAAGGAAAAACTTCAGGCATAATGTAGGCTCCATCCATCATGGAAAACAATGTGCGCACAAATTTGCCTGTCTTGATCTCCTTAAGATGCCCTTAACTTAGTTTCTGCAATATGTAGCAAATGGGTGACTGTTAGTGATCAAAAATGATCATTTGGCTTCAGTGCTCTGGCCGGGCAAGCAAATCAATGTACATGGTGAATACATCCACAATAGTGCGCTGCTTGAAACTGCTGTCATCTTTTGAGACTTTTATGTTTTACAAAAGAAATCCAAACTTTATATAGAATAAGGAGAATCTTTTTTGAGATCCAGAATAGCACCTCAGTGTTGTGGATGATGCAACAGCCAGCCAAGGAGAATTGTACCTATATTTTGCTTGCACACTACTTTAACATCCTGTATTCACTACTGTACAATCAGTCTTGAAAGGCCATTTGGTTTTGGTTGTAGCTAATCTGCCATGACATTTACAATTCCTGACGCTGTTTTTATTCCGAGTAATACCACTAGCTATCCCAGATTCCAAGTCTTCGGTATCAGTAAAGAGTACAAGATTTGTCATCATGCACAAATCAGATTTCACCATCTCTTGCTCCGTTACTTACCTGTCAGTTGATTCATCAGCAAGCACAGTAACAAAGATAGCTATCTGTATATATTTCTGAGGCACTTCCTGAAGAAACTTTGCATTTGTAAAGTCTTCCACGCCATAGTTATTAATATGATTTGATCTAGGACTGGTATGGGCAAACTTTTGGCCTGGGTATGGAAATTGTATGGCGGGCCATGAATGCTCATGAAATTGGGGGTTGAGGTGTGGGAGGGGGTGAGGGTGAGGGCTTCAGCTGTGGGTGTGGGCTCTGGGGAGCAGGAGGGATTCGGCGGGCAGAAGGGGGATCAGGGCTGGGGCAGGTGGTTGGGACGTTGGAGGGGTTCAGGGACGCAGGCTCTGGGTGGCATTTACCTAAAGCAGCTCCTGGAAGCAGTGGCATGTCCCCCCTCGAGTTCTTACACGGAGGCGCAGCCAGGCAGGTCTGCGTGCTGCCCTGTCCGCAGACGCCGCCCCTGCAGCTCCCATCAGCTGCAGTTCTTGGCCAATGGGAGCTGCAGGGGCAGTGCTTTGGGCGGGGCAGCATGTGGAGCTCCCTGACTGCCCCTACGCATAGGAGCTGGAGTGGAGACATGCTGCTGCTTCCGGGAGCTGCGCTTAGCCACATCACATGCAGAGCGGGGCAAGCGCTGGACCCTGCTCCCCGCGAGGAGCTTGAGGGCCAGATTAAAATGTTTGAAGGGCCAGATGCAGCCCCCAGGCAATAGTTTGCCCACCTCTCATCTAGGATTAAGGCCACTTTTGGCCTTCAAATTACAAAATCTCAATCTCAGAATCTCTAGAACTAAAATCTTGTTTAGTGATTGTAAAGAGTGTTAAACAAGGTGACAAATTTGTTGGATCTCCTTATTTAACACTTTACAGAAAATTATATAGTAACAGGTTCTCGTTGGGGACAGCAACTTGTTTTCTGCTTTGGTGTATTTTGCATGAGCAGCAGAGAGATCATGTATGTGTAGCAAATCAGTTCTAAAGGTTTTTCACCCATTTACAAGAAGATCTCATGCTTTCTGCAAATTACACAGAACATTTAATCTTTCTGACATGAAATATATCAATAGTAGCTTTTAATTAATTCTGGAAATTGCATTTAACTCTAAGTACCCCATTTTCCTGATGTGTCATGTTCTTTATTCTTACTTGACTCAGGGCCTCCAATATTGCGCTCTGCTGATGATGGTTTTTTACCCCAAAACCCAGCAGTGTTGTTCAATGTCTTCCAGACACTTTTCAGATATGTTTAAAATTACATGTGTAGATAGTCTTTACACAAATGATTCTTAAGTATTTAGTGTGTAAAGCAAGGATTGCTGCGAAAAATCAGACTACCTGTCCTTAGAGGAGCCAATTTGCAGTTTGAAGGCTGCAACAGAGTATTAAAGAGAGATCATCTCCATTCTAAATACAATCAAATTGTGTTTAGCAGCAGCAAGTAATTCAATTTTTAGTTCGTTTGAGTCAGGTATAAGCTTTATGGGGACAGGGGCAGACTTTGTTAGGTACATATACTGCTTAGCACAATGGTGTCTTGATCTCTGATTAAGACCTCTAGTGCTGCTACAGTATAAATAATAATACACAGCCTACTTTGGCTTGGCTGAAAAGCTAAACCATTGCTTCTCTTTTTGGGAAAGATACCAGACTGTCTTTGAACTACCTGACTGCAGCACAGACCTCTGATCAGAGCACTTATATCCAACACATTATCCTCAGATATGCTCAGTAGTGTGCTTTTTCCCTTGTATCAGCCCCTTTTCCCAAAGCATTGCATATCTTGCTGACAGCATCTAAGCCCATCCCTCTGCCCAGCATCTCCTCCTGTCCACTCACTGGTAGCTCAGTGTTGCTGCTCCTCTCTGTCCCTGAGGCAACATAGTTCTTTCTGCTCCCCTTTCACCAGTCTCCTCCATCCACTCTGTCCTCTGACTATGGTCTGTGCTGCTGTGTCTGTGCTGCTGTGTCTGATGTCATTCTGGCTCTCCGAATGTCCTTGTTTGATGAACAGGAAGTCTGATGCTTTTATTTGCCCAGATAACAATTCAACTTGTCTAAGGCTTCTGGGTGATTCCAAAAAAATGCAGTGGCAGGCAAGGGAAAAAACATATTTTGTACATTGTAAGTAATAAAGTTCTGTAGGCCAGATAAGATTAAACATGCATTCACATTGTCTTCAAATTATCCCCTGAGTGACACCAGTGCAACCGTCTTATCCCAGTACAAACTCACTGAAGGTAACGGATTGGAGTTTTGTGAGCAATCCTGTTGATGCACAAGGTGAAATAGGGTGAGCTGAGCTGTGGATTCTTTCTTAGATGTGTTAGCTCTGCAAACTGGCATAAAAAGCAGAAAAACAATGCTTTTTTGTTACTAAAGTCAGCAGATATGGCTGAATACACATCGGAGCAGATTTGTTGAGTAAGATGTCAGTTTTATGTAGTCTTGCTTTGGAATAGAACTGTATTTTAAAGCATATGATTACAAATATGTTCATATTCAAAGGACGGCATGAATGCTCATTTTTATTTATTTGTTTATTTGCTGACAGGCTCTATTCTTGTCTAAGAACTGAAGGTTCCTCTCCCTCTTTTTCACTTTCACAGCTCTGTTCTTGAGGCCTTATGTTGCTGCCAATGTCCTTTTAGGTAATAGGGCAGCATTAGTTGGCCACATGGGTTGCCGAGTAATGGGTAGCACTCCTCCCCAGCGGGGCTACTATACCACTTACAGTTTCTCCTGGCCCAGGGAGTGAGGGAAGGGGATTGAAGAATTGAACCCATTCTTCTGAGTATAGCTCAGAGTACTATTGTTCACCACACCTGCCCCAACCATTTTTTAAAAATTGTACAGTAATATAGACTGTGGCCAAGACAAGAAAAATCCTATGCTGTATTTGTGTTTGTTCTGTCTTGTTTGACAGTTTACCTAAGCAGTGGAGCAACACAGGATTTTGTTCTAAACACATGCCTTTCACATTCCAGTGTAATTCAACCTGGGAAAGAGTATTGTGAGCAGCCTTCTGCATCAGTAATTCTGTGTTCTGGTAATTGAAATAGTATATTCTTACATGTATTTAAAGTTTGCCCTAAATTAATTATTCATGCAAGTAATAGTGTTTTCTTGCCTTGTTTCTAAGTCTTTTTTCCATCTTTCTCTCTAGATGGTAAAGGCAATCCAGGTGCTACGTATTCATCTGCTTGAGCTAGAAAAGGTTAATGAACTCTGCAAGGATTTCTGTAGTCGTTACATTGCCTGTCTGAAAACTAAAATGAACAGTGAAACTCTACTAAGTGGAGAACCTGGAAGTCCTTACTCACCTGTACCATCACAGGTACATTTCATGCTTATTTAAATGGGCTTTTTCTTAGAAATACTGTGAAATTTATAATACGTTTTTGCTACACTTTGTAAGAATTCCACTTATACGCTGCTTAGCTTGTTCTTTGTAACTGTGTTTTTATTGAGGGTTGCTAACCTTTTTTGAGGAGCTGAACAGTGGACAAGTTTATTGAAAAGTGTCAACACTTAGAGACATGCCATAATTAGTTTGCCTGCATTCCTTTTACTTCTTACCTCAGTCCAGCAACTTCAAAAATAAAATAAAATTAAAAAAAAAAACCCTTGGATTTGCTGGAGTTGCTGCCTTGATGACAACAGGTGTTAGGAAAGAGAATGGACACAAGAAAAAGTTGTCATAATATGCATTGTATCTCTTTGGCAATGTCTTCTTAGCCTTGACCCCGCTGTCCAGTTTATCTGCCTCACTAAAGATGGTTTGGCTCTGTGTGTGTGTGTATAAATTGAACATATAAGTTGATCCAAACATTTTAGAGTGGACAAAGGTTACTTGTTGGTTTTTAGTCATGTGTCACATGTGTCTGTTCTGTCTACCTTGTAATATCAACAGCTGCACGTATTCTTATACACGTGTACTGTATTTGCTAGGTTGTTGAAATATCTGATTAAAATACCTAATCTATTTTATAAAGTAATCGGAGAGGTAATGATTGCTTTATTACCCTTTTTGGAACATCCAGTTGAAAAGGAACCGTGGTGGCTCCAGTCAGCTCCGCCAGCTGGGCCATTAAAAGTCTACTCGGCGGTGCTGGGGGGCTAAGGCATGCTCGTCCCTACCTGTCCTGGCACCGCGCTGCACCCCAGAAGCGGTCAGTAGGTCCAGCACCTAGGTGGGAGGCCCCGGGGCTCCGTGCGTTTCCCCTGCCCATTGTTCCCAGTCACTGAGAGCTGGGGGGCGGTGCTTGCGGGTGACAGCCTGCCTTAGCCTTGCTGAGCTGCTGACCGGAGCCTCCTGAGGTAAGCCTGTGCTCCAACCCCGAGTCCCAACCTTCTGTCCCAGCCCTGCACCCCAAACCTCCTATGCCCTAAACCCTCATCCCCAGCCCCACCTCAGAGCCTGCACCCCCCAGCCCAGAGCCCGTACCTGCCCCTGCCCACACCCTGGACTCCTCATCCCCGGTCCCACCCCAGAGCCTGCACTTCCAGCCAGAGCCCTCACCCCCTCCTGCGCCCCAGAGCCCCCTCCTGCACTCCAAACCCCTCACCCCCAGCCCAGAGCCCCCTCCCACACCATGAACCCCCTCATCCCCGCCTCCGCCCCAGAGCCCTCACCCCCTCCTCCACCGCAGCCCCATCCCACATTCCGAATCCCTTGGCCGCAGCCTGGAGCCCACTCACAGCCGGAGCCCGCACCCCAACTCCCTGCCCCAGCCCAGAGCCCCTCTCACACCTTGAACCCCTCATTTCTGGCCCCACCCTGGAGCCCACACCCCCAGTTAGAGCCCTCACCCCCTCCTGAACCCCAACCCCATGCCCCAGCCCAGTGAAAGTGAGGGAGGGTTGGGGAGAGTGAGCCACTGAGGGAGGGGGAATGTAGTGGGTGGGGTTAGGGTGTTCGGTTTTGTGTGATTAGAAAGTTGGCAACACTATTTCCTTGAGTGTGGACAATGATGTCATACTACCTAGTAGTGCTTCAGTCTAGGGTGCCGATCCTGTAGTGACTTATGTACATGTTTAATTTTATGCACTATGAATATTCCTAATGGTTTAAATTTCAGTTTTTAAAATTCACTTTTTGCTTTTGGTACCTTGAAGCATGGAGAGGAAAGTTTGAAATTAGATAGAGATTACTTAAAACAATTTTTGGTGGCATGGCTACTAGTTCTCAATGCTGTAGACGCACATTTGTTTAACTTTACACATGTGTTTCCTTTGAAGTCAATGGAACTATTCACAGGCAGAGTTAAGAATATGTACAAATATTTGCAGGATCAGGTTTTACCAACATAATTTAAATTACATAACTGTAGTACTCAGTTTAATTAGATTAAGATATTGTGTGCATATTGCATTTTTAAGTCAGAAAGCTACAGAAGGAATGAAGTTATTTATTAAACCTCCAAACTCACTTATAATTTTACTTCCTGAGACCCATTGTATCTACTCTTTATCTTCTGTGTCTTTGAAAATTGTTGTTTGACTTCTGGTTTAGTTATGTATCCAAAATCTTTTTTATCCCCAAATATGTTTGGTTATTTCATGTCTGCTTTATGGATTTATTATTTAATGACTAATGTTTTCAAGCTGGTCAGTTTGCAGTAATGCCCTTTGAGTGATGGAGTCTTTCTCTTGGAGATGATCCTCTTTTTAAAGCCCCAGCTTTGTTGCAACTACAAATTACATGAGCATACTTAGTTTTTAAAATTAATTATTTTATTTTTCTAGCAAATTCAAAGTGCCATGGCAGGCACACTCAGTCCCCAAGGGATTATGGTGCCTGCATCAGCATTGCAGCAGGGAAATGTGACTATGGCAACAGTAGCAGGTATGACACAGAAAAGAAAAACTGACATATTGCTCTTTATTTTGCTTTCTTTCACAGTTGTTAAGAAATGTACAAAGGTAGGAATTTTTTTTATTAAAAACTCCTATAATAGTAACTTTCCAAATGTTCTACAACCAAGTGTCCCAGTAGTTCTTTTGAATACTGGTTTTATATGTTTTGTGTAAATTAAGAATAGTATATACCAGGGGTTCTCAAACTCTTTCTTTCTGACCCCCACCCCACCTTCATGCTATTAAAAACTCCATGGCCCACCTGTGCCAAAACTACTGTTTTTCTGCATATGAAAGCCAGGGCTGGTGTTACGGAGTAGCAAGCAGGGCAATTGCCTTGGGCCCCATGCCACAGGGGGCCCCGTGAAGCTAAGTTGCTCAGGCTTTGGCTTCGGCTTCAGCCCTGGGTGGCAGGGCTCAGGGCCCCAGGCTTCAGCCCCATGCAGTGGGGCTTTGACTTTCTGCCCCAGGTCTCAGCGAGTCTAACGCTGGCCCTGCTTGTGGCCCTCCAGGGGGCCCCGGAACCCTGGTTGAGAACCACTGGTATATACTTATATATATATATACAACTGAAAAAAGGACATTGCACAGAAATGTATCTAAAGGGTTATGTGTATGTGGGGTGGGGGAGGGTGATATATTTCTATGCAATGTCCTTTTATAAATGGAAAAATTATTTGATCTATTATTGAAAAGAATAATATTTTGAAAAAAAATTGTTAGGCAAAAAATATGTATTATTAAAATGCCGTTCTTTAAAGCAGGGGCGGGCAAACTTTTTGGCCTGAGGGCCACATCGGGTTTCCAAAATTGTATGGCAGGCTGGTTAGGGGAGGCTGTGTCTCTCCAAACAGCCACGCGTGGCCTGGCCCCTGCCTCCTATCTGACCCCACCGCTTCTCGCCCCATCATGGCTCCCCGGGACTCCTACCCCATCCGCCACCCCTTCCAACCCCCCATCTCATTCCTGACTTGTCCCCCGGGACGCCTGCCCTATCCAGCCCCGCTGCTCCCCACCCTCTGACCGCCCCGATCCCTATCCACACCCCCGCCCTCCCAACTCCCTTGCCCTCTATCCAACCCCCCACCCCCACCCCACTCCCTGCCCCCTTACCACGCTGCCTGGAGCACCAGTGGCTGGCAGCGCTACAACCGCACCTCCCAGAACACCAGGTCAGGCCGCGGCTCTGCAACTGCGCTGCCTGGCCACCCAGAGCATTGTGGCAGTGGCGCGGTGCACTGAGGCTGCAGGGGAGGGAAAACAGCGGGGGACTAGCCTCTGGGGCCAGGCAGGAGGTTCCCATGGGCCGGATGTGGCCCGCTGGCTGTAGTTTGCCCACCTCTGCTTCAAAGTCTTTCACTACATTATGTAGGTTTGTAACAGGATCTGGAAGACAGTGAAATCCTGACAACTCCAAACTGCACCATTGTGTTGGGCTGGCAGTCAAGATGAAATACACTTGAAATGTCTTGTCACTAAGTTCACTATGGGCATTTGATCCGGCATATCTAAAATGGATGGAAATTGAGTCAAACGTGTTGCAGTTTTCTGTAAATGAAACTTTAATATCAAAGAGTGCATCTTAATGTGTTAGAGAAGTTGTAATAAAATATAGTTAATATCAGCTATCTAAAAAATGCATTTATATTTGTCAGCAGTAATTATATTAAAATAATTAAATAGAATGATTATTTGTCCCTCAGTAAAGTAACTCCCACCAAGATGTTCACTTCATTGAATCATAGAATATCATGGAAGGGTTGGAAGGGCCCTCAGGAGGTCATCTAGTCCAACCACTTGGTCAAAGCAGGACCAATCCCCAACTAAATCAATAGTGATCTTAGTGTTGAAATGCATGTTTTTCAAATATTCACTTTTTATCTACTTTATAATCATAATTTTGTATTTTGTTTTTAAAGGGGGTACAGTGTATCAGCCAGTCACTGTGGTCACTCCACAAGGTCAAGTAGTGACACAAGCACTGTCACCTGGGACAATTAGGATCCAGAATTCACAGGTTTGTTTCATGGTCTTCATGGAATAGTTTCTTGGAGTAAAAAAACCTATTTTTTTTTAAATTAGTAGTAATATATTCAGTATGATTAAAGTGCCAGACTGAGCATTACACAAATAAACATTAATTACCTTAATTCCAGAAAAAAAAGTTAAGCATTGTTGCAAAGATCCCCACATTTGTAATATGGCATAGGATCTCAAAGATTTGCAAAAAATCTCCCTTGACAGGACAGAGCATCATGACATCAACTATCAATTTCTTTCTTCTTGGTGATAGCAGAGAAGTATTTGTATAGAAGAAAAATATTTTACTGAGTAAACATTAAGCATTTTTAAACTCTTTGTAACTGAACTAGGATTATGGCAGGATGGATTTATATGAGTATGTTATGATGTCATACTGCTGGTGTCAGAAGTGTCATTTTACTGGTGCTGGCAGACTTCTTGCAATTTAAAACTTTATTTTTATATATTTCAGATTTTACACTTGTTAAGAGGTGTTTCTCACTACACAAACTTTCAGAGTACTGTGTTGAATTAAATGGGTGACAGCCAAATAGTGTGCATTACATCAAACTCAAGAAAGAGAAAGGTCAGCCTTCTTTTGCTGGGAAGCCCTTTACAATTTAGAATAGGACAGTCCAATGAAATCTGCATTTCAGGAAGGGAAAATATTTGATAACAGGTTGACCGTCTCAAATCAGAACATCAAGATAGTGGTCTATGTATCAGAAAGTGGTAAATCAGATCATCCAGGAATAAGAAGACCCCAGAGTGGATTAATTTGTTAAACATTTGAACAGGAAGATTCATCTGCACAATATAAAGCCCATTAACAATTACTGATTTTCTTTCATGAAAGAGTATATTTAAAATTCACTTATCCTTTGTAATAGCACATACATGGCCAAATTCTGCCCTCAGATACATATACCTCTGAGTTAATAAGAATTTCATCCATACCCCTGACCTATAAAATTGGTCTGGATTGTTGGGAGGGAAAACTGTTGCCACTTTGAATGGGAAAAGTGTGGCATCCAATGGAAAATAACCTCAATTTATGCACATATATGTCCATAGCTTCCTTTAACTTCAGTTGGAACTCCCAAGTCCATCTGTGGGTTGACTGTGACCCTGTATTCCACTGTAACCCTTGGGCATGAAATAGAACATCCTAAATTCCTATTTCTAGTGTTCCATAACTTTCTGAGGGAGTGGGGAAGAAATTATCTTGTGGGAGTTGAAAAATACAATGGTGAGCCTCTGCAGAGAAGCCGATTGCTGTGAATTTAAAATATTTGGCTGTGTGTGTTTGTGTTTGGGGGCTCGAAGAATTTTTTTTTCATATGATACTTTACACTTAGCTCAAGAACATCCTTTTTAAAATAGATTCACACTCAGCATATACACAGTGCTTGGTGATGAACCAGTGTTCTGTCTTGTTTGAAGAAACTTGGTTTAGAAATAATAAAGTTGTAACACAGCTGTTTGAAATGATATATCATATGTGAGCTCTATGCTGTTTCCTACTAGGTTTGGATAAACACTGAAGAGCATCTCTCCAAATGTTCATAGATGCAGATTTTTTCAATGTGGGAACATCTAGATACATCAATTGAGAGTGAAAAAAGGAGACAAAAGAGGGAAAGATTGATACCTCATGAAGGTTTCATACATCTGTGTTAAAAAGCATTAAGGTCTAGCTTTTAATAATACAACAATTAAGAATTAAACTACTCAGTGTTAAGGATCCTATAGTAGCCTGAACTCTTCCCCTTGTAGGCAGTACATTAGGGTCTTCCATTAAATGATCATACAGTATAGATACAATACAGTACAACTTCTTTTTTTTTTTTTTTTTTCTTCAGATGTCTTGGGGGTTGTGGGGAGACCTGGCCACCAGGCTTTGAAATCTGTTTCATGATCTCTATTCCCAAGTGCAGACTTTTCAAATCCTGCTGACTTCAGTTTCAGAGGATTCCAGCTGACTGAGAGGACTGTCTCGTTTCAAGTCTGTATGCTGTGCTCCTTTTAATCATGCAGTGGCCTGCCAGGTTTGGGAGACCAAAAACATTTACATGTGAAGCCAGTCAGCCCTTTCTAAAACAGCTGATGCCACTTGGTTATGCTCTGTAGCTGAGGGGACATGGAGAATATAATACAGCCTCATGGTCTTGTAAAACAAATACAGCCTCTGTATCAGAGTTGGTAAAACAAAACATTAAATATGTGCCTCTGAAGCTGTACAAAAGGTACAGCATAAATATAAATCAAGTGCATGCAGCATTGATTACTGACTGGGTAGAGTTAGAATTTGTGTGGAAACTCTAATTCAGAATCTCCTGATTTTTGTGCAGTTAAACTTTAAAACTTAATTTTGCTTTAGTGTAGTTTTTAAAAATGTATGCACACATATAGCTAGAGATCTATGAGGAAAACCTCATTAACTGGTATTTTAAGAATGTAAATTTAAGTAATAGATTCTCCCTGTAGAGTGGCTTTGCATACAGTTATATACTTTCTAAAGGAGCTGCTGAATTTCCACTACAATCAGTTAAACTTTGTCATTTATTTTACTCTGTTCTCATGCTCTTTTGAACTTATTGTTGCAATAATCTAAATTCATCAGGCCAAACTCAACTTGAACGTGCATACATGCAGTTCCCAAGAAACTGCATACCTACTTCAAGGACAGAGTTTAGCCGATTTTTCTCTTAAAAGTGGAGCTGGTGATAGGATAGCTGTTCATTTTACAAAGTTAGTTGTCATACATATATTCTTTGTATCTGTTTTATATATATGGTTTTCTTTAAGGAGCCGGTGTGTACTCCTCTCACCGGTTCAGCTTTGTAGTTTCCAGAGGCTGGAGACTGGGAGAACGTTAAGTAGTGAGAGCTGCTTTTTATACCAGTCATTATTGTCGTCTTTGATGATGATGATATGGATTGAGGCACATGCACAGACCTATTGTGCTTCGAGAGTTTTGGTGTATTTGTTTAGGCTGGGGAAGTAAGGACCTTAGAGTTAAATTCACCTCAGTGCAGAAGACCCACACAAGGTGTCTTACACTATTTAAGCTCCATGTTAAGCCCCTAGGGCCTGATTCTTCACAGCCTTGCATCTTGTGTAGTCACGCCTGTGTAAAGTAAGTGTGAAACACTACCAAATAAGCATAGCATGTTACACTCTGTGCACCATGTGTAAATCGATACACAAATTGCAAGTCAGTAGAGAATCAGATTCTCAATATGGTGTTTACAGGATAAGGAGGATATTATGCCTGGCCCCCTGCACTGGAATGAATTTTATTGTAAGTGAAAATAAATGGGCACTTGGTAGCTGTGATGCAGTGAATACAGCCTTCTGGCAACTACAGCAATTCTTGAAAGAGGTTCTAGAAAATGCTAAAACGTCAGAAACCTGATAATATGTAACCCAGAGTATGGATCTCTTTAGGATAATACTGCAAGAGAACTTCCACCACTACCACTGCAGGTAAATAAAGTTCCCTTTTTTGACACAGATTATAGAGCTAACGTATTTCATTGCTTCTGTAAATATATTCATTTTTTCACATAATGATAAAAACAGTTTTTGTGCAATATCTTTATTCATTAAAGTAACTGTATAACTTTCTACATTTTTCTTAAATTATTTGTGCAGCTTCAGTTACAGTTAAACCAAGATCTAAGTATCTTGCATCAAGATGATGGCTCGTCAAAAAATAAGAGAGGGGTTCTTCCAAAGCACGCTACTAATGTGATGAGATCTTGGCTCTTTCAGCACATAGGGGTAAGGACTAAACATGATCAGCAGACATAAGTATTCAGAGAAGACTTTCTGTGTGGTCTATTTGGATTTGCTTCCTGAGGAACATAAAACTTTTTGGCCTTACTTTTTATGCATTAAGGGCCCAATCCAGCTTCCACTGAAGTCTGTTAGAGTTTTCCATTGACTCTAATATGAATTGGATAAGGACCTAATTTTGAATATATTTAACATTTGAACTGCAAGATTTTATTAAATTTTCTAGACGTTGTTATTCTTTATTTCAGTGTGCTCAGGATTTAGTGCCAGGTACTCCTCCAGTGCATGGCTCACTCAGGAGCAATCATGTATAAATTATATGTGGATGGAGAATTGAATTTTCACCAAACCTTCCAACAACTGCTGTGTGCCATCTGCTCTGTGTTATTCTACAGTGTTCTCCCTGTGCATGCATACTTGCGCTGGAAGGGGAAGATAGGTTCTATTTGTAATAAATAGAGCACTATAAATTAATGGAGTATCTTCTGTTTTAGCTAACTGATGTTACAACAGATAAATTATGCATGAAAATCACACGTGTATTTCTTATGTTACATACAGTTTCCTTGTCCTTTTTAATTCGGGGGGAGGGAGGGTGTTGTTTAACCACAAAAGGCTCATCAGCACTCTCATGTGACATAGCTGTCAGACAGTGTAACTAATCAAATCTTACCACATGCTGTGCTGGTGAAGGATCACACTGTCTAACAAGGACTCTGGCAGCTGTGAGAAGCATTTTTTTCCTGAATTTGACATGGGCAATTAAATGGTGGCGTATACACTTTATAAGGATAAAAGCAGTTTTTGTTTAGTAAAGTTTTACTTATTAAGTGACTGTATCAGTAAAAGTTTGTTTTAAAATGTATTTTGTTGATGAAACAGGTTTTTTTTTTATTCCAGCAATTTTTAATCAATTGTAATGAAGAAAGTTTCATTTTCTTTTAAGGGAAAAAAAAAAAGCAAAAAGTTTACATACAAAGGTTTTTTTTGTCTTTTTTTTTGTCCTTAGCATCCATATCCAACAGAAGATGAGAAAAAGCAGATTGCAGCCCAGACAAATCTTACACTACTGCAGGTTAACAATTGGTAAGATCCAAAACTTTGGTTTAATGTCCATTATTGGAGTGTAGATTGTCCATTATTGGAATGTATGGAGGTACACTCTGTGTATGTGAGTGCCATCCACATGTGTACAATACATAGAAATAAAATTAGGAGTCTAACTTAAACTGAAAAAATCATGAACATCTAGAGTTAAATCTACAGTTCTACACTAAACTTGCCTGGAAACAATGGGTGATCTTCCACATACAGTACTCTGCAAACTTAAAGCACCTAAGGACCTCAAAACACTCTACAGGCACTAAGGAAAGAGGGCCTGCCAGCCAGGGAGAAGTAGAGAGCTGCTTCCTTAGTTAGATTTGCAATATCAAAGGACTTCAGTGCTCCAGGAGCAGGTGTTGTGGTTCTTGTGCATCCCTAACATGGAGTATGAAATCAAGGTGCTGAGAAATAGCATTTTTCATTTTTAATATGAATTTCTATTTAATTTTTATTTTTTGCATAAAACATTGGTTGAGACCGTCTCTCTGTGTGCGTGAACGCGCATGCATTCACAATTTTTTGGTCATAAGCTGTGTGGTGTTTTTGTTGGTCATGTTTAGGTTTATCAATGCTAGAAGACGAATTCTTCAGCCAATGCTGGATTCCAGCTGTTCTGAAACTCCAAAAACAAAGAAAAAAACAGCTCAAAACAGACCAGTTCAGAGGTTCTGGCCTGATTCCATTGCATCAGGAGTTGCTCAGCAGCAATCTAATGAACTTACAATGTCAGATGGTAAGGAAAATTGGCTGGAACATGTATAGTAAAATGAATTCCTTATTTAAATGTCTTTATTACATAGAAATAAAGTGGCTTTTGTTGTTGTTATGTTTTGGGGCATTTCCTGATGTAGCTAAATCACTGTGTCGATAGTCTGGAAAAAATTAACAGAAATTTCTCTCTCAGAATTTTAGCTAAATACTTGGATTTTTTGGTATATAATATATTATATATAGAAAAAATGTGTTTCAAGAATGTTGTTTAAGTTTCTCAAAGTCAAACACTCAGCAGTTAGGAAATGTCAGAATTAAAGTTGCCCACGCAACCTTAATTCTTCGCCCTGGTGCATATGTATTATGATATAGTTTTTAGTTACATGATCATGTATTATTTTTCCCAGAGTGGAAGAGCCAGACTTGTTACATGGGGCCTCCTGACTCTCCACACTGTTCTCATTCCTGCAGACCACACTGCCTTACTGCCCAAGGTACTACAGCTCCCGTTGAATTCTCTTACAGTGTTTGTGTGCTCAGTGCTGCAAATCAGGCCCCAAGAGTCTCACATTTGGGCACTGAGAAAATGAGGAATATATAATTGGTGACCACCTGTTGAACTTTTGGTTTAAATGACTTGGCTAGTATCATGTAGGAACTTTTGTGGCAGAGGCAGGAATAGACCCAGTTATCCCTCCTGGATGGCATCCAACTGCCTTAATCACAGGACCAGCCTTTCCCTTCCTGCACTCCCCTGCCTCAGGTCCCTACTCACCTTGCAACGTCTGCATCAAGGGCCTGATCTGACTCTCACTGAAGTCAATAGGAAAGCTGCCAGTAACTGTTGACAGGGTGGGTGAGGTAATATCTTTTATTGGACTCTCTAATATCCTGGGAGCAACACGGCTACAACAACACTTCAATTAATTGTTGACATCAATGGGAGCTAAATAAGGCAGCAGTCTCATCCATTTAAGTAACCCTGATTCACTCCCTGAGCACCTTCCAGCCTGTGCACTGAATGAGGTAGGGGTACAGTGGGAAATATTTAGTTTGTGATCATGTAATTAAAGACTGATTCATGCATGCACACAGAGGGACCAAACAGTGTCTTGCAATCTCAATTCTGACATTTCCTAACTTTTGAGTGCTTGACTTTGCAACCTAAATAACATAGTTAGTTAGTTGTACGTAATTTCCAAGATATCCTATTTAAAAAAATACAAATTCTCTTGTGTAATGTTAAATCTAAATTCTGATTTGATCATTGTTTTCAGTTTACTAATGGTTTACTAATTCAGTTTACACGTTTTCATCTCTGCAGGAGCTGTTGTAACAATTACAGCTCCGGTCAACATGAATGTAGACAGTCTCCAGTCTCTGTCATCTGATGGTGCTACTTTGGCTGTTCAGCAAGTTATGATGGCAGGACAAAGTGAGGATGAATCTGTGGATAGTGGTGAAGATGATGGAGCAGACCTCTCAACAACAAACATCAGTGGGCTTGTTTTGGATAACAGTGATTCTTTGCAGTAGGAAGCAAGAGTGTGACAAAATATTTAGGAAAATGAATGGACTGACTGACTGTTTTTATAGTTTGCACAGCAAACATTTTACACAAGTTTTATTTCTAATATGTTTTATATGTAGATATAGAAGGGTGCACTTTTTTGTATTTCATAGTAAGCTTAAAGAGTGTCTTTGCAGGTGCAGCAACTTCTTTCAAATGTGTTTTTGAATTTTGAAGAGGGGTTAGGTTTTTGGTTTTTATTTCAAAAAATTGCATCTAATAATATAATGATCCACATAAATATCCCTTTTTTTTTCTGTCATTATATTGAAAGTGCTACAATTTCTAAAGAATTATGCTGTTTCAATTAGACCTATTGTTTAACACAACTCTTGGTTGGCTAACGATGTAAATTCAAAGCATGTGTCACTTGATCATTAAGTTAGACACACATTTGAAAGATGCTTCTGCACCTTAAAAACTGCCAGTCTGAGGTGGGCAACAACACACACACACACACACACACACACACACACACACACACACACAAAATAGAGATGTGTGATTCAGTAGCGAATGTATGACAGTTTAAATAAGTTTAATTTCTCTCATAGTCAGTGAGCTTGTTTATCATTTGCTATAAAAACTCCTATTTTTACCTTGGCGGGATTATTGGATAAAAAAAATATTTTTATAAATTCAGTAGGAATTGGAATGACAACTGTATTGAGCATGAGAAAAAAATTTCCAGAAGGGGAAAATAAATGTTTAGTATTCCTATTTGGAAGGTTCTGAAAATTTGACCAAATTTAATAAACATGCCTAATGCTAGTGTTCCATGATTCTCTGCTATCCCATAGTGGTATAGTATATTTGATAATAGCATAAGAAGGGCCCACGGTTTGATGGGATTTTGATATTGTCAAACTTTGATTTATATATCTGTAAACTAATGCTCAAATTACATTTAACTCTGTATCTAAACTTGTATCTGAAGATATTTGCTAAATAAGTATTCAGGTAAGTAAGTACAATTATCCACAAAATTTCTAGTAATCAACAGAGAAATTTAATAGTTCGTGTTTTTTCAGTCTGATTTTTAAAAATGAAAAACTGACTGGCTAGTTTTTCCACCTGGGTTATGTTATTGAATTTGAAATTTTTTTCCACATACAAAAAATATAATTCATGGATTCTATAAAGAATCTTTTCAAATACAAACATCACTACCAGAATTTACAACAGGCTTGTAAAAAATCCTTGTGTATCTTTTAACAAACTCAGAACTAGTGATGAAAATAGATTTATCTGTGATAATGGTTAATTTCAGTTTATCTGCAGATCTTGAGTTGTGTATTGTTATTTCTGAACACCTGTTATTAACGCTTCATGCTGAAAAAGTTGGGTCTTTCCCCATTGTTAAGTGCAAATAACAGAAGACTCAAGAAGTCTTGTAGCAGGACAGTGTGAAAAGAAGGAGGGTGCTACCTTCAAATCTTAAGCACTGATCAAGCAAAGCACTTAGTTATGTGCTTAACTGTAAGCACCTACTTAAAGCCATTCCTGTTCCACAAAATATCCAAGCATGTGCTTAAATCCCATTGACTTCAGTGGGGTTAAACCATATACTTGAAATTAAACACATGCTTACGTGCTTTGTTGAATTGGGGCTTTAAAGTCTGCCCTATTGAGCAATTTATAGGCAGCATGAACAGAGACCTTGACAGGACATGCTAAAGAATTGTTACATGTACACAGACGGCAAATTTATTTTTCAGAGGTTACCATTAAAAAAACCCTTGTTTTACTGGCATTGGGCTACACTCACCACTAGCATAAGCAGCTGACTTCGCTACTATAGCACCCACTTATGCCTGTGATAAATTGGGCCTGTTGACTCAACTGCAGTAATGAGGTATTATTATGGTTAGAATTATTAATTTTTTTTAAAGTATTTGTTTAATCCAACTTCTCTGTTTTTGCCTCTAATACCCTTTCCCTATGTACTGAGCAGTTTAAAGAAAATACTAAGAGTGTATAATGAAAGATTTAATTATGAAAACTGGTATAATGTAATTGATTTAAGGCATACTGACAAGTCCAATTTTACCCCAAAATTAAAAGGACACAGTCAACTTTAAAAATCAAACTCCTGTCTGAAAACATTTTGCCTACTATTGTTACAAGCAACACCTAAGATGAATATAACTGACAGAGATTGGAAGCAAATATACTTTTCTCTATCTTTTCAATTTGTTTACCATTTGCTTCTGCCAGCACTTTGTTTTCAGTGTTTCCATGGAAGAGCCATTTTTTCCTATTGTATTGTGTATGTTTTTCATACAACCGAAGGTGAGAGGAAAAATATTTGTAGGGCTAGATTCAGCCAACTGTGTTCATGTTTAGTAGCAGTTGAAGCCACGGTGCTGTAAATACTTACATACGTGAGTAGAATAATGTAGTGCTCAATACAAGTAAGGCTGGCAGAATTGAGTCCTCAAAAAATAGGAAAATGTGATTTTAAAATATGTATATATTGGCCGGGTGACTCAGGCAGGTGTAGTACCTGAAACTTTTAACTCAGTTGAAAATAACTAGATTTCAAGTTGATGATGTCCCTTTTGATTTTACGAAAGCAAGCTTGTACAAATCATTACACCAATTAAAAGTATTTCCTTGGATTTTTTCCTTAGTTCTAGTGGAAATATATATATTTGTATTCAATAGAATAAGTAAGCGTTCTCGCTGGTGTTTGCAGCATTTAGCTAGTGCATAAGTACCTGGAAAGTGAAATTGACTGGAAAGTTACTAGTGACAAAAGAAAATGGAGTAATCCATTTTTAATGTCAGTCTCAAGAGAACTGCAAAAAGTAAACAGTATAGTGAAAAGTAAACTATATTTGTAAAATTACTTCAGTTTTAGTAATCAGAGGTACTGTTTAACAAACTATGGGGCCCAAATTTTTTCAAGGACTGACATCTAATAACTAAAACTGCAGCATTTAAAAAGAAATCATGGAAATTGTGCAAAATTAAAACAGATGCACTTGATTGTAATTAAGTTAATTTAAGTTACTAATGATTCAATTTCAAACCTGCTTGGGAGCAATTAATGAATAATTATTCAGTCTATGCAAGGTGAAAGTCACCCCTCCAGCCATAACTGTGTGATTTATAGGTACTCTGTTGTATTTTTCGTCTTCTTTTATTTTTGATAATCATTCAGACAAAACATTCATGAAAAATTCAGCTGGGTTTAAAGTTGACTAGGCAAAATATAATTTGGAAAGCATGTTGGAAATATATGTAACCTTAAATTCCCTCCTGAAAATCTAAGATGTTAAATGCCTGAAGTTCTACGTAGTGAAACATTTCTATTTCTAAACAGTTCTCCCCTCTTCCATAGTAAATGGAATGTATTCAGACTGTAATCATCTCCCCCAAAAAGCAAAGCTAGCCAAGAAAAATCAATGAGAATGCAAGTTTAACTGTAGTATTCAAATGAACAAAGTAAAACCTAAACAGGTATTACTTCTGAATTGTTAAATGTATAGCTGAAGAGTACTCTTGGAACATTTAGGACTTGACTGTACTATGTTGTTGTTTCATTGTAGATTGAATAGTTAGGTTGGCTTTGCCAAACCCAAATATGATTTTCTAGGCTTGCTAAACTCTTTCAAGAATTTTATTTTTCACATTATTAAGTAATTTTACTCAATCATCCAGCACGAAGTAGAATGAAAGATGGCGCAAGTATGCTGTTAAAAGGTCACCCTAACCATGTCATTTGGTTACCTGTGCAACGTGGAAATACAAATGTTGTTCTGCTCTGTAGTTCTGTAGGATCTACTGAAAAATCACTTTCTTCTTCTTTTTTTTTTTTTGACTGTGTGAGAGAGCGCGCCTTTTTACAAACTTACTAACCTTGTAGTCTACTGTCAAAATATTTACCTAATGTTAGTTGATACCCATGTTTTCAGATAGTAACAGAAATGATCCATCAATCTTCCACTGTTTTAGCAACATTTTTTCTATGAAACTGACAATCTTTAAAATGTGAACACTGTAAATTTAGCTTTTCTTGGATAGTTGTCTTTTAAGGGATATTGTGAAGCAACTGATCTATCAAAGCAAAGAAAAATTAAAAATCAGAACATGCTTCATGGATGATGGATTTTTACATGAACAGTTTCTCTGAATGGAAAAAGCATGCCTTGTCTTTAAACTTAAAGTATTCACATTGCTTTAATTATATTAGCATTATTTAGTTCAACGTCAGTCATATTTTCAGGAATCTGTAACGTAGCTGGAAAATACCATATCAAACTAGTTACCCAAGATTTTTGTGTGGGACAATTTTTTGGCCTTTTTGTTTTGTTTACACAAATGCAGAAAAAATGGTTTACTAGTTCTTAATGTTTTTGGGTGGGAGAGGGAGACTGATTTTTGCAGTGCAAAAACCGTTTTGAGGAATGAAAGACTTAGCAGGTAGTTAGTCTATGATATGTGTTCTTTGTTTTTGTTAATTGTTAATTAAAATGGCATGGACATTGAACTTCCAAAACGTAGCTTTCAGGCATGTACAGTAACTGCTTTTTCAAAACACTTTCAGAAGGATTTTTCCTGTGCAATGCAGTACAAGTCCTATGTGCCAACTTGTTTTTTCAAAGGCAGATAGACAGTTCTGGAAATCCATTACAATCATGCTCTATTAGATCAGAAATCCTCACTTTAAAAATCCTCACTTGTTTTTATGCGATACAGTTGCATTTCCTCCAAAGTCATTGCTTTGCTGGATATGTAATTATAAGTTCATAAAAATATTTTCAAGAACAAAGGTTTTATGATTGCAACTCTGGTATGTGTCCATGAGAGAGAGAGAGAGATTTTGTTAGTCACACTTCATACTAGGAATACATTTATAAATAGTTAATAAAGGGTTAATGATTATAATAAACGTTATAGACATGAGTAGTGTGTTATAGTTGGTCTTAGACACATCAGTATTTTATTATGTCTTTAATGTGACATTGAAACCACAGATTCAAAGCTGTCCTGGCAATAATTAAACTTACAATAACCACCTAGCAGCACAGCATATTTACAAATCGATTAACTCCACCAGCCTTCCCTTATGAAGGGCAGGTAACAATGTACATCAGATGAAGACTACACATTTAAAAAAAAAAAAAAATCTGAAAAAAGCCTTTCAGCCACAGATCATGGACATACATCCTCATCCTTCTCCCAAAAAACTTACAAATGGCTTTACTAGAAGGTGACAGAGATGGCTCTAAGCAACTTATTTCTTTTCTTGATACCAAAACAATTGATTAACCACTTATTACGGTAAACAGTTTATAAATGCACCTTTTAATATAAAGTGGGAATTTTTTAAAAACTTACACTTAATAAAAGGAAACACATACACCCACAAAAAGGTTAGATTAACCCTCTAACTTAAACTGACACAAGCCATAAAGTCAGAGCTCTGCCAAATGCTTGGTCCATCCCCCATTTAATAGTGCTGAGGGTGTTGCAGGACAATGCAAGTGCCCAGTACTGCATTCCTGGCATACTCAAAATCCTACTGAAGTCAGTGGGAGTTTTAAGTGTGCAAGGCATGCAGGATCCGGCCTGTCGTCTGTTAAATTACCTACTATTAGGAAACCCCTGCAAAATCTAGAGCTGGGACAATAGGTCAGATCCGAACTTTACTTCTTAAAAGATTATTAATGCAAATGAGGCATGATCTAAAGCCTACTGAAGTCACTGAAAAATTTCCTATTGAATTAAATGGACTTTGGATCAGGCCTATTGTTCCCTTGACTTCAACTGGGCCCTTCACACAAGACACAGGAGATTAGAATAATTTCCAGCCTTCTTTCTCAATATATTGGTTTGGGTTAGTTTCTGGCAGACACTGAATGTTGCTTGAAGTAGGTTTTGTGTGACATTAGTATTAAAATAAAAACATCACAATGGAGATGAGAGGAGATTTTTGTCTCAATCCAAATGTCTTTCTGCTTTATGGGTTTTACTACTCATGTGAAAAGTGTGAAGATTATACTGATGGTCCCTGGTGAAATTGGGTATTTCTTACATATAGTACTTTAATCTGCAAAAGAAAATGAGCAGCCTTTAATCATAGGGAAAAAATCAACGGGATGCTGCATTTTGTTTTGATGTTTATAAAATATATATACTTCTAATGTGGAATACAATTCTGTTACAAACCTTGGCTGGTCTTGCAGTCCTTAACCTCTATTAATTTGTGTGTGGGTAAACGTGTCAATACATCTCTGCTATGTCAGTTCAGCCACTGGTCTGGAGCAGGTATGGTGTCTTGGAGACCTTTTACACTTATATGAATCTGTCTTAAGCATTTTTGACATAAAACATTGTGCACGTTTTCTTCCAAATATTGAGGAAAAAAGATTTTCAAAGATGACACGGGGATTTATCTGCATCACTTCTATTAATTTCAGTGGGTGTGTTACAGCTAAATTGCCGAGTCAGCTTTGAAAGTCTTAATCACAATGACTATAATGCTATAGTTCTGATCTTCAGATGTGTCACCTGAATAGAAGTTGTGGATGCAGAGCACGTCTCCGGTTCGGATTCTTTCATCAGAGAATATAATATCTGGAAAAGACTGACAGCAGGCACAGCTATAAGCATATTCCTGTAGAGGCTTACCAGGTGTTCAGATGGAAAAATATGGTCCAGAGATGCCAGACCTTTGGAGAGAGAAGCCAATCTAGATAAGCTGCCTGGAAACCTTGCTTTTTTTGAGATGTGCTGTGCCCATACACGTTCCATAACCCTCCCACCTTCCCCACGACTTCAGACATTACATTACATACAGCGGTGCGAAGGAGGAGAGAGGGAGGCGCAGACACGCCTCTTTTATGTCTTTGCCTGAGAGCACCAGGAGAGTAGGAGCACATGCACCACCTTGTGGTCCTGCTGGCAAATGTCGCTGACTCGAGTGTATTGGGAACACACACACCTGCAGTGGAATGTATATGTGCACAACACATTTCAAAGAACAACATTTACTGTTGGTAAGTAACTCTTTTTGCAGGGAGCTTTGACTTTGTGCATTGATATGCTGAAAGAACACATAATAGGTTTCCACTCCTTCGTAGTTCACTTTAATGTTTCATAGTTTTATGTAACAGGAATTTCGGGGGGTTCATGTTAAAAGGAGAGTGACAAGTAGTATAGGTTCAAAACTTGACGTACCTTAATATTGTTGCAATCTGGTGAAGAAAACCCCATCAAGTCTATATATGGCTACAGAAAACAATAACTGAGAATGCTTTGCAGAATTATCGCACAGAGCTCAGGCAAAAGCCAAAATTTGATTTGTTATATAAAATCAATTTATTTTTAAAAGCAGAAAAAAGGTTTTCGTGTTTTCATTGAATATTTTCACTATATTTTCAGGGCGGAGGTGTGTGTGTGTGTGTGTGCACACATACATGTGCAGTTTTTTGCAGATGTGAAAACTAATGATCACATGTAAATCCTGACTTGCATACAGACATACTTGTATATGCTGCAAAATGAACTTAGTGCATATGCAAATCAAGTACCTACAGAAGTGTTTGTGCAATCACTGTTGAAAATCTGAGCCTCAAAGTAGATATATACACAAATACAAGCAATACTCTATTCTAAAAACAGACAACAATAAACGATACAGGACAGCACCACTAGAACTAAAATACACATGCTTGGGATATATGTCTTTTTTTTTTCTCTCTCTTTTAAATACATTCTGGCAACAATTCAAATGAAGCTTTATCACAAAGTCTATTTTTCTTATACAGAGTTTTTTCCCTTCATATGTTAAAGCAGTTGATCTAAGAAGGAATAATATGAATTGACTCATTCATTCTAATATAGTGAAATATATACACAGATCGAAAGAGAGTGGCTGTTTCTTGTGCTCATACAAATATTGGTATTTGTACAAAACAAGATTGTTTGCTATTTGTCAGTTCTTTCTATTTAAAAAGTTTATTATACAATCAAAGGGCAGAAACAATACCATGTGACATACATGACCAATCTCACAACAAATAGTGAATAGTCAAAAATGAACAGTTCTCATATACCTCATTGACTGAAAGTTGTTTGCACAAAATATTCAGCATCCACCTATAGATAATGAATATATTTGCAAACTGATCCTGATTTCCTCAAATGGTCTGCAAGCAAGAAAGACAACTATATTCATTGTAATATATTCAAACTTGAAATAATGCACAGGATGTTAGTTCCATTTGTATAATTTTAAATACCTGCACAGCAGGTAATTAAGACCTGTAATGTGGTAATGGTTCTGCTGCTTCAAGTGTTCAATGCTAACAAAGGAGGTCCTGAAAAGTTTGGGTATTATAATGGATTGTATGTGTACCAGAGTTCTTTCTCTGGAACGGATCAGATCTGTGTTTGGGGGGTGGCTTCCTCCTCTAATGTTTGACCTACAAGAAGGATAAGAACCGTAGTGCTACTGTGAGCTAAGGGACCTTTACCTTCGGCTCAAATGCAAAAGAACTAGTGATGGAGGTGCTTGAGCTGAAATTACAAGTTCTATTCCCTGTGCCAGAGAGATGCACTCTGCAAACACCTGTGATATTTTTATGGAGCCACAGATTCTTATTGATTGGCTCCTGGCTGAAGTTTTGAATGGACCCCCAGATACTTTGGTTAGTGCTGCCTTAGCTTGGGTCAGTGTGTACTTATAATGTTTTCTGTGTCCTGTGTTGTCATCTGCTGGATGGAATCAGACCTGATGAAGTGTTTTTGTTTTGTGCTCTAGTCTAGTGATTGGTTGTGACCATCTGCTGGGGTTCCCAGAATTGTGAGTTACTGTGTTAGCCTTCTCAACCTCAGCAAGTGAAAGTTTTGATACTGCGTGACAAAGCCCTGACACACCAGCTTGTCTTTCTTGCCACGAAACTCTTCAGGACTCTGCCAATCCAAACCTTGTCTTACCAGTAACAAAACCGAATCCCAACTCTTGAATTCCCCAGAGACGTCTCCATGCAGTTTCTAGCCCTCTTTCTGAACACTCACAGAAGTTTTATGTTTGTTGCTCCTTGAAAGAGGCAGTACACTGCAGCCTGTTAGCTTAACTGGGGTTAACACACCCTTCCTTTCAATCAGCGCACTGAATTGTTTTATAGTAAAAGTAAAACAAGTTTATTAAACAAAAATTACTAGGTTTAAGGATCAAGTATAAGGAATAAAGATAGGGTTACAAACGAAAGGAAAATACACTTCTATGACTTAGAAGTTAATTTCAGCAAGTTACAATCTTTGCCTAAACAGTTTTCACACTGAAACTCAGTTCCCAGAGACTTCAACCCCCTTGCTTGAAGGATCCAACATTCTGTGATTTTTTTCAAGAGCTGTGGTCCCTTTAATCCCTCAATTAAATCCCCCAAAATGGCTCCCTGTTTCTGCTTATATCTCCCAACGTTCATTGACCCTGTTACAAGAGGCAGGAAGGCTCCCTGCTGTTCGTCCCTTTCTGTTGACTTCCCATCCCTCTGCTGATTCGTATGTAAATGGAGGCTTCCATTGTTTTGTTTCTATAATGCTTAATTTACACTGGAGATAGCTACTTCCCCTCCTCTCTGGGGGAGAACCTATTTTTCCCTCTATTTAGTTGGACTTCAAAGCATATCAGTAAGTACCCATTATGTCGCATATAGTGTCAATACATACACTTCACAATGGTATTAAAGCCTGTGACACACTGGTGATTCATAAAAGACCTTATTCAGTACACTTCTGATACAGTAATATTCTGTATAATCAGTTTGATTCACTAGCTTATCACATGATGTTCAGACCCCCTGTCTTTTATAGTCCACTAAACCTTTGCAATGTATGCTTTGAAAAGTAAGCCCAAACCATGCTTCTCTCTCCTGCCGGGGTGTAGACACCATGCTGTATTCCCAAAGTTCATTGACTGTGATTCAAGAGGCAGGAGGCCTCCCTGAGGATGCAATATCCATCCCCTTCCCCCCGCCCCCACGTCAAGACTGTTAAGTATTCATCTTTCTGCACTTGCTGTCCAGATGGCTTTGTTTACCTTGTGCTTCTCTTTGTCTTTGGTCACACTCTGCCTAACTTACATTAGAGACGCATTCAAGGAGGTGGAACCATACTCCTTTGTCTGGAACAGGCATGGCTTTCTTAAGCGTTGTTTTCCAAAATACATTGTGAGAACACATTTGCAGCACATAGCTATAAAATCCTTTGTGGGTTTACCATACATACATCACATAGTGATTTTCAGACCAGCACATTACCAGTATATGATCCCTTACATGACAGCTTTTAGATACCGATTATAACAACAGTATTTTAGGTGTGGTGAGTATGTCAGGTCTGACAAGAGTAGTAAACCAACAATGGGCCTCTGTGTCACAGTGGTTTACAAAGAGCAGAGTAAGCTCTTAATTAGAGAGTGAAGGAGAGCACCCTTTAGCACAAGTGATATGTCTACATTCTTCTCCGATGTTTCCTCTCCATATTTGCACTACTGGGATGAACTTACGGTGCAGGACCCTTCTTGAGAGCAAGGCTTATGGGGGCTTCATGAGTACACTGTTGCAACCTTGAAAATTTGGAGTACAGGTTATATAAGAGGAATGCAGTTCCAAAAGCCTCAGTCCTTTTCTGGGGCTAGCTGCAAGTGTAAGGACATTTTCTCCAGGCCTAGAAAGGTGTCTTTTTAATTCAGAACTCCACTACAATTGTTAAATGTCAGTATAATTAGTAAATGTTAAGAGCTTGCACTGTTGCACACTTAATTTTTACCTCAGCCAGAATCCTTAGAACTCTTGAGTAGTGGCCAGGCTTATCCAAACACCTGGATAAGAAGGTATGGATTTTGAAGGGGGTGATGCACACTGTTCATGTTCATAGAGATGGGAGTGCATTCCCAGTGCCTGCTCTGCATGAGCGGAGCCCATTCCTCAGAACACCACTAGGCACATAGGAGCTTCACACCTCAGCCTACACTGATAATAAGCAAAGTCTCTTTGCCTTGCTCATGGAGGAAAACTTACAAATCTAGTTCCTGGATTAGACATCACATCAGCTGCCTATACCGTCAACATCAGAAAACCCACTGGAAAGTTGAAAGAGGTATTGGTTCCAAACCTCTTTAATTGTTACTTGCTTGGTTCTTTCTTACTTTTGAACTGCTCAGTATTTATTGCTTAAAAAAAAAAGTCTAGATTAAGCAGCGCAAAAATTGCTGACTTCAGTGTGCCCAAGTTTGTCTTCCTTTTGTATTTCCACTCCTTCAGTTTTATTGCATGTTTCTGTGAATCCAACCTGGTGAAGGCAAAACTCTAAAAATAGAAGTGTTGGACCTGTCTGGCTTTACAAGGATTCCCTGGTGCTCATTTTCATCAAGAGGACCTACCATGTGACCTATTGTCCTGCATTTCATTTTGGAAGTGGGGTTGGGTCCAGGAAAGTTTGGAGTCAGATCAGATTCCAAATACAAATTTTGCAATTCAGACAGGACTATCACTTAATGTAACTCTGAAACTCAGTTTAGAACAATCTGGAGAGGGCCAAAAGGTTCCCTGGGACTTTCAACGAAATCAAATGGCAGGCTCCAAAAATTTCCAGCTACAACTTGTTTTTCATTCCCAAGTCCAAACTCGAAGAAAGCTCACAACATCTTATTGATATTGTGAAAATTTGTACTGTTGGGTTCTCCTGTATTACTCTAAATGTTTGCTGCTCTCTGGTATCTAAAGACAAAAATAGTTTTGTTTCTCAGATAAGGCTTCCTTTTTTGATTTTTTTTAAATTGTCACTAAAGAACACTGAAGTCACTGGAGGCTGTAGGAGCTCCGGTCCCAAGATGCAGCAAATCTGACTTAGGGCCTGCTCCTGGAGTATTTCTCCCTGGGACTTCAGCAAGAATTGAGGTTATGTTCTGCATTTTGCAGGATTGGACCTAACATTATTGCCCAGTAATCTCAGTGTGTGTGGGAACGAAAGGGAGGGTTTCCTAAAGCATTCGAGCTTGTCTACGGTTCAAAACTGTGTTGCATTCCTAGGCGCCAACTCCGTGGAAAAAATGGGTGCTGAGCACCCGCCAGCAGCTCCCCTGTCAGAACATCCCCCTCCCTTCCCAGTGCCTCCTCCCCACTGCAGGCCCCACCGATCAGTGCCTCCCCTTCCCACGCCATGAGCTGTTTTGTGGCGTGCGGGAGGCTCGGGGGGGAGGAGGGTGGACGCAGCACATTCAGGAGAGGAGGCGGAACTGGGTGGGAAGAGGTGGGACAGGGGTAGGGCCTTGGAGAAGGGGTGGAGTGGGGGCAGGGCCTGGGGTCAAGCACCCCCCAGTACTTTGGAAAGACGGCACCGGTGATTGCATCATTGTGAAGAGTGAAGTTAGCTGACATAATACTATCCACAACAGACCAGTCAGAGCCACGCAAATCATGTCAGCCAGCGATGATGATCAAAATTAGCTTACACCATGATAAGAATGATTTGCCATGATCTGCACTAGCCACTCAGGTGTGGTCAGCAGTGTGCCAGCTAACTCTTCACAATTGAGTTTGAATACTACAATTTATAATATAGACAAGTCCACTGTCTGTCTCTCTCTTCCCTCTCACCCCCTTTAGATTAATGCACAGCCATATCTGGCAGCTTGCTCTCATTTCTGCCTGGTTAAGTTCTTCCAACTCTTCTGTTCCTTGTTCCTTTTCTTTCCTCGTCTCTGGCCACTGCTGCTTGTGGAATCAAACAAGATTCTCCCAAGCTCTTTAACTGGGTTTAGCTCTTACGGACTGAAATTCAATATTTAATCACTGAGCAGCAAAACAAATGCTTTTGCTTCAGACCCAGTTTAAAATCAATGCCTTGGGTATTAAACAAACATCATTCTGATAGTTTGTGAAGGCCCCACAGTCTCAAAGCCATCAATGCTAAACAAATGGCCTGCTGATGGAAATTACTGTCATGCTGGGAGAGAGAAAGCTCACATCTAGCTTCCAAAAATAGAACAGCTGGTTAAAGAGAGATTAGATGCAGGTCATCCAACTGAAAAAAATAGAGCAAAATGCCTGAGCAATTTACATTTCTCGAGAAAGGGCATAAAGTGCCCTTGATTTGCACACATGACGCCCCCGGCAGCCTCATGGCATTAATGGGTATTCCATGTACAAAGTTCAGAATCTGGCACTAATTCTAATGTTTTTTTCCCCCCACAGACATAAGGGATATCTGCAAGAGTGTTTTAAAATGAACACATCAATTGCTGTAATTTAATTTTGCCTCAATGAATCAGTTTTTGTCAGGCATTATTATGCTATGTCTACACTAGTCAATGCAAGATACGTTGGCATACAGCTGCCAAAGTTTGTATATCACTTGGCTGCTTGCATCGGTACTGCGGGCACTCACCAGGAGTGCTTGGGTCAATGCAAAGTGCAATGCACCATGGGTAGGTATCCCAGTGTGCCACATGCCACTTTCTGGCACAAAGCCTTTGGGGAAATTTTCACCAGGTGTTGTGAGACAGAAATGACCCTCCCAGAGATCCCTGGGAGTAGGGGTAAAGTTCCCAGCATGCAACTTTCTGCATTCCATAATGCCATCCATATCCCATACCTTTCATCCCTTTTTTTTAAAAAATCCCACAAACCTGTGCAGCACTCTTTTGCGTCTGCTATCCCTGACAGAAGCATGGAGTTCACAGAGCTCTGCATTAATCTCATGGATGTTAAAAATACAGGCCCCATGAGTCTCCTGTATTTGCAGACCCACAACAACAGGGGACATGATGGTTTTTTTGAGGACAGTTCACCAAGGGACATAGCGAAAACAATTCAAGGTTGTTGGTGGCCTTCAGAGAGCAGCTGATGACGATGGAACGCTGATTCTGGCCCTTAGAAATGAGCACTGGTGCGATTTCACTGTAATGTAGGTTTGGGGGGAATGAGCAGTGGCTGCATAACTTCTGGATGCGCAAGGTCACACTGCTGGACCTGTGTGCTGAGCTTACTCCAGCACAGGGGCACCAAAATGAGAGCTGTACTGACAATGGAGAAGTGAGTAGTGATTGCAGTTCGGAAGCTTGCAACACCACCAGACTGGTTTCAGAGTAGCAGCCGTGTTAGTCTGTATTCGCAAAAAGAAAAGGAGTACTTGTGGCACCTTAGAGACTAACCAATTTATTTGAGCATCAGCTTTCGTGAGCTACAGCTCACTTCATCGGATGTATTCCTACCAGTCCATGAGCAATCATGTTAGACTTGCAAAAACCACAGTAGGGGCCACTGCCGTGCAAGAGTGCAGGGCCACGCAGGACTGTGATTCTAGGCAATGTGCAGGACATAGTGGATGGATTTGCAGCAATGGAGTTCCCAAACTGCAATGGGGCAATAGAGGGCATGCTGCATATGCCTATTTGGCACCAGCCCCCGGGCCACAGAGTACATCAAAAGAAAAGGCTACTTTTCTATGGTTAGGTAAGCGCTGAAGGATCACCATGGATGCTTTGCTGAGATCAGCATGGGCTGATAGATGACACTCACATGACCACAAGACTGTTCAGAAAGCAATAAACACGAACCTTCTTTCCC
Source organism: Lepidochelys olivacea (assembly GCF_965140295.1). Classification (NCBI taxonomy): domain Eukaryota; kingdom Metazoa; phylum Chordata; order Testudines; family Cheloniidae; genus Lepidochelys; species Lepidochelys olivacea. The sequence goes on along the minus strand of NC_140411.1, from coordinate 159,508,280 downwards.
AACCGGCAGAGTACCATTGGCAATATTGAAATGCTGATAGTGTTTCTGGAGGACGCAGGCTACGCCCTGTTTCCTGGCTCATGAAGCTGTTCACTGGCCACCTTGACAGCAGCAAAGCACGATTCAGTTCCCAGCTCCAGAGGAGCAGAATGATGGTTAAATGTGCTTTTGGTAGCCTGGAGGAATGTTTGGCTTCTCAGTGAGAAAAATATCCCCGGGGTTATAGCAGCCTGTTGTGCACTGCATAATATCTCTGAGCACAAAGGGAAAAATTGATGCCCGTGTGGAGATGAAGCAGTTGTCTGGTATCTTTGAACAGTCAGACACAAGGGTTATTACAAGCTCTGAGCCTGAGGGTGGCTTTCGAAGAACATTTTAAAGGTCCGCCACAGTCATGTTCTCTGGACCTCCAGCTTTGGGTAATGCTAAGAAGTGTGTAGTGCTGGCTGTACATTTATAAATATGACAGGGTGTCTTCCTGAAGTTATGAATTATGTGGTGCTTGTTGTATATTTATACGTACTGTTTGCCTTGAGTACAGCTGTGCATTCTTCAATATGTGGCATGGGCTACTAAAGATAATTTTATTCTCCAAAAATAAAAATGTATTGCGTGGGCAAAACCAATGTGCGAAACAACCCAGGCAATGTTCTACAACTTTTTACCATAAATCAAAGAGGTGGGCACTTTAAAATTGGAACAGGAATAAACACTTCTGTCCATTTGAGTGCACAAATGTGTAACCATAACAGACTACATACACCAACTGCGGTTGTCAGAGGTCAGCATGTGTACGTAAAGCTGTGGTTTTCCTTGCTAGCTCCTGATGTGGAGCACTAGGGGTAAGGATGAGGCCAGTGATGCCCTGTGTTGGGGGGCGTGGGGTGGGGGGAGGCATATGTGTGTGTGGGTGCATGCAGGAAACAGTGATAACGGAGTTCTTCGAGGACTGCAAAGGATGATTTTTTTTTATTTTATTTTTATTTTTTTTAGACCTGTATGTCAACCAGCATCTGCAGCATTTGGATTGGCTGCCTGAGGAGACTTCTTAATTCCTGGTGCACTTCCGGCTCCTTGGCCTGGGCCTTTGCATTCCTTCTCCATGCTGTCTGCCATGTTGAACCACTAAGCCGTTTTGTGGTCCTGCTGCAGCACGGTCTTGCAGGCTCTTTCTGAACGGGTCCCCCTCCTCAGCAGGGTCAGGCATTCTGGGTATGTGGAAGAAGCACCTCTCAAGGCTGCCATGCTAGAAGCTGCTGATTAAAAACAGACAGATGCACCATTGAATTCACAGTCTCAAGAGAAAGGTAAGTTTCAAAACTCCCATCCCTTATTCCCATGAACACTTTTAAGCAGACACCCTCTGCCCCAGTCATTGACAGCCTCCCACTAACAGCCAATCAAGCACTGGGAGAGAAAAATCGACATTCCAATTCCCTGGTAGGGCCATAATACTTTTTAGGCAGGCAGTGCAATAGCTGGGATTTGCCAAATGGTCTTAACAGGTTCCTTAAGAGCATCATTAATTGGCCTGGCAATCCTCATGATTGGTGAGACTCCTGCACCGCCTCCAAGGGACTCATCAGTTCCTGGAACTGCTTGAAGTCAGCTGCTAGGGAAGGTAGTGGAGTCATCACCACTTCATCAAGCGATAAGGAGGAAGTATTAGTAAGAGGGGGTCATCTCCTTGTCTGCTCTTGATTCTTGCTCCTCAAAGCACAGGCGCTGGCTTCCTCTGGGCCCCAACCCCCTGTACCCCCCAAGCCCCGCCCCCCACCTGCCCCTTTCCCCCAAGCTCCCACCCCCGTCCCGCCTCTTCCCTCCCAGTTTCACCCCTCTCCCCCAAGTGCACCCTGCTCCTCCCCCCAACACCTCCTGCGCACCGTGGAACAGCTGATTGCGATGGGCACTAGGAGGGAGGGGGAGGAGTTGATCGGCAGGGCTGCCAATGGATGGGAGGTGCTGGGAGTAAGGGGGGAAACTGCCTGCTGCTGGAGCACCCACAGAGTCAGCACCTATGCCTCGAAGGTCTCCTCCTCTGGCATTGGTGGTGCGAGAGGTGGTAGAGACACATGCGCTCTTCTCTGCTCCCTCTGGTGCTGTGACGACCTTGTTGATGATAGAATGTCCCTGGATCCCAACAAGGCCCCTGGGGGAAGGGCATAGGGTACAGGTGGTGACAAGCCTCTGTGCTCTTGCCATGTTGATGTCTCTTAAAGTCTAGCCTCCTCCAGTACCTCAGTGGAGGAGGGGGCGTGATGTGAGTAAATAGGGAACCCTAGACAGAGATTTGAGTGTCAACATACTCCAAGGGGGGTGGGGTGGGAGAATAGTGGTTCTGCTTGTACTGTACAAGAGGGTGAGCATGGTACTCTAGGTGATGGGGGAGGGAGGTTATCAGGGACTGAGTAAATCTCAGTAGGGATAGACACCCCCCATACTGGTTAATAGGGGAGACGCTGACTCCAAAATACCAGCAGGTCCTTAGACTATCTAAATTCTTGCTGTACCCATGCCATCAAAGTTGAGACCGAGCAAAACCACTCCCACCCCTCCATAGGTGGGCAATGGTTCTACACCATTTGGGGTGGGGGTAACTGCATTGCTATAACAGGGCACTTACATTGGCCAGAGAAAAATTTGAGTATAGCCATATGCACAAATAGATCAACGCAAGTAGCCCTAACTTTGAAGTGTAGACACAGGCTATGGTTGTTCTTAGTCTTGGTTATCTCAGGGAGACAGTCTTTTTGTGACCTGAACCTTGGATTACACCTGCATTCCACTGAGACAATGAAATTGTTGACCAATTGGGGCAGGCATGTGGCCACAGGTGACAACAGTTTCACAGGAACTAGACCTAGCCTATAGCACTCACGGCTCGACAAAAAAACAACCACTCGCCTCAACTGCCTTCAGAGTTAAATACAAAGTCCACCTTGCACTCTGGCATTCCCACAATCATATCCTCATTTTCACCAAAAGTGAGTATCCCCATTTTTCCACATGGGACACCTGAGGCACAGAGAGAGAAAGGCCTCTGTGTTCAACAGTAGATGCCCTACTTTTGGTGTAACGAGCTTGAGATGCACAAGGGTCCTGATTTACAGTGGTGCTGAATACATACATCTCCACCTGAAAGTAATGGAAGCTGGAGCTATTAGGCCCAACATGTCTTGGGTTGGGCACCTAAAATTTGTCGATACCTCTAAGGATAACATCCCCAAGGGTGTAGCTTGAAAGCTTGTCTCTTTCACCAACAGAAGTTGGTCCAATAAAAGATAATACGTCACCCACCCGGTCTCTGGTGTCCTCAGACCAACAAGTCTCCAACAACACTGCAAACAACTGAGTCAGTAACACAATTGGCAATAACACCCACTCCCTCCACTCCATCTTGTCCCATTCGTCTACTCAACTCCCTTCATGGATAGGTGAACCTCAAAAGACCTTGAGGGTTCACTTTGATGTATTGTAATAGGCAGGTGCTTGTTTGAAGCATATCTGAAACTATCTTCCTGGAAATCTTGTATGAATAGCTATTCTTGCTAGTATGGAGTTTGACTAGCTGTCTCGTGGGGCTGGTTAGGTCAGAAACACTGTAAGAACAGCAGCCTCGCAGATGACGTCAAGATTTCAGCTGGGATCAGACGTGGAAATGGAGAGGGACATGGAAAAAGATTAGGGAGGAAAGAAGAACACACCATTTTAGAACCTCCTCGGTGTGCTTTAGCCAGAGGTTCAGGTTAAGTCCTGTGTGTTATCTAAAGAAAATTGTCTGTCCACCAGTAATAAGGGCTAATGAATAATGATTTACAAGTATTCTGAAAATGAACATTAAAATTGCTTTTATTGGGACTCAAAGAAGAAACAATTACAAATTTCCCTGCAGCTCATTCCCTGCTGAAGGTGGCGTACGGTCATGTTTATATATATAAAATAAAATTATGCTGTGACCTTTTTCTTGTAGTTGGAAGCAGGGCAGAGGTGGACGTAGGATAACTGTGCTCGTATTTGGAGAGACATTTCTTGTAGTAAGCTTGCTGCAGCAGACCCAACAGTCATTTGTGTTGCCAGGAGGTATACAGTAATGGATGGAAACTGATACTTTATTTCTGTACATGGGCACAGGGCAAACGAAGGGAAATTTATATAGAAAACACAAAGAATGATAAGGTGGCACCATCAAGCACTGGGAAATGACAGAACGAAGGGTACCCATGGACCCTTAGTTCAGCTTCCCTATGGTACAAGGAAAGGAGGACTTGTGGCACCTTAGAGACTAACCAATTTATTTGAGCATAAGCTTTCGAGAGCTACAGCTCACTTCATCGGAAACTGTCCCTAGTCTCAGTCCTGGTCCCTAGAACCACAGCCTTGGAACAGCAATTTCAGAGAGCACCTGCAGACCATGCTGAAGCGTGCTCAGCACAGACCGAAATCTTCAAAGAATCTAACTATCATCTGCAAACTGAGATTGTCAGAGGCTCATAACTTGGCCAGATTGGGGCAGATTTTCATGGAAGAAGGCAAAAGGCACAGCTCTTACATCAGGGTGATCCCTCTGCCAAATGGCAACCCCATGCTCCAAAGTATGGAGGTGTACAAGCTTCTCAGACCATAAGACGATTTTTAACATGGGAAAATACACCGTTTGCCCCTCGTCTCATTCTGAGACTGGGCTGAAACATTTATGCTGAAGATTAAAAATTATATGAGGCCTGAGGCTGACAGCTGGTCTAGAAAATTTTAACCCAAATGCTTAAAGTTTGGCAAAGTTAAGCAACTGAAAACAGGCTTGGAATGTGTCTTAATGAAAAGCATTGCAATCCGTCCGTCTGTCCGTCCATACACACACACACACACACACACACACACACACACAGACAGAGTCATCTTATAAATATATAAATAGTTGCTTGCTTTTTTTTTTTTTTACACATTTATGATCTATCAGCAGTCACTCAAACTTTCCTGGACACCATCACAGAGAATGCCTATAGGTCATAACAGAAAATAATAACCTTACTATAAATGTTTGGAGCTGGTTTCAAGATTTAATAGAGAATGGCATGCCTTTGTATAGTTTTGTTTTCTTTTTTAGCCCTATGCAATTCCACAGCAAGACTATAAGTCACTATTCCATTTTATAGGACAGTTTCAAACACCAATAGCAAAAAATAATAATTTTCTTGTACGTTCTATAGGATTTTCCATAAGGGTGCCCAAAGTTATTTTAGAAGTTCTCTTATAGTCTAATAACAAAAAGCTTGGCCCTCCTGCAATACTTAGCTTACTTGGAGAACAGAGCCTATTCATTGTTAGACTGTAGTGGGCTGAGGTGTGGTTGGGGTGCAAAGTAGTTTGCCTCCTTCAGGGGGACATACACAAATCTCACTGACCCTGGGGATGGTGCTGCCAGCAATTACGATTCTGTCATTGTCAATGGGACATACACACTGGGGACAGCCATCAGGAGGGCTTCCGGTCTCCTTGCACGTAGGTGAAACCGTGGGACAAACTGAAGTGCAGGAGATATTCCCTGTAGAAACACAGGTGCAGAGTTGGGTGGCAAAGTCTATGTGGAAAGATTTCCCCACAGGGACGTTTCCATCCTTATAGCCTTGCATGGCGCATTCAAATTGCTGGTAATCTGGACAGGAACATGCAGGGGCACATGGAGCACAGCAGGTATTTGCCGAAGTCACCGCTGTGTGTTGGTCAGGGCATGGGCTACATTTGACAAGAGTGCAGTCTGGTTTCAAGGGTTTACAGGCAGCTTCGGGTAGCGGAAAGCAGCTCAGCAACAGGCAAAGCAAGTGTTCAGGCTTCATTTTCTCTATTTAAAAAAAGAGAGAGAGAGAGGCAAAGAGATATAGCAGTAATTGCTGGCTCAGACACCTGAGTCAATTATACCATTGTAAATGTTAGCATTCTGTGTGAAACTGTGGTACTGAAATCAAATGGTCACATTCCCATGAAATAGTTACTCACTGGTCAGCTGTATTATTATTGAATCTATTTCCCCATGTTAAGTATCCGCACACCTTCTTGTCAACTGTCTAAATGGGCCATCTTGATTATCACTCCAAAAGTTTTTTTCTCCTGCTGATAGTAGCTCATCTTAATTAATTAGCCTCTTACAGTTGGTATGGCAACTTCCACCTTCTCTGTCTGTACATATCTATCTTCTTACTATATGTTCCATTCTATGCATCCGATGAAGTGGGCTGCAGCCCACGAAAGCTTATGCTCTAATAAATGTGTTAGTTAGTCTCTAAGGTGCCACAAGTACTCCTGTTCTTTTTACAGATACAGACTAACACGGCTGCTACTCTGAAACCTACTATAATGATAATTTGTATAGCAATAGCACCTCAGGCCCCTAGGCCAACCACGCTAGCTGCTGTACAAAACACAGAACAAAACAAAACCCCCTGCACCAGAAAGCTTAAATTAGTTCTTCCTTTACTTACCCGGCAAGGCCAGCATTCCAGTTCTGGGTTTCTCCTAAAGTGGACTCAAACACAGTTAGTATGTTGTAATGGACTGATCATTGTACTGCGAGCCGGGGACCCTGAGAACAAATGTTGGCTTTGCCACTTACACTCTGTAACCTTGGGCAAATTACTTAATCTCTGCCTCAATTTCCCCATCTATAAAGAGGAGATAAAATTTACTTTCCTACTTCAGAGGAGTGATATAATTCACAAAGTGCTTTAAGGATGAGAACATTTAAATATTAAACTTTTAAGTCTATTTATAAAAGCTGGTTTGGTCATTTTTAATCTGCATGACACTGCCTGCTTCAATAACGTGTAGTGTTACAAGATCTGTAGAGAGAGACAATTAGATCACCTACTCTGACCTTCTGTACAGCACAGGCCATAGAATTTCATCTCATTCCCCCTGTACTGTGTCCAATCACTTGTGTTTTGGCTAAAGTAGATCTTCTAGAAAGGCATCCAGTCTTGATTTGAAGTTTGTTCCCAGAGCTGATGCTAGCCCCCTGGGGTCCATAAACAGGAACATTCCCCCCCCACCCACCCCCGATACTAAAGCAGGCAAGTTCTTGCAATAAAAAGCAAATGGGGGCCCCACTGAGCTTTCAGGCCTCTAAGATATTGCTTAGTCTGCTTATGCCTAGCATCAGCTCTGTTTGTTTCCGTGGTTGATCACCGTCACTGTTGTTCTGATTAGAATGGTTTTGGTCTGGCTTCAGCTTCTAGTCATTGGTTCTTGTTATGCCTTTATCTACTAGAATTAAAGAGCCCTGAAGTACCTAGTATTTTGTCTCGGTGAAAGTACTTATACCCTGTAATCAAGTCACCTCCTGATCTTCTTTATGATAAACAAAACATGCTGAGCTCTAAGTCTCCTGATGTAAGGCATGTTTTCCAGCTCTCAAATCATTTTGTGGCTCTTCTCCTCTCCAAGTTTTCATCATCCTTTGTAAAACATGGACACCAGAACTATACACAATATTCTAGTAGCAGTCTCACCAAGGCCATATACAGAGGTCAAATCACCTCTCTGATTTTACCCACTGCGCCAGTGTTTGGTTTGAGCATTGGCCTGCTAAGCCCAGGGTTGTGAGTTCAATCCTTTAGGGGGCCATTTAGGGATCTGAGGCAAAAATTGTGGAGCGGTCCTGCTTTGAGCAGGGGGTTGGACTAGATGACCTCCTGAGGTCCCTTCCAACCCTGATATTCTATTACCTCTTTTAGCCACAGCATCACACTGGGTGTTCATGTTCAGTTGTTTAGTCTTTCTGACACTAAATCCTTTACAGAGTCACTGCTTGCCAGGATACAGTCCCCCATTCTGTAGGCCAAATGCAGGCCATATTAAAGGCATTTTGTTTGAATGAGCCCAGCTTACCAAGTGCTGACAAGCACTCTCCTGATTTAGCATGAGTCTTGTGATATTTCGTGTGTTTCTTAAAGCCCCAGCTCCTAGAGTTATGTGAATGCACAAGAATTTCAGGTTGGTTTTTTTTTTTAAATGAAATTCTCTAGGATTCATCGTTGTGGAGAGAAGCTTGAAAAACATTCCCCAAATGAAACTTTAAAGGCTCTGAAACCAAAAGGCAAATAACAAGAACTCAAAAGGGATTATTTTTAAAAATTCTCATGATTTTTAAGCCAATCTTCCAATTTCGGAATGCTTGCCAGTGGCAATATTGCTTCCTTGTCCTCATCATTATTTACCATTCAGCCAATGTTTGTTTCATCCACAAATTTTCTCTGCAGTGATTTTACATTTGCTTCCAGATCACTGATAAAAATGGCACCAGATTTAGAACCGATCCCTGCAGAAACTGACTAGAAACACTTCCATTAGACGGTGATTTCCCATTGACAACTACTTTTTGAGATCTGTCAGCTAGCCTGTTCTTAATCCTTTTAACGTGTGCTTTATTACTATTGTCTCGTGCTAAGCTTTTAATCAGAATGCTGTGCGGTACTAAGTCAAAAAAATCTAAGTGTATGACATCGGTGCAGTCCCCTTTGTCAACCAAACTCATAAGCCTAGCAAAAACTAAAATCGGGTTTGGTTGCCAAGACCAATTTTCCATAAAGATACAACATTCCAAAAAATTGTTAGTTAATAGTTACATAGGGATGAATTTTCTGCTCAAATCAGTCCATTTTTCTTTAAGATACCCCATGTCTCCTGACCTGATCTCCAGACCCATTCCCCAGCTACCATACACTCCTGGAAAATGGTCGCTCTAATTTAATTAACTGCTTGTGATTTATATTTCAGAATAGTAGAAGGAATCCTTTTTTACATCAAATATGTGACTGTGCTCTAAAATATAAAACAGTTTTAATTACCTGGATAGTCTTCATGCCAAATGTGACAGATGGTTTGGCCCAGGAATGGTGATCAGCCTTTTGATTTTTCTCCCAGCATAACCATACCAGTTCAGCTGCAAGGTTATCTATTTATATGCAATGGCTCTCTGAGCCTTGATGCAGTAGAAACAGGGGGGGAAAGCCTGGGCTGGGAGTGGTCAAAAAGATTTTTATCTTGCTAATGGCTTCAGTTTAGTCTATATCTCCCTTGGTGATCTGTACATTTGTGAAGTCTATTCCAGATTGTGGTGCAATCCTACCCTTCCCCCACCCCGCTTTAAACTTTGACTGAGTGTACTGAAAAGCCCATTAGACTGATAGCCTGCTAAGCGCAGTAAATATAGTGTATATTTGTATATGGTTTTCCATCCACAAGCATACAGAAATGATTCAAAAGCTATGAATGTACCACACTTCTGAAATGCATCCAACACTGGGGAATAATGAACTCAGGGGTCGTACAGCTAGTAGCTGCTGTAGGCCGAGTGCATGGCCCATTCTAGGGGCTCCTGACATCCCTTCATTCCCCACCCCCACCCCAAGCTCACATCCTCCTCTAACTGGGAGTCCCTGCAACTCCCCCCCCACCCACCTCAGGTTGCCATATTCTTTCCCCCCATTGCAGAGACTGTGAACATTCCCCACCTTTTGTCCCCATGGCAGGGGATCTGTTTGCTCCCTTTCCCTCCATGCTCCCCCTTCACTCCCAATCTCTTCCCTGCCAGGGATTATGTGCAACCCCCATTTGCCCCCCCCACCATAGCAAGGTCCCCCATCCCTGTCAATTTTATTCCCATCCTAATCTCCTTGGAGCTCCCCCTCCCTCTCGGATTTCTGTTCAGCCAACCATTTTCGACGGGCTCCTGACAAATGTCTATTGTTTCTGTGGAGTCTATTAGCTGGGACAAGCTTTGCCCATTCTTTTCTAATTCATTAGTGCCACAACTCTTCCGGCCTCAACTTCCACAGCTACAGTGCCAGTTTCTTGGGGCAGCCCAACTAAGCTTCTGTCTTCCCTTCTCAGGTGCACCCCTTAAACCTAAAAAGCACTTTGCACTTCACAAGTCAGATAACACCCAACACTTGGCCTAAATGAGCAAGGAAGCATGTGATCCTTCACAAGTCAGATAACACCCAACACTTGGCCTAAATGAGCAAGGAAGCATGTGATCCTCTAGTTTACTGTGCTATGGTAAATGCAGGTGGCTTGAGTCATCCCAGCCGTGCCTCAGAGGGCATTTGCAAGCAAGGGTATTTGTAGGAGTGGGCCCATTGAAGGAGTGAATTTAGGCCTGATGTTGCAAACAGTTATACATGTTCTTCCTATAACTTCACTGTGATTCCTCCTAGTGAAATGACACAAATACTCAAGTGTTTGTTTGCAAGATTGGACTCTCCCAGTCATTGTGAAAATAAATGTCCTGGTTAGTTTTTAGCCATAATCCTGACACAGTCTCCAAATTTAGCCTAACGGTGGGAAAAAGAAAAGAAAAATATACCTGGCAACATTACTAACAAAATCCCCTTTCAGCTGTCAAACTTGTTCATAGTCCTCCTGACTTGCGCTCCAGTCCCATCCCTCAGCTGCCACACACTTCTGAAACCATCCAATAACCACTCAGACCAACCCTCATTCCCAGCTCACCTGCAAAACCTTCATCTTCTCAAAAGATTGGAAGGTAAAGGAACCCTGCCCAAGAGAAGGGTGGCAGAGTGAGGAGGGTTATACAAGACAGACATGGTGGGTGAGGTAATGTCTTTTATTGGACCAGCTTCCCTTGGTGGGAGAGACAAGCTGACCAGCTACACAGAAGAAGAGCTCTGTGTAGCTGAAAAGCTCATTGCTTTCAGCAACAGAACTTGGTCCAATACAAGATATTACCTCACCCACCTTGTCTCTCTAATATCCTGGGACCAACACAGCTACAACACCACTGCAAACAAGGGTTATACAAAGCACTTGTGGCTATAAACAGCAGGAGAGGGAGAGACTTTACTGTATTACCAAAAAAAAAAAAAAATCTGTGTCAGAGGGGGGAGAGGAAATAGAAAGAAAGACCTGTTAGGTCACAGGTTTTGTTGTTCAGCTACATAATTGCAGTATATTGGCCCCAAGTGCATGGGGAGGGGTAGCTGAGGCAAAGGCTGAAATAGCTAATTGCTGTTTTTTGTTTGCTCTACCCACTGTATTTGTTTAACCTTGCAGTCTTTTTGCATGTGAGGGACAATGATATTTCAGCTCCTTTGTAAAGCCCTTTGAGAGCTACAGATAAGCCGTACTGTATAAGAGCTAAGTATTGTCATTATGGTTCTATCACACAATCCCAAATTCCTCACATGCTGTCCCAGCAAATAAAATCCCCACCCGGCTGCCTGATTTAAGCCACCTTCTTCCCCACTCATAATGTCTACAAAACAGTTTTGCTTTGTCACTACAAAAATCTGCACCAAAGTGAAAATGTACAGAGTAAAGTAAATGTAATATAAAAGCAAATAGCACGAGGAATTTTGTTCGGGGTGTATTTGTTCATTTTCATATTTCATATAATCCTTTATTTTAAACTTACCTGTGTCTACCCCAGAATTTGTAGTCTGCCTTAGAAAATGTATTGCGATTCTGATTATTCATGATCGTATGATCAAGGTCATGGCACCTGCCCTTGGGGTTTTACAGTCTAAAACCAAACAAGATGTGGTTGTAACAAACAGGTGGGAAGAGGGCATGAAGGACAAGGGTAATGGTAATAAAGACACCAGCTTTCAAAGGATAACAATCTCATGGCTCTGAATCATTTCAGAGAATATTCCTTTTGTAAATAAATGAAACCAGCTACTCAGAAACCAAGGTGCCTTGCTACTGATTGTAGGTAGTTTGCTTCAGGCAGCACACACTTGGCCTTGAGTTAGGCATGAGTGAGAATGACTTTTATAAAGAATCTTTCTCAGATCCTACTCAGAAGGATCCCAAAATATTTTACAAACTATGAACCCAATCCTGCATCGATTTAAGCAGCATGACTTGGGCTCCTATGCCCTATGGTAATACAAATAATAAAAATAATAATAATAATCTTAACTTTAACTATTGATCCCATGCTTAAAGTTCATGCTTAAGTCACTCCAGAAACATGGTTAAGATACAGGTATCATTACCCCCTCTGCTGGAATGCAACTTCCTCTAGGGTGGAATGTGACATATGTCAAATAGTACACAGCAACACTTCAGCAGTTTAGGACAGAACAGAAAGACTACTGTACGCTGCAGGGAGACATTTAATTACACACATTGGAATATGGCCAACACACTGAGTTAACAATCCCCCCATTACTTCTGCAAAACATTCTATGGATTCTTTAATGACCACAAATGACTCAGGCCTCTGAGCTCTGTTTCAGATCTTGTCCGAAAGGGGCAAAACCCTCTCAAATAAATAACTATATTTTGTTTTAAATATTGCATTTGTTTTTGTTCGAGTACACAGTCATATAAAATACAATGCTTTTTCTTCATATATATAACACAGACAATTTCTTGCAGCTATCAGAACCTCGTGTGCTGCTGGACAAACAGCAAATGGCAAATGTCATCTCTCTCTCACACGCACACGCATACAGCCAGCCGCACTCTTTCCTACTGAAAAGTTCTTGTTCTTGTGATTAATTTGTTGATTTTTTTTCTCTCAATTTATGAAACTATTCTCTGGATGAATTAAAAAAAAAAATCCACCAGCAAGGGCCTGATTCTGTCTTCTCTGAAATCAAAGGCGAGGTTCCTTCAGTTCAGTAAGGGTAAGAACTATGCTATCAATTTATGTTGGTATAACCACGTCACTCACGGGTGTGGAAAATATGGCTACTGCCTGTCGGGGAGGTGGATTAACTACACCGCTGTAGATGAAGACAAGCCCTAAGTCTCCATCCAGGTAACAAACATTGTTCTTCAGGATTCCCTCTCTGGTTTAGGGAGAGAGACTTTATCACTTTTTGTTGTTCCCCCTCCTCTCCGCTCCCGTCCCCGCTCAATGGTTTTTCCTTAGTGATAGTGAACAGCTTGGGTTTGGTGTGGAGACCTTCCCAAACTGTCTGAACTTCCTGAGTCTGCAAAGCTTCTCCAGAGATTTCCAGGTCTAGCTCTAGTAAGAGGACAGTTTATTGGGGTGGTCTGCTTTTCTGGCCAAAAACCAGACGTGAACAAACACTTACCCAAATACTTGCAAAAGACTTAATGTATTGCGAATAACTCAGCAAACAAAAAGCAGCAGACACCATTCCTAACCATAAATACTTTATCATTTATCAAAAACCTTGTACATACCAGATTCGATTAAAAACACAGACTTGTCGCTTAGGAAAAGCTAAAACTGAAAGTAGTTGCTCCTCTCTCAAACTGCCCACAGCACATGCCTGAAGCAATTGTGCCTATTTCCCTAAACTGGGCTGCAAAAGTGATTTCATTTGTTTACTCTTCTCTTGCTGTGCACTTAGTTCCTTCTGTGTGGCTGTTCTGAGCTCTGCTAACAGCTCTTGGAATGGACTCCAAAGCTTCAAAAATCACATCGGAAACCAAAAATAATTAATTGGCCCAAAAATCATGATTTTTTTTAAAAGAAAAGATTACATTGTGTTTTTGGGCTGTCTTTTGAGTTTGGGGATCCCCCTGTCCATCCCCAGTGTGTCTAGGTGACAATTAGTGCTGGCCACTCCCCCAAAAGGTCCTGGGTAAGGGGATTTTGGCCTTTGCTGCAGGAGCTTTCCCCTCCCCATCTGCACAACCCTTGTTCAGCAAATAATCCTGCCCTTCAACTCCCATATCAATCCTGTCCCCCTGGCAGCTCCTGCATCGGTTCTGCCCATTCCCTGAGCCCCCACATCAATTCAGCCCCACCAACCTCACCTCTGCTCTTTCTATAGCTCCTGAGAGTCTTCACTCCTCTCTCCCAGGCCCTGGTATGGGGGCTGCTGCAGGGTTGCCTCTTCTCCTTCCCAGGCCAGGTGTAGCAGGGATGGAGGGCAGATGGGGGAGGAGCAGAGGAGCCATCCCATTGTTCACTGGAGTGAAAGGAAGCAGAGCTGTCCTAACCTGCTGGGTCCTGCTTGCTCCCTTCTCCCTTCCTGTAAGAAAGGGGTCTGCCCCTGAAGGGAGGGAAAGAGAAACTCTGCCTGCAGCAGATCTGATTGGCTGCTCTTCCTCAGAAGGGTGGCGATTGGGGAAGGCAACCAATCAGCAGGGGTTTCCCCCAGCCAGGGGTGAAATGTGGGAGAAGGCTGGCTCCAGCCCCAGCCATAATCATGTGCCTCATGAAGTGGGAGAAGGTGTTAATTAACCATGAAAACAGCAAGAGACAAGTCTTATAAAATCTGTGCAATAAGACCCATATATTAACCCCCTCACCATCCCCCCCAGTGTTGTGCTGTAATGTTATCTCAATATAACTGCTTATTTTAATTAAACTTTGTTCTTTAGTCAGATCATCCTGATCCACAGATTCCGTTGACATCATTTTGGATGCAATCAAGCATATGGGACCAAGGATTAGTCAATTAAAATCTTAGCCTCGTCATTTTGAAAAACCGTCAGTGGCTTATTTCAGATTCATCTGAGGCAACAGAGCCTCTTGGTGAAGCAACTCTTTGTTGCTGGCTCTTGTCCTTTCGGGTAATGAAGTTCAGGAGATCCAGGGCCGTCACCATTCCAAACACCATCTGTTTCTTGGTGTAACTGCCATCTCCAATGTCTGTAAGCACACGGTGAAGTACATTACTGAGTTATCTGACAAAGCAGTCCAGAAATGGCTGTGATTTTATAAAGATAAGACCTCAAACAGGCCAGCGTCATCCCTGCTATGATTCTACTGAAAAGGATTCCAGGCGCAACCCCACAGCAGTCAATCGGGTCACATCAGGGATGTACAGGGGCAACAGTGAATTCTTTACCGCTACAAGGAGTCTAATTCGTCACTTGACCTTATGAGACTTTTGTTCTAATGTCTCCTGCCCTTCCCATCCCAAATCAACAATAATCTTTAACAGCAGCAGTGATCATTGTATTTATAAACAATCCTTCCGCCCCACCTCAGCTGATTTAGTGCTGTACCACACCACTACTAAGCAATATAAAGTGCAATAAAGTCTAACTTTTTAAAAAACATGTCCTCTTAAAAGCAAACTAATAAAATGCAGGCGAGGGTGTCTAAATCACAGAATGTTGGGAGGGATGGGAGGAAAGTAATAAAAATGGGGTGAACTGTGGTCAGACTAAAATAGCACCTTTTGACTACAAAAAGTGTTTAAGAAGCGAGGTGAGTCTAGCTGGCTGAGTTTTTCTACCACCTCCATTTTTTAAAAGTGAAAAATGCAATTTTGCCAAAATCAAAATGTTTAATAAAAAATGTGGTTTTGGAGACCGTTTTGATTTTTTTGACCCAAAAAAATGTAAACAGAAAATTTAAGGGTTTTTTTTGGTGAAAAAAAAATCAAAATCTTCCACAAACATTTTAAAATCAAATTGTTTTGATCTTAATATTTTGCAGAAATATACCTGGTTTTTCTCAACTCTCTACAGCTGAGATTGATGGCCGACTCCCCTTCCCACAGAAGAGTTATAGTCACAGAGGGGGATTCACAGAGCCATTGCTTGATTTTCTCGTGTTGGGAGATGCATATGGATTTGCAGGATCTGAGTTCAGCAGGATGGCTTGACCCTTAAACTGCAGCCCCTTGCAGGCGAACAAACCAACACGGCGTGCTATTTCACTAGCTGATGTGCATGAGCAGCTGTACATTTAACATTGTTCTCCCATAAAATCAGCCTAATCACACCCTGAAGTTCTAATGTTAGCCAGAGCGCAGTTATCTTGGCTGCTTTGTTGTGGCAGTGATATCTTAAACACAGCA
Organism: Lepidochelys olivacea; assembly: GCF_965140295.1. Taxonomy (NCBI): domain Eukaryota; kingdom Metazoa; phylum Chordata; order Testudines; family Cheloniidae; genus Lepidochelys; species Lepidochelys olivacea. The sequence goes on along the minus strand of NC_140411.1, from coordinate 159,492,525 downwards.
CCTCCCATAAGATAAGGCATCAGCTACACTTACCAATTTTTACCACATAACTACATGGTAAGGGGTGTTATTTTTGCCAACATAGGTAGATCTCTAAAAACCCTTGTGTGGATGCAGTTATACTAGCATAAGGGACTATATACTGGTGTAAGTTATTTCATTTCCCTGAGCTAGAAGAAGCTACTCAAGTCTCAGCACTTTTAGCCCAGTATAACTGCTTCTACACTAGGAAGGTTTTGTTGCTCTATGGCAGCACAGGTAAAGTGGCAAAACGTTTTAAGTGAGAGCAAGGCGTAAGAAATGATCCCCTTTGTGAAAACTGTTTGTTGAGGCTATGGCTACACTACGGATGATGCAGCTGCACTGCTGTAAGCTCTCTAATGTAGCCGCTCTAAGTGGATGCAAGCGAGCGCTCCTGTCGGCTTAACTACTCCAGCTCCCGTGAGTGGTGGCAGCTGTGTCGGCAGGACATAACTTATACTGACCTAAGCTGTAGTGTGTACATAGCCTGAGAACCTGCCTCTATCATTTACAGAGGCTCTCCAGGGCAGGTGCTGTCATTTACTTTATATCTGTGCACCCAGCCCAATGGGGCCCTAGACTGATTAGAGCCAGATTGCCCTGGAAAACGCTACTCGGGGTGGAGGAGAGGGCCAGGTTCTGCTGCAACTCTGCTAGGAGGAACTGCCCGTAGGGTCTCATCTCCAAATGGGAAAATCCAGCCCACACCTGAGCATGCTTGGTACCAAGATTCTGGGCAGAGCCATGGAGTGCTGCCTGGCATGCACGGGCCGGCTCAGTTCCTGGTGAGCAGAGTGACCAGGAGATGGTAGTGAGCAGAGGAGGCACAGAAAACCAAAGTGTTGCCTGAGTGTGAACACACAGCAGAGCCTGGCAAAGCATGCCGTGTGCTTGAGGAAGGGCAGAAGAGCAATGAGCCCCCTAGTGGTCAATATAGCTAAGAGGACGCAGAGAGAGGGGCAAGTTTGATTGGAGCCCCTGGCAAGCAATTGCAGTATTCCTAAAGAATAACAAAAGGAACTTTTCCCCACCTTAATCACCACCTAACTTCACCCCACCCTTCTGAGTCCAGGTCTCAGCTGAGGAGAAGTGAATGGGATTCTCTGAGTACGCCTACACAGCAACTAGACAGCTGCAGCTGGCCTGTGCCGGCCGACTCAGACTCAGGGAGCTCAGGCTGTGGGGCTGGAGCCCTGCGAGGTGGGCGCTCCCAGAGCACAGCCCGAGTCCGGAAGTCTACACAGCAATGAAACAGCCCTGCAGCCCTAGCCCTGTAAGCCTGAGTCTGGTGGCATGGGTCTGCCACAGGCTTTTCTTTGCTGTGTAGACATGCCCACTGTGGACCCCATCAGTGTCATTCTTTTGTTGGCCAAAAGGCTCACTCTGAAGTACCACGCAGGAGTCCCTCCTCCTCACAGCTAAGCAAGCTGACCCACCCAACCCCTGCTATCTTAAAGAGCAAGTGACAAGAGAGAGCATTCTCCCTTCCATCTGCACAACCATACGGGAGCTCTTGGGTCCAAGCCCAAGGGTAAGGAAGTGGGGAGCGTGGTTCCTGTAGCAAGCACCTCTTCTCTGGCACTCTGTCACAGCTCCTCTGTTCTCTGTGGTACACTCCTCCTCAGATCTCCTACTAGGAATCCACTGGGGTATTAACACTGCTCTCAACAGCATTACCACACAAACTCCTTTCTGCAGCAGCTGCTGCTGCACAGAGACGGGGGGACTCAGCCATGGCTGCTATGGTGGCTGTGTTACTACAATCGTGCCTAAAGGCTCCAGCTGAGGTCAGGACACTATTATGCTGGGTGCTGTACATGAGCACAGTAAAGACCAGACACTCCCCTGAAGCACCTACGATCCCAACACACCACAGGTGAGAAAAAGGCAGTACCATTATCCCTGTTTTAGAGATGGGAAACTGAGGCACAGAGACTGCGTGACATGCACACAGTCCGCAGCAGAGCTGGGATTTGAACTCTGACTTCCCAACTCTCAGCCTGGTGCCTTTTTACCACAGATCAGGCTTCCTCTTTTGAACCTCTGGCCAAGAAATGACACACTTTACAATAGCCGTAAGGGCGTCACTAAAATAAATCCGTTTGTGTCCAGCTGTAGAGCTAGTTAAATAATCAGAATAAGAACCTTAGTGTTTCAGGCTCCCCATGCCTCTCTTCATGCTATCACGCATGGGGCTTTGGAGAGGGGTGAATGGCCGGTGGATCCATGACGCTGCTTAGCGATGGGGGAAAATCCCTCATGCAGGAGGAGCATAGGGGTCCAGCTGTTCCGCTGGTACCTTCATGGCCCTATTGTGAGGATTCCATCCCCCAGAGAATGCCTGTGTAAAGCCCATGTAATCTGGTTGGCGCACAAGTCAAGAGTTTGGCTTTCCTTTTCCTCCGTAAAAGATACTTACATTGCAACTGTTCATGTACAACTATAGCAAAATGATCATCCTCCAGGATATTAGAGAGGTTTCCAAGGTTGTCATCCAGGCTAATCTAAAGAGCGGGGACCAAAAAAAGAAAAAAGGGCATTTAAACGCTTCACTTTGTGACAGCATTAGGGACCCAATTCTTACTTTTAAAGCACAGTCCTGTGCTGGGGGCAGTAGAGAGATGGAGGAAGGGAATATCAGAAGGCACAGGTGTGCTGATGCAGATAAAGCACTTCCTGGAGCTTCAGGGAGTGCAGGGGAAACACAAAAACAAGCACAAAGGCCCAAGTCCTCACCAGGTATAGTTTGGAGTAGCTCCATTAACCCCATTGGAGCTATGTCCGCCTACACCACCTGAGGATCTGGTCCAGTGACAGTAGTCATCCCCAGGCCTTGCATGGGAGCAGAGAAATTGGGGAATACCTCTTTCGCTCTCCCTCTTTTGCACAACCGCAGAAAGCCTGGCATAATCTAACTTGTAATTAGACACGTCATACAGTGGAATGCTTCCGAAACACAGGTCTATATATAGGGTCAGTTCTGCCAAGTGCAGAATTCTACCATTTCAGCAGCAGCTGTTTGCCATGGTATGAGTGGGAGCAGGAGCAGGTCCCTGTATTGGCAAAAATGCAATGATCGTGAATCCGTGATATGAGTATCACTCACAGAGTATTCAAGTTGCTCCAGCTAGACACAATCCTTGCCTAAAAACCTCACATGACAGATCCTGTCAGGCTTTGCGTCATTTCGGTTAGATCCTTTTCTCATTCTCTCTCTACCCCACTTCAATTCCCTGTCCCCACTCCTCTTTCCCTTTTCATTTCTACTGTCCCTTCCCACCACCTCTCATCTTCTGTCTCTCCCTCTTGCTCATCCCATCCTCTCTCTCCTCTCCCACTCCTTGGAGTGGGGATCATGCCTTATTTCTGTGTTGGGAGGTGCCTAACTCACCTCTGGGCTCTATTTGAAACAAATCAATAACTCTAATACCTTTGAAAACTGGTCATTGATGACCTTGATGACTGGATCCGAGAACTGAGCATTTCCAGCCAGCACTGAGGAGAGGATGTTACTGGGAGTCACCATTCCCAAAATGTGACTGTAAGAGAACAGGGAGATTTGCAAAGGGTCAGGCTTGAGGTGGTCATATGGCTAAACAGCTTTTAGGGACCAATCCCGCTCCCTTTGAAGTCAGTGACAAAATTTCCTGCCTTCAATGGGAGAAGGCAGTGTCCCTTAGTTCATCCGAGCATCTTTTTGGTGGGTGCATGTCTTCCTGACTGTCATTTGCTGGTATGTCACAGTAAAAACAAGGCTTAGAAAATCAGCTCACTGTTGGGTCACCTCTTTCTTTCCTCCTTCCTGGGCTATGGGGTTAGCCTATTCTCCTGTACTATAATCAGTTTCCACCACAGGAGAACATATTTCTGACTTGGTTACCATCTGGTGTGGAAGGAAGCAGCCAAGGAAAGTACCTAGCAAGGAAATAATAACAGCACAACATTTAGATGCTAATACAGAGAGATGGGGATACAATTTCAGATTGGGAACCTTCCATCTCCAAACCGGAGCCTGGGGCCAGATCATTATTAGCTGAGACACCCTGTGCTGTAGAAAAAGCTCAACTTGTTTAGCCAGTGAGGGACTCCGTTGTATACCCGCAGCTGCTATTGTAGCTGTTTCATTAAAACATGTATCCTCAAGAGGAGGATCGTCTCCCTAATACAGTGTTTTTAACAGCAATTATTGTCTGAAATTTGCAGCTCAGGATTTAACATTTGAAGAAAAGTCAGCTAATGGGCACTTGCTGTCATTTACCAGTGTGTTTCATATCTATGCCTTACCTTTACTGTACACTTTATTGTCCAACACCCATTGACTTCAGTGGGTGTTGGATCTGGCCAGTTCTTCTCTTGGCTAATTTATGTAATGTTTCCTTGATAGGCCACATCTGTTATTGCTGACTATAGCAAAAATGAGGATTTGAAACAATATAGGTAGCTGATCCTAAGAGGTGCTGAGCATGTGCAGCTCCCATGCCAACTCAGCATCTCTCAGGATTAGGCCCGTGCCTTTATTTTTCACTTTTACCGTACAGGTTTTTAAATGGTACATTAAAAAGTGTATTGAAGGGACTGAATGAATCAGGTTTATTGTACAACTATAAAGTATTTCGTCATTAGTTTCCTCATTGCTGTTATTCATTCACATAATCATCCACACAACCGAGAAAAGAGATACCCAGATTCAGCAACCACTGGTGCCTGGGCATAGCCCTTCTCCTTGAGGATTTCGATTGCCTTTTGACAGTTGACCTCTGGGACAAGAAGGAGAGGGGCCGAGAGATTCAGCTTCCGCACCTTGACATTCCACCACCTGTTGGAAAAGGACAAGAGTTTATTGTTATTCACAAGCATGAGGCATGTGTGGGGCTGAGTCTGGGCTGCTCCTTGTCTTGTTTAGACAGCGCTCGCTCAGACACAGACTACAGTTTAGGCAGATTCAGACAGAGGGCACCACACTGGAGCTCAGATGTGTACTCAGGCAAGTATCACTCCTGACTCAGGGCTTGAGCCTGCAGTGCTGAGCACCTGTCCCTGATCCACCAAAGCCCTTAAGCAAGTGCTTAACTGTAAGAAGGGGAGTAGTCTCACTTGACTTCACTTCTTTCATTTGTACCCTTGTTTCTTAAGGCCTGGAGCATGTAGCCCCAACACAAAAAAAGAGTCCTACAACGCAGCAGGCATGGCTTCTGGAAGGGTTGGATATTCCTGTTCTCTCTGAATAGAAGGAAATCTGCAAGTCTGAAGTCATCTGACGTTAAAGGGCCTTTCAATCTAGCAGACAAAGGCAAAGCAAGATCTGATAGCTGTAAGCCGAAATTAGAAAAACTCAAATTGGAAACATGGGCGGCGTGTGAACCGTTGGCTTGGGGAGGCTAGCCCCCAGCCCCGCCCCTTCCACCCTAGGTCCCGCCATTTCCGTGCCTCCCCTTCCCTCCCCAGAGCCCAGAGCCCCCCCACTGCAGCCACCATCCCCTGCCTCAGGCTAGTGCCCTGAGCCCAGAGCACACCCCTGCCCCCCAGTTCCCAGTGGGCAGTGCAGCCCCAACCCTGGAGTGCCGGGACGGAGGGACGGCCCCAGCCCGAGCCTGGGCCACTGCACAGGGGAAGAGCCACAGAGCCCAGAAGCAGGAGCGGGACGGAGGGCAGAGCATGGGTGGGGCCATGCCTGGTTGTTTGGGGAGCCTCCCCCAGCCTATGCTACCTACCACCCATGACTGGAAATAAGATACAACCCTTTTTCAACAATGAGGTTAATTAACCTTTGGAGCAACATCCCAAAGGATGTGGCAAATTCATCATCACTCGGAGTTTTTAAACTGAGATTAACTCCCTTTCTAAAAACTGTGCTGCAGTACAACCATGAGTCACTGGGTTCAAAAGTGTTCACTTATGTAGTAGAGAAGACTAAATTCCCTCCACTGCAAGAATCACCTGGTGAAATTCTATGGCCTGGGTTATGCAGGAGGTCAGACTAGATTATCATAATGATGCCTTGTGCCCTTAGAATCCGTTAATCTAAAATGGGAACTTTATATTTCCTGCCTGAATGGAAAATGGAGATATTTAAAAGGGCCCTTCATCTCTATTGTCTATGACCATTGTCACCACAGATCTGCTGGAAGCTTCCTTGCTGGGGAGGACATTTGACACTGACCTAGAAATTCATTCCAAATTGTTCTTCACTGTAGACAGACACAAGACCTTGGTCTGCGTGAAAGAATTAATTTCTGCAGAAAATAAACTCCTCCTTTATGGACTAGACCAATGAACAGGGAAACCAACATTTGAAAGAGAGTCCAATCCATTCCAACAAGATTAATCAGCGGTTCTCAAACTGTGGGTCGGGACCCGTTTTAATGGGGGTCACCAGGGCTGGCTTAGACTTGCTGGGGCCAGAGGCTGAAGCCAAAGCCCGAGCCCCACAGTCTGGAGCTGAAGCCTGAGGGCTTCAGCCTTGGGCAGTGGGGCTCAGATTACAGGACTGCTGCCTGGGGCTGAAGCCCCTTGGGCTTCGGCTTCCCCCCATCCCCAGGGCAGTGGGGCTTTGGCTTTCCCACCGACCCCCGCCAGGGAGGGCTGAGGCTTTGGTCCCCTGTCCTGGGGTCATGTAGCAACTTTTGTTTTCAGAAGGGGGTCGCGGTGCAATGAAGTTTGAGAACCCCTGGACTAGATTAACTTTTCAAAGGGACTGAATTATTAAAAGAAAATTAAAAATAGATGATCATTTCCAAATGCAGAGTGATTATTTCCCTATCAATGAGGGCAGTTAATGTAGCAGGGAGTAGAACCTTACCAAGGCTTATGTTCCTGGATATTTTTTAGAAATCCATTCTTGCTCATCCACCTATCATTCAAGAACTTGGACCTAGAAATCATCAGCAAAGAACAAGGAAGAAGTTTGTAATACACCCAGCAAGAAATTGAGGGGGGGGGTGGGGGGCGGGGAGAGAAAGGATTTAAATGCATTAGGCCTTAGCGTTTCACCATGGCTCCCATAGTTTGAGCAATCAGCTGATGTTGGCCCCTTTTGAGGTGAATGGGAGGTGCAGGTGAAATTACACCAGTTATTTAGGGCCTAAGTTTAAGCACCCAAGTTTGAAAATTTCAGTCTAGGTGATTTTTCCTGGCGCATAATAGAGTATGTCAATGACGAGTGAAATAAAATCCAAGCGTTCTGACTCCCAGCCCTCTGCTCTTACCATTACACGATAATGTTTTGCACTCTTATGTTAATGTCCATATAAGGACTGCAAAGGTCCCTGTGAGGAAGGTAAATTGACTCCTTATTTATAGTCTCATTCACCACTCCAGTTTTATGCTGGTGTAACTCCATTGATTTACATGTACCTGCTTTCAGTGGTGTGTTACACTGGCGAAACAGAGTAGTGAAGTGGGTCCATAGTGTTTCCTCCTCTACTGACGGAGTGAGGTAATTTCCCCTCTGCCGCAGAGAATAACTGGCCATGTGACAGCAAATCTTTTGTATGGCCATGTTATTCATTGGGTCCATGAATGTCATTTCCATTGCTATGGCTGAACTCTGCAACACTGTCACTTCAGTGAAAGCAGCAGGTCGGAAGCACTACAGAAGAGGAGTCTTACATGTAATTCCTGACGGAGTCGGGCAAGATGACAACACAGCGCTGACCCTCCGGCAGATCCTTGGCAGCCTTCACAGCAATGGCCATTGCGCTGCCGGAGCTGCCACCTGACGTTATGAACAAGAAAATGGACTCACACAAGGGCTAACAGTATATGAGACAATAATATATAATCACAGAGCGGCCTAGGGTAATGCCCCTGCAGCGACAGGCAGGGTTGGGTAATGGGACACTGAACCTTTAGGGCACGAGCCTCCTCTCACTGGCACCAGTGTGTTTCAGGCATAACTCCAATCAAGCCAGTGCAGTTACACTGGTGTACGGGAGAGGAGAATCCGGCCTATAACCTTGCAAGCCCCTAGCTCCAGGAGAGACCAGGTAGTGACCAAAGGAGAATGTGCAGGCGAGGGCTGTTGAATGGATGATGGGAGTGGTGATTCTAGTCCAGTTTGTGGCCCCATCACAAATGACACTATCATCACTCTGTGAGCTGTGTCTGCAGGGAGGACAAGGATTGACAGGGCATGGCCCCAGCTCCTCAAAGGTATGTAGGCATCTAACTTCCATTGATTTCATATCTTTGAGGGTCTAGCCAGTGAGACCAAACTCCCTTCCAGCCTTTGAGATGGACCTTTCAGGTGAGGGGCAGGGGGGCTGGGAGAAACTTGCCCATGCTGTCTCTCCAGAGCTTCATTTCACTCTCCAGAGCTGTTGAGCTAACACATTTTACAAGTGCCTAGTGCACTTTAAATAAATGGTCGAAAGGAAGGAAAATTAAAATTGCACTTATACATGGGATACCAGCCAGTGATGGCGTTTGGGGCCGTGAATGTGTGTGTGTGTGTGTGTGCACGCAGCTGTGTGTTTTCGTTTTCCTGCGTGTAACTGAAAAAAAGGTCCTTGGCTTCTCACAGGTAATTCTACCTGCTAATATTTCAGGTTAGAAAAGACTAAGGGTCATAATAGTCCTCAGTCCGTGTGCACTTCGGATTTCTGAACCAAATTTCTTCTTGGTATGACACCGTTGACCTCAAAAGGAATGATAGTGTGAATGTAATACTTCTGAGTGCAAGTGACATTTGGTAAGTAAGTGAGTTGTAGTAATTCAGTTTTGTAAACTAGCTGTACTCTAGCAAATGTAGAAAAAGTGCTTATTTCATTGTCCATCATCTGAAATCTCAGACATAAGGAGTTAAGTTTAGTAATAGGTTGTTATTTTATCATTTACATGGCAATTCTCTTTAGACTTGCAGATGCTGTCCTTTGAAATGTGGAAACATATCTCCTGAGATAACCTTGAGTGATGGAAGACACTCCAGGCCAATTTTTAAAGGTACTTATGTACCTAAGACCCACTAGAATCAATGGGAGTCAGGAGCCAAAATACCTTTAAAAATGTGCTTCTTATATATACTCGTGTTACATATATACCAAGGTAACATTTTCAGACTTGGGTGCCTAAACTTAGGCACCTAAATCCAAACGTAGGCATCTAAATAAAGGAGGCCTGATTTTTCAAAGGTGCTGAGCACCTGCAGCGCCTCTGTCGTCAGTGGCAGTTGTGGTTTCTCACTACTTCTTTAGCTATCAGCATGAGCCCCTGTACTGGCTGGTATTGGATTTGAACCCGTGTGCATCTGGCCCAGGGCTGAGAGTGCAGCCAGCTGAGTTGCACTGATGCCTTGTGGAGTGGGCCCTGATGTCCATCTGTAAGCAGCGTTTGCACAAGGAGAACTGTTCGTTTTGGAAAGCTGTTCGGTTTCTCTTACGAAGGATTTCTCCCTTGCACCAGGGACTGGGAGCTGTAAGAATGCCTCACTTTAACAGGACATCTCAAAACGTCCTGCTTCAATCCCTGCACTTTCCAGTATCATATGGCAACTGTTCAAAGACAGCAAATATAACCCCCTAGGGCTGACTTAGTGGAGCTGCAGGTTTTGCCCATTTGCCCTGCTCTGAATCCCACGAATCTTTCCACTCAGCTCATGTGTCACGGCACCCAAAAAAAGGTAGCCCCAGAAGATCTACCGCTTTATGCAAAAGTGTGAAAGTGAGATGAGATTACAATTATTTAGCATGAGTCAGATCCAGGGCTGCTATAAATCATTGTAGCTCCATGCAATCAATTCACACCAACTCAGGATCTGGCCCCACCAGTACAGCACAGAGAATGTGCTCGGAACTGTGTAAGACACAAAAACACAGACACTGCCTGCCCTGAAGAGCTTTCTAGTCTAAAATGCTTAAAAGATGGAATTAAAATGGAAAATGTTTATGAACAGACACAACATTCTTCAATAATTTACCACACAATAATCCTTCCTCTCTAATCAGCCTGCGAGCCATGAGAAAGGAATCCGTGTCATTGGACTTGCACCACAGATCCACCACCTGAAAGAAAGGAGAGAAAGATTTTAGGGTCCTAGAAATGTTATTTTGGGCTCCACTCCTCTGGTGCATTCTGCTCTGTACAGGAGGCCGGGTTTTCAGAGGTGCTGAGCACCTGCATCTTCCTTCAGAGTCAAATCACTTTCCACTGCACTTGAAAATGAACACATATGGCAAAGCACCTGTAGGCTTCATCCTTAGCTTCCACGGGAGTGAATTTTATCCACATTAATTCCTCATATGCTTCTGCCAACACTGCAGAAGTAAAACTGTTAGTGTGGACAAGCCGGACAGTCTCTATGCAAAAAAATAAAGGGACACAAATCAGACATCCAGAATTGTAACATTCAAATCCAGTAAAAGAGTACTTTAATCTCCCTGGACACTCAATACCAGACTTAAAAGTGGTCATTCTTCAACAAAAAAAAACTTCAAAAACAGACTTCAACGAGAAACTGCAGAACTGGAATTAATTTGGAAACTCAACACCATCAAATTAGGCCTGAATAAAGACTGGGAGTGGCTGGGTCACTACAAAAAATAATTTCCCCTCTGTTGATACTCACACCTTCTTGTCAACTGTTGGGAATGGGTCACATCAACCATGATTGAATTGGCCTTGTTAGCACTACAAAAATAATTTTCCCGCTGTTGATATTCACCCCTTTTTGTCAACTGTTGGAAATGGGCCACATCCACCCTAATTGAATTGGCCTCGTTAGCACTGACCCCCGCACTTGGTAAGGCAACTCCCATCTTTTCATGTGCTGTGTATTTATACCTGCCTACTGTATTTTCCACTCCATGCATCCAGTGAAGTGGTTTCTAGCCCACAAAAGCTTATGCCCAAATAAATTTGTTAGTCTCTAAGCTGCCACAAGGACTCCTCGTGGTTTTTAGTGTCTAATGTGTTTTGAGTAGTGGTGGGCTGAGGAAGTGGTGTTCAGATCCCATTCTGGGTCAGGGTTAAGCTAGGGTTCAGGGTTTTGCTGAACCAGGGCTAAGGTTCACAGAGAGATTCAGTGGTGCTGATGGCTTGCAAAGTGCTTTGGTGGAGATTTCAGGCCAAAACCCTAGGGATGGGCTCAAATTCAAGTGCTGTCATTCAACCAGATCTAAAACGTGAAGGGGCTCACACCTGAGATTCTGGTTTTGTGTGCGACTCCGAGAACCAGGCTGAGTGTTTTCCTGTGGAGGTGGAGAGTGGGGAAGGAGGCCACTCAGGCTAAGTTAGGGCTGTGAAGAACTCTGACTGGCAGCTGGGTATGAGTCAGACTGGTGGGCAAGGGAGTTGCTGTGTGAAGGAGAAAGTGAGATGACGTTGTGTTGCACTTTTGGCAATTTTTGTTTGTTTATAACTGCCTCTCTGTTTGCCTCTGTGTCTTTTAGATTGTAAGCTCTTGAGAGCAAGATCTCTGACTCTTCCATAGGTGGGCCTACACTGCAATCACAGGTGTGAGTGGAGCTTGTGAAGACATACCCACGATAACTTTAATCTAGCTAACTCAGGCATCAGTAGCAGGGAAGCTGCAGCAGCATGGGCTTCAGCACTGGCTGTCTTAGCCCGCCCAGAACCCTTGGTAATTACTCCGACAGACAGCCTGTACCACAGCCCACGCTGCTGCAGCTTTACTGCTCCCAGCATCTGAGCTAGCTACACTAAAGCTGGAAATAACCTCTGTGAACATACCATCTAGCACTATTGGGTGCTATCCCTGGTTAGGGCCTTCAGGCTCTACTAGAATTCAAATAGTAAATAATGATAATAATGAAAAGCACTGGGACCCATTATTATTATTATTAACAAGGCTATAAGAACTGTCTGAAAGTTTGTTAAGAAAGACAGAATGATGAAGTGCAGTGTTGCAGCATATTTCTGGTTGTCTCTTAAATTTGGCCTCTCCCTGCAGCTCATTTAGGTCAGACATATGGGTTGGGCAGGTTCTAAGCCACCAGCGATAGCATCTTTTGCATTGGTAACTAATTCAGCTAACTTTCAACAATTAGAGATGGGCCAGAACTGGACCCTGGATCTGAACACTTTTGAACGTGAGGACAGTTTGGTCCAAGAACCAAACTTCATGGCTGGGCCCTAACCACCCCTCCCCCATTGCTTGTCACAATGCTACTTACTGATCTGTCAAGGACAGTTGGGATAAAGTCATGTCCAATCCCCTCTACTTCCATGGTTGCGTCCTCTGCTGTGTTCAGCTCACTGGGCAGAGCGACAATGGAGCCTTCAGGATCTACACAAACAATCTGAAAGGGAAGAATCACTAGTAAGACCAGAGGTGGGCAAACTACGGCCCGCAGGACCCTCCTGTCCAGCCCCTGAGCTCCTGGCCCAGGAGGCTAGTCCCTGGCCCCTCCCTGGCTATCTCCCCTCCCACACAGCCTCAGTGCACCGCCAGCGCAATGCTCTGGGCGGCCAGGCAGCGCAGTTGCAGAGCCATGGCTTGACCCGGTGCTCTGGCCTGCACAGCTGTAGCACCACCAGCCACCGGTGCTCCAGGCAGTGCGGTAAGGGGGCAGGGAGCAGGGAGCGTTGGATAGAGGGCAGGGGAGTTTGTGGTGGTGGGTAGGGGGTGGGGTGTGTGGATAGGAGTCAGGGCGGTCAGAGGGCGGGGAACAGGGTGGTTGAATGGGAGCAGGGGTCTCAGGGGGACAGTCAGGAAGGAGAAGGGGGGTTAGATGGGGCGGCAGGGGCAATCAGGGGCAGGGGTTCCGGGGGCGGTCAGGGGACAGGAAGAATCATAGAATCAAAGACTTTAAGGTCAGAAGGGACCAATATGATCGCCTAGGCTGACCTCCTGCACAATACAGGCCAAAGAATCTCACCCACCCACTCCTGTAACAAACCTCTAACCTATGTCTCAGCTATTGAAGTCCTCAAATTGTGGTTTAAAGACTTCGAGGTGCAGAGAATCCTCCAGCGAGTGACCCATACCCCATGCTGCAGAGGAAGGCGAAAAACCCCCAGGGCCTCTGCCAATCTGCCCTGGAGGAAAATTCCTTCCCGACCCCAAATATGGCGATAGGCTAAACCCTGAGCATTTGGGCAAGACTCACCAGCCAGACACCCAGGAAAGAATTCTCTGTAGTAACTCAGATCCCACCCCATCTAACATCCCATCACAGGCCATTGGGCGTATCTACCGCTAATAGTTGAAGATCTATTAATTGCCAAAATTAGGCTATCCCATCATATCATCTCCTCCATAAACTTATCAAGCTTAGTCTTGAAGCTAGATATGTCTTTTGCCCCCACTGCTTCCGTTGGAAGGCTGTTCCAGAACTTCACTCCTCTGATGGTTAGAAATCTTCGTCTAATTTCTAGTCTAAACTTCCTGATGGCCAGTTTATATCCATTTGTTCTTGTGTCCACATTGGTACTGAGCTTAAATAATTCTTCTCCCTCCGTGGTATTTATTCCTCTGATATATTTATAGAGAGCAATCATATCTCCCCTCAGCCTTCCTTTGGTTAGGCTAAACAAGCCAAGCTCTTTGAGTCTCCTTTCATAAGACAGGTTTTCCATTCCTCGGATCATCCTAGTAGCCCTTCTCTGTACCTGTTCCAGTTTGAATTCATCCTTCTTAAACATGGGACACCAGAACTGCACACAGTATTCCAGATGAGATCTCACCAGTGCCTTGTAAAACGATACTAACACCTCCTTATCTCTACTGGAATTACCTCGCCTGATGCATCCCAAGACCGCATTCGCTTTTTTCACAGCCATATCACATTGGTGGCTCATAGTCATCCTGTGATCGACCAGTACTCCAAGGTTCTTCTCGTCCTCTGTTACTTCCAAGTGATGCATCCCCAGTTTATAACAAAAATTCTTGTTATTAATCCCTAAATGCATGACCTTGCACTTTTCACTATTAAATTTCATCCTATTACTATTACTCCAGTTTACAAGGTCATCCAGATCTTCCTGTATGATATCCCGGTCCTTCTCTGTATTGGCAATACCTCCCAGCTTTGTGTCATCCGCAAACTTTATTAGCACATTCCTGCTTTTTGTGCCAAGGTCAGTAATAATAAGATTGGTCCCAAAACCGATCCCTGAGGAACTCCACTAGTAACCTCCTTTCAGCCTGACAGTTCACCTTTCAGTGTGACCCGCTGTAGTCTCCCCTTTAACCAGTTCCTTATCCACCTTTCAATTTTCATATTGATCCCTATCTTTTCCAATTTAGCTAATAATTGTCCATGTGGAACCATATCAAATGTCTTCCTGAAATCGAGGTAAATTAGATCCACTGTGTTTCCTTTGTCTAAAAAATCTGTTACCTTCTCAAAGAAGGAGATCAGGTTGGTTCGATCTACCTTTTGTAAAACCATGTTGTATTTTGTCCCAATTACCACTGACCTCAATGTCCTTAACTACTTTCTCCTTCAAAATTTTTTCCAAGACCTTGCATACTACAGATGTCAAACTAACAAACCTGTAGTTACCTGGATCACTTTTTTTTCCTTTCTTAAAAATAGGAACTATGTTAGCAATTCTCCAGTCATACGGTACAACCCCTGAGTTTACAGATTCATTAAAAATTCTTGCTAATGGGCTTGCAATTTATGTGCCAGTTCCTTTAATATTCTTGGATGAAGATTATCTGGCCTCCCCGATTTAGTCCCATTAAGATGTTCAAATTTGGCTTCTACCTCGGATGTGGTAGTATCTGCCTCCCTATCCTCATTCCCCTTTCTTGGGATGCAGGCTTCTGATAGCTTCTGCAACTTTGACTTAAAGTAACCCCAGGCCTCCTCTGCCTTTAGATCCATAAGTTCTTCAGTCCAATCCACTTCCCTAACTAATTTCCTTAATTTTTGAAAGTCAGCCCTTTTGAAATCAAAAACCCTAGTTGCAGATTTATTTTTGTTTATCCTGCCGTTCAGTTTGAACTGAATTAGCTCATGATCACTTGAACCAAGATTGTCCCCTTCAACCATTTCTTCTATGAGGTCCTCACTACTCACCAAAACCAAAACTAAAATGGCATCCCCTCTTGTTGGTTCAGCAACTACTTGATGAAGGAATCCATCAGCTATCACATCCAGGAAAATCAGAGCCTTATTATTATTACTAGCACTTGTCCTCCAGTCTATATCTGGGAAGTTAAAGTCTCCCATGATCACACAATTCCCATTAGTATTTACTTCTTTAAAAACATTAAAGAAGTCTCTATCCATATCCACATTGGATCCTGGCGGTCCATAGCAAGCCCCAAGCACTATCCCAGGGCAGGCTCTAGCAGCTTTCTTCCCCAATGTGATTTTTGTCCAGACAGACTCTGTCTTATCCATTCCATCACTTATTTCTTTACATTCTACCTCATCATTGATATACAATGCTACTCCACCACCTTTGCCTTTATTTCCATCTTTCCTAAACAGCACATACCCTTCAATACCCGTACTCCAGTCATGACTACTATTCCACCATGTGTCTGTTATCCCTATAAGATCTGGTTTCACTTCCTGCACCAGTAGCTCTAGTTCCTCCATTTTGTTACCTAGGCTCCTTGCATTACTGTACATCTTAATTTTTGCTGTTTGGCATCACTCACATTCTTTACCCGATTAGGCACAGACATTCTACCGCCAGTATCACCTATTAGACTGGTATCCACACTACCCTTCCTCCTTATGTCCATTCTCCTACCCATGGCTGTATCCTTTCTTACTTCGTTTTCTTCCCTCTCAAAATGTTAAAATCCGGCATGGAGATTACCTGGACATCTCCCAACCATCTCCCCCAGTTTCCTAGTTTAAAGCTCTTTTGGTCAGTTGTGCCATCCTCCATTCTAGAAGTCTATTTCCCTCCTTACTCAGGTGAAATCCATCCCGAGAGAACAGTCTTCTGTCCATGAGTGCTTCCCAGTGGCCATACATCCCAAAGCCCTCCTTATAGCACCAGTGCCTGAGCCTTCTGTTGAGCATCATAATCTTGTCACACCTTTGTTGCCCTTCTCTAGGAACAGGCAGAATCCCACTGAAGATCACCTGAGCCTCGATTTCCTTAAGCGTCTTCCCCAGCCTGGCATAGTCTCCCTTGATACGTTCCAACAAGAATCTAGCGGTATCATTTGTTCCCACATGAAGGATAATCAGTGGATTCTTTTCGCTCCCGTTAGGAGAAAGGGTGGTTGGATGGGGCAGGGGTCCCGGGGGGGCAGTCAGGAATGAGAGGAGGAGTTGGATGGGGCAGTGGGGGTCAGTCAGAGGTGGGGACTCCGGAGGTGGTCAGGGGACAGGGAGCAGGGGGTGGTGGATGGAGTAGGAGTCCCGGGGGGCAGTCAGGGAACCGGGTGGGGGGGTGATGTTGGATGGGGCAGGAGTCCCAGGGGAGCCATCAGTGGCGAGAAGCGGGGGGGAGGGAAGGGGGGAGAAGAGGTTAGGAGGTGGGGGCCAGGCCACGCCTGGCTGTTTGGGGAGACATAGCCTCCCCTAACCGGCCCTCCATACAACTTTGGAAAGCCGATGTGGCCCTCAGGCCAAAAAGTTTTCTCGCCCCTGTGTTAGACACACTAAGAACCTAGGGAAAATGAAGCAGAAGCATCTCCAATGAAAAAATTACCGGTGTTCATGTAACCATATTTGGCTGCAACACGTTTTTCTTCCCAAGGTATGCATGAACATTCCTGTCTATTGGCATGGACAGACAGGACCTTTTCACCCGGAAGTTTTCCTTCTCATCAGCTTTACAATTTAATCTTAGAAGCATGGGGAACTGCAAGTCTCAAGGATTAGTGATGGGGGTGTGGAGCCTTCTACCTCTAAGTCACTAGTCTGAATCCAGCTCATGTTGAGAGTAACTGAAAATTGTTACCATCAAAAGTGAGCTGCATCTGTACGCTTCCTGGTTCAGTAAAAGTGGAAAACAGACACTCTGATAATCAGGCTCAGCCCAGCTGCAGGTGAGCGAGCAGTCAGTCAATGGCATCGCCCCAGAAGAGATGTCAAGGGCATTTCTCTAGTCAAAGGAAAGGACAGAAAAGCACCAGGTTGCCACTAATGATCAATGCGCAGGTCAGTCTTTCTACCTACTTTGCATTCCGGGCACTTCTCCTTCAGCTTTCTGCCAATGCCAGTGATGGTACCTCCTGTGCCAGCTCCACCCACGACCATGTGGACCTTGCCTGCAGTTAAAGGAGGTGAGAAGCATTTAGAGAGGATGGAAATGTTCTCCACAACTGGTTTATTCTGGCATGTCACATCAGTAGGTATTTTACACATGTTCTTGTGCACAGAGAACCTGTCCATGTCGAAAACTGGACAAAATTCATGCTAGTGAGCAGAAGCATTGTAGTGCTGTGATGCGCCAATAAGCTTCACCCCATTGTACTTTGATAGATTGCTAGCTTGGTAACTCCATCCTTTTGCACTATGTTGTGTTGAAATTCTGCAGACACATTAGCTATAGCACGCATTGATTTGGCTGGCCTTAGCGTCCAGCTAAGAGAGAGCTCTGACATCAGTATAAGCCAGGAACAGCTCCACTGAAGTCAGTGTATTTACATGGATGTAACAGTGGTGGAAGCAGCGGCATATTAACGCCTAGGCCGATAAGGCCTAGGCCTAGGGTGGCAAATTTGCAGGGGCAGCAAATTTATAATAGCAGCCAGAGGCTGCTTCCCCCAGCGCCGGTTCCCGCGCTCCCCCCCCGCCCCGCCCCAACCCCACCCCCATTCCCCGCCCCCTCCCTGCCCCTATTGGTCCCCTTTTCCAAATCTTCACCCTGGCCCTGCCTCCTCTCCTGAGCGCGCCGCGTTCCCCCCTCCCCCCTCCTTCACGAAGCTGTTTCCCTCACAAGCACTGGCAGGGAGCAAGGAGAAGCAGGACCCAGCGGTACGCTCGGGGAGGAGGCGGAGGCGGAGGCGGAGGCGAAGGCGAAGGTGAGCTGGGGCGGGGGTGGGGGGGGAGGGGACAGCAATTATTTCAGGGCCTAGAGGCGGCAAAATCTTTAATCCGCCACTGGGTGGAAGTGAGAGTAGACTCAGGCCCTGCGAGTTTTAGGCTGTAACTACACTGGCAAAAATGAGACATAATTCATTACTGGTTGCTGCCAGGGCTAGCAATGGGTGCACAATATAGTATAGGCAGGGCTCAGGCTTTCTTGCCAGCATTGTCAGCTAACCTTGTTAAAACACCTGAGCCCTGTGTTCACTATGCCTTTCACTCTTTCTACCACTGGGGATGGGTTCCATTTTTCCCATCTAGACAAGGACTGAAATTCTTTTATTGCCTATTCCAGCCACCAAATTAAGATGGATCAGTCTCTGCAGCTCTCGCAAAGTTCTGATCCATTTTAATTTACTAATGACTTTGCTGGATCAGCTACAGTGCGCCGATTACTCATATGGAGTGATATTCCCAGGGAGGCCTCTTGACCCATTTAGTGCTTTCAACTAACGCATTACAGTGATGCCACAACTGCAGGTAGATGGCCACCTTCACTGTGCCACCCAGCACTGTGTCATGTCCCTACGTTCCCCAGGCCATGGTGTCACAGCTGACAGCAGCAGAGGCAAGAGAGAGGAGACTGCTGGTTAGCCATTCTCCATGAGGGACCCACTACTTTGTAATTTGCTTCCTCCAGGGTCCAAATTAGCCCAACTGTGTTGCAAGGCTCATCTCTTTCCCGAGGCTTTTGAAAATGGAGGGGAATTGTAATTACAAGGGTGGGGAATTGTTCAAGGGGGAGGGAGGTCATCCCAAATCGCTGCGCTCAGGGGTTATTTAAAGTTATGTCAAGGATGCCTGTAACTTACCAAGTCCCTTTTTAGCTTTTCTACACATTTAAATAAATAAGACCATAAAGTAACATAACCCTCCCTCAGAAGGACATGGCATGTGCAATCCATGGCCGAGATAGAACAAACAGGACCTTCGCACTGCTCCAGGATCTCCTCAGCGGTGGTGTCATAATGAGCCATCGGGTTGCCGGGATTTCGGTACTGTTTATTACAACAGAGAACAGTGTATGTTACGGTTAACAGTGAGGGTCAGACACTGAACTAAGAACTGCTACAAAGGTGTTTTACTCAAGGCATAAAAAGCCCCCTCCGTGTCCTGCGCAACACTGTGCCACAATCCAAGCAGGCCAGGGAGAGAGTCCTCGTAGTCTAGTAACTTGATGTCTTGGGCTTTAGGGAGGTACTGCAGTGTGTGGTATGTTTTCCAGTGAGGAGCTAAACAGAAGGACAGGAATGTTGTCCCCAGCTATGCCCCTAAACCCAACCCCATGCCCCCATGGAAGACACAGGCTGATAGAAAACCAGGTGTTGGCAATGCTGTTGGATGGGCACATCCCTTAATGACTGAACACAAAACAGACATAGCCTGATGAAGACTGGCAAGAGGGGGAGCTGCCTGAGGGTATGGAAGGGAGCTGTAGTGTCTGAGCAAGGGAATTCTGGAGGCAACACACCGGCGGAGATCAGAAACGGGCATGAAGGGGAAACTATGTTCCTAGGAGTGCTGTGACACTATCGAACAGATGTTTGTGCCTCCCCTCAGTGCTGATCCCTTGCCACTGTTGGGTGTTCATGGGGGTGAAAGGGCATGACCACTATGCCCCACTCAGACATATTCCTTCTGGGACAGAGTATGCTGCTGCCACCCTGTCTTGTGCTTCCAGAGGACAAGTGCTCCTAGCTGCCTCCCAGGCGGCAGGGCTAGGGGGTGAGGGGAATGAAGGAGCTCCCAGAACTCTGAGCCCTGCAGTTGGTGGAGGGCTGCTGGCATGGGTGTTTCTAGTTCAGTGGTGCCAACTCTTGTGATGTTTGGTGCTTTTCTTAAAGTTCCAGCTCCTGGAGGCCAGCGATTCCCTGAGAAACTCAGCTTCCATTTTTTTTAAAAGTAAGCTTTTAATCCACGTGGTTGCAGAGAAAAACCTGCAAATGTGACGAGAGTGCACCCAAAAAGCTCATAATCCCCCAGCAAAGAAACTCCCCTCTGCCTTCATGTATTATTACTTTTTGTTGTTGTTTTAAAAAATCTCCTGATTTTTCAGCACAGTGAGTCATCAGGTAGCCCAGGAGCAGAACTCAGAAGTGCCTGACTGCCAGTTCCAAGCTCAGGCCTCGACAAGCCCATGCTGCTGCCTCAAGGAAGCTCATTCGCAGAGACTGTAGAAAGGTCAATGATCCTCTAAGCAAGAAGACTAAACTAACCTGTCCCTCCCTATGGTGAGCCCTGTGGCAGGAACGTACCAGCCAATAGCAAGTGATCCTTATATGTACGTGTCAATGTGTGGGGCAAAGAGGGACGGGCTCAGATTACCACTGCCCATTCTGTAGCAGGGGTTACTATAAGCGGTTTGTTTGATCTTCACTGTGAGCCTATTTATATATACACAACATACTTTTTTCCAGTGCTGCCAGTCAGGAACCTTTCTCAAGCATAAAAATGTACTTTAAAGTGGTCGTAAAACACTCTCCAGACAGAACAGGATCAAATTGTGCTCAAACCCCCAAAACTTTGCCACAAGTTCCACAGTCTCTGAATATGCCTCTTATTTTGGTTTTGCAGTCCAGTGTTTCAAGGAAGAGAAGTCAAGTCACATGTGCCCTAAAAATGAGCATCAGTGTCTGGGAGAAGAAATGCAGTGGCAAGAAGTGCCACAATGGCGCTGAGTATCTTACAGAGGTGTAGCAGAATGAGCGAGATGAGCAGACCTAGGCAATCCTGTACAATCCAGATTTAAAGAGAGAACCCAAAAAGTAATTGAATTTACCTGGTCCAGAATGTGGGAGTTCGGGATTTCATTTCTCAGCCTCTGAGCAACAGAAACATTAGACTCAGGGGAATCAAACTTGGTGCCTGGAGTCCTAACAATCTCAGAACCAAGAGCCCTTAGTATATCAACCTGTAAATCATAAATCAGACACAATAAAGCTGATCTCCTGTACTGCTGGTAATCTGAACCTATATATTCATGTTAGTGTCAAAAGCCAGACTGGGCTTTGCATTCATGAGACATTTAACATTTAGAGTGGTTTAGAGATACAATGTCTGATTCTCAGTCACACTCACTAATGCTCTTTTACATCATTTTGGCAGCATAATGGGCCTTTAAATTGGTTGGAAATGCTGCCTGAAAATATTTCTAAATTCAGAAGGCCTTCCCAGCCTGGCATAAGGATTCTAGCCTGGCCATGCTCCTAGCCTCTACAACGAAGTGGTAGCTGGGAGGCATGACCAGAATCAACTGCACTACTACTATTTGCTGGTTTCCAAGGGACATATGGAGCAAAGCATATCTTAGAGCACTCCCAAGGCTGCTCTAATGTACACCATGGACTGGGCAGCCCCAGCACAGATCCAGAATACAGGTAGAGCAAACTGGCCATAAGCACAGGAATGGAGTACCTGAGAATGAGTGTTTATCAACAGAGAGACACTGTTGTGTAGCGGTGAGAACAGGAGAGCTAGGTATTAGAGCTCTTCGTTTTCTGATCATTTGTTGGGTGGGTTATTACAGTTGGGCTGAGGAGGTGGTGTTTGATCCAGATTAGGTCTAGGTTAGGGTTGAGGTTTGAGCCAAGTCAGGGCTAGGATTCAGGTCTGAATTCAAAGGCACCAAAGTCTTGCAAACTGTTATTGTGAGATTTTTGCCCCAAATGGAGGAACTCTCACAAGATCATGTGAAATTTCTGCCATCTTGATGGGGTTTCTGATTAATACTCCTATGAGGTAACTATAAATATCTTCAGTTTACATAGAGGGAAATGGACAGAGAGGTTAAGTGACTTGCCAAAAGTCACACAAGAAGTTAGCAGCAGAACTGGAAATGGAACCAAGGAGCCCTGCATACCTTTCCTTTGCTCTAACCATCACACACCCCCATAGACGCAAAATTGCATCATCTCTGTGCAGAAATGTACCATATTTGGTTAATATATTGCACCAGCTGCATAGCTGACACCAGATAATCAGTCAGATTATCATTGGCTGCTTCATTGTCCAGAGAACTGTTCTGAATAACTACAAAGATATGCCATTACTTGTAACTAGGATTGTTACCCTATATAGGAAAGGGTTCACTAGTTCTAAAGAGAGAGAACTTTCCCCATTCCCAGGATTTTAGTGTAATACCATAAAGGACTCTGACCTTCTCCATGCTCATTTTCTCTGGCAACACAATGATGCTGCGGTAGCCTTTCACTGCAGCAACGAGGGCCAGTCCGATTCCTAGGCAGTGGGGGAGGAAAGGGAATTATTCAGTGACAGCATTTGGAAAGGTCAACTGACAGTCACAGTCTCCTGCAAGTCCTGTGTTAATCTGGTAAATGCAGCTCCTGAATTTGCACGTAAAAGCTAAATAGCAATGTACCATCTTAGACTTTTTGCATGCTCTCTGACAGTCCTAGTGTAGGAGGATGTTCTAATTTGAGAGTTTACTTGTAATTAAGTCTCTGTGTCCCTGAGAACTGGGGAAGAGCAATATATTTTCACAGCATACAAACTGAAGGGACTGGAAAGGCTCAGAAGCATTTTTCTACACTTAGCAACGCACCGATCTCTTGTTTTCCCACATGTGTCGTTTCACACAGAAAAGATATAATTACGCTTAGACAGCTCTCTGTTCTCCTCAGGACTGCTTAATGCCCCCCGCCCCCAGCAGGCTAACGTGTGGGACAAAGCTGCACATGTGCCAGCCTCACTCCATGGCTCGTTGGCAAAGTGTATCTGTGCTCTAATTTCACTTGGAATGACTGACTGAGCCAGCTGTTCCCATGCTGGATGGGGAAGGTAAATGATGCACAGGGCATGCGTGAAACATTGCTTCTGTACTAGGACGTGCTGTCGAAAATGTCTGCAATACACGCAGGAGTTAAATGCAGCCTGCCAGAGGATTGGTAGAAATTGCTTTAGTATTAGAGCTAGATCAAATGGTCAGATAACAAAAAGCAAAGAAATTCCACTGTAGGCCCCTACTCTGAGCTCAATCATGCCATTCAGGCACAGCCTAGTGTTGGAAGCGGTGTGGAGTCACACGACCCCTAGGCAAGTACAAGGAGGAATGCTGCCTCGGGGGTGCAGAATTCCTTCCTGAGCCCTGTGGCATCTACGCCCTTGTATAGGGTGCAGTTTAATCCTCCTCAGCTATGCTGGTCTTGTTTGACCTGCTACTGCGAGGGGGTGTGGGGAGACAGACCCATAGCCCTAGCTGCTTGGGGGTCCTGCACGCACCAGGAAAATAGGAAGGGTGCAGCCCTGGCCAGTTGCACCTGCTTCTTGTGCAAGCTACAGAATGGGGAAAAGCTCCTGCACCTTCTCTCCCAACCATGAACTGGCCCTAGCTTGTTCCTGGCCAGCTAAGACTAAGTAAGGCAGATATGGGAGAAGCAATGATATATTTGTAGGCTTGGCAACATTAAATTTTCATTTGTTTTGTCATTGTGACCGATCATATTGATGTTTATTTTTAAGCATTTTTAAAGATTTTTAGCCATTTAAACGATCAAAGTTGTGGACTGTTGTGGGGGCAGGGTAAGAGAATGATTTAATGACAATAGACACCGAGGTTCAAAAAGTTAAAGCTTTCTAGCCGTTAAAACACAAACTGTCCACATCGCCCGCCAAAATATACAATGCAAAGAGCTTTCAACCGTCAAATCCCACCTGCTTTTACTATTCATTCACTTGTCCATTTGTAATAAGCCTGTTTCAAAAGTCCCAGGTCATTGGATTTTGCCTCTAATTAAGTCTCAAGCAGCATTTTTCTTACTTTGCCTGTCTGTAAATTTTGATTATCAGTGATGGAAATATTTTCCCATTAGTTTGCGTGTGTGCACGCAGTGAAATCAATATTTACTGACATTTCTAATCCTTCCAAGCCTATTTATTTGCTGGGGGAAGTCAGGGAAATTCCTCTGTGGAAACTTGCTCTAGCTATTCGATAACCTCGCAGCCAGGAAATGTGCTTTACGTGTGCAGCTCCTCTCAATCTTGTTGTTAGATGCATTGTTGTTTGCGAACTACCCAATATTACCACACACTGGCTCTGCAGCTTTGACACCTTGGTGCAGTTTTAACCCACCTAGGAATTTCGGTACTAAATCACCCCTGAGATCTTACTTCCTCTGGTGTGATGCGACAGCTAGGCACAGTTTGGGATGGGGTGGGTGAGTTGAGGACAGAGACAGCGTTATAAGGACAGAGGCTAATTTCCAGACTAAAACACGTATAACAATGTAACACACATGCCTGCAGCTACACATCAGGCCAGGAGGTAAGTTTTCTTAATCAAACTTTCCCAGCAAACATGAATACATCAGCAACAGATGGGGTCAATGGGCACTGGAAAAGGGTGTAACGGGCTGGATCATGGAAACCCCCGTGGGGCTGCCACCTGATGTGCCAAGACTACTTCTGCCCCTGCTTTCCCTGCCAGCTTGGGACTCCAGCACCCTGTCTTGTTGAACCAGACATGCCAGTCTGTTCCAACACAGACCCAGAGTCTGAACCACATGCCCCAAAGCTGCAGACTAACTGAAAGCAACTTAAGAAGTGTTCCTGTCTTTAACACTCAGATGCTCAACCCCCAATGGGGTCCAAACCCCAAATAAATCTGTTTTACCCTGTATAAAGCTTATACAGGGTAAACTCATAAATTGTTCACCCTCTATGACACTGATAGAGAGATATGCACAGCTGTTTCCTCCTCCCACCCCCCCAGGTATTAATACTTACTCTGGGTTAATTAGTAAGTAAAAGGTGATTTTATTAAATACAGAAAGTAGGATTTAAGTGGCTTCAAGTAATAGCAGACAGAACAAAGTGAATTACCAAGCAAAATAAAATAAAGCATGCAAGTCTAAGTCTAGTACAGTAATAAAACTGAATACAGATAAAATCTCACCCTCAGAGATGTTTCAATAAGTTTCTTTCACAGACCGGACACCTTCCTGGTCTGGGCACAATCCTTTCCCCTGGTACAGCCCTTGTTCCAGCTCAGGTGGTAGCTAGGGGATTTCTCATGATGGCTGCCCCTTTTGTTCTGTTCCACCCACTTATATACTTTTGCATAAGGCGTGAATCCTTTATCCCTCTCTGGGTTCCCACCCCTCCTTCTGAATGGAAAAACACCAGGTTAAAGATGGATTCCAGTTCAGGTGACATGATCACATGTCACTATAAGACTTCATTACCCATTTGCCAGCACACCGGTATACAGGAAGACTTACAAGTAAAACAGATTTCAGAGTAACAGCCATGTTAGTCTGTATTCGCAAAAAGAAAAGGAGTACTTGTGGCACCTTAGAGACTAACCAATTTATTTGAGCATAAGCTTTTGTGAGCTACAGCTCACTTCATCGGATGCATACTGTGGAAACTGCAGAAGACATTATATACACAGAGACCATGAAACAATACCTCCTCCCATCCCACTCTCCTGCTGGTAATAGCTTATCTAAAGTGATCACTCTCCTTACAATGTGTATGATAATCAAGTTGGGCCATTTCCAGCACAAATCCAAGTTTTCTCACCCCCCAGCCCCCCTCCAAAAACCACACACACAAAACAGAGTAATCTGCAGGCAATTGTCCTGGTTAATGGGAGCCATCAAGATCCCAAACCACCATTAATGACCCACGCTTTGCATAATTACAATAGGCCCTCAGAGTTATATTTCATATTTCTAGTTTCAGATACAAGAGTGATACATTTATACAAATAGTATGACTACACTCAGTAGATTATAAGCTTTGTAACGATACCTTACAAGAGCCCTTTTGCATGAAGCATATTCCAGTTACATTATATTCACACTCATTAGCATATTTTCATAAAAACATATAGAGTGTAACATCACAAAGGGAAAACTTCTTTTAACAGAAAAGGTTTAGCAAGCCTCATTTCCCCTCTTCATTGTAGTAGGAGCTGAAAGGCTCCAAAAGCTTCCATCCCATCCCCTCCTATGTGTCCCACTCAAAAATATCAGGCCATCATTCTATTCCATAACCATGCTGTCCAAATGCAGGGCCACAAATCCAGTTCCTACCTGTGTTTCCTGATGTTGGCTCAATGAGCGTGTCTCCGGGTTTTATGATCCCAGCTCTTTCGGCATCCTCCACCATCCTCAGGGCGATTCGATCCTTCACGCTCCCCCCAGCATTGAAGTACTCGCACTTTGCCACTAAAATTTGAAGGGGAGCCCAAATTACAGATGAGCCCAAATCCAACTCACCTGCATACAGTTTTATCCCTGCTATCAAATATGCTAAAACCATCACTACAGAGTGACTTTCTACACAGAGAAACGTATCAGTTCTTCTCAGATTCTCACCATTCACCCCTCACTAAGAACACCAAAAATAATAATAAATAATAATAATATGTCATTGTAATTAACCACTAGCAAACTCCCAAACACACCATTATCTGTAGCATTAGTCTATAGTATAAGGGCTAGGTACATAAGAGATGGAATGAAGAGATATTGTTTGTTTTACATTTTAATAGCATTTGTTATTCAGTAAAATTCAAGTCAATAAAGAATAACAAGTTCTACTACCAAGTGCCAGATTTCTAAGTCTGTTTTATGAGCTATCAGTCCTCCCATTTCTGGACACAAGAGGATTGCCAGGTTGGGTCACACAATCATAAAGTGGGTGTTTCTCCTTCCTCTGAGGCATCCAACAGCAGCCAGTGTCAGAGATGGAAGAAGTGAGTGCACGGCTCATGGTTAAGGCAATGACTTAGTCATGGGTATTTTTAGTAAAAGTCAGACTATGACTAAATCTTAGCTGCCCTGGCCCTGCAGCCCCTGCTGCTCTGGAGGGCCACCCAGAGTGCCGCTGCTCTGGGGGGTCCCTGGGGCACTGCTGCACTGGAGGAGCCTGGGTCCAGCCCCATCGACCACTGCTCTGGGGGGCCCCAGGGCCAGATGCTTGAGGCCACCGAGCACCGGCTACTCCGGCCACCCCTGGGGCCATGCTCCGGTTGCTGCTCCGCCACCCCAGGACAGCTGCTCAGGCAGTCCCGAGGGCCAGCCACACCAGCTGCTGCTAGGGCAGTCTCTGAGGCCAGCTGCCCAGGGCCGCCAAGCAGCAGTCGGTGCGGCTGTTCCCAGGGCCACTCCAGCAGTGGCCCATCTGGCTAGCTGTGGGGCCACCTGAGCAACTGACTCTGGCACTGGCTGGGCCCGGGGCTGCCTAAGCAGCTGGCTCCAGGGCCAGTTGCTCGGGTGGCCCTGGCGTCAGCCACACTGGCCACTGCAGCTACAGAATTTCATGGAGGCCATAGAAAGTCACAGAATCCGTGACTTCCACGACCTCTGTTGCAAACTCACAGCCTTAATCATTGGCCTTTTCTGGTGCAGCAGTTCCTGTATTGTTGTAGATTTATAAAGATGTAGAACTTTGAAACTAACTTTTTGTGCTGTTTTTCTAAGCTACCTAATGAAATAAATAATTATCATTGGGCCAGATTCTCATACGCTTACTCTTTTTGTGTAGTACCTCTGAGCTGGTTCATGCTCCCTTTGAAGCCAATGTTTTGACATTGGCTTCAATTAGAGCAGGGTTGGGACCTTACTCCACAAGAGGTCCTGCTGAAGTCTATGGGGCCGGGACAACTTTTGGAGTAAATTACTACTCAGGGAGACGAGGGGTAACAGAACCTGGCCCTGTTTGTTGAAGCCCAACAGCTGAGCTCAGGCTGAACAGAACAGGGAGGAGACAGGGTGGACTTTACAATCTAAGAGCCAGTTTGTGTCACCCTAACCCACGCTGAGTTGTTAGAACCATACGCTGCAAGGAACGCCCTTATGAAAACAAATCAGCAGATAATGTACTTTCAGGGTTTAAATTTTATGAGGTAAATTGCCAAAATCAGGCTACAGGGACATTTCAAAAGGCAAACATGACTATTTTTAGTCATTCCCACAGCATTGTTATCCCCTTGTTCACACCAGTTACTGCACAAGTTTATTTTGCAGTATACTTTGTGCTGATTGACAGGTGTTATAAAAGAAAACGTAAGGCCACTCATATAACTTATGTTTCCTTTCCAGTCCTGCACCTGCTGGGGAGACAACATCCTGGTAAATAGCAGCACTGCATATCTTCCTGGTTTGCCCACTGCCTTTTTGAACAAGCCCCTCTTGTGTCTCCTGGGGACATGCCTCCTGGTAACAACCTCCAGGTATGGGCAGCCTGCAGAGGTGCACAAGCAATTAATAATCTGCCCCTGTTGCCTGCCCTCCCTCCACCCCCACAACACCAACTCACCCAGCCTTTATACAGAGGGCCTATACCAGGGGAAAGGTACACTGGAAAACGTCTTACCTTGAAATGAACCTCAGAGTGGGAAGAGCAGATGGGAATGGGACTCCACAATTGGGAGAAAACAAACATTTATTCCTTGTTAACACGGAGACAAGCCACAGGACAATAACTACCTGTGTTTTTTCTGATTTCCCTTAGCACTTGCAATGCTACAGCCTGCACGTACAGGGGCCTTATCACCTGCTGAAAGACTAGCAATCCTCCAAGCGAAGCAAAAGAGGCAGCTCAGGGACCGTAGTGACAGTATCCCAATACAGGGTTATGAAGGCAGAGGTGTGAAGGGATGGTTTCCTGAAGCATTCATAAAGAATCAGAATGGAATGCATGGTCCTGCAAAGGGACCTGATGCACATGATGCATGCCCTCTGTTATTTTTTTATTCAAGTGGTGTTATTTATTAACTATGTCATTTGCTGGATCATGTGAGACAATGAGACATGGAATATGTTGGCCAGAGAGAGTACAAGACCTAGTAATCCCAGCACAAAGATGAGGAAGACCTAGAAAAAGGTGGTTTGAGACTCTGAAGGAGGACATGAAGAAAGTTTGTGTCAGCTTGGAAAACGCACTCAATAAGAATATTTGGGATGAAGAAAAAGAACCACCAACCCCAAATGATGGGACAAGGCAAAGAAGAAGCTAAAAAATTTCACTGGGGAACAACTCTCTTGCATCAATTAGAATATCTGTCCCATAGTATTAATCTATGTAATAAAATCCCAGGGTTGTCACTGTGCATGTGTGTCATTCTGAAGCCTAGCACGTCTGAGTCAGTGTGAAGCAATAGAAGCAGCTGCAAGCATGGTTGAGAGCTCTTTTTGTCCAGGATTTCACCAGGTTCAATCATCACTGAGATTGTCTGCTACTATCCAATTTTTAAGTTCTCAGGTGCTTTTCTGCGTTTTTACACACAACTATGAATTACCCCCATGCAACAGCACGGGCTTTCAGCTAGTTCCTCCTGAAATCAATGCACTTTTCAGTCATTTCTTTGGGTACAAAACATTCATTATCCACACTACCCCTGGCCTCAAAGTAGGAGCAAAACACTTCCCTGTCTCTATTTCCCTAACCAGTTGGGGCATTTTGCAGAGGCGCTCCCTCCAGCTGTCCATAACAGTCAGAACGTCTCTCCATCTACTCCTCCCACCCCTCCGTTAGGCTCTCTCCCTTGCTCTCGCAGATGTGCAAAATGCAGCAAGCAGCTATCACAGGCGGCATGTCATCCAGCCTTGCCATGAGACACCTCCACCTTCCCTTCAGTCTTTCAAATGCGCACACTGCTCTCATTTGGCAGCCACACACGATATAGTTAAAAGTCAACGTTTTTCTTGTCAAAGTGTCCCGTAAAAGGCTTCATAAGCCAGGGAGGCAGAGGGGAAAGCTGGGGCTCCCAGAATGGCAGGAGGAATCAACTTCACTAATGTCTATGGTATGCTGAGAGCAAAAGTTCCCTTTGCTCAATCCAGCAAACAGGCCTGGGTTTCTAAAGATCCTGGCATCATGGACCTTTCCAGACCACCTCATATTAATAGCTGTGAACCTTCCGCAGTGATCAGCCTGCCCTGGCGGCAATGAGACATATCCTTCCTGTTGATAAAGTCTTTGATGTGGTGTGGGGGGCAAAGAACAGTCCCTATATAGTTCAGGAACCCCATCTATGCGAAGCCATCAATAACTTCCTGTGCATTGCTGAGCTATGTCACGCAGCGCGACAGCTCCCTCTGAACAGCACTGCAAAGCTCAATGGCAACAGACCCGACAGCTGATCTACCAGTGAACTGGCTAGCCACGGACCAGTGGCAATCAGGGGCGGCGAGCTCCCAGGTGGTGAGGGCCACTTACTTCTCCAGGCTGAGGGGATCTCTCATTTTGGTGTTCTTCTGCTGCAGCTCCGGGCTCTCCACAGGCCTCTCTAGGAAAGTAGCTGAAGTGCTACTGCCGGTCATCCCAGTTCTGAGCCTCCCTCTTGTCCCACCAGGCACCGCTAAGTCTTTGAGACCACAAAGGGCTTTCAGCCAAGTGAACCTGCTCCAGGAAAACGCCCTGCAGAAGTAACTACTTGAATTCATCCTTCTGCTCTTCCTTCACCTGTAGCCATACAGGCCAGGCATCCAAAGCCACCAAGCCAAACCCACCTGGCTGCACACCTGTCAAAGCACATACCTCATTCTGTTTGAATTAACGGCTGTCATGACCGTGGCGCTCAGGAGGGTGACCACCCATCCCGAGTTGGGCAGGACAGTCCTGAAATGCAGTGTTCGAGTCCCGGTCCCTGGCTGAATGACTCCCTGGGACACTGCTCTGTGCCTGCCTGAGACTCAGGGGCAGTGCCAGCCTCTTCCCGGGGTGGGGTGGGGGGCTGAGAAGGGCCTTTGCCCCCCTGACCACGAGGCCGCACCCCCTGCTCCTCCTGTCCCCACCAAGGCCCTGGCCAGGCCAGAAGCCAGAGCTGGGCTGTGGTAAGAGCCACCCAGGGAGCCTGGGCCACTGTGGGGAGCCCCAGACTCTTCACCTGCCCTGCGTGGTGCATCCCAGAGGCGGGGACGCAGGCCAGGGGCCACTTTTGGGCATCCAGCCCGGGGCATGCAGGATCCAGGGTTCCCTATAGCAGTTTGTGCTCCCTGGGCGGCTCTTACCATGGCTAGGCTCCAGCTTCCAGCCTGGCCGGGGGTGGGGCCATGGAGGAAGAGGAGAAGCAGGGCAGGGGTACAGAGTGGGTAGGGCTCCTGCATGTATCCCACTTTTGCCTTTTGAAAAGGTGGTCACCCTAATGCTCAGCAGTGTGTCCTCCACCATGCTGCCTGACAGCAGTTCTAAAATCGTGCTGGCAAAATACAAATGAACACATGGATGCCAGGAGAGGAATCATGGGAATTTTTTACTTTGACCCTCAAGTCCCAGAATTCCTGTAGGTTCCAGCAGGCATCCCATATTGCACAGCAAGAAAAATCTCAGCATGCATCGCGCCAACTGGCAGAACATTGCACCAGGAGATATCTGCCTAGAATGCTGCACGGTTAATTTGAAAGAAAGGCAAATTAACATGGATGTATGTCAGTTCAATATAATTAATTTGCTGCACTTTAGAGTGAACAAACTAATCTGAACTAACACGCACACTTCCTCAGGGAAATACAAATATGTCCTTTCACTGAAAATATACCCGACTTTCACACAGAAACAATAATTCAGCTTTACTCACAGAAAAGCAAAATCCAGACACAATACAAGGTACTTGGCTCACAGAATAACACTATCAGCATCAGAGACTGTAACAACCCAACTCTGCTCACAAGGGTCAGGGGGGAAAGACTCCATCTCAGCTTCGAAGCAAACACAACCTGGCTCTACTCAGCCAAAAAATAAACAAAAACAAAAACAAACCACTGGCTAAATGCATAGAAAATAAACCCTCACATGTTAAGGCACTGGAAACCATATGCACAATCTGACTGCCCAGAGAAACATCATAACGCCGTTCTACCGACATACAGCCAAGAGAGAAAAAATCCAATTCAACTCAGCTGAAAGCAAAGCAACAAAGGCCAGATCCACCACTATGAATCAGGGCAGGAGGAGGGGTAGCTGGGACGGCTCTGCACCCTGGCAATTCCCCATGGCTGCAAGCTCCATAGCGGTTATGGCAATAAGGGTGCAAGTTAGCACAGCCCTAAGTAAGACCGTGCCTTAGACCATGCCAGGGGTCAAACCGGACTCTGGAAGCCCCTAAAGAGGGGAAGTGCAAGCCATCTCCTCCCTGTGCATGTGAAGGTGTTACTGGAAGGGCAGGGATGAATTCTCCAGTAAGTCTCTTGAAGTTAGTCTCCGTTTGAATGAGAATATAGTTGCACAAAACCACGGCCACACACTTTAGCAGAAAGAAAATACAACCCAGCTGTATTCACAGAAAAACACCTTACACTTGAGCAGGACAAGAGGCATGAATATTACGGGAAAGACAGAATACAAAACACCAAGTATATACGAAGACCTATATCTTTTTATTTGTGCTTTATTTCAGTGTGCATCTACAACACCACTACCAAGTGTCCGTACATGAGCTAATGATCCCTTTGACAGCTATCAGACTTCTGCCATTCCAAATCACCCACACCAAGCAGGCTATGTCTTACTGCCCACAATCCTATATGTCATTTATGGAGCTGATCCTATGTTATTTTAAAGACATTTTAAAACTCTTCATGGGAGGATTCTATAGAGATTAGGTTAAGGGAGCAAGAGGCTCAGGTTCAATTACTGCTCTGCCACAGACTTCCTGTATGACCTTGGGCAAGTCACTTAGGGTTAGATTCACAACCAAACTTAAGCTTGGTGATGCTCAGCATCATCACACTTAGCTTTTAGGCACCTGGTAAAATCACTGGGATTCACAAAGCTGGAGTTCGGCATCTAGGCTCCCTGTACAGTGAATGGGGAGAGACAGGCACCCGAGAAAGTGATGCATAAAAGCCAGCATGCTAGGTGGCTCCTTGCCGAGGCTAGCCCATGTGTGCTAAACCCTGCCCCTCTCTCAGGGATAGGCACCTAAATTCACAGTGCAGGGAGGCACCTCCCTCTGCTTGGGATTCTCAGCCGCAAATCCTCTCTTGGTGCTAGGCAGCTGCACCATTTTACCAAGTAGAAGAAGCCTCATAACTTTTAACCCAGTAGTTAGGGTACTCACTGGGATGTGGGAAGCCCCCCAGTTCAAGGTGCCCCTCTGTCGGATGGGGAGAAAGGATTTGAAAAGTGGTCACCCACCTCTCAGGTGAGTGCTCTAACCACTGGACTATGTGATATTCTGGTGCAGGGCTTCCTCAGTCTCTCCTGTTAAAGCTCTTGCACTGTGGAAGTCCTGGCCTTCCTTCCCCCAGCATCTTGTGTAAGCTTCTCATGCCTACTGGATCGGGCATTGCAGGTGAGTTAGATGGAGGAACACCTCTCTCTGCCCGGTTTGTGCATCGCTCTGGGGCATCTGGCGTGGGACTGCAGTGCACATGCTCAGAGGCAGATTCATAGGGGCCAAGAGAACATTTATTGCAAAAATTTAGGCATTGAGCGTGTTTTGGTGCCTACATGGGCCAGGGGCAGCTGAGCAGGGGTTTTGTGAATCCCAGTGAGGTCTGATTCTGGGATTTAGGCATCTAAGTTCTTTTGTGAATCTAGCTCCTAATCTCTGGGCCTCAGGCCTGATCTACACTACAAGGTTAGGTCGACATAAGCTGCCTTGTATCGCCCTAGCTGTGGAAGTGTCTTCACTTAAATTTGACTCCCACCGACGTAAGTGCTTCTCTACGCTGATTTAGTAAGACCACTTCCCTTAGTGGCGCAGAGTTACAGTCGATGTAATTAGGTTGACGCAGCATCAGTGGAGACACTGCATTGCTTATGTTCACTGCTATTGGCTTTCAAGAGTCCCACAATGCCCCACACTGACAGTACAATCGATACAAGCGCTCCTAATGAGGACGTGCACTGCCAACACAGGAAGCCAAGTGTCCACACACACAAGCAACTCAGTAACTGCGGTGGGTGGTGGCTGTAAGCCAACGTAAATTAGGTCAACATAATTTTGCAGTGTAGACATGGCCTCAGTTGCTCATCTGTACAATGGGGATAATAGCACTGCCTTACTGCACAGGGGTGTAGTGAAGGTATATAAACACATGTGAAGTGCTCAGATACTGTGGTGACAGGAACTACATAAGAACCTATAACAGATAGATGCAATTAAAGAACGTATCGGATGCAAGAATTGCTGCCTGGCCTTGCTGCCCTTGTAAAAGTGAAGACAACCTGATTCCGCCTCTGCAGGTCACCATCAGGTCCAAATAAAAAGGGGAAAGATGTAACTTATTCTAATCTTAATAATACAAAGCCCTCCATCCTTTTACTAACATGCCTGACATGAAGAAAGGAATAGGTAAACTCCTCACATGGTAAGAGACTTCTGTTCCTGCTAGACAATTGGACCACTCCATCAGCTCACAGACCCACTTCTAATGTAACTCCTTCTATATTTATTTTGTCTTTAACATATATTTTACTGATAAACTCAGCTGTCAAAAAATATTAGCTATTTTCCTGTTGGGCACATGTAGGAGTCTGAGAGGAGCTTCCCCAACTGAAGCTATCCCAGAAAGTGAAATCACACATACCAGAAGGCTCATTGAAACTCATGCAATGCCATGTGAGGCAAGTAAATGCCCCCATAACAACGATGTGGGTGAAACCAGACAATCACAACACCCTTGAATGAACTCACGCGGAAAAATGATACAAGACAAAAACACCACATCCCCTGTGTGTGAACTCTTTTCACAAAACGACCATTCTATAGCTGACCTCTCAGTCCTTGTCCCCAAAGGAAACCTGCACAACACCTTCAAAAGAGGAGCCTGGGCACTTACATTCATAATTTTGCTAGCCACTGAAAATCATGCACTTAATAAAAACAGTGGATTTATGGCTTATTACAACAATCTCTAACCTACAGCCCCATGTCCTATGACTGCAGAGGTGTTAACTGGCCACTTCATCTTGAAATGGTCTTTTACAGTATGTGTTAGCTACTTATGCTAAGCAATCTGTTCCCCCCCATAAGCATAGGTTGACTTCTATATTGGGGAGGAGGGTGTGGCTCCAGTCAGGCCAACGGGGCCTCGCATGGGGCAGGGGGACAAAGTCCATGCCTACCCACAGGGTTGCCATTTCAGACGGGGGTGAGGGGGTTTGCAAATTTAACCGTGATTCCAGGGCCTACTTAGGCAACTGAAAACTAGTGTTTTTGCAGACAATAACTTAGAAATATCTGACAGGAGCACTGTATCTAATTCCTATACCAAGAAAGAAAATTAAATAAATATTAGACTCACTCAGCTCTAATACTAACATGTTCTGACATCTTGTGGCAAGTCACTTATGGGATACTGGTTAAGTTTAAAATGCATCTGATATATCTATATACACAAAGAACATGAAAAGATGGGGGTTGCCATACCAACTCTTAACAGACCAATCAATTAAGGTGGGCTATTAGCAGGAGAAAAAAATCTTTTGTAGTGATAATTCGGATGGCCCATTTCAAACAGTTGACAAGAAGGTGTGAGTAACAGTAGGGGGAAAAAGAAAAGGAGTACCTGTGGCACCTTAGAGACTAACCAATTTATTTGAGCATGAGCTTTCGTGAGCTACAGCTCACTTCATCGGATGCATTCAGTGGAAAATACAGTGGGGAGATTTATATACACAGAGACCATGCAACAATACCTCTTCCCACCCCACTGTCCTGCTGGTAATAGCTTATCTAAAGTGATCATCAAGTTGGGCCATTTCCAGCACAAATCCAGGTTTTCTCACCCTCCGCCCCCACACACACAAACTCACTCTCCTGCTGGTAATAGCCCATCCAAAGTGACCACTCTCTTCACAATGTGTATGATAATCAAGGTGGGCCATTTCTTGCACAAATCCAGGTTCTCTCACCCCCTCACCCCCCTCCAAAAACCACACACACAAACTCACTCTCCTGCTTGGATAAGCTATTACCAGCAGGAGAGTGAGTTTGTGTGTGTGGTTTTTGGAGGGGGGTGAGGGGGTGAGAAAACCTGGATTTGTGCTGGAAATGGCCCAACTTGATGATCACTTTAGATAAGCTATTACCAGCAGGAGAGTGAGTTTGTGTGTGTATTGGGGTGGGGGAGTGAGAAAACCTGGATTTGTGCTGGAAATGGCCCACCTTGATTATCATGCACATTGTAGGGAGAGTGGTCACTTTGGATAAGCTATTACCAGCAGGAGAGTGAGTCTGTGTGTGTGATTTTTGGAGGGGGGTGAGGGAGTGAGAGAACCTGGATTTATGCAGGAAATGGCCCACCTTGATTATCATACACATTGTGAAGAGAGTGGTCACTTTGGATGGGCTATTACCAGCAGGAGAGTGAGTTTGTGTGTGGGGGGGGGGGGGCGGAGGGTGAGAAAACCTGGATTTGTGCTGGAAATGGCCCAACTTGATGATCACTTTAGATAAGTTATTACCAGCAGGACAGTGGGGTGGGAAGAGGTATTGTTTCATGGTCTCTGTGTGTATATAATGTCTTCTGCAGTTTCCACAGTATGCATCCGATGAAGTGAGCTGTAGCTCACGAAAGCTCATGCTCAAATAAATTGGTTAGTCTCTAAGGTGCCACAGGTACTCCTTTTCTTTTTGCGAATACAGACTAACACGGCGGCTACTCTGAAACCTGTCAGTAGGGGGAAAATTAGCATGGGGAAATAGTTTTTAGTTAGTGTAATGACTCATCTACTCCCAGCCTTTATTCAACCCTAATTTAATGGTGTCCAGTCTGCAGATTAATTCCAGTTCTGCTGTTTCTCGTTGGAGTCTGTTTTTGAAGTTTTTTTGTTGAATAATTGCGACTTTTAGGTCTGTAATTGAGTGTTCAGAGAGGTTGAAGTGTTCTCCGACTGGTTTTTTAATGTTATAATTCTTGATGTCTGATTTGTGTCCATTTATTCTTTTGTGTAGAGACTGTCCAGTTTGACCAATGTACATGGCAGAGGGACATTGCTGGCACATGATGGCATATATCACATTGGTGGATGATACGGGGGTAGGTGAACGAGCCTCTGATAGTGTGGCTGATGTGATTAGGCCCTATGATGGTGTCCCCTGAATAGATATGTGGACACAGTTGGCAACGGGCTTTGTTGCAAGGATAGGTTCCTGGGTTAGTGGTTCTGGTGTGTGGTATGAGGTTGCTGGTGAGTATTTGCTTCAGGTTGGGGGGTTTTCTGTAGGCAAGGACTGGCCTGTCTCCCAAGATCTGTGAGTGATGGGTCATCCTTCAGGATAGGTTGTAGATCCTTGATGATGCGCTGGAGAGGTTTTAGTTGGGGGCTGAAAGTGACCACTAGCACTGACCCAAGCACCCTTCAGTACTCATACTCCTGCCTCAGCTGCCAAGATTTGTGCTGCTCCATTTCCTATCCCCACCAGTGCTTGGGGCAGGACGTATACAGGAAACCAGCCACTCTCATCTGTGAGAAATGACACATGTGGAGCTAGATAAAGCCTGACAGCTGTGTAGCTAGTGCAGACATTCAGCACACAAATCCAGGCTCAATTCAATTTGAATCTTTGCTTTCCCGTTCGTCTTTAACATTTCCTAGGTGAACTCATGGGGATTGGTATGGCACGTTTGAAATATGCAGTGAAATATCACAGTAATAGCTTGAATAGTCACCAATTCTGTTTATCTTGGCAAAAGTGTTAGTAACTCGCGGGAAGCCTTACTTCCCTCCATCATGAAGTGGGAAGAGAGGAGGTTATTATGATTAAGGCTAGCATCTTGTCATAGTAAATTACCACTGTACCTGAGGGCCTCCTAGTTCAGCCCTGCAAGAGAAGCTATACAGGAAGATTGGGATTGCCAACTTTCTAATTGCAGAAAACCGAGCACCTGTGCCCCGCACCTGCCCCTTCTCTGTGGCCCCACCCCCATCCACTCCATCTCTCACACACCCCACATCGCTCACTCTTCCCCATCCTCACTCACTCTCTCATTTTTACCAGGCTGGGACAGGAGGTGGGGTACAGGAGGGGGTGAGGGCTCCAGCTGGGAGTGCGGGCTCTGGGGTGGGGCCAGAAATGAGGAGTTCAGGGTGCCGGAGGGGGCTCCAGGCTAGGGCAGGGGGTTGGTGTGCGGGAGGGTCTGAGGGCTCATGCTGGGGGTTCAGGCTCAGATGGGGCTGGGGGTGAGGGGTTTGGGGTGCAGGAGTGGGCTCCAGACTGGGGTGTGGAGCCAAGTAGTTTGGAGTGTAGAAGGGGGCTCCAGGATGAGACAGGGGGTTGGAGTGTGGGAGGGGGTATGGGCTCTGGACTGGGGGTGCAGGTTCCTGGGTGGGGCCAAAAATGAGGGGTTTGGGGCATGGGAGGGGGCTGGGGCAGGGGTTTGGGGTGTGGGAGGGGGTGTGGGGTCCAGGAGGGAGTTTGGGTGCAGGAGGGGCTCCAGGCTGGGGCAGGGGGTTGGGATGCAGGAGGGGATGCGGGCTCTGGGCGGCGCCATGTCCCTCAGCTCCTAGGCATAAGGGCTGCCAAGTGGCTTTGTGTGGTGCACACAGGAGCTGCCCCTGTAGCTCCCATTGGCCTCAGTTCCCGGCCAATGGGAGCTGCAGAGACGGTGTTCGGGGTGATGCAGAAGCAGCGCACAGAGCCCCCCTGGCAGTTCCTCACCCTAGGAGCTGAGGGACACGGTGCTACTTCTGGGGGCCACACACAGCAGGGAGGAAGCCTGCCAGCCCCACTAACTGGACTTTTAATGGCCCGGTCAGCAGTGCTGACTGGAGCTGCCAGGATCCCTTTTCAGCCAGGCGTTTTGGTTCCAAAACCGGACACCTGGCAACCCTACGGAAGATGTATGAAGCGTAGCTGTGGCTGTATCGGTCCCAAGATATTAGAGAGACGAGGTGGATGAGATGATATCTTTTATTGTGCCAACTTCTGCTGGTGAGAGAGACAAGCTAAAGCTAAATCATCTGTTCCACCTTGCATTTTGCTGTGATGCTCGGAGTACCCTTCCCAGCCCTGAAGAAGAGCTCTGTATGGCTCAAAAGCTTGTCTCTCTCATCAACAGAAGTCGGTCCAATAAGAGATAATACCTCACCCAGCTTGTCTCTCTCTAATGCAGGAAGATGGGCAGGCAGGAGAGGCAGGCTGCCATCTTTAAAGGAGAAGGATGGTCCAGCGGTTAGAGCAGTAGCCTAAGACTTCAGTGATCTGCATTCCAGTCCCCTTTCTTTCTGTGTGATTTTGGGC
Organism: Lepidochelys olivacea; assembly: GCF_965140295.1. Lineage (NCBI taxonomy): Eukaryota > Metazoa > Chordata > Testudines > Cheloniidae > Lepidochelys > Lepidochelys olivacea. The sequence continues at coordinate 159,453,378 of NC_140411.1, read as the reverse complement.
AAATTACTCAGCCTCTTTGTGCTCAGTTCTTCATCCGTAAAATGGGGATAATAACACTTCCCTACCTAACAGGGGTGTGGTGAGAATAAATACATTAGAGATTGTATAGCGTTCAGGTACTACACTAATGTGGGCCATACAGAATAGATTCTTTTGCACCGTTTTGCCGTTCCCCCAGGCTCCATCAAAGAACAGGAGCAGCAGTTACATCAGCTCTGAGATCTTCTCCCTCCAAAACTGCTGACCCTGTGACCCTGATACTCCTCAGTTGCACTCAGTATTGCAAGTGGCTGAGTAGCTCAACAACACACATCCTATTTTTAAAAAATGGAGATTAAACTCACAGAGTACGTAAGTTCGAGCAGTAACAAAAATGCAGCTGGGCAGTGGGGCTAGTAACCTTAGTAGTAAGAGTCTTTCTGCGAAGACCATCTTACTGGAGCAAGGCCGGGGTTACTATCAGTCAGGTGCTTGTTACACTGCAGTTTGAAATGCAGGCCACTATTTTAGCTCTGATAAATAACTGTAATGGAAAGATCTAGAAGTATCCCAGCTATGCCATATTTCTCCACCTTCTTTTCACACTTTCCCAACCCTTAGTTAGTTACTGACTCTCTTACAAAAGAGGCCTTGTTCGCCCCAGCTTTTGCGCTTGCCACTCAGTTCAGAAAACCTGACAGAAGAGCAGTGGGCGTCGGATACTCACAGAGCTCACACTTCAGTCCATAGGCTTTCCCAATCTTGTTGATTCGAACCAGAGGGGTGCGGCCAACTTTCTTCAGAATATTGGGCAGGATATTTGTTTCTTCCGGCCTGCGTTAGTGGAGGCAGAAAAAAATATACTGAGGGTAACTGTTACTGCCTTCCAAATCCACATAAAAAGGAAACCAGAGCAAAACTTGAGAGAAAGAGAGCTGCAGGAGAGGAGGGCTGAGGGAGATTTTGATTTCAGGACACGACCATTGCTAATTGCCTACGTTACTAATGATGCTAGGCATCAGTGATGGAAAACAGCAACAATCTCTGTCAATGGGACTGCAGGAGGGTGTGCCATAATGGTAGGAAATACCACCATCCCCTAGATCAGACGCACCGCCTAATGAATAACTTCATTTTAGCTGCCTTTGGGATGCGACTCGCAGGACATTGTTGCCCATTCAAAAACCAAACGTCCCTTCTTACTGCTTCCACACTCTTAGTTCCCTTGCCCTGTGACTGCATGCACTGATCAGCTGGAAAGGGGCTTCGAAGAGCCACCTGTTACCAGAATTGGCCTTTTAGCTCCCATGAAGGAAAAGCTCAGCTTTGGCTTTCATAAATAGAAATGTGTTGCCCCTTTCCTTGTGAAGGTAGCCTTGCAAATGTAAACTCACGTAACCTGATAGATAGGGCAAAAATAAATAAATAAATAAATAAATAAATAAAAATAAGCCAGGCTTCAGCAGAAGGCTGAGATCCATCTAAAGATTCTCTCTCTCTCTCTCTCTCTCACACACACACACACTTTTTACATAAAATAAGCCAGTTAAGGGTGAGGTATAGCCCATCCCACAGCACCCTTATACGGGATCTGCACAGTGAATGTGAGCAAGAAAAGTTGAGGCCAGCAGTGTGTGTTAACGTTTTCAGTTGTCTGTGAGCCAGTTGGTGCTCACCCAGCCATACTAGGTAGCTAAGACCCACTCACAGACATACAAGGGAAGGCTGTAAGCAGTCAGGTAAGTCTCACCCATCTCAAGAACCTAAGGAGACTCATTCCCCAGCTGACCAACTCGACCTCTATCAGAAGGGAACTGCTTACCCAGCAAGCCACTGCTGAGAGGAGAGGCTGCAGGACAGCTCCTGCCACCACTGTTGCTATTTTGAGGAAAAGCTTCCAGATAAGGGAGTTAACTAGAAATGGCTAAGCACAGTGGGTCATGAAATACTGGGCCAGGATGGGGGCAGAAACATGGATTGATTTTTTTTAGTAAGGGGAATGTATTTTATACAAGGTATGGCCCATGCACCATCTGCGGAGGCTGAAAACTTCTATAGAAGCCCTTGTTGAAAGTTTGCCAGCACATCACTGTGTGTGTGCAGGAGGTATGTGAATCTGAACTTTTGGGCCCACCTGTCATCTATTCTTCTTGGGCTCTTTTCCATGATACTAACTGAACTGTGGCTACACAGGCGGGTCAAAGTTCCTAGTATCATTGATTGGAATGAAGCTGCCCATGCTGACTTGCATAGTGCATGACTTCCCCCTCAGATGAAACAGTAGATGTACCCATCTGTATAGAGTAATGAATTTCCCTTCCCCAGCTCCTTCACTGGGTTGCAAGTGGGTGGAGTTAGAGAGAGGCCAGGAAATGGAAAGTAAAAAAAAAACCTGTTCAGCTGGTATGAGGCCACCTGTAGCCTGACCTGGAGGAGCCATGCACTCCCCCAGAAGGGCTCTGACTGCATTAAAGGATTGGAGGGTTTAAAGACAATGCTGTCATAATTCAGCTACTCAATACTTCAGATACATCCCCAAAGAGGAATTCTTTGAAATTCTCATGCCACAAGGGTATGCGAGTAAAATCCCAACAAAGGATTTCTGCTCACAGGTAACAAGATTTTAAATAGATACTCCAGACCAGAATTAGTCTCTCATTCACACAAATCCAGAGCATTAGCTAGAGAATCATGTGTTTATTAGCATCAGACTCACTCTGATAACTCACTTGGAATAAGAGTGCACAGGTGAATAAACCGGATCTGGAGTTCAGTGCCCTTTAAATGACTGGTTGTGCCTTTATTTGTTGGTCCCATAAAAAACATCAGTCTTGTCAGCTTTTTCTGCCAAGACCCTATGGCTGCAAACTCTTTGGAGTATGTCTTCACTTTGAGTTGGGGGTATAATGCCAAGCTGGAGAAGACATACTCGCACTAGCTTTGAGTGAGCTGTTGTGCTAAAAATAGAACATAGCCATGGCTGTACGAGCAGTGGGAGGGGCTAGCTGCCCTGAATATGTACTCATTTTGAGACCATAGACATGTACTTGGTGTGGCTAACCCCTCCTGCTGCTCACGACTCTGTGGCTACACTATTTTTAGCACAATGGCTTGATCAGAGCTGGCGTAGGTATTTCTTCACAAGCTACGAATCACACCCCCAGCTCCAAGTGTTGATATACCCAAATCTATGCCCTTAGCAGATTAAGGCGGTAGTATGCCTGTACTGAAAAGTTAAGTAGCAAACCCCAAAAACTTGTGTCAAGTATTTTTTTTTAAATATGTGAGTGTCAGTCCACATGTCTATAACACAAACAGAGCCAGAGTTTTATCTAGTGTCAATCAGTTTAAATAGAATTTTGCCAGTTTACAGCAGTTTAGGACCTGAACTCCCTTTGTTCAGAGAGAAATATTTATCCTATCATGTAGCAGAGAACTCTGATTTTTCCACAAAGGACTAAATTCTGCTCTGTTAGACTGGTGCAATATAGCCTTCCAGCCTGAGTTTATCTGTTCAGCTCCAGCGGAACTAGAGTATGTCACTGCGACTAGGCAAATGACACACATTTAAATGGCCTTTGGCCAAGTAGATTGGCAGTTTATGTCCTTGGACCTTTTACTCTTACAGAAAAAAAGATCACTCAAGGGGTGTGTTTATTGAATCCATGTCTTAAAGCAGAGCTGAGCCATTGCCTTGAGTTGGTCTTCTCAGTACTTTTCTTCTGAAGAGGGTAACAATCCAGAGTTGTTCACCTCCCATTCAATTTCAGATATACAAACACACCCCGTATTTGCAATTGTGATTTGAACTCTGAACCCATGTCATCCTTGAAATACCCAAAATGTATATGGCCTGTTGGTGATAAAGGTAGTAAATACAGATTTACTTCTTCAAAACTGACAAATATTGTTGCATTTTTTTTTGCACTCTATGGATTTGATCACAGCTCCGTACACTCAGTACTTGATATTTAAAATGTGGGTTGTCTTGGTTAGTCATGATTGGTCCCAAAAGCCACAGGCTTTGTTTCTGTAGTGAGTGTGCATAACTCCTCTTACCAGGAGAAGGGCTTGAAGATGCTCTGAGGGCTTTGAATCTCAGGGAATGGTGACCATATAGTAGAAGAGAGCAGATAAGGAGGGTTAGGAGATCCTATACAGGCCCCAGAGACCTTACCCAATGCATCATTCTTAGAAAAGAAAACGCTACAGTAAGTTTATTGGTGAGTGCAGAGTTAAAATTTAACTTTGTTTGTCACATACACAAAGTAACTCTGTGTGATGCATGAATAGTGTGGTCAAATCCTTGTCTGGCTTATTTAGCTGCCTCTGTGCCTTGGCTGGTGTTTTGTAGAATTAAACAGCATCCTTTATAAAATATACTGACTGCCTTTACTAGTGACCAGCAGTCAGTGAAGAGAAACAGTCACAGCAGGAGAAAGGGGGAAATTTGTTAGTTAAAAAGACATATTTAGGCCCCAGACAGACACAAGGAATCATTCACAGGCCTAGCCCATGGCTTCTCTCAATGAGTTCATTGTACAGCATGGTTCATTGTACATCAGCTCCAACATGGATTTGTCATGGCACTTCTGCTACCTATAAATGTTCCAGCATGGGAGCTCAAAATTCACATTCCAAGAGTAAAACAACTGCTCAAATGCTCACGTCACACAAACAGCCTTCGTACCAAGGACTGAACTAAGGCCCTCCAGAGCTACAAGCACGAGTTCCTACAGTTTAAGCTAAAGAGCTTTCACCATAAGAGCTGTAATAGACCTATACCCTCTCTGGTTTGGCCCAGACTGGGACACGTAACACATGCTGACTAGTGGGTTATGTTTGCAGAAAGCAATACAGGAGAGGTGCAAGCAAGGCCAAAGTGAATCCACTTTTCAATTCAAACCAATACTTGTGGATTATATTTATATATATACACACACACACACACACACACACACACACAGAGCGCCATTTTCACTCTGCTCCAGAAATCAGTGACAAGGATCAGAGGGGAGCAGGTATGGTCAGAAGACTTTACCAGCAGTCAAAAACTGTCTGTGTGGCAGGGAAATGGACACTCCTTACTAGGGTGACCAGATAGCAAATGTGAAAAAGTGGGACAGAGAGTTGGGAGTAATAGACATCTATATAAGACAAAGCCCTGACCCATGGGTGGCAGGTATAATAGGCCAGGGGAGGCTCTGCCTTCCCCAGCAGTGCTGCTGGACCCCCGGTTGAGGGGTTTGGCACAAAGTTTTTGCTTTATTATGCCCCAGGCAGGATCCGGGGTGGCTAAGGAGGCCAGCCCCAGGCTCTTCAAGGCGGGGGAGTCTAGGCTCAGGGCTTCCAAGCTCTTTGTGAAATGTGTGAGCCTAAAGGATCTCTGAGAAATGCCTTTGGTTCACTGGAATGGCTGTTGGGAATATTGCAGTATCACGCATTTGGTTTCAGTTCTGTGTCTTAGTGGAACCGAGAGGGTTCCACTTCAGAAATCCTGCTTTTACTTTGTGAGGAATGCTACTGTATAAAATGCCCAGAGGAAAACCTCATCATATCAGGATGTGAGACTTGATTGGTCATTAACTGGATTATATGAAGCAGCATAACTGGCTCAGACAATGTAAGAACCAGCTCAAACCTGTGCCGTTCTGAAGCTTTAGGTAATTACCCACTTCATCCGATCCAAGATCTACTCTTCCTTTTCTAATCTCCCTCACAATCTATACTGGACTCTCAGCAGGTCTGCAGGTTTGCAACACCAGCTGCTAGCTGCAGTTCTTGAGACTGCCCAAGGATCAGAACTGCACAATGTATTCTTGGGTATAGAAATCCAGAATGTAGTCTGTAATTAGACATTTACGCCAAGGTAAAAGAACATAAGAATGGCCACACTGGGTCAGCCCAAAGGTCCATCTAGCCCAGTATTGTGTCTTCTGACAGCAGCCAATGCCAGGTGTCCCAGAGAGAATGAACAGAACAGGTAATAATCCAGTGATCCATCCCCTGTCACCCATTCCCAGCTTCTGGCAAACAGAGGCTAGGGACACCATCCCTGCCCATTCTGGCTAATAGCCAGTGATGGACCTATCCTCCATGAACTTATCTAGTTCTTTTTTTAACCCTGTTATAGAAATACCAAATATCCCTGGAGAGTGTGCTATACAAAGGTGTATATTAGTGCAGTCTGAGTAGTACATATTTTCTTTAATTATAAAGAGTGCCGTGTTTCCGGAGGAATCAGGGCAAGTTGGAATCTGGATAGAGACACAGGAGTACACTTGGGTGGAAGGGATCCAGAATAGTTTTGCAAGATGATCATTTGCACATGTGCTTCATTTTCTCATTCAGATTTCTCCAGAGGTAGCATATGTTGCCAAAGAATAAGTCATTCCCAGTCAGCATGCATATTGAAAAGAAAACTGATTTGACTGAAAGAGCTGCTCCTTTAGTCACTAGGCATTCAGCAAATAAATAAGATAATTTAGGGACTATATTTCCAAAGCATTGTTTAATCAGGTGGCTAAATACATCACAGTTAACGGCAAAGGGTGGAACAATCTCCTTTGTTAGTCATTCAGAATTTCTCACTGGTATTCCATGTTTTCAGTTTAAAGATGGAAGGAGGGCTTTGACACCACATTGCACTGCCACTGGCAAGAAAGGCAGGAACAGTTGCAAAGTTTCAGAAGCAGTGTAAGAAACGTGAGATTTTCACTATCTCTGAGCAACATGTTTTAACAACATGCAGCTCTGATACTCCCGGAACTCTGTAAAACTAATTGATATTGCCTAATAAATCACATGGACACTCTAAAGGAGGTAGCTGCTCGCTGGGAAATAGGCTTTGGATATCACAGTCACAAAAAGCACACATTAAAAAATTGTTTTGCATCACAAATTTTAAGAAACCCAAGTAACAACAGTCTAGAGGGTCTTTCTTTGTTCAAGCTGTACTAGTAAAGAGAATTGCCTCACTGTCAAACAGCAACATGTAATTGCTTTCCATATGGAGCAGCCTTATTTCAGATTGCCATTTGAGGGGCACATGATCTGTCATGGTACTTTATATTAGGATGAGAGACTGCCTCAAACTGCAAAATTCAGATACAGATGTCCCCAAAGTTTAGAAGTGTTTGAATGACGGGTTCCAGATTGGGCCCATCATAGACACAGGCCCAAGACATTAGTTTCTGATCCAACTAACGGTGGGCTATGTGACAGTTGCTAGGACACCTTCAAAAATTCATTGAGTCCATCTATCCTGCAAGGACAGGAAATGCTGCCCAGTCAGAAGATGTATCAAATCCTGTATTGATATTACCTTTGGTCTTAGGCCCACCAGTTGTTCAGAGTTAGACTTGGGGACTGGTAGTCTTTCTGGACTTTTGGGGAAGCTCTTATTTTCATAGGTCTGTCTGGGTTGGCTTGCAGGACCATTAAAGAGCCACACATTTCTTTTGGGCAGAGCTGCATTAGCGAGTTACATCAATATGGCAGGAAACAGAGAAGGAGGATGGGACTGGGGACATGGCACTGGAGGACTCAGGAAATGTGGATTCAATCCCTAGCTCTGCCATAGCCTCCCTATGGTCTTGGGAAAGTCACTTAATTTCTGTGTGCATCAATTTCCCCATCTGCAAAATGATAATACCTCAGAAGGGTGGGGTGGGTTAACACCTAATAAATTAATGTTTGTAAAGTGCTTGAGATCCTCAAACAAAAAGGTAGGAGTGAAAAGTATTAGTAATTATTTTATGTTGCCTCACATCACCGCCACTTGGTGTAGACCAAACAAATTCTACCACATGGAAAAGGCACTCATTCAGAGAAGCATCTTGCCCTTTTTCAGTGCAATCAGGGCAAGTTTGCTGGCCCTGGGTGCATGATTTGGGGCACAAACTCTGCACTATTATGAGCCTAGGTCTGTAGAGATTCTTGGTCTACCACAGATCCTTGAATCTTACTTTGTAGATCCACTTTATCATAGGGTGGACTGGCCCTTTAAGGGATTTGGGCTCAGCCTCCCCTATGCCTTGTCATCTGGTCCCAAAGGTTGGGTTTGGGTTGGGTCAGATTATCAGGAATCATGTCATGGTAGGCCAAGAGATGGGGCTTCCTCTCAGATGAAGCCTACTCCAGCAGAGAGTGGGAGACCAAGGCCTAGGAAAGACTTAGGGGAGGTCTCTCCAGAGAATCTGAGTGGGCCTGACAGAGTTCCCCTGGTCAGAGGGAGCTTTGAGAGACCCTGGGGCCTGAAGCCCTGACACAAGGGCAATGAAGGCGAAAGACTTTCAGAGAGGCTTTTGCAAGGGATCAAGAGGGGATCCAGGGTCTGAAAGGATGGAGCTCCCAGCTCTAGCCTGGTGAAAGGGACTGGCTAGAGCTACCTGCCACAAAGGACCAGAGCAAAAGTATGATGAGGGAGGAGGCTGAGGAAACATCAGACAGCAGGACCTGGGATTTGGAAAGAACTTGTGAGCCCAACAAAGGACTGAACAAACCATGGAGTGGGGGAAGCCTGGTTTGGATTTGAGATATTTGAACTGTGATACTTTAATAAACGAGGCCCAAGAAGAGGTGTTATTTTTCCCACATGAGAGTCTGGGGACAGTTATTGAGAAGCCCCAAAGGGGGAAAATGAGGCAGTGACAAGGTCCAACACTGGACTGGTAAGACATTGACACCCTTCTCTATGGCAAAGGAATGCTAGGGCTGTGGAGTGGCTGCCATAAAGTGGGCCCTGCTCGCATGATGCAGCCTGTGGGATTGGGAGAATAGATTCCCCCTTCCTTCCTGTCAAGTTACTTGGTCTGGGCACCGGAGGAAGGACTGTTGCCTTGATACTGATCTGAGGAAACTGAATATTCCTTTACTGCCTGATGGTGCTATCCTTACTCATGCTGAGTTCCAGTAGCTTACTCCATGAGTAGTCTTACTGAGTTCAGTGGGACTGCTCCCAGAATAAAGTACCCCTCAATGAGAGTAAAGGTGACCGAACTGGGCCCTTAGTTAACACATTAACAAATCTATACAGAGAGGGTGGAAACAATAGGTTAGAAGGCTCTATATTCATTATGGCTGCAGTCTCCAAAAGTGCCCACTAATGTTGGGTGCCTTGTTTGCTGGTGCCTAACTTCAGATCCCTATGGGTCTGGTTTGCAGGAGAGCTGCTGGGCAATCCGGAATTGAAGTCAACCCTCGTCATGGTGAAAGAGAGGGGGCAGTCATGAGTGGACAGGAAATATTAGTGGATCAGAGAACCCCCTTTTGGGAAAAGTAATAGCAGTTTTTAGACATAAAATCGTGGCTTTAAATGATGAATTCTGACTACGAACGTTCTAGTGGAACCTTGAGGCACAGAGCGAGGCCCTGAATTTCCTGCAGTAGGGAGGATATAAAACAGTCCAAACATAACTAGCACAAGAGAGTTACTTACAAGGGCATGTGGGAATGAGGCGACTTGGAGATGGGCTTCCCTGGCTTCCATGTGCACTTACTGGGCAAGTTGGGAGGAAGCCATGTGTAGTTGGTTTTGGTTTCCTGATTTTCCTTATCAATGCCATTCTGCAAATGAGAGCTCTTGATCTTCCTGTTCAGTGTGGACACAAAAGCCATCTTGAGCTGAGAGGAAAAGAATGGAAAAAGCAACCATTAGAATCAGGGAGCTTGATTTTCAATGTTGCGCGTGTATGCTGGGTGACCAGTTTGCACGGGGGCACTCGAGCTGATACACAGTCACCTCCGTGCCGAACTGGGTGCCATAATTTGAGCATCCACATTTGGAAATAGGCCCTCAATTCTTCAGTGCTATCTAGCCTAGGGGAATATTTTTCACCATCACAATTAAGGAACTGAAACCTCAGTTGTAATCAATCATAGTACAGTTGACAATGTCAGTGGGAAAAAACCAAACCAAAACATGGATAAAAAAAAAAACTACAGAAAAGCCCAGTGACTCCTTCAGTCTAGAAACCAATATTCCAAGACTTATAGTAAGTAAGCCACCTGAGGATGATTTCTGTAGAAACCTGATTGTCTGTTCTCTATGCCTCCTAAACTAACAAATCTTCCCCCCTCCCTTGAATCTGTTTGCAGAGATCTGACATTAATGTGTAGGACCCACTGCCACTCCCACTGAAGTCAATGTGAGTTTGGTCATTGATTTGAATGGATGCTGGAGCAGGTCCATAATGTATGTTACAATGTTTGCTGTTCTTAAAGCACCATAAACTTGCATTGCACTTAAAGGTGATCTGCAAAAGGGTAAAACGAGGTTAGTCTTTTCTTATTACTTTATGATACACAGATGGGCCTGTCGAAAGTGCTTTGGTGTTTAAAGATTTTTGATTATTACATTAGGAATTCAGATCTTGTGGAGACTGAAAGATATGATGACTGGAGAACTTGTGAAATGATTGCAGCAAGGTAAGCAAAAGAGAGGTTCAGATTCCATCTCCTGCTGTGACATCTGCACACTCTGACAACAGTTCTAGGTATCTCAGATTGATCTGACTGGTGACCTTAAAGGGACAGAGGGATACATTGTTTCAGGAGCCAAATGACAACAGCTTAAAAGTAGAAGGATAAACAGTTATGGCCTATCTACACTTCAAATGCAGCTAAGTCAGGGGGAACAAATAAGATTCTGTCTACACTACAAATAATTGCAACTGTGTTGTAACCAGAGCAGGGGACAAATGTATTGTAACTGGATTCCATGATTTGGCTGTCTTTGTAGCAGAGATAAGCAAGGAAGTTTAGATTACTGCCAAGACTTAAACAATACTTACGCAAGATAAAAAATAAAACTAATTGTAAGAAACAAAAGAAAAAGTGCATTTGGTAACTAAAAGCCTCTTTTCTGCAGTGGTGCTCCCCGGGAGGCACTGTAATCCAGCCAAATCCTGTTTCAGTCTGTGTTAAATGAACAGATTTTGCAACCCAGTCTCGGTCACAGACATGCATCTTAGATCATTTATGAGGTTTGATGTTACTCTCACAGCACAGATTATTCTAGCCATATCTTTTTGAATTATTGTAGTGCTTTATTTTGTAATTACTGCAAGTAGAAATGTCATCACTTGTCTTGAGGGTTTGCAAATCCTGCACTTTCTGTTTGAGTCCAAAGCTTCAATTCTGAAATCTCTGAAAGGGCCAAATCAAAGTCCCTGTAAAGTCAAAAAAAGTTTTGTCATTGACTTCAATGGGACCCAGGTTTGGTCAAAAAGTAGAGATGAGACCAAGGTATGATCCAGACCCAAATTTTGGAAATGGCCCATCCGCTAATAATAAGCCAGATCAAAGCATTTGATCCAAGCATCCCTGAACATCAGAGGTGTTCACACTCCAAACCTGGATCCAGATGAGACCTTTGCAAGTGGTCTCTAGCTTTATTATAGGCTTAACCAAAACCCCAGATTTAAACACCCACTGAAATGGGGACGTTCAAAATACAGATCCATAACCAAATTTTACAGCTTGATCCCATCTTGTTTAAAGGGGCACTGTTATAAGTTGTGAACGGCCCAAAACTTGACCCGCTTTTGGACACTAATTCTCTGTGTGCTTTTATTTTCAAGTGTTCTTATGCTCTTCAGGGTAACTGTCACCAGTTTAGATTTACAAACAGAGCTGTGCCAAACACAGCAGCCATGATTCCATTGGGATTCACACAGGTTTGCAGCCCATGAGTTCTGCTTTGAAATTCAGCTGCAAAAACCACCACAAATATTCACAATAAAACTCATTCAAAAAAATCACCAAGCTTTATGTGGTTTTGTCATTAAACTGTCAGCCAAGGGCTGCTCAAAACTGCTTGTTTTCCTTGAAAGGCCTCTGAACCTCAACCAAATTGGGCTGAGTTGGGTGTTTGCAACAAAATCCAAGTTTAACCCAGCTGGAGGAACACCAACAAAGCAGTGTGCAGATAAATACTCATCTTGGTGAGGAAACAGAGTGTGATGGCTATCTATCTTGGGTACTTGTATGGCCTCCATTACCACAGTATCTGAGCACCTCACAATCTAACATATTCATCCTCGCAACAGCCCTGTGAGGTAGAGAAGTGCCTACGAATGGGGGAGTGAAGCACAGACACACTAAGGTCCAGATCCGCAAAGGTATTTAGGCTTCTAACTCCCACTGACATCAATGGAAGTTAACAGGGAGAGATGTGAACAGAGTGCAGACTCCAAGAGCTAAATCAGCTCCTTCCACCCAAAGCACACAGAAGAGGGAACGTTATATTTAAAGCTGTGGGATGGAAGGGATAGAGGTGTGGCCTGCTAACCATGTGGAGCCGAAAGTTCTGTGGGAAATCCCAATCTCAGTTATATTGCCGGTCCCTCAGCACGATTTTTCATTCTCCCTTCTCCCAGCAGCACGGATGGACCGTGGCCTGCTGCCCTGTTGCCTCCCTTCCATCCAGGGCAGTGCAAGTTGCAGAGGGGGAGTTCATGCTGAAACCAGCATTTGTCACATGAGTTACAGAGGGTCACTGACACACACGTCGATCATCATCTTTGCACTAATCTACGAAACCACTCCCTCTTCTAATTCCGCTGAGAGACCCACTTTTACCGTAATGTCTACAAAACACTGCAAACTGATAGTGACTGGGCAAGTGGCCAGATGGGACAACTCTACTCACATGCTTTTCTGATGTAAAAATAAAACGTGACATCATACCTATAGCATGCTGATAGCTGTATTTTACTGTTACCCCCATCCTCTTGTTATACCCACTGGTTACATCTGCTCTTAAATTTAAGACTGTGGGCTCTTTGGGGACTGTCATTTGCTCTGTGTGCACACACACACGATACAATGGGCCTCCAGTCAGTTTGGGGCCTTTTGGTGCCACTGTTTCTAAATGGTTATAATGTATTTAGGATGGATTGAATGGGAAAAAATGGGAGCGGCATGGGCGGCAGGTTGCATAGGCTGGGGGAGGCATGGCCCCGCCCCCTGCTTAGCACCACTCCCTGTGTGCGCTCTAGTCCTCCCGCCCCCAACGCTTCGGCTTGGTGAGGAAACAGAGTGTGATGGCTATCTTGGGGGTTGCGGCTGCGCACTGCCCACCCTCCCGTGCTCCTTTGGGGTTGGGGGGCTAGCCTGGGGTGAGACTGGGCCGGTGGCCATGGTCATGGGGGCTCTGGGCTCTAGCGGGGAGGGGGAATCAGGCAGGCCTCGGCTGGAAGGGGCAGGGCTGCGGGGGTTGCCTCCCCCAGCTGGCGGTTCACGTGCCGCCCATGGGAAGGGGGAATGGAACGCTACGTCAAAAATGACATTAGTGTTTCCAAATCACTGATAACTCAGAAGAAAGTGATCTTGAATGCTTATGGATCAATGTCCTAACAGTTAAAGCACAAGGTAGGGTACTGGTTGGGAACCCCACCAACTCACATTAGGGAACAGGATGACCACTTCCTTACACCGCTATCTACAGTATGGGATCATAGGGGACTTCAGTTTGAGTGGCATATGCTGGAGGTCTCACGGTGCCAGTACTAAAACATCCTTGAACTTTATAGATGACAATTTCCTAACTCAGAAAGTGTTGCAGCCAGTGTGGGGGGAATTCTTCTCCTAACAGATAGAGAGGAACTGACCACAGAACTAAAAGTTAATGGGAGCTTAGGTACAAATGATCATGACTTCTATAATGTATAAGCTAGTCCAGGCTAGTAATATACACACTTGGTGCTTTAATAGGGCTAATTGCACAAAGCTAAAATCCATTATGATTCAAATCAGCTGAGAGGAAAAATATAATCAGAAAAATGTGAATGATAATTGGGAATCATTTAAGAACACTTTACTAGTTGCCAAAAAAGCGACAATCCCACAACCTAGTGAAGAAGCAGACTGTCCTGGTTAAAAACAAAACTGGTTGAGGGGAAGTAAAGGAACCTGTAAATATATATATACAAATGGCAGAAAGGAGAAGTTGACAGTAATTAATATAAAATCAGAAGAAGTTAGGAATTGTAGAAAATTGACAAGAGGAGCCAAGGGACACAAGAAGAAATCTATGGTCAGCAGTGTTAAGAACAATAATTAACTTTTAAAACATACTAGGAACAAAAAGCATCCGTACAATAGTTGAAATGGCAGAATTATCAATAATAATGCAGAAAACACAGAAGTGTTCAATAAATATTTGTGTTCTGTATGGGGGGGGGGAAACAGATGATGAAATGTCATCATATGGTGATGGTAATACTCTTTGCATGCCACTAGTATCTCTGGTTTCAGGGTAGCAGCCATGTTAGTCTGTATCCGCAAAAAGAACAGGACTTGTGGCACCTTAGAGACTAACAAATTTATTTGAGCATAAGCTTTCATGGTCTCCAGCCCACTTCAGTCCACTGAATGCATCCGATGAAGTGAGCTGTAGCTCACGAAAGCTTATGCTCAAATAAATTTGTTAGTCTCTAAGGTGCCACAAGTCCTCCTTTTCTTTTTACTAGTATCTCTGTGGCTCCTAAAGTCAGACTTTTTAAAATCAGTAGGTCCAGATAACTTGCATCCAGGAGTATTAAAATGGCTGACTGAGGGGTTCACTGGACCATTAATGTTGACTTTCAGTAAGTCTAGGAACACTTGGGGAAGTTCTGAAAGACTGGTAGAAAGCTAATGTTTTGCCAATTTTTAAAAGGGCGAAAGGGATGACCCAGATAATTATCAGCCAGTCAGCCTGACATCAGTCCTGGGCAAGACAATGGAGTGACTGATATGTGTCTCGGTTAATAAAGAAATAAAAGAAGGTAGTGTAATTAATGCAAATGAACAGGATTTATGGAAAATAGAGCCTGCCAAACTTAGATATATTTTGATGAGATTACTAGTTTGGATGATAAAGGTAATAGTGTTGATGTAAAATACTTAGGCTTCTGTAAGGCATTTGACTTGGTGCTGCATGAGATTTTGATTAAAAAGCTAGAATGATATAAACTTATCATGACTCACATTACATGGATTAAAAATGACTAACTCCTAGGTCTCAAAATGTAACTGTAAATGGGGAAACATCACTGTGACATTTCCCAGGGTACAATCTGGATTGTGGAATCTTTTATAACTTCATATATAATGCTGCTGTACATATTTTACCAGGACAATAATGTTCAGCAGATTATGAGTTATGAAATGATACCTCACAAAGGCATACTTTGTACAAAATTTATCATAGTATTGTAAAAAGAAAGAACATAGGGTGGGTGTGTTTTCTGTGGGACACTTCAGGGATTGGTTCTTGGCCCTGTGTTGTTTAACATCTTTATCAATGACCTAAAAGAAAACATAAAATAAATGATAATTGCAGATGACACAAATTGGGGGAGTGGTAAATAATGAAAAGGACAGATCACTAATTCAGAATGATCTAGGTTGCTTGGTAAACTGGGCACACGCAAGCATTATACATTATACATATAAAGGTATACAACTGGGAACAAAAACGTAGGCCATGCTGGCATGAGGCGGGGGCTCTATCCTGGGAAGCAGTGCTCTGAAAAAAAAACCTGGGGATGGAGATTAATAGTCAGCTGAAAATGAGCTCCCAATGTGATGCTGTGTCCAAAAGAGCTCCTGCAATCCTGTGATGCAGAAACAGAGAAATTTCGAGTAGGAGTACAGAGGTTATTTTATCTCTCCATTTGTCACTGGTGTGACTGCTTCTGGAATACTGTGTCCAGTTCTGGTGCCCACAATTCAAGAAGGACGTTGATAAACTGGAGAGGGGTCATAGAAGAGCCATGAGAATGACTGAAGGATCAGAAACATGCCACATAGTGATTGAGCTCCTTGAATCTCTCTATTTAGCTTAACAAAGAAAACATTCAGGGATGACTTGATTACAGCCTGTAGGTACCTACATGGGCTCTTCAGTCTAGCAGAGAAAGGTATAACATGATCCATTGGCTGGAAGTTGAAACTAGACAAATTCAGACTGGAAATAAGGTATAGATTTTTCATAGTGAGAGTATTAATCATTGGAATAATTTACCAAGGTTTGTGGGGGATTCTCCATCACTGGCAATTTTAAAATCAAGACGGGATGTTTTTCTGAAAGATCTGCTCTAGGAATTACCTTGGGGAAGTTCTATGGCCTGTATTATACAGAAGATCAGACTAGATGATCACAATGGCCCCTTCTGGCTTTCGAATCTATTCATCTGACACAATCCTCCTACTCCCAAATTAGTCATATTGAAGCATTCAAAATTATGAATGGAGATTAAGTTTAAAGTCTCATTATTTTCAAGCCAATGATCTTGGGGTTCTTTTAGTTTGTCTTCTGGTCTTTGAGATTCACATTTTCAAGTTTTTCTCCACAACTTTGAGGGCTAAAAACAGATGTTAAAAAACAACAACAACAACAAAAAACGGAGAGTCTCAGATCACCAACTGATTCCAGGTCCTGGGACTTTAAGGAAAATACAAGATATTGTGAAACTAATAACAAGACTCACATACGTCGACAATGTTACTTGT
Organism: Lepidochelys olivacea; assembly: GCF_965140295.1. Taxonomy (NCBI): domain Eukaryota; kingdom Metazoa; phylum Chordata; order Testudines; family Cheloniidae; genus Lepidochelys; species Lepidochelys olivacea. The sequence continues at coordinate 159,436,899 of NC_140411.1, read as the reverse complement.
GCTTTTGTTCTAATAAAAGATTCCATGGAAGAACGTGCATTGATCCTTTAGACTGGTTGGTGCCTGCAGCACTCACTCCAGCCCGCGTTTTACGGACCTGGAGCACTGGCAGGAAATGGGTGACTAAGTACCGGTTATGACTAAGGACATATGAATCAATCTGGCTAAAAAGTGGATGTTCTGAACTCCTTCCCAACACTTGCACTGAACCGGCAGCTAGTTTGGAGATTTAAAAACAAAAGTTTTAAAAATGTTAGGGTTCTTACAGTTTGGGTTTGCCAGCCTTGGGAGTGTCTCGCTAAACAAATCCTTATTTGCCTTGTGAATTAAGGGACAAGGAGCACAAGTCACTTGTCTATAAAGAAGAGATTAACTGAAGAAGTCTGAAAGGAGATTAACACACTGCCCAACAAGCAGCTCTCATAACAAGGGTCACTGGACACAAGCTTGGCACTAGGAAAGGGGTATATCTTTTCTTTGTCACTTAAAATTTTGGGAGAGAGTGTTTCATTTCCTCATTCCTAACCCTAACCATTCTTGGCCGCAGTTAGTTGCTCCATTGCTCCTCCACCTCCACTCCCACCCCAGAACCTGTCCCTACATCCAGCAAAGGGGCACATTTGCTGGATATTATTGCTAAAGCAGTCAGCACTAGAATAATATGTTCTTGTTATGATTAGGCTTCATAACAAGCAGGGGAGTTCACATTTCTATTAGAGGCATTGTCTCAGCCTGTCTGCCTGAGTCTGCAGACATTATGGTATTGGTTACACTGGAGTCCTGTTTTTGAAGTCTATCTTCCCAGCCATAAAGGTTAGAAACTTATTTTGTTTTAAATATAAACTTAAATTCTGGGACATAATTATGCAGTACTTTGAACATAATCTGAAATCAGGACATTACTTACCTGGCTGAAAATCACATTCTATACTGGCCTTCGACATTAACTAATCAACCATTTAAAGAGGTGGCTGAGAAATCTTACTTTTCCTGCTGCCAAAAGCCCAACCCCCCTCCCGCATGTGGCAAAAGCGCCACTTGGTCTCTGCTCAATTAGTAAAAAAAAGTCCAGGTCTGCCCCCTCCATGACAGCCCCTGTGATGCAGTTACTCATTTTCAACACAAAAAGTCTGCAGCACATTGAAAATTGAAGCCTTTGTGCAAGCACAGAATTTAATGTCTAAGTCAGGGGTCATCAGCCTTTCAGATGTGGTGTGCTGAGTCTTCATTTATTCGTTCTAATTTAAAGTCTCGCGTGCCAGTAATACATTTTAACGTTTTTAAACGGTCTCTTTCCATAGGTCTACAATATATAACTAAACTATTGTTGTATGTAAAGTCAATATGGTTTTTAAAATGTTTAAGAAGCTTCATTTAAAATTAAGTTAAAAACCAGATCTCCGACCGGTGGCCAGGGCAGTGTGAGTGCCACTGAAAATCAGCTCGCATGCCACCTTTGGCATGCGTGCCATAGGTTGCCTACCCCTGGTCAAAATTAATAACACAGGACATACTGGACAGAGAGGCAGCAAGGGGGAAAAAGGGCTCGGAGCGCGTGTGATTGTGGAGCTGCAGCTATGCAATTCGTGTCTAGCATGCTGCACAGGACTCGTCACCTTAGCTGATGAGTATGAAGTGTTTTGCAGATTTTAGTTTATGGCTATTTAATCACATTGCACTGATAACTCTTCAGATGAAAGAAAACATCCCTGCTCTGTGAAGAAACCTTCATACGTTAGGCTGAATGAAGAGATAAAGAAGGGTTTGGCACAACAGAAAGATTTTCATACTAATTTGCCCATCCAATCTTTTGCAGCACTCAAAGAAAATTCAAATCTTTTGTGTAATTTAAAAGTGAGTGAATAGAAAATGTTTTTCTTAAAAATCTCACCAAGCTAGACAAATAGAAGGTTAGTTTTCCAATAAAATAGGACTATCCAGAACTTGTTAACACAGATTCTCAATGAACCCTAATCAAACCTTGGAATGTGGCCCCCAAGTCACATGCTACAGTAAAATCAAAGCAATGCTATCTGATTAATAAAAACTGCATATATATCATTAGAAGAGAAGTACTGAGAGTATTAGATAAGATATACTTACCTGGCCTCAAGATAATTGCTGAGTGACTTCCCCCTAATGCTTTAGCTCACCTGTTTATATCTGCAGTAGTGTGAGAGAAAGCCAATCAGCTGCGTTAGAACACTTCATGAAAGATACTGATTGGGCGATCTCGTGGCATGTATACCTGCTCAGGTTTAGTATGTGATTCATCTCAAAATCTTAATGGTCAGGATGTAAACAGAATATGCAATTTATTTATTGATTCAGTTTTTATTTACTTAGCTTTAGTTTTAAAAATTCACCAGGCACATGTACATTCAGGCCTCTGTTCGGCAAGCTCTTAAGCACATGCTTAAACTCATCCCAGTTCAACAAAGTACTTAAGCATGTGCTTAACTTTAAAGATCAGCATGTGCTTAGGGGCCTTGCTGAGTCAGAAACTAAAACCATAACAGAAGGATAAGAAACGCTTTGGTGCACCCCACTGTACAAATATCCTTCATGTCTTTGGGGCACCCTACAATCAAACACATTTTCAGGGCCTGATTCCATAGCAGTTACTCACATTGAGTAGCACCAACTCCCATAAGGTTGTGATTCTGTCACCCTCAGGTACAATGCAAAGGCACAGTATTATGGGAGAACAGTTCCAGGATTACGCAACTAACTGCCTAGCATGTCTGATGCACTTTAAGATTGATGGGCTGGCGGTGAAAGAGGTTCATTATGGATTTTTTTCCAGATTCCTGTTGTTAGCAGCTTTATTACTAAATCAGGATGTAGCACCTAAGGATCCTTTGCACCCCTGTGTAAAGGACTCTATAAGGATTCTCAAGTGATTGCATGCTGGCTGAGATGAACAACTATTAAAAAGGAGGTGTGTGGGAAACTTTGCTGTCGTACATGAACACAGGTTATAAAAAGCAGCAATGACTATTTGTTTTGAACCCAAACCTTTCCAAGGCAATAAACATAACAGACAGAGGCCCCAGCAGAGGAATGACATTATCTTTGGCCTTTTGTGATATGTTGAATCTCTGGAAAACATTGCCAGGGATAATCCATAGTGGAACAATCCTGTGTGTTATCTGATGTGACCCAGTCTTCCAGGTCACACATAAAGGTGCTCCAAATAATGTTAGTCCCAGTAAGAATGATGTTCTGTGTACATTCCAGTTAAAGAATAATCCAAGGGGTCCATTCTGGCCTCGATATCTCCCTTCACAAATATACCTTGAATCAATACATGGTTAAATCTAGTCTAGATATGGGACTGACTGTGAGATGAACATCAACAGTGTGTTTTGAGCAGCGTGGGTCTGTAACCTCCTCACACAGCCAGATCTGCCTTGCACACTCTTTACTGAAGACACAGGAATTTTGTATTGGTTTGATGCTGCCTTGCCAACTGTGTGCTCAGACGATGGGGCAGTTCAGCCCACACATTTTGTGGGGAACAGAGGTTAGCTCTGACACCCCATCATATCTTCATTCCATGCAAACAACTCCCATTCATTTCATCATGGGTATATAACAATGAAAAAACAAAGTGGTACATCGTTACATAATTCTTACCTTCCTATGGTGCAACGTTCAAGTTCCATCTGCAAACGTTATGAACAGTAGAAAAAAACCAGATCATATAAGTAATCTGGTTACTTATTTAAATGTAATAAACTGTTGTTTATTACATTTAAATTTTGCATGACTGTTCCCTTCAGAGGTGGGGTGCATTCAGATTTTGTATTTACATACCAGCTTTTACATTTTACATTTATTTACATACCTCGGGCAGGAAAGTTGCAGCAAGGTAGACAACCAGACTACAACACATCATAGGACAGTAGCAGAGAGAAGATGGCACATTTTGGGCAAAGACATCTGGGAAAATTCCTTGCTCTCACGTAGAATAAGTCATGAGGAGCAGATAGGGCTTCTGTTTTTAAAGATCATCTGAAAGATTTCACATTGATTAATTGAGTACTATGCAATTTACTCTGCCTTTGAAAGGATGAAGCGCTGATCTGGCTCCACTAGTTTGAACTGGTGGGTGCCCAGCTGCTTAGGAATTTCATGACCACAAAGCCAACCTCTCGGCTGATTCTCTCTTGCACGGGAATCTAGACTTCTCATTAGGAAGGATGGGTGCAGCTCAAAGGTGAATTCTGGGGAAACTGGGAGGCACGTTGGTTCAGTGCTTTTTTTTTTTTTAAGCTTATTCCATTGTGGAAGGAGAAAACCACACACATTTCCCCGTGACAAAAGTTTCCTGTGGCTTTTTAAAAAGCAACTGAAGCTATAGTGTGAAGCTTGGTGTGAGTGCAGCCTTCCTCAAGGAGGAGGGAAATCCACCCACACGTGAAGAAAAACAGTCTAGCAAAGTTGAAAATGGCAGGTCTGAACATTCAAAACAGAACATTTTTCACTGGGTTTTAAAGGGTGCCTTAAGGTAAAGTTGTTTTGATGTAAGAGCCCAGAGACAAATTCTTTACTGGTTAGTATGACTCCATTGAAGTCAATGGAATTATGCTAGCCAATGGAGGACTTGATCCTTTCACTTGCACATTGTATGAATTATGAGTGTTTAAGGTTGAAAAAAATACATCGGCGGTTGGCTATATCAGAAGTCTGTATGCTTATTATACAATCCTTATATGAACATAAAGCTTCACTCCATGGCTGAAACCTGAAAAACAACATCTATCAACAATTCTTTTTTCTCATTAAGAAAAGAAATCTTTTAAAGTCTTTTTTTAAAAACAATAAAACGTTCTTCTCACTAAGGGTCAGATTCCAATACCTCTGCTCATGCTGAGGAAATCTGATTTTATGTGTAATCCATCTGAAGTCCATGGTAGCACTTACAAAGTAAGCTCCTGCTCAACATGAGTGAGGGTATCAAAGTCGAGTCCTAATCTTTATGGTATTATAGGCAGAAATTGAATGAATACAACTGAATACAACAATCACGTTTTAGGAAATTCAAAATTTCTCTTAGTTACCACAATGTGGGGCTCAATAGGGCCCATATTTTTCAAAAGATTTTAGTATTTGTTTGTATCACCTGCACATTAATTTTAAAGTACAACACCTCTTCCCAGCTGTTCCTTCATTGCGGTGCCCTCAGAGATGTCCACATCTGTTACCTCAGAGTTTGGTAGAGGAAAGAAGAATACGTCTCAGTGTTGTCAAGGAGCTGGGGGGAGGGTCTTGTTATCTGGCAAAATTATAATACAAGCCCTGGGATAACCTGTGCTTCTTTATATTTTTCCCAGTAAATTGTTCATGTCTCCTATGAGAACGATCCAGTGCAGCACAGTTCTAAAACACGGAGGATGTCTCTGATTTCCTTGAGCCATCACCCAAAGGTAAAACACATTCTTCTTCACCAAGCCCCCCACTGCAACTGGTAAATACTTTGCCTTGGTCACGGCACGTGGCGTTGCACACTCCTTACTTTCAACAGACATTCCTAAGGGGGTTTTCCAAAAGGAGGTGTGGAAGAGAAACCCAGTCCTTTTTGTTTCAGATCCCCTGCGCTCCTTGATTTGGAACAGGATGTGAACATAGTGCTCCCATTGCCCACCTGAGTGCCCTAACCATTAGGCTATACTGGGATTTTTCTCAAGCCCTCCTCTTGGAGTGGTTCCATTTTTGTAGAATTAAATATTCATTGGCCCAGGGACCAGAACTCACGTCCCCAACCTCCCAGGTGAGTGCCTGAATCACTGAGCTACAAAGTCAATTGCTCTTACTCTGGCCCAATGAATTAGGACACTCCTCTGGGATACGAAAACTCCAAGTTCAAGTACCTGCTCTAAATAAGGCAGAGCAAAGGTCTGAAACCAGATCTCCCACATCCCAAGAATGCCCTGACCAGCAGGCGATTAAGCGCATGCATATACACAAGTTGCCCTCAGCTGTCTGTTGTGCGAGACATAGCCAGTTGGCATGCTCTGAGCACAGCGACCAGATCAAGCCCTGTCAGCGAGACAGGTGGGTGGACATCTAGGGGTGTAGGTGTGAGCGAGGGCACCTAGCAGCTTGGCAGAGTCTGGACTTAGGCAGTTTTGCACATGCTTACCTGTGTGAGCTAAGGGGCTATGGGGACTTTACTGGCAGAGATCTAGGCAACTAGGGAATTTAGGCACCCACAAGTTTAGAGGGTTACTGAGGAGGAGCTGTGAAGATCTCAGTGGTGCCTAAATGTTGAACTTTGGCAACCAAGTCCCTTTATGAATCTAGCTCTTCTTGCTGCCTATATTTAAGCAATTAGTTTGGCTGTCTCTGCATTACTAAATCTAAACAATTCTCGCCTAGTGTCCTCAGAGGATTTTTGTGTTATGGATGTAAACAGTCTGAATGAGCTCTCCTCTGACATCTAGTGGTGAGCTGTGCAAAAGGACTTCAGGAGTTGATCTCGTTTGCATGAGCACGCCCACCCTGCTTAGACACTCAGCATGATGGAATTGCTTGCCCAAATAATTATGTGTGGCTGGGGCTGGATCCCCAGTCTCCCTGTTCCTGCGGCAGGAGTAATAAAGGGGCTGCTATCCTTGCTGTGTGAACTGAGGGCAGCAGAACTGTGCCTGGCATACCCCAATGGAGGGCCTTACCCTCAACTGAATGGCACTCGCTAGGCAGGGGACATGGGTTCCAAAGCCCAATGAGTTGAGAGAGGGTGGGGACAGGTACTTGGCGGTGAGGGCCCTGTTTAAGGTCCTGGACACCATTTAACCCTCGCTCTCTCCACAGTATAATAAAAGAAGTAATTTAGACTTAATTGAGAGTCTTGTTACACGCTGCAAAGCTGAAATCACTGATACCTAGGCCTAAGTATTAGACCTATTTTGGGACAGTGTTTCTGGTGCAAGAGACTGCCCAGGGTGCACCAGCAATGAGGCATTCCCCTTTCCTCCCCCCGACCCACCACTAACAGCTGAGATCATTAAGATCTGTGTTAAGTGGTGGGCCCTGAAGACATCTTGGTGAGTGGGAAGCTGGCAGAGCAGCGTGGCTAGCAAGGCGGCTGGCAGAACGGCATGGCAAGTGCCCAGTAAGGTAGCTAGTGGAGAGGTGTGGCGAGCGAGTGTCCGAGCAGCAGAGCATGTAAGGTGCCTCTTTACCCCCCAACCCGCCACTTTCCAGCCAGGGTGGGAAGTGAATTCTGCAGATGAACTTCTGGACTCTGGGGCTGCACTGACCAAGGACTGCACCCCACTCACAGTTGCTGAGAAGGGACGGGCACGTTAAAAGGACTTTTGGGTTGCTGGACTTTCGAACCTGAGGGGAAAAGGACATTGCTCAACTTACTTGGGGGTGGGTCTTTTGCTCTGGGTTTATGTTTATGAACATACTTGTGGTGTTTTCCCAAATTAATGCTGAGTTACTTCCCTCCTTTTATTAAAAGTTTTTGCTACACCCAGACTCTGTGCTTGCAAGAGGGGAAGTATTACCTCTTACAGGAAGTGGTGTCTAATTGTCCCAGGTCACTGGGTGAGGGTTTTGAGCCAGTTTTGTGTTGTATTGTTGAAAAGGAACCCCTAGATACTGAATCCGGCCCTCGTTGCTGCCAATTCTGACTGGCAGAAGGGTTACATGCTGTTAATTCACTAACAGGACTGACTGCCTTATGTAATTATTGCCTTTAAAACTAGCCCTCACTTGCGCTCGTGCAACTGTATTTCCAGCACACTTGCACAGGTTTAACTGGGGGCAGAAAGAACCATCACTTACCTTACCTGCTGACTCTGAGATATTTTGTCCAGGTGGAGCATGCTTGTGTGCACCTGTGCCCTATGCCTACAAGATCAGAATCTTTGACCATTGGGCTGCGCCTGTGTCCTGCATGTCCTTGTGTCCCCCAAATTGAGGGCAGGTAGGGCAGAGCAGCACCGACTACCTCCTTTTCCTCGCTAATCCCAGCATTACCAAACCCACAGGTTCAAAACTCCTGAGTTAGACCCCCAAAATCCTGAGTTGTTCTAAAAAGACAATATTGAGGATTTTTTTGGGGTCTGCCTTTATTTTTGAGCTCCCTCTGCCCATCTCCAGCATGTCTGTGAGACTTTCAGCTTTTACCATCCAGAGGGGATAGATACAGGCACCTCCACCAGTAACAGGACTTCTTTCTAAAAGGGAATTTATTGCTTATGAAAGGTCATTTTGTGGACTGAAATCCTCTATCTACAGAACAGGCTCAGCAGAGATTGTACCTTGCAAGCTTCCGAGCACTGTCCCACCCTTATTCAGGGGGAGCACCTCTAGGGATGAGGAGGGTTCAATCATTTATCAACCCCAGGCATACCTTACTGTTTTGCAAATCTAGGCTTCCTCCCTTCCACCATGTCTCCCATCAGTGTCACTTCCTCTTACCAAAAGGGGTCCCTGTTTCTGATCAGTCACCCACAGCAGCTGCCTTTAGAACCAAAGGGTACCCCCAGCGTCCTTCGCTTTAGCTGCATAGTGCTTCAAGAAGCAAATGTACAAAAGGATTTGGGGGCATGTTTGGAACTGCTGCACACAAGTGAGCAGAAATAGGAAACCCTTTTTGGAGTGGGGTGAGTAGGCAAGTGGATAGAAACTGCAGGCTGAACAGGAGTTTGGGAATGAACTGAAGGGAGTGATCAGAGACACTCTTTTGCTGCTGCACTGAAAGTGGCACTGTAGGCAGACAGCTTTAGCCTATGGCTAAGACTGCCTTGTTCCTCCATGCCCCGTTAGCCATTGTTCTCTGCTGTGGCCACCACTAGCCCTCCATCATTGCAATAGCGGGTTTGCAAGCAACACCTGTCTACTAGATATTGGACTGAAATGATCAGAATTCATTTTCTATATGCTACCAAACATATTTGATAGAAGTTATTTGCAATCGTTGCATAGGTGGGCTATATTTCAACCAGTAATCTAGGCGCTATTCAGGGTGTCTTCGTGTTGTATTACCCATCCACTGAGCAATCCAGGACCTCCTGTCCAAGAATGACTTTTAGACTGGGTCACTGATCAACACCTCAAAAGACGAACTTAAAAAAACATTAAGTCACAAAACGTTAGAGCAGATGTTGCACTGTGACTTCAATTATCAGTGTGCTACAGTCACTCCTTTCTTGCAAAATTCTCCCATTGGGCTGAAACATTCCAAAAAGAAAAAGAAAGGGGAAAAAATAGGACACAATCTAATCTTCTGATTGATACCAAAAATGGAGGTTTGGAAGAAAAAAAATCTGTCCAGCTATTATTGATGGGGGCTGGGGGGCATTCTAAATATAATTTCTCTGCTTTAAAAAAAAGGAAAATCTTCATACACATAGGTCTAAAAGACTCGAGCTTGCAAACGTCACATGTAGCTAGTCTGCAATGAAGAGCTGTTGCTGTGCAAATTATAACTTAATTTTTTGCAAGGAGATTAAATGTTTACTTTAGTGCATGGCAAATAAATCATTTCTACTCTGGTTTAAGATGAGCAATTAACTGAGGCACTGTAACTATGCAACACACACAAACAAGTAGTTTCATAACAATGCAGATAGCGTTTCCCCTCTCCCCTGGCAGCTTATTTTTTATTAAAAAAAGAAAGAAAATTAAAAACTAAAAGTTTTGTTAATGAATCATTAACATTATGAGTTTACTGTACAACCAAAAAAGACACCAAGTTCTCATAGCAATGCTAACTGATCCGTATTGTTCCTATTTATTCATGTATGCAAATATCAGTCTAATTAGTAATCAATACAGGCTTGCAATGTGGGTAAGTAAATGCTGCTGTAAACACGTTAGCATTTGCCTTTTGTGTGTTTAAGTTTTGCATCTTTACCGTTGCATGTGTTTTGTTATGAAACATAGGTCAGACAAAAACATGGCTCTCTGCCAGGATCCTCACATATCCCCAGCTCCTTCCAGAGAGATAAAAAGGGCAGATAAAGTTACAGTCAACCAATTGGAACTGGGTGGTGCCTTCTGACTGTTGAAAATTTCACTCAACAGGTCTATAGTCAAAGGTACTTTCAACTTGGACTGCCAACAGCAAAATTAAAAATATACCCATCCATTTTAAGTCACTCAAGTAGCTTTTATTGAACTCTTTATAATGTACATTGAACTTTTGTGCAATAAATTCAGCACATTGTATTGAATATTTTCCCTTTAAAACATAAAAGACTTCCCTTAATCACCGTAGAGTAGCTTAAATGTTGACATTAAACACTAAGAAAGAGCGCTGAATGAAGTCTGCAATGGCTAACGTTATTTAAAACAGTGTATTACTTGCTGCATGAAGCTCAGTATTGCAATCTATAGGTTAAGACAGCACCCAGTGGTGAACTCTGTGAAGATTACGTCTGTCCAACAGGAGCAATTAATTGAATTACATAGAATTCTGGAGAGACAAGGTGAGAGAGACAGTGTCTTTTATTGGACCAGAAGCTTTGAAGCTACAGGAAGATCTGTGTAGCTCAAAAGCTTGTCTCTATTGACAGAAGTTGGTCCAATACAAGATATTACCTCACCACCTTGTCTGTCTAATATCCTGGGACCGACACGGCTGCAATTACACTACATACATGGAATTCTGGAGTCAGCCACAGAAATGGCATGATTGGAAAAAGAACTTTAAAGCTCTCTCTAAATCCTTATCTGACACATGAAGTTACTAGCAAACCTTGCAAAGATGAATTCCACAGATTTAGTTGAAAAATTGCCTTCATATAAGAAAACTCTAATGTTTTTACAGAGTCACTAGTAAACCAAAAGTGTTGAAATTTAAAGAGAAGACATACAAATGCAATGCAACATTTCAACAAATATCCCTATGTAAAGTAGTTTTAAGTAAGGTAGCCAGCATCAGTTCACAAAAATCTAGATAATATGGAGGGTGCATACACACCAACACACACCCACCAGTAAAAACAGTTCTATTCAAGCTTTGGACATAAGACTTGAGTTTCTCTCTCACACACACACTTCTCTGCCAGCCTTATTTGGTCTTCACAGCACAGTAAATACAGAGATTTTTAGGCAATCCCGACCCACAGTTTGAGAACCGCTGCCAAAGAATACACAGGGAGTTTTGAACAGACCGCTGCATTTGATTACTTTTTCTCCAAGTCATTTCAGGACTGGGACGATTCTGCCAGATGCAACGGTCTATTAGATTCCCTCCGAATGGTACTGTTCCATCGATAGATAATTACTTAAATCAGTCCAGGATCAAGTGGAAGGGAGCATTTCTTTAATGCTATCTAAGCTGCTCACTGGCGCCAAGCAACTTTGTTATAACAGTAACTTCAGGGGACTTCTGGTGTTGAGGTAATCATACCCTGGGTTGAACAAACTTAGAGGCCAAAGGCAGAAGCCTTTAGTAGCCATGGACATGACATTAAAGAGTTAACATGAAGCAGCCTGAAGTTGTTATTATGATGAAATTTTTTAATATTCAACTTTTAAGAGTAAAGAGAAGCAGTTACAAAACAAAATAGAGACTGTCATGCTACAGAAGGTAAAGAAACCTCCAAAGCCAGTCTTAACTCTCATCTCCCATTACACATTAATTTCTCTCCTCTCCAGGCCAGCAAGGCTACTGTCCCCAGAATAACTAATACTTTTGTTTACAGTTTGTGTTCAAAACTAAATTGGGAGGCAGGGGCTGCAGATTTTCAAACTGCAAAGCAAATGTGACAGCATTTGTGGGGCTAAGAGACCTGCTGACCTGCAGAGATCAAAAGAAGGAGGGAAATGAAAATACAGATGGGTGAACCCCACCCAGCTGTATTTTCATTATATACATACATACATATATATATATAAAAATCCCTCTTTTAGTTGATTGACAGCTGCAGTTTCTTTGGGAGTTTTTGTCTGGCTTTTTGTGTAAACTGTAGAATTTTTCTGCTACAGCTAAAGGGAGTGAGAAGCCGAAACAGCAACTCTGTGCTGCAGAGAGCTTTATTGTGGCAAATAACTTATCAGAGGAGGATCACAGCAGTCATAATAGAGATAGGAAGTAGATTCTCCCCCTGCCCCCCATAACTGTAGAGTTATCATGTAAACCACTGCAGAGTGGCCGAGAGCTGCTATTAGCCAGAGTACAGGGTTAGGGGGACTGAACAGTTTGAGAAAGGGCAACACTAAACTAATGCAAGTCAGATACAAATGAGAGACCAGAAGCCTCTGTAGCTAAAAGAAATCCATACAGTTACACCTAGCTAACTGCACAGCATCCCCTCCACTGTGACTGGCTCAGACAATGCCACTGCAGTTGGGCACTGGTAAGTTTGGTCACAGTGTATTCAGTACACTAGTTAAATGTTATGGGTCAAATTCTGTCCTCTCTCAGACATATGCAGCCCTACTGCCTGTAGTCCATTATATATGTCTAAGTAAGGGTAGGATTTTGTCGTAGTTGTGTTTATGTTTTGTTATACATCACAGAAGCTAGTGTTCCTTCCCTGCAGTAACATCTAGAGTTCAGAAGCACTTGAGGAGCCAGGGGGCTGCTATGAAAGGATCTTACAGGGCCTCGCCTTGCTCCTGCCGGGAAAGAATGACGTTGTATAACCCAGGTGTAGGCGTAAGAACTTCAGTTCAAGGTAGGTCAGTCTTAGATAAAAGTTTTCAGGGGAAAGGTCTGCCTTCTTGTCATGCATCAAACATGCCATAACCGCTAAGAATTCGCTCTTTAAAGAGCTTGATCTGATTTTGATTTATTGTCGTTTACACATGTGCTTATTCAGCCAGGCAAAAATAAATGATAGGAGCTGTGTCTTCACTAATAAAAAGGTGTGGCTTTTATAGTAAGACCACTTGCTTGTGTTAGCTATCTCATTGCCATATTTCAGTCAAGACAAGGCAAGTGATAGCTCTGACTCAAAACAGCTGCTGGAGGTAAACCCTAGAGTTGGAGTCCAGGATTTACCTCAACCCTGTTTCAAGTTAACCATCGCATTGTGAAAAGATACAGAAATGTTTTACTAGGTAAGGCATACCCATATTGTCACCAAATCCACAGTCTTTGACTTATTCTATGTTAATGAACAACACACAGTCTCATAGGCAGTCTTCCTAGATTGCTCTAGCCTCAGCTTCCAACAAAATGGCTTGGCTGTTCACTTTATTACCTTCAATTAAGTGTTAACAGTGTTTTAGACTTAAAATCAGTGAGGTCTAACATTTGTTTTTTATATAAATGCTATCCAGGTCAACCAATTTCAGGAGGCTGAGAGCTAACAATCCTGAAAAGCTCTGCAACACTTAGATGTGCTGTTACATCACAGTAGTCGGGATGATTCCAGCTGTGTTGTTTTTAACATTCTAAAAATAAAAACATGAGACAGAACATTCTAGCAAAGGAAAAGAGAGAAAGAGAGACGTGATTCTTTCTAGAGATTGTAAAATGCCATGGAAGATGTTGCAAACAGAGTGGTCCTTGAACTTAGGTGGCCCTTCTTTCCCGCTCCCGTGCAGTCACAAAGTTAAGCAAGTCAATGGCTGTAACAACGCCAAACACCATCTGTCTCTTACTGGAGGAGCCGTCACTGAGATCTACAGAAAAACACAAGAAGATTTTTCCTACTTTGCAAGGCTCAAACCAAACACACATACTCAATTTTTATCTACTGCTGCCTAAAACTAGAAGCCAACTATGACTCCAAAATACTAGAGGCCTGCAGGTCTGGTTAAGCCAACCTACCCAACCGATTGTACATTCAGATGGAGGTGAGCTGCCATTCTTATTGACAGCACTCTAGGAATTACTGAAATGAAAGCCTTTGCTAAATTTCCTCATAAGGTTGCAAAGGAAACTAAATAGTCATGGGAAGAGAGGTAAATTTATGTCATGGATTAAGAACTAGCTGAGAGATAAGAGTTTGGAATAAATTGTGTTTTCAACATGGAAGATGTTAGCAATGTAGTGCCTCACGTTGCTGTACTAGGAGACTTAATACTTCGCATTATTTGAATGATCTGGAAATGGGTTGAACAGTGAAGAGGCAACATTTGCAAAAGACAACTGTTTAGCTTAGTGAAGTCTACAGGGGCTTGAGAGTCACTTCAGAGGGATCTAACAAAGGAAACAAATGGGTAACACACTAACAGGTGAAATTCTGTATAGAAAAATGCAAGGTAATGCACAATGGAAAGAACAATTTGAATGACTCTGATGCTACGATGTGTTCTACAGTAACTTTAAGAACCCACAAAAAAAGCTAGAGGTCAATCAGAAAAACATTTTCTCAATGCAAAGCAGTGCATTGTCACAATGCTCATAGATTCTTAAACTATAAAGCCAGAAGGGACCATTGTGATCATGTAGTCTAACCTTCTGAATAACACAGGCCACAGGACTTCCTTGAATTAATTCCTGTTTGAACTAGAGCAATGTTCTAGGAAAACATCCACTCTTGATTTAAGAATTTCCAGTGATGCGAGTTCTACCACAACTCTTGGTAAGTTTGTCCAACAGTTAATTACCCTCCCTGTTATAATGTGCACTTTTTCCCTAGACTGAATTTGTCTAGCTTCAACTTTCAACTACTGGAACTTGTTATACCTTTGTCTACTAGCTGGTAGAGCCCTCTTATCTAATTTCTGTTCCGCATGTGGATACTTACAGATTGTGATTAAGTCACCCCTTAACTTACTCTTTGTTAAGCTAAGCAGACTGAGCTTCTTGAGTCTCACCGTAAAGAATGTTTCTAATCATTTCATCATTCTCGTGATCCAATGTTAGTAATGATGTTATACAGGAATATCTACAAGGGTAAGATGATTGGGGCCTTTGGTTTACCCAACTTTTGCCACACAATATATAATGCCTCATACATAACAGCTCACCGTGTCATTTGGTACTGGTTTTTATTATACACACACACACACATATACACACACACACACACTACACTACCTTTCACAAGGAGTGTTATGTTATACTCACACTGAATCTGTTCATGTACAACTAGAGCAAAGTGGTCTATTTCCAGGATATGAGAAAGTTTCCCCAAGCTGTCTTTCAGATGAATCTAAAGAGAGAAAGTTACCAAACTTAAAAGCAAAGTGTCCTGTAATAACATAAAAGTTCAACAGCGCCCCCGTCCATCCTAGAGACCGTTAAAATTATAAGAATTAGCACTTGTAAAGCATCGTTCATGTTTAAAGTGCAGTACAGTACAACTACTACTTAATGAATCCACATCCCACTGAGTTCTTGGGGTTTGTTAAATGCTGTGGGTCTTGGAAAAAAGCTGGACAAAAAGAAAAAAAAAAATCCAGGGGATGTAGCACCTGAAATTTTCATTTTCACACACACCCACACACTCTAAAGACAGGAAAGATTTTTTTTAAAAAAACTAAGAGGTAAAAATCAGTGCTCCATGTGTGTAATGAAACAATGATGTTATGTAAACATAAGACTATACTCACCTGTACGACTCTGGAGGGAATGGAAGTGAGAGGGTGGGAAATCAGACGGTCAGTTGATTTGGAAAAAGGAGGTTTTGGGGAGGGTAGCAGCGAGAAAAGCCATTAAAAAAAAACAAAAACAAAAAAACCCAAACCCGAGCTAACATATTACTCGGGAGCAACAAACAAAGAACTCAGAATCAAGAATTCAATGAACCTGCTTAAACTATTGTTAGGCTTTTCTTTAGCAACACAGAACAATAAAGCACTAAAGACCAGATTTTTTTAAAGGTATTCAGCCACCCTAATTGCCAAGGGAGTTAAGTGCCTAATACATTTGAAAATTTGGCCCTACAGGCTAATCTCATTTGTTGGGTATTTCATAGAATCATAGAATATCAGGGTTGGAAGGGACCTCAGGAGATCATCTAGTCCAACCCCGTGCTCAAAGCAGGACCAATCCCCAATTTTTGCCCCAGATCCCTAAATGGCCCCCTCAAGGATTGAACTCACAACCCTGGGTTTAGCAGGCCAATGCTCAAACCACTGAGCTATCCCTCCCCCCAAAAGAAAGCAAAAAATAGCATTCCATGAACAATCATGTTTTGGTATTATCTATGTGCTCCCATCAATCTGAAAACAAATCTGGTATATTAGCTGGGTGATTTTCCATCCAAAAAGTAATACGGGCTATCAGCTGTACCTTTTATAAGGACGGAGGGTGACCAGACAGCAAGTATGAAAAATTGGGGTGTGAGTGTGTGTGTAATAAAGAAAAGCCCAAAATATCGGGACATCTGGTCACCCTATAAGGACACTTCTGTGAAGTTACACCACAGATGAACTTGCCTTCTATAGAATACACCAGGGGTCGGCAACCTTTCAGAAGTGGTGTGCCGAGTCTTCATTTATTCACTCTCATTTAAGGTTTTGCGTGCCAGTAATACATTTTAACATTTTTAGAAGGTCTCTCTCTACAAGTCCATATTATATAAGTAAACTACTGTTGTATATAAAGTAAATAAGGTTTTTAAAATGTTTAAGAAGCTTCATTTAAAATGAAATTAAAATGCAGAGCCCCCCGGACCAGTGGCCAGGACCTGGGCAGTGTGAGTGCCACTGAAAATCAGCTCGGGTGCCGTAAGTTGCCTACCCCTGGAGTACAGCCTTTATCCTGCAAGGAGCTCAGTGTGGGACTGAAACAGACTGAAACAGAAAATGCATCTCCCACTAAAAATTTTATTTCTCCCCTTCTCAGTTGGCACAGTAACAACTACCTTAATGTGGGAAATTTCTCAGGGAGGAATGACCTGTTGGTATTAGTGACACAAGGCAATGCATAAGGATGCCAACTAATGCCTCAGACCAGTCATTATTTCGCAGGATACAGCTCCTGGGCCATGATAATTACAGATGCCTTGTGACTTCCCATCAGTTAGGAAAGTTTTATTTACAGAAAAGATTAGCTTACAGCAAAATAAAAGCTTGTTCCAGTAAAGAGCCTCAGGTTAAAAAAACTGTGTACACACAAATCAGATAAGTGGTGTTGCTGCCAGATTTGTGCAAGCAAAAACGAGCCTGAGAACATACAAACCCTCGAGCATCCAGACTTACTCATGCAAAAAGCTTGGGTGCAAGAATAGAGGCTCATTTTCAAAATATATAAAAGGAAATTGTTGAGGTTTAACATCTCTTTTCTATTTCCTGTTCATATTCATTTATATATTTTGGGCTACTAGCAACTTGACGTTCTCCAAACACTTTACAGACACTCAGGAATTTAAGATGGACACCATTCCCGTGAGGAAGGATTATTATTTCCCTATTTTACAAATGGGGAAAACGAATGCTCAGGAGAGGCTAAGCAACTTGCCCAAGGTCATTCAGGAAGCTGGTTATTGCTCTGGTCTCTTCTCTCCATCACACTCCCTCTGCTACCACCTTCACTCAAGCTACCCTCTGTGGTATATCCACCCCCTATAAAATGTTATTGCTCCTGCTAACATATGCTCCTGATATTCCTCCTCAGCCTACTTTTCTACTCCAAAGAGTTTTAAAAAACTACAGAAAAACTAGCAACACGCAGCCAATCCCAATGATTGCTTTGATTGTCAAGTCTCACTTTCCCCACTGTGTCTGTTTTGGCCTTTTTAGTTTGGTAGCTCTTCAAGGCAGCTGTTTTTTCCTATACACCTGCATAATGCCCAGCGTACTTTAGGATCTGCTGTTAATCCCAACAACACTCAGATTCCCTGATTCAAAGTCTTGTGCCTTTTTCACAAGGATGGCCCATCCTCTCTATTCGGTAATCTGAAGTACCTGTTTTTGAATAGGTTATTTTGTGACTCTAATGTTTCATGGCTTCAGGAGACTAAATGCATAGCTGGTCATTTTAAATCAAAACAGTAATTCTTCTTCAAATCTAAGGTGACCAGTTGGTAAGAAAATTATTGTGACTCTCATACATGAGAGAAGTTTCCTTATTTTCACTTTGCCTTCCAGTCACACCAAACATATCCATTTTATTTGAAGTGTGCCTTAAAGCTCTCTTCCTTCAAACAATACTTTACACCATCTTTGGGACAATGAGGACTCTTAAGTTTTTCCCCATTTCACTGACACAGATTCCAAATTAGTTGTAAAATTAAATAAAACTTTTTAATTCCAAATTAAAAAAAAAGCAAACATCTAGAATTCTTTTTTTTTTTATATACTTAGACTGTAAGCTCCCTGGGGCAGGGACTATTTTTATTCTGGGTCTGTAGAGCACCTAGCACAATGGGGTCCTGGTTCACAACTAGGGCTCTTGGGTACTACAGTAACACAATTAATAATAACAATTCAGATTTTTTTTTTTAAACAGAGAACTGTATTTGTGCCAGCATATTAGCAGTGGCAGATACCAGGGGAGGGAGCTGGGGAAAGAGGGGTGTTCAATCAGCGTATTTCAGGAGAAAATGGGAGGAGAGGCACAAAGAACTGACTATTACAGATACAACAATGAATACACCATACAGGCACGAGCAACATAGGGACCAGCAAAGCGAGGGATGACAGGAACTAAAATAGTTATGTTACACACCAGAGTTTCACCTGATGTTTGATTTGATGTCTAGGGAGAAAAAAAATATTTTTCTTTCGTTTTGTCTGTAAAGCACTAGCGCTCCTCCTTCTCCCAAGCTATAAAACAAGCAGCCAGTAGATTATACATAAGAATATAATGAGATATAGCGGAATACAATTCCTTCTCCAGAATTTTAAATATTAATAATTAAGATCCATTATGGATCTAATTATTTACTACTAAATATAATATTGAATCTAAAGCCTGAAGAAAGCTATGTCACAAAACATAATATCCTACTATTTATTTTGAGTGTCATAAGCTCCCCAATTAATGATATCACCTAGCTCTTGTAGTGCTTATCATCAGTAGATCTCCAAGTGCTTTACACGGGAGCTCAGTACCATTATCCCCATTTACTGTACGATAAATATGGCACATCGACTGCCAGGTAGACTTGCCTGGCATAATGCTTTATGCACTTTGATGGCAGTCAGAACTAATCAGCCATCAGCTTGTGACAATTCCAGTCTTTGTTGCAAAGCGAGCACTTGCTGGTTTCAACTGCCATTGGAATTTACACAAAAGAGCTGTTTGAAGTTCAATGATTTCTTCCCATGGAGGCTCACACCACTCAGTTTTACATTCAGATTTGTGTGTGTGTGCGTGCGGGGGGAGGAAAAGAAATCCCAATGACAAGAAAAAAGTCCCCATCAAACCCACTAGGGTTCAATGGTCTGATGTAGCACCATAAACCAACTCAAGTCTGGGAGCCTTTCAATGACCCCAGGCTGAGTTTAGAGTCTAAAATGAGATCCAAACCCAGGTCTACATGCATAGTGGCACATTCTCAAACAGAAGATTCTGTATGGCCCCGCTTCAAATCTTACGCTAGCTGATGCCACTGTAATGCTCAGATACCTACAACAATACTTTAACAATAAAGTAGATGACAGAGCAGGTTTACCTGTCTGAATTGCTTGTAGATTACTTTGCCGACATGATCTGATGGCTGAACTTTCCCAGCAAGTAACGAAGAAAGCATGTTCCCAAGGGTAACCATTCCCAAAATCACACTGAAAAGAGGAGGCATGGTCAAACAATGGCAGACACCCAGGGTTTTCTAGAAACAAGTGAACCGCACGCTCAGCAGGCTTTCCTCAGAGGGATGGCCAAAAGTCAGTTCAACTGGCTTAATGGTGTAGATAACCATTTCCAGAGGTGTTCTCAGATTCTGAGGGTGTCTACAGAGCAAAGAAAAACCAACAGCTCTGAGGCTCAGAGCCTGGATCAGTTGACTCAGGCTTGTGGGGCTAGGAATGGCCATGCAGATGTTCCTGCTGGGGCTACAGCCCAGGTTCCAAAACCCTGTCCCCCACGCCGCGGGGAGGCAGACCATGCAGCTCTCCCTCATCTCCGCACCCTCACTGCAGACAGAGCCACCAAGGGCGTGCCTCCACAGTGAGTGGCAGCCTGCTCCAAGCCCACCTCGACAGACGCAGGCTCGTGCGTCTGCAGTAATAAATAGCTGTGCAGACAGCGCAGCTCGGGCTCGGAGGCTCAGGGAAGAGGGTGGGCTTCAGAGCCTAAGCTCCAGGGTCTACACAGCTATTTTCAGCTTGGTAGCACAAGCCCTAGTCTGTCGACCTGAGCTGGGAGGCTTGCTGCTGTGTCGATATCCCCCAAGTGAACTCTGCTCTGCAAGGAGGCTCAAAACTTGGGTGATCAGACATGCCGGTTTTCTGGGAAAGTCCTGGGTTTGGGTGTGAATGTCCTGGCTGGATTACACTTAAAATGGGAGTCTTCCCTACTTTTGCTGTAATTAGCCATTTTACTGACCTCCCTCCTACCTGGCTGTGCTCAGCTCCCAGAGCCAAAATGAAAGTGGGGCTAATAGTTTTGGGTCCTTCCCACTGAACTGTGGCGTGTGCTGGCACACACTAAATTCAGGGGGATTCCAAATGACAAGGCTGATGGACACCGTAGCAATGACTCAGAGCTCCTAGCTAGTAACAGAAGGTTTGGGTGAACTTGTGGTTTCCTCTACTGTCTATCTAATCACTCAGTTGTCTGACCATGATTGCATGTAGTTTAAGTGAACCTGCAGATTTAAATAGTCTCTGCCGGCCTCCCCCGCAGCCCACTAAAGATCAGCATTCAGCTTTCTGCCATTCAGCAGGCTCACCAATGGAGGCTGAGGGAATGAAGATGTTGGATGTGGCCTCAAGGACTGAGATTTTTAAAATTTCTTTAGGCCCAGGTTAGCGACCACTTTCCAGTTTTCACTGCAGCAAAATGCCATGAAGAATCTACGGAGAACACCCAACCCTGCAAAGGTGGTGGTTCACCCTCCGTTTTATTAAATGAGAGGTTTTGCTTTGATCTATTCCTCACCAGGAGTCCACAGCGATCCCCCAGACAAAAATGGAGGGACTTCTTCATTATAGACAGAGACATTTCAAATATAAGGTCATGGTATCTAGAGACCTATTAGGCCAAGAGCAGGGTAGTCCTGACAGGACAGCATTTTAAATCTGAAAGCTGTGTGGTATGTAATATGACATTTCTGAACTCTTGCTGACCCTGCAGGAGATGCTGGAGAATTAAATGACAGAAGACACACTTCTCATTTACTGTGTGTAAACAGTAAATAAGAAATAGAAACTTGACTTACAGGTTTGTTTTGGAGGGGGAGGGAAGGGAGGAAGATATTGATATCTGAACATACCCACATTCATCAACAACTGGTGCCTGGTCAAATCCCTTCTCTCGGAGGATTTCAATGGTCTTTTCACAGGTGACGCCCGGAAGCACTGTCAGGGGGGCAGAGAGACTTAATTCCTGAACTTTGAGGTGCCACCACCTGTGGACAAAACATAGTTTTTACAGCAACTCGTCTGATCATTCTGAAACCGCCAGGTCCTAAAATACCTTACAGGATTTCCCCTCACTACCAGCAGAAAGGCTCACTTGGGTCTTCAGGACTCAGGAAGGGAAACAATTACAACCGTGTCCCTTTTCCATCTTATTTGATTCCTATCCTTGCATGGCAAATGGCCAGCAGAGATTACAGATACCTCCAGTTGGTTATTTGGATCTTGATTTACAAAAAAGGAAAAGAACATTTTAATGGACTCGAAGCCATTTAGTGAGACACCTAGATAGTTTGTGGAGCCATGTGCTCTTATCAGCATTACCCTCAACCTCCATTTCATCCAACTGTCTGGTACAACCACGGGTTGCATCTTGGCTCAAAACTAAACATCCATCATTTATCATACAGTAATGTCAAGAGGCCCCAGCGAAGGTCAGAGGCTTACTGTACATGGCACGGCACACACACACAGTAGACAGTCCCTGCCACAAACTGCTAACCATCTAAATAACTGTAAAAACAGAATGTGTCTCTTATTCTGTTAGTACAGCATGTACCACAGCAGAGTTCGAATCCTACCTGGGGCTTCTGGGCATTACAACACAAATGAAGACCTTAGAAGGTATTTTTCCAATTTGCTCACTCTGGGTCCAGTCAGTGTTCTCTGTACAGACTGTTTGCAAACTTTCCCCCTCGTGTTTGTGTGTGGGTCTTCCAGCAGCAACAGGAGAGACAGGCAGGGATTTGTTTAAAGATGGAAAACCATGAAGTCTAGCATGGGCCTTAGGGCAGTTAAGTACCCCCAAACTTCTTTTAACTGTTTTGATACTGATTAGATGTCAAGCTGACAATGTTCATTTCACTGTACTTGACAAAGGATTATTATTTTTGTTCCTGCAGTGCCTAGGAGTGCTAGTCATGGACCAGGGCCCCATTGTATAAGGTGCTGCACAAACAAAAGAAAAAGACAGTTCCCTGCCCCCCAAAAGCATATATGCATCTCAACCTGCCTAATGAATAGTAGATGACACCATAAACATCAATGAGGCATTAAAACATCAAGAATAACTGGGCTGAGGGAAGAGTTTAAAAAGTTTTCATTCATTTAAGAATTGAAGTTGTCACCAAGTCAAAAGAATCTAAGCTTTCTCGAAGTGAATAACTAAAAATATTTCTACTGATTTAAGTAGCCATCACCATATCCCCAAATGTACAGAGGATCAATTCAAACAGACAAGGAAACACGGCAAGCTACAGTGCAATTTAGCGTTGCCCATCCCATTGCAATAGGCTCACAAAAGTCAAATGAACAGGACTGCCTTACCAAGGTTTGTTAATAATGTCATCTTCTTCTTTCATGAACCCTTTCTGGGTCATCCATTTGTCATTCAAAAACTTGGACCTGGAAACCATCAAGAAAGCAAAGAAGTCATGAGCTCCCCCGCAGGTTACACTGGTGTTGATAGTACATACAATGGCACATAGTTACATCCCCAGCACAGATAGGGGTATAGTTACAAACATATAATAGCACTGAGTCAGTCAGTCTTTATGGCAAAGGGATATGTGGGTAGAATATTTGTAAAAAGAAAAAAGGAAATGGCACAACCAAATAATGAGACCACTTGTAATGGAGTAGAAGTGCTGGAAGGTATTAAATTAAATACATTTACAGTTTTGTGCTCCCATGCCACAAAATGGGGAACTGAACAGTGTCACAGAGTAAAGCTGTATTTTAAGTGTGGGGTCAAGTGAATTTAACCACAGGACTTAGAGCAAGTGTAAAACTGTGTCCCCTCCTCCCCACCCCACCTCACCCTGCACCATCCTGGCATGTGTTGTTACTACAGTAGTATTCTCTTCAATTCATAGCACAAGGCAGAGATAGTAGAGGACAACCATTCCTTGAAAAGTTCCAGAAGAGATCCAATTTAAAATGGTTAAAGAAACGCAGGACTCAAACTTTTCCAAAGTGACCAATGATTTTTGGATGCCCAATCTGAGACACATTAAAGGCGCCAGATTTTCGCTGAGTTCCCACCTTCTGTAAATCAGGCTCCTGCCGGAGGCCTCAAGTTGGGAACCAAAAACCAGCAGACGCTGTGGAAAAGCTTGGCTAAACTCTGTATGAATGCCCCACCCTCTGTGAAGGCAGCAGGCTCAAAGCAGAAAGAGAACAGGGCAGTTTCTTACATGTAGTTCCTGACGGAGTCGGGCAAGATGACAACACAGCGCTGACCCTCCGTTAAATCCTTGGCAGCCTTCACAGCAATGGACATTGCGCTGCCGGAGCTGCCACCTGTCAACACCCAGATCACACAGTCAAGACCACGACACGTGGAAGCCACTTGTGAAACAGGAGGATAAGATCAGAGCGAGGTGGGTCGAGCTCAGGGCTAGAGAAAAGAACTCTGGAGCCCTAATCCCAACACTGACAAAGGTTTCCCTTTGACAGGTTAAGTGATTTACACAATGCCGCAATCTAATTCACAGGAAATTTTGGAGGATTAGTACCAGCTCTTACCACACAATAATCCTTCCTCTCTGATTAACATGCGTGCCAAAGCAAAAGACTCCTCATCGTTGCTCTTGTACCACTTGTCCACCACCTAAAAGAGTGCAGGGGACAGGAGACAAAAGACATAGCTGATCTTATCCCCCTTTCAGGAGATGCTGTTCAGCTGCTTCAAATTATAGACTTACAACTGCCTTCACATCTCGCAACTGCTTTTTTTTTTTGGGGGGGGGAGGGGCGCTAATTAAGACTACAGTGGTATTAGTGGTGTTCCCCATACTAGTAGAAAGTACTTTACCTTTTAAATAAAATGACTGTGGGAAAAGTTACAAGGAGAACTGGCCACTCTCCTCCATTCCCAGCTGACTTGCCAGGAAAGTGAGTCCTACCTGGCACCTGATGTCATTGGACTAGAGATCAAGTTGAGGGTTGGGGTTTTTTTGGTTTTATTTAAAGGGATTGTTCCGGGAAAAAGCTATCTGTGCAGTGTGTTTTCACACAGTATTATGAAAGAGCAAGAGAAATGTGTCCAGCTCAGAAGTTCACCTGAGGCTGCTTTACCTACTGGGATACAGTGGGAAGAGGATTTCGTTGTGCCTCCTAACCCCTCTAATCTCAAAGAAACACTCTCTGTGTGCCTCACAGTAGCTGCCATGCTATTTCAAATTTCCTCCCCCTCCCCTCAGAGCAGAAGGCAAGGAGTGGTTAATTGAGGAGCTTGACTTACCGATCTGTCCAGCACGGTAGGGACAAAATCATATCCAATCCCCTCCACCTCGTATGTCGTCTTGTCAGTCTTATTCAGTTCTTCAGGCTCAGCAAGAATGGAGCCCAGGGGATCGACGCCAATAATCTGGAGAAGGGGATTTCAGATTTGCTACCGTTACACTGTTTTTTCAACACACAGCCATTAAATCAAAGTGCTATGCTAGGACTGTTACCTCACAAAACTGTCATGCCATCCATACAGATACAGGCCGTGGTCATTGAAATAAGACTTTTTCCCCCCCAGTCTGTCCTTTGGCAAGTCCCCTTCTGCAAACGGTCTTGTTGCTCCTACCCTTCAGCAACCCATCCTACTTGGTCAGGATGTGGGACATTGTAGGGGAAAGGCACAGCTCATTCTGTGCAGATTTTGTTTAGCTCAATGGAAAGTGTTTGCCCTGATCCCACTCAGAAGTCAGATCTCTTTACCATTTTGTACCAGGAACAAGCAGAAAGTCTTCTCAGTGTAACAAGGCACTAGTGTTAAAACCGAGTGTCTTGTTTCCATCAGAAAATGAAAAGCAAGCACAAAGAGTCATAAGGTAACAGAGACAGGAACGATACGGGCCTACTGAGGGACACACAGATTTGCATGTCATGGGACAAGTTTCATTTGGCCAGAAATTCAGTGATCCTAAAGAATTACCCCTTGTAAAGTCAGTGAAGAGAAAGTGCAAACATCTTTTGGATACAAACAGGTGTCCAAAATATACATAGTAGGGAGAACAACATTTTTCAAAACAGGCCATATGGAATTTGTGGTTTAATTTTCAGAATCAAACCCTGACTTGGGTCACAAGTGAAAAGAGAAGGAGATGGCTTCCTATGCTTTTTGTGAACAGCTCAAAACTGCCACCCAAGCAGATGTGTCGCAGGTAAGGATTACAGTGCACCAGCAAAGATAAAAAAAATGGAACTTAGTCCCACAAGGAACTTGGCAAGACACTTACAGCTAGAAATAGTTACCAAGATGCTTTAGTTTGCCACTTACTTGGCAATCTGGGCATTTCTCTTTCAGCTTTCTTGCAACGCCAGTGATGGTGCCTCCTGTGCCAGCTCCAACCACCAGCATGTCTATTTTTCCTATTTTAAGTGCAAGGAATCAAATACCACCTTGAAAACATCCATTGGCATTATAGATAAAAATCCTATTGCAGACCAGGAATGCACAAGATGCATTACTCCCTCCAAGGAAAGCGCAGTTACCCTCAGAAAGGTGGTAATTTACAGTAGCCTTTTACCTCACAGTAGGTGTATTCAGAGTCCTAACTTCAGACCTTGTTCCCCCTTCTCCCCCTCGTTTAGTGCAACGGGGCCCAGCTTTGTGACAGCCTTTTGGGCATGCTGCAACACCCATGTTTTCAAGGCTTGGAGAAGGGGTGAGGGGTGTATGTGTCATATTTGCCATCTGTGGATTTGTTTTATTATGTTTGGTGGTAGATGTTGATCTGTCATTATTCTAGCTCTTTTTGTGCATTAATAGAACAATCAGGACTTGGCCAACAATTATTTTATCTGATTGTTTTTTATTTCTGGTAATAGATCATTTAAAGAGCACTTCACTAACTTCCGGGCATTTATATAAAAAGTGATGCTTACAAATCAAAAACATCCCAAGAAATAGGGCCTGATTCTGATCTCACATGGGTGAGATTTCATTGACTGAAGCAATGACATCGGACTTATACCTTTGACAGTGAGATTAGAATAAGGCCCATTGATTTTACAAGATGGATTGAGAGTCAAGATGAGTTCTGAAATCAGAATACGTCTTCAGTGATAGTAAAACCACCTTTGCACTTGTAAATGGAGGAAGTCTGACATGGAAAGCATGTATAGACAAACAAAAACTCATTATATAACTCAGACTATAACTGCACTTTACATGCAGGTCATTGTCACTATCAAAATCTAATATAGGGCTTTGTTACTTTAAATACAGAAATCCCATTGAGAGGCTAAACGTGAGGTTTTATGGCACAGACCAAGAAACCTGATGTGCAAGCTCCCTCTGCTGGCTCCAAACACAACTTACTGGTAAGTCTGAATACAACTGTGCCATGATAAAATCATGCATAATTCCTGGCACTGTCACAGTGGAAAATAAATAATTTCATGCTCAGGTCATGGTAACTTGTGGACCCTGTGGGTGCGCACTGACAGTTTGTTAGTTCATTTTGATTTAGTCCTCTTGGAAATGGGACTAGATCCAAGTGAACTAACGTACTGTTAACGCACGGAAACAGGGTCCACATAAATGGCAAAATTCCTGGTTCCGTGACAGTGGTGATTGTTGTGACATAATCATAACCTTACGAAAAAGCTTGGTTCCTAACCCATGCGTATTCCTGAGGGCACCATCAACTGAGGAAAGTCTTGTGATAGGGTAAGTGGACCTTACACAGAGTTCTAGTATTAAATTAATTAAATTTAAATTAAAAATAAATTAAAAAAGATAAACCAAAACCCACATGCACAATTTAGACTAAGAGCCAAGCCTTTTTAAAAACCAATTCCCATTCATGAACACTCAAACGCCCTAGGTCTTCAACTCCTCTGAGCTATGCAGACTTCTTTATCTAGGGGTCATCACTTTGCCTGGCCGGTCACAGTCATAGAAAGGTAAAAGCAAAAGTTTGTTTTTTTTAAAAACCCACACTTCTAACTAGAAGTGTGTCTCATTTGAATTTTGTAAACTTTACATAAACTATCTCAGAGCCTATGCAATTCTATACCCCTGAAAGCATTGATCTGCTTTCCACAGGGGTATGTGATTAAAAGAAGAGCACTCCAGAGGTTAATTCAGAAGAGTGCTAGCAGGAGAATTAGCATACCTTCACACTGCTGCAGGATCTCCTCAGCTGTAGTGTCATAGTGTGCCAAAGGGTTACTGGCATTGCGGTACTACATTGAAATACAATAGAAAACATATGAAACCATGGAAACAGCTCATAAAAATCACAGTCTGAGGAGCAGGTCAAAAAATGACCAGTGTTGTTCAAGCCTCACAATGACACTATAGGCTCCCACCAGTTTTCTAAATTGTTCAGCCATTTACCAATACTTTCTACCTTGGCCTGGAAGAGATTCCTGCAACTGCCCCATTTAAAGTAAGTGGTATTTTTGTGCCAAGGTACTTCTAAGGTCCCAACATCCCTGAAGGCCAAGGGCAATCTCCTTCTGGGATTATGTTCTGTAGAAGTTTGAACTTTCATAGAATCATAGAATATCAGGGTTGGAAGGGACCCCAGAAGGTCATCTAGTCCAACCCCCTGCTCGAAGCAGGACCAATTCCCAGTTAAATCATCCCAGCCAGGGCTTTGTCAAGCCTGACCTTAAAAACCTCTTAGGAAGGAGATTCTATCACCTCCCTAGGTAACGCATTCCAGTGTTTCACCACCCTCTTAGTGAAAAAGTTTTTCCTAATATCCAATCTAAACCTCCCCCACTGCAACTTGAGACCATTACTCCTCGTTCTGTCATCTGCTACCATTGAAAACAGTCTAGAGCCATGCTCTTTGGAACCCCCTTTCAGATAGTTGAAAGCAGCAATCAAATCCCCCCTCATTCTTCTCTTCTGCAGGCTAAACAATCCCAGCTCCCTCAGCCTCTCCTCATAAGTCATGTGTTCCAGTCCCCTAATCATTTTTGTTGCCCTTCGCTGGACTCTCTCCAATTTATCCACATCCTTCTTGAAGTGTGGGGCCCAAAACTGGACACAGTACTCCAGATGAGGCCTCACCAATGTCGAATAGAGGGGAACGATCACGTCCCTCGATCTGCTCGCTATGCCCCTACTTATACATCCCAAAATGCCATTGGCCTTCTTGGCAACAAGGGCACACTGCTGACTCATATCCAGCTTCTCGTCCACTGTCACCCCTAGGTCCTTTTCCGCAGAACTGCTGCCTAG
The DNA here is from genome assembly GCF_965140295.1 of Lepidochelys olivacea. Taxonomy (NCBI): domain Eukaryota; kingdom Metazoa; phylum Chordata; order Testudines; family Cheloniidae; genus Lepidochelys; species Lepidochelys olivacea. Next base: position 159,408,311 of record NC_140411.1, on the reverse strand, counting down.
CCATTCGGTCCCTAGTCTGTAGCTGTGCATTGGGTTCTTCCGTCCTAAGTGCAGGACCCTGCACTTATCCTTATTGAACCTCATCAGATTTCTTTTGGCCCAATCCTCCAATTTGTCTAGGTCCTTCTGTATCCTATCCCTCCCCTCCAGCGTATCTACCACTCCTCCCAGTTTAGTATCATCCGCAAATTTGCTGAGAGTGCAATCCACACCATCCTCCAGATCATTTATGAAGATATTGAACAAAACCAGCCCCAGGACCGACCCTTGGGGCACTCCACTTGATACCGGCTGCCAACTAGACATGGAGCCATTGATCACTACCCATTGAGCCCGACAATCTAGCCAGCATTCTACCCACCTTATAGTGCATTCATCCAGCCCATACTTCCTTAACTTGCTGACAAGAATACTGTATAACTGACAAGAATAACTGTATACTTGCTGACAAGAATAACTGTATACTTTGTATAACTCCGATGCACAGAATTGCCAACCTAGCAGATAACATTACCTTGGTCTTTCTGTAACCTAAGTTAACATACGGTGGTTCTTTCAGGGTGGATAAAAATAGATAATTTAAATTATGTGTATATTTTAATTTAAAATCAGATTTAAATTAAATCTTTTTTTAAAAAAAATAAACATTTGAAATTATGGCAACCTATGTTAAGGCCTAAACTGACTATAATTATCGGTATCACTTAAATTAAATTAGAAATATAATATTGAGCAGCATATGGTTGCTGCCAAAGTTTTAAAGAAAGTCAAACCACTGAACTAGTGGAAGTCACTTGGCAAGCACCAGAAACCAGAGTTTGAAGTGCTAAATCAGCTTTTGATAGCAATAGCCTCTTCTGCAGGTACAAAGAGAGTATTTTCTTCATTTCAGTTTATTCAACTACTTCAGTTCACTGACTAATTCCTTTAAAGTTGACTCAGAGCTGAAAAGGCAGAAAAGTGTGTTTTTCTCTTCTGATCAATGAATAAAAACTAGGTGTGAGAAGATGAGATTTACTACTTCTAAAATCTTCAGGGATATGGTGAACAGAAACAATCAGTTCAATTCACTAACTACAGATACTTCCCTTGTTTAATAAATCAGTTAGTTGTAAATGCAAACCATATTTTACAATTTTTCTTATGTATCCAGCACATTTAAGGCAGTTTTATTTAACTAATAGAAACAATTAAGTGCCATTTTGCACATTTTAAATTCAATTCCAGTTTCCATCCAAATAGAGCTTGACACAAATCACAGGTACAAAAGTTAATCTAGTAAATAAGAAATGCATCATTCTGTAACATAATAAACAAAATGTAAAAATTAAGCATCTGAAAGTACCATACGTTAAGCTATGCATAATTATTAAGCAATTATAGTATATTTTCCTGGCTAGCAAAAAGAAGTCCCAAGTTCAGTGCAAAAGCTATATTTAATTGTAAACCAACATATTTTAATGGCTACCAATTTTTCTTCAGGAAATGAACTCAAAAGTACAACTACAAAACAACATTCAAACAAATGATTTAAATCAGTATTTCTGGTTTGCTGATTTAAATCATGATTAAAACTGTTGATTTAAATTGCTTCAATTTGAAAAGCCAGTTCACCCTGGGCTTTTTGTGTCCCTCTAGTGGCTAAGGCACATATAGACATTTGCGATCTGCTACTTTTGCTGAGCTAAAGAACCTGGTCAGGCAATTCACACTTTTAGATCCAGAGATCCCAGGTTCAAACTACATATACTCCCATCCAGCGCTGTTACCCTTTTATCTGTGGAGTGCAAGAAAAGGAGATTACCAATATTTCTCTCTATCCCACACATGCACCTCAGTTGTTCAGGACCTTACCTGGTCTAGGATATGGGAATTGGGGATTTCATTTTTCAGTCGCCATGCTACTCCCACATGAGATTCAGGTGAGTCAAACCTGGCAGTAGTTGGGGTCCTCACAATCTCAGCACCAAGAGCTCTAAGAACATCCACCTGAATCAAACAGAGTCAGTCAAAAATCTCCATAGGTACAGAGACCCTACTGGTATACCAGAGAATGGGGGGAAAAAAAGCTGACTATAAACTTACATAAACAAGAGTGTGCAACTCTTCCATACCCACTGCTTAAAGTCTGTATCAATTCAATTCCCAGAGGCAAAGTGTTTCAGAACAGATGCCCCACACAGGTTAAACGCTGTCCTCTCTGCCTTGGTTTTTTAAATGTCTTGTGGCCTGAAATTTATGATTATTTGCCTACAAGGATGCACATTTGTCACTAGTATGTAACCTGCATTTTCACCTCAACCTAGTTGAAGATTTCCCCCCACCCCCGCAAAATCTAATCAATTCTGCTGGTGGAATTACAGAGCTAAAATAATTCTTATCAACATGGCCAAGCAACACTGTCCCCTTCCCACAACTCGTGTTTTGAAAGCTACATGATGGATTTGACCTGAAAATGTAACATTCAATGGCAAATAAGAAAGCAGCATTTGGCTACAGTCCGCTTGTCTGGAGTATGAATTGAGGACACTCACATTTCTACATACCTTTTTTGAGTATGTAGTGAGGGGTTACTCAGTGCAAAGTATTAAAAACACGTACATACCAGCTACTTTACAATCTAATAAAGACACAGCCAAGATTCCCAGTGCCATAGCCTAGAACCACCATTTTATTTCCAATGATTTGGACGGTGCCTTGCACACTAGGACCCACTCTTGGTTGGCTCACAGATAGCAACATAATAAAAATGTTAAAAATAAGTATTAAGTTCAGTGATTTCAACATATTATGCAGTAGACCTCCACTTAGATAGCAAGGTGGTAGATCCCTTAACAGACATCTCCTTATGTTTGCAGTCATACCACGAGAAGTGTGATCTTTTGAAAAAGTCATTAGCTAAGGAGGGTTGGGTGTAGTCACTGTTTAAGCAACAGGCCTCCAGGGCAAATCCAGGTGCTGCAGGATGTGGTGTGGGCAATTCAGCACGTAGCACTCTGCCTTTCATGTCAGAACTTTGCCCATGTGCCAGCAGAGTACCAGAGGGCACCTCTCCTGCTGGAGTTGCTATCTTTTCAAAGGACATTGAAAACAGAGGTCCTAATCATTTGTGATCATTAAAAATCTCATGTCGTTTTCGTCAAGATTAGTGATGTCAGTTCCAATGGCCTCACTTAGTTCCACTCCAGTTTTGCCTTCCTACAGTTACTGTAGTTTTAGCTGGGCCAAATTTTTTTCTTCACTTGTTCTTGACTATTGTAAAATATAGGCAGATTTTAAGCTACTTACACCACCCCCAACCCTCGAGAGGGCTGAATTAGAACAATGGGGAAAACAGTTCTTATCTGTGAAGTTGGTTGAGCACTTTGGGATCTCTGTGTGAAAGGCAGTATTTAAATATATCAGTTGTAATGTTCAGGTACCTCTTCTGGCTACGTGGTGGGTTTGTACCCCTAGGCCTGCCTGGGCTCAACAGCTGCAAAGATTTCACACCCCCAAGACTTGGGAACGGAAGATTCTTAAAACAGCTGTGCCAATGCATAACTCGCTGCCTCTGCACAGGAGGGCCCTAATGCTCCTTGGTTCAAAGAGTGAAAGGCAGGCTGTAAAAACAAAAATAAAAAAATCCACCAAGAAGCCTGTGCATAGTGCCTATAGCTTAATCATGAACACTCAGCATTGTTTTCTCTGCCATCCAGCCTAGCACTGGTGTAAGGGAACTATCTGGACCAATATCATCTTATTCCCATGGCAAAGTTATGTGCTGCTCTGAATTGTCTCTTCCAACTTAACTGGATACCCAAAAATTGAAATCAGAAGAGCAGAGGCTCGATCCCACCATCCTTACTCTGGCCAACCTCCCTCTGACTTCAGTGGGAGTTCTACCCAAGCGAGCGATGCAGGATTGGGATCAAGCGCAGCAAGGCTGAAGTCATGAAGGCTAGAAACTTATTTCTTTCCACTACTGTTACAATGAAGGATTCCACATTGATCTATTCCTCTTTGTCATTAAAGCTTCCTCAGCACATATGGATCCAAATTTCCTTAAGCTGAGGAAAGAACATTTTTGCTTTTTAGCCACTTGCCATCACTTCCCACGGTGTAACCTGAAACAATATACTGCAATGTAGCACCCTCTCTCGGGTCTCACCACTGTACATAGAACATGATGTTAAAGCATCCAGTTCTTCAGCTGTCTCCACTGGCTTCCCTCAGACCCTCCATTCAATGACAGTCTTTCCTTAGATTAAGTATCACTTCAATTTTCTGCTCGCATCTCAAGTCTTTCTTGCCACTGACACGAATACTTTAAAAATTCCTACGCTCAGGGGTGCTACAGCTACTGGCAGTTTCACCTCTATAATCTCTGTCTTTTTGCTTTGCAACTGGCCTACCAATATTCCCCTTCAACATTGACAGCAACCCCCTCTGCCCTTCCCCCACCTCAAGAAGTTTATACATATACTCTGACCAATTATTTAAAAATATCTGACACATGGTAAATTGGTTTGCAGTGCCTCAGTATCCAATTTCACAGCCAAAAAGATGGCATCCTCCTCCCATCAGGATCTGAACATATTCAGACAAATTTATTTTTAATTATTGGCAATACAAGTAGTTCTGACCTTCTCCATGCTCATTTTCTCTGGCATCACAATGATGCAGCGGTAGCCTTTCACTGCAGCAGCCAGGGCCAGCCCAATTCCTGAAAGTGGGGAAATACAGAGTATGTTGTAAGAGAAACAAAACCACAATGAATTTATTTGAGCATGAGCTTTCGTGAGCTACAGCTCACTTCATCGGATGCTGCATCGGATGCAAAAGTGAGCTGTAGCTCACGAAAGCTCATGCTCAAATAAATTGGTTAGTCTCTAAGGTGCCACAAATACTCCTTTTCTTTTTGCGAATACAGACTAACACGGCTGTTACTCTAAAACCACAATGGTAACTTCTGCACGTCCCAGTTTTAAGAGCTTTTCTCCCCAGGCTTGAATGGGGTATCCCTACAGAGACTAAAAAGGAAAAGGTTGCTACTCTCCAAGAGAGTTGGAGAGCAGGACTGTGCTTTAAAAACACCATTTGGCTCAACCCCAGACCAGAGCCATCAACAAGGTGAGCAAAGACTGGGAAATTTGCAAGTTCATGTTGCTGGGTTTCCCAGCCTAGTTTTTCCCTCTCCCCACCTCTGCCCGCGTGTTACAGATGTAGTTTGGGAGTGAACAGAATTTCATAGATTAAAGCCAGAAGGGACCATTGAAATAATCTAGTCCAATCTCCTGCATAACACAGGCTGCAGAACCTCACTCAATTTCTACATCAAGCCCATAACTTCTGTTAGAATTATCCTCACTTAACAATTTGCATCTTTTTTTCTAGGCTGAATTTGTCTAGCTTCAGCTTTCAATTATTGGACCTGGTTATGCCTCCACCTGCTCGATTAAAGATCTGTTCACAGATCTCTTCCCCAGGTGGGTACTTGTAGACTGGGATGAAGTCAACTGTCAATCTTCTCTTGGATAAAAGAAGCTCAACCTGTTAGTTTCTCTCTCTCTCACCTTAAGGCATGTTTTCCAGTACTTGAATCATTTCCTTTAGCTCTCTTCTGAACCCTTTCCAATGTATCAGCTAGGTCTTGCCAGAAAATTAGAAATCCATTTCATGAACATCAAGGTTTTGAAATTTGTTTTCATTCTGTAGCAGAGCAAAACGGAGACCTTTTGAATTCCCCACCCCCTCCCGCTCCATTTAAAAGAGCCACCTCACAATAACCAATTGCCCAGTGGTGAGAGCACTCGCCTGGGAAGTCTTCTTGCTCTCTTATGTCAGAACTGTTCCACCTCATATAAATAATTAAATATGTATTGTGTCAGAAAGAGCCTGTTGGTTAGAACCCTTGCCTAGGACGTGGGAGATCCAGGTTCGAGTCCCTACTCTGAACCAGTAGCCATTAGGTATTCTGGGGTGGGTTTCTCTGCGGAAGTTTTGTTGAGACATACACTTCAAAAAAGTTTGGTTTTGAGAAATCAGTTTTCTAATGAAAAGAAATTTCACTGAAAAATTCTCAATCAGCTCATCCACATCCATTCTGAAGTGATGATACCAGAACAGGACACTGTATTCCAACCATGGTCTCACTACTTCCCGATACAGAGGTAAAACCTGACCAACACTGACAATCAGAAAGACATTCTAAACCCCACTCTATTACCCTATACTTTTAGGAGATTAACATGAAAGTGCTGCAAATGTCAAACTAAGGAGTCAGCTGCAGGGGAGGAGAAATCCTATGCCCTTCTTAGAGAAATTAGCTTAGTAGCTATGGGCAGAGGCCAGGAGTGACCGGCAATTCCCTGTGCTGGTGTGACCCAAGAACCCTTTTGATGCCAACTGGCAATGAGGTGCAGGGGGTTTACCCTGATTCTGGGATGTACATTCTGGTTCACCAAAGAATGTCATGTGAGGTCTCAAATGAAAGTTGCTGTCACATGTCACAAATATCACTGCGAAAAGCATGGACAGATACTATGTAAGGAGTTATGTATATATACTAAAAATACATTCTTAAAGTCTGTATCAAGGCTGGCGAAAAGCTGGTTTTCTGTCAGACAGGAGATGTCTCTCCGTCTGTCTATTCGCACATAAATTGAGTATGGTCTCATTCACAACAGTTCCCCTACCACCAGTCAGAACTGAATGCAAAGGAAGGATTGTAAAAAAGAACTAACAGGAAGAGAAACAGAGCAGAGGCAGAGAAACGTATCTGGAGGTGCATAACAAGGGTTTTCTTGGGTATATCTGGGGGGGGGGGAACTGGAACACACAGACACTCTTCACTAAGGAAGTAAAAGGACAGCACTTTTGCTTTCTGAAAAAGGGGTTTCAGCCAAGCTTGACTGAAAACGCTGTAGAGGACTCTGGGTGAGATAAACTTCTGTAGACAGGAGGTTAGCCTGTTCAGTCTCTAGAAAGTGTGCTATGATTCTCGTTTCTACATAGCCATTCGTTTCCAGTATCCTTACTCACTATCACTTGAATCCTCTCGACCTGCTATTTCTGTGAGTGGATAAGGGGCTGGATACTACAGGGAATGCTCAGAGAGGGTTTGGGGGCTTGTGTGTGTCCACTGCTGCTGGAACAGACAAAGGAAGGCCTGAAGAGGCCTGGAAGGCAGTACTTGTGCTGTCACAGGTTGTTGGTTTCAGAAGCTGATCCACGGTAGACACTGACAAGACTCCCTCACTCTAGAGCAGGTGGTGGTGGTGATGTGCCTCAAAATGCCGGGTGCCCCTGGAGAGCATCACAGCTGCCTACTCTAGGCCTTGCAAAATTGCCACCTTTAAATCCGTCACTGAGTTGCAACAGAAAAAGCTTCTAAAACAGACTCCAATGACAAACTGCTGAGCTTGAATTAATATGCAAACTAGATACCATTAACTTGGGTTTGAATAGAGACTGGGCGTGGCTGGGTCATTACACATATTGAATCTATTTCCCCATGTTACGTATCCCCACACCTTCTTGTCAACTGTCTAAATGGGCCATCTTGATTATCACTACAAATTTTTTTTTCTCCTGCTGATAATAGCTCATCTTTAATTAATTAGCCTCTTACTCTACCTTTTCATTTTCTATGTATGTGTGTGTGTCTCTCTCTCTCCCTACTATATGTTCCATTCTATGCATCCAATTAAGTGGTCTGTAGCCCACGAAAGCTTATGCTCAAATAAATTTGTTAGTCTTTAAGGTGCCACAAGTACTCCTGTTCTTTATTCTGATTTAAGAGACATAGTCCTCTTAATATGAAAGAGCACGGTGTCAGCTACAGTCAGCAGTGTCACCACAGGTAAGGAGTCAGAGGCATGCAAAATACAGATCCAAACTCACAGGTCTCAAAAGTAGGATTCAGACGGCAGTTCCAGCCTTCAAAGGGTGAGTGCTGAAAACAGAGCTGTATCTAGATAGTCACCCAGTGTTTCTGCGAGGATGTCGTGTGCCTACCAAAGGCTCTAACCTTGAAGCTATTTTTGTTCCTCCTTTCCAGACCTCAATCCAGCTTGCGCTGCAGAGCTGTATGAAATTGACTTGTGCTGAACTATCAGCAGCTCTTGCAAGCTAAGCACGGTCCACCTGTGTCAGCCTTCAGATGGGACACCTCTGAAGAACAGCTAAGTGCCACAGGATGTGGTGTTGGCTAGTCAATAGGTTCACTGCAGAACTGGTACCTCAGTATAACACTCTGCACTACCTGAAGTCATTCGGGAAAACTGCACAGCTAAACACCTCACCACTTGGACGCACATGGCTCTTTCCACAAGCACAACCCAGGATGTCCTGGGCAAATTCCAGCTTTGGGTACTCTATTATGTGTTCCAGTGGTGTCTACAAGCCCTACTCATGGGCCCAGAGCCCATTCATCCTGCCCCCTGCATCCTCTCTGCAGTTTCAGTTGGATACAAGATTGTAGAATAAAGGTACAAGAGCTAGCAACCCTTGTGCTTCAGAGAAGAAGCCGAAAATGAATTCCAGACTGCTCTCATCAACTATTTGGCTCCCCTCTCAGTCACTGAATAACTTGGAGATTACACCTTCCTCTGAAGCATCCAGCATCAGCCACTATCTGAGACAGGATGCTGGACTACTGATCTATTCCTACAGAGTAAAGGGTACAAAAGATGGTCTGGTGGATACGGTGCTGGACTGACATTTAGTAGTCCTGAGTTTGATTCCCAGCTCAGTCTCATGTGACTTTTGGAAAGTCACTTATAATTTGCTCTGGACAATGGGGAGAATACTTCCCAGCCTGCCGTGGATATAGTGAGGACAACCAAGTCCTCTAATAATTGTGGGGCACTCAGGTACTAACTTCTAAATACAAAAAAGTAAGCAGTAGCTTCTGTAACCTTAACACTAGTTCCCACCCACTCTGACCAGCACCAAGCATCGTATTTTCCTTCCTCAGCTGGACCCTGAGCTGGGAGCCGAACTTCTGTGAGGTTCTCTCCTCCTGTCAGGCATTTTCTCTTTTGAATGAGCAGCCCTCTCTGCTCCAACTCCTCTCCTATAGTTCCATGGAAGCCTTCAGACCACGTTCCCACAGTTGCTTAACAATCTCACTGTGACCTAGAAATTCCTACCTGTGTTTCCTGATGTTGGCTCAATGATCGTGTCCCCAGGTTGCAAAATCCCAGCTCTTTCCGCATCCTCCACCATCCTCAGGCTGATTCGATCCTTCACGCTCCCCCCAGCATTAAAGTACTCGCACTTTGCCACTGGAAACAGAACAGTCAAACAAATGTATGTGTGTCTGGTTTTTTTAAAAAAAAGCACTACTGCGTTCACCAGAGGAATTCTGACTCCTTACTTAGATCCGAAAACACTCCAGCTAAGGTAATTTCTGCCTACTTAAACACCCCCTACCTCCCAACAAGACAAAGGGAGAGGCAGCCCACAGTACAGTGGAGAAGTCAGCACTTCCAGTGTCATTGGCCAATTTGATAAAGTTCTTGGCACATTTCATAGCTGGCCACAGGAACAAGAAGCCCCACATTGTGTCAGTTTCATCTTAACTAGTGGGTCTCTCCTTTTGTCCTCTTTTCTCTGCCTTGTTACATTGAGGCAGAAGATCAGAGAGAATTAAAAAACCATGTGTAGCTCAAATCAGGAGAGGGGGAGTGAGGACAGGTTACGGTGCTCTACCAGTACTGCATGGAATTTTTTAAATAGGCCATTCCCTTGCCAATGAAGGATTGTTCCATACTGCATTTTCCACCTCTTGGGAGCTACCGCTAACTGTTAAGAAGTCCACCCTTGAATTTTATCTCATTTCTCCAAGTTTCAGCCCTTTGGACAACAGTAAACAGAATCTATTAATTGTCTTCTGTGATGATCCCCTCCATATACTTTTACCCTATTCCCATGCAGCAGTCATTGTTTAGCCAAGCTATGCAGACCGTAGTTTGTTCTTTTAAATCTTCCCTAAGTAGTCAGTTGCTTCAACCATTTCATCATTTGCATGCTCTTTGGTGCCTATTCTGCAGCCTCATTCCGAGGGGCCCAGTGGCAACACCGAGAGCTGGTTGAAAGTTTCACTTGAAACATTTTTGACCAAAAATGGCTTTTTAATCAGAAGGGAAATGTCATCAGAAAATGTCCATTTTTGATGTGTAGCGTGTGTGGTTTGCTTTTTGTTTATGCGCACGAGCGCGGGGGGAAGGGGATGTAGAGGCAATCAAAACACAAACCCAAAAACTGAAGAATTCTCTCTCTCTCTCTCTTTTTTTGGGCAACACGTTCATTTTTGTCAACTTTTTCCACAGGAATAAAAAGCATTTCCCAACCAGCTCTCGTGAACACTGTTAAATAGGGTGATCCAGATTTCTGAAGATACACCTCTAACTCGACATCTGAAGATACATCATTAACTTCTGTCTGCAGCAAGTACTCACAGAGTTCACACTTGAGTCCAAAGAACTTTCCGATCCTGTTGATTTGTACCATAGGAGTATCACCAATTTTCCTCAGAATGTTTGGTAGGATGTTTGGAGACTTTGGCCTAATGCACAGACACATCGATTAGTTCTTGGCAGTAACACTGGGAGGCACATGCTTATTTTGGATGTTCTTTTTAAACATACAGAAGTTCACAACAGAAAGGACTCTCTAAGACAGCAAAACCCTGATCCAAAACTTTTGGAGTAATCAGACATCAGTGAAATGGTGTGGATAGCACAAGGTACATGCATTTACCTCACGTGGTTTCCAAACTTTTTTTCTGGGGACCCAGTTGAAGAAAATTATTGATGTCCGCGACCCAATGGAGCTGGGGATGAGGGGTTTGGGGTGTGGGAAGGGGCTCTGGGCTGGGACCAGGGATGAGGAGTTTTGGGTGCAGGAGGGGCTGGGGGTGCAGGAGGAAGTCAGGGCTCTGGGCTGGGGGCGCAGGAAAGGGTTCCAGGTTTTGGGGGGGGGGTCAGGGCTGGGGCAGGGTATTGGGGTGCGGGCTTACCTCTGGCGGCTCCCAGTCAGTGGTGCAGCTGGGGTACAGAGGCAGGCTTCTTGCCAGTCCTGGCACCGTGGACTGCACTGTGCCCCAGAAGCAGCCAGCAGCAGGTCTGGCTCTTAGGCGGAGGCACGCCCCCACCAGTTTGGAGTGCAGAGCCGGTGCTCGGAGCGGGGACAGCACGCGGAGCTTCATGGCCCCCCTGCTTAGAAGCCGGACCAGCTGCTGGCTGCTTCTGGGGTGCAGCACGGTGTCAAAACAGGTAGGCACTTGCCTGCCTTAGCTGGGCAGCACTGCCGATGGAACTTTTAATATCCCAGTCGGTGGTGCTGACCAGAGCGACCCTGTGCCTGCCATGCCGTGACCCAGTACTGGGTTGCAACCCGAAGTTTGAAAAGTGACTGACGTAGTTTATTGTCATCATTACCAACCACTTAATTATTCACTTGATCAGGGCAACTGCTTAATAGGTTACTTAACATGAGCTAACTCTGGGTATGTCTACACTGGCAAGTTTCTGCGCCACAAGTTATACCCCTTTTATTAAAACGCTGGAATTAAACTGCTGTTGCGTGTCCACACTGTGCTCTTTGTGATGCTGGAGCGCATCCACATTAGCAGCTCTTGCAACCGCAAAGACAGCAGTGAATTGTGGTTGCTCTCCCACTGTGCAATGGCCGCAGGGTGCTTTGGGAAGGGTTTGCAATGCCTCATGGGGCAGGTACAGCATCACATGACGCAGGTTTCCCAATCCCATTGTTCCATGGGCATCCTAATACACTGACAGCTGCTTTTCAACTGAAGCGTTGGGGGTGGGGGGCAGAATGTGTGTGTGTATAGAGGGAGGGAAGAGAGACAGTGTGTTTTGCGGGACAGAGAGTCTCTCAACATGCTGTCTTGTAAGTTCAGACAGCAACAGGAAGCAACCAGTCCTGAGGCGGGGGAAGGGGAAACCCTGACATCAGCCCCCGCCTTCCTCCCTGGGCACTCTCTCTCTCTCTCTCTCTCTCTCTCATAAGCACACCTCTGCCTCTGTGTTCAACTGCACGAGCATTCCACATTAACGGTTTGCGGTGTGTCCCAGAGCAGATGAGCACAGCACACAACAGCTGTCAGAAACGGAGCTTTGAAGTGGGAGGGGCACACATCTCCAGGGCAGCCGAGTTCAAAACAATGAGCAGAGCGCGGACACTTGAGGCATTATGGGACACCTCCGGAGGCCAATGACAGGGCAGAAAGCAATTAAGTGCCTACACTGGCAATAGAGCGCTGGAGCCTCTGCACAAACAGCCTTACGAGGCTTGTTGAGGTGGGTTTTTTTGCAGCGCTGCAACTGAGGAGGTTCTATGCACAGAGTTGCAGTGTGTATACATCTGCCGTTTGAGTGCAAAAAGCTGCTTTACTGCAAAGAAACTTGCCTGTGTAGACAAGCCCTCTGGCTAATGCAGCTTCACATCAGCTTCTTTAAGCAAAAGGCTAATGGGAAGGGAATGTTTGTACATTGTTAGCAATGTTCTTTGTTTAGTAGAGTTGGAAAACTTATTAAACATCAAGAACAGGCTGTTCTAGCTTGGAAGGGGTATTGTTAATTTTAAGGAAAGAGATGAAAAGAGTTCTCTGCATCTCAAATTAGTAATGAGGGGGAGCAGGGAGGGAATTTATAAGATTTCAGACATTTTCTCCTTCTAGCAGATAGCGGCTACAATAAAAAGCATATTCACTGGCGAGATATACTGGGGGAGGGAGGTAAAGAATGATTCCCAGGTCAAAAGCAAGAGCTACAAAGCTGCGATCCACAGTCTGCCATGCTCTCACCATCTGAAGTAGGTTAGCATAAATTTCAGGCCTTCCAGGGAAAATGAATGCTTCAGTCATCTCTGCTGAGCATGCACATATAATCTCCATCAATGCCATGACTGCTCCAAACCATGGTTTGTCAACAAAAGCAGACTGGAAATAGTCAGACTAGATCAGTGATTTTCAACCAATCATCCATGGACCCCCTAGGAGTTTGCAGACTATGTTTAAGGGATCTGCAAAAGATTGTCATTACCATAAAACGGTGGTTTTTCAACCTAGGGACCGCAGACTATGTCTAAGATTTCCAAAGGGCTGTACACCTGCATCCGAAATTTTTTAGGGGTCCATAAATGAAAAAAGTTTGAAAACCACTGAACTAGATGATCTAATGTTCCTTTCTGGCTGTAAGAATCTATGAAATGCTGAGCACAGATTAATGCTGCAATTACAGGTAGGTGTGACGAAATTCTTGGTGAATTTATTCATTTTTTGCCTGCATTTTTGGGGAGGGAGGGTTAAATAGCACCATTTAGGGAAGATGAAAGTGAATGTGTAAATATGAGAAAGCAAAAAACTGTCAAACACAAAAGATGACCTCTTGACCCCATTAAAGTCAATGGGAGTTTGCCTCTTTTATAACATAAGCTAGGTGTAAACATACTGAGCTTGCAACTGTAAATTATAGGTATCGGATACAAAAGTGTCCATATGCAAAATCATGCCAATTTAACTAATACAACTAAAAAAATTCACACCTTTAGTTAAACCCATGCAGTGCTTTGAAGGGACAAAGTCTTGGTTAACACTGAAAGGCAACAAGGAAAGAAAGGTATCACTTACAAAGTGGGGTGATAATGAGGGGATTCAGAGGGGGGTTTCCCCAGCTCCCAGGTACATTTGCTAGGGGTGTCAGGTCGGATCCACTCTCTCTCCTCACTGATGTTACAGGGCTCCTTCTCCAGCCCTCCGTTCAGCAGGCATTTAGCAGAGAAGTGAGAGCAGGAACTGGTGTCCATTTCTGCTTCTGGAGGAACTGAAGGCATTGTGTCTCTGAAAAGGAAAGAAGAACCTGCCATTAAGACTCACTTTGAGCTTCCTCAGAAGCAAAAGGATTACCTCAAAGCCACTTAACATATGCAGCAGACTACTTTAAACCCTGCTGTGTCATGATGTTACAGATTATTATGGAAGCAACCGAACATAAGAGCAATGTAGGCTTACACAACATACTGCTACTGTCTTGCCTTCATTATAACACACAAAGCTGAAGTCTTCTGGAATCTTCTGCTTTCCCCATTAGAGGAGGGGCTCAGACTCATACTGTTCTAGTATCAAGTTCCAGGGAGACGGCATAGCCTAGCCGTCTAAACATGCAGCTGGAGCCAGGAACTTCTGAGACCTAATAATGGCTCTGCTGCTAACTCTCTATGGTGAGCTTGGGCAAATCACTTAGCATCAGAGTCTTAGGCTATATCTACCCTAGGACTTATGTTGGCAAAACTTATGTCGCTCGAGGATGTGAATAGCGAACCCCTCTGAGCGACGTAAGTTTTGCTGGGTTAAGCGGCAGTGTGCACAGCACTATGTCAGTGGGAGACCGTCTCCCTCCGACATAGCCACTGCCCCTCGTGGAGGTGGTTTTATGTCAATGGGAGAGCTCACTCCCATCAGCACAGAGCAACTATATGAGCGATCTTCCAGCCTTAGTTTCCCTATATATGAAAACAATAACATACAAGGGTCTTGTAAGGACGAGTAAGGGTTTGTGCAGCACCGTGACAACAGTAAGTGTTATGATCATGGTTCAAGCTATGAAGGGCTGATAACTGAAATGGGAAGTTGGGCTTGGCTTTGGTGCAGCACTGAGTGCAAAATTTGTGACCACATCCTGTGCAATGAGAATGCCGTGAAGACAGACTGGTATTAATTAGAAGCTGCCCACAGTTTACAGCAGGCGGTCTCAAAGATCAAGAGACAAGACTGATCAAGCAGTGGAGTTTCCCCCCAACAAAAAACAAACCACCACTTTCTACCCCAAAGAGCTACCATCTCCCCATCCTAAGCAGATGGCTGGCATGTATATACCCCCTGGATGATCAGACAGCAGTGCTGACTGACTCTAGACAGACCTGCATTTATCCTCCTAACCAGACAATGTGGCTATGTTGTAGGCAGAGGAGAAGTGGGTAGGGAATAGTCGTGTTAGAGAGGCAGTTTGTTTCACCTCTAGGCAGGAGAGATCCTCAATGGGTGGGTGAAAGTGAGAGAGAGCTGCCATAGAACTACTAGTCTGGCAAAAACCCAGAAACACCCCTGAAAACTCTGCCTCTGGGGAGGATAGGGGAGTAGGCATCCACCCTCTCTGGAGCAATGCTATGAGGGAAACTAACCTGGATGTGGGGAGAAACTTTAACAAAAGCCACAAAGAAAAATAAAGCCTGGAGCTGAATTGCTTCCAAGACCAAGCTCCACAGGGAAGAGCGGCAGGCTCGCAGGGCCAGTTTTATGAAGGTTTATTTCGGACTAGATTTCCTGTGAGAGTCACTCTCACCAATAGGGAATATGGAGTCAATTCTATGCAGATGGTTAACAGGTCTTATTTTAGGTCATGTGTCTACAAAACCCCCCACAGTGACATAACTTTTTTGGGTAGGGTAGCATAGCTGAACCCATGAAAATGCATTTGGAAAAGACATGGGAGGGGACATAAGAAACCCCATTGCTTGAACATATCAATTTTAAAAGGATTATAAACCCAGTACATTTGATGGGCATAACAGGTTTGCCTTTTGCTCTGGAAGTTATTTTCTAGAGACATGCTGAAACCAGACCCTTTAAAATTTCCAGAGGGTGAAGAGAATCTGAGATCCCAAGTGCCAGATCCAGATTTCTCTGTGTTATGATTTTGGTTCCAGCTCAGAATGGCTTGAGAAAGCCATTCCTGTGACACTGCATCTCACAATGGCAGGAATCTCACAACAGCAGCTAATCCTATGAAACTTTGGACCCAGCAAATCTAAACCCTGGCCCTGATTCAGCTTCGAATTTGAACACCATCCTAAACCTAAATTGGATCAAAGCACTCTTCTTCATTTTATCTCCATTATTTCCCTCTAGACCCATGCCCAAATCTCTCTGTCCAGAATAAACCTATAAAGATAACATTGGTCAGTGGATTCTAGGGTATGCAGCTGTATTAGGGTATTGAGGATAGAAGGTAAATGATTCAGAAGAATCAATTAGTCAATATGCTCTTCAGGTTTATTTGTCTTTACTTCATTTGTGCATTAGGCCATAAGGCATTAGCCATCTGCAATGGCAGAATAGTGGCAGCAAGCAAAACAAAAGCTTCGTGGGGCATTCTCTGACGCAGATTCATTTTTCACATCTACAAAGACAGGCTCAAACCCCAGATAAAGTCACTCGCACATCAGTGACTGGCCAAGATTTTAAAAAGTGACTAGTTAGTTATTTTTTGGTGCCCATCTTGAGACACGTTGAAAGGGCTTGAGATTTTCCGAAGTGCTGAGTGCCCACCTTCGAAAACAGTTCCTTTAAGGGGGTCTCAAATTGGCCACCCAAAGCCTATTATTCACTTGGAAAATTTTGGCCAGTGTGATTATTGGTGTCAAAACCATTGCAGGCTCTGCTCTGCAGAGGCCCTGGCCTTGGGAGAGAGGGTGATGCGCCTCGACCAGGACCTCACTGGCAGAGCAGTGCAGGAAAGGTTGACAACAGCTATGCCTGGCTTTATCCCCTCACTTTCACGAACACTCCTCAGCATGTGTGAAGTGTAGGCCGACAGGATACGCATCCTGAAACTAAAATATCTGTGTACATGAACACATTTTTTCCAGTCACGAAAAAGATATTCTAATCCTACATTTAGGCCAAATTATGTCCTGACAAACCATAAAGCCCCACTGATTTCAAGGCAGGGCAGAATTTGGCCCTTTCAAAAAATGTAAACCAATTATGCTAGACAAATAGTAGCTGCTATGAGGCGCAACACACACAGCTGTTCAGATATGCTCTGCTGCATTTATTTTATTTTGTTTACAATTTAAATGGATTTTAGACTTTAACAAGGTTGCCCAGTTTTCTGCTGATATTATGCCCAAGATTAAAAGCTCTTCCACTTCATTTCTCAGAAACTCCTTGTAACTCTTTGGGACTTTAGCTTAAAATAGAAGCCTCCCAGTTTGCCATGTTCCTAAGCATAGATTTAATCCAAGAGAAATTTGATCCCCCTCCAGGAATCTTATTACTATTCACTATTCGTCAAAGTAAAATCTTTCTCCTGTGCTTCAGAGCACAGGGGTTAAAATCTCCCACCATTAAGCCTTCTATACTGGGCATAAGATACTGCAAAACAAAGTGGACAGGACTGGTAAACAGGATTAGTAACAGTTGTGTGGTAGGGATATCAGATAAATCTGTAAATTCTGTTAAACAGCGGTTGAAAGATTCCCAAATATGGGAGAACAAATGAAGCCCTCTTATATTACTGCTTGCCAGGATACTGCCACACTGCCCTTACTGATTTGGTATTGGGGCAGCTGGCTACACCTGTCTCTTCCTTCCCCAGCCCAGCTGCTCAATGCTCACTTGGATCCAGACCAAGCCTATGCACCGAAGGTTGGTTGACTCAAGTTATGTCAGCATACAGCTGCTGACTTGTCTGCCACTCAGGCACATGGCTAAGCAGTTGCTTGCCTCAGAGCTACACCACAAGTGCTTGTGTCAAAGTAGAATGTGTTGTACCATGTGTCGGTATCTTAGTAGACCCCATGCTACTTTCCAGCTCATTGCTGGTATCTCACAAAGCATTTCACCTAGGGATCCAGTTCCCACTTTCTCTATCCCATAGATGTTGTGCCTTTTTAAAAACTCCACAGCCCCTCACACCGCTTTTCAGGTTCTACCAGATCTCTGGCAGAAGCATGGACCCTGCACAGCTCAGCATAGTTCTCACAAGTGTTGCTAATACAGGAGGTACAATTCACCTGTGTTAGAAATGTCCAAATTATTGTAATTTATTTATGTAGGGTCTTGTTTTTGCAGACAATAATAAAAAGGTACAGTTGTATGTTGGTGCCTCTGGCCCCCACAGATCCCCCTGGTGCTCACTGCATCTCCTAGCCCCCGCTGCTTCCCCCTCCCATTGCCCTGAGCTCCCTTCCGTAGCCTCATACCCCAGGCTCACCCTGTTCCTGGCCTCTTGACCACAGCACCAGATAAGACTAACCCAGTGACTGAAGCTGGGAGGAGGGGAAGAGCTGAAGCCCCTCCCCCATCTCTGCCCAGGAGGCTGTCATGGCTGCAGGAAAACCCCCTAGGGCCACATGCAGCCACAGTAGCTGCACTTGAGAAATGCTGGCTTTGAAGACCATTTTAACAGTCAGCCACAATAGTGTTATGTTGCTTATAATGTGTCTCTCATGTGTACTTATTTGCTTTTACTTAGTAGAGCTTTTACTGCTATGTATTCTGTAATGTGGGGGGTAGGCTAAGCAAGATACTGAATTTCCAAAAATTCAGCAAAGAAACAGGCAACAAAATCAAAGAACAAACAAACACAAGATTAAAAACCTTTTATCAACACTAACTGGGTGAACTGTATTTTAAACCTCCAGTAAAAATAGAATTAAAAAGCAAACATTCATGTCCATGTATGTAAAACCTAATAACGGACTATTTTCACAAGTTTTCACAGCTTGGTGTACGTGTAGCTATTGCTCTCTTTGCTGTCCCCTGTGCTGTGGAGTGGTAGGGGTAAGGGGGTACACCATGCTGCCACCTGTGTGTTGGGGTTGTAGGGAGCAGTGACCATGGAGTTCTCCAAGGACTGGAAAGGCTGCTGAGTTCAGGATCTTTGGGCACGAAGGTGAGTAATGCTTTGCAACATTGTTTGTTGCTTGAGTAATCCCATTATATCCTGGTGCATTTTCCAGTGTGCCTCTTGGTCCTTTTGCTTCTCCTGCAGTAGCCACTCTCTCCGTTCCCAGACCTTTTCCATGGTCATGGGGCCTCTCCAAGTCCTGCATTCACAGTCTGAGGCCATAGAGGATTGGAGAATCTTGCAGAACAGATCCTCCCAGTCCTCTTCTTGCTCCTGTTGAGGGTCAGATGTTCAGCAGGTGCAGAGGGGCACCCCTCGAGGCCCCTGATTAAAACAGACACGCTCCTGATTAAAACAGACAAATGCACCATTAGATTTGCAACTGCTATGGAAAGGAAAAGATGCGTCAGAATTCCTTTCCCTTACTCCCATAAATACCTTTAGAAATGCGAACTGTCACTTCAGCTTTGGAGCTGATCACTACAGCACCATTCTGCAGCTCAAACCATAGTCAGTATGGCCTAGTGGCAAGGGAGGGAGAAAAGAGGACCGTGGAAGCTATAAATGTTGGGCTCCCCTACCTGGGTATGGGTATAAGGAAAGTGCTGAGAGTGCTGGCAATATTTTCCACAGGCCACAGCGATCCGGGCTGATACTGACTCATGAGGCACAAAGGCAGAGAACCCAGCTGCTGGCAGCATCCCAAAGCCGCCCGTGGGCTCCAAGCCTGTTGTCACCTGGCGCCATTGCAGTACTCACCACAGGAGTGGCATGGAAAGTCTCCTATCACAGTAGAAGAAACCAGGCTGCCATCCCTAGAAATCACTGGGAACGGACTGTAAAGTATCTCCATGTGCGTTTCATGGAGATCTCTCAAGAAACTAAAACGGACAACCCTACACAGATAAAGTAGTCTGCCCTGGCTCCCTGCCTAGCTCAACAAGCCAAAGGACTGAAAAGCAGATGCCAACTACCTGTTTGTTCCACCGCTACCCGAGCGCAGGACACTGATCTGAAGGGGACGGTGTTATCCGACAGCCATAATGGTGTTTTTGAATTTATTCCCTATTCCCATTACATTAGGGAAGACAGCCTTCAAAAGGGAGTGCCTCTGTTTTGAGGTTGCGGATGGAATGGATGCCATTTCTAAATGGGGAAGAAGAACAGAGAGGGAGGGAGGTGACTTTTGGGAAGTGAAAAGCAAAGAAGTGAAAACAAAAAAGGAAAAACGCATGTAGACACTTACCAAACTCCCTTCCCCTTCACCAGCAGGTTCATCCACGCTTGTGTGGAGGGGCTGGCTCAACTCCAGCCAAGTTTCAGATAATTCCTGGCTTGCAGCATGCTTTGAGTCCACCATCACGTCTTTATGTCCCCATGCATCCACCTCCTCCTCCTGCTGGCAGGAGTCTCCACCTTGGGCTCCTGCAAAGTGACCATCGTGGTCTGCAAGGTGCTGGTGGGGTCGCTGCCAGGTATGGCATGCAGGTCACTGCAGAAGCAGCTGGGCTGCATGACCGCACCAGATTTGTTGCTGCCCTCCCTGGCCTTCTGGAAACCATGACAATTTGCTTTCATGGGACCCTGCTGCTCGTCCCTGTTTCAGCATCCTCCTGCACAATTGGCACAGGCCATCAGGAAACAGCATTTCAAAAACCTAAAGGGGCAGGTTTTGGGTTTCTATGACCCCTGGGCAATGAAATTCAAAACTGTGACTAGAACCACCACTCTTGCAGGAACAGCGGTATTGTGGTACAGCTGCTGGAGGAGTCAGTCAACACAAAAACACAGCCGCTACACTTGCTCTGCACAGCTCTACACCACACAGGGAGGTGGTGTTATTGTTAGGGTTACCATCCCATCCCTTGACTCCCTTATGTCATTGATTTGTCACATGGGTAAGGGAAGGCCAAATCAAATTTTTGGAGCAGCACTAAGCAATGTAACCATTGGTTAAACCTCGTTTTCAGTGTAGAATTCAGCCTGAAGAAATGTAGCTTTTTAACAAGTAACCACAAGCTAAATATAGGTTTTCCTTTTGTGTTGTCCTAAGACTGCAATGAATTGCACATCTGAAATAAAAATCATGGATACGACTTCTTCTTTGAGACTTTGCCTGTTAAAACAGGATAAATATTCAGCAGTGTTCCCCCCACTCCCACCCCGCTCCCTTGGCAGGGCTTTGTTTTTGCACTTGCAACACAGGTAAGGAGATGCCAGGAAGAATTGAGAAAGCCATTAATGAACCTTTCCCTTTCCAGAATTCTAAGTAAACAGCAAATGCTGGCCACATACGAGCACGAAGATGTTTTATTGCAAAGAAGGTTCAGAGAGTACTGTGTGCAGGGGAAAAGTTAAGCTTTAAAACATAGTAGCCAGCTCCTCCTTATCCCAATTTCTTAAAACTTGTGGAATTTATTATGTCCATTCCTATCTCAAATGTAGCAGTGAAAAGATTATTTTCCTCGTGTAAACAGATCTGGACAGACTAACAGAATCAATATTTAGCTGGTTTCTGCAATATTAAGCTTCAAATTAACTTTAATTTCAATTGCACATGTACACAGTTTTATTAATTGATTTTAAAACTGATGTACTGAAATGTATTAAAACTGATAATTACCATTTTAAACCTTAAAATTGCAGCTTGTGATAATTGCATTGTATACCTGAGGGCAACAGAAATGAACACCCAAGGAAAACAAATACACAACATACTAAGGGAAAAATTTCTTTAAAATGTTGTTTAAAATGAAGTGTTATCCCTTATTTTTCATGTGTTTCCCCCTTATTTATATCCAACAAAGGTGGACATACAGTTATTGTGTTGCTGTAACAAGGTGCTTACGTTGGCACGAGACAAATTTTAATGTAAATGCACCTCTACCCCGATATAACGTGGTCTTCGGGAGCCCAAAAAATCATACCACATTATAGGTGAAACCGCATTATATCGAACTTGTATTGGTCTCAAGCACTTCTGTTATTAAAGCAGCCCCACCCCCCAGAGCATGTGTTATATCAGGGTAGAGGTGTATATGCACAACTAGGATGATGCAAGTCGCTTACGCCCACCAAACTGCAGGGCAGAGCAGGCCCAAGCAATGAGAGCAGGGGAAGACAGATATTTTCTGTTTGTAGTTCCTTAGCTCAGTGGCCTTAAGGAGAAGCTGCAGTCCTGCTGGAAGTACTGATGGGGCTACCAAACGTAGGTGTTCGGAGAAGCACAGCACTGAGCAGCCCTACAAACTTCTCCTCCAATGAAGCAATCTGGAGAAAACTCCCCAAGGAAAAGCAAAAGCTAGGAGAAATGCTCCCCCTTTGGCCCCTCCCAGGGGAAGGAGCAAACAAGCCCAAGTATGGTATGGAAAAGATCTGTTGAGAGTTCTTCTCAGTTGTAAGCTAGTACTGCCTACATGTATCAAAATAAACATCTCCAGTGTTAGAAGGCAAAATCCAAAAAGGAACTCCATGCTTTATAAGCTAGTCTAAGCCTATATAAAGTTAATTTCTCAAAGTCCAGCCAACTGTTTATTATGGCATGATTGGGACTTGTCTCCATGCCTTCATAGTTGTATGTTTGGCAGCTAGAAAAAGTATCTGGCTTAAGTCTTTGAAAGTGTCTCTGCTTTTTCTTAATATTTTTACAACTACTTCTACGGCTGTACAGCACCTAAGCACAATGGGGCCGCAATCCTGATCAGGGTCCCTCAGTGCCACTATAATATAAACAGACACATGTCATGTATCTGGAGGGGATATTCATTTAATAAACTGGAGAACCACGAGACACTGGAACCGTGTGATGATTCTAAAATGTTATTCTGAATTTTACTGATCATGCACCACTGATGAAAACATGGCTTCGGCCCACTAATCCATCTCCCTGGAGCGGATTCTTACACTCCAAGCATTTAAGCAGTTTTAAACAGTCACCATTAACCCCCCTCTTCTCTCCCCTCCACTCCCCCAAAACAAAGCCACACTTCGAGAAGTGTTTTTAATTTCTCCCAAATGTTTTTAATTTCCCTTTCCCGCCCTCCACAAAACAAAAAATTAAAAAGACAGCACATACCTAAACCTAAGACAGGGCATGTTTAGTCCTAGACAAGTAGTAAGTACCAGTATGAAGCCTGATATTTGACAGCCATAAGGGGTTAAAAACTGGAATTTTATATCACTGGGAAACTGGACATTTCCAGCTACCCAGTGGGACTCCGCATGTTGTTATATTCATACGAAGTCCTGATATACCAATCCACAATATCATGATAGTTTTAGTATAATAAACTTATTCTAGAGATTTTAGGACTTCCTCTGAGGCACATGTAGATATACATATGATTGATGAAACAGTTGGCCTCTATGTACATACACAAGATTATGTGTCTACAGGATTTATAGTTGATATGTGTGTTTGCAAAGCACACACAGTGAGAACACTGAGTTCTGGAACAGCCAATACCTTTGTTATATTCAAACAAGGAGGAAGGCAGTGAGAGTTTGCCCAACAGGAAGGGATTTGCTTATGTTATTAGTGATACTAAGTGCTTCTGTAAGAGGGTCAATTATGAACCTGAAACTTACCGCCAATGCCTTAAACTTTTTGCTTCAGGGGTCTCCAATACAGTTTGTTCTCCTAAAACAAAAAATGAGAAAAAAAATGTTTTGAAAGACTCTTCTTAAAGAGAAAGAACAACCTTCTCTGTGTGTACAATATAGAAACAAGTAATGCCATCTTTGAAAAGTGCCATTTGGCTGGCTGCAGTGGGTAAAGAACAGAAAGGTTGTATATTGTAGCAACAAACAGCAAAGAGACAGCTTCCATCACTGGGCTCTGATTTCGCCAAGTCACCTTGAGCAATGGCTATGCAAAGGGAAGGCAGTAGACTGGTCTGTAGCAGAAACTCTGGACCAATTCAGATTATTCAGTCTGTGCATAAAGCTTTTAAGCCTGGTTGCTACATCGCTTCCAGATGTATAAAAGAGTGATATGCTTGAATATTTGCTACAGAAGAGCTTGTATCTATGTGCTGGAGAAAAAGTATATTTGCAGCCTGCTGCCCCCATTGAAACAGGGTTGTGAGCCCAGGTGCTGGAACTAGAGGTGCTGGGGGTGTTGTCACACCTCTTGGGTTGAAGTGGTTTCCTTCATTTACAGGATTTACAGTTTGGTTCAATGGCTCTCGGCACCCCCACTGTAAAAATCGGTCCAGCACCCCTGGTTGTAAGGAAGCCCATTCTCTCAGAGACACCCCCTATTCATGGAGATATCCATTATCTCCTTCCTCTTATATTCCCCCCTCACAATACCTACTTAAAAACAGATCTTCTGCTCACTCCTTTACTTGGAATTTTCTTCAGCTAGCAGCCTGCTCTGAACTTTGCTTTCCATATCAGTGCCAGCCAGGCCACTGGAGTGGCTCAATAGATTGCTGGAGAGATCTCAAGGGCACCAGTTTGAGTCCCAACTACGCCAGCAGGGGCTAAAAGTTGTCACTCTGATCACTGGGATCTGGACTGAGATCACCAGTGTGACAACCATCCACATCCCAACTGGCACCTCCATGGGGAGTTCAGACTGAGTGAAAACTCAAATGCCTTTCTGTCCCTAGGGTAGGTCCCTACAGAACAGGGTTGAAGACCAGACTAGGAAACTGTTCCTGACACTGTCTGCATTGTACTTTCCCCCCCATTGTACAAGAAGTCCATTTCCAAGGCTATTTATCTGACGCAGTGTGTGCGCGTTAAACATCCACAAAATAAAAAAAATAAAATAAAATAAAGTTCCCACATAAGATCTAACATCGCACCTGAAGCTGAAGTTAAGTTGTCCAAAAACAAAACAAAACACAACCAAACAGGTTTATGAGTGAGATCTGATGGCTATCTGAGGGCTGAATGCTAAGTAGAAAGTAGGGTGCAGGACTCCATCATGCCTTGTCTGGAGAATGGGACTATATTTCTCTGCCATTTATCCTAGTTCTTGACTTGAGTTTGCTACAGAAAGAGGTGGAAGATGGAAAGAGCAGTTTGATGTCAGTATCTAGTGGCCCCAAACATCTGAGTCAGATCAGTTAGCAAGGCCTTCAGAGGCAGGTACACGTACTGCTGATACACACTGCATTTCTTAATCCCTTTACTCGTTGGGGTGGGATTCTCAAAAGCACTCAGAGCTGGCCTTACTCTGCTCTCACTGAAGTCAATGAGAAAACTTCAATTGACTTCAATGGGAGCAGAGTTAGGCCAACACAGAGTGCTTCTGAAAGTCACATTCTAGAAACAAAGAACAGAGAAGAGTGCTCTGGTTAAGAATGCACCCTTCTCCCAGAGACTAGGGGTATGTCTACACTACGAAATTAGGTCGAATTTATAGAAGTCGGTTTTTTAGAAATCGGTTTTATATATTCAAGTGTGTGTGTCCCCACAGAAAATGCTCTAAGTGCATTAAGTGCATTAACTTGGCGGAGCGCTTCCACAGTACCGAGGCAAGCGTCGACTTCCGGAGCGTTGCACTGTGGGTAGCTATCCCACAGTTCCCGCAGTCTCCGCTGCCCATTGGAATTCTGGGTTGATATCCCAATGCCTGATGGGGCTAAAACATTGTCGCGGGTGGTTCTGGGTACATATCGTCAGGCCCCCGTTCCCTCCCTCCCTCTCCCCATGAAAGCAAGGGCAGACAATCGTTTCGCGCCTTTTTTCCTGAGTTACCTGTGCAGACGCCATACCACGGCAAGCATGGAGCCTGCTCAGGTAACCGTCACCCTATGTCTCCTGGGTGCTGGCAGACGCGGTACGGCATTGCTACACAGTAGCAGCAACCCCTTGCCTTGTGGCAGCAGACGGTACAGTACGACTGGTAGCCGTCATCGTCATGTCTGAGGTGCTCCTGGTCGCCTCTGTGAGGTCGATCAGGAGCGCCTGGGCAGACATGGGCGCAGGGACTAAATTTGGAGTGACTTGAGCAGGTCATTCTCTTTAGTCCTGCAGTCAGTCCTATTGAACCGTCTTATGGTGAGTGGGCAGGCGATACGGACTGCTAGCAGTCGTACTGTACCATCTTCTGCCGAGCAGCCATGAGATGTGGATGGCATGCAGTCCTTCTGCACCGTCTGCTGCCAGCCAAAGATGTAAAAGATAGAGGGAGTGGATCAAAACAAGAAATAGACCAGATTTGTTTTGTACTCATTTGCTTCCCCCCCTCCCCTGTCTAGGGGACTCATTCTTCTAGATCACACTGCAGTCACTTACAGAGAAGGTGCAGTGAGGTAAATCTAGCCATGTATCAATCAGAGGCCAGGCTAACCTCCTTGTTCCAATAACAACGATAACTTAGGTGCACCATTTCTTATTGGAACCCTCCGTGCAGTCCTGCCTGAAATACTCCTTGATGTACAGGCACACCCTTTGTTGATTTTAGCTCCCTGAAGCCAACCCTGTAAGCCGTGTCGTCAGTCGCCCCTCCCTCCATCAGAGCAACGGCAGACAATCGTTCCGCGCCTTTTTTCTGTGCGGACGCCATACCAAGGCAAGCATGGAGGCCGCTGAGCTCATTTTGGCAATTAGGAGCACATTAACCACCACACGCATTATCCACCAGTATATGCAGCACCAGAACATAGCAACGCGATACCGGGCAAGGAGGCGACGTCAGCGCGGTCCCGTGAGTGATCAGGACATGGACACAGATTTCTCTGAAAGCATGGGTCCTGCCAATGCATACATCATGGTGCTAATGGGGCAGGTTCATGCTGTGGAACGCCGATTCTGGGCTCGGGAAACAAGCACAGACTGGTGGAACCACATAGTGTTGCGGGTCTGGGACGATTCCCAGTGGCTGCGAAACTTTCTCATGCGTAAGGGCACTTTCATGGAACTTTGTGACTTGCTTTCCCCTGCCCTGAAGCGCATGAATACCAGGATGAGAGCAGCCCTCACAGTTGAGAAGCGAGTGGCGATAGCCCTGTGGAAGCTTGCAACGCCAGACAGCTACCGGTCAGTTGGGAATCAATTTGGAGTGGGCAAATCTACTGTGGGGGCTGCTGTGATGCAAGTAGCTCACGCAATCAAAGATCTGCTGATATCAAGGGTAGTGACCCTGGGAAATGTGCAGGTCATAGTGGATGGCTTTGCTGCAATGGGATTCCCTAACTGTGGTGGGGCTATAGACGGAACCCATATCCCTATCTTGGCACCGGAGCACCAAGCCGCTGAGTACATAAACCACAAGGGGTACTTTTCGATAGTGCTGCAAGCTCTGGTGGATCACAAGGGACGTTTCACCAACATCAACGTGGGATGGCCGGGAAAGGTGCATGATGCTCGCATCTTCAGGAACTCTGGTCTGTTTCAAAAGCTGCAGGAACGGACTTTATTCCCAGACCAGAAAATAACTGTTGGGGATGTTGAAATGCCTATATGTATCCTTGGGGACCCAGCCTACCCCTTAATGCCATGGCTCATGAAGCCGTACACAGGCAGCCTGGACAGTAGTCAGGAGCTGTTCAACTACAGGCTGAGCAAGTGCAGAATGGTGGTAGAATGTGCATTTGGACGTTTAAAGGCGTGCTGGCGCAGTTTACTGACTCGCTTAGACCTCAGCAAAACCAATATTCCCACTGTTATTACTGCTTGCTGTGTGCTCCACAATATCTGTGAGAGTAAGGGGGAGACGTTTATGGCGGGGTGGGAGGCTGAGGCAAATCGCCTAGCTGCTGGTTACGCGCAGCCAGACACCAGGGCGGTTAGAAGAGCACAGGAGGGCACGGTACGCATCAGAGAAGCTTTGAAAACCAGTTTCATGACTGGCCAGGCTATGGTGTGAAAGTTCTGTTTGTTTCTCCTTGATGAAACCCCCCGCCCCTTGGTTCACTCTACTTCCCTGTAAGCTAACCACCCGCCCCTCCTCCCTTTAATCACCGCTTGCAGAGGCAATAAAGTCATTGCTGCTTCACAGTCATGCATTCGTTATTCATTCATCACACAAATAGGGAGATGACTACCAAGGTATCCCAGGAGGGGTGGTGGAGGAGGGAAGGAAAATGCCACACAGCACTTTAAGCACAGCACTTTAAAAGTTTACAACTTTAAAATTTATTGAATGACAGCCTTCTTTTTTTTGGGCAATCCTCTGTGGTGGAGTGGCTGGTTGGCCGGAGGCCCCCCCACCGCGTTCTTGGGCGTCTGGGTGTGGAGGCTATGGAACTTGGGGAGGAGGGCGGTTGGTTACAGAGGGGCTGCAGTGGCAGTCTGTGCTCCAGCTGCCTTTGCTGCAGCTCAACCATACACTGGAGCATACTGGTTTGGTCCTGCAGCAGCCTCAGCATTGAATCCTGCCTCCTCTCATCACGCTGCCGCCACATTTGAGCTTCAGCCCTGTCTTCAGCCCACCACTTACTCT
Organism: Lepidochelys olivacea; assembly: GCF_965140295.1. Classification (NCBI taxonomy): domain Eukaryota; kingdom Metazoa; phylum Chordata; order Testudines; family Cheloniidae; genus Lepidochelys; species Lepidochelys olivacea. Next base: position 159,380,270 of record NC_140411.1, on the reverse strand, counting down.
CTTCAGCCCGCCACCTCTCCTCCCGGTCATTTTGTGCTTTCCTGCACTCTGACATTATTTGCCTCCACGCATTCGTCTGTGCTCTGTCAGTGTGGGAGGACAGCATGAGCTCGGAGAACATTTCATCGCGAGTGCGTTTTTTTTTCTTTCTAAGCTTCACTAGCCTCTGGGAAGGAGAAGATCCTGTGATCATTGAAACACATGCAGCTGGTGGAGAAAAAAAAAGGGACAGCGGTATTTAAAAAGACACATTTTATAAAACAGTCGCTACACTCTTTCAGGGTAAACCTTGCTGTTAACATTACATACATAGCACATGTGCTTTCGTTACAAGGTCGCATTTTGCCTCCTCCCACCGCGTGACTACCTCCTCAACCTTCCCCCCTCCCTGTGGCTAACAGCGGGGAACATTTCTGTTTAGCCACAGGCAAACAGCCCAGCAGGAATGGGCTCCTCTGAGTGTTCCCTGAAGAAAAGCACTCTATTTCAACCAGGTGACCATGAATTATATCTCACTCTCCTGAGGATAACACAGAGAGATAAAGAACGGATTTTGGTTGAATGCCAGCAAACATACACTGCAATGCTTTGTCTACAGTGATTCCCGAGTACGTGTTACTGGCCTGGAGTGGTAAAGTGTCCTACCATGAAGGACACAATAAGGCTGCCCTCCCCAGAAACCTTTTGCAAAGGCTTTAGGACTACATCTAGGAGAACCGCAAATGCCAGGGCAAAGTAATCCTTTCACGCTTGCTTTTAAACCATGTATAGCATTTTAAAAGGTACACTCACCAGAGGTCCCTTCTCCGCCTGCTGGGTCCAGGAGGCAGCCTTGGGTGGGTTCGGGGGGTACTGGCTCCAGGTCTAGGGTGAGAAACAGTTCCTGGCTGTCGGGAAAACCGGTTTCTCCGCTTGCTTGCTGTGAGCTATCATCTTTTTCGTCCCCAAAACCTGCTTCCATATTGCCTCCATCTCCATTGAAGGAGTCAAACAACACGGCTGGGGTAGTGGTGGCTGAACCCCCTAAAATGGCATGCAGCTCATCATAGAAGCGGCATGTTTGGGGCTCTGAGCCAGAGCGGCTGTTCGCCTCTCTGGTTTTCTGGTAGGCTTGCCTCAGCTCCTTCAGTTTCACGCGGCACTGCTTCGGGTCCCTGTTATGGCCTCTGTCCTTCATGCCCTGGGAGATTTTCACAAAGGTTTTGGCATTTCGAAAACTGGAACGGAGTTCTGATAGCACGGATTCCTCTCCCCAAACAGTGATCAGATCCCGTACCTCCCGTTCGGTCCATGCTGGAGCTCTTTTGCGATTCTGGGACTCCATCATGGTCACCTGTGCTGATGAGCTCTGCATGGTCACCTGCAGCTTTCCACGCTGGCCAAACAGGAAATGAGATTCAAAAGTTTGCAGTTCTTTTCCTGTCTACCTGGCCAGTGCATCTGAGTTGAGAGTGCTGTCCAGAATGGAGCACTCTGGGATAGCTCCCGGAGACCAATACCATCGAATTGTGTCCACAGTACCCCAAATTCGAGCCGGGAACGTCGATTTAAGCGCTAATCCACTTGTCAGGGGTGGAGTAAGGAAATTTATTTTAAGAGCCCTTTAAGTCGAAATAAAGGGCTTCACTGTGTGGACGGGTGCAGGTTTAAATCGATTTAACGCTGCTAAATTCGACCTAAAGTCCTAGTGTAGACCAGGGCTAGAAGAAACTGTCTTGTTACATCCCAGGCAACAGCCAATCTGTGCCTCTTGACACAGAAAAGATGACCTGACTGTACTGCAGGTACCGAAGTGGGAAAGCAGAGAAATCTGAAGTCTCATTAAACTAGTGTATAACTGTGGTTTTGCAAGAATCTTCTAAACTTTCTGATACTCAGATATTGCAGCATTTGGTGACTTATAAACACCCACAAGAGGCAAACTCAGGAAGGACTCTAGGGCCATGACTCAGCATATGCTTAATCTTAAACAAGTAGTCCAATTGAAGCCAAAGGTGCTTTGCTGGAGTGGGGCCTACCTGAATTATACTATGGCTCTGTGGAAGACGTACATCTCAAGAGAGGTACAGAGGGGCTTTTGGGGTTCAAAGCTGTTCAGTCCAATTCTCTCGCAATAGTCTTATCCTATAGATGAAGATGAATGCACAGCTGTTTCTCTGCATCAATATCATTCTTCCTCAGTGCTGAACTGATATATCCAAGACCTCCCCTGTGGCTTGAAATAAAAACCTTTTTCCCCTGCCCCTTTAACATTACCAGGATGTTAAAACTAGGGTTGATGGCAAAGTAATGGTCAACATTGGGTATCAAACTACCCAGAGCAAGTTCAGCAAAATGTCCCAGGTTAACACTTCACACAGAAAAAAGGACTTCCTGCATACAGATCTGGAGCTAGAGACACTGGTGTACTGAGTACCAGGACTTCTCATGAGGGTGTGTCAAATCACCTTGCTGACCAGTGTTTTGTTTTTTAAACACACACACACACACAGTCCAACAGATTTTCTGCATAACAAGACTCCTGTATAGGGTTGCCAAACCTCCTGGATTTTATGGGAGTCTTCGGGAATTAAAGATTAATCTTTTTAACTGAAGACTGTCATTTGATGAAACCTCCAGGAATACGTTCAACCAAAATTGGCAACCCTACTCCTGTACAAATATCAAAGCATGAGAGCATTAGAGAAAAGAGACTGGAAAGTTTCTGTACCTAATCTGGAGATGGTAACTTTCATTATCCAATTCTGTATTTAAGTGGACTACTTTTGTTTATACTAACAGCAGATCTGACCTTTCCTCCCCAGAGCATAAATATGTAGAGATACTCTGCACTTCTATAACGCTCCTAATGTATAGCTCTCAGAGTACTTTACAGAGCATAGGGCGGGAAGTATTATTCCTTCCATTATACAAGTAGGGAAATGGAGGCACAGAAAAAAATCAAGTGACTCGCCCAAGATTACAGAGAGCAGGAAATGGAATTCTGATCTCAATTCCTAGTTCCACATGCAATTCACTAAACAGCTGCTGTTCCACAGTCCTGTGGTACATCTCTTACTTGGGCAATATCTGTAATGAATGCTGGTGGAAAGGGGCACCTGTCCCTACTGAACAGAAGTGCAGTTAGCAGTTCTGGATTACCTGTTTCTTGTAGAGAGACTAAGAGTAAGGCACTCTCAGACCTAGTCTGTACACAAACTTGAGCTAGTTGTAACTAAATCACACCTTTAGTTAAACCAGTGAAAACCCCTCGCTGGATATGTATATCTGTTTGTACCTGGTTCTCCAGGTTTAAAAATGAAATTAAGTGTATCCACATAAAGTTGCATCAGTTTAACTAAATCAATTTTAAAAAACCCCACCCCCCGCAAAAAAAAAAAAAAAAAACCAACCAACCAAAACCCAGAACCACCAGATTTTAGGTAAACAAGTTTAAGTTTGCATAACGTCAAAGCCTCAGACACAATACGAACTTGATGCAAATACAGAGAAATGCCATAATGCTTCTCATGAAAACAGTTTAGATTAGCAGTAATGAGTGGACTAGCCAAAAAATTAAGCTAACTCAGCAGCACTGTTCTTTAAAAATCAAAGCAAAACATTTTTAGAGGCTTCCCGTACAAGTTATGTGGTGTAGAGACATTTCTTGTAATCTAACACCTCAAGGAATTAAAATGGTCAGGCGTTACTAAACACTGAGTAACACCCTCAAGTTAGAATTTTAACATATATTTCCTTAATGTGCTAAGCATAACAGAGCTTATACCTTGGCAGAGAGAACACTGAAGCAAGCTTGCCAAAAAGCAGAGCTACATCATGACAAATCCACTGTAACAACTTCAAACCCATATTAAAACAAAAAAAGCAGGATTTTGGCTTTTTATTTTTACAGCAGTGCTGCTGCATCACCAAGGTGACTGAAACAGAAGCAATGAGTTACATGCCTCCTTTTCCAACCCCACACACATTGGCATGTGGTAAATTACAGACTTAAGAGTTGCTGAGTCACACTCAATAAGGTAGAACTGTGGTAACTGAATCCCCACGCATTTGGATCAAAGCATATAATACTTGTTCAGGCAACAGTATGCAATGATCTCATTAAACTTTGTGCATGGTGGGGTCTCTTATTCCCAGAATTACTAGACTAAGCAACTACGAGTTTTATAAAGAACGCCTTCACCCAGCAGCATGTGCTTGTTTCTCCATCCCAATTTATCTCCCTCCATTTTACCCCTCCTCCATTTTATTCTCATTATATATGAGGTCTCCAGGCTCTTGTTTCACTCCCCTCACTACACTGGAATTTCCTTCCCCTTATTGAGTGTTCAGTCCTGCATGGTGCGAAGTACTCTGACTCCAATTCACCAGAGTCCCATTGACATAAATAGAACAATTACTTATTTAAAAGTGGACCACAAGGCTAGTTACTTCATTGGATTATGGCCAGCATGCTCAGCACCTTGCAGGACCAAGCACTTCGAAAGATATGGGATATACAGAAAAAATGACGGACTGTATTTATTTTAAAAAGGGGGGGGGGAGAGAATCAGATCTATTACTGGTCAATTCAATAATGTTTTATTGGTATTAGAATAATCATTTTTACTGTGGTAGCTCTCAGAGGCCCCAATCATATTCAGGTCCCCACTGTACTGGGGGTTGTATAAAACACACAAAACATTCCCCAGCCTTAACAAGCTACATAAGTGTTGTAAGAACAACATGTAAGAGCCCTTGGGTTTTTGGCAGAGGGAAGCCCAGGATGGTGAGACAAAGAACTAGTGCCAAGCCTGTAAGGGACAGGGAGAGAAACTGGAACACTAACACAACAAAGCAGCCAAACATGACCGATACACTAACAAACAGGCAAAGGAGACTCACTCAATAACAGATGTAGGCTTCCCAGCAGTTAACTCCCAGCCTTTCCCTCCAAATTTGTACTTTTCTTTACATTTCTGGTGGCCCTCCCACAGAAATGTTAACCCCTGGGCATCACAAACCTTCCATCAATCAATATTACTTGCAAATCATCCATTTCTAGAGTAGTTCCCACCACTTTGTTTTTCTGCTCACCCCAGGAAACAAAATAACCTCCAAATACATTTTAAAAATACACATTCCACAGGCCTGTGGAAAGACAATATTTACTATCCTTCTTTTATCAGGATAAGCACTACTGAGATGAATACAGTAAATAAGATTTTTGATAAATTAATTCACAAGAGATCTTCTTGATAAGAGGATTTTCCATCCAAAAATGTTTTCTCTACTGTCCAGCAGATTGCATGATGTTCTAATTAGCTTTACCCATCTTAAAAGCACTAGAATTTAATACACTGGAATTTTGCCAGAACAAAACCCAATCAAACACCATTTACCCTCTGAACAGTAACTGTAGAAAGCTATCCACTGCTATCCCATCTGCAAAAGCTATCTGTAATTCTAGTTCGCACTAGGTGTCTAAAGGAGATCCTGTTTCTAGGGCAGCATATTATGAGCACCAAGGATTTCAGCAAGACTTGGAATAAAAGAAAATGACTGGAACTTGGCACCTTGATATCTCTATGTGCCAGCCTAACACTATCACACATTCATACACATATTCATCATCATAGCAATTGGTCAAAATCTCATCCACCAGGATAACAGTCTCCAGATTTCAACCAGCACAAGCAGTTTATTTCACGCCGTTAATTTCCTAAAGGCCGAAGGACAAAGCAACAAGAACTAGACAGCTTTGTTCCCCAACTCCGACCATCGCATCAACGTTCACCCTACAGCATCCAGCAGGAGAGGCGGCTGACTCCAATCTCCACCATTGCCTGTATTTATTTTGGGGGGGAGGATATAGCGATGTAACGATGGCGCGGGGCTGGGGCACAGAGAATACCTTCGCTCCCTTTCGGGAAATCTCTAAATCAGACGAAGAAGGGAGGGGGGAGAGGAGAAAGCTAAACCCATTCGCCAGCGCCACGACTGCCACCTGGGTAACCTGACCTCTGGCAACCCCATCCACCGGCTGCAGCACAAGCTGATGCAACCGGAAAGCGGCAGGGAAGAGACACGCCCCGCACAAAGAACACGCAGATCGGGCAACAACGACGAAACCCCGGCAGTGCGGCGCATCTCCCCGGCCAACGGGAAGCCCGCGGGCTGCCCAGGCCGCTTCTCCCTCCGCCCGCTACCCCACGTCCGACCTCTCCCATCCGCACGCCGCTCGCACGTGCCTGGCCCGGCCGGGCGGGAAGAGAGGCGCGGCAGCCGCCCGAGTCCCGCTGCGCGTGGATGAGACGCCGCAGCAGCCGCGGCCCCGCAGCTGGTGCCCCGCGCGCGTGCGAAGGGAAGTCTCCCGGGCGTTCCCCCTCTCCGGCTTTTGGAGAGGGAACGCGCGCTGATTGGCCGGGCCGGGGGCGGAGGGGGACACGCCCCACCAATAGAAAAGCAGAGTCGCTCTCGCGCCTGTGTGCGGCCGGGGCTAGAGTCTGCTGCGGGAGGGTGTAGCTGGCCGGTTTGTCTGCGGGGCCCACGCAGCAGCAGTCGCAGTCAGACTGCCTAGGGCGAGGACGCATCCTAGGTCCGTCCCTCTAGCCCATCAGATAAGCACCAGCATCCACTCTAGAAGGAATGGGGCTACAGTATTTTTTCTTCTACCGCTCCAGGGAGCTAGCTACAGCTATATGCCACGGTCCTGCAACCGGACTTGTTCAGGCAGGCCCCTTTGTCCACACAGGTGCCATTACAGGAGTAGGGTCGTACGCACAGCAGCTCTGCACTGGTGAAAGCTGCTGTTACTCTGGTGATGGGTGCCATCAGAAGAACCTAGAGGGATATTAGTGAACAGCTGTAGAAATAAGTTATTTTACAGCATTTCACACAGCAATAAATAAGAAAGTGTGGTTTTGTGTTTTAATGGGCAAAGGAGGGTTGGATCCTGAAAGGGACAGAGCACTCAGGCCCTGTCTCAGGGAAGAACTTAAACTCATGCTTAACTTTAAGTGTGTGAGTAGTCCCACTGGATTTAACCATATGCTGCAGCAGGGACCAGAGTGTTCAATGCTTTGCTGAAGGGAGTCTTCCAGTTGAAGCCCTTTAAGGACTCAGGCCAGACCCTCAACAATATTTGGACACCTAGCTTCTGATGATTTCAGTGAGTTAGGCACCTAAATACCTCTGAGGATCTGGGCCTGAGTCCCCAAGCTAAGGAAGACACAAGCATGCTGCCACAGTAGCCTTGTGATGTCAATCATTCAAATAAGCAGTGAACTTGTAACTGAGGTTTTACATGTAATTTAGAGATAGTAGGCCAGCAGCTCCCTGTTCCTGCAGGAGTAGCATTTTCATCCAATCTAAATTTGATCTCACCTCTCCCCCTTGTTGTGGGGAATACATCCAACTCCTGCAGCAGCAGCTACTTCAATCTGAAAAGGAGTAGCACCACTCCTACCCAATAAGCCAGTGATAAACAAGGAATTTCAAGGCACATATAGCTCTTCATAACATTACACGTTCTTGTCTAGGGGTTTAATAAGATGTCAACCCACATGATGCACCAATGGTGTTGGAGGAAAAATGGCAATTTAAAATTTACACAGAATAGCACAGACTACAGCAAACAGGATTGCACCAAAGTATATACCTCACTCAACAATTTTTCCTCTGAACAAATAACACTGCAAAGCCCCAAATAGTGGTTAACTGCTCAGGCAAAATGGGCAACAATATTTAGCATTTATATAGGGTTTTATAATCAGTGCCTAATTACCTTGTCGTGTGCTGTGATTAATCCTCATTATTATCCCCATTTTACAAATATTGAAGCTAAAAATGGTTAAGGCCACAAAGAGTCAATTTGATCCACAAGTGGAAAACCAGCTTGTGTTTAGTTCAGGTGAGGCCTTTTCATTATTGAGTAGCTCCTCCTTGTTGCCAAAGTTTACTATTGGCTGCTCAGCAAAAGAGCCAACTCAGTTTCAGTCAGATGATGAGCAGCTCTAGCACCTCACAGCCACAAATTTGCTCAATATGTAGAATATTTAAGGGCCCTCAAAACTAGTTCTGGATGGCTTGGGAGGAGGGAGGTGGATGAGAAGCATAAACTAATGATTGTTAGGAAATATCACAGACAAACATTCAAGTCCTTCTCTGCAACATGAGGGCTAGAAACTTACCAGTGGGCAGAACCACCAAGAACTAAAAGGACCCTTCCCCCCCCTCCCCCCCCCCCAAAAAAAAAAAAAAAAAAGGAATGGTGTGTCCTGTACAGAATAGTCTGCAAGAACAGGAATGAGACACAGGAGGTGCAGCACAGGAGACTTTAGAGTTCCCAAGTTTTGACTGTTCGGTAAATGGCCACATCCTGCTCACTTTATTTGTATGAATGGTATTAGGGATTATCTTCACACACAGTTGTACTAGTTTAATTAAACGTGTAATTCCGAATAGCCATAGTGGTACAAAAAGGCTGTTTGAGTACTCCCATATAAACCTGACTTACAGTAGTTTAACTAAAAATCTATTTCTAATCCACCTAAATTAAACTGAAATAAGACACTAAGGCCTGGGCTACACTTGGGGGGGGGGGGGTTTCAAACTAAGATACACAACTTCAGCTATGCTATTCAGATCCGGCAGGTAGTGAAGACGTACCCTAAGAGAGCGGCTATACCCTGATTTCAGTTACACCAGTGCAATGCATATGTGCAGAAAAAGCCTAAGCCTCTTTGCTGTCTTTCGATCTGGGTGCTAATTAGTGCACACTGCAGTGACTGTATTTGACATATCAAAATATTTTAAAACAGATTTTAAAATAATCCAGGAACAAAAGAGTTTATAAAGTATGCAGATTGACCACCATTACAGATAAACACCACTACTGTACTGTTAAGGAAAATCAGCATGGTAGATCATGTATTATAGGGGGTTCACTCCTGACATCAACAAGGCCAAAGACTGGACCTGTGATACACATGGAATCATGAGAGATGGGTTTTGCCGATTTCCATATACATGATTTATTATTGTAGGCAATTGTTAAAATAAACAGTGACTATGGAAAAACAGAGACCCCACTAAACAAAAAAGCCTTGTTGACTAGTCCACCAACCAGGTCAAAGATGTTTATGTACATACAAAGTAAACAGTTCTAAGTTTGTGATATATCAATTTAGTCAGAAAAGAGAAAGACATTTAATATTTCTACAGTTACAATGAGTATATTTAATTAGAATTTAGGAATTCTACTTTCAAAAATCACTATCTAGAACAGAGGCAGGGTTGTGATACTGTACAATAAACATTTAGCTCCCAAGTAGCAGAATTATTACTTCTTAAAAAAATTCAGAGATGCAGCTCTCAGGCACTGAAGGCTTTTAAAGTAGTTTCTACTCTGCAGAGTGAGATTATACATGTTTGTAGGATAAAAGCACAGGAAATTTAGATTTAACCTGTCTGTGCAGATAGCTTGAAACACAGTGACAATGTCAGCAGAGGAACCAGCTACAATCACTAACCCTTGACTGAAACCAATTTACCAAGTTGTGTTGTACAATGACAGGGAGAAAGGGGGTGTGTTGGGCTTTTAAGACACTAATTACTTATTTCCAAGTCGTGCAAGCTCCTTCTATCATGTTTTTAAATAAAAGTGATGTGGTATTAGCCAAGACTGATTTCTACAATCATACAAAACAGATCCTGCAGCCTTTACTCAAGTACAACCCTTATTGATTTGTGTAAGGAAAGACAGTGGTCTCCACTTGGTAACACCAGTGCCCAAGTGCTATACATGGATTTATAATTGTTTTTAGATTGAGGAAACAAATACCATTCCCTAGAATATTAAAAAAAAAAAAAAAAGGAGAGATCTGTCTCTTAACAAATGAACGTAAGAGTTTAAAGAAAAGGAGTACTTGTGGCACCTTAGAGACTAACAGATTTATTAGTCTCTAAGGTGTCACAAGTACTCATTTTCTTTTTGCGTATACAGACTAACACGGCTGCTACTCTGAAACCCATAAGAGTTTAGTTGACAGGTGGGGTGTTTAAAATTTTTAGCACCTGACAACCTTGCTGGCACAGTTTTAAAGAAAAGTGTCTGGTTTAAAAGAAGGGTTATGTTTCTATTACTTGCAGATTATGTACCAAAAAAGCTTTATTTTGAACAAGTTCTCCATTTGGTTTTACAGTCTTAACATACATCATATTTATGGACAAGCAGCATTTTACAGAAGAATCAGATTTGAGACTAATACAAGTAAGAGGAAGTCACTTGGAATTATGAGTTTATTTAAAATTAAGCATATCCAGACATCAGAGGTACCATATGCTGTCATTTACTTGAGATTAAGAAATTCCATGAACTAAAAGTGATGTTTTTCAATAGAAGAAATCTTAACATTTGGATAGTCATGAGTAGGTACCTTTAAAAAAATATTACCTGTTCTACACTTTGTATATGGGGAGAAGGGGATAAGGATAATAAAGTGAAATTTCTCCATTTCCATTAAAAAGCCTAATTAGCTATTTTAAGTGGCTTCGAGGAAGTGACAACATTTGTGCCAAGTCCTTTTAAAAGTTCACACTGAACAATTTCACAAATGTAGTATGCAGTATTACAGGTGAAGGGCAAGGCTACAATGAAAACTGAGTTTGTGCTAGATTTGTGCTCTTGTGCTCTCACTAGTCAGGTTGTGGAAATGTAAAACTGTAAACGCTTTTCTTCCTTGTGAAATTCAGTGACATCCCCTCGTTTGCTATCAGTGTCCCTGAATGCATGTTTGAGTTATGTTATTAATTCACAAGGCCACAAAATGATACATTCAGTGGATTTCAATGACAGAGAAAAATTTTGAAGTAAAATAAAGCAAAGCATGAGAAATTGGGGTCTTTGTAATTCATTTGTGATGTGTACAAGTTTAGGTCTTGTTTACAAACGAAAGCTGTACCAGGCTAAAATGATTTAAATAAACTGGTACAAATCACTGTGTAGACACTGGCTTACATCAGTTGAGCTAGTTAGCAACATGACTTTGTGGTGCAGACAAGGTCTTACACATGCTGTTTGCCACGTGAAACACAAGAAAATAATCACAGATTTGTTTGTAGGCATTGCCTAAATGCACATGAATACCATCCGTATCTTGCTGGATCTTGCAATCTAACTATAAAAGCGTATTAAGTAACACAATGTCACCGAAGAGAAAATGGGTAAATCTTAACATGTACATTGAGATGAATTAGAGGGTTAAGAGTTAACAATTTCAACCTCTCAATTGGTGACAGGTTTCAGCTCATTGTGATACTGCCACTCAAGGTCATTGAAACACTGTTGAAGTCCTTGATTTCCCCCCCCAATCTGGTTAGTGAAGGCATTCTGCACAAATCTGGGAATAACTCAATTTTTATTTTGGCCCAAAAGTTCACCTTAAAGAGGTAAGATGTGTAAGATTTTCTGCTTCCCTCCTTCAATATTAATCACTATTTACCAATTCTAAGTGCCAGTGAGTGCGGTCTTTTCTTATGTTTATCATTTGGGAATAAAATAAAAACTAAAAGTTAATTATTACCCTGGCCACAAAATGTCTATATCCACTGTATTTACATAGAGCTATTCTTCAACCACTTTTAGGCAAGTTCTCATTAATACAAGCTTTTGAAAACACTAGTAGCGTTAATAAATTTCCTCCCTTTCTGAAAGCTAAATAATTCCTGACGTACAGGAAGTTGTAACTGGTGGATACTTTCTACAACCCTATATGCTATTTCATGGATTGATAAGCAGACCGGGATCCAAGTCTGATTATACATCTTGTAAAGTCAGCTACTGTACAAACTGTATAGCACTTAAGATGCTCCAGCAACTTGTAAGTGAGAGGCTTTAGCGCTAGAAGAGGCATTGAATCCCATAAAATGTATTTTGCTTTTATGAAGTACAGCTATGATTTGCAGTTGCAATGAAGACTGTAGATAGAGCAAGCCTAAAAGTATCAACTTCAAAATATAATAAAATGCTCTTGTCCATTAGCTTTGCTATGTAAGTGCCTTATGTAGGAAAAGATGCTTTTAACTACAGTTCAGATCTTCTCTTAGAAGTGAGCAACAGATGGAGAAGGTACAGTGTACTTTTCACTAGCGTCCGACTTACTGCTTATCCTGAATACTGATATGCTTTCAGTTAAAAGGACAGCCAATGGAACTTCAAGTAAAAGAAACCTTCCATGAAGGTGGATCTGATACTTAGATATTTTTTTACACAGAACTCATCCTGCTGTATGGAGCATGAGCTTTTGCATGATAACTTGATGGTCTGTTATAAGATACTGCATTCATAACTTTAGCCTTAAATACTGCACTAGATACACTGTCCTCCTAAGGAATCACCTGAGGCAGGTAGGTGGGGTGTGGGGATGTGTGTGTGTGTGTGTGAAATAAAAAAAACCCGCTTAACTATGAATTCTGGCACAGCCAGGAGTAGCAACTCAACTACTCCAGAGGGCTTAGAGAATAGGCTTTAGATTTTACACCAATGAATTGGATTTATTGTAAATGCCACAGTCACAGCGATAGACAGTGCAGACTTCTATTAACATACATATTTTTGTAACTTAGCATTTCTACTGAGTAAATAAATGCACTTTGCACAGCCTTCCTTTAAATGTGCCTAAACTAACCTAAAAAAGCAGACAGCATAGCAGAAAGGGAAACTTAAATTGTAACTGTCTCTTAAGCAATATAGCACTTTATCCATGTATATAATATACTATTTTATATTATATACACAGGCATGCACATTTTCCTTAACAGTTAATTAATACCTGAATGTAAAAACTTGCACACCTCCAATACATCTGCCACCTTTACTGCAAGCACAGTTAATCCAGCTATTTGTCAAGAAAGAGGAATGACAGTAAAAAAAGACTTCCCCCACAAGAAACAAGTTACACAAAGAATACTGTATCACTACAAATTTTTATTCAGAAGCCCATCTTTTTTTTTTAAAAAAAAATCTCATTAGGAACTTGTTTGGTCAATCGACTACAACACTTTCTACTGGACATATAGTAAAAATGGCATGGCTCAGAATCGACCAGATCTTTCACGATCTCTTGACCGCCTCCGATCACGTTCCCGCCCTCCTCCTCCTCCGCCACCGCCTCCTCCTCCGCCACCGCCTCCACGACCACGATCTCTGGATCTAGAACGACGTTCACGGGACCTTGACCTGGATCTATGCCTGCAAAAAAGCATTAAGATTGTAGTTCTTGAATATAGCGAAACAATGCATCAATATTCTACAGAGTACCAAGGATCAATCGTTCAAATGAAAACACCAGAAAAAAGAAGTAGAGTTTGAAATAAGGTTGTGATTAGGTACTACCACCACCTAAGAGCCCAGCACTTTCAAGCCCACAAGGCCATCATTACAGAATTCTTCAGTTTTAGGCAGTGAAGGGTCAGTATGTATAGTGAAAAATGTTAACTGCAGTCACTTGTCTGAATGGCCAGAAAAGGGTCAGTTCCCTGTAAGTACCCCTCTAAGTTAATTGCACTGTTATGCAGAACCAGTTGCAGCACTGTGAAAAGTCTTTTGTAGCCATTTACAGATTTAATGGTACACTGCAAGCGTACAGGCCATAGGGACTGCTATATATAAAAAAAACCTAACAAATCAGGATTTTCTGTACTGAATTTCCCAAGTAGCATGTAACCAAAGCATTTTCCTCCTCTTCAGTCTCCCTCCACCTTCTCCATCACCAACACAGTAAGGTCAGTGAGCTGCAGGAGCCCAAAAATGCATCTCTTATGTCACAGCTACTCAGAGCTCCAGAGCCAGCCTCTTTAGGAGGAAGGTCACCAAAAATCTTTGAGAAGGATTTTGAAAGGCTTTAGTAAGTCCGTTGTATTACCAAACGGAAAATTATACATTTAAATTTTTTTAAAGTTATGTTACTAAATATGAACTACAGGATTTTTTATTTATAGGCATTGCTATGGAGCTCAAAGTTGAACTGAGTAACTGTGTTTGCCCCAACTTGTGAATACACCAACTTTGTATTTCAGGGGAGTTTGGTGATCTAGGACACGAAAGAATGATGCATTCTGGTGTGTCACAGCAAAAATGTGTGGTGCTTTTTTGGAGATGGGTAGAAGCGTGTATGTGTAAGGCAAAAGATGAAAAAGCAAGATCATTTGTGCTGAGTGTCTACTTTGCCCCTTGTAATTTGGGTCATTTGGCACAAGTCTCATTTTGGTCACAATATTGCAGGTCATCTTTAAATATATATAATTCATTCTTGAAAATCCATTCTCACAATCTCACAAGAAAGGACGAGGAAGGCTTTTCAGGAAAAGAGGCCGAGCTCAAGTGTTTCTGACTAGGGGAAAAGTGGTTGGGAACCAGAAAAGTAATCACGTGGCTCTTAAGTCAGCAGCATATTTTTTACAATATTATAACCTTCTCAGCATAAATAAGGCAAACAAATGAATCCCTGACACTTTCCATTTAAAATTAATTAATACTTAATTTCTCAGGAAAGCAGGAAACAATGCAATATGAACTTTTCACAATTAAGTTTACTCCTCCAATTCCCGAAATATTGCAAGACAATTTAACAGCATTTTTAGAAAAATATGCATTTTTGTGTTTGTGAAAGTGTTTCATTGATAATACTGGAAAGTGAAGTCCTAACAGCAAAAGAGGTTTCATACTGATAGCAGCAATGCAACATTCGCCAACGTACCTGAATTAAGACTAAAAGAAACCTTTTTGCCACTGCATGGAACTCTGACTATGGCCCACTCGATACACAGCATGCCTACCAATGGGGAACAGTAGCACCAACTGTTATGGAATTTTGTGATGTTGGCAACTGTCCACTAGGAATGGAACCAAGATCACCAACTCATCTGACACATGCAACAATGTAGACTTCACTTTCCCAACATGGAATGGATATGAACTGATAACCTAGAGGGGAAACTCTGTACTTCACATTACTGACTCTCTCTGCCACTCTCCATTTTTGATTATTTTTTAAATTTGCCATAAAGCCAGATTAAGTCTTGAAGATTTACAGAAGAGTCAGATTGCGATTCCGTAACAGAACTGGATTGGGAGAAGAAAAAATGATTTAAACAACTTTCCTCAAAGTCAGATCCTATTCTTTGTGTCTTCAAAAAGCTTAGGGGAAAAAAAAAATCTCTAAATTATTTGCATCAGTTTGCTTTAAATTAAAATATGAATGCTTACTTCTTACGACGACGTCCATATAATTCACGTCGCAATTCTCGGGAGATGGGCTTCAAATGCATAAAGTTACAGAATCCTCCTCGCGTACACTCTCTGTGGAGTAGAAGAAAATTACCACAAAGAAAACATTTCAAATTTATACTCTTAGCTTTTCTTCTATATAAACCTGAGGGGTTACGTTAACTGATCTGTGATTTTTTTAATGTAACATTAAACATTGGGAAGTATGACTCTTGGTAAAATATCTTAATTGCCCTGAAGTCAGAGTTACACTTGAGCATAATTTACTGGAATTACTTGTGTGCCTGGTGCATGAATGCCTGAAAGTGAAGGGAAATTTTTTGTAGGGATGAAGAGACTGAGTGCACATGGGTGCTAAGGTATGTGAACTGAGCTTGCTCTAGAATCTATATGTTAGGGTAGCTTTAAGTGTATTTTCTTGTATTTTTACTGAATGCATCGTTTGGAAATGCATTTGAGAAACCTTACTCATGAAAAGCTTAACTTGGAGGTCTCTCTAAGCTACTATAATAAATAAGCAGTAGCAAATATCATTTCGTTACCCCATTTCATATTGACGGCAACAAGCTTCTCTGAAGTCAGTCACAGGTGAAAGCTCAGCATGAATCGGCTGACCATTAAACCAGCGATTGTTCAGATCAATCACAGCCTTTTCTGCATCTTCTTCACGACGAAACTGAGAAGAAAGTAAAATTAACATTCTCAAAATGTTACATAAAATAGGTCAAACATTACCATTTAATTCCTGGCTGGATATTTAACACGTGCTCAAGGCCAGTAATAGAATATAAAATGGACTTCTAGTTTTATTTGACCCTACTCTAAAGTGGTGTCTTAATAAAACATATGTGGGTCCATTCAGTTTATTATTTAAGCAGTAACATTTTAAACATGAACAGGCAATCTGGAGAGGACTTAGTGGTTTCTCTCCAGATTAAAGAATTTTTTTGAATATTAACATTCCATGTTTAAAAGACTAATTGGTCTTGCAGGCATTTGTGAGGAATATGACTTAGATAACATAACTTGCAAGTATATCAGCCTGATGAATACAAAATCGTTATCTAACTTATTATTTACTGGACAATTAGAGTTTAAAGAGGCTGTCAAGCATTTTAGACCATGAATTTATGTTCTCCAAGAAGGTTTCATAAACACTTAGTTCAAAAAAGTAAGTGTGCAATAACAAGATTCTGTGAGATTTAAACCAATATCCCATCGTTCAGTGTTTACACTCCAAAACAATACATAGTACTAATTACATAAGAACCAGAAAGCAAAACTGACTGGAAAGTAAGTATGTGATCAATACTTTTCGAATTCCATCAAAATTCTGTGAGGACAGTCAGAAGTCTGAGTGGGCAATGAAAGGGGACATGCAACTGGGACAAGGATTGGGGTTAAGAAGGGTGTCAGGATAAAACTAGGAACACTTAAAATGGCTGTATGCATCTCAGCAATTATTGTAAATACCCAGTTACCCCCTGCCCCCCTTCACGGTCAGGCTTGTACAAATGCCATTTCATTTAATTTGTTTTTACACCTATTTACTGAGTCAGCAGTGTGCCCTTGTTGCCAAGAAGGCCAATGGCATTTTGGAATGTATAAGTAGGGGCATAGCGAGCAGATCGAGGGACGTGATCTTCCCCCTCTATTCGACATTGGTGAGGCCTCATCTGGAGTACTGTGTCCAGTTTTGGGCCCCACACTACAAGGAGGATGTGGATAAATTGGAGAGAGTCCAGCAAAGGGCAACAAAAATTATTAGGGGTCTGGAACACATGACTTATGAGGAGAGGCTGAGGGAACTGGGATTGTTTAGTCTGCAGAAGAGAAGAAATGAGGGGGGATTTGATAGCTGCTTTCAACTACCTGAGAGGTGGTTCCAGAGAGGATGGTTCTAGACTATTCTCAGTGGTAGAAGAGGACAGGACAAGGAGTAATGGTCTCAAGTTGCAGTGAGGGAGGTTTAGGTTGGATATTAGGAAAAACGTTTTCACTAGGAGGGTGGTGAAACACTGGAATGCGTTACCTAGGGAGGTGGTAGAATCTCCTTCCTTAGAAGTTTTTAAGGTCAGGCTTGACAAAGCCCTGGCTGGGATGATTTAATTGGGGATTGGTCCTGCTTTGAGCAGGGGGTTGGACTAGATGACCTCCTGAGGTCCCTTCCAACCCTGATATTCTATGATTCTATTTCAGTTTGAGTAATGATCTCATCAACATTATAAAAAAAAGCCTAGCCTCAATGTTCAAGTTGAGCAAGTTGCAAAGAGTAGGCAAGTTATGACAGTTCTAATAAATTCAACTGCTAGCAAGATGAGCAAGAATTTTAAAGTATGATTTTCATCTGATTGACCCTTTTAAGCATACTGTACTTCTAATTTTAAAGTTTAATACTATAATGTGCAACAGTGTAAATATGCCATTTATTACATTTCACTAGGGAGAATATAAAACAAGTTAACAGTCTTGAAACATTTGAAAAAAACTGATTGGAATTTTATTTTTAAAAAAATCTACTTGTATTGTAGTTTAACCAGTTGACACACAAATTAACACAGAGCAAGACAGTTCATTATTTTTAATCGAGTGGACTGAGTTGATCCTGGTCACAATTGAAGTCAAAACTGAACCCAACTATTCTAGTCTTCTCCTTAAAACCATCTGGTGCTTCTGTTCTGAGAGGCTTCAGAGGAATTGCAAGACATTCAGTGTAAACAGAAACTCCTCTCAAGTGCATTTGCTGAACACAACCGGGCCTTTCTCCGACAATGAAGTAATTAACATTTAATTGAGCATGTCACAATCATACTTGTAAGTTAACAATTTTATACTTCACCGCTCTGAATTTCAATGCCCAAATGTAAATCAGACAACAGTTCATCTATGGGAAATATCTTCAGAACTAAAAAGGTGAGATTAAACCTTATGAAAACAAGACAGAATCAACTGTAAGGGAACGTATTTCTGCCTGGTTTGGATTCTAATCCACACACATGTATACATAACCACTCCAACGTACAGGTATTTACTTTCATAAAGGTGTCACCACGTTTTGAAAATGTTAATTATGTATATTAAAGAAAAATTTGTATTCATGATGTATTGCAGAGGTGCTTTTGTATCTTACCTTTACATATACATTTCCAACTAGATGATCTCCAAGGTTATCACAAACGTTCATCTCCTCAACTTCACCATATTTTTCTTCCATTTCCGTGAAGACCTCCTAAATATAGAGAAATTTATTAAAAACATTGTGCAAATTAGATGGATTAAACATACCTACAAGACAATCAATCATTACTAAGCAGGAAGACTATTCTCTCTCCCAACACCCTTCATACATTTTTGTTCTAAGACTGTAAATTTCTGGGCAGGCACTGCATCAGCCTGTGTGCATGGACAATATCTAATACACTGTGAGTACTACAAGGATAAGGTAATTAACGACAACAAAAAGGTAACTTTTCTTTATTTGGAAAATGAGATATACAAGACACTAAAGCCTTTTGGAAAGAAAAGCCAATCCTTCAGTCTACTACATTTCCAAATTTATTAATTGTTTGCTAACACTGAAGTATACTTTTTAACTCAGCTGTGTGAGGAAAAAGCAGAATGGGGGAGACACCAAAAATAGACCATATAGTATTTTGTTTTGAAACTTAATCCAAGGTCTAATATAAACAATAGAGTTATAGGCAATTTAAACAGACTACAGCAGGGACTATATGTAAAACTGAAGTTATATGAAAAACATCTAGACACTAACAGGATACACATATCAGTCAAGCAACCAAATGTCTAATTTGTGTTTTTTCCCCTCTCCACCATCCTTCCCTGATCACTCCCAGCATCCAATCTTATTATCATTTAAACAGTACACTCTCTGGGGCAGGGAGTGTTTCTTGTAATGTGCATTTAAGGCACTGCTTATCAGAATTAGAAGTGGTAAATCTAGAGAATGATAGTCTTCCTTTTTTGGTCCCATCAAGGATTAGCTGGAAAGTTTATTTTTCTAATTTTTCACTTCCACCGACTAAACTTTATATGTTTGCCTTTGAAGAATATAATGCATTTTAAACAGTGAATTTCAACATACCTCAAAGAATTCATCATAATGTTCCTGCATTTCAACATCGCTCACAGCACCTACAAATTCCAAGAGTCATACTGATTAGAATCAATATTTGAATGACAAAACTCTGAACATACTACAAAATATATTTTAGAGAACAGAAGAAGTCATCTACCGAAGCATAAGAGATGCCATGTAGTTAATCATTAAGGAGTATTAAAAATAACTGTGAGCAGCTTTGAGTCCCAAAAGAAAGGCATATCTCAGTATGTGATACTAATATGGTCAAATCAAGACAAGTTTTAATCAGCATCCAAATAGTACATGCCAAATTTAAGGGGAAAGGATTTACTTTGAAATGTGACTGATTAAATGTAGAACCCCACCCTCTATCTACCAATGGTTTACCTACACAGAAGGCAAGTGCTTTGTCACGTTAACTATTTTAAAGCATGTTTATTATTAATATTTCTCTTCCTAAAGGCGGAGCTTTGTTTAAAGATGTTCACTCCTCCAGTATAAATACACTAGTTTGAGAAATCACTGATGTGATTAAAACTGCAGCTCATCATGATCCACTGAATTTGTTCAGAATACAAGATACACTTTTCTTGTTCTCTCAGTAAAGAGTGAAACTATGTGGCTTTGTTGTAGGAAGCATTTTTCCATTTTATTTTTAATGCCAATTTATCTTTCTGTAATACTGCAGAATGGTCTTGTTTTTGTTTTTTAATGCGAGAGGCTGGCCATATATTCACATTAGATCATTTTCGTGCTCCTAGCTGGCCTTTGCAGGTGAGTGCTGCTTGCCTGCTGCTAAAAAACTAACGTAAATTAAAATTTTGCTCATTTTTCAAAGTATTAAGTATAGCAAAATAAATTACAATAGATATTTCCAATTCTACACCATTTTACCATACATTTTATTTAATAAGTTATATACATTAAAGCCAGATTGCTTAAGTCTTCAGTTAAATGGCTTTATTACAATCAAGTAAAGTAGTTTTAAAATAGAGGTGGCACTTCATGCAAGAACAATATTTTAACCTTTAAAATGCAACACCATTGCTTTTCTGAGCAAAACCTGCAACACGACAGGATGAGGGTCCAATAAAGCTATGTTTATTTGCCTCAGTCACTGTGCAAAAACAGGTGTTCTGAACCCAGCCATTTCTGGATCATAGTGCAAATGATGCCATTTAGAACAGCTTTTCATCTTTACTGAAAGATGCTTAATATTAACCAATAAAACTACCTAATCTTCGTGGAACTGTGGACGATTTTCCTCTATAAGGTTAAAGGGACACTGGTCAAGTATTTTTGGCTCAAGATATTTGACCTTCCAGATTCAACATGTTTGCTTTTCAAGAGACCCTTGCCTATGCAGCAATTTTAAAGAACTCCCAAACATTTAGTCAACATTCACTACATAGAGACAGTTTCATAACTAACCATATTCCCAGGGCTGTGCCAACATAAGGATGATAGCACACTAACATCTGAGTGATTTTTAAAAAAACATCAGTTTGGAAAAAAGGATCAAAGTTTACGAAATGGGAAAGTGCTGAAAACTGATATGGACATTCCATTGCCAAACTAAGATTATAAAAAGAAAAGTAAAAGAATTGGAAGTACTTGAGAGTGTCCCTCTAAGATGGAAAGGATAGGCATCATACACAGATCTCACAAATATTCAAGTTCCAGGGCTACCAGTGTCTGAACCTTGAGAAGCCCAACTACTAGATAAAATCAAGACTATTACTAGTCAAAATTAATGTTAATCCTCTATGACAACAATGGAGAGGAAAACAGTAAAGCAACAACATTAAATAGCTATCCATTAAGAATATATGCAGTATTTAAATAGGGACAAAGCTGAAAAGATATGGGGAGGGTTTCAGCACACCCATTGATAAAATAGAGCTATAACTCTACCATACCAGGTATAGTTAGGCTCTGTTATACAATTACTCATCTATCAAGACAAACTAAAGTTTAAATATTAATATCAAACTCTAGTTTGGAGAACCTGTTTACCTAAAGACTCTTGCAAACTCCAGGAGGGTCTGGGCAAATAAAATCTAAACAGCTGCACAGCAAACCAAGCAACTATAATTCTGTTCAAATTAGTTACCAGCTCACTGAGAACTTAGCTGATGTGTAGGAAGTACCCAACATCCAACTGCATATTTTTAGCAATACACAGATAGTAATAAGACCATAACCATCTAAAACAAAAAGCCTACAGGCCAACAGAACTTTATAAACCTAGACAAACTTCATAAGCAACATTCTACTTCTAAAGAAAAGCTCCAGTTTGACAACTGACATTAAGTGTCAGTCATCTAATCAGGGGCATTAGTTTTGTTATAAGATATGTTGTTTATGCTATCCTATAAGTTGTTTATCTTATGAATCACATTTCATTCTGAAATTAGTATTTGATTTCATAAAATAGAATGATATCTAATTAAATGCTGGTAACCAGTGTTCCCTCTAATTGTTCCCACCCATGCGTAGAATGAATTTTGTTACATGCACAAATATGGAGGTGATGTGAGACACCAACTTCATATCGGTGCACGTAACAATCATGTGGTGGGGTGGGACCGAGGGGTTTGGAGTGTGGGAGGGGGCTCAGGGTTGGGGCAGAGGATTGGAGTGCAGGGGTGTGAGGGCTCCGGCTGAGGGTATGGGGTGCAGGAGGGCGCTCTGGGGCTACATTGGGGAGAGAGGACTCCCCACAGCAGCACCTGGACTGGGAGGGGAGAGGTATCTCTCCCTGCTACGGCAACTTCAGGGCTGGGGCTCCAGGATAGGTGCCCCACCCCTGGCCTCTGCAGGTCCAGCAAGGGCTAGGTTCAGGGAAGGGCGTCCCGGCCGTGACAGGCCTGGGCCTAGATTCAGGGAGTGGAGCCCTGCAACAGGTCCAGGCCGTGCCGCCCTGTCCACAGCTGGGTCCGGGTGCGCCACCCTGGTTTGTGCAGCGCTGCCCCTGCTGCGCCTGGGTCGCGCTGCGCCACCTGGATTCAGGCCGGGGTTGGGGCGCCCCAGCCACAGCCACAGCAGGTCCAGGCTATGGCATAGTTGGGGCCAGGGCGCCGCCTCAGCCGCGGCAGGCTGGGGGCCGGGCAAGGTTGGGGCGCCTCTCCCCCGGGCAGGTTCCCTGAGCACCTGTGCAGTGCTAAATTGGGGCAGGGAACTTAGACTAGTTCGAATTAGTTACCAGCTATGATCCAGTGGTTAAAAAAGTAATAAATGAACAAAACTTTACCACCACATGCTCAATTTGTTATAAAATATTAGAAAAATAACACCCATCTTTTTAGTTCTAAAGCCTTTAACGTCTTTTTCTACTAGTGTCATTGGTTCAATTGTAATGACAGATCAGTAGTCACAAACTGACAATCTCAGTCATTTAACTTCTGTCATGATGCACAATACGAGACTTTTTGCCCATTTCCTAACTACAGAAAAGTTAAGAAATTAGTTCATAACAATATCCAAACTGCTTCCTTTCCCCAAGTGTACTTTTAAAATTATTTCCTACTATGCAAATATCTAACTTAGTTCTGGAATTTGAATTTTCAAAGTAAGGGAGAATTTTAAACAAGCACTTATCCAAAAGGACAGCTGCACAAGAGCAGCATTTGTCAGTCCAATTTATCTTCCAAAGTAGTCATTAAATGGGAGCTACATCATTAGCCTAGGACAAATATTTTTGCAAGCAGTCTGAAAGTTCCAAATTTGAGTGCTCTCAACACTAACATAATGATGGGAAACACGTTATGGATTAAGTAAATGTGTGACTGTCCTGCTTTTTGAGCAGTGAAGTCTAATGCATACCTTTAAAACATAATAGCAAAAATATATTTCTAGGATGCAGGCAAGTGGTAGAGGGGAAAAAGGGCAAAAGGAGACAGCAGTGGATCAAGACTGCTTTACAGTGGTTATCATTTCAACCACTTTTTGATTTAATGGACAAATATCCAATTTCTCCTAAGAAACAAATTCTTGTTGGGGGGGGGGGTGAGAAGGACAAAAAATTGTTGACACATTTTATGAAGTGTGGTCAGTTTGATCCGTTAAGCTAAAATGGTAGACCAGCTTAAGTCGACACTGAGCTCTGACAATCAAGCCCAGGGAACCAGTGAAGGAACTTGTATGAACTTACAGCGCAAACCGTCAGCAGACTGGGAAGAGTTTTGAGGGTTACGGTAAATGTTCAAGAGGGCAATGGTCTGAAATACAAAACGCAACAACTTTATATTATGGAAAAGAAATTTAACACGAAACTGGTTTCCTTTTGGTGATCGCTTTAGCCGAGTCTCAGTGCTGAAAGAGAGGTAGTTATTTTCTCCCAAGAGAGGAGATTTTCACTTAACTCGTGACCTTTCTGAACCAACCTAACACTGTAAAGCAATAGAGATCTCATGATACTCGATTACTGTATTTTTACTTTAACGGTTAGTTTGCTCACCTCCATTACAATAGAAGTGTTTACATGGGGTCAGTCAAAAAAAGTTTCCAATACAACGAATGGTGTCCAAGTGTCATAGTAATAGCTGTAATATGTAAGGTATCAGCACACTCAAATGTTTGATTTTGGCCTTACTGAACAATTAGTGAATAAAACCACCCCGCAAAACATTCTAAAAACAGCATAGGCTCTAATGTATAACACAGTAATCATGGTATAACATGAAATCTCCATTTCCTAAAGAAAGGAAAGGTGAAATAAAATGCACAATTTTGGGCAACTTACCGTATATCATAAATATACCTAAGTTTTCATATTATATCAAGAATTTGATAAATGCTTGCAATGTAATCATTTTAAAAAAATGAATGCAACAATAAGTGACAGGGTTTAACAGTTACAGGATGTAATGCTCATGCACTGTGCAAATGATTTTGAATCAAGGAAGTCCAATTAGTTTATCTTTTTATAGAAGTCACTTTCTGCACTTTATAAACATGTACATTTACCAAGTTCTTGATATATGCGCAAGAAGAGTTCCATCACTTGTCCTGTTTGCAACAGCTTTATGTCAGCAGCTCAGAAGCCAACATTATTTTCTCATAATTAGGAGTGGGCTCTTTAACACCATTCTTTAAAAAAATTTCTCCAACTGTGGGACTTACAGTGTGAGCCGTCAGCCGTCTGTGCACTGTTTTGGGGATTACGATAGATGTTTTGAATCAAGATGGTCTGCGGGGAAAAAAAATAAAAAGGGGAATTCTACTGGCTGCTGTGCATATAACAGACAATTGCAAAGAGACAACTATTCATAAGATTTTTCCTTTTGTATTTGCAGAGTATCTTCTGTAACTGCATCCAAACCATCATATTATGAAAACAGTTTTAAATTAACCACCAAGAAAGAGCGGTGTTTGGTTTCCCTAGTGAACTGTCCCAAGTATATTTACTGAAACTGTTTATTTGGGATAAGTGTATGACATCTTGTGTTAGAAGTATGTCACCTTGCTCTTCAAGCTGCTCAGAGTTATGCAGATACCCAAATTTATCTTAGTTTAAACCAAATTCATTACTGTGAGCCTAGAAAAGCAGCATTTGTATCAGTGCACAGAACATAGCATGCGATGTTGTAAAGTCTTTAAACTGTTGCCTCAGATATCAAATTTTTCAAATATCAACTAGATACCCCCTATTGTCTCATCAAGCAGTTTCTTGGTGGAATTTCTGTTTAAATAATATAATAGTTTTAAATGTTCACGTTTTCCGATCCTTCAATAAAGATCAATATCCTTTTAGCCCTTCTGCTTTTTACTTGAAGAATTAGACCAGGCAGGCTTGAAACCTTACATTTGTACCGTTCTTCTTAAAATCAAGTTGTCTGAAAAAACAAACCATGTTTAAGTTAGTAAACTAATATTACATAAAATTCCAATGTCCATATAACTAATCAGCTCAAAGAGATTTAGATTTAATTACTTAATATACAAGTTTAATGTTAGTCTGCATGAACTTTCATCCCCAATTGAATTTAACTGGTGCAATACTTGTTTTTTGATGCCACCAAGAGATTAGAACCTGTTAAATTACATTTAAATCATATACTGATTTTACTAACACATCAACCAAACCAATACCTACACCAGTGGTGACAACACAATAAAATATAACCATGGCAATTGCTCTCTATTAATAAGATCTGTTCCTCAATTTTCTATCACAGCTGATTACCAATATTTGCATAAAGACTTCCATAATCAACCTATTACACGTCAGATTCACTAGCAACATCACAATCCAGCTTGTGTGTCAAGTCCAATGCCACACACACAGTAGACTGAATTCACAACATGACCCTGTCAAGCCCAGCAGTTCACTTCAACTGACATCAGCTAAATAAGGATTAAATTGCCAGAGAGAAAATTGGTGGTCCAGGTTAGGAAACAATTACTTTTAAACTCAGGTTTAAAAAGTGATTTCTGAAAACATGTTTAAGCCAGACAGCATGGATGGCAAGTATCCATTAGATGTGTTGTTACAGGAAATCAGTGAAAGAGTTAGGAATTGAACCTAAGTCTCCCTACAACTAGGCCTGCACTAACCCACATATACTAAACAATCAATTTGTAATCACCTAGAGGATAATAGGGTTATAAGGAATAGCCAGCATGGATTTGTCAAGAACAAATCATGCCAAATCAACCTAATTTTCTTCTTTGACAGGGTTACTGGACTTGTAGATGGAGGGAAGTAGTTGCTATGATGTATCTTGATTTTACTAACATTTTTGACACAGTCCCACATGACACTGTCATAAGCAAACTAGGGAAATGTGGCCTGGATGAAATTACTATGAGATGAGTGCACACCT
Organism: Lepidochelys olivacea; assembly: GCF_965140295.1. Lineage (NCBI taxonomy): Eukaryota > Metazoa > Chordata > Testudines > Cheloniidae > Lepidochelys > Lepidochelys olivacea. Next base: position 159,354,076 of record NC_140411.1, on the reverse strand, counting down.
GGTTGAAAGACCATACTCAAAGAGTAGTTATAAGTGGTTTTCTGTCAAACTAGGAGGGCATATCCAGTGGGGTACCTCAGGAGTTAGTCCTGGATCTAGTACTATTTAACATATTCATTAAATGACCTGGATAATGGAGTGGAGAATATACTTTAACATTTACAGATAATATCAAGGCTGGGGGAGTTGCAAGCACTTTGGAGGACAGGACTAAAATGCAAAAAACCTGGACAAATTGGAGAACTAGTCTGAATTCAACAAGAGGAAATTTAACAAAGACAAGTGCAAAGTACTTCACTTGGGAAGGAAAAATCAAATGCACAACTACAAAATGGGGAATAATTGTGTAGATGGTAGTGCTATTGAGAAGGATGGGGGTTATAGTAGATCACAAATTGAATATGATTCAACAGTTGCGAAAAATGGTTGTAAAAAAGGCTAATATTCTGGGGTGCATGAACAGGAGTGTCAAATAGGTAAGACGTAGGACACAACTGTCCCACTATACTTGGCATTGTTGAAGCCTCAGCTGGAGTATCGTGTCCAGCTCTGGGCGCCCCAATATAGGAAATGTGTACACCTATGGACTCTCTCCAGTTTGAACAACTGAAGTGATAAAAAGTTTAGAATGTTGACATCTGAGGAAAATGGTCAAGAAACACTGTGCATGTTTACTTTTGAGAAAAGAAGACTGACGGGGGACCTGAAATGAATCTTCAAATATGTGAAGAGCTGTTACAAAGTGGAATATGATCAACTTTTCTCCATCTCTCTGGTAGGACAAGTAATGGGCTTACTCTGTAACAAGGGAGATTTAGGTTCGGTATTAGGAAATACTTTCTAATTATAAGGGGTAGTTAAATTTTGGAATAGGCTTCCAAGAGGTTGTGGAATCCCACTCATTAGATGTTTTTAAGAACAGATTTGACAAACACCTGTCAGGGATGGTCTAAACTTTATGTGGTCCTCCCTCAGCACAGGGAGCGGGACTTGACTTCCTCAGGTTCCTTCCAGCCCTACATTTCTATGGAATCCGTACTGTAATATTAAAACAGCTTTTAAAAATACATGGTTTCTGACCACTCAGTAGCATAGCTATGTTTGCAAGAGGAATTTTAAAGCAGATTCTTAAAATGGGAGAACTCTATTGTAGATGAGACATTAGAAGTGGTCTCCCCAGGTCACGGTTGAGGCATATTAGCAAGGCACTTCCACTGTTGCATATACTGTATTTCTGTGGCTAAATAGCTGGAAATACAGGAGCTTTCCTAACCGCTAAAAATTTAATAAATGAGAAATCATCTCTTTACCTGCATATCTTGACAATCAGCAATGATAGAAAACCAAGTAAACGCAAACTGGAGTTTAAATGTGGAAATTTTCCAGGAGTGTGGAAGATGTTCTTTGAGAGAACTGTAGTGCTAATAAATCAAAAATACATGTCAACCAATGCCCCCCTCTTTATAGCCTATATCCACTCCTCATTTCACAGGTAACATTTAACCAGCCACAGACCTGGATAATATGTAGAGCCAATTGTTGTATATCCTTAAGCAGCTAGACAGGTAGAGAAGCAATCCTTCCACACCCAATGCGCTAAGCAAGTGACCGCTAACGCTTTTAGCCTGGGCCAAAGATCACAGGAGGGCAGGGGAATCTCTTCTGACCATGTCAGATAAGGAAGCAAATTTGCTTATAAAAAAATAATCTTGGAAGTTCTCCCATTTGGGATGGGTAGAACATGCTGCCATTGTTTGTGGTGTAATCAATCTGGGATGGTTTAAGTGCCTAAACATCTCTGAGAAGGCACAGTTAGAACTGTCTGGTCTCTACTATAGACAAGCTTACAACAGCATTGCTCCCTACAACCTTTAGGGTGATAGGAGACCATGATAAATGCTGGGGAGGAAAAAACACTCCCTCCCCAGAAAAAAAAAATACATAAAAACATTTTCTGGCCTCAGTTAATTTTGGATATGGTAATTATTCATTTGAAGTGCTTAGAACCTACACTTAAAGAGATATGTACATAAATTCTACAAGAGAGAACAAACCTGGCTAAATGTTGGTTTATTGTGCAATCGAGAACATCTGTCCCCATGACGGCAAGCTCCAATTTTGAAATAAAACGAACAGTTCACTCTGCAAGTAAAAAACAACAGATAATTAGTCTATGGAAATACAAGGCAAGAGGATATTAATACACAATTAGCATTTAACATAAAATGCACACTATCAACTTAACTTTAATGCACAATTACATAGGTCAATCAAATCAATAAAGTCCAAGACAGTAATGGGACTAGTTAGCTTATACTGATTCCCCCTCATCCATGACCTGAGAGATCTGCTGAACTCCAGGACAATCAAAAGCGCGCAGAGCAGCTGCAATCTAAAGTACTTAAGTGTACTTATTCAGTACCTGATTGTTAAATTCAGGATCAGTCAGTAGGAAAATATTCTCACTTGTAACCACTATTCTTGCTATTTGTTTCTCCTTCTTCCTCATCCTTTCATTTCTGCCCTTTTTTCCTTTCTGTCTCTCTCTTCATTCAGGCAAACCCCAATTCCTTCCTCCCTCTCAGTCAACTTCACTCCACACTACTTCCCATCCCACTAGCTAAAACTGTTGTAAAACTTGGCAAATATGTAGATGAGCTGATGTACCCCACAGAAGACCTCTGCATACCCCCAGGGTATGTGTGCCCCGGCTGAGAACCACCAGTCTACACTAGCAACTTATGTCGGTATAACTACGTGACTCAGGGGTGAGTGACACAGTTATACCAACATAACTTCCTATGCACTATGTTGAGGGGTGGGCATCTCCTGTTGACACAGTCAAATAGTTGACACTTAAGGGATATCTACACTACAGCTGGGAGGTGTGATTCCCAGCACAAGAAGACAGACTCCACTAGCTTAGCTCCCCCCTCTCCCTGCACCCCCCAATACACAGTTCAATGCTCCACTGGGTCCCAATGAAACATATAAACTGAACACATAGTATTTCTAATTTCACAAATACAAACAACTGCTAGACCTAGCCTTGACTATTTCTCTTTCTAATCAAGAGGTAATTTGTACCGCAGTAGCATAAACTGCCCGTGAACCAATAAGAACAGGACTTCATTCTTTTATTTAAAGGACTTATTTACCTGTTATGAAAAATAAACACAGGCACTAGATAGTGCAGGGAGAGTGAAAACTGCCAATATGGGCTATATACATACACAAAGTATATAACCTTGCTTTTGTCTGAATTTACTTTTCTTTATCCGTACACTCACAATTTACAACAATTCCTTCACATTTCCTTTTGACCAGCTGTAAAAGCAACCAACTTGTTTCAACTGATAATAGCCCACCTTAACTGATTAATTTCATTATAGTTGGTATGGCAACACCCATTTTTTCATGTTTTCTGTTTATATGTACCTTCCTACTATATTTTCCACTGCATGCATTCGATGAAGTGGGTTTTAGCCAACGAAAGCTTATGCCCAAATAAATTTGTTAGTCTCTAAGGTGCCACAAGTACTCCTCCTCCTTTTTGCTGATACAGACTAACACAGCTACCGCTCTGCAACTTGTTTACTGGCTATGTCCCCACGATTTCACCTCCCCTCCCCTCCCCTCCCTTAACTCTGGTATGTTCACTACAGTAGCTAAAAAGCAGAATTTAAATAATTGGTAAATTTCACGTTGTTGCTCCAGCTTCACAGCACAGAGGAACAGAGTGAAAAGCACTTAATTCTAATGGGTTGTGCATAACACATGTTGCATATTGACAAAATGATTTTAATAAATTCCATTTTGCAGTCACAATTACAGGCATGGAAGAAAGCTGAAGAGTGCTCAAGTGTTTATTTGGGCTTCTAGGCAACAACTTCTATCACCAGACCACAGCATGAAACATTCAACACCCATTAAAGATTATATTCTAATTCATACCTGGCCTACACCTAGAATTTAGGTTGACTTAGCATGAAACTTTTCACAGCCCTGAGCAATGTAGCTAACCCTCACTGTAATCACAGGTAGGTTGATGGAAGAATTTTCCCATCGACCCAGCCACTGCCTCCCAGGTTTGGTCTACAGTGGCTCGCAACCTTTCCAGACTACTGTATCCCTTTCAGGACTCCTATTTTTCTTGCGTACCCTGAAGTTTCACCTCACTTAAAAACTACTTGTTAACAAATTTAGACATAAAAATACAAAAGTGTCACAGCACACTATTACTGACAAATTGCTTACTTTCTCATTTTGTCTGTATTAAATTTTAGTTTGTACTGACTTTGCCAGTGCTTTTTATATAGCCTGTTGTAAAACTTGGCAAATATGTAGATGAGCTGATGTACCCCACAGAAGACCTCTGCATACCCCCAGGGTATGTGTGCCCCGGCTGAGAACCACCAGTCTACACTAGCAACTTATGTCGGTACAACTACGTGACTCAGGGGTGAGTGACACAGTTATACCAACATAACTTCCTATGCACTATGTTGAGGGGTGGGCATCTCCTGTTGACACAGTTACCACGTCTTGTGGTGGATTACCTACAGCAACAGGCAAAGACCCCTCCCATCGGCGTAGATAGCATCTTCACTGAAATGTGACAGTGGTACAGCTGCATCAGTGCAGTTGTGATGCTATAGCATTTTAAGTGTAGACAACCCTCAGAGATGGATATATTACAGCAGTGGTCTCCAACCTTTTCACACACAAGATCACTTTTTGAAGTTAAGATCAATCCAGGCTCTCCCCTGCCCCATCCCTGAGGCCCTGCTCACTCCATTCCCCGGCCTGTCACTCGCTCTCCCCCACCCTCACTCACTTTCACCCAGCAGGGGCAGGGGGATGGGGTGTGGGAGGGGATGCAGGCTCTGGGCTGGGGCCAAGGGGTTCCGAGTGTGGGAGGGAGCTTCAGGCTGAGCCTGGGGCAGGGGTGCAAGCTCTGGGAGGGAGTTTGGGTGCAGGGATCACATGGTCACATTGCACCTAGTTTCACGAGTTTTACTTTTGATTAGTGTCATTTGTGGTTTATAGATCCAAAATTCTTCAGGGATTGTCACAAATCAGTGTAATATTCTCAACTGTGGGGTGTGCATTGGCTGAGCCTGGGGCATGGGGTTGGGGTGCAGGAGTGAGGGGTGCAAGCTCTGGGAGGGAGTTTGGGTGCAGGAGGGGGCTCTGGGCTGGGGGTTAGGGTGCAAGAGAGGATGTGAGGTGTAGGCTCCCGGTCAGCAGCGCAGTGGGGGTCAGGAAGGCGGCCTGCCTGCCCTGGCCCCACCCCACTCCTGGGGGTGGCTGGCTGGCTACACCGGCCCCTTCCTCCACAGCAAAAGAGATGTGCCAGCCAGCCATTTCCAGGAGCAAGGTGGGCATGACCCAGGAGAAGGGAAAAAAAAAAAAAAAAAAAAGAGTAGAGTTCACTCCAAATCTAAAGCTAAAAACATAACTACAAAACCTCTACTAATTCATAATACCCCCAACAATTTCAACTCAATGACAATTTCAAAATTTCATTTTCAATTCTCCTCACTTAGAATGAATGGGACTGGTGGGGTGGGGTGGGTGGGAGGAAAATCATGCTTAGTCCCTAAAGGGATCAAAAATGTTTGCACGATTTATCAATCATCCATTCCATCAAGTAGGCAGCAACATTAGCAAAATTCAAAAGCCACCTACCCTCATTTTCTGACAGAAGGATGACCATAAGCCATCAAAAATCCACTGGGGCAATGTCAGAATCAACGGCATCACCCATTTCTAGAGAACCTAAACTTATCTTTTTAAGAGCAAAACAAAACAAACGAAGGAAACAAGACCGCTGGCCCTGGAGTTTGCAAAAATGAATCTCCCAGACATCAATCAAGGGTAAAGAGGATACATTAGTGCTCCTGAATGAGCACAGCAACGGCTCCAGGGGTTTTGCTGATCAGAGCTTCACGAGCAGCAAAGCGACAGCAGAGCCGGGAGGGTCGTTTTCGCTATTGTAATCCAGAGCAGCAGGACCTGGATTTATGCGGCCACAGGGTGTCGAGGCGGCAGCAGAGAAGAGGCGGCTCTATAGAGGACGGCGGGGGGAAGGGAGCTACTAGCCTGAGCACGCTTTGAAAGGAGCCCTCGGCGCGGCGCTGGGCCCCATCCCCAATTGTTCACGGCTCCAAACCGGGACGCGAGGGCCCGCCCGGAGGGAGGCGCGCCCCGGAGCGCGTGCCCGCAGCAGGGCGGCAGACTCCGACAGCCAGGCAGAGCGCGGGAGAGCACGTGGGGTGATGCTCCGCGCGCACAGAGTGCTCGCTCCCTCCCCACCCGAGCCTCCGCCTCAGAATGCGGAGGGGTCCGGGCCGGCTCCCCATGGGGATCGGCGAATAAGCGCGTGGAAAGACTCTCTGCCGCGCGCAGCCCGCTCGGCCTGGGAACAGTCAGCTCCCCTCCCCCACACGGCGGTTACCCACTGCGCGCGGGGGCCTGGTCTCTGGAAGGCGGCGCGCGCCGCCCAGTTTCCTCTCACACCCACAGAAGGCAGCGCGCGCCGCCACGTTCCAATCGCCAAGGCCGCTCCGCCTGCTCCAGGCCGGGAAGCAATAAACTGCGGCGGCGGCGCAAGCAGGGCGCGCGCACGCGCGCTCCATGGCGCGCGAACCCGGGGGGGCGAGGGGGAGACTCCGCGTTGAAACCCATTATATGAACGGGCCGCACGAGCCCACCCCCCGCCATCTCTCCCCTGCAGGGTACCCGGAGCGCTGAGCCTCCGCTGCTGGCGCAGCTACGGGCACAGGGCACTCACTTGTCCTTCTCTGTGCCGAAGATGGAGGCCAGATACTCCGCCATCTCCCACCACCGATCGACCGCCGGAGAGCCCCCGGCGCCGATTGAGCGCGTCACAGCTTCGCGCCGGAAACGCGCCGCCCCGCCCACCGCCTTCCAGCCACTGACCAGCGCATGGGGGAGGGGCTGCTGCCATCCGCGCATGCGCCTCCCAGCTCCTCGCCCGCTTCTCTCTCGCTGCGGGGGCGTGGGGCCCGCGTTCTTCCCAGACTCCGTCCCTGCGAGCTCCCTCAGCCCCGCGCGCGCGCAGCCGGGCCCCGCCCCCCAAGGTTCCCGAGCTTCAGCGGGGAGCCCGCGTGTGAAGCGCAGGGTCGGGAGCAGGGGCCAGACCCCCACCCCATACGTCACGGGACTAGCTCAAATCAGCGGGGTCAAACCCCAGCTGGGGTAGGAGCTGCTCGTGCAGAGCTGTTCCCTCCGCCCCGCGGGCTGTCATCTGAGGCTCCCACCTAATCACGGGACTCCCGGCGCTGGGGCTTTCAGGGCAGCAGCTCTGCACGGCCAGATTCCTGCTACAATCACAAGGGTTGGCAACACTGGCTTGTGCCCTTGGCTGGAAGGGTAGTCAAGGTTCAAATTTCTTGTTCAAGGTCCAGACTCCAGAATAAAATAATTTGAAAATAGGATGATCATTAAATAAAAAGATTTCAGGGTTCCTTCAAAAGTGCCTGGGGGTCTGGATTTGGCCCAGAGTCTGCCTAGTGAGTACCCCATAAGCCAACAGGAGTGGGCTGACAGCAGGGCCGGGCTGTGCTGGGTTTTGAAGAGGGAATAGCAAAAAGGAATAAAAACAAACTGCAAGAAATCCTTTAAGGACATCAAAAGTAGGAAATCGGTATTCCCCAAACAGCGTATATAGTGTGCTTCTAGTCCTGCGTAAAGTTGTACAGTAACTATCGGTGTGTATGGAAATCAGTGGCGAGGATTATGGGATGCTTCTTTTGTCTAAAACAGAAATATGTGGCTCAGACCATATCTAAGAACAATTTTTATACTGCTACTGAAGTGATTAGGACAATTCACATGCATAAAGTTGTACATATGCATCTGTATCATGGGGGCCAAAAACAATCCTAATTGAAATTTAACAAGCACTTCAGTTCTGGGGATAGAGGAATAAAAATGGCAACTGAAAAATGCACTGAACATTCTTCTGGTTGGTTACAAAATAGACCTTTACAAATGTTTGGTTTTTAATATGCAACAAAAGTTTTAGTAACATTACTGTACTTTGACAATGGTTTTGTCCAATGAAAGGCATTCAGTTGATCTCTAGGCATTTGACAGCTGCACACAAACAGAAAATGCCACGGTGTGCATCAGCTGAGCTAGTGATTGTCAGTAAGGGATGCATCAGGAAAACAAAATAAAATGAACTTGGCAAGAGCTGACAGGGATGCACTAACATTTTAAAATAACTTTGGTTTATGAAAATGCATTGGACACAAACCTTTGCTCAAATATCTCCCTTAAAATGGTAACTGCCAGGCTTTGATGAATGGATTGCTGTATTTCTATAAGTACTAAGAAAAGGAGTACTTGTGGCACCTTAGAGACTAACCAATTTATTTGAGCATGGTTAGTCTCTAAGGTGCCACAAGTACTCCTTTTCTTTTTGCGAATACAGACTAACACGGCTGTTACTCTGAAACCTATAAGTACTAGTGTCAGTTATCAAAATGCTATATAACTTTTCTCCCTTTAAAAGTCAATTTAAAAATCCCAGCGGAGGCACCATACAAGTTATATTTATGTAGTGCTTTTCATCCTGAAAGAATCCAGAAACTCTTCTCTAGCTATAGACATACAGCACCACTGAACTGGAGCAACCTGGGTTTCTGCGCTTAAAGATGTTATGTCCTTGTCCTAGTGCAAAAAGGGGTCCCTGCTTTATGGCTCTGGTGAGACCCTGCTTGGGATCCTGTATTCATTTCTGGGCACCTCAAAAGACATCATGACCCAGAGCAAGGGTTAGTCCCTCCTGGCATATTACTTTCAGTTCTTATTACCAGAAAGCTTTTGATAAACTGAATGGAGTTCAGAGAATAACAACAAAAATAACTGAGCCTTTGAAGGCCCTGATTTATGACGAAAATTTAAGATAGGTAAATTTGGGTTGCTTGGTCAAAAGACGACCATTTCCATTCCATTGCCATTTCCAGCACTGGCCCAACTTGATGATCACTTTAGATAAGCTATTACCAGCAGGACAGTGGGGCGGGAGGAGGTATTGTTTCATGGTCTCTGTGTGTATATAATGTCTTCTGCAGTTTCCACGGTATGCATCCGATGAAGTGAGCTGTAGCTCACGAAAGCTCATGCTCAAATAAATTGGTTAGTCTCTAAGGTGCCACAAGTACTCCTTTTCTTTTTGCGAATACAGACTAACACGGCTGTCACTCTGAAGCATATAGACAGACACAGACCCTTTGTTTTTCTCCCTCCTCCCAGCTTTTGAAAGTATCTTGTCTCCTCATTGGTCATTTTGGTCAGGTGCCAGTGAGGTTACCTTTAGCTTCTTAACCCTTTACAGGTGAGAGGATTTTTTTCTCTGGCTAGGAGGGATTTTAAAGGGGTTTACCCTTCCCTTTATATTTATGACAACACCTTTTGAATGACAGTCTTTGTAAGTTATTGCCAAAGGACTCTGGTTCCTTTCAGTAAGTGGGCAGTCGCTACACGAAACTGAGCTCAGATCTTCTGTAGAGAGGAAGGGCCACATTTTCAGTGCGCTGAGGCCCACTTGCACACCTAGTTGTGTCCCTACACTTGGCAGTAGTTACTTCAGATTGGCCCTTGTTTAAACAAGAAAAGAATTAGGCCCAGTGTTTCAGTGGCTCTAGTGATCCCCCACTGCTGCTGTTGCTCTTTTGGTCTGCTCTCTGTATGCCAAGGGAGACTATTAGGTGATTAGAGAGTCTCTTTGGACAGTGACTGAATCTGTGCTGTGGTGTTTATAGTTGAGCAAATGTTTCAAATCCAACTCGTTGATATGCTGGGCTTTCATTCACTCCAGAAGTATAGTGGGGAAAAAAAAAACATTATTTTATGTTATTATAGGGCAGTAATAGTGTCAAGCTTCTTGGACGAAGGGCCCTGAACTGTGCATTGTATAATGATACTTTGCAGAGCATGGAATTCCAAGACTGACACTAAAGAGACTCTGCAGGTTTGATTCTTCTCTGAGACTGGGTTTGAGCACTAGAGGGAAGGGGGTAGCTTGAGACCGTAGGCTATTAGTTTCTCACTGGTCTCTTGTGCTCTAATTCCATAGTTAGATGGATTTGGGGGGTTTCATTTTCTGATAACTTCAGATTTTTTTTAAAAAGCAGGCAAAATAATGCAACAGCAATTGCTGTTTTTATTGACTTCAAAAGAGGGCGGGAGAAGTGTTACTACCCCCATTGTACAGATGAGATCTAGAGATAGAGTGACTTGCCCAAGGTCATGAAAGACATTTGTGTCAGATCTGGGAATTGAACCCATGAATCCTACTCCAGTGCCTTAACCACAAGGCCATCCTTTCTCTCACTGTGGGGAGGGACATATAGCTTTGCAACCAGAAACTAATTGAAAGGAGGAGCTATCCGTAGCTGCTGTAGATTCCATAAAACTCTAGATTTTTTCTATTATTTAATATTAAATCTATAAATGTTTTTTCTGTAAGTGAAATAGAGAAGGAACATCAGATCAAACAGTGGTAGTTTAGGGGGAGATCCTTCAGCAAATAAGCTATTGCCTTTATGCAGGTTGATTGATGTATGCTTCCCACTCTCCTGAACCCTCCCCCCTCCAAAAAAAGCCCAAACCATGCCAAATTTATCCTGAAAATGCATTTACAGGGGAGATTTTGTTAAGAAAAAAAGTCCAGCTATAAAAAGCTGCAACCTGAAAGACAATACCCTACTTAGAGCCCTATTCAGCTCTCTTTCTCAAATTTCCCAATGAAACCAGTGGGGGAGTTCCCCAATAACTAATTACTAGGATGTGCTGGTGAATAGGGCTCTTACATTATAAATGTAACAGATGCACTACTAATTGATGAAAAACTTAATTTGAACTTTCATTTGCATCACTGTAGCTCCCTCCAGTGGCGAAAAATTAAACCATTCACGCAATACTTTCGGTGGAGGATCAAGGGCCACATGCAGACTGCACAGAGGAAATAACTTAATGTGGTATAAGATAAACTTCCCTGACTCCTCTATTTTGACCCAGCTAACGATTCAGCCAAATATCCTTTACTAATATATAATTCTGTAATCTATTCCCTGTTCAATAAAACAGACCTCAAGTTCAGGTACTGGCAGTCTGCTCTCCTTGTCTGATAGATTTGCAATGAGAAAGACATGAAATGCCTTATTCTCAACCTATGCTTTTTTGGTCTATATTTCCCCCTCTTCTCCTACAATCAGGATTGCTCCCTCAGATCAGATAAGCACTCAGTATTTGTCTTCCTAAGTATACTTTTCCTTCTATAATTTTATGCTGGAGGTTGGGTAAAACCCCACTGCAGCTGATGGTGTAATGGCTGCCTTTCATCCAGGATAAATGGAAAGAGCAGTTAAGCTCCTTTTTGGAGTAAGATAGCTGAAACAAAAGGAAGCCACCACCCAAAATGCAGGCCATGTGCAAGGCTGGTCAGGAATCTGAGCTATGTGGGCAGAGGGGTTTCACTGAGAGTTGAATGGAAATGCAGGGGGTGGGGGTGGGCATTGGATGGAGAGTGAGTGAGTGTGTGTGTGAGAGAAAGAGAGAGAGAAATAGCAAAAAGCACAGCAGAAGCAGACAAAAAAGCAGCAAGGAAGCCCAGAGACAGCCAGAGAAGCACTTGTAGGGTGACCCTGAGAGACAGCTAAGAGAGTGCTTTTGGTCAGACTGCAGGCTGGAAAGCAGCTTGGATCTGTGACCAAAGAAACTATCTACTGCTGTTTGATTACAGTTGTGTTCAGGGAAACAGGACTTTGCACATTCTTTGTGACTTAACAGGATTATACCAAAGAAATGCCTAGCTCCATCATCAGTTTCTTCTCTTAACAGAAATAACCTGCAAGACCCCAAATATTGGGTGACAGCTTGGATCCAAAGGGGGTAACAATAATATGTTCCAGAGATTATGCATCTTAATTTTTCTGTATGTCTGAGTTTTTCTGTTTGTGTTTTCCACAGGGACAAGCAAGTCTTCCTGGATCAGGTGAACAGCAGTATAAGCCGTTGCAGCCCCTTCTCTGCCAAGGACCCTAGAGCTGGGCAGCGCAGCCTAGCTGGTAAGGGGCAGGCAAGACCAAGATACCTGGGAGATGGGCGAATTCAGCACATCTTGCAGATAGGGTTTCTATGGACCACTGCCAGACTATGGGGTGGTGCTCTCCTAGTGGAATTGAATCCCCACTCAGGAGATGCCGGTCCCTCAAGCATAGGGGATGTAAATCACAGCCCTTTGCACTTGTAGCAGGTGCATCTACAGTGTCCATGGAATAGTGTGGAGCCCTGTCACAGGAAGATGGTTTCCTGCTATGCTGCTGAGGCTTTAATGGGAACTGTATGTTGAGACAAAGAGTAACATTTTCAAAATCACCTATGTCACTTAGCAGGCTAAATCAATGGGAATTTTACTGTTGGTCTCAATGTACATTTCAGTGGGATTTAGGCAGTTGGGTACTTTTGAAAATAGGACTTAGGCTCCCAATCACTTAGGTGCTTGTGAAAGTTTTATCCAGTGTAAAGACATTTATTTTCAAAGCAGGAAACACTAATCCCCATGACAATATTCTTTTCCAATTATGACATGCAAAATAACTGATATAGCTCTAACCCACTTGTCCAGTCAATACTACTAAAGCACTAGCATCAACGCTGTTTACTTTAATACAGCTGAATAGCTGCAATTGCATTGTATGAGTTCTGTTAATTGTAATTTTAACAGCTAATTACAACTCTCCAAGAAAATAAGGGACTTCTTTACTAGCACCTGAAAAGAGAAGTGGTTACATGTGGAAGCAGAATGAATGTTGCTAATGCTAAATTGTTTGCTGAGTATTTTAAAACACTTTCCTACAGACCAACATATAGCACTACTGCTCAGGACAGCTTTAAAAAAACAACAACCAAAACCCCAACAGCACCATTTTTGAAAACAGGAGGCAAGGTCATCTCTCTCTCTATTTACAATACTTGGTATTAGTCTGTGTTCAAAAAGAACAGGGGGCCCATTCCTGCCACAGGAAACTCATGCAAAACTCTGACATCAGCGAGTGTTTGGGTGTACAGCAGGATCCGTCCCTAAAGGTATGTCTACACTACGAAATTAGGTCGAATTTATAGAAGTCGGTTTTGTAGAAAGCGTTTTTATACAGTCGATTGTGTCCTCCCCCACACAAATGCTCTAAGTTCATGTAGTCGGCGGAGTGTGTCCACAGTACCAAGGCAACTATCGACTTCCAGAGCGTTGCACTATGGGTAGCTATCCCACAGTTCCCGCAGTCTCCGCTGCCCATTTGAATCCTGGGTAGAAATCCCAGTGCCTGATGGGGCTAAAACATTGTCACAGCTGGTTCTGGGTACATATCGTCAGGCCACCCCTTCCCTCCCTCCCTCTGTGAAAACAAGGGCAGACAATCGTTTTGTGCCTTTTTTCTTGAGTTACCTGTGCAGACGCCATACCACAGCAAGCATGGAGCCTGCTCAGCTCACTGTCACCGTATGTCTCCTGGGTGCTGGCAAATGTGGTACTGCATTGCTACACAGCAACAGTTTATTGCCTTTTGGCAGCAGACAGTGCAGTATGACTGGTAGCCGTCATCGACGTAGTCCAGGGTGATCTTTTAACTGACTTTGATGAGGTTAGGGGCACCTGGGCAAACATGGGAGTGATTCAGCCAATTCATTTCCCTTTTAAGTTTTGTTTCATGGCGATTCAGTCCTACCGGCAGTGCATTGTCTTTTAATCTGCAGCAAGCAGAAGATGGTGGCCAGCAGTCATACTGCACCGTCTTCTGCCAAGCACCCAGGAGAAGACGATGGCTAGCGGTCGTACTGCACAGTCTGCTGCCAGCAAGATGTATAAAGGTAGATGAAGTGGATCAAAACCAGAAATAGACCAGATTTGTTTTGTATTCATTTTCTCCTCCCTCCCTCCGTGAAATCAATGGCCTGCTAAACCCAGTTTTGAGTTCTATTCTTGAGGTTTTGAGTTCTGTCCTTGAGGGGGCCATTCTATTTCTCGCAAAGCCACACCCTTTGTTGATTTTAATTCCCTGTAAGCCAACCCTGTAAGCCATGTCGTCAGTCGCCCCTCCCCCCGTCAGAGCAATAGCAGACAATCGTTCCGCGCCTTTTTTCTGTGCAGACGCCATACCACGGCAAGCATGGAGCCTGCTCAGATCACTTTGGCAATTAGGAGCACATTAAACACCACGCGCATTATCCAGCAGTATATGCAGCACCAGAAACTGGCAAAGCGAAAGCGGGTGAGTAGGTGACGTCAGCGTGGTGACGAGAGTGATGAGGACATGGACACAGACTTCTCTCAAAGCACGGGCCCTGGCAATGTGGGCATCATGGTGCTAATGGGGCAGGTTCATGCTGTGGAACGCCGATTCTGGGCTCAGGAAACAAGCACAGACTGGTGGGACCGCGTAGTGTTGCAGGTCTGGGACAATTCCCAGTGGCTGCGAAACTTTCACATGCGTAAGGGCACTTTCATGGAACTTTGTGACTTGCTTTCCCCTGCCCTGAACCGCATGAATACCAAGATGAGAGCAGCCCTCACAGTTGAGAAGCGAGTGGCGATAGCCCTGTGGAAGCTTGCAATGCCAGACAGCTACCGGTCAGTCGGGAATCAATTTGGAGTGGGCAAATCTACTGTGGGGGCTGCTGTGATGCAAGTAGCCAATGCAATCAAAGATCTGCTGATATCAAGGGTAGTGACCCTGGGAAATGTGCAGGTCATATTGGATGGCTTTGCTGCAATGGGATTCCCTAACTGTGGTGGTGCGATAGATGGAACCCATATCCCTATCTTGGCACCGGAGCACCAAGCCGGCGAGTACATAAACCGCAAGGGATACTTTTCAATAGTGCTGCAAGCACTGGTGGATCACAAGGGACGTTTCACCAACATCAACGTGGGATGGCCGGGAAAGGTACATGACGCTCGCATCTTCAGGAACTCTGGTCTGTTTCAAAAGCTGCAGGAAGGGACTTTATTCCCAGACCAGAAAATAACCATTGGGGATGTTGAAATGCCTATAGTTATCCTTGGGGACCCAGCCTACCCCTTAATGCCATGGCTCATGAAGCCATACACAGGCAGCCTGGACAGTAGTCAGGAGCTGTTCAACTACAGGCTGAGCAAGTGCAGAATGGTGGTAGAATGCGCATTTGGACGTTTAAAGGCGCGTTGGCGCAGTTTACTGACTCGCTTAGACCTCAGCGAAACCAATATTCCCACTGTTATTACTGCTTGCTGTGCGCTCCACAATATCTGTGAGAGTAAGGGGGAGACGTTTATGGTGGGGTGGGAGGTTGAGGCAAATCGCCTGGCCACTGGTTACGCACAGCCAGACACCAGGGCGGTTAGAAGAGCACAGGAGAGTGCGGTGCGCATCAGAGAAGCTTTGAAAACCAGTTTCATGACTGGCCAGGCTACGGTGTGAAAGTTCTGTTTGTTTCTCCTTGATGAAAGCCCCCCCCCCTTGGTTCACTCTCGTTCCCTGTAAGCTAACCACCCTCCCCTCCTCCCTTTGATCACTGCTTGCAGAGGCAATAAAGTCATTGTTGCTTCACATTCATGCATTCTTTATTCATTCACACAAATAGGGGGATAACTACCAAAGTAGCCCAGGACGAGTGGTGGAGGAGAGAAGCACCAGGAGGGGGTGGTGGAGGATGGAAGAACAAGGCCACACAGCACTTTAAAATTTTAAAACTTTAAAACTTATTGAATGCCAGCCTTCTGTTGCTTGGGCAATCCTCTGTGGTGGAGTGGCTGGGTGGCCAGAGGCTCCCCCAACTGCGTTCTTGGGCGTCTAGGTGAGGAGGCTATGGAACTTGGGGAGGAGCGCGGTTGGTTACACAGGGGCTGTAGTGGCGGTCTGTGCTCCAGCTGCCTTTCCTGCAGCTCAACCGTATGCTGGAGCATATTAGTTTGATCCTCCAGCAGCCTCAGCATTGAATCCTGCCTCATCTCATCATGCTGCCGCCACCTACCAGCTTCAGCCCTCTCTTTAGCCCGCCACTTACTCGCTTCAGCCCACCACCTCTCCTCCCGATCATTTTGTGCTTTCCTGCACTCTGACATTGTCTGCCTCCACACATTCGTCTGTGCTCTGTCAGGGTGGGAGGACAGCATGAGTTCAGAGAACATTTCATCGCGAGTGCATTTTTTTCGCCTTCTAATCTTCGCTAGCCTCTGGGAAGGAGAAGATCCTGTGATCCTTGAAACACATGCAGCTGTTGGAGAAAAAAAAAGGGACAGTGGTATTTAAAAAGACACATTTTATAGAACAATGGGTACACTCTTTCACGGTAAACCTTGCTATTAACATTACATACATAGCACATGTGCTTTCATTCCAAGGTCGCATTTTGACTCCCCACACTGCGTGGCTAGCCCCTCATCCCTCCCCCTCCCCGTGGCTAACAGTGGGGAAGATTTCTGTTCACTACAGGCAAACAGCCCAGCAGGAACGGGCACTTC
This sequence comes from Lepidochelys olivacea, assembly GCF_965140295.1. Classification (NCBI taxonomy): domain Eukaryota; kingdom Metazoa; phylum Chordata; order Testudines; family Cheloniidae; genus Lepidochelys; species Lepidochelys olivacea. The sequence goes on along the minus strand of NC_140411.1, from coordinate 159,337,539 downwards.
TGAATGTCCCCTTAGGAAAAGCACCCTATTTCAACCAGGTGACCATGAATGATATCACTCCCCTGAGAATAACACAGAGAGATAGAGAATGGATGTTGTTTGAACGCCAGCAAACATACACTGCAATGCTTTGTTCTACAATGATTCCCGAGTACGTGCTACTGGCTGGAGTGGTAAAGTGTCCTACCATGGTGGACAGAATAAGGCTGCCCTCCCCAGAAACCTTTTGCAAAGGCTTTGGGAGTACATCCAGGAGAGCCACGAATGCCAGGGCAAATTAATCATTAAACATGCTTGCTTTTAAACCATGTATGGTATTTTAAAAGGTACATCACCAGAGGTCCCTTCTCCGCCTGGTGGGTCTGGGAGGCAGACTTGGATGGGTTCGCGGGGTACTGGCTCCAGGTCCAGGGTGAGAAACAGTTCCTGGCTGTCGGGAAAAGCGGTTTCTCCGCTTGCTTGCTGTGAGCTATCTACAACCTCCTCATCATCATCATCTTCCTCGTCCCCAAAACCTGCTTCCTTGTTGCCTCCATCTCCATTGAAGGAGTCAAACAACATGGCTGGGGTAGTGGTGGCTGAACCCCCTAAAATGGCATGCAGCTCATCATAGAAGTGGCATGTTTTGGGCTCTGACCCGGAGCGGCCGTTCGCCTCTCTGGTTTTCTGGTAGGCTTGCCTCAGCTCCTTAAGTTTCACGCGGCACTGCTTCGGGTCCCCGTTATGGCCTCTGTCCTTCATGCCCTGGGAGATTTTGACAAAGGTTTTGGCATTTCGAAAACTGGAACGGAGTTCTGATAGCACGGATTCCTCTCCCCAAACAGCGATCAGATCCCGTACCTCCCATTCGGTCCATGCTGGAGCTCTTTTGCGATTCTGGGACTCCATCATGGTCACCTGTGCTGATGAGCTCTGCATGGTCACCTGCAGCTTTCCACGCTGGCCAAACAGGAAATGAGATTCAAAAGTTCGCGGTTCTTTTCCTGTCTACCTGGCCAGTGCATCTGAGTTGAGAGTGCTGTCCAGAGCGGTCATAATGGAGCACTCTGGGATAGCTCCCGGAGGCCAATACCATCGAATTGTGTCCACAGTACCCCAAATTCAACCCGGCAACGTCTATTTAAGCGCTAATCCCCTTGTCAGGGGTGGAAGAGTCCTTTAAGTAGAAAAAAAGGGCTTCGTTGTGTGGACAGGTGCAGGGTTAAATCGATCTAATGCTGCTAAATTCGACCTCAACTCCTAGTGTGGACCAAGGCTAAGAGTAATAACATGCTATACAAGTGCTTCCTTGCCAGGAGAACTAGAAAATTAGTAGAGGGCAAAGGGAATTTGCCAGTAGCAGAGTGTTAGCTTTTAGAACTGTGCTTTCATACATGTATTTATTAAGGTATTTGGAAGTAACACAAGAGTTAAATGGATGAGAGTTTAAGTCTGAATAAACTGGAAACCACAAAGGCAAAGACTAAATCAGCAAAAAAACATTATCCAATGTTAGCCTCGTCAACAACAAACAGAGAGTTGAAAAGTTGCAGATTATTGAAAGGGGAAACATTCACATGCCTGTGAGACATAGGTAAGCCAACCTAAGCCCTGGTTAGACACCATTAGGTCAATGGAAGAATTTTTCTGTCAACCTAGCAACTGCATCTGAAGTGGGTGGATTTACTACAGCAACAGAAAATTTCCTTCCATTGCTATAGTAAGTCTCTACACTGCAGCAGCATAGCCACTGCTATGTGCTACTGTAGTGCTTGTAGTGTAGACAAACCCACAAAATATCAGGGCATTTAGCTGCTCTTAAATTGAAGAGTGTTTTTCTCTCTCTGTCCCTTCCAAACATCTCATCACTGAAAGGGTCTTCACCACTGCAGCTCCTGCCACCTGGAACATCCTTCCTGTTTCTCATTGACTTATTTGCTACTTTCAGACTTAATTGACTCACTTTTGTTCCCCAAATCATGCTGCCTCTAGCCTCTCATGCTATTGAGCTGCTCTTCCTTGTGGCTAAAAACCTCACTGAATTCAGCACTGAGAGTGGCTCAGCTGCAGGTGGTGGGCTGCCAACTTGAGATGTTCCTAGTAGGGCTGTCAATTAATCGCAGTTAACTCATGCGATTAACTCAAAAAAATTAATCGCGATTAATCGCACTGTTAATAGAATACCAATTGAAATTTATAAATATTTTTGGAATTTTTCTACATTTTCAAATATATTGATTTCAATTATAACACAGAATACAAAGTGTACAGTGCTCACTTTATATTTTTTATTAAAAATATTTGTATTGTAAAAATGATAAACAGAAAAAATAGTATTTTTCAATTCACCTCATACCAGTCCTGTAGTGCAATCTGTTTATCATGAAAGTTCAACTTCATCATCATAATAAATAACAACCATAATACTTAGTTCTTATATAAATCAACCCCCTTACAAATTAAATGTAGATTTTTTTTGTTACATAACGACACTCACAAACAAAACAATGTAAAACTTTAGAGCCTACAAGTCCCCTCAGTCCTACTTCTTGTTCAGCCAATTGTTAAGACAAACACTTTGTTTACATTTACGGGAGATAATGCTGCCGGCGTTGCAAGGTATTTACATGCCAGATATGCTAAACATTTGTATGTCCCTTCATGCTTCAACCACCATTCCAGAGGACATGCTTCCATGCTGATGATGCTCGTTTAAAAAAAAAAGTTAATTAAATTTGTTACTGAACTTCTTGGGGGAAGAATTGCAAGTCTTCTGCTGTGTTTTGCCTGCATTTTGCTATATATTTCATGTTATATCAGTCTTGGATGATGACCCAGCACATGTTGTTCATTTTAAGAACACTTTCACTGCAGATTTTACAAAACACAAAGAAGGTACCAATGTGAGATTTCTAAAGACAGCTACAGCACTCGACCCAAGATTTAAGAATCTGAAGTGCCTTCCAAAATCTGAGAGGAAGGGGGTGTGGAACATTCTTTCAGAAGAGTAAAAGAGCAACACTCCGATGCAGAAACTATACAAGCCGAACCACCAAAAAAGAAAATCAACCTTCTGCTGGTAGTATCTGACTTAGATAATGAAAATGAATGTGCATTGGTCCACACCGCTTTGGATCATTATTGAGCAGAACTCATCATCAGCATGGACACATGTCTTCTGGAATGGTGGTTGAAGCATGAAGAGAAATATGAATCTTTAATGCATCTGGCATGTAAACCTTGCAACGCCGGCTACAACAGTGCCATGCGAACGCCTGTTCTTACTTTCAGGTGACATTACTTTCCCAGCAGGCTCCCCACAGCCTCGGCTGGGAGCGCATCCTCCCCAGGGGAGCAGCAGCCACCGCTCCTGTTCATAGACATAGAATCAAAGAATCATAGACTTTAAGGTCAGAAGGGACCATTATGATCTTCTAGTCTGACCTCCTGCACAACGAGGCCACAGAATCTCACCCACCCACTCCTGTAACAAACCCCTGACCTATGTCTGAGCTATTGAAGTCCTCAGATTGTGGTTTAAAGATTTCAAGGTGCAGAGAATGCTCCAGCAAGTGACCCATGCCCCATGCTGCAGAGGAAGGCGAAAAAACCCCAGGACCTCTGCCAATCTGCTCTGGAAGAAAATTCCTTCCTGACCCCAAATATGGCGATCAGCTAAACCCTGAGCATGTGGGCAAAACTCACCAGCCAGACACCCAGGAAAGAATTCTCTGTAGTAACTCAGATCTGACCCCATCTAACGTCCCAGCACAGGGACTGTTCTGGAAGTCTTTTACACAGTGGGGACACCAGCAGGAAACCTCTTCCACTGCCCCCTACCTTCAGCCCCCTCTGGCCGCTGGCTCCAGCTCAGATGTCCGCAGGCCAACTCCCTCTTCTACTCTCTTCTACTCTCTTGCCATCAGCCCTCTGGCTTGGGGACGACAGCTAATAAATCTCTCTCCTGCTTCCAGCCTCCCCCTGTAACCTGCTATAGCTTTTTTCACCAACCTCCTTACTCCTCTGATTCTCCCTGATCCTTCATAGTCCCAGGTGCTGCCCTGACCTCTTAACTGGGGGCACCTGTTCTGGCACAGAAAAGTTGGACCAGCTTCATTTATAGGGGCCAGCCACCCTATGATATTGTCCACACACGCTTACCATCCCCATACAAAACCCCTTAAAGCACATGCTCACAAGTGCATTGATCTCGTGCTTGGCTGAGGGTATGGGGTAAAGTACACATTGTTCTCTCAGCTGTGCTCTCACCTGCCCACTTTGCAGTGTGGGGGCAGAGAAAACACATGAGAACGGCCATACTGGGTCAGATCAAGGGTCCATCTAGCTCAGCATGCTGCTGACCACCGTGTTCCAAGAGTCTTCCAATGTCATCTCACAATTCCCAGTCCCTATTTGTTGCAGCCCTCCTACCTACTCTCGCTCACTCACCCCCATGCACTGGAAGCTACCTCGTGCTTTATCTACACCTGGTCAGCACTTAACCCCTCATTTCCACATTATCTGCTCCATTTTCTGCACTGCTTACCCTAGCTCTGCCAAAGGGCATTACAAGATGTCCACCACCCAGCCTGCTTCTAACTGCCTGGAAGAACACTCCAGGGTTATGCTTAACCTCTGGTGTCAGAACAGCAAGGAACATAACTTTGGGTAAGCACTTGAAATCTGCAATTGTTTGAGACCATCTCAAACCCTTAAAGACCCTCTACTGCTAGGCTAAGGATGGCAACAGCAGGTCCAGCAACTCCCTGGCTACCTGCCCCTATTATGAGGAATTCAACTGGATGCTCACTACCACCCAGAGCCCAGCATCCTGTCTGACAGGGCTCTAAGCAGGGATGGTTTAATGATTAGACTGGAAGAAGAGTGGACAAGGACAGCACCAAAGGAAACCATGGTGGAAGGGAGGTGAAGTCCCAGGAACAGGCCGTGATACTGGAAGCCCCAAATCAGACCAGATGGGCTAGTGGGTGTCCCAAGTCCATTTTCTGAGGACTTATTCAGGGATGTGCTGAGGGAACAACCTGGAAAGAGAGTAGTGTGGGAACTGGATCCACATCCCAGTAAGTGGCACCGGCCATCTTTACTATTATCATGAGGGAGCTTGAAGCATACATGGGAGGGATTTCTGGGTTATTAGGACCAATACAATTATTGTAAGCAGTGTTGTTGTAGCTGTGTTGGTCCCAAGATACCAGAGAGACAAGGTGAAGAGCTCTCTGTAAGATCAAGAGCTTGTGTGTCACCAACAGAAGTTGGTCCACTAAAAGATATTACCTCACCGACTTCATTTCTCCAGTGAAATTATTGTTACATGTATTAGGATGGGTTTAGCTTCAGTTGAGTGTAGAAACCATAACATTTCCCTGGACACCCTTCCCCCACCCTCCCTCCTTCCTCTAAGAGAAGGAAGAATATAAACATGCAATAATGATTCATTTTTGCAATTTTTGCACTTATTTTTAAAAAAATCAGGATTACAAGATTAGCCAGCGTGAGTGCATATCTCCACATAGCATTCTCTTTGTAACTCTGTCACACTGCTAGGATGATAGAGTTACGGTATGATTAGAATTAAAGCATTATCACAGATAGTATGGATTATAGGTCTCAGTAGCTGTATTAAGTGGAACAGTCCCTTGTGGACCTCAGTGCTTTGCCTTCTGGTTCTGTCTGTTCATGGCATGCTGATCAGGCTGGGGAGGGAAATCAGCTCTGCTGTTAACAAGCCTCTGCATCAGTGTTCAGCATCCTGTCAATGTTAACCCAAATTTTTCCCCCACTCTTGGCAGGAGATGCTTGAGAATTTTTCATGCAGGAGAAACTCAAGGCAGTCTGTGAGATTTCTGGATAGGGCAAACTTCCAACAGTCATATTGGTAGTTTACCAGCCTTCTCCATTCCTTGATATGCGGCTCAGTCAACAGGCGATGAAAATACCCTTTGCGTGGATAGATTGGATTCCACCACTTGCCTGGAAAATTTGGTTCTTCTTCCACTCTGTGACTTCCAGAACAGAAATATCCTCCCAGGCTTCTCCATCCTGAAATAATGTTGACACCCATTCTGGTAACTGGGCCCTGAGCTGCTCACCATTACCCTCCAACCAGGGCCCACTTTTAAAAAAATGAATTAAATTTAAAATGCTTACCATGGCTTGTCTTGGGGCTGGGCATGTTACTAGAAGGCTCTTCTGAATAAGTCAGTTTATAAAGGTGGAATAAAAGCATACCAGGTTGATAAAAGTATTGAACTGTGGCCTTGTTTTGATGCAGATGTAAAAGAGGGAAGGGATTCTTTCCTTTTTTTCCCCATAAAAAAATGCTCTTTCATTTCTTTGGCAGGCACTTCCAACTCAGCTGCACCAAGGGAGGCACCCAGGACTCTTGGGGACAGGACCTTCAACCAAAAGAAAAGGAAGCGTGTTAGAGATGACCAGTTATATGACATGCGGAGCAGGTCAGGTGAGCACCTGAAATACCAGACAGCAAAGGAGCAAGATGGGAAGTGGGAGAAGAAATTGTTTGCCAATATCCTCGAACACAACCAGAGGAATAGCAATCAGGACCAGGCACTGTCAGAGCAGCTGATCACCCTGATAGCCACCAGGCTGCACCCCCCTGTACCAGCTCCAGCACCAATGCCCGTGCACTCTCCTCCATGCTATCACATCATGCAGTCACTGGAAAATTCTGCGCTTGGGTGGGCTATCAACGCATCTATGATCTGACGTAGGCCGATGTACTCTGTGTATTCCAGCCCCGTACAACCTGGGCAATGTGCTAAACCAGGGAGAAGGAGAACAGAAGGCACGCTTCTGACGTTCAGTTCCATTACCGGTGAACCTGCGGCGCTAGGACTTCAGTTAATGGCACTATTTTGCACATTTTATTTCATTTTTTACATTTGTAAGTAGTTATTTGTGGACAGGCACCTGGCATGCCTGCAAAGGTTTCAAGGATACTTCTGGTTATTATAATACTTTTAGTTGTGTTAATAAATCAGGTTGGCTATACGATACGGTGAAGTCTGAGTGCTTGGAAAAGAAGGAAGAGACAGGAAGTTGTATCCAAAGCTTTTTAATAAAGTACCAAATGCTCTTATCTCACATAAAACCAATACCAAATCAGCAATTGCCACATAAATTGCTAGGTGTACTATGCCATCACACAGCATTACAGTCCCACAACACAGTAACCTATTTCCTCATCCACATCACCCTGCAATGCAAGGACGTGGGCACAGAAAACATCCCTTATTTCCCTTGCCTGTCCGGATCCAACCCCAGTAATGACAGGTGCACATTCTGGTTGCCCGTCTCAGGCCTCCAAACCAGCAGTCTTGAGCCCTATGTGAAATTCTATGTGAAAATTCTTGCCCTTATCCTTGCAGATGTTCAAGACACAGATAATCAGGTGAATGGGACTGGCCACATTAGCATCCAAACGGTTCTGTAGGTAGCATCATCTTGTCTTCAGTCTGCCAAATGCACACTCAACCACCATCCTGCACCTGCTCAGAGTGTAATTAAACCTTCTTCCGCCCAGTGCCCTGAAGTCAGGGTACTATTTCTTGACCCATACAGTAGAGGGTAAGTAGGGCCCATGCTTGATCCATGACTTGGCCCTGGATGGAAAGGAGATAAGTGAGGAATATGCAGAGCTGAAAGTGCCTCAGCTAAATATGTCGGCAGGGTAAAACCACTTCTGCACAGGGACACGGGAATGGCAGACACGTTCTCCCACAGTACACCATGAACCAATTACTCAAGCAGCTTTAGTTGGCAAGGCACTAAGGACCATGGCATATGGCCCTAGAAATCCTAGTGCCAAACCTGTGTAACTGCAGTGCCTATTTCGAGCCAGGTACACAGGATGGATTGTGTGCAGCTCTGCGGAGTGGCTGCTGGGAGGCGGGCTTGGCTACCACATACCTGAATGCATGCAAGCCAGGTCATGGGTGTACACACACACACTAGACATACCGTCAGTGGCTGAGCAGTAGCAGCTCTGCTCCCTAAGGGTATGTCTACACTACGGAATAAGGTCGAATTTATAGAAGTCGTTTTTTTAGAAATCGGTTTTATATATTCGAGTGTGTGTGTCCCCACAGAAAATGCTCTAAGTGCATTAAGTGCATTAACTCGGCGGAGCGCTTCCACAGTACCGAGGCTAGAGTCGACTTCCGGAGCGTTGCACTGTGGGTAGCTATCCCACAGTTCCCGCAGTCTCCGCTGCCCATTGGAATTGTGGGTTGAGATCCCAATGCCTGATGGGGCTAAAACATTGTCGCGGGTGGTTCTGGGTACATATCGTCAGGCCCCCATTCCCTCCCTCCCTCCGTGAAAGCAAGGGCAGACAATCGTTTCGCGCCTTTTTTCCTGAGTTACCTGTGCAGACGCCATACCATGGCAAGCATGGAGCCCGCTCAGGTAACCGTCACCCTATGTCTCCTGGGTGCTGGCAGACGCGGTACGGCTTTGCTGCACAGTAGCAGCAACCCATTGCCTTCTGGCAGCAGACGGTGCAATACGACTGGTAGTCGTCCTCGTCGTGTCCGAGGTGCTCCTGGCCATGTCGGCTGGGAGCGCCTGGGCAGACATGGGCGCAGGGACTAAATTTGGAGTGACTGGACCAGGTCATTCTCTTTAGTCCTGCAGTCAGTCCTATTGAACTGTCTTATGGTGAGCGGGCAGGCGATACGGATTGCTAGCAGTCGTACTGTACCATTTTCTGCCAGGCAGGCAAGAGATGAGGATTGCTAGTAGTCGTATTGTACCATCTTCTGCCAGGCAGGCAAGAGATGAGGATGGCTAGCAGTTGTACTGTATCATCTTCTGCCGAGCAGCCATGAGATGTGGATGGCATGCAGTCCTTCTGCACCGTCTGCTGCCAGCCAAAGATGTAAAAGATAGATGGAGTGGGTCAAAACAAGAAATAGACCAGATTTGTTTTGTACTCATTTGCCTCCTCCCCTGTCTAGGGGACTCATTCCTCTAGGTCACACTGCAGTCACTCACAGAGAAGGTGCAGCGAGGTAAATCTAGCCATGTATCAATCAGAGGCCAGGCTAACCTCCTTGTTCCAATAAGAACGAAAACTTAGGTGCACCATTTCTTATTGGAACCCTCCGTGAAGTCCTGCCTGAAATACTCCTTGATGTAAAGACACCCCCTTTGTTGATTTTAGCTCCCTGAAGCCAACCCTGTAAGCCGTGTAGTCAGTCGCCCCTCCCTCCGTCAGAGCAACGGCAGACAATCGTTCCGCGCCTTTTTTCTGTGCGGACGCCATACCAAGGCAAGCATGGAGGCCGCTCAGCTCACTTTGGCAATTAGGAGCACATTAAACACCACACGCATTATCCAGCAGTATATGCAGCACCAGAACCTGGCAAAGCGATACCAGGCGAGGAGATGAGGTCAGCGCGGTCACGTGAGTGATCAGGACATGGACACAGATTTCTCTGAAAGCATGGGCCCTGCCAATGCAGGCATTATGGTGCTAATGGGGCAGGTTCATGCTGTGGAACGCCGATTCTGGGCTCGGGAAACAAGCACAGACTGGTGGGACCGCATAGTGTTGCAGGTCTGGGACGATTCCTAGTGGCTGCGAAACTTTCGCATGCGTAAGGCCACTTTCATGGAACTTTGTGACTTGCTTTCCCCTGCCCTGAGGCGCATGAATACCAAGATGAGAGCAGCCCTCACAGTTGAGAAGCGAGTGGCGATAGCCCTGTGGAAGCTTGCAACGCCAGACAGCTACCGGTCAGTTGGGAATCAATTTGGAGTGGGCAAATCTACTGTGGGGGCTGCTGTGATGCAAGTAGCCAATGCAATCAAAGATCTGCTGATATCAAGGGTAGTGACCCTGGGAAATGTGCAGGTCATAGTGGATGGCTTTGCTGCAATGGGATTCCCTAACTGTGGTGGGGCTATAGACGGAACCCATATCCCTATCTTGGCACCGGAGCACCAAGCCGCCGAGTACATAAACCGCAAGGGGTACTTTTCGATAGTGCTGCAAGCTCTGGTGGATCACAAGGGACGTTTCACCAACATCAACATGGGATGGCCGGGAAAGGTGCATGATGCTCGCATCTTCAGGAACTCTGGTCTGTTTCAAAAGCTGCAGGAAGGGACTTTATTCCCAGACCAGAAAATAACCATTGGGGATGTTGAAATGCCTATAGTTATCCTTGGGGACCCAGCCTACCCCTTAATGCCATGGCTCATGAAGCCGTACACAGGCAGCCTGGACAGTAGTCAGGAGCTGTTCAACTACAGGCTGAGCAAGTGCAGAATGGTGGTAGAATGTGCATTTGGACGTTTAAAGGCACACTGGCGCAGTTTACTGACTCGCTTAGACCTCAGCGAAACCAATATTCCCACTGTTATTACTGCTTGCTGTGTGCTCCACAATATCTGTGAGAGTAATGGGGAGACGTTTATGGCGGGGTGGGAGGTTGAGGCAAATCGCCTGGCTGCTGGTTACACGCAGCCAGACACCAGGGCAGTTAGAAGAGCACAGGAGGGCGCGGTACGCATCAGAGAAGCTTTGAAAACCAGTTTCATGACTGGCCAGGCTACGGTGTGAAAGTTCTGTTTGTTTCTCCTTGATGAAACCCCCCGCCCCTTGATTCACTCTACTTCCCTGTAAGCTAACCACCCGCCCCTCCTCCCTTCAATCACCGCTTGCAGAGGCAATAAAGTCATTGTTGCTTCACATTCATGCATTCTTTATTCATTCATCACACAAATAGGGGGATGACTACCAAGGTAGCCCAGGAGGGGTGGTGGAGGAGGGAAGGAAAATGCCACACAGCACTTTAAGCACAGCACTTTAAAAGTTTACAACTTTAAAATTTATTGAATGACAGCCTTCTTTTTTTGGGGCAATCCTCTGTGGTGGGGTGGCTGGTTGGCCGGAGGCCCCCCCACCGCGTTCTTGGGCGTCTGGGTGTGGAGGCTATGGAACTTGGGGAGGAGGGCGGTTGGTTACAGAGGGGCTGCAGTGGCAGTCTGTGCTCCAGCTGCCTTTGCTGCAGCTCAACCATACACTGGAGCATACTGGTTTGGTCCTGCAGCAGCCTCAGCATTGAATCCTGCCTCCTCTCATCACGCTGCCGCCACATTTGAGCTTCAGCCCTGTCTTCAGCCCACCACTTACTCTCTTCAGCCCGCCACCTCTCCTCCCGGTCATTTTGTGCTTTCCTGCACTCTGACATTATTTGCCTCCACGCATTCGTCTGTGCTCTGTCAGTGTGGGAGGACAGCATGAGCTCGGAGAACATTTCATCGCGAGTGCGTTTTTTTTTCTTTCTAAGCTTCACTAGCCTCTGGGAAGGAGAAGATCCTGTGATCATTGAAACACATGCAGCTGGTGGAGAAAAAAAAAGGGACAGCGGTATTTAAAAAGACACATTTTATAAAACAGTTTCTACACTCTTTCAGGGTAAACCTTGCTGTTAACATTACATACGTAGCACATGTGCTTTCGTTACAAGGTCGCATTTTGCCTCCTCCCACCGCGTGACTACCCCCTCAACCTTCCCCCCTCCCTGTGGCTAACAGCGGGGAACATTTCTGTTTAGCCACAGGCAAACAGCCCAGCAGGAATGGGCTCCTCTGAGTGTCCCCTGAAGAAAAGCACTCTATTTCAACCAGGTGACCATGAATTATATCTCACTCTCCTGAGGATAACACAGAGAGATAAAGAACGGATGTTGTTTGAATGCCAGCAAACATACACTGCAATGCTTTGTTCTACAATGATTCCCGAGTACGTGTTACTGGCCTGGAGTGGTAAAGTGTCCTACCATGAAGGACGCAATAAGGCTGCCCTCCCCAGAAACCTTTTGCAAAGGCTTTAGGACTACATCTAGGAGAACCGCAAATGCCAGGGCAAAGTAATCCTTTCACATGCTTGCTTTTAAACCATATATAGTATTTTAAAAGGTACACTCACCAGAGGTCCCTTCTCCACCTGCTGGGTCCAGGAGGCAGCCTTGGGTGGGTTCGGGGGGTACTGGCTCCAGGTCTAGGGTGAGAAACAGTTCCTGGCTGTCGGGAAAACCGGTTTCTCCACTTGCTTGCTGTGAGCTATCTACAACCTCCTCCTCCTCATCATCTTCTTCGTCCCCAAAACCTGCTTCCGTATTGCCTCCATCTCCATTGAAGGAGTCAAACAACACGGCTGGGGTAGTGGTGGCTGAACCCCCTAAAATGGCATGCAGCTCATCATAGAAGCGGCATGTTTGGGGCTCTGAGCCAGAGCGGCTGTTAGCCTCTCTGGTTTTCTGGTAGGCTTGCCTCAGTTCCTTCAGTTTCACGCGGCACTGCTTCGGGTCCCTGTTATGGCCTCTGTCCTTCATGCCCTGGGAGATTTTGACAAAGGTTTTGGCATATCGAAAACTGGAACGGAGTTCTGATAGCACGGATTCCTCTCTCCAAACAGCGATCAGATCCCGTACCTCCCGTTCGGTCCATGCTGGAGCTCTTTTGCGATTCTGGGACTCCATCATGGTCACCTGTGCTGATGAGCTCTGCATGGTCAACTGCAGCCTTCCACGCTGGCCAAACAGGAAATGAGATTCAAAAGTTCGCGGTTCTTTTCCTGTCTACCTGGCCAGTGCATCTGAGTTGAGAGTGCTGTCCAGAGCGGTCATAATGGAGCACTCTGGGATAGCTCCCGGAGGCCAATACCATCGAATTGTGTCCACAGTACCCCAAATTCGAGCCGGCAACGTCGACTTAAGCGCTAATCCACTTGTCAGGGGTGGAGTAAGGAAATCGATTTTAAGAGCCCTTTAAGTCGAAATAAAGGGCTTCATTGTGTGGACGGGTGCAGGTTTACATCGATTTAACGCTGCTAAATTCGACCTAAAGTCCTAGTGTAGACCAGGGCTAAGGCATGGCCATTCTCAGCACACATTTTCTCACCAGCTCTCTTTCTCTCAGAAATCACCTGTAGACAGAATGAGTGCCCTAAGGCAAGATACACTGCACTGTAATTGACATGCCAAGGGTTACAAGACTCCTCCTTTTCTCCCCCATCCAAACTGCTTTCCTAAGGATTAGTCTTCACTAGAACGTCATGGGAATTTCCCCCTGGTTTGTTTCTAGACTAGAAGAGGTTTAAGGTCACAACAGCAAAAGGGCCTTTTAGCAGTGTTCAGTTATTGAGCAGATGTATTGATGTAGGCTGGTTAAAAGCTGATATTGACTTGCACATGCTTTGCAATCAAGGCAAACTCATGCAGCTGTCACTGCTCTTCAATGGAGCAGGTTTTGTGCAGCTAGACATCAGCACTTGTGCAGTCTATCTGAAGGACAAAAGAAAATCTTTCTGGTCACTCCATTATTTCCTTCTGATTTACATCCCCCATCTGTCAATCTGTCCCTAATTATCCCTCTGTTTGTTGGACTCTTTAACCTAGACTCCCACCTGCACCTTGGACCTCTGGGCAGAATGGAGAGGGGAACGATAAAGGAGCTGGCTCTGACTCTTTGATTCTGAGACCAGTTCTATTCTAATCCCAGGGTAGATTAGAGTGGCCTAGGGGCAGCCCTAAAACATATCAGATGGCTATGGCCCCCAAAGATCTCTCCAATAGCTACAAATGGCTAGAGTGCAATAATGCTTTGACAATGCACCCCCCACCCTCCCACATGCTCCCATGCCTGATGCTACAGCGGTGAGTGTCAGGAGTTAGCTATGCCAACTGGGGACTCCTGCACATTGGTGCAAAGGGAGTAGAACACATTAGAGAACATGGACCATTAGCTCATCTTCAGGCTATGGACACTATTACTCTTCAAGCTGAAAGATGCTCAGGAGGCAAACTTCAGATTTGGATTTTGCACACCCCAGAGTCCAGAGGTTTCAGAACCACAATTTGGGTTTGGCTCATTTCTTATCAGGATGGGGCTTGTGTGTACAGTCTGGATCTGGATCCAGGCTTGGACTGAGAGGGGAGGATTGGATTCCCAGCAGGCCTAGTAGGTAGGTAAAATGTAGGTAAGAAGACTGGAGATTTTCTGAGGTAAAAGAAATTATTTTCATGTGACTGAAAATCTGCCTTTAAGATCCCAGCCAGACAGGAGATAGCTCCAGTGTCCTCCAGGATTTGCAAAATCTTCTTTGTCTGTGCCACGGTTTGCTCTGAGTGCTTCTCAAAAGGGAAAGCCCTCCCCGTGCTAGTGCACTGCCATAATCCATGAGAAGCTACATGAAATGTGTGTGGAGCACATTGTGATTTCAGCTGAAGACTGCACATCACGCCTGATGTGCTGTGTGCACACTGGAAAAATTGCCTGCACTGCAGTTTGTGGCAATCAGAAAAGAAAGGAGGTGCCACGTGAGGTCTGCAATCCTGTGTTTGGAGCAGGCTTGTCAAAAGTCTTGCAACAACATTCACAGCAGAAGATAGTAATTACAGGGCCGTTTTTTCAGGGCAATTTCTCTTTTCTTCTACATGAAGAAACTTACTGCATAGCATTTAAAAGGCTGTGATTTTATTTGCACATGCTGGCTCTGGGAATCACCCTGGGAAAATGAGAGCCCAGATTTCATTGTGATGTTCTTGTTTTCTTGGGAGGGTGCTAAACTTCTTTCATGTTTTAAAAAATTACAGTGTGCATTCCCGCTGTTGGTTGTTCATTCATTCAGGTAATCTGTATCTGCATAGCCCTGCACTAAACATGACATTATGGGTCGGAGCTTGCACTTGGGTAAGCTGGTGTTGTTCCACAACGGAGAGAAAGTGATTTACAACCAGCTGAAAATGTCACCCATTACGATCTGCATTACACTGTGAATAAACCTGATGCATTCTGACGGTTACCAAAACCGGAGACTGAAGTAGGGCAAGAGGAATGGAGCAGGCAGAGCGCACAGGAGTGGAAGTCAGTGGTGGAAAGCAGCGGATGAAGAGCGAGTTTTGTGAAGGGCTATGGAGGAGGAGAGTGAAGATATTTGGTGCATTGGCAGCAGGTGCCATTTTGCAGAACATTTCCTTTGCAATGCACCCTTTCCATTCCATGGAGTGCCTGCTGGCTCCTGTACTATGGGGCAGGGTGACACCAGTCAGGTGTCACTACATGTTGGTCATTCCTGTATACAATTTTGTCATGGCCTCTCTGCTTTTTCTCCTTTTCAAGCTAACGAGCACCAAACTCTAGTTTCTCATCAGGTAAGGCCAGCCGTACGTACATTGGCTACACACACTGCCATGCACCAGATCTTCAGTTAGCTGAGCTAAGTCTGTTTACACCAGTTCTGGATTTGGCCTGGTCTGCTATAATGAATGTAACACTCTTCTACGGATTCTGATTTAGTGAATGCAATGATCTTCTTACTGATTATTCCTGTGTTTACTGTCTTCCTGTCTCACTCCCATTTCTGTGTTTGAACCACTGTCTTGTGTACTCCAGGTAAGCTGTCTGAGGCAGAGACATTGGGACACACTCACTGGTTTGCTCTGTGATGCAAAGCAGCCATAAAACCAGAGTGCAAAGCAAGTGGTGTGGACTGATGCATCTGGCCCTCTGTGTTTTTAATGTGCTTCATATAATGCCGTATACAGGGCCAGTCTCAGCATTTTGTAAGATGGCCTATGAAACATCCACACCCCTGAACAAAGCAGTTAAGCTGACCTAACCCCCAGTGCAAACAGTGCTATGTTGGCAGAAGAATTCTTCCATTGACCTAGCTACCACTTCTCAGGGAGGTGGATTAACTACGGTAACAGAAGAACCCCTCCCATCGCTTTAGTGAGTGCCTATGCTGAAGCAGTACAGTGGCGCAGCTGCACTGCTGTAGCATTTCAAGTGTAGACAAGCCTCCAGTCTCTTCCTCAAACCCATCTTGGAGGTTACCTTGCTTCCAAACCATTGCTGACTTGCAGATCCACCTGTGGTGAAATAATTCATCTCTGACTTGCCAGCGGTTAATTCACTGCCAGTTCACCTGTGATTAAGCAATTTCTCACACTCTCTGGGGGTAGGGAGAATTAAACAATTCTCACAATAGTATTCATACTTAGCATGTATTTAGCACTTTACCTTTCCCCCCAAGGCTTTGCACAAAAAATCTGATGCAGTCTCAAGAGTGATTGAACAATTCAGTGCAGCATTACCACAGTTACAGTGCACCTCTGATTGCCTCTCCCTCCCATCCTCTGCTCTAAGGACCCTCCTTCTATAGTACCTCCTCTTCCTCGCCCAAGTCCCCTTTTGCAGTTCCCCAAATCATCACAGACTCACTAGTGAACACCTTTGTTCACTGCCTCTCCTTGCCCCATAACATCTACAACATCTTTTCATTCCCTCTCCTCCCTCGGAACCCCAGAACAAACCATTCTCCCTCACTGCCCCCTCCTGCAGCTGCTGCTTCTCCCAAACACCATATTTAGCCCCATCTGCCTGACGACTCTTCTCTACTGCCTATTGCTCTGCTTGAGAACATAAGAATGGCAGTACTGGGTCAGACCAAAGGTCCATCTAGCCCAGTATCTTGTCTTCCGACAGTGGCCAATGCCAGATGCCCCAGAGAGAATGAACAGAACAGGTAATCATCAAGTGATCCATCCCCTGTCACCCATTCCCAGCTTCTAGCAAATAGAGACTCTGGACAACATCCCTGCCCATCCTGGCTAACAGCCATTGATGGACCTATCCTCCATTAATTTATCAAGTTCTTTTTTGAACCCTGTTATAGTCTTGGCCTTCACAACATCCTCTGGCAAGGAATTCCACAGGTTGACTGTGCATTGTGTGAAAAAATACTTCCTTTTGTATGTTTTAAACCTGCTGCCTATTCATTTCATCCATTGCAGCCCCCCACCACAGTCATGCTCTTCCCATTATGCCCACATCCCCCCTCCAACTCTCCAGAGCAGGGGTGGGCAAACTACGGCCCCGGGGGCCACATCTGGTCCTCCAGATGTTTTAATCTGGCCCTAGAGCTCCCGCCAGGAAGCGGGGTCTTGGGCTTGTCCCGCTCTGGCACTCCAGCTGGGGAGCAGGGTTGGGGTCTTGCCCCACTCTGCACAGCTCCCAGAAGCAGTGGCATGTCCCCCCCTCTGGCCCCTGTACATAGGGGTAGCCAGGGGGCTCTGCACCCTGCCCCAAGCGCTTCCCCCAGAGCTCCCATTGGCTGAGAACCGCAGCCAATGGGAGCTGCAGGGGTGGCAACTGTGGACAAGGCAGCATGCAGAGCTGTCTGGTCGCACCTCTGTGTAGGAGCCAGAGGGGGGACTTGCCACTGTTTCTGGGAGCTGCTTGAGGTAAGCACTGCCCAGAACCTGCCCCCTGACCCTCTCCTGTGCCCCAGCCCTGATTCCCCCTCCCGCCCTCGGTCCCAGCCTGGAGCACCCTCCTGCACTCCCAACCCCACATCACCAGCCCCACCCCAGAGCCCACACCCCCGGCCAGAGCCCTCCGGAACCCCAACCCACAATTTCATGAGCATTCATGGCCTGCCATACAATTTCCATATCCAGATGTGGCCCTTGGGCCAAAAAGTTTGCCCACTCCTGCTCCAGAGGAACATAGGTGCAGATCCTGCTCTGTGCAGGAAAGAGCACTGACTCTAACTGTACAGGGACAGTGCATGCAGAATCTGTCAGTCCCAGAAGGGGTCAGAAGAGCATTGTTGATTTGTCTGTTTTTAAATACAAGAACCGTGCAGTCGCTTTATAAAAGGGGTCTTTGATACGGCCTAAAACCAAACTTTTTTTTAGGTAGAGATTCACACACAAAACAAATAATAATAAAAAAAAATAAAAGCACAACATTGTTTGTGTGGGGGTACAGGGTGACCTGGGAGTTAAAGTGAGTTAAACTACCCAGACAGGTATGCCAGTTTCCTTCAGTATTTTCTTTAAAAAAAGTTCTCTGGCCTCAAACTAACATTTCCTTGAGGAAAGGAAGATTTTACAAAGCAAAGAGAGGAGCCCCAAAAGTTCTTATACATGAAAGCCTGCTTGCAAGCCAATGGAGCTCTAAGCCGCAGTGCCATGCTATTGCATGAGAGGCAGTGATCCAGAGGAAAGTGCACAGGACAGAGAGTAGGAGAATGGGCTTATAGTTTTAACACTGCCTCTGGCCTGCTGAGGGACCCTTAACAACATGCTTCCCCTGGCTGTTTCCCCAGTGAAATGGGGATAATGATACTGACTTCCTTTATGCAGTGTTTTGAGATCTGGGGATTGCGAGAGTTAGGTATTACTGTTACTTAAACCACCATAAAATTCCAAACACGCTTCTGCTTTAATTCTCCTGTTCTCTTAGTCTTGCTCTGCTACGTTTCTGCTGTACTCTCTAGCTTGCAATGCTGCAAGCTGAGGTGCGGAGAGCATCTCATTCATTACGTAAACCCATTGATGAAAACATTAAGTGCATTGTGCTGCTGAAACTTGCTGAGCTTGTTTGAATAAATGCCAGGGATTAACAGTGTGTAAATTCACCAGTGGTTCAACAACAATGACATTATGCACCCCAAACACTGATGGGATTTGTTCAGTGTTCAGGACATGAGCTCTGAGGTGGAAAAAAGGGATTGCTAGTAATTTTTTAAGCCTCTTTGGCTGCACTGAGGCAGACTGTTGACATTATATAAATTCTTTAGATTAAAATAAAATGGTCTTTGTCTGAGGAGAACTGATATTTAGCTTTTCCAATGTACAGCTGAACTGTGAAGTGGTTTGAAAATAGACAGATAGCTGTACAATAAAAATAACCCCATGCATTTAAAATAAGGAGGAAGTGGATCTAGGAGTGGAAATCTGTCTGATGCTAAGGGCCAGGAATCAAGCACAGGGCATGACTCTAACTGAAGGGATTTTCCAACCTTTTCTCAGATCCTCAAAGGTAGTTAGGCTTCTAACTTCCTATGATTTCATTAGAGAGATGAGAGGGGTGAGGTAATATATTTTATTGGACCAAACTTCTGTCTAATAAAAGATATTACCTCATGCCCCTTGCCTCTCTAATATCCTGGGACCAACACAGCTACAATAACACTGCATACAACATTGATATAATTGCAAGTTAAGAGCCTAAATACCTTTGTGATCTGGGCCTCAGGTCTGGTCTACACCTAAAAATTAGACCAACCTAGCTGCATTGCCACTGTAGATGCAGCTAGGTTGATGGAAGAATTCTTCCATTGACCTAGCCACTGCCTCTCAGAGAGGTGGATTACCTACATCGACAGAAAAAACCCTTCCGTCGATGTAGGAAGCACCTACAGTACAGTGCTACAGCAGCATGCTGTAGCTGTGACATTAGTCATTGTAGTGTAGATGCGGCCTCAGTAACTTCCCAACCAATCTTCCCACAGTCCTACCTTTATGGAGTAAAATCAATTGTGAATAAAAATTTTGTTACACGTGGCCCTTTTCCTATGATATAAGAGCTGATAGTGCACCAAGCAGAACGGTGGGAGGCAAAGAGGGAGATGCTTGCTTCCCACAGGTCTCTAGTGATCTGTATCACTGTGCGGGAAGCTCAGGATCAATTTCCTGTCCTGTAGTTCCTCCAAGCCATCAGGGCTAGAGAGTGCAATAGAGGCAGAGGTCCAGATTCTCAAAGGTATTTAGCCAAGAGCCTTGGCTTGCTCTGTAGTGACCTCTGTAGCTGATTAAGTAGTGGGGTTGATAGATTCCAAAGAATCCCTCTTCCCAGCTGAAAGGTTGGTGATTGCAAGGCAAAGCCTTGTAGGGAGAATTCAAGTAGGGAGGTGTGTTTGAATTTGTAGCATGCTGTGAGGGACATTGAGATCTCTCTTACAAAGAAATGGAAACCAATTTAATAAAAATTGGACCTTAATGTTATGCTCTTAAATCTATATTTAAGCATCTAAGGGTATGTCTACACTATGAAATTATGTCGATTTTATAGAAGTCGATTTTTAGAAATCGATTTTATACAGTCGATTGTGTATGTCCCCACTAAGCGTATTAAGTCGGCAGAGTGTGTCCTCTATACCATGGCTAGCATCGACTTATCGAGCGGTGCACTGTGGGTAGCTATCCCACAGTTCCCGCAGTCTCTGCTGCCCATTGGAATTCTGGGTTAAGCTCCGAATGCTTGATGGGGCAAAAACATTGTCGCAGGTGGTTTTGGGTACATGTTGTCAGTTGCCCCTCCCTCCGTGAAAGCAATGGCAGACAATCGTTTCATGCCTTTTTTCCTGGGTTACCCGTGCAGACGCCATACCACGGCAAATATGGAAGCCCGCTCAGCTCACCGCTGTTGTTGTGAGCATTGTAAACACCTCGTGCATTGTCCTGGAGTATGTGCAGAACCAGGCTAAGAGACGCCAGCACAAGGATGATTGTGAAGAGGACATGGACACAGACGTTCCTGAAAGCACGGGCTGTGACAATTGGGACATCATGGAGGCAGTGGGGCTGGTTGATACAGTGGAATGCTGATTCTGGGCCCAGCAAACAAGCACAGACTTGTGGGACTGCATAATGTTGCAGGTATGGGATGATTCACACTGGCTGCAAAACTTTTGCATGCGAAAGGCCATTTCCCTTGAACTTTGTAAGTTGCTTTCCCCCACCCTAAAGCACAGGAATACCAAGATGAGAGCTGCCCTGACAGTTGAGAAGCAAGTGGCAATAGCCCTGTGGAAGCTTGCAATGCCTGACTGCTACCAATCAGTTGGGAATCAGTTTGGAGTGGGCAAGTCTACTGTGGGGACTGCTGTGATCCAAGTAGCCAATGCAATCACTTACGTTCTGCTATCAAGGGTAGTGACTCTGGGAAATGGGCCGGTCACACTGGATGGCTTTGCTGCAATGGAGTTCCCTAACTGTGGTGGGGCAATAGACGGAATGCATATCCCTATCTTGGCACCAGACCACTTCGCCAACCAGTATGTAAACCGCAAGGGGTACTTCTCAATGGTGCTGCAAGCACTGGTTGATCACAAGGGACGTTTCACCGACATCAACGTGGGATGTCCGGGAAAGGTGCATGACGCTCGCATCTTTAGGAACTCCAGGCTGTTTGAGTAGTTGCAAGAAGGGACTCACTTCCCAGACCAGAAAATTACCATTGGGGATGTTGAAATACTCAGCCTACCCCTTGCTCCCATGGCTCATGAGACCCTACACAGGCAGCCTGGACAGTAGTAAGGAGCAGTTCAACTATAGGCTGAGCAAGTGCAGACTGGTGATAGAATGTGCCTTTGGACATTTAAAAGCTCACTGGTGCTGTTTGCTGACTAGGTTAGACCTCAGCGCAACCAACTTTCCCATTGTTATTGCTGCTTGCTGTGTGCTCCATAATATCTGTGAGAGTACGGGGGAGACGTTTATGGCGGGGTGGGAGGTTGAGGCAAATCACCTGGTGGCCGATTTTGAGCAACCAGACCCCAGGGGGATTAGCACAGCTAGGCACGCTGAACATCAGAGAGGCTTTGAAAACCAGTTTCATGACTGGCCAGGCTACGGTGTGACAGTTGTATGTGTTTCTTCTTGCTGCAAAACCACGCCCTTTGTTGATTTTAATTCCCTGTAAGCCAACCAGCCTCCCCGCTTCGATCACAGCTGGCAAAGGAAATAAAAGGAGGACTTGTGACACCTTAGAGACTAACAAATTTATTTGAGCATAAGCTTTCGTGAGCTACAGCTCACTTCATCCGTCACCATTGTTTTAAAACCTGCATTATTTCTTTATTAATTAAAAAAAAAAAGTGAGATAACTGACAAGGTAGCCCGGGTGGGGTGGGGTGTGGGAGGAGGGAAGGACAAGGCCACATTGCTTATTGTAGCCACACTACAAAACTGTTTGAATGACAGCCTTCTGTTGCTTGGGCCATCCTCTGGAGTGGAGTGGCTGGGTGCCTGAAGCCTCCTCCCCTCCCCCCCGTTCTTGGGCGTCTGGGTGAGGAGGATCTGGAACTTGGGGAGGAGGGCAGTCGGTTACACAATGGATGCAGCGGGGGGCTGTGCTCTTGTTGGCTTTCCTGAAGCTACAACAAAAGCTTCATCATGTCTGTTTGCTCCCCCATTAGCCTCAGCATTGCCTTCTGCCTCTGATCTTTGCACTCACTTAATGCTTTCCTGGCCTCTGCCACGCTGTGCCCTATCAGTGCGGGAGGACTGCATGAGCTCAGAAAACATGTCATCGCGAGTGCGTTTTTTTCACCTTCTAATCTGCGATAACCTCAGGGACAGAGATGATAGGGGGAGCATAGAAACATTTGCACCTGGGGGAGATAAAAAGGGAGAGTAAAATTTAAGATGATACATTTCTGAGAACAAAAGGGAGACTCTTTCACAGTGAATCAAGCAATTCACAGCACACAGCACACGTGCTTTAGGTACGAGGTTGCATTTTGCCTTTTATATTGAGCGCCTGCCGATATGGTGACACATTACAAACGGGTGGGCAATAGAATTCGGTTTCCAGGCAGCCATGGTAAGCCTTTTGGTATATGGGGTTGGCTTCTTATACCTTCATAACATGTGGGAATGGTTTCAAACTGCAGCGCCATCCTTTCCCATAGCAAGCAATGCCGGTTGGGTTTCACATTTAAAAGGAGGGGCTGTGGTTTTTGGGTGGATGTGCAGCACACACCTCCTCTAAACCCACCGCGTGGCTATTCTCTGAGATGATCCCTTTACCCCTTCCCCCCACCACGTGGCTACTCTCCGGGATGATCTCTTTTTGCCAAGCGCAAACAACCCAGCATGAACGGGGTCCTTTTACTGTTCCCATACAAAAATTCCCCTGTTTCAACCAGGTGACCATGAATGATATCACTCGCCTGAGTCTAACACAGAAAGATAAAGACCGAATGTTGCTTGAATGCGACCAAAACCCAGGACCATTCGCTGCCATGCTTTGTGCTGAAATGATTCCAACTACTTGCTACTGGTTTGGTGTGGTAAAGTGTCCTACCGTGGAGGACGAAATAAGGCAGCCCTCCCCAGAAACCTTCTGCAAAGGCTTTCAGAGTATCTCCAGGAGAGCTTCATGGAGATGTCCCTGGAGGATTCCCGCTCCATCCCCAGACACGTTAACAGACTTTTCCAGTAGCTATACTGGCCGCGAATGCATCCCAATTCTTCAGGGCAAATCAAACATTAAACACAATTGCTTTTAAACCCTGTACTGTAGTTACAAATGTGCACTCACCAGAGCTGCCTTCTCCGGCTTTATGGTCGGGGATCCTGCCTTGGGAGGGTATTGGCTCCAGGGTGATGAAAAGGTCTTGGCTGCCGGGGAGAACGGATTCACCACTTCCCTGCTGCGTTCTCCTCCTCCTCCACAAAATCGTCCTCCCTGTTACATGAGACTCCCCGCTTTCAGGTGTCCACAGACAGTGGTGGGGTAGTGGTAGCCCCCCCCCCCTAGAATGGCATGCAGCTGATCATAGAAGCGGCACGTTTGGGGCTCTGACCCGGAGTGACCGTTTGCCTCCTTTGTCTTTTGGTAGGCTTGCCTGAGCTCCTTGACTTTCATATGGCACTGCTGTGTGTCCCTGTTGTAGCATCTCTCCACCATGCCCTGTGTGATTTTGGCCTATATATTAGCATTTCTTCTTTTTGATCGGAGTTTGGCCTGCACAGATTCTTCTCCCTGTACAGTAATCAGATCCAGTGTCTCCCTTTCTGTCCATGCTGGAGCTCGTTTGCAATTCTAGGGGGACTGCATGGTCACCTGCGCTGCTGAGCTCGCCACGCTGACCAAACAGAAAATGAAATTCAAAATTTCCCGGGGCTTTTCCTGTGTACCTGGCTAGCGCATCGGAGTTCAAAGTGCTGTCCAGAGTGGTCACATTGGAGCACTTTGGGATAGCTCCCGGAGGCCAACACCGTCGAATTGCGTCTGCACTACCCCAAATTTGACCCAGCAAGGTCGATTTTAGCGCTACTCCCCTCACTGCGGAGGAGTACAGAAGTCGATTTAAAGAGCCCTTTAGGTCGACAGAATGGGGTTGGTTGTGTAGACGCATTCATTTTAAAATCAACCTAACGCGGCTAAATTTGACTTAAGCCTGTAGTATAGACCAGGGCTAAGTAAGTGACCTGATTTTCAAAGGTGCTGAGCACCCAGCAGCTCCTGCTGACTTCTTTCCTCGGATGGGCTGCGGTTTCTATTCGCCTGCAACAAGTAACACTTGTTGGTCCTGTGAAAGTGATCAAAACACATGCCTGCAATCCCTTCCACCTATGATAACGTTAATGTTTCCCTGCCCACCTTTATTCTTGTGACTGTGGAGCATGACTTCTGATAATATGCCCATGGAAAAAGTGCTTTGTAGGGAGGCACTGGAATTCAACATTGAGTGGAAATTGTTACTTGTTATTGCCTTTCTTGGTATTTAAAGGTGGCAGGAAGATGAGTGTTGCTATTATTTCATCGTCTCTCATTACATGGCCACTTCAACTCTATGAGTGTCCCAGAACAGATATGGCAACAGGCCCGTTAGATCCACAGTGGTGGAAAGGCTCACAGACTTTCAGTCCAGGAATGAGAAGAACTGTTCCTGGAATGAGAAGAACTGAACAAGGACTCTGACTACACAGACAAGGTTTGAAGAGCACAAAACAAGGCTCATGTTTCAGAGACAGGACAGCTTGGGGCAAGAGGACAGGGAAACAATGCAGGAAACTCTTTCCCTAATGAGAGAGAAATATGATGGAGGACAAACACTTCCAGAGGGAAATGTTTAGCAAACACTTAAGGACTCCAAAAGAATGACAATAATGTTTATGCAACTGGCTCCTGCAGCTATGTCTGCCCCCTGCATAATATCACTGTTTATGGCCTTGATTCAGGACAGCATTTTAAGGGAACGGCGAACCGTGGCCACTGGGAGCTGCAAGCGACCGTACCTGCAGATGCTCAGGTAAACAAAGTGTTTTGCAGCCCACCAGGGGCTTACCCTGAACAAGCCGTGAACCAAGTCTGGGAACCCCTGAACTAGTGTAATTGCCAACAGTTAAAAATTACCACACAGCCCTTTCTAAGCAAGCCCCTTTATTTTTAAGGTGAAACCGTTATAGAGAAAACACAATAAAAAATAGTAAAAGAACCTACACACTAATCCAAGAAGGGCTCTGGTAGGTTTTAGTCCTTCAAACCCCACCAAGGGGGTTTTCTGTGGTTATAAGTTCTTAGCAGCTGTTAGCTCAGAACAAGCATCCCCATGAATCTGTGACTCCTTCCATTATACATAGGGCCCTACCAAATTCACAGGCCATTTTGGTCAATTTCACAGTCATAGGATTTTAAAAATCATCAGTTTTATGGTTTCAGAGGTTTACATCTGAAATTTCACGGTGTTGTAACCGTGGGGGTCCAAACCCAAAAGATAGTGGGTGGGGGTTACAAGGCTATTGTAAGGGGGTAGTGGGATTGTCACCTTTACTTCTGTGTTGCTGCTGGTGGGGGCACTGCCTTCAGAGCTGGGCAGGGAGCGGGCCTTGCCTCCCAGTCAGGCTCTCTCAGGAAAAAGCAGCTCTGTCCTGCTCCTCACCCAGCTGCCAGGGAGAGCAGCCAAAGGTGCTGGGAGTTGCGGGGAGGAGGCGCAGGGAGAGAAGGACAGAGCCACTCTCACTCTTCGCCTCCAACAGGCCAATCTGGGGGGTGGGGAGGGGCACTTGATTCCCCCTCTTCGTGTTGCATGTGCTTCTCCTTGAAGTTTCCCAGGAAATCCACTTCACATGTATTGTCCCAAAAGTTCAGGCTTGTCTGCCATATTGTTCAGTATAAACCTTTGATCATCCAGGCCCACAAGAATACATCACCTTTGTATTTAATACAGTGAACTCTAAGCATACTTAACCTGAATAAGGTTTTTCAAGGATATTGCAGGAAATTGCCGTAGCTGTCTCCGCTCTCCACTTCCGTTGGTGACAAGCTTGTCTCTCTCTCACCAAGAGAAGTTGGTCCAATTAGAGATATTACCTCACCCACCTCATCTCTCTAATATCCTGGAACGGACACGGCTACAACTACACCGCAAACGTCTCCCCACTAAAGAAGTGGGGGTAACTAGGGGGCGTGACTGGCATTCTAGGGAAACCTACTGACTTATTTTCTGGACAGGTTTATTCCACGGATAGCCTTTCATAATTTCACATTTCAGCTATTCACATGATAAACATTCTTGCTAACAAGCCAGCCGACATCCTTCAACAATCCGTACAGAGCCATTTCACCACTAGCCCATATAATTTCTCTCTTTAGAACCTATGGGGCTCTTGCCTACCCTTTCTTACCCTTGACACCCCGAAACCTTTGGGTGTAAACTTGAACCCAGGCTTTCCCACTCCCACAAAGCTTCTAGGGAGTGTGTCTAGTGTCCCTTTGTCCCTGAAGGGGTTGGCTGCCACAGCAATGGGTGGAGGTCCGTTCCCCCCCCCCCAAAAATTCATATAACAGTTCTTTGGGCCAAGAGAAAAAGCTGTTAGGGCTGCCTCGCTGTGCAGTGGCTCACAACCATGTACTGCTTTTAACAGCAGATGATAGCAGGTGGGCAAGGGAGATTCCTCAAACCTCCCCCACAGCCAAATTCCTTTCTGTGCCCCACCCCTTTGGAGGCTGGGGTCTGGGTACTCCAGTGGCCTAACTTTAGCTTTTCGGTGGTGGGGGAGAAGGGGAGGAGTATTGATCCCTCACCTCACTGGGGTGGCCTTTTGTTCCCCACACAGAGTCAAGGTGAGTGTCCTTCCTGTCTGTCATCCTCCTCACTCACATGTATTTGTCTGTATACTGTGGGATGGTAACTTGATTCCTTTTGGGTATTGGCAGGGGTGATATGACCTCCCTCCTCCCTGTCTGCTACTTCATTTGCTTTTTGGCTAAGGCAGTCAGTCCATTGCAGGCCTGGGAGCTAACTGAGGGGAGTCTGATTGACCCCTTCTGCTTTTCAAGCCATAATATCATTCCCTACCTCAAAGAATATGGACTATCTGACAATATCTCTACAACCAGCCCCAGACACCTTCCTGAGGCTATATAGAACTCTGTGCTGTAGGTAGAGGGAAGGCTTTTACACCCCGAACTATAACCAGCTGCCTCACAGCCATTGCCTGACATTCCACTCCAGCTCAAAACTGTCAGAAGGAACACAGCAATCAGACTGAGATGCATTTGATTATCCTTTAGGATAATATGTCTATTGTCCTTTGTTGTCTGCATGTTAACTTGTTTTTTTGCTATCACAGATGGCCTGAAACCATTTCTTGAAAAGGAAAGCTTTGTGTCATTTGCACAACTGTTCTTTCATTTCAAAAGTATAACAGTTCACTTCTCCATATACTCCTGCACCAAAACTACTAAACAACGTCTATACAAATACATAAAAAGGGAGGAAAAGTCAGCTAGGTTCTGGAAGAGGAGGAGGAGGAGGAAGTATTGGGGATGCAGCTGTAACATTTAGAAAAGTCTGGCCTTCTGGGATGGTAAAGGCAAGTGTGTGAAGTGACACACACTTTACGGTACCTTCTTACTAGGGTAACCCTTCTGCCAAGTCAAGTGGAACTTGGCAGCAACAAGGGTTGGGTTCATTATCTAGGGGTTCCTCTTAACAATATGACACAGAACTGGCTAAAGCCTCCACCCAGTAATCTGGGAAAACATAACACTACCCCAGGTGTCTCTAAGAGGCAATACTTTCCCACTTGTAAGCACTGAGTCTGTGTATAACAAAAGATAGCTTTTATTAAAAGCGAAAGGGAACCACACGTACATTTGGGAAAACACAACAACCACATTCAAAAGCATGTAACCATAGGCAAACCCGACCCCACAGCGCGTTGGGCAGTGTCCTTTGCCTGTTTCCCACCTTGCAGTAGGAAAGTCTGAACAACGAATGTCCCTTTATCACATCACTCTCCACTCCCTCCACTACACCCCACTCACAGCTGGCTGTCCTTGATTAGTGAAGACTCAGAGGTGCATTCACAGGGGTTCACCTCCCACCCAAGAAAGGAGGGGGGACGTTGAGCATTGTCTGTGTGGTTGCTGTGCACCTCTACAACTGGCTGTTTGCCACGGCCTCTGCTGCCACTGGTCACATGCTGCTGCGGTTGGACACTCACTGCCACTTCTGCAATGCCATGTTCTGAGGTTTCACTGCTTAATCCAGGTCTTTAGCGATGTCAGCTCTTCCTGATTTCACTGGGTAGCAGGAAACCTCACTGCCAGTACCGCCTCTGCATTGTCTTTCATTTAACCACTGTCCCTACACCAGGTCTAAGGCATAGCCCCTAGATCTGCTTATCAGTGGTCCAGCTCTGGTCATCACTGAATAGAAAAAATGACTCTCCGTTGAGCCTAATCAGCTCTGTCCTTAAACACTGGGGAGGGGAAAGTAAAATGGTGCCTAGGATTCTTTCAGCAGAGTCCACACCACCAAGTAGAAACACCTATCCCCAACCCCTCTCATTTCCACTGGGAGATGGCATCCCTATCCCTGCTTAGCGAGTGAGGTTCATTTTAGAGTGACCCCCTCAATCAGGGCAAGCAAAGTACAGTTCTGCTGCCCTTTACTCACACAGTAAATATAACAACATTTCATTACCTCTGCACTCAATACTAAAGGGATTTGTAACCCAACACCAGCCAAAAGTGACCATTTTAGAAAAGCAGCTCCACCATGTTGTGCATCTAGACTTTTCTCCCAGCTCATCACTAGATGTCAGGGGAGAGCTCATTCAGACCCTGCTTACGTTAGAACAGATCTAAAACAAAACAAAACAAAACAAAACAAAACAAAACAAAACAAAACAAAAGGTCTGGTTGAGGACTATGTTTTGGATTGGTTCCAATATTTTACAAAACAGGCTAGGTCTTCACTGCAAATAAAGGGAGCATTTTTGCAATGAGATAGCTATCTTGCTGTAAACTCATAGTGGACAGACAAGGCACTGTTGTTTTAACCCTGATGCAGCTATTGGAGGTCAACTCCAGGTGGGGCTATCGGGTTGACCTGGGCTAGCTACATTTACAGCAACTCAATGTAAGAAACCACACTTCTTTCTGCAATGAAGATGAAGCTTAACTCTTTATATGAGCACCCACAAATTTTATTGATTTCACTTAGTAGGTGATACACTGCGTGAAGGCGCTGCTTCACTCTGCCGCTGGTGAAGTATGTAACCTAAATTAGACTAAAGTTTACAACCCTTAGGAGACTGCACTACTGTGTGCCAAAGGCACAGATCAGGAGGGACTGAGGTGCACAAATGCCCTCAAAGATTAAAATGTTCTGTCCTGCAAACAGTCTAATTTAATACCACAAGGCTCCTTAGAAATGTGTACACCCTAAATAAAGAAACAAAACGAAAGAAAAATGTTCACCATTATCCAACCAGTTCTCATATTGAATACACACACCAATACCCATAAAGCTAATGGCAAGAAACAAGTCCTGCTGAATACACTTAAGGGATGTCTACTCTGGGAGTTGGGAAGTATGATTGCAGCATGTGTAGGTATACCTGAGCTAGCTCTGATCTATCCAGATCAAAGCTAGCTAGAGTAACTATAGACACCTTTAGAAAATTTCCACTAGAAATTCAATTTAAAAGTCCAGATTGAATTGCTTGTCTATGTTCAGGGTTACAGCCTGTTTTCTCTCTGGGTAGAGGTAGCCCCAGATAGCATAGCATGCTGGAGAGTAGCTACTGTCCACCGATATCTGGCACTGATTCTAACCAGACTGTCATTCTCAGGTCAGTCTCTGCATTTCTGCTGACGAGTTTGCCTTCATCATGAGATCATGTCTTTCCAGAGAAATCCCACTAATGCCTTTATTCTGTGAAAGTAGTATATAAAGAGGGAGGCTTTCTGATTCTTCACTGTGCAGTCCAGCAAAGACATCACTGTCCTCAGAGACTGCACTGTCTTCTCTCTACCGTCGAACTTGCAGCAGCAGAAAACATGGACATTACCATCCAGCACCCCTGGTTCAAACGAGCTCTTGGACCCTTATTTCCAAGCCGTTTGTTTGACCAGTATTTCGGAGAGGGTCTTTTCGATTATGATCTCCTGCCTTTGTTCTCTTCCACCATCAGCCCCTATTACAGGCACTCTCTCTTCCGCACCGTTCTGGAATCAGGCATTTCAGAGGTAAGACTCCTTTACTGAATACCATTTACCTCTGTTGCCAGTTCATTAATAGTAACAACCACCTGCTACTTTCCTTGATCCAATTAGACTATGTAATTTAGCTCTGATGTGAACAGGTGAAACTAGCAGGTTTCCTGCAAAATACTAAGCCCACCTGACCATCACAGAAAATTATCACGGGAAATCTTAGCAAAGGAAATAATTTTTTCCCTTTAAGAAAAAGATTTGACCTATAGTATTTTTACAATACTATAAAAAGATTACTTTAAGACCCTGACAGCAGTTTGCCATGTGCTGGGGAAAAAACAAAGCTTCCTCTGTTACATGAACATACATATTCAGCTTACTTTTGTTGAGGATGGGACTCCAGGTATAAATTCAATCTTGAGCATGAATGATCTCCTTTCTTTTCTTTTTTTCACCATCTCATGACTTCTGTGTTATAATCCCACACTGGAAATCCCAAGAAGAGTCCTCCAAAGACTATATGCAAAATGAACATTTTGTATGTTGGGCTGTATTCAAAACAGTCGGATTTGAAATGTCAAAGCGAGCGCAGATGTTTGTTCTTTCTGCATTCTACTAACCTTCCTGAGGTTTCCTCTAAAAATCTATCAGAAGCCCAGCAGAGCTAGAGCTGCAAGAACTTTATTAGACTTACAAGCCAGGCCACAAAACTGCAGATCACACTTTCTTCCTGAATCCATGCAGCTTAACAGAGAAAGTGTGGTTTAAAGGAGAGAGTAAAAACCAAAGGTGCGAGCTTAACAAAATAGGTGAAGCTACATAACTGATATAATTTCACCGCTAGCTGCTGAGCACAACCCAAATGTCCAATAAATCTCTAATGATAGATTCTGAAAAATAATCGAGTGATAGAGTGACACAATGAGAGCAGTGTGAAGGGATGCAAACTCAAGGAGCAATAAGGATGTCTTAGAATTCTACCAACCTTGCAATTACAGGGCCTTAGCCAAAACGCATTTACATTAATGGAGAACTCTATTGACTTCAGTGGGCTTTGGATCAGGCCCATAACCATTCTCTAGCCTTCTTAAACCACTTCTGAGACAATCATGCTCAGGATGAGACTGAGAACTACTTTGTTTTTAAGTCAACAAATTATTGTTTTATTTTATTACTATATTAATTGCAGGTGAGGTCTGACCGGGAAAAGTTTACAATCTTCCTGGATGTAAAACACTTCTCTCCTGAAGATCTGAGTGTGAAGATTATGGATGACTTTGTGGAAATCCACGGCAAGCACAATGAGAGACAGGTAAGCAGAAAAAGCATGCAACTTTGGAGGGAATTATCCTGCTCTTTTCTCTTTCTGACTTTAAGGTGTTCCATATATATATGTTATATAAGTTAACTGTAGAGCTGGGTGAATTTCCTACCAATATTTGCTTATATATAAGTTGGGGAAGAAAAACTGGGAAGGATACTGTTCTCTACTTTTTCCAGAATTATTTTTCAAAGGTTAAACCTAAATTCACTAAATGTAGGTTCCCAGCTCTGGCAAACTGGATTTCTTATAATAATGAGAATATGTCTCTGTTGTTTATTTTCAATCATCAAGCTCCATAACAGTCAGATGACAATGTGTACTGTTCAGTAATAATATCTGACTAGAAAAAGAATGTTATCTGAAGCTGTCAAAGAATGACTGAGTTTCCATAATCCAGGATTACTTGTGGAAAGCTGAGTTTTCATATGCTTGGTTGGAGGAGAAGAGCAAAACAGACAAAACCAAAAGAACAAAGGGCCTAAGGCTTGCAAACTGACCAAATATGACATGGAAATTCAAGCAAGGATTGAAATGTGAATAATAACAACACCAGTGGCAGGAGAGAGGAGGGGGCACAAACTCTTCTCATCCATGAAGACACTTGTTGGGAAAACAAAACTTCAGAGCCCAATCAGTATTTGTTTTATATATATATATTTCAGACTACTTTACCATAAAGGGAGAAAAAAGACACTTTAATATCAATCTTTCTTTTTATTTCTCATTCTTTCAGCCAACAGCATCAGAGGAGCCAGGATTACAGCCTCTTGTTCCATTCAATGATGTTTCCAACATTCTGAAATATAGGCATTCATTTTCAGAGCGCTGAGCACCTACAGCTTCAACTGAAATAAATGGGAGCTGCAGGTGCTCAGCACTGTTGACAGTCATGCCCAGCATCGTGTGGTAAGGGCCAAATTCTGCTCTGATTGACACACTTTGTAGCTCAGTTGGCCTGAGTGTTATTGCACAGGATATCAGCCAAGGCAGGATTTGTCCCTAATAAATTGTAGTGTAGAATAAAATGCATATACATTCATAGCTGTGCCTGAGACCGTGATCTCATTCTGAGCCAAATGTGGCTTTGAAATAACTGTTTGGAATTCAGTGTAAACATGGAGTCACACTCCGGTGATGTAGATTAAAACATGCTATGGGGTGTGCCTAAAGTCACAGCAGCCACTGCTTCTGACCGCGCCATCTGTTCCCTCTGTCTGTTGTCAGGACGACTATGGCTACATTTCCCGTGAATTCCACCGCAGATACCGCCTGCCTTCCAACGTGGACCAATCTGCCATCACCTGCTCCCTGTCTGCTGATGGCATGCTGACTTTCTCTGGCCCCAAAGTCCAGTCCAACATGGACACCAGCTACAGCGAGAGACCCATTCCTGTATCCCGAGAGGAGAAGCCTGCCTCGGCTCCTTCTTCCTAGGCTGATCCTACTGATGAAGCATCCAGGCGTCTGTCACCGTTCGCAGGCCTCATTCACAGAGTCATTACATAGGTATCAGTGAATATCTAGAGGGGGTTATTTTTTGTTTTAAATTTTTCTTGGATGACTGAGGGGCTGGGTGAGCAGCTAGTGGACTTTGAAGCTTAAGCCTAAACATTATGATGTCAGGTGACATGAAACAAGTGTGCTGCCAAACTGATGTATTTGCTGAAAAGGTCTTTAAACTGTACTGGATTTGGTAACATCTACCAAATATGAATAAGTGCACAACTAACATTAGCTCCCAACACACCCATCATTAGCACAAGGCTTGTGCGGTGAAAAGCCCGGCAGACCTTCTCTAGCCTAAAGAAATTAAAATCAGAGCTAAGCTGATTACTGTGGAAAAAACCCAGAGAGACTGTGCACTTGCAATGAATGTACCATGAGTTTCTTAGAACAAAAGCGAGAACAACAGTGTGTAATGTTTCGGAATTGCAACATTTTTTTCAGCAAAGTCTTTAAGTGTATCTGTTTACACCACTGCAGTGTCATCTTCCTTTAGTGCCAACTGATGCAAGGACAAGCATGTCTTTCCAATGTCTCTGTAGACCCTTTGTGGGGGTCCATCATTGTGCTGAGGCTTCAAATCCCTACCGAGCTCTTCCCAGCCTGCATGTAGCATACCATCTTTCTTAATCTTGCTGTAATTCTAATATAGCTCCAACTGTTCTAATGATATCTGACACACAATCTGAGAACTCAGTCAGTGGCAGTCAATAAAGAAAATGTGAAACAAGCAATTGGCATTTTGTTTATTTATTTCCTTCCAAGGTCTTTGTAGTTAAAATGTCACACACTGGTTCTACCTCTGCTCAGAATACATGTTCATTCCAAACAGAAATATCAACAAAAGACCAGTTCTTACACTCTCCTGTTTTTCTCTGTTAAAACCCCCAGATATTTAATTCAGTTGCCTCAATAGAGACGACAATGAAGACCTTTTTTATGTAATAAAATACAGTGGATAACATTCCAAAGCTTTGATTAACTATTGTTGTGAGCACACATAGATACATTCCCTTTTAACTCTCCCCACAATTAAAACGCATTAGGTCAGCTGTTCTCCAATCAGCATGCATATACCGCTAGTGGGATGCGGGCTGCAATCAGTTGGGATGTATTGGTTTTTTTTAAAGTACAGTGTCAGGATAAAAATCTATTATAACTGCTAAGTATTAAAATCACAAATTTAGTGCACCAAGTACTTTGAGTTTTAGATGTGACACACTGGGTCTGAAAGTCTGAGATCTGCAGCACCAGGTGAACCTTTATAGTGGAAAAATCAGGAACCATTTTGCTCATATACTATATAGGGATAGTCCCTCCTAACTAGGGACAGTAGATGTCAAGAGTCTACTTAGATATTAGACCTATTAATGCTTGGTGGTAATATTAAAAGATCTATACACAACAAAGCAGATTCAAGAGCACATCAAGCGCACGGTCCTCTGGGAAGATCATCCTTCTATTCGAGGGGTTCTCTAACTTCATTGCCTCATGACCCCCTTCTGACAACAACAATTACTACACGACCCCAGGACGGGGATCGAAGTGTGAGCCTGCCCAAGCCCAGCTGCCCAGGTTGGGGGGCCAAAGCCAACACCTGAGCCCCACCGCTCTGGGTGTGGGCGGGGGGGGGCAAAGCTGAACCCTAAGGGCTTCCCTATAACCCTGGGCCCCACTGCCCAGGACTGAAGCTCTCGGGCTTGGGCTTTGGCTCTGGGCCCCAGCAAGTCTAACGCCAGCCCTGATGACCCCATTAAAATGGGGTCATGACGCCCTTCGGTGTCCTGACCCACAGTTTGAGAACCGCCGTTCTGTTCCTACAAAGGAAGTGGCAGAGCACTTCAAAAAGAGTGCTAACTCAGGATCAGGCTTTACCCCGCAGAAACACCCACCAGCCTCTTCCTTTCTACTGTGGTTCACTTGGTAACCAAACAATTGATCTCTCTTTTGGTATTTGTAAGATTAACCTTAAAATGCAACATAAACACATGACTATTTAAAAGAGAACTTCCTCCGACTGCACCTCGTCCCTAAAGCCAGGAGTGTGGATGGGGGTGAGGAGGAGAACTTCAGCTGTTAATCAGGTGCCATCAGAAGAGCCTCTGCAACTCGCTTCCCCTCTCTGTGCTTGTGATTCCTCTCCCGCCCTTTATCTGCCTTGTCTATTTAGTTTGTACTCTCCTTGGGGCAGAGATGCTCTGCATAAGTTTGGAGAGTACCTAGCACAATGGGGGCCTTTGATACCAGCTGGGGCTGATAGGTGCTACTGTAATATACATAACAGTAATAATCCATCGTAAGACAAAATGAAGTACAGCTGTAGACAATGAATTTGCTATCAGGCTCAATACAGCAAGGTACTGAGCACCCTCAACGCCTGCTGAACTCTGCGTGTGCTGAGAGCACTCAGCATCTCACAGGATCACGCTGCATCTTGCTGGGTCAATCACATAATAAAGAATGGCACTTGCTTTGCCCACTGTTTTAATTCATGGCCAAAATCTGTTCTGAGTTACACTGAAGTAAAAGCAGAGTAACTCAACTGAATCCCCTGGCATTGCTCTGGGTTTACACCGGTGTAAATTACAGCCGAATTGGGCCCTCTACACTAGCTTTGTGTTTGACATGAGCTGAGCCAGCCCTCTCACAGAACTGCCTTTCACGGTACAGCACACATTCAAGCTGATGACTTTCTGTGCTGTCTCCACCTTCATAGGTGGCTGACCCACACCTGTGGCTGCAGACAGGGAAGACTCAAAGGTGATAAAGGCAGAGGAAGAGGAGGAGGAAGCAGCATGCTGTGTGTGCCTGGCACATTCCCAGGGTGGGCATAGTGACGCTTGTCTGACAGACAGGGAGAAGCTGTTGCATGTGTAGCCTAGCCCAAAGCAGCCTGAAATCTGCTGCCACTAAAGCCACCTGCTAAGCATCTGAGGAGAGAGGAACCACCTTCTTATACTGCCCTATGAGCTGTGCCTGAGGTGAACCCCTTCCCCTACAGCAGCAGCCCAGGCCCCAGGCGGTAGAGGGAGGAGAGAAGCGGAGACTGCCCAGAACTGTGCCCAGTACCTTAAAGGTATGCTGCTGTTCATCTGTGAGGGACAAGTAAGGGTGTCGGGGCTGGGAAAAGCAAGGATACAAGGGAAACAGGAGGCAAACAAGAGGGAGGCTGAGGTGTGACTGTTCTGTAATTCATACGTAATGGGGTGCCATGGATTTTATTGTCCTTTGCTTTTACTCACTTGGTTTTTTATTTAATTAATTAGTGAGAGAGTCTAAGGGCTTTTCTCATTTCTTTTTTTAAACTAAGAGTTTGCTGAATTTTCTTCTTGACGGAGGAACACGTGAATGAATGTTTCCCAGGAAAAACAAGCTTATAACAACATGAGGCCTATATTAGAGTGATCAATTGGAAGCAACTCCTGCCACTGCCCTGAAGCTACCCTAACTTGGATTGGCAGCTGAACTGGCCCCTGCTGCCCTCAGCACTAGTGTAGGGGGGTGTACAAAGGTAGCAGAAAGCTAGCTATGCTCCCCTCCTCGTGTGCAGCTCAGGCGCACCTGAGACGCTGGTCTGTGACGTGTTCACAGCTCATTCCTGAGAGGACATGTTACTCAAGCTGCCCTGCCAAATGGGGGCACAACAAATGCCTAGTTGCTAGAGTAACTAGTTGTGCAAATTTGCATAGACAGGTGAGCAGAGGCCAGGTTCACTATTTCTGCTCCAGCCACTCTGTGTGACGTCGGTGGCAGAAAGGGAGGTAATCTGGCCAGCTCAGAATTCCCCCAGTGGAGAAGAGCTCTCTACTGGTGTAAAGCGGTGCAGGCAGTTCCTACACCGACTTCCCCCACCTCAGTGTTGAAGGAGATGTGTCTGTGGTGGCATTCTGCTGATTGTCTATGGGTGCAGGACCACCGTAGCCAGCGGGTGTAAATTAGGATAGCCTCTAAGCAGTTCTAACTTATACCAGAGTTGGAGCTGGGATAGCCAGTGAAACAGGTAGGTGTAACTGGCCCTCTTCCCAGCCCGCACCAACTGTATCTTGCTGGAGTAACTGCAGCCTTTAAAGTAATAGTCTTTTCACTCACTCACATACTAACAGCCACAATGACTCATTCATGATTTTTCAAATATCTAGCCCAAATGTCTAAATCCTATATCCTTCGATCTTTCTCATCTGGAAGCAGCTATTTTAATGTTTCTTTGGAGACAGTACAGCCCATAAAAGTTGGAGTTTTATGTCCTCTAAAACTAAGAAGATCTCTTATATCTTAATTGAAGATCTTCTTAACCACCCGCCAATTTGTAAATGCTACCAACACACAATCTTGTAGACCGAAGTCAGAGAATCTTTTAACCTTTATAATTTGATCTCCAGGAAAAGAGTAAAATACCACTCAATCAAATAGTATAGACATCTGACATCATAAATGAGCCAAGGTCTCTGCCTTTACTTTAGGGATAGCTTTGAAAATCAGTAGATTTAGTTAACTTGTCCTGGGCCCTTCTGCAATAGTTTATCTAATACTCTCCAGCTCTGCATCCAGCCTTTTGCTCTACCCAGAGTTAACACCTAAATGCTCACCCAGCACCTGGGATCTTACTCTTATGTCAGGCACAACACTTCAAATGTCCCAGCCCCGTCTCAGATCCAAATCTTCAAGGAACCCCAGAACACAGCCCGTTTACCTCCCCCTGTCTCTACCTCATCAACTCCGGGAGCTCTGGGTACATTGCAGTAATCAGTTGCAACCCCAGCACTGTAACGACAAAATCATCCTTCCTCCTGTCCTGTCACTATGAGAAATTCTATCCTCCTGCTCTGTGCACTTAACCCAGAAAAGATAATTGTTTTCCCTCCTTGGTGTAAATGTTCTTTTATTAGTTCTTGTCTCCCAGAAGGCTCTATCACACTCTGTAACGTTGGAAACTGTTACTATTGCGGTTCCCCCAGAGTTGCTTGTGAGATTCATTTGTGAACAGAGTCATTAACATTTTTTAAGGTATAGTAGATCTTCAAAGTTTAAGTTTAGTAACTTAGCCAGGACTTTTTCCACAAAGAAAAAGATCTGGGGATTTTATCCACAGGAGACTGTTAGGTTTTGTGGTCACATTTAGTTTTTCCAACATTTGAGGGGTTTTTTATAGTAGTATATAGCTATAAGCAAGTGTTTTTATTTGGAATGGGTTTTCATTCATCCTGTTGTAGTGCATTTTTACCACCTTTTAACAGTACGTTGTAATTTCCATTCAGAGACTTCAACTCACTTGCCTATTTAGTATAAACAGCTTTTACTTTCCCTCCAACTCTCCAAGGAAGTCACTGAAGCTTTAAATTTATGTCCTGGGTAGGATCAGTTTCAACATTCCTTTGACTAAATGACTGCACAGTGGCAGGGACTGTTAGGTTTTGTGATCACGTTTAGTTTTCCAACATTTGAGCTTTCTCATATAGTAGTATGGCAGCTTGAGTGAACAGTCTGTGCCTCCACCGAGCATGCTGCAGGGCAGGGCTTTAAGAAGTCCGGTCTATCAGTGGGATCTTTGTTTTTGGCCATTGCAGTTAGAATTTTTACAGCCAGGGTTAGGTTTTTCTCACAAGAAGAACTCTTTATTTAGAGCACTTTTCTTCAGTTCTGACAGAAGTCAAAGACTTTTAGTGTTTCAGGCTTTTGGGATATAGTCAAAAAGAAAAGGAGTACTTGTGGCACCTTAGAGACTAACCAATTTATATGGATCTTGGGTAGTAGATAGAATATCCCAGGTCGGGGTTCCAGGGGTATGTCTGTGTGGATTTGATCTTGTGCTTTTTCAGGAAGTTTCTTGAGCAAATGCTGTAGTTGCTTTTGGTAACTCTCAGTGGGATCATATGTCAGTGAGCATTCATCAGCTTTGGAATCAGGCTCGACCCCTCCCTCAGAAGACTTAATTTTTGAATAGCAGTACTACTGTCTGGGGAGCTGCAGAACCCACTGTGTTACTGGACAGGCTTCTAGGGGTCTGGAAGAGGCATTATATGCACCAGGAGAGGGACTGAGACCTCTGCTTGCTCATTTGCCGTAGTAGAGTTAGTCAGTGACTGTAAAAAGTTCTTCACAGATTCCAAGGCCAGAAGAGACATGATCATCTTGTCTGACTTCATGTATAGCACAGACCATAGAAACCACCTCAAAATCATTCCTGGAGCAGATCATTTAGAATATATCCAATACTGATTTAAAAATCATCAGTGATGGACAAACCACCACGACCCTTGGTAAATTGTTCCAATGATTAATTACTCTCACCGTTAAAAATCTACTCCTTATTTCCGAGTCTGAATTTGTCTAGTTTCAACTTCCAGCCTTTAGATCGTGTTATACCTTGCTGTGCGAGATTGTTCTTGTGAACGTTCATTTGAATTCCAAATGGCTGTGAAGTCTAAATCACTTATGTAACCCTTTTTATGATTGGTAAATCCTTTTTTGGGGTTAGGGGACTAGAACTGAAACAGTACTCCGGGTGACTTCCACGGCAGCATCATAATATTTTCACTATATTCTACCCCATTCTTCATATATCCTGACATCTCTGTCTGCTTTTCTGATCACTGATGCACATTGAGCAGATGTTCTCTAGCTGCCTAACTTCCTGAGTGCTTACTAAATGTTCCATTCACCAACATTTATTTCGAATTTCTGTCATACTGCAGCAACCTTGTCATGTGAAGAAGTGATTCATTCCACAAGATGTCAGCCTTTCCCGTATTTCCAGCAAATGAGCTGAACTGTTGTAAGAAATTCCTCAGAAAGTGTTGCTGGAAATGTCAGTTTTTTCAGTAAGCTCAAGGGGGGGCTTGCAAACTGTATCATAATGCATATGCACAAAGGGACAGGCTTAAAGTTGCATGGAAAACTATAATATTGGCATGTCTTGATTTGACTGACTTTGCAACTCAGACAACATAGATGTGGGAGTTGTTGTATATAATGTCCTCATTTTTTTTAAAAAAAGAAAACACATTCTATCATGTGCAACTGTAATAATCCTCCTCCGCTTGCACCATCAGCGGAGTTTGAGTAAAGTTCACTGCAGCACAGATCTCTACCATTTGAGCTAAACGATTAACCACATTAGCTAGCAGCAGCAGAAAGCTGTTATCTTCTGTGGATTAGCCACTAGACAGTTAAATAGTGGGCTACATATGCATGCTTGGACCAAATTTCTTGCCAGCATACTAAAACACATAGATTTGAAAGACCCTTTCTGAAACTCTGTGGCTAAGTGGATGGCACTTGAGACTACCACATTAGAAAGCTCGGGTCTCCCATCTTGTGTAGCCTCACACTAGGGCTGGGTTGTAAAGGGCACAGAATTGACACCAGTTAGATGAAGTGGTGAATCTAGAACTCCTAGTTTCCAATCCTGTGTACTTCCCTTTGGCCAAAGGGTATTTTGATGGGGAAATGCCTTTTGGTCCATACATATCCACATAGGATATGGTTACACTAGCGTGTGTGGCCTTACTGTAGTTCAGGTTAAATTATTGCCAATTAACTTTTTTAAATGCTAACCTGGACACAACAAAAGGTTTTTTTCCCCACAACACAAAAGTTGGTCATTTACTGAGTCTAGGGCAGCAACAGCAGGCGGATGAGGGGGTCTGGGAGGTTCAGCTCTGTGTGGAATCATAGAATTATAGAATCATAGAATATCAGGGTTGGAAGGGACCCCAGAAGGTCATCTAGTCCAACCCCCTGCTCGAAGCAGGACCAATTCCCAGTTAAATCATCCCAGCCAGGGCTTTGTCAAGCCTGACCTTAAAAACCTCTAAGGAAGGAGATTCTACCACCTCCATAGGTAACGCATTCCAGTGTTTCATCACCCTCCTAGTGAAAAAGTTTTTCCTAATATCCAATCTAAACCTCCCCCACTGCAACTTGAGACCATTACTCCTCGTTCTGTCATCTGCTACCATTGAGAACAGTCTAGAGCCATCCTCTTTGGAACCCCCTTTCAGGTAGTTGAAAGCAGCTATCAAATCCCCCCTCATTCTTCTCTTCTGCAGGCTAAACAATCCCAGCTCCCTCAGCCTCTCCTCATAAGTCATGTGTTCTAGACCCCTAATCATTTTTGTTGCCCTTCGCTGGACTCTCTCCAATTTATCCACATCCTTCTTGTAGTGTGGGGCCCAAAACTGGACACAGTACTCCAGATGAGGCCTCACCAATGTCGAATAGAGGGGAACGATCACGTCCCTCGATCTGCTCGCTATGCCCCTACTTATACATTCCAAAATGCCATTGGCCTTCTTGGCAACAAGGGCACACTGCTGACTCATATCCAGCTTCTCGTCCAGTGTCACCCCTTGGTCCTTTTCCGCAGAACTGCTGCCTAGCCATTC
Source organism: Lepidochelys olivacea (assembly GCF_965140295.1). NCBI lineage: Eukaryota > Metazoa > Chordata > Testudines > Cheloniidae > Lepidochelys > Lepidochelys olivacea. The sequence continues at coordinate 159,296,262 of NC_140411.1, read as the reverse complement.
GGTCCCTAGTCTGTAGCGGTGCATTGGATTCTTCTGTCCTAAGTGCAGGACCCTGCACTTATCCTTATTGAACCTCATCAGATTTCTTCTGGCCCAATCCTCCAATTTGTCTAGGTCCTTCTGTATCCTATCCCTCCCCTCCAGCGTATCTACCACTCCTCCCAGTTTAGTATCATCCGCAAATTTGCTGAGAGTGCACTCCACACCATCCTCCAGATCATTTATGAAGATATTGAACAAAACCGGCCCCAGGACTGACCCTTGGGGCACTCCACTTGATACCGGCTGCCAACTAGACATGGAGCCATTGATCACTACCCGTTGAGCCCGACAATCTAGCCAGCATTCTACCCACCTTATAGTGCATTCATCCAGCCCATACTTCCTTAACTTGCTGACAAGAATACTGTGGGAGACCGTGTCAAAAGCTTTGCTAAAGTCAAGAAACAATACATCCACTGCTTTCCCTTCATCCACAGAACCAGTAATCTCATCATAAAAGGCGATTAGATTAGTCAGGCATGACCTTCCCTTGGTGAATCCATGCTGGCTGTTCCTGATCACTTTCCTCTCATGCAAGTGCATCAGGATTGATTCTTTGAGGACCTGCTCCATGATATTTCCAGGGACTGAGGTGAGGCTGACTGGCCTGTAGTTCCCAGGATCCTCCTTCTTCCCTTTTTTAAAGATTGGCACTACATTAGCCTTTTTCCAGTCATCCGGGACTTCCCCGGTTCGCCACGAGTTTTCAAAGATAATGGCCAATGGCTCTGCAATCACAGCCGCCAATTCCTTCAGCACTCTTGGATGCAACTCGTCCGGCCCCATGGACTTGTGCACGTCCAGCTTTTCTAAATAGTCCCTAACCACCTCTATCTCCACCGAGGGCTGGCCATCTCTTCCCCATTTTGTGATGCCCAGCGAATGCTGAGGCAAAATGCTGAAGGGGTGTAATTTGGCCAAATCTGAACAGATTTGCATGGGGCCCAGAAAAGACACCTCCCTGACCTCAGGACTACCCCTCCTGCCAAATGTTACAGACCTTGGAGGGTCCTAGAGCTCTTCAAAACAACAGACTGACAAATATTAGGCAACCTACGCACAGGAATCCTGGCTTCTCCCCCTCTAATAAAATATTATTTCAGGAAGCCCATCTATTCTGCAAAACATTTGATCTACAACCACACATCATTGGTCACTATATTCTACTGTTTGCACCTTTTTAGGGCCACACAATGCCAGCCCTCTGTGGGTACATATGGACCAGACTGCATTGGTACTAGCGGGGTTACACTGTGACAGGGGGAGGTCATGGAGAACACAGAAGTGGATAAGAGCCTCCTGCATTCCCCAGGCAGGTGCTCCATCCGTAGCAGTAGGGGTGGGCCGGAGGGGGAGGTGGGGAGACAAGCTGCTTGAATGGGTGACTGTTGGTACAGTGACTTCAAAGGCAACTGCAGTGACATCCACAGAGTGCCCAGGGGAAAAGGTGCTGTCTCCACCCTGTGGAATACCTCTGTGCCAGGTGTATTTATTTGAGGCTGCATATAGGAAGGTACAGGAGATGACCTGGGCCTTAGAATGTAAGTTCTTTGGGACATTACTTATGTAAAATGCTGGATACATTTATGGCTTTGTACAAGAAATAATAATATCTTAAAGAGGTGATAAATTTAAATTACAATAATAAATAATCACCAGGCCTAATGGCCATTGATCAATATACTTAACGGGGATTCTTAGGGAGGAAAATCAATATCCCAAAGGACTAGATATGTGCTACCTTTTCCCAAACTGAGGCTTGTGCTGTTCAGCAGACCCGGAGTCACAGCACTGGTACATTTCTACGTAAACCAGTATTTACCTTTTGGAAATGGTGCCCCATTATTTAATTGCATTATTTGCAAAATTAGTACCAGCTGAGCTATTCTTTCATGAATAATATTAGAGAGCTGGAGAAGCACTAACTGACTAAACTTGTGATGTAATTTTTGGCTGCAACATCTCGAGGAGCTGATGCTCCTGGGATGTATGCCACAGGGTGGGTGCAAGACGATGCCCCCGGTAGGGTTTATCACCCGGCAGTCTGTGTCTACTCATTGGCAGTGGCTTTCTTTCCTGGGTTTGCAGCTCTCGTAGTGCTTTGTCTGGGAGAATTCAAAATGCAGTCAATTGTTTGTTTCATTATCCTTCTATTAAGATGATATGTATGTGACATACAACTCACAGAATACACCATCTCTGATCATAACACGTTTAAGACATCAATGAAATATATATGTAAGGCATAATATCTATTAGTTTGCGCATGTGATTTGTCTGGAGATCAATTGCCAGTTTGATCTTGAGAAAGAAGGATGGAAAAAATCTTTTTGCTTTTTCTTTACTTTTTAAAATGTCTGTTTTGTATTTAGTATCAGAAGGGTAGCCGTGTTAGTCTGGATCTGTAAAAGTGGCAAAGAGTCCTGTGGCACCTTATAGACTAACAGACGCATTGGAGCATAAGCTTTCGTGGGTGATTACCCACTTGGTCGGATCAGTCTCTGAGCTGATGAATTCCTGTCCTTTCAACCTTCTATCAGAGCTGCTGCTGCTCTGAAAGCCTGAAAGGGTTTCAAGTCCTCCCCTGCCTTTGCTGTTAGTAATATTACTATTGGATATGGCAATTCTAGTGCTTGCTAATAGATGGCAGCAGTGACATGTCATTGGGATTTAACAAACCCTGCAATTTAAAGGGAATATAGAACCTAAAAGGTCACTTTCCATTCTGTAGAATGCTGACTGTATGTTCTTTTCACTGATGTTTTTCCTCAGCAATCATTATTTTAGTTTTCTTTTCCTTTGACAATGTATTCGAAAGGAAGCTGGGCAGCACTATTGTCCGCTCTGTCTAGTATTTTCCACCCACTCAGGGTGCTGTCAGCCTGCCACCACAGGAGTTAATGTACTGCAGTTTGCCTTCCAAATGGCTAATTACAACTTCAATTTTTCACTGAAAAAGTCTCTCAAAGTATCAGCCAGAGTTTTCAAACCCACTTTCCTACTTGCCACTTTTCAACTCTACCAAAATAAAATATGGAAGCCAGAACATGCAACACAAAGGCTGTGGTATGTTCAGAGCTGTAAATCTTAGCTGGTGTGACAGATCATTGCCACAGAAAAAGACTGGAAACCACCCCCAGAGAGAGGTAGTGATGGTGCCAAAACATCAACGCAAATCCCTATGGCCAGCTGATGGGAAAGAAGGAGAAAGCTCCAAAACACCCACACAATACTGAGGAGACAATCACCACTGAATATGTCAGCTTTCCAAACCCCTGGGACTGTTATCCGGGGTTCTTTCAACCCAAAGCTCTTGGTAACTTTTACTCTGTGCAAGGTGGTGTCAGGACATAAATCAGGGGAGACACGGCCATCCGACCGGTAGATGGCTGGCACAAACAGGACAACGCAAAATTGCTTTCACTTAAAGCTAAACTTTACTTAGTCTCAAGCACTTACACACGTCCGCAAAAGGTTAGTAAAACACCCCCAACCCTTGATAATCACCAAAGCTGAGTGTGGCTCTCGAGTGGCACAGCAGCAGGCTTCCGGTGGCCAAATCTTCCGTTTGCCGGTGGGGACTGCAAGATGTATCCAGAGGGAGAGTCCAAAAAGAGTCAAACTGTCTCAAACTTTTCCCCCTTGTTTATACATTAGACATGTCCCTTAAAGAAAACTTGTTACAAGCAGTTTCAGTGGTCCAGCAAAAGGTTCCTTCTGATTATTGATTAACCAGGTGTGGGTTTTTCCAGAGTTTGCAGCCTTGCGGCCCCCAACAGACATTCCTGGGGCACATACTGCTCTTCTAAAATGCATGTATCAGCCACTTCAACACAATTCTTATCAGGAAGGACGTGGGGTCAAGCTGCCCTCTTTGTAGCACCCAAAGACCCCCCCTCCCCATCTGCCTTGGTTAAGCTAAGCCTGCTGACTTGGCCAATTTACAGCCTGCTGACTTGGCTGCTTTTAGCAATAAGCCATAGTGGTTTCAGGCACTTTACTGGGTTGCCAAAGTCTCCCCGTACAGGACAGCCATGACTCTTTAAGGGGGATGCATTCCTGTTAGTGAAGAATGGCTATAGTGCAGGGCATATCACTGCCGATCAAAAGAGCTACTCCTTGAAATACAGTGCTGAGGACAGATAGGCAAACTCTGCCCTCCAGTGTGGGCATCTTCTTTCTTTCTCCTTCCACAACCTCTGGTGTGTGTACAGAGCATCCCCCAGTTTCCGTCATTTATTTCTGTCTTATGCTGGTCTGTTCAGGCCTTACCTCCTGTTGGAACCTGCTGTGCATCCTGGAGTTCGTTTCCGTAGGGAGTTAGTTCTGCGTGACAGCGTTATCAACGCTGTGCACAACCTTAGGTCCACGGCTCCTTATTCATCTATTGGAGCTGTCCACATGTGGACGTTCTCCCATCTGCCACCTGGGGGACGTGCGTGGTAGCTTCAGATGCCCCAAGATGCCTCTCTCATATTTACTAAGGATTGAGAAAGCCACTCCCATCTCAACTCCCTCCCCACTGAGGTTCCAGCTGCTCTCACCCCCTTCACCTGCTTCCTATTTAAAAAAGAAGTGCTGTATTGCCGCCACGCCCCGCCACAGCACTGCCAGGGTGCTATGGGCAAAGTCGGACCTGTATTGTGTTCACAACCCTTGCACTGGCTCTGCTTCCGTTAAAATCACACCGTTGAAGTCAGCAGGAGCTCTACATGCACATACCAGGACAGTATTTGGCTCAGTTAATCTTCATATTAAGGTAGCTGATCGAGTATTCGCTGCTGGTGCTAAAAGGTGATCCACAAAGGACTTCTCAAACCATTGAGCTTGTGTCCCTCTCTGTCAAGCTGTCCTGCAGTGGTTCAAGAGTGCCAGCCTCAGGGCAGACTGTGAAGAAGCAGGGCACAAACCTCAACTTGGTTGTGACTTCAATACTTAGATTTCACCAATCAATTATCGAGGGTGAACTTCTCCAGCACTGTAACAGCCTTAATGCAGACAGTCTTCGTGATGATCAATCCTGCCACCCAGGTAAGCTTACCTATGTGATAGATGGTCCCAGAGATCACAGCTATATTCAGGTTACTCCCAGTCCCAAAGGACCAGTCACTTACCCCAGATCTACTGTACCTTAGATCTCACACCAAAGACAACGCATGTCTAGCCAATCCTATAATAAGCTATCTAAAGGAAATAAGAGTTATTCACAAGGTTAAAGCATGTAAGCGTGTATACACACAAATGAGTTCCAGTCTCAAATTGCAAAAGGTAACAGAAGCTTCTATAATAAACAAGCTCTACATGTTCTTTAGGGCTAACCCAGGCCAAGCACTGGGGAAGCTGCTTAGTAATCCTTGCCCTTCAGAGTCCAAGCAGCACAAAAGATACAATTTCTGCTCATTAGGGCTTTTTATTCCTTCCCCCCTTCTGCTCTGAGTTGCAAGTTCAGCTGGTGGGAGGAATTCAGTTACACATCTCTTCTTCATGGGGATGAGGGGAGCAGTCAACAAAGTCTTTTGTCCTCTGATATTCCACAGTGGTTCATCTGGTGATGATGGGCCTTCTTTTGCTAGGCAGGAGATAACATGAGTTCAATCCTTGAGGGGGCCATTTAGGGATCTGGGGCAAAAATTAGGGATTGGTCCTGCTTTGAGCAGGGGGTTGGACTAGATGGCCTCCTGAGGTCCCTTCCAACCCTGATACTCTATGACTCTATGATCTTGTAATGGGATATTCACCACCCTCCCCCCACTAGCCCTGGAGAGGTTAAATTAATATAGGCACAAGAGACCAATTAGCAATAGACTGCACCTGGAGGGGAGCTAAGGCTCATTGAGGCTTTTGGGGATGAAGCTCACCTAGGCAGACACAGGCGGGGCTTCTAAAAAGCCAGGAAGCTGGCACCAGAGATTCCTTCAGTGGGGAAGCCTATAGCCACACTCCCTGATGGGGCTGGGGAGGAGGGAATGAATAGTAGGAGCCTGCAATAGGCAGTATAGGAAGGCACCCAGGAAAGGAGCAGTAATGGCTGGGAGAATAAAGACCTGAGCTGCTGGGTCGAGGGTCTCTGGATTAGAACCTGGTGTAGAGGATGGACACAGGTTTTCTTAGAAGCCACTGTGGGAGTGGCACACGAGGGGCAGCCTACATGGGGACTGCAGGGGTCAGTTTGGAAGGAGACTTTGATAATACTCCAGAAGGGGGGGAACTTCAATGTGACTTGGCTGGAGGTCTAAGCCATGAAGAGGAAAGCGCTGTAGCTCTTGGATCATGAGAGAGGCCATGAAGCGAGCGAGTGGGATGACGGGCTGAGCAACCGCTGGAAGAGGGATCTGACCATATGGTGAAGTAATCCCCAAATGGGCCACTAGGAGGCACCAGAGCAATAAGAGAGCGGTCCCTGTTACACACCTCCTGTGGAAAACTAGTTACACACTTGTTAATGCTCCTCTCCTGTCTGGTGACTTACAGATATAGGAAGCAAACACTTAAATATTACCTTATAACATGGTATATAGATATTATAAGTAAGATTAATGCATGCAGCAATTTACAAGCATTCCATAAAGTCTAAATGCTAAGCACATAAAAACTCTACCCATTTTAACAATACCAACACACAGGTGAGCCAGACTGGTTCCAGCTATGTACTTGTCAGTGTTCAGTAAAGACTTAGGGGCCTTAGCATGAGGTGGCACCTGGTCTGCCAGTGCCACAGCTTCTTTGTGTTGAATAAGGAAGGCCTGGATTTTATTTTCCTGCTTATTATTTTTACATTAAAGAAAACAAATTAGGACTGTCTAATTTGGTCTTCCTTGGTTTTGCTGAAAGACCTCCTGGGGGTTTCAGAGAATATGTAGGGTGACATTTCTCACACTGTTAAGTGAAGGGATGGGGGTGCTGCATGCTTATCAAAGATGTCTTTCCTCCAAAACATTTATTAAGAATCTGTCCATGTTCTCTAATAATTTATAAATTTTAAAACAGTTCATAATAGAGTGATATGGATCATTTAAATCATTTATGTGGTTCAGCAGGATGGAACAGTTATACAGTAAGAAAAGACAGCTCTCGCTCTCGCTCTCTCTCTCTCTCTCTCTCTCTCTCTCTCTCTAATATAATTAATTAATTAATATATTTGTTTTGATATCTGGCTATTCCATTATTTCCACTTGAGTTTCAAGTCATCTGCATATGCTAAGCTCTCTGTATGACTGCGATCACAAACTGCAATGTGATCATTCAGTTCTAACATTCTGGTTCACCTTAAAGATTTTCACGTCTCACTGGCTTTTCAAAAAGCCACTTGAATATATCACCTGATTTTAATATAAGACAAATACCTTGCTACACGTTTAATTATTAGAAATGCAGAAAATTGAATACAATGAACTTAATTACTAGGACAGTATGATTCAATGGAATTTTGTGCATAGATTCTCTGTAAGGATGTGCAATCGTTTAAGAAAGAAGATTTCATGCTAGCAATAGAGACTATCTTTTCACTCTGAGGGCTAAAGTAATTCTACTGTCTTCACAATATTTTTTCCTATTAAATGTACGAGAGAGATGGTTTGGGACACTGCATAGCATACAAGATACGAACAAGATCTCATATAGAGTGCACACCAGTGAGTTTAGATCAAAAGTAGACTTCTCCCTTCCTAAGAAAAGCAAAGACATCCACTTGCTCCGCCCTGAAGTAGACTGATCATTCTGACACAGCACATGTTAAAATAATAAACAGAGATCAAGGCTGTTTATGGTTTGAGACCAACAACAAACTTGAGACAACCAAAGGGTATATATATTTTCATCCGGTTTCTCCTTTGGTGAGATAGCATATGGAAAATTCACGAGTATTTGAAATATTGCTCTCTAGCAGAGTGCAACAGAATCAGCATACGATTATTTTGTTCCTGGTCTAGAATATAACCTACACCTGGAGATCATGGTTTAAATATTGAAGTAAAGGGTTTTAATCATAAGTTACCTATTCAAATTTATAGCTGACAAATTGCAGAGTGCTGTTGAACTGTTGCTCTTACATTTTATACGTTAACTGTACAGCTGAAAAAGCATTCTTTTAACCAACTGATTAAAAAATAAATTCTGGTTGAAGATATTTTATGTGTAATTTTGAATCAAGACAAACATTCTTTACTCATCAAGTACCTAACATTAAGAAAAGGCATTTCAATAGAATCTGTGATTGCATTTGCAAAAGCCTTTAATTACCAGTTATTATTAGACGGATTTGTACAAGGAAACTTTGGAAGCAGGGAATCAATTGATTTTTATTAATTACACCCCTGAAAAGCTAGCATTCTTCCCCCTCTGGCATGAAACCCGTGCACAGTTTACGATAACAGAGTTATCCAAAGCCCATGTCCCTGCAGAGTGAAGCCTGTCAATAAGGCAGATGTCAATCCACACTTGTGAAGCTGCTGAGGAGCAATGCTTTCACTACCCCGACCAAAACAGACACTTTGATAAAATATTTGCAGTACCGGAAGAAATATGTCCATGGATTTTCAGATTCTATTTGCACTCAAGCAAAATATAACTGTTAATTAGCTGAGGAAAGTTAGAGACTCTTTCTTCTACTGCAAAATAAAAAATCAAGGCTCTAACCATTTTTTTTAATCCCTAGCTCACATCTCTGCTAATTTTTAAGAAACTAAAAGAGACTCTTGAAGAGATTGAAAAACACTGGTGTGAAATAATTAAACACCAATATTTTTGATAGACCTGATCAAGCGATTAAAAGCATAAAAATCTCTTACAAAAAACAAAAAGCTCCTTAGATGATTTGGTGTTCATAGAGGCACGCCAAAGAAAGTTCTCAATGTATGTGTGGCTGGCTTGGGCCAAAAAGAAATGGATTCAGAAACTGAATGAAGCTTCTCTGTTCAGAGGTCTCCATACAGAGAAATAAAAGCAGCTAATATTTTGGCGTCCTACTCTGTTGTTAGAAACAACACCAATTTATAAGCTAATGAGCTCTTTGTGAAACCTTCACCTTCTTCCCTATCATGAAATATTAAAATAAACATACAACCTAGGGGGAAAAAAGTCTGACTCATACTATGACGGCTGGTTTAAAAATCCCCTGAAATTCCACGTCTCGGGAGAGAAGTGGGGGTTTTAGGAGGAATTTACCCTTGGGCAGAGCTTTTGCAAATGAGCTCAGACGTTTTACCATGGGGCGGGGGGGGGGGGAGGGAGGGCATGAAGGAGGCAGGAAGGTTATTGCATGAAAATGGGACAAGTGGGTGGACAATGCTGGGAATACTGCCTGAGTGAAGGGGATGCAGCTACAGGAAGGATAAGGGAGGATAAGTAGGTAAAGGTAGAATTATACAGATATATGAAGATAGTGACAAGAAGCTTAAATATGACATGCTAATTGTTAGGGAGCCAGTGGCAGGATACAAAGGAGAGTGATATGATCACGCAAACTAGCAAGAAAGAGAACCTGGCAGATGGACTTTTTTTTTTTATAGACTGAAGGGGGCCAAGATTTAAGCTAGCTTGTGCCAAGGGAATCCAACGACCCTGACTAGAGCTGTAGTTTAGGAACAGCTGCTCAGTCACTGGAGTTCAGGAGAATTACAAAACATGGCAGTTTTTGAAAATCAAGGACTCAAGAAAACTGACATAGCACTTAGCTCTCAGTGAGTATCCTGATTTCTTTTCAGCTGGGGAGACTTTTCCCAGAGGCCACTGTGCAGTTCAGTCAAAACCTTTTAGTGCCAGCTATGTGACTGGCACTGTACAATGCACCAGAGACAAGCTCTGCATTGAGAAGCTTCCAATGATTTGCTTTACCCACAAGAGCCAGACAGATTTTTATTGGTAGGATGCTGATAATATAAGAGACTAGAAGTCTCCAAGGGCCAGACTGCCTGCTTCATAGTGGTGTCTTTAGGTTGGGTGAGGATGGAGAGCCTCTTCCGCTCAGTTCAAATCCTTCTGCACAGTAGGAAAATCAGCACTGGCCCAGTCCAGGGACACTAAGGAGCCCCCGACTTAAAGAAGTGCCTAAAGTTAAGGATGCCCATGGCCAGTTAGTCAGTGCCTGACTGCAGAAGTGCTACAAGAAATTCTTCCCCATACAACCCCCCTTGTGCAGGTAAACCCTTCTCCATCTGGAGTCTCCAAGCTACCACCCTCGCCACATTCAAATCCCTCCTGAAGACTGAGGTCTTCTATGCCACCCACAGGGGAGTCATGAGTCTAAAACCCTCCAAAAATTGCTCTTTCCACTGCCTCCTGTCTTCTTTGTGTCTTTTAAATCAGTTCCTCAGAGCAGGGCCCATCTCCACTAAAGGAGCTAATATAAATAATAATAATGCAAATTAAGCCATATTACCTTATGAGGAGTAAATAGCAGTTGGGACTGCCAGGGTCAGGCAACACCACCTTTGATTTCAGGGATTCTCACTGGTGCGTCTGCTCTCTTCAGGCTAAACAGTCACTTCCCTCTTAGCTGCAGGAATTTTCACCATCTCCCCATCCCTTGGTGTCAGGGGTTCCACAAAGTCTTTCGCCCCTTGATGTAGAGACTCCCTTTCTCCTGTTGCATGGGGGGCTGCCAGCAGTGAGGGTTGCTAGTACTGATGATTCAAAGAGACCAACCAAAAATACTCTCCACAGTGCTGTGATCTCCTAGGTTCAACTTGCAATCAACAATTACTCAGGTTAAGAAGCCGGATCAGCCTGTCTGGGTTGAAACGACAGTAAGGAGGCTGCAGCTGAATAAGAGTAGAGTCTTTGGATTGTTTATGTAGCATTCATAAGCTACTGCATACTCGGAGGGCCTGTTCACCTCGCAAACACACCCTAAAGTTGTAGATGCACAGAAGTGAGGAAAAGGTACCTTGGGGAAGCAGCCCTTCTAACCTATCAGTTCAGAGACTCATCTGGAGTCTCCCAAGTCATCTCCAGCATTAGAAGGTGAAAAATCTGCCTCAAGACAGCAAAGTACAAGTGGTGCTTTGGAAGAGAAAAACAGAGCCCCCTTCCCTCCCCACAGGAAATGTGCTGGGCCTGGTTTTGTGCTGGGCCTGGGAATGTCTCTGCAGGCACAGCTCGTGTTATGTCAGGCCTCTAAGTGACATCATTTGAACGAGAAAGAGAGAGGCTGGTGCTTAACCAATCTGGGCCGGTTAATTATTTAATTTTTATGTCATGGAAGGTTACCGTCAAAGTGTTAGAACAAAATAGCTACTTTAGTAAATCTTGAAACCAGCCCCATGGCAGGATGTGGCTGCGTGTTTTGTGGTATCTCCCTCCCCTCAAGATATTTGGTTGTGGTTGGGTGTGCCACGAACGCAGAGGTAAGTGCTGTAGGCGTCCAAACACTAGGCGCTACAGGCTCTAGCCCTCAGTGGATCTCCATTCACCCTGAGAGATTTCAGATGACAGGGGGGCTCCTTTAACAGGGCTGGCAGAAAAGAAAGGGTGCCAATACCTCGGCACAGTTACTTTGTTACAACAAAAGGTCATCGAAGCAGTTCCTAACCCAATGCACAGGGGTATCAAAGTAACCGTCCTCAGGCCCAGTGCCAGGAATAGTCCCTCCAGCCCAGCCCTCTCTCCCTGAGGCATTGAAGTACCAACCTGTGGTCCCCCCAGTCAGATCTCCGTTCTTTTTGTTCATGGTCTCACTGAAGCCCCCCCACACCATCCTGCTCTCATCACACATGCGGTTGTCCCTTGCCGCCTCCTTATAGGCAACTGCCCTATATGCGTCTGCTGCTACTGTTGGACTCCTGCCAGCAGCTGGCGACAGGCTGCTTCCCTAGCTGGTTCAGTCTTCTAGTCCCAACTCTCAAGATGCCTCCACACAGCCTTTCCGACACAGCCAGTTGTCCGCCTGCTGCGCCTGCTTGCATGAAGCATTAGCCTGCTAAACCCAGGGTTGTGAGTTCAATCCTTGAGGGGGCCATTTAGGGATCTGGGGCAAAAATTGGGGATTGGTCCTGCTCTGAGCAGGGGGTTGGACTAGATGACCTCCTGAGGTCCCTTCCAACCCTGATATTCTATGTAACCTCTGAATCTCTGCCCAGCCTGATCCCCCTGACTTCAGGATGTTACTTCCTTTTCCTGTACTTTGGGGACTACAGAGCTCTCTACTGGCAATGCCGGTAACAGAGGACTCTCCAAATGCTAAACCCTTTCCCTTCCATCTCTACTGGGGTATGGAAAAGGTACCCAGTAATGAATCAGCAGGTCCATTACATTATATGTGTATAGCTGATGTATACACAAACACACATACGTCGTATATTGTGTGTAATACATGATATGAACCCATATCTTGAACAGCACTAAACACATCATGAGTACTAAAGAAAAACTGTATAATATAAAGATGTATCTTTCCATACACACACAGAGCACATTTTCACTGTTCTGAATTTGTGGCTAGAACCAGTGTCGACCAATCCTGTAAGATGTTGAGCAACTCCAGGGAGCGTGAAGCACTTTGCAAGATTGGGCCCCATGAAACTTACAGAGAAAATGAAAACCTTGTGCCTATGCCCTTGATCCTCCATGAAGCAATTCCAGTTACGAGTTTGCCAGCGATGCCACAAACGTTGGCCAGGACCCTGCCCAATATCTAGTTGGGTACTCTAGTTGGGTACTAGCTGGAATATCTAGTTGGGTACTCTCCTCCCTAGAGAGAACTGGAAATAGACTGATGAAAATAGAAAAAACTAACAAAGACTGAAATAATTTTTTGCAAACTAAATCAAAACAAAACCTTGCCCCAAAGCCACAGTATTAATTATTAGAATCTCTGGTCTACAGCAAAGATGTTCAGTTTATTTTTAAAGAAATCAAGAAATGCATTTCTTGTGGAAGGATTTACTTATTTGGTAACTCTTTAGAAGGTCATTTTGATACTAATATCGGAATGAAATGGTCTTTGCCATTAAATATAATCTTATATAGCATCTGGGTCTTCCCTTTCCCGGCTCCCTATCCCCCTATTTAAACAACAAGCCATTTTCTTTTCCCCTTTCCTTTTCCACCAGTCCTGGGCTCTGCTTGTGCTCAGGATGTTTCCAGTCTTTATTCCGGAAAGTGACAAACCCATATTGTTTTTCAGCCAAGGAAAGAGCAATGAGTGCACTTTCAACAGTGCTGAACTGCTGACATTAATCAAACTATCACTTTACACAAGTTCATGGGGATAAAGTGACACCACCATGCTGCGAGGATTGTGGAAAACAGCATGCACAAACAATTTAGCTAAGCCTTGCAAAATGCCAGGGCCTCTAGTCAGAACTTCCCTCTTCTAGCTAAAATCTACTGCTGAAAATAAACTTTGCTTCCAAAGGAAGGCCCTGTTAGAGTTCTCTGTGTGCTGGTGGTATATGACAAGTGGGGTTATGTATTCTGAGCATATTGAGAATAGTATTTTAAGGAGAGAGGGTGAGCAGCAAAGACTATTCCTGATATTCTCTCTCTCTCTCATACACACACACCCCTGAAGTCATCAAGGTCTTCTGTAATGATTCCAGACAATATCCTTCCTGCGCTTCCAGAGTTACAGGCAGTCAATAATTCTCTGGCTCCTGTCCAGGATTCCCTTAGAGACCCTAGTTACACATTTACCCTGTATGTAGATTGTTCTAGTTACAGCATAGATTCCCATTCTTAAAGGAGGCTAGGAGTCATCTGACACTTCAGGCAGTCACCCTTTAAGAATAAAGGCCAAAAATAAATTCAGAAGATATTTGGGTATAAGAGGGGAAATAAACAGGCTGGCAGCAAAGTTAGAGCTCTGGTCTGTGGCTGCATTTCCGGAAGGTGTATACTGAGAGATCTGCCCTGACAGCATCTCCCCCTTCTTTGTGCAATTTGACACTAGTCATGCTTTCAGGTAGAACTTTGGAAAAACTGAGACTATAGATATGTTTACACTACGAAATTAGGTCCATTTTATAGAAGTTGATTTTTAGAAATCGATTTTATACAGTCGATTGTGTATGTCCCCACTAAGTGCAATAAGTTGGAGGAATGTGTCCTCAATACCATGGCTAGCATCGACTTATGGAGCAGTGCACTGTGGGTAGCTATCCCACAGTTCCCGCAGTCTCCGCTGCCCATTGGAATTCTGGGTTAAGCTCCGAATCCCTGATGGGGCAAAAACATTGTCGAGGGTGGTTTTGGATACATGTCGTCAGTCACACCTCCCTCCCACCCTCTGAGAAAGCAATGGCAGACAATAGTTTTGAGCGTTTTTCTTGGGTTACCCATGCAGATGCCATACCATGGCAAGCAAGGAGCTGCTCAGCTCACCACTGCTGTTGTGAGCATTGTAAACACCTCACACATTATCCTGGAGTATGTGCAGAACCGGGCTAAGAGATGCCAGCATGAGGATGACTGTGATGAGGACATGAACACAGACATTCCTGAAAGCATGGGCTGTGGCAATTAGGACATCATGGCGGCAATGGGGCTGGTTGATACAGTGGAACGCCGATTCTGGGCCCGGCAAAGAAGCACAGACTGATGGGACCACATAGTGTTGCAGGTATGGGATGATTCACAGTGGCTGCAAAACTTTCATACCAGCCAACCAGTATGTAAACCACAAGGGGTACTTCTCAATGGTGCTGCAAGCACTGGTGGATTACAAGGGACGTTTCACTGACATCAACGTGGGATGTCCAGGTAAGGTGCATGACACGCGCATCTGTAGGAACTCCTGGCTGTTCGAGCAGTTGCAAGAAGGGACTTACTTCCCAGACCAGAAAATTACCGTTGGGGATATTGAAATGCCAATAGTTATCCTTGGGGACCCAGCCTACACCTTGCTCCCATGGATCATGAAGCCGTACACGGGCAGCCTGGACAGTAGTAAGGAACAGTTCAGCTCTAGGCTGAGCAAGTGTAGAATGGTGGTAGAATGTGCCTTTGGACGTTTAAAAGCTTGCTGGAGCTGTTTGCTGACAAAGTTAGACGTTAGTGCAACCAACATTTCCAATGTTATTACTGCTTGCTGTGTGTTCCATAATATCTGTGAGAGTAAGGGGAAGACGTTTATGGCAGGGTGGGAGGTTGTGGCAAATTGTCTGGTGGCCAATTTTGAGCAGCCAGACACCAGTGCGATTAGAAGAGCACAGCTAGGCACGCTGCACATCAGAGAGGCTTTGAAAATCAGTTTCATGACTGGCCAGGGTATGGCATGACAGTTGTGTGTGTTTCTCCTTGCTGCAAACCCTCCCCCTTCATTGATTTTAATTTCCTGTAAGCCAACCACCCTCCCCACTTAGATCACAGCTGGCAAAGGAATTAAAGTAAATATTGTTTTGACACCATGCATTCTTTTTTTATTAATTAAAAAAAAAGTGAGATAACTGACAAGGGTGGGGTGAGGGAGGAGGAAAGGACAAGGCCACATTGCTTATTGTAGCCACACTACAAATCAAAACTGTTTGAATGACAGCCTTCTGTTGCTTGGGCCATCCTCTGGAGTGGAGTGGCTGGGTGCCTGGAGCCTCCCCGGCACCCGCCTCCAACGTTCTTGGGCATCTGGGTGAGGAGGATATGGAACTTGGGGAGGAGGGCAGTTGGTTATACAATGGATGCAGCGGGGGGCTGTGTTCTTGTTGGCTTTCCTGAAGCTCCAGCAAACGCTTCATCATGTCCGTTTGCTCCCCCATTAGCCTCAGCATCGCCTCCTGTCTCTGCTCTTTGTGCTCACTTAATGCTTTCCTGGCCTCTGCCACTGAATGCCTCCATGCATTAAGCTGTGCCCTATCAGTGTGGGAGGACTGCATGAGCTGAGAAAATATGTCATCGCAAGTGCGGTTTTTTTGCCTTCTAATCTGCGATAACCTCAGGGACAGAGATGATACGGGGAGCATAGAAACATTTGCACCTGGGGGAGATAAAAAGGGAGAGTAAAATTTAAGATGATACATTTCTGAGAACAAAAGGGAGACTCTTTCACAGTGAATCAAGCAATTCACAGCACACAGCACATGTGCTTTAGCTACAAGGTCGCATTTTGCCTTTTAAATTGAGCGCCTGCTGGTATGGTGACACATCACAAACGTGTGGGCAACAGAATTCGGTTTCCAAGCAGCCATGGTAAGCCTTTTAGTACATGGGGTTGGCTTCTTATGCTTTCATAACATGTGGGAATGGTTTCAAACTGCAGCGCCATCCTTTCCCATAGCAAGCAATGCCGGTTGGGTTTCACATTTAAAAGGAGGGGCTGTGGTTTTTGGGTGGATGTGCAGCACACACCTCCCCCCACCCCATTGCGTGGCTATTCTCTGGGATGATCCCTTCACCCCTCCCCCAACTGCGTGACTATTCTCCGGGATGATCTCTTTTTGCCAAGCGCAAACAACCCAGCATGAACGGGGTCCTTTTACTTTTCTCTTACAAAAATTCCCCTTTTTCAACCAGGTGATCATGAATGATATCACTCGCCTGAGTCTAACACAGAAAGATAAAGACCGAATGTTGCTTGAATGCAACCAAAACCCAGGACCATTCACTGCCATGCTTTGTGCTGAAATGATTCCAACTACTGGCTTGGTGTGGTAAAGTGGCCTACCGTGGAGGACGAAATAAGGCAACCCTCCCCAGAAACCTTCTGCAAAGGCTTTCAGAGTATCTCCAGGAGAGCTTCACGGAGATGTCCCTGGAGGATTCCTACTCCATCCCCAGACACGTTAACAGACTTTTCCAGTAGCTGTACTGGCTGTGAATGCATCCCAATTCTTCAGGGCAAATCAAACATTAAACACTATTGCTTTTAAACCCTGTACTGTAGTTACAAGTGTGCACTCACCAGAGCTGCCTTCTCCGGCTTCAGGGTCGGGATCCTGCCTTGGAAGGGTATTGGCTCCAGGGTGATGAAAAGGTCCTGGCTGCCAGGGAGAACAGATTCACCGCTTGCCTGCTGCGCGTTCTCCTCCTCCTCCACAAAATCCTCCTCCCTGTTATGTGAGACTCCCCCCTTTCAGGTGTCCATGGACGATGGTGGGGTAGTGGTAGGGCTCCCCCCCTAGAATGGCATGCAGCTGATCATAGAAGCGGCATGTATGGGGCTCTGACCCGGAGTGACCGTTTGCCTCCTTTGTCTTTTGGTAGGCTTGCCTGAGCTCCTTGAGTTTCATGTGGCACTGCTGTGTGTCCCTGTTGTAGCATCTCTCCACCATGCCCTGTGTGATTTTGGCCTATATATTAGCATTTCTTCTTTTTGATCGGAGTTCGGCCTGCACAGATTCTTCTCCCCATACAGCAATCAGATCCAGTGACTCCCTTTCGGTCCATGCTGGAGCTCGTTTGCAATTCTGGGGGGACTTCATGGTCACCTGTGCTGCTGAGCTCGCCACGCTGACGGAACAGGAAATGAAATTCAAAATTTCCCGGGGCTTTTCCTGTGTACCTGGCTAGTGCATCGGAGTTCAAAGTGCTGTCCAGAGCGGTCACATTGGAGCACTTTGGGATAGCTCCTGGAGGCCAATACCGTCGAATTGCGTCTGCACTACCCCAAATTCAACCCAGCAAGGTCGATTTTAGCGCTACTCCCCTCGCCGGGGAGGAGTACAGAAGTCGATTTAAAGAGCCCTTTAGGTCGACAGAACGGGGTTGGTTGTGTACACGTATTCATTTTAAAATCGACGTAAAGCGGCTAAATTCGACCTAACCCCGTAGTGTAGACCAGGGCTATGTCTACCCTACAGGTACTATAGTGGCGTAGCTATGGCAATGTAGCTATGCTGGCATCATCCCATAGTGTAGATGCAACCCATGGGCAGTGCGTGAATCGTTGGCTGGGGGAGCCTAGTCCCCGCCCCTTTTGCCCGGGACCCTGCTCCTTCCACGTCCCTTGCCAGAGCCCAGAGCCCCCTCCCTTGGCTGCCAGCCCCTATCCCAGGCTAATCCCCCGGACTCCAGAGTGCCAGGTGGCATGCGGCCCCAGACCCAGAGCACCAGGAGGGCGGGTGGCGCAGCACCAGGGGGACTGGAGCTGCATATAGAGCGGGAAGGGGGGTCTGGAGGCAGAGCGTGGGCGGGGTCACACCTGACTGTTTGGGGAGGCACAGCCTCCCCCAGACTATTGTACCTGCTGCCCATGATGCAACATGTAGCAACAGGGTGTGGCGTGGGGTTCTGGCGCTGTAGGAACGCCACCTCCCTGAATGATGGCGGCTAGGTCAATGGAAATATTCTTCTGTTCACCAAACTGCATCTTGGCTGTTGCCAAGAAGGCCAATGGCATTTTGGGCTGTATAAGTAGGGGCATTGCCAGCAGATTGAGGGACGTGATCATCCGCCTCTATTCGGCGTTGGTGAGGCCTCATCGGGAGTACTGTGTCCAGTTTCGGGCCCCACACTACAAGAAGGATGTGAAAAAATTGGAAAGAGTCCAGTGGAGGGCAACAAAAATTGTTAGGGGGCTGGAACACATGGCTTATGAGGAGAGGCTGAGGGAACTGGGATTATTTAGTCTGCAGAAGAGAAGAATGAGGGGGGATTTGATAGCAGCCTTCAACTATCTGAAAGGGGGTTCCAAAGAAGATGGATCTAGGCTGTTCTCAGTGGTAGCAGATGACAGAACAAGGAGTAATGGTCTCAAGTTGCAGTGCGGGAGGTTTAGGTTGGATATTAGAAAAAACTTTTCCATTAGGAGGGTGGTGAAGGACTGGAATGTGTTACCTAGAGAGGTGGTGGAATCTCCTTCCTTAGAGGTTTTTAAGGTCAGGCTTGACAAAGCCCTGGCTGGGATGATTTAGTTGGGGATTGGTCCTGCTTTGAGCGGGGGGTGGACTAGATGACTTCCTGAGGTCCCTTCCAACCCTGATATTCTATGATTCTACACCAAATGGATTTTTCACACTCCTGAGTGCCATAGCTATGTTGACCTAAATTTTAAGTGTAGACCAGGCTTCTGTGTTCTGGATCTGAAAGGGTATTAGAACAAATGGGTTGGCTGGATTCAAAACCCTATTGTGTTTTTAGGTTCAGCTGCAGAGTCTCGCTTTCCAGGCAAGTTCATTGGTCCTGGTTTGTTTGAAAGGTGGCCCGAGTTCACTGAAAGGTTTGTGAACCTCAGTGAACCTTGGGTTTGGCAGGCCTGTATCGCAGGTTTATAATAAAGTCCCAACAATTCATTGTATCTGTGAACCTTGTGTTAGTCATTTATACCACAGCAAAGTTTGTAAGAGTGAGTGCAAAACACTCCCACGCTGATGTGGTAGCATTTTACAGCCATGTTGCACTGGTGTCAATGAGGCCAGAAGGGATTTCGGGTAACAGAGAATCTGGGCTCAGATTTGCAGCATTTCCTATTAATTTTCTTTTTCTTGCAGGTTTAAGTCAGAGTCCCACCAAAAATGCACCTACCTTAAACAGAGTAGGCTTGGCTCCCAACTTTCTGAGAAGTTCTGGGATGAGTTTGAGTGGATCTGGGGCTCAGTATGAAGCAAAACCCATAGGCTCTTAGGAAGGTGAGTCATTGTCTTAAGTCAAATTAGACTAAACGTAGCTGCTTACAAAGAAAAATATAGGGGAGCTGAACCAAAACCAAACTGGGCCCCATTGCACCATTGAACTGAGTGAGTCTGGGCTGAATTTGAGTGAAATCCACAGGATCTTTGGAAATATTTATTATTTTAAATCATACACACAGCTGCTTTTGTGTGAGATTTCAAAGCAAAATGTAGGGAAGGTAAATCAAATCCAAATAAAATTTCATTGATCCCTTCCCCCATGTTTTATACAGCTTTGCCATATAAGTTCATCTTAAAATAAAAACATTTGTTTTCCATTGGTATAATTCAGAATGGTCCAAGGGATCTGGGAAGGATTTTTGAAAAACAAAAGTTCTCCTTTGGGCTCTGAGCCATTCTATCAGGCTTCAACCCAGAGCAAATGTTTTTACATTCCAGTCATAAATACATACTTTGCCAGCAGCTGAGATGGGTTTTTATTGCTTTCTTCATGCTGCAGGTCCTGTGAATACCTGCAAAAGCATAAATATCAAGAAAAGTTTATATTAGCATTTTTTGGAAAAAATGCAGTTCATGCAGCACCAAATCCTAACAGCTGGGAGAATTCACCAAAATCAGACAAACACCCTTTTAAAAAGAAAAACAACGATCCCCAAACCAGAAAAAATGCTGCCCCGCTTGGTCAGGAGTTTGAATTCAACTCAGGTCAGCAGTGACTGAATGTTGTTGATATCTGATGGTTGTTCAGTGGCCCATATGAAATGGGTCCATGTCCAAATCACAAAAGCTCCACCACGGTTGACATTAATAATTAATACCCTCATTGGCTGCCTGAATAAAGGATTTGGCCCTTAGAGATGTGCCTTTAACTCATATTCACATGAAGGATTTTCCCTCTTGTTTAAAGATGGTATTTGAAAAACTCCAGATCTTCTGCTTCACGTCAGCCAGTTGTCCTGTATCCTGTCCTCTCTCCTCCCCCCTAGGGAGCCCATTGCAAAACTAGTCTGCTGGTGGCAAACTTCCTTACAGCCTCTCAGCCGTCTGTACTTTCAACTGGGGTTGGGATTCATTTAAAGGATTTATGTGGATCCCCATGAAGTATTAATCTAAACAACATCATCTTACAGAAAATTAATTAATTTTCCATCTGCTGAAAGTTAAAAAACATTCATTAATCAGTGTGTTTTCTATGTGCTCTTGACCCTCACCTGGTTTATTTAAAAATAAAATACAGGCAAGTCTTTTGATTATCTATTGTTGAGAAACAGTTAATTGAAGGAAATGTTTGCAATAGAAGGAAATTTAAGATTTAATTCTGGTATATTACTGGGCTATAGCCTGCGTGTCCGCAGAGCCTGCGTGTCCGCAACACAAGACAATTTCAGAAGAGTGTCTTTCAGCCAAACCGTAGCCCAAATTTATTTGCAGAGCTAAATAATACTGAACTGGATCATTCCCTTCAGCTTATATGAACACAGGGGGACCCTAATCTAGCATACTATCTCCAAAATTGCAGAAGGGGAAGGAATTTTCCATGAAAGACCCAGTTATTCCTCAGACAGGTCAGGCCAAAAATCTAGTTAGAACAGCCTCTTCTGGTTCTGGTCCCAAAAGGAACCCAGAAGGACCAGGGCACACAAGTATAGGGGGAAACAAACAATATGGTACCTGAATATTTTCCAATCTGAAAAAATGAATAGTATTTCCTGGAGGAGTGTTGGGGAAGGACAGGTATCTTAGATTTTGCAGCATTCCTATCTGGATTCCAAACTCCTCCAAAGTTCAATGATATTTTGATCCAAGCTTTTGATTTGACTCATCATTGTGATAAAGAAAAGTGTGAAATTCAGACCCAGTTTGGATTTCTAATACCGTCGTCTCTAACCGCCATCAGAGTTCAGGGATATTCACATCCTGGGATTTGATTCACTCCACCACAGAAATAAAGCCAGCTGCAAAATTTGGATCCCCCTCCATTTCAGATTTCACGCTCCCCTCCCCCCCCCCCCGCCAAAAAAGTCAAAGGTATTTGTATCCAGGTGTTTAGAGATTTACGTGACAAAGAACTAAGTGGATATTATTTTTCCACAAATGCCTTCTCACTTTATATCTTGTATGTATGAAGATTTAAAAAGTTCAGAGGAAGAAAACAGTGTCTTCAGTCTGAAAAGCTCACCTTCGGCTAAGGGCAATCGGAAGTCCTGTTTATGAAAATCTTCTGCACTGCATCTCTCAGCTGAAAGTTTGAACATTCTAAACCCAACAGTAAGTTTACTTAAAGAAGGAAAGAAAAAGTACCAGCAGCTGACATGACAGTAAAGATTGAACAGGTTTTAATTTATCTCGACAGCTCTGACATCATTGAATGCCTGAGGGACTGTATTACTAATGGTTTGAGTGGCACACTAGAGCAGGTCATGAACCCTGGGGCACTCAGCCTATGATAACAGCACACTCCCCTTCACTGGGAATAAAAATATATAGTGCAGGGTCCCCATGTAATATTTCTGACAGATTGAATAATTCTACAAGGGTGAGCAGCGGGATAGAAATAAGAAAGTGGTGAAAATAAGGAAGGTGCAAATTCTCTCAAGCTAGGAAAGGTCTTATAACACCCTTCTATGTAGGTCATCTACAAGGTTAGAACCTGGGCCTGTCAGTGCCATTGCGTGGCTCTCTAGCACTTCAGCTAAAGGAACATCTTAGAAGCGGCAGTTGGTTGTTATCCTTTAGTGACCATCCTACAAGAAGGCAATGCCTAGTTAAGTACCGAAGGCAGGTGTCAAGTTCTGGGCCCAGTCTGAGCAGCTAAGTGCCCTCCACTTCCATTGGATTGCACAGTGCGAATGTGGTTATTGCCTCAGTGAGGTAAGGAATGTTAACTTGCTTGAGACAAACAGAGATCTTTATAATCCATTCAGCAGAGCTCTATGTGGCAGCATAGCAGTGACTGCACTGGGGATTTTGCCAGCTCAGCTATGTTGCTAAGGTGTGTGTTTTTTCATGCCCCTGACCGATATAGCTATGCCAGCAAAACTTTGTACTGTACACCTGGCCTTAGTTAAGTCCAGAAGGCAAGTGTCAAATTCAGCGCCCAGTGTGAGGAGTTGAGTATGTTTCACTCCCTCAGTTCCTATCAAGGGCCTTGCAGGGGATGTTAATGATCTTGCCTACGCAGGCCCTTGCAAACTTTCCTGTGGGTCAGCAGGCACCCCCATATTCAAAGGCATACAAAAGAATCTTAACAACCCAGGTTACTCCATGGAAGTTTTAACACTAAACAAACACATAGTTTCTATTTTCAATTTGCTCAGCTTCTTCCCCTCTTCCCCCCCCCCCCAACAATTAAAATTAATGTTATCATAGACAGGAAAATACACTCCAAACAAATTCTTATGCAATCCACAAATCCGAACCTGGGCTGATTGCTCAAGTTGCCTTATTTGTGTCACACCTGCTTTAAATTGTGATGCTCCAAATTAGATGGGAAAAAACATGCAAATGCGGTATATTTTCTGGCAAATTACCATGCAGACTGCACAAAGGTGAAGATTGCTAGGAGGAGAGCAGCACTAACATCATTTGACTGATTACTGAAGCAGGAAAATTAGGAGCAAGGGTGTCTGAAAAAAATGTATGTACCAATGCAGTCATATATTCAGATTGCATAAGGTTTGTCACATAGTCGCAAGAAAGTGTGTCTGCAACTCTTCTTATGATAAACTGAATGTAACAGTGACTGACACCTGTCATAGTGGAGATTACCTTCTACTTCACTTGGTAGACAACTGTACCTATGTACTTTAATAAATATATCATGGGGATATGCTGTTTGTGAATGTGAGGCTGTGGCATGTTAAACTAATATTATGTACAAAAACTATGTTAAGAAAATGTTATGTAGGTTGCAAACATTTGGCACTCAGAATTTGACAAATGCCAGATTTACGGTTGCCTGAGCAACCTTACTTCTGCCCCTTTGTGTGTCCGCCCTGTGTATCCAGTGAGGCAGGGTACCTTGGAAAAAATAGCCTGTCACCATGTAATTAAAGACTGTCTCATAATACCTACACGCATGGGGGCCGAACTGAGTTTGCACAAACAACCTTAATTCTGGCACTTCCTAACTTTTGAACACTGGACTTTGAAAGCTAAATAACATTTTTAATGTCATTTAGTGTGTATAATTTCCCAGGGTTTGTGTGTGTTTTTTTAAGGTAAAAGGTATAAACAAATTCTATTTTGTGTGTCAAGCTGTTTGGAGCAGCTCACAATTGTGAGTGCCCACCTCAGGGCAGACTGTCAGAAAACAGGGCAGACACCCCATGCTGCTGGTGTTGTCTATAATTAGATTTCACCAAGCAGCCAGTACCAAATGTGAACTCCTGGATCACAGTCTTATCATGGAGTCACAGACAGTCCCCTTAGAGTTTCTAGTCTATCTTGCCACCCAGACAAACTGGACTTTGTGATAAGTGGTCACTTACACCAAAGATCACATCACATTTAGGTTGCTTCCAGTCCCAAGACCAGTCACTTACCCCAGATCAATTGGTACTTTAAATCTTACAGCAAAGACTGGCAGCCAATTCTATAGTAAACTAAGTAAAGGTTTATTAGCTAAGAAAATGAGAGTTACTGAGAGGTTAAAGCAGATAAAACATATGCATAGGTGAGTCAGTTTGTAATTCCAAATGGTGGCAGTGATGTAATAAACTGCCAGTCTCCCAAAAGTCTTTTCAGGGTACCCAGATTTTCTCTGGGGAGCTTCACTTTGCATCTGGTACACTTCCCTGTAAGAATCCAAACAGGCCAGAGACCCAGGATCTTTCTCTGACTCCATTCTTGTAGCTTCTTCTCACAGAAAACAAACTGATAGTATCACTACCCACGTGCGCTTTTCCTTTGATGACAGAGAGTGAGGAATGCATTTTGAGTCTTGAACCTCCGATCATCACACACAATGACCACTTGCTTAGAAATTAGCACTTTCCGTTAAAGTTCTTCATTTGCATTTCACAAGGTTTCTTTCTTGTTTGATGAGTTATTTAGTTACAGTGCTACACAAAATGTAAACGTTTGCTACTACATTATAAAAGGATACTGGTAAGTGACAACAAAGCATGCAACATCCCATTAGTTTTCATGAAGTTTAAACACCAAATACATTCTTATACATTTAACAATTACTTTGATCTACACTTATACACAGGTGAATTGACCTGGGACTTTGGCATGAGCTGGCACCTGGTCTGCCAGCATCACAACGCTCAACTCTAAAAATGTTCTGGTGGAAACACAAGTGAGAGAAAGGAAAGAGCGATTGTTGGCAGCTCATATCTCAGCCAAACCCAAACAAAAGTTCATGGGACAAAGAAAAGGCATATAGCCTGAAGGCTTTCCCACTGCTGAATTTCAAAAGCCTGTTGCAAACAAAGGAGACGTTAGAGTTTTTCAAATAAAAATTGGAAAAATCTTTTATAATGATAGTCAACCTAAATATAGAGTGTCACAATTACCAGGCTAACTGCCCCTCTAACCCCTCCTGGTCTCGTGGAGTGCAGCCTCTTTCAGATCTCTGACCTTAAGCAGTCACCTCTCATGGGGCTTGTCTACACATACAACGCTCCAGCGCCCCGAGAGGTAGTAGTTATGTCAATGGGAGAAGCCCGCCTGTCGGCATAGCACTATCTACTTCGTATGTTTGGATGGTCTAACTGCGCCACTCAGGGATGTGGATTTTCCACATTCCTGAGCTACATAGTTATACCAGCATCAATTTGTAGTGTAGATCAGGGCTCAGAGTAGAATCAAGCGCTTCTTCCACTCTCAGACCAGGCCATAGGCAGCAGAACTCAGGTATTGGTTCTGTTTCTGTACTTGCAGTCCATTCCCTCTGGGAGCAATGGCAGTGGTAAACAATGAGCAGACAGCTTCTTAAAGCAAAGTGTTATCTATTAAGAACAAAAGCATTTCAGAGAAAACAGGTCGTAAAGCAATAAAGAGACTATACTCATGCCTAGCTTACCAGGTGCCTGTCTGTCTTCCACATGGGAATCCTGGTAGCTCTAAGCATCCTAGAGATTCCCCTCCTCCCAACCTTCTAGAGTTTTGATGGCATAGTCTGTTCCCTTAACTCACAAAACTTTCACCCCCCTGCCTTTCTGGGGCTCCCAGCTTCAGGGAGTGTCTCCTTTAAAAACTGTTCAGTCTTTTTTTTGATTCCCTTCCTTCTCAGCCTGGCAAAACAAGGCTTGCACTTTCATTGGAGACAGGACAGCGGATCCTCAAAGCTAATAGTTTCACCCACTGCCTTTCAAGTGTGTGCCCAGAGATTCTTATCTGGGGAGTCTTTGTGTTGCCTTCCAATATATTCTTCCACCAGCCACCATTGAATGGAAGCAATATAGGCATATAATAGACATTACACTATCCCAATATCAAAAAGAAAAGGAGTACTTGTGGCACTTTAGAGACTAATAAAGTCTCTAAGGTGCCACAAGTACTCCTTTTCTTTTTGTGTATACAGACTAACACTGCTGCTACTCTGAAACCTATCCCAATATCAGTTATACAGTCAGTCTGAATAATTAGGTTACATATCAGTAACATTAGATTATTACATAACTATTCCATGCCTGTCACAGAGAGATCACTACAGGCTCTCCCTATAAGAACTGGACTGGAGTGGGAAATGCAATTCTTACTTAAGAACAATAGAGGACACCTAGGAGTGGAAAGTGAGGGAGGAGAAGAAGAAAGCAAGGGGGTGGAGATGCTGCAGTGAACTAGTTTCAAGAATCCAGTTTAACCCTACTGACTGCTTGCTTACATCAGCTGAACTGTAACCAAGATACTACAGTCATTGTCTTGACCCAGGCACAGTATAATCGGGTGCTGTGTCAGCTTCACCATCCAGGTCCTAGGCTGTATCCCTCTCCTACATTTAGTTCTTTGGGAGCGGGATTGTCTCTTACTATGGGTATATAAAATGTCTAGCACAATAGGGCCCTGATGTGGGTTGTAATAAAAATAAGTAATAGTAATTTATACAACACTGGTTCTAGTCTGGGGCCTCTGTTGAGCAGAGACAGTCAGTCACACAGAACTGTGATACGTGGTGTGGTAGTTTATGGTATAAAGCAAATGTCTGTCAGGGTTTAGAACACCAAACTCCTTTTCACTCCTGATTTAAAACAGGATTTTAATCCAGCTCTCAAGAGGTGAAAGGAAACACTAGTTCATTTTCTGACCTATGTACGCTAGGGGATTTGTTACTTGTGATGATGGAGATCGCCTGGCAGATCACTAGATTTTCATACCCCATGCTCACCATCTCCTCTTTAATCTTTAATGACACACTCTAGTTGAACAGGCCTCACCAACTGAGTGACAAGGGCTGTTTTTCACAATTGTCTATTAAAATATTCAGAATCTGATTGGATTGCCCCGTGAGGTTTGGAATAGAACTCTGCACGTGTACCTCTGAGACTGCCTGAAATTAAAGAGCAGATTTATGGGGCTAACTAACCAGAACCATTCCTTGAGGAAGTGGTCACTGAGATTACATGGCACATAACAAACACCTGTGCCAACATCCCTGAAGCCAAACATGTGGATCTTGTTCTCCGCTCAAGTAGCATTTGTCATACTTGGAAGTGGAAAATGTGGGTTTGTGGAGCTGACTGCTGTAATTATTTTGAAATGATTGTCTGGCTATTTCTTCACTTTAATATAACATGGCTTGATTTTTATTGGTAAAATATTTTAGATGGTTTTCCCAAGAGGCCTTTTTTTCTGCATCTTGATGCAAGCAATTTAACATCTATTTGCAAAGGGCAAGGGCTGCTTTACCTAACCTTCTCTTGGGTGGTTTGTTGTTGTTTGCAAAGCATAATTAGCACATCACACACATGCAGCCAGATGCTAATGTAACACATGAGCTAATTTTCCTTCCCAGATGTTGTTAATGGACCAAGCCTCATAGGTCATCCGTGTCTAACTGGAGGGCTTGTCCACACAACAAATGCTTTGCTGGTATAGCTATATCAACAGAGGCCCCTAGATGCAGCATGTGCCAACAGAGGAGTTTTTCTGCTGGCTAAGTGATACCACCTCCCCAAATGACATTAGCTAAGCTGGCAGAAGCATTCCTCTGATGGCACAGTTGCATCTATACTGGGGGTTTTGCCAGCATAGCTATGACAGCTAGGGGGTATGGTTTGTCCACATTCCGAGCCCACATATCTATGCCAGCAAAATAAAATCTTTGTAGTGTACACTAAGCCTGACTTTAATATGCTTTGGATCAGGCTCCTAGTTCTTTTCCCAAACAGTTCTGGATTGTCCCTACAATACACTATGATTTATATTATTATGTACAAGAATTTCAAAAACAACTTGTGATTTTTGGATGCCTAACTCAAGATATCTTAAAGGGGCCTGATTTCAAAGGGCAGATGCTCAGCCCTTTTGGAAAATCAGGCCCAGTGAAGGTGTCTGAAGCTGGGCAGCCAAAAAATGGAAGCGCCCAGACTCACAAGAAACTTTTGAAAATCTTGGTCATTTTTGGTATCATGATAGCACCTGGAGCAGTTCTAGTCATGACTGAGGCCCTGTTCAGCTGGGTATTGTACAGGACACAGGGTAGCAAACTAGTGTTTTTTTCTTCAGTCTAGTTTTAAATATACAAAGACATGGTACATTCACCACTTCCTTGGAAGACTCTTTCACAAGCAAATTAAGAAATCTCCCTGTCAGGGACATTTCCCCAACCAATTACATATTCCAGATCACCTTTTACTTTGTGTACTCCAATGTGCATGATATTGGAAAAGATTTTAGATGTGCAGGGTTGTTGATTTATTTGGGCTAATATTTTTTCACTCTTCAGAAATATCTCATTTTCGTGAGGGTCCCCAGCCTTAAAAAAAAATCAGACAGGGTCAAAGTCTCAAAGAATAGCCTCTGAATTTGAAAATGCACTTGCACGTGCATTAAGATGGATTTGGATTTGTATGGTTGGGTAGCGAGGTGCCCAATGCTTCTCTCTCTAGCGTGTGTGCAATTGCCATTTGCATCTGGGCTTTTTGCACACAAAATTGTGGGTGCAAAATTTGTGGCAACGCAGTGGGGGTCCCTTTGGATAATTTGGCATGCACCAATATTCTGACGTAGAACAATACAGACAATGTAATGCAGGACACATAGGCAACAGGAGTATATGCTTTCATAACTTTTCTCTGGAGAGCAAGTGTGGCTTTGTTCCCATATATGTTTAACAGTGACCTGTAAAGGAAAAAAAAAGTGTTTCTTTTTGCTTCTTTTTTTTTCTTTACTGGTCATCTTTAAGAGAGTCTTTTTCTCATAGCTTTGCCATGCATTAATTCACATGACTTCTTGTTTATTTCCATTGCCTTTGCCTTTGGCAGTTCCAAGTAATACAATAATGTCATTCTTCCATTAGTCAGAGCAGTGTTTGTATTGTTTCATAATACCCCCTGTCAGGGTTCCCTCCGCACTCTGAACTCTAGGGTACAGATGTGGGGACATGCATGAAAGACCCCCCTAAGCTTATTTCTACCAGCTTAGGTTAACAGTTCCCCAAGGCACAAATTCTTTGCCCTTGCAGGGTACGCTGCCACCACCAAGTGATTTAGCAAAGAATCAGGGAAAGGACCACTTGGAGTTCCTATTCTCCCAAAATATCCCCCCAAGCCCTTACACCCCCTTTCCTGGGGAGGCTTGAGAATAATATCCTAACCAATTGGTTACAAAGTGATCACAGACCTAAACCCCTGGATCTTAGGACAATAGAGAAATCAGTCAAGTTCTTAAAAGAAGGATTTTATTTAAAAAAAAAGGTAAAAATCACCGCTGTAAAATCAGGATGGAAAATAACTTTACAGGGTAACAAAAGATTCAAAAACACAGCAGAACTTCCTCTAGGCTTAGTTTCAAAGTTACAAAAAAAAGGACTAAACCTCCCTTCAGCAAAGGAAAAATTCACAAGCAGAACAAAAGATAATCTAACATGCCTTGCCTGGCTTTTACTTACAATTTTTGTAATATGAGAGACCTTTAGGATGGTTTATAGGAGAAGGAGTTTTCTGACCTGATGCTTCCCAAGAGAACACACAAAAACAAAGCCTCCCCCAGATTTGAAAGTATCTTCTTTCCCCATTGGTCCTTTTGGCCAGGTGCCAACCAGGTTATTTGAGCTTCTTAACCCCTTACAGGTAAGGAGGAATTCTAGGCTACCCGTAGCTGTACGGTTATGACACTCTCCTTAACCAAGAGCTAGCTTGTGGGGGGCCTGTTTGGAAGAAGAGAAAGCTTGGGGCTGCAAGGGGAGGGGGTTGGTGATGTGGCAGTAGGAGCTTGGGGGGAAAGGGATTACCCTGGGAGAGGACATTGGTGGGAAAGGGTAGCCAATAGAGAGGACTACTGGATCCTGGGGCAGCCTGAGGGCATAAGGTGGTAGGAAGGGCAAGGAGTAGGAGAGTAAACCATGTGTGTGTGTGTGTGTGTGTGTGTGTGTGTGAAATGTTGTATCTGCCACACCCACCTCAAGCCAGATGCTGTGTTGCACATTGTGTGGTCATCACACTAATGCAAAGTGGGTATAAAATGCTGCCATTCTGAGTCAGGTGCATTTCACACCCGTTTTACTCAGGTGTAAATGACAATACATGCTGCAGAGCAACAGAAACCCAGGGCCTGTAAATCTTGGCTGGAACCAGCTCTTCACTCCTTGTTCTCATTATTGTTGCAGCCCGTAGAGAGGAAACATGCATACTATGCTCTCTAATGGGAGAGTTACAATGTTTCTTTCTTTTTGTTGTTTTGCTAAATCTCAAATAGATGTTATGCAGACTGATGGCAGGGTGTGCTTTGTGAATGCAAAAGCATAGCAAAATTGAAGGGTGCAAAGGATCCCGGGGGGAAAAAAACACCCAAGCAAGTGCACACATGCATGCGCACCCACACACATACAGAGTAAAATCTCCATGGGGTGCATGGGTTACATTTTATTTGGATGGAGAGAGCACAGCTCAAACCCAAATGATTGCACATTTTAGATGCTCTGGGACTGGAGGACATTTGTGGTTGCTATTTCTCTCAGTAGAGATAAAAAAGAGAACACTTTTTCCACTGCAGAAGCTTTGGCAGCCTGACAAACATTAATTTACATACTTTATGCCTCCTTTCTTGCCAAAAATGATTTCCACATTTTTCCCTTACTGTGTTTAAATTGCTTTCAGTCCGTGTATAATATCATACAGGACCCTTCAATTCACAACTGCTGTTTAGTAAAATGGCTTCCCTGGGTCAACACACTTTCATTTCAGGGTAGTTAATCCTGAATATATTCTCTGCAGGAGATAGGAATATGCTCTGCAACTGAGAGCTGTTTTGTCAGCGTAATAAACTGAAAGCTGGAGTTAGATGAAATTACCTAGGAATGGAGCCCTTTGCCTTAGCTTTCTATTCTCAGTGCTAGTCATGTTTTCAATAAGGGCCCTTCAAAATATGGGTCAAAACTATGTATATTGTAGCATGAATCAAAGGGAATAGATTGACTTGGTTTTCATGCATGAAAGAGAATAGTTGGAAAACAGCAGATACAGAAAGAAAAAAGATTCATAAAGACGAAAATGACTCCACACTTGAGTTAACATAAGAGAATTATGCTTTGGTTTTGTTGCACTTCACACGAAAATGATCTCTTATTAAGCCTTTGAAAGAGAAGGTTGTATGTTTGTTTAGTTTCTTAATGCTTACAGTGGTGCATTTGAAAAATAAAATTGTTCTGTAATAGAGAATATTCCTGGCAAAATATGAATCATTGTATTGAGTAGCGTATAACAGAATTCCAGTTTGGTGCAGGGGGGAGGGGAGGGGAGCAGAGTTACTTAAAAGGCCAGTCTTGACTGGATATTAATGAGTTCATAATTTCTTGATTGCTCTGTTCTTTGAGAGGCATACATCTTTTCAGCAAGACTACATGTCTAAATACCACCTTTCCCATTTATATACTCTGCAAAGTGATGTTTGTAAAGCAGTTTGTTCTTCAGTTTCCCCTGAGATGCCACCCATCCACCTTCTTGAGGTGCTCACTGTTCACTCTGATTCAGCTTTCACACAGGATAAAAAGAAAGCAACATCAACCCTTAAATGAACATGTATCCTCCAGGAATTGTCCTACGGATCAAAGGATCTGCTCTTCCTACATTATTTCGTTACAACTGGCATTGCCCAATCAGAAATTCTTAGGCCCCACAAAAATAAACGACCTTTGGATTATCAAAGGTTCCATGCAATCCTGTTGATTGGGCCCATAGATTTGATGCAACGTACTAGGATCCTAATATTTGGTGTAGGGTGAATAAAAGGAAGACCCCTGAATTCATCATCACATTATTAGAGGAGCTTTAAAGAGATTTGAGAACCTTAATCCTTTGTGATTTTTAGGCACCTTTGGGTATGTCTACACTGCACACTAAGGCCAGGCTCTGACTCAGGTTTCAGCCCAAGCCCCCCTGTAAGTCCACACACAAATCAGTCTGACTTGGGTCAGCAAGCACTCAGGACCTGGGTCCCAGGACTCTGCTAGGGGGGTGGGTAACATCCAGAGTCCTGCTGTGACTGAGGTCCAAGCCCTGTGATTTTGCAACATGGATGAAGCTCAAGCTGCAGACCCAAGTCAGAAAGTCAGTGTGGTGCTGTATGGATGTGTTAGCATAGCTGTGAGACCTGGGTCCAGCAATTGTAAACCCAGGTTTACAATGCAGTGTGGATGCTCAGGTCTGGGCTTGGAAACACCAAGTCCATAAGCCTGGGTCTCACAGACCCAAGTTTGGTGTGCAGTGTAGACATACCCTTTGAGCTATTTCCATTTTAGCACAGCTCCTACTGGCTAAGGAGCAAATGCAACCCAACCTGACTTATTTGGAAGGCCCAACAGACAATGGAATCACTATATTTCCACTGCACAGTGCAGACACTTGATGCGGGGAACCCACACAAGGAGTTCACAGCTTGTACTTACAATAGATCTGTGGCCAGTAGATCTACAGCTATGTCACTCCATTAGCTGAACCTCCAGTAGAAGAGGATGCAATGGCTGTAGATTCTGCTGACAGCCAGGGGCTGTATTTGTAGCCGTATACCAGCTCCACCGCCATTCTGTGGCCTTGGGGTAAAATTTCACACACACACCTCACCCTCCCCAGAAGTCCTGCAGAACCTTTCTGTTCCATGTCCATTGGTGCCAGACCCAGATTTGGCTAACAACAAGTAGCAGGTTTTCCTTCAGCTCCCTTGATAGAACTGCTGTTAGCAAATGGCTCTGGTTTAAGTCTTGACTGAATAAGCCATGCAAGCAGTGAGTCAGTCTGGCCATAATAATATGGGGATACGAATAACTGAGAATTTTCAAAGTGTCTGGCCATAGGTCACCTAGTCCGCGTTGTGTCAAAACTGCAGTAACAACGCTGTGGTCGTTTACAACACGTGACAAATACCTATTGAGATATTATACCTACATTACTTCAAGCGGAAGCTCTTTGCGGCAGGGGCTGTTTGTTGTGTGTTTGTACAGCACCTAATGCAATGAGGTCCTGATCTCTGATTGTGGCTGCTAGATGCAAATAATAATCATAATCATTAGGATACACTTTTTATATAACATTTACATTTTCTTAAATCTGTATTTTTTATAATATAAACTATTTCTCAGAGGTAAGGGGCACAGGCTGAAATAAGTCTTCAACAACATGTATGGGTCATGCCTGCTGTCTGTTTTCGCTTCCTGTCAACCTTGACTTTGCCAACATCAGTTGAAGATTCTTTTATGTTTCAGTGAAAAGCTAATCTGTGAAAAAGGAGAGAAGAGAAGACAAAAGGAACCAGGGTCTATTGACAGAAAAGCCACCTCAGAGAGAATGCAGACACTGATTTCTTAACAGTTATCATAAGAAGAAAATGAAAGTCAATATTGAGCAGGGGAAAGTCAAATGTTGCACAATGTCCAGTGTATTTATCAATCAATAACAAAACACTTTACCTTTAATATGTCACCCAATAAAGTAGCTGTTACTCCTGCAGGATGCCTTATTCTCCACTCTATCTGGGTATGAGTCACAGCAGTTTATAACATTATACGTGCATTTTGAAGTGGGGAGGGAAATCGATTATTCATTCTGTTGAATAAGCTTCCATGAATTATGACAAAGGAACAATTTAAACTACGAAATAAGGATATTATGCAAGAGAATGGTATCTACTGAAATAAAATGAACCAAGAGCAAAATAAAAACCTTTCTTGCTTAGATCAAGCAAATTCAGAAATCCAGGAATGAATGGAAGTGCAACAGTGATAGGAAAAGTCATGGCCAAATCATATGAACAAAAATATTTTGTTGTTTTTCACTAATTAATTACTTTGGATCAATTCGGCCTCATTGATATTCATTATTTGTTAAGAGCTGGCCGTATGCTCAGCTTTATATAATGCATGAATAAAGACAAGGTCCTTCTCCCAGTGATTTTATGATTTGCTGGCCCCTGGACCTCATCCTCTGCTTTATCTGTGGAACGAAAGGATCAGGAAAGCGAAAGCTGATGGGTCTCACATTGATGTCCCACTCAAGTCCATGCGGCTCTACTTGTGATTAAGAATTAATTTACATGAGTAAGGTTTGTACATGAGTGAGTCTTTGTTTACTCTATTTAGGACTTCACACACCCCTACAGCACATGCCAATATTACTAGCTGGTTGTGCTTATATGCTATGTTTATGAGTGCTAAAGAGATGCAGTGGAGGATGCTAGGAGAGTCTTGACTAGTTAAAGGATTTTTGATTTTGTGTCATCTAACCTCACTCAGAGCTGCACCTGGCATGAATGATTGGTGTTAATTTTCCAAGAGTTCAGTTTCTTCTTGAAAAACAGGCTTACTGTGCTTGCCAAGGATCTCAGTCTGATTGGCAAAAGATGAGGAGCACTTATGGAAGTGATGGTGGTGACGACTGTAGCACAAAAGAAAGCGACTCGCACTCGTTATATTTTTACTGCAAGGCTTGTCGCATGTCTGAATATTGACTGTTTTTATTAATCACTCCTTTGGATGATTTCCTTGTCGCAGAGTTTGCTTGTCAAAACACAGGCGTTTTCATTGTACTCTTAGCACAGCAGATCAACTGAAATCTCTTCTCCCTGGCTTCATGTACAATAAGCAACCTTAATAGTTAGTGAGGAGGAGAAGGGGAGCAGACATACACACACCACAGATGTGGAGGTGACTTGCATATGATAACATTGCAGAGCCATGTGGGAAATACATTTATCAAGCATCTCTGACTACCTCATCTGTACCCAGCTCACTAATTCCTCTCTCCAGGGATTTATTCGAATTTTTGAGATACCTGAATCAGTCTTGGGCCAGAGATAGCTTGTCTAGACACAGAAATATCCTGGTTTTAAAGTGTGAGAGAAACCTTGTAGCCTGGATAGAAAGAGGAGCATTGCACAATTAGGAAAGGGAGACCCAGCACCCCAGAACAGAGAAATAGCCCTGGAAGGGCTCATGATAGCTGTCTTTAAAAGAAGGTGACTTTGCTATGGAAGGAAAGGGTAACATGGGTCCGTTTTGGAGGTTTTTATATTTATTAGTCTTAATTGTTCTCTCTCTGAGCTTTGTAGAGTTGGACTTATGGTAACTAAGGCACTAGATTTAGGGTTACATTAAGTTTTGCATAGGCACATTACTCACAAATGGCAAAGTCCTAATCAGATAGGCAGCTCATCCTAAACAAGTGCTTATCAATGCTTCATGCAATACCATAACATTTCATGGTCTCCATATACCACACATGATGCAGAAAAACTATTTGTAAGAAAGTTTTAATTTTTTTTTTAAATGGGACTATTTTTTCAGATTGAACTGCTTGTAAAGCCAGGTGCCTTAGTTACCACGAATGCCAAATGTTCCAGAATTAAAGGGAGCCATAAAAGGTTATATAAACTACCTACAATAAAGGTATATAAAAAATATAACAGCCTTAAGTGTGATGACTTAGGACTCCAAAGGCTAGAAGTGAGTGCTTGGTCCCACTGAGAAGCTGGGAATTCCCCCTTTCCAATGGTACAAGATATTGGACTTTAAAATCATGGGGTGAAATCTTGGCCGCACTGAATTCAATGACAAAACTTCCCTTGACTTTAGTGAGACCAGGATTAGACCCATGAAATTCATTTGTCACATGGTTCTGCAATTTATCAGACAGCTATCACCCTCACATGGCTGTCACCCCCACGTATGTTATTTTAAGAATATATGTATACACTCCACCACACACACATATATGTACACACTTATTCTGTGAAACTATTTACTGCCTTTTTTTTTTCTTTTTTTGCAAAAGAGGCCAGCTACATATCAGTGGTCCCTGCTAGCCTTTGCTGCAGAGTGATGTTACTTGCTTGGCTCTGGAAATAACAATTATACGATGCGTTTTGGCTAACGTTTCAGACCTAGGAATGTAGAAAATATTGATAGAAAATGTTTCCTGCCTTACAGGCCAGATGAGCAGAGAGATGGAAGCTTTCTAGCGCAGGCCAGAAACTAAACAACAAACTAGGTTTCTTTACCAACCAAAATGGGCAGGAAAGCTGTTTCTTTTGTTTATTTTCCTTTAGCTGTGACCCTCTAATGCAAAATGTATTTGTCAAAAGCACATTTGGTGAGAAGGGCTAAGAAAGCAGGACAGCCTGGCAGTAGCGCACGTGCCACACAAAGCTGATTATTCCATCACCAGCCTCAAGTTTCTAGTGTTTATGGGTTCGTCCATCTGTAACTTCTGCACTGCTGACAGAGACAAGGGATTGGCTTCCTCACAGAACTATGTCATTAGGCGCAATTATTACTCTTGGGAAGCTGATAATTAGCATCTTTGTATGGGGCACTTCAGGAGCATACAGACCTCAGACAATTGAATACAGCTAGGCATAATGATTCATTGATACCAACAGCTGGGCGCCATTCACACATGTCTGTCATTGCAAATGACACAGTACAGGGGCTGCTGACATTGGGGCAAAGAAGTTTCAAACTATTATTTTACAAATGCATGTTTTTCCTTTCCTAAGCTTATCCGGATACAAGCAGTAACGACTCTTTCTTTGCAGATAAAGCTCTCCTCCCTGCCCCATATGGAGACAAATGTTTTCCAAAGTGCCCCACCTAAATAACTAGGGCTAGATAGTGGGGAAGTTTGTGGGGCAGAAATCAGAGAGGAGTCCTTCTGTTCCCCACTGCAGAGTGACAGCTTTTGCCCTATGGTTTGCGACTTAGGTTGCAGTTTGAGGAATTAGGCAGAAAAGAGATTGTTCACTCCATCTCAGGAGTATTTCTTTTGAATTTGTTTTCTCCTGTTAACTATGTCATCATATAAGTAAGGATGGAACCGGCACAGTGCTTCACGTTTGAATCACTGTTGAGCCCACCCGTGACATGAGTCATGGGCACGCACGATGACTTATTTAGCATGATGGAACCTCATGGGATCCTTGTGATTAAGCAACTGCTGGCACTCAGGAGGTGCTGTGACTGCTCAGACACCTCAAGATAGAAGGCTGTGGTGAGACTGCTGGAGGTTGCAGATAATTCCATAGCAGCACCAGCCCACAGTCTAACAGCAGAAAAGAATGATTTTAAAGGGGTACTTCCTGACCAAATTTGGTCCTAATTTAGATTCTTTTTAAAATATGAGTATTTTTAAAATCACTCCCAATATAAATGTTCTCATGATTTTTTGTTCTTAATTCTCTTGGGCACAGTTTGTAAAACACAAACATTCCCCTGTAATATTTGAAACCCACATAATCCAGCTTCTCAGCTGATAGGAAAAATATAAAGATCAGAATAGACAAGTATGGGGGCTCCCCCAGAAATTTTTCACATGGTATGCACAACTGAAACATTCTTGTTTTAATTTAGCATGGCACCACTCAGCTTTGGCCCAGCAGCCCCTCCGTTGTGATGGAGGGGTCACTGGGCCAACTTTCAGTGAGTGGCCTTGTGAACTGGCATGCCAGGTCGATTTGGGGCCCCTCTCAAATGGGGACCAGGGGCAAATTGCCCCATTTGCCACCCCCACCTAGGGTTGCCAACCCTCCCGGTTTCGCTGGGAGTCTCCCAGAATCAGGCCCTATCTCCCAGAAGCTACTGAAGCCAAACCGGGAGATTTTGGTATGTATAAGTAGGGGCATAGCGAGCAGATCGAGGGACGTGATCGTTCCCCTCTATTCGACATTGGTGAGGCCTCATCTGGAGTACTGTGTCCAGTTTTGGGCCCCACACTTCAAGAAGGATGTGGATAAATTGGAGAGAGTCCAGCGAAGGGCAACAAAAATGATTAGGGGACTGGAACACATGAGTTATGAGGAGAGGCTGAGGGAGCTGGGATTGTTTAGCCTGCAGAAGAGAAGAATGAGGGGGGATTTGATAGCTGCTTTCAACTACCTGAAAGGGGGTTCCAAAGAGGATGGCTCTAGACTGTTCTCAATGGTAGCAGATGACAGAACGAGGAGTAATGGTCTCAAGTTGCAGTGGGGGAGGTTTAGATTGGATATTAGGAAAAACTTTTTCACTAAGAGGGTGGTGAAACACTGGAATGCGTTACCTAGGGAGGTGGTAGAATCTCCTTCCTTAGAGGTTTTTAAGGTCAGGCTTGACAAAGCCCTGGCTGGGATTATTTAACTGGGAATTGGTCCTGCTTTGAGCAGGGGGTTGGACTAGATGACCTTCTGGGGTCCCTTCCAACCCTGATATTCTATGATTCTATGATTTTAGGCGCTAAAACTCCAGCGGTGCAGCAGAGCCGCTCGTCCCTGCAGCCCCGGGGGGGGGGCAGGGGTCTCTGTGCACTGCCCACACCCTGAGCACCGACTCTGCAGCTCCCATTGGCTGGGAACTGCAGGCAATGGGAGCTGCGGGGGCGGTGCTTGCAGTTGCAGGCAGCGTGCAGAGCCCCCTGCCACCCCCCAGGGGCTGGATAAGGCGGCTGCTTCTGCAAGCAGTGCGGGGCCAGGGCAGGAGCCACCCAAGGTAAGCGCTGTCTGGCCGGAGCCTGCACTCCGCACCCCCTCCTACACCCCAACCCCATCCTGGAACCCCCTCCTACACCCCAACCCCCTACCCCAGCCCTGAGCTTGCACCCCACACTCCCTCCTGCACCCGGCTCAGCCTGAAGCCCTCTCCCACACTCCAAACTCCTCGGCCCTAGCCCAGAGGCCACACCCCAACCCCCTGCCCCAGCCCAGCGAAAGTGAATGAGGTTGGGGGAGAGTGAGCAACAGAGTGAGGGGAGCTGGAGTGGGTGGGGCCTTGGAGAAGGGGCAGGGTGGGGTGTTTGGGTTTGTGTGATTAGACAGTTGGTAACCCTACCCCCACCTCTTGGCAGCCCATCACTGTGTGTAACATGACTGTGGCTGTGGGCTCCTCTGCACAGGTATATAAATAGCACCTCTATGCTAATGTATGAGAACCAGAAAGTGAAAAAATTGACCGGAAGTGAAAACTGACTATAAGCAACACGGAAACTGACAAATCTTATTTGTACGGTGCCTAGCACAATGGGGCCTGAATATATTATACCAGAATATAAATAAATAAAATAAGTCTACTTTCATTGTTCAAGATGAAAACTGCAAATTAATAAATACATAAATAAAAGAAGCAAGCCATACAAATAGTGGAAAGTACATGATATTTACAAACGTTTAAGTCTTTACTGTGGTATTTACAATATAGATAAGGAAATGTATTTTAGAAAAATACAGTCCTCACTCACACCAGCTTTACTCCGGGGAAGCTCAATTGATTTCAGTGGTTTACACCAGTGTGAGTAAGAGAAGAATCCAGGCCTCACATGATTATTAACTTCACAATGACCAACTAAAAATGCGCTGAGACTTACGCACACTCTGAAAAAATGAAGACTCGTCCCTGTCAGTGTTTAAAAGCAGCAAAGCAGGTTTTCATTACCCATTTAAACCTATTGTGTGCAGGACCTCCACATCTCTGCCCATAAGGTCTTCTTCAAGCACTGGGTTTTGTTCATGCAGTAAAATAAGTATTTAAAATTTGCTACAAACTACAGAGAGGCAGGTTTCCATGTTAATTGCTGTCTGCTAAATGAATTTCAAAGAGTTTCTGGGCCCGGTATAATTAATACTCACCCCCTTTGTTTCCTTGGAAATGGAGATCAAATTTTCATATGGTGTAAATCTGCATATAGAGCTATATGGATTTACACTAGCTGAGGATCTACCCATAGCATGTTGTTAACAATAACTGGATGTATTTCCCCCATGTTGCTTGCATTCTGTGCAAGGGCTGCGAAGGGAGCAGAGGAGTGAATTAGTGGATTATTCATCCCCCCCAGGCTGGCTGAGTTCCACAGGGATGATTTCTCAACAGGACAATTGATTTACTGTGAATGTGGCTTCCTTGAAAACCGTAACCCCTTCCTTCCAGCTCCCCTTGCCAGAGACACGGAAGGCTTATACAGTGACAATTATTACAAATATAGTCACTCATTCTCTTATGTAGCAAATTCCATCCATGGTGCTGTGCATCTCAATCATCTCAAGAAATCTGGAGTAACTCCACTGACTTCAGTGGAATTATTCCAGTCTTTCACTGGTGTGGGATCAGAATTTGTCCCTAGATCAGTATGATTGTCCTTGTTTTACAGATGGGGGAATAGCAGCAGAAATGTTCAAAACTGTCCAAGAATTTTAGGTGGCCAATCTGAGACACCCATTGGCCTGATTTTCAGAGACATCCAAAACACCAGTTAAAGTTAACGGGAACTGTGGGTGCTCGGCCCTGCTGAAAATGTCTTCAGGTAAGCTCCCAAAATGGAGGGTCACAAAATTAGTTGATGCTTTTGAAAATATTTGCTTAAGTGACTTGCTCAGTGTCACAACAAGTAAGTCAATGGCAAAAATCAATAACAGAATTTAGGAGATCTGACTCCCAGCCTTCTGCTCTAACGGTTAGAAGAGATCTGTCCCTATGACTCTGATACATTTCTGCACCCCACACATTTAACAGATTCAGAAGCATTTCACACATATTTCAGCACTGTTGCAGAAAGTGGAGTCCTTTAGAAAATGGTAAATAATTGACTCTCTTCTCTGCTGGGAATCAGGCCCCCCACAAGCAGCTGGGTTTTGTGCTTTGTGTCACAACGGAGGCTGTAATTTAGAATTTACAGAAACAGATGCACAAAGGGCTGCTGGCCTTCTCCCTGCTTCTTGAATGCCTATTCCCTGCTGCCCTCCACAATGATTAGTGAGCAGTGAGTGACATTTTTTCCCCAGCAATGGGACTTCTCTTGGCCTCATGAAGAGGGAGAACAGAACCTTTTGTTCGCATTCCTCTGTTTTATTTTTTGTTTAGACTGGGAGGCTGCGGGCAGGGGAATCTCCAGCACAGTGATTTAGCTGCATGACTCCCATTAATGTGAATAAAAGAAAAGGAGGACTTGTGGCACCTTAGAGACTAACAAATTTATTTGCTCATAAGCTTTTGTGAGCTACAGCTCACTTCATCGGATGAAAGCTTATTCTCAAATAAATTTGTTAGTCTCTAAGGTGCCACAAGTCCTCCTTTTCTTTTTGCGGATACAGACTAACACGACTGCTACTCTGAAACCTCTCATTAATGTGAATGACAGTTGCACAGCTAAATCCGTGCATATCTTGCTGAAGATTGACCCCAGGGTGTTGTATTTTTGCAGAGATTCTTCCCTTTTGCCGCAATCATTACACGGAGTGAAAATTGGAAGCTTGTGCACAAATTGACTGAGCAGCTCATTCACCAAATTGAGATTTGCATAAAGAGAATGTTATTTAGGGGTGGGCAATAGGGGAAGTTTGAACTGAGAGGAGATACTCCTGCCTCTTCTTTTTTCTCTAACTCACTGCGATACCCCAAGACAGATAACATCTCCTGATACACTGCAGAGTTCTTTGCTATAAAAGGATTAAAAACAAGCTTGGGAGAAGGGCTTTTGAGCTTATTTGCAAAATATAATTTGTCTAAAAGATACAAAAATTATATATGATTTCCTTTGACAATCCAA
Source organism: Lepidochelys olivacea (assembly GCF_965140295.1). Lineage (NCBI taxonomy): Eukaryota > Metazoa > Chordata > Testudines > Cheloniidae > Lepidochelys > Lepidochelys olivacea. Next base: position 159,254,564 of record NC_140411.1, on the reverse strand, counting down.
GTTCCAGTTCCGGAGGAGTGCTAGGGGTGGATAATCTCTCCAAAGCTGACCTGTTCTATACACTCCCTCTGAAGCTCCGGTACTGGCTACTGTCAGAGACTGGGCTAGATGAGCCATTGGTCTGACCCAGTATGGCTGTTCTTAGGTTATTAATAGGTGCTGGGTTTTCCCCCATGCAATATAAAGCTCATCTTTGAGATCAGAAGTGTTTGTGGTTTGGTTACCTATAGGAACATCTCCTGCGTTTGTAACCTCTGCTATGTAGCAGCGCAGCACCAATGATGCAATTCAGTAAGGAGCTTATATTGCAACCTCCTTGAAGGGCAGAAATGCCACAGGAGCTCTCTTTCTAAGGAAGTGCCTGTAAGAGGAAGTCTCTGTGGCTCTGATATAGATTCACAGATTTTAAGGACAGAAGGGACTATCATGACCATCTAATCTGACCTCCTGCACAACAGGACATAGAACCTCACCCAGTAATATTTATAACAAACCCATGACTTCTGTTTGAACAACAGCTGAATTTTTAGGAACATAGTCTTGATTTAAAGACTGCAAGTAATGGAAAATCCACCAGGTCTCATGTTAAGTTATCCAATGGTTAATTACCTTCTTAGTTCAAGATGTGCATCTTATTTCTAGTCTGAATTAGTTCATCTTAAGCTTCCAAGCATTCAGTGTCGTTATGCCCTTTTCTGATAGATTACAACACTATCTACAATCAGAAATCTCTTCCCCATATAGGTACTTGTAGACCATAAGAACTGCCATACTGGGTCAGACCAAAGGTCCATCTAGCCCAATATCGTGTCTTCTGACAGTGGCCAGTGCCAGGTGCCTCAGAGGGAATGAACAGAACAGGTAATCATCAAGTGATCCATCTCCTGTCGCTCATTCCCAGCTTCTGGCAAACAGAGGCTAGGGACACCCTCCCTGCCCATCCTGGCTAATAGCCATTGATGGACCTATCGTCCATAAATTTATCTAGTTCTTTTTTGAACCCTGTTATGGTCTTGGCCTTATCAACATCCTCTGGGACCATGATCCAGTAACCTCAGTCTTCCCTTGGATAAACTAAATAGAGGGAGCATTTTAAGTAGCTCACTATAAGGCAGGTTTTCCAGACCTCTTTTCATTCTTCTTTTTTTCTGAACCCTTTCCAATTTTTTAACTTCCTTTTCAATGTGTGGACACCTCCCTACTCCTGCTTGATATTCCCCTGCTTATACATCCAAAGACTGAGTTTGTCCTCTTAGCTACAGCACTGCATTGGAAAGTCATGTTCAGTTGGTTGTCTACCATTAGTTAGTGAGACCCAGTGGTGCTGGAACAATTTTTATAGTGGAGATGCTGACGGTGGAAACCAGGTATTTGGGTTGTGATTACTCCTTCAAGCCAGGGAGTGCAGCAGCACCCCCGCAGCAATGGTGCTGGAACAATTTGTACAGTGGGGGTGCTGAGAGCCACTGAACCAAACCCTGTATATGATGGACACCACTTCAAGCCAGTTTCAGCACCTAAATGTATGAGCTTGTATTCAACTCTGTTAAAATATATGTTGTTCAAATGAGCCCACTGTACCAAGTAATCCATGTTGGTCTGTATAACTGTCTTGGCTCCATTGTTATTTACTACACCAATTTTTGTGCCATCAGCAAATTTTACCAGGATTTTTTTTATTTTTTCATTCACATCATTGTTGAAGTTATTGAATAGCACTGAGCTGATAAGTTATAAATGATAGGTTAATCCGACCCTGACCATGGCGGCCCATCTAGAACTTTCCCATGACGCACTGGTGCGCCGGGACCCACCCTTTAGGAAACACTGAGTTAACCAGTTTTTAATCCATTTATTATGGGCTTTACTGATTTTTCACAGTGCTAATTTTTTTTTAAATCAAAATGTCATGAAGGACTAAATCAAATATGATATGAAAGGGGCACTTTTCTCAGTCATTTCAGTGCCTTTATATATTTGGCGGACACTTACGCTAATGCAGAACTCCTTTCACATCAAAGGGACTCCATGTTGGTGCAATAGACCAGGCATGTGGAGCTGATTGCAGGAACAGGATCTCAGTTCTTAGGCTTTGGTCCTGCTCTCATTGAAGTCAATGGCAAACACCCAGTTGCCCCTAATGGTGCAGTACCAGGTTCTCAAACACAGTTGTTGAGCAAACACTTCTTCATATTGTTATTATTGCCAGTACTAATAAGTGTTGGTATGTGTCACTTGGGTACCAATTGATCAAAAGCAATTTCCTCGGAGAGACCCACTGAAATGACTTGAAGTGACAGGATGCATATGCTTGATACAATGATAGCACCCAAGGTGTGTGTTTTCCTGTGTGTACATGGTTCAGGACAGAAGAGGCTGAAGGCATCATTAAAAGGATGAACAGAAACCAACAAAGCAAAGAAATGCAAAGTCGAGGCTGAAATACTGGCTTTACCCCTCAGCACCTCCATTGCAGGCTGCCCTACCTGCGGTGGCATTGCAGCACCCAGTTTACAGCGTATATCTTAGACCCTTGCAATTCCTGTACAAGACAAGGGTAGAGAAAGAAGGAACTCAATGAATTAAAGACGGCATTCCATCTGCACAGGAAAGCTGACAAATTTTAGGGCCTGACTGAAAAAGCCCACTGAAGACAGTGGAAAGACTCAGCCATTGATGCCAGTGGGCTTTAGGTTACACTTTAGCAGACACCATATTTGACCTGTTTATTTTTTAAGTTTCTTAAAAGCACCCAGTTCATCATCTCTGGGAACACGTAGAATAGTTAACACATATTGTGACTTCTAGAATCAAAAGTCAATAGCAATCTGCCCTAAGCCTGCTCTTGTAACAATACTGCTACTAGATTCCACTGTCCCAAGCTGTGGTAATGTTTTGGGCCATGACTACATGTGGGGGCTGGTCCTAAATTTCATGGGGCCTTGCATAAGTCAAAATGTGAGGCCCCAGGCAGAGTTTCGTAACCTACACATCTGGGTTAAAATAGCAGTGAAGACACAGCAACTTGGCATTTAACTCAGGTTCACACCTCAAATTCAACCTCAGGTTACCATATAGATTTAACTCGAGCTGCTAACCTGTGCTAAAAGGTGAGTTGCCATATCTTTTTCCTTTCTGATACAAAATTATTCAAGATAGTTAAGTCCCAGGCAGACTGCGCAGAGCTACAAAAGGATCTCTCAAAACTGTGTGACTGGGCAACAAAATGGCAGTTGAAATTCAATGTTGATAAATGCAAAGTAATGCACATTGGAAAACATAATCCCAACTATACATATAAAATGATGGGGTCTAAATTAGCTGTTACCACTCAAGAAAGAGACTTGGGAGTCTTTGTGGATCGTTCTCTGAAAACATCCACTCACTGTGCAATGGCAGACAAAAAAGCGAACTGAATGTTGGGAATAATTAAGAAATGGATAGATAATGAGACAGAAAATATTATATTGCCCCTATATAAATCCATGGTACGCCCACACCTTGAATACTATGTGCAGATGTGGTTGCCCCATATCCAGAAAGATATGTTGGAATTGGAAAAGGTTGAGAAAAGGACAACACAAATGACTAGGGGTATGGAAGAGCTGCAATATTAGGAGAGATTAATAAGATTGGGACTTTTCAACTTGGAAAAGTGACCACTAAGGGGGGGGGGGATATAACGATGTATAAAATCTTGACTGGTGTGGAGACAGTGAGTAAGGAAGTGTTATTTACTCCTTCTCATAACACAAGAACTAGGGGTCACCCAATGAAATTAATAGGCAGCAGGTTTAAAACAAACAAAAGGAAGTATTTTTTCACACAATGCACTGTCAACCTGTGGAATTCTTTGTCAGAGGATGTTGTGAAGGCCAAAACTATAACAGGATTCAAAAAAGAACTAGATAAGTTCACAGCGGATAGGTCCATCAATGGCTATTAGCCAGGATGGGCAGGGATGGTGTCCCTAGCCTCTGTTTGCCAGAAGCTGGGAGTGGGCAACAGTGGATTGATCACTTGATGATGACCTGTTCTGTTCATTCCCTCTGGGGCACCTGGCATTGGCCACTGTCAGAAGACACGATACTGGGCTAGATGGATCTTGGGTCTGACCAGGTATGGCCATTCTTATATTCTTCACTGTTATTTTAACCCGAGTTAGCTAACCTGAGTTAAGGACACACTGTTTTTGCAGTGTAAACATACCCACAGACTCCTAAGTGACTTTGGTGCTTTTGAAAATGGGATAGAGATGCTTTAGAACATCTTACCATTAAACTCTGGCTCAGCATCCCCTTCTCTAAAATGGGATTAATGCTTACCCATCTCCCTAATTCACAGGGGTACTGGAAAGCATTGTCTAGCTATCATTGTTATTCAGAAAGGGCTTGTCATTAATATTAATAATCAGCTGCCTAAAGTCCAATTGTAATTTACCTTTTCCCCAGCATGCTGTGTACATTCACAAGATTGCCAGGTTTTTTTCCATCTTCTTCAGGGGTTCTCAAACTGTGGGTTGGGACGCCAAAGTGGGTCATGACTCTGTTTTAATGAGGCTGACAGGGCTGGCATTAGACTTGCTGGGGCTTGGAACTCGGATGGGCTCAGGCTTTGGTCCCCCCTCCTTGGGTTGGGTAGTAATTTTTGTTGTCAGAAAGGGGTCGCGGCACAATGAAGTTTGAGAACCACTTTAATCGAGCTCCTCAGCTTGTCCCGTTGCTACTTGAGGAGCTGTGCGGGAGAGGGACTGTGTGTGGCCAGCTAAGGAGGTAAAAAAATGGGAGGAATTCAGCAGCATGGCCAGGGGAGAGGTTAGCTCAGGGGGCTAAGACACTATATTCAGAAGATAGTATCAGAGGGGTGGCCGTGTTAGTCTGGATCTGTAAAAGTGGCAAAAAGTCCTGTGGCACCTTATAGACAACAGACGAATTGGAGCATGAGGTTTCGTGGGTGATTACCCACTTCGTTGGATGCATGTTGTGGAAATTTCCAGAGGCAGGTATAAACATGCAAGCAAGAATCATGCTAGAGGTAACGAGGTTCGTTCAATCAGGGAGGATGAGGCCCTCTTCTAGCAGTTGAGGTGTGAAAGCCAAGGGAGGAGAAACTGCTTTTGTAGTTGGCTAGCCATTCACAGTCTTTGTTAATCCTGAGCTGATGGTGTCGAATTTGCAAATGAACTGAAGCTCAGCAGTTTCTCTTTGAAGTCTGGTCCTGAAGTTTTTTTTGCTGCAGGATGGCTACCTTTAAATTTGCTATTGTGCGTCCAGCGAGATTGAAGGGTTCTTCTACAGGTGTTTGTATATTGCCATTCCTATTATCTGATTTGTGTCCATTTATCCTTTTACGTAGGGACTGTCCAGTTTGGCCGATGTACATAGCAGAGGAGCATTGCTGGCACATGATGGCATATATTACATTGGTGGACATGCAGGTGAATGAACCGGTGATGGTGTGGCTGATCTGGGTAGGTCCTGTGATGGTGTCACTGGTGTAGATATGAGGGCAGAGTTGGCATCGAGGTTTGTTGCATGGATTGGTTCCTGAGTTAGAGTTACTATGGTGCGGTGTGTCGTTGCTGATGAGAATATGCTTCAGGTTGGCAGGTTGTCTGTGGGCGAGGACTGGCCTGCCTCCCAAGGCCTGTGAAAGTGACGGATCGTTGTCCAGGATGGATTGTAGATCACTGATGATGCGTTGGAGAGGTTTTAGCTGAGGACTGTATGTGATGGAGTTCTGTTGGTTTCTTTCTTGGGCTTGTCTCGCAGCAGGAGGCTTCTGGGTACATGTCTGGCTCGGTTGATCTGTTTCCTTATTTCCTCATGCGGGTATCGTAGTTTTGAGACTGCTTGGTGAAGATCTTGTAGGTGTTGGTCTCTGTCTGAGGGGTTGGAGCAAATGCGGTTGTACCTCAGTGCTTGGCTGTAGACAATGGATCGTGGGGTGTGTCCGGGATGGAAGCTGGAGGCATGAAGGTAGGCATAGCAGTCGGTGGGTTTTCAGTATAGGGTGATGTTAATGTGACCATCACTTATTTGCACCATGGTGTCTAGGAAGTGGACCTCCCGTGTAGATTGGTCCAGGCTGAGGTTGATGGTGAGGTGGAAGCTGTTGAAATTGTGGTGGAAGTCTTCCCGGGTTTCCTTGCCATGGGTCCAGATGATGAAGATGTCATCAATGTAGCTTAGATAGACAAGGGGCGTGAGTGGACGAGAGCTGAGGAAGCATTGTTCCACATCAGCCATAAAAATGTTGGCATATTTTGGGGCCATGCAGGTGCCCATAGCAGTGCCACTGGTCTGGAGGTATATATTGTCACCAAATTTGAAATAATTGTGCGTGAGGATAAAGTCATAGAACTCAGCAACTAGTTGTGCTGTGGCATCATCAGGGATACTGTTCCTGACAGCTTGTATTCCATCTGTGTGTGGGATGTTTGTGTAGAGAGCCTCTACATCCATGGTGGCTAGGATGGTGTTTTCTGGAAGATCACCAATACGTTGTAGTTTTCTCAGGAAATCAGTGGTGTCACGGAGATAGCTGGGAGTGCTGGTGGCATAAAGTCTGAGTAGAGAGTCCACATATCCGGACAGTCCTTCACTGAGAGTGCCAATGCCCAAGATGATGGGGCGTCCAGGATTTCCGGGTTTGTGGATGTTGGGTAGTAGATAGAATAACCCCGGTCGGGGCTCTAAGGGTATGTTGATTTGTTCCTGTATTAGTGTAGGGAGTGTCCTGAGTAGATGATGCAGTTTCTTAGTGTATTCCTCAGTGGGATCTGAGGAAAATGGCCTGTAGAATTTGGTATTGGAGAGTTGTCTGGCAGCCTCCTTTTGGTAGTCAGACCTGTTCAAGATGACAACAGCACCTCCTTTATCAGCCTCTTTGATTGTAATCGCAAAAAGAAAAGGAGTACTTGTGGCACCTTAGAGACTAACAAATTTATCTGAGCATAAGCTTTCGTGAGCTACAGCTCAAATGAAGTGAGCTGTAGCTCACAAAAGTTTATGCTCAGATAAATTTGTTAGTCTCTAAGGTGCCACAAGTACTCCTTTTCTTTTTGATTGTAATGTCAGGGTTGTTTCTGAGGCTGTGGATGGCATTGTGTTCTGCACGACTTAGGTTATGAGGCAAGTGATGTTGTTTTTCCACAATTTCTGCCTGTGAATATCGGCAGAAGCATCCTATGTATAGGTCCAGACTGTCATTATTCAACCCTCAGGAGGAGTCCATGTGGAGTTCTTCTTGTGCTGTTGGTGGGAGGGTATCTGTATCAGTGTGCTGTTCAGTGTTATCTTGAAAGTATTCTTTGAGTCGGAGATGGCAAAAGTAGGCTTCAAGATCACCGCAGAACTGTATCATGTTTGTGAGGGGGATGGGGCAAACAGAGAGTCCCCGAGATAGGACAGACTCCTCTGCCGGGCTGTGTGTGTAGCTGGATAGATTGACGATATTGCTGGGTGAGTTATGAGTACCACTGTTGTGGCCCCATGTGGCAGGTAGGATTTTAGACAGCTTATAGTCCTTTTTCTTTTGTAGAGAGGTGAAGTGTGTAATGTAGATCTCCTGTCTTATTTTACATTCAGAAGAGAATTCAGTTCTTCCTTGGCTAAGGAGCCCTGCAGAGCAAGGGCCGCCTCCTGCCCTGCAGCACCTAACTCATGCAGGACTCAGAGAAGAGTTGTGCTCTGACAGGACTGAGGTGTCTCAGATGGCAGCTGCTGCCCTCCTCTCCCCCAAGGGAGCGCGTCATGCAGCCCTTTCTGCCTCCCAGGCTTCCAGTTTAGGAGACACGTATTAACAACTGATTTCAGAATCGACTGCCACTGGAGCACAGGGCCACAGCGGCACCCACACTGCGCTAGGTGCTGCTCACTGCACAGAACGGCACTGTCCCCGGGCTGCAGGGGCTTCGTACAGAATTCTGAGCTTTACAGGGAGATAAGCGAGGAGGGCAAAAGTGACAGGAAGAAGGAGGTTGGGGGGGAGGGGAGAGAAACAGAGGAGAAGAGAAGAAAACAGGAAACCCAAATCCTTCCCATTTCTGCTTTTCCAAGTCCACGCACGCCCGGAGTAGCTTTGTGCCTGCATCTGCAGGTGGGATTGATTCTCTCCTTATTGATTATTCAGAGGAGATTGCTTCAGGCAGGCTAGCAATGCCCAGCCACTGTCTCCTCTCCTCCCTCCCCCGCCCCTTCTTACAATGAGTGAGGAGCTGACATTTGCCAGGCTGCTCCTGGCGTCATGGTGAGAGCTTGTTAAGGGGAGCACTGACGCAGGGAGAATAAGAGCTGCAGCCTGCAATCTCCTGCTTTTAACCAACTGCTCATGCGGCACTGCCTTTGGGGGTTGGATTCCCCCCCCCCCATGTCCTTTGTCTTCTCTTTATTTAAAAAAAAAATAATCCAAAGCAGCATCCCCCTGGGCTGGAATGGTTCAGGGTAAGATGCTGAAAAGCCCAGGACAATGGGCTGGATGATGAAGGAGTTATCAGTGTTTCCCCTCCTTCGCTGCCCTGTCCAATGCTGTGTCCGCATTCTCTGAGTCTAGGCTTAATCTTGTAAGCGTATTAAGTGCTGTTCTCAAGCATATGTTGTCTCAAGTAGCTGCTAAATCACTGAACTCTCTCTCTCTGGACATCGCCAATCAAATGCGTAGCCAACCTCTAGACAAAGGGACTGAAGATGAAAAATCCAGGGATGGCTAATGTGTTTGTGACTGAACACATTGCTTGACCTCTGTTTTCAAGATGCACTGGGCTGCTGTTACATAGATAAGGTGGCTTAACAGAAACGTATCAGGTTAACATTTTGACCTGACCAGGAAAAGCAGATAGTGATTGAGTGGAGGAGTTCCAGAAAAACATGAATAGTGGGTGGGGAGTGGAGACAAACAAAGTATAAAGGATGATTGTAAGGGACATGCTTTCCCAGCAGGTCAATCAAATACATTAATCAAGTTAAACAAAATACCTGAGTGGACTGAAGTGGGAATGTTTCCTGTTACCACCCGCTCACACAGTGCAGTGCCTGGTACTGAGAGTGGGAGTCTAATCCTGAAGATAACCCTTCTAATTGTTAATAAAAATAATGATACCTGGCATTTCTAAACCACTGCTGGTCCCACAGTGAACTTTTTGAACCTAACCTCTGTAATCTTTAAGTCTCTGAGGCTAGGGACACTCACACAGGATTGAATTTATGGACATGAGTAGTCTGACTTCAGTGGGACTCCCTGTGTGAGGAAAGTTAAGCCTGTGTGTGCTTGCAAGCGTGGGGCTTTCACAGTCTGGGAGTTTGGATTCTCCTAAAGATTTGTAGGTAACATTTGTGGAAGGCCCCTATTCCAAATTCATATAAACAATGGACCATCTTTAGGATGGTGCAAACGATGGCTTTGATCCTGCCAGAGCTCTGCCTAAGCACAGGGGGCACTCTACATGGAGCTCCCTGCAGGATTGGGGTCTTTGCCAAGTAAAGGAAAGCACAGGGGTGGAAGACAGTGTAGCAATACAATCTATTGTTATTGCTTTGTTTACAAATGGAATTACCTGCCCTGGTCTCCCACACAGGTGTTGTAAGTCTCAAGTAATTCACAAGCATCATATACTCTACTTTCAGAGCATTAGCAGCATTCAATTATTACTGTGGTAGACCTTCATGAGTGTTCTTCATACCACCTCGTTTTGGGGGCAGAGGTCATAATGGACCTTCCAGGTCTCTGACAGTGAGGTGAAGCTATATTCCCACTCTTCCCAAGCCCTCATTGCCTCATCTCATGGCCATTCTATCTGTCCAACGAAGAAAGATGGACTAGCCTTATCTACGCTAGCATTTTTGGGGAAGTCTCCCACTGTTTGTTGCATGATCATTGTTGCAGCTCCACCAGTGACAGCAATGATGGGAGTGTAAGCGTAGGTGGGCTGCCAATGTTTTAACTGTGGTGCCATCTAGCCCTGATCTGAGAAGATCTAGAAGACAAGGTGCCTATGACCTGTCTATCCTAGCAATGCACTGGAGCTGTGCCAGTGATGGTAGGAGAATTCCCCCCAAAATTCTAGTGTCAATTCAGTTTATAGGATTCCCTTCCGTACATGTCATTGCTGCTCCTTTATCAGCAAGAGGATTTGCTGCAGAATGATATGGAATGCTCTCTTCTCCCTGAGCTCCTTTCTTCTTTCCACAACCTTCCTGTGAGGTCCCCACTGATCTACGACGGCCAATAGTAAAAAGCCAGGTCCAAGAAATGACCCTAGGCTGCAATATGAAAACAATTCATATCACTTTACGTTTCTTTGGTTCAGTGAGGGAAAGTCATGACCCCTTCCCCAGCTAAATGTCAAATGCTCTTAAATCCCTTTTTCCACTGAAACAGAGGAACAGTCTTCCAGTCAAGTGACTGCTTTCCCCCTCTCCACCTGTGTGTTGCAGGGACAGATTATTTTAAAGTTCAGATTTTATTCTGAGTCATCATTGTTCCAGAAGAGAGGCTACAGGGGTCTGATTTTCTGTTGTTTCTCAAATGATCATTAGGCTTAATTTTGCGATTATTGGGGCTGCTGGGTTGCTTTGCAAGTGGTATGAGTAGAGCCTTTTGCAGCTTGGCGTCCTTGGGATGTATATAAGAGAGATTCTCATAGGACTGGTGCTTTATAAACAAACAATCTAGGGGCTAGAGTCTGTCTGCTGTAATACTTTAAATGCATCCACCTACACATAAGGCAAAAAATAAGCTCCTCTAAAAGTGACCAAGGTACAGGAATTTGCCTGTATCTTTTCAGTGAAGGTCATCAGTTTCTTTTCAACTGTTAACAGATACAGTACTGTATGTACCTAGATTCTGAGGCAACCAATTTTTCATTGCCTGCAGATTAGGAATTATATTAGATAGCAAGAACGAGAGCTTACAATATTCATAAAATCTGCCTGTATTATCTGTCTGACGTGAGTCTGCCTTCTTATTGCAGTGAATCAGAGAAGCGAAATTATTTCCAGGGCCTGTAGATTTTAAAGTGGTGGCTTCACCTCTTCAGGAAGTGCCTTCCACCACAAAAGGGATGGCAAGAATGGGATACAATGAGTGTAGAATCTAGTCTAACACTAACATTTAGCGCCCTGTTCTAAAGTCCATTGAAGTCAATGGGCATTGGACCAGGCCCTCTGAGGCTTAAAAAAAAAAAAAAAGATTGGAATAACTACAGTATGACCCGTGTTTACTTGTAAGAGCCTGTTATATGGGTAAGCAGCTGCACACGATACAATCCCATTTTCTGAACTGCATTACTCAAGATGCCCTAAGAAGCAGACACGAGTCACATGGGACAGCATTTCATACTTGCATTCTTTTTTCAGAGCATTAAGTGTCAAAGCCTCATCGAGGGACATATAAACAGTGCAGTCACATGTGGCATCCTCCTTAACCGTGGAACCCAAAGCACTGAGACTGGGAGTAGTGATAAAGTATGAGCTGTCTCATCTGGGTAGATTACAAGCCTTTTGGGGCAGGCACCATTTCCTCTTAAGTGTACGTACAGCACCCAGTACTTATGGGGCCATGATCTGGGTTGGGATCTGTAGGTTCTACCATAATGCATTGGATAAATAAATATATGATAATAATGGGACATTTCTTTTTTACATAGGACGAAGCTGGAACCTCAGTGGGGAGACACTGAACAGCTGGAGCCTCTGGGTAGGGGATGAGAGAACTGAAGAAACAGGTACTCCTCTAGATCAGCGGTTCTCAACCAGGGGTATGCGTAGCCCTGGGGGTACATCAACTCAGCTAGATAACAGCCTAGTTTTACAACAGGCTACCTAAACAGCACTATCGACATCAGTCCAAACTAAAATGTCATACAGACAATGAGTTGTTTATACTGCTTTATATATGCTATACACTGAAATGTTCGTACAATATTTATATTCCAGTCAATTTATTTTATAAATCTGTGGTATAAAGGAGAAAGTAAGCAATTTGTCAGTACTAGTGTGCTGTGATACTTCTGTATTTTTATGTCTGATTTTGTAAGCAAGTAGTTTTTAAGTGAGGTGAAACTTTGGGGTACACAAGACAAATCAGGCTCCTGAAAGGGGCACAGTAATCTGGAAAGGTTGAGAGCAACTGCTCTAGATAACTTTTAAACTCCCTCTACAAATGTTAGCTGGCACTGCTAACTGGAAATCCTTTACTTATGTCTTAGGACTGCTCCTACTCTTCATTTTCCTTTATAAACAGAACCAGCTGACCTTCTGGTGCCCCAAACAAAACTAGATCCTGCTGCTTCCATAGGAGATGGATGGAAGATTTTTCAGTGAGTCCCTTTTACTTTTGTGCTCTTCTGTGTAACCCTCAGACCAGCCTTACTTATACCAACATAGCAATAGAACAGTGCACATATTCCATACCAAAAAATGAGAGAAAAGTATAGTCAGATTGCAAAGTGCAGCACTCCAAAGTCAGGAAATGCCTATGTTAAGGCTGTCTGTCCAACCTCATTCCCGGTCATGTAATCTCCCTGTGGAAACTACTGCAAGGGCTTCTATGGAAGAGTAACATTGGGAAAGTATTTCATGTATTTGTAGCTGCCCTTTAATGTAACTTAGCACCTGCATAAAAAAGGAGGAGCCAGCACCATGTGACCAGACAGCTCTCGACAGACTACAGTTTGGGAACCATGGAACTTCTTGATCATTTTGTTCATAATTCTTACGCTATATCTTTCATTCTGGTTCACAGTATCTGTATAGTGAAAGAAAGAGAGAGAGAGTGTGGGACTGGGAGAGATGCACCCTTTCCTGTGCCTCAGGGCTCAACCCAGGTTGTCAGCTGTTCTCTCATCTGACTGCTCTGTTTATCCTGCTTTCAGCACAGAGCTCTGGTTGGTGCTGATACCAGGTCATATGGAAGCATCAGACCACAGAGCTCCTATCCCGTCGCCTAGCTCCCTCTACTTGGATGGGCAAGAATGAACTTTGAGCCACCTCCCTTCCAGTCTGCTGGATGCTACTGTGGAGAGAGAAACATCTCTGCTGGTACTTCCTCAGGAGAACACCCTCTTGGTGCCTCCCTATGGGGGCAAATCGTCCCTACTTGATGCACTCCTTTATGGGGAGTGAGGAACCCCTCTGGGAAGTGGGGAGTGGAATTTGAGAACTGGAGCTCTGGTCACATTCTCCCAGCAGCTGGTCTGTCTGTGATCTTGGCAATGGGATGTTCCTGGTGTGATCGTGCTGGGGGCTGGTATGGGGCTGATTCTGATAAGTGGCTGTGTGGAAGTTGGTGGTGGGTAGCTGTGTGGCTCCAATACACTGGCAGTACAGCTATGGTGCAGGCACTGGGGTGTCTTCACACGGGTGTTTACAGGTAAGCATGAGGGTACAGGGCAGAGAGAGAATATAATGGTGGTTGGGGGTGACATAGGAAAAGAATAGATGGCGTTTGGAAATGGGGACAGAAATTATGTGGTGGAATTACCACTCCTCTGAGGTCGAAGGACTATTTATTCCAATTCAGCTTCTAGTTCCTCCCTGCCAGGGGTGCTGGAACAATTTTTATAGTGGGGGTGCTGAGAGTCATTGAGCCAAACTGTAAACCATGTATATAAGGGAACTCACTTCAAGCCAAGGGGTGCAGCAGCACCACCCACTGCATCCCTAGTTCCAGCATGTATCCTCCCTGTACTTGTAATTCCTTTTTTATTCTTTTGTAGGGTAATGTGCACTCATTTCATAGCAATATCAAAATAATTCAGTAGAATAGCACATTGATATCCTGTAGTGAGAGAGAGAAAAACACTCCCCAGGCAAAAGGTTCCTCCTAGAATACAACACTTTACCAGTTTGCAATTACTCCCATTTTTCTTAGAACTTCTGATTATCATGTGGGATTTGTGTAAACAACATCACACAGTCAGTGCAGGACCAATTCAAACTTCCAGCTTTGTCTGAAACCATAAAACCTCCTGTAGCTGTTGACATCGATGCAGCTGAACATGTCGGGTTTTAGAAAATCTGGTGTCAGACATAGCTCTGAAAGGTTGACTTGTGCCATGGAAGAGGTCATGCTGCCTCCACCCGCCACGAGAAGTCACAGAGTTTCTCCTCTGTAGACTGCAGTTATCCGCTTGTGTTTGTCCTTTGGGCCGTACCATTTAGATCCCTGCTTCGGATGTCCTTGGAAAAGGCGGTGATAGAAACTTGAGGGAAGAAAATATATCAAGAAAGCACGGCGATGACCGTATCTCACCCCCACCGCTGCCAGTGCCACGGAGAAGCTGTGTCAGAGGCATATGATGAGTCTTTCTAAGGCAAACAAGAGGACCGTGAGGGGGCATGTGCCACCGGGTGTTACTGCTGTAGCAGTGCTTCTGAAGGGACGTTGCGATGGGACCTGGATTTTCTGACTCTAGCGGCAGCAGGCTGATACATGAGAATGAAGGATGCTTCCTCCTCTCAGAAGGAAGAGACCCTCTCCACAATGTGAGGTGACAAAGATACCCACAGAAAGCAGAGCCCCTAATTTGGGCCATTGAGACCCCACCGTTCAGACAAATCCCCCTTACTGATCATCTCCCTCTTTACACTCCCTCTTTTAGTAGCTCATGTCTTTCTTCCTTCCCAAGCTGTCTGACCAGAGATGGACCAGCGTAGGATCCTGGGGATGCTGAAAGCATCCTGGCCTGTCTGGTAAATGGCCTGTATTTTCACCTGGCCTGACTCAAGAGATCAGTGGCCATTTGAAGGGACGCTATCTCATGAACCACCATTGATAGTACATTGATAGTACCATTGATAGTAATTCTATACTACAGAATATTAAAGGATTGTTTTATGTTACACCTATTAGCTGCTTTCCCTGATACAAACCCACTTCCCCTTCCCCTGGCTGTGTAAATTACACCAGCCTAAACTAATTTACATGGAATTACTAATGATGAATAGAGCTGGTCAAAATATGGGACAATTTTGCGCCCTCTCATTTTGGGGTATGTGAGTCAAAATTTTGATGGAAAAGGTAGTCACCATTTTGGATTTATATATTTTTCCATCAGTTCCAATGATGAATAACTTACACTAGCATTTAAATCCCCTCTGAATTTGGTCCACATTGAAAAATATAGCATTCGGGTAATTTCCTGTCACTGTTCCATTTACCTGTAACAAACCTTGTGACTGGAGGGGCCAGACTCTTGGTTGCAGTTCAGCTCCTTTTGTGCTGCTGAAGTGGTACAAAGAGACAGATCCGACCAGCTGAGAATTCCCCAGCTCAGAGGAGCTCTAAGCTCTGCCTATGTTCATCTGGCATATGGGTCCCTAAAGACCTGTAAACCAGCTGGCATATGTAAGAGCAGTACTTCTGCTGCTCTAATCTATACTGGGGATCAGGGCAGCACAGTTCCACCTTGATATTCAAGAGAGCCATTTCAATGCAGGGATTCTTCTACCCTTAAAGGGCTTTTCTCTCCCTTTTCTTGTGTTGCTCTGGAAACAATGGACTCCGGATTTTACTTAGGGTATGGCTACACTATGGAATTAGGTCGAATTTATAGAAGTCAGTTTTTTAGAAATCTGTTTTATATATTCGAGTGTGTGTGTCCCCACAGAAAATGCTCTAAGTGCATTAAGTGCAGTAACTCGGCTGAGCGCTTCCACAGTACCGAGGCTAGAGTCGACTTCCGGAGCATTGCACTGTGGGTAGCTATCCCACAGTTCCCGCAGTCTCCGCTGCCCATTGGAATTCTGGGTTGAGATCCCAATGCCTGATGGGGCTAAAACATTGTCGCAGGTGGTTCTGGGTACATATCGTCAGGCCCCCCTTCCCTCCCTCCCTCCGTGAAAGCAAGGGCAGACAATCGTTTCGCGCCTTTTTTCCTGAGTTACCTGTGCAGACGCCATACCACGGCAAGCATGGAGCCCGCTCAGGTAACCGTCACCATATGTCTTCTGGTTGCTGGCAGACGCGGTACGGCATTGCTACACAGTAGCAGCAACCCCTTGCCTTGTGGCAGCAGATGGTGCAATATGACTGGTAGCCATCATCGTCATGTCCGAGGTGCTCCTGGCCACGTCGGCCGGGAGCGCCTGGACAGACATGGGTGCAGGGACTAAATTTGGAGTGACTTGACCAGGTCATTCTCTTTAGTCCTGCAGTCAGTCCTATTGAACCGTCTTATGGTGAGCAGGCAGGCGATACGGATTGCTAGCAGTCGTACTGTACCATCTTCTGCTGGGCAGGCAAGAGATGAGGATGGCTAGCAGTCGTATTGAATCATCTTCTGCCGAGCAGCCATGAGATGTGGATGGCATGCAGTCTTTCTGCACCATCTGCTGCCAGCCAAAGTTGTAAAAGATAGATGGAGTGGATCAAAACAAGAAATAGACCAGATTTTTTTTGTACTCATTTGCTTCCACCCCCCTCCCCCGTCTAGGGGACTCATTCCTCTAGGTCACACTGCAGTCACTCACAGAGAAGGTGCAGCGAGGTAAATCTAGCCATGTATCAATCAGAGGCCAGACTAACCTCCTTGTTCCAATAACAACGATAACTTAGGTGCACCATTTCTTATTGGAACCCTCCGTGAACTCCTGCCTGAAATACTCCTTGATGTAAAGCCACCCCCTTTGTTGATTTTAGCTCCCTGAAACCAACCCTGTAAGCCGTGTCGTCAGTCGCCCCTCCCTCTGTCAGAGCAACAGCAGACAATCGTTCCGCGCCTTTTTTCTGAGCGGACGCCATACCAAGGCAAGCATGGAGGCCGCTCCGCTCACTTTGGCAATTAGGAGCACATTAAACACCACACGCATTATCCAGCAGTATATGTAGCACCAGAACCTGGCAAAGCGATACCGGGCGAGGAGGCGACGTCAGCGCGGTCATGTGAGTGATCAGGACATGGACACAGATTTCTCTGAAAGCCTGGGCCCTGGCAATGCATGCATCATGGTGCTAATGGGGCAGGTTCATGCTGTGGAACACCGATTCTGGGCTCGGGAAACAAGCACAGACTGGTGGGACCGCATAGTGTTGCAGGTCTGGGACGATTCCCAGTGGCTGCGAAACTTTCGCATGCGTAAGGGCACTTTCATGGAACTTTGTGACTTGCTTTCCCCTGCCCTGAAGCGCATGAATACCAGGATGAGAGCAGCCCTCACAGTTGAGAAGCGAGTGGCGATAGCCCTGTGGAAGCTTGCAACGCCAGACAGCTACCGGTCAGTTGGGAATCAATTTGGAGTGGGCAAATCTACTGTGGGGGCTGCTGTGATGCAAGTAACCCACGCAATCAAAGATCTGCTGATATCAAGGGTAGTGACCCTGGGAAATGTGCAGGTCATAGTGGATGGCTTTGCTGCAATGGGATTCCCTAACTGTGGTGGGGCTATAGACGGAACCCATATCCCTATCTTGGCACCGGAGCACCAAGCCGCCGAGTACATAAACCGCAAGGGGTACTTTGTGATAGTGCTGCAAGCTCTGGTGGATCACAAGGGACGTTTCACCAACATCAACGTGGGATGGCCCGGAAAGGTACATGATGCTCACATCTTCAGGAACTCTGGTCTGTTTCAAAAGCTGCAGGAACGGACTTTATTCCCAGACCAGAAAATAACTGTTGGGGTCGTTGAAATGCCTATATGTATCCTTGGGGACCCAGCCTACCCCTTAATGCCATGGCTCATGAAGCCGTACACAGGCAGCCTGGACAGTAGTCAGGAGCTGTTCAACTACAGGCTGAGCAAGTGCAGAATGGTGGTAGAATGTGCATTTGGACGTTTAAAGGCGTGCTGGCGCAGTTTACTGACTCGCTTAGACCTCAGCGAAACCAATATTCCCACTGTTATTACTGCTTGCTGTGTGCTCCACAATATCTGTGAGAGTAATGGGGAGATGTTTATGGCGGGGTGGGAGGTTGAGGCAAATTGCCTGGCTGCTGGTTACGCGCAGCCAGACACCAGGTTAGAAGAGCACAGGAGGGCGCGGTACGCATCAGAGAAGCTTTGAAAACCAGTTTCATGACTGGCCAGGCTACGGTGTGAAAGTTCTCTTTGTTTCTCCTTGATGAAACCCCTCGCCACTTGGTTCACTCTACTTCCCTGTAAGCTAACCACCCTCCCCTCCTCCCTTCGATCACCGCTTGCAGAGGCAATAAAGTCATTGTTGCTTCACATTCATGCATTCTTTATTCATTCATCACACAAATAGGGGGATGACTACCAAGGTAGCCCAGGAGGGGTGGTGGAGGAGGGAAGGAAAATGCCACAAGCACTTTAAAAGTTTACAACTTTAAAACTTATTGAATGCCAGCCTTCTTTTTTTGGGGCAATCCTCTGTGGTGGGGTGGCTGGTTGGCCGGTGGCCCCCTCACCACGTTCTTGGGCGTCTGGTGTGGAGGCTATGGAACTTGGGGAGGAGGGCGGTTGGTTACACAGGGGCTGTAGTGGCAGTCTGTGCTCCAGCTGCCTTTGCTGCAGCTCAACCATACACTGGAGCATACTGGTTTGGTCCTCCAGCAGCCTCAGCATTGAATCCTGCCTCCTCTCATCATGCTGCTGCCACATTTGAGCTTCAGCCCTGTCTTCAGCCCGCCACTTACTCTCTTCAGCCCGCCACCTGTCCTCCCGGTCATTTTGTGCTTTCCTGCACTCTGACATTATTTGCCTCCACGCATTCGTCTGTGCTCCGTCAGTGAGGGAGGACAGCATGAGCTCAGAGAACATTTCATCACGAGTGCGTTTTTTTTTCTTTCTAATCTTCACTAGCCTCTGGGAAGGAGAAGATCCTGTGATCATTGAAACACATGCAGCTGGTGGAGAAAAAAAAAGGGACACATTTTATAAAACAGTGGCTACACTCTTTCAGGGTAAACCTTGCTGTTAACATTACATACATAGCACATGTGCTTTCGTTACAAGGTCGCATTTTGCCTCCCCCCACCGCGTGGCTACCCCCTCAACCCTCCCCCCTCCCCGTGGCTAACAGCGGGGAACATTTCTGTTCAGCCACAGGCAAACAGCCCAGCAGGAACAGGCTCCTCTGAGTGTCCCCTGAAGAAAAGCACCCTATTTCAACCAGGTGACCATGAATGATATCTCACTGTCCTGAGGATAACACAGAGAGATAAAGAACGGATGTTGTTTGAATGCCAGCAAACATACACTGCAATGCTTTGTTCTACAATGATTCCCGAGTACGTGTTACTGGCCTGGAGTGGTAAAGTGTCCTACCATGAAGGACGCAATAAGGCTGCCCTCCCCAGAAACCTTTTGCAAAGGCTTTGGGAGTACATCCAGGAGAGCTGCGAATGCCAGGGCAAATTAATCCTTTCACATGCTTGCTTTTAAACCATGTATAGTATTTTAAAAGGTACACTCACCGGAGGTCCCTTCTCCACCTGCCGGGTCCAGGAGGCAGCCTTGGGTGGGTTTGGGGGATACTGGCTCCAGGTCCAGGGTGAGAAACAGTTCCTGGCTGTCGGGAAAAGCGGTTTCTCCACTTGCTTGCTGTGAGCTATCTACAACCTCATCATCATCATTATCATCTTTTTCATCCCCAAAACCTGCTTCCGTGTTGCCTCCATCTCCATTGAAGGAGTCAAACAACACGGCTGGGGTAGTGGTGGCTGAACCCCCTAAAATGGCATGCAGCTCATCATAGAAGCGGCATGTTTGGGGCTCTGACCCAGAGCGGCCATTCGCCTCTCTGGTTTTCTGGTAGGCTTGCCTCAGCTCCTTAAGTTTCACGCAGCACTGGTTCGGGTCCCTGTTATGGCCTCTGTCCTTCATGCCCTGGGAGATTTTGACAAAGGTTTTGGCATTTCGAAAACTGGAACGGAGTTCTGATAGCAGGGATTCCTCTCCCCATACAGCGATCAGATCCCGTACCTCCCGTTCGGTCCATGCTGGAGCTCTTTTGCGATTCTGGGACTCCATCATGGTCAC
Organism: Lepidochelys olivacea; assembly: GCF_965140295.1. Lineage (NCBI taxonomy): Eukaryota > Metazoa > Chordata > Testudines > Cheloniidae > Lepidochelys > Lepidochelys olivacea. Next base: position 159,234,624 of record NC_140411.1, on the reverse strand, counting down.
CTCTGCTGATGAGCTCTGCATGGTCACCTGCAGCTTGCCACGCTGGCCAAACAGGAAATGAGATTCAAAAGTTCGCGGTTCTTTTCCTGACTACCTGGCCAGTGCATCTGAGTTGAGAGTGCTGTCCAGAGCGGTCACAATGGAGCACTCTGGGATAGCTCCCGGAGGCCAATACCGTCGAATTGTGTCCACAGTACCCCAAATTCGACCCGGCAAGGCCGATTTAAGTTCTAATCCACTTGTCAGGGGTGGAGTAAGGAAATCGATTTTAAGAGCCCTTTAAGTCGAAATAAAGGGCTTCATCGTGTGGACGGGTGCAGGTTTACATCGATTTAACGCTGCTAAATTTGACCTAAAGTCCTAGTGTAGACGAGGGCTTAGTGTGTGGAGTAGAGCTCTCAGAGGATCCCCTGAAATCCATCTTCTCCTCTTCCTTACCTAAAACATAAACCCTGATTCATGAAAAAAGACTTGCACCCATGCTTAACTTTCTGCACTGTGAGCAATCTGACTGATTTCAACAGGACTACTCACAGGCTACGTCTACACTGCAGCTGGAAGCATGCTTCCCAGATGCAGCTGGGGTGGACAGACATGTGCTAGTTCCACTCTCGAGCTAGCACACTAAAACTAGCAGTGTGGGGCAGCTCAAGCTAGCTGTCCAAGTACAAACCTGCCCAATCCTCTGGTACGTACCCGGGAGGCTAGTCCAAGCCACACCCACACCCCCATGGCCACTCTGCTATTTTTAGCAGAGCTAGCATGTGTCTGTCTACCCATGCTCCCAGATGCAGTGGGAACATACCCACAGTGTGTAAGGTCAAGCATGGATGAATATCTTTGCAGGTTTGGAGCTGTATTTTTCTCCGGAAGGTATTTTTAGTATGATTACTGCAGGTTCTTGTTCGTCACCCTCCCTTCTTCCTTTTGTTCTAAGTTGCTCCCTCTCTGCCTTTTTGTTATTATTGCTATTTAAAGTTTTATAAAGGCTGGTTTATGTTTTATCAGTATAATGTTCTTATATTTTAGAATGTTTTCATAATATTTTGCTTGTATAATACTTGAAGCCTGTTAGCACAGCAGGGGTGGGTTTAAAACCAAAAAGAGTTTTTAAAACTCTAAACAAGGGAAAAAATGTTTCCCTTTTTCCCCTTTGTAGCCCAAATACTTTTCATGCTAGTGTGTGCTTGTGCACCAGAGTGTAAAGAAAATTGGGGGTGGGACGGGGGGGGGGGGGAACAAGAGAGAGAGAGAGAAAGAGATGGTAACATTGTAGGGAAATGACCTCAAAGTGGTACCCTGCTGTTCAGTTCTCAGCTGGCCCTTCTGATGTTGTTTAGTAGCTAATTAAAGTCTATTACTAATTCATTATTAGTTTGTGTGAAGCAGCTTGGGAGACAGAACTGCTTTTTCAATCTGTGAGCGAGATCCCCTTATAAAACACCAGGACTGTCATCATATGCACTTCTGAAAATCAGCCACACCACATGCGTGCACAAATTCAAAGAGTAACAAAGGGCTGGGGTGGTTTGTAGAAATAAGTCAGCTTAAGGATATAATGAAAAGGAGTACTTGTGGCACCTTAGAGACTAACCAATTTATTTGAGCATAAGCTTTCGTGAGCTATAGCTCACTTCATCGGATGCATACTGTGGAAAGTATATAAGATCTTTTTATACACACAAAGCATGAAAAAATGGATGTTTACCACTACAAAAGGTTTTCTCTCCCCCCACCCCACTCTCCTGCTGGTAAGACATGCCTTCCCTTTTGTCTTTTTGCCTCCATTTTAGACTGGAATTCCAAGAGGTGTTGCCACAGTTTGAACATGGCAGAGTGATCATTAGCAATGAATGATTTTGTCCTGGCACTACAGTGGATATGCTAAAGAGGGTGGACAAGCTGCAAGAAACCAGTTTTTCCAGTCTCGACTTCAGATAGGTGGCAATTAAGTAATGGATGACCTGATAGGGAAACAGGTCCGCTTGTAATGGCTCTTTGTCATCAACCAGAACAAGGTGGCAGGAGGAGGAATGGAGGGTCTTGAGACCCTGAAAGGACTGACCAAAACCCAAGGGGCTCTCCAAGTGGCAAGGACTCTGGAGGGAAGGTTTTTGTGTTAAGCTCTTTATTATTTTTGTGTGGATCCGTATTTCTCTCGTGCTCACTCTATGAGTAAAATGTGCATATTTATAGAAAATCCTTCACAGAGTCTCAGTCCCTGACGATGGAAACAGTAAACCAAAGGATCCACAGCTTTGGTTGAACTCTGAGAGCTTGTAGCAGCTACTGGAGAAGCTTGGGAGAACTGGCACTAGTCTCAGGACTGGGAGATTGCACCATGGATGTCCCCACCACCAGGAGGGGTGTCAAACACAGGATTAGCACATGGAGTGTGTGCCTAGAGGTCCAGAGCCGGAGAGATACTGCCTAATCTCTGCCCAGCCCCAGCAAGCCAAGAGCATGTGGGACCAAGATTTATGGGTATCCAGTAGGGGGGAAACTCATCAGGATTGTAACACCTTCCCTGTTGTCTTTGCATTGAGAGAATTTCTGAGGATCTGACCCAATATTCCTTCTTACTTTTTCATCCTCTGAATCCTGCCTAATCATTAGTGAGAATGAGCAAGGTTGTTTTGCCTGATTTTGAACCCAATAAAACATTTTTGCTTTCACTTCTACCTAGAAGAGCACAAAATAGCTTTTTTGTTAAAATTCCTGTGTATTAAACACACATTATACATTAACATGTAACAAAAACAAACAAAAAAAACCCAAAAAAACCCAGCTTCAGTGTAGTTTCATTGCAGCATTAAATGCTACTTGCACATTGTTTTGTAGTAGATGTGACTAGTAAAGTTAATGTGAATATGTAGGTGGTGAAAAGTCAATGCTGGTGTCTTTAACAGAGACTGAGTGAAGCTGTAATTGTTGAGTTAATTTTGTAGTATGAGATCTATATATGAAGTCTACATTAATGAGAGTTAGGGTTCAGAGACACTAACTGAATCACATTTATATTTTACATTTTAAACTATAATTTCTACTATCGGGTCAGACTCTGCCAAGTTTACACAAGTTGAGTAGAACCTTCTCCACGAGTGGTCCCATCAATTTCAATGGAAAAGGAGTTCCAAGATCAATGGCTCCAGGACAGCGCACCATACAGACTATCCCTGGGCAGGGGCCCCCAAGACTTTCATACTCTGTAGCTCTGGAAACATCAGGGCTTTCAGGGTCAGGGGCTCCAGGTCAGCCCTTCAGGCTTACTGCCTCTGAACTAGGAACCCCAGTGCTTCCAGGGTCTCTGTCTCTGTGTGCCTGGCAGATTGCTGGAGTTGGGGACCCAGGGTTTTCAGGGTCCCTTGCTCTGGGGCAACCTACCTGATGTGCTGAAGGGGAGCTGGGAACCTAGAACCCCTGGGAGCGCTGGCTCACAAGGTCCAAGACTACTAGCTAAGCCAGGATTTCCAGGTTCCTGGCTCTTCTTCAGCCTGCCAGGCCAAATTTCACTTCAAAATTACCAGAACAAAACTCTGATTTTTTTCTAAACAGTTTTTTTCCAGATGCCTGTTTCATGGAGAATTTCACATTGTTTTGGTTTTGTTCCAAAGCAGAACAATCTTATTCCTCCATTAAATGAAATTACAGTATCATTCTCTGCCCTGTGCTAATTTAATGTACACACAATGTTCAATTAGCATTATTAAGTACATTCAAGGTTTTTTTTATATACATTGTAACTGCAATGTAAGTACAGTGTAGTTAACATACAGGATCTGGTGGAAAATTTGTGTATTAATAAGTATAACCTACAGTGTAATTAATGTTTGTGCATAAGGTTTAGAAATTTGAAGTAGCTTGTTGGATCTTTTAGAACCTTTGAAATAGTTCAAAAACTCTCCAGGTTTGCCCATCCCTAACAAGTATATAAAATACTAGGAGTTTTAGGGGGCATGTGGGTGATATGGCAAATCAATGCCTGTTACCTTTAGAGAGTCGGATTTATGTCTGGACAGGGTGACAATTTGGTTGTTTTTCTTAGGGTATGGTGTGATTGTAGCACAGACAGGAATAACCATGTTAGCTTTAATCTAGCAAGCATGAGTAATGATAGTAGTGAAGACATGGCTGCATGGACTTCAGCGTGAGTTAGGTACAAGCCTACTGGGGATCTTGGGTACATAGAATCATAGAAGTGTAGGACTGGAAGGGACCTCAATAGGTCACCTATTTCAATCCCCTGCACTCATGGCAGGACTAAGTAATAACTAGACCATTCCTGACAGGTGTTTGTCTAACCTGCTCTTAAAAACCTCTGTAGATTCCACAACCTCCCTCAGCAATTTATTTTAGTGCTTCACCACCCTGACAGTTAGAAATTTTCCTAATGTCCAACCTAAACCGCCCTTGCTGCAATTTAAGCCCATTGCTTCTTGTCCTATCCTCAGACGTTAGGGAGAACAATTTTTCACCCTCCTCTTTGTAACAACCTTTTATGTACTTGAAACCTGTTATCATGTCCCCTCTCAGTCTTCTCTTCTCCAGACTAAACAAACCCAATGTTTTCAATATTCCCTCATAGGTCATGTTTTCTAGATCTTTAATCATTTTTGTTGCTTTCCTCTGGACTTTCGTATTTGGGTTACTCACCCATACCGCTGCACATTCATTGCTACTGTTACCTAGATTACAGCTAATGTGGGTCTGCCTACACCCACTAAAATTACACCTTCATTTGTGGTATAGATGTACCCAGAGACTCTTCCTTGATGTATATTTGTCCCCATCACAATATCACCACACACACTTGTTCTTTGCACTGGAGAGTCTCAGAGGTGGCACAGAGAATTATTGATGATCAGAACTTGATGATCAGAATGATAGAGTTGTGGAGAAAATCCTGCACAATGCCCACCCATGCCTGAAAGTAGCAAGTACTGTCATTTCTTAACTTGATTAAGCACTAAAATGTACCAAAAGAGTTCCCCGAGGAAACAGATATTACAGGATAAGATGTCTGCAATGACCTGTAGTCAGTTATGAGTCAGTAGAGTTGAGATCAAGGGTAAGTCCTATATTAGGAATCATTCTAACCTTTGAAGCCAGAATATCCTCCTAGAATGGTGATTCCCCAAGGAACTCTTCTACAATAGTTAGATTTACTGTTACAAGAACAAATAAGTGCAGCAAAGTCTACAAAGGGCTGCTGTAACCTAGTGACTGTATCAAAACCTTCTGGAAAATGTAAAGATGTCTTGAGCTGTTTATTTTTTTCCAGCTAGGTCAATGGTCGTACCCTGGCCATCATGGGATGATTCCTCTCTCTACAGGAAAGATAGTTTACTTTGAGATAGTAGCTGTCATACTCAACACATCAACTTACTTTCAAAAAAGTTGGCCCAATTCTGCAAACATTACCACACATAGGGCTTATAGCCATGATGAGATTCTCTCTGTGCAACATGCTTGTAGGGTGTCTGAAGATGTTCTTGCAAGCTCCAGGAACCACAGGGCTCTCTGGCCACCTGCAGTCATCACATGCTGTCCCGTCTTTACGTGCAGTAAGAGGCTCCAAAGCATATTGACAGTCCAGGCATCTGATGCAGCACCTGCTCCTATAGTGCAACTATCTGGGTTTCACAATTCAGTGTTGGGCATTTCCTCTATCGTTTAAAGGGATTGTTCTGAGTGGCTTCTGCCCCTTCTGTGTGTCCACAACCAGGATCCCCCACACATAGGGGATGAGGCCATGAGATTTTTGTTGAGTCAGAACCTGGATAATATTTTATGAGGTTTCCTCTTTTGCAATGCTTGGCATGGGAGAGGATGCCCATGCAACCTAGAGACAATGTGGATCAGGCATTGGACTAGGAGATCAGAGACCTGGGTTCTATTCCAGACTCTACCACTGCCCTGCGGGGATGACTTTTGTGAGTCATTTCCCCTCTCTGTGCCTTTGTCTGATATGCAGTAGCTCAAACAGAAATTACAGACTTGATGCACGAGCTACTGGGTGAATTTATATGGCCTGTGTTATGTAGGAGGTCAGATGAATTGATAATGGTCCCTTCTGGACTTAAAAATCTAGGACTACAGGGCCAGATTCTTAGCTGGTGTAAAACAGGGGCATTCCACTGATTGCAACAGAGCTAAGATGATTTACCTCAGCAGAGGATTGGGCCCACAGGCTTTTTTTTTTTTTTAAGTAACAATTCAACTCAGCCTCAGCCTTAAATAAAATCCAAGTTCCCTGCTAAAGGCCTTGTGTAGTAGGACTTCCCAGGCTGGGAAGGACCAAGCTTTGCTCACAAATAGCATGGGCTTTTCCTGTTTCTGTAACTTGGCTTGGAGCTGGCCTTTGGGCGTCACCTTTGCCTATCCACATTCAGATGTCACTTGTGTTCTGAAATAAGGGTCTTTTAGTAAAATCCTGTGGGGTGGATCTTTGAACTCCATCTGGACTGCAGCACAATAATAGGGCTGAAGAGAGTTCATCTGTACCTGATTACAAATTACTTTATACTTTAAGAGCAAGATGGTAGCATTTGCCACAAACCTGAAGCAGTGGGCGATGCAGAGTTGGGAGGTAGAAACCATACGTCAGGGAGGCAAACAGTCCCTGACACTGCTCCGTGCACATGGCAAGCACCAGTATTCAGGCTGCTGCAGAATGTCTCCTTTGGCAGGCCAGCCATACTCCACAGGCTAGGGCAGAGGGACTGTAGGGCCAAGGCCCCATCTCCTGCCCACCTTCTTCCAGCAACATTGGTACTTGAGAGGAACTGGGGTGAGCTGTCCCAGCACACAGGGAGTGCAGGATTACTATTACTGCTACCGTTGAGCAGCCATGTAAGCTTGGGGCCGCTTCTTACTGTCCCCTCCACTGCCAGTCAAGGCCAACTCACAGTCTGGCCCTAAAAACAATGGTTATTTATGTAACAGTGTTAAGAAAATACATACATCACATTATCTGTGTAACAAAGGGCCTGATTCTGCACTCTTGCTACTGGCCAAACTCCCCCGTGATTTCACTGGGTAATTTCCCTGAGCAAGAGTGCAGGTCAGGCCCGGCCCGGCCCAGAGCTACCGCTAACTACAAAATTATTTTATTATGCAACACCAGTGGAACAGTTTATTGGAAGCCTAAACCTGTCTTGTTAAATATGATCTCATTATTTGGATTTCAGTTATGCTTTGCTGAAAACCAGAATTTGCTGCAAGAATTCCAGTATCACTTAGATTTTCTGAAAGAAAATGGCTGAGTGATGATCAGAAATCCATGAATTACAGGCTTGACAGCTTTTGACTTAAAACACTTACCAAAATTATCAGTAGGATCTCTTTTAACAGCACTCTGATCCTCTAGAGGACTGTACTGCTAGTCCTACAGTCTCATTACAACAAGAACTGAAAAGAACATACAGTGTTCTTAGGGAATCATCTGGTTAGGTTACGTCTGTGCTTCCAGAGTACTGCGAAGCTTTCAGAAGAGGCTGTTTTGGACTGATAAATACTAGGAAAAGGATTCCAATTACAGCCTGTCTGCTTCATTTTTATTTTTATAAAGGCATACACAAAAGCTGCAAGGAGTTCTCCTTTTTAAAAAAAAATCTGGCATTCATGTCTAGCTTTTCTCCAGGTCTATTTTAACCCAAGGCCTCAGCAGCAGCTCCTTCAGGAGCTAAGACTTGGCTGATGAGAGTGAAGTCAGTTCTGGCCCTCAGCAGGTGCCTGCGTAATTTTCTCCTGCCAGTTACGTCAGTAAGGCCCTGCAAAGGCAGGGCTCTTGAATCATTCAGGCTACATTAGCAATGTGGGTTTTTAAAAACCTTTATCTTGCCGTTCATTGCAATGAGCACCAAAAAGAAAAAGGTGCTTGCCGATAAAACCCAATACTGTAATACACTGAAAAATAGGACAATGGTATTACTGAAACATGGAACATTTTTGAATAGACCTGATTTGGGAGGCAAAATGGAAATTGAAACAAAGAAGAAAACCCCAGTCTAGAAAGACTGTCGCGTCTCTCACAGTGCTTGTTATTTGTTTGAAAAGGAAGGATGCATTTTTCTAGTTCTAGGGGGCAGAAAGACAAGACAGAAAAATTTATTTTGGTTTATTATTTAGCAGCCAAATAGTTTACAGCAATGGATTTTGCAAGACTGATTCGTGGGAAGTCCCAGAGCTCATCATTTACAGATGGTGCAAGAGCTTTGTGGGGCACAGACATGGAAACTTTGTCCATGTTTTTAGGGTTATGCTTGTTTTATTTAGATAAAAAGAGAAACGGGGACAGGATTTGAACAGGGAAGGCAGAGTGGCCTACAGCATGGGAGTGGAACTCAGGAGGCCTGGGCTTTATTCCCAGCTCTGCTACTGCTGCATGAGCCTGGGCAAGTCACTGTGTCTCAGTTTCCCCATAAGTAAAATGGGGATAGTGATACTGAAATCCTTTGCAAAGTGCTTTGAGATCTACTGGTGAAAAGCACTTATAAGACCTACATATTATTTTATTGTAAATGTCCTGATCTGTTCCAGCAAACTATAAAGTAATTTAATTGTTCCATTTTCTTTCATTGTTGGTCACTTTCCCCATGCACAGCCATCTGTCTCCCAGTCAAAAGCCCCCATCACAGGCAGGATGAAGCTAGGACTCCACTCAGGCACATCTGTGGTGGTCTCTAATGTGAATTTTCCCATTTAATTCCTGTGGTTGCCAAGCCCTGTGCATGAGACGTGGATGTGGTATGCCCAAGACTCCATTATGTGTCAAGACACCAAACAATCCACTGGGAAGGGCTGCAGTAGGGCCCAGCACAGATTTATTTAGAGCCATTTCTATAGAGCTCATCAACATCTTATCTGGATGCCAGATCCAGCTGAGCTCCAAGTTTAAGACCGGCAGAACGTTGCAATGGGCAGGGCAAGAAAGAGTCAAGGTCCTAAGGAGGCGGGGCTAGTGGGGTAGGGGAAAGGTGAGAGCAGACACACCCACAAGTGACCAGTGCTCTCAACCTGATCCTACTTCTCTACTACCAAAATTGTTACTCATCCACCAACTCCAAGCGGCACACCCTTCCAATCAGAATTCCTCTCCCTGCTGTCCCAGCTCTACTTCTCTCACAAGCCTCAGACTGCCCACCCCACTTCCCAAAATCCTCCCCCCGGCACCCTCGTGAGAAGAGGGTAGTGGATTGGGAGGCACTTCACTGCCAAAGTCTCCTGCGCTCCCTAGTGACAAAGCTCCTGCCAGCTGTCAAAGTACCCCCAACTTGAGCCACTCTCAGCAGGCACACTCTGCTCTCCCAGCCCTCTCACTCCCATGCAAACACTCCCTGTGAACCCAACAAATGCTACAAAGCTTCCCATCCAGGATGTTTCAGATACTTGTTTTGTAAGGTGGGGGGCGGGGGGAGGAATAACACAATCAGAACACTAGGTGGAGAGAGTTGCCATGTACCCAGCTGTAGTTCCATGTAAAGTCCAATTTGATTTAATAGACTTATACTGTTTGATTCTGTGCCACTGCTGGCCATCTGATTCTGAGCCTGGTAATAAACCTGATTGTAGCTAGAAATAATTGACTGCACTGGATTTTCTCAGTGCATCAAGTAACTATAGACACTCCCTGCCAATTAGGGCAAGGGCACACCAGACTAGAGATTTTAAGTGATGTTTGGCCAATAGCGGTTGGAAGACATAGGTTATTCTGCAGGAATGCCTTCAACGAGAGCTCAGTGCAACATCTTGAGTGCTCGTGTTTTGCACAATGGATACCATAATCGCTAGGGAACGGCGTTTCAAAAATAACCCGTCACATTCTCTAGTTCTCATTGAAACAGATGTAAAAGTTAATATCTGTGAACCCCACGCTCAGAGCTGCCTCCTGAACGATGGCACTCCCACTGAAAGTCTTTAGGAGCAGGGGCTCTGAACACCTTGCAGAATTGAACCCCATATTAGGAAGATTGATTCCATATATACCTTACGTTATGGTGCTGAGGATACATTATCTGAATGAGAGTTCTCCTTTTGGGTTATTAAAGAAAGACTGTTGGTGAGGCTGTACAGTGTTATGACCTTTCTATTGTATTTTAGCTTTGCTGCTTTATGCAAGTGACAGCCAGGCTGTGGTATGTGTCAGAACTGCAGGGAAAGAAAACAGTGTGGGAGGGGATTGGAGGGGATGGGAAGAAGTGAAACAAAGCAGAAGAAAAGAAACTTCATGCTAGAAAGGTTAAGAAATATTTGCTGTCTCCATTATACCCTACATCTTAGCCTCTCTGCACACTACAAATATATTCACAAACCGAACAGTCACACACCAGACCCAAATGCTATTCTCAGGGCTGGATGTTTACTAGAGCTACTCGTTCAGACTTAAGAGCAATGGAGTAAGTAAACAGCTTGATTGGCAACCATGAAGCTAGGTCTGTACAAACAGCTGCACAACAGACCCATAATTTCAAAACCTATTACATAAAACTGAGCCACAAATGGGAATTTTAAAAAATTATTTTCTTCTCCATTTCGCCTTTGTGTCCCAATCCTCTCCCCTGCCCTTCCTGCCCAAAAAGAGCACCAACACCTTCTCCCCACTCCACAGAGTAGCCAGGACTTCAAACTGCAGGTGTTGGTGCCACTCCACTCATTATCCAGCAGAGTGTATCACAAAACTGGAATAACCTCGCAATTATGCTCAGCCTTTGCTAAACCAGTGAGTGAGAGTTGCACAGATTAGCAGTTCAGTTCCCAATGAGCTCTACTGACTCAGTTCCAGGAGTCGTACAGCCTTATTTGTCTTTATAAGAGTGATGCCTATAGATAATCCGCTCCTCTTCTGTGTGCTAAAATGTCCACAGGGAGAATAAATAAGGTGAACTCACGGGGAACTCAGATTGCATTCTGTACTGGATACACACAGAAAATGCCATACCAGAACAGATCTACATAGTCTTGTATCCATCCTCTAACAATAGCCAGTTCCAGGAACATCAGAAGAAGGCACAAAACCCATGATGTGATATCAGAGGTACGTAATACACATGCTTTTGGGACGCATTATGCTACCTAGACTGCCATTCTATAACAGATTACAGGTGTAACAGCCCAGGTGATTTACCACAGTCAAAAAGCATGTGACACATGCCTTTCCCTTCAGTGACAGGCACGTGGCAAAATGCCTCAATGCGCCGCACCCAAGTACTTTTCCTGTTTCACTGTATAATCTAGTGTTTTGATCCATTCTAATTATTCAGTGTTAAAAACCTAAGGCACTAAATTGCTTTTGTGGCAACATCTGTGCAAGCCTCTTACAGCCCTAAGTACACAATACTGTGAAGCCTTTAATATTATGCTGCAACAGGCAGCTTCCTCATTACATACAGTCAGCTCATATTTTGATGTGACATTTTTGGTAAAAACTGTCAGGAATAATTCACTGTGGAACACTCTTTCCAATGTATTTGTTGTGTGTGTGGTCTTTTAGCACATACATAAATGTATTCCCTGTTAGGAAAATAATCAGGTAAGAAACAAAGCTCTTCTTACATCCTTCAAAACCAGTACAAGGCTCCTGGAATTAATAATTAGCACTTAAACCTAGCCCCAGATACAATAGGATTAATACTGAGCAGGTGTTTCTTGTTAGTGAAAGGACTAGCACTGAGGGAATAATGGATTGTTTGGTTTGGGAAACTGAGAAATCAGAAGAAAAAAGAATCTGTTCAGTTCAAACTGAAATTGAGGTTTGGTTTGTTTTTTCTCACCAAAAGAAGTTTTGAGTCAAAGAAAACATTTTGCTTGATTCAAAATTATGTGATTTTTGTTTCATTTCAGGTTGCTTTTTGGAGGTTTTTCCACTTTCCCCCCCCCTAATTAACACATTTCAAATAAAGCTGTTTTAAAATTAAAAGTAAAAATGTTTCATTTTGAAATTGCCAAAATAAATTTTTTTGCTTCAGATTGTTGACATTTTTATTTTTAAATATCGAAACAAATTTCCATTTTCCCCAGTTTTTTTCAACTGAAACTATTTGCCGAATTTGACCAAAATTTGCAAATAATTTCAGTGTCCTGAAAAATGCATTTCTTAGTGAATTTACTATTCACTAAAAAAACTTTTATTCCACCCTAGAAAGTACCTCATCTGGTAGCAGTTTGTCAACCCCTATGATGCAGAGGGCTCCACCAAAATTTTCAGCCCAAGGAAAGCACTTCCCTATTCCCCATGAAATGTCTGTAACGAATGCTTATAACGAATGTTTGGCTACCAATTGATTTTGTCTTTGAGCCTGTGTCACTGGAATTTATTTATTTTCTCTGCCATTGTGTTAGAAGTTATCATCAAGATTGGCTATCTAGTCTATCTGTCTGGGTATTTACACTGCACTCATCACAGCTATCAGAGAATCTACTATTTAGATCTGGATCTGGATGGGGACTTTCCCAAAATTCAAGCTGAAGTTGAGACCTGATGTTCTAGTTTGGCCCCATCTCTAAATAATAAAATAAAATAAATAATAAATTAACAACATGGGATTTGTGTATCAGTAGCATCCACAGCCACACATACTGTCCATACCATTGGCAGGGTCAGAGCTGGCTCCATGGCAGGGTAAGGTTCTGCAGGGTTGGGACTAGCTCCTAGTTCTGAGAGACAGCCAATGTCTCCATGCCGCTGTCTACCCAGCAGCCACGGGAGAGCTGCATGCATTACCGTATAGAGACAAACACCATGGAGAGTGCCACCTCAGAAGGCTGGACTGACCGCTTACCTCGTGGCCCCTGATCGGTCCAGGCACCCTATTTAAGCCGAGGAGGAGTTTCAGAAGCGCCTGTGCAACGAGGAGGACCCCTCACCATCCAGAGCGACAGATGCATCTTGGCTCACTCTCGGGCCCCCAGCCCCAGCTTCCACCCTGGAACTCTAACTCCAGGCCCAACCCTTGGCTTCAGTATTTAGACTCTGGCTTTGCCCCGTGACTTTGGTATTGGGACTCTGAGTCCACCTTTTGACCCCTGGTTTTTGTACTTGGGCTCTGACTCCAGCTTTAGCACTTGAACTCTGGCTCTGGCTACAGACCCTGGCTTTGCCCTTTGAATTCTGACTCTGTTGCTGGGGTCCTGAACTCAGGCTGCCATTCTCAGGCTCCAGCCCAGTTTCTGACATCCAGCCTAGGCCCCTGGACTCTGGCACTGGCCCTGACCACCAGGCCTGACCACCCAAGCCCTGGCTGTGACAGGGCAGCAGTGAGGAGGAGCAGTGCTGGCAGCCCCACTGCCCATTCAGGTTTGACACAATGGCCTCTCCATCATGGGGGAGGAGGAGTCTGGGGCCAAAACTGAGTGAGTGGCATTGCAACCTGGTGCACGGTGGGCTGGGGTGTTTGCAGCACTGTTCAGGTTTGGTCCCATGACCCCTCTGTCATGACCTGAGCATAGGGTTACCACCTGGCCAGTATTTGACTGCCCTTTCCAGTTTTTGTATGGATTTGCCAGTTGCCGGAAAAATAATTTAATCTCAATTTTTTTGGGTGTGGGTCTAAAGATTTGCATTATTGTCACAATACACTGGGATATCTAACGTTAAAAGTTTCTGTGTCTGGATAAGGATGCTGCAGTGTTCCCACTTCTGCAACTTAAAGGATAACAGATCAAAACTGTTGAAAATACAGCAGCTGTCTGCCCAGCACCACACAGACACACTGTGTGTGTTTGTGAGAGAGGATTTGAGTCACTATAAGTGACTGTTGAAGGGAAGGGTGTTGCCAAGTTGTCTTGTGGTTAGAGTTGCGGCAGGCTTGCCTTGTAGAAGGGGTTGTCGGGTTTTTTAGTAACCTGGTAGTAACCCTGCCTGAGCACTATGTGCCAGTTCACAAGGCCACTCACTCAATTTTGTTCGACCCCCACATCATGACAGAGAGGCCATACCTGAATGGACAGCGGGTTGGCCAGCACTGCTGCTCCTCACCACTGCCACAGGGCTGGCTCCTGCACCAGGCTGGCTCCTGCTCCTGTCCGGCCTCACCCCACTTCCAGCAGCCCATGTCCCCTCTGCTTTGCCTGCAGGACTCACACAGCAACAGCCTCAAGACCTGCAAGAAGTATGGGGAGCTATGGTGAGTGATTGCACGGGTCAGCTGAAGGGCGACAGGGAGCTCGAGGTGGGAGGGGTGGACATGAGGGAGTTTTGCCTAGGGCCTCATCATGGGTTTTGGTGGGTGACTCCATTTTGTTTCCTTGCTCCAGGCGGGAGTTTTGTCGGTGAAGAAACTTTGGGCTGGAACCCCTGCTTACCACATGAAAAATTTCTGGGGGCACCCCCCGTTGTACATTTTAGTAAGTAATGTAGTTGGTACACATGTTCATTAGCTAATTCCAACAGCCCTTGTGTAGCTGTGGTGTTTTTTGGAGGGTGGGGGAAGAGGGAGGAGAACAATTTTCATCCCTGGGTCTGGCATCTGTATCTTGAAGAACTTTCATGCTGTTACTGACATTCGGTTAAGTAAAGCTTTTCTCTTATTGCCTCACTCATCTGTCCCTTAGTTCTGATATAAATACTAGTAGTGCCTTTTCTGTGTTGTTTGACCTTTGATTCCACATAATGAACTTTGCAAGGAGCCAGACCTGGCTGGTTAGCCAGGGTCATGATCTGGGTTACTGCACTTTTGGGGAAAGTTTTGCCCCCAAAACCAGACAATTGCAGGAAAACACAGAATGTTTGTGTTTTGACATGTTTCTCAATCACCCACTACGTTTTGTATGGGCTGTCATTAGATGTGCTGTTCTGTGTGCTGTACACAGGGCTGCTCTGCAGCCTCTCCAGTGGCCCTTTTTAATACGTCTTAATTCAATTTTCAGCTTTGCTCTTTGATGCCGACTCCTAAGCTGCTCCATATTTGAGTCTGCTGATGTCAGCAGCCTGCTAACTAGCAAACTGATCTGAGAGGACAGGATCAGCTGCAGTACCTACAGTTTCCTGGATCTGCCTTCTGATCATGCAATGCGTGCAGCTCCTGGTTTGATGGAGACCAGAACATTAACTCATCTCTCAAGAGAGGTTTCCACCACTGAAATCAAGGGAGGCAAGTTACACATGTGTATTACGAATGTATGTATTTGTGCATATGATTTTCAAATTTTGTGTCTGTCATAAGAAACTTGATCATCTGTCTTGCCTAGAGTGGATGACTAACAAGCTTGATTCCTCTACAAGATTAAAAAACCCTATCTCATGCTGAAACATCCTGCCACCTGCCCTAATCAGTGCAGGACTTTTGAATAATAAATAAGAACAGTACATTCCTCAGAATTCCTGCTGAACTATTTCTATTCAGGTCCTAGGTATTGCAGATCCAGAAGATTAGTGTTGAGCATACTTTCCAGATGCTCAACATCTAGCACACAGTGGGCTTGATCCAAACCACATTGAAGTCAATGGGAAACTTTCAATTGACTTCAGTGGAGAGTGGATCAAGTCCATTAGGAGCAGTCCCAGTACTCAGATGGGCCAATCCTAACAGAAAGAGGCCATATGGACTAAGGAAGTTTAAATCCAGATGCTTATTATCTATTCACTGCACCCAAACATCATTTGTACACAAGAACAAAACAAATGCAAGAAGCCCCTGGGAACTCAAACCAATGTTGATGGACACTAGTTCTATGATCAACGGGCACCAGACCACACCAGCCCTCACTGCTGATGAGGCTCCAGATCAAGACTGGATCACCGAGAATTCTGCAAACCTTGTGTTGGCCCACGTTGTCTCTCGCTGCCCCCCTACCCAAGGTTATTCAACACACCACAAGGCAGGTGTGGACCGGAGCATTCATATTGTCATTCCAACTCAGTGTGGAAGTGGCACCCCAGGAAATAACAAATCCTTCAAACTACTCCATTTTACACATGAAACCAGAGCCAGCGCTAAAGCCAATGTGGGCTTTCTACTCATTTATAGAGGCAGAAGACGGCAGTCTCACAAAGGAGCTGTTTGAGATGCTATCAGCAATAGTGGTGATATCCCTAAGATTCTTCTTTCCAGCCATGTTGACAAGGCCTCGGATGTAAAACGCCCGAACACATTTCCTCTTTCTCCATGTTAGGACTCTTTCGTGTTATCTCCGGTCCAACCCACACAGCCAGCCACATCTTCAGCCTGCTCTTCACACTAAATGTCATCACAGAGAACATAACACAGTATGGCCCTATCTTAGACAACCTCCTCATTCTGTCAGCAGTCTGAGCTTTCCCCCCATTCAGGCAACAGGAAGGCTCATGGACCTCAGTATGCTTCAGGAAAGCAACAGCCTCCCAACAGGCTGAGGAGTTGCATCGCTAATAAGTCATTTTGTCCACATGCACTAGTTACTACCACTGACACCCTAGATCTCAGACAGCCCCCTCCTCACTATTGCCCACACAAATCCCAATGGTCCTTCCTTGAAGAGAGAAGGAAACTTGAGTGCCAATGAAAAAAAACTTGGGTTGAAGCATACAGATTAAAACAGGAAGAATTTCTACAGGCCTCTGGTGAGGCTGTAGGATACTTCAATCATGGCAGAATCCAGCGCCACTTGATACGAGAAGATTTAAGCCTTCTTCACTGGAAGAGGCCACCCATATACAGGAAAGGGGCTCCAGATAATCTCTTCAAGGCTGGAGGCAGGAAAGGGCATGATACATCCTGCTCCCACCTACCATTTCCCTCCCTAACCAGGCCCAGCTACTCTCTGACCCAGGCCACCTACAGCTGCTATATAGAACCCAGTCCTGCAGACCATGGAGTCACAAGAAGGGATGACATTCCAGTGAAGATGACTCTCCACTTCTGCATGGATCCTGGAGCATGATCTGGCTCTTGATCCTATGGTACTTACTCAGGCAGTTGAGAGTCAATGGCAGCTTTGCCTAATTAAGATGTGAAGTAGGGCCAAACCTCTCTTAACCTTTTTGTTTTGGTTTGTTTTTTTAAAGACTCTGTTTTGTGTTTGCAAGAGTACCTGACCGTAACATTTACAACAAGGGGGCAAGAGAAATGAAATGTGAAAAGAGAAACCTCTGCCAAACTTTTGCAGATTGTGGAGTAATATCACTGCTGACAGGGAGGGAAAAAATCTATCAAGAAGCCATGGTAAGTTCTTTTTCATGCCAGCCACTTTCCCCAAGACAACTTATTTCATATTGGCTTATTCAAAATTATGCAAATTACTCACTTGTTTGTTCACTTAGATATATGGCATTTATTCTCTTTATTCGCAGTTCTCCAGAGATTCCAACCTTGCCACTAGCCTATTCCATTCTTTTGTGTCTGACGTACGATGTCTCATCAGGGGACAGTTTAAACTTACAGAGCCAGAATTTGAACTACAATGCTATTTCCCCACCCTTCTACCCATGTGTTCAAAGACTGGTCTGTGCAATTGTTCTTCCTCCCCACCTCCACCTTCCCAAAATAAGATGGGAAGGCGGGGACTGGATGGAACAGGAGAGTGGCCACTGGCTATACAGTCTTTCACCTATATGCTATTAACTTAACTTCACCTCAGCTAAGGTTGAGTGAAATGCATTACAATCTGATAGCTATTTATCAGCCTATAAAAAACAAGTTAATGTTCTCAATAGAGTTTCTTAGGATACCAGTGTGTGCACACGACAAAACCACCTGAAATAGCATTAATTTACACCCTCTTTGGAAGTCTCAGAGGACTAAGGGGTTCTACCCTAAGAAAAAAGGGTGTTTCTACAACTTAATAGCTAATATTATATGCTATAGTATACAGATATAACTATACTGGAAAAGTGTAAATAGGGCAAGTTGTAGTTTTTACCTTGATTTAGCGGGTTGCCTACAGTTCATCTGAACTAGCTAAATTGAGGTAGAACTAGTACATCCTTTGCCCATCTTATCACACATCTTTCTTCTAGCATAGGCCTACCCTAAATGGTCACGGAGAGTCGGTTACACTCTCCTCCCTAGGGGCCATCTCTCTTGCCCAGGGAGGAGTACAAATGGAAGAATAATGTAGGAAAACTTGCACTGTCACTTGACTTGTTCTGTGGGTAAACAGAGGATTCCAAAGATGGGGTTCCAAAAAGAATTAGATAAGTTCATGGAGGATAGGTCCAGCAATGGGTATTAGCCAGGATGGGCAGGGAGGGTGTCCCTAGCCTGTTTGCCAGAAGCTGGGAATGGGCGACTGGGAATAGATCTCTAGATCATTACCTGTTCTGTTCATTCTCTCTGGGGCACTTGGCATTGGCCACTGTCAGTAGACAGGATACCGGGCTAGATGGACCTTTGGTCTGACCCAGTATGGCCATTTTTATGATGGCACCTTTCATCCTCATTAAATGTGCTTCAGTAAATCTTTTTCTTCTCTTTTTTTTGGGAGGGGGGAGAGAGGAAGGAGTCTGCCAGCACTCAGAAACAAATCAGTGTGTTCAATGGAAGGAAACAGATAACAGATTTCATTTATTTTCAGACATCAGAAGAATTATTATAAAATTTAGAACACTATGAAAAATATCTTGAAGGAATCCTGCTAGCCAATGTTATAAAGGCAACCATGGCACTAACATACAGTGTTATTATTTATTATTATGTTTACTGTGTGGTCAGTGTGTTTGGCATTGGTACAAACAAGAAAATTCAGATCTGGGCCCAGGAAGCTTACAGTTGGACACCTAAGTCTGTACAGAGCCCCAGTCTCTGCTTGGATGCAGGGGGTCTGCCTGAATGGATCCAGGTGCAGAATCAGGGCCTATACTATATAATTAAGGCCTGGGTTTTACAAAAGCTATTATTTGGTTTTTAACCAATTTTCACCCAAATTTTGGAACATTCAAGTACAAAAAAGAAGCCCCGAACTCCCCAGACCTGGCTCCTTGCTCTTGAAGGAGGGATGGCAGCTCGGGAACCTGGGTGGCCCAGGAAACTGAGCTGCCACTTCTCCTTCCGGAGCAGGCCCAGAAGCGAAAGAAGTGGAGGAGGCAGCATGAAGAGATGGCACCCTTGTCTCCTCCACCTCTTCCAGGTCTGCTCCAGAGGGAGTGATGGCGGCTCCGTAACCTGGGCTGGCCAAATTACAGAGCCATGATCTCTCCTTCCGGAGAAGCGAGCTGTGTCTGGACTCCCCTGGCATTAAACCACTTTTACTTTCCGTCCTCTTTTTTTTCCTCTATTTGTTGCTTTTCTCCCTGTCCTCCCCTCCTTGAATATTAGCCCTGATATTTACCCAGAAAAACAAAATTAATTTTGGGCACTGATTTTCACCCTTAATTTTTGTAACGAACAGCGATAAATTCCAGGGAAACTTTAAACAAACAAAAAAAAAAAAAGAGGGCCTCACATATAATACAGTTCTGATACAAAGCACACTGGGTGCCAACATCTTTCAATATTACCTACTTCCGCTATCCGCTTAGGGTCTGAGCCCCCTCCGATAAAATTCTGTGACAAAACTCCCATTGACTTCAACGGTGTAGGATTGAGCCCCCAGTTATTAATGCTCAATAATTTCTTCTTATTCACACAAAGATTCAACACTAGAAACTTCAACAGATCCAGTGCAAATAATTTATTGTAATAAATGCTAATACCCTACTTAAATTTCCAGTGTCCCTGTTTGAATTCAGGAAATTAGCATACAGCTGCTTACTGCCACAAAAAAGGGTTGCTTCTGAACATGAAACATGAACATCCCTCTGTAATATGGAAATGACAGCAACATCTCCATAAGAGTGTTTTCAGTGAGAAATTCAAGGTGTGAAAATCTGTAAGGAGAATATTTTTATCCAAATGTCTGGGGAAACCTGAAATTGTAATTTTTGTATGTTTAAACACACACACACACACACACACACACACACATTTGTACTGAACATTTTCCTGGAGCATCTCACACCTGAAAGGCAATATTTTTGCATCTACTTTGCAATTCCAGCTACCCAACTTTTTAGAGTGCTGAAAACAGCAGTCTTGTGTGTCCAGCCCCTAATACCGTGATCCACTGTCAGAATTTTTTAAACAGAGTCATTATTGCTAATCAACAATCTCACTGTTTAGGTCTCCTGCCCAAATCCCATTATGTCACCATTGCCTAGCTTTACTGAAACTTTGAATTCTCTTGAAGCATGCATTTATTGGTTTCAGCTATAGAAAGAATCACAGACGGAAAATAGTTGGATTTTCTTAAAAATCGCCCAACTACACAGGCTTTTGGGTAGGAACTCTCACATCTCCCATATTATGAATTCTCCTCTCTCAAGGCGGTGTGGCCTCACCATAGACATAATGGGCCAAATATATCCCTGGTGTAATCACATTGGCTTTTAAAGGCGTTACATCAAGAATTAATTTGAACTAATAAACACTGTGCTAGATTGCTGACCACATTTTTTTCTTAAACTACAGCAGACATTCACCAGAAGACCATCCATTGCCAGATGTTCCAGCGTGGGTGTAATAAAGAACTTTAACATTAGCATGAGTACAGAAGAGTGACTAGAAAAAATTAACACAGTCAAGAAAGTCTTCTCTGGAATATACTTGCAACTATTACAGAATAAGATCAGAACCAAAGGCTCTCTACAAGCTTCTGCAAAAAGTTTGCTTAGAAACAAGGGAAACAACAAACTAAAGAGCTCTGGTGGGCTACACTCACTCTGGGAGCGCCCCCTTGGGTCCCTGTGTGATGTCACTGGTATCTTCTGCTCGAGCACTTCCTGCAGGCCACTTCCCTTTGGTTCCAGGTCTTCTGTGGCTCAGTCCTCCAGCCAAGTTGTGTGAAGTTCAAAGCCCTTCTGAAGTAACTACAAGCTCCTAGTCCCTCTCGAGCTCCACCAAAGTTCTCTGTTCATTGGCCTCTTCTCCTGGTGCCTGCAGAGCTCTTCTCACCTTAATACCTCTCCAGCAG
Source organism: Lepidochelys olivacea (assembly GCF_965140295.1). Taxonomy (NCBI): domain Eukaryota; kingdom Metazoa; phylum Chordata; order Testudines; family Cheloniidae; genus Lepidochelys; species Lepidochelys olivacea. The sequence continues at coordinate 159,213,702 of NC_140411.1, read as the reverse complement.
GCTTCCCCTACTGCTGCCCTTTCCCAGGGATTCTGACGGCTTTCCTTAGGTATCTTCCTGCAGCAAAACTTCTCTTATAACTACTAGCTCTTCTGCCACTGCTGGGCTTCTCTTTTGCTCCCTTATCCGCATAGGTCCTATCTCAGAGCTCCTGCACAGGATTGTACTCTGCTTTCTATGGGCACATCTACACTGCAATTAAAAACCTGCTGCTGGACCATGCCAGCTGACTCCAGCTCATGGGGCTCGGCCTAAGGGTCTGATTAATTGTGGGGTAGACATTCAGGCTCATGCTGCAGCCTAGGTCTAGAACCCTGCAAGGTCGGAATCCCAGAGTTTGAGCTGCAACCTGAGTATCTACACCTCAGTTAAACAGCCCTTTAGCCCGAGCCCAAGTCTGCCAGCAATGGGTGCCTACTTTCAGTATAGACACACTCTATGAGACTCTCAGCCTGCCTTCCTCAGGCTCTTCCCAGAGGAGAAGTCCCCTCATTCCTCCCTCTAGTGAGTTCCTAGCTCTGTGTAAGTAGTTCTGTCCCTGCTTTACCACCACAGCTGGGATCACTAATTAGTCCATATGTAGGCAGCTCCATGAGCAGCACCTTCTGCCTGAAGCCCCGCCTCTTCCACCCCTCCCCAGATCCCAGAGCCCCCCAACCGCAGCCACCAGCCCCCGCCCCAGGCTAGCCCACCCACAACCTCAGAGTGCAGGGAGGGAGGGCAGCAGTGGTGCTGCCCCAGCTCCTGGAGCCAGGCAGAAGAGCGGAAGCAGGGGGCCTGGGGGTGGCACCGTGCCTGGTTGTTTGGGGAGGCACAGCCTCCCCCAGCCTATGCTACCTATCGCCCCTGGGCAGCTCCTCAGTGAGACTTGATAGGGATAGCTGCCTCAAGGTTGAGCCCAGCTTGCATCAAAGGGCCAGCCAGCCCATGACAGGAGCCTTGTGCTGAATTCTGCTTTATGCGGCAGGTCTCGCTGGCAGAGCCATGCTGTGTTGGACACAAGGAAACCACGCATCCCATTAACTTAATTCTTCTGTTATTTATAACTAAAGCTAAGATTTAGTCATGGGTATTTTTAGTAAAAGTCATGGACAGGTCACGGGCAATAAACAAAAATTCATGGCCCCGTGACCTGTTCATGACTTGTACTATATAGTCCTGACTAAATCTTGGGTGCTCTGGGGGGGCTCCAGGAGAGCAAGTGCTGCTCTGGAGGAGGAGCTCTGGGGCACCCGCTGGTGCTGGGGGAGGAGCTCCAGGGCACCTACTGGTGCTCGGGGGGGAGGGGCGTGCAGCCCGGCACCACTGCAGCCACTGCTGGTGGGGAGCAGCCCAAGACCACCGCCGGCGCTGCTGGTGGTGGGAGGTGGCCCCGCCAGCCTGGGACTGCCACCGCTGCTGGGGTGGGGGTGGGGGTGGTGTGGCTGGCCCCAGGGTTGCCTGAGCTGCTCGGGCAGCCCTGGGGTCAGTAGCATGTGCCGGCTGCAGAAGTGATGGAGTTCCCAGAAAGTCACTTAATCTGTGACCTCCATGACAGACTCACAGCCTTATTTATAGCATTACTTTATTAGTTCATTTGTTCATTCTCCTCACATTTAAAGGAGGGTACTCCCTTGAGTTTTGTATCAGGCTAGTGGTCATTTATGACCTATGTGCCTTTTTCACTGATAAGTGATAAATATATGTTTGTAAATCTCTCTTACCTAACGCTAGTGAATATTAATCTTCCTAGCCCTAAAATAAAGCCAAGAGATTGAAATTAGGGAGAAAGATCCTTTTTATCAAAATACATTGACCAGTTTAATAAAGATTACAGAGGGGTCGAAGCTACAAACGTTCAGATCAGGGTCCAAATTTCCCCCAAGTTTTGTGAGAGGGCAGGGTTTGGATTCAGGGGCTGATTCAGTTTGATGATGATAATAATAATTACAGTGGCTTGCTTCATCCATCCTGTTCCACACCTGGGTACAGACCTTCCTTCTCTCCCCCGGCCCTCCAACTTCCCATGCAGGAGAGGAAGACCAGCTGCCTCCAGGGCACTGTCTGCCTCTTCCCATCACCAAGGGCTCTCTGTGAGCCTGGTGTCCACACAGGTGGAAAAAGCTGAGATTGGATGGGCTAGGGTAGTGGCTCTCAACCTTTCCAGACTACTGTACCCCTTTCAGGAGTCTGATTTGTCTTGCGTACCCCCAAGTTTCACCTCACTTAAAAACTACTCGCTTACCAAATCAGACACAAAAATAAAGAAGTGTCACAGCCCACTAGTACTGACAAATTGCTTACTTTCTCATTTTTAACCATATAATTATAAAATAATTCAACTGGAATATAAATATCCTACTTACATTTGAGTGTATCGTATATAGAGCAATACAAACAAGTCATTGTCTGTATGAAATTTTAGTTTGTACTGATGTCGTTAGTGCTTTTTATGTAGCTTGTTGTAAAACTAGGCCAATATCTAGCTGAGTTGAGGTACCCCTTGGAAGACCTCCGTGTACCCCCAGGGATACACGTACCCCTGGTTGAGAACCACTGGGCTAGTGGTAGGAATAGACAGGCCAAGAGCAGGGACGTGGTGACACAAATTTTCTCTCCTCCAGCCTTGTGAAGAGAAACTAATGCAATGTGAAGCTGTATTGTCTTTTCCATGGAGTCCCACACAGGGGATTCTGGGGCAGCTCCAGCCAGTCCCAGTAGCATGGCTCCATTGAAGCTGCACTGCCACAGAACCACAGAGGTTCCCAGGGGAGATGGGAAGCAAAGTGACTGTGTAGGTAAGGCCTCTGTGAGGGTGGAGATGTGATTTATGACCAGTGAAAGCAATTGATCTTGTACTGAAGCACCAGATTCACCAGGCCATATCCTGATGTCCTAACCCAGCTTCTTTTACTCCATCCTTACTCAGACAGTATGGATCAGATTCTCCTCTTACTCATATCAATGTAATGCCTTTGTTTCATGGCTCACACTAAATCTCCTTTGCCCATTCTGGCTGCAAACAGGACTTTTAAATGCCCTAAACAGCCTGCTCGGGATCACTCTGGCAGGACATAGTTGGCATAGCTTAAAGTCACTTTTACCACCTTCTCATATCTCCCATGTTTCAGATCCAGAGCAACTAAGGTTTGAGTCCATTGACTTTAGAGAAGTGACTCCTGATTGACAATGGTGTAAGTGAGAGGAGAATCAGGGCCTAATCTCACTAAATTAATTACTCATACTTAATCCTCCCTCAGTGTGGGGGGGGATGGACTAGATGACCTCTTGAGGACCTTTCCAGCCCTACATTTCTATGACTCTATAAATTTAACATGAACATAGTGTGACAGGGTCAGGCCAGATGGCTATAGGAGAGTAATAGAAGGCAGATATATTAGCCCCAGACTAAGTAGGTCCCTTTTCCCTGGGTAACGTAACAGGGAAGGTTCCAGAACAATCAGGAACCTTCTGGAGACAATTAAGACAGACAGACTGATTAGAACACCTGCAGCCAATCAAGAAGCTGCTAGAATCAATTAAGGAGGGTTAATCAGGGCACCTGGGTTTTAAAAAGAAGCTCACTTCAGTTTGTGGTGTTCGTGTGAGAAGCTGGGAGCAAGAGGCACTAGGAGCTGAGAGTGAGAACGCGGACTGTTTGAGGACTGAGGAGTACAAGCATTATCAGATACCAGGAGGAAGGTCCTATGGTGAAGATAAAGAAGGTGTTGGGAGGAGGCCATGGGGAAGTAGCCCAGGGAGTTGTCGCTGTTGCACAGCTGTTCCAGGAGGCACTCTAGACAGCTGCATTCCACAGGGCCCTGGGCTGGAACCCGGAGTAGAGGGCGGGCCCGAGTTCCCCCCAAATCCTCCCAACTCCTGGTCAGACACAGGAGTCGACGATCTGGACTGTGGGTTCAGAAAAATGGCCAAGCTGAGGGCTGCCGTGAAGCTCCAAGGCGAGCAAATCCGCCAATAAGCGCAAGACCCACCCTGTGTGTATAAAAAGATCTTCTACACTTTCCACAGTATGCATCCGATGAAGTGAGCTGTAGCTCACGAAAGCTTATGCTCAAATAAATTGGTTAGTCGCTAAGGTGCCACAAGTACTCCTTTTCTTTTTGCGAATACAGACTGCCCTTTTGCCCAGAAGCAGAGAGAGACCATGTCTGAAACAAGTATACTAAGCAGAGACTTAAGGGTGCACCCAGAGCCAATTTATAGCAACAGGTGAAGGATACATTACACCTAATTCAAAATGTCTCTTCTGCCTGCCCTGAGGAACCTCTTCTACTGTCCATTAACAGGTCAAATATCATGCTCATTCAGAATCAACATCCTACAGGCTCCCCGTGCAACTGCTTTTACACCCGAGCCTCAAGTGGATCAGTGTTTCTCCAGCCATTAGCACTGACAAGGCCCAGATGAGTATCAAGAAATGGCCTCACAGCAGAGAGATAGCGTGTACAACATTTTCAGTAAGACACAATAAGCAAATGCAGCATTTAAACTGCTCCCTTTACACTAAACAGTGCATTCCTCTACCGACAGCTTGTTCTCTTGCTTACAGTTCCATCAGCACGTACAGTATATTGTTCATTTTACAGCAATCATAAAAAAGTACTAACAAAGCTTTTATAATATAATATCAATATAGCTTGTGAGCCACTTTCTGACATGAGCAGTTCCACTGAAGCCTGGGGTTACTCATATGAGCAAGGGCTGCAGGATTAGACCTTTAGGGTGGGGTTATACCTGGAAAATTGCATAGGAGAGTTCTGTGTTTATTTACCAATTCGTGGTTTCCATAGCAAAGGTGTTTAGTTTCCAAGTAAAAATAATAAAAGATACGTTCTTAAATAACTATCAACCCTGCAAAGTCAGCTTGGGCCCCTTATACCTCATGGCCAGTAATAAAAGTTCTGTTGAGCAAATTTAGCCCTCAGTGACACCTGGGTAAACCCATTAGAATTCTGTGGGTTTGCACAGATGTAATGGAAGGCATAACTGGAAGATACTACACTTGCATGGATGTAACTGAGAGTTTAATTTGGTCTGTAGATCTTTTATTGTTGGTTATCATGTAGGAAATGGAAAGATCTCAATTTGCCTGTCAGAGCCGAGGGTGAGCTCACAGGGCTAGCAGCAAAAGAAAATCTTCTCTCCCCCAACTTTTTATACTTGCAAACTAAATACATTCAGAAATCAGTCAGACACAATGAATATAGAATGTCATGATGCCATTCTCACAAATAAAACTACACGTCCAACTGTCATCTTTCGCTGCTCGTCTGTGCTTCAAAATATTTTAATTTTCTTTTGCAATTTGCATAATAGTACTCTGGCTTTGAGGGTTTTGAAATGTATTGAAAGTTCTGCAAATAAGAAGGACTGACGGACTGTATTAATAGGACTTTAACCTCTCTCCAGGGCTGGTTCTTATTTTTCTCAAACCCTGTCATCCAATCCCACTTGAAACATAGCTCAGGAGAGATTATGTGACTATGGACGTCATCACAGCTAACAGTTGCGCATTCTGCTTTGTGTTTTTCCCTCTTTTCTCCCTCCCCAGACCCTAAGTTATCCTAAGAGGCAGTTGCTGACTGGCAAAGTGAAATGTTACCTTTATCACTTCTCTACAGCACCACCAGTATTACAGGTTGTCAGTCTAAAAAAAGCAGCATTGTTAAACTGTGCAGAGAGGGAATGTCTATGGAATCATAGACTCACCAGATCAGAGAATCTAGAGATGCGAAGGACCTATTAGGTGTTGACAAAAAAGTGCTCTGCAGTTAATTTTAGACAACTCCTGCAGAGCTATGCGCACACACATACACACACACACTTGCAGCACAGCCAAAAACACATGCAGCAAACCCCTTAACAAAAACAGGACAATGCAGGGGAAACAAGAGATTGCTCACTGCTCAGACATCACTAGTGACGCAAATCTCTAAGTGGGTCAGATGGAAAGTGATGTTAATGAGTTTATATGGAAACAACTTAAAAACAGCGATGAAAGTGAAGAAAAGAAAAAGAGAGGAATTTGTGTGTGTGTGTGTGTGTGTGGGGGTGTTAATGAATTAAGGACTAAACACCTGTCTCTCACTTTTCCTATAGAGAAAATTTTGTTTCCTACGTAGATGAGATATTAAACAAATGGGGAGGAACAAGGGAAAAGTTCGATTGGGGATTGCAGTGGTGTGGCCACTTACTGCCTCAAAAGTGCCCCCTTGTGGATAGAAGTTGCCATATGGCACCCAGCCTCCGTGATCAGTCTGTCTCTTCAGGGGTCCTTTAAATACTCACAGTTCACCAAAAAAAGAAAAGGGGGACTTGTGGCACCTTAGAGACTAACCAATTTATTTGAGCATAAGCTTTCGTGAGCTACAGCTCACTTCATCGGATGCATTCAGTGGAAAATACAGTGGGGAGATTTTATATACATAGAGAACATGTGGGGTGGGAGGAGGTATGGTTTCATATTCTCCGTGTGTATATAAAGTCTGCTGCAGTTTCCACGGTACGCATCCGATGAAGTGAGCTGTAGCTCACGAAAGCTCATGCTCAAATAAATTGGTTAGTCTCTAAGGTGCCACAAGTACTCCTTTTCTTTTTGCGAATACAGACTAACACGGCTGTTACTCTGAAACCATACACACTGTAACAAGAGTGATCAGGAAAGGTGAGCTATTACCAGCAGGAGAGCGGGGGGAGGGAGGGACCTTTTGGAGTGATAATCAAGGTGGGCCATTTCAATTATTCAAACTATCCCCAGAAGGGATCCTGTTTATTTATTCCTCAGGTGTCCATGGGCCCTCCAGGCCCCAACCCTAGTTCAGTACCAAGTCCTTGAAAACAAAACACAAACGTATACAGTCTTTGCCCCAGTTTCAGGTTTCAGCTGTGCACAGCCCACTCCTCTCTGAGGGGCTGGTGTCAGTCTCTGCCAGCCCTCACTGCCTGGAGAGGTTTCAGAGTAACAGCCGTGTTAGTCTGTATTCGCAAAAGCATGAAAAAATACCTCCCCCCACCCCACTCTCCTGCTGGTAATAGCTTATCTAATGTGATCACTCTCCTTACAATGTGTATGATAATCAAGTTGGGCCATTTCCAGCACAAATCCAGGTTTTCTCTCTCCCCCCTCCCCCCTACACACACACAAACCCACTCTCCTGTTGGTAATAGCTTATCTAAAGTGACCACTCTCCTTACAATGTGTATGATAATCAAGGTGGGCCATTTCCAGCACAAATCCAGGGTCTAACAAGAACGTCTGAAGGGGGGGCGGGGGAGGTAGGAAAAAACAAGGGGAAATAGGTTACCTTGCATAATGACTTAGCCACTTCCAGTCTCTATTCAAGCCTAAGTTAATTGTATCCAATTTGCAAATGAATTCCAATTCAGCAGTCTCTCACTGGAGTCTGGATTTGAAGTTTTTTTGTTGTAATATCACAACTTTCATGTCTGTAATCGCATGACCAGAGAGATTGAAGTGTTCTCTGACTGGTTTATGAATGTTATAATTCTTGACATCTGATTTGTGTCCATTTATTCTTTTATGCAGAGACTGTCCAGTTTGACCAATGTACATGGCAGAGGGGCATGAAGGTGACGGCTAGTGGCGTTCTGTTATTTTCTTTGTTAGGGTCCTGTAGTAGGTGACTTCTGGGAACTCTTCTGGCTCTATCAATCTGTTTCTTCACTTCCACAGGTGGGTATTATAGTTGTAAGAATGCTTGATAGAGATCTTGTAGGTGTTTGTCTCTGTCTGAGGGGTTGAAGCAAATGCGGTTGTATCGCAGAGCTTGGCTGTAGACAATGGATCGTGTGGTGTGGTCAGGGTGAAAGCTGGAGGCATGTAGGTAGGAATAGCGGTCAGTAGGTTTCCGGTATAGGGTGGTGTTTATGTGACCATCGTTTATTAGCCCTGTAGTGTCCAGGAAGTGGATCTCTTGTGTGGACTGGACCAGGCTGAGGTTGATGGTGGGATGGAAATTGTTGAAATCATGGTGGAATTCCTCAAGGGCTTCTTTTCCATGGGTCCAGATGATGAAGATGTCATCAATATAGCGCAAGTAGAGTAGGGGCGTTAGGGGACGAGAGCTGAGGAAGCGTTGTTCTAAGTCAGCCATAAAAATGTTGGCATACTGTGGGGCCATGCGGGTACACATAGCAGTGCCGCTGATTTGAAGGTATACATTGTCCCCAAATGTAAAATAGTTATGGGTAAGGACAAAGTCACAAAGTTCAGCCACCAGGTTAGCCGTGACATTATCGGGGATAGTGTTCTTGACGGCTTGTAGTCCATCTTTGTGTGGAATGTTGGTGTAGAGGGCTTCTACATCCATAGTGGCCAAGATCCTGCCCTCAAGAACACTAACCTGGATTTCTGCTGGAAATGGCCCAACTTGATTATCATACACATTGTAAGGAGAGTGATCACTTTAGATAAGCTATTACCAGCAGGAGAGTGGGGTGGGGGGAGGTATTTTTTCATCCTTTGTGTGTATAAAAAGATCTTCTACACTTTCCACAGTATGCATCCGATGAAGTGAGCTGTAGCTCACGAAAGCTCATGCTCAAATAAATTGGTTAGTCTCTAAGGTGCCACAAGTACTCCTTTTCTTTTTGCCTGGAGAGCTTTCACCTCTGTCTGGTAGTCTCAATCACTCTCTCAATGCCCTTAGCCCTTCCTGCTGCCTTTTAACCTAGCAGTGCGTGATTCCCCTCAGATGGGCCTCATCATGTAGTCAGGGCTGACTTAAACACAGGCTCTCCTGCCCAAGGGCATGATGCCCTGTTACAGGGACATTTAAAAAAAATCATGACCAAAAAGACACTATGATAAAATTTGATTTTTGTGGAAAACTCATATTTGCGGGCCCTTGACTATCCCGTAACATACCAACATTTTACAACTGTTTCTTTACGGCTATTCCGTTGCTATGTTTTACTATTTGAGGACAAAAAGAACAAGAGTACTTGTCGCACCTTAGAGACTAACACATTTATTTGAGCATAAGCTTTTGTGAGCTACATCCGATTAAGTGAGCTGTAGCTCACGAAAGCTTATGCTCAAATAAATGTGTTAGTCTCTAAGGTGCCACAAGTCCTCCTTTTCTTTTTGAGGATACAGACTAACACGCTGCTACTCTGAAACCTATTTGAGGACAGTCTCAGAAGCAAGAGTTTGATATGGAGACTGCCTGCCATATTTCGGGAACCTGTAAGAGGAACTAACAGCTTCAGATGGCTTACATTCTTTGCAAAATTAAACAAATTAGAGGTACTGTAATTAGCTCCGCTTTTCTGTCTCCTTTCAAAGAAAGAACACACTGTCTCATGCCGTCTTTTCATAAAAAGATACAGCTACACTGCATAATGTCTCTCCTGGCATAAACGTTTGCTTTCCATTTTAAATATTCCCTAGGGGAGACAACATTCTGTCCTGTGGAAAAAATCCCATGGAAGGAGAAAAGAAAAATCAAATATTACAGTTAGCCTTGAACTCATGGAATACAAAAAGCATCAATTTATGTGGCTGGGGGAGGGGGAAAATCCCTTTGAGAGAACATAGGAAATGCACAGGATGGAGCTGCATAGGCATCTGGTGGCCCTGGTGTGGTTCCACTGCCTGGTGGAAGGGGGTGGGAGAAGGAGGTTTTGGGGAACACGTACTTATCCTGCCAATGCACTGGAGCCACTTGCTCTTCAGTCCTATTGACAGCGTGACAGCGAGTGACAGCTGCCCCTTCAGCTCCAGAAGCTACCAGACTAGTTTCAGGAAGACTAGAGCACGCTGTACAGAAAACTGTGTAGGACAGTGTTTCCTCAAGTGGACAGTGCACCCCCAAAGAATTAGCCAGAAGGGCATGGACAGACCTGTTCGTTTTGTTGTCCAGAGTCTCAGCTTTTTGTTTTGTTTTGTGTGGTCTGATTCTGATTCATAGCACTTTACACCCCTCTGGCAGGGTAAAGAGGCTTTAAAGAGTGAGTGAATTATTTTTACACCCACTTTAATGTCCCTTTATGCAGCCACAATGATGTAAAGTAACTTCAAGTGTAAACAAGAATCAGGGCCTAAGGCCTTGTCTACATGGGGGAAATTGACTGGCATAACTGTTCCAGAATAAGTATTCCACTATCGCTATGCCAGTATAATTTTGCTATTCTGGCATAACTTTCCCTAGTGGATACTCTATGCCGGCATAAAGTCACATTTTTCAGAACAGTGTGTCCCCATGAGGAGTTATTCCAGAATAGCTATAATAGAACAGTTATGCCAGAGTAGCTGTGCCTGGCAATTTTCCTATGCAGACAAGCCCTAAATCTCTAGCTGTTATCATTGTGGAGAAAATCTTTAAAGGTTTGAACCTAAATAGAGACCTCAGTCTGAATTTTCAGAGAGCCTGAAACAAGAGCTGTGAGTCACGAGCTTTCTGATTCATTTTCATACTTGCTAACAAAGATGCCACTAAGGATACTCTAAATGGTACTGTGGTTTATTATTCCACTGCTCATCAAAGCATGTAAGAAAGAAGAGCAGCTATTAAATTGTTTCCCCTCTTCTGAGTGGCAGCAGATTTCAGTGTCTTATAAGTCAGTTTCCTGTAGAAGGAGAAATCAGTGCTTCTTAGTGTACTTTATTAATGTGCATTATAAATACCAGTCCTCAAACAGAGGTGATCACAAACAGCATGCAGGCAAACCACTCTTTTAGAAATCTCAGCCCAAACACCAACGTCCAGTTCCAGGAAGCACATCTGCCCCAAGAATTGACTCTAGGTAGAGAGTTTAAGGAAGAAAGCAAACTCACTTTCTGTTTGCAACCGCTCCCCCAGAAGAAGCTGCATCACAAAACTAACAAGGCAGCATTTCTTCAAAGACTGTAAACTGCTCAAATGCTAAGAAAAAGAAGTTGTAAGATGATATGTATCAGCCTCACCTGCTGACTCTTGCCATAATAGCATTATGAAGATCAACACAAGCATTTCTCAAAACTGGGGGGGAAAGCATGAAGGACTAGCTAGGGAGGGAGGCATGCATGTTGTATAAATTAAAATGTGTAGGCCTTTAACGTCACATGACAGGATTGCTGGGAGGGCCTGATTGGTTTCATTTTCCTGATGGCGCGTTTAGTTTTCAAATGTCTGAGCAATACTGGGGAGGGTGAACACTGACATGCTCAACATTTGCTTATATAGATTTTTACCCTGGGTTTCCTACCTCTTGGTTACAACATGAGTCTCTTACATCTGCTTTACCTTCGCCTCTTCCCACTTTTACCATTGGTAAGTAGCGCCCACCCTTGTATGTCTCCTGAAATTTTCTCACATACAATCCACTGTGCAGCTTACCAATGCATGAGATGATGCTGTGTACCACATAACCAAGTGCTGGAGTTTCACTGTTTTGCTCTGTCTTCATTTCTGCAGGATATACCACCAAAAAGGTACAGGGATTTGAAGGAGGTGGAGCTCTTTATATTATGCTATTGTATCATGCAATTTCACTATCCCATAAAAATGTTGGAAGATCACTAATTGCACGTGGACTTGAACAGCACGACTGACCAGTAAAGAGATCCAATTCCAAAGAATCCTCTGAAACAGAATGTTAGGAGGCTTATTGCTTCACCCGCTTGCTTCCCTGGTCCTTCTCGCATGAACAGAGAGCAACAATACCCGAAGTCCAAAGGTGCAAACACTTCAGTGTTTATTGGGGTGAACTTCCAGCAAGCATGATTCCAGTTTCCTTCCTTAGTGTCCCCCTTCCCAGCTCTGACACCACAGAGCCTTACCTGTGTCCCTGTTCCCATTCCCCCCCCTTAGCAAAACATGATTCCAATTTCCCCACCCCCATTTCCTGTTCCCATTCCCTCCCTACTTCCTGATTGACTGCAGACTATATAGTAAAACTTGAGATCTGCTTAGCTATACCTTAACCAATCATTTTACTGAAATTTAACTAACCAATCCTAACATATTGTAACATGATTATTTAACCAATTATATCCCACCACCTTAATTAGTTTACATCCAGCAAAATTAATTATACAGCAGACAGAAACAATCACAGAACCAGACAGAGATTATACAGACAAACAATAGGGAAATGGGGACTACAATGATAGAACAACACAGAAATGAGGATTTCATATCCCAGCTATTAAGTGAGTTCTTGCCAGACAGGATGCTATCAAACTAAGTTTCCTTTTACATTTTTTAGGCACTTCCCTTTCTCTGGAGGCGATAGGCATTATCAGGACAGGATTGTATTCCTAATTGCCCAATAGCACCTTCTTTCAGTGTGACTAGTTTGGAATGTGAGGATGTGACCGGTCACTTCCCAGCTTATGGCTGCCTCTGCTGCTTAGCCAAAGACCTTACCTAAGCACAGGGCCTCAGACTGTCACAGTAAGAGAAGGCCTTTACACCAGCAGATAGTGATTTTGATGCTTTCTTTTATACCTCTATAACTAGCTAAATGATAAGAATACACCTAAATTCTTAGAGTATAGGCCTTTACAGACAGGCCTGAATATCTATATCCTAACACAGAATATGATGGAAGCAATTACTAGACTGAACAATAGAAAGTTGCATTAAATTTAAAAAGTTATTTGTAAGCAGGTGCTCTTGTTTTGCATCACTAGCGTTGACAGTGGGTGTCCCAGTAAGAATCTCATTGTGTCCTGTGCGCTACCCTGCCAAAGGCTATTATTAACTCTGAAGTGACACACAGAAGAGGTCCGATCACTTGCAGAGGTTACCAAGTAGAAATGATTCTCCACTTTGGATTAGTTCAACATTCCTAAAAAGAAAACCTATTTCAAGAGCCAGGAAAAATGAGAGGACAAATTCTGAATTGAATTATACTGGTGTAAGTCCAGAGTGACACCACTGATTTCGGTGGAGTTACTCCAGGTTCACAACAGTGTAACAGATCAAAATCCGACCCTATTCTAGTTATTTTATTTTATGGAAAACCCTCCGCCCCCACGCCAGCCACTTTGTGTTAAAAACTTAATTAACACGATTTTTGCAAGTAAAACTGTACTATAGTCACATAAATGCATAGGTCTTAAATTTGAAATCTGTTTTCCTTTGAATTAGCTGTGTGTTTAAAGGCCTTTTCTGGTTTGCCATACTATTATGGGGGATAAATTATTTTATTTCTAAGAGGCTTTGTATAATAAGGAGCTAAGCTCAAGATAGTTTAAACTAATATTTGCTTATGGTAAAGGGTAATGCCACTGAGTAAGGTTAAAAAAGGGGTGTTTATAAACCTTAAAAATTGTTTCTGCTCTTGCAGATTATACCTGTGAGAGTATAATAGGTTTTCACTGTATCTCGAGGGCTTTAGCTCTTCACAGGAAGCAGTACATATAGAGTGCATACCTCACATTCAACATAAAGTACACGCTGTACATGCCCACAAGAGAGTTCAGATTGGAATCTCTCACAATTGGATTAAGACTCAAGCTGTAAACAACTAACAAATAGAAGCTCTCATTATACCCACTGGTTTCAAAGTAGCAGCTGTGTTAGTCTGTATCCTCAAAAAGAAAAGGAGTCCTTGTGGCACCTTAGAGACTAACAAATTTATTTGAGCATAAGCTTTCGTGAGCTACAGCTCACTTCATCGGATGCATTCAGTGGAAGGAAAACAACAAGCAGATATTCTGAACACTTCTAGCCTGACTGAATGTGTTTAATGAAGTGACTAAACATTTCAAAATATTCTGCTCTGTCCTCAGTTTCAAAATATTCTGCTCTGTCCTCAATGGGGTTTTGCGTGACACTTTGGATGTAGTCAGAGATTCTGTTTCGGTGATCCAAAGCCTTAGTCAGGTATGCAGAGGGGATCTTTTCTGGATGTTATTACCTGCAATCTCAGTCCCCTTCCTTTCTGTCCTTTCACTAGCCAAGATCCCTCCCTCCTGCAGAAAAACCCAAGGGAGGGCAAGATCTCCTTGTGAAGCTCCTCCCCTGTTGTCCCAGCACTATCACACAGTGGCAGGTCCCTTAAACGGAGATGCATCTCAGCCACACCTGTGACACTGCCAATTGTCTTCCAGTGGACATGCAGGAAAATTGGGTTTACCCTCTTACGAAATAGGCTGAAGGACCCATTCCACTGAAGATAATTCTGCCTCTGTCAGAGATACTTTACAGAGAGTCAACTCCTCACTGTGAACCACCACTTCCACTATGGGTTATTGTGGTGGGTTTTTTGTTTGTTTTGTTTTTTAAAGAAGAGCTGCCTGCATGGAGCTGGCCAGGGACAGAGGCACTGGGCCTCCACACAAGTGCTCCAGCATTCAACAGCGATCTCAAGATCAACAGATTCTCCTCAGATCTTGAAACATCTGTGTATTAGGTAGCTGTGGGGGGAGAGGTAAACAACACCCATCACAATGGAACAAACTGAAGGAAACTCCACACACGACAACTCAGAGTTTCCTGGCTGCCATACTGGGTTTTCCTAGAGAGGAGATAATATGGACCTTGATTCTTCTCACCTCCGCTGATAGATTTTTTTGTTTTGTTTTTTTTCTAAATTTGTACAGCTCTGTAAAAATAATCGTGTGTGTGTGTCTTTCAATCCCCAAAGTAGAAGGTTTGTAGGGTTTGTATATTGCGAGAACAAGTCAACTTGTTTTCGCAATATACAAGTAAGCTTTGGATAATCAACCCACTTTTAGCTAAATTTATATCTTATGGTATAATTGCTGTATTCTATGTTTCTACTTAATTTTGGTTCAAAAATACTGGAATGGTTTGTTCAGTCATCATACTTAATCAGTCCTGCCTTAGTAAATTAATTTCCATATTAAAGAATAGATGGATAATAAATCAAACTCAGTATGTCTTTATATTACACCACCACAAATTATTTCTATTTAAGCAGACCTACATTATTGATCTGTATCCTGAGCAATCTCAGTTTGCATTTCTGAGTAGAATTTATTTCTACAAAAGGAAATAAAGTCTTTCCTTTATGATACCAGAATGGTCAGACCTCAGCCTATTCTCCTCAGGCAATCCTGTATTACAAACCCACTTCCTGGAAGCACACAGACTAAAACAAACATTAATATGACCTAGCATGATGGAGATTAAATCCACCAGTTTGTCCTCATGATTCAGTTTAAACTCTCTGAAAACAGTAGTATAGTCAAAGGTAAACGTGGGTAAGCAGAGTTTATGCATTTCTTATTTGTGGAATATGGAATTTAATTTAGGTTAGTTTACCAATTCTTTTTTCAACCCTACTCCACTGTCTGAAAGGTGTTTGTGGGGTGCTGTGCCAGTGAAGACAGTGATAATTCACTTCCACTAATACAGAAGAAAAATACTTAAACCTTCCTCTTATGGAAGGAGTGAGGAGTAAAGGTCAGTAACAGATCAAGTTCTAATGAAACTTTAGTCTTCGATGAACCTGAGAAGCAGGTGAGCTTTTCACATGATTCAGATCTTAAAATGCTACCCTCAATAGACGAACATTTTCCTCTTGAGTGGCAGGAAGATATAGTAAACATTGAATAGTGTTCTTTAAAAGTGACCCAGAGGGCCAGTCACCACAGTGTAAGTCACAGGATGGAGAGCCAGGAGACCTGGGTTCTCTTCCTGATTCCTATTTACTGTGTGTGGCTTTGGGCAAGTCTCTTCGCCTCTCTGTGTCTCCGTTTTCCCATCTGTAAAATGGGATTATGATACTAACCCACCTTTGGCTATAGTTTTGAGATCTGTGGTTAAAAGCTATTAGGTAGGAGCTAAATATTGTCATCCTTTAGGGTCAAAATAAAGCCATGTTGAATGGGGCAAAGGACGATGAGGAAGCATGAGGGGAAACACAAAAAATCAGTGTTGGACCTTCCTGTGGGCTTTTCACATTTAGGGCAAACTCCTGCAGTGGAGCTAGCAAAAAGAGGATGTTTCTGCAATGCCAGCAGAAGGATGAAAAAGGAATCCATTCTTGTTACAACTGTGCTAGAAGTGAGCAGAAGAGGAAGATGAGAGGACAGCCCTTAGGATGAACCCTGAGGAAATTTGCTTCAGTGAGTTTCTTGTCGTGATGTCCAGAAAGGAGAGACAAGAGCAAAGTAAATGTGGCTGCAGCTAAAGCTAAAAACAGATGATGGTACCATAACTTCTGGGCAGCAACTGAGCAGTGAGAAAATAGCAGAGATCATAGTAACCTTTAGCCAATTTATAGAGCCTTATATGTTCAAAGTATTGTATAGACATTAATTTATTAATCCTCGCAGCACCCCTGCAGTTGCATGATTCAGTACCATTATCCTAAGTTAGACAGGGAAACAAGCAGAAGAGATTTCCCCAGGGTCACACAGCACATCAGTGGCAGAACCAGGATTAGATCTCATTCCTCCAAACCGCATGCTCTTTCTAAAACTGCTGAAATATGGAAAGCTGGCTAAGCATGGATGAAAGAAGTGGGCACATTAAATCACCAGCACGCCACACAACCCTAGCGTCACAGAAGACCAAGAAATTAGCACTAAGGGAGTCCTCTGTTGAGTCTGTTCCTGTCCTGGCAACCCCTCCTCACCCCACGCTCAGCGGGAGGACCGAATAATAATGAAGTTACCCCTATTCCCTGCCCCTCAATCCTTTTGTGTGGAAAAAATCTGGTCACTCTTCACTGAGGTTAAGAGGAAAGTGAAATGTGACAAGATCATGATATCTCCATTTCACCGACATATTAAAAGCAAAGCAAGCTCATATTATACACTGGAGCCCATTTCAGAGAAACAGACTCTGATACTTATTTGGCAAGATGACAGCATGCAGAGTTTGCATCAATTGGCCCAGAGACTGAATGGTGTCTTTGTATGGCATTATTTATCTACCAGTGATTAGTCTGCTGAAATATTAATAATCGAAGATGTTCAGTACTTCCCCTATTCTGATTGTACATTTACAATAGTAAACTGATACAACAAATGTGATTCCCCATTTCAAAAGCACCGGCAGTTGTCAGTGATAAGCAAGGCAGACTGCTTGGATTCCTGAAGCACTTTTCTTTTTATAATAGCTTGCAGTACCTTAAAATTTAACACATCACTGGTGAAAGCTTCTGGAGACAGGCAAGAAGACAGAATTCAAGGAATGTGTATTCCATTTGTTATCTCAGGTTGTAGCAAGCAACCCTGTGATCCAAAACGGAATTACGTCTGCTTGTACATAGCTAGCCACCCAATTTCCAATGGATATAGCAAGAATCCAAAAAGAGATCTGACAGACAGTGCTTCCTATGGTTGAAAACACTGAGGTACTGTCAAGGAGGGGTTTGTTGGAAAAACCTTCAGTGATGTGAGTCCTGACTTCATCACCTATATTGTTTATGTACCATCTTATCATTTATTTTAATCACTATGCACTTTGAAGCTATGGTAGCATAAAGAATGGATGAGGTGATGTCTCGTACTAGTATGGTCTGGTATGAATGCCTTTGGTATTTATATCTTCAAGTCTCTCTCCTGCTTCCTTTGCCTCTCCTGCTCGCTGATTAGTAAAATTCAGTGAAGAATGTTTAACCCCATGCTGTTCCATGCTCCGCTCCACCAGCTGCCCCACGAATTGCTCTGCTCTGCCAGCCGCTCCGCTCCGCTTGCCGTCCCGCGAGCTGCTCCCGCCGTCCCGCGAGCTGCTCCGCTCCACCAGCCGTCCCACAAACTGCTCCATAATATATCTTCAGGCCCCCCACTACTTAACACAACACTCAGTGATTTCAGCTCTTAGTAATTTTAGCTCTTTAGTGATTTCAGCTTGTAGCAGGGGAGCCTCAGTGCTGGTGCACCATTGGCCCAAAGTGAATTCAGCTCAGTAGCCTGTAACTAGACTCATAGTGGAGTCAAAACTAGCTCTGATATTCCACCATGGAGAGAGGAGAAGGTGCAATTGGCATGTAAGGTCTTCACCAGGGGCCCATACCAGCAGGTATTAATACCTGTCCCCAGCCTCTCTCAATTCACTGGGTTTTGGAACCCATGACCCTTGCCTAGCGAGTGCTGCTTAGTTGATGGTGAGTCCCTCCACCATAACAAAAGGCCAAGCACAAAATGCCTAACTAATGGGATTAGGAAGAAACACTACTGACCTCTGTTAGAGACAGGGTAGTACTGGACTAGATGGACTGCTGTTCTGATCCTTTCTGGCTGCTGATGTGTTTCTCTGTTCCTTTCTTTTTCCCTTCCAATGCATACTTCTTCAAGTTTTTAGTTTTAGGAACATTAACTTTTCCATTCAGAGTGATGCCAGGGCACGTCAGTGGGGATGCTAGTTTGGACTCCCTAAAAATTCTGTTTTACAATTAGCTAAATGGATTCCATGAAACTTGCCTAATGTGCTAGAATTCATGCAGATTTTTCATAGATTATAAGGCCAGAAGAGACCTTGGCGACCACATAGTCTGACCTCCTGCTTAACACAGGCCATAGGACTTCCCTGAATTCTTGTTTGAACTAGAGCATATTTTCCAAGTGAACATACAATCTTGATTTAAAAATTCTCAGTGATGGAGAATCCACCAAAACTCTTGGTAATTTGTTCTAGTGGTTAATTACCCTCACTGTTAAAATTTTGCATCTTATTTCTAGTCTGAATTTGTCTAGCTTCAACTTCTAGCTATTGCATCTTTTTATACCTTTGTCTGCTAGATTGAAGAGCCCTCTATTAGCAAATTTCTGTTCTTCATAGAGGTACTTATAGCCTGTGATCGAATCACACTTTAACGTTCTCTTTGTTAAAATAAACACTATTACACCATTCACTGTAAATTCACCAGTGTTCCAAGTCTCATTGAAAATCAATATTAATGGTCCAGAGAGCTCCTCAGCCAGTTCTTTTAAAACCCTTGGATGCAAGTTGTCTGGACCTGCTGATTTAATGTTTAGCTTTAGCTTTAACATCCTACCCACAAATTGCAGTTATCTGGTGATCAAGTTCTACGCTAACTAGACTAAAAAAGCTGAGGACTACTGTAGGTTTGTAGAACTGATTAATGAAATTGTTTTTAATTGTTCAATTTATTAATATAATTTCATAAGCAAAGTTTTATGAATGAAACTACATGCATTCATAAAACTGGTTACCCCGATAACTGGCTAATTGAGTTTCACTTTCAATCCAATTGCGGCTTAAATTGCTGAAACTTACACTGTTTCAACATTGTAACTTCTGCTCACTGTTTGCCATTCCTTACACTTGTCCATGTTGTAACTCCATTTTAACTCCATTTTAACTTGTCCCAAACTCCATTTTAAAATGCTCACTCCGTTTTGTAAAAGCTTGCTGCAACCTTCATTTTTGCAAAACCCTGCTGTAATCTTATTAGTTTAGTTTAGATGTGTGAATGAGGATGGATGGATGATGGAATCAATCTCCAGCCCCAGCCTGTCCTGATGAAATAAAGTGTAAACGCCCAACGGCTGAAGATGCAGACAACAGCCCTGACAAAGTAAGAGGAGTCCACCCTCAAAAGAAAAGAACAAAAGTACAATTGAAGAAACATCAAAGCCAGGTCCTAGGCTGAAAGTCATGTCTGCAATTGACGGGTGATCAATCACACCGGACCCAGTGACACAGCAAGACCTATAGACTCTGGATTCAAACTAAAGCCTACGAAAAGGATGGGTGAGATGGAAGACTTTGGAGGGTAGCATTCTGCTGCCAACATGGAAGGGCATCGGTGCATGCCCAACAGAGACCCAGCTCTTCCTTGTGCCCGGCTTTCCTGGCCAGTTAGCCGCCACAAGCTACAAACCCAAGCCACGAACTCAAGCTACATTCAGGACTGGTAACTATACAGCAGCTGCAGAACCTGTGTGTATGAACGAACATGTGAATGAATGTGAAACTGAATGAAATGTTATAGCTATAACTGACTGCCTACTACAATTCTTTTTGTATTCACAATAAATGTGACATTTTGTCTTATCCCCCTTTAATAAGAGCCTGCTGGTTTTTATTTTATTGGTATAACAGGTTGATCCCAATGCAACAAAACTATAAGCTTGATTCTGCAGCCACTGACTTCAAGCTTGGGTCCAAAGTGATCCCACACCAAAATTCTGTCAAAGCAGCTTCTTGAATTCCTGGAATGGAAGAATTGTTTAAAACAGGAGTTGAGGCTTGGTGTGCTGTCCCTGCAGTCATGAGGCTCAGATTAGAATTTCAAATGTTAAACATGAAAAATCATTATATGAATTGGTAAGAGGACCTCCACTCTTGGTGTTGTACTGTTCTGCTGCCATTCCTTCCTCATCTTGTAATGTGTGTTTGTGTTACAGATTTCTGTCCCCTAAAATTGATTATTTCTCTCTATAGCCTTTCTATTTCTCATCCTTTAGTGACGCACATAGATTCAAATGTTGTTGCTCTTACTTCTCTTTTTTTATCCCCCTTATTTTTTATGACGCACAAAGTCAGAGTTGTCATTATTCTATATTTGCATGGATTGAGCTGTCTTTATCATCTATTAGCTTCCAAATTATTAGAGCTTGTTGGTAGCTGGCTATATCCTTCCTTGTTATTTATACTGTCTCTGATGATGTCATCCATTTCTGATGCGTACTACTCTTGCACTTCAGGTTTAGGAGCCAAATGTCTGCACAATTTAGACTGTTTGCAATGTTAAAAAACATTATTTTTGTAAATTTAAGCATATCTTTTCAATATGTATTTTCATTCACATCAGTACTTTCTTGGACTCCCCCTTCTGCTTCAACAAGCTGTTTAGGTTTCCTTTCTTCCTTGCATATATTTTTGGCTCTGTAAAAAAAGTTACGTGTGGAATTAAAGACACAGTCTCGTCTTTAATTCATTTTCTTCTTCTCCTTTCAGGCCTAATGTCACAGACATATTTTGGTTCTTGAATCTTTTACATTAGAACACTAACTTGTGTGATCTCTTTCCACTTAAAACCCCTGATGATTATTTACCTGGTTTGATAGTATAAAATTGTACTAAAGAATTGAAAAATATGGACTATCCTGCAGGGGAAACCCTGCGTTTTCAGGGAGCTACGCAGGGATGATCTAATAGGGTTTTTTACACATCCCTAATTTATATGACTCTGTGGACTTGTCCACATTAGAAAAACGTATTCTGTTTGAACCAGTGTTCCAGTCCTAAAAAGAAAGAAGTGCCAGAATGCCCTCCTGGTACTATCACTCATGATAATATTGGAAGTACCAAAAAGTTGTTTAAAAGTGCCAGAACAGTATTTTGGAGCAATCTGAACATGACTTGAGTCCTGGTTTGAATGCAATTATGCACTTGGGGGATCAGTCAATCTGTGGGTGTTCCTGCAGTTAGTAACTAGTGAGGTTCAATTGCAAAGACAAAACCATTAATTGATAACTCAGCAAAAAGAGCAACTGATCAGGAACATCAAGTTAAAAATGCATCTGATGCTGTAGCGAGTAAATGGCTTCACAAATGTGCTGACACTGAATGGTTTGATCAGTGAGATACTGGCAGCATTATTTGCCATCAACGTCAGTCATATTTTAGAGACTATTGAGGAAAAGGAAAGTTAAAATATGCCCACAGATGTAAATATTGTCCTTCTTGCTCAGATACAGTTTATCATTTCCCTCAACATTCTTGAAGCAGAGTTGCTTGAGAGAGGAAGTGTCAACCTTGGACCACAGTGCCTCACAACTAACTTGTCTGGGGCCAACTAACTGGAAACACTGCAAGAGAGCCCCCAAGGTCGGTGTCAAAATGAGGATGATTTCAACAAAACTCCTTGCAAAAGCAAAACAAGCGGTGAGCGAGGTTTTCAGTGCTCTGCCTTGTCAAGCTACACCATCCCAAGCAGAATGAACCTACCTACCATAGATACTTATATGGCCCTCCGCACTAGAGCGTCTGAGGACCTCATAATCTGAAATGTATTTATCCTCACAACACCTCTATATGGGAGGGCATCTTACTGAGGGGCACTGAGGCACAGAGACTAAGGCATGGAGTTTTAAAAGTACTTTGGCATTGCCATACTCAGAGTCCCAATGCCCCACTCATTTAGGAACTCAAATCTCATTTTCAAAAGGGATTTAAACACTTATGTTTGAAAATGAGATTTAGGCTCCTAAATCAGTGAGGCATTCCAATGCTGAGCACAGCAATGCCTAAACACCTGGGCCTCAGTGACAGCCATAGAGCAAGGAACTGAAGCTGGGTCTTCTCATCCCAAGACTAGCATCCTAACCACTGGACCACCCTTCCTCTCATACTGTCACATATTGTTCAGCAATATTATAGACAATAGCTATTTCTTTCCCTTATGAAATCTGTACACGTGCAGTTAAAAAACAGATTTAGAGCTTGCAATGGAGTGGCCTCCAGTTTAATTTGCTTCGCTGGAGGTATAAAGGAGGAAACACAACTAGAGAGAATTTAGTTAGCCACTTCTTGCCATATTTACCTGATGAGATACTTCAGGGGGAAAATCCTCCAGTGAGGACAAAAGGGACAGGTCAGAGGTCAGGGATGGTTTGCAGAAGCGGTGCAAACTCATGTTTACAACCTGATCATGATGTTCCTCTGCACATGGTCACTTCCTTCTGTTGCTATAATAGAGCAGACTTTCAGGTTGCTGTAGCATATGCTTGGCTGTATCAGCCACAAGGAGCTGAAAATGTAGATGAAGATCGGTGTGGCATGAGCAGAATCTTGGAGGCACACCCCTTCTATGGACAAACTCCTTTTCTCTTGCTATGCTAGCAGCAGGGAGGGTGTGTGGCCCAAGATTCCCTATATTAGCTCTGTCCCACTGGAGGATCACTGTTACACTTGTCAGAGTAACAGCCGTGTTAGTCTGTATTCGCAAAAAGAAAAGGAGTACTTGTGGCACCTTAGAGACTAACCAATTTATTTGAGCATGAGCTTTCGTGAGCTACTCACGAAAGCTCATGCTCAAATAAATTGGTTAGTCTCTAAGGTGCCACAAGTACTCCTTTTCTTTTCACTGTTACACTGAGGATGATCCTCTTTGGGCCAGTTACACTGGCTTTACAACTGGACTATACCAGTGGTGTGGCACAAAGTGGCCCCAAATGTGGATTAGGTACCAGCAACAGAGGAGCTACTGACAGGAAAAAAGGGCATATCCAATACCGTATGGAGACCTGAATGTGACCTAATATTCTTTGGCAATATCCACATATTGCTAGGGATATTTGTTATCCTGCTCATGGTTACAGCTTCTCTGATGCTTCCCCCACCGCCCAGTTACTTACCTGAAATTGTAATAATAAGTAGACCTTAAAGCACTTTACAAAGTGCTTATCCCCATTTTGCATATGGGGAAACTGAGGCACAGAGTGGGAAAGTGAGTTGGCCAGAGTCACCAGCAGTGGAGTTACTAATTGAATGCTGAGCTGCTTAGTCCTAGTCTTGTGCTCTGTCTAGCTGGCCACACTGCCTGCATTGGAATGCATCAGTAGCGGAGCACCACTTGAACAGATGAGCTTTGCTTTTTATTTATCAAGAACTGACCTAAGGCACTAATAGATAGAAAGTGCCACTGATCTTTTGCAAAGCAGCCAGGATCAGAAAGTATTGCTTCTGTAAAGCATTAGATATCATGCGATTCATAAACAGAGCACTAATTTGCATGATGCGTATTTGCATAATATTATATGTATTTGCATGCAGAGAGGATAGAAGTGGAGCTTAGAGAAGGAACAAGAACTCTCTCTTTTATATTCTTTCCTGCTACAAGAGAAAAGTGGGATGATGAGGCCACCCTGCCGAGAGGGTATTTTTAGTTAGTCTCACTGATAAAAAGCGAACAGCCTGCAGAGCACCTGTCCTGAGATTGGTTTCAGAGTAGCAGCCATGTTAGTCTGTATCCTCAAAAAGAAAAGGAGGACTTGTAGCACCTTAAAGACTAACAAATTTATTTGTGCATAAGCTTTCGTGAGCTACAGCTCACTTCATCCGATGCATTCAGTGGAGTGAAGTCCTGAGACTGTGCTTGTTGTTTTAGTTTGCTTTTCTGCTCTGTTTTAAAAGGGCTAGTAACTGTTTTGTAAGGAGGTTTTCCACAGATTCAGGTGGGAGCAGGACAAGGCCCATATACATTATACTGGGAGAGAGAGAGCAAGAAAGAGCATATTCACAGTAGATTGCATTCACAATGAATAATTTAGTCAAATCCCCTGCTTGTGACTTCGCAGAACAGACACAGAGGTTATTCTCACCAGTTAGAGGCAGTCTTTCCTCACCTCTCACAGCATTGCCAGTGCAGTCCATAAGAACGGCCATATTAAGCATGAATGAAATTCAAACAAAAAGTGCAAATAAACTTGAGTGCAGAGATCTATCAGGTTTCTATATCAATAACTAGAGGATGTAAAGTGACTCCGGCCACTTTTCAGACATCTTTCAGAGTAACAGCCATGTTAGTCTGTATCCGCAAAAAGAAAAGGAGTACTTGTGGCACCTTAGAGACTAACCAATTTATTTGAGCATAAGCTTTCGTGAGCTACAGCTCACTTTACCGGATGCATACTGTGGAAAATACAGAAGATGTTTTTATACACACAAACCATGAAAAAACAGGTGTTTATCACTACAAAAGGTTTTCTCTCCCCCCCCCACTCTCCTGCTGGTAATAGCTTATCTAAAGTGATCACTTTAGATAAGCTATTACCAGCCGGAGAGTGGGGGGGGGGGGAGAAAACCTTTTGTAGTGATAAACACCTGTTTTTTCATGGTTTGTGTGTATAAAAACATCTTCTGTATTTTCCACAGTATGCATCCGGTAAAGTGAGCTGTAGCTCACGAAAGCTTATGCTCAAATAAATTGGTTAGTCTCTAAGGTGCCACAAGTACTCCTTTTCTTTTTTCAGACATCCTTACACTGTTTATTCTGCAGTGAGAGGAGCAACATTAACCAACCAAAGAACACCACACCTATATTGAGCAGTCATAAGTACAGACTGGGGGCAAAATCCGAAGTTTCAGCTATAAAACCTTCAGCAAACCCTGACAGATGACACACTGGATTTTTCCCCCCTGTATTTCCTCACCAGTAATGGAAATTGATTAATTGATTGACGTTGCCCTTCTCTTTGAAGCAACCCTTTATATGTCATCTGGAATTTTGCCCAGTACTCTTCCCTCCCATCTCTAATTCCCATTCCTCCACCTCAAGAAGCCAGAGATAAGGAAATATTATAGGGCTGTCACTTTTAATAATAGCTGAGGAGCTAATGGATTTCAATCTCACACCAAGCAAGCACTACAGGACCTGATGTCAGTCTCTAGCCCACTACAGCAATTAAATACATTGTCATCTGTAAGCGTTTCTGATAGCTAGGCTTGCCACTAACCGTCCTCCCCATGCAATTCAAGACACAAAAGAGTGAAGTCCCTGCATTTAGCAGGGAGGGAAAAAGGTAATATATGTATGGAAGAATTGTAAAACTAGCCAAGCACAAGAGAAACACTGTGTATCCACCACCCAACCCATATCTACCAACAGCTGAAAACAATATTGAAAGACCTGGCCTCCATAAAAAGGAATAACACATAGAAACCTCTTCACTGCTGGTATTTTTGCCCAGGCACAGTGCAGTCTAACTACGGGTGTACCACAGTTGCTGCTGACAGAACCTGTAAATATGCAGGAAAGGGGCAGGAACTGTGCAAACAGGCCTGGTCACAAGCATGACCTGCCCTAGGACCTGTTCTTCCCAGGAGTGCACAACACAGGGACAAACAAGGGACAAATCAAAGTCGCTGGATCCTGCTCTGAAATGCACTACAAAGCCCCAGGGGCCAGAAGCATCCACTGGTAAGGAGATGGTAAAAGAATCAAAGGAGAAGACGGATGTTACAGGACCCCAACACAGGCAACGTGACGGGAAGATACTGGAGCTGCCAAGGTACACTATAACCAAAATGAATGAACAACTCCCTTTCAGCAGCTTAGTGTGGCAACATACGAGAGAGCACTTATTTCTAACAATGCTTATTCTGTGTCTGCACAGCAGACAGCAGAGTTCTGCTCACAGGTGTCTTGGACTTCTACACTAGTTTACATGGCCCCTCAGCTGACATCCATCATGCTGTGTGTGCATGTCTGACCCATGAAATTGCTCCCATGCGAATACCTATCCACTTTCCCTGCAGCAACTAGTGTTCTGTTGGTGATAAACTAGTTTGGTTGTACGACTGTTCCCTATGTTCCTGGGTAAACAATCCCATGCTTAAGCACATCAGTCAGCAATGAGCATTTGTCATGCTGTCTGTCAGCTTACAATCTTCACCACATCAGTTCCTGCACGGTGACATTTTACATTTCCGTTTTGCTAACTGCTTCCCATGGGGCCCTCTTCACATCCCCTCTCCCACTTTTCCTTGCCTAAATATGGCCACGGTTCATCTCTGTAGTCTCCACAAATGACAGGAAGAATAAGTGCATGTCTCATTCTGAGGGTTTGTGGGTTTTTTTAAATGGCATTTCCCTGGAGGATGCCTGTTTTGTGCTTCTTGGGCGGGTAGAGTCCTGGCCTTTTAAAACAGAGATATTGTTTCTACACCAGGGGAGAGTAAAAGGAAAACCTACCAGTGAACGGACACATAATTTTAAAAGCCCTCTCTACAGAGGGACCGTAGTGGCTACAGGCATAAAGTTAGCTACAGGGAGTCCTTTTGCAGCATCATAAGCTGTGCTCCAGCTGCACTAGTGGTGCCTGAACTGGGCAGTATCCACAGTGGCCTTTTATTTAGCGCACTGGCCTCTAACCTCTTGCCTGAGCATCAGTCACAATGCTAAAGGCACAGTTTCAAAAACTTTCACAACTGCGTTACAGATCTCATGATATTTTGTGCTTTTCTTAAAGCTCCCACTTCCGGAATCATGTGATTACGTGAAAATCTCAGCTTTCATTTAAAAAAAAAAAAAGGTTTCTAGCCATAGCCCCCATTGTTTCAGAGACAAGCCTGAAAACACTAAACAAATATCAAGTGTTCCCTAAAGGCTAGGAAAGCAGAAGGCAAATAAAAAGAACCACAAATGTATTGGATGAAATCCAGACCCATTCAAATAAGTGTCAACATTATTTACTTTGATGGAACCAAGATTTCATCCATTATTATATTTTTTAATCTAATGATTTTTAAATCAATCTCATGATTTTGGAAGGCTTCAGATTAACAATGGACTTCTTGGGAATGGGAAGCCTTTTGTTTATGAGTTTATCACTGTAGATGAAATGGTACATTAATTCTGCACTTTTAACTAAGAATACAAAAAGAGCTCAATTCCACCATAGCTTATCAGAAGTAAAAGTCACAGTTTCCAGATAAACTGAGCATAATGTGTGGATTAAACTTGTCAGTTAATTAAAGAGGGCAAGGTTTAAACCACTGATTGGGCTGTTTTTAGACAAGTAATACTTAAAAACAGAGTGCCAGCTTGATGACCCAATAAAAGAAAAATGGAGAAAAAAGCATGTGGATGAGGTATCAATTATCAAATCTAGTTACAGCTTGAATAAATTGTCTGAGGTTAAGAAAGTGTTCTTGTTTCAAATGTGATACAAAAAATGAGTCAAGTCATTACAATGGCACCGCCTGTTATCTACACAGATCAGAACTTGATACAGAACCCAGGGTATTTCCAGCTTAGTCAACGCCAACACCTGAACATCAGAATATTGATGATTTTGCCCCTGTCTAATCATTTAACACACAGACACACAATAAATGCCCTATTTCTGGAGAAATATAGAGTTCTTGTTTTTAATTCATTGTCTCTCCAAATTTATGACAAATGTGAAAAGTCTGATTTGTGTAATAATGTGCTTGCATAAAGATCTGGGTCTGAAACAGAGATCAGACTTTGTTTGCCCTCCAGAGCCCCTATATTTAATTTTTCTTAATGTTTTCATTGATTTTTTTTTCAGTATCTCTCTCTGTTAAATATAAAAAGTTATTTCACTAAATACCCGCAAGTGTTATCAAAAGACTGTATCCAGGTGGATAAAGTATCTGCTTTATATTGTAATGGTAGTGAGGTGCAATCCCCATGGTCAGATTAGCTATCTGTGAAAATATATCCTATATTTCATTCTCCCAGTGCCACCTGGAGCATGACATTTTCAACACAATTATCCTTACCATCCAAAACTACTCTGAATTTAATGCAAATATTTAAACAACTCTTTGTTCAAGAAGAATGAAAATACTTTTGTCCTCACACTAACTATTCTATTCACTCTACACATGCTCCTAGCATGTACACTGCCGCATGGGGTGCCTCTCAGCCCAGCTGAGATTCAGGCTAGCTCAGTTCAGGAAAGTGCACTAAAAATAGCAGTGTGGACATTGAGGCATGGGCAGCAGCTCGGGCTACCTGTCCAAGTCCAAGCTCACCCAACTCTGCGACTAATCAGAGTTTGCATGGCTAGACTGCGCTGCGGTCCGTGCTGCAAGGTCCACACTGCTATTTTTGAACTAGCGCATGTCTATCTACCCAGGCTCTGAGGCTCACTCCCAGCTGCAGGGCAGACATACCTCATGTGTCTACGCAGCAAAAGCTGTACCTACCCAAGCCAGCTTGAACCCAGCACGTGCTGGTAACAATAGCAGGGAAGACACCGTTGCATGTGCTTCACAGCGGGCTAGCAAGCTGAGTGTGTACCCAGGGTCCATGCCGGGCTTGTACAGCCTGCACTGCCCTGTCTTCGCTGCTGTTGTAACCACACTAGCTGGATTCAAGCTAGCTAGGGTGGTCTAGCTTATCACACCTTTTGGGGTGTTGACATACCCGTAATAGAGATGACTCTGACCTGCAGGCTTCAGATTTGGATGCCAACTTTCCTAACATTCAGGGGTTCTTCAGAACTTTTGATTTGGTTCAATACTGAAATAGGGGCCAGCTATGAAGTCTGGACCCAAATCCTGCTATGGACTTTCCTAGTTTTTGAGGTGTTCAGATCTGAGTGTTTGGTCTGGACCCTTCCCTACTGTCAGAAAAACAGGGAGCACAGTAGAGATTCAAGCCCTAATCACGGAAAATATAGATAACAAATTTTATTTTTAATATTTTCACCTCTTGGCTCCTTTTATGAGAGCCAAACCCCTTCCTTGCTTTAGCACACATTCACAATAGGAGATTTTTGCAGTTGATTGCATGCTGAAATTCAATTGCTGCAGATGCTTATCATGTCATTATTGTTGTATATTATTTAAGCCCCAGCTGTCTGCTTGGGCATGTGTAATGCACAAATAAAGACAGGAACTGCCTCAAAGAGCATACAGTTGAAACAGGAATCTCACTTGTTCATCTGCACATACAGAATACATATATTTGATTTAATTTCCATGTCATTTCTTGCATAAAATGCAATTCTTTTTTGGTTGTACGGTGTGCTTCAATGGGTAGGCAATAATTTTCTTTAAAATATATCTAAAATACCCATCTCCAACTCTCACTGACCTCTCCTGAAGTGCACAAGTATTTACTCCCTTATGCCTCAAAATACTTTTGATTTAGTTTCAGATTTCCTTTTTTTACAGCTTTATCACAACAGTGCAAAAGTTAAGACAAATGATCACAATCAGCGGATAGCTTCCAGGATGAATCTTACTAGCTGTGCGTCTGAAGCTGGTGTGGTTCTGCACAGCAGTTGGATTGAATGTAGAGGCGGCAAACTACAGAGCATTGGAGATTATCCCTTACATCAGTGCCAAGTCTCATAAAATTCATGTTTTCAATGATCATAAATGACTCAAACTTCCTGCTTAAGTCTCCATCATTTTGCTCCAGTTTCCCTTAGTTTTGCCATAGAATTAAACGACTTGTGAGACTGGCTATAGACAATACCAAGATGAGATATTTAATCAAAATCAAAAGTTGCTTATTGTGAGTAAACTACATATTATTTGAGAGTATCCTTTTTACACAGCAAATAATAACATACAAAGGATTTTTTTTTCCTTGTGAAAGGTTGCGCTGTTGTTTCTCTCTCACACTTTCTCCTGATACACACAGCCAGGGATAGCAGCTAGGCAGGGCCTAACAATTAGCTGAGCCCTAAAACATATGGGTACAGGGCAAGTGAACAAAGTGAATAATTAATTCATAAATATATTTCTATTGCACCTTCCACCTGAGGATCACAAAGACCTTTACAAACATTATAGCTATACAGATCCAAACGTGATTATAACATTGATTATAACATTCATAAACCAGTTGGAGAACACTTCAATCTCTCTGGTCACGCGATTACAGACATGAAAGTTGCGATATTACAACAGAAAAACTTCAAAACCAGACTCCAGCGGGAGACTGCTGAATTGAGTCTGAATAGAGACTGGGAGTGGCTAAGTTATTATGCAAGGTAACCTATTTCCTCCTGTTTTTTCCTACCCCCTGCCCCCCCCCCAGACGTTCTTGTTAAACTCTGGATTTGTGCTGTAAATGACCCACCTTGATTATCCTACACATTGTAAGGAGAGTCATCACTTTAGATAAAGCTATTACCAACAGGAGAGTGGGTTTGTGTGTGTGTTGGGGGTGGGGTGGGGAGAAAACCTGGATTTGTGCTGGAAATGGCCCACCTTGATTATCATACACATTGTAAGGAGAATCATCACTTTAGATAACCTATTACCAACAAGACAGCTCACTTAAAAGCTTATGCTCAAATAAATTGGTTAGTCTCTAAGGTGCCACAAGTACTCCTTTTCTTTTTGCAAACTTGATCAAGAATCCAAGGTATTTCCCAGACAATACCCAAACTGGAACATTAGTTTTCTGATTTTTCCCCAACACAATCATTCATATCAAATCAAACATACACACAATAAATTCTCTAGTTCTGGAGAAAGTAAAAACTAATTCTAGAAAACTTCTTGGCTTTTCTTCGCTCTTATACCAAATATGTGTCTCATACACACACACACACGAAAATAGAAAATGAAACAGAGTCCATGTTCGCTGTTCCAGGCCAATGGGGGCTGTGGGAAGCGGCGTTGGCCAAGAGATGTGCTAGCCGCCACTTTCCGCAGCCCCCATTGGCTTGGAACGGCGAACCCTGGCCAGTGGGAGCTGCGATCGGCTGAACCTGCGGACACTGCAGGTTAAAAAAACCGTCCCGCCCCACCAGCGGATTTCCCTGACGGTCCGCGTGCCAAAGGTTGCCGATCCCTACTGTAGACACTCTAAGCAACACACAGACAAAGTGACAGTCCTGGAATCTAACTCTACAGAAACAACCTCTGAATTATGTTTTTTGTTGTTATAGTTGAAATCCCTGTCATATAAAGTTACATTAACTAACTTTAGCATGAGATAATATAGGAAACTGCTCTGAAGAAATGTTGCAGATTTTTTTCTTTCCTCCTTTGTAATTTGGGTTGTATTTTACATCTTGCACATTTCCAGAAATAGCATCTATAATAATTATTGCATTTTGTTACCTTTCCAAAAAAAGAACCTATCAACAACAATGATGGAAAAAACAATAGGAAAGAGTTGAAGAAGTATATCAAGCACATTGACAATTAGCCAACATTTAAAACACACACACACAAAGATGGTTACAAAAATTATTCTCCTCTGTTACATCTCTTTCATCTTATGCTGGAGTGTTCTTTGTGTACATGCTGTCCATTCAGACTGTGATCTCTTTGGGGTCAGAATCTGTCTGAAAAGCACTTAACTAATTTTGAGAACCTTATATAATAATATAGTAATAAAATATTTATTAAAAAATCAAGAGTGTCTAAAAGAGGGGCAACAAGACTGCTAAATAAAAGGAACAAGGAGTTCAGCAATCACTAGCAATATGTGGGAAGCTCATGATCATTGAAGCGTTAGAGCTCAGTTCAGGTAATACTTTACATGCTGAAAGTCAGTGGGACTTGTTTTTCCCAAGTCACTTTGGCAAATCCCACCCATAGTGCTTCCCAGAGGAGGGTAAGCAATGTATTCTCATCCCCACAAGCTGAACAATTTGCCTAAGGTCACACACCAAAACTTGAGGGCGGTGGGGGATTTCTAACTCAGTGCTCAATACACTCGATCGCCACTGCTTCTCTAAATCTTAATCCAACCATATCCATTCACTGAATCGGAAAAAACTGACTGTACCTCTCTGAAGAACACGACTTCATGTACTTTTTGCTGCTAGTCAGTCCAGAAGCACTTAGAGAATAGCTTTTCTTGCAGCATTTTGGCCTCTAATGTGTATTACCTGCTATGTGAATAAAGGGTGGGATTGTCAAGACAGCCTAAGTGACTTAGGAGGACAAGTCCCATTGAAAGGCATTAAGATTTATGCTCTTAAGTCACCTCGGTGCTTTTGAAAATTCCATCCATATTTATAAACATAAAGAACTGATCTGCAGTGTAACCTGGTGTCTCCAAACACCATAGTAAAGAGATTAATAATGGCTGTGAAGGGAAAACTAATTCGAGACATAACCTATGGTGGAATGAGAGACATCTGGTTATAAAAGCCGATGGAGCAACTCCAGCATCCTGACAGGAAGCCTTGTTACAAAAATCACATCAGTAATCACTGCCTTGTTCAGGTTTCAGAGTAGCAGCCGTGTTAGTCCGTATTCGCAAAAAGAAAAGGAGTACTTGTGGCACCTTAGAGACTAACAAATTTATTTGAGCATAAGCTTTCGTGAGCTACAGCTCACTTAAAAGCTTATGCTCAAATAAATTTGTTAGTCTCTAAGGTGCCATAAATACGCCTTTTCTTTTTGCCTTGTTCAATTTTCTTTGCTCAGTGCCTCCACAATGCTCAAGTGGGCCTGGTGGAGAAGGGTTTCTTCTTCATGGTGAACCTTCCTGCGTCAGCTGTTATGAGTTACAGCAGTTGTTATTGGAAAGCCTAAAGCCTGACTCCCCAAGGAAACATAATTATACGTTGAAAAATCCAGGGTGTGTGCGCTGTGCATGGGTGAGTTGTATGTCACCAGCCTCAGAATGGCATAGAGACAGCCAATTACATTACTGACATTCAGTGGGAGGAAACATCCTGTATATACATCTCCAACTGAGCCATGGCTAGTGTCCAAAAAATGTAATAGTCTCTTTTTGTCTCCAAACCATAACAGCCCTTAGGCTAATAGAAGACGTATAAAATACATGAAGAAGAATGGGTGCAAAAGAAAATTCTGAAAAATAGCTTAATCAGGACAAATTGATACCAGGAGCCGCTCTCACTGACTGGGAGACAAACTTTGATGTTAACCTGCAGCTGGACTGGGGGAGGAGGGATTCAGCAGAGCCTTCTAGGCATGTTTGTTAAACACTTCTGTATATCAGCGGCCGGCCGCTAATTCTTGAGAAGGGCATTTCAGTTGAAATGCCAAAACCTGCTGCTCTCTCATTTGTGTGAATAAAAACTGACTGACAGTTCAGAGTAAGTCACAGGTATTTTTATTTACATCTTTTCCACCTGTTTGGCTTAGTGATTCTGGAGTGGGTCTGCTCAGCTATTTCACACCATTTCTGATTTGTTTTGCCTTTGCTGTCTGACTCCATCACTGGGCTGACTTTTCAAAGAGCAGCACAAGGCAATAAAATAAAATTAAAACATTAAGAAGGTTTGAATTATTTTTAATTCTTTGAAAACTGATTCTACTGTTAGTATTTCGTGACTTGACATTATGACAACCTACTGATTTCAATGATAAGGGAGGGTACCTAGACTTCACAGAATCACAGGGCTTCAGAGAGCAAAACAATTTATTTGTAGGTTCAGGGAGTGTTGTACGGTGATCCTATGCAAACTTAGGCAAATTTGCCATTTACTTTACACAAAAATAAACTGGTAAATACTTCGAGTTAGGAATAAAGCAAGCATGTTATTTATTTATAGTTCACAATAAAAGAGTCAATTTGAAATGTACAGAAGAAATGGACACACAATGTATTCTTCTGTTGTTAGGAACTGGGTAATTCAATCGTTGGGGGACCAGACTACAGTGCATACATTAACTATGGGAAGGTTGTTTCTGAGATCAGAAGAGCGGGGTCTGTTTTGGAGCACTCCAGCATAACCTTTATGACTGTTTCACCAGATTAGTCCATTCAAACAATCCAACGGAGTTCCAAAATCAACCTCAAATGAAAGAGCTTAAATTTGATTGGACCCTCCATCACATCACTCTCTTTGGCAACCAGTGAGAATCCTTGGGTAGAGCCATGAAAAAGTTCTTACTACTGGCAAATCCAGCAGGGGGATGGGAGACAAGGAATCATTTCCCCTCCTGGTTTTGTTAAAAGAAATATCTTGTAGTTTTGCTGCATTTTTTTCCTTGGCCTTTTCCTCCTATGAAAATGAGGGGGTCTGGAGAGAAAATATAGGGAGAGTGCAGTTCAGTGTGCGCAGGGCAGGAAGGGGGCTGTGAGGAGAGAAGGAAAGAGCAGTGCCCAGTGTGAGTAGGGAAGAAACAAAGTGGAAGGAGGGTGGGGGAAGGGAGATTTTAGAGACGCATTTGGTTTCCACAGCTACCTCAGTAAGATGGATGGAAAAGGAATCCCTACAGTTTTGTGCAGACTTGGCATTCAGTGGGCAACATGGTTTCCACATTTTTCAGTCTGTCTAAAACATAAGCCTTATGAATGAAGTTTGCCCATGACCCATGCACAAATTGTCCACTCTTAATGGCACCCTGCGCACCCGACAGTTGTCCTGTAACAAGAGTCAATTCACTCAGAGCAGAGAAAAAAATAGGCAAGACTGTTAAGCTTCTCCTGCAGCATCTGCAGCACACTCACTGCAGTGTGAGTTTGTTCAAAGGTGCACAGAGAGTGGATAGATTGTACTGCTGCTGGAGTAGCCACAGGGGTGGCCAACATGCAAACGTGCACTGAAATAATGACAGTAAATCAGTTTTAATTCATACCTTTGTTATTTTGGTGCAAGTCTCTGTGTGGAAGCTCTTATTTTGGATTAAAAGTGTCCTGTTTCAATTGTGCTTCTGTCAGTTAAAAAGAACAAAACCAAACCCATGTAAGCAAAAGCAAAATACAATTCTTTTATTCCAAAGTAGGAGTTTCCACACAGAGACTTGCACCAAAAATAACAAAAGGTGTGAATTAAAACCGATTCAGTTATGACAGCACACATTTGCATGTAGACCGGGGTTAACAGGATGAATTTGGAGCCTGGCACCTTTTCACTCAGACACCGAAATAAGCAGAAGTACCAAATACAGAGTTAGACAGATGGGACTACATTTTTAAAGCATTTAAGGATGGACTGGAAACTGAGTTAGGACTTCAGAATTTCACCCAGTAAAGGACAAATGTTCAAAAGTGGCCTCTACATTTGGATGCTTCCATTTTTGGGTTCCCAACATGTCAGGGCCTGATTTTCAGAGGTGCTGAGAACCCACAACTCCAGCTAAAGGCATAGCCCGTGGCAGTTTTAGGTCCTCAGCACCTCTGATAATTAGACCCTGGGTGTCTAAAGTTAGGTACCTAAAAAGGGAAGCACTCAAAAACGGAGGGCACATTTAAAAATATGGGATGAGGTGTGCAGGTTAGGGTAATGATGCTGGAACTAATATTTGCAACCAAAGTACCTAGCGCTGTTAAAAGTCATAGTTTCTCTTTGAGTACGCTATTTTGTGCACCTACTGTAACATAATGCCCTAGCTGCACGTGCAACGTATCAGCTTTTCCAAACAGTCAGGAGAATGCTTGGGATTACAGCTGTACACTATCAATACCCTTTTTCCATCAACACATATATCCCCATCTATTCAAGATCTCATTCACATTCTGTAAATAGCTACTTGAACAGCTCCTTCCTTGTTTTTGTTCAAACATGTGATAGCTTTTGTAGGTAAGAAGAAAATTATGGCCGGTCTACCCTTAAAAAGTCCTGGAGCTTCAATTATGCAGTATAGTTAAAGCAGCAAAACACCCCTAGAGTAGATATAGTTGTAATGGTATAAAGGTGCTTGTAGGGAGCCAGGGTGGCTCCCCTCCGAACCAGAGGGTAAAGAGCCACCCTCTCAGCCTGAGTGGGTGGGGCCAGGCCAAGCTTCCGCCAATCCCCGGAAGGGGAGGGGTGGGACAGGAAGTACAAAGGATGGGGCCCTTTGCCCAGTGAGGAGGGCACCAGGGAGGGAGACAGATGCAGGCTGCTCCCTCGCGATCCTGCGGCTGACCCAGGCGAAGCCCTGGGCAAGGAGGAGCCTGACCGGGAGGAAGGCCGGTGGCAACCAGGACTGCCAGCCGCTGAATACCCGGAGGGGCCTGACGGCAGCCCGGGCCGGCGTGAGTCCGATACCGAGGGGGAGCTGGAGCTGCCCGCAGCGGAATACCCGGACGAGCTGGAGGGACCGGAGCGACCCGCCGGAGAGACCGGGTAGGAAGTAGCCCAGAGGCCCAACTACACCGTGGGGTGGGTGTGTTTGGTCAGCGGGCGCGGACGGCCCTGCTGACCCAGCGGTGGGACTTTCGCCTCCTGCCACTGTCAGGGCCCTGGGCTGGAACGCAGTGGAGTTGGGTGGGCCTGCGTTCCCCTACCCCGGCGCGCCCCTGCCTGAGGGGCGCACTACTGACTCCGGCCAGCACACCTTCCCCGCTAATTCCCCAATGCCCGGAAGGTGTGGCTGAGGTCTGCCACAGAGACCATAGCTCTCCATCGCCCCTAGGGGCTCGGAGGACCGACCGACACCTGTCACAGTGCTTATACCAGTATAGCCTATTCTGGTTTGGGAACCAAAGTGGTTTGTTAGAGAATGGGTTCCCAGGAACCCAATTGCCCTCTACTGGCTCCTTCTGTAAACACAGAGCAGACTGCAAACTGACCAAGGAAAATCTTACTTCAGCATCATTTCCCGCCCACACTACTTCTCCTTTTCGATGGTGCACAGAGGTGTTGTGCAGCAGTTCACATAGGAGATGGAGGCAGAAGGAGCAAAGAGGAAGAGTGGATGGGTTATGGACAAGCAAGTGTTTTGATGCATGCAATAAAAAAATCCTTTTGCTACTTCTATAAACTCTCTTGTGCAGGATTGGTGGCCAGTAAAACTCAGTTCTGCTGCTCTGCTTCCACACACTCAACCCAGACTCCCTTTATTTGTTAGGGCAAAACCTAACTACATTTGTATGACTAGTTTTATTTATGAAGTGAAGTCAGTGCTATGCTTCATCTTTAAAAGCTGGGGATGTCAGGATCTGAGCAAGCAGTGTGTGCACTACTGCTGTGAAGATAAAAATAGTTTTGTACCGTTAGCCCCTGTTCACAACAAGCCATGCATTTGACATAGAGTGGAAGCAGTTCTGTCTAGCCATAAGCTGGAGAATGATCCATATGGAGTGAAAAGGCAGCTGTCACGCTGATAAGAAGCTGCTGCCAGTGGCAGCAACCAAGCAGTTACATTGTGAAGATAGCTACTGTCTGTCCCTGCAGTGGCAGCAGGAGAGAGGGACTCTAAACAAGACGTGGATGCAGGCCAGCTCCTAAGTTTTATCACACACTCCAGTTGATTGTAACATCCACTGGCAGATCCAAAGGTTGAGAGTTATATCAACTGGTGTAAATCTGAATAGTGCCATTGATTTCAATTCAACGATGCAGATTTATACCAAGGAGGGAGGGAGGAAATAAGGATGTGATGTTTCTAATGCTAGGTGTACCATCCTGGGGACTACTAATCTTTGCTTTTTGTTACTTACACCAATAAAAATTGAAAAATGCCCTCATACTGTAAGTGATAGTGTACAAAATAGACAGCAAGGTTTTATTTGGTAGGAGTCATATTTGGGACAAATTCTACTTGCCTAGCTCAAGCCAACAGCCCTATTTACTTATTGGCGCTAGTAGAGCGAACAGGATTAGACCCTTATTTACAATCATGCTGTCACAGCTGGTTGATAGTCCACATTTTCACTACTGGCTTAATATGGATTTATACAGTTTTGTATAAACAAGTTGCATTAGGAAACTGAACAACATAATTGGTTGATGATGACTCATGGCTGCCTGATTACAGGACAGCAGTTGCACAGGTATGAATCAGAAACCCTAATTGTCAGAGTACATTCTAAAACCATTTTGAAAAGGAAGAGGTTGTTTTCTGTTTGACAGAACAGATCCACTATGTAACAGCAATAATTCATCCCCTTTTATTCATTAAAACCCAAATATAAATTACAGTGTATTCAGAAAAATAAAAAAGGATCAATAGTACATAAAAAGAAATAGTCATATCAAAATAATAAAACAAAACATCAGGGTCCTAGTTCAAAAAATGTCAGGGAGAGGAGTAAAAACAAGACATTTTTCCCAATGGTACCTTTGCTGTTTCTTATTTTAATTTATTAGATAGAAAACAACTACCTCCAAAGTAAACTTCTTAAAATGACCTGCAAAAGATTTTTTTTTCTAAATGGTGTGTTAGCCCCTTTCTGCTTCTTTATTGTGTACAAGGAAAGTCTTGATGGCTTTTGTTTATTTGTTTTTCATTCCCCCCATGCACCTGGTTCTGACACCTGGATTGAAAGGATTAGGTGTGTTGAATGTTTAACAGACATCTTTCCTCTAAAACATTACATAGTTATTGAAGCTAAACAGGTGTTAAAAAAATCCCAACAAAACAAAACGACTCCCTCCCCTCTCAAAGTGCTAAACTTCCCTTCTCATTAGCTCAATTTTCATTCTTTTGACTTGTGATGTTATTATTTCACTAAGGCCATGCCTACATTAGGAGTGCTTTACCAATACAGGAATACCGCAAGCAAAACAAGATGGTAATGGTAAAAGATGAAGC
Source organism: Lepidochelys olivacea (assembly GCF_965140295.1). Taxonomy (NCBI): domain Eukaryota; kingdom Metazoa; phylum Chordata; order Testudines; family Cheloniidae; genus Lepidochelys; species Lepidochelys olivacea. The sequence goes on along the minus strand of NC_140411.1, from coordinate 159,174,916 downwards.
ACATCTACACTAGGGACTTCTGCTGGCACAACGATGTTAGTCAGGGATCACACTTCTTTCCACCCTGACCAACGTAACTATTCCACCAGAAGGCTGTAGTGAAATCCAAGCCTACATCTTCAGACTTCAGAGAATCTACCAGAGTGGACAAGACCTGAATTGCTAACGTAAAAGACAAAAAGGGAAAATAATCCTCTAATCACAGCAAAGAATAAAAACCTGTTGGGGTCTTTTTCATACATCATTTGAACTGTGTCAACACTGATCACCTCTTGCAGCGGCATGTACAGCATGTGTAGCTACACACCACAGTGAAAAGCAGGCTGCATCCACAATGCATGTGTAGCTACACCTGTAACCCTTCTGCCCGTCAGAGTTGGCAGCAACAAGGGGTTCCATTCCAATAACACAATGCAAACCGGCTCGAGCCCCCACCCAGTGACCTGGGACAGATATATACCACTCCCGCTGGGCGCCTCCAAGAGGCAATACTTCCCCTCTCGCAAGCACATAGTCTGAGTGTAGCAAAAAGCCTTTTAATAACAGAGAGAAACAATGTGGCATTATGTTGGGGAAACACCACCAACAGGATTCATAACACAACCCATGAGCAAAAAAACCCACCCCAAGCAAATTGGGGCATACCCCTTTCCCTTTGGTTCTTGAGTCCAGCAACCCCAAATCACCCAAAGTCCCAAAAGTCCAATGACCCAAAAGTCTCTGTCCCTGGTCAGGGCAGCCCCAGAGTTCGAAAGTTTATCTGCGGAGCTTTACCTCCCAACCTGGGTGGAGATGGGACGGGGGTAAGAGGCACCTTACATGATCTGAAGCTGACCGCCCCACAGCTCCATAGACCTTCGCTTCGCTCCGTTCCACTCCGCCAGCCGCCCCACGAACTCCTTCGCTCAGCTCCGCGGCCCACCAGCAGCTCCCACCGTCCCACGAACTGCTCCACCAGCCAGTCCACAAACTGCTCCGTGGCCCACCAGCAGCTCCCGCCGTCCTACAAACTGCTCCACCAGCCTGTCCACAAGGCACTCCAGCCGTCCTGCAAACTGCTCCACAATATATCTTCAGGCTCTCCCACTACTTAACACAATGCTCAGTGATTTCAGCTCTTAGTCAGTTCAGCTCTTTGGTGAATTCAGCTTGTAGCAGGGGAGCCTCAGTACTAGTGCACCATTAGCCCAAAGTGAGCTCAGCAGCCTGTAACTAGACTCCTAATGGAATCAAAATTAGCTCTGATATTCCACAGTGGAGAGAGGAGGAAGTGCAATTAGCATGTAAGGCCCTCACCAAGGGGCCCATGCTACCAAGTATTAATACTTGTCCCCAGCCTCTCTCAATTCACAGTTTTAAAACCCATGACCCTTGCCTAGCGAGTGCTCCTTAGTTGATGGTGAGTCCCTCCATCATAACAAAAGGCCAAGTACAATTCCAAGCACAGTTCCCATAATCAGGGTAATAACAATTTATTCTTCCTGCCCCAATAACAGAGACACTGGGGATCCCACAGCAGCCAAAATGACCATTTTGGCAGCTATGGCCTCATTCTAGGCGGGGTGGGTGTGCCTATGCAAATGAGATTGGCCCCTGAAGTTCTTTTCCACAACTTGCCACACCTCACCACCAGATGTCAGGGTGGAGCTCATCCTGACACTGCTTACACACATGTCAATGTAAAGCTCTGGCAGGTGGGAGGCTGTGGGGAAAGGCTCCTGGGGCAGGGAACTGCCGGCAAGCACCAGGGAGCTCACAGAGCCTTTCCCCACCACAGGGAAAGATTGCAGTAGCAGGGAGCTGCCAGAGTGCTGGAGTCTTTCCCCACTGCTGGAACCTTTCCCTGAGCTGGGGAAAGACTCCGGCAGTGAGGAGGCAACAGGACACTACTGTTATACTTATAAGAAACACATGGGATCTTTATAGGGAAGAAGGCAGCATGCCACATTTATTGAGAATACAACAGTAAGCATATGCTTTTCAATCACACACACACAGACACACACACACAGTCCTGCCAGCTGATGTTTATCATTACCAGTCCAGAGTCTGGATCAATCTAGTGGCCAGCCAGATTGGTCACAGAGGGAAGCAGTACTCTGTCAGTAGCGATCCGATGCTCCTGGAGTGTGGCAAGACAAACCCAAAGTCCCATGGCCAAGCACCCTGTTCTTAAAGTCTTTTTTCTCTGTTGAAGTCTATGGATTTTGCTGTGTCAGTTTGTGACCAGTTACTTCTTAATTGGTGTTTCTTTTGATGTTAACATTCCAAAACACCTCTGAGAGGGTCATCCTGTCCTGGTTGATTTAATCAATTGTCTTTAGGGGTGCTAGCTTTCACCTTAAGGTCGTCAATCTGCCCTTCCTTCATTATGGATGCGTGTTGATGATTCTCTGGTGTCCTTAAGTCTCTTCACTCCTTCTTCCTTGACCGTCTGGCTATAACAATGGCCTTCACACCTTATCTTTTCCTGATGCATACATTCCTCATTCACACAAACAGTCTTTTACAGAGAGCTTTGAGAATACAAATATTGTCAGTTTATTTTGAATCTCTTTAACATAGACACAATACACGATCCTGTCTTTTACTTGCTAAACCTTAAAACAAAGAAATGTATATTTAACTAGAGGGCCTAATTTGTAATACATATAGGAAACCATAGTAGACATTTTAGAGACTAACAAATTTATTTAGTCTTACCTTAGTCTCTAAGGTGCCACAAGTACTCCTTTTCTTTTTGCGGATACAGACTAACATGGCTACTACTCTGAAACCTATCATAGTAGACATTATAACTTATCCTAAAACAAAAGGGTGACCATAATCAGTCATAAGGATTGTTCTGGTCTCTCCCTGCCTTAACATCAGTACAGACACTGGCAGTCTGTCAAATGCATTTCTACCAATGTCCCAGAGGGTCATTCCTTTCTGCTATTCAAATGGGGTGGCTGGTAAAATAAAATCAAGACATACATTAATTCTTATAGTACAAATATAAAATCCTGCTCCTACACTACACTGCCGAAAATAATAGTATACGCAGGGAGGCTCTGCTTGGACTAGTAGAGAGCTCTGTAGAGTACGTGGGTACATTCCGACAGGATTCAGGAGTGTCTTTACTTGCTTGAAGTGCCCCACTGCCTACACTGCTATTTATACCCATGCTAGTGGGGCAAATGGCATATGTAGTCTACATGCTACTGAACAGAGTGTCAAGTGTAGACGTACCCACAAAAAAACAAAATAGAGGCACAAATTCACACACACACCCATGTCGTCAGATGTCACCGGTGTGGTGCTCTGCTCTTGTTCAATGTTAACAGCAGTCAGCTGCGTGCGTGTGTTCCCTCTGTGTGCTGCCCCGGCTTTGCTTAGATAGCTGGCACAGCAGACCCCAAGAGACTCCCCAATGACCACAGACTCCGATAAGGTATGAAGGCACCCAGCCAGGTTTATTGCCAAATGAAACGCTGTCTCTAGCTCCCCGGATCAGATGTCTACAGTTCTGCTAATACATATGTGCTCCCTGACAATGGACTGGCTCAGTCAGTGGCGGGATTTACCAGTGCTCCCTAGGTCAGACCAAAACACTGCCCCAGGGATGCATTCTTATATACGGGTACAAACAAGTTACACATCACTCCTGACGTATTGAGGTGCAACCCCTCTATGCAGTAAGGTGCCGCCTCTCACTTTGTACATGTTGGTTCGAACAAAGCAACTCTATCCATCATATTACCCTTTTGCCTCTGTCTTTAGGATGGGTCAACCTGTTCCTTGTTATCTGTGTGGAATATGCAAGTATTGGAGTGTTCTGGTTCCATCCTAGCATATGTTTATATTTCTAGTGTCCAGTACCATTTAAGTATGTATATTTTTGCAACATCAGCCCTTCACTTGCCAGCTTCCGTGAGCAGGGCCTACCTCTGGCTCACAGCTTAACTTTGCTTTATGTTAGCAACGTCTTGACCATTACTTTAGTTCAGGCCTTAGGCGTCATACTGGGCCTCTGATATAAGGGTTTATGTTTCAGGGCCTCATCTTACTATAACCCACACCTTTTATTTTTTCGAGGTTACATTTATAAGTGTTGTTCAGAAAAAGTTCCCTTGATTAAAAAAGGAAATAAGGACACAAATGGTCTCAATATGTACCCTTAAAGTGAGAGGAATATGGAAGTTTAGGACCAAATTTTTAAACTCGACAGCCATATGCCTAAAATTCCTCAAATCTGTACAGAGAATGTTTCTGTGTAGATAATCATTTATGTATCTTCTACAAATGGCCAACTTCACACACAATCAACTTCTAAAATTTCCTTAGAACAATAGGTTCCAGATCATGCAATAGTAATAACAGGTTTTCCCATTGTCAGGCCTCAAAGGAATTACTGAATATAATTTTCCAGACTCATCCAAACATCAGCTCAGCTAATCCATGCACACAGAGAGGCCAGACCATGGGGTTTGCGGTTTGTATATAACTAATCTTATATTAAATCTATAAAATTTATAAAGAAGCATTAAGTTCGGGTATGTTTCTTTTCAATAACTACCTAACCTGTTTCCAAAAAGGATCACTCACAAAAAGCCAAGTAATAAAAATTGGATGAGGACATTCCAATCCCTCCTTATTCATTTAAAAATGCAATATTTCAAAGGAAGTTCTCGAGTGCTTCTTTTGGCAGCTACAACTGGCGGTATAGTGGAATCCTTTAAACCGGGTCATACAGTGGATGGCCTATTGTCGCTGTTAAGTAGCTGCCCCAACTAGGAAAGGGAGCCATTTGAAAACACACAAACATACTGGGGAGACTTAAAGGAGCATTTTAATAACTAGCTCTTATATAGGGCTTTTCACCTGTAGATCCCAAAGCACTTCAGTATTATTGTCCTTGTTTTACAGATAGTGAAACTGAGGCATGAAGTGACTTGCCCAGGGTCACCCTGCAGCAGAACACAGGTAATAGAACACAGGTCTCCTGAGTCCCAGTCTAGCATGCTATCCTTTTGGCCATTGCCTCACTGCCAAAAGCCCTGTATTTAAAAAAAACACTTCTGTTGGGTAACAATACAAGACTGAAGCTAGTACTCATAGCATTTATTTCTGCTTCTCTTAGGGCCCCATCCAGGAAGATAATGATGAGCGTCACCTTCACCAGTTTATAGGTCTCTCAGTTCTTTGAGAACTTCCCCCACTGGACGTAGGTCTCCTTCCCATTCCTGTCTTTTCCGCTCAGCATAGAAACAATCACGGCATTTCCTACCTGGGCTCCTAAATGATAGAATCACAGAAATGCGTGGCTGGAAGGGCCCTCAAGAGGTCATATGTTTGCACTATATGCTAAGCCCAGGCTCTGAGTCAGTTCTGAGCCCAAGCTTCCCTTCCATCCATATACAAATCAGTCTGACCCAGGTCAGAAAGCACTCAGAACCCAGGTTCTAGTCCCTGCTAGGGGGGGTGGGTCAGAGCCCATGTCCTATTGGGTATGTCTACACTTGAATATAAGCCTGGGGTCTGTGGGACTCAAGCCCACAGGCTTGATGTTTGTAAGCCCAGGCCCAAACATCCACACTGAATATCGACCCTAGGTTTGGAAGATCTGGATCTCACACCCACACTCGTATGTCCACACTATGCAGACCTGAGTCAAACCAGCCTATCCCAGGCTTCCTAGCATCCTCCACAGCTGTAGCCACTATAGCTCTTTGTTCGTGATGCGCTGGATCACCCTTGTCCACATGCTTGTTGACCCCCTCAAAGACTTCTAGTAGATTGGTGAGGCATGATTTCCCTTTACAAAAACCATGTTGACTCTTCCCCAACAAATCATGTTAATCTATGTCTTTGATAATTTTGTTCTTTACTATAGTTTCAACCAGTTTACCTGGTACTGTAGTCAGGCTTACAGGCCTGTAATTGCTGGGATCACCTCTGGAGCCCTTTTTAAAAATTGGCGTCACATTAGCTATCCTCCAGTCTTCTGATACAGAAGCTGATTTAAATGATAGATTACATACCACAGCTAGTAGTTCAGGCAATTTCACATTTGAGTTCCTTCAGAACTCTTGGGTGAATACCATCTGGTGATTTTATTACAGTTTAGTTTATCAATTTGTTCCAAAACCTCCCCTAATGACACCTCAATCTGGGCCAGTTCCTCGGTCACCTAAAAAGAATGGCTTAAGTTTGGGGATCTCCCTCACATCCTCAGCCTTGAAGACCGATGCAAAGAATTAATTTAGTTTCTCCGCAATGGCCTTTTCATCCTTGAGAAACAACTTCCCAATTGTGCCTTATCATGTCTTTATCTTTATTCTTCAAACTACACATATTATATGATGTGATGCAGTGATGGTAATTAACTTTCTGAATGAAATAAAAACCTTTATTTGTGAACATGGCTGTATTACAAAAAATAAAAAACTACATTAAAGCATTGTCACTTCCACCTGACGCCCCTCCCCCACTCCACCCCGCCTGCCAAGGCCAGAGGTGCCCCAAGTCCCCCGCTGCGGCTGGAGGAGCCCTGGCTGGTCCACCCAAGCTGCCCCGAGCCTTGGCCCGCCCGCCTGCCCAGGCCACCCTGCAATGCCCCACGCATCAGCCTACCCTCCCGAGCCTCCCCGGCCAAGTCACCCTTTCCCTTTCTAGCATGTTTAGCACACACTTGGCACCGCTGACTGGGAGTGGAGGACTGTAGAGGGGTGGAGGATTGCTGGGGGTACATTTTCCTAGTGTTCAGCCCAGGCTGCATGGGCTACCCCAACCATAGAATTGTCCAATGCATTCCTGGTCTGCAGGATGTGGTATCATGGAGGGGACTCAGGATGTGGTGCAGGTGGAGCAGGAGTTTGTGCTCTCGTGACCATTAGCACAAGCAGCCTCTCAAACAGGCCTTTCTGATGCTCTCTATCTTCCTCCCTCCAGTTCCTGCTCCAGAAACTGCGCTGCAAGTCTCTGCTTGTGCTCTGCAACCTCTCTGTGGCATTCCATTTGCCATGAATACTGTTCCCTTTGGTATCGTACCTGATTGTTGGCCCTGTCCAGGATGTCCATCGTAAGTTCATCTGCATTTCCCCTTTGACCGGTGCATGACGGGTCAAAATCCCAGGTTCCTGCTGGAGTGTAACTGGGCTGCAGACTTGGGCTGGAAGGGCCTGAAAGCAGACTTCAGACTAAGATATTATTGTCTCAGTACTTCCAAAAAGGTTCAGAAAAAAGTGCATTCTCGGAAAAGGTGTCTGTGGGATCTCAAGACCAAAAACTCAGCTTCAGTTCGTAAAACTCAGCTTCAGTATATTTGTGGAGGAACATTTACGTTCCCAGAAGCTACGGGAACACAACTGAGTTAAGCAGAGTGAAAAGACTGAACACACAATGGTCATGTAATGGTCATGCAAATACTGCTTACCTGGCACATCTTTATAAGAATTTGTGAGTATCTAGTAAAGATGTAATGTTAAATACTCATTTAACTGTTCTTTGTGCTTCCTGGGATCCATTTTGAATTCCATGTGGTGTGGTGCAGGTAAGGGGATAACTCTGAGGTGCCTGTATGCATTCCACCATTAGCAGATACATGCTACTACCCAGACCTTGTAATAAAAATTGCATTGGGTCATAAATCTAAAATCCCTTGCATTTTAACGCTAAAAACAACAGAAACAGGACCAAACATCAGGCTCTGGGGCTACTCCTGCCTCTTCTGTTTCTGCTGCCAGTACCATGGTGGGCTGCTCCTCTGGAGGAGGGGGGTTATCAAACAGCTCCTCCAAGTATGGACCCAGGACATGCTGTAGCTGCTCTGGTGGCAAAGCCTCCTTGTGGACTGGTGTGAGCACCAAAGTCACACTAGCCTGATAGCTCCCTTCCAATGCTATACTAGATTTGCGAGTCAGAAAGTCACCATCCCAACTGACCAGGTTGCCATGAACCACTGGGGCTCTGTGCTTGGCATGGTACCCAGCACTTGGACAAAGTCCTCATAAAAGAGGCAGGATGACGGGGAGTTCCTAGAAGTGCAGTTCTCATCCCTGGTTCTCCAGTAGTCACTCTTGAGTCACTGAATCCACTCCCTGCTCTGGTTACTGATCTGTTGAATGCCCAATGCTGCCAGCTTCTCTGCTATTTCCTGGTACACATGTCTATTTCCTGGTACTCTTATGGAAGTCAAATATCTTGCTCGCCTCGCACCAGAGATTTACCAGAATTTGACGGTGGTCCTGTGACCAGGTAGCAGCATGCTTGGCAAAGGACTTCTTGTTGGTGGTCATAGCTTATGCAGGAGATGGTTCACTCTTGTTTGCAAGTCAGTGATCAGAATCAAATGGAAGGGTTAAACACTGAGCAGCTGTACTTGAATCAGGGGCATTCTTACCATTTCCTGGGAGTTGATTAGCCAGTCTTCAGATAGATTGCCTAGGGGCACTGGGATTGTGGGACAACGCTGGTGGATCTCGAGACACAAGTCTGGGAACCCAGGCCTGAGCGGGTTCCACACTGCAAAATGAGACAGTTTGGGACTCTCAGTGGGACTTGGACCCACCCCCCTTTGCTGGGTCCTAGGGCCTGTGTCCTGCAAGCTTACTGGCCCAAGTCAGAGATGTGTGTAGATGGAAGCAGGGTTTGGGGACCCATGTGTACATTGCAGTGTAGACATACCCTAAGCCTGGGGTCTGACTCAGGTTTTCAGCCCAAATCCCTCTTCTGTCCACAATTAAATCAGTCTGATTTGAGCGAGCAAGCTCTCAGGACCGTGGCTCTAGGACCCTGTTAGAGGCGTGGGTCAGAGCCCAAGTCCTGCTGCGACTTGGGCCTAAGCCCTATCATTCTGCAGTATGGACACAGGTCTATTTGCAGTCAGAGGAGCATTAAAGTGCACATTAGAACAGCTGTGAGACTCAGGTCCAGCAATTATAATGTCAGGTTTACAATGCAGTGTGGATGCTCAAGCAGAAGCTTCAAGACAGAGTCTCACAAATCCAGGTTTACAATGCAGCCCATGATGAGGCAAGATTACATATACTTAGACCAGTGGCTCTCAAACTTTTGTACTGGTAACCCCTTTCAAATAGCAAGCCTCTGAGTGCGAGCCCCCTTATAAATTTAAAACACTTTTTATATATTTAACACCATTACAAATGCTGGAGGCAAAGCAGGGTTTGGGGTGGAGGCTGACAGCTCACAACCCCCCATATAATAAATTTATGACCCCCCTGAGGGGTCCCGACCCCCAGTTTGAGAACCCCTGACTTAGATCATCCCTGACTGGTATTTGTCCAGACTGTTCTTAAAAACCTTCAGTGATGGGGATTCCACAATCTCTCTAGGACATCTGTTCCAGTGCTTAACTCGCCTTCTAGTTAGAAAGTTGTCCTGATAAATGAACCAACAGAGTGGGTCAGGCTGTTAAAATATATTAAAATACATTGCATTACCAATTTACTCAAAAGTAGATATATAACTGTACAAACCACAACCAGTTTTCACCAGACACATACAATCTCCCTCCTCATTTTGAAATTTCTACCAGTCAGGTGCTGGAGCTGTTTTTTAAAAAAAAGTTACAAATTTTGATCAGATTTGGCTGAAACTTTCCAAAATATAAATTCACTCACGGAAGGAGGGAGAAGAAATCTGGCCTATTTCAGCTTGAAAAGTAAAAGCCTGACAAAGTTACAAATTGCTAAAAATGGCCCCTGAGAGTGGAAACACATGTTCAACTTTAGCAGTAGGCACTGTGAGGTGCTCTGCCTGTAAGGAGTCCATAGAGCTTTGAACGTCTCAGAAGTGATAGGACTTTAGAGATATGGTAGCAAATAAACAGGATTCGGGAATTTGTTAAAACCTTTTCTGCGCTACTCAGGCCACTTTAGCAACGGTAAGATTTACTGGCTGGGCGCGGAGTTAAAATTTAGTTTTCTCTAATAGAAGTCACACGGAGTAATTGTGTGTGCATGCACAGACATGCCAAGGAGGATGTGGTCATTTGGCTCATTTAATTGGCTCTGTGCCAGGGGTCTGGTGAGGGCGCCTGCTGTGTCAAGCGGTATCTAATAGCACATAAAACCTAACACTTCTGGCACAAATACGCAAGCTTAAAATACACTTTCATGCCATTTTTATGAGTAAACCACAGTCGCTTGAGCAACTGCAGGACAGGTTTTACAGTGTTTGACCAGTTTAGTCTTAAACACAAATTTACATTAATCCCATACATACTTGCTGCGGGGTTGCCAGCTATTAAAGTTTTATCACAGGTCTCATGACACTTGATGTTTTGTTAAAGCCCCAGCTGCTGCCATCCGGTTATTACATGACAATCTTTTTTTCTTTCTTTCTTTCTTGACCTGTGGCTGTAAGGAAAAGCTTGAAAATGTGAACTTTAAATTCTCTAACGCCAGAAGGTAAACAAAAACAACCCCAAATTTAGCATTTTTTTAAAAAAACACCCTTATGATTTTAAGAAAATCTCATGATTTATGGGGCCCCGGTTCATGATTTTTGAACCCTTGAGGTTAACAACACTGGTAGTGGAACAATTGTGCTGTAAAAATTTGTGATATAAAAATGCTGACTCCTGAAGGTGGAGTATTTAAAAATACCTCATTGTATTTTAAAGATATTATTCTTATATCACGGTAAACCCTCCTCTGTGATTTGCCCTTTTCAAAGGCCATTGTGACATACTAGGTTCAAATTGTAAGCGCTCGAGACACAGCTATTCAAAAAGACCACAAAGATTTGTCTCACTAGAGGTATGAATGTGAGGCCGGCCAGTTTGCCATGAAGTAAAACTTATCCATGAAATTTTAGTTCCTTCCATTCAATACTACCAAAGCTTTGGTATTCCTTGAAGGCATTGCCTACAAAGCTAAAAACATTTGACTAAAGTCTCAATACAACTGCCATTTCCAGAAGAGAGTCAATTCCAAACATCATTTTAGCTTCTGTCCTTTACGTGCTGTAAACACTCTGCCTCAGATGAGTAACATTTCTGAACCAAGCCTGCTCTGTAGAAGGATGTGGATTGGTTTGCTGAGTGTGCATTCGTGTTCAGGCTTCTCTTGCATGTAAGCTGCAGGTTCATCACTGTCCAGAAATGCAGGGTGTTCTAGTGAATTTATTACAGAATAACTGTCAGGAGCCCCCTGAGTTCTATTCCCAGCTCTGATACTTTCTGTGATACTTAAACAGGTCACCTCACCTCTTTGGCTCAGAGTGGATCAAAAGCTCAGCTCCCAGTTAGGCACCTAAATGAAGTAGCCAGATTTCAAAATCTGTCCATTTATGCCTCAGTCTCCCTCACTCCTTCTATAAAATGGGGATAATAACATGTATGTATCTATATCAAGGGGGCACTGTTCAGTGCTTTGAAAATGTAAAGCACTATGCTAAATATTTGATTTGCCCAAATAACTTAATATTTCAAAAGTTAATGTATCTTGAAACGAAGACTGATGGCATGGGATTCACTGCAGTATCTGTTTTGGCCCGCATTAGCACAGTATCTGAGCACCTCACAGTCTTTAATGTATTTATCCTCAGAACAGCCCTGTGAGGTAGGGAAGGGCTATTATCAGTTCATTTTACAGATTGGAAACTGCGGCACAGAGAAGCTAAATGATTTTCCCAAGTCACACAGGGAATTTGTGGTAAAGCAGGGAACTGAATCTGGGTCTCCAGAGGCCCAAATTAGCGAGTCTCTCCAGAGGCCCAGATTAGTACCCTATGAGACCACCCTTCCTCTTTCTGTGACAGAAGAACTGGGCAGTCAGAAAGTTGCCACACATTTCTTTACTTTCTATTTTACCCAAATTCCAAGTCCAGCATAAAATAAAATAAAATAAAAGTCTGCCAGTTTGTCCACTACAGTTATGTAATTAACCAAATGCTATATTTTTCCTTACTGATGAGTGTTTAAATGTTCTATCCCCTAGCTACAGCCTGCTAATAAGGATCATGAGGCCTGGATGTACTGCCAAGACGAAAGCTTCAACACTGCTTTTTCCAAACCTCCAAAGGCGCCCAGTCTCTGTGCAAATGTTTTCTGGATTGTTTTTTAATGTTCTGTTTTGTTAGGTTTTGCCCTTCCAAGTAATAACCCTACTTGCCAGATGGCCATATGTTGGCCATTAAAGACAGAAGGGTCATCTATGGAAGATTTGGCTGCTATTCCATTGCCCCTGGTAAATTGGATTGGGAGGAGGCCGAACAGCCCTTGCGTTCTAGTTTTTTGGCTTCATTTTTTCAGTCAGAATGAATTTGTGTTTTTTTACCTTGTTTTATGTTGCTGAAGTTAATTATTCTATTAGTCACAAGAACAAACAAAATTTGTGATTAGTAATGCCGGTACAACACTTAACGTGTGAAAGAACAAACCTGAGACGGGGGCTTTTTAAGACAGGAGACCAAGTGATTAAAACCATGATCAGAAAAAAAAAAAAAAATCTAGCACAGCAGGATTCAAACAATATGGCCATGAAAGCAGTCCCTGTTGCCATTTGTCTTTCTCTTGCCCTTCTGAAAATTCCTCTGGTTTCGTGCATTTCTGTGGGAGATGGATCTATAGGGCTGTCCAGGATTTAAGATGTCCATAACCCTATTCAGCCAGATAAATATCCCCACTATTTACAGCTAAATAAATGGACCCTAAAAGGGTAAGTGATTGACCAGGGGTAATTAATAGAAGAGAAAAGGGGGGAAGGGACAAAAATAGCGTAGTGAACCTTAAATAAAGAAAAGTTAGAAGTAAAGAATGTATCACTAGTGTATTCAAAAGAGAAAAGAAGAGTCATTTATTACATTTTGCCTGCATTTTTCCTGCAAAAAAAACCTCCAACATCTCTGAGCCTCAGTCCCCATCTGTAAAATGGAGATATACAGGGCCCAATTCTCATTTAAGGGCCTCATTCTTATATAACTTCCGTGGATATTTTGCTGGCTTCAGTAATATCTCTTGCTCTGAAACAAATGTCCACACACCAAACGTGTGAATTACAACCTGTTTAGTTAATTCAGTTCTAGTTTCCATGGAGACAACCCCTTAGAAATGGATTTAATTAAATCAATGTAACCCCCTGGGGTGGACACTCTTAAATCAGTTAAGCGAAACCAATATAAAGGCACTCCCCTACCGATTTCAGAGCATCCACACAAGGGGTTGTGATACAGGAATCTTGGTGTGCCCAGTATCAGAGGGCACAGGGGGATAGAGTTTTACAGGGATCTCCTGGGTCAAATACACGCACAATAATTCACCAAAGGGTGGCATGTGAATTCTCCATCGAGAGCCAATAACCCACGGATCATCTTAATCCTTCACAAAATATATGTACAGATAATATCTAAGAAGTTATGGGTCTGTTCTGAAAATTATGTTCTTAAGATACGTGAGTGAAAGCAGGTCACCAGAAGGTGATAAACATACTCCTGTCAGGTAGGGGGAAGAGATACTTATTTTTCTCTGGCTGGCCATGTGTGTATTGTGTACTGTCAGCTTCAGACTGGAGGCCAATCTGCAGACTGAGCCGAATGCTAATCAAGAAACTGTAAAATCATGAAGAAAAGAGCACACAGGAAGAACACAGTGGGGGCTGGGGGGTAGGATCGTGTTTACGAGTAAAGACAATGGATTGTTGGGGGTATAACTTAGGGTGCAGAAATACACCCTTGCTGAGAGTTTTACTTTTCTCATGAACAGAAGATTAGCGCCAAGCCTCACTGTAATATGCTGGAATGATTTTGGGTGAGCTTGGCCCTATAAAATATAAAAGTAACTCATTAAATATGTCTAGGTTCTAGAATACGAGTTATGATTTTATTTGATATGTAACCATTTGTTTCCAAGACTTCCACCTGCTATCATCTGAATCTCTTCCTTGTGTTAAATGACACAAGGTTGAAAGGTTATGGAATCTCCATCACAGCAGCTGTTTAAGAGCAGGTTAGACAAACACCTAGCTGGGATGGTTTAGATCAGGGATGGGGAACCTTTTTTCTATCACGGGCCACTGATCCACAGAAAAAGTCAGTCGCAGGCCACACACAGCCCCGTGGGGAGGGTGGGGGCGAGGCTTGGGGCTTCCCCTAGGCTCTGGGGTGGGGCCAGAAATGAGGGGTTCAGGGTGCGGGAGGGGGCTCAAGGCTGGGGCAGAGGGTTGGGGTGCAGGGTCTGGGGTCTAGGAGGGAGTTAGGATGTGGGAGGGGGCTCAGGGCTGGGGCATGGAATTCAGGATGTGGGCTCCAGCCAGGCGGCACTTACGTCAGGCAACTCCCGGTCAGTGGCACAGCGGGGATAAGGCAGGCTCCCTGCCTGCTGCGGCTCCGCACTGCTCCCAGAAATGGCTGCCATGGCTGGCCCCTAGGTGGAGGGGCCAGAGGGCTCTATGCGGTATGTGCTGCCTGCACCCTCAGGCACCGCCCCCACAGCTCCCATTGGCCCTGGTTCTCAGCCAATGGGAGCTGCAAAGCCGGCACTGGAGGCGGGGGCAGTGTGTGGAGGGGCTGCAGGGACTTGCCAGTCACTTAGGGGCTGGGAGCTGTGCAGAGCAGACCATACCTTTAATCGCCTGGCAACCCAAGTTTGCCCCTGCAGTGGGGTGAGCTGGCGCAGGCAACTCCAGCCCCGCACAGTGGGCGTTGAGGCTTGGGGCTTCCAGCCCGCAGCCGGAGACTTGCGGCCCGGAGACACGGGTCGGATGAAATGAAGCAGCAGGCCAGATCCGGCCCTCAGGCCTTAGGTTCCCCACCCCTGGTTTAGATAATGCTTAGTCCTGCCATGAGTGCAGGGGACTGGACTAGATGACCTCTCCAGGTCCCTTCCAGTCCTACGATTCTATGAAGATTTACTTGTTTTCACTATAAGCATATTTAAGTGTGGTGTGTGAAGTGAGTGGTGATCTGAGATGTAACTGGTAAGCTGGAGTGTACTGCTTCTTTGGGAGCAGCAGATCTGCACATACTGAGAACCTTCAGTGCACTGGGGCTGGAGACACCTCACAACCTTGGGTGCCCCAGGGAAGCATCACAGGGAGTTGTAGCAATTTGACTACATCGATTTCTAAACTGCTGTAGTTAAATTAGTACAACTTGTGCATGTAGCCAAGGCTTAGAAGTCTCATGTGAGCTAGCTTTGCAAGACTAGAGAGAGAGAGAACAAGCTGCATTCAGGTTTGTCTTTAAACTGATGCAATGACACGTCAAACATAGCAACAGAATAATTAGCGCAGGCTGTTTAGGATCTGGCCTGCGCTAATACTAAATCTGGGTTCATGATCTGAATTGTGTTGTTTTCAAGCACTTAAAACAGGAGACTGGTGGAGGTATTAAGTGTTTTGCATACATTAAAAAAGTCTGTGTGAACATGTCTGAAGCACACAAATCAACATATGCCAAGAGACTTTAGGTTCGCAGACTCCTCCACAAATAATTCAAGATGAGAGAATGAAAACAGAGGAAGGAAAAAGAAGAGGCAGAGAGAGAGAGAGAGAGAGAAGCAGAACACACCACTAACAGCAAAGTGACTTGGTTTCACTCTCTGATTTTAACTGAGAAAAAGGTTAAACCTGTCTGTTTTATTTTACACACTTGGCACAATGGGGCCCTGGCTTCTGATCGGGGCTCTAAGTGTTACAGCGAAAGAAACAAGGCACACTTCTCTCAGCACATTTCATCTGAAGATCAAAGTACTTTAGAAACGCTAACTGGCTCAATCCTGAGACATCTGAATGAACTATAGATGAGATCACTTCATCAACCACTGAAATGCATACATCTTTTGACCAATTTTGCATAATTTAACAGCAAATAAATACATTACCCCACTGCTTAAGACAGGAAGTGAAGATAAATATTGAGTCCCACAGAAATTGTAGAAAAACGTAAGGAGGCAGGATCTAAATATCCAAGCTGGGAATTTGGCCAGGAAAGTGGCCTTAACACACAAGACAAGACAGAGAGTCTGGCTCTGGACTTTCTTAAAGTCTGGAATTAGTCAGATCTGCTGTTTTGGATCAAGGCCATCTTTATTTAACTCCAAGACTTTTACAACAAGTTCCATGGGAACTTTATTCACCAGCAATGGTGAAAGTATCAATGGTATGTCTGAGCCAGGAGACTGATCTCAAGGATGTCCCTTTGCAAAACATAAGTGTATTGTGGAACCCATTAGCCACACATTCAGATCTTTGTAACATTTGGTGTCAGTAACAGGTCCGTCCCTAGTGGGGTGCGGGGCCCGGGGCAGAAGTGACATCACTTCTGGGACCTACCGTGCCGGGATGGGTAGGGAAGGCTGGGAGGCGGTGCCTCCCCAAACAACCAGGTGTGGCCCCACCCACACTCCGCTCCCTGCAGGGTCCTGCTTCAGCAGTGCCACTGGGCTCCAGGGGGCTGGGACCACGCCACCAGCCTTCCCAGGGCTGGGGAGGCTGCAGTCGCGCCGCTACACTCCCTCCCTCCCAGTGCTCCAGGGCACACGCTCTCCCTCTGGTGGAAGGGGCGGGGCTGGGGGTAGCCTCCCCAAGCCAGCGGTTCACCCCCCACCCATGCAGCGCCAGCCAACAGCCCCCAAAGCACGGGGCCCGGAGCGGTCGCCTCGATACTCCATCGCCTAGGGACGGCTCTGAGTGGTAATTCAACAGAGTTTTGGAAGATGCCCTCCTCATATAGGGTGACGAGATGTTCCAGTTTTATAGGGTCACTCTTGATATTTGCAGCGTTGTCTTATATAGGTGCTTATTACCCAACATCCCCTGTCTGGATTTTTCACACTTTCACACTATCTGGTCACCCTATCCCCATAACATGCAAAAACCCCTTACATTAAATGTGTCAAGGAGAGAGGGAAGCAAAGGTCTCCCACCCACTTTCACTCTACAGACACTGCTGTATAATGCGTATTCACTCCAAGTGTCATTATGTGTTCTGTTTATGAAATACCTGTAGGAGACTGCACCCAAGCATACTTGCCTATCAGGTATGTTAGCCGTTTATTATGAGATCATTATTGCACTGAACACTATGTTGCTGTTCTGGGTCTCTGACCTGTTTTGGCTGTTATTAGTATGGCCCTTATGTATGTTACAAGTGCTGTTTTGCAGATGCTAAAAGATACCAGTGGATAGTCCAACAACTGCATTTAGTTGCACCAGGATAGTTTAGCATAATGACAGCAGAATGTAATCACATAGGAACGTAACTGGTAATGGTGAACAGAGTCTACGAAAGACCAAATATACTATACTAGCAAAACCGACTATGAATGTAGCAGGGATAGGATTGCTGAGGATCTGACTTAAATGAAGTTAAGGTGTGGTACAGATTTCATCAGACGCTATGTACAATACAAAGCAGTATGTCCTTCCCTTCCAGTAAGCGCTGTTAACCCTTTACGCTGCTAATTACATTAAATTTACAGATCAGGTAATTATACCTTGTCAACCTAATTCCATTCCTGTAATTTGGTCCACTTGCTATTACTCTTCCTTGTGTGGCTGCCTGGGGTAAGGAGACAGTTAATGACAAAGACGATGTCAGTATGATATGCTCTACCTACTGCTTACAATGTGTTAGTGTGGAGAATGGTTGCTTGAGTTGTGAGGTCATAAAAGAATAATGCATTCAGTGGGTCTCCTCAGCACATCACTCTTTTGGGGTCTGATTATTCTAGAGGTCTGTGATGTTCAGATCCAGACCAAGTTTGGGGACGTTTGGATCTAACGCTTTAGTTCAGTCGTCAGTACCCTGTTGAATAGAGACAAATTTAGCAGTTTATAGCAGTTAGCTGAGGCTCCGTACCCCATGCTACTTCTCAGTTGTATTACATTTCCTAACGTGGGGGCTGATCTCATGGAACTTTTAAAATGATAAATGAGGATTCATATGTATTGTTTTCAGCACTGAGATGCAATAATGGTGATACGCCCTTTATAAATTGTGAAAGATAAAGTTAATAAGCAGATTTAGAAGGGTCTGAGGCAAATGTTTAAGAAGGATGAATTCAAACTGGAACAGGTACAGAGAAGGGCTACTAGGATGATCCGAGGAATGGAAAACCTGTCTTATGAAAAAAGACTCAAGGAGCTTGGCTTGTTTAGCCTAACTAAAAGAAGGCTGAGAGGAGATATGATTGCTATCTATAAATATATCAGAGGAATAAATACTGGAGAAGGAGAGGAATTATTTAAGCTCAGTACCAATGTGGACACAAGAACAAATGGGTATAAACTGGCCACCAGGAAGTTTAGACTTGAAATTAGACAAAGGTTTCTAACCATCAGAGGAGTGAAGTTTTGGAATAGCCTTCCAAGGGAAGCAGTGGGAGCAAAAGATCTATCTGGCTTTAAGATTAAACTCGATAAGTTTATGGAGGAGATGGTATAATGGGATAACATGGTTTTGGTAATTAAATATTCATGGTAAATAGGCCCAATGTCCTGTGATGGGATATTAGATGGGGTGGGATCTGAGTTACCCAGGAAAGAATTTTCTATAGTATCTGGCTGATGAATCTTGCCCATATGCTCAGGGTTTAGCCAATCGCCATAATTGGGGTCGGGAAGGAATTTTCCTCCAGGGCAGATTGGAAGAGGCCCTGGAGGTTTTTCGCCTTCCTCTGTAGCATGGGGCATGGGTCACTTGCTGGAGGATTCTCTGCTCCTTGAAGTCTTTAAACCACGATTTGAGGACTTCAATAGCTCAGACATAGGTGAGAGGTCTTTCGCAGGAGTGGTGGGTGAAATTCTGTGGCCTGCATTGTGCAGGAGGTCAGACTAGATGATCATAATGGTCCCTTCTGACCTAAATATTTATGAATCTATGAAAATCCAGCCAATTATCAATTACCAGGAAATGCCCTTAACTATTATGATTTGTGATAGTTACCTTTAAAATAGGAAACTGACATTTTATATGGTAGGCTACATAGCACTTAGTTACTGATCAAAAGAAGGTAGAAGTATAATTTTGGCCACCAGGTAGCTCCCATATTTCCTCCAGTGAATGCAACAGGAGTATACGCTGCTGAGCATTACAAGCAAGAGCTGAAAAATCAATTGAAAATAAAGGCTATAGCACGGAGTCATCCCTACCTTGTGTAACCCATTTACCTCTGGTTAAAGTGGGTGTAAAATGCCACCAAATCAGAAAGGTAGCATTTTGTTCTCACTTTGCACAGATGTAAACACAAGGTTGCAAGGAAGTGTAGAATCAGTCCCCACAGAGTTCTGACAAATTGCACTTCCTTGTTCACAGTAGGACCTATAAGCATGCAAAACTTTGTGAAAATGAGATTTAATATTATAGAGTTTGTTTTTCCAAAAGCTTGGCCAGATCTTCCCTGATTTCCACCTGATGCAACCTCATTAACTTCCGTGGGATAGCATGGGATGGAAGAGGGGCCAAAAAGTAAAAAAAGGGCTGAAGGTGGCCTATCATTTTGGATGCTTAAAATGATCATGTTGGAAACATTGTAGTGACCCATTTGATACAGAAAATAAAAAAGGTGCGGAATTTCTAATAAAAGCAAAACTCCATGAAGGATTTGAACACATTATAATGCCTTTGCAGTATGAGGCAGACACTTCACACATCAGGCTGCATTTTTTGGTGAAAATGTAATGGTTTTAAGTTAGCTAAATAGAGATTCCACCGTTGACAATGTGCAACCCACACCCCTCCTGGGTGCGGTGCTCTGTCCCATCTAGTGGCACCAAGACCACTTGGAGATGAATGAATCTACTACAGCCTTAGCTAAGGGGCATGTGGCTTTTAGCTCACGCAGTAGAGGTACGTGCATTTAGCTCCAGAGGCCCCAGGTTCAATCCCTCCCGCTGATGACTGGGGTCTGTTGGTGTTACAAATGCACCGGTTACACGCATCACATAGACAATGGAGTGAGAGGGGCACCAGTTGAGAAGATAAAGATGCTCAGAACCCCTAACACTTTTTTTCAGGCTCAGTCTCCCCTGCTCTGAGCTTCTGGCACCACTAATTGTCTTAGCAATTCTGTTCCCCACCTGAAACAGTGAGCTTTGAAATCTCTATCAAACTGGTACTTCTCTCTGGGAGACAGACAGACAGCACAACTCATTACATTTATATTGGCTTCAGAGGCCAGCCATCTGCTAGAGAATCGTGACAGTATCTTATTCCTTCTATTCAACAATTGAGTCCCCTCAATAACATTGATCAACCCAGCTCTAATAATTACCTGTTGCTGCAGTCAACAGAAATTTCTTCTGTGGATTCATGAAAGTTTATGCTCAAATAAATTTGTTAGTCTCTAAGGTGCCACAAAAGTACTCCTTTTCTTTTTGCGAATACAGACTAACACGGCTGCTACTCTGAAACCTTCTGTAGATTGGGGTTAAAGAGAATCAATCTGATCACTGACATATGTCATGAAGTGGTGGTAGCCACTTCATAACAAAAGTTGCAACTGAGTTTCTGTTATAAGCCCGATTTTGTTCCCCCTCCAATTTTGACAATGAAAGGAGTATAGGTCTCAAAATTGATAGGGTAGGTCTGTGATTGAGGTAGAATTTTCCTACCAAGTTTGAGGTCAGTTAGACAAGGGATTCATCAATTGACACCCTCTCAGCACCCCCAAAAAGGTATCCATCAGAACTCAAAAATTCTTCAGAATGTTCTATTCCCTCCCAGCTTAGGAGGAGGTATTAAATTAGCTACATGCTGGCTCCCCCACTGACAATGCACTAGTTCTATGTATCAAATAGAAAATGGAGTGAAAGGACACAAGCTGAGAAGATACAGATGCTCAGGACTCCTAACACCTACTTTGTGTCAGGCTCAACCTTCCCTGCTCTGAGCCTCTGGCCGCACTAACAGGATGGAACAGGTCCCAGCTTCTCTCTGAGTCAGGAGCAGAGACTATCCTTTTAGCCGGCAGACCCACATTTTATTTTTTAGTATTTCTGTGGAGGTTGTGTCGCACACACTTTCAAGCTGGAATCTGTGCCTGAGTAGTCTGATTAATTCTGTGTATGTTTCTTGCCTGATGCCAGTTCCAATATGCCCACTGTGATGGAGGCTATTTGTCTGAAAAAGAGAGGATTCTGCTATCCTCGGGAGACTCTGCTTCAGAGTGGATATACTAGGGGACTCTGAGTAATATGGCCTGTTTCAAAGTGGGGATGTTTAACCCTAAGAGCCCCTCAATGCCAACTGGTAAGGGGGTTACAAGAACATCCTGATTCTGGTACGGACATTCTGGTGGAAAAAATAATATTGTGAGGTGTTTAATGAAAGCCCAGGGTCACTCTGGTCATTAACATCACTGTGAAATGCATGTAAGAAGCTATGTATGTAACTCTGTAACATAACTATGTGAAGAGTTATGTCTGTGTACTGAGAATATGTTCCTAAAGCCTGTATCAAGACAGAGTTGACAAACAGGTTTTTGCCAGACAAAAGATGTGTATTCACCTGTCTCTCTGTAGACATGTACATTAAGCCAGCACAATGGAAGCCATAGTTACACATAAAGTCAATGGGAGGGATGTGAAATCAACAGAGAAGAAGCCCACCAGAGAATAAACTACAGTGGGGATGGAGGTGTCATTACTGACTCTGAGGCACAAACAATGAACTTTGAGGAATATAAGGAGAAAGTGAGGAAGACACTCCTTTATCCTGCCCCTAGGAAGTAATCAAGCATTGCGATTACAGTCATGAAGATGGGATCTCAACTTGGTTGAAAACATTATGAGGGACATTTGGGGTGAGATAAACTTCTTTAGACAGCAGGTAGCCTGTTACGTTTAGTCTCTAGAAATTGTTATGGTTTTCTTTTATGTGTAACCCTGTTGTTTCCATTAGCCTTTCTCATTGAATCTTGAACCTTTGATAATAAATGTACTGTTGTTGTCACTACAAATAAATCTCAGTGCTTTGGTATTACACAAGGAGCTGACCCTGAGCTGAATCATTCAAGCTGGTGTGTATATTGTTCCTTCGTGGACAGCAGCAGACCTGGTATTTCTGAGTGTTCAATGGATAAGGGGCTGCACATTACCAGGGAACACATCAAAGGAGTTCGGGGACTGTGGTGCACCTATTGTTAACCTGCATGTCAACATCAGGGCTGGCTTAGCCCACAGGAGATTGTATGGGTGGTGAACAGGCCGGTGGTGTCAGGGAGCTGACACCCAGTTAAGCTCAAGGAACTCTTCCTCTTGCTGGAGGCAGGTGTGGGTAACTCACCGTCCTGGGTACCCTGCGAACCGTCACAGGATGGTTCTC
The DNA here is from genome assembly GCF_965140295.1 of Lepidochelys olivacea. Taxonomy (NCBI): domain Eukaryota; kingdom Metazoa; phylum Chordata; order Testudines; family Cheloniidae; genus Lepidochelys; species Lepidochelys olivacea. The sequence goes on along the minus strand of NC_140411.1, from coordinate 159,152,647 downwards.
CCAAAGACGTTCCCTGGGGTGGTTTTCCTTTGACCTGTTTCATCATACTCTGCTGTACTGGTTCTCTCTTTAACTGTACTTGGTCATGTGATAGCCTGAAAAGGAATGTTTAACATTGTACATGGCTTGTATATTCCCCTTTATACTGCCTTGTAAATGGCATGGTTTATTTCCATTTCCTCCGAGACCCAGCCACTGCTCTGTCCATTAGCTATCCAGAAGTTTGTGATATTTTTGATGCTGCCAAGAGATGTTTTGTTTGAATGTCTACTTTGTAGGAAAATAGCTATCTATTCTGGCTGAGAGATGCCAAGCATGTAGAGGCATCACAGGTAGATAATGCCATTCCACATATCTTCAGAAAAACTGTCAGTCTCTTCAGCAGGAGGTGCATATCCCTGAGCAACTGACTGACAAGTCTGAGCTCTGACCCTAAAGCTGCAAGAAGGCTGAGGAATCATTGTGGGACCTGTGGAACTTAGTGTGCAGAAGAAATGTAGAGTATTTTACTCTTAATCATACACGGTAAAATTCTGCCACTGTCAATAACACTGAATGAATATCTTAATTCACAAGTAGTCCCGATAGTTTCAGGTCTACTTGCTTAGTAAGGTACTACTCAGTGGACTAGATTGTAACAGCAAACTGCCAGGGGTAGAGGTAGGCCCACCGCAGGAGCAGGCCAAAGAACAAATCATGACTTAGGGTCAAGATTCTTCCCCTGGTCCCCAGTTGTGCTGTAGGGAGGGGTAAGTTTCTCCCCACTGTGACCTGTGAGTGCTCCTCCACTTCCGCTTTCCCTCACCCCCACACTTGCTTGCAGCAAGTAGCCCCAGCTTTTCCCATTGCAGCCAAAGTCACAATCTGAGCAGGGTCAAACAGGGGACAGAGGGGATCCTTACTCCCTTGTGTGACTGTGACAATCTAGCCCAGGGTGCAGTTACAGAACTGAATTCACAGTGATTATACTAGTTCCGACCTCTTTTACAATCATCCACACTCCACAGGGGGAAAGAGAAAACCTGTCTTTGCAAAGTCCTAATCAGACAAGGAGCTTACACAAGGAAATCATCCCCCTAAGGAACTAGTCCTTCAAAGTGCTGCAAGTGGTCAGCCCCTTGTAAGATATGCCCAGCACCTAACAAGATTGGGTCCTACTATTCTATGTCCCATTGTAATTAGACACAGAACTAGCATGCTCACAGGGTGACATGAACCCAGTTAGAATCCAATACTCAGTGGCACCTATTTCCAATACTTACATGCTGTACCAGTATTGTGGCCGTTCAAAATCTGAGCCATTGGCTGCAGTTCTCTTAGAGCCTATAGGGAAAAGAATCGTGGATCCAAAAATACCATCTTGCAAAAGCAGCTATAAAAGGAACAAAGAAGGGAATGTAGAAGGTTGTGATCACTAAGAGGACAGAATTAAGGTAGTCTGGGTACCTTAACTGTCATTTTCATACTTTCCAATTGTGGAGTTTCTTATAAGTTTAGCTTTAACTCTGAAATTCCTAGCTTTTGACTTTGCTGTGGCGACAAAGCTATGGTAAGGATTTCCACCCAGAAATTACCAATATGTACTCTCAGTCCTACCTTTCCTAATGAAACTTCGTTTGGTCTGGGAATTAATGTAAAGGTTGAACTCCAACCTTCTGGGCAGAACTGCAGGAGATGGTTCTCTCCTAACCTGGGCAAACTGAACCCAGCTGGCTTTTAAATTAAACATCAAATAGGGGCTCAGTGGAGCACAAGCTTTTTTGCTATAAACAGGGGCAAGAAGGATGATCTTTTTGTATGAGAGCAACGCACAGGTTTGGGAAGTCAGGATTCTGGGGTCTATCGCTAGTTTTGATGGGGAGCTCCACTGTGATCTTGGGCAAGTCACTTAATGTCTCTCTGCCTTGGTCACCTCGTGTCTGTAACCGGGGCAATATTTATTTATGTCACAGGAGGGGTTACATGGATTAAATCACTAATATTTACAAACAGCTTTGAGCTCCTCAGCTAGAAGGTGCTCTCCAAGTGCAAGTTATAGCCCAGGGATTGGCAACCTTTGGCACGCGGCCCGTCAGGGAAAGCCGCTGGCAGGCCGGGACAGTTTGTTTCCCTGTGGCGCCTGCAGGTTCAGCCGATCGCAGCTCCCACTGGTCGCGGTTCGCTGTTCCGGGCCAATGGGGGCTGTGGGAAGTGGCGCAGGCTGGGCCACCTCTTCCCGCAGCCCCCATTGGTTTGGAACAGCAAACCGCGGCCAGTGGGAGCTGCGATCGGCTGAACCTGCAGACGCCACAGGGAAACAAACTGTCCCGGCCTGCCAGCGGCTTTCCCTGACGGGCCGCGTGCCAAAGGTTGCCAATCCCTGTTATAGCCAAACCACTGCAAAAGACCACCTTCATTAGACAAACCTGTCCTGTGGTGGGTGACTTCTGGGAACTCTTCTGGCTCTATCAGTCTGTTTCTTCACTTCCGCAGTATGCATCCGATGAAGTGAGCTGTAGCTCACGAAAGCTTATGCTCAAATAAATTGGTTAGTCTCTAAGGTGCCACAAGTACTCCTTTTCTTTTTATCTCAAAGTATTGACAAATGTACTGAACACAATTCTGCATCTCCTTTATTAGCAGACCTAGCTTGTTTAGCAACAGATCCGGGTTTTTTTTGGTGATCCCTTGAGCAGTCATTTTACATAGGCTTCGCTTTATTTTTTTTATTTGCACAATGACATCTTCATCCAAGTTAGATTTCCAAATTTTTCACCCAAGAGAAGAAGTACTGCACTTATTAAGGGCCTGATTCCTTAACCCTGCTCACATAGGGTTTTTCAGTTATTCCATTCCATTTTTCAGTTATTCCATTCCTGCACACTATTGTGAGGTGCCTGACCCCTTGTGTAAGGCAGAGCACCCTCAGGGCTGCTGTAACTTATGTTCTGCTTGCCATGGCCCTCTAGAAGCCCTAGGAAGCAGAGAACAACCATAATGCAGTGCACGCTAGCCATGCCTGATCCACTTCCTACACTGAGGGCTGGGAGAAAGGCCAGTGTAAAGACCTTACACCAGCTCTATGCCAGGCCTTCTGTGCAGGGAATATTTTCAGGGGGCCATTTCCATCTACTTTGAGGCCCCTTTGTGCTGCCAGAGTAACATCAAGGGTGTTAGTGTAACTAAGGATAAGACCTGTAGAGTATTCTTATTGAAATAATGACTGTACACAGAATAGATCGTTACACATTGTGAGTAAGGGTGGAAAAAATATCAGGCCCCAAACATATGCACAATGATTGGGATAGATAGATCATTTTATTTATATATATATATATATATATATATAATGAAGTGAGCAGAATATATATATATATAATGAAGTGAGCAGAATAATATTCTCTCATACTCTTTGGGAAATTGGTGACCTTTCAGCATCCAGCCCTACATTAGTCGATTAGGTATGCAAGTTATGTAAAAACAATTTCTTCCTAATCTGCTCTCATCAGCTCCAGGTTATGGGAGTTCAGAAATCTATATACATTTGATGCTAATGGAAAATCTGCATCGTGACTCCCTGGGGTGTCCTGAGTGTGTGACAGTAATGAGCCAGCCATGCATTGCTGTGTTTGCCCACAGAAAAAAGAAGTCAGTAAGATGGTGGTTTATGTTTACGTCATGTCTGAGTGAGGCAGCCTTTCACTCTAGAAAGCTGGGACTCCTGCTCTCACAAACAACCCCTGAAGGCCAGCAACAATCAGTTACTTGTGGCATCCATATTCATTTGTTGCCATGTTTCAGTTGGACATTTGCTGCACAGTTTGAGAACAGTTCCACGTTTTTTGAATCATGATGACCTGCGGGGTTCGGGCAGCTGTGCACGCCCCTTTAACTTATCTTTCTCTCCCACCCTAAGGAAAGTGACACATGGGCGTATCAATGAAGAAGTATAATAAAAGGCGGGGCATGGCACATTGCAGTATTCCCACAGACTGGCGCATGTCAAAACAAGCTGTTTTCTAAAACCTGGATTTCGAGTAAGCACAGACCAACTGCTCCCAGGATAATCACTGTCTTGAGCCTTCCCCAAAACTGAAACTTAAATCCAATTGTTTTAGTGGGTAAAGAAAAACAAAAGGGGAAGAAGGAGGGGGGATTTTTTCTTTGAATTTTCACATGGTTCTGCATTTCCAGGTTTGAAAACGTATGGAAATACAGCAAGTGAAGCTATTCTTGTCATGCCTAAGCTATCTGAAAACATGACTGATAGCAAATTTTGCAAGAAAGCCTGTTCTCATAAGAATTCCAGTTTAGGGGTTTGCCTGGAAGTTACCTGCCATTTCAGGGAGAGGGAAAGGAAGTTATTCTCTGGTTGCTGGCTGAGTGGTCATTGTCTCATGTTAGTAGCTGGACAAAGTAGGTAGTCCTCTAAGGGGCCAATCAGTAAGCAAAGGAAAAAAACAAAGAACTTTTAAAAAGCATTAATATTTTGCACCTTGCAACTAAGCATCTCTAAGTTTTTTTCAAATATTAACATCTTTGTGAGGTGAGTATTAATTATCCTATCCACTTTGCAGATGAGAAAACTAAAGCACAGCCTGATTCCCACTGCCTTGTACCTTGCATACTCATGAAGACCCCCATGCAAAGGGGATATTAAATTATACCAAATCAGAATGGAATCCACTTTGCACTGCTATCCGAGAGCTAAATATTATTATTGTAACTGACTATATATGGCCAAGGCAGTGGGGAATCAGGCCCAGAGAAATTATGGTATACAGAATCTGCCTGAGAGATTCTTAACATTAGACAGCACTGTATGTATGTTGAGGAATGAATAAGCAAATGCTAATATCTAAATCGATATTATGAGCCTCATATGCAAAAGAACTGCTTGAGAAATGCATTTCCACAATACAAGCAGTTGGAATGCTTCTCACATGCTTATGAAATGCACTGAGCTTTGTCTTGGGTGGCAAGAAGCTCACACTGCCCATGAGTAAGCAATGGAATCCTTCAAGGGGTCTCGAGACTCAGACAAGCTACTGCAGGGGCTAAGAGGAAAGGAGGAAATGGGGCAAAAATCAAGCCAAGGAAGTGGAAACATGAAAAACAGCCCATGGATTGGAGAGTCCCCAGGACTACTCAGCACCCAAACAAAACCAGAGAAAACATTTAAAGTTAATGGCTTGTAGGTCGAACGTACAGGTCAGCAACTATCTTTCATTGGCATAGAAACCACTCTGCTTAGCGTACGCATGCATACACACACACACACACGTTTGCTTGAAATAGTATTTTATTAGAAAGCTTTATTTGGGAGGCTGGAGGGGAAAGCACCGTGACTTAATGGCGCCCTAGAAGGTAAAGCTCCCATTAAGACCCCCTGCTATAAGATGTATGAAGTGCTTCGACAGTGCATAGATATGGGAGCTTCCCTAGTTGTTTCTCATGCTCGTATTTTAGGAGAAAAATAAATGGACTAGTGGTCAGATGATCTCAGAGCACAGAAGCACTTCAAGGCTGTGTTGTTAACAATGAAGACAGTATCCTCTACCGGATTCATGTATTATTAAGCTATCAATAGTATAAATAGTTACATCCTCTCCTTGCTCCATTTTTAGGGTTAAAGTTAAGTCACTCAGCTTCCTACTATTTATTATTCTCAGAGTTGCACTTGCTTTCCTCTCTCACACTTTTCCAGTTACCTTTCCTTACTGGCTCTTTATTCCCAGTGTTCTTCATTTTCCTCTGCCCCTACCTCAGCTTTGTTCCATCTCTCCTTTATTCCTGTTCTGAAGCCTCTGTTTTCTTTTCAGCAGTGTCCAGCTCCTGCTGTCCTTGCTACCATTTAACACACAAAGAAACTGAGCATCTTTAAAAAATGAAGTTGCTTTGGCAGACTTTGTTGCCTGCCCCTTCCCCCCCGCCCTCCCCCCAAAGAAAAGAAAAGAAAAGAAAAGAAAAGAAAAGAAAAGAAAAGAAAAGAAAAGAAAAGAAAAATACTCACAGCATAAGACAGTCCCCAGGAGAGGAGAGAGCAGAATTCAGAGGACGACATTTATCCTGCACGATATGGGTGTTTATTTTTTAACAATTCTTGTGAGAAGAATGCCAATTCTTATTCTGCCAGTTTGCAACTTGCAACCCAAGCATTGTAATGAGAACAATGGATGTCACTGGTGGCAGTTTGTGTTCCTACTCTAGAACCTTCCTGTCAAAGGAGCAGAATTATGGAAGAAGAGGAAAATTGGCATAACTGACTGAAATTGACTAAAGGGCAGTAAATAAAAAATCTTAGATCTGAATGAGATTTTTTCCAAGCTCTTGGCTGGAGAAAGGTTACCACCACTACAATCAGTTTGTTTGGAGCCTGTTGCAGAGATTGTTCCTTCTATTCTTTTTTCTTTTCTAGTCCCATTATCTAACCTTTTTAAAAATCATTTTCTTTTCATTGGCTCTTCAGTTGAGCCACTCATTTCCATTCCACTTCCTTCATCCAGGCCCGGCTGCAGGGAAGTACTCCTTTCCGAAAGTAACACTTCCTCTCAGTGACCATGTTGAGATGGTTCTTTCAAGGGATCAGGAACAGAAGTATAGCAAAGAGAAGGCCTTTTAGACCGTGAAGCTGGGCTGCTTGGCAAGAGGAGTAAAATATAGTACATATCACATTCACCAGAGTGCATTTACTGAATATAGAGTCTTTTCATTGATACAATAGTTATTCATATCTGACAGATAACACAGAACTCACTTGTGCTCCATAACCAAAAATGGTCTTGCTTTCTGATCCTGTCACAGCCTGGCCAGCTCTGCATCCCTGAGACATGAGGCAATCAAGATGAACAGAGTCTGTGGTTTAAAATGTCTCTTTTAGCTCTTTTATCCTCCGACCACAAAATACAACGTGTACAAAACATGAATCACAGGCAAAAGGAAAACTGTCCCCTTTGGTCTTGTGGCTGTCACACCACAAAGACTGGGCATACATAACAAAGTCCCATTCCCCGCCTCCGCCCCGCCCCCAGGCATTTCACCAAGCCAGGTCTCACTGTTGGGTCAAACTTAATAAGAGACCTACTCCCCAAACCTTCCTCTTAGTAGTTCTCTTCAGTACTGATAACTCATTTCTGCTGACCCCAGCCTCATTTCTTCCTCACACCCAAAGAGCTGGTTTCTTGGCAGAAGTGAAGGCAAATACCTGCTATAATTTCCCTTGAGGGATAGTCCATCCCATGCAAACACCTGACAGACCTATACACCACATCAAACACCTTAATTCAAAGAGGCAGGACAAACTGGTTCCCACCCCCCTTTCAGTCACAACAAGCCAACAACTTGTTGACCCATCTATGGGAACAAGCATTAAGCTAAAATCTACCTGCGAGCACAGCAGAGAAGACTCCATGAGAGAGATGGGTGTGATATAAAAACCCAAGCAGAGCAGAACAAAAGAGAAAGAGCAAGCAGAGATGAACAGAAAAAAGTATCTGTGGATATTCATTCCAATTTTAGTTACTTGTTTCATAGTCTCAAGATATCAGGAACCACAGAGAAACTGGGAGACTGAATTATTCAAAATATTGACAATTTTATATGCAGGTCTTCGCCTCTGGGTTGCAAGTCAGACTCCAAACCAGAATGATGGTTGCTGAATGTTGCTACTATCTGGTGAATATCTAAGAGTCTTATGTGAAATTATTGGTGATCTCTGTCTAGTTTAGGAACTAAACTGATATTCACGTTATAAAACCACCCCCATGGCTGACCCAAACTGGCTCCTGTGTTGTTTGTTTCAAGAGAATGGCCAAGGAACAAATGGACCTGCAAACTGAACCTCAGGGTCACCTTTACAGCTGGTCTCTGGAGTTCAGGGCCGAGACATGTTGACGTGTCTCTGTGGAGAAGTTAGTACTTGAACAGCTTCTTTTCTCCTTGTTCTTACCCTTGTGGATAAATGAAGGACTTTAGTCTTCAGAGCTCATCAATCCAAAATTCACTAACAATATAGTAATAAAGCAGACAAGGAAATTAAGCTGTCTGCCTCTTTTTAATATTCTAATAAAGCAAACTACTCTGGATTAAAAGCGATAAAAATGGTGGATTAAAAGTGTGTCAACTAATCTCTGTAAAGTGTAGTAAGGATCCTAAAGTAGAGGCAATTTGGGCCCAATTTGCAAATTTGGATGCTTAAATATAAGCACCTAAATATTAATTTTGGCACATATTTAGCGGTTTCTTTAAGTGCCTACAGTTAGGCAAACAAGTCATAAATAAATAACTTATAAATGGTGTTTGTACACTGGGCAGCATCTTCTAAAAGGCCAGAGTATAACACTGATAGACAGGAAATCTACTTGGGTAGGAAGGAAGAAAGAAGTGGTTAAAACGGAATAAACTGGTGCCCTTTCATGATGGTTTGAAGTTAACCCACCCTCAGTTTTCTACCTACGTAGCCCCCAAAAGACTATTTTCTCTCACAACAGTGGTTCACCTGGGAAGGAGAGGTGGGGGTCAATGTGAAGGGATATCTTCCAGGGAATCTAACTGGTGGCAACTTGGGGTAATGGAGGATCTGAAGTTGGAGGAGAGAGGGTATTTCCCAGCCAAACACGGTAATGAAGGTATTAGAGATGGCCGTAGTTCTATATCCTGCAAAATCCTTATCTATGTACCATACAAACAGAACATGATCGCTTGAATGATAAGAAAAGCAAAGATGCATTATGTCCAATAGCTTAGTTTATTGTCACGTGTATTTTTAACCATAATTATGCTCAGCTTTTTCTACAACCAATATTGCATTGAAAATATTTTATTCATATTTGCACTATACTAAAAACCAATGAAAAATGCATTCCATGTACTTTTTAAAGTCTGTGGTTCATCTGAGTTTTTTGATGATTGCTTTTAATCTTTGTGAAATTATAGGTTTCAAATAACCTTCAGTATTCCAGCCAAACTCCCCCAATTAACTGTGTTCCTTAGTTTACTGTATTATGGAGGCCCAGGATATTAAAATGAGTCGCAGGAAGAAACCTACTCAGATTAAATATAATCACTACCTACTAGACTTACTTTTCATAGTGACCTGACCTCTGGGTAGTTACTCACAAAATTAAAACGGCATAAACCCTCCCCATCCCCTCACCCTCTTGCAATTCTCTGCCTACTTCTGCAGTGTGATTTGGATTGTCACTTTGTACTTTGCTGTCCATTTTCTATTAGATTCTAAATTGGTCCTGTCTCAAAAACACGAGTCCCCGTGCGATATATCTAGCCTCATTGTGACATCATGCTCCTGCCAATCACTGAGAGTTAAAAGCACCCTGCATGCAGCCCCATCAGGCTCTGCTGCAAACTGACGCAAATCAAATGCTTCCAGCTATCTGTGCAGCTGCCACTGGCTGCTCTGACTGTAGCCCCTTAATTCCACTGGGGAGAAGGGGGAGGGGGGCTCAGTCTGTTCCATTATGGCCTGGTATTTTAGATAATCAGCCTACTTTTTAAAACGCAGCCAACATGGCATGCAGAGCGCTTGCCTAGGTCAAGGAGAAGCTGTTCTTTCTCACAGCTACCAGTGGAAAGATAAATGCTGCACCATTGAACAGCTTATCTGACTGTATCTCAAGCCACACGATATATTCTTCCCCAGTACACACAGCAGGGGTTTGTTCGCTCTATTTAAAGCCAGACACCTGTCTTTGGAGCTTCAGTTTTGAAATAAGATGAAATACGTGAAGAGACAAGCTATTTCTAATGACTCAGGGGAGGGGAAAACCTCACAAAACATCTGCAAAAGCTGCCTGAGAATTGTGGAACGTGAACAAAAATACTGCACAGAACAAGGTTCGGTTCATTTCTCTGGCTGAGTGTGTATGACAGTCTGGAATCCTGGGGCTGAGCCTGGCCTCCAAGGCCAGGTCTACACGACAGACTTCTGGCAGCACAGCTGTGTCAGTCATGGCTGGGAAGAGATGTGATCCCTGACCAACCCAGCTGTGCCGGCAGAAGCCCCCAAGGTAGAGACGCAGCTCTCCTGGCAAAGCTGTGCTTTTACCATCATCGCTCGTTTCACTTGTGGGAGGTGGTTTTACTATATTGATACAATGCACAGCTCTGCCGATATACTATTACTGTGCTGGTAAAGAACTCCTAATATAGATGTGGCCTAATCTTGAGGGGAAGTTGGAGGGGGAGGGCAGCAGGAATCGCCAGAGGAAAATGTTCAAGTAAGAGCAACACATTCTGTTGCTTGTTCTCTATTTGACTCCTTACCAAGTATCTTGGTTAAATCATGAACTGCTATCATAGCATTACCCAAAATGGCCACCACAGCCTGGAATCTGTCAGCATGAGAAATCCTGTTTTTTCTGGGGTTTATAAATTATCTGTTTGAAACTGCAACAGTAGAAAATCAGTAAACATGCAATTTCCCTCTTTCTTTCTCTTTCCTTTTCCCTGTTACACTTTATTTCAATTGGTTCAGCTGGCTTGCATTTACAGACTGGCAAAAACAAACTCAACACGCAGTACAAGGCTCAAAGCTTCCACCACTTTCTGAAACAGCACCAGCAACAACAAGCCTGGATTCTTTTCTTTAATTTTTTTTTTTAAAGAGAATGATGCTTACGAAAGATGCTGAATCAACAGCACTGCAGACTGATGTTCTTTATTTATCCATAGGTACAGCATGGACAGAGACAAGGCATGCTATTCCAGGCTGCCCCTGTCCCCATGTACTCACTCCTACCTTGGAGGAACCTGACTGCAGGCACAACCTCTAAAGAGAGAAAGGGCCCTTTCTCTATGCCAATTTCTTGGCTTGTTTGCCTTGACACCCCTCAAGAAGTCAGTTAATGATAAGTGTAATGGTAAAATGCTCCCTTGTTGTATTGTATGAACCAGGGGTGGTCAAACTGTGGCTCATAAGCCACATGAGGCTTTTTTACCATTAAAGTGTGACTTGCAAAGCCCCACCCCCATTCTCCACCTACCAGACCAGCGGGTGGGGGAGGAGGGGAAGAGGGGAAGGAAGCTCGGGACCTCTGCCTTTCAGCAGAGTGGTGGGGTAGGGACTTCTGCCCAGCGGGAAGGAGGGTCTTGGGGCGTGCACCTGCCAGAACTTGGGGCTTCAGCAGGAGCGGGGCTGAAGCCCCAAGCCCTGTCAGGCACCTCTTGGGACTGAAGCCCCAAGCCCCAGCGCCCAGCAGGTGTACCCCAGCTCTTGAACTTCTGAAGATTGTCATATGCGGCTCAGAGGAGCAGTAAGTTTGACCACCCCTGGAATGAACAAAAGCCAAAAGATTTTGCCAGCGCTACAGTCCTTAAAATGGGAACTGGAGAGACAAAATATTGAAGCAGAAGACATTTTCATAGTATGCCCATGCATAATTGCTATGTTTCATAACTGGTTTTATTTTTGTTGTTGTTTTTTGCTGCATCTCTATTTCATACCCCTTCCCTTTAGATTTTGGTGTTATGGTTTTACTATGCTAAGTCCCACTGATTTTGGTGGGAGGTTGCCACGTATTTCCACCGTAGCAGTTCCAATGAGGACCTCAGGGAGCTGTGATATATGGACATAGCAAAGGAACTCGTTAGCGTGCAGTGTTTTTACTAATCAAAGCACTGATTTCAGTGCGTTTGAAATGTTCTGTGTCTGTGTGTATCAAATGTGGTACATGCACAGAAAAAATGAAATTTTAGAAGGCTCTGCACTATGCATGTAGGACATTTGATTAATTAAAGCTGAGATGTAACATTTCAGTTATACACATACATGAGTTGGGCATGTATATATCTGAGTCGTGATATCAGAAGGGATCTAGCAGGCCCAGCAGCTTTACGGATGGCTTCCCTATCACTACCATTTATTTCCAATCTCCCACATCCTGCAGGGTGAATCAACATGTGAAGTTTGTTTAGCATGTACAAAATCCAGATTGCATGTTCAAATGTGTGTGCACACCGTCAAATAAACATACCGGAACCTTTCTTTTTCTTGTTGATTTATACCTAAACAAAAATATAAAAATAAATAAATAAAAATAAAAAGTAAAAAACTAAGTTAATGTGCAATAGTACTGTGTACACATATACACATCAGTCACCCGTTCAAAACTATGGTTCCCACAGCAATTCTAATTTGGACCCCTTGCCAATATATACTATGGTGGCTTGTATTGCTATACATATATGGCAAAATCCTGCTCACCCCCACTTGAGTGAGTTGCTCCATGGACTTCAGAAGGAGTGTTTGTGCAAGTAATATGAGCAGGGTTGGACCCAGAGTTCCGTAACTTGGTAAACATCCCCAGTGCCAATTGCATTCAAAGGCAGTTGCAGGTACTCAGCATCAGGCCCTTTTATGTTATGGCATTAAAGATCATCAATTATACAGTAAGACTAAATGATACTGTATCAATATATATGGGTAAAAAGAGCAAATGACAGCTGTTGTGGGAATTAGAATTATGACTACTCTAACTTTTGTGTATGACTGCTCTAAATTTAGCCCACATATTGCATTTATGTATATGTATTGTTTGCACCTAATTTAAATCAACATGAATTTTTAAAGTCTGCTTAGGTATCTCTAATGAAGGTCCATATAAAAGCAAATTCCATGTTATATCAATTCTGTATGGGTATCCCATGTATTGTATAAATCAACCATTATAATGGTTCCATGAACATTTGAGAAAGCCTGAAGGAGCCATAGATCTGTTACATTCTCAGTGAAAGTTAGTAGGTTCCCTCCTTCTGTAAACATCTCACACTTTGCATTAGGAGCCTTTTCAGTATCTATGCATCTACTGTTAAAAGGTTAGCAAGAGATTTTTGTTTAAATAACTTGTGTACTATTGGTTACATGCACAAAACAAAGTAAGGTAATTGCAAAAGTTGACAATGAAATAATGTTAAAGGTCTGAGCAAACTTGGCAACAGCAAGCAAATTCAGGACCAGCATCACCACTCTGGTCTTTAGTTCATCACACTGTACATTGGTGCCATACCCTCCCTCTCTCCTCCTATCCAACCCTGCCTATGGCCCATATCCCAGATCCTGCACCCTCCCCCTCTGTTCCTCCTATCCACTCTGGCCATACCCGAGCTCCTGCACTCTTCCCCTCTGGCGCTCCCGCATTGGATCCTGTCTCCCTTTTCTTCTTACCCCCACCCCCCTGCCAACTTCCGTTCCTCCCATACCTTCTGCTTCTCCCTATCCTCTGGCTCTTGCACCCTCTTTTTCTTCCCCCTGACCAGCCCTCCCCCCACCCTCACTCCTCTGCATTCCAGTGTGCCTGCTTCCTCTTGCACATTGCCTGAGTGCCAAAAGGGAGAGCAGTGAGATAACAGGAAAGATAGTCTCCTTGCTCTCAGTTCTGGTGCCAGGTACCACAGCAGCTGCAGCGGCAGTCAGAAGGAGCAGTTGCAAGGGAAGTCCAGCTCAGCCCTAGAATGGAGCATGCTCAGTCACTCTGTGGATACAGCACAAACAGAGTCTGGTTGGCATGTAGGACCTGTGAGGGGATACAGTAAGCTCTATACAGAAGGAATCTGAAGAGAATTTAGCTGTCAAACTCTTAACTTCTACTGAGCATATGCGAGCTGAGGCTTTTCAGAGATTTATAACTTGGCCAAATTTAGGCTAATTTTCACAGAACAGCAAAAGACACATCACTAACATGCAGATGACTTTTCTGCCAAATTTCAAGTCCCTGCTTCAAAGAATGAAGGTGGTAGAGCATCTCAACCAAGCTCTGTAAGAATTATTTTATCCTGGGTAAAGCAATGTATTTTCCCCTGACCACATGCTTGGAAACAGGTGAAACATTTTAGTTGAAACTTTCCAAGAAAATTCAGCCTGAGGGAGAAACCCAGCATGGAAAATTTCAGTCTGAACAGTTAAAGTTTGGCAAAGTTATAAGTAACAGAATACAGGGTCTCATAAAGGAAAGTGCTGGACTACCTTAATGTAGGTGAGGCTACCAACTCTGCCTATAACAATAAGCCAATCTGAGCCCCCAGCTCTGTACATTCGTGGGAACAGATCAGAATTTTGCATTTTTGGCCCATCTCTAATCTACAGTATTTGCCCTGCACTAAACCCAGCAAGGCAGGCCAGCATTCTAGCAAAGAAATATTGACAACGTCTCTACTGGTCCTGCATGTCCTGATGGGGGAGGATTCTGTTCTCTAAACTCCTGTGCAAATCTATTTTCTCTGGCTATGCCCTATGGCTATGATCCTAGCCAGGATCCAGCCTTTTATAATAAACCACTCATATTATACCTGGTAAATATCATGCAACAACATAGGACTGGTCCAGCTCCAACAGAAATTAATAGCAATATTACCATTGATTTCAATGGGTACAGGATCAATGGGTACAGGATGGTATTTCTGTTTTCATTCAAATTACACTGTAACTATGGCACCAGACAGTGTAATCTGTATTATAATAGCCATGCATTTGCTTTTCCGTTAATGAAATAATCCAAAATTATCTTCATAACTTATTTGTGTACTCTAAAATCAAGCATTGCTTACTTTGGTCATCTTATAACCTTAAGATAGAAAGCTGGGATCATGATTGCTGCTTATGTTTCAAAACTGCAGCACAAATTTTCATCAATCCTAATTTTCTCCAAATGTCAGAGGGAAGGGAGGAACAAGAAAATGGAGACAGATGAAACCTAAAGCCACTAAGGGGAAGTTAATATGCTTGGTAGGAAGCTACAGTTGTTGGATCAGCAGTCTTTTAACACAGCATAGTCTCTGAGACTGCTTCTGTGCTGATGATAAGAAAGCTGGAACAGTAGTTTAAGCCCAGGTGCTGACACCAGGATTAGTTTCCAAATCCCAAGCCTGCTGCTGGTAATTTGCTTAAAACAACAACGACAACAAAAATTAACCCCCCTCTCCTCCCACAAAAATCTATACCATCTGTTGAAGGTGAGAGCAGCTGAGTATAGTAATATATATATATATATATATACACACACACACATGTATACAACTACAATACCCATCTGCGGAAGTGAAGAAACAGATTGATAGAGCCAGAAGAGTTCCCAGAAGTCACCTACTACAGGACAGGCCTAACAAAGAAAATAACAGAACGCCACTAGCCCCCACCTTCAGCCCCCAACTAAAACCCCTCCAACGCATTATTAAGGATCTACAACCTATCCTGAAGGATGACCCAACACTCTCACAAATCTTGGGAGACAGGCCAGTCCTTGCCTACAGACAGCCCCCCAACCTGAAGCAAATACTCACCAGCAACCACATACCACACAACAGAACCACTAACCCAGGAACCTATCCTTGCAACAAAGCCCGTTGCCAACTGTGCCCACGTATCTATTCAGGGGACACCATCACAGGGCCTAATAACATCAGCCACACTATCAGAGGCTCATTCACCTGCACATCCACCAATGTGATATATGCCATCATGTGCCAGCAATGCCCCTCTGCCATGTACATTGGTCAAACTGGACAGTCTCTACGTAAAAGAATAAATGGACACAAATCAGATGTCAAGAATTATAACATTCATAAACCAGTCAGAGAACACTTCAATCTCTCTGGTCACGCGATTACAGACATGAAAGTTGCTATATTACAACAAAAAAACTTCAAATCCAGACTCCAGTGAGAAACTGTTGAATTGGAATTCATTTGCAAATTGGATACAATTAACTTAGGCTTGAATAGAGACTGGAAGTGGCTAAGTCATTATGCAAGGTAACCAATTTCCCCTTGTTTTTTCCTACCCCCCCCTTCAGACGTTCTTGTTAAACCCTGGATTTGTGCTGGAAATGGCCCACCTTGATTATCATACACATTGTAAGGAGAAAGAAAAGGAGTACTTGTGGCACCTTAGAGACAAACCAATTTATTTGAGCATAAGCTTTCGTGAGCTCAAATAAATTGGTTAGTCTCTAAGGTGCCACAAGTACTCCTTTTCTTTTTGCGAATACAGACTAACACGGCTGTTACTCTGAAACCTGTCATTGTAAGGAGAGTGGTCACTTTAGATAAGCTATTACCAGCAGGAGAGTGGGGGGGGGGAGAGAAAACCTTTTGTAGTGGTAAAACACCCATTTTTTCATGCTTTGTGTGTATAAAAAGATCTTCTATACTTTCCACAGTATGCATCCGAAGAAGTGAGCTGTAGCTCACGAAAGCTTATGCTCAAATAAATTGGTTAGTCTCTAAGGTGCCACAAGTACTCCTTTTCTTTTTAGTAACATCAAGGGAGACCACAAAGGATCAGCCCTGCCCTTACAGGCATCTACTAGTGTGTAAAGTAGATTCTAAGGCCAACAAGATAGAGAGAAAGTGGAAGATTTCAGAGGGAACTAGTTTAATCATAGAAAGATAGAGCTGAAGGGCCCTAGAGAGGTCATCAAGTGCAGCCCCTTGCACTATGGTAGGACCAAGTAAACCTCCTAGACCATCCCTGACAGGTGTTTGTCCAGCCTGTTCTTAAAACTTCCAACGAGGGGGATTCCACAGCCTCCCTTGAAAGCGTATTCTAGAGCTTAACTACCCTTGTAGTTAGGAGGATTTTCCTAATGTTAATTTTCCTAATTAACCTAAATCTCCCTGGCTGCTGATTAAGACTATTACTTCTCGTCCTATCTTCAGTGGAAATAGAGAACAATTGACCATAGTCTTCTTTATAAAAGCCCTTAACATATCTGAAGATTGTTATCAGGTTCCCCTTAGTCTTCTTTCCTCAAGATTAAACATGCCTTTTTTTTTTTTAAACTTTCCTCATAGGTCAAGTTTTCTAAATCTTCTATCATTTTTGTTGCTCTCTTTTGGACTGTCTCTAATTTGTCCACTTCTTTCCTAATTTGTGGTGCCCAGAATTGGACACAATAGTCCATCACCAGTGGCAAGTAGAGCAGAACAATTACTTCCCCTACGACACTCCTATTAATATACCCCAGAGTGATATTAGCCTTTTTCACAGTTCCATCACGTTGTTGACTCATATTCTATTTATGATCTACTATAGCTCCCAGATCCTTTTCAGCCGCTCTACCACCAAGCCAGTTAGTCCCCATTTTGTAACTGTGTGTTTGATTTTTCCTTCTTAAGTGAAGTACTTTGCACTTGTCGTTACTGAATTTCACCTTGTTGAATTCAGACCAATTCTCCAATTTGTCCAGGTCATTTTGAATTCTAATCCTGTCCTCCCAAGTTGTAGAAATCCCTCTAGCTTGGTGTCATCTGCAAATTTCATAAGCACACTCTCCGCTCTATTATCCAAGTAATCAATGAAAATATTGAATAGTTGAATTGAATTGAAACCCAGGGCTACCCCCTGTGGGACCCCACTAGATAAACCCTCCCAGTCTGAGAGTGAACCATTGATGACTACTCTCTGAGTACAGTCTTTCAACCAGTGGTGCACCCACCTTCCAGTAATTTCAGCTAGACTCCATTTCCCTAGTTTGCTTATGAGAATGTCATGTGGAACTGTTTCAAAAGCCTTACTAAAATCAAGATATACCACATCTACTGCTTCCCCCAATATGCTAGGCCAGTAATCCTGACAAAGAAGGAAATAGGTTGGTTTTGCATGATTTGTTCTTGACAAATCCACGCTGGCTATTCCTTATAATCCTATTATCTTCTAGGTGCTTACAAATTGTTTGTTTAATAATTTCTTACAGTATATTTCAGGTATTGAAATTAGACCGAATGGTCTATAATTTCAGGGTCCAAAATTAATGGGTAGCTAATACCATCAGACTAAAGCATAATGTGTCTTGTAGCAGAGGTTTGTTTTTAATTTTTTGAGATGTCATAAAAATTATTAAGCTTGCAAAGAGCATCCCAGAAACACTCTTCAACCTAGAGCCTATTCTCTATTTAGTGGGAGAGATGTGCTGAGTTGTACTTCAGAATGGTTATATGTTGCTTTATAACAGGAATGGAAGGATGACCCTGTGCTTAAGGCACTAAACCAGGACTCAGGAGATCTGGGTTCAGTTCCAGGTTCTATCACAAGCTTCCTTTGACGTTAGACAAGTCACTTTAGCTCTCCAGAGCCTCAGTTCACCAATTGTAAAGTGAAAATAATAATGCTCCCTTTGTCTTGCCTATTAGATTGTAAGCTCTGCAGAGCAGAGAGTCCCTCACTATGTGTCTGTGAAATGCCTAGCACCATGGAGTGTGGATCTTGGTTGGCGTCTCTAGATGGTACAATAGTACAAATAATTAATAATAGGACCCAATACTCTATTGAATGGTTAAGGCCCACGTCCCTCTATCCTCCCTGGCCTTTTAAGCACTGTCGTTCTAACTAGGGTTGCCAGCCATCCAGTTTTCAACCAGAATGCCTGGTTGAAAAGGGACCCTGGCGGCTCTGGTCAGCACCACTGACCGGGCCACTCAAAGTCCGGTCAGCGGCGTAGTAGGGCTAAGGCAGGCTCCATGGCTCCGCGTGGCTCCTGGAAGCAGCCAGCATGTCTGACTCCTAGGTGTAGGGGCAGCCACAGGGGCTCCACATGCTGCCCCTGCCCCAAGTGCTGGCTCCTCAGCTCCCATTGGCTGTGAACCATGGCCAATGGGAGCTGCAGAGCTGGTGCTTGTTGGCACAGGCAGCGTGCAGAGCTCCCTGGCCCCTCTGCCTAGGAGCCGGACATGCCAGCCGCTTCCAGGGGCTACCTGAGGTAAGCACCACTGGTCAGAGCCCGCACCTTGAATCCCCGGCCACAGCCCAACTCCCTACCTCAGGTTAGAACCCTCTCCTGCACCCTAACTCTCTCCCAGAGCCCGCACCTCAACCCCCTGCCTCAGCCCTGAGCTCCCTCCCGCACTCTGAACACCTCCGCCCCAGCCCAGAGCCCCATCCTGCACCCCAACCCCCTACCTCTGCACAGAGCCCTCTCCCGCACTCCAAACTCCTCATTTCTGGAGCAACCCTGGAGTTCACATCCCCAGCCGGAACCCTCACCACCTCCTGCAGCCCAACCCCATGAGCCAGCCTGGTGAAAGTGAATGAGGGTGGGGGAGTGTGAGCGATGGAGGGAGGGGAGATGAAGTGAGTGGGGGCAGGGCCTTGGAGAAGGGACATGGGGTGGGGCAAGGGTGTTCGGTTTTGTGCAATTAGAAAGTTGGCAACCCTAGTTCTAACTATACTGAACGTCCAAAATAAAAGCATTTCAGGGGGACTCTTCTATCTAGGTAACCTTTTAAACTATTTTTAAAAAATCCTGTTCTTACACTTATTAATTTTATGGGTGAATTTAATGCTCTTGAATGTAACTAATTATTCAATTTGTCCATAGCTAGCAAAGTGCAGTCAGGCTTCCTCATGCACAGCGCTGACCTGCAACGGCCCTGCTCTTCAAGTCCCAGGCCTCGTTTGAACAGAGTGTTAGTCCTGTCAGACTGTGTGGTGGTTTGTGATGTGAGAGTATCTGTTAGGGGCTTTCCTTCTTTTTTTTTTTTAACATGGTATAGTGCCATCTGCTGGAACAGTTCAGGGACCACCATCAGAAAAAACAAAAGAAGGGTCTCCACCAGGTACCATGAACCATTCCAGTGACTGGCACAGTGTTTAAAATCTCTAACAATAGGACCACATCCTTTTAAACTGTTCCTGCCTGCTGCATCTGCTCTAACTCGTCACAGGAAGGGACAGTGATTTGTATGTGAATCAAAGTTGCACTATGTAATTACATATCTGATTATGGAGTAAGGTATACAGGGAAGGAACAGTAAACTGCAAATGAAAAGTAAATCAGGAGATAATTCTCTATTACTGTATAAATAAGGGTAGTCAGTTTTTGTAGTTATACCAGGAAAATGCAAGATATATTGTAGTTCCAAAGATTCAGACTGGTTAGGATGATGTCCCTGGTTTTTGTACTGTCAGAAGAGATCTAACAGGCAGACTCATTTGTATATTTCTCCAATATTTCTGCTGTCATTAAGTAAATCAGAAAAAGATGGGAAATTTTATAGGGACAGTGCCAAGGATGACCAGCCAAAATCTTTACCTATCAAATGACTTAAAAGAATTATACAAACGCATCTACTCAAAATAATTTTCAAAAATATTTAAACACATATTTCCTCATTTTTGTTTGGAAACTTGAAACCACCACTAACACTAGTTTTTTTACTGGCATGCACTGAAAACAGTCTTCCTTTGACTCACTCATTTCCCTCCCAAAACTAAGCAAGAAGCCTATGAGAAGTGAGGAGGGAGGTGTGACAGGTTCCCCCCGGGATGTCGCCTGGAACTGGGGTACCATTGAGCCCTCCTGACCCACCAGCCTGGGCTCCTTCTCACACTGTGCTACTGTGACAAGCTGCAAAGCCCTCCAGCCTGAAATTTTACCAGCGTACATACAGTTGGGGACACACCCAGCTTCAGTTACATGCAGGCTCTCTGACCAGCCTCTGCATAGGAAGGCTACAGCTAAGGGAACTCCCAGCTTCTCAGGCACACCCCGCCCTCTGAAATATAAACCCAAAATTATACTACTATCTTGTGCTGCACAGGGAATGGTACAGTGTACGCTCATAAAATTCACCCCCTCCCTCAATGTGGAGAGGAATATGCAACAGCCTTTTGCCCCTGAACTAAGATTACCATACACTTCACTCCAACTCACTCATTTAGATAAAGCAAAAACAAGTTTATTAACTACAAATGATAGATTTTAAGCGATTATAAGTGATAGTAAACAGATCAAAGCAGATTACCTAGCAAATAAACAAAAACTCAAACTAAGTTTAATATACTAAATAGACAGGATATGAATAGCAGATTCTCACCCTAAGAGATGATACAAGCAGGCTGCAGATTCTTAAGGGGCAAGCTATACTTGCTTTACAGCTTGGAATCCCCAAGTGTTCCATTCACAGGCTAGATATCCCTTAGCCTGGGTCCAGCACTTCCCATAGTTCAGTTTTTGTTCCTCAGGTGTTTCCAGGAGTCTTCTTGTGTGGGGAGTGAAGAACACAAGATGATGTCACTCCTTGCCTTATATAGGTTTTGCATATGGCGGGAACCCTTTGTTCCAAAGCCTGGTTCCCAGACCAGTCTGTGGAAAAATATTGACATCCCAAGATGGAGTCTAGAGAAATGTGGTCTCATCACATGTCCTTGTAGAGTCATAGCAACCATTACTTGGAGGCTGTCTGTAGCATGTTCAAGAAGACTCCCCAGCTGGGAGCTTCTCCTAAGGCCTATTGTTTATTTCCTAATAGCTCATTGCCCTGAATAGGCCCTTCCCCACCCACTGTCTAGACCAGGGATCTCAAACACATGACCCGCAGGGTTATTTTCTGCAGCCCGCGAGCTCCCTGCAGTCTCCCCGTCCCCCCCAGCACTTACCTAGAGCAGCTCTGGCCCGGCGCGCACCAGGGGAAGGCAGGCCCCCTCCCTGCCTGCCTGTCCTGCCCCCACACCACTCCGGGAAGTGGCTGGGACCTGGGGGCACAGGGGTCTGTGTGTTGCCCTGGCTGCTCCTCCAGGTACCTCCCCCAAAGCTCCCATTGGCCATGGTTCACCGTTCGGGGAAGGTACAGGAGGAGCGGCCAGGGTGCACAGCCAATGAGAGCTTCGGGGGAGGTACCTGAAGGAGCGGCCAGGGCAGCACACAGACCCCTGTGCCCCCCCAACACGGGTCCTGGCCACTTCATGGAGTGGCACAGGGGCAGGGCGGGCAGGCAGGGAACCTGTCCTGTCCCCAGTGCGGGGCAGGCCGGACCTGCCCCCCAAACCCTACCTGCAGCCAAACCCCCTGCCCTGAGCCCCCTGCCGCACGCCTCCTGCACCCCGACCCCCCGCCCTAAGCCCCCTGCTTCACCCTGCACCCCGAACGCCTGCCCTGAGCCCCCTGCCACACCCCAAACCCCTCCTGCACCCCAACCCCCTGCCCTGAGCCCCCTGCCGCACCCCACACACCCCCCGCACCCCGAGCCCCTGCCCTGAGTCCCCTGCTGCACCCTGCACCTGACCCCCTGCCCTGAGCCCCCTGCTGCACCCTGAACCCGACCCCCTGCCCTGAGCCCCCTGCTGCACCCTGCACACCTCCTGCACTCCAACCCCCTGCCCTGAGCCCCCTGACGCACTCTGCACCCTCTGGGGGCAGGGAGGGGGCAGAGTTGGGGTGGGGATTTCGGGGAAGGGGTTGGAAGAGGTGGGGCAGGGGCGGGGCCTCACGGAAGGGGTGGAGTGGGGGCGAGGCCAGGGCAGCGTGGTGGGTGGTCAGCGGTGCAGCCTTCGGGCCAATGTACTAGTCCTCATGTGGCCCTTGTGGTAATTTGAGTTTGAGACCCCTGATCTAGACTGAAAGCTTCTGGTCTAGTGAGTGTTACCCAGGTGTAATTACATTTGAAATTCAGATACATAGTCAGTATTCATAACTTCAGATACAAAAATGATGCATGCATACAAATTGGATAATCATATTCAGCAAGTCCTAACTTTCCCAGTGACACCTCTCATGACTTATCTTGCATAAACTTCATTATAATTATGTCAATCATATTATAATATCACTGCAAAGAATATGGGGTGTAGCGTCACAAGAGAAACAATGCAAAAAACAAAACAAGAAAAGATTATGCTCTTCAAGATGTGGGCATGTCTTATTGAATAACTGTGTGATCATATTAGTCACCTTTGTCCTTACTTTCTCCTCTATTATTTTTTCCTATCACCCCCTCACTTGTATCATATCATAGTTAGACTGCAAAAACCTTTATGGGCAGAGGCTGCATCTTTGCTTGTTTTGAAGGTACCAATGGCATTTTGGGGTGCTTGAAGTAAATAAATATTAAATAATAATAATAGTAGCAGTTGCTAGGCATACTCTGGCCTGCCTGGGTGGTAGCTAGCACAGTTCTCCAATGGGAAGTTATTTGGATGGAACCTTTTCATTTTTGCAGTCATTTCGGCAAGTGTCTATCTGGATACTTGCTGGCCCCTTTGTATTTGTAAATCTAAAGTATTGTCATCCTTACACCTGCAGAGTGAGAGAGCCCATTAAAGCCCTTGAACAGAAAAGCCTCTCAACGGAGCTGGATTCTGTGCATTTGTGGCATGACATTGCCAGTAAAGTATTTATATGCCTTAGAAAGACATTATGCTTCCTCCTGTGACAACTACTGTTCTTTCTTTGAATAGCTGAAATAGTTCCATATCATATGGGCAATGAGGTCATGGTGGAATGTCAAAACACTTTGTTCATTTGAGGTTTGGGGAGTTTTTGTAGCCTGTTCCAAATTCTAGTTCTCATTACTCAGTTGCTTTTATAGGGTTAGTAGCCAAAGGAATTTAACCTTGTGCTGGGTCATACAGTTGTGTACTGACTTTTTTATAATAGCTCTGAAGTTACTGCTAAAAGCAATACTTTTGCAGGATGACATTGCTCTATATGGTAGCTAAGCAGCTTGAATGGTCAAAATAAAATGCCCAACCTTGGAACCTAGCAGTGGAGCTCAGTCACGGACAAGTTCTCAGACAAGAAAAGACAAATTTCCTAGAGTCCCAATTCTCTTCCCCTTTCCTCCAAGCAGGCATAAGCTGGGAGAGCTGCAGAAGCGGCAGGCGCAAATGGCACTTTCAGGCCAAGTGCACAGTGGGGTAATATAGGAGGGTTAGGTGTGGAGCGTTTCAAAATAAGGACTTGGAAGAGACCCAGGGAAAAAGACTACTTGGGCCTAGAATATACTAAGGGAAAAACAAAATGGTTTATTGAAGACTGACAGTCAGAACTTGTGGGATCCAGTCCTGATTCAGCCACTGAATTGTGGTGACACCTGCGATGAGTGCCTTAACTAGAGCTGAGTGAATAATTGGCAAGTAATAATTTATTCAATTAATTTTAGAACTTTTTTTTTCTTTTCACAAGCTGTTTGGGAGCAGATCAGACGTACTAACTAGTCAAAATTGTTCGCAAATTTCTTCATTGAATAGTTCTTGGTCTGCAGACCAGTTGCAAACAGTTCATACTTGTAGTCTTCATGGGTTGGTGAATTACTGAAGTCATGCAGTCTTGTGTTCTCTGATTGGATGACCCCTGTGACTATACATTTTGTATTCAGATATACAATTTGAGATTCATGTTCAGTTAATAGCAGGACATTTGAGACTAAAATTGGCTTTTCATGGATATTTATGCTGGTGTACCTCACCCCCATGAACATTTGTTGAATACAGTCATGGAGCAGTTACAAAGAAGGGGGTGTGGTGGGCAGCTATGCAACCTCCATCCTCTCTCAGCTGAGAATTCCCCAGAAATTCCCACTACACGGGGGTGGGGAGAATCCTCTGGCAAGTTTAAGGCCATTTTGTGCAGTTTACTCAGTGTGCAGTAACCTAAATGGACCAGAGAATCCAGCTCATTCTAACTAACTTTACGCACAAAAGAATTATGAGAACTATTTTCCTGGCAGAAAACCAAATTTGAAGTTCTCTCTGTGTTACACGATCTGTTTTGGCTGTGATCACTTCACATCTCAAGTCGCTTGATTCCTAAATCACTTGTCTTGTGCCCAACAGGCCAGAGAGCTGGGTAGGCAGCATTCTCAGGGTTTGGAAGGAAGTTTTACACAGGGTCAGGCTGGGTCAATACTTGGATAGAAGATCTCCAAAGGAAACCCAGATGCTGCTGCAGTAGCAAGTGGTGTTCGCAGTTCAGTAGGTGGCAGTCTTGCATCTGAATCAGTAATGAACCAACGTCACAGTATCACATTAGGGGATACAGGAGACAGAAAGCTGAATCCCTGACTAGAGTGTTATAACCCAGGCACAGCTGGGCTTGTGATGCTGTTTGTGAAATTAACCCTGCCATTCAGGGTGAGGAGCGATAAACTAACCTCTCCAGATTCACTGGAGGTTGAGACATAGGCATGGGCTTCCTCCTTGCCCTGGGGGTGCTCCGCCCCAGGCCCTGCCCCCATACCACCTCTTCCCCCAAAGTCCTACCCCACCCTGCCTCTTCCCACCTCTACTCCACTCCTCTTCCTGCCCAGTTCACCTCCTCCCCCAAGCACACCCTTTTCCTGCTCCTCCCATTCCATCCCCCAACACCTCCTGCACACCACAGAACAAATGATCACGTGGGGCGGGAGGTGCTGGGAGGGAAGAGAAGGAGCTGGCTGCCTGTGGGTGCTAAGCACCTGCTAATGTTTTCCCTGGGTGCTCCAGCCCTGGAGCACCCCTGGGGTCAGTGTCTATGAGTTGAGATTTAAAACTGAAGTGCCAGGAGATTGGGAGGAAAGACAGAGGGGCAGAAGCCTGGGAGGGAGTGAGGAGAAAAGGCCAGGAGACCAGACGTGATATAGAGTCGGTGTTGGTGTTGGGAACTGTGGGAGGAGCATGTTGAAAGACTCCTGGTCTCATAATTGGGGAGATCTGTGGTGGTCAGAGCAATAGGGATGGAGGCTGGGATAGAGAGAGTACAGAGGACTGGGGCGTATAGAAAATGACAGACTATGGAAGAGCAGTGCAGGGAACAAGGGGAGAGATGCAAGGGTGTACGGGCAACTCCCAGAGCATGAGAAGGAGAAGGAGAGAGTGTAGAGAACTGGTAGACATGGGACAGAGAGACATGGAAGGGACATGGGAAGGCATGGAGGAGACAGAGTCTGATCCACATAAAAAATGTTAAATGTTTACAGTATAGATGTTTTGCTCGTGAGTCTCCCTTTCCTCCTAATTTTCTTTGTCTGCTTTTTCTCACTTTGTTTTGCCGTCTTTCAGTATTTCTACCTTAGTCCTTAATTTTTTCCCACCACTTGCTAATTTTCTTTCCATTACTTTACTAAAATTACTGCAGTCACCTAACGTGAATGGGGCCCCATTGTGCTAAGCCCTGTGTGAAATAATGTACATATAACAAATGTATTATACTTAGAAAAACACAAAGACTTTTTTTCCCCCTCTGCTCTGGAAAACGACTTCCTGTTTGTGCTGTCATTGCACTGGCCTCTCACCCTTCTTGTTCTGCTTTTCATAGATTCAGAGAAATGGAGGGTAGGAAGGAATCTCAAGAAATCATCCAACCCAGCTCCCAGTGCTGAGGCCTACACCAAGTAAATCTACACCATCCCTGACAGGTGTTTGTCCAACCTCCTTCTTAAAACCTCCAATGATAGGAATTCAACAATCTCCCTTGGAAGCCTATTCCAGAGCTTAACTACCCTTTTAGATAGAAAGTTTTTCACAGTATCTAACCTAAATCTCCCTGCTTTATGTTAACATTAATTGTGTTGAATATCTGGTCACCTTTATCCTTTTTAGTGAAGACTGAAGCAAAATAGGCATTAAACACATCAGCCTTCTTGATATCATCAGGTATTAGCTCTCTTTCCCTGCTAAGTAAAGGACCTGCATTTTCCTTCATCTTTCTCTTGCTCTAATATATCTAAAGAACCTCTTCTTATTGCTTTTTATAGCCCCTGGTAGGTGTAACTCATTTTGTGCCTAACCCTTTTGTCCCTACATGCTTGTGCTATTCTTTTGTACACCTCCCTAGCAATTCATCCCTGTTTCTACTTTTTGTAGGATTCCGTTTTGATTTTCAAGTAATTAAAGAGCTCCTACATTACCTCTCATATATGTTTTATCCACTTCTTTACCCCAGGCTCTCCCTACTTTTCTTTTCCCTGCCCAAAATTCTCCCCCAAAGCCTGGGCCTGTTCCTGATGCTGGTTCCACCGCTGTGCACCCCTCCCCCTCTAAATCAGAGGTTCTCAAAGTGGGGAGCATGGGGGAGTGAGAAGCTTTAGGAGAGTGGTGGCTGCTGGCCGCGTCCCCAGCTCTGAAGGCAGCACTGCCGTCAGCAGCAGTAAGGGTGACAAAGCACCATACCATGCCACCCTTACTTTTGTGCTGTGCTGGCGGCAGAGCTGCCTTCAGAACTGGGCACCTGGCCAGCAGCTGCCGCTCTCCACTCTGCCTTCAGAGCTGGGCAGCAATATGTACTTGCATGGCAGGAGCGGGGAGGTGGGCGTAAATGACTACAGATGCAAAGAAGGAGGGGCGTGCAATCAGATAGGTTTGAGAACCCGTGCTGTAGACCATCACCATTGAAACTGCTGGGAGTAAGCAGTGTAGTGGCATATAGGGGGAGACAAAGGGGAAGCATCACAGATCTGTATGGCTGTTGCTGAGGGTGAAGAAGCCAAGCATCTATTGTGTCTGTACTGTGGAAACTACGATAATTTATACTCAAAGCTTCATAACTTGGCCAAATCTGAACCATTGTCATTAGAACATTCAGAGGCATTTCCTTCTTGGTAAAGGCCCTCTTCTGGCCAAATTACAACTTTTCTCCCCCATGCATTTCAGCCGTACAACTATTTCAAAACTCACAAGAATGGGTATAGTGTATCTTTCCCTCATTCTCTTCATACTCAAAAAATAGGGTGTTATAAATTCTTCATTAAACTGAATTATAGATGGAGAACTGTTATAAAAAGCATTGGTCACTGAACAATTGCTGGTAACAGTGACCCCTTGTCAATATAACTTGTATTTTCAAATAAACTCTTTGCAGGGTGGTTTTTACACAATGTACTGACTGCTTCTTTTCCTTTGAACTTTTAGACTATTGAGGAGATCAAAAGGAGTACAGTTTTCTTTTAAATAACATGACAAACATAGGGATGAGATTTGTCACAGATCAAATGCGGACTATGTTTAGTCCCCTGATTGAATTAACCTTGTTATCCCTAGCCTGATTCTTGCTTGCATATTTATACCTGCCTCTGGAAATTTCCACTACATGCATCCGACGAAGTCGGTATTCACCCACGAAAACTTATGCTCCAATACATCTGTTAGTCTATAAGGTGCCACAGGACTCTTTGCCGCTTTTACAGATCCAGACTAACACAGCTACCCCTCTGATATATGTTTATAATGTATATAATCTTTTCATTGGTACATGGACCTAAAAGAATTAGTCAGTCCTTCCAGATCTTTATTTATTTTCATTTCTCTGAATCCCCTCCAATTTCTTGATGCCATTCTGGTACTCATGTACCCAGAATGGAAAGTCAGATTATAGGTATGATGTTATCTTATGACAAGGAACTGTCACTTTTCTGGCGCTTGCTGTGACCTCTTTGTGTATGTAGCTGAAAAAAATCACCTTTAATTTTTTTGCTGCCATTATCATGTTACAAGCTCATATCCAATATTCTGACTGTTATCACACCTCTGGTAGGCTTCTGCTGATTGTTACCAGGAGGTGATAGTGGACAGCTCATTAACAATATGAGCTCACAGTCAATGTGACATGATAACAAAAAGAGTGTCAAAGGACCAAATTCTGCCTTTGGATACATCCATCTGAATTCCCACTGAAATCAATAGGATCGTCTTCTAAGGGCAGAATTTGGTCCAATGT
Source organism: Lepidochelys olivacea (assembly GCF_965140295.1). Taxonomy (NCBI): domain Eukaryota; kingdom Metazoa; phylum Chordata; order Testudines; family Cheloniidae; genus Lepidochelys; species Lepidochelys olivacea. Next base: position 159,124,253 of record NC_140411.1, on the reverse strand, counting down.
GATTTGGGGCAGCATGCACAGATCTATGAAGTACTTGAATGATGTTTAAAATCATATTTAGCCAGGAAGTTTCCTACTGACTGTGTGTTAGGCAGAGGCCAAAGAATGTAAATAATTCCAGCTAAGGTGTCCATTAATTCACACTCTATAAGGCTCTATGTCCACTTATTTTCTATGGTAGTGTAACCCTTCTGCCCGTCAGAGTTGGCAGCAACAAGGGCCGGGTTCAATATCTAGGGGATCCATTCCAATAACACAATGCAAACCGGCTCGAGCCCCCACCCAGTGACCTGGGACAAATATATACCACCCCCGCTGGGCGCCTCCAAGAGGCAATACTTCCCCTCTTGCAAGCACATAGTCTGAGTGTAGCAAAAGCCTTTTAATAACAGAGAGAAACAATGTGGCATTATGTTGGGGAAACACCACCAACAGGATTCATAACACAACCCATGAGCAAAAAAAACCCACCCCAAGCAAACTGGGGCATGCCCTTTTCCCTTTGGTTCTTGAGTCCAGCAACCCCAAATCACCCAAAGTCCCAAAAGTCCAATGCCCCAAAAAGTCTCTGTCCCTGGTCAGGGCAGCCCCAGAGTTCGAAAGTTTATCTGCGGAGCTTTACCTCCCAACCTGGGTGGAAATGGGACGGGGGTAAGAGGCACCTTACATGATCTGAAGCTGACCGCCCCATAGCTCCATAGCGGCGCTCCGCTCCGCCAGCCGCCCCACGAACTCCTTCGCTCAGCTGCGCTCCGCTCCGCCAGCCGCCCCACGAACTCCTTCGCTCAGCTGCGCTCCGCCAGCCGCCCCACGAACTCCTTCGCTCAGCTCCACGGCCCACAAGCAGCTCCTGCCATCCACAAACTGCTCCGCGTTGAACTGCTTCACCAGCCAGTCCGCAAGGCACTCCAGCCGTCCCGCAAACTGCTCCACAATATATCTTCAGGCTCCCCCACTACTTAACACAACACTCAGTGATTTCAGCTCTTAAGTAAATTCAGCTTGTAGTAGGGGAGCCCCAGTGCTGGTGCACTGTCAGCCCAAAGTGAGCTCAGCAGCCTATAACTAGACTTCTAATGAAATCAAAATTAGCTCTGATATTCCACAGTGGAGAGAGGAGGAAGTGCAATTAGCATGTAAGGCCCTCACCAAGGGGCCCATGCCACCAAGTATTAATACTTGTCCCCAGCCTCTCTCTCTTCACACAGTTTTGGAACCCATGACCCTTGCCTAGCGAGTGCTACTTAGTTGATGGTGAATCCCTCCATCATAACAAAAGGCCACGTACAGTTCCAAGCACAGTTCCCATAATCAGGGTGATAACAATTTATTCTTCCTGCCCCAATAACAGAGACACTGGGGATCCCACAGCAGCCAAAGTGACCATTTGGGCAGCTATGGTCTCATTCTAGGTGTGGTGGGTGTGCCTATGCAAATGAGATCGGCCCCTGAAGTTCTTTTCCACAACTTGCCACACCTCACCACCAGGTGTCAGGGTGGAGCTCATCCTGACACTGCTTACATCAGCATAAGAAAGAATTTCTTTTTTCAGATAGTAACTTGAGGATTTTGCTAAACCCCCCAAGACAGGCAATTTTGGACTAAACGATGTGGTTGATTGGAAAGCTGCCAATGTAAACATGGAAAAAAGGCAGAGAAAAAGCTTTTGGAGGATGATAGGAAACCAAAAGATTGTAAATTATATGATGAGGTTTCTCCTAACCCCACATATGTCCCCTCAGAGGCCCAAAGTGTGGATCCAAGGGCAGAATTTCTTCATTATGCACAGAATCCCAAGAAAATCCTCTAGTAACCCCTTTCCTCACATCCCCATCAGACTGAAGAATTCTTCTCCATCCTCCTCCTGCCATCACATGCACTGTAATCCTTCTTTCCCTGCGTCACTCGTTCAGTGATCCTTCTTATTCTGTAGGATCACATGCATACTATACACCATAGCTTCCTCTAGAGCTCCAAAGGTAGACATTTAGTAAGGGAGAAAACACTTTCCTTGTCATCTCTTCCCATCTCCTGTATGTTCAAAGGAATCTTATTTTTAAACAGGGAAACCAAGTTTTCTCCCAAAACTTTCTCCAATTAAGCTCCACCTCTCTCCTTCTGAGACTTCAGGATAATGTTTATAAAAGCTATTTAAAGTTGTAACAAGTCTCTATCTTCATGATCACTTTCTACTCACTACTATACCCTTCCCCACCCATCGTCCTCCAAGACGGTAAGTAATGCAATTCCAGATTGCAATCCCAGGACACTTTGAATGAACAAACCAAAACTACCTTATTCTTCCAGCTCCCCCATGTATTCATGTCTGTGCACCACATAGGAAGGCATAGTATTGCAAAGTCAGTGTGCTGCTTAGTCACAAGGGAAGCCTGTGCTAGCTTCTAGCCTCAGGTAAAGTGCTGCATTCTTTCAAGTAGGAGAAACAGAATAAAAATGAAGGATTCAAATATATATCCACATGGACCTCCTCTGAAGTGTTCTCTTTTGTCGTTTGTTTGTTTGTTTGTTTGTTTCAAAAACTTATTTTCAATCCTAAAGTGATTGGTATAGATGCAGTTCACACAGCACCAGCCTCATAATCACTCCTACACACACCCTGCAATATGTTTCTGACTCTCAGAGGAGCTCTGGTTCTGTATGTAATCCATCAGTTTCAGAGTGCTTCTGTCTCATCTAGAATAGCCGCTCTCATTTTTAGTGGCGAAGACTCAGTGTGATGGGCGGGGGGAGGGGAGCAAAAGAGAAAGCTTTAAATCAAACCCCATTACCAAGACTTGATAGGCTTCCCTTCCAAGTCATTTCTAATACCCCCTGCCCTGGCTGATTGCCAAAAGGGAGATTCACTAAGCAAGTGTGAAATTGCTGAGCAAATCAAGGAGGATAGTAGATCTGAAGGCTGAAGGGTCCTTTGGGAAGAGAAGCTTCCCTCCAGGCAGTTCGAAGAATGCCCCAAAAGTAGTCAGCTCACCGCCTCCACCCTTGCCAGCCACATTCTCAGGGCTTTAACAGTACAAAACAGTACCACACACTACTTAAATGTTCCTCACTGTCAAGAATTAGCCCCTAAGAAACTCAGGAAAGTATCAAGACTCTTAAACAAGCTGAGAAACATATGCCCTTTCATTAACCTCTCTATGGCCAGTAAAAATTTAAAAAAATAAAAGCTCAATCAGCATTTCATCTGAGACTCTTGAAGTTGCATGTTAGTGTTGTGGCTTTAGAAATAATCCACCTAAGAGATTATCTCAGTGTGGTTGTGAGATAATCTTGTAAACCATTACATGTGTTCAGTCCCTGTCTTCAAAACACCTAAGCTCTCCCCGGGGGTTCTTCCATGCCATGCAAATAGTTCATGAGGATGTAGGGAACCTCCAGCATGGCACCAGATCTGATCAAATCTTCAGTTAGTCAGAGTAATGTATAAATCAATCAGTACAGCAATTTTGGGGGTGGGGAAGTCAAGGGCAGGAGTTCCAGCACGATACACAGAAGAGGAAACTTGCCTTGCCACAAAGCTATTACATATGACAAGTATGCCTTCCTCACACATACAACTCCTTAATCCAACCTCTGTCCCTTGTAAAGAAGCTGTGTCTAAGCTTCCATTTCCCATGTGGCCATATTATAATATGACACAGGGTGTACTTGTAGCAGCTTAAGAACACAGGCATTGGTCCACCTAATCTGGTGTCACGGGCATTGCTAGACTGAATCAGATCAGTGGTCAGTCCATCTAGTCAAATATACTGTCTCCAACAATGGCCAGCACCAGATGCTTTCGAGGGGGAATGTGTGAGTGCACGAAACTACTAAAATAAATGTTAGAAACTATTTAAGAAACCTGTAAAAATACATTTTTAAAATTAACAGAATAAAGAAAATATATATTTGCTTTATTCTGTTAATATATATATAAATGGATATGGTTATAAATAGCTAAGAGTTAATAACAGAAAACAAATAGAAATGGGCAAAAACAATTATAAATTTAAAAAATAATTGACTAATATCTTTACCAAGTGTTTGGAGAAGCTCAGATGGAAGGTGCTGCGGTATTGTTGATGTCTGGTGTAGAGGGCGGAGTGATAATGAAGTGTTTGTGGTTAGGACTATACACTGTATTTTGCAAGCAAAGCTGAAGAGTTGCAAGGTTTGCTCCTGGAGGCTGCCTGCACCAATGTCTCTGCTACATCCAAAGAGCTAGAATCAGCATGCTTTAGTTAACTTTAAAAGACCTGAGTTGAGTTTTGAAGGGTTCCCCTGAACGGTTTCATCCATACGGTGGATTTTAGGCTTAGCTAGAGGACAAACAGTTACAAATAAATGCTCCCTCTCCATTCTGAGACATAAAACATGTTACATCCAAAACAAACAGGGCCAGCCATTTTAGTAGCCTGAGCCATGCTTCTGGATGGGAACTGGTAGGAGCTGGGGAGAGGATGGGAAGGGAGGCATTTCCTGAAGATTTTATTGAATTATTAAAACTGCTGCGGGGGCATGAGAGGGCCAATGCTAAGAGTTTTTATTAAACGAAATAGATTAAAATGTGTCAGTTAACTCTAAACTTATGAGCCTGAACATCAGAAGGTTCCTAATTTGTACAGGTGCTGCAGATAATTATCAGTTTAATTTGATACTTCCCACAGTGACAGAGCTGCTATCAGAATGGTTCAACTGCTGTCTTTCAAATGAGCCTCTGACACTGAAAAAGCCCCCCCACTGCCCAACTGCCTTTGTGGTATTAACATTCCTCCAGTGCCCCTGACACAATCATATACACAGAGATGCCAAGAAATTACTCAGATTGTATATCTTAGACTATTCCAAACCTTAAATTTGTGGGAGATGAGGAGAAGAGGTTAGCCAGGTCCTGAGTTGCTGTGGGCTTTTGTTTTTGTAAAGGGACCCTCACTTCCACCACCCGTGACCTGAATAGCAAAGAATTGTGAAGGAAAACCTGATCTGAACAGGGCTCCTGAGAATACTTCAAAATATGGCCTCGGAAATAAGTGTCAGATTCCATTTCCTCCAGTTCTTTAGAATCTGTGGATGACAGAGAGATGGCTGTTCCATCCCCCTCTCCGCCCTGACGCTGACACCCAGACAGTAACACCGCCAGGCTCTAAACTGGCTCATGAATCAACTGGCTGCAGGTTCTTTCCCATTCTCAGGGTACATTCACTGTTCCATTGCAGCCAGGAGCAGCCTAATGTCAGGGGACAAGCTGCTGCGGGAGCTGAGTTATACACACACACAGCTGCCATTAATCCAACCATTGCTTCATATCACAGCCTAGCTGGGAGAGCGAATCTTAGAATTCTATGCATATTTCCAAAGCCATAAGGTTATTTGTGATGGCAGAAGGTAGGTAATGAATCCCAGACCCTCCAAGAAAGCCATATGTATCATTAACTAGAGACAAATGTGACTTTAGGGTATTGGCACAACCAATCACTTTCCTTTCATATTTTAAGAGATATTTGTTTAATTCCAAAATTTCCCCCAGAGTTGCAATGTACTTTGGGGGGGGGGAGAAATATGTGGGGAAGTACTCTTTTTTTTCCCCCCTTGAAAAAAAAATCCAATAAACCTGGTGGAATATGCTCAGTCCCAGCAATTTATTTGGATGGAGGAAACCAAGGAATTTAGCAACCCAACCAGGGTATGTATTTTTCTCCCCTTTAAGACCAGCTCTTCCTCTCAGCCCACAGCTTCAAGACATTTGTATGGCTACCTCATCTGTATGATTTTTTTTGTTTTAGTTAATATTTTTATTAAATGAAGGGGGGAAGCACTAACAATTACAAATAAGTCACTTGCTGAGCACTTTTCCACCACCCCATCCTTGTGTAATAGAGGCTTCTAATTTATTCATTTATATAATGGATAGCAGTGTGACTATGCTACACCCAGGGGTTCTCAAACTTCATTGCACCATGACCCCCCCTTCTGACAACAAAAATTATTACACAACCCCAGGAGAAGGGACCAAAGCCTGAGCTTGCCCTAGCCCCACTGCCCTGGGCGGTGGGGCCAAAGTCAAAGGCCGAGCCCCACTGCCCCAGGCAGGGGGGCCAAAGCCCCAAGGGCTTCAGCTCCAGGCAGGGGGCTTGTAACCTGAGTCCCGCTGCCCAGGGCTGAAGCCCTCAGGCTTTGGTTTTGGCCCTGGGCAGTGGAGCTCAGGCTCCAGCTTTGGAACCGGGCTGCAGCAAGTCTAAGCCAGCCATGGCGACCCCATTAAATGAAGTCGCAACCCATTTTGGGGTCCCGACCCACAGTTTGAGAATTGCTTTACCAACATCTGACCTAACCTCTGAGACCTTTAAGTAGGCTGAATGTTTACATTAAGCATCGTAATACATCATTACATCATACCCATTTGAAGGTTTCTGAAGGGCAGCTTGAAGTGAATAAAGTATTCTACTGTAGGAAATGTAGCTATTAATAGTTTCTTTGTCCATGCCAGATCAGAAATACAGACACCTAACACCTAAGAGAACAACCATATTCAATTTATAGCAGAACATATGCATGCTCTCTTGAATATTACAGAGACACAGACTGGCCAACCTCTTCAGTAAGTTCAAATTACTTCCCACATGGGCATCTATTGGACCTCTTCAGGACAGCTTAAAGTGTCATTTGTTTGTTTTAGTGAAAGGAACTTCAGCTACAGAACTTAAAACTATTCCCATAATGGCGCTTTAATTATCCAAGAGACTGACAATAGATTTACATTTTAATTGAGATTAATGAATTATGCATGTTTCATTAAAACATTTTGCATAGCTGGTGGACAAGCACTGTGAAAGAAATGGTATAGAGGCTGTAGGGATTTATCTTAATGGAAGGAGAAGAACATTCTGTGTTTTCAATTGCATTTGATCTAGGAAACACAGCTACAGAAAGGTCACCCCAGCCAGGTACCAATAGAGCAATAGGGTGATGCAGGGCTCAGCCCAGGCCACCGTGCATCCTGGCATGTGGGAGTTATGAGTCCCAGTTTTGTCACAGTAATAATGCAATATTTTAAATCATCTTAGTAAAAGTTTAGCCTTCTGAGCATGTTTGGAACGGCTGTGTACACTGAAAATTCAGCTGGAGTGAAGAGTCTCCAGTTCCTAGCTTGGTCTCGGAAGCTCATCAGAACAGCCACTCTCATTCACAGGACCTTTGAGTTGGGACAACACTCATACTAACATCTGTGGTGTTGCCAACTCTCATGATTTTGTCAAGAATCTTGTAATCCTTGGTGTTTTGCTTAAAGCCCAGCTCCTAGATGCATGAAAATCTCAGCTTTCATTTTTTTAAAGAAAGGAAGCTAGCTCTCATAGTTGCAGAGAAAAGCTTGAAACAAATAAAACATCAGAAGATAAAAGAGCCCCCAAAGTTGTTATTTTTAAAAATCTCATGATCTGTATGCCAATCTTATGACTTTTTTGGCACTTGGAGTTGGCAGTACTGTATAGTCTTCAACATAATCATCTTAGTTCTATCCACTGAGAGCTCCAGCCTAATGACAGGCCAAATTTCTAAAAGAATTAGGAGCTGCTAAAGGAAATCAAGAACCTCTTTTTAGGCAGAATCCCATCCCTATGTAGGATTCTAGCATTATTGCAGCATTTGAATTTCATGTTTCATTTGCTTGCTTTGGCTTAATATTTGTTATTTAGTCTACTATGTCTCTGTATTGCAAAGTGTCTTGGAAGCCATGACAGGAAATGTGCTGCACAAGGTTAGCACGTGGTATTGAGTGTAAACCTTCATTTGATGAACACAACCCTAAGCTAAAATCATTCCAGATCCTGTTTCAGGCTGTGTTGAGGAGATGCTCATGCTGTTTATTAACTTATTCACATAATGGGAGAAGGCATAGTGCACAAACAAAAGGGTCAGCCTGACATTATTTATTTGCAAATAAGCTGCATGGTCATACGAGCAGAGGGATTGTCATATTAGATCAGATCTCTGGCCCATTCAGCCCAATATACTGTTTCTGACATTGCTTCAGAGGAAGGTGGAAAAAACCTCATATTGAACAATTATGGAAAACCTGACCACAGGAGAAGCTTCTTCCTAAACCCAGTCAGCTAGAGGTTGACTTATGATATGACCTGAAACTTGAGCATTCACAATTACATTACTTCTACAGAAGGGATATAATGTAATTGTGGATGTCCTCATTATCCATATAAATATTTAACCCTTTTCTGAGTCCTAGTAAGCTCTAGGATCAGTTCTATCTAGTGGCAATGAGTACCAGAAATTAATTGGGGCTCCAAAAGGAGTCAATAGAGGAGCATACAGTATAACAATCTTATTTACAATGGGTGCTCTTTGCATTTGTATAGAAATAACAGCTCATGATCTTACATTTCTATTTTTTATGAAATGTCTCTTCCCACTTTTCAAACATGCTCCTACTTTCCTCCCAGTCTCTAGCTTCTTTATTGCATGCCATTAGAACATTTACCCATCCCTCCTTTATTCTCAGTTACTAAATCAAATTGAAAGGCAATTCAAATTCATTAAACACATTTCTAATATTATTTTTCCATGTAAGCAGTTGATGATAGTACCAAAGAGATGTTCTCTGATCACAAACACGAGGTTAGGTGGCGGTCCATGAGAACATTTCTCTTTTCAGATGTGGACCTCACTACAAAAACGTTTGAGAATCCCCATTTTAAAATTGTTAGCTACTTATACCATCATAGGCAACAAACAAAACATCGTACTCGGTTACCATACTGCCATAGCATCCTAAAGGACTCAGTAAACTCTCTCTCTGCCCCATACTGATATATTATATTTTACACAGCACTAAGTTTGGACTTCAGCCACTTTTTTACACGCAATTTAGGTGCATGACCTGGACAGCGGGGCAGGGTCCCAGCCAAAGGGAACAAAAACTTGAAATGATGTTTTGTTTTGTTTTAATATTTCCAGCAAACTCTAGGGAATACATATACAAGAAGCGTCTATTTGCTATTTAGATATTTGTTAGTCACAGAGGACTCTACGGGGTCCTCCAAAGTTTTCGTGAGTCTTCCGTTGCTACCACCTGCCAGGGATTTGGTGAATGCATGTTAAGAAGGAACAAGACAGAGAAGCACTGTGGACTCCGACAGTTTCATTCCTCTGTCCCCTCACTCTGCTTCACAGAAATGGGAGGGCAGGTAGATTACTTTTGAAGATTGGTATATCCTTCACTTGGTGCTGATGCTACCTTTCTATTTTACTTATTGACATCCTAAAATGGTGACTAAAATAAATACGTGAAAAAGTTATCAACATGGAGACTTTTTGGTAACAGTTTAAAGAAAGTATCCTCAATATCAGTGGGAACCAAAGTTTAGCCCATGAAGTACAACATGCCCTGCAGACACCTATGTCTTTAAAACCGAGGTATAGCTTGCCCAGGCTGTATGGCACAACATCAGAGAAACCACTTGGATTAGGATGGAGCACTATATGCTGTTAGGATATAGATATTCAGGCCTGTCTGTAAAGGCCTATACTCTAAGAATTTAGGTGTATTCTTATCACTTGGCTAGTGATAGAGGTATAAAAGAAAGAATCAAAATCACTGTCTGCTGGTGTAAGGGCCTTCTCTTACTGTGACAGTCTGAGGCCCTGTTCTTAGGCTAAGGTCTTTGGCTAAGCAGCAGAGGCAGCCATAAGCTGGGAAGCGAACGGTCACATCCTCACATTCCAAACTAGTCACATTGAAATAAGGTGCTATTGGGCTGTTAGGCACTATCAGGACAGGATTGTATTCCTATCACCTCCAGAGAAAGGGAAGTGCCTAGAAAATGTAAAAGGAAACTTAGTTTGATAGCATCCTGTCTGGCAAGAACTCACTTATCAATAGCTGGGATGTGAAATCCTCGCTTCTGTGTTGTCTTGTCATTGTAAAAAGAAAAGGAGGACTTGTGGCACCTTAGAGACTAACCAATTTATTAGAGCATAAGCTTTCGTGAGCTACAGCTCACTTCCTCATTGTCACGGAGTGTGGGGGAGTCCAGGCCCTGCCTCCCTCTTCCTGGGATCCACTGAGACTCTCAGCCAGCCAGTAAAACAGAAGGTTTATTGGACAACAGGAACACAGTCCAAAACAGAGCTTGTGGGTACAACCAGGACCACTCAGTCACGTCCTTCTGGGGGAGCAGGGAGCTTAGACCCCAGCCCTGGGGTTCCCTGTGTTCCTCTCCCCAGCCCCAAACTGAACTAAACCCACCCAGCAGGTTCCCTGCTGCAGCCTCTGTTCACATTCCTGGGCAGAGGTGTCACCTCCCCCTCCCCCTCCTGGCTCAGGTGACAGGCTCTCAGGTCTCCCATCCCCAGGGCACATTCCCAGGTCAACACTTCCCCCTCCCTGCTGAGTCACATCGTCACATCTCTCCCCCCTTCGAGACTGAACTGAGCGGGGTCACGCTGACCAGTGACCTGGGGAAGTTCGGGGCCCCCTCTCCGGGACAGCGCATCCGCTATCAGGTTGGCACTTCCCTTCACGTGGTTCCCACTTTGCTATTGTTTGTCTGTATAATCTCTGTCTGGTTCTGTGATTGTTCCTGTCTGCTGTATAATTAATTTTGCTGGGTGTAAACTAATTAAGGTGGTGGGATATAATTGGTTACATAATCATGTTACAATATGTTAGGATTGGTTAGTTAAATTTCAGGAAAATGATTGGTTAAGGTATAGCTAAGCAGAACTCAAGTTTTACTATATAATCTGTAATCAATGAGGAAGTGACTGGGTGTGGGTGGGTGGGTGGGTGTGTGAGATGGGAACAGAGAATGGGGGTAAGAAAATTGGAATCATGTTTTGCTAAAGGGGGAAATGGGAATGGGAGTAAGGAAGCTGGAATCATGTTTGGCTAAGGGTAGGAATGGGAACAGGGACACAGGTGTAAGGCTCTGTGGTGTCAGAGCTGGGAAGGAGGATACTATGGAAGGAAACTGGAATCATGCTTGCTGGAAGTTCACCCCAATAAACATCGAATTGTTTGCACCTTTGGACTTCGGGTATTGTTGCTCTCTGTTCATGTGAGAAGGACCAGGGAAGTAAGTGTGTGAAGGAATAAGCCCTCTAACATATGCTGGAATCTAGAGTCTCGACGAGTCCTACCTATGTATCCAAGGTAAGAACGGCTGCAGTCTGCTCCGCTGCATACAAATCAGGCACCGACTTTGGGCTCCTGCCCATACTACCCCCAGCGATGCTGCTATTTTTTGGGCTCTAGCTTGAGCAGAACTTGTGTGTGTCTGTCTACTTGTGCTGGGAAGCACGCTTCCGGTGGCTGTGTAGATGTATCCTGAGGCAGTGCACATGCTAGCCAATTGGAGGCCCTAAGTAGGAATATTTTACGCTCCCCACCCTGCAGCACATATAAATAACTGATAGGAGGGGGCCTTCAGCTGCTTGGGACCTAAGCAATTGCTTAGTCTGCTTATGCCTAGCGCCGGCTCTGCCCTGAGTCAAGGCTACGTAATTCCATTACTAGTCAGGCTAACACAGCTACCACTCTGAAACTAGTCCTCTGAGCAGGTATCTGGTTTCTCAGCAAGGTATATTTCCCCTTCCCCATCCTTGACAATTTAATTGGCTCAGCAAGCAGGAGATAGTCCTAATGTTTCTTTATCAGCTTTTAATAGGAGTTTTCCTGACACCTGCTACAAATGAACTAAAGGAAAGAAAACCACGGAAGCCTTTAACTCATTTGTGACGGTGGAGGGAGATTTCCCCATTTCTCTGTGACCTCCGGGTGACTCCCACTACTTAAATTCAGCTGAGATCTCCTGGGCAGCGGCCGTGCATAAGAAAGCAATAAAAACACTTTCAGTTGTCGATGCATCTGCCTTTGTTTTGCTCTTTGACTGTGCTCTCTGCTACCAGGGGGGAATGTTTGACGCAGACTAGCGTGACTTTGCATTTCATACTGCATGGTCCATTTAGCTGCTGTAACTCTGCTTTAAGCTGGTCATGGGGAAGAATTAAGCTCTTTTCTTCACAGACATCCAAATTCCCTCTAGTTCTCGTGGACTCCAAGAGAGAGAGAAGAGATGCATTTCTACCTCTTTCTGTGCAGTCCCATGTACGGAGGTAGTTTTTATATTCAGAGTACGCGCTGCACTGGTTCCCTGATTTTACCACACAGAAACCTCTCAAGCCTGACAAAGCAGGCCTTGCCTCAGTGCCTCCCCCGACTCTACTGAGATAAACTAGGTTTTCAGGGTACAAAGAACACTCTGGCCTTCTCAAAACACAAACTGATTGTAGCCGTGGGATGACAAAGCTGGGATTGAGACATAGTTTTAACACAGGCCCCGGAGGCCTGGTCCTCTTCAGTGCTTTGCCCCTTTTGTAGTCATCTACATCTGGGCAAAGTTGATGTAAACAGCACAATGGCTGCATTTTACACACACTTTGCACAGATGTACACACTGCACAAAGGCCTCATGTGTTAGAAATGAAGCATGAGAGAGCCAAAGAATCTCATTCAGTTTGAGGCTTGCTCCAAAAGCAGAATCAGGAATACCAGAGATGCAGCCCCTGGAAATGGGTTTTTGAAAAGAAGAGAATCACCTGAGATAGCATCAATTCTGTGAAATGCCCTACAGTAGCGAGAATCATGGCTGTGGGGAATGGTGCCAAGTACCAACCTTCCCCACAAAGCAAGAGGCCAGCTGTCTCCTTTTTACCACTGTGCAAAGACCATACCAGCCCTAAAAAGGAAGGGAGGTAATAGCCTCACAGCTTCCATCGGTTATTAGCCACCTTGATCTTGATCACAGCCCTACCTGCTGCTAGACACAAAATCCCTCATGTCTGGCATAAATGAATAAACTTTAAGATCCCAGTTCTGACCAGCACCTCTCAGGAGGCACAGCACTGGTGAAGTAAGCAAAGGTAGATTTAAAACACTTTTCAATGTCCATGATTTTGGGGCTAGTGAGAGCCCGTTTGGCAGCCCTCAGGGTAAACTAGAGCTGACTTAACAGCTACTCTAACATATGTCTGGGCTGTAGAGATCCCCAAAGGACTATCCAGCCATGACACGGAACAATCAAGACACACCCTCCTTTCCACAGGCCTGCTCCCTGCACACCATTACACAAGGGAACAACAAGAGGCAACCAATGACTGTTAGGATATTCCCCACTGAGGAGCTCCTGGTGCTTTCCTACCCACATGCATTACAGGAGCTCCTCTCTCTCTCTCTTACCCTACACGATTATGGAGTTTTTCATTTGTAACCACTATAAAGGTATGAAGTTTTACAATATATTGCTTAACAGGAAGAAGGAAGGAAATTAGTACAAGTGCTGGCGGGGGGTGAAGAGGAGGGGGGGGAACCAAACTAACCCAAACCACAACAAAATTGGGCATTTTCCAATTGTCATCAGTGAAATAACAGAGGGTATTTCCAGTAAAGTCACATTCTAATCAAAAGATACCACACACATTCACAGTACGGTCATTTAGGCATCACCGGCACAGAAGAAAGCATGGCACACCAACATAAGCACACCAAGTTACATAAAATAGCATTGAGATTCTGAGTTAAGGTATGTCTACACCGCAATCATGAAGTGAGCCTGCAGCTCTTGTAGTGATGTCTGTGCTAGCTTTAATCTAGCTAGCTCGCATACCAGAGCAGCGAAGTCACAGCAGCACACAATTTCAGCCCTGGTTGTCCAAACCTTCCAGGAACCCAGGGTAACTACTTGCACACTGCTGCAACTTCTCTGCTCTGGTACTCGAGCTAGCTAGATCAAAGCTTGCTCAGGTATGGCTACACAAGCTGCCATCACCCCCAGGCCTGCAGTGTAGACATACCCTCACACGCATAAAGCAAGATATTCATACAGGCATTCAGAGGGAGAGAGATCTCCAGTATATCACTCCCAAATCAAGGTGAAGTTTAAATTTACGCCTGAACCATTCCTATAAGACCACCATGCATATATGCAACTTGAGAAAGTTCAAAATCTCCCTTGGTAACCGTGCTTTATTTCTGCATTGACTGACTGTAGTTTTAGGGCCCAGCCCTGTCTTTACTTATACCCTATGTATCTCTCACGGAGTCAATGGACCTGCACAGGGTGTAAATCAAGGCAGGTTTAACCTGGTGGGTGGTTTCACTAGCCAGGGAAGGGAAATAAACCTCCAGGCATCCATATTTTCAAGGTCCTTTCCTCAGGGTTTATTTTGTTGTCTACAAAAAGGTCACAAAACAAAAGCAAATCAACTGGTGACACTGGGCAATAATCCCCACAGGCTTTCTCCACTTGACCCAACCTAGAGGGAAGAAGGCACTCTCTTGTCCTTAGTTTTCCCTTTGATCATCGCTTTCCTTTCCTTTTACACTCTGCCCCTGAGCAGCCACATGAGTCCCAGTGGGAACAGTTAACCCTGTTACAGATTGCAGCACCTTTACTTTGTCACAGCAGGATTTGCTTTAACATGTTAATATTTGCCCTGCATTTTCCCTGCTGCATCTTATGCCTGTTACATCTCATGTTCTGTCCTTGATAGCTCCTGAGAGTAATTGATCCCGATACTCTTTATAGCGTCTTGGTAAGTACTGTCTTCGTAAGTAGTTAAACCTCTCCCCTCCTTCTCCCCGCCATCTCTTCTCCATATTGAACATCTCCAGTCTCTTAACCTTTACTTTAGCAATTTTATTTTCTACAACTTTTGTCATTTATTTGTATATGCTCCTCCTCTGATTTCTCTCCAGTTGGTGTGCCCCTTTACAAATATGATCCCATGAAGCCTAACCAGAAACCCAACCAGTGCCAAAATAATTACCTTATTTATTTCACATGAAAGATTCCTGTTAAGATGACTCTAAATGGTGTTTTCCTGTTGGCAACAATGTTTTACCTCATGTCCAGTTTATCATCTCCTATAACCTCCAGATCCATTCCTGCAGCACTGCTGCCTAGCCAATCATGTCTCATTTTACTTTTGTGAATTTGATTATTTCTTCCTACATCAGCTACTTTACATTAGATTGTGTCTCCTTTGATAGATTTCAGTCCATTTCTCTTATCTATCAAGCTCATGCTGTATTTTAATTCTACACTCAGTGTATTGACAGTCTCTCTCCATTTTGTATTGTCCTCATATTAGATTAGTGTATTCTCCCCCTCCACTCTCCAAGTCATTTATTATTTGCATTACAGCAGCATCCAGAGGCCCAAATCAGTATCGGATCTCGATTGCACTAGGCGCTGTACAGACATATATTAAGAGACAGTTCCTGCCCTTAAGTGCTTCCAGTTTAATTTAAGAATAGACACAAGAAGAAGGTGTCGCAAATAATCCGAGCAAATGAGGAAATGTTTGAACTGTACAGAATTTGGAGTCAGTGGCAGTTCTGTCTAGCACAGCTGGAGCAATCCTCCACTCACAACAAGAAGATAATAAAAGCAATCTCAAACAGATGTACCTTTTATCCCCATCCTGTGTGTGTCCATCAGAGCAGTTCATTTACCACCAGAGTACTTCCCAAAGAAGGATCCAGGTTGGCAGCAGCTGCTCCAGTGCCCCATAAGGTGCAGTGCCCATGTGCATTATTGCAGCATGTGGACTCAGATACCATGGTGGTGGATGGAGTATAAATGCCTGGACAGAATAGATAAGATTGGTTAGGCTCCCGCAGCAGTAGTAACCCTAGAACTACACTGGATAGCCCATCAACTACAGCAGAGGCCCAAGAATTACAGTCAGAAGGGCAGTGAACAAATGAACACATGTGCAGCTAAGGGAAGTTAGAGCACCCACCCTAAGACACCACTGCCCAGACCTGCACCCTGTGGGATCCTTCTTGACATTTCAGCTCAGCTCAGCACTGAAATAATAGTTACTCTTGAAGCTCGATTGTGTTTAAGCAAATGTGTGGTTGTCTCACAAGTGATTCTATGTAGGCACACTTCAGCAGTTTATCTAGGAGAGGAGTCACTATCAATAGCCTTATATTACAAGTTTCAGAGTAGCAGCCGTGTTAGTCTGTATTCGCAAAAAGAAAAGCAGTACTTGTGGCACCTTAGAGACTAACCAATTTATTTGAGCATGAGCTTTTATGAGCTACGTAAGTTAGTTGCATTCGATGAAGTAAGCTGTAGCTCACGAAAGCTTATGCTCAAATAAATTGGTTAGTCTCAAAGGTGCCACAGGTACTCCTGTTCTTTTTTGCTTATATTACAAGTACACTTTAAATGTCCTGAGTGCTGTAAATCGCAAGTGCCGTACAACATGGCCCTGGACTCATCAGAAACAATTCATGGCAAACCCACTTAATTTTATTTCCTCAATGACAGCAGGATCAGTGAACAAAAGAATTGTGGTGGACACAGCAAAAAACATAGTGCACTCTCCTCACTGCTTCAGTTTTATTCACTAAGGAGAGGATTACAGCTGGCCTTCACACGGGGGCCTGGTGGGAGAGGCCACAATGAGCTATACTTCGCATAACCTGCAAAATAACCAGCCATAACTGCAGTCCATGAAGAGCACAGAGATTATTCCCTTTACTGGACAGCTTCAGAGGGGGCAGGGACGGGAGGAAAGGACACATACACACACACACACTCGAGTTGTCAAAGCTGGCCAACTGTGTGATGGGAGGAGGAAATACGCTATATACCATGAAGGGAAGTAACAGGCTCACTACCTCTGTGGGTCTGGGAGTTCTGAGAGGCATTCTTCTTCCCTGAGGCAGAATGTCTCCTGGTACTTCCCTTGGGGACAGTGTGGCTACACAGCAACCCCAATACAAGACTATGTCTTGCAGGCATGACTGAGTACTAAATTCATCTTTGTGAAGACAGGCCACTTTAAGATCCTATGGGCTTCTCATGCCCCAGTTATACACAGCACTGAGGACTTCAGTCATACCTAAGGCTTTGTGCAGGCCTTTTGCGTGGGGGCAAATTAGAGCCTAAGCTTGTTACCATCTGTTATCTTGTCAAAGAAAGAAATAAAATTGGTTTGACATGATTTGTTTCTACTGTAACTTAAAGCATTTAACATACATTTCTGTCCAAACCATTTCCTTTATTCACTAAGGGTCAAGCTCTGCCTCCTTCCCAGCTAAGGCAGCTGGCAGAGTTCTGCTGTATGAGGAAGGGGGATAGGATTCCTAGAGCCTAACTCCTTCATCTGTAGGGGTGGGGATAAAAGATTTGCAGATCTAGGTTCATTGGCCACTCCGCCCAGCATAAGAAAGAACATGAGCTGAAGACACTGCTACAGCTCAGAGACTGCCAAAGCAGATATGCTGCTGCCCTGTAACATGAGTGATAGGATTCTATACCCACACTCATTAAAATTTTTTGCACCAAGCCCATTTTCTTAGGCTTAGTGTGGAGTGCAGGGGAAGGTTTGCTCTCAGATTCATTGCAACCTCATCCATGAATTAAATGCTGGTAAATTGCTAGAGCATGATTTGTTTCTGAAATGCCCATGTCACACACTCTCTTCCCTCAGAAATTCACACTTAGCAGTACAAGGGTAATTTGCTTTCCATATATCACTGCCTTATGCCTAGGAATTTCAGCTCTCATGTCTATAAAGCAACCACTTTTCTCTAACCCCACTGTCAGAGGACTGTATTAGGGCATGTCTACATGGGGACACTCAGGAAAGCTAAGCCAAATTAATTTGAGATGTGAGAACTCATAATTAGCTACAGTAAAATATGCAAATTTCCATCTGTGTTTTGGAGCAAGTAAATCACACAGTCATCCTCTAATCTGCTCTGTATTATTTTAGTAGTATTTACAGTCCAGAACAGGGAATTTCTAGATTATAAATAACCTTCAGGAACAGAGAGATCAAAATGTCCCATCCCAGATAAATCCAAGGAATAAAAGTTTTGTTTCTAGTCCTTTTCTCCTCAATAACTAAGGCCTGGTCTGCAGATAGTTTCTGTACTGTCTAGGTTAGGGGTGTGATTTTTTACTGAAATAGTTATACCAGTACAACCTCAAGTGTGGACAAAGTTATAGGCAGGGCTTCTAATAATATGTAATCATGTAATTAAAGACTGTATTATAATGTAATGCAGACACATAAGGCGGCTGAATTAAGGATGCAGAGGCAACCTTAATTCTGGTATTTCCTAATTTTTGAATGCTTGACTTTGCAACCTAAATAATGTTCTTTTAATTTATTTATATGTGTGTGTGTAACACAAGTATAAAGATGTATTATATAAGAATAGCTTATTCCCCTTCCTGTATTATAATAAATTATACCAGTATGAGCATCTTTGCACCAGTATAACTGTATTGCTTTGACAACACTGGTATAGTTAAAGTAGTAAGCTTTTGTATGCGAACAAGGCTTTACTTTCTAATTTGAGAGTGAGCAGAAGGCACACATTCTGTCCCAGGTTTTACTGCACCATATCTTTTCCCTCTATCTGTTCTTTAATTCTCCTTGTTTAAAGTTTACCTTCTTCTGGCTGCTTTCTGAACTGAAAGCTGAGTCAGTTTGGAGAAAGAATCCAAAATGGAGGACTGACCATTTATGGAATGAACCTCTTCCCACAGGTGTAGTTAGGTTAAGATGGAGTGGAGTGAGAGGGTGGTCATGGTCCTAAATATACAGCTCTTGCTCTAAATATATGCACTCTGTTAACTCTGGTGGAAGGAACGGGTACAGAGGGGGTTTTCATCAATGTTATTTTTCTTTGTGTACATATTTTCTGTATATACAATTTAAGTCTTGCTAACATGGGATTGGAGAATGAAAGTGGCTTTTGGGGGACAAAGGGGAATTCTATTGTTCACCCTGCCTTCCTGAAGTCTTTAGGAGAGGGGCTCCTGGCTCCTGTGGACCTTAAGAGCATTTCATGGTATAGCTAGTCCTGGTTAAGTGCATCCACTATATGATAATGTATCCCATACCTGCTGGGTGTGGTGCTCTGTCCCCCTTTATTGACACCTAGACAGTAATGAGTCTGCTACAGCCTTAGCTAACAGGAGCATGGCTTTTAGCTCATGCAGTAGAGGCTTATGCATTTAGCTCTAGAAGTCCCCCCGTTCAGTCCTGCCCTCTGACAATCGGGGTCTGTTGGCATTACAATAACTCTTAGTAGGCTTGTCAGGAGGACTCCCATTCCACCATGACAGGTTTCAGAGTAACAGCCGTGTTAGTCTGTATTCGCAAAAAGAAAAGGAGTACTTGTGGCACCTTAGAGACTAACCAATTTATATGAGCATAAGCTTTCGTGAGCTACAGCTCACTTCAGCGGATGCATTCCACCATGTATACAAAGTTTAGAAGTCTGCCAATGTAGTTGGCTCTTGATGTGCAACAACTCCTACTTTTCCCAGTGTTTACAGTACGCCAAGATATGCACTTTTAGAAAACAAATCCTCAGAGTTCTAAAACTTGAGCTGTTACTTAGGACCAGTATTTTGTGTGGTGGGGACATGACGAAAGAACAAGCATTTTGATTATACCTGCCTTGCCCAATAAGGGCAATAGATAGTCTTAGGCCAAAAATTTTCAAACTAGGGTGCCAGAGTTGGGCTCTTCAATCTATATTGAGGCATGAAAATAAAAATGGCCTGGTTTTCAAAGGTCTCTCCAGGTCCCATCAACTTAATGAGATTTGTGGATGGGTGCTCAGCACCCCTGAAAAGCAAGTCACTTAACTTTTCACAGAGGTGCTTGGATATGGAATTACGAGTCTAATTTTACATATCCAGGTGTGAATTTTTTGACTTTACTGTGATTTCCTAAATGTGGATGGTGTGGTTTGATTTTTTGGTCATGGGTTCTCTTTGTTATTAATTTAACTCATCTTGGGCAGTACAATGTTAAATATATAATTTTGCACCTAATAATAATCTCAGCCTTTCTGTGAACAGTGCCAGTTTGATGGAGATCATTAAACTCCATAAAGACATCTGCTTAAATCAATGAGCCTATATAGCTACACAGTTCTCCCTCTTGACAGCATTTTCTCTGCCTTGAAGCCTCCGTAAGTCAGCAGAGGGGAGTTCAAAGGACACAAACTATGCTTTCTAATAGTGTCAAAATGCCCTTTGTGACATGAATTTGCTTTACTTTAAAGGTAATTCATTAGAAACTAGACATGACCTAGCTTAATCATATCTGACACTCAAAAAGAATATTAATCACCATGGCTGTAATTCCAGCCCCACTGAAATCAAATGGAGTTTTGCAATTGACTTTAATGGGGCCCGTATTTCACCCTGTGGCTTTACAGTAATTCTCAGTTTTCCTATTTGCTGGACACTATACATGTCCTTTCCTTTTTATGTTTGTTTTGTTACTGGAAATGAAATCGGTACACAACCACCTTCTCAGCCTTATCTCATTGCCTCTGCCCCCCTGTGCTCTTTGAGTCTAAGCAGCCACAGTGGAATACTGCTGTGGCTGTAACTATTGCTAACGCAAACAGTGGAGTCCAGTAGTAAAGCACCGTGTTTTCCAATTAGGCAGGCCCCAACCCGGCAGAAAGCTGCTTTCGCTTTACAGATTACTCAAGGCATTTCCTGTAAACACGATAAACACTATCAGGGGGTGTGGAAAGGGAAACACAGTGACATTACAAAAATTACTTTTAAAAGGGCAGGTTGCTTCATTTTTTCCTCTATTTCCCAGTTACTCTATTTGTGGAGGGGAAGAATCAAATTCTCGTTTATATGACAACAGTTTTATCATAAACTCAGCCATCTTCTTTCTAAGGTTACCCATAAAGGTGTGTGGTGTATAGTGTTCCCTAGAAAATATTTACTGCTTAGAAAACCATGAATGCTCTGTCTATCCTTTCCCTTCTAACTTCTCTGCTACCCATTCCTTAAAAAAAATAACCAATGTGTGCTGTGAGGCCAGACTAGGAACCTAGATGAAAGAAAACAAACCAGAAAGAGCAATACACCCCAGAGCTTGTCCAGTATTGCCAAACCCCAGTGTTAAAAAATCATGACACTGCTTAAAAATCATACAATTTTTTTAAAAATGACTTCTGGGGCTTTTTTTTATTTGTCCTCTATGTCTTGGCCTTTAGGGTTCACATATTCTAGCTTCTCTCAGCAACCATGAGGCCTAAAAACTTATTTTTTTAAAGAATCACACAAATTCAGGGGCTTGGGCGTTAAGAAAAAGCATGGATGGTGTGAGGCTTGAGATAAAACCATGAGCATGATAAAGAAAATATAATAGCTTTAAACCATTACAAAAGTTTATTTTTCCACTAATCCAAAGCAAAACTACATTGCTGTGCCTCTAATGACATTTAGAGGTATGCGTTAAGAATTAGCTTCCATGGCGTTTACAGTAATTTCTTACTACTATTATATTTATTTATACTGGGTGTCAGCATCCAAAGACCCCAGTCAGCACAGAGGCCCATTCTGCCAGGTGCCTCATAAAGACACAAGCAGACACAGCCCTTACCCTGAAAAGTTTACAATTTAATTTGAAATGTGCTGTTTTAAAATGGGGGGGGCGGGAAAGTAACGTGGTCAGAGAGATGAGCCAAGGAGATAATCTGAAAAGATGGATTGGAGCAGGGCAATGTATGTGTTTGAGGGGGGGCAGGGAAGAGGGGGTTGCAGTAGTCAAGATGGGAGATGACGAAGGCCTGAATTAGAGTTTCAGAGGTGTGGATGGGGGTGAGGGGAATTAACACAGTAATGTAATGGTATGTTAAATACATAGGGCCAGAACCTCACCTAGTGTAAACTGGCAAATTCAGTGATTTCAGTAGAGCTATGCAGGTTTACACCATCTGGCCCACAGTAATCCTTAAGGCTTAGATTAGATATGGGGGAATGATAATTGATTATTAAGCATGTACAGATGTGGGACAGGTGGAAGGGTGAAGGAAGGGGACGTATAGTGAAACTGGACCAACAGAATAGCTGTGTGCTAGGATTTGCACACAGCTGTTAGAAATGGGTTCAGAAGTTCTGTTACAATTAAGTATCTAAAAGTTAAGTCTTTTTTGGAATATAACCAAAACCTCTTTAGTCTACAATTGGGGCCTGATATCACAGGAGGACAGGCTTTCTTATGAGATTTTCAGTGCTTTCCTCGTTCAGGCTGATTTGGGAATGTCGCGAAAATAGCTTCCTTCCTGGTCTCTCTGCTACCAAATCCGGATGAAACCAGAAATGTGGACAGAAGAGTGGAAGGCTAACCAATATATTTGAACCTCCAGGTTTGGTTCAGCAGAATGAAAATAACTGCACTGGGCAAGTTTGGATTTCAGCCCATGTCACTCACCCAGCCTCTTTGTTCCTGCTTTGTACAGTTTGAATTATATGTGGGATGTTTCTTCCCCATTCTCAGTGTCATCTGGGATCATTATACCGAGTTACATATTGACCCACAGTGTTATGCCCAGTGAGCAGGAAAACTAACAAACAGTTACGTACTGTACATAAAAAGAAAAGGAGGACTTGTGGCACCTTAGAGACTAACACATTTATTTGAGCATAAGCTTCCGTGAGCTGCAGCTCACTTCATCGGATGCATCACTGTAGCTCACGAAAGCTTATGCTCAAATAAATGTGTTAGTCTCTAAGGTGCCACAAGGTACCCCTTTTCTTTTTGCAGATACAGACTAACACGGCTGCTACTCTGAATACTGTACATAGTGAGCCTGATATTCCTTTTCATTTTAGCCACCACGTCCCATGCACTCTCTTGGGGTTACTTTGCAAGACTGCCTTCCCACAGCATACTGGCAGGAGAGGCTCAAGGGAAGGCATTAAAGCAACAAGTTGGAAAGAAAGAGAGGTGAGCAATGGATAGAGCGCTGTCCTTCTCCAGCTAGTTAATTTGAGTGTGTTCAGGTATAGTTCCCCCTTCCCTTCTTGTCATGATACAGGAGATAAACAGCTCTTCTCTGAGTTACATATGAAAACACTCAATACTTCAGGCTACCAGGAAGAGCAGGTATCTCTATTTTATTCATTTCTAAACAAAACAAATACTTCAGAGCCCTCAAAAATCAGACCAGCTCCCTGCCACTGCCAACACAGAGAATACGCCCAGCAAATGAACTGAACGCAAGGGATTACTTTGCATTCCAATACATAAAAAAAGTCCTTAGTGCCCTACTAAAGGCCATGGGGGGGGAAAGCCCTCTAAAATGGCCAGTGGAGCTTGACTGATGTTTGATTTGAGGAAGTCTATACTGAGCATGCATGACCTGAGATTTTTCAAAGGATTATATCTTGTCCAAATTAAGGTGGATTTTCACCTGATGATGGCAAAAGTCACATCCATGGCACAAAGGCCACTCTCCCTGCCAAATTTCAAGCCCCTGCTCCAAAGCAATGGGGTGCTAGAGCTGTTCCAGAAGGTTGGCAGAATGCTTTAACATGGGTATTTTTCCCTAGCCTTGTGCTCCCAAATAGCTGAACTATTTTGTGTGAAATTTTCCAAAAGAATTCAGCCTCAGGCAGACACCCCATTAGGAAAATTTCAGCTCAGTTATAGCAAAGTTATAAACTGAAAACAGGGTCTGTAATGGGAGTGTCAAGCAGCCTGAATAATATGGAGTTTGGTAAAGATATCCCGTCCCATTAACGTAATATCTTTTTTTAAAGAGATTACAAGTGTGGTTGATAAAAATAATAGTGCTGACATAATATATTCAGATTTCTGTGAAGCATTTGACCTGGTACCGCACATTTTGAGTCAAAAACTAGAACAATATAAAATACCACTGCACACATTAAGAGGATTAAAAACTGACTGACTGATAGGTCTCAAAATGTAGCTGTAAATGAGAAATCATCATTAAGTAGGTGTGTTTCCCGTGGCTGTCCTGCAAGGATCATTTCTTGGCCCAAGGCCATTTAGCATATATATCAATGACCGGGAAGAAAACATAAAATCATGACTGATAAAGCATGCAGATGACACAAAAATTGGGGGAGTTGTAAAGAATGAAGAAAACTGGTGTGACTGTTGCTGGAATATTGTGTCCAGTTCTGGTGTTCACAACTCAAGAAGAATGTTGATCAATAGGAGAGGGCTCAGAGAAGAGCCATGAGAATGACTGAAGGATTGAAAATATGCTTTACAGTGACAGACTCAAAGAGGTCAATCTATTTAGCTTAGCAAAGAGAAGGTTAAGGGGTGACTTGATTACAGTCTATAAGTACCTACCTGGGGAACAATCTAGCAGAGAAAGGTATCATTCAATCCAATGCCTGGAAGTTAAAGATAGACAAATTCAGACTGGAAATAAGATGGACATTTTTAATGGTGAGAATAATTAATCACTGGAACAATTTACCAAGGGTTGTGGTGGGTTCTCCATCACTGACAATTTTTAAATCAAGATTGGATGTTTTTCTGAAAGCTCTGCTCTAGGAATTATATGGGGGAAGTTCCATGGCCTGTGTTAGGCAGGAGGTCAGATTAGATGATCATGATGGTCCCTTCTGGCCTTTGAATCTCTGAATAGGGGGTACTACCAGCCCTACCTATAATAATTTGTCAGTGGAGAAGAGGTGGGATGGAGGGAGAAAAGGTTATGTAGAGAAAAACTCATAACTAGTGTTGGGTGTGCAGCTTTGACCTAATGAATTACACTCAAGAGTCAGATCTATTTTGGGAAGGTGGAAGAAGCTTGCATTTGAAGAGCTCAGAGCCTGGTATAAGTGTATTTTTAGTTTCATGAAACCAATAATGTGCTGACCCTGAAATTTTACTTAAAATGATTCAAACATTTTTTAAAATTTAGAGCATGAATGTGTTAATGAAGACAACAAGGCTCAGTCTTACTCTGCTCCACTAACTGAGCATGCTTTCCCTTATCGTCACTGAGCTGAATGAAAACGAGTCCAGTTCACCATCTGTTGATTTGCACAGAACAGTGAAGAAGCAGATAACTTTGGTCAAGTAAGCATGGCAGGCGTGTCACTAATTGCTCTTTTGAGCAGTCCTGAATAAATGGATATTTGAAAGGAAATACTGACTCATCTCATCCAACGATGATACCTGAAGATGCTGGGACAAATATTGATGTGTTTCCTATATTTGTAGTAACATAAAATGAAGGACTGCATAACTGAGGGAATATCTCCACTGATCGTTCTAAAAGTTTATCACCATTATCCAGAATATTTTCATCATTGTTCAACACAACCTAATTCCACCCACACAGCTTTATTTTGAAAACAAGAATATGCCACTCCTTGCCCAGAATATGCTGTTGAGGCATGTTATGTTGTTATATAAACTTTATGGCAAAAAGAATAAAATTGCTAAGGGCATGTGATAATATCATTTCTCATTGAAAGCAAGAACATGTTTTTTTCATGGCAGCTATGTGGAACTTGAAACATTGATAATAAATGGGGAGTAGAAGAGGAAGAGGGAGACACCACATACAGGCATGGATTCAGCAAGATATTTAAGCATGTGCCTAATTCAAAAACCACAAGTAATCGCATGGACTTCAATGGGACTAACTCATGTGCTTAGAGCGAGGCATAAGTGTGCCTTCCTGAATCAGGGCCCTAATAATAACTAATGTGAATATAGCACCAGTCATCCAAAGATCCCCAAACTCAACAACACAAGGATCACTTCACTTGTTACTAAAATTCAACCACTCATAGCATAGCAAGTAGGCAGACTTAAAGAATACACAGCAGTAATACATATCAGAAAGGGAAATATGCAACTAAAAAAACAAGGACATTTTAGGAAGCATAACATGTTTCCTTAACTGAAATCTATCCAGGTATTGAAAAACCTGTCCGAGCTGCAGCCCAAGCCACAACATCGACAGTGCTATTTTTAGTGGGTTAGCTCAAGCCCTGCTAGCGCCCGTCTATGTACCTGGGCTGGCAGGTTCACTCCCAGCTGCTTTGTGGACACAGCCTAACCAGAATCTGAGCCCTTTTGAAAATCTGACTCCAGATGGGTTCTGTGCTTTTGGAAATCTGGCCTTAGGTGTGCAAGACACTCACATTGAGTTGGCATTTGTAAGTTAACAGCATATACTCTATTTGTCTACGTACAATGCGCATATAGGGTGGGGGCACTTTTACAAAAAATGTATTGCAAAATGTAATATAGTATTCTGCAGTAATGGTCAAAGCACTGCATCTTACAGCAAGGTTGCTGCAGTGTTTTGGACCGCTCTTTAGCGAATGTACACCATTACATTGATTTATGACAGGTATATGGATAACTGCCATTTTTATTCACAAAGTGCTTAGCTATCAGTTTTGTATGCACAACATAAATATCTGTGTGTGTTCTAAAAGCATTGGTGGGGGGGTTATGCTATAAGCATAGTTTTTAAAAAATGATAACTTTTCAAGTTTAGTTAGGGTTTTATAGATTTTTTTTTACCATAACTAAAAGTGTTCTTGGTTTCCTGTATATCATTCTGCTGTTATGACACTTCTGTCAGAATACTCCTGTGCACTGTGAGTCACCAAGAACTCTTCCTGCATTTTATTTTTAGTAGTGAGGAGCATATCGTAATTAGCTGTTCATGCTTCTGACGTCTGTCTAGTGTTCTTGTGCCTACCCTTTAATGTAAGGGATGTTTGCAAGTTCTATATTAGAATAAAAAAAAAGAGTCAACATCTAGCATTTCAGTAGCACCTCTAGATAACTTTAAAACTTCTAATCTGTGGTACTGCTTTAGTTGTGTGCACTGTTGTAGCCATGTCAGTCCCAGGATATTAGAGACACAAGGTGCTTGAGGTAATACCTTGTATTGGACCAACTTCTGTTTGTAAGGAAGACACGCTTTCGAGCTCCGAAGAGCTCCATGTAAGCTTGCAAGCTTGTCTCTCTCATCAACAGAAGTTGATTACCTCCCCCACCTTATCTCTCTGATATTACTTTAGTGTAAGCCTGTGTAGTGCAGCTGTGAATAGACCAACTATGCTAATGACACTAAATATGGATTACAGGCATAAATTATGAGGCACTGGGCATAGAATATTCAAATTATGTATCCTGAAAATAAAGTTTGAATGCACACATAGAACTCAAACAATCCTGAATTTGAATTTGAATCTGAATCCAAAGTTCCACAAAGTTCATGGGTGTTTGGGTTTGAGGTTCCAGTTCTGCCCATTAGGGAGACAAGTGGGAATCAAGACATTTGGATCCATATCAAAACTTCCCAAGACTTAGAGAGAGGGAGGTTCAGATCTGGTTTTCCAGCATCAGCCCATCTGAACAAATAAGAACATGCCCAATTTTCTGCTGTGAGCCCATGGGCTTCAACTTGAGTCTGGGTCCACAGGAGCAACCATGCTTTAATCCTCCATTTGACAGCCTACTGACAACTGTTGTCCCAGGACCCCCAAAGGCCAGCCCCAGTATGAGGCTCTGCCCCTCATGTCTTATTGGTGGAGTCCCAGAGCAGCTGATTGGTCCACTGGCCCTACTTAAGCCAGCAATAGGAACAGAAAGCTGTCTGAACAACCGGCATCCATGCTGCTCTGGACTGCATACCATGTGCCACACATTCGCACTCCCCTTGATATCCTGGCATCCTGACCTGGCTTGGCTCCTGACGTTTGACTTGTGGTTCTGATCTCCAGTTTGTCTCCTCCCTGTGCCCCCCTGGTATCCTGACCTGGCCTGAATCCTGCATCTTGGCAGGGGGTTAGACCAAACCTTGATGCTCAAAAATGTTTGAGCATCAACTAAGTTTGTTTAACTGCTTTTAAACTATTTTTCATTTTCAGTTTATACTTTGAGAGACAGCAGAGGGTTATCACAATTTATTGGGAATGTTTTCTATATGTTACAAACCTTCACGGAGTTAAAGAGGCAGAAGCTGTATATTTTGAAGCCAAGCTAGTCTGCCTGTTGCTAACGAGCTACCAAATTATCAGATTTAGACACATACATGACTGGAAAATTGCCATCTCTTACACACCATGATAAGCAAAAGATTTTGAGAAACCAGATAAAAGCAACTGGGTCAAAGCCAAATACCTACCTGCACCCATATGGTACGTGACTTGAAATTGTCGCCTGACATAACAAAAAAAATAATCCACGGATGAAAGTAAGATTCATTGCCAGAAAAGCCGTCTGAATAGATTTGGGGGGAAAAACAACCACAAAATCAAAAGTACCCAGTCAGTGTAGTATAATCTACAACATCTTCCCTGTGATAAGGGTTAAGTGTCTTACTCTTCCAGTAAACTACTTTAGACCCACCTACCAGCTCCTCTGAGCAACATGCTGTTGTGCCAAAGACTGCACCGTACTGTATAATACGCTCAGAGATTCCTGTTGGTAAATGGAGTTGCATTACACACTTTGTATTAAACTACAGAAAACACAGTGCCAGGTACGGTAACAGATAAAGAAAGAAGCCAGTGACCGTGTAACACAGAGTATTTCTCTGAGGGTACGTGTGACAGCAATGTTAAATATACACCTCAAGAGCAGTATGTAACGGGCAGCTTTTGCCCACTCGTAGTTTTTTGAAAGACAAGTGACCACACCCAGGAATGTCTGAATACAATTGAAAGCAGGGACTGGAGAACTGGTTCAGATAAAATACGGAACAACCTGAAACTACACCCAAAACCTGAAGTCAGCCTTCTCAGCCTGTTTAAAGTCGCTTCACTTTTAATCTTTTCCCCCCATACATTTTCCCTTCCAGTTTTGGGCTGGGATCGGAAGCAGAATTACTGATATACCACACACTAGAATCTCGACATTTCTAAGACCAGAACTAGGTTGTGCTAGAAATCTCATGAGAAAGCCTGTTCTCATTACATTTTCAGACCCAAACAATTTTAACCTTCAAAGCACTTCACAAAAATTAACTATTGCTTAAAAAACTCCTATGTGGTAGGTGTCACACTGTCTGGAGTGGCTCACGACCATGACTGCCTACCTCAAGGCAGACTATCAAAAACAGGGCAGAGACCCCAAGCTGGTGGTATGTTCTATAATTAGATTTCACCAAGCCCATAACAGATGTGAAGTCCTGGATCTCTATCCCAGTCTTATCATGGAGTCACAGACAGTCCCCTTAGAGACTTTCCAGTCTATCTTGCCATCCAGACAAAGTGAACGTAGTGATAATGGTCATTTAAAACAAAAATCACACCACATCAGGTTGGTCCCAGGCCCAAGAGAGCTGTCATTCACCCCAGTTCAATTGGTACCCTAGAGCTTTCTCCAAAGACAACATCTGTAGCCAATCTTATAATAAATTATATAAAGGTTTATTAACTGGGAAAAAGAAATGAGAATTATTTAAAGGTTAAAGCAAGCAAACATATATACACAAATGAGTTACCATCTAAATTCTAAGAGTGTCAGAGCTGTAGAGATCTGTCAATTCAAAGTGTCTTTCAGGGCAGACTCCAGGAGGTAGCCTCTGAGGTTCTCTGGCTTCAGTTTGGTTTCTCTGGCCCTGCAAGCGTTCAAATAGCAAAGAGATGAAAAATCTTCACAACAATTATTTTTTCCCCCTCTTCCAGCATCCAAAGCGATGGGACGAGGCATTCTGCATGTACTTCTCCATGGGTGGATGGGGAATTAACAATGCTTTTGTCTTATAATGGCCCACTGGATGGGCAGGGGGGTAATTCCCATACCTGGGTTCACAGGTTCAGAGCAAACATTTTCAAAGGTATAAAGCAAAACTTACATATTTCCTTTTAGCGTGGCATACAGGCATTACAAGTGAAATTAACGTATACAACAACTTGCAAGCATTTCATAGAGTCTAAACACTAAATACATTCTTCTAAGACTAATACCTATTTTGAGCAAAACGAACATACAGGTGAACTGGTCTGGTCTCCAGCTATGAGTCTGTCTGTTCTTAGTTAACACCTGCAGTCTTGGCAAAAGCTGGCATATGAATTGCCCGCTGCACAGTAGGCAAGTAAATATTATCCCCATGTTACAGTGAGGGAAGAAACTGAGAGAAATTAAATGTGCCTGAAAAGGAAAAAAATAGCTTATATCTTTTTTGGCTCCTCTATGGTATGTAAAACAAGGCCTGAATGTTTTTTTGTTTGTTTGTTTTTAACTGGTGGGGTTTTTTTGTTTGTTTGTTTGTTTTGCCATTAGAAATATCAGGAATACCCAGTCTTCTCTTCCTTGTTTTGTTGGTGGCCTCTCTGGGAGGATCCAAAGGTATGATTTGAGAGCTCTCTCAGAGCATTTAATAGAAGTGATGGAGATGCTGAATCCTTCCCAAAAGAACTGTTCTTCCAGCTGCTGATCAGGCATTTGTGTTACTGGAGATAAATGTTAACCAAAGCAAATCAAAAGCAAAGTTTAAATAGTCTGAATAAAATCCATTTCCCCGATTTATTAGGTGTCACTGCCATGGTATCTATGATGTTCTCAACTTCCTATTTTTTGGTCGTCCATAGTCTTCCAAGAAAAATATACTACACCAGGAGTAAAATTGTCAAAAGTACCAATGGGACTAAATTCCATTTTCAAAATTGAAAATAAATGGGACTTAGGCTCTTATGTTATTTAGGTGCTTTTAAAAATGTTACCTGAGACCTGAATTTTTAATGTAAAAAACAAGTCGGGGAGCGAAACTTTCAGGATTTCTTTATATATCGTAGAGAAAGCAAACTCACTCCCTTTACAGTTCATCTTTAAGCCCTCAGTTTGCAAACACGCACATGCTAACTTTGAACATGAGTAATTCCACTGAAGACGGTGAGACAATTATAATATAGGCCAGTACACAGACCTTTACACCATCTCTCTCTCTAGGCTTATTAGACCACAGGTTTGGCTAAATAGCTGAATTTTGGAGAAGTTTTCAATAAACCATTCTTTGGGTGCTTTTGTAATAATAAATACTGAGTTATACTTGGTAACCAATATTTGTGTTTTTTATCCCTTCTTGTAGAGAGCCAACAGTCAATTGTCTTTCCTCCTCTTTCTTTTTCACTATTACCTTGTTTTAAGTCAAGAGCATTAGCCTTGAAAGGAGATGTACATCATTGTGCCACTATTTACAAAGTGCGCTGGATATGTGAAAGGCTATGTCTACACTACGAAATTAGGTCGAATTTTTAGAAGTCGGTTTTGTAGAAAGCGTTTTTATACAGGTGATTGTGTGTGTCCCCACACAAATGCTCGAAGTGCATTTAGTTGGCATTTAGCCGGCGGAGTGCGTCCACAGTACCGAGGCAACCTTCGACTTCTGGAGCGTTCCACTGTGGGTATCCCATAGTTCCCGCAGTCTCCGCCGCCCATTTGAATTCTGGGTAGAAATCCCAATGCCTGATGGGGCAAAAACATTGTCGTGGGTGGTTCTGGGTACATATCGTCAGGCTCCCCCTTCCCTTCCTCCCTCCATCCCTCCCTTTGTGAAAGCAATGGCAGACAATCGTTTCATGCCTTTTTTCCTGGGTTACCCGTGCAGACGCCATACCACGGGAAGCATAGAGCCCGCTCAGCTCACCATCACCGTATGTCTCCTGGGTGCTGGCAGACATGGTACCGCATTGCTACACAGCAGCAGCTCATTGCCTTTTGGCAGCAGACAGTGCAGTATGACTGGTAGCCATTGTCGCCGTACGCCAGGGTGCTCATTTAGCTGACCTCGGTGAAGTCGGTCAGGAGTGCCTGGGCAAACGTGGGAGTGACTCAGCCAGGTCATTTCCCTTTTAAGTTTCATCTCATGGCGATTCAGTCCTGCTGACAGTCCTACTGCACCGTCTTCTAATGAGCAGCCAGGAGACGACGATGGCCAGCAGTCATACTGCACCATCTTCTGCCGAGCATCCAGGAGATGACGATGGCCAGCAGTCGTACTGCACCATCTGCTGCCAGCAAGATGTATAAAGATAGATGAAGTGGATCAAAAAAAGAAATAGACCAGATTTGTTTTGTATTCATTTTCTCCCCCCCTTCCTCCCTCCCTCCATGAAATCAACAACCTGCTAAACCCAGGGGTTTGGGTTCTAACCTTGAGGGGGCCATTCTGTTTCTCCTTGACGCAAAGCCACCCCCTTTGTTGATTTTAATTCCCTGTAAGCCAACCCTGTAAGCCATGTTGTCAGTCTCCCCTCCCTCCATCAGAGCAATGGCAGACAATCGTTTTGCTCCTTTTTTCAGTGCAGACGCCATAGCACTGGGAACATGGAGCCCGCGCAGATCACTACAGCAATTATGAGCACTATAAACACCGTGTGCATTATGCAGCAGGATATGCAGAACCATAACCTGCAAGAAAAGTGAAACCAGGCGAGGAGGAGGCGACTGCAGCACTGTGACGAGAATGATGAGGACATGGACATAGACTTCTCACAAAGTACGGGCCCCTGCAATGTGCACATCATGGTGTCAATTGGGCAGGTTCATGGCGTGGAACTCTGATTTTGCGCCCGGGAAACAAGCACAGAGTGGTGGGACTGCATAGTGTTGCAGGTCTGGGACAATTCCCAGTGGCTGCGAAACTTTCGCATGCGTAAGGGCACTTCCATGGAACTTTGTGACTTGCTTTCCCCTGCCCTGAAGCGCAAGAATACCAAGATCAGAGTAGCCCTCACAGTTGAGAAGCAAGTGGCGATAGCCCTGTGGAAGCTTGCAACACCAGACAGCTACCGGTCAGTCGGGAATCAATTTGGAGTGAGCAAATCTACTGTGGGGGGCTCCTGTGATGCAAGTAGCCAACG
Organism: Lepidochelys olivacea; assembly: GCF_965140295.1. Classification (NCBI taxonomy): domain Eukaryota; kingdom Metazoa; phylum Chordata; order Testudines; family Cheloniidae; genus Lepidochelys; species Lepidochelys olivacea. The sequence goes on along the minus strand of NC_140411.1, from coordinate 159,091,557 downwards.
CTATCACTGAGCTGCTGATATCAAGGGTAGTGACCCTGGGAAATGTGCAGGTCATAATGGATGGCTTTGCTGTAATGGGATTCCCTAACTATGGTGCGGCGATAGACGGAACCCATATCCCTATCTTGGCACCGGAGCACCAAGGCAGCTAGTACATAAACCTCAAGGGGTACTTTTCAATGGTGCTGCAAGCACTGGTGGATCACAAGGGACATTTCACCAACATCAACATGGGATGGCCGGGAAAGGTACATGACGCTTGCATCTTCAGGAACTCTGGTCTGTTTGAACAGCTGCAGCAAAGGACTTACTTTCCAGACCAGAAAATAACCGTTGGGGACGTTGAAATGCCTATAGTTATCCTTGGGGACCCAGCCTACCCCTTAATGCCATGGCTCATGAAGCCATACACAGGCAGCCTGGACAGTAGTCAGGAGCTGTTCAACTACAGGCTGAGCAAGTGCAGAATGGTGGTAGAATGTGCATTTGGGCATTTAAAAGCGCGCTGGCGCAGTTTACTGTCTCGGTTAGACCTCAGCAAAACCAATATTCCCATTGTTATTACTGCTTGCTGTGCACTCCACAATATCTGTGAGAGTAAGGGGAAGACGTTTATGGTGGGGTGGGAGGTTGAGGCAAATCGCCTGGCTGCTGATTACGCGCAGCCAGACACCAGGGCGGTTAGAAGAGCACAGGAGGGCGTGGTGCGCATCAGAGAAGCTTTGAAAACCAGTTTCATGACTGGCCAGGCTACGGTGTGAAAGTTCTGTTTGTTTCTCCTTGATGGAACACCCCCCCACACCCTGGTTTCACTCTACTTTCCTGTAAGCTAAGCACCCTCCTCTCCCCCCTTCGATCACTGCTTGCAGAGGCAATGAAGTCATTGTTGCTTCACATTCATGCATTCTTTATTTATTCATCACACAAATAGGGGGATAGCTGCCAAGGTAGCCCAGGAGGGGTGGTGGAGGAGGGAAGGACAAGACCACACAGCACTTTAAAACTTTAATACTTATTGAATGCCAGCCTTCTGTTGTTTGGGCAATCTCCTGGGGTGGAGTGGCTGTGTGGCCAGAGGCCCCCCCACCGCATTCTTGGGCTTCTGGGTGAAGAGGCTATGGAACTTGGGGAGGAGGGCGGTTGGTTACACAAAGGGCTGTAGCAGTGGTCCGTGCTCCTGCTTGCCTTTCCTGCAGCTCAACCATATGCTGGAGCATATGAGTTTGATCCTCCAGCAGCCTGAGCATTGACTCCTGCCTTCTTTCAGCAAGCTGACGCCACCTACCATCTTCAGCCCGCCACCTCTCCTCGTGGTCATATTGTGTTTTACTGCACTCTGCGATTGTCTGCCTCCACGTATTTTGCTGTGCTCTGTCAGTGTGGGAGGACAGCATGAGGTCAGAGAACATTTCATCACAAGTGCGTTTTTTTCACCTTCTAATCTTCGCTAGCCTCTGGGAAGGAGAAACATATGCACCTGGTGGAGGGGAAAAAAGGGAGACTGGTAGTTAAAAAGACCCATTTTATAGAACAATGGGTACACCCTTTCACAGTAAACCTTGCTGTTAACATTACATAGCACATGTGCTTTCATTACAAGGTCGTATTTTGCCTCTTATTGAGGTTATGCTGGTTTGGTGTGAGAGATCACTCATGCAGGGCTGGGCAGCAGAATTCAGCTTGCAAGCAGCCATGGTAAGCCACAGTCTTTTGGCTTCTTTAACCTTCATAACGTGTGGGAATGGTTTCAAACAGCAGCGCCCTCATTTCCCATACGAAGTAGCCGTTGGGTTGGCCATTAAAAATGGGTTGGCAATTTAAAAGGAGGGGCTGCAGTTTCCGGGTTCACGTGCAGCAGAAACCCAGTTAACCCCCGCCCCCCCCACACACACACCCAATGCTCTGGGATGATGACTTCACCCCTCTCCCCACCGTGTGGCTAACAGCGGGGAAGATTTCTTTTCAGCCACAGGCAAACAGCCGAGCAGGACTGGGCACCTCTGAATGTCCGCTTACTAAAACCATCCTATTTCAACCAGGTGACCATGAATGATATCACTCTCCTGAGGCTAACACAGAGAGATAAAGAACGGATGTTGTTTGAATGCCAGCAAACACCGGGACCATAAGCTGCAGTGCTTTATTCTGCAATGATTCCCAACTACATGCTACTGGCCTGGCGTGGTAAAGTGTCCTACCATGGAGGACGGAATAAGGCTGCCCTCCCCAGAAACCTTTTGCAAAGGCTTTGGGAGTACATCCAGGAGAGCTTTATGGAGATGTCCCTGGAGGATTTCCGCTCCATGCCCAGACACATGACAGACTTTTCCAGTAGCTGTACTGGCCATGAATGCCAGGGCAAATTAATCATTAAACACGCTTGCTTTTAAACCATGTATAATATTTGCAAAGGTACACTCACCAGAGGTCCCTTCTCCACCTTCTAGGTCCAGGAGCCCGCCTTCAGTGGGTTGGGATGGTACTAGATCCAGGGTGACAAACAGTTCCTGGCTGTCGGGGAAAACGGTTTCTCCGCTTACTTGCTGTGCTTCAACCTTCTCCTCCTCATCATCTTCCTCATCCCCAAAATCTGCTTCCATGTTGCCTCCCACTCCTTGGACAGAGTCAAAGCACAGGGTTGGGATAGTGGTGGCTGCACCCCTAAAACAGCATGCAGCTCATCATAGAAGCAGCATGTCTGGGGCTCTGAACAGGAGCGGCCTTTTAGCTCTCTGGTTTTTTGGTAGGCTTGCCTGAGCTCCTTAATTTTCATGTGGCACTGCTGCAGGTCCCTGTTATAGCCTCTGTCCTTCATGCCATTAGAGATTTTTTCAAATATTTTGGCATTTCGTCTTTTCGAACTGAGTTCTGCCAGCACAGATTAGTCTCCCCATACAGCGATCAGATCCTGTACCTCCTGTTCGGTCCATGCTGGAGCTCTTCGGCAATTCTGGGACTGCATGGTCTCCTGTGATGATGAGCTCTGCATGGTGACCTGTGCAGGTGAGCTCACCACACTGGCCAAACAGGAAATGAGATTCAAATGTTCGCAGGCTTTTTCCTGTCTACCTGGCCAGTGCATCTGAGTTGAGAGCGCTGTCCAGAGGGGTCACAACTGAGCACTCTGAGATAGCTCCCGGAGGCCAATAACGTTGAAGTGTGTCCACAGTACCCCAAATTCAACCCGGCAAGGCCGATTTCAGCGCTAATCCCCTCGTCGGGGGTGGAGTAAAGAAATCGATTTTAAGAGCCCTTTAAGTCGAAAAAAAGGGCTTCGTCATGTGGACGGGTGCAGGGTTAAATCAAGATAATGATGCTAAATTCGACCTCAACTCGTAGTGTAGACCAGGCCAAACAAATGGCAAGGTTTTGTCGGGCACTGCTGCACATATGAATTCCCTGAGTGAAGTACCAAAGCTGCCCTGTACAGAAATGGCATTGTAGTTAGGTTTTCCAGTTTTCAATGTTTGTTTATTTTTCCCCGATTCTGGCACTTATTCTTACATTTTTGCATAAATTAAAAATACATGTTTTTAAAATGTGCCCATTAAAACTCCACTATCAATCTATTTTATTACCCCAGTCAATTTAACACCATGTAGTCATATGAATCTTGCAATTTATTAACTGCTTTCATTATTTTCTAGAGCTAGTTTAAAATATTAAATTTCATTTTTGAAATTCCAGTATTTTGAAATCATAAACAGGCCCCCCCAAATGTCACAAGATTAGCTTAAAACCCATGAAAAATTGAAAAAAAAATAATTAAAGTTGCATTCTTTTTCTTTGCCTTCTGGCCTCTGAGCCTTTAGGATACACTCAGGTCATGCTTTCAATTTTCTTCTCCACAAGCACAAAGTCCAGAAACTTTTTTTTTAATTCTGATATTCTCAAGTAATCACATGATTCTAGCAGCTGAGGTTCAAGAAATGCAAAAAATGCCATGAGACGCATGATAAAATAATGAGAGCTGACAACACTGATTGTTTTTATCAGTCTGAATTAAATTGGTAACATGCTTTGACACCTGCATGATAAATCTTGAAACGTAGTTTTCTTATAGTACTTGGCTCAGCTTGGGAAGTGCACTGGTAGCCAAAACAGAGCTCATCAGTAAGTCTATGAATCTTGCTTAAAATGACTCCAGAGTGAACTATAGCTTTAGTGGATCCATATACTACATCACTCGCATCTTCTCCTTTACATTTGAATTGGGCAATGGAAGCAACAAGGGAAATCTGAAATGGACCAGTTTCTCTCTTCAGTCCAGGTTCTCTTAAGTAATGTGTATGTTGGCCAAAGCTTATACAGCAGCACTTTTAAGCTCACTTGTGGTATATTGTGCTGGCATTCAGTTGGTAGTTGGCACGAAGGGGGTATGCTAGAGCCTCTGTGGCCAGAGTAAATGCTTTTACTTCCAGGAGTGAGCTTCTGGTTTTCACTGGTGACAGCTAGAAAGGCCTGTGGGGACACTCATAAATTTTTCCAATTAAAGATGGAAAGCCTAAGGACAGTTTTCAAATCACCCTTAACAGAGTTTTTTCAGAAAAGAGAAACATTGTTTATAAGGACACTCTTTTTCTATGCACAATTTTTTGTTATCTAAAAAAGAAAATCTTACAGGGAGTCTTATTTTACTGTGTGCACTCATGTTTGTGGACAGGTAGTGGTTTGTTCACTGAAATGTAACAGATCATATTGAAACTGCAGTGGTTATATGTTCAGAAATGTTAGGACATTTTTTGTGTGGTCTTACTGTTATCTAATATTACTGTCTCACTAGAAAGGCTTGTAACATTAACCCACTCAATACATGAAAGGAAACTGTTAGCTCTCACCTAAGAAACATTTTTATACTCTTACTGTATCAAGATATAATTCCAGTTAGGCATACATACTATGAACCTGTATAGCACCTACTTGTTTCTTAGCACACGCATCACACCTCACTCCATCAACAATGCTAGCTTCACCTCCCAATTGTTTCCTTCTCCCAATCTCATCTTCATACTTCCTTCCACGCTGCCTCTACATATGAAGGATGAAATTCACCCTGTGCAGAGGGCCAGCCCAAGGCCTATATAGCACTCAAAGGTAAGTGGGAATTAAGTGGAGCATAGGTCTTGTGCTGACCCAAGAATTTCACCCCAAATGACCTTCCAATGCCTCTGCACTAATCCATCATTCAAATCACCACTAAAGAATGACTTCTTCCATGGGGCTGATGAGAACTAGTCCATGCCAATCAATTTTTCTCTGAACCCAAATATTAACCTGCCCCTCCCCACCAAAGATGACATCTTCCTCAGAGTCTCCTAGTGTGTCCCGTTTTATCTGTGTCTTTTGTCTAGAGGGAAAGGTCTCTAAGGCAGTGACTGACTTTGTGACATGTAGAGAGCTGGCCATATTGTCGCTACCTAACACAATAAAAAATATTAATAATTAGTCAAAAGGTTTTTGATGGAAAACCCTTTGTGACGGGTTCAGTCACAGAAACCCCCTTGGGACTGTCACCTGATGTGCTGAAACTACTTCTGAGCCCATTTTCCTTGATTGCTTGGGACTCCAGAACCCTGCCTTGTTGAGCTAGACACACTAGCCTGCTGCAACAGGGTCTGAACCACGTCCCCAAAGCTGCAGACTTAACTGAAAACAGCTCAGCAAGTACTCCTGTCTCCAGCACCCAGACACCCAGCTTCCAATGGGATCCAAACCCCAAATAAATCCATTTTACTCTGTATAAAGCTTACACAGGGTAAACTCATAAACTGTCCACCCTCTATAATACTGATAGAGAGCTATACACAGCTGTTTGCTCCCCCAGGTATTAATCACTTACTCTGGGTTTGTTAATAAACAAAAGTGATTTTATTAAGTATAAAAAGTAGGATTTAAGTGGTTTCAAGTAATAACAGACAGAACAAAGTAAGTTACCAAGCAAAATAAAACAAAACATGCAAATCTAAGCCTAATACATTTAAGAAACTGAATACAGGTAAATCTCACCCTCAGAGATGTTCCAGTAAGCTTCTTTCACCGACTAAACTCCTTCTAGGTCTGGGCCCAATCCTTTCCCCTGGTACAGTCCTCGTCAGTTCCAGCTCCGGTGGTAACTAGGGGATTTCTCATGACTGGCTGCCCCCTTTGTTCTGTTCCACCCCCTTTTATAACTTTGGCACAAGGCAGGAATCTTTTGTCTCTCTGGATCCCTACCCCTCCTTCTCAATGGAAAAGCCCCAGGTTTAAGATGGGTTTCAGTGTAACAGCCATGTTAGTCTGTATTCGCAAAAAGAAAAGGAGTACTTGTGGCACCTTAGAGACTAACCAATTTATTTGAGCATAAGCTTTCGTGAGCTACAGCTCACTTCATCGGATGCATACTGTGGAAAGTGTAGAAGATCTTTTCATATACACACAAAGCATGAAAAAATACCTCCTCCCACCCCACTCTCCTGCTGGTAATAGCTTATCTAAAGTGATCACTCTCCTTACAATGTGCATGATAATCAAGTTGGGCCATTTCCAGCACAAATCCAGGTTTTCTCACCCACTCCACACACACACATACACACAAACCCACTCTCCTGCTGGTAATAGCTTATCTAAAGTGACCACTCTCCTTACAATGTGTATGATAATCAAGGTGGGCCATTTCCAGCACAAATCCAGAGTTTAACAAGAACATCTGAGGAGGGGGGTGGGGTAGGAAAAAACAAGGGGAAATAGGTTACCTTGCATAATGACTTAGCCACTCCCAGTCTCTATTCAAGCCTAAGTTAATTGTATCCAATTTGCAAATGAATTGTACAACTATTGTAGTTGTAAGAATGCTTGATAGAGATCTTGTGTTTGTCTCTGTCTGAGGGGTTGGAGCAAATGCGGTTGTATCGCAGAGCTTGGCTGTAGACGATGGATCGTATGGTGTGGTCAGGGTGAAAGCTGGAGGCCACAGACACACCCCTGGAACCCCGACCTGGGATATTCTATCTACTACCCAAGATCCATAAACCTGGAAATCCTGGGTGCCCCATCATCTCAGGCATTGGCACCCTGACAGCAGGATTGTCTGGCTATGTAGACTCCCTCCTCAGGCCCTACGCTACCAGCACTCCCAGCTACCTTCGAGACACCACTGACTTCCTGAGGAAACTACAATCCATTGGTAATCTTCCTGATAACGACATCCTGGCCACTATGGATGTAGAAGCCCTCTACACCAACATTCCACACAAAGATGGACTACAAGCCGTCAAGAACACTATCCTCGATAATGTCATGGCTAACCTGGTGGCTGAACTTTGTGACTTTGTCCTTACCCATAACTATTTTACATTTGTGGACAATGTATACCTTCAGATCAACGGCACTGCTATGGGTACCCGCATGGCCCCACAGTATGCCAACATTTTTATGGCTGACTTAGAACAACGCTTCCTCAGCTCTCGTCCCCTAACGCCCCTACTCTACTTGCGCTATATTGATGACATCTTCATCATCTGGACCTATGGAAAAGAAGCCCTTGAGGAATTCCACCATGATTTCAACAATTTCCATCCCACCATCAACCTCAGCCTGGTCCAGTCCACACAAGAGATCCACTTCCTGGACACTACAGGGCTAATAAACGATGGTCACATAAACACCACCCTATACCGGAAACCTACTGAACGCTATTCCTACCTACATGCCTCCAGCTTTCACCCTGACCACACCACACGATCCATCGTCTACAGCCAAGCTCTGCGATACAACCGCATTTGCTCCAACCCCTCAGACAGAGACAAACACCTACAAGATCTCTATCAAGCATTCTTACAACTACAATACCTACCTGCGGAAGTGAAGAAACAGATTGATAGAGCCAGAAGAGTTCCCAGAAGTCACCTACTACAGGACAGGCCTAACAAAGAAAATAACAGAACGCCACTAGCCGTCACCTTCAGCCCCCAACTAAAACCCCTCCAACACATTATTAAGGATCTACAACCTATCCTGAAGGATGACCCAACACTCTCACAACTCTTGGGAGACAGGCCAGTCCTTGCCTACAGACAGCCCCCAACCTGAAGCAAATACTCACCAGCAACCACATACCACACAACAGAACCACTAACCCTGGAACCTATCCTTGCAACAAAGCCCGTTGCCAACTGTGCCCACATATCTATTCAGGGGACAGCATCACAGGGCCTAATAACGTCAGCCACACTATCAGAGGCTCGTTCACCTGCACATCCACCAATGTGATATATGCCATCAAGTGCCAGCAATGCCCCTCTGCCATGTACATTGGTCAAACTGGACAGTCTCTATGTAAAAGAATAAATGGACACAAATCAGATGTCAAGAATTATAACATTCATAAACCAGTCAGAGAACACTTCAATCTCTCTGGTCACGCGATTACAGACATGAAAGTTGCTATATTACAACAAAAAAACTTCAAATCCAGACTCCAGCGAGAAACTGTTGAATTGGAATTCATTTGCAAATTGGATACAATTAACTTAGGCTTGAATAGAGACTGGAAGTGGCTAAGTCATTATGCAAGGTAACCTATTTCCCCTTGTTTTTTCCTACCTCCCCCCCTTCAGACGTTCTTGTTAAACCCTGGATTTCTGCTGGAAATGGCCCACCTTGATTAGCATACACATTGTAAGGAGGGTGGTCACTTTAGATAAGCTATTATCAGCAGGAGAGAAGGTTTGTGTGTGTGTTGGGGGGGGGGGAGGGTGTTGAGAAAACTTGGATTTGTGCTGGAAATGGCCCAACTTGATTATCATACACATTGTAAGGAGATTGATCACTTTAGATAAGCTATTACCAGCAGGAGAGTGGGGTGGGAGGAGGTATTTTTTCATGCTTTGTGTGTATATAAAAAGATCTTTTACACTTTCCACAGTATGCATCCGATGAAGTGAGCTGTAGCTCACGAAAGCTTATGCTCAAATAAATTGGTTAGTCTCTAAGGTGCCACAAGTACTCCTTTTCTTTTTAGGTTTAAGATGGATTCCAGTTCAGATGACATGATCACATGTCACTGTAAAATCTCCTCCTTCATAGCCTAGGAGCTGGAAGACAGGTCCGCAGGAAGGCTTGCAGGTAAACAAACCCATTCACAGTTCATGGATTCTGAAGCACCCGTAATGGCTTCCACTTAACATGTTTACATCAGTAATACAACTTTTTATCTTATTCTCCTAACATAGAAATAATACATGCAAAGAAATAGGATAACCACACTCCGTAGATCATAAGCTTTGTAATGATACCTTACAAGAGACCTTTTGCATGAAGCATATTCCAGTTACATTATATTCATACTCAATAGCATATTTCCCTAAAACATATGGAGTGCAACGTCACACTGTTCTTTTGACAAAATGGTCATTTTTGTGGAAAATGTCTACAGTCATCAATTGTGTATATTGTGTGCATAAATTGTGTGCATAAAATCTGACATTTTTTTGGTGTCTGGCAAATTTTCAGGCTTTTTTTTTTTTTTAAACACTAAAACCTGGACACTTTCAAAAGATATGTTTTGACAAAAACAGTTTTGTTTTAATCAAAAATTTTAATGGGAAAAAAGCATTTCCCGTCCCCTTACATTGGGGGAATTCCACATGGGGCCACAAATGCCCTGATGGATTCAACCCAGAGACATTAAATTACTTGCCTAAGGTCAGATAGAGTGAGATTCTACCACCTTTGCTGAGGTCAAATAGCATGTTGTATTACTCTGCAAGTAGCCTAGGAAAGCAGAATTTAGTGAGTCAGAGGTGGGACTAAAACCCAGAAATCCTGATGCCCCGTCCTGCTCTGTAACCACTGTATCACACCTCTTGTTTAACTAGTTGTCTTTAAAGCATTGTGAAGATGAAAAGCACTAAATAGGATTACATTTACAACGAACACAAGGGGCCCAAAGTATAAGCAATGTGAACAAATGTTTGTGGTGATACCACAGCTTTAATTTGTATAAGAAAAAGCTCCCCACTGCTTCCAGACATTAAATTAATTGGAGGAACAGCCTTAGAGAAGCAGCAGATGCTGATCAAGTTCTCTCCACTTGCCACAAAGGTGAAAGTATCCAGCAATTACAAGGAACACTAAATTAAGCATCTTATATATGCATTTAATTAAGATGTAATAAAAGGCAGATAATTCAATACCTATGAATTATTAGAAGACTTTATTAGGGATTATCAACTACCTAAAAAATAAATATTCCTTGGCTGTTCCTCAATAAATGTTTTTTTAATAATCACTTGGTATTTGTTTAATGACCTGGGTATCCTAGTAGTTTTATGTACATTTCTATAGCTACCATCTGATTCAGTTTGTATCTGTGATACACTCAGCGTTTCCTTAGTACTTTTTCCGCTGTTCCCATTGCCTCATTCCATGACACACCCTAAACAAATTTTGGTGACTACCGTATATTCCAGCTGCTATGCAGATTATTTTTGCTGATGTTTGTAGTTATGTGGGGAGTCTGGTGTGAATAAACCAAGAGAAAAGACTCTGACAACAGCTATGGTTTCTTTATTCCCCTTCATTGCCTATTATAAAGTGTGATGTAACTAATTTACTGTCCGCCAGATTCTGCTACCCTGACTCAAACTGATTTGAACCTTATTGCACAAGCGGTCCCACTGATTACTGGACAAGCAATGTAGGTTATGTTTAAGGGGGTTATGATGGGCGGGAGGTAGTGGTGAGCTGGAGCCAGTTCGCACCTGTTTGCTAGAACGGATTGTTAAATTTAGAAGCCCTTTTAGAACTGGTTGTCCCCCGAGGGACAACCGGTTCTAAAAGGGCTTCTAAAGGTAACAACCAGCCAAAAGTGGTGCCTTAGGCACTGACTCCGTAGGTGCTCTGGGGCTGGAGCACCCACGGGAAAAATTTGATGGGTGCAGAGCACCCACTGGCAGCTCCCCGCCCCGCCCCAGCTCACCTCCGCTCTGCCTCCTCCCCTGAAGGCGCCGCCCCGCTCTGCTTCTCCACCCCCTCCCCCGGCTTCCCGTGAATCAGCTGTTCGTGAGGGAAGCCAGGGAGGGCTGAGAAGCAGGCGGCGGCTTCACACTCAGGCCCAGGGAGGCGGAGGGGAGCTGGGGCGGGGGGGGGTGCGAGGAGGGCCGCCCGTGCCGCAGCAGGTAACCCCGGGGGGGGGCACGCAGGGGAACTGCTCCCCGCCCCAGCTCACCTCCGCCTCTCTGGGCCTGAGCGCGAAGCCACCACCTGCTTCTCAGCCTTCCCAGGCTTCCCGCTGATTCACAGGAAGCTGGGGGAGAGGGGGGATAGAAGCAGAGCGGGGCGGCACGTTCAGGAGAGGAGGAGGAGGTGGAGGCAGAGCGGAGGTGAGCTGGGGCCGGGCGCGGGGCGGGGAGCTGCTGGTGGGTGCTCTGCACCCACCAAATTTTCCCTCTGAGTGCTCCAACCCTGGAGCACCCACAGAGTCGGCGCCTAAGGTGCCACTTTTGATGTAATCAGTGGGGGGAGCAGCTGCCCCTACTCCCCCCCAGCTACGCTCCCCCGCCCCTAGGAGCCAGAGGGACCTGCCGGATACTTCCTGGGAGCTGCCCCAGGTAAGCACCACTGGGTCTCCCCACCTCGCCCCCCCGGCAGGTCCCTCTGGCTCTTAGGGGCAGGGTGGGCACCCACTACAGTGGCCCATGAGACCCTCCTGCCCAGTTCTGGGGGCAGTCAGGGGACAGGGGTGGATGGGTCAAGGGTCCAGGGGTGGGCATCAAGGAACGCGAGAGGTGGGCAGGAGGGGCCACAACCCCTTTGTGGGGTGAGGAGGGAACCGGTTGTTAAGATTTTGGCAGCTCATCACTGATGGGAGGGGGTTGCTCAAATTAGAAGAGACTAAAAAAATCCACAAAAATAAACCCACGTGATAAAAATAGGCCTGAAAGTGGGCTACAGCGGTGACATGCAGTAGCTACACAATTATAGGAATTATGGTGAAATATGCAGCCAAAATCTCACAATGTAGCATAGGAGCTAGAACTGGGTGTGGTGCCGCACCCCTTGGCTTGAAGTAGTTATAACAACCCGAATACGTGGTTTCTGCCTTCAGTAACCCCACCGTGAAAATTGTTCCAGCCCCCCTGCAATGTAGTATCAAACAGCAACTTTATTTTACTCGATGGACAGAAAAGAGACCCTCACCGGATTTCGTGGTACATTTCATAAAACCTGTACTCTGAAAAATGACTGTGCAAAAAGGATCACTTCTTGCTGTCTCAATCTACTCCCTGTGCGTGTTCAGAATCATAACTACTTATTTTTATGACAAAAATACTGCCCCACCTATTTTTTTTACTCCTGTTCTCCCTGCAGACCCCCCACAGTTAAAAGTGCTGTAGCTCACGGAAGCTTACGCTCAAATAAATTGGTTAGTCTCTAAGGTGCCACAAGTACTCCTTTTCTTTTTGCGAATACAGACTAACACGGCTGCTCCTCTGAAACCAGTTAAAAGAGAGTGAGCTCAGATTCTGTCCCATCTTGTGATGCTTCCAGCAGAGTAATGAGTATGTGGTGTAAATGCAGGATTTTTTTATGTAAGGGTAGATACTGAGGGTATTGAGTTCCCTGGCTTCCTACATGCTAACTGGGGACTGTAGTAAGCTAAGGCCCTTCACAGAGATACAGGTAAAAGATTAAAACCCACCACATTTCTAACAAATCTAAAAAGCAAATGAAAGAAAATACCTATCTGAAGAGCCCTGGGAGGTGAATTTATAGGGTTGGCAAATGAGAGCAGACTTGTGTGAGGGCCTTTGTGTAAGCTCCACTTTATCTTCTCTTTCTGCTAAACAGTAATCCTTCATTCTTCTATTTCCTTGCCAGGGGATTTTTCATGTTAATGGATCATTTGCTTTTGGGTGAAGAAATAAATGGCTAGAAATTTGGCAAGGAAGACCAGAATTTCAGCACAGGGCCTATCTGAAAAAAAAAAAAAAAAAAAGACTCAGGTAGCTGGCCTGTCTTTGGGAACAGGAATCGGGAAATAAACAGAGACCATTAACCCTAGGACTGAATACGGAGTCTTGTTTTGGCGATTAAAACAAATATTCCAAAACAGGGCCAGAGAAGACTTCAGAGTGAGCCTGCAAATATAAGGTAAGGCCTTCCCTAGGAATAGGATGGCAATTTCAACATCCTGTATACAAGCAGTTACCTCCAGTAGCCTGCTTCTCTTGTCAACAGCACTTTTTAGAGTTTCCCATTCCCTTCATGGTGTGTGTGGATTCAGTGAGCCCGACTCTGAATCTTATGGTGAGGGAAGACCTTGCAGTGAGCTGTGGTGACATCAATGCGGCAAGTTTGCACCAGTGTTTACAGGGCTTTGTTGTTTTTCTGGTGTTAAAATGCATGTAATTTGTTTTTGGTTTCTATTTATTTTATAGCTGTAAAAATAAAGCATATTTTCCATGAAGCAATGTTCCAGCAACCTGCCAGCTCATCCCAAGCATTCCTCGTATCCACCCAACTACAACAGAGTTCCCTAGTTAAGAAATGCTATTTTTCTAGACTCAAAAATTCACCTGATCAGAATGAAGTGCTTTATTCTAGAGTTAGGGACTCAACAAATAGAAATGCTGCATATTAATGAAAATGTTCATTTCTTAAAATCTCTCCCCATTGTTCCTTTGACAAATCAAGTCCACGTGTAGGACTAATTGAAAATGTTCCATCTCAACTTTTTTTCAACAGAAAATTGGGTTTTAAATTAAACACATTTGTAAAAAGTGTCTGCTCTCCAGAGGAAATTTGAACTTTCAGTTGAAAATACTGAGGTGTTAACAAAAAGTTTAGAATGTTAAAAAAAAATTCCACCCAGTTATACCACACGCCCTATATACCTATACTGGCCTTGTGAAAGAAACAGCACATAGTAGGAATGACCCTCGTCTCGTAGAGTTGCCAGCTATCACTCTGATGATATTATTCCATTCCAGGGTCACTAAAGTTTGATGTTACTTTGAAGATTGACTATATAAAAATGGCACTTGCAGGATCTGCTCCCTAAGTGTAAAAAGAAAAGGAGGACTTGTGGCACCTTAGAGACTAACCAATTTATTAGAGCATAAGCTTTCGTGAGCTACAGCTCACTTCCTCAGATGCATATCGTGGAAACTGCAGCAGGCTTTATATATACACAGAGAATATGAAACAATACCTATTCCCACCCCACTGTCCTGCTGGTAATAGCATCAGCTGACTTTAATGATCAAAATGAGGTGAGGGGGTGTGTTTTGCTTTTTTACTTCAGTTAGCCCAGCAGAGTCAACACCACTAAGACAGAGTAAGTGTGGATTCTCTTTCATCTTGCTCATCAACTAGACTGTTTTCCAAATTCCAATTGATGACACCTGTAAAAGCCCTGGTGGCAATGGGCGTGCACAGGTGTCACTAGGGTATAATTTGGGGACAATCGCTTGCCCAAGTGTCAGTGAGGTCCTAATCTGAACAGCAGAACCTTTATTGACTGGTGATGCGCCCGATGGAAAGAACCTAGTGTGACTCAGAGCCCAGAGCAGTGTCGGTGGCTTTTAAAAAAAACACTTTTTTTACTTGTAAAATGAACACTGTTGATGGGGAGATCATGAATCAATAAATAAGTCACTTTTCAGAGAAGAAATGCACTTTACAGAACCCTAATATATTTTTGAGATACTGTCCCAAACGTAACTTGCTTCCAATGGCAGTTAGGAAACCAAAATACCTTTCGCAAAAAGAAAAGGAGTACTTGTGGCACCTTAGAGACTAATAAATTTATTTGAGCATAAGCTTTCGTGAGCTACAGCTCACTTCATTGGATGCATGTATGGTAACACCCATTGTTTCATGTTCTCTGTGTATATAAATCTCCCCACTGTATTTTCCACTGAATGCATCCAATGAAGTGAGCTGTAGCTCACGAAAGCTTATGCTCAAATAAATTTGTTAGTCTCTAAGGTGCCACAAGTACTCCTTTTCTTTTTGCGAATGCAGATTAACACGGCTGTTACTCTGAAACCTGTCAAAATACCTTTGAGGATCTGGGCCTTGTTGTTTGTACTCAATCATTCTGGTTCTGTCCCTACAGATGAATTGTGGCGGAGGGTCATTATACAACTTACACATTGAGCCCAGTGCAATGTTTCCATGGCAATACTGCACAACAGTATATCAAGACATCACCTATCACCATCAGGACAAACATTAACCTTTTTTAGCATTTGGTTTCTTGTGAGGTACAAGGATGACAGCACTAGAAAGATCATCTCCTGAGCAGGATTTGGGAACAACCAAAGAAGAGATTGCCCCACAATTAGTTCCTGATTTTACAGTGCTGAGGCAGGAGTTCAGGAGTTTCAAATCACTATTAAAAATTCACTTCTGCAGCAATGCCCACAGAAAATGAGGACAATTGAATTTAAAAATCAAAATCAAAACACTAATAAGAGGCACTGTCCAGCATTATCCTGATCACTTTGCTTTTCCCCTACCCTTACTCTCTGTGTCTTTAGACTGTAAGTAATCTGAAACAAGGACTGTGCCTAGCACCTTTTGGGTGCTACTATAAGTTAAGAACAATTATTTAAAAATTGTTTTGTAGCGCAAACTTGATCAATAAAATATGTCGTTCTAATTCAGTAGTGTAGGGGTTTTGTGATAAGAAGCTCCCAGTAACCTGAGATGCAATGGCAGCCATCTCTGGGGAGGAGGAAAGCTTTGTGCATGGATTTACAGACTTAAAATCTTTATTTAAGTTTGAAAGTTCTTCTTTGAACTACTAACTTCCAGCAGCTTTAACTTGCCCCCTGCTGCAATGGCTCTGGTTTCACACTTATTTACATAATTGTCTCTTTAAAACCTATTACTTCAAGTAACTTTTTATTTTTTTACCAGTTCCACATAACTCTTGCCTACATTGCAAGGCAAGGTGTGATTGTAGCAGAGGTAGGCATAACCAAACTAGCTTTCATGTAGTTAGCATGGGTAACAATAGCGATACAGATGTAACGGCACGGGCTTCAACCCAGACTAGTAACACAAGTACAAGCCTGCCAGAGAACCTGTGTTTGTACTGAGGAGGCTAGCCCATGGTGCCACATCTACACTACTATTGGTATCTGTACTAGCGAGATTAAGGCTAGCATGGGTATGCCTACCTGTGCTGCAGTCACACCTTTACTTGCCGTGCAGAGGTGTAATTAGTAATTACCTTAGTCATTACCTACAAGATTGACTTTTTAAAAAAACTGAACACACATCACCTGCTTTTTTTTAGAAAGTAGCTGCTTATTTCTTCTTGGGTGTTTCTCTATCCACTTCCAAAAGCCAAATTTCAGGAGTTCTTAAAACTAAACAACCTAACCCAGACCAGTTCGTCTAATATTAAGAACCCACTTCAGAGTTAGAAATGTTTACAATGTGGTGGCAGCTCTGTTCCCTCCCTCTCCTTTTCTTCTTCTTTGTTGTTGTTGCTGTTTAGCATCCACATGCTCCAAACAGAGTACACTAGGGGTTACAGATTTTGTGGCAATTAAAGAAAGCAGGAGTTTTGATGACTAACTTTCTATAGTGTATGGGGGGAGAAGAAAGCAAGTGATAAGGTGATTCACCTGGTACACAGAGCAGGGAAATTCCACCACCCAGAGCAAACCCGCCTGCAAAACTTTGATCTAAATATCATCTATCAAGAGACAAAAGCAAACCTCCTACATGACCCATTCCTCCCACTGGGTAAGAAAGTCCTGCCTGTACTACAGTTAAAACTGTGCTAGTAGCAGCCGATTTTGAACAACTATGTATAAGCATAATTATTTCTAGCATCGTTTCCCTGAGCAGTGTGGGCAGAAAGATTTTTTTTCAGACACTAGTTAACCAAACTGTGCTATATTCTCCACGTGCTTTTTAGTATAACATTTTGAAAGACCCTTGTCTAAGTAAGCATGAATAATAACAACAATCTAGGTTTTTATAGTGCATCCATCACCATCTCATCCTAAAAAAGAACGAGTACTTGTGGCACCTTAGAGACTAACAAATTTATTAAGTACTCCTCATTCTTTTTGCCGATACAGACTAAAACGGCTACCGCTCTGAAACCCATCTCATCTGATTGACTACCACCAGACCTGTACTCATCCACATGTCGCTATAGAGCATTGTAGGGTACACAGGGCTTAAGACATTTTGGCACAGATTGTGTCACCCTTACTCACTCTAGGTAGTACTTTACTCCCTGAGTAGTGCCATTGTAATGAAGGGAGTACGACCAGAATGAGGTAATTTCTAAATGTGAGTAAGGGCTGGTCTACAGAGAAAGTACAGCCAAAATAACAAAACTTTTTGTTATATCAGTGTAGGTGTGTGTGGGAAAATTCTTATCTGAGATCAAAGTGTCTCGTTTCGATTTAGCTTAAGTCAGTTTTTACAGCCTCGACTTCTTACTTTAGTGACAAAACAAGCTTCCAGTACATTTTTCCCACTCATTTTAGCACTGCTGGACCAATAGGGCTTGTGGAGGATCAGTCAGATTCTTATCTGGCTCACTTATCAACAGAATTTTTAACTGTTCCAGGTGTTGATAATATGGGAGGGAGAGAATACAGCTAGACTTCCAGATT
The DNA here is from genome assembly GCF_965140295.1 of Lepidochelys olivacea. NCBI lineage: Eukaryota > Metazoa > Chordata > Testudines > Cheloniidae > Lepidochelys > Lepidochelys olivacea. The sequence continues at coordinate 159,073,927 of NC_140411.1, read as the reverse complement.
GCATTTGTGGAGCTGGAAAGAAAAAACCCCATGAATTACTTGTAAACTTAAAACCTCTGATCTAAAGAAAATGAACATTGAGCCTACGATGCCATCTTTGTAGTAAAAAGAACAGGAGTGCTTGTGGCACCTTAGAGACTAACCAATTAATTTAAGCATAAGCTTTCCTGAGCTACAGCTCACTTCATCGGATGCAACTTCATCGGATCTTAGTAGTGTTGCTTTTCAGAGTAGAATTGGATTTTAGGATCTAGTCTGCTCCTACTACCTTTTTCTCACCTGAAACCATAATCCTCCATTTGTGTTTTCAGTCACTACTATAGCAACCAATTGAGGGGACTCTGAGGATTAGAGCTTCAGGCAGGGGATGAGGAGCAGTGGGTGAAAATGGACTTGTTCAAAACACTCTGATCCTGTTTTCACTAGGGATGAATGAACAAGTTCAGACAAAATAAAGAACATCCTTAACCTTCTCCCAAACCTCAAGCCAGACCCCATCATCATCAAACATGTGTAGTCTACTGAAGACCATTGTGGCAGAGTGACCATGGCATGATGATCAGGCATTGTATAGTGAAATTCCCAGATCTGGCTCAGTCCTTCAAATTCACACATCTCCGGGATGACCCCAGGAGTGGCACCAGGTAGAGTCAGTGCATGCACCCCTTCACATGTCCATGTATTTCAATATGGTTTGCTGGTTTATTTTTGTCCATCCTGGCAACATGACCACAGAGCAGGCCATGGCACTTTTGACTATAATGAACGAAGGCCAGATCTCTGTGAGATTGTGACATTTCGCACAAAGTCAACCACTTTAGGCGCAGGATTTGGCACTGACAGCTTTTATGGAATGCCTCTAGCCACTCTCCAATTGTGCCTATTAAAAGGGTCCAGGTTTCTGACCCCTATAGCAATACAGGCAGTACGCAGGTTTGCTAGCTCCTGGACTTTGTCTCAGTGCAAAGACATTTTTACTTCCATAACCAAGACACAGACTTCATGCAGGAGACATCAAGACTTATTCATCGAAGAATGTCCAGTTTGCCGCAACCTTTTGAACTCTGCTTGCAGCTTTGGCAGATGAACTGATTGATGCTTTCACCACTATTCGACTCCACCTGCACCCAGAGGTTTTGGACCTTGGTCTTCTGGCATGAGAAGAATTTAATCAGAAAAGTATGAATGATAATTGGGAATCACTTAGTAGACACCCAAAAAACCACAATCCCACAACTGAGGAATAAGGCTGTGTTGGTTAAAAAAGCTACCTGGGGAAGTGAAAGCAGCTATAAAATTAAAAAATAATATATAACAAATGGAAGAAAGGGGAAGTTGACAGTAATGAATACAAATCAGAAGTTAGGAATAATAGAAAATTGATAAGGGAAGCAAAGGGACACAAAGAGAAATCTATGGCCAGCAGAGTTACGGACGAAAAAAAAAGGAGTTTTAAAAATATAGTAGGAACAAAAAGAATCCTGACAATTGGTACATTACTAGATGGCTATGGTAGAATTATCAATAAGAAAGCAGAAGAGGCAGAAATATTCAATAATATTTCTGTTCTGTATTTGGTGAAAAAAAGATGATATAGTTTCACCATACGGTGAATTAGTATCTCTGGAGGATGTTAAACAGAAGCTACAAAAGTTAGACATTTTAAAATCAGCGGGTTCATATCATTTGCATCTCAGAGTTTTACAAGAGTGGTCTGAGGAGCTCATTGGATCATTAAGTTGATTTTCAGTTAAATCTTGGAGGACTTGGGGGACATTTCCAGAAGACTGGAAGAAAGCTAACATACCAGTTTTTAAAAAGAGTATGGGAGATGATCAAGGTAATTAGTGGCCTGTCAGCCTGACATCAATCCCAGGCAAGATAATGGAACAGCTTACATAGGATTCAATTAATAAGGAATTAAAGGAGGGGTAATGTAATTAATGCAAATCAACATGGGTTTATGGAAAATAGATCCTGTCATACTAACCTGATATCTTTTTCTTTTTTTTTTTTTAAGAGATTACAAGTTTGGTTGATAAAAGTAATAGTGCTGATGTAATATACTTAGACTTCCGGAAAGTGTGTGACTTAGTACCACATGATATTTTAATTAAAAAAATAGAACAATATAAAATTAAAATGGCACACATTACATGGATTAAAAAGTGGCTGTAAATGGGAAATGGTCACTGAGCAGGTGGCTGTCCTTCAGGGATTGTTTCTTGGCCCTATGCTATTTAACACATTTATCAATGACCTGGAAGAAAACATAAAATCATCATTGATTAAATTTGCAGATGACACAAAAATTGATGGAGTGGTCAATAAAGACGAGAACCAGTCATTGATTCAGAGTGATCTGGGTCGCTTGGTAAACTGGACACAAGCAAACAATATGACAGGTTTCAGAGTAGAAGCCATGTTAGTCTGTATTCGCAAAAAGAAAAGAAGTACTAGTGGCACCTTAGAGACTAACCAATTTATCTGAGCATAAGCTTTCGTGAGCTACAGCTCACTTCATCGGATGAAGCTCATGAAAGCTTATGCTCAAATAAATTGGTTAGTCTCTAAGGTATCACTAGTATTCCTTTTCTACAAGCAAACAATATGTGTTTTAATATGGCTAAATGTAAATGTACACACATAGGTGCAAAGAATGTAGACCATACTTACAGGATAGGGGACTCTGTCCTGGGAAGCTGTGTCTCTGAAAAAGATTTGGGGGTTGTGATGGATAATCAGCTAAACATGAGTTCCCAGTGTGACGCTGTGGCCAAAAGAGCTAATGCAATCCGGGGATGCATAAAGAGGACAATCTCAAGTAGGAGTAGGGAGGTTATTTTACCACGGTATTTGGCACTGGTGTGACTTTTGCTGCAATACTGTGTCCAGCTCTGGTATCCACAACTCAAGAAGAATGTTGCTAAACTGGAGAGAGTTCAGCGAAGAGCCACAAGAATGACTAAAGGGTTAGAAAATGTGCTTTATAGTGATAGACTCATGGAGCTCAATTTATTTAGTTTAACAAGAGAAGGTTAAAGGGCAATTTGATTGCAGTCTATAAATATCTCCATGGGGAACAAATATTTAACAATGGGCTCTTCAATCTAGCAGAGAAAGATATAACGTGATCCAATGGCTGGATAAAATCAGACTGGAAATAAAGCCTACATTTTTAACAGTGAGAGTAATTAACCATTGGAACAATTTACCAAGAGTCATAGTGAATTCTCCATCACTGACATTTTTTAAACCAAGACTGGTTGTTTGTGTAAAAGGTATGTGCTAGGACTTATTCTGTGGAAGTTCTATGGCCTGTGTTATACAAGTCAGCCTATCCAATCACAACAGTTCCTTCTGGCCTTGGAATCTATGAATCTATGAGACATTCAACCCCATAGGGCAGGCAGCACTATTCGTAGTCTTGGTAGGTGAACGCTTTTTGACCAACCTTCATTCTGACAGGTGGAGTAGCAAGTCCTAGTGTCCAGATGATAGCTTAACAGAATAGTGCTGGGGTGAGAATGCATACCAGAGGTTGTGTAGAAACGCAACAAAAGCCATGAACCAACGTTCACTCTTGCACCAGTATCAGTGTGTAGAACACACACCAGATTTAGCAGAACTCCTTTCAGTGACAGCTAACGTGCTGACCTGTTGACTGAATCAAAAACCTCTTTGATGTTGATATACGCCACATAAAGTAATCGGTTACATTCTTGGTGCAGCTCAGCCAGAAGCGAGAGGGTATGGACAGTGTCCCTTGTCGACTGCCCAACATCCTACCAAGCAGCATGTGAGCAATAGCAGGTAGTAGCAGTATAAATTGCTCTAGTTCAGGGTGTGGTTCTCCCGGCCCACACGAGCTCAGGTTCAACTGGTCCCAGTCAGTCGTGGCTGCAGAGGCTAATTAGGGGTCTGTTGGGCCCTAGGCCAGAGCAAGTGGGGGCCCCTCCCCACTCCTCCTCCGGTGCTCCTGCTGGGGAAATGGGGTCGGGGACCAGGGGCTCCCCTCCCCCTCAGTCAATCATTCCTGCCAGGGAGCTGGGTTAGGGCTCATGCCCTGCCCCCATTCCCCGGCAGGAGCACCGGCCCAGCAGGGGGAGCGGGTTGGCGCATGGGGGTGCCCATTTTTCCAGGGGTCCCCCAATTGGCCAGGGCCCCTGGGCACAGGCCCCATTGGCCCAGTGGCTAATCTGCCACTGAGTGCCTGATAAGGGCCCCTGATCAGAGAAACAAGCATTTATGACACTTGTTTTATTATATAGCCTCTAGCACAGACTGAGATTCAAGTAATTAATTTTCATGCAAATTTCCCAAGGAATAAGAAAGAACAGGGGACAAGACAATACACCCCATGTGGGCCTGATCCAAAGCCCACTGAAGTCAATGGAAAGACTCCCATTCATTTGAGTGGGCTTTGGGTCAGGCCCTACGAGCAGAACAGTGTTCTATATTAACTATATCCGCTAAGGAAAGGAGCCAGGGCACCACTGTCGACAGCTCAATGACCATTTCTGCTCAATATGCAGCTGCGGTCAAAAAAACAAACAAGATGTTAGGATGCATAAGAAACAAACAGAAAATAATATAATGCCATTATATAAATCAATATAGCATGGCCTCACCCGGAATACTATGTGCAGCATTGGTCACCCCATCTCAGAGGGATATTTCAGTTAGATAGAGGGGGCTCAGAGAAAGGTGATGAGAATAATTAAGGGCATAAAAAATTCTCATATGAAAAGACTGACTGTTTACGGGAGAAAGGAAATGAATAAGAGGGAACATGATAAAAGTATAAAATATAATAAATGGCAGAGAGAAGGTAGATCATGAGATTCTGTTCATGCTTTCTCACAACACAAGAACAAGGGGATTAAATTGAAAAGTGGCAATTTCAAAACAGATAGAAGGAAATACTTTTTCACACAGCGTGTACTTAGACTATAGAATGTATTGTCTCATGATGACACTGAGGCCAAAAATTCAGCAAAATTCCAAGAGGGATTAGACATTTAAATGCATATCCAGAATATCCATAGTTGTTATTGTTAATGCTGACAAAGAGAGTATTTGAAAAGAGATAAAACCTCATGTTTCCTGGTTTAAGCAAATCTTCAATTATTAGGGATTAGGATGAGATTTTCATACAGGGCAGATTACATCTGTTTTTTCTTGGGTTCTCACACCTTTTGCTGAACATCCAGTACTGGCCACTATCAGAAACAGGATATTGGATAGACGATCCAGTATGACTTCCTATGTTCCAGAAATATTTCTTAATAAAATGAATGTTTTATAATTTCCCATGGGATGTCAGTGTCTTTTAATGACAGGTTTCAGAGTAGCAGCCGTGTTAGTCTGTATTCTCAAAAAGAAAAGGAGTACCTGTGGCACCTTAGAGACTAACACATTTATTTGAGCATAAGCTTCCGTGAGCTACAGCTCACTTCATCGGATGCATTCAGTGGAAAATACAGTGGGGAGATTTATATACATAGAGAACATGAAACAATGGGCGTTACCATACACACTGTAACAAGAGAGCGATCAGGTAAGGTAAGCTACTACCAGCAGGAGAGCGGGGGAAAAAAACCTTTTGTAGTGATAATCAAGGTGGGCCATTTCCAGCAGTTGACAAGAACTTCTGAGGAACAGTGGGGGGTGGAGGGGGGGAATAAACATGGGGAAATAGTTTACTTTGTGTAATGACCCATCCACTCCCAGTCTTTATTCAAGCCTAAATTAATTGTATCCAGTTTGCAAATTAATTCCAATTCAGCAGTCTCTCATTGGAGTCTGTTTTTGAAGTTTTTTTGTTGAAGAATTGCAACTTTTAGGTCTGTAATCGAGTGACCAGAGAGATTGAAGTGTTCTCCAACTGGTTTTTGAATGTTATAATTCTTGACGACTGATTTGTGTCCATTTATTCTTTTACGTAGAGACTGTCCAGTTTGCCCAATGTACATGGCAGAGGGGCATTGCTGGCACCTGGTGGCATATATCACATTGGTAGATGTGCAGGTGAATGAGCCTCTGATAGTGTGGCTGATGTGATTAGGCCATTATTTGAGCAGGTCAGTATACTATTTAAAAAACACATTTAGATATGCTGGCTGTTTATGGCTAGGTTATGTATTTAACTCCTGATTTATTCCTGTATGTATTTCTATGTGACATACAGAAAACAATTCTCTTCCTTTAACAGATTATTAATACTGAGCCCTAGTAATCATCTTTGTCATCACAGGAGGAGTCCTGCTTGAGAAAGATGTGCTGAGTTATGAGTAGTAGGACTTTTATCCTCCAGATGAAAGGCACTATATAAATGGGAGCAACCTTTATATGGCTGTCCTCTAAATGATAATAACGTACTTTTCATTTCAATTATAATATGCTTAATGCTTGGTATTTAAACTTATTGTTGTTTTTAAAGGGAATTGGCTTCATCCGGTTCACCTTTTCCAGACCCAGTGTATTTCTTCAGGGAGAATGCTCCTGACTAGCAGATGCTTTTCCAAGAGGACCAAAAGATACCATGACCTTACTCAGCGAGGACTCTGATCGAATGAGTTTGTTTGTTTTTTAAATCTGAATAGATTCTCTCCCCTTCCTGAGAACCGATTCTTCAGAGGGAACCTTCTTTTCCAGAACTGTCCCATGCATACATCCCTGCAGATCAAGCAGGATACGATATTCTTTTTTACTTCCTGCCCCAACTCATTGTGCAGGACTGCTGGGGACTGCTTAAACTCTTACAACAATTCAATGGTGGGCAAAGTGATTCCTGAATATATTTAAGCCCATATGGTCTCTTTTTTTGTCCAATATGTAATACTTCATAACCCCATCTCCAGACTCCTTCCCTATTAGAGGAGGTATCATATGCACTGGCATAAGAGGAGGAGAGGAGAGGCACCATGGGCAGCTTTCCAGCAAGTTAGGCATGCCTCAGGATTGGTCTGAGTTACATTTGGCTGTCCACAGCCTCAAAGGGCTCTTCCTGTAGCTGAGATCTGCCAAAATGCCAGGGCACTCTAACTATGCCTCCTTTTCCCTGGGAGCACCAGGGAACAGGACAGGGGGGTGCTTAATGGCACTGAGGGATTCCCCCACATTGGCAAAGTCTTCTGATGGCCAGATCAGCCAGATTTCCTGCTGCGTTGCACAGCTAGAGCAGTACAAAGCAGATGGAAGGAGGTCAAGGATCTAGCCCTGTGTCTGCATAGGAATAGCAGCACTGGGTATTTTGTGTGTTTCATCATAGAATCATAGAATATCAGGGTTGGAAGGGACCCTAGAAGGTCATCTAGTCCAACCCCCTGCTCAAAGCAGGACCAATTCCCAGTTAAATCATCCCAGCCAGGGCTTTGTCAAGCCTGACCTTAAAAACTGTTTGACACCCACAGCAATGTTAAACTGCCAGGACCTGGCCCACTGTTTGCTCATTAGTTATTACTGGCAGCTTTAGGAGCTCCTAGCCATTGAAATCCATTTAAAATGAATGATACTATAACTTTCCCAAGACATTCTGGTAGAAAACATAATCTAGACTGGTTTGTAGATCTAATGTTTACAATACCCATCAGCTATAAGTTACTTCTCGCATCTGCTAGTTGTCACAATAAAGTCCTCTTTGCTTCCTCGCTTGTCAATTAGGCTGATGATACACTCATGCTAGTCTTTTATTGGAAAAGTATCAAAATTCTACTTTGTTAGTGAATTTAGTGCTCTGGAAAGAAAGAGTGGCTGAAGTTAGACATCATGTAGACCTTTGTATGTGGTGTGGCAGGATGGAACGGTGCCAGAAGCTCCATGAAGTGTGCTAGATTTCACGGTTGCTAATTGATTTTAAATTGAAGGCACGCAGATACTATGGTGACTGGTAGCAGCATAAAACCCTAGATAGATAGCTCTGTTGACAATGAAAGGCCACAACCTCTGTCTAATAATAGGAGAGATGTGGCCATTTCCCTTATAGCTCACAATCTTATGTTAAAACTTCTGGGCTAGATCCTCAGCTGGTGTAAATCAGGGTAGGCATATTGACTTCATTGGAGCTGAGCCAATTGTGACTGCCAATGTTGTGCCTCTATCAGTGAGTTTGTATTTTTGTTCTGCAGTAGAAAGTTTATAGCAGTAAATTATAATCCTGGAGAGGATCTAAAGAGAAGGCATGGCAAAAGCTGTAGAGACAGATTGTGCAGGTGACGTTGAAAAGTTGATAAGGAAGCTAGTAGCATTTGTATTTTATTAAATATCTCCATGGAGCCTAATGGAAACTTAGTGTGTTTAATCTTTCAGTGGCTTCCAACAACAAAAGCGGAGAGCTCAAAACTGTGAGTAGCGCAAAGAACTGAACTAGTGAGCATACACCTCTGTTCACTGGTAGGTTGAATCAGATCTGATTGGACTGTAGCAAAGATGGTACAAGTCCAATATGAGAGAAGTAATGGCTAGTTTCCTTTTGCTCAAGTGTGCGTCAGAGGCTGACAGGGGGCAAGTTCTGTTTCCCACACTGTATTGATGAGTGTTTGCTGATGACTTTGGTACTGTATCTTTGCTTGAGGTGGTCATTCTTGTGTCATAAAAAGGCCTTATTACATGAAAAATTTAACACATAAAAACCCCATCAATTTATTTTAAACATTTATTTAATATGAAACCCCAAAACAAAACAAAAAAAACCACATCTTGATTTTTCAGTTTTCCACAAAGCCTCTTTTTCAGAGGCCAAAGGGGAAGGGATACAGGAGCAGAAAAAAAGAAAAAAGGTGTGATAATGAAAACCAAACAAACCTAAAAAAAGTGTGGAAATGTTCATACAAAAAATCGTTGTTTTTGAAAATCTGCTGAAAAAATGTTGCAGTTTTCTTTCTTTATTCAGTGAAAAATAATCATGACTTTTTGACCAGTTCTGAAGTTTGTGCATGCAGCCCTGCATTATTTCAGTATAGCACTGCTGAGGAGGCCCCCCCCCCCCCGCTGTCACAGGTAGGAGGCCACGCTTCAAAGCTGTGGGACTGATAAAACCAATTATAATTGGCAACAAAGGCTGTCCTACAGTTCACCAGTTTCTCTGGGCTTGTGAGGGGAAAGTTGGTGGGTAAGAATCTGGATGTGCTAGGGCAGCTTCAGTTGACTAGGGACTTTGAAGAGGCGTTGAAGCCTCTCCTAAAATAACAGATATAGGTGCACCAGGAGTTGACATCATTTGATAGAAACAAGACAACTTTGCAGTGCATTTAAAAAAAAATGATTGAAGATTTCTTAATTAAGACAGTAACTAATGTTCTTCACATGAGCATCATCCTAAATTAATGTATACAGTGCCATTAATGTAATCAAGAACATGTCATTATGCCTGTTCAGTCAATCATGCCAGACCCAGCTAATTATAATCTCAACACCACTTTCAGCCAAACCGCCTCAAGTCTCTGCAAAAGCAACCTTCAAACACTGGTGTTACAGCTTAGAAAACATCATTAGCAGATGCAAAAATATCTTTTTTTTTAGTTTTTAAATTTACACAGTCTTATTGTACTGTTAAGATTCAAGATCAACTACTAAGTCTCGGAATTCTTCAAAGTTAAGATAGCTCTGATAATGTGAACTCAGCCACCTTGTTCAGCTACAGTATGTTCTGTGTTCCCTTTGACTTATTAAATGTAAACTTCAGCATGTTAGTGATCTGACCAGAGTAAAGAGTCCCCGAAGTGAACATGAATTACATTTATACCCATGCCACAACTGTAAATAAGAATCAGGATAATTTGTTATAACTGATAACATAAAATGCACAAGATGTGGAATAGGTCCAAGTTAATGTTTCCAGAGGAAATTTAATGGTTTTTTTTTAATTTCCTGTCTCAGTGGCAAATTTGCAATCTGAATTTTTCATTAATGCTATTTGTTGTTTGTTTAATATCTGAGTGTTTTAAGGGGGGGAGGAAAGGGAAAGATCATTTTAAAAGAACATATCAACAAAGAGTTTAAATTCCTCATCCGCACCTATTCATCTTGAGCAGTTAACTACTGGATTTTTCCTACTACCCAGCTCTACACTGGTTTATTACTATCACTTTTTATTTAGTATTCTCATATGTACATTGTCATAATATCAAAGCTCGAGTGGTTTATTCAACTGATCAGCATCTCAAATGGAAATATATTCTTGTAGCTAAGGGCCCTGATATAACCACCACTGAAGTCTATGGGAGTCCATCAATAGATCTCAGTGGGAGCTTGATCGGGCCTCGAGAGAGGAATAGGTATATGATATGATAAACAAGGAGAAAGGCGAGGGATAGGGTAGTGCAAAAGGGTATAGCAAGGAGCAGCTGAATGAATAAATGTCATACTTCTTCAGTTCAACTTCTATGTGCCGTACAAAGATTAACTAACAAGTTAAGCAAAAGAATCTTTAGAATATATATTAGGGAGGAAAAATCCTAACAGTGAGGTCTATTAGACTGTGAAATACTCCCCAAGGAAAGCAGCAGAACCTTGAGTCATTTGAACAATGGACTGCACCAAATACTGGAAAATGGACTAGACTGGAGGGAATAAGGAATGGTCCAGATGACCAAATAGGCAGTTTCCATCCATAATGTCTCTGATATGACTTTTAGCCAGCAGAGTGTTGTGGGAAATTCAGGGTGTGTCCACTTCTATGTTGCGTACAATACATTGGAGCTTTGTGGGATCATAGTGACCTTTGGTGTAAGTGAATGACAACTCCTATTTTGGAACAACTGAGTGCACGGTAGGCCTCCCACCGCCCATAGATTTTGCCTTTGATTTATACAGACACCTCACCACCACCACCACTACACCTCCACACACACACACTGTATTTACAGGGTGAGGGAGCAGGGCTGGAATATTTGTGCTTGTTGACTGGTTTTTAAAGTTAATAATCTATCTAGAGCCAAGGCACAAGCCTTGGAGCTTTTCTGGTTTTGCTTGTTTGTCTGAATAATTGGCTTCATCTGGACTCCAGCTGGGAGTGTTACTGAGGTAAAGTGCCTCCTAGGCGGTTGTGATTAAACAGAGGAATTAGAAACTATATAATCTAAACCTTTAGAAACTATATAATCTAAACCTTTTTCTCTCCACCAGCTGCCAGTGCTCACAGCTGCCAAAAAGTGATAGTCTTGCCTTCAAAAGACAACCACACAAAACAACCAACAGACCAGATACCTTCCACTGGGCCCTCATAACCAGACAGTCGCATAAACTGCAGCCCCTTTAGAACCAGCAACATATCTTTTGAACTTTAATTCGAAAATCATTTGCAGTATTTGTATGTAGCTGGGACACTCCGGTTGCCTCTCCCAGACCTGAAGAAGAGCTCAGCATAGCTCATCTCTCTCGCCAGCAAAAGTTGGTCCCCTAAAAGGTATTATCTCACCCGCCTGGTGTCTCTCTACTTTTAAAAGGAAGCTAAGCTTATGCACTTCCCCTCAGAGTAGAACTGATCTCCATGTGAAATTCTCAGTGGCAGGTGGCCTAGCCCAAATGACACAACTCCTACTCCTCCCTCCATGTGATGCCAGCAAGAGGCAGCAGTTGCTGGTGCCGAAAATAATTAGCATGGCTGAGGCTACAGATTGGATGCTTCTCCTCACCTTTCCTCCCCTTAAAATAATCTCTCCCACACACAGCATTTCCAATCTCCCAAGTTAAAAAAAACAACAATCAACTAACCAACTGGAGGCTCTATCCCTCCCCCCACTACCATCACTCCTCTGCTGAAATTGCCACCATTGCTCCCCTGCCACCTCCTGAAAATGAGCAGCTAGCCCCTCCCCCTCTTTCTCTGCTCCCCACCTCCTCCCCAGGCCCTGGGCCCCTCTATTTCCCAGTCACAGACTCTTACCTGTTGCTTCTTTGCAAACTTAAGCTGATTAGCTCCTTGCTCCGATTTGAGCCCCTGGTGTTGGCCCTGAGATAGGGGTGGCACCTGAACTCAAACACTTTGGAGCAAATCTTCAGCCTCAAAGAGGACTGGGAATAGAGACTCTAAGCAGGTTCTGATCTCAACCCCGCTCTATCTGTTCAAGGGAGCGCAGAGTCTCAAAGGGGATAAACCCACCTTGTCCTGACTGTCCTCTGTGGTTCTGCACTGAAGTGACTAGAATCAGCAAGTTCCCACTCCCCTTCCCGTTTCGCTGTACTTCAATGCCCTCTCCATTGTGCTGCTGGAGAGGAGGAGGAAATTATGCATCTGCCACCAGAATTGGTAGTTTCTTTAAAGAAAGAAGAGATTTTATTTGCGGGACATAGATGGCCCCACTAACCCCTCATTACCAGCTACCACTAACAAGAGGCAATCATCACTGAGTGCTTAGGACAAGAAAAGTTTATGGGTTTTGTCGTTATTATTTCTGGGAAAATAATTCCACTTAGTACTGCAAAATCTCTCTAATTTAGGCTCTAAATGCAGTACACGGAGTTCAATGCTTGCAGCCCTCCTTAACATGGAGAAACAGCCAATGGAGACTTGACCTAACTTGGATTATTCTATTTTGACCAGACTAGCCTCCCCTCTTTAGCTGCTGGTGCTATAATATATGATCTCTTGTTGTCTCACTGCCAGAAGCTGACAGGAAGACAACACTGGTCACCACTGACTCAGACCATAGCCCATTGAAAGCAACGGTGCCTAAATACCTCTGAGGATATAGGCCCATGACATTTAGAACAGCCTGATATGACAGCTCTCTGGCTGCTGCAATGTTCAGCTCTGGCCACATGACACTCAGATTAATTTGCCCAGTAATCTCAACTGTGGCCCCTCCTGTCGTAGATTAAGATTCCAGAGGCAAATTAGAGAAACAACAATTTGGCAATGAGTTCTTAATAACTATTAGTTCAAACACTCAACCACTTGGTGATAAGAATAGGATTCATGGCACTTTAGAAAGCAAGAGAACACAGTAAGTGTCTGAAGAAAAATAAAACTTCCTGCTTTAGAAATTAAACAGGATTACATTTTGATGATGCTACAGAGAGTTTTAGTATATTGGGAATGACTAAGAGTTTTTACATGCAAATAATACTGCAGAATGCTACAAAAAAATTGTGTTCCTCTCATTTGTTCATCTAAAGGTCCATATGACAGAGGGAAAACTAAGTGAAAAAATGTTTTTATTAAAGAACTGAAATTTTTATTCAACTAAGAAAGCTGAGAGATACTGTAGTCTCCAAGATCACAAACCACACACCCATGAAAGTTGCTTCATTTCATAGCAAGCTTTGTTTCCATGAGAAGCTTTGGGGCAATGTTAAAATTAACAGATTAATTTGTTCACAGACTTGTTAGCAGAGAGCAGCGGAGTAACTAAATGCAGTTTACAGGTAAAATTTGTCTTGGGCAAGAACTCTGGACATTGTAAAAAGTTTGGAAAACATTGAACACTAATTGAATATAATGTAACTGCCCTATACTGCTCACATGTGGTTATCTCCCATAGTGACCACATGGGCATATCAAGGCTTTAGTCACATGAAACAGGTTAACTCAAGCAGAGCCTGAAATGTGCGAGCCAGCAAAACTAGTGAAAAGTCTTCTTTTTGTTTGTGCTTACTGTTTGGGAATCAGCTATTTTGCAACGTAAGTGCTGCTGGCTTCAGAAATTCCTCTACTGGAAAAGTTCACAATGGGGCATACGTCAGGAAAGCATGAGAGAAGTCAGGATTGCCTTTTGACAAAGGGAAGCAAGTTTACTGTGATGCCCTTATCACCTGCTCAGAAGGCTCATCCCTCTCGCTATTACCATGCTCACATGGCCTAGCCCCAGCTGCTGAAAAACTCAATTCACTCTATTTAAATAAAGCAGCTCTAAGACAGCAAAATTCTCTGATTACCTGGCTCTTATTACCTGGTTGCTATGATACCAGGATTACCCAGATTTAGTGCCACATTCTAGGCTGTGTAATCAGTTGCCATTCCCACTGCACCGGCTTACTCCAAATTGGCTGAATTTGGCCAATTACTTTATCATTCTAGTATTGAACTGGCATTGAATCAGAACAGAGGATTCAAGCTGCTGGATCTCTGTACTTCTGGAATCACAAATGGATCTACCATTTCACCAAGAGGGCAACTGAAAGTTTGGAAATATTAATTTTAATTAAAAGCTTTAGGACATTCTGTCACACACAATGGACCTGATGCTGCAATACATAAATTGGTGGTAGCCTAATGGACATGGGATTGGTCCCACAATCCTAGTCAGATGCACCAACAATTCCTCTGCTGGGCAAAATAAGTATCTTCCTTTTAAAGATGAACTGCAAAGCTGAAATGAAAACAGAGTTAAAGTCCAGAAATGCTAGCCAGGTTGCAGGAGTCCCATTCGGTGTCTAAGTAACTGTAATTTACTTTACCAAAAATACTCTCCTCCATTGTAAAATCCCATGGAATTTCCTGGTTAATAAAGAAATCCCAGAATGCATCTGTCATTGACATCACTCATACCATTAATCTCATGCAGTTCATGATAGCAGAGAGGACTGCAAATGATTAATTCCATTCTTAGAAATCGTGGCCTGGCACCTGTCTCCTGCACTAGCATAAAAACACACCAAATGGAACTAGGTATCTCTCTCTATTCTTAATTTTCATCTCAGGCTTGAATTCTGCCCCACTTCCCTTTCTTCTTTTAGAGAAGTGAGAGAAATAGTGCCTGCACCCCTGTCCACATATCAGACATTTAAAATACACCACACTTTTAATAGATGCCTGTTTACATGAGCAAGCCCAATGGCTTGAGAAAATGTCATCTAATCCCATCATGTAGGTTGTTTCTCACCCTCTGCTCTTATGTGAGTGTTTACTCATTAGTTCCAGAATAGCAGCCGTGTTAGTCTGAATCCTCAAAAAGAAAAGGAGTACTTGTGGCACCTTAGAGACTAACCAATTTATTTGAGCATAAGCTTTCAGTGTGTATGATTACACCCATTGTTTCATGTTCTCTGTGTATATAAAATCTCCCCACTGTATTTTCCACTGCATGCATCCGATGAAGTGAGCTGTAGCCCACAAAAGCTTATGCTCAAATAAATTGGTTAGTCTCTAAGGTGCCACAAGTCCTCCTTTTCTTTTTACTCATTAGTCCACATACCTTGGATGCATCATAAACATATTCAAATCATTCACAATAAAGAGTGGGCAATTAAGAACTCCAACTACAGACCACACCTCCCTGTGTCAAAGCCATTAGGGAGCTGTTGCTGAAACCCTTTAAAACCACATGAGCATCAAGCCCAAACAAGTCAGTTGGCAACTTTTTCTTCTCTGGGACAGTTAAAGATCCACCCATTCACGTCCACATTTAATTGAATTCATTGTTGAGTTCCCATTAAAACCATTTTTAAAACTAAAGAAACAATTGTAGGAAGGTACCCTACTGCATCACAGACATTTTCACAAAAGGTAGAGTAAGGTGGATTATGCAAATAATTGTCTGAATGGTCATGTTCTTGTGGTGTTCACTTTTCATGAACAGCTGAGGCCAAAAATGTTCATGGAAAAGGAATTTTAAAGCCATGTGTGTAAGTATTGCTGGAAATCAAATTATAAATTTTCAGTAGAAGTGCTTGCACATTCATTCAATGGAAGAATAGGAAAAATACCATGAGATCTAACTGATCACTCACAATTAGGCAACATGGCTCAAATTTGGAATATTACCATTCAATCCAGAGTAAAAAGTTCAAAAAGATCAAATAAATTCCAATAAATGCAAGAATAATGTTGTATGCAGGCATTATACAGGCAGAAAAGGGAAGCTAAGATCAAACTGAAAAGGAGTACTTGTGGCACCTTAGAGACTAACCAATTTATTTGAGCATGAGCTTTCGTGAGCTACAGCTCACGAAAGCTCATGCTCAAATAAATTGGTTAGTCTCTAAGGTGCCACAAGTACTCCTTTTTTTTTTGCGAATACAGACTAACACGGCTGTTACTCTGAAACCTAAGATCAAACTGTTTATTGCAATTCATACTGTTTATTGCAATTTAGCTCTACCCAGGTGCTTAATATTCTAATTTTTGCAAGATGTTGCTTACAAGTAGGGTTTTTTGTTTTTGTTTTTTGCAAATATTGCAGGTGTTTTGCAACAACAGACTGTAGATCTAACTAAGCTCCCTCCCTCCCCTGGAGTAAGTAAACGATCTTACACAATCAGCTAGGTTATGTTTATGCGATTATAAAGGGGAATTTGAAAGAAGTCATCAGCAGGATAGACAGTAAGTACTTGGCTGGAATTTGTAAAATCCCTGCCAGCTCCTGACTGGGGAAAAAAACCTTCTCCTGGACACAAAATAAACACAGAAGTGGCAAAAACAATCGCAAGAGATCCGTGGAAAGGGACATAAGATAAATGATAAAAAAATAAAGAGCCTAGTGCATGATAATACAAAAGATCCATTGGACAAAATGTATCAAAATTCGTTGCCTCAGTGGCTGAAGAAACACAAGATGAAACAATCCACCTTTGGGAATCATTTCAAAGCAGGGTCTCCGTGCACCATAAATACTGCACATAAATTGCCAGATTCTCAAACGTCATAAAGCAATGTCATTCCAATGATTATAAATTCTCAGGACCAGTTCAAGTGATGAAATAGGCTTTTCCTTTTCACCACCATTAGACGGATACCAAGCTTAGGACCATTGGACCAGATCCTCAGTTGTTGTAAATTGGTGTTACTATATCAAATCAATGCTAGATTGATGGCAATGAGAAGTAGTGAATTTCTCTTTGCATGGAGTCGAAACAACACAGAGAACAGCTTAAGCTAAGCTCTGCCCTTCACTGCCAATGCGTTAGCCACGTTTTGGATGGATTCCCCACGTGGATGAAGGGTAGTTTGGTCCCAAACCAATTCAGTTCTTCTTCACTGGCAGTCTCAGCACAGTGAGTGATGCTAGCGCAATAAAGGAGAAAGAAAAGGAGTACTTGTGGCACCTTAGAGACTAACCAATTTATTTGAGCATGAGCTTTCGTGAGCTACAGCTCACTTCATCGGATGCATACCGTGAAGTATGAAGTGAGCTGTAGCTCACGAAAGCTGATGCTCAAATAAATTGGTTAGTCTCTAAGGTGCCACAAGTACTCCTTTTCTTTTTGCGAATACAGACTAACACGGCTGTTACTCTGAAACCTGCAATAAAGGAGGTTAGAGATAAGGCAGGACTTGTATATGAAGCTGTGCCAAAAGAAGCTCTCTTCTGTGGCATAGCTACATCTACCCTAGGGGCTTCATTAGCATTGGTGTGTGTCTTTAGGGGTGTCATCCTCACACCCCTGACTGCTGTAGCTGCTGGTATAGATTTAAAGTGTAGGCCAGGCCTGAGGGTGAAATTTTATATACATGGAAATTATGTCCAGGGATCTAAGAATTTTTTTAAAAAAAAAACCTGTTATTTCACATATATAGCAAGTCATGGTGCTCTGGTCTCTACACACTCATGGACTAGATCCTCAGGTGGTGTAAATTGAAGTCAAAGGAGCTACACTGATTTGCACCAGCTGAGAATCAAGTTTTCATGCTTTTCCGCATGTGAGATGTTCACCTGGATAACATGACTTTAAACATTGCATTCTGTTGCTGGACGATGACACTTGGGATTTTTTTTCTGACCAATTTACATTAAAAATACATTTAAAGGCCCAGTTTTCAAAAGGTTATATGGGGGCACAGGGCCTACATTTTTATGCAGCCACATCAAAATTGCAGCCTGGTGGACACATACAACATTTTTGGCAGTTTACCTCTGCATGTGCACTGGAAGAGGCAAATGCATAAAGAAACCGGCAGCCTCCTATTATGCAAATACAAATGCATATGCAAATAAGTGACAGATCAAGACTGCTAGCATCTCTCGAAGTCTGAAAGCAGGAGACAAACCGATCTTTTCTCCAGCCAATATCCATCTCTTGGTCAATTTGGTAGTCCTCTGCAAAATACACAGCTCTTCCCCCTCAGTTCCCAGGGCAGGAGAGTAATCTTCTGCCAAACCAAGGTAGGGTTTGTGGGGCATCAAAAGCAAGATTCAATGCTGAGACCTTGCATTCCTGAAAAGATCTCGAAACTCGAGAGACCTGATGGACAGAACACCTTGATATGTAGCACAACTGGCAGCCTAGACACTCCCTTCCGAACACCATCATTGTCTTGCCCCTCCCCAGCCCCACATTCCCATGCCCTTCCTACTCCCTGCCCCCTAAAATTCCTGTCCCCCACATTCCTGTCTCCAGTCTGTTCCTGCATCCCCACATTCCCCTGCATCCAGTCTCTCTCTTCTCCTTCACACTTCCTGTGTCTCCTGCCTGGGTCGCACACGGCAAGTAGGGAAAGCTATCTTCACTAGCTTCAATCTCATTGGAAACAATGGTGGATGGTAGCACTATTTAGCAGGAGCAGTCTCATTTCCACCTGCAAATGATGTCGGGAGGGGGCAGCCATCTCAGCAGAGACGAGCCTGGCTTCAGTCCCACTACGAACTAAAGATGGTAGTTGCCTTTGCTAAGAAATGACCAGTTACAAGCAAGCCCCAGCTTTCTCCTGAACATCTTTAAATAAACAACCCCCAACTAGTCTTATTTATGACATACTGTATTTAAAACAGACTAAAAATTCAGAGGCAGCTGTTAAATTCTCTTACAACTGTTGGTGCTCTAGTTAAGCCCAAATCTTTTTGAAGATTTAGATTTACATTCCTAAATTAATTCCTCAAATTAAAATTTAAAAGGTTAATCTTGAAGGAAAAAATGGAACCGCTACAAATGCCAGAATCCTCTGTGCTTGCTGTAGTGCCTTACTGGGCCTAGGGCCTCTCTCGGCTCAAGGGGACTCAGATGGAATGCTTGTCTACTAGGAGAGAACCAAGCTGAAACCATTTGCATTGCATAGACCACGGTACTGTCAGATACCATCACTTGATTACCACAGATGTGGGCTGGATTCTGACATTACCTACAGGTGAAAGACTCAATTACCAGCCCTCTAAAACAGCTATTCCTCTCATTTAGTAATGTAATAAAAATGCCTGTAACGTCCTATGGACGTAAGTTTTAAATGAAGTCTAAAATCCACAAATCATACAGAAATAAGCGAAGTTGATATGTCAGAGTGTCTCAGAAGAAAAAGCCCTGCAGAATCAAGATACAATACACATAAGACAAAAATATTTTAAAACATTTTTATTTAAATATTAAATAACACATCAATCATTTTGGTGTACATTTTTCATTTTAACATAAGAAATAAAATGATCTGTTCAGTCATGGTAAAAAATAAAACTATACATCTTAATTAAACCAATCACATAGTGTCTTTAAATAGCCTATTGCATTGCAGTCTGCAGAACAGCACTGTCAAGATATCTACAAAAACCAAAACATTAAAAGTGACCTCTTTCTGCTCCAGGAATAATTCCAAAGAGGTTCTACACCAACTGGAAAAGGAAAAACAAACAGAAAAACCTATGAAAGTAAAGTGCTTGTCATTGCTTAGAACAGGAAACAAAAGACTTTCTGTGGCCTTTGATCTATGGCATTAAAACAAATATTGAAAAGAAAACAATTCTGTGTATTAAGTACTTGTGCTATCTCATGTGACAATGATGGCAAAGTTGCTGCTTTGTGATGAGCTGGCTTCTTCTCTCCCTCCTCCCTCTCCCCCTTTAAAAAAAACAAAAAGCAAAAAAACACTTTGCAAATTAGCATGAGACTTTGGTGTTTTCTCTGCTGCAAGGCACCAACCAGTCGAAGATTCAATCGAAGTAATTTCCCTACACCTTGAAGCTTCCAGACCACATAGCAGCAGCAGCAAGCTGGAGATATATCAATACAGACACGCAGATACTGTACACAGATAAAGTAATTTATGAAAGCCACAGACACTGAGCCACATAACATCTTTACCCCTTCCCCCTCAAACCAATTAACCTGGTTGATCTTTGGCTTTTTTAAAAAAGTAGGGTGTTTTTTTGAAAACGTGTAATACTGCAGGTTACAAGAAGCCAAGGTAACTTGAAGGCACCCTGTGTCACACTAAAGACCTGGGTCCTTTAAGCATTTAGATAGAATGAAACTATTTTTCTGACATTCAGATGGCAACTTTTGGCTAAACTGGCTCACTGCTTACTCACCTGCTACCAAAGCTGAACCCTCACCCCACTAATTCTTGTAAGAGGTTGTGGTCTATTCTCCCCTTTATACACACAAACTTCCATTGACACCAACATAAGTCATGCTCCGTCAGAGAGGGAGTTTACACCAGAAACACAATAGAAGCATATTACAAAGTATAAAAAAATAAGTAGTGTATATATTGTTTTCTTCTTCCTATTTATACACATATACAGTATTAAAAACCATACATAAAAACACCTAATCAAAAACCTCATTGATAATATGCCAAAAAACCCAAACAAACCAAACCAAACCAAACACCCAAAGATTGTGCTGTTTCACTCAGTTTTAATAGTTTTGTTCAGAAATAGCTGTACTCCTTTAGGAGTAGAATTCTGTTCTAGCCTATTCCTTTTGTCTTTGTATAATTATAACCTCGATATTGCACGCTTCCCCAAGAGTCAGTTCTAGCTGGACCCGGATAATGAAATGCGTAAAAATGTAATTAGCAGCAGAAATAAAATGTGCAGCACTAAGAAATATCCCTCAGGCAACTTCACAGGCAACCTCTGGGAGGCTTTTTGAAAGAAATAGTTCCACCCCAGAGCCCAATTTTACTCATTTCAATCCCAGTGCCTCTGCAGGAATACAGGGAAAACAACTTAGACAACATTTATGAAAAGATTCCTCGAGATTTAGAAAAAAAAAAAAAAAAAAAGACGACATTACACAATTTGGATCAGGATATCAGGGGATAAAATTCCAAGAGAGATTAATTGCTTCTGTGCTAATGATCAGAACTTGTTTTTAGCTGTTCTAGCTGATATATCAAGCAAGAAGTTCACAGTTTTCATTTAAAGCGTAAGTGTTTTTAGGGAGGAGGTGTTGGTTCCTTTAAAGTGAGTATCAACTAAACAAAAACAAATGGCAATGCTTCCATTTTTAAATTTTATCAATGCATAATGTTGCATGCCACTGTTTTTTTTAAGAGGTAATCAGCTTCACAAGCCCATAAAAGAATATTGTGAAAAAGGGAGGCTCTGGTCCCTTCTTTGAAAAGCCTCTCCCTGCTGTGTCACCACTACTGACAGCTGTTAAAGTCTTGCATAACAGCAGAGCTGTATTGGTCTGACTTAAGTACAGTACCAAAGTGTTCTACCCGGCCTCATCCATCCCTGCTTCCCACCCCCTACCCACCCTTCATTATTTGTCTTCAAAAACATTTTTCAGTTTCTATTCATATTTGTTCAGTGCAAGAATAATAGAAGCCAAAAGACATACATATTGCTTGTTTCAGTTCTATAAAGTTGTTAGCTTTCTGAACCAGACAGCCTCTTCACATACTTCAAAATTTATTGCTTCTGAGAGTCACTCATCCACACGCCACCAGCAATCCATGGAACTAATGCTGTGGAACAATGGTGGAAGTCCTTTGCAAAAATAAAAAGAGGGGTGTGAGCTACAACAGCAGGAGCTCTCATTTCACCAGGACAAATTTCCCCAGCTGGCTGGAAGTGAGGTCCTCCATTTCACAGTCCCCATTCTGCAAAGTGACAGCATCGTAGCTCGGAGACTGCACAGAGAAATTCTGTTGCTGAGAGAAGTTGGTGGTGGTGATCGGAGAGACATTGCTGCTGATGTACAGTTGGGTGTCTAGAAGATGAGCAGCTGAAGACACTGGTGAGACACTGACTCCAAAGAGGTGAGGTTGGAGCAGTTGGGTGTTGCCACCAAATGCCAGCTCAAATGAGTTCTCCCTTCGTAGCTCTGACAGCAGAAGAGAGTTAGATGTTTTGTAAGTGCCTGTACTGTCAGGAGAGAGGACGCAGTGTGTGGCAGACACCCGAGAGGGCTGGTGACATGTTGGCTGGATCAATTGGTGATGCTGTAACTGGAGCATTCTGAATAAGATTCCAGAGTGAAGGAAATTAATACTTCTTGATCATACTGTTCTTCCCTGTAGCACTTCCCCAAACACTGCCGACCTTACTGGGGCATTTAAAGCATTTTGAGCAAAAGTTTAGTAAAACTAGATACAAATATGGTAATCTTTGGAAGTTACAACAGCAAAATTAGGGCACAATTTGGTCCACTATGAATATACATTTCAGTGACTAAGAACTGTGCTTCACTTGTGAGCTGTAACTCTACCAAATTACAAGGCCCTATCTCCATGCCACAGGAAAGTATCTTTCCCCCAAATTAAACAAAAATAAAGCTCTGACAGGCAGAAGTAGTATGTTTTGCCCTTCCAATACATATGGCGTTTGATGTGACTATCTTAAAATCTACATGATGATCTTAAAACCTAAGAACTCCTGTGAAATATGTAGGTCGGCATTATACTCATTTCACAAATACATAAGCAGAGTTACAGAGAAGTTAAGAGGCTTGTCCATGGTCACAGGGCAAGAGCCTGAAAGAGAACCCAGTAGTCCTAACCCTCAGCCTCATTCCCTGACCAAAAATGAGGTTCTATGAAAAAAGAACAGCTCTTTGTAGAGGAAGCTCAACATGGATTATATGTCCCTGCCTTGTTCAAGTCTCTATGCTAAGCATGCTTTCTCACCTCTGCTGTTGCAACACCTCCTCTAGCAGGCTTCGGCCCTCTCTGCTGCTTCCTCCATTGCTGTACATGCACGTGTTCTGCTGAGAATGCTGGAAAGGGCTCATGCCACTGCGTGCTGCCCGAGCGGATGAAGACTGGCACACCTGGCGAGCAAAGCCCTTGATTTTGTTCAGCCCAAGGAAACCTTTGGCTCTAGCATTCTTTCGTAACTGTTGTCTAAATGCCTTCAAGCCTAGAGGCAAGAAAAAAATATATATATATGTGTATTCATCATTAGCGTTTTGCCTAGATGCTCCACTTCTTCGTTGATCAGCAATTCCCAACCTCTGTGGGCAACTGCACTCGTTTACTAGAGTGAGACTTCAGGTGAAACAGACACTTCACATTCATCTGCATGCCCTATAGTCAGCAATGAAGCTTATGCACTTGCAAGACTGTGGTTTGGGGCAGCTCAAGCTCGACTAGATTGGGGCACGTACAGATGCTCCCCAGGTTACGCAAGAGCTGACTTACGCAAATCCGCATTTACGGAAAAAGTTCTGTAAGCTAGAAATAGGAGGGTTTTTTAGGGATGAGGGGGGCGCATAACGGTTGGGTATAAGTTACTGACTTACGCAAAATTCGACTTACGCAAGGCATTCCAGAACAGAATGATTGCATAAGTCGGGGAGCGTCTGTACAACTAAATTGGAAGTGGGCAGTAGTGGTGTACCGGACTCAGTGTAAAAGAGTAGAACACCAAGAATAGCTGTCACAGAAATGGGAAATTCTATATTGGTCCGTGGATTTGGGAACCTCTGGGGTAGGTGACTTACATGAAGTCAAGTTATCCCTTATGTTCTATGGCACTATCATGATGGACACAACAGAAAGCCCTAAGTTAGGATGGATAAGTCAGAGTAAGCTTCCCAAAATATTACCGTGTTGCTAATTAGAAAAGTGTACAGCCAACTATACAGCAAGAAAGGAATTACCTTGAGTTAATGAGGTATCAGATGCACGTCTTCCTTCCTGGAAGCTGACAGGCAGCAGAGAAGCACCTCCCATGCAGTCCTGGGCTTGCAGCCCTGGAGCGTCAGATTGGGAAGTCAGAAACGGTGATGTCATCCTGGCTGTGGCTGGGTTACCAGTCATTACTTGATCTGCCAAACAGCTGCTCAGAGCCACTGAGCTGTTTGAAGATGAGGTGAGGCAGCTGTCGGAACTAGTTCCTTCTGTGGGGCTTGTCGAAGAGGAAATGACTATGCCTACAGATGAAGGGGAGAAGGGGAAGGTGAAGAGAGAACATTTCCAAAATGGAGTACAGGAAGAAAAAATTGCCATCAGATTAGTCTGTCCACCTACACTGCAATTATACATAACCTGTCAGCATCAGAAGTCTCAGATAACAATAGAACAGCAACTCATGTTGTACTAGGACATGATTCCATCAAGGGTTGCTGAGGTCATAAACAATCTGAATTCAGTGTTCACTTGCAATCTAGTGTGCACACTCAATATAGAATTTGTTTCCCTGAGACCAGCACTTACTGTGTGCTATTTGGCGCTAGAGCCCTAACACGGATTTTTGTTTTTTTCAATTGCACAAGGCTCTCCCCTGCTCCAGCTAAGTCAATAGCAACATTTCTATTGATTCCAATAGAGGAGAGATTTTATGAGGTTTTACTGTGGTGGAGGGGTGCAGGAAGGAGTTGGAGGGTACGATATAAAGAAAGAACACTTCCCTTTAAAAATATGTAGGTAATTACTAAAAAAACTTCCCAAACTACTGCTAGCTGGGGTCTCTCCCAAGTAATACAACTGCGTAAGATTATGCAATTTCTAGGAGAGTTTTCAGAAACCATGTTATTTAAATTTAAAAATAAATACCCAATGAGTGAACATTGCAGACCATTTACTACTGACCTTCTCTACCCTAAGTCAGAATGGTGGCGAAAATAGCAATTAATCACGGATATTTGTTGTATGCAATCTTCTATGGGAGCCATCACCGTATTCCACCCCTCACAGCCCATATTTCAGAGACCTTCCTCCCTGCAGGACTTACATGGAGGGGTACACGGATAGAAATGAGTAGTGACTTCAGCCAGCGTGTGCCTCCTGCTGGTGTTGCTGGGGAGGTGAAGAGGGTTGTAGGCCTTGATTTCCTCCTCCAGGTCTTTCTCCTGCCTCACCTCCTCACTAATGGTGGTTTCTAGCAAACTGTTGGGAGAAATGGAGCGATTCCTGAAGAGACCATTGAAGTTGGGATCCACAGGAAAGAATACTGGCTGCAAAGACATTAGAATACAGGAAATAAGTGAAAAGCTGTTAGTTTATTTTCGAAAAAATATTCTCATTTGTTAGAGCTTTGCAAAGCTCTTCAGTGTGCCTTTATTATGCATATTGTGATGAAAGGGCATTGTGACACTGTATTTATATCTTATGTTTAAATTTTGGGGAGGGAGGGGTGGAGAGGCGGAAACAGGCAAGTGCTAAATATACTTTTAAACCTTTGTCATGTCAAATGGATAGAACAATAAAAATCTGTAGGTGAGATTTAGTTGAGAGCACCAACCTGTAATGGACTGTTCATGTCACAATCCATTTCTGCTTGCAAGGATGACTGAATCAAGTTCTGAGGTTGATGGTAAAGCAGAGATGATCTCAGGGATTCACTTGCAAGGCTGTCTTGAGGCATCTGAAGGCAAAAAAAGATTTAGAGAAGGCATCCTCTAAACTGCAATTCAAAAACTTCATATGTTGTTTGCATACTGAGTTTCTAAAGCATCTTCCATCCAAGCTTCTCAAAGCATTTGGCAAGAATTAACAATTTTACCCTCTCAACTCACACATAAGTAGGAACCCATGAAGCTCCCTTTCACAGATGGAAAAGCTGAAGTACAGAGATTAAGACAACTGCCAGGAGGTGACATAAGAAGTCTGTGGCAAGCAGGGAATATAACCCAGATCGCCTGATGTCAGTTCTGTGTCTTAATCACCACCCCAACCATCCCTTCTTTTTGTTAAAAAAAGAATGAAAGAAAAGAAAATCTAACTGACTCATGGAATCTCTCTGAGGTGGCTGTAACAAGGAATCAGAGGAAGTTTAATTGCTGTGCTTCTGAAAGGATATATTTCAATGAGAAGCCTGATCACTTGGTGAATTACTGACGAGCACTGGAGAGAGACTGTTCTTTGGACCATAAACTAGTGCCAGTGATTAGGAAATGGGCCATTAGTATTCAATCAAGCACCAAATTCAATCAGCAGCCTGCTGAAGAATGGAATACTGTACCCTCTAGTTTGAGGACAGAGATTAAGTTTGACTCAGAGGACCTCTCTATGGCTTTCCCATGACATTACGGGCAGCAATGTCTGCTAAATAAAGTAAATGATACAGCAAAGTAACAGAATAAGAATACCAGCAGATGTGACTTTATATTAGATAATGCACCTTCTTACCTCAATGTTGCTGAGCTCAGAGCTCCTTGGTCTTTGCTGACGGCCAGTCACTGGACGATTGGACAACTGGTTGTTTCGGTACTCCTTGAGGCGCTCCAGGAGAAGGTAATAAATTGCAGCAAAATGGTTGTAGCTGCTGTTTTGTAGAGACTAGAAGATATGAAAAGGATTCTTGAGATACAGATAAATCAATTTAAAGAACTCAAAAAGCAGCAACAGGGGCTCAGAGTTTAACAGCACTGTGTCCAATAATTTGTGAATAAGTTTTACTGAACATTATACAGTTACATTGAATCAAAGTTAATTTTTGATCACACACACTATATATAAAAATAAAACTGAGTAGCTAACCTCTTGTTCTTTCCTAAGTAACCGATTTGCATGCAAGTGTTGTCTAACCATCGGCACTTTATTAGTCAATGAGCAAGTATCTAAGAAGTAAGCACCACTCATACTAGAAGGGCAAGCCACGGCTCACCTCAACTGTTCTCCGCCTATCAATGCCAAGAGTCTGCATGATCCCGAGGACTTGCTCATTGTAGTCACCCAGGTTAGAGTTGTAGTTCTGCATGGAGAAGGATAAAGATTGCTGCTGATGGAGAGAAGGGTCTGCTTGCATCCACTTGTGCTGCTTTATCTGGGCAATGGTTATTCGTTTAGTTGGGTCCACAACTAGCATCCGTCGGATTAGTGTTTCACAGTCTAGACAAAACAGAAAATGCCTTTAACAAGTGGTAAAAATAAAAGCCAGCCACATACAAGAGGCTATTAGTTATTTTACTGCTGCATTTAGACAGCACTAGGAAATCTCTTCATCAACATTATATCAGACCAGTTTTAAGTGGGTGCAATTCTACAGATGTTTCATCCACTTACAGTAAATCTGAATTTGGCACATAGTCCGTTACATACGCATGCTGCTGGTCTCCATGTTAGCACTTACTTGTCTGTGAGCAGCTTTGATTATATTGTTAAGATTAAATTAGGTAAGGGATACTATTAAGGCCTAGGTCACAGTAGTAACAATATCCTTTAATTCCCCTTTTGACAAGATTGTTCAAGAATGAGCTAGATTGCTAAACCTTATTGTTTTTACTGTCCTTGATAGCATATTCCGAAATTTTAAAATATACTACTAGTGTACAGTTACAATCTTTTGAGAACTACACCCACCTAAGAATTACAGCCTAATATCATTAAAATGCTATTTAAAAAAAACCCACTTATTTCTCCAGCAAGAGTGTGAATTAGCCATTAGATAAATAAATAAATAAATCTATACTGAATCTAAAAAAGAAAAAGTGTAAGCCCTTTAGATGTATAACAGATCCCGGGAAAGAAAATGTGCTAGTGTATGCTGCAAGTACAACACTAAAGAAACTCTGCTGAAAACCTAAGAAAGGGAAAGCACAATGTGTGATTGCAAAATATTCCCATCTGTCATTGCCCTGAAAAAGATAAAAATGCAAAATCTAACAGATGGAGAGGCAGAAAACGGATTCCTTCACAAAAAGACCCAGATTACCAATCAGCCCCCTGTTGGTAGCCCCTTTTCTGGTGTTAAGATTCCAGGAAACGTACCTTGGGACATGAAGTAGGGGATGCGGAATCGTCCCTCCAGCACTCTTTGTCTCAGAGTTGGTAAATTGGGTCCATCAAAAGGCAGAGAGCCACAAACGAGGACATACAGCACCACACCAAGGCTCTGTTAACAGAAAATAGCACAGCATGTAAGGGACTGGAGTACAGTTAGCAATCATGAAAGCCCAGGAAGAGTTTGATGATGCATAAAATGTGAACACTATAAAACAAAGCTTACCCATATATCAAGGTGAGGTCCTTCGTATTCCTTGCCTTCAAAAACTTCAGGGGCTGCATAAGGTGGGCTTCCGCACCAAGTGGAGAGGGGCTCCCCTGATTTGTAGAAATTTCCAAATCCAAAGTCTGAAGTAAAGAGAAGAGTCTGAAGTGAGACTTCATGAAATACCAGGTTAACATTTCGAAATCAGAGAAAACGAAGGAAAACCAGACTTAGGACTTGTCTACATGGTGGGGTAATACAAAGTACAGTTCCCTAGTGCACTTAGGGAAATTTTACTGTGCACCAGCAGGGTCTACATGGATCAATTAA
The DNA here is from genome assembly GCF_965140295.1 of Lepidochelys olivacea. NCBI lineage: Eukaryota > Metazoa > Chordata > Testudines > Cheloniidae > Lepidochelys > Lepidochelys olivacea. The sequence continues at coordinate 159,045,626 of NC_140411.1, read as the reverse complement.
TGTGCAGTATGTTAGGGCACTTAAGAAATCACACTGCTGTAGTATGCCTTATCTCACCAAGTACACAAGCCCTTATTGCATAGAAGTTCTACACTTATTCATTTAACCTAGGCTTTTTCAACAAGAAGATATATTCAGAAAAATAGTACTATCAGTATGTTCATCTATACAGCAGTTTTAAAAAGTTTTTTTTTATTGTACATATTTATAGGAGCACCTAGCTCTAAGACTATAGAAACAGGACTTCATTTCCTGCTTTATATTTTAGCAAAAGTAACCATGTAAATGTTCTCACCTGCTAACTTGATATTCATGCTAGCATCTAACAGAAGGTTCTCAGTTTTGAGATCCCTGTGCACTATGTGATGGCTGTGACAGTATTCCACTGCAGAAAGGATCTGCCAGAACTTCTTTCGAGCTTCACTCTCGCTCAAGTGTCCATTGGAAGTCAAATGATCTGTAGCACACAAAAATAAATTATGAACAAGAATTAACACCTGGCAGTATGTTTTCATTACCCTGACAAAGCTGCATTCACCATTTGGTATTTGTGACACCTGACTCTGACTTTTGGGAAACCTTTAACACTACGTCAAAAACATATCTTCTTATTACCCTACATGACTACCAACAATAAAGTAGGGTTTTCTAAATCTAGGTAAGTGTTAGTTATTTCAGTGAGAACTTACCAAACATTTCTCCATTTTTTGCAAACTCAGTAACAATGTAAAGCATATCCTTTGTCTCCATAACCTGTCAAGACAAAAATTAGGACACGTTACAGGTCTCTGAAATTGTTTTTACGAAAAAAATGCCATGTCCTAAATCTAGAACCTCTTAGTGCAATTATTTACAGCCACTTTAGGCAGCAACCCAAAGGCCTTCATTCCTGAACCACAGTACTCCTTTCAGGCAGAGCTATTCAGAAAGATAGCGAATTAATGCTTGCATATCCAACATACACAGTTACTTGCTTCCTCCATACTCTTTTCCCCCCCATATCCTCAAATGTCTATGAAATAGGCTTATGGAGTATTTCAGCAAGCTTTACTTCAATTGCAATACATTTTTTAATGAAAACAGAGTTCAGTAATCACTTTTGATCACTCAAGGACATTTTAAATTAAAAAACGGGTTTCTGGAATTCAAGGACTTTGTGCTAAAAAGGCTAGCAGATACAAAGATCATTAGAGCAGAAATTTACAGCAAGAACACAGTGAAGAAGCGATATCATATACCCTAGTCCCACCTGGTATCAGATATGATACCTTAGCCTGCAAGGTGACAGCTCTGCCGGGCAAGCAACAAAAGCTTGCTTTTTGAGCAAACTATACTGCTCCATGTCTGTCAACAGCAAGTGTCAATCCTAGCCAAAAGTTCATTTATTGAGCTAGTACTGATTTACTTTTAAACATTTGCTACTGACTTCCATAAAATGGGTTATAAACTAGCCAATATACTTCCTTTTTTTGGAAGAACCTCCCCACCCCCCCTAACCAAAATAACCCTGTACAGCATTTCACATATTTATTTTTAGTGACTGGGACATATTTTTCCTTTTTGTTTCAACAGTTAGCATGAACTATTTACCGAGAATGGCTCTTCAATGAGAATTGTATTTTTTGCTCCTTCGGTAGAGGCTTACAAAAACCAAACAGGTGTCAATGCTACTTCAGAGGCCATAATTTTCAACTTTCTTTGAAAAAGGATTTATGTCGAAGAGAGGGAAGGGAGCGCTCTCATCTCCCCTGCAATGCCATGCACAAACGAAAACAAATAAAAACGGGAGAAAAGGAAGAGAAGTTTCCAATTTTAAAAAACTGAAGGGAAGGAGTTTAAGTGTTCTGGGAAAGGTGCCAGCTGGATGAAAGTTAGATGCTGGTGTTGAAACTAAAACACAAAAAAGCCATCAACACTGATATGTCATCTCGTTCCACCCCTACTTTTCAAACACCAACAAATAGGTACAGTATCAGTTACAACAACAACGAAGAAGAGAAAATTCAGTTGGAAAGTTAAACTATGATCTATTACCTGTGTCATTTGTTCAGTTAAATAATCTGGTTCAACAAGGTGGGATTTAAGCTAATTTTTTAGAGCCTTGAAATACAATTTTCACCTGCATCATTCCACTGAAGTGCAATCAACAGAATGGTTACAATACCTTTATGTATCCTATATAGCTCTACAGGCAAGAGTGACGTCAATCAAATATTAATGCCAAATAATTTTTTCACAATTAATAATATAAAGATCAAGTACTCAATAACCAATGTCTTCACTTAAGCACCTGCCTTACTGGCTCTTCTACTCTACTTTGTGTTAACTGACCTCCACAACATTTAAAAAAAAAAAAAAAAAAAAGTAAAGATCCAAACTGATGACAGTATTTTCTACTTCACACTGCATTTCAGATCTGCTGCTAGATTTCTTAATCCATCATTTACCCTCCCCCCTCCCCCCCCCCCCAACAGACAAATCGTGATACCACATCTTCTTAAATCCACATGGTACTGTTTAAGACGATTAGGGGGAACTTACACCAAATGCCAATTAGATCAAATACAGTATTTAGCATTTGCAAAGCAGCCCTTGCTCATCAGGCAGCAGTGATCCCATTTTCTGCACAGCACACTAGTTTGTCCTTACACTTAATACTTATTGGAACAAGAAATGAACTAAATTAAAATACCCACATACAAAATAAAATGTGGAAGATGTTGGGGTTTTGGTTTTTTGGTTTGATTCCAAAACTAACAAACATGATTAGTGTAAGGAGCAAACAAATGCATAATGGCCTGTAGCGGTAAAGTCTTTAAATAAAGGTAAAAAAAATGCATTTTTTTAAATTCACAAATTTTAGAGCAGCTCAGTTTGACCATTGATTCACTATTTGAGAGGTTTCAACAAAAATGACATTCAAGTTTGGTTCTGTTTTATTTTACAAGAGCTTAAATTTTGCTAGAATAATTTGCAAGTAGGATATTTCTATAGCTCTTAAAAACTGAAAAAGCAGAAGAATCAGGGGGAAAATGAGTTCCTTAACAATACAAGTAGCCAATTCCATCAATTTCAAGATCAATTCCATTTGATCCAAAACTAACTTGAGTCAATTTTGACTCTTTCCACTAAAAGTGCTTAAAAATTAAAAAAGCCCACTGAGGTTAATCATACGATAAACCTGCTCAAAGAGAACACTAAAAAAAATATTAAATACAATGCTTATTGTATTTGTTTAAATACTTCAAAAAGTACAATGTAAGTTCTCTCCCTGCACGTGCAATTTAGAACCATGTGCAAGATAAGATCATTAGCAACCAAACCCATGGGATTCAAGTAGACCTAACATGAATGCAGTCATCAGAACAGATCTTACCTGATACAGCTTGATAATGTGGGGATGGTTCAAAAGCTTCATTATCTGGACCTCTCTGTAAATTTTCTCCAGGTTGCTTGGATCTAATCTTGTTTTGTCTATAATCTTTATTGCAACCTATAAATTTAAAACACAAACCCAGACAGTTATAAAATATGTACTTATGCTGCTGAAATTCTGAATAGTTCAAACAAAACAATTTTAAAGCGTATGAGTCTGCCAAACTGAGTCTCGTTTCCATTATTAAATGCAGGCTATATTATATATTTTAATTTCCCTATTTCACATAAAAAAATTACACAAAGTAATGAACAGAACTATAGTTCTCAGAGTAGCAGCCGTGTTGGTCTGTATCCGCAAAAAGAAAAGGAGTACTTGTGGCATCTTAGAAACTAACAAATTTATTTGAGCATAAGCCTTCGTGAGCTACATCTGATGAAGTGAGCTATAGCTCACGAAAGCTTATGCTCAAATAACTATAGTTCTGATTTCTGCACAGGACCTATTAAGTCACCTAGTCCATACCCCCTTAATGCAGGATCATCCCCGATAAACTATTTTCTATTGCATTGCCTAGTCTGGTTTTAACACGCATATTACAATTGTAGTTTAATTTATAAACCAACTAATAAGAAAACTCTTTACTCACATAGATTTAAAAATGAAAATTCTTCAATTTTTTTCCTGAATTAACTTCCTCATTTAATGAAAAACAAACTAAGGAACTCTAAAGTCTAAATAGCAAGATTTCATGCTCTCTTTCTACACAAATTACTTTAAATTTGCACAACCCTACCTACTCTTTAAGGATACACATAGGGCTAAATAATTAAACTGAAGTGTTAAAACAGTTGGCAATATTTTCTTAAATCTATTCTTGTGTTTTTATTTTACATCATCTGTGTTTATAAAACCACTAAGAAAAACAAAAAAACCCTCACGTATAGTTTTATCTATTATTACTATCACACAATCTATCGCCTTGATTATATTTTGTACAGTACCACAATATTACTGTATGTTAGTTTATTTCACCACATTTGAGGGGGTAGGGGAAAACTTACCCAGAAAGTTTCATGCCCTTTAAAATTTGGTTTCCTATATGAAACTATAGAGTAGATTTCACACCCACCTGCGTTTTGGTTACTCTGTGCCTGGCCAGCTTTACCACTGCGAAATTTCCTTTTCCCAAGGTCCTCTCAATATCATAAAATCCAACCCGGAGAGGCCTTCGCTGGGCTTGATTTGGAGTGGGAACAGAGGTATAATCTGACATGATCACCATGGCTTAGACTTTGGTGGGCAACAAGCAATATTTAGAAGGTATGCATAAGTGCGCCTCTTTAAGCCTTGCACCTGTGTAAAGATAAGAGACACTAATAAATCAAAGGGAGCTTTTGCTTTCTCCTCCAGATGAAAACTAGTAACACTCAAACAACACTGATCAGATTTTAAAGGTTTCACCGAATCTTTAAATTGTGCAGGGTGGAAAGCTTTGAACTAGTCAGGCAGACCGCACAACCCAACTTCTTGGAGACACGGACCAACTTTCCCCTACGCTTCGCTCAGAGCCCAAGGTTAGTTATGAAACGGCCTGGGAGTCTCTTCCTAGCAAAAGCCCGGTATTAGCGACTCGCCGCGAAGAGCAGCTAATAAAAAGACACCCCACGCCCGTTCATAGCCATGCGCTTTTCAGATCCCTGGGATCCAGCCCTCTACCTCGTTCCCCTTGGAAGAAAGCTGCCCAATTCTAGCGGCCAGATGCCCCGATTGAATAGGAACACTCCCAAGATTGGGGCTTTGTCTTCTACCGGCGCCTATTACCCCGCCCCTCCCGTCCTCATTTTTCACACTTGCTCTCCGGTCACCAAGCCGCCGCCAACCTCCTCCCCCCAGCCCAAAGAGGCATCGCTAACAGCAGCCAAACCCCCCCCCCACACACACACACTCCGCCTCAGCCCCGAGCACCCAGCAGGCGCCGCAGCGCTGCCCGCCGAGCCTCCGCGACCCAGCCACAGGCTTCCCCGCCGGGCGCGCACTGGGCTGCGGCTTCCCCGGCTGCGCAGAGGAGCCCAGCGCCCGCAGGGGGGGGGGGACCGCTTGGCACTTCGGGGCGCTTCGCTCCTGTCCCCGCCGCGGCCGGGTTGGGGAGCGCGCCCCCCGCCACGCTTCCCCCCGCAGCTCCGGCCGCCAGCGCCGCGGCTCTCCCCGCGCACCGCCCGCCCGCTCCCCAGCAAGCGGCCCCGCGCGCTCCTCAGACAGCGCCGCCGCGGCTCCGGGTACCTGCGCGCGGGGGCTCCCCAGTCCCCGGCTCTCGCGGCGCTGCTGCTCCAGCGGCTGCCTCCGCGCGCTCTGGGCGTGCTGCTGGGGGCAGAGGAGCACGCGGGATCCCCCTTCTCCCGCCCACTGCCCTCCCCGCCCGAAAACCGAGACAGACCCATTGACGTCACTTTGACGCCAGAGAGACGCGCGCCCAAGCGCGAGGCTGAATGAGAGCGAGACATCGGGCCGTTGCCAAGAGACGAGCTGTTCTGACGCGCGGCCTGATGGAGCCGTCGCCCCGGAGACCAATGGGCGGTGACGTCAGGGCAAAAAGGGGGGGGGAGACAACCGGGCACCTGTCCCCGGCGTCACGTGACCCGTTTGTTATCGTTGCGGGGTCGCCCCCTGCCGGAGCCGCCGCGGCCCGGACTAACCCCCCGTGAACTGGAGCCGGGCCACGAATTAACCCCCAGTGCGCCGGCGCCGAAGTGACTAAGGAAGCCGCCGCGGACCAAATTAGCCCCGGCCAGCTGGGACCACCCAGGGGCCCTTCACCCCTGCGGTGCCGGCAGCCTGTCTGCACGAGGCAAACAATGGGCTTTTGACCACGGTGTTTCCTAGCCTGGGAGCACCGTGCGGGGGACCCGGTGGGTGTACGCGTGGCTGCCGCGCTTCCCGTGCACCGGCCCCCGGGCACGCGAGCGCCAAGACGGGCTGGGCGGCTTCACCCTTTGTTTGCTGGGGCAGCCGTGGCCCAGAGGAGAAGCTGGATGTTGGGAAGAGAACGGAGCTGACACGGGGATGAAGCCGGGAGCGAGGGTGGGGTGGCACTTGTTGCCCGCTCTCGCTGTTTATTCTACCGCATGTTATGCAGTATTTGGTGTTTTTCTGACAGCCCCAGCTCCCGGGGCCGTTTTATTACAGGAGAACCTCAGCTTTCGTTTCAAAGGAAAGTATGCTTCTAGCTTGCCCAGTCATGGGGGGGGGGCGGGGGGAAATGGGAAACCATGAACCCCACAGTCTCAAAAACCCGTACAACAAATCAGAACCAAAAAAAAAACCCACCACGATTATTTTTGAAAGTCCTAGGGTTTTTAAGTCTATCTCATGATATGTTGGGGCCTGACTCATGATTTTGGAATCCTTGGAGTTGGCGAGACTGTTAACCCTATGCATGCAAGAGACGAGGCACAAGACGTTAACCCCTTCTCATGTTAGAGGAAAAGGTGTACCATTTGGGTTAAGCTCCAGCATGCTGGAAGCATTCAAAAGGTTGTTCTTAGGCCACATTTTCAAAGAGACATAGGTGCATTGGGATAAGTATATATATTCAGCTTTAACATAGTATGTGAACCAATAATCCACCTAGTGTCTAGGGCTAAAAATCTGATTTAACCTTGAAAGTTTGTCCCGAATTCTGGGTCACCCTACCATGACTCCTGCCATTTCTTCTATTTAAATTGATCTGCTGCTGCCAGGGTCATGCACAGACTTTGCTCAGATGAATAGCTGGCACTTTGGCCACATGCCAGGAGCCCAAAGGCTTAACCTAATTTGCATTAAATGGAACAATGCAGCAATCCTCATCTTTAATACAGAGCTTATTAGAAGACAGGTCCTAGCATGCAATGTTCAGCCTGACTGTCTGGATTAAGATGATGCCTTGGATGCAGGAGCTTTAGCCTTTGAGGTTTACTCTTTATAACTCAGTCAATTACACGGTTCGTGAGCTGCACGTTATCTACATAATTCTATGCCAGATATACCTGTTTGTTCCATTGGGATGTTCAGTAAATTGGATGGGATTTTTCTAATTTCTGGCTCCAGCAAAATCATTCTTTTAATTAAAAAATACATTACTGGGATCAGAGGTGAGACTTACATACAATATAGGAGAATTTTCAAGGCATATGTCTTTTTGTATGTTTAAATAACTTTGACACTGTCCCATTAAAAGAAAAATTACATTTCAGATATTTTCCCCCCAGTAATAATGGATGGGTCACTGTTCAAACCTTCAGACTTAAAATGAAGCTCTCAAGCTTTGTTTTGCTTTATGAATGCATGCAGTTCGGACATCCATATCACACTGGTCCTTCCACTTAGTTACTGTGAGCAGGCATGGTACAGAGATACATGAGGATGAAATGTAGGTGAGAGAACATAGTCTTGTAGCACTGGGAATTGGGAGTCTGGAGTCAGATTCAATACAAGGGTGTAACACTGACTTGTTGTGTGACCTTGATCTCTGTACCATTCTGTAAGATGGGGGTGATAAAGCTCACGGAGTGGTGTGAGGATCAGCTAATGTGTACAAAGTGCTCTGAGAACCTCACATGACAAACATTCAATTTTTATTAATTATTATTATTATTAAGCTAACTCTCTATTCTCAGCGGAGCTCATGAAGATGAGATGAAGCGTAAACAGCATTTACAAAAGCAACTGTATGCGAACAGTGCCCCAGATATTAGAAAACATTACATTAACAACAGTTCCTTTGCTAGAGTGGATCTTACCCTCCTTTATCTATATAGTTATTATAGTTGCTGTTTTCTTTCAATATTAGGTGTTTCCAGACTGCAAACAGAACTGATATTTCCAAGGAACGCTTTATACAGATAAGCCCAAAGTTTAACGTACCACAAAAATAAAAAGTACTTGTGATTCATGGTTTCCAAACAGGAGCAGAGAGCTGGAATTCACAAGAATTTGGTGCTCTTGGTGCAAGGGTCTGATTCTTTTCTGCCTTGCATCATGTGCAGACATTTACACCCGTGGCAAGTGAGTGTGAAATGCTGCACAGAGTACAAGGCAGGGGAGAGTCAGGCCCTACATATCAGAAAACTGCCTACATTGGAGGAGGCAAGGAGAATGAGAGAGGGGTGGAGAGGTGCACATCTGCATCGGCGATCCCTAACACAGCCAGCCAGGCATGCCAAGCTCCTGCAATGAAGGCATGGGGTTTATAAGGGTCAGGACCAGGATGTTGTTTTTAATTGTATGGTAGGTTAAATAAGTGAGTCCATACTGTGCCTGTTACTTGCAGCATCCCTTTGAAAATTCTGTTCTGTTTGCAAACCTGTGGGTCATGATTGCTCTCAGCACAGCCACTTAGAGCTGGCCTACACACAGTTTCTGTACCACCATATCAGTTTACGGACAGATAGATTAAAGTGGTACAATGACCTACTGTGGATGCAGCTCTACTGGCATTAAGATGCTTAAACTAGCTTATTTCTGTGCATTTACTGTTTTAACTGCTGCTTTAACTCTGATGCGACCCCCTGAGTGTTAAGGAAGCCTCCCGGAGGAGGAATCCCAAGAAACAGCGCTGGCCCTGTAAAGCATGGTTCCAGTGCAGGCTTGCTATCAGAGATTTGGGGAGCAGGGCAGAGTGTCCATGAATCAGGGCAGAGGCACTGGCTTTTCACAAGGATGCTCCTTGTGAGTTTCTTGAGGGCAGAACTGTGAGCTCTTGCATTTGGGGGCACACACCCTCTCCTTCTCCTTGGATGGAAAGAGATTTGGGCAATGCTTATAGAGTAGTCTTCCTTCCAGAGCTCACCCTGCAGGTATTTCCACAGGACAGAAAGATCCAGTCCCTAATTATTTATTTAAATGGTTCCAGGACTATTGCAATGATACTAACCATTCCCGCACAGAAAAAGGAAAAAACTGAAATGTATTTCCTTACTGCCATTTTGCCCTCCCTGGTTGGTGGAAGCTTCGTTTGTTATTGTAGGATTACTCCGTCATTGTTGGTATTCGTAACTGCATTCCTTAAAAAAAACAAAAAACCCAAGACGCACCAGTGTGTCTGTGTTGGAAATAAATAAGTTTGTTGGACCAGTTTCAGAGGTGCTCCAAGCAGGTGCAACCTTGTTTAAGTCAACAGACTTGTGCTCGCGAACATCAGGTCTGAAACTGGCCAGCACAGTGTACAAATGATATGTATTTTGTCCCTAGACATGTAGGCGATTTAGTCACCTTAAAAGTAAAGTAAAATGAAGATATCAGTTTTAAAGACAAAGACCTACTTTTGATTAGATCACTGAATAAGTATTGGTAACACAATGCAAGGGTAGATTTGACATCACACTGTAAAAGTTAGGGTCACCACCCCAATGTTTGAAAAAGATTCCTGATTTCAGAGGGAGTCAGCTGCATACTGGTGCATCACATGAGTGTACTGAAACATAGGTCAAACGATTGGCATGTCATTCAATCACAATGCTGCATCGTGGTTGCATAATTATAATCACAACAAAGATCTTTTGTTCCTGTTGCTTAATGATGTTTCATCAAGATGTGAGGTCATTTCATTGGGATGTGCTGGTACAATGAAATGAATTTGTCCTGCAGGATAAACTGTTAAAATGGGCAACTGAGGGAGGTATAGCGAGAGGGGCACACTGAACCGCTCTGCAAGCACTGGCTCAGGCCTCTGTACCTTCCTGTGCCGGACCTCTGCAACTGCAGGCTCTGCAGTTGCTCAGAACCCGCCCTATGAGGAGGGTTGGGAATCCATTCAGCATTCAACACATTTCAGCAGCATGCTGCAAATCAGAGGGGAAACCTCCCTGGGGCAGGCCAGAAGGTGGAAGAGAATCTGCAATATTAAGAGAAAAATAAACTGCAATATTTTGTTTAGTAATGTTTAACATTTTCATGTGATTTTCATGCCCATGGAAGGCTTTGTCCTGGCCTCCCTGGAGACTGAGGTCCTCCATTTATCCCCAGATCAGTGACAGCACATACAGAACCAGAGCCCATTTTCCCCACTCCCAGCCATAAATATGCCTCAACCCTAAGGTGGAGGGACGGGAGTATAATTCAGGCTGCATGCTCATTCAGACATTGGCCTTCTGCTGAGACTGCCACTTATGACATGAGCCTGAAAAGGCTCCCATTGACTTCAGCGGGAGTTGGATTAAGCACTTTGTGCCATTGTGGTGGAGTTCTTAGTGACGTAGCACATGGATGGGAAATGAACTGAGGCTACTTAGTTAATTGCAGCTATTTATTATCTATAGGCCCCCCCCAAGAGCCTTTAGATGGTAAGAACTTTGGGTCCCTTTTGATCTGGATCTGAATTCATGACCTACAGGTGACAGGTTTTATGTCCCACTATCTGAGCCATCCCCCTTTCTATAATTATGGTAGTTCACTTTTCATCCCTCCCTAGTAAAAATGAACGTGAAACCCCCGCTTTATAATGTGTTCGGTTTTGAGATTTGTTTTGCTTTCCTGTTGTTTGAAACTCAAGGGTTATTATTTTCTTGGTGTCCCAAGTAATCACATAATCTGCTTGTGCCTGTCTGTACCTCTGCCTGGCAGGTTGGTATGTACAGCCTGTTTTGAACAGCATATTAACAGCACTATTGTATCCTGTATACTGAATTGCTAGTTTGGAAGAAAACAGAAACAAAATAAAAGTCACAAGTGCAGCAAGATGCCCGTAGTACTGGCAGCCCATGGGAAAAACAGTTATATCCTCTTATTGTCTGAGCTGCTAATAAGAGACCTTAGCAAGTGAACAAGTTATGAAAACAGGTATCCTTCCTTAGAGATTAATAGGATATTTGCATCTGAAGGTTCCTGTAGCATAGCACAGATTGTTTTTGCTGATGGACAAGTGAGAAATGTGGCTTTCACAGAAAGTGGAAGTACTGTTACAGCATGTCTTATTGTCCTTCTCTGGCAGAACATATTAAATTCATTTTCCATCCATCCCTGTAAATAATTTTCCTATAACTGCTACTATTTCAGATACACTGTAATCTGTCCCCTCCTACGTCAGATGCATTGTTGTAATCCCCCTCCTCCTATGTCAGGAAAACTGTAATCCTCTTCTTACGTTAGCTATGAGCTGCATCTCTGACATTTTCAATTGCATTCACCCTAAATCAAAGAGAGACAAAGGAAGACGCAGAGAGTGAGCACTAATTTCAAGGCAGGGATTGTATGGAATTGGTTGGGGAGGCTTTTGTGTGTGTGTGTGGAGAGGGTTGTTTTGTATTTTTCTAATGAAAAAAGGTCAGATGTACCTTACCCTGTCAGCAGTCAGCTCTCTTCATTCACGGATTGATTGAGGATATACTACATCTGCAGAACATGAGGAGCTCAGCGTAATTTCCTCATGGCATTGAGTCATGCATCATGCATTATTACACACATTTTCAGCACATAGCCTGTGATCTCCAGAGGAAAAAATAGCTCTTGCTATTTTGTAGAGCAAAATGGTGTCTTCTGTGCATCGTGACATCTCACATGACATACATGCAAAGTCATGCTGTGCAAAGCAAAATGGCATCCTCTGCACGCTAGGGTATGGCTGCGACCCCATCTGCTGATGACATGGGGTTGTGACCCACCATTTGGGAACTGCTGCACAAGGTGCATCTGCTGACTGTGAATTTGAGCTGCAAGGTACTACCACCAACCCAGATACTTGAGCCCAAGGGGTTATAGTGAGCTAGTGCTTTGACCATTAGGGGACACCCCCTCCCCCCTTCCTCATCACGCAAGCAACTAAATAAAGTTATACACCAATGAGTGATCCAAGAAATATCAAGCTTCTTGCTCTCGCAATTTGGTAACATGTCTGAGACTGCTGTACCGCTACACACTGAAAAGGATACTTTAAAACAGGCAATGATTTTTTTAAAACAGGTGTTACTTTGGGTGAGGTGAAGGAGGGAGTATGCAGTGTTGTTGTAACTGTCAGTCCCAGGATATTAGAGAGAAAAGGGGGATGAGGTAATATCTTGTATTGGACCAACTTCTGTTAGTGAGAGACAAGCTTTCAGGCTTACACAGAGCCTAACTGAAAAAATTGCATTTTATTTCTGAAGTGAGAGATCAGCCTTTTGTACTCCATTTAGCAATGCCTATCCCATTGTTCCACAATGGAAATTTCCATGGATCACACAGCCTTGTGCAAACATCGGACAGGCCTTATTTCTTTCATGGGATCTTCATTTTTCAGGGCACTACAAGTCAGAAGTAGGTTCCTCGGTTGTTTTTGTCGTTGTTGGTAGTCACAGCCTTTTAGATGATCAAAATTATTGTTTTATTTCCCTACTAGTTTTGCCCTTTTCCATTTGGCAAATATTGTAGCAAACCTTACTGTCCCTACCTGGGCCCATAGAAAGAAATGAGTAAAGGTCTAAATTTTCAAAAGTAACTAGTGATTTTGGATGGCCAATTCTGAGACACCTTTCAGAGGGCAAGTGTCAATGCTTCTGAAAATCAGACCCCTTTAACAAGTCTCAAGTTGAGCCCCTCCAAAATCACTAGTCACTTTTGAAAATGTTAAGCCCAGGACACCAGGGTTTGATCCATTGATTCTTTCCTCTCTCCACCATTGATTGAAATGGAATTGAAATTACATAGCACAGCTTTTGTCTAACAAACCCCAGCTTCATTCTGTCTGATGTCTTATTCTGAGATATCTCAGTTTGTGAGCCAGTCCAGCATCATCCACTGAGAAATTGTGCTGGTTAATCTTCAGGACTGCAAATATGAGCCAGAAGAGGGAGCACAGATTGTCTGTTGTGGTCCTCACAAAAATAGTGGACCTTGCTTTGTTTTTCAATTCAACAGCAGGAAAGTGAGAGGTTTTTAAGAAAGAAATCTCTCTCACACACACACAGAAGGGGAATGTTTTGTATTTTGAGGGATATTCCGTTTCGAATTAAGACAATTTAAAAGTAGATCTTTTTTTGGTTTGGGTTGGGGTTTTTTTTTGGCCTAACTAGCCTGGTAGCTACTCTTAAGAGGGTTACCTTCCATTATGAAATACCTTTAGGTTTGTTACAAAGCAGATATCCGTGGAAGTTATCTATTTCAGTAGCATTTTCACTCTTGGTGTCCTTGATGTTATTAATTTAACCAGGTCATTCCTTTAGCAGGTATTCATTTTAAGGGATTTCTCTGATGAACCTGAGTCAGATTTTCAAAGGCGCTCCGTACACAGCAGCTCCTGTTGAGAATGATGAGAATATTAGGAGTTCTTGGCTGCTGAGCTCTTTCTAAACTCTGGCCCCTTTTTCAGATGCCTAAATTGGAGATGAACTCAGGAAAATCTGGCTCATAGTATTTTAACAGATGCAGTCTCTCTTGTACAGGGCATTCTGAAAGATATGCTTTAGTTCAAACAAGAATTAATTCAGGGAAGTCCTATGGCCTGTGTTATACAGGAGGTCAGACTAGAAGATCACAATGGTGCCTTCTGGCCTTAGAATCTATGAATCTATTCATTTCAGTGGGGCTATGGTATGCTGAAAGACTTTGTGTTCTGCCTTTCAGAAAGGAAGAGAGAAGCATAAGAAAAAAAGAAAAGATATTGATTCACTTGAGTTGCCATCACAGAACCACGTCTGGTAAAACTGTGTGTGGGCACAGACGTGCATTAGCCTGTCACTGCAGATGGCCCTCCTAAGTCTCTTTGATGGTAATGAACTGAGATTGAAAGAGTTGGTTGTAATACGGCGTGTAATCTGGAAAGCCTGGCCCTACGGTAAATTCCTCTTGCTTCACTGTTTGCCGCTAAAGAGCAGTCCGACAGCAAAACCTTCCTTTAATCTTATTTTGTTAATGACTATGAGATTCCAGATAAGAAAATCAATACATGTTATGGTGAATTCTTTGACAGCATTAACATTTATGGTTGTTTGTAATGTGAAGTCAAACTTAACCTGGGAATCCAGGCGTTATCACTTGAGCAGTACTGGTAAATAATTTCTTCAGCCAACTGAGCAATTAATTACTTACGATAGCAAGCTGATGCACCACAAGGTATGTGTGCCGCATTTGTTTATGCTAATCGGTGCTTTCCCTCATGGGCTTTTTAACGGGTGTTGGAACATGATGTCATGTAGTGCAGGCTGTGAAACATGTAACTGCAGAACTATTTGGTGTTGTAAATAAAGAAGCTCACAAGAGCAGGCTGGATGGTAGGATGGGCAACCTCCTATTGCTGTAGGTTTGCATGGTTCAGACACAGTGGAGAGCAGCCCATAGGATGTGTGATAGGCAGCCAGAAATCATCTGACAGGCCAGTTCATATCTCAGACCTGTAATAGGAAGGGCAACAACAGGAGGATATTCTTTCAAAGATTCTTTGTTAGGATAGGTTCTGCAAACCTGTGTCAGATATTATGTGCTTGCACATCAAGTCTGTTTAGCAAATAGAGGGTGTGTTATCTCATCTTGTATGTGCAGTGTGACAGGTATGGCAATTTCCTGCAATGTCTTTGAAAAACCTTATTAAATTAACTTCAGTAGCTTTGGAGTCCATGGTATTAAAAATGCAACATTTATGTATTATTGTGGGCCTGGATGTTCAAAGGGCTATTTTAAACACTGCATCAGACAAAAATGAATTGGTCACTTGGTAGAACCTTTGCTGGAGTTGGGGTGATCTCTGGTAAGCTTATTATCATGCATGAATGTTCATTTATTGTTTTAATATGTTTTCTCTGTAATGTGTTCACCTTAAGAATAAAAGTGCTTGCTTAGAAAGGGCTATGTGGTAATTTACACCTGTGGGCAATTATACTCTCGGAAGAGAAAGCAAAGTATAGACACAGGGCAGCTTAAGCAGTCTGACTTGCTGGCGAACTCACAGCATAGGCAGGAAACTGTGGAGCCTGGAAAAATCCCAGACAGGAGAGAGAGAGAGAGACACGAATCTCCACCCAAGAGACATGATGCCTGAGGAGCCAGGAGCTGAGAGTGGGTATCTTTGCTGGACTATGAGAAGGAAATACAGGTGCACTTGCCCTGAACTGTGACACACATATGCTACAATGGAGTCCACTCGGAATCTATGTGTTTATTAGCTAGCAGTATCTGGGATCGGATACTGATGGCAGGAGAGGTTGGATGGTGCTTCTAACTCATACGTTGCAGGAAAGTCTCCAAAATTATAAACCATCTATGCTAATTTACTAACCAGGGCAGGCAATGAAGCTGGTGATATACAATGTAGTCAAATGTGCAAAAGAAGCACATAGATATATTGTTTTCCCCTTGCCCTTTCAGTTCTAGTGGCCTCTGGTGTCAACCATTTGCTGAAAAATTCTTCAGCTCCTGCTACTGGGCATGCATGACGAACTGCTGTTGTCTCTCCAGCAAGGAGAAAAGCCCTGGTGATACCTATGGTATGTAGATTGTGGGAGGAGAGTGAAAATCAGTACTGACAAATTCAGAAGGGGGGTGAGTGTTTTCTCCATATTTCTGTGTATGTGTTTGGTGAACAATGGGAAAATCACATTTTAGTATTGTACAGAAAATGCAGGCATAGGTTCTGGAACTAGGGGTGCTAACGCACCCCCTGTCTTGAAGTGGTTCCATTCCATAGTGGAATTCCATTATATACAGGGTTTACAGTTTGATTCAATGGATCTTAACACCCCCACTATAAAAATTGTTCCAGCACCCTTGAATGCAGGTGCCAGATGCCTTTTGCCTGTTCCCGGCTCTGCTAGTGACCTGCTGTATGATGTCATTTCTCTTCTCTTTACCTTGGTTTCCCCATTTATGCACATTTTACAATCATTCTGACCTTTCTCACAGGGCTACTATTTGTTTAGCACTTTGAGAACCTGGAACACATGTAAGGTATTCCACCATGTGACAGCATATTCCCCTGCTATGTAAATAGGCAGAAAGGTACTGTGACTGTTCAGATTTGTCAGATGGCGGAGACCCTGGAAGAAGTTGTTAAAATTGTATTTTACTGTTCATAGGGACTCTGTTCTGGGAACTTTGACTGAACTCTTTACTGTCTGGGTTCCTAACATAGCCCCAGCCAAGGGCAAGCACAGGAAGGTCTAGCTTTACTACTGATCATGCCAGATCTTTCCCCAAGGGCAAATCCTGTCCCCTCCTCCTCCTCGGCTGCTGAAGTCCCTGACAGCCACGGAACTGGTGTAGATGCGCTGTGTGAGTCAGAGGCAGAATGCCAGAAGCCCATGCACCCTCTGTGCCGATGAAGCCAGCTGTGCAGCAGGTCATTCCGCGCTACTGGTGGGGGTAAAAAGGGGGCAGGGGAGAGAGACAGGGCAGTCATTCTAGAATGACATGGCTCAACCAGAAATTCTTGCCTCCCTTATAAGAGAGAAGCACCACCACCAAGAGCACAAGCTACATCAGCAGAAGGGGCCAGGCCACAGAGCGGCCTGAGGGATGAGAGTCTTCCCCCCCACCACCACTCCTAGGTAATGGAGATGTGTGTTGACCCCTGTGGTTTCCTTCCTGATCCAGCACATTCTCCTTGAAAGCCTTCACAGCAGGTCTTGAGTCATTCAGTAGCCCTGAAACCAGAATAATTGGTGCACATCAGCTCCGGGAAGTAGTTTTGACTAACTGCATTCTGTCTACCTAAGAGTTACCCCGCAGTTCCTAGTGGGTATAATATTCTTTCTGGCCCAAACAGCTGCCTTGTGTTTATGCACACTATACAACAGCTGCATTGCACTGGTGGGGAACATGGTTCCTGTAACTTGTAACTTGGTTTGGAGGCCTTTGGGATGAAAGGCCATACTATCAAACCTTGACTATTCAAAAATGCCCCCAGTACGTATTAATTGTGCTGAAAATTCCCTCAGTGATCCAGTGACATCCCAATTTTATAGGAACAGTCCCAATATTTGGGGCTTTGTCTTATATAGGTGCCTATTACCCCATGTCCCCTGTCCTGATTTTTCATACTTGTATCTGATCATCCTAATCCAGAGTCAGTGTCCTTCATTACATTTGGCTAATCAAGATCTGACTTTAGGGAAGACAGGTTTATTAGCATTTCTTCTGTGACTAGGATGCTCGTTCTAGCTGCTCCTGTGATCTCAATTTTTATGGTGTATGAACACACGGCAAAGACAACAGAAACTACAGCATAATTACTTGGTAAACAGGGGCAACAGAGGACCTGTACTCCTAATACTTTAATCTTCATGAGCTTTTGGCTCCAGTGTGCCATACAGGGAGTTCACCAGAGGTAACTGCAGAAGTTATAAGAAACTGCACACCCTGTCATAAATTGTGTTGTTTTGAGCTTTAGCTTCAAAGGCTGTACTGTATTTCTGCTTAAGCAACACCACATAGTCAGTGGGGTCAATGCAGCTGCATTACTGATCCTGAAATAAATATGAAGTGTCTGCAAAATTTGGCAGAGCCTTGTTCAGAGGATTTGGATAAGACCTGGTAGTACTCTAGGTTTCCCTAGCAGTGGATGTAGTGAGGCTGGCAGGCTGGAGTGCCCACCCATTAGTTTAGATTTTCTGCTTAGTGATCAGCATTAAGATCTAACTTTAATTAATTTCATGCAGAAGTGTATTTGCATCATGGAGGTCTTCTCTTAACACTGTGATCCCATCCAGCAGTCACCTTTTGTTTCTCCCAACCCCTGCTGAAAGAATCTTAAATCAACTAAACATGAGCCCACGAAACATTTATTTACCAGTTCAGTAAGCAGCAACAAACTTAAAGCCTGAAAACAAACTGAAGTTCATATTTTTTTAAAACAGAGAATTCAGACAAACAGGGAAGAAAAAAAGTTCAACCTCTCAGTCCAGCTCCTACTGTCCCCTACAATAGCCAGGACCCAGCCAGGGTCAAGAGAGTGACACTACTCTTTAAGGAAAGGAAAACACATTCTGCTCCTATGAATATGAGACTATGTGATCGTAGCTTTTTCTGAAACACTGTCTTTGCAGTGGGAACAAGTCTCCAAGCTCAAATCTTTGCACTCAGCTGGACTGAGAATTCTGCAAGAAGCACACTGATTCTCAGAGTGCACTGTGTGGCTGACTGCTAATCACTTAGGACCTGATGACTCCCATGAATTTCAAGGAGCTTTAGATCAGGCCCATAATGAGGGAGGGAGGGGGGAAAAAAGAAAAAGAAAGGAAAGAAACTAAAAACACATTGAATATTTTCCTATTATTTTTCCATGAAACCAATTGCTGTCGTCATGACATCATCAGGAATGGGACGGGAAGTGGTTTGTGCAATAGCTAAGCTACAGCTTGCCTGAAGCTGGTCCCAGCCCCAGAGTGATGCTCGCATTTGAATTTTAGTGTCCTTTGCTTCCCTTCCAAAACATTCCTGCACCAGGCCCCACATCATTCTGATTTTATCACCCACATTCCTAGAGGTTGCGGTACTGTTTGGATGCACTGCTTTCTCCATTAGTCATAGATTTAGTTCCTTCCAGCTTCTGTTTCACTCAGTAGCAAGAGCACAATATTTTGCTTTCATGCAGCATTCTGCAGAGGTTGTTTCCCTTTCCTTTCTATTACATTGTAGCTGGACCATTCATTTGTGATAATTCAGTAAAAAATCCAGTTAATTGAATGCACCCAGAGATGCCAGACACATTGAGACAGATATGTGTTTGGTAATCTTCAAATGCTACTGGGCACCAAAATACAGCCAGGCAGGGTATAATGCAACAACCCAGAGAACCTGGAAGGTAGGCTACATTAACCTGACATTCTGGTAATCAAGATTGTACACACTTTCAGGAATGACCAGTCCTAGGTCACCCCAGTACTTTCCATCTCATACTGGCACACCAGGGACTGTGTGTGACATGTTTCATCGGTATCAGAGTTACAGCAAAACTTCCCTGTAGCAGGAGCCATGTCTTTTAGGTACAGAGCCAAGCACACTGTTGGTGCACAATAAATAATACCATTTAATCAACTGGCATGTTTAATGTCTAGAACACCAAAGGCTTGAGTCAGGGAAGTGAAATGCACCAGGTGTGAGGGTGGAGTGGTGGTGTCAGAGTTGGAATCATAATAGGAATAAGCCCCAGGAATGGAAGAAGTAGCCCTGAGACTGAATGAAAGGCTGCTCCTGAGTGCTGACTTGCTATATCCCCACTGGCCATTTGTTGTTGCTAGCTGAGGGAGGGAATCCAGAACCCCAAAGGGGAGATTATGTTATTACACCCTTTAACTCAAGCATCTAATCAAAATTTGGAGCTCTGTAGGGGGTTCCAGCTAGGAGGAGATATTTAAAGATGGAGTCTGGTACTTTTGATGCAATTTTCTTTATTTGCAAATAACATATTAAGTTCCGTTACCACAGAAGGAACCAACCCGCAGACAGCGTCCTTGCTCACCGCACCAAAACTCATTCAGTGAGCACCCTCCAAAAACTCTCTCTCACTTCTGTCTTCCCACATACCCTTATCCAAAGACAATACCTGTGAAGTCCTCTGCCTATGTGGTCAACATTTCTACGTGAGCTCATATACCCTCTGTATCTCAGGGTGGACTTCTTGAGCTGTCTCTTACAGCTATCGCTTAAATGAGGGGATGCAGGTCACAACATTTAGATGTGGTTTGCCCAACATTTGGACACTAGCCTGCATTGGCGGTGGCAAGGAGTTGCTCTGCCGCAAAGGGAGCATCAGAGCTCCTGAGGAACACAGCACACCCACTGCTACAGCAAGGTGAAAATCTTCAGCCAAAGCTTGGTTTTTGGGTGGAGAGGACAGGGTTGTTTTGCTTTGGGCTTTTTGGGCCAAAAAGTGCAGATTTGGTTCAATAAACATTTTGTGTTTCAGTGTTGACTTCAGTAAATTGTTTTGGTAATATATATTTGGTAATATATATAGTGGAAATGTCTATAGTCTGATACTTCTTAACCACGTAGGTCTTTTAGACTAGATTCAAAGGAGATTAGGCACCAGTCAGCAAACAGCTGGTGGAGGCGGTGTCCCGCCCTTTACTGCCAATGGTTAGCATACTGACATGAGATGTGGGAAAAATGTTCACATCCCTACTCTGGAGCAGGGTCTGAAAGCCACATCAGGTCTTCCATACCTCACGTGACTGCCCGAACCAGGCTATGGGATGTTCTTGGGTGGATCTTAATCCCTCCTGGTGGAGCTGTTCCACTTTGTATAAGTGTGCATAAGAACAGGAACCAGAAGCCAGGTGTCTCTCCCATCCCTCCCAGGTGAGTGCCCGCCCACTCGACTGTAGAGTCAGTCTCACTTTCTGGCTGCACCCTATGAAGGGGTTTAAGAGCACACATGTTGCCTCTGCACTAGGAACTTCCAAGCCCAGGGGCTGAAGTTCTGCCTGAGTCTTACATGAGGCAAGCAAGAACAGGGAAAGACTCTTTACCCTTTCCCCCCTCCATTGTGCTCCACTGTAAGGACCACACCACATCAGGTCAAAGCTCATTAAAAGCAAATATTTGTCAGGTGACAGAGAGGAGACCTGTGGATGCCCAGGGAAGAGCACACAAGCTGCAGACTCAAAGCATACCTCACCAGAGAGCAAACAGGAGAGACATGTTAACAATATGTATGACTTTGATCCTTGAAGCTTTTGGCACTTACTGTGGACAGTGGGTGCTTTTCAGTGAATGAATTGCAACATTATAGCAACCTCTAATGTCAATGTGAGAGTGAGCGGGGGAAAGGGGACAATCAAGAGTATACTAAAGAGAATTTAAAGAGGAAAAAAAAAGGAAAGAAGCAGCAACATGTGAACCAAGCACAAGAATTTTCACAGGAAAATTGGCTATTTTCTGTTTTCCTTTGGGGAAACTTATTTGCCCAGCAAATAAACAGACTGCTCACAAGGAAGTCTGATCATTAGTTTTGTTAGGCAGGGGGGTTATTTTTGTCTTGTTTGGGCATGAGAGGGGAACAGATAGCACTGGAGTTGAGGTCACGGATGAAAAACAAGTTGAACAAAGTGAGTTTTGAGGAGACATCTGGAAGACGCTAGGGTTGCTTGGTGTACAAAAGTAAAAAGCCTGTTCTAGTCACAGGGAGCAGCATGAAAAGAAAAGTGTCATGGATGCATGAGTGGGAGAATGTGATGGAGAGAGGAGTGTGCAGAGAATTGGATGTGAAAGGATGAGTAGGAGGAAAGACAAAGCTGAGATGTAGAGCAGGGTGCCAGTGGCAGGGATGGGGTTGACTGTAGCAGCAAGAGGGAAGTATGACTTCAGCTGAACCAGTTTTGATAACCTGGAGATGGGAGGCCAGAAAGGATGTGGTTACAAGTCTAAGTGATGACTCACAATTTTAGCAGATAGGACAGAAAATGTGGCATGGAAAAGTTATGGAAGCAACATGATTTGGCAAGAGACTGGCTGCAGAGGGAGAAGGACAGAGGAATCCAAGATGATCCCAAGATTATAAGTCTGAGTGACAGGATAGAGGAAACAGTTATCTGTGACAGAAAGAAAGGCAAGTTCAGTTTTTGACATGCGTAGCTTGAGAAACCTGTGGGACATCCAGGAAGAGATATTGGAGAGGCAGGACTATAGATGTTTGGGCACAACTCAGAGGTAGAGAAGTGGACTTCTGAATCACCAACATACAACGTACTGGTAGCAGAACTTGTGGGTGTGGATGAGGTCACCTAAGGGATATATGCAGAGGGAGAGGAAGGAACAGCACTTACAGCACTAGGAGAGGTTTCAAAGTAGCAGCTGTGTTAGTCTGTATTCGCAAAAAGAAAAGGAGGACTTGTGGCACCTTAGAGACTTCATCCGATGAAGTGAGCTGTAGCTCACGAAAGTTTATGCTCAAATAAATTTGTTAGTCTCTAAGGTGCCACAAGTACCCCTTTTCTTTTAGCACTAAGAGAGAGTAGGAGGGGAGCCAAGAAAGTGAGATGCCACAGAAACACAGGGAGAAGACCAGAAGCATAAGGGAAGTGGTAGTGTTCAAGGAGACAGGGAGCGAGGACAACTAATACCGAAAGAGTAAGCTTTTTTGGTCTGGGTAGGAGGTAGTCCTAGGGTGACCTTTGTGAGAAGAAGATGGAACACAGACCAAAGTCCCATGAGGAGAATGCTGGACGCTATAGTGATAGAAACAAACAACTCACTCAAGGAGCTTGGTAGCAAACTGGAAGGAGATACAACAGTAATTGGAGAGGCTGGTTGGGCCAAGAGAAGATTTTTTCAGGATCAAAAAGACACAAGCATGCTTGAAGGCAGAGAGAAAAGAGTCAAAGGAAAAAAGTAGAGGATAAGTGAGGAAGCAGTTGAGGACAAAAGGTAGGTAGGAAGTGTGGGCAACAGATTAAGTAGAGGATTTAAAGATGTAAAGCAGGGAGATCTCTATCTCAGAAACCAAGCGAGCGAAGGAAAGGGAAGATGAGTGGAGGAAGGGGCAGAGATTAAGAGTCTTGCCAAAATAATCTTAACTTCAAATAGCCAAGATTCAGGGAAGAGTAAGGGAGGTGAAATTTTTGGAGAGGGGAAAGTGGGAGAGTTGCCAGGGCTGGTGACATGGGAGCTCTGCATAGGAGAAGGATTAGGGTTAATAAATAAAGAATAGATCGGAACTGAAAGGTAAGAAGGCAAATGTATAATGTTTGAAAATGCCTGAGGACAGTTCTTCCTTTAAATCTACTCAGTCTGGAAACAGGAGCAGAGACAGCAAACCTAGCCTGGGGGTTGGTAGGACAGACAGAGAGGCAGTGAAAGAGGACAAGAGAGTCAAAGAAAGGAATAGGGCAGAGGTAACTGCTGGGATCATGGTTTTCATAGAATCATAGAATATCAGGGTTGGAAGGGACCTCAGGAGGTCATCTAGTCCAACCCCCTGCTCAAAGCAGGACCAATCCCCAATTAAATCATCCCAGCCAGGGCTTTGTCAAGCCTGACCTTAAAAACTTCTAAGGAAGGAGATTCTACCACCTCCCTAGGTAACACATTCCAGCGTTTCACCACCCTCCTAGTGAAAAAGTTTTTCCTAATATCCAACCTAAACCTCCTCCACTGCAACTTGAGACCATTACTCCTTGTCCTGTCATCTTCTACCACTGAGAACAGTCTAGAACCATTCTCTTTGGAACCACCTCTCAGGTAGTTGAAAGCAGCTATCAAATCCCCCCTCATTCTTCTCTTCTGCAGACTAAACAATCCCAGTTCCCTCAGCCTCTCCTCATAAGTCATGTGTTCCAAACCCCTAATCATTTTTGTTGTCCTTCACTGGACTCTCTCCAATTTTTCCACATCCTTCTTGTAGTGTGGGGCCCAAAACTGGACACAGTACTCCAGATGAGGCCTCACCAATGTCGAATAGAGGGGAACGATCACGTCCCTCGATCTGCTGGCTATGCCCCTACTTATACATCCCAAAATGCCATTGGCCTTCTTGGCAACAAGGGCACACTGTTGACTCATATCCAGCTTCTTGTCCACTGTCACCCCTAGGTCCTTTTCCGCAGAACTGCTGCCTAGCCATTCGTCCCCAGTCTGTAGCAGTGCATTGGATTCATCCGTCCGGGTGCAGGACCCTGCACTTATCATTGTTGAACCTCATCAGATTTCTCTTGGCCCAATCCTCCAATTTGTCTAGGTCCCTCTGTATCCTATCCGTACCTGCCACCGTATCTACCACTCCTCCTAGTTTAGTATCATCTGCAAATTTGCTGAGAGTGCAATCCACACCATCCTCCAGATCATTTATGAAGATATTGAACAAAACCGGCCCCAGGACTGACCCTTGGGGCACTCCACTTGATACTGGCTGCCATCTAGACATGGAGCCATTGATCACTACCCGTTGAGCCCGACAATCTAGCCAATTTTCTACCCACCTTATAGTGCATTCATCCAGCCCATACTTCTTTAACTTGCTGACAAGAATACTGTGGGAGACCGTGTCAAAAGCTTTGCTAAAGTCAAGAAACAATACATCCACTGCTTTCCCTTCATCCACAGAACCAGTAATCTCATCACAGAAGGCGATTAGATTAGTCAGGCATGACCTTCCCTTGGTGAATCCATGCTGGCTGTTCCTGATCACTTTCCTCTCGTGTAAGTGCTTCAGGACTGATTCCTTGAGGACCTGCTCCATGATTTTTCTGGGGACTGAGGTGAGGCTGACTGGTCTGTAGTTCCCAGGATCCTCCTTCTTCCCTTTTTTAAAGATGGGCACTCCATTAGCCTTTTTCCAGTCGTCCGGGACTTCCCCCGATCGCCATGAGTTTTCAAAGATAATGGCCAATGGCTCTGCAATCACAGCCGCCAACTCCTTTAGCACTCTCGGATGCAACGCATCCGGCCCTATGGACTTGTGCACGTCCAGCTTTTCTAAATAGTCCCTAACCACTTCTTTCTCCACAGAGGGCTGGCCACCTACTCCCCATGCTGTGTTGCCCAGCGCAGCAGTCTGGGAGCTGACCTTGTTTGTGAAGACAGAGGCAAAGACAGCATTGAGTACATTAGCTTTTTCCAAATCCTCTGTCACTAGGTTGCCTCCCTCATTCAGTAAGGGGCCCACACTTTCCTTGGCTTTCTTCTTGTTGCCAACATACCTGAAGAAACCCTTCTTGTTACTCTTAACATCTCTTGCTAGCTGCAGCTCCAGGTGCGATTTGGCCCTCCTGATTTCATTCCTACATGCCCGAGCAACATTTTTATACTCTTCCCTGGTCATTTGTCCAATCTTCCACTTCTTGTAAGCTTCTTTTTTATGTTTAAGAACCGCAAGGATGTCACTGTTAAGCCAAGCTGGTCGCCTGCCATATTTACTATTCTTTCGACACATCGGGATGGTTTGTCCCTGTAACCTCAATAGGGATTCTTTGAAATACAGCCAGCTCTCCTGGACTCCTTTCCCCATCATGTTATTCCCCCAGGGGATCCTACCCATCAGTTTCCTGAGGGAGTCGAAGTCTGCTTTCCTGAAGTCCAGGGTCCGTATTCTGGTGCTTACCTTTCTTCCCTGTGTCAGGATCCTGAACTCAACCAACTCATGGTCACTGCCTCCCAGATTCCCATCCACTTTTGCTTCCCCTACTAATTCTTCCCGGTTTGTGAGCAGCAGGTCAAGAAAAGCTCTCCCCCTAGTTGGCTCCTCCAGCACTTGCACCAGGAAATTGTCCCCTACATTTTCCAAAAACTTCCTGGATTGTCTGTGCACTGCTGTATTGCTCTCCCAGCAGATAACAGGATGATTAAAGTCGCCCATGAGAACCAGGGTGTGCAATCTAGTAGCTTCTGCGAGTTGCCGGAAGAAAGCCTCATCCACCTCATCCCCCTGGTTTGGTGGTCTATAGCAGACTCCCACCACTACATCACTCTTGTTGCTCACACTTCTAAATTTAATCCAGAGACACTCAGGTTTTTCTGCAGTTTCACAGCGGAGCTCTGAGCAGTCATACTGCTCCCTTACATACAGTGCTACTCCCCCACCTTTTCTGCCCTGCCTGTCCTTCCCTAACCCCAGTTTTGACTGAGGGGAGGGGTCTGAGAGAGAAGTAAGGGGCTGAGCAGCAGGGAAGTCATAGAGGCGGATAGTCGGGGGTCTGAAGAGGTGTGACTGGCAGGGTTGACAAGAGGTGAGCCCTGACAAGCGAGCAGCGTGGCAAGAGCGAAGCTGGCATCTGAAGAATGGGAACTCGGACAGAAGAATCCGAGAACACACCACTGAAGAATGTAGGCAGCCACAAACATAATCCCACTCCACAGAACCCTTATTTGTTCTTTTCCACACCCCTTTGTTCTCCCTCCCACCAGGGCCTTCTGCTATTTATGACGGTGCAGACAATTGTCCCAGCCTTCAGGAAAGAGCAGAGAAAAGCTCCCCTAACTCAGCACAGCAGCAGGAATTCCCAAAGGCATCAGGCATGAAGAGGAGCAGGGGAATGCAACTGCTACTCCACTTCCACTTCCACTTCCAGCTCTGCACTGGTGTGCTTAGGGGGGGCTAGGGCCATACGCCCACCCTTGTCCTTCTCTAACCCCTTGGATAGTATTAGCATTGCTGTGGGTGGTCGCCTTGCACCGGCCTGAGCTTGTGTGCCTGATTTCTCAGCATGGGGATGGGAAGTGGCTCCCTGTGTCCCCGCCTCCTCCCTCTGCAGTCTGGCTCTTCATGAGCAGCTGCATAAACCTGAGGCCTTTGCCAGCTGCATTGCCATAACCCAGACGATGGCTGAGAACTGATCCTTTGAAGTCTGTTAGTTAGCCAGAGACTTTATTGGCGGGGAGGGGTCACCCCGGAGTTGTGACCATTTTGCACTGGCTACTATAGCAGTGACAAGAGACTGCAAAGCAGCCCTAAAGCCTCCTAGTGAAACATTGTGGAGAAGGGGCCCCACATGCTGAACCAGCTCCATGACACCCCCACCATACTCCCCCAGCACAGGGGCCATGATGGAGGCTGTGGGACAGAGGAGGGATGGAGTGCAGCCAGGGTGCCTCTGTGCACCAGCTCTGTGACACTGCCGGAGCAGGAGCCACTGGGGCAGTGAAACTAGAATGTAGGTTATGCAGCCCTCAGGGCAACTCTAGCCTGCTCCACGGGCTGATCCAGCCCCTGTCCTGGCTGCTTTGGGATTGGGAAGGCAAACTGCCTCCTCTGTTGGTCCCTGTGCTGGGCTCAACAACAGCACAAGGATGAATCAGTCTCTCTGTGTATTGATAGCTCGATGCTACTTGTGGTAAGTACTGGGCTTCCAAAGGACATTAGCCACCTCACAAGTGATGCTCAGTCTCTGCTCCTTTAATGTTGTCAGCCAGTTCTCGTGCAAGTTAGATAGGCATGTGAAGATAAGATGAGAACTCTCTGTCTAAGAGTCATATTAAGACTAAGATTTTGTCACAGATATTTTTAGTAAAAGTTGCAGACAGGTCATGGGCAATAAAGAAAAATTCACAGAGGCCCGTGACCTGTCCTGGACTTTTACTAAAAATATCCAAGATAAAGTGGGAAGGGACTGGGCAGCTGCAGGGTGGCTGGGAGCTTTGCGGCCTCCACCACCCATGGGGGCTCAGAGCTCCAGAGTCCCCCTATCACCAGCACCAGAGGGGAACTGCAGGGTCCCCTGCCTCCTCCCCAGCGGCGGGAAGTGCTGTGGGAGTCCCCCTGCCATCACCGCAGTGGGAAGCTGTGGAGGTCCCCTGTCCCCACCACAGCAGCAGCGGTGAACAGCGGGTGAACAGCGGTGAACCCCCCTGCCTGTAGTGGCTGGGAGCTGCGAGGTACCTCCGCTGCCCATGGCGGCTGAGAGCTTGGGGGCCTTACAGCTGCCTGCCGCTGCGGGAGGTGGCAGGACCCTGCAGCACCCAGCCACCAGGGCTGAAGTCATGGAGGTCTTTGGAAGTCAGGGATTCCGTGACTTCTGTTACCTCTGTGACAAAACCAGAGCCTTACTCATAATCCAGCCTGTTCCTCCCCAACCCCCACCAGAGAACTCTTTACACAGTGAGAAGCCCCCTCCACATTCTGAGAGTTGCCCTGCAAACCCTCTGCCAACCATAGTAAAGGTTTCCCTCCACAGAGCTCTAGGTAGCTGCCATTTGGAACTGGTGACTCAACACATAAGGAAACTCATTATCTCTGGCAAGCAACAGAGCATTGCTCACTAGTTGGACAGGGTTCCTGCTTTCATCCAGTCCATCACTACAATGCAGGAAGTACTTGGGATAGGAGTGGCAGCCACAAAAAAAAAAAGCCAAGTGTACAAAAGCAGCAGCTAGAAAAATGAAATGCAGGAAAATCCAGATAAAGACCAACCAAGACAGTATCAGAAAACCTGCCTGCACAACTGGATCAGGAGACCTGCTTAAAGCACAGCTGAACCCTGGCCCACGTAAAACAAGCTTCCATTTGGTAGCAACTGTGTCATTAGCACAGTTTATGGACACAGTTAATGTCTTACCTATGCTACATAAAGAGGCCTTGCTTTGATCATCTGAGGGAAGAATTGTCATCGCTAGTTCCCTTTGATCTTGTCTACTCTAGACTTGTTTTCTGGAAGTTCCCAATTCTTCTGACCATCAGTGCATCTCTACCAGTGGTAGCAATGGAAAGAGAGCAAGTGTAGACAAGGTGCTGCTGGCTGCAGCTCTTTAACCTCTGGGGGTGATCTAGGCTTGTTCAGGGCCAGGTAAGCGAACACAATAATTAAAATGCCAGCAGCCTCCTGGAACCCCATCCGCACTCTTGCTCTCTCCACAACTATCAGCCCTGGATCTGAAGCAGTGGTGATAACAGTGAGGAAGCACTAGGAAAACAATCCTTGTCTAGAGGGTGAAATCCTGGCCCACCTGAAATCAGTGACAAAACTTCCATCAACCTCAGTTGGGCCAGGATTTCCCCCTATATAGTCTTTAAAAAAAAAAGAAAAGTATGCACTAGTGAGGCTAGATGGACACACAACCAAGTCAGTTAAAAGAAAAACAGCATTTGTCTTCTTTGTTACAAACTGATTGTGATTAATGTGGAAATAATTCTAATTATAATAAAGTTAATGGGCCAAATTTTCAAGGGGGTAAATCCCTTGGCTTCAATAGAGCTCCGCCCCTTTACCCCAGCCGAGGTTCTAACCCAATATAGATTTAATTAATTAGCATGATCAGACATTTTTGTCCATGAGAAGCAGTTGAATTTGGATTAGTATGCTAATGAGATTACGAACATAGATATTAGTTATTGTGTTTGATAAACACAGGCTTGATCCTACAATGAGCGTCACACAAGCTGTAGTGGGGGAGCGCTGATCAAGATTCAAGGCGGATCACAGTTTAGCAGCTTAAAATGACTCTCTCTAATTCTTTCAAGATTCTTACATTTTAACATTGTGAAATGCTTACATCTGACATTTAATCAAAACAAGTCAAAATATTCATGAACAAACAGCTATTAAGGAAACAAGCAAAAGTGTTCACTTTTAAAAAAAAAATGAAGAATATAGTGTGCATATTAAGTACTTGTGGGTGGT
Source organism: Lepidochelys olivacea (assembly GCF_965140295.1). NCBI lineage: Eukaryota > Metazoa > Chordata > Testudines > Cheloniidae > Lepidochelys > Lepidochelys olivacea. Next base: position 159,016,256 of record NC_140411.1, on the reverse strand, counting down.
TATTAAACTGCTTTGAAATCAGAGTCCTGGGGATGGGGGAAGCTACATTTGGCTGAAAAGAACAGTTTCCTGTAAAGAAGAGTGCTTTTCTGTGTCTCATTTTCCTGGAAAAAATTATTCAAATTGGAGCATTCAGAACATTTGCACAAGAGTATTTGCAAAACATTCTACAGTGTTGTGTGTTGTATATTGTAAATATTGATGTTGATTTTTTTGGAGGAAAGATTAGAAAATCAGGGCCTAGTCCTGCTCTTATAAACGTAGATGGGAGATTTGCTAATTACTATTATTGATTTGCAAACAGAGAGTTTTAAGTCTTGAAAGTTCTTCATAAATTCCAAGTTCTAAAGAAAGCTGTACTAGTTTTAAGGTTAAACTGTCTTAGAGGGAAGAAATGAGGAATGCTTCCTCACTGGTGCCCAAGTGTTATGAGCTAGATCCTCAGTGTACCTGCACTCAGAGTGCATAGTGGGAAGAAAGTCATTTTAAGTCATCTTTGTGCTCCCCGCATCACCTTTGGCCTTTAATGGAATTTAGGGCAGACTAGGCTGCTTTAACTCTGCTGATGGAGCTATGTGGGATGGCAGGAGACGTCTACACTGGGGGATTCTTGGGATTAGGAATGTTTCCTGGCCTCTGTACTGTTGTGGAAGTGCAGAGTGGCCAGAACAAGGGCCAAGATCTGGCTCTACACAACTCAAAAGGGTTTGTCAGAAAGACCAAAGGAAATGGTTCCTATCTGGAAGGCAGAGAGGAACATCAACCAGCTCAACAAGGTGAAAGATACACAGCAACTTTTGAAATTACACCTCATCACTGAGAGAAGCTAACTCGTTAATTATGTAACTTGAGTTTGTTTCCAGTTATTTTATATCAGGTTCAACTTTTCATCTTAATGTTAAAAACATGAATGTGGTACAGTATTTAAAATACTTGATCAACCTTATCTTTGATAAAGATAGAACAGAAATTTTGCTATCAGTTTCCATCTCAATCAGATGAGACTGATGATATTGTAAAAAACCCCTTCAGCAGAACCCTTGCCCACCGTAACCTCTCCCCTCCCCCGCAAGTCCATATGTGGGTGTGGATCTCTTTTCCCTAGTGATGCATGACATCATTGGGGTTTATTCATTTTCATACTGACAAAACTACCTGGACACCACAAGAAGAGGAGAAGCTGTGCGTTCTGGTGATGACTGCAGCGTATTTTGTTAAGACATCTGCTTTTGGTTTTGCATAGACAGCTTGGGCAAAAATCACTGAACTTCTCTAGGCCTCGTATTACCCATCAGATCAACGGGGTGTGTGTGTGTGTAACTGCTACCTCCTGAGGGAATTATGAAGCTTAATTAATGTTTGTACATTGCTTTGAAAACTTTGATTAAAGTGCGCAATATAATTGTGAAGTGTCATGTGTTAATTCCAACAGTGAAAAGTTCACCAACAAACCGACCTATGTCAAATTTAATAAATTCAGGCTTAATCCATCTGTCAGAGCAGTCTAAATATTTGTGATGGTGAGTCATTAGGCGTGTGGCCTAATGATTTATTAATCTGATCTTTTTACACCCCATCAAAATGAGCATTTCCGTTCAGATTGAGACTGACAAGGTGTATGCGCAGCACAGACAACCAAAGACGGACACTGCACTAGTAAGATGAAGCAGGCTCACTTGTAGGCTGGGGCCCTTCTCAAGGGGAATATGTAATAGATTCTTCTCTACTGCTGGAAACTGTAAAGCAAGCCTTATCAGACTTTGCTGACCTTATCACAGACAGAAAAAACAGTAGAGTTCACTACCAAATTAAAAGCACCACTGCACTTCATAGACTGGTACATCTGCAACGATCAGCGATATAGAGAGCCTGAGGCAAAAGACAACTCCACTGTTGTGTGTTGCATCTGTTTCTCCTGGTCTCAGATCAAGAAAAGTAGCATATAAACAATCACAAGGAGTGATCCCATCCCTCTGGTTCCCAGACACTCCCAGTATACCCACCCTACCTGCTCAAAGTCTGAGACGGGGGTTCGAGATGAGTGGAGTGAGAGGAGCTTGGGGATGTGAATGCCACTTTCTCCCCCCAGGGTGCAGGAATGTTATGCAGCCCCTTTGTCTGCCCCACCCTTGCCCGTTCTAGCCTCTGGACTGGCACAGGGACCGTGGCCCCTCCAGGCCAGCTGTGTGGGGGTAGAGCTGGTAGAGATTTTTGACTGAAAGTTTTCCTGCCACTCTACATCAGTCAGAAAGTATCTGACGTTTTGAAACACCCCATTTCATTTTCATCAAACCCACCAACGTTATTTATGCCAATATTTCCAAACTGAAATAGGAACTTTTTTGGTCAAAGTTCCTGCTATTTTGACTTTTTGCCCTGTTCCAGGATGAAAACAAGTGTTGAAATATCAGAGTTTTCTGCAGGACAGAAATGCCATTTTCCAGAACAGCTCTAGTGGAGGGTATTGGGTCCTCTGGTCCCCACAGATGCAGGTCTGCAGTTCCTTTCCTGGTCACTCACCACCCACTGCCACTGTGGTCTTCTTAGCCAGTGGGCGCCCAGCACAGAGACAGCTTCCCTGGCATGTAAGGGGTACGGAGACATCCCTGCTCAGCCAGTGGTCTCCCCAGATCAGCCCCCCGGAAGGTCTTAAATTGTGTGGAGGGCCTGTGCCAGCCTGGTGATGTTTGCTGGAGGGTTCGCTAATGATATCAATAACGCACATTTATATTTAAGGTTGCACATAGTGCTGCAACCAAGGGGAAGAAGAAGAGTTGGTTAAGTGTGTGGAAGAGTGCCCTCCCTAGCTCCCTAAAGTGTTTTTCAGGTCCACCCTAAAATGTTTGGGTTGGCTCAACTGGCGTTCTTTGCATCTAGAATATCCCAGCTTCGGAGGGAGTTTCAGGTCGGTAAGGAGTGCAGAACCAAGCCCTAGCAGAGCTCTGCTAAGTTTTCAGTCCTCTAAGAAACTTTTGCCCCCTCCCCTAGCCTTTCACATTCCAGAGCTGAAAATAAATGCTTCCTTTGTGGTGGTCGCATTCAGCTTCAGTTCCCTACTCAAGAGCGAACACTAGCATAAGAACGAATAGAACATGTAACCTGGAGGTGCAGAATGATCCCAGTAGAATCCTTAGGGATAGCAGTTTCCTCCTTTGTCCAAGGTCAGGTGTAGTCAATAAACTTGTCCTGTTCAATCAGGGAACAGGTCCAATACTATACACTCCCCAGTACCCACACAGCATCAGGCTTTGCACAGGCCACACCTAGGATGATCCATTTACTCGTTTCATCAAGGTCCTGCATGGTATTTTGGCACCACTGCTGTGCCCAGTTCAAGTGCTGGTGCTCAGAGCCTGCTCCAATGACTCACTCAGCCTGTCTTGGTGTGACAAAGCGGGTGAAGCACCAGATATACTGATGAATCAGAGCAGGACTCAAAACAACTAGGAGTTGATCTTATGCCAGAACTGTCCAAACCAGGTAACTCTGATACAGAATCAAGTACAGTGCAGTACCCTCAAGGTTAAATGCAAAATGACCTGTTTTCAAAAGCTATCAAAATTTGAGAAAATCACATGCCAAAGTTGTGTGGATGAAGGCTCACTTCTTGCAGAAGAGTCAAGGTAATGCAGCAGAAGTCTAGTAAAACGAATGCTCTGAAGTTACTGACAGTTTTATAATGGCAGCACTGTTAGATGTCGTCTAAACTACATTTGCCTCTCTTCGCAGCCCAGTGTTCATGGTATTTCAATCTCCACCTTTGCCTGGTAATGTTTGTAAATGCAACAGCTTCCAGTATAGCACCTGTATCCTCAGGCGGACTCCTGTCCCTGCTGACTTCTGACAACAGTCTTATCTGATCATCTCTGGCGTTGGCATGTGGTTTACTTGGTCCTCCCTCAGTGCAGGCAGCTGGACTTGATGACTTTGAGATCCCTTCTAGCCCTTCATTTCTATGAGGGAAGGGGAGAAACAGCAAATCCATCTGCTGCTTGGTCACTTGATTGCCACTGTCCTAGGCACTGGAAGTATGGAGAGAAGTTAGCAGTCCCAGAAAGCAGCAGTGGTTACCTGATCAGGGAGACAACAGGGAAACAGCTACAAGTTTGTTTTATACTGAAACAGCATGTGCCACCTACTGATTGTGATCTAACATGTCTGCTTTCCATTTCTCTCACACTCCCTCCTTTGCATTTCCTCTTCCCCACCACGCTCCAATTTCTCCCCAGTTCCTCTTTATAGGATCCTTTATTTCTTTTTTCACTATCTCCTTTTACTTGGCCACTGACCTTGGTCTCTTGTTATAGGGAATCACCCTTTCAGGAAGCCATTGTCCTTGTCTCCTAGTGATTTAATGTCCTGTCCTCTATGTGAGAGTTCTTTTTCTGGCCCATACAAGTTATTGAAGAGCTCAGTGCCCGATTTCAGTCCCCTATGTAATGCCCTCTCATCTGACAAACATGTGTGAGAGCAGGCAATCTGCTTGTGCCAGACTGAGAATATCCTGAATTAACTTGAGTTAAACCTTATTGAATTAGGTTTAATACCTTTGGGGTGTGGGTCCAATGTTAGAGTTAGGGTGATCTCTGGTAAGTTTAGTAATATGTAGACTCTTTTTTGTTTTGAATATGTTTTGTCTGTAGAGTTTTCATTTTAAGAATAAAATAGACTTGCATATAAAAGTTGTGTGTTAACTATTATTGTGGGCAGTCACCTTATTAACCATCTCTGAAGGGAAAAACAAGTAGGCCTGCTTGGGGGGCCTGTCTCCTGGGAACAACACAGTGAGGGCAGAAAACTGCAGCCTGGAAATATCCCAGTCTGAAGGGAGCAAGATGTGGGTTTCCACGTAAGAAAAGCAACAGCTGGGGAGCTGGAAGGCTGAGAAGGGGTGTCCTTGTTGGAACACGGAGGGGAAATACAGGAGCAGTTGCCCTTAACTGTTACTCCACTCTAATGCCAACACCAATGCTAATCCCTGAATCTACCAGAAAGTGCATGTGTGAACAGCCACCTGTTGGAGAAACTTCCCCTTTGCTCAAGTACATCCCTGTAATGAGCTTATGTTTCACAGAGCCAGGGAGCAAGGCACCACTGGTTGCTCTGGTACAAGGGTATCCTGCACTATACCAGAAGATGCAATTCCATGGCCTGAACAGGAGGTTTGAAAAACCTTGATTCTCTGGAACCACAGGTGCAAGTCCCACCAAGTGCTGACTATTCCCCTTCATTCCTCCCAAAGTAAATAAAGAGTATCCCATGCAATAGAGTGGGGCAGGCCTTGAAAATAAGACATTTGAAACTGGTTCTTCTTGCTGAGCCTGTAGCCTACTCTTATCACCAATGCTATGTGCTCCAGTTTTCTCGGCCACCATTTCAGCTCTCCCTTGCCACCATCTGAACAGCAGCTTTCCGGGTTTCTGTATACACACAGGGTGTAAAGCTCTTTCAGCTCAAAGGTGCCATGTAAAGATAGAGAATATTATAATACCACATAGTGCACAACAAGACAGAGCCATCAAGACAGTTTCAACCCCTCCCCCCCATATTCATTCATTCCATCACCCCTTGTGGGACAGAGCTAAATGACACTCCTTCAGAATGGAATGCCATTCTAAAGCACATTTCAGCTAAATTTACATCTTGCAATCAGTTACAGCGTCTCAACGGGTCTCAAAGTGGCCAAGCCATTATTAATAGTAAAAAGCACCTGTTTCAAGTGACAGATTCTCAGTTGCTTTAGACATGTTAAAAGCAGCTTAGAATTGGCATCTGAACATGGATGGGCCCCTAAGCCACCAGTCCTGAGATCTTCATTGATGCCCATAGCTTTGGGCTTCCACAGAAAGACTTCACTTCACAACCCAGCTTTTTCTGACATATTGCTGCACCTTTCTGAAGTCTCTAAGACAGTTGAAACCATCTGTGGACTTTTGAGCAGCTCTTGCAAGTCCCCAAAGGGTCCTAGATACAACCCACACAAAGGGATAATGCAAATGGACCATATCCAGGATGACCCACTGTCATAAATATAAAGGGAAGGGTAACCACCTTTCTGTGTACAGAACTATAAAATCCCTCCTGGCCAGAGGCAAAACCCTTTCACCTGTAAAGGGTTAAGAAGCTAAGATAACCTGGCTGGCACATGACCAAAATGACCAATGAGGAGACAAGATACTTTCAAAGCTGGGGTGGAGGGGACAAAGGGTCTGTCTGTCTGTGGGATGCTTTTGCCAAGAACAGATCAGGAATGCTCTTCAGAACTTCTGTTAAGTTAGTAAGTAATCTAGCTAGATATGTGTTAGATTCTGTTTTGTTTAAATGGCTGAGAAAATAAGCTGTGCTGAATGGAATGTATATTCCTGTTTTTGTGTCTTTTTGTAAATTAAGGTTTTGCCTAGAGGATTCTCTACGTTTTGAATCTGATTACCCTGTAAGGTATTTACCATCCTGATTTTACAGAGGTTTTTCTTTTACTTTTTCTTTAATTAAAATTCTTCTTTTTAGAACTTGATTGCTTTTTCATTGTTCTTAAGATCCAAGGGTTTGGGTCTGTGCTCACCTACGCAAATTGGTGAGGATTTTTATCAAGCCTTCCCCAGGAAAAGGGGTGTAGGGCTTGGGGGATATTTTGGGGGGAAGACATCTCCAAGTGGGCTCTTTCCCTGTTCTTTGTATAGCACGCTTGGTAGTGGCAGCATAGGGTTCAAGGACAAGGCAAAGTTTGTACCTTGGGGAAGTTTTTAACCTAAGCTGGTAAGAATAAGCTTAGGGGGTCTTTCATGCAGGTCCCCACATCTGTACCCTAGAGTTCAGAGTGGGGAAGGAACCTTGACACCCACTGAGCAAGACTGAGTGAGGAAGCTCAGTTGCACAGAGCAGCTCATGGGAAAGAGAGCTCATACAGATGAGTCCCTGTACATCACATTCCTGAACCACTCCTCTCCTTCCTGCCCCCTGTAACAGCAGCATACCACTTCCAAGAGCGGAGAGACAGCTGCTGCCTCAGTTTCCTCCTCTTCCAACAGATAAGTCACAGGTTCTCCCACTAGATGGGAGATTTTGGAGGTTTAACTCTCTAGAAGAGTCTGTTCCCAGCCTTGGTAGTTTTTCTACTCCATTAACACAGGGCTCCCCTCCTTAGCAGCCCCCTTCCAAGTCCTCCCCACAGGCTCAGATTCAGTAAGTTCTTTTCCCCTTCACGTGACAGGATGTCACCTCTTGGTGGCACAGCTAAAATGGAGGAGAGCCCACTCCCTTTCTCAGCTCCAGACTCCAACCCAGAGACTCAAAACGAGGCAGCAGCATATCTCCTTCACTTACACGTTACACAGCCCTTTTAACTGTTTCCTGGCGCATTTACCCTGGAGACTGTCTCCTCGGGGAGAACCCTTCAGTCTCTGTCCCAACTCACTCCCTGCACAAAATTCCTGATTCCTAGGAGGCTTCCCCCAACCCCTAGCTCAAAACTCTATTACTAAAAAGTTTTCCATGCTTCCTATTTTCTGAAGGTCTCGTCTCATACTGAGCATAGGCTGGCCTGTTAGCTCCCCTCCAGGCCTGGTTCTTAGACACATGCCCTGGGAGGTAAATCACACACAGGTGAGACTGATCCCAAAAGCTTTTCAAGAGGCCAGCTCAGCTATAACACACCTGTTATGGCAACACACCCTGTAGGTATAAGTGAACTCTAGGCATGGACTGTAACCCCTGGTGCAGTGACAACAGAGAGAACAATACCAGATTGCCCATTTTAAAAAACCTAGTCATAAGCTAAGTTATTTTTCAGCGAGGAAATGGAGCTCCCACCCCAATTGCTGGAGAGGACCCACTACCCACCAGCATTGTTATGAAGTGGCCATTCCCAATCAGTGTAAGAAATTCACTTCCTCTTTCTCTGATCCCCATTGTGGGGGGAATCTTTGTTCTGACGGGATTGCCTAGCCCCCTTGATCTAGGAGACAGTCTGTGACTGCCTCTGGGAAAGACACGTAATTGTGTGATGCCGGTGTTAGTGTTATAAAGGCACTGCCAAAGAGGAAGAATCATTTAAGTTGCAGCCTATGTAGCTCCATAACTCGGGACACTCATCGAGTCTCCATAGGCCACTGGTAACTGAGACTAAACTACAAAAACAACAAGGAGTCCGGTGGCACCTTAAAGACTAATAGATTTATTTTGCCACCGGACTCCTTGTGGTTTTTGTGGATACAGACTAACACGGCTACCCCCTGATACTTGAGACTAAACTAGAATCTTGGGTTTCTGCTCAAAGCGGACAATGCATTGGATTGGAAAGGCAGAATCCTGATAACCCTAACGCCACATAAAAATGAAAACCAGTCCTGTCGGCATGCTGTTTTAGGCAAAGGAGTAATAATGTACATTAAGATTCACAGAGGAGCATTGCTGTAGAACTTGACAAATGGAATTCAACGCAGGACACAGAGATACATACTTAGAGAAGCTGGAGTGAAACCAGCTCACTCTCTCAGCAGTTGGACACTGTGCATGTACCTCCCATTTTTGGGGAAATCAAACAATAATAAAAACCAATCCAAAATAACTGCATCTATATTCAGAGCATTTAACTGAATACAAGGCTTAAAAATATCAGTGTGGACAATTTTGAAGATGGGACCATCCATAGGAGACCCGTGGTTCCCAAACTTTTTATGAACTTGACCCACCAGTTGCATTTTGTCTTTTGTGGTGATCCATAATTACATATATGCACTGGCATTGCAACCCTAAGCCCAGCCCAGTGAGGAGGTGAAGCCTTGCGGGGGGGATCCTGTCCCATTTTTACCCCACAGCAGTGGTTCCTGTCCCACGGCACTGGGCCAAGTTCCCCATTCCTGGGGTTGTGAGCTGGCACCTGGAGTCATGCCGGAGGCAGTTGGGACAACTTTGAGTGAGTGGTGCAGTGACTCCATGTACCAGGTTTCAACACCCCGCTCTCCAAGCCCCACCCCACAGGGTGTCTCCCCTGCACTGAGCCAAGAGAAGTGTATGTTTGCCTATGCAACGCCCAATGGTGGGTTAATCCAGCCCTGGATGTGGGGGCCCATCTAGAGTCTTCCCATGACCCACTGCTTGGTGGTGACCCACTGTTTGGGAAACACTGGTCTAAAGGAAAGTTAAGAATGCTGTACATTTTCTGTTAGCCTAGGTGCTATGTACTGAGGAAAAGACACTGGGAACTGGGAACAGTCAAGTTACCGCTAGGGGAATCATTTATTAAAAGTCGAAAGCTTAGCCTGGGGTGGCCAACCTGTGGCTCCGGAGCCACATGCGGCTCTTCAGAAGTTAATGTGCGGCTCCTTGTGTAGGCACCGGCTCTGGAGCTACAGGTGCCAACTTTCCAATGTGCTGGGGGGTGCTCACTGCTCTGAAGGTCTCATCTCATACTGAGCACAGGCTGGCCTGTTAGCTCCCCTGCAGGCCTGGTTCTCCGGCACGTGCTCTGGGAGATAAATCACACACAGGTGAGATTGATCCCAAAAGCTTTTCAAGAGGCCAGCTCAGCTATAACACACCTGTTACGGCAACACGCCCTGTAGGTATAAGTGAACCCTAGGCGTGGACTGTAATCCCTGGTGCAGTGACAACAGAGAGAACAATACTACACTTTCCAATGTGCTGGGGGGTGCTCACTGCTCAACCCCTGCCACAGGTCCACCCCTTCCCGCCACCTCCCCTGAGCCTGCTGTGCCCTTGCTCCTCTCTCACAAAGCCTCCTGCACACCACGAAACAGCTGATCAGGAGGTGTGGGGAGGGAGGAGGAGGCGGCACTGATTGGCAGGGCTGCCGGTGGGTGGGAGGCGCTGGGGGGGCTGCTGACATATTACTGTGGCTCTTTGGCAATGTACATTGGTAAATTCTGGCTCCTTCTCAGGCTCAGGTTGGCCACCCCTGGCTCAGCCTCACATTTGAGTCAACGGAAAAGTTTCTTTCCCAAGGCTGATATCACTGCTTGTCAAATCTCAGCCACCTCCTGGCAGTTTTGTCCTGTCAGTGAGTTAGATTATTCATGTTTTTGGAGAGGATCCCTAAAATAAAGATCTAAAAGAGAACATGGTAAATGCCTAAAATGAACAACAGCCCAGGCTTTGGATCAGGCCTTACGGGTCCAATTCTGCTCTAATTGAAGTGAATAGGATTTTGCCATTGATTTCAACAAGAGTAGGAATAGACTGGGAGATTTGTTTTCAGATTCAGTCTTGGTCTCGCTACCCGAGCCTGGTGCTCAAAAAATGCATTTGCTAGGCAGTCAGGAGCACCAGGAATGGGACTCAGGTCAGCACTCCTGGCTGAAACAGGAATGGACATGTCTAACTGTGGGAGGAATGACAGAAAGAGCCCTTTGTAAAGACACGGGTTCAACTTGCTCCACCCTTGGATTTAATATCCCCAAAAGATTACCCCCAACCCCTCACAGGAAGTTCTTTATCTATGTGTGCGTGTGAATTATGGGAGGCATTATATTGTGTGACTGTGTAGACTTGGAGGACTCGGTAGCTAACGGAAATAGAAGGGGAAAGCAAAGAGAGCTGCAACCCTTTAACTTTTTCTCTGCTTAACAGGTGCATCTCTAAGGTGGCTTGAAGTACCTGGTCTGCCTTGGTATCCTGCCAAGACAAACAGACATATCTATGGGAATTATAAGGAAAACACACCTTTAAATCAATATCATGCTAGGTTATCATCCTAGTCCGGAATGGATTTTTTTCAAGTCCATATAATTAGGCATTATTGGCAGTCTTTGCTCAAGAGAAGCCCAATCGTGGAATAGCAAGATGCATTGCAGATCAGCATTGGGGTGCACTGGTAAGCCTGTGCAAAGAGGCTCTCATACAAAGAGGCTTTCATACAAACGTATGAGAATGTACCATTTTCCTCAGCAATCAGAAAGGGAAAACTATGTGGGAAACATATTAGGTAAGAGAGAGAAGGGTACAGCCAGCAGCAGCTTGTAGCAAAACTGACATTTTAGGACTGTAGCTACTTGGTGTTCCTAAATTTAAAGGAGCAGTCCCAAAAAGACATAATGGGGAGGGGAGAGAGAAATTCTATAGGAGGGCAACCCTGCACTCAAGAGAGTTAGTAGGGTGCAGGAAGTCACCAAGTAAGATGTTCCTGGAGAAGAGGCCACTTTAGTATTGTGCCCATGAGCACTGCATCAGGGTTTGTTTGTACTATATGTGGGTCAAGCCAGTGTATTAGTCCCTCGCTTTCACTACATTCATAGTGTAAAATTTCATTTGTATTGCATTTAGGACACTTTTCAATGCACAAACAAGATCAAGTCAGAGATTCCTACCCATGTTACAACACCCAGAACAGAGCTGGGTGAACCTTAACACTTTCCCTTCGCTGGGGTTCCTCATGCCACTGTTTTTGTTTGTATGGGCTGTAGGCTCCCACCCGCTCCACCTTTTGCTTTGGGTCTCAAGGTCAAATATCCCCTATATTTCAAAGAAAATCTCTATAGTAACCTTTATGTTTCACTCAGCATTGTGTTGAAACTATGTACAACTAGAAAATCCTAGTGGCTGTAATGAAAAACTAAAAGCAGGTCTATTTCTGGTCAAAAAATTGTTGAACTTTTGATCAACATCTAAGCTTCTAAGGAGACTCAAAATGAGACACACTTGGCATGTTTAAAATAGAGATGAATCTGACTCAGAACTCCCCAGAAATTCATTATTAAGATTTGTTGTTCTTCTCCAGAATCATCAAATGGTTTCTGGGCTTTCTGAACACACTTCACCTGGCTGCATTCCAAACTCATTCACACTGTTATAGAGTGCATTCATTTTAAAAACAGGAAGTAAACAATAGGTCAGATAAGAACAGCTGCATGCGAAACACAAAACAACAGTGAAAGCAAACCTTAAAAGCTAAATGGCTCGTTTTTTTGTGATGCCATATAAGTGAGGTCAATGCTGTTTGTCAATATATGTATTTTTGAATATTCATTGGCACTGAGGGAGAACTCTGAAAAGCTTTATGCAATGTATTGAATTCTTTGTAAGGTGAATATTTATACATAGTGGAACATTTTTTTAAAGTCAACAGAAAAGAGCATGACTTCTCACTAAAACCATCACAGTGTTTACATGAGTCTGACAGAATCAATAGATTCCAGTAAAGCCTTTGATGTGGAGACGTGTTAGTGAAGAGAACTTGCTGCTGTCTGTTTTTAATGCTTCCAGCATGTGCATACTCATTGGAGAAGAAGAGTGGGAGTTAAATGCAAGAGAGGCAGATAAATCAAAAAACAAATAACACATTTTACATGGCACCTTATCCCACCCAGAAGCAGAGGAGCACTTAGCTCTCCCAGTTCAAGTATGAACTGGCTTCTGTCAACAGTTTAGATTAACTGGGGCTAAAGTGGCATTTATCTTTGGGGCTATCAATCAGATTCCTTTCTAATTTTGCTGCTTTCTGCTTACACCATACATGGTTAAAAGGAATCTTTGTTGCTCCCGAACAGGTTACTGAAAGGTCAGAACTACAGCACTGTACGCCCTTTCTCTTCCTAAATATTGTACATCTAATCCCTAAAGGATATGGCACGTAGATGAAAATGCACCTACAAGAATATTGTCTCTCCATTCAGCATACAAGGTTATGTGCTGTCCACACACTGACTTACCACATTAGGAGGATACCTTCCTTTTAACTCTATTCTGTGATCCTTAGTATTTATTTGAATTCTTTGATGAATAATTCATGGCAGAAATTGTATGGTAATGTACTACATTAGGCTTACATGTAAAGCGTGGCTGGAGTAGTTATTTTTGTGCTTACCCTCACCTAAAGCTCACTGAGACCAATGGGAGAGGCAGAAACCCACAGTATATAAGGCACTGGACTGAAACTCAAGAGACTGGGCCCTACCCCAGACTCTACCTTTGGCTTGTTGGGTGACCCTGAGCAAATCACGTCACCTGTTTGTGCCTCAGTTTCCCTGCCTTTAAAAATGGGGTGATACTGACCCCTTTGCAAAGCACTTTGAGATCTACAGATGAAAAGAGCTACACTGGCCTAATCCAAAGCCCACCACAGCTTGTGGATGTCTTTCCACTGACTACAATGAGCTTTGGATCAGCTGGGTTTTATTATGAGAGTGTTCAACAGTGCCCAGGATCAGGCCCATAGGATAAAGATGGGGCTCATGGTGAGTAAAAGCTCAACCTTAGTCTATTAAAAATGTATTTGTGTCAAGCACATTGTGCCCCCTCCTCTTTCCCCAGCCCTGACTACTATCTCTTTTCTAGTGAGAAGACCCATTCAATATTGGGAGTCATCCATGGTGCCCTCAGTGGAGCCAGCATTAGCCACAAGACAAAGGTTCCCTGGAGACAAGACTCTGCCTGTCACTGCCTTGAAAGTGGCAGCCCTAACAAAAGGATCACCTGTGCCCTCCAGTTTGTCTAGTGATATGGTGATACAGTGGGGAAGAAGCAACCCCACCCTTTGCAATAGGTGTGGAGTTGGAATCTTCTAGGTCTAGCACTTTCTTATGCAGTTAGTTCTCTTCCACCATTAATAGGGGAAAAGAAAGAGAATCACATTTGCAAATGGTAGTCACATTGCTTTATGCACTTCTGGAAGGTACTCAGATGCTATGGTAATGAAGGCAATGTAAGAACCTGGGTAGAATAGAATAGAATAGACATTCCAGGCATAGTGACCTAGACACAGGAGATCTTTCACTTTCAGAGAGAGGCAGAGAATCTCTTCATTTAATGTCTGTTTATAGCCCCTTCACTTAACATACCTCTAAATATGCTTCAAGCTCCATCCCCAATCTCAGCACAGCAATGTACTGTCAAGTTGGTTATAAGCCTAAACTTTTGTGCAGAATGTGAGCCCATGACTTTCTGGCTCAGGAGAGAAAGCAATATCAGTACCTGTAAGTAACCCCGACAAGATATATTAGGGAAAGGGCAAATTAAGAAAAACTAAAGAACTGAAGCTAATACATAACTACAAGCACACACACTGAGTATCCTGTGGTCTAAAGCTTGAATGTTCCACAGCTCTCAACAAAACATCTTCAAGCTCCCAATATGCAAACTTGAAAAATCACTCCTGATCCCTAAGCCTGTAGAAGAGATGGTAAACTAGGAAACACTGTTAAAACACTTGACTAGAAGCAGTCAGCAGTTGTGGTTTGAAGCTCATGGATTTCAGTAGGAGTTAGAAACAGAAGGTTTCTTTGCTGTTTATGGCACATGAACAGCTGTTAGAGAGGAGAAGCTAGAGTGGATTTGCCTGCCGTAAAAGACATCCCTAGCTTTTCTGGAATTTTTGACATTTAACTCCCTTTCCTTCTGAAGCTGAGTGAGACACCCCCCCGACCCCCACCATCTCTTCTTTCACACACACCCCCTTCCACTTAGATCACATGTCTGTAACACCTCTAATAGGGAAGCAAGATTCATACTAGTGTAACTCAATTGACTTCAGTGGAGCTACTCCTAATTTACACTAGCATATGTGAGAGAAGAATCAAGCTCACATATTTCATCTACTTACATGTTATTATTTTTTACATAATTATAGAAGATTAATGCGTACAACCAAATAAGGGATCAGCCAGCAGGTATTTAGGTATGATGATGAGCATGGTATAAATACACACTAAGGGAGATTCAACTTCATGTAAAAATGTACAGTCAAATTCCCATCTCTGTTACCATTGTGTAAATCCAGAGTAATTCCCCTGGCATAACAGATATTGTAGGTTTACAGTGATAAAAGTAGGATCAGAATTTGACCTGCAATGGAAACCAAATGCCAATGCTGGCTCTGACATCCCCTTTCTTCACCTGTTTGCAGAGGATAAAATCTCCCACCCACTCCATCCCTTTAGAGCGGGCTCCAAATTCTTGTAGTAGCCATTCAAATCTGATAAAATGTTACTGGACTAACAGTGAGTTAAAGGACACTAAGCAAATACTTTTACCATCATTTACGTGTAATTGTCATTCATTCATGACAGCAGAAAGAACAGCACCCTTTTGACTCAAGTAAATAAGCTAAGTTTTCTTTTCTCATCCCAATGAGATGTTTGTGTGCACGTGTGGGTGTGTGATCTTGCCTCTTTTCAGAGTGAGCCATGTCTTTGCTGAAGATGTGGTCCCTTAGGAAGTGGTTTTTCCTGACCAGGGTAAACATTTAAAGGCTATGAGAACTTCCTTCCCAACTCATGTGCCTGTTAAGAATTCAGATGTTAAAAAACTACTCCAAAATGCCTGCATACCCATAGACATTCTTAACTCACTAACACTGCTTATTCTAGCCAATTTCAGGTAGCCGCCCACACATTACATGTACGCAGATACATTTGGTGTATCATCTTCCTGTAAAGCAAAGGTAGCATTTTATTGTGAAGCCATGTGTGTGCGTACTCATGGGAAGTAGTGTGATGTCAGGTGTGCAATTCCTCCCAGGTGTTTGTAGACTGCCTATTACTATTGATCTAAAAAGCCTGCATGAAGGATAGCAATTGTGATCAATAAACAAAATGGGAGAAGGAGAGCGAATGCCCACCAGCTGTGGGAATAGCCAGGATACCAGATACTGATCAGTGAAGAGTTAAAAGCAGCATTCTGGAAACATTGGCTGGATGACTTCCTGACAAAGTTTATACAAGTATAGTTTTGCAAACGTGTGTGTGCAAGGACGTATGTGCCTACGTGCCACATATCCCGAAGCAGCCGGAGCAGATAAAAAAAAATCACAGATGGGACCAGGCTGAAGGAGCAGCTGATGAATGTGCAGGGTCATCAGATCACTCTCACTGCAAACCCACGGGATAAATCACAATGATGCCTCCCCCACCCCCGAAGTGCTCATATTACTAAGAGAGACGAGGGCAGGAGGAAGAGGACCATGAGCTCAGGGAATTTACAGCACTTCTAACCAGAGGCATATTAATCAGGTTAACATCATGCCCACAATGGCTGATGAGCCCATGCATTCAGAAGTGCTTGCTGTAACAATGAGTGGGTAAAGATTAGAGGTGCATGGCGGACCTATGATTGCATGGGCTCTTTACTTTATTACTGTGTTTTCTGCAGTGGAGGGAATTATTCTTCTTTACTGTATAAGTGAACATTATTGAGCCCAGTGATTTGTGGCTGACTGAAAGCATATCTTTTAGGAAGTCATCCAGT
The DNA here is from genome assembly GCF_965140295.1 of Lepidochelys olivacea. Classification (NCBI taxonomy): domain Eukaryota; kingdom Metazoa; phylum Chordata; order Testudines; family Cheloniidae; genus Lepidochelys; species Lepidochelys olivacea. Next base: position 159,000,059 of record NC_140411.1, on the reverse strand, counting down.
CTTAATTTAAAGACTCCATAGCTCCAGTTTTAACAAAGTGGAAGTGTTATAGTTTTAAAGGAGACAACTTAATCAGAAGGTTTAGAAAACCTGACAAGTGAGAAAAGGTTAAAAATAAATCTGAGTATGTTTAGTCTTGAGAAAAGAAGACTGAGGAGGGACTGGATAAGTCTTCAATATGTTAAGGGCTGTTATAAAGAGGACTGTGATCAATTGTTCTCTATTTCCACTGAAGGTAGCACAAGAAGTAATTAAGAACGGCCATCCTGGGTCAGACCAAAGGTCCATCTAACCCAATATCCTGTCTTCCAACAATGGCCAGTGCCAGGTGCTTAAACTTTCTATCTGCAAGGGTAGTTAAGCTCTGGAACAGGCTTCAAAGGGAGGAATCCCCATTACTGGAGGTTTTAAAGAACAGGTTGGACAAACACCTGTCAGGGATGGTCTAGGTTTTCTTGGTCCTGCCTTGGGGTGGGGGTGGACTACATGACTTCGTGAGGTGCCTTCCAACCTTATGTTTCTATGATTCTATAGAAGGGTATAGAATGGTACCATGGTTCTTATGAAAGGATTAAACAGTATCAGTCCCTGTGGGAATGGTCAATCAGTGAGCCAATATTTCTGTGTTTCATACCATACATGTCTTGCATGTATGCATACCATACATAAACTTCTGGAGAGTTTTATGGGTATAAATATATGGAAGCTCAGAAATCCCTTTGCTTCTTCAGTGTGGCTGTATTTTGACAAGGTATTTTGCGGAAAAAACAAACAAACAAACAAAGGCAGTGTGTTATCTATCAATGACTCCATAGCAAATTTGATCAATTTATACATAAGAAGATGTTTTCCTAATTGACACACTAGCAAACTCAACCGGAACGCTGAGAGTCAAGCTCGGTTCTTTGTGATTCACATGTAAGCACCAACAATAAAGAAGCTGCAGTCAGCATTTAGAGCGCACAAGCCGGAAACAAAATCCAGCTCGCTCTCCGGTTGTTGTTCTGGCTCTGGAGGGCTAGCCAGAGAAAAAAGGAGTAAACATTTCTTTTTATTAGCAAACTAAGCAAAGATCATTCATAGACTGTAAGGCCAGAAGACATACCTAGATCACCTGGTCTGACCTCCTGTATAGCACAGTCCATGACATTTCATCCATTTACCTCTGTATTTAGCGCAATACCTTGTGTTTGGCCAAAGCAAACACAGATTCTGAATTCTTGGGGAACAGAGCTACAGAAGGAGACAGTGCCATTTTTACATACTGTAGTCACTTTTCCGGTCATTACCTCCCTTTAAACTCTTATTAAAGTAATTTGTTATTTTCCAACTTGCTACCGGACTCAATTGTTATAACTCCAGAAATGAACAGAACCATTTGTGCATCATTCCAAGCTGCAGGGGGAGGGATGGGAGGTGGTGGAGGAAGAAGAAGAGATTTTTTTTCCTCTACACTATGTAGCATTCACAAAAAATCTGCAGAAAAACTGAAGCAGGCAAGCTGGTTCTTGTAGAGGGAGATTCAGTGCTGATTTCATTCGCATTCAATTTCCACCCTGAACAATAGCATTGATATAATATCTCTTTCTATACTTTTCCTCACACATACAGAGGTAGATGTACAAGTGCTTCTAATTTCGTTGAGTGGATTGAGAAGTTCCACACCAGGAGACCAGGCAACGGCATTGGGAGAAAGGGGGAAGGGAGATTATTTCAGCCTAACACAAACTATTCGTACTGGATTGTTTTCTACACACTTCATTTGAGTTGATGTGTTACAGAATAGGGCTGTTCACCTGGATTGCATTAACTGATTTTCATTCAATATATAGCCTTCATCTCCATCCAACCAACAGCTGCCCCTAGCTGGACCACAGCCTGAAACATGCCATATATGCACATGGTACAGCTCAGATTCCCAGCTTGGATGATAGCCTTTTAATGCTAGAAATAAGCAGAGGGAGTAGAATGATTCTCTACATAGATGGGGGAAGAAGGGTCAAAAGTTGGGCAGATTCATACCAGATTCCTTCATAAACTAATTTCAGAGGGGTAGCCGTGTTAGTCTGTAACAACAAAAACAACGAGGAGTCCTTATGGCACCTTAGAGACTAACAAATTTATTTGAGCATAAGTTTTCATGGGCTATAACCCACTTCACACATATGCATCTGATGAAGTGGGTTATAGCCCACCAAAGCTTATGCCCAAATAAATTTGTTAGTCCTTAAGGTGCCACAAGGACTCCTCGTTGTTTTTGCTTCATAAACTATGAATCAAATCACTCTGTCCTAAGAATATAAACTGTCTTTTCAAAAGCTATTTATTTAATACCAAGAACTTCTCACGTGTTAGAAAATGAAGCTAAGCAAAACCTGGTTGTAATCTGTGTGGTTTACCAGGATTTTTTCAGTTTTGATGGAGCAATCCAATGTCCTGAAAGCCCAGCTCAAAGAACTTTCAGGGCCCACACAACATCACCACATTGCAAGTTTGTATTGAAACATAATGACATGTTGATACCATCCTGTTACATTGCATCACAAAGTGTCCCTGTAATACCCCATGTACAAAATGTCACAAAGTGACTTGCATACGTTCTTCCCTTTGGAAAACTGAGCTTTTGTATACTGTACTGTGACAGGTGTGAGAGCCTGGCAGCGGGGATACTTCAAAGACTATTGTACTGAGATGTGCCAGCTGCTTTGGGCACATAGGATATTCATAGACGATTATGTCAATAAGCAGTATGTGTTTCTGTATGTTCCTGGCTCACTGGTTGGGCTTCCTGTGGAATACAGAATCACTAGGGGGTAATTAATGTAAATATCTGGACAAGTAAAAAAGATTAACCTGCTAGGGGAAAATACACATACTTGTTTTGAATGGGTTCAAGAGACCTAGCAAACAACGAACTAAGAATTTGAATCAAAAGTCAAGCTGATCTGACTCAAACTTAGATTCATTCCGTAACGAAGAATGGCACGGACCTACCAGGAACTCATGTGTCTGATGGGTGACACCCGTTAAGCTTAGCATGCATGGTGACTGTTATGTTATGTTTTCTGTGTGCTGCTTTTGACCTAAGAAAATGTGCTGTGTTTTGGGAATGCTGGCTGGTCCCTGGTAACAAATGTCAGAGCCCATGGGAAAAAGCAGGGCTGCAAGTTAGACTTGCTATGATGATCACAGTGAAGAACTGGTGGTACTGCAATTTAAAGGCCTAGTATGGAGGGAAAGGAACATGAGTTCCCACCTTGAGCAAGGTGAGGGCAAGACGCACATCTACACTGCAAAAAAAAAAAAAAAAAAACCCAAACAAAACAAAACAAAACCGTGAGGCAGCAAGTCTCAATGCCCAGTTTAACTGACTCAGGCTCACAGGGCTCATGCTAGGAGGCTAAAATTAGCAGTGTAGACATTTCTGCTCAGGCTGGAGCTCAGGCTCTGAAACCCAGCAAGGAGGGTGGGCCTCAGAGTCTGGGCTCCAACCCACATGTGAATGTCTACGCTGCTATTTTTAGCCCTGTCGCATGAGCCCTGAAAACCTGAATCAGTTGACACAGGCTCTGTGACTCACCACTGATTTTCTGGTTTTTTTTTTGGTTTTTTTTGCAGTGTAGTCATATCCAAGGAGGCCATGAAGAGGTCACAGTCAGAGGTGCCTTTAACCCCAGAACTGAGCATTGTTTTGGAAAATGCCTTTCAGAGACTGGTTTTGTTTTTACTGTTTTCTATCAGGGCACATCATCTGACTGCAGGCAGATGGAATGCAAGTCTAAGATAGCAGCTGCCTGGGAAAGCGCAGTGATGGAACAAGTTAGTAAGTGAAATAATGACACCTGAAAGAAGAGATGATGCAGTTCCCGTGTTCTCAGCCCTTAGAAAGAAAAAGGGGACAGAAGAACACTATCAGTCTGGGGAGCTAGAGGAAATTCATCACGCACAGTATATTTCACAAACATTAGTTCTGCATGGGCTGAAAAAGCAGCAACCAGCTGCCCAGAAACAAATTTGAATTCCACTCTCTCAGGCATTACAGATGTCACATTAGTCTCTGTACTGATGTCTGCGAGCTAGCTGGGTGATAATTGAGAATGACATCTGATAACTTTTTTTACAGGGCTGGGGAAGGTGTTTTAGTTCCCTTTTTTCTCTCTTGCTCTTAGTAGCTTCTGGTCTGAAAGCCAGACCCATTGATACTGGCAGAAATAGTTGGACGTCACGTTATGCCCCAGTGTATTGAGTTGGCCATGTTTATGTCTTTGCCTCCAGGACAAAGATGTGATGTGCACAAATGGTAGCATTGTAACACAATGACATATGATGCCATGTCAAAGTATGATGACATCGCATCAGTTCAAAATTAATTTTCCTCATTTAAAACTCTTGTAAGTGAATGTAGTGCTTATGAAATGTAGCAGATTGACAGCCTAGAGACCAAAGCCCTCTTTGTAGCTGTAGAACAGGTAAGACAATGGAAGCAGACTTCCCCACATTGCTCTGCCCATGTATCTCAACCTGCTGTGGAGGGACCGGTTTCAGGAGTCAGAGAGAAGTTTATTCTCATACCCACACAGTCTCTGGGATCTTCTTCTGAGATTATCAACATGGATGTTAATTAATGCCAGGTGGGCAGGTAGTCTTTCACCCTCCACTAAGAATGCAACTGAGGCCACCAATTCATTTAATAAAAGGGATCTCAGATGGCAATAGCTTTCCATCACTGCTGATCTGGACTGGATTCCCCAGAAGATATTCTGTTTGCAGGACATAGGCCAGTCTCATCAAAATCAGAAAACAGAGGTGGAATCAAAGCAGGTCTGTCAGAAACTGCATCTTATTTCTTGTGAAAAAATTCAAAGAACCCACTTTTCTTTTTCACTGAAAATATTTATAGAATTTTTTGGTTTATGTCATACAACTGAAAGCCAAAAACATTGAAATGAAACTGCTAATTTTCTTGCAAAAATTTCTATTTCATTTTGAAAAGGCATTTTTAATTTAAAAAAAAAAAAATAAGAACCAGTGAACAATGTCCAACCAACTGTAGGTGGAACTCAACTTGGGCCAGATTTTGAGAAATGCTGAGCACACAACACTCCAACCAAAGTTAATGGCAGCTACATGTACTTAACAGCTTGAAACTCAACCCTGCGCAACTGAGCAATTCCCCTCCCCCCTAGTCTCTAATGTCCTGTCTCCCACTCTTTCTGTCTATCCTAGGCACTCAGATGGCCCCCATCACCATAGCATTTGAGCGCATCCAAATCTTTTTATATATTTATCCTCAGAACACCCCTGTAGGGCAGTGCTATTGTCGCCATTGTACAGATGAGGAACTGAGACACGGAGAGACTAAGTGACTTGCCCGAGGTCACATATGAAGCCTGTGGCACAGCAAGGAATTGAGACTTTATTCTATTTTGTATAGGTGTGTTTACCATGCTCATCACCTCAGTATTTGAATGCCTTTCAATAGTGGATTAAGCAATGTTATTAACATTTGCCATGTGCTGCTTCTTGCATCCTTTCACCGGGGAGAAGTATGAGTAGTGGGGTATTTTGAGCCTAATGGTTTAGTTTGATTTTATAATACAGAGAGAGAGAGAGAGAGAGAGAGAGAGAGAGAGGTTTATGTTATCTTTAAAAAAGGGAAGAAGGAGAATCCAGGGAACTGCAGGCCAGTCAGCCTCACCTCAGTCCCTGGAAAAATCATGGAGCAGGCCCTTAAGGAATCAATTTTGAAGCACTTCGAGGAGAGGAAAGTGATCAGGAACAGTCAGCATGGATTCACCAAGGGCAAGTCATGCCTGACTAACCTAATTGCCTTCTATGACGAGATAACTTGCTCTGTGGATGAGGGGAAAGCGGTGGACGTGTTATTCCTTGACTTTAGCAAAGCTTTTGATATGGGCTCCCCACAATATTCTTGCCAGTAACTTAAAGAAATATGGGCTGGATGAATGGACTATAAGGTGGATAGAAAGCTCACTAGATCATCGGGCTCAAAGGGTAGTGATCAATGGCTCCATGTCTAGTGGGCAGCCGGTATCAAGCGGAGTGCCCCAAGGGTCGGTGCTGGGGCCAGTTTTGTTCAATATCTTCATAAATGATCTGGAGGGTGGTGGGGATTGCACCCTCAGCAAGTTTGCAGATGACACTAAACTGGGAGGAGTGGTAGATACACTGGAGGGTAGGGATAGGATACAGAGGAACCTAGACAAATTAGAGGATTGGGCCAAAAGAAATCTGATGAGGTTCAACAAGGACAAGTGCAGAGTCCTGCACGTAGGAAGGAAGAAACCCATGCACCGCTACAGACTAGGGACTGAGTGGCTAGGCAGCAGTTCTGCAGAAAAGGACCTAGGGGTTGCAGTGGACGAGAAGCTGGATATGAGTCAACAGTGTGCCCTTGTTGCCAAGAAGGCCAATGGCATTTTGGGATGTACAAGTAGGAGCACTGCCAGCAGATCAAGGGACGTGATCATTCCCCTCTATTCGGCATTGATGAGGCCTCATCTGGAGTACTGTGTCCAGTTTTGGGCCCCACACTACAAGAAGGATGTGGAAAAATGGGAAAGAGTCCAATGGAGGTCAACAAAAATTATTAGGGGGCTGGAGCACAAGACCTATGAGGAGAGGCTGAGGGAACTGGGATTAATTAGTCTGCAGAAGAGAAGAATGAGGCGGGATTTGATAGTTGCTTTCAACTACCTGAAAGGGGGTTCCAAAGAGGATGGATCTAGACTGTTCTCTGTGGTAGCAAATGACAGAACAAGGAGTAATGGTCTCAAGTTGCAGTGGGGGAGGTTTAGGTTGAATATTAGGAAAAACTTTTTTACTACGAGGATGGTGAAGCACTGGAATGGGTTACCTAGGTGATGGAATCTCCTTCCTTTGAGGTCTTTCAGGTCAGGCTTGACAAAGCCCTGGCTGGGATGATTTAATTGGGGATTGGTCCTGTTTTGAGCAGGGGGTTGGACTAAATGACCTCCTGAGGTCCCTTCCAACCCTGATATTCTACGATTCTATGATCTCTCTTCGTCCTCATGGGAGTATTTCACAATCTTGGATTGACTCCCAAGAAAGCTCTGTCTCCCTCACAGACAAGTTTTACCCTTATGGTAGAAAGTTCCATTGTGCCTGAGGAGCAGAATTGTCAATAACAGTCTTCATCCCAAAGCCTTAGTTGATCTTTTAAATATCCTCGGCCCAGGCCACAGAGCAACTTGAAGATAAGGACTGGGACCTTGACCTCCATTTGATATCCTGAGTTATTTTAAAAGGTAGTATTAGCTCTAGTTCAGGGATGGGCAAACTACGGCCCGTGAGCCACATCTGGCCTGCAGGACCGTCCTGTCCGGCCCCTGAGCTCCTAGCTGGGAGGCTTGCCCCCGGCCCCTCCCCCACTGTCCCCACTGCCACGCAGGCAGCACAGCTTGCACCCACCCCCAGGCTTTCAAATAAGCCTGTCCTGCCACTCTGAGTGGCCTGGTAAGGGGATGGGGGAAGGGCAGGAGGTCCCAGGAGGCAGTCAGAGGACAGGGGGAGGTTGGATGGGGTGGAGGTTCGGGAGGTGGTGTTTAGGAGACAGGGAGCAGGGGGGTTGGACAGGGGATGAGTTCCTGGGGGGAGCAGTTAGGGATGGGGGTTCTGGAAGGGGGCGGTCAGGGGAGAAGGAGTGGGGGAGGGATGGATGGGTCGGGGATCCCAGGGGGCCTGTCAGGAGGCAGTGGTGTGGATAGGTTGCGGTAGTCAGGGGACAGGGAGCAGGGGGGATTTGGATAGGGGGTGGGGTCCTGGGGGGGCGGTTAGGGGCTGGGGGTCCCAGGAGGGGGCAGTCAGGGGACAAGGAGCAGGGGGGGTTGGATGGGTCAGGGGTTCTGAGGGAGGCAGTCAGGCGGTGGATAGGGGGTGGGGGCCAGGCTGTTTGGGGAGGCACAGCCTTCCCTACCCGGCCCTCCATACCATTTCGCAACCCCGATGTGGCCCTCTGGCCAAAAAGTTCCCCCCCCGCCCCAGTTAATGAACTGAACTGATTGTTTCTGGTCATCATGTCCATCAAGATTTGAGAACTAGTAGATTTCATCCTCTCACACCTATTTTTTATTCATAGATTGGAAAAGGAAAACAAGGTTTTCAACTCCCAGTTGTTTTCTTAACTTCGAATGAACTAGTCATTGAACTTAACTAGTTGAACAAACTGAAATGAAGAAAATATTCTCTCTGCCCCTGCAGAAGAGGCACCTGCTGTCAAAAGCTGGTTTAGCACTTTAGCAAACTCTTGTCCCAGATGCATAGCCAATTACGCAAACCACTGACCTGGTAGAACTTTCTTAAAAATTTGGCAGCAAACACATACTGCTTTATTTTTTTATTTAATTGAAACGATTTTAATAGCTTATAATAAGTTTAGATCATAATATAGGTTGACAATGTTAAATAAGTTAATTTTATAAAAAATAAACCTGTATTTAGTTTAAATTTAAAAAATCCAATTTAAATTAAAAAAATCATCAATTTTTATCCACATTGGCTACTTGTGGATACTGCTGTGTGAGAGTTTAGCATCAGTGTGGAATCCAAGAGTACTCCTAATCTATGGACTGACTTGACCAGTTGTGAGTTTATGTCTTCTACTAATGACAATCGGATCAGGGCTGCAAAATTGTCAAAACACGTTCCTCTGCCCCCCAGCATCACTTTTGTCTTGCTTGGGTTCAGGTTCAACCAGCTCCTCTTCATCCATGAGCTGATCATAGAATCATAGAATATCAGGTTGGAAGGAATCTCAGGAGGTCATCTACTCCAACCCCCTGCTCAAAGCAGGACCAATCCCCAACTAAATCATCCCAGCCAGGGCTTTGTCAAGCCTGACCTTAAAAATATCTAAGGAAGGAGATTCTACCCCCTCCCTAGGTAATGCATTCCAGTGTTTCACAACACTCCTAGTGAAAAAGTTTTTCCTAATATCCAACCTAAACCTCCCCCACTGCAACTTGAGACCATTACTCCTTGTTCTTTCATCAGCTACCACTGAGAACAGTCTAGATCCATCCTCTTTGGAATCCCCTTTCAGGTAGTTGAAAGCAGCTATCAAATCCCCCCTCATTCTTCTCTTCTGCAGACTAAACAATCCCAGTTCCCTCAGCCTCTCCTTACAAGTCACGTGTTCCAGTCCCCTAATCATTTTTGTTACCTCCGCTGGACTCTTTCCAATTTTTCCACATCCTTCTTGTAGTGTGGGGCCCAAAACTGGACACCAGATGAGGCCTCATCAATGTCAAATAGAGGGGAACAATCATGTCCCTCGATCTGCTGGCAATGCCCCTACATATACATCCCAAAATGCCATTGGCCTTCTTGGCAACAAGGGCACACTGTTGACTCATATCCAGCTTCTCGTCCACTGTAACCCCTAGGTCCTTTTCTGCAGAACTGCTGCCGAGCCATTTGCTCCCTAGTCTGTAGCGGTGCATTGGATTCTTCCGTCCTAAGTGCAGGACTCTGCACTTGTCCTTGTTGAACCTCATCAGATTTCTTTTGGCCCAATCCTCCAATTTGTCTAGGTTCCTCTGTATCCTATCCCTACCCTCCAGTGTATCTACCACTCCTCCCAGTTTAGTGTCATCTGCAAACTTGCTGAGAGTGCAATCCACACCACCCTCCAGATCATTTATGAAGATATTGAACAAAACTGGCTCCAGCACCGACCCTTGGGGCACTCCACTTGATACCGGCTGCCAACTAGACATGGAGCCATTGATCACTACCCGTTGAGCCCGACAATCTAGCGAGCTTTCTATCCACCTTATAGTCCATTCATACAGCCCATGCTTCTTTAACTTGCTGGCAAGAATACTGTGGGAGACAGCGTCAAAAGCTTTGTGGCAAAAAAACATAGACAGAGGCAAAAAAAGCATTGAGTACGTTAGCTTTTTCCACATCCTCTGCCACTAGGTTGCCTCCCTCATTCAGTAAGGGGCCCACACTTTCCTTGACTTTCTTCTTGTTGCTAACATACCTGAAGAAACCCTTCTTGTTACTCTTAACATCTCTTGCTAGCTGCAACTCCAGGTGTGATTTGGCCTTCCTGATTTCACTCCTGCATGCCCGAGCAATATTTTTATACTCTTCCCTGGTCATTTGTCCAATCTTCCACTTCTTGTAAGCTTCTTTATTGTGTTTAAGATCAGCAAGGATTTCACTGTTGAGCCATGCTGGTCACCTGCCATATTTACTATTCTTTCTACACATCGGGATGGTTTGTCCCTGTAACCTCAATAAGGATTCTTTAAAATACAGCCAGCTCTCCTGGACTCCTTTCCCCCTCATGTTATTCTCCCAGGGGATCCTGCCCATCAGTTCCCTGAGGGAGTCAAAGTCTGCTTTTCTGAAGTCCAGGGTCCATATTCTGCTGCTTTCCTTTCTTCCTTGTGTCAGGATCCTGAACTTGACCATCTCATGGTCACTGCCCCCCACGTTCTCATCCACTTTTGCTTCCCCTACTAATTCTTCCCAGTTTGAGAGCAGCAGGTCAAGAAGAGCTCTGCCCCTAGTTGGTTCCTCCAGCACTTGCCCCTTCTTGGAACACCATTCCATGGTCAAAGAATCCAAAGCCTTCTCTCCGACACCACCTGCATAGCCATTCGTTGACTCCTCCAAGCAATGGGCCATCTTGGTGGTGGTGTGGTTGTATGTGATAAAGTATAGGTAAAGTTGTGTGGTGTCTGCATATTGCTGGCACTTGAGCCCTTGCCATCTGACCAGTTCACCTGCTGGCTGCATATAAATGTTGAAAAGACTGGAGAGAGAATTGATCCTTGTGGGACAGCACAAATGAGGGGCTGTGGTAGTGGAGGTCCAGTTTCCCATCTCTACTTAGTGGGTTGGTCTTTCTCAGGTCCCAGGCTACTGCCCTAAACACCCTTCCACCTTTTGTTTGTCTTGTCTGTTTAGACTGCACGTTCTTCTGGGCAGGGGCTTTCTCTTACTATGTGTATACATGGTACCTATACTGGGCACTTTATGGGGCACACCTATGCCCCCTGGGGATTCCCTCAACCCGACAGAATCCTCTGCTGCTCCACTGTGGTAGCTTTTATGCCCGCTTTGTGCTGCCAGAGCAGGACAAAGAGGCTGTACTGAGGTCAGGATCTGGCTCTCTATTCATTACAACACGTTAGGCAATTTAGTGTGCCTCTGAGCCTAAAGAGTGTGTCTAGCTTAGTGTTGCAATAGGTTAGTAACGTAAGTATGTCCTAAATTTCTCTAGTCACTGGAGATATAGTACGGGTAGTGTAATGAAAATGAGGTCTGGTAACTCCCAACTGAGGTGTGGCCTATGCTCATGAGTTAGTGCTGTAACCATGGCTAGGAGCAAGTAGAAGACCTGTACAAAATGAACTACTACCACCCCTTCTTTAGAAGCAGCTGAGGGTCCAATTCTCAAGGTGCAACACTTTGGTCATTTGTGCCTATGCCGAGTGACCACAAAGATGAGAGAGCAACAAATCCTGAGTTGGTTGCATTTTATACCCATTTTGCTCTCGCTTTGCACAGGTGTAAATAATTACAGTACCTACAGATCCAGGGAGAATCAGGTTCTGCAGCTTCTTCTTGACTAGCATAAAAGTGGGGACTTTTAGATCACGTTAGCTACCACAATCTAACACACACGTTACCAAACTCTACTGTAGACAGGGCAGTTGTACTCTAGCACGTGCTAAGCTGGTTAAGTTGAAGCCTGCACTCATTGCTAAGCCTCAGTGTGACCATCTTAGCTCATGCAAACCTAGGCTTTAACTCAACCAGCTTGGGATGTGCTCCAGTATGACTGTCCTGCCTGCACTAGGGGTTTAGTATGTTAGGGAGATCATACTTCTTTAAGCAACAAACCCCTTTTACTCTAGTCAAGACAAGATGTATGGGTGAAATCCTGCCCCCATTGAAGTAAATAGGAGTTTTGCCATTGTCTCCAATGGACCCAGGATTTCACCCTGTGTGGTCACGAGTTCCCTCCAAATGCTAGTGTCTTCCTTGCTATGGTGTCCTTTTTCTACATTTTTTTAAAAAATGCAAATTCCCCAAATTTACTCCTTAATTTGAGAAAACTTATATAGATATTTTAAAAAGCACAGGGGCAGTGAGCAGGTGAAGGAAGCCTCCTTTTTCTCTGAATCACCCAAGTGAAAAATCAGTGGCTTAATTTTCAAAGGTTTTAAGTAACAGTAGTGCGCATTGACTTCAATTTCATTTGTTGCTTCTGTTCAAAATCTTTGACCTTCAGGACACTGTTTAGTGGCAGCAGTATGGATCAGCGGCTAGGGCCTCAGCCAAGGAGACCTGGATTCTAGTCCCAATTCTGCTAATACCACTGTGTTACCTTCAGCTAGTCACTTCATCACTCTATGCCTCAGTTTCCCCACCTGTATTTTAAAAGAAGTGGAGAGTGATAATGATCCTTACCCTCCTGTGTAAGGCACTTGATCTATGGATGGAAAGAGCTCAGCTATACAGTGTTGATCGGGATATTCCATTGCTTTGGCCAGTACTATTCAGTGCCTATTAACAGTAACCGGTTCATTATTGTATTTGCTATTGCAATGTGAAAAAGAATGCCTTAAAAGGCTGATGTGGGGTGTGACTGATTGTCTGAACTACTATCACACAATGCTTTGTTTCTTACCATTTATCTAAAGCTAAATGCCAGCTGTGTTTGATGACTAAAAATACAGAAAAGCATGAATACCAATGCAAGTCTCTCTCATATAAAGTATTCCCATATTTTCGAAAAATATCTTTTTCTTCACTCCATGCTTGCACAATTTCCTTAGTTCCTTTCTCAAGGCATTTTGAACAGGATTTCTCCCAGCTTTCAGTTTATCTTTCTCAAGCCTTCTGTTAGTCAATCTCCCCAGTCAATCCTGTGGAGCGTTCTGGGCTCTGCTGACACAGTTGGAATGACTTATCCGTTATTTTAAACAAAATGGAACAGGCAGATGATGTAAGATGCAGATGGTCTCTTTGTCATGTGGGGAGCTGCTGCCACTTACTGGCGTCATGTCATGTTTGAGTGGAAAGGTTTTTCCTACCACATTCTTTCTAAGGAAGGTTTCAAAGATGAAACATCATGAGACATGTTGATACCAAGGCCAGGCTGGGGGAATTTTCATTTATAATTCAGGGGCTCCTTCATAGCTTCTTTGGAGCCCTGAGGAGCCCTCTGCCCCATATTTCTATCACTTTCCTCCCTGTCCGCCTCCTCCAACCCCAGGGTTGCTAAGTCCTAGCTCTCAGAACCAGGGAGAGACCTGAAGAATTTAAGCATTTCTTCCACTGGACATATGAAAGCAAGCAGTGATTCTCACTGCAAAGGCCAAGCTAACTGGGTCCTCTAATCAGTCCACCATCTGAGTTAGGACTGTGAATGGAACCCAACATTCAAAGTCACAATCAGTTGTGAACACTACTGAGTTTGCGTAAAGGGGGGGAAAAAATCACCTGCCAGCCCCTTGCCCCAAAATTACAGATGGACTGGTTATGGTATTTGATATTTAGTTTTAACATGAGACCTAAATGGAAAGGAGAAAGACACTAAATTTTACAAGAATACTTTTTGAATGCATGTAAGTGGTGCTTAAAATCAACTGGCATGAAACAATCCATGGGGAGGAATGAAAAGGGAAATGGAAAGAGTACCAAAATAATCTTACATCCAACAGCGAGCTATAACTGTTGATAGGGAATGGATCTAGAGGGGTTTCTTACCTCCCAATGTAACTTAAATTACCTTTCCTGCATGATCCCTGCCATGGTCAGTAAAGGTTTATTAACCAGGTCTTTGAAGCACAGTCCATAGGAAATTCTAACTAGCTCTGTTTTCAAGGTGGAGGAAAGTGCTGTTAGATCTGCCATTGTGTTGGTTCTGTATATAAATGTTCAGGTTTGTTTCCTTTTTGCTGAGATCTGTACGTATGGCTACAAATCCTTCCTTGCCACCTGCAGAAGGTATTTCTAATTACAGCACAAGCACATCTTGTGCCAGTCAGCAGGTCCACAAAAGAACCAGGCAAAGGAGCAGAAATAGTTTTGCAATGAAAGCAGGACTGAAGAGAGAATGTTGCAAGACTGATCTCTTCTCCAGTCTGGCATCAGTGCTGGGAAACTGAAGCACAATCTAGAGAACAGTGCATTAATTCTGCTTGAATAGCAGACTGTATTTCCTCCACCAGACTGTTCTGGGGAACTAATTACACAGACTCCCAAATCAAAGAAATATAAAACAGTCTGCAAATTATTGCAACGTTGATTTGTTGGCAGCCCAAACCATGACATATGGTCCTTCAGTATGATATCCCATTCAACAGGGTTGCTAGTGTAGCTCATTACGCAAAGTAATGACGTAAGTAACGGTAAGAAACTGCTTATAGAAATTTTATTTTAGGTCGTTTCCCTGTTTAGTCACACAAGAAAAAACTCAGTGGTTTAAAGGGATGCTGCTGATCTGGTTAGGCTCTTAAACAGCCTTTCCTTATAGAAAGGATGTAAATCACATTCTCTTTCACACACACAATGTTAAAAGAACATTACTGAGTGCTTCAACTTATAGCCTAATAATGTAGGGGGTTTTGTGTGTAATTTCTTATATAGTTAAAAAAGCCAACTGAAAAAAACAGAAATTCCATCATGTGGCATCATGTTGACACCCACATGGGTCATCAGCGGGTTGGAACCTTTAGATCCTCCTCATAGATCTCTGTCATTTGAGCTAATGAAATAACTGACAGCAGTAGTAGGTTGTCATCCTCTCTGCTGACCAGCTTTAAAGGGGGATGAGACACACCCTTTTCTCTGGGGTTTCACAGATATTTCATGACAGCAGAGTAATAGTGAGACTCAGGCATCCTGGATTCCATTGCAGGCCCTGGGGCAAAGTTTTCTCTAGTGGGCATAGACTTTTCTGCCCATTGCCCCCCAAGCTTGACCCCTTAGTCCCGTCCCCTTGTCCCCATTCTTCCTCTTCCTCACTCTGGTTCCTCATAGAAGTCCCATTATCCTCATCTAGCCAATCCCAGTCTCCATGCATCAAGCTTCTCATTCCAGTCTCCCTGCTCAGCCCAGCCCAGCAAATTCTAAGCTATGTCTACACTGCATTCGTCTTTCAGTGGCATGTAGAGTATGCACTCAGGTAGTCTGCCTCGCACAGTTTTAAGCAGCAGTGTAGATGGTGAGGCATGACTTAGGTGAGTAGAGTACAGACACACCTGAAGTATGTGGGTATGTATGCGAGAACACACCCAACATGGCTCTCTATTTGCCCAAGCTGAGCCTGCCCATTTACACGGCTCTTTTTAGCTGTATAGTGTCCCACTGCCTCCCAGCTGCTGGAGTCTTTTCCCACTGCAGGAAAAGACTGCAGGACCTGGGGAAAGGTCTGGCAGTGGTGAGGCAGTGGGGAAAGAATTCTGGCAGTGGGGAAATGCTCTGGCAGGCGGGAAAGGCTCAGTCTTTCTCCATGGCCTGCCCCCGGTGAGAGTCTTTCCTCGCCACAGTGAAAGCTCCAGCAGAGGGAACTACTGAAGCTTTTCCCTGCTGCCTTACCCCTGGCAGAGCCTTTCACTGGCATGTGCAGCTACACACCGCAGTGAGGGCACAGCTCGCTTGTCACTGTGTCGTGTGGCTACACATACCCTACAAACCACCAAAAGTGGTGTGTAGTGTAGACGTAGCCCTAGCATCTCACCCCTCTGGACTCTCTGTCCCAATGCCTCCCACCCAGTCCCTGTCTCTTTGCCCAGACAGGTCCAGTTCTCCTCCCCCACCCTGGCTCCTCATCACATCATTTTATCTCCCCGCCCCTCCCTCATCACACAAGTCACAAGGTAGTATTTCCAGGGCCACGGTTAGGTGGAGGCACTACGGGCCCATTCCTACAGTCCCAGCTCATGGAATCAGGTGATTACATCAGAACCTCAACTTTCATTCAAAAGAAAAGTAATTTTCTAGCCCTTGTGGTTGCAGAGAAAAACTTGAAAGCCTGTCCCAAATGTAACTGCTGCAGACATGTCTGCCTGAGTAGGCAGACATCCTGAAAAAACAGCTCTGAGAGAATCCAACTCTCCTATCTCAATGGAGCGTTAGTGTCATGGAGGCAGTACTTTGCCAATGTTAGGTATAATATTTCTTTCCCTTTCATTTATCCCAGTTTACTAATCTCCTGGAGTATAGACCACAGTTAAGTCCTTCCAGGACTTATATTTCATATATTTTTTTAAAAAAAAAGTTAAATCTCTGAGCAAACAAAAGTCTCTAAAGGAAAAACGTTTACTAAGTCCATCTACCAGGCTCCCACTCCTCCTATTTATAAATTCCTCTCCCTACCCTTGAGTTCCCATTGGTTCCACTTTCAGCGAGCAATTCTGGGTGCGTCCTGCCAGGCAGCTTGCCCACAACAAAAGTTATCCAAGTAGCTTCAAACAGCTATCGAGCATTCCTAGTTCCTAACACACCCCAATTCTAGACGATTCTGGCTGATCCAGCGGAGTCACCCCCACCTGACTCTGGCCGCTCTGCAGACACACACACAGTCCCAAAAACAAAAAATCCCATCTCCTCCCCACTGTTCCTTCCCTTGATTTGCACCACTCAGTGCTGCAATAGAAGTATGAGGGTTACACTAGCTCCAAGAGCCACTGCTCCGAGGGGGCCCTACAAACACTTCCCCTACAGGGCACTCTGTGTGTGGCAAGAGAGGAAGAGTACAGCAGGCCTGGCCCATCTACCAAAGCAGATATATATTGGTTGCTGGAGGGTCCTCTTGCTGCCACCCCTTCCTCTCTAGGGGGAGAGAATCCCAGTTGCTGCTCCAGGGGGGAATATGGAGGAGCCATACCATTGCCCCCAGCTCTCTGAGATAGGGACCTCCTGCCCTCACCACTCCAGGTGGAGGGCACTGCCCTACGGGCAGAACCTTAGGGAGCCCGTGTTGTGGGGGCTCATCTGCCTTAATCCAGCCCTGATTGGGTAAGTGTAACTCTTGTACCCAGATGGTTTAAAAAAGCCACTGGAGCTTTGTCTCTACTGGTGAAGATGCAGGATTAGGGAATTTTGCATCCATAAACCCACCAATCTCCACAAAAAAGAAAATGCAGGCAGTCGACTGCAGCCCTGCTTCAGTGGAGAAGTCTTTGAGAGGCCTGCCAGGCAGAACAGGTTAAGATACAAACTGGCTTCTCCTCCATATCACCATACAGTATGGGAACAGCCCTCATTTGTGGACTCCACATGGTATAATAGTGCAATCCACAGTGCAATAGCAACCAAAGAGATCCCTATAAACCCACCAATCCATCCAGAAGGGACTCTTCAGTAGGACCCATGCAATTTGCTGGTTCTGGAGCCTGCTCTCCCCTCTTGCAGGGTAGGCCCTGTCAGAGATAGGCTCCATTAGGGCCAGACCTTCCAAGCCCCTCACATCCCAGCACCCCTGTGTAGCAGGACTGCAACAGTTCCTTATCCTCCACCATCCCCTTTGTTTGTTGCACCTGCCTGTTGTAGACTGTAAGCTCTTTGGCGGCTGGGTCTGCCCTTTTACATGGCCATATAATGCATAGCACAAGAGGGTCTCATCCCTAGTTAAAGTCTCCAGGTACGTCCACAAGAAAAATAATAGGGGCTGGCTGAAAATTTTCCAGTTAAATTGTTTTGACAAAAAAAATGGGTTTGGATTCTTCACAAAATGATTTTTTCCACAAGAAGAGACTGTTTTCCATGGAAAATTTTGAATTGTGGTCGAAAAAAATCAAAGGGCTAGAAAATGAGATACTGTATGTGGGTTTGGTTTTCAGACAAAATATTTCAGTATCTGAATTTCTGGCCCCACCCTCACGCAGAAAGAAAGAAAGAAAGAAAGAAAGAAAGAAAGAAAGAAAGAAAGAAAGAAAGAAAGAAAGAAAGAAAGAAAGGAAGGAAGGAAGGAAGGAAGGAAGGAAGGAAGGAAGGAAGGAAAGTCAAACTAGTCCATGTGAGAAGGAAGAAAAAAACAGTTTTTGATCCAGCTCTAATACTTTCAGCAGTCTGGGTTTTCTGTCGTCTCCAGGACTTCACCCCAAGGGAGTGTGGTATTAAAGGCCAGCCAGAATTGCATCGCTCTGCACTGATAGAGTACTAGCAGACAATCAAGAGGCAAACACACACCTCTATAGGACAAAGGTGACTGAGTGCATGGTCTCTAGGAAAGGCTTCTACCCCCTCCACGTACAGTCTGTGGAGTCATAGTACGGGAAGTGTTGATTTTCAAGTGAGCTGTTTGTGCAACTGGCTTGTTGGACACGACTACAAGGAGAAAGGGCATAGGCACTACATAAACAAGCTATCATTGTGTAAAGAAATAAGCAGATGGAGGTCATGATCAGTTGCAGCTCTTACGTTGCCACTGAATTAACCTGACATTTCTGACATATGATCTTTGCCAGCTGTGAATTGGGAAACGGGTTGCATGAAATGGAGCAGGGAGAGGATGACACTGTACAGCATTGTGTTTTCCCACATACGGCCTAGCTGGCACTCAGTACCACAGAGGGGAGCAGCTACATTCCAGCAGCAGGGGAGAAATGGGGCAACAGCATTCACTCTTTAAAGGCCCAAAGCTCCTAAGAGCAGAATCCTCTGATGGCAGCAGCCACAAATGCTGTGGCCAAGGTGATTCTTATTATTATTATTATCATCACAGTAGAATTGAGAGGCCCCCGTTAAGATCAGGGCCCCGCCGTGCTTGGTGCTGTACACACAGGGAGTAGAGAATAGTATCTTCCAGTAGTATCTGTCCTGAGGAGCTTACAGCCTAAGGGCCGGGTTCAAAGCCCACTGCAGTTAATAGGAGTCAAACTTTAATTAGACAGGACAGACAAACTTCAGGAGAAAGCCAGAGATGACACAGAGAGATGAAGTGATTCACGAAAGGTCAGTCAGGGAAATGAACACCACCCTTCTGAATCTCAGTTCGTTGCCTTAACAAGACCAGCCTTCTGCTCACACACATGTATAAAGTGGTGTATTTATTCTGCTGGGTTATTAGTGACCTGGAGGTGCAAAATGAGGTGACTGATCCAACGCTACACCTTTGTGGTGGTGTTGTTCTCGACCCATGTAATTACCAGGTGATTATTTCTCAATGTATGTTGTCATAAATATAAAGGGAAGGGTAACCACAATGGTAATACAGTGCTATAAAATCCCTCCTGGCCAGAGGCAAAGTCCTTTTACCTGTAAAGGGTTAAGAAGTTCAGATAACCTGGCTGGCACCTGACCCAAAATGACCAAGGAAGGGACAAGATACTTTCAGATCTGGAGAGGGGGGAAAAGGCTTTTGTCTGTCTGTTTGATACCTTTGCCGGGAACAGATCAAGGATGCAAGCCCTCCAACTCCTGTAAAGTTAGTAAGTAATCTAGCTCAAAAATGCATTAGGTTTTCTTTGTTTTGGCTTGTGAAATTCACTGTGCTGGAGGAAATGTGTATTCCTGTTTTTGTGTCTTTTTGTAATTTAAGGTTTTGCCTAGAGGGATTCTCTGTGTTTTGAATCTGACTGCCTGTAAGATTATCTTCCATTCTGATCTTACAGAGTTGTTCTGTTATCTTTTTTTGTTCTTCTAATAAAGTTCTGTTTTTTAAGAATCTGACTGGGTTTTTTGGGTCTTAAAAATCCAAGGCTGGTCTGTGCTCATCTTGTTTATTCTCAAGCCTCCCCAGGAAAGGGGGTGTAAGGGCTTGGGGGGATAGTTTGGGGAAATAGGAACTCCAAGTGGTCCTTTCCCTGATTGTTTGTTAAATCGCTTGGTGGTGGCAGCGTTTACCTAATCCAAGGGCAAAGATTTTGTGCCTTGGGGAAGTTTTAACCTAAGCTGGTAGAAATAAGCTTGGGGGGGGGGTCTTTCATGCAGGTCCCCACATCTGTACCCTAGAGTTCAGAGTGGGGAAGGAACACTGACATATGTTCAGGGTGTTCCCACAGGGTCTGGTTGTACCTGGCCACTACAGAGGTATGTAAAAGGAAGGGAGGTGGAGCCTCCCACACCTTCCATGCGAGGGGCCAGGCAGAGGCATAGATCTTGCACTCCCCAGGCACCAAGACTGCTTAAGGGCAGTGCTATTGCCAGTGCTAGACTGTCTAGGAGGAGCAAGGAAGGGGGTATTCCTAGGCTGGTGGGGAGGTTATGCTGGACTATCTTCAGGGCTGGTGGATGTTCTGCCCCTCTGCTCCCGGAAGCCTTATACATGGCTGAACAGCTCCGCTCACCACTGATACCATGCTGTAGCCCATAGACTTAGCCATGCATGGTTTCTGGATCCGCCAGCTTCTATTGGCAGAGCTTACTGAGAGGAAACTCCTCCTGGGAACAGAGTGCAGCACCATAGATTGCCTGTTGCAACCCCTTTGGTGCCACAAGAAGCCCACAAATTGGAAAGAGGTAGCTAGGAAGGATCAGGTACAGGGCACATGGGAGATGCATTGATTCATCCACCTCCTGGGGAGCTTCCTATTGAGCTATAGACAGAGTTTAAAGTTTAATGTGCAAAAGGGGCCAGAGTGCAAATCCTGCACCTACAGGAGTAAAGCAAGCCCCAGTAGAAATAAAAAGAGGTCTTCTTGGGCTATTGGGGATACCCAGATCCAGATAAAAGAGGGAGGTGTCAGTTTTTCTTGTTTCTAAAAATAGAGAATTGATCATGCTTATTTGCAAGTAATGACTGAGAAAAGGAAAAGTTCATTCAGAGGTTCATTTGGACACATTTTTGTTTACATCTTTTAGCGCACATAAACCTGGAGGAGCTGCTATCCTCCTACACAAAAATCTGCCTTTCCAGAGAGAAAACGATAGCTGATGATAAATGCATCCCCCACTAACAAATTATATTGTGAAAGAATTAACTGAGGAAGCACATATATGCCCCCTGCAGCTGATCTGAATTGCCTCTCTAGTTTTGTCTGATATTTGTTCTTCCCCTCAGGGTGTTCTTGTTCTTGGAGGAGATTTTAACATTGTCTCTAATCCCTGTTTGGACAGACTTCCAGCCAGCCCAAAACCTTTTAAGGCTTAATTGTATAGAACATCGGATATGATCTTTTTATATGCAGCACATTGAGCAGACATTAAGAGATCTTTCTCTTATGAGAAAGGGCCTGATCCTGTGAAGTCACCAAGGGACAGATTTTCAAAAGAGCTCAGCACCCAACATCTCCTCTGGTTCTCAAGGCAAACTGCTCGGTGCTCAGCACTTTTGAAAATCTGGCCCTAAACAATACTCAAAATCAGGCCCAAAGACCATATATATACACACACACACACAAATATTACAATTCTGCAGAGATTGCTTTGGCCGTTTGTGACACTCTGTACCTCGGGGGAACACCCAGGACCCCCATGTTCATCCTTGTAAAACGATTGTGTGGTAGCCAATGCAAAGTCTGTCATGTTGGGTGTCTTCGGAAGGCTCATGATGCACTGAGCATGGCTGTTATAGTAATTGTTATAGTGATGTTATAGGTTATCATTTCATGTATATATTTATGAGGCTGAAAATGTATCCTTCTGGCTTAAAGCAAGCCCAAATAAAAAACTCTCCAGGAGCAAAGGGGCAGTTCACACCTCATCAGGGCAGGTACGGGACAAACCCAGCCCAGCCTCACAGGAACAATGGACGCTGGCCTAGGCAGCAACAAAAGAATCTGTTTTTAGACTCTCAAGGGAGTCACCCCCTTCCTTTGGTCAGTTTGAAACTGTGATGAGGAAATCCTCACCTGAATCTGAAGTGGGGCGGGGGGGAGGGGAAAAGAGGGGCAAAGCCAAGAGAGAAGAAAGGACATGATAAAAGGAAGAGACATTTGCTATGCTCTCTCTCTCTTCCACCTACATCTACAGCCACCACACCAAGCGACTGAAGCACTGATCAAAGGGGAGAGCCTGGCTGAAGAGCAACCAGTCGGCCTGTGATGAGAAGCATCTAAGTTATAAGGGCACTGAAATTGTTAAGATCAGCTTAGAATGCATTGTGCTTTTATTTCAGTTGACCAAATCTGACTTGTTATGCTTTGACTTATAATCACTTAAAATCTATCTTTATAGTGAATAAATCTGTTTGTTTATTCTACCTGAAGCAGTGCATTTGGTTTGAAGCATGTAAGAAACTCCCCTTGGGATAACAAGCCTGGTACATATCAATTTATTTGTTAAATTGACAAAATCATATAAGCTTGCAGCGTCCAGTGGGCATAACCGGACACTGCAAGATGGAGGTTCCTAGGGTTGTGTCTGGGACCAGAGATATTGGCTAGTGTCATTTGGTTGTACAATCCAAGGAGCAGCTTACATGCCAGAGGCTGTGTGTGAACAGCCCAGGAATGGGAGTTCTCACAGCAGTGCAGGGTAAGGCTAGCTCCTAGAGTCAGGGATTGGAGTGGCCTAGCAGATCACCGGTCTGGATAACACCAGAGGGGAACATCACACCGTTAAAGGGTTACAAGCAGGGGAAACTGCAGGTCTGGAAATCTAGTAAAAGAATATTTAGAAGGAAGTAAAATCTCTAATCACAGTCTGCACTAGAACCTCAACTGGTGTGAAGTGACATATTTAATAGAAGAGTTAGTGGAGCGATGCCATTTATATCAGCTATGGAGCTAGCACCCTATCTATTGAAATATAACATCAATTCCTCAAGACTCCCTTTCACCCACTTTTAATGATGTTGTAAATCCTCACTAAAATGTAACAATATTGAAGATTTTACTTAATGTCCCATTTCTTTATTAAATGTGGACATCAGGATTAAGGCTAACATATTTCCGCATAGGTTTTCTCCTATTGTTCATCTAGCTCATCTGTTTTCATTCCTCATACAGTGGCTGCCAATAAAATTAAGAAGTCTATTAAAATAAATGTCTATTATGTTCACTGAAATCAGTCAGAGGCCTTTCTCCTCAACCTTGCTTTGAGAAGTCTTTGATGGAGAATGTTGGAAGTATGGACCAGATTGTCAGCTGGTGGAAACTGACATAGCTACCCTGAAATAAACTATATCAATTTACACCAACTGAAGTTCTGGCCCCTAATATATTTAAAGGATTAAAGCCTTTAATGCTGGGCCCAAATTTAGACCCAGACTTGCTCTTTTTATACAATCACCCCAAAGCTTGTGTTACTTTAAAATTGCATGTACCTGGGAAAGTTTTACCAGTTATAGCTGTGTAGCTATACTAGCAGAGTTCTGCTGTACACCCCTCCACTCCCCAATCATAGACACTCTTATTCCAGCATAAAAGTGACGTTTCTGGTGAGCGTCCACATGAGAGAGTAACAGTGAGTGTGTGTGTGTATTATATTGGTATAACTATATTGGTTTAAATTCACATCTTAAGTCATACTGAAATTTTTTCCCTGTGTAGATGACACCTTAATGTGATTATTATTATTATTATTATATGACACCTTCTCTGATTATTTAAAAAGAAAAAAAAGCAGTCTGGGACAGAAATGTCCTACTTCCCAATCTTGTAGCTTTATTTATTTAACCTTTAGCTATTGCCCTTAGATCCCATTCAGATATCTTGAGGGTTAGTATTGGCTCCTATAAATATAAGTGTCTTTATTTGCAGATAACCTACCCATTTTGAAATATCTTTGAAAATTACCTTGAACTCATCTTAGCTCTTCAGCAATATGGTGGATTTTATGGTTTGAAAACTGCCGTACGAAAAACAAAAGAAACTCTGCTAGGAAGTATGACACATCGGCTCTTACCCCAAGATTTTCAGATCAGCTAGTTGCAGCTCAGATTCTGGTACCTTTCTGTTGAAATCAACTCCATCTTTAAAATATCTCATTAAAATATAACAACCTTAATAAAATGACATTTATCCAGCAGTGAAGGAGGAAGACCTTGCTATTGATATCTCCTCAAATAAAATTTTAATCTTTTTATGACAACTGAATATGCTATTCAGTTTATTTAGTCCTATTCTGGTTTTCCCAGTGCCTTTTCCCCTTAATAATTAAAAAGAAATTAGAGCATCTTTGTAAAGCTCTTACATGGAGAGGGGAAAAAATACAAGGATAAGCCTAGCCAAAATGCAATCATCTAAACCATATGGATTGTCTATCAAACTTAGCAATTTCCCTTCATATTGTATTAGAATGGCTCCATTATAACCCATCTGCAAACCCTTACCTCACTTCAGCATTAAATCGCCCATCCCCTTACACTGGTAACACCTAAATACATGTATTTAAATTTGAATGGCTCTCTAATGCTAGAACAAATCCCATCATAACAATCATCCTCCAGAACGGACATATAAAGTGTGTTAGCTGTTACTCTGTACTCCTACAGCTTTGATAATGGAGTTAGCACAATCTCCACCAGGCCTAGAAAAAACTCTTCCATATGGATTGGGAAACAAAGGGCTCAGAGAGCTCCTTCAGATAGACCGGGGGGAAGCATATACTTGTTTGAAAAACTTAAACCAAACTGGTGTTAATACTGAACAGCTTTATAGGCACCTCCAAGGGAAAGAGTTTGTAAGCAAAGTATTAGCTGATTCTGTGCTATCACATCAACCACAGAACCATCTCACAGACCTCATTCACTTTAAAAGTTTAACATAGACTTTTCAGAACATCTTTCAGGCACAGAAGTTCTGCATATCAAGCCAAGCCTAGAGTATAAACAGGAGGCCTCAAAGGTCAACTTCAAAAGATTTAGATTGGTATTGGATATTATGTAAATGACATGAAGCTTCATAATACAAGATCCAACATTATATTTTACTCATAGAACGTATTATTCACCTTGAGGAATAAATACTAATCTATCAGCTTCTCACTGTAAGAAGCAAATGAAGAAGCAAATTCTCCACCCTCTTGTACGGATATGGACAATCCCTGGTCAGTAGAACCAATATAGCTGCATTGCTCAGGTGGGGTCTGGATTGGTAGGCATAGATGTCCCCTGCTTGGTTGTGCTAAAGAGGCCAGAGGGAGACCCAGAGGAGGCTCAGGCCGGGACAGAGAATCCACTGTGAAAGCTGATTCTACCATCTCGCTCTTCCCCTCCATAGCAGAGGGGTAACACAAAAGTCCCATGGAAGCTTCTCATCATTGCAGGCTACGCAGGCTAGGAAGTGAGCTAATGATTTGGGCCTACATGCTTAATATTAAGATCTTAGGTTTTGTTCCCAGGTATATTTCTGAGTACATTTGCAGGTGAAACAAGTGACATGATGTCATAAATCCTTACTAAAATGTAAAAATATTCACAATTTTACTTATTGTCCCATTTCTTTATTAAATGTTGACAACAGGATTAAGGCTAACATATTTGGGCCTGGGAATTTTTATAGCATGTTGGGAGGGCCTCAGAGAACCTCTGCCTTAATTTACCTCCATGTGACCAGTACTGGAAATTAAGTAGTTAGATTACTGTGTCGTCCCCCCCAAACTGTACATTTTGGGGAGTTTATAAATAGGGGAAAGAAGCTGACTTGACTGAAATAAATCGAAGTTACTTAAAGAACTTTGGAGTGTGTATCATTGTTTCCTTAAATTAAAAAGAGGAACACAGCTGATATATTAGATGCACAAGTCATTGCAGGTGGGTGACAGGGGAAGTTAAGGAAGGGAGGGACAAAGAAAATAACCCTAAACCAATGGCCCAGATTTTGTCCCCCACACCAATATACAGGGACAAACTGGGGCAGAAGGAGGTATAGCCATAATGCTCAATGCTACAGCTATCCTGGCCTGTGGAGCAGACCATCAGAAGCCAGGAGGAGGCTACTGTAAACCAGAGCAGTTCCTGGGGCTGCACCTGCAGAATCTGGGAGTGGTGAAGATGACAAAGCCTTCCCTCCTCCGAGGCTTCAGCTTCTGAAAGATGCAGCACATAATTAGCCATCTGCATTTGCATGGTGCTTCGTGTGTTGTGTCACCAGACCTTGGTCTATCCCTCATAAAGCAGGAGCCTGATTCTCCTTTCACAGTTATAAAATAGAAGTGTCGCCACTGAAATTCCTCAGTAATCAATCAAATCAATGGAAACATAAAGCCCTGTATAAGTAAGAGGAATACCAGGCCCTATAGCCCTTTCCTGACTTTATTCCCCCCCTTGCAATGCAATCACCTGTGTGCTTTCATATATAATACTGACTTCAGTGGCGTTACCCCACCGTACAACTGCTGCAGATGAGTGGAGAAGCAGGCCCCTGGTTTTAATTAGAACAAGGGGTTTTTATATAGTTTTACTGTAGCTTTCCAGATGCTCACATTAAAACTGCATATAAAGACACTTCACAGCAGCCCACAAAGCATATAGTAGCAGTCACGATGGTGCTTCGCGTAATTACTACCTCTCATCAGATGGAGGCTGAGAATAACAGCAAGAAAAGCCTGCTGCAGGCAAGGCTAAAAGGATGAAGGGACTAATAATCGACTAATTAAAATTCCCACAGAAGGAACAGGCTTTGATTGATAGAAACTGCAAATGAACGACTTCTCTAATGAAGAGCAACTGTCTATCTTGTCGCTGACTCAACAGAGAGCGGGTTTTGACAATAGGCAGAAAGTTAAAAACCTCTCTGAGAATAGAATGTCATATCACATTTTGCATCTACCCTACTCCAGGTATCCCATAGTTGTACAGTCACTGACCATGGGCCCGATCCTGTATTCCCCCTACAGGCAAACTCCCACTGCTTGCAACTGAAGCGTTGCTGGTAGAAGAAATATGGGAACCAGTTCTGTATAGGCAAATCTGGCTGCCATTACATGCTCAGCAGTAACTCATGAGCAGCTCTGGGCCTGCAGCAGTGGTAGCTCACATGCAGCTGTTTGTTTGATGTATAAAGTACACCCTAACATTGCAGATCCCGTCAACATTCCATTGCTGCTGGGTAAAGCTGCACCCTGCTGGGAAATTCCCCCAAGATGAGGACCAGGAGTAGTTTCCACTGCCACACTCCCATGGGTTCTGTCGAGGGAAGGCAGCTTTAATTTGCCTCCAAGACTCCAGCAGAGCCTTTCCAGGGAAGGTTGCTTAGGTTGTAAGCCGAACCAGCAAATCTTCCAGATGCTCTGGCTACCCCCCGTCGCTAGCCAGTGAGCCCACATCTGGGGCTGTGGCAGCTGACTGCACACCACTTGGTGGAGTGACGTGATCTCCCTTGATGCAGACTGTCCATCACCAAGGGACTTCTGCCAGGCTCCGGGACTGAGCCAAGCCCACTCTTTGCAGGAGGTGAAGAATTATGTGACAACACATGTATAACATGGAATTGCAGTGAGATATACCAAAAGTCAAGGATGAAGAGGGATGCTCCAGCGCATGCAACAGGGTGGAGGGTGAGACAGTCGAGTCCCTGACTTGATATCTGTGTCAAAGGAGCCTCAGACTCCATAGCATGTCAAAGGCCAAAGAAAAATCTGCCCACAAAGCAGTCACGCATTGTTGTCTGACAGGTTTCAGAGTGATAGCCTTGTTAGTCTGTATCAGCAAAAAAACAATGAGGAGTCCTTGTGGCACCTTAAAGGACTCCTCGTTGTTATTGTTGTCTGAGGTTCTACAGCAACACACACCTTAGTTTGGAATCTGGCTCTAGGCAGCGTATACGCATCACTGGGGCTGGAGAGGTACATTGTAACCACTGCAATTTCAGGCACTTATAAACCAACACCAAAATCAAAAGGAAAGAAAAAAAGGTCCCACAGTTTCTTGCCTGTTTTCTGATTGATTGTTTGCCTTCAGCAGGAAGGCACCCATCTGTACTTTGTGAGCAGTTATCTCAGGGTCAGAATTCAACCTTACATACATACACAGGAATGTGGCCTCCCTCTTCACTGGTAAGAGAGAACTCGATTTGCACTCTCCTATCCCCTGGGGTGAGGGACACTGCCATTCTATCCCTCTTTAGTCTCCTCTCTAACTAGACATAGGCAGCTGCACCATTAGCATTTTCCCTGACCGCTCCTGCACAATCTCCTGTCCCTCAAATGTCCCGTCCTATCTTCACAGGCCTGCCATATGTCCCTAACATTCTGCTACCCATTTTATTCTCCCTCTGTATGTCATGCCTTTTACCTTGCAACTCCCCACACCACCACCACACTCCTGCACTGCCTACACTGCTCTCAGTTTGCCTGCTGCTCCCTCCACATGCTCCAACTCATAGTTTATTGTCTTATTTTCAAACATATTCCCCTTCCCTGATGCCGTATCTCATTCCTGGCACCTTCACAGGCTCGTGTGCCCTGCCTGATGTTCGCACTGTGACTCAGGGGTCACCATCTTGCAACGATCTGTCTAGGGACAGACTAGCTTTCATCTACAAAGGTTAGAAGTAGAGCTGTGTGGAGTGGTCTGACCCCCCCAACCCCCCCCCAAAAAAGTATTACTTGTAACTGTAGTAGGAAAAAATTAAGGTAGAAGTGTGATTTAAGTTGATGCTGTACCTTAAATACAACAATTGCAAGGCAATTTTTGGGGACGATTTAAAGTGTTACCTTTTGTGCATAAAGAAGTGTTCAGTTGCTTGATGGAAATACTAAAGCCTCTTTCTTAGGGAAGCTCTCTTCCCCTCTGCCCTCTTTTCACATTGAATAACCCCAGAAGGTTGGCTGCTACTTGCACTTATCCATGTGTCTTTCATTTTAAATCACTAGATTTAGTTTGCTGCACAATTTGTCCAGATTAAATTCTGTGCTGATTAACAACCATGACAAGTACACACAGTATTTTCAGTCAGGCTCACCCTTCAACATGACGAGACACGTACACCCTGATGTAACTCCATCTGTTTCAGTGGAGTTTGCACCAGGATGAATCTGGTCCAGCTTGTTTAAACAGAGCCGGAAAGGAATATGTCACCGTATTGTTCTGAGCAGAAGTAGATATAAAGATCATGGTTGTAGCTTACTTTCTTCATTAGAACAATCTTACTGATGTAAGAGTCAAGACACATACCAAGGGGAAATTTTATAATCACCTGGAAAAATAATTAACCTTGAACTACATCTACTTCCTAATGGCATGTTGTGTAAGCAACAAAACACCATCTCATGATTTTGGGACCAGGGATGTTCCCCTTCCAATTGTTTTCATCTTGGAGGCCGCCAGGGTGCTTACGTGCACTTTCGACTGCCGTTGTGAAATATGTGTTCCCTGTTTGTTCTTGTACTGCCTCTGCAGGAAATCAGAGCCTTTAACTTCCTGTAAGCTGCAGATGCATTATTCTTTGTATTCCCCAAATAGGAAGTCCTGGGGTCATTCTGCCAAATAAATGGAAACTTAATTTCATTTCAGCACAGGATTAATTGCTAGGAAGTGTCAGGATATTGATGGGCTGATAACAAGACAGTCAGACCAGAAACCTTTTATGGGCACCAGAGCTAAAGCATTTGGCTACAGACATGAAACAGAATCCCTGTATCAAACTATGGGGAAGGAACGTTACCTGATGAGAAGCGATACAGGGATGTCTGTTATTGCTTTGTTTATCCCATTGTAAACTTTACAGCTTTATATTTTAGGAGGAAAAGAAATAAATTCCTTCTGATGACTAAGCTCTATTTTTGATGACTAAGCCCTATGATTTTTGTTCTTCAAATCTCAGCATTCTATAGTAAATGGGCCTGATTGTCCTCTGACTTACACACCAGTATTACAATAGCGTAACTCCATTGGCTTCAGAGGGTATTCTTCTGATTTGCACCAGTATAAGTGAGAGGAAAATCTGGCCCCAAATTTTTCCCTGCATATAATTTGAGGTTGCAGATTTCTCAAGAGACTGAGCACGTGGAAAATCATTGTAAAAGTAACATTTAAGCCCATTCAATTCTGTGAAGTTAAATCAGGCATGAATTTGGTCCATTATATTTTAAGCACTATCCAAACACAAACTTATCACCACCACATTCCTCTGAGGTTAGTATTATTATTATTCCCATTTTGCAGATTTGGGAAAGTGAGGGGGATAGGTTAAGGGGCTTGGCTATGGCCAGAGACAGTCAGCTCAGAGCTAGGGTGCAGAGGCCAGGAGCTCCTGGTTATCAGTCCTCTGCTTAGCTCACTAGACCCTTCTCCTCCCCCTCCTGAAATCTAGTTTCAGGGACAATTAAGCACATCATTTTACCATAATAATGAGCTAAAATCATTTTAGATGTAACTCCACAGATGTCCACAGAATTCCACCAGGGATTAACTTGGCCTGTGGTGGAAAGAGAACGGAAAAGCAGGGGTTCTTATGTGCACCAATTGACAAAAAATCCTGCACTAAGTTTCCAGAGGTTGGGGTAAGAGGTCTTCCTGAATGATAGGACTGTATATACTCTATGTTTATCTATAAACTGCTGTATTATCTACAATATTTTCTTCAGGCAGCTGCTGAAATGGAGGGAAGACCCTCCTTTCCACAGAGAAAGCAGAATACCTAAACTCTGGGTTTGCATGAATAGATCTTTGAGGAGTATATAAATAGAATCCTCCTTTCGCCTCTTCTAAAAATATGCATGTTAATACAGTAAGTGTTACTATGTATTTAATGTACACACTTTTGAAGCTGGGGCTATTTCATTTTAAATCTGATGTAGAAAAGAAGTCAAATGAGCTTTATGTGTCTTCCCGAAGTGCCTGTTCATGAGACCCCATAGTGGAATAATAGATAGGTATGGTCTAAGAGTAATATTGAATGGAATTCTGAAATGAGTTCTGGAGAACCCAGCCATCAATGGCCAAGTCAGGACTGACCCTTCCAGAGGAAGATTGTATGTGTTAATGAAGACTTTTGGGAGCTGGAAAGGACGCCGTACAGATCATCTCAATTGGTGATCATTTTAGAGGATCTATTGCCACAGACACTTACTCTAGAGCCATGAACAAGAAAAGAAATCAGCATTGTATCACGGAGATGAATCATTGGCTGAAGCACTGATCAAGAGGGGAGGCTTTGGGAGTTAGACAGCATTGATACGCTGTCTGGTTCCAGTTCAGCACAGCTCTTAAGCACATGCTTAACTCCTCCATTCCCATTCGGGGAAGTACTTTAAGCATGTGCTTAAATCCCATTACAAACCATGGAATATATGTATGAATTTAAACATTAAACTCATGATTATGTGCTTTGCTGAACAGGAACAGTTTGCTGAATTAAGGCCTTAATAAGGAATGGAGAGTATTTGGTGGTGGTGATCTTCTTTTCTTAAGCTGAGCTGGTTTTGAATGCTGAAGGTCAGTTCCCATTTCTCGTTACAAGGACATTACAACTAGAACAACAGAGAAAAGAGCAACCATGTGCATGACAATCAAAGTAGCACATAGGAAAATAATGATTCTGAAAAAGATTTGGGGGTTGTGGTAGATAATCTGCTGAATGTGAGCTCCTGCCATAATGTTGTGTCCAAAAGGGCAAATTCAATCCTTGGATACATAAACAGGGGAATATCGAGTAGGAGTAGGGAGGTTATTTTACCTCTGTATTTGCCACTGGTGCAACAACTGCTGAAATACTGTGTCCAATTCTGGAGTCCACAATTCAAGAAAGAGGTTGATAAATTGGAGAGGGTTCAGAGAAGAGCCACGAGAATGATTAAAAGATTAGAAAACATGCCTTATAGTGATTGATTCAAGGAGCTCAATCTATTTAGCTTAAAGAAGAGAAGGTTAAGGGGTGAACCAAATACAGTCTATAAGTATCGACACAGGGAACAAATATTTAATAATGGTCTCCTCAGTCTAGCAGAGAAAGATACAACACAATCCAATGCTTGGAACTTGAAGCTAGACGAAGTCAGGCTGGAAATAAGGCATACATTTTTAATGGTGAGAGTAATTAACCACTGGAACAATTTACCAAGGGTCATGGTGGATTCTCCATCACTGACAATTTTTAAATCAAGACTGGATGTTTTTCTACAAGGTCTGCTCTAGGAATTATTTTAGGAAAGGTCTATGGCTTGTACCATACAGGAGATCAGACTAGATGATCATAGTGGTCCCTTCTGGCCCTGGAATCTGTGAATCTATGGGAAAAGGTAAGATGCAGAATGATTCTTCATTCCCTGAGGGATCGGCATGAGGATAATGCTCCACAAAGAAATTTATGAGCTCTCCTAACTGATTTATTACAATTGACTCAAACAACTGACACATCAGTATTGAAGGACATGCTCTGTATGGGAGAGAGAGAAAGGGGTGATGGCACACGTAGAGGACTGTTTAGAACTGGTGAAATATAAAATTCAAAGATGATATTAGATTGGAAATTTGTAATCAAAATTAGCAACAAAGGAATAAATCTAACTGTAAATCACTTTTGTTACAGACTAAACTCAAAGGAAAGAAAGATGAATGATTTATCAAAGAAAGAACTCATGATAATACACATGGTAAGTACTGTGTTTGTGGGGAGACAAACAAAGGCTACCAAGGAAGGTTTACATCGTTGTCCACAAGGGTATGTCCTTTCTACAAAGGGCTAGGAATGCAGTGGAAAGTGGGGCTCTCTTGGACTGGGTAAATAGAAATGCTGAGGGGCGGGGGGAATCTAGGGGCACCTATTCGTTTCATTATTTGAGTATTAAAAAAAGAGATAACAGTAATCAGTCAAATGAAGGCACTTAAAACAGAGCAAATTGGGCAGATTTAGAGAATGAGTGAGCAGGGCCCCATGTGTTGCGGTATTAGGAATGAGAAAGGGAGAAAGAATCGGCAGCCCTTCAGGGCACCCAAACAGCAATAAGGCAAGTGATGTAGTAAAAGAGAAACACCCCAGGCCCTGACCCACAGCTCCACCTGAGGGTGGCCTCACACAACAGGGTGATTTTATGTCACTACTGTACTCTCCACGTTCCAGTGCTGCTCTGTGCTGAGCCAGTCCCCTATTGCATGTCAGAGCACAGCCTTTCAGCTGCTCTAGCTTGTGCCTGCTGCCAACAATACCAAGGGGAAGCTGTGGCAACCAGAGATCCCCTTAGCACATTGGAGTGATCATCCTGTGGCTGGCTAAGCCATTTTTTTTTTTTTTTTTTTTTTAGGCAGCTTTGTGCTGCTGGAGTGCAGCCAAGTGGACGAGTTGCGGGGCGGGGGCGGGTTTTGAAAAGTCCAGCAAGGGATGTGCTGAGAGTAAGGCTCCTACAAGAGCCACACTACAAGAGAGTGTGCCAAGACCCTCTACACAGGTGCCCCATGCCTACCTACTTACTTACTCCATCAGAGCTCGGCACAGATCATGGAGGAGCCACTGGGTTTTGTCGGCAAATGCTGCCCCTGCTTCACCTGTAAGAGGGGCTGGGCAAATTCTATCTCTACACAAGGTGGAAAAATGTGTAGGAAATACTCTGATGGGAACCTCACAATTTCCTGTCAAGGACAGTCGGATTCATTGAAAGGTGCCCAAGCAGTCTAATTAATTGAACAAGGAAACTGCAGGGCCCTGAGAAGTCTCTCATGCGGTCATTTTAAAAACTAGATCTTATGAAACTGGAGGCTTCTGGAATTATGAAGAGAACCCCAAAAGGGAACAGAAAAGGCCTTCCCCTCCCCCCTCAGAAAACCTGAGGAGCTACAAAAGATAGAAAAAAGAAAAGGGAGTGGTGGAGGGGAAACTTACCTGACCCTGGACCAGATGACCTCTTGAGGTCCCCTCCAGTCCTACGAGCCTATGATTCTATGACCCCTCTGAGGTCCAGCAGGGCTCCCTGGAAGTTGTGCCATCACAGGGGTATCACAGTGGGATAAGCACCTTCTGGCCAACCACAGCTTCAGAATCATGACACCTAAAAAGAGAAGAGGAAGGGGATAAGATGAACATTTCTGTTCTGAAGAGATCGTTTACTTTTGCTCATTGGGGCATTTAGCTCCTAACCTGACTATTCACCTCCTTCCCCCCAACCCCACCCACCATTTTGTTTTAGCACTTTCAGGTCCCCTTGCAGGCACAGGGAACCTGTAAATGAAAAATGGTTAGTAGTCTGGCCATTAGTTGGCCAACACACCTGGGGAAGTTAGCAATAGAGAGTGCCCCTTCTCCCTTGGTTCCCCAGGCAGTCTCTTCTTTGTATCCCCGTAATGCCATCCTTGCCTGTCCTTGGATTATTCCCTTAGCAAAATAGCATTGAAACATTCTCTCATATGGTCCTGAACTTGCATCATGGAACAATTTACTGGGGCTCTCCCCTCCTGCCTTGAAATTCTTCTCTCACAGTCCTTGGCTTGTGGAAGTGTAAAATCTTTCAGTTCCATGATAAGAAATTCTTCAAAAGGGAGGTGCTTTCTCTGTACTCCTCACTATTCTCTCAGCAGCCTAGTTCATGCCCTAAACCTCCTTTGATCATGTTTTTGTTCTGCTCAGCGCCTGCAAAAATATACCACCACTTTCCAAGTATTATGGGCAGCTAAAGAAAGCCACAAAGCTGTCCCCGTCCTGCAAGATAAGAAACATGCACACTGCATTTTCCCTGTGAACTTCCATTAGCCTCTCTCCTATATAGAAGGGTCTCATATGACTTCAGAGTATGTACTTTGGAAAGGAGATCTTTCCTAGCCATTAATGCCTTGGCACCACGCCAAAGAGTGGCATTCAAGTAGGACAAAGGCAAGGGTTCAGTGTCACTCCTTAACTGTGCCAAAAGCAAGGCGAAAGCCCTCAAATGACAAAGGCAGTTTGGAGAATGGAAGGAGCTATACAAATAAGACTAGTCAGGTGGACTTTTCTCATTAACCTTTACAGCTGGCACCTTCCAGACAGCCAGACAGGTGCACTGTAAGGAGGTAAGCATAGACATATGTATCAGTATATAAGTACAGCCAAAGGGTAACATTTTCAAAGTGTCTAAGTGGTTTAGGATCCTAGGTCCCAATGGTACTTATGGCCAGAATTTTAAAGGTATTCAGACACCTAAAGATGCAGGTAGCTGTCTAGTTTGGTTTTCAAAAGCACCTAGGCACTTAACCCCTATAGGCACCTAAATACCTTTAAAATCTGACCCTTGGGACCATAAGTCACTGTTGAAAATGGGCCGTAGGACCCTAATTCAATTAGGCACTTCTGAAAATTCTACTGTTTTCCAAATGTTAATGTTACATTTTATACCATTTTCTTTTTTTGCTTCCCCTGGCCACTTACCTCACCGCCTCCTTTGCTATTCCAGGAGCAAGGAATTGATGGTGCTTCCATGAATAGCTCAGATTGGTTTTGTTTATAGTACTTAGGGGATTTTCTACAAATATTTAGAATTCCAGGGCTTTTCTAACTTCACACATTTTTTTTCTAACTTCAGTAAAAAAACAACAACCCAACAACATGAACTTTTTATTGTGTTAAATTTCCCACCTCTTCTCCCTGCTCTTCTGCCCACCCCCCTCCTCCCTCTAGCATCCTCAACACTCCCCCTCATCCACACTTATAACCATGACATCACCACCACTAATTCATCCCCTCATCAGTCCTCTGTTGCTGTTTCCTCTAGGCTCTATAAGAGTTTTTAAATCCACTGACTCTCCCTCACCCCCATGGCTTTGCTCCTTTCTCACTGCAACTGTTTCTTCCTTCTCCTCTCTGAACTTTCTGCAGCTCCCTTCTCCCCACCCCACTCCTGACTACCCAAAATGTCACTTTCCTTACGTGCCTTTCTCTAGTCTCCCATTACACTGACCCTCTCTCCTCAGGTGCCTTCATTGGCTTCTTATCTTTTTCCACAAGAAATTCAACCTTATATTCTCGCCTTTAGAGTCAATGCAGTGGCATCAGGGATAAACTTGGTGATTTCTAGTTTTTATGATTTTCAGTGAGTAATACATTTCAGTGTTTTGCGTTGTTTTAGCATCTTACTGTGGCAGAGCTCAGTTCCAAAGTCCTTCTCACAAACAGGAGACATTTCAGAAGAAAACCCCTCTTCTAGGAAAGAAGCCTGGCTATTTATTTTAAAGACAGCCAACACAAAGTAACATCTCTCCAAATGGCCCTCAGCTCTTCAGACTACTTATTCCAAAGTTGGTTGACAACAGAAACCACCAAATCAATCAAACAGAGGTTGTGTTTTGAAATGCCTGTCTCAAGGGGGAAGAGATTCTCTCTCCCTCCAGCAGGGCTTCTAAAAACTGTGTGTGGATCTGTGGGTAGTTCCAAAAATTCTCTCTAGCAAAAGAGATGAGGTGTAGTGGGAAACTGTTGCCCCTCAGATTAAAGTGAACAACAAAGCCAACGCCACAGGATTACCTTTGGTCACTTTTCAACCTGTGTGACTTTAATCTATGGGAATGGGGGTGGGTTTTTTCTGTTTATTGCATCAAAAGCCATTCGGGATTTAGATGAATAAAATGGTACCTAATTCAAGGATTCTATGTAGTCAGATAGATAAAATGCATCACTTTATATTTTTCCATATAGACTGAGAGCTGTTCAGGGCAGGGGCCTTGTTAGTGTACTCTGCTAAATTCTAGTTCTGTTGAAGTGAATGGCAAAACTACCATTGATTTCAGTGAGATCAAAATCTACCTCACTGTCCGGAAAGTGCTGGCACTATACTCTGGATTGACTGCAGCTTTGCGAAGCCTTTTTCTGTGTACACGTATCTTTTGTAAGGACAACTACAAAAAGAAAGTTACCAAAGCAAATATCTAATGCCACTAGATTTTACTGCCTACTAGCCCTAAAAAAGAGCCACGTGTGTAGACTGAAACAGCTTTACACAAAGTTAGCTTTAACTACTTACATAACTACAATCCCACTAACCACTCGTTTCTCAGTGTTACTGCAGCACCGCAAGGGCCAGAGGCTAAAAAAAGCCACAGTCAAATAAACAACTCAGTGTTCCTAGCTTCAGTGAGTCCATTATGTTTCTTTGCAAACAAAACACAGTTTTTATTTTGTTTTTGTTTTTTTAAACAAAAGCATGGTAATAATTTCTGTGTAGATCAATCCTCCTCCCACCCCCTAACCACTGATCTAGGGCTCAATGCTGCAATGTACGGAGTATGCCGGAGAAATGTCCAGGGTGGGATTCACAGGCACCTACATCCCCCTTAGCTGTCATTTTACGTACCTATGTCCAACATTTAGGCACTGCTGGCATTCACAAAACCCCTGCTCCGCTGCTGCCTAAACCTGTAGGCACCTAAAATCCCCAGACACCTACAGTTCTACTTCTAAAGTCCCCAAAGTGCTTAAATTTTGGTAGCGAGGCATGCACACAGCCATGAAGTCATGACACTGCCCAGCAGCTCAGTGACTAACTCATACACAACTATGCGTTTCCACACCTATCTTGCCTTCAGGTCCTAGTCTGGTAGGCATGTTCAGATGCATATAATCCCATGCAAAATGGCCTTCCCCACTTCTAACCACTAGACTAAACACTAGATCACTCACCCAGATGACAGAAGTGTGGCCAAGCCAAACCTGAATGGCACTGTAATCCCACCCACCAGCGTGCCACTTCCAAAGTGGGGAGCCAAAGCCAGGCCCAGCCCCGCAGGACAAGAGCTGTCACTCTGGGGTGAGTGCAGGGCAGGCTCAGGGCTGCTGAAACAATTTTTAATAGTGCGTGTTTAAAACCACTGAACAAAACTGTACACCCAGTCTATGATGGAAGTCAGACGTTTAGTTGCTATTATTACTTGAAGCCGGGGGTGCTGCTGCACCCCTATTTCCAGCACCCCAGGCAGGCTCGCTCTCCAACCCCCTTCCCTTCCCTCAGGGCTCCTGTCAGTGTTAATTTTTCTGGAAGGGTGAGAGCCTTTATTTCAGATTTTGCCCCGGCCCCCAAAAACTTCTGTGCAGCCCTGATTAAAGGCTTTCATTGACTGGGAGCTCAGTCTACTTATCTTGTCAGATAGAATCATGGTATAAGTACCTTCACGAGGAGAAGATATTGACTAGCAGAGAGTCCTTTAATAAAACAGACAAAGACATAACAAAATCAGTGCCTGGAAGCTGAAGCTAGACAAATTCAAATTAGAAATAAGGCACGTTGTTTATATATATAAAAAAAATGAGGGTAATTAACCATTTCAACATCTTACCAAGGGATATGGTGGAAGTCTTCAGATCAAGAGAGGCCATCTTTCTTCAAAGTCTGCTGTATTTCAACCACAAGTGGTTGGTCTTGATGGCAAAGGGTGCAAGTCTATGGCCTGTGTAATGCAGGAGATCAGATAAGATAATCACCTCTAGGCTTAAAAAAAAAAAATCTATGAACTGAATCTGTTAAAAACATTTTAAAACTTTTCTGGGCATATTCAAAATGAATTATGGGAGAAAGGCTGTACTACAGCTGAATTCCAACAATGGAAAATTAAAAGAAAGTCTACACGTCTGTCTGAGTGAACCAGGATTTTCTATGATCTCCATTACCATAGTACATACATGCACCCTAATTAAATGTGGAAAGCACAGGGTTATCCCAAAACCTGTTCTGCTACACCATATGTGAATGTATGGTAAATACAGAGCTGTTGCAGAAAAATTTGTCACACTATTGGAAGGAAAGCAATAGGTTACATATTCTGATATGATCTACAGTCACACTTTGTGCTTGGGTTTCTTTCTACTGTATGTTGGTTTCTGAAAACACCTCTCTACAAACAGAATTCATTTAAACTTTCTTCTCTTTCAGGCACTGTTATTCTTAGCATGCGTATTCATTACATTGATTTATTCTGCCATTATGAGATATCTGGTCTTTTGCTAGTGATGTAGTCATTTGTCAGCAATTATTTGCAATAGAACAGACAACATGCTTGTTGTCTGGAAATATTTCTGATCAATTGTGTTCTGTCAGTGTCACTCTGCACCACAATAATATAATATCTGTTCTCAGTAAGTCCCTATTCAGCTCCTGTGAGAGATTTCCCCTGAATGTTTGGTGAGAAGCCTGAAACAGAGCATACCATAAAAATACCACTTTGCTGAGTAGTATTTGGTCCCATTTTATGTGCTGAGATAGGTCCAAGGGCTGAATTCTCTCTTTAACTTATACAGTCTCCAAAGGCTAGTGGGTTTCAGCCTGGTAGTTTCACCTTATTTTGACACCAAACAAAAGCTTGACATGAACATTCTGTCACAGACAGCTGTATCTGGCTGGATGAATAATCACCAAGTTCATCAGCATTAATACTGTTTTTCCTAAGCCTATGACCCAACATGATATTAAAATCTTCTTGGTATCTCTCTCTCTCTCTCTCTCTCTCTCTATTAGTTTTACTATTGAGTGAGTGGGGGAGAGAGGGTGTGAAAAGGGAGAGTCCACATTTGGACCAAAGCTGGTTTTATTTAATAACACTGAGATTGGGTCTTGGTTCCAGTTAGTTAGGGCTAGTCACTGGTGGTCTTTTAGAGGAGCTGGATTCTGACCTGCAGAAAAGGACCTAGGGGTTGCAGCGGACAAGAAGCTGGATATGAGTCAACAGTCTGCCCTTGTTGCCAAGAAGGCTAACGGCATTTTGGGCTGTACAAGTAGGAGCACTGCCAGCAGATTGAGGGACGTGATCATTCCCCTCTATTTGGCATTGGTGAGGCCTCATCCGGAGTAGTGTGTCCAGTTTTGGGTCCCACACTACAAGAAGGGTGTGGAAAAATTGGAAAGAGTCCAGCAGAGGGCAACAAAAATTATTTGAAGGCTGGAGCACATGACTTATGAGGAGAGGCTGAGGGAACTGGGACTGTTCAGTCTGCGGAAGAGAAGAATGAGGGGGGATTTGATAGCTGCTTTCAACTACCTGAAAGGGAGTTCCAAAGAGGATGGATCTAGACTGTTCTCAGTGGTAGCAGATGACAAGGAGCAATGGTCTCAAGTTGCAGTGGGGGAGGTTTAGGTTGGATATTAGGAAAAAAAAATTCACTAGGAGCGTGGTGAAGCACTGGCATGGGTTACCTAGGGAGAACATAAGAATATAAGAATGGCCATACTGGGTCAGACCAAAGGTCCATCCATCCAGTATCCTGTCTACTGACAGTGGCCAATGCCAGGTGCCCCAGAGGCATTGAACCTAACAGGTAATGATCAAGTAATCTCTCTCCTGCCATCCATCTCCACCCTCTGACAAACAGAGGCTAGGGACACCATTCCTTTCCTATCCTGGCTAATAGCCATTAATGGACTTAACCTCCATGAATTTACCCAGTTCTCTTTTAAACCCTGTTATAGTCCTAGCCTTCACCACCTCCTCAGGCAAGGAATTCCAGAGGTTGACTGTGCGCTGAGTGAAGAAGAACTTCCTTTTATTTGTTTTAAACCTGCTACCCATTAATTTCATTTGGTGGCCCCTAGTTCTTATATTATGGGAAAAAGTAAATAACTTTTCCTTATTTACTTTCTCCACACCACTCATGATTTTATAGACCTCTATCATATCCCCCCTTAGTCTCCTCTTTTCCAAGCTGAAAAGTCCTAGCCTCTTCAATCTCTCCTCATAGGGGACCCATTCCAAATCCCTAATAATTTTAGTTGCCCTTTTCTGAAGCTTTTCTAATGTCAGTGTATCTTTTTTGAGATGAGGGGACGACATCTGTACGCAGTATTCAAGATGTGGGCCTACTATGGATTTATATAAGGGCAGTAAGATATTCTCCGTCTTATTCTCTATCCCTTTTTAATGATTCCTAACATCCCGTTTGCTTTTTTGACTGCCACTGCACACTGCGTGGACGTTTTCAGAGAACTATCCATAATGACTCCAAGATCTTTCTCCTGATTAGTTGTAGCTAAATTAGCCCCCATCATATTGTATGTACAGTTGGGGTTATTTTTTCCAATGTGCATTACTTTACATTTATCCACATTACATTTCATTTGCCATTTTGTTGCCCATTCACTTAGTTTTGTGAGATCTTTTTGAAGTTCTTCACAGTCTGCTTTGGTCTTAACTATCTTGAGCAGTTTAGTATCATCTGCAAACATTGCCACCTCATTGTTTACCCCTTTCTCCAGATCATTTATGAATAAGTTGAATAGGATTGGTCCTAGGACTGACCCTTGGGGAACACCACTAGGTACCCCTCTCCACTCTGAAAATTTACCATTTATTCCTACCCTTTGTTCCCTGTCTTTTAACCAGTTCTCAATCCAGGAAAGGATCTTCCCTCTTATCCCATGACAACTTAATTTACGTAAGAGCCTTTGGTGCGGGACCTTGTCAAAGGCTTTCAGGAAATCTAAGTACATTATGTCCACTGGATCACCCTTGTCCACATGTTTGTTGACCCCCTCAAAGAACTCTAATAGATTAGTAAGACATGATCTCCCTTTACAGAAACCATGTTGACTTTTGCGCAACAATTTATGTTCTTCTATGTGTCTGACAATTTTATTCTTTACTATTCTTTCAACTAATTTGCCTGGTACTGACATTAGACTTACTGGTCTGTAATTGCCAGGATCACCTCTAGAGCCCTTAAATATTGGCGTTACATTAGCTATCTTCCAGTCATTGGGTACTGTAGCTGATTTAAAGGAGGTGGTGGAATCTCCTTCCTTAGAGGTTTTTAAGGTCAGGCTTGACAAAGCCCTGGCTGGGATGATTTAGTTGGGGATTAAGTCCTGCTTTGAGCAGGGGGCTGGACTAGATGACCGCCTGAGGTCCCTTCTAACCCTGATATTCTATGATTCTGTGATGACCTAAGAGCACAGGAAGAAGTAGTGAATTAAGAACACTGACATGGGCAAAGGGGACTGTGATTTGCTCCCAAAACAGTGCTGTGAGGAGATTGCTGAAGGCTGGTATGGGCACAGGGAGAGACGAAAGCTGCTGGGTTTGGTTACAAGTCCATATGCAGCACTTGGTATAAAGGAAAGCCTGCCCTGTTCTTGACCTAATTGATGGGCTGCCAGCTGCTAGGGTAGGACCTTGTCTACTCCATGTTTGGTATAAAGCTGATCATCTTATCAGTGAAAAAGAATCTTACTAATTCACCTACCTCCTACCTGGGATACTGTGCAGCATGTATTTCAGGGGTGAAAGTAAGTCTAGGGACTTACTGGTACGGGGTTGGGCTGGGGCTGGGGCTGGCTCTGGCCCCCGGAAGCAGCAGGGCTGGAGGAGGTCAGAGCCAGCCCCAGCCCACCCTGTACCAGCAAGTGCCTCCTTCCCCCTCCCCGGGGTACCAGCAGCAGCTGGGGGCTCTGGCAGCGGTTTAAAGGGCCCTGGGTGGTAGCGGCGGCCAAGCCCTGGGCCCTTTAAATCGTCCCCGGAGCCCCGCCACTGCTTCCCCAGGGCTCCAGCAGCAGGGCTCCAGCCGCCACTACCACCCCAGGCCCTTTAAATCGTCCCCGGAGCCTGCCGGAGCCCTGGGGAAGCGGCGGCAGGGCTGCGGGGATGATTTAAAGGGCCCAGGGCTCGGCCGCCGCTACCACCCCAGGACCTTTAAATCACCGTCCCAGCCCCACCACCGCTACCCCAGGGCTCCGGCAGTGGGGCTCCAGCAGCAATTTAAAGGGCCGGGGGCTCCAGCCGCTGCTGGGAGCCACAGGCCCTTTAAATTGCGCTTGGGGAAGCCGATCCACCCCAGTACGGCGCACCAGCTCTTGCCGGTACACCATACCGGGGCGTACCGGCTTACTTTCTTCTTTGATGTATTTGTGATGGTTTGGTTTTGTAATATATTAAAAACCAAGGGATTCATTTTAAAAAGACATTCAAATACTGTGGGGAAACTGTCTTTGCATCCCCTCAAGACCTGGCCATGAAATGCCACTAATGTCAAGGTAACGTACCATTTACTTCTGCCCTAGATGGTGCAAGAAGATGGAGAGTTTCTTTTTGTGGCCTATCCTGTCAGTGAGTGTTGGAACCATGCAGGGAACTGCTGATGGATTCCTGCCTCAGGTGGGGCTGATTAAGTCCACCTTAGGTATAACAGAGGTGGGAGTAGTCCTCTGACCAAAGAGGAAATGAGGATATGGAGTGAAGCAGTCCTCAGGAAGTGTCCCTAATACTGCAGTTTATGTTGGGTTAGGGAGCTGTGCCAGAAATTATGAGAGAGTTACCCAGAGGCCATTCACAAAAAGAAAAGGAGTACTTGTGGCACCTTAGAGACTAACAAATTTATTTGAGCATAAGCTTTCGTGAGCTACACCTCACTTCATCAGATGCATTCAGT
Organism: Lepidochelys olivacea; assembly: GCF_965140295.1. NCBI lineage: Eukaryota > Metazoa > Chordata > Testudines > Cheloniidae > Lepidochelys > Lepidochelys olivacea. The sequence continues at coordinate 158,956,920 of NC_140411.1, read as the reverse complement.
GGAAAATACAGTGGGGAGATTTATATACACAGAGAACATGAAACAATGGGTGTGATCAGGTAAGTGATCAGGTAAGGTTACAAGAAGTGCAAGATTGGACAAATGACCAGGGAAGAGTATAAAAATATTGCTCGGGCATGCAGGAGTGAAATCAGGAAGGCCAAATCACACCTGGAGGTGCAGCTAGCAAGAGATGTTAAGAGTAACAAGAAGGGTTTCTTCAGGTATGTTAACAACAAGAAGAAAGTCAAGGAAAGTGTGGGCCCCTTACTGAATGAGGGAGGCAACCTAGTGACAGAGGATGTGGAAAAAGCTAATGTACTCAATGCTTTTTTTGCCTCTGTCTTCACGAACAAGGTCAGCTCCCAGACTGCTGCACTGGGCAGCACAGCATGGGGAGGAGGTGACCAGCCCTTTGTGAAGAAAGAAGTGGTTCAGGACTATTTAGAAAAGCTGGACAAGCACAAGTCCATGGGGCCGGATGTGCTGCATCCGAGAGTGCTAAAGGAGTTGGCGGGTGTGATTGCAGAGCCATTGGCCATTATCTTTGAAAACTCATGCCAATCGGGGGAGGCCCCGGACGACTGGAAAAAGGTTAATGTAGTGCCCATCTTTAAAAAAGGGAAGAAGGAGGATCCTGGGAACTACAGGCCAGTCAGCCTCACCTCAGTCCCTGGAAAAATCATGGAGCAGGTCCTCAAGGAATCAATTCTGAAGCACTTAGAGGAGAAGAAAGTGATCAGGAACAGTCAGCATGGATTCACCAAGGGCAAGTCATGCCTGACTAATCTAATTGCCTTCTATGACGAGATAACTGGCTCTGTGGATGAGGTGAAAGCAGTGGACCTGTTGTTCCTTGACTTTAGCAAAGCTTTTGACACCGCCTCCCACAGTATTCTTGCCAGTAAGTTAAAGAAGTATGGGCTGGATGAATGGATGATAAGGTGGATAGAAAGTTGACTAGATTGTTGGGCTCAACAGGTAGTGATCAATGGCTCCATGTCTAGTTGGCAGCTGGTATCAAGTGGAGTGCCCCAAGGGTCAGTCCTCATGCCAGTTTTGTTCAATACCTTCATTAATGATCTGGAGGATGGTGTGGATTGCACCCTCAGGAAGTTTGCAGATGACACGAAACTGGGAGGAGAGGTAGGTAGGCTGGAGGGTAGGGATAGGATACAGAGGGTCCTAGACAAATTAGAGGATTGGGCCAAAAGAAATCTGATGAGGTTCAACAAGCACAAATGCAGAGTCCTGCACTTAGGACAGAAGAATCCCATGCACCGCTACAGACTAGGGACCGAATGGCTCGGCAGCAGTTCTGCAGAAAAGCACCAAGGGATTACAGTGGATGAAAAGCTGGATATGAGTCAACAGTGTGCCATTGTTGCCAAGAAGGCCAATGGCATTTTGGGCTGTATATGTAGGGGCATTGCCAGCAGATCGAGGGATGTGATCGTTCCCCTCTATTTGTCATTGGTGAGGTCTCATCTGGAGTACTGTGTCCAGTTTTGGGTACCACACTACAAGAAGGATGTGGAAAAATTGGAAATTGTCCAGCGGAGGGCAACAAAAATGATTAGGGGACTGGAACACATGACTTATGAGGAGAGGCTGAGGGAATTGTTTAGTCTGCGGAAGAGAAGAATGAGGGGGGATTTGATAGCTGCTTTCAACTACCTGAAAGGGGGTTCCAAAGAGGATGGATCTAGACTGTTCTCAGTGGTACCAGATGACAGAACGAGGAGTAATGGTGTCAAGTTGCTGTGGGGAAGGTTTAGGTTGGATATTAGGAAAAACTTTTTCACTAGGAGGGTGTTGAAACACTGGAATGCGTTACCTCGGGAGGTGGTGGAATCTCCTTCCTTAGAAGTTTTTAAGGTCAGGCTTGACAAAGCCCTGGCTGGGATGATTTAGTTGGGGATTGGTCCTGCTTTGAGCAGGGGGTTGGACTAGACGATCTCCTGCGGTCCCTTCCAGCCCTGATATTCTATGATTCTAAGGTGAGCTATTACCAGCAGGAGAGCAGGGGGCGAGGGGGGACCTTTTGTAGTGATAATCAAGGTGGGCCATTTCCAGGCAGTCTGAGGAACAGTGGGGGGAGGGGAGGGAAATAAACATGGGGAAATAGTTTTACATTGCAGCTGAGATAGCACCAGTGTGGGCATGGGTCAAAATTGCAACTTCAGAATGCAACTCGACATGATTAGCAGGGGCACACAGATCCATTTGGCCTTAACCCGGTTCTCCCCACCAGTTCAATTAGGAATGGTTCAATTCTCTAATATGTGCCTGGCTTAATAGTGCCCAGGGCTTTGCTTTCCTTGCTCATTTTAAACTTGGCAACCCCATGCCAGGAGCTCCAAATATCTACAAAATAATAATCATAGTTTCTGGTAATTGCATCCTTAAATGGCAGAAAAGCAAGTGATTCTTTTCTTAAAGCTAACATAATATCCCCCATTGAAAATTCAAAGAGGCAGACCCAAACAACTCCAAACGCAAGTGGGGGCCAGAAGAGGAGATCATTTCACTGAAATGGTGAAAACACATTTAACAAACCAGCCTAGTGCTAGGTTTCAGAGTAGCAGCCATGTTAGTCTGTATTCGCAAAAAGAAAAGGAGTACTTGTGGCACCTTAGAGACTAACCAATTTATTTGAGCATGAGCTTTCGTGAGCTACAGCTCACTTCATCGGATGCATGCAGTGGAGTATACAGTGGGGATGTTTTTATACACACAGACCATGAAAAAATGGGTGTTTATCACTACAAAAGGTTTTCTCTCCCCCCACCCCACTCTCCTGCTGGTAACAGCTTATCTAAAGCCATCACTCTCCTTACAATGTGCTGGCACTTTGACTCCAGGCTGACCCCAACAAGGAGGCTGCTGCAGCTTTTGTGGCTGCTTTCAGCTCTACTTTAGTGCTGACCAAAAAAAATCTGTTATAAGTCATGCAATGAGCTGAGCAGAAGCATGGGGTCTGAAGAAGAATTTTAAAGACAGGAAGCAGCATTTATATGGTAGAAAAGCATCTAATAATAAGCACTCATTGCCCCTGCATGCATAGAAATACCAAGGGCAAACTATGACTCTATGCATTTTGAAGTGACTCATTTTCCCTCAAAGTTGAAGAGAGTGTTGAAGATCTATATTTTTCAGAGTGATTCACCCAGAATGGCCACTGGGTTACTGGCTGAGATGAACTACTAAGCTGAGGGATGAAAGCTAATGTAAGGGCCAAGGGACTTGGAATGTACCAGCTATTTGCAGGATAGCTATTGCAGACATTAGCACTCAGTTGTCACTAGTAAATCTTAAATTGCTTTGACAGGTGGCAGATTGGGAGCTGTGAATGGCTATGTCTTTCAGGGAAGAGTTTCATTTCTTGGCAAGTGGGACAGAGTCTAGGGAACAGGCCATATTTTATTGATTTTTAATTTTTTTTTAAATCAAGCATACTTTTTATGGATGAGTTAACTGACTTTGAACTCTTGCGCGGGTGAGTTAGCCCAATTCAGTAGGAACCTGGATTTGTGCTGGAAATGGCCCAACTTGATTATCATACACATTGTAAGGAGAGTGATTACTTTAGATAAGCTATTACCAGAAGGAGAGTGGGGTGGGAGGAGGTATTGTTTCATGGTCTCTGTGTATATAATGTCTTCTGCAGTTTCCACAGTATGCATCCGATGAAGTGAGCTGTTGCTCACGACAGCTTATGCTCAAATAAATTGGTTAGTCTCTAAGGTGCCACAAGTACTCCTTTCCTATTGTCAGGATTCTGTCTCCAGACTAAGAAAAGAAGTTCCAGATACTTACCCACACACTTTAACAACACAGGAGAACTTGATAGCTCAAGACATGGGTGATAGAATGTGGAATCTCCCCTTTCTCAGCTCAAATCACTCCCAGAACAATTTGTAACCAAATGTTGACGCATAAACTGGCTATTTGATGACCCCTATAAACTGAGTTGTTGGCTTCAACATAGTTCCCAGCAGACAGGTGTCCACATCATAACTGGCACAGAATTGCACTCTCAGCAGAAAGCACAAAGACTGGGTGCAAATGGTGTCTAAGCTCGCTTTAGAAGTAGTCAACCACACAAGCACAGCGCTTGGGACAGTGCGGGGAAGCTTTCATTTCCAGTACCTGTGCTGCATCTAGAAGGTGAGGGAGGCAGTGACAGTAAGGTGGGGTTGCATAAGTGATCACCTGGAGTCAAAGTGCCGGCACATTGTAAGGAGAGTGATCACTATAGGATGGTTCTGAATCATTTAAAAGGTCCCTCTCTCCCACTCCCCATTATAGAAATAAATACCAGCATCATGTCAGAAGCGAGTATGGAGGAGGGATTTGAAAGAGAAGAGAACAGATTAACTCTCTAGTTTCAGTCTCCCATAAAAATTGTTTTAAAGCAGTTTGACTAATGAGGGCCCATTTCTCTGGCTCTGTTTCTGAATCTTCATTCAGGATGGGGTTCAGTTTAGTTGATGTCACCAGGGAGAGCTTGTCTTCAAGAGGAACCTACTCCCTGGCTTCCATAAAGGGCACACTTAGAGTCATAGTTTACAACTGTGAATACCAGCAATGCAACATATAACTGGTAAAATCAGCGTACAAAGCAATCCTTTGGTAACTTGGAAATTATTTCCCATTTAGGCTCAGATCCTACAATCAGCTGCCTGCAGCTGAACCCCTGAACCACGCACGAGCACCAGTGAAGTTAGTGGAGCTCTCTGAAGGTGTGTGTGTCCACCTGAAAGGATCCAATTGCAGGAGGGGGAGCCTCATTTCTTCGGCATGAAGAAAATTCTGCCAGTGAATTGGCTGATATAATTATTACTAATTTGTGTACATTCCTGCCAGAGGTAGCCACAGCAACTTTCTGTACATTTTACAGAGATGTTCATCATGGGTGTCCCATTGTGGTATAGCTCTTGCTGTGTAGTCATACGAAGAAATGAAAATTAAGACAAACCAATTTAAATCTAACTTTTTATAAAGAAGTGCGTGCTCCCCTGACTGAGCTCTTGTAACATCGGAAGGCCAGCAGAAAACTGTTCTTTAACAAACAACCCCCTCACCCACCACCCTGGATGAAATCTTGTGGCTAAAGTGGAGGGATGGGAGTTAGGAGACCTGGAGTCTAGTCCCAGTCCTGCCAAAGATATTCTGTGTGACCTTAGATAAATGATTTAACCGTTCCTTTGAGCCATATCCTCTCACTTCACCACAGAGGCTGAGAAGCCACAGGAATCCCTGTGGTTTCTCCATCTCTAGAAAAGGAATAATAATTCTAACCTGACAGCTAGCAGTGGATGAATTATTTGCAGCAATGTTTTTCTGCTTGCAAACTATTCACAAGAATACCTAGATAGTTACAAATCTATTCATTATCAATCATTATTTGATACATGCCTTACATGAACGTATTTCATCCTATGGATTGTTGGCAAACTATTCACTATGACAACTGCTTGAAGCATTTACACTGTACAAGTAGTCAATTAAGTCACGATACTGTTTCTGCTCCCTGACAAGACGATGTCTAAGTCCACAAAGAACTTTCAAGATGACCACATCAACATAGCTGACACAATTTCATATTTGCACAACTGTTCACAATACTTTCCTTTTAGCAAACTAATAAGCAAAATTTTGCTCACATAAATGGTTGTGAAAAGTAACCAAAGGAGCTGTGTTTATCTAAATAAATGTTCATGGATGCTTTTGTGCGGCATTCAAGCACCCGGGGGGTTGGTCTGGTGGTAAAGACGTTGGTTGGGGACTCAGGCAAACTAGGTTCAATTCCTGTTGTAACACAGCCTTCCTCTGTGACCTCAGACAGGTCATTTAACTTTTCTGTGCCTTGATTCCCCATTTGTAAAATGGAAATAACACCGACCTACCTCACAGAGGTACTGAGAGGATCAATATATTAATGATTGTGAAGGGCTCAGATACTACAATGAAGGAAAACCAGTATCTAGATAAGGTAAGGCTGGAGACTTTACCACATCTGTTTCTAAAAGAACTTGGCATGCCCTGTTACATAATGCAGAGGTACAGTTTCTCTGCTGAAACAGTAATAGCTGATACCCGAAGAAGATAAATTCCTGCAAGGGCAATTTTGATCAGTAAAATGCATTTTAACTTTATTTTAAAGATACTTTTTTAAATTATTGCATAACAGGCATGGTTCTCTATAACAAGAATAACTAAGAACATTTATATGAAATGGCAAACATATATATTGAAAATATAGGTGAAATAAAAACTGAAGGCAAATTGTCTAAAACCAGCATGGTCTGGCTCTGAGAACTGTTACAGCTGTATCTGAGAACTTTCATTTGTTACTTGCAATAAATAGCCTTTCCTTCTAAAACACCTCTTTGTGGGAGAGATTAGCAGTACAAGTGCAGCATATTTTTGCTGTGTAGAAGTTGCTTATTTTAGAATAACAGACGTCACACATTGGCCCTACGTAGAGCACTCCTTGGAAGAGGACCACGGATCCACTTAACACAAAAGTGCAATCATGAAGCCCATTGAAACTGAAGTCTCTTTACAGTGCAAAGACTGAAGGCGTTTCTCATTTGTGTAAAGCTAGACAATTGCTCCACTCACACACACACACAAAATGATTACATGTTGGCTATGCATGAGGAAAAGCTCATTAATCACACCATAGAGCATAAAGAAAAGGAGTACTTGTGGCACCTTAGAGACTAACCAATTTATCTGAGCATAAGCTTTCGTGAACTACAGCTCACTTCATCAGATGCATGCAGTGGAAAATACAGTCGGGAGATTTTATATACACAGAGAACATGAAACAATGGGTGTTACCGTACACACTGTAACAAGAGTGATCAGGTAAGGTGAGCTATTACCAGCAGGAGATAATCAAGGTGGGCCATTTCCAGCAATTCACAAGAACGTCTGAGGAACAGCGGGGGCGGGGAATAAACATGGGGAAATAGATTTACTTTGTGTAATGACACATCCACTCTCAGTCTTTATTCAAGCCTAAATTAATTGTATCCAATTTGCAAATTAATTCCAATTCAGCAGTCTCTCGTTGGAGTCTGTTTTTGAAGTTTTTTTGTTGCAGAATTGCCACTTTTAGGTCTGTAATCGAGTGACCAGAGAGATTGAAGTGTTCTCCAACTGGTTTTTGAATGTTATAATTCTTGACGTCTGATTTGTGTCCATTTATTCTTTTATGTAGAGACTGTCCAATTTGGCTAATGTACATGGCAGAGGGGCATTGCTGGCACATGATGGCATATATCACATTGGTAGATGTGCAGGTGAACGAGCCTCTGATAGTGTGGCTGATGTGATTAGGCCCTATGATGGTGTTCCCTGAATAGATATGTGGACACAGTTGGCCACGGGCTTTGCTGCAAGGATAGGTTCCTGGGTTAGTGTTTTTGGTGTGTGGTGTGTGGTTGCTGGCGAGTATTTGCTTCAGGTTGGGGGGCTGTCTGTAAGCAAGGACTGGCCTGTTTCCCAAGATCTGTGAGAGCGATGGGTCGTCCTTCAGGATAGGTTGTAGATCCTTGATGATGCGTTGGAGAGGTTTTAGTTGGGGGCTGAAGGGGATGGCTAGTGGCGTTCTGTTATTTTCTTTTTTGGGCCTGTCCTGTAGTAGGTAACTTCTGGGTACTCTTCTGGTTCTGTCAATCTGTTTCTTCACTTCAGCAGGTGGGTACCGTAGTTGTAAGAAGCTTGACAGAGATCTTGTAGGTGTTTATCTCTGTCTGAGGGGTTGGAGCAAATGCAGTTGTATCATAGAATCATAGAATATCAGGGTTGGAAGGGACCCCAGAAGGTCATCTAGTCCAACCCCCTGCTCGAAGCAGGACCAATTCCCAGTATCGTAGAGCTTGGCTGTAGACAATGGATCCTGTGGTGTGGTCCTTGGATGAAAGATGGAGGCATGTAGGTAAGCATAGCGGTCAGTAGGTTTCCGATATAGGGTGGTGTTTATGTGACCGTCGCTTATTATCTTATGGTCAAATAGATTTGTTAGTCTCTACGGTGCCACAAGTACTCCTTTTCTTTTTGTGGATACAGACTAACACGGCTGCTACTCTGAAACTTATCATAGAGCATGAACATTTCAAGGTGAAATACCGGTGCTGGGAAGAACTTCAGTGTTTTATGAAGTAAAGTAGTCTGAGTGAATAGGAATTACCTGCAAACCCCTAGAGGCATACATTGGGAGGTTAAATACAAATGTAGGCCATATTTTTCTCTTTAGAAAAGTGGAGTCCTGATAACAAATTTAGACACATTGGCACTGAGTCTCCTCTCCTTAAACCAATTTTATGGCTGTGTAATGCCAGTGAAATCAGTGAAGTGACACCAGTTTTACATGATATGAGGAACCAGGTCCAGATTCTACAAATGGATATTCACACTGACATTTCCTGAAACTCTCTTTAATGCCATTTTTATAGCATTTATATATTAGAAGACTATAGAGAAATGTAGTATCAGGAAAAGGCTATGATCTGACCAAACCAGCCCAGCTTTGTTTGTTTGGTTTATGGTATTTATTCCCACCTTTTGGTCTTTGCACTGTAAGTCTTCTGTTCTTCTCTAGGAAAACAAAATCTTTAGGCCTCAGAGTCAGACATAGGGAGTCAAATACTTCCTCCGATTATTTCTTCAATATATTGACAATGAAACAGTTGTGCCTAAGATCACTACTGACTTGTCATTTGCTAGGGGCCAGATCCTCAGCTGGTGTCCATCAGTGAAGTCCTGTTGAAGTCAATGGTGCTATGCTGATGTACACCAGCTGAGGATCTGGCCCCTAAGGTTTAATGTTCATCATTTCATTTCTAAAATGCTCACTGGTATAAACATTTCTCTATCAAGCTCACTGAGTCCTTTAATAATTTTGAGAAAACTTTTAGGTCTTCTTTGCCAGTGAAAACATGGCCAAGGACACACCCTCAATCTGTCCTTATCATTTATTTACAACCTTCAGACCGGTTACTCACTTTTCTATTGTCTTTCCAAGGATGTGGCAGCAGTACTTTGTACTTTTACAGAATCTCCCACATCTGAGGAGCTCAGAATGGTTTGCAAACATGTGCTCAACCTCACTGCAACACCCTGGGAGGTTCCATTCTAAAGCATGTATATTTAGGATTCCTTTCAGTCATCATAACCAAAGAATGGACTTGTGGTTACAGCACTAGCTGGGAACACCCAAGGTATGGATGTGATTTCCAATTCTGCCACAGACTCTCTGTGCTGTGTTGGGCATGTCACTTAACTTCTCTGTGACTCCTTTCTCCATCTGCGAAATTTGACATAACACTTGCTGTCTTCCACCCTTTGTCTTGTCTATGTAGGCTGTGAACTCTTCAGGGCAGGGTCTATTCTTTACTATAGATACAGGCAGTACCTAAGACGATGGGACCCCAACTATGGTTACAGAAGGGAACAACTGCTTAATTGTACAGCAACATTACATGACACCTACACATACCTACCTCCTCTGGTACAGAAACCACAGAGCACAAACCAATGTTCCTCTGAGCCCCATGACATTCTGCTGTGCTTATTATCATGAAATATGTTTGCTATGGTGGCCAATGCACAGTTCCACACTTCCCTTCAGTCAGGCATGCCTCCTGATTTCCCATGGAGCCCTCAATGCTCATTGTTTGTGTGGAGGGGCTGTCAGCAGCCGCAGGTGGGTAAGTGTTGGGGGGAGGGGATGGGGGCAGGGGCTTGGGTTCAGTAGCTGCTTCTCTTCTGCATAGCCTCATCATTCTCCACTGCTTGACCCTTGTTGAGTCATTTCTGCTGTTCCAAGTGAGGGGAAAATGCTACCAGTGGTGTGAGTGGAGAATTTTGAGTCGGTGGCATTTTATACTCACTATTCACAGATATAAATCACTACCCAAAAAACAAGGCAATGGAGAATCAGGCCCTAGATGCACTTCTATTTTAAGCATGCATTTGCTGCCACCTATGACATACAGTGGAGGGAAGCACAGGGCCACAGGTTTGTTTGCAGATTCATTTGTTTTATTCACCACTCTAACTGGATTATACTAGAGAAAGGCCCAGGTCTTGTATCTGACTTGCCTGCCACAAAATGCCCTTACTGTCATTCCCTGGCCCAGAAACTGCACTGCCATTGCCAAAGGTCAGTGGGAGCTGAGGGAGTTCAAGACCCTCCCATGAGGCATTCAACACCTCACAGGATCAGGTCCTATGTGCAGCAACAACTGCAACAGTAAATGGATTGAGAACCAACGTACAAGGCCACTTCTGTAGCTGGTGTAAATCAGGGTGCTCCACTCACATCAACGGAGATACACTGATTCGCTCCAGCTGAGAATCTGGACGACAGGCTCTAAGGCTGGGAGTTGTATAAATACCGGAAATAACTATGCAAAGCATTTGGGCAATTCATATGCGCTCAGTAGGGGTGTGTTTTGCGAAGCCTCCTGTTACATCAAAGATCAATTCCAGGATAGCTGTGACGTGTACATATTGCTGGTGGTTCTAAATCATCCTGCTTTAGGTCAGCAGCTGAGTCAAATGTCAGGCAGCTGTCACATAATTAGATGTCTCTTCTGGATGAAGATGTTTTAATTTTAGCAATCTCACATACTTTGGGCATGCTTGCTCTTGGATCTGTGCTGCCAAGGTTAGAAATGGGTGTTTTCTGGCTGAACAGCTGTGGGTATCCAATCTGGTGAGGGCTCCTTTGCTTTGGATATAACCATAACTCGCTCAACTTCACCTTCAGGACAGTGGCAGATACACCCTCACACAGGGTGACAGTGAGTCACCTGCCTCGTTTGTTTTGCCTTGGCTTGAATGAACTGCCTGGTTCTCTATAAAACAGCCAAGAAGGGAGATTAACCGCAATTACGATGCTCCCCTGTTCAGCTCAATGGCAATGCAATGAGCGAGAGAGTACACGGTGCATGGAGTGTTCAGCTGTTAACCTAAACCAGGAAGATTTAGATCTGCTGATAACATGTACACAGTCAGTCTGCCACACAATGCGGCTGACTTCTATATTCTGCAGTGAACAGCAATGGAGAAAATGTGACTCTGGCATCACAGGATTACAGGGCCAGAAAAGGAAAGAGGGAGACAAGCAGAGACATGTTGGAAACAAAACAAGGAAAAAGTTGGCTGAGTATATTTACTTATTTAAACAGCTAACAGTAGGCGCCTAATCTGGGATGCTTCACAGGGCACCCAGGGCTCCGAGTCACCTTGTGCCACCTGCCTCCAGTGTAGGGCGTCTTCCCTATGCCAGCTGGATATTAGCTCCCTAACACAGCCAGCCTGTCAGCCACTCAAGCACTCTTCTCTGGGCTCTACCAGGCTTGCCCTTGCCTCGCAGGTTGGCAATGGATGCGCCCCAACCCCCAAGTCCTGGCAAAGTAGGGATGCCCTGGGCCTGACCACTGGATGTCCACAGAAAATCTAGAGCCTCGGTTCCCAGAGGAACAGCGTACCCCAGTTTACCAGCTTTCCCTTAGCCCACCACTCCTATATCACACACAGCATTTGAGTTCAATTCTAATAAAACAAAAGGATAATTTATTTAAAAAGAAATAGAGATTAAAATAGAAACAAGCATGAGTGACGAAACAAGTGGTTACACACAAAAGAAAATCATAAAATGTGAACTGGGGCCTACACTCATTAATAGTGACCTTTCCTAGCTAATAAAGCAGATTCTCAACCCACAGTTCAGACTTTTGCTGGCCTCAAGGAGCTAGGACCCAGTCTTTCATGAAGTACCCCTCCCCCCCATCAAGGTACCTCCTCAGTGAGTGGATTCAGAGTGTCTTTCTCCACCCTGTGATGTCCTGAATTAGTCTTTTGTCTTTATTCACAGACAGGGTGCTCCCCTCACTGTCCCATCACTCCTTTACAGTTTGTCTTTGATGGTTGTCCATTGACTTTTCTGGATTGGTGCAAAAGGGAGGGGTGGGGGTCAACTGAGAAATACATTACATAGTCAGTTAGCCAGGGAAGGGTGACAACTCCCTCCTGCTTGGATGGGTCATCACCAAAACATATGATTCCCTGATTACTCAAATTCACTCCAAGACCATAAGAACGTAATTTTCAATATAGTTACATTATTCCTTAAATACCAACCTTGCACACATCTCACAATGATTATGAGTATCAACAAGCTACAAGATTTCATTAGAGCCTTCACATACTACCCTTTATGGATAAGTACCATCAAAGCAGTCTATTAGGTGTAGTGAGTTTGTCAGGTCCGGGACAGGAGTTGCTTGTAAAGAAGAGTGAAACCTTTGCCAGTTGGCCCCAGTGGTCCTCTGTGTCACACCTTCTTGTTTGTTTTATTAATAGTTTGCACCTATGGCACTTTTCAAGGATCTCAAAGCACTGTACAAACATCCCAATATGCGTGTTAAGTAGGGAAGTATTATCCCTCGGCACCAGGGAGCTAAGCACACGTAGCTCCAGATGAAATCAATGGGAGCGCCAAATGCTCAGCAACTCTGCAAATCAGACCCCCACATGTTTTGAACTGGGCTCCCACAAACTGAGGGACCCAGAACTAACAGACACTTATTAGAACTTTGGCCTAAATGACTTTCCCATGGTCACACAGTGAGTCAGTGGCAGAGTTGGGGAACAGAATCCAGGAGTTCAAGTGCTCCACCACTTTCCCCAACCACTAGACAACAGCCCTGTCTGCACAGAGCATGACATTACCCTTAAACTTGATAATGCAAGTGATAACATACAGCTCACTATTACATCAAGGTATTTTGGCTCATTTGCCTGGAGATGTATACATGCTGTACATTTTTAACATTGTACTGGAAACATTTGCCATGAAATGCAATAAAATACAACAAGTGCTTAGCACTGATGCCCAAAGAGATTCAAATGGGTTTTGCAGACAAGTAAGAGGGAGAGCATCTCTCTTTGCCCTCACAATAAGCCTTAGGTTCACTAGAATTCTATCGTATAGATCGCAGAACTAAGCAGGATGTCCTGTTCATAAATCAAATCCCAGCAGGGGTTTCCCTCAACAGGAGTTTTCCCTTCCTGAACTAGACTTTCGGGAAATTAGCATCTTAGGCCCCAACCCTGCAAACCCTTACATACATGCTTCACTTTACTCACATGAATAGTCCCACCATTAAAGCTAAGTCTTTGTGAAAAAGTTGGCAGGATCAGGGCCTATGGCTAGAAAAATACACTGTAAAACAGAACGTAATATTTCTTTCTAGAGCTACATAGTTCTAACCAAATATCTGTATTTTTCCCTAGGATCTCATAATGGTACACACCCACCAATTGACATTTTGATCAGCTGTTCTGGCAGCCTAACTCTGTACAAGTTATGGGATGCACGTTATGGAGTACATCACATAACACTTAGGAGTGTCACATTTCCCTCCCACACTATTATTCAAGCAGAAAATAGCTGATGGGGAGGGTATTTCCTGGCAACCATCCGGAGAAATTGAGGTCTTTGCTTTAGGCCCATCATTCAGCCAGACATTTTTGCCAGGAAATGACCTCCCCTCCTTTTTGGTATATTGCTGTTATAAATCCTGAAACTGACTGACTTATTTTATTTCTTTTGGTTTATAAAATACTTTAGGCCTAAATTTATATTCTCTCCTTGTATCAGTTTCTAAATGTTCAAAAGTGATGAGTGATTTTAGGGGCTCAGGTTGAGATACCGTAAGCAGCCTGATTTCCAAAGGGCAGATATTCTGCAATTCTGGAATATCAGGTCCCTTTAAGATGGGTGCCATCAAATTGTCAATATTTCTACAGCTAAAAATCAAATTTGTATTTCCCCCTCCCGCAAGACTGGCTAAAACCATGGGTGGGCAAATTAATTTAAATTGATTAAATGGACATGACCAAAGCTACTGGACATCATCCCAAAGGAAATAAAAAGTATGTATCACTTCTTAAAGTCTTGTGCTGGTTAGCTGAGCTATAGGACTAATTATGAAAATGTCTGACATTATAATGAATGAAAGAGACAACCAAAAACCACTTTGTAAATATGCAATCACCCCAGTCAAAAACAAGACCTCTCCATCAGATCCGAAATATACTGTAGTTAAAAATTCTCTCTAAAATAAAGATTCTCTCTTTAGCCAAAGGGAACAAACATCTTTTAAACAAATAAATAGAGCTGTACTAATAACAACTGTTTTGATTTGCTGGCTGTCATAAATATAAAGGGAAGGGTAAACCCCTTTAAAATCCCTCCTGGCCAGAGGAAAAATCCTCTCACCTGTAAAGAAGCTAAAGGTAACCTCATTGGCACCTGACCAAAATGACCAATGAGGAGACAAGATACTTTCAAAAGCTGGGAGGAAGGAGAAAAACAAAGGGTCTGGTCTGTCTGTATGCTGCTTTTGCCGGGGATAGAACAGGAATGGAGTCTTAGAACTTTTAGCAAGTAATCTAGCTAGGTATGTGTTAGATTATGATTTCTTTAAATGGCTGAGAAAAGAGTTGTGCTGAATAGAATGACTATTCCTGTCTATGTGTCTTTTTTGTAACTTAAGGTTTTGCCTAGAGGGATTCTCTATGTTTTGAATCTAATTACCCTGTAAGGTATCTACTATCCTGATTTTACAGAGGTGATCCCTTTACTTCTATTAAAAGTCTTCTTGTAAGAAAACTGAATGCTTTTTCATTGTTCTAAGATCAAAGGGTTTGGGTCTGTGGTCACCTATGCAAATTGGTGAGGATTTTTACCAAACCTTCCCCAGGAAGTGGGGTGCAAGGGTTGGGAGGATTTTGGGGGAAAGATGTGTCCAAACTACGTTTCCCAGTAAACCCAGTTAAAGTTTGGTGCTGGCAGTGGAAATCCAGGGGCAAAGGATAAAATTAATTTGTACCTTGGGGAAGTTTTAACCTAAACTGGTGAAAGTAAGCTTAGGAGGTTTTCATGAAGGTCCCCACATCTGTACCCTAGAGTTCAGAGTGGGGAAGGAACCTTGACACTGGCCATTCCAAAAAAAAAATTGCTTCGGGTCAAAACAGAAGCAAACATTTCTGGCAAATCAAAAAGTTGAAAAAAAAATTGTCAAAATGAAAATGGTCAAATTAAATGTTTTGTTTAGATCTTCAACATGTTTTCAATTTATTCAATAATGTTAAAGGAAATTTTGAACTGAAAATTTGAAATGTTTTGGTTAGAAATGTCAAATCAAAGTATTTCTGAGTTTTTAGGAATTTTTTTCCTACACAACAATTTGGCAAAACTGAAAATTCATGAAATGTTTTAGCATCGCTGAATCTGCATTTTTGACAAAAAGGGTTTTGGTCCAAAAAAATTTGCTCAGCTTTATAAATAAACTTAGAAGTAAAAGAAATGCTCATACTTTCTGGGAGCATCATCATCTCACGTTTGGCAAATTCAAGATGCAGTGATTGGGGCTTCTCAATGCTGGAATACATCAAGCTCCTAAGGTGCCAGAAGCATGCCAGCTGTACCACGACTATGTGGCAAGCACTGTAGGTGTTTCAGCAGATAGGCCTTGTAGTCATTAGCCCTGGTGGATCCTATTAATCACTCGAACACATGGCTAAGGGAAAGGGTATTTTACTAGACCTGGCAGGAGAAGGGAAAGATTGCACATACCCAAGGTACAGTGGCTTAAAAGTTACAGTTCAAAGTAACAGCAGTTCTTGTTTGGGTCGCTGGGGCAGTCCTGTCAAGAGTAATGGCTCTCCAGGCCTAGTGCCTGGGGTGCCATCTTCATTCCAGCCTCTAGTCACACAAATAGGAATTTGCAGGTTTCCAGGCTGAGCTCAGTTAGTGCCTCATTGGGGCCCCTCTGTCCTGGTTCCCTGTCCAGCCACTGCTGCTCCCTGTCTCACACAGCCCTGCACCCATCTGTAATGTCCAGCATTCACAGCCTGTTCCACACGCAGCTCTGTGTACAGTTTCTGGGGGTTCCTCTCTGCATCCAGCTTCTCTACAACTCCTGGCTAGCCATGCAGCCACTGCTTCCTAACAGAGCCTGCCTGGCCACTTCCTGAATCAGGACCCTTCTCATTATGACCTGGCATTACCCATTACCTGGTGTGGGGAGAGGGGCTTAGCAGATCCATCACACTTGTAACCTAAGTATGACAAAAGTGCTTGTGCAGTGTTTGTGGATCTGTCACTAGCCTGGTGTTTCTGTACCATATGATAGAATGGAATGGCTATTTCAGCCAAGAGGTCTATCTGGGTAGAGGAGCATACCTGCCTAGAAAAGAAGGAGGTGGTCTTTTTTTAATAGTTGGCTAAATGGTGTTTTTTCCACACCCCTGACCAATGTAGCTATGCTGCTATAACCTTTCAGTGTGGACCAGGCCTAAAGTGTGAATTAAACTGAATAATTAAATGGGTATAGTCCCCCCATGTGGGTATTCCTGTTCCAGTCAAGGGTAGCTTTTTCCGGTTTAGCTTAAACTGCTTCTAACACGACATCGCCTAAAGGACTTATCCAGAATAAGAATGTGGTATTCCTCACAATAGCAGAGTTCTGATTGTAACCTTTTTAAGCTTTAATACAAATATAACAATGAATTTTGTTTTGAAACAAAAAATTCAAAGACATTTCATTCAGAAAATATTGAAACGGGATGTTTCAGCATCATCAAATGGTTTCATTTTGGTTTTTTTATTAAATGAAATAGCATTGAAATCAACATATTTTTCAAAAACTTTTTCATTTTGACCAAAGTAATTTTTTTGTCAAAAAATATTTTCACAAAAATTTCTGACTCACTCACTGCTCCCTTTGCTTTTGAAGACCTTGCCTCAAGTCTGGTTATACTGGTGGGGCTGCCTCTGCTCACTGATACTGGGAGATGAATAACTATCCCACTCACCCAAGCTTTTGCTGTTGCATTTGGGAGCTACGGGCAAACTCCCATTTGTCCTAAAAGTGAAATCACTATTATCGGAGCTCAGCAGCAGGAGAACCTGAAGTCTTTAGTTCTGCCTTATCTATGTCTGCAGTCAGTGTGTTTAAGGACGTTTGGGAATAAGTCAAGCAGAAGCGTGTGTAGAGCAGGGGAGTGGAAAGGAAGCGAAGCAGTGAAGATAAACAGCAGTGTTTTACTTTCTTCATTTCCAACAGAACGACATTTTCAAGCTGGAGAATGCAGGTAAACAAATATGACATTTACAGATTGTTTTCTCTCATTAGTTGTTTGTTATGGTCCAAGTTAATGTCCTTAAAATCACTTCCTCTGATGGCACTAGTACAATATAACTTCTGAAAGTACAAATTTGTAATGAACTATCAAGCTTGGACAGGTGCATTAGAGATTAAGAGACTAACCATAGTCCCATTAAGATCAATGGCAGCGGTTCTCAAACTGTGGGTTGGGACCCCAAAGTGGATCGCAACCCCATTTTAATGGGGTCTCCAGGCTGGCGTTAGACTGGCTGGGGCCCGGGGCCAAAGCGGAAGCCTGAGTCCCGCCGCCCGAGACCCAAGCCCCACTGCCAAGGGTGGCGGGACTTAGGCTATAGGCCCCCTGCCTAGGGAAGAAGCCCTGGGGCTTTGGCCCCCCTGCCAAGGGTGGTGAGGCTTGGGCTTTGGCCCCCACCCAGGGCAGCGGGGCTCGGGCAGGCTCAGGCTTCCGTTCCCCTTCTTGGGGCCGAGTAGCAATTTTAGTTGTCAGAAGGGGGTTGCGGTGCAATAAAGTTTGAGAACCCCTGATCTATGGCAAAGCTCCCAGTAGGAGCCAAGATCAGACTTTTACAGTGTTTTTGCAAGCATCAGTATTACTGAAGAGACTCCTTGCCTGGGAGTCTCAAGAATTCTAGGCTTAATGTTGAATCGCAACTGCTACTTTCTGCAGTAGTGCTGTGAGATGGCAGTTACTGGGATTTCCCATTCATCAGCAAATACATGGAGCCAATACTAATTCTGTAGGAGCAAAGATCAGGGGCAAGTATGCACTGATGTACTGGAGGGTAGTACTGAAGCTTTACAATTCTATATGACCTACAGGAAAGGAGCATCTTTCCCCACAAGCATCCCCAACCCATTTCATGGGGATGTGTTTTTGTCCAGAGGAGGAAATGTTAAACAAACATATACAGTACCTTGTAAAATATTACCACAGTCATAAAGCCTTGTTCCAAGATCAACAAGGTTTTAGATTATTTGTAAGAAGTTTGCCAGTCACATTAACTTGAAAATGTGCAAGTCAAGTTTACTTTGTGCCCTCTGTTGGAGAACTATCCTTTCTACCCTTCTGCGTGTTCATAAGTACACCACATGGCATTCTGCGATCATGATTCCTAGGTCAGTGAGGGAAATGGAAAAAGCACTAGTTTCAGAAAAATTAAAGAAAGCAATCCAGTTTGCTCCAATTTTACACACAAATTGGACTTACTAAGGGGGGTCTTAGTTCCTAGAACCCATTACATGTCATAGAGCATTATATTCTGAAATTAACTATGCTCAGCTAGCTCGCTTTAATATTTAAAAATAATAGAAGAGTCAAACGGAAGTAGTGACGTGACTGGCTCCGAGGGAGCAAGCACATGCAGCCCCAGGGTGACATCTGTATCCAGTTGGCTGGGTACCTTTCATAGCATTTGTTGATTAAGTTTGCTCTGCACAATTTGGCCTTGCCCAGAAAAGCTGGTTAAACCCCAGTATATCATAGCACACAATGGGTCAAATCACCATTGTTATTGAGTTTCCTCATAGAATGGGGTGTTCACTTAAAAACCTTCAGGTCAATAAATAACTGACACTGACTGCATCTCCTGCATAGGCATTTTTGGTTAACAGAGCTTAAAATTCGAACAGATACTGCTCTTGACCACAGAAAGAAGCGTTTTAGGTCATATATGACTTAACTTGATACTGTAATGTCACCGTTAAACAGAGACATTTAAACGGTCATATCTCCCTGTGCCCAATGGATAATCTGGTTCTGGTTTATTCCATTTTGTTCTCTATGCAGTTATTTGCTCCTGTTCCACATTAACATTTCATGGACATAGTAGTTAAGCAATACACATCAACAACCAGTCAGCATTTCTGATTGTAGGACTTACCATACTGGATCAGACGTATGGTCAAGCTAGTATAGTATCCTGTCGCCAACAGTGGCCAGTACCAGTGGCTACAAGAAACGCTGAAATAAGCAACTAAGAAATAAGCTACAATTAATGGAAGTTTCTTCCAACCCCTGTTCCCCAGGTATGGGGCAGTTTACACGTTCTGGGGAAGGAGGGTTTATATCCTTCCCAAATTTTGTGGATTTTTAAAAATCCTATCTTATATAACTGTTAATTTCTATTTATCCATATCTAGAGTGACCATATTTCCTTATGCTGAACACAGGACACCTGGTAAAATTACTCATATTCAATCAAGTTCAATGGCAATCAGTCAGAACTATGCAATACAAACGTTCAAATTACCATCAAGTTAACTGAGCCTGTTAAAAAGAAATACTGCATAGTTGGATTCTTTTTATTTACCTTCTTATCTTTAAGGTTCCACAGGGAGGGGTGACACCCCTACTACCCCCCCTCCATTCCCGTACACGTCTCTCACACAGTGCAGGTGACCGACTGACCTGACCCTCCCTACCCAGTGCTCTCCGCCCTCCGGGCCTGGCTGGGCCCCCGGGACGGACCCGCCTCTTTTGGTACCTGGCACCACAGCTTCCCAAGGCAACAGGTGGAGGGGGAGGGGGCACATAGGGACACTTGCCCCTCCTCCCCAGATTTCTGCCAGGGTTCACACCAGAATGTGGCCAGCAGCAGCCTTGCAGCACTGTGTGGGAGGGAAAGGAGCTGCTTCCAGCCACAGGGGAAGAGGTGGGGAAGGGATGACCTGGCCCATGTCTCTGCTGCTGGCCACCAACATCATCCAGCCGCCTCCGGCTACAGCACGGGCAGGAAGGGGTTAAGCCCTAAGGATGCACTGTGCACCAGGGCCCAAGGAACTTGACTGCAGGGGCTTCAGCAAACCCAGCTAGAGAGCTGGCTCAGCAGGGGAGAATACCTAGGGGACAGAGCAGCCCCGGGGTCCCTGGGGGCAGGACCGGGGGGGGGGGCAGGTGAAGAAGGTGCTAAACCCCTGCCCCAGGGGCTGCTGTGGAGCCTGCAGGTTGAGGTGTGAACAGGCTGGAACTTGCTTTCCTCCCCTCCCGCACCATTCCAGAGCTTAGCTGAGGGGCGGAGAGGCTTCCCCATGCCAGCGCTGTGCGGGGCTTTGGCACACACAGGGCTTGGCTCCTCCTGGCCAGCGGCCTGGTCCGGAGGGTCTTGGGCTTTCCTGGGTTGCCAGCCCAGCTAGAAGCAGTGGGGGAAGGAAGGAGCCTGCCAGCCATACTGTTGGTGAGCTGAGCGCTCTGACCAGGGGCTGATTCTCCACACAGCACTGGGAGCGGGACATGCTCCACTGGGGGGATATCAAGGAGCAGCAGGGCTGGGGAGGGGGGCAGCAAAGGGGCAAAGCAGAGAGAGGACAGCGAGAGGGGGCGCACGTAAAGGGCCGATGGCTGGGCAGCAGAGGCGACGTAACCAGCCGCTGCCTGCCTGCGCTCACCAGCCACAGTAGCACGCAACCAGTGCTGGCCAGAAATGGGATGTGAGGGGCGCCCTGCTGGCTGAGAGCTGGCACATGGTTGGGGCTGCACTGGTGGACCAGCAGGGGGGAGCACCTGGCCCCGTGCACTGTATCTTTGCCCCACCACCAGCCTTGCACACCAACCCCCATTGTTGGCTACTGGACCCCCCTACTCACTGCTGGTGGACGGGTGGCTGGCGAGCAGGGATCCAGCCAGGAGCAGGACATGCCAGTACTGATAGGGGTGGAGGGCAAGGACAGAAAATACAGGACAATTTGCCTGTTTTTAAGAAAAAGCCAGGACACCTGCAGGATGGCTTAAAAACAGGACATCTGGTCACCCTCGACATATCAATGTCCAATCTTTTTTGAGGTCTGCTACACTCTTGGCCTCAATCATATCTTGTGGCAGTGAGTTCCACAGACCAACGGTACATTTTCTGT
Organism: Lepidochelys olivacea; assembly: GCF_965140295.1. Lineage (NCBI taxonomy): Eukaryota > Metazoa > Chordata > Testudines > Cheloniidae > Lepidochelys > Lepidochelys olivacea. The sequence goes on along the minus strand of NC_140411.1, from coordinate 158,935,849 downwards.
GTTTTAAAAAAATGCCTATAATGGTTTTAAATGTAATCTCTTACGATACCTATTTTCTAAAAACTTCCACAAGTTAGTTGACAACAAAAACTCCATTAATATTAACATGGGTGGCTTTGTGCTCTACTCATTAGTGCACGGGCCTGGGAGTCTGAATTCATGCATTCTAGTCCCCTCTGTGCCAGTGATTGTTGGACAACCTATGTGCTTCCGTTTACCATCTGTAAAATGGGAATAAATAATTATAGGGTTGGTCACCACCTGTCAGATTCGAAAAACTACAGCAACATTGGCTTCTCTAGATCATGACTGTTAAATGTCATGTGGCATATCCAGCTCACTTCACTAGAAGAAGAGTTTTTAAGCAGACTGTAACAGGGCATAGCAGTGCCCCCTTTGCTCCGGCCTCTGCTCTAAAAACCACTCAGAGACCTCCTGACTCAGCGATCACCAGTGCAGTTTATTTACAGCGTGTAATCTCACCATACACAGCATGGGGGTTTCCATCTGAAGAACTTCCCAGCCTCTACAGCCAGGAGAGACCACCACCTACTCTCCCTCCACTCCCTGGTTTTCCCCCTTTCTCTCTGTCCCCTTGGCTTCCTTCCCCTGAAGCTTTTATGCAGCCCAGGCTAATCAAGCTGGCAGCTGTTTCCCCTTTTGCCAGTCAGGCACAGGTTTCTCTAGGCAGCTCCAATCTACCTCCCTTCATTGGACCTGGTGTGACAGGGGGCTGGCTCAGATGTTCCGGCCCACCACCCTGTCACACACACAACTAGTAAAATTTGGCCCCAAATTTAGTTCTTCTATTTTAAAAAAAACTATAAACCCTAAGACCAACAGAAACATTTCAATGAAGATTTTGGGCTGATCAGCTGGCAAGGAAGACCTTTACATCAGATTTTTTGTGGAGGAAGAAGACGCAAGACTTGGTAGCAGCCTGGAGATATAGGGAAAAGGAGAGAGAAAATCATAGAATCGTAGGACTGGAAGGGACCTTGAAAGGTCTTCTAGTCCAGTCCCCTGCACTCATGGCCGGACTAAGTATTATCTAGACCATCCCTGACAGGTGTTTGTCTAACCTGCTTTTAAAAACCTCCAACAATGGCAACACCACAAGCTCCTTAGGCAATTTCATGCCAGTGCTTAACTACCCTGAGTAGGATTGAAATTAGGCAGAACAAGTTTGCCCATCACTTTTTTCATTCGCTTTTCTATACTGTGGTGAAGGCAGTGTCTACTGAGCTGAAAAGCATCAACATTTATATCGGGGTAGCGACTGCCCCATTTGGCACTGTCAATAGCTTTCATTATTTCTCATTTGCATTGCACTCGGTCCCAACTAAGCTCAGGGCCCCGTTGAGCGAGGCACTGTGGAAGAATGACTCTGCCCTGACAAGACAGACAGGGTTGCAGAAAGGAAGTATTATTATCCACATTATATAAACAGAGAACTGAGGAACAGAGACTAAGTGACTTGCCCATGGTCACATAGGAAGTCTGTGGCAGAGCAGGGAACTGAATACCACTCCAGCACCGCAACGATAAAACTATATTTCTTCTCTAGGTGGATGGGCTTCAGGAGTAGTCCCCAATTCAGTGTTTCCACTAATTTTTCCCATGTATGTGTGGAATGAATTTTGTTATGTGCACCAATATGAAGGTGATGTGTGGCAGGGGTGGGGCTGAGGGGTTTGGAGTGTGGGAGGGGACTCAGGGTTGGGGCAGAGGGTTGGGATGGGGGGATGGAAATGAGGGCTCCAGCTGTGGGGGCAGGCTCTGGGCTAGGGATGAGGGGTTTGGGGTGCAGGCTGCCCTGGGGCCGCAGTGGGGAGAGAGGACTGCCCCCCAGCCCTCTCTCACCTCAGCAGCACCTTGGCTGAGGGGGGAGAGGTGCCCTTCCCTGGCTGCAGCAGCTCTGGAGCTGGGGGAAGAGCGTTCTCCCTGCCTCTCTCCGGCTGCAGCAGGTCCAGGGCTGGGGCTGTGGGAGAGGCACCTTCGCATCTCCCCTCCACAGCCCTGAGCGCAGCCATGCAGCTTAGACAGAACTTAGGTCCCCATTCAATTCTTGGCCAGAAGGCTCAGAAGCTGCAACACCAGACCTTGAGTAGGGTGGAGGAACAGATGATCTATTAGTAGGGAAGCTGAGAACCCTCTCATCTCCTCCAAAAAAAAAATCAAATACTGGATTTAAAAAAAACACTTCAATGGTTAAAACACAAATCTTACAGTTCGTTTAGTAAAGTTAAATTTTCTGATTGTTAATGCAGAGCTGATAATTGTTTTACAGCCTCTTACTTTGGCCCTTTATAATGAATGACAACATAAAAAATGAGATCAGTTTTCAGCAATGGCCACCACCAGCAGCAGCCTCCTGCTCTAAAATATCCATTAACAATTGAAAATGCCTGTTACAATTAAAAAGCCATTATAAATCCATTTTAAAGCATTTTCTCCCTTTCCACATCCTGAAAAACATTTATCACCATGTGGCATTTCAGTGAGCAAAAGGCTCACAATCTGCTCCAAGTCAGAGGGGCTTTGCTGTACAGGACCTGTGAAGTAAAACTATTCATTAATTGGCTCCTCCTGGTGGGTAATTTTAATGTGGGTTTCATTATGCTCTCATGTTCTTAGTCTAACCTTGAATGCTTCCCCCTCCCTAAACCAGTTACAGTAGATCTATTGTTTTTAGCAGCTCAGCTTTCCAGCTGACTTTAAGATTTCTGATCCCTAGATGAGGCCTCATATTTGATTGCATTCAGGCTTGCTGTTGCTGCTTATATAACTACTCTTGCACCTTTTGGTCTCCTGCCATTCAGAGCCACTGCATCAAGGCTGCTGAGAGGGAACCTCCTTTCCTCCTGCTTCCTTAACCAAGATCTGTCTGCTGCTAGATTAGATGCCTGGGCACTGGAGACACTGGCTGTGTCAGACATGCAATCTCTTAAGGTTTCCGGGGCAGTCTTACATATTGTCAGCATTGTTAGAGTTGAATAGCTTGACGGCTGATCAGGGCAGCACAGGACATAATTTCTAGAGAGACTTCCTGTGAAGGCTTCCTTACTGGAATGGGAACGTCTCACTTTTCCTCTGCTGTTCTTATTTCAGAAAGATTAAATTTCTGCTGTGGCAGAGCAGTAATCGTGTTCATGATTATTACTCTGCCAGAATAAACGTTACTGCTGGAATGAAGGAATGGAAGCAGTATATACAGGATGAGTAGCAATCATTACTGGTAATTTCTTATTAGATTAATAACATACGTGGATAGAGATTTTGTGATTCTTTGTGGTGTACACAGTATGGAGTGTCCAATGTGTTTTCCCAAATGCCAGCTGTGGCCAATCAGATCTTGAAATGCTGTGCACAGTTACAAGAACAAGTAAATATTAGGACTGTAAGGGGGTTTACTGCTATTTCAAAATGTCTACACATCTATATGCAAATGAAATTCAGCCTTGGGCTCTTTGCCAGTTGTCAATATGCCACGCTGGTGTTGCAATGTGTTCATGTGCCTGTGATAGGATGAGGAAAATTTACAGGGCTAGTTATCCTAAGGTTTCACATTTTCCATCAAACTATGAATTGCATTTCACTCTGTGGTTCATGACACTCAGGAGTTATCCCAATGGACTCATCCTTATTTACTGGTCTCTGTCAATCTCCACTGGCTCACATTTGTCTATTTAGCACAACCTTGTAGCCAATCAGCACTCAGCTATTGTCTGCACCAGAAAGTGTCACAGGTTTAACTTAAAACCTGTTTTTACAGCTGACACAAACCCATCTGCGGACACTTTTTTCAGTTTAAAATTGGCTGATTAGCTTAAACCAGTTCCTAGTCAACTAAAGCTGAACCAAAATAAAACCTATCTGAAGGAAACATGTTCACCAACTCTTTTGCCCAGTTTAAAAATCACACCTTAAGTTATACCGGTGCAATCTACTGGCAGTGAAGCCCTGAGTAATCTTTGAGTTCTCATTCTCTATATTAATCTTCATATTGTTTTATTACTGGTGCTGCTTATACAACTTGTCAGTGGGCATTGCCCTGTAAAGCACACTTCGTCCATTGCAGGGACAATTGTAAGGAGCATTTACTTACATTTTGGCCAGGTCTGATTTCACTCTTGTTGTTGTTCTGTTATACACACAGTCTCTGCTGTTTCCTTGTGTGTGATCAGAGAACTCATGTCATTTTATCATTCACTTTACACTCAACTTTCTAACAGCAGGCTCTAGCCTAGCATTTGTATCAGTGCATGAATACTCCCTCTCTTACAGCTTTGTTGTATGAGCTTTGATAACCATTAACGTACTATAGGTGAGCAATGCTTGGCTTTAAAAGCTTCAGTCATTCAGGTCACAGTTTAAAGGACTTCTTCATCGAATAACTTCCCTGATGCTTCCTGCAAGCTCTGTCTGCACTGGAGCTTAGAGGAAGATTCATGTCATGGCTCCACTGAAGTTAATTTACATCAGCAGGGGAGCTGCCGCTAGAGTCAAGTTTTAAATGAGCTGGGAATGCAGATACCAACATAGTTAGAACTTGGTTTGTGGCAACTTGCAACAGAGGCCTTAATAATTCTGTTACAATCATATTCTAACCCTTCTGGGGACCTGGGGCACCAACACATCTACATTCTATAGCCTTGTCTGCATCAGATAGTTTTCAGAGTAGCAGCCGTGTTGGTCTGTATCCGCAAAAAGAAAAGGAGTACTTGTGGCACCTTAGAGACTAACGAATTTTTTAGAGCATAAGCTTTCGTGAGCTACAGCTCGCTTCTGTAATGGTATCTTTTTGGTTTTTTTCCAGCAGAAACTGCCTTGACTCCACCAACATTTTGTCTCTTTTTGGTTTGTCTCACACTTTAAATCAGAATAATTACAACTCTTTGGAAGTGACTTAGCTCTGTTTCAGCAGGACTTCTATAGGTAAAAGGTATAGGTAAAGGTAACTATCTCCATGTTGGCATAACTAGACCGCTATAGTTAGTTCTTCCACTGGTATCATACAGTGCATACAGTGCATTGCTTCACACCTGGAATGGCTTGTCTGGTTACCTATGTGCATTCTAGGGTCTACTGGACTGGATAGCAGAGACGTTGGGCACAGGCACCATCTCCAGCTGTTCATAACACTCTGACAGTCCCTCCATCTCTGCCTGCCATGCATCAGTGAGGTCCTCGCCCTTGGTTTTAACAAATGTTTTGCAAAACTCAGCAAGCTACCTCGGGGATGCCTCAAGTTATGTCATCAGACACGTCCACCTTCCTAACAGTCTTCCAGATGTACACTCCACAGATTTTACTATAGTTAAACAGCACCTTCAAAGGCTTCCTAAGCCCTGGAAGCACAGGGTAAGCTGGGTCTCCCAGGATGACAGTTAGCATTTTAACACCGTTAATGCCCATGGTGACTACCAGGAGCAAAAATTTAACTTTTCATTGCATTAAATAAGAGTGAGTTTCAAAAGATTCTGGCTTAATGGACATTTCCAGGCCACTCCACACTGACAGTGATCTTGCCATGGTGATCAGACCTTCCAAGACCATGCACAAATATCCTTTTCTCTTGAACCCTGAGACCTGGTTTAGGGTGCAAAAAATAGGTCCCATCACTGGTCCTTGTATAATTTGGGAACCCCAAACATTCAAAGGCATCAGTTGTTCTCTGTGCATTGCCAAGCTTTTTGACCCAGGGCAGCAGCTCATGTACCTTCATCACAACTGAATGGTAGTACTGAGGGGTGGTGAGCTTTGCTACAAACCTCTTCATAAGGAGGGGAGCGCTCATGTAGGGCCCAGCACTGCAGCTCTGCACAGAGTTCCAGGAAGATGGCCTTCTGCATCCAGATTTTCCAGCCACTGCTGGTCATCCCAGGTGTGCAACGCTATCCTTTCCTACCATTCGGTGCTGATCAGGCCCAGGAGCATAACTCCACCCAGTGCAGCTGGTCAAGGAATTTGTCAAGGAGTGCCTACCTGGGTCCTTCTACTTCCTCCTCTAAAAGTAGCTGTGTGGAATCACACTGGTGATGTGATCTGCAAATCTTCCCCGGCTGCATGACTGCCAGTAAGTTACTCACCCGTTTTGTGTTAATAAACAGGATCACTGTGCTTCCTCCATGCTGCATGACAGCAGTTTGAAAATGGCTCTTGTTAATGAAAACAAGATGAAGCATAGAATATTGCAGGAGGGATCACAGGAGCTTGACCCCTGAGTCCCACAATTCTGATACATATCCCACAGTCTACTACAAAAGCCAACTGTAATGCATAATGCTTAGTGACATTACTTTGCACCTTGGGATACTCACCCAGAGTACTGCCTGCTTATATCAAAATAGTGCCAAATTGTGTGGACATAATGCTTCACAAATGAAGTAGTTTAAAGCAGTGTAGAGAAAGTACTGTGTATTCCTACTTCAGTTTAATTATATCAGTATAATTATACAGACATAAGTTATGCCAGTACAATTTTTTCATGTAGACAAGGCTTAAGGCCCTGTCTACACTATGGGCGTTTTCCAAATATTTCCCACTGCTGCTGAATCTGCCATAAGCATGTTCACGACACTTGCTCTAAACAGGCTTCTATGGCATAGTGTCGAATGCCAGCAGCCCATAGAGATTAGGGCTCCTGGGTAAAATTTTCAAAAGCCTCTGAGGAGTAAGAGCCTAAATCCCATTCACCTTCACTTTTGAAAATGGTACTTGGGTTCCTAAGTCACATAAGGCTGTTTTGAAAATTTTATCCCCCAGTATTGCTAAAACCAGTGCAGCCAAATTGGTACTGGCAATCATAGGATATTTTTACAAAATTTCCTAACTCCAGACAGGCGCTAACAGGGCTTTGTGTCCGTGTAGATGGAATTCATTCTCTCAACGGCTGATCTAGGTAAGCTGATCCTCCTACCTTCCAATCTTCCTGGTGGCAAATGATTAGCTAGTGCTCTACACCATGTCTTCCCAGTACTCTTCTCTATCTGCATCAGCGGTCCCAGAGCCCGCTGCTGCCTGTGTAACATCAAGTACCCAAGTCCTGGCTACGAACTAGTCAGTAGCACATGCCCATTGTCTAGACTCTTCTCCTGTGAGTTAGCTCTTTTGCTGTTATTTCATGAAGTGGAGAGATCATCCACATGGTGAAAGTCCAAGATGAACACTCTCATCAGCAGGGTCCATGAATCAACAGCAGTTCTCTTGTCCACAGAGCTTGCAGCTTGCTCTTCCCTCTGACTTCAGCCTTCCCCTGCTTCTATGGAAGCTCTCCAGTTCTTCAGCCCCAGTTGTATGCCAGAATGAATAAAAACATATAATCCTTAAAGATCAGGTGGGAGAATGCCTTATACAATCCAATTACTGGAAACATGCTTTGGTGAACCTGTCTTTTCCACAGAGTTCTGTGTGAACTTCGATTTTATTCCTGTCAATTTGGAAAATAAAAAAATAGAGACTTTTCCACAGAAGTGTCTGAGGGTTGACAAGACTTCAGTTGCCACGTGCATGGTACACACCTCTTCAAGGAAGCAAAGTTCAATTTTAATTGCACACTGTGATCTGTGAGGTAAATAGGGATTTTATAGAGGGATTTTTATAACAGATTTTTTACTTTTTGGCTCATGTTAAGCGTAAGGACCAAATTCTGCTTTCATTTACACTGGTGTAAATCCAGTCACTCCATCACTTTCCTCAATGCAAATACCATACTAGTTCTCCTCTTGATGGTAACTCTGATTAACACTGATGGGAGTTGACAGTATGCAACAAGAGAAGTGGCTTCAATGGTGTTGTTCTGGATTTACATGAGTGTTAGTGAAAGCATACTTAGGCCCTATGTAAATTAATGTTTTGGAGGAGAAAAGGTAAAGTGAGTGATCATTTGCCATTAGAAAAAAACCCCAACTTTTCAAACTGTTACACAAAGCACAACATACATTTCCAAAACATTTATTTAACTTTGCTTTTAAACAACTAAAATCTCCAACAGCCTGAAGTTTCAGAATAGAGGAAAGGTTTACAAGAAAATAAAACCAGAGATTTATAATGCATAACTTGACAGATCTTTAATTACAGTAGCACTAAAAGATGTTGCTATTATATAATATGAACTATATTATCATCTATGTTCCTCTTTTTAAATTAAGAAAAAAATGGCACACACTTCAAAGTCCTTTGAGTAACATCCATTTATTTCAATAAAGCCAGCTTCTTTCCCTTATTTATAAACTCCCTAAAATGTATAATTTTTTGGGGGGGTGGGGGAGGCACAATAATCTAACTACTTAATTTCCAGTACTGGTCACATGGAGATGAATCAAGGCACTAAATAAAGGCTATTCACTACAAAAACATTCAATTCAGTGCAGGTGTAGCTGACACAGTGCTTCAAATGATGAGCTCCCATCTTTAGTAACACTAGATAAGATAAACTGTTTGCCCTATTTTATTACTAGTGAAATGGACATCAAAACCGAAAACAACTAGAACTAGGGTGTGTCAGATGATCTGTGTTTGGAAGTCATCAGACTTTACTCCCACTACAAAAGGTTCTATTAAATGTAACCAGTAACAGATTGCTTCCAGGTCTCAGCAATCTGGAGAAGGAGGTTGACTCCTGGGCCTACTGAATCTGGGATACAGGAAGAAAAAGACAGCAACAAGATATAAAGCTATTGATAAGCACTACAGCTAGTAAGGTGCTATTTATTGCACCACAATATTTACAGAGTGAAGGCTTCCATGAAAAACAAATTTTAAAACCGGTTCCTCTGACTTCAAAATAGTTCAGTCCTTTTGACTCTTTGAAACTTTTTTGTGTGAACTGAAAAAAGCAATATACTGAACTATCATTTCCTTTGCACCAACAAAACCCAAACAAAATACCTTTTCTTTTGCATAAAACCAAGTAATGAACAACAACTTCACTAAGAACTGTAATAAACAGGTTGAACGCTTCAATAAAAACAACTTGTTTAAAAACGTAATAGCGATCTTAAAACGTTATCTGTTTTATCACTGTTTCTGGAGTTTTTCATAATTCAAGTGTTTCAGAAGATTCAGTGAGTTTTACAGAGCCAGCTATACTTTTACTTATTTATTAAAATAGCATAATTAAACTTTTAAAACTAAACGGGTATTTCCTCAAAGTTGGTGGCTCCATAGCATTACGTCTGACTATGAGGGACCATAGCCCCAGCAAGTTAAATCTTGGAGAAAAGGAGCTGGGAGATGTACTGATGCTCACTATCAGATTAACTGCTTAATTTCCAGTACTGGTCACATGGAGATGAATCAAGGCACTAAATGAAGACTGTTCACTACAAAAACATTCAATTCAGTGCAGGTGTAACTGACACAGTGCTTCAAATGGTGAGCTCCCAGCTTTAGTAACACTAGGTACCATAAGATAAAGATAAAGTTGTAAGGTTTTTACCAAAGCCTCCAATGTGGATGGAAGTGCTGTGCGTGCCTATGTGCACACACTCACACACACTTTTTTTTTCTGTTGCTTACTGGCTTCCAATGGTTTGATTAAAAACGTTAATGGGAGAACACCCCTCAGTTGATAAGTACAGTATCTGATTAGACTTTGTTTTTTGCCTTTTACTATACTTTAAAATGAAACACTTTCTTGAGTTGATAGTCCAGGAAATTACAGGCTATCACCATTTTGATTTCATCATGGGATGGGGTTTGGTCAAGGTAAGAAAACAAATCCAAAGAAAATGTATTTTAATACTTATGAGATTTTACTCTAACATCTACACATAGTGAGTATTGTATATTCTTGGATCAGAAATAGTATGACTCCCACTAAGTGCTCCTGGCATCTCTTTCTTTTACCCACCCCTATCTAACCTCATTTGTGGTATCAGTCTCATATTTTGTGATAACCCTTTGATTTATGGCCTGTATTCTGGGAAGTTTATATATTGTATTTTTTTCATTCAGTGCTAATTAGGATCAATTGAATTTTTTAGTATATTGGCAAATTTCTGCAATGAGGAGCTTTACATCCATTTCTACTAAATTTTCTAGCATTGAATATTTGTAGCATTGTGCGAAACCCCTTTTCACGGCAGCTCGTGCAACTGTGTCTTTATCTAATGCATTTTACAGTTCCTCAGCTGTAAAACGACCCATTAGCCATAATAGCTAAGTAAGGGACAAAATGCATTTATTCTAACGACTCCACCCTAAGCAGAACAACTTTGTATATATATTAAAAAGTAGCTGCTACCGGATTCTTTTTATGTATTTGACTGGACTTGCACTTGATTTCATGTAACCAATTATGTGGCAATGTGTCATCAATGAGTTCAGTGGCACTGAGGCCCCACTTTAGCAAATCACTTAAATGTGTGCTTAACTTTTAGCCTGTGCTTAAATCCCAAATCAAAGTTAAGCCTATGTTGAGTGCTTTGCTGAACAGGGATGGAACTTCTAAGCTTGTCATTGGTTTTTGTCTTGTGCTATTTGAATAACAAAAAAATGCTGCCGCATGATGCAGATGCAAGACACAACAACAAAACTGGCTAAAATTGATTTCAGAAGATTGTGTTCTGAGTCTTCTGCACAGACAATGGGCTTCACTGGTGAAGAACCATAACACCAGTGGGTAAAAGGAAGTTGTTGTTTCTATAAAAGTATATCTTCTCTGTCACTGTCTCCAACATTGTCACATTGCAAGCTATGTTACAAACACAAGAAAACTGGAAATGACAGCGTTATTACAGACATAAATCACAGCATTACAAAGTATATAATATAGCTGGTTTGGGGGTTTTTTAATTGAGGAAAGCAAGCTTAGCCCTAATAAATAATGAGAATTTCAAATAAATACACCAGTGCTCATGACAGAGCAGTAATTAATTTTAGCCTCTTTGGCTATGGAACTAGGTATACTGAGACCACAGCAATCTTTTCCCTTCTGCAGGGCCTATGGGAAGCTCAGTGGCTATTATTCACGGCAGCTGCAAACTCAGTTCTCTAGCACCTCCACTGAATTTGAATGAAAAATTCTAAAGCAGAATCTAATACACTCCACACAACTCCAATTGTCGTTGATTAGAAAGGACAGAGAAAAGAAATAGTAATAAAAATGAAATTTCTTATGTCTTCTGAAACACTAGAGTTATAAAAAGCATCAAAGTTTACTTTTAGCATACTAATTATTAGAGATGGGCTGAACGGGACCAGAAAGGTTGGGGCTATCCTTGAAAATAAAGATATAGTTCAGATGATTATTTTATTCCCGATGTATCACCAACGGGTCAGATGGTTTGGATCACTTTTGAAACACGTTACCAACAAAACCCTATGAAATAAATTAAACCTGTCATTCTTCTGGGAGCTCTTCTAGGATTATGTTCAGGCACCTAACAAACACCACATGCTTTTTTTCCAAATATTATTTGGATTGGGTTATCTGGCTTCAGGCAGGGATTCTGATACAAGTAACTAGACAGATTGAAATGATTCAATCCAAGTCCATCTCTCCTAATTACTCAATATGTATATTTTTAATCTGCAATAATATTTTGCATACCCTTGCAGCATAAAAATATGGGGAAAAAGTAAACAATTGATGTCATAATACTCCAGTGACTATGTCTCTACACTTCACACTCCAGGATTTTGAGGTCTTCAAGCAGTTCTTGCGCCAGTGTTTGCAGCTCTGCGTTGCGGCTCTTTGACAGTGCTATGATACGTTGAAATGGCAAGGTGTCACGCATCTCAGGTGCTGACTTTGCTAAAACTTCTGGCTCTAGAATCACAGACTGGAGAAGCCGTAGAACATGCAGACACACTTCTGTATCTGGGTCTAGAAGTGAGGAAGAAAAGATTCCAGCTACTTGGTACATGCACCCTTATATGCCAGGACTAACATTATAGCTCTACATCACCATCCCTCATGGACCCTGGGTAAAGAGAGAGTGGCTAAAGTTCTGCTATTCTCAGCTGCTGAAATGGCTCTTTGGGGCTGGCTGGCCCCAGAATCTGAGAAGATATATAAGTGGCTTAAAACCACCACTGCTCTCCTCCTCAGTTTCCTGTGCTAAGCACTTGTTGCAGGGACCTGGTAATCAGGAATATGTTGTTCCCTTCTTCTTTACTCCAAATGTAGCAAATCCCACAGATATGTGGATTTATCAACAACTTTGTCAGTAGCCAAGATTTACAGTTTGCTGCAGTTTCACTTAGAACAGGATAAACTATGTCCCATTACTGTTTAGTCTGTTTTAAAACATTCATTCTGCAATTCTTATAAGGCTTTTCTTTATCTATATAAGGTTCAGATTCCATTTAAGCTCAATAAAACCTCAACTTTAATCAAATACACTTGGTAATAATATGCCAGTCCTCCAAATGCTAAAAATGCAGTTGACACAAACTGAAGTATTGGGTACATTTGATTTTATGGTAGTGGGACAAAACTGGTTTAACTGCTTAGGAACATGTCAGAAAAACATGCCTAGGAAGAGGTACAATTAATTTTGATTTCCATTGTTAAAGGAACAGGATGCACTTATTAATATTGAAATATTAGGAGTGATTCTATTTTAATTATACCCAACAGTCTGTTGGGGGGCTGTTTGTGCCTTTGCTAGATACATCCAGTAGGCGACTCCTTTTATGTTTATATTCTCTAGTTTGCATATTCCAAACTTGTATTTCTAACGTATTTGGTAGCTAAAATATCTATTTATTTGTATCATATGCTGTGCACTTCTACGGTGTCTGTCACTGTCATACCTAGATTTCAGTAAAGCCTTTGACAGAGTGTTGTACGAAAATGTTGAAAAAATTAACTGAAATTAGTTTGCATACCAGCATTGCCATGGGGACTGAAGTCTTGCAGTAGGACCACAAATCAAGTGCGGTGATAAATCACAATGCCCTGAGCTGGAAGGAGGTGTCAAGTGGGCTAAAGCAAGGTTCTCTTATTAGTCAGCTTACTTAACACATTTATTAATGATCTGAAATCACGGTAAGCAGAACGCTAATTAAATTCACATACATTAAATTGGGAGGTGTTGAAAACACCCAACAGGATAAGGAAACAGAACAGGGCCTAGAAAGGTGAGAAATATAGTCAAGAAATGACAAAAGATTTGTCCAGATGGGGAATTGTATGAAACAGTTCAGCAGAGCAGGCATTAAGCACTGGTGACTTCTTCCAATTTTACCAATATGTTAGTTCAGGGGTCGGCAACCTATGGCACGCATGCCAAAGACGGTACGCAAGCCGATTTTTAATGGCACGCTGCTGCCTGCCAGGTTCCAGGCGCTGGCTCCGCTCAGCCTGCTGCTGAACCCAGGCCGGCAGCGGGCTGAGGGGGGCCGGTGGCCAGGACTCCGGCAGGCAGCAGCATGCCATTAAAAATCCTGCCCGCCCCGGCCCGCTCTTCTCCCCACCACCCGCGGGGCAGGGTGAAGAAGCTTGGTCCTGCCGGCTACTGCTGCAAGGCAGGCAAGGTCCCCGCTCCCCCGCCTCTTCCCCCAGGGTGCTGGGTTCCTGCCCCTCCTCCTCTCTCTCCCTGCCACCGATCAGCTGATGGCCCTTGCGAGGGAGGGGGAGAAGCCCAGCCGCAGTGCACTCCCTGCTCTGGGGAGGAGGCGGAGAAGAGGTGGGGATGGGGCTGTGATGACGGGGGATGGAATCAGGGCATATCCCCCTCCAGCTCCCTGCCGTGAGCTGCTCTGGGCAGGGGACTGGGAGCACCCCCACGACCCTAGTCCATGCCCCCAGCCCTCTGTCCTGACCCCTGCACCCCCCCACACACTCCCAGCCTTCTGCCTGGACCCCTGCACCCCCCACACAAACTCCCAGCCCTCTGCCTGGACCCCTGCACCTCCCACACACCCCAGCCTCCTGCACTGACCCCTGCACCCCCCCACAACCCCAGCCCCGACTCCAGCCCTTCCTCCACATACCCAGCCCCGCCATGCCCTGACTTTTGCACCCCCCACATTCCCACCCCCACCCTGAGCACCAAACAGGAGCCCCTGCACCCTCCTGCCCACATTTCCACCTGCACCCCTCGCACCAAATGGGAGCTGCCCAGGTAAGCACTCCACACCCAAACCTCCTGCCCCAACCCTGAGCCCCCTCCCTCATTCTCGCTCCTGGCCAGACCCTACACTCCAACCCCCAGCCTGCTCCTTCACCCCCAGCCCTGTGCTCAGTGCACTCCCACCCTCAGCTCAGTGCAGAGAGAGAGAGGAAGAGAATGGGCTAGAACCAGGGAGAAGGTAGGTACCCACTCTATGTGGGCAGGGCCAGGATCCCAGACCGGCAGCAGGCCGAGTGGCAGCGGGCTGAGGCGCTCAGCCCACTGCTGGTCTGGGGTCCCGGCCGCCGGCCCTGCTCAGCCCACTGCCGGTCTGGGGTTCTGGTTGCCAGCCCCTTGCCAGCTGGGGTCCTGGCCACAGGCCCCGCTTAGCCTGCTGCCGGCCTAAGTGAACAGAACCCCAGGCCGGCAACGGGCTGAGTTGGCTGGTGGCGTAAGATCAGCATTTTAATTTAATTTTAAATGAAGCTTCTTAAACATTTTGAAAACCTTGTTTACTTTACATACGACAATAGTTTAGTTATATGATGTATAGACTTATAGAAAGAGACCTTCTAAAAAATGTTAAAATGTATTACTGGCACGCAAAACCTTAAATTCAAGTGAATAAATGAAGACTCGGCACACCACTGTTCATCACACGTTCTTGTCAACTGCTGGAAATGGCCCACCTTGATTATCACTACAAAAGGTTTTTTTTCTCTCCTGCTGGTAATAGCTCACCTTACCCGATCACTCGTGCTACAGTGTGTATGGTAACACCCACTGTTTCATGCTCTCTGTGTATATAAAATCTCCCCACTGTATTTTCCACTGCATGCATCCGATGAAATGAGCTGTAGCCCACGAAAGCTTATGCTTAAATAAATTTGTTAGTCTCTAAGGTGCCACAAGTCCTCCTTTTCTTATTAATTGCATTGGGGCTGTCATGGAGAAAGGTCCTGTGCACTGAGAGTAAGGATAGCAAAATATGGTCCAGTGAGGAGGAAAAGAAGCTTACTGAAATGAACTGGATATAGTTAGTCACACCCCTCTTGTGTTTCATCTATAAAACAAGTCTACTACTTTTAGTACCTCACAGAAGAGTTGTGAGGCTTAGTATATATAAGTTGCTTTTAAATCCTTGATAAAAGGTGCTATGTTAGCAATACTATATGTATTTACATTAGTATTATCTGCAAACATTAGAAGTGTGTAAATACTAAGGAAGAGAGGAATTGCCTGAGGGGGTATAACACTATGCAGCAAAGGTAAGGGAAATTATATTTAGCTGCACAATAGGAAAATTTTCCAGTGAAATCTACTGGATTCTGGGAAGAGTCTCCAATGGCAGTCAGACTCCCTATTGGTTGAATCACTTGAATGAAGACTATATTAGGCACTTGGTAAATATAATGCTGCATCACAAGAGGTATGGATAAGATGAACTCCTCTCTGATTTCTATTGTTCTACATGTATTCCAAGATACTTAGAATTACACAAATGGATACATGTTAAAACACATACACCTTATCATGACTGTGTATGGTTTTGGAAATCTGTTTGTTAGGGACAATTATATTTTTGTAATTTTCTACTTGGATTTTAAATCATACTCAAACAGCCCTTTTTTGATCTCCCCAGTTTCATTAAGGATTTCTCTTTTAAAAGAAAATAAATTTTAGCAGCGAACAGACAAAAGGAAAAGTAAGTATGGCAGGAATCTTCATTACTCAGCATTATCTTTATTACAATAGCTTCCAGATTTAAAGGAGTACTTGTGGCACCTTAGAGTCTAACCAATTTATCTGAGCATAAGCTTTCGTGAGCTACAGCTCACTTCATCGGATGCATACTGTGGAAAGTGTAGAAGATCTTTTTATATACACACAAAGCATGAAAAAATATATAAAAAGATATTCTACACTTTCCACAGTATGCATCCGATGAAGTGAGCTGTAGCTCACGAAAGCTTATGCTCAAATAAATTGGTTAGTCTCTAAGGTGCCACAAGTACTCCTTTTCTTTTTGCGAATACAGACTAACACGGCTGTTACTCTGAAACCTTCCAGATGTAGTCATTTCTATACTAGTTGAGTGATTTTATTTACACAAAGCCAAAAAAAGCCTTAGCTGTAATCATATCACTGCATCACATCCTCCCAACAACTGGCGCATACATTTCTTAGCTAACATATTCAAGTCTAATCATTAAAAATGTGAAAAAATGTGGCTGCTTGTCTTGGTCTTGAACAGTATGTGTAATATAAGCCTACCACAATTATAACATACTGATGCGATTTTAACAAGGTACTGAAACTGTTTAACTTTGCTGACGTTTTGTTAACTGCTAACGAGGTACTGTCTGTTGTCACTGGCACTCAGTCACTGACAAAAACAGCTGATAAAGCAGGCAGATTTTACAGTCACATCTGTCATTAGGAGTGTGCTCTCAGATGAACTATTCCCTACAGCAGGGTTTAAGTAATTGCATTACATCAATGCGAAACAGCTTATCTACAATTGGCTCTGTGCATGGTGTGAATCTGATGTACATGTGCCTATGACATTTCCTGGCCAACCTGGATGCAATATTTATTGCTAGCAAATGATTTGCAATAGAGTTTAAGGCTCTGCCTACACCAGGACAATATTACAAAAGTTTCACACCTTGGCTAACACTACTTCAGCACCACCAGAGTTAGCAATCCTGGGAGATCTAGTGTGGAGGGGCCACCAGCTGCTGCCCCCATTTTAAGCACTCTCTCACTACCCATGCTCACACTAGGTCTAACTGATGGTGAGGCAAGCTGATAGCAATATAAGGAGCTTTTGTACAGGTGGGCTAATGCCTGTAGACCTGAACCAGTGTCAGCAATAGCAGAGAGATTTTGAAAAATTTCCCTACTGTTGATAGGGCCAAAGACATAAGAGGTGACATAATAAACAAAGTATCTGCGGTGGGGAAAATGCTAACAAAGAAAGCATTTACAAAGAATGAGCTCTGCTGCAGCAAGTCCTAATATTGAAAGTCTGCTTTTTCTGCATACCATACCCTTTTATATTCTCTTTTTTTCACACCAGTTCCTGTATAACTGGTGTCAGTTCAATCTTCCCTTTTGTCAGGGGACTGTTCTCATTGCTATCTGAGGAGATCAGCCAGTCAGCAATCCCATCTGTTAGGGCCAAAACTAGTTTCCACATGTGTAAATCCATTAAAGCCAACAGTGCTACTCTAGATTCACATCAGAGCTGAGAATTTGGCCCATCTCCTCCACAACATGCCTGATTACTCACTGGACATGGAAGTGAGGGTCCAGAGGTCTTTCACACGGCAAAGTGATGCACTGTGCATGTACCTCTTAGCTGCACAAATAGCTAATTATTTCTTATACTGATGGTCCACTGAAACACTAAAATATATTTATCAGATTAAGTTTAGAACCTTTAAGATTTCTTACAAATAAAGACAAATATAAATTTTCTGTGCTATTCATGAGAGACTTGATTTGGAGGAATTTGTTTTTAGGCAAGAAGATGAAGACTCAGGCATTAAATGAGTGCTGAGATGAATATGGTCCTGAAGTGGTTAAGGGCACTCTTCTGAAAACTGATTTCAAAGTCTGAAGAATTTGAACTGTTTGAGAGTTGGCTAGTGTGAGAATTAGAGAATCTAAGAATTAGAGGATTTGATTAATAAGACATTGGGCTAATAGAAAGCCAAGATGACTTCTAAAAGAGGTGCTACCATGAGAAGGACCTGGATCTTCAAAAAATTCTGAGACACACAGACAATCCAAACAGAAAAACTATATACTGGAAATGTTTAGGATCAGTCATGAAAAGCAAATATTGAAGGTGGCAGGGAGTATTAGGAAAGTGAAGGTATGTTTCACTGAGAAATACAGAGTAGAGATAGTCATTTGCTGAAACTTCTTGGATCAACAATAAGAGTTTTCAAATAGAACTATGACAGTTTCAGGAGAAAAACTGAGAGACGAGCGATCTAAGAACACTCGAGCTTCCTGCCCTCCTTTGTTTTATGAAATACCTGAGTAATTTCCCTAGAACTGAGGGGAATATGGCACAGTGATAATCCCTCCAATTTCTGTAACACCTCTGAGTTCAAATTCAACAGCACCAATCTTTTGGCAGGTTTCAGAGTAGCAGCCGTGTTAGTCTGTTAAAGCTTATGCTCTAATAAATTGGTTAGTCTCTAAGGTGCCACAAGTCCTCCTCTTTTCTTTTTGCGAATCTTTTGGCAGTGATCAAAAAAAAAAAAAAAAGAAAAGTTGCCATAAAGTAAGAGATAATAATGAAGGGGAATACCAGAGTGTGATGGAGAAGTTGCCCCTCTCTGGTATGTAAAGGGTTTTAAAGCAAACCTAGGGAGGCTGTGCAGGAGGCAGCCAATAAGAAAAAGGCTTTAGTGCCAGCCAATTAGGGGAAGGTTTATTGGAGGAGCCAATCACAGCCAGGCTGGCCCATATAACAAGGGGCTGCTGAGCAGAGGAGGAGGCAATCACTCCGGGGGGGGGGGGGGAGGAGGACGAGGGCCGCCGCCGCCACCACCGACAGACAGACAGACAGACAGACAGACCAGTGCTGGGCAGGGTCAGTAGAGTATGAGAAAGCTCCAGGCTGACAGCTGCCAAACTGAGGCCCTGATACAAGGGCAGAGGAGGTGCTGGGGCTGTGGGGAAGTAGCCCAGGGAAGGAGACGGCACAGTTGGAGGAGGGGTAGTACCTGGCTGTTGGCTATAGGGTCCCTGGGTTGGAGCCTGGAGTAGGGGGTGGGCCTGGACTCCCCTCTCCTTTGCCCCCACTGGCCACTGAGGGAAGTGGCCCATGCACTGACTGCAGTCTGCCACTGAGATGAGTGGCTAGAACCTGGACTGCAGATTGCCACTGAGGCAAGTGGTTAGACTGAGGATTGTTGGTCCCCCAGAAGAAGGGAAAGAACCAAGTGAGGCACAGCCAGAGGGCTGTGTCCAGAAGAGGACCTGGGTCCTGGGCAAGGAAACAGGAGTGACAACGGGAGAGACACCTCCTGAGGAGGGCGCACTGGCAACCACGAGCTAATTGCCAGGACAGCCAGCAGGAGGCACCGCAATGGTGAGTCGTGCCCTGTCACACAGAGAATAGCCCAATGAATTCCCTATATGCTCCTTTTTCTTGTAATTGATTTAGCCCAGGAGAAGTGGCAAATCTGAGCCCACTCCAAATCAGTAACACTTGGGCCAACTGCTTCTCCTTGATGCTTAATGCTTGGTGATTAACAGAGAAAGGTGTTCTTGGTCTAGCACTTTGTAAGAGAGAAGATGAGACATATTGTATTTGGAGGAATGAAGCACTAAGAAATCAGAAGTCTCAAAAGGCTTTGTATCAGAAAGAAAATTTATGTTGCTGAGAAAGATGGAGCTTCTTTATATCTGCAGATAATATAATAGCATTAGCCAGGACCAACCACAGAGACACTGGCCTTTGAAAAGCGCTCATATCACACAGGTCCTCAAGAAGGTGTCAGCGTCCTGTGATTGTAGACAAATTGCGCTTCTTGAGATGGGAGAACATGAGAAGAGACCCTACCTTCACCTCAAATTGCACCACAAACAAAGAAACTTGAGCTACTTCATTAATTCATTTAGGCTTGGGGCTGGCCTTTCTACCCCCTAGAGATTTGTGAGTGATGCCCATGTGACCACAGAAGCTTTCAAAGCTATAGTTAAGGATTTGTTCATTTTTCAGATTATAATCAATACTGCTTATCCACTGGATCCTTTAGGACTGCACCATTCCACAGGGATTACTTTTGTACAAAAACAAGCTAAGAAGGAGAAGCATTAACTTCAGCAGGTGTGTCAAATGTTAGCTTTTATTCTCTTGTAATTTATACAGTCTATTACAGACACAGCTACTACAATCTATTTCTGCTGTGAGAGAGGCCATTTGGCATCATCAACATTTTCTAGACATTGGGATAGGGAAACCCAGCTCTTCCTAAAGATTTTTCATCTATTTGGGATCTCTTCTTAATATCCAAGGATTTAATGACAACAGGAATCAGTTCATCAGCTTTGCTATCTTGAAAAAGTCTCCTAGGGTATGTCTACACGACGGAATAAGGTCGAATTTATAGAAGTCGGTTTTTTAGAAATCGGTTTTATATATTCGAGTGTGTGTGTCCCCACAGAAAATGCTCTAAGTGCATTAACTCGGCAGAGCGCTTCCACAGTACCGAGGCTAGAGTCGACTTCCGGAGCGTTGCACTGTGGGTAGCTATCCCACAGTCTCCGCTGCCCATTGGAATTCTGGGTTGAGATCCCAATGCCTGATGGGGCTAAAACATTGTCGCAGGTGGTTCTGGGTACATATCGTCAGGCCCCCGTTCCCTCCCTCCCTCCGTGAAAGCAAGGGCAGACAATCATTTCGCGCCTTTTTTCCTGAGTTACCTGTGCAGACGCCATACCACTGCAAGCATGGAGCCCGCTCAGGTAACCGTCACCCTATGTCTCCTGGGTGCTGGCAGACGCGGTACGGCATTGCTACACAGTAGCAGCAACCCCTTGCCTTGTGGCAGCAGACGGTACAGTACGACTGGTAGCCGTCATCGTCATGTCCGAGGTGCTCCTGGTCGCCTCTGTGAGGTCGATCAGGAGCGCCTGGGCAGACATGGGCTCAGGGACTAAATTTGGAGTGACTTGACCAGGTCATTCTCTTTAGTCCTGCAGTCAGTCCTATTGAACCGTCTTATGGTGAGCGGGCAGGCGATACGGACTGCTAGCAGTCGTACTGTACCATCTTCTGCCAGGCAGGCAAGAGATGAGGATGGCTAGCAGTCGTACTGTACCATCTTCTGCCGAGCAGCCATGAGATGTGGATGGCATGCAGTCCTTCTGCACCGTCTGCTGCCAGCCAAAGATGTAAAAGATAGAGGGAGTGGATCAAAACAAGAAATAGACCAGATTTGTTTTGTACTCATTTGCTTCCCCCCCTCCCCTGTCTAGGGGACTCATTCTTCTAGATCACACTGCAGTCACTTACAGAGAAGGTGCAGCGAGGTAAATCTAGCCATGTATCAATCAGAGGCCAGGCTAACCTTCTTGTTCCAATAAGAACAATAACTTAGGTGCACCATTTCTTATTGGAACCCTCCGTGAACTCCTGCCTGAAATACTCCTTGATGTAAAGACACCCACTTTGTTGATTTTAGCTCCCTGAAGCCAACCCTGTAAGCCGTGTCGTCAGTCGCCCCTCCCTCTGTCAGAGCAACGGCAGACAATCGTTCTGCGCCTTTTTTCTGTGCGGACGCCATACCAAGGCAAGCATGGAGGCCGCTCAGCTCACTTTGGCAATTAGGAGCACATTAAACACCACATGCATTATCCAGCAGTATATGCAGTACCAGAACCTGGCAAAGCGATACCGGGCGAGGAGGCGACGTCAGCGCGGTCACGTGAGTGATCAGGACATGGACACAGATTTCTCTGAAAGCATGGGCCCTGCCAATGCATGCATCATGGTGCTAATGGGGCAGGTTCATGCTATGGAATGCCGATTCTGGGCTCGGGAAACAAGCACAGACTGGTGGGACTGCATAGTGTTGCAGGTCTGGGACGATTCCCAGTGGCTGCGAAACTTTCGCATGCGTAAGGGCACTTTCATGGAACTTTGTGACTTGCTTTCCCCTGCCCTGAGGCGCATGAATACCAAGATGAGAGCAGCCCTCACAGTTGAGAAGCGAGTGGCGATAGCCCTGTGGAAGCTTGCAACACCAGACAGCTACCGGTCAGTTGGGAATCAATTTGGAGTGGGCAAATCTACTGTGGGGGCTACTGTGATGCAAGTAGCCCACGCAATCAAAGATGTGCTGATATCAAGGGTAGTGACCCTGGGAAATGTGCAGGTCATAGTGAATGGCTTTGCTGCAATGGGATTCCCTAACTGTGGTGGGGCTATAGACGGAACCCATATCCCTATCTTGGCACCGGAGCACCAAGCCGCCGAGTACATAAACCGCAAGGGGTACTTTTCGATAGTGCTGCAAGCTCTGGTGGATCACAAGGGACGTTTCACCAACATCAACGTGGGATGGCCGGGAAAGGTGCATGATGCTCGCATCTTCAGGAACTCTGGTCTGTTTCAAAAACAGCAGGAAGGGACTTTATTCCCAGACCAGAAAATAACTGTTGGGGATGTTGAAATGCCTATATGTATCCTTGGGGACCCAGCCTACCCCTTAATGCCATGGCTCATGAAGCCGTACACAGGCAGCCTGGACAGTAGTCAGGAGCTGTTCAACTACAGGCTGAGCAAGTGCAGAATGGTGGTAGAATGTGCATTTGGACGTTTAAAGGCGCGCTGGCGCAGTTTACTGACTCGCTTAGACCTCAGCGAAACCAATATTCCCACTGTTATTACTGCTTGCTGTGTGCTCCACAATATCTGTGAGAGTAAGGGGGAGACGTTTATGGCGGGGTGGGAGGTTGAGGCAAATCGCCTGGCTGCTGGTTACGCGCAGCCAGACACCAGGGCGGTTAGAAGAGCACAGGAGGGCGCGGTACGCATCAGAGAAGCTTTGAAAACCAGTTTCATGACTGGCCAGGCTACGGTGTGAAAGTTCTGTTTGTTTCTCCTTGATGAAACCCCCCGCCCCTTGATTCACTCTACTTCCCTGTAAGCTAACCACCCGCCCCTCCTCCCTTCAATCACTGCTTGCAGAGGCAATAAAGTCATTGTTGCTTCACATTCATGCATTCTTTATTCATTCATCACACAAATAGGGGGATGACTACCAAGGTAGCCCAGGAGGGGTGGTGGAGGAGGGAAGGAAAATGCCACACAGCACTTTAAAAGTTTACAACTTTAAAACTTATTGAATGACAGCCTTCTTTTTTTTGGGCAATCCTCTGTGGTGGAGTGGCTGGTTGGCCGGAGGCCCCCGCACCGCGTTCTTGGGCGTCTGGGTGTGGAGGCTATGGAACTTGGGGAGGAGGGCGGTTGGTTACAGAGGGGCAGCAGTGGCAGTCTGTGCTCCAGCTGCCTTTGCTGCAGCTCAACCATACACTGGAGCATACTGGTTTGGTCCTGCAGCAGCCTCAGCATTGAATCCTGCCTCCTCTCATCACGCTGCCGCCACATTTGAGCTTCAGCCCTGTCTTCAGCCCGCCACTTACTCTCTTCAGCCCGCCACCTCTCCTCCCGGTCATTTTGTGCTTTCCTGCACTCTGACATTATTTGCCTCCATGCATTCGTCTGTGCTCTGTCAGTGTGGGAGGACAGCATGAGCTCGGAGAACATTTCATCGCAAGTGCGTTTTTTTTTCTTTCTAAGCTTCACTAGCCTCTGGGAAGGAGAAGATCCTGTGATCATTGAAACACATGCAGCTGGTGGAGAAAAAAAAAAAGGGACAGCGGTATTTAAAAAGACATATTTTATAAAACAGTGGTTACACTCTTTCAGGGTAAACCTTGCTGTTAACATTACATACATAGCACATGTGCTTTCGTTACAAGGTCGTATTTTGCCTCCTCCCACCGCGTGACTACCCCCTCAACCTTCCCCCCTCCCTGTGGCTAACAGCGGGGAACATTTCTGTTTAGCCACAGGCAAACAGCCCAGCAGGAATGGGCTCCTCTGAGTGTCCCCTGAAGAAAAGCACTCTATTTCAACCAGGTGACCATGAATTATATCTCACTCTCCTGAGGATAACACAGAGAGATAAAGAACGGATGTTGTTTGAATGCCAGCAAACATACACTGCAATGCTTTGTTCTACAATGATTCCCGAGTACGTGTTACTGGCCTGGAGTGGTAAAGTGTCCTACCATGAAGGATGCAATAAGGCTGCCCTCCCCAGAAACCTTTTGCAAAGGCTTTAGGACTACATCTAGGAGAACCGCAAATGCCAGGGCAAAGTAATCCTTTCACATGCTTGCTTTTAAACCATGTATAGTATTTTAAAAGGTACACTCACCAGAGGTCCCTTCTCCGCCTGCTGGGTCCAGGAGGCAGCCTTGGGTGGGTTCGGGGGGTACTGGCTCCAGGTCTAGGGTGAGAAACAGTTCCTGGCTGTTGGGAAAACCGGTTTCTCCGCTTGCTTGCTGTGAGCTATCTACAACCTCCTCCTCCTCCTCATCTTCTTCGTCCCCAAAACCTGCTTCCGTATTGCCTCCATCTCCATTGAAGGAGTCAAACAACACGGCTGGGGTAGTGGTGGCTGAACCCCCTAAAATGGCATGCAGCTCATCATAGAAGCGGCATGTTTGGGGCTCTGACCCAGAGCGGCTGTTCGCCCCTCTGGTTTTCTGGTAGGCTTGCCTCAGCTCCTTCAGTTTCACACGGCACTGCTTCGGGTCCCTGTTATGGCCTCTGTCCTTCATGCCCTGGGAGATTTTCACAAAGGTTTTGGCATTTCGAAAACTGGAACGGAGTTCTGATAGCACGGATTCCTCTCCCCAAACAGCGATCAGATCCCGTACCTCCCGTTCGGTCCATGCTGGAGCTCTTTTGCGATTCTGGGACTCCATCATGGTCACCTGTGCTGATGAGCTCTGCATGGTCACCTGCAGCTTGCCACGCTGGCCAAACAGGAAATGAGATTCAAAAGTTCGCGGTTCTTTTCCTGTCTACCTGGCCAGTGCATCTGAGTTGAGAGTGCTGTCCAGAGCGGTCAGAATGGAGCACTCTGGGATAGCTCCCGGAGGCCAATACCATCGAATTGTGTCCACAGTACCCCAAATTCGAGCCGGCAACGTCGATTTAAGCGCTAATCCACTTGTCAGGGGTGGAGTAAGGAAATCGATTTTAAGAGCCCTTTAAGTCGAAATAAAGGGCTTCATTGTGTGGACAGGTGCAGGTTTACATCGATTTAACGCTGCTAAATTCGACCTAACGTCCTAATGTAGACCAGGGACTAGAGTCAGATAGGAAAGAAGAAATCTCTCCTTCCTTCAAATGAAAAAATAGTGGCGGGAGGAAAAAAATGAGCCTTCTTTGAATTAAACTGAATATTTTTTGCTTACTTCTCTTTCTTGGAAGGAATATTCTTGTTTAGATTTCCTCCGAAGGGGATTGGCTCTCGACTGACAAGTTCAGGGAGGGCTGGTAAGGAGTGTAATTAGGCATGCCACAGGAAGGGAAACCAGAGAAAGGCTCCTGGGATATAAATCCATAAACACTTTGAAATTTCAGGTCATAGGCACTTGCAGGGTAGAGAGGGTGAAGAGTATCAGAAGGGCCTGTAATGGCAGTGGTAGAAGTCAGAGGATGACTCTGAGGGCTCCTTGAGTGGGAACTTTGAAGGCCTTGAGAGAAAGCTTGAGGAGCTATGGAAAGTCCAGGCATCACAGGGGCGATACCACCTTTACCCAGTCTGCTCTTTGCAGGAGTCCCCTCCTTTACTGAAACACAAGCAGAGTAACCCTGAGACTATATAAACTAGTGCTCCAGCCACTTTCTAAGAAGTGTGTGGAAAATGGAAGCAGGCAGGGCTGGGGTGCCTGATGTCTCTGAAATCATGGGTCCTGGCCTGGGAGGCTGGGCCCTGCAAGCAGTGGAAGGAAGGAACAAGAAGGGAAAAGAGAGAAATGAAAAAACAAAACTGCTAAGGCAATTTGAAAAGGTGAAGAAAGCCCTGAGCGCAGCGAAAACTGCCTGGACCTCCTGCTAAAGAAGATAATGGGAGTGAGGGTAGATCCTGGGCTCATCCTTTGTTCAGTACTGTGGGTCCAGTTGCGCAAACTACTCAGCCATCTCTGTCAACTGGAAGCAGGCCTTCTCAGCACTCAGGAATCGGAACTGGCAGGTGCACACTGCCTGGGAATCCTTGTCCTTTCTCAGAATTTAAGAACTTCAGAGAGTGAAGGTATTATATAAGCCTGTCTTTTTCTCTCACTCCAGACACAGATGAGTGATACCTTTAGAATGCAGAACAGCCTTTCAACCTCTTTTTCATCAACAATTGCAAATTAAATACTATCAATTGTATATCATACTTTGTCTGCTTATGTGACCATAGGAGCTTTAATTAAAAAATAAAATCAGATCAGATATCTAGCTCCAAGCAAGATTAATTTATTCTATCAACGTCTTTTGAATGGGACATTTGGGAGCTTCAGTCACCTCAGTTTTGTTAGAATAATGCCCGAAATATTAGCTTGACAAAGAAGGAAATGTGGAGCAATGTGTATAAGGTTTCTATGTACTGCAGGGCAAAAAACCATATAATCAAGTTCTTCCACTTAGCAATTCATCTCCCCCAGCTATGTATAAATCTATAAAATGGGTATGATATTTTACAGTGGTGTTGTGAGGTTTAATTAACTGTGATCCTTTGAAGAAAAAGTTATTTGATGATGAGCCTGAGTACATAATTTTCATATAAAAATATATGTGAGAGCCCTGTGGCATATAGGAAATCCCTAAGTTTATTGAAATACTATAGATCAAACAACTCCAAGTGTCAAATTCAATCCTTGCATCAGCAGGTGCAACTCCCATTAATTTCTATTATTATTTGTACTACAATAGCCCCGCTGCACTAGGCACTGTACAAACACAGACAAACCCAGTGCTGAAGAGCTTAAAAGACACGTGCGAAGAGAAACCATCACAGAGAGGAAAATTTACTTACATGGGGCCACACAAGTGGCAGAGCTGGGAATACAACCTATGTCTCCTGACTTTCAATCCAATGCCCCATTCACTAGACCAGTAGTTCTCAAACTTTTGTACTGGTGACCCCTTTCATATAGCAGACCTCTGAGTGTGACCCCCCCCTTATAAATTAAACACTTTTAAATATATTTAACACCATTATAAATGCTGGATGCAAAGTGGGGTTTGGGGTGGAGGCTGACAGCTCACAACCCACCCCCATGTAATAACCTCACAACCCCCGAGGGGTACTGACCCCCAGTTTGAGAACCCCTGCACTAGACCATGATGGATCTCATCAATGAGAGCTGGCCTCACACCAGGGATGTGTTTAGTTGCAAAGGTTAATTTGTTTCAAGATCAAAGACAGACTGACCTTGCCCTACATAGTTTTCAGCAATTACATTTTTATAGTGTCTCATAGATCAAAGATACCTATTTTAAAGTTCATAGATGCAAGTACAGGTGGCTGTCTTCCATTTGCTTTATCAGATTCCTCCCCTCTCCACACTGGGATACTGCCATCAATAACTCTTACATGAATTGAATGTTATACACTAGAATCATTGATAGAAATACTTATATTCATTCCTTCAGTTATTTCCCTCTCTTTGGATCTTTATCATCTCATAAAATTTAAATAGAACAAGGTCACAGATCCGAATTTCTACTCGGCTATTATCTGTATGTATTAACAGCTATTATCAAAAAGTCCACAATTTGAACTGTTGTAACAATCTTACCGTTCAATAGCCACCAAAGTAATGGAATAAAACCTGGACTTTCACTAATGTACTTCAAGCCTTTCACGTTGATGCTCACATTGTACAGTGACATCAGAATTAGCCTAAAATAAAATTAAAAAGGTGATTAAATTGCTTCTTTAACTGCATCGCATTACAATAACTGCATCCAATACTTACGATAAGCATCTACAGCTGGCTAGATACAGATACATATTTCAACCTCTATAAGATACAAAGATATGTACTTATGTCATATTATACACATACAGCTACATGAATGCAACAGTGTGTGAGACTTTATTTAAATTTATAAAATCAAAATATTTTTAAAATATGTAAAAGTCAGTCAATTTAGCAGCATTTAAATTTCTCTGAACTGAATGGGACTATTAACATGAGTAGGGCAAGCAGGATTTGGCCTTACATGATCACTCACCATATGCAACAGAATCCTCTTAACTGGGACTCCCCAGAAGGAAGCCTATCATCCTGATTAAGCTGCTTGTCTCAACAAATGAAAGGGCCACTTAAGAAAAAAAAAGGCTGCAAAGATTTTATAACAATTACTATAATGAATCAAAAGAACTAAATGAAATTTGCTGCATTTCATTCATGGTTCTTTTGATCTTTGACAAATTCTGTATTTTTTTAAAAAAAAAACCACAGCAGCTTAGAATTTCACATCTTAAATACCTAGCTATGCATCTCTTAATCGTCTGACACTGGCCACTCGTGTCCCTGTCAAACAAAGTTTATGCTAATTCTATACCAATTAAAGCAGCAGTCAGTCATTCTATATTATGAGGTTAAACCTGTTCTCTGGAAGACATTCTGATAAAGCAGCTGTCCCGAATCTAAGAGGTGCTGAGCACCCTGACTTCAGTGGGAGCTGAGGTCACTCAACACTTTAAGGGATCAGGCTACAGGTAAAGCACACTCTAAAACAAAATCCAACAGAGAGGTTATTAAAAGAGAAAAGGTGAGACTCCATTGTAGTACACTCTCTTTGCCAAGCAATGTGTCTTAATAGCCAGTGGGACGATGAAATTATCCCAGGCAGGCACAACGCCTCCTGGAGTGCCACCCTTAAAGAAGGCACAGTAGTATCTTCTGCCACCAAACAGAGCCAACTCCACTGGCTGTTGTGGACAGGGTAGGGGCCACACCCATCTTTTTTTCATCCCACACTGTTAAGTCTAGGGCTAGCAGAAGCACTGGACTCTAGTAGTCTTTGCTGAAGGGACTCATAAGGACTGTATGTCTGGCTTCTGTGCAGAAGGCAAGGGGGTATTATGGGAGAAGAGACACTTCTTGTTTCCCTGCTCACGCTTGCTTAGGCATGAAGCAGCCAGGCAAAATTCAGGGCCAACATATATAAGCCACTAAGAGTAACTGTTGCAGCCACAGAAAAGCAACATGCCTGGAGTGTACTGTTTTCTCAGCTGACTGCCAATCCAAATGTCAAGAGTGAAGGGGATGATTCTGGCCCCAGCTCTGGCAACATATAAGACTTGCAAGAGGTTGGAGAAGTCCCCTGAAATAGGAGCAGCATAGGACTTAGGCAGCCTCCCTCATCAGCCCTAGCATAGGGCCTGCACCAAAGCAGATACAGAGGGAGGGGACATATCCACAGCGCATAGTACTCCAAGGGATTCTGGACTGCTGCAGGGCTGCTCTAATTTATGCCAAGGGCTGAAATGAGGATGCAACAGTGATGTAAAGCCACCACTGCCCCCTGGGCTGCACCTCCCAGAAAGTACAGCACAGAATCTGCCCCTGGCATCATAGAAATTACTTAAACCATCCTTCTTCAAGCATCTACCCAGGGCCCCTCCAAGTACAACTTAACACGACTCCGATAATGTGACAGGATGGGAACTTATCCATTCCTGCATAGGGGAACTGAGAAGGAAGCCACTGTTCTGCCACCCTCTGAAATGTGTTTAGGAGTCCTTTACCAGGTCAGAGAGGATGGTCCCTGGCAGTTCCAGCCTAGATCAGTACTTGCACCCACCAGCCATATAGTACAGTCCTTGTCAATGTCTCTATGTGCTCCCCCAAATGCCTTCACATTCACACAGGGCCAGACAATTTGGTCCTTAAACCGTGGCTATACTGTGAAAAATGTATTTTTGACTCTTAAAATGTCATCATGGGTTTATTGTGCCTCATGGATTCCACATCAAATTTGCTCAGTCTACAAGTAAAAAGATTTTCTTTTAATTGCCAGCCCTGCAAATTCAATCTGCATCTGAGTCAAAACACACTCTTGCCTTTGCACACATCACTAGCAGTCACAAAGATGATGCAAGCCAAATGATGCTCTCAGTTATACCTGCATAACTTCACTGCCTCCGATTACCTTAACACCTGTGCAACCCCACAAGCCTTCAGTGGGTTTTCAGAGGATGTAACTGAAGGCTTTTGTTGGCCTTTTTATTTTTGGTGTTGATGTCTGA
Organism: Lepidochelys olivacea; assembly: GCF_965140295.1. Taxonomy (NCBI): domain Eukaryota; kingdom Metazoa; phylum Chordata; order Testudines; family Cheloniidae; genus Lepidochelys; species Lepidochelys olivacea. Next base: position 158,905,923 of record NC_140411.1, on the reverse strand, counting down.
AAAGGAAAGAACCCAGCTTAGCTTTCAGATCACAGGTTGAGTCTCTGGGACTAGCAGTTAGAAAAAACATTTTATTTATAAATCAAACAAATTTGACATGGCATCACAAACATTTTTAAAGTCAAACTACATTTAATGTTTATGCAGCAGAATGAAAATGCAAACACTCAGTAAGTGCTATGCTCAGTCATATATTTTCAAAGCCTCAAAAACTGTATTTTATAATTTGTCTTCCTAACATAGCAACATCCCTAGTCAACTTTTAGGACGACATCCATGACAAATTTAAATCTTAAAACAAACCAAAAATTTTCAACTTTTCCTCATAGACGAAAAACATATTCCCCGATCCACCCATGTTCACGTAAAGTGAATGCTTACTGTATCTGACCAAGCCATCGAATTTCTCCCAGAAAGGTCTACTTTCAGAAGAGATAAGCAGGAAAAATTTCAGTAAATTGAAAATGCTGAAAGCCACTGAAAAAGGGATTAGTAAATAGGTGTCATCTCAGCTTTAACTGTAAGACTGCTAATGCAATGTTATAAGATAAAATAAAATTCATGCTGGATAGTTTTATATACAGAAATGTGATGCCTGTATTATACAAGTTATTCAGAAATAAGACCAAATATGGAAGTTATTTGAAGTAGTTCTAGACCTTTTGGGGAACCCAGGACACAGGCAAGATCTTCTTTCTTCAAAGCTATCAAACTACTGATAATACTCGATGTAGAGACTGTATTGCCACTAAACTTTTGTTGCACTCTTTGCTGAGCTAAATAGAATATCTGATGTGTGTTATTACATTGCCTTCCACACTTGCCACATGATTTTATTTTTTTATATTCTAAGATGAAAAGTTTTATGAACCTTTTTGCTTAACGAGCAACACTCTGAAGAGCTTAATGTCCATTTATTCTGATTTTGTTTCTCTTTTCTTCAATTATTTCCAACAGGTTTATGACCTAAATATTCAAAGGTGTTGAGCACACACAAAATCACTGAAGTCAATGAGAGAGAGTGTTCAGCGCTCTAGGCCACTAGTGTGCTGCAAACTCCTAGCCAGGAGAATCTGAAGTGATTGAAAAAATAGTGTACTCTAATGCTGATAGTTGTTTTATAAGTCCACTCCCTTTTTAGTTTGTCTTTCCACTCTCTCTTTTCTATATATCTTCTCTAGGACCTGGTCTACACTATGAGTTTAGGTTGGATTTAGCAGCATTAGATTGGTTTAGCCCTGCACCCGTCCACACTACAAAGCTATTTTTTCCAACTTTAAGGGCTCTTAAAACCAGGTTGCAGTACGTTTGCATTTTACTGTGCAACTTCTACACAGAGAGCTAGGGTAAAAAAACTGTAAAGCTCCTACGTGACTTAGGAGTCTATGTCTCATTTTCAGAACTCGCTTAGGAGCCTAACTCTCATGTACTTTCAATGAGACTTAGGCTCCTAAATGACTTTAAAAATGGGACTTAGGCTCCTAAATTGCTTAGCCACTTTTTAAAATTTTACCCTTAGACCAGTGAATCTATTGTGGTCATGGCCCACAGCAAGCTCTGGACGCTGCTCTGGAGCTGTGCTCTGCAGCATTCATGACCCATGTGCACCTCACTCCTCATACAGCTTCCACAGCCCTTACTTGGGCAGCAGAATTTAGCCTTTAGTAATGAAATGTCAATACCTCTAACTATGCATGATCAGCCAATATAAAAACAATAAATAAAATAACCATTTACAACAGAAAAGGTTAATATCTTTGGACATGGTCTTTCAATCTGTTCCTCAATGGAAATCTCACACAGATTAAAAATGATGTAGAAGGACACTGCTAGTTTGTATTTTTCTTTCGCTTGTTTGTTTTGTGTGGAGCTGAGGGGACTGGTTGTGGTGAACTAAAAATGTTGGAATGTTGGGGGAAGAAGAAGAAAGTTCCTGAGATTTAAACCCATTTTGCTAGCCACTCAGAAGATCTAAGCCCAAAGTAATAGTATATTATTACCACCACCACAATGTGGAAAATCTCCTTGGCTCTTTACGCCACTTTCAGCTCTACTGCTCCCTTATATTCTTGCTATATAAACACACTGTTTTTCCTTTGCCCTTCTCATTATTATTATAACCCACTCACTCTTTTTATTATTTCCCCCCACCCCTCAAGTAACAAAAATTGGAAATGCATAACTTAGTCACCACACCTCTGAACTAGCTACACTTATTTATAAAGTAATTAGTTGAAAACAAACGAACAGCATTTCCTTTAGTCCGTAGAAAAGATGCCATTTGATTACGGAGTCTTGACTCACACTTGTTTCTACATCTTTTACTTGTACTGATCTCTCAAAAATAAATCATGTGTCAGCCTGGTAGCCATGCAGGCCTTACAAGTTTGACTATCAAACCTAGTCTCTCTAACCCTATGCCTGCAAGAGCCAGGTTTCAAGGTACAAGTGGGAAGAGAATATTTTTTGTCACTTAAAACAGGTTTGTGATGAATCTTTGGTTTGAATCCAAATCATACATGGATCCAGCCACCTTGATTGGCAAACAAGCATAAATATCAGTCATATAATCTTTCATTAATATGGTATTTACGCCAGGACTGTGATAAATCCTCTTTTTTGGCATTTGATCCAACACCAAATATTAGGCAGTAGTCTTCATCGAATGCAGAATATAAACAGGATCAAAGATGATCGTTGTGTAAGATACTGTAAAATTTATTGTAGCACCGCTGTAAAATTAATTTGGAATTAAAATTTCTGATCCACATGAGATTTTGTGAAGTGCCTCTTCTAGGCTGTATGCTAACCCAGTTTGATGGACATTATATATTGATATTCTACAAACTAAATGTCCCCTGTTGAGTCTTTGGTTTGTCTGTAGGCTTGACTTGCACATGTTTTAAAATCGCTGTTGCAAGGTAGCTGGAGATTACACTACCATGAGAAACTGTTTTGCAATCAGCTTTAGTTGTTTTTACAATAAAGAACTTATTTTTTAAACTTATTTCCAAAAAGAAGCCCCTCAAACACTGCATGATTACAATATTGCTAAGTGTTCAAAAATCAAGAGCCAGCCGCGCAAAACTCTTAAGATTGGCTTAACGATCAAGGGATTTGTAGAAGTCTGGGCTCTTTTTATTTGCCTTATGGATTTTGAGCCCTTAGAGGTCACATTTTCAAACTTTTCTCTGCAATCATGAGGCCTAGAAACTTGCATTTTAAAAAAATGAAAGTTGTAATTCTCACGTAATCATATAACGCCAGAAATCGGGGCTTTCTGAAAAATACCACATAATATGAAAGTTGGCTATCCTATTTTGAATGCTGACTTCTAAACCCTACGCTTGGGAAACAGCATTATTTAATGTCTATCATGCTAAGAGACTCTGTAATGATATACATAAAACACCAAATCATTAGCAACATGGTTATTCAATATTTATGCTTTTTCACAGATCAACATTCAAATATCTACTAAAATAAAATACTGCACACATGAATCAATCAAAAATATTTATCTACACAAGCACCATATTAAGGTTCCCAATCCCTGTAGTGTCCAAGCGCCATATACATATGTCTAAGACAAGCTGAATTTCATACCTCCCAGGTACAACTTGTTTCAATTAATTAGTAATATTGCTGAGAAAATGGCAAAGAATGTTAATGTTTTATTTCTTCATTTACTGGAAAGTCTGACTTTTTCCGTTTTTGGATTATGTATCATGGTCTTTTCTTTACAATATTTCATAGGATCATGTGTCTCACAGGGCTTCTTTACAGACATCCCTTTACCAATGTTGATGATAGCAGCTTGTGAGTAATAAGGTGGCAGGAGGTCATTTACACTTTGCTGGCCTAAGACAAATGCACTTTTGGTACATATGTAAACTACTTATTTAACTAACCAAGCATAGTATTTTAACAGATTATTTTTCATTTTGGACGGTGATACAGGGGGAGTCCTACATTTCTCTCAGTTCTTTTCCCTACTTTAATACTTGAGCCTCCCTTAAATACCATTCATTCCAGCAACTCTACCTCTTACAAAGGCAGGGATGGGCACATCTCCACATTACCTATTATTCTGGTGCTTGATAGACCTTGCACAGACACTGATGTGCCTGCAATATTGGTTGAGGAGAATTGGTATGCAGTCACCAGCCTTGCAACCACATCTCGCATATTTATGAGGAATGGATGCTGTGAATATTATTTCCAATGGACATATTTCCTCTCCAGTAAAGTAAATAATGAATGAATTTGTGATGGGGTGTGTAAACCCCACACCAGCATGGAAGGAGTTAGGGAGGTGCTTGGGGCTGGAGTAGCCCCATCCTGCAACACCTGCAAGAAGCCTCAAAGGAGGAAGTTCCATTCAATAGTGGACAGCCCTGGAAGGATACAGGGTGCTATGCTTCCCAGCTCCCAGGAAGGCCTGATGTCTAGTGCAACCTCTGCCCTCACAAAAAGGAAACACAGATCTCCTGTGCTAAAAGGAAGAAGAAACTCATCCTATAACTTGTTCTGGAGACTCAGAGGACTCTAAGGTGGACCATAACCCATCCAGGGCCTCTCTGAAGAAAGAGGTCAATATCCTGGTCAGAACTACCTATGTTTTCTTTTTTTCTTTGCCCCTTTCTTTAACGTCTTTTGCTGCCTTCGGATTTTTTGTTTCACCTGTGACTCTGAAAAGGGGAGAAATTGCCAGAAGGGCTGAGAGCCCACCTCCACTAGACTGTCACTGAACGTTCCTGCTAAAAGGTCTGGATTTGTGTGACTGCTACTTTCCAAGTAGTATCCAAAGGAGGTATACAGTAGTAAAAGAATCACTCTGTGAATGGAGGAGTATTGTGCTAGTGCCAAAACCTGATGGCATGACATGTTTCTGCGCTGATTTTCGAAAGGTCAATGTGGTTTCAAAATTCAATGCACAGCCAATGCCAACAGTGGATGAACTATTACAATGGCTGAGAACTGCCAGATATATATCCACTTTAGAGCTCATGAAAGGGTACTGGAAAATAACTTTGATGCCAGAAACTGGGGGGAAAACAGCTTTTTCCGCATCCTTTGGTCTATATCAGTGATGGGCAACCTGCACCACACCACTGTTCTATATCAAGTCCAAGAAATGTTTTTGGTCACTCTGAGGCAGCCAAAACTTTCCAGAAGCTAACGGACCGAATCTTTTGGCTGCATAGGCAGTATGCAGCGGCCTACTTAGATGATACAGTTCTCTCCTGCCAGGACTGGGACAGTCGCTTAAGAACGGTCACAGCAGCACTCCAGTTCCTCACAGATGCAGTAAGGCAGGGAACTGCAATGTCATGTACTTAGGCTACACTGTGACAGAAAGCCAACTACAACCCCTACTGAACAAGGTCCAAGTCTTGATGGATTGTCCTGTTCCCACGACAAAAAAGCCCAACCAATTATGGCACTTCTTGTGAGCTGCAGGCTGTTATCGATGTTTTGTGCTGGGATTCCCCACTACTGTGACCCTCCTCACAGATCTCATAAAGGACAGATGCCCAGAAAGAGTCCAGTGGTTGAAAAGCCTGTGATAAGGCATTTAGGACACCGAAGGAGCATTTATGTAAGGAGCCAGTCCTTTTTAATCCACACTTTTCATAGAGATTTATTCTGCAAATAAATGCCTCACATATAGGACTAATGTTGATCCTTTTGCAAAAAACTGAGGGGGAAGGACATCTGATATTGTACATCAACCAAAAGTTGTTCCCCAGAGAGAACATATACTCCGTGATCAAGAAGGAAGCACTGGCAGCAAAATGGGCTGTGGATTCAGTGGATGCTAACTGCTGGGAAATCCTTTTTTTAAAAAATCACAGACCACACTCCACTTTGGCGGCTGAACACCATGAAAGACACCAATCCAAGGATAATCCGCTACAACCCTATGCCTTACCAGGTCAGTTGAGTACCTGGAAGCTACATCAAAATGCTGACTTTTTTTCACAAAACGACAGCAATTCCAGCACAGGGGATGGCAACCCTGCCCCTGTCTTGAGAGGGAGGGTACGTAAACTCTACCCCAGTATGGAGGCTAAGGCGCTGCTTTGGGCTGGAGAAGCCTCATCACACCACACCTGCAAGTCATGCCAGAAACAGAGGAGTTTGAAAGGGGAAAGCTCCACTCAGTAGTGGGCAGCCCTGAAGAAGAGCACAGTTAAGCGTCCCAACTCCAGGAAGAAGCCTGATAGCAAGCAGAGTCTCTGTCCTCACAAAAAGGGAACACAGACCTCGTGTGCCAAAAGCGGGAAGGGACTATATCAGATAACCTGTACTGGAGACCTATAGGTTTTCCTTTTTATTTTTCCCTTTTGTCACCTTTGGATTGTTTGTTTCACCTGTGACTCTGGAAAAGGGGAGATATAGCCAAAACAAGAGCGGAGAGCCCACCACCGCTAGACTGTCACCAAATGCTCCTGCTAAAAGGACTGGATCTGTATGAATGCTACTTTCCAAGTAGTATCCAAAGGGGGTGCTCTGATGGGGACAGTTCCTTGACAGGATCATTAGGTAAAGAGCTTCAGTAATAACGGTCCACATTGTAAGATAACATGCTTCATTTAAAAAATATCTGGCCTTCATACACTTTCAGTTTGGTACAGAGTCCTGGCTTCATGTCTCCCAGAAGCTGCATCATTGTGTCCAACAACACCCGACTTGAATTAACCAGGAATTCACGGCCACATGCCAATGCAGCAACATCTACAACAGAACACAAAATAAAATAATAAAAATCACATTCCAAAAAAAACAGGAAAATGAGTTCATATCTAATACAATCTAATATTAACTACCTGTAAGAACTGTGAAGACTGAGCTATGACATCTATAAACCTTTCCCTAAATGTAGCGACACAGCAAAAATGGAACTGTATAAAATGCTACCGAAGCAGCAAACAATACCTAGCAGTCAAAAATCTGTTTATAATTATACATTGTTAATTAAAATATGTATTCAGGGTGGCTCAGCAGCAAAATTTGTAATGCAATGAGTTTATGAAACAGGTATGATTCAAGACGCTCTGAACTGTCAGCATCTAGAACTATTGTGGAAATAATGCAAAGTTGACCCTAATAGTCTCAGTTCTAAAAGAAGGAAGATGTAAATCAGTGGTGGGCAATCTGCGGCCCATCAGGGTAAGCTGATTGTGGTCTGCGAAACATTTTGCAGACGCTCAACATCCGCAGGCACAGCCCCCCTGCAGCTCCCAGTGGCTGTGGTCTGCCATTCCCGGTGAATGGGAGCTGCAGGAAGTGGCAGCCAGCACATCCCTATGGCCCGCTGCTTCCTGCAGCTCCCATTGGCCGGGAACAGTGAACCACAGCCACTGGGTGCTGCGGGGGTCTGTGCCTGCGGATGCTCAACATCCGCAAAATGTCTCGCAGACTGCAATCAGATTACCCTGATGGGCTGCATGCAGCCCGTGGGCTTCAGGTTGCCCACCACTGATGTAGATTATTTTATATTTGTTCCCCCTACGTTCCTGGCTAGAGTATACATCTAAAACAGCAACAGAGGTCAACTTACAAGATCTTCCCTGCTCTTGTAGGAGTGCTTCCTTATGCAGTGGACAACACAATAAGCAAAAAAATGCAGAAAGACTATTACTCTGCTAAGGATACAGTTTGCCCTTGAATAAATGTATTGGACTATAGGAAGCAAAACAAGTTCAAATGTTAAGCAGTGAGGAATAAAACAACATTACAGCAGCTTGCATTTAAAAAAAATGAGCCTGACTCTCCTCAGACAGATGTAAATCAGGAATAACTTGACTGAAACCTACAGAGCCATGGCAGGTATTAAAACTGGAGTAAGTGAGGTGAGGATCAGGCCCATTACATTGTATTCTGACACACTGAACCCTTAAAGAGAAAATATATTGTAATTCTTACATTAACATGACAAAACTATGAGTATATATACATGCAGTCTTCCTTTATCATCAATCACAAAATGGTTAAAAAAGGGAGAATATATATTCACCAACAGGAGGAAAGAAAGAGAAATAAAAGTGCAAAAACATGTGACGTTTTAGAAATTACAACCCTTGTCTGGAATGGATTTACTGTCAGAAAATCTGGCAGGTGGTGTTAGGCATTTTTTTTTTCCTATTTGCTCTTTTTACTGCTGTTTTTTTAACATTTGCAGGGTTCTTTTAAGTAATGACTGTGACACTGACAGAGCACTTCAGTGTGATGCTGAGAGACCAGCTTAAATCAAAACCATAGGCCAATTCACTTGTATTTGAATATCAAAGATATGTTAATGTTATTGTCTTCACTTCCCTATAATCTGTACTATCGCATTACATTACGTATACCCGGTACTTAATTAACCCTAGATCAAAAGTGTATGTTAGTGAGAATTTAATTTATGTATAAACTTCATGAAAACTAATGAAAGACTGTTTGGATTGCTGTAACTAAATGCATTGTGTATATCTCTGTAATTGGATTGACCATCAAATGGAATTGGAGCCTTGAAACTATAAATGAAGCATGCTAACTTCAAAGCATGGGTAATTGTGTTCGACAATGGGAAATCCACGGACCCAGTCTGCGTTTAGTCAACAGAGGAAAAGCCCATTCTGTAATGCAGTGGTTCCCAAACTTGTTCCGCCGCTTGCGCAGGAAAAGCCCCTGCCGGGCCAGGCCGGTTTGTTTACCTGCCGCATCTGCAGGTTCGGCCGATAGCAGCTCCCACTGGCCACGGTTTGCTGCTCCAGGCCAATGGGAGCTGCTGGAAGCAGCGGCCAGTATGTCCCTTGGCCCACGCCGCTTCCAGCAGCTCCTATTGGCCTGGAGCAGCAAACTGCGGCCACTGGGAGCCACGATCGGCCAAACCTGCAGACGCGGTAGTGTAAACAAACCGGCCTGGCAGGGGCTTTCCCTGCACAAACGGCGGAACAAGTTTGGGAACCACTGCTATAATGGAAACATTTGCCAAACTGCTTTCCGGGGAAGACAGCTGTAAGACAGCGGTTTTGTTCAATATCTTCATAAATGATCTGGAGGATGGTGTGGATTGCACTCTCAGCAAATTTGCGGATGATACTAAACTAGGAGGAGTGGTAGATACGCTGGAGGGCAGGGATAGGATACAGAGGGACCTAGACAAATTGGAGGATTGGACCAAAAGAAATCTGATGAGGTTCAATAAGGATAAGTGCAGGGTCCTGCACTTAGGACGGAAGAACCCAATGCACTGCTACAGACTAGGGACCGAATGGCTAGGCAGCAGTTCTGCGGAAAAGGACCTAGGGGTGACAGTGGACGAGAAGCTGGATATGAGTCAGCAGTGTGCCCTTGTTGCCAAGAAGGCCAATGGCATTTTGGGATGTATAAGTAGGGGCATTGCCAGCAGATTGAGGGACGTGATCATTCCCCTCTATTTGGCATTGGTGAGGCCTCATCTGGAGTACTGTGTCCAGTTTTGTGTCCCACACTACAAGAAGGATGTGGAAAAATTGGGAAGAGTCCAGCGGAGGGCAACAAAAATGATTAGGGGACTGGAACACATGAGTTATGAGGAGAGGCTGAGGGAACTGGGGATGTTTAAGTCTTCAGAAGAGAAGACTGAGGGGGGATTTGATAGCTGCTTTCAACTACCTGAAAGGGGGTTCCAAAGAGGATGGCTCTAGACTGTTCTCCGTGGTAGCAGATGACAGAACAAGGAGTAATGGTCTGAAGTTGCAGTGGGGGAGGTTTAGGTTGGATATTAGGAAAATCTTTTTCACTATGAGGGTGGTGAAACACTGGAATGTGTTACCTAGGGAGGTGGTGGAATCTCCTTCCCTAGAAGTTTTTAAGGTCAGGCTTGACAAAGCCCTGGCTGGGATGATTTAGTCAGGGATCGGTCCTGCTCTGAGCAGGGGGTTGGACTAGGTGACCTCCTGAGATCCCTTCCAACCCTGATATTCTAAGAATGGATCCAGGGAATGATCCTGAATCTCTGAACTGTTTGGATTCTAACAGGGTTGAATACTGAGCAAGTAGACAGAGATCCCCAGAATTATTTTAATAAACCCTGAGAGACTTAGGGAAAACTAGCAGATTACTACATCTCTGCTATCAATTTGGATGTACTTACTTGGACTCACCTGTTAATGTGTTTTACCTGCTTTAACTTCTCAGTAACTCATTTATTTTTCTTAGCTAATAAACCTTTAGTTAGATTACTTAAGAAACTGGGCGTCAGTGTTGTTTTTGGTGTAAGATTGAGAGTATCCATTGACTAGGGAAAAGTGACCGATCCTTTGGAATTGGGAGTACGAATGTGAGGTGATTTGTGGTTTTAATAACCTTTCATCACAACGTCTAGTTTGTCTAGGCAGCAAGATGTGCTGGAGAGCCGAAGGGGACTGTTTGTGACTCCATGGTAAGACTAATATAGTGATCCAGGAGTGCACACGTGCTACTGGTGTGGTGAAATCTAATTATACAATATACCACCAGTTTGGGGGGTCTGCCCTGTTTTCTGACAGTCTGACCTGAGATTGCAAAATCATTGCTCACAACTGAGAGTGCCAATCAACTGATGGTTTAGGTTATTTGGAAGAGTAAATCACTGCTGGACTGATTTACTGTTATTAAAAATAATTAACAAACTTACTACATCATCCACTCTGAACCAATTTCAAGAGACAATTTTATATCTAAAATCTTGATACAAAAATCACAGATGGCCACTTGACATTTTTATACATTCAGGTGATGAAGTGTTACATGGAAAAAAAAAAAAGACAAATGTCAGAAAGTATGAGTATCATTGTATGTGCTAATATTTTAAGGGATGGAGACGATGAGAGCGCAAAAACATTTTAAATAGGTTCAGGACCTGTACTAATGCTAATATGTTGGTTGGGTTCAAAGTCCTGCTCACCACTCTGTATCTTCGGGCGGCTAGCCCCAAATTTATGTTAGACACTTCAATAACAATAAATATCGCTCTCGCATGAATACACTTCGGATGCTGAACCCAACGAACCCATTAAAGACAGAGAACACCAGTTGAAGTAACAACATACGTCATAAAAATGTACCTTAAAAGACACAGAAACATAGGAATTCCCATACTAGCTCAGACTTATACATCTAGTTCAGTATCCTATCTCCAACAATGGCCTGCACCAGAAGAGTCAGAGGAAGGTGCAAGAAACCCTACAGCAGGCAAATATAGAATGATCTTCACCCCATGAAGATCTCACTCTAATCCCTAATGGATAAAAACTGGTTTAAACCCTGAAGCATAAAATATTGTCTCCCTTCCACAACTCTTTTTTGCAGTAACTATAACTACTATAACACCCATTGTTCCATGTTCTCTGTGTATATAAAATCTCTCCACTGTATTTTCCACTGCATGCATCCAATGAAGTGAGCTGTAGCTCACAAAAGCTTATGCTCAAATAAATTTTTTGGTCTCTATGGTGCCACAAGTACTCCTTTTCTTATAACAACTCTGGATAATCTTCTTAGCTATATAAATATCCAGTCCCTCTTTCAATCTTACTAAATTGTTGGCCTCAACAGCAGCCAGTGGCAATGAGTTTCACAATCTAATTACATGTTGAATTAAAAAGTATTTCCTTTAATCAGTTTTTAATTTGCTACCTTTCAATTTTATTGAATGCCCTCATGTTCTTGTGTTGGGAGGCAAGGAGAAGAGAATCTCCCAATTTAGAGCAGACCTAATCTAATCTAGAAGACCCAAATTGCAGGCCAATCTGGTTACACATGATGGAAATTCTGATTTTTTTTTCATTTTTTAATTAAGAAATTATATCCAAAAAACCTACCTTAAAAATATTAAGGTTGCAAAACCAGGATTAAGGTTCAATCATTCATTACAGTGTATCCTTTACCATATTTGTCCTTAAACATTCTCCTTTCCAAATTAAATAGACATATGAGGTGAAATCTTGGCAGCACTGAAGTCACTGGCAATATTCTTTTTATTTTTTCCTCCCACTGAAGCCTTCCTCATTCCACAAACCTCTAAACATTGTCATTGTCACTCTCTGGACCTTTATTTCTGTTATGCTTTTATAAATGAAGTGATCTGAGGCAGAATCAAATTACACCTTTAATTTGTGGAAGGGCATAATGTTTTCTATATTATTCTTAAAACAGTTTTTCATCTTACTCACATTTACTAGACATCTTAATGAACTAGCCACAATGACACCTAGATCACCACCATCCCACTCCAAAAACAGGTTATTAAATTCAGAACCCACTACTGTGTATGAATAATTTATGTTGTTGTTCTTATTTTGAAGATCTTGTACTTGCCAATGTTGAATTTCATCTGCCATAATTTTGGCCAGTTATCCTAGTTTTATTAGGACTTTCTGTAGTTCTTCACAATGCTCTAGTTTTGACTAACCTAAATAATTTTGTGTCTTCACCAAATGCTTCCATCTCAATAGTTTGGCCCTCTTCAACAATGTTGATTCCAGGGGCACACAGTTTTTAACATTTTTTCCATGCCTAGAGTAAACAGTTAGTTCTTTGGCTTCCTTATCTTTTACTTCTCACCCTAGGATATCAGGCTTCCTTAATAGCCATTTGTGAAGCATATATTCCTCCTGGAAGTTGAGATAATTAGCTTATGTCTTCTACTAATATTATATTAAACGTGAAAGCCTTGTCTAAACTTCTGATTTCAAAGTGAGATTACAGTGAGAGAGAATCTAAACGGCAGAGTTTTCTTTTCAACAGATCTACTCCCAGGATGAATTCAGAATCTTATTTACCAACTTAAATAATTAAGTAAGTTTTATCATGTTTTACTCTTCTTAGCACGGCAGAACCAACACAGCTAGAAGACAATGAAGTTTTCTAGAACTTGAAGAGAATGGTGATTCATACATGATACCAACATTTTAAAAAATCAGTTATTTAGTCAAACAGCTAGATATACATCATCACACATTTACAGCAATATATGCTCCTTACAGTACATGTGGAATATAGTCCTGACATACAAAATTGACTTACTTGTCACAATGCCTGCCAAAGCTAATACAAACTGATTTTCATCAGAATCCAGATCTTGGTGTTTGGTATCTTCACCTAATGACCTCACAAAGCTCTCCATAGTTTGTCCCGTAATTGTGAAAAACTTTACTGCTTTGCTCTGCAAGTGCGGAGGGAAAACAATCACTTTTACAGGTTGCACTAAGTAATACTGAAAGGAACACAGGATAGGATACAGGTGTTACCTCTACCCACTGTACGTCATATTTCTTTACATGCTATAATTTACTGTCTCTTGCAGAACTCCTCCCTTATGAGAGACATCCTTCAGTGACTAGAACTCAGCTGCCAAATTCAGCAGTTACATTAATGGCAGAAGTTGTTAAATGCGGAGTTACATAAATGGTAAAGTAGTGCAACTTGGGCTCATCTAAGTGGCATTTAGTGTGATAGTAAAGTGAGCAACTTAAATATGTCTAGGGACAGAAGCAGTATTGCAGAAAAAGCAACTGATAACAGAGTGTAAGATAAAGCTGTGTAAGTTATACTCATTTGCACACCCACTGAATGACAAATTAAGATCAATTTATACCTAAAATGTATCTTCTATGGTATGCTCCCAATTATCTGAATAGCATGGTGGACATGAATTTTGTTCAGATAATCAGGAGTTTGGATAATCAAGAGGACAGGAGTGATACTGCAAGAAACCCTCTGCAAGGTGCTGGGGAGGAGACTGTACTGTTTGGGCAGAGCAGACCAGGACTCTACTCTGACCCACCAGGACTGCAACATTCCTTGCACCTTGTATCTGCAGGGACTGGGTGTCACCAGCCATAGGGCAGTGCAGGGAGCCCTCTGAAGCTGTGCTGTCATGGCCCTGCTCACTCGCTCCTGTGACAGCAGGGCTCTGGAGGGCTCCCTGCACTGCCCCAGGAGCCATTCACCAGCAGGGTTACCTCTCCCATGGCTGGAAATTTCTGCTCTATTGTCCGAACCTTTCCATTATCCAAATCCCAGGGAACAAGGAAGGGATTTGGATAATGCAGAGGTTCAGATGATAAGGTTTGGGAAAATTGGGAGTATACAGTATTTCAATTTGTCACCCAGAGAATTCCAGAGCAGTTGCATCCATTTACACTTGGCACGCTTTTAACTTTTTTTTTTTTTTTTTTACACAAACGATTCCTGGACACTGATAAATAAGTAGCCAATTCCTCCTCAGTATAATGACTAACGCGGTGCACGGACAGTACATTTGTATATTTCACATAAACCAACCACACATCCTATGTGCCTATTACTATCAATGCGCACGAAGTGCAGCTATTTTAAAATCATGATCCATGGAATATTCCTCTTAGAAAGTGACATAATTGATGTTTTGAATGAAATATGTTAGTATGGCTAAGTAGTTCCAAACACACACTTCCTTCACCACAACAGCAGGGGTTTGGATCTTAGTCGGTCATAGTACTCTATCACTCTTCTCCATTTTAAATTGGTTGTAAAACTATCACTTTTAATTTTGTGGGCTAGAACAGAGGAAGAAACATCCCATAATTCCTTTGTTTCATGGCATGAGAGGTAGACTGTGCGTATTTTCTGATGAGCACTGCGGTGGGGAGGACTGGTTGGTAGGTACGTACTTTGGAGAATAAGTGGGCAAGGGAATTGCTGAAGTAATGTCAGGGATTTTTTTCCTCTGGTGGTGGGTTTACAAAATTATTTATACTGTGATGGCAGTAATCTGCATTTTCAGTCTGATGATAGCGGATGAGAAAAGAAAATGTCCCTCTTATCTGTGCCTTGTAACATCAAATATTAAATTACTGTTTGTTCCCTGCTTGCTCTACATTAAACTATTTATAGACTATAAAAATTGGAGACCAAAAAGAATAAACAATTCAGAGACTTATTTTGCTATATGTTCAATTACTGAAATACACCTATGTGTTAAGATATGTTATTTAAAGCATGTTACCTATCTATAATATAATACTTAAACATTCCCACTAAAATGTATACACCTGCAGTACTCACCCCTCCTAGAATGTTTTTAACTGCTTCCTCATTGCTAGAGACACCCCATAACAAAGTACAGACTGCAGCTCCCATTTCTGTACAATATTCTGCCTGTTGCAGTAGTTGCTGTCTTGCCTCATTCAGCTGCTGTCGAAGGGCTAATTTCTCCTGAAATTAATTTAAGTAAATTTTGGGAGATTAATACTGAAGGGCATTTCATCTGATTTCAAAGTATCCCAACTACGTTTCTACCACAAGACAGAGAAAGGGAGACAATATTACGGCCATATATATATAAAATGCGGCAATTCACAGTACTTCCACAGAGCTAAATTCTCTCTCCAGAGCAGTCTGAGTAACCATGCTGTGTGCTGGGGAAGTCAACAGGAGTTAGGAGTCTGCCACCTGCAATTTATGGAGCAGTGCTAGAGTTGAACAATGACAGCTACAATAGCCTCAGTGGTTCAAGTTAAAGTAGAATTAGCTCCTACTACACAAAGAATTGCATCTCTCATTGAGAGACAAGAGCTTTTAGCAAGACAGGTGAGTCTTAGGGTAGCAGTCCTGTGAAAAACTGCTAAGTATCTCAGCCATGTGAGATAAAGTTGTTTGTGAGCTAGAATAAATGCTCCAGAAAAAAATTGTGGCCTATCTCAGAGAAGCTAGAGGCTATACTTAATCTGCCACTGCATGTCAGGGAAGACAGGATCCCTGGAGCAGTAAGCTCTAGGCCCGATGTTTGGGATGGCCTTCAAACTTAGGACCACAGATCACTGGGCTCCAAAGATCTGTCATCCATGGTGTAGGAGCAGCAGTCCCATCCCAGGTCTGTCTGCTTCAGTGCTGGGTGAACTGGTTTTGTGCTTGGCTCACTCCGCCATAGATCAGCACAGAGAACACAGCACTTGATTGGTAAATTCAACAAGACCTGGAAGTATTTTGGAGCAGTAAATGTTTCTCACAGCCATATGGAAGGTTGGCAGAAAGAGGGACATGAACTGAAGATACTACCAGGTCGCATTCAGTCTTAAATTAATCCTTACTTCCTCATCAGACAGAATTGCCTGACCAGACAAGAAAGAAGTAAGTCATGAGCAGACCACAAAGAAAACCAAGAGGTATCAATATCCTAAAAAATACTTCCAAATTGATGCCTAAAATAGATTAAATATAAACCTACCAAAAATCACACTAAATAATGAACAATGGTTCAAGGAAAGAGAGAGCAGAGCTACTAACACTTGTGAAGATACTCTGAGCATTGTGATTTGGGGGCAGTTTTTGCAGCTGCTTGTAAATAAACAGCCATATGCACCTCAGAATTTCATACTTGCAGCCTGCAGCTTTTGCTTTGGCAGCCTGTGGTACAGACAGCAGAACAGCTGCTCCAGGCAATTCCTGAGCACACCTGGCCACTCAATGGGGAACAGAACATATGCAACACTGAGGGGAATGTCTGCATTGCAATTATACAGATGATTTGGGTTTGGGCTAAGGGGCTGTTTAATTGTGGTACAGATGTTCAGGCTCAAGTTGGAGCCCAGGCTCTAGGACCCTGTGAGGTTGGAGGGTCCCAGAGCTCAGGCTGCCCAAGCCCAACATCTACACCACACTTAAACAGCCCCTTGGCCAGAGTCAGCTAGCACGGGCCAGCCGCGGGTTTTTAATTGTAGTGTAGACATACCCAGAGAAGACCTCTCCCTCTGAAGTAGGGAGCAACCGTCTCACATCCCCCATTACCACTACACTGGGGTAGCAAAGTTAATTTAGATGGGGGGATCCCTGCAGGACAGCCCTACTCCCAGAATAGGAGCTTTTCATGCAGGCTGGGATGGGGGGCACTTGCTGAAGCCTAAAAGGGAGGAGGGAGCTAGGGCACTGCTAGGAGTATAGGATGGGAGTTGGAGGGGCACTGCTGGAGTCTGATGAGGAGTGACGGGTATGGGCTTCTGGGCCACTCAGACTATCCCAACGTGTGCAGTGCTAGACAGGCTGGGGAAGTGACATCAGGACTGGGGTGCCAGGAACTGGGAACAGGGAGATGGAGGTGGGGGCTGTACCACACCTCTTGGAGAGTGCCTTGGGCAGAGGGAGTAGGGACCAGTAAAGAAAAGGATACCAACTGAAGAGTAAAAAAAGGGGGAAAGCACAGTCCATGTCAGAAGGAAGCATCCTATTTGTGTGGGTGCCCTGTGTGTTTCGCATCCTGACACCAGCACACATATAAGGGCTGGGGGAGGGGGAGTATGTTTTCTTAACAAGTTTTGAGTATAGAAAAAAAACAGAGCCAAACATATGATTTAAAAAAAAAACAAAAAACACCACACTCAGGATTTCAAAGCTAAGGATCTCAATTTTGGGGGGCTGTCTCAATTTTTGAAGTTGTGGGGTTGAAAATACCGAAACAGTTAAAGTTCACCTAAAGATAAGATGCTATAACATGGAAGGATGCTATAACATCCATGGATGCTATAACATCCATCCACAATGCTTTGCAGATTCATACGTTCTTGTTAGAAGTGATTACTTTAATTAGATCTCTCAGGTCACATAATTGGTCATCTAAAAATCTACTTTGTTGATATTTTCCTATGTCCACATCTAGCTGCCTACATCACATCTTATAGCCACCTTTGTGTTGATTAAATTTACTGTCAGTGGGAAATGCAACATATGATTCACTGTTTTGCAAATGAAATGTATTGATATTTACAGCATCAATCCACAATATAATCTTCTGTTACTGTAGTCTACTCAATAGACTTACACTAATTACGGATACCAAAGAATCTGGGACTTCTCTTGCTGGTAAATAAATAGTTTTTCGAAATTTTTCTGTGTGTACTACAAGCAGTCGGTTATTCAAACCAGTCGTTAAAATCTTGTTAACTTAAAAATGAGTTTGTTGAATTTACTTTCTTTACTCTAAACTCATCAGATCCATCAGCTTCTTTGACACCAGCTTGCAGCAAATCTTCTGCTCAAATACACTGAACCTTCTTCCTATCTTTCTTCTTTTCTGTATTGCATTTATTCAGTGTTTGCATTTTGCACTTAGGAAGGGAAATGCTGATGTTGATTAATAAGACATAACTTTGGTAATGTTATAACTGGATAAGCCTGTCAGGATGCAAAGCCACAGCAAAAAAATCAAACAGTGTTCATAAACATCATCATAGCAAATGAATGAAAACCAGAAATAATATTTACAAGACCAGAGGAATAAACAGACCCCGCAAAAAACACACTAACAACCCTCCAAGAAGCAATTCTACTATGGGTGCATGCACACCGACTACTTATTGTGCTATGCAACATCTTCCAAGAAGGGTCAAACTTCATGACTACAACAGTGATAAACTACGTAACTAGAAAGTGATTAGTTAAGAAGACAGTAGTGAACCAAAGATTAGATGTATGCTTCCAATTTTGCTCAGGTTCAGAGGGTGTTTTAATTTCCTAAAGAAGTTATTGTTAGGGACCGAGATGTAGGCAGTTTGGCCTAGTAATCAGAGCAGGAGTCAGGTCTAGTGGGCAAAGCAGGTATCCAGCTTGGGGAACGAAGCCAAGGTCAGCACCAGAGTCAACTGCCAGTTACTAGAGCCAGAGGTCAAGCCAGAGTCAGAACCAGTAATCAAAGCTGAGGTCAGATGCCAAATGCCAGCGCCAAGGGTCAAGCCGGAGACAGGGTCAGAGCCAGGACTCATCACTGAGGATTGGAGGTGAGGCACAAAGGCAGAAGGAGAGGCAAGGATCAAGCATGGAGCAGGAGCAAAAGAGGGAACAGGAGCCAAGGCAGGGATAAGGCAGGAACCAGGAGCAGAGCAGGAACAGGGTTGGGTGCAGTAAGCAGGCACAAGCAGGGTGCAACGCAGCCACAACTACCTTGCAACCACAAGGACACCACCTTATTATCAGACAAACTTCCTGTTCCTCCTCCTGATGGAGGTGGGCGATCCTCCAACCAGAGCTCCCATAGGTGGTGCCTTGGCTGAGGCTACAGCCCTAGTAGCTTCTCAGCACACCAGGTTTCAGTAGCCATTGGGTGGAGGTCAGAATGGTGCAGCTGTCTAGAGATTCCCAGGGCCTGGGTTCAATACCTGGGATGTCACAGTTACCTAGGTTTGTGAAGAAACAATGGAATACAAAATGATTATTCATTCTTGACCAAGAAAAGAGTATTACTATTATCAACAAGGAGGAAGGAATGCAAGCCAAAATAGGGAAAAAAACAGGTTAAAGAATATTTAGAAAAGCAGGATGTATTCAAGTCAGTAGGACCTGATGAAATTCATCCTAGGGTGCTTATGGAACTAGTTGAAGCAATCTCGGAACCACTGGCAATTATCTTTGAGAGGCTGAGGTCCCAGAAGACTATGGTACCTTTCTTTAAAAAAGGGAACAAAGAGGACCCAGGGAATTACAGACCAATCAACCTAATCTGACACTTGGAAAGATACTGGAACAAATTATTAAATGATCAGTTGATACGCATCTGGAGGAGAACAGGATTATCCAAGGAATAGCCAACACGGATTTGTCAAAAACAAATGATGCCAAACCAACCTCATTTCCTTCTTTGACAGGGTTACTGGTCTACTGAATAGGGGGAAGCTCTAGATGTGATATATCTTGATTTTAGTAAGGCTTTTGACACAATCCCCCATGACATTTTCATAAGCAAACAGGGAAATGTAGTCTAGACGAAATTACTATAAGGCATAGCCAAAATGCACCTCACAAGCCGCACGTGGCTCTTTACGAGTTTGAGTGTGGCTCACAGAGCTCGGAGTTGCAGCACCACTGGAGGAGCCAAGGCTTAGGGCTGCAGCCCCACCAGGCAGAGCCAGTGCACGGGTCTGCAGCCCCGCTGGTAAGAGCCGGTGCGTGGGAGTCCAGCCCTGCAGGAGGCGCCCAGGCTCGGGGTTTCAGCTGCACATGTCCATTATAACAGAATATTGCTTCAAGTAATGCTGTGTGGACCTCCTTGCTTGGGTTCTTCCCACATTCTGCACAACACATACAGTGTTTACTGTTCGTAAGTCAGATTTCAATTGTTTCAGATCTAAGTGTTAACCCTCCTTTACTTTCGTGGATGATGATGACGACATCTTCAAATTGTAAGAAACGCAAGTATGAAGAAAACTGAAGTTTTAAGTCAGAATGGGGGGGGGAAATTTTGCATTCATTGTTAAAGGTGACAAACCCCTGTGCCTTACCTGCACAGTGAGCAACTTGAAACCTCGCTACAAACTAATCATAGTAACTTTTTATCTAAATACCCTCCTGAATCAGAATTAAGGAAGAACAAGCTAACCGCACTAAAATCACGCCTAAACAGTCAACAGACACTACTTTCTGTGTTCAGTAAGGAAGCTGACACAATGACCATAGCTAGTTTTGTTAGGTCCTGGAATATCGCTTGTGCTAAATGTCCACTGTGATAGAGAATTTGTTAAGAAGAATACTGCCCAAGTGGTTGCAATTTTAGATCCAAGTAACACAAAACCTGAACAACGAATAAAGCAAATTCCAATTTCGCACGACCCTATGGAGAGGCAGATCTCCCAGATCAGTGCTAATGTTCCAAGCAAGATCATAGATGCAAAATGATCCAAAGAATTCTGTAGCATTCCACCTGTCAATTAATCCACGATATACAAGGTAGACCACAACGAGCTGTATTTGTTTGCTATGTTTCTGTGGATGTAATTGTGAAAGAAGGAATGTTGGAATTAGTGGCGCTAAAGAAACAACCCATGGTGTTGACATAAAGAACGCACTTGACAAAGCATTTATAAATGCCAATGTACCACTGGATAAACTTGTCAGTGTAGCAATGGATGGAGCACCTGCAATGGTGGGGAAAAAAGTAGGCCTTATCAGACTCTTGAAAAGCAATCCCAAATTTCCAGAGTTTCTCCCTGTTCATTTTATCATCCATTGTGAACATCCCACAGGTAGATACTTCAAGTACAAAAATATTACAAAAACGGTCCTAGAATTTGTGAATTTCACCTGCTCGAATGGGAAGACTCATCAACAGTTCAAAAATTTCATTGAAGAGCTGGATCTTGAAGACAAACCTAACGAGTCTCTTTCTACTGTATTGTGAGGTGGTTATCAACCAGCAATGTCTTAAATAGGTTTATGGAACTGCTGGAGCCTTTCAGTGCTTTCCTTGAAGAAAAGGAAAAGTCCTGTCCACCACTGAAAGATGAGCAATGGATGCAGAATCTGGTGTTTTTCGCTGATATTATGTGGCATCTGCAAACTCTCAATGTGGCACTCCAAGGGGAGGAAGATTATTTCTGACCTAACTCAGACAGTATTCAGCTGCCAGAACAAGTTAAAGCTTCTGCAAAGCGACATAGTGTCAAGAGACTTCAACCACTTTCCCCATCTCAAGAGTAAGGTAAAAATATTCCCTGTAACTGAAGCAGAAGATCACAAACATGAGGAATACAGAGGTAAATTACAAGCACTGCTTGATACTTTCAGGCCAGGTTTGAAGACTTGGAGAAGCTGAGATCCTGCTTTGCTTTTCTTGTAAACCCTGTCATGGTTGATGTGATCAACTATGGCTCTCCAATTCCCAAAACCGTGGTTACAGAAACATCTGCTGTAGAAATGGAACTACTGGAAATTCAGGAGGACTAAGCTCTAAAGATAATGAAAAAATCACAGTCTACAATCGAGTTCCAGAAGCAAGTGCCAGGAATGAAGTATCCTCAACTCAAGAAGACTAGTGTGCGGCTCATTTCAATGTTCGGCACAACATACTGCTGTAAATTGCTGTACTCCATGATGAAGTTCGTAAAATTGAAACGTCATGCAGTCCTTACTAATCAACATCTGATTGAGCTCCTCCGTACTGCCTTGACAACATATTAACCACTTTCCAAAGACTTACGACCAGGATGGAGACCCACAAGTCCTGTAGCTCGAACAGTAATTAGCCGTGACACATTAAGTAGGATGTTACTATTTTAGAAAATTTATGTGTAAAGGTTGTGCATGTCTAGCGGCTCTCGAACTTCTGAAAATTATCGGATGTGGCTCAGAGGGTCCGTAAGTTTGGCCACCCTGGTCGAGATTTACTTGGTCCTGCCACAATACAGAGGGCTGGACTTGATGACTTCTTGAGATTCCTTCCAGCCCCACATTTCTATGATTACCTATCCATAAATTCCAGGTGATTTGTTTTTCTCTTACATCCATACCAATGAATCACCAGTCTGTTTTCAGATAGCTTGATGAACCTGCAGAAAACAATTCAGTACATTCACAAACACGACTACATCTTTTAACTTGTTCCCAGACTGACACCACCACCATTGCTACTAAATAGCTGTCAACTGAAAGAGTATTCTGGATAATGACATGCAAATAAGTAGACAATTATAATACGATACATATATCCATCAGGATCCCAAAGACTTTCACAACCTATACATATACACACCACTGAAAGACACATCGTTTTTGACTGGGAGGCAACCAGCACATACTGCACAACAATGAAGATGAGAGGGAAAGCTTTGGCCAAGAACACCAGGGGAACTCCTACTCTTATTAAATGTGCCATAATTTATTTTAAGGTCTTATCCAAAAGAGAGCACACACAGTGAACAGGACGGCACTCAGTTTATAAAGTTTGTAAGAGTGGAGGGTTGAATCCATTAGGTCAGGATTTGAGTCAGTGGCAATAAGATGTGTAGGTATTTCAAATCTGATGCTTAGACCACTGAGGAATGGACCAGAATAGCTACAGCAGAATAAGCTACAGTAACTCCTCACTTAACGTTGTAGTTATGTTCCTGAAAAATGCAACTTTAAGTGAAACGATGTTAAACAAATCCAATTTTCCCGTAAGATTTAATGTAAATGTGGGGGGTTAGGTTCCAAGGAAATTTTGAGGGGGCAGACAAAAGGCATTATATACTGTACAGTACTGTACTGTGATTGGGAAGTTCCCCTGGCTTACCCCACACAGGCACAGCCCACTGCAGGCAAGGCCGCTAGGAAGCACCTTTGCGGTAGCAGTGGCAGCTTACCTGGAGAAGAACAGGCGCTGACTTTGCTGGGGGATGCTCCAAGCCCGCCTCTTCCCGTCCCCGCTCCACTCCAGGCCCAACTCTTCCCACCCCCACTCCACCTCCTCTCTGGAGCATGCCACATCCCCGCTCCCAGAAAGTCCTAAGCGCCACCAAACACCTGTTAGGCAGCGCTTAGGACTTTCTGGAACGGAGGGGAAGGAGTGGAGATGCAGCGCTTCCCTGCTCCTCCTCCTCCCTCCCAGAAAGTCCTAAGCGCCGCCAAACAGTTTGGCGGTGGGGGAAGCGCTGGGAGGGAAGGGGAGGAGGCAGAGAAGAGGAACTTGTGCAATGCTCCCTTGTAAAGTTGCTGCTCTTCCACAAAATCTTACATGCAGTGTACAGAGCAGGCAGCCAAACGATGTTATAAGGGAGCACTGCACAACTTTAAACAAGCATGTTCCCTAACTGAGCAGCGACGTAACTTTGAAACAAAGTGATGCGGGAGGACATTAAGTGAGGAGTTACTGTATTCTGCAATTACTCCCCCTGTGGACATTCTTATTCTGGAGTAAGAATGCCTTTTTCTGATTTAGCTTAATCCACTTTGGAAGCAGATCAAAATAAGCTGGAAAAAGGCACTCTTTTTGTGGAACAAGAGTATCCACACCAAGAGCTATTCTGGAATAGCTACTGCACTTTAAATTCACGCCCTACATTATTGTAGAGCATCTTCCCTATGTAGTCAATCCCTAGGTCACTTTCTGGAGTCAAGCATTCCACTTTGCTTGACAATGTCTCTATGCAGTATTGCAACTATAGTTAGATCTAGAGTTTTACTCAGGTACAGCTAGTGGTACATGACATGACAGCAGGAGAAATGAGAACAGGGGCCAAAAAGAAATACTGTATTAAAAACAAAAAATGAACACAGCTTAAGTCAGCCCAGATGGGAGAAGGTTTCATTTTGTGCACAGCAATGCCTGTGTTATATTCCATGTATTTTTCCTTTTGAAACAGACACATTATAGAAATGTTATATTAAATTCAAGGGACTAATTCCTCCAAACAGCTCTTGATGTCAACTATCTGAAAAGATCTTGCAACAAGCTTTGCGAACACCCAAGCAGTGTGTTTTTCAATCTTGATACAAAGAGCACATTTATGTAGATTTCCAGTGCTGTGTTAAACCAGATTCAAAAAGAGTCAAACAATCTAAAAAAAAATTAAGGAAATTCATATTTAAGGATAAAACTGTCCTAAATTCATCCTGTGACATATAACAATTGCGGCACATACAATATAAAAAAATCAAATTATTTTTAACCCATGTAGACTATGCAATACATACATATGTAACAGAGACAATCCCTTTATTATACCAATTCAGGTGTAATTTTATGTTTGAAAAAAAGGAGAGATCTCTGAACACAATTATCAAACATATTTAGTTTTCCCCCAACTCTATTTGGGAATAATACGTAATTAGTTATTTTAGAGACATTTATAACAAGAGGTAAATAAATTCTGACAGAAATGTGAATTTGTTTCCCTTTAAGATTTCAGCTTCAAATAATTATTAGTTCTGCAGTCATGTTTCATTTTACTACTTTTATCATATGGATCATTCTGTTCCAGAACAATCTTTCATACAAAAAGTATTAAGGCTAGAACTTTTAGGTGCACAATTTACATATTACTTGGTTATATGAACTCAGTGCCCAACAGTTTTCCAGGTTACCCAGAAGCCATATACTGAAGAGATATTATATCTTGCACGGTTCAAGTGCTGAACTAGTATTTCCCTGCACTTCTTACTAAAATTCAAGCATACAGATCATAGCTTACTTTTTTGTGAACAAATGTACCTTTTTCTCCCTCATGCAATCTGATTGGGCTGTTTCCAGACGGGCTTTGAAATGTTCACAATCCATTCTCACCTGCTCTAGTTCTTGTTCTCTTTTCTCCATGTCTGCAAAATATAATTTGAACAAATTAAACAATAAGAAGTTACAAGCAACTACCTTACACTAAGCATGAAGATTCTGCCAAATGCAATATGAAGAGTCTGCTTTAATATTTGGTTGTGTCAGGCCTCCTCCTTGTGGCCAACTGGGACTATAACTATGTGTCACATTATTAAACAATTATTACAAAAAATCTATTAAATTAACATGAAGTTTTTGATTTAAACCAGGAAATACATGAGAATTCACCATGAAGGATCAAATCTCTCATACTTGACCACAACAGGGCACAGTAAGCTATGTTGAAATTGAACTCCCTTTTGCCCAGAACATTATCTTTATTTTTAATGTCATTCATTTTCTATTTTTTATTAGTTTTCATAATCTACAGATTATCTGAAATCTTTGCCCTCACTTTTAGTGGTGAAGATGAGGAAAATACCAACACCAACTAGAAGTAAATGTTGATTTAATCTATGGGGTATGAAGTATGTGAACAATTAAAAAATGTAGTACAAGCACTCCAAATGTATTAATGTTTGTAGAACACTAGATAAATGCTAAGCATATCTTTACAGTGCTGTCTAAAACTGATCCATGATTGCTTTAAAAAAAAAAACAGTTAAATAAGAGAAACTGATCTCCAGATTTATTAGAAATATGGTTTTATTTGAAGTGCTTTGCTGTAATAAATAGAAATCAAGTGCAATTATAATACTAATAAATCAGGAGATTAGCCCCATGCCCCTTCAAACTAGCCTGCAACACTAGGTGGGCTGTCTTCATAGGACAGTTACACCCACTGCAATCTGCAGAATGAGAGACCAGGATTCCTCTCTGAACATACAGTACCACTTAGTCAACTTAGTAATCACTTTAAATATTAATTTCTCTTATATTTGAATAACAAACAAATTCTGAAGGGAAAAAATTCATTTTAAAAACTTCATCCAGTGCCTTTTCACAATTTCCCCCATGTGCTCAGAAGGACAGACTAGTTCTCCCACAATTCACTGGGAAAGAACAAAGTGGCTCCAGAGGTGAGGCCAGCAAACTGGTTGAAACTATAGTAAAGAACAAAATTGTCAGACACATAGATGAACATAATTTGTTGGGGAATAGTCAAGATGTCTCACCAATCTACTAGAATTCTTTTAAGGGGTCAACAAGCATGTGGACAAGGGGGGATCCAATGAATATAGTGTACTTAGATTTTCAGAAAGCCTTTGACAAGGACACATTTGGAGGCAGGAACGTCTGTGAGGGGAGGGCTCCTGCCTCATACTGAGAATGAGGGGCGATCAGCAGGTTATCTCAAGTGCTTATATACAAATGCACAAAGCCTTGGAAACAAGCAGGGAGAACTGGAGGTCCTGGTGATGTCAAGGAATTATGACGTGATTGGAATAACAGAGACTTGGTGGGATAACTCACATGACTGGAGTACTGTCATGGATGGTTATAAACTGTTCAGGAAGGACAGGCAGGGCTGAAAAGGTGGGGGAGTAGCACTGTATGTAAGGGAGCAGTATGACTGCTCAGAGCTCCGGTACGAAACTGCAGAAAAACCTGAGTGTCTCTGGATTAAGTTTAGAAGTGTGAGCAACAAGAGTGATGTAGTGGTGGGAGTCTGCTATAGACCACCGGACCAAGGGGATGAGGTGGATGAGGCTTTCTTCCGGCAACTCGCAGAAGCTACTAGATCGCACGCCCTGGTTCTCATGGGTGACTTTAATTTTCCTGATATCTGCTGGGAGAGCAATACAGCGGTGCATAGACAATCCAGGAAGTTTTTGGAAAATGTAGGGGACAATTTCCTGGTGCAAGTGCTAGAGGAGCCAACTGGGGGGGAGCATTTCTTGACCTGCTGCTCACAAACCGGGAAGGATTAGTGGGGGAAGCAAAAGTGGATGGGAATTTGGGAGGCAGTGACCATGAGTTGGTTGAGTTCAGGATCCTGACACAGGGAAGAAAGGTAAGCAGCAGGATACCGACCCTGGACTTCAAGAAAGCAGACTTCGACTCCCTCAGGGAACGGATGGGTAGGATCCCCTGGGGGACTAACATGAAGGGGAAAGGAGTCCAGGAGATCTGGCTGTATTTCAAGGAATCCCTGTTGAGGTTACAGGGACAAACCATCCCGATGAGTCGAAAGAATAGTAAATATGGCAAGCGACCAGCTTGGCTTAACGGTGAAATCCTAGCAGATCTTAAACATAAAAAAGAAGCTTACAAGAAGTGGAAGGTTGGACATATGACCAGGGAAGAGTATAAAAATATTGCTCGGGCATGTAGGAATGAAGTCAGGAGGGCCAAATCGCAGCTGGAGCTGCAGCTAGCAAGAGATGTCAAGAGTAACAAGAAGGGTTTCTTCAGGTATGTTGGCAACAAGAAGAAAGCCAAGGAAAGTGTGGGCCCCTTACTGAATGAGGGAGGCAACCTAGTGACAGAGGATGTGGAAAAAGCTAATGTACTTAGTGCTTTTTTTGCCTCTGTCTTCACGAACAAGGTCAGCTCCCAGACTGCTGCGCTGGGCATCACAGCATGGGGAGTAGATGGCCAGCCCTCTGTGGAGAAAGAGGTGGTTAGGGACTATTTAGAAAAGCTGGACGTGCACAAGTCCATGGGGCCGGACAAGTTGCATCCGAGAGTGCTAAAGGAATTGGCGGCTGTGATTGCAGAGCCATTGGCCATTATCTTTGAAAACTCGTGGTGAACGGGGGAAGTCCCAGACGACTGGAAAAAGGCTAATGTAGTGCCAATCTTTAAAAAAGGGAAGAAGGAGGATCCTGGGAACTACAGGCCAGTCAGCCTCACCTCAGTCCCTGGAA
This sequence comes from Lepidochelys olivacea, assembly GCF_965140295.1. Lineage (NCBI taxonomy): Eukaryota > Metazoa > Chordata > Testudines > Cheloniidae > Lepidochelys > Lepidochelys olivacea. The sequence continues at coordinate 158,878,044 of NC_140411.1, read as the reverse complement.
AAATCATGGAGCAGGTCCTCAAAGAATCAATCCCGAAGCACTTACATGAGAGGAAAGTGATCAGGAACAGTCAGCATGGATTCACCAAGGGAAGGTCATGCCTGACTAATCTAATCGCCTTCTGTGATGAGATTACTGGTTCTGTGGATGAAGGGAAAGCAGTGGATGTATTGTTTCTTGACTTTAGCAAAGCTTTTGACATGGTCTCCCACAGTATTCTTGTCAACAAGTTAAAGAAGTATGGGCTGGATGAATGCACTATAAGGTGGGTAGAAAGTTGGCTAGACTGTCGGGCTCAACAGGTAGTAATCAATGGCTCCATGCCTAGTTGGCAGCCGGTGTCAAGTGGAGTGCCCCAGGGGTCAGTCCTGGGGCCGGTTTTGTTCAATATCTTCATAAATGATCTGAAGGATGGTGTGGATTGCACTCTCAGCAAATTTGCGGATGATACTAAACTAGGAGGAGTGGTAGATACGCTGGAGGGCAGGGATAGGATACAGAGGGACCTAGACAAATTGGAGGATTGGGCCAAAAGAAATCTGATGAGGTTCAATAAGGATAAGTGCAGGACCCTGCACTTAGGACGGAAGAACCCAATGCACCGCTACAGACTAGGGACCGAATGGCTAGGCAGCAGTTCTGCGGAAAAAGACCTAAGGGTGACAGTGGACGAGAAGCTGGATATGAGTCAGCAGTGTGCCCTTGTTGCCAAGAAGGCCAATGGCATTTTGGGATGTATATGTAGGGGCACTGCCAGCAGATCGAGGGACGTGATCGTTCCCCTCTATTCGACATTGGTGAGGCCTCATCTGGAGTACTGTGTCCAGTTTTGGGCCCCACACTACAAGAAGGATATGGATAAATTGGAGAGAGTCCAGCGAAGGGCAACAAAAATGATTAGGGGACTGGAACACATGACTTATGAGGAGAGGCTGAGGGAACTGGGTTTGTTTAGTCTGCAGAAGAGAAGAATGAGGGGGGGATTTGATAGCTGCTTTCAACTACCTGAGAGGTGGTTCAGAGAGGATGGTTCTAGACTATTCTCAGTGGTAGAAGAGGACAGGACAAGGAGTAATGGTCTCAAGTTGCAGTGGGGGAGGTTTAGGTTGGATATTAGGAAAAACTTTTTCACTAGGAGGGTGGTGAAACACTGGAATGTGTTACCTAGGGAGGTGGTAGAATCTCCTTCCTTAGAAGTTTTTAAGGTCAGGCTTGACAAAGCCCTGGCTGGGATGATTTAATTGGGGATTGGTCCTGCTTTGAGCAGGGGGTTGGACTAGATGACCTCCCGAGGTCCCTTCCAACCCTGATATTCTATGATTCCCTCTATGTCCCTCACCAAAGGCTCTTAAGCAAAGTAAGCAATCATGGGATAAGAGGGAAGGTTCTCTCATGGATTGGTAACTGGTTAAAAGATAGAAAACAAAGGGTAGGAATAAATGGTCCATTCTCAGAATGAAGAGAGGTAAATAGTGGTGTCCCCCAGGGGTCTGTACTGAGCCCAGTCCTATTTAACATATTCATAGATGATCTGGAAAAAGGGGTAAAACAGTGAGGTGGCAAAATTTGCAGATGATAAAAAACTACTCAAGATAGTGACGTCCCACGCAGACTGCGAAGAGCTACAAAAGGATTTCTCAAAACTGGGTGACTGGGCAATAAAATCGCAGATGAAATTCAATGTTGATAAATGCAAAGTAATGCACATTGGAAAACATAATCCCAACTACACATATAAAATGATGGAGTCTAAATTAACTGTTACCACTCAAGAACAAGATCTTGGAGTCGTGGATAATTCTCTGAAAACATCCACTCAATATGCAGCAGCAGACAAAAAAGTAAACAGAATGTTGGGCATCATTAAAAAAGGGATAGATAATAAGACAGAAAATGTCATATTGCCTCTATATAAATCCATGGTTCGCCCACATCTTGAATACTGCATGCAGATGTGGTCACCCCATCTCAAAAAATATATATTAGAATGGGAAAAGGAAAAGATTCAAAAAAGGGCAACAAAAATGATTGGGGGTATGGAACAGCTGCCATATGAGGAGAGATTAATAAGACTGGGACTTTTCAGCTTGGAAAAGAGACGACTAAGGGGGGATATGATAGAGGTCTATAAAATCATGACTGATGTGGAGAAAGTAAATAAGGAAGTGTTATTTACTCCTTCTCGTAACACAAGAACTAGGTGCCACCAAGTGAAATTAATAGGCAGGAGGTTTAAAACAAACAAAGGAAGTATTTTTTCACACAACGCACAGTCAACCTGTGGAACTCTTGCTAGAGGATGTTGTGAAGGCCAAGACTACAACAGGGCTCAAAAAAGAACTAGATACATTCATGGAGGATAGGTCCATCAATGGCTATTAGCCAGGATGGGCAGGGATAGCGTCATTCCCTCTGGGGCACCTGGCATTGGCCACTGTCGGAAGACAGGATGCTGGGCTAGATGGATCTTTGGTCTGACCCAGTATGGCTGTTCTTATGTTCTTAAAGTGGCTCTATATACTGCCACACAAAGAAAGAATTTCTCTTAGGAGCGGGGTAACTGCCCTGTTACAGTATGTAACCATGGTACTTACCCTACAGTAACTGTGATTCTTCGAAATGTTGCAGTCAGTATGGATCCTATTGTAAGTGCACATGCCCCTCCTGCACACAAGCTCGGAATGTTTTCTGAACAGCAGTGACTGTTAGGGCTACAGATGCCCTTGTGCCTCCTTATGCTCAAGCACGAGGGCATAAAGGGCAGACTGGGTGCAATCCTCCCTCAGTTCCCTAGCAACTCAAAGCCTGTGCTGCTGACGACTCTGACAAGCAGGGAAGGAGGGCAGATTATGGCATCATCTCAAGAAACCAGTTTCTGTAGGGTAAATATCTATTCTTTCTTCTACGAGTGTGTGCCAGCGTGGATCTTACTGTACGTGGCTGGCAAACAGTATCTTCTCCAGATGGTATGAATGAGGAATATCAGCTGTGTCAGTCAAATCAAAATTGGAGTACTGCTCTCCCAAATTTGGAATAATGCTTGACAAATAAGGCAATTGCTCTCTGTAGCTGTCTTGCAGATTTCTGATACTGGCACATTTCAGAAGCAGGCAGAAGATGTTGTTTGAGTTCTGATGGAGTGAGCCTTGATATTTGGTGGGGGAGGTACACCAGCCAACTGGCAACACATCAAGACACTTTGTGTTATCCAGTTTGACAAACTTTCCGATGAAACAACCAGCTGTAACCAAAACTGATTAGAGGACATTTTGAAAATTTTATTCCTGTCAATATAATTTCAAAGAGCTCTGGATACATCCAGACTGTGTAGTTTCTTCTCCCCTTGTCTTGAGTGTTGTTTTGGAAAGAACACAGGTAAGTTAAAGGATTGACTTAACTGGAATTCAGAAATTATTTTGGGTACGAATCTTCCTAAGATCCCAGTACCACATTGACTGCGCGAAACAATGTGTATGGGGGTTCAGCCATGCGAGCCTGAAGCTCACTCACTCTGCTGGCTAAGGTGATGGCCACCAAAAAAGATTGTTTTGAGAGATGGTGGATGGAGCACAGTAGGAAAGAGGCTCAAAAGCGGGGGTGCACTCTGTAAGTTTTAGGAGAATAACATTGAGGTCCCATGCTGAAATAAGTTCTCTGGCCAGTAAGTTTACATTAGGCTAGTGGTGGACAACCTGCAGCCCATCAGGGTAATCTGACGGGCCACGAGACATTTTGCTGATGTTGACCGTCTGCAGGCATGGCCCCCCTCAGCTCCCAGTGGCCACTGTTTGCAGTTCCAAGCTAATGGGAGCTGTGGGAGGTGGCAGGCCACAGGGACATTTTCCGGAAGTACAGCTAGGAAAAGGGACAGAGGACATAACTGAAACTTGTCAATGTCTCTTGTTGTGAGCTGCCTCCGATGAACACTATCTGGCCATAGATAGATGTGGATGACCCTCTTTCTCAGGTGCACTGCTGCCATCACCACAGTTAGGCATTTTCTGAAGTCTCTTGGTGACGTGAAGAGCCGGAATAACAATACCTTATACTGTTGGTGAGTAGGCCCCACTGTAAATCTCAGGTACTTCCTGAGGGCCAGATGGATGGTGGCTATGTGGAAGTCTGTCTTGTGAGTTGAGAGCAAAGAACCGATCTTGAGCCTGAAGAGATGAAATAATGGAGGCAACCATTACAATCCTAAATCTGAGGCAGTGTACATATTTGTTTGGTCTCCTCAGGTGTAGGATAGGACGAAGACCACATTTTTTCTTCATAATAAGGAAGTATTACAAGCAGATGCCTCTACCTCCGTACTCTTGCAGAACCTTCTCTGTGGCTTCTGAGAGACTTCTTTCTGTAACAGGCACTCGCAGGAAGGGTCCCTGAAGAGGGACAGTAAAAGGAAGTAGGCAAGAGGCAAAAAATGAAAGTGGATGGGGTAGCAGTGGGCAATGATGTTGAACACCCATTTGTCAGCAGTAATCTCTGGCCACACCCCTAGGAAGGGGGTAAAGCATTTTCTGAAGATCAACTCTGGATTGCTCTTGATGAGGCTCCCGACACTCCCATCAAACCTGCTGCCCCTGAGAGGGATTCGGGTGCATGATGGAGGATGACGGGTCTCTTCTGGAATAAGAAGCTGTTTCCTGGATGGTTATTCTGCTTGGCAGTTGTGTGGGAAGGGTAGCATTCTTTGTCGTGTTGGAGCTGGTATTTGAACAGCTTTTAGTATGGTACCGGAGAATAGTTTACTACTGACCTCAGCAGAGCTCTGGAATCTCTGAAGGGGTGGAGCACTTCATCCGTCTAGTTACTGACGTACTTCATCTCCTTGAAGCTTTTTATAGAAGTTTGTACTTCTTTCGGAATACTAGGTGTCTGCAACCAAGAGGCATGTAGGTGTAATGGCCATGACCATGGATCCGGCAGCCATGTACGATGCATCCACAGAAACTGGCAGCACCATCTTTACTACTATTTGGCCCTCTTTGATGGTCTCCTTCAGTTCTTCTCCACAGCTGTTGGAGCTTGGATAGGAAAGGGGTTACCCTCTGCCATCTCAAAAAACTGTATTTTGCAAACAAAGCCTAGTAGTTTGTGATATAAAGTTGAAGGAAAGCAGATAGATATGCCTTATGTTCAAAAAGGTCCAATTTCTTTGGAGCCTCATCTTCCGTTGCACTTCTCTCATGGTTTTCAATGCAGAATGAGTTTCTTCCTGTCCCAATCTCTCTTCCTTTCTGTCTTTTAATAGGAAAATAGCAGCTTGCGTGAGTAAATAAAGATTTTGTCTTCAGTTAACTAATTAAAACATTTTTAAAAATTTAATTGATTGACATGTCTAGTTAATTCTGAAATTTTGAAAAACACCAGGGTTATCCTTTAACAAAATATTTAAGCAGAATGTGTCAACAAAAATCTATAGCCATTTGTACAAACCGGGCTGTGTTTGCTCTAAACAGTGTTGGAAGTATTTATGATTGCTGCTAATGTGGTGCAACTCACTTGTTTCAATAACATCCAATTTCCGGAAGCTCTCCAAGACATCTCCATTCAGTATTCGAGGCAGGAAGTCTCGTAACTGCATCACTTCAGTTGTCAGTCTCTCCAAATCTCTCTTCCTGACTTTAACAAATTCCTCTTTGGTCTCAGCCTTCTGAAACACGGAACAGACCACATATCTTTGTTACTCTACAATATTCTCTGATTTGTATTCTGGTTACACATCCTTCCTTCTCTGCCACAAATGCATCTCCCTGCATTCAATATATCTTCAGAAATATAGAATTTTATTTTGAAAGAAAATGTCATCTAGTGGTCTTTTTAAGCATGGGACTTTGACAATAGCAAGTGTCGTGCACATGCTGAACTACTGTCTTTAGAATGACCTAAGGCTTATGCTGTACCTTTCAAATTTTTTAATGAACTCAAAAGTTTTCTGAACCCCCCAACCATGTTGCTAAATTATAATAGTTCTTCTACTGGAAATATTTCTATTCACCACAAAAGATCAATTAAATTTTAAAAATTCTTAAATTAACATTCATGATGAACCAAAAACACACAGAAGCAATTAAATTCCAAGTTAAGACCAGTAAGAGTCATGTAATTCCTCTTCTTGTATCTAACTATTGCTATAGCATCCATTTCAACTCTGCATCTGAGAAAATTAGCTCTGGTTTTAAAAAACCCATGATTAAAAAAAAAATAAATCTCAATGCCAAAATAAAGTGAGGACTCAGCTCTAATCTCAGAGGTAAAGGTGCACATTGCACTGTCTTGAAAACTCTGCTGTACATTCACGAGTTATCACTAAGAGCTTCGGTTTTCTTTGTCTTCAATATCTGTTCTCCAACATGCTTTCAAAAGGCGGGATTGCAAAATTTCAAAAGATATTTTGCTTATTTCAACCTCCAATCCAATTATAATGTTTATGTTACATCCAGCAACTAAACTGGGTGCTGAACAAACCCCACAAAAACAATTTTTCACCCTAGAATGAAGCAACATATTTCTTACTCTCTTCTACTTTGATCACTTTGTATTATATGTGTCTATTTTTTTTCTTACAATCCTATTTCCACAAGTCTCTCTTGTGGTGTCTCTCTCTCTCCTCTTATTTCCCCTTTTTATTTAAATTCTGCTCCTTTTAGGGGGGACAGAAGGGAACATCGTCCCAGGAAACTTAATTTCCCCCCTTCTCCCTCTCCAAGAACCTTGCATTATGGGGACTACCTCACCTACCAAAAAGGACACAAAATTAGACATATGTTGAAATCCCCAATCTTTATTTGATGTGTACACTATTAGAACCCCCCCAAAACTAGTCAGAAATGTTCATATAGTAACCCTGAAAAATGTGCAAACAGATAGGCAACTGATTATCACCTCTTGCCTTGCAAATCCACCTGTCCTAATAGATGCGTGCCCACAGTGGTCAGTTAATTTTTAAAATAAGCCAGTAACTACCATGCTGGCAAGAAACCTCTAGTGAAAACAGCTCCCCCTCAAACCTGTTAAACTTCCTTCTGAAAAAGAGCTCTGTTTAAGCTCGAAAATGTCTCTCTCTCATCAACAGAAGTTGTTGCAACAAAAGATATTACCTCACTCAACTTGTCTCTAATATCCTGGGACCAGCATGACTGCAACACTGCATACAAACTTCCTTCAGTCAGCCACAAGGGGTTGCTAAAGAACTATACATGTAGCCTTTTCCCTAAAGGGCTGAGCTGTATATGCAACTTTCCCACCTCTAGGTGGATGGGGGAGTGAGGGTCATTCCAAGTATGCATTGCCACTAAACTATCAGGACAACACCTATGGCATTTGTATTTCTCCCACACCTTTTCTATTATTTCCTCTCCCTTATTGGTTGCTTGCTTCCTCCTCTCTCTCATCTCTTTGTATGCTTCCCTTAATTTTTACTTCTCGTTTTGCTTTTCTCTTTTGCAGTTCCCCACCACCAGCACTTCAAAAACACACCTGTGCTGTCTTAACAAAATCCCAGCTGTTCTGGTTCAGGCAACAGAGTGAAAATTAAAATATTAAAGTAAGATTCTTTACATAGATTGTAACGTTTTCAGGGCAGAGAGCATCTCTTTGTCATATGTTTGTAAAATGCCCAACAACATTGGGGTCTCTAAGTACTACCATATTACAAATAATAAATAACATTAAAATGAATTAAATCCCAAGGGGCTCAGAGGAAGGGAAGATAAATGGGGCAGCAAGACTTTAGATGAACAGTGTGACCAACCAGGGAACCGGGTAGATAAGTGGTCAAACAGGAAGGATAAAGCAGAAAATCAGTAGTTTTGAGAAAAATGGAAATCAATTTGGAATTGGCATCAAAGATGGATATATTCAGCACTGAACACTAAATTAAAAAAACCTGTTACTGGAACGTTTGGACTGAGATGTTAAATTTACAAAATTGAGAAAGTTCTAATTTACGGTTCTCTCAGTAAATATAGTTCATCTCATGCAACATTACAGTTACAACAGCCAAGTTTAATTTTCTTTCCTCCACTCAGAAATGAGTATTTTCAAACCTCCCACATGCTGGAATATTTTTTAAAAAGAAAGGAACTAGATACAGACTATTTAACAGAGGAAAGGATCGTTTTGTGATTAAGGCCCCAGACTAAACTCAAAAAACCTATTAGGATCAATTCCTGACACTGCCACAAACTTCCCGTGCAACACCGGGCAGATCATTTAACTGTGTCTTGGTTCCACATCTGTAAAATGTGGTTACTACTTCTCTAATGCACAAAGGTGCCATGCAGTGCTCAAATACTATGTGGCAATAGCTGCTTCATAAGTAACTAGAGAGACACGGTGGATGAGGTAATATCTTTTATTGGACCAACTTCTTTTGGTGAGAAAGACAAGGTTTTGAGCTCTTCTTCAGGTCGATGTAAGCTCAAAAACTCATCTCTCTCACCAAAAGAAGTTGGTCCAATAAAAGATATTACCTCACCCACCTTGTTTCTCTAATATCCTGGGACCAATACAGCTACCACACCACTGCACATAATAAGTAAGTCAGACATAACCCAGTTCTATCTATTCCCAGTTCTTCCAAAAGTTATGTGACATTGAACAGATCACTTGAATTCAGTGACCAAGTTTCCTCAACTGTGTTTAAAATAAAATAAAAAAGTAGAGAGAATAATACTCTCCAGTATAGTGCTTTTATAGTGCATTAAGTTTCACACAAACACATACTACAGATTGCAAACTGAAGTTTTATTTCTTTGTATCTATCAGCACAAGTCATCCCAAGCTCATGTCTCACAGCAGAAGTCACTGTGACAGCATTTAATGTATTTAACATGCCCTGGTTTTCTAAGGGTACATCCACACAGCAAGCCTGATCAACACAGGTGTTCTGCAAAAACCCAAACAAAAAAAAACCCAAACAAAACAAAATTATTCTAGAATGTATTAGCAGGAGTGTTGTAAGCAAGACCTAAGTAATTATTCCACTCTACTCCACGCTGATTAGGCCTCAAGTGGAGTCTTGTGTTCAGTTCTGGGCACCATATTTCAGCAAAGATGTGGACAAATTGGAGAAAATCCAGAGAAGAGCAACAAAAATGATTAAAGGTCTAGAAAACATAACCTATGAGGGAGGATTGAAAAAACTGGGTTTGTTTAGTCTGAATAAAAGACTGAGAGGGGATATGATAACTGTTTTCAACTACATAAAAGGTTGTTACAAGAAGGAGGAAGAAAAATTGTTCTTCTTAACCTCTGAGGATACGACAAAAAGCAATAGGCTTAAATTGCAGCGCGGGCACTCTAGGGTGGACATCAGGAAAAACTTCCTGTCAGGGTGGTTAAGCACTGGAATAAGTTGCCTAGGGAGGTTGTGGAATCTCCATCGTTGTAGATTTGTAAGACCAGGTTAGACAAACACCTGTCAGGGATGGTCTAGATAATACTTAGTCCGGCCATGAGTGCAGAGGACTAAACCAGATGATCTCTTGAGGTCCCTTCCAGTTCTACGATCTTTAGCGCCACAGCAGGAGCCTGAGCCTTTAGACCTGGGCTCTGAGTCTCGCTGCCAGGGGATCCGGCTTGCTGTATAGTTGTACCCAAGGGTACCCATAGCCTGCATGGATTGCAAGCAGAGCAGCGTGAACTGGCCAATCCTGCAAATCTGACCCTCAGCCTTTAAACAAGCTGTAGGCAACTCCCGTGCAGGAACTGCCCTGCAACATTTCTCTCCACCTTTTAAATTCACTTCCACCCCCTGGGCAGCCAGGCCACCCCTCGCTGGGCAGACTGTTTATCCAGCCTCTCTCTCTCAACGCCCAGGGGCCTGCACAGCCTGGAGCAGGGCGCTGCTCCCCGGCCTGCACCTGGGGACACGCCCCGATCCCGGCCCCGCCGCTGTGTGGGCGGGAGGCCTAGGCCGGGCCCCGCGCTGCCACCTCCCCGGCGGGAGGGGGGGGGGCGGATGCCCAGGGGGCCGCTGACGCGAGGGGCCGCGCGGGAAGGCGGGTGGCGCCACCCGCTGCTACCTGCCCGTCCCCTGCGGGGCGCGCGCTCCGCTTCATAGCGCCAGCCTCAGCGCGAGGAACTCAGCAGCAGCAGCGCCGCCGCCCACCACGCGTCTCCGCGCCACGTGACTCCCCCTCAACGCCCCGCCAGTCCCGGCGAGGGGCGGAGCCTAGCGGGTTGCGGGCTGAGTTAGAACCGCGGCCGCGTAGCGGGCGGGCTCTCTGGGGGCGGGGCTTTCGTTGCTCGTCCTGGCCCCGCAGCCTCTTTGTCGTTCAGGGGCGGGGCAGATAGGGCGCCCCCTCCCTGGGCTGCTCCTAAGCGGGGGGGCCCCGCCCCCATCGGTGCCTGGGCTAGCCCAGTAGCTGCGGGGGGCGAGCACGTGTTTGGGGAGCGGACGGTGCGCAACGCGGGCCAATCCAGGGGCAGCGTTTGAAGCGGGGTTAGTATAAGGCCCTGCCCTGTGGCTAGTGCCCGAGCCGTGGTGCCTGGGCTGGGAGCAGACGCTGCTGCTGCGTGGGCGGGGATTGCTGTGGGGCTGTTTTTTGGTTTTTAAGGGGCTACTAATGCCCATGAAGGTTTCAGCTCCAAAGGAACAAACAGGCGAGCGGGAGTTTTTAAAACTGGCAGTTCAGCTAGTAACAATAGGTGAAGTCAATCGGAAGAGGAGTGTAATCAGGCAACTTGGATTTTCTGCAAAGTGCAAGTGTTACACAGGGAGTGCCAATGCCATACTGAATCAGGTCTCTGGCCCTGCTAGTCCGGTATCGTCTCTGGGCGGCACAAGATACTTCAGAGCAAAGTGGAAGAGCGCTTGCAGTAGGGAGACGTGGGATGACCTGCCCTGTCCCACGTTACTAGAGACTAGGATGAGCACTAGCTAAAAAATTGGTTTAAACATCAGCTTTAATATTCTTTCAAAAAATTAATATTCTTGATATAATTGTCTATCAATCTCTTTTTTTTTTATTTTACTAAGTTCTTGATCTCAAAGACATCCTGTAGCAATGAGATCCAGAGTCTAATTACATACTCTGTGGAAAACCTTTATTGGATTTTGAATTTCCCACTTCTAAACTTCATTGGATGTTCCTTTGTACTTGTGTTAGGAGACAGGCAAAACAGATGGGTCTTGTCTAGCTTCTCTATTTTATATACTTTTGTTATGTCTCCTCTTGTCTCCTTTTTTAAAATAAAAAAATTGCAATCTTTTAAATCTCTCTTCACGTGAGAATTTTCCCATGTCTCCAGCTATTCTCCTTATCCTTTTCTGAACACCGCTCTAATTCTACAATATCCTTTTTGAGATGGGGTAACTAATACTGCATACGATATTCTAGATGAGGCCACACTACTTTGATTGATATGAAGGCATTACAATATTCTATTAGTCACTGTCCCATTCCTTGTGCATCCTAACATTTAGATTTTTTAAAAATGCTGCAGCACATTGAGCCAAGGGCTTCATTGCACTGTTCAGAGCGATGCCCAGGTCCTTGTCCTGGGTTGAGAGAGTTAATCTAGAGCGCTATAAGATAATTTTTCCCTTCAGTATATATTACTTGCATTTATCAATACTGAATTTTATTCACCATCATGTTTGCCTAGCTTGTTGATGTCTTTCTGAAGTTCCTCACAGTCCTCTCTGTTCCTGACTAACCTAAATAACTTTGTCATTGCAACTTTTATACTTCTCACCACTATTTCCAGACCATTGTTTAATACTACAGGACCTACTCTGGAATTTTGAGGCACCCTGTTAACTTTTTACAGTAAGGAAAACCAAGTAATCCTACTCTTTGCTTAATTTCTCCTAGCCAATTTTTGTTCCATAACAGCGCTTTGCCTCTTATCCCGTGTCTGCTTAGCTTCTTATAGTCTTTTGTGTGGGACTTTGTCAAAGGCCTGTCTGGTTCTTCTTTATCCACTACTTTACTGATGTATTCAAAGAACTGTAAGAAATTAGTGAGATGTTATTTTCCTGTGTAGAAACCATGCTGGTTAGACCCAATCATCATACCATGACCTTCCAAGTGTTGTGTTTTGTTTTTTAATCGTTTCAAATAATCTGTCCGGGTATAGATGTAAGTCTTACTGGTCTGTAATTCCCCAGATCACCATTACAGCCTTTTTAAAATATAGTTACAACACTGGGCTTAATGGAGGAATCGCAGAAACTGTTAAGATGTTTTAAGCATAAAGTTTAAGCATGAAAGAGGTCACACAGACACTGTCAATTTGCAATTTGGTCAGTTTTACAGAAATTAAATGTTGTTTAATTAATACACTTACCCCGAATACTGCTTCTACTCTTTGTGATTTTTACTATCATAGTTTCCTATCCCTTAAAAATACTTTTCTCTTTCTTGTTGTTTGTGAAAAATTTACACAGACAACAGGGAAACAAGACTCTTATCCTGTTAGCATTTTACATAGCTGGCCTCTTGTGCCTGCATGGAGTTCCACTGGTCTCTATGGGAACCACATGGGCACAGGGAGCTGACCCTGTGGAACAGCCTGTAGGATGGAACCTAAAGTGTTGTCAAATCCACAAAGTAAGCAAGCTGAAAAAAAAATGTTTATTCCTCTGTCATTTCTAGTAATCTTAGATATTACTTCTAAACTAGAATAGATATAAATAGTTTCAAACAGAAGTGTGAATTTAAAATTGATTGTGTGCCTTAAAGTAGAAGGTAGTCACAAGGTCTGGATAAAAGTCAGAATTCACTCTTTTGTTACAAGCATTTAGTACTACAACTTTAGCTGGGCCCCAATCCTGTAGCTAGGTCCAGCCACACAGAATTTATTGCAGGATGAAGTCCCTGAATGAATAAATAAACTCATTATTGGCTTTAACTTGGCAAGAGTCATTTTTGAGCAAAGTAACTTCCAAAACTGATCTATCACCCCCAAATAAATTAACTAATTAAGGTAAATATTCAAAGCATTTTGCAGACATTTTCTTTTTCATGTACTTGCACAGCGTGTATGACAGGATATCTGGAAGGTTAGAAAAAATAAGTAATCTGAAAGAGAAAATCAGAGGTATGTGCTGTTGAAAGAATGTAGAAAGAATTAGCATGTCAAGTGTGGCTTCCCTGTTTTTGCAGGCAAAAGTCTGCATTGTAACAAATTATGAACTGTTGTCCAGATCCTCAGAGGTATTTAGGTGCCTAACTGCCTTTGAGCCTGAGCCTGTGTGTTTTGGATTCTGTGCGCTGACAATATATTGCAGTATTTTATGAGAATAGAAGAACAGATCCAGGCAGTCGCTCCTTGATTTGGCATTATAACTGCATACACAGACTCTGTTTTCCATATAACGTTTTGAAGTTAAAAAACACTGTATAATTGCAAAGTAGGAAGCACGGTCTTGTGGTTAAGGCACTGCACTGGTATTTAGGGGTTCTAAATTCAGTTTGAGTCCCTTCCACAAACTTTTTACATGATTTTGCATAATTCAAGGCCCCCCGACCATGAAAATTTTTCTGTGGGGGTGATGCCCACTCCAATAGTTGGATCCAGGAAGGCATGACTCACCTGTATTGATCCATTTGTAGCAATGGCCTTGCTGCCTCACATCCCCATTTGTAAAATGGAAATAATAATACTTGTGCACCTTAATGGGAGTTGGCAGTGCTGGTCAGAGCAGCTGATACAAAGCAAAGAGATGACTAGTAGGTTTAAAATAAACATTAGAATTGTAGGGGAACGCTTTTTGTTAAAGAGGGGCTTTCCGATTTCTGTCAAAAACCTAAAAGCATTCACTTCTCACCTGTGGGGTTTGTTTGCCTGGATTTTTCAGTCCATGTTTACTAATCCCTGAAGCTGTTTTTCCTAATCTAGGGTTTCAAGCAATGCAGTACCCAGTGGGCCGGGATGGGGGGCGGAGCGAGATAGTGCTTTATATACTGAAAAGCATCTGTGTCCAGCAAAAGTGCAGGGGGACTTTGGGCACCGCTTCTACGGAAGCCATGGGAGGGGGGTCGTTAAAATGTACAGAGTGCCTTGTTACCAGCTACAGTTTGCGGCGGGTGGGCCAGGGAACGCTCAGTGTTGCAACAGGGGCCTGGCAGGGCCTAAACTCAGGTGCTCTTCCTGCACCGTGGAGCAGCAGAGCCTACCAGCGCAGAGCAGCCTCTGGGCTCCCCACAGCAAACCAAGCCGCTGTAGTGGCACAAGCTGCAACCGGCACATTTTCCCAGCAGGCGGAAGCACCTGTCCAAGAGACTACTGGCCCTTTAAGAGCAGAACCCTCCCCGGAGAGACCGGCAACTTTTGCGACAGAGAGCGAGTGTGACGCAATCAGCGGGCGTTCGATGGAACGCGTCGGCCGGTTCCAGCGGGCCGGCGGGGGGGACGCCTTTCACCCAGCAGCGGGGGCGAAGGGGGATGGTGGAGCAGGGACCATGGCTCCCGCCGCCGCCGTGCAGCCGCCCGAGATCCAGTTCGCGCAGAGACTGGCCGCCAACGAGAAGCGGAGCCGGGACCGGGCGGTGAAGAAGCTGCGCGGCTACATCAGCCTCCGGACCCAGAGCCCGGCGGGTAACGACTGGGAGAGGCGCGCGGTGGGCCGGGCACGTGGCGCTGGGGCGGGCCGCCGAGGATGGGGGGCAGTGGCAACTCTGCGGAGACGCCGTGGGCGTAGGCGGCGCACGTGCCCCGGGCCCAAGGGTCGGGGCGGCTGAGGCAAGCGCATGGTGCTCCGGGAGGCATCGACGTTCGTGAAGGAGGAGGGTGGGTAGCGCAGGCACGTGGGGTTGGCCCTGGCGGCAGACTGCTGAGGGGCAGGGGCGTTAGGGAAAGGAAGTGGAGTCGCAGAATGTGTGAGAGGCAGGTGGAGTTGTTGGGAGCCTCTGAGAATGGAGATGTGGGGATGGCACGTGGTGTGTGGTGCAGCAGGGCCAGAGTAGGAGGGAGTAAGGGATGCTGCTGCTCAGATGGGAGTGGAGTGTCTTGTACTCGCCCATCTTTTCTAAGGAGAATTAGTATGCCCAGTGTCCCTATTTTATATTATTTTTGATTGACTTTTACCACAGGAAGCATTTTTCCTGAAATATAGTTCTACAAATGTGATGAGGATGATTAGCAGCTCTTAAGAGCACAGAGACTTCAAGTACTTGAACATGGACAATTAAATTTCCTTGGTGGACCATTTGTACAGTGGGTACACTTAAGTTTCTTGTGGCTTTAGAAATATTACAGGTTTCTTAGAGACTCCCCATTTTAAACACAGAATATCACTGGAACCAGAATGATTTATTCTTTTTAAGCTTGCTCATCGAACTTACATTTTGAAACTGCATGTAACCCAGTTATGATTGCCAGAGGAGTACACGCATTTGAGCTCACAAATGAAGCACCCTAGTTGGATGACTGAGGAAATGTTAAGTGACAACATGCTTTAGAGTTGACAGCTGACTGAGGCCTAATCTACATTGAAAAATTAGATCAATGTGGCTAGGTCAGCTCTGGAAAACCTTTGTCTCCTGAGTGCTATGGGTATGCTGACCTAATCCCCAGTGTAAATGCGGCTAGGTGAGCGAAATAATTCCTCTGTCAACCTGACTGCTGCCTTGCGGAGAGATGGATTAACTACGTCAATAGAAAAACTCCTTCCGTCGATGCCACAAGCATCTGCGGTGTGACACTACAGCCGCGCAGGTGCAGCTCGTTAGCTGTACCACTGCAGTATAGACCTACCCCGAGATGAATGGGTGTAATTCATAGCTGTTCCATGTTTTCCGCCTGACAATTCAACACTTCAGTTGTTTATGGGAGCACCCATTTACAATATGACTGTGTACCAAACTTGTTAGAAAATGTCTTGGTGTAGCTAATGTGGGCAGAATCCAGCCCCATCGATGTTAGCAATACCAGGCCATATTCTAGCAAGATTGGTGCACAACCATATTGCATGCCTTAATATACGGCTGCAATTACAGTGGAAAGAGGGATTTTAGGTCCTCTTTTCACCTCACTACGCATGTTGCTGCCTGGTTTGACCTCTTAGTGTAGACTAAGCATATTTTTACTCTGTTCAGGATTTCGCCACAATCCAAGGAGAGGGTTATGGGCCTGCATACACTTCAAGAATAAACACTATACGGTAACTCCTCACTTAACATTGTAGTTATGTTCCTGAAAATGCAACTTTAAGCGAAATGATGTTAAGCGAATCCAATTTCCCGATAAGAATTAATGTAGATTACCGGGATTGGGGGGGGGGGTAGGTTCTGGGGAAATTTTTTTCACCAGATAAAAGACTATATTATATTCAATTGTTTGTTTAAAACTTATACTGAGTGTGTGTATATATATATATATATATATATATATACATATATACACACACACACACAGACAGTATATGTTTTAAAACAAACAATTTAATAGTGGTACACAGTGATGATGATTGTGAAGCTTGGTTGAGGTGGTGAAGTCAGAGGGTGGGCTATTTCCCAGGGGATGCCATACTGCTAAATGATGACCTACCAATTGGCTGAACCCTCAAGGGTTAATTCATTGTTGTTAAGGTACCCTCACACACTACAAGGCAGCAAAAATGGAGGGAGGGGAGACAGCATGGCAGACAGGGACACACACCGTGTGTGAGAGAGAAGCGCATTGCTCCTTTACATACGCTGGCCCCACTTTTACGTTAATCAGCAAGCTGAGACAGCTGCTGCCAGGAAGCTCCCTTCGTCCTGAGCCCTGTCGTGTGTCCCCCGTGCTCTATGGAATATGGGGAAGTGGGGTGCAGGTGATAGCCTGCTGGGCGGCTACCACACAGGGAACTTAGGGAAGGGGGAGCTGTTATCGGGGCTGCCGGTCCACCCTGGTTCCAAGCCCCCACCAGCTAGCTCCAACAGGCAGCTTCCTGCAAGCAGTGGACAAAGCAGGCGGCTGCCAAACAACGTTATAAGGGAGCACTGCACAACTTTTAAACGAGCATGTTCCCTAATTGATCAGCAATGAAACAACGTTAACCGGGACGACTTTAAGTGAGGAGTTACTGTATTGGGTGACAACTATGGTATGTCCCCTAACAAGGTGGCTATGTAGATGAGCATTTAACACTCCATTGGGTCACATTTGAAAGGATTTCGTTGCAACTGGAAGAGCTAAAATCTTTTTTATTGTTTTAAAAGAAATTAAATTCTGCAGAAACCTGAAATGCAAGACACTGAATCCATTGTATGCATGGAAATTTAGTGTGTGCGGAGTACCAGGGCTCTTGCTAATATAATTACAAAATACTTGGATAAATATCAGCACCTCGTTTCTTAATTTGGATTCTTCATGGTTTTTTCACACTTTCTTTTTAAACCTTACCACTCAGTAATTGGGTGACTGAAGGGCTGAAAAGGGAATAAAAGGAGCCTTCTGTGGCTTCCCATCCTAGAGATCTACAATCTGTTAGAGCCTATCTAGTTTAGGAAAACTTGCACCGGTATAGTTGTAGTGCTCTTATACCAGCACAAGCCCCAAGCGCAGAGATGCTTCACCAGTGTGACTTACGTTGGTGACTTGCTGAAGGCAAGTTGCACAGATGCATTCTGTCTACACTGCAGGTTTGCAGATACCCCAGGGCAACCTCCCCCCACACCGTAGAAGGGCTATTTCTGAGCTGTAGCTAACAATATATTTGTACCTGCACTAACTGAAACACTGCCCCTTCATGACACGATACCTATAACTTAATGCAGGCCTGCTATTATGCTCACTATGATCACTAATATAGGGAGTTCAGTTTTAATATACACATGCAATGATTATATTTTAATAATCCACCTGTGGGAAAAGAGCATAAGGAATTGATAGTGTTGCATTCTAAATGTTATCCTTGTGAAATAAAAATGTTTTAAAAGTCTGTCTCCTTACCCATGGAAAAGTTCCCCTTGATCTTTTCAAAATTTAACAACTGACATAATCTGTGACAGGCCTTATTATGGAGGCAGGAGTCATGACTCTATAGTTAAGGTTGTGCATACCCTCGGACCTTCTTTCTGTTACATTGTTGTAAGTTGTTGACTATAGTGTACTTAAAATGGTGTAAAGCAGAGCAGACCCAGGTTCAGTATCCATATGAAAAAACATCTGTCAAGCAGCAAAGCCCGTGTTTCAGAGAAGCTGCCAAAAACCTGAAACTATTATTTTGTAATCCACACATAACCTATAACAGGATATCTATGTAAAAGTCCAAAGAACAGTTTTTAATTTATATATGGCCATTTTTTATCTTCAGAAGGTTGGTCTAGCTTGAATTGTACTGAAGATACATTGGCTTGATAGTCACATCTCATTTACAATTGCTAGGGAGCTATTTAAGTTTGTGGAGATTTTGGAGGAGCGGATCCTGCTGAGATATTCCCATAACTTGCTCATGTATCTATATACCAGCTAAAAGGCAGTCTTATTGTCACAAAACACCACCTTTTCTGAACATTTGCTTGGATGGCTGAAGCTGGCACAGTTTTTAAAATGTTGATGTTGAGTATAGTCTCCTTTGGTTACAACTTACGATCTGAGCCTGATGGTTTTTCAAGGCTCACATGTAGCACTTCGCATGTTTCTGTCACCCACTTCTATTTCTTGTATTTGGAAATGTTGGTGGATCAGGCTGAAATGTGTGTTTTGATGTATGTTTGATATGGTACAGAAGTGATAGGGACTCTCAACTAGCACTCAAAGTCTTGCGGTGATAAATCCTATCTTAAACCTCAGTATCACTTTGCTATAATAGGCTCTGAGCACTATTTTTAGCATCACTAATATTGGAGAACCTAAAATATGTAGATGTTCAACTGGCTCTACTGATACTAGTTACTTTTCTTAGAAGTCCACATGCCATAGCTTGGAATTGAGTGTAAGACCACTGCACAAATTCTAGTCAAAATTAGAGACTCTTGAATTTTTAGTACTATGAGAAAGACTGAACAATTAAAATAAAGAGGTAATAATGTACCTCAAGTTTAATTTGTGACTAAAATGTTTTCATTGTATTTGTTTGTACAGCTTGATTTAGTAAAAAAGGGAATATGCCATATTTTGCTGATCACTAGAGGCTCACCTCCTATAGAGCACCTATATGTATCTCTTGACCTGTGCTACATGAAAAGTGAAACTTTTATTAAAAACATGGTCAAGGGAAATTTAGAAATATGTGGACATAGAAATGGTAAGATACAATGGGAAGGAGAATACTGAACAGGAAGGGAATGCTACTTCAGTGTATCAAATTAAAAGGAAAACACAGTGCAGTGTGTTAAACCAGAAAAAAAGGAGCTGTGCAAGCTCAGAAAAAGAAACACTTTATTCTAAATATAAACGTAACTTTTGCAATGCGGTGCATGGGGTTTCTACTGGTAAGCGTTCAACTCTCAGTACAATCAAAAGAACTTAATTACTATCTAGGTTTAGGACTGAGTCATGCTCAAAAATATTAAATGCGATTCAGTGATCTGCGTTCTAACACCGTTTTATCCCATCCACGACTGCTGACCACTGAGAAATCAGTTCAATGTTTGGACCACTTTAAAATAAGATTCCAAAACACAGACCCATTCTGAATGTATAGATTGGGCGTTCGTGTTTCTTAGTGCAGTGACAGCCACTTACTCTCCCTGGTTTGTACTTCCCCTCTCATCCTTTCCATGCAAAATTAAATATGATGCCCTCACTAAAAATAACACTGGGACTTTGTTCCCTATAGTATGTTTTCTTGTAGTGCAATGCTGTGCTGGCAGGGGGATCGATCAGTATGACCTAACAGGTATTTCCCATCTGTGACTTCAAAATCCTTGTTAGTGTGCTATATACTTTGTATGAGACAAGTTGGAGGCTTAAAGGCACTGTATCACTGTATTAACCACATTTTTCCAAAAGCAAAACCGTCTTATTCGCTTCAGTTCCATTCAAAATAGGAGAAAAAATGTTTGCTGAAAAGGAACTGAAAGGGGTGGAAGAGGGTGAGGGGGAAATGAGAAATCTACTTGTAAGCATTTGGTGGCAGTGTCTTTTTTTTTTTTTCTCTCTCCCCCCCCCCCCCCCCCCGCATAATTTTTGTTGTTGTTTGCACTCTAGGTGGCTTCAGCCAAGAAGAATTATTAAAAATATGGAAAGGACTATTTTATTGTATGTGGATGCAGGATAAACCTCTGCTACAGGTACGTCATCCCATGGTTTTTTGTGTATATAATGGATATCCTTCTGAATTGCACCATGAAGATGTAGTGCCCTTTCATTTTGGGTAGCAACACTGACCCAATTTAACACTCTTGCCACATTTCATTCATAAGGGTAAGTTGGAATTAAGCGCATGTGGGAGAGTTAATTGTAACTGGTAGTCCTTCACTAAAAGGAGGTACCTGTAGATTTACTTGAGTGGGAGTGTAATTGGGTTTGGAATTTTCAGCAGCCTGTTCCAGGGAAATGTAAAACCTTTTCCTTCAAATTTTATTTTGTTTATGTACCCTCAGGAATTGTATTGGTTTGCGTATGACCTACCACAGTTGCCTCTATAAACAAAGTAGGAATCCTTTAACTACAGCATATCCTGGCCTTTGATTTAACCCAGTTTGAAAGTTTTGCTTGCCTTTTTTTTTGTGTCAGGCTACAGAAGAGAACCCTTTTCTTTGTCACGAGGGATTCAAATAATCTTTCTTTCTCTTGCCATTTGGCTTCAACAATAATTTTCTTCAACTTCTTCAATCTGTATTGGTACAGTTTCTATCCTGGGGGAGCAGGGAACTTTAGAGTTTGTCATCCACTTTTGGAAGACTCTAGCGTTGCTCCTTGTCCCCCCCCTCCCCCCCCTTTTTTTAAGGTAGTTGGGGATGGGGAGGAAACTAAAGGTTAATAATTCTATTGAGGTAACTGATCTTTGGTGATATAGTCTTTCATTGTTCTCTCATAGGTCTCTGAAGCTGATCCCTCATGTAGTCCTAATTGTCCAAATCTAATTTTTTAGTGTAACAACTTTGGCCAGGAAGTTTGGATAACTTTCTCCCTTACCTTCAGTTCTAAGTGGGCTGTGTTGTACTCCGTCCGGTGCCAGCTTACTTCCCTTCCATTGTCTGCAGATTCTTTGAAACTTGAGTGCCTCTTTGTATTCAACACTATGTAAGCATAGGGGAAGATGTTGATTCTTAACCTTAAAATCACTCCAAATCCCAGTAACTTCATTCCTTGCAACCGTTTAAATCGCCGTTTGCATAGCCAGTATTCATTATGTAAAGAATACAGCGTGTGCTGCATATAATTGAGGACTTCATATTATCAGTGCTCATAAGGTTTTATACGGATTTGTAAACTCAAAGGTGTGCGTTTATTCTCCTGATGATCTAGTTTGGTCTGCTGCTGGAAAGAAGTTCTTTTGTAGACTTGTCAAGATGAACAGATCCTTGGTATCCTTGAGTCTTCTCTTATGTGTAATCCATACTAACAAAAGTGCAGCCACAGCATGGCAATGTAGGTTTAAAAAAACATTTTCAAGCTCGGGGTTGCTTTGTCATATTCACAACTACGTGAGAGTCTGTGTGTGTGGAAACATGAACTCTTATTCCTGCTACCTCAACACTTTTTTAGTATAAAGTTAATTTAAAAGTTTAGATTAACCAATGTTGTTTTGCCGCAGATCGGAAGGAGGCTAAACCCTGAAACAAGGTACTAACTTTATTTTATTTTTAAGGAGGAACTAGCAAGTACTATCTCCCAACTTATCCATGTCGTTCAGAATATAGAGGCTCGTAAGTTTACCATTTCATTTTGTTTTCTCTAATTTTTCTCCAAAGTGCCTTTGTATTTTGGGACTTTTAGCCAGTTGTCAGAGTCCAGAAGAGAGACAGGTGGGGTGGTTATTTATTTTGTTGTCTTTCTTTTCCAGCTGTCATCCAAGATTTGTTTGTGATTGCAGTGTATGAGGCAGGTCTCTGTCACATATTCAGAATCCAATCAGTTCTTCTTGTCTTGCTGAAGTTTGTTTGCAGTATAACAACAAGTGTGCTTATTACCAGTCTGACATAAAAAGTGCTCATATACAATGATGGGTAGTAATACAAAACCATAAGATTGCCTTTCTACTTCACTTTTATTCAGCTGCTGATTTGTTTTTATGTCTTTCACCTCAATTAAAAACAAAAATGGTTTTTGAACTGTAAGGCCCTGA
Source organism: Lepidochelys olivacea (assembly GCF_965140295.1). Taxonomy (NCBI): domain Eukaryota; kingdom Metazoa; phylum Chordata; order Testudines; family Cheloniidae; genus Lepidochelys; species Lepidochelys olivacea. The sequence goes on along the minus strand of NC_140411.1, from coordinate 158,855,867 downwards.
TTCAGTATTAAGGATGTGCCTAACTGCTTTGCTGAATCAGGGCCTAAATGGGTATAGGTACAACGTAGTGCAAAATCAACGCTTCCTTGTCCCTGGCATTTTGATGTAGATGTGCATTTTGCATTTAATGTTTTACAAAGATCAGTCACTGTAACTGTTTGCCACACCTATCTATGTAAAGTACTTGTTTGCTTCCTATTACTGTAGTATCTGAGCACCTTACAGTCTCTATTGTATCTATCCTCACAACAGTCTTGAGTATGTATTTCTAGGCTGGTGCTGAAACTGTTGGACCAGTATGTAGAGAAGTGTGGAAGAAAAATTAAGTTGGAAAAGTAGTCTCTCTCGGCTGCTTTCAGTAACAGAAAATAGTATTGGTGTTGAACGTGCACATTCACCCTTTTTGTTCTGTTGCAGAGCACCTGTTCATTCAGACCTTTTGGCAAACCATGAACCGTGAATGGAATGGGATAGACATACTGCGCCTTGATAAATACTACATGGTAATATTAACTTTTTTCAGGTGGTGGGGTGGTGGTTGTTTTTCTTTTTGGAGTGTGTGTGTGTGTGTGTGTGTGTGTGTATTTTGAATACTTTTTAAAATCTCGTGATTAATCACGATTAATGCTTTTTAGTCATTTGACAGCCCTATTTTAAATGTAACCATTTGTTTCCAATACTACTCACTATGACTTGAATCTTGATTCTTTGTTAAATAAAAGTATACGGTGCTTGTTTTCAATATAAAAATAGCTAAGTGCCTTGTGTCAAGCAGCACAGTGACCTGAAGTGTAATTGATAAACTGGTGTGCACTGTTTCTTTAGGTTTCAGAGTAACAGCCGTGTTAGTCTGTATTTGCAAAAAGAAAAGGAGTACTTGTGGCACCTTAGAGACTAACCAATTTATTTGAGCATAAGCTTTCGTGAGCTACAGCTCTCTTCATCGGATGCATACTGTGGAAAGTACAGAAGATCTTTTTATACACACAAACCATGAAAAAAGGGGTGTTTACCACTACAAAAGGTTTTCTCTCCCTCCCCCATCCCACTCTCCTGCTGGTAATAGCTTATCTAAAGTGATCGCTCTCCTTACAATATATATGATAATCAACTTGGGCCATTTCCATCATACACATTGTAAGGAGAGTGATCACTTTAGATAAGCTATTACCAGCAGGAGAGTGGGGGAGGGGGGGAGAGAAAACCTTTTGTAGTGGTAAACACCCCTTTTTTCATGGTTTGTGTGTATAAAAAGATCTTCTGTACTTTCCACAGTATGCATCCGATGAAGTGAGCTGTAGCTCACGAAAGCTTATGCTCAAATAAATTGGTTAGTCTCTAAGGTGCCACAAGTACTCCTTTTCTTTTTGCTCATCAACATTAATATTTAAATAAAAGTAAGTCTACTTTAAGATTTTTCTGGAAGGTGCCATTTAAAAACAAAAAAAGGTACCATCTGTAGTAGTTAAACTTACCACAGTGTATTAGATTCCTAATTTTAATACAATATTTCCTATACTTAAGTATTGAAGTGAGGTAAATTAATTTTTAAAGGCATATTCTAAGCTTAAAATATCTATTAATGGAAATACACAGTAAAATCGGATTAGTATTTTAGTCTTCCAATTTTTATTTTTATTTCTTTTAAAAAAAGGAAGCTAAATTCAAAAACTTGCATTATTGTAGTGTTATGGTTGAGAAGTTAACTACTCCAAATTGAGAACATCAAAAATGTAAAGTTCCTAGAGGTTAATTTATTATGGCTGTTACATATGTAGTGTTCCTGTCTCTTAATTAAATGTATATACAACAGGACAAACTAATGTTAATATGAAGTTGTTAACATTTTCAATTGGTTTGAATTTATTAAATTGGAATTTCTGTAAATGGGAAAGTGGGGAATGCACCTTCACTGCTTTGGAGGATTTTTGGGGTGGGGAGCAGCATAGAACAGTGCGGAGGGATGTACTATGGTCACTGTATTTTGTTTGGCTTGCAATGTAATGACAGCAAATAGTGATGCTGTTGGAACTTTAGATCACACGCTGCCTGTACCCCATCTCCCAGTAGTGGAGAGACTTCTCGTGTATTCATGAAAGAACCTTTCCAGCAAACTTTGTGGGCCATAAAAAGCTCAACTAAAGAGTCTGCCTATGTGACTGTCAGAGTAGCTATTTTATTGACTCTCACATAGTTAGAAAACTGTAGTGTCATATAACAAATCTTCTGCTTTATAGCTAATCCGCATGGTTTTGAGGCAGTCCTTCGAGGTACTGAAAAGAAATGGATGGGATGAAAGGTAAATAAACTGTTAGATGTATAATAAAGAAGTTACATGGTTTGCCCATATCAAAAATATTTTAATTTAACATGCCTTCTTCCTCTCAGGATGGCTCTTTTTAGTCGTTGGCTTTCTTTGTTCTGTACACTGATTTTATGCAACAAAAACCATCCCAGACTTGCTAAATTTTACAATATTTTCACCCTTGCTCAAGTATTCCTTCAAAGACATTGCCTTCACTTACCCCTCACTCTGCCCTGGTGACTGCCACATAGGGCACCAGGCTGCTGACCATCTTGGTAGCAAGATCTTTCTGCACTTCTGCTGATACAGTCCTCAAAACTCAGTGCTGAATTGAGAAATGTTTGATCCTTCAAGGGACATATGCATCTTTTCTCATATCACAATCACAGCTTTCCCAAGCTGCTCCGAGTAATCCCTCTACTATTTGGTACAGCTACACATAACACAGGGAACATGGCTGGAGTGCATGCAGATAAATGCTGGATATTCAAATCTGTGAAGCACAGCACCAACAATGCTGCGTTCTTTTAGTTCTCCTTATCTATTTATTGTGGCACCATGCTACTGAATCCTTCATAATAATATTTCTAGCTCCACGGTACAGAGTTACGGTTGCATTGTGGGTATGTTGTGTACTGTAAGTTCATATTTCCTGGTTTCCAGAGAAATAAGTATAAGTGCACTTGACGTTCTGGAAGAGCATGAGGTAACTTTAACTCCATTTTAACAGAAGTGTCTGGGCACTCAGTTTCCAGTGGGGTTGGTTTTTTTATTTGTTTGTTTCAGTACCCCTATGAACCACAACACAGCTCTCCCCCCTCCACTGCCTTGTTGGTAATGATCAACTCAACAACAACATCCACTGGCCATGTTAGTCCCTTCTCTGCCCCTGTATCCTTTTCTCATCTTGCCTATTTTCCTGCGCAGCACAGCCATGCTCTCTCTCCTCCCCATGTAGAGCCAAGTGTTGGCATGAGACCTGAAGGTTGAAGAGCCAGGGAGAGGATGCAGAAACAGTTCAGGGGCTAGCCTGGAGTCAGTGGGGATGTGTTTTTTGTTTTGTTTGTTTTTAAAGGGAGGGACAGATGAATATGGATGTGGCCAGGTGTAGCGGGACAGAGCTAAGTCCCTTGTACATCCCCAGTGTACAGCTCTCACCCCAAAACTCTTCTGCTCTGACCTCCCCTTCTCCTATAGGAGCAGAGGGAAGGGTGAGCCTGGAACCCCTTCCCCACTGCTTGGGGGAGCTGGGGATTTCTGGATTCTTTCTCCAGTCAGGGAGCAGTGGAGGGAAGGAGAAGGGAGCCCCCTTTGGGCCAGTGAAGCTGCCAGAGGGAGGAATGGTGGGCAATGGGAGCTATTTGTGGGGGAGGCCAGAGATGACTCCACTTGCCTTCCACTCACCCTCAGGTATGTCAGTAGAGGGAAGGTGCCCAACTTCCCCTCTTACCTCCCTTGTGGTTAAAGTACTTTTTTGGAAAGCCAGTACTTTGTCAACTTCCAGTCATCAAACTGGGTTTTCAAAAACATAGTATTGGAATGATCCCCATTGGATTGTTGTTCCCTCTGTGGGCTGTGCCCTGGCACAGCGAAAGCGGCAGAGCCTTTATCCTGCACCCTCCCCAAACCCCACAATCCCTGCACTGCTCCAGTACCCCCTCTCACTGCTACAACACCTCCCCCTCCCCTTTTAGCCCTTACCACTGCATCAAACAAGATACAAGAATCTGGAAATGTTAGGATCAGTTCACGTTAGGTGTGCTGTGTATCAGGAACTAAATGACCGAGGGACTTGTTTTCCTTCGTTCATACTCATTGTTCAGGATGTTTGCAGTATCCCAATTGCTTCCTAGAGTCTGTCATCTTCCTTTTGATTAATTAATGCTAATTTCTTTGATTTGATTTTATAAGTACCATCAATCTGTATGTGGCTTTCAGAGCACTTCAAAATCTCTTAAACTAGAAATGTTGGTCTCAGATGGGAAGAAACTTCTAGGCTTAGAGCAAGGAGCATGCACAACATATATGCTTTGACAGCTGCCAAGGACAGAGCTCAAACACCCAGTGCCTGAGTGTTGCCAAGATTCAGTGATCACGTCATATCTCCCTGAGCCACTCAATTATCCTGACAGCAGGCTGACTGGAAACCCTTTTGCTTTTAACAGGCCCTAGTTTTGCAGGGCATGTGTATTTCTCTTTGCCTTGAGCTACTGATGATCCGATCCCAAATTCCGAAACTAATTCTAAAGAACTTCAATATAACGCACCCAAAGGGGCAATGGGAGCCAGACACTATGTAAGATAAATTCTGAACAGCTGAGATCAGTTTGGAGAGGACTAGAGCTATAGCCTGAGCCCCAGGTGTGCACACAAAGAAAATTAGAAGAGCTAGCTTATTTTGTAAAATGCTGGGGGGGGGTTAGGAGGAGTTGTATCATGGGAACCCCTGGCTCAGATGACCCCAAATCTGGACCCTCTCACCACCACAAGACACAGTAAGTTTAAAGGCATTCTGAGTCAGCATATGGATTCTCGAGCACTTAGAATAGTCTTTTAAACGATAAAAGAGACTAAACCTTAACTAAAACAGAGTTGCCACTCCACTAGATTCACTTGTGTTGCGTGGATTTCCTTACTGCCGGCAAACAATATTCTGACCCCAGGAAACTCTGACAATAACAATTTTTTTAAGCAGTAAAATTATGACTGGACTTCTCTGAATATTTTCTTTAGTTCTGACAAGTGTCAAAAAGCCACCTTTTAGCAGTTGGTGAAAAAGCAAACTAAACCCAGACTTTTAAATTTATGTATCCTGCTTGCCTTTTTTTTTTCTTTTTCAGTCTGATTGAGCCATTTCTGCATCTGTTAATGAAGGAAGTTATACACCCAGAGAGTAATGCTCCCAGTGGGATAAAATTCCATTTTATTGACATTTATCTGGAAGAACTGGCTAAAGCTGGAGCCAAGGAGGTAGAAAACACATTATAATTGTCTTTGTGATTGCTATATTATATAACTGTCTTTTATCAGTGTTTTTAAATTCTAGTTTATTTATATTCAATTGTTTTAAATATAACTCATTAACACTGAAGAAATTTCTAAAATCCTGTTTCCTTATCGCTATTTATGCTGCTAAGTTTTGCATTTTTCTGAGCTTGGACAAGGAACATAAATTGGTCACTTTCCAAATCTCATGCTCTGGTACAAATGCTCCAATTTTAGATTGTAAATATAATGAGGGAATCTTTTTGATTTTGACTCCCTTCCCCCCCCCCCACTTTTGGAGAGAGAAAAGAATAAAAGAAAGAAAACCCAATTGTTTCTGTTGGGATTTTAAAATTTTTCATCACTCCTTCCTTTTATAAAAATTCACGTTGAGCCCATACTTGACCTGACCCTTTAACCACATACATTGTAGAGATTCAAAATCTAATTTTACAACTGTCTTCAATTACTTGGGCACTACTGGCTTCAGACATGTGCATTTTGATAGACTGCCCCATAAAGAAGAAGTTACACAATTTGCCAGATACCAACAATATCTTTAATTTAGTTTGCCTGTTATCTCTTTCAGTATAGACCTTCCTCTGTCTTTGCAATAGCCAATAAGACTTAAGAAAGCAGCAGAATTTTGCAGCAGTCTAAAGTCTGATTCTACAGCAGCTACTGTGGAATTCTGCTGCAGGAATCTGAATTCTGCAGATCATTTAATTATTACTTGAAATCCCTCCCCACAATGTCACTCTTCTTAGCCTGGTATGGAGGCTGCAGGGACTCCTCCCTATACTAACTTGTAGCCTTCGCTTTGCTAGTCCATATGTGGTGCTGCTGGCAGATGCCCTCCTGGTAACTCTTTTCTCTTTAACAGGCAAGATGTTAGCAGTTTTGTAGCAGTGCTCTCTAAAGAAGAGACAGCAGAATGCAAAGGGTGACCCGGCAGGTGTAGGCAGTGGGGGGCAGGAGAGGGAAAGCTTCTGTAGTAGGGGACAGTGTCTACAATCAGGGCTCTAATTCAGCAACAGTTTCTCCAGCCCTAGAATTGCATAGAGTTCATAAGGCCTATGACTGAGACTTTCAAAACAGTCTAAGGGATTTAGATTAATTGTAATGAAAGATGTGTGTAAATCCCCTAGATTGCTTTGAAAGTCTCAGCCTATATTCCTATGTTGACCTTAGTAAAGGGATCAGATCTTACTGTTCATTACTATTTTGTTTGATGGTCTTTAGGGTGAGGTCTGCCAGTCAGAAGACGCCCAGGATTTAGTGTGCTGCAGACTTCCTTTGTGACCTTGGGCTGTCTAATTTCGCCATTTGTGAATTGAGGATCAAGGACATATTGTGCAGTTTAATAAATCGACGTGTGCAGAGCACTCTGTTTCTATAGTGCGTCTATCAAGTATCTCAGTGGTGGTGCTCAAGTGTAACTCTTGTCAATTTTAGTGGAGAAAAAACATAATGAAAAGTGCCTGTGTGTAGCCTCTCAGAAAGATCTCCTACCTCACAATCTACAATGAGTTACTCGACCCGCCTGCTCTACTATACTAAGTCTTTCTGTCTCCTAATCTCACAGCTCACAGCAGACCAGAATCTCAAGTTTATTGAACCATTCTGCAAAATTGCTGCCAAATCTAAGGAGTAAGTTTGATGGATGAATATTGGATTTTCCATTTTATTTATTTAGTCTAAGATCTACGAAGTTCTTGAAATGCTATTTCAAAAGGTAATGAACAAATGGACTGAAGCAAAGCAAAGAACGTAACGAAGTTCAGGTCGTAGAGAAACAACCGCTGGGGCAGGCCTTTGTGGCTAGCTTCACTCACCATTATGTTTCTCAAAACCCTAAGTGAAGTGGGTGTGTAAATATTAGGAACCACCTATACCTCTGTTTATAGAGTACCCCTCACAGCAGAGCCCTGACTCTGATCTGATACTACCGGAATATAAAATATTAATAAGCCAACAAAATCTCCAAGCTATAACATTGGAAGAACCAAATACAAAACTGGAAAATGTGTTTGGAGTTAAGCGAGTTGTTTAAGTAATTGGTGACTTTTTTCCCCAAAGTTAGTTGCATCTCTCTCCCTCTCTTTCACCATCTTCAAAGTGTTTTAAATGTAAATGGGAAGGAAAGGGGGCTTTTAATGCTCTGCGTGTGTTCCCTCCCACTCATACTGTTTTATATAATGCAGTCGTCACCTGATGCAAGCAGTAGCCCGGGGTATCTTTGAAGCCATTGTGGATCAGTCCCCTTTTGCCATTGAAGATCTAATGAAAGAATTGAAGACAAGCGGTGATGACGATGTTGAGCTGTCCGAGGGAGATGAAGCGGAAAACGAGTCACTAATGACCAAAGGTAAGGAGGAAGTAATAAAAATTTAGCCCAGACTTTAAAGAAATACAGTAACCACTGACAGGATCCAAAAATGTATCCTACCTCTTAAAAATACCATTCCTATTCTCAGCCAACCATGGGCATGCAGGTGGATACACTAACAACAAATCTTGCTTCTGTTCTCTTCAGATGATCTAATAGACAAAGTAACCATAGACTAGTAAATTACAAACATCTTAGTGCTCCTTTTATATAGCAGATCATATGGTTCCCCATTTCAGTCTGCTTACAGCAACAGCTATAGATAACCTAGCGCTGTCCAAAAACTAGTACAGGTGAGTCACATCATATGCGCATTTAACTTACGCGAATTCAACTATATGCGCTCGGCAAAAAAAAAGAAAATAACAAGATACCTGTAAATAGAGTGGGTGATTCCGCGTACCATTCCACTCAATGAGCGTATGCCCCAGAGTGAGCGTGAGATGGGAGATGTGAATCTGCTGTTCTCTCAGTCGATCTCAGTTCCCGTGTGCCTCTCACAGCGTGAGCATCTTGCCACGCTGAGTGTGATTCTAGTGTTTTAAAGGTACTGTACGTATTTTTCGTACAACATGGCCCCTAAACGCAAGCTAACTACTTCATCTGGTGCTCAGCCGAAGAAACATTGATCTGATCCAACTCTGGAGGAAAAACTGGCTGTGTTGGACTTACTAAGAGACGGTCTGTCGGTCTCCAACGCGGCGCGTAAATATGGCCACAACGAATCTAGCATCTGTGCCTTTGAGAGAGAGAAATTCATCAAGCCGTGGCATCAAGTGCTCCAATAACTGCTAAGGTGATGAGCCAGGTGTGTGATAAGACTTTTTAGTGAAGACTGAAAAGGCATTAAACTTATGGCTGGAAGACATGAACCGTAAACGTGTGCCTATTGATGGCAACACTTTGCGAGAAAAGGCTCTTAACCTCTACGCGCTGTTCAAACCTCCCGCCAAAGAGGGACAGCGTTCTGATGAGGAGGAATTCAAAGCCAGCCAAGGTTGGCTTAGCAGTTTTAGGAACCGCTTCAACCTCAAAAACACGCAGCCTTCTGGTGAAGGTGCATCTCCCAATGAAGAGGCAGCAAAAGCCTACCCTGAACAATTAAAGAAAATCACAGGAGAAAAGGGCTATCTTCCGGAACAAGTTTTTAATGCTGATGAGACTGGGCTTTTCTGGAAAAAATGCCCAACCGCACTTACACTTGGAAATCAGAAAGACAAGCCTCTGGCTTCAAAGCAGCTGAAGACCGTGTGACTGTGTTGTTTTGTGGCAATGCGGCTGGGCATTTAATAAAGCCGGGCTTGCTCTACAGGGCTGCAAATCCCATGCCCTAAAAGGCAAGAGCAAAAATCTCCTGCCTGTGTTCTGGCAATCAAATAAAAAGGCTTGGGTGATGGCAGCATTATTTCCGGATTGGTTCCACAAGTGTTTCATTCTGGAGGTCAAGCGGTACCTCGAAGAGCAAGGACTTGACTTTAAAGTGTCGCTGATCGTAGGCAATGCTCCTGGCCACCCTGTGGCACTCCGGTTTGCACATAACGATGTTGAAGTCATGTTTCTCTCTCTCCTTCCCCAGCAATACCACCTCCAACCTCTTGACCAAGGTGTGATTCGCTGTTTCAAGGCCATGTACATGAGGCTTATGTTCTCACAGATACGTAGCGCGATGGATGCTGATCTCAATCTTAATGTGATGGAGTGTATACTGTACTTTATGGGCGATTTAAGGGATTTTCAAGGGTAACTTTGACTATACGCGATTTTCGCCTTACACGCTGACTTTAGAACCTAACCCCCATGTAAGATGCGACTCCACTGTATTTTGTGGCAATGCTCTGGGAGGAAATTGCTCCAAGCTATTTCTTCTACTATGGGGATGGTCATCTCAAAGACCCAGAAATAATACTGCGGTTCTGAATTGTATCATGTTTTTCATCCTTAGAGCTAAAACACTTGGATATAGATGGGTATGTATCATCCCCGATATAAAGAGCAGGTAACTGAGGTGTAGAGCATCTCCATTAGTTTCTGAAGGTAACACAGCATGTCGGTGCTAGAGCAAGGAAGAATATCCAGGTCTTCTGACTCTCAGCCCTATGATCAGATGCTAAATGATACTTGCATCCCACCTCCCTGCCTGGGAAGATAGTTTCATGGCTGAAGCACTCCTCTTATTCCTCTATGCTGGATGGAACTTTCCCCATTCTTTCCGACTGATCTTTAAAATCCTTTTTGTTTAATAACAGACAAACGTTTATCAAAAAAATCTGCACTGGGCATTGAAGAACAAGAGGACCTTTCTGAAAATGCTGATGAAAACATTGGTCCTGTTCTCCAGGTTTGTGCCTTGCTTTCCTCATGTTAATATGACGTCCCCATGAATAATCCTAGGCTTTTTATTATTTGTCACTTAGTGGATAGTGGAGACCTCACCAATCGAATAATAAGGTAAACATCTCTTGCATCTCATAGGGTATGTCTACACAGCAAATAAAATCTTGTGGCTGGCCCATGCCAGCTGAGTCATGCTGCAGGGCTGTTTAATTGCAGTGTAGACATCTGGGCCTGGGCTGGAGCCTGGGCCCTAGGACCTCTGAGGCGGGAGGGTCCTAGGGCTCAGGGTACAGCCCGAGCTGGAACGTCTGCACCACAATTAAATAGCCCCACGAGTCCCTGTCAGCTGGCATGAGCCAGCTGTGGGTTTTTAATTGCAGGGTAGACGTACCCTAAATGTCATATTAATAACATATTCCGTGTGAGTAGGTTACAAAACAAATGACAAAAGAGAAGTACATGTGCCAAATTCTGTTTCTTCTCTCTCCCCCTGCCCTCCTCCCTTTTTCCCCCCTTCCACTTCAAGAGGTACCAAAAAAGTTGCTAAAACCATATTGTGTTCTGGCTGTCCCAGGAGTCAGCGCACCCCTTACTGATGTTGAGAGCACAAGTGCTAGCGTGGGAGGGTACACAAGAGATGGGGCTAGGCACTAAAACACGTCCCAGATCTTATGAACTCGTTGGAACGAACTGCTGGGATCCGGGATTATGCTACAACAGAGATGCCTCGTGTTCCTGTGTTGGGCTATGGCTTTTAAGCAGGGACTAGAATGTTGCACATTTAAATCTTGGCATTGAACTGAAAGGTTTTTTAAAAATAAGTTAATTTATTTGCTTTTTTCCTTCTGAATGAGAATCCAGGTTAGAAGTGTTCTGAAAAAATATTATTTGAATGCTTCATTGTAATGTAGTGTTGTTGTAGCCATGTTTTATCCCAGGGTCCGAGAAAGACCAGGTGGGTAAGGTAGTATCTTTTATTGGACCAACTTCTCTTAGTGGAAGATACAAATGTTCAAGCTACACAGAGTTCTTGGGTTGTCTCTTCCACCAACAGAAGTTGGTCCAGTAAGATATTACCTCACCCACCTCGTCTCTCCATTGTTATGTAGTCAGATAAAACGCATTCATAAAGCTAGCATGTGCATTCGGGGGCGTGAATCTTGGCAGATCAAGTGTAGTGGAAGGAATTGGAAGTAGTAAAAAGCATATGTTGCTTGAAGTATTCATAACATCAGCTATACTTGGCTGTTCAGTATGATAGCCTAACAAAGATACTGTATTGTGCTTTCTTTCTTTTGGCAGTTTAACTACAAAGCTGTTGCTGACAGACTTTTTGAATTGGCCAGCAGAAAAAATACACCTGCCTTTAACAGAAAACGTCTGTACAAATTGGTCAAAAAGTGAGTTCTCCTGAAACAGCTCTGTATGATGATTTGTCTAAGTAGATTTGACATCCTGTTTCCCCAACCCCCTCTACTGCTAGCGTTCACATAAGAGATTTCCGTCCTTTTAATGAAAGTGTTTCTGCAATGAATTTACTGTCCACTACATTCCTACTTGGCCCAGATATCTTAGAAAGAGGATGCTGCTTACAGTATGTGCTAATATGAGTACAAAATCTTTGTCAGACATGGATATATGTATGGGTCTGAGACAGATTTTGGTTTTGCTTTTGTGATTTTTTTAACATATTCCTAGACACTAGAGTTGGAAGGGACTTGAGTTGTCTTGTCTGTACTTTGTACCAGTTTAGGATTGTTCCCTGTGTTTGCATTGTCAAACGCTTCGTCTTGTATAGCTCTAAGTATTTCAAGTGATCAGGCTTCCACGCCTTCACTTCGCAGATTACTCCACGCTCACTTAAATCATGCAATGTTTTGAACAATACTGTGCTCAAACTGCAGGGGGTGGGTGTCGGCTGTGTTAAATCGCACTCTTGCCAAGACTTCTTCAGTAGTTTGGCTTGGAGTTGCTGGAGTTCTGAGGCAGATCTCTTGGAGAGCTAGCATTTTCTAGCCCTCGGATGTAGTATGCTTTCCTCAAAAGTGGGAAGTGTGCATCATACATGCAGTAACTTGGTGACATTTCAGTCAAATATTGTAACTACAATAAGTCTTTGTATTTTTTAACTTTTTCAGGTTCCAGGACCTAGCAGAAGGTGAGAATTGAGCATCAAAAAAGCACTTTCATTCTGCTAAATTATTCATCCTGTTCTCAATGTAGATTTGCAGTGAATGTTATGTCGTCTTGTGCTGTTTTACATATGTTTGAAGGATATTCGTTTCAGAGGTTATTGCTGTGATGTGGTTTTCTCATTAGGAAGTATAACTTCCTCACTTTCACAAAGGAGGTCAGGTCCCCATATCTAATACCTCACAACTTGGGAAGCATTGTAATTTTATAAGCTGAGGTCTTGCCCGCTTATTCAGATTCTTTATTTCTTCAGTGAGAAACATGGTCAGCTTGATTCAAAATAATGAAGAAACTGCACACTTCGGTGCACATTTCTTTGCAGTGCTTTAAATGTGCTGATAGCCAAGTGGAGTGGGGAATCAGTGTTTGTGCCCCGTGTGCTGTATGTGAACACCGAAACTACTTGGTGGGGGGGAAAAGGGGTATTTTCCGACAGCTCATCAGACTTTTTGCTCGACAGGAATCTTCCCACAAGATGATTTCCCTGAAGATGTTTCTACAGATGAAGATGACGATACATTCAGCAGGGGCAGGCGAAAGAAAAAAGTTGTCAAATCCTTGGAGAAAGCCAAGCTGGAAAAAGAAAAAGGTAGGAGGCAAAGCTAGGGAAGTGAGACTACTCTCACCAGTCTGTAGGTGTGTCTACACTGCAGCAGTGAGTGAGCCTCCCAGTCTGCATAGATAGACTCAGGCTAGCAAGGCTCAAGCTAGCATGCTAAAAATAGATGTGTGGTACACTGAGATTCAGGTTCTCAAGCCTAGTGGGTCCGGTGGGCTTGAGAGACTGAGCCGCAGTGCGCATGCTGCTCTTTTTAGCATGCTAGCTCAAGCCCTGCTAGTACAAGTCTGTCTACCCAGGCCGGGAGGCTTGCTCCCAGCTGCAGGGCAGACATACCTAGTGTGGCTTGGCAGTGTAACAGGAAGAGATCATTTAAGTCCATGATCAGTTGCTTGGGATTCACCGGTTTCTGAGTCTCATTGCAGTGAAGGGTAACGGGTGAAACCGTGACATCATTGAAGTCCATGGGAATTTGGCCACTGATGTCAGTAGGGCTAGGATTCCACCCAATATGCCGCAGATTGGGAAGAAGCTGTGCTTTGCCTTTACTCAATCAAGTACTATTGGTATTTACTGTGAAAGCAAGAACATATCTGTCCTCTTGAAAGAGGAATGCCATTAGAACATTTAGCAATTAGGGGGAATGTCTGGAAGAGAGGAATGGAAATAAGCTATCTAGGAGACATTACAGCTGTTTCTACCATCAGGGTTTGCATTTACATTGCTACAAGCTTAATGTTCCTCAAGAAAATCTCCCAGAGTCAGTTGACACATAAGCTGCCTTTTAATGGGTTTACCAGCAGGAAGGCCTCCAAGAGAGAGCACCTTGATGGGGTGGAGATATTACTACATTAGAACTATTCATGGGCAACTGCTGGCAACCAGGCAGTAACATGAAAAAAGGCAAGAAAAGCATTAATAGGCCTGGAAAAAATGTTATAGACTCTCAGTGGCCCTATGTGCAGTAAAGATTTAGAGATGTAAGGAAAGCAACTTCTCTATTGCAGTTGTCTTTTCATTTTATATTTGGGTTAAATGTTACTGCTTCTGATTTTGCCTCCTTGCAGAGAAGGATGGAAAAGAGGCATCAAGTACGGAGGAAGATGATGCATCAGGACTCCAGAAGAAGAGGAAGAGGCGGAAGAAGAGGGACTGTCAAATTGCAGACTCGGGCACAGCTGATGGGACAAGTGAGGAGGGGGTACCTGATGCATTTGAACCCGAAGAACCCAACAAGGGCAGAGCACCAGAAACTAGTAAAAGAAAAAATAAATCTCTAGACCAAGAAGCAACTGAGACTGGAATTGGAGTAATCAGCAGTGGAGGAGATGGCGACAGCTGTGCACAGGATGCTCTGACGGACGTGATGCAGAATAAAAGGAGACAACTCAAGAAAAAGAATACAAAACTGCAGAAGGTTCATGTAAAACCTGTATCTCAAAATGGACCAGCTAATGCCAGTGCCCTGTGGGATGGCAGTGACTCTGCCACTGTAACTACTACCAAGATGGTAAAAAAGAAACAGAAAATGGGGACTGTCTTACTCAATGGCTTATCTGAACAGGCTGCTCTTCAGTCAGAACAGGAAAGCTTGCAGAATAGCCTTACAGGAGAAGGGGACTTTGAATCCACACTGCCCCAAAAAGTCAAATTGAAGAAAAAACCTAAGTTGGGCAGTTTAGACGGGTTCAGGTTCTCAAACCAGAAACCACCATCCCTGAAAAAGAAGAGGAAGATCAAGGAAGTGATAAACTCTGTGGAAGTGAAGGGATTTCTTGAGGCTGCATGCAAGAAAAGCAAAAAGAGTGTAAGCAGAGGGCTCTAATTCTCTTTTGCCTGTGAGGCTTGTTTGAATTCAGTTTGAGCTGAGTGGTCTATAGGATGGTTTTTTTACATGCATTAAATTCCCCTTGTCAAGGAATAACAATATCAATTGGGAATTAAGGGAGTGGGAGGGTCCTATGTGTATATTTACCCTCTTTCAACACCCAGGAATGTCATGTATCTGAATCTAAGGTCATGACTTTCATTGCTCATAGTGCTTCCATGACTACTTGTGTGAATGAGCCAAATTCTTGGAAGAAGGGCATTGCATCCAATACTGTGCTCAACTTGTTCTTGGCCAGGAGGCCATCTCTGATGCAACAATAATAGTTCCTTGCAACAAATTATGATCATTTTGATTTTTGTCCCTTACACCCTCCCTGGGGGGGGTAAGTGGAGGCAGTCTGAATTTACAAAGCATTTAGAGTCCACAAATATTTTTGCAGGTTATGACTTTGCCAGGATTCCTGCAGTGTTTGTCTGTTTTTGTTTTGTTTTTCTTTTGAAATATTCTGAGTTTTCCTTAATGAAAATTATTGAATATTTACAAGTTATATATTTTCATTTTGTTTCCTGATGTATTTCAGACATTTTAGTCCCAGTTTTTCACCTCACACCATTCATTTTGTCTTTTCCATGGTTCAAAGGAAACTATTCTGGAAACATTTATGCATCATGTTTGTTCCTCTTCCTTAAAAACCAGGTTACTTAAGTACTGTGTATGCCTTGGTTACACACCAATTTAAACAAGTTTTAAAACGTAGACAAATTGGAGGATTGGGCCAAAAGAAATCTGATGAGGTTCAACAAGGACAAGTGCAGAGTCCTGCACTTAGGAAGGAAGAATCCCTTCTACAGACTGCTACAGACTAGGGACCGGGTGGCTAGGCAGCAGTTGTGCAGAAAAGGACCCTAGGGGTTACAGTGGACAAGAAGCTGGATATGAGTCAACAGTGTGCCCTTGTTGCCAAGAAGGCTAACGGCATTTTGAGCTGTACAAGTAGGAGCATTGCCAGCAGATCGAGGGACGTGATCATTCCCCTCTATTTGGCATTGGTGAGACGTCATCTGGAGTACTGTGTCCAGTTTTTTGTCCCATACTACAAGAAGGATGTGGAAAAATTGGAAAGAGTCCAGCGGAGGGCAACAAAAATGATTCAGGGGCTGAAGCACATGACTTATGAGGAGAGGCTGAGGGAACTGGGATTGCTTAGTCTGCAGAAGAGAAGACTGAGCGGGAATTTGATAGCTGCTTTCAACTACCTGAAAGGGGGTTCCAAAGAGGATGGATCTAGACTGTTGTCAGTGGTAGCAGATGACAGAACAAGGAGTAATGGTCTCAAGTTGCAGTGGGGGAGGTTTAGGTTGGATATTAGGAAAACCTTTCTCACGAGGAGGGTGGTGAAGCACTGGAATGGATTACCTAGGGAGGTGGTGGAATCTTCTTCCTTTGAGGTTTTTAAGGTCAGGCTTGAGAAAGCCCTGGCTGGGATGATTTAGTTGAGGATTGGTCCTGCTTTGAGCAGAGGGTTGGACTAGATGACCTCCTGAGGTCCCTTCCAACCCTGATGTGTTTTAGAATAAAAAAAATCTTTAGTTAAACCTGTGCGAATTTGTGTATAGACGAGGCCTAATGGTATGGTCCTTGGAGGGCTAATAACTCATACATATGATACTGTTAGAAAGTTTCCAGAGCTTTTTATACGTAATACTGTGATCATTTTTTTTAAAGGGCTATGTGTTCAGAGAATGAGTGATTCATGATAGTATTGGAAATTGGCATTTCCAAATTGCAAATCTCACATTTCTGCCATTGGAGAGTTTGCAAGATATTGAATCTTTAAACCTGTCTCTGGTGCAGAACTAAATACTGCTTCACTCCTTTATGATGTATAAAGATGGATTCCTCTTTTTTTAAATCTTTTGTTTTAAATTGTGTAATCTCAGGTTCTCACTTCTCTGTCTTTGATGGAGGGGCTTAGCTACACCTGAAGAATGATGTCCCACAAAGCTGTATTCTGAACTGCAAATTGCCCTGCCTCCAGCAGAGAGGAGTTGGAGATGTTTTGATTCTTGGTTTCCCAAGCATGAAAAATTTTGAGAATGGGAAGAAGCAACTCTATACATCATAAAAGAATAGAAAAGGGCAAAACCAGAAATGTTCAGAATTGCTTCCCAGTTTGCCTGTTGAAATTGGGAAGCTAAGACTTCTTCTTGTTTAAAGTGGAGCATAATTTTAATAGTTCTGGTCCCATCGGTGGTCATGAGATTCAGATTGTGTTGAAAAGGGACCCCTCTGATCTCCCCCTCCTTTTATTTATTTATATATATTTTTAAATAGACAAACTGAAAAATGCTAGTTTAGATTATGAGGAGAGGGCAGCCACTCAGTGGCCAGTGCTCTACAAGAGACTTTGGTTTCGTTCCGGGTAGCTTTCTGGGTCCCCAGGCTAAGATGTTAGCATATTCAGTCCCTAGAGAGGAAAGCATGCTTTGTATCTCTCAGTAGCATCCTGTCCACTCCTCTGTCCATCCAGCTAAAGGAGTAGAGTTAAATGGACCCAAAAGCAATCCTTGACCCTAGTGGGGCGGAGGGAAAGGGGAAAGCTTCGGAGCTCCCAGATGGACATAGATGGGAGTAGGGGAACCTTGTGCTCCTGAAAATGATGCCACTATCTGGACCCTGACAGAGCAGGCACGTGTCTTACAAATTCCCTTCACCTTCCAGAACTCCATCAATGCACCTCCTTTTCCCATTCAGCAGTCTTGCTATTCCAGCACGGGCCTTTCTTGAACAGAGATTTCCAATCATGCAAACTTGTGAGGCATTTTTGTAATGGGGGCAAATGTTAACCAGGGGGCTATCAGGTGACTGCAAACTAACATTCATTCATGACGAGTTACCATTGTTTAGCTGTGGCCACCACTGGCAAATGGCTAGCATTAACCCTAGCATCCTCTATTTCTCAGTTAGCTGCTGCTCTTTTTCTCACACTGAGTAAACTTTTTTGTTTTATTTTTCCCCTCCTCTTAGGAGATTGGTGGCACTCTCGCTCCATTAAAGAAAAAGAAGGCAAAGACAGGGAATGACTTCATGAAATTTGAAAAAACAACTTTACCAAAGCCAGTGTTCTTCAGGAAAGCCAAAGGCAGCCTCTCTTCAACCAGAGCCTCCATGCAGGTAAAATGACCCTGATTAGGTCTGCCAAAATTGGGGGGTTGCCTTAAGTATGGCTCATGGAACTCCAAGATGTGGCTCACAGCCACCTGCATCTACAAAAACAGAGGGCAGCTTGCCCAGATGTGGGTCCCAGCCTGTGATACTCCATCTGGATCACACCAGTGTCTCAATCTAGTTTTGCTGGGACCTATCGTCTCCATGGGCAACATCTGTGACTGTGGAAGGGCAGCTGTTGTCTGCTCCATCCTGTGCAAACTAGATGCAGCCCTGAGGCTCCTGGCAAATTCTCAGCACTGTTCATACTTGGTAAAAGTTTGGGAACCCTAACCTCGATGAAAACTGGCCTGGAGCTCCTCAGCAGATAGAGTTGTGATTGCCGTGGGGTTTTTAATTGTCCATTCAAAAAGTTTTATACACGCGTGCACACACACACACTTTTTACACACACAAGCAAAGCTGTCAGTGTGAGCAGTTTAAACTCTTCAAAAGTAATTTTATTTAACTTGTTGCTTGTACATGGCTGGATTATCTGCCATCTGAGTTGATCACAATGATCATCCCCACAGTTGCAACATCTTCTGTCTGGGTTGCTCTTGCGGGCGGTTGTCTTCCTCTTCAGGGAGTAAGGTGGAAAGTGAAGCCTCTGTCTATGTCTAACCAAGCTCTGCCACCACTTCAGTCTCCCCTAATAAACTGCACTAATCTTCTCAACACCTGTAAAATAGGCAGTTTTAAAATAATAATAAAAATATTACCTAACAAACCACTTGAGTAGTGTAAACTGATTCAGGCATATTTTCTAAGGCTGACAAACTGGGATGGTGACATCTTTAATTGTTTAAAAGAAATCCCTCTTGTGGAAAGAACAGTTTTGAGTGTTTACATTATTTTGAGAATAATAAAAGAACAAATAATTACAGATGGGCTCTAAGCTTTGCAGTTCTTTCTTTTAATGGAGGCTTGTAACAGAAGAGGCCTTCTGAAACAGCCTACTTGTTTCCATATAAGCCTCTTAAACTTTCTCTCACTCTTTCTAAACCCTGTTCAAATTATGCTTTGTAACACCCTCATAACTCAGTGGGCTAAGAGTGCTGTGAGGCCAGTGTACTTAACACCTGGGAGGAAAGACAATCTTCTCAATTGTTGGCAGGCTATCTAGTCAGCTTTAAGAAATATCATTCGTTCTTGTCCATTACGATGGTAGCTGCTAAGCAAACACTGCTGTGCCTAGGCCTTTAAGGTGGGGAGGGTATCTACAACAGGGGAAGAAACTGGGACTCCTCAAGAGTTTCAGCAGGGAAACGGAACGTAATGTTGCCTCAAATCAACCTTTATTTGCCATCTTCTTTCTATTCTGTAGTTAAACATGCTGCAGTGTTCCAGCTCCAAAAAAGTCACCTTTGGATTGAATAAGAACATGACTGCAGGTGAGTTTAATGTGTCTGCATACCTTCACCAGGTCTTTTGAGGTGCAGTGGGGCAAGGATGAAAGCGGGGGAGGTGAGATCTACACAAACAGTATGTAGAGGTGGATGTGGAACCTGTCGGATGCTGCTTCTGGAGTTTGTCTTTTTGTCACAATTTTGGTATTGTTTTTGATGCTGTATATGATCTCATAAATTAAGGAAATATATACACGAACCTATTATAAGATGGGTGGACAACTGGTTGGAAAACCATTCTTAAAGAATAGTTATCAATGGTTCACAGTCAAGCTGGACGGGCATATCAAGTGGGGTCCCGCATGGATCTGTCCTGTGTCCGGTTCTATTCAATATCCTTATAAATTATTTGGATAATAGCATAGAGAGCACACGTATAAAGTTTGCAGACTGGGAGAAGTTGCAAGTGCTTTGGAGGGCAGGGTTAGAATTCAAATTGATAAACTTGAGAAGAAGGATGAAATTCAAAAAGGATCAAATGCAAAGTACTCCACTTAGGGAGGAGTAATCAATTGCACAAATACAAAATGGGAAATTGCTTAGGAGAGAGTATTGCAGAAAGGGATCTGGGGGTTATATTGGATCACAAACTAAATATAGGTCATCACTGTAACACTGTTGCAGAAAAAATAAAGATCATTCTGGGATGTATTAGCAGGAGTGTTGTAAGCAAGACATGACAAGTAATTCTTCTACTCTACTCAGCACTGAGAAGACCTCAACTGGAGTACTGTGTCCAGTTTTGGACTCCACAGTTCAGGAAAGATGTGGACAAATTGGAGAAAGTCCAGAGAAGAGCAACAAAAAATGATGAAAGGTCTAGAAAACATGAGCTATGAGGAAAGATTGAAAAAATTGGGT
The DNA here is from genome assembly GCF_965140295.1 of Lepidochelys olivacea. Taxonomy (NCBI): domain Eukaryota; kingdom Metazoa; phylum Chordata; order Testudines; family Cheloniidae; genus Lepidochelys; species Lepidochelys olivacea. Next base: position 158,835,794 of record NC_140411.1, on the reverse strand, counting down.
CTGTTTAGTTTGGAGTAGAGAAGACGGGGGGATATGATAAGTGTTCAAGTTCATAAAAGGTTGTTTTAAAGAGAAGGGTGATAAATTGTTCTCCTGATCCACTGAGGTCAGGACAAGAAGTAATGGGCTTACATTGCAGCAGGAGAGATTTAGGTTAAACATTAGGAACCATTTCTTAACAGTAAGGGTAGTTTAAGCACTGGAACAAATTACCTAGGGAGGTTGTGAAATCTGTCAAACCTGTTCTTAAAAACCTCCAATGACGAACACCTGTCAGGGATGGTCTAGGTAATACTTAATCCCCTGCATTGAGGAAGGATTGGACTAGATGACCTACTGAAGTCCTGTCCAGTCTTAGTTTCTGTGATTCTGTGAAACTCCTCTTCAAATTCCCCACTGCTTCATTCTGCCTCCCAGCAGAAACATCTGTGAAACACTGATGGCCCATGCTCCATGGGATGGGAATCACCATTGTTACGGCAAAATTGCAGTTTTACTTTGGCTGCCTCTGCTGACTATGATATTAACAAATAAGTATCCCCACACACAGACTGTTACATGTCCATGCTTTTCTTGGGGACATATTGATGAGTATAAAATTGAAATTGATTTCTAATGTAATGAGGCAAGGTATCCATTTTCTTACCTTTTCGTCCCTCTCTAAGATGCAGATCACATCTTATTTCAGCACTGGAGTAACAGACTGTATATTTTCCCGTGGGTGTGTGTGTGTGTGTTTTTGTGCTCATAAACCATCTTTGTGAGGAGAATTAAGATGCTTAAACCCTGCTGCCAGCAATGGTCATCAAACGCTAGGACCATGGGATTTAAACAGTATGAATAGTGACCTTGTTCCTTTCCTTCCTTTCAATGGGAAGATGTAAATTTTGTTAGGAAACCTAAATCAAGGGCTTTGTCTGAATTGCCTCTTTACAAAGAGAGTGTTTTTGGGTACCTTGCCTCTCACTTACGATCATGGAATAACTGGCAGCTGCAGGAATAGGAGGGAAGTATTTAGCTGGCTTTTAACACGATAGAGGATCTGGTAACAAGGAGAGCTGCACCACATGGCCAGCCAGTTCTCTCTGGGTACCACCAGTCAGTCCGTGGGTTACAGCTGGAGGTGGTAGCACAACCTAAAGAGAGAGTGATAAGGCACCATCAGGAGCTGGATATTTAGGCTGACCTCTTCCGTACCCCCTCCCCGCAAATCTTTAGGTTTTTGATTTTTGCTAACAGCCTGGATCTCGTGCATTAATGGCAGATTTCCTTGATACCCATTTGGGTGCCAGAGCAATCAGGGAACTAGGGAGCTGCCTAAATCTCTCAATGTCTGGCTCTCTAATAGCTTTGTCCTTTAACTTTTATTTGACAGAATTTAAAAAGACAGACAAAAGTATCTTAGTGAGCCCAGAAGGAGCCTCCCGGGTGGCTTTCAACCCTGAACAAAAGCCTCCCCATGGGGTGCTGAAGTCACCTGGTACACCCACAGGAGAGCCCCAGATGAAGAAATCATTTGTAACACCAGCTAAGAAGAGACCAACTGCTATGGACTTCTTTTAAGCCAACTTGGAGTGGCCTACTTTTGTACATGACATTTCAGGAAACTAGAACTTTCTCTGGAGGTATTTTGGACTTCTCTATTTTTTTAAATTGCTCTGAAGTGTATATAAAAGGTTCTGATTATGACCTGGGATACGGCTGATTTTACCACATTTTCAGCTGTACCTTGTTTAGTATCTTGTTCCACCTGTTACAGAAAAGGGATTAAAATGAAACTCTGCCCAGGTTTCCAAAAGGTGTGGTCTCTCCCCATGACATTCTCAAGAGATTTGCTAGTTAAAGAATGTTAGGGTCAATACTTCGAGACTGATTTAAGAAAACTTGCTCTTCAAGCTGCTTGACTGTCTTCAGCAGGTCAGGATGTTAAAGAGAAAATGTGGATGTTTAAACCTACTAGTCAGCTGTCAGTGTATTTACAGATTTGCTCCTGACTATTGCCTCGTATGTCATTCTGATCACTGGCATTCTGGTTTAGCCTTTTTCTACTAATGAGCTGTTTAATCGACTTCTGACGATTGAAACCTAGTGTCTCTGTTTTAATGGACCACTTCACTTTCAGTAGCCTTCCTCATGGCAGCAAAACTTTTTTCCATGGATTAGAAATAAAGTAGCTGTTCAGATGATCATTTCATCTACAAACCCCTGACATTGATTGGCCAGTCAGCTGCTTATATGCAAACCACCTGAATATCTGTAAAACAAGTGCCAAATATGACTTGTACTTCACTATCACTTGTGGTGGCAGAGTTGGCTTTTCCACATTCTTCCTTCTACCTACTACAACTGCAATAATGCTATCATATTTGAGAAGTCTCTTGTATTTTAATGTTCAGTTCTGTCTTCTTTCCCAAAGAGATTGCAAAAGTTTCAAAACAATCTTTGTTTCCTCCTCTATCAATTGGCGTCACTACATTTTGAGCAGAGGTCAGACTTTCATTCACTGAATGAAGTTATACCATATTAAAGCAAGTGAGATCAGAATAGTGCATCTTTGTTTAGAATACGCATCTCTCTGAAAACCTTGGTGCCTTTAAATACAAGGTAGAGCTTTATAGCCCAAGCAGCTCATAGCTTTTTCTTTAAGGTAGAACCAGAAGCATTATTTCTACAGGATTTTTTTTTTTTGGTATGTTTTATTCTGCATGGAATATTCAGGTATTCTATGATTATCCTATGATTTGACTTTTGTTTTAATTTTGTTTCTTACTCTTATGACTTCAGTCAAGAATGAGAGAAACTTCTGTAACAGACCATTAATTTATTCTGACAAATTATGATGGGGCGGGGGGAACTATTCTATAATCTGGTGCAGTAGGTCTTTTCTGAAAGACCTGCTTATAGAAAAAGATTTGAACCAGACCTTTGCTTTGGACTTCAGTCTTAAAGCACAGTGGAGTGTCAGGACACAACTATTCATTTAATTTCCCTCTGTTACTTCTGGGAATCCATAGGCACAGAAAGCCTATATCATTATCTTGTCATATCAAAACTCAGATGTTTACTTCAGCCAATGGAGTAAATATGTAACATCTATCTAGAAAGATAGATAGATCCATATCTTTTGACCAGTATTTGGTACCTGCTGTCCTCTGCCAAATAGTTCCAACAGCTACTAGAATGAAACTGTACCTTCTGAGAAACCAGTTCATTTACAATTTTTCCAAAATATTGTATAATTGTAAATTGATGGTGCTCAGTGTTAAATGGCTCTTGCTATTACGCTAAATTAATGCCAGTCCATGGCTTGTGGTACTGACATGAGAGTTTTAGAAAATCATTTAGTCCTGCTGTTTGAATATTACTACTCAGTCAAAATGAAGGACTGAATTTCAGTGTATTTTTTGTTATTGATCTGGCTGCTCAATAAAGAACTAAGGAGCATACATCTGACAACAATATTAATATTTGCTGTTTGGTACATTATTAATTTATAAATATGAGAAATTCTCATTGTATCAAAGAAAATGACTTATTCTGAGAAGACAGTGGTGAGTAGGAGTTAACAAGGACTAATCAATAATATGTTGTGCTGTTTACCTTGTACTGTGGGTAAGAAGTCTCTTGTGGAATATGCATAATAGCATTTGTATGTGCATGGACTTCAATGCATTATGTTTGAGATTCAGTATTCCTCCAAGGATGCAGATGCAACACAATCAGTGGGTTGAACCTGGTGTATGTAGAGACACCGGTGATCAGAAGTTCAAACAAAATGTTGATTTTTTTTTTTTTTTTTAAATCTTTCTGCAAGCATCTTTAAATTATCTCATCCCTCTTTACTGGTTCTGGATCCTGTGACCCAGTGCTTGTCCAAATGTACTACTGCCCACAGATGCTAAATGGTGTGGGTAAAAATGGCGGTCACCGTTTAATGAATATTGTAGTGATATGATTGTTCATTGGGGTTCATGGATTTATGCATACTGTGTCTGTACCATTATATTGGTGGAATGTCTTGTAAATATGCATGTGTAGTATGTATTTCATTTTCTTCAGTGGTGCCTGGAATTTCATTAAGGACAAGCTTTTAAGAAAACCCAAAAAACTGTCATTGCAATTTCTAGATTAAATTGATTAAATTACCCAGAACATTTCAGTAATGGAAATTCCAGTAAACATTTGAAGATAAATAAAAGGAGAAATTAATGCAACATCTGGGATACCCACTGTACAAACACAATTGTAGTACAAAGAAATGGATTTTTTTTAAAAGTGGGTTCTAATCAGGTTAATATCACTTAATAATTTTATTCCAAATCTGCAGCTGCCAACCATATTCAGCATTGAAATAAACAGAAGGGTGGAGTTAATGAGGTTAGGATTAAAAAGACAATATTTCGTAATGGGGATCTCTCTCCATTTTTTTATAAATCTGGTCAACTTTGTACTTGTCAAATTTTTCTGATGGTTTGTAATTCTTTATAGTTTTAGATGAACTCAAAAGCACAGAACGAATCCTCGAGGAAAACCTGTTTAAAATTGTATTTAAAATATCTGTCTGTAAAAGCTGTTATTTTTTATCAAAGCTTAAAGCTTTGTGCACTCTCGTTCCTTTTATTCTCTTGTTTCCTGAACATAACTTTTATTGCAGGCAGGAAATATGTTTGTTGCATTACTTTGTGTACATCTGCAACTGCACTGTTAATATAAATATGGATGGTTAAACATTGGATCTTTTAGTCAAGTCCAATAAAATTGTCTTTTCTGTGGATTTTGTATCTTGCAGTGATTTCTTTTTTAGTTTTTTTTTTTTTTTTTTTGGTCTGTTTCCTTTTTTTTTTTTGGTAATACCCAGAACTGAGGAGGTATCGTGCATATTGGAAGTAAAGAGGTTAGTGGCTGAACATGTGTGTCCACATGGCCATTGTAATAGGAACCACTGAGTAGATGTCAACCGAAGAATAAAGACTCCTTAAAAGAAACAAAATAAGATAAATACCATAACTACTTGGCAATTTAGCCCTGGTCTACACTACGAGGTTAGGTTGAATTTAGCTGCATTAGGTCGACTTTATAAGCGATGCGGCTAAACAACCAATCCCGTTCCATCGACCTAAAGGGTTGTTAAAATCGACTGCTGTACTCCTCCACCATCACAAGGGGAGTAGCGCTAAAATTGACCACCTTAAGTCGAATTTGGGGTAGTGCACATGCAGCATTGTGCAATTCGACAGTATTGGCCTCTGGGAGCTATCCTAGAGTACTCCAATGTGACCACTCTGGACAGCACTTTCAATTCCAATGCACTAGCCAGGTACACTGGAAAAGCCCTGGGAACTTTTTGAATTTTTTGAATTTCATTTCCTGTTTGGTCAGCATGGCAAGCTCAGCAGCACAGGTGACCAGGCAGCTCCAGCATGGAGCCAACGGGAGACACTGGATCTGATTGCTATATGGGGAGAAGAATCTGTGCAGGCAGAACTCTGATCAAAAAGAAGAAATGCTAATATGTATGCCAAAATCACACAGGGCATGGTGGAGAGAAGCTACACCAGGGACACACAGCAGTGCCGCATCAAAGTCAAGGAGCTCAGGCAAGCCTACCAAAAGACAAAGGAGGCAAATGGTTGCTCTGGGTCAGAGCCCCATACATGCCGCTTTTATGATCAACTGCATGCCATTCTAGGGGGGGGATCCTACCACTACCCCACCACTGTCCATGGACACCTGCAAGTGGGGAGTCTCGCGCAACACGAAGGAGGATTTTGTGGATGATGAGGAGGAGGATGCGCAGCAGGCAAGTGGAGATTCCATTCTCCCCAGCAGCCAGGACCTTTTCATCACTCTGGAGCCAATACCCTCCCACGGCGGGTTCCCGGACCCTGAAGGCAGAGAAGGCACCTCTGGTGAGTGCACATTTGTAACTACACTACAGGGGTTAAAAACAATAGTGTTTAATGTTTGATTTGCCCTGAAGAATTGGGATGCATTAGTGGCCAGTACAGCTACTGGAAAAGTCTGTTAACGTGTTTGGGGATGGAGCGGGAATCCTCCAGGGACATCTCTGTGAAGCTCTCCTGGAGGTACTCTGAAAACCTTTGCAGAAGGTTTCTGGGGAGGGCTGCCTTATTTCGTCCTCCATGGTAGGACATTTTACCACACCAAGCCAGTAGCAAGTAGTCCAGAATCATTGCAGCACAAAGCATGGCAGCGAATGGTCCTGGGTTTTGGTTGCATTCAAGCAACATTCAGTCTTTATCTTTCTGTGTCTGCCTCAGGAGAGTGATATCATTCATAGTCACCTGATTGAAACGGGAATTTTTGTAAGGGAACAGTAAAACGACCCCGTTCATGCTGGGCTGTTTGCACTTTGTTAAAAGGGATCATCCCAGAGAATAGCCATGTGGTGGAGGAAGGGTGCACTGCACATCCACTCCAAAACCGCAGCCCTTCCTTTTAAATGGCAAATCCAACCGGCATTGCTTGCTACGGGAAAGGAGGGCACTGCAGTTTGAAACCATTCCCACATGTTATGAAGGCGGAAGAAGCTAACCCCATGTATCCTTTGGCTTACCATGGCTGCCTGGAAACCGAATTCTGTTGTCCAGCCATGTGTGATGTCACCATACCGGCAGGCACTCAATATAAAAGGCAAACTGTGACCTTGTACCTAAAGCACATGTGCTGTCTGCTGTGAATTGCTTGATTCACTGTGAAAGAGTCTCCCTTTTGTTCTCAGAAATGTATCTTAAAATTTACTCTCCCTTTTTAACCCCCTGCAGGTGAAAATGTTTCTATGCTTCCCGTATCAACTCCGTCCCTGAGGTTATCGCAGATTAGAAGGTGAAAAAAACACACTTGCAATGACATGTTTTCCGAGCTCTTGCAGTCCTCCCGCACTGATAGGGCACAGCTGAATGCATGGAGACATTTGGTGGCAGAGGCCAGGAAAGCATTCAGTGAGCGTGATCAGAACACGCAGGAGGAGATGCTGAGGTTAATGCGGGAGCAAAGGGACATGATCAGGCATTTGGTGGAGCTGCAGGAAAGGCAACGAGCACAGACTGCTGCTGCATCCATTGTATAACCGCCGGCCCTCCTTGCCAAGTTCCATATCCTCCTCACCCAGACGCCCAACAACATGGGGGGAGGCTCTGGGCACCCAGCCACTCCACTCCAGAGGATGACCCAAGCAACAGAAGGCTGTAATTCAAACCGCTTTGATTTGTAGTATGGCTACAATAAGCAATGTGACCTTGTCCTTCCCTCCCCTCACCCAACCTGGGCTACCTTGTCAGTGATCTTCCTTTTTAAAAAATAAAGAATGCATGGATTCAAAACAATAGGGCTTTGCCAGCTGTGGTCAGAGGAGGGAGGTGGATTAGCTTACAGGGAAGTAAATTCAACAAAGGGGGTGGTTTTGCATCAAGGAGAAAAAAACACAACTGTCACACCCTAGCCTGGCCAGTCATGAAACTGTTTTTCAAAGCCTCTCTGATGTGCAGCATGCCTCGCTGTGCTCTTCTCATCCCCCTGGTGTCTGGCTGTTCAAAACTGGCCACCAGGCGATTTGCCTCAACCTCCCACCCTGCCATAAATGTCTCCCCTTTACTCTCTCAGATATTATGGAGCACACAGCAAGCAGCAATAACAATGGAAATATTGGTTACACTGAGGTCTAACCTAGTCAGCAAACAGCGCCAGCGAGCTTTTAAACATCCAAAGGCACATGCTACCACCATTCTGCACTTGCTCAGCCTATAGTTGAACTGTTCCTTACTACTGTCCAGGTTGCCTGTGTATAGCTTCATGAGCCATGGGAGCAAGGGGTAGGCTGGGTCCCCAAGGATAACTTGGCATTTCAACATCTCCAACGGTAATTTTCTGGTCTGGGAAGAAAGTCCCTTCTTGCAGCTGTTCGAACAGCCCAGAGTTCCTAAAGATGCGAGTGTCATGCACCTTTCCCAGCCATCCCACACTGATGTCGGTGAAACATCCCTTGTGATCCACCAGTGTTTGCAGCACCATTGAGAAGTACCTCTTGCGGTTTACATACTGCTTGGCAAGGTGGTCTGGTGCCAAGATAGGGATATGCGTTCCATCTATCGCCCCACCACAGTTAGGGAACCCCATTGCAGTAAAGCCATCCACTATGACCTGCACATTTCCCAGAGTCAATACCCTTAATAGTAGAAGGTCACTGATTGCCTTGGCTACTTGGATCACAGCAGCCCCATGGTAGATTTGACCACTCCAAATTGATTCCCGACTGACCAGTAGCAGTCAGGTGTTGCAAGCTTCCACAGGGCTATCTCCACTCACTTCTCAACTGTCAGGGCAAGTCTCATCTTGGTATTCCTGTGCTTCAGGGAGGGGGAAAACAACTCTCAGAGTTCCAGGAAAGTGGCCTTACGCATTCGAAAGTTTTGCAGCCACTGGGAATCATCCCATACCCGTAACACTATGGGATGGGATAGTCTGCGCCACCAGTCTGTGCTTGTTTGCCGGGCCCAGAATCGGCGTTTCAGTGTATCAGCTTGCCCCACTGCCGCCATGATGTCCCAATTGCCACATCCTCTGCTTTCAGGAACATGTGTCCATGTCTTCCTCACAGTCGTCCTCATGCTGGCATCTTCTAGCCAGGTTCTGTACATACTGCAGGATAATGCACAAGGTGTTTACAATGCTCACAACAGCAGCGCTGACCTGAGCAGGCTCCATGCTTGCCGTGCTATGGCGTCTGCACAGGTACCCCAGGAAAAAAGGTGAAACGATTGTTTGCCATTGCTTTCAAGGAGGGAGGGAGGTGAGACTGACATGTCCCCAAAATCACCCACGACAATGTTTTTGCCCCATTAAGCAATGGGATCTTAACCCAGAATTCCAATGGGTAACGGAGACTGTTGGATAGCTACCCAAAGTGTACCACTCCATGAGTCAATGCTAGCCATGGTATTGAGGATGCACTCCGCCAACCAACTGCACTTAGTGGGGACATACACAATCGACTGTATAAAATTGCTTTCTAAAGATCGACTTCTATAAAATCAACCTAATTTTGTAGTGTAGATAAACCCTAAAATTCCAAGCTGAGGAAGTGTTGGGGGAGGAGGTATACCTCAAAGCTATAATCCCTATGCCTCACTCAGGTGCCTAAGTGGGTAGAGTTGCGCACTGTGACGGCTCTCTGTATATTCTCCAGCAGTAAAACATAATGTATTCAATTACAATGATCACATAAGTACTAAGAATTCCAAGAACTATGCTATATGCATGCATCTAAAACAGTCAGGTCACATTTTCCTGACTGAAGAACTAAACCTTCAGTATCTAAAAGATACTGAAAATCTAATTATTCAGTCATGAAAATATGATCTGTCCGCAGCAACAGGCTCTGGGAGGAATGTAAAATAAATATCCTAAAGAACCCAGAAAGAGTGATTTCTTTCCAAATAAAATCTCTTACAGGCACTGGACCTCTTGTAATGTGAAAGATTAAAAAATACATTTCTTCAGACTTTAATAAGTGTCTTGGGCGGGATCTATTTTGGCAATGTTTGAATAAGATTCCATTTGAGTAACAGTAATTATGAGCATGCAGTGAGAAGATAAAATCACATATAATCTTCTATGCTTGTGGGTTTGGTTTGTTAATCCTCCGCAGAGGACCAGCAGAGACGAAGGCATGACTTGGTTTAGAACTTGAACTATCTTTTTGCTGTTGGGTCTCTCCTGCTCAGGCTTCCGGCTCTGCCGTGCAGAGAAGCTTGCCATGACTGGTGAACATGTTCAGTGGTTATCAGACTTTGTTGTTGATCCCAGCCCCTTTCTTAAATCCCACTACTGAATCCACTCAAGTGGACTGCAGCCTAAATAGCTAGCTAGATTGGTACTCCTATAGCCCCTAACAATGAGGTTTCTGAGTGTGTGACATTTATCTTCACAATACCTGATGATGGTAGGCAAGTGTATTATCCCCACTGGGGATCTGAGGCATTGATAAATTTGCTGACTTGCCCAAGGTCAAACAGGTAATCTGTGGCAGCGCTGGAATTTGAACCACAGGACCCACATTCCTTCCCTGTAGAAAATATAGAAAGCTTCTCAAAAGTGCACATAAATGATGCCCACTCTAATCTGACCATCACAAGGGGAAAATCATGTAAAGATGACTAAAGGAAAAACACTTAAAACAATACATACATGAATGAGAGCTGAATTCCTGGATTTCCATGGGTCTTAATATAGAAGTCTTCCCTAACTTTGGGTTTAGCTAACTCCCATTTACCGTTGCCTTGGATGGAAGTTGGAACACACCTTTGGTGGACAAGTCCAAGTCCCAAACTATTTGTCTTTAATGTAAACTTCCATTATTAAGCCAAACACTCAGTGTAGTTTTCCTCTTTAAAATGTAAATATATTTTTCAAGTGATAGCGTAACTATTTTTAATATTTTTGCAGTTAAGATTGGAATCTTATGACAGCTGTCCTGGATTTCATTACTTAATAATGAGGCTGCGAGTTTGTCACGGAGGTCCCGAATTCTCTGACTTTCCATGACTTCTGCAGTGACCCATGCCCCTGCCCCAGTCGCACCAGCCACTGCTGAGACAGTCTCAGGCCACCTGCGGCACCCCTGGGCAGTCCATCCTGCCCCCTTCCGCCCTCCCCCACAGTTTTAATCAGGGGTATATGGTAAAAGTCATGGACAGGTCACAGGCCGTGAATTTTTGTTTACTGTCCATGACTTTTACTAAAAATACCCATGACTAAAATGTAGCCTTACTTAAAAATAATGCTAAAATAACTCTGACATCTGCTATTTTGAACAGAGGATGCAAATGGTAACTGAGAGTTCTGTTCCCAGAATTGCGGTGCCCTTGTTATCTGTCCCTAGAGCATATTTATTTGATAATAGTGTACTGGTATCAGGCCTACATAGCCACTGCACTGACTGAAGACTTGGGGTTCATGGAATTCAGGTAACAGAACTTGAAAGATTCCTGGACGTTCCGGTAACCAGCACGGATATTTCAGAGGAGCCTGTTCTCCTTTGTAGGAATTAACATCAAACATTTGACACATGAAAGTTAAAAGGATGCCAACTCTAAAAATAACTTGTTTGAAAACTTTTTAACTTACTGTTGTTGCAAGTAACCCCTAAGATTAGTAAAACTGAAGGAAGTTAGTGGTGGAGAAAAAGGGAAAGAAGTTTGTTTACTTTGTGCATTTGACAGCACTTTGTGCATAGTAATTTTCATTGTTTCCCTATATAGTCCGTTAACTTGCAGAACAGACCCTATTTCTTATAAGTAGAAGAGTGGAAAAAGATTCTTTAAGACATTTTTTTTTAAATTTCAGGACATACTAGTTACAGGATTTTTATATCAGGAAAATAGAAAATTTAGTTTTCAAAAAATTGAGGTTGACTATGTCCCTTTTAAAGAACCGATATGGATCTCTAGTTGTACTAAACAGCTGCATACATCCTTCTTGCAGTCGTCTCCCCTAAGTGTCATTGTTTTAGGCACCTGGAATAGATTGTACAGTATTTGGCAAAAACAAAAGAACACCGTTAGGTTTTCAATCTGCACTTCCGACAGCCACCACCTAGTGTAAGACTTCTTCACTGGCACACACTGAGCTATACTTATATCTTTGACCAAGAAAAAATAAGAATATGGGACTAAAGTATACAGGCTCACTTCTAATGTACATTGTTGCAAATTGTCCAATACGCTATTAAGAATTTATCTTTATTTCCTATTCATTTCTTTATATCTTGACTATGGGCTTTTTCTCTCTTTGTTGTCTCATCTCTGGAAGAAGAATGCAGCAAACACCAGTAGCCAGGAATGGGAGGTGGCTATCTGACGAAGATCTTCCTATAGAATAGTTCTTCTACAAAGCAACTCATCAGTCAAGGAAACGTTACTAAGCTAGAGACAACTTAAAAATCATGCTGCTTCCATCCAAGTGCTCACCAAGTGTGAAGCTGGTTATCTTCCAAGACAGATGAGATAGGGTACATTATAAGGTTAGGTTTCAGAGTAACAGCCGTGTTAGTCAGTATTCACAAAAAGAAAAGGAGTACATGTGGCATCTTAGAGACTAACCAATTTATTTGAGCATAAGCTTTTGTGAGCTACAGCTCACTTCATCGGATGCATACTGTGGAAACTCCAGAAGACATTATATACACAGAGACCATGAAACAATACCTCCTCCCACCCCACTCTCCTGCTGGTAATAGCTTATCTAAAGTGATCACTCTCCTTACAATGTGTATGATAATCAAGGTGGGCCATTTCCAGCACAAATTCAGGTTTTCTCACCCCCCCCCCTTTTTTCCAAAAACCACACACACAAACTCACTCTCCTGCTGGTAATAGCCCATCCAAAGTGACCACTCTCTTTACAATGTGTATGGTAATCAAGGTGGGCCATTTCCAGCACAAATCCAGGTTTTCTCACCCCCCCCTTCCCCCCCCACACAAAATCACTCTCCTGCTGGTAATAGCTCATCCAAACTGACCACTCTCCTTACAATGTGTATGATAATCAAGGTGGGCCATTTCCAGCATAAATCCAAGTTTAACCAGAACGTCTGGGGGGGGAGGAAAAAACAAGGGGAAATAGGCTACCTTGCATAATGACTTAGCCACTCCCAGTCTCTATTTAAGCCTAAATTAATAGTATCCAATTTGCAAATGAATTCCAATTCAGCAGTTTCTCGCTGGAGTCTGGATTTGAAGTTTTTTTGTTTTAAGATAGCGACCTTCATGTCTGTAATTGCATGACCAGAGAGATTGAAGTGTTCTCCGACTGGTTTATGAATGTTATAATTCTTGACATCTGATTTGTGTCCATTTATTCTTTTACGTAGAGACTGTCCAGTTTGACCAATGTACATGGCAGAGGGGCATTGCTGGCACATGATGGCATATATCACATTGGTGGATGTGCAGGTGAACGAGCCTGATAGTGTGGCTGATGTTATTAGGCCCTGTGATGGTGTCCCCTGAATAGATATGTGGGCACAGTTGGCAACAGGCTTTGTTGCAAGGATAGGTTCCTGGGTTAGTGGTTCTGTTGTGTGGTATGTGGTTGTTGGTGAGTATTTGCTTCAGGTTGGGGGGCTGCTGAAACTGCTGAACTGCTGAAACTGCTGAACTGCTGAACTGGAGAGTGAGTTTGTGTGTGTGGAAAGGGGGGGGTGAGAAAACCTGGATTTTGTGCTGGAAATGGCCCACCTTGATGATCATGCACATTGTAGGGAGAGTGGTCACTTTGGATAAGCTATTACCAGCAGGACAGTGAGTTTGGGGGGGGGGGGCGGAGGGTGAGAAAACCTGGATTTGTGCTGGAAATGGCCCACCTTGATTACCATACACATTGTAAAGAGAGTGGTCACTTTGGATGGGCTATTACCAGCAGGAGAGTGAGTTTGGGGGGGGGGGGGGCGGAGGGTGAGAAAACCTGGATTTGTGCTGGAAATGGCCCAACTTGATTATCATACACATTGTAAGGAGAGTGATCACTTTAGATAAGCTATTACCATCAGGAGAGTGGGGTGGGAGGAGGTATTGTTTCATGGTCTCTGTGTATATAATGTCTTCTGCAGTTTCCACGGTATGCATCCGATGAAGTGAGCTGTAGCTCACGAAAGCTTATGCTCAAATAAATTGGTTAGTCTCTAAGGTACCACAAGTACTCCTTTTCTTTTTGCATTATAAGGTTAGTTTGGCCACAGACTAACATTTACAGTTCATTAAGTGCTGAACTAAACTTAATAGCTGTGTTTGCATAGAGATCTGGCAAAGAGATTTCTATGCTGATAACACTAATAAGCTTAGCATTTGGTTTTCAGGTATGTGTAAAAAGTCTTTTTCTAAATTAGAGGATTACTTAATATCAAATTATTTTTCTCTTACCTCACTCTAAACAGATGATATAGGGCAGGCTTTTCCATCCATTACTTAGATAGGAGAGATTGTGAACAATTGAGCTCCTGAATCATATTTGGTTGAATTCTCCAAAAAAAGAGAGAGGTTTGTTTTTCTGGAGAAACATTGCAATTTAATTTTAAATGAAACTCTTTGTATTTAGCTTTGTTAGGTGTTGACAAGTACTCCTCCATCTTTGCCAAGGTGGGTGTTAGCTGCTAGGATTGCCATTGCTATGACCTGGGGGAAAATGTTTAATACACGATTGCTTGGCAGGTGATTTTATGAAAATCTGGTGGGGATGAGGCATAGAAAAAGTCACTAGCTTTAAAAGCAAATTCATGGGTCCGATTTTGGAATGCAAAGCTACCTTAATCACATGCGATAAAGCTTAAATTGGATTAAGAAATTAGCATTCTTTAAGGACACTCTCTTCCTAATTAAGAATACACAAACTTCCACTTGTTTTTATGCTGTATCTACATTGTACCTTCTGTTTACCATGTGTGACCTTTTTTATTCTTTAATATTTTCTTTTGGATTAAAAACTCAGCACGTCTGTCTGAATTTTTTTTATTTCAAGATGACTAAAACTGAAAGATTAGAGAAGGAATGTGTCTGTCTTCAGTTGGTATATTTGACAGCACTTGGTGTATAGTCATGGGTGGCCCAGATTTTTAAAAGTAATTTTTAGGTGCCCAACTTGTGACACCTTAAAGGAATCTGATTTTGAGAAAGTGCTGAGATCACATCCTCTGAAAATCAGCTCCCTTTATAAGGGGCCTGAATTTGGGCCCCCAAAAATGAAAACACCCGAAATCTCTAGTGACTTTAGAAAATTTAGGGTGTAGTTTCCCACATACAATTAGTTTATTTTGTTTTTTGAGGGTCTTTCACATAGTAGCAAGGGAGAAAAGTACTTTAAATGTGATTGTAAAAACACATAACTTGGCAGGGGAGTTTTGAGGGGTATATTACCTGAAACTATTTTTACCTGGATTTCAAGATGACATTGTCTCTGTATAGTAAATACCATCTGTCCTCCAAAAAAGCCAGCAGATATAACATTAAATTGGAAGGGTGGAATTTTCAAGTGCCCAGTGTTGGCCTAACTCTGCTTCCTCTGAAGTCTGGCAAAACGGATCCTTCCTCCAAAAGTGGCTAGTACTGGCTGTTTCAGAGGAAAATGTAAAAATCCCACAGTAGGCAGATGTGGAATAATCTGTCCCCCACATTAAGTCTCACCCATTAGTCAGAGAGTGGCTTAAGACTTGAAATATGAGGTTTATATCTCTTCCAAAGTTTTTGTTATTACTCTATTTATTCTTGTTGTCCATAGAAGTTCCATGACTTTTTGAATCTTGCAACGTTCTTGGTCTCAACTACTTCCTGTGGCAGTGAGTTCCAGAGTCTAGTTCAGTGTTGTGTGAAAAAATGTTCCCACTTACTCCAGTGGCAGCAGAGTTAAGCCAAGGCTGAGCACTTGAAAATGCCACCCAAAACACAGCCTGGTATAATTATGCAGTTCATGAGCTGAATGGTCAGTTTAGTAAGATGTTTTTTCAGATGTGCATATCGAATAATAAAAATAAGATTTGCCTGAAGTTAGTATTTTGTAACTGCGTGAAAGAATTTCCTGCGTGGCTTCCTTTCTGAACTTTTTTTGCAGAGCTGGACAAAAATTTTCTGAGGGGAACAGTTCTCCATCAGACAATGCTGATTCAGCCAAATTGAAACATTCCATGGAAACTACACAGCCACTGCCGCCTCCTCCTCAAATCTTTTCTTCCCCTCTGGCAGAGAGGGGAGAATTGAACCCAGGTCTCCCAAATTCCGGGCAAGTGCTCCAACCACTGGGCTTAAAGTCATAAGGTAGGCACCTCCTCCTCCATCTGCCAGATTTTGAATTGGACCCAATACAGTAAGCGGCCTCTGAGCACGCCTAACTGATTGTTCCCTGCAGGTGACTTAAGCAGCCGAATGCCTGTCTTCCCCAGTTCATGGATCACCCTGGGGCTTAGGTAAGAGCGAGGCATCTGGACACGCAGAGTGAGGCTGCAGTGCACATGCACATAGTCAGGAATGTAGTCAGGGAACCTTTACAGCAAAAAGCAGGCACTTATAGGGTCAGCAGAAGTTTTGTGGATCATAGTTGAGCCAAAACTGGGAATTAGATGCCTGAAACAGGGACTTGGGCATCTAAGTCTAGGGTTTAGGTGCCTACGTACTTTTGTAGATCCCACCCGAAATGTTTATTCTTTTTTAAGGAACACAAATCATTCTGTGATTTCCTGTGAAATCCCTCCCTTTGCTGAGCCTTGCATTAGAACAGGGGTCAGCAGCCTTTCAGAAGTGGTGTGCCTAGTCTTCATTTATTCACTCTAATTTAAGGTTTTGTGTGCCAGGAATACATTTTAACATTCTCTTTCTATAAGTCTATAATATATAACTAAACTATTGTTGTATGTAAAGTAAATACAGTTTTTAAAATGTTTAAGAAGCTTAATTTAAAATTAAATTAAAATGCAGAGCCCCCCCCCCGACCGGTGGCCAGGACCCGGGCAGTGTGAGTGCCACTGAAAATCACCTCACATGCTGCCTTTGGCACGCATGCCGTAGGTTGCCTACCCCTGCATCAGAAAAATCAGTAGATTGCTCCACTTTCTCTGTAAAAAGAGCCAAACAGGTGGTCCATGGCAAAAAGATTAGGCAACTCTGAGATTTCACAAGGGCAACCAATTGTTATCTCAATGCTCAATGTTTATCATTCAACAAGCTAAATGAATACAAAAGCTACATGGAGAAGGATATACTGTATGAATGATGCCAAACAACCTCCTCCTCCACTGAAAAGGAATTGTCAATACTAGATAAATGCTCCTTCACGTATATATCGCTTCCATCAAACATGCTTCTTGGCAGACCAATAGCATTGCCTGAGGCTATGTGGACACTTAAAACACTATAGCGTTACAGCTGCAGCACTTCAATGTAGATACTCACCTTAGCAATGGGAGGGGTTTTCCTGTGGCTGTAGTTAATCGACCTCCCTGAGAGCCAGTAGCCAGGTCAACAGAAGAATTTTCCATCAACCTAGTGCTGTCTATACCAGGGATTAGGTCGGCCCAGCTTCTTCTTACAGCAGGGTGGATTTTTCACACCCCCGAGGGAGTGAGCTGTGCCCATGTAAGTTCCCAGTGTAGACCAGCCCGCAGACTTTTTAGGGTGTGACTATGATGCAGGTGTCATTCCTAAACATGCCTTAGGACAGTTGCAAAACTCATTAACAAAATCTGTGCCTGGTATTCACAGTACTGTCCCTAGAATTCTACTGCATCTGCTTAGTTAGAATAAAATCCAACCTTTCTTCACACACAATCCCATTACTTGGCCTTTGTATGTGTGTTTGTGGGAGGGGGATGGAATTTACTCCTCCCAAATCACAGGCCAGCCACAGGGCTGGAAGACCATGGCTCCACAGCCACTATTCACAAGCATTAGCACCAGCTGCCCCTCTGTGCCTCTTGCATAAGGGTTCTTGGTGACTGGATCTGTAAGCAAAATCATAGGGCATTTTCCCTTATGGCCTCTCTGTGTCACCCAATTTGGATCTAACACTGAGACCTCCTCTGTGGATCCTGCCCCTCCTGTCATGAGGTTTCAGGGATGTAGAAGGGCTTGTTATGGGCTCATTCACATGGGTGAAATTTGCTCATAGTAAAAAGTAAACAAAAATTACTATAAGCACTTGCATCTCAAATCTGCATTCTACAATGAACATTTCCCAATGGCTGTGCTATGGAACCATGAATAAGGCAGCGAAAGCCACAGAAAATGGATACAGAGCTGAATTAGCCAGACCCCATTAATATACTTGGACAATGAAGTAGAGAGTATGCAGATGACACCAATCTGAGGGGGTTGCAAGCATGTTAGAGGAGAGGATTAAAATTCAAAATGACCTTGATAAATTGAAGAATTGGTCTGAAATCATCAAGATGAAATTCAGTAATAATAAGTGCAAAGTACTTCACTTGGGAAGGAAAAAATCAAACACACAACTACAAAATGGGGAATAACTGGAGAGCTGGAAGAACTGCTGAACAGGATCTGGAGGTTATAGTGGATCACAAATTGAATGAGAGTTGTCAAAGTGATGCAATTGCAAAAAAGGCTACTGTCATTCTGGGTTGTATTAACAGGAGTACCCTATGTAAGACACAATTGGTAATTGTCCCATTTTACTTGACACTGGTGAGGCCTCTTCTAAGAGTATTGTGTCCAGTCCTGGATGCCACACATTAGGAAAGATAGTGACAAATTGCAGAGTCCAGAGGACAGCACCAAAAATGACAAATTTAGAAAACCTGACCTATGAGGAAAGGTTAAAAAAAACTAGGCATGTTTAGTCTTGAGAAAAGGCTGAGGGGAGACTGGATAACAGTCTTCAAATACGTTAAAGGTTGTTACAAAGGGGACTGTGATCAGTTGTTCTCCATGTTCACTGAAGTTAGGACAAGAAGTAATGGGATTAATCTACAGCAAGGGAGATTTAGGTTAGATAATCTGGGAGGCAGTGACCATGAGTTGGTTGAGTTCAGGATCCTGACACAGGAAAGAAACGTAAGCAGCAGGATACGGACCCTGGACTTCAAGAAAGCAGACTTCGACTCCCTCAGGGAACGGATGGGTAGGATCCCCTGGGGGACTAACATGAAGGGGAAAGGAGTCCAGGAGATCTGGCTGTATTTCAAGGAATCCCTGTTGAGGTTACAGGGACAAACCATCCCGATGAGTCGAAAGAATAGTAAATATGGCAGGCGACCAGCTTGGCTTAACGGTGAAATCCTAGCAGATCTTAAACATAAAAAAGAAGCTTACAAGAAGTGGAAGGTTGGACATATGACCAGGGAAGAGTATAAAAATATTGCTCGGGCATGTAGGAATGAAATCAGGAGGGCCAAATCGCACCTGGAGCTGCAGCTAGCAAGAGATGTCAAGAGTAACAAGAAGGGTTTCTTCAGGTGTGTTGGCAACAAGAAGAAAGCCAAGGAAAGTGTGGGCCCCTTACTGAATGAGGGAGGCAACCTAGTGACAGAGGATGTGGAAAAAGCTAATGTACTTAGTGCTTTTTTTGCCTCTGTCTTCACGAACAAGGTCAGCTCCCAGACTGCTGCGCTGGGCATCACAGCATGGGGAGTAGATGGCCAGCCCTCTGTGGAGAAAGAGGTGGTTAGGGACTATTTAGAAAAGCTGGACGTGCACAAGTCCATGGGGCCGGACGAGTTGCATCCGAGAGTGCTAAAGGAATTGGCGGCTGTGATTGCAGAGCCATTGGCCATTATCTTTGAAAACTCGTTGCGAACGGGGGAAGTCCCAGATGACTGGAAAAAGGCTAATGTAGTGCCAATCTTTAAAAAAGGGAAGAAGGAGGATCCTGGGAACTACAGGCCAGTCAGCCTCACCTCAGTCCCTGGAAAAATCATGGAGCAGGTCCTCAAAGAATCAATCCTGAAGCACTAACATGAGAGGAAAGTGATCAGGAACAGTCAGCATGGATTCACCAAGGGAAGGTCATGCCTGACTAATCTAATCACCTTCTATGATGAGATTATTGGTTCTGTGGATGAAGGGAAAGCAGTGGATGTATTGTTTCTTGACTTTAGCAAAGATTTTAACACAGTCTCCCACAGTATTCTTGTCAGCAAGTTAAAGAAGTATGGGCTGGATGAATGCACTGTAAGATGGGTAGAAAGTTGGCTAGATTGTCGGGCTCAACGGGTAGTGATCAATGGCTCCATTTCTAGTTGGCAGCCGGTGTCAAGTGGAGTGCCCCAGGGGTCGGTCCTGGGGCCGGTTTTGTTCAATATCTTCATAAATGATCTGGAGGATGGTGTGGATTGCACTCTCAGCAAATTTGCGGATGATACTAAACTAGGAGGAGTGGTAGATACGCTGGAGGGCAGGGATAGGATACAGAGGGACCTAGACAAATTGGAGGATTGGACCAAAAGAAATATGATGAGGTTCAATAAGGATAAGTGCAGGGTCCTGCACTTAGGACGGAAGAACCCAATGCACTGCTACAGACTAGGGACCGAATGGCTAGGCAGCAGTTCTGCGGAAAAGGACCTAGGGGTGACAGTGGACGAGAAGCTGGATATGAGTCAGCAGTGTGCCCTTGTTGCCAAGAAGGCCAATGGCATTTTGGGCTGTATAGGTAGGGGCATAGCGAGCAGATCGAGGGATGTGATCGTTCCCCTCTATTCGACATTGGTGAGGCCTCATCTGGAGTACTGTGTCCAGTTTTGGGCCCCACACTACAAGAAGGATGTGGATAAATTGGAGAGAGTCCAGCGAAGGGCAACAAAATGATTAGGGGTCTGGAACACATGACTTATGAGGAGAGGCTGAGGGAACTGGGATTGTTTAGTCTGCGGAAGAGAAGAATGAGGAGGGATTTGATAGCTGCTTTCAACTACCTGAGAGGTGGTTCCAGAGAGGATGGTTCTAGACTATTCTCATTGGTAGAAGAGGACAGAACAAGGAGTAATGGTCTCAAGTTACAGTGGGGGAGGTTTAGGTTGGATATTAGGAAAAACTTTTTCACTAGGAGGGTGGTGAAACACTGGAATGCGTTACCTAGGGAGGTGGTAGAATCTCCTTCCTTAGAAGTTTTTAAGGTCAGGCTTTACAAAGCCCTGGCTGGGATGATTTAATTGGGGATTGGTCCTGCTTTGAGCAGGGGGTTGGACTAGATGACCTCCTGAGGTCCCTTCCAACCCTGATATTCTATGATTCTATGATATTAGGAAAACCTTTCTAACTACAGGGATTGTTAAACTCTAGAATAGGCTTCCAAGGGAGGCTCTGAAATCCCATCACTGAAGGTTTTTAAGAACAGGTTGGACAAACACCTGTCAGGGATGGTCTGGAGGTTTACTTGGTCCTGCCTCAGGGCAGGGGGCTTTACTTGATGACCTCTCAAGGTCCCTTCTAGCCCCATATTTCTATGATTCAAACATATCACTCTTCTAAACATTTCCTGCCCTCCCAGTTGCAGATACTGAGATCCTTCCCCTGTGGAATCCTACTGGTACCTCCTCATTTTTTTTTTTAATATGTTGTCAAAGAAGTGCTGCCCAATCTAGGATTTTTCAGAATACTAATGGCTGAGGGTGCAGTTCGACCAATTTCCATTGGATCAGACAAAATTTGGAAAAAATGTCTGAGCCTTCCCAAGCCCTGAATACGCTCCAGTCTCCACTAGTGGAGTTACACCCCATGGAAAATGTTGTGCCCCAAAATCCTAGTGTAGCTGCAGCTTGGGATGAGCTGTCTCTGATTATGCACTAACTGGATCTTGAACTCCAGCCATCATGGGATTTTTCAGTTTTAGTCCCTTAGTCCTCTGACCGTGTGTGTGCACATTTGGGCTGGATATCGCTTTCCCCAGCTGGACAGCATTCTAGCTGCTGCCTAAGATCAGCCAAGGGAGATGTTATGTGTTGGCTGTAACTCCTCAGTACAGCTGTGATGTTCAAGGAATGCAAACAAGAGGCAGTTTTCAAGATTATGGAGATCTTACCCTTTCCAGCAGTGCATGATGAGCAAAACTCCACCTCCCACGGCCTAATTTTAACATCTTTTTTTCATTAACATATAGCAGGTAATGGGGGCTATGTAAGCTATGTAAGAAACTAATTAGAGCTTTGGTGGCCGTACTGCTCCTTCAGCCATTTTGTGTGGAGCAAGGCTGGTGCCAAACTCCCTCCCTCCAGAAGCACCTTCAGCACCTAAGCTGCCTGACTCCAGGCAGCAGGTTCCCATTTGTGGATCGCTAAACAAAGATTCACATGTCCCTGCAGCCTGGCCTTAGGCTCCGAGAGGGGTACAGGGTACACTCAGCCCTCGGTCAAAATCTCCCATTATCTGGCTTAGGGAGCTCCCTGCCTAGAGTGCTGGCTTCTGTGGATCCCATTCTTAGGCACCTATGTCTCCCTATTCATTGTATATGGATCTTAGACACCTAACTCAGCTTGGTGGATCTCAGTGTTGTTCTTGTGATTTTTGAAAAGTTAGGCACCACGACGCTGAGTGTTGCACTCTGATCCCACCTTTGATAATAAAATTTGTCAAAATCATGATTTCTCTCTTTAGATTATCCAAATCCAGATTCTGTTGCTCTCAAACAAGTTATAATTCTATTCTATTTTATTTTAATGTCCACATTTCTCTGGTTTTTCATTCCACCCCTTTCATTGCTACTAGAACTTCTTGGGGCTGCCTCTGAATTTTTCAGGTTGTTTACTGATATCAGAGAGCAAATACTTTTTCAGGGAAAAAGAAAATGGAACTGCAATTTTTGCATCTCTGACTTTCGAGGGTATGACCATGAGATGTCATTACCTGTTCCTCTAAATCCCCAGAACAGAATCATTTTAAGTCACTTGACTGCCTCTATTGCCTTTCAGAGAGACAAGGTGAGCAAGGTAATATCTTTTATTGGACCATCTTTTGTGGGTGAGCGACCCAAGCTTTTGAGCTACACAGAGCTCTTCTTCAGGCCCAAGGAGCTCTGTGTTGCTTGAAAGCGTGTCTCTCTCACCAACAGCAGTTGTGCAATAAAAGATATTACCTCACTCCCCCTGCCCCCTTGTCTCTCTAATATCCTGGGACCGACATGACTACAACAACACTGCATCCATCTATTCCCTTTTGGCAGTTTGGATTTTCTAATTAAACTAGGGGCAGTACTAACAGGATCTCCTTCCATCTTCTTACAGTTTGTCACCTTGCACAAGTAGGAATAATAATGGAAACATGGTATAGATTATTTTGGGGCTTTATATACAGCTTATGGCACCCACTGAACTTCTGGGCTCCCCAAATGCTTGCAGTTAGCTCCCCAGAGTGGGATTTGGTACAGCATGACTTCAGAATGGAAAGACATATACTTATGATGATCTGGGCCTGGATTTGACAGTTCATGTGAATTTGCAATTTACTTGAAGGGGCAGTGGGAGGGGTTGTCTGAGGATGCTAGCAGATATCAAAGCGATAGTTTACTTTTCCACCAACCTTATCTTCCCAAATAAATCTGTTAGTTTATTCAAGCCTAGGATCCTTCTGAAACCGTTCACAGCTCTGACTGTTACATTTGGGACCAAAACAAGATAGTAGGGGTGAAATCGTGGCCTCATTTAAATCAATTGATTTCACCCTAGAAATATTGAATCGGTTCTCTAGCCCTGGGCAGCGCCAGCCCCAGCAGCCCCGGGCTGCACAAGCTGGCCAGCCCCGCTACGCTCCAGGCTGCACTAGGTGCTTTGTGGGCGGTGGCCAATTGGGAAGGGGGAACACGTTTAGGCCAGGGGGGCATGGGCAGGGGCTGTGGGTCCTGTCGGGGGATAAAGTAGTCCCTGGCCTCCCCCTGTACCTCTAGAAGGGGTTCAGTTGCGGAGGCGGACAGCACGCTGGTCAGTGAAGGGAAACTACTGTTGCTGGGGTGGCACGGTGTGTCTGCGGAGGTCACATTGGGACAAAGTAGGTACCCGGGGCCCCTCTCCCTTTAATCGGATAACCGGTTAAATGATATAATTTTAATAGTTTATACAGTTATCTTTTTAAAAGACATTTACATCCCTAGTTAGAGGAAGAGCAATGTGAGACATAACAGTCATCCTTGTAACTCCAAGATTTTATCTTATATTGGATATTTGGCATTTTGCTAATCAGTTATATTGTACACAGTTATATTAAAATTTTGGGGAAGCTACTGAATTTTTAAAAATCTAAATTCCATTCACTTCAAGTAGAGGGGATATTTTCTCCAGCACTGTAGGAAAAGAACAACAAAACAATTACTATCACCCAGGTAACAAGACTGAAAATAGATGCAATATTACTCAGCTTACCATCCACCCCCTGGAGTTCTAACTCAAATGCAAATCTGTTCCGTTTAAATCACAGCAGTGGCCTGAGTTTCTACTGCTTTGTGTGCACATTTCCTCCGGGAATAAAATAAGTAGAGACATGGCTTCACCAAGCTTATATCCCAGAGCAATGGGAACTGAAGTAAGTGACTCGTGACTGCAAGACGATAGCATGTGACGCAAGACACACATACAGGGCAAACTGCTGAGAGATACAGTTTATGACTAGGAGTTCTATTCTTACTGCCAGCAAAGGGGCTTGCTCTTTTCCAGCTCATAGCATGCATGAGAATACAAATGTATTTAGTACAGTATCTCTCATATAAACTCTCTCCCAACTCTTTTCAGGGTTAAGTAATACAAGTTATGTAGCAAGATGTATATGGATGTAAACTACAGAAAACAACAGGATTAAAAAAAAAAAAAAACCCAGCAAAGTGCCTAAAAAACCCCCAGCCCACTGAAAACACAGCTTTCTCATGAAACTATCATTACCACACGCCACACTGTATTGCATTGTATTACACTGCACTGTCGCTGGTTGTGGCTCTGAACAGCAGGGATTTTGTTCACTGTTAGGCTATGTCTACACTATGCAGCTTTTAGCAACACGGCTGTGCCTTTACAGCCATGCCGCTAAAAGGCGTGCAGTGTAGCTGCTGTTTGTCGGCAGGAGAGAGTTCTCTTGCCGACAAAAAACTTCCATCCCCAAAGAGCGGTGTTAGTGTTGTCGGCAGGAGACAAAGTGCTGTTCACACCAGCACTTGTGTCGACAAAACTTTTGTCTTTCAGGGGAAGGAGTGGTCGTGTTTCTTTAACACCTCTGAAGGACAAAAGTTTTGTCTTTTACTTGCCAATGTAAACAAAGCCTTAGAAAAATGTACCTGTCAGTTAATGGCCACGTACAGTTACCATTTTACATAAATAACAATGGCAAGGCATTGTACAGTGAATAAACTAAAAGCAATTCGTTAAAAAAATAATAGGGAAAAAGAAAAGGAGTACTTGTGGCACCTTAGAGACTAACCAATTTATTTGAGCATAAGCTTTCGTGAGCTACAGCTCACTTCATCGGATGTGATTGCATCCGATGAAGTGAGCTGTAGCTCACGAAAGCTCATGCTCAAATAAATTGGTTAGTCTCTAAGGTGCCACAAGTACTCCTTTTCTTTTTGCAAAGACAGACTAACACGGCTGTTACTCTGAAACCTGTCAATAGAAAAAGTTATTTTTCCACAGTTTTGATAGTAGATCTAAGCACAATAGGATTCAATCCTTAATTCAGCTAATATAAAAAACTTGGAGCCAGATTCTTAGCAGATGTAAAAGAGTGTAGGTCTGTTGGTTTCCATGTAGTCATGCAGATTTACCCTAATAGAATATCTGGGTCTACATTTCTGCTTTCTGTTCACTTTAACTTTTTAGTTCAATATCGGCTGGGGACAAAAACATGTAGAAGGCAGGAGCAATTGGAATACTATGGCTTATGGTAACAGGGAAAGTGATATTACATGAGTAAGGAATGTACATCTTAGAATACACAGAGTGAAACATTCTGTGGTTTTCTTTGGATGGAAGGGTATTTCTAGCCTCATTTCTCGAGGAGGTCAGTGTCAGGCTAAGGGTCAGGGATCTGTAGAACATCAAAACTCTGGACTGTCTTCAGTCTGCATTTCAGGTATTTTAACCTAATACCATCATTGCCCTGGCTCTCTTCATGGCATTCAGCCTTCTGGGCCCAAAATTCTTGAATATATTACTCATGGGAGTCATCCCATTTACTTCTAGTGGATGACTCATATAAAGGTTGCAAGATCAGGTCCTACATTTGAAGATTATGATACATTGCATGATCTTGTCCCTCAGGCCATTGTAAAGTCTGCTATGCAAAATGATAAGGTGGGCTGCCAAAGAGGAATAAAATTGTTAACTATATAACTAATGAGTAGAAATCCTGCATTGTGGCTAATCTCCTAAAGTAGCATGCAGCTGAACATAAAATATTAGCCTTTGGATTTTAATTGAATGCTGAACACACATGACCAATGATCTTGTGATCAGTATATTTTTCCAGCTGGATACACTGCTACTTCTACCAGTAAATAGATTAATGTGGCACAAACTGGCTGATTTTCACTTACAAAACTTAATTTTTATGTGTACAAAACCTATGCCACCTAAAATTGCCTCCCTAAAACATCAACACTTGTATACTCTTGAGACCCATCCACAGTAAAAACAGTCAGATTGGTGGAACTGGTTACAATTCCCTGATGACAACTAAAACCCTGTTCACATTTGTAATGCAAATGTGTTTTAATGATCTCCCTGAGCTGTACTATGTACACCAGTCCTGTTTGACTAGTTGTACAGATCTGTAGCGGGTTAGTGACATCACACACACTGGACAGTAGCAATGTGTGGCAGGGTTCTTCCCATTGCCTCCCGTGTGTGCCCCAACTTGGACCTGGGTAAAAGGGGAATTTAGATTCCAAACCATTCAGTCCTTGGCCTGTCTCTTGAGAATTCCAACTAGAAAACTAGTTGGTACCATTCGGGGCTGGGTCATCCAAAGGAACATCAAATGGTAACTTTTGATCACGAATGAACTTAGGTTCATTTTGAACTGGAGGCATAAAAGCACTGAGAAGTTCTGTAGCCCATTATTAACCCCCTGAGCCATACGCGCTCTTAAAAATATAAAAAATAACTTATCAGTGTTCTTTTAAAGTGGACTTCAAAACTGAGGCTAGTGTTTAAAAATACATCCTGAGGAGCTGACATTGCAGAGTACTGAAGTCAATAGGAGGCGGGGGCACTCAGCACTTTGCAGGATCAGGTCCTGGGGGTAGTAATGATAGGCTTTTTCTTTTTCCATCATTCACCCATCTGTTCCAGGTACCTGTTCTCTGATCTAAAGAAAGTTAAGACACCTATAAATGCTATTCAGTGCACTATAATCACTATTGTAGTCAATATGGATTTAAGTCCGGCAGTCATTCTTCAGACCAGTTCTGTTCCATCGATGCAGAAAACATGCCAGTCCTGCTAGTTTGCCGTTCTATTTTATTTAAAACTTTCTGAGAAATAGAATTGATTGCTGCCTCTTTTGCACAAAAGCCATCAGCCCAAGCCTCTCTGTCAAATCATTTAGAATGTCCATAATAACTCTCCAGCACAGAGTGTGCTCTGTGACAATATCCATTTTCAATAATCTACTTCCTGTTAGCAGGAGAAGAGCATTTTTTCCCTCTTCATTGACAGTTCCTGACAACATTATTTCTTTTAATACTGGTCCTATGGAACTTCTATTTGAACAGAAGACGTAAGGACTAATAAATAAAACAGTGCTAGGACTTTTACATAGTAAATCTTCATTTTGTACAATCAATCTTAAGCAACCACTCAAATGACCAACAAAATTAATGTCTTAGCAGAGATGGACTTCTGATTAAGGGGGTGCAGAACTGTGCTGACTTAGGTCCCAATTCTGCCACCTTAAGGGGTTGTCTAGACTAGAAAGAGTGATTAGGGCAGGGGTGGCCAACTTGCGCCTGAGAAGGAGCTAGAATTTACCAATGTACATCGCCAAAGAGACACAGTAATATGTCAGCAGCCCCCCTCAGCACCCCCCTGCACCTGCCAGCAGCCCCACTGATCAGCCCTCCTTGGGCCTCCCTCGCTCCCTGTGCCTCCCACAGTGTGCAGGAGACTCTGAGGGGGAGTGGGAGTAGAAAGGGCATGGCAGGCTCAAGGGAGGGGGTCGGGGCAGGAAGGGACAGGGCTTTGGGGGAAGGGGTGAAGTGGAGGCAGGGCATGTGGCAGAGCCAGGGGTTGAGCAGTGAGCGCCCCCCACCCCCAGCACACTGGAAGGTTGGTGCCTGTAGCTCCAGCCCCGGAGTCGGTGCTACAGCAGGAGCCGCATATTAACTTCTGAAGAGCCGCATGTGGCTCTGGAGCCACGGCTTGGCCACTCCTGGATTAGGGTTAACTAATGCATTTTAGTGCACCAGGCTGCGTGTAAAGGTGCAGAGCTTGGGTAGCAGTTACTAGAAGTATTTTGCCTTTGGACCTCTAGGTGCATGGAGAAGTGAGGCGAGGGTGCTTAGGACTGCTTTCTACATGTCCCTTTTGGAGATGCAGCATGTGCTCCCTCCAACAAATAACCTTAGCCTGCTAGCTAGTGCACCGAGATGGGCAGAGCCCTGCATACATGTGCTCGCTCCCTTAGCAGGGGCTTGGGCACATCTAATGATGCTGTAACTCCCCTCGCTCACCAGGAATGCAAGCAGTGCTTTGTTAGTTGCACCTGAACAGGTGTGTGAGGGCTCTCTGAGCCTGATCTCTGTCTGGCACACCTGTGCTAGAGGTTGCCAGAACTGGGCACAAAACCTGAAGGACAGACGTTACACGTGTGATAGGTGCTTTGCTCTTCTGGGGAGAGGAACTGGGTCTACGAGAACACAAGACTCACATTGGCAGTTGTTGAAAGGGCAATCAGAAATGCCAGAACCTCTTACTGACTGCTTCTTTGGATTGCCCATGAAGAGGAAATAATTACTGGGAGAGAGGAGAGGCATCATGCAGCAGGCGCTTGAGGCACGTAGAGAGAAAATGTTAATGTCAATGCACAACTATGTTAGTAGACACTCAGGGGCTCCTACACGTATTGCTTCCCTACAGGAGGTATTTTCTTGACTTCCTTCAAAAAAGGGGTATGTGCCCACACACCTCCCCACACCTATGTGGCTAGAACAATGCACACAGCCCCCTCACGTTCTGGGAGTGAAGAAGTGCAACAGAATCCTATCACAATCCAGGCACTAGGATGGCAGAAGAAATGTTATTTTCCAGAATCTAAGGGCTTTGAAAACAATGGCCAGTAATCATATCTTAACATTAAACAAACTCAAAAGAAACTATCAGTATGTCTTTAAATAATTACCCATGAGACTTGCTTCTAAATTGACAGGAGCCAGAGAAAAGCAACATAGAATCAGATGACATGAAGTGATATTTAATTAACCCAGTATTTCAGAGCAGTCATATGCTGGCGGTAAACTCTTTAGTTGTGATTTGTTTGATCCCATATCAAAATGTACTATCTCAATGAGATATATTCCAGCAGTGATTTATGTGCATATTCTCTCCCTGAGTGCAAGTCATTTTCATTTCAGTTTATGGAGTTTTGCATGTGCATGTAGAGGAGAATATGCCCTTTATGGCAGAGCTTTGGACTCACAGAAATATTCCACATTATGTTGCAGTTACCTGAAACACTAATGCTAGCATTTTCTAGCTCTTCCTTCTCCTCCGTATTTTGCCATACATGTTTAAGGTTGGTTGGGGTTTGGCTATAAAGCTGTCTGAGAGAAGTTTGAAGCAGACTTCAGAATAGCAAAGACTACAAAGCTGCTCTGTGCTGTTCCCTTCCGTTCTAAGGAACATCACTGTAAACCCAAAACCTCAGCCACTGCCTGCTGAAGTTCAGGAAACACATGTTTCCTGAACTTAGGAGGGGGAGGGATAGCTCAGTGGTTTGAGCATTGGCCTGCCAAACCCAGGGTTGTGAGCTCAAGCCTTGAGGGGGCCATTTAGAGATCTGGGGCAAAAATTGGGGATTGGTCCTTGTCAAGGTTCCTCCCCCACTCTGAACTCTAGGGTACAGATGTGGGGACCTGCATGAAAAACCTCCTAAGCTTATCTTTACCAGCTTAGGTCAAAACTTCCCCAAGGTACAAAATATTACATCCGTTATCCTTGGACTGGCCGCTACCACCACCAAACTAATACTGGTTACTGGGGAAGAGCTGTTTGGATGCGTCCTTCCCCCCAAAATACTTCCCAAAACCTTGCACCCCACTTCCTGGACAAGGTTTGGTAAAAAGCCTCACCAATTTGCCTAGGTGACTACAGACCCAGACCCTTGGATCTTAAGAACAATGAACAATCCTCCCAACACTTGCACCCCCCCTTTCCTGGGAAATGTTGGATAAAAAGCCTCACCAATTTGCATAGGTGACCACAGACCCAAACCCTTGGATCTGAGAACAATGAAAAAGCATTCAGTTTTACAAGAAGACTTTTAATAAAAAATAGAAGTAAATAGAAATAAAGAAATCCCCCCTGTAAAATCAGGATGGTAGATATCTTACAGGGTAATTAGATTCAAAAACATAGAGAACCCCTCTAGGCAAAACCTTAAGTTACAAAAAAGATACACAGACAGAAATAGTTATTCTATTCAGCACAAATTCTTTTCTCAGCCATTTAAAGAAATCATAATCTAACACATACCTAGCTAGATTACTTACTAAAAGTTCTAAGACTCCATTCCTGTTCTGTCCCTGGCCAAGATGACTACAGACAGACACAGACCCTTTGTTTCTCTCCCTCCTCCCAGCTTTTGAAAGTATCTCGTCTCCTCATTGGTCATTTTGGTCAGGTGCCAGCGAGGTTACCTTTAGCTTCTTAACCCTTTACAGGTGAGAGGAGCTTTCCCCTGGCCAGGAGGGATTTCAAAGGGGTTTACCCTTCCCTTTATATTTATGACACGCCCCCCAAATCTCAGCTAGGGTGAAACACTGGCTGGGATTTCTTCCTGGAGCTCTAGGAAAAACAGAGTTAAGACACATGCATCTCTAAATATACTACCAAGTACATAAAGACTAACAATATTTTCCACATCTCAAAGACGATTTTAACCAGTTGATTCTGGGAAACTTTCACGGGAGAGTGCATCAGCCACTTTGTTAGAAGCTCCTGAGATGTGTTGGATGTCGAAATCAAAATCTTGGAGAGCTAAACTCCACCGAAGAAGTTTTTTGTTAGTTTCTTTGACGGTGTGAAGCCACTTCAGTGCAGCACGGTCGGTTTGCAGGTGGAAACGCCGTCCCCAAACATATGGGCGTAGCTTTTCCAGAGCATAGACAATGGCATAACATTCTTTTTCAGTGACTGACCAGTTGCTTTCCCTCTCAGACAGTTTTTTGCTGAGAAACACTACAGGGTGGAATTCTTGATCAGGTCCCTTCTGCATTAAAACTGCTCCCACACCACGCTCGGATGCATCTGTGGTTACTAGGAATGGTTTGTCAAAGTCTGGGGCCCTTAGTACAGGGTCAGACATGAGTGTCGCTTTAAGCTTGTTAAAGGCCTTCTGACACTTTTCGGTCCACTGAACAGCATTTGGCTGTTTCTTTTTGGTTAGGTCTGTCAGTGGGGCAGCGATTTGGCTGTAGTGCAGTACAAATCATCTGTAATAACCGGCCAAGCCTAAGAAGGATTGAACCTGTTTCTTTGACTTTGGGACAGGCCACTTTTGGATAGCATCCACTTTGGCCTGTAGGGGGCTGATAGTTCCTTGACCCACCTGGTGTCCAAGGTAAGTCACTCTGTTTAGGCCTATTTGACACTTCTTAGCCTTAACAGTTAGTCCTGCCTCCCTTATGCGCTCAAGGACTTTTTGTAGATGTTCCAGGTGGTCTGCCCAGGAATCCGAAAATATGGCCACGTCGTCAAGGTAGGCGACTGCATATTCTCCTAATCCCGCTAGGAGACCATCTACAAGTCTTTGGAAAGTGGCGGGTGCATTTCGCAGCCCGAAAGGGAGTACATTAAATTCATACAGCCCGAGATGTGTGATGAAGGCTGACCTTTCCTTGGCAGATTCATCTAGCGGTACCTGCCAGTACCCCTTGGTTAAGTCCGAGGTAGAGATGAACTGGGCCCGTCCCAGTTTCTCTAATAGTTCATCTGTGCGTGGCATTGGATAGTTGTCTGGGCGAGTTACAGCATTTAGCTTACGGTAGTCCACGCAAAAACGTATTTCCCCATCTGGTTTGGGAACTAGAACCACTGGAGATGCCCATGCACTTTCAGAGGGGCGGATTACACCCATCTGTAACATATCCTGGATCTCCCGTTCTATAGCAGTTTTAGCTTGAGGAGATACCTGGTAAGGTTGAACCCTAATTGGGTGAGCATTACCTGTGTCAATGGAGTGGTATGCCCGTTCAGTCAGTCCTGGGGTGGCTGAGAATGTTGGCGCGTAGCTAGTGCACAGCTCCTGGATCTGCTGTCGCTGCATACACCCAAGGGTCATGGAGAGGTTCACCTCTTCCACACCACCACCACATTTCCCTTCGTAGTAGACACCTTTGGGCCACTCAGCGTCGTCTCCTCCCTGGGCTGTAAACTGACAAACCTTTAATTCTCTGGAATAAAAGGGCTTTAGAGAATTAATATGGTACACCTTAGGCTTCCGGTTGGAGGTGGGGAATGCTATGAGATAATTAACAGCTCCCAGGCGCTCCTGGACCGTGAATGGCCCTTCCCACGATGCTTCCATTTTATGGGCCTGGAGCGCCCTTAAGACCATGACCTGGTCTCCTACTTTGAAGGAACGCTCTTTGGCATGTTTATCATACCAGGCTTTTTGCTCTTTTTGAGCATCCTGTAAGTTTTCTCTAGCAAGGGCTAAAGAGGTTCGGAGGGTGTTTTGTAGGTTGGTTACAAAGTCCAGAATGTTAGTTCCTGGAGAAGGTGTAAATCCCTCCCATTGCTGCTTCACCAACTGCAATGGCCCCTTAACCTCACGGCCATATACAAGTTCAAATGGGGAAAACCCTAAACTGGGATGTGGTACAGCTCTGTAGGCAAAGAGCAACTGCTGCAACACTAGGTCCCAATCATTGGAGTGCTCATTTACGAATTTACGTACCATGGCCCCCAAAGTTCCATTAAACTTCTCCACCATGCCATTTGTTTGATGATGGTAAGGAGTGGCAACCAAGTGATTTACCCCATGAGCTTCCCAAAGGTTTTTCATAGTTCCTGCCAGGAAATTAGTCCCTGCATCTGTGAGGATGTCAGAGGGCCAACCTACCCTGGCAAAAATGTCTGCTAGTGCCTGGCACACACTTTTAGCCCTGGTGTTGCTTAGAGCTACTGCTTCCGGCCATCGGGTGGCAAAATCCATGAAAGTCAGTATGTACTGCTTTCCTCTGGGTGTCTTTTTCGGAAAAGGACCCAGAATATCCACAGCTACTCGCTGAAATGGAACTTCAATGATGGGGAGTGGCTGGAGAGGGGCTTTGACCTGGTCTTGGGGTTTTCCCACTCTTTGGCACACCTCACAAGACTGGACATAGGTAGAAACATCCTTGCCCATTCCCTCCCAGTGGAATGACCCCCCCAAATGGTCTTTGGTCCTGTTCATCCCAGCATGGCCACTAGGGTGATCATGGGCTAAGCTCAAGAGCTTGGCCCAGTATTTAGTTGGAACTACCAACTGTCTCTGAGGATGCCAGTCTTCCTGGTGTCCCCCAGAAAGAGTTTCCTTGTATAAAAGTCCTCTTTCTACAACAAACCTGGATCGATTAGAAGAGCTGAGAGGCGGTGGGTTGCTCCGTGCCGCCGTCCAAGCTCTCTGGAGGCTTTCATCTGCTTCCTGTTCGGTCTGGAACTGTTCCCTTGATGCTGGAGACATCAGTTCCTCATGGGATTGTGGACCTAGGCTTGGTCCCTCTGGAAGCGATATAGGGGATGGAGCTGTTTCTGTTGACTGTGAACCGCTCTCCGCTGGTGCACTATGTTGGGATTCAGGCTCCGGCTGAGCCTCTTGTGTAGGGTTATCGGCTGCTGCCAGTTCAGGTTCGGTGGGGCCCTCTGGTGTTGAGGTTGCAAGTACTGGATTCAGTGCTGACACGGGGTCTGGTGTTGGTTGTTTGGCTGGTTCCGGTTCTGGGACTGGTTCCGTCTGGGTCTCTGGGACTGGATCCACTACTGCTGTTGCAGACATTGGCCTGGGGTCCAGGTCCATCACCTCTGACTGGGTCCTGAGAAGTTTCCGGAACAGAGCTAGGCCTCACGGCTTGTTTAGCCTGGCTGCGGGTGACCATTCCCACCCTCTTGGCCTGCTTCACATGATTGGCCAAGTCTTCCCCCAACAGCATGGGGATGGGATAATCATCATAGACTGCAAAGGTCCACATTCCTGACCAGCCCTTGTACTGGACAGGCAACTTGGCTGTAGGCAAATTGAAAGAGTTGGACTTGAAGGGTTGAATCGTCACTTGGATCTCTGGGTTGATTAAATTGGGGTCCACTAAGGAAGCATGGATAGCTGACACCTGTGCTCCGGTGTCCCTCCACGCGGTGACCTTCTTCCCGCCCACACTCACAGTTTCCCTCCGCTCCAAGGGTATCTGGGCCTGTGGACCTCTGGTGTGATTCCGGTGCAATGAACTGTAATCTGTTGGGGTTCTTGGGCAGTTGGCCTTTACATGCCCCAGCTCGTTACACTTAAAACATCGTCCAGCTGACGGGTCACTGGGGCGAGGAGGGTTGCTGGAGAACGGGGTGGTGGGACGATAAGGGGTCTGGAGGGTTCTTTGGGAGGTAGGTGGGGCTTTGGGTGGCCCCCGGTAATAGGGTGTGGTCTGGGGTGGTCCCTTCTGGTCTCCGCTCCAACTGCGACCAGTTTTCTTCTTCTCTGCCACCTCCACCCATCTGGCTCCAATCTCTCCTGTCTCAATTACAGTTTTGGGTTTCCCATCTAGGATGTATCTTTCTATTTCCTCAGGAACACCCTCTAAGAATTGTTCCATTTGCATTAGGAAGGGCAAATTTACTGGAGATTCAACACTTGCTCCTGATATCCAGGCATCCCAATGTTTCACAATGTGGTAGGCATGTCGGGTAAATGACATGTCTGGTTTCCACCTTAGGGCTCTGAACCTCCAACGAGACTGCTCGGGTGTTATCCCCATTCTGACTCTCGCCTTGGATTTAAACAGTTCATACTTGTTCATGTGTTCTTTAGGCATTTCAGCTGCCACCTCAGCTAAGGGTCCACTGAGCTGCGGCCTCAGCTCTACCATGTATGGGTCAGTAGAGATGTTGTACCCAAGGCAGGCCCTTTCGAAGTTTTCTAGGAAGGCCTCAGTATCACCGCCTGCCTTGTAGGTGGGGAACTTTCTGGGATGGGAAGTGGTACTTGGAGAAGGATTACTAGGGTTTGTTGGGATATTCTGCTGAGCCTTTATCTTCTCCATCTCCTCCACATACTTCCTCTCTTTTTCCTTCTCCTCCAGTTCTTTGTCCCTCGCTTCCATAGCTCTCCTGTGAGCAGCCGCTTGGTGTTGTTCTGCCTCCCTTTCTTGTTCCTTCTTCAGCCGCATGAGTTCTATCTGTCTTTCATGTTCCCTTTGTCTTTCCTCAGCCTGAAATTTGGCTAATTCGAGCTGTAGTCGAGCCGCGGATTTTGCCATTCTAACCTCTCTGTTTTTAACTAACTTTACACCCGAGGTTTAGAAATAAACAAACAAAACTTGGCTGTAAAATTTTGCTGTGCTGGAATAGAATACCTATTCTCTGACAGTGATTGTCAGCCTACAGAAAAAGACAATTCCCTTGTCTCTGCTCTGGGCCCAAATTAAAGCAAAAACCCTCCAACTACTTGGAAACCTGCTTACCCAGCCCAAAGAAAAAAAAAATTCCTTTTCAAACCTGTGCTCCTTGTAAAATAAAAAAATCAAAATCCTAAAAAAAAAAAAAAAAAAAACCCTGCCACTTTTGTCTCCAGGCAAATGGGTAGAGCACACACCCCCTATTTACTTTTAGGAAGAAAAGAAAAAAAAAAACTCTGGGTTGGAAGACTGTGAATTTCCCTGCAGGAGTTAAGTACCCTGCCTCCAGGCAAAGAAAACCTGCAATTCACAAAGATATTCCCCTTTTGTCTCTGCTTGGCCACAAAGCAGAGAAAAAACAATCTGCTTTCAGTTTCAACTGCTTTCTGAACTTCCTTTCCAAAGGGAAAAAAAATTTCTTTTTAAAATTTGTATTTCTAGTTCAAAAAATCTCAACTGGATCTCAAAATGATTTCAGGTTAATCCCACCACAGTACCACCATGTCAAGGTTCCTCCCCCACTCTGAACTCTAGGGTACAGATGTGGGGACCTGCATGAAAACCTCCTAAGCTTATCTTTACCAGCTTAGGTCAAAACTTCCCCAAGGTACAAAATATTACATCCGTTATCCTTGGACTGGCCGCTACCACCACCAAACTAATACTGGTTACTGGGGAAGAGCTGTTTGGACGCATCCTTCCCCCCAAAATACTTCCCAAAACCTTGCACCCCACTTCCTGGACAAGGTTTGGTAAAAAGCCTCACCAATTTGCCTAGGTGACTACAGACCCAGACCCTTGGATCTTAAGAACAATGAACAATCCTCCCAACACTTGCACCCCCCCTTTCCTGGGAAATGTTGGATAAAAAGCCTCACCAATTTGCATAGGTGACCACAGACCCAAACCCTTGGATCTGAGAACAATGAAAAAGCATTCAGTGTTTTACAAGAAGACTTTTAATAAAAAATAGAAGTAAATAGAAATAAAGAAATCCCCCCTGTAAAATCAGGATGGTAGATATCTTACAGGGTAATTAGATTCAAAAACATAGAGAACCCCTCTAGGCAAAACCTTAAGTTACAAAAAAGATACACAGACAGAAATAGTTATTCTATTCAGCACAATTCTTTTCTCAGCCATTTAAAGAAATCATAATCTAACACATACCTAGCTAGATTACTTACTAAAAGTTCTAAGACTCCATTCCTGTTCTGTCCCTGGCCAAGACGACTGCAGACAGACACAGACCCTTTGTTTCTCTCCCTCCTCCCAGCTTTTGAAAGTATCTCGTCTCCTCATTGGTCATTTTGGTCAGGTGCCAGCGAGGTTACCTTTAGCTTCTTAACCCTTTACAGGTGAGAGGAGCTTTCCCCTGGCCAGGAGGGATTTCAAAGGGGTTTACCCTTCCCTTTATATTTATGACAGTCCTGCATTGAGCAAGGTGTTGGACTAGATGATCTCCTGAGGTCCCTTCCAACCCTGATATTCTATGATGATTCTATGTACAACTGGAGACCTCTGATTGTGAAACGAAAAGCAACAGTCAAACTTCCTTCATGCTGTGTGTTTGGTGTGCAAATTGTGTGTGGGTTTCATGCTGTTGTTTTATACAATATGCATGTTTACAGAGTGCACTATATGTTGTTTTGGTGGGCATATAACACATGGGGTGCATATCGTGCAATGTGGTATTACACAATTGCATGTTTCTATTCAGGGTTACCGTGTGTGCACAAGCATGTAGCAAATTGTGTTTGTGTTTGTATATATATCTAGGGTGAGTGTATGTTATGTGTAGATGTGCATGTTCTAATGAAACTATTACTTTCTGTGGATACATTTAGGTGGGGCTGGTAACGTCTCTTATTATAGTTCCCCGACACTTCCCATTATAGAACCCTGTTTTCAGTAACTTATAACTTTCCCAAACTTTAACAGTTTAGGCTGAAATTTTCCATGCTAGTTGTTGGCCTCAAACTGAATGCTTTGTGGAAAATTTCAGCAAAAATGTTTAAGGTGATTCCAAGAATGAGACTAGGGGAAAATATGTTATTTTGCTCATGTAAAAAAATTCTGATGACCTTTTTATTTAATCAAAATGGCCCACCTTGATAATCATGCACATTGTAGGGAGAGTGGTCACTTTGGATAAGCTATTACCAGCAGGAGAGTGAGTTTGTGTGTGTGGTTTTTGGAGGGGGGTGAGGGAGTGAGAGAACCTGGATTTATGCAGGAAATGGCCCACCTTGATTATCATACACATTGTGAAGAGAGTGGTCACTTTGGATGGGCTATTACCAGCAGGAGAGTGAGTTTGTGGGGGGGGGGGGAGGCGGAGTGTGAGAAAACCTGGATTTGTGCTGGAAATGGCCCAACTTGATGATCACTTTAGATAAGCTATTACCAGCAGGACAGTGGGGTGGGAGGAGGTATTGTTTCATGGTCTCTGTGTGTATATAATGTCTTCTGCAGTTTCCACGGTATGCATCTGATGAAGTGAGCTGTAGCTCACGAAAGCTCATGCTCAAATAAATTGGTTAGTCTCTAAGGTGCCACAAGTACTCCTTTTCTTTCTACTGCTTTCAGTTACTCTGTTAGCACAAGTGACAGAGGTCTGTGTGGTGGATCAGAAGGTTCTAAGGGTGTCAATATGATGCTTCATGATGAAATTTCTGGTTTTTTCAGTTTGCTTTCTTAAAAAAACCTGTGAAATTACACACACATTCACACACATAGGAGGCCTAGAACTAGCCAACGCTGTTCCATCAGTCCCAGGTGTGCTGCTAATTAACTGCATTTTAGCCAAAAGGGCAAGGATTAAGATCAGGTGATCGCCTGAGCCAGCTGGGCTTTATAAAAGGGCAGAAAAGTCAGTTTGGAGGAGGAACCACAGGGAACAAGGTGGGTTTCTGTGGCAGGTTATGAAAGTGGGGTTGGAAGAAACAGGTAAAATAGCTTGGGAGTCAGTGCTCTAGTCCTAAGCCTGGAAGATTGAAATAGCTAAGCCTGGAGAGGGCTGAGGTGATGAAGGATTCCAGGGAAGCCCTTTGAGAAATCAGGGCAAGGCCAAAAGTACAGTTTGCCTGCTGACTTCTTAGAGCCAGAGAGTTGGATAAGGAATGCAGAGTCCTGTAGCAATCTAGAAAGGACGGGGAGGGGCTTATTTTGAGATTTATACTTTGATTGTTTTTGTTAATAAATGCAGACACTCCTCCTTCTCCCCCCCCCCCCCAAAAAAAAAAGAAGAAGAAGAAGAAAGGGAGCTATTGGACAGAAAGCCTTTGTGGTGTATTTCTGAGAAGCTGGTGAGAAGAAACTGAGGCAGGCACACCCTCTGACATGCACATGTTAAAAGTACATTAAGATTGCAAAGCCAAGCACTCAAGTTAGGAAATGCTAAAATGAAGGTTACTTGTGCACAGAACTGCTAACTTCCATTCTAGCTGGGGA
Source organism: Lepidochelys olivacea (assembly GCF_965140295.1). Taxonomy (NCBI): domain Eukaryota; kingdom Metazoa; phylum Chordata; order Testudines; family Cheloniidae; genus Lepidochelys; species Lepidochelys olivacea. The sequence goes on along the minus strand of NC_140411.1, from coordinate 158,797,046 downwards.
GTGCTCAACTTCTCTTCCTGTCCCTGCTCTGCCCAAGGCCCTGCCCCCCATTCCACCTCTTTCCCCCAAAGCCCCACCCCTGCCCCCTCCCTGCCTGTGCCCCATCCCCTCCCCTCCCAGTGCCTCCTGCATGCTGTTGAACAGCTGTTCTGTGGTGTGCATGAGGAGGAGGAGTTGATCAGCAGGCTGGCCAGTGGGTTGGAGGCACTGCAGGGAGGAGAAGGAGTTGATTGGAGGGGAAAGGGGGTGGGGGGAGCTTGGCTGCTGGTGTGGGGCTCAGCACCCTCTAATTATTTTTTCCTGGATGCTTTAGCTATGGTATTTTTTTTTCAAAGGCCCTCTGCCTCATTTGCTGCACGGGATAGACCTGCTCTGGAGATGAATCAGGGTTGTGTAATGAAGGGGAATGTTGTCTGTAAGATCCCTGTTTCATTTGTTTCAGAATGCGGAAGGGCTGTGGTGAGTGAAGCAGGGAGGGAAAGGAAGGTCTCATGGGTAAGGCAGTGGAACATGGTCCTGGAGAACTCGATTCTATCCTCTTCCTGTCCTATCAAGTTCCGATGTGATGCTGGTCGAGACATTTAAATCAAACTTGTCATAGGTGGTTGCTAATTGTGTTCCTCATGTTTTGGGTGCCTGACTTGAGAGCATGTGGTCTGATTTGCATAAAAGCTGAGCACTCACAGATGTGAATGAACTCCATGTAAGCTGTGCTTTGAACACACAAAATACAATATAATGCTAAGTAATCTGAAATATCAGGTTGTAGATATCTCAAATGGGGCACCCAAAATTAGTGGATATTTTTGACCTTCCTCTCTGTTTCCTGTCTGTAAAATGGTGACTATAATGCTAGTTCACGGCACAGGAGAGTTGTGAAAATAAACTGTTTGAAGCACTTAGATACTATTATGAGAAACGCCACAAGAAAGCTCTAGAGGAAATCAATAATTCTGTTTCCATAGCAGTGTTTGTTCAGGCCTTATTTACTGCACTCTGCTCAATGAGGATAAAACAAAATAGTAGCTTCGTGCACTAAATGAGGTAAGGGTCCCTCTGATAGAATGTATCCCTATATTCACACTGTACACACTACTGTAGAAATTTTTGTACAAAATATGCCTTGTGAGGTATTATTTGAAAACTCAAACATGCTGATGACTATTGTCCTGATAAAATGTGTGGCAACACTATGTGAAGCTATAAGATTCCATTGTATGGTGGTATTAACATGTTCCAAACTGAGGTTGACAAACAGGTCTGTCTCAAACAAAAGAATGTGTGCTCTGCTTAAATTGCATTTAGGCAGTAAATAGAGTCCTCAAGCAGCAAGGGAAACAAGGAAACTCAAACAGGTGAGAGAGAATGCAGCAGAGAACATCCTTCCCCATAGACTTTGTTTCCTAATACCCAGCTGGAAATGTTTTTCAAGAGGGGGACAAACACTGTAAGATACTCCCCTCCCCATTGATTTACTGCACTTGAAGGGCCAAAGTAAGCAGCTGATGGATGAGGGGAGGGGTCCTGACTTAAAAAGTTTGGTCACTAAGACTGCTGAAAGCATGTGGTGGGAGAACTGTGCCTTGAATTGAACATTGTTTAAGTAGGCACCAGTAGCATTTTATCTTTTTCTTGTAATTATTTCTGATGCTCATGCTTCATTACTTGAACTTCCTTAAAATCTATCTCTTTGTAGCGAATATACTTGTTTTTGTTTTATCTAATCCAGTGTGCATGAATTGAAGTATCTGGGAAACTCCATTTGAGGTGGCAAGCTGTGTGTATATTATTTATATAACAGAAAAAATGGACTTGTATTGTCCAGGAGAAGGTTAGATTGTACAGGACGTGCATCTGTGGGGGGAAATCTAAGACTGGAGGTGTGTTAGGGTCACGATGCAATATAACCAAGGCTGGTGATTTATATGCTGGAGGCTTTGTGAGCAGTCCAGGCTGGAGACTATATCAGCAAAGGATTGTAGGTTAGAGGGCAGGGGTGAAACAGCTACTCATTAGTTTGGATTGTACCCTGATATGTCCTGGTCCCATGGGGAAAAAACCGCATGATCATATAATTAGACTGTAGTATAATGAATACGCATAAAGGGCTGAATTAAGGGCGCATGGGCAATCTTAATTCTATTTCCTAACTTTTGAGTGTTTGATTTTGCAACTTTAAAGTGTTAATGTGTTGTTTTGTGTGTAATATGTAACTATATGTTGTGCAGGCTATGTAATTGGGTATCACTTGTGAGTAGTGTATGGAGTTTGTGTGTAGTGTCAATAGGTGCATTTTTTACATGCTGTGAGTGTGTGTAATTTCACTGTGTGCATAAATACAACCTTCTGACTAAAACTCTACGACAATACAATTCAATTCCATCTACTAGATAGGAGTGAAGTCTCAAGCCTAAAGCCTGCTTAAATAGCCATCTGAGACAAAATTTCATTAAAACCCTATACCTACAGCTATGCAAATAAATTTGGGTATTGAGAAACTCCATAACCAATGGCTGCAGAGCAGATCTGGAACAATTCTCTTCCTAATTAGTATTCTTTTTCTGTAAGTACCGGCAGTTTAACAATCTCAAGCAAAGCAGCAGTCACTCCCTCTATCACAAAGCACTAGAGAATCAAATGATAAATCCAAACAAGAACATAATCCACTCCTATATGATGTTATCCAAGGCCTCAGCACCATTAACCTCCTGACCTGAGGAGCAAACCTCTCCAAAACTGAACGTATCCAAGACACTGAACCAAAAGCTAAAACGTCAAAGTATGGTGCGTTGGGCAGAAAAAGTCAGAATATGCTAAACGGTATACAGCTCCCTACACAAATCACCATAGCAAAAGGTGAAAAACTCTATGGTAGGCTCTTACCAAACACAGAATATGAGACCATAAACTACAGGTGGAAAATGAAGGCAATAAAGTGAAGTACAAATACAGAGAGAAACAACTCTGCAACTGACGTGGCAGGAAAGGGAGTGAAAGAGAGGCATTTTCTACTTGATTGTTCAAAGTATGAAGTAGTATAAGGAACATAGTGCCTCAAATTACCAGAAATAAGACCACTATTTAAAACGTTGACTAAAACCTGCACATTAGTAGGAGAAAGATGAGACCGCTGAGAGGACTTCATGCTATGAGTCAATCTTTGACTGAATCAGGAATGGTCAATAGTGACAAATGGACAGGAGGATTAAATCCACAAACATGCTGTGAAGTCCTATCCTGGGCTGCAGCTTAACGTATTGTATCTCTGACAGACACAAGATTTCTATCTTTACTCTTGTAGGTGGTTATGCCAAAATACCATTGAACTCAATTAAAAATTGCTTTGTGTATGCCATGTATGGGCAGTGTCAGTGTGTGTGGTGTGTGCTCTTGTGGTACCAGAGGGTGTATTGTACATTCTTTGCCTATGTATGATATCAGTGGTTGAATTGCCCATAGCGTGTGGGTTCACTGCATGTTCCATATGTATAGGGAGAGGTGGCTAAGTATGTGTGTGAGAGTGTGATGGCTGTATGATGTAATTCTGGTGTGTTCTCTCTCTCTGGGACTGTACATATATGATGGTTTTCAGTGGGCAGCTCTGCATTGATGTCCATCAGAAGTGTCAGTGGGTGCACTGAATGGCACTGTGTAGCTCAGTGCCTAGCTCTCAAAGTTGCCATGTCTAGGCAGTCAATAATGGACTGTGTGGTATGTATGTTTGAGTAGCTGCCACAGTGAGTGGGTAACAGAGGTGGCAGTAGGGAGTGGGCATGGGGTAGATGGTGGTTGGGGGCTGTCAGATGCACTGTGTGTGGGAGAGTGTTTAGGGTGGCTGCAGTGGGTGGGTATAGCAAGAGCTAATGGTAGGTGTACAGTCTAGTATTTGGATGTGAGTGCACTGGGTGCTGGGGAGTTTCATGGATGTGGGGGGTGGCATTGTTTGCATTATGTGGTGAGAGGATGGGAAGGTGGTGACATCTGAGTGTGTGGGGTATAGTAGGAGGTGATGTGTACAGGGATGAGCAATGGGTACACTGATGTATAAGGGTGTGTGTGTGTGGAGGTGGTAATGTGGGGAGGGGGAGGAGTGTGTGTGACAGATACAGCAATTGCCTTATGAGTGGAAGACTTTATTTAATTAAGAATTCTTTGAGGGGGTCAACAAGCATGTGGACAAAGGGGGATCCAGTGGATATAGTGGGCTTAGATTTTCAGAAAGCCTTTGACAAGATCCTTCACTAAAGGCTCTTAAGCAAAGTAAGCAATCATGGGATAAGAGGGAAGGTCCTCTCATGGATTGGTAACTGGATAAAAGAAGGAAACACAGGGTAGGAATAAATGGTCCGTTTTCAGAATGAAGAGAGGTAAATAGTGGTGTCCCCCAGGGGTCTGTACTGGGACCAGTCCTATTCAACAAATAAATGCTCTGGAAAAGGGGGTAAACAGTGAGGTGGCAAAATTTGCAGATGATACAAAACTACTCAAGATAGCGAAGTCCCAGGCAGACTGTGAAGAGCTACAAAAGAATCTCCCAAAACTGGGTGACTGGGCAACAAAATGGCAGATTAAATTCAATGTTGATAAATGCAAAGTAATGCACATGGGAAAACATAATCCCAACTATGCATATAAAATGATGGGGTCTAAATTAGTTACCACCGCTCAAGAAAGATCTTGGAGTCATTGTGGATAGTTTTCTGAAAATATCCAGTCAATGTGCAGTGGCAGTCAAAAAAACAAAGCTGGGAATCTTTAAGAAAGGGACCGAGAATAAGACAGAGGATATCTCAGTGCTTCTCTCTAAAACTATGGTACACCCACATCTTGAATACTGCATGCAGATGTAGTTGCCCCATCTCCAAAAAGGTATACTGGAATTTGAAAAGGTTCAGAAAAGGGCAACAAAAATTATTAGGGGTATGGAACAGCTTCTGTATGAGAAGCAACTAATAAGATTGGGACTTTTCAGCTTGAAAAGAGATGACTAAACAAGGATATGATAGAGATCTATAAAATCATGACTGGTGTGGAGAAAGTAAATAAGGAAGTGTTATTTACTCATTGTCATAACTCACAAACTAGGGGGTCACCAAATGAAATTAATAGGCAGCAGGCTTAAAACAAAAAGAAGCACTTTTTCACACAACACACATTTAACCAATGGAACTCTTTGCCAGAGGATGTTGTGAAAGCCAAGACTATAACAGTGTTAAAAAAAAAAAACTAGATAAGTTCATGGTGGATAGGTCCATCAATGGCTATTAGCCAGGATGGGCAGGGATGGTGTCCCTAGCCTCTATTTGCCAGAAGCTGGGAGCGGATGATGGGGGATGGATCACTTAATTACCTGTTCTGTTCATTCCCTCTGGGGTACCTGGCATTGGCCGCTGTCGGAGGACAGGATACTGGGCTAGATGGACCTTTGGTCTGACCCAATATGACTGTTCTTAGCTTCACAGTCTCTTGTATTAAATTAATGGTTTATATATGATTGTGGGCCAGGGATGGGATGTAACAGTCTGACACTAAGTGTGTGGGAGTATGGGGCAGTGGGAGTGGCACTGGATGTGCAGTGGGAGTGTGGGTGGCAGTGGATGTGCAATAGGACTGGGGGCAGGGCGTGGCACTAGGTATGTGGGGGTATGGGACGGGGAGTGAGGGTGGCACTAGGTGTGGAGGGGTGGGGGCAGTGGGAGTGTGGGCGGCACTGGATGTGCAGTGGGACTGTGGGGGTGCAAGGGGGTGGCACTTGGTGCGGGGGGTGAGGAGCAGTGGGAGTGTGGGTGGCACTGGATGGGCAGGGGGGCAGCACTTCATGTGAGGGGCAGTGGGGGTGCCGGCAGCAGTAGGTGTGGGGGCAGGGGGGTTGCACTTGGTGGGGCGGGTGAGGGGCAGTGGGATTGTGGGTGGCACTAGGTGTGGGGGCGCAAGGGGGTGGCACTTGGTGGGGCGGGTGAGGAGCAGTGGGAGTGTGGGCGGCACTAGATGCGTAATGGGACTGTGGGGGCACGGGGGGTGTCACTTGGTGTGGGGGGCAGTGGGAGTGTGGGCGGCACTAGGTGTTGGGGCAGGGGGTGGCACTTGGTGTGGGGGGGAGGGGCAGGGGGCGGCACTTTGTGTGAGGGGCAGTGGGAGCGTGGGCGGCACTAGGTGGGTGGGGGGGTGAGGAGCCGGGGGGGTGTGGGCGGCACTGGATGTGCAATGGGACTGTGGGGGCAGGGGGGCGGCCCTAGGTGTGGGGCAGGGGGACTGTGGTGTGGGTGCCGCGGGGCGGGGGGGGCGGCGGCGGTGCCTTTAAATGGCGCTGGCGGGCGCTGGCGGCTCACTCCGGCGCTGGGCTGGCGGATGTAAGCCGGGGCTTAGGTGTCTGCGCCGATCGCCTGACTCCGCCGCCTGGGCTGGCCGGCCCCGCTCTCCCCTGTGCGCCCGGCGGCGGCGGCGGCGGCTCGGCAGCTCCGCGCTGCCCGGGGAGGCTCCGGCCCCGGCCGCGTGCAGCGGGGGCAGGGCGCGCGGGCGGCATGGAGGAGGCGGAGGCGCGGTGCCGGGTGCTCTCCATCCAGAGCCATGTCGTGCGCGGCTACGTGGGCAACAAGGCGGCGAGCTTCCCGCTGCAGGTGAGCCGGGCCGGGCGCCTGGGGAGGGGAGGGGAGGGTGCCCGGGCGCGGTGCTTTCCCGCTGCCAGGCGGGCGCGACGCCGGTGCCCGGGCAGGGAAGGCTCCGGAGTGTGTGTGTGTGTGGGTGAGAGAGACACGTCCTTGATCGGCGCTGTTCTCGGTTAATACAGACTGGCCAAGATTCACAAAACAGGTACATGTCGGTAGCCAGCTATTCCTTACGCTTGTGCGGAGGGGTTTAAAGCAGGATGCTTCTTTATTTGATAGCTATACAATCATCCGTAGTATACTGAGTGCTATACCAATTTTTCATCTTGTAAATGGGGTTTGGCTTTTAAAAAAAAAATGCATGGAGTTGAATACTGTGGTAGGTGGGTTTAAAGAGCGACTGGAAATGCTTGTGACTGTTCGTTTTTTAAATGATAATGCCTAGTGCTTTAAATTCTCAAAGCCTATTACAAACACTGACTACCCTATTTTAGAAAGCATACTTAATCAGATATCATGTTTCATGCTCTCATCTCATTACTGCTGGTTCAGGGAGCTATGGTCACCCTATGTAGAGCACTACACAGTCATAAGCATTGTGGGTGTTCTCACCTTGGTCAGGTTTCAGAGGTACAGAAACCTTGCATCCGGTGAAGTGAGCTGTAGCTCACGAAAGCTTATGCTCAAATAAATTGGTTAGTCTCTAAGGTGCCACAAGTACTCCTTTTCTTTTCACCTTGGTCAGTATCCTGTATTGTCCGCTGATGGAGGCAGGAAGCCAGATTTGATTAACCAATAATCTGATGTGCTAAATGGCAAATTCTATGTACTTGTGTAACTATAATCCACAATAAAACAAATGTAAGTGTAATGAAGTCATAAGGACATTGTAACCAGGAGAATGAACATAGTCCAGAGTTTGACAAGAATAAGATAAGGAATAATCTTTCTTTAATTATAGATATGGGGGGAGGTGGGCCTAAGGTTGTCTGGTGATAACTTTTGCCTTGTGGCTTAAGTGCAGGCTTGGGATTTGAATACCTGGGTTCTAGCCCCACTGTATCAGACTTCCTTTATGTCTTGGTCAAGTCACTTAACCTCTGTGTATCCCAGTTTTCTCATCAGTAAAATGGAAATATAACCCATAATCTCATGACCCACTTGAGGCAAACTTTAATGCTTGCAAAGTGCTTTTGGATGGAAGGCACTGAAGTATTTTTCATTTTAAAAATACCTACTGAAGTAGCAGTGGATGCTATTTACAGAAGTCATACAATATAAGTTTTTAAAGTTCCTCAGTGCCATGGCATATGATAAAAGCTAGTGCTGGAAGGAGTTATTACACCTGTGGGCTACCTCCCAGAACCATAAGAATTGTTTATAGCAAACTGCTAATAAATATGCCTATCATTATATTTGAAGGTTGTGCAAAGCTGGGCTGATGAAACATGAAGGGAAGGAAGTAAATTGCTCTAGTGACATTTGGGTATCTTATTAGTCATCAGAACTGTGAGATGGAATTATAAGAATCCTTTATTTAAATAGGGGACAGTGTCAGGCTTGGGGATTTGTTCTGTACCCTTTATGCTCCCTTCAAATGTGCCCCCTTCAAATCTCCCCACCCCCCAATTTTTTCCCCCCTCTTGTCTCATATCAGCTGAATCAAAGAGGGTTAAATGTGGCTCCTTACAGCAGAGTTGATAGTTCTGGAGTGTGGTTAAATGAGATGTCTGCAGATTGAGGAAGTTTTTTTTTTAACTTAGTAAAGGACAAAGTACTGGCAGCCCAGTGACAGAAGTCAAACTTGGATGGATTTTTGTATTGGAAGGGTGAAATACTATTAATCTGCTAGGCAGGCCATGTATGGCTATTTTTAGACTACCTCCATTTTTGGTATATAGTGTATATCTCTTTGTCTTCAGTGAAAATATTACATCTAGTTATATTTTTACATTTTTATTGAAAACTTGTCAGTGGATCCACTGAAAACCTGGTCCAAGTGCTGATAGTAACTTGGATCTACACATAACCATTCTTCACCACAGTTTGTTTTTCAGATCTCCTTTGTTAAACTGTTTTCTTACTCCACTGACTCTTACATAAGGTACTTGTAATGAGGTTTCCAGCTTATGTACTCTTCTAGCTTCAGAAAAGTATGCACAAAGACTACAAAACAATTGCTGTTAGACTATTCCAGGCTTTCATGTATAAAAGGTCATTACAATTGGAGATGGCTGTCAAGAAGTCTTGAGATTGTGGTCAGAAATGGATCTTATTTCTCCTTAGGTTCTGTAGGATGCTAATAGTAATAAGTTAGTATAACAAAGCTGTTAACTTTTGGCTAAAAGAGAGAAACTGAGAGCTTTGGTACATGGAAACTAAAGAAAGCTCCTGAAAGACCATTAGTCATCACACTTTCAAAAGTTTGAGGGAAGATAATGCTACTTTTGAAAAAAGAAATGCAGAAAGTTGATTTTACCAGCATTTAGGCCTAGCTTTACTAATGATACCACCACAAAGGAATTTACCATTTTGTAATAATGATGTACAACTTTGAAGTTCTAACTAGCTATAGATTTTTCTATTAAATGCTACCCTACTTTTCTTTCCTCTTCTGAATGAAGGACAATAGCAAAAACAGTCTCTACGTTTTGGTCAGTCAGTCATAAGAGAAAAACAGCGAGATTCAGACAATAGTTTTTGGTGAGCAGTATATAAAGTCAAACCACAAAGAAATATACCCAATTCTAATAAACTCTTTAACACTCAGCAAAATAAACTTGTCCTAGCCAAGGTGAGGAGGAGAAGGGAAAAAACACTGAACATTGCCTTTGTGAGACTGCCCAGCAATTCATTTCTCAGACACTGCAAGGACTCTGATCTCTGAACTATAAACCATGGTTGCCAAATGAAAGTACTGGGTTTTTTAAAAAAAATTATGATTTGATTTTGCTCACCCTGCTGCAAGTATGTCATCTTTACTGCAGATTAGTTTTGATTTTTGAATAGCTTTCATATCCTGTTATCAGAGTTGAAATGTCAGTGAGTCAGAACGTTGGAGCACTATTCAGTTCCGATTCAGACTAATGTAGCTTGGAGAGGTTCCACTGTTCAGGAAGACCACTTACTTCTGCCTTCAAACAGCTACCATGACAGACCAGAAGTTACCTCCACAGCTTCTAAACCCCTTCAGAGGAGACAGGCATTTTCTGACATCTGTTCCGACAGTGGCGTGCAAAAATTATCCTCTGATAAGAAATTTTTTTTTTTTTTTTTTTTTTGCTTTCCCCAACAGGGAGAGGTCACATCCTCAAGGGATCTGGAGTCTTTCAGTTTTCCTATTTTTAAGAACAGCCCTCCAAACATGATGGATTTCAGTGCACCATTTAGGATGCTAGCAAATAGAATATCTATACCTTCTACGCCTCCTTTTACTCTATTCGCAATTGCTCCAAATGGCAAGGAAGTCACAGTTGAATTCACATCAACATTCAAGGTTGAATTAAAACTTGCAGGACATCACCTAGAGCAGTATAAGAATTTCACAAAAAGAAAAGGAGTACTTGTCGCACCTTAGAGACTAACCAATTTATTTGAGCATGAGAATTTCAGTTTAATTTAATATTTATATTGATATGACAAACTATACCAGTGTTGCCAAAATGTAAAGGCTCCTCTGGTAGTGGTCAGAGGTAAGAACAGTCTGCCAAGACAGGGCTTTCACAGTGTTTGATGTTTTACCATACTTATCAATAGGTATCCATTCTTGATCCGTTTATGTAGGTTGCTACATTGCATCACGTCTCTCTCTCCTGGAGGTGGACACCTTTTGTTTACCAGATCTCATGTTTCCCCAAAATTAACCTTGCTCCATCAGCCTCAAATCTGCTCTTCATATGGCAGAACAAACTAGAGCAGGCCTTTCTGCCATGCCTCTTTAGTTGAAGGATTCCAAAGAACATGAGTGAAGTGTGTTTATAAAGCGATGCAAAAAATCTCCACTGACTCCAATCTCCCAATTCTCTCTGGTTAAGTGAAACAGCTCAAGGTGAAGATCTGCCCTATTTTTCTTTGAAGTCAGTGAAGCTATGCCAATTTACACTAGCTGAGGCTCTGGGCTCAGTCATCACCTGACTGAATGAAAAGTAGAGGAATGTGATCACAAATTCTTCATAGAATTCAAAGCAAGATATTAGCCTGCAAACACTTGCCATGGGTGTTAAAGGCAGCAAAGTTTTTTCCTCGGAGACCCAACATCCTAGATAAAGTAACTATATGTTGCACCCCTTTTCCCAGCCCTTTCTCTGTCATTTTAGGTGGTAAGAACAAGACAAGTTCTGTGCCTTTCTATACACCTGTACAGCACCTAGCCTATTTTGACTATACTGCAACAGGTCAGAACAAAAGCAAACCCCGCAACTGTTTTGCCCAGCACAAAGATTAGCATTAGAGATTGGTTCAGACCAAAACTTCAGATCTGAACACGCACAAACTTGAGTATAGGATCATACCTATACTCGAAGACTGTGGCTTGGGCCCATTTCTAAATAACACAGAAATGTCCTTTTTTGAGAGTTCAATATTTTTACCTCTTTCAGACTTCCAGGGGGACTGGAAATATACCCCCCCCCCTTTTTTTTTTTTTTTTAGTATATGGAAAAGAATCCCTGAAAGAGCTAAGAAGAATGAGCATCACCTGTCTTCTTTATTGCTTGAGCAGACAGCTCATTCCATTCAGCGGAGAAGCCTACGCTGAACAGATTTCAAAAGGCCTTTTGTTCCACAATAGGGAGGTTTGTCTCTAAATTATAACCCACCATGAACAATCTCATTATCTAGATCAAAGTGTTGGTATTTTTGTCAGTGCTTTTAGCTCCCTCATACAGATAGCTGCTCTAATAGAGTCAAGACGTGAAAACACAGAGGAGATTCCCCCATATTTCAGGAGAGCAAGGATGGGAGGGAATCATCATGTGAACTCAACGTTATCAAAAGTGAAGTAAGGATGGAAAATTCAGCTTAATACCGTGTTTGAAATATTGTCCAACACTAACTTACAGGTGACTAGGTGGCTCTTCGGTAATGAAATATAAAGTCGGTCACACTTCTAGGTTGTAGGTCTGAATGCAGACCAATCTGGCAGGTACCAAATGTACTCTGATGGCTTATGTGAAGATAGCTTGTACTTTTCTAGCCTATTCCTAGAAGGGACTTGTCCACTGTTTTTTCAGGTGTTCAGATACCAGAGTGATGGGCACAGTATAGGAACCCTAGATATAATTCAAACCCTAGAGACAGTCTCTTAGATCAAGGTTAGGATACTTCAGAGCAGATGCAGCAGGGCAACTGCTTTGCTGTGGTTAAAGGACTTCAGTCTCCAGAGCTATCAGTACTACACATTTCAGTAGCACTAGCTTTGTTTTAACTTTTAGAAATGAGGGGATGCTTCAAAGGAAGAGCAGACATACAGTAAAAAGTTAAATTATGGTGGGAAAATAGCTTGTGGAAACTTAGGTTATCAGCTGAATGTAGTATTGCATGAGCCATGACAGCTCACTGTAAAGCGTGAATAACCTTTACTGCATGAAAACATACGTGTACAATGGAGACTCTGCAGGTCAATGTCCTTCCCATATTACAAATCTGGCAGCATTGGTGTTTTTTGGGGGTGTTTTTTTTTTTTACTAGCACAGTTGTGCAGCCAAATTAGCTCTAAGACCACTTTTAGAAAGCATTCAAGGCTATCTTGAGAACAGCTTTTTAAAAAGCCAGTTCAGCAAAATTACTCCCCCTCCACTTCCCTCCCCGCACACTACCAGCACAACTGTGTCAGCGGAAACTGTTTAAAAAAGTTTAATAAGGAATAATGCAGATGTTGAGAGGGATGACTCCCATGAGATCCTCATTTCTACGTGGCGGGAGAGATCAAGACAGGAGACCTTTCACCTGTGGTTTGTTAGCAAATCTGCCATGTCTCAAAGTACATACGTTCAAAGAACAAACAAGTGTAATTTTATCTCTGGATGGGTCTAAAGGTTATGAGCATCTTTCCCAGCTGTAATTACTTCAGAACAGTAGAAGCCAATTGCAGATACAACCTTGCTACACAAAATGCTGTTTTTTTTTTTAAACAGGTCTGATCCTTTAATATTTGTAAACTATGCTTCCATAGATAGCAAGTGAATCGTGTACAATTAACAGAAGTAGTCTGTTTCAAGAAGCCAACCTTCCTTTTCTCTACCAAATACCTACTGCATCAAAAGGTAAAACATTCAGGACCTGTGAAAAGAACAGATCTTAATTTAAAAGATTTGTTTTTGTTGCAGATCTTGTTTAAGTGAACAGCAAAGTCTTAACAATTATTAGTTTCAGTAGGCTCCACCTAAAGCAAGCAAGCTGTAAGTATATAGGCCTGTTTTTTGCAGCATTTTCTGAACTTTATGGTTTCCTCTTAGGACACAGTCTTTTTTTTTAATCTGGATTAGTACAGAGTGATGCACATTCTTCACACACAAATTTAAAATATAGTAGCCCGGTGGTTTCTCTTGTCAAAGTCAGATTCAGGACTCACAATCTGTCAGACCACTCTGTTTGTTAGCAAAGCGCCTTGCTAATGCACCCAGATGTGAGCCCTTCTCTGAGGTTCAAGATAACTTTTTTTATACAGCTAAGCCAAGGCCAATTTAACATAAGAGACAAAAGAAAGCAGAAACTGACAAATATACGTACATATCTTATTTGCATACTAAGGTTTACCAATCTCCTAGCTCAGTAGGAGCTCTAAGTTAATTAGTCTGAGGACCCATTGTCTCACACGCCTTAATGTTTCTCTTCCTGACAACTATATTTCAACAAACCCTTCAAGTAGCAATTCATTAAAGAAATATAATTTCAATATAATTCATTCTACTTTCACAATCCCTCCTTTTGGTCAAGCTACACAATGACCAACAATGACTGGGTTCCACATATCAAGCGTTCTTTATCTCTTTGTTCATCAGTGATATTTAAAATAATCAAATTAGCACTCTGGTTTGGGGCAGCTATCTGTGTAGCATGCCTGACACAATTTTGGATACAACAGGAAAGTAACTGAAAACATACAAAAATTATTAGGATTCCAAACAGGAGAGTTAGGGCTCCCTGAAACAACCAGTTTCCTATGCCAGAGAAATTGAAAAGGTTACTTAGCCACTTCCATAAAGAACTTGGCTCTTCGTGGGGAAGATATGTGATTTGTTCTAAGTGGCTAGCACGATCTATTACCTCATTGGTGTTGTCTGGTATATACACACAGCAGTCTTTTCCAATGAGAGCACAAGTCCCTCCTTTTGCTGCCAGCACTATGTCCAATGCCTGACGGTTTTGGAGGGCCATCTGTCGGATTGCCCCTGTTTCTTTGACCAGGGCTCTTAAACTTTCTCCGGTTTCATTTGCCATTATTTCAACTACTGCTTGTAACCTTAGGAGCCTTTTTGCATGGTGTATTACTCCCCCAATGGTATGAAGGAACCGCCAATGGCCTCTTCCCAGGTTAAGGGGCTTATGTTATTTACATACCATTGGGCATCTTTTAAGTCCCTTCTTTTTCGCCTGAAATTGCGGAGGCGTTCGAGGGAAGGTTCCTAGCACTCAGAATTGTGGGAAGAGTCGGGCGTGATAACAGATTCCTGACCAATTAGCTGGTAGTGCGGTATAAGCTCTGGTCCCACACACCCAGTGATGGCCTATTAAGGCCAGGAAGGGTCGGTTGCACCCATTTGTCATATAGGTGTTTGCAAAGGAGGAGTAGTATCCCCCAAAGGGTACAGGGTAATTCTCCTTACTAGGAGTGGTATTATTTGCATGACATTGAAAGATTGTATTGTTTTCACTAAGGTTACTGTAGGGGGAACATGAGATTGATGATTTCTCTGTTTGATCCCAGGTTGAGAAAAATTCATATCTCTATACCCGGCCCGCCACTTTTTAGTTTTGTTTGAATAATCCCATACATCATTGGCCACAATATGCTGAAGGCAACGGCTTTTCCCCTGATCCAGCCCTGTCCCATTACACACCCAACACCAATGACCTTTTCCCTCCACCACACTTATCCATTTAGTTGCATTTATTCCCACCACTTCCCAAGTGTAATTGCTGATCCGTATTTTGTTAAACAGACGAGATCCTCCAGTGAGGTCTGGGGACTTGAGTGGGATAGCCAGGACAGGAACACCAGTTTGAGAGTGGGCTGGGATGTGGCTGCAGACCCAGCAATGAGAAATATTAAGGGTCTGAGCTATCCACACCTGCTGCTGGATAAAAGAATTGTCATCATGGTCTCCCCAGACCGTACGATACCAGCAGCTGAGGAACAGGCCGAGGCGCATGTTAGAGGCAAGGCTCTTCTGGTTCTGACTACCTCAACTGAGGGAACCGCAGTCACGGTTTTACGCTCACCAGGCAGTAGGCGCTAGGCTCGCTACTGCTTTTTTGTTTTGTTCGTCGTCTGCTTCTGGCAACCCTTACGAGAGCGTAGATTGTAAGGTATTGCAGACTGTTCCTCTACGTCATCTTCTGGAGTCAAAATTGACTCTGCGTTGTCCTGAGGTGACTATTGGTTCTCTGGGGATGGTGCCTTCTTACACTGTGAAGCATGTATCCATGCTGCGATACCAGATAGTTTAACAGCAGTCTGTGTAGTAAGCAGTACCTGATGAGGACCCTTCCACCGGGGCTTCAAGGTGTGCTTTCGATGATGGCGCCGTATGTAGACCCAGTCACCTGGCTCGAGGTTGTGGCAAGCATCGGAGGTGGGTTCCATGGGCCAGGCGACTCGAACCTGTGAATGGAAGTGACTTACAGCTTGTATTAGTCCCTTGCAATACTGAAGGAGCGCACTTTGAGTCAAGTTCAAATCTGGAACAGGAGTAATAGTAGTCATAGCTCGCATAGGGCGTCCCATAACAATTTCAAAGGGACTTAATTTATGCCTTTGGGATGGAGTGGATCTCATGTCCATAAGGGCTAATGGTAAGGCTACTGGCCAGCTTAATCCTGTAGAGTCACAAATTTTAGCAAGCTTATTCTTAAGTACACCATTTCGTCTTTCAACTGCACCTGCGCTCTGTGGGTGGTAGGGACAGTGCAACAGGTGTTTGATATGCAATATATGGTCCAGGTGTTGAACAAGTTGTCCAGTAAAATGTGTACCCCGATCACTGGACAGAGTAGCAGGAATTCCCTTGGCAGGCATAATATGATTTAACGAACATTTGGCAACAGACAGTGAGTCAGCCTTGCAACAAGGGAAGGCTTCACTCCAACCAGAGAATAAACATACCATAACCAATATAAAGTCATATTGTTGACGCTTAGGCATTTGTGCAAGAACGGTGCTTGAGGCAGGCCCCGGAACCCCTGGGCCACTTTTGCAGGTTTACCAATATTATGGCTTTGGCAAATGGTACAGGCTGCTCAGTGGCAGGCTGCAAAAGAGCCAAAATGGGGGGCCCACCATCCTGTCTTAGTTACAGCAGAGACCATCCCCTCCTTTTCGACATGTGAAACACCGTGTAGCAGGGCGGCCAGAGACGGGTAGAGTGAAAAGGGGGCTACAAAGGCACCAGTAGGCGAGCGCCAAAGAGAATCTGGATGTAGAGAGCAACCTTGGGCAACCCAGGATTCTTTCTCGGTTTCTGGGGCAGAGTCTTGGAGCAGGGTGAGGTCAGTGAGGGACCAGGAGGGTAAGAAGAGAGCGGAGAGCAAGGGAATCAGACATTTCGACTAGGCACGCTGCAGCAGCCACAGCACGCAGGCAGGGGGGTAAGCCTTGGGCAACAGGGTCTAAAGTGGCAGAGAAATAAGCCACTGGGCGGTTCTTTTCTCCATGCATCTGAGTGAGAACTCCAAGCGCACACCCAGATTTTTTGTGGCAGAAAAGGGTAAAAGGCTTAGAATAGTCAGGCAGCCCTAAGGCAGGGACAGAAGCTAAACCCTGTTTGAGGGAAACAAAGGCAGAATTGGCCTCAGGGGGCCACGGCATGGGGTCAGGCACAGAAAATTGAGTGAGTTCCTGGAGAGGTTTTGCAAGGGAGGCATATTGGGGAATCCATTGTCTGCAAAATCCAGCCATGCCTAAAAACTTCCAGACCTCGCGTGGGGAGCGGGGTCGGGGAAAGCTAAGGATAGCTTGGATGCGGGTGAGAGAAAGTGCACGGGAACCCTGGGAGAGGAGAAAGCCAAGGTATGTGACAGAAGCGTGACAGAGTTCTAGTTTTAGAGCGAGAAGCTTTGTGACCCGTATTTGCTAGGGCAGTAAGGAGCACTAAAGAGTCAGTTTCAGAGGCAGACAATGAAGGGGAACAGAGGAGTAGATCATCTACATATTGGACTAGTGTGGACCTGGACAGGAAAACAAGGTCAGCAAGGTCTCTGGCTAATGCCTGGGAAAAATATGACGGGCTTTCAGTATACCCCTGGGGCAGTGTGGTCCATATGTACTGTTGCCCCTTGTAAGAAAAGGCAAACAGAAACTGGGAGTCAGGGTGAACCAGGACAGAAAAGAAAGCAGAGCACAAATCAACAACAGTAAAATGAGTTGTATCTGGTGGGATAGAAGCCAGAATCTTTGAGAGAGGCAAGTTTTGATTCTGTCCACCTATGATTTGCCTCTTCCCACCACTGCATGAAACAATCAACCTATCCTTTTGCCAATTTAGTTTTAGGTTGGCTGAGTTTGTCTTTTAAGACGTCTACTCGGTCTTTGTCCCAAGATCCTAACAGTGGCCACTGAATTTTGGGATTCTCCTGAGTTAGCCTTTTGCATTCCCGTACACATCTTCCCTCCCTCCCTCCCTCCCCGCAAGGTCAGCCTTTTGAAGCCATCCCCCACCCATGCCATGAGGTTTTCTGTTCATTAAAACACAACAATGCTAGCAACAAGACAAACACCACAGACAAACAACACAAAACATAGATCCATGGTATTCTGAATTACTCTTCCGCTGGCGCCAGCTTGCTTGTAGAGTCTAAAAACAAAAGAAACAATTTCCACCCCCCTGGTGGGGACAAATTATTGCTTAATAATAATACCACTTTCTTTTACAAATTTCCTTGCTAATTGCAGGAAAAACAGAGGAATTGCACCCACATTTTCCTGTTTTTGTTCTATAGGCAGGCCAGGTTTCAATGGCTTTTATCTTTTAAGGGGTATGGGAAAATTATCCCACTGTTTTAGCCATTAAATCCCTGAGTTTTCCTTCTTATACAGCAGACCAAGTTTATAATGTTTTTCCTGCTGTGTTAAGCTTTAAGTTTTATTTACAGGTAATAACTGAGAAGCATCATTACCATACGACCTTAAAGGGTTTTTCCAAAAATCATACACACTATATGTTGTTACAGGGATACTTATTATCATTAAATTTATTAAAATTATCTTGTTATACCATGCCTTTTATTTAGACAATTTGTTTGCTGACCAGGTATGTCCTTTATCTGCTCCTTTGTGCTGCTAGTTCTTTCCTTCCTTTATCATTTAGGTAATTTGCATTTTCACAGGCACTTCCTGCTTTTGGATTTAAAATCAGCAGCTCAGAGACTCTATCTTAAAAGGAACACAATCAACTTTCACCAGAGTTTTGATTACTTTTAACTTCTGCTTCCAAAACACATAGCAATCTGAAAAAGAAAACCCAACCTATTGTGGCTCCCTTTGGAGCCCTAATAGCATTTTAATTAAGTAGCATGGTATGTTTGCATTTCTTTTGCTCCTTCTACAATATACCCTGCACATGTTCTGGGGCAAATGCACATTCCTTCCATAGTTTAACTTCTATAACATTACCCAGATCCATTTTTACATAAGGTGTAACTATTTCTTTTTTTGCTTACAGAGTTTTCATGTACCTTTATCAAAGTGACAGTCTGATTACTCAGAGCCATTTTAAGACTCAGTGTTTCTAACATTGTTTGTTTTTTGTTTTGTGCACTTCACCCCTGCTGTTGCTTCAGAAGGGCACTGTCTTTTTTATTTATTTATTTTTTTTACTACAGCTCTCATCTGCTATTTTGTTACAAAAACAAACATAAAACAAACAAAAAGAATCCAGAATTTTTTTTATATATTCTCCTGATTTTACTGCCCTGCTGCAGCCACAACTTAAAAACATTTTTAATTTTGTAAAGCATTGAGTTACCTTTTAAGGGTTAAATGCCAAATCCCAAAGCCAAACAACACTAATTACCTGTGTCTAGCAAAAAGGTCTGTCAGTTTTGCAACTTTGAATTAAAGAGTCAAATGGATTTTTAGTGGCATTATTTAAAACAAAAACAACCAACTGGTCCTTAGAACTTTACATATTTACACACACACACAGATACATACACATTTTCTTTCCCTTAACATCCCTTCCACACTGCTCTGTTTTTTTTACATCTTACATTCCCTTTATACATTTGAGGCAGTTAAGTTCCAATAGAACACCCTTGCATCCTTTAGTGATTTTGATTACATTACCCAATAGTCAGACAATTTTGATCAGATTCTCTCTCTGCCTGCTGCCTGCAGCAGTCCCTTATAGATCATTTCTGTGGGAAAAGGGCCCATTTTCCCTCAGAATAGCTGTAAAGGCTTCTGGGGACAGTAGCGTAGTGCTGGTAGTAGTCACTCTACCTGACTCCCTTAGCCCAGACCATTCTTCCAGAAATTTACAGGAGTCCAGACTCTTCCTAAAATACATAACCTGAGCCGACGTTCCTTTAGGGAACTGTCCCGACTTAGATGTCTGGTTACCCATACAGGAGGACTTTACACACCAATCACACAAGAAGGAAAGTTGGGTTCGTCAGAGCGATGCCCGGTGCAACACACAAAAGGAGCCCACAGGCTACTGCCTCAATCGCCCTTGCTTTCACACAAGGGTTTTACCCAAGGCGCGGTGCGGCTGCAATTGTGCAGATTTCACTAACTCAGACCGTGGGGACAGGAACCCTTTGGTCAGCCGATCCCCAGACGGAGACAGCGCCCAGACTCAAACACACCACAGGGAGGATGGATAGACATAGAGACAAGCCAGGCCTCAGTCTGGACAAAACATAGAAATAAATACCTGACCAGATTCCTGATGTCAGATCCCGGGATCCCTACCAGAACAGAGTGGGAACCAACAGGTTCGATGGCGTAGACTTCACTGTGGTCATGCACCCTTCCATCCTGGTGGAGGACCGCTCGGGCCAAATGCCCAGGTGCCAGCTTGCCACGGCCGTCCTAAGAACAGTCAGGAGTCACACGGCCCCAGTGAAGACAGGGTGGAACCTCCAAATTGTCAAAGTCAGATTCAGGACTCACATAATTTGTCAGAAAGAAAAGGAGTACTTGTGGCACCTTAGAGACTAACCAATTTATTTGAGCATAAGCTTTTGTGAGCTACAGCTCACTTCATCGGATGCAAACAGACCACTCTGTTTATTAGTAAAGCCCCTTGCTAATGCACCCAGATGTGAGCCCTTCTCTGAGGTTCAAGATAACTTATTTATACAGCTAAGCCAAAGCCAATTTAACATAAGAGACAAAAAAAGCAGAAACTGACAAATATACATACATATCTTATTTGCATACTAACGTTTACCAATCTCCTAGCTCAGTAGGCGCTCTAAGTTAATTAGTTTGAGGACCCATTGTCTCACACGCCTTAATGTTTCTCTTCCTGACAACTATATTTCAACAAACCCTTCAAGTAGCATTTCTTTAATGAATTATAATTTCAATATAATTCATTCTACTTTCACACTCTCCAGATAAAAAACACCCCCTGCAATCATGGGGAGGTGAACAGAAGAGATTGAAAAACCAGAGAAATCAGTGAGTATGCGCTGTTGCTTTTAACGTAACTCTGTTTGGCATATGGTGTTAGATGCCTTTGGTGTGGTTTACAGTGTTGCACTACCAGAGTGGTGGTAACAATGGAGGGTGTGCTAGTGTAGACAAGGCAAAGACATTATCACAACGTTGTCTAATCTGTCACAGTGATGAAAACACTACATTGGTCCGTCTGCATTAGTGCTACCACTAGTGAGGCTGCACTGGTGGTGAAGAAAAACTCCATAACCAAACACCACACACTTTCCAAATCCAAAGGATTCCGTTCCTCTATTTGTAAATCCCATTGTCTGCAGCACTCCTGTATTGTGCCCTTTCATATTCCAGACATCTAAAGATCTAGCATTATCCTTCATACTACTTCATCCTTCTCTACTTCATGCTTTAAATCTGAGCTTTTGATTTTCCAAAGAACAAAGGAACACTCAACTTAAAAAATCTTCAGACAAAGGTGTGACTTTTATCTGCTAATGCCTAAGATGACTAAAACAGAGTTGGAGGGGAGGGGACTTTTTTCAGTTTAAACTTGTCTCTGCCAGGTGTATAGTAAGTTTCATGGCTTCACCTGTATTGGTGGTAATTTCCCCCTCCCCCCTGTTTGTGTGGGGAAAAGACAGCATGGAGGGTCGGGAGGGGGGGTAGTAATTATTTTAAAATGGGAAAATGTGATTATAAACTCAAATGGACAGGAGAGCTCAGGGATAGGTGTGGAGCCTGAGATGACTTTCCTTGATTAGACCTCAAGTTCAGTATCCTTTGGTTGAAGCCATATAACACCTCAGTGAGAGAGGTGCGTATTTCACTCCTTTTATGCTTGAGTGAGCTGTGGGTTGCTTAAAGTCACAAGAAGGTTGGTGTTAGAGCTGGGAATAGAACTTGGAAGTCCTGACTCTTGCTGCTCAGCCAGTCCCTGTAGACTACTCCCTTCATAATTTGGTAGTCAAGTGCACTGAGGTATATAATATATTAGAATAACCAACTCTCACTTGTGGCTTGTTCCAGCTTCCATTGTAGTCACTGGAAACAGAATCAGGCCTTTGGTCATTCACACAGTAGTTACCAAACACAGCTGAGTAGCTGTCTATCTTAAAGTTTTGCATTGGCATCCATCACCTTTAGTATCTGAGCACCTCCCATTGGCAAAGCAAGGTCTCTGCCTACTGGCCTCCATGAAGTATTTGGCTGTTCTTTTTCTGGTCTTAGGAGTCTCCCTCCTTGATGTAGGTTTATACTGTTCTCTTTTTAGAGATCTGAAATCTCAGAAACTATAATGGGTTAGAGTGTGATCCATTTATCACCCCTCTGCCTGGGAGAAGATTGACTATTCTCAATAGGACAGTCTCT
The DNA here is from genome assembly GCF_965140295.1 of Lepidochelys olivacea. Classification (NCBI taxonomy): domain Eukaryota; kingdom Metazoa; phylum Chordata; order Testudines; family Cheloniidae; genus Lepidochelys; species Lepidochelys olivacea. The sequence continues at coordinate 158,775,233 of NC_140411.1, read as the reverse complement.
TTCTTAAAGAACAGACCCACCCAGAGCACTCTGACTTGTGCAAAAGAACAGTGCTAAGGACCATACCAATGGTAAGACATACAGACAGCTACATACCCAAACATCTATAAGAGCAGTATGCTTTTGAAAAGAACCCAGAGCTTTATAATTTGTATGGATGTTTTTATACATAACTTGATAATTGTTTGTTAATACTTTTTCCTTCCTATGCTATCTGATACATAGAAATAGGCCAGAGCCATGATGTTTGGATCTAGAGCTGAACATTCAGATCTGATGCTCTGGTGAAGGCCCATCTCTGCTAATATGTACTTGTAAACTTAGTTGCACAGTGTTGCGCATGACTCTACTTAGCTATAGTTATGGATCAGTTTGTGGAATTCCTTGATGTGGGTGGAAGCAGCAAGAACACCTCAAATCTGTGGACTGAGGCAAACAGCATGTCCTATCTAGCAGCTTATAATGCATATCACAAAATACATAAGCTGAGTCTGCTCCCTGCAGAGTTAACAGCAAAACTCCTATTTGCTATGCCTGGAGCAGAGTCCAATCCCTCACTTGTAGAGGAAGGGAAAATACATTCCCTGGCTAGGAAGCTTACATTTCGAGATGTACCTTTAGAGATGAAGAACAGGGCGGCTTTTGTTTGCTTTGAATAAGAGTGAAGGGGGAAGTAGATGCTGAGATTTCCTTGTCTTCCCATTCCCCTAATAAATCAATGCCTATACAATTCCATCATTTAATACCATGCCAAATGTATGCTCAGAGATTAGCGAAGAAGCTATGCTAAAAACTTCTGTCATTGTTCATTGGATTGATACAGAACTGAACTGTATGACGCAGGGAGAGAAGCTGATTGCTGTGTGCGTCATCCAGACACAGGAGGATGTTTTTTGGTAAAAATGTACATGGCACAGGATGAGAGAAGTTAGTGTGCTGAAAGAAATGGCTTTCAGGGAAATCTGATAAGAGGCTTGCACTGCGTGTTCTTAGTGTCTTGAATTGAATAATATTAGTCTGTCAGAGGAGAAATATAAAATGGAATGATTTGATCATATTTGTGCTGTGGCTTGAAGGTTGATTTGAAGGAACATCTTTAAAAATGCATTAGCCTTCCCTTGAATTTGGCTTCTTATTAGAGACGTTTGCTTATGTGTGAGCTTTCTCAGAGGAAAGCAGAGAATTAGAAACCGACATGAGAGCAAGTTCTCTGTGCTTCAAAGGAAGCTGCTGTAGTCTTTCTTTCCTTTGACAGCCATTATATTACAGTCAGGTCAGCCAATCCACAGCAAGCTGAAAAAAACTGCAGTTCTCTGTCAGGAGAGAGGCTTTGTTCTTACAACATTAGCCTTCTTGTGCAATGTAAAATAGAGAGAGCTGTTTGTGAAACCTGAAAATGGGTGTGCCTGTACACGATCACAAATATTTTAGTTTTGTTTTTATACCCGGTGACTACAGTCATGTGATTGGAGCAGAGTGACTTGGACTCTACTCCTGGGACCAGTTCTTGGCTTGGCCACTGATTTATTTGGTACCCTCCAGCTAATTAATCTTTCCCCATGTGTGGGTGGCTTTAGCTACCCTTTCTGTGGAACCATTTGGGGACAGATAGTCTAGTATGCTCCATGCCAGAGCCCTTGTAACTACAGCAATTATCACTGCTTCTTAGTCTCCCTTAAGATACCATATTACTTTGTGACCGCTAGCAATTGCTCCGGAACAGTGCAGATAGCTCATATAGATTGTTTTAATCAAAATAACTTTGCTTGGCAGTGTTCCAGAGAGAGCAAATATGTGTGGGGTTTTTTTTGTTTTTAACTAATGCTATAGATTTTGTTAAATGGGTGCAAAAGTCTGTGTGGATTTTCTTATTTCAGTTTAAACCAGGTTTATTTCAGTAAGTCAATTAGGAATTGGTATAAGCTAAACTGAAATAAGCTGCTCTTAAATTGTAAGTTTTAAGTTAAAATGGTACAGTATTCTCCTGTCAAACATTCTCAGGTAGGCTTAAGTAAGAGTTCAGATAGCATTAAAATTGGGCAGGCTGATCTTGTGACACTGGCAAGCTGCTTAATCTGTTTGCCTGCTCTAGTTTAACCATATATTTTATAGAACATGGGTTATGTACTAAATGGCACAGAGTAGTGTGAAGTTCATGTAATACTGTACTTACAAAGCACTCTGCTACAGCTTGCCAGAAAATGGAAATCCCTTCCTGTGAAATTTTTTTTACTGTTAAACAATTTTTTCCCTAATTGGGACAAGTCCAAACTATGAAACTTTCCTGGGAAGGGATTCCTGAGAAAACTAAAATGGATTTTTTAATTTTTTTTATTTTTTGGTCTTGCTGGCTGCCTACCTGGAAGGTGGTCAATTTCACTTTGTCATTGACAAGAGCCTTCCAGCTGGGCTTCTAGGAAGGCTGTGAGCCCAACTCTCAGCCTCCCCGCAAACCCTGCTGCTGTAGAGAAGAGAGCTGGGGTGCTTAGTCTTTCCCTCTGTCCCCGCAATGGCTGCTGGGGAACTATCATTTCAGTGGTTCCTGATGGAATATTAAAAATTTTAGACAAATTCTGCAAAAAGGGAATTTTTCGTTGAAAAACCATTCCAGTAAAAAATTCTGATGAGTCTACTTTGCACTTCTATATTACTTTATTCCAGGGATCACAAAGTACTGTTATGTAATAAATCTCTCTGATCTTCTTTAAATACTTTGCTCCTCAGTTTCCTACTTATTTACAAACTCTTAAAGGAATGGAAATCAGTTTTAAAAGACTGTAGCTGAGGCTTGTGTGAAGTGTGCTATACTAGTCTGCTCACAGCTTATAGTCTGCAGTAACACATTTCTAACTGTAGCAATGCCACATTTGGCATTAGAGCTTTTTAAAAAAAAAACCCAAGAAGTTGCCTTTGTTTGGTGTGAGCACATGCCAACTCTCTTAGGGTTTCAAAATGTGTTCAGATCATGGCTTTAAGCAACGTTGTAGCACGAATGCACTCGCTGACTCTGTTCAACTATTTTTACAATGCTTCTCAATACTTACAAAGTTCAAAGTTATGCAATAATGCACATAGATAAACTTGTCATAGGAATGTTGCTGGCAAATGTACACCATCTATATTGTACTTCCTGGTATAAAATATAATCCTTTTCTGCACACTATTAACTAAAATTAGCCATTAACTAGGGTTGGGCATTTGGGCTTCCAGTCAAATATTGAACAGTTGACCACTGTTGACATTTTAAAGCACTAATTTATTAGAATAGTAAAGGTAACAAAGAATAAAACTACCAGCCAGCTGACATTACTTGGCCAGTCAATTGACTGGCTTCCCGAGCCTAGCTTTCTCTAACACCAGAACAAGTGAACTGCCCAAGGAATTGAAGCGCTACTGTTCTAATTCTCCATTGCGCTACATACGTTCGCTATTCTGCTTCTCTTCAAGGCCAATAGATCATGACGCTAGTGCCACAGCAAGCAAACACAACTACATTTCAGATCGCTGGCAAAGTTGGCAAAATAGGCTCTGCTCCCACAGATTAGTGGCTTTCTACAGATTTTTGGCACCCCCTGAGCGACGTAGTTATGCCAACTTAATTTTCTAGTGTCAACCAGGCCTTAGTAGTCACAGCAGCAGCCTGTAAGAACAGTGTGTGACCAGGGCCGCTGGAACGGTTTTTATAGTGGGGTTGTTGCGAGCCATTGAACCAAACTGTAAACCCTGTATATAATAACCACTTCAAGTTAGAGGGTGCAGCAGCACCCCTACTTCCACCACCTGTGTGTATGACCCTAGAAAAAGCTAGGGAGTGTGTGTGTTTGGGTTTGGTGTTGGCTAAAGAAGCTAGGGGCAGCAAGCAAAAAAACACCTGTCCTTTTTGTTTTGGTTCCTCCTGCATTCAGAGAAGCAGGACTTTGTATGTTCCTTGTAATCACAGAGACTTCCTCGGGGAGCAGGGCGGGGATGGGACATGTGGGGTCATGTGCCCTCCTAGTTTTCTGAGAGTGCTGAGCTGCCATTGCAGAACTTGCTCTGCTTGGCCTGTCAACAAGGGAGGGGTTCTCTGTCTTTTTCCTGCTGAGCTCTTCCTAGATCACTTCCAGATTGCTCAGCCCCTCTCCCCAGCAGCCAGGCCCGGGTGGGGAGCTGAGGGGGTGATGCTTCTCACACTGGCTGACTCCGCTCAGGGTCGCAGTCTGCAAGAGAGCCTGGCTGGGGGATACGGTGGTGGCCTGCTCCCTCCACTCCCTGCCTAGGCCTGGCTGCCAGGGCAGAGGCCGAGCAAGCTGGAAATGTGCCGGGGGGAGGTGCAGCAGGAGAAGGACAGAGCGTCCCACCTCACCCCCTTGCAGGGACAGTGCAGCGGTCCCGGACCAGACACAGAGTGGAATGTTGCTGGGGAAGGTGCTGAAAGCAAGCTCCCCCTGCTCAGCTGGATGTAGGGGAACTGTCCGCACCCCTCCCCCTGCTGAGGTGTCCATGAGGGCACGGGAGCTCTGGGGAGACACTTGTGCTGTGAGACTCCACAGGCTGGAGCTGGCCCCGGCCCGGTCCAGAGGCACATGCTTCCTGCTCCTATGGCCTCAGCCCCCCAGGTGCCAGCAGGATTGGCTGCCGTGGCCCAGGGAGGTGGGGCTGGAAATTTCCTCCCAGAGGCGACACATGGGGCAGTCATGTGGCTTCCCCCTTTGCATTGTGCCCCCCCGATTATTGGCAGGCATGGGTTGTCTGCTTGTAAACAATCAAGAGTACATCAAAGAAAATACCAGACTCCATTGTTAATTTCTGCCCCCAACTGGAACATCCTCAGGACTCTGAACTTTAACTAGCTGCTCAGGTCAAAAAAGGGGCAAATGGACACAGAAGTCCCAGCTGGCTGCCTCAGATGTGGCAAACTTTACAGTGACTTTATCTGACCAATACAGCAACACACAAACTTTCAATGGCAAGGAGAGATGCATTAAATCTTTAGACTGTTTTCTTGAAGAAAACATTCCCATCCTAATGTAAAAACCATCCTAGACCATATTGATGTTAACAGACAATCCACATACACGAGTCTAAGTAAACAGTTATTTTTCAGCAGTGAAACATTGGAGGATGTAATGGCTAGGTGAGAAACTCACGACAAAGACACAAATAGTAAATAACTGGGATTGCACAGATGCCACTGAACTGAATTTGCTCCAGTATATCCAAGATCTTATGATGCAGAAATAAGCCCCTTTCCCATCACCTCCAAACACCTGATCAAACTCTGCCTCATCAAAAGCCAGCACAAATGGGTATACAAGATTGGCTTATGGAATTGTCACAGCTGTCCCAGTAAACATCATGAAAGCAATTATGTTGGATTCAAAACAAACATCCATCAAAAAGGCGAACGTCCATATCTGCTGAACATGGGCAGAGGAGGAAGGGAAGTGATTTTATATAAGCAATTTCCTGAGTCATGTCTGTATTGCCTTAAATATGATCATGCCTTTTGGTGTTTGCAGACAAGTTTATATCTTGCACCCATCTTTTGCTTTGTTTGATCCTGCAGCAGCAATAATAATAATCTTGGATTTAGAACACTAGCCTGTTGCCACAAATTAGGCACCATGGCTTTCTTGCAGGATCACATGGGAATAGAATATAAATACGGACTTCTTCCTTTACAGGTTAACAGTCTTCAAATTAAAAATGTGAAAGATAAAAGAAATTGCATCTAAATGTGTAAATATCTTGTGGTAGGTCAAATCCCTAAGTCAGATCTCTCAGCGGTGGATGTCATGTTTTCCTGTGACCGTGGAGCCAAAATTCTGTCCTCAGTTACACCCTTGTTTGAGTCAGAGGCTTCACAGGTTTAACTGAGGACAGAGCTTGGCCCTCTGGGTCTTCTGTATAAATAGCAATTGTATATTAACCCCAAGATACTAAAATTCAGTTTAGAAAGGCAAGAGCTCATTACGTCACTCAACATAACTTATTGTAAATGTAGTGTTAATTTTACTATTGACCTTTATCACTTGATGTAGGAACAAATCTAACTAGGGACAGCTGACATACAGCAACATCCAAGAGCTAAATGTTGCATACTAAACGTGCATTTTTTTTAAAGTTATGTCTTGAAAGATTCTTAAGTTAGGCATGCCCCTTTCAAAAATTAACAGGAGACCTACATTTCACAGGGTCTGTTCTTCACTCAGTACACATCCCTCTCCTTTCTTTAACTTGAATAGAAATTTTTATGATCAGCGAGAAATTAGATCCCAGCCCTCTCCAAGATTAACACAACTGTGTCACTTTGAGGTCCTTACTCAAGAAGAACTTCCATTGATATCAGTGGAAATTATGCCTCAGTGAGAACTGACAGATTAGGCCCCTCCCTACTCCTTAGCTTTGCAGCTCTTAGGACAAACTCTTAATAGGTCTTGCATTTTGCTTTTCTGGGACTAGATCTTTCCAAGTGAGAGGCAGCACCCTATTGAGTGACATTTTAAAAGGTCTAGCTACGTTTAAGTAAGAAAAGTGTCTCCCAACAGTAGGGTGACCAGATAACAAGTATGAAAAATCGGGACAGAGTGTGAGGGTTAATAATCACCTATATAAGAAAAATCCCCAAATAGCGGGACTGTCCCTATAAAATCAGGACGTCTGGTCACCCTACCTGACAATGGTTCGGGAGCTGTATGAAGTGAGTTTATGGTCTCGGGGACAAATTTTTAAAGGCATCTAGGTGCATAAAGATGCATATGGGAGCCCAGTGGGATTTTCAAAGCTATCCAAGCAGGCTATTTGCCTAACAGCCATTGGTTTCAGTGGTAATTAGGCACTCAGTCCATTTGGCCTTCAGTCCATTTATTGCTGGACAGGGGCCCTCATGAAGGGGATGAGGGGGATAGGGGACACCACAAACTGACACCTGGTGGAGAGGCTAAGGAGACTGAGCTATCCTTTCACTAACAGAGGAGATCCTTCTAGGTCAAGTTGAGACACACTGATAGGGCAAAGGTGTTTGCCCTGAATACAGCAAGAGCAACAACAATCTCATAAACAGAAAGCTTCATTCTCCAAGGATATCAAATCCAGCACAAGTACCATATTCACAATAAGGCATGAACACACAAACCCTAAAAATGTAGTCTCCTGGAGCAGACAGGATCTTGAATGTAGAGTATAGTGGAACCTGTAACAATAACCGTGTTTGACAAAACTGAAATCTGTAGAGTGGCTGTGGATTGGTGGAAGGGTAATTTGGTTCAGTAAGGTAAAAGAACCACCCATCATATCACTACTTATACAGTAGTAAATTACTTTAGAAGATCAGATGGGGCAACGAGCAAAGAATTGCATAATTGCCAGCATGGGTCAATAAAGTGAGTTGAAGCTGTTCCCAACTAGCCCAGTCTCTGTCTTGTTCTGGATTTTTAATGCTAGCACCCCAAGTGGATAATGATAATGCAGTAGACCTAATATAGTTTAGTAAAGCATTTGACAATGTACTGCACTGCACAGAAAACTATTCACTGTATCTCCAATATCTTAACAAAACTTGGAAATAGAAAACTAAGAGTTATCAGTAATGCATCAGACTGGAAGGATGTCAAGTGGACCGGTTCAGGAGAGGGAATAGCACTATTCAACATACTGTATTTGTGACCTTGAGGAAAAAGTTGACAGATACACAACTCTGAAGTATAGTAAATACAGATGCTTATACCTAGGCTTGGAAGGATTCAATTTTTAGCAGTAAATGTTGGTAAACATTGACTTCACTGTGTGTGTGTACAGACACACACACACACAGATGAAAAAATATTTCCATTGATGAGGATATTTACAGATTAGCAAAAGAAGAACAAAAGTGCTGCTTGAGACCATTAGAGTTTAATTTAAGGATATGTACATTGTGTATATTGATACGTTATGTTGACAGTTTTGTTGTAATAGTTATAAAAAATTTTAATTTCAGCATCTACTGTTTCATAGTCTGACCCTATCCCTAATTTCCCACAACTGTGAACATTTTATTGATACAAGTAAAAAAGCTTAAATATTATCCATTACAATTATATTAAACATTTGAATTCTGCCAAGCCTAGTTATACAATAGATATAAAAGGCAGTATCTAGATCAGGGGTGGGCAAACTTTTTGACCCGAGGGCCACATCTGGGTATGGAAATTGTATGGCGGGCCATGAATGCTCATGAAATTGGGGTTGGGGTATAAGAGAGGGTGAGGACTCTGGCTGGGGGTGCAGGCTCTGGGGTGGGGCTGGGGATGAGTGGTTTGACATGTAGGAGGGTGCTCTGGGCTGGGATTGAGGTGTTTGGAGGGTGGGAGGGGGGGATCAGGGCCAGGGCAGGGGGTTGGGGCATGGGAGAAGCTTACCTCAAGAAGCTCCTGGAAGCAGCGGCATGTCCTGCCTCTGGCTCCTATGCAGAGGCACAGCCAGGCGGGTCTGCACGCTGCCCCATCCTCAGGTGCTGCCCCTGCAGCTCCCATTGGCCGCAGTTTCCCACCAATGGGAGCTGCAGAGCTGGTGCTTGGGGTATGGGCACCGCACGGAGCCCCCTGGCTGCGCCTAAACCTAGGACCCGGAGTGGGGACATGCCACTGCTTCCGGGAGCCACGAAGAGCCACAGTGCACACATGAGGAGTGGCCCCTGATTAAAGGAGGGGCCGGATTAAATCAGTTGGCGGGCTGGATGTGGCCTGCTGGCCATAGTTTGCCCACCCCTGATCTAGATAGTATGAGAGGCTTGTTAAAAGAGGAGCTTTTAATATAAGAACAAAATAGCACACCTGGGAAGAATAGTTCTCCGCACAGATCAAGACCATGCAAAGGAATTAGTTTAGTGGGCCAGACATTCTTCCAAGTGATTTCCTAGGGTCATGGCTGGATGGTACAAAAAGAACCACTCCCTGCCACCCCATCTTAAACTTCTTGCACTTTCAAATCAATATCTGCCTATCCATTATTAAGTGCTCTTTTCGACACTTCAGCTAGTTTTATTTCCAGAGTAGCACAGAAACAGTGTGTGAAAGACATAGAAGCTGTCTTTAGAATGGATTTATCCATTTGATTGTTACTGTGTTTTTATTATACAATTAAACAGGGTTAATTCTAGCAAGGAGCTAACTGCGACAAGCAGGAAAGTGGACAGTCAGTTCAGATGTCCTTTGACAATGCAGCTGTCATTCCCTTTGAAGTTACTTCTGATCATGCTAAGTTCTATACTCTGGCTTGGTGCAGACAAGGGGTCAAATGTGCAGCTAGCCATAAACAGTAATGCAGGGGCTTTGGTTATGCGTAAAACACTACAGTGGCACGGCTGTACTTTAGTAGTGCTTCAGTGTAGACCCTCACTACATCAACAGGAGGGGTTCTCTTGTTACTGTAGTTAATCAACTTCCCTGAGAGGCAGTAGCTAGGTTGATGGAAGAATTCTTCTGTCATTGACCTAGCGCTGTCTACACTGGGGTTAGGTCAGCCCAGCTACATCTCAGGGGCGTGGAGTTTTCACACCCTTGAAAGACATAGCTATGGAGCTGTATGTTTTTCAGTGTAGACCAGCCCTCTGTCCTTCCAGCCAGTTAACATAGCCTATCTCTTCATTGATCCTTCTGCTTCTGTGGTACTTTTTGTGAGGGCCAGGTCAGGAAGCTACAGTAATGTTTTTGTAGTAATCTTCCCCCACACTCTCCTCTGAAGCATCATGTATTGAGCTAGCTGGAGAGCAGGAAGTCTGGCTAAAAGGATGAATAGTCTTATTTGCATGAAATTCCTGTACTTGATGTAGCCTAATCTGAATCCTTCCCTCACCATTAGATGTCACTTAGAGCATGAACAAAGGTTCACCATCCCTGACTATCATGCTGTTTGCTTTGCTATAATTTTTTTAAAGATGAGCATAGGTTGCTTAACCCCATTCGGAAGGGCTAATGAACTGCGTCTTGTCCAGTCCCGATCCTTTGACCTGTCCAGTGTGGGTGACCCTGTCAGGAGTTAAAACTCCTGCTGGCATAGCTCTTGGGGGTCTTGACACACATGAGCCTTCCTTCCCTGTAAAGGTGCAGTCCCCAGGGAAGGACTTGCTGTATTACTCTTTGGTTAAAGGGAAAATATGGAAATCTTCTGGTGTCCAAAATAGATACCACTACCTTTTATATTAAAAAATAAAAATAAGCCAGTAGTGTATGTAGTCTTGGATAAAGTTCAGACTGTATTTTAAATAAAGTCTGGTTTATATCCCTTGGTCCCATCAGTGCAGTTAGACTGTTCTGATCTTTTCTCTAAAGGGAAAAGAGATGGCAGTAGCAACACCTGATTTGCAATACTTTGTTCAGATGTCAAAGAAGCCAACTTGCAAAAAGAATAGTTCATTTATAGATAGTGCCACATCAGGAAAGGCTTTGCTGGCAGAAAATGCTTCATCATTCCAATGTGAGCTCCTGCTACTGATATGTCTAGTAAGACTTTGTTTTATTTAAGATCTGGGTAATAACATATTGTTATCACTATAAGCACACCATTTTTACAGAGGGACATATGTAGCAGCACACAGCAGTAGGGGGAGGGACAGCTGAACTGCCCAGCAATTGATAGCCTACTGGGCAGCTGCTGCACAGGGAACTTAGGGGAGCTGATCGGGGGGCTTCCAGTCCACCCAGGTTCCAAGCCCCCACCAGCTAGCTCCAACAGACTGCTCTTTCTGCAAGCAGTGGACAAAGCAGGTGGCTGCCAAACAAGGTTATAAGGGAGCATTGCGCAACTTTAAAGGAGCATGTTCCCTAATTGATCAGCAATGAAACAATGTTAATGGGTACAACTTTAAGTGAGGAGTTACTGTATTTTTGTAATGCTCTAAGATGTAGAAAACGAAGTTGCAGAAAGCAATCAGAGGCAGCTTCTGCCTTGAAATCCACTGTAAGGCTGTGTGCAGAATGACATACAGCTTCAGTGAAGGTTTTCCCTCAACTGCTCCTTGTCAAATTGATAATACAGCTATTGGACAGTACTGTATTGGGAAACTTGCAATGCTTTGGCAATTAGACTGGCTTTCTTCCAGTAGGATCCCAAAGCAGTTTAAAACTTGAATATCCGTCAAGAGTTCAGCCACTTGAGTAAAGACATGTGAGACAGCAGGAGCAGTTAGTTGTTGTGAAATTGGCTTGGTCTCACCAGCCAAGCCAGTATGGCAAGCATGCAGCAAGGAGTTTGGAAGGAGACCCTGGGCATAAGAAACTGACTTGGAAGCTGGCTAAACCGCATACTCTTAATTTTCACTTTAAATTGAAAGCAGAGGGTGCTGATGCCTGATTCTGAACTAGGGGAGAGAAGCAGAAGAGACCAGGGGGCTGTTTTCAAACATAAGTGCTACAGTAGTGATACTCAGACCTCAGTGGTTCAGGAGCCAAATTAGCGATAAACATTACTCAAAAGAGCCACAATAGTGTGAATTCATTGTTTCATTTTCTATTTCTATATATCTAGAATTATTCTCACAGCAAAATGACTGACCAAGTATTCTTCAATTGGCTAATAACATAGTAAAAGCATCCTGATTGGTTAATAACTTAGATTGCTTAATAATTAAAATCACACATTGCTTTAATATCATGTTCTGCAAAGAGCTGTGGGAGACACATTAAAGAGCCACTTGCAGCCCTCAGTCTGAATAATTCTGTACTATAGTTAGGGAGCCCCTGGTATTCGGACAGGTAATTAAATGAACAGAGGGGGTATTTAGATGCCTTATTGCCAGTAGTAAGTGCCTGGATGCTGGATTGGGTTGCCATGCTTTGCCTCTTTTTCCATTTCTTTGCTTAGCAGTATATTTCACTTCCACGTACAGGGGCTAGTTGTAGGGCTTGGAAATTTTGACACTGTCTCTCAAGTGCTAAATTTACTAGCCCTGTGTGAAAATATAATTTGCTTCCCCCCAGTCCATGCATGTTTAAATCAGTCCTGTCCCCTATGAGTGGTATAAGATTACCTACCTCCCAAAAAATTCTGCTCTATCAACTGACTTTGGAACAAGCAGAATTAGTTAACTCCCACTCTGCTGGGCTCAACTGTGGCTGTCCTTGCTCCTCTTCTAGGTATACAAGAAGTCTTCAGGCACTCGGGCTCTTCCTCCCACACCTGGGCTGATCTATTCCCTCTCCCTCTCCCTCCCCTTCCCCCAAATCATGTTAACTGTAGTGGCCCAGCCATGCTGCTCCCTCACTTAAACAAATCAAAACAAAACAAAACCAAGTGGCACTTGGGCTGTTCTGCATCCCTCTCCCTCCTATTAAGGATTCTTTCTTCACTGCTGAGGTGATTCTGGTGATCAGCAGCCTGGTTAACCTTGCCTCCGTGTGAGCAGCCATATTCAAATTACTGGGGTCTCACTTGTGTTTTACTCACCCCTGTGAGGCACTAGCACTTTTGGGAAGTGTATCCCATGATTTTTTCTGCTGCAATAAACTAAACCACTCTATTTTCCAGTGAATTGTGGGAGAACCTGTCTATCCTTCTGGGCACATGGGCAGGGGGGATTGTGGGAAGGCACTGGAGGACTGTCTGAGCCTGCAGCCTGACTGCAAAGTGGGCAGGTTACCAGCCAAGTGACAGCAGCACCAGGGCTATCGGCCACACTCGGTAGCCTGGATTTAAAGCACTGCCAAATTCAGGTGAGAGGGATTGTGGGTAGACAGGAACCGGATTAGGGGCAACACCTGTGTTACTTCTGCAGTGAAGATAAGCCTGACCATTGGCTCAAAGTGAAGGTGATAGGAGCTATGTGCGTGCAGTCTTTTTGCAAATCAGCCCAAGGTGTCCTAAATTAGGCATCTGAAATTAAGGCCACCCAAATTATTTAAACTTTGGCTGAAGTGACTTGCTTAAGATCATAAAACAAATCCATGGTAGAGAGGAGATTTAAATCCTTGGCTTACTCTTCAATCCACTAAACCACAGTGCCTTCTAGGCCAGTGGTTCTCAAACAGGGGCCTGGGACCCACTGTGGGGCTGCCAAGCATGGAGGGCATTAGACTCTCTAGGGGCCAGGGTAGAAAGCCAAAGCCGCACAGCAAGGGACTGCAGCCCAGGACCCTGAGCTCCACCACCCAAAACTGAAGCCTGAACAACTTAACTTTGCAGTGCCCCCTGTGATGTGGGGGCCCAAGCAACTGCCCTGCTTCCTACTCCTTAATGTTGGCCCTGGCTTTTATAGGTAGAAAAACAGTTGTTGTGACACAGCTGGGCTGTGGAGTTTTTATTGCATGTTGGGGGCGGAGGTGTCTCAGAAACAAAAAGCTTGAAAACCCCTGTTCTAGGCTGTTCATGGATATCTTTGGCCTAATGAGAAGGTCCATGTTAACCCACTGTCCCTTTGCTCTTAGGGAAAAGTAGCAGTAAATGTTGTGTTGTCAATCTGTAACCCTCTTCCAGTCTGAATGACAGTACCTGATGGTTTGTTCCCCCTTAAATATAACGATGTCATCGCAGCTTTGTAAACTGTTCTAAAATGAGAATTTTGTTATACAGTAGAAAAAGTTAAAAATGAAAAATTTAATAAAATAACATGCTGCACTTATTTCTGGGGAAAGAGAAAGCAAAGTAGCCAAAATATTAGAGAGATTCATTTCAAAACTAGAATCTAAAAGTTTATCGTCTTCTAGAGCTGGGGTGGGCAAACCTTTTGGCCCGAGGGCCACATCAGTGTTGAGAGACTGTGTGGAGGGCCAGGTAGGGAAGGCTGTGCCTCTCCAAACAGCCTGGCCCCTGCCCCCTATCCACCCCCTCCCACTTCCTGCCCCTCTCAGAACCCCTGATCCCTCCAACCCCCCCTGCTCCTTGTCCCCTGACTGCCCCCCTCAGAACCCCTGACCCATCCAACCACTCCCTACTCCTTGTCCCCTGACCGCCCCAACCCCCCCCCGGCCCCCACCCCTATCCAATCCTCCCTGTTCCCCATCCCCTAACTGCCCCCCAACCCCTATCTACACTCCCATCCCCTGAATACCCTCCCCAGAACCTCCACCCCATCTGACAGCTCCCTGCCCCTTAGCCAATCTCCCCTCTCCCCCTTACTCTGCTGCTCAGAGCAGTAGGAGCTTGCAGCCCCCCTGGAGCCAACCACGCCACCCGTGCTGCCTGGCAGGAGCGGCGGGCCAGAGTGCTGGCAGCACAGTGCGCTGAGGCTGTGGGGGAGAGGGGACAGCGGGGGAGGGGCCAGGGGCTAGCCTCCCCAGCTGGGAGGCTCAGAGGCTAGTCCTGCAGGCTGTAGTTTGCCCACCTCTGTTCTAGAGGTAGCAGTAACTTTCTTTCTCCTTAGCATCTCCTCATACGGTGGCTGCCTTCAGGACAAATCTTTTGAAAGAGATGAACGCACAAGTTACAGAGCCAGATTTTCAAAGCGTGTGCCCCAATCTAGGGTCAAATCTAAGTGTGAAGTTAGAAGTGTGGTTGCAGTGGTTAGGTACCTTTCAACTTCAAAGCGCTCTCTGCAGTCTTTAGGCTAACCCACACCTCTTCTTTACTAGGCCTTCAGGGAATTTCCTAGGAGTGAATTTTTTTAAGGCAATAGAATGGCAACACTCAAGAAGAATCTTCTATAAAGCCAAATTAGGATAATTACCCATTCTGTATTCCAAAGGATGTCCTTTATTTTGTGTCTAATGTCCTGTAGCACATATTCAACAGGGAGCTTTTAAAGACTTCTGGATCCCTTAAAGTATTTTTTTCGAGTCACCTTGCAGAGGATTATACATTATGACTCAGATGAATAACTTCATACCAGGAAGAACATAATGGAGTGATATCCTTTCAAAATAAGCTTTGTTCTCTTATTTGTCATGGAATGGTCCTCTTTTGTTCCTAGGAATGTAAGTAGTCACCCAAGGCTGAATCCTGCATTCATTACTCAGGTAAAACACCCACTGACATCCACAAACTGGAACAAAGTAAAGAGTGCAAGATTTGGTCCGTAATTCTCAAGTTACTCCCACTTGTTGAGTTCATTTAAACACTTTCATTAAATCTCATTAACGTGCAAATAAGAAGTTCACATTAGTCTCATGATTACAGGAAGTTCTAAACCGTATTGTAGGTAAACTGAAAACATCTATATAGAAGCATATCACACCTCTCCCTTGCAAATATCAATAAAGTTTCATGTCCCAGGCCGAAATACAGGAATGTAGCAGCATGATGACTCACTCCTGTGGCACCTCCTGCTAGTCGTCAGGGAATTAGCTCTTTCCAGCAGAGAACGCCCTCTGCCGGCTGGCGTCTTGCTGTCCCCTGGCCCTGTGTCCCTCCCAGACCCTGGTGCCCTTTTATCTGGGGTGCTGCCCCCTGGCAATACCCCCACACTCCACCTCTGGGGAACCCCCAACCCTCTAATCCTCACCTTGTCTCAGTCTGGGCTATTGCCAGTCATCATCAAGCCCCCACTCCCTGGGGCAGACTGCAGTGTAAAAGCCACTCCTCATAGGCAAGAGGGGGTTTGGACCAGCTGGCTTCCTCTACTACCCAGTACCTCTGTGGGCCTAGGACCAGGCCCTGCAGCCTGGGAAGTTGCCAGCCTGGAGCTCCCCTGGCCTTTCCCCAGCCCTGCTTCACTCCCAGTACCCTTTCTGCAGACAGCCAGGCCCTGCTCCTTCCAAGACTGGAGAGAACCTCCTTGGGCTGCTGGCTCACAGCCTTTTTATACAGGCCAGCTGGGGCCTATTTGGGGTGTGGCCTAGCTGCAGCTGCTTCCCAGTCAGCCATCCCCAGCCATAGCCCTCTCCAGGGCTGCTTTTAACCCCTTCTATTTTAGGAACAGGGTAGCCACCCCGCCACAAGGAATAACAATAAATATTCAGTCTTCATTCAGAGAGAAGGAAAAATCCTGTATCCAATTTACCTTCTTTTTTCCAAGATCATTTTTCTTTTCTTCCTCAACTCTACCTTCCTGCTCCTCTGCTCTCCTTCCTCCTCGTTTCATCTCATTGCTTCAGATCTTTTTGCCTCAGCCTTACAATGGCTTGGGTTGCATTACTGCATATCTGCACAGCATTTATATTTATCTGAACCACACATTAAAATGCCAGCTGGCTTCAGGAACACAAGACCCACAGAGAGGGCAAGATGCTGCATTGTCCTAGCTACAGAAGACAAAAGGGCATCTGAAAAGAAAACTGTATTTAACTGAATTTCACTCTAACAAAACTAGATCCTTTTTTCCATAAGATTCTATCAATATACCTGTTTAACTGTCATGGCAGGTTTTATAGTTAAATTTGTGCAAGCATATTATCTCTTCGAGCAAAATGAATGAAGTTAGTAGGTATTAAAAGTAGGTTGGCCACACCCGTAATTTTTGTTGTGGTGTTCAGAAATCTTTTGAATTGGAGGCAAATACAGATATATTATGTAACTTTATACTTGCAGTTTTACAACCACTAAAAGCCATGGTTTTCTTGTCTGGCAATCTATATCTATTAGACATTACAAATAGTTCACTCGACTTGTTTCTAGTGATGAAGCACAGCATGCTGTCTTTTAAACACACCATCTTTTCGTTCTGTGCTTATACAGCGCCTAGCACAGTGGCGTCCTGGTCCATGAGGTGCATATATAGGTGCATCTCAGTGCTATGGTAATACAAATAAGAAGTAGCAGGCAAAACTAGTTCATTTAGGGTTGTCAGACCTCCAGGATTGTCCTGGAGTCTCCAGGAATTAAAGATTAATCTTAAATTAAAGATTCTCATGTGATGAAACCTCCAGGAAATACGTCCAACCAAAATTGGCAGCCCTAAGTTCAGTGCAGTTTAGAACCTAATGCAATTGCCAGTGCTTCTTTTTTCTAAACTGGATGGAGTTTGAGTTTAACAGATTTGTTGCTTGATGAACACCTCTTTAGAGTGGAAATTAAATGTTGCTTCCATGCCCTGTAGCAAGCTAACTTTACACTTTTATTTTTAGAGGAACAACAGTAAAAAAAAAAAAAAAAAAAAAAAAGAAATAATTGTTTTACACAAAAGCAAGTACAGGAATAGCTTTCAGCATTCCTTAGAATAAACATATACTTTATCCTAAACAGTACATTACAGAACTATTAATGGGAACTTACTTTTCATGCAGAACTAATCTTCAGAGCTAAAGGTTTTTTGTCTCAAACTGTTAACTTTCAACTAGGAAATATTAGTATTAGGGGTTTAAAATTTTGCATCCCTTATCTGTCTCAGGAGCATGGTGTAATGTTGCATACAGTGATATCAACTCAAAGTATATGCAACTTCAAAAAAATGAGTAAATTTCAGGTATTACATCTGCCTCTAAGTCCCCTGCTAATTTCGGGAGTGTTAGTTACATTTTCCTGTATTTGAAAATGTGTCTCTCTCCCCTTTTGTTGTGTATACACCACCCAAACGGGCAAAGTGAAATTGCCTAATGTAACACTCTGCTGGGGATACTGAGAGCTGTGAGCCACTGTCAGCAAGAGTGAACTTTGCTGGAGGTTAAACTGTGCGTCAGCTCTTTGCCACCGCAGTCTGTCTTCCTCACTGGCAAACTCCTCAAGGCTCTCCCAGCCCGAAACTTGCGTAGCAGGTAACAATCATTGAACTCCAGCCCCTGAGCTCTTCAGAGCTCTGTCTCTGCAATGCACAGCCCATATCACTGTGCATTCACAGAAGGCATTAAGTTTCCTGCTCTGTTAAAGATTCAATACATGACAGCTTATTAATTTAACTGGGGTAAACACATCCTTCCCTCAAACACAGCACTGAGTTGATTGATAATAAGAATAAAACAAGTTTGTTAACACAAGGACATGGGTTAAGTAAGGGATGGCCGACCTGTGGCTCCGGAGCCACATGTGGCTCTTCAGAAGTTAATATGCGGCTCCTTGTCTAGGCACCAACTCTGGGGCTGGAGCTACAGGCGCCAACTTTCCAATGTGCCAGGGGGCGCTCACTGCTCAACCCCTGGCTCTGCCGTGGGCCCTGCCCCCAGTCCACCCCTTCCTGTCCTCTCCCCTGAGCCTGCAGTGCCCTCGCTCCTCACCCCTTCCCCCCACCCCCCAGAGCCTCCTGCATGCCATGAACAGCTGATTGGGAGGGAAGGGGAGGCGCTGGGAGTGGGGTGGGGGAGCTGATTGGGGGCTGACAACGTATTACTATGGCTCTTTGGCAATGTTCATCTCTAAATTCTGGCTCCTTCTCAGGCTCAGGTTGGCCACCCCTGGGTTAAGTGATACTGTGTGGAAGAAATAAAGATGGAAATGGTTACACACAAACAAAAGGACAAATATACTTTCTAATGGCTAAGAATTAACTTAGCAAGATTCAGTTTTTGTTCAAGGTAGTTTCCTCACCAGTCTTCCTTTCCCAGCAAGAGCTGGCTGACTATCCCCACATAGTCCAAGCTACTGGTTTTCCTTGACTCCTCAGATGAAGGATAATTCAGACTCTTTCTGTGTGTCCTTATATCTCAAGATCTGCCTTTGTTTCAATGGTCAGTTTGGTCTCCTGTCTCTCTTCGGAGGCTAACTCTATTTTGATTAAGGTGTCTCCTGGTGTGTTCCAATGTTGTGCTTTCTGCTGCCATTTTACAAGCTAAATGTTCTTCCTGCAACCTCAAAACAAATGAATAACCATTGAACTTTGCCACACTGGGTTGGAGGTTTTGGTCTCTTTTCTTTGTCTTCAGAGAACTTGCTTATCAGTTCCTGCTGACATGCCTAGTTTAAAGACCTTTTAGTCACAGACTTTAAAGTATAATATCAGTGAGTATCCCTAATTCCATACACAGTATTGCCCCATGCATTTCACAGTGATATTCACCAATGTGGTGGTATTTTTCAAAAGATGCCTCACAAGGCATATTTTGTACATATTCCATAGCAGTTGTGTGTAGGGTATGAATACAGGGGTGCCTAGGGTCACAACAACAACACAAATTAAACTGAACATGATAAAAATATTTTTTCTAAATCTTCCATTTCTACTAAGCATAGGTGCTAATCTTAACAACAACTGGGCAAACTTTCTCAAACAAGGGGTGATTTTAAGCTGGTTGTTCTCCACTGGGAATGGTGGAGCTGGGGTGAAGAAATATCCTGCATCAATAACAGAAATATATAACTTGAATACCTTCTGGGGGGAGAGGAAAAAGCAAATTTTAAACAAAATGATAATTATCCCAAGAACACTTAAACACCATAGACAAAAACAATAAATTTTCATTTAGACATGAGCCAGAGCTGTGCAGTACAGATCTGGATATCAAACCTCAGAGGTATTATTGGATGTAGAGTTTTAGACTGGTTCACTATAGATACTAGGATCCTGATCTAGGGTCATAGTCTAACCTGAAGTTTTGGAGGATGGTTGCATCTGAAGTTCAGTTAAGCTTCTGCTTTCCTGTTTGTGGTCAGGAAAGATAGGCTATCAGTCTCTTTTTTTTAAAAAAAAAAGGCAAACTTTGTTAGTAAAAGTCCTTCAAGTATCTTTTAAATGTCCATTTCTCCATGGGTGACTCACATTCCCACCCCCAGTCCAGGATAGTGACCTCTGCATTGCAGGCAGAGCAGGACAGTGTCAGTCTCTTTCCCTTCTGTCTTTGTGGGGGAAGGTTTAAAGCTAAGTTGAACTCATTTGTAAAGTTGTATCCCATGTTTCATAGTTGGTCATATTTTTATTGTATCCTGATCCAATGAGCGTGAAGGTTTTTATTTAGTTTTTCAAAAGTTAGCTGAAGGAGATAGTAGGGATCCGCCAGTCATGTCTTCTGCTTATCAGACTCATCTGTCTATGGTAGCATTCGACTCTTCAGAGATTTGTTTTAATAAACACCTCTAGTTCCTCTGACCAAGATTTCTGTAGCGGTCAGTTATATTGTATGAGATGAATGTGAGCAGCCTTCATTTCGCTCTTCAGAAGAACTCTGCTTGAATTGAGCCTAGTCTGAGGACACCTTGCAGTCTCTATTTTGGGATTAACTGAATTATCTCCCACCCCCAAACACAAACTGGGTTTGGCTTAGATTCACCCAGGATCTATGATTCTATTGGTGGAGTATGTCCAAGGCAGAGAGGTAGCTAGGGGTGGGGAGAGGAGGCAGAATCCATGAACTTCCCCCTGCCAAAGGGGGTGTAGAGGGCCACTGCAGTCCAAAGGGCAGATGATGCTAACCTGGAAGAGGGTAGGGCCAGGGCAACTGGGAGATAAAATGATTCTGTGCATTCCTCCAACAGTCTTTGCAGGACCTGCTCCTGTGGAGCCCCAGCGATAAGCCACGTTCCAAACTAAGGGCAGCAATCTCGCCGGAGGAAATGGGGCAGGGTCATGTGCATGTAACACCCCTACCCCAAGCAGAGGTTGGCATAGGAAAGTAGTAACCTAAAATTCACTGTGCCTTTAGTAGTGAATCTAGCCCCAGGTTGGAAAGTGTTTCAGGACTTATTAGATCTAATGTGGGCAACATTCCAAGCTGGCTCACTGTATTCTATTTAAATTATTTGTTTATACATAGATCAAAAGGTGCATTGTAGAACAAATACAAAGACATGGTCTTAAGATCTAAACTTGGGTCCCATGTGAATGTTCCCCAACCTCCACGTTTCCAATTGGATACAGTAGTCTTCTTAACTGGTTTCTGAAGAAATCGCTGTGTATTGTTGCTGCATTCAGCAGTGAGCTGCATTCAGCAGTGAGTCTGGCAGTGTATAATTTGTGTTATATAAATAGTGTATGGTTTATTAATATCTACTTTTTTTGGTGCTGCTTGTAGCAAAGTGATGTCTAGCAAAGTTCAGGAGGCAATGGAAAAAGCCATTTGTGTCACAGGTAAAATATTCAGGGCATTTATCACACTGCAGGAACCCCACTAGGCAATTGACAGGGTGGCACTTGAGTGGCCTGTGCCATATTTGTCAAGCAGAGTCTTTTAGTTTCTGTCTGCTTCAGTGAACCATAACAAAGTTACCAGCTTGAATACTTTCTTCCTTGATTAAACTGTGTGAAACTGCCATATGGATCCAATTTCATAAGTCTCATGTTCAAACTTTAAGCTGAATTTGTGTTCAGAGTAGTAGCGAGACGTTTTCTTGAGCCTCATTTTCTGCTCCGATCTAGGAGTAACATCTTTAGTACCGGTGGGAGTCTCTATAAAAAGAACTTGTTCTAAACAGAGTAGCAATGTTTTATTGTTTCAGATGAATCATTGCTACATAGTTCTGTGCTCTCTGAATGCGTACATAGGAACATAACGCTATAGGAACATAATATTAGTTAAGTCCTAGTACTCATCTTGGCCTTGTCTAGAGTAGGGTTTAAAGGCGTAATGTTAGCCTGCATTAGCTAATGCAGGCTAACACCATTCTTTAAATAATAGTTTGGACAAAGCCCTGAAAGACAAGTTAGAAGTCATGACAAACTAGGTTGAACTTCATTATATGTTGTCGGGGGTGGGGACAATACTATTTATCCTGCCTGACAGTAATGACCATACTGAAACTAACCAGCTTCTGGCTCTGTCTGAATTGCAGCTCCGTCACTGAAAAGCCGTTGCTCTGTTTCCCCAGGAGAGCTAGTGCCTTCTCTTTCTCTCTCTAAAACACTAGTTGCTGATGCCTTTTGTTGTTAACACAGAGCAGGTTCTGATGAGAAGTGCTGAACCCAGAAGCGTGAGAGTATGCCTAGGCTGGCGCTGGAGAGTGTCATTTCCAGCTGGCAGAGACATACCTGCACTACATCTGATCGAGCTAGCATGCTAAAAACGGTAGCGTAGCCACAGCGGTGTGTGCAGCAGGTGGGGCTCGACACCCAAGTATGTACCTAGGATCTCAGATGGGATTGTGCTTGGACAGCTAGCCCCTCCTGCACCTTTCACCGGTATAGTTACACTTCCATTTTTAGCATGCTAGCACAGCGCTAGCATGGATATGTCTTCTTAAGATTGAAATAATACCTCCAGCTCCAGTGAGAGACAGGCTGTGATGCTGTTCAGGGGTGTCCGAGGTGAATTGGTACCACCGGCTTACAACGGGAGGGAGCCCTCTCTGTGCCCACCAGGGGAAATGCTCCTCACCCACTGGCTGCTGGTAACGCAGGTGCTCCATTCCGGGCTCCATGAGCCCTGCTCTTTCCTCCTGCAGACTAGCAGTTTTCACCCTGCTTAGGGCGCAGGACATGAGTGTAACAATCTTCTGGACATCCTGGGGTTCATTTTTTCTCTGTAAATTTCGGCCCTGTATCTAGTCTAGACAGTAAACATAGGCTTTCTCCACAGATGTTCATTGTTCTCACGTTGATTGGGTCAGCGCCCAGATTTCCCCTTCTAAGGTGGTAGGTTTCACTCCCAACAGATCTGGAGCATACTAGTGCACATGTTACACTAAACTCAAAAATTGTTTTCTGTGCAAACATCTCGCAGTAACCATGACAATCAGCTAGTTCTTCTCTTTCAGCAGAGACCACAGCTGACCCCCGCTGGGGAAATATGGAGAAGATGGTCAGGCGCAGAGGTATTAATACCTGCCTTGGCCTATCTGTGTTACACAGGTCCTCTCTTAAATCTTGCATTCCTGTACAATATTTATCTGCTGTTACCTTGGGTGGTCCAAATAATGATATCTGACAGAAATTAGGGAACTTTCTGTATCTATTTTTAGTTTGTTTACTCTGTACATTTGATAACACTTTGTTTTATAGTCCGTTTCCTGTGTTGTGTGTTGATGTGTGAGAGATGCACACATTGGAGACAAAAATACATAGCTAAAAAACCACAAACTGACTCTGGGGCAGGTGTAGTACCTGACACTACTTTTAATCAAACCAGTGTACAGTAACCCACCTTTCTGTCTAGCATTATTATTGGATTCTTTTTTTCCTGTAGTTGCTAACTGACACCTGCCTTTTTGTACGAGACCAATTCTGAGAACCCATGTGAAGTCTAACATGGTCTGTAAAACTATAGCTGCACAGTATCTGAGGGGAGGAGGGAACATCATCTGCAGCAGATTCCGCCAGCCTCTTGTTGCTCCAGGCCTGCTGCCAGTTTTGTGTGTGTGTGTGTGTATGGGTTTAAGATAGTCTTATTGCTGGCACGACTTGCTCACATGGTCTTGATTTGCATGAGGGTATTACGCTGTTGATGACAAAGAAACAATGTGTCTCCCCGTGAAGAGTGTGACTGGCAAAAGCTTCAGTTAACCCTCTAGCAAACTGCCTGAAAATGGATCATGCACGATTATTTCTGCATCATTACTGTTGTCTCCCATGACTCACAGAGCCATATATAGCAGCTCTTCTTCTGAGGAGAAATTTTATCCATAGCAAAGAGGATGTGAAAACAAATACTAAATGTCAATGTGTTGTCAGATTTGTATTAGATTTTTTTTTAGTGGTGGATCAAACTGTAGCATGACTTGAACACCAGATTAAAAAATATAGTTATTGCTATCTCTTTCTAGTAAATGGACAGTGCAAAGTTAAAAATCTTCACTGATTCCCCCCCCCCCCCACCTCCCCAGCCTTGTCTTTTTAAGTAATAACACAATAGATTATTTTTAACTGGGAGGTGGGGGAGGAAATAAATGTTTACTTTGCGCTTCCCTCCCCTCCCCCCCCCACCTTAGGCAGTCAGAACATATTTGAATTGCAAATATTGCAAAGGAAATTTATTTGTTTGGGGGTTTTTTTTATTAAGATGCCTCCATTGAATTAACACTTTGCCACCAAAATAAAATCTCAAAAATAATAATTTCTCATGGTCTTGAGTTTCATAAAAGCTTGTGAAATCTAAATCTGGGGGCAAACAGTGTTTGTTCACCCACCTGCCTGAAAAGACCCTGGAAAAGATTTGGGGATCATGGTGGATAATCAGCTGAATGTGAGCTCCCAGAGCAATGCTATGGCCAAAAGGACTAATGTGATCCTTGGATATAGATAGGTGATATAAATAGGGGAATTTGTGATCCTTGGATATAAATAGGGAAATCTTGAGTAAAAGTAAACAGGTTATTCAATCTCTGTATTTGGCACTGGTGCGACTGCTGCTGGAATACTGTGTCCAGTTCTGATGCCCACAATTCAAGAAGAGCATTGATAAATTGGAGAGGGTTCAGAGAAGAGCCGTGAGAATGATTAGAGGCTTAGAAAACATGCCTTATAGTGATAGACTCAAGGAGCTCAATCTGCTTAGAAAGAGAACGTTAAGAGGTCTATTGATTACAATCTAGGTACCTGTATGAGGAACAAATATTTCAGTCTAGCCCCCTTGGGGTCTGCCCAACGACCTACTTTGTCACTGTGGTCTCTGTCAGTCCATGGTGCTTGCTATCGACAAATCTCAACTGACTAGATTTCATGGTGGCCTTCGGGCCCTTCATTGTGCTGATGAAACTGCTGTTGGGTGGGTCAGCAAGCACTGCAAACGCCAGAAGAAGCAGAATCTAGCCCTTCAGTCTAACAAAATCCAATGGCTGGAAATTGAGGGTAGACCCATTCAGACTGGAAATAAGGTATAGATTTTTAATAGAGAGGGTAACTGACCATTGGAACATTTTACCAAGGTTTGTGGTGATTCTCCGTCACTTGATTTAAAAATTGCCAGATTGGACTTATTTATTTTTTAAAGATTTGCTCTAGTACAAACCAGAAACTATTTGGGGGAAGTTCTATGGCCTGTGCTATACAGTAGATCAGACTAGATGATCACAGAAGTCCTGTCTGCCCTTGAAATCTGTGAAAAGGTTTTTGGGTTTTTTTTCAGAACCATGAGAACTGCCCCCCCCCCCGCCCCCACACACCCTCCATTACCCCCCTCTGATTTTATGTTCATTTGGCCCCTTGAATTGTAGAAGTGGCATTGCCTGGACAAGACCTTACTTCAGACCCTACGAGTGCTGCTCTACTAGCTTCTGCCTGCTGGCCTCCAGGCAGATCTTCTCTTTCAGATATGGAGCTCCACTCTTCTGGTGGGTCCACTGTGTGTGTGTGTCTCCATGCCCCTTCCTCTACTAAAGTACTGTATGTTTACCACTGGTTACTCAGCTCTTACTGTAAATCACACTCGAAGCTTCTAAATGTGTAACAGACCATGGTAACCCTTTGCCTTCCATTTTATGATCTGAGTGGCATTCTGAGGAAAGTTCTGTTTTAATAATAATAATAGTGTTCCTTTATTCTGTGTTGCAGGTTCTGGGATTTGAAGTTGATCCTGTGAATTCTGTCCAGTTTTCAAACCACACAGGTAAATACGCACGCATACTCTTGAAGTACTATTGTGCATCCACTGTGGTGACTTTAGGCCTACCAAACACTCATTCAGCCTGATTGCATGTTATTGGAAAGAAGATCAGTCATTCAGTGATCTCCTCCTTTTGGATTCAAGACAGGACAACAGCGTTCAAGGCTTGAGCCAAAGCCCGTTGAATTCAATAGGCTTTGAATAAAGGCCTAAATCTAAAGGCTGCTCTCAAGTGAAAAGTTACGTCTGCAGAGCTATGTCTCTGAGGTGTGAAAAGCCTGCACCCCTGAGCCACGTAGTTAAGCGGACCTAAATCCCTGTGTAAACAGTGCTAGGTTGACAGAAGAATTCATCCATTGACCTAGCTACTGCCTCTCAGGGAGGTGGATTTGCAAGGGCGACGGGAGAACCCGACTTGTTGCTGCAGCAAATGGCTACACGGAAGCGCTACAACTGCAGGTTTTTAAATGTAGACATAGCTTAAATGTAATGCGTTCCATTCTGCTGCTTCATGGAGGGTGGATTTTTTTTTCTTAGCCAATTTAGAAGAAATAAAACCGCATAAGGAGAGATATCATGTCAATATAAGACATTAGGCAGTGAAATAGAGCACATATACTGCTTCGCCATCCCAGGGTGTCTGAGAGTGGAGGCAGTGACACTTGTACAGTGAGTCACTTGCCTCTTTTGTCAATACTCCATTATTGCTAACTTCAAACTTCGAATACCCTGAGTCTGACCCCCCAAAATACGTGTGGCTTAAAGTCGTGTATTATTTTTTAAAGTACTACAGTTTGGGTTCATATTTGCTTTCTGGTTGGTGAGCCTTTTGGTTGCATTTTTGTCACATTTTCAAGCTTTTCTGTGCATCCATGAGGGCTAGAAACTTTTTAAACATGAAAGTTTAGATTCTTGCATAATCTAATGATTCCAGTCACTGGGGCTTGAAGAGAGACACCAGTATTGTGAGACTTGCTATAACAATTGTGAGAGCTGGCAACACTGGCTCTTTAGGTTTCCCTTTCTTTATGCTTTGTCGTGCATAATTTAGTAGAAAAATCCCTACCGACTGCAGGTGGTATCAGAGCATTTAAGAGCGTATAAAGTATGGACAAAGAGAATTCTTAGCTTTTTTTTTGCACTGTAAAAAACCAAAGAAATAGTATTTTTCAATTCACCTAATACAAGTACCGTAGTGCAATCTCTTTATCGTGGAAGTTGAACTTACAAATATAGAATTATGTACAAAAAATAACTGCATTCAAAAATAAAACAATGTAAAACTTTAGAGCCTCCAGTCCACTCAGTCCTACTTCAGTCAATCACTCACACAAACAAGTTTGGTTACAATTTGCAGGAGATAATGCTGCCCACTTCTTGTTTACAATGTCACCTGAAAGTGAGAACAGGCGTATGAATGGCACTGTTGTAGTCAGTATCACGAGATATTTATGTGCCAGATGCGCAAAAGATTCATATGTCCCTTCATGCTTCAGCCACCGTTCCCGAGGTCATGCGTCCATGCTGATGACGGGTTATGCTCAATAACGATCCAAAGCAGTGTGGACCGACACATGTTCATTTGAATCAGATGCCACCAGTAGAAGGTTGATTTTCTTTTTTGGTGGTTCGGGTTCTGTAGTTTTCGCATCGGAGTGTCGCTCTTTTAAGACTTCTGAAAGCATGCTCCACACCTCGTCCCTCTCAGATTTTGGAAAGCACTTCAGATTCTTAAAACTCGGGGCGAGTGTTGTAGCTATTTTTAGAAATCTCACATTTCTTTGTGTTTTGTCAAATCTGCTGTGAAAGTGTTCTTAAAACAAACATGTACTGCGTCATCATCCGAGACGGCTATCACATGAAACATATGGTAGAATGCAGGTAAAACAGAGCAGGAGACATACAATTTCCCCCAAAGGAGTTCAGTCACAAATGTAATTAACGCATTATTTTTTTAACGAGCATGGAAGCATGTCCTCTGGAATGGTGGCCGAAGCACGAAGGGGCATGCGAATGTTTAGCATATCTGGCATGTAAATACCTTACAATGACGGCTACAAAAGTGCCATGCGAATGCCTGTTCTCACTTTCAGGTGACATTGTAAATAAGAAGCAGGCAGCATTATCTCCCGTCAATGTAAACAAACTTGTTTGTGTTAACGATTGGCTGAACAAGAAGTAGGATTGAGTGGACTTGTAGGCTCTGAAGTTTTACATTGTTTTATTTTTGCATCCAGTTATTTAACAAAAAAATCTACATTTGTAAATTACACTTTCACGATAAAGAGATTGCACTACAGTACTTGTATGAGGTGAACTGAAAAATACGGTTTCTTTTGTTTATCATTTTTACAGTGAAAATATTTGTAATAAAAATAATAATATAAAGTGAACACTGTACACTTCGTATTCTGCGTTGTAATAGAAATCAATATGTTTGAAAATGTAGAAAAACATCCAAAATATTTAATAAATTTCAATTGGGATTCTATGTTTAACAGTGCAATTAATTGCTATTAATTTTTTTTAGTTAATTGCATGAGTTAACTGCTGTCATAAATATAAAGGGAAGGGTAACCACCTTTCTGTATACAGTGTTATAAAATCCCTCCTGGCCAGAGGCAAAACCCTTTCATCTGTAAAGGGTTAAGAAGCTAAGATAACCTCGCTGGCACCTGACCCAGAATGACCAATGAGGGGACAAGATGCTTTCAAATCTGGAGGGGCGGTGGGGGGGACGGGGGACAAAGGGTTTGTCTGTCTGTGTGATGCTTTTGCCAGGAACAGATCAGGAATGCAGCCTTACAACTCCTGTTAAATTAGTAAGTAATCTAGCTAGAAAGGCGTTAGATTTCCTTTTGTTTAACGGCTGGTAGAATAAGCTGTGCTGGATGGAATGTATATTCCTGGTTTTGTGTCTTTTTGTAACTTAAGGTTTTGCCTAGAGGGATTCTCTATGTTTTGAATCTGATTACCCTGTAAGGTATTTATCATCCTGATTTTATGGTGATTCTTTTACCTTTTCTTTAATTAAAATTCTGATAGATTTTTCATTGCTCCTAAGATCCAAGGGTTTGAGTCTGTGTTCACCTATGCAAATTGGTGAGGATTCTTATCAAGCCTTCCCCAGGAAAGGGGGTGTAGGGCTTGGGGGGATATTTTGGGGGAAGACATCTTCAAGTGGGCTCTTTCCCTGTTCTTTGTTTAAAACGCTTGGTGGCAGCAGCATACGGTTCAAGGACAAGGCAAAGTTTGTACCTTGGGGAAGTTTTTAACCTAAACTGGTGAGAATAAGCTTAGGGGGTCTTCCATGCAGGTCCCCACATCTGTACCCTAGAGTTCAGAGTGGGGAAGGAACCTTGACAACTGCGATTAATCGACAGCCCTAGTTTTAACATCTTTCAAAAGATTGCATGAGTTGGGATATTTTTAACACTGCTAGAAGCAATGTGCAGAAGGCTTCTAGAGCAACAAGAATTAGTGCTCTCAACTAACTGCCAATGAAATTCCAAGAGGAAGCACTGAAACATGTCTCTCTCATTAAATCTTGACCCTGGTCCAAATTCTGCTCTCTTACCTTGTGTAATCCATTGATTTCGGGAAGGATAAGTCAAGTTGCTAGGAAGCATTGAGTGAAATCCTGGCCTCGTTAAGTCCTGCGGAGTTTTGCCATAGACTTCAGTGGAGCCAAGAGTTCACTCTTTGGCGCAAGGTCAGGATGATGAAAGAATGTCCCAAGGACATTTAGGAAGCCAAAGTATGCCGGTCATCTGGGGAAGCCGTGGAGAGAGTAATAATTAAACATAGAGAACATTTCTTTGACATACACTTGGCCCTGACTAAAAGCTGCTTAGTTGGCTGGTTGCCTTTGACCAGTACAAGAGTGCTCTCACATTGCTAGAGTCCAAAAGCCGTAGAGCTGATTTAAATTCCTTTCACGCTTTTGGTGCAATAATGTTTTTCAGTATTTTGATAACTTGATAAAATTGTTGTAAGTTCCAGAAATGTAGGTGGTCACAGATTTGCTTGCAATAGGTACCTAAATGTTTATAATTGATGGGGATTTCATCTAGGTTTTTTTTTACTGCTTTTGTTTCAAGAATAAATTAATTTTATGCAGTGTTAAGAGAGTCAGAGATTTTAATTAGCCCATAAAGTTAAAGGGAAGCTGTTCTGAGGGCCACCATATTAAATTATCAATAGGATGATCAGATTCTTGAAATGGACACAGGGATATTAGTTTTTTTAACCGTGTCACCAAGGGATTTGGAAAGGTTTGCCAGCGGAGTGGGGGTTGGCCACGTGGGAGGTTTGGCAGCTACTGGTGATGGTGGGAGGAGCAACAAATTAGTGATTCTTTTTTCTAAAAGGGCAAAGTACTGACAATCCCAAGAGCTCAAAATGATGAAACTGCCTTTAGAATCATGAGATTATTAAAAAAATAAATGTTGAGTTCTTTTAATATGCCTTCTGGTGTTGGAGCCATGCATCTATATATGTGCTAGGGTGACCAGATGTCCTGATTTTATACGGACAGTCCCGATTTTGGGGTCTTTTTCTTATATAGGCTCCTGTTACCCCCCACCCCCTGTCCTGATTTTTCACATTTGCTGTCTGGTCAACTAATATGTGCACACAGACAAATGCAAATAACCAAGTGCACACAGCCTTTGTTGTTGTTGTGGGGAAAGCAGCGCTGATTGCCAAATTAGATTACTATTTTTATATTGTAGCAATTTTCCAGAGTCAAATGTTGCACTGAATGAAGTGAGGAAGATCAGCGTTGCCTTTTCTTAAAGGCAAAGATCTTACGAGAGTCCATTCAGTTGCACTGTTGTGAGAAAGGCAAATGGCTGAACTTCTGTTGAAGAGCTGACATTCAGCTGCTTTTTTGTAAAGTTATAAGGGAATGCTACATCCCAGAGGGGAGAGAGAGAGATTTATATATGTAAAAGGGGGGAAAGTCCACTGTGACATTTTGGATCCTGTGTTCTTTCAGTCCCTCTCACTCTTTTTTCTCCCACCCTTTCCTTTCCTTTTCTTTTAAGACTTGGTCTTGTTAGCTCTCTTTGTATTTTGTCTTTTGTTATCAACTAATGGGTCTGATCTTCTAAATCATCCTTGCCATTTTTGTTCTTGTTTTCAATCACTACAACAAAAGATGATCATTGCCGACTACGGCTCAGAAAATGCAGCTTTCTATAGTCTCTGGCGATCCTGAAATGCAAGGCAGTGTTTTTAATCAAAAACCCCAGGAAGCAGTTTGCCATGTTGCCTGGTGAGGAGTAGTTACTGTATGGTTACAGGAAGTGACTCACCTCCAAACGACATTGTGCTTCATACACGCATAAAAGAAACTGTCACACGGCTTACAAAGATACTCTCTCTTTTTTCTTTTCTTTTTTAATTGTTTGGTCCAACAACCCCCGCCCCGTGTAAGAGTGCAAATCTAGTTTGGAGGGCTTTATTTAGCATTTTCAAAAAAAATCCTTGTATGCTGCTTTCCTTTCTAGAAGTGATTGGCAGATTAGTTGGCAGAATATACGGAATGTGTTTTTTTTTGTCATTCTGAATCCCATGCCTGAAACTGTTCCAGAGAAATGGCCTGTATTTTAAAAGCAAGGAACTTTTGACTTCCATAGTGTAACCCTTCTGCCAGGCCAAGTTGATAGCAGTAAGGGCCGGGTTCAATACACAGGGGTTCCCTCTCATTAAAGCAAATGCAAAACTGGCTCGAGCCCCCACCCAGTGACCTGGGAAAATCTTACACACCCCCTGGGCGCCTCAAGGAGGCAATACTTCCCCTCTCGCAAGCACAGAGTCTTGGTGTAGTAGAGAATCTTTAATAACATGAGGCAAACAACATCAGCATTAAATTGGGGAAACACCACAACTAGTGTTCATTAACCAAACCATGAACACTGACCCACCCCAGAAAATTTGGGCCACATCCTTTCCCTCAGGCTCTTGAGTCCCAGAACCCAAACGTGTCTTGAGTCCAGCAATCCACTAATCGCCCAAAGTCCAAAAAAAGTCCAGCCCCGGAGTTCAAAAGTTCACCTGCAGAGTGTTACTCCCCAATCTGGCTAAAATGTGCCTGGGTGTGGGGGAAAGAGGTAAGGGGCACCTTACGTGTCCTGAAGCTGACTGCCCCACAGGGCTCTGCTCCGCTCCACCACGACCAGCTCCGCTCTGCACAGCTCACCGTCTCACGACCGGCTCCGCTCAGCTCGCCGTCTCACGAACACACCGCTGTCTCACGACCGGCTCCAGACAGCTCGCCGTCTCACGAACACACCGCTGTCTCACGACCGGCTCCGCTCAGCTCGCCGTCTCACGAACACACCGCTGTCTCACGACCGGCTCCGCTCAGCTCGCCGTCTCACAAACACACTGCTGTCTCACGACCGGCTCCGCTCAGCTCGCCGTCTCACGAACACACTGCTGTCTCACGACCGGCTCCACTGCACACTAGAACTTCCGGCTCCCCCCTACTTGACACAGTGCTCAGTGATTTCAGCTCTCAGTGATTTCAGCTCATAGTAGTGGGAGCCTTAGTGCTGGTGCACTATAAGGCTGAAGTGAATTCAGCACAATACCTGTAACAAAACTCTTAATAGACCCAAAATTAGCTCTGACATTCCACAGTGGAGAGAGACAGAGGTGCAATTGGTGCTTCAGGCCCTCACAAAAGGGGCCTACACCACCAGGCACTAATACCTGTCTCAAGTCTCTCTCAATTCACAGAGTTTTGGAACCCATGTCCCTTGCCTAGTGAGTGCTACTCAGTTGATGGTGAGTCCTCCATCATAACAAAAAGGCCAAGTACAGTTCCAAGCACAGTTCCCATAATCAGGGTACTAACAATTTATTCTTCCCGCCCCAATAACAGAGACACTGGGGATCCCACAGCAGCCAAAGTGACGATTTGGGCAGTTATGGCCTCATTCTAGGCAGGGTGGGTGTGCCTATGCAAATGAGATCAGCCCCTGAAGTTCTTTTCCACAACTTGCCACACCTCACCACCAGATGTCAGGGTGGAGCCCACCCTGTCTCTGCTTACATCCTCCCCCCAGCCGAGAATTTGGCGTCCCGACAAATCATACTCCCTTTATACCAACTCATTGATTTCCTCCAAAAGGCCTCAGAAAGCCCACTTTGGCTTCCACAATCCTGTGTGCTAAATGTATTGGCTCCTCACTAGTCACCCCAGGTGCATCATAAGTTAACCGTTTTACTGGTCTTATCACCCTGTCTCGTCTATTGAGAATCTCTGTTGCTGAGGTAAGGGGAACGTCCTCTTGATTGATGGATGGAGAGGCTTCCTTTGAGGGTCTCTTGGCTACTGGCGTAGGCCCCTGCACTCCTAGTTCTAACGCGGGAGGGTCCAAGGTGCCCAGGACATCCTCTACCTGAGTGTCTCCACTGGCCAATAACCTGTGTGTGTCATCACACGGGGGTCTCATCAGCGGCACAGGGGTGTCAGAAAGGGGCCTAAATAATTCCGCCATAGGGTTTAGGGTGGAAAAGGGAGAACTCTCATTCGGTTCAGCTGGTCGAGACTGAAATCTTGTCTCCATCCCAGGATACACCAGGGTTGTGTCTTCCTCCTCAGACTCACTCTCAGATGTGCAGAATAGGGGTAAGTTAGCTGCAGGAGGCTCACTGTCTGTGTTGGATGGCAGCTTTGGTCTAGCACTTCTGTTCTGCCCGGCTGCCCTGTCATGGCCCATCTCATAAGGGGTGCTTACCAATTCCCCCACAGGGAGCAAAAGGTTTCTATGCACCGTCTTTATTTGCCCTGGACTGTCTTCAGGTTTGATCTTGTAGACCGGCAGATCTCCCAGCTTTTCCATCACCAGGTAAGGTATTGCCTTCCATCTGTCAGCTATCTTGTGTTTGCCAGCGATACCCAAATTTCGCAGCAGGACTCTGTCCCCCGGCTGGAGCTCCTGCGAACGCACTCTAGCATCATATCGATGTTTGTTGCGGTCTGCGTTCTTCCGAGCCGCAGCGGTAGCCAAGCGATAAGCATCCTGCAGCCTCTCTCTTAGTCGGGATACGTATTGCTGATGAGTTTCATAGCTATCTCCATCCTCTGATACACCAAAGCACAAGTCTATGGGTAATCTTGGTTCTCGCCCAAACATCAAAAGATATGGGGTGACTCCCGTAGCATCGTTCTTTGTGGCATTGTAGGCATGCACCAGAAATGCGACATGCTGGCTCCAGGTTGCCTTCTGCTCTGGTCGCAAAGTTCCCAACATATCTAATAGGGTTCGGTTGAACCTCTCTGGCTGGGGATCACCTTGGGGGTGATAAGGCGTTGTCCTAGACTTTTTAATTCCTGCTATCTTCAGCACCTCCTTCAGAAGGTGACTCTCAAAATCCCGCCCCTGATCAGAGTGTATCCGAGCCGGGAATCCATAGACTGAGAAATATTTGTCCCACAATACTCGAGCGACGGTGGTGGCCCTCTGATCACGTGTGGGATATGCCTGTGCATACCGTGTAAAATGGTCAGTCACTACTAGAATGTTCCCAACATTCCTCTTGTCTACCTCTACAGACAAGAAATCAATGCATACCAACTCCAAAGGTTTGTTGCTGGTGATGTTCTTCAGATATGCAGCCCTCGTGGGCAGGGTTTTCCTTTGAACACATCGAGCACAAGTCTCACATTTCCTGCGAACATCTTCAGCCATTCGGGGCCAATAGAACCTACTACGAATAAGTTCCAGAGTCCTCTCCATCCCTAAATGCCCAAAGTCATCATGCAGGGCCCTCATGGCCAGGGCTCTGTACCTTTTTGGCAGTACTAGTTGTGCTCGTTGCTTTTGTAAAGAGTCGGTGGTCATTCGGTGTAGCACTCCCTGAATCAGTTTTAATTTGGTCCATTCTCTCAATAGTAGTTTACCCTCCGGGTTAGGTGGGACAACTGCAGCTGGGCTTCGCCCCTCCCTTTTGGCAAGTAGTGTATCACGAATGTCAATATCTTGCCGCTGGGCTTCTTGCCAGTCAGCCGCATTGAGCATGGGCAAAGGAGATTGGTCCAATGCAATATAGTTCACTGAGGCAGAAGGCATGCATTCAGGGGGCAGGCCCAAAGCTTCTGCAATACATCCCTGAAGGCTCTCACAGGCCTCTGGCTCTCGACGACTCACACTGCAAATAGCTCTCACTCCATCTGTAGGTATCACAGCAACTTCTGGAGCCTGCGGACGCCTGGACAATGCATCTGCATCTACATTGCTTCTCCCTGATCGGTACTGAATGCTAAACTCATAGCTAACCAAGGCGGCCACCCATCTCTGCCCTGTAGCATCCAGCTTAGCACTTGTTAACACATAGGTCAGTGGATTGTTGTCTGTCCACACCTGGAACTGAGCACCATACAAGTAGTCTCGAAATTTCTCAGTGATGGCCCATTTCAAGGCCAAGAATTCCAGCTTGTGGGTGGGATAACGAGTTTCACTATCAGACAATCCTCGGCTGGCAAAGGCTACAGGTTTATGTTTGCCTTCCACTTCCTGGTACAGGACTGCTCCCAGACCCTCCAAACTGGCATCAGTATGCAGGATAAATGGTTTGCTTGGGTCAGCAAAAACTAGGACTGGAGCATGAGTTAGGCAAGTAATGATTTCTCGAAAAGCCCTTTCACATCTCTCATCCCACCGTGGCCCAAATGGTGCAAAGGGGCCATTGTGTCTCTGCACAGGAGGCTTTGGGAACCTCCCCTTATTCCTGGTCTTAGATTTGTTCTTGCTGGACTGATGTCCCCTGGTAAGATCATTCAGAGGCTTTACAATCGTAGCATAGTTTTTCACAAACCTGCGGTAGTAGCCACTAAATCCAAGAAAGGTCTTGAGTTCTCTATAGTTACTTGGACGTGGCCATGTAGTGAGTGCTTCTATTTTATCAGGATCAGTACTCACACCCTCTTGGGATACGATGTGACCCACATACTTCACTGAGGTTCTGCAGAACTGGCATTTGTCAATTGAAAGCTTCAGACCATAATCCTCCAACCTATCAAGCACTTTAAGAAGTCTTTCTTCATGCTCCTCTAAGGTTCTTCCAAACACAATCAGGTCATCCAAATAAACTAACACTTGCAGTAAATTCATGTCTCCCACAACTCTCTCCATGAGACGTTGAAAGGTGGCAGGTGCTCCAGAAATCCCTTGGGGCATGCGTTCGAACTGATAAAACCCTAATGGGCAGATGAAGGCGGTCTTCTCCTTATCTTCTTCTCCCAGAGGGATCTGGTAGTACCCACTTCGAAGATCCAACACAGAGAACCACTGGCTTCCCAGCAGACAGTCTAAGGCATCTTGCACTCGAGGCATAGTGTACTGGTCGACCACAGTACGGCTGTTTAGGGTGCGGTAGTCAATACACATCCGGATTTTCCCATTCTTTTTACGAACTACCACAATGGGCGAGGCGTATGGGCTGCGGGACTCTGTAATGATGCCATTCGCAGCCAGCTCCTGAAGATGATGTCGCACATCTTCCATCTCAGAGAGAGCAATCTTCCTAGATCTCTCCCTAAAAGGTCGAGAGTCATGTAGTCTGATATTGTGTTCTACTCCTTTTGCACATCCCACATCCCACTCATGCAGTGAGAACACCTTGGATCTTTCACAAAGTTTCTTCCTCAGGCGATCTTTCCACTCCTCGGACACTGGTGAATCTCCAAAGTCAAACTTTGCTGGGTCTATCGTCGGAACTTGCGTTTCACACTGGGGGGTTACAATTGACTCGGGTTCAAAGAGGTCTGCTATCTTTTGTCCTCGCCTCACAAAAATATCACGACTTGTCCCATTAGCAATCAGTATAGTCACCTCTTCCTGGGCTTCAGCAGGTAGGGTTATGACTCCACTAAGAACCAGCACTCCTTCAGGGAGCCCTCCCTCAGTTGGCTGCTCCACCACTGCTAATGTTCTCTTATTGCCTTTCAGGCAGGTACTCATGACAATCACCTCCTTTTCTGTCATTGCAGACACCACTAAGGGGACCGGGCCTGCGTACCTCAGTGCTCCCACCGGCAAATCAGGCATCACTCTTTTTGCGTCCTCAATTTTTCTGTAGGCTGCAGCACAATGTGTGTGTATCACCAAGGTATTCAGGTATTGGTCCCCTGCTCGCTGTCTGCAGTAATCTGCAAGTACCTTAAAGAGGCTGGAGTTGGTCCCTATCAGCACGGACACATCAGAGACACCTTTAGGGTCAGGGCATATTAAAGCT
The DNA here is from genome assembly GCF_965140295.1 of Lepidochelys olivacea. Lineage (NCBI taxonomy): Eukaryota > Metazoa > Chordata > Testudines > Cheloniidae > Lepidochelys > Lepidochelys olivacea. Next base: position 158,738,757 of record NC_140411.1, on the reverse strand, counting down.
GCAGTGTCCACCTCCTGTCTTACCCCAGCGATCTCTTCTGGGAATTCCAGGTGTACAATGACATACCCCTGATACGGGTATTCATCCATGCTGAGACCACACAGGCCAAGCCCTGTCAAGGGCTGTATAGGCAGATGCATAAGCATCTGCTGGTAGAAAGACTGGAATATGATAGTCACTTGGGATCCCGTGTCAAGCACTGCTCTACATTCTGTCCCTTCAACCTTTACAGTGACCTCAGCTCGAGGTCCTATCAATCCTGGTGGGATTCGGGTGGCATGGTTCTTCGCAGGGGAGCCTCCAAACCCTGCAGGCCTAGGCGGCTCCCTTCCCAGGCCCTGGGGCCGTTTCCCGACTTTCCCCAGGTGGTCCTCAGCTTTTGGTATACTAGCGGGGGATTCTCTGCATTCTGACACCTGGCAGCAATGTGCCCATCCTGGCCACACCGGTAGCAGAAGAAGGATTGCCCTTTCCCGTGTTGCCGGGGTGGGGCAGAGGTTCTAAATGTAGTCTTCTGGACCGTGGTAACAGGGGGTTCCTTGTACGCTGAAGTCTTTGCTGAATCGATGGTATTCTCTAGTTCAGCCACTTTCTGTGTCAGGACCTGCACTCGTTGGGTAAGTTCCTCTTGAGGATTCACCATCAGCGCCTTGGGCGCTCGTATGGATGTTGTGGCAGTTGCCTGGGGTGGCTGAACCTCCCAAACCTCACCAGCTGCCTGCCTCTCTTCCTCCTCTCGGACCTCTTTTATCAGTCGAGAGTAACCCGGTGGATTGTCTTGGCGCTCCCTTAATCGAAGGTGGAGAAGGATTGGGTTCTGATATTGAATTCCCCTCACAATCTGAGCCAATCTAGTCCGGTCCATTTGCTCAACCGCTACTGCTCCCCTCATGATGGCTCTCTGTAATAATTTCTCCAACCTCTGTATGTAGGCAGAAACTTTCTCTCCCTTTTGTTGCCTGGCATTGAGGAACTTGCAATAAACATCCTCTGAGCCCTCGGTTCTCCCGAAGGCATGATCAAGGGCCTCTAGGCAGTCCTTTACCTTGACCCCAGGGTTACTGAGCTTCAGGGTGCGAATCACATCTAGGGCTGGCCCCCTGAGGCACTCTACTAGTCGCCTTCTCTTTTCAGCATCAGGTACTGCCCACTCCTGCAGCATTTCAGTGGTGTGTTCCAGCCAGGGTTCAAATGCTTCCTCCCCGGGTATTGGGGTGGGACCCCCAGAAAACAGCCTCAGTTTACGATAGGGGCTTGACTCAGGGTGGGGTGGCACGACCTTCTCTAATGCTTGTCCCAAAGCCTTCACCCACTCATCAGGTGATGGAGCAGCCTCCCGGGTTGGGACTCCTGGGTCAAGGCCCAACAGACCCGGCATATCAGCCAAGGTCTTCCCCTCTCTCCCCAAAAAGGCTGACATTTTCTTTAAAAACTCCACTTCAGATGCAGGAGCCGGTGAGGGCTGGCTCCCAGTAGTTATTACCTTCCACTCACCATCTTCCACTGCTATCGTGCCTGGAACCTGTAGAGGGTCCACAGCCGACGGCAGCTCACACAGTACAGCAAAATCTCCATCCTCCCTCACAAATATGCGCCCACGCATTTTACACTTACTCAGGTACTCAGTGGATGCCCTTAAGGTAGGCTCTATTGAGCCTTCATCGAATGCCTCCGGCACCCCGGTCACCAGGACACAGTTCCTAGGGTTAATATTCATCCCTTTGCACCAATCCTCTAGCAAATGTAGGGCCATTATACAAACTGTAATTTCTTTCCCAAATATAACAGATCAAAACAACAACAACCAGATTCTGGGTTCTCCCAATTTAATGACTCACCTAAGATGTGCTTGCGAGGGGTACTGACCCAGTCTCGATCCCGGACGAGCCCCCACAAATGTAACCCTTCTGCCAGGCCAAGTTGATAGCAGCAAGGGCCGGGTTCAATACACAGGGGTTCCCTCTCATTAAAGCAAATGCAAAACTGGCTCGAGCCCCCACCCAGTGACCTGGGAAAATCTTACACACCCCCTGGGCGCCTCAAGGAGGCAATACTTCCCCTCTCGCAAGCACAGAGTCTTGGTGTAGTAGAGAATCTTTAATAACATGAGGCAAACAACATCAGCATTAAATTGGGGAAACACCACAACTAGTGTTCATTAACCAAACCATGAACACTGACCCACCCCAGAAAATTTGGGCCACATCCTTTCCCTCAGGCTCTTGAGTCCCAGAACCCAAACGTGTCTTGAGTCCAGCAATCCACTAATCGCCCAAAGTCCAAAAAAAGTCCAGCCCCGGAGTTCAAAAGTTCACCTGCAGAGTGTTACTCCCCAATCTGGCTAAAATGTGCCTGGGTGTGGGGGAAAGAGGTAAGGGGCACCTTACGTGTCCTGAAGCTGACTGCCCCACAGGGCTCTGCTCCGCTCCACCACGACCAGCTCCGCTCTGCACAGCTCACCGTCTCACGACCGGCTCCGCTCAGCTCGCCGTCTCACGAACACACCGCTGTCTCACGACCGGCTCCAGACAGCTCGCCGTCTCACGAACACACCGCTGTCTCACGACCGGCTCCGCTCAGCTCGCCGTCTCACGAACACACCGCTGTCTCACGACCGGCTCCGCTCAGCTCGCCGTCTCACAAACACACTGCTGTCTCACGACCGGCTCCGCTCAGCTCGCCGTCTCACGAACACACTGCTGTCTCACGACCGGCTCCACTGCACACTAGAACTTCCGGCTCCCCCCTACTTGACACAGTGCTCAGTGATTTCAGCTCTCAGTGATTTCAGCTCATAGTAGTGGGAGCCTTAGTGCTGGTGCACTATAAGGCTGAAGTGAATTCAGCACAATACCTGTAACAAAACTCTTAATAGACCCAAAATTAGCTCTGACATTCCACAGTGGAGAGAGACAGAGGTGCAATTGGTGCTTCAGGCCCTCACAAAAGGGGCCTACACCACCAGGCACTAATACCTGTCTCAAGTCTCTCTCAATTCACAGAGTTTTGGAACCCATGTCCCTTGCCTAGTGAGTGCTACTCAGTTGATGGTGAGTCCTCCATCATAACAAAAAGGCCAAGTACAGTTCCAAGCACAGTTCCCATAATCAGGGTACTAACAATTTATTCTTCCCGCCCCAATAACAGAGACACTGGGGATCCCACAGCAGCCAAAGTGACGATTTGGGCAGTTATGGCCTCATTCTAGGCAGGGTGGGTGTGCCTATGCAAATGAGATCAGCCCCTGAAGTTCTTTTCCACAACTTGCCACACCTCACCACCAGATGTCAGGGTGGAGCCCACCCTGTCTCTGCTTACATCCTCCCCCCAGCCGAGAATTTGGCGTCCCGACAAATCATACTCCCTTTATACCAACTCATTGATTTCCTCCAAAAGGCCTCAGAAAGCCCACTTTGGCTTCCACAATCCTGTGTGCTAAATGTATTGGCTCCTCACTAGTCACCCCAGGTGCATCATAAGTTAACCGTTTTACTGGTCTTATCACCCTGTCTCGTCTATTGAGAATCTCTGTTGCTGAGGTAAGGGGAACGTCCTCTTGATTGATGGATGGAGAGGCTTCCTTTGAGGGTCTCTTGGCTACTGGCGTAGGCCCCTGCACTCCTAGTTCTAACGCGGGAGGGTCCAAGGTGCCCAGGACATCCTCTACCTGAGTGTCTCCACTGGCCAATAACCTGTGTGTGTCATCACACGGGGGTCTCATCAGCGGCACAGGGGTGTCAGAAAGGGGCCTAAATAATTCCGCCATAGGGTTTAGGGTGGAAAAGGGAGAACTCTCATTCGGTTCAGCTGGTCGAGACTGAAATCTTGTCTCCATCCCAGGATACACCAGGGTTGTGTCTTCCTCCTCAGACTCACTCTCAGATGTGCAGAATAGGGGTAAGTTAGCTGCAGGAGGCTCACTGTCTGTGTTGGATGGCAGCTTTGGTCTAGCACTTCTGTTCTGCCCGGCTGCCCTGTCATGGCCCATCTCATAAGGGGTGCTTACCAATTCCCCCACAGGGAGCAAAAGGTTTCTATGCACCGTCTTTATTTGCCCTGGACTGTCTTCAGGTTTGATCTTGTAGACCGGCAGATCTCCCAGCTTTTCCATCACCAGGTAAGGTATTGCCTTCCATCTGTCAGCTATCTTGTGTTTGCCAGCGATACCCAAATTTCGCAGCAGGACTCTGTCCCCCGGCTGGAGCTCCTGCGAACGCACTCTAGCATCATATCGATGTTTGTTGCGGTCTGCGTTCTTCCGAGCCGCAGCGGTAGCCAAGCGATAAGCATCCTGCAGCCTCTCTCTTAGTCGGGATACGTATTGCTGATGAGTTTCATAGCTATCTCCATCCTCTGATACACCAAAGCACAAGTCTATGGGTAATCTTGGTTCTCGCCCAAACATCAAAAGATATGGGGTGACTCCCGTAGCATCGTTCTTTGTGGCATTGTAGGCATGCACCAGAAATGCGACATGCTGGCTCCAGGTTGCCTTCTGCTCTGGTCGCAAAGTTCCCAACATATCTAATAGGGTTCGGTTGAACCTCTCTGGCTGGGGATCACCTTGGGGGTGATAAGGCGTTGTCCTAGACTTTTTAATTCCTGCTATCTTCAGCACCTCCTTCAGAAGGTGACTCTCAAAATCCCGCCCCTGATCAGAGTGTATCCGAGCCGGGAATCCATAGACTGAGAAATATTTGTCCCACAATACTCGAGCGACGGTGGTGGCCCTCTGATCACGTGTGGGATATGCCTGTGCATACCGTGTAAAATGGTCAGTCACTACTAGAATGTTCCCAACATTCCTCTTGTCTACCTCTACAGACAAGAAATCAATGCATACCAACTCCAAAGGTTTGTTGCTGGTGATGTTCTTCAGATATGCAGCCCTCGTGGGCAGGGTTTTCCTTTGAACACATCGAGCACAAGTCTCACATTTCCTGCGAACATCTTCAGCCATTCGGGGCCAATAGAACCTACTACGAATAAGTTCCAGAGTCCTCTCCATCCCTAAATGCCCAAAGTCATCATGCAGGGCCCTCATGGCCAGGGCTCTGTACCTTTTTGGCAGTACTAGTTGTGCTCGTTGCTTTTGTAAAGAGTCGGTGGTCATTCGGTGTAGCACTCCCTGAATCAGTTTTAATTTGGTCCATTCTCTCAATAGTAGTTTACCCTCCGGGTTAGGTGGGACAACTGCAGCTGGGCTTCGCCCCTCCCTTTTGGCAAGTAGTGTATCACGAATGTCAATATCTTGCCGCTGGGCTTCTTGCCAGTCAGCCGCATTGAGCATGGGCAAAGGAGATTGGTCCAATGCAATATAGTTCACTGAGGCAGAAGGCATGCATTCAGGGGGCAGGCCCAAAGCTTCTGCAATACATCCCTGAAGGCTCTCACAGGCCTCTGGCTCTCGACGACTCACACTGCAAATAGCTCTCACTCCATCTGTAGGTATCACAGCAACTTCTGGAGCCTGCGGACGCCTGGACAATGCATCTGCATCTACATTGCTTCTCCCTGATCGGTACTGAATGCTAAACTCATAGCTAGCCAAGGCGGCCACCCATCTCTGCCCTGTAGCATCCAGCTTAGCACTTGTTAACACATAGGTCAGTGGATTGTTGTCTGTCCACACCTGGAACTGAGCACCATACAAGTAGTCTCGAAATTTCTCAGTGATGGCCCATTTCAAGGCCAAGAATTCCAGCTTGTGGGTGGGATAACGAGTTTCACTATCAGACAATCCTCGGCTGGCAAAGGCTACAGGTTTATGTTTGCCTTCCACTTCCTGGTACAGGACTGCTCCCAGACCCTCCAAACTGGCATCAGTATGCAGGATAAATGGTTTGCTTGGGTCAGCAAAAACTAGGACTGGAGCATGAGTTAGGCAAGTAATGATTTCTCGAAAAGCCCTTTCACATCTCTCATCCCACCGTGGCCCAAATGGTGCAAAGGGGCCATTGTGTCTCTGCACAGGAGGCTTTGGGAACCTCCCCTTATTCCTGGTCTTAGATTTGTTCTTGCTGGACTGATGTCCCCTGGTAAGATCATTCAGAGGCTTTACAATCGTAGCATAGTTTTTCACAAACCTGCGGTAGTAGCCACTAAATCCAAGAAAGGTCTTGAGTTCTCTATAGTTACTTGGACGTGGCCATGTAGTGAGTGCTTCTATTTTATCAGGATCAGTACTCACACCCTCTTGGGATACGATGTGACCCACATACTTCACTGAGGTTCTGCAGAACTGGCATTTGTCAATTGAAAGCTTCAGACCATAATCCTCCAACCTATCAAGCACTTTAAGAAGTCTTTCTTCATGCTCCTCTAAGGTTCTTCCAAACACAATCAGGTCATCCAAATAAACTAACACTTGCAGTAAATTCATGTCTCCCACAACTCTCTCCATGAGACGTTGAAAGGTGGCAGGTGCTCCAGAAATCCCTTGGGGCATGCGTTCGAACTGATAAAACCCTAATGGGCAGATGAAGGCGGTCTTCTCCTTATCTTCTTCTCCCAGAGGGATCTGGTAGTACCCACTTCGAAGATCCAACACAGAGAACCACTGGCTTCCCAGCAGACAGTCTAAGGCATCTTGCACTCGAGGCATAGTGTACTGGTCGACCACAGTACGGCTGTTTAGGGTGCGGTAGTCAATACACATCCGGATTTTCCCATTCTTTTTACGAACTACCACAATGGGCGAGGCGTATGGGCTGCGGGACTCTGTAATGATGCCATTCGCAGCCAGCTCCTGAAGATGATGTCGCACATCTTCCATCTCAGAGAGAGCAATCTTCCTAGATCTCTCCCTAAAAGGTCGAGAGTCATGTAGTCTGATATTGTGTTCTACTCCTTTTGCACATCCCACATCCCACTCATGCAGTGAGAACACCTTGGATCTTTCACAAAGTTTCTTCCTCAGGCGATCTTTCCACTCCTCGGACACTGGTGAATCTCCAAAGTCAAACTTTGCTGGGTCTATCGTCGGAACTTGCGTTTCACACTGGGGGGTTACAATTGACTCGGGTTCAAAGAGGTCTGCTATCTTTTGTCCTCGCCTCACAAAAATATCACGACTTGTCCCATTAGCAATCAGTATAGTCACCTCTTCCTGGGCTTCAGCAGGTAGGGTTATGACTCCACTAAGAACCAGCACTCCTTCAGGGAGCCCTCCCTCAGTTGGCTGCTCCACCACTGCTAATGTTCTCTTATTGCCTTTCAGGCAGGTACTCATGACAATCACCTCCTTTTCTGTCATTGCAGACACCACTAAGGGGACCGGGCCTGCGTACCTCAGTGCTCCCACCGGCAAATCAGGCATCACTCTTTTTGCGTCCTCAATTTTTCTGTAGGCTGCAGCACAATGTGTGTGTATCACCAAGGTATTCAGGTATTGGTCCCCTGCTCGCTGTCTGCAGTAATCTGCAAGTACCTTAAAGAGGCTGGAGTTGGTCCCTATCAGCACGGACACATCAGAGACACCTTTAGGGTCAGGGCATATTAAAGCTGCAGTGTCCACCTCCTGTCTTACCCCAGCGATCTCTTCTGGGAATTCCAGGTGTACAATGACATACCCCTGATACGGGTATTCATCCATGCTGAGACCACACAGGCCAAGCCCTGTCAAGGGCTGTATAGGCAGATGCATAAGCATCTGCTGGTAGAAAGACTGGAATATGATAGTCACTTGGGATCCCGTGTCAAGCACTGCTCTACATTCTGTCCCTTCAACCTTTACAGTGACCTCAGCTCGAGGTCCTATCAATCCTGGTGGGATTCGGGTGGCATGGTTCTTCGCAGGGGAGCCTCCAAACCCTGCAGGCCTAGGCGGCTCCCTTCCCAGGCCCTGGGGCCGTTTCCCGACTTTCCCCAGGTGGTCCTCAGCTTTTGGTATACTAGCGGGGGATTCTCTGCATTCTGACACCTGGCAGCAATGTGCCCATCCTGGCCACACCGGTAGCAGAAGAAGGATTGCCCTTTCCCGTGTTGCCGGGGTGGGGCAGAGGTTCTAAATGTAGTCTTCTGGACCGTGGTAACAGGGGGTTCCTTGTACGCTGAAGTCTTTGCTGAATCGATGGTATTCTCTAGTTCAGCCACTTTCTGTGTCAGGACCTGCACTCGTTGGGTAAGTTCCTCTTGAGGATTCACCATCAGCGCCTTGGGCGCTCGTATGGATGTTGTGGCAGTTGCCTGGGGTGGCTGAACCTCCCAAACCTCACCAGCTGCCTGCCTCTCTTCCTCCTCTCGGACCTCTTTTATCAGTCGAGAGTAACCCGGTGGATTGTCTTGGCGCTCCCTTAATCGAAGGTGGAGAAGGATTGGGTTCTGATATTGAATTCCCCTCACAATCTGAGCCAATCTAGTCCGGTCCATTTGCTCAACCGCTACTGCTCCCCTCATGATGGCTCTCTGTAATAATTTCTCCAACCTCTGTATGTAGGCAGAAACTTTCTCTCCCTTTTGTTGCCTGGCATTGAGGAACTTGCAATAAACATCCTCTGAGCCCTCGGTTCTCCCGAAGGCATGATCAAGGGCCTCTAGGCAGTCCTTTACCTTGACCCCAGGGTTACTGAGCTTCAGGGTGCGAATCACATCTAGGGCTGGCCCCCTGAGGCACTCTACTAGTCGCCTTCTCTTTTCAGCATCAGGTACTGCCCACTCCTGCAGCATTTCAGTGGTGTGTTCCAGCCAGGGTTCAAATGCTTCCTCCCCGGGTATTGGGGTGGGACCCCCAGAAAACAGCCTCAGTTTACGATAGGGGCTTGACTCAGGGTGGGGTGGCACGACCTTCTCTAATGCTTGTCCCAAAGCCTTCACCCACTCATCAGGTGATGGAGCAGCCTCCCGGGTTGGGACTCCTGGGTCAAGGCCCAACAGACCCGGCATATCAGCCAAGGTCTTCCCCTCTCTCCCCAAAAAGGCTGACATTTTCTTTAAAAACTCCACTTCAGATGCAGGAGCCGGTGAGGGCTGGCTCCCAGTAGTTATTACCTTCCACTCACCATCTTCCACTGCTATCGTGCCTGGAACCTGTAGAGGGTCCACAGCCGACGGCAGCTCACACAGTACAGCAAAATCTCCATCCTCCCTCACAAATATGCGCCCACGCATTTTACACTTACTCAGGTACTCAGTGGATGCCCTTAAGGTAGGCTCTATTGAGCCTTCATCGAATGCCTCCGGCACCCCGGTCACCAGGACACAGTTCCTAGGGTTAATATTCATCCCTTTGCACCAATCCTCTAGCAAATGTAGGGCCATTATACAAACTGTAATTTCTTTCCCAAATATAACAGATCAAAACAACAACAACCAGATTCTGGGTTCTCCCAATTTAATGACTCACCTAAGATGTGCTTGCGAGGGGTACTGACCCAGTCTCGATCCCGGACGAGCCCCCACAAATGTAACCCTTCTGCCAGGCCAAGTTGATAGCAGCAAGGGCCGGGTTCAATACACAGGGGTTCCCTCTCATTAAAGCAAATGCAAAACTGGCTCGAGCCCCCACCCAGTGACCTGGGAAAATCTTACACACCCCCTGGGCGCCTCAAGGAGGCAATACTTCCCCTCTCGCAAGCACAGAGTCTTGGTGTAGTAGAGAATCTTTAATAACATGAGGCAAACAACATCAGCATTAAATTGGGGAAACACCACAACTAGTGTTCATTAACCAAACCATGAACACTGACCCACCCCAGAAAATTTGGGCCACATCCTTTCCCTCAGGCTCTTGAGTCCCAGAACCCAAACGTGTCTTGAGTCCAGCAATCCACTAATCGCCCAAAGTCCAAAAAAAGTCCAGCCCCGGAGTTCAAAAGTTCACCTGCAGAGTGTTACTCCCCAATCTGGCTAAAATGTGCCTGGGTGTGGGGGAAAGAGGTAAGGGGCACCTTATGTGTCCTGAAGCTGACTGCCCCACAGGGCTCTGCTCCGCTCCACCACGACCAGCTCCGCTCTGCACAGCTCACCGTCTCACGACCGGCTCCGCTCAGCTCGCCGTCTCACGAACACACCGCTGTCTCACGACCGGCTCCAGACAGCTCGCCGTCTCACGAACACACCGCTGTCTCACGACCGGCTCCGCTCAGCTCGCCGTCTCACGAACACACCGCTGTCTCACGACCGGCTCCGCTCAGCTCGCCGTCTCACAAACACACTGCTGTCTCACGACCGGCTCCGCTCAGCTCGCCGTCTCACGAACACACTGCTGTCTCACGACCGGCTCCACTGCACACTAGAACTTCCGGCTCCCCCCTACTTGACACAGTGCTCAGTGATTTCAGCTCTCAGTGATTTCAGCTCATAGTAGTGGGAGCCTTAGTGCTGGTGCACTATAAGGCTGAAGTGAATTCAGCACAATACCTGTAACAAAACTCTTAATAGACCCAAAATTAGCTCTGACATTCCACAGTGGAGAGAGACAGAGGTGCAATTGGTGCTTCAGGCCCTCACAAAAGGGGCCTACACCACCAGGCACTAATACCTGTCTCAAGTCTCTCTCAATTCACAGAGTTTTGGAACCCATGTCCCTTGCCTAGTGAGTGCTACTCAGTTGATGGTGAGTCCTCCATCATAACAAAAAGGCCAAGTACAGTTCCAAGCACAGTTCCCATAATCAGGGTACTAACAATTTATTCTTCCCGCCCCAATAACAGAGACACTGGGGATCCCACAGCAGCCAAAGTGACGATTTGGGCAGTTATGGCCTCATTCTAGGCAGGGTGGGTGTGCCTATGCAAATGAGATCAGCCCCTGAAGTTCTTTTCCACAACTTGCCACACCTCACCACCAGATGTCAGGGTGGAGCCCACCCTGTCTCTGCTTACATCAGTAAGGGAGTTAGGCTCTGTGGTTTTCTTGGTAGCTGGGGGGGTCTGTGAGACATTATGATAGTGCCTTGCCCATCTTTTTCTCCCCTGTGTCACAGCATCCCTCCACGTATGCAGCTACAGACTGAGAAACTCTGTGCTAGAGTTTTGGGCCGGGTGTACACTGTGAATTATAGTGTGGCAAGCCAGGGTGTGAAACTGCTGCACGTCTGCTTGCCGCGCAGTAGTGTCCAACAGCATACTGAAAACCCCAGAGTGTGGCTTTGCGTGCTGGTGTTTGAAAGCATAGTCACTAAACCACGCTCCGGGACTTTCGCTGCGCTGTAGCAGTGTCCACACGGGATGTTATTGTGTGGCTAACAGGTGTGCTGAACATTCACAGCCTGGCTTGCTGCGCAATAACTCGCTGTGTAGATGAGCCCTAAGTGACTCAACAGAATTCCCTGATGAATTATGTGTCAGAGCTGGGAATAAACTCAGACCTCCTGCCTGCCATGTGTCATAAACACAAGATCTTCTTTCCTCCTTAGAGGCTTTTTAAAGATTCTTGCTTTCACTCAAGCCACTCAGTACAATTTTGGGGAGCATTAGAGGAGAAACTCAGGCTTCAGAATAATGTGTGTTGAGTGGGATGGGGTGGAAAGAAGGGGAAAAACGTCAGAGACTCACATGTCTCTTTGCAAGACATATATATTTATAACTGTCTTTTCCCTGAAAAAACTGTGTTCTCCCCGAAGGGTGTGGGGTGTGGTATGGTTTGGTTTTGAGTTATAATGCAATTCCCAAGTTTATAAATAAGTTTTTAAAGAAGAAAAAGAGTGGTGGAGGGGAAAAGACCAGAAGAAAAAATGTTCGAAAGCTTCACAGGCACAGTCCCTTTTTAATCCAGATGGGTTAACCTGGTCCCTTCCTTGGAGAGGCATGACTTTACACATCATGATAGGGGACTGAACGTCAAGAGATGTCACACACCAAGATACCTCTATGCCTTAAAAATAAATCTGGAATATAAGGAGTTTCAAAAAGAAATCACATCCAGATGAAAGGAAAGGCTATAAAAGCACTTTGCTTTTACATTTAAGAAAACCCCTAAAACTTGAAAGTGAATGTAGTGTTCATGAATGAGAGAGACTTATACCATTGGCTTGAGCTGGATACCATTTGGAGAAGTGTACTGCAAACTTCCCCAAACAGCTCTGCAAATGTTCTGCTGTTCCAGTCCTGGGTTTGACTTGAGCAGAGACTTCTAATTAAGCAAAATTGTGTGGTGGTTTTGTAACATTAACAACAGGAAAATAGGATGAAAGGGCTCATGTTTTCCTTTCTGGAGAATGTAAGCCAGGTATTGAACTTGGCTTACAAAGATAAAAGGTTAGTACACTGACCCAGTCACTGCTGACCCAGCACCCCCCGATGTTCTCAGTGTAGTGCATTCTGCCCTAGTGTTGTGCAGTCATTTTTCTAAGTACAAATTGTTTATTATCTAAGCTTCCTTGGCTCCCTTTTATATAAAGTGCATAAATAGTCAAGTAATGTGCAATCTTGAACTTTCTTATTGCTAAGTGCCAAAATATAAATATTATGTCATGGTAGGGCTATGGCATGTGTGTGGATGAACTACAGCATGTACACAAATAAATGGTTTTGCTTTCTTTTACAGTTCACCACATATTCAATATAGTTAATGAAACAATAATAGGGGTAATGATTGCCATGAGTTGATTATCCCAACCTTATGAGGCATGAAATCTAATTCTAAATCTGTGCCTTCAGTTGCCCTAGCGTGAAATGGCCTTCTGGCTGGTCAAGGGAGACCCTGATTGCCATGATGAAATACATGGACAGAAAAAAATTCCTTTTCCCTGAGGTAGCAGATCAGAAAGCCACAGAGTAATTTTGCTTAGCTCTGCAACTCTTCATCACTTTACCTGCTCGAAGCACCAGGTCTGTCCAAAGCATGTGTTATACCAATAACATAAAAACCAGCAGGATCTTATTAAAGGGAAAAATACCACATTTATTGTGAATACGGAAAGAATCATAGTAAGCACTTAGTTATAGCTATAACATTCCATTCAATCTCATATTTATTCACACATTCATTCATACAAACACACACACACAGGTTCTGCAAGGTTGTTATCATAGTTACCAGCCTTAGAGTTGCTCATGCCAAGCCACTGGCCAGGTGGCCTGGACATGAGGAGGGAGCAGGGCCTTGTCAGATGCTCATCTGATGCTCCTGGAAGTTGGTTTGCAGAATCAGACCCCCAAAGTTCTCACTTTTTAGAGTCTATTTTTAGAGGAATTTCTTCCTATGGCAGTCTATGGGAATTGCTTCATCATGCTATTGCTGAATCAATCAGCAGATAGCACGTTCCTGACGGCTCCGTGCTGCTAGATGTTATCTTGTTCTTTGGTTCTCCCATTCTTGAGGCTGTTGGGTGGATTCCAGTCTGCCCTCCGGGGGTCCTCTGGTTATTTCCACTTGACGCCTTCTTCAGCCGATGGACACTGGATTCTTAGGCTGGCACCTCCCTGATCATTCAGTTATTATCCACACCAAGCATCCATCCACATGCATCCTCTGTCTCTATTTTAATCACAATTGTTAATACAACAAAAGGGCGGGGAGTCTCTGGGTGCTGTTTCTGTTGTTAGAGTATTGCTTTGAGTCTCTCTCTCTGTGAATTGCTTTGAGAACAGACTCTGTCTTAGAATGTACTAACACAATTAGCAGCTTGCAAGTTTCACACATAGAGGGAGAGAAACAGTACCAAAAACCAAGAGACCTCTTAATTAGTAATACCCTGGAATTTAAACTATGAGGAATCAAACTCATTTGTGATTTTAATACAGAAGTTCTTTAATATGATCCAACACATGCATATAGTGCAAATTATCTCTGCCACAAGGACCAAGCAGATATGACAGTATCTGCTCCATGGACTATAGGAGTTAGCAACCAATCCTGAATGAGACTGACGAGACACATTGTTTTAATCAGTTTTCTTGTAGCAACTTGTTTCAGATAGGCCCTTAATTTTGAATGTACCATACACAAATTCTTATGCCCATTTGACAGTTTCCTTTTGAATTGGCATATTAAAAGGTCACTATTTTGCACCCTGAGCTTTGGGTCACAATGTCACTTTTATCAAATTTTGTGGTCAGGGTGATATCAGCACAACTTCCTCAGCCAGGACTCTGAGTTTTCCAAACGGATACGATATGCAGTGCACTGAATACAGGGTTGATTGAAGAATTGCACTAAGGGCATCTTTAGACTAGATTGGGGAATATAGTCCTGTTTAAAAATGTAACTAGTGTGTGCAGGGTTTGGTAACTTTAAAATGTGTTAGCTGGTTGTGGGCAAACCTAGGTTTCCCTGTCCCCTGCCTCCCATGAGCAGCTAATCCATTCTTAGAGATGTTGAAACCCTGTTGTAATAGGGCATCTTGCCTCATGAGCTGGAGAGCCAGGGACTGTGCTGGCCCTGATTACAGGATGAGCCACTCCTGGGTTGAATCAGTTGTTTTAATATAAAAGGCAACAGGAAACGGCGGGATGTGGCTGATGGAGAAAGTAATTGGGGGTGCAAGGAAGCCTGACAAAAGCAGGAGAAAGCACCCCAGGCAGGGAGGCTTAGGAGAGACCCTGCCCAAGAAGCAGGAGAGAGACTGACAGACACTCAGAAAAGGGGGGGGCTGTGCCCTGTTGACACTATGTAAGTTTGTGTTTAGTGTCTCAAAGATGCTGTTATTTTGGACTGTCGGGTGAGAGACTGGAGGACCAATATGTAACCAGAAGAGTAAATAAATAGGACCACTTGTTGGGTCTGTCTTGAGTTTCTTTTGGACTGGATGAGTCCTTAAAGGGGCCTTGCTGAGGGGGAGAAAGAAGCAAGAATCAGCCGTAGCCTTACACCTGTCAGTACTGGTGTTTAAAAATATTAGTTAAGATACGTTAAGTCTGTGTTTTTAAAAAGCATTAGCTAGCTTCTTGGTCCAAACCTGGCTAGGTGGATGGTGGTGGTAGCCCCTCTGTGGTTTGTCTTGCACGTGGTTCTAGTCTTTTTACTCTTGTCCCTGCAGGTGCTGCCTCTTCAGACCAAATTCTCAGTTCACATGGCTATTTAACAGCTTATTATTTTATTTCATTGAGGGAGTTGGCTTTTTTTCCTAGATTCTCTTTCTTCAGAGGAAAAGCTTGTGTCTCTTTCCAGGATTGCTCCTAAGGCGTGAGTGCTTTTTTTTTTTTTTTTTTAAATGTCATGCTCTGCTAAAAAAGGCTGAGGCCAGTAGCCTCCCTTCAGTCACATCCCAGATGAGCAGCACTTTGTCTCCTGACCCTTCTGCAGACCAGAGTCTATGGGCTTGTGCACAAGCTCAGTAGTAGCGTAGCAGCTGTTGCCAAAACTGGACATCACAACAGCATCCTGTATCTTTTTGGCTGCACATACAGAATTCTATTTTGTTCCCTTTTATAACTCTACTAATATCAGACCCCTTCAGTATATAGTGTTTCAGTCCATAGATCAAATCCTCACCTGAAGCATAGGATCATGTGGCATGAGAGGAGCTCAGGAGGCATAATCCCTAAATCATGGGATGGCTGTACAAAGCTGGTCCCTAGATGTAAACTAAAGCAGCCTGATTTCTCTTCTGACTTATGGTGGCAACCAGTGGCCCCCAAGGGCCAAAACTGCAATCTGAGATCCAGGTGGTAGAGGGGAACCTTGGCCAAGATCCTCCTGCTCGAGCTATACCCTCTGCACAGGCAGCAGGGAGAGGGCTAGTGTAGGTACCTCTGTGCTAACTGAGGATTGTGTTACAATAGTGTTACAATCCTCCCAGGGTTAGATAAGCCAGCTCTACAGCTGCACTTCACTGGAGGCTCTACCCCCATATATACAGCTTTCAGTTGTGCTCCATTGTGGCAGGAGCTGCAGCCTGAATTCTGTCCTGAAAAGTAACTGTACAAATGGCATAATGTCTGTCTTTTGGGTGATTGATTTTTTTTTTTGTTGTATAGGATGTACTCAGTTTACAAGTAAAAAGATGTTTGTTCTTTCTCTGGCCGCCAGCCCTGCAAACTCAGCCTGGGCTGTAAGGGTCATAGTGGGTTCTTTCAACTTTGGCCATCACTGCCAGTAACCAAGGTTTTGCTGACCAAATTAGACTCTTGGTGACAGCTGTGCTACCCTGGTGCTATCTGGGTTTACACAGGTGTACCTGATTAGAACTTGGTAAACAGTTCTGTTGATATGCAAAATGAAACACACTGCACAGCTCATTCTTACATACCTGGGTTGGCTCTGCAGAGCTAACTGGAGTAAAAAAGCAGAATATTCTTGAATCACTAAAGCCATCATCCGATATGACTCCCAACAAACACAAGGAGCTGATTTGTTGAGTAAGGCCCTGATTGTGCAAGGTATTTGAGGTACTTGACTTCAGTGTACGACTCCTGCTTAAAGTTAGGCATGTGCTTAGGCACTTTGCTTAATTAGGGCATCTGACTTTGCTGTTTTTATTTAGTCACTACTTAGAGCAGAACCACACCCTCATTTTGTTCACTTCTGCCCAAACCCAACATTTAACTGAGAGAGTGCCAGGGGATCGAGTGACTGTCCTTCAGCCAGCTGGCTGGAAGTAATATTTTTTGAGGTTGGAATGTGTAAGAGGAGGAGACAAACAGAATGCAGCTGTTCACCCGCTGAGTGTATTTGGGTTTATAGAAGCAAAAACACAAAAAGGTACCTATGTCACGCAGTGACCACCCTTGGTGACTATCCTGGTAACAGAAATTGGAATAAAAAAGAAAAGCCAGAGCAAATTTAATTAACCCCTACAGCAAAATTTTTTTAAAAAATCCTTTCTCCTTTGAGGGCAGGGCAGGGGAAGGTGCCTCAAGTAGTATTCTGCACTCCGTAGTCCCAATAAGATGATGAGCTTGGTAGGTCTGCAGGTTCGGACTAAGGCAGGAGGAAGTGTGCAAGCGGTGGGACCCTCACAGAATTCTCTGGAGGCCGCACCATCTCTTGTATGAAAGTGGGGCTGCAGCTTGGGAGGGAGGGCTCTGTGACAGTACAGAGAGGCAGCTTCTTCTGTAGACAGGTTCCAGGCCATATAGACATTGTATACTGGGTACAGGCTGCCTTAAAGATCCCAAAGGCCTGAATCGGTGTCCACTGAAGTCAACTGAACTCTTTCCATTGACGGATATGGGTGCTGAGCCAAGCCTCAAATACATACTTATAACTCTTAGACCTTTCTGGAGATAAGAGTGCATGGAAAGTTATTTCTTTGCTCATAATAGTTGTTCCTGAAGCCCTACTGAACCCACTGGGTCATTCCATAATACAGACGCACTGTCACTGAGAAGAGCATCCTACTACTTGAAATAAAGTGACTTGTAATGGAACACTGTCATAGCTGAAATCCTACGGTGAAGGAATATCCTAACACGTACCAAACGAAGGGTATTTTATCTGATGTGGGGTGGAGTGGAGTAGTTGCTCACTGTATGACTTTCGTATAGCTGTGATCTGATAGACTAAAGCACATAAGCCTGTTTGCTAAACTATATGGAGAACCTCTTATCCTCACTGCATTATAGTGGAAAGGGGGCCTAGCACATATTGTGTGTGTGTGCCCACGCGCATGCTAAATTCTGAGTGGCTGCAATGTGCGGCGTTTATTCTCCACTAATACGTCTGTTATCAAGCAGTCTGGGTGCTGTCAGGTTGCATTGGTATAATATGAAATAAAATAAGTTATATTCATAATCTAAGAAAACTAAAACTAACCTCTGACCTCCAGGTCAGGGCTGGTTGGTGAAGGCTATAGAGGGGAAAGCTTGCATTCTCTGCTTGTGCATTACCTGCTTTGCTGATTCATGTGGGACTTGAGTCTCTAGAGTGGTCAGGATGGCCCCTGTAACAAACAGTTCCTTTTCAGAAAGTTAAGAGACTGCTGAGAATGTAATTGTTCTGTTAACAACTCACCTGTCTAATTTTTGACCGCAACACTATTTTTGGAGGTGAAAGGGGAGCCAATTCCTGCACGTATAATATGTGATCCTAAATATAAAATGGGGCTTTGATAAACCAGTTGGCTTTCCTTTTCCAGGTTATGCTCACTGGAAGGGCCAGGTGTTAAATTCAGATGAGCTCCATGAACTGTACGAAGGGCTTAAACTGAACAATGTCAACCACTATGACTACGTACTCACAGGTAAGTGCTCATGTTTCTTTCAGGGTGCATTATTAATGGCATTCCACTTCACTGACTGCCATGCATCTATTTTAAATTTCATTATCTGTATTTCTTATAGCAGTGAGCTGTTGCTTCTAAAACTCAAGCAGAAATTGATTGCCAGATTGATTGATTGATTACATGACGTCCACATGTAGGGAGGTGTTTTTAAAGCCAGAGATAACAGGAGACTTTAATTGTTTGGATCTGAGATTATGACCCATAACGACCACTCGAGCATGAAGGGTACTGCATGTCTGCTGAATTATTTCCCCTCCTGTTTCTATGGAGCTCTCCAAGGTAAAGGAGATATTAAATAGGACACAGAATGAGGTGACACTAATGTGGTAATGAATATCAGCGTAAATGGGTTCCATTTGGTTGGGAGGCACATGTATGTATTATTTTTTCCTGAGTGAAGGGTTAGTCTGCAGCCATGTAGAACAATTTCCCAGAAAAACAGAAGGTTCTGAAGGATTTTCCAGAAGATTATTCTTTGTACATTTTACTGCACATGAAACAATCTGGAGGCATGTCCTTATTACAGGAGTGTCTTCAGCATGTAAAACACTTTTTTAAAAAAATTGGTAACAGTGCCTCTTGTATTCCAGACAGCACTTTACAGAGTGATGAGGTAGGATACTTGGGGCCGAATTCAGAGTAAGTGGGGTGCAACTCTGTTGAAGTGAATGGGATTGCACCTGCTTACATCAAGTCCATTTGGCCCTGTCAGTGCTGACTGTATATATGCAAAAATGGCAGCAGTTGTATATTTAGCTTATATATTCATTCCCAGCCGTGGACAGCAGAGCCTGTTTTTTCTGAGAGTGGAATGTTGGCCAGGTCACTGGAGGCTTATACAACTCCACAACTTCCCAAACGTTGGTACATGGTGCTCTGCAGTGTGTTTGCTCATGGTCAGGCGAGAGCTTGTTGATTGGACAATGCTAACTTTCCCATGTGCTAAATCACCTTAAAAGGCAGCTATAAAAATATATTGCTCATTTGTATTATTTTTTTTTGCTGTAAGCAAGTCTATTTTTGCAATTGTGAATTAGAAATGAGGTCTATGTGGCTGTCCTCTGTCTAATAAGGTATGGACCACACTATGGACAAGTTTGAGAATCTCTGCCTTGCTCTTTGCGAACAGTATCTTGTGATTAGAGCTAGTTAAAAATTCTCAAATGAAAAATATTTTAATAAAAAATTGACCTTTTTTTAAAAAACCAATTTCAAAAAGGTTGGGGTGTTTGGTTTTTTTGAAATTTTCAAAAATGCTCAAGGTTTTTTTTTTTGTTTGTTTTTGTTTTCAACAAAACTTGAAAAGTTTAGTGTTCCTTCTCCCTCTCCCCCTTTTCGGTGGCATAAGGTATGGGTGGAGGGAGGAAGAAGAAAAATCATATTTTCAACGCTAAAACATTTCATTCAAATATTGGAAAAAATTTCTAAACTAGAAATTTTAGTCATTTTTCTGGAAACTACTTCAAATGTTTTATCTGTGGCTTTGGTCTGTGGGTTTTTTTCTTTTGCCAGCTCTGCATGGGAGCCTCAATTCCCATTTAGAAAAATAAAAGAAATGGACAGAAGAGAGACACTAGTTTAATGTCTTCCTAAATAAAGAACCCCTATTTCAACACTAGGTTCTCACTCTACTCCTGGCTGGGCTTGGAATTCAGCCTTTTATCTTCCAGGGCCATAAGTGAGGCTGCTACCCCCAAAGAAGGGAGTTGGATGTTACTAGGTTATCTAGTGTAGCGGTGCTTTGTTATCTTTAGCAGTAACCTGCTGTGACACTTCCTGAGATTCCCAGGGTTGTGAGGCACCTCCCTACCACCAACCTTTAACATGAAGAAGCCTTGTCTATGTCTGCTGGGGGTCAGCTCCCCATCTCCATTGGCCATGGGCGACACAAGCAGTACCTTGCAGGCCTGTGCAGGGCCTCACACTCTCTCTCCAGATTAGCTAGAGGCACACTCCAACCTCTGAGTGCACCCCCAGAGCGGTCAAGCCCTGGCTCACTGAACACTCGTAGCATTTTCAGATTTGCTGCTCCCAAAGAAACAGTACACCACCGCTTACCAGGTCCACGTCAGATCACTGATTTGCTTCACACACACACAGCACTTAGATATGATTATAGTGAAATCAGATAAAAGTTTAATGGACTTGCTACTTCTTGAATCTCTATAGTTTAAGTACTGGAAACACGTGGTTACAAGTAAAATGAGATTATAACTTGTAGTCTAAAGCCGAGACTTAACTAACAAGGTACTTTCTTGTCTAATGAAGTTTAGTTCACTGAAAGTCTTTGCAGCATTTTCCAACCAGGTTGGCTGTGACCCTCCTTTCATAAGGCAGGACACAATGATAGTTCCTCTCCTCAGTGAAAGAGCCAGGCCATATCTCAGTTATACCCCTACAATCTGTGTCTTTACTTGTAAACATGATCCTCCCTGTTATGTTTTTTCCCCACCCCCCTGCAGCTTTTATTTCTGGTGATTTCACAATCTCTCTATTAGCACCAGGATCAGTAATGCAAATAGTCCTCCATTGTGAAGCAGACAATACGCTATGCACACATTACCGGAGAAAGATAAGCATCTCTTTCCTCATAGCTGACAGGTGCATGTTTATCCCTAAGGATACAATTCTGTCATGGAGGTCAAGAATTCTGTGACTCGGGGACGGGTCACGGGCTTCCATGAATTTTTGTTTATTGCCCGCAACCTATCCCTGACTTTTACTAAAAATACCTGTGACAGAATCTTAACCTTATTTATCACCTTCTGGTGCCCTACTTTAACACATAGACCTTAATAACAGAATTTTCAGTACAGATACATAATTTCTTAAACATTATCCATCCATACATTTTGCAATGATGGTGATGACCAGTGGGCAGTTGGCTCTTGGTAGAAAGGACCTCGCATGCCACTCTTTGGTAAACTTAATGTGCATATTCTTGAGCAAGGGAATCCCTGTTAAAACTCTGTGCCTTGCTCTGCTATTTGAGCTTCCTGGATCACACCTGCTATTAAACCAAACAGTGAAATGAAGTCAATTTGGGGGCAGATGGATCTGACTGTCACTTGGATCCCTCGTTTTGCTGGCTTACCTGGAGAAGAACTAGTGTTATGTTTGCTGTGTGAACCTAAATTGTGTTACATTTGCTTCTGTGAAAGGTTGCTCCCAGATCTTTTCACAGTTACCTTACTTTGACAAGACATACCTTAGGGGAAAAATTAGCCCAAGTTCTGTGGAATGCTTGAGATATTTGTGTCAATAATTTACTAACACACTCTCTCTGAGAAGGTGAATAGTTGTTAGCATAATCTACAGAGATCAGCTTATGATGGCTGCTCATTATAAATCCACTTCTCCCATCTGACACCAGTGCCTCCTTGCTGAAGTAAACCGGATTTCATGGATGTGGAAACTGCACTCATTTTTCTCTGCTTCTAAGAAAGAAGCATTTCTAGGAATTAATGAAAACTCTGAAACGTGCTTAAGTATTTAGTTACTGTTGGCATTTCTGAGCCAAAAGCTGGGGGAGACCATTTTGCTACAGAGCACTATCACTTGTGATGCTAGTAGTATGAGAGCCCAGTGGGATGAAATGAAATCAGCTTCCAACTTGCTTTAGTATTAAACATCTGAAGAAAACTTAAGGTACAATATATTAAAAATGAGTTCTATGGTTAAACCTTTATCCAAACAGGCTAGAGACAGGGTGCATGTGACGTCTATACTGCAGTCACGAGGTATGATTGCATCTTGTGTAAACACACACAAACTAGCTTGCGTACTGGAGCAGTGAAGCTATGGCAGCATGTCATAGCTGAATAATTATTTGCATGTCATTGTGAGCCATCCATGCAAGTAATTACTCAAGGTTCCAGGTCGGCCTGTACAGCCAGCACTGCCTAGACTTCACTGCTCCCATCATCCCCAAACTAGTTGGATTAAAGCTTGGGTATGTGTACACAATCTGCAATCCTACCCTGTCATTGCCGTGTAGACATACCCAGGTTTACGTTTTCTTCTGTTAGGTTAGGACGTTGGCAGCCTCACAGATAACACTGGTTTTCAACAAGAAGGCTGCCTCCAGCACAAGTCTCAGAAATGCTAATGAAATTTAAAACTTTATATTTCCCTTTCTCATTTGCTGCATCCTGAACAATGCTGTTTATACTATGAACTTTCAAACTGGTGTTTTGAACAAAAGGGGAGTGTTTTCTTTTTTTAATTTTTTTTTTTATTTCCGAGCATTTAGACCACGTATTGGGCAATTCCTATGAAAGACTCATTTACTAAGACTTATTTTCTTTTAGAGGTTTAATTGGGTGAGTTAGCAAGTGTTGATCTTGCCTTTGTTCTGTATCCGCTTATCCCTAAATAAAATATTAAGAAGTCTTCTGTTCTAAACACTTCTTTTTCCAGGAATGGGAGGAAATGACCAGCATTCCTTTCTGCATAGAGATGTGTCTGATGTAAACAAAATGTTGCTCTCTGAAATTAACTTAAAAATTATTTTTCTGCCTAAAGGTTACACGAGGGATGCATCATTCCTTGCAATGGTGGTTGATATCGTTCAGGAGTTGAAGCAACAGAACTCTGATCTAGTGTACGGTAAGGACTTGATGGCTTTTAAGTTTTTCAGTCTCATTATTTTCTGTGCACATGTTGAAATCCCTTCAGGTGAAGTCAGTCCTCTGACATTATTCTGAATTTCACAACAATGCCCTGTTTTGATCTTGCTGAGACTCCATTGGAATGTCAGTTTAGTGTTGCTAAAGTGATTTATTTTTTTTCTTTCTACTTTTGTGCCTTCTGCTGCTTTTCTTGCATCATGCCGGCCAAAGAAAGATATGCCTTAAGGAGTGATCCTCTCTATCTAGCAAAGTCCTGTGAAATCCTATCTAGTTGCTGCTGTTTGTTGCTTAGCAATGAGGGCATGAGACATACTGATAATACTGGAAACTGATGTCTTCGCTTGATCCTCAGATACAGACTTCTCCACGTTGTCCTGTGAAGGTGTGTCAGTCACATCCTGGAGGTGGCACCCTGGCCTTTTTATTTCTGAAAGGCCAGTTCAGACTCCAGGACCATTTAGTACTGGACCTGTCTCTGAGATTACTCATGAGGGCTGGCAGATGACAGTAATGTTCTGCTGCCCATAGCTGGCCAGGCTCAAACCAGCAATAAAGGGATGAAAACCTGCATTTCCCATTACTAGTCCCCTGAGTTATCCAGTTCCTTGATCACTGTAGGTACTTTGAATGGCCATGGTCAAACCCTACAGACCCTAATCAGGCAGAACTCCTATTTAAGTTGCACAGTCAAGTCAGTGGGAGCTTTCCATGAATAGGGACTGCAAATGATGGCCTGACCCAATGGTCTTCAGATTCTGTAGAGTTGCATGGTCAGAACACTCCCCAAATGATTCACAAGCAATTATCAGTTGAAATAGATGACTCAGATCCTGGATTTATTAAACTGTTCCTCTAGCTAACAGAATTCTTATTGGTTTTGGCGTACATCTCATTTGAGCCAGCAGCACTTAGATTTCAGTCACTGACTTTGGCCTGCAGAGCTGAAGAATTGTAACCACCCTATGTTGGCCAATCTCAGGTGTCCACCGGGTGCCAAATTGCAGAGAAGAAGGGGGTTCCTGTTCGCCCCATTCTAAAGCATAGCAGTGATGTCAACAACTTCTAGGTGAAAAATACTCAGATTCACTTTGATGTTTTGTGTAGAGTAGCCCATAAATAAGTGCCTCATTCAGTCATGATTTGTAGGCATTACAAATGTATTATAAGTAGCAGACAGTTCCTGTTGAAATAAATAAAAGCATCAGCGGTACAGTTTTAAAATCAACAACCTTCTATGAACACCACGAAATACATAATAATTCTGCTGACATTAAAAGACTGTCTATCCTGGAGTTCCAATTAAACCATATTTAAATAGTTCATGATGGAAACAACATGCCTATATAGTATCAAATCTCCGCATAAATGTCTAATTGTGTTACAGTGGTTTTTGTGAACTGGTTTATATAGCCTAGAAGAGGGCCAGGCAGTACCATGGCTTTATAAAACCATTTTGTAACCTGATTAGTACTGTATATACCAGGATTTGGAGCAGTCTACATAGCAGCTTCTACCATTTCAAGGCAACATGTTATAACACGGTTGGGAAGACTGTCATTCTAACACTGTATTGACATGGTAAAAATTATTGTGTAAGCTGGCCTAAAGCCAGCACTATACAGCAAAGAACAATGTTTAAACATGGCTCTGGCTAATGTGATTTGAATCTGTCTTTTGTTAGACACCACAACTTAAATTTAGGCCCAGGATATATGCTTTACTTTTTTTTAAAAGCAAACTGGCTTTTTTATGTTTTTTAAAAAAAACGTATGAAACCTATATGAAGAGAAATATTTTTCATGAGCGATGGTGGTTTTTTTTGTTTAAACCTTCATTGAAAATATTTCTCTGATATGTTATGAAGCTCCCAAGAGCTTTGTACTAGAGCATGAAATCAGAAAATAGACTATAAACAGAAACTGAAACCACCCAGTTCAGTTTTATAGAATTATAGGGTTAAAAGGGACCGCAAGGGTCATCTAGCCTAACTGCCAAGATGCAGCATTTCTTGTGTCTAAACCATTCAAGACAGATGGCTATCCAGCCTTCTTTTGAAAACCTCCAAAGACCTCCCTAGGCAGTCTGTTACATTGTCCTGCTGTTCTTACAGTTAGGAAGCTTTTCATGAGATTTAATCTACATCTGCTATGCTGTAATTTGAACCCATTGTCTCTTGTCCTGCCCTCCATAAGAGAGGGCGAGAATAACTTTTCTCCATCTTTTTTATGGCAGCCTTTCAAGTATTTGAAGACCACTATCATGTGTCCTCCCCCCCCCCCCATTCTCCTCTTTTCCAAACTAAACATACCCAGTTCCTTTAGCCTTTGCTCACATGGCTTGCATTCCATCCCTTTGATCATCTTTGTCATTCACCTCTGGATCCTTTCCAGTTTCTCCACATCCTTTCTATACCCAATTTGGGTCACCGGACTCCAGCTGAGGCCTAACCAGAGCCAAGAAGAGCAATACTATCACCTTCTGGGACTTGCATGCTATGCCTCTATTAAAGGAACCAAAAATTGCATTTGCATTTCTGACTCATGTTGAGGTTGTGATCCACCACAGCTCCCAGATCCTTCTCAGCAGTGCTGCTGCCAAGCCAGTTATTCCCCATTCTGTATTTGTGCTTTTGTTTTTTCCTCCCTAAGTGTAGCACTTCACATTTGTCTTTGTTGAATTTCATTTTGTTGTCTATAACCCACTTCTCCAATTTATCAAGACCCCATTGAATTTTAGCTCTATCCTCCACAATGTTTGCAACCCCTCCCTAGCTTTGTGTCATCTGCAAATTTGATCAGTATGCTTTCTATACCTACATCCAGATAATTAACAATGTTAAATAACAGTGGACCCAGAACAGATCCTTGTGGAACCCCACTTGAGACCTCCTTCCAATTTGACATTATTCCATCAATAGTTATTAGTTACTCATCATTTGCTGTTGTTTAACCAATTATGTATCCACTTAATGGTAGTTCATTGACCATCTGAAAGAAATATAAAAAGTGGGCAGCAAAATAGCAGGAAATAAACTTAATTTGTAGAATTCTTTCAGATTAATGAGTGACACTGGTGCTGGTAAGAGAGGTTAAGAACTTTATGTGGTGCCAAATGCCGAGGTTGTTTCTCTGAGATGTTCCCTTTGTCACCAATAGAAATTTGCCTGAGCAAGGACTGACTGAACATTGAATAAGAACCTTGGGATTTGTCCCATGATTTGTATCTTGACAGTGACTCTCTTAATACTGTGGACAGCATTGCTGTTCCAGAACACATCACCAGTTGCTGGACTATTGCCACTCTTATTTTGAAATTTAAGGTCACTCTGAATAGGCTATTAATGTGATTGATGATCCTGAGACTGCACCATAAATGTCTGTCTTAATCCTAATTTTATCATGATTGGTATGTGTCTACAAAATCTGCTCTGGAAGAAGAGTTTTCCTTCTTAATTAAAATAAAATAAGGCTTTTGTGTGACACAATCTATAAATATAAGCTCCTCCCCTTTTCTTCCCAGATTTCACTAATTTTTATTGCTCTGAACTGAGGCAGGGGTTCTCAGCATTTTCCATCTCACAACACTCCCTCCTCCACCTCTAACCAGGACATCCGGCCCCCAAAATTTAACAATATGGAGAGGGCAGAGTGGTCACAACCCTCTGATACCTGTTTTTGACATCCTCCTCCCACCCTTTCCCTTCGTGGATCACAAACTCCTGCTCCGATGTACTGCAAGAGTGGGTCAAATGACACAAGTTTATAAAATGACAGTATTGTACCATGTCTCCTACTATTGGGTAAAAGTATATCTCCTCACAGGGACTACGCAGGGGTCCTCTGTTTCTAAGGTTGGTTTTATTTTCTGTTGCAGTGTGTGATCCAGTGATGGGTGACAAATGGAATGGAGAAGGCTCTATGGTTGGTAATTGTCTGCTTGAACCATATTTAGATTGACAAGCTGCTTATACCAGAACAAAGCTACCTTGTTCAAACTTGAGTCTGAATTCCAGTGTCGCATTTATAGAGCTCTTACTTTATTTCAATGAACTTAGTGTTTCTGAAGTGTGCTAGATGGATAGCCTTGGGAACGGTGGTCCCCTATCAACCCACAGAACAACTAGCATACGGACTGTCAGGGAAAAATTTCCTCCATGCCACTCAAAGTGCATTAGCCATCTATCATTGCGAAGGCCTCTCCGTTGACAATGCCAGCAAAACTGCCAGTTGTGATTTGAACACCTGCCCACTAGCAACTAGTCTGGGGTGACTCATTTCACATAGATTTCCCAACAGCCATTAGCCAGAACTTTCCCCTCGGGGGGGACACATGGCTCTGCACGCTGTCCCTCTCTGTGGGCACCACCCCCTCAGCTCCCATTGGCCACAGTTCGCCATTCCTAGCCAATGGGAGTTGCAAGGGTGGTGCACGCAGGCAGGAGCAGTGTGCGGAGACCCTTGCCCCCCCTCCCTGGGGCTGCAGGGGTGTACTGGCCACTTCTGGGAGCAGTGTGGGGCCAGGTCAGGCAGGGAGTCTGCCTTAACAGGAGCCCCGCTGCACCACTGCAGATCACGATCGACTGGGAAAGTCTCCAGGATTGACCAGTCGATCGCGATTGACCGGTTGGTGACCACTTGTTTAGGCTTTGTATAAATATGTAGTTTTAGCGTTTCCTTTGATTTTCTCCCTGCAGGGATAACTTCTGTTTGTCTTGCTCCTGGGGTTGTACTCTGGTACTAGCTTTACATGTCCCCAGGTTTTAAATACTGCCCTTCATGGGAAGCTGTTATGAATGTAAACGATGGACATACTTGCTGCTTCATTCAACATGATGAACAGCATATCAGACAAGTGCAGCATCTGCAACTCCTTGACTAGGAGAACACACTAGTCTGTTTAGGTACAAAGTACCTCAAGGATAAACATGCTCCCAGCCTATGAGCCAGGCCCCTCTGGGACTGAGAAAGCTGAGTATTCCTCCTCCAGACAGCTTTGGCTCTTCCATCTTCATCCAGTTCTCACGGGGGGGGACCTGTAGACCCCCAGAGAGAAAAGTCATTCTCCTTTCCCAGGCCATACTACAAGGCTGCTATAACTCCCAGCCTTCTGAAAGTAAAGACTGCATCAAGATGGAAGAAGGGCTCCTTGAGCTCACACAGGAACTCCAGCTGCAGCATTTCATCTGGTACAGGTTTGCACTAGCTGTCTGGCACCAAGTGAAGAGTGAGTGCCCTCACGGGCCGCTCCGTAGTACTGTCTGAACTGACACACTCAACACCCGCTCCATTGACTGATGCCGACCTCATACCGTCAGTAATTCCAGTGCTGACCGTGGCACTGATGCTGTTTGACCGCTTAACCTGAGGGGCTGGCGGGCTTTCCTCCCAATATCCCAATTGTGGACTTCTGTGGAACAGCAATGTGGTCATCTGCCGACACGTTTGCTAAGCACTATGCCGTCTGAATAGCTTCCGTTCTACAGTCCATTATTCAAGTAGACGCCAAACTCCCACCACCTGAAGGAGCAGTGCTTGGGAATCACCTGAAGCGCACAGCCACTCGGAGGGAAAAAAGGTTACGTCTCTGTCCAGTAACTATTGGAGATATGCACATACATATCCCATGACTCACCCTTCTTCCTTGCTCCTTCGGAGGCTAACGTTGCCAAGCTACCAGTGAGAAGGAACTGAAGGGAGGCTGGAGTTCCCTCACCCTTTATACCCTTGGTTGGCGGCACAAGGACACATGAGCTGGCATGAGCACTACCCCAACAGGACCGCTGACTAAAAGTCTCAGTGCCAAGCGTAGTGGGTGCACAAACAGCTACGGTGGAAGGTATATGTGCACAACACGTCTCAACGATAAATAGTCACTGTACAAAATAAAATGTAACAGTTGTAACTTTTTTTTGTGGGGGCGGGGGAAGTAGTTTTGAGCCAGGAATCTTTGGTGTCCCCTCCCAGCCCACATTAATGAAGTTATTCTTACAACAACCATGCCAGCTGGAGAACAATTCCTCATTTAACAGAGGTGAGAAAGTGAGACACGGAGAGGTTAAAGGACTCTTCCAAAGTCACAAAACAAGTCAGTTGCAAAGCTAGGAAGAGAAGCCAGGAGTTATGACTCCATTTATTGCTCTAAGTACTCCTGCAGGTTGGAAACTGAGTAGTCCACTAGGTTACAGAATGTATGTTAATGTATGGAAATCAAATTTCAATGAAGGAAAATTGCCAGTAATTACTGTGGTAGTTACAGTGGTAGAGTTCATTATCATTTTCCTATTGTTTTTCAGTATGTGCCAAAGGATCTTCTCCCAGTCTACAGGGACAAAGTTGTACCCATTGCAGATATAATAACTCCTAATCAGTTTGAGGCTGAGTAAGTACGCTTGGTAAATCTGGGGCTAAAAGAGGAACAAATGAACTCCGTTCCTCCCATTATATTCAGTAAATTGGCTTTTGTTTGTGTTTATGGGTTTTGTTACTGGTGGTTTTTTTTTTCTTTAATTGTTTTTAAATGGAGCTCCTTAGTAAATCTTGAAGATTGCTTGTTTAAAAAAATATTATTTGAATTTCACCTTTTTAAATAACTCCCAAAAATATCCCATTTTCTTAAACATCTCAATTTTATAGTTACTTTTAATAGACTGTGTCCAAAGGTCATTTCTGGAGCTTGCTGGAAAATATTTGTCCCCCGCCACCTTCCCAGTGCAAAAAAATAATTCTTTTTTTCAGTTTTTTATTTTTGTTTTGTTTTCCCCACAAATAGTCTGGCTGAAAACTGAAATAGTTGGCTTTGGAAATACCATAGCAATACCTCATGATTCCCTTCTCCCCCCTAGGCTGGGTTCCCTGATCAGTTTAAATCTCCCATGATGCATCATGGTCTTTCCTCTTTTACTGAGGGAGTCCCATGTCTTTGGTTCATCATGGGGGATGGAAATGTTTGTGATGCAGACAATTCACTGCAACATAACTTAGACCACCCATTGATTTCATGTACAGAGCTTTTTAAATTTTAGTCAGTTGCCAATAAGATAAGAAATTTCTATCTGTTGTATTCAAAGACACTAAAAGACAGTCTTGTACCACATGCTATTTAATATAGCCAATGGTTTGCTCAGGCCCTCTTGTAAACAAGATAACATATATTCAGAGAGATAATCCTGGTGAGCAAAGCAAACAGTGATTGTCCATAGTATATATGCTTTTTAATCTTCTTTCTTGACTGCTAGGTTGCTCACTGGCAGAAAGATTCACACAGAAAAAGAAGCTTTAGAGGTACGTAGGTGTGTGTGTCCAGAGGTTTGCCTGCAATTTTGCAGTTTATAATTTGTGTCCTTAATGCTTGCATATTGCCTCCCGTGTCACCTTCTCTGTAATGTCTCTGCAAAGCTGTAGTGATTCAGGTCACACTTCATGCACAGAAAACTTCTTATGGTTAGTGTTGGACTGTTGAAGGAAAGTCTTTTTAAAAGACTTAAATAAAACCAAAACAATGATATTAAATAGAGCACTGTGGACTTAATGCCACTGAGATGTAAGGATGGGGTGGGGGGTGAAGGAGCCCCCATATATTATAAATGATCACACTGCCAGTCATGGAGAAATGCACTAATTAGGATGAAAACCATACTCTTCATTCAGATGACTGTTGTGGTGTGCTAGCTGCTCCCCCTGCTGCCAGGATGAGACTACTGTGATAGCAACACTGCAGGGCTAGCACAGCCAGCTTTCACTCTGCCACAGGGCTTGCTAGAGAGGAAAAAGTTACCAGCAAGCTCTGCGGTGCAGCAGGAAACAGCACTGAGGAAAGTGTGTGCAGGAAGGGTTGGGCTCAGGGTCCTATTCTGCTGTAGGTAGCTGCAGCTGGAAGGTTCTTAACTTTAGCTTTTAGAGGGGCTGGGTGTCTTACTATCCAGAGAGCTGGTCAGCAGGATGGGACTTGTGGTGCTCACCCCAGAAGTGCAGAGGACTAGCAGCCAGGCTGCAACTATGGTCTTCAGGCACTTCCAAATAGTAGGCACAGAGGAGCCTGAACCTTGTCCTGTGAAAACTAGCATCATGATCTGACAATGCCAGAAGCTGCAGGTTTCACAAACATCCTGTTCTACAGTAAGGATTTGTCCTTGTAGGGTTAAATCCTCTCGTTCTTACGCAAGCTGAACATATGCTGAAGTCTGCAGGGTTGGAACGTAAAGTGTAAAACTAGGGATTTGATGTAATGTTGACTTGAGGGGCTCAGTTCTATGTTCTAACACACACTTCCTTTTGGTGAATACAATTGACTCCTTCAGTAAAGGACTCTGGAATTATTTCTCCTGATTTGATTTTTCACCTGTTTTTAATGTTTTATCTGAAAATTGTATTCCAATGGTCATGCTAACACCCAGGATAGTAGTGAACCTACAGCAGCCATGATCTTTGCAGTTTTTCCTCCTGCAAAGCCATCTGAATGTCGCTTGCTGATTGTTTTCTTTTTTTCCCCAGTGGAAAGCAGCTCAAAAAATCTCAGCCATTTTTATTCCTGTTTTGCATCCCCCGGTGTGCCCTATCCAGGGAATACCCCTCATGTGACTCACCACTAATTATAACAGTGTCTTTGCTATTCTCATCAATGGAATCAAGAGCCTAAGTAGAGTGGAGTGGTTATGCTGCTAGTCATGCTTACAAGCCATTAGCTTTCAGTTTGTACGTTCCAGTCCCACACAAGAATGGTGATAATATGCTACTGAGTAACTGTTTTACAAATGAATTCTCTACCAAGCAGTGTGATTGCTGGATGTTAACCCTTATTTACTGATAAAAATCTTGTCTCCTCCAGGGAGGAGACAATGTGGTAATAAATGTACCTTACCCATTTGAAGACTAGTTTCTTGTAGGATTTTCTTTTCCTTCTGGCCATGTTTTTCCTCAGCTGCCTGCAGCATACAGGGTCTGTTCGACATGATCTCATCTGCACAGCAAAGGCCAAGGCTGGAATCCTGGCCCCACTCAAGTCAATGGGAATAAAGTCAAGAGCAGGGCCAGGGTTTTACCTCAAGTGCAGAGCAAGTAGAGCTGGTTGGGAATTTTTTGACAAATGTTTTGTTTTTTCATTAGAAAATGCCAATTAATCAAAAGAAACATTTTTGTGAAAAGTGTATTTTCATGAAAATTGAGTTGGAAAGGTTTCTCAGGTCGGTGGGGAGGGAAGAGAGTGACCCCCAAATACCTTGTGGTTAGGGCACCCTGTTTCAAATCAGGTAGAGTAGGGACTTGAACCTGGGTCTCCCACATGCTAAGTGAGTGCCTTAACCACATGGCAATTTGCTATTCTGGAAAACGGAGCGGGAGTCTTATGTCTTTCCCCCAAGGCTCAAAGGCAGAATGAAAACAGGTTGTTTTTGTTTTTGTTTTTTTGTTTTTTTTTGAAATCTTGAAACTTTTTCCAAAATGGAATTAATGTTATCTAGCTAGCTCTAATAGCAAGATCAATTGCAGCACTGTATAATCCCCTAACACAATTATACATGGTCTGGTGTTATTGTAGAGGTGAATAAATCATGCTAGAGTCTTAGATAAGCCTGCCTTGGCATGGCCATGCTACAGTCTTGTATTCACTTGTATTTGGAGGCTGGGCGATGGCTTAGGAACAGAATTCTCTCTTCTGCTCTAGAACACCAACCTGAATGTTTAACTGTGCTGGGTCTGCATAGTTGAGACTTCCTTTGTTGTGAAGATCTGGCCCTAAGCCAGGTCGTTTATTCTTCAAAGACAGAAAAATCTTTGTTCTATTACTCTGCTACATCAATCAGATAAAGAGTTGCCCAAGTAGGGTGGAAACGGGACACCCATGCAGCTAGCAACGGTGTACTAACGATTGTTAGAAAACCATGGAGTGAACCATGTTATAACCTTGAATGAAAGCATTGCACAACGGATGCCTCATGGAAAATTATGAAGAGGGTTTCTATTAGAAACGGCTCTGCCACAGATACCATCCACTTGCTTTTCCTCTTTTAAAAGACCATTTATAAACCAGTTCTCAGAATTACTATTCCATGGTGTCTGAATTGTTGAGCACAGTGAGAGATCACAGTATGTACTGGTCTGGTAACATCAGTAATGCCATTGACTGGTTCCTGAGCAGGGGCATCTATTCATAGGCTACAGCCAAGTCTCTGTTTGAGAGGCTTTTCAGGTTTTTTCACAATTTTTTAAGTTTTGATTGAGATAGTACAAGAATATTAGAAACCTTGGTGAAACATTTAATATGGAATGAAAATGGACTTGCCATTACCTCATAGATTCATTGCACTGGCAACAGTGGGTGGAGTTACTGATTTTGACCAACTCTGTGTGTGTTAGGAAGTTTGACAGTTGAGAAATAACTTTGAATAACTCAGACAAGAAAGGAAGGCGATACAGAATAATAATAGGAGAAGTAAGCCCTTATTATTCAGCTGTTCATGAGTCATAGCTAGGCTGAGAGGATTTCTTCTAGGGGAATTTATTTTTGTATCTGCTTTTTATGCTAAATCCAGTACTGAAGTCATCCTTTCTTTGTGTAAAAATCAAAATCACTTCCACACCAGCCAATTGTAGAGTCACAAATAGGGATTTGACTTCTTGTGAGAAATGGTAGAGGGGGGAATATACCTATAATGTTAGACATGTACACGTCCTCTGCAGATACACACATGCCTTTGAAACATACAGTACCTAGGTTCCAAAAGGAGAAGGAGATTGAGAAACATTTACATGATAAGCTCAGATAAATTCCCTTTATTTGAGGCTTATTAAATTTATTATTATTATTTATTATTATTCACTTTCTCTTAGGATGCTGGCTATATAAGCCATTCTATCCTTATAGTTCAGTGTTAATACCTCAGTTGCTGGAGAAGTTATCAGAATCCTATTAACTATTACAAGACACTAGCGCTCACACACGTATATGTGGATTCACTCTCCCCCGTCTAATAAGATCTTAAATCACGGAACTTTTTGTGTGAGGGGAGCCCCACACCCCACATCATTAGACATTTCTTATTACTTATGGTTTCACTCTCCTCTTTGGAGGCCTGTACAGTTGAACTCATGGTATTGGACTGTATAGGAAGAGGATCTGAAAATAACACAGAGACACTTAATATATTGTAATAAGTGCTTTAATGTTGTAGATCTCTAAATCTAATGCTAATATTTTAAATTAGTTGTTTGAGGGGAAATTATTTAATCTTTATGAGGGTTGCAATGAAGTTAAAACTGTTCTTCAGCATTATTAATGGAGCTGTGCTCAGTGACTGCTACCATTTATCAGTAACACATAATGACCAGTTCTTGTTGTTTTGTGCATGGGAAGGTAATGGATATGCTTCATGCTATGGGACCAGAGACAGTGGTGATCACAAGCTCAGACCTACAGGGTTCTCTAGGAAGTGACTTCCTAATTGCGCTAGGGAGCCAAAGGAAAAGTAAGTCATGGTCTTGTTTTATCGAACAGCTCACTCCATTTGTTTCTGTTGCTGTAAAAATAAATCACTCCATGAAAACCGCCTGGAGTACATGGGAACAGCTCAATCATATGGATTCGGACACCTGCAGTGATGGTGGGGTGGGAAGATGGAAACTTAAGATGCTTGTCAGTGAAGAAGAAAAATTGCACTGTCTTCTTGACAAAATAGATTGTAAACAACTTGGACAGGAACAATTTGTTTCTTTCCTAAGCCTTTTTTCTCTCCACGTCTCCCCCACCTTCTGATAGCACCAAGCACTGTGTGTACGCTTGGTAAATTGGTGTTGAATGCTCTCATATTAAAGGAGTGCTGTTGAGCAGGATGGCGAATAATCCCACTTTCTTCTTTACCAGTGAGATGTAAGTGTAGAGATTACATGCTGGGCTGCCAAAAAAAACAGTTGGATTACTAATTAAGAAATACAAACCTGATCTAGAACCAATTGGTGTTCCTTGGCACCACCTAAAAATTCTAGTGTACTAAATGGACCATAAGCTGTTTTTTCGTTATTGTTGTAATCATGGGTCAGGTACAGACTGTGTTCTCCATTGTGGCCTATGGCTGCCCTTGCATTTAAAACCGAGGTGCAACCTAGAGATACTAAGTGTTCCAGCACATGATGCTTATCTTGGTGTGAGCAGCTTCCAGATTCACCATACTTACTGAACCAGCTGCCAATAGGTCAAGATGGAGAAATACATGCTGGGACCTGTGCATGCTGTGGCTTGGACTCCTTTATGGAAGATGATGGTGTTAGCTATCTCTTCCAAATCTCTTCACACTGCAGATGTGGCTCCCAAATGGGCAAAGTTTGGAGAAAAATAGTTTGAAAGAGCTTGTATATAGTTGCAAATTTTTAAAGATCTGCCTAAGGAACTACTGACTTAAAGTGTCAAGCACTACAGTAACTGCCTTTTAAATTTTAGTAAGTATTGTATTAATTGCAGGGAGAGGTTCTATTTCTTAACTGTATGTCTGCCTTCCAGCTAGAGCAGATGGCACTAAGGTGACCCAGAGAATTCGAATGGAGTCTCCTAAAGTGGATGCTGATTTCGTTGGAACTGGAGACTTGTTTGCTGCGATGCTCTTGGCCTGGACACACAAACATCCAAATAATCTTAAGGTGTGTGAGAGAGGTGGTTTCTGGCAGGAAACTGCTTTAATAAATGACTTCTTTCATTTTATTATTGTTAGTCCTCAGAATATAGTTACAGAATGCTGGAGAGACAATATCCGGAATACAGAATAACATTTAGTCTCTAAGGTACCACAAGTCCTCCTTTTGTTTTTACTTCTTGCAAGAGTGTGAGCTATTCCCCTGACCAAATTTCAGCTCTGGGACACTTAACATTATACAAACTTAAAAATGTCCCCTATAGATATAGTTCCCTCCCCACAAAAAATCCACTCATTTTTGGTGATTGCATTTCAGTGATGGCTGATGAGGTCTTTCTCTGAACAGTCTGTAAAAGTATTTGGGGATTCTACCAAATCAGAGATACTCTATACATTAAAAATATTTGTTTTTTGTCCTTGGTTCATAACTGATTTTTACAGTAGTGGCGCTTGTTATCAGAATAAGTGTTTTGCACGCTGATTCTTTCTTACTTATTAATTTTGGAGACTGTGTCCTTAATTTGGATCCTTTTGCTCCTAGTTATTGCAAGATTCTACAGCTTTTTACACTATGCATTAAATTCAGCTGCCAACTTGTATGTGCCTTATAGAGTGGAGAAAAAACAACTCATTGACTCTTGTTACCCTTCGGGTCAATCAAGTTGGCCTCTGAACATTCTGGTCAAAAGCACTGCGACTAACTTGGGCGATTGGAATGTTGGTAAGCCTAAACATATATGTATATTTAATTTCAGGTGGCATGTGAAAAGACGGTATCTGCTATGCAGCATGTTCTGCAAAGGACCATCAAGTGTGCAAAGGGTAATCATTTTACACCCTGTTCCTGAATTTACTCTGTTCACATCCTCATTAGAACAAACATTCTGGAAAGTTGTTTTCAGCACTAAATGTGGCCTATTATTAGACTACACCCACAAAACAGAATTTAGGGAATTCTAGCACCAGCGTGTTCACTGCTGTGTCCTCTAACTCTGTTCTAGATGACAGTGGTAAAAATGCGCTGGTGAGTCGACAGGTGCTGCATTTGTGGTGGGACTGCATTACTATTAGAATAAGAGTGAGAGAATTTGAGGAAAATGCTGAATGTAATGGACAAGGGAGCCTCACCTTTTTCCGATTTTGGATGCACCAGCTGCCTCAGTTACCCTTTTCTGTGTATGTTAGGCCTGGGATGGATTCCTCAACTATTAATGAGTGGTGAATTTCTGTCTTGTGATAGCTGAATAAATTATTCTTCAAACTGTCTTCTCTTGGGAAGGGGAATTAAAAACACCAGCTGGAAGCACATAAGTAATCTAGTTTGACTGTACTGCCATGCAGCCTGGTCCCTGTCACCTAGAATACAAGTTGCTAAACTCCCTCGAGTCCCAGTAAGATCCAAAGAGGAGTTGAGGGCCCTCAGAACTGCTCAGGAGCAGTCTCTAAATAATGGTGGAGCTGCAGAAGTACCTGAGCTGGCGGATAGGGAAAACAATGTGCTGTATACCCTCTGGTGGAGGCAATGGGCAGTGGTAGCACAGTGGATGAGAAGAGGGGAAAAAAGTAATGATGGGGACAGGACAGAAACATATTCATTCTTTTTTTTTTTCCTTGGGTGTTTGTTTATTATTGACACTTCAATATCTTCTTTTAGCACACGCTGGAAAAGGAAACAAACCTAGCCCAGCCCAGCTGGAACTGAGAATGGTCCAAAGCAAAAAGGACATAGAAAACCCGGAGATAATAATAAAAGCTACTGAGTTATAAAGGCTGTATGTCTCCCAATAACGCACAATGTATTGATGTCCTCTTTTTCTTTCCTGTAAATTGTAATGTTTGCCTTAGATCTGTGACAGAAATCTGACTTCCATGAAATAGTGCCCTGTGTAGGCAGATATCCACAATCAAACATATGTGCTGGCCTTGCTTGGTTTAAGAAAAAAAAAAAAAAAGTGAGTACTAAAACTTACTCACAGGTATCAAAATGGCTGTCACATTCACTCAGTCTGTGTACCATATGCAAGAGAATACACGGGTTCCTGCCTCTCCAAAGACTTTGGGTATGAATTTGCTAGTGGAATGACTGACTGACTGGCATATATACTGTAGCAAAGCATCTAGTGCCAATTTCACTAACTACCTACTCCCTTAACTGAAGGCATTTGGGAGCTTATTGTGGTATTCACTATCTCAACTGCCATGAAATTCAGTAGGGTTGAAACTGCACACAACTTCAGGCTGCATATAGGGAGCAGTTTGGAGATATTGAGCATTAGGTGCTCTGCAGAGGTCTTGAAGTATCATTTCATGTTAATAACTTTTCCTGTTTCTGGCCTATGAATGAATATGTGATTCCAATTTCTATAGGTGCTAATCCCTTTATTTCCTGTGACTACAAGTATCCACATCACTTTGTCCCCATATTCCACTCCAGAAAAGACCAATGTTACTAGTCTAATTAGCCAGCCAGTAGCACCAAATAGAAATTTATAATTCTACCTCTGGAACCAGATTTAATTCCCTTTTTTATTAAGACTTCAAGACAAAGCCTCTTTAAGAAAGGGAGATAAAATGGCTACCTTTTGTAAAAGTAACCCTCTTAGTATTCCAACGGATAGCAAGCCATTGGGATACTGACAACATTCATTATTTGTTGAGGGCATTTTACCCTTTATGGATGGTTCTATTTAGAAACCTTAGAGGATGTACCTGCTTAATAAAAATGAGCACTGTACAACAGGTTCATCAGTAAAGCACTAAATAGTGAACAGTTGCCTACCTTGCCTGCAGACATAAGTAGAGAGATTCGTTTGTTTATAATGCCACTCTTTAGACAGTTTCATGATCTGAATTTTACTGAATTATTTTATGCTTCCTCTCCAAAACAAATAGCGATTTTTTTTTTAATGTGTGTTGCAAGATGTTAGAGTGTATCTAAGGAGCTATACTACTGCTTATTATCCTCCATAGTACCAAAGCACTTCAGTATAAAGTTCCTCCTGATCTATTTTTTTTCCCCCCTCCCTTCCATGGAGGCAGCTGGGGAATTTTTATTGGTTAACCCTTTTTGTATCAGAATCCTGTTCCCTGAAGTGTTCTCAGAATGGGTTTCTTGACAATTTCTGTACTCTGGGTGCTGATTAGGCACTGGGGATATTCCTGAGAGATGTTGACCACCTGCAACTCCTCTTGACTTCAACAGGCACTGCAAGTTCTCTGCACCTCTGAGAATGAGTCTTAGTGTGTTCTATGTGCCCAAACCTGAAAACAGCCTGTGAACTTGATTTGTTCATCCTGGCACACAGAGATACAAATTGCACCCTCTTGCAGTAGCAGGAAGCAGTTGTGCACCGAGGGAGATGCTAAAAGGAGGGCAGTTTCAGTTCCATCCACGGTCTGAAGCTGCCAGAAAAAGCACTTGATCTGTGTGTTTCCTGGGTGCCTTCCCAGAAACTTCTTCCTGGCCAGCCCTGCCCAGTTACTAAGCTGGGTCAACTGGCTAGGTCTAGGTCCCTCAGCAGTGCCCGGGTTGTAGGTAGATTGTGCCACTGCAGTCTTTGTTCATCCACTATCCGAGTGGACTTTCTGCCATTGGAGCCCCTATTTTGTTTCGACTTGCAGAACCCAGGGAGAGAATTTACCCAGGTATCACTAATTTTAGGCCAAACAGATTTAATTTTTGTCTTTTTAATAGAGTGGAAGTTTTCCAACTAATAGACTTCTTAAATCTCTCTCTTTCAGCATCTCTGAAGCAAATAACCCATAAGACACTAATGCATTTTGCAATAAGTTTAAGAGAAGAACTCTCAGCTTTTGCTCTAAGTGGCTAATCCTTTATCATCGCCAATGCACTCAGCAATTAAAATTTAAAAATTTGCTCTGCTGACATAGGAAACACAAAAAAGAATCTGGAAATTACTTAGTAAACTTGACTGTACTGCCACAATTTACAATAACCTCCACCATGAAATAACTTCCTAGCAATAATAATTCTGGTAATATGAATAAAGCATAGCAATCTCCTTTGGCGCATGAGCTTATGGCTGATGTCCAACATTCATAGTGTTAGCAAAGTCCTCAGCACTGTATTTTTAAACAGTTTAAAGCTGTTTTCCTTCTAGATAATTGCTAATTCCCATATGTTTAAAAACTGATCTTTATTACTTTAAAAACTGCCCTCTTTAACATACAATGTTTGCTGTGGAAGCTGCATGGGAAACATAATCAACTTTCAAATTAGAGATAGTAGCTTTTAAACAAAAATGATATTTCAGTAATACAACTCCAAGGGCTTTCTACTTATTTTTCAACACAAATACATTTTTACCACTGCCAAGTGCTAATCACTTAGTGGCCATGTATCCCACCCCAGAGATAACTATAAGCATAAGCCTTTTTTGTTTCACTTTTTTAAACTCATAACATTTCATGTTGACATTTGCAGTGCTTCCCATAGACTTGGGAAGCTCTGATCAACAGACTATTGCTCCATCTCTTCACGCAATGATTCTTTAAATATCCTCGCAGTGTTAAACTTCTAGCACTAACCCATCCAGAATTTTCAACTTTTCCATAGCTTAGTGAGAAATTCCTGTTCTTCATGTCAGGGGGTCAAAGAGAGAGGTTCATAATCCTCTTCTTTTTTGAAAAGCAGCAGTAACCATACAGATCCAAGCTTCTTGCCATCAAGAGAGCATAGTGATGGCAAGCTTGCAATAAGATGCTACAAAAGGAGTCTCTTTTGGTACGTAGGAGCAAATACATTGGTTTGTGCTTCTAGGAAAAGGGAGGGGTTAATATGGAAAATGGAATAATAGATTCCATGAAAGTGGTTAATAAATTAAATGACAATAATTCAGTACAGAATTTTTATCTGTAAAACTTAGCCAAAATGAATTTTCCTATGAAGCAGAACAGAGGCAAGCTAATAAGAGGCGCCTATGACTTGCCATAGCAGCTTGGACCTGTGGTCTAAATCAGATATTCAGACCTCAGGAATGGCCTGTGCCTGATGCTTCAGAGGAAGGGAGACCCGCCTCTTCCCCCATCTCCTGCATTAATGCCCTTCTAGTTTTAGTATCTGTGATGAATTGACACAATACCCACAAAAAAGCAGAGGGAAAATAAAGACATGAAAATGCAGAACTGAACTTGGAGAAGTTCAGTTATGAACTGGCCACAATTTGCAGCCACTGCATTCTACCATCTTCTGTTGAAGGCAGTGGGAGATGCTCGTATGATATCTGAATGAACTCCCATTGAAGTCAATTATATTATTTCTGTGACTTTAATTAGATCAGGCCATGCATCAGCTGCAGAATCAGGCTCAGTGTCTAATAATTGAAGAAGCATGGAGAAACTGACTGTAAGTGCACATTGTAGTTACCTTGTAACAATGTACATTCTGGTCACAACATATGAACAAAGGTATTTTTAAACGTTAAAGCAATGCATGTAACTTGCAGTGAAATGTTATGTAGCACTTTTTCCTAGTGTTTTTAGAACAAACTCTGTGCGCCACACTGCACAAACTCAAAACAATCCCATCCAATCATTCTTTTATTCCTCCTTCTCTTCTCTTCTCTTGGATATAACATCCATGAAGGTTCCTACTGATACAGAAATTCCATGTACTTCCAGAGCAGCTAGGAAACGTTTCAGTATTCACTCTGGCCTTTAGCACAGTTGCTCATTATCTCTTTAAAGGAAATGAGTCTATCACAGAGGTCAAGTCTTATCCACTGGCAGATCCTCCTACAAAGAAAAGCTGTCAAACTAAAATGAATGTCTCTAATGACTGCAGAGCTACAAGCAATTTGGCAGAGAGCAGCAGTTTCAATCATTCTGTTCAGTGATTTTCATCGGTCAACAAAATGGAAGGTTGGTGTTACTTGAGCTAATTCATTTGTGTTTGACCCCATGTTCTGTGATGAACTTCTTTGTGGGCAGCCATTTTGATTATTATAGTTTCACTTATTTGTGGAGCCCTTGTGCAGAATGGACCAAAACTCTCTTTAAAATGAATTATCTCGTCTCGTCTGGGCCAGAACCCAACCTTTTTGTGCGTAAAATTTCTGCTGACTTCCTTGGAAGATATACACATCACAACACTTTGCAGTTTAAAAAAAAAAGTGTTGTGGAAGTTTATTCATGCTTGGCGTACGTACACTTTTTTTAAAAAAATCTGCATTAAAATTGGTAATGGAGATGTTCATTTGCTGATTTATATTTAAAATGCAAAAACTCTATAACCAACATACTATACAAAAGAATTGGCGGACCAAGGTTTCTAGCTAAAACCCTTGTTAAGAGTATCCCATACCTACCTGGATTGGTCGATGTTCATTCGTTGTCTGATACTGTTACAGTGATTGTGATAGTCTATTTTATTTTACAACATGTGGCAAGAAAGATTGTAATAAAAATGTCTACATTAATATATTGTGCATAAAAATTGTTAGCTCTTAGTTTTGAATATGTTGACCATTTCAGAATTAAACAAAACAAGAACAGTTCGGTAGTGTTCCTGAGTATGTGGATTTGATTAAGATTTTATTAGTAGCTGATATAAAGATTGTGTGGATAAGGGGAAAGCCCACATTTGGACACCTAAATTATCCCAATATAAAACCACAGGATTGGGAGCGGGAGGGGCAATACTAGGCTTATCTTCTGCGCATTTCTTTGAATAAACTTTCATAGCAGCAGAAACTTGCTGGAAGGTTAAGAGTTAAAGCTCACTAATGGAGAGGAGATGGAGTTAGTGATTTGAGGTTGCTAGACTGATTTATACACGATGTTTAGCTCCATAACTGCCTATGAGAGACCTACATGTTGCAATTGAAAAGTGACTCTGGCATTCTGCATCTCCATTCCCATATACATGTTACTGAAGGCGTAGGGTGAGAGAGTATTTTGCCCTCATTGGGGATCAGGGGCTCCAGAGCAAGAACCACAGTTCATTCCTTGGTCTGCTTCTTGAGCAGTGAAATCGAAGGGAGTGCAGTGCCAGGTCAGGTCCCCTGGCCTGTATCCACATGGCATAATTTACACATTCCGGCTGTTCTGTGAGTGGAAGAAGGCAGACATCCAGTTTAGTGAGAAACATGGGAGTTCCTTTATTAAAGAAGTCACTTCTGCAAAATGCCTGTGCCAGTCAGAGAGGCTGTTTTGGTCACTTAGCCAAATGAAATTGGTGCCCCCTAATTAAATGAAACAATGGCTCCCCTATACCCCTTTAAAAAGTTGAGTTATACGCTGGTATAAAACTAACACATAGTCCAGCTACTTGGAAACCAAAATGTTTCTTTACTAAAGCTTAAACATTAAACAAATAATTTCTCTTAAATCAGATTGCAGCTTTTCATTGTTGGAGTACCTTTCAATGCCTATTTGAGTCAATGGAACAGATTTAATTAATTAAATATTTAGAGTAGAATATTTTCAAAAGAAAAATGGCTTTTGAAAATACCTTTCTCCTCTCCTCTTGGTGTTAACTATTGACAAATGAGACCCTTCATTCAAGGACAGTTTCTATTCCATAGCATTCTGAAATACATTATGCTATGCACAGCAACTTAAACATTCAAGTCTGCAATAGTTGTTAAGCTTTGAAACTATAAATCTCTTACTTTTAAATATTTGGGTAAATCAATGAGTTTATGCACATTTATAGTAGAAGATTTAAGGTAAACAGGATGCCCCGATGCTTATCAGAAATGTGAAACGTGTGTGCTTATTTTACCAAAGAAGAGCCTTGAACACAGATCTCATAGGGAATCTGTTGTTTTTAATATGTTTTCTTCAGAATGAGATCCCAAGCTAGTTGCTCATCATTTAAATTGAGTCAAAAAGAAACTATCCAGGAGAGAAGAACATATAAGCAGTATAGCAGCCCCACAACTTCCATACAGTTAACCAGGAAACCAATCCCAAGCCTCGATAGTGACACCAAAAACAGCGTCTATGAATTGGCACTTGTTGCTCCAGCTACCAAGCTCCCTCTGGCCTTGATTCAGGAAAGCACTTACATGCTTAACTTCAGTGAGTCTTTAAGTAAATGGAACGTAAGCATACGTGTACAGTTAAGCATGTGTCTGAAATACTTTCCTGAATAAGGATGCATAGTCCTCAATTGGTGCCTCCGGGACCAGCCGCAGGTCTTGAGGCAAAAAACCATGAATTTGTAGAGAATAAGGTAGCACATTGAAGAAAATACCAACAATATTTGAAGGCTGTGCCATATGTTATCACTGAAATTACCTGTATAAATTACATATTGCCTTTGTTGTTGCATTGCTATTTAGAAAAATCTGTGTCTAGAAGAATGTAGCATATGTACTGTGTATATGTGTTAACGTTTTAGTTGCAGTGGCGGGAAAATGCAGAATTTGGGGGCTGGCTGTGCAGGCCTTCAGAATGGGAGCAGAAAGTCTTACGAATTATATTTTTATAGACAGCACTGTGGCTTCAGGTCCCAGTCACATCATATCTGCCTCTTCCAGGAGCGTAACATTGTGAGGGAGGAGAGCAGAAAGTGGCTACGACATGGTAGGGATAGTACAACCCCACCAGCCCTGGACAGATTACAAATAAATAAAATATGCCTTTGAAGTAATATTTTTTTAGTTCTAAATTGTTAAACAGAGAAATATTTACAAGTAAACTTTCTATGTACTTGACATTTGTGTGGTGTTTCGTATTGAATAGATG
The DNA here is from genome assembly GCF_965140295.1 of Lepidochelys olivacea. Classification (NCBI taxonomy): domain Eukaryota; kingdom Metazoa; phylum Chordata; order Testudines; family Cheloniidae; genus Lepidochelys; species Lepidochelys olivacea. The sequence continues at coordinate 158,694,692 of NC_140411.1, read as the reverse complement.
ACCCTATTGTATGTTTGGATCTCTTAAAGATCATCCTTGAGGCATATAAAATAAGTAAACGAATTCTATGCCAGACAAACAGAGTGCTATGTAATGGTTTTAATTTCTGGTGAAAATGTCGGCTTTGATAGTGTTTGTGTATATTCTGGTTGGCTCTCGTGCATTTTGTTCTTTCTACAGAAAGGCTTTTATGCTTAATTGTGGAGGGGAGCAGTAGTACAGTAGATAAAGGGCTAAATATCGCTGCCCTACCCACTGTAATTTGTGCATTGATTTTTTTTAAACATCTGTAGTCCCAAATTTCAGTTTTGAGTTGCATTAACAATAACGATAAAAAAAAGCTGGGGTAAGTTAGAAACTTATGGATTTTGAATTAAGCATGTCTCGGAGGTGCTGAGGAGATGAGTCAAGAGAATCAAAGTTAACATGACTAAACTAAAACTGAATGTGAAGCTGACTGGCTTTGTTTAGCTGCCCATGCTGAGTGGAGTGCAAAAATAGACAAACAGTACGGATGGAGAAAAGTGAAGGGGTTTTTTTTGGTCAGCAAGTTGTTGTAATCTGAAGTGTTATGAACGTTTTTTTAATATGTGGCCTGACTTTAAGAAGAGCTGAGTTACCAATAAATCTCATTCAGTTGGAGTTGTGGGTTTCCAGCACCTTTGAAGATCAGACCAATTATTTCTTACCTTGATGTACTTTTTTTATGTTTAATTTTCAGGGTGGGAGAATAGGAGAAAAGCAAATCACTTCTAAGTATCAAGAAACTGGTTTGGGGTTTTTTTACATTTATTTTACAGGGCCTCCATGCAAGGGCGAGGGGCTGCCTGCACAGATAAACTGGGTTAGTGTCCAATGTTGGATGCTGTATCCATATCCCAGCCATGTATACACACGGGTTGGAGAAATTATTTGACAATAGTAAACAATAATGTCTTTTTTCCCTTCTCTTATTTTTCTAAAGAAAGAGTCCAGTCTCCTAAAAACACTTATAAATTCCTCACTTTTTGCAATAGCTGGGGAAGAACTTATCAGCTGTGTTCTCTTGGGAGCTTTTTCGTATCCAGGCCTGACAAAGTGCTACTCGGCTTTGTAGAGATAGCAAAGAACTAAAAAAACCTGATGGAGCATCTAATCATGTGACACGGGACAGAGGAGGGTATGCTTTATTCTGTGCTTTACTGTGCACATACCTGACTCCCATTGGAATCTGTGGGCACAATTTATGTGTGATGAGTCTTGAGGAAAGAATAGAGCCCCTGAGGCAGAATCAAAATACTTCTCTACCTGCACTGACCTTCAGGAGGAGATGCAGCAGTTCTTGGAAGCTAGCAAGGAGTATAGGTACATGGCTATGCTTTTCACTTAGTGACAACATCCTTTAAGGCAGGGAGTGCCAAGTTTGTTTGGTTTTATTGTCAAATACAGCCCCCAGGGCCTGATTAAGCATATCATGCATTTGATATTAAAGCACATACTTATGTGCTTTGCTGTATTGGGGCCCTCATGGGTCACTTGCTGTCTTTCTAGCCACATGAGACTTCTAACGATGACATAGTCTTCATGGGCCCTTAGATTCACATAGGGGAAATAAATGGAAGGTGCTTGCATACAGCAATCATTTGCACTTCTTTTTGTATATTTCTAAAGTGAAATCAATAACACAATTAGGGGCAGGATTTTGCCCAGCTTTCCTAAGAGCAACAAAAACTTTTAGGCCCTGATCCTGCAAATAGTCATGCGCATGTTCAACCTTTAACATGCACAAGTAGGTCCTATTGATGTCAATGGGGCTATCCACATGCATTAAAAGTTAAGAATGCATTTGCAAGATGTAATGTAATGTATTAAATTCTATTCCTTAACTTTTACAATAGTAAGTATGAGGCCAATAGAACACTCTAAGATACAATTAGCATCATCTGCTCTTCCACACCCAAATGCTATCTCATTTTGAAAGAATTGATACTCTTGATATTGAATTGCCAGCTGGTGTGGTGGGCCCCACTTATTTCATGAAGAACTTTGGTATTTAAACGCTAACTACTTCAAACAAATATTGAAATCTCAGTGCTCTCAAGTGAATTCAGTTTGATTGTTTCAACCGAGTACCTCTCTCCCACTGCAAAACCACTACACAGTTGCACAATTTGTAGTACAGTGATTGTCGTTATCATTGGAAGATCCACTAGAACTGGATACGGGTTGCCTTTTACAACTACAGTTATGTGGGTAAAGTAATGTGAAGTAGCTTTCACAGTGCCTGTTTTCACAGTACTTGTACATTGTCAGTGTTATCCAGGTCTGACAAGAATTGTTTAAAAATTAGGCTGTTTCTGTAGAACAAATTATTGTAGTTCTTGCAGCAAACCTGCCACGCTATCTGAACTCATAGTTTTTGCACAAGAAAAATTTAAGGCACCCAATAAACCCTGCTGTTCACTGTAGAAAACGCTGGATTTGAATTGTTCTGCACTTTTCAGCATCTAATGGGTTACTTTTTTTAAGTCTCCCAGTCTAAGGGGCATTAATATGTATTTTTATTGTTGTTTATTTACAGATTAAAAAAAAAAAAAAACTTCCTGAACCAAAATAATACTAGTATCCCTATGAGGAAGGGTGTTCCAGAAGACCTAGTTTTATAGGCAGTATAATACTAGTTGTGATTGTGAGCTGTCAGCCGAATACGACTTTGTCTGAAGAACCTATTAATAAATGATCCATTGTAAAAGAGCACTTGTACATGTATATACATCATAGTCTAGCAGAGCCCTTAAGTATAAGCTTAACTTTAAGCATGTGAGTCGTTCCATTGACTTCAGTGATACTACTCATGTGCTTAAAGTTAAGCATGTGCTTAAGCACTTCGTTAGATTGAAGCCTTTGTCCATAAGTGCCAAGTGGCTCCATCAGAATTGATATTTATACAAGAAATGTTCAATACTGATTGAACAATATTTTCTTCTGACTTATTAGTATATTGGGAAACTGTAGTATGGTTTGTCATTAGAGGAGAGAGATGATGTGATAGAAGGGTTTAAGTTCTGGATATTCTAATGCCATTGAATCGTGACTTTACAATTTGCTGTGGGCGCCATTTTAAATGTAGCCTTTTTATGTCACTTTCACTTTGGAAAATGAAGAAACATTATTTTCTAAATGCCATTTTACTGTGCTTTTCACTTATTCAATCACTGGAGAAAAGGGAGTTTGGAATTGTTTTCCATTGGCGTTTTCTCCAGGCTGTTGATTTCTGAAAAGGAGAACTAAAGTTTGGCCTTACTTAAAATACATAAAATGAACCTTAAATATTGACCCAGTTGGTGATTTTTTTTTTCTTCTTAACAAAAGGTGGTAGCATCTGGAAGAGGCCAATGTGTAGGACTTTTGTTTGTAGCACATTTAGTCCCGCTGTACTGTTGTCCCATGTAAATGAACAGGGCAGAGGTCACCAGAATCTGTTATCAAATAGAGTAATGCTGTAATACAGAGTGTACATTTTTGTGAAAGTCTTAACCTCTTCTTATGAAGATTAAACACAAATTATTATTTTCATGGTGTATACGTGAAATGTAATTTTTTTTCAATAAAATGTTTCTTTTGCTAAACGTCTTACCTGGAGTTTTTTAATGACCTATTTATCTCTGGAGTCCTTTGTATGCAAATCTCACTAGGAGGAAAATAGAATGAGGGGCCAATGCTCACCTCACATGCATGTTAAAGAAGGTCTGGGGCTTAGTATATTAGAATATAATAATATGATATATTATAAATTGTAATAATATAATAAATTATTATAAATTATAGTAATGTAATAACTGAAGTCAGCTCTGTGTGAGAGGACTCCCCCAGCCCTCATGTGCACACCCCTTTTTGGGTGACAAACCCAAAATAATAATGTCTTGCTCTGTATAGAAATAACTGAGGAAGAGGGCGAATTTTATGAGCTATACAATGTGAAGAGAGAGATGCACAACTTCTTGTCCCCCTCCCCCCCATTATGAATTGCACAAACTGGGTTATATTATAAACAAGAAATAAGTTTATTAAGTACAAAAGGTGGATTTAAAGTGGTTAAAGAGATAGTAAACAGAACAAAGCAGATTACTAAGCAAATAAAACCAAGCACACAAACTAAGCTTGTTTCACTAAAGAAATTTGGTAACTAATAGTAATTTCTCACCCTAGATATTGTTTCAGGGAGATTACAGAAAGTCTTGAAAGGCAGATGCACTAGTCTGCAGCTTGAAACCTCAATTATTGTTACTCACAAGCTGAACCCCCTTCCAGCTTGCCAAGCTCAACTCTTCTTCCCCCAGTTCAGTTCTTGCTTCCAGGTGTTTTTCAGTGTCTCTTTGGGTGGGAAGGCAGAGGAAAGAACCATGATGATGTCACTCCTCTGCTTCTACAGCTCTTGTATAAGGCAGGAGCCCTTTGTCTTCCAGTGGAAAACCACTGGCATTCCAAAAGGGGAGCCAGTACAAGGTGACTCAGACCCATGTCTCTGCATTGCCCGTAGGCTATCTCCAGCGTCCACAGGAAAACTAAGCTCTTTTACAGTCCATTGTCTCGGCAAATGGGCCATTAGCACTGCCTGGCGTTTCCATTGTTGTACCTGAAGGGCTGGTTGTGGGTGACACCCAAAGTAATACATTTGAAATACAGATGCATGGTCAATATTCCTACTTCAGACACAGAAATGATACAGGCATACAAATTGGATAATCACATTCAGTAAATCATTACCTTTCCAATCATATCTCACATGAGCCATCTTGCTTAAAGTATATCTCCGTGATGTCAGGTCCATATTATAAGCTGGGACCTAGGATCTTTTAAAAATTTTATCCACTGTTTTGACTGAGGCCCCTTTTAACTTTCAAGCTAGTAGTCAGCTCATAAGTGCCAGATGTGTCTGGGCTATCTTATTTTCAAATGCAAGAACCACCATTTATTCATGGAGAGATGAGAGTCTCAGTTCTAGGTCCATTTGGACTGCTCTCCTACCAGGGCTGAATGGGTACAGCTCAGAGAGCGCGTGTTGGGTTTAAGTACTTCTGTGTGCCTTTGTAGTGTGGCGGCTGCCCCACTCCATTGAGAAAAAGGGCTGAAACAGGCCAGAGAGGCTGCTCAGACCAGCAGCCAATCAACAAAGGCCTGTGGAGAACCAATCACGGCAGGAAGAGGCAGCCAATCAGGGCTGGGCTGGGTCCTATATAAAGGCTGCCTAGCAAAAGAGAGGGCAGTCTCTCTCTGACTAGTGATGGAGAAGGACTGGCTCCTGAGGTAAGGAGGTAGCACCTTGGACAGAGTAGCGCTGGGCATGCTTGGGGGGAGCAGAGGAGAGCTCTGGCCTAGTTACCTGCCAGGCTGTGGCCCCTGCTAAAAAGGGTTGAGAAGGTGCACAGGGCCAAAGGGGAAGTGGTCCAGGGAAGATAGGCAGAGAGAGAGAGGCTACCGCTAGAGGGTCCCTGAGTCGGGACCGAGAGTAGTGGGTGGGCCTGTGTTCCTCCTTTCCCCACTTGCACTGCACCTGGCCACAGAGGAGTGTGACTGAGACAGACTGCAACTTGCCCTTAGGTGAGGGGCTAGACTTTGGGGTTGTGGTTGGCCACTGTGGCAGGTGCAAGCTGAAGGACTGTCATTACCCTCCCCACCCTGGAAGGGGGTGAGAATGGAGTAGTGGGTGCTGCCAGAGGGCAGTGTCTGAAGCAGACACCACTGAGCAGAAAGCAAGGCGGTTTCCAAATCAGCAGAGCAGACAATGGATGAGACACCACACACAGAGGGCGTGCCACAGCTGATGAGCTAATTCCCAGAGCAACCACAAGGAGGCGCCAGCGGTGGTGAGTCCTGACCCCATTGCAGCCCTGTTTAGCATTTGATTGCATGCCTGGTTTAAATTAACTTCCTATTATGCGGAATAAAGCACAAAATATGGAATAGCTAATTATGAGGCGCTCTTGCCCTGGACTGGTGACTATCCATAGTTATTCAAAGGGGCAATATGTAGTCATTCATGATGACAATGAATAGTCATTTGACCAGGGAAAGTGAGCCAGAAAGACTATAGAGTCTGACAGGGTCCTTAACCTGGAGATAGGAGACCCAAGTTCAAATAACTGTTCCAATGACTAGTCAAGCAGAACACCTTGAAGAAGAGAGATTGAGCTGTCCCATACTAGTACAGCCCAGTGGCTCCGCCCCTTTCCTGCAATATGGTAGACCCAAATTAAAAGCACTTCTCTGCATCAGGCAGGCAGAGGAAGTGAAACCAGGTCTCCCACATCCCATGGGATGTGGATTAATGGCTGGGCAAAAGCTCCCAAGTGGAGCACTGGCACCCGCACTTCTGGCCATTTTGTGAACCCTTTGCTTTGGTCAAAATGTCTGACCAGGCAAAAACAGATCAGGAATGAAGGGGGGCTTACGTGACATTGAAGGAGTGAACAGACAAGCACTCGTGTCCCTTAAAGGCACGAGAGCCTTACGAAAAACCCAGCACCTGCAGCTAGATCTGCAGTTCGCACACAGTGATGGCAGCTTCCTGACATACTACCAATTCAGTGTGGTGCTGAGCAAAACCTTGAGCTGCTGTGGTCTTGATCCAGGAAAATTTGGTACTCATTTTTTTCAGGATTGGGATAGCAATGGGGGTTTTGGCCCATGACAGGTGCAGGCAATAGGATGCTGGAAATCAAGGTGTTTACAGGACTTACATCTGCAGCAAGGAAAAGATGGCAGGGAACTTTAAAACATAACTAACCCGATACACTTGTTTGTTTCAGAGGGTGCCGACAGCGTATGTGAGAGTTGGATTTGTGGGCACTCTATCGTGTATAGGCTTCACAAGAGGGTGGCCAGGATGTAGTGCTTACTTTGTAATGAAAGAGGTGCTGGGGCTCAAACACTTTTTTTTTTTCTTCTTTTCATTCATAACTGATGCAGCAAGCCCAGAGGTGCCTGGGCTATGAACTGCCAAACCCAGAGGTGCCAGGGCTCAGCCCTGGCACAAATTAATCACTGCCAGGATGGCAGCTGGATCTCAGATGGGCATCAGGGCCACAGCTGTTTGCATCCAATGGGCCTGCAGAAGAGGCATACAGTTGGATCAGCTTATATCACTTCTGCAATCTCTGATGAATGACACAGACCCACCTCATGTCCTGGTTATTTCCCTTGGGGAGAATGATCTTGGAGGCTGGAGAGGACTCAATTTAGGGGACAGAATCCAGAGGGATGTTAGCTTGATCAGGTAATCATGGCTACAGGTGAGGCTTAGTATGATCAGAAATCTCCACAAGGCTGGTTTGGCAGGGAGCCACAGACCCAGCTCAGGTGGACAAGGCTAGAAAGGAAGTTTTACCAAGACACCCCTGGAGACAGGGTTCAGTATGCAGCATAGGGACATCCATTACAATTGGCCTGAATTTTTCGGGGAGGATAGCGTATATTTGTCAGGTGAAGGTGTTGACACGTGGCTACAGAATGTGAGGGAATTGACTGGGCAGGAGTTGTGACACCAGGATGTGTGGCTTGGGGAAGAGCAACCAAGCTAGTCACTGGTCCTCCCTGTGGCTGGTTTCCAGTGCAGTTAAGAGGATAAAAGGAACAGTTTCCAGAGGTCAAAGACCTGGGATTTTGGTGATGGGCCTTGGGCTCATGGGCTAGAGTGAGACCTTGTGACCCTCATGGACAGAGGTCCCCACCCTGCTGCACCCTCTGTCCCCCTCAAAGGGGATGGGGGAGGGTGCTAGGACTCATAAAGTGTTGAGTCCTGGGCGGCAGGTAGGCTAAGGAGAGCCACCCCAAGTTACGGGTTGTATGGTAAGGAGCCCTCTAACCCCTGCAGTGGAACCAATTAAATGCCAGGTAGGGGAGAGCGCAGATGTTGTGCGGGTACTGCCCCTCCCCCGGGTTAAAGTTTAATAATAATGTTGCAGCCTGCCGCTTAATTCCCTGCATGCGTCTGTCCTTTCACTGCTGTGTCTGCATCAGTGTTTTTCTTTGACATTACCAAAATGTTTTGACATTTTTGGTTCAGTCAAAACAATTTGGTGAACTCAGCGTAACTTTGTGAATAGTTTATTTGCTGAAAAATGCAGGACAGCTTTAGTTGCAATATATCCTTCAGCCACTAGTTCCAGTCAGACATGACAATAAGGGTATGTAGGAGCCCTGGCTTACATTGCAGTGTAGAGTCAGACTTGAGTCTAAACCCCACCTACTTCTGTCCACACAAATCTGACTCGGGTCAGTAAGCCCTCTGGATGCTGGCCCTACAACCCAGCAAGGGACCACTGGAACAGTGTCTCTAGCCTTTCTATCCCAAGTCTACCCAACCAACTTCCAGGAAACAGAAACAATCCCCCTGGTTCAAGTGCAGCTGCTCAGCGTTTAACCCTTCCATTTGATTCTGATCACTGAGATGCAAACAGAGTGAACCGTCTCCTGCATTAGCTATGGCCACCAACAAGAAGTCCTCTGCCATGAGCACTGCTACCTGGTCACAGGACCCAGTCAGATTCTGGTAAATCTCTGGTGCGAGGTGAGCAAGATGTTTAACTTCAGCAAAAGTACCAGGAATGACAATGTGTCCCAAGAAATAGTGGATGAGCTGATGGCATTGGGGATTCAATAGACCAGTGACCAGTGCAGGGAGCAGATTACATGGCTCAAGAGCAACTACTGGAAAGCCAGGGATGAGAACTGCTCTGAGATCTCCCTATCATCCTGCCTCTTTTACAAATACTGACTGGGTGCTGGGCACTGCGCCACGCACTGTGCCCTCAGTGGTTCACGATAGCCTGGTCAGCTGGGATGGTGACCTTCTAGTATACAACTGGAGGGGAGCCAGCAGCCACTGGATCAGGCTAGCGCTCAGACAGCTCTGAGGAGGCTTTGCTGCCAGAGCAGCTGCAGCATGTCCTGTGTCTATACTTAGAGGAGCTGTTTGATGACACCCCCCGCAGAAGCAGCCCACAAGGGCCTGGCCCCAGAAACAGACAGAAATAGCCCCAGAGCCTGGTGGTAAGTGGTGGTGTTAATGTATGAATGGGGGGGAAATCTTCTTTAGCCTGCCTCGGTTGTTCACCCTGAAGCAGATGAATACTGCACCACCCAGCAGAGTCAGAGGGAAGTGTTGAGAGGGAGTCTGTGGGGAGCAATGGTTAATAGTTGCTATATTTTAGTTGTTTAGCTGATGATGAAGAGAGTTCAGCTCCCAGTTCTGAAATCTGAGTAGCCTTTTACTATTTTTAATGCCACAAGGTTACTGGGATTGTTCGTCGCTAACTAAAATGACCCTTTATGGACTGTTCTATTTACAGACACTAGAGGGCATCCCTGTCAACAAAAATAGACTCTTCATTGTGTAGCAATGCTACTCAAGCACTGTGTGGATGTTACTTACGCACACATTCCGGCACTTAGATAGGGACACTACTTTTTTTATATATATAAGTGTGTGTGTCCATTATGCCTCCGACTGTCTTCAAGATGAATCAATATATATAACCTATATACACATTTAATAATGCAGCACCAAAAAAAGCTTTTGTGTGAGAGCTGAAAGCACAGACTCGCTTTCAGACTTTATGGCCTGCAATCCCAACCATCTCCATGTAACTCCTGAACTGCTGCAATCGGCCAGTACAAGCATCTTAGGTGCTGAAGCAGCCAACAGGGCTACTGCCTAAGTCCCTGCAAAAACAAAAAAACAAAACAAAAAACCCCTAAAGAAAATCTCAAATCAAAATATTTTCCCCAAAATTCCATTTTTCAGAAATGTCCAAATTTCATTTTCAAAAAATAAAATGTTCCCCCTCTCTGTAATTTCTTTAAGGGCTTTTGATGATAAAGGATGTAGGAGAAGAGTAAGTACTTTTAAGCCAAGTGATTTCCCCTGGATGTAGTTGTAGCATTGTAAGTGTATATGAACTGGGAATTCTCATCCATATTTCTCTCACTACCATGAACAAGATATTTTCACTTTGGACACTTGGCGGCAGTGCTGTTTGGTTTTTCAACACCTCTAGGGCACATTCCTCTTTGTTAGATGTGCATAAGGTAATAGCCATTTCCTTCTCTCCCTCCCTCTCTCCACCCTTACCCTCCCATTGCAGAAATGGCTTTCTTAAACCCCAGTCCTGCAATCTTTAAACACATGAGTAGTCTCATTGATGTAAGTGGGTTTCATAGGTGCTGGGGGTGCTGCCACACCCCCTGGTTTGAAGTGGTTTCCATTATACAGGCTTTATAGTTCTGTACATGTCTGCAGGATCTAAGCTGTAGCCGGACGCACTGATTTTTCAAGCTTCTGTCAGAGCGGCAGAGATCTTGGTCCCTTCCCATGAGAGGAATTTCTTAAAGTTACTGCCATTGAACTGGGATTCTATGAATAGTACCCAGTTCTGTCAGTGGTTCCCAGCCTTCTTTTGCTAGTACCACAGCCTGACACAACTGGCACCATCTTTCTTTTTTGCCATCTAATTTCTGCCCCTCTTTTCTGTTTTTGTTCTGGTAGTCTTCATTTCTTTTTTCCTCTTCTTCTTCCCTTGCTCCACCCCATCCTCTCTATCAGGTCAGTGCCTGCCTCCCAACCCCCACTCACTAGAAGGCTAAATGCTGCTGGGTGGAGAGGACATACATTGGTCAACACAAGGCTGAGCTCTGTGGCACCATAACACAGAAAAGTCGATTGGGCTGGCAGGCAGCTGCTGCTGTCTGCTGGCCTATACGTTATGAGCTGTTCCCACAGCCAGCTACAGAAAGGGACAGACAGGGAGCAAGGAGCAGGAGTGGCTGTCCAGGACCCCCCTGCCACTTTTCCTGATAGGAAGAATAGCCTTGTGGTCAAAGCACTGGACTGGGACTTGGGAGATCAGGGCTCAGTTGCTGGGTCTGCTCATGAAGACAATTCCTGTGGGACCATAGGCAAATTACTTAAAACTGTCCATGCCAAAGTTCTCCCCCTGTAAAACAGGCATGATGATACTCTCTACCTTGTAGACGTGTTTGTGAAGATAAATTCGTTAATGCTTGGGAGGTCCTCAGCTTTGCTGGTGATGGGGACCTTTATAAATAGGTAAAGAGATGTGGCAGCATGGGGAGGAGAACATTGGGATGGATTTGGGGTCCTGTGGATTCCCCACCCTCACTCATCCTCTCCTCTGCCCCATGAACTCATCCGATTCATCTCAGGTTGGGAAACACTGGCCTAATCTTTTTTAAAGTGATCTCATAATATAAACTTACCAACAATCCAGCTATGAATGAAAAACCTTGGTCTTAGTGTGGCAGTTTAATCTGCCACTGGTGATTTAGGACTTAATTGATCACTTTATATTACATCCATAGTGATAGGAATTAGTCATGGCTAATGTCATTACAGAGAAAGCTTCTATAACAATTTATCAATTAGACTTTGTCAAGCTGTGAGCACATAGCACTATCAGCAGTGGCAGCTCCTCAAGACAGGCTTTTCTTAGGCTGTTATACAGTATGATCTTTCTTTGTCTGCTAAGATGGCTCTGAATACTGTACACCATTCCATGTCTGTTTTATCTATCCTTGTTCAGATGTCACTAGCCTCCACTGATTGTCAAAACACTGTCTTACAATATTCCTGGAAAAACATAAGTTCCTTTAATCATTTCCCATTGTTTTGTTTTTTTTCCCCAATACCCGACAGCTGTAAAAAGAAAGTGGTAAAATTAGAGCATATTAGTGAAACTCTGAAGGAGGAGAAGGAAAAAGTGGGGAGAAATTTTCCATCTCTGCTGGTGATGTCAGGATAGAACCTAAAGCTAATTTGCATGCTGAATTTATATTGCTTTGACTGATGCTCAAATGCCAGGGTGATTGGTATGGGATAGATTGGGCCTGTCTACACAGCACTTTACAGCGCTGCAACTTTCTTGCTTAGGGGTGTGAAAAAACACCTCCCCGAGTTCTGAAAGGTCCAGCGCTATAAAGGGCCAGTGCAGATCATGCACCAGCACTGGGAGTCGCACACCCAGTGCGGGTAGCTATTCCCCTCGTGGAGGTGGGTTTTTTTAGAGCACTGGGGGAGAGCTCCCCCAGCACTGGTGCCGCGACTACACAAGCCACATTAAAGCGTTGCCGTGGCAGCGCTTTAACGTTGCCAGTGAAGATGTGACCTTAAGACAGAGTTGGAAAGTCACATGTTTGCGGCAAGGCAAAAATAAGCTGCCAATGAAACTTCATTCTGTATAGTGTTCCCCTCTTGGGCCAAGTTCTTTAGTAATAACTTAAGTTTTCCTTCATTTCCTACAAAGGCAAATTCCCCTTGACTTCAACTGGGCACTCAACAGGCATGATCCACCTCCAAATGAAATCCATGGGTGTCTTTGCATTGAGAGAAAGGAGGGTCCAGTGGTTAGGTTGCTAGCTTGGGACTTGGTTCAGATCCCTGCTCTGTTCCAGATTCCCTGTGAGACTTTGGGCAAGCCACTTAGCCTCTTTGTGCCTCAGTTCCCCATCTGCAATGTGAAGTTAATAGCACATGAGGATGTTGGTATGATAAATTAAAGATTGAGATGCTCAGATACTTCAGTATAGAGAGAAGGAGCTTGGGCTCCTTAGTGCAATGTGAAGTAAAAACCTTAGAGGTTGTATGTGGAAGGTTGTTATTGGAAGATGCTTTATTTAGTCTTGAAACTGTTGTGGACTGAGCTAGACACTATTTCATCCATTTGGTTATTCCATAACTGTTCATTTAATTAGCTCACTGAAGTTCCACTTGGCTGCTCTTCACAAAACACAACCCTCCACAGAAGATGCAGTATTTACATATTTTGCAGGGCTAAATTGAGTAATAAAAGCATTTTAAAATGAATCTGTTTTCTAGTTATGCTGGAAATTTGTCCAAAATCTCAAATATTCTCACAGGAGAAAACAAATTACCGTTTCTCTTTAAGAATAACAGATTTTTCTTGGCCCCCGGGAGATCTGCTGTCAGTCCTAAAAGCCAGAGATAGAAATCTCAGAAGATACAAAACACCTGACTCTAGAGATTGTCCAAGATTCTGACAAACATGGCTAAAAATAGCAAAATGTCATTGTTATCTGGGGGGGAGAGGTGAGGAAGGGTGGAAATAAATGACAAATTAGAACAAGATAAAAAGCTTCCTTTCCTTTGTAAGAGATGCACAGGAGTAAGCTTTGTTTCGACAAAGATTTTATATATATATATATAATGATTGTCTTGATGCTTAAAATATACACTTAACTGTTTATGCTGTAAGGCCCCAATCCAGCAACGCATTCAGCATCTGTTATCTCCAGTATGTGAGATGTCCCATTATCGGACGGGGACCTATTGTGGTACTCTGAGAATGCACACATTTCAGTAGTAATGCTACACAGCCAAGATATTTACAGTACATTCATTCCCATGCTGTAGCTTGTCTCAAAGCTCTGTGAAGGGAAGCTGATCTTGAGGGTACTGTACAGGCCTGCCTCCTTGTCCAAACACAATTTGGTTTGTAGACATAAGAATATTTGGCAGAGAGACAAAACTTTCCTCTTAAAGGCCCTTTTGATCCTCTTTACACCTCAGGAGTGCAGCTTTAATTGTTTAATTGTGATATGTTGTGTGGGCATGTAAAAGGACAAGGAAGAACAGTGGGGTGGGGCCCTTTTCAGGGTGAATTGACTCATAATTCAAGATGTTAACACATGATCTCAAGCAGTACAAACTAATTTTGTCCTAAGGCTTTGTTAAATTGCTGCTTTCTCTCCCTTCTTCCACCCTGCCCCTTCTCTGTTGAATCTTATTCCACTTCAGGAATTTGGAATCAGCCTGAAGTCTCTTTATAAGCCAGTAGGTAGGAAGATAAAGTAGATAGAAATTGTGTGGGCATGTATCATCAGTCTAATGCACAGATCTCTGTATATGTGTGCAAAACACAGTGTTGCTACTGAAGTGCTATAGATAGGGCCCTACCAAATTCATGGCCATGAAAAACACATCAGTCCAGTTCTAATTGGCAAGTATCCACATCACAAGCCACACCCAAGACAGCTGGCATTAACTGATGCCCTTGTGGGGAGTCCTAGTGGAGAGACCAAGAATTAAATGGGCTTGGACACCGAACTGCTCTCTCATCTTCAGAGGTGCTCTCTCCAGGTCAGGGACAAGGCACGTTGGTGGGGCGGTGTGTGGGGAAACTTGCCTTGCAGCTGAGCCTGTTCTGGCTCAGGGGCTATCCATCTAATTTCTTTAAATAAGTACTAAGCATTTCATAAAGCGGGGGGGGGGGGGGGTTTAAAAAAGCAGCCTGCCAGCAGTACAGGCAAGGAGACTTTAAAACAGGAGCCTGGACAGGAAGTACAACATTTTTATCTTTTGATAGAAAAGGTTTAGTCTAAAGAATGGAACAGAACACCGTTCAACTACTTTCCTGTTATGTCAAGGGTGCCCAACTCCTTTTCTGGGTAGAGGTATTGTCAAACCTGAACCCCCACTCTGGCACTTTGAGTACAGAAGGTGGGGGCCTGCAACGATTTTAAAAATTGATACTTGCCACTCCAGGCTTGTGTTAAACTCCCAAGGTTACAGCTTTTCTCTGACCTTGGCTTGGTAAACGCTGCCACCACCCAAATGCAAAAAGCCCCTTGGACCCTGAATAATTACCCAAGGCAATATAGTTACATAACTGAAAATTGTAGAGACTTTGATCATTACTTTAAAGTTCTAGGGAGTTAAGGTTGAGAGTACATATTGTACTTTAAGTAAAATATATTATAGGGCTTGTCACGGTTCCTCCCCCACTCTGAACTCTAGGGTACAGATGTGGGGACCTGCATGAAAACCTCCTAAGCTTATCTTTACCAGCTTAGGTCAAAACTTCCCCAAGGTACAAAATATTACACCTTGGACTGGCCGCTACCACCACCAAACTAATACTGGTTACTGGGGAAGAGCTGTTTGGACACGTCCTTCCCCCCAAAATACTTCCCAAAACCTTGCACCCCACTTCCTGGACAAGGTTTGGTAAAAAGCCTCACCAATTTGCCTAGGTGACTACAGATCCAGACCCTTGGATCTTAAGAACAATGAACAATCCTCCCAACACTTGCACCCCCCCTTTCCTGGGAAATGTTGGATAAAAAGCCTCACCAATTTGCATAGGTGACCACAGACCCAAACCCTTGGATCTGAGAACAATGAAAAAGCATTCAGTGTTTTACAAGAAGACTTTTAATAAAAAATAGAAGTAAATAGAAATAAAGAAATCCCCCCTGTAAAATCAGGATGGTAGATATCTTACAGGGTAATTAGATTCAAAAACATAGAGAACTCCTCTAGGCAAAACCTTAAGTTACAAAAAAGATACACAGACAGAAATAGTTATTCTATTCAGCACAATTCTTTTCTCAGCCATTTAAAGAAATCATAATCTAACACATACCTAGCTAGATTACTTACTAAAAGTTCTAAGACTCCATTCCTGGTCTATCCCCGACAAAGACAGACTATAGACCCTTTGTTTCTCTCCCTCCTCCCAGCTTTTGAAAGTATCTTGTCTCCTCATTGGTCATTTTGGTCAGGTGCCAGCGAGGTTACCTTTAGCTTCTTAACCCTTTACAGGTGAGAGGAGCTTTCCCCTGGCCAGGAGGGATTTCAAAGGGGTTTACCCTTCCCTTTATATTTATGACAGGGCTGTTTGTAATTATTCCTAAACCAAACATTACAAACCCAGGACATTCAGAGATAAATGTAACCTTGGGGAAAAAAAAAAAAACATTTTCAGTATGATAATGCACAGTTAACACCACCTGGTAGCAACAGCATAAAATAACATTGTTATGACTGTGTGCCTGTTCCCTAAATACTTATAGGACCCCCATTATCACAGTATCTGAATACCCCCACGATCTTTAGTGTGTTTATCCTCATAACACCCCTGTGAGGTACAGCAATGCTATTATCCCCACTTTACAGATGAGGAACTGAAGCACAGAGAGACTCAGTGACTTGCCCAAGATGACACAGACCTCCTGTGTCAGGACAGGGAATTGAACCCAGGAGGAAGGACGATAATGCAACATCCCTGTAATTTTTTACCCTAAATTACTAATATGTACTCTCAGTTTGGACTCCATCTTAATTTTTTAAAATTTTTATACATGAACACTAAATAAGACACTCAGAGAATGTTACCATAAGATTTCTACTGAATTGAAAATATGAAATGTCAAACAATTTTTTGAAGTTTTTTACTTTTAGAGTCAGATTTGCCACTACACCCTGGATGCTTTACCTCACTCTGAAGTAGCACAAAGCAGCCAGACCATACTGGCCAGTTTCTCCAGTTCCTGACCTCCACATTTCTCTGCCCACACACAAAAACACGCCTTAAGAGCATAGAGGCCACTGTCTTCCCTGAGGGAAACTGCTTGGCTTCTCTCCCATTGCTCCCAAGGGGAGGCGGTCCTTTTTTCAAAGTAGCCACTACTATCTTCCCACAGGGAAGCCTGAGGCTTCTGTCCCATTAAAAGCAATAAAAGATGGCAGCCATTTTGCAAAAAGGACAATGCTTGTAGAGGTCTCTGAAGAACATCATTATTCATCAGCTTCTACTGAAGAAGATCCTTTCAGCTAGAAAGGATAACACAGCAGAACATGACCATTAATCCTAACAATATTCTCCAAGTGTAGCCAGTGCAATGGATTCAGAGTTTCAGTGGTGAGTGTGATACATCTGTTAGTGAGATAATTCAGGACAATAAAATACACAAATTTCTTGAAATAGAGGTTCCCAAACTTTTTTGCTGTGCTCAGGGGTGAATCTAAGTTAGAGGACTTACCGGTATGCCGAATCCTGAGCAGGGTGCGTGGCCTCAACCGGAAGAGGCAGGGCCTTAAATCCCCGGGCCTTTTAAATCTTGATTTAAAGGGCCAGGGCTCCAGTTGCAGTAGTGGCAGCTGGGAGCCTGGGGTCCTTTAAATCACCCCCGAGTTCCCAGCTGCAGAGGCGGCTGGGAGCTCGGGGGCCATGTAAAGGGCCCAGGGCTCCAGTTACCGCTACCACAGCGGAGCCCGGCCCTTTAAATCACTGAGGAGCCCTGGGGGCTCCTGGCTGCCACTGCTACCCCGAGGCTCAGGGCTCTGGAAGAGCTTTAAAGGTCCTGGGGCTCCGCTGTGGTAGCAGCTGCTGGAGCCCCGAGCCCTTAATCCCCAGCAGCTGCCTGCTGCCCAAGCCCTGGGGTAGCAGTGGCTGGGCTCCAATGGGGATTTAAAGGGCCCCGGGGCTCCAGCTGCCGCTACCACCCCGGCCCTTTAAATGCCTGCTGGAGCCCCACCGCCACTACCCCAGGGCTTCGGCAGCAGGGCTCCGGCGGGGATTTAAAGGGCCAGGGCAGTAGCTGCGGCTGGAGCTCTGGGGCCCTTTAAATCCCTGCCAGAGCCCTGCCACCGCTACCCCAGGGCTCAGGCAGCAGGGCTCAGGCTGGGATTTAAAGGGGTCCGGGGGCGGGGGGAGTTAGCAGTGGCTGAAGCTGTGGGGCCCTTTAAATCCCCGTCACAGCCCTGCCGCCGCTACCCCAGGGCTTTAAATTGCCCTCTTGGAAAGCTGGTCCTGATACAGCGCACTGGCTCTTACCGGAGTGGCGTACCAGGGCAGACTGGCTTATTTTCATCTCTGGCTGTGCTCTTTGGAGTGTCATGTCCCACACACGCCCCTCTTGGCACAGGGGGAAGGGGGGAACCAGATAGTGCCAAGTTCAGAACACTTGAGGGGGTGGAGAAGGAAATCCCCATATCACCAGAGAGATCCAGGGTCCCTCCCCTATGGAGAAGGCTCAGTCACTAGGGCAGAAAGAGAGAGGAGCCTGTGTGTGTGGGTCCCATGGGCTCACTCTAGGTGAGGGGTCATTCTTAGCACAAGAGCCGCTTCTGAACTCCCTAGGAAGCATGGGAGGCCAGAGCCACTGGGGGAGGTGAATCCAGTGCCTGACCCTTCAACAGGCAGCCAGATGCAACCCCCTGCCTAGGCTCCCTCTCTGTGGCAGGAGCCCTCAGCCTGGGTCCCACTGGCAGCAGCAGAAGTCCACTGCCTCTCTGTCAGCCCTCACTCCTCCCCAGCAGTGCTACCATGTGCCAACCTCCCCTTCTTCCTACCCAGGCCCTGTTCCCCCAGCTCCCCCTGGCTGGCCTATATTTTCCATACACAGATCCCCATTCTCCCACTCTTTGCGGTGCCTGGCCTCAAAGCTGGGGGTGCCCAGGATGCCCTCTTGGAAGATGGTCACTTCTGGCAGCCTGACCCACAGGAAGATGCTGAGTCAGTGTCTACCTGGTTGAAAACTATCTGGTGAGTGCCCGGTGTGAGCAGCGCACAGCTGGGGGGTGGGGGAAAAACTGGTGCCCACAGACAGAAGGGTGGCAACACAGTGAGGGGCAATGGAGGCTCCAGAGGAGGCAGGGACCCTGGGACCAGCCTCTTCTCACCCATCCTGGCCTAGGGCACATACACCGCGGATAACCTCATTGTGCTTTCCCCCCCACCCGCCTGAGAGGCATACCCCACAGTTTGAAGACTGATGTCTTAAGAGTTTAACTCAAACTGCCATTTATTTGTAGGGTTTTTTTCCAGAAAATTCATTGTGCACTCAAAACACTATAATTTTTGGAGAGAGATGCTATTTTTTTAAATAATGATTGAATTTCCACTTTAAATGGAAACCAATGCCATCTTGACTATAGAACTGTGACTGGTGTTTCCATAGCAGTATGTGAAGTGTACTCTGCACTTCACAGAACATAGATAAGATATGGGCCACACCTTGAGGAGCTTACAGTCTACATTTAGATATAGCATCAAGTGATAACAGACAAAGGAAGGGTAGTGTAAAGGATAAAAACCAAAACTGCTCTCTAGTTGAGAGTGTAGTCCATGATTTTTCAGGTAAAGAAAGAAGAACATCTGAATAGATATTGTATTGTGAAAGTCTCTCACCTAAACTTAAGAGCATGTAACACAGTCCATGTCATAAACGGCATCTGTAACACCAACTTTATCTCCCCCTTCCATTTAAATGTGCTCGTAGTAGTAAGTGAAAGTTTGTAAGGGTAAGATGACCGCTTTGTGTCATAATAAATAGTATATCCCTCCCATGATGCAAATGTGTATCTGTGATGTATTTAGACATAATACATACTTTACTGACATACTTTAATGTCATTCTAATGATCACTTAGCTCAAGATTTAATTTAGCACAGAACCTTCCTTCAATGCACCATTATGGAGGGAAAGGAATCACTTTTAATCAGTAAATAGTGATCAACATGGAAGGAAGCACAGGTCTGTTCTTCCTTTGCATGTGTATCAGTTTCATTAGAGGACAAGTATTGAAGGGAGCACCTAGCATTTTTCTTTAGAGTATGAAAATGTATTCTTTCCAGTGCCTCTTCTGCTTAAAAGACACAAGTGAGTTAGACCTGCCTGAAGATCTAATGGGAACCGTGTACACAGCCATCTGATTCCAATCCAACCCTTCCCTCTGTTGCAGAATAGGATCCAGGGGTGATATAGTAGCAATGCTGTTCACTCTTAGGCATAGGTGCTGGAACTGGGGTTGCTGGGGGTGCTGTTGCACCCCCTGGCTTGAAGGAGTAATAACAACCCAAACCCATGGTTTCTGCCTTTAGTATCCCCATTATAAAAATTGTTCCAGCCCCACTGCTCTTAGGAGGAAATAATAGTCCTACATCTCTCAGTAGTAGCATCTCTAGCCTGTTGAAGACAAGCGCTAACAGGTGCCATTATCATAACCAGTCTTTGAGCAGTCCACCCTCAGCACAGCTGACCAACGTTTTCCACAGTTTCAAATGTCAATGAAATTTGTCTAACCTTTCCCACCAGAACAAAAAAAATTGGGGGGGGGGGAATTGTATGTTCAGATGACTTTACAGCTTAGCCACCAGAGGAAGGCTGGGGCTTAGAGTAAGAGGGGAAACCAGAGGAATTATAGGGTCACTGGAAATCTCCTCAGATTGTAAGGAATTTATTGGACCTAGATGTCCAAGGCAAATTCCATAAAATCTGTTTCAACAAACTTTACTAGCAAGAGTAACTTCTCTATCAGCTTGAAATGAAGTGATCAAATGGAAATATTTTTTTGCTGCTCTCCATATAAAATGCCAAGCACCTTTGTAAGTTGCTCCAACCAAATTCAGCTAGTTTTTAGGGCTTTTGTAGATTTTTAAATTCCAATAATACCCTCATTCATCTTGTTCTAGCTCCACAGAAACTGTTCATGGTGGTAGGCTGACACCTCCGGAGAAGTCAACCCACTCCTATTAGCTTTCCTTAGAATTATAGCCAGACTCCTATTTTTCCGTATCCTGACATTCTCGGGATACTCTTAAGCAGCTTTTCCATACCTCAGAGCTAGTGGGAATTGGTCTACAAATGCAGTACTGTTTTCTTGGCTGATCTGAAAACAGTGAGGTTTTTTTTTTAAAGCACTTACTTTCACAGCCCTGATAGAGGGCTGCCAACTGCAAGAGTTTTGTTTACCTACCAGAAACCACAAATTACTGCCAAGTTACGAACAATAAGCTTTAGAGACTCTGCCTTTCAGCTGTATCTTGATCACAGAGACAGAGCTACAAATCTTCAGAGGCCTTATGATAGGACACAATTTATCTTTAGACCTGCCATTCCTTGATCAAGGACAATCTTTAATAAGGAAATCTCATGGGCACCATGCTCAAAACCAGTTCCAGACATCTTGCTTTAAAAAGACCACTCAGCATGTTAGCTGTTTAAAAAAAAAAAAATCCTGTTCTACAGAGTATGAGGTAAACAGCAGAAAGCAATAGGATAATAACCAGACAAGGAAAAGTCTTGGTAGCTCATTCAGTATGTCCCCCTGCCACTACAGATTGTTACCTATGCATATTTGCCATTCATTTGTCCACTTCTGTTTTGCATACCTCCTACACAATGGAGCTGCTAAGAACTTCCCTAGGGAGAGTGTTACGGGACTTCCCTGTTACTGTAAGTTTTCCACTGGTCAATTTAATCTGTACTATGCCTAATTATACACCTTTGACGCAAAACCAATAATTTCCCCTCTTTCAGTGGTGCTTACACATTAAGTGTTTGTGGGGTTTCATATTTTCCTGAGTCTTCAGTTAGCCAAGCTACATGTACTTATTTTTTTTTAATATTTCCTCACCATTCACTCCTTCCAGCTGCTGATCCTTTTTTGTTGCTTTCTTTACATTCCCTCCCATTTGACAATATCTTCCTGATATCAAAGGGCTCATAACTGTGCACCATATGTTAGGTGCAGCCATCATTTTCTTGTTTAGTAACAAGATTCCTTTCTATGGAGCTTGATCCTGTGCTCGCTGAAGTTACTGGTGAACCTCCCACTGATTTTAGTGGTACAGCAAAATCAGGCCTCAAATGCAGTCCACATATGATACTGACTGTTCACTGCCATGTTACACTGCAAATAACTAACTAGTAGGGCATTATTGCTCTGAGGTCTTTTTCATTACATATGCACAATGGGGTCCTGGCCCATGACTAGGCTCCTAGGTGCTACAGTAATACAAATAATAAATATGAGTTTTCAAGTACTGAATCTCCAACTAAAATATAGTTCTGTTTAGCTTTTTGCAGGTTGGACAGTCTGTGGATGAAATGCTGGCCCCATTAAAGTTGATAGGAGTTTTGCCATTGAACTCAGTGGGACCACAATGTCGTCTTACATTTCTATCCTCTCTAGGTCCCATAGTGGAAAACTCCTATTTAACATAAGGGAGAAATAATTTAGTAGACAGTGATAATCTTTCTATAGGTTTTTAAGCATCCTATAAAATTTAATCAAGAATTACATCCCTGTTATATTAGGATGCTGAAAAGAAACTTACACAAAGAATATCATTATCTTTTAAATTCTGTCAGATTTTTGGGTAACTTCTATCGAACCCTATTACATTTACGTAAAAGTCTATATATTTGTTAGGTCTCCATATTTTTTTCAGAATCATGCAATTGCTAAGGTTAGTTGCAATAATGTTTTGAGTTTTTACATTTAGTATTTATACATTCCTATAAATGAACTTCTAACTCAAAACGTTTAGAGGGGAAAGTGTTGGCATCTTTTTTTTATATAACGAGGGCAAAATTATTCCCATGAAACCCCAACCAAGCCCATACCCAAACTGTGGATGGGGAAGCATGCTCAGTGGAAAAATGTTACTTGGAGCCCCCTCCTAGTGGCCAGTCAGCTTTTCAGCTGAAAACTGGTTAATCACCCTTGTGACTTAAGTTCATGCAAAGCACATCAGGGATCTGTGCAGACTGTAATGTTTTGATTAAAACATATGTGATTTTTTGCATACATTTTCAGATATAAAATTATCAAGTTTTATATGGGTAGAGTGGGAAATTCAATCTAGTGCAGAGGATCTGCACAAGGCTGGCTGCTCCAATTTAAGCCTTGTGGCTCAGCTGTTCTGCAAGAAGAGAGCCTGTGGGCAGAGCACCCATGCACAGGGACGTCCACACACCTGTGTGGCAATATAACTATAGAGTAGTTCTCCTTGGCATGTCTTCATCTAGAAGTATATAAAAGGGGGGTTGACGGTGCTTTGAATTATACTGGTGATGTCATAACTTTAAACTACCTTATAAATGCACTGATGCAATGGGATACAAAGCTTTTCAAAACTTTGGTGTGGATTCAAATCCAGCCCAGGGATGTGCTATGTTCAAAAGCAAAGGTGACCCTATTTTCCAAATCAAAGACCAGGATGTTTTTCAGGGAGGCAAAGTATTCATATAAAGGAGTAAATGACTGTGTTTCTAAGAAAGAAAAGGAGTATTTGTAGCACCTTAGAGACTAACCAATTTATTTGAGCATAAGCTTTCGTGAGCTATAGCTCACTTCATCGGCTGTAGCTCACGAAAGCTTATGCTCAAATAAATTGGTTAGTCTCTAAGGTGCCACAAATACTCCTTTTCTTTTTGCGAATACAGACTAACATGGCTGTTACTCTGAAACCTGTGTTTCTAAGATATGTGCTAATACCCTTACTGACAGCTTTTGACTCAACAGCAACAAACACTCATTTCTTGGAGTGGAGGGTAGTTTGTGGTAACTTAGTGTTCTGAATAAGCTGATCATGAAACAGTGTTCAAGTGTTACTAATTGTCACTCCAAGCAGGAGACTAGGTTTGGTGGTGTCTAGGTTCATTCAATTTTTAATTCTCCTCTTTAAGCATTGTTTATCACATTGAATACTCTGTCCCACTAGCTGGGTTGTTCCAGGTAAAGGCAGCACTGATTCTATTTGCCATAGCAACGTGTCTTGAACAAACATTTTGTAGTTATTTTTTTAGGAGCCAAATGGTTAATGGATGAAATGAAAAACTGGAGCATTTCAAGTGTCCCAAAATACATTCCAAGGACATCCTATGAAAATAATCAGGACGTACAGTAATTTTACCAAAAGTTGCTATCATCCATAGCTGTTTGGTAGCGCCTGAAGTGTCTGGAGATGGCCAAAGTTTTTTTTTGTTTGTTTTTCCATTTAAACCTTCTTTTTTAAAGTTGGTTCTCAGGTTTTTGACAGTAACCTGAACATTTTAAATTTTTTTTCTATTTTTCACAGGAATAATAA
Organism: Lepidochelys olivacea; assembly: GCF_965140295.1. Taxonomy (NCBI): domain Eukaryota; kingdom Metazoa; phylum Chordata; order Testudines; family Cheloniidae; genus Lepidochelys; species Lepidochelys olivacea. The sequence goes on along the minus strand of NC_140411.1, from coordinate 158,671,020 downwards.
TCACTTCATGATTCAGCTTTGACATACATCACAGTCACAGCTTTCCGAGTCTCTACGTGAGTGGTCATGAATCTCCCCCAGAGACCTATCAAGGTCCACATCATAAAGAAGTGAAACAGGACAGCTGCCTCCTGAGCACTCACTTACGGCCAGATGTGACTTTGTAGCCTCCCAGCTGTATCCTACTATCCAGGTCCCCTTAAGAACTGCACAAGCCACAGTATTTGACACATTCCCCTTCTTAGGGTCTAATTTATTCAGTCCTTAGGTAAACACACTAATGATCAGTGGTCCCAGGCCCTCCAGCAACCCTGTTTCAGGGAGTAATAGCCCTTTCTGTTGATGTACTGACTTGGACCCAGAGGAAAGAGGGCAGATCATAAGCACAGGCGTGCCAGCTAAGGCTCTGACACAGTTTGGGAAACCCGGCTGCTCGCATTTCTCTCTGGTACATTGGCCATCTTCACAACACATGATTGCAGCCCAGCAATTATTGCCTTGCAAACTCAGCAGAGCACCAGCAGTGGACCTACCAGCATCAAACTGGTTCCCAATAGAACTGCAACCCTTAGGGGTTGCCAGCTTCCACAGGATGATAGGCACATGATTCTGGACTAGTACTGTACTAGTACTTTTTGTCATGGCTCTCCAAGGTCAACATGAGCTCCTCACATCTTCCTCACCCAGTGGTTCTGGGCTCACTGCAGATCATCCCACATCTCCATGACCACATAATCCCACCACTCTGGGCTTGTGATCTAGAACCACTGCTAAAATGACACTTTCATTCACCATGAGGTGCTGCATCCGTTCAGTCCACAGGCTTCTCGTGTAGTTCCACATGCGGCCGGTGTATTCTCCCCTCTACATCACACCAACATTCTCCAAGCGACTGTCAGAACACCTACCACAGTCTTTCGGCCAACTCTTGCCAAAACACCATGATTTCCATGGAAGTTACCGCTAATAGCAGCATATTAGTGCCCAGTGCAGACTTCATGGATGGACACAGGCTGGGAGGTGGAGTGAAAAATGAAATATGGAATATGGCTTCGAGCAACAGCCTACATGCATTCCTTGTGGGAGTTCTTCCAAGGTTCGGATAATTCTTCCAGCATTCCCATCATAGTCATACCCAGAGTGCTGCAGGTTGCAGCAGTGCATAGGACCTTGAGATAGATGCCCAGAAGACATTGTGAGAGACAAGACAGGTGAGGTAAGGTCCTATCTTTTATTGGACCAACTTCTGTTGGTGGAAGGTACAAGATTTTGAACTACACAGAGTTCTTCAGGTCTGGGGAAGGGAAGGAAATCAGAGTATCTGATTTAAATACAAGTTGGGACAGATTGTTAAGCATAAGGGCTAATGTCTGTTGTAGGGGGCCACTTGAAAGGGAGTGGGCAATAAGGGTTAGATTATTATGCAAAAGGGGGTTGAAGCTGCCATTAAGCTTAATAGGCAGGTGTCTGTTACAAATTGTTAAGGAGCCATGAAAGCAGTGTCCCTGTTAAATCCATGGTTTTTAGTCTCTAAAAGTTTTATGAATTGAATCTCCCAGGCTTGCCTTTTGAAGGTGGTGAGAAGGTTTCCTTTGCGGACAAGTATTGAAAGATCAGCTGTTGAGGGAGTACAACACTAGCATGGCTGCAAGATGTCACAGCAACTGTGCCGCACAGGATTGTGAATTGAATGTGGATACACTGCCTCCTATTAGCTTGCATTAAGATAAATAAATCAAGATAAGTTCAACTGATGTCTGGCTGTAGTATAGATATAACCAGACATAGGCAGTGTCAGCCAAGATAATGGCTCAGGAGTTTTCCTACTGTGTATAGCTTGTACTGTGTAACTATTGTAGCCAATGGTACAGATTTCCACAAAATTTCCCTCTCATCAATGTGTTAGCACAAGCCTCAAAGACAACATCCTTCAATAATTCCCATAAGTGATTTCTGAAATAAATGAATGTCCTTTCTCATGTTCATGGACCCTAACCTGGTATTTGGCGTGTTCTAGTTAAAAGGGCCCCGGGGAAGATATTTTTATGTCTTTTCTCTGTTTTTAACAGCCACTTGAAAGCACACACCATCTGCTATGTGACCCAGCTTATCAAGGGAGGGAGACTATGACTCATTCATCCTTTCACAAATGGCAGAAAAATTGTTTGAATGAGAGAATAGTGTGTTCCACTGACAACAGAATTGGACTACAATGAAATGTGGTGCTTCCTTTTAATGTATGAGTCCATACAGGAATGGCAAGTGCTTGTGTGTATATTGAGTGCTGTTTGCATTTCATACTGAGGTATTATTGCTGGCAAGGGCTGAGGGAACATTCATTCTCTCCCTCTTCACTCCTTTGTGGTTTCCTCTTTTTCAATCTTTTATTGGCTCTCCACTGAGAGAGAAACAGTCAGGTTTTTTCCCCTTTTCTATATAGCTGCTATTATTATTTGTATTATTAAATGTAGGAGCTCCAGTCATGGAACAGGGTCACTCTATTGTGCTGGGCATTGTACCAACAGGCTTGTGTGGCCCCATCACTGGCAAGTTGAGTGCCCCGTAATCACTAATGGATTTGTCCTCACAATACCCCTCTGGGATAGAGAATTATTTATTATTGTTATCCCCATTTTAAACAGAGGGATCTGAAGCAAAGAGAGATTAAAGGCAACATTTTCCAAGGCTTGGGCAGGCACAAATATTTGAGTGCCCGTGTTCTGCCAGGGGCTGGAGCATGGCGTGTAGGAGAGGTGTCCAAATTGTAGTTGAAAGAGCCACTGCCAGTATGTACAATACAATATTATTCTGAATGGAGAGAAGGAAGGAAGATGGTCTGGGGTTAAGGGAACAGACCGGAACTCAGGAGATGTGGATTCAATTCCCAGTTCCGCCACACACTTTGTGACCTTGGGCGAATCAATCACTCTCTCTTTGACTCAGTTTCCAGCTTGTGTGTTGTGTCCCTTTCTCTGACCATTTTGTCGTCTTGTCAATTTAGACTATAGGCTTTTCTGTGCAGGGACAGTCTCTTATAACTATTATTTGTACAGCCCATACCACAATGGGGCTCCAATAAAGGTTGGACCCTCTAGGCACTACTGTAATGCAAATAATAATAATCAATCATGTAATTTCATTTGCTTTGGTCAGAGGAAAAAGTGGCAGTGGATGGCTTCCTTTTCTCACTTACATCAGACTTACACCCCACACACCAGCCAAGGGGGCATGTGTGTAAGTCAGTGACGCATTTATTGCTTGATCCCTTTTACTTTTTCCTCACTTCACTTTTTATCTGCCTCTCCATTTAGATTATCAAGTTTTTTCTTTAATTTGCAGCTTTTTTCATCCCATACCATCAAATTTTCTCAAATGAGAGATTGCAATGTATGTCACTTTATTTGAAGAAGTGTCACTGCTGCATGCATGTATGTCATCAAAATGTCTGTTCTCTGGTTTGGGCCTCCTGTAGCTACTCTTACTAAAGAGTGAACCCTCCCAAGCCATGTAGGTTATGTCTACACAGCAGTGTAAGTTTTAGTGGGACTTGAGTCAGCAGACCTGTGGGAACCCTGGCCTTCAGTATCTACACTGCATTTTAACCCTAGGTTAAGGATTTCCTGACCTGTGCTCAAACCTAGGCTCGGGCATCCACACTGCAATGCACAGGTCTGAGTCAAAGTAATCCTATCCCAGAGTGCCTAGAGCTCCTCCCCCTACCCCCCCATGTTGACACTCTAGCCCTATGAATGTGTTGCATTGTGGGAAAACTCTACTACCCCCCACCCCCCGTTTCCTAACTGGTGGTGCTATTGACAGTGGTGGGTTACCACACGGGTCCCGGCCAATTTGGGACCCCTGGAAAAATCTCCCCCTGCCGTGGCCTTGAGCAGGAGGAGCTCTCGCTCCCCAATGGGGCCCATGGGCCTTGGCAGAGGCACAGAGCTTCTGTGGGCTCAGGGCTACAGGGAGGAGGATGGGAAGGAGTGAGTGGGGGGACAGAGCCATGGGGGCAGGGCAGAATGGGGCAGGGCTGCATATGGAAGGATTGGGGTGGGGCCACTGTTCTGGCACTAGGGACCCCCAACTTGCTCCAGTCCAGGGCCCCAGGAGATCTTAATCTTCCTCTGGCTATTGATGGGACTCAGGCTCCCATGAGGAGCACAGGAGTACAGAAACTGCATAATTAGCTTCAGTCTTTCTACAGAGGTAGCCAGCAAAGAAGTGTGAGGAGGCTTTATACTGAACTACCATTGATCTGAGAATGGGGCTCTCCACCTCTAGACTGAGTTACATGGCAGGAAAATGCCCATGTGCCTCAGTTTTGAGGATAATCAGAACATCGGTCTTCAGGGCTGTCAAACTATTGAAATTTTGCCATTCTTAATTTTTTAAATTGGGAAGTTCAAAGTGTTTTTGTTTGGTTCAATTTTAAATTATTTTTGTCTGTATTGAAGTTTGACATAAAATGTAGGTTTTGGAAGAAAAACTGAGCTGAGGGAAAGGCAAGGGCTGAGTCCCGACTAAGACAGAGGAGTCTAGTCTGTAAAGGGAAATAACTGGAACTCTAAGCTACAGAAACTCTGCAACTTGCCTAAAACAACTTTTAGGGTGAGAAATTACATTTTGTAACTTGTTTCTTTAGTGTATTAAGCTTAGTTTATGTGTTTTGTTTAATTTGCTCAGTAATCTGCTTTGTTCTGTTTACTATCCCTTATAATCACTTAATTTACTTTTTGTAGTTAATAAACTTATTTCTTTTATAAAATAAGCCAGATTGTGCAATTCATATCGGGGAGGAGGGGAAAGAAGCTGTGCATCTCTCTCGCCACATTGAGGGAGAGAGTGATTTTTTTTTTCTTGAGCTTGTGTAATGCAGATCTTTCTATACATTGCAAGACCATATTATTTGGGGGTTTACCCTCCAGATGGTGTGCGCACCAGAGTGCTGGCCATTCCCCTAGCTGAATCCTCCTACACTGAGCTGGTTTCAGTCTGTGTCTGCAGCTAGGTGTGGTCTTGCCTGTGTGTATAGTGGAAAGGGGCTTGAGGGCCTGGCACAGCAACCCAGTGCAGGGGAAACCCAGGCTGGTAGGACCGGTGGGTGCAGTGGAAATCCAGCACATCAGGTGGCCTCTCAGACGGGGGGGTCCAACCCATCACAACAACACAGGGCCAATTCCTCAGCAGGTGTAAATCTGGGTAATTCCATTGACTTCTATAGAGCTATGCTGATTGACACCAGCAGAGGATCAGGCCTAATCATGTCAAAAGGTTTTAACTCAAAACTTGCCTTTAAACCCTTTGTTCCTTTCAGCATGATGAGAGCCGTGCTGCTGTATTCCCAACTTACTGACATTTCTTAAATTATACTATGTTCAGTACTCCATACAAGACACAAATTAAGACAGTGCGTAACTCAAAAACCTTACAGTCTAAGGCCCTCACGCTGAAAACCCTTCCAGACGTGCTTAACTTTAAGGTGCAATCCATTCCATCAGAGTTAAGCACACATGCCAAGCATAGAGGGATGTAGAAGTCAGAGAGAAGACAAAGCATACTGGAAAAACCTAGAAGAGGAAATACTGTGAAGTTTTGATTTATTTTTGGCTTGCTCTGCATGACCATGCAGAAGGAGTGAGTCTTTAGGAAGGACTTGAATGTAGTGGGGTGATAGTTTGGTGAACCAGGATGGTGGTGGGCACTCCATGCACAGAGGTTGGCATGAAAAGTTGCATGATAAAAGGTATTGTTTCATGTGACGCTGAGATGTAATATACTCGTTTTTTATACCAAGACATTTTTATTTTTCCAATATATTGTGAAATTAAAAATCCTCCCAGCCTGTGCATTCCTAGCAAATTTCAATCCAGAAAGGACATGGGGGGGAGGGGGAAGAGAGAAAGAGAGCAAGAATAATTTGGCATAATATCCAAAACTATTTGACTATACAATCCTCCTTAATCTGCCAGCTGCAGAACAATATAATTTCAAAGTAAATAGCATGCAAAATGCTGAATGGGCTGAACATTCAAAGCTATATTAAATCAATAATTAATTCCTGGAAGAAGCAGACTATTTTCAAAGCCTGTTGTGGCAGAAAAGGGCTGAATGTTAATAGGGTTGGATGCCAGATGTCAGACCAGCATCCAGTGGAGAACGCATTTGTCAAGGTTCCTTCCCCACTCTGAACTCTAGGGTACAGATGTGGGGACCTGCATGAAAACCTCCTAAGCTTACTTTAACCAGCTTAGGTTAAAACTTCCCCCAAGGTACAAACTATTTTACCTTTTGCCCTTGGACTTTATCGCTGCCACCACCAAACGTCTAACTGGTATATTACTGGGAAAGAGCCCACTTGGAAACGTCTTCCCCCCGAAAATCCTCCCAAGCTCTACACCCCCTTTCCTGGGGAAGGCTTGATAAAAATCCTCACCAATTTGCATAGATGAACACAGACCCAAACCCTTGGATCTTAAGAACAATGAAAAAGCTATTAGATTCTTAAAAGAAGAATTTTGATTGAAGAAAAAGTAAAAGAATCACCTCTGTAAAATCAGGATGGTAAATACCTTACAGGGTCATTAGATTCAAAACATAGAGAATCCCTCTAGGCAAAACCTTAAGTTACAAAAAGACACAAAAACAGGAACCTACATTCCATTCAGCACAGCTTATTTTCTCAGCCATTTAAAGAAATCAGAATCTAATGCATATCTAGCTAGATTACTTACTAAGTTCTAAGACTCCATTCCTGTTCTGTCCCTAGCAAAAGCATCACACAGACAGAAAGAGGCTTTGTTTCTCCCTCCCCCCAGCTTTTGAAAGTATCTTATCTCCTCATTGGTCATTTTGGTCAGGTGCCAGCGAGGTTATCCTAGCTTCTTCAACCTTTACAGGTGAAAGGGTTTTTCCTCTGGCCAGGAGGGATTTTAAAGGTGTTTACCCTTCTCTTTATATTTATGACAGCATTCTACATACAACACGGTTATCTTTACGCTGCTCATTATACTGCTAAGTGTGGATTTGGGAATGATCTTAAGTTATAATATCCAGAGGTGGGGTTTACCAAACACATCTTCTTTAAAAGGAAGGCAAACCCAAGCAGCAGCAGAGGATGAATGTCACTCTTTTAAAGGCTTTAATAGTTGGGAAGGGAGGCTGGAGACGGGAGGGTTGTGTTTTTCTTGACATACACACAGAGAGAGAGAGAGTACAATTAGCTATTTTCAATGACAGAATATTTTTACACTGTGTCTTTCACACAGCAGAATGTGGAGAATAGAGTGCTTTCAGCCACCTGCAGTTTTTAATCTTGCATGGACCTCTTGCTGGAGTTTGTCAGCTCTGCAGGGGTCCCGGCCCTGTGAAAATTAACAAAAATGACTACTGGATTGTCTCTGCTGTTTAAAAAAAAAATCAAACAGTCCTGCAGTCAACTTCTTACCTTCTGTATTGTTATGGTTACAGTCTTAAGCATGCAAAAGTCAGGAAAAACACAAGTTAAAAGTCCTCAAGGAAACCTTTATTTGCGCATATTGCATATGTACCTTTTTGTGTCTGAAGGAGAAACGTGCTTACAGAGTTAATTGCATAGTGTGTGTGTGCGACAATTCATTTAATAAATAAACTCTTTGTTTTCAGCTTTCTTCACAGAGCCTTTTCAGTAATGCTTTGGGGAGGGTTAGAGAAAAACCGCAAAGGTCTTGTTGGAGGGGTTGGCACCCCCAAACTCACATCAGTCTTTTTTTTAAAAAAAGGTTGTTTATTTAAAAGAACTGTTTCCAAGCACCTTTTGAGTGCTCAGAGTCCCAGCAGGTGCTTCAACATCCAGCATGACTACAGTGTTTGGGAGACATGCCTCTCAACTGATCTAACAGGAAGGGCTACTAATTTGGGACAGGTGTGCTGGTGTCCAGGAAGTGAGACTAAGAGCCTGGAGGGTGGGGGTGCCCTGCCCTGCTGGCAGCAGCACTGATGATGTCAGAGTTAGTTCCCTGTGCATAGGCAATGTTCTGCAGCTAGGAGCAGTGAGATTTGCTAGCATGGCACAACTAGGGCTATTCATAAAGGGTCTGATGGTAGGACTCTCGCTGCTTTCACTGGGCTTTGGATCAGGCATAGTCGCTTCTGTCTAATTCTGGAGAAGTATTGACTTAAATAGGCCCATCACTTTTAACCTCTGCTATTCTATTAGTAAGTCTGAGTCAAACAAAAAGATACAAACTTCTTTATACCACCATTTTGGCTAATCACCTACATCAGAGCTCTGAAATGTAAAGGCCACAGCAGAATGGATAAGGAGTACTTGTGGCACCTTAGAGACTAACCAATTTATTAGAGCATAAGCTTTCGTGAGCTACAGCTCACTTCCTCAGATGCATATCGTGGAAACTGCAGCAGGCTTTATATATACACAGAGAATATGAAACAATACCTACTCCCACCCCACTGTCCTGCTGGTAATAGCTTATCTAAAGTGATCATCAGGTGGGCCATTTCCAGCACAAATCCAGGTTTTCTCACCCTCCACCCCCCCACACAAATTCACTCTCCTGCTGGTAATAGCCCATCCAAAGTGACAACTCTTTACACAATGTGCATGACAATCAAGTTGGGCTATTTTCTGCACAAATCCAGGTTTTCTCACATCCCCCCCACCCCCATACACACACAAACTCACTCTCCTGCTGGTAATAGCTCATCCAAACTGACCACTCTTCAAGTTTAAATCCAAGTTAAACCAGAACATCTGGGGGGGGGGGTAGGAAAAAACAAGAGGAAACAGCAACATTCCACACAAAGATGGACTACAAGCTGTCAAGAACACTATCCCCGATACTGTCACGGCTAACCTGGTAGCTGAACTTTGTGACTTTGTCCTTACCCATAACTACTTCACATTTGGGGACAATGTATACCTTCAGATCAGCGGCACTGCTATGGGTACCCGCATGGCCCCACAGTATGCCAACATTTTTATGGCTGATTTAGAACAACGCTTCCTCAGCTCTCGTCCCCTAAAGCCCCTACTCTACTTGCGCTATATTGATGACATCTTCATCATCTGGACCCATGGAAAAGAAGCCCTTGAGGAATTCCACCATGATTTCAACAATTTCCATCCCACCACCAACCTCAGCCTGGTCCAGTCCACACAAGAGATCCACTTCCTGGACACTACAGTGCTAATAAACAATGGTCACATAAACACCACCCTATACCGGAAACCTACTGACCGCTATTCCTACCTGCATGCCTCCAGCTTTCACCCTGACCACACCACACGATCCATCGTCTACAGCCAAGCTCTGCGATACAACCGCATTTGCTCCAACCCCTCAGACAGAGACAAACACCTACAAGATCTCTGTCAAGCTTTCTTACAACTACAATACCCACCTGCAGAAGTGAAGAAACAGATTGATAGAGCCAGAAGAGTTCCCAGAAGTCACCTACTACAGGACAGGCCTAACAAAGAAAATAACAGAACGCCACTAGCTGTCACCTTCAGCCCCCAACTAAAACCCCTCCAACGCATTATTAAGGATCTACAACCTATCCTGAAGGATGACCCAACACTCTCACAAATCTTGGGAGACAGGCCAGTCCTTGCCTACAGACAGCCCCGCAACCTGAAGCAAATACTCACCAACAACCACATACCACACAACAGAACCACTAACCCAGGAACTTATCCTTGCAACAAAGCCCGTTGCCAATTGTGCCCACATATCTATTCAGGGGACACCATCACAGGGCCTAATAACATCAGCCACACTATCAGAGGCTCGTTCACCTGCACATCCACCAATGTGATATATGCCATCATGTGCCAGCAATGCCCCTCTGCCATGTACATTGGTCAAACTGGACAGTCTCTACGTAAAAGAATAAATGGACACAAATCAGATGTCAAGAATTATAACATTCATAAACCAGTCGGAGAACACTTCAATCTCTCTGGTCACGCAATCACAGACATGAAGGTCGCTATCTTAAAACAAAAAAACTTCAAATCCAGACTCCAGCGAGAAACTGCTGAATTGGAATTCATTTGCAAATTGGATACTATTAATTTAGGCTTAAATAGAGACTGGGAGTGGCTAAGTCATTATGCAAGGTAGCCTGTTTCCTCTTGTTTTTTCCTACCCCCCCCCCCCGATGTTCTGGTTTAACTTGGATTTAAACTTGGAGAGTGGTCAGTTTGGATGAGCTATTACCAGCAGGAGAGTGAGTTTGTGTGTGTATGGGGGTGGGGGGGGATGTGAGAAAACCTGGATTTGTGCAGGAAATAGCCCAACTTGATTGTCATGCACATTGTGTAAAGAGTTGTCACTTTGGATGGGCTATCACCAGCAGGAGAGTGAATTTGTGTGGGGGGGTGGAGGGTGAGAAAACCTGGATTTGTGCTGGAAATGGCCCACCTGATGATCACTTTAGATAAGCTATTACCAGCAGGACAGTGGGGTGGGAGTAGGTATTGTTTCATATTCTCTGTGTATATATATAGCCTGCTGCAGTTTCCACGATATGCATCTGAGGAAGTGAGCTGTAGCTCACGAAAGCTTATGCTCTAATAAATTGGTTAGTCTCTAAGGTGCCACAAGTACTCCTTTTCTTTTTGCGAATACAGACTAACACGGCTGTTACTCTGAAACCTAGCAGAATGGATGTAATTGGTGTGCTCTTGAAAACAGAGATTCTATAAATAGCCGACCAAAGCTGGAAGTGGAAGGGAAATTGGACTATTTCTTCGTGCTACTCCAGCTGCACAGGATATTAATTGGCCTGGGTGAAAAAAAAATGATTTTTTTTCCAGTTCAATAATTGCAGCATTTTTTCCTACTGTTCCTCACTTTAAAAGTCGCTCTCTGTCTCGTCACTCATTCTGACTTTGCTGGCAATAATTCAGTACCTAGATTTTTCTCTCAGAAGGTGGTCTCCCTTTTTAATACGAATGAGGCATGATTCAGTTGTCTCAGAGGGGATGTCCTCCTGTCTCTTGCTTTGATCATGTTCTGCACAGAGCCTATTTCAGTGAATAAACATAACTGGGAACTAATGGCCTTCCCCTATGTTGTGTTTGGAGAAGGCATTGAAAGGAACTCCTCTGTGCAGCAAGAGGCTGATGTATTCCACTGAACTCTAGGGAGCACTCATGGAACAGTAAACCTTTGTGCTGATCTTGAACATGAATCACTTTTACCATGCAAAGCTGCTGCTTTACCTTGTAGGCATTTGTAGTATCAACAGTCATGAGTCAGGCCCCAAAAATCATGAGTTTGGTTTAAAAATCATGAGATTTTTTAAAAATAATACATTGAGGTGTTGAGGGGTTTTTTCTGCCTTTAAAGGGGGGTCACTTGCCACAGAGCTAGAAAACTTACTATTTTAAAAAATGAAAGCTGAGTTTCTCATGTAATCACATGATACCAGGAGCTGTGCTTTAAGGAAAAGGCCAAATATCACAAGACTTGCATAAAATAATGAGAGTTGGCAACAATGTACTTGTTTCTATTTAAGATCTGATTCTGTTCCCAGTGAAGTTTATGGAATTTGTACCATTGGCTTCAGTGAGAGCAGGTTCTGGCCTTTATTGGTCCCTCTAGCTATGTGAAAGATCTGCTAGGTAGCCTGCAGAGTTAAATATACAGCACTGTATTTGTACTCTTTTTACTCTGTATGATTCATGAAGAAAGCTAAAAGTTTTGGGGTTTGGAGGATTTTCTGTCTATGCTTTTTGTTTTACATTAGAAAATATCAGTATTGTCACATCTTGTCTTCCCTTCTTTTTGCTGCTGATCATCTTGGAGGACTCAGATATGTACTATATCCTCTTCTACCTGTTTCTTGATGAGAGAGAGATGAAATCTTCACTGAGCTTTTCTCCCAAGTGTTAGCAAAAACCAAAACTTGAGTGTTTTAATCAGTCTGAATAAAAATAACTTCTCTTAGTACTTCTGGTGTACCATCCTATACCGAAAACCCACCAATCACTATGCCTACTTTCATGCCTCCAGCTTCCATCCCAGACACACCACATAATCCATTGTCTACAGCCAAGTGCTGAGGTACAACCGCATTTGCTCCAAGCTCTCAGACAGAGACCAACACCTAAAAGATCTTCACCAGTTATTCTCAAAACTACGATACCTGCATGAGGAAATAAGGAAACAGATCAACAGAATCAGATGTGTACCCAGAAGCCGCCTGCTGTGAGACAAGGCCAAGAAAGAAACCAACAGAACTCCCCTGGCCATTTACGTACAGTCCTCCTCTAAAACCTTTCCAACGCATCATCAATGATCTACAACCCATCCTTGACAATGATCCCTCACTTTCACAGGCCTTGGGAGGCAGGCCAGTCCTCGCCCACAAACAACCCGCCAACCTGAAGCATATTCTCACCAGCAACGACACACCGCACCATAGTAACTCTAGTTCTGGAACCAATCCATGCAACAAATGTCAATGCCAACTCTGCCCTCATATCTACACCAGCGACACCATCACAGGAGCTAACCAGATCAGCCACACCATCACCGGTTCATTCACCTGCACGTCCACCAATGTAATATATGCCATCATGTGCCAGCAATGCCCCTCTGCTATGTACGTCGGCCAAACTGGACAGTCCCTACGTAAAAGGATAAATGGATACAAATCAGATATTAGGAATGGCAATATACAAACACCTGTAGGAGAACACTTCAATCTCGCTGGACACACAATAGCAGATTTAAAGGTAGCCATCCTGCAGCAAAAAAACTTCAGGACCAGACTTCAAAGAGAAACTGCTGAGCTTCAGTTCATTTGCAAATTTGACACCATCAGCTCAGGATTAAACAACGACTGTGAATGGCTGGCCAACTACAAAAGCAGTTTCTCGTCCCTTTGTGTTCACCCCTCAACTGCTAGAAGAGGGCCTCATCCTCCCTGATTGAACTAACCTCGTTATCCCTAGCCTGATTCTTGCTTGCATATTTATAACTGCCTCTGGAAATTTCCACGATATGCATCTGATGAAGTGGGTATTCACCCACGAAAGCTTATGCTCCAATACGTCTGTTAGTCTATAAGGTGCCATGGACTCTTTGAAACCTTAGAGTGTCTTTGAGAGACCACAGAACAGGAATATAGGTGCAGTTACCCTGAAACTGTGACACGATGAACAAGCCCATGGCAGAGCCACTGCAAAAGAGTAAAGGAGCCTCCAACAGGCAGGAGGAATCATAGAATCATATGACTGGAAGGGACCTTGAGAGGACATCTAATCCATTCCCCTGCACTCATGGCAGGACTAAGTATTATCTAGACCAGTGGTTCTCAAAGCCAGTCCACCGCTTTTTCAGGGAAAGCCCCTGGCAGGCCGGACTGGTTTGTTTACCTGCCGCGTCCACAGGTTCGGCTGATCGTGGCTCCCACTGGCTGCGGCTTGCCGCTGCAGGCCAATGGGGGCTGCGGGAAGGGCGGCCAGCATGTCCCTTGGCCCACGCTGCTTCCTGCAGCCCCCATTGGCCTGCAGCGGCAAACTACGGCCAGTGGGAGCCACGATTGGCTGAACCTGTGGATGTGGCAGGTAAACAAACCGGTCCGGCCCGCCAGGGGCTTTCCCTGAACAAGTGGCGGACCAGCTTTGAGAACCACTGATCTAGACCATCCCTGACAGGTGTTTGTCCAACCTGCTCTTAAATCTCCAATGATGGAGATTCCACAACCTCCCTAGACAATTTATTCCAGAGCTTAACCACCCTGACAGTTAGGAATTTTTTCCTAATGTCCAACCTAAACCTCCCTTGCTGCAGTTTAAGCCCATTGCTTCTTGTCCTATCCTCAGAGGTTAAGAGATTTTTTTTCTCCCTCCTCCTTGTAATAACAGTTTTCAAGTACATAAAAGGTTATGATTCCCCTCTGTCTTCTTTTCCCCAGACTAAACAAACCCATTTTTTTTCAATGTGCCCTCAAAGGTCGTGTTTTCTAAACCTTTAATCATTTTTGTTGCTCTTCTCTGGACTTTCTCCAATTTGTCCACATCTTTCTTGAAATGTGGCACCCAGAATTGGACTCAATACTCCAGGTGAGGACCAACAGTGCGGAGTACAGCAGAAGAATTACTTGTAGTGTCTTGCTTACAACACTCCTGCTACATCCCAGAACAATGTTTGCTTTTTTGCAACTGTGTTACACTGTTGACTCATATTTAGCTTGTGGTCCACTCTGACCCCCAGATCCCTTTCTGCAGTACTCCTTCCTAGGAAGTCATTTCCCATTTTGTATATATGAAACTGACTGTTCCTTCCTAAATGGAGTACTTTGCATTTGTCCTTATTGAATTTCATCCTATTTCTTTCAGACCATTTTTCCAATTTCTCACAATCATTTTGAATTTTAATCCTATCCTCTAAAACACTCGCAACCTCTCCCAGCTTGATCTCATCCACAAACTTTATAAGTGTACTTTCAATGCCATTATCTAAATAATTGATGAAGACATTGAACTGAACCAGACTGAGAACTGATCCCTGCGGGACCCCATTCAATATGCTCTTCCAGCTTGACTGTGAACCACTGATAACTACTCTTTGGGAATGGTTTTCCAACCAGTTATGCACCCCCTTATAGTAACTCCATCTAGGTTGCATTTCCCTAGTTTGTTTGAGAAGGTCATGTGAGACAATATCAAAAGCAGGTTTCAGAGTAACAGCCGTGTTAGTCTGTATTTGCAAAAAGAAAAGGAGTACTTGTGGCACCTTAGAGACTAACCAATTTATTTGAGCATAAACTTTCGTGAGCTACAGCTCACTTCATCGGATGCATACTGTGGAAAGTGTAGAAGATCTTTTTATACACACAAAGCATGAAAAAATACCTCCCCCCACCCCACTCTCCTGCTGGTAATAGCTTATCTAAAGTGATCACTCTCCTTACAATGTGTATGATAATCAAGGTGGGCCATTTCCAGCACAAATCCAGGGTTTAACAAGAGCGTCTGAGGAAGGGGCGGGGGAAGGGAAAAACAAGGGGAAATACGTTACCTTGCATAATGACTTAGCTACTCCCAGTCTCTATTCAAGCCTAAGTTAATTGTATCCAAGTTGCAAATGAATTCCAATTCAGCAGTCTCTCGCTGGAGTCTGGATTTGAAGTTTTTTTGTTGTAATATCGCAACTTTCATGTCTGTAATCGTGTGACCAGAGAGATTGAAGTGTTCTCCGACTAGTTTATGAATGTTGTAATTCTTGACATCTGATTTGTGTCCATTTATTCTTTTATGTAGAGACTGTCCAGTTTGACCAATGTACATGGCAGAGGGGCATTGCTGGCACATGATGGCATATATCACATTGGTGGATGTGCAGGTGAAAAGCCATACTAAAGTAAAGATATACCATGTCTACCGCTTTCCCCCTATCCATAAGGCTTGCTACCCTGTCAAAGAACGCTATTAGGTTGGTTTGACGTGATTTGTTCTCAATAAATCCATACTGATTGTCATGTATCACCTTATCTTCTAGGTTTGCGCAAATTGATTGCTTAATTAGACTGACTTCCTCCCTTTCAGGTGTCAGGTGGGAGAGGTGTCACGATGTTCCATTAACATGGAATAAAATGTCATTGTAGTAAGGACCGTGGCCTCCTTCTGAGACTGATGGTGAAGAACCCCCACCCACCCCCTGCTGGATGGAGCCAGGACACCCAGGCCCTCCCCGCCAGAAGCAGAGGGTGGGACAGGAAGTATAAAAGGTGGGCACTGCAGCTTTGTTGGGCTGGAGCCGCCGGAGGAGACAGACCCCTCCCACCCACTGCTGGGGCTGGAGCCCAGAGAGGATCCCTGCAGTGCTGAGGACTTGCCTGAGCTGCTTGCCCTCAGGGACGCCAAGGAGCTTCTAGGACTGCAATTAGCAGTGTACCCCAGGGAAATGGAGGACGGCCCCGAGCTACAGGTACACTGTGAGGGGAGTATAGGAAGTAGCCCAGGTTGTGTTGTGTTGGTGTCTGAACCCTGGTCAGCGTCTTGTGGTGGGATCCCCGCTGACCCAGTGGCAGAGACCTCCACCACTGTTAGGGCCTTGGGCTGGGACCTGGTGGAGTAAGATAGGCCTGGGTTCCCTACCCGCTGCTGCAAACCTTATCCCTGGGGTGGCAGCCTCCCCACCTTAGGCCAGGAGGCCTGAGTTTGTCTTCCATCTGCCAAAGCTAGGAGAGACTGTTAGGTGCTCTGCCCTGCCTGAGGGCCTGAGCCCCTAGACTGTTGCTCTGGCCTGCCTGTAGTTAGGGCCCTGGACTACCTGCCACTTGGCCCTGCTTAGAGGGTTAGGGTCTTAGAAACTACTAATCCCCCAACAATCTTTGCCTAGAGAGGGACCTGAGAGCAAGGGGGCATGGCCTCCTGCTGAGCTTGATGGGGAGGGATGGCCACGCACTCCTACAGTCATCATAATCTATTGTGATGCAAAGGTGCACATGTCAAAATGCAATGTCAGGCTGTCACACTGCAAGTGTTCTGGGAGTCATGGTTACTATGTTCAGTGACTCTGCGGCTGAATACTGCTGCATTACACATTTATTTTCAGCACCATTTCTGAAGCAAGGGAAACTATATTTTACAGTTAACAGTATAATTGCCAAAGGTATTTCCATGTGAACTTTCTCCTGATATTGTGCCATAAGGATAAGATTGTTTTGATTGCTTCCATTAAGGGCTCAGCTGATGGTTTAAGACAGGGTCAGCTGTGTCCCTCATTATGCAAGAATTAATCTGAAATTGTGTGCAAAGTATAGTGTCTGAAGACATTAGCAGTTCTGAAATGCTATCCGATATGCTGATTCAATATAAGAAGCCTTTCATTGCTTACCCCATCAAGATAAAATGTTGCTGAAGCACTTGTGTTCGTTCAGTATTTTGGAATGTATGTAGCTTTGCTCAGTGAAAGGGAAGCAGCATAGGCCAATGGACAGGATACAGGTCTGAAGGTCAGTTGATGGGGATTCTATTTCTGCCACTGACTCACTGTGTGATCTTGGGCAAGTCACTTAATCTTTCTCTCTGTTTTCCCCATCTGTAAAATGGGCATATTGATACTTGATCTCCTGTGTCCTGCATTTTGAGGTCTTTGAATGACTAGAACTATATAAGTGGAAAGAACAAGTCCATATTGTGTGTGTGTGTGTATGGTTGGGGAAGGGATTTGAAGTGAATCGGAGTTGCATGAATACAACTGACAAGATAATCAAGCCTTGTGTCTGGGCCCGAGCCAGAATCTGGATCTGAACACTCAACTTTGGATCTAGATCTGAACTCTGCAATTCTGTCATGGGTTGAACCAAAATTCTGGATCTGAATTTCCCTCTGAAATTTAGGATCTGGATTCAGTACCACACTCTGCATCTAAGGCCTGTCTCTACAGACGGCAATACTTTTAAAATCTGGCAGAAACAAACAGGTGAAAATTCAGATACTGCAGTCTGGCTCTTAGAGGTGAGACTTCGGGGGTTTAACTTCAGTAGGCATCTAAGAAACTCAGAAATCTACACAACATTTATTTTAAACACTTTCTTTTGTTAGATGTTTAAAGTAGCATTCATTTCTAAACTGTAACAATTTTAAATAATGTACAATACCTTGTATTCAGATGTCTCTTTTTCAAGGAGCCATTTTAATTAATTGAAAACTGTCCCATACCGTACCAGATTAAATTTGTGCAGGACGGCATGTATAAAATATACATTGATACTGTTGTCTCTGTGGAATGCTAAGTAAGGATTGTGTATTGTATGTTGTTTGAAGAAGCTAGTTCATGAGGGCGTACGAGAACCCTTTTGAAGGTCAACAGTGAACTCGGAGAAATGCCAGTGTCTGCAGGGACCTAGCATTAAGGAACTCTGGCAACTCTACTTTCCCTGCTGGGGAGAAACCTTCAGGGGGTTCAAAATCCAGTAGAAAACTCCACAAGTTGAAACTTACTGGGCCAGTTGCTGCTGTCCGTCACACTGGTATAAAAGTGGTGCAACTTTGGAGTTACTCTGGATTGACACTAGTGTAAACTGAGAGCAGAATCCAACCCATTGAGTTTCTGCCTGTTTCTGCTCTCAAAGAAGGAAAGGATCTGGTGGTAACAATGGAAGGGGCTAAGGGTATGGCCTAGGTGTAAGTGTGAAGGGCTTACATAGGGGATGCCAGGGGAAAGGAAGGACAAATCTGCAGATCCCTGCGGCGGGTCTGTGTGTTCCTCTTTACTCCCTGATGCCAGCAATAACTACAGAGTTGGTTTCCATTTGCAAATGCCAGTTAGCTGGGAGACCACCCCAATGTGTGGATGCCCTCTGTCTTTGCCACAGCTCATTCCCTCAAAAGCCACAGAGCTGGAATGGTGAGGCCTTTGTATTTCTGGACATGGGGGCAGGGAGGCTAACGGTGGAGTTGCCCCCAAACCATGGAAAGTAGGAGCAGCTTTTATAATCCATTTTGCTCCCCCCTGTATCTCCTAGTGAAGGGGAGCATGAGGCCTAATAGCAGTAGTCAGATCAAGAGAGTTTGTGGGAAGAAGGTTCACTTTCTTGGTAGCTAGGGAAACCCCATTCCCTTCACACAGGGACCAAACAAGTTTAGAGCACTCTGTTACAAACAGTCCCCTTGAAAGTGAGGCAGTCACGGCCCTGTAGTACCAACAATACACTGGGGGATAACCCCTTGAGCCTTATAGTCTGTAATCTGTCACTGCACCAAAGTGCTAATTTTTATAGACAGGAAATCAGTGGAGAAAAATTTTAAATCCATGTAATGTTCACTGTAGACAGCCCCTCCACCAGTAGATGGTGTTATATCCTTATCTTAGTGTTAAGTTGTGGATCTGACCTGGGGAGTTCAGTCTTGCCGGTGTGTTCTGGAGCTGGTAATTGCAGTGTACAGATAAACCTTTGTGATCCTAAAAGTGCAATACTACAACTAGTGGCTGTTGCTCTCTATGAATGAATGGACTGATGAGACAGCAGCCCAGTACCTAGCAGTGTGCTTGGATGGTGATGCCAAAGCATTACTTCCCAGTGCAGGTTTTGGGTCTTTATAGACAGTTATGCAAACACTTATATGACAGCTATGAGGGGGGATTAGCCCTCTTGAAATACCAGAAGAAATGGCAAGCCAGGAGGAGGCAGGAATGGAAATCTCTGGATAGTTATTTTTGTTCATTAAGGAGACTGTTTGATGGGGCTTTCCCTGTGCCGCCCTATCCGGAAGATGGCTTGAGTGAAGCAGAATTTGGAACTGGCAATGCAGAGAGGGCATATGCCCAATGGCAAGGCGTGGGAGAATCCTCTGTGAAAAACTAGTTTATAAATGGTTTAGCGGGAGAACTTCATAACCTCCTGGGGAAGGAGGATAACATACTGGGTAAAGCCATGGATCAGATTACCTAGAGTTCAAAATGTGGAATTAGAAATTGGGGTTTCTTTAAAAGTATCCGCTAGTAATTCCCAGCATCAGGGCGGCTCCTTTCTACTAGATGCAGCACTTCAGTAAACGATTTCTAGGGAAGTGGCTAAAACTTTGGTGGCGGTCTAAGTGCCAGCTATTCACAGGCTTCCCATAGGTCAGAAGGGGCTGCCTGTAATTTTATATCAACATCCTGTTCTCTCTGCGCCCCCCCCCCCCGCCGTGGCCCCTACCGAGCTCTCAAACCCGCACCCTTTCACCACATCCTGGCCAGGCCACGGCGGGGAAGAGGTGGAGTGCAGGCGGAATGGGGACAGAGCCGTGACAGAAGGGGCAGAAAAGCAGAGGGGCTCTGGGCTCAGTGCTCCAGCCAGGGCAGGGAGCTCCGCTGCAGTCCCAGCCTAGCTCTCGGCCTCCGCCCCCCCAACCCTGGTCGAGCTCGGGGGAGGGGACTTTGCCAGAAGAGATGGGCAGGGGGCTAGCCTCCCCCAGGGGGAAGCTTCACCTGTCACCCATGGGCACAATTATTCAGAATGTGTTTAGTGTAGACATACCTTTGGTTGCAGTCAGAACAAAGGAGGTCACTCTGCACGGAGGAGATTGATTTAAACAAATCAACTTGGACTAATGCCTGACTCCTTCGCCTCTTCCCCACACTCCCATTCTCTCTAAGTAGCGCCTTACTCCCCATTTTCTCCTGTTGATTTCAGTGGGACTACTAGTGGAGTAAGGCACTACTGAACGTGAGGAAAGGCAAAATTTGAGGCCTACAGTAGCAAATCCTATTTAAAAAAAAATTAGGAGTCACTGCTGGCCTGTCTTTGGGTCTGAACATGAATCTTCAGACTTAGCTGCATCATAGGCCCTTTAATAGAGCTCATCCTAGGCACTCAATACACACAGCATGGTGAGAGAAATAAAGAGCAGTTGGGAGCAGATATGCTCCCGAGATGCTCAGCAGGTTATTCTTTAATAAACATAAGGTTGCTTCTAATTTTGAAATTGCAGTGCTACTTTTTCCAAGAGAGCTATGCAGGTCAGGACACATCTAGGGGGAAATCTGTGGGATGCCAGGAAGTAAACATGAGACTGAAAAGGAGATTTCCATCTAGGCAAGCCCCATCTGAGTCCCTTTTGATTTTTAACTGTGATTAAGGAAATGCTGGAATGGAACTAAAAATAAGAGGCAAGCAAAGTTTCAGTGTAATGAAAACTGAGTAAACCTAAGCGAGGGTGTAGGTGCATAGGGTTTTTATTACACAGCAACACAGGGTGCTTCTCAGAGAAAGGCATTTGTAAGAGAAATAGAAGAAGACGGCTATAGCTTTAAGATGAGATGTAAAGCGCTCATTCACAGCTGTGACTACAGGGGAGGATTTTGGTGCTGCAAACACCTGTCATGCTTGTAATTCAGCCTGTGTCCCCGAGTGCAGAAGTGCTCACAACAATGTCCAAGAGCTGCTGTTGTTGTTACAATTGCACTTGCAAAACTCTCCACAGTTACACCCTACATCCAGTCACTATGCACCATGCAATGACAGTGGGGACAAACAGCTGTGGCATTTCCTCTGCTACAGTCACCCACTACCCCTCCCGTTACCTGAGGTGCTGAGATCTATACTTGAACACTTTTGGAGGCATGAAGGATTGATTTCCTGTTCTCAGGGACATCGGGGGCATGCAGGAATGGGGCTCCATTCTGGGAACTTCTGCAAATTTGCAGGAGTAGGGTTTTGGGGTGCCTTCTTCCCCAACCCAAGGTCTGAAAATGTAGGGCACCATTCCTGCATACCTCAGAAAGTGCACAGGAATTGACTTCTGTAAGCCAGTAGGAAGGGAGTATACCAGGGGACATGAGGGAAGGCATGGCAGGGATAGAGTATCAAGCAGCATGTAGTGGGGAGCAGAGGAGGCAGCTTCCCTCAGCCCCCAAGGAACTCCTGAGAACTTAACGCAGTTCAGAGGATAAATGCCTTAAACTGGGAACGCAGACATAGGGCAGTGCACACTACCAGGCTCAGGTCCCAGGAACTTGAAGGGTGTCTTCAGGGTAGAGTTAGCTTTGGCTCTTACTCAGGTGTTGCCCCTAACTGCCCTCTTGTTCACACCCACACAACCTTTTCACCTGACTTCAGTGGTGCTTTCAAGCCAGGCTAGCTGGCCTGGCTGGGGGTATATGCTAGAGCCCAAATTCTACTTTCAGTCAGGCTGGTAACCTGCGCACTTTGCATTGAGGGTGCAGGCTAACCCACTTGAGTGCTGAAAGTCCTCCAGTGCCCCACAATTTCTCCCTCCCCCTGTGCACAGCAGAACAAACACATGCTTCTACAGTTCATTGGGAAAGAATCCCAGAGCAACTCAGTTGAATGCAGCACAAAAAACCATGTGATATGTCCCTCAGAAGTCCTCACAGCACACTTGGTGGAGCACAGCACCAGTGCATCTGATGAAGTGAGCTGTAGCTCACGAAAGCTTATGCTCAAATAAATTGGTTAGTCTCTAAGGTGCCACAAGTACTCCTTTTCTTTTTGCGAATACAGACTAACATGGCTGCTACTCTGAAATCTGTTTATAATTGGTTTCTTTTGAAAATGCCCAAGGTGGACTAATGACCTGCAACATTCTGGATGAAAATACCTAAACTCTGTTTACCAGAGGAACAACACAGAAACACATTTAAAGTTACTGTCACAAACAACCTTCATCTTCCATCAAAAGTGCACACTCACAACTACTGCCCAGCCAAACCTTGCTGGACAGACTATATTCACAAGTACTTTCCTCAGGGGAGAAAGCCATTTTCAGACTCTCAGGTGTGCTGAGATAGTCATCCAAAGAGCACATCACTTCAGGAGATTTAAACAAATTGTACCATAAAATTACTCTACTCTCTGATTATTATGACATAAGCGTTTGCACACACATAGCCTCTCTTATCTAAAAGATCTCAAAATACTTTACAAACCTCATAACATCCTTGTATGATAGGTATGTATCATCATCACAGACAGGTTACGTGACTTGCCCAAAGTCACACAGCAAGTAGTGGCAGGATTGGAATAGAATTCAGGAGTTTTGACTCCCAGTCCCCTGCTTCAACTACTCTATTTACAAATGCTAACCCAAATATAAGGTTAAAATCCTTCAATAGGAGTACAAATAAGAATTTACAAAGTGCAAACTAATTCTCTGTCTAGACTTAGGCTTAAAGCCTCCTGAAAATGTAAACTATAAATCTCAGAGGTAAATAGAGACTCTTGCCAGATGAGGACATGTGTTGCCCAGTTCAGAAAGCCATTAGGAACTCTGCCCTGCTAGGGTTTCAGAGTGCACACAGATTACGGGGAGTAGCAGCTCTGGGCCCTGGTTACTGAGTGACTTTCTTCAGTTCGGTTTAGTTACATTTCCAAATTGGCACATTTGAGTTCAAAGATTCAAAGTTGTCCCTTAACTTCCCACAACTCTGAACTGCTCTGCACTGGTTCCTGAAGGCTGTACTGGTCTCTGAAGTTTGGAGGTCCCAAGGAGTTGTATGGCAGCTGGAAGTGCTATGATGCAAGGGAGTCCTAGCCACATCACCTGTACTAGTAGGTAGGAGGGAAGAGTACCATGGGAGAGGAAGGATGGTCAAGTCACAAGCCTGGGACTTGGGAGAGCTGAGTTCACTTCCCTGCTCCACCATAGACTTCCTGCATCACCTTAGGCAAGTAACTTTGTCTCTCTGGGCCCCAGTTCCCCATCTGTGAAAAGGAGGTCCTAGCACTGCTCTACGTCACAGGGTAGATTGGGAGGCTAATACATTGCAGATGTTGAGGTGCCTAGATGCTATGGGTACATCTATGCTGCAATTAAATACCCACTGCTGACTTGGGTTTGTGGGGCTATAAATTTGCAATGCAGACTTTGTGGCTTGAGCTGGAGCCCAAACTCTGGAACCCTGTCAGGGGGAGGGTCTCAGAGCCTGATCTCCAGTCTGAATGTCAACACCACAATTTTACAGCCTTGCAAGCCTGAGTCAGCTGACGTGGGCCAGACACAGGTGTTTAATTGCAGTGTAGACATACCCTAAGGGAATAGGGGCCCCATAAGTACCGCAGATAGAACCTCCAAGCGTCCCATTATGGAGGGAAAATCCAGGAGTTAGATCCACTGGACATATGTTTGTGCTGCTAGAATGGAACAAAATGCTTGTAACCGAAGTTTGGGGCCTATTGTATTAATTGAGATACAATAAAAGGCCCCAAGAGTCAAAGTTGTTAACGTGACCCTGAAACTGTCCAATATTAAACAGTGTTAAAGAAGGTTTGGGTTTGGTACACAGAGACCTGAGCCTTGCTTATACATCATTAAAAATTCTTTTAGACTTTTATTAAAGATACAGAAAAAGGATTAAAGCGTTTGAAATGTAAAGTATTAAATAAGGCTTCTATTTCAACAACGTTCCTTGTTCCCTTTCCCTTTAGCTGTAGAGAGTCTTTAAAGGAATCTCCACCCCTTTATTTGGTAGTTTTTGTAGAAGGTATTAGAGAAGGTAATACCTGTCCTTTTGTGGGGAAAAAGAAGTTAGATGGGCTGCACTGTCATTATTGCTGTCCGATCCCATTTCCTAGAAGGCAAAACAAGACAAACACACACAAAAGGGGAGAGAAAAGAACAGAGAGAAAAGGCAGCTTCTATCTCTGGTGCTGACTCTCACTTGCAACCTCACTGCTGGAGAACACAAGCAGTCTTATCAGCCACTCCAAAACCTGGCAAATGTATAGCATCAAGATTGTCCTATATCCCCCTCATCCCATCCCATGGTCAACTAGTTACATCGCAGTGTTGCCAATGTAGTTTTTGAACCCCTCCCCGCCCTTAAATTTTAACATCCCCTCAAATTTCAATTCCTGGGGAAGACTCTGCCTTTTTGGTCATAGGCTTACAGCAGTGTTGCAAAATGTAGAGTCTGGGCCAGCTAAGCCAGATTTTTATTAGACAGAAGGCAAAAGAAGAGGGATAGGAAAGAAGAAATAAGGTGGGGAAGGAAAAGGACACATTGGAGTTAGGGTAGAGGAGACAAAATCTCATATCCAAGGTGGTGGTCAGGTTTTGGCCAGAGCTGCTGGAGGTGGTGTGGATCATCTTGTTCTTTTCTCTGGCTTGGTCTGGTCAGGATGTCTCTTAGGATTAGGATGAGGAAGGTACAGGGTCCCAGGAGACAGTAGGGGTGGCGCCATGATGGTGAAGCTTGCTCCGTACCTTCTCTTGGCTTTCAGTCAGCCAGCATCATGGTTGCAGTTGTCAGCTCTTTTCTGCTGATGTCTCTTTATGAGGCCCCCAAAAGGGCGTGATGTATTGGACACAATGAGGATCTCTGCAGGAGGTACTCAATTTAAAAAGCAATTAAAGGAGGTTTTGGAAGGACTTGTCAGGTTAGAGTCTGATGATACCACAATCATCTCAGTGGAAATCTGGCTTCATCTAATCAACAACAAAGAACTGGAACCACATGAAGACAACAACAAAAAATGATTCAGGGAAGCAATGGAATCTTTCTATTACTTAGCTGATGTGACTGTTTCCAGATACAATGGTCATAAGCTGAGCACAGAACAGGGAGGAGAGGCAGAAACATATCAGATGGAATGTAGTCCTGAATTCCTTCCTGCTCTGTTAGCATTTAAAAACTGAAGATTCAGATTTCTGTCCCAATTCTGTGTTTATGAAGGTGGCAGTATCACAAGTTATTGCATGTCATTGGTGGAGCGGTGTGGCAGTAAAATCATGAAAGACAGGACAGGGAAATTTCAGAATTTTGTCAGATTTTAAAAGGTCTGCACTCCTGCCCAACTAACTCAGTATCAATCCAGCGTGGGTTTTGGCACAATGGTTTGGCTGAAAATAGGGTAGGTGCTAAAAAACCAAATTGATTGGTAAAAATGTATAGTTATTGAAGGGCAGATCAAGAAGAGTGGGAGGCCCAATTGGCTAGTAAATTGGGGATTCAATTATTGTGTTTCACTTATAGAATTGCAAGCTTTCATTTTGGACAATGTGTTTGAGGAGTAAATAAGCGTGTGAAGTGAATGACATACTATGTGTGTTTATTTCATAAAATCCTGGTCGGTGTATTCAGTTCCCCTCCACCACCCCGTAACAGCCCTCCTTAAGAGCCTGGGCCCAGCCATCTCTGTTTTATTATCAGAGCCAGCTGGGGAGGTGTCAGGTGATGCCCATAAGGGGCTAAGAGCACCTAGTTAAAGGGGAGCCGCAGGAAGGAGGTTGGCTTCTGTGACTGGCTCTGAAGCATAGAGAGAGATGCAGAGTTAAAAGCGTATGGAGATCAGGGGAGTAGCTTTGCTATGTTACTTTGTAAGGTTTTTTTTTTTGCACAAATAACTAAACTGCCCTGAGGAAAGGGCCTGAAGAGGTCAGGTGTGGTGTTTAATCCTTCTTGGGCTGAGGAAACAGGCCAGCAACCCTACACTCTCAATGGGGATTTTCAGAAAATGAAAGCTGCTAGGTTTTCCTGGTTGGGGAAAATTGTCACAACCCTAAGAGTTTATCACATTTGCTCAATGTGTACAAAATCCCATGTTCAAAGCCAGGCAGGAGTGCAGCTGCGTTCTCTCCTTCCCTACAGCATGGGGAGGGATTCACATTAGGGCAGCTAACATGCTGAATTTTCATTTCTCTAACGATAGAAACATGTGATCTGCCATTCTATCCTTTAACCCGTTATAGTTTTCTTGTTACATTCCCTCAGGCTACATCATTCAACAAAAAAGAGACAAAATCAGCAGACTGCTTTACTCAGTGTAACTGTTATGTTCACCTCATATTTGATCAACCCCTGGTTCTTACACTAGAAATAATGTCTCTTTTCCTTGCTGCAGCTCCTCATCCAGCAGCCTGACAGAGAACTGTTACTTGAAATCAGCCCAGCAAGATAGAGGTACTGAGCCATTGTCCTCACTGGGGGCTGTGTCCATGCTTAAGCAGTCATAAGGTGTATTTCTGTGCTGTATTGCTTGTCTCATTTAGAATATATCTACACTGCAAATGGAGTGTGTGATTGCAGTGCATGTAAGTTTACTGAAGCTACCTTTAATCTAGGTAGTGCAAGCACTTACAGCAGTGAAGCTGCAGTGGTATGGTCTTCAGTACAGACGCTACAAGCCTGCCCAGGACCCTGGGTACTTACTCAAGTAGGTAGCCTGCACTGATGTCTTAGTAACTTTTTATTTTCGCTTTTGCATATATTTTTGAAAATGTCAGGGCAATGTTAAGGGTGGAGGGATGGGATGATAGTGAGTGATGAAGGACTACGAGGCAGAGAGGAACAGGCTGAATCCCTTCACTGTTCACTTCCAGGCATTCTAACATTTGTATAGTGTGTTAAACAGAATTTTTGTAAAGAAAGCTCAATACGGTTTTCTGTTGTTATCTGGACTCCACTGAAACATACTTTCAATCTTCATGCTTTTTCTCCCCCAAGTTCTTTGTTTTCTGATAATAAAATAAATTACTGCTGCAATTTTTAGGAGAGAGAAACTTGAGTGCTAGAGAGCCAAATTCTCTGCTGGGACGTAACCCAGCTGAAGCCAATATATTATATATATTCAACTACCCAGACATCTGTTGGGAAAATAACACAGCAGGGCACAGATTATCTAAGTTCTTGAAATGGATTGGAGACAATTTTTTATTTCAGAAGGTGGAGAAAGCTACTGGGGGGAGGCTGTTCTAGATTTGATTTTGACAAATAGGAAGGAACTGGTTGAGAATTTGAAAGTGGAAGGCAGCTTAGGTGAATGTGATCATGAAACGGTAGAGATCATGATTCTAAGGAATGGTAGGAAGGAAAAAAGCACAATAAAGACAATGGATTTCAAGAAGGCAGACTTTAGAAAACTCAAGGAGTTGGTAGGTAAGATCCCATGCAAAGCAAGTCTAAGGGGAAAAATTATTGAAGACAGTTGGCAGTTTTTCAAAGAGACATTATTAGGGGCACAAGAGCAAACTATCCCAGTGCATAGGAAAGAAAGGAATTATGGCAAGAGACCACCCTGGCTTAACCAGGAGATCTTCAATTATCTGAAACTCAAAAAAGAGTCCTACAAAAAGTGGAAACTAGGTCAAATTACAAAGGATGAATATAAACAAATAACACAAGTATGTAGGGACAAAATTAGACAGTCCAAGGCACAAAACGAGAGTAAACTAGCTAGAGACATAAAGGGTAACAAGAAAACATTCTGCAAATAGATTAGAAGTAAGAGGAAGACCAACGACAGGGTAGGTCTGTTACTCAATGAGGGAGGAAAACCTATAACAGAAAATGTGGAAATGGCAGAAGTGCTAAATGACGTTTTTGTTTCAGTTTTCACCAAAAAGGTTAGTAGCGATTGGACTTCTAACAGTGAATGCCAGTGAAAATGAGGTAGGATCAGAAGCTAAAATAAGGAAAGAACAAGTTAAAAATTACTTAGACAAGTTAGATTTCTTCAAGTCACCGGGGCCTGATGAACTACATCCTAGAATATTCAAGGAGCTGACTGAGGAAATATCTGAGCGATTAGCGATTATCTTCGAAAAGTCATGGAAGAGGGGTGAGATTCCAGAGGACTGGAAAAGGGCAAATATAGTGCTAATCTATAAAAAGGGAAATAAAGCAAACCTGGATTACAGAGCAGTCATCTTCACTTCAGTACCCAGAAAGATAATGGAGCAAATAATTAAGCAATCAATTTACAGACACCTAGAAGATAACAAGGTAAGTAACAGTGTGGATTTGTCAAGAACAAATCATGTCAAACCAACCTAATATCTTTCTTTGACTATGTAAGACGCCTTGTGAAAAGGGGGAAGCAGTAGATATGGTATATCTTGACTTTAGTAAGTCTTTTGATGTCTCACATGATCTTTTCATAAATAAACTTAGGAAATACAACCTAGATGGAGTTACTATAAGGTGGGTGCATAACTGGTGGAATTAGGTTTGTTTAGTCTGGCGAAGAGAAGACTGAGGGGGGAGAGGATAACAGTTTTCGAGTACATAAAAGGTTGTTACAAGGAGGAGGGAGAAAAATTGTTCTCCTTAACATCTGAGGATAGGACGAGAAGCAATGGGCTTAAATTGCAGCAAGGGCAGTTTAGGATGGACATTAGGAAAAACTTGCTAACTGTCAGGGTGGTTAAGCACTGGAATAAATTGCCTAGGGAGGTTGTGGAATCTCCATCATTGGAGATTTTTAAGAGCAGTGTTAGACAAACACCTGTCAGGGATGGTCTAGATCCGTGGGTCTCAAACTTATTTACTGCCCACTCCTTTCACATCAAAAGCCTCTGAGTGCAACCCCCCCCCCAATAAATTAAACACACTTTTAAATATATTTAACACCATTATAAATGCTGGACGTAAGCGGGGTCTGGGGTGGAGGTTGACAGCTCGCGACCCCCCATGTAATGACTTCATGACTCCCTGAGGGGTCCCAACCCCCAGTTTGATAACCCCTGGTCTAGATAATACTTAGTCCTGCCATGAGTGCAGGGAACTGGACTAGATGACCTCTCAATGTCCCTTCCAGTCCTACAGATCTATGATTCTATATGTATATGCAAAGTATTTGGACACTCAAATCCCTACATATACTCAGTACTCGTGTTTCACAGAGATTTTTATTTTTACCAGATCCCCATAAAAGAGTAGCCTTATGAAGTCAGTGCCCCAGCACTGAGGCAAGGCTAACAGAGTTCACACTGAGAATGTCCTCAGCCATCTGCAATTCACTGTAAAATTAAACCAAAGCACTTATAGACTTTTGCATTCAGTGCTGTAAATATAGCAACCTCTGAACACACACACACACACACACGATTTTCCAAGTGTAGTTGGACTAGCTCATGAGAAGGAAAAAAGTCAATTAACCTACAGCCATGAAAAACATCCCACGACTTTAATGAAAACAACCAAAGGATGGAAGTGGAATCTTATTAATCATCATCACAGTCCTCCTAGCGCACAGTATATTCTGGTTTGTTTTTTGTTTACTTAGGTTTGGAGATAAATACAATATTGCATGCCGATGGTTTGTAAGGAGTATGACATGGAAGTTAGCTTTTGACTTTTGGGTTTGTATATTACACTATGTCCATGACCCAGAAAGCAGTCCGTTTCTTATTGCAATGGTTTTGATGCCATCTGGAGTCCTTTGACTTCCCTGACCCTTATATAAGTTTTTTGGCTTGGTATGGTCTACACTAGCTTTCAGTTTTCTTATAGGTGCAATTCAAGATCTTGCTTTTGAGCTCTAAAGCCTTTTGGATTCTGGTGTCTTACAGACAACCAGTATAACAGCGGAGGGGCCACTTCTGCTAACAATCCCTAGATGTATGTGGGACCAGAGGCAGGGTGCTTGCAGTGTCTTTGGAACTAGCTCCACATGTGGGTTCAACAATCCTGCATCTGTTAACCTTAAGGGCACAATGTAAGGCTCTTCTGTTTGGCTTTAGCCTGGGTCGGGTTGTATTTTTAGATAATGACAGAAGAGTTCACATTGAAAATATTATGCCCTCGCTTTGTTTTCTTTTCAAGGAGATTTGCAGTGATGGGTGTATTTTATTAATTATAAAATAAAGTTGTGAAGGAAAGGGGAGAAAATTGCCACTGTGCACGTCTGGGAGCTATGGAGGAAAACCCTCAATCCCAAACTTCACTGAAACAGTATAACAAAAGGTATGATCCTGCAACAGAGTTCCATTCTATAGCACAAGTGGAAGTTGCCATGGAAGCACCATTGCCAACACACTGAGTGTGAAATTTGAGCCCACTGAAGTCATTGAGAGTTTTGCCATTGACTTCAGTCAGGCTAGGATTTCACCCACAGTGTTTTATCCAAATCATGGGCCTTCTCTTAAATAATAAGTAATGATAATAATTAAATCTAGCTCTTAAATAGAACTTTTTATCCATTGATCTCTATGCACACAGCTATAACAGAATGGAAAAATGTACACTCCCACAAATGCTGTTGAAAAGGGGATTTCCAGACTTAATTTTCCCTCTCTCCTAGCTCCATGCTTCGCAAAAATCTCAGATCATGCTGTTTTAGATCTCTGCCAGTGTTGAGGAAGAACCCAACAGGATACTGAGCTGCAGAGAGTGTGGCTAGTGTTGTTATTATTATAGGAGGAGCTCACAGCAACCCATTTAAGGTTGCTGAACTGTTCCCATTAAACACCTGTTTTCAGTTGCTTACGACTTTGCATGGACAACTTTGATTCCAGCATTTCTTAACTGTTCAGTGCTTGACTTTGCATCTTTCATAACATTCTTTTAATGCCATTTTGTATGAAATTATTATAGTAGTGGTGCCCAAACTCTCCTATCAGGATCAGCACCCCACAGTGCTGGACGCTGCACAATTGTATATAAAGGCTGTGCCCTGAAGAACTTGCAATCTAAGAAGACAGAATTGATCCTCAGGTGGTATAAATTGTGAGGTTTAGCTGACTTCAATCTATCTATACTTAATTACACTGGCTGAGAATATGGCCCAGATGAAGTGTGATGGGGAAGGAATGAAACCTTCACACTGCCCTTCCTTCAAACTATTGTTAGAATATTCTTTCTTTTACCATATTAAGTTATTTTTGTATTTTCTTTCTTTCAACCTTCTGCAACCACCACATAATATGCCAATTGATTAACATTTAGTTCTTTATAAAATAAGTTAAAAACACAAATTTTCCCTCCTATGCCAAAGCTTCCTCTGAACCAAACCTCACCTATTGTCCATGGAGATGGGAAGGTCCAAAGAGCGGTTGGGGTATTCCATCAGCACTCATTCCATTCTGCCAGCAGAAACGAGCATGGCTATTGTGACATCACAGAGGGAGGCTCCCAGGTCTGTCAAGCAGCAGCCAATGGGGACTGCTGTCTGGAAGATTCTGGCCCCAATTCCAGATGGTGATAGTAGTTTCTGCCTTTGTGTCTGCTCCCAGAGGCAGGGTTGATATGCTGGGACCAGGTTTCAAGTCAGAGAATGGATGGGAGTTCAGCCCAGCTCCCTCTCTCCTTTGTGTTGCTGCCCCTTCTGGAATATCATCTATTAATTAAGCTGAGTGAAAAGCAAATACTGTAACAGTTTGGCTCAGCAGCATTCCACACTGGGAATCACAGCCTTTCCAATATGGGCAGAATAAGAAAAGAGAATTTCACTTCTGGTTCTTACCTTCCCAAATTGTGGAGAGCACAGACATTATTGGTTTAAGCCAGGCAATAACCCAATTTTTTAAATGACAAGTCAAATGATAAGGTTTGCTGTTTGCTGTTAAATGTACCGCTATGTTTGATTTTGATGAATATGAGTTCTGTGTATGGAACTGGTACAATGTACTTTATTCCCTGTTCTGTCCTGGTATGTTAAAATATAATTCTGTAACTTGTCTTTTTTGTCATATTCCTCATAGCGCAGGAAAAATCAATTTAAAAAAAATCACTAAATAAATGTAACACTGCAACACAGTACAAGTCTAACATTATTTATATTCAGTGGGTGGAGAGGATTCTCTTTGAAATGGGGTAGTTACTGCTTATATGTTTGTTTAAACCAGATATATGTTGTGCATATTATTGTATCATTCTGGGTGATTCAGCTTCTGCTTTGTTATTTGCCTCCGCAACATCACTGAATGGCAGTTATACTCTTAGCATTACTGCTTATCTATTGTGACTCACAAGAGTGCTGTTCTCCTGGTGTTCTTCCACCATCAAATCTAAAAATAGTTCTCTGTAAAGACACAAAGACTTAGCCAGTCAGACAGACAATGGGAGTTTTTGGTTTTAATTTTCTGGGGCTGTTTTTTAGAAACAGTCTCCCATTTTGCACCTTTACAGTGTTGCTGGCCCAAATCACCACGGGCTGATTTGATGTGACTTTCATGTCTGACTACCTAATACTGCCTGTGCAAGTAGCATCAATGGTGTCCATCATCGAGGAAGCCTACCCGAGGTAACTTTCAAAATCAGATTCTAGATCTGTTTAAAAAAGGTGTTGTCTTGATTCAATTATGAATAAGTAACCGGTTGTACTTGTATTTGCAAGTGGTAAGATGTCGTGAATTTAGTGGGACAGATTCTGCTACTGCACTGCATAGCTATGAAAACAGGTACAGAGGTTACTTACAGGCAGCAATACTGTGCACCCATATTATGGCTGGCAGCAGCCTCACGTAGAGCCTTCTCTTGCACAGAATACTCCCACTAGGATAACTAAGATGCATGTAGACAGGTTTCAGAGTAGCAGCCGTGTTAGTCTGTATTCGCAAAAAGAAAAGGAGTACTAGTGGTTAGTCTCTAAGGTGCCACTAGTACTCCTTTTCTTTTTAAGATGCATGTAGGAATGCATGTTTGCTAGTGCAGGGTCTGATGATTTACACACGGATGATATACACATGGGTCCACATCCTCTGGTTTTTGGATTTTGGTGAAATATACCATTCTTTGGCTCCTGGCACCTTGGGCTTGCAGAAGAGCCTCATCTGTGGGTTTTGGCTGGGGAGCCAGAATTGGGACAGAAAACTTCCCCCTCATGCTCACTCTCTGCTCCTGACTTCAATACAAATTAAAGTCATACACATCTCCCAAGAGTTCTCAGCACATTACAGGGTTGAATACTTGTCATCTGTTCACATTATGCAGCTGCATCATCCACTGTCCATTGATCCAAGTCAATGGGAGTTCTACTCCTTATGCCAGGACTGAATTTAGCCCCTCCTCAATTTTCAGTGTATCCTTTCTCTTTATTCCAAAGCATCAGTTCTCAACACATCATTTCCCTTTCACCCTGGCCTAGTTTCATTAGTCCCCTTAATATTCACATTTTGTTCTACTCAGTCCATCTTGATCATATACATCTGAAAAAAACCTTCTTTCTCTACAATTCATTTAAAATAATGAAACTTTTATCACTTTTTTTTTTTTGTAAAACTAACTAGTGGTCCACATACACATGACGGTACAGGACTACATAGTTTTTGGAACTCTCTAATAATTGGTTTCTAGTAATGGGGAATTTGGGGGCAGATCCTCAGGTGGTGTCAACTATCATAGCTCTATCCATGAAGTTAATGGCACTATGGCAATTTATACCAGCTACTTTGTTTTGTTTGTTTTTTTCTTCTGCTCTCCATTTCTATATTGACTAAATTCTCTCCAGATAGAGGCACAGTTCTCAAAGTTGAGATCTAAACAAGATCTCCATATCTCTTTCTTTACACATTCATCTGCGATTTCAAGCAGAAGCTATTTTTTAATGATGCAAACTTGGTGATGTGCTGCCAATATTTTGACAAGCAGCTCCTACAGAAGTTGTCCCCTTTAGACTGTGACAGACTCTGCTAAGTACTATGAATGGATGTGTTTGCACAAAAAGAGGGGTGAGGGACTTCATTTATTTTCCTCCATTTAAAAAACACTTTCTCTTAATTATAACTAAGGCAGGAAGCCATGAACATGGCAAACAATCTTGCTTTATGCTAAGTGTATTTGCTGGAAATGTTTCTACCTTGTTCCTGTAACATTACTGGCTATATTGATAGTACAGAACAATGTTAATGTATTTAAGTTGAGGGAGACCAAAGACTTTTTAGGGGAGATGAGGCACTGGGGAAATGTTTTTGAAAATGGCTATTATTTGGTGAAATCTGGTACATTCCAAAGACTAAACAATTGCTTTTTTGAAATATTTTAAGAGCCCCAGAAATAACTCATCTCGGCGAGGGATGATTTATCAATATCCAGAGAAGCTGTGGTTTCATCACAGGCAAAGAAATATACTAACCCTTCTTACAATATGGTGGTAGAATTTTCACAAAAGGCTCCAGGAGCCCCCTGCAGCGCATCACCATGTATGCTGTGTTTCTAAGTGAAAACACCAGGTATATGATCTCAGAGGGGAAAAAAAAGATTGTTTCATGTCACTATCTTGGGGCAATCTATCTGCTCATTGCTAAATGGAAGCCACAGTTACACCACCACCTAACTACTTTAACGTAACAGTAGGAGAAAACAAGGTGTTATAAACATAAAGTTCTCTTTCCCCTTTTCTGGCAAGACAATACATTAACTATGTGGCATTAAATCCATTCTTAAGACCTGTCTTAATCATCCTACATGCATGATTTTTCTTAGAACGGCAAGCATTATTGACTGCCCTTAAACTCCTAAGTTAGTAACTTGATATGGCTCCATATGCCAGGTAGCACATTATAAAATAACTATCTGGAACCTTTTAAAATTTCACTGAGAGAACTGTGATTAATATCCATGAATCACAACCATTAATATATCTGCTCTTCAGCCAGTGTGGCTTAGATAATGTTTAGTTCAAGACTACAGACAAACTAACTCTCTACCTTTTTGAAATTTCAAAACACAACTTAACCAGGTCTTCTGTATTATGTAACATCCTATACTGAAGCTCCTAGGTACAGTGCTGGACATTGAATCACTGTTAGTGGAGCTGTGAGAGCCTGTGAAAAGTAAAATTAAAAATACCTAAGGCCTGATCCAGCTCCCATTGAAATCAATGGAAACGGTCCAGTTGTTCCAATAGGCATTGAATCAGGCCCCTAGAGAGGAAGTTCATTTAAAAATGTAGAGCCTGCAAAGATCCTCTCCACCTACATGGGTTGAGGGTGGGCATGGAAGACTATGAATAAATCTGAAATGAGGAGTGATGTATGACATCAGGCAGTATTTTCCGTTGCAGGACCCCAAATCAAAGGATTTCTCCCTTTGTGTTTTATTGTAATTTAAGTAAGCTACTACAATAGAAGTTGACAGCATCACAGCAATTGATTTTATTCACAACTTTTTTGTGACAGTGGCAATTGTACATTTTCAGTTTTAGCCAGTACTTCAAGGAAACATTGCTCAACTCGGTGGAAGAAGCAAGAGATACAGATGGACAGTTAGATCTGACCGATTTCTCTCTCATTTTGTCACACTGCTTCTCAGGACGTTTGACTAGTGTTGTACACCTGATCTACGCCTAAAACTTAGTATGACCTAGCTGCTTTGCTCAGGGCTTTGAAAAATTTCATACCCTGTACAATGTAGTTGGGTCAACAGAAGAATTATTCCATCCACCTGTGTGTTAGTGATTTTGGGCGGGGGGGGGGGGGGAACTGACCTAAGATAGAGGGGCCTAAAAGCTAGATGCTAAGCGAGGAAGAGGCAGAAAACAGGGAAGTTTGAGAGGGATTTTGTAGGAGGGAGAGAGAATAAAATCATCATGGTTCGGAAAGGCCGCATACTGTTCCTGGCTCTTCCACCTGTGCCTGCGTCCTAACAATGGATGCCTCTACCCAGGCCCTGTGTAGATTTTCAGAAAATGTGGCCTGCATATCCGCATCATAGAAAGCCAGGCTGGGGAGACCATCACTCCCAAGAGGAAAATAAGGGTGGTGGATGGTGATGACTCCCTTCTAAGGGGAATGTAGGCATCCATTTGCCAGCCTGACATTGCATCCTGGAAGATGTGCTGCCCGCCAGAGGCCTATATCCAAGACATTATGGAAGGATTCTCAAGAATTACCCAGCCCTCTGACTAACAGCCAATGCTGCTCTTCCCTATGAGCACTAATGATTCTGCAAGGTATGACCCTGAGCAGATTGGGGCACAGGTGATGTTTTCATCGATCTTTCCAGTCAAAGGTAGGCGTCAGGAAGAGAGAGACACATCCTGGAGGTGAATGCCTGGCTGTGTGGATGGTGTTGCCAGGAGGGCTTCAGCTTCTTCAACTTTGGGATGCTATTCTGGGAAGAAGGACTGCTGAGCAGAGACAGGGCCCATCTATCAAGAAAGAGGAAGAGTATCTTCATATACAGACTAGCTAACCTAGTGAAGCAGGCTTTAAACTAGGTTCAGCATGGGTAGTAGATAAAAGCCCACAGGTAAGTCCAGTACATGGAAATCAGGGTGAAGGGTCAGACTTTGGGGGGAACATGGGCATTTATAGCAGGGACAAAGAAGAGGCAAGAGGGAACATGAGGAGGAAATGTAATGAATACCTTAGATGTCTGTATACTAGTGCAAAAAGTATGGGAAATAAACAGGAAGAACTAGAAATACTAATGAATAATCACAATTATGACAGAATTGGCATCACAGAGACTTGGTGGGGTAATTCACATGACTAGAATATTGGTATAGAAGGGTACTGCTTGTTCAGGAACGACAGGCAGGGAAAAAAGGGAGGAGGTGTTGCCTTATATATCAAACCTGTATGCACTTGTACTGAGGTTGAGATAGAAGTGGGAGGCAGACCTGTTGAAAATCTCTGGGTATGGATAAAAGGGGTAAAAAACAAGGGTGATGTCATGGTAGGGGTCTACTACAGACCACCTAACCAGGAAAAAGAGGTGAATGAGGCTTTTTTTAAACTGCTAACAAAATCAACCAAAGCACAGGACTTGGTGGTGATGGGGGACTTCAACTACCCACAGGTCTGGCCTTACCATGAGGCGAACTGAGGCGGCCACCTCAGGTGCCAGACTGTGGTGGGGGAATGGAATGCCACTAGGACCCAGAGTGTAGAAAATTGTGTCTGCTGCTGGGGCATATGTATTCTCTCTGCTCTAGATGCACAGAGATGGTGGAGTGCTGTGCTGGAGAAAGGAGGGCACAAGAGACATGACATAGGCAGGCAGGAGAAAAGGTGAGAGGGAACAACAGAAAGCAGCAGGAGCTACAGGGAGAGAGAGGAGGAGAAGCCTCTTATGTACCTCTCTAGCACCCCCAGGAGCCTGGACTGATTAACACCAGCTTCTCAGGGAGCTTCCTGTTTCCTGCTGCTTCCCTGAACCCACTTGAGGAGAACAAGCAGTCAACTGACGTAGTAGTAGGAGCCAGTTAGGCCCTAAAGACACTGATATCTTCCCTCACTCAGGCCCTGCTACCAGCCTGCTTATTTCTCCCCTTCAATTGAGTGTTGAGAGCCACTGTAGCTGGCACAGAACAGCAGTCACGAGTAAAAGAAGAAAACGCCCCTCTAGGGCAGCATTCAGAAAAAAGAAAAAAAAAAAAAGAGAAAGCAAAGAAAGCTTTTCTATCTAAGCAGGAAGGAGCTCTTCTGAGATACAAAGACACAAATGTTCACAGTGAGCCTTCCGGCCCCAGTGAGGATGTGAGTAGTGAGAAGATGCCTGATCTTCCCGTTAGTCAGAGTGCAGGTGACCTGGCAGCTACTGCAGCATCCATATCTGCATCTTAAATGGATGTAACCATGCACATTCCTGAAGAAAAGTGTAGATAAGAGAGGAATGCGGTGGAGGTGCAAGAAACAGCTGCTGCTGAGTTTAGTTCCTTAAGTCTAGATGATCCAGGACTGTGGACCCACTTGAGCAGTAGCCTGAGGGACTTCCTTGTACTGCATGGGCCACAGTAAGTGAAAAACTTCATGTTCCCCAAAGACAATGAAAATAGAAGTTTCCATCCAACACATTACTGGTGTGACATCCCCAATGGTGATAAAGTGGAGAGGCCATGGCTTATGTACTCAAAAACCCGGAATGCTGGATACTGTTTTTGTTGCAAACTCTTCCAGTCTAATGTTCCTGCCACATTGGGTTCTACAGGAACAAAGGACTGGAAAAATCTGGCTAGAAATCTGGCAGGCCATGAGAAGGCAGCAAATCACCAGAGAGTATTCCATAGGTGGAAAGAGCTTGAGATGAGACTAAGGTTAAAGGCCACCATAGATGATCAGCATCAAGAGAAGATTGCATCAGAGTCTCTTTACTGGCAAAATGTTCTGAAAAGACTCGTTGCCATTGTGAGAATGCTTGCTACCCAAAACCTAGCACTGCGTGGCACTTCAGATCAGCTGTATGTGCCAAACAATGGAAACGTCCTTAAAATTGTGAAGCTGATGGCTGAGTTTGATGCTGTACTCCAGGAGCATCTAAGAAGAGTCACCACCCAAGAAATGTACACACATCACTACCTTGGAAAAACAATTCGAAATGAGATCATACAGTTACTGACAACAAAAGTCAAACAGAAGATTGTGGCAGATCTGAAGTCAGCAAGATATTACTCTGTTATTCTGAACTGCACACCTGATGACAACCATACGGAACAAATGACTTTAATGGTGCATTTTGTAACAACAGAACCCAGTGAAAATGTCCCTACAATGGTAACTGTCAGAGAGCATTTTCTAGAATTTATTGACATTGATACTACAGGAGCTGGTATGGCAAATGTGCTTCTTAAAAAACTAGAAGATATGGGAATTGCGATAGCTGACATGAGAGGTCAGGGTTACGATGATGGTGCCAACATGAGAGGAAAGAACAGAGGAGTGCAGACACGGATCCAAGAGTTAAACCCTTGAGCTTTTTTTGTCCCATGCAGTTCTCATTCATTGAACTTGGTGGTCAGTGATGCAGCATCAGCTTCTAGTGAGGCTGCTGAATTTTTAAATGTAATTCAAAGCATCTATGTATTTTTCTCTGCATCAACTCATCGATGACAAATTTTGAAGCAACATCTGGGAACATCCTCTCTGACACTGAAACCACTGAGTGCCACACGATGGGAAAGTCGAGTGGAGGCAATAAAGCCTATCAAACACCAAATTGGGAAGATAGATGATGCCATAGTTGCCATTATGGAGGATAATGCTTTGACAGGAACTGTTCATGGGAGAACAGTGGCAGAGGGAAATGGAATCACCAGAATCATACAAAGCTTCAAATTTCTGTGTGGCTTAGTGTTGTGACATGACATACTGTTTGAAATAAATGTTGTAAGCAAGAGACTCCAAGATTTGACCTTGATATATCTGGAGCAATGGAACAACTGGCCAAAGCAAAGTCATACCTACAGTCTTACCGGTCAGATGGGGGATTTCAAAATGTTCTGAAGAGTGCACAGAAGTTGGCAGAGGAACTTCACACTGAAGCTATTTTCCCACCCATTCAAGAATTCAAGAGTCACCGAAGAAAAGACATTTTGATTACGAGGCACGGGATAATCCCATAAGAGACCCCAAACAACAATTCACAGTTGAATTCTTTAACCAGATGCTAGATTGTGCAATATAGTCAGTTGAAGAACGTTTCATGCAGCTCAAGGAACACAGCAGTATATTTGGGATGTTGTATGATATTCCAAAACTCCTCACTATACCTGAAGAAGGCATACACCAGCAATGCAGGGCGCTAGAGACAGTGTTGACAAATGATGACATGCGTGATATTGATGCGAGTGATTTAGGTGATGAACTGAAAGCCCTTTCAAGATACATTTCAGCAGGAT
Organism: Lepidochelys olivacea; assembly: GCF_965140295.1. Classification (NCBI taxonomy): domain Eukaryota; kingdom Metazoa; phylum Chordata; order Testudines; family Cheloniidae; genus Lepidochelys; species Lepidochelys olivacea. The sequence continues at coordinate 158,631,270 of NC_140411.1, read as the reverse complement.
CAATTCCAAAGGCTGCTCTGGAATATATGTGCACAAATAAGATGACCACCCTCTTTCCAAATGCTTTTGTTGCTCTGCACATATTTCTAACACTTCCTGTAACAGTTGCCAGTGGAGAACGCAGCTTCTCCAAGCTGCAGTTAATAAAAACATGTCTACGCTCCACAATGACACAGGAGAGGCTGGTTGGCCTTGCAACCATCTCAGTAGAGCATGAGCTGGCCCAAACTGTGGACCTTCAGGAAGCAGTTCAAATCTTTGCAACCAAGAAGGCACGGAAAGCACCACTTTGATTATTCAAACAGATAAAAATGTCAGTGTTTACTATGCAGAGAAGAAAAGTTACATTTGCTGTTCAGGCATTTGAAAGTTAAGTGTTACTTAAAATTTTGAACAAGGCGTTTTAAGTTCTCCTTTATTGGGGTAGGTAGCAGAGCAGTACCATGAGAGGAGTAGAAGAGGAAGAAGGCAGGAATTGAGACCTTTCAAAGTTTTGGCCCAAGCGAGGGGACCAAAGTGGGGGTGTCATTTGAGCTCCCTGCCTCAGGTGCCAAAATGTTTTGGGCCGGCCCTGACTAGCCAGACATCTGTTGAGAAAATAGCATGACAGGGCACAGATTATCCAACATGTTCTTGGAATGCACCGGAGACAACTTTTTATTACAGAAGGTGAAGAAAGTGACTAGGGAAGAGGCTGTTTTAGATTTGATTCTGAAAAATAAAGGAGGAACTGGTTGAGAATTTGAAGGTGGGTGAAAGTGATCATGAAATAATAAAGTTTATGATTCTAAGGAATGGTCCAATGGAAAAGAGCAGAATAAAAAGGCAGACTTTAGCAAACTCACAGAATTAGTAGGTAAGCTCCCAAAGGGAAGCAAGTCTAAGGGAAAAATGAATTCAGGAGAGTTGGCAGTTTTTAAAAGAGACAGGTTAAATACACAAGAGCAAACTATCCCACTGTGTAGGAAATGTAGGAAGTATGGTAAAAGACCACTCAGGCTTAATGAGGACATCTTCCATGACCTGAAACTCAGAAAAGAGTCATACAAAAAGTGGAAACTAGGCCAAATTATGAAGGATGAATATAAAAAAACATCACAAGCATATAGGAACATGTAGATGTAACCCTTCTGCCCGTCAGAGTTGGCAGCAACAAGGGCCGGGTTCAATATCTAGGGGTTCCATTCCAATAACACAATGCAAACCGGCTCGAGCCCCCACCCAGTGACCTGGGACCAATATATACCACCCCCGCTGGGCGCCTCCAAGAGGCAATACTTCCCCTCTCGCAAGCACATAGTCTGAGTGTAGCAAAAGTCTTTTAATAACAGAGAGAAACAATGTGGCATTATGTTGGGGAAACACCACCAACAGGATTCATAACACAACCCATGAGCAAAAACAACCCCACCCCAGGCAAATTGGGGCATGCCCTTTTCCCTTTGGTTCTTGAGTCCAGCAACCCCAAATCACCCAAAGTCCCAAAAGTCCAATGCCCCAAAAGTCTCTGTCCCTGGTCAGGGCAGCCCCAGAGTTCGAAAGTTTATCGGCGGAGCTTTACCTCCCAATCTGGGTGGAAATGTGACAGGGGTAAGAGGCACCTTACGTGATCTGAAGCTGACCGCCCCATAGCTCCATAGCGGCGCTCCGCTCCGCCAGCCGCCCCACGAACTCCTTCGCTCAGCTGCGCTCCGCTCCGCCAGCCGCCCCACGAACTCCTTCACTCAGCTGCGCTCCGCTCCGCCAGCCGCCCCACGAACTCCTTCACTCAGCTCCACGGCCCACAAGCAGCTCCTGCCATCCACACACTGCTCCGCGTCGAACTGCTTCACCAGCCGTCCCGCAAATTGCTCCACAATATATCTTCAGGCTCCCCCACTACTTAACACAACACTCAGTGATTTCAGCTCTTAGGTGAATTCAGCTTATAGTAGGGGAGCCCCAGTGCTGGTGCACTGTCAGCCCAAAGTGAGCTCAGCAGCCTATAACTAGACTTCTAATGAAATCAAAATTAGCTCTGATATTCCACAGTGGAGAGAGGAGGAAGTGCAATCAGCATGTAAGGCCCTCACCAAGGGGCCCATGCCACCAAGTATTAATACTTGTCCCCAGCCTCTCTCCATTCACACAGTTTTGGAACCCATGACCCTTGCCTAGCGAGTGCTACTTAGTTGATGGTGAATCCCTCCATCATAACAAAAGGCCACGTACAGTTCCAAGCACAGTTCCCATAATCAGGGTAATAGCAATTTATTCTTCCTGCCCCAATAACAGAGACACTGGGGATCCCACAGCAGCCAAAGTGACCATTTGGGCAGCTATGGTCTCATTCTAGGCGTGGTGGGTGTGCCTATGCAAATGAGATCGGCCCCTGAAGTTCTTTTCCACAACTTGCCACACCTCACCACCAGATGTCAGGGTGGAGCTCATCCTGACACTGCTTACATCGACAAACCCCTTGTCTACACAGGGAGTTTACTGCTCACGTAGTTGTAGTGCATTAGCTGGTGCTCAGTACATAAGCCACAAAGAAAGCATACACACGGACTCCTGTTTCCTTTTTCAATCCACATCATTCAGTACACATGACAGGGACTTTGAACAAAGGATGGTCGCAGCATTCTGGGTGGGAATCCCCTGGTCCTTTGCTTCGCTGCTGGGCTTTGTGCATTCTAGGATTTTTCTCATGGTACGTTATGGGATCCATAGTGGTAGCCTGGTAAAAGCCAGTAGACTTCTGGGACTTGAGGACAAACTCCAAAACTCCCACGATTCTGTATGTGTCGTTCCATAGTTCCTCTCTTTCTGAGCAAGTCAGCACCATTTTGAGAGGAAGTGCTGTTTTCAGACTTCCATCAGCCAGCATGGACAAAACAATGCTCTGTATCGTGATGCTGACAATGGCAAATATTCAGAGGCTCTTGGGGGTTTGAGATCTCAGCGCCGGCTGGCTTTGGATTTGGATTTTAGTTGTCCCACTGCCAAGCAGTTTCTGATGCTGCAGCAGCCGCTGCGCCAGCAGCAGCGAGAGGAGGAGGAAGATATTGAACAACTGCTCCGCTCCTGCACAAACTTTTCTTGGAACAGCTTCCTACAGTGAAGCATGATTTCTGGACTCAGAAAACAAGCAGTGACTGGGGGGGGGGGGGGAGGAGGAAGGATTCTTCTGCAGGCCTGGGATAATTGGTACCAAAATGTTAGGATGACAAAGGCCATTTCCCCAGAGATCTGTGCTGAGCTCACCCCGGAGCTGCAGCAGCAGCACACAACATGTAAGCTCCCACCACCAGTCAGAAATGGGTCATCATGGCCATCTGGTAGCTGGCCACCCTGGCTGCTACTGGTCTGTGGCTAGCCAATTTGGGCAGGTCGATTGTTGGGCCTGTTGTGATGCAGGTGTGTGCTACTGTGCAAAAGGTGCTGATGCAGCAGGTCATAAAGCTTGGCAGTGCTCAGGAGGTTACTGGTGGCTTTGCATGCGTGGAGTTCCCAAACTGTATTGGAGCAATTGGTGGGACCCATGTGCTCTTTATTTGCCCTCCACACCAGGCCTCAGAGTTTATAAACAGAAAGGCGTGTTTCTCCACAGTGCTCCCAAGCCTGGTTGATCACCATGGCAGCTTCACAAACATTAGGGTAGGATGGCCTGGAAAGGTCCATGGTACTAGGATCTTTTGGAACTCACGTCTCTTTGCCTTAATGAATATTGAAAGATTTGTCCCCAGGAACACTATGGAGATTAATGGTGTTGTGATGACTCCTGTCATTCTGGGAGATCCAGTTTATCCTCTGCTTCCATCTCTGATAAAGCCATTTATAGGGCAGCTGGATAGAAAAAAGGAACCGTTTAACTATTGCCTGAGTGGCTGCAGAAGGACAGTGGAGCATATGTTTGGCCGTTGAAAGGTAGATGGCGCAGTCCCAAAACAAGGCTATAGGTTGCAGAGCACGACTTGCCTCAGATAACGGCATGGTGTATTTTGCACAGTATCTGTGAGAGCAAGGGAGAGAGCCTTCATGCTGGGTGGGAAGCTGAGGTGCAGAGGCTTGCTGGGCAGTATGAGCAGCAGCCACCATGGTGCTCGTTGCAAAGTGCCAACCGCTAGGACCCAAAATATTAGGGAGGCCTTTTGTCCTTACTTTGGGGGAAGGGCCTGAAAATGTTTTTCTGGCTGTCAGTTGTAATTCTGGGGGTTTTATTTAATTTGTTGAACTATACGTATTGGAGATGCTTGTATGAATTTTTTAAAACTTAATCCAGTGCTGTTGTGTGAAATGTGGGGGTCTTTTTCATGCACTGGAGATGCTTTAGGTACTGTACTTGTTTAATGTTTTCTGTGGTAAATCTGAAAGGTTCTCACAATCATATTTTCTGCATGCATTTTACTAGCACGGTTTGTACAGCAAACAACTTAACAGATACAACATAAAATACAACTTAAAAGTGATGATGTTCAACTGTGGAATATTTACAAACAGTGCAATGGGGAGGGGGCAGCACACTCTCACTTCTGGTCACAGGCATGTGTGGTGGAGTGCCATGGGAGAAAGGCCTCTCCTGCATTAGAGGGCTCGAATGAGCTTGGATCCCATGCACTGCTGTTCTTACTGCTCTGGAGTGGGAATGTCCTAGGGGGTGTTGCAGAGGAGCTGGGTAGTAATTCCTTCTGCACCTCTTTAGGCAGTCTTATTTCTCAGTGATGTACACTGATGCCAGTTACTAGATGGCAGAGAACGGGTTTATTCAAAGAGGCAAAGGGCAGACCAGCAACATACGCTGTGATGTTATTCACCAAGATGGTTCCCCTAGAAGCATGGCAGGAATGGAAAGAGATCTCGAGCTATCTCAGCACCAGTGATCAGGCTGCCTTACTATGGAAAATTGAACACTTTGTTTATCTTAAATGATCTCCTCTGCTGACACACAGAAAGTACAGAGAAAATGGATCCAGTTTTGCATTGATTGTTGAAACCTGAACGGCTCCCAGTCTTTTTCTGTGCAGTATCTATACCTATGAAGTGTTGTTACGCAACATTTGCCTATTTGATTGCAATAATGAAAAGGGTACTTGATATACCTCAGCTGGGTGCCTTAAAAGCTTTACGGCCATGCAATCCCTATCGCTACGTGTATATCATGTAAACTGTGCAAAACTAACTTAACCTTGTTTTCTCTAGTGAAACTTTTAAACTTTGCACTTCTCCATGGTTTGATAACTTGAATCTGCTGTGTGAAGTGAGGGCGGGGGGAGGTTGTGACTGTGGCATGGGGATGCCATCTTGAGCATGCCATCAGGGGCAGGGGAGTGGAAAGGAGGAGCAACAGTGGTCAGCTAGGAGAGATGCAGGCCCAGAAAAGGGAAGAACCAGGCGGGTTTGGGGTGCGTGTGTGCCCTCCACGGCATGGGCTTGTAAACAATCAAACATTTGGGGCATCAGAATGGGTGAGTTAGAAGCTGAACACTTGGCCTAGTCACTATTTCGAAAATGTGGGCAGGGAGGGAGGAAGGGAAGGGGACAGCACTGGGTAAGGCAGAGAGGCAGCAGCTAGAAGCTTAGAAAGGCTTCTACTTCACATACACCAAAAATGGCAGGCACTGGGAACAACAGTAACTGTAGCTGTAAAGCATGATGATGATAATAATTAATAATCAATTACAAATTAAGATACTTACATATTGAGGACCCCTGGAAAGGATCATCAGCCTATGTCCCAGGCTTGGCTTTGGGTTGGGAATTCAACTGGGTTTGTAAGTGGGTGCCCTCAGGGTCTTGTGTGGAGAAGACATCCTGGCTGTTTGTGGTGATCTCCTCCTCAGAGCGCAGGTATTCTAAGGGTCCACAGTCTGTTCAGTGGTTGCGGCTACAGTGTCAACATTGTCTACACATGTGTGCGGTGCGGCAGTGGCACTGGAATGCGTTACCTAGGGAGGTGGTAGAATCTCCTTCCTTAGAAGTTTTTAAGGTCAGGCTTGACAAAGCCCTGGCTGGGATGATTTAATTGGGGATTGGTCCTGCTTTGAGCAGGGGGTTGGACTAGATGACCTCCTGAGGTCCCTTCCAACCCTGATATTCTATGATTCTATGCCTGGAAAAAATCCTGTCCAGCTCCTCATAAAATGGACAGGTCACTGGGGCACTGTTGGAGGTTCAGTTTGTGTCCCTGGTCTTTGTATAAGGGTTAGTGAGCTCTTAGTTCTTGGTGCAGCACCGTATCCCAGCTCTGACCCTTTATGGCCATCTGCTGAGCAATATCCATGAACGCATCTTTGGTGCAGTGGTTGCTGACGAGAGTTTGCTGCATTGTCACTTCTCCCCAGGTGGCAAGGGTACCAAGGATCCCTGTATGACTCCAAGCAGCTGCATGAGGCACGGTGTAATGCCACTCTAATCATTCCATTGGAACACTGATATATTCAAATATAGAAGCAAATTGACCGATCCTGGCCCCACGCCAGCTTTTAAATGGAGAAGGTGACATCTGCATCATGGATATAAAGGCCATTTCAATGCACGCAAACTCAAGTTAATGTGTAGTAAACCTGCTGTGAGAAAGGAGACTCAGGTTACGGTGCATTCAGAATGCTTCATTTTATGCAGCCTAGTTAGTCCTGTGTCTGCACCTTGTCTGAATGAGATGGTGCAGTCGCTGCATACTTTATCCAGTGTCTGTCTTAGATTGAGGCATGAATTAGACCTAACTAAGAGATGCAGCATCCAAATAAGACTGAAATGATGTTAGTTGTTTGCAATAACATGCTGGAGTTTACTTTAGTCCCCTGGACTATGTGGGGATATTCCTGCTGCTTGTTACCTGTGTTTGCAATCTGGGAAACTTGTTAGATACTCAGCTGATTTTAGACAAGGCAAGGCTACCTTCTCTCCATCTTTCTTGGCCAGGAAGTTGCAACCTTTTTTTTTTTTTTTTCCAACATAGACCTTGCTACTGTTACTCATGCTTTTGTCACTTTGAGGTACAGTTACTGGATTATGCTCTGGGTAAGACTATGACTTATGATAATTTGGAAACAGCCTAGTGCAGAATGCAGTTGCCAGTTTGTTAAACGGTATCTTTTGTGAGAGCACACAAACCAATGTTCAAAAATCTGCACTGGCTGCCTGTCAGTTTCCAGGTGAAGCTGAAGCTGTTGGTTTTGATGTATCCAGCAAGGCTTGACTAGAACCTGCTTAACTGAGATACAACTGCTCTTGTTCAGCTGTGATCAGTAGAGGCGCTATCAGCCCCTTAGGTTCAAAAAGAGGAGGCTAATGGCAGCAGGGCATTTTATACAAGAGGCTCTCAAGTTTAGACTTAATTTCCCCTTATAGTCTGCCAATTTCAGGGCCTGCTGCAAGGCTGATCACTATCGCCAGGATTTTGGGGAGGCATGATGTGGCTGCGTTTTCCAAGAAGCTGTGATTTAGTTCATCTTTAATTTTAGACGTAAAACATTCTGTGTTACCACTTAAGATATGAAGTAATCTTTAGCATCTTTTGCATATTATAAATGATATATTTTCATTTTTCAATTTTCAAAATGGCAAAGCCACAGACTATTAAAGAAAAAAAATTAAAGTACAGTGAAACCCTAGCAGAAATGCATATTCCCTTCCATATAATAGCAGTTTACTAGACTACAAATATGTAGTCGCAAGGGGACTGAAGAATTAATTCCGCCACACAAGCTTCAGGCCAGGGTGTTGGCCTATGCAGGCAACTTGGCATACAACATTAGTTCCTCTATTCACGTTTTATGTATTTACATATGAAAAGGCAGCTTGCCCAGAACTCTGGCCAATAAAAGCAGAAACAGTTTAGCATTTACAGCTATTCAACAGGGCCAAATGTTCATCATGTGGAGGATGAAGATGGTGAACAAAGAATGTGTGTCTTAGTGTGCCCGCACTCAGTGCACATGCAAATATTAAGTATGTGTGTGCATATTTTGAGTGGGGACCACCTGCTGACAATATGCTCTTTAGTGTCCATAACAAAACTGTACACTAGTCTATTCGCAATGTTAAAAAGGAAGAATGTATGTCAATTGTATGTTTTTTTAAAAAATCTATATTAATGCAGCATTAAATCTGAGCGCCCTTATTCTCGTTCATACTATTCACTTCTTTCCACCATTCTAACAATGTACTTTAAGACCCCTTTACACTGCCCAAAGTGGTGAAAAGGAGTCTTAGTGTAAATGGGAATCAGGCTCAAGGTGTCTATCAAAAAAAATAATAATCAGGAAATGCAAGGTTAAAATTTCCCAAAAACCCTTGGTAACTTTTGGTCCTGTGCATTAAAGTAGGTTCTTCTATTACATGACTACACAAGACACTGCACACAATAATACCAAAATGCTACATATGTGCATCCAAGATTACATAAAAAAGTGCAGTCTAAATACAACCCAAGAGTGGAAGTTCTGATTACTTAAAAATGAATACTGGCAGGGCATTATTAAAAGTCACTGAAGGAATACAAAAAATGCATAATAATATGGTTAGGGGGAAGTTATATTACAGAAGTATAATTAAGATTGGAGTCCCCTTGTGGTAGGTGCTGAACAAATACACAGGTGGATGGTCCCTGATCCCAAAGTTTACAGTCTGATTAAAGACAATATACAATAAATGAACGTACCAAACAACAGGAGGGAAATGTGGAGAGAAGACAAGAGTAACAGCAATATTATAATGTGGATGCATAGACTAATATAATGTGGATGCAAGTGCTGTAGCATTTCAGTGTCTACACTACCTATGATGCGAAGGGTTCTACTGTCAGCGTAGGTAATCTACCTCCCCGATAGACAGTAGAGTACTATGTATACCAGGAGTTAGGCTGACATAACTACATTGCCCAGGAGTGTGGATTTGTCACACTCCTGAGCAGTGTAGCTGGGTTGACCTAACTTTTTAGTGTAGACCAGCCCTAACATGGTGCTGTCGCTATAGCTTGATGCTGTGAAGATGCCACAGGGGGTCTACCCATTATCTAAGTCCCTACTCAGCTGCTGCCATTTCCCACATCTCCCCCACCCAACAGTTAATCTCTGATCTCCACAAAAGAGCTCACAGGATCTGGAACTCCTGACATCATTGGGGTCCTGAGGCTATAAATGTGCTGTTCCCGTGCTGCTGGAAGAGGAGTAAGGTCTAAGGCAGTATTTATTCTGAGTTGGGTGCAAGTATGCTAGTGCAGGGAAAATAGAGCAATGTACATGAGGCTGCCAGGGAGCGCTGGGAAGGAGGAATCCCTATGCTTGGAGTGCACTGGTAAAACAGTCGTGGCTGGCCCTTGCTTCAGGGAGGCAAAGGCAGGGAAGTCTCCTTGCTGCTGCCTACCTTCCCTTATGAACCCACAAAAGCATTTATTCAATATTTCCCCAAATCTATTTTATTAAGTATATCAAAGAACCTGATTCTACACTTCTTGCACAGGGAAAACGTTGCACATTCAAATAAACTTAGTGGTGGGTAGATGGTTTCAGGGGAGGAGACATCTGGCCAAGGTGCAGAGAAGGTCCAGAATGATCATGGTTAAGGTGAACTAGTCAGACAAAATTCTTAACTTGTTCACGTAGCATTTCAATGTACAAAATGCTAAATGTTTGTATATCTGGAATTCTACACTTAAGTTCATTTTTTTTTTTAAAAAAAGGGAAAATCATATTCCAGTGTGGTTCTGTGTGCTCAACTTGGGACACCTTGAAGGCACCTGACTTTTAGATCAGCATCCAAAATCACTAGTCATTTCTGAAAATCTTCTCTCATGATGTTAGATTGTAACTTCATGACTTCTAGCCAAATTTCTTCTACCACATTAAAGGCACTTGGCTTTATTGAGAACTGTATCCATGGCAAGCTTGAAGTTTTATAAACAAAGTCAAAAAACCATTGGAAAAATTGTTAGTGGAAAAAACCAATTTTTTATACTTTCATGCCTCAAAAGTGGAGGGGTGTGGGGAGAGGGAAACGAAACAACCATTTTTTACCTGAGAGATAGATTGAGAAACTTCAATTCCAAGGGTACTTATTTTCCAGGCAGGTATAAATGTCTGAAAATGTGTTTTTATAGCAAAGGCCCCTACTCATCTGCTACTGCGGGGTCATCAGCATAGCACTATCACAGTAAATAAAACTAGCATAAATTATTATAAATACAATTATTATTATTTTATTATATGATATAGATAAACTATTCAGCACATTAAGAGTAGTTTCAAGTAGATTTGGATTTAAGGGATTGACACTTTATGTAAATGATTTGCCATTTTCAGTATCTTTCTTGGATCATTTTCAGATTAATACAATGTGCCCGTAAACTGTTTTGGAAAGGCTTCAAAATAAGTAGGAGGTTGAGTTTAACAACCTAATGTTTGTTTCAGCACTCAAAAATTTACTGTGTCTCATACTTGTTGCCAGATTATCCACTCATTTCAATAATCAGTTTTATACCAGTGTAACAACATTAACTTCAATGGAGTTACCCCAGATTTACATATGTTAATGAGACCACAGTCAGGCCTTCAATATCAAATACAGTTCCTCTGACTGTCCCTCAACTGATATAACATGGCTGTTGTGGAGAGGGTCACACTGTGTTCAATACCTGATTCAGAAAGCATAAACCCCCTTGTTCTAACCATGGTTGGCTTAGCCCCAGGGGGTGGAAGCTCCTTGTGAATGGGACAGCAGAGGAGCAGTGAGGGAAAGTAATGAGACTCAGGGTGGTGGGTAGCTGGCTTCAGGCTGGGAAGCAGGTGTCCTGGGGATTTCTACCTGTCTCAAGCCTGTTTCCACCCATCCAGGTCCAGTTCCCTGCTCCCTGGCCTGACACCAGGCCCCGTGGTGCCTGCTCCAGCTCATCTGGTTCCTGCTCTCACATCTGCGCCTCACCCCCCGTTCCCCTGGTAGTCAGGCGTGTGTGAGTTTATGCAGAGGTGGAGTCCCCACAATGGAAATATTGTGGCACTAATTCCCCCTGCGATCCAAGTTCTGTCACCCCCACTTGGCCCCATTCAATACAGAGGCCTAACTATGCTCAACTGCAACTGAGGGGGGCTTATGAGTCAAACATGACTCAGACCGGGCTCCGTGTCTTGGAGAAATAACAGAAAATTGTCCCCCTGAGACTTTTTAACTAACTACGTGAGAAGCCAGACTGAGATAATTTCAGTTTATAAGTTATGTTGGACTCAAGTTTAATTAAACAAAGTGAGCTGGGTCCTCACTAGAGTTAGTTCACATTTCCTAAGAATATTCTTGTATTCAGTCAGACTAACAACAAATACTAGGATCAATGCAAGACATTTTCTCTCCAGCATGCCTCCAAATGCCTGTCTGGACTTCCTTAGATGGCTGATAAATGGATTTCAGCAACTTTGATGTATGTCAAATGTCTTTTGCTCAGACAGTGGAAAGGCCCAGAAGTGTCTTCTTTGAAAGATTGCTTTATATATACATATATATGGTTGAGATCTTTTCCCTTGAAAGGCTCATTTACAAGTATGAGGATAAAATGAATGAATACCAGGATATTTGCTCCTAATTTCCCTTTAGAGGTAACGGTCAGCACTTGATAGAACTGTCTCCTGTGAGAGGAAACAAGATGTTAAGTGTCACTAAGATGTCAGAGTGTAGGTAGAATGGGAAGACAGAGAGGCTCTTATGTCAAACCACACAAATGCATCCTTCATCTTTTTTTTTCGTGTCATTTATATAATTGCCATCTTTTCTTTTCCCTGCAACCCAATCTTCTTTTCTTTTCTATGTCTGTCTTTTCTATGTCTGTCTAACCATACGATACTCTATGAATACAGGTTTCAGAGTAGCAGCCGTGTTAGTCTGTATTCGCAAAAAGAACAGGAGTACTTGTGTCACCTTAGAGACTCTAAGGTGCCACAAGTACTCCTGTTCTTTTTGCATGAATATAGTGTCCGTTCAGATTTTAAGTCTGATCCTCCAGTTGTTACACATGCAAAATTCCATTGACTTTAATAGACGTGATGACCACATAAGCACTGCAAAGTAGTACTGATTGTATTTAAAAAGAATAGAAATTTGCGCTTTTTCATAATTACAAGATAGTTGTTTCAGACCAGAACCGGGCCAGGCAGCCTTCAGATCTTCTTTTTAATGATCCAGTCTGAATGAACTCTTCTAATTGAGGAAACAATGTCTTTTTCTATTTTTGCAATTAAACTCTGGAATAAATTTAGTTATATCACTTGTTTGAATGAATATAGTTTTTATTTTGGACACAGCCTTGTAAACCATCATATACAATAAAGAAACAAATGGAAGTTGATGCATGTGTAAAGAAACTACTTTTCTTAACACTACTCAGGCATATGCAGAAGCTGGTATGGAAATAGGGGAAAAGGCTGAGTTGATGTGCTGTGCCTTTGGGGATTAGAAGGAGGTAAGGCAGCTTTAAACCACATTTGCCTCATTCCAGTTCTGAGCATTTGGGGCCTGAAATGGCTCTTGATGTGATCTAGGCCTAGGGAACTGTGGCGGCTGCTCTGTGTTACAGCAGCCCTTTACAGGTCCATGGCAGCATGGACAATCTCACTCAAGGATTTTGTGATATACCAGGATGGGCAGACAGAGTAGCCCATCAGATTAGTCTGATCAAAAGACTAATTAGTGAGACACAAGAAAGGGGAAAAGTGTCCAGAGGCATCCTAAAAGTTATTTTTAAAAATATGAAATATACCTATGCTTCTTATGGTCAGACTCTGTGCCTGCTGGAATAAATGTAAAATAGGAAATTGCTTGTGAGGCCAGCAGTGGTACAGCACAGGAATGAGGTAATCTAAATGGCATGTCAAACAACCCAAGAACACAAATATTTAGAGGTGTCTTGCAAATCTTTTTTTAAGCGAGACAAATCTATTTTTGTGTTCTGAATGCCACAAGTAGCTAAGCTAGCAGGGGAGAATTCAGAATATGATCCATATTTATTTTTCATTTCAGATCTCCCAAAGCCATTCTGGTTGGCTTCTCTTCTGTTGTGATGCTCCAGCATGCACCATGACTAACATTTTTCAATTTTAATTTTTTTACGTTAAAATGTTGTGAATGTTAGTTCCTAATATTAGCTTCCTAAATCTGTATTTAGGGCCCTAAGTAAGTGGCCTGATATTCAGATGTACAGAGCGCAAGCAATTCCCAATGAAGTCTATGGGAGCTGCAAGTTCTTAGCATCTTTGAAAATCAACATTTATTTGGTGCCTAAATATAAACTAACTTTAGGTACCAGTGTTTAAAAATGTTGTCCTTTCTTTTTTAAAAACATCTTAAGTAGTTTAGAGCCAATATAAATATAAGATTTACAATATATATCTGGCCTGTGTGATCTTATCATTTAAAATATAATACACTTTTAAATATAAAATAGTAATACAAATGTTGTCAATCCAAGGCATACATTTGTTTAAAAATACCACAGGCTTGATCCTGCTCACCAGATGCAGAACTGCCATGGAATTTAGTGGTGCATGGATCACAGGAAGGTGTAATGTACATGGATCTTCAATTCTACACTTGAATGGCTTTGTTTTTGTGGACTTAAATTAGATACAGAATTGTACCTTTATTATTACTATTTTTATTTCAGTGGCACCTATAGTTTTCTGTGTTATTAAGCATATGTTAAGGAGTCCTCATGATGTCGTCTCCATATTTCCATAAATGTTCCCCGCCCCCCCTTTGTTTATAATCCTGGGTTTCAAACAGACCTGTGTGTTTGTGCTTTTTAAAAAGAAAAGGAGTACTTGTGGCACCTTAGAGACTAAGTACTCCTTTTCTTTTTGCGAATACAGACTAATATCGCTGCTACTCTGAAACCTGTGCTTTTTAAGGTCTTCATCCAAAGGCCATTGAAGACAGTGTAGAGAGAGCCCTTGACTTAATGGGTTTTGGGTCAGGTCCTAAATGCAACATGCCAGAGTTCAAATGTTGGTCATTACAAGGAGACAATACCCAGAATGCAGGGGAGACAAGGTGGGTGAGGTAATATCTTTTGTTGGACCAATTTCTGTTGGTGGAAGAGACAAGCTGTGCCCAGAGCTCTTCTTCAGGTCTGGGTGAGTGGGTCCCAGATCTGAAGAATGCTGTGTAAGCAGGAAAGTGTCTCTCTGTCACTAAGTTGGTCCAATAAAAGATATTACTTCAAACCCCTTGTCCCTTTAATACCTTGGAGCCAACAGGCTTAGAACAACACCGCAAACAGTGGGACACAATCAAAGGAAAACAGCTGATCACTTTGAATGATGTGGGCTATAGATATATATTAAATACATCATTTTATTTTCAACTTGGTTATTAGAGAGGTAAAAAAAAATCCCCCCACCTCACAATAAAATATGAGTGGACACCAGATTTGTGTGGGTGACTGAGGTAAGTCTAAACCAATTTCTTTCTTAATGAGGAATAGCGGAGAGCCCATGCTTAATTTGTGTCAGGGCTTGCCAGGGCTGAGCCCTGGCACCTCTAGGCTCAGCAGTTTATAGTCCTTGACTCCCAGCACCTCTGGGTTCTCCCTGTCAGTTATGAAAGTAAAACAATCCCTTGAGCCCCAGCACTTCTTTCTTTACAAATTAAGCACTGCAGAGAGGTGCAGCTACTCCTGGGCCCATGCCTGGGGCTGGCACACGCTGCGAGGGAGATGAATGAACGAGACATCGAAAAATTAAGAGGGTAAATAAATCCTGCTCATTCAGCCCCCGAGGCAGGGACTTTAATGCCTACTGCTGCAAACCCATCCCGCGGCGAATTTCCCAGCCAGCAGGTCTGCGACCGTGTCCCCGTCACCCTCCCGGGGGAGGGACGGGTGACGCCGGGGTGAAGCCGCCGGGCAGCCGCAGCCCTCCCGCTCCAGGACAGACGCGTGAGGCTGAAGGCGGGGCGGGCAGGCAGGCTGCAGGAGGGCGCGCGGGACTGGGGTGGGGGAGCGGCGGGTTCACCCTGCCCCAGGTGGGAGCGGGAGGCCGGGGCTGGGCGGTAGCCGCAGCAGGGTTGCTTTGGGCCCGGAGACAGAGCCCAGCCGCGCTGGGCTAGGGCGGGGGGCGAGAGCTGGAACCCCCCCACCGGCCCCGACCGCCTGGCCGAGCCCCCCCCCCAGAGCCCAGCTCTCCTGCCCCCAGCGGCCCGGGAGGAACTGAACCATCGCTGCACAGGAAGTAGCGGCTGCTGGGAGAGGAGCAGCGGAGACGGCAGCATCTGCCGCACTCAATGAAAGAGACTCGCAGGGACCCAGCCCGCCGCCACGATCCTACCCCCGCTCCGCCTCCCGGGGAGCAGCGGCGGTGCCAGCACCCAGGGCAGGCTCTGAGCAGGGCAGTCGCTGCTGCTGCTGGAGGCGGCGGCGGCCAGAGCCGAGCCGGGCAGGAGCCGCTCCAGCTAATCCGGAGGAGGCGGCGGCAGGTTGGTGCTGCTCTGGCTGAAGGGGGTCGGTGCAGGGGAAGGAGGGAGGGGGGTCGGGGCATCGCTGCTGCCTGTGCCGTGCACGGCTCTGGCCTTGGCTGGGGCTGCCCCTTGTTGGCCGGCGTCGTGTGCGCCTCTGCCGAGCGCAGCCCTTCCCCGGGGAGCTCCTCCTTCAGCCCCTCTCCCTTCCCCAGCTCCTCGCTGCAGCCCTGCCCTAGCGCCCTCTTGCCAGCCACCCCTTCCCCGAGCCGCCCTCTCCTTGGCGCGCCCTTCGCTCCCCCTGCCCCAGCCCTGCGGCCCCGCTCGGTGGGCGCCCAGCGTCCGAGCTCCTCTCGCTCTCCCCAGCACACCGCACTGAGACCGCTGCTCCCGGGCCCCAGCTCCCCTCCCAGCCCCGCTGGGCTCCGGTGCCGCCCCCATTGCTGCTGGGGATGGGTGGGAATTTTCACACCCCCCCCGGGGGGGGGCGTTCACTTCCCCCTGGAAGGTGACATCTTGCCAGTCTTCCCGGCGTGTGCGCCCGGGATGCACATGGCGCGGGGCTGGCGCTAAGCGGCGGCGGCGGCGGCAGCTCCTGTCTCCAGCCGCTCTCCCAGAGCAGCCGCTCTCCTTTCTCCGCCCACCCCTCCGCCGCTGCCGGGCACTGCCCCCTTGCGCCCCCCCCCCTTCCCGGCGCTGCAGGGAGAGGAGGAGCTGCCACGGGGCGGGCGGCTCCGCCCAGCCCTGGACCCCCGGTGGCCGCTCTCTCCCCACGGACCTCGCTGGCGGTGGGTTGAGGCTCAGCCCCTGCCCCGCAGCCGGGGGCTGTGATGCGCGTGCGCAAGGCCGGCGCTGTAGCAGGAGAGCGGGGACCACAAGCAGCCGCCACAGCCTCATCTCCGTTCAGCTCTTCCGTTTTCTGCTCCTTGTCCCTGGGGCTGGGGAAGGCCCAGGGTGACCAGATAGCAAGTGTGAGAAATCAGGATGGGGGAGGGGTAATGCAGGCCTATATAAGACAAAGCCCCGAATGTCAGGACTGTCCCTATAGAATCGGGACATCTGGTCACCCTCAGGCTTGGCCCCTTGATTTCCATTGGGGTTTGGCTAAGGGGTGTGTGTGCGGGCACAGGCAGAATTGCTGCATTAGAAGGGCTGTGCTCTGGGATGTTGCTTTTGTTTGTGTTTTTATAAAGGTCTGAAAAGCCCTGTATGTCTGACCCATGGAAGCAAATAGGAGAGGAGAAGCAGGGAGGGGATATACTCACTGAGTATGTCAAGCTATACTAAGGGCATGTCTACACTTGCAGATGTAGAGCACTTTGAGTTAAACCTGCCTTCAGAGAGCGCAGTAGCTTGACAAAGCCCTGGCTGGGATGATTTAACTGGGGATTGGTCCTGCTTTGAGCAGGGGGTTGGACTAGATGACTGCCTGAGATCCCTTCCAACCCTGATATTCTATGATTCTATGAAAGGGCTGCAGTCTGTCCACACTGACAGCTGCAAGCGCACTGGCGTGGCCACATTTGCAGCACTTGCAGTGGCATTGGGAGCAATGCATTATGGGCAGCTATCCCACAGAGCACCTCTTCCTATTCTGGCACTGTGGTTTGTGGGAAGGGGACAGGGGGTGTGGGGCATTCTGGGTCCTATCCCAATGCCCCGTCATGCATCGGTTCGTATCCCAGCAATCCCTTTGCTTCTGTCCACATTTGGCACCATCTTTCAACGTTTTTGTACTGCGCGCTCTGTCTTCCCTTTTGGTCTGCGGGAATGGAGCCCGCACTGCTGAGTAGTACGCTGACGAGTCTCGCCAGCACGTCACATTTGGCAGTCGAGTTATTCCTTATGATCCAAAGTGACCGTGAGGGCTCTGATGATATCGACTTGAGTAACGCATATGACACGAGTTTGCTTGTGGCATTCACGGACATGCTCACTACCATGGAATGCCGCTTCTGGGCTCAGGAAACAAGCACCAAGTGGTGGGATCACATCGTCATGTAAATCTGGGATGATGCGCATTGGCTGCAGAACTTTTGGATGAGAAAAGCCACTTTCATGGGACTGTGTGATGAGCTCACCCCCACCCTGTGACGCAAGGACATGAGATTGAGAGCCTCCCTGACGGTGGAGAAGCGGGTGACTATTGCAGTCTGGAAGCTGGCAACTCCAGACAGCTACCGATCAGTTGCTAACCAGTTTGGAGTGGGAAAGTTGACCATTGGAATCGTGTTGATGCAAGTTTGTAGGGCCACTAATCGCATCCTGCTCAGAAGAACTGTGACTCGGGGTAACGTGCATGACACTGTGGATGGCTTTGCACAAATGGGTTTCCCTACTGCGGAGGGGCAATAGATGGCATGCATATTCCATTCTGGGACCAGCCCACCTAGTCTCCGAGTACATTAATTGGAAGGGGTATTTCTCTATGGTTCTCCTGGTACTTGTGGATCACTGTGGACGTTTCATTGACATTAACGCAGGCTGGCCCGGAAAGGTGCATAATGCACGCATCTTCGGAACGCTGGCCTGTTCAGGAAGCGGCAAGCTGGGACTTTTTTCCCGGACCAGAAGATCACCGCAGAGGAAGTCGAAATGTCCATTGTGATCCTTGGAGACCCCACCTACCCTTTAATGCTGTGGCTCATGAAACCCTACACAGGGAGCCTTGACAGCAGCAAGGAGCGGTTCAACAACAGGCTGAGTCGGTGCATAATGACTGTGGAGTGTGCTTTTGGCTGTTTAAAGGGCTGCTGGCACTCTCTGTATGGGAAGCTGGACCTGGCTGATGACAGCATCCCCGTGGTTATATCTATGTGCTGTACCCTCCATGACATTTGTAAAGGGAAGGGTGGACTAATCACTCAGGCATGGAACTCAGAAGTTCAACACCTGGAAGCTGAATTTGAACAGCCAGAGAGCAGGGCTATTAAAGGGGCCCAGTGTGGGGCTGCAAGGATTAGGGATGCCTTGAGGGAGCAATTTGAGGCTGAAAGCCACCAGTAGTGTCTGGTGCCCTGCACGGGAGTGAAGTGCAGTGGTTCCAATGTTAGTAGGAATCTGTGTTTGCTATGCTGACTTGCAGTACCTGTTTCTTTCCTGGTTATCTTTTACTTTATGCAATAATAAAGAATATTTTCAAAGCCAAAAAATCCATTTATTGAAAAGAAACACAACTACTTGGGAAACAGAAAGAGAAAGGGGGTGGGGTGGGGAACAGTACAATCACAGATTTGCGTATGTCCTGTTATCATACTCAGCCTTCCTGTCTGGAGTGCTGTGCAGTGAGTGCTGCACTTCAGGCTGGCTATACTGCATGGTGATGGGGGTTGAGTGCAGTGGGTGAGGGTCGTAGTTTTCAGGGCTGGGTGGTGAAGCTACAGGTGTTGGAGGCAGGTGGTGGTGGTAAGAACCTGGATGTTGGGGAAAGTGGGTTGGAGGTGACATGGGGGCACAAGGGAAAGTTTTGGGACAAGGGCTGCAGGGGGCAGGGGGGCATGGTAGTGCTCCGCCTGCATGGCTATGAGCGCCTGGATTGAGTCCACTTGGCGCTCCATTATGCTTAACAGCCAATCCGTGCTTTGCTGCCAGAGCACCGCGCTTTTGTGCCAGCACTCCTCATTCTGCTGGTGGATCCTCCTTTCACTGTCCCACCACTCCTGCACTTTTTGATTTTCATTACTTGAATGCTGCCTTACTTCATGCAACATGTCTTCCTTGCTTCTACGTGGCCTCTTTCTGATTCTTTGGAATCTTTCGGCCGGTGATAACACGGATGGCTGAGATCTCAAGGTTGCATCTGTAAAGGCAAAATGCAGCACTTAACAGAGGCAGCATTGTTCACACTAGGCAGAGCAATGATTTTCCCATACTTAAGGGCAAGCACAGTCTACACAATAGCATAATTTGCCCGTCCCAAAGTGAGCGCACATAACCCATGGGAGCCCCAAAATCGTGAGTAAGCACATTGTCAAGCGTGATTGTTCCACGGCTGTACTGTCCTATGGGTTTCTGTGCCTTGGGGAGAGCCAACAGTAGCAGGGGGCCCCTATACTGAACATTGTCCCCACATTTTCCACAGGAGTTCGTCCTGGAAGATATCTCGCTGCTGAGAGTGACCTGGGAAGCAAGGGAGGGTCTTCTACTGCAATGCGGCTTCCACCCTGGCCCATATGCAGCTTGCCTGTGTGCAGCAATGGTCCTCCCACCCCTCACGGCACAGTGGCGCGGACAAGTTAGCCTGACTGGGACAAGGCCACAGTGGCTCTCCTGAGAAACCTGCACAAGCACATTGCTCAAGTTCTGGATGAGACCTTTGAAGAGATCACTGAGGCCGATTACCACGATGTGAGAGAGCACCTCAACGCCCTATTCCGCATCTAGGCATGCATGCTGCCCTAACCCTCCTCGCCCCGAGAGCCCGCACCAACTAACTTCCTTCCTAAAATAAAAGCCGCTTACTGGGAGCCTCCTCTGGTGTTTGTCCTTCCCCAAGCCTCGGCCGCCGTGTCTGGCTACCTTCCTCCTGGCTTGAGAACAGCTCCTGGCTGCATGCATCTAGGGATGCTAGGGTGTCTTCCTCCTCAGCACCCTCACTCCTGCTTTGCTCCTCCTCCTCCTGCCTTGTTGCACTGGGCTCTGAAGTGTCCAAGGTGGTCCTCAGAATGGAGGTGGGGTCATCCCCAAGTATCACGTCCAGCTCTTTGTAGAAATGGCAGGTCGCAGGGGCAGCACAGGAGCGGCTGTTTGCCTCGCGGGCTTTGCGGTAGGCATTCTGCAGCTCCTTCGCTTTAACCCTGCACTGCAGTGCATCCTGGTCATGGCCCCTTTCCATCATGTCCCTTGATATCTGCCCTAAGGTATTGTAATTCCTACAGCTGGAGCGCAGCTGGGTCTGGACAGCTTCCTCCCCCACAAACACTGATGAGGTCCAGCACCTCGCCATTGCTCCATACTGGGGATCTCCTGGTGCATGGAGGCATGGTCACCTGGAAAGATTCGCTGAGAGCACTCCACGCCTGGCTGAGCAAACAGAGAATTTAAAGGGCGGGTCTGATGGTTGGTCACCTGAGGGCA
This sequence comes from Lepidochelys olivacea, assembly GCF_965140295.1. Classification (NCBI taxonomy): domain Eukaryota; kingdom Metazoa; phylum Chordata; order Testudines; family Cheloniidae; genus Lepidochelys; species Lepidochelys olivacea. Next base: position 158,610,783 of record NC_140411.1, on the reverse strand, counting down.
AGGCAGTAGAGTTCAAAGTGATGACCAGAGTGGCTAGAACAGGCATTGTGGGACACTTCTGGAGGCCGATCAGAGCGCACTGTAAGACCAGGGTGTCCGCACTGGCCCCACGGCGCTCCAGTGGGGGTGCACCAAACCTTATTCCACTTGCCGAGGTGGAGAACCAGGAGTGCTCTAGCCACGGAGTCAGAGCTCTCTACGTGCCTTACCCAGTGTGGACGGGTAGTGTGAGCTAGTGCGCCCGGGGCTCCTTTAATGTGCTCTAGCTCGCAAGTGTAGCCAAGCGAAGTATATCTGAAGAGTCCAGCTGTCTCAGCTGGTCGAACTGTAGGTGGACATTTGGAAGATGCTATAGAGAAGAAAATATAGAAATACAAAATGCAACATTAATAGCATCTTACATCAAAGAATTTCAGAGTGCTTTGCTTAAGCTGCCCTCATTAGCCCTTGGCAGTAAATATTGTGCACAAAAACATTAAGACACCCCCCCCCCCCGGTCACTAGTTCAATGAATTGGATACGGATTTTTTGTTTCTTAATATTTATTGAAAAGCAGAAAATATGTCACTTGTCCTTTTCTCGCTGAAATCTGCCCTGCCTCTGTTAAGATGAAGAAGAAGCATGTGCAGAAAACGATGAAAGAATGGTTTAAAAATAAATAAGAAGCCTACTTCTGAATGGCTCATCTGTACATGAGCAGATAGCATGTAACTACAAAATGGAGAAGAGAAAACCCTGAGGATTTAACAGCCTCAACCAGATATAATATTGCTGTGCCATGGATTCTCTTAGGAGGATGGTGATGGGTTTAATAAAATGTTAATCTAATGTATAGGCACCCAGATCAATAGTAATGATTCTTTCATAACTTTCAGTGTAACTTTTTCTTGGAACTCTGTTTATGTTGAAACTTTTGTTAGTAGTGCATGTGTTAGGCCAGGTCTATACTACAGACCTATATCAATATATCTACATTGCTCAGGGGTATGAAAAGTCTACACCCCTGAATAATATAGTTATACCGACCTAACCCCTGTGCAGGCAGCGCTATGTCGACAGGAGATCTGCTAACATACCTATCGCCTCTCGGGGAGGTGGGATTAAATATGCCAACGGGAGAAGCTCCCGTCGGCGTAATAACATCTTCATATAGCAACTGCACCACTGTGCTGTGCACAATGTACAGCTGCGCTGCTGTAGCACTGTATGTGAAGACAAGCCCTTAGCAAACTGGCCAGTTGGCACCTCATTTTCCTTGAGCACTACTTTTGTTCTTGAGGCCACCATCTCTCCTTGGATCTTTATGTTTCCTCTCTCTTTTCAGGGGAAGGGGTGTAGTAGTAGGGGAAGGTGAGGAAGTGTTACAATACTGTTGATAATTGGTTTCCCTTCCGACTGCTAATAAACTGCTCATGATTTCAGCAAACTGTTCTATTTTTTTTCAAGTCCAATGTAAACTTAACTAATCTTTCACCCTTTCTTCCACTCTAGAGCTAACAGTTCAGGGTCCAGAATCACAAATGTTTGACAACAGGTGAATTGCTGTTCTGAATCTGAGTTCTTAGTAGTAAAGTGGTGAACATCTGGCCCGTCTTGACAGCATTTATTTTGGTGTGAAGTGTTACATTTGGAATTTTAGTTTTATTTTTGTCTGTATTATAACAATTTTTTTTTTTTTTTGCTAGATTCTGATGTGACTAACTGATTAAACTTACGGGTAGGTTTGTAAGCATTGATTTCACTTACAGTGGAACAGATAAAACGTTCATTTAGATTCTTGGGCAGTGTCTACACTACAAAAACTGCTGATTGACACTGGGTGTTAAATGCAGTTGCCCCTTCTCAATCTGTCAGGTGTCTGGCATGCTTTGCTGCACCTGTTGAACTCAGCAGAATCCACACTAGTTGGACAAGTGCTTCTAACTGCAGATGTGAGTCACTGCACTTTCTGTAGTATAGACAGTCTTGCATTCAAAAGTTGTCCAACTTAACTGTTCTGGCTTTGGAAAACAGTGATAAGTTTATCTTTTAGTTACAGGAAAACAATCAAAGCATCATGTTTCTTGGCTCCTTGATTTTTAGACCCATATCTGCCTCCCTACCCTATATATTTGGTGTCACCAAACTTTTACGATAAACATTACTTGCATTAAAAAAATTAAAAAGCTGACTAATAAAATTGAATTAAAAGACTTCATCCACGTGGTCTAAAATGGCACCATCTCATGTTATGCTTTCTATGTTACTAATTTCTCATCTTAGTTCTTCTCTCCCATATAAATGGCCTTGGCATGCTGGAGAGATACAAACTACTGGCCTCTAACTGTAGCTTGAATCTAACATGTATAGCAGAGGGAAACCAGTTGGATTGTCTTATCTGAACACACTCAGTCTTACAGCACCATTTATAGTAACTTTGTGTGGTTTGGCAGTGCACTGCAGATAGCTTGCTCATGAGCCTTTCCAGGGAGTAAGTTGAGTTAGCATTGCACCTAGAGCGGTGAGTTGCTTTCTGGCCAAATTTGAGATTAGAGTTGGTTTTATCAATTGAGTTTCCCTGGTTGTGGTCACTGAAGTTATTATCTTGAACTGAAATATAAGAAATTTTAGTTTCCATAGAGCCTAATTTTTAATCTTCTCAAACAGATGTTTCAGCAAACAAAACAAAATTCTATCTATATAGAACCCTTTCCAGTTAAAAGTGCTTATGTTCTCTTTTTCCAATCATAGAATGATAAAGCTATTGCCCTCTGTCATAGTTGTTTTACAAAATGAAACCGTTTGCTGCACATTCCACTATTAGTTTTATTATTTCTTTTGGTTTCCATCTGCAGAAAGACTCTTTGTTTTGAAGTCCTAATTGATGTTTTGCTTATTTATGTAACTATTACTGAGTTGTTGGATTAGGAACTTTACTCTTCAGGGGAAAAGTATAAATAAGGTATTCCTGTTAACCACAGTGTATTTATCACTGAATTACTAATATTGGTGAAAGCATCCTGCTACAGTTTTTCTTAAAAAGTTGTATCTTTCCCTTCTCCCCTTGCTTATTAAAACATCAACACAGTGGTGCTTCTCATTGCTTATTTCTCATCATCTTAGTTATTTCAGTCAAACACTGTCGAACATGAGCACTAGATATTTCTTTTCATGTTTTAAAAGTATCTATGTTGCCAGTCTTACTTTCCTGCATATATTGAATGTAGAGGGTTTTTTCTTTAAAGACTTGCTGACTGTTAACACTTGAAGCCATTGGTTCATTGGTGAGAAGGGGTGGGCCTGTGGCTATTCTTCCTGCTTTAAACAGCTTGGTGCAGACCCCCAAAAATCACTAGAAGCAGAGGAACCTTCAATTTCAGCATATCTAAGATTTTTTTCCCCACAATCTGTAGTGACATGCTTCCAATAGTAATTGTTCCTGCCTACTCTCACCCCTCAAGAAATGTAATGTTAAGACTCTGCACTGCATTTGTGTGTGTGTATTAAAAACAAAAAAAGTACTTAAATGTTTGAGTACCTAAAGGACGAGTATGGAGAGAACTAGTTCTTCTTGTCTTATCTCCACAGAACAGGGTACACAGATCTTGTAGAAAAACTAAGGAGGTTAGGGTGGGTGGGAGGTAGAATCTTTTATTTGTTATTGGAAGCAAGAATTCACGTGGCATTTTAAAGGAAAACTCAATTTTATAAATGCAGTTGCTTCAAGAGGCCAAAATTACAATTTCTTCTGTGTCTGTGATTGCCCTATTCAGTTTTATTTCAATGCAGCTGAAGACTCATTCATTCACCAAATGTAAGCACATTTCCTGATCTGGAGAATAAGTATAGGAAATACTCTAAAATTTTATTGAAAACATGTAAAATTGTAAAGCTCTTATTTGTTGTGGGTCATGTTTGTTTTTTTTGTTTTTGTTTAATTTTTGGAGTAGGATTACAGATAAGCAGTAATGCTAGGTAAGTATCCTGTGACAGTGAGAAGGGATGGGAGAAAAACTATATGAAAGCAAGTTGCCAATAACTTTTCTGAGCAGGGCAAAAGTTAAAGTGAACATAGCACTCGTATGTTGCCATATGCTGAGTACAGGTCCCATTGTATATCTTTTCTGTGTGTAAAACTAGACAAGAAAACAAGAAATCTTTGTCAGCACTGAATATTGTAGTATTGATGTAAAATGTGTACAATAAACTCATGTATAGGCACATGGAGTGTACATTATTTCAATATAAGAAATAATTGTATCATCAAAGACTAATGGATGAAATATCTTTTTTGTGTTTTGATGTATTAGGAGATTTCCTCTTGTTATTGCTACAGTTACTCCTGGGGGAATTCTGTGCCAAAACATTAAACAATCTGTGCACAATATTTTAAAATTCTGCAAAATTCTGCATATTTTATTTGCCAAAATAACACAATGTAATCATGCCAGTTTCAATTATTTTGGTAATTTATTTCAAAATACCAGTCAGCATGTCTGTAACAACACAGACGACAAAAATTATTCAGGAAATGTTTTTTGACAAATGGATTCCTTACTAGGCATATTAGTTCAGAACTTTGAGTAATAATTCATTTAAATTACAGACATGTATTTCCTGCACCCCTCAGAAGCAGTGCAAAGGCTTGGGGAAGTCAGGGGTAACAGAGGAGCTGAGGGAGAGGGAAGTAATTGCTGGGAAGGAGTCTGGGAGCAAACCTGGAGGGTTGTTGGGTGTGGGTAGGAGAAGTATGGAACAGGAGGTTTTTTTTTGGAAGGGGAGGGATTGTTAGGGAGCTTCCCCCCTGCAGACCATGGCTGACCTCTAGCTTCTCTCATTCAGTCATGCACATCTGTCCCTGTCCCCATGTGTCCCTGCATCCCCATTCAGCCACCCTTCCACTCCGACTCAACCAGCCCCCCATCCTCATGTGTCCCTGCACCCCCTCCTCCGTCCTTATGCATGCTTCAGGGCAAATCTACACTTAAAACGCTGCATTGGTGCAGCAGGTAGGGTCCTAGAGCCCAGGCTCCAGCCAGAGTTTGGAAGTCTACACAGCAATGAAACATCCCTGCAGCCCGAGCCACGCAAGCCCAAGTCTGGCATGGCCAACCGCGCTTGTCTAGTTGCTGTGTAGACATACCCCTAGAGCCCAGGCTTGAATGTCTATATTGCAGTTTTACAGCCCCACAGCCCGAACCCTGTGATCCAGAGTCAGCTGACATGGGCCAGCGAGTGTTTAATGGCAGTGTAGATATACCCTGAGAGACACAGGGCTCTGACCTGGGATTGGCACAAAGAAACAGGGAGAGGAAGGAAAGATGATAGCTACAGCATCATGGCTGAAGGGAGCCATGATCTTTGCCAGTCTGAACTCCATCTTATCCTTGGCTTCTCTATGCTAACTGAAGGATTTTCAGATTCTCTATATCAGGTGACTAATAAATTGTTACCTTCTTTTGAAAAGGTTGCCTGGTGTCAGTGCAAATACCTACTGAGAGCATTGTGTCCTGAATGAGTAAAAGCTAAGCCTTCCCTCGCCATCTGGCTTGGCTGGACTCGCTTCAGGAAGCCATAGAGAAGGATTGCTGGTGCCCAAAGACCCAGTTTGCAAGTCATGAAGGCCACAGGCCTGCGTCTGGGGAACCGTGTGGATCCTTGAGGTCTGGCATGCTAAAGGAGTCATTCCCAAGGGACTGGTTACAAGCTGGGATGTAGACCAGACACTAGCCAAGATGAGTTTTCAGCCAGCCAGCTTCCATGTGAGCTTAGTGGCTCGTGGGGATATTCTTTGGGCAGCAAACCTGACCTACTCCCAGGCATTGTAAGTTTGAAACCTACCCTTAGCAGAATTCTGAACATGAAAGATGCAGATTTTGCTAATATCTGCCTCTGTCGGGGTGGGGGTGGGGGGTTATTCTGTGCTTGTGTAGTTTGAGTATGGCAGATAATTCAGAAGGTGCTCAAACTGTTTTCCAAAATAAAAAATTACAGATGTGAATGCTTGCTGGGAGGGGTGGGGGGGGAGAGGGGAGAGGGGATTGGGGCTGTGGTGAGGAATGGGGGGGATTATGGGGATGGGTGTTAGGAGTGGGGGTGCCCTCAGGTCAGGGGAGGGGATGGGAATGGGGGAGTGGGAGAAGCATGTGGGACACTGTGGGGGACATGGGGATGGATAGCAGGTGGAGTGGGGGACCCCATCAGTCGCACATTCTACCCTCCCATTTGTGTGCTGACATCTGGTGGGGGGTCTTGCCCCTCTGCGGGGCGTCTAGGCCACTTTCCCTGCCCTTCTGAGCTGGGATCTTGGGTGGGCCCTGAAGGTAATATGATTTAACCTCTCTGAAAACCAGGAAATACAAAGTTAAAATACATGCCATCCCTGCTAACCAGGCCCAATTTTGGATCAATTGGTCATCTAACAAGATCACAGATCAAGATGGTAAGACTGTAGGTAAAATATACATTTTTCTGGGCAGGTCTACACTACGGGACTAAGTTGACCTAAGTTACGCAACTCCAGCTATGTGAATAATGTAGCTGGAGTCGACGTACCTTAGGGCGACCTATTGCGGTGTCCACACCACGCTGGGTCAACGAGAGAAACTCTCCCATCAACTTACCTTCTGCTTCTCGTTCGGGTGGAGTATCGGAGTCAACGGAAGAGCGATCGGCAGTCGATTTAGGCCTGCTGAATCGACCCCTGGTGGATCGATCACCACGCATCGATCCCCCAGTAAGTGGAGACAAACCCTCTGAGTCTGACTACTCCATTGTTGTTATTGGAGAAGTGTATATTTTTGCCTGCAGCCTTACCACCTGTTTCTGTGATCTTGTCTGATCTCATAAGGATGATTGATCCAAATTTGTGCCTGGTTAGTTCTTGCAGGGAGACCGGTAGGGAAAATCCAGGTGTTGCAGGAAGTGGAGATGATGATTGAGTTGCTGGAACAGCATACTTCCTCCTCAGAGTCCATACTTATTAATGCCTTGGCCTGGTGCTAAAAGGGTCTTCATGCTGTCTCTTGGATGGGACTGAAAACCGGTGTTCTCGCCACTTGTGGCAGTTATTGCATATATTTGTATTGCAGTACATCCACAATGTTAGATGCTTTCCAAACATAAGAAGACATGGTCTCTGCTCAAAGGAGCCTAAAGTCCCTATGATTCTTTCACTACAATAGAGATGTTAGCTCCGATACCTTCTCCAGTTTCCAACCCGGGTACAGACTAAATGCCTACATTTCATTGTCACTGTGGTTTCATGAGACTCCTCAACAAAATACCTGCCCATATTTGAAACTGGTCCTGAGGAACAACAGCCCATACTTTCTAGAGGGGCTAAAGGAGCAAGAATTACCTTCTACTCATAAGAATTTTATGAGTTGAAGAGGTGGGCTGGAGAGTGTGTTAAGTAATTCATGGAAAGAGTTGAATTCTAGAGTTCCCTGACAGCAGGTGAACACTGAGCGGGACTATTTTATACAAATATTTAAAGCCCAAGATTTCTACATCATGAAGAGCTCTTAAACTCTTTTGAACAGTTTTGCAAAAGGTGCCACTTTACAGTTAGCCTAAATCAGTTCAGTATTGGCTTCTTTATCATATGCCTAGCGTTTTTCCTCTACAATGACAAATTTTATCTGCTACAGTGAAGGCAAGTGTACTTTGATACAAGTTTTATGACTCTTGTGCACTAGAAATATTTTTTGGTAATTGTGGTGTGTTGTTCATCAGGATCCTTGACATCTTAAACTGCGTTCTTTGTTTGTCTAGAAATAATGCAAGTGAATGTTTCCCTTAAGAAAGAAAGAATAGAATCAGCACCTGCACCCATTAGTTACTTAATCAAAATTGCCACACATTTAAGGAATACATCAATTTTATTTTCTCTCTCATTTTTGACTGAAATAATCGTTAGAGAGACAAGATGGATGAGGTAATATGTTTTATTGGACCAACTTCAGTTGGTGAGAGAAACAAACTTTCAAGCTTACACAGAGCTCTCTAATATCCTGGAATCAACATGTCTACAACAACACTGCATAAAATAAATGTTGTGCAGTATACGTAAGCTGTTGTTTGGTTTTGAATATCAAGCAGGAAACAGTCCATATTGCACATGTTACATGTTGTACATAATTCATGTGAAATTCTCTCCAAATTTTATGGCACATAAACCAGGAATATGGAAATACCTTACATTTCTTCTTTTTCTTCAAAACACTTCCCAAATGTTAAATAATGCTTATGACAACTCTGTGTAGTAAATATTGTCTTCGTTTTTATGGATGAAGAAACAGTTATTGACATTGTTATGGTCTATGCTGTTAGAGTGGGATTTTCAAAAGCGCCTGAAGCCTGGTCTACACTTAAAACTTTCACCAATATAATTATGTTGTTTAGGGGGTGGGGATTTTTATCAAAATAGTTATATTGGTAAAAGCCCTAGTATGGAGGCATTTATACCAGTATAGCTCATTCCCCATGCCATACAAGAATAAGCTATACTGATATAAGCCCCCTTATACCAATGTTACTGCATCTGCACTCAAAGGAGGGGTTGGTGTTGTACCACTTTAACTATACCAGTAGAGTTATAGCAATACAACTGATATGAGGGTCGAATGACTTTAGAGGATAAATTCTATTGACTAACAGTGGGACTTGTGCTTCTAAGTCACCTAGGCACCCTAAGGCTAGAGGTTGATGGTATGCTGTTGGGTGATGTACCGACTTTTTCACCTCAGGAAACTTCTGAGTTTGGTCTCCTTCTAACTCTCACTTTGCTCACAATGCAAAATCATCACAATTCAACATTATTGGCGGCCTCAGTTTGTGGCCAAGCACAGTTGTAGTACAGGGTGTGACATCTCAGTAGTGTATTTGCAGAGCACCTGCACACTATGTGATGGCTTCAGTCAAACCTAATCTCTCACTTTCCTGAACACTAAATTTTCACAGAAATGTTTTAGCTGATTAGTCAAGCATAACAGTTTAAATCTGATTTCAGAGGCAGGCAAAGGAAATGGAACATGATGTTGTCCTTGCTAGCCATTTTGGCTAGAATAGTTCAGACCACACTTTCCTAAACAGAAGCTACTTGCATGGCTTGCCTTGTTTTTAGTAATATTTATTTGTAATTCATTTTCTGAGGTCTGCATCTGTATTTGTGCTAGAATTGTGTATCTATAATCATTCTTATAGCATGAAAAATGTACCTGGGATGAGCGAAATAGTTCACTTAGAAATATATACATGTCTGTGATAACTAGCATTACAACCAATGTTGACCTTACGCCTGTTTAAAAGCTTAGATTAGTAAAACTGAAATTTATTTTTAAACCATTTATGCTTTTTAATTTTATTTTATTGCAACTTCACTCAGTTTTAACAGTGAAAACTAGACTGGCCTGTTTCATTCTCTGATTAACAGCACACTGCTAAAATGGTTCGCCTTCCACTGCTCCCAAAGAACGTTTTAATCTTTTCATTCTCTCCTCCTGAGCTGTCCATCAAATGTATAAAACAAACAAACAAAAAACCCATGAAAAAACTGTATTCAGACTAGGTTTTCTAAAAGTCCTGACAATCGTTTAAATCATGGTATTGTAGAATAATTCTGAAAATATCATGGATAGAACAAGTAACTACTGAAAAACTATTGGAGATTATTGGAACTCAGCAAACACTAGTCAGAGATCTTATGAAAAGAAATATTAAGAGGTTCTGCAGGCAATGCATGCTTATGGGCACTAAAAGGGAAATTTAATGGCAGAAGACCTAAGGCAGAAAAAGAAGATTTTGGATGGACAGTGCAGTATCCTAGGTGGATCAAAAGGATTATTATTCATCCACAAAGAGATTAGCAGAAGATTGTACAGAATGAGCTACCATGGTTGCAAAATGCTCCCCATCCCCAGTAATGGAAATGCCACATAAGAAGAAGAAGAAAGGTCCTTATTACAGAAAATGTGGATCCTAACTGAATGTAACTTTTTATAAAGTAAATCTGCACAGTACATTGGAAAGTAACTTCCATGGCTTTGTGGGATGTAAAGGAATCTTCAGTCTTACTGGGAAAATTGAGTTTACTTGTTTGTTGCCAGGGATACAATTGTCACGGTTATCTGGCATCCATGATAGTGTCTTTCTTACTGCAAGTATTTCACAGAGAAAGTCTGACAGACAGCAAGCATTCATCAGTGAGATACAGTAGCTGCTGTATGCAGCCCATCCTGTTGTTTACTCAGTTGTTGAAAGTGATGATGAAAGTGCTCTTCCAATTCCTCCCGCCCCCATCCCAAATAAATATATATATACACACACACACACACACACAAATGCCAATCTCAGATGTTGTTCAAGGGCATAATGATGTCAATTGTTTTCACTCTTTCCTTTGTTTGGTGTGCAACATATGGTGGATTAGTGCTTGAAGCCTTTGTTCCCAGTCAAGGCAGTGTGCTTAACCTTTTGCAATGGTTGGATGGAAAGGAATACTTTGTAATAGACTGTAGTAATCATTCTGACACCAATTTAGAAGCAGCCTTGATGGGTTTCAAAGGGAACCACAAACCACTTGGAAGGTTAGTCTTTGAAATATGTCACTAGCTTGGAGGAGGAAGGGAAGAAAAAACATGGGGAGAGGAAGGTGGTTGTCAAAAGTTTCCCCAGTTTACTGCAGTTAGCACTGCCTTTGAAACTAAATTTTGATTAAAACTGGTATTTCATATCCTCCTGCTCATCACAACCACAGCCATATCTGTGAATTGAGGAACGTCCCTTTGCCATACCGTTAGTTTGGGAGCCTAATGACAGAGTGAGGTGAGTTTTTTCATACGGCTTTACAGTTGGTTTAAAAAGCAGAAAACTAAATTATTTAAAATATCTTTCAGTCTGATACAGTTTTGCCTAAATAGCTAAATGATGTTTTAACATTAAACTGACCTTTAAGCAAGATGCAAGCAGGTGATTACTGTCTGGAATTCTGGCTAACATTTCATTTAGTGTAAATATGAAGGCCCTCTTTAAAATGTGGCTGCCTTGAAGTGTATGTCATTTATCTCAAATGCAGCTTAATTTGTTTAGAGAGAATTTCTACTGTATGAAATTGGCGGTGTGGGACAGAGGTGGTGCTGCTGGCTTTCAAAATGGCAGGGTCAAGCTGAAAGTCCTTAAAAAGTTGTCTTAAGAATATTGAGGACTCTTCGTTTTCAGTTTTTATTTTATTTATTTCCCCCCACTGGAATTTATCAGTGTTTATTACTACAACAAAAATAAAAAAAACTAGGTGAAAATCAGTGCAAAAAACTATTAATAATTTTTCTGGATAAATATCGGGGTTTATTTTGGTGGCCAGAAAGACAAGGAAAAAGTATTCCTAGATTAATGCTTTGAATTCCTTTCATCAATGTCTTTTGCTGCTGTGACAAAGTTCCTCCTCTACCTTGGTGGGTCTTGCGCTTATTGGTGGATTTGCTCGCCTTGGAGCTTCACAACAGCCCTCAGTTTGGCCGTTTTCATGAACCCACAGTCCAGGTCAACTCCTCCTGTGTCTGACCAGGAGTTGGGAAGTTTGGGGGGAACCCTGGCCCACCCTCTACTCCGGGTTCCAGCCCAGGACCCTGTGGAATGCAGCTGTCTAGAGTACCTCCTGGAACAGCTGTGCGACAACTACAACTCCCTGGGCTACTTCCCCATGGCCTCCTCCCAACACCTTCTTTATCCTCACCATAGGACCTTCCTCTTGGTGTCTGATAATGCTTGTTCTCCTCAGTCCTCAAACAGTCCACGTTCTCACTCTCAGCTCCTAGCGCTGCTTGCTCCCAGCTTCTTACACACATACCACAAACTGAAGTGAGCTCCTTTTTAACCCCAGGTGCCATGATTAGCCTGCCTTAATTGATTCTAGCAGCTTCTTGATTGGCTGCAGGTGTTCTAATCAGTCTGTCTGTCTTAATTGTCTCCAGAAGGTTCCTGATTGTTCTGGAACCTTCCCTGTTACCTTACCCAGGGAAAAGGGACCTACTTAGCCTGGGGCTAATATATCTGCCTTCTATTACTCTCCTGTAGCCATCTGGCCTGACCCTGTCACATATTCCCCCTCCTCTGCTCAACACTATGGGGTTGGGCAACTTGGGACGTCAGGCAGTGTACTCGTGACAAGCCATCTGCATTGCCATGGTGGTTTCCAGCCCGGTTTTGTATGATGAATTGGAAAGGTTGTAGGGACAGGAACCATCTGGTCACCCTTGTGTTGTTCTCTTTATTTCGCTGCATCCACTGGAGGGGTGCATGGTTGGTCACAAGGGTAAACCGTCGTCCCAGAAGGTAATAACGTAGTGTTTCCACGGCCCATTTCACAGCTAGGCACTCTCTTTCAACCATGGCATACTTCTGTTCTCTCGGGAGGAGTTTCCTGCTGAGGTAGAGGACTGGGTGTTCTTCATCTCCGACCAGCTGTGATAGGACAGCTCCCAATCCTACTTCAGATACATCTGTTTGTAAAATGAATTCTTTGTTGAAGTCTGGGGCTATAGGCACAGGGTTACTGCACAGGGCTCTCCGTAGATCCATGAATGTTTGTTTTCTCTGCGGCATCTGTCCACTTCAACGTGTCTGGACCCTGGGCTTTTATCAGGTCTGTCAGGGGACTCGCTCTGGTAGCAAAAATGGGGAATAAATCGTCGGTAGTACCCCACCACACCCAGGAATGCCCGGACTTGCTTTTTCTGATTCGGCCAGGGCCAACTTTGGATACCCTCTAGTTTGTTTAGTTGGGGCTTGACCATGCCCCTTTCTACAATGTAGCCAAGGTATTTAGCCTCAGCTAGCCCTATAGCACACTTGGCTGGGTTGGCTGTGAGGCCAGCCTTTTTTAGCGTGTCCAGAACCGCTTCCACCTTTTCTAAGTGGGTTTCCCAGCCGGGGGTGTGAATAATCACATCATCCAGGTATGCCGCTGCATAACTGGTAGGGGGCCGTAGGAGCTTGTCCATGAGACGCTGGAAGGTGGCAGGTGCCCCATGCAGTCCAAAAGGAAGAACAGAATATTGAAACAGACCCTCTCTGGTAGAGAATGCCGTCTTTTCTTTCGTATCTTTGGCAAGGGGAATCTGCCAGTATCCCTTTGTTAAATCAAGGGTGGTCAAAAATCGGGCATTGCCCAGGTGGTCAACTAACTCATCGATACGGGGTATGGGGTATGCATTGAATTTGGATATCTCATTCAGCCGGCGAAAGTCATTACAAAACCTAGTGGTGCCATCAGGTTTGGGCACCAACACAATCAGGCTTGACCACTGACTATGGGACTCTTCAATGACTCCCAGCTCCAACATCCTTTTTACCTCTGCCTTGATCTGCTCCATTTTTGCCGCTGGGACCTGAAAGGGCCTTAAAGTTACCTTTGCCCCAGGGTCTGTGATAATGTGGTGATATGCTTTGGTGGTCCGACCTGGTTTGGTTGAAAACACGTCCTGGTATCGGTTGATCATCTCAGTTACCTCCTTCTTCTGGTTTGGTGTCAGATCAGTGGATATCCTGATCTGCTCCTGCATGTTATTTCCCTGGCTCGGGGTCTCTTGGGCCACTACACACGCCTCTCGTTGGTACCAAGGCTTTAAGAGGTTAATGTGATAAATTTGTTCTTGTTTCCAACGTCCTGGCTGCCGCACCTTGTAGGTTACTTCCCCCACAGGTTCAACCACCTCATAGGGCCCCTGCCATTGGGCCAAAAGCTTGCTTTCTGCCATGGGTAGCAACACCATCCCCCGATAACCTGGTTGGAACTGTCGGACATTTGCCTGGCACTTGTAATGGGTTCGCTGGGCCTTCTGCGCCTTTTCCAAACGTTGCTGTACAAGAGGGGTGACCCAGGCTATCTGTTCTCGCATCTGCAACACATGGTCAATTATATTTCTCCCCTCATTGGGTTCCTCTTCCCAGATTTCTTTTGTGCTATATAGTATGCCACGGGGATGGCGTTTGTATAATAATTCAAAGGGGGAAAACCCAGTTGAGACCTGAGGTACCTCCCGGTTTGCAAACATAAGGTAGGGTAGTAGGGTGTCCCAATCCTTCCCGTCCCGACTTACCACTTTCCTTATCATTGCCTTGAGGGTTCGGTTAAACCTTTCTACCAGCCCATCGGTCTGTGGATGATAGACTGAAGTTCTCAGGGTATGTATATGGAGCAGCGTACAGAGGTCCCTCATTAGCTTTGACAAAATGGGGTACCTTGGTCTGTTAATATCTCCTTTGGTAGCCCCACTCAGGCAAAGATCCCCACCAACTCTCTAGCTATCGTTTTAGTTGCCGTGTTCCACAGGGGGACGGTTTCTGGGTAGTGAGTAGCATAATCCAGAATGACAAGTATATATTGGTGGCCCTGGACTGTCTTTTCTCCAGGGGTCCCACTTGGTCCATGGCTATTCGCTCGAAGGGGACCTCTATGATCGGAAGGGGTACTAAAGGTGCCCTCAAGTGGGGACGCGGACTGTGCAACTGACACTCCGGGCAGGACGCACAGTACCTCCGCGCTTATTCGTGTACTCCTGGCCAGAAGAATTGTCGCAGGACCCATGCCGGGGTCTTCTCTACCCCCAGATGCCCCCACAAAAAGATGACTGGGCCAGACTTAATACAGCATTCTGGTGTTTTTGAGGTACTAGGATCTGCTGTACCTTCTGCCCCTATACTGGTGCAACCCAGTATAAGAGATTCTTCTTCATTATGAAGTAGAGTCCTGGTCCCTGGGTTTTGCCTTCCATGGGGTCCCCATCTATTTTGGTCACCTCCTTCCTAATGTTGTCGTACCTTGGGTCTTCAGCCTGGTCCCATCCAAAATTTCCTCTCCCGGGGCTAATCTGCCCAAGATCTAGGGGGCCAGTCTCTGTTGCCTCTCCTCGTTCAGAGGCGTTAGGGTGTGGGTCAGACTCGGGTGCTTCTGCCTCCTGGGTGGCCTCCTTTTCAACAGGTCCGCCTACCTATGAGAGCGACCCTCTGGCTTTGGGCCAGTATTCAGGTTCCCAAGGCCTTAGCTGCCCTTCTTTCCCTTTTCGTCTTTCTACGCTGTCTGGGAGTGGAGAATAAATCTGGGGATATTTCAGAGGAGGTTGGGGGTTGACAGTCTATTGTGGATGCCTCACTACTTTCAGGGCTTCCCCCTTTCCCCAATTCCCCTACCGGGAGTAAGTCTTCAAACTCTGGGAAGTCCCTCCCTCTGAGCACCGGGTATGGGAGTTTAGAGACTACACCTGCTGCTACCTCAGTAGTGTTCCCCTGAATCTCGATTTTTACAGGGATGGTGGGGTAATAACCAACTGTCCCATGGACGCATGTTATCCCTGTCTGCTTAGCCCACAGCAGCTGACTACGCTTCACGAGCTTCCCCGAGACAAGCGTGATAGCACTCCACGAATCAACCAGTGCTGTGATCTCTACCCCATTTAGCTTCTCTGGTCTGGTGTACATATATGGAGTTAGTGAGACCCCACAAGGTGGATTAGGGAGCATGGGTCTGCCGAGTTCCCCAGGTTACACTGCATAGGCTCCTCGGCATTGGGCACTGTGCAGCTATGTGTCCCAACGCCCGACAGGCGTAACATCTGTATGGAGCCCTAGGCATTCCCCGATCTCTTGGTTTGGGCATTCTAACATCATGATCCTCTTCCCCCTCAGTGCTCCGACTCTTGGTGGCTTCTGGTGGGCCTTCAGCCCCTCTCTTTTTCCACCTGGGCTCTCCTGGTGGCCCAGTCACCCGAGCTCTAGGGCTTGATGGTGCTAGTTTAACCCGGGGTGCTTCTTCCTTAACTGGTCGGGTCAGCTCCCTCGCCGTCCTTCGCCTTTCTACCAGCACGACAACCTCGTCGTAGGTGGAGGGTTCATTCTGGCTTACCCAGGTGTGAAGGTCTGGCGGTAGTTCTCTCATGTACCGGTCGATGACAAGAACCTCTAGTATCTCCTCCAGACTCCGGGACTCAGTTTGTAACCACTTTTGTGCGAGATGGATGAGGTCATATAATTTGGACCGTGGGGTTTTGTTTTCCTGGTACCTCCACTCATGATATTGCTGGCCCCGCACTGCGGTCATTACCCCAGATCTTGCCAGGATCTCTGTGTTCAGCTGGGGGTAGTCTGCCGCAGCCTCTTCAGGCAAATCAAAGTAGGTCTTTTGGGCCTCCCCACACAGGAATGGAGCGAGGATGCCAGACCACTGTTCTCTGAGCCAAGCCTCCTGGCAGGGCTGTCCTCTCAAACACCAGGAGGTATGCCTCTACATCATCCTCCTGCGTCATTTTCTGCAGCCAATTGCTGGCACGCATGATCTGCGTCCCATCATGGCCGCAGTTCAGCTCTCTAAGGGCCTGGTTTACCAGTTCCCGCAACATAGCCCGGTCTTGAGCAGCATGGTCCATCAGCAGGCGATTAGTCTCTTGCTGCAGCCACACTCCCTCCTGTTGGGCGGCTGCCTGGACACGGATAGCCTCCTGCTGGGCAGCCGTGGCTTGTATCAGGGCCCGCACTACGTCCTCCATTGTGGTGAGAAAAAAAACAACAAACCTCTCCCTCCCCCCCCCCCCGCAACATCCTCTGTTTTCCGCCGCACTGTGCACACCAGATCCCACTGCTGACACCAGTTGTGACAAAGTTCCTCGTCTACCTTTGTGGGTCTTGTGCTTATTGGTGGATTTGCTCGCCTTGGAGCTTCACGGCAGCCCTCAGTTTGGCTGTTTTTGTGAACCCAAGTCCAGGTCAACTCCTCCTGTGTCTGACCAGGAGTTAGAAGGTTTGGGGGGAACCCTGGCCCGCCCTCTACTCCGGGTTCCAGCCCAGGGCCCTGTGGAATGCAGCTGTTTAGAGTGCCCCCTGGAACAGCTGTGCAACAACTACAACTCCCTGGGCTACTTCCCCATGGCCTCCTCCCAACATCTTCTTTATCCTCGCCATAGAACCTTCCTCCCCTGGTGTCTGATAATGCTTGTACTCCTCAGTCCTCCAACAGTCCACGTTCTCACTCTCAGCTCCTAGCGCTGCTTGCTCCCAGCTTCTTACACACATACCACAAACTGAAGTGAGCTCCTTTTTAACCCCAGGTGCCATGATTAGCCTGCCTTAATTGATTCTAGCAGCTTCTTGATTGGCTGCAGGTGTTCTAATCAGTCTGTCTGTCTTAATTGTCTCCAGAAGGTTCCTGATTGTTCTGGAACCTTCCCTGTTACCTTACCCAGGGAAAAGGGACCTACTTAGCCTGGGGCTAATATATCTGCCTTCTATTACTCTCCTGTAGCCATCTGGCCTGACCCTGTCACACTGTGGAACTAAAACAGAACTCAAAACCCAACGTTACCTCTGAGTTTAAGACAACAATATATCTCTAATTCCCAAATAAATCTTTTCATTTGAATAAACAGTTCACTGTTATAGACTTAGAACTATTAGACTATAAATATTTATTTTTAATACTTGGGCCACACCATTTGCAGCACATACACTCAACTTCATGCTTTTATCTTGTTTTTGTATTTTTAAAACTTTCGAACACTTCCTTGTGTTCTGAAATGTATTCTGATATAGATTTTTGTTTTCTTCCCATTTTAGTGTGTTAAATTTATAAACCATTATTAGGGCTCCGTGTTTGTCACAGAGGTTACGGAAATCACAGATTCTGTGACTTTCCACAACCTCAATGAACTTTGTGGGGGCTGGGGTCACCAGGGACTGCCCAAGCAGCAGCGTGTGGCTGGCCTCTGGGATCGCCTGAGCAGCAGTCCCTGGGCGGGCAGTGTAGTCGCTGCCAGCAGGCTCTGGCACTAGTCCCCGGGCAGACAGAGTAGCTGCTTCCCTGAGTGGCCCCCAGCAGCAGTGGCCCCAACAGATGCCCTCCCCAGCAGTATGCACCTGAAGATTTAGTTAGGGGTATATAGTACAAGTCATGAACAGGTCACGGGGCTGCGAATTTTTGTTTGTTGCCCCTGACCCATCCATGACTTTTCCTAAAAATACCTATGACTAAATTGTAGCCTTAACCATTGTCTGCTAACAGCTCGAAATGTGTATGTGGTGGGCGTGAGATTCATCGGTACGTTCAGATCTGTACGCACTTCACAGCTTGTGTGTGTGCCTGTTTGTTTATTGTGTTATATCTTATAGACTAATACATAGCCTTACTTCAACAGGCAGTTTTGCATATACACACAGATGAATGTATTATCGTAATACATCTATCTCATGCAGTGTATTGTATCTTCCTAATAAAATAAGTTATTTTTTATTTATTGATCCTGATCTGTTTTATCATTATTGATGATACAAAAGTAGGGTGAAAACTGGAAAAAAGTGAGTAATACTTTTTATAAAACCTGGGAATTTTTCAGGTAAAAATCAGTTTAAACTGAAAACGAAGGGGCTTAAGAATATTACATATATTTTTGTAAGCTTTCGTCTGACCCTGAAGAATTGAGTGCTACAGTATTATGAATATGTGCTTTCTTTTTATTGGGCAACCTACAATGACTAGTCCATGGCTCTACATTTCTTTGCAAGTATGCACATTATGTACCTGTTCTATTTTTGTGAATAAGCCAGGTTTAAAGCGGAACAAGACACCTGGGATCTTGCTTTCTTAAGCACGCACATGCAAGATTTTTGAGTCTTTCTATTTGTGCCTGCTTCAAAGTTTAGAGTGACGGCATGGTGTTCATGTACACACGCATGAATCACATCGTCATAGTAGGCATAATTTAGGCCTAATAGCTCAGATGTTCTTCCCTTTTAATAGGTTAGCAGGCTCCTTGCTTTGGTACTAAAGTGTACAACTTGGTCCACTGGAAATCCTTGGCAAACTGGGAAAATCTGAATGTTTCTAAACCATTTTCAGTTTCACTCAGGGCATATTAAAACATCCAGATTCAATAAGGAGAATATACACCTTAGCTCATCTCCACCCCATTTGTTTTTGCTTGTTGTTCACTTGTGATTGTGATATACTTGTTTACCTCAAAATATTTAGTGTTAGATTGTACTACCCTTATTTCAAGTTGTTTCACAGAATTCAGTGGGACTACTCGTATAAGTGTTCACCAAAATAAAGTAAAGGAGGTGTGATTTGAGCCCTTACAAACTGGCACCTTAAGACCATACCTTTCAGTTCTTCTCCGCACTCCAAGATCCTTCCATATCTTTGACCTACTCGTGTTCCTGCCAGAGAGCTTCTATTATTGCATTATGTGTGTCATAAATATAAAGGGAAGGGTAAACCCCTTTGAAATCCCTCCTGGCCAGGGGAAAGCTCCTCTCACCTGTAAAGGGTTAAGAAGCTAAAGGTAACCTCGCTGGCACCTGACCAAAATGACCAATGAGGAGACAAGATACTTTCAAAAGCTGGGAGGAGGGAGAGAAACAAAGGGTCTGTGTGTCTGTCTATAGTCTGTCTTTGTCGGGGATAGACCAGGAATGGAGTCTTAGAACTTTTAGTAAGTAATCTAGCTAGGTATGTGTTAGATTATGATTTCTTTAAATGGCTGAGAAAAGAATTGTACTGAATAGAACAACTATTTCTGTCTGTGTTTTGTAACTTAAGGTTTTGCCTAGAGGGGTTCTCTATGTTTTTGAATCTAATTACCCTGTAAGATATCTACCATCCTGATTTTACAGGGGGGATTTCTTTATTTCTATTTACTTCTATTTTTATTAAAAGTCTTCTTGTAAGAAAACTGAATGCTTTTTCATTGTTCTCAGATCCAAGGGTTTGGGTCTGTGGTCACCATGCAAATTGGTGAGGCTTTTTATCCAACATTTCCCAGGAAAGGGTGGGGTGCAAGTGTTGGGAGGATTGTTCATTGTTCTTAAGATCCAAGGGTCTGGGTCTGTAGTCACCTAGGCAAATTGGTGAGGCTTTTTACCAAACCTTGTCCAGGAAGTGGGGTGCAAGGTTTTGGGAAGTATTTTGGGGGGAAAGACGCATCCAAACAGCTCTTCCCCAGTAACCAGTATTAGTTTGGTGGTGGTAGCGGCCAATCCAAGGACGACGGGTGGAATATTTTGTACCTTGGGGAAGTTTTGACCTAAGCTGGTAAAGATAAGCTTAGGAGGTTTTTCATGCAGGTCCCCACATCTGTACCCTAGAGTTCAGAGTGGGGGAGGAACCTTGACAATGTGACTTTGTGCTTATCTACATGGTGCATTAGTTCACACTAGGGGTTGTAAATTTTAGTGTGTTGCACACTAACTGGCCTGGGTAGACCCTCCTGGTGAGCGCTAAAAGTGTGAAAGGTGACTACATTAGCGCACACTATGGAACTTTTAGTGTACACTAGCAGTGTTCACACAGGCCACTTAGTGTGCAACACACTAGAATTTAACACCCCACTGATGCAAAATAATGCACTGTGTAGAAAAAGCCTAAGTGTAATTAGGACTATTCTTAGTGTAGCATTTTTACTTAATGAACTGTAAATTCTTAAGTCAGTAGAGAAATGTATACTAAAGCCTTATGTACTCTAAAATTCTGGCATGCTATGGGACCCACTTTTACGGGGTTTTGTTTTGATTCCAGAACATAGTTAAAACATAGATTGGCAAGACAAAACCGCTTTGAACACTATCACATAACGACTGGATCCCACAATATGGCATATTCTTGTATTGGTATGGTTAACAAGAATATCTAGAATTATAACAGTTAATACAAACAAAGAATTTTGGAAGGGATAAAAACCTTAAACAAATCTCTAACAAGGATTAGGATGAGACTTTCATGGGGGCAGATTATATCATACCTGCGTACTGTTGGATTTTTGCATTGAGACATATGATGCTGGCCACTGCCAGAAACAGGTTTCTAGATTAGATGGATGTTGGGTCTGATCCAAATGACAATTCTTATGTTCCATAGTATAGGGGGACCCTACAAATCCACAAGGTAGTAGCAACTGTTGCACATTTAAACTTTAGCATAATTATGTTGCCACACTAATCAAATATTCAGTGTGATGTTGCCTCACCTGTTACCAAATTGTATCTTTCCCTCTGCAGCTGTGTAGCTACAAGTTCTAACCCTTCATGGGGTTTCTACTGAGAGTTTCTATAAGGTATTTTAGTCCATAAATCTCACCTACCAAGGGATGGTCTCCTCAGACAACCATACTTCTGCTTATCTGTTAGATCAACACAAGATGGAAATATATCTTTTTTTATTCTCCTTCTTGTCTAGCTACAGATTTACTTCAGCTTCAAGTATGGATTTAAATAAATTGCCAAATCACAGTAACGAGCACATAGGCTTAATAATGTGGTATATAATAGACACAATGATCATACTAATGACAGGTTTTGTCTGTATACATACATTCTTCATAGTTTTAAGAACATTTTTTTCTTTGTTTGCAGCTGACTTTTGTTATTGCACTTATGTAACCATTTTTCTCTTCCAGAAATGTTTTGATGGGGATTAAAAGCAGGGAGGGTTTGAGAGTGGGAAGAGAATTTCATATAATTAAACAAAATTACCTTCGCCTTTTCTCAGATTGGTAACTCTGTATCAGCTATTAATGAAGAATTAAAGGAGGGGTAATGTAATTAATGAAAATCAAGATGGGTTTATGGAAAATAGATCCTGTCAAACTAACTTCATTTATGTTTTTGATGCAATTACAAATTTGGTTGATAAAGACAATAAGGTTGATGTAATATACACACAGACTTCTGTAAGGCGTTTGACTTGTTACCACATGGCATTTTGATTAAAAAAACAAGTACAATATAATATTAACATGACACATTAAATGGATTAAACGCTGGCTGAATGATAGGTCTGAAAATATAATAATAAATAGGGAATAGTTATTGAGCAGGCGTATTTCCAGTAGGGTTCTGCAGGGATCAGTTCTTGGCCCTGCACAATTTAAAATTTTTATCAATGACCTGGAAGAAAACATAAACTTATCACTGATAAAGTTTGCAGATGACACAAATTGGGAGTGTGGTAAATAATGAAGAGGACAAGTCACTGATTCAGAGTGATTTGGATCACTTAGTAAACTAGTATCAGAGAGGTGGCCGTGTTAGTCTGGATCTGTAAAAGCGGTAAAGAGTCCTGTGGCACCTTATAGACTAACAGACGTATTGGAGCATAAGCTTTCGTGGGTGATTACTCACTTCGTCAGATGCATGACAGCTTATGCTCCAGTATATCTGTTAGTCTATAAGGTTCCACAGGACTCTTTGCCACTTTTAGTAAACTAGGTGCAAGCAAACACTGTGCATTTTAATATCGCAAAATGTATACATCTAGGAACAAGGAGTATAGGCCATACTTTCAGGATCAGTGAGACTATCCTGGGAAGCAGTGACTCTGAAAAATATCGGGGGCCATGGAGTATAATCAGCTGAACATGATTATTCTCCCAGTGTAACACTGTGGCCAAAAGAGCTAATACAATCCTAGGATGCATCTACAGGGGAATCTCGAGTAGGAGTAGAGAGGTTATTTTACCTCTATAATTGACACTGGTACAACCACTGCTGGAATACTGTGTCCAGTTCTAGTGCCCACAATTCAAGAAGGATGGTGATAAATTGGAGAGAGTTCAGAGAAGAGCCATGAGAATCAATGAAACATGTCTTATAGCAGGAGGTTCAAGGAGCTCAATCTATTTAGCTGAACAAAGAGAAAATTAAGGGATGACTTGATTACAGTCTGTAAGTGCCTAAATGGAGAACTAATATTTAATAATGGGCTCCTCAATCTAGCAGAGAAAGGTATAATATGATCCAGTGGCTGGAAGTTGAAGCTTGACAAATTCAAACTGGAAATAAGGTATACGTTTTTGAATGCGAAGATAATTTAACCATTGGAACAACTTACAAAGATTTGTGGTGAATTCTCCATCACTGGCCATTTTTAAATCAAGATTGGATGTTTTTCTAAAACTGTGCTGCCTAGGAATGATTCTGGGGAGGTTCTGTGGCTTCTGTTGTTTAGGTGGTCTGACTAGATGATCACAATGGTCTCTTCTGGCCTGGGAATCTATGACCCTATTAAGTTATCCAATGTTCCTTGGAAGTTGTCCCTTCTGAAGGGGCTCTTCTAGATTCTAGTGAAGAGCAATTTTTTTCCTGTTGAGTTGCTCTGTGTGACCCCTCTCATTCAGGGATTATTTGTTACCTGCCTCAGGCCAGGTGTACACTACAAGGTTTGTTGGCATAGCTGTTACTGGTCAGGGGTGTGAAAAAACCCACTCTCCCTCGTGACATAGTTATGTTGGTAAAACCCCCACTATAGACACAGCTGTGCTGGCAGAAGAGTGCTTATGTCAGCATAGCAAATGTTGTTCAGGGAGCTCGTGTTACTGTGCCAACAGAAAAACTCCTCCCGTTGGCATAAATTGCACCTATACCAGGGGACTCTGCTGGTATAGCCATACCAGCAAGCATTTATACTGTGGACAAGGCGTTAGTTTGAGTTCTTGCACCTGACCTCTCCTAGCTTGGACCTTGTTGTCTGTCTTTTCTCCTGCTTTCCCTCTTCCCCTTCTCATGTCCCTTCCAAGGAATCGCCAATCCTTTCACTTATTGCTATCCAGCCCTTGCTGCTGGTTTAGAATAGGAGATTTAGCTTTCTGCCAAACCACTGTTCTCCTTCTGTACTTTGTCCAGCAGGTCCTTTCATAATTGTAATTCTGCCCCCCTGCTGAAACTGTTGAAATCCTTATAAGGGGTTCCCTGAAGGAAAGCTGTTGGCTGAAGTTCCCAAGGAACTGGAATATTGTAGCTTTCCCTTTATTGTAATGAGGACATGTTGGTTTTCCAAGAAATCGTAAGCTACGTTTTAAATTATGTGTGTGACATATGTAGAGGCACAGGATTGAGAATCATCTTGTTCAGATGTTGGCACTGCACAACGTAATGTTAAGTGGTAAGTAGTGGTTCCCAAATGTTTAGGCAGCTCTAGCAGTTTACCTGAGTAAGACTTTGATTATACAGGCCAATGGCTGCCTTCATGCCATTTAGTTAGGTGAGCTTTGACCCCCAGTAGAATTCGGGATATTTGGAGTAATTGAAAACTTTTTTGTAAGACGGAGAACACCCAGATTAAAATAGGTTGGTAGCAGCAGGAGTACAGTGGGTCCCAGGCATGTATGCCTGATAGAACCAGCACTGGGGATCACTGGGAGCACATTTTCAGAACAGTGGTGGCCTGATGATATGTCACTGAATGGATCACCCTGAATGATTCATGGTCTGATCAAGCCTGATTTCTGCTGAGATGGGTTATTTTTGGATGTATCCCAGCGTTCTGTAATTAAGTTTCTGATTCCTGGATGTAGTCTGTGATGGCTCTCCCAGCTTGCCTCCACTTTAAATGTTCAGTGTAATGTAGGTTGGTACTAACTAGTCCTCCCAGCTGGTATTTCGAAAGCTTCCCTGCCCTGAATCAATTTGGAGTCAGTGAACACTAGTTTTTGTTCTTAAAAAAGGTGGCTATACTTATTTAATGAAATATTGGTTACAGAATGAATTGTGCCACCATCTTAATGAAATAGCTTTTGTGAAAATAAGGAAACTGAAACGGTAGTACTTCTTTTTGAGTGAAGTTTTGTTTTCTGTAGATTAGCTGGAATGCAGTTGTTTGATCCATTTGATTGATAGAGAAGTTCTCATCAATCCATACCAGCACATCTACAGATAAATTTAATAAAAAGCTAATGTAAAAGACAGCCACACAGTCTGTGAAAACAGTAATTTAAAGGAGACTTCATACTTTGATTGAAACAGGTCCTTAGATTACTCTCCTTTTGAGATCTAAAATAGAGCGCTTTATCAAGTCCTATATTATCAAAAGTAAGTGCTACCTAGTAAGAGTGCATAAAATTATCATGATTGAGCTATGGACGTAGCTTTTGGGAAAAGACTTGGTGGCCTTAGAGAAAAGAGTAAAAGTCATAGGCAGACACAACCTTCCCCTCCACCCCTCCTAGTCTAGTCTTTCCTGTTGCTGAGTTCTGTTAGCCTTCTGTGAGGTTTAACTCTCCCACTCAACTTGTTTGTCAGTTTGATTCACTGGCTTACATGCAAAATATCTCAAAAGTCACAAATGTATTCTTTATGAATGGGCAAACAGCCTCCTTCCCTACCCATTCTGAAAATGTTGGGAGTGCAGCAAGTCTAGCCTTCATCATACCAAGAGTATGTCTACATTGCAATAAAATTCTGCAGCAGTGAGTCTCCCGAGTCCATTGACATGGGCTCTGTTTGCGGGGCTCAGTCTGTGGGGCTAAAAATGGCCATGGAGGCATTTGGGCTGGAGCCTGAGCTCTGAAACCCACCCCCCTCACAGGGTTTCAAAGTCCGGGCTCCAGCTTGAGCCCGAATGACTAAACTGCAATTTTTAGCCCCGCAGCCAGATCCCTGGGAGCCCAAGTCAGGTGACCCAGAATAGCTGTGGTCAGACCGTTGGTCTTTTATTGCAGTGTAAATGTGCATTTTAAGGTCAGTAGTGTGATGTTTGTTTGTTTTGTAATTAAGGATGTAGAGATTAAGTATTGGTTCAAATGTGTAAGGCTCTAAGGTACAACTTTTAAAAAACTATGTTTTGTCTTAGAACTTCTCAGGATTGAGCAGAAACTTCCAAAACTTCAATTGTCTCCTGAAAGTCCATGTATTTATATGATTATATATCATTGAAAAGTGCTTTACAAAAACTTTCTCCAAACCAATGCCCATTAATAGCATGATGTATGAACTGTGTTTTAAATGACTTGGATCCCACAAAAATATGCTATCATTTTTTTAAGATCATACTTAAATTGATAGGTCAGTTGTCAGTGTGACAATAAATGTATGCTTGTTGAAGTCAGTGGGACTGCCTGTGCTTAAGCATATGCGTAAGTGTTTACAACATTGGGCCCTTAATGTACAATAACTATAGTTCCCAAAGCAGATTTTATGAAGTGTGCATTTTCAACACAACTCTTAAAATGAGTGTTGTAGTGCAGGGTGACCACCCTCATGTAATCGTGTGTGCATTTATTGAAAGATGGGGAAAGAAAGGGCTAAGTGTTGCATTAGAATAAGCAGGGAGGGTGTCCCTAGCCTCTATTTACCAGAAGCTGGGAATGGGCGACAGGGGGTGGATCACTGGATGATTACCTGTTCTGTTCATTCCCTCTGGGGCACCTGGCATTGGCCGCTGTCAGAAGACAGGCTACTGGGCTAGATGGACCTTTGGTTTGACCCAGTACGGCCATTCTTATGTTCTAGTATGATTCTGCAGCCACAAAAAGCATACATCCAGGATGCTGGTAAGGAGGAAGGAATTGATGAATGGCTATATGTGGTGGGGTTTTTTGTTTTGTTTTTGCTGCTCACCATTTCCTAGTAACTTTTTAAAAAGCATTCTCTGGAAGGAGGTGGCATGCTATGCAATAATTTCATAATCAATGTTATATGACTAGATAGATAAAAATCTCAAACTATAAATAAGGGGTTCCAATCTTTGAAAATATTACTCAATAACATACCTACATAGCTAAGGACTAAGTTTGCTATCTCATTCCCTGGTGAAAAATACCTCTGGTTCTGTGCTCCTGGCAATTTAGGATCAGCTAAATGCTTAAGCTCTATTGACTTCAAGATTCCTGCTTGCGTTGGTCAAGTCAACTGTTTTTCCCTAACCCTGTGGTATCCTATGTAAGGATAAAAGGGACAGGAAAATGCTTGAACTATGGAGTGGAAAGTGCTGTGTATATTTGTAGAGTAGAGATTGTTGCAGAGAAGAAGGGAGGAGAGAGTTGTTTGGTGTCCAGACACCCCAAGGAGAGAACAGAATAGTTAAATGCCCAAAATAAACAGTTAGACCAATTGATTGCATACTGTGCTAGTTTGCTCTAAATGTATATTGAATAAGGTCTCCTGTGAAAGCTTGTAATGTTCTAAACTAAGTAATCACTATGAGATATATATGCCAGCTATACTTATGAATTTATGTGTTTGTGTATTTAGAAAACTGTGCTCCTAATCTGTGGTGTACCATCAGCTCTATCTCATAGCAGGATGATGAGCAGTCAGAGAAGGGCACCTCCCAAACCAGTTGTTTACATGAAACAGGTTTCAGAGGAGCAGCCGTGTTAGTCTGTATTTGCAAAGAGAACAGGAGGACTTGTGGCACCTTAGAGACTAACCAATTTATTTGAGCATAAGCTTTCGTGAGCTACAGCTCACTTCATCGGATGCATTCAGTGAAAAATACAGTGAGGAGATTTATATACACACAGAACATGAAACAATGGGTGTTATCATACACACTGTAAGGAGAGTGATCACTTAAGATGAGCTATTACCAGCAGGAGAGCAGGGTTGGGGGGGGTTTCTTAAGAGCATAGCTCTTTTCCCAAACCTAAGCTTTCTACCCCACAACGAGATTCTCAGTCTAGTGTTAAAAGGACTGACTAGCCCACCCTTTGAACCCATGGCCACTTGTTCTTTAACTCACCTCTCCATGAAGACGGCATTCCTGATCACCATTACCTCAGCAAGAAGGAGAGGGGAGATAGCAGCCCTGATGGTGGATCCCCCCATCACCATGTTCTTCCCTGACAAAGACACACTTAGCCACAGCTGAAGTTCCCATGAACCAGCTCATTCACCTTCCAATCTTTTATCCCAAGCCTCACCAGGGTAATAGGGAAGCCATCTCCATACACTCAATGCTTGGCCTTTTATTTGGACAGGACAAGAGCTTCCAGAAAATCTTTGGCACTCTTCCTCTCCATTGCAGATAGATCAAAAGGTACAACGATTTCAGCTCAAAGACTCTCTAAATGGGTCTCGAACTGTATCCAACTCTGTTAGCAAATTCACAGTTTAGCACTCCCATCTACAGTCCACACGCATGATCGGTTCCCTCGTCTGTCGCCTTCTTATCCCTAGATCAGAAATCTGCAGAGCAGCTACATGGGCATCTGCATATACCAGGGGTCGGCAGCCTTTCAGAAGTGGTCTGCCAAGTCTTAATTTATTCACTCTAATTTAAGGTTTCATGTGCCGGGAATACATTTTAACATTTTTAGAAGGTCTCTCTCTACAAGTCTATATTATATAACTAAACTATTGTTGTATGTAAAGTAAACACAGGTTTTTAAAATGTTTAAGAAGCTTCATTTAAAATTAAATTAAAATGCAGATCTTATCAGTTCAGTGCAGTGGTTCTTAACCTGGGGTGCACGCGCGAGATGCCCTTTCTGGGGGTGCGAGACATGCGAGATTTTTTTAGAAGGTAAATCATCAAAAACACAAATTAAGCACAGGCACATAAGTACAACTACTTTGCTTCATCAAACCCATGTATTTATTAACATTATGCATTTTAAAATGATTACTGTAATATACAAAGTTTTTAAGTTTTCAAGTTTTTAAGCTAATTGTAGTGTAATTTTTATAAGGGCTGCAGAGCGCTGGGCCCAGGCCAGGAGCAGAGCCCTGGGCTGGCTCTTGGTACCCCAAGCCAGCAGGAGGGCTGAGCAGGGCCAGAGGCTCAAACCCCGGCTGGCAGGGGGCCAGGCGGCTGGAACCCTAGACCAGCAGCAAGGTGAGCGGGGCCGGCGGCTGGTATCCCAGGCTGGTAGCAGGCTGAGCAGGGAAGATGGCTGGGATCCTGGCTGGCAAGGGGCTGGCAGCCGGAACCCCAGATTGTCAGCGGGCTGAGCTGGGTGGCAGACAGAACCCCAGACTTGTAGTGGCTCACCCGCTGCTGGTCTGGGGTTCCACCGGTTCCTGGCCGCTGGCTCCGCTCAGCCTGCTGCCGGCCAGGGGTTCTGTTCACTCAGGCCAGCAGCGGGTTGAGCGGGGCCGGCGGCCGAGACCCTGGCTGGCAAGGGGCTGGCGGCTGGAACTCCAGACAGTCAGCGGGCTGAGTGGGGCCAGCGGACAGAACCCTAGACTGGCGGTGGGCTGAGCAGCTCAGCCCGCCACCGGTCTGAGGTTCTGTCCACTGGCTCCTGCCAGCCAGGGTCCCGGCCACCGGCCCTGCTCAGCCTGCTGCCGGCCAGGGGTTCCATTCACTCAGGCCAGCAGCACGTTGAGTGGGGCCGGCGGCCGAGACTAAAAATGGGCTCGCGTGCTGCCTTTGGCATGCTTGCCGCAGGTTGCCAACCCCTGGCATATACATTTGCTACTCCTGAGGGAATTCTGTGCCAAAAATTTAAATATTCTGCACCAAAAAAATTAATATTCTGCACACAATATTTTAAAATTCTGCAAAATTCTGCATATTTTATTTGTCAAAATAACACAATATAATCGCACCATTTTCAATTATTTGCTGACAAGTATTTTGAAATAAATTACCAAAATAATTGAAAACGGTGCGATTATATTGTTGTTTCTGTTATTTTGATATTTAAAATATTCAGAACTTTGCAGAATTTTAATTTTTTGGTGCAGAATTCCCTCAAGAGTAGCAGGGTTCTGTGTGGTGCAGTCTGGGTGTGGGCAGCTTGGTGGGGGGTCTGGGTCCAGGGGGGAACCTGGATGCACAGGGGCTTCGTGCGGGTTTCTGAGTGCAGGGGGAATGGGACTCTACAGGGGAGTCATAGAATCATAGACTTTAAGGTCAGAAGGGACCATGATGATCGTCTAGTCTGACCTCCTGCACAACGCAAGCCACAGAATCTCACCCACCCACTCACTCCTGTAACAAACCCCTGACCTATGTCTGAGCTATTGAAGTCCTCAAATCGTGGTTTAAAGTCTTCAAGGTGCAGAGAATTCTCCAGCAAGAGACCCATGCCCCACGCTGCAGAGGAAGGCAAAAAACTCCCAATGCCTCTGCCAGTCTGCCCTGGAGGAAAATTCCTTCCCGATCAGCTAAACCCTGAGCATGTGGGCAAGACTCACTAGCCAGTCACCGAGGAAAGAATTCTCTGTAGTAACTCAGATCCCACCTCATCTAACATCCCAGGTGAAAGTGGTTAAGGCTCAGTGGTAAGGGGGGGCAAGGGGGCTTGGTGGGGTGGGGGGCAGGGTGCAGTAGGTTGGGGCTCAGTGGGGTGGGAGTCTGGGTATGGGGGGCTCCTGATGTAGGAGGTGAGACTTGGCTGGGTGGGTGTTTAGGGGGTTTGGTGGGGGGGGTTCTGGGCGCGGGGGGCTCCAGTTATGGAGGGAGCTTGGGGGGGGTGGTTCCTGGTGCATGGGTATGAGGAGGGGGGGTCACTGTAAGGGAGCTGCTCCCCCTGTCCGCCCAACCCCCATGCATCCAGACCCCCCCGCACCTAACCCCCAATGCTGAGCCTCTCCCCCCCACCCCACACCTGGACCATCCCCCCTCCCCACCCGCCCCATGGTGCAGAGCTTCCTGCAGCCAGGGGAAGTTTCCGGGCTTGATCATCTGACCCACTCCCAGCTGCTCTGTGCAGGGAGGGGGAACTCCATCTCTGTCCTCCTCACTGCCCTCCCTCCCCCCGCCAAGCTGGGACTAATGTCCCTGGGTGGCCAGGGCATCCCCAGACCCCCCTCCCACCAGTGATTTATATCTCCCCTGGCTGCCTGAACAGACACATCTGAACAGCTGGGGAGGGATGAGTGAGTACTGGTGCAGCTTCTCTTTGCTTCCCCACAGAAACCATTTTCTTCAAGGAAGCAAAGAAAATCTGCGGGGGGAGGGGGGCATTTTTGTGCTGTGCCACAGTTGTGTAGAATTTCCCTAGGAGTAATTTGCAGAACACACTCTGCCATCCTGAGGGACTCTGCTGCAGACGCCAAATTCGGCACCACAGTACTATCCTCCATCACAGACTTGACTCCAAAGCCTCAGCCTCCGGTGGGGGATACTGCTCGGTCGTCACCTACAGTGGAGCACCCGGTCGTCACCTACAGTGGAGCACCCATAGGGACACTTCTCGAAGAAGTTGTTACTCACCTTGAGCAGTAATGATGGTTCATCGAGATGTGTGTCCCTCTGGGTGCTCCACCCTCCTCCCCTATACTTTGGAGTTCTCATCCTACACTCTGCGGTAGAGAAAGAACCGAGGAGGGTTTGCCCGCGCAACGCTGACTAGCCTCTTGGCAGACCATGTGCGGGCCGAACACACACTGCTGCTAAATTTCTTTGATCGGCAGCACAGGGACTCAGACTCACCTGCAGTGGAGCACCCATAGGAGGACACATCTTGAAGAACCATTATTATTGTACAAGGTGAGTAACTATTCTTCCCTCCACCCCCAGAGCATAGTTTGTACTCTAATGTGGCAATGGGATCCAGAAGCCTCTCTTGACAGGGCTTTCTTCAGAGCTTTGTAACTGCGCAATGCCGGGTATCTAGTCTAATTTCTTGAAGCATTTCACACCACTCCCCCTCTCTCCCCGCTCACAAAGTTTACCTTAAAAAAAAAGTAGTGGGGTGATTTGTCATAACACTGTGTTTATAGGAAGAAGAGGTCTTGGTAGCCAGGAAGCCCTGAATTCTAATCTCTGTTCTGTCTTGCAAGTTCCATACTTTCATTAGGGCTGAAGTCTCTCTTGCTTGTTTTCAGCCCCCAAAGCGTCTTCTCTCTTAAACCTCCAGTTGTGACTTTTGGCAAATCCTTTAACCTCTCGTCCTTAATTTCCCCCTTTGTAAAATGGGAAGAATGTCTTTGTGCCTCACATGGTCTTAACAGTTGCACAGCATTTTGAAGATGAAAATTGCTGTTTATACACTATTGTCATAATGTTGTAGGATGCCTGTACAGTTAAAATCTTCCTTAGAAACAGTTTTCCTTATAAAATGTGTTGTTCTTGGGGATGCTTAACAATAGATCAGAGCTTTATAATACTGTTTAATCTTTTTTTAAATGCTTTTATTAGGTCACAAAGTTCTGGAAAATCACTGTATCATGTATGTTTCTGGATAATTTAAAAAGCATACTGTAAAGCAGATGCTTGAAGTAATCAGTGAATAAACCACAGCAAGGTTTTCTCTGTTTATATATTTTAAAAATGACTGTCTGTACAGAGATGCAAATGGATTGCACTGGAGAATATGAGCCATAGTGCTCCTTTGTATTGTCCAGTATTGTTCTGTAGGTCACTGAGAGTAGGTTATCCAAATTCAGTATTAGTCACCTGTCGCTGGGAGGGCAGGATGTAGAACAGATGTCCATTTCAGTGGGCCCAATCCTCAAGAATTTATCTATGCAAAACTCTTGCTTGGTTTAGAGGGTGTGGTTTGTTAACCTATTTGTTCAAGGGCTACCATATACTCCTATATTAGTCACTTGAAAGACGTTAGCTTCAACCTTAATTGTAAAGGCAGATTTTTCCCTTCCTAAGACTGATTTTTGTCACCCCACGGCATGGCTGCTGCTGGCCTGGGTCAGCTACCTTTGGGACCTACCCCTACTTGTGGGGCTCAGGCTATGGGACTAAAAATTACTGTGTAGGTTTTCAGGCTCAGGGAGGAGGAGAGGGTCCTGGAGCCTGGATTCCAACCTGAGCCCAAATGTCTACACGATAATTTTACAGCCCCACGAGCCCAAGTCAGCTGACCTGGGCCAGCCGTGGGTGGTTGGTTGCTGTGCAGAAATACCCTAGTTTTCCTTGCCAGATGTTCAGGCAATCCCTGGGATAAGAGACATTGCTGCTGCTGTTTAGGCAGGACAAGTGGTGCTGGCTGCTGCTTCTCTTCAGGTAAGAGAGGGGTCTGGAGAGAGCCCCTGCTGCCACCATCCCACCAGAGTCTTCTCCTTGGGTGGTAACAAAAGCCTTCTCCCCTTCATATTGCTCCAGTGAAACCACTACCTTAGTATGAGTCCTCGAGGCAGCCCTCACCTGCTCTGGAGTCAAAGGCACATGGAGCCAGAGACTCCACTTAGTGCTGTAAGTGATGAGGCTACTTCTGCTCAGCTGCTTCTCTACAGAGACCTCACGATAACTGAGTCTGGAGTTCCCAGAATGACTGGCTGTCCCGAAGCAATGTTCGCACATAGTGCGGGAATAGCCTAATCCTTCTGGGTACTGTACTTTTTAATAAATACAATTTCTTTTTAAAAGGATTAAAATATGAGGCATTTATAAAAAGAATGT
Source organism: Lepidochelys olivacea (assembly GCF_965140295.1). Taxonomy (NCBI): domain Eukaryota; kingdom Metazoa; phylum Chordata; order Testudines; family Cheloniidae; genus Lepidochelys; species Lepidochelys olivacea. Next base: position 158,577,740 of record NC_140411.1, on the reverse strand, counting down.
TTTCAAAACATATTGGAATTTTAAAATCCTATGAGAGAGTTAATATGAAAGTACTAGTGGCCTGATGAATTCACAGGAAAATGATTAATACATAGCACCTGTAAAGTCTACTTATGGATGATCGGTGCATGAAGCTTAATGATTAGTTGCTTCTCATTAATAAGTAATTATGAAGAACTGTATTTTGGGAGTCTTTTTTTGCTGACTGAAGGCCATTTAAAGACCTACAACTCTGAAAGCCATCAATAAATCTACAGAAGTTTCCTTTTCAGTGGCTTCATTTCATAATGCATACTGAAAACCTAGGGATAACGGGAGGAATTTTTATATAGTCTCAACTAACATGGGATAGATTTCAGCCCTGAATATAATCAGTATTTTTAAAGGGTCCCTCAGGTAGCATGCTTGGGACTGTGCAAAAAATAAAGAAAAATTTTCAGGTAATAGAAGAAATTACCATCTTAAAGATCAAACAAATAAAACTTATCAGGACATCTGGAGTAAAATATGTTTAAAAAATTGATTCAGGGGAATTGGAGAAGGGATTGAAGGGAGGCAAACAAGCCTGTGGCCAACAGTGTAACAAGAAACCTGTGTATTTCCTCTACATTTTATAGTATATCCATCACCATACAACTTAGGGGCTGTATATAAAAATAAAGAAATCATGGCAGTGAAGACAGCACTTTTTGTCATGACAGTGTTTGCTTCTATAATAATAATTAAGGCTTAGCTCTTGCATCCATAGATCTCAAAGTACTTTATCAAGGAAGACAGTGTCATTATTCCCATTTTACAGATGGGGAAACTAAGACAAAAGGAGGTGACATGACTTGCCCAGTTTCACTCAGCAGGCTAGTGGCAGAGCCTGGCTTCTCATCTACATTGTTATAATAATGGCAAGATAAGTTTCCAGATGCTTTTTTGTTCACCTTACTCCTTTCTTCCCCTCACCTCTTGAAACTGGGAGATAACCATTTGGAAGAAGCACCTTCAGAGACTTTTATGTCTGTGGGATACTTCTGCAAAGGTTTCAGATGAAACATTTCTGCCTTGGGGTCTGAACTGTAGACTAGGAAGTAATAGAAGAAGCAGAGATGATTTGTTTCCTGTCTAAGGGAGAAGGCTGGCAAACTGATTCATGAACTTAAAAAAGGAAGGCCACAATATCCTCCAAGATGTATGATATATAAGACCAAAAGCAGATGAATGCAACTCTGAATACTCTACACCCTAAAACTAGGAGTGCAGAGAACACACTCAAAGTTGTGGTATCAAAATAGCCAATAATAGCATAGTTTAGGTTGCAATATTGAGTACAATGTAAGGTTTTATGCCAGAAAGAAACCACATAAGCTTTTTAATGCACATGCATTTATGTTTCATTGAAAACTTATTTGAAATGGAAAACCATTTGCTTTCAAATTCTGATGTATTGCATGCCAGTGCACAGCTATATTATTGCCCCAGAGAGTAGATATGCTGCCCTGATGGGCACCCGTGTTACATTTTAGGGACTTCAACTTTGGCATTATTAGTCTTATTTAAGTGTCTGTAAATGAAAAACTATACATACATACACAATGGAAAGTCAAAGTTCCTTTTGAAATGTCAGGAAGGCAGAGTTCAAAAGTAATTGTCAAGTCTGAAAACACACCTATTCCAGGAAGCATTCCAGTTACAATTATTGTAATCTGATTTGATCTGCAATTCTCACAGTTTTCTTTAGTTTGGGATATTTGGGACAGAGGTTATTTTCTTTATATGGCATGCTGACCTATTACAGTGCACACCTTACTATGTGGGAATTAAGCACATATTTTGAGTGTTTTGCTGAACTGGGGCCAGTGTAGGGAACAATCCGACACTGGTTGGGGAAGGACTAGATAACCCCTACTAGGCCTCTTCTGTTTCTGTTCCACTGATACATTATTGAAATAATTGGTAAGTTAAAAATATCTAACTCATAGAATACTGGTGACTTTAAGAAGCTCTTTCAGGGTTGTGGCAACTGTACATGGAATTATCTCTGAAACATTTCCTCTAGAGTGGTATGCCCTGTTTGCAGTGAGTTGAAAATTTGGTGACTTGTTTGAGTGCAGCATCTGTAATAGTGTCTGTTTTTGTTAAAATAAAACGTCAAACTGGCTTTTCAGCTTTGCTGGAGGCAATGGTAAATTAAATAATCATTGTGTATAAATACTTGTGACACATCGGAGTTAATGGGCAGACCATTTAAGTTTTATTTTTCATCCTACATAAAACAGGATTTTTCGGTTTCCAGTGCACCAGGATTGCTGACTGTCTCTTTTTCCATACTTGACCTAACTTTTTTCTTAATATATTTGGTCCCAGTTTGACTCGTACTTGGTAATACCACTTTCCAAAGGTATATAAATTCCAAAATGTAGACGCTTTCTCTAGAAGTGTAAGATTTCTGCTAACACCTTATATTAGAATATCATAACGTAGGCAAGGGAAACTTGAAATAGGCAATATACTTTAAACAAGCCACCTCCAATGGAAGTAGGTCTGTAGTATGCAGTATGATTGAGACTGATTGACATGGAATGCAAAGTTTTATATATAGTAATTCTTGAATTCACTAACCAAAAAAATAAATAAATAACTTTGGGTAGATCTACACTGCAAAATAATTAAATAAATAAATCCTGTGACAGCAAGTCTCAGGATCTGGGTCAACTGACATGGGATCTCACTTCTGAGCTAAAAATAGCAATGTAGACATTTCTACTTGGGCTAGAACATGGGCTCTAAGACACTTTCCCGTCACTGGGTTTCAGAGGCTGAGCTACGTTGCAATTTTTAACCCCATAGCCTGTGCCCTGCGAGCCCAGGTCAGTTGACCTGGGCTCTGAGACCTGCTGTGTAGACACACCCTTAATGGCTGAATTACAAAGAAAACTCTTGCGAGACTATGAGGGGGATTAAAAAAAATTACATTTGGCTTAACTTTTCAAAATAGGTGATTTTTTTTTAATCATTGTAGTTTGATTTAAAGAGATTTTCTGACGAGGTTACAATTTTATACATGGTTCTGTAAGGTTGTAGTATCCTTTTATTTAAAAAAAATGATTGTAATTCATAAGAGAACACTTTTTTCCTTGTGGGCAGGGCCAGTGTAACCACTAGGCGAACTAGGCGGCTGCCTAGGGCACCAAGATTTGGGGGTGCCAAAAAGCGATTGGCGTGGGGCAGAGTAAAGCAACCAGGATGGTCATGACGGAGGCTGGAACTCTGTCCTCACCTCACACCTGTGAGGAAGACAGGCCTTCAGACACCCCCTCCCGCCTGCATTGCACTTTCCAGCCCAGGAGCAAGAAATCATTTCACACCTTAGCGCAGGGGGGAGCTGAAGCCCAGAAAGGGGAAGTAACTTAACTGAAGTCATCCAGTGAGTTGGTGCCAGGGTGGAGAATAGAAGCCAGATCCCAACTTCCAGCTCTGTGCTCTGATCCCCAAAACAGCCCTTTCCAGATCCGGGGGGGGGGGGGGGGGCTCTAGCCACGTGCAGAAGACCCAAGGCCATTTATTTTCATTAAATATGTAGACTAAATAATGAAATTAATAAATTTTCAAGCCGAACGTGTATTAATTCTAATGAACAATACCACATTATGCAGTATTCATTTTTGAAAGTTTATAATAAACGATGCTCTGGGGGGAGGGGAGGAGAAGGGGGAGGTGCAAGGTGGAAGTTTCACCTAGGGCACAAAATATCCTTGCACCGGCCCTGTGGGAAAGGGAGAAAACCAATCAGTTGAAACATAATCTGTGGCACCTCCCGCAGGGAGGAGAATGGAATTCTCCTGTTACTCCTATTGTTGCTATGTGTGAGCAATGTTCCACAGTGATGGTGATAACAAAGCAACCTCCTCCCTCCATCCCCCCCTTCTTTTGCATTATGTTGTCAAAAAGAAGACTTCTTTGCAAGTGCTTGGTCTGCAATTTTGTGCAGTTCACAATTTGTGATCCTATGTAAATGACTGGGAGATTGGGAGAATTTTGACTTCTATCTCCATAGGTTCTTTTAAGGGCAGAACTGCTCTGTGGCTCAGCTCTGTCATCTCTCTTTCCCCCCTAATGAATACTGTATCTTTGGTAATAAAGACAACAAAGCCCAATTACAAATAGATCTCCAGGGGACTATATAAAAAGCAAACAAATAGTCTAGTTTTAAAAGGTATGTTGGGACCTTTAATGTTTTTACAAAAAGAAAAGGAGGACTTGTGGCACCTTAGAGACTAACCAATTTATTTGAGCATGAGCTTTTGTGAGCTATGGCTCACTTCTTCGCTGTAACTCACGAAAGCTTATGCTCAAATAAATTGGTTAGTCTCTAAGGTGCCACAAGTCCTCCTTTTCTTTTTGTGAATACAGACTAACACGGCGGCTACTCTGAAACCTGTCATTAATGTTTTTAGTATCTTCAGGAGCTTGACAAGTAGTTTATTTTATGTCTCTATTATAGATATGGCCTCATTTAATCCAAGTATATTTTTAATTCTGTCCAGAAACTTGATAGACACATTGATCAATTATAGCATCTCTCTTTCGTCTCTCTTATCCCTTTCCCCCCTCCCCCACTCTTCTCCCCAAAATGGTGGCTTGTGGAAAGGGAAAACTGGTGAAACCTCAGTGGCACAGTAGCAGCATAAGGCTTTTCAGGAGATTTAAAGTTCAGGAGGAGATGTAAAGCTTATGGCAGCTGTTGCCACATGTTGATGTCTTAACTGTGAACTCTGTGTGTCCCTGCCCTTTCCTTGGACTCTAAGGAGTACTTTTGCAAAAAATAAAATAAAATCATGTAACATTTCTGGTGTTAGACTGGTGATGGTTTTACATTTAGCCAGTAGCAGAGGTTGCAGTGCTATGGTACTTCATAGCCACTCGGGGCCTATTATAGTGAAAATAGGCATCCAAGAAACCTTATCTTCTGTAAGACAATTAGTAAAACTCTTGTTTCATAGTTGTAGTATAGCAGCCACAATCTAAATGGGTTCAGATTATGTATTTTGAGGATAAAATTGTGCCCTTTTTGAAGGAGTAAGTTTTTTGACTATAATGAAAATTAAAGCACTGGACCCAACCTACATTGGGCTAGTAGACTGATTGTCTGCAAATCCAAAATACTTTCTGGCTTGTCAATTGTACCCTAAATAATAATTAGTAATTACACTTAAATTAATTTTGGTCACTAAGATCATCCAAAACTTTGGGCTCTGGACTAGTAGGTTGATTAGTGAAAAAGAAAACTGCTAAAAAAATTTTAGTAATTAGATACATTCAGAACTGTTTTTGCAGAGTGGATTTGCTTGTGTTTATTCCCATTAATGTAAAAACAGTGCAACAAAAAGGCATATGTTCTCTTCAGCTTTTACCTGCTAGCTTCACTGTGGCTTTATTACAGGTTGAACCTCTCTAGTCTGGCACCCTCAGAACTTGACCAGTGCCGAACCAGAGAATTTGCCTAACCACGAGAGGTCAATATTGTAGTGAGCGGGTCTCTCTTTATTTTTCTTTCGCCGAGGGACAGAACAATGCTTGCAACGCTGCCTAGCCAAGGCTTACCATCTCTCTTCAAACCAAAGTGTTAGTGGTGTTACATCGTTTTACTGTATTGACACAAGGAAATAAGTAGATAAAGCATAAAAAACATAAAATAAAATCATGCTGGACCACAGATGTTGCCGGACCAGAGAGTGCCGGACTAGAGAGGTTCAACCTGTAGTATGGAAGCTTATTTCCCACCTTAAAAAAGGCTTCTTCTCTTTGTACCCTGCTTCCTTTTTAAAGCTGGGGGAAACGCTACTGATCTTAATGATATTGAGAAAATGATGGCTGTTGGAGAATGGATTTTATGAAATATCAGGCGATTTAGACTTCTAGCTTTGTTTCTATTTTGAAGGGAAGAGAAGAAATGATCCTTTCCTACCCTAGCTGATGCTGAGCCTGGTACAGATTCTCCTGGCATAGTGAGCATCGCCTCCTTTTCATTCCTGGCTGCTGGGTCCTATGGGGAAGTGTGCTATTAAAATAAGCTATTACAGACGAGGTGGTGAGGGTGGGTTGGGAGCAGAATGGGTTAGGGAATTATTGATGAAGGAGATGATAGTGTTTCACCACTAGGTTGTTTGAATCCTACATAAGTCAGTAGTCACTGAGGGCTGTTATTGTCTGGCTGTTCTGTGGTTTGTATATGAAATGTCCATTGGGAATTGGGCTTACATTACTGAGAAAATGTCCACTTCAAGAGCCACCAGCACTAATTAGCACTTTCAGAAGATGAGCCAAGGACTGAATGAGCATGGAGACTGAATGATTCTTACACTTCTAGAGGTAAGTCTCCCTGTGTCACAGCTGAGGTATGTTGGTGGAGAACTTTGGGGAAGCGTGTACTGCTGCTGCCCAGGCTGTACTTTTCATGGAGAGACTCTAGGGATGTCAGCTGAGCACCTTTCAGGATCACTAAATTCTTACCAAAATAAAGCTCCAGAATTATTATGTGGGAACATCCAACAGCCAAAGCTCTCAAAGCTATTTCTCTTTTCTGCTACTTTCAACATACATCGTTGATTACAGGATGCTGTTGACAAACCTTCATCACACTGGAAAATCTATGTGAGACCACTTGGGGAGAGAGGGATATGCTGCAGACTCTGCTTCCAACTCTACGCAGCTGAAATTCAGCTGTGTATTTTATTCTTCATAGATGCATTGAACATCCTCACTAAAATGATACCTGAGATATTAGAGATCAGCACCTGGATGACCAGTACCTGGCTCAGACTGATCTTGGGCAAGAATAAGATGATTTTGGTTGGAAGAGGGAAATGCTTTGAAGAGCTAGCTGCCCACTGACCTCCTGTTCTATCCCCTGTAAACTCCAGTTTTTCAAAGCGGTGTAAAGCCTTCAGGTTCTGCTTAACCCTATCACTAAGCCTAAGATCGGGTACCATTCATGGCAAAAGTGCTTTCTTCCATCTTCATCTTCCTAGGAAGCTTCACCACTCCCTTCTTGATGAGGAACTGGCCAGATTGATCCACATGTGTGTCACCTCCAGACTGCATAATTGTAATTAGTTTTACGGCAGATGAAAGACATGCAAAGGCTCCAGTTTATGCAGAATGCAACAGTCCACCACCTCAGCGGTCCAGGCTGCCATGAACACATCATCCCTGAGCTCTGAATTCCCCACTGGGTCCTTCCTAGCTGCCACTGCCAAGTCAAACCCTGGCCATGATCTTCAAAGCCATGAGTAGGTCAGGAGCCAACTATGTTAGCAACTGCATCTCTGCCTATCACCCACCAAGACAGCTGTGTTCCTCTGAGACAATACAGGTATCAACATCCAGAATGAAATACCTAAGGGCTGGAGATTAAGCTTTCTCAGATGAAGGAGCTTTTGCAGCAGGAAGAGCTACCAGAGGAATTAGACTAAATCAGATTCTGAGCATTTCTAAGGCTCACTGCAAAACTCACCTTTTTTTATTAGTCTTTTCCATTGTAACTGGGAAGGATGGGCGAGGAACATGAGCTTCTTAGAACCCTGGAAGGGAGAAACCCAACGTACCTCTGGAAGACCAACATAAGTATCTATTTACATATTTATCTTAGCTTTGCAGAACTTGCATACTGTGATAATGGGCTCTTCAGAATATTTTCTCTTACAGCTTTCTAAAGTGTTGCCAAAGGAGGCACACAATCTAAGTCAACATCTGCCATTAATCTGATGCTGCCTGCCTGGCTTTCAGCTAAGAACCTATTCTAAAGAGATGCCGAATTCATTTTTTTTTCAGTGTGTGGTACTGAATCTCTAAACAGAAATTATCCCATTTCAGTACATTGTTTAAAAACTAGGAAAGGCCTAGTTTGAGTTCACTTCATATAAGAGCACCCAAGAGAGTGTATTATAAGAGCTAGATATTATTATCATTATCTGGCCACAGTAGTATCTGTACTACGTACCTACATGATAATTATAACGGCCTATGACCATCAACTCTTACAACATTTCTGTTTAAAAACAAAAAATAAACAAACAAAACAAACTAGGAAACTAAATGGCAAAAAACTTTAACACAGAGGTAAGGCTGCCTGATGCCTATCTCATGGCCTTTGAGAACGTCAAGTTCAGCAAATCTCAAACACGTGAAAACCAGGAAATACAGAGTTACGGTACATGTCCATACAATGTTAACTCTCCCATCTTTGAGTGATGCCCCAATACTCCCGTAAAACATACACTCTGCCTTTGTAATGTACTGAACCAGAGCTAGGCCCCTTACTGAATGAGGGAGGCAACCTAGTGACAGAGGATGTGGAAAAAGCTAACGTACTCAATGCTTTTTTTGCCTCTGTCTTCACAAACAAGGTCAGCTCCCAGACTACTGCACTGGGCAGCACAGCATGGGGAGGAGGTGACCAGCCCTCTGTGTAGAAAGAAGTGGTTCGGGACTATTTAGAAAAGCTGGACGTACACAAGTCCATGGGGCCGGATGCGTTGCATCCGAGAGTGCTAAAGGAGTTGGCGGCTGTGATTGCAGAGCCATTGGCCATTATCTTTGAAAACTCATGGCGATCAGGAGAAGTCCCGGATGACTGGAAAAAGGCTAATGTAGTGCCCATCTTTAAAAAGGGGAAGAAGGAGGATCCTGGGAACTACAGGTCAGTCAGCTTCACCTCAGTCCCTGGAAAAATCATGGAGCAGGTCCTCAAGGAATCAATTCTGAAGCACTTAGAGAAGAGGAAAGTGATCAGGAACAGTCAGCATGGATTCACCAAGGGCAAGTCATGCCTGACTAATCTAATTGCCTTCTATGACGAGATAACTGGTTCTGTGGATGAGCGGAAAGCAGTGGACGTGTTGTTCCTTGACTTTAGCAAAGCTTTTGACACTGTCTCCCACAGTATTCTTGCCAGCAAGTTAAAGAAGTATGGGCTGGATGAATGGACTATAAGGTGGATAGAAAGCTGGCTAGATTGTCGGGCTCAACGATCAATGGCTCCATGTCTAGTTGGCAGCCGGTACCAAGTGGAGTGCCCCAAGGGTTGGTCCTGGGGCCAGTTTTGTTCAATATCTTCATAAATGATCTGAAGGATGGTGTGGATTACACTCTCAGCAAGTTTGCAGATGACACTAAACTGGGAGGAGAGGTAGATACGCTGGAGGGTAGGGATAGGATAAAGAGGGACCTAGACAAATTAGAGGATTGGGCCAAAAGAAATCTGATGAGGTTCAACAAGGACAAGTGCAGAGTCCTGCACTTAGGATGGAAGAATCCCATGCACTGCTACAGACTAGGGACCGAATGGCTAGGCAGCAGTCCTGCAGAAAAGGTCGTAGGGGTTAAAGTGGACGAGAAGTTGGATATGAGTCAACAGTGTGCCCTTGTTGCCAAGAAGGCCAATGGCATTTTGGGCTGTATAAGTAGGGGCATTGCCAGCAGATTGAGGGACGTGATCGTTCCCCTCTATTCGACATTGGTGAGGCCTCATCTGGAGTACTGTGTCCAGTTTTGGGCCCCACACTAGAAGAAGAATGTGGAAAAATTGGAAAGAGTCCAGCGGAGGGCAACAAAAATGATTAGGGGACTGGAACACATGAGTTATGAGGAGAGGCTGAGGGAACTGGGGATGTTTAGTCTACGGAAGAGAAGAATGAGGGGGGATTTGATAGCTGCTTTCAACTACCTGAAAGGTGGATCCAAAGAGGATGGCTCTAGACTGTTCTCAGTGGTAGCAGATGACAGAACAAGGAGTAATGGTCTCAAGTTGCAGTGGGGGAGATTTAGGTTGGATATTAGGAAAAACTTTTTCACTAGGAGTTTGGTGAAACACTGGAATGTGTTACCTAGGGAGGTGGTGGAATCTCCTTCCTTAGAAGTTTTTAAGGTCAGGCTTGACAAAGCCCTGGCTGGGATGATTTAATTGGGGATTGGTCCTGCTTTGAGCAGGGGGTTGGACTAGATGACCTCCTGAGGTCCCTTCCAACCCTGATATTCTATGGTTCTATCTACATCTGCCCTATACTCAAACACTTAGGCCTGGTCTACAGTGAAAAGTTTTATATCAGCATAGATTCATTGCTCAGGGATGTGAAAAAACCACACCCCTCAGCAATGTAGCTATGCTGATATACTTCTGTGTCTTCACTGGGGGTTTATCAGTGGAATAGGGTTTTCCCTCTGATGGTGTAGTCTTTGAGTACACTGTGGGCTATGCCGGCATAGCTATGCTGTTATAATATTTCTAGTTTAGATATACCCTTAGCCTCGGGCACAGAAAGAACACAACATATGCCAACATTATAAGCATGATGTCATCTAACACTCTACTTTCACTTACCTGTCATTAAACTCGCAGACCGCTCTCATCTCCCGTCTCACTGCTGACAATCCCCATGGTAAGAAGACCTCTGTGCTGAAATCAAGCATATTGGAGCTCTAAAAATATACATGTATCTCTTCCCTTTGGTCACACGTATAGGGGTCCGGCAGAGGGATCCCCCCATCACACACCCATACCTACTGTGGCCTTTATAATAGTGATGAGTTGGTAGTACCAATGGTATCTTAAACCAGGGATTCTCAACATTTTTCTTTCTGAGTCCCCCTTTCCCCCCGCACATTCTGTAAAAACTCCATGTCCCACTAGTGCCCCAATAACTATTTTTCTGCATATAAAAGCCAGGGCTGGCGTTAGGGGGTAATAAGCAGGGCAGTTGCCTGGGGCCCCACGCCACAGGGGGCCTAGCAAAGCTAAGTTTCTCTGGCTTCAGCCCCAGGTGGCAGGGCTCAAGGCCCCTGGCTTCAACCCTGCACAGTGGGGCTTCAGCTTTCTGCCCCGGGGCCCCAGTGAGTGTAACATTGGCCCTGCTTGGCGGACCCCCTGAAACCTGCTTGAGGCCCTCCAGGGTGCACTGGATCCCTGGTTGAGAACTGCTGTCTCAAACCACAGTGACCTGTGTCGAAGGTTTGAGCTCTGTAATGACTACATTATCAGAATTAGCAGGGTGAGAACCTCCATTAGAAATATCATTAGGTTTGGAGACTCTAGGAGCACACGAGCGACCAAAAGTAATACACTCACACCTGATCAAACATCCCTTTTAGTAACCATTTCATTAAGCTGTTGAACAATGCCACAACTATTGAAACATACACAGAGACAGAAACAAACCGTCTGATGTCCAGTAGCAGTGGTTTCATAGTCTCATCCCCTTGGGAAACCTTGAGATGAGTAGGATGATTATCAGATGGCCATCCTGTTGGGTGTTTCCTGATGTGCCTCCTTACCTATCTACTAGGCACCACCTTTTTATGCTGAGTTTTTCATGCCCACTGTGCTTATGCATATGCAGGAGTGTCAACTCCTCTTTCCTTATTTGTACTTCCACACTCCTTATTTGTACTTCCAGAATCTGCTCCAAGGAGACAGTCTGGGATATATACACCTTAACACACTCAAACTGCCTTGACCAAACAAGGACATTCCACCAGAGAAGTAGAATGCTCATTAAATGGGCCATCCAGATACTCTGTGAGAGAGAACCTGCTTCAATACAGAATTAAAACCCCCTCCAACCACAGACCCCTAGTTGTCGCCTAACACCCCACACTGGAACCCATAAAGGGTATCATCAAACAACTACAAACCATACTCGATGGGGACCCCGTCTGGAAAGAAATCCTTTCCTGAACCCCCTCTTCTTGCCTTCAAACAACCCCCTAACTTCTCCAAGCTCATCATCAGAAGCAAGCTCCTCACAGACCAGGACACACTAACTCAGAGATGCACCAGATCCTGCCTGAACAACAGATGCAAAACCTGCAGACATATCTCCATTGCTACAATTATCAACACCCCTCACAACACACCTTTCAAGATCCATGACTGTCACAGCATGTGGTGTAAATCATCCAGTGCAGTAAATGCCCCAGTAGCAACTATGTGGATGAAACCAGACAGTCTCCAGCTCTTGAATGAATTTTCACAGGAAAATGAAGAAAAGACAAAAACACCTTGTAACCTGTGGAAGAACACTTTTCACAAAGCGATCACTATATCTGACCTATCAGTCCTCATCCTTAAAGGAAACCTGCACAGCACTTTCAAAAGATGAGCCTGGGAACTTAAACTCATAACTCTGCTAGACACTAAAAATCATGGACTGAACAGACAGCAGATTTATGGTTTATTACAACCATCTGAAACTCACTAACCCCGTTTTTGTATCCTATCACTGCAGGGCGTTAACAGGCCACTCTACCTTGAATGGTCCTTAGAATATGTGCTAACAAAACTACTTATGTTAAACAATCTGTTCCAACTGGCATTTAGCTGTAATGCTCAGAATACCTTTCCCAGATCTGACGAGCTATGTGTGACTTGAAAGCTTGTCTCTCTCATCAACAGAAGTTGGTCTAATAAAAGATATTACCTCACCCACTTTGTCTCTCAAATTTTGAATGAAGTTATCCTGCTTGTTAGAATTAATGCAGTTTAAAAATGTATTTCATGTTAGAATTTCACTTTGAAATCAAGATGTTGTCAATATATTTTCCTGAGAACTTCCAGTTTTTTGGCATTTAATTGCTGATAAACTAGAGACTATTTTTGGCAGATAGATGAAAATGAAGTAGAAAAGTTCAGTATGTACTAATTTTTCATCATGCTGCTTCTAGCCATTCACTTATTGTGAAGTTCATTAGGAACAGTGCTGAGCTAGCATTGATAAATTCAGAAATTGGGGGTGGGCAGAGAAATGTCTGAATTGTAAAGGGATTGGTTGGTACAACAGAAAACATCATTTACTAATTTCAGTTTCAAAAGTTTCAAATGCTTTTGAGCAATTTTTAACTCTGCATCACTGTTTTGAAATTGCCATGGCTCCAAGGAGAAATAGCTGTCTTTATAATAATCATTTTATAAAGCCGTCAAATTTTTCAGAGCGCATAGTACGGTACTTTATAACTGTGCAGTATGCCACAAAATCTAATCCCTGCCTATTCAAGGTATAAGTAGAAATGGTACCATCTAAGCCATTATGATACAAACAAGTTCACAGAGACATTTACTGGCCATATTCACATTAGATTCCTCTGAGAAATCTCCCACCATTGCATTCCTAGTGGTGCAGCTCCACCTGCGGTAGTGTGGATACTGACAGGGCACTGGACTTTTTATCATCCTGTCATCTAAACCGACTCTGAGCAAGTTTTGAGGAGATAGTAGTGAAAACGCCAGAGCCCTGCCCATGCATCATTTTCACCCTTGCTACCGCTGAGGAAGCTGCACTGGTGCAGAATGGTGAGTCTGAATTTTGTTAGTGTAGATGAGGCCTTAGTTCCCATGGGGGTGGGTTGGTTCAAGTGTTCCTAAGGCTACGTCTACACTACGCAGCTTTTAGCGACAGGGCTGTGCCACTACAGTCGTGCCACGAAAAGGCACGCAGTGTAGCCACTGTTTGTCAGCAGGAGAGAGCTCTCCTGCCGACAAGAAACTTCCACCCCCAACAAGCGGTGTTAGCGTTGTCGGCAGGAGAGTGCTCCTGCGGACAAAGCGCTGTTCACACTGGTGCTTGTCGTTGGCAAAACTTTCGGGGGTGTGGCTTGTGTTTTTTTAACACCTCTGAACAACAAAAGTTTTGTCTTTCACTTGCCAGTGTAGACAAAGCGTAAGTGTAAGCCTGCCCAGCCTTTCAGTGTGAAGACATTCTAGGGCATTTCCCTCTCAACCATTTCATAAAAGGGCTACTGTTCAGGAGAAAAAAAACCAGTGGAAGCCGAATCCTGAAAGTACTCACTGATACTGCATTTCTGATCTCTGCTGGAAATGACTTTCAAAGGGCCTGTGTAACCATAGATGGGCAGCCTGCCCTAAATAATTTGTAATGGTTTCAGTTAACTATTTATTACAAGAAGCTTTTTATCAATAGATTATCTAACTGGCAGCCAGTGAAGTATCAAAGAATTGGCGAGATCTCTAATTGCTTTAGTTGTGTTTTTCCTTTCATGTAACCTTTTGTAGAGGAACTTCTGTTCAGCTCTCCAGTTGAATTTCAGAAACTAAGCTGAGCTTTACAGTAACTATAAAAAGGGGAAAGGATATATGTAGCTGCGGTTCCTGAATTACTAGTGTGCTTCCTAGTTGTATTTATAAAATATATTTCACTCCACATACACCTGTAATTTGCCCTTGAAATAGAACCGGGAATGCCAAATATCACAGGGAAAAAGTGTTTTGTTTTCAAATTTTAAACTGAAAAAAGGGGATTTACAATGGAAATGCTGTAGGGTCACTAATTGTAGTGACGCAATCAAGCATAAATTTGTAGTTTGTTTTTTTCAGACCAGAAGGGACCACTGTGACCTCCTAGATAACCAGGGCCAAAAAATTCGCCTCAGAATTTTTATCTCCAGCCCATAACTTCTGTTTGAGTTATAGTATGTCTTTTAGGGTATGTTTGCAAAAAACCCCAGTGGCAGCAAGTCTCAGAGCCTGAGTAGTCAACTGACTCAGTCTCGCAGTGTGGGGCTAAAAATAGCAGTGTAGATGTTTGGGCTCGGGGAGCAGCCCTGGCTCCGAGACTTCCCTTCTTGCCAGTTCTCAGAGCCCAGACTCCAGCCTGAGCCTAAACATCTACTCTGGTATTTTTAGCCTGTAGCCTGAACCTCGCAAGCCCAAGTCAGTTGACCCGGGGTCTGAGACTGCTGTGCTTAGAAGGATTTGGCGTGTGCGTGTAGACAGACACACACACACACACACACCTACCCACCCACCCTGACAGAAACATGAGAATCAGTCCATGCCAGAATAATGGACTTTGCCCAAATGTTTGTTAATGAAATCATGCTGCATCTGGTCATATACTAAAGTACTGTATGAAGAGCCTTAATGAACTGACAGGTTTCAGAGTAGCAGCCGTGTTAGTCTGTATCCGCAAAAAGAAAAGGGGTACTTGTGGCACCTTAGAGACTAACAAATTTATTTGAGCATAAGCTTTCATGAGCTACAGCTCACTTCATCGGATGCGTGCAGTGGAAAATACAGTGGGGAGATTTATATACACAGAGAACATGAAACAATGGGTGTTACCATGCACACTGTAACAAGAGTGATCAGGTAAGGTGAGCTGTTACCAGCAGGAGAGCGGTTCTTGTCAACTGCTTGAAATGGCCCACCTTGATTATCACTACAAAAGGTTTTTTCTCACCCCGCCCCCCCCCGCACCCCGCTCTGCTGCTGGTAATAGCTCACCTTACCTGATCACTCTTGTTACAGTGTGTATGGTAACACCCATTGTTTCATGTTCTCTGTGTATATAAATCTCCCCACTGTATTTTCCACTGCATGCATCCGATGAAGTGAGCTGTAGCTCACGAAAGCTTATGCTCAAATAAATTTGTTAGTCTCTAAGGTGCCACAAGTACTCCTTCTCTTTTTAATGAACTGAAGAGAGCATGTCCATATAACACTTAACAAGCAGCATTTCAGTTACATTTCCAAATAGTTCAGCATCAACAAGATGCATTTGACCAAATTCAGTAGTTTTCTGTGCCATGTATCACGTATAGATGGGTCAGAAACCAGGCAGAAGTGGCCAAGTGGTATAACTTGCAGTAACATGACGTTCAGTGAAGCTGGAAAATGAGTGTAACTTATACCAAACTGATACTCTGTAGGGGACCAGTTGAGCCACTGGTGTAAGAGGCACAAATCCAAATGAAGGGTGCCTGCTCCTTTCAGGACTGAGCATGTTGCTGGTAATGTTGGAGCTGGTATAGTATATAATAATAGTCAGAATGCTTATTTGGGCTTCTTTATCCTACACCTCCTTTTGTGCCCTATGTAAGTTACGCTCACTTTTCACATGGAGTGATTGGCAAACTGGTTTAACTTATGCTACTTTGTCCTTTAGAACAGTTTTCTGGCCACCTGACTTCTAGGGATGAAGGCACTCTTTATCCTGAGTGCCACTGAGCATCCTCAGCTCCAAAGGGAGGTGTCACTGTCAGCACCTCCTCTTGAGATCAGGCTCCCGATGCGTATCTTTTATTGCCAATTTTGTCTCCACTAAATTGATCCAGAGGCTTCTCTGGGTTTTGCACCCACTGAATCCAGGCTGATTTTGGACCATTGTTCTCTTCTGTCTTTTTCTCTTATTTGACAATTAGGTTGTTGTTGGTACAGATCATGGGGGTTTGTCTTCAGTTGGCCAAGTGGTAGTCAGTTTCCCAACAGAATTTCTCCCCTCCCCCTCCTCCATTTTTTTTTCTTCCTCCTCATGCCTCCCCAGCTGAGGTTCCCAAGCTGAAAGCTGGTTAGTGTGTCCTGTCCCTAATGTATCCCTTAGAGCAGCCTTTCTCAAACTGGTCTGTAGGGCACTTGCTGGTGGTTCTGTGGAGAACTGGCAGGTTGTATGGTACTGATTCCTCCTTGATTGCAGTTTCTTTTTGGTGGTCCAGGCTCTTCATTGAATTAAAGACAGGTAGAACTATATTAAATCCTTCTTTGGTATTGCTTTTCCATGTAAGCAATTACTGTAGTTGCCACAGGGATGTTATTTAATAACAAATGGGATGGGGAGGTGATGCACAAGACAGCTAACTAAAATCTATTAGCTGGCACCCCAGTTCCTTAAGATTTGTATGAGTGGAATGGAAATCAGTTCACAGAAAACAGATGTTTAATATTTCTATGTTTAGTTGCAACTGTGACAGATGTGAGACCTTGGTCGCATGAAAACATCAAAAGATACACCAGACACTATGGGTAAAGGGAATATGCATAAACTTTGGTATCTATAAATGTTATATATATCTTGATGAGCTAGGGATAGTACTCTGGCTCCATGGAGGAGGGTTAGAAAACTTTCTTCAGGAACTAAAATCAGTGGGGAAGGGGGGTAATTACCGCAAATCCTAGGCCAGGTAAACAGTGCTGGAGAAGTACAACCCCTGATGGGGACTGCGGTGGGGGGAGGGAGGGAATTGCATATACTGATTCAGACTGGGGCTATGTCTACGCTACAGCTCATGCTGGCATAATTTATGTCACTCAGGGGGGTGAATAAATCACCCCCCTGAGTGACATAAGTTACACCGACATAAGCACTCGTGTGCACATGTATGTCGGCGGGAGAGCTTCTCATGTCGACATAGCTTCTGCCGCTTGTGGGGGTGGGTTTTTTTATGCTGATGGGAGAGCGTTCTCCTGTCAGCATAGAGCATCTTCACCACATGCAACTTTTATAGAAAGATACTGTAGAAACAAGGTTTTTGTGATTTTTCAATAGGGATTTCTCTTTTGTGTTTCAGTTCTATTAAACTTATGTAGAAGTGAAGGCACTCTACTCTAAAAGATCATCTTATTAGTGAGCCAATAGTGAATTGGAAACGGTTCATAGTTACTGTAAAAGAGATGCTTTGGAACCTTTTCACTACTCCAGGGAAGCAAAAAAAAAAAAAAAGAAGAAGAAGAAAAAAAAGGGGGGTATGTGTCATGAGTTAAAAAGGAAGTAAAAGAATGGGACAGTGAGGTTTTGAAACAGTTTGACTTCTAAGCTGAAATAATGACTCCTTGCTGGTTGTCTGGGTTTGAAAGGAAGCCTACTGAACTCATTTCTAGACATACTGATAATTTTTGAAGGAAACACTTGTGAACTGGATAAAAGGATAGTATTTGCTGCACTGGGGTACAACCTTCATGGTAGCAGAAACTTTATTGAGCACAGCTTTGAAAAGAGAAAGGGGTGGCAGAGGAAATGAGTTCCACAGTGAATTAAAAAATATGTACTTTTGTCTGTGACTTATAAAATATTTCTCTCCTCCTCTCTTCCTTCCTTCCCCTCCCTGCCACTGGTATAATTCCACTGACTTCCTGACTTACACCAGTGTGTGTGACAGAGGAATCCTTGTCTCTCTCATGCACACTTTAAACCATACCAGTCACTGTGGTATCTCAGCACTTGAATGATGAATTACTGAGGTCAGAGTTCTAAAATAAATATGGCAAATGGACCCTTATTGATACAATCTGATTGTCAATATTGAAGAAGTTGCTAAACAAGGGCCATTGCTATAATACTTTGCACTTCCATCTCAAAATGCTTTATGAGTTTACCCTTGCGATATTCCACTGCGACATAAGTATTGCTCTCCCCCATAACCTTTGATCGCTTGTGCCTCTCTCCACTTGGTCTTTAAACTTTCCATCTGTCCCCCCAATGACTGCAGTCACTGTCACAAATGGGTTCTTCTGTCCCTACTCAACTTTGTTGTTGTTAGAAATATTCATTTCTATTTTTAAATAAAACGAAAGTATGCTGGTTATACATTAAACTTTGTAAGGTCTGAGTAGCAGTGTTGCTAAATAAGGTAAAATCTTTAAGTCCTATGAGTTAAGTAAGGTGTACACCTTCTTCATTTTCATAGCATCTCTGGTTTTAATGTGACCACAAGCTGCCAGGGAAAGCCTTTTCCATTGTCCCTCCTCCTTTTGCCTGTTTGTTTTTCTGGGTAGCATGTAAGGTGTCAGAAGTGCACGTTGCCATTTTAGACATAAGTTCATGATTGGTATCTGTGCATGGATAATGATATATTGCTTCATTACAGCACCTAAGGCTTTGTCATCACTAGCATTTTTCTTCAAACTCCCCAACCAGGCAGTTCAAATAGGGGTAGGAGCAGTAGGAACACAGATTTAGACAGGTGCTGGAATTTTCAACCGCCACGTTGTTTAGATCTACTCTGAACAGTGGGGTAAGAGGACAGGTGCGTAAAGTGCCAGCTGCTAATCTCTAAGCGCATTCTCCCCATTGTTGGTGCCAGCGGAGCAGCACCAGTCACCGTACAACAGGGGGAAATTTTAAAGAAAAATATTATTGTAGACATGGAATAAACTTATTAGTCCTTTTTTGCACAAGATGCCATTGTACCTAAAATGTAATGAAGCTCAGTATTTCTTGATAGACAGCCTTTCAGTTTCCTTCCAATTAGCATGCAGTACTTCAAAGGAATCCTTTGAACCTAGGTAGGTGTTTGTAGATACACACAACCTTATTCCCTGAAACTTCATTTAACGCCAGTCAGAATCTGTCCTTGTTCAACTACAGCATATTTGCATGCTGATAGCTCTCATCTCTGGCTGCTTTTTTTGTTTTCTCAGGTTGAATGGTTGGGTTTGCATATTTCCTCCATCCACAAAGTGAACTTTACCATCCTTCTATAATATTGCCAATTGATTTCAGACATCACGGCTTAGATTTTTGCATCCCTAATTTACATACAGGGTAACTGAGACACAGTGGCTTTCCCAAGTTCACTCAGCATGTCCAGGGAAAAATTGGGAGGAGAACTCAGATTTACTGATCCCTCTTCCCACCATTCCCTGGCTGTTACAAATATATTTATATCTGTTAGACATGTACCTATCCCTTCCAAAAAGAAAAGGAGGACTTGTGGCACCTTAGAGACTAACCAATTTATTTGAGCATGAGCTTTCGTGAGCTACAGCCCACTTCATCGGATGCATACTGTGGAAAGTGTAGAAGATGTTTGTTTTTATACACACAAATCATGAAAAAATGGGTGTTTACCACTACAAAAGGTTTTCTCTCTCCCCACCCCACTCTTCTGCTGGTAATAGCTTATGTAAAGTGATCACTCTCCATCACTTTACATAAGGTATTACTAGCAGGAGAGTGGGGCAGGGGGAGAGAAAACCTCCCGCAGTGACAAACACCCATTTTTTCATGATTTGTGTGTATAAAAACAAACATCTTCTGTATTTTCCACAGTATGCATCCGATGAAGTGGGCTGTAGCTCACGAAAGCTCATGCTCAAATAAATTGGTTAGTCTCTAAGGTGCCACAAGTCCTCCTTTTCTTTTTGCGAATACAGACTAACACGGCTGTTACTCTGAAACCTATACCTTCCAAGGTTCCTTGTGTGTTTATTTTCATTGAGTACAAAGGTGTATATTTCCTACCTCTAAAGAAGTCAACCATCAGTGAGCTTTGGGCAGGGAGGAGAGTTCAGCAAAGCCTTGGAGCTGGACAGACACTACTGAATGTATTTTTATTGCCAGAGACTAAAATTGGCAACTCTATACATTACATAACATTGATTAATTTATACAATACAAGAAGGCCTATTGAGTACTTACTTCTAAGGAAAGCATTCTGCACTAATAGATGTTCTGTTACCTAACTCTTTACTGCTTCTGTTATGTAAGGACTGGTATTATAGAATCACTATTTGAATACCAGAACTATAATTTTAGATTTGCTTTTATTATAGTAACGCCAAATAAGCCTGTTTCAAATGTAGGCAATTACTGCAAATTTCTAATTTGAAAATTCTTCTAATGAGGCTTCTTTAAAACTGCTGCCTGTCTTTTGTTTTTGCTTTAGTTTACAGCATCCCGAGACTGTCTGGAAACTTGTCATGTTTTAGTAGTGTGTATTTTCTTAAATGAATATCTTGTGCTCATGAAAGGTGTTGCTTGACGGCCTTGGAGAGTAAAATTCCTTAGGCCTTGGCCACACTTGCGAGTTACAGCGCAATAAAGGAGCCCCGGGCACACTAGCTCACTACCCGTCCACACTGGCAAGGCACATAGAGTGCTCTGACTCCGCGGCTGCAGGGCTGCTGGTACTCCACCTCGGTGAGTAGAACAACGTTTGCTGTGCCCCCGCTGGAGCGCCGCGGTGTCAGTGTGGATGAGGTGTTGCATTACTGTGCTGTGATTGACCTCCAGAAACGTCCCATAATCCTCTTAAGTCAAGTGGTCACTCTTGTCATTGTTTTGAACTCGCTATAGGAATGCTGATATCCCCTTTCAAAGCTCGGTTTCTGACAGCTGGCTGCTTATCTGCTCCAGGACAAAGGAACCATTACTGAGGAATGCTGCTTGCTTTGAGTGAGAGAGAGAGAGGCGAGGGGGAGCGGAGTCTGCTGCTGTCTGAACTTACAAGACAGCATGCTGACACGCTCTCTCTCCCCACATACACACAACACACTCCCTGTCACATTCCACCCCACCCCCTGCATTTGAAAAGCAAGTTGCAGCCACTTGCATGCTGGGATAGCTACCACAATGCACTGCTCTTTGTGGCATTGTGAGACCTGCTAATGTGGCCACGCCAGTGCACTTCCAGCTGAGAGCGTAAACACTCGGCAGTGTTTTCCCTGCTGCGATCTCCGAAGGCTGGTTTAACTCGCAGCGCTCTACAACTGCAAGTGTAGCCATGCCCTTAGTTGCTTACTGAAGCATTGTAGTGTGAGCAGCAGGCCAGACACCCTCTGTGTCTGGAACAACCAGACTCTTCTATCATCACCAAATTATGTACTTCTAAATGCCTCGTTTTTTTTAAATTAACTTTATGCTAATGGCAGGCAAACATCATTTAGCCAGTCTCAGAGTGAAGTTGGAGAATATGATAGATAAAAATTCCTTTGTGACCCACAAAAAGGGTGGTTGGCTATTCCCAAGTATGAAATTCACGAACACTGTGCCCTTTAACTTATTACCATATAATCCGCTAATCAAGTAACTGAAGTGATCACACAGATCTGTGCCTATGGGGTTAGATAGGTATTAATATAGGCAAGGACAGTGCACAAATCAGAATTTGGTGTGTATCCAATTGTGAGCAAAGGAGGTGCACATTCTGAGTCAATGCTAAATGTGTACCTACTTGAGTATTTGAAAATCAAGCCCTTGCTTTTTCCTGAAATACAGGAGTGCTGCTTGAAATTTCAACCTCAGCTGGAAGTCCATTTCACCTAGTCACTACTGTCTTTCTAAAATAATACCTCCTTAAATTCTTCTTGCCCACATTCCTTCTTAATTGAAACCTGTGTTCCCAATTCCTGGTTATTCCAGCTAGCTCTATTGGATCAAGTTAATATACAATTAAATCTTTAACAAGTTTTAAACGTCAGTTTTCCTTTTGATCAGAGTCTGGAATAATCCCAGTTTTTGTCAATTTCCTTGTATGTAAATCTCTCCATTCTATTTATAGTCTTACTTGCTTCACCCTGTATCTTTCCAATTTAACTACCTCTTCTAAGAAATGCTAGACTCCAATTATAGTGTAACGAGTGCCCTACGAAGCCTCAACCAGGATCCCAGTAACTGCCTTTAGTACTGCTACACTTTGATCTGAGAATGTAGTTTTGGGTCTATGTCTACTGTATTTACTAATTCATTGCTATTGAAAGTACTCCTAGTTTAAACACTGTTTCTTCCTAATACTTCAGATTACACTTAAACCATTAAGGCCTTGTCTACACACACGAGTTTTACCACTAACTGTTCCCATATGGGAAGAAGCTGTACCAATATAAGCACATTTAAACTGGCATAACTGTATTCATATCAAAGGTTGTACTGGTATAATTACATGGGTAAAAAAATCAGACCCCTAACTGACATAGTTATACTGATACTAAAAGCTGCATAGACTAGGCCTTAATACCTAAACTACCAAGATTATAATGTAAAACAGCTACACAGGCCTTTGAGCCTTAACTACTCCTTTGCCATGGTTTCCCTTGTTACTTTAATGATCTTAGGTTTCTTTTCTCTTATCTCTAGACACTAAATGAATCCTCTGTTAATCAACGGAACAGCTAGAGTTTGCCTAGCTGCCGTGCACTCTTCCTTGTGTTACCCTCATCACAGTTGCTGTAGCCTTCATGGCCCTTGGGCACTTTTTCTGCTGACTGACAAATCAAAGCTCTTCTCCCCTTTTTCTGTTGTTTTGCCCTCTCAAACTTGTATTCAGTGTTCATGGATATAAAAGGTACAAGCTTTGGTAGGTGGGCAGGAAGTATTTTTATTAAATTCTAGAATTGTCCTTCATCAGTTTGAAACAATGTGCCAAAGAGCAGGGTAGAACATGCATGCCATACAGTGCAAATGAAGCTGGCTGATTGCAGCATGGTAATTTGCCATAAGACGATTACTGGATTAGAGCAAAGGCTTGGTATGTCAGCAACAGCACCTGACAGTAATTTTTATTGAAAGGTATTTCCTCTTTTATTATTAGTCCACTTATACCCAAATCACGTCTTTATTTCTTAAGATAAGAGGTTTTTGGTTTTGTTTTAAGTTCAGATAGGTTACTGAACGCCACTATTTGCCTCCTGGAAACAATGTCTGACTTCTTCTTTTGCTGTTGCTGAGGAGGCAGTTTTTAGCAACTGCAATGCTTCCAGATTTACCTCGATTTGCTTTTGTCATCATAATCCCTCCTCCTTGTCAGGACTGATCTGTTGTTCTAGCAAAGACTCGCGTCATCTTGTTTTTCCAGTACGGTTTTCCTCCTCCTTTCTCTTTTTTTAAAATAAATAGAAACAAATAAATAAGGAATATGTTGGCAAACCAATCGGGAGTATGTCTGCTATCTGGAATTTGTGCTACACTGGTTGTGCTGGCTTTAGCCTATTACTTATACTGGTAAGTGGGATTTAGTACCACCTGTTTACTTTTTTGCTCATAAGGTGTTTTGGTATTGTTACATACCTTCACAGGCTGCTTCCTATACTGGATGTGTTGACTAGTGTGTGACTCTCTCTATATGGCTCTACTTTTTTCCTTATTAGTTCTGTCGCAAGTCTCTATTTACTCTTTACCACTTGGAAGAAAGATAGATGATGAAAGGATGCCATGGTTGGTATTGGAAATCATGGGGTAAGAGGGCTGAATTTCTTCTTCATTGGGGGTGCCTTTTTGTAACCCCTTTATTCATTACCGTTTTCCGCACCCCTGTTTATCACCCATACAGCTGTCATCTTTCCTCATAAGCTTAGGCTGTGACTGGCTTCCTCACAAATGGGGGTGTGTGTGTCTATGCAACATATGCGTATATGAAATTGTAGCATCTGCACTGCAATGTGGAAAGCTTCAGACACAAATTTAAGGACCCTTATGTTTTCTCCCCTGCGCCTATGGCATTGTTCCCTAATCTTCCCCTTACGTATATGAATAGTGGTGGTAGCAGGGTATGTGATTGTGGGGAGAGAATAGAGTTGGAGCCTGCAGAGGTGGCAGGGTAAGACAGTGGGAAGAGGAGGAAGGAGGTATGTATCTCTTCCACAGTGAAGGAGGCACACTCAGCAAATATGTTCCTGGGGTTTGGGGCAGATGAGTGTGGAGGCTGCTAGCAATGGAGCCATACATGCAACAAAGCATTAGACTTCCATTCTAACCTTCTTCTTTCAGGTGTTCAGAACTTTCAAAGGGTTGGGGTGGGCCAAAAGGTGACTTTTTAAAGAACTTGAGTAAAATTCATTAATCAGTTTTACCGGAAAAATTATATAGGTGTTTAGCTGTAAAAAGACTGACTTCTCTGTATTGCAACTTAAATGGCTCCACTTCACAAACTGAAACTTCCCAGGTTTAGGGTTTTCACTGAGGATAAGTCTCCAGAATAATGTGCATTTTTTGAAGTCATGGAGATAGAAGTAAACCAAAATCTGTGGAGTGCTTTAAATTAAATGTTTCCACTAGTCAGTTCTGTTATTTACAGGGCTACAATTTAATGTCAATACACTCATCAATATTAAGTATTTGTTGACATTTCACCATGAATTTCTACAGTTACGTATACTTTCAACTATGCAACACGGTGTGGAAGGTCCACAGTGAAATCTGTGGAAATATTAGTGTCAAAGCTGCTGCTGTGTCTTAAAAATATCCAGGGAAATAGAACACAAACATTTATGTGACTATAGTATTAAAGTTACAGTTTTAAACATTCAAAAGACAGGAAATGCAACATTTAAAGTTTTGGATTACTAGTTATGCCACTAATTATATTTTAATACAAAAAACCTGTGCAGTGCGAATAAATTAAGGTTATTATGGAATCTCTAACTTTTTCATTTCCCAACATTAGAATATCAAAATGTAGTCTTAAGCTTATGTCAATGTATGTCTTTGTATTGCAAGAGATATATATGCTATATTGTGGGAGGAGAATGTACAAATATTATATATTTTAAAAATGTTTTTAGCAAGTCTTGCTGTAGGAGCAGTCTAGTTCACTCGCGGTTTAAAATTCTTGATTTATAGCCCGGTCAGATCTGGGCTGCAGGACAGATTACAACTCTGTGTGCAGCAGAAGTTATCTAGCAAATAACAGGCCTAACCCTTGCTTGAACCTTGAGATTATTGAGGTAGAAAATCAGAGATGTTGCGCAGCTGTTTGTTCAAGCAAGTTTGTTTAAACTTTTCTGATTAGATATAGATGAGGCCTGATTATTGGTACTTGAAGTTTTTTTTTAATGTATTGGCTCTTTAAGAGAGCAGTTCTATAGACTAGTACTGCCAGTGGTAAAGTAGGTCAACTAATTACTTCTTTTTCCTCATATATTTGGTATCCAGGATGTAGTTTCTGAAACCTTTTCATCTTATTTTCCTTATCTGGATGCTACATCTCCCATAGAATGCCCCACTCACACAAGGACAAATGGGTGAGACTGCAGATCGCGCAGAGACTGCGAGGAGTCAATTTTACATCTTGAGAGATTAACCTGGTTTTTGCCTAATTCCATCAATGATCTTTTGCTTTCTTTGGATTGGAAAAACCCTATTAGCCAGCTGAGCTGAATAGGCAGGTAATCAGTCGCTTTTTGAGCAAATGTAGATACACTCTGTAAGGACCTTATTATGCTAAGAATCAAGGGTGCTCCGCCTAGGGTGACCAGATGTCCCGATTTTATAGGGACAGTCCTGATTTTTGGATCTTTTTCTTACATAGGCTCCTATAACCCCTCACCCCTGGTCCTGATTTTTTGCACTTGCTGTCTGGTCACCCTAGCTCCGCCCCAGTTGGGAAGGCACTCAGCCCCTTTCAGGACTGGAGCTGAACTGCTGCCTAGTAGATGGTGTAATTCAAGAGTACACCCATCCACAGAGACAACTTGTGGGATCCAGACAACAAGCATAAAGGTGGAGTACCCTGCTCAGATAACAAAGGGAATTTCCTTATTGGGAATTGAGCACAGCACCTGACTGAATCAGGGCTCTAAGACACTTCCCCCTGATTAGTGAATTACTTATTTAGCTATATATAAAAGATATTTTTATCATTCTATATTTGTTATAGTGACTTCATAGTATGTATGGGCAAACAGATTTAGGCTACATAAGACACTCGAGCCCAAAACTCTTGCCCAATTTTTTTTTTAAATTTGAGCCATTGTGAGGCTCTGAAATGTTAAAATAAATGCCCCCCTGCACCTCGCCCTCCCACCATTCAGTTTGTGGCCCCAGAAGAAACCGAAACACCAAAATATAATCAGACAAGCTACTTTAAGGTATTTCTGGTCAGGACCTGAAGTATTTGAAAATATTAATCCTTTTCACTAGATTTCGAGTCCAGTTTTGTGAACTCAAGCCGTTTACGTATCTATCTGAATTTTGCATGGGTCATGAATGAAGCTGCTGGAGGCTTGTTTCTTAATGGGTTCCTTCTGTGGTAAGACCTTGGTAATTCATAGGATAAAGTTTTGTCTCCTATCATAGTCTTGATTATTGCGGTGTGTTTCTGTGCCGTACATGCATGTGTTTGCAGAGTTTTAAGGAGCTGTACAGTCTCATTGGCCATCCCTTGTGTTTGCTTTTTGGCATTTATCATGAGTCGGGTTCTGTGTTTTCATGGGGCTTGTGCCTACTAGCAGGCTTTGTGGCTGCCCTAAGTGTCTGAAGCAGCCATTTGGCAAGTTGTCCTTGGATTTTTATTTTTATATTTGCCATCAGTTTAAATGGAAGGCTTGCACTGGATTATAAACTAGTTTTATTTCAGACTGTAAGTGCTCTTTTAGATTGTAATGTTTTAGGGGGAGGGGGCTGTCATTTTGTTTGTACAGAGCCTAGTATAGCGGGGCCCCAGCCTGTCTGGGACCTCTAGGCACTGCAGCAATGTAAATGATAAAGAAGAGCTCATCTTTGGTCAGTTTATCTAGACCTGCTCCTGTCAAGTTAACTTTTGACTTGTGCTTTTATTAATACAATAAATAGCACACAAGGAGATTTTATATTGGTTGCCTATTACATTTTTTTTTTTAATAACAAACTTTTCCCCAGGAAACAGAGATTCTCAGTTAAATAAAAACAAATAAGCAAAAATTAATAGCCAGACAATTTGTTACTGCTTCTGAACTCTTTCCTAAGTCCCTTTGGGAGCAGCCTGGCTAATGGAGAAGCACTGCTCCCATGGTGTCCCCACTGGTACTCAAGCCTGCTTTTGCTGTTTATGTTGGTATGGTTTTCCCACCGTGATGAGGGAGCCCAGGCAAGTTCAATGCTGATTTTGTTCTTCATTTACTTACATGAGGATTCCCCACAATTCTGAGGAAGGCTGATGCCACAGAGAGAAGCTGTCCTACCTTTGAAGCATAATCCTGTGTAGTATCCGCAGAGGACCTAGGTGGGTTTTGGAGGAAGGAAAAGACAAAGGAACAAAAACTCTTCCTCTGTGACCCTCATAGCTATGTATATCTGCTGCTGTTGGCTTTCTTCTGCTCATGGGGGCAGAGAGGAGAATTTGGCCCTAAGAATCAAGACTTACTGCCTCCAAATTACCATGATGATAAAGCTGATCCTATTTCTGGGCTTAACTATTTAACAATGTATCTTTAAAAATAATCCATGGAGAGACAGGAATTCTTCTTTAATAAAGATTGCAAATTGTATGTCAAAACTAATCCTTCCTAATGCCCTATACACTGTAGTAATCTAAATATGAGTATTAAGGGTGAGGTATAGGAGGAAGAGTCAAGGATTTGAGGAGTGGTAATGGAGAAGTCCATGTCTGCATCTGCATCAGGACAAACTCTGACTGACACAAACTATGTTAATAATACTTTTACGCTTGTAAAATGCCTGTTATCTGAAGACCTTTGTGCTATACAAACTCTAATTAAACCTCGTAAACCCCCTGAGAGACAAATATTCCTATAGACCTTAGTCAGGTAGGGTAAACTGAGGCTCAGCAAGGATAAGTGTCTTACTCAAGATCATACATTGAGTTGGTGGTAACACTGGCATCAGAACCCAGGAATCATGGCTTCCAGATTTCTGCTAGGTCACTATTCTCACCAAGGCATAAGATTATATTTATTTTTAAGAGTCTAGAGTTGGTTCTGCATCATAGGTTTTCGCATCACAGTGGAAATAAATGTGGAATCTACAAGAAAGCTGAGTCTCTCAACAACTTTCTCAGTTTGTATTGCCATGTATAGTTTCCTTTCCTTGGACAACTTTTAAGGAGTTGCCTACATTAGAAAACAGTGCTCTATGTAAAAATTTCCCCTGCACAGTTTTCTGACCTCCCCCTTGTTACGTAAACAAGGTACGAGCATAGCTGTATGGTTTTTGCATGAACTGGGCTAAATCCATTCTTGTCAATCCATATGCTCAAAAGTCATGAATTGGGCCTCCCCAAAATAATGAGCTGGGTTTAAAAAATCATGAGATTCTTAAATTGTAGGTTCCTTCTATTTGCCTTCTGATGTTTGAGTATTTAGGGGTCATATTTTGAGGCTTTTTCTCTGCAACTGTGTAAGGGCTAGAAACTTTTTAAAAAAAATGTGAATGTGGAGATTCTTATGTATTCACCTGACTCCAGGAACTGGGGCCTAAAAAACCCCCACAAAATATTGCAGAGGGAGTTAGCTTGGCTGAGGGGAACTTACCAAGGTGTAAGTCATACACATGCATGTAGGCCTTTATTGTTTTTACCCTTTGCTCTACCTGCTCATACCTTTGAAGAGTGAATAAATTATGCTTTGTTTTGAAGCTGCTGTTTCCACGTCACTGCCTATGCGTGCTTTCACAGCCTTCTGAAGGGAAACTCACAAGGAGTTGGGCTTGTGACACTAACACGGTTGAGAATTAGGGGACTGCAGCCCAGAGATCCGGTTTGAGTGGTTGGACCACATGGTTCCAACCCAACATGAGGTGCAGGAAGCCGACCTATCACATAAGGGGTGCACTCGACCGTAGACTCCTTTTAGTTCCTCTTGAGTGCACCGTTTATCTGACAGGTCTGACTTCCTGTACCTTATGCTTGTTGGAAATTACTTTAAGTGGTCTTCATTTTCTCTGCAATAATTTTTAGACCATGAGCTTTTAATAATGTCTTCTTGTAGATGGTATCATATAATTGCTGAGATTTCCATCTAAAAAGCAGTGAACAAATTCTACATCTGTGGAAAAAAATACACCACTGTTGAACTATAATTCCCTGCTGAAAATGTAATCCTTCTGTGTAAAGCGAAGGGATCAGCCTGGATCACTGGAAATCCTAGTTGCTGAACATGTACTTTATGCAATACTTTACCAAAAGCTCAGTATAACTAAAGGAAAGTTGCACAGTGCATTTTAGCTTTGTCAAGGTTAACCAAGGAAAAGCATAATAAATAGTGAACGAGACTTGTCTCTTTAATGGTAGTGTAGGGTTTAGAAGGAAACAAATACTCCAAACTAACACTTGGGGATTATCTACACTGCAAAATAATCTGGCCTAGGGGGTCTGTTTGGTGGAATGCTCTGAAGTGTTGTGGTAGACTATTCTGCTGTGAACTAAAAGATACCTAGTTCATGTTGATGTAGTCCTGTTTGAAACAGGACTCAGTTAGCACGAAGTATGTACCTTTTAGTTCATGCCAGCAGGAGCTACACAGGGCAGTTAGAGCCCAACACTTCAGAGGGCTTTACAGATCATGGCCCTGGTGTCTGGACTGCGACACTGTGTAGATAAGGCCTTACTTTGCATCTGTCTTTACAAGTAAAATGTGTAACTTTGCTCTAAATCAGAGGTTAGGTTTTCAGAGATGACAGCTGAAGAAATGAGGTCATGATGCTGAGTTACTTATTACCACATTGTGACCTCAAAATGCATTACTTACCCTTTTCTACACCACACTTGATGTCCTTTCTGGAAGGGAGTAGGTCTTGAAATGATTTCTTTGCTCTTCCAATCAAATAAGAGGTCCCAGTGTATTTTCACTTACAAAGGTATTACTTCAGGTTTATACTTCTGGAATTGTTTGGAAAACTGTCTTTTCTGCCTATGCTGCCAGTAGGGTAAGTAGTGGCCACAGATCAATGTTTTATCTTTTATTTTATTTTAAAAAAGAAAGCAAAAAGGGGGCCTTGGCAGGAAATAGACAGTATTGCTGATTCTATAGGAAGAAGTGTTGGGAACATTAAGGGCTTATGTAATATTCAGTAGGGAGATCCCTAAAGTCTGTATTTTTGGAAATTTTACTGAACAAACATGTAATAGTAGGATTTTAAAATCCTAGCAAATTAGCAAGTCTGTTCTGGCCTTTCCATGTTCCTCTGATAAAGTTAGTTATAGAGTACTGAATTAGTGCATCACTTTGAGTCAGGCATGTTCAGATGATGCAGCAAAATGAAGTGTGGATGCGGGAGAGAGGCAGCGTCAAGTGCTGTTCTTCATAGTTTGAGGCTCCTAAGATGCATTTGGTACCTGTCCCAATGAATATGTCAAAAAATTTCAAGAACTAATATGCCTACAGCTTTTTAGATAGTGCTGAAAGGTTTAGTGGAAGTTGCTTTCCAAGAATGACTAATTTAAAGATGCAGAATGAACTTCCAAAGTTTGACTTGGGGAAGCTTCCTAGACCTAGACTATATCAACAAACTCTGCTGTAAGTCCAGAAGCAGCTCTTGTATTGTCTTTTGCTGACAATTCATTCCTTCAGAAAACCAAGAAGGATTCAATTAATATGTGAGCATCCATGCTTTTGGTCTTGTCTGCACTAAGAAAATTCACCGCTCCTTGATCACAGAGACTATATCTCTGTAGTTCCCAAACTTTTTAGTACTGCAGCTCCCTTACAGATGTTTTAGAACTTGGTGGCTCCCTACAGCAAGTATCAGGGTTGGTTGGTTGGTTGGTTTTAACCAACTCAGGACACTAGATGCAAGAGTTCAGGATACTAGATTCAAGAGGTACACTAAAGTTCGGATGTTTTTGTGACCTTATTCAACTACATACAGTTTGTTTAATTATACAAACTGATCTAATCCGGATTTTTAAAACTATAATTAGAAAATATGGTTATTGGTAAGCCTAGTTTAGTATTATCTTAATTAGGAAAAAACAAAAACAGGCAAATTGATTAAACTTCCCCCCAAATACTAGTGGCTCCCCCATGAGCCCTTTGGGTAGCCATGGCTCTTAGTTTGGGAAGCACTGCCCTACATTAGCATCTTTCTCATGTGGCTTGTCTGCCTACAGCTCTGGTCTCTTATCTTCTCCTATTTCTCCAATTATCTGAAAAATGTGTCTGGTATCTGCCTCTTACCATACTTCTTACCATACTACCATTGTTTTAAAATGGGAATGGACCCATTCCTGGTGTAAATAAATAGTTCTGGGCATTTCTATGTATGCACTCTTTTATTCACTTGTGGGTTCCCCACTATTAAAAAGATTTATTAATAAATTGCAAGCTGAAAGCAGAATTCTGAGAAATGCAATCAGGATCATAAAGTCCTTAGAGGAATTGTCATGTGAGAGGAGATTGAGGAGATTAATTATATGTAGGTTTGGGAACAGGAAAGGAGGCAGAAGTGTCATCAGATTGTAGATATTAAAATGGCATTAACATCAAGGAGAGGAAGAAGCTTTGCAGAGATGGTTAACTAGAAGCAATAGTATGAAATGGTGTAAAGGGAGAACTTAGATATGATACTAGGAAAAATGTTTTAAAATACTGTATAAATTGTTTGAATATTGGCTAGTCCCACCAGCAAAGGAGAATGGTTTGAGGAAGAGACTTGTAGTACTGGAGGATTAATGAGAATTTGGTGTATCAGAAAATAAAGTGATCCCAAAAGTACATCAATAAATCTTGAATGCTGGGAACACTTTTGTTTCTTAATAGTATATGCTGTATTATTATTATTTATTTTATTAATATCATTAAATATAGCCATAGACTCCTGTAGCTCATATATTGTTTTAGAGGGGGGAATTCCCAATTAAAAAAAAAATAGCTGGCCATTCTCAAGAGGTTGGTAATGGAAACTTCATTGCAGAAAATGAAAGTGTGTAAATACTGTATGAGGAGAGAACAGACAGGTCAGGGTTATTAGGCTTAATATCCTACTCCTGTCTCTGAGAGGTTATTGAATTGGCTAGTGACTGGTTTACTCGGAGTAAATCTTTTTTTAAGGAAGCAGGTGTGGGACGGGGTGAAGAAGGTTGGAAGAATGTGAAATATATTTGTGTATCGTAGTACTAAAGCCTCATTCTGGTGCCAAAAGATTTATGAAATGAATAGCTGAATTCAGACTTTTTCTGACAGTAAGCGATCTTCTCCTGCCTGACTAAATCAAAGCCCCATATTGATTATATTAAGTATATTACCATGGCGCAGTAATAGCCATCAAACAGATGTCAAAAATAAGCTTGTGATTTCACTCTGTGAATTCAACAAGTAGGAGGAAAACTGAAAGTTATCAGAACTTTCTTCTGACAGATGAATAACCCCTATAACTGGCTACAGTGGGAGGAGGTAAGTAGAGAACATACTAACTATTTTGATGGGGGCACAATTTTTTTTATTTAAAAAGTCTTCCCATAAACAGTACTTAGTGCTGTGTTACAAGAGCAAGCTTTGGATTTTACTATTCATGAATTATTATAACTCTTTGGAGGCCTCAGATATGCTGGGCATCTTGTAAAAAACAGGTACCAGGAAGAGACTAAATTGGACAGGGTGCTGCAGGTAGGGATCATAAACCAAAGAAAGGTGGGAAGATGAGAGGAAAGACAAAAGTGACAGTAAAATCACACTTTTAAGCAGCAAGCCATGCAAACCTCGTTAGATTTTTTTTGTTTGGTTGGTTTTGGTGCTTGTTTAAATTTTTCTCCCCCTTGCTTCTGATCTTGGGATTTTTTTGGGAAGGATTTGAAGGAGAGAGTTTGTCAGATGTGCGTGGGGAGGCGTTCCAAGTATTAGGAGGTAGTATGGACGAAGGCACAGAAATACTTGAGAGGAGGACACAATGGGGTTATTGAGACGGGCATCATAGTCTGAGCAGAGAGAGGTATGGGGGAATGTGAAGAAAGACCAGTTCAGAGATGTGTGCTTGAGGGTTCACAGTAAAAGCACTGGGTGAGAGAGATGATTTTAGTGGTAGCATTGTGGGCAGACTGGAGTGAGGCGAAGTTAGCATGAAAAGACCAAAGAGGAGGAGATGGCAGTAGTCAAGCCAAGAGATGATGAAGGCAAGGGTGAGCAATATGGCTATTGGGACAGAGAGGAAGTGTCAGTGTTGCAGGGAGGGAAATGACTGGATTTGACCATGGTTTGGATGTTGGCAGAGTAGCTGATGGAGGAGTTGAGGACAAGCCCCAGGTTATAGCGCTGGGTGATAGGGAGGCTGGTAGTGTTATCAACAGCATTGGTGGGAATGGAGCGAGTTGAGGAGGAAAGCTTACAAACTCAACATGGCCAAAAGTGAGCTCACGATAATGGCAAATTAGCCTAGCGAGAGATTACGTTCGGCACTTGAAAGCTGTCAGAGTGCACGTGCAAAGTTGTAAGCAACCTAAACATGCACAATCATTGCCTGGGTAGAATCTTTCATGTTTAGAAGGCGGCCTTGGATTTGGCCCTCGGTATTTTGAATAGGGCACCCAATGGAACGCTTGGCAGCTTTATTTGGGGAAACAAAATGAAAAACCATCTCAAGTTAGAAAGCATTATAAGTGTTAATGTAAAGATAAAGTTTTTATAAAAGCTGGTCTTTAAATGTTTAAGTTACAGCTTTCCCCATTGCTTCCCGTTTGATGTTGGTTATATGGATGCTTAGCAAGTCCGATCTGATGCGGGTTGGAGGACTTGTTAAACAATAATGATAAATCTGGCCAAATGCTGGTTTATAGAAGCCACTTGACCTAATAACTGGAAAAAAGAATTAAAGGAATTAGAAAATCACTTGATCATTCTGAAAAATCTATCGTGGGTGCTAATTTTTCCCACTGAAAAAGTAGTCTGACTAAAGATGTCCAGTGGAATAATTCTTCTTTCAGTGTATAGGCCCCCATTTGAGGAGCCTCTGAACCCTATCAGGGATACTCTGTTTAGACCGACCTCTGGGTACTGTTTTACAGCTATGACAGATTACAAATCCCAGGATGCAGTGGTGGGAGCCCTCTGGACCAGGACAGAGGCTGCAGATGCGTGCTGGTGGGTTCCAGTTTGGTCTGTAACCTAGAACTGAGAGCTGCTACTCCCTTTGGAGTCTGGGCCAAGGAAAAGCTGTGACAGATCCCAGTTGTTGAGTTGCTGGGGCTGAAGATGTGTAACCAGGTTTAAGACTACACTTCAGTTGAATCCTTGTTAGTGCTGAGCCCTAGCTCACTGATTCTTTCCCCACAGCTAGGCATTGAGAACAAAAGCCGGAGACTGTTGGTTGTGCAGCAGATTACAATTTGGCTCAGTCGATTTGAGGAAAGAGGGAGTTACCCCTGGGGGTATCCCCTCTGGGTTGAAGATAGTGCTGAGACTTGTTGTGGCTACATTAAGTCTAAGAAGAAAACCGGAGAGCGGAAGAGATTCATTGTATGGTCAGAATCAGGGTCTATTGCGCTTTGATGGAATAACTCTTATTACCAGCTAGTACTGTGCAATCTAAGTGGGTCATAATACAAAGCCTGCTCATCCAGTACACCAATGCAAGAGAGGACCCAGGACTATAAAATTAACGGAGAGTGTGCACTCGGGGAGGGGGAGGAATCTGTGTATTATGCTAAGAGGGTTGGTTAGGTTTATGTTGCTGTTGAAATTTGTAGCCATTAGCTGAACTATTGCAGTGCCATCTACGGACCTGGGACAGTTATAAAAACTGTTTACGAGGTTCAAAAAAGAATTAGGTAAGTTCATGGAGGGTAGCTCCATCAGTGGCTATTAGCCAAGATGGTCAGGGACGCAACCCCATGCTCCAAGTGTCCCTGGACCTCCAACTGCCAGAACCTGGGGCTGGATGACAGGATGGATCACTTGAAATTGACCTGTTCAGTTCATGCCCTCTGAAGCATCTGGCACTAGCCACTATTGGAAGACAGGATACTGAGCTAGATGAACCATTGGTCTGACGTACTATGGCTGTTCTTATGTAACTTAACTTATATTAATCTGTTGCATTTTCCTTTGTATTTTGCTAGAGTACTTTTTAAGTAAAGTTGTGTTGGTTGTATGTTGGGTGTTTATTGCCTGTACCAACAGGCTGATGAGGTGCAAGAGGATAGTGTGTTGGGTGACAAACTTGAAAGCTTTCCCTCACTTAGCTACGGGTGGTGGATGTTTTTCACAGGATATGCCAGAGTCATGGCTTCGAGAACAGTTGCCAAGCCTATACACAAAATTGAAAAGGATTTACAGGTGGAGATGGCCAACTGTAGAAAGCAGACCACATTGGATACATATTTTTCTCTCAAAAACATTATTTATTGGTAAAATCTTGTGCTGCTTTAATTGATGTGACATGTAAGGAGCACTGACTTTAACTACAGAGCTGTTTAGCAGACAGAGACATTATATTGTAAGTGTTTTATATGTTTTCCTTGGTGTTTTTAAAATGCTTTTCCTTTATAGAATTGTGTGCTACTGTAGTCCTTGTGACTCATAGCAAGCTGAGATTTCCTAAGTTTCCTAAGTTGGCCAGTGGTACACTATACAGTGTATCTATCACTGTGTATTATGTTTGGTTTTCTTCTTCAGTACTGACAATCAGTGAACAGTTAATAAACAGTTTCACAGTTTCTGTTCTGTACAAATGTATCATTCTGTGCATGGTTTTTTATAGGTTTCAGAGTAGCAGCCATGTTAGTCTGTATCTGCCAAAAGAAAAGGAGTACTTGTGGCATCTGAGAGACTAACAAATTTATTTGAGCATAACTAGTTAGCATGCCAGAGTCTCGTTCATTATCAGAATTAACCAGACAAACCGCTCCACCAACTAAGAACGGCCATGCACCACCGCCCACAGAATTGAGAAAGAGCTATCAACCTGTCAATCCTTTCCGTGTCCGGGCCGTGTGAGATTTCCTAGTTATGTGACCCCTTGAGCATGCTCAAATAAATTTGTTAGTCTCTAAGGTGCCACAAGTACTCCTTTTCTTTTTATGATTTTCTATGTATCCTCCTGAAAACAGTGCCTTCCACTTATTGGCAACTTCTTTATAATAGTAACTTTTTGCTGGGAACCAGAGGTTGCTTTTGAGCAGAAATTACTATATTTGAATCTCTGTTTTTGTTAAATAAACTTAGATTTGCTTATAGTGAAAACAAGTATAAGTGCTCAGAGAGACAAGATGGGTGAGGTAATATATTTTATTGGACTACCTTAGGTGGGTGAGGGGAGCAAGTTTGCAAGGACCTGAAGAAGAGCTCTGTTTAAGCTTGAAAGCTTGTGTCTCTCACAACAGAAGTTGGTTCAGTAAAAGATATTATCTCACCGCCTTGTGTCTCTGATATCCTGGGACCAACACAGCTACAACAACACTGCATAAATCTAAGTGCGGTGAGTTAAGCAGTGATCCTAATGTATGACTGTAAGCTGAGGTGTACTGTTCCTTTGGGAATAGTGTTTCTGTAAATACTGTGACTGTCCAGTGGCATAGGGGCAGGGCACTCCAGGGGGATGCTCTGAGAACTCAGGGCTTGGACTGTGCCTATTGCTTACCCACAGAGGGACAGCGGGGCCTGTGAGGCCTAGAGGGGAGGGCTTGTGCTGCCTGTGGCTGATGGAGTCAGGGAGCTGACCCCTGGTAGGCACAGAAAAGGCTTCCTCATGCTAAGGGCAGGTGGTAATGAGGTGCCTCACCACCCTGGGTACCGCCAGGGAGCATCACAGTCCCATGCCAGGCTTCTGCCCAGGTCGATCGCAAACAATATTGTTTGTTCTAAAAACTGGATGTGAGCAGAGTTCCCATTAGAGTCAGGTGCTTTCCCTGTATTAGGTAGGTGCTTTTGCAAATACCATTAGGTACCTATCTGCATTTTTAGGTGCCTAAGTGCCTTTGAAAATTTGGCCCCATGTCCGTCAAGTTTTTAAGAATAGTAGATTTCATCCACCTAGCGTTTACTCATCGATTGGAAGAGGAAAACAAGCACCTCTTGCTTTCTCAACTCCCAATCAGATTCTCAACTTTGAATGAACTAGTCCAAATAAAGAGAACAATCTCTCTGCACCTGCTAGCTGAAGTGAAATTAAAAAGAAATTGAGGCGAAAGCTTTTCTGCACAACAGAAACTGGGAAAATGTAAATATCAGCATTCACTCCATTGTAAAGGCTGAAAATAACAGATACTTATTTCATGCAGTACATGACATTGTGGCATTTATAATGCTTGAGCTTACCTCAGAAGTTAAAGATGTTTCCCCCTGATTCTGTATATGATTAAAATTTGAGAATTTTAGGGCTCATTGATGCAGTATATGTTTATTTCAATGATTTTAATAGATTATAGTAAGTTTCAACCTTAACATGGGTTGTCATAATTTCAAATTTCAGAGTAACAGCCGTGTTAGTCTGTATTCGCAAAAAGAAAAGGAGTACTTGTGGCACCTTAGAGACTAACCAATTTATTAGAGCATAAGCTTTCGTGAGCTATAGCTCACTGAAGTGAGCTGTAGCTCACAAAAGCTTATGCTCTAATAAATTGGTTAGTCTCTAAGGTGCCACAAGTACTCCTATAATTTCAAATGTAATTTTCAACAGGTTTACTTTTAAAAAGAAAAATATATTTGATTTAAATCAATTTTTATCCACCCTGATACAACCATAAACAGCAGTCAGTAGAGGCGAGGTTGGAACTCATGATATAAAGCACAGGGAGGTGTAACCTAAGCTACTGATGATTCTGTCTCTGAGGGTATGTTTACACTGCAATAAAACACCTGTGGCTGGCCCAGGTCAAC
Organism: Lepidochelys olivacea; assembly: GCF_965140295.1. NCBI lineage: Eukaryota > Metazoa > Chordata > Testudines > Cheloniidae > Lepidochelys > Lepidochelys olivacea. The sequence goes on along the minus strand of NC_140411.1, from coordinate 158,539,732 downwards.
TGACTTGGGCTCAGGTTGAGGAGCTATAAAATTTCAGTGTAGACATTTAGGCTTGGGCCCCAGCCTGAGTCCTGGAGCCCTCCCCTGTTGCAGGGTCCCAGGGCTCGGGCAAGCCCAAACATCTATACTATAGCTCCACAGCCTGACCCCCACGAGCCCAAGTCAGCTAAACTGGGCCAGCTGCAGGTGTTTTATTGCAGTGTAGACCATACCCATAGTGCCTTCTGTGTTGTAGCAGCTGGAAATCTTGTGACAGCAGAACTGCCATTCAGTGTGAATAGAGTCATCTCAGTATTTAGTATGCTAGAGTACTTAAAAACAGTAACTCTTAAAATTGCAGGAGGAACAAAATATACAATATGTGCCTACTTGTAACTGATATTGCCCCTCAGCAGATGTAAAGTGTGAGGCAAAAATCAGATTTCAGGTTATATAGTTTTGCAAAAAGGATAAAAGAAAAGGTGATACCACCTCAAAATTTTTAAAAGATGGCCTTTTTTGACCTCTTATTATTCTGTATGTATGAACCTGATCTGCATCAGACCAACGTGAAAAACGGAAACCCTGGGTCAACTTTAACTTGTTTAGGTTTTTAGTTACTTTTACAACATTTCTGAAAAATAAAGGATGAGCTTTCCTATCAAAAAGGAAAATTCTACTGCAACTTTAACTGTGGCATTACGACTGCTCTCTTATATACAGCATGTGTGTATGCAATCTATATGTGTCTATGAAATTGAGTAAATGATAGGCTGGTTTGGTATGCAACTGTTAATTTCATGATTTTGGGATGGCTACATACTCTTGAGTGGCAAAGGGGATACTATCATGTATTCTGCGTATGCCATATATTTTGTAGCAAAACTATTTGAGAATATTTTAGAGAGTTTAAAAGGGAAAACTACATGGAATTCTGCTTCTCTACAGATATTATTGTGACTCGAAGAGCCCCACAATGCCAACTGGCAAGAGGGCCCACCATGCTGTAACTTATATCAGGCCTGACACACCCATTACCCACAATACACTGTTGTCATAATGTGTATCTAAAAGGTGTCATGTAAAGTATAAGATGTAAACTGCTGAAATGCTAGTCCTGAAAATATTGCACGATTTATGTAGAGGTTGTATATACAGAGTTGTATATGTGTGCTGGAAATATGTTCTTAAAATGCGTTTGGGATGCAGTGTATAAAACCCACCTGCTCTGGACAAAGGAATGTGTCTTGAAGCAGAGACAGTAGACTTTGAGGAAGTATAAGGGATGCAAAAAGACTTCCTAGTTATCCATCACTTAGGGAACAAAGGGAACAGCACACTCTGATTCTGTGAAAGTTGGATCCCCTGGACTGGAGACCTGGAGATGCTGGTAACTTGGTACGAGAAAACTGTGTAGGCAAAGATTGTAACTTGCTAAAATTAAGTTTTAGTCACTAAAAAGCGTGTTTTGTCTGTAACCATACCTGTCTCTTTTCTCTTGCTTAGTATCACTTAAATCTCTGTTCTTTGTTAATATATTTATTCTTTAGTTGTACTAAAACCATCTCAGTGCTGTTATAATGAAGTAAAGTGTGAGTCTTCAGCCACACTAACAGACTGGGCTGTACATTGTGTCTTTGGAGGCAGCCAACTTAATAATTTCTGTCAATGTCCAGGTTTCAGAGTAGCAGCTGTGTAAGTCTGTATCCACAAAAAGAACAGGAGTACTTGTGGCACCTTAGAGACTAACAAATTTATTAGAGCACAGGCTTTTATGGGCTGCAGCCCACTTCATCGGATGCATAGAATGGAACATATAGTAAGATAGGGATGGATAGATAGATAGATAGATAAGTTGGAAGTTACCATACAAACTGTGAGAGGCTAATTAGTTAAGATGAGCCAGCAGTGCCCCTCTGCCATGTACATTGGCCAAACCGGACAGTCTCTACGCAAAAGAATAAATGGACACAAATCTGACATCAGGAATCATAACATTCAAAAACCGGTAGGAGAACACTTCAACCTCTCTGGCCACTCAGTAAAAGATTTAAGGGTGGCAATTTTGCAACAGAAAAGCTTCAAAACCAGACTCCAACAAGAAACTGCTGGGCTTGAATTAATATGCAAACCAGATAGCATTACCTTGGGTTTAAACAGGGACTGGGAGTGGCTGGGTCAATACACATATTGAGTCTATTTCCTTAAATTAATTATCCTCACACCTTCTTGTCAACTGTCTAAATGGGCCATCTTGATTATCACTACAAAAGTTTTTTTTTTTCTCCTGCTGATAATAGCTCATCTTAACTAATTAGCCTCTCACAGTTTGTATGGTAACTTCCAACTTATCTGTATGTGTATACATATAGATATATATATTACTATATGTTCCATTCTATGCATCCGATGAAGTGGGCTGCAGCCCACGAAAGCTTATGCTCTAATAAATTTGTTAGTCTCTAAGATGCCACAAGTACTCCTTTTCTTTTTATCAATATCCAGTTAGAGGGACAGGACGCTGCCAGAAGATGTCTTTGGGGAACTCAGGAACTGGAGTTCTCTGACCTTAAAGTCTATGATTCTATGATGGTTACCTGCAAGGCAAGGTGAAGACTGGCAGATTCTCAAGGAGTTTGTTGGGGAAGCAGGAAAACTGGGGTGGCAGGGGGCTAACAGAGTCTAATTTCCAGCAAAGCTCATTCTTGCTGAGGCAGAGGTGTGACAGTGGCTTACAGCTATCTGTGTCATGAGCAGAATGTCACAATCATCCTGCAAGATTCTCAGTCCTGAAGAGAAACCTGGTATGGTGCAATCCAGCCTTAGCCTTACATTCTTATGGTGCACAGCCTCCATGTACAGATCGGTGCATGGCATTGCAGGCTCCTTCTTTATGGATGCAGCTTCAGCACCCTGAAGAAGTGCAGGGTCTCCCAGTAGCACTTAGCTTGAGGAGTGGAGCTTTGTGGGATGCCCTTGACAGAGTGCTAAGGAAGACCCTGTGTCACAGAATCCAGCTGTGTGCACATCATTGCACATAGAATTGTGTGCTGCTGTAGACCTTGGGACGGATAGCAAGCTGAGGGCAGGATCCCACTGCTGCCAAAGTGAGCACCCTTGGAACATGGTTTCTGTCATTCAGCACCTTAGGGCAGAGCCTTTGGCACTTTGGTGCACAACTTCAGAGTCTCTGTACCCCGTACCATCAGTGTCTTTAGGACCTGAGCACCTTTCATAAAGGGCCTCAGAGATTTTGCCTAGATACTTCTATGTGTCACCACCTTGTGAGCCTCAGGGCCCTGCTGCACCCATGCCTCTCTGGCCTTGGCAATACTTTCCCAATGGCCTTGTGTGCTCAGGTGGCTTGTACATTTTTCTGTCTGGTTAGTCTTATTTTTTTTCCCCATTGTTGCTTAGGCCTCAGTACCTTATTTGGGCTCTGTACTTTAGCATCTTGTTTCACTTCTTTGGACTTGAGGTATCAAGGCATGGCACTGAGGCTGTGTTTCCTCACGGTAGTTCAGAACATCTTCCTTTTGGTGCCTTGCAGTTTTTTTGTTCTTGCCTTTGGTGCCACAAATGCATCCAATGAAGTAAACTGTAGCTCACGAAAGCTTATGCTCAAGTAAATTTGTTAGTCTCTAAAGTGCCACAAGTACTCCTTTTCTTTTTGCGAATACAGACTAACACGGCTGCTACTCTGAAACCTGACAATATCTTAGTGCATCTATTCTGATACATCAGTATCTTTGACCTTGGAATCTGGGTGCTTTGATGCCTTAGGATGGCTTCTTTCCCTTTACCTCTCCCCTGACAAACCAGTTTTCCTGGGGGGGAGCCAGTGTATTATCCAGGATGTTTCTGTTTTCACAGAGGATCATCCTGAGTTAGCGATCAGTACACAAATATAAAATTCGTAGGTAGTTTGTTTCTTTGTTTGTTTTTAAACAAAACAGAACACCTGTTAGGCTAATTATACCTGATGTATTTCTAGCATAATAAAAAAATTAAGTACATAATATTTTTTCTTCATGATAAACACATCAAAGAGAGACTTAGGTTGAAGATACTTACTGCTGTTCTCTGTTTCTTGTAATTAATTGCAAAGACTTAATAGTCTAAGTCAGGGTTGTTAGGCTTTACATTCTAGAGCAGTGGTTCTCAACCATGGGTTGCCAGAGGCCCAAGAGTTGTTTCAGGGGGCCGAGGGGCCCAGTGGCTGAAGCCTGGAGCCCCGAGTCCTAGCACCCCCATGGGGCTAAAGCCCAGAGCGCTGGGCTGAATTCCAGAGCCTCAAGGCCCGGTGCCACCGTGGGGCTAAAGCCGGAGCTTCAGGGCTGAAGCCTGGAGCCCCTGGGTGGAGTTGGGAGGACACCCGGGGGGGGTTGCCCCCACCCCCAACTGCAGTGCTTTACCCAGAGCATGGCAATTCCCCCCATCTCCTTTTCTTCCACAGTTCTCCCAGAGGCCCAACCCCGGGGCCAGGATGGAGGCTGGAAGCTGGAGCTGGGCAGTTCAGGGGGACTGCTGCTCTGGTTGCTGCCATGGAATGGGCAGCCATGGCATCTCCCACCCTGTCTCTTCCTGCTACTACTGGTGCCTGGGCTTGCAGCTGCTGCTCAGCTCCCAGCTCCCTTTGACTGCTCACACAGCTGGTAGGAGCTACAAGGGCAGGAGGACCCAGCTCTGGGGCTGGTAGAGCCCTCTGGGAGCAGTGATCAGGGGGAGGGGCGAGAGGCCCTCCTGGCACATAGCCCCTAGCTACCGCTCTCCCTACACCCTGAGCTACCCCCTTGCCACACACAGCCCTTAGATGCCCCCTCCTTGCACCCTGAACTACCCCCTTGCCCACACACAGCTCTTAGATACCCCCTCCCTGAGCTACCCACTGCCCATGCACAGCTCCTAGATACCCTCTCCCTGCACCATGAGCTACCCCCTCACTGAACAGAGCCCCTAGGTACCTCTTCCCTACACCCTGAGCTACCCCCTGCCTGTGCACAGCCCCTAGCTACCCCCTGCCTGCACCCTGAGTAGTTTTCAAACTTTTTGAGCTGAGGTGCTCCCCTTTTGAGTTACAATTTTTGGTCCCCCCCCCCAACAGACTGGGTGACCTGTGGAGGTGACACTCTCTCCCTGCACCCCACTGTGTGGAGCTGGCCTGAGCCCTGCCAGCCCCCTTCCTCCCCCCCAAAAGAAGTCAAACTGCCTATGCCCAAGGGTTCCCTTCCCCTCCCCTCCCCACGAGCCTCTAGCCCCCATCCCTGTTTGGCCCTGGAGTTTTTATAGCATGTGAAGGGGGGCTCAGAAAGAAAAAGCCTGGAAACTCCTGTTCTAGAAATTTCTACAATGCATGTAGGTATGATTTTGGAGGGTCCATGCATATTTAACCTTGTGAAGTGAGGCAATCTCACCAATTTTGCAAATTAGCCATCTAAAACTGAGCATGGCTGCTTGCAATTAGGGTGGATTTTTTAACTCTTCAGTCCCTCCTATTCTCTGCCTATGACACATCATAGTCTAGTCTCTTGTGGAATTGGTGGCTGTGATATACGGGAGGTCAGACTAGATGATCTGGTGGTTCCTTCTGGCCTTAAATGCTGTGACTCTATGACTCTACAAATGGTGAATTGTTTTGGCTCAAACTTTTAATAAAAGGCACTCAGCCTGGAACAATGCTGCCGGATTTCAAACAGAATGGTAGAAAGCTGAAATAATTAAGCAATTGAAAACACATACTGTGGCAGTAGAAACACTTTGCTAAACTGCCGCTGTAGCATTGCTCTCCACTTGTAGTACATATGGCACACATATCCATGCAAACTATATTTTAGCTATAGGGAAGAAAAATTAAGAGTGCCAAATTGTTTCCCTGCATTGGAATGGTAGTTACCATGATGCTGTTCTACAGGGGGAAAAAGACATCACTGTTGTGCACTGTGCTACTCAGCCTAGATGTGTACAGTTACAGCACCGATTTTTCCCAGCCAATTTAAAAACAATATTGCTGAAGTTTTCACACTGTGAATAGAAAACTATTATGAAAATATGATTGGTTTATATTGGATAAAGAGGTACCTGAAATTGTTGAAATGAAAGATTTTAAAAGGCACTGCAATCTTCTAGTGTTGGGCCTCTTACACTTGGCACACTTTTAAATGAGCCAGGTTTCATTTCTGTTACATGGTATAGGTGGTTAAATAGAGATTGGGGTCACTGAGTGTGCATTTTTGGTGACATGGAAATTGTTCACATTTTCCATTTGCATTTCTTTTTTGCTGAGCTTTTTAGAAAGGAAATAGTTAATAACATGTTTAACAACCATCACCATATTGCCACTCACATGTTTTTATCTGTAACACTGGGGCAAAGGTTAGGAAAATAAAGTTTTCATTAATAGCTTTGTACTTGTTCAGGGCTATAAATACTGCATTCGCTTTGCTGCCAGAAATGAGGTTTAATCATGTCTGTACCACTTTGGTTAGGGATGGGAAAAGGGGGAAGCTGGCCTTCAGTTGCAGTGATTTAAAGTATGAAGTGCTGGTTTATTTCCCTCATAAAGTAGACTGTTAAATTGTTTCAAAGTCCTCCTGTCTGTTTTTTCTGTATCCTGTGAAACTCTGTCTATATATGTAAAGTTTACACAAACTATTTACTTGATTTTCTGAGGTTCTGAATATTTATATCTTTGGATTGAAGTCATCCTAAATTTTGAAAATCTGGGTTCTGACCATGATTGGAACATTCAGGAGGGACGACTGTGGGAGTTCTTCTTGTGTCAGTGAGTTATGGGTTGTTCAGGAGCTCTGAAAATTAGGTGGTAAATGTATATAATACCAAGTCAAGGCTGGACAGAATCTTGGTGATCTGTAGGTTTTGGTTTGTAAAATGAAAGGATGATTTTCCATCATTATATACAAGTTAGTCTCTGCTGCTGCTCACTGTTGCTCAGTTTTAAACTATTCAGATCCAAAGTTACTTTATAACTTATTTTGTTAAAGGGTCACCTGATTGTCTTGTAATACTACTACAGTCAAGACCACTGAAGAGTACAGAAACCATTCGATAAGAATTAGTGCTGTTATAGATTATATGTGCATTTACATTCCTGTTCAAATTATTTATTTTTCACTCTTCTAGTAGTTGCAGATGTTGTTTAAAAATCCTTTTTGCTATGACTCAGTTGTCACCATTCTATGTAGATAGGCAACATCTGTGTAATGGCAACTGTTAGCAACACCAAGAATTTTCCTCTTCTAGATTGTTTCTCCTCTCATTCTGCATGTCCATTAAATTATAATAGAATATATAAGAATTGATGCAAAGGGAATTTATAGAGCTGATTTTTGTTTCCCTAAAATTCCATTAGGATATTGGTCTAAGGCTTTAAGCAAGAGACCTCATATCTAATGAGAAAGTCATACTAGTATCCTACCATATATCCAATAAAGACCAGAATTCAAAACCCACTGAAGTCAATGGAAAACTTGTTTTCCAATAAAGTTTTCCATCGCCTTCAGTGAGCTTTGGATCAGACCCCAAAATGCTTAACATATTCTAATTTAGCTAGACCACTTGGTGGTAACATTTTTATTTTGCGTAAGGAGGAGTTGCTACTGCTGATGCTGCTTCAAAGTCTTTAGGTTTGGGTTAGGAGTTCATTTCATTAATCATTCCTGTCAAGGTAGAAATCCTTATTGTAAATTTGAATTGAGCTTCTCTTCCAAGATATTTTGTTTTCAGAAAACTGTGATAAGTAATATAAATAAACACTGGAGCAGAGTCTTAGATAGCACAGAAGGACATATTGGGATGCAAGACCTAAAACTATTCAGTTTATTGTGCAGGAAACTTACTGGATCTTTCCAACAAGTTTAAATCTGGAGTAAGGCTAGAAGCTTTTTGCTGATATAGGAATGTTGTTTAAGGTTGTAGTATGTGGGGTTTGTTTGTTTGTTTGTTTGCTTTTGTTTTTTAAAGACATTTCTTCATCAGCAAAAGTCCTAGTGTATATGCAATCATACTGATAAAAAGTTCCTGGTATTGTTTATTTCATTCAGGGAACCAGTATACACTGTGCTGGCACGTTTCCCCAGAATTAGCTGTGTCTGCACTGGGAGCGTTTGCCAGTATCTATTACCAGCAAACTTTTTCTAATGCAGACTAGACCTGAATGGTGACTACTCTTATTGGAGTTGTAGCAGATTGGGTGGGAACCTTATTACCTTAAGGCACAATCCTTCAAGTTTTTCCTATTGGGCAAAGCCAATGGGATTATTCACAGTAGTATGCACTTTGCTTAATTGTGCTAGTCAGCCCTTAGTCATCATTTGGTGATGCCCCCATGATTTTGAAATTTGGGATGAAATGCTTAGTAGAGAAAAAAAAGGCGATTATCCGTTCCCTCCTTTTTCACAAATATTTGATTGCGAGTATTCAGTGTCAGCAGATATCACTAACACTTTTAAAAGGTGGCTGTTTATTATCCTCCCGTGTTTTAAGAGCCTGGTTTCATGTAGATGGAAAGGTGGTACTGATCCTGCAAATCAGATGAGATAGCATCTTACAAGCAGCTAATACAATTCATGAGAAAGTGACAGATACCTGTACAGGAAGATTTTTTCTGTATGATTTGCAGTAACTTTCATGAGCATTACATTGACAGGACTGCAGAAAAACCTGAGTGTCTCTGGATTAAGTTTAGGAGCGTGAGCAACAAGGGTGATGTCGTGGTGGGAGTCTGCTATAGACCACCAGACCAGGGGGGATGAGGTGGACGAGGCTCTCTTCTGGCAACTAACGGCAGTTACTAGATCGCAGGCCCTGGTTCTCATGGGAGACTTCAATCACCCTGATATCTGCTGGGAGAGCAATACAGCGGTGCACAGACAATCCAGGAAGTTTTTGGAAAGTGTAGGGGACAACTTCCTGGTGCAAGTGCTGGAGGAACCAACTAGGGGCAGAGCTCTTCTTGACCTGCTGTTCACAAACCGGGAAGAATTAGTAGCGGAAGCAAAAGTGGATGGGAACCTGGGAGGCAGTGACCATGAGATGGTCGAGTTCAGGATCCTGGCACAGGGAAGAAAGGAGAGCAGCAGAATATGGACCCTGGACTTCAGAAAAGCAGACTTTGACAACCTCAGGGAACTGATGGGCAGGATCCCCTGGGAGAATAACATGAGGGGGAAAGGAGTCCAGGAGAGCTGGCTGTATTTTAAAGAATCCTTATTGAGGTTACAGGGACAAACCATCCCGATGTGTAGAAAAGAACAGTAAATATGGCAGGCGACCAGCTTGGCTCAACAGTGAAATCCTTGCTGATCTTAAACACAAAAAAGAAGCTTACAAGAAGTGGAAGATTGGACAAATGACCAGGGAAGAGTATAAAAATATTGCTCGGGCATGCAGGAGTGAAATCAGGAAGGCCAAATCACACCTGGAGTTGCAGCTACCAAGAGATGTTAAGAGTAACAAGAAGGGTTTCTTCAAGTATGTTAGCAACAAGAAGAGAGTCAAGGAAAGTGTGGGCCCCTTACTGAATGAGGGAGGCAACCTAGTGACAGAGGATGTGGAAAAAGCTAATGTACTCAGTGCTTTTTTTGCCTCTGTCTTCACGAGCAAGATCAGCTCCCAGACTACTACACTGGGCAGCACAGCATGGGGAGGAGGTGACCAGCCCTCTGTGACGAAAGAAGTGGTTCGGGACCATTTAGAAAAGCTGGATGAGCACATGTCCATGGGGCCAGATGCTCTGCATTCGAGAATGGTAAAGGAGTTGGCGAATGTGATTGCAGAGCCATTGGCCATTATCTTTGAAAACTCACGGCTATCGGGGGAGGTCCCAGACAACTGGAAAAAGGCTAATGTGGTACCCATCTTTAAAAAAGGGAAGAAGGAGGATCCTGGAAACTACAGGCCAGTCAGCCTCACCTCAGTCCCTGGAAAAATCATGGAGCAGGTCCTCAAGGAATCAATTCTGAAGCACTTAGAGGAGAGGAAAGTGATCAGGAACAGTCAGCATGGATTCACCAAGGGCAAGTCATGCCTGACTAATCTAATTGCCTTCAATGATGAGATAACTGGCTCTGTGGATGAGGGGAAAGCAGTGGACGTGTTGTTCCTTGACTTTAGCAAAGCTTTTGACGCAATCTCCCACAGTATTCTTGCCAGTAAGTTAAAGAAGTATGGGCTGGATGAATGGACTATAAGGTGGATAGAAAGCTGGCTAGATTGTTGGGCTCAACGGGTAGTGATCAATGGCTCCATGTCTAGTTGGCAGCCGATATCAAGTGGAGTGCCCAAGGGTCGGTCCTCTGGCCTGTTTTGTTCAATATCTTCATTAATGATCTGGATATTGGTGTGGATTGCACTCTCAGCAAGTTTGCAGATGACACTAAACTGGGAGGAGAGGTAAATATGCTGGCGGGTAGGGATAGGATACAGAGGGACCTAGACGAATTAGAGGATTGGGCCAAAAGAAATCTGATGAGGTTCAACAAGGACAAGTGCGGAGTCCTGCACTTAGGACGGAAGAATCCCATGCACTGCTACAGACTAGGGACCGAATGGCTAGGCAGCAGTCCTGCAGAAAAGGTCGTAGGGGTTACAGTGGACGAGAAGCTGGATATGAGTCAACAGTGTGCCCTTGTTGCCAAGAAGGCCAATGGCATTTTGGGCTGTATAAGTAGGGGCATTGCCAGCAGATCGAGGGACGTGATCGTTCCCCTCTATTCGACATTGGTGAGGCCTCATCTGGAGTACTGTGTCCAGTTTTGTGTCCCACACTACAAGAAGGATGTGGAAAAATTGGAAAGAGTCCAGCGGAGGGCAACAAAAATGATTAGGGGACTGGAACACATGACTTATGAGGAGAGGCTGAGGGAACTGGGGATGTTTAGTCTTCAGAAGAGAAGAATGAGGGGGGATTTGATAGCTGCTTTCAACTACCTGAAAGGGGGTTCCAAAGAGGATGGCTCTAGACTGTTCTCAGTGGTAGCAGATGACAGAACAAGGAGTAATGGTCTCAAGTTGCAGTGGGGGAGGTTTAAGTTGGATATTAGGAAAACCTTTTTCACTAAGAGGGTGGTGAAACACTGGAATGCGTTACCTAGGGAGGTGGTGGAATCTCCTTCCTTAGAAGTTTTTAAGGTCAGGCTTGACAAAGCCCTGGCTGGGATGATTTAATTGGGGATTGGTCCTGCTTTGAGCAGGGGGTTGGACTAGATGACCTCCTGAGGTCCCTTCCAACCCTGATATTCTTTGATTCTATGACTGGAGTCGGTGGCTTTCATTTACCCACAGAACAAGTACAGCCGAGGCAGCAGCAGCAGAGAAAGCTTCCCTCACCATTGTGCCTCAGTTCTGTTCCGGAGCAATCCTCCCTAAGGGTGTGAGCATAGTTTAGTGTCTGCATCCATTCAATTGTTGGCCCCTCTGATCTGCTAGGAAGAGGCGAGACTGTCTTGTTCACACACATGCATTTGTGTGAGTGTGTGCGTGTGTGTGAATGGAAAGTCCAAATGTTCTCTTCAGCTTTTGCCGGCTTCTGTGTATGCCAATGTTGCCTAGATACTTGAAGGAGAGAGCCACAGAAAACAATTTTTGGCTAAAATAAGTCGTCTTTGTTTTTGCAGATAAACTTTTGAGAGTATATAAAATAGTGATAGCAAATTCACCTGATGCCTAGTTGGAAGGTAATTCTAGGCTATTTCATATAATACCCTATCACTCATTTAACAGACAAATAGTTTTCATTTGGAACCAAAATCAACTCTTTTTAATTAGTCTTATGTATTTTCAAGACACACACAGAGGGTTTTGAATTTGAAAAGATGTGAATGTACATGGTGAGATGAATTAGAAACCCTTTATCATGCATACGCCAACTGCACATATTCTTGCATTATTTTAGTCTTTCTACATTTTAAATATCCCCTTTTGTAAACTGGATTGTCAGAGCTTACAGGGTTGAATGAGGTTTTCAAAGCTCAATCATCTGAAAAAGACATTACCAAAAAAAAAAATTCAGGCTAAATGGTTGTTTGCAACTTTGATATTGTGTCAGCTTCATCTTTTGGTCCCTGAATAACCGAATGGTAATTCTTATCAAGCTAGCAAAATGGAAGTAGAATTCACAAATACCTGATTTGGTGACAGGGAACACTGGAAGAGCAAGAAATGTTGGAAATTCAATTTAATAAATGAAGATAAATGTAATGAAGTAGAACAGAATTAGTTGCAGAAAGAAAAGGCACATCAATAAACAGACTTTGTGAAGACAGTTGGGCTGAAGGTGCAAGTAATGTCTACAGCATATTTTTTTGTTAAACATGCTGTTTCCAACTAATCGATTAGAATCAGTTGGCCAGATTCTGTTTTCAGTTTTATATGCATGGAGCCCTGTTTAAAGACTCATTGTGAGTTACTACAGAGAATTCTTTCCTGGGTATCTGGCTGGTGAATCTTGCCCACATGCTCAGGGTTCAGGTGATCGCCATATTTGGGGTCGGGAAGGAATTTTCCTCCAGGGCAGATTGGAAGAGGCCCTGGGGGTTTTTTGCCTTCCTCTGTAGCATGGGGCACGGGTCATTTGCTGGAGGATTCTCTGCACCTTGACGTCTTTAAACCATGATTTGAGGACTTCAGTAACTCAGACATAGGTGAGAGGTTTATTGCAGGAGTGGGTGGGTGAGATTTGGTGGCCTCCATTGTGCAGGAGGTTAGACTAGATGATCATAATGGTCCCTTCTGACCTTAATATCTATGAATCTATGTGTTTGCCCCATTTAATTTCAGAGGGTTATATGTAAAAAAGAGAACAGTGGATAAATCAGCTACAAGAATTAGAGCTGGGAAAATCCATTCACATTGAATAACTGATCAATTTTGCCCTTTTTTCTCTTCATCAACAAACGATGAAATTTTTGCTGATTAATTATTTAAAGCTTAATGAATATTTCATACAGATGGATTTCACATGCTTACTGTATATACTCTAAGTATGTTCTGTTAATTGTTACTTCTGTGGGTTTGGTCATCTTAGTTCCCTGGTATTGTTCCTCGTCCCTGACAGGATGAGTGTAAAGTGTATCCAGATACCACCATTATGGATATCCTAGAAATGCATTTAATAGTAAGAGGTCAAAGGTACTTTTTAAAAAAGTTATAGTCAGAGTATATACTAGAGTATAGTTAAGTACTGATGGAAAGGGGAAGAGAGGCGGGCTGAGCAGACTATCACTGAATTTTTTCTTTGAAGAAATTGGGATGATTTTGGGAAGAGAAACGAGATGGGGAGGGTTTCAGGAAGGAGTCAAAGGTAGGGAGGAGGCACTGGAGTTTTAGGCCCAGCATTCAGTGAGGTAGGTGAAGTAGAACTGGTTAGATAGAAACAAAGACAGTATTACTGAATAGAAAGCAAACTGCATCTGAGTAGGGTGGATTGATTTAAATCAAAGCAATTTAAATCACTAAGTTTAATCATGATTTAAATCAGCAAGCAGGAAACCTTGATTTAAATAATCAATTGTAATCATGTTTTGCATTTGTACTTTTTAGTTATTTTCTTAAAGAAAGGTTGATTCTCATCAACTAGTAATCATTAAAACATATTTATTTGCTATTAAATATAGTCTTTACACAATTTGGAACTATTTTTTGCTAACCTGAAAGATACAGTGTATTCATACACATTTATGAAAGCAGCTTAATCACACTTTAGATTCTTAATTTTTACATTTTTATTTTACAAATTTGTGCATGATGCACTTCTTACTTATTTTATGATGTTTAATTTTTTTGATTTGTGATTTATGTCAAGCTCTACCTGGATGGAAATTCAAATTAAGTTAAAAATGCACAAAAACAGCTCTTAGTCTTATTTAATAAAAAAAAGTTAATCTTAAATATTCTGGAAACATAAGAAAAGTTTATCAAAGTTTATTAAAACATGTTCTGCATTTAAAACTGATTAATTAAATAAAGGAAGTATTATCTGGAGTTAGTGAATTGAACTGATTATTTTTGGTCACTATGTCCTTCAAGATTTTAGAACTAGTAGATCTCATCCTCTCACAGCTGGAAGAGGAAAACAAGCTTTCCTGTTGTTTCAACTCACAAATGGTTTCTTAACTTTGAATGAACTAGTTGTTGAATTGCTAGGTGTTAAACTGAAATGAAGAAAATATTCTCTCTGCAACTGCAGAAGAGTGTGCTGCTGTCAAAGCTGGTTTAGCTTGTCAACAACCTCAGGTTCTAGATGCTTAGCCTGTGACTTCCACCAATTCAATGGTTTGACTTTCTTTCAAACTTGACAGCAAATATGTACTACTTGATATATTTGTATTTAATTTGTTATTTAAATAGATCATAATAAGTTTAGACCTTAACACAAGTTGTCATTTTAAAATTTAATTTTAAGTAGGTTTAAAAATAAACTTGTATTTAATTTAAATTTAAAAATAATATTTTTTAAAAATTATCACTTTTTATCCAACCTGCATCGATGGCAGTCTATGTAGTCCCAGGTCTTCCCCCAGAGACTATCACCAGCATGGAATCAGGAGCAAAGATAGTTGAGTAAGTTGGGATGAATTGGGGTTGAGGAATGACAGTATGAACAGAGTGGTAAAGGATCCCATAAGTGGAAAGAATACTGTTGACAATGGAGATCATCAAATTAGTGGAGGGGAGGGAATAAGGGAACAATTTTGCTTTAATAGAATCCCATCCTTTTGTGCTGGATCAAGATAAATATGATTTTATCCTCTGATCTGAACAAGAACATGAAAAGACCTGCAGAGGGCTCACAGACGGCCTTAAGTATTAGCTATCTGCACATGAAACTGTTTATGATAAACAAGTACATATAGCAACCCTATGATTCCATTTAAATATTAATTGATGCCCTACAGAATTCTCCTCAGTTGCATCGAATCCCAGAAGTTCTTCAATGCACAACAGATTGCATTTCTTACAGTGCAAGTGAAACTTGTCTAGGGGGTTGATGAAAATGGGATTTGGAAGCAGTTTGTATCATCTGAATTTCAACAGTTCAGGGACTAAAAATGCTGTCTGAGACCTGTCATCATTTGTAAGGAACTATGGAAATTCTGGGAGAAGGATGATCTTATGATTAAGGTACAAAGCTGCAAGTAAAGAGGTTTGTGTCCAATTCCCAGCGCTGTAACAGAACACCTGTCCAAGACACTTAACCTCTCTATGTCTGAGTTTCCTCATTGAGCAGATGATAATATCCAACCATGTGAAGTACTAAAGTAAAGAAAAATTCATTAATGTATGTAGATCTCTATATCTTAGATAGTAGAAATTCTAGAAGTGCAGCCTATTATTAATAATTAGGGATTTCCGAGGGAGTTAGACTTGGTCTTCAACTTTCTTTAACTCTATACATGAATTATATACATTATTAAACACAAAACTCTCTGGATTATGGCAGAAAGCAGTCATACTGTGTAAAGGAGACTTGAAGTCTTTGTATTCTGTTTCCATTTTGTTGTGTACATAAGTTCAAGAAAGACTCAATATACTTGAACATCTTCCATGGCAATATTTTCAAACACCATATGTTATTGTATTTGCACTTACTATCTTCTCAGCCATCACCATTCTCTAAACCAGTGGTTTTCAAACGTTTTTTCTGGGGACCTAGTTGAAGAAAATTGTTGATGCCCACGACCCAGTGGAGCTGGGGATGAGGGGTTTGGGGTGTGGGAGGGGGCTCAGGGCTGGGGCAGAGGGTTGGGGTGCAGGCGGGGGTCAGGCTCTGGGGTGGGGGTGAAGGCTCTGGGATGGGGCCAGGCTGAGGGGTTTGGGGTGCAGGAAGGGGTTCCGGGTTTGGGGACGGCTCAGGGCTGGGGCACAGGATCGCGGTGAGGACTTACCTCCGGAAGCTCCCGGTCAGTGGTACAGCCAGGGTGCAAAGGTAGGCTTTCCACATGTCCTGGCACCGTGGGCTGCGCTGCGCCTGAAGCGGCCAGCAGCAGGTCCAGCTCCTAGGCAGAGGTACACAAGCAGCTCTGCGCAGCTCTGGCCTGCAGGCACCGCCCCTCCCCCCCCCCAGGTCCCATTGGCCAGGAACTAGCCAATGGGGGTGCGGACCCGGTGCTCAGGACAGGGGCAGTGTGTGAAGCCCCGTGGCCCCCTTGCCTAGAAGCTGGCTGCTTCCAGGACGCAGCACGGTGTTGAAGCAGGTAGGCGCTGGCCTACCTTAGCTAGGCAGCACCGCCGACGGGCCTTTTAATGTCCTGGTTGGCGGTGCTGACTAGAGCCGCTAGGGTCCCTGGGTGCTGAGCAAGGTGACCCGAACTTTGAAAAACACTGCTCTAAACAGTCCTCACCTGGGCTATATATTGTGATTTTTTTTTTTTGAACCTCTTGAAATAAAGTCTGGTAGTGGATATATTCACTTGTTATTGAGATAACGTAAGAACCAATGGAAGAGGTCTTTAAATATAAATATTAATTACAAAATGAACTCAACTTCTGCAAACACCTCATAGCTCAGCCAAGGAATCCAAACTACAGGAGGTGTTTGGTGGTGGTTGATGTCTGTGTTTGGATGGGGAATTTAAAGGGAGGGTTGTTGAGAGTGCCATTTTGTTGGACATTTTGGGGTTACCTGCAAGTTTTTGTTTTACTGTGTGAAAGGCACCTTTTAAAAATTGGAATACTGGAAATAAAAATTAAATAATTACACTCAAAATCCTTCACACACACAAAATCCCTCACTGAATACACTGGATTCAGCCTAACTTGTCTAATTGGAGCCTTTCTAAAGGCAACAGTTGTAGGACTTCTGAAGCAGACAATTGAAAGATAAGGTATATTCTCTGGTTATACTTGCATGTACAACTGTTACAGAAGGAGTTACTGCGAATAATGGACAGGATAATGGAAAGAACAATACCTGGTTCTAGCAGCTTAATACTGCTAGTACATAGTTTTAAGGATTTACCCTGTCTGTTTCACTCAACCAAGAAATGATTTGACTTAGTAATACTGTACGTGAAGAGACTTATTTCTTTATGCACTAATGATGAATCTGTACCTGCCCTCAACTTAGGGATTGGTTTCTGTGTAAACTGGAAGAAACTCAGTTATTTGAAAAACCTGTTTCTCATATAGTCACTCTAAATGGGATCCAAGAGAACTCATGAGCAAAAACAAAAGAAGCGGTTGATACCAAGTGGAACTAGAAGAGCTGGGCAGATGCGCTCAGGCCTCTGAAGCTCTTTGTTCGTGCAGAAAAGCCCTGGGGAAGTGGCTTTACAGTTATGCTGCAAAATGGTGTGTGCGCCTCCTTGTTTAATACTGACATTTTACTGCAGGATCACTCCCAATGGGATTCTCTACTGCCACTGGCAAGTTAGGAGTATGAACTGTTAGACTAGTCTCAGCATTCTTGTTCTGAGTGGCTGCCAGGTCCAATAATGTAAATGTGATCTTAAAGAAAAAAAATAGAATACAATTGAAAATAATCACTACTCTTGAATAATAATTGTGTGTTGCAAAAGTATTCCTGTCAAGATAGCCACAGCTAGTGATGTCACTGCTTCGTTAAATTGTATGCATGGTAGGAAGAGTGGGGAAATTGCAACATTGTGGATTGTGAGTTTAAGATTTGCCTCACTGTATTGGACCACTGATCCAAGCAGTCAATCCTCAGAACTCATTGTCATGGGATATTGTGAAGACCAAAAGTGTAACTGGATTAAAAAAATAATTAGATAAGTTCATGGAGAATAGGTCCATCAATGACTATTAGCCAAGATGGTCAGGGACACAATCCCATGCTCTGAATGCCCCTAAAACTAATTCCAGAATCTGGGACTGGACAACAAGGGATGGATCACTCAAAATTGCCCTGATCTGTTCATTCCTTCTGAAGCATCTGGCACTGCCCACTGTAAGAAACAGGATACTAGGCTAGATGGACCATTGGTTTGAGCTAATATGACTGTTCATATATTCTTATCCTGCCAATTGCACTGCAGCATAGGATGAAGGAAATATCTATATCTTTTATGACTATTATGGGTACTTCAGTTTACCTGCATGATTTTATGGCTACATGGAGTTGAATCAAAAGGTGCTGTTAGGAAGAACAAGCAGGTGACAAAACAATGGTCAGAGGTAAGATGCTTTTCGGATAAACTTGAGGGGAGTAAGAAAATAGTGGCTGGATTATTAAATGGGAAGATGCTATTTTCAGGCGCCAGGCAAAGTTACATAGCTGGTTTGCCACGGCTGAGGGTCTAAGATCAAGAGAACACTAAACAATTAAAAACTTGTCCTCTAGCAAGGGAGGGAGGCTCAGACCTCAGTCTGTTCATGGAGAGGCAACAGACTGACCCACAGTCCCTGCGGGATGGGTCTGGGGCAGGTAGGCTTGCCCAAGCTTTGAGAAGAATGAAAAGCTTTAGGTAAGAGCCAGGCTTTTTGTTGTTTTTAACCCTTTTCTCTCATTGCTGTGTACTGTTGGGTGGATACGTTTGTTTTGGCAAAGCTGTTTTAAGTCGCATTAATCATCTGTTGGTCACAAGCTCCTGGAAGAAAGTTTCTTGCATGGGCTAAATGCAGTTGGGTCTGTCATGTTAGTGCATTGGGAAATGGAGGCTGTAACACAGAGACCCAGTTCTCAAGTGGTTGAACTGCTGGGTTCCACCTTGTAAGAGATGAAGAAAGCAAAGCCTGTCACCTGAGGGTGCACTTGTGAGGTAATGGAAAGGGATCAAAGGCCTTAGCTCTCCCTGTAACCATGCCAAGTGGTCAATACTCAAATCTTTTCCCGAAGGAAAGCAAAAAAAACCCAACCCCTCTCTGCACCAGATCAGTTGGGCAGTGTGTACTCCTTTCCTCCTTTTTCCATAGTTCACTTGTATTTTTACAGAGAGCACTGTAATGTACCTTGCCTGTCTTGCATCTTTCTTATTAAACAAATCTCCAATTGTTTTTATGGTAATACATATATATATATATATATATATATATATATTCTATCTCCACAGGAAATGGTGTTTAAATGAAACCGCACTTCATTCAGATTTAGAAATTACAGGTGTAGTTTACACATTTTGACCCATCCAGTTGTCCTAGATGGATGCTGTATTAAAATTATAGGTAACAGCAGTAGACACAAAGGTGTCCAGCATCCTGCTGAATCTGCCTTCTGAGTTTAAAAGCTCAGATAGTACCAAAAGTCAGCATCTCTCTTTAATGGGAGGGGATCAGAGACGTGATATCTGACTTTGGGAGATAATTGGCCGCATACGCCCCATAAGTTATTTGTGTATTTGAATTACGCTTGCAACTTGGTGTTGGAGGGAAGCTGTTTGTTCTACGTTACCCTTTAGGTGCCCTGTGCATTAGTGCTCTACTGCAGTATCTCTGTAAAAGGTAGGCAGTTTGCAAGGTCATGGGAGTGGGGAGAGGACAAATGTCATAGCTACTGGAGCTGTTCTCAGTCCTGCAGCCTGGGGGGAAATGGGATATTCATGGTGGGTCTGTGTTGTGGGATTGCAGATATGGTTGGAGATAAAGGGAAAGAAGAGATTGTTGTTAGTGGGCTGCTGTATGTATTTTCTTTTATTCATATTATAAGGTGGAGACTGTTGAGAATTGCTGCAAATTGCTCTAAGGAAACTGTTTTCTCAGTGTCTACTGTACTCAATGACTATTAATACACTGTTCCTAATTATGGTAAATAGTAATCCCTGTTCACTTCCCAATGTAAATTGATCGGTAGGGAATTCACAAAGCACCCCTGGCTGACAAAGTAACATTTCTCAATTAGTCTTTCACTGTCTTATCTGGCTGGCCTACAGAGACAGGAATGCAGAAAAGTAAACTCTGTGTAACTGGGAAAAATATTGTATGACTTTAAAGCCAAATAAAGTAGAGATACTATGGAAGATTCTGAGCCCAGTATTGAAATCAGTATTAATCAGGTGGGAGAGAAAATTGGATTCTTTTGGATTCCCTTCTTTTTAAGATTAAATAAAAGTAAAATAATTATACTTTACAAAACATTGTAACCCTATAACCCTATCCCTGAATCTTCTCTATCCCCAAAAGGTGCAGGGTGGAAGCAAAGCCACTTTTTAGCTACTGTTCTTATTCAAGTAGTGCCCCTATGGGTGCTCCACTTAAGGTATGCCTGTGCCCCACTCTGCTTTGATCAGAGATTTTCCTTAGCAGTGCCCGTTTGGCCCGCGCATGTGCCATTGATATCCTCCTGCCTGCACCAAGGCTATATCAGGCTGCACGAGCAAACTGCCCTCAGTTCCTTCTCATCCGCCTTGCCAATTGCTACTCAAGGGTTGGTCATACCAAGAGGTATTTTCTGCCACAAGGACAGCACTTTCTCTGTTCTTGGACTTTGGTCTTCAGTTGAATGTGGAAAAATCCACACTGACTCCTGTTCAGAACTTGTGATTTACAGGGGAATCCCTGTATTCCTTAGCATCCAGGGCCTTCCTTTCCATGGACAGACTCATGATGAGCATGTCTACACTTGCAGATGTAGAGCACTTTGAGTTAAACCTGCCTTCAGAGAGCACAGTAGCTTGACAAAGCCCTGGCTGGGATGATTTAATTGGGAATCGGTCCTGCTTTGAGCAGGGGGTTGGACTAGATGATCTCCCGAGGTCCCTTCCAACCCTGATATTCTATGATATTACCAAACCTTAGCAGAACCAGTCAAGGGAGCCCCCAGACTTCAGTGAGAAACTGTACTCAACTTCTCGGTCACGTGGCGGCTTGCACCTCCATGACAGAGCATGCAAGGTTATGCCTTTGCTGCTTCCAGGGTGGCTCAGATCAGTTTACTTGCCAAACAGATATAGTCTAGACAAGCAAGTGTCAATTCCCCAGCTGGTGAAGCATTCCCTACACTGGTGGAAGGTCTATCACAATGTAGGGGGTGAGGGTTCCCTTCCTCCAACTGACGCCAACGGTAACCGTGACCGCAGACACATCTCTGTTAGGATGAGGGGTGCACCTTGACACTTAACGGTGCAGGACAGATTGTCACCCCAGGAAACCACCCTTCACACCAACCTGTTGGAGCCCAGCACCGTCAGAAATGCATGCTGTAATTTTTTGCCTCTTATCAGGCACAGGTATATCAAGGTCATGATATACAACATGGCCTGCGTGTTCTATATCAACTGGCAGAGAGGAGTGAGATCCCTTTCCCACTGCACCAAAGCGTTATGGTTATGGAACTGGTGCATAAAATATCACATTGGAATTTCAGCAATGTATCTTCCGGGCAGACAAAATGTCACAGCCAACATTCTCAAAAGGTGTTTTTCCCAAGACTATGAATGGGAGTTGGATCCCCAGGTCCTGGTCGGCATTTTTCAGATTTGGAGGTTTCCAAATGTGGACTTCTTTGCCACTGCGGTGAAAAAAAAAAAGTCATCTATTTTGTTCAAGGGTGGGTTTAGATTGCAATTCCTTGGAGGACGTCTTCCTTCTTCCCTGGATGGGGAAGCTGTTTTATGCTTTTTCACCCAACATCTCTGATTCTCAGTGGTGAACAAAATCAGATAGGTCAAGATCAGTCATTCTAATTGCCTCAACGTGGTAAAGACATGCATGGTTTCCTTACCTGCTCCACCCAGCTCTTTATCCACTGGCAAATCTTCCAGTCATTCCCCAACTTCTCTCCCAGGCCGCCAGTGGAAGGCTGCTTCCCAATCTGAGCATTTGCTGCCTCAAGGCGTGGCTCCTCAATGGTTTGCTGGGCTCAGGAGTGAAAGTAAGTCTAGGGACTTACCGGTACAGGGCTGGGCTGGGGCTGGCTCTGGCTCTGGCCCCCGGAAGGGGCGGGGCCTTGAGCGGAAGGGGCAGAGCTGGGGGTCAGAGCCAGCCCTGGCCCAACCTGTACTGGCAAGTGCCTCCTTCCCCTCCCTTCCCCCCTGCCAGGGTAACAGCAGCAGCTGGGGGCTCTGGCAGCGGTTTAAAGAGCCCTGGGTGGTAGCGGCGGCTGGAGCTCTGGGCCCTTTAAATCGTCCCTGGAGCCTGTCGGAGCCCTGGGGAAGCGGCGGCAGGTCTCCGGGGATGATTTAAAGGGTCCAGAGCTTGGCCGCTGCTACCACCCCAGGCCCTTTAAATCGCCGTCCCAGCCCCACCGCCGCTTCCCCAGTGCTCCAGCGGCAGGGCTCTGGCAGCAATTTAAAGGACCGGGGGCTCCAGCTGCTGCTGGGAGCCGCAGGCCCTTTAAATTGCACCTGGGGAAGCCAATCCGGCCCAGTACGGCGCACCGGCTTACTTTCACCTCTGGCTGGGCTACAGTCATCCTCTTCTGCAAAGGTACAACACATATTGCTAAATAGTAGGAGCCATCAGACTGTAGAGGACTGACTTGCCCATGTGACTTCAGCTTGTAGCTGTGATTCTACACAAGGGGTGAGAGGGGTTTCCACCCACAAGAGAGAAACTATATAAGCCCCTGGAAATCCCTCCATTTTGTCTTCAGCTGGCTCAAGAGATAGCCTCTCCACCCCAAAGGATGCCTGAAAGAAACTGGAACAAAGGCCAGTAAGTACAGGGGTGTAAGTGATTGCTAGACCCAAACTAGAAGGAGGCCAGTCTGTCAAAGAAGCTTACTGGAACATCTCTGAGGGTGCGATTTACCTGCATTTAGTTTCCTACTGTATTAGGCTTAGACATGCGTGTTTTATTTTATTTTGTTTGGTAATTTACTTTGTTCTGTCTGTTATTACTTGGAACCACTTAAATCCTACTTTTTGGATTTAATAAAATCACTTTTTACTTATTAATTAACCCAGAGTAATTATTAATACTTGGGGGGAGGGGGGCCAAACAGCTGTGCATATCTCTCTATCAGTGTTATAGAGGGCGAACAATTTATGAGTTTACCCTGTATAAGCTTTATATATCTTATATACCGGACTCCTTGTTGTTTAAATAGTAGGAAAGATTCTACCAGAAATACTTACTTTCAAAAGTGGAGAAGATTTAATCACTGGGGTGAATTCCAGAATGCTGTCCCTGAATCTGCCTCGCTTCTGCTCATTCTGGAATACCTGTTGCAACTAAAAAAAACCAGGATTGTCACTGAATTCCCTGAAGGTTCATCTAGCTGTCCTAACAGCTTTTCATACCATTATTGAGGGGCTCTCCCTGTCTGCTCACCTTGCAACCACAAGATTCTTGAAAGGTCTGAGAATTTCTTCCCACAAATGAAAGTCCCTCCCCAGCCGTCTGTGAATGTGGTTCTTAAAAGTCATATGAAGTCTCCTTTTGAACCAATGGAGACCTCCTCCTTATTGAATTTGTCTATGAAAACAGCCTTCCAAGTGGCTATTACCTCCAGAGTTGGAGAGATTGGGGCATTAACGGCAGGCTCTACTTTCACAATATTTTACCAGGATTAAGGTTTCCCTAGAATCGCAGGTTTCTTCCTAAAGTGTCTTCTGAGTTTTATCTAAATCGGGTCATTTACCTACCAATTTTCTTTCTGAAACTGCACAATTCCAACAGGGAGACTGTTCTCAATACTCCAGATGTCAGGAGGGCATTCTAGATATAACTAAACTATTTCATAAATCCCCTAGACTGTTGGTTTCGTTTGCAGACAGATCAAAGGTTCTGCCATTCCTAGCCAATGGGTCTCAGAATAGATTTCTGGGTGTATTATACTTTGTTACAGTGCTGCCAACAACCCCCCACACCCTTCCCCCAGCTGCCGTGTCAGCTCATTCAATGAGGTCACAATCTACGTCTGTGGCTCTACTTAAAAAGACCCAATTTCTGAGTTCTGCAGAACTGCTACATGGTCTTCTGTACATCCCTTCTCCCGACACTATGCCTTAGTGAATGCCTCCAGATGTGATACAGCAGTTGGCAGTGCAGCTCTTTCCTTTGTAATGACCTCTACTCCAAAGCTCCCCACCCTGCTTATGGGGATACTGTTTGGGAGTCACCGGAAGTGGAACGCCCATAGGGACACTACCCAAAGAAGAACGAGAGGTTACTCCCCCTGTGCAGTAACTGTAGTTCTTTCAGATGTGTGTCCCTATGGGTGATTCATTACCTGCCCTCCTTCCCTCTGCTTTGGAGTTTCCTTCTGAGACTCAGTGGTGGACAAGGTACTGAGGGCAGTTCGCTTGCACAGCCTGATATAGCCTTGGTGCAGGGCACGAGCATATCAACAGCACATGCATGGGCCAAACGGATACTGCTAATGAAATTCTCCAATAGAAGGTACGTGGAGCACACATGCACCTGAAGGGGAGCATCCATAGGGGGACAAATCTCGAAGAACTACAGTTACTGCACAGGGTGAGTAACCTCTCTCTGTTCTCAGGGCTGCAATAGCATTCACTGTATTTGCAGTCCTGAAGTGCACTGGGGCACAGTGAACCCCAGCAGAGCTGGGCTCTGTGCATGCCCGTAGTACAGACTCCCTAAATCAGGCTTTCCACATATAGAGGAAGCACACAAATTCCCCCTGAGGGAGGGCTTCCAGCAGCCGCCCCTGATGGAGCAAGATTTGCCTTTTTGTGTCTATAGTATTGCAATGTACTGATCTGATTGACAAATGCTAGAACATCCTAGATTTGGTGCAAAGCAGAGGAAGCGTAAAAACATGACTCAGCCATTTTATCAGTTGAAAACCTTCAGGGTTATTACTTGGCATTTCCATTTTCTAGTAGTGGTTTGTTTCTGATCTTAAACGGCGCACCCAAAGGGAGGGAGCCGTGTTGCATAGTGCAAGGTAATAATTACCATACTAATAACTGTGATGACGTACATGATCATCAGCTAACTCTGATATGCTTATATGAAATGCAAATTGAAATTCTATGAGTGATTATGTGGAGGGAAAAAAACAGATTTTTTTGTTGTTGTTGTTGTTCTGTCTGTACTGCACTTGGAAAGACAACAGATAAAGGAATGATTTTATCTTTAATCTTGGAAGTGGGAAAGGGCTTGCTTATCATTGACAGTAATTTGTATACTAACTTGAAGAATGTTCTAATGAAAAGACCTGAATCCATTGCTGTGTAGGGAATCAGCTGCTCAGTGTCACAACTCAGGAAATAAGGTGATGATACTGTAGACGTGAAGTATATTGTAGCACTCAGGCTGTCAGACAATTGTATCCTGGAAACAGGGTTTGTTTGTTTTTATAATTATGTTGTCCCTTCATCAGATTGTTAGAATTATTGCTAAGAAACAGAACTGTATGCCTGCCAGAAATGGAAACCTTTACAAATACATTTTGTTTTAGAATTCACCTTTTTTCTTATAGGAAAAATTGAGGGGCAAGTAGAGTGGGTCTTCCTAAAACAATCTTTATTCAACTTACTTTGATTTATATGTAAAAATCTAAGATAGATAGCATTGATCAGTTTGACATGTTTCTCCCTTTCCTCTGTTACGTTTCCAAATGTACTTATGTCTGGAAAATTAAAACCCCCTCAAGTCATTTATAGTACAGAAGGCAATGAGACATATTCTAGGGATCTGAAGGAAGCACCTGACAAGTAGGAGTTGCAATAGTTTGTGTTAGTCAAGAAACCAGCATCTTTAGTACAAATGCTGGGGAGTTATAAATAGCAGCATGAATTAAATGAGTGAAAAATGGAAGTGTTTCATCAGTTCTTGGCTGTTGGCGTGTACTTTATTTTTTTTAATCATAGGGAACTACAATTTTAAAATATATATATGCTTAGCACTTTGTATCTTCAAATCATTTCATCACCATTAACCACTTAGGTCAGGGGAGCTAGCGCCCTCACAATGGAAATATTGTGGGGGCTCTGCCCCTGCATAAACTTGCATATGCCTGGGGGGGAAGCAGGAGACAAGTAGGACCCAGAGAGGCTGGAGCAAGCCACCGCAAGGGCTAGGGAGCAGGGAACAGGACCCGGAGGGGCTGGAGTGGCTGCTGCAGGGCCCAGGATTGGGCTGAAATGCTCCCAGGATCAGGTAGGAACCCCTGGGACCCAACTTCCCAACTGGAGCCAGCTGCCTGCCCCTCACCAAGTTTCTGTACCTCCCCTTAGTCCCCCTCCGATCTGTCTGCCCCCCATTTCCAGGCACTGACATAGGTCCAAATCAGCCAAACATTCATACTCATGTGACTTTACCCATTGAATTCAATGGGATGTAAAATTATTCCTATACGTAAATGTTGGCAGAATCAGGCAAAGACTGGGGTGTCATCTTTGCCTTCTAGGAATAACTCCCATGTTCATTTTCTTTGCACACAACCAGGGTAGCCCCCGTGGCTTCTTTTTCCTGTGTGCTCCTTTCCTGGTCACGTTGTATGTAAGTGTGCATCTGTTTTGTTAGGTTACAGAGCTTAATTAATATCCTGACAGAGAAATACCTATTTCTTACCTCCTGTCTGGAGGAAAACTTGTTTTTCACATTTGCAGGTGATTAATACCTTAATACACACTTTAAAACATATTTTCAGTACACATACATAACTCCTTACATAGTATCTATATGTCCAGCTCACAACAATATTAAGGACCAGGGTGACACCGGCTTTCCTTTTAGACTTCACATAATGTTTTTTGGTGAACCAAAATGTACATACTGTACCAGTTCCTGTAACCCCTTGCTAGTTGGCATTAAGGGCTTCTTGGGTCACAAAGCTGTGAAACGGAGAAGATAACTGACTTGCCTAAGAGCTGGAATTAGAATTTGGGAATACAGTAGAACCTCAGAATTATGAACACCAGAGTTACAAACTGACCAGACAACCACACACCTCATTTGGAACTGGAAGTATGCAACCAGGCAGCAGCAAAGACCAAAAAAAAAAAAAAAAAAGGAAATACAGTACAATACAGTGTTAAACGTAAACTACTAAAAAATAAAGGGAAAGCAGCATTTTTCTTCTGCATAGTAAAGTTTCAAAGCTGTATTAAGTCAATGTTCAGTTGTAAACTTTTGAAAGAACCACAATAACATTTTGTTCAGAGTTATGAACATTTCAGAGTTACGAACAACCTCCTTTCCTGAGGTGTTCGTAACTCTGAGGTTCTGCTATACTTGATTGCCATGTCCATTCTTAGTCCGCTAGACCATACGGCCTTTCTTCGTGCAACACTGTTTTTTCTAAAGTGAAATTTGTCATAGCGGGAAGGTCCCACTCAGTGAGTGGGCCACTGCGCTACTCTCTAAACAAAGCAGATGCATAGCACGGCTGCCATCCTCTCTGTGCTTCTGCAGTGATGGCCTTTTGTGCTTGTTCTGAATAGGTCAATGCGGAGAAGAAGCTTTGGGGACAGGCCATGAAGGGATCAATGGATCCACACTTACACAGGTGTTAGGCACTCCACTCATTTGGCCCAGAGGGGCAACAGCCACTATTCCAGTTCACAGTCAGGAACAAGCAGCTGTGGAGGTGCTGCGGTGCAGCCTGCCCTCAGATTGGGAATTTTTTATTTTTTTATTTTATTTTTTGGTCCCATCACAAAGCCTTGTTACTTGGAGTTTGTGTGAAGAAAGGTGAAATTCGGCAGCAGCAGCCAGAATAATTTTTCTCAGATGGTTAAAAGTTCTAGTTAACTAGATTCTTACTTAAAGTGGTTTGCATCATTGGCTAAATAACGATTGCCCCGCTGCCAAAAATACCTGAATAAAAGAGGCTGGTGGTTTTCCTCTTCCTGCTGTCAGACAGAGAAATAACACTCTCCGAGATTTCTTTTCCAGAGGTTGGTAACTTTAGTCTCAATGAGATTTTCTTTTCTCTCTCTTTCAGGACAGTTATTCTGAGTGAAGGACCCTGCAAAGCCTACTAAGTGGTTATCATGGGCTTAATTGCATTTTTGAAGACCCAGTTTATAGTTCATCTCCTCATTGGGTTTGTCTTCGTTGTGAGTGGGTTGATCATTAACTTCGTCCAACTATGCACACTAATCCTCTGGCCTATAAACAAGCAGTTTTATCGCCGAATAAACTGTCGCCTTGCCTATTCGCTCTGGAGCCGTGAGTATACTATGATGGGGATGAGGTCGTAAAAAATTATTGAGTAGAGTTTTGGTAAATCCTGAGGCTGTTGATTAATCGCAGCTAACTCACTCCATTAACTCAAAAAATTAATCATGATTAATCACACTGTTAAACAATAGAATCCCAATTGAAATTTATTAAATGTTTTTGATGTTTTTCTACATTTTCAAATATATTGGCTTCAGTTACAACACAGAATACAAAATGTACAGTGCTCGTTTTCTGTTATTTTTATTACAAATATTTGCACTGTAAAAATGACAAAAGAAATTGTATTTTTCAATTCACCTCATACAAGTACTGTAGTGCAATCTCTTTGTCATGAAAGTTTAATTTACAAATGTAGGTTTTTTTTGTTTATTACATAACTGCACTCAAAAACCGAACAATGTAAAACTTTATAGCCTGTAAGTCCACTCAGTCCTACTTCTTGTTCAGACAAACAAGTTTGTTTACATTTACATTGGAGATAATGCTGCCTGCTTGTTATTTACAATGTCACCTGAAAGTGAGAACAGGCGTTTGCATGGCACTTTTGCAGCTGGCATTGCAAGGTATTTACGTGCCAGATGTGCTAAACATTCGCATGCCTCTTCATGCTTCGGCCACCATTCCAGAGGACGTGCTTCCATGCTGATGACGTTCATTAAAAAAAAATGTGTTAATTAAATTTGTTACTGAACTCCTTGGGGAGAGTTGTATGCCTCCTGCTGTTTTATCCGCATTCTGCCATATATTTCTTGTTATAGCAGTCTTGGATGATGACCCAGCACATGTTGTTCATTTTAAGAACACTTTCACTGCAGATCTGATAAAATGCAAGGAAGGTACCAATATGAGATTTCTAAGGATAAATACAGCACTCAACCCAAGGTTTAAGAATCTGAAGTGCCTTCCAAAATCTGAGAAGGACGAGGCGTGGAGCATGCTTTCAGATTTCTTTAAAGAGCAGCACTGCGATGCGGAAACTACAGAACCCAAATCACCAAAAAAGAAAATCAACCTTCTGCTGGTGGCATCTGACTCAGATGATGAAAATGAACATTCATTGGCCCGCACTGTTTCGAATCATTATCTAGCAGAACCTGTCATCAACATAGACACGTCCTCTGGAATGGTGGTTGAAGCATGAAGGGACATATGAATCTTTAGCGCATCTGGCACGTAAATATCATGTGACGCTGGCTATGACAGTGCCATGCGAATGCCTGTTCTCACTTTCAGGTGACATTGTAAATAAGAAATGGGCAGCATTATCTCCTACAAATGTAAACAAACTTGTTTGTCTTAGCGGTTGGCTGCACAAGAAGTAGGACTGAGGGGAGTTGTAGGCTCTAAAGTTTATCACATTTTCTATTTTTGAATGCAGGTTTTTTGGTACATAATGCTACATTTGTAAGTTCAACTTTCACGATAAAGAGATTGCACTACAGTACTTGTAATGGGGGAATTGAAAAATACTATTTCTTTTGTTTTTTACAGTGCAAATATTTGTAATCAAAATAAATATAAAGTGAGCACTGTACGTTTTGTATTCTGTGTTGTAATTAAAATCAATATATTTAAAAATGTAGAAAACATCCAACACTATGTAGATAATTGGTATTCTATTATTGTTTAACAGTGCGATTAATCACAATTAATTTTTTTAATGGCTTGAGAGCCCTAGTAAATCCTGAAACATATTGGAAAAGAGCATCAAGTTAGATGACCACCACACCTACGTGTAACTTCATTGACACTCCTAAAGGACTGGCAGGTCAAGCCCGTCAATGATCCCCTGCTGCCCTGTCTGATGGGAAATGAGTACACTTTCTCTTCTAAATATCTTCTAGATTCCACGCAGAAATCTCTGTTAATGCAACTTTAAAAGGACATAGTCTTCCTCTTCTTGTGCCCTATGTTTTGTCTGCCTTGTCTCCTATCACAAGCAACTCTTTGCCTTTTCTTCCACTGCCCCTTGTGCTTGGCCCTGTGAATGGTACTACGTTGCTCTCAGGGCCATCCTTAGGATTTATGGGGCCCTACATAGTATTATTAAACTGGTGCCCCTATGCTCCATTGTAGGCGGTCCCCAGCCGGTGCCACTGACCCCAGTGTGTCAAGGGGGCATAGCCACTACCCCTGCCCGTCGACTCCCAGAATCCCCCCCATTGCTGACACACACCAAGCTTCGTACGCAGCAGACGCTGTGGCAGCAGCTCAAGGCAGGCTTCATGCTGTCACATGGGGGCTGCATCTTGCCAGAGCCCACGGGCCACCTGCAGCCCCTAGCCACTCCTGGCTCCCCACGAGCATTCTGACAGTAATAACAACAATAATACGTGTGTGTGTGTGAGAGAGACAGAGACAGAGCCAGTGTGTGTGTGTAACTGTGTGTCTGTGTGTTTGAGACTGTGTGTGTATGTGACAATCTGTACTGGGGGACTGTGACTCGTGAGAGACAGAGTGTATGTGGGTGTGAGAGTCTGTGTGTGAAAGAGACTCTGTGTGTGTGTGTGTGTGTGTGGGTGTGTTAGGGAAGTGTGAGAGACAGTGAGTGTACTGTCACTTTAAGTCTCCCCCTCCCTCCCTCCTCAGCTTGGCTTTCCCCCTTTCCCCCGCTGACTCACGTGGAAGTTTCACTCCTCCTGTCCCGGCCCCAGACCGAGTGGCGCAAGCAGGGTCCAGGGAGGGACTCTGCTCCGGGCAGCGGTGGGCCGCACCGTCAGTGACCGGCCATGCTGCCCTGGGTTCCCCAGGGCTGGGGCGGCAGAGCCGGGGGCTGGAGCCCTCGGCCAGCCAGCTGAGGAGCAAGTGAGGGAGGGGGCAGGGTTGGGGGTGGGGAGAAGCCTGCCGGCCCAGCGTGCGGGAGGGGCCGGAGAAGAGAGGATTCCAGCCTCCGCCAGCGTGGGGAATGGTTCCCCAAATTTTTGGGTGCCGTACACAACCATGTATGCTGCATATGCCTAAGGATGGCCCTGGTTGCTCTCCTTCTTCACAACCTTCCCCAAAACTCCTGTACTTCATTGGGCTTCACTCCAGCACTCCTGCTCTCTTCCGGGACTTTGCTCACTATTTAATATGGGGCACAATTTCCAGTATGGGTGTCTAACATTAGACTCCTAAATCTGTATTTAGGCACCTACCTCAGTGGCCTGATTTTCAAAAAGGGCTGTTTACTTTAGTGGGAGCTACTGGGTGCTCAGCACTCTTGAAAATCAGATCACTAAGGTAGGTGCCTCAACAGGGATTTAGGCTTCTAATGTTAGATGTTAACGTTTAAAAAATCATGGGCTCAAAACGTTATAAACAGATGTACTCTGTAGCAAGAGCGATGGAAGCTTCCTAAAAGTAGGGGGGCCACTGGTGCGCCCCCCCCCGCACAGCCTCTTCCCCTGAGGCCCTGCCTCTACACCGCCTCTTCCCCCTGCCCCCCAGGCTCTGCCTTCCACACATGCCTCTCCACCCCCTCCCCCATCACTTGCCTTTACGGTAAAAATTGGTGGGGTCATGGCCCCCTGGCTCCCGTGTTTCATAATCCATGCTGTAGTATCTAAAATATAGATCAAATGGTAGGGGGCGGGAAGAAAACTGCCAGAGAAAAATGTTGTTTTCAAGTTTATAGGAGGATATTTCAAAAAATACTTATTTTTTTATATTTCACTGTGTCCCTTTAATATATCAAAGCACAGCCCTGCAAACATTTACTCACTCGAGTAATCATATTGACTTCACTGGGAGAATGGCCTTCCTGTGTCATCAAGGCTTGGTTTGCAAATGTAGGTTTTTAATTTATACAAGAAGTGAATATTAAGCATGGAGAGTTATCCACTGTATACCAGCTAAAAACAGATTAGTTTTTAAAATGCCTATATCAATCTATTGCCTATATTGAAAATACCATATACTTATGCTCCAAAAGGAACATAGCAGTTGAGCAAGATCCTAGGTGCAATCCAATTATAGCATTTTATGTGTTAGTTTGTAGCCTACTATACATTTAAAATCTGTGAGAAATTAAACTATGAAAGTCAAGGTTTATAATGTAAACACAATCTCAGCCTTAACAGTGCAAATGGCCTGTAATGGAAAAGCTGACAGAACTTTAATTGTGGTTTATAATGAAGAAAGTGATACAGCCTTATAAACCTAGCAGGGCAAGTGTTGCCATTTATAACATGAATAAGGAATACTGACTAACATATTTCGGGAGTGGAGCTATAGTTTGCATTCCATTCTACATGGTTGGTTTTGGTCACTTATTTATAAATATTTCTTTTAAGCTGGTGCCAGTTCTCAGCTCAAAGATAACTTTTTAAAAAAGCAAGTTCAATAAAAGCCACTCAGTCCAGCTTTGTGCGCTGTAACTTTTTTCTTGGTTTTATGAGGTGTGCTTAGTATAGTAATACTTATCCATGGCAACTGTTATTTTATGTGGCTGACCTGGGTCATTGTAGAACCAATGGTATCCCAGATATAATACACTTCAGGTGATTCAGGATAACTGGCGGTGGTGATAGAACAAGAAGACCCAAGCTGGGCTTAAACTGTGATCTTGGCATTTGCAGAGTCACTGTGACAGATATTGCAACCCAGTGCAGTACCTGTGTATTAAATTTATGAACGGTTTATGTATGAATGTGTTCTTCTCCATGGAGGAGGGTTACCACAGCTCCACCAGGAACTAAAAACAGTTGGGGAGTGATCAAAGCGAGTCACTGAGACTGAACAACTCTAGGGAGGTACCACCCCAGGACTATTTTGCATACACTGGTTCAAAGTGGGTTTTCCAGAGACTCAAAGAAAGAGCTCTTGCTATACAAAGGCTGAGTTTGAAGTGACACAGTGCCGTCTTTCTGAACCAGCAAACCAATGTTAACTTTTGTCCAAGGGGCCCGATCCTGCTGAAGGATTGGAAGTACTTTGGCCCCATAAGACTGATGTGTTTTTCTTGATATGTTTAGTGTGGGTTTAAATCTGTTTATTTTTTATACATTTTTCTCTGTAAAACTTTTTCAGTAAGAATAAATGTCCGTGCTTAGAAAAAACATGGTTTACTGGTAAACCACACCTGTCATAGCCCTCGGAGTGAAAGCAGAGCCCAGCCACAGGCTGTTAGCAGACTGGCATCCTGGGGATAATACAGTGTAAGGCAGGGGTCTGTGCAGCCTTAAAACTGCTGATCAGAAAGGAGTGGGACAGGGGTCCCTACCCAGAGACAGGTCATGGCAGGCGTTCTGAAACCTGAGTGGGCACTCTGAAGTAGACTGTGGTGGGAGGATACAGATGTAGGTCCCCTGAAACTGTGACAGTCACCATTTAGGTGGGAAACGTTTTTTTTTTTACCTTTGATGTGGAGTTATTGAGTGACAGTAAATGTAACACCGCAATGCCATGTTTACAGAATCACTTTTCAAAGTACAGCCGTGCTTTAGAACGAAGACTACTGCATCCTCAACTCAAGGTGTTGAGCTCTTTGTTTGTTGCCCCATGCAGTGAATTTAGAAGAGTGTCAGTCTAAATTTTTATTTTTTTGTTTGGTTTGTTGTTTGTGGGTTATTTGGTTGGTTGGTTGGTTGGTTGGTTTTTTGCCATCAGTGTAACATTAGTTATCACTTTTTGACAAGAACTTGCTAGCTGTGGTAGCTGTGATATACATTATCAGGAAGATTATTTGGAGTGGAAGGTCATTCACACATGTACTCAATTTCATGAAGCTTGAATCTCTTGCTCTAACACATCTCAACTAAAATCGTCAGTATGGTGCTTTGGTGAATACCACCTTCCTGTGGTAAACCAGTGCTGGAGTATCTCTCAGGCTCCCTAGAAATAGAAAACACTTCAGAACATATTTAATTTATGAAGAGAATCTGTATTTCAGTGTTAGTTCTCTTCAAATGACTCATGCTTATTAATAGGGCAGTATGCTTAGTTTAGTCCAGTTGTAAAAATAATATCTTAAAATCTTGGTATCTTGAAACTACTGTCCTCTTCACTCTAGAGCAGTAGACAGATGTATCCTGCCACTCTTTGGCTTACTTTGTTTCTGGATGGTTTTCCTCTCGGGAGGCAACAGGAGCCCCTCTTCTGGCAAGCTGAAGCTCTAGAATCCGAGAGGGGTTGGGCTAAATTATAAGCATTTTTTTTTTGTTAAAGTTAAATCTTGTTGGCTCGCAGGCAGTTAGAGCGAGTGTCCAAACCATCCTGTAAACAAAAAAACAAGATTTAAGAGAATAGGCCATAGCATTGACAGGATCAGTTTGAGACTAAATATCTGGAGCCCAATCCTTTTTTTAAAAAAATCACCAAAAGAAATAAAAGCCCCACTCCTTGATGTATATGCATCATATATCAGTGCTTCCTCGTAGTAACTCCCCTGTTCCCCTACCGTCATATCTCAGTATGAGCGCCAGGAAAAATCTCACAAGAATATTTCAGAGTAATTGGTGGGAATGTTCTCATACCAGTGGATCCATGTCTGGCTCTGTTGAATTTTTGTTCTCTTTGGAGAGGAGAGCTCAGGTACAGCTTCCATCCTTTTTTTAAGGAAGATTTTTTAAGAGCAGAGAGTAGAGTTTGATACAAGAGATGTAATAACATTAATCTCCAGAAAGAGAGAGGCAATTTGTCCTGTGTCTAGCATAATAAGGTTCATTTCTGGCTGCATAAAGGAGCAAGTTATTGACTAGTCAACAGGATTAAGAGTAGGTGCTGTGGAATAACACACTGAAGTCATTGAATAATCCTCCAGTAACCTGAGCCCCAAATATCTTAAATCCAAGGACAGCTCCATCAATGGTGGGCCCACTTAGTGACATCCCCCACTTCTTGCATTTTAAACATACTGGACTAGATCCGGCTGCAAACCTGCTACAGTGAGGGTGGTGGTGGTATTTGTATCGTGCCTAAGGACACAAAATGAGGATCAAGGCTACATGCTGTGCAGACATGCGGGAAAGACAGTCTGTGTCCCAAAATGTTTGCAATGTGGAATAGGACAAGACCTAAATGGGTGGATACGATTTTTTTTAAAAAGGGGTTGAGGAGGACGACAGCTATGATGAAATGTAGTCTAGTTGTTAATTTATATTGAGTCCCCTGTACAGTTGCTTCAGACATTTTATAACAACACAACAGGGTTTTACTCCATCTCTTATATATATTTGACTGTTTAATTCTTTATATAGATGATGTAATAAGAGTTTTACTGATCTCAACAGTGGCTAAGATTTCTTCCACAGGATAGCAAGATAATTCTATTTAAGGTTTACATATTTGTGCATTAATATATGTTGAAGCACTAAGTTTGTATGACAGGTTTCAGAGTAGCAGCCGTGTTAGTTTGTATTCACAAAAAGAAAAGGAGTACTTGTGGCACCTTAGAGACTAACAAATTTATTTGAACATAAGCTTTTGTGAGCTACAGCTCACTTCATCGGATGCTGTAGCTCACAAAAGCTTATGCTCAAATAAATTTGTTAGTCTCTAAGGTGCCACAAGTACTCCTTTTCTTTTGAAGTTAGTATGGGAATAGTTTAAAGTATACCAGAGGTTTATTCACAAACCTCTCACTGAAACCACCAAACATGCACTTAATTGATGCATTTCATCACTTAGGAAATAGGGCTGGCCAGGTTTGAGAGAAACCTGTAGTTGTAAATTATGCATCCCTGTTGATATTCTCATTTCCTCCCTTCTTTAAATCACAGTGGGAAAGAGTCAGACTTGATGTACAAGTTACATTAGTCTCTTCATACCCATAAAGGGGCCCTGAATAAATGAGATCTAAGTGAATAGGCTTGTGGATATGACAAGAAAAGCAATTTAGATAATCAGTCCTGGAGAAGCTAACCCCTCTTTGATTAACGTAGAGCAGTGGTTCTCAATTTTTTTCCATACTCAGACCCCTCTGAGTCTGCCTCATGTCTAGTCTGGATCAAAATTGGACCCCAGCCCATTTAGCTATATGGCAAGGGCAGGCTGGAGACCTTGCTACCACCACGTGGAGAAGCCCTCACATAGAGAGACACTGCCCCAACTCATCCAGCCAGTGCCTTATGAAACAAAGCTGAAGTGCAAAGCTACATTAGTGAATGTTCTATTGATGGTGGGAATTCTAAATATGCAGGAGAAGAGAAGGAAAGCTGAAAAGGGGTGGGTAATGAATGTGACATCAGAGAGAAAGATGAAATGGAGGGAAGGATAGAGGAAACACAAATGTAGAAGAAGAGTTAGAGAAGGGAGAAGGAAAAGGATCTTTCTCTTTCCTTCTTTTGTAGACTAAATAAAGGAGAAGCAATTTCTCCTTCTGTTCTTACCCAGTAATTTCTCTGAACTCTCCCCGTTCTTCCCCATGTGTCTCTGGCTTTGTGTTGGTAACCCAATAGAGAATTATTACAGTCATGTGTTTAATATTAAAATATACTGCAGAAATTCTTGTGGCATTGATCCATTAAAAGCCCATGATATTGGTTTGTTTACCTCAATCAAGCAT
Organism: Lepidochelys olivacea; assembly: GCF_965140295.1. Taxonomy (NCBI): domain Eukaryota; kingdom Metazoa; phylum Chordata; order Testudines; family Cheloniidae; genus Lepidochelys; species Lepidochelys olivacea. The sequence goes on along the minus strand of NC_140411.1, from coordinate 158,503,251 downwards.
ATTTCATATGAACTCAGTGGAAACATTAGGTTGAGTCTATGCATAATTTGTGTTCCACCTGGGAGGAGATGTATCCACTTTTAGTAGAAAGGTCTACTGCTGAAAGGCCCTGCTTTCAGGTTCCAGGGTGGTGGAGTGGGGAGGTTGGTGTTTGTGACATCTTGAATTTACGTTGAGCAACAATAACAATCAGGTATTTATCCCGCGGCCTAAATCCCATTTCAGGGTGGTAGCATAAATATGAATGCAGGTTATCTGGTGTATGTCAGTCTGATAACTCATTTAATCTATAATATAATATAAACCAGCAACCTCAGCAGGATGGATTAAAAAGGTGATAAACATTGTGGTCTAGAAAAGTTTGGAATGGGATTGGGACGGAGAGAGGATATTAAACGTGTTATGGTTAAGCATTACACCTAACCTGTGTCTTTTTTCCCCCCCCTCCCCCCAATATTATTCAGAGTTAGTAATGTTGCTGGAATGGTGGTCGGGCACAGAGTGCACTTTATTCTCAGACCAGGCCACAGTGGATAAATTTGGAAAAGAACATGTGATCATCATCTTGAATCACAACTTTGAAATTGACTTCTTGTGTGGTTGGACCATGACTGAACGCTTCGGAGTGTTGGGCGTGAGTGATTCTGTTAACTTTTCCTTACTCTTGATTTAATTTTAAACTCCTGGGTTTGTTTTTTCATTTGTGGTGGGATTTTCAAAAGAACTCCCATTGACTTCAGTGTGGTCTGAGCTAGGCCAGTGCTGAGCACTTTTGAAAATCCCAGCCTTAGTGCTTTTGCTTAGATCTGACATATATAAATAATCAAATGTCATTGGGTGGCATTTCTTCCAGAGTTCCAAAGTTCTTGCTAAGAGAGAACTGTTGTATGTGCCCTTGATTGGTTGGACGTGGTACTTCCTTGAGATCGTTTTCTGCAAAAGGAAATGGGAAGAAGACAGAGATACAGTTATTAAGGGATTAAAATGTTTGTCTGATTATCCTGAATATATGTGGGTAAGTGTCTGATCCTTTATATATAGTGTCTCCTCTGCTTAGAGTGCAATTATGAAGACTATATTTGTGTGGTGTGTCAGCTTCATACTTAAGAGTGCCGCCTTCTTCCTGTGATTTACATGTGAAGCGTATAGCTATATGCCTTGTTGCAAGTGACTTCATTGCACACTAGCCAGGCTTCTGATCTGTTATTGGCTAGGCATGCCATTTTGAAAATTGTTGGTAAACATGCATAAGTATTTCTCAAAGTATTTAGCAGTAGAAACCTAAACTTACACGTCTCAAAACTTACAACTTTTTTCCCCCTGCTAAAAGGATAAAGGGACTTTCCATAACTCTTTTTACCCAAAAAAATACGTTACTCAAGTTTTACTACTGAACTTGTGAATCTAGGCTAAATTGTCCAGGCTAAACTAAACATATTATTTTAAAAAATAGGATGTTTTTTTCCTGCCATAATCTGCAGGGGGGCAGTGGGAGGAGAGATTTACAAAGGTTGCAGATTACAATGGAAAGTTTTTGCATCAGTGCATTCTCTTTGCTCTGTGAAATTGTACAGGTGTTTGAGAAACCTGCAAGAATATACAAAAAGAAAAGGAGGACTTGTGGCACCTTAGAGACTAACCAATTTATTAGAGCATAAGCTTTCGTGAGCTACAGCTCACTTCCTCAGATGCATATCGTGGAAACTGCAGCAGGCTTTATATATACACAGAGAATATGAAACAATACCTATTCCCACCCCACTGTCCTGCTGGTAATAGCTTATCTAAAGTGATTTCCAGCACAAATCCAGGTTTTCTCACCCTCCACCCCCCCACACAAATTCACTCTCCTGCTGGTGATAGCCCATCCAAAGTGACAACTCTTTACACAATGTGCATGACAATCAAGCTGGGCTATTTCCTGCATAAATCCAGGTTCTCACATCCCCCCCACCCCCATACACACACAAACTCACTCTCCTGCTGGTAATAGCTCATCCAAACTGACCACTCTTCAAGTTAAAATCCAAGTTAAACCAGAACATCTGGGGGGGGGGGGGTAGGAAAAAACAAGAGGAAACAGGCTACCTTGCATAATGACTTAGCCACTCCAAGTCTCTATTTAAGCCTAAATTAATAGTATCCAATTTGCAAATGAATTCCAATTCAGCAGTTTCTCGCTGGAGTCTGGATTTGAAGTTTTTTTGTTTTAAGATAGCGACCTTCATGTCTGTGATCGCGTGACCAGAGAGATTGAAGTGTTCTCCGACTGGTTTATGAATGTTATAATTCTTGACATCTGATTTGTGTCCATTTATTCTTTTACGTAGAGACTGTCCAGTTTGACCAATGTACATGGCAGAGGGGCATTGCTGGCACATGATGGCATATATCACATTGGTGGATGTGCAGGTGAACGAGCCTCTGATAGTGTGGCTGATGTTATTAGGCCCTGTGATGGTGTCCCCTGAATAGATATGTGGGCACAGTTGGCAACGGGCTTTGTTGCAAGGATAAGTTCCTGGGTTAGTGGTTCTGTTGTGTGGTATGTGGTTGTTGGTGAGTATTTGCTTCAGGTTGCGGGGCTGTCTGTAGGCAAGGACTGGTCTGTCTCCCAAGATTTGTGAGAGTATTCTTTTTGCGAATACAGACGAACACGGCTGCTACTCTGAAACCTGTCAAGAATATACAGATGTCTCCAATTGCCTTTGAAGTCCACATCTCCTTTATATATGCATCCATCAGTTAATTAAGCTCAGTTTTGTGGGGTATATTACAATAATACAACATCATAATTAAACCAAAAAAAAAATTTAATATTCTGAAAGATACTTTCATGGTTTCACATTTTTGAGCTAATGTATCCATGACTCCTCACCACCAAGAATTTAACTTGATTTGAGTCTATTTAAAAAGAAAAAGAGTACTTATGGCACCTTAGAGACTAATAAATTTATTTGAGCATAAGCATTCGTGAGCTACAGCTCACTTCGTCGGATGCATTCAGTGGAATGCATCCGACGAAGTGAGCTGTAGCTCACGAATGCTTATGCTCAAATAAATTTGTTAGTCTCTAAGGTGCCACAAGTACTCCTTTTCTTTTTGCGGATACAGATCTTTTTGCGGATACTAACACAGCTGCTACTCTGAAACCTATTTAAGATAAGTTCCATCAGGCTTGAGAACCTGTGCAATGCATTTCAGTCTCCAAATGCAACGCTAAAAGGTCCGTATTGTAAATACCTTTGTGGGCCGAAAGCTTAACTCCAATAGTACCAGGCACCACTATAAGAGGTGCTGAAAAGATTTTGGCTCCACATAGCACCTCTCATACCCAGTATATTCCAAAATGTTTTACAGAGTGATTAAACTAGCAATCCAGTGGCTGTGTGATCAGATAAAGTTCACAAACAGTGCTGAACAGAAAAGATTTTCTGAGAAGGGAAAAGTTGTTCAGGACAACAGCATTCTCTCCAGCTCCAGCATACTTGTTACTGAAGATTATTTTTTATAGGTGGAGCTAATAGTGATGTCTACAGTTAAGATGGCTTCACAGTTTGCATTATAAGCCCCTGTTGTCAATTTCCTATGCTTTAGCCATCTGGGCTATGCTTGGTCTCTGCCTCAGACTGAATATTTTTGGAATGTTTTAATGAAAATGGGTGTTGCTTCTGTGAATGAGGCTAGTGAAACAGAGGTAGTTTTTGCCATTGTTAACAAAATAGCAAAATTAAATAAAACTTCCTCTTTCAAGAGCTCTAGAGCCTCCATTTTGCAGCAGTAACTTGAAATCTGAAAGGGAGATAGTCTTAGGGTCCATGAGATGTGTGATATATTCCCCATGAAATCCACCCAGATTTGATAGAGTTATTATCAACCCTCTTAAAATCAACATTTGTACATGCTCAGTAAAGCCTGCTAGAGGCTTGCTAGTACAGTCTTTGAACATTCCATCTTCAAAGAGCATACTTCCACCTCTACTAAGTCTCCTAAATGGCAGACAGAGGGCCAGAGCTGCAGACCAGGGGTACAGCAATAGCAGCTACACCTCTCCCCTTGGCTTTGGAAAAGGTGCTCTTGTTTGGGAGCTATGAGGAAATAGAGCTCTAGTCTCAGCTCTTCTACTAACCAGTGTTGATTATGTGCCTTTCAGAGCCCTTATGATTAAGCAAGGCCTCATCCCCTTTAAGAGGGAGGCAAATATCATTGAGAAACTTCACAAATAAAAGCAACTGCTGAGAAGTTGCACAAAGTCACTTCTGGCAGACTTTGGAATTGATATTAGGTTTCTAATATGGCACATCTCATCTTTTTAGCCACTCTGTCATTCAGAATGAATGTGCCAGATCTATGTGCTTGGCTATGCTCTCTGTAACCACTCGACCACACTCCCTCCAGAGCAAGAAATAGAAATCAGAATTGCTGTCCCCCTCCCCTCAGCCAGAAATGGAAACCAGCATCCTTGTTTCCCAACATTTCTCCACTGTCTATAAATAACTGAGTAAGCCACAGGCAAAGTATGTCTCATGTCGCCTTCTAATGGCTGGCCCACATAGAGGATAGATAGCCTCCTACTGCTACCACTTATTCTTTTAGCTCAAGTGATAGATGTCTGTGCTGCCCAGCTAAAGGTCCAGGTTTAACCATGCTGATGGTTCAGAGGGTCAGTATGATTCCAAGTGATGGAATTTCTGAGGGCGTTCAGTTTCTTTTAAAAAAACATAGGAAATTATATATAAAAATTACATTAAAATAACTTTTAGGTTGCACAGTCAAGCACTCAAAAGTTAGGAAATGCCAGAATTAAGGTTGTCTGTGCAATCTTCACTGGGTCTCCTTGTGTGTTTGCATTATGATAGTCTTTAATTACAAAATCACATAGTATTTGTTCTACAGTACTTCTGCCTCATTCAGTGCACAGGATGGACAGTGAAGGAGGCAGAGAGTTGCGAGAAGAGAAGTTATTATGTTTAAGGTGCTGGACTGAAACCCAAGACAGCTGGGTTCTTCTATTCCTGGCACTGCCACAGATATCCCACATGATGTTTGACAAAGACTTTCATAATGCATAACCACGATGGTGTTAAATTAATGTTGCATTAATAATATTCATTATGGCATTTCCTAACTTTGGAGTACTTGACTTTGCAACTTTAACATTTATGTAACACAGCTTTTTTTGTATGAAATATGTATATATACTAAAGAGAAAGATAGAGACACAACAGCACTGTTACATAACAGATGTACAGTGACTATAGCAAAATTGAGAGACTATCTTGGTTTCCACATTTTTAGCAGGACTTACTTTTCAAGCACATGGTGAACTACAGCAACCAAACATAATTTACTGCTGTTATATGTAGAATCAACGTCCCCTTTTTGGCTTTTATATGATGCAGAGATTTGTGTACACAGAAGTTAGGAATGCAGCAGTGCCACGCAGCTGAAATGAGGCCAAGAGAAGTGGGGAAATAGGTTCCAGCCACTCAGAATGGCCAAGAATCCAGAGTTCACCCCTGTGGCACCCAGAATAGGTACCTAGTGTTGTCTATTCCTATTAGTTTTGCTCCTGGCTTCATTTCCAAGAGGGGAAGATGTGGGGTGGCAGCCTGGGAGAATCAGATCTGTCTTCTCTGTATTGTGCTTTTTTTAAGTCGTGTAGTGGAGGGTTTCAGCCTTTGTCAATAGGTGCCCAGAGTGGGGTCAAACAGGTGATGTAAGGGTGAGTCCATCCAGTATCCCTCCACACCCCTCTCCTCCCCCGCCCAAATGAAAATACTTAGATACTTCCAGATAATATATTTGCTTTCAAATGGGCACGTATGTCTTTGAATAGCTTTTCTCACTTGCGTACCAGCCCCTTGCATGCTCTGACTTTTCAGGATTTTTTTCCTGTAATGCTCTTTCAACTGTAGTCAGTAGTAGTATTAACTTTCTAGACCCATATGACCTTAAATTTGGTATCAGTACTTTCAAAGCTTTACTTTTACATTACCTGTATCAAAATCTGCTCTTCTCTACACAAGTGCACCTGCCACTGGCTCTCCCACTCTGGCTTAACCAGGAGGTCTTCAATGATCTGAAACTCAAAAAAGTGGAAACTAGGTCAAATTACAAAGGATGAATATAGACCAATGACACAAACATGTAGGGACAAAATTAGAAAGGCCAAGGCACAAAACGAGATTAAACTAGCTAGAGACACAAAGGAAACATTCTACAAATACATTGGAAGACCAAGGGCAGGGTACATCCGTTACTCAATGGGGGGGGGGGGCGGAATAATAACAGAAAATGTGGAAATGGCAGAAGTGCTAAATGACTTTTTTGTTTCAATTTTCACCAAAAAAAGTTAGAAGCGGTTGGACGTCTAACATAGTGAATGCCAGTGAAAATGAGGTAGGATTAGAGGCTGAAATAGGGAAAGAAAAAGTTAAAAATTAGTTAGACGAGTTTTATGCCTTCAAGTCACCAGGGGCTGATGAAATGCATACTAGAATACTCAAGGAGCTGACTGAGGAGATATCCGAGCCATTAGCAATTGTCTTTGGAAGCCATGGAAGATGGGAGAGATTCCAGAGGACTGGAAAAGGGCAAATATAGTGCCAGTCTATAAAAAGGGGAATAAGGTCAACGCGGATTACAGACCAGTCAGTTTAACTTCAGTTCCCGGACAGATAATGGAGCAAATAAGTAAGCAATCAATTTGCAAACACCTAGAAGATGATAAGGTGATAAGTAACTGTCAGGATGGATATGTCAAGAACAAATTATGTCAAACCAACCTAATAGCTTTCTTTGACAGGTTAACAAGCCTTGTGGAAAGTGGGGGAAGCAGTAGATGTGGTATATCTTGACTTTAGTAAGGCTTTGGCTACAATCTCGCATGACCTTCTCATAAACAAATGAGGGAAATACAACCTAGGTGGAGCTATTATAAGATGGGTGCATAAATATTTGAAAAACCATTCCTAGAGAATAGTTAGCAGTGGCTCACAGTCAAGCTGGAGAGGCATATCAAGTGGGGTCCCGCAGGGATTGGTTCTGGCTCGGTTCAATATCTTCATCAATGATTTAGATAATGGCATAGAGAGTACACTTATGAAGTTTGCGGACAATACCAAGCTGAGAGGGGTTGCAAGTGCTTTGGAGGATATGTTTAAAATTCAAAATGATCTGGACAAATTAGAGAAATGGTCTGAAGTAAATAGGATAAAATTCAATAAGGACAAATACAAAGTACTCCACTTAGGAAGGAACAATCAGTTTCATACATACAAAATGGGAAATGACTGCCTAGGAAGGAGTATGGGATCTAGGGGTCATAGTGGACCACAAGCTAAATATGAGTCAACAGTGTAACACTGTTGCAAAAAAAAAAAAAGAAAGAAAGAAAGCAAACATCATTCTGTGATGTAGTAGCAGAAGTGTTATAAGCAAGACACAAGAAGTAATTCTTCCACTCTACTCTGCGCTGATTAGGCCTCAACTGGAGCATTGTGTCCAGTTCTGGGCACCACATTTCAGGAAAGATGTGGACAAATTTGAGAAAGTCCAGAGAAGAGCAACAAAAAAAATTAAATGTCTAGAAAACATGACCTATGAGGCAAGATTGCAAAAAATTGGGTTTGTTTATTCTGGAGAAGAGAAGACTGAGAAGGGACATATGAAAGGTTGTTACAAGGAGGAGGGTGAAAAATTGTTCTCCTTAACCTGTGAGGATATGACAAGAAGCAATGGGCTTAAATTGCAGCAGGGGCAGTTTAGGTTGGACATTAGGGAAAACTTCCTAACTGTCAGGTTAGGCACTGGAATAAGTTGCTTGGGGAGGTTGTGGAATATCCATCGATGGAGATTTTTAAGAGCAGATTAGACAAACACCTGTCAGGGATGGTCTAGATCAGAGGTTCTCAAACTGGGCGTCGGGACCCCTCGGGGGGTTGCGAGTTTATTACATGGGTGTCGTGAGCTGTCAGTCTCCAACCCAAACCCCGTTTTGCCGCCAGCATTTATAATGGTGTTAAATATATAAAAAGGTGATTTTAATTTATAAGGGGGGTTACACTCAGAAGCTTGGTATGTGGAAGGGGTCACCAGTGCAAAAGTTTGAGAACCACTGGTCTAGATTGTACTTAGTCCTGCCATGAGTGTTTGGGACTGGACTAGATGACTTCTCAAAGTCCCTTCCAGTCCTACCATTCTATGATCTACATCTTTGTGGTAGAAAAGAGAATTTCCTTATTTAGTATTGGAAATTGCTTGTTTCTTGTAGCTGAGCTGGAACTTGAAGCTGAAGTCATGTTCATGCATTTTTGAGTGTTCCTGTGACTTTTAAAGGAAGAAATATTTCAGCTGGAATTAAGCCAGGGGAGCAGGGGGGGAGAGAGAACGTGTGTGTGTGTATATATAACCTATTTGCTTGATTAGAAAATAAACTGATATCCAAAAAGATGCTTTAAATTTAAATGCGTCTCTGAATATTTGCATGTGTGTTCCACATTCTTTGAGACCAGGCTCTAATTAGCTGTGTTCTCAAAGCAGATACTGTACAGCAAACTGCTGGTTGTAATTCTCAAATAATATGATCTGTTATATTCAGTTATGCCACTGAAAAGTTGTAGGATGGCTCTGATGTGTGATAACTATAGAACAAAGGAGGAAATTGTGTGTGTCTGTCCATCCTGTAAGAGCTCCAAATCTGCACTACACAGTAATTTCTTGTTAAGAAAAACCCTTGTTTTTCCTCTTGTTTTGTATGCTAGTTTCTCCTGTATTGTGAAGGAACTCGTTTTACAGAAACCAAGCATCGTATCAGCATGGAGGTGGCTGAATCCAAAGGGTTGCCTAAATTGAAATATCATCTGTTGCCCAGAACCAAAGGTTTCACCACTGCTGTCCAGTGTCTCAGGGGAACAGGTATGGGTGAGCTGTTTGTTCTAAACCTTACTAGTAATGTGTGTTATTATGTATCATAGTTCAGTATATTCATTGCATTCGGTGAGTAGGTGATAATACAGAGTCAGTATGGCTCTTGGATGACATCAAGATTAAGCTGAAGCACTAGACTCCATTTTCTAAACAATCTTTAAAATGTATTAATTTTTTCTAGTTTAATTTGCAAAAATTAATACTTTCCATCTTTAAAGTGGCAATATACAAACATTGCATAATTATTCAGCTCTCACTCCACTCCTGTGAGGTGTATGCATATACTCTGCCATAGCTTAGATTGTTAAGGAGGCCATCTGGGTAAATAAAACCTATGGGTTTTGAAATGTTTTGCCAACTGGTATTATTAAAGCAGTGTTTGCATCAGGGTTTGTTTCTGTTTAAAGCTTGAACAGCAGCAACCTCGATGCTTTGGATGCTGAGGTTAACAGCTATATTTTCTTTCTTTCGACAGTTTCAGCAGTGTACGATGTAACACTAAACTTCAGAGGAAACAAGAACCCATCTTTGTTAGGAATCCTTTATGGAAAGAAATACGAAGCAGATATGTGTGTAAGGTGAGCATATAATGATGGAAGTGAGACGTACAAGGTTTGTGTTTGGATACTGTGTCCCCAAAACTGGTAGGAAAATGTCATTCATCACTGCATCCCTTGAGGATGTTCCTTTGCATGCCCTGAGGATCTTCCCATTTCCCTGTCATTCAAACTAGCCTCACTTAAAAGAGCCCATGTCACAGCCGTCACCTGTCAGGCCAGAAGGAGACTAGGTCGAAATTTCAAGAGTGGGCATGACTACTCCTATAATCTGGCATTCACCTGCGCCCTCCAGAATCAGGAAAATGAAACTAATCATGCCCTCCCTGCCATGTGGTGTTAAAGTCCTGCCCAAAACGAACAGTCTCTCATAATGGATTGTGTAGATCTGCATAGTATGATCATTCCTCTCTTTTCTTATGTGACTTTGATTAGTACTGAATTCACAATATTAATCCTGAATGAATTCACACCAAAAAATGGTAAGACAAAAACACCCTATCGCCTGTGGGCAAACACTTTGCACAAAAGGATCACGCCTTTTGGACATATCAGACCTCTCAGTCCTCATCCTCAAAGGAAATCTGCACATCACCTTCAAAGGATGAGCCTGGGAACTTAAATTCGTTACTCTAATAGACACTAAAATCCATGGATGCAACAGACATGCTCGTTGTTTTGTGGCCCATTACAACAATTTGTAACACATCCTACTGCCTACTAATCCTCCATTGTCCTATGATTGCAGACTTATTGATTGCCCACTTCATTTTAAGTAGTCTCCTACAAGATGTGTGAACCCTTAACACTTAACAATCTGTCCCTCCTTGTATTTAGCTTAGACTCTCTAGTTTCTTTCTCCAGACCCAAAGAAGAGCTCTGTGATGCTCAAAAGCTTGTCCCGTCCAACAACAGAAGTTGGTCCAGTATATTACCTCACCCACCTTGTCTTTCTCATATCCTGGGACCAATGGCTACAATAACACTGCAAATATTTTAAATATCAACATTGTTAATTGTCATCATTAGCATCTGAGTTAACACTGATTGAAATAAATGAAGACAGTCAGTCCTCAGGGCTGACAGTCAGCCTTAAGGGCTGTTGTTTCAGGCCCTCTGCTAACTTGACAGGTGTCTCTGTGTCTGTTACCTTCAGCTTTGAAGGTTTTCTTCGCAACTGACACAATTCCTTTTATTCCTTTTCTTTAAAAAACTCAAAGTTAAGACTCTGAACAACAACTGAGAGGTCTGTCCACTCCCTTCCCCACCTCTTATCCTTGTGTTCCCTACGCTTTGTGAGACGCTACCTTACTCTGATAGAGAGATTGCTGTTGAATAACCAGAGGTATTTCTTTTTCTCCCCGGGTTGTTGGGCACTGCCGTGGAGTGTGTTGCCAAGCTACTGACCAAGTTTATTCTTCTTTTTGATACAAGGGGTTGTGTGTTGTATTGAATCCTATTGAGGAGAACTTCTGGGGAGTCTCACCTAGACCTTCAGCATTGAGAGGTAGCACCAACAATTTAGCAAAATGTAGAGCAAGAGCTGCCAGCCTAGAAGAAGGTGAAACACTAGCTGTAGTTGGGGAGGAACTTCCATTCCAATCCTGTTCTCAGGTGCTTACGTAACTTCCCCGAAAATTACTCTCTCAGCTGACATTCCCCATGCTTGCTGAGAGCCCAGAGTGGAGAGGGACTGGAAACCTGGAACAATTCCATTTGACCATTTTGGGAATTATCCAGGGATGGAGAAGGGAAAGGCATGCATTCAGAAATGCCTTCAGGAAATTTTTCAGAAATCTTTTTCAGTTGGATAACTCAAACTGTTTTCACTTTAATTCTTCACGCTTGCCACATACATATTCCCAATGAGGAGCGTGTGCTTTGCTAAGTGGAGAAACAAGTTACAAACCAAGTAACAGTGCACTGCACATGTGCTGAGTATGATTTCCCTAGACAATTGTAAGTGCCCAAAGCATGGCAAAGTAGATATGAGTAAGTATGCACAAGCAAATATCTGGATATTTGTGCACTGAAACAATGGCTTCATCCACTTAATACCTTCTGCTTTGCTAAATGAGATGTGAGTTGGTGTGGCTTGGTGGTGCTAAAGGAAAGATGAAAACCAGTGGCTGTCAGTCAACCTTACAGAAGAGTCTGGGGTATTAGTGCTAGGTGAGCTTTCCTGACTAATTGTGCCCAGTTACTAACCTAACTTCTGAATTGTTCAGTCTGCTCTGATTTTAGACATATATATTTATTTGTGGGGTGAATGTGCCTTCTCAAGACACTTGACTGTGCTAGAACCTGCCTTGTTTAAAGTTGCTTGTGGGCATGGGAGGTTAATCCCAACTGGAAATACAATTTTTCTGTTGATGGGAACTTCCTACAATGCTGCAATGAGCAGGTACAAAACTGAATCTAATTTTTCCAGACATTATGGTGAGCTCACTGGTAGGATGTAGCTAGCATACATTTCCCTGTCACAGGCTGTATGTTTCTGTCCTTTTACTGCAAACTGAACACATGTGGCACCCTTAATGAGTCTGCAGACTTGGCTTAGGTCAAAGAAAGGAAGCCATGTGAGCTCAGGTTTTGAGCATAAGGTGTACGCCGTCCTCTGCACAGAGAGGAGTGGCCAAGCCTGTTTGCACACTTTGCTGGTCTTCATTCATAATGGACTCCAGAGAATTGAAATAATCCTCCTAAATCATCAAAATGGTCTTGCTGTGAGTACCCTCTAGTGGCGATTTCAGTGCAGTGATGACTTTGGAAGAGAGCTTTCAGCAAATGATGCTTTTTATTAATGGTGCAATCCTTCTTTATAAAGCTATTATCAAAACTAAATATTGTGTTAGTGATTTAACGGTCTAGAATGTGTTGAACGTGTCTTTCAGAGCACTGGGAAATGCTTTTTTTTTTCCCCGCTTGTGTATTTTACAGATTATTGTACTACGTGTTTGAACTGCTGACCTGGTCATTGGCCATCTCACTGATCTTTTTTTTTCCCCCACCAGTGTCTTTTCTGTTTGCCCAGAGGATCACAGAATCGGATTATTATCATCCCTCCAAAAGATGCTACATAACTAGGGATGAGTGAACCTTGCAGGTTTCGACTTTGCAAATTGAACCTTGCAAAGAGTCTCTATACATTGCAAAGCAAGAAGGCTGGCTCTGCAGTGGGAAGTAATTTGAAAGCTGGAGACTGATTGCTGGAAGGGCAGAGTGATTGATTGAGAGGACAGTAGAATAGCAGGGAAATGAGTAGATTGTCACTAGAAGTGGGATATGAAGAGAAGATGGTTTCAATAGAGCTGGTCACAATTTTCCAAATTTTGATTTTTCAAGTAAAAAAAGATTATTTTTTTCACTATGAAAATGTTTGTGAATAATTTTCCAGTTTGTTGACCAGCTCTAGTCGTCAAAATGTGAACTAGATCTTACTTGAATTCAACCATTGATAACGCCATTGCAGCTGCAGTAATACTTGACTAGAAAATATGTGTCTTTCTGAGGGAGACAGAAATTGGTAGCAAACAGCTGTGTATTCTGCTGTTTCATGAATGCAAATTTCTAAGTGGGAACTGGAAGTGTGGTTTCTATTAAAAGCTGTCTGATTCTTATTTGCACTTCATGACTTTGGTCATTCCAAAACTTCTGACAGTTTTTGCTATATATTGAATTGCAGCTCTTCATTTGAAAAGATCTAAAGTAAAATAAATATCTGGATTTTCTTTTAAGACTCTTTTTTTTTTTTTTTAAATCTCTTTAATAAACCAGGAGATTTCCTCTTGAAGATATCCCTGTAGATGAAAAGGAAGCTGCAAACTGGCTTCATAAACTGTACCAGGAGAAGGTAAATGACTTTTTTCTCTTTCAGATCTGCCATAAAGTAACGTTCTAAGGAGCAGCATGTCAAGAGCTGAGCAATGCACACTCAACTCGTGGAGGGAGAGAGGAAATGGGAGCACGATTTGTAACTTGGCAGCTATTCCTTAGATTCATTTAAGGAGCAGTGTTGGCAGGCTTTGAAGGGAGCCTCATCCATTCCTCCTTGACCACAGAATGGTGGCTGTGGTTTGAAGGGAAACGTTGTGGGATACTGCACAGACATAGAAGACACCCTCTCCCCGCCCACACACACACGCAGCTACCCTTGGGGGAAACCATACGTAACCTGGTCTCTTTTGCTATGTCCTTCGGGTTTGGGGTATTTTTCATATATTTTTAAATGTTTTTGTTCCACCTATGGACGTTTCTAGGAGCTATAGATGCATGATAATTCTAAACCAGAGGTGGTGATTCATTTTGGACACATTTAGCAGAGTGAGGCTCTAGATTGCAACTTTTGCAGAGCTAGTCTTTGTTCTCTTCTGCCTATTCCTCTGTCTCTGTCCACTTGCCTGCCGGATCTCTGCTGCAATTTCTGACGTGATGCAGGCAGGTCCATTAGTTTGCTGTCAGAGCACATAGGTAGTGCATTCTCCGGGTGCTCAAAAGTTTTCTTTCAACTCTTTTTCCTAGATGGTAAATTTCTTGACCACAGATTTAATAGAGCTGCAGGGATGGGGAGAGAACTGTACATAAAGTTTGCCATGTGCTTGTATAGATTGGACTTGTGTACATCAGTACATCTGTTTTGAAATGCATATCTTGATTTTTATTTTTTGTGTGTGCTGTTTCTGGCACAGAAGGTAGAAGAGCACAGAAACCCTGACACTTCTGAGATTTTTTTCTGCCTTGGTGACCTGTACTGCAATATTTCCAAACCTTCACTTAACCTGTAGGCAGGCAACAAATTGTTCATAAGGTTCTTGGCGTTCTTCTCCCAAGTTTCACTTTTGTTCATTATAACCGTATTTATTGTAGATCCTAAAAATACTCAAAACAGTTGGGGCAAGGGGACTGAGAATTGTTCACAAAGAATATTAGTTGTTGTCCGCCCCTCTTGTATCCTGGATGTCGATGTGTCAAACAGACTTAAGAGTCATTTGAAAATTATGAAAATACCCCATGAAATTTCCCACTTTGGTAGCTGAGCGTTGATGCACATTTTTAGTTTTTGCTTTTCCATTTGTGTCACCCTCTTTGCTGTCGAGTAAGTATAGAGTTAAGCGGGGAAAGCAGATAGCACACCATTTCACTTCACTTGGACAGAATGCTGCCCCAGTCGAGGATCTGATGTTGGCTGTACCGCCATTCAACACTGGAGTCAAATTTTATTAGAGGGTTTTTTTTTTCATAAATTGATCTCAGTGGGTTTAGAAAAGCCACTGTAACTGTGGAATTCCTAAAGTGCTGTCTTTGTACTAAAGGATTTATTATTAAGAGGGAATGTCTTGAGCTCATCGTTTTTTGGTAAAGTCAATGGAGGCTAAAATAGCGATAGGTTAAATAAATGACTTTTCATTCTATATGCAGCTTATAAATCATTGTCTTAAACTGAGAAAAATAATGTGGACACAGTAATCATTTGTCTGATTTTTCTCAGTACCACACTTTTCTAAAGCCTTAGTTCAGGGTGTATTGCTTTCTGAAGTTCTATGGTTCTGGCTACAGGATTGAGCCTTCCTGTGAAGAATCAAGCCCCAGTATCTTCAGGTTGCAAGGACCCTGCTGGTCAGCTTGTGCTTTGCCTCACTCTGTTAGCTCCAGAAGGAGTACTTTTCTGCTGCACCTCCTATAGATGGTTCCTGATTCTCTGGTAATAAAAACAGGAAGAAGGAGCAATAGAGAAGCAACCAGCACAGGACTGGAAAGTGTCTGAGTAGTTCTCAGGGCTAAAGCTTCTCTGAAGTCTGAACACAGTGACAGCTGGGGGTGGCGTGTAGGGAGGTGGAAAGAGACTGACAGTATTTGATTTCTGTTTGTTTACATTTGTTTATTTTTAAATAATGTTCAAAATGTGTGTTTATAGTATTAACTGATGGTTATTGCAGCATAACAGAATGCCAGACAGACCACAGAAAATACAAATTCCTCTCACAGACTCTAATAATGCTTGCCACAGATGTGGGCCTTTATGGCATCATGGAATTCTACAGTCTGGGAACTATTCATGCAAAAACTAACATTCCTGAATTAGGAACATTCTTTTTTTCCCCCTACCGCTCTCTCTCCCAGGATGCTTTACAAGAGATGTATAATCAGGAAGGCATATTTCCCGGCCAACAGTTTAAACCTCCTAGAAGACCATGGACTCTGCTAAACTTCCTCTTCTGGGCTACTGTCCTGCTCTCTCCTCTCTTCACATTTGGTTTTGGAATTTTTGCAAGTGGATCACCCCTTCTTATCCTTGCATTCCTGGGGTTTGTTGGAGCAGGTAATGAAAATTATTGAGAAGAGGGAGATGATGCCAAAGCACAATATGATACAATAGTGGCCATTACCTGTTATAAATTCTGCGTATGATTACTATTAATGATACTTCCAGAAAGTTGTTATTTTGGATGAAAATTCAGGACAAGTTACGTAGGTTTCCATTTTTGCATAGAAAAACAATTATTTCAAAAGCCTTAATTTCAAACAGGTTAGTCTCTTATTTCTTAAGTTATACTTAATGTGCTAATTAATATTCACACAGTAGCCCCATCATGAGGGGTGAAGCATATTCGCTGGGTAATGTGAAGAAGTTTGCAGTGATGTTCCCCATACTGACTGAGTATGTTCTGTGGTTAACTGAAGACTTCAGCTTCCAGAGCTATCAGTACAGTTTCTTTTAAAAAATGTGCACTAGTTACACTTTTATTGATTCTTAAAATCTGGACTGCCCTATGGTTTAATGATTTAGCACATGTACTGGATCCAAAGTGTCAGTCAATGGAAGCTGCATACACAGATTGGAGGCAGTGTCTGGCCCGGAGTCACTACTGATTGCTCAGTCTGTGACCTCTGTATCCAATCCCCATGGCCCATCTAGCATCAAAGAGTGTCTGTCTGAGAGAGAGAGAGAGAGAGACAGAGACAGGATTTTATCATTATATCAGTTGTAATGCACCTCCAATTTCTGTATTCTATTTTAAAGCTTCCTTTGGAGTTCGTAGACTGATAGGAGTAACCGAAATAGAAAAAGGCTCCAGCTATGGCAACCAAGAATTCAAGAAAAAGGAATAACTCACAGCTGCAAGCAGAGCACATATAACCAGACTATGGTATCAAATTAACTTCATTAAAAAACACTTAGAAACTATCTTTTTCTTATTAACTGATGACTAATATTAATGAATAATACTTGAGCCAAGAATGAAGAAATTGGACGAATCAAGAGGAGAGAAAACATCAGCTTTCTGTCTGTTTAAGGACCATGGTATTCAAACTTGGGGTGAAAATCTGGGCTAAAAAATGGTAACTTTTTGCTTTGTTTGTGGAGGGGCCGAGAAATATTGGACACAGTGAGCTGTTTCTGCAGATGACCAGTCACACTGGTTTATCCTTCAAGAATCTGAAACTCACTTTGCAACAGGAGCCATTGAATGTTTCCTCTTGCTAAAGTCAATTTAATATTGGTTTTTCCCAGCATCCGTGCTGAGTGTGCTCCAGGAAACACAACCCATTTTAAATTCACTGACAGTAGTTCCTTGGGTGAAAGCCATTTGGAAAGGCCATTTTATCATGACTACAGACAAAATCCCATTTGTGTACATTTTATTGCAGGCACTTTTTATTTTCAGGCAACATCGTAGAATTTCTGTACCACAAGAAAATGGATAATGGAATTTTGATGGAAGTGGTACCTTATTGATAAGCACATACTGTACATCAGATTCACAGTTTAAAGGCTTCCACCCCTACCTGTTGGTCAATGCTCAGTTAAAGCTCAACACACCACTTTGGTGGTTTGAGCACTGATTGCCCTGTTTTGTACTTAACATGCCTTGGATCCGTTTTGCTTTGCTTTTTTTAAGTGAATAGTAAGCCCTGAGATTTGGTCCAATGTAAAGAAGGCTATTTACTCAGTTGTACTGACGTTTCTTCCTTATATCTGTTAATGTTTCTCATCACTGAAGTCCCACTCCACTGGTTGTCCCCTGCAGCAGTCTACTGAGAAAATCAGCATAAACCAGCACAGCAGTCCTGGAAAGGATTTTTCTTTATCTGCAGCAACACTAAAAAGAAAGGGTGCAATTAGTGTCTCTAGTGCAGTGATACTCGGTGGTTCAGGAGTCAGATTAGCAATCAACATTACCCAAAAGAGTCACAGTAGTGCGAATTCATGGTTTCATTTACTATAGTACTATATATTCATATTGAAACAATATGACAGGCGAAATATTTAGTGTGTGTGTTTGTATGTGTATGTATTATTCTCACAGCAAAATGATTGACCAAGTATTATTTTATCAACTACAGTTGGTTAATGGCATAGTAAAAGCATCCTGATTGGTTACTAACTAAATCACACAGTGTTTTAATATCATGTGCTGCAAAGAGCCGCAGGAGACCGCCTGATATCACTGCTCTAATGTTTAGGGGTCAAATCCTGGCCTCACTGAAGTCAATAGAAGTTTTCCCATTGACTTCAGTGGAGCCAGGATTCCACCCTGCATGTTCCGGCTGTACAGTGGTCTGTGCTGCTTTTCTTAGCTGGCTATGTTAGGACACTGATATGAGATATATCGCTAGATGAGCCATGTTGTTAGAGGTGGAAACACTAGATGGGTGTTGAGGTATCTTCAGGGGGTTTTAATATCTACAATGCTGATCACTTAGCCTTTGGGCTTATTGTTGAAAACTGGACATCGGAACCTTGGCTGTGCCAGTCTCTTTCCAAATGCACATTGTAAGGCTGTGCAGAGTGCTCTTGTATGTGTGTGTAGATGGGTATTCATAAATATGCGGAAACTACTTATATCTTCAAGTTTAAAGGCCAAATTCTGCACTCGGCTACACTCCAGAGTAGGCAGTGGAATGTGTTGCCCAAGTATAACTGAGGGCAGAATTTGACCCTAAAGGTTAAAATGATGTTGTGTTAACGGTCATCCTCTCATCTTAACCCAAACTCTGTTTGAATATTTATTTCAGTTCTGTGAAGGCCGGATCTCGTTAAAACACTGATTTATTTTTTCTTTGCTGTGGTAGCCAAAGGTAAAAGTGTAATATTTTACCTTCTTTTCATACTCCCGCTAACCTCTTCCCCCACAGATATTTGCCCATAAGGATTTTCTTTTTAACTTCAAGTTTTAGAATCGTTTAATAGCTTACTGAAATGCTGCATTTTGGGTTGTTCATCATTACTTTCTCATGTACCTGACTGTTCATTTGGGGTATTTTTTAATGAGAGAATTTTCAGATTGTCTCACGGCATCCATGTCTTTTGTTAGATCCATCCCCAGTTAAGCATTGCGCTCTCAGCCCCTGTGTTAGTATGGCATGCTTCCTAAGGGAAAAAAGGGTGCACAATTCTTAACTTCAGTGAAAGTTGAACACTGGCTTCGGAGGGGCAGAATACGGCCATGATTGTATGTTTTCTTACCAGACATTTTTTGCACTCTTTTTAAACAGTTAGAATTCTGAATGCTGATAAAGCAAAATCCCTGGTTTTCTTTGATGTTTTCTAACCAGAGGAGCAAAACAGGTGGGCTTGCTATTTTTTTATTTTTATTTGGGTAATGGCTATAACTCTTGCTTGTTAGGAAGACTTAACAGATGCTGTATACTTGCTTTCTGAAGATGATGTTCAACATATTTAAATTGCACTTGCTTTGGTAACAAGAGCAAAGCAGGAAGACCACTGGTTATACTTTACAGTTACCTGTGAGCAGGGGCCTTGGTACTGGTAGACACTGCCAGATTTTAACAAATATTTCCCTTTTCTTAGTGGTGGGAGGGAGGGGTTGGGCACTAGGCAGAGGAAAAGATTAAAAATCCCTTCTTTTTATAGAGGTCTTGTCTCCTCTTAGTGCATGCAACTCCTAATTAGAGTTAATGGGATTAGTGCATGTACATCAAGGGGAGAATAAGCACATGTTCAATGTATTTTCTTTTCTTATCATAACATATTGGTCGTGCTCTGTTTTGAAAGTGTAGTAAATATATTATCATTTGCTTAATTTTTACTATTCTAAGCAGACATATTGGTAACAATTTGGAAAACTGAATTGTACAACAGTGCACAGTACACTGCACAAATAGTGCAAGAATATTTTCATTTGGAACTTTTGTCTCTTCAGATAGGTTTTTTTTAAATATATATATATATATATATATATATATATATATATATATATATATATATATATATATATATATATACATACACAGAGTATGTATAAATTAACATGATTGGAAATAGCTGCAGTAAATGTCTCTAATGAAGATGAGCAAGTGGCTTGGATTGGAACAGTGAGCATAGATTTTATATTTTACACTATTTTCTTCTGGTTTAATAGAAAATAGCTTGTATAATTGACTACCAAGCCCTCTGAGAGCAATAATAAACAAAAATATATCAATTTTTTTTGGTCTTTGATTTTCACCCATGATCTCCACAATTTCAGTAAGTCTTTTAAGAATCTGGAAGCATTTCCCCTTTCACTCCACCCATCTTTCAAGGCTTTAATTGTTTGATCTTTTGGATTAAAATTCAAGTTCTCCAGTTGTGGACCTGAGGTCTCAGTGGATCTTTCACAGGCCAACTGCTGGGGAGCTCAACCCTGATTCAGGAGACAAATGGCTTCCCAGACTGAATATGCACCCAGTTTAGATTCTGGACCTTAGCAGCTCCCTAGCACTGGCATGGAGGAAGAAGTCATACCCCGTCAAATTCCCATGTGCAATACCATAATAGCATCGTGCGACCCAATTCAGGAGCCTTGTGAAGAATATGGTGGGAGAGCTCTTGCCGGTTGCTGGCACCATTGCATCCCATCAGTCATAAAAACATAAACATTTGTTGCTGAAGAAGGACTTCCTGTGGTATACTAATTAGCATTTACAGGCTTTGGCTCATATAGGTCTCTTGCCAACCATGAGCTGACTGTCAGAATGTGTTTTTGCTATTGACTTTGTGTCCCACCGGGTGATGTGTTTCTCTCGGGCACAAAGAACATAGGCAATGTCCTTTGTTCTGCTTTAAACTACTTTGAAGGGCTCTGTACACTTAATTGCTGACCAATACTGAGGATTATGTCCCTTGTCCTGGTTGCCTAGCATTCATGGAAAAAGCGCACATCTTTTCTCTGGAGCTTTGTTATATTCACCTCTGTGGTATTCATCTTGACTTCATTTACCACCGTCTACTTGCAATGTAGCGTCTGCAGACTGTTCTCTTCTGACGCCGCAGGTGGAGCTCAGGGGCTTTCTAAAACATCTTTTCCAATACAGCATATCTTCTAATAGAAGTTACTACAAGTGTCCATGGATTTTGTCTTCCTGTCAGTCAGTATTGTTTTGGTATGTTCAATAAGTATGAACTGGCATATTATCAAGTCTAAGTCTGTTGATAACATGCCTTCACTGGTACAAAGTAGAGACTTTCTACAGAAGGCATGTCTCATACTGTTGGCATAAGTACATCATTACCTGGGACCTGAGCCCTCTGAAATGGACCAGACCAACATGAGGGAGTTAGTACAATGACATCATTAACATTGGGTGTATGTGTAGTTAACCAATAGTTGGTTAATGTGATTATGTTTTTAGTTGATGGAGGTGCACTTTCTGCCTGGGAATACTCAAAAAAGACGTCTGTCCTGGCTGTATGCACCTTTGATTAAGGGAATGTTGATTTTCATACCTAGCTCAAACTAGGCAGAATGCTTCAGAGTGTTGCAAAAGGCATAATAAAATTTCCACGTCCTTTGGTGCCAATTAGCCAGAGGCATTCATCAAACATCTCCACAGCCAAAATGAACAGGTATAGCCCAGCTAAGTATCATTCATATGTAGTAGGTCAACTTGAATATGGAAGTATGTTCATGGACTTTCCTTGAAAACAGTGCTTATCATTTAGGGGATATGGACTCCCCGAGATGTGCACGCACTAGTGCTGCTAAGAGTTAAGCCACTGGTCCCAAAACAGCTGTTATGTTTACCTGTTCTGATTTGTGGCTATTAATATAGGCTCATCCTCTTGATCTTTATTGCTGAATCTGTACTCAAGCACAGAGTGCTACAATTGCTCACTTCTAATTCATCTGTGTGTTCTCTAACCCATGATGGCGCTTGGGCTGCTCCAAACCCAAATATTATATAAAGCTTGTATAATACTGGGTTCTGAAGCTGATAAAGACCACATTGCAGGTTAGAGTAAACATAGCTGAAAGGATGAAGGGCACTGGCTGGTACAGCTGACATCTTGATCTGGGAAACTAAATAATTGCCAGAAAGTTTGGAAACCACACAGTTAAGCATGCACACAAAGGGCAACCATTATGCCAGTACAAAAGTGAAATAATTCTTGCAATCAGTGGAATTACTCTGGATACACTAGGACTGGGATTGGCATTTGTCCCAGAGAAAAATCTACCCTCCTAGGGTAGTCAGGAGCTTCCCCGTAAGACTAGGTTCCACCTGGAGAGGGAAGAAGTGGCAGGACAGTATCTACCTGAGTTCCTCAACAATCTTTTGCACCAGTATCTTCACAGGATTGCTACCATATTTTGGGAACATTTTCAGAATGTCTGAATGTGATAGATCATGTGAAATTTTTGCCAGCTGCTCGAAAGATGTAATGAAAATATTCTCTATTTTAAAGAACTCTGGCAAGATACTGGATTAGCATCCATAAACTAAATATTTCACAATTCTCTTCTCATTAACCTCTGTGCTTTCAAATTTAAGGAACACAACTTAAAAATTACACATATTTGAAAATTTTGTACCTACAATAGTTACAAGTAACACTTCAGTTTTATGAACAATCTGAAAGACGGTGGAGAAAAAAAAATGTTTAGTTTGTGTACACGAACTGTTGGAGAGCACCTTGTATATAGTCAGTTTCCTCTTGCTTGAAGAGATCTTTAATAAACATCAGTAAGGTAGTGGAAAAAGCTTTTTAACATTTTTAAAGGAAATATTTTAAAAAATCAGGACATACCATTTAAAGGGGGCTCTGTCAGAAACTGGAATTTTAAAAAAATAATTTCAGAAAATCCAGGTTAACAGTGTCCCTTTCGGAGGAGGTCTCTACGTACTTTTGAATCTTATAAAACTCTTGTTTCATCTATTGTTTTTTTTCAAGGCATAATACTTTTGTTAAGGAAGGGTATTTTTAACTTTCAACTTTCTTTTGAAACTAATGGTTAATTTGGGTGTCTAATATTTATTGTGAATGAAATGTTTTTAAAACCACTAGATTGTGTTACAGAGCTATCATTTATTACACAGGCAAAATGTACCCAATACATTCATTGCTTCTGCTGTCTCAAAACTGTGAGTTGTGACAATCAAATGCTACTTGCCTGAAAGCCAGGAAGCTACCATAAACTGGCATGTTACTGAACCATAAAGATCACCAGCAAGTATGGTAGCTTTAATGAATAATTTTCTCTTTGAGAAAACTAAACATCATTAACCTAAATGATTGTTGCAAACTTGTGATTTTGTTGTTTTTGTTAACTACCAGATATTATTAGCCAAATCAACCAAATAATAAAACTGTATACAGGGTACAAATTTACTGTGCATGTGTATATATATTTTTGTACATTTCTACAGTTATTTCCTACACAAAATTATATGCAGTTCAGAAAAGATCTGTAAAAAGCAAGTAGCAAAATAATCTCACCTATCGTAGTTTCTGAAAAACTGTGTCCCAAATTAGTACACAGATGTACAGTGCTATGCAAATATTACTTGTCCGTTTTCTCTTACATTTGCATAAATAGTTGATGGCTGTTTTTACTGAGCTTTCAAAAAATGATTAATGCAAAAGAAACATCTTGTTTTAAAATAAAATAGCTTTGGCTCTGTGTAAGTATTAGTATATACAGTATTACAATCTCATTTATACTTGTAGTCACTTACTTTGATTGTTGTAAGTGAATGTGTGTGTATAACATTAGTTTGAATAGAATTTTTTGAATTGCACTTATTGAAAAGGGACAGCTACCTAACATTTATTTTCAGCTATGTTACTGCCTAGGTAGTCAATATGTAAATGAAAGACCTACATTGTTTTCATATTTGCCATTCTGATTTGCCCAACTAAGCATCCACAAAGGGCTGTTAGTTTTTATTCTTTGTATGTCAGTTTTCTGTTTACACTCTTAGACTCGTCCTGCAAATTGATCCATGCAGATGGACTCTTGCTCTTTTGCAGAGCCCCATTGTCTGCAGTGGGGATTCACCCACCTGCAGATCACTGTGCAGGATTGGGACTTTAGGTGTAATCAATAAACCTAAATCCATTTCCATTCACTATATTAAGAGTGTGACTAAGAACTGAGGGGATTGCATATATTGTAGCATTTATAGGAACATAGTGTATAATATTTATTATCCTTCCCCATTCCCTCAAAAATAAGAAACAAACAGGCAAACAAACAAGCAAACAGCAAGTTAAAGAAGTATGGGCTGGATGAATGGACTACAAGGTAGATAGAAAGCTGGCTAGATCGTTGGGTTCAACGGGTAGTGATTAATGGCTCCATGTCTAGTTGGCAGCCGGTATCAAGCGGAGTGCCCCAAGGGTCAGTCCTGGGGCCGATTTTGTTTGATAACTTCATTAATGATCTGGAGGATGGTGTGGATTGCACCCTCAGCAAGTTTGCAGATGACACTAAACTGGGAGGAGTGGTAGATATGCTGGAGGGTAGGGATAGGATACAGAGGGACCAAGACTGGATTGGGCCAAAAGAAATCTGATGAGGTTCAACAAGGACAAGTGCAGAGTCCTGCACTTAGGACGGAATAATCCCATGCACTGCTACAGACTAGGGACCGAATGGCTAGGCAGCAGTCCTGCAGAAAAGGTCGTAGGGGTTGTAGTGGATGAGAAGCTGGATATGAGTCAACAGTGTGTCCTTGTTGCCAAGAAGGGTAACGGCATTTTGGGCTGTATAAGTAGGGGCATTGCCAGCAGATCGAGGGATGTGATCGTTCCCCTCTATACGACATTGGTGAGGCCTCATCTGGAGTACTGTGTCCAGTTTTGTGTCCCACACTACAAGAAAGATGTGGAAAAATTTGAAAGCGTCCAGCGGAGGGCAACAAAAATTATTAGGGGATTAGAACACATGACTTATGAGGAGAGGCTGAGGGAACTGGGATTGTTTGGGGGAAGGGATAGCTCAGTGGTTTGAGCATTGGCCTGCTAAACCCAGGGTTGTGAGTTCAATCCTTGAGGGGGCCATTTAGGGATCTGGAGCAAAAATGGTCCTGCATCAAGCAGGGGGTTGGACTAGATGACCTCCTGAGGTCCCTTCCAACCCTAACCTTCTATGATTCTTCTATGATTCTAGTCTGCAGAAGAGAAGAATGAGGGGGGATTTGATAGCTGCTTTCAACTACCTGAAAGGGGGTTCCAAAGAGGATGGATCTAGACTGTTCTTAGTGGTAGCAGATGACAGAACGAGGAGCAATGGTCTCAAGTTGCAGTGGGGGGGGGGTTAGGTTGGATATTAGGAAAAAACTTTTTCACCAGGAGGGTGGTGAAGCACTGGAATGGGTTACCTAGGGAGGTGGTGGAATCTCTTTCCTTTGAGGTTTTTAAGGTCAGGCTTGACAAAGGCCTGGCTGGGATGATTTAGTTGGGGATTGGTCCTGCTTTGAGCAAGGGGTTGGACTAGCTGACCTCCTGAGGTCCCTTCCAACCCTGATATTCTATGAACAAAAACATCTGAGAAAAACATTTCATTAAGAATCTTCAAAAGTAAATGCAGAGCTATAGATGTAGAAGACTGTGATTCTGGAGATGGAAGCTTATGAACTGACTGTATGGATAGACATTTTAGATTAAATCAATTTTTAAAATCTGACATCTTTCAGATTTCCATTTTTCACTGAAATCTTAAAATAATGCAAAAGTAAAATTGTTTTTGATTGTCCAGGCAATGCTTTTACGCAGAAAAGATGGATTCTACTGTTAGCATACCAGCAAAACCTGCTTGTTTGTTCCTTGTAGGTTGCATTGCTATAACTTTTCTTATCTTAACATTTCCATTAAAACCCCTCTGTTTCACAATTCAGCTTTAAAGGCTGATTTTGATCTGACACTTAGAATAAAATGTTTTATCTCAGAAGAGAATTTTTTTTATCCTTAAGATGAAAAAAGTGGTTGTTTTCAGCAGTCCATCACAATAAAATATTAATATTAAAAAAGTTGTGACATAAATAGTGTTGCTACTCACACAGCATACCTGACACAAATGCACAACAGTCAGGAAATGAAAAAGTTAGGCCATCCAACGGTAAACATCCTCTACTCTGCCACCTGCAAGCATACATCTTGCTATTCCCATAGCTACCATGCACCATGTGCACACAGATTGTGCACCACACCTTTAATTCTGCCCTTTCTAGGGATGCCTCATCCCCTTTAACTGCCCTTCTGCAAAAATCCCTTTGCCAGATTACCCTCTCCCAACACAACCAGCTATTGTACCAAACAGCCACACCTACAAGTGGCGGTGGGGGGAGCAATCTGGTGAAAGGGTGTATGCAGAAGGGTGGGTTGAGGGGACAGAGTTAAAGTTGCAGTGCATGGTGTGTGCTGTACAGTAGTTGTGGTGATGGTAAGGTGTGTTCCAGCAGGGTACGAGTAGAAGACTTGTATAGGTAGATGGCTTAACTTTGCATTTCTTGGTTCTTGTGGATTTGTGTCAGGAATGTTGTCTCCAAAAACACTACATTTTTTGTGCAGTAATTTCCTAGATTTATTTTTGAATTATGTGGGGATGGGAAGTTGGGAGGAGAGTGGATTTCTCTGGGCATTGGAGGTAGATGTGCAACTACTGACAGACGATAATGCTGTTATGTGCTATCAGCAGTGCATGAGCCCTTAAGTATCTTCTCCATTGTAAGATAAAATCCATCAGAAGAATGCAGTTCCTGATAGAGAAGCTTCATCAAAAGATCTTATGTGCTCCTGGCCCCTATCCAATGAGGCCCCATCCAATGAAGTTTTGGTACATGACATAAAAGTATAATGTAAATAACAGCTGAAAGTAATCCTATATCCAGTTTTTTAAAAATCTCTGTGGTGCACCAGGTAACTCAGGTTCACCCTTCTGCCAAGTTTTGTGTAGAAACTATTTTTTTTTAAGAGCTATCAATGAAATTTAGGACTTCCAAGGGTATGTTTCAGTTAAAGCCCAAATTCAAAGACTTCTTACTAAAAACTTCTGAAGAGAAAAACAAAAACTACATACAAAATTCAAAGAACATAAAAACTAACTGAAATTTTAGATAACTTGGCCACCTATTTTTAGAGAAATCGCAGGAGTTCATGCCCCTTCTTAGAATGCAACAATTGGTTGTTGGGTTTACTCTGTGGGTGTTGGTGGCTTGTGACATGCAGATCAGACACAAATGATTTGGAGGTCCCTTATGGCCTTAAACTCTATGACTGTGAAGTCATTACCCGGCGACTCCATAATACTTACTTGTCACAGATAAGACCTAGGCACTACACTGTTTTACAAAGGACTTCAGTTAGAAGCTACACTAAATTAACCCAGTAACTTCAGAGCAGCATGGAGACTTATACTTTACATATATGAATAATTCTGAAATGTTCTACTCGGAAAAGGACATGAAGAGTTGACGTTTCCACCAGCAACAAACCCAGTGGCAATTCATTCTTTATATTTCAAACAAGCATGGGGGAAGAGGTGCAACTGAAGTTAATGAACAACTCAGAAAAAAACATATTAATGGTTAATTTTGTTTCTTGGTGTTAATTTGGGATGGCTGCTTTACCCATGAGTGATGAAGCAGTGTGCAAGCTTTGCAGCTCATCTTGAGGACAAGCAAAGCAAAACCTTCCTGACCCCACCACAACACTATGTATTCTCTATATGCCGCAGGAGTTACAAAAATTGTTTTGGTACTGGTTGAAGAATTTGTTTTTGAGAGGTAGTATTTTTAATATCTTCTGCTTGTGGAGTCCATATGCCTTAGGCTTCAATTTGGTAAAGCATTGATGCATGCTTAAAAATAATCACATGTTTAAGTCTAGTTGAAGTCATGCGTAAATACATGCTTAAGTGCTGTCCCGAATGGGGATACTTTTCTGAATTGAGGCCTTAATTCGTTTGAGTCCTGCTGTACAAGGCTTGGGGGAGGAGGGGGGAACAATAGATTAGAAACTTCTAAAAATACCCAAAATAGCTTTTTCCATAAATAATAATAATGTGACTATTAAATTCCAGCATGTTGGGACCTTCTAGGGATTAGAAAA
Organism: Lepidochelys olivacea; assembly: GCF_965140295.1. Classification (NCBI taxonomy): domain Eukaryota; kingdom Metazoa; phylum Chordata; order Testudines; family Cheloniidae; genus Lepidochelys; species Lepidochelys olivacea. Next base: position 158,475,426 of record NC_140411.1, on the reverse strand, counting down.
ATCAAGTGCTGTATCGATTTGAAAGCCAGGATTCTCTACTTTCAGAAGCTAAAAAGGCCCCTGTTTCAAGCCATATGGTTCACAAACACTGCACTTAAACCTGCCACTGGTCCAGAACTGAATATTCCTGTATAACACCTCAAACTAATTTGGGAAGATTAGGGACATAGGGACCATTTCTCTGGTAGATTGTGTTTTTGTTTTAATGTACAGTGTATCAAAGTACTGAAGAAATGTAGAATGTAGGGTAAGTCCCCATGCAGATGGATCACTGAGCAGAGAGCGGGTGAGAGGGTCAAAAGTAGAGCCGGGCAGGAAACAGTTTTCTCATCGAGGAGGGAAAAAAATGAAATTTACAGTATGTTTCCTGTGCTTAATTAGGATAAAAAGTCAGTCTTGAATGTTTTCTATTTTGGGCTTGACTATTATTAGCTTATATTTCTAAATATAACATTTCAAATCAAAACTGGAATTTTTCATTTTCAGAATTTGGAAACGTCTGTTAAAAATATTTGTAAATGAGAAATTGGTCGAAACCAACCCTTTCTTGTGAGCAGTTTTGATGCATTGGCATTGTCTGAACCCTTCCCCGCCCCCCCCCCAAAAGATTTTAATCAAAAAATGTCCTGATAGCTCGAGTTGAAATAAATAAATGCCATTTAGCACATGGATATCAGCCCCACACATGGGTGGCGGGAAGAGTGTGTATAAATATGTAAATGTTTAGCCCATTAGCTATTTTATACTGGGTATGGGAACCCAGCAATGTATTACTTTTAGTCACCATCCATTGTGTCTGATTCTCTCATGGCCTTATCTCCAGAGATGAGTCAGTTTTCTGTCTGTAAATTGAGATCAGATCTCTGCCTGATTCAGGCATGTTGAGGAATATTTCCAAATCACATAGTGCTGATCACTGCAGGCTTGCTTCACATACTTGTACCTCAATGAAGTACCACAACGAGCTAAGCAAAAATAAAAAGGATTTTTTAAATTTTATTTTTCAGAAGTTAACGTACCCATACAGACGTATTTTAAATACAGTGACAAAAAAAAATACAGCAGGAGCATGGATTTAACCATAACAAGTATGAAATATTCATGGATAAATACTCCTGAACATTAAGAAATTATTCCCTAACCAACCCTCTGCTCCCTGTGCCAAAAAAGAGAAGCATGAAAAGCCCAATCTATCTGGAGTTAGTCAGTAACGCTCTCGGGAAAGACCAAGTGTCTTAGCTGGATCCTGTGCCTCTATAGATTGTCAGCTTTTCCATGAGGGGGTGTTGGTTAACTCAGTTAGCCAAATCAAAGAATGTGGAGGGAACAGCAGATTTCCAGGGCTGTCAAATGACTATTGGCAATCCATTTCCTGGCATTGCTTGAACAGGGATGATCCTCTAGAATACCGAAAACAGAGAGGCTTGACATAGGGAAAACCTCTTACCCCGGTCACCTAAGAGAGAGTGCCACATGTTTCCTTCCAAAATGTGGATATGCTTTGATATACAAAGACTATTATGAGACAGGTTTGTATTGGAGCTGTCACATCTCTAATGTTTATTATGCGTGCAAGTCCAGCTTCATGCAGTCACTCAGGAGTCCAATAATATCTATTTAGAATTTTGTTCTGAAAGAAATGTGAAAACAGATAACTGGCTTTTCTGCATATATTGTGCTAGATATTAACCCAGCAGTCAGAGGAAAATGGAGACGTTTAGCTCTTCTCATTTTTCTTTTGTGGTATAATCAGTAGGAGAAATCAAGGAGTTCAGCCATTCATGTGTGTTATCCACAAAATGTTTTTGGCTAGCATACCTTTTCAAGTGGGGCCTGCCAACAATTCTCCAGCTCTTTCATAAATTTGAGTGGCAGCTTATTGGACCTTGCTCTGTTGGTAACTGGTATTTATCACGAAGATATGTGAAGGAAGCTAAAGTTGTCCAATAATATCTTTTATGGTTAACATGCCCTTTGTTAGCCACATGGATATGAATTTCCAGCTTGTAGCAAATTTAAATGGTGGATTATTCCAGATTGGCATGGAAGGAGAGTTGTTGCGATTAGAAATGGTAATGGTAAATAGTGTTTTTCCTTACATGTGTAGGTAACCATCTTCAAAATGGAAGTGCAGAGAGAGAGAGCCAAAGGCGTTAACTAATTTGCCTTCAATCTCAAGGCTCACTGGGCCTTGGGAAGAGTTGGTGGGATAGAGCCATCTTATTAAATGTCTTAAATGAAAAGAAAGATGATAGAAATACAAATCAGGTAATCTTACCCCAACCCTTATTTGGCCATGATTTCTTAAGTATCTTGTGGGATATCCTTGGTGTCTTTGTATTCCATAAAAATTTTTGTACACCTCTGTTTATTTGTATGAAAGTTGAAGCAGAAAATTCAAGTCGAATTAAGCTCAACATATACATTAATCTTGGTCCTATATTCATTTTAAGAGCTTTTATCCTTCCCAATAGACAGTGGTAGTAAACACCATTTTTTCCTGTCTTCTATCACTTTTTTGAGTATGACATCCACATTTGCAGATACTATCTTTGATAAATTAAAACATATCCTGATGCCTAAATAGGTTCTCTCTTTGCATGAATGAAAGGAGAATGATTGATTGTATTTGAGATGGATTTGGTCTACGAGAAATATCCATCCCTTGAGATTTGTTCCAGTTTATCCAAATTCCTGATAACTCATTGAAATAGTTTACTGCAGATGGTAGCAGCAAGAATCGAAATGTCTGGATTTTGAGAGTGAGCAGAATACTAATTCTCTACTCTTTATTCTGGATGGTAATTCCTTCAAATGGAAGGTGTTTTTCTGACATGCTGCTAGCGGTTCCCTGTTTATATCAAAACATAGACGTGATAGCGAGCATTCCTGATCTGTTCCTCTATTTAAGTAAGAAGTGGAGGAAATAACACCATTTGTCAGAACAGAAGCAAGTGGTGATTTATAAATAATACAATCTGGGTCAAAAATGTAGGGCCAAATCCTAATTTTCTCAGGATTGCTTGTAGGTCTGGCAATTCCACTTGATCAAAGGACTTTTCAGCCCTAACAACAGGATAGCAGCTGGAGTGTCCGTTGTTTGTGCCTGGCGGTTTTAGTGGTTTAATCTTTCGAGCATTGTCTGCCGCTAATCTGCCATGAATAAAGTCCACCTGCTTCACATGAATGTTCGATGGAGTACGGTTGTTTAAGTGTGAAGCAAGAATCTATGTCAGATTTTTATAATTTGTGTTCGACAGATTGGGGTGGTAATTGTCACAACGAAGACTGTCCTTGCCATTTTTTTAGAATTAAGGTAATTATTGCTATGCTTGTGTGCTGTAATATTATTATTGACTTTCACCTTCAGACATGCAGGAGCTGGCACCTTAGATATTAAAAAAAAATCTAATCTGGACTAGGAGGCATGAACTGTGGAGAAACGTGTAGTCATGTTCTGTGGTATGCTTCCATCTCCACATATCCACTTGTTCAGTAGCCTTCAGTGGAGATAATGGCTGGTTTGCAAAGACCTGAGATTTTCACCTAGAACACGGAGATTTGTCACGTTCCAATCTCCTCCTTGTACCATTGGCCCATCAGCTCTGTTGGAAGTTGTACAGAGTTTATGACCCACCCCTCTTGCTGGAGCCCGCTTGTTCTCCTCAAGAAGGTTCAAAGAGGCTTCAGGGTTGTGCAGCACCCATGTCTTTATTTATTTAAGGTTGTCCCACCCCTCGTGTCCATCTATATACAAGCTTTACAGGCAGAGTCAGCCTTCAGCTAGGAGGCCTCCAGCTCCCTGACTGACTGACTGACTTCTCCCTTGCTGCCCCCAGCCTTCTGGCTCCCTCCCAGCCTTTATAACTCATGGCTTTGTCAGGCCAGCAGGTGTTGCCAATCCTCAAGCCGGCATCAGGCCTTTTCCATCAGCTCCAATCTGCTTCCCTTGATTGTAGCTGACAGGGCAGGGGCTAATTAGGTGCTTTTGCACCAGCACCCTGCTACAGAAGTAATGTCAGTTATTTCAGTGATAAAGTGTGCGTTCCCACCACTAGGATTATATGCACTCCCCAAAATTAATCTTAGTATTGAAAATGCCTTCAATTATTATGTATTTGCCCTATGGATCTGACTATGACTGAATAAATCGAAAAGTTAAGGCTCTTGTGGATTAGTATCGCTACTCCCCCTGCTTCTGGAATTGAAAGTGGAGTGATATTCATGTCCCACCTATAGTTTTTTTTAATTCTGTCTGCATCTTCATTCCTTAAATGGGTCTCCTGAAGGAAAGCTATATGACATGTATCTGATTTTAAGTACCTCAAAGTTGTGATTCTTTTGGAGAGTTAAGACCCCATACATTCCAGGAACAAAAATTAATAGTGATTGTTCAGCTACTAATTGACCCCCAATAGATTGACAGCCTCCGAGTGCCTCTCCATTAAAAAACAAACAAACATACACAATCCATCTTACCCTTAACATCCCAGACTTCTAATACGGGCAAAATCAGATCACAGATGGTGTATGCCTGCACCCACCCTTTCTCCCCCCACCCCAATATAAATTAATTAGGAATCTGACAGAACTATACCTATATTTACCAAAATGCCTACATGTGCCAAGGCATATAAATGAATGAAACCTATTGCTTCATAGAAAGGAACACACAAGTAATAGCTTATAGTATGAATGCTAATATGTACATGGTGTATAAATATTTATACCAATAGACTAATGAAAAAAGGTAAACATGAAGTGACAAATGACAATGTATGCAAATAAACATAAATATATTAACCATATACATATTATAAGTATATAAACTTTAAACATGGGTAGAAATGTAAAAATATACAAGTGCCTATATCTAGTGATATGGGTAGTCACAAATAACATGCAAATAAATAGTTATGAATATATTAGCATCATGTATATATTAAAATAAACAGACAAATATAGATTATAAATATAAGTAGAAATAAGGAGATGAGTAATATATTTATGAACATATAAATATACTTATGTTGGCTTATAAATATACTGAAAGTATTGATTATTAGGCTATACTAAATAGCTTGTCTCCATACTAATTGTACCCTATAATACTATTAAACATATAAAATGTCAAATATCTGTACCTGAGTGGCCTGGTGTTTCCAGTCACAGTTCCTTTTCTTCAGGGCATATACTCTACGTTGTCTTTTCCTTTATTAGAGGATCATGCTGTTATCCTGTGTGAGATCAATTCCTGTAAAGTGCTTGCCACGCATCCAATGGATACTGTAGTATTTCTCAGTCTGTCAACTTCATTATGAAGATTGCAGGATATTTGAGGCTGTATTTAATATTTGATCCCCCTGAAAGCTCATTTGATGTCATTAAATGCTGCTCTCTTCTTGCTTAAATTTACATAGAAGTCTGGAGATAAAGAAAATTTAAAACCCTTGTACTTAAGACTGCCTGTTTACCTAGCAGCAGACAACAGCTTAACTTTGTCATTAAATGTTAGCAATTTACAGATGATGGGTGTAGGGTTATTATTGTTCTCTCTTTCCTTCTGATCTTTGCCACTTGATGAGTCCTTTCAATCTCCAGGGGACAGAGATGACTTGTACTTGCTGATACTGGGGGGGCACAAAGTAAAGGGGGGGGACATGTGACCACTCCAACATGTCGCCTCTGGGATGAATTTTCCAGCCCCACCTCCCTGGGCCAGGGCAGCCAATCCTGCCACCCGAGTGCAGTGTGGGCGGGGGAGAAGGGGCTCACAACTACACTTTCTCTCTGGACTCTGGAGCTCCCAGGCCCTCATGGACACCTCAGCAGGGGAGTGGTGCAGGCAATGCCCCTCACTTGGGCTGAGCAGAAGGAACTTCATCCCGGCACCTTCCTCAGTAACACCCCTGCCCTGCATTGTGCTCTGGGCCGCTCCATTCTCACTGCCAGAGTTTCGGGTGAGGGGGGGAATGGGGGGCTCTGTCCTTCTCCTGCTGTGCCTTCTCCTGTGCCTTCTCTCCCCACCCTCCCAGCACATTTCCAGCTCACTCGGCCCCTGTACCTGGCAGCCGGGCCTGGGAGGGAACGGAGGGGGTAGGTCAGAGCCATTTCTCATGCCGGGTGAGGGTGGCTGCTCCAGGTTGCGGCCTCTGTGCAGCACGGCAGCGGCCTGTGAGAGAGCCCAGCTGGGGAGGTGGCAGCGGCCTGCCCCTTTCACTCCTCACCAGGCCCATCTGACAGGGACTGTGGCCGAGTGAGCCAGAAACATGCCAGGGGGAGCGCAGCAGGGGAAGACAGAGCCCCCCTTCCCTGGCAGGCTGAGCAGAGCAAGCCCTGGAAGGGCAGCTCGGCATGCACAGAAATCTAGGGGGGCTGGTGACCCCACGTGGCCCACCCTCACACATACATTGCCTCTGCTACGAGAGGCAAACTGGGATCCAATCCCAGTGCCTCTCAGAGAGTGTGTTCTGGAGAAAACTGATCATATTTTTCCTTCAAGCCCTTCAGGGACCCCCAGTAACCGCAAATTATTCCTGCTTGATCTATTTTCAAGCTCTTCTTGTTTCTCCTCAAGACGAGTTAGTCTTTGCCTTTAGGAAACATTCTCCCTTTTAACCTCCGTCAGTTCTGTGGCAGCTTTTCATAGTTCGTTCTCTAAGTAGGTCAAACAAGCTTTGACTTTCCCCACAGCTTTAGAGAGCTCCTGTATATCTTGAGATAAAAGATCAAATTTGGTAGTTAGAAAGTCCTTCATAGCGGCAAAGTCCTGTGTGAGAGACTGCTCGGTTTCCTCGCCCTGGCCTTTCTTTGGAGACTCAGGCTTTGGTCATTTGGCAGTTCTGTTTTTCTCAGCAGCATCCATAATAATACAACAAAAAAGGATCCCCGTCACCCAGCTAGTAAATTTCTGGCAAAATTATGTTTCAGATACTGGGGAGCCTTTAACTGATGTGGATTAGTTCCTGGGGGTTGTGGAGACATAGAGTCAGGCAGCCATCTTCTCTACAAGTCACATGAGACCCGTTAGGGTATTCCAGTGTCTGGTGTCTCTCAAAGAATGTGACACAGGCCAGGTGATGGAACACATTGCTCTGTATTTCCTCAAACCTTGGTTGTAGTAAAATATCCATTAACGGGGGATGAGAGGTGTCTTTTTCTAAGCATGTTGTTTCTGATGTTCTGTCATTTGGTAACATCTTTTTTATTCCTGTGTAGAAACAAAGGACTTTCTTTGAGACACACAGTAAAATAGTAGCAGAGTCAAAGCACACTTGGGGTTAGGGAGGGAGCAGAAGAAGGTTAGTGCAAGCTGGAGCACTGGAGAGAAAAGGATTCCAAAGGCATTTTGCCTGGCGGCTTCTGTCTATTTTGCAGCTGCTGTGAGAATGGAAATAAAAAATCTCAAAAGCTGTTCCTGCCTTATTGAGTAATATTGTGTGTATTGCACTTGTGAAAGTGAGATGGATCCTTCTATGTTCAACCAGAAGTTTACCTTGAGTTCCCCACACTAATAACTATGGCTAAGACTTTCAAAAGTGACTAGTGATTTTGGATGTCCAATGTGAGACACCTTCAAGAAGGTGGATGCTCAGCACATTCTGAAAACCAGGCACTTTCAAAGTGTCTCAAGTTGGCCACCCAGACTCATTAGTTACTTTTGAAAATCCAGCCCTGTCTCTCTATCTGGTATCAAAGCTGCATGTAACAAGAAGCCCTGGAAAATGCAAAATGTAGAGAGCTGGTTGGGAAAATATTTTTCCTATGGAAAATTTTTCATTTTTGTCAAATTTTTCCATTAAAATTAATTTAATTTTCTTCAAAAATATATTTTTGTTGGCAACCAACAACCAAAAGTTCTAGTTGAAAGTTTATTAAAATATGGTGTTTTATTTAAAAAAAATGATCATCTTCAGCAGACAGCTTCTCAAATCCTCTCCCTACAGCTAAGTCAAATCTCTTTGAAAAATTCAAAGGCTCCTCTCTTCAGGAGCCTTGGAAAAGGTGAAAATTAGTTTCTTGGCCTCGTCCTAGCCTTGATGGGTGCCTTCTATATTGCCAAACTACCATGTGTTTTTTCCAAAATAAAAAAAAATCCCCCCAAACCACCCAAATCCTTTTCAAAACAAAATAAAGCTTTATAAAGAGCCATAATGATCCCTTCCAGGAATGTTGTCCCCATGGAATGTGTTTGGGACTTGGTCACATGACGTGAATGAAATAATGTGAGTCCCACCTCACATTTAAAGTGACAGCACACTTGTTTGCTTCCATAAATAGTATTTTCCATCTTGTTTTGAGCACAAAAGCTCATAATTAGACTTGGCGAATAACTGATTTTTTCAGTTCCCTGGCAGTTTAAATTTAAAAAACTGTTTGGGTGGAACCAAATCCAAAAATTGTGTTTAAAAAAAACCACAAAACTTTGGATCAAAAAAAAGTTTTGTTCAATCTCAGATGGGCCTGTGGGTAGGGCCACAGGCAGCGTCTTCTTTATAGCCCAGTAGTCAGGGCATTCACTTGGGATGTGGGAGACCTGGGTTAATTCCCACCCCTCATGTGGAGAAAGGATTTGCACTCAGCTCTCCCACGTGGCAGGAGAGTGCCCTAACCACTGAGGTATGGGATATTCTGGAGCACTTCTTGTTTCCGATTATTTTCATTGTTGAAATATGGAATGGTCTGATCCCATGATTTTACTGTACTTCACTTAATGTCATTCCCAAAATACTTAGTGTGTTTGAAGGTACTCACACATGATGTTACAGCAGTGCCAGTTGTGCTGGAGCTTTCACGGATGCACTGCTCATGAACGTACAGAGTACGTTCAACAAACTAATCAGAGTTGAGTGTCAGCAACACTTTGGCTCCTAATTTCATAAATGTTTACACTAGATTTGAGCTCTGATCTGCTCTATTTTTTTCTCATGCCCTGTTTAAGCAGATGGCCCAGGTGAAAGGATTAATACTATAGCGGGATTTTATAGGCTTTGTACTTGACAACTGGGAATATAAACCTAGAATGCAGAGCATTTGTATAGCACTTTTCAGCCACAGAGCTCAGAGCACTTTACAAAGGTGGATAAGCATTATTGTTCCCATATAATCCCTCCAACTCCTCCTCCTCCTCTTCCTCTTCCTCCTCAAATCTGAGCATAGTCTATTCTCCATGTTCCGCATAATCCTCACCAGGTAGTATAGAAAGAAGGCTCCAAATAAACCCATAGCTAAGTCAAGGAATTTGCACTGGTCTAAGAACAGTTTTAGGGGGGTTAACAAGTCTTATCTGAGGTTACAATTTATTTCCCGTGTCACCCTGCTTCTCCTACACCCACTCCATAAACTTCACACACGTTGACCAGGAGGGCAAACAAGCTGCTGCAATGCGCTTCTAAAATCATCTGGCACCAGGACATGTGTAAAAACAAATGTCTCACTCTGCTCAAAGACTGCCCATGATGCTCTTTTGACCAAGATACTGAACTTTCATTATTAAGGCCATGTCTACACTACATAGTGTTGTAAGTCGACTTAAGTTATGTCGATGTTCATAAACCGCTGTAATTAAATTGCTACCGGTCAGTTGTGAATCAGTTTGGAGTTGGGAAGTCCGCTGTGAGGGTTGTGGTGATGCAAGCCTGCAGGGCTATTAATCACCTCCTGCAACGAAGGACTGTGACTCTGGACAATGTGTGAGAAATAGTGGGTGGCTTTGTGGCAATAGGATTCCCTAACCACAGCAGGACAATAGATTGCACACATATCCCAATTTTGGCCCAAGAACATCTTGCCACAGAGTATATCAACAGAAATGACTACTTCTCCATGGTCTTGAAAGTGCTGGTGGATCAACAGGTCATTTCACTGACATCACCATGGGGTGGTCAGGGAAGGTGCATGATGCACTCATCTTCAAGAACACTGGCCCGTATAGAAAGCTGCCTTCAGGGACTTTCTTTCCAGACCAGAAGATTCCAGTAGGGGATGTGAAATGCCCATTGTGATCCTTGGAGACCTCACCTACCCCTTACTCCCATGGCTCATGAAGCCATACACCAGAAACCTTGACGGCAGCAAGGAGAGCTTCAGCAACAGGCTCAGCAGGTGCAGAATGACCGTTGAATGTGCATTTGGCAGATTAAAGGCTTGCTGGCTCTGCCTTTTTGGCAGGTTAGACCTCAATGAGGAAAATATTCCCATGGTCGTAGCAGCCTGCTGTGCTCTGCATAACATTTGTGAAGCCAAGGGGGAAAAGTTTCCCCAGGGATGGAGCATTGAGGCAGATTGCCTGGTGGCTTATTTTGAGCAGCTAGACACCAAAGCTATTAGAAGGGCTCAACAGGGGGTTAGTTGAATCAGGGAGGCTTTGAAGCAGCATTTTGACAATGGGCCCCAGTAAGGTTCTTTCTGTAATGAATTGAGCCAAGCATTGTTTACTTGCTACTTTGAATGACCCCTGCAATGATTCCTGCCTAGGGTGACCGGATGTCCTGAATTTATAGGGACAGTCCCGATTTTTGGGTCTTTTTCTTATATAGGCTCCTATTATCCTTGACCCCCATCCCGATTTTTCACATTTGCTGTCTGGTCACCCTATTCCTGCCTGAGCAGTAATTAAGAATATATGAACATAAAAATGGCCATACTAGGTCAGACCAAAGGTCCATTTCGCCCAGTATCCTGTCTTCCGACAGTGGCCAATGCCAGGTGGGTGCCCCAGAGGGAATGAAGAGAACAGGTAATCATCCAGTGATCCATCCCCTGCCTCCCATTCCCAGCTTCTGGCAAACAGAAGCTAGGGACACCATCCCTGCCCATCCCAGCTAATAGCCATTGGTGGACCTATCCTCCATGAATTTATCTAGTTCTCTTTTTGAACCCTGCAAATGTGGCAGTTACCACTGTGTACGAATTTTTGTTGCAACCACCTTGTGTTGGTCACAAATAAGAATCACTGTCTTTGTAAGACTACATTTTTATTAAACAGCAATAGACAGATTAACATTTCATACAAGACCATGACAGTGAGCAGCACCCTCTGAAGTGAGGATCTCACAGCTGTGTGTAAGTCCAGCTGTTATTGAAAATGTCCCTGTGCTGGAGTGCAAGGGGAACATGAGAGGAGTGTGTGGGGGGAGTTTGGGAAGGGCAAGGAATTCAGTTCTGTATGGGCTTCAGGGGGAGTCGAGCATGCAGGTGTTCCGCCTGCAGCACAATCAGGGACCTCAGCATCTCCGTTTCATCCTCCATGAGCCTTATCATCTGCTTCTGAGCCCATCTCTCCTGGCTATCCATTTCTGGTTTCCCATTTATTGTCTTTCTTCACACTCTGTGCTCGCTATCAACCTGATCTGACGATTGCAGCAATTCGCAAAACATGTCCGCCTTACGCCTCCTCGTTCATCGCCTTATCTGATGAAGTTGCTGCACCAGTGTGTAGGAGCTGGCCCTTCTCTGCAGAAGCAAAGAAACAATACACAGAGTCAGTATTATTGTGAGTGCACTCACAGTCTTGAGTCACAAAAGTTACATACACCTCCTTCTTACTTTCTCTTGGCAAGCACACAGCACAGCCAGAGCACTAAACATGGTGAGTTTGGCCTGAGGAAGAGGGGGCAAGGGCATGGGGGCAAGATGGAACAAAAGGTCTGGGTGGTTTCAGAAGGGGATCAGTACAAGTGCCTGGGGACATGATTCTGAATACTGGCACTGTTTTCCACAGGCGGGACGGGGCACTGAAACTGAATTCACATGACTAAGGGTAACCAAAGAGGCAAGGATGCATCTCCTGCATGCATGTTGGCTTCAGACTGGGTCCATCTGCTGCTCACCTGTGTGCTGCTCTGGTTCCTGCAGAAGTAATTGCTGATTAGTGCAGCAAAGCTTCCTACAATGGGGGATGAAAAAGTGCAGCTTGGCCAAGGAACCTTCGGCAGAGAATTGCACAGTATCTGTAGGAAAGTTTCCTAGAGATCTCTAGGGAGGATTCCTAGGAGATCTCAGTGTGCATTGAAAAACCTTTCCCCACTGAGTAGCTGAATGGGGGAATCAGAAGCAGATGCAAACAATACCTAGTGTTGTTAATTTCAGTCCCTTCTCTCATGTGCACATGGTAACAAAATAAAGGACACCTTTACCACATGTAACCGTGCACTATGAAAAATGAGAACTTACCAGAGCTCTCCTCTCCTGCTTCAGGCACGCCAGCGCCAGACTGCTGGGACTGGCTAGACCCCTCCAGAGTCAAAAAGAGGTCCTGGCTCACCATACCACCAGACTGTCACCTATCCCACATCCTCCTCCAACTCAACCTCCTCGTCCACCACTTCATCTTCAGGGTTGACTCCACTGGCCTCTGCCTCCAGTCCCCCCGAAGTGGTTTTATTATGTTGGTATAGCAGGAGAGTTAAATCGGCGGGAGGAACATTGTTGGGTGTACCCCTCCACGGTTTTGTCCATGAAACCTAACTTCTGTTGATAAAACTGTGTAGTGTAGACAAGGCTTTTAGCATCTTCTCCTACCCACCCTAAGCCAGTATGTGGAATGCATACTTGCTCTATTCTCTCTCCTGTGAACATTCACAGGAAATTCCTTTCAATACAGAGCACTGATGAAAACTGCACTATAGGGGTCTGGTGTCTATCTTAATACAGAAAAGATGGTCCAGGAGACCCCCTCCAGCCTTAATCTATGAGTGAAGCAATGAATGTAAGTCACTTGCACATGCACCCTCTTTCTCTCTCTCTCTCTCTCTCTCTCTGCTCATGATAATGCTTCAGAAAATAAAGGTTAAGACACTATGACTAGTAGTTCATGTGCAAAGATAATTGCATGTTATTTCGCTTCTGTTTTTCAGGTATTATACTAAGGGTATGTCTACACTACGAAATGAGGTCGAATTTATAGAAGTCGTTTTTTTAGAAATCAGTTTTATATATTCGAGTGTGTGTGTCCCCACAGAAATGCTCTAAGTGCATTAACTCAGCGGAGAGCTTCCACAGTACCGAGGCTAGAGTCGACTTCCGGAGTGTTGCACTGTGGGTAGCTATCCCACAGTTCCCGCAGTCTCCACTGCCCAGTGGAGTTCTGGGTTGAGATCCCAATGCCTGATGGGGCTAAAATATTGTCGCGGGTGGTTCTGGGTACATATCATCAGGCCCCTGTTCCTTCCCTCCCTCCGTGAAAGCAAGGACAGACAATCATTTCACGCCTTTTTTCATGAGTTACCTGTGCAGACGCCATACCACAGCAAGCATGGAGCCCGCTCAGGTAACCGTCACTGTATGTCTCCTGGGTGCTGGCAGACGCGGTACTGCATTGCTACACAGTAGCAGCAACCCCTTGCCTTGTGGCAGCAGATGGTACAATACGACTGGTAGCCATCATCATCATGTCCGAGGTGCTCCTGGCCACGTCGGCCGGGAGCGCCTGGGCAGACATGGGCGAAGGGACTAAATTTGGAGTGACTTGACCAGGTCATTCTCTTTAGTTCTGCAGTCAGTCCTATTGAACCATCTTATGGTGAGCAGGCAGGTGATACGGATTGCTAGCAGTCCTATTGCATCATCTTCTGCCGGGCAGCCATGAGATGTGGATGGCATGCAGTCCTTCTGCACCGTCTGCTGCCAGCCAAAGATGTAAAAGATAGATGGAGTGTATCAAAACAAGAAATAGATCAGATTTGTTTTGTACTCATTTGCTTCCCTCCCTCCCCCGTCTAGGGGACTCATTCCTCTAGGTCACACTGCAGTCACTCACAGGGAAGGTGCAGCGAGGTAAATCTAGCCATGTATCAATCAGAGGCCAGACTAACCTCCTTGTTCCAATAAGAACAATAACTTAGGTGCACCATTTCTTATTGGAACCCTCCGTGAAGTCCTGCCTGAAATACTCCTTGATGTAAAGACACCCCTAGGGAGGTGGTAGAATCTCCTTCCTTAGAGGTTTTTAAGGTCAGGCTTGACAAAGCCCTGGCTGGGATGATTTAACTGGGAATTGGTCCTGCTTCGAGCAGGGGGTTGGACTAGATGACCTTCAGGGGTCCCTTCCAACCCTGAGATTCTATGATTCTATGATAGCTCCCGGAGGCCAATACCATCGAATTGTGTCCACAGTACCCCAAATTCGACCCGGCAAGGCCGATTTAAGCGCTAATCCACTTGTCAGGGGTGGAGTAAGGAAATCGATGTTAAGAGCCCTTTAAGTCGGAATAAAGGGCTTCATCGTGTGGACTGGTGCAGGTTTACATCGATTTAACGCTGCTAAATTCGACCTAAAGTCCTAGTGTAGACCAGGGCTAAGTGTTTAAGAGCTGTAAAGAGATTTACTGATGCTAACAAATTAATCCTCACAGTGCTGTGAGGTTGGTAATCAGAGCCTTATTTACAGATGGGGAAGCAGAAGCCTTGAGACTAGGGGACTTTCCCAAAGCTGTAAATTGGAGGGAATGGGATTTGTGTCAGGTGCAAGGTTAGTGCGTTGGGGGTCTTAACTCTCAGCCCAATGCTCAGCAATTATTGCAGGGGCAATCAGACTAAACCTGACAATTTCACTTGAAACACCTGCAACATACACGTCTTTGCAGACCAGATGATTAGTCATATTACTTTATTATGTATAGCAGGTGTGGTATGAAGTGCTTGTAGCTTCTGCCACTCATGGTTTTGGTGCAGCTGGATACTGGTGATGTGGAGCTACACAGGCTAGTTTTATTTACATCAGGCCTTTTTACTATTTATTTTATTTATTATTAATTTTATTTTGTGTTACTATAGCACCAAGGAGCCCTAGTCCTGGACCAGGACCCCATTGTGCTAGCCTCCTTGCTGCTTGATTTAGCTCCAAGTGATTTTAAATTCTATTCTGTAGTTGTACATGGCAAAGTCTCCTGGAAAAGTCATGAACATTGTCTTCTGAGCTATTTTTGTTTGTTTGTTTGTTTTGTTACTGGCATGGAATCTCAGGCCAGCAGTATATAAACATAAATCATTTTCAGCTCCACACACTGTAACACAGCACACCCTGAGAAGCAGAAAGTACTTTGTTATAGTGAATACTAATATAAAGCCACCCAGAGGTAGCTTTGAGTGATTAAAGCAAGTGACTGGGGACTTCATGTGGTTTTGACCAGCAGCTCAAACACCTGGTCATAAGTATTTAATTAGTATGAGCGGGGTGCACAGCAAACAAACAGTCTAATAGTCTGGATGGAAATTAGGACAGAGTTTTTGTCTGGCATCTTGCAAACTGTGCTGTGCCTAATCTGATATATTTATTTTATAAAATATCAGTATCTACTGTAAATAAACTTAACTGAGATCCTGTCTCCTTCATGTCAAGTACAGGAGTGGGTTATTTCCTTTTGGGGAGATAAACTGAGTCCAAAGTTTTATTTTGTCTACTTGGAAACCTTGATTATATGGGTCTGGTTTTTAGAGATGTGGAGTATCTGACTTCAGTTACAGTTATGAGCATTCAGGCCTTCTGAAAATCAGGTCCTACATGTTTAAGTATTTGCTTGTACAGTGTGTGTGTGTATGTCATTACAGTCAATGGACTATAATGATTAAAATAACAGTGTGGCAACCAATTACAGAGAGCAATCTACTGTAAAAGCAGAACAATGGAGCCTAGCTCTTCGACTCTACCACAATGTTAAATAAAATGATTGTGATGGACAGAATTGGAACACTGGCAACAAACCCTGCAAATCCACTTACAGCCTTACAACTTGCTAACTATCTAAAACTGTGCTCTGTACTTCACATGCTCTGGATTAACAGTATCTGGAAAGGAAAACCCTCTTGGAAATCCAGTCCAAGAAAGAAAGGAAGAATATGGATTTTAAGAAAAAAGGTACAATTAAATGTAAATGCTTGTTCTCGTTGTGAAGAAAAAATTAATCCTGAGCTTTTTATGAAATTACACAAACTGTACTTTCTGAGCTGGCTGTTATTAATGCAATTAAAATGTCGACAATCACTAGTGATGCTTTATTTCAAACTTTTGCCCCACCCATACTAAAGGCTAACCGAGACCAGGGACCCATTGTGCTAGTCACGGTACAAACACAGAATAAGAGACAGCCTCTGCCCTGGAGAAGTTACAGTCTAGATAACAACAGACAAAGTTCAGGGGAAAGGGATATAATGTACAAGCAGAGTAAACAATGTGATAGCAGCAAATGCCACGTTAGTTCCGCAACTATTCTTGCTTTTTGTTTTGTTATTTAAATCCTTTCAGCAACATTATATTCAAGGCTGCACAATACCAAAAATAAGTTCCTTACCAAATCATTCTGCTACCTTAACGTTACATTTTTAATTTTAAACTTAAATTCAGTAGTCCAGATCTTCAGCTGCTGTAAACTGGTGTGTCTCCATTGACTATAGAGCTATTTCAATTTATGCCATCTGAAGATCTAGCTCAATTATATACATGTATATTTATACACACACACACACACACTTTAACTATCTGATACACATTTTCACTCAGATCATGTTGTGGCAGAGTATATTCTATTTACTTTTATTTATCAAATGTAGCCAATCACTTTTCTTTTCATTGCCACGTCCAGTGCAAATCAGTAGAGACCAACAGTCATTCCCATCTGACGGCTGGTGAAATTAGTTGGTGGTCTTGGTCTAGTTCCTACTGGACAAGTGTCTGCCTGTTGGTGGTGGGGAATATTGCCATCAGCAGCTGTGTCAAGTATTTGTCTAGCCACTTGAAGTGCTTCCTGCAGAGTATGGCTGTTTATACTGGTGGGCCAGGGAGAGTGTGTGTGCGTGCTACTGATCCCAGCAAAGTACACATATGCTGAATGTCATCCAAGCTTCCTCCTTCCTGAGGTTTTTCCTTCATTGTTAAATAAGAACAAACATGAATCTCTATCTGAACTTAGCTGTTTTTAGGGTTTCTCCATGTGTTTCTCTGTCTCTGCCCCTAGAAACCTCTTGGCTTGGAAAGACTAAACCTTTTATACTCCTGAGTTGGAACTAAGGGGACCCATCCAGTCTGCCTGCCAGCGTGAGGCAGGAGAATAGCCCTGCAACTTTATGTAGGATCCTAGAACCAGACACACCGTCAGAGGTGTCTAGCTGGCATCTTGCACAAGCTCTACCTTCACTTAAAAATGTGACACCTAAACCCATTCACCAATTCTCCCCTTCAAAAACAAATTATATGGAACTATCTTAATGTGCTGGAAATGCTGCTTTTTATTATGTTGGCTCCTACAGTGGTGATAGACACCTCTGACTGTGTGTCCTATGAAGTGAGCTGTAGCTCATGAAAGCTTATGCTCAAATAAATTGGTTAGTCTCTAAGGTGCCCCAAGTACTCCTTTTCTTTTTGCGAATACAGACTAACACGGCTGCTACTCTGAAACCTACAGTGGTGATGTAACACGGTTAAAGGATTATTTTGATCCCAGGACAATGTACTCTGATGTGGACTGTCATGGCCAGGTTCGATCACCGCTGGGGTGCCTCCTTATGACTGTCTAGGGAAACCGCTCTCATCTGGTCTGGCACCCCCTCCATCATTCGCTGATCCTGTGGACTTTCTCAGTTCATGATTCAGCCCCCTTTCTGGTATATTGATGTCTCAGCACACCAACTGTATGTGTAACCCTTCTGCCCGTCAGAGTTGGCAGCAACAAGGGCCGGGTTCAATATCTAGGGGTTCCATTCCAATAACACAATGCAAACCGGCTCGAGCCCCCACCCAGTGACCTGGGACAAATATATACCACCCCCGCTGGGTGCCTCCAAGAGGCAATACTTCCCCTCTCGCAAGCACATAGTCTGAGCGTAGCAAAAGTCTTTTAATAACAGAGAGAAACAATGTGGCATTATGTTGGGGAAACGCCACCAACAGGATTCATAACACAACCCATGAGCAAAAACAACCCCACCCCAGGCAAATTGGGGCATGCCCTTTTCCCTTTGGTTCTTGAGTCCAGCAACCCCAAATCACCCAAAGTCCCAAAAGTCCAATGCCCCAAAAGTCTCTGTCCCTGGTCAGGGCAGCCCCAGAGTTCGAAAGTTTATCGGCGGAGCTTTACCTCCCAACCTGGGTGGAAATGGGACGGGGGTAAGAGGCACCTTACGTGATCTGAAGCTGACCGCCCCATAGCGGCGCTCCGCTCCGCCAGCCGCCCCATAAAACTCCTTCGCGCAGCTGCACTCCACTCCACCAGCCGCCCCACGAACTCCTTCGCTCAGCTGCGCTCCGCTCCGCTCGCCGCCCCACGAACTCCTTCACTCAGCTCCACGGCCCACAAGCAGCTCCTGCCATCCACACACTGCTCCGCGTCGAACTGCTTCACCAGCCGTCCCGCAAACTGCTCCACAATATATCTTCAGGCTCCCCCACTACTTAACACAACACTCAGTGATTTCAGCTCTTAGGTGAATTCAGCTTATAGTAGGGGAGCCCCAGTGCTGGTGCACTGTCAGCCCAAAGTGAGCTCAGCAGCCTATAACTAGACTTCTGATGAAATCAAAATTAGCTCTGATATTCCACAGTGGAGAGAGGAGGAAGTGCAATCAGCATGTAAGGCCCTCACCAAGGGGCCCATGCCACCAAGTATTAATACTTGTCCCCAGCCTCTCTCCATTCACACAGTTTTGGAACCCATGACCCTTGCCTAGCGAGTGCTACTTAGATGATGGTGAATCCCTCCATCATAACAAAAGGCCACATACAGTTCCAAGCACAGTTCCCATAATCAGGGTAATAACAATTTATTCTTCCTGCCCCAATAACAGAGACACTGGGGATCCCACAGCAGCCAAAGTGACCATTTGGGCAGCTATGGTCTCATTCTAGGCATGGTGGGTGTGCCTATGCAAATGAGATCAGCCCCTGAAGTTCTTTTCCACAACTTGCCACACCTCACCACCAGATGTCAGGGTGGAGCTCATCCTGACACTGCTTACATATGGATGCCACCTTCACCAGTCTGTAACAATTCCCCAGTGATTGGTAGGGGAACCCGAGCCCACCTACCACTCTGAATTCCAGCACAGGGACCATGTAATCAGCAGCAATCTCTACCCTCACTGCTTTTTCCCTCGGTTCTGTCTCCCTCAGGCTTTCTTCTCCACCTTTCTGGCTAAACCCTTCCCCCTCAGGGACAGGATCCTAGGGCTTCTCTCTCCCACTAGGTTTCCTCCTCCCGCTTCTCTTTCCCCCCGCCCAGAGCGTAACTGCCACTCTCCACACTGCAGCCCTTTTCTGCTGAAGGCTTCTTGGAGTTGTTATACTTTAGCCAGCTTCTCCCCCAGCTGGACTTTATCAGCCATTAGGCATTTTTCAGTCAAGTCATACTCTCTCCCATGTGTAGCCTATAAGGTTAATTGGCTCCCTCTGAGCCACCTCAACCCCTTCAGAGCTGATGTGGGGTGACCATCCCATCACAAGGACGCAGACAAGAAGGTCAATTGCATTTATCAAACTACTACATCCCAATCAGGGAGCTCTGGAACCTTTGTTTACTGATCACTTGTGACTTCATAAGACTGTGCAGAGATGTAAGCCCCTCTCCAGTAAATGCATTAATTATTTTTTAATATTTATATTGCAGTAGTGCCTAGAGGCTTCAACCAGATCAGAGCAATCTCCATTGTGCTAGGCACTCAACAAATACAAAATAAATAAGTCCCCTCTTCAAAGCATTATAATCACATTGAGTTCAGTGGGACTACTAAAATGTATAAAGCTAAGCGGGGTGGGGCACCCGCCTCACGGGCAGCTGTCCCTGCTTGCGCTAGTGCAGAGGGAGGGGCTGGGGGTGGTACAGCCATGCCAGAGGAGCTGCCGGCCTCGGGTACTGGCTCCTGGAAGCAGTGGCCCGACAGGCTGCTGCTTTTGCCAGGCAGCTCCTGATAGAGCCCTGCAGATATCGATTTATATCAATGGATCTACATTTTGTATACGCGCAGGGCTCTATAAATAAAACTACCTTAAATGACCTGGATACACAGGGGTGGGAAAAGTAAGTTTAACGCAACATGTTTTGGATTTAAAACTAACTGACTTTTTAAACAAAGGAAATATTATGTGTAATTAGGGAATTGAAATGAGAATTGATTGCTTCTTGTCACCGTGTCCTTCGAGATTTTAGAACTAGTAGATATCCTTTTGCTCCTAGTTTTTATTCGTAGATTGGAAGAGGAAAACAAACTTTTCTGATTTTTTTCAGCATCCAGTTGGTTTCTAAACTTTGAATGAACTAATCAATGAGCTGAACTAGGTGAACAAACTAACTTGAAGAAAATATTCTCTCAGCATCTACAAAAGGCTGTACTTCAGCAAACTCTGGTTCCAGGTGCTTAGCTGGTGACCTCCACCAGTTTGGTGGTTTTGACTCTCTTTAAAACTTTAGCAGCAAACATGTACTATTGAATATTTTTAATTTATTTTAAAATATTAATAAATTATTAATTTAAGCCTTAACATACATTGCCATAATTTCAAATTTAGTTTTATTTTTAAAAATAAATGTATTTATTTTAAATGTTAAAACTTTGAGTTTTGTGGTGGTGTTTTTTTAATCATTGATATTTATCCATCCTGTGCTTGCTCTATGGAACTACTGAGATCAGTAAAAGAAACAAATTAGACAGGATTAAAAAAATACACTCCCAAATCAAAAGTGTGATTGCAATGAAGTACAAATTCTACAAAGATTTTTAGGGTAATGCTATTTCTTTTTTGCTTCTCTTCAGTTTAACCCCATTGGCTGTGCCATTTCAACCTCAACACTTAGCTGTCCTGCAACATTTTAATCCAAGTCTATTAAAGATATGTAGGCACTGGGCATTTTATCTCAATTTGAAATGAAACTGACTCAAACTTTCAACCAATCACTTATGAGTGTTGTATTTGGTTAATGGCAGTATCAATCCATAGTTATAAGAAATGGTGTATTGGGATGGTGGAGGTGTACATTAGTTTAATTTAATGTTGGAAAGCTAAATAGTAATTTTTTTCCTCAAATAATAATTCTTTTTTCTATCATATTACACACCGGCTGTTGAACAAAGTGTAAAATTATATATATATGATTATAATTTTTGTAGGTACCCTGCACGCTTCAGAGTGCTCAGATAAGATGATGATTGATGCATGAACAGACATGGTCCTGCCCTGAAAAGATTAGTCTCACTTCAGATGTAATGCAATGAATGAGGATGGGCTGAGAAAGGGGAAACATTACAGTAGTAAGAACACATGGATTCTCTGTTTTGTTCTGTGTGCATCTTCACAGCGCTGTTAATTTAAAAAAACAAACTAGTAACTAATCTTTCCTCTCTCAGATTCATTTAAGGCCAGATTTTGCCACCCTGAGGTTGACTAGGATCTTACACATGAATATTCCTGTACGTTTCAGTGAGACTACTTGCTGAGTAAGGTATGACCTAGATTAGAAAGGGTGGCAGACAATTACCCACAGATTCTATTAGACTAGAATTCTCTTACCCACGGATATACTAACTGTGTGCTGTGGCATAAAGGTTTTATTAGCATGAGTTTGGAATGGCCATGTTAATTATGAGAGGCAAATCCATGCATTATGAAGCCCAGCTCAAACAAATGCTAACAACTTTTATGCCACACAATGTATATGCTACATAAAAAACTAAATTTTAAGTGTTCTTAGCTTTTTTTTTTTCTTTTTCTTTTTCTTTTTTAAGGTACTGATTTTATTTTCATCTCTCTCTGCCTGTAAGGCCAGGTGCCTATGTGAATCCAACTATAAAGGCCTCTGAAAGAACTATAAAAAACCCTTCCCTGAACACCCCAAAGTACTTCTCCCCCGATGTAAAATTGTTGAAAGGCTAAGGTCTGATGTCTTATGCCCTTACAAGGTAAGAAGCAAGTGTTGTGTGTCCCTCTGCTGTCAATCCCTCCTTTTGCATAGTACAAAGTTCATGTTTCTACACTTTAGTGGTCGAAGCATCCATCAAAGCCCCAGTATCTCTCTCTCATGTTTTGAGACACCAAGCTTTGGCAGAGCTGCAGGAGGCAGTGCAGAGCACTCAGATTCTGGGCATAGGGTTAACATAACATTACTCTGAGGACTTCCAGCTATTAAACAGTAGCATTAATACAATTCCCAAGGGAATACAGATCAGGCTTTTGCCTGTGGACAACTGTGGCAACAGTCAGGCATATGAAGAAATGAGGAGGCTAGGTAAAAGGAAAACTAGATCTTCATGATAGGGCATACTTAAGCCCAGCTCTCACTTCGTATTGTCACAAATGAAGTGGGACTGTTGAGTCACTGGATATACGTATGAACATTTGCACTGTGCATTTCAGAATGAATGACAACACTGCACCTAATACCCTATTATCCAACCCAGTTTTCTGAACAGACTATGATCCCTACTACATGGCAGTTTGCATTGGCTAGGGACATTTGAAGATGTTTGACCACTTTTATTTGAGCCAAACCCTGTTAAGTCCAAGTGGTGATTCGGGGGGCTTGAAATTCTCTGCCACAAGGCTATGGAGCTGCTTTGTGGCTGCTATTCAGTAGTGACCACAGCACATGTACTCCTTCCTCTTCAAATGCCAAGGATGGACAGTTGAGAGACAGAGCTACAAATCTATTGGCTAAACTCTTGCCCCCAAATCCCTTTGTAGTTTGGAGGAGAGACCCACACAGAAGAAGCAGCCCACGATACCATGTGTGTTGAAGAACAGAGCCATTCCTTCTGAGGCCTTCTGGAGGCTACAAGATGTGGCTTTTTAAATACAGAGTGTGTGACGTAGTGAATATAGACTCTTTTAACGTATTGTGTGAGCAAACAATAACTGCTTCTCATGCATAACTGGGATGCCTTCCTGCCATAAGGCACTACTTTAGCAATTGCGCAGAGATGAGTGGTACGTAAAATGTTATTAATGCTATAGAGGCATAAGTTGTCTCTCACTGGCTTTGCTGTGCCTCTCTCCAGTGTCACTGCTTTAACTCCGCCCCCCCCCCCGTCACAATTTCCAAGCCCCATCATTCACATTCCCAAATCTCCAATATTTTAAAAGCGTAGGCTGCTTTTTTTCATAATATACTTGAAACCTAAGAGCCACCATATTCCGCATTTGTCACTAGCATTAAAGGGCTAATGCCTTCCCACCAAGTATATATGGGTGGGGAGGGATATGCATTACCATCTCTTACAGTCAGCTGCTCTTTGGGTCCTGAAGAGGAATAATTAAAGGGGCACAGCGCAGCAATTAGTGTGGGGGAACCCCCCCCCCCCCGAGTCTAGAGGGTTTAACATTAATGATTCATTTTTTAAAAATAGCTGGGCTTCCCAATTCCCATTTTAAAATTGCTCAGAAGCAGTGTATGCATATTTTTTGGCCACAAGATGTGGCAAAGTCCATACTGTGATTATATGTAATGTGGCCTATTTCATACTTTAGATGAGAAGCTGTTGCCTACAGCAATGGATGAGTTCCATCTCTCTCTCTCTCTTTTTAGTATATGCACAAGAAGGAGGGAAAAATGTCATTGTTTTATGAGATTAAGCCACCTATTATTAACAACCAAACAACAAGGCCCTACCTGAATTAAATATTGAGGAGGGGGCTGGACAGTACAGAACATACATTTGGGCGGGGGAGGGAGGAATTTCAGGACTGGCAGCGAATTGGAGTCACCCTGCAAGTAATAACCAAGGCTGGTGGGCGCTGAGTGTGGCTGGTGTTTGCCAACAGACTACTGGGATCAGAGCTGCGCTCATACACAGACACTGAGGGTGTGATCTGCATGCTGGCAGGCTATTTGTGAGCAGTCCAGGTGGGAGCTACAGCAGCAAGGAATTGTGAGGCACCCCAGGCTTCAGAGCAGGGGGGACACAGCCCCTCACTGGTCTGGATTGTACCCCGGAATGTCATATGTACAGATGGGTTTAAAAAACCACACCTGTTAGAAAAGTAAATGATCTTCCCAGAGAATGGTAAAGTGATCTGCATTGTATGTAATATGTTGTGACCAATGGCTATTTCCCTAACTCTGTGTGATAAAATAATTGTTTGCTATTCTAATTTTATAGTGGCTTAGTAAAAATAAAAAGATGTGGGGTTTTTTTGGTTTTTTTTTTTGGTACGAGCCCAAAATAGAGCAAAGGAGCCAAATTCCATCCTTGTTAACCCATGGGGCAATCTTGTTGGCCCCAGGGATTTTAAGTTAAGAAGTTTATAGTTGGCTCAATGACTTTGGATAATACTTTTGTGCCTCATCTTCAGAAGCAATGTATTCATCACAACAAAAGAGGAGGCTGTTAAGTAGTCTTATGTAACATGTAATAGCAACAGTAACATTTACTTGTCTGGAAAGCCTTAATCAAAGCCAGAATATATATAGTGTCTTTCTTTAGAAATGTCCTTTTCCAGTTTGGCCATCACACTCCAGTACTAGTGTTCTGCCTCAGTATTTGCAGTGTTCCAGGTGTTCTCTAAAGTTAGTGTAAGGAATTGTAGATACTATTGTAAATGCCAAGAACTTTGTTTGAGAGACAAGGTGGATGAGGTAATATTTTCTATTGGAGCAACGCTCACCAGTAGAAGCTGGTCCAATAAAAGGTATTATCTCACCCACCTTGTCTCTCTGATATCCTGAGATCAATACAGTTACAACAACACTTTATTTATCGAAAGCAAAATTGGCACGTTTAATATTGGCATATTCAGGTCAGAATACAAACAGGGCTCAATGTAGGGAATTGCTTCTAAATTTTAAGACAGCTCATGTTGGCCCCAAATGGGAACACAGTCTAAATCCAGGCAGGGTGTCAGCATTTCATTGTGCTCTTTGGTTAAAGAAAGCTTGTTATGTTGCTACTTATTCTTTTTTTTGGTAGGACAGGCCCATTTCTGAACAGGTTGTGCTATGTACTGCAAGGAGGGCTTGTAGGACACTATCAGTCCATAGTAGTATCGGGATTGGTACTCATCAAATCATGATTGTGTGTTACACTAACATCCTGAACAGCAAAGTCTAAATGAGGCAACCTTCCTTTCCCACTGACTCTTTGGGAGTTGTACTCACTCCCTCCTAAATATCTGAGAGGAGCTGTGGGACCAGGGACAGCAAAGGGCCAATGGAAGTAAACAGAAGTTTTACAATGGACTAGGAAATCTATTACTGGAAGCTATCAATCAACCTCAGTGCAAGCAGGATTAGACCCTAAAGTAGAAATGTGTGCGAGATAAAGCCCTCACTGCCTGAAGGTCTGCAGGTAAGCTCTTTGGAGGTTTTCATCCTTCTTATTGCATTGTGCCCTTGTTTTCCTCGCACCTCCAACACACATCTTATTTATTTATACATTCTATGGGCTTGGTTCAGCACTGGCTGGGGCATATTGATATGATCACATTTAAGTTATTGGTCATTTCTTCAAAGGTATGGGAGGGCTGAAGATACTATCTGGTGCAGTTGAGAGAAGGATGTGATCTCATTCTTCTGAAATCTCAAAGGTCAGATCTGCACTTGTGTAAATAGGTGCAGTTTTAGTTAATAGAGATACTACATTCATTTACACCAGCTGAGCATCTGGTCCCAAGAGTGAAACCCATGTGCCGGAGACCAAACTTTCTCAGCAGCTGGCCTACACCTATGGAACCTACTCACAGAAGAGTTTGGTATGCACAAGAAGCCCATTGCCTCCGGATTACAATGCAAGACTCACTCTTCACCTCATCCTTCTGACTCAGCAATAGATTAAAACAAAAACTATCCATTCTGGGTCAGGAGAAAGAACCAATGCCTTCTATGATCTCATGTTCTGTATCACACTGATGAGCAAAAAATATATGTCTAGATAATAATACCCTACACCTCTTATATGGTGAGAAAGGTGTGTTATCAAAATGTTTCCAATATAGGCCAACAATTTTTCCCTCTGCTTCTGCAAGTGTATTGGGGGCGGGGGGTGAGACATCAGGTGGATTTAGCTGGGAGAACACAGAGGAGCGGTTAATGCCAGGCCTGTGGCATCATCCACTTACTCCATAGAAGCCAGGTACACTACTGGGATCAGGCTCTGTTGGTGGTGGTGATGGGGGTGCAAGCGTGGTACCCACAGGTAAGATATTATCTCTAGCATAATCACCACCACCGACATGTTAATCCCATGAGGAATCTCCCACGTACATACAGTGCTAAATCTGCATTATTTTAAGTTGTGAACCCTGGGGAACCTGGGGGAAAATAGGGAGCAATAGTAGTTAGAGAGGTGCTGGCCACATACCTCCTTCATGACCAGAGATGGCTGTATTTTGGGGGTGAAGTGATCCTTGTATAGCTCTTGCATACTTCGCAGGCATGTGCTGAGACTTATTTTGTGTATAATGCTATATATATTGAAGTGGCTACTTTGCACCAGAAACAGTGATTTCTGCTACCAACTAGGAACACTATTTGGGGGGAAATGTTCAAAACCACAGGAATTAAAAAAGCAAAAGCTGCCTGTGTTCTTGAAATAAGACAGTGAACTCATTTGTATTATTTTCACAAACCAAGCCCAAGCACACAAGAAGTTTTCCCTGCTCAGTTTCTAACACTTAGAGTGCCAGGCCTTATTTTCATTCTATGCCCATTTTTGCAGTTGGTATCTCCTTAACTAAACTTGGATACAAATTAAAAACTGGCGTCCATTTCCCAATAGAGGGAGAATACTGTTTTTGATCATATCTATCATGTAACTGCAGAATATGCTGCTGCTAGCAAGCTTTTGAAGAGAAAAAACCCATTTAGAAACCTGGAATGGAAATTTTTTTCCCTGATTATTTTCATCTCCACTGTCTGATCGTTGGGTGTATCTCCTCTGCAGCAACTGGAAGCAATTTAAGCTTGTTACTTAGCCACCACATCTGTGTGACTATGCAGATGAGGGCTGCCAAAGCTATACTGATAACAGAACTTAATTGCTGATTCATATTGCATTTTGAATTCATGACATGCTAATTTTGAAATGAACTTTAACTTGATGAACTCCATATGGAGCATTAAAAGAAATGCATAACTCTATATCAGATTGTTTCTCTTCCACCCCCAATGTCAATTATAAGTTATACTTTAGCGTTCAGCTCTTCCCTAAATGGGTGGGATGGGTGAACACAGATGCTATTTCCTAGAAAGAAAAGGAGTACTTGTGGCAAGTGACCTATAGCTCACGAAAGCTTATGCTCAAATAAATTTGTTAGTCTCTAAGGTGCCACAAGTACTCCTTTTCTTTTTGTGAATACATACTAACACGGCTGCTACTCTGAAACCTGTCATTATTTCCTAGAAAGTAAATCATCAGCTGAGAAACTTTCCACTGTACTTTATAGCAACTTCATTAATCCCATCTACTGAGGAGTATTGAAAAATAGAATCATAGAATATCAGGGTTGGAAGGGACCCCAGAAGGTCATCTAGTCCAACCCCCTGCTCGAAGCAGGACCAATTCCCAGTTAAATCATCCCAGCCAGGGCTTTGTCAAGCCTGACCTTAAAAACCTCTAAGGAAGGAGATTCTACCACCTCCCTAGGTAACGCATTCCAGTGTTTCACCACCCTCTTAGTGAAAAAGTTTTTCCTAATATCCAATCTAAACCTCCCCCACTGCAACTTGAGACCATTACTCCTCGTTCTGTCATCTGCTACCATTGAGAACAGTCTAGAGCCATCCTCTTTGGAACCCCCTTTCAGGTAGTTGAAAGCAGCTATCAAATCCCCCCTCATTCTTCTCTTCTGCAGGCTAAACAATCCCAGCTCCCTCAGCCTCTCCTCATAAGTCATGTGTTCTAGACCCCTAATCATTTTTGTTGCCCTTCGCTGGACTCTTTCCAATTTATCCACATCCTTCTTGTAGTGTGGGGCCCAAAACTGGACACAGTACTCCAGATGAGGCCTCACCAATGTCGAATAGAGGGGAATGATCACATCCCTCGATCTGCTCGCTATGCCCCTACTTATACATTCCAAAATGCCATTGGCCTTCTTGGCAACAAGGGCACACTGCTGACTCATATCCAGCTTCTCGTCCACTGTCACCCCTAGGTCCTTTTCCGCAGAATAGAAAGAAGAGGGAGGGCTATGACAACTCAGATCTAATTGGTTACTGTGTATGCTAAACCCTGAACATTAAATATTTTTTAAAAGCTATCTATAATCATTGCTTGGAGACCCTTCTAAAGGAGACTTCTGTAGAGGATAGAGGATTGTATGTCTCCTTTGTAGCATTTGATGAATGCAGACAAGGGTGACCAGACAGCCACTTTACTTAGATTGTGAACTCTTTGGTGCAGGGACCATCCTTTATTTCAGTGGCCCCCAAACTTTTCACGTTGTGCCCCCCACATCCCTGTCCACACTCTCCACACTCTGAAGCTGCGGTTGGGAGCCGGGGCCGGGAGCAGGGCTGTGCCTCCCTTGTGGGGAGCGAACTGGGGTAAGGGGGCTGGGCTGGGAGCCAGGGGCCGAAGATGGGGCCACAGCTGGGGGTGGGTCTGGGGCTGGGAGCGGGTTCAGGACTGGAGCCACAGCCAGGCCATGGTCAGGGGCCAAGGCTGGAGGTGGGGCTGGGGCCGCAGCTGGGGGCAGGGCTGGGAGGAGAGCCTTGGCCCTGAGCCACTGCTGCAGCTGGGGGTGGGGCCAGAGCAAAGTTGGAGGAAAAGCAGGGCTGGGTAGCACTCCCTCCCCACCCCCCATGGAGGCTGTCCCTGCTTCACTCCCCTGAACATTCCTGGCCACCCCTTTAAGAGGGCATGCCCCACAGTTTGAGGACCACTGCTTTATTCTGTTTGCATAGTGCCTAGCACAGAGGTGCGCAGGCGTGGCTCCACTAATTAGGTGCCTGGACCCTGGAGCAGATGTATGTGTAAGGTGAGGAGATGGCCTTGGGGGAATAGGGGGCAGGAGCAGTGTGGTGAGAAGAGGGGGTGGGGGGAATTTGGGATGTGCAGGGCTGTGGCGGCCAGAGGAAGAGGTGACTTTCCCCAGCTCCAGGGCTGTGGCTGCCTGGGAGGAACGGGCCCTCCTTCCCAGCCCCAGCTCAGGGGCTGCTGTGGTGTGGGACAGAGGGAGAGACCCCCTGCTTCCGAGCCCCAGCTCGGGGGCTGCCTTGGCGGGGGAGAGAGGGCACATCCATTGCATTAGAAAGGTAAGACTACTGATATTAAAATATGAGTTGTGTGCTTTTATTTGTAGAACAAAAAAACCTTAATTATTATTAAATAGTTTTTTTATATAGCGCTTTTATCCAATGCACTTTACAATAATTGGCTAATGGTACAAACAACATTTGGAAATATCATGAAGTGGTTCGCCAAGACCTGCAGGAATTTTCAAGTGGTC
Source organism: Lepidochelys olivacea (assembly GCF_965140295.1). Classification (NCBI taxonomy): domain Eukaryota; kingdom Metazoa; phylum Chordata; order Testudines; family Cheloniidae; genus Lepidochelys; species Lepidochelys olivacea. Next base: position 158,446,061 of record NC_140411.1, on the reverse strand, counting down.
CGCGAAAAAAAAAGTTTGAGAATCACTGGCCTAGCACAATGGGACATTAATCTATGACTGGGGCTTGTATGTGCTACCACAAATAAACAATAGCAATAACTCTAAACATCTCTTGTGGTGGCTGTGGGAATGCTCTGAGCAGGATGCTGATATTGAATGAGCTGCAATCCTTTTAGGCCTTTGCTATTTTGAGGTAATTGCAAGCTTCTTTTATAACGCACTTCAGCCACCTTTGCTAGTGGTGATGTTGAAAGTGCGGTACATAAGACTTTGGAAGGGAATTGCCATTTAGTAGTGGCTTACCTGATCTAGTGTCAGGTATAGCCATTGCTTTCATTTTCTCTCTTGCTGTGCCTCAGCTTCTTCTCTATTAAGTAGGGTAGTTTAGCCCTCCAGCCATGGGCAGTGGATGAAGCTTCCCCTTGGGGAGGCTAGCCGCCTGCCCCACCTCTTCCAGCTGAGGTCCTGTCTCTTCCAGCCAAGGCCACACCCCCACTCATGGCTCTCAGCCCGTCCCCCCTATGGCCCGGGACAGGGGAGGTGGGGGATGAGAGCTCAGTCGGGGCCCTGGGGGGGAGGTGAGAGCTGGGCCCTGGCTGGGGTTGATCTCTCAGCCTCAGCTGGGACTGCTGCAGAGCTCTCAGCCCTGGCTGGAGCTCCAAGCCCAGAACCTCTCCCCCATTCCACCCCTTCGGCTTGTGGCCCTGCCCATGGCCCCACCCCACTCCACCCCCATTCCTCTCCCACTCCGCCTCTCCCACCCCAGCTCAACATCCAACCAGAAGAGGGCTCTATAATCCCCAGTGTATAGGAAACAGAAATACAACTTGAGGTCAGAAGGGATCAGGCTCATGAGAGCCAGAGGCTGTAGTGTGCAGGAGCAAAAGGCTGCAGGCAGCAGCCTGGGGACTGCTGTGGAGGAAAGGCCAGGCAGCCAGAGAACAAGAGAGACACCTGTTGCTCGGAAGGGGGCAGCAGTAGCCTGCAGCCAGGAGAATGGTGTTGTGGGACCCAACTGGACTCTTACACTTCTCTAGTGAACTTCCCGGGGGGATGGGTTATGAATTGCAGTTTTGCTCTTTTGTTGTAACTGTTAAAGCAACTGTGTGCCTTGAGGGTTTGCCCCTTTTATTTTTTGGCAGTCCTAGTAACGGAATTCTCTGCTTCCTGGAAATATGTGTATGTTTATGGAGACTAAGGGCTGAAACTTGAAGAGTCCAGAGCTTGGAGTGTGGACAGAACCGGCCTCTGAGCTCACAGCACACAGAGCATGCTATCCCACATTGACTGGTGTAGCACAGCTTGGACAGCAACACCCCATAGCATGGTTGGTTACAGTATTCTTGTACAATGCCCTATGGTTCCAGACTCGATAACATGAGCAACTGATGTACATCCCACTGAGGTGATAGCCACCAAGAATCTACCATTGATAAGCAGGAGTGGACGACAGCTGTGTAGGCTTTGAATGCATCCTATGTAAGGGCCTTTGAAATCACGAGGCCCCATTTTAGGAACAACGATCTAACAATAAGTTGAGTTAGCTTGGGTGTTTTCAGAAATCTGGACATCTGAGGCTGGTCAGTTAAGCCTGATGTGCATCCTGCATACTGGTTCTTCCTCGCCACTAAGGTAGGTGTGTTTATGATGGCTTGTTTGAGGTCAAGATCAATTCTGTCTTGTAGATATTTCAGAATTACTGAGATTCCTGGGATTGAGGGGCTTGTCTGTACAATAGTAAGAGGGTTTGTTTCAGAGGTTGAGTGGAAGGTTGTTTTGATTCCAGTAGGGTTTTGATGACTCTCTGAGAATCCTTTCATTATTTCTTTTTTGGTTTTTAGGCTAATGATTGTGTGACTCAGATAAGGGATGCAGAATAGGTTCCTAGCTGAGAGGATCCTGTCTGGGAGGTAAGTATAGTGGTAGTTTAACTGCAGACTTGATCAGGTCTGAGTATTGTGGTCTTCTGGGACACCTTAGAATGACCATTATTACTTCTACTTGTTCTCTTAGCCTTTTGTATCATGTAACCTGTGAGTGGTACAGGAACAGCACATAGAAATGTTCTGAGCCATTTGTAGGACAGTACATCTAGTCCCATCATTCTGGGAACTTCCTCCTTGACAAGTAGTGTTTGAATTATCTGTTCTTCAGCAGGGTGCATAAATCTACTTGTAGTATCCCCATAGGCTATCATTTGGCATACTGATTTTCCAAGGCCCACTCTGAAGGGTCTGATTTTTTTAGTGCTGAAACTGGCATTTGTCCCTCTCTGTCAGTTTCTATACGAGCTGAGCCTCCTTACTTCAGCTGTTTTTGACTTACAGGCTATTTCTCTGCAGAGAACCCTCTTAAAGGAGTTTGGTTTTCACTACTCTGCCTGCTTTTCTGTGTGCCTTTTTGGGCTGCAGCTTTTCCTGCCCTAGCAGCCCTTCTCAGAGCACATAGCTGCTCTCAGTTCAGCCCTGGCACCATACCTTGTTTTGGGAACCACTGCAGTGCTTGGGGGCAGGCAGTGTTTAATTTGTAATGAAAGAAGTGCCGGAGTTCTCGCAATTTTTTTTTTTTTTACTTTCATAACTGACGCGGCAAGCCCAGAGGTGCTAGGCCTATGAACTGCCAAACCCAGAGGTGCCACGGCTCAGCCCTGGCAAGCCCTGGCACAGATTAAGCACTGGAGACAGAACAACAAACCCTCCTCTCTCCAGAAAAGAGTTTCAATTACTCATGCTTTCTTTCCCCTAATTTTCTCTTCTCTCTGATGGTGAAATCCAGCCTGTTCTCACAACATTTTGTGGAACAGCAACATAGACATGCATGTGTGGTTACAGCGGAGGAACTCATATGTGCTGTATTTGTAATGACCCAGAAGTGAGACAAAGTTAATGCTGCCTTCAGTGTGATGAGAGCTACAGTGTTAACTCTTAAAATGCTTTTCATGGAGCACATAGAATAATCTTTTGTCATCTAGTACTAGGATAGTGTGGAAAACCACTGCTAAAATTAAGTGGCATATATCTACAGGAGACAAATCTACAATTATCGTTACCATAAAAGCCCAAATACAGAAAGTCTGAGTAAAGGGGACTGGGGAGGTGGGAACAGCAACTAACTTCCGTGTGGTCTGTGGATTCTCAATTAGTACAGGTAACAATGAAATTCAACTGTTTTGTTTCCTATAACATTGGCGTATGCATTGTATTTGATTATGCAAGGTGTCACAATAAACAGAAATTATCTGAAAATATATACGAGGTGTGTGATCAGTTCCAGGGGTTATCCATAAAAAGGAGTACTAGTGGCACCTTAGAGACTAACCAATTTATTTGAGCATATGCTTTAGCTCAGGAAAGCTTATGCTCAAATAAATTGGTTAGTCTCTAAGGTGCCACTAGTACTCCTTTTCTTTTTGCCAATGCAGACTAACACCGCTGCTACTCTGAAACCAGGGGTTATCCATTAGACAGATTAGAGAAAGATTAACCCAAAAGCCACTAGGTGGTGACACTATCCTATATATTTGTATGATAGCATTTTTACAAGTTGATATAGAAATATAAACCTGTTGCTTTATCTGAAACCAGAATGGATAAAAATGTTTTTTATTTAAAAACATGCAATTGTTTTTATTTAAATCAGATTCTTTTGATTAAATTAAATACATTTCTTTTTAAAAGTAAACCTGTTTAAAATTAAATTTGACCTTAAAACATCCTATATTAAGCACTACCTTTAATAGAATCTATTAAAATCATTTTAAACAAATGAAAAAAAAATACTGCATCAACGAGTTCTCCTCAAATATTAATGAGAGAAAGGGTGCTGCTTTTTAAATCACATACAGAATCATAACGAAAACATCTTCAACTTTTGAGGTCAACTCGAGTTCTATAAACATCACAGTGTTATGTATTGCACTCAATAAGTATATTATTTTCAGTCTTTACAGTGGAGCAAATGCTGGGATTTATATTTTTCCAAATTTAACTACTTTCAGTTTCTAATGTGAAGAAAAACCAAAAGTAATGAAGGTAGAATTTGATTTTAGCTACCAGAGGCAGAGAAAATATTTTCTTAATTTAGAGTAGTTCGTTCAAAGCTGAGAAACAGATTGGGAGCTGAGAAAGCAGGAAAGCTTGTTTTCCTCTTCCAATCTTTGAATAAAAACCATGGGAGAGGACGAGATCTACTAGTTCTAAAAACTTGAACACAGAGCTAGATTTTCAAAGGTATTTAGGCACATACAGATGCAAATAGGTGCCTAGTTGGACATTCAAAAGCGCCTCACCAGGCACTGATTTGCATCTTTAGGTGCCTAAATACCCTTAAATCTGGCCCGGGGTGACAAGAAACAATTAATCAATTCACTACAGTTAATACTTCCTTTCTTTAATAGATCAGTTAGTTTTAAATACAAAATATATTTTGATAAACTTACTTTTTTCTTACATATCCAGCACATTTAAGGTAGTTTTATTTAACTAATAAAAAGCAATTTTAAAATGCTGGTTTTGTACATTTCAACTGAATTCCAGGTTCCATCCAAATGTAGCTTGACATGAATCCTGAATCAAAAGATATTATCTATAAGAAATGTATCATTAACCATTTTCTAACATAATGAAGAAAATGTAAACATTAAGAATCTGAATACATGTATGGTAAGCTACAAAATTACTTAATTAAATGTGTATAGATATAGTGTATCCTCCTCATTTGCAAAAAGAAGTATCTAATTTAGTGTAAAGGCTATATTTAGTTGCAAAACAACATGTTTTATTGGTTATACCAGCAAATGAGAATTAATCTTTCTTAAGGAAAATAACTAAAAAGTACAAATGCAAATGAGGTTAAAATAAAATATTTAAATCAAGGTTTCCTGCTTGGTGATTAAAATCAATCTACTTTGTCAGAAACCTGGATAAGGTATACTTTGTGATACATTTCTTTTAAAAATATACTGTATGGGGTGTAATTGAAGTAAATAGCTAGATATCTAAATCCCAAACACTACTCCAACTGAACAGAAAGATTGCCATACTGTATCTGACCAGGGGTCCATCTAATCCAATATCCTTTCTCTACAGTGGCCAGTACCAGATGATTCAGAAGAAGGCACAAGAAACCCTGAAGTGGAGATTTATGGTATAAACGACTCACTGGGAAAGTTTCTTCCAAAACTTTTCCTCAGTTAGAGCTTATACCCTGAAGCAGGAAAGTTCATACCCCTTACATGGTTTTCTATTAAAACATGACTATTGTAACTCTGAATGGTCTCATTCTCCATTCCAAAATCCAATCCTTCTTGAATTCTGTCTTATAATAACATAACTGTGTTAAAGCCGGACAGGATCTCAGTTCCTGGAAACACATCAGACATAAGATATCAAATACCATTAGATGACAAACACCTTTACTTTGTATGCATTTATTGATTGTCTTTAAATAGTGACAGGTACTAAAAAAAGGGATTATTGTGCAGAGGCCTGTACTCTTAGCTGTCCAACTTAGCTTGTTACATAAAATTGTTTGTAAAAGCAAGTAGAAGTTGGAGATAAATAGACTGGTAAAAAATGGATTGTTTAAAAAGGATTATCCAGGCTCTTGATAAAGTCACAGACAGGCATAACAATGAGCTGAAAGACTAGATCTGTGAGGAAATATTTATAGCTTGGTTAACTTTAATGGGATGAGATTGCCATGCCTTCTTGGACATTGTATATCTGATATTCACTAAATGGAAGCAGTGGGATGTGTGGACTGGACGGAGAAAGGTCTACCATCATGGCTTCCATCTCTTCCTTCTCTTGGTCCCTGGGTATCCCTATGACACCACTGGGCCTTCATCATTTTCATGATCCTGAAAGGCATCTGGACCAGGCCAGAGAAAGGAAACAAATCACAACACATCTCCACTGGCTTTTGAATAAATTTCTGAACAACTCTTGGAATGTGAACTGTGGGTTCTTGCTGTACTAGAATATACAGGTATCTGAGAACCTTCCAGTAGTGCTTTGAGTCATCATCTGTTTGTTCTTTCATGCTGTCCCCAGGGAAAGAAGTGTGTACAGTAGAGGGTCTTGTTTTAATAGTTGTTGTTTTTCTTCCGCATCTTATTTCTCTTTTTGTCTTCTGTCTAACAAGCATCTGACTTGCGGTCACACACTGCTGAGAGTGTGTGACCACAAAGGCCAGCTATAAGCAACACCTTAAAAACAGCCCACTACTGGTAAAAGCTTGCCAGTGGATTAGCAGACTGTGTGCTGGGCCTGCGTTTCTCCTGCAGTGAGGTGGCAAGTGAAAGTCAGCAGCAGAGACAGAAAATTGAGTTTCTCTTTGCTATTTTTTTATCTCCTGTTTTGTTTGAATTTTATTTGTTTTGTCTGAAAGGAAGCAGGATCAGGCTGCAATAGTTCAAGACAATATATAAACTAACTTTTCCTCTCCCTCCCCCCCAAAAGGACTGTTAATACCATCTTTAATGTGATCTAAAAGGTTGTCAAATAGTGGGTTCCCTATGTAACACTCTATGCAACCAAAGAGAGAAAATAAGGGATATTGTTAAGATGAAAGTCCTAATGTATACTTTACGTTCCAAATGCTTTAACTGTTTTTTTCTTCTTTTCTTGTGTGTCTTTAATAAAAGGTTAAAAATATTTTTAATGGGAGTTATTACAATGGGTGTAAGCCAGCAAAAACTTGATATGAAACCCTGAACCATACTTAATATTATATCGTTTAATATTGAAGATTAATATTGTAATAGTGAACACGGGTTTTGTTAACATTTTTGTTCTTGGGCCTGAGATACTCCCTTCTTGACACAACAGGATCCAATTTCCTATTAAAATGCTCTTGCCTTCTCTAGTAGTTACTAGGCTCATCAGTCTTTACATGTTTTGAACCTGGGACTATGAATGTACTATTTAGTCACCCAAACGGCCTTTACAGACATAATGAGAGAGTTCCCTGCCCTGAACGCATTATGGTCTAACTCAGTGGCTCTCAACCTTTCCAGACTACTGTACCCCTTTCAGGAGTCTGATTCGTCTTGCGTACCCCCAAGTTTCACCTCACTTAAAAACTACTTGCTTACAAAATCAGACATAAAAATACAAAAGTGTCACAGCACACTAGTACTGACAAATTGCTTACTTTCTCATTTTTAACCATATAATTATAAAATAATTCAATTGGAATATAAATATCCTACTTACATTTGAGTGTATCATATACAGAGCAATATAAACAAGTCATTTTCTGTATGAAATTTTAGTTTGTACTGACTCTGCTATTGTTTTTTATGCAGTCTGTTGTAAAACTAGACAAATAACTTGATGAACCCCCTGGAAGACCTCTGTGTACCCCTAGGGTACACATACCCCTGGTTGAGAACCACTGGCCTAAATAAACCATCAGCAGACAAGGAAGTGGGGGCAGGAAGGAAATAGAAAGCAAGGGGCATAGAGGGAGGAAGGAATACATTGAATAGGTTTGCTGAGCTGATATAGCATGTGTCATGTTAGTTTAAAAAATATATATTTTATGCATATATGATGGAAGTGAATAATGAGAGTAGCCTCTCCCTTAATATGTGCTCTTGTTTTAATCAGAATACATATGCCTGGCCCATATTAGCTAGCTGTTTTTTTACATATTTCCCATCCCCTTTATAATATGCTGTGATTAACTCCTCTTCTAAGAACAAAAGTTCCCAAACTGCGCAGAAATGTATTGACTATAAAATATTGGTTTTATGAAATCTGAAATGATCACATCATATAGTGTAAATTATACTAATATATAATTAACTGTATGTTGATGTAGGGAATATGGTGAGTGCAGCTTCAATCAGAACAAATACAGTTGCATAAAACTAGCAAATGAAGTAGATAGGCTGCAGTGGTTCCCAAACTTGTTCCGCCGCTTGTGCAGGGAAAGCCCCTAGTGGGCTGGGCCGGTTTGTTTACCTGCCGCTTCCACAGGTTCGGCTGATTGCGGTCCTAGTGGCCATGGTTCGCTGCTCCAGGCCAATTTCGAGCTGCTGGAAGCAGCGGCCAGTATGTCCCTCAGCCCGCGCCGCTTCCAGCAGCTCCCATTGGCCTGGAGCAGCAAACTGTGGCCAGTGGGAGCTGCGATCAGCTGAACCTGCGGACACGGAAGGTAAACAAACCAGCCCGGCCCACCAGGGGCTTTCCCTGCACAAGTGATGGAACAAGTTTGGGAACCACTGAGATAGGGGGATGCAGAGAGTCAATTGTCTCCCAAAGACAGCCAGATATTACTACTTCAAGAGGAAAAAGAGGGGAAAGCAGTGGGGGGGGGGACAATGATATAGCCTGACAGAGCAGAGTGAGTTTACAAGTTCTGAAAGCCAAAGTGCCAGCTGCAAGCAGAAATATAGTTAATGAGCTGTAGCTGAACTAATGCTGATATGAAGACCATCGCCTACATTTTCAAAAGTAAATAGTGATTTTGGCTGTCTCAGTTTTGGAGTGCCCATTTCAAGGCATCTTAAGGGGCCTGACTTTTCAGAGAGGCGATGTTCAGCACTTTCTGAAAATTAGCCCTCTTTAAGGCATCACAAGTTGGACACTCAAAATTATTAGTCATTTTTGAAAATTTAGTGCCCTGCAACGAATTCTTATGGGACATGGCTTCTCCCAGAAGCACAGGGAAGAGAATTACATAGGTCTGAGTTAAGAAGAACACTAAAACAGATTATTCAGTGACATACTTCAACAGCTAGATTGTAAACTCTCTGGAGTAAGGACTATGCCTCCTATTTCTGTGTCTAGTCAGCACCTAGAACAGGGGTGGGCAACCTACAGCCCGCAGGCTGGATCCAGACCTTTGCTTAATTTCATCTGGCCCGCGGCAAGTCCCGAGCACCTTGGTCCCCTCCCCCCCCGCCGCAGGGCTGTGTGTGGCTCACAATTGATTTTTTCTGTGGGTCAATGGCCTGTGATAGAAAAAAAGTTCCCCACCCCTGACCAAGAACCATGGGGCCCCAATACTACTTTTTATCTCTGGGTGCTAATGATGATGATGAGATTTAGGAGAAAATATTTGTTCAGAGACTTTCAAACTGGCTATAAACTACCCCACAATCATGTATTCTTTTCTAATCACCTCATCATCTAAACTGCAGTTGCAGCCCTGTTCTGTTGACATGGATGTTTCCAAATGTGACTAGAGAAAACTTTCAGGTGTGTGACATAACAGAGCCTGAAATGTTAAACAGCAAAGATTGCTGCTTTGCTCACTGGGCTCAAGACCATAGCAGTGCGTGGTGGTTTGTGTATGAAACTATGATTTTATCTTGCTGACCACAAAGAGATAAACTGAAGACAGTTGTGGAGCCACAATGGCCAACCAACCATAAAATGATCAGTGTTAGTGTGTCTGAAATACAAAATTAATGGCCACTTAAAAATATATAATTTCAAGACAAGATAGCTCTTTAGGCACCATGAGAAAGAAATAAAGAAAGTAAATTAATTAGAAACCATTCAAAGAATTAAGAATATCTTGTTTTTCACTTTACCCTGCTCTTCCCTTTCCATAATTACTTTGACCCTTTTGTCTTCCCATTTCCTCCTGAAGGATACTAGCAATGCCTTACCTCACTTTTCAAAACATAGTCCAAAACATAATTTTGCCTAACTTTGAGTTTGTGTTTGTCTTGTTTAATGATTCTCTACTCTTGGAAGTATTATTATGTATGCAGGATATTATCACAATAGTAATTGAACCAAAAATTCCTTTATTAAATCCAAAGGCAAAATGGTATCCATGTAATTGCTCTAAACATACCTAAACAGCCTAAATAAAGAATTTAGTACATTCAAACAATAACAAAATATGTATAAGCCAGGTGTAAATAAGGCTGATGGACTACTACATGCTACGTGGCCATTCTTTGGTTGGAAAGTGGGGGGCAGGGCCAAAAAAATCTACATCTTAGCAAAGAAACAGTATGCAGTTTCTTTCCACACAGACTGCCTGTTGCCTTGCTTCTAGCTGGAAATGCTTCTCAAAGCAGGAGAAGGACTATAAAAGGAAAGGCCAGATGCTCCTATCTCTCTCCTGCCCATTGCATTCACTGTACCTGAAGAGACAAAGGAAGCAGCTGTTGGACTCTGTGGGAGGGGTCTTGACTTAAAGAGTATATCAGTAAGACTGCTGAAAGCATATGGTGAAAGAACTTTGCTTTGAATCTAATGTAGTTTGTTAAGTTAGGCACCAGTAAGCATTTTATTTTTATTCTTCTTGTAACCATTTCTGACTTTTATGCCTCATTACTTGTATTCACATAAAATCTGTCTCTTTGTAGTTAATAAATTTGTTTTATTGTTTTATCAAATGTGTTCAAGTTGAAGTGTCTGGGTAGCTCCATTTGGGGTAACAAGTTATGTGCGTATTATTCCCTTAAAGGAATAATTAAATGAATATATTGGCACTATCTGGGAGAGGGCTGGGAAATACAGGACAAATGTTTCTGGGGGAAAATGTGAGACTGGTAGTGTGTTAGGGTCACCCTGTGGTAATTTTTAAGTCTGGTAAGAGCCAAGGTGTGGCTGGCGGGCTGCAGCACACACACAGATGTAGTTGGGAGTGACTTACATGCTGGAGGCTGTTTGTGAACTGTCCAGGTTGGAGGCCACAGCAGCAAGGCATTATAAAGGGCAGGGGTGAGACAGCTACTCATTGGCCTAGATTGTACCCTCATAGCTCAGTGGTTTGAGCATTGGCCTGCTAAACCCAGGGTTGTGAGTTCAATCCTTGAGGAGGCCATTTAGGGATCTGGGGCAAAAATTGGGGATCAGTCCTGGTTTGAGCAGGGGGTTGGACTAGATAACCTCCTGAGGTCCCTTCCAACCCTGATATTCTATGTCACACTCTCAAACCAACAACTTTTAGTAGAACAAAACTAATCAAAAAACAAACAAAAGACTACCCCCTGCCACACCTTCATTCTTTAATATGCGTTGGACAATATCACTCTGACTAGATCTTACTAGTTCACTTTTGTCAGGTTTATTTACTGCCGGTCACTGTCATTTTAATGACTTTATTCACATAAGCAGTGAGTCTTGAATAGGTGAAGGATTTGACAATTAAAAAAAAAGTAGTCTGTTCTCAATTTAAAGCTGTAATTGGGATGATTTCTGAGGGGGTTTTGTAGGTCAGATTTCTCAGACATTTTATAAGTGGTCACATGAGGATTTGGTGGGGATGGGGGACTTCAACTACCCAGATATCTGTTGGGAAAACAATACAGCAGCATGCAGATTATCCAACACAGTCCTGGAATGTATTGAAGACAACTTTTTATTACAGAAGGTGGACTGGCAAATCCATAAAAAAAACCCCAAAAACAAACAAACAGCCAGCTGGTCAAATACTGGCCAGGTGGTAACCCTAGTTTTCACCAAAAAAAGTTAACAGTAATCAGATGACTAACATAGTGAACATCAAAAAGAACAAGTTAAAATTACTTAGACAAGTCAGATGTGTAAAATCTTCAGGGCCTGATGAAATACATCCTAGAATACTTAAGGAGGTGGCTGAAGAGATCTCTGAGCCATTAGCAGTTATCTTTGAGAACTTGTGGAGGATGGGAAAGATCCCAGAGGACTGGAAAAGGGCAAATATATTTAAAAGGGGGAATAAGGACAACCCAGGGAATTATTGACCAGTCAGCTTAATTTTGGTGCCCCAGAAAGATCATGGAGCAAATAACAAACAAACAATTTGTAAGCACCTAGAAAAAAATAAGGTGACAAGTAATAATCAACATGGATTTGTTAAGAATAAATCATGTCAAACCAACCTAATATCCTTCTTTGACAGTGTAACAAGCCTTCTGGATAGGGGGCAGCAGTAGATGTGATATATCTTGACTTCAGTAAAGCTTTTTGTGGTGCTGTATAAAAAAGAATGATAACTGGTTACATTAATACAGTCACCACTGTTGCAAAATTGGAATAAATATTGTACAAAGTATGTCATGTAAGGTATCAATAGAAATCTTATAATCTGTTAAGTCTAATTATCCTGTTTAAATCCATGTATCATTGTATCTGAAGTTATGAATTGTGTCCAATTCTGGGCACCAAACTGTGGGAAAGATGTGGACAAATTGGAGAAAGTCCAGAGGAGAGCAACAAAAATGATAAAAGGTCTAGAAAACATGACCTATAAGGAAAGATTGAAAAAATGGATTTGTTTACTCTGGCAAAGAGAAGACTGAATGAAGGGTTGCGGGAATGGGACATAACGGTCTACAAGTACGTAAAAGGTTGCTGTAAAGAGGAAGGTGATAAAATGTGCTCCTTAACCACTGAGGACAGGACAAGAAGTAATGGGCTTAAATTGCAGCAAGGAAAATTTAATTTAGACATGAGGAAAAACTGGAACAAATTACCTAGGGAGATTGTGGAACCTCTGTTATTGGAGGCTTTAAAAAACAGGTTAGATTAACACCTGTCAGGAATGGTCTAGATAATACTTAGTCCTGCCTGAATGCAGGGGACTGGACTAGATGGTCTCTCAAGGTCCCTTCCAATTCTACATTTCTATGATTCTATCATAATAGAGTGATTTTCTCCTGAACACCCTTTCTCTCACACGTGACTGCCTAGACAATGGCTTCTCCTAAACGTAATCACACAGCTACAGCAATTGTTTTCATACAAAAGTAATAGTAGGAAAGAATTTAGTATATTTTTAGCTGTTTGAATGTAGCTGCTGGAAATGAGAGGCTGCACTATGTGCCTATCCAGTTCTTTGCAGCCTAAAGTTTGGGAATCTTTTATATTGGTTTGCACTGGCTAGAGACAACGTCATGGTTCTTTGCAGAACAAGAGAAAAGTAATGTCACAAGTCATCACTGGCTCCTGGTGGGGGTCTTCAGTGTAAGGGGGCAGAGGCACAGTGTCACAAGTCATAGAATTGCCTCTACTGAATGCATCCGATGAAGTGAGCTGTAGCTCACGAAAGCTTATGCTCAAATAAATTTGTTAGTCTCTAAGGTGCCACAAGTACTCCTTTTCTTTCTACATTAGTGGTTACTCTCACTCCTATAGAAGAGTCAAGGGACTAATTAAACTAATGGTCTGTTTGCTAAGTTTCTGCCTCAAGTGAAGCTGTGCTCCATTGTAACCCACTGCCGCTATCCGCCCCTAAACTTGGGCATAAACGAATGCTGCTGAACAATTTACAAGTTTTATTTGCAGTATTGTTGTAGCTGTGTGTTGATCCCAGAGAGGAGAGAGACAAGATAGGGTTAAGTGAGGTAAAGTTGGTCCAGTAAAAGTTATGACCTCACCTACCTTGTCTCTCTATTTACAACTTTGTCAGATACATGATTGTGGGCTGGGTCCACCAGTGCCTGCAAGAATCCAGGCACAGGCTGGGTCAGTGTCCATGCTGCTGTGTGAGCAGCATGAACTCTGGGATGCCCAGGACCAGTTACCTCTCACCTCAGCGGAAGGGACTGGCCAACCATGCCCTGGCCCAGCAGCTTTGAGTGGTGTGATGTGCTGGAAACTGGCCTGAGCCCCTCCAGCTTGCTCCCGCTAGCCCCTCCCGGACTGAGGCAAAAACCAAAACTCCACTCCCTGCCCCTCACTGTAACCAGTGGCTCTAGGGTCTGTGACAATTAGGGTCATAGAATCATAGAATATCAGGGTTGGAAGGGACCCCTGAAGGTCATCTAGTCCAACCCCCTGCTCGAAGCAGGACCAATTCCCAGTTAAATCATCCCAGCCAGGGCTTTGTCAAGCCTGACCTTAAAAACCTCTAAGGAAGAAGATTCTACCACCTCCCTAGGTAACGAATTACAGTGTTTCACCACCCTCTTAGTGAAAAAGTTTTTCCTAATATCCAACCTGAACCTCCCCCACTGCAGCTTGAGACCATTACTCCTCGTTCTGTCATCTGCTACCATTGAGAACAGTCTAGAGCCATCCTCTTTGGAACCCCCTTTCAGGTAGTTGAAAGCAGCTATCAAATCCCCCCTCATTCTTCTCTTCTGCAGGCTAAACAATCCCAGCTCCCTCAGCCTCTCCTCATAAGTCATGTGTTCTAGACCCCTAATCATTTTTGTTGCCCTTCGCTGGACTCTCTCCAATTTATCCACATCCTTCTTGTAGTGTGGGGCCCAAAACTGGACACAGTACTCCAGATGAGGCCTCACCAATGTCGAATAGAGGGGAACGATCACATCCCTCGATCTGCTCGCTATGCCCCTACTTATACAAGGCTGGAGGGTCCAGACATCCAACAGGAGAACAGGGGGTCAGAAGCCCCCACCCCCAAAAGCAATTGAATCAATTGCTTGTATACAATGTTACTATGTAAAAACATGTTGAGTAAGGTCTTTTATAAAAGCTTGTAATGTGCTGAACTTGACGGTGTTTATGAGATACGTATACCGACTACAGTTATGAATTTATGTAGTTGTGCTGCAACATTCAGTGCTGTCTCACCACAGGTGGTCAGCCAGGCAGGGAGAGTCTGCCTCCCTACCCAGATGAGCCTAGCTCCAAACATCTAGCACCGTACAACCCAGAAAAAGATGAGGTGACCCATTAAAATTAATGGGAAAACATGGAAACTTGATATTAAAAAGAAAACTGCCAGTCTTGCAAAACCAAACAAGGAGGGAATTTCCCCTACCATGAATCACCATAGGCTGGCAAAAAGGAAAACTCCCCTGCAATTTGCAATCCCTGTTAAAAGAAAAGGGGATTGAAGCGAAAGGTAGCCAGAAACTGAGGGCCAGCATCTAGGCGCTCTGCTGTGCCTGCAACACTGGAGCCGGGTGCTAGGCCAGAGGCTATGCTGGGGAGCTCAGCAATAGCTGTATTAGGTTAGAAAAGGGATTTTTCACTTCCTAAGTGTAAAACCTGAGGTTGCATCTTTTTCTGTCTGTGTAACTTGCACCCCTTTGCTCCTCTGCACTAGCTCACCTTTGAACGTGAGACTTTGCTATTAACCTTGTTGCTTCCTCCTCCCCCCTCAGCTCTGGGGTGCAGCAACCTGGCTGGAGGGTGCCCCAAAGAGAACTGATAAGGGGCGGCAGGGTTGCTCCTTGGGGCGAGAGGAACCCGACGGGGGAGGGTGCCAGGTAGCTAAGCCCTCAGGGAGGTGGCACTGGGGGGGCTGCCGGGATGCCCCCGCGAGGAGCGGCCGGGGCCGGGGCCGGGAGAGCCAAGGCGCGAACTCAGCTCGTCACCTGCCGGACCCTGCCCCAGGCAACGTGCTGCTGACAGCGCCCGTCTCCAGAGCGGCTCGCGGGGAGCCGGGGGCGGGGCTCATCCGAGGCCCCGCCCCGGCTCCGCGCGCGGCTCCCTGAGGGCTCCTGCCGCGCCCTCACTCGTCCGTCTGTCCCGCCCTCCGCGTAACCTTCTCCCGGCCCCGCCCCCCGCTTAAAGCGTATTTTGTGTCGGCCGCGCACCGCCCTCTTCCCTTTAACCCCGCCCCTCCCCCCGGAAGCGGTAATGCTCCGCCAGCCACACGGGAAGTGCAGGAGCGCGAGCCGCTCCTCGCTCTGGAGCAGGGCCGCGGGGGCAGCGCGTGCGGCCGGGGGATCCCATCCCGGCCCCCGGGGAGCGGGAGGAAGAGGCAGGCGGCGGCGCTGGTTCCATGGCGCGGAGCCGGGGCTGAGGACCCCGCCCGCCCATGGACTCCGCGGCGGCGGCCGCCGAGGAGGAGGAGAAGAAGCAGCAGCCGCCGCAGCCCCCGGTGATCTACACAATGGAGAACAAGCCCATCGTGACCTGTGAGTGACCCGGGCGGGGTGAAGCGCCCTCGGGGGGGGGGGGGTGTGACCGGGCCCGGCCCCCCGAGGCCAGCGGGGAGCCGGGGCGCTCAGAGCCCGGGGTTCTGCCGGCTACCGGCGGGGCGGGGGGCGGCTCTGGGAAGGGCACGTCAGGGGCGATTTCTTGTTTTAAATCTCTCTGTTCCTAACGCCTCTGGCTAGAGAAAGCGGCAGCTCCAGGAAGCCGGGGCGGCGCTCCCTACACTCTTGTTCTTTTTCAGGTTTTTTTTTTTTTTTTTTGGAGAGCCCGTGATGATGATTGGGAGCCAGTGTTGATTTTTCAGGTTTGTAACACTGCACTGTTTGGTTTGCAGCCCGTGCAGGGGCACCTACGTTTCTCGAACACTATAAACGTTGATGTGGATTTTTAAAAAAAGTAGTCCACAAGTTTATTGATTTTAGATTTTGTAAGAAGCTTGGCTTTGATGTTGCTCTGGATATCCTTCCCTACAGAAACAGGAGTTAATTCTAACAGCTTTCGGAAGAGATGTTCATGCTTTATACTGTAAACAAGGGATAGGCAACCTATGGCACATGTGCCAAAGGTGGCACCCAAGCTGTTTTTCAGTGCCCAGGTCCTGCCCACTGGTCTGGGGGCACTCCATTTTAATTTAATTTAAAATGAAACTTCTTAAACATTTTAAAAACCTCATTTACTTTACATACAACAATAGTTTAGTCATATATTATAGACTTACAGAAAGAGATCTTTTAAAAAATGTATTACTGGCATATGCAACCTTAAATTAGAGTGAATAATAGTCAGTACGCATCTGCTGAAGTGAGCTGTAGCTCACGAAAGCTTAAGCTCAAATAAATTGGTTAGTCTCTAAGGTGCCACAAGTACTCCTTTTCTTTTTGCGAATACAGACTAACACGGCTGTTACTCTGAAACCAGTGAATAAATGAAGACTCCGCACACCACGAAAGGTTGCTGACCCCTGGGTAAACCAATCAGTGTTGGAGATTAGGATGTGAGCTAAAGTTTGGCACAGGCTTTGTTATGCCTGCCTGGGATAGGTCAGTGGTTTGAGCATTGGCCTGCTAAACTCAGGGTTGTGAGCTCAATCCTTGAGGGGGCCATTTAGGGATCTGGGGCAAAAATTGGAGATTAATCCTGCTTTGAGCAGGGGGTTGGACTAGATGACCTCCTGAGGTCCCTTCCAACCCTGATATTCTCTGATTCTATGATTTTCCCTGGGAGTTAGGTGCCTAACTTCATTAGGTCCCTTTAAAATCTAAATCTCAAAGTCTAAAGGTGGATACCCAAAATTACACAATCCTTATGTTTTCTTTTGAACTGTCTGGTGCTGGCTACTGTCAAAGACAGAATGTAGGACTAGATGGATTTTGGGGATGAGCCATTATGACTATTTCTGTTTTTACGGAGCCAAAAGTTCCCATTGAAAAACAAAAACTTTCCCTTAAGTATATAGGGACATGGCTTCATGACTGACATAGTGGAACATGCGAGAGAGTTTTCAAACCTTGCTGTGTTTTAACTCTTGGCACCAGAGTTTGAGATTCATTTGTAGGCATATGAATTGCTGGCAACAAGGAATTAATTCAAGTATGGCCCAATCCTAGCAAATGTTTTCATCCTTCAAATTGCCACAGTCAATTCCATTCGGGTATGATTGTGGGAAGAGGGAAAGGCATGAGAATGCTACTCTGTCTCATCTGTCACTTAAAATATTGGTGCTTCTCTGCAAGTCCTACTCAATCCATCTGTCCAGTTTTATGGGGTATCTACTTGCAGTTGTACAGTTCTTATAAGAATTATTTTTGGAATGCATGTTAACACTTCTAATAAAAAAAAACCTGAACAAATGTATAGTTATGCTGTGATAAACTGCTTTTGGAAGAAGCAGAGGGGAGGCAGGACAGAAGTTTAATTTTAGAGGGCTTTGGTGATCGGGCAGCAGCAAACCTGAGGCTTGGAGAAGGATAAATATAGGGAGGGATCAGATCAAACACAATTAGCAAATTAGAGTTTAGGTGAAGAACAGTGTAACAGTTTTAATACTGTAGTGCTGTCTTGGAATACATAATCAGATCAGCTTCATACTGGTATGGACTGACTTGGTACACACCAAAAGCAGCAGTTAATTTGGAATTATATCAAGCAAAAATCTTCAGTGTTTTATCTGTCCAAGTATTTAGAGATTTACAGGCACATCCAGTTGTTATAACTGTGAGTGGTGGTCCCTGTAAAAACATCAGAGGTATCTATAAAATAAACCCAAACCCATTGGGTATGCGAGTGCACCTTCTTACTTTAGCAATATTACATTTTTGTATCGGAGTTCTGTAAAATCTGTCTGACTTTCTAGACTGGTTTGGTATATGGAAAAGACTCCTAACTATAAACTCAATGGGATTTACTTATGCAGCCTGGAATGACGTTTTTCACATCTTTGTGCCTGTTTCTTCATTGATACTGCTTGTAAGCTAAATATAATGATATGTAGAACCTTCTTTCTATTTCCACCTACTCCAGAAATCTTTCAAATCAGTTTTACTCCAAACTTACATTAAGAAAAATACCCATGAATTAAACTTTAAAAATGTTGTCATGCTTTCCTTATTACAGTATTATGTTAACACTATAGGGCTAAGGAGGAGGGCATTCATAGCCTCACCGTTTTTAACTGTTACTCACCCTGACCAAATGTGACTTCAGACTGAAATATTTTGTGCTTCATATCAGGGTCTGTTGTTCATCTGTCAATTCTGATGAAACTTGATTGAGTTGTCTTTACATTGAAAGAATACAACAAAAAATTATTTGAGTAACTGCACTCATATCCCTTAAAACTTTTCAGAGTTCCACACTTAGAATTCCATTCTCGTTTAGCACCAGTCACTTTGGAATTAAAAATACATCTGTGTTTTTACAAACTGTAAGTGAACTTAGTGCTTGTGAAAAGTGTTGGGATGACAGCCCTGAAGACTGAAATCATCTATGCACAACATAGATGTGGCATGAGCTGCAACAGTAATCTATTCACCATGCATCTCAGCCAGGTACCTCAGTTTTGAATTGAAAGACATTTCAGAAACAACCAACAAGTGTGATGGTTATAGTGCTTTTTGTGATGTGGACACCTGTTCAGCAGGAACTGAACTTAAACAGCTTAACTCATTTTACATAGACTGCATAGACTGCTGAACAACTGTGGATGGTGGTGACTTCAGGTACCTTCCTGAGCTGGATATGATCATATGACTTAGTGGGCAAAGGCTTTATAACTGGGACTCTTCTCAAGCCATCCAGACTCCCCAATTTTTTTTAAGTGGTGGGAGATGCACTTTGGTTCTACTTCGTGGCTTCCCCATCCAGGTAGGGAGAGGTACCGGGGACCATGGAGTCTCAAACAAGTAAAAACAGAGATAGACCCAGCTTGTGGGAGGTGAGGTGTGCACAGTTGAGGATACCTGATGGCAGGAGCTTCAGGGAGTTCTACAACTGTTTTGCAGAGGTTACTGCAAAAACCTATGAGTAGCCTTGCTTGCAAAACATTTGTGACCATAAGTGATCAGGGTTTTGTGGTTTTTGTTTTTGTTTGTCTCATCCCAAAGGGTTCAACACTGACCTGAGGGAAGGGCCATTACCAGCCCTCCAAAACCATGGAAAGGCTTGGTTATTTTTCTGTACAATTCTCCGATGTGTGTTTTGTTGCTCAGGCTCACATTCAGTACAGTGTCAAATTTAACTAACTTGCTGTTAAAGGACTTTTCAGGCTCTGTGGAAGTACTTCTACAGATACTATATGTGAATCTAGATATATGAGCTATAAGACTACTAGGGCCCTTTTTTATTTTTTATTTTATTTAATTTTTACTGGGAATTTATCAGTGTTTATTACCACAACAACAGAAACAGGTGAAAATAGTGCAAAAAACTATTAATAATTTTTGTGGATAAATCTCAGGGTTGTTGTTTTTTTTTTTGGTGGACGGAAAGATGCATGGAAAAGTATTCAGTAGATTAGTGCTTTGAATTCCGTTCATCAATGTGGTTTGCTGCAGAACTAAAACAGAACTCAAAACACGCTCCTCTGAGTTTAAGAAAACAATACATCTCTAATCCCCAAATAAAATTTTTGTTTGAATACAGTTTTCTGTTGTAGATTTAAAACTATTAATCTATAAATATTTACATGTAATAATTGGGCCACACCATTTAGAGTGCATACACTCAACTTCATCCTTTTCTCCTGTTTTTGTTTTTTAAAAACGTTTGAATGCTTTCTTTTGTTCTGAACCATACTCTGATACGGATTTTCATTCTCTTCCCATTTTAGTGTGTCAGATCTTTAAACTGTTATCTGCTAACAGCTTGCATGTGAGATTCATCAGTATGTTCAGGCATGCACACACTTCAGAGCCTGTGTGAGCCTCTTTATTGTGTGTATCTTCTAGACTAACATAGTCTTACTTCAACAGGCAGCTTTGCATATGTACAGATTAATGTATTATTGTAATACATATCTCATGCAATGTATTGTTTGTTTCGGATAATACAAGCTATTTATATATTTGAATGATACAAAAGTAGGGTAGAAATAGGAAAAAAATTGATATACTTCTTGTAAAACATGAGAATTTTTCGGTAAAAATAGGTTTAAACTAAAAACAAAGGGGCTTAAAGACTGCGTACCTAAATGTAGGTGATCTGGCGATTTCATGGTAACCATGACAGTAAAGCTTGAATAGTTTGTGACCTCATCAGACTTCTGAGTTGTTTTCTATACCGTGTCAGTTTCCTGCTTCTTTTCTGTACTTGATATCACCTGAGAGAAAATGCTTTAAATCTTACACGGTACAAAATATCCATGTGGCTAGTACAGAAAATAATTTAACAAAAGTACTTCATTGGTAGTGAGATTATGATAGAAGTAATTCAACAAATAATACTGCTTACTTTGTATACTGCTGTTCTTTTTTAAAATAATGTGAATGTTCTCTTGTATTTAAAAAGGTTTTGTGATGTACAGTCTTCAGGTAACTATGAGTAGGAGTAATATTTGCCCCCGGTTATCAGTAGGCTGTTTGTCTGATTAAATGTATAAAAATTTGATGTTGACGAACTGAGATACAAAGAAATAATGCCAACCAGTTTCTGTTTATATGAATTAAGGGTGAAAGTTGACTAAATTGTTTTTTTGTACTCTAAAAATATATTTTCTGTTACTACCACGATTGGATCCTTCTTCGCTGTTCAGCATCTGGTAAACACTTACATTGTGAAATAACCCTCCTTTTAGAAATACTTCTGCCAATCTAAGAAACCTATACAGCTGTTCTAAATGATTAAAAAAAAAAAATGTTGGAGAGACCCAGTTCTTTCTGAGCTGAAACTCATTTTGAACACCATCCTCTTCAACAAGCTGTATTTAAAATAAAAAATAGTTGCCATAGAAGATCATAGGAAGCCTGGAAATTGCATTGGAAAAAGTGCTACTTTTTTTCTAAAGCAAAATGAACCTCATACCTGTGAGTAGTTCTGCTCTGTCAAAATAATTCATGGCAAGATCAAGAATTCCAGCTTTATCTGTGTTTGCTGCTTTATGATGGGATTATTATATTTAAATACAGTATAAAAAAGTAGTAATTTAGTTTGATACAACCCATTTTGTGAAGTCATATCAGTGACTTTCATAAGTGTACCTCGAAAGGTAGTCTTTACTTAACATGGAAACATACTTGGCTTAAAATCTTCTTTACTTGCCAGTGGTGACTAGTCCTCAAATGGTCAATATTTTTTCAGAATTCAAGCTTGGATTTCTGAAATGGAAGCTGCTACACCTTTTGGTGGTAGCAGCAGAGTGAAACTGATAGACAAGTCAGTTTAACGATTGCTATTCAGAACCCTGTAAATAGTTTGTTCTGTTTAGGTTCTTATACTATACAAATTGTCCAGGTGTCTGAACACCTTCTATTTCATATCTATAAAATTGTTCACCCCCAACACAAATGTTACTGTCAAGGAGGGGTTGAAAGGCAACATCTTTTCCAATAGCATCACTGCAAAGCAGTTTAGGACAGGAACTCAGGACTGCTTTGTGAAATTCAAATTGCAAGAGGAATTTAGGTAGGAGAATGTAGTTGACCATTTTTGGCATCGCATGTAGACTGGCAAAATATAAATAACTTTAAACTTGACAGACTAATATAGTTCTTATTCACTTATCTGCAGGAAAAAAATCCTTAAGGTTTAGAATACATGTAACTTAAACAATAAAAATCTCAACATGAATGTGGTAATTACTTTTAAAAAAAACCAAACACACACACATTAGAAACCTAGGACATACAAAGTAAAGAAATCCTCATTGCCATGGAGGTCTGGATAGTTCTCCTGAAATAGCCAGTGGGGCTCTGCATAATGGTATGAGTAGCTATCTCATCGCTGCCAGTTTCTGCTGGGTTGCAAACCAGAGGGTTAAGCCGGAATCCAACACAGTTTGTGCATGGCTGTGTTGCACTACTGCTCCATTACCAGCATAGCCCTGATTTTTAGTTTCTCTTTTTCAATCATGTTTATTCCGGAAGCATAGGAAGATAATTACTGAACAGGAATATGCTTTAAGCTTTCCACCATAGTATCTTCATGCAACAGCTGGAGTCTGGAAGATGACCAGTCATATTAAGTGGTTCAAGTAAGTTTCAAGTTTTTGGAGCCAGTGCTGCTGCAGAAGTATTACTCTGGTGCAAATTTGCTAATTAACCAATGTTCTTTTAATGTGAACAGGCAGTATTTGAAAGTCAGGTAACTGAAGGAGCAAACTGACAAGTCTTGAACTCAGGTCTTTGTTTTCCGTTGAATTAACTGATCTCACTAACACCTTAAAACAGTAAAGACTGCATTCCTTGGTATCTTAAACAAGTTACTTTTTGAAAGATTTGAAATGTGAGGTTTGAAATTTCACATTTGTTCTAAAATGCTTTATGCTATCATCCATGCATTTTGAAGAAAAAACAATCTAAAGGATTTTAGATGCTCTGTCTGAACAGTAATTCCCAAGATATTCATGTACTAGCATGATGGAATGTTTTTACAAATATATATAGACCATTGTTCTGATGTAGTCTGGTTTCCTTTAGCTGACTTGCTAGTAAATTGTTACTATCCATATTCTCCATTTTTAATGCATAGAATGATACCATTTGGCAGGGATCTGTCAGTGAGTCTTCTCTAGTCCATCTCCTACATCATTGCAGATTGACTACATTTTTGCTGAACTATCCCTAATAAAAGAATACGTCAGATGCTTGTGTTTTTGCAGTCTCCCCAGCAGCTGCTTCTTTTGTAATTGTTCTTGTAGTTATGCTGGTCTTAAATTTTCCCTGCTGTAGCTTAAGCCCATTATTTTGTTATATTCTCCCTAGATAACGAGTATTGGTCCTAAAGGAGTAGAGAATTGCACGTAACACTTTCTCTGTGGAAGAAAGGAAAACCTAAATAGGGTTTCATCATTTGCACTTTCTCTGTCATTGCTGTTGAGGAAGCACTGTAATGCAGGGCTAGCAGCAAAACCGCAACTGGTGCAGTTCTGGGGATGAAAGCTGACGGGTTAAGAGAAACTAGGGGAGGGATGATCAAGGGAAGAGATGCACACAAATGGAGAAAGAGGAGACAGGAAAAAATAGAGAGAGAACTGTTGCAGTTTGGGAGGAATAATGGTCTTGTAGATAAGATACTGGACGTGGGCTGGAGAGTTCTTGTTCATCTCCCAGCTCCTTGAAGTCAGGTTTTTGTGACCTTGGACAAGTCACTTGGACAGTTATGCTACATCTCAGTTCACTTTATATAAAACAGGACTAAATACTTTCTCACAGGCAGGTTGAGGATAAATTCATTAATGTTTCTGAAGTGCTCATATAGTAAGTGCCCATTTTTGGCCCAACAGGGTCTAGAAGTGCTATGCAGAGTGCCTTTCATTGTTCTTTTAAGCAACTGTCTCCTTGAAGGAGCAGCATTTGTGGTATGTAGAGGGAGATGAGTCCAGCCTGTTGTTGCCAGAGAAATGTATGCTGTCATTGCAGAGCCTTTGAGGGAGAGAAGTTTTAAAGAGGTCACTGAGGGATGGGAGGAGATAATTCTTATCTCAGCGCGCGCCCACCCCATGAAAACAAGGAAGTGTCTCCCTGGCTGGGAGGGAATAGAAAGATCTACAGAAACAAGTGCAATGTGCAACCCAAATCAGAAAAATGTGTGGGAGTGAATAGTCTAAATTTTTTGTTAATGGTAATTCTTAGATATAAATCTCTCTAGCCCATTATTACTGTACAGCCAACACTTTGCTATTCTATACTTATGTATTCGATTACTCCTCCTTATGACAAATGTAAAATATATAGGTTCTTGTCAGTGTGCCAGATTAATATATCAAAATATAGTACTAGTTGCTTAAAGCCAGCGAAAGTGTTTTGCTTATTGTCGTGACCTTAGGCAGTCTTCTAGTCCACCTGGAAACAATTTTTGTCAGGAATTTGAAAATAAAATCCCACATTAAGTGCACAATTGTTACATTTGAAATGTAAAAAAACCTTATATAAAACATTTCTATGAGAGTGCTGAAAGAGTGATAATGTAAACAGAAGTATAACTACTCTCTGGACACCATACTTTATGTATCCCTTTCCTTTTTCACCCTACTCTTCAAGTTACTGTAAAGTGGTGCCTCTTCTAAAAATGGCTCTAGTCAATACTAACATTAGGTTGCATGTTGAGTGAAATCGCATTGAAACTGGTGGTGTAACAGCCACCCTTCTGTGAGGAGAAATGTAAAAAGCAATAAAGCTGCGTATTGATAGCTAAAACAGTAAAAGACACCAACCAAAGCACAGGCCATGTGTGAGGCTTGAGTAGGAGTGGAGCGTAGGAAGCTCTAGTTTAGCCTATCGGCATTTATCAGTTCTTCTCCCATTTATCATGTTAGACTAGAAGACATTAAAAGATTTAAATAACTTCATGTACAAACAAGTGAAACAGAACATTTCTCCCTTTATTCATACCCCCCAGCAGGGTTTTCTCTGACTGGATGAAATTCACTTCACTCACATAAAGGTAGGAAGTGGATGAAGAGCAGGTGGTGTTGCTATTTCTGTAACCAGCCCTGAACTGAAGTATGGGTTTTATATCTCCCCTGATCTGCCCCATCTCCCAAGTCAGTGTTGACATCCATTAGGGCCTCATCCTCCCTGATTGAACTAACCTCGTTATCCCTAGCCTGATTCTTACTTGCATATTTATACCTGCCTCTGGAAATTTCCACTACATGAATCTGATGAAGTGGGTAGTCACCCACGAAAGCTGATGCTCAAATAAATTGGTTAGTCTCTAAGGTGCCACAAGTACTCCTTTTCTTTTTGCGAATACAGACTAACACGGCTGTTACTCTGAAACCTGTCTTTATGCAGTCTGAGTGATTCCCCCCTCTCCCCCCCCCCGGGATCAGAATGCAAACAAGGGGGCTGGGTGGTGTTTGAGGAAGGTGTTGGTGAGAGAAGGGGCAGGAACAAAACAGAAGTCCATAGAGAAGGTGGCAAGGAGGTCCCAGAGATAGAGAACCACTTGTAGCATGACCTTGGGGGGGTGGGGCAGGGGAGAGAAATGAGTGCTTTTCAGTGGAGTATTGGCTGGAAAGAGGCTTGGAACTGTAAGCAAATAAAGTGTCTCCTGTTTGATTCCTCCTTTGTTAGGGAAAAAGGATTTTATGTACATTCTTTGTAAATCAGGATTACATCAAAGAAATACCTGACTACATCATCCATTTCTCCCTTTGGAGGGAACAACCCCAAGATCTGAATATTGGCTAACTGCCCATGTCAAAAGGGCTAACAGTATAACATTGGTGGAATCCTAATAATGATTGATATTTTTAATACAAACTTCTAAGCTGAATGGCTTCCAGTTTTTCTGAGGGATTCTGGTGATCCAAGCATATGTACATTAATCCTTCTCATCAATTTTTATCTCTTTGTCCTCTCCAGTATGTTTTTTCTTGGAAATATGACTGCACTTTACTTCTTCACTGTGCTTTACAAATACTGATTTTTGCTTTATTATGTGTGTTTTGTATTCACCAGTTTAGGATAACTGCATCACTTATAATCAATAATTCACACTAAGTGTGTTCACCCACAAAAAGTGGTATTTATAACATTTACATAATAACTTTTCAAATTTCAATTTAGAAGTTCTGAAAAGTGTCTTCATAGCTCTGTTATAGAATTGTTAATTTACAGCTATCTTGATAGTTTGTCATAAGTGTCTTTCTACCTATATATTCAAATAGGCATGCTTTATAAAGCATGCCTATCTTATGATGATCTCAAAGTAGGAGATAAATACCCAATTTTTACAGGTGGGGAGATGGAGCCACACAATAATTGATTTAGCTAAGGGGGCATACAAGAAGCTCATAGTAGAGTGGGGATTAAAGGCAGGTTTTCTGACTGCCTAGTTATCAGAGCAGGATACTAGAAATGTTGCCTCCTGTCTTAAATGGAAAAAATAAAAGATATACAATGATCCGTGGAAGAGGGATCTTAAACAGTCTCACAATATGCAAGTTGCATAATCTGCATATGTTTCAAAGAAGAATAGCCTATAAAATAATGGTTGTTTCACATTAACAAGTGCTTTCTATATGTTTCCACCACCTGTCCTTTCCTAAAAAATATTTTTATGGTGTTCATCGCATGAATGCCTCCAATTTTACTGACCTGTAAGCAGACGCACATCTGAGTGTCATTAATTAGCATGCCTATAAAAAACACTTGTTAAAGCACCAATTTGCCTATCACCTATTTGTGACAGCTGAACCCCTGACAAAGGATATTTAAGTGCTTTCAATCATCTGCAGTACTGATCAGTTAAATACAGTACTGTTAAAATTCACTGCATGCATTAGAGGTTAGGTCTTGACTGTGAAATTTGGGAACGGAAATAATCAAACCAAACCCTTTTTGGCACTAACAGTCAGAGGGTGTGGGAAGCCTACAAAATAATGGTTTGTTGGCAGGTGATTGTACCTCCCATCCTGTTTCAGGTTACAAAAGGGTAGCTCCCTCAGCAAGTAAAATACAACTGAAGGAAAAAGTGTGGACATGTAAGTGGATTTTGCCTTTGAATCTGAAAAACAGTAAGGTTCATGGGACTCCTTTCCTCAAAGATCAGACTAATTGTGGGCTGGTTGCTGACTTAGCAAACATTTCTTGTCCCAATCCTTTGTCCTCTGAAAGGCAGACTTATGCCCCAACTACACAAAGATGACTCCAAAGGATGCACTCACATTTTAGATACAAAGCTTCTAGAGAGGATGGTTCAGTGATTAGGACACTAAACTGAGACTCGGGATACCTGGGTTTATTAGCATTACTGCTGCTTGTAGCGAGCAGGTGACATCATTCGAAGACTAGGATTGCTCTGTGTGTGTTTATATTTATGATATTAAAAACAATATTTTTGGAGGTAGGATATAGACTAGTTGATACACAGTAAGTGCTCCAAGAACCTGGGAAGGACAGTTTTTGTCCACTAACCCAGGGACAGTGACTAGCAGTCCTGCCATTATAAGGACCAAACAAGAAGAATTCTACCACTGCCCCCCTACAGATTAGGGCTGGTCTACGTTTGTCAAATTTAAGGAATACAGCAACAAAGGATGCCTCCTTGTAGTAGTGTATTTTCATAATTTTTATGTCTGCAAGGAAATCCAAGGCTTACCTCAGCCAATTCCAAAAGAACAAATATTTTCTCTTCCCAGGAGGCAGCCTGGCTTCAATCCTGTGGAAGATTCCAAAATTATTTATTTACTATTTATGCACACCCTTTCACTTCCCTCCCCCATCCTTTGCTACAGTATGGCTTGGAGGTCCTTTCCTTCTGCACAGCTGATTTGTGCCCTCTGAGTAGTCTTACAGTGAGTGCAGATGGCTATATCCCATCCGATAAACCAACTTTATTAATGACAAAGATTTTAAGCGATTACAAGTAATGAGGCATAAAAGTAAGAACTGGTTACAAGGAAAAAGGTAAAATGTAGCTCATAGCTAACTTAAGCTAAATGAATTCAAAGAAGAGGTCTCTCACCACATGCTTCAGCAGTCATACTGGCTGGATTCCTTTAGACCAGGACACCACCTCCAGTTCAGTGTTAGTTCCCTTGTTTTTCAGGTGGTGTTGATGTTGGATCATATTAAAGAAGTTCTGTATTAAAATCACAAATTAGTTTGATTCCCCAGAGTTTAAATTCCAGGGTATTACTAATTAAGAGGTCTCTTGGTTTTTGGTACTGTTTCTCTCCCTCTGTGTGAAACTTGTAAGCTGCTATTTGTGTTAGTACATTCTAAGACAGTCTATTCTCAAAGCAATTCACAGAGAGAGAGACTCAAAGCAATACTCTAACAACAGAAACAGCACCCAGAGACTCCCCACCCTTTTGTTGTATTAACAATTGTGATTAAAATAGAGATAGAGGATGTATGTGGATGGATGCTTGGTGTGGATAACTGAATGATCAGGGAGGTGCCAGCCTAAGAATCCAGTGTCCATCGGCTGAAGAAGGCGTCAAGTGGAAGTAACCAGAGGACCCCATCTCCCCCCCCCCCCCCCCGGAGGGCAGACTGGAATCCACCCAACAGCCTCAAGAATGGGAGAACCAAAGAACAAGATAACATCTAGCAGCACGGAGCCGTCAGGAACGTGCTATCTGCTGATTGATTCAGCAATAGCATGATGAAGCAATTCCCATAGACTGGCATAGGAAGAAATTCCTCTAAAAATAGACTCTAAAAAGTGAGAACTTCGGGGGTCTGATTCTGCAAACCAACTTCCAGGAGCATCAGATGAGCATCTGACAAGGCCCTGCTCCCTCCTCATGTCCAGGCCACCTGGCCAGTGGCTTGGCATGAGCAACTCTAAGGCTGGTAACTATGATAACAACCTTGCAGAACCTGTGTGTGTGTGATTGTATGAATGAATGTGTGAATAAATATGAGATTGAATGGAATGTTATAGCTATAACTAACTGCTTACTATGATTCTTTCTGTATTCACAATAAATGTGGTATTTTACCTTTTTCCCTTTAATAAGATCCTGCTGGTTTTTATTTTATTGGTATAACATTGATACCACCTGTGGATACAGAAACCTCCAGCTGTTTTTTGCCAAGATATAAATTTCTCTCTCACACCTTTTCCTGCCAAATAATAGCCACTTGACCAGCTGATTGATATTGTTGACACCTGGCTGAGGCGTTGGTTTACCTTTTGTTTCTGAGGAACTAGTTTGTGGCTATTCTTGCAGACTTGGAACATGTCTCAGAAGTATTATATAGTAGAATCTTATAATTTTGCATACAATGTTGCCACACACATTTTACCAGAACAATAATGATCAGCAAATTGTGAGTTTTCAAACGATCTCTCACGAGGCATACTTTGTACAAAATTTCATCGCCTTATAAGAGGGGTAAACATAAGGGTACAGACTGCCGCAGCTACTCTTGGAAAAATTGTGCCTGGTTCCTTTCCTGTAAAAGGGACATAATTCCTATATTACAGAGTTACTTGGTTTAGGGCCTAATTCAGCACCCATTGAAGATCATGGATCATGAATGCTACATCCAGACCCTCTCTTTGCAAAGTGCTTTGAGACCCTCAGAAGAAAGACACTGTAGAAATGCCAGATTATTTCACATTGTTGTATGGCCCTTCTTGCATCTTCCAAACTCCTGATGAAATTGATGGGTCAACAATGAGTAACTGAAGGAAAAAATAAAAGTACTTACTGTAGGTTCCAGACATAAACCATTTGTGGCTAGAAGGTGGTTTATGACTCTGTTTGCTGCTCTATTCTAGATGCATTCCTGCATGCTTCCCTAAGGAACAATATATGTGCTGTCATTCCCTTGTAAAGATCTTTGCCTCATCTCTTTAAGTGGTGGAAGCATTTTTACTAATCAGAGGTATGCATCTCCGTTTGAGTTAAGATGAACCAGACTTTTTAAACTTGGTGTGGTAGCTTTAGTTATATTTAGGGCTCTACCAAATTCATGGTCCATTTTGGTCAATTTCACAGTCATAGGATTTTAAAAATCGTAAATTTCAGATATTTAAATCTGAAATTTCACAGATTTGTATCCATGGGGGTCCTGACCCAAAAGGGGGCAGTAGGGGGGATCCCAAGGCCATTGTTGGGGGGTTGCAGTATTGCCCCTCTTCTGAGCTGCTATTGATAGCAGTGCTGCCGTCAGAGTGAGGCTCCCAGCCAGGAGTCTTAGAGCTACCTGCAGCTGGGGGAGATTCCTGGAGGTGGGTCTGACCCAGCCCCAGGAGTGGCCCCTGCAGGGGAAGAGGAAATCCAGTCCCTCCCCATACCAACTGGGACTAGCATCTGGAGACTGGCACACAGTAAGAACCCCTAGCCCTGCTTCTCTCCTACACTAGCCAGATTTCACAGGGGAGATCAGATTTCACAGTCGGTGATGCAGTTTTCATGGCCATGAATTTGGTAGGGCCGTAATTATATTCCAGCTTTTCAGCATTAAAAGGATGAACTATTGTAAATTACAAGTCTAACAGATAAAATTACCTAAGAGGTGGAGGAATATGTATAGAGCCAACAAAACTGACACTAATCCCTATAGCATTGCTTTTTTACTCTGCGTGAATGGGATCGGTGTACAAATACATGGCTGTGTCTAACTCAATACCTTTTGGTTCTTTGCTCATGGGGTGCTGTTTACTCTGGTATAAACTGTAGGTCATGTGAAATGCTACATACGTATAATTAAAAAATCCTGGGATCTTGCTATTTGGAAAAGTATTGGTGTACCAAGTTTGTTCCTTTAAGGGTCATGTTAGGTTGTTTTCCAAATAACTTCTTTTATCACTTAAAATAATAGTCTCTGTGTACAGTATATAGTAGAGTGCTTTATCAGTTTGCAGCAATCTCCTATCCAGACATCCTCAGATGTGAAAGTTATGATCGGTCTGTTAAAGTTGTTACTTTTTTGAGTAAGGGTCATCTAGGCTTTCTTCTGACTCTTTTCACACTGCCCATGCCCTGGGGGATTCTGTTATAGTGTTGATCCTTTTGGCTCAAGAGTCTAAATGCTGAAGTCTTCGGGAGTGTCTGCTAGTGGGGGTCTCTGGGGTGCAGTGTGAAGTGTTCCATTCACTCTCCAAGAATAAATGTAGGGATTTTTCCTTTTTAGCCTTTGATATTCCTTGGATCAGAACCGTTGTTTCCCATCTATGTGCTGGCAAGCCGTTACTAGACCATTAAGTTATAGTTCATTTTGTACGAACTGCTGTGACTTACAAATCAGGAGCTGTCCTCTGGCTTACCTTATCCAGCTACTATAAATTGCAGTTAAGACAAAATCAGCAATAATGGGGATTAAATTTGTTTCAATGTTAAGCTTACAGTAAACTTCACAAACTGTAAGCTTAAATCAGTTGTAGGGTCTGGTGTACTGCTCCTGGATCGCAATGCAGGAAGAGTACTGTGGTGAAGAGTGAGTAACAAAATTTCTACAGTACAGTACAGGCATCTGGAGATCATAGTCTGAAATAGAACTGTACAGTCAATCTTGAGAAACCAGAGTGGATAAAAATGGATGATTTAAAAAAAATTATTTAAATTGGATTATTTTGATTTTATTTAATGTTTTTCTTTTTAAAAATAAACTGTTTAAAATGAAATCTAAATTTAATACAAAATATATAAAGCCCTACACATTATCTCTTAAAACGTTTAAAAATAAATATGCTGAATCCATGAGTGTCTACCAAAAACTTTGAGTTAAAGACTGCTTTTCTATAGAAAGAGAATGAGGGGGAAAATTATCCAACTTTTGAGGTCAAGGTTTATTATATAGATGGCACTAATAAGTGGTACTGTATAAGGGCTTGTTTTGTAGGTCGTAGGTCCAGGATCCAACAAACCCGAGCTGCAAGGACAGATATCACCATCAGCTACCTAATTCAGACCAAGGTAATCCATTGTGACACAGTATAGTTTTGGGATGTGTTTGTTTAGGGTTTATTCTGTTGGAAGTTATTGCTAAAGGGGTTGTGAGGGACCAGGCTTCACACCTACCTTTCTGGAGCAACCACAATTGCAGTTTATCGCTTCCTTAATAAACCTTCTTTGTGTTTTCGAAGAATATCTGTCTTTTCTTTATTAAAGTTAAGATGGCGGTAGGAGGAACTGACATCTCTACTCCAAAGGAGATACATACTGTAGGCCAGCTCAAGCACCTGACCTCCATCTACTAGTTTGAATGTAACAATATGCCTGAAATAATAAAGTCAATGGACTAGAGTGTTTTGACAGACTAATATATTGCAATGTTAAACTAAATGCTGATGAATTTATGGAAAATGAATACTGGTATGTTTTATGTTTCACAGTGTTTTTATATAAATACTTTGGCTCCATTTCTGCATTTATATTCTTCAGCAAGATTTTTCTGACCATGTTTAGTTCACTGATATTGTCTGTTACCCCCTGTGTTTAGGTTGGCTAACACTTTCAATTCTAAAATATTCTGGCAACCACTTTTTTGTGAAGCTCAAACATCTTTGTTTGTAGCAGGGCTTTGAAATTTGACAGGGCGGAGTCCTCTGGCTAGCCTTTTCTTTCTCATGAAATTCCTTTGAGATTTATCTGAGTTAAACTGTTAATCACCATCAGACTAGAAATAAGGAGCAAATTTTTAACAGTGAGGGTAATTAACCATTGGAACAATTAGATGTTTTATTAAAAGTTGTGCTCTAGGTCAAACAAGAATTAATTCAGGGAAGCCCTGTGGCCTGACTGAAGAAGGTTTATATCTCTTTCCCAGCAATCAGAAATAGATAGCTATTGCTTTGTGGCGTTATGTATATGGAGTAACACTCCCTTCTGTGGTACCAAATTTGGCTTAAATGCATAGCTGAAATTCTCTCTACCTTGGCCAAGTACAGAGAGATTTGAGAGGCCTTGAAAATGGTACATAAAACTGACTATAGTTTCAAATCTGTGAAGTACTGCCCTAGGAGGGTCATATACAAAAGTGTCTTACTAACATCTGATACTTTCCTGAGAATAAAAGATGGCCTCCAAAATTTAGCCAAAAAATGTGGGACTTCCACCTTTTTATCACCATCTCCTTCTATTTTCTACACTGCATGGTGTGGCTGCTTAAATCTGGAGCACTTTCCATTCTGCTTTCCACTTCAGTATTCCAGAAATTAAATGTAGTATTCAAAATATGATCTTGTTGATGCAGTAACATTTGGCCTGAGTTGCACATGGAACCTTGGATGAACTATACCATTGCACTAAGAAATGACAGGAAAACTGAAATCTTTCCCTTGTTAAGAAGTCGTCCTCACCAGGTTCAAAAATAAATATTTCACAATCTTCAGAAAGAGGGATGTTGCCAGTAATCTTCATGTGGTTAAGGGTTTCCTTAATTTCTTACATTTCAGAGACTGCAGCAAAACCCCCTTAAATATTTGTCTAATTATGATATACTTGCCAGCAGTGTTTCCTCTGATTTTTCCCCAACATGTGTAGAATTAATTTTATTATGTTCACCATTATGAAGGTGATGTGATACAATAAAATTCATGTGGTGGGGGTGGAGCCGAGGGGTTCGGAGTGTGGGATGGGACTCAGGGCTGGGGCAGAAGGTTGGAGTGCAGGGGTGGGAGGGCTCCGGCTGGGGGTGCAGGCTCTGGCTTGGCCTGCGGATGAGGGGTTTGGGGTGCAGGCTGCCCTGGGCTATGGTGGGGAGAGAGGACTCCCCTCTCTCTCTTCCCGCAGCAGCACCTGGGCTGCAGGGGAGGGAAGAGGCGCCTCTCCCCATGGTGGTAGCTCCAGGACTAGGTCTGCGGGCTTGCGCCTGTCCCCCGGCCACAGCAGGGCCGGCGTCGGTTGGGCCCGGGGCACCTGTCCTGTGGCTGGGTTGGGGCTGGGGCGCTTGTCACCTGGCTGTGGCAGGTCCATGGGGGCTGGGTTCCCTGAGCTCCTGCGTGGCGCTTAATAGGCTGCTGCTTGGCTGTGCAGCTTACAGGGAACTTAGCTTGCCAGTTGTCATACAAATCGGTTAGAACTTTCATATTTAGGTGAGCAGGAATGGCCACTGATTTGGTCAATTTAATTTACCCTCTCTCTACACACACGCATCATACATCATCAGAAAGCTACTTATGTCTACTTAAGATGAGATATGATGTGAAACTGTCAAGTGGTGCCATTACCATAGAACCAGGGATAAACAATGATATCAATGGATTCAAATCACCACTTTAATATATTTGCATTAATTTTGGTTAGTTTAATGACTGTATTTCTTTGATCTCAGAGCATCACAACAACAATCCAAAGTGTAAAACAAAATCTAATAAATTTTTACAGGTATGTAAATGTATTCGCGCTAGTGACATTTCTAGTCAACCTCTTTATCATCATGTTCATCATTATGATCTGAGAGTGCTTGGGTTACCAGTCTTTACTGCCTTGACATGTACACAGTTCTGTGCAGGGAAGAGTATGCTGATTGTAGACAGAATTGATTTTTCTTACGTACTTTTTCATGGCAATTCGGTTCTGGGTCTGTTCTCGATTTTTTTTTTTCAGACACTGCCTAGTGTATGAGACTCTAATTACCCAGGGAGACTGGTATTTCCTGTGATGCTGCACTACCTGCAAACTGTTCTTGAAACCCACTCTAGCCGTTAAATGGGCCGTATTCTTTCCAGCAATGGTCTGTATGTTAGTGTCTATATTGTCTCCTTCATGAATGAGATTTCCACCCTCCTGAAGTGGCAAAATTCCATTTGGAATGAACACGCCTCCTTGGAATCTTTCTGCTTCAATTTTTGCAGCCTTATTGATGAACCCTCAGCTCACCTTAATTGATGCAGAATTCATGGTGTAGTTGTGCTGTAAGATTTATGTGTGGTTGTGTGATAATTTGGAACTGCTAAGTACTGTACACTCTACAGTTGAGAGGCACTTTCTTTGCATGTCTTCTGAAGGATGATACTCATTGCTGGCTGAATTATATGCCTCTTTATCAACCAAAGGACAAACTTCTGCACCAGTTGGGGCACAAAAGTAGCTGACCTCTGAACTACAATCACGTGGTTTTGGATTATATTCTGAGGCTTTCATTTTAGCTGTTTCAGACTAAGCGACTGAAGAGACATAATACAAACCCCTTGTTCATTTGAAAGCTGTTCATCAGGCTCGCTCAGAAGAACACCCACAAAATATTTGAATGACTTAAGTTCCTGCTTCAGATTACTAGTAGCTTAGATAGCATCAGCTACTGTTGCACTGCATAGAACAATGGTAGACTTGTCTTATCCATGCTGTGCATAGAATTAAATTGCAGAACCATACTGTTTTTCTAATTTTGTCTGTAACTTTCTACTGGAATAGCTTGCAGTTTCCCCATCTGAGGGAAGTAGGGCGTTATATCTTTGTAACAGCCTGGATGGGGGAGAGGAGCCTTGTTGTACATAAAATCATTGTGTCTTTCTCTTCAATCAACTGATAAAATGTGGTGTCACAAGGTGACTGTGTTGTTGCAATGTAGCTAGATTTTGCTTTGATTCATTTTACTCACTTAGGAACAAAGACATGTTGCAGGATAAACTGCATCTTTAGCAATCAAGTCAAGCAAACCGTGCAACAGGACTGATTGCTGGAAGATGTGCTCGCTCTGGTGGCTACAGAAGCAAGTGAACATGATGCTCTGTTAACAGATTCAGAGTCTGTTTTCTTGTGTTCAATACAGACTCTGACTTTTCTGCCAGTCGACTTGCTTGTGTATTTCTGTAAGCAATCCCCAAGACAGCATATTGGTGGCCCTCATCTAAAACTATAAAACTCATCCAGTAGCCACCAATTCATTTATTCTGGCTTCTGCTGCCATCATCACAGCATTCTGTCCAGCACTGGTAGCTTTTGACAGTTTTTTGCATTCTTTTGATTTTATTGAAAAATGTGCTTTGTCAAAGTTTGTGGAGAGTCTTTCTCTTTGATGTAAGATTTAAGGGGCTTGTATCCTCCATGTCTTCATATACTGTAACTTCCCTGTAGAAGTAAAATCCCCAAATATATTGTTAGCATTAGCATCACCACTATCCCAATTTTTCACAACTATACAGACTTGTGCTAAATTATATATATATTAGTAATTGCCCCTTTTGTTTAATGAGCACTTTGATTGAAGCCCAATATGAAGCTGTATATTTCATCTTTAACACTAATACTGTGCATAAGTGTCACTGAATTAAGCTAGTTTCTAGGATATTTCAAAGGCTGGTACTGCATGCATAGGCGGTTACAAATTAAAACCTTCTAGCAGGCAGACATGATGCTTTGCTGTATGTACAATAGCTTACAAAAGGAGAAGCATTACATTAGGAATTCACATACATTTATATCAACCCACTATGCAGTACAAACTATGGGCATGCAATCTGCTGCTACTGATGTACAACTTTCTGTATAAAACTTATCTGGTCAGAAAATTTCAGTTGAAAATATAGAAAACTATTATCACTTGAGATATTTTGACAATTAAGAATATGCAATGTGAAAACATTTCATGTTCGTATACTGTAAAATGTTGTTTGCTGTTTTTGCCACCTGCTAAAAAAATGCACCCATGCAAAACCAATGTCTTTAATACATTGGTAGCTTTAACCAATAAGCACCACATTAAGATATTGAAATGAACTTTAACAGTAAAAACTGTAGTCATAATCATGTTGCAGTGTTTTTGGAACTGTGCAAAAAGTGACATGTTCTCATTTTGGGTACCACTGGTTTACCTCAGCTACAGGCTTATGCACCACTTGACAGCTCCACATCAAACCTCATCTATATGTACATAAAATAAGCTTTCAAATGAGACATGATCATGTGTAGCAGGTTGGGCACACTATACTCCAAAAATGAAAAATTGCTGCACGCCTAATTGTAGACAATCTGTAACTTGCACAATGAGTGACCTTTTTAAAAATGAAACCTGGAAATGGATTTTAAATTCTAAATTTGGCAATTACTTATGGCTTTTGCTGTGTGAGACTGCATATGGGGAACTGAAAACTAATTTTTCATTTATTGTAAGATATGGAAATTCATTTTTGGTGAATAGAAGATAATAGTCCATTGTGGAGACTCTAATTATTCATGAACAGTGTTACACAAAGCGCCAATGACAATTGTATCCACCCTAATTCATTCTGTATTACTATCTTGTATTTGCAGTACGTGTTATACATATTATGCAAGATGTTTACTGGAAAGTGATGAAGTTGCATATATTAGTGTAAACTACTTTGAGCAGGGCGATTTCTAGCAAATTTATCCTTTACCATTTTGTTCAGATTTGTTAAAATGTTAAGTCTTCAAAAACTTCATTCAGTTCTATTTTTGTTGCTGAGGCGCAAATCTTTTGAGAAGATACTGATACCTGTAAAATTTCATGAAGTTTTCATGCTTGTCTGTATTGCATAGTCATTACCTTAGCGTTAAAACTTTTGAAAATAATTTTCTATTTCTAATAATCTAATGCAATCACTGAAAGCTGAATATTAGAGGGAAGGGAAATACTGTTGTTAAAAAATACACTGAAACCTAATAATAAACAGAAGTTAACAAACCCATAACTTTCTTTAAATTCTGAAATTACAGTTGTAGAAGTGGCAATATCTTAACATCAGATGTTGCTATTCTGCAGCATGTTAACTTTGCAAGGGAGGGAAGATTAACTGCAAGGTCATAAACAGCTCTAAGATGAGTACAAAGCAGTATGATTACGTTATAACGTCATTCATGTTCAGATTCCCATGCCAGGACTTAATACACTGACTTGTGCATGCATACAGTACTCTTCCTTTACTGTGATATTGCTGTTGAGTGCCAGAAATCAAAAGTTTTGTGGTTCTGGTCACATTTTTCTCTTGTGTGTGCATATTCATTGTCTCTACATTAGGTTTTCTGCCTTTTTCTTGCGTAGGGTTTGATGCAAGGTTCCTCATATGATCACCCAAGCTGAAAGCCAGCTCCACTTACTGGCACACCAAAGGTACAATAGCCATGCTGGGGGACCATGCTTATGTCTCTCTGGAAGGAAGAAGTGTGTGTGTGTGGGGGGGGGGAGTGGGGGGGGAGGACGGGGCTGTTCTTTGGGGCTTTATGTGGGCCTTTCTTTCCAGCCAGAATTGTTCACCTTTCTTCCTGCTCCAGCAGTTTTGATAGGCCAAGGGTCTTTTGCCAGTGGTTTAGAGCAGTGGTGCTCAATCTTTCCAGACTACTGTACCCCTTTCAGAAGTCTGATTTGTCTAGCTTACTTCCGAAGCTTCATGTCACTTAAAACCTACTTGCTTACAAAATCAGACCTAAAAATACAGAAGTGTCACAACACACTATTATTGAAAAATTGTTTATTTTTTCATTTTAACCATATAATTATAAAATAAATTTGGATATAAATATTGTGCTTATATTTCAGTATATAGCGCAGTATAAACAATTCATTGTCTATGAAATTTTAGTTTGTACTGACTTCACTAGTGTTCTTTACATAGCTGTTTGTAAAACTAGACAAATATCTGAGTTGATGTACCCCCGAAAGACCTGCATACCTAAGGAGTATGTGTACTCTTGGTTGAGAAGCACTGTTTTAGAGGAACAGGGGAATGCCTGTTGCCAATTCCTCAGCACAAATAGCAGTTGAAGTGAGGCTCAGTGCTTTTGACCCCATTCCTGATCTGATCAGTGTGCTTGCATCCTCTCCCATGCTTCCCAGTAGCGCTGGGAATGGCTGTCTGATGAGGTTTGTGGCTGATTTAAAGCAGCATCTTGTTTTATTGGCTTCTATAGCCTTTTGAGTTTTTTCTTTTTCTCCATTTTTTTCCTCCTCCTTTGAGGAGAACCTCAAAACTTCCAGAATGCATATGAGGTGCTTTAGCACAGTGGTCCTCAAACTTTTCAGGGTTGCATGCCCCCCTCCATTTACTCCTGTCTGTTGTGGCTCCCGGGGGGAGGGGGTTGGGGAATGTGGACAGATGCAAGGGGGCAGGGGCCATGGCTGGGGGCAGGGCTAGTGGAGAGCTAGGAGCAGAACTGGGTGGCGCTCCCTCCCAGCCCTCTGTGGGGACTGGCCCAGGCCTAGGGTTTCCAGCTGCCTGGTTTTCGACTGGGAAGTTGGGTCGAAAGGGGGTCCTGGCAGTGCCCAGTCAGATGTACTGACTGGACACCAAAAGTCCAGTTACCGCTGGGCATGGGGAGATGCTCAGTCATGAACCCATGCTAGCCCCTGCTCAGCCTGAGCCACCTCCTACCTGCAGGCAGGCTCCTTTTCAGGCTCTCCCAGCCCCATAGCAGAGGGAGCCCAACCATGGGGGAGGGAGTGGAGATGATTGAGCGAGCAATGGACAGATGTGTAGGAGAGGAGCATGTGATAGGGGAGGGGCTTCAAGGGAAGAGGCAGAGCGGGATGAGGCCTTGGGGGAAGTGGTGGGTCAGGGCCTCAGTGGTCCAGTTACCAGCAATTAGATGGCAATCCTACCCAGGCCCTGCCATGCCTCCCAAATGTTCCTCCATGTCCCTTAGGGGGGCATTCCCCACAGTTTGGGGACCTCTGTTTTAGCAGCTGGAGGCTATCAGACACCTTGCATGGAGAGTTGTTTAAAACTTTACCAAAGACATGTTGGCCATTGTCATCAACTGCGAAAATCACACATGTTGCTATCAGCTGAAAAGCTTGCTGCTCTTGCCAGAAAATCCCATCTGAGGAAAAAGTGAGATCCTTGTTGTTTAATTAAAAAAATATATATATATTTACCTACTTGCACAATCTGTTTTGAATTTCACACTCAGTTAGATGGGGAGCTATGGCCTAAAAGAAATATGAAGGGATGAGAAATTACTGTACCTTCCTTATTGTTAAACATCTGTTCCCTCCAAATACAAGGTATTAATGCTGTCAATACCTTTTTAATTTGTTGCAAAGATTGTTGGAGGGAAAATATGCTTTGCTCTTTCAATACATATCACTTGCAAGGCCACACAGTGGAAGATTTTTCTGATAACTTGAAATAATTCTATGACAACGGTTTTCAGCCTATGGTTTGCAGACTTGAAGACTTTAATGTTAGAAGGGACCATCGTGATCATCTAGTCTGACCCTCCTGCGTGTTGCAGGAGAACCTCACTCACCTACTCCTGTAATAGACCCTTAACCTCTGGCTGAGTTACTGAAGTCCTCAAATTGAGGTTAAAAGACTTTGCTCCAGAGAACTCACAATTTACACTAGTTTAAACCTGCAAGTGACCCGTGCCCCATGCTGCAGAGGAAGGTGACCCCCCCCACTGGTTTCTGCCAATCTGATGCTGGGAAAAATTCCTTCCTGACCCCAAATGTGGTGATCAGTTAGACTCTGAGCATGTGGGCAAGATCCACCAGCTAGACACCTGGGAAAGAATTCTTAGTAGTAATTCAGAGCCCTCCCCATCTAGTGTCCCATCACCAGCTGAGGAGATGTTTGCTGATAGCAATCGCAGATCAGCTGCATGCCCTTGTAGGGAGTCTCAATACCATCCCCTTCATAAACTTATCAAGCTCAGTTTTGAAGCCAGTTAGGGTTTTTTGTCCCCACTGCTCCCCTCGGAAGGCTGTTGGAGAATCTCTCTCCTATGATGGTTAGCAACCTTCATCCAGTTTCAAGCCTCAATGTGTTGTTGGTCAGTTTATATTCATTTGTTCTTGTGTCAACATTGGTGCTTAACTTAAATTAACTCCCCTTCCTCCCTGGTATTTATTCCTCTGATGTATTTATAAAGAGAAATCCTATCTCCCCTCAGTCTTCTTTAGCTTGGGCTAAACAAGCCAAGCTATTTAAGTCTTTTCTCGTAAGGTAGGTTTTTCCATTCTTTGGATCATCCTAGTAGCCCTTTTCTTCACTTTGTTCATGTTTGAATTCATCTTTCTTAAATATGGGAGACCAGAGTTGCATGCAGTATTCCAGATGAGGTCTCACCAGTGCATTGTATAATGGTACTAATACTTCCTTATATCTACTGGAAATAGCTCACCTGATGTATCCTAGGTCTGCATTAGCCTTTTTCTCAACCACATCTCACTGATGGCTCATAGTCATCCTGTGATCAACCAATAAACCCAGGTCTTTCTCCTCCTCTGTCACTTACAACTGATAAGTCCCCAGTGTCCAGGAGAAATTCTTGTTGTTAATCCCTAAATGCATGACCGTGTATTTTGCACTATTAAATTTCATCCTATTTCTATTACTCTATTTTACAAAGTCATCCCAGATCGTCTTGTAAGATATTCTGGTCTTCTTCCGTATTGGCAATACCTCCCAACTTTGTCATTGGCAAATTTTATTAATATACTTAGACTGCCTAAGATTTCCAAAGGGGTCCACAGCTCAATTTGAAATTTTTAGGCGTCTGCAAATGAAGAGGTTGAAAATTACTGTTCTGTGACACTGCCAACAGGGAGCTCAGAAGCAGGATATAAACTGTGTCCTGTTCTTGTATTAAAGGTAGCTGGGATCTCAAACCAAACTTCTGGTGTTAAAATGTTTCAGATTTCACGATTTAAACTAAATATAGCTAACCATCCAATATATCTCAGTGCATTTATAAAGATGAGTTAATCCTGGTTGAGAGATCTTCATGCTAAGCAGCAGTTGTTTAAAAAAAAAAAAAAAAAAAATCTAGTGCCTTAGTATGATTTTGTTCGCTGGTTGAGAGATCACACTTGTAGTTGCATATTTTTTGAAGCTAAAAAATCCAAATCACCTCTTTAGAATTACTTTTCCTTTTGGTACTTTAAGTGTTGGTGATTGATTCCTTCCTTTTTACTAAATGCTAAATTATGCAATAAGCGTACTGAGCTATTTTACCAATCCAAAACTTGATTATGAACCAAATTTAAAAGCTGAATTGTTCTCCCATTCCAAGGTGTTATAAGGCAAGCTAAGGGAAGGCTGGATCTGCAAGTGTTGGAGTTTTCTTTCTTCTCAGTTCACACAATCACAGGATGAGGTGGTTCTGTACGCTCGGTGGTGACAGTTCAAGTTGAGAGGCAAAAAACCTTTCACGCTTCTTACAAGTCCATTTCTCTGTTAATTTACCTTATGCCTTGGGATGACATTACCCCCAATCTTAACTACATCAGGATTTTTTTTGATTGTGTGAATTCATTGTGTTTAAGTTTTGGGTAATCTTGTTTGTTTTTTATAGGTCTAAAATTTGACACTTAAAATTTTAATCTGATGCGCACTATTCTCCAAATGGTTTATTATATCAGATATACAATTTGAATCTACTCTGAGCTGCAACACTAGTTACTGATGTCATTTTAATGGAGAGGTGGTACTCAAATGATAGGAAGAACAATGTACGGAATGAAAAAAATCAATGGCTGACTCATGCTCTAGTTTAAAAACAGGCAAAAATTGATGTGTAGGAATTTAGATGATAAAATCCCTTGGGAAAGTAAAAAGGTCTTGAGGTTCTAGGTTTACATTATGAAAAGACATTTTTTTTAAGAAGTTAAACTTAAGGAGTATTGAAATGAGGGATGTAGTCTTCACTGTTTTGTAATTTTACATAATACATAATAAAACATAACCATTCTAAAACTAAGATTTTCTCTTGATCTACTTGATCTTTTTTTGGAGTTGGGGGTTGGGAAGAGACTAAATGGTTTGGTCAATATCATATTACCTCTTGTTGCCAAGGGTGTAAATGTCAGCTGGATAATGTTATATTGCTGAAAATCAGTTACTGTTTTCTGTGCTGGATTGTACATTTTGTTATGTTTATCTTGCTTCATAGTACAGTGGTATTAGTACCTAGCCCAGGGGTGGGCAAACTTTGTGGCCCTTGGGCCACATCTGGGTGGGGAAATTGCTTGTAGGGCCACGAATGTAGGGGTGGGGCAGGGGGTTGGGTGCGGGGTGTGGGAGGGGGGCTCACGGCAAGGGGTTGGGGCAGAGGAGAGGTGTATGAGGGGTCTCAGGGAAGGGGGTTGGAGTGCAGGAGGGGGCTCAGGGCAGTGGTGCAGGGAAGAGTGCTGCAGGAGCTCAGGGGTGAGGTGCAGGGGGCTCAGGGCAGGGGGTTGGGGTGCAGGAGGGGTGTGGCAGGGGTTCGGGCTCCAGCCTGGTGTCACTTACCTGGAGCGGCTCTGGGGTGGCAGTGGCATGCACCAGGCCCAGGGTGGGTTCCCTACCTGCCTGTCCTGGCCCACGTGCCGCTCCGGGAAGCGGCCAACACCATGTTCCTGCGGTACCTGGGGGAGGGGGAGCAGGAGCAGAGAGCTCTGTGCACTGCACTTGCCTGTGGGTACCTCCCCCGAAGCTCCCATTGGCCGTGATTCCCCATTCCTGGGCAATGGGAGCTTCGGGGGAGGTGCTCCCAGGCAAGTGCAGTGCACGGAGCTCTCTGCCCCGCCGCCCCCCAGGGGCTGCAGGGATGTTGGTGCTGGCCGCTTCCTGGAGCAGTGCGAGGTCCGCGGCGCCATGGGGGTGGTTATCCTGCGGGCCGTAGTTTGCCCACCCCGACCTAGTCTGTCTTGTGTAAATAAGCTGATTGAAGTTTTTGGAGGTGGTTCTGTTTTTGTGATGATGTATGACATTGGACCTTTGGCTGTAGTTGAGTTCCTTTCTCACACCTTCTATGGAATTTTGGGACAGCTATATGAATGATTTTTTCGTAGAGAGATTCAGTAACAAGATACTATTTTAAAGCATTTTTCTATACAGAAGTATTATCCATGTATCC
The DNA here is from genome assembly GCF_965140295.1 of Lepidochelys olivacea. Classification (NCBI taxonomy): domain Eukaryota; kingdom Metazoa; phylum Chordata; order Testudines; family Cheloniidae; genus Lepidochelys; species Lepidochelys olivacea. Next base: position 158,402,390 of record NC_140411.1, on the reverse strand, counting down.
AGTATGAAAATGAGTTTCTTAAAATGTAACTGTGTGGTATAGTTTACGCTTAAATCTTGTCCGTATATGTTTTAAAAGGGAACTTTTTTAAAATATGGGTCTCTTTAATTTTAGGTGCTGGAGATCAGAATTTATTCACTTCTGTATATCCCATGCTCTCTCAGCAGCTTCCAAAAGAACCCATGGAATGGAGAAGGTAGTGTTTCTCCCCACCCCCCGCCATTGCTCTATTTCAATGCACGTTGTTGGATTTAGGAAAATGTGACTACTAATGTGGCACTGTGCAGTGAGTTGGGTTTAGAAGCTGAACAGGAGGAAAGATTTCTGGTTTTCAGAGCCAGTTTTCCCTGAATTCTGAATGTTGGGCCCTTTGAGATGGATGTTCCCACATTTAGCCCAGGCTGAATTTAAAATCAGAGATTTGCTGCACTAAAGATTAGTTTTACTGGTATCTCTAGGTTGCACTTTGGGCAACCATGCTTTGAAGGTAAGTCTGGTTCCTGTTTAGATGGACATATGGGAAAGAGTTAAAAACAGAATTGTGCTTTGGACCCTGTCACGTCCACAGCCAAAGACTGCCTCTAACTTTGGAGGAACACAAGAACATGTAAAGGAGAATCCTTTTTAAAATGAAAGCTGGAAGTTTCCAGCCCTTTTCATTGCAAAGACAGTGCCTTATTTTATGAGAAAACAAATGAATTTTTGAGTTGACGCTACACAAATCAAACCCTAGAGAGCAGTTAAGTTTTGTGAGGTTTTTTTAAAAAAAGCTAAATTTGTAATAAATGTTTGCCCTGTCATTTGTTCTGCTTTTAGTTTTGCTGCTTATTTCTCAATTATGAATTGTAATTCTTTTAATATTCTGTATAGGTCTTACGGACGTGCTCCTAAGATGATTCATCTTGAATCTAATTTTGTTCAATTTAAAGAAGAGCTGTTACCCAAAGAAGGAAACAAGGCTCTCCTGACTTTTCCCTTCCTTCATATTTATTGGACGGAATGTTGTGTAAGTATTAGGAAAATATTAAGCGTGAACCATGCACATAATAAGGTATGAGAGTGGGCCTGAAGGTAAAATAAGCTCTGTACTGTCCCGGTTTGGTAAATGGGATGTGCTGGTTCTACACCCTGTCCCCTTATTCCTATTTGTTACATTTGTTACTACCAGGGTCAATAATGGTTGGGGGAGTTGCATTGTCCTAATATGAAACAAGTTTGATGTTACTAGATGGCACTTCAGAAGGATGAAGCTTTGGGGAACTTGAATTTCTCAAGTGCATTAAATCACCAAGGTAATCAGTTGTGGTTTCTGATGGAAGGTGAGGTGTGAAATGGTATGCAATATACTAAATCTAGCAGGTTAGGAAATCACTAATGTGAAAATCTGTCTTTCATAAATAAGACGTTACAGGAGATCTGGGAATTACACCTCCTGATAGTGGGGAAACTGGAATGTAAGGATAGTATAATACAGGGGTGGGCAAACGTTTTGGCCCAAGGGCCACATCGGGGTTGCGAAACGGTATGGAGGGCCAGGTAGGGAAGGCTATGCCTCCCCAAACAGCCTGGCCCCTGCCCTCTCCCACTTCCCACCCCCTGCCTGCCCCCCTCAGAACCCTCCCCACCCATCCAACTCCCACTGCTCCTTGTGCCCTGACCACCCCCTCCTGGGGTCCCCTGACCCTAACCACCCCCTGGGAACCCACCCCCTCCTGGGGTCCCCTGCTCCTTATCCCCTGACCGCCCTGACCCCTATCCACACCCCTGCCCCCTGACAAGCCCCCCGGGACCCCTGACCCATCCACACACCCCCTTCTTGTCCCCTGACTGCGCCCTCCTGGGACCCCATCCCTAACTGCCCCCCCGAACTCCATCTATCCAACAATCCCTGCTCCCTGTCTCCTGACCACCCCCCTCCCCGAACCTCTGCCCCATCCAACTGCCCTCTTACCATACTGCTCAGAGCGGCAGGACAGGCTTGTTGGAAAGCCTGGGAGGTGGGCGGGTGCAAGCAGCGCTGCTCGTGCGGTGGTGTGGCTGCAGGGGAGGGGGGACAGCGAGGGAGGGGCCAGGAGCTAGCCTCCCTGGCTGGGAGCTCGGGGCCAGGCAGGATGGTCCCGTGGGCTGTAGTTTGCCCACCTCTGGTATAATAAATGCTTTAAGTATTGCCTGTGGACTAAATAAAAGAAAAATCCTGCTCTAACCATCTAGAGTTATTTGAAAAGTTAGCAAAATAAAGGTAACCACAAGAATTTAAAGCTTTTTTTAATAAAAGCTACGATACTAAAGAAAACTAATAAAACATGGTCAATATGTTATGCATTAAGAACTAAGCAAGTAAAAGGTAACAGTCATAGTGCATGGCAATATGCATGACTGCATAGTTTAATGTGGGGCACCCTGGAAGTCCATTTTGGGAACAGTTGTATTAGTATAGTAGCCAATGACTTGGTGACACTTTGACATTGTTTATTGAACACTAGAGGTGGGTTAATAACACCAAAAAATCCTGCAAGTATTCACTATAATTTAAAAATGAACTTTTTGACTTTTCTGCTGTTCCTGTACACAATGTCTTCCGTTTGTTCAGATGATCATGGAAGGCAATCAAATCTGTCTTGCATAAGTGCTCATAAAAAGTGAATTTTGAACTTGCCCACTTGAGCATTTGAACTGTAACTTATATTTTATAGTGACACTGCTTGACACAGCAGGAGTACAGGGTTTCTAAAACCCTTTCCCAGAGCCTTGGCACAGTGGAAACTAAACTACACAAGAATCTGACCACATCCTTGGCAGCAAAACAATGCATACTTGCACTGACCTATTATGAAAATGGGAGATAATTCACTCAGCCAGTAAATGAGAAATTAATCTGCTACAAGAATCATGTTTTAGATAAGGTTTGTGATCCAAACATTTAAAACTCCCTAATCTTGTTTATCTGCAATATCTCATTCATGGGGAGTTATCCTCATTATAGGAGAAATATTCATACAGTAAAAAAAAAGACACTAACCATCTGACTTGACCAATCACAACTAACCAACACAACTTTGCATTGTGAATATTCATAGCAACATGTTCATAGTTGATCTATAAAAAAGTTACAGAAAATGAGTTACTTCAATTGTTTAAATTTAAAGTAATTGAAGATACAGACAACTTAAAACTTTCCAGCAGTGTTGGAAAACCCAAATGCCACAGCACTGTTGGTGTATTAGAACCAGAAAATGAAATTAATCAGTCTAGTTTCATTGTCTTAGTTTAATCGAGTTCCAAATTTCAATGAGTTGTTCAGGGTAACTTTGATTTTTAAAAATCATTCATTTGCAATAGTCTAAAGTAGTTATAATAAAGTAAGCAATCAAAAGAATAAAACCTTACCTTGACATTGTCCTTGTTTAACTTCTCAATCTGTGTCACTAATTCAGTTTGGCATCATTTGAAATATTTTTTTCCTGTTTTAACAAAATAAACCTTTCAAATTTGTCCAGATTGTCGATTTGATTTGCTAATTCATTACTTATAATACCAGGATACAGAAGTATACAAAGCTACAGTAAAGGATGACATCACCAAGTGGCAGAATGTTCTGAAAGTGCACAGCTCTGTGGATTGGTTAATTGTGGTAGTTGAGAGTGATACAAAAAAAAAGAACAAAACCAACATCCTTCCCCGAACATCTATAGTAGATAAAATAAGAAACGACTTCTGTAACAAGCAAAGTGACAGGTAAGGACTTTTTGAAAAATATTGTTTAATTATAAAACTAGTTTTCTGGATAACCATTTAATAGGTCCAATTTCTCACTTAAAAGAATAGTAACTACCCTAATGCCTAACATTAAGCAAATGGCATTGGTAAGATGTATGTCCATCTGTCCCAAAATATGAACCAATGGAGGAAAAAGTTTGCTGTATCTTTTCCTGAATTAGTAGTGGTTTGGAATAAAAAAAAAAAAAAAAAAATTCTGTAGGACTACAGTTACATTCTGGATGTTCACCTCTTCCAGAAAAGATAAAAGGCTTTAAACATACTGAAGCTGTATTTTTGTAGACACTGATTCAGAATGAATGAAGTAACCAAAATCAATTTTTAGAACTTCAAATCCTTGTTTTTCAAGGTTTATGTAAACCCATCACCAGAGGAAAAGTACAAGAGTAAAGTCTTAGGCCATGTCTACACTAGAGAGTTAAGATGACTTAAGTTTTGTCGACCATCATTAGTTGCTTTAACATCAGTGGAGCATGTCCACACAACATTGCTTGTGTCAGCTGAGCGTATCCACAGTCATTGCTTTTTCATTGACAGTGTTGCATCAGGGGTAGCTATGTCACTGCAACTCTCCACCCTCTGCCACTGGGAACTCTGGGAACAGATCACAGTGCACCATAGGGGCATGCTTACTGTTGCATGATGCATTTCCTTTTGTCCCATCAGTCCATGGGCTTCCTACTTCGTTTTGCACTGTTTTTCAACAGTTAGTGTAACTGTGCACCTGCCATCTGTCTGACAGCATAATTCCTGAACTGCTGACCAGTCTGGTGATGAGCATGATGAACACAATGTGGCTGGTCTTGCAGTATTTCATGAGCTGTGACAGAGTGAACTGGTGATGCCTGCCCTGCTGTCTGCCATGGAAACCATTCAAAATTGCTGCAGCATTCATGGACCAGCTTGCCATGGTGGACTGTCGGTACTGGGCTTGAGAAACAAGCACTGAGTGGTGGGATCACATCATGGGGAATGTATGAGATGACGAGCAGTGGCTGCAGAACTTTTGTATGCGTAAAGCCACCTTCCTGGAACTGTGTGCGGAATGTGTCCCAACACTGTAGTGCCAAGACACCAGAATGAGAGCTGCCCTCACTGTGGAAAAGTGAGTGGCGATCGCTGTGTGGAAGCTGGCAACTCCAGACTGCTACCAGTCAGTTGCAAACCAGTTTGGAGTTGGAAAGTTCACTGTGGTGGCTGCGGTGATGCAAGTGTGCAGGGCCATTAATCGCCTCTTGCTGTGAAGGACTCTGATTCTCAGTAATGTCCCCGACAAATAATTGATGACTTTGAGGCAATGGGATTCCGTAATTGCAGAGGGGTGATCTATGGAACTCCTATCCCAATTTTGGCCACAGACCATATCGTGACAGAGTATATCAACCGAAAGGGCTACTTCTCCCATTGTCTTGCAGGCACTGGTGGATCACTGCGACCATTTGACTGTTATCAGTGCAGAGTGGTCAGGGAAGGTGCATGATACACACATCTTTTGGAACACTAGACTGTGTAGAAAGCTGCACACTGGGACTTTCTTTCCAGACCAGAACATTCCACCAGGGAATGTGTAAATGCCTATAGTGATCCTTGGAGACTCCACCTACCCCTTGCTCCTGTGGCTCATAAAGCCTTACACCAGGAACCTAGACAGCAGCAGAGGGCGCTTCAATAGCTTCAGCAGGTGCAGAATGACCGTTGATGTGCATTTGTCTGATTAAAAGGTCACTGGCGCTGTCTTTTTGGTAGATTAGACCCTAATGAGGAAAATATTCCAAAGGCCATTGTGGTCTGCTGAACTCTCCATAATATTTGCAGATTGAAGGGGGAAAAGTTTCCCCAAGGGTGGGCTGCTGAGGCTGATTGTCTGACTGCTGATTTTGAACAGCCAAAGACCACAGCAATTAGAGGGGCGCAGTGGGAGGCTATTAGAATCAAGGAGGCTTTGAAGGAACATTTTAATAATGATTCCCAGTAATGTCTGTATGTGATGCATTCGGCCAGGCAGTGTTTACTTGCTTCCCTGAATTACCCCTGTAGTGCCTGCTGAAATGTTAATTGCAAGAAGCAAATAGTCGTACCTATAGCCAGTGTGTTTCAATGTTGCTCTAAGCGACTAGGGAGCCTGGTCTGAATATTGGTACTCTTTTCCACAAGCTAGGGTAATTGAACCAGATATCTCACTCCTAAAAGGTAACTCAAAATGCACGGGTGCATCTCCTGCATGCGTGTGGCTTCAGACCATCTCTGTATGATGCTCGCCTGTGTGCCACTCTGGTCCCTGCAGAAATAATTGCCAGGGGGCACTGCAAAGTTTCCTACAGCGGAGGTTGAAACAAGGCAGTTCTCCCAAGGAACCTTCTTCAGAGGATTGCAGAATACCTACAGGAAAGTTTCCTAGAAATCATTCTGGGGGATTCCAGAGACATCCCCGTGTACATTAAGAAACTTTTCTGCCATGACCTCACTGCAAAGATGGACAGTCTCTGTTAATTTCTGCCCCATATCCCTCTTCTACAGTATAACACAGTATATATGAGCTCAGTCTCATCTCACCGTGCAGTATCAAATCAAAATGAACACTTACCAGAGCTCCCCTCTCCTGCATCCTGCGTGCCAGAGCTGGAGTTCTGGGACTGGCTAGACCCCTCTGGAGTGGAAGAGTCCTGACTCACTGTGTCACTGGATGACTCTGCCATGTGCTCCACCTCATTTTCTAGCTCCACCTCCTTGTCCACCACTTTCTCATTGGGGTTGAGTCTGCTGGCTGCTGTCTCCAGTCCCCCACAGTGTCCAGGGGGCTCTTGATGATGGAGGTGGGGTTGCTGCCGAGCATAGTGTGCAGCTCCTTATAGAAGCGGCATGTCTTCAGTGCTGCACCAGAACTATGGTTGTCCTCCCTTGCCTTCTGGTACCCCTGCCTCATCTCCTTGACTTTAGCACTACACTGCTGCGCATCCCTTTTGTGCCCCTTCTTCTGCAAGCCACTAGCAATCAGCCTGTAGATATCGAAATTCCTATGGCTGGTGCGAAGCTGCGACTGCAGTTTCCTCTCCCCATATACTTGTGCGATCAAACACCGCCGGGTGTGCTCCCCATGTGAGCACGTCTGCTGCGTAAAGCTGGCACAGTCAGCTGGGAAGATGCTGTGTGAACTGTGTAGGCCAAGCTAACAGGAAAAGGAATTTCAAAAATTCCTGGGCCTTTGAAGGGGGGAGGGTCCGCATACCTGTGTACCTTCAGGGCAGCAGAGTTCAAACTGCTGACCAGAGTGGTCATGATGGGCAATGTGGGACACCTCCTGGAACTGAGTTAGGGCAACATAATCAAGTGAGGTGTCTACACTGATGTTGCGTAGCTCTAATTACATCGCAAAAAGCTCTGTGCTGCTCGTTAAGGTGTTTTTAATATGTTGGCATAGCAAGGGAGTTACATCGGCGGGAGGAGCATTTCAGTGTGTACACCTCCACTGTTTTGTTCACGAAAGCAGACTTTTGTCAACAACTGTGTAGAGTAGACAAGGCCTTAGACTGTTCTTTTCTACCAGTGTTTAATCTGCTTTTCTCCTCTGTTGTACTACATTAAATCCAATTTTTGAAGCTGTTACTTCAAGAAAAATACAGTGAAAAGTGTGTACAGCATTATCACAACCGTTTCCTGCCTTGGAAGGGAAGAGAGATCGGGGAAATGGAGTAATCAGTTTCAAATCAATTTTTAATGCAGACCTTTATTGTATTTTTTTTTTTTTTACACCTCCCCAAAACACTGCACTGGATCGCTTCTGAATAATTTACTTTTTGACTAATTGGAAGAGTCATCACCTTGTGTAAAGAGTGAATGACGAGGTGATCCTTTGAAACTAAAGGTGTGAATCCTAGCACTCCTCATATGTTAATCTAAGATGACAATGTGAACATGCTGCATGTTGTCAGCATCTTGTTTGTATTTGGATGATATCAGCTTATTACATTTTTTTTTTGGCAAATCTGAATTAAATGTAGCTGAGGGTGTTCAATTTCTAATTGTCTGGCTTGGATTAAAAATTCTACAGCAGAATAGTTTCTGGTAGCTTTCAGTAACTGGGATCTCTATTTGAATTGGAAAGGGGATTTCCCTGCCTCCACAAAGGTTTATTCCTTTTCTGAATATTAGTAAATCACAGCATGAAATTTTAAACAAAGAAAAATATGCTGGTTATCAGCCTGTCCTGATCATGAGTTCTCAAATAACTGTTTCACAAATTATGAGTGAAGCTGTGGGAGTCCTACCATGCGGAACATTTGAAATAAAATGAAGCCCTACAGAATCTACTGTGGGAATAATTCTGCCTTGGCCCATGAGAGATGGTCTAGATGTGACCTGATAGATGTGATTCTGTTACATAGTCCTTTCTAGGAATAAGTCTAGTTATTGCTCTGCTAGCTATCTTCCAAGGAGAGCTTTTTTGTGTTTTTGGATTTCTAAAACCTATTTTTATTGATTTTGAAAAAATAGAATATACTCATTGTGTAAACTCTCCTGTGTTGTGGAACCCAGACTTGAATTTCTCTTTCCAAACCTATCATAAAATCATAGAAGTGTAGGACTGGAAGGGACCTCGATACGTCGTCTATTGCACTCCCCTGCCAAGGCAGGACTATGTAATAACTAGACTATTCCTGACAGGTATCAGGACCCTCCCGCCTAACCCCTCCTCCTCCCCCCCCTCCCAGTCTAATGAATGCTTCCTTTCTATCTACAGTATGCTTAAGGCTATTCAATATACATTGTCATTTTAAGGCTATTATTTGTTACCTCCATTGACTCTCTGTCCTTAGCTCATACCATTTAATAAGAAGTCTTGAATTGATGTTGAATGGAAATCTGAGTTTCCTTGCTCTTTCCATTTGACATTTTTTATAGTATGTAATTGTAGGGGCTATTATAAGTTTATTTTATGTCTGGATGTTACTTTTTAGTCCCACAAAATAATTTCCACCGATATCTTTACAGATGTGTGGTACTGTCTGACCCCTTGAAAGACTCTTCCCGTTCTCAGGAATCCTGGAACGCTTTCCTGACAAAACTCAGGACGCTGCTTCTCATGTCTTTTACCAAAAATCTAGGCAAGTTTGAAGATGACATGAGAACTTTGAGGGAGAAGAGGACTGAGCCAGGGTGGAGTTTTTGCGAGTATTTCATGGTGCAGGTACAGACTTAGATGACATTTTTAAACAACTTTTTAGTCCTTTGTTTCGTTGAAAGTATTCTTCTTGGCTGTATTTTTTTCGATCAGACTCTCCTTTTAAAAAGATACGGAGGCTAGTATTATGGCAACTTGTCACTATTCTTGCCTGCAATGTTTTTGTGGTGCTGTGTTCACCTGTAAGATCTGTTCAGGCTTCTGTGTCTTCGGACCTTGGACAGCAGAAAGGCTATGGGTTAGTTGTGAGCACAGATTTGCATTTTATTAGTTCCATTGCCTTTGTGTAAAAGTGTCTTTAACATTAAAGTATATTATGGCTGTGCAAATGAACCCTTCTAGTTAAAATATTATATCAATGTGCTGTACATATTACTAAACTTTCTTTTGCTTAGAATGTTATCAGAGTATAAATGACTTTAGTTATTTTTTAAAATGAAATCATGTAATTCTCTGGAGAGAATCCTGTTTTCAGATGTTTTGAATTTCCAGATCTGGATGACTCTTAAATGTATATGATTTGTTCTAACAAACATTTAAACACTTACAGAAAAAACTGCACATTCAAATGATAACATTAGGGATTGATTTGATTAGAATATTTCTCTTAAAACATAGACTAGAACGTATTTCCCACGTGTGATGCCATATAGTTTTGAATTTTTGCATTATGTAAGATTGGTCCCACCACCTCTTGAGACTTCTCTTTCCCTCCCCCCGGCTCATTATGTAACACAAAACTAGATGGTTGGACAGGAGAAGTCTCATTAAGGTGCAGTTAAGGGTGAGAGTAGTTATCAGTAATTTAGGGCAAAATACATTACGGGGATGCTGTTGCAATTATCCCAAACTCAAGTGTGTTGAACACAGTAAATTATCAGTTAAGGTTTAAAAAAAAAAAAAATTCTCAACATGGTAAAGCCTTAACTCTGCTTATGATGACTGTGGGGATGAGAAGTGGGGAAGAGAAGAAAAATAAATGTCTTAAAATTCAGTTTAATCTGAAACCACAAATACTAAAGACCTTATTTGTAGTCATTCAGGGCATAAGCTGATGTTCAAAGCTTTTGCATTATTTGGTTAATCCTATTCAGGGTGGAAAAAAGGGTGACACCAAGTGCTAAATTTCTTAAAGGACCTGTTTAACTAATTTTAACTCTGAAACTCATTAACAGATTTACTTGTAAATTCCCAGAAAATTTATTCTATGGAGTAAATGCTGTTGTTTGGGGGAGAATAAGTGGAATTTTTCATACATAACAGATTTTGAATCCCTGCTTTAAGTGTAAAACCGAACTTTAATTGTGGAGCTGCAACTAGTGTCTCCATTATACAAATAGAATGTATAAATTATAAGTACATCAGCAGTGGTTTCTGGAAGAGGTGAGTTTTTTATGAGGTTCCTGAGAGTTAAGGCTTGTTCTGAATATTTTATTATAGTGAGTCAGGGCTTGTCTGTACAGAAAAAATTACCAGTATAATTATACCACTATAACTTCCCATGTGGACAGGCTTACTATAGTTTAGCTTGTTCCTGTTTAGCTTTGGAAGCAGTACAGGTTAACCTGGAAAAAGACCCTCTTATGAGGGTGTCCATGTGGGAGTTATAGCAGTATAATTAATTGTAACATTACATTGTCCTGGGTATTCAAACCCTCAGAGACAAGTTTGGAGAAGTCCTTTTGGGCTAGTGAGTCCTTTTCATAGTTAATTTTTAAAATCCACAATATTGGCTGCAACACGTTTTGATAACTTGTACCTTTCTTTGCCTGTGTGTTAAAAGGAAGAGCTGGCCTTTGTCTTTGAAATGCTGCAGCAGTTTGAAGATGCCTTGGTGCAATATGATGAACTTGATGCCTTGTTCTCTCAATATGTTGTTAACTTTGGTGCTGGTGGTAAGTGCTTTAAATCAACAAGTGAATGCATGCAGCAGATTAGTTGGTTCCACTCCCTGTTCTGCTCAGGACCAAATTAAAGTAAAACAGGGGCCCTAGGCTCAACCTTCCTATATGGTTCTGCGACACCCTTTCCTGGGGGGGCAGCAGATTTCAATTAAGATGCATGAGACACTTCATGATACTTGGAGCTATTGTTTCATGCTCTCTCCAGGTTCAGACAGGCAACAGTTATACTCTGGGCATGTGTTCAAGCTTTTCTTTGCATCAGTGAGGTCTAGAAACATAATGAAAGCTGAGATTCTGGTCTCATGTGACTCCAAGAACTGGGGCCCTAGCCATGGGTCTAAAGTACCTATGTCTTGATTTGGCCCTGGTGCTGCTGCTTCTTCCCAAAGCTTGTTGTTGAGTCATTAATAATCAAATCTTCTTGCATGCTATTTTGAAGGCTTCCCGTTGAATCTAACGCTATTTTTTTTAACAACATGCATGATTACAGGCTACTTTAGACATTGGCTAAAAGGTGGTTTTCAAATTAGATTCAGTAAGAAATTCTAGACACTAGAATTATGCCATGCCCAGTTAATGCATATGTATACAATTCTTTCCTTGTATATTTAATATAAATTGTTTTCTACAAGCAGTATGAGACTTGAGTTCATTTCAGTTTGTCAGTAACATGGGACACATACCTTTCGAAAAGTGTCAAGTAATGTGAAATCAATTATTTTGTATAAGTAAGATGTTATATTTCATAATACAGCATAAGATGTTCAGATATGACTGAGTGTAGATGTAAAAATAGAAAGATGTATGGAACACTTAACAAATAACTTATCATGAATTAGTGGGATAAAGGCAGATATGACTAAAACAAGGGGGACACCTATCATGGTGAGGTGTAATTAATGGATGCTCAGGCAGCTAAAGTTGCTCAGCTTTCTATCTGTAATTTCACTTGATTTACTTTAATCATCCAGAAATGCATTGTAAACCAATTGTCTTATTGCTTATAGCTGTCAGGTATTTAGTCAGCATTTTGAAAATTGGCTGCCTACTTTTAAGTATCTAGAGTAAGTAATGGGAGATGTGGCTGCTTATATAGGTATTTGAGTTAGTTTGGCACTAAGGTTGTTGTGGGGGTTTAAAAAAAAAAAAAGCCTTTAAAGTAATGGGTTTGGACGTTAACTGTATATTTGTTTACTTAGATGGAGCAAACTGGTTGACGTTTTTCTGTCAACCAGTGCGGAGCTGGAATGGATTGATTCTCCGTAAACCAATAGATATGGAGAAACGAGAGCTAATTCAGAATCAAGAAGCCACTCTCTTAGACTTGCGCAGTTACTTGTTTTCTCGCCAGTGCACGCTGCTGATCTTCCTGCAGAGACCGTGGGAGGTGTCCCAGCGAGCACTAGAGCTGCTTCACAACTGTGTGCAGGAGCTTAAGCTACTAGAAGTGAGTTTGTGTAACACAATTCATTATGTAAGTCACATCTCTTGTTTAATAGTAGAGGTTTCTGTCCAGTTGTCAGTCACCGCTGACACAATTAGCACTGCTAGTGTACGATCAGTATAATGGTGTAAAAATGTTTCCAATGGTGATATTATAGCAATATTACATATATATTACTATGTTTTAAAATAAATATCTACCTGTGAGGATCGTGACCTGTGTGGTGGGAGGGTCTCAGAGCAGGGAGTTGAACCAGAGTCCAAACATTTTCACAGCGGTGAAACAGTCCTGCAGCCTGAGCCATGTGGGCCCAAGTCAGCTGGCATGGGGCAGTCATGGGTTTTTCTTTGCTGAGTAGCCATACAGATGGAGACTGCATAAAGGTTTGTTTTTTGGAGGTAGTATTATGATGTCTTGTATTGTTAAAATGTTCTGGGCCTGATCTGAAAAACTAATATAAATTTACTATGAAGCTGATAGTCATTCATATGCTTCTTTCCTGAATTCATTACCAATGTCATGATCTATAACCAATAATTAACTTATGTGGTAACAAATGTATAGTTGTGTGGGGAATAGGGCAGGAAGGCTATCTTCTTGATATGTGGGCCAGCAGCTCACTTCAGAACAGCGTGCGTGTGTGAGAGAGAGAATCTACTACTATATCTTAATGTTGTACCATGGCTTTATCAGATATGCTGGGGGGATAAATTTTGACCATCCCCAATGTATATCAGATGACCAAAGTTAAGTATTAGTACACTCATCATATATCTGTTTTCAGGAACAGTACTACGTCGTCATGGGAAAATGTCTTCCTGACTTGAGCTTGAGATTCATTTCATATTAGTCTTATCCTTGCTGTTGTAACTGCAGATACTATTCTTAGTCAAAACTAATCCTTCTGATTGTTTCTAAGATACCATGGTAGTGAAAATTTCATGAGATGATTATTAGTTGCACTAAAAAACACTTCCTCTTCTCCACCTTAAATTTGATGCCTTAGAATTTGAGTCATATTGGTCATGTATCCTAACACAGAATAAGTAGGAGTTCCCAATGTATTCATACCATTTGTTTAATATGCTTTTTTCAGATTTTCTCTTATTCCTTTCCAAATTGAGCAAACCTAGGCCTCATCTACACTACAATTTAAGCTGATGTAACTTACGTCACTCAGGGTGTGAACCCCATCCTCCCTCTCTCACCCCCCCCCCCCGGAGCAACGTAAGTTTCATCAGCTTAAAGCAGTGTCTGCACAGCGCTATATTGGCAGGAGATCTCTCCTGACGGCATAGCTTCCACCTCTAGTTGAGGTGGAGTAATTATGCTGACAGGAGAGCACTCTTCCATTGGCATAGCGTGTCTTCAGACACACTACAGCGGCGCCAATGTTGTGGTAGTGTACACTAGCCCTCAGTCTTCTGAATCTCCTTAAATGGAAGCTACTTCCCATGCAGTGCACCTCTTCCCCAGTCTCTCAAGCTATGTCCTAATATGATCAAGCAATTATTCATTTCTCAGTTACCTTTACTGTTCATCTTCAGGTCTCTGTTCCTCCTGGAGCTTTGGATTGTTGGGTATTTTTGAGCTGTTTAGAGGTCCTACAAAGAATAGAAGGCTGCTGTGACCGAGCACAAGTAGATGCCAATGTTTCCCACACAGTTGGCTTATGGAGCTACGCCACTGAAAAGGTAATCAAGCTGTTACATTTCAGTTATGGAGATATCACTTGAAATGTGCCATGGCTCTGTGACAAACTGGGACATGTTTTATTGTGAATCTAGAAGTTCTTTAATACACCGATCTGTAGACTAACCTGGTAGTACTGTGTTGTGCTACTTGGCATAATCAGGTTTACGTTTTTTTCTATTTCTTCATTGGGAGGCAAGGGCTGGGAATACTTAAGCACCATGCTCAGGTCTTTGATGTAGAGAGAGAAAGAGAAGTGCTTCATGTTTCTAAGCAATGACTGCTCTAGCTGATCTGTAGTGGTGCTGAATTAGCTTTGAAATGAACCCATGAAATCTGTCAGCTGAAAGGAGGAGGTTACTGTGAATGTGTTGCAAGAAGACAAACCCTGAGCTGAATGAGAGCCTTTCCCCCTCCAAACTTTTTATTTATATTTTGATTTTTCCCCAAACTTCTTATTTATTCCAGCATATTATGGATTTTGTAGAAATCTGGTTACAATATAGAAGTTATGGATGTTCTATAATTACAGTAGAAATAATTGACCCTCACCGTTGTTGACAATGTTAGCTTCAACAGCCCACTTATCTGCTACTTTCCCAAGTTGCTGGGAACTTTCTCACATTTTCTTTTTATTAATTACTATTTTTACTTCGTTTATAGTGTGGTACCTCCTAAAACCCCCCATCAGGATTAGGGCTCCATTGTTGTACATGCTGTATAAACATAGGAAGACAGTTCATGCCCAAAAGAGCTTATATCCTAAAAAGGCAAGACTAAAGTCATGGTAAAATTGAAAAACATACAAGCAAAATAGTCAAGGAGGTGATAGGTACATTAAGCTATTTACAAATCATTGTTACAATGTATAACTGTTTATATTAAAACTTTTGGGGGATGCACTTGGCTTTGAAATAGGGTTGAGGAGATAATTGTTGGAGTACAGGTGGAGTGGATATGATAAATGGGGAGGGAGAGGTTAGTCTGTAGAAGGATTGCAGTGTAGGTAGAGGTATGGAGTGAAGAGGACCAGAATCAATGGCAAAACAGAAAATGAGGTGGGATTACGAAAAGTCCATTTAGAACTATTAAAAGAAAATTAGTCCCATACAGTGTGAAATTTACTACTTCAGGGGGGCAAGACAAGTAATGAGACCCTATTGTAAAATAGGTTGGATAACTTGTTGATCAGTAACCTCTGTTATGCTAAAATGACAATCTAATTCTTCACATCAGAAAATAATCACCAGGGTTGACCTTCAGTCAGACAGCATCCTTTGACACAGAATTTAGCAAACTACCCCCAATTCAGTCCCATAATGATTGGTAACTATTCACCTACATCTTTAACAGCACTGTGTTGGTTAAAGGCAGCCCTGCTGATCATCTCTATTCAGGAAGAAATGTTTCACTTCACATACAGCATTATATAAATAATTAGATGTGTTATGAGTTTTCAGCCTGTACATCTACCCAATCTGTACATTGGAGGCTCTGGACTTCATACAGTTGTGTGGTTTAATTTTTTTTACTGAAACACAAGACACTAATTTATAATATTATGAACCTGGTATTTTAAATGCACCTGACTGTTAGTAACTGCCAGACCAATCAAAGTTGTTCTCTATACATTTAAAAAAAACCCAATCCCCCCTCCCCAAGCCTCTGGGTTTAATAAGTATCAATATTTCAGGTGTTGTATAAAAATAAAAGTGCTAAGTGTTTACATTTTTAATGTCTTTAATACCAAAAGTTGTTGACTCATAAATATAATTTAGTCTTTGATAAGATTCCTTTCAGCTTTTCAAGTAATATGCTCAGCCACTTTTAGAAGGCTCTCCTGTCTGTCCCATTTTAAGGAGGAGACCATTTTAATGAAGGCTTTATAAGTGGTGTAATATGACAACAGTATTTATCCAAATATCCTGTACTGATCTGTTGGGAGTCATGATGTAGAAGACATTTGTTAGCAAGGTTTTTTATACTGATATTCGTAACTTTTTGGAACACATTTATTGCTTGTATTTATTTCCATAGCTAAAGTCCCTTGGTTACCTGTGTGGACTTGTGTCTGAAAAGGGACCAAATTCTGAAGATCTTAATAGAACGGTTGATCTGTTAGCAGGCTTGGGAGCAGAGCGCCCTGAAACAGGTACTACCAAAACTCATATGTACTTTATGTAATACCTTGCAATCTGTTTAAATATGTGGTGGCTTCCCTCTTAGATTAGCTCTTTAGATGGGGAGAATTAAATTATATTCTGTAGGTAGATAAATGTACATGTGATACTTTGGGGGAGAGGGGGAAAAGGGGGAGCATATGTTCTTTAAGAGTGGTATAGTGTGTGGTTTCTTTCAATTTTTTTTTTTTTTAAATTGTAATTATAACCCTTTATTGTGGATTGTGGCTTTCACAGTATATATTCTCTTTATCAACATTATGAGGTGCCACAGCAGACATTTCTGACCACTCTTGGTTCTGAATTATACATTACTTCTATTACTGCTCCTACAACAAGCTTTAAAATTAAGTCAGTTTGAGAATGAAACAGACGAATCCTAATCTGATATTGTATACCCTGTATGTAACTAGGGCTATAAAGTGACATAACTGTACTGTATTAGTCAGAACCACATAGATTTAGTTGGCTTTCTGTTTCTGTATCAGGCTGAATCTCTAAACAATTCATTGAAAAAATTCCAGATGTTAAATATCTCCTAGTACAATTAGTATATTTGTATTGTTTGCCAGATGCTGAGATGTAATTCTACTTTTGCAGGTGGGATAATGAGTGAAAGGGAATCCAGCAATATGCAGTCTACTGCAATTCCATTAAAAGCGAGTTTTCCCTCTTATAATTGTTGACTTGCTGCAGTTGGTAGCTTTTTTTCTCCTCACCAAGTGTTTGGAGTGACATAAAGAGGTTAAATCAAACAACTTTTTTTAAGTTCCAGTATTTCAGACTTTTCTAGTAGAATGCAACACTTTAAAGTCATTTGAGAGACTAAAATACCATATAAAGTACAGACCTGAAGAAGAGCTCTATGTAAGATCAAAAACTTAGCTCTTTCACCAACAGAAGTTGGTCTAATAGAAGACATTACATCACCTATTTTGTCTCTCTAATATAAACTACAGAAGCTTCTCATACTGTTTTTTTATAAATCCTATAATGGGTAAGTATGAGAAGTCTTAACTTTGCTAAGATACAGGGGAGTATCTAAATATAATTTTATGTTCTGACAGATTTTGGTGAATGTGATCTAGAACACTATTTTTAGAACAGTGTAGGGAAGTTTTCTTAACTGCTGTAATGTCATTTGAATTTTGACTGGAGCAGCAAATGTAGCGGTCAGTAAAACAAATCCTGTTAACTAGATATTTTAATTTGTAATTTGTAAAAATAAGATTACGTTACCTAAATATTCTGGACTATCTTTAAATATAGCACATAATATAAAAATGTTCTCTCTACATTTGATTATTGCGTGTTAAAACAAAAATCTGTTTGTAAGTCAGTATCTCGTTCATTTTATTTTGAAGCTAACACCACACAAAGCCCTTATAAGAAACTCAAGGAGGCCTTATCATCTGTGGAAGCTTTTGAAAAACACTACTTAGTAAGTATGGCATATAAGTGTTTACACTGTAGTAAATATACATATTGAAAATGATGAACATATGTATATTCATGGAATGGTTAAGGCCATCATTTTCAAGCCTTGGGTACCTAATGTTAACGTCTCAAATCTGTATTGTGGCACTTATGCAGTCTGACGTTCAAATGTGCACACTGTCATTTAGTTAGGGCCACGGTATGTAGTTGGGAGCCTAACATTAGGTACCAGGTTTTTAAATTTTGGTTTAACTTGCCTACCTATTACTATGGGGATGTAAATGGATTTGTAACTTTATAGGTTCTAAAAAAAAATTGGCCATACTTTCAGAAACTATATATCATTCTGAACTTAGATTATACGATCGATAAGTTAGATCTGTTCAGGAAACAGTTTGATGTTTGCATCCAGCTTTTCAGGAAGTTTTCTTAAGTGGTGATCTGCAATGGGATTTTTTTTCCTGCGTATAATGTTAGTCCCATTGAAGCTGATGACCCTCAGCATAGGTGTAAGGGTTGGAGATAGCATATCTTGTTGAATGATAAAGACCTTAGTTGTGTGTTAAAGAATCATAACTTGTTTTGTAACTTGGTATCTCCTTTTCTCTATTATGAAGCCACAGTAATAATTCTTCCATGAGCTGTAGCTCACTTAAAGCAGGGCAGTTACAGCCCAAGGTTGGGGTTTTTCCACTTCTAAGGCAAACCAAACGAGCCAAACAGAGCAGACTTTGGTCTCACCCACTGGCTAACCACAAGTCACACAAGCAATTTCCTTGGACACTCCAGTTTCCCAGTATCTCCACCAGTGCCACTCGTTATGGAGATAAATGGTTATGAAAACCAATACCCCAGTAAAAGAAAAAAGGTTCTCTCGATCCCAAAGGATCAAGCCCCAGACCCAGGTCAATATACAAATCAGATCTTACCCACAAATCACGCTGTTGCCAATCCTTTAGAATCTGAAATCTAAAGGTTTATTCATAAAAGGAAGGAAATATAGATGAGAGCTAGAATTGGTTAAATGCAATCAATTACATACAGTAATGGCAAAGTTCTTGGTTCAGGCTTGCAGCAGTGATAGAATAAACTGCAGGTTCAAATCAAGTCTCTGGAGTACATCCACTGTTGGGATGGGTCATTCAGTCCTTTGTTCAAAGCTCCAGTGTAGCAAAGTCCCTCCAGAGGTAAGAAGCAGGATTGAAGACAAGATGGAGGAGCTGCAGCAGCTTTTTATGTTCTCTTGTCATGTGGTCAGTCTTTCTTGTTCCAAAGACAAGCTGTGCATCACATGGCATGGAAACACCTCAGAGTTCTGTCCATAGGCATGTCCCTGCATACCTTGCTGAGTCCCAAGGCGTGTCTGCCTTCTCTCAAAGGGTCAGTTGTATAGCTGATGGCCCTTACGGGGCCATCAAGCAGGCTAGGCAGAGCTGACACCAATGACATCAGATGAAGTGAGCTGTAGCTCATGAAAGCTTGTGCTCAAATACATTTGTTAGTCTCTAAGGTGCCACAAGTCCTCCTTTTCTTTTTGCGGATACAGACTAACACGGTTGCTACTCTGAAACCAGTAATAATTCTGTAGTTATATTTGTAAGCTACTTTGTATTAAGTCTGACTTCACATCACCCAATTTTTTTTTATGGAAAAGCTCCCTTGTGCCTGAAACTTGTACATTCTGTTAGGCCATTGACATTTGGTATGGAAGAGGTTGAGGGAAATTGAACAAGTCACTTTTAAAATGTGACTTTTTTACGAAATTGAAAAAGGGCACAATTTTTAAAGTATCTCAAAAAAGGTTTGGTCTAAACACTTCAAATTTGATGTCTTACATTATTTCTCAGTAAGAACTAATGCAAATTAGTAAACTAGTAAATTTGTGGAATGATGATGCAAAAATTTGAACTGAACTTCTGAGAGCTTTGTAAAGGTCTCTACTAAGCTCTGAGATCTTGCAGAATTTAAGAAATTGTAAGCTAAATAAATGCCTGCAGAGCTTGGAAGTTACATTAGTGAAATTCCTTTGTTCTTCTGGCTACACAGAACTTGTATGCATTAGAAATTCAAATAAGGAATTAGTGCACACTGTAAAAGTGTATATACTTCCAACCTCAGTTGCATCAATAATTTGAAATTAAAACACATTCATATTTTTATAACAAGACATTTCTGTTTACTGACAACACAAAAATATCAAGATATCTATCTAATCAAAATTAGAAAAGTAAGGAAATTTCTGACTAAACCTAAGAATTATAGATGTTGAAAAATTTGGAAATAGTCACATATATTTTAAGCAACGTTATGGGTTTTTTAATTTTGAAAGTCAGAAAATGCTGAGCTACAACTCCACGATCTACTTTCTCGGATTCTGGAGAGTGTCCTAATTAACAGAGATTAACAAGTCACAACAATTTTAGAAACTCTTCATATCAAGTGTAAAATCTACTACACACACGTTGGCTCCTATCTTTTGTGTGTATATAACTGAGGTGTCTATAGCCAGTATATCTATGGTTGACGATGTAGGGATATGTTTGGTCTGTCTCAGCAGTTCTCAAAATGTTTTAATGGAGTCGTCAGAGCTGACATTAGACTTGCTGGGTCCCAGGGCCAAGGTCCAAGCCCCACCATCTGGGGTTACAGGCTTGGGCTTCAGCTCCTCTCCTCCCCTGCCCAGGGCAGTGGGGCTTGGGTGGGCTCGGGCATTGGACGCCCCCTGCTGAGGTTGTGTAGTAATTTTGTTGTCAGAAACGGGTCACGGTGCAATGAAGTTTGAGAACCCCATCTGTAGGGTGGGCTAAAACCATCTTGAGATGTTACTGAGAGAAAGGCGGGGTTTTAGTCTATATATAGAGACTTGACTAGGAAGATCTTAATTGTGCAATGTTGAATGGGAAAGACTCTTTAGACTCTCTGTGGGAGGTGAAATGTTGCTGAACATAGCTGGAAGGGAGGGTTGTGTTTCTAGCCTGTATATGGATAGAATGATACAAAATGTTGGTATCTGTGGCCCAGAGTGGAGGAGAAGCCTGAAGGAGTTGGGGTTGCCAACATGTGATATATGTGGTGGTTTTCTGGTTAATGTGTTTCGGGGGGAGAGGGGTCTTTAGCCATTTTGAAAATTTAGCTGGGGAAAGGGACGGGGGCTAAGGAGACTGACCTGCAGGTTTTGGCTGTGCAGGGAATGGGGCTCAAGGTTGGTTGTGGAACCTTAACTCTGGGTTGCTTGTCTTCCAGCAGAGTGCCTCAAACAATTTATTTAACTGTATAAATGTCTTAAAATATATCCATGTACAACTATAACTCTTAGTTCTTTGTTTGGGAATTGCACCTGTTGATTGAGGTTCCTCTTTCATTCAGATTAAACTTCTTTCAGAATAGGACCAGTTACGTGATCTCTCTCACTCCAGCAGTACATGCACACATTTCCAAGTAGTGCTGCATAATATGTATGATTAGAACCCCAAATGACAAGGCTCTTTTACAAACTTTTAATGATCTTATAAATGTGAACAGGATGCACAAAGATCTAGAGGGTAACAGAATACGGTCACCTAGAAATGTAGTCACTTTAAAAATGAGTTAGAAAGTAGTTTCAAGTACATCTTGTACAACTACATCTGCCCTTAATCCCTGTCATTTTTTGTGGTATTAAAATCTCGTCCTATTTTTAAAAGATGTTTTTCTTTCCTCTATTGCTCTGTGTAATACCGACGTAGAGGGTTACTGATTATACAGGGGAAACAGTGATGGCTACTTAGACGCAAAGTGTTACCAGGTGTTGAAGATCTGCGCTGCGCCCCCCCTCCCCCATCTTTCTCCAATTTCTTTCAGTTGTAGTAGTAATTGTTAAGTCGTTTCAAGACATTTTTATTTTAAGATGATTGTCCCTCAAATAAACTAGCATAATTGTGTGGCATTTCCCTTGTGAAGCATCTTGTGTACAACTACTAAACAAAATGTTATACAAAAATCAACAAATAATTATGTTCACTTTGAACTGTTCATTGGGGTTTTTGGTTTAAGAATGAATTCTTTTCTGTTCCAAGTTTTGCACTTGTTAAATTCTTGTTTCTTTACCTTTAAACAGGATCTGTCCCATGCCACCATTGAAATGTACACAAATATTGGAAGAATCCGCTCGGCTAAACTCGTTGGAAAGGACTTGGCAGAGTTTTATATGTAAATGAATTTTTTAAGAATGTCTTCTAAAAATACCATAGTGTTGAAAAGCTTGGACACAGTCTGTAAGGGAAATTAACTGTATTCTGAAAGAAGCATTTAACAGAATATTTTTAATAGTCCAGGTGCTATTAATACAAGTATTCTAAATTGGTTTTCTTTCAGCAATAAAATACATAATACAGAAAATTAACAAGATACACTAATAATCTGTCATGCCAAACCACGGTACCCAAAATAATAGTCAGGCAATCCGACGGCTAGAATAAACTTATGCTGCTGGATTTAATATCAAAGGCCCCGAAAGCAGTGAGTAGGTGATTTCTCCCCCCTCCTCCTTTTTTGGGGGGTGAGAGGGGAGAGTGGGGGAATAATAAAGATAAATATTCAGATGTGCTGAGTAAGCAGTTAGGAGTGAGTTTTTGGCTCTGAGCCCTCCTTGCTTTTGTTTTTATTAACTGGCTGATGATAGCTGTATCCCTTGCACCTACTCTAGGCTAAAAAGCTTTCAGGCATGTTTTCTAATGTGATTTCCAACACTTACTATATGTGTTAATGTAAGTTTTTATTATTAATTGCAATATGCTCAACATTAAATCACACTGGAAGGTAAACCAATGTGCAGTTAAGCTCCGCTGAAGAGATTTCATTAATGCTTCCCAGTTTTACATTTCAGGGAGTTTCAGAGTAGGGCGGTATTTTGGTTTGGTGTTTGGCCCCGTTATACTGGAATGTGTTTCTCTTGCTGATGCATCATAGCTAATCATGACCCTCATACTATGGCTGGAAGGTCTGAATTCACTCAGGTTTTGGCCTGAAGGACACGAGAGAGACCATTTAATTACAAAATAGTTCTATATGATCCCTATCTCCCCCATTCTTCCCTCCCCCCAGTTTTAGTATACTTAGAACTTGTTGAATAAGCGTATTTTTAATTATAAAAATGAGACATCTGCATCACACTAATGAACCCCAGTGGGCTGGCAGGGGGAGAACCTTGACTTTGGTTCCTTTGTTTTTCAAGACAGATTTGTGTTTGAATGCTTTGTGTAGTTACTGTATAGTATTTCTAACTAAAAATAATTTTTGGCTTTGGGTGAAATGCATAAGCAATCCCCCAGTATACGGTGTTGGCAAAATCAATATCGTGATCATTCATTACAATACTTTATCAAGTGCATATTCAATGAGTATATCTCAAAAAAGTGGCTGCTTTTTCAGTGTCGTTAACTTGCTAGAAGTTTGGGATATATGTGTCCATGGCATTCTGTTTCACCTAGATCAGGTACGAACTATTTGTTGTTTATTTTCCAGGAGGAAGAGGGATCCACAGAAGGCAGAGGTCTATCTTCAAGGAGCACTAAGAACTTACCTTGCTGAGGGCTGGGCATTGCTTATCACACATACAAGAAAGCAGTTAGCAGAATGTCAGAAACACCTTGGGCAAATTGAAAAGTATCTTCTAAAATAAAGAAATCTGGAAAGTTCAGATTGGAGTACTGTTGACATGTATATTTTCTGACCTAAATCTGTTGAGAGGCTGGAGAGAGTCCAGTCAGTAGCCAATGAGATTAGTCTGTTGTTGACTTTTCTACAATCCATTCAATGTCCTTGATCTCTTTATACAGGTTTTTCTTATGTTTCCCTGTTTTGCATTCCAACATCGGAGTCCTTGAGACAGAGTTGACACAGCATAGATAATGTGATCCATTATATTAGACTAACAAATCTAGTGTACACATTTTCTGTTTGCACTTGTAGCAAAGGGTATGTTAGCCCTAAAGTTTGTATAATGTTACTTATTTTTGGTCCAATAAACATCACACTATATACAGTTTCTGCCTACACATTAACATAGTGGAGGCTAAGTCCAACTGATTTTCAGTTAGATTTAGGGTCCTAACTGCTGAGGTCTCCTCTAATAATGGGTCCTAGGCTCCCAAGTCACTTGAGCACTTGAAATTTTTATTGTGTATGTTTCAAAATGTGCTCTTACAAAAATGCTGTTGAGCTAATGATTATGTAGTCTTAGTGACTACTGTACTGCAGCAAGTCCCTGTACCCCAAGAACTCCAAGAGAATATAAATTCCTTTCTTATGATTAGTTATGGTAAGTGCTACTATCACATTTGGCGGATTCTCAGAGCAGAGTTCTGTGCATTAAATGTATGGTACACACCAATAAATTATAATTTAATCAAATGCTAGAGCTTATTTAAAATTTAATTTTTATCACAGTGTAATGTAATGCATCAATATTTTGGCCATAGAGTTCATTCCTCTGTGGTTAGTAAAGAGAGTGAATTTTCCTCCAGTCAGTTATGTGTTTGAGACACTGCATTTTGCTACATAAAAAACAGACTACGTGTGGTGGATAACTTTATTAGATCTGCAGTAAAATAAAAAGATGCTTCTGTAGTGGGCTTTAATGATAGTGAACCCTTCCATTGCTTTATTTTCTAATGGGAATGTCTGTTGATGCTAAAGCAGCTTATCCAGTGTCTGGAGAGTAGAAAAGCAGTAACTCAAAAATTCATCAAATTTTTTTCCCCACCAAAGTGTTTCTGAAATGGATTGTAGTTCTTTCCCCTCAGTTCCTTAACGTGGTATGTCAGCTATCTTCAAACAAGCAGTCTTTTAGCCAGTGATGATCACTTAACAGAAGATGAGCGACAACACTTCTGCGAAGAAATTTTAAA
Organism: Lepidochelys olivacea; assembly: GCF_965140295.1. Taxonomy (NCBI): domain Eukaryota; kingdom Metazoa; phylum Chordata; order Testudines; family Cheloniidae; genus Lepidochelys; species Lepidochelys olivacea. Next base: position 158,377,890 of record NC_140411.1, on the reverse strand, counting down.
TTTTGCCAACCAGGAAACAGAGGGCAAAGGTGAGACTAGATTTAAATATTTGACCATCTTATTTCAGCTGATCAGATCTTTAATCTTTCTTTTCAAAAGGAGATAGTAAGTTTTTCTGATCAGAGCTCACTGCTCTGTGTGTAACTTCTGGACCACAACCCCCATGTATTCAATTATTTTATTTGATTTAATTTCACTTTTATCTGACAAATCGGGAACTTTTTCCACCTCTCACCTCAAGCCCCTCAAAAGTTTTTAGGGACGTGTGTGTTTTTGGGGGTACTTTTTGAGTGATTTTTTTTCTCCAGTTCTGCTATAGTAGTCCGTTTTTTTTATGGCTGCATCTACACTAGCATATCTTGTATCTATAAAATTAGCTACTGGAGCATTGGTATTAGTGATATAAGATGTAATGTAGACCGGGCATGGGCATTTTTATCAGTGTTGTCTGTCCCCGTCTCTTCGCTACAACTCCCAGCACTGCTTCAGCTAGTGAAGCTCCACTAGTAGTGAAGTATAGCTATGAAGATTGTTAGTGTGGTAAGGTCTTTGTTTTTTCAGATGTTTTCTGCTTTTTGTGGTCTATTAATATATATCCCTTTCTTTTTCTGCATATTGTTGTTCACCTTCTCATCCCCTGAGTTTCAGCTTGTTTCAGTAGTCACGCATGCTCCTGCACAAGTTTGTCCCCAGAAGGGCAGAAACCAATATGAAACTGTCTGGTGGTAACATGGTTCCAGTTGCTTTAAGCGGTAGTTGCACGTAGATGTGACCTAAGTATTCTTTAAGTCTGCTAATGCCCAATGGCCTTTGCTTGGTTGCAACATAAACAGAACCTAACTATCATCATCTTTGGCTATCCCTCGAAACGAGGATGATGTCTGTCAAAGGGGTTCATTGGTGAGGTTTTTAAGTGGCTGAGGAGCCCAATTCTTGCCCTGTAGATTTTCCCACAGAAGTGACCGGTATAATCTTGTAGGAGACATAGTTGTTGACTGGACTGTTATGCCCTTTCTTTCCTCCTTTGTCGCTTCTCTGTCTCATGAGCACATCTGTTCTCCTCAAAGTGAGCTGTGTCTTGGTGTATGGTGTGGCGTCACTTTGTTCTGTTCCGTGCCAAGTCCTCACAGTTTGTTGGGTTGATGCCTCCCTTTTTAAGACGTACTTTCAGTATGTATTAGAAACGCTTCTGCTGCCCTCCGCGAGCATTTCTTCCCTGACTTAACTGAGAGAAGAGTACTTACTTCAAGAGGCAAGTGTCAGGCATACATACACAGTGGCCAGCCCAGCGGAGCTAGTGTTTCATGACCTGCACTTCTATGCTGCTGATGTTGGCTGCAGAGAGAACACTGATGTTAGTATGTAGGTCTTCCCAGCTAATCCTGAGAATCCTCCTGAAGCAGCGCTGCTGGAACCACTCCAGCCGCTTGAGATAACGACATCTGTAGATTATCCAGGTCTCTCACCCATAGAGAAGGGTGCGGATGACAACTGCCTTGTAAATCAAGACCTTGGTACCTGTAAATCCCTATCATTGAAGACTTGTTTGAGTAGTCTTCCAAAAGTTGCGCTGGCAAAGCGGATTCTGTATTCAATTTTTGTGTCAATGCTGGCTGTTTGGGAGAGGTGGCTGCCAAGACACAGAAAATGGTCCACATTTTCCAGGGGTTCTCCGCTGATCGGATTTGTGGAGTACAAAGAGTAGTTTGTGCAGGTGAGGGTTGGTAGAGTACCTTGGTTTTTCCAATGTTGAGAGAGACCCAGGCTGTGATAGGCATCTGCAAAAAAGATTTAAGGCACTTTGCAGGTTGGCCTTGGTGTGTGCAAGAATGATGCAATCATCTGCCTACTGTAGGTCAGTGATGCCAATTCTCATGACCTTAGATTTTGTTTGGAGACATTGAAGATTTGAGTATTGTATGGATCGCCAACTTCTCAATCCTGATTCCGTCAGGACAGCAGTCGTGAATGGGAATCAGGATCACGGTAAGGTAAATGGAGTAGAGTGCTGAAGCAATGACATAGCCCTGCTTGACACCAGTGCAAATGGTGAATGGTTTGGTCTCTGAGCTGTTGCACAAAATGGTGACAGTCATCCCATCATGGAGCAGTCAGATGACGGAAATGAATTTCTGTGGACGGCCAAACCTACATAGCATCTTCCGTAGGGCATCACGATTGATAGTCAAAGGCCTTGGTTAGATCGATGAATGTCGTGAACATTGCTGGTGTTGCTCTCTGCACTTCTCCTGAATCTGTCGTACCATGAAGATCATGTCTATTTTGCCTCCAGGTGACCTGAAGTCACACTGTGATTTGGGGAGGAGTTCCTTGGCAAGTGGGAGGAGGCAGTTTGGTAGGATCTGGGCAAGAACCTTCCCTGTGATGGAGAGGAGAGCAATACCTCTGTAGTTCCCGCACAAAGATTTCTTCCCTTTCTTGAATATTGTAACAATGTTGGCATTCTTAGTCAGGTGGAATTTCTTCGCAGGTCAAGATTTTGTTGAGGAGTTGGCAAAGTTTGTGCTGGAGCATTGTTCCACCAGCTTTAAAAACCTCAGCTGGGATGCGGTCTGGGCCTGGTGCCTTGTGATTTTTTTTGTCTAAGTGATGGCCTGCCAGACTTCCTCAAAAGATGGGCGATTGCAAGGTGTTCCATTGCTCAGCATTCTGGAATAAACTCGATTGTGTCTTCAGAGACCGTGGATTAGTAGGCTCTCAAAAGTGTTCCTTCCAGTGTTGTTTAATAGCTGCATTGTCCTTAAGGAAGGTGAAGGAATCCTGAGAATGTAAGCGGGTTGGGCCTTTGGGGCTTGGCAAATATATAGCTTTTGTTGCTTGAAAGAAGCTTCTCCTGTCATCCTGGTCTACGAAATCCTGGATCTGAGGCCTTCTCTTTCCACCACTTGTTTTTGAGGTCACATAGCCTACTGTGGCTTTAAGCAGGTGATAGGTCTCATGTTTTCATTTGTTAGAGGAATCATTTTGCCAGTTACAAAATGCATTTCTTTTTTGTTGAATTAATGCTAGGATTTCCTCATTGTTTTTGTCAGACCAGTCTTGGTGCCGATGAGTGGAATGTTCTCTGGTTTCAGCACATGTATTGTGAATGGTGTTTTTAAGTTGATCCCAGTGCTCTTGGATGTCAGTGATGTCGGGCAGGTTAGAGAGTTTCTCAGACAGATGTTGCTGGAACATCTCACAGCTGTCTTGGCCTTGAAGTGCTTTGACGTTGTACCGCTTTCGCTTAGTCTTTGGGTGTTCGTGGTGTGGTGGAGCGAGTTGCAGGTATGTGACTGATCTTACTAATTGATGGTCTGTCCAACAGTGGTGGGCATTTCTCCTTGTTCATGTTGTATGGATGTCGGTATAGTCTCGGACTCTGACTATAACACAGTCAAGGAGGTGCCAGTGTTTGGACCGAAGATGTTTCCAGGTGGTCTTAAATTTGTTACTCTGCCTAAAGATGGTATTCGTGATGAGCAGGTCATGCGCCACACATTTGCTAAGAAGAATACCACCATTGGGGTTTACATTTCCCACCCCTTCTTTGCCTATTGTGCCTCTCTAGAGTTGGGAATCCCATCTGTCTCTAGCATTGACATCTCCCAAGAGGATGAGTTTGTTGGCCTTAGGTGTGGTTGTGAGGACTGCATCAGGAGTTCTGTAAAACTGCTGCTTATTGTCTTCCTCATCATTGAGTGTTGGGGCGTATGCGCTGATGACCATGGCATATTGATTGTTACTAAGCTTGAGCCAAAGAGTCATGAGACGCTTGTTGATCCCCACGGGAAGCTGTGGGGAAACTGGTGCACAGGTGGTAACCACACAAAACTTTACAGGAGGAAAACCCTGACCCAGTGGCAAGGAGATCCAAGACAGCCAGGGGCCTCTCTCCTCTTGCAGCCCTCATCCACCTTCACAGCTGCAGAGTACTAGAAGGTCCTCTGTATGCACCCGATCAACTGTTGAGGTCTTTTGATGTTTGGACCACAGTTAGTCAGGAGCCTCACCTCAGACCTGCTTGTTAAGGGGGACACTACCAGGAGTATAAAAGCTCTGAATAATATAGCTCTGAGGGTCTTTAGCCCACGCAAGCCTCACCACCACAACAAGGTTGCAGGTCCATCAGGGAGGGGTTTCGTCTATACCACAAATTGGAACCATGTTGTAACTGTAGTATAGACAAGCCCAAAGGTGGTGTGATCTGGAGTCACTGGGGATGTTACTTGTAAACAAAAATATAGTAATAAACAAGATGATTACCAATTCTATGGGATTTTATAACCATTTTAAGAGAGCCAAGTTTTGAGCCCTCAGTTTCTGCTTCTATGGAATTAGGTGCAGCTCTGAGAGTAGAGGATAGAGCCTGATAGCATCTGTAACTCTGAATTTCCTGGCTTTTACAGGCTTGTTGTACTGTCAGGCAGTGGATACTTTACTATAATGTATGTTTCTGTTTAGTTTTATAACTCATAATAACACTATCTAAATTCTGGTCTGTCCACTTTTTGTAATGATATTACAAATGGTATTGGGCTGAGAGACTTTTGGAAGCACTTCTTAGTTCATGCATTATTGGCAATAATGGATGATGCACTAATTAACATGTTCAGTTGAATACCAGAAAGGTTCTTTAGTTTTTCCTCACCTTTCTACTTCCCTGTTGCCGCTACCAGGGCAGCTCACAGTTCATCTCCGACCATCTTACACCCCCTGATTTACCTTTCTGCCTTTGGAGCCCACTCCCTGTAGCTCTGAAATCATGCTCTGCAGACTGTTGTCCTGCCTTCTCTAGTGTCAGCCTTGTGCTCCCCTCTGGCTAATGGCTTTTCTTCTGACTGCCTTGATAAATATTTGATTTTCTCCTCTCTACTCCAGCCTGTACTTTGTCCTCAGAAGCATTTACTATGATTTAAACTCCGAGCACACTTCGGGGAAACTTTTTTTCTGAAGATATACTGCTCATCTTTCAGAGTAACAGCCGTGTTAGTCTGTATTCGCAAAAAGAAAAGGAGTACTTGTGGCACCTTAGAGACTAACCAATTTATTTGAGCATAAGCTTTCGTGAGCTACAGTTCACTTCATCGGATGCATACTGTGGAAAGTGTAGAAGATCTTTTATACACACAAAGCATGAAAAAATACCTCCTCCGCATAGCTTATCTAAAGTGACCACTCTCCTTACAATGTGTATGATAATCAAGGTGGGCCATTTCCAGCACAAATTCAGGGTTTAACAAGAACATCTGGGGGAGGAGGGGTGTTTAGGAAAAAAACAAGGGGAAATAGGTTACCTTGCATAATGACTTAGCCACTCCCAGTCTCTATTCAAGCCTAAGTTAATTGTATCCAATTTGCAAATGAATTCCAATTCAACAGTTTCTCGCTGGAGTCTGGATTTGAAGTATTTTTGTTGAAGAATTGCAACTTTCATGTCTGTAATCACGTGACCAGGGAGATTGAAGTGTTCCCCAACTGGTTTTTGAATGTTATAGTTCTTGACATCTGATTTGTGTCCATTTATTCTTTTACGTAGAGACTGCCCAGTTTGACCAATGTACATGGCAGAGGGGCATTGCTGGCACATGATGGCGTATATCACATTGGTGGATGTGCAGGTGAACGAGCCTCTGATAGTGTGGCTGATGTTATTAGGCCAGCAGGAGAGTGGGTTTGTGTGTGTGTGGGTGGGGAGGTGTGTGTGAGAGAACTTGGATTTGGGCTGGAGATGGCCCAACTTGATTATCATTCACATTGTAAGGAGAGTGATCACTTTAGATAAGCTATGGGGAGGAGGTATTTTTTCATGCTTTGTGTGTATAAAAGATCTTCTACACTTTCCACAGTATGCATCCGATGAAGTGAGCTGTAGCTCACAAAAGCTTATGCTCAAATAAATTGGTTAGTCTCTAAGGTGCCACAAGTACTCCTTTTTGCTCATCTTTATGTACATATTTCTTGATATTCTGCTTAGATTACAACAGTGAAGACACCTTGGAAATACCATTGATGTGTCATGCTAGGCCTGCTTCCTAGCTGAAATATATATATATATATATATATTTTAAGTGCCTGTCACCGGTTGTTTTCTGGCATCTAGCAATTATGTAAGAGTGAGGGGAACCTGACCTGGTGCAGAGAGTGGCTCCAGGCACCACTCTGATCATGACTATCATGAGTTTACGTTTGCTACGGTGGTATGTCCTCTGGAATATTCTGTCATGTTAAATTAACTGTTCAGGTGTACAGGAGCATAAAGAATAATAGCCCAGCATTAGTCTTATGATACTGTGCTGCTTAGATTGGGAAATGTTTGCTACATGAGTAAGTGATTCTGAAGAGGTTGAATGAATAATAGATCTTGCTATGGGTACATCTACACTGTCCAAAAAAAGTGCTCTGAGATCCACTCCCCTCACTGGGTTCCAGAGCCTGGGCTCCAATCCAAGTGAGAATGTCTACACTGCTATTTTTAGTCCTATATAGCAAGCCTGAGTCAGCTGAGACTCATACTCGTCAGGGGTGTGGAGTTGTTTTTTTCTTCAGTTTAGGTGTACTATACGGCTTAAAAGCTATTGACACGAACAGTTCCTTTGTCAGATTTTCTCACTACAACTGTATTTGAGGCAGAACTAAAGTTGTAACTTTAAAAAACATTTGTTTTTAGGCGTCATCAAGAATTTAAAATTTTTTATTCCGTTTAGTTTAAGAGGAAGATAGTGTTTTGTCTCTTTGGTATTGGGGGGGGAACATAGTTTTTAAAATGTCTACACTTTTTTAAAAAATGGATTACTGTAAAGGCTAACCTTGCATTACCAAAAGCAGAGTGGAATAAAATACCTTGTTCTTGTCTGTACTTCCAGGTCAAAAGGTTATACTGTCTATGTATTCCTTTGCACAGTTGAAAACTCTACATTTTGACCCTCCAAATGCTGTTATCCATGTGGGTGGAACACTGTCTATTGAGCTGACTTTGCTGAGCCAAATGCCCATCCCAGTTGAAGTGGATCAGATTGCCATCAATGTCCACTTCAGCATTGAGAAAAATAGTTACCGGAAAACAGCTGAATGGCTCACTAAACACAAAACTTCCAACGGTATTATCAGCTTCCCGAATGAGGTTGCCGGTTTCCCTTTGTCAAGAAACAACTTGCCAGCACTGGAGTTATATGAAATGTACGAAAGGAGCCCTTCGGATAACTCTTTGAACACAACGGGAATAATCTGCAAAAATGTGCACATGCTACTGCGAAGGCAGGAAAGCAGCTCTTCTCTGGAAATGCCCTCAGGGGTGACTCTAGAGGATGGGGCTCACATGTTAAAATGTAGCAACATTATACTGGAACCAGGGGTCAATACAATAACATTCAGAACTCAGGTATGTTTTTTACAATTGAGTCAGCATAGCACTCATGAAAGAGAAGATTTAAAAGCACTAACTAGAGAAGGGCATAATGATGGCTAGTGCTATCCAGTGTTGCTCCCCTGCCACAGCTTTGCCAATGCAGCTTAACTCTTCCTGGCTCACCCCTGTTATTGCAGACCTTGGCCGATCATGAAGAGAGGCTGCTAACTCTGCTAAAGTGTGTGGTTGGTTCTCTGGTGTGCAGAAATGAGAGACTAGAGTGATCCCACCAAACTCATTTTAAGTCCTTTTTATTTATCCAGTTATCACTTTCATAAAAATAAAACCCTTATCTAACAACTAGAATTCAGATGAGTATTACATCTGTCCCAAACTGCAATGTTCATTGTCCATCATGTTCTAGAAAAGGTAAGATTCTCTTGTTTCATAGTCAGACTTGCTCAGAGTAATGCATAAAAGGTTCCAGGTGGGGAGGTGTTTTTCTTATTGTGTTCTATTACAGGTAATCTTTTTTCCAGTGTCCGTATCTGCCAGATTTAGCTGTAGCAATACATAATCACGTTGGTGGTCGCTTACTTCCAGAGTGTGGTGTGATAGCAGCTATAGTAATCATTGCATACAAAAAGAGGTTAAGATTGCAAAGTCAACCACTTGCTCTTAAGAAATGTCAGAATTCAGGTTGCTTGTGTAACTTTAATTCTTCCCTGTGAGTATGACATTCTTTAGCTATGTTACCACATACTCTTTTCCTCAAAGGATCTCCGTCTCCTTCATTGCAGAAGATGGAAGGTATGTAGTTATTGAAGGAGAGAGCTGCAAGAAGAGAAATATACAGGTACGCCCAGGGCCGTCCCTAGGGGAGTGCAGGGCCCGGGGCAGAAGTGACGAATTCGTCTCTTCCGGGACTGACCACGCCAGCCAATCACACTGGCCTGCAGGGCCCCCCAAAGCGCAGGGCCCCCCAAAGCGCAGGGCCCCCCAAAGCGCAGGGCCCCCCAAAGCGCAGGGCCCCCCAAAGCGCAGGGCCCCCCAAAGCGCAGGGCCCAGAGCGTTCACCCCAATTTGCGCTACACAAGAGATGGCTCTGGTTAAGCCAATTGAATATTGCCAGGAAAACTGGTTGTATTCCTGTCTCTGCCACAGATTTTTTTTATATGATGCTGGGCAAGTCACTTTAAACCAAAATTCTTAAAGATGGTCACTAGTTGTGTGTGCTTTATTTTCTGGATGCCCTACTTGAAACCTCTGGGGCCTGATTTTCAGAAGTGCGAAGTAACTCAGTTGCAGCTGAAATCACTGAGAGTGTGTCTACACTGCAATTAAAAAGTGCCAGCTGACTCTGGCTTGCAGGGCTGTTTATTTGCATGTACACTGCAATTAAACAGTCCCTTAGCCTGAGCCCAAGTCAGCCAGCATGTGCCAGACACCATTTTTTAATTGCAATGTAGGCATAACTTGAGAGCTGTGACGCTTCATACCTCTAGTAGTAAGGTAGTATGGACTGAAGGAATGAGTGATGGGGTTAGGAGGTCCTGAGTTCTAATCCTGGCTCTGCCACTGACTTACTGTGTGGCCTTAAGCAAATCACTTAGAAAGTCAGTGTCCTCACCTGTAAAATGGGAATAATAGTTACTGACCTGCCTGACAGGGTGTTGTGAGGAATAATTTGGTATGTCTATATAGCATTTAAAATATTCTGAAAAATGCGTATTTCAGAATGCAGCCTCTTGCAAAAAAATTTTTGCCTTAATCATGTTGTGCTTCAGTTCCCTGTCTGTATGTTTTAAAAAAAAATAAATAAAACAAAAATCTTCAGACCTCCAGAGAGGGGTGTTCTTAAACTTGGATACTACAGTGATGAGCACACTGTAGATAAACCACGAGGAAATGAATAATTCTATCTTCAGTGCAGTGTCTCGATGGTGTGCAGTAAATAAAGCATGGGGCAATGCATTGAGTATAAAGAAATATTGAATTTTTGCCTCATTTCCTGAGCGCTGCCCGTCCTGTATACTGAGTGAGGCGAAGGTCCTGTGGATAAAACAGTATGATTTTTGTAATTATACACTGCCTCGAATTAATGTTGGCATTTCCTAAGGTTTTAGTAGTTAACTTTGCAACCTTATACAGAACTGAACAAAAGCAAAACTATAGATTATTTTAAAAATTGAAGGTTTAACAGTGCTGGTCATGGAGGTTTTTTCCAATGTTCTCATAATGATCTGTGTGTTACTCCACTACTCCTGAGACTCAAATTAATCTTTCACTTTTCCATCCCCTTCTCTCATTCTGTCACCATCTCAACATGTAACTTTTCTATTTAGCCTACAGGCTAAGGGCAGTCTGTGCTTTAGTTTTTCAGTCTCTGCAGCATTGAGACAGCAAGCACGAGAGATGTGCTCATACCGGGGCAGGCTGGCACTGTGAGCCTGTATAGGTAGCACTTATCTGCTGGAGATGCAAGTTGGTGCAGCAGGTGCTTGAATTGAGAGCTGGCAACCATGTGATCTGTACACTACCTACTGATCTAATTTTTAGGTTTTTGAATACCTCTTGTGAGTAAGTGACAAGACATATTTAGTAATAAAGGCAGTGCAATGCGATTTGGAGATTTCAGAGGGCTAGGTGGCTGCAGATGCAGTTTCATATAAAATTGGATCCAAGTCTGAAGAACCCGAGTGGGAGAAGGCTGGAGGAGATTAGTGTGCACAGTGTTTTTGGCTTCATGGATGAGGAAGCAATCTACTAAACTGTGGAAGAAGAAAGATGGAATATAAATGAAGATACAATTTACTACTTGAACTATTCTTTGTATCTCATACTATGTATATTTCTGGTGGCCAATATTATAGGAGGGACAGTTAACTTCCTAATTCTCTTCCTGTAGTGAAGGAGAACAGCAAGAGGGAAAATTGTGCTGTTAGATTCCTTCATGCTGAGTGTAGCACCCAGCACCTATCCTCTTTTCCGAAGAACAGGATTTAAATTTCTAGAACTGACAGTATCAAGTAACTTAGATACCACTTGGTGGTATTTTCCTTGAAAATATATTAATTAGAGGTGGAATGTTTATAAAAAAAAAAAAAATTGAGCACGCTGCTGTAGGATGATGGCTTCATATTCGATCCCTTACTCCTGTTCGATAACATAACAGGACAAGGGATTTAAATGAAGGGATTAGAGAAACCTTTCTCACTTGTGTATGATGAAGGCCATGTCTACACTAAGCATAGCTGTACTACTGTAGTGCCATAATGTAGGTACTCCCTATGGCACTGGAAGGCTTTTTTTCCATCGTTGTAGGGAATCATCTCTCTGAGCTGTGGTCACTAGGTTGATGGAAACAGTCTTCTGTCTGCTGAGTTGCGTCTACACTGGGGCTTAGGTCAGCCCAGTTACGTTAGTCAGGGGAAGCAACATACCTGTGCCGATCAAAAATTTAAGTGTAGACCAGCCTAACAACGGCACTGAGGGAACAATAAAGGGGAAAGAAAATGCCCCCCTCCATATGGGATGTATATGCACTCTGCTTCGTTTGCAGGTTTTTAAACTGAGCATAGCACTTGCTTCATACTAAATTTGCAGCAGTCTCTCTTAGCCATACTCCAAACTGAACCTCTTTAAATGTATTCATTCTAAAGTTTTATAGCAGGTCAGAAAATGTTTTCTACATTCTTTGGATCCCCTCTCCTATGACTCCTAGGTTTACATTACATGAAATCTCCCATGACATTAGCGCATAATGTGCACTAATGCTTTTGTCCAGTTACAAGCTGGAAAAAGTGGCGAGAAAACACTCAGATGGTGAGGCTTTAAGGTTATAATTTTGGGGCAGGTGCAGTACCACTAACTTACAACTGAAAAATTTTGAATTTGAGTATTCGCTGTGAGACAAAAACCAAATGCTTCAGGCTGCATAGGGTTTGTGTATTATGGGTTAATTCCACATCAGATGTGATGTGATATGGCGCACACAACACAAATCTGTACATTATGCTTAAGAAAATTAGGAGGATTTTTTTAAAAAAAATCTGCTCTACCTTGTGAAAAATTCAAAATACTAGATGTCTTAAAAGTCAGCATTTTCCTTCTGTTAGCATGATGTTGTTCGGGTGTTCAAATGCCCTCCATGCTTTTAACAGGATAAACAGCTGTATCATTTCAGTTGTTTGGTCAATGGACTATAACTGTGCTAGTTTGATTAAAACTAAAGTTCATTTCAAGCACCCAAAAAATTCTAATTCTGCTGTGAGAGCAGCCTATGTCATTAACAAAGATTTATAGCACTTTCAATGCTGTGCAGTAAGAAGTGACAAAAAGGGGAGCAGGGGGAACCACTCCCAAACTTCAAATCTTGTTTATCAGCAGTGACTAACACATTGTCCTTCACCAGGGATAGAACTAATGCATCTTCTAGAAGCACACCTACAGGTGTACCATTTTATTATTTTTTACAATGGTGCTATCCTATCATAGCTAGCCTTAAAGTAGTGTTGTGGGAGAATATGGGATTAAAATATATTCATTAATAGGTGTCCACACAATGTGGAAGAAAGTGTGAAAACATTATAGGCTTATATTGATTTGAAGGTTATTCGTTGCACAGTTTGGGGTTTTATGAATGCTAGCCAAAAAGTCACTCTGCTGTTCGTGACTACCTGGTAAAATCCATAATATCGTAGATGAGCATATTCATTATATTTTAATGTATGTAGCCCTCAGTTCACATGTGTGTGTATGTATGTCTCTCTCTCTATATATATATATGAAATATAAATCCTCACCAGAGTAGGTTGCTATGCTAGGTACTTAGGGTAACAGAGTACTTGAATTGACAGCACTTCCATTTGTTCTTGAATCAAATGGACAACATTCCTGCTTCCCCTCCTCACCCCCCCTGCCATTATTAGGTGGGGTCCTTTGGGATAAACATTTTTACCAGACACTTACGAAAATTGAATTCGGAGTGCTTGGGCAATTTCATGAATTTTTTTCCCCTCTTAATTCTTTTTATTCACCTAGTTGTACAGATAAAAGCATACCAGTTAGAAATGGGCTGAGATGTATTTGTCCCTTATTTGTCAGAAGTTCAGTGGAGAAAACAAAGGGTTTTCTTGAGAAATGTAAAAATAATTGCTAGATTGAAAATCCACTCTTCAGTTTCATTTTTTATTTTTCAAAGGCCAAAGAACCTGGGACATATACTCTCAGGCAGCTGTGCACGTCAGTGGGTAAAGTGCACTTTGTCCTTCCTCACATTTACCCAGTTGTGCAATATGATGTGTACTCTCAGGAGCCCCAGCTAAAAGTGGAGCCATTGACTGGTAAGTAAACTTGTAACACTAAGAATGTGTTGATTGTCCATGTTACTTTCTCATACATGACATGTTTGTTACTTCTCATTTCATCTAAACGAGTTACTTTGCTCTGTCTTTTGCAGCTTCCTTTTAAAACTGCTTCTATTGAGAACATATGAGTCTTTAGGCTTTAGTGAGTCTGAACGCTATCAATCCCACTTGTCAAGTGACATGACAACTAGTATTTGATTGCGAATTTCAGAATCTGGCTTAGTTGGAGTGCATATATGTGTCTGTATCCTTTTGAAGGATCAAGTGGGGTTTGATCTTGCATCACTGGACACGTTGATGGGGAGAATAGATAGTGATTTGACTGCACCATTGTGAATTTCTTACTAGTTTTGTGACACTGTATTGGCTTTGGTAATTTAGCAAAATCCCTTTACTTTGCACTCTCACCTACCAAAGAGGCTCTGCTCTAACTCCCTTTAAAATGAATAGGAGTCTTTCCTTTGAATTCAGTGGAAGGAGAATCACTAATCTAAGAGCTTTCTATGGGACCCATCACCATGCTAAAGAATGATCCTGGTAAACTAGATTTTACTGGTGAGGTCCTCTAGGCTTCCTGAAGTCTTCTACTGTTCCCCCCTTCCTTAGTAGAAAAGACTGTGCTTGGGCTGTATCTCTAGAACACACATTTTCCCCCTTCTTCATACATCTTCACATATTCTGTATCATTCTGGTTAATATGGGAAAGCTGTCTCAGAGTCCTAAAGGTGGTCAGACTTTGAATTAGTCGACTGCCTCTGGAAGCTTGTTCCACAGCTGCACCTCATTGATTGAGAATGCTTTGACTTCAGGTGAAGGGCAACAGTGAAAATTTCCCAAAATTGAATGGCTGAAACTCTCCCTATTTCTTGGACAATTTCTTAGAAAACTACTCCATAATTGAGCACCAAAAAGTAAAATGTTCAAGTTGATGTTAACATGCACTTGTGTGAAAAATGAGCTATGAATGTTTATTTGTATACTCCTAGCAAACATTAGCAGCTAATTGTAACCATTTAATAACTAGAATGCTGGCGTACACTGGCACTGTTTGCTTTCTTTTTCTTCAGACAGCCTTTTGGCTGGTATTCCTCAGAGGGTGAAGTTCACAGTGACTACTGGCCATTATACCATGAAGAGTGGAGATACTCTGCAGCTCAGTAATGCTGATGCCATGCCTTTCCTCTACCATCCAGAGAGCAAAGCATTGATCTATTCCAATACCAGGGGTAAGCAGCATAGCCAAAATCAATTATCTGCCATCAGTCTGTGAAAATGCAGAAATCCTATAAGCATAATGTAAATATTTATTGTATAGCAGCAGAGTGGTCTATAAGATGTTAGAACGTTTGACACCATTGTTGTCAGTAACCATGAATTGGGAACTGGTAACTCAGCATTTCAGAGCACAAAAACTTCTGTAAGTCCTGGCCTTTTTCTACAGCTGTTTTGGAAACTGTACATGTGACCAGTTAGATTTAGTGACTTCAGGTATAGGTCTTATCTCAATAACAAAGAATAGATATATTCTGGGAAAGATTAATTTACTGTCTGTGTGCCCTTCACTAGGAAATTAACTTGTCTCATAAGCAACTTTTAAATCAGTGTAGTATATTTGCAAGTGGCACCACGCAACAGAGGAAACCTTAGCAACACTTTCACCTATTGCAAGGAAGGAGATCCTGGGAACACCTTACAGGACCTGTAATGAAGTCCAGTTAGAGTTCTCTGTACCACCCTGTCTAGCTTTGAATTTGCATATTTTGTATAAACAGACAGTTGACTACTTAAGCCTCCTGCACACATGAATCCGTGGTTGAGTTCTCATTGCATTTGATTGCCTCAAGAAAAGTATGAACTTTCAGTCAACCAGATTAGTCCTGGAAATACTGCTTTTTATGGGTCAAGGTCCATGTAGGGAGGAAGGAATGGTTGAGGATTAGAGTGAATTAGACTACTTTTGTGTTGCCATTGTGGGACATTACCTGTACAGAGGCTTTGTACCATAGTAAAAGGTAGATTGTGTCAAACCAACCTGATCTCCTTCTTTGAGAAGCTAACCTTTTTTAGAGAAAGGGAATGCAGTAGATCTAATTTACCTTGATTTCAGTAAGGCATTTGATACGGTTCCACATGGAGAATTATTAGCTAAATTGGAAAAGATGGTGCTGTCTGTAGGAGCCAGCTGAGGTTACTCAATCAGGGTGAACTGCAAACAGAATGGGGCAAACAAACCCCAAACGCTGGTGGATATTCCAATACTTACATTTACCAAGCCAGCATAAAACAGCTTCTATAGTACCTCACTGGTTACTCAGAAGTCCAAATAATGCATTTCCCTTAAAGTACCCAGCCTCAGGCCTCCATCCAGACACACATGTCGAACATATGATGATGAATTCTGAAAATCATATAAAATAAAAGGTTCTCCTGACCCCAAAGGACCAAGTCCCAGACCCAGGTCAAATAATATCTTAGATCTTACTCCAAATACACGCTATAGTCAATTCTTATTAACTAAACTAAAATTTATTAAAAAAGAAGTGTTGATTAAAAGATCAAAATACATACAGACTTGAATTCAATTCTTGAGGTTCAGATACATAGCAGAGATGAGCTTGTAGTTGCCAAAAGTCCTTTTAGAAATAGTCCATAGGTTATAGTCCAATGTCCATATTCAGGGTGACCCCAGTCAGTGATTGGGGATCTCAATCCTTATGGCTTAAGGTTTCCCCCTCTTGAAACCCAAAGCAGATCTGAGATGAAGGATTGTGTCCCAAGGTTTTTATAAATTTCCAGCAGCCTTTTGGCCTGAGAAAACAATAGGCTTGACTTTCCTTCTTCCAAACATCATGGCAATTAGCACAGGATAATTTATCCATTAAACAGTTCAGACACAGGTTATCACAACCTTCAAAGAGACATAGACAATAATGCTATTTCAGTCAAGTATCTTCCTAAATACTAATACTCCTTTTATCTTTGAATCAAAGCTATAGCAATAGACTTACATCACAAGACCTGAACAAACATCTACTCTTCTATCTCTAACAATGCAGGCTTGCATTTCAAAGCTCTGTTCATTTACTTACCTTCCTAACCAGTCTCTAAAGTTCAGCCATGGATCAGGTCAGTTTGTGAGTTAAACTCTTTCTGGCCCTGTCACCTTTCAATGAGATATTGTATTATACTCATAATGTCACAGATGGAGATCAATATGAAAATTGAAAGGTGGATAAGGAACTGGATAAAGGGGAGACTACAGTGGGTCACACTGAAAGGTGAACTGTCAGACTAGAAGGAGGTTACGAGTGGAGTTCCTCAGGGATCGGTTTTGGGACCAATCTCATTTAAGCTTTTTATTATTGACCTTGGCACAAAAAGTGGGAATGTGCTAATAAAGTTTGTGGATGACACAAAGCTGGGAGGTATTGCCAATACAGAGAAGAACCAGGATATCATACAGGAAGCTCTGGATGACCTTGTAAACTGGAGTAATAGTAATAAGATGAAATTTAATAGTGAAAAGTGCAAGGTCATGCATTTAGGGATTAATAACAAGAATTTTTGTTATAAACTGGGGACGCATCACTTGGCAGTAACAGAGGAGGAGAAGGACCTCGGAGTATTGGTTGATCACAGAATGACTGAGCCACCAATGTGATATGGCTATCAAAAAAGCTAATGCGGTTTTGGGATGCATCAGGCGAGGTAATTCCAGTAGAGATAAGGAGGTACTTAAGCTTGTACTGTTATACAAGACACTGGTGAGACCTCATCTGGAATATTGTGTGCAGTTCTGGTGTCCCATGTTTAAGAAGGATGAATTCAAACTGGAACAGGTACAGAGAAGGGCTACTAGGATGATCCGAGGAATGGAAAACCTGTCTTATGAAAGGAGACTCAAAGAGCTTGGCTTGTTTAGCCTAACCAAAAGAAGGCTGAGAGGAGATATGATTGCTATCTATAAATATATCAGAAGCATAAATACCACAGAGGGAGAAGAATTATTTAAGCTCAGTACCAATGTGGACACAAGAACAAATGGCTATAAACTGGCCATCAGGAAGTTTAGACTAGAAATTAGACGAAGGTTTCTAACCATCAGAGGAGTGAAGTTCTGGAACAGCCTTCCAAGGGAAGCAGTGGGGGGGCAAATGACATATCTGGCTTCAAGACAAGGCTTGATAAGTTTATGGAGGAGATGATATGGGATAGCCTAATTTTGGCAATTAATTGATCTTCGACTATTAGCGGTAGATATGCCTAATGACCTGTGATGAGATGTTAGATGGGGTGGGATCTGAGTTACTGCAGAGAATTCTTTCCTGAGTGTCTGGCTGGTGGGTCTTGCCCACATGGTCAGGGTTTAGCTGATTGCCATATTTGGGGTTGGGAAGGAATTTTCCCTCAGGGCAGATTGGTAGAGGCCCTGGTGGTTTTTTGCCATCCTCTGCAGCGTGTGGCACGAGTCACTTGCTGGAGGATTCTCTTCACCTTGAAGTCTTTAAACCACAAGCTGAGGACTTCAATAGCTCAGACATAAGTTAGGGGTTTGTTACAGGAGTTGGTGGGTGAGATTCCATGACCTGCGTTGCGCAGGAGGTCAGACTAGACAATCATAATGGTCCCTTCTGACCTTAAAGTCTATGATTCTATGAAAATTATGTAATTAAGAAGCTAGGATATGTTTTTTATAAAGCAATGGTTAGTGCGCAGGAAAGTGAAGAATTATTTGCCTCTCTAGCCAATGTTTCATTTAATCATATCCCAGCTTCTCCCAAAGCTCTGCTAGTGCATCTCAATCCTATTCTTCAGTTGATATGTAAAAGCAAGAAGCAAAGACTCAATAGTTGAATAAGGAGAGATTAAAAATAGGATAAATGTAGGCATCCTATGTGAAAATTTTTAAGATATGTCACGAATGCTGGTTAAATCTTCATTATACATAGTCTTGTGTTATCAGTAATGAAGCTTGTGTAAAATGAAAGGAATGAAGTAATAGGATATGAGGAGTCACGGGGACTAGTGGTAAAAAAGGATTGGGTAATGGAGCAGGTGAGGACTGAAGGAACATTGATAAGATTCAGACTAGTCATTAAATTGCTCTGTCAAGAATTTCCTTAAATATTGGAATGGACTACCAAGGAAGGTAGCCAGTAGCCCTTCAAGAAGAATTAGGGAAACACTGGAAATTAATGGAAATAATGAAGGGTAAGGTTCTTCATGATATTGGGTCTTTGACTTGATCTACACTTGAAAGTTATGTTGGCAAAGCTGCATTGGTCAGGGATGTGGAAAAACCCCACATGCCTGACCAGCATAGCTCTGCTGACAAACACCAGGTATAGACACAGCCATGTTGATGGAAGAATGATTCTGTTGATGTAGCTAACATCATTCGGGAAAGTGGTGTTCCTACATGGACAGAAAAGCTAGTTCTGTAAGTGAAGGCTCTATACTAGGGAGGCTCTGCCAACCTAAGCTTCATAATGTATTTGTAGCCAGAGACTTCATTAAGGAAGCCAGTGTGGAGTTCTTGGAGTTCTACAATGAGTTGTATGGCTGCAGTCCTCACTGACAGGGAGGTGTGAGTTATAGACACTATAGGTACCAAGCCTTTTAGGGCTCCTTCTTGATCAAAGAAGACATTTCTAGCCTTTCAGGATATGATCTCATGACTTGATAGCTAGAGATGAAAAATGGAGGTTGTGGAGGGGAGGAATATTTCTAAAATTACTTCATATTCTACACAATTGTAGAAAAAGTCTCAGAATCATCGTTACTGATCCAGTCTTCTGAAAAGATCACAAGCATCACCTTGCCAGTGGCTCCTGCATATCATGTGATTGAATTTGACCTAGAAGTTATCTATTTGCCATCAACCCCAACAGCTTCAGTGGAAAGTGAAAATCTGGTAAATAAAGAACTGCACAGGAAAAGCAAAGAGAAGCAGAAAACGGACAACTGCATGGCTACAGTTGACCAAAAAGTAAGATGACCAAAAAAGTTAATTTTTTGACCACAAGTGTTTAAATTGACCAAAATTATGAGTGAGAATAACCTACTTGCACAGAACACCTTCTAGCTTAAAGGATATGAAAGCACGTCAGACTGTGTGAAATAGATGCAAATGTATGTGTACAGAATTTTTAAGGTACGTACAAAAATACACAGAACTTTATAGGTGGATGAGTCTCCCTTCACCAAATACTAGCCTTCTCTGAGGTTTGACATTCTGTGCCAACAACCCAAGTTGGAATTCGGCCAACAGACCATAGTTAACACCCCTACTTCTGTTTTAAGTGCCTGGGATCTTTAATGACTCCAATGATCAAAGCCTCTCTTCTGATCCATCAAAAAGATGTAATTTATGTATGCAGAGTATCCCTGCACCATTCTGGTACACTGCTTCAGTATTAAGAGAAAAGAATGTTCTGATTAAACCAGTAACAACACTTCCTTATACAGCTGGGACTTAATTTGAGCGCTCTGTCCCATGTTACTGATTTTATTGCCCTATGTTTATAACTAAAATGGTCTGCACAATGTACTGGCACTCTTACTTCTCACATGCTTAACTATTGTTAAAAGAAACTGCGGATTGGTTCCATTTGGAAACTAATGGTGGGGGGGGGGCGTTTGGTGTTCATAAAGATTATGAACATATGCATATATGAAAAGTTATTTCACTTAGTGTGTATACACGTTAAGGGAAAATCTGCATTCAGTTCAGGAGGAACTTTTTTGAAGCTCTGTGCTGAAGTTCAGAATGCAGATTAATCATCCCTTACATTATGTTATGAAGTTAATAGGTTTGTTCCATTAGTAATTTATTTTGAGACTGACAAAATCTATGTGGTTATTGCAGTAAGATGCCCCTGGTGGCAGCATTGTTCTCCCTTAATATTTGCCAGCCCTTAAAGAAAGTGCTCTGAAGAGGCAGATCCCATGGATAAGTCAGCTTAGGAGTTGACGTCAGGGAGACACCAAGCTGTGTGTGTGCGTGCGCACGAAAAATCCTCTTCCCACCTTAACAAGCTTAGTTGTTTGATAAATCAATTTTTCCCCCCTTTTGGATGCATTAGGTTTGACTGGTCAAGACAAAGTTTCTGGGAAATGTTTAAGTATTTGGAATTGGAAAATAAAGCCATTATGCATGAATAAGAATTCTATTTCTTTCTTTTCTCCAGGTAACCATTGATTGTCCCTGGTCAATTTACTCCACCATTATTGCATTAACATTCAGTGTACCTTTTAATGCCAAGCATTCCTTACTGTCAGCTGGCAAACGGTAATGTAGTCTTTAAATATTTATAATCTCTTTCCTCTTAGAAAATGTTTGTAGAAGTTGATGTTCTGTATGTAAACTTTCAACATAAGTTTTTATTTTTTGTAAGTGGGTGGTGAGTTTTGCCACTTATGAAATGCTCATTTTTGGATTCACCCATTCTCCCTTTCACACTCCATCAGCAGAACAACAAATACATTATTGGTGGTATATTTTAATCATATAGTCATAGGCTAATTTTCTCCATCTTTTGGTCTCCATGTTAGAACTCAGTAAAGGCAAAACTACTTATAAAAAATAACTGTACCATAGACCTACTTCTGCAGACTCAGATTAGCAATTAAGCAGAGAGGAAAAGAAATAATATGCCAGTCATTTTTACTGTTCTTGCCTGAGTGTCACAATTAGAGAAACTCTGTAGCGAGGATGAAATGTTTTTAATAAAGTTTTCTATGAGCTTGCAGTGAAACTGATATCAATATACAACGTATATTATTGTATGTTCAATGCTTAATTTTCAGGAAATATATACAGGTTTGTGTTCAGAATTTGTCGGAACTCTGTTTCCAGCTTTCAGACAATAACCTAAAAAAATTTGGTAACTGCATAGATCTACAGCTGGTACCTCTGAAGCCAGAATCCCAACAGGTAAGATTCTCCTTGGTGGCTCATTACCTTTTAGATGTACGGAATAAGATGAGTGTACCAAGGCACAAAATTGAAAAAATTGACACTTATATTGCTGAAATGCTTAGAATCTCGGTGAATGGCTTTCGTAAGAGATAATATAACAAGACTGACACACCCAAATGCAAATATTCAGGTCTTTGCAATCTCTGAAAAACAGATCAGGGTGACCTTCTACTAAAGGGTATTTTGGGAGCTAGGTCACTCACTGCAATAGACTTTCATATCTGCAGACTCAAGATGAAATCCTAATGCGGGTCACAAATTATTAGTTTTTTCTTTGAATGATGTCTCTAAGGGTGCTCCACTCTAGGTACGGCAACAGCCCCTGCACCTGGGATCGGAGATCTTCGTTAGCAGTGCCTATTGAACTGCACACACAGACCTTCCCATCTCATGCCATGAGCTGCGTGTATATATAGCACTTTGCACTCCAACCACCCCTGAGTTCTTTCTTAGACCTTTGGTCTGGGATGGAATCTGCAGAGATACCTGCCTATCCTTTGAGCTATTAAATAGTGCCTTACCTGTTAGTTTTAGTGTAGTAGTTCTTTCCTTCCTTGCCAGCTCCCTTAAAAAAATTAATTCCTTCCTCTTATCCTCCCTGTTAGTTTGTAGCTTAGGACTTAGTTTTCCTGCTCCCTGCTTTTCTCGACGGGGAAGTTTTCTCCCTCACTCTTAGGCCCGGATCTCCCTGGTTTAAGAGATGAGTTTCCTGTGGGACACCTTTCCAGTAACCACGGTCATCCACAGAGCAGCCACTGCCTGGGAGAGGGACACGTCCCACAGAAGTCTATCCATTGCCACAGCCTGACTGCCAGGGCCAGAAAAAACTGGGACATTTGGCTGCAACTTCTCATGGCGAGGTCATTGCATCCAGCATCAGACCCTGGCCTGGACACTTCCCCCGCTAGGTCGTCCACCGACCCTCATTCTCCACGTCCTAAGAGAAAATCTTCCCTTTCTCATGCTGATGGGAAGGAATGGGCTTCCTCATCACCCTCTGAAACACCGCCACCTCTATGCCCTGCAAGGTCAGTAGCCTCAACATCTTCGGGGATGAGACATAGCTCCAGGGCCATCAGAGTACCTCCAGTACCACAGCTAAACAGAGGTCTAAAGACCCTAAATGGGCAGACCTTCAGACATTAGCACTGTCTCTTAGCACCGGAGACTGCAACATGAGACCATCAATAACAGTGCCAACTGCCGGACCAGATCAACTTCGGGCATCATGACCTCAATGAAGCCATCTGCATTGGTGATGTCCATTTTAGCACCGGCCAAGCTCTTGGCACCTACACCTTCGGCTTTGAGCAAACCCATGGCACCAAGCAAGAACTCTACTCCGTCTGCTGGCTGCTCAAGAGAATGCACCTCTCCCTCAGCACCAAGACGTTAAACACAGCAACCAGCAGGAGGCGGCATTACACACCCTTGGATGTCAGATGAGCATTAGCCTTTGACCTGGACAGAACTAAACCTTACAGATAATTGCAACATTTATTCCTATGAACAGCCAAAAGAATGAAAGGTGCAGACATGTCTAAGCAATGCCTTTTCAACTAGATCTTGCAGTGTACACACCTGTCCTACCAACTATACAATTGACAACTTCCTTCTGGAACTCAAGCACATTCCACCCTCTCTCTCCCCCTCAATTGCCTTTCTCAGTGTGCCGATTGCTGACATTTGCAAAGCAGCCACATAGGCATCCTCTATTACGTATGACTCAGCATGTGATACTGTGCTAGGACACACTGTCGTATCATCCAGATCGATTGCCACTCCAAAGCCCCAGCCTTCCAACTAGGGGCACTACTTTATAGTCACCTACAGTGGAGGCACCCATAGGGACATCACTCGAAGAAGTGTGCAGTAACTGAAGTTCTTCAAGATGAGTGTCCCTTTGATGCTCTACTACCCGCCCTCCTCCCCTCTGCTTCAGAGCTGAAAGATAAATTCTGGGGTAGAGAAGGAGCTAGGTGGCGGTTGGACAGCACAGCGCTATATATACATGCTGCTCATGGTGTGAGATAGGGAGGTGCACATGTGCAGTCCAGTGGGCACTGCTAATGATCTCTGATCCCAGGTGCATGAGGTACTGCCGCACCTACTGTGGAGCACCTGAAGAACCACAGTTACTGCACAGGGTGAATAACCTTCTTGTTGGTCTCCAAATCCCTTCTTGTTCCTCTTGCAAAAAGCTACCACATAGTTTGGTGGTTTTGGCATTCTGTGGTCAAGAATGGCCAAAAAGTGGAGTAGCTCGGAGCTGCAAACTAGGATTGAGATACGATGACAAAACAGTGGTCTGTAATAGGCATCAATCTGCTTTTTACCTGGTTTTAAGAGACTCTTTTTTGTGTGTATTTTCCTGAGCAGCAAACTTAATAAATAAACTTTTTTATATTTACTCTTCCCAAAAAAAAAGTGTCATGCCTGAAATACTGATTCTGGCAATGAAACTTTTCCCTTCTCATTGTAACAATCTGGGCCAGTACATGTCTGGGGATTTTAGATTGTGAGAACTGTAAAATGGTTATTTCATGGATTGATGCATGTATAAATATAATAAAAGGTCTGGTAGTAGTGTATATAACAAGACTGTGTGTTCATTAGACTAGCAGTATAGAAAGCTCCTGATATTAAGACATGAGTTCATACTATGGATGAATAATTTTCTTTCAGCACATATACAGTAAGCAGTCAGTATTCTTTGTATGGGAATTGAAGTGGACAAAAGAACTTCCCCCCTCTTTGCAGTGCCAGTTTTCGGTTAGCTTCTCTCCAGATACCTCTGAAGAGCAGTCATTTTCCTTGAAGCCGTACACTTATGAATTCCAAGTGGAAAATTATTTTGTAAGTATTTTTATCTACATATTGTGTACCTTAGACTTAACGGGGGGAAGGAAGAATCTGTTTGGGTGATGGGAAGTCCAGGGATAGGTCTCTGTTAACTATAATTTATTTGATTGCACATGTCCATTCCACTTCAGGTGTTTGCATGCCCAGTGCACTGGAGCTGGAGAATTTTTACCCACACTGGTAGGAGCATGCAACCTCCACATGCTACTAGCTGATGGCATAAAGGGCAGAGCTGCTCCTACCATTCCGTCAGTTCCTTCTCACTACCTGTGGTCAAAAGAAAAGGAGTACTTGTGGCACCTTAGACTATTTAGTCTCTAAGGTGCCACAAGTACTCCTTTTCTTTTTGCGAATACAGACTAACACGGCTGTTACTCTGATACCTGTGGTCAGTAGCCAGTGTGTCTCTCATCTCACAACTTTTCCTTTTCTCACAAAAAACTTTTCTAAACTTTTTGTAAATAGTTTGTATAGTTAATGGTACTTGTTTTTTTCCTTTTTTATTGCTATTTTGAATTTTTGCTTTGCCTCAGAACCAGGGCATGCCTAAGTCCCTGGGATTTAAGCACTGCTCTGGCTAATAAATCTGACTAGTATGGGGTGGTATGGCTAAATTTTTATGTACAAACTTACTTTCACTTGGCCTAGTCAGGATCAGGCAAGGATTACTGAATCTGGTAGCCAGAACCTCACTTCAGGTGGCCTTGGCTGATGCAGATTCTGTGACAAGAGTGATGGCATTTACAGTCACAGTGCATCACTTTTCTTAGCTACAGTCATCTGGGATACTAACAGAAGTCCAGTAGATGACTGAGGATCTTCCTTTTGAGGGCTGTAACTTGTCTTCTGGGAAGATGTACAAAATGCTGTGGCTCTACCCTTTTAGGTTTCTGGTGACTTGTATCCCAGAGGAAGCAGTTTCAGACTCTGCACAGACATCTTTTTCTACCCAACAAGGCAGAATGAGCAAATGAACACACCATAGGCTCCAAAGAAGGAGACGACCTCCTTTTGCTTCAACTTCATTGAGACAACCTGTGACATCTAAATAGTCTTATTTGACTCCAAAGGCAAGGCCAAAGTACCACCTTGTCAGTGTCTTAATATCTCCTGTCCTCCCTTTTGCAGACTTTCAAACTTCCTAGGTGCTTGGATGTTTGTTACAACCAATAACTGGTTGCTAAGCACCATAGAAGTGAGAGATGTCTGCAGTTTCTCTGTCCTCCCAGTCCTCCTCCCTCATCTCTCTTCAGGGACCAATCGCACAAGACTGTTGTCATTCAAAAAATAAAATATTATTTACAGCCAGCGGCCATAGAAGAAGACCCTCAACATCAGGGCAAGAGATTCTCTTCCCAATGCTTTGTTATCCCAAAATCCAAGGGAGGCCACAGACCTAATCTAGTTTTGTGGAACCTAAACAAATACATAATGAAGGTTTTGCATGGTTACTAGCCTGTATTATCCTGTACCTAGATCCCAACAATTGGTGTGTTGCCCATAATTTAGGTTGTTTATACGAATGTTTGCATGTCAGCAGAATCTGCATAATTAGTCTGCAGCAGGCTAGTGCCCACATCCCAGTTTACTGCAAACTATCCTTTGTGTAGACAAGCCCTTAAAGGACACTTACTTTCATGTGGCCATTCACCAGAGCCACAAGAGGTTTTTAAGGGTTTGTTGTGATAAGTTCATTATCAATTCTGTCATCCCCTTCAGTCTGTCTTCAGCCTCTCAAGTCTTCACAACATATAGGGAAGTGGTGGTGACACATCTCAGGCGGGCAGGTGGCCAAGTGTTTCCATACCTGGATGATTGGCTAGTTCAGGAAAGATCCAGGCAAACAGGTAGAGGTTAGCATCAAAAAGATCCAGTCCTCCTTTAATTGCTTAGGCCTCTTGATCAAAGAGGGCAAGTTAGTATTGCTCTCCGTGTAGAGGATCGAGTTTATAGGAGCAGGTCTCTACTCCGTCATCCAGTCACCAAGCCAGAGTTCAGGCAATACTAACCTGTGCAAGGACCTCAAGGTCCATCCTTGTACAACAGTAAGGAATTGATGGGACTTCTAGGGCATGTGGCAGCTGGCAGGTACTTGGCTCAGCATGCTATACTTCCACTCGGAAGCATGTGGGGGTGTTTGAAGTCTGTATACCATCCATCTCATCCCCTGCTGGACATATTGACTCAGATACCTGCAAATGTCTCTTGTCATTGCTAGATTGGTGGATGGACCCTGCCAATGTATGCAAAGGGGTCTCTTTTCCCCTGACTCCACCCTCTAGGACTCTGGTCATGGATGCCTTATCCCTCACTTGGGGGACCTCCAGACCCGGAGGGGCTTTGGTCAGATCAGGAATTCTCTTGACACATAAATGTTTGAGAGATGAAAGCAATTCACCTGGTGTGTTGTTTTCCTTCTACAAATCAAAGGATACACTGTGCAAGCTCATGGAAAATGCTGCTGCTAGGTTCTACTTGAACAGGCGACAGGTGCCAAGTCAGATTGCCTTTGCAAGAGGCTGTAGATATCTGGGATCTTTGTATGAGAAATGTTGTCATACTCAATGCTTAACACTTCCAAGGTGTTCAGAACCATGTGGCAGATCATCTCAACAGAACAGTTAACAGGAATTACAGATGGTCCATCAAAACACACATTGCAAAATCCATTTTTCAAGCTTGGGAAAAGTAAGAGAAAGATCTCTTCACTATGTAACTGAAGAGGAAGTGTTCTGTTACATTCTAGAGCAGGTGACAGTCCAGGCTCTATCTCAAGCTATGTCTACAGTACAAAGTAGGTGTGTGATTTCCCCTGCTTGCATACACAGTCATGCTAGCTCTCTTAAGCTAGCTTGACTATAAATAGCAGTGAAAATGCAGCTAAGTCTTGCCTCCATTGCCACTACCTGTGCTACCATGGCCACATCGCTGTTTAACCCCTCACTAGCTTGATGACAGCTAGCATTGCTATGTGTACCTGAGCAGAGGACTCACCCCTAGCTTGTTGTGTAGCTGTAGCCCTCTGCCTTTTTTGTTGTGTAAGGACATGCTGCTGTTTACATGTCTTCCCTATTCCTCTGATTCCAAAGGTGATGATCAAGCTCAGACAGGATCACACTACTCTAATCCTGATGGCTTCAGCCTGGCCTTGACAACATTGGTTCTCAACCTACTGAGTCTTTACAGTCGGGATCCCATGACTCTCCCTCAAGACATGAATATTTTACAGGACCACGGCCAGATGCTGCTTCCCAGTCTTCACATGACCGGTTGATGCTCCGTGGCTAATGCTTGAGGAAACTGCATGTTCCCTAGAGGTTCAGAATATTCTCTAAACAGCGGAAAGCCATCCTCCAGATACGCTTACGTGATGAAGTGGAGATGTTTTTCTCTGTGGTCCCAGCAGCAGGATGGTTACTTCTACAAAGTCCTCTCCTCAGCTTATTCTGAAATACTTACTTTACCTAAAGGAAAAATGGCTCTTCCATCAGCTCCCTGAGAGTTCTCTTGGTGGCATTCCTTCTTCCTATAGAGGATTAAATCTGTGTTTTTCAACTCAATAACTTTCCAATTTCTTAAAAAAAAAAAAAAAAAAATCAGACTCTTTCCACCTATGAAACCCCATGCCTCCATAAGATCTAAATGTAGTTTTGTCAGCATTAATGGGTCCACCTTTTGAACCTAGGGCTGTTTGTTCATTTTTTGTATCTCCTATCTACTTAACCTTTATTCTGAAGCCTCAGTCTCATAAGGATGAAGAAAAAAGCTCCATGCTTTGGACTGCCACAGGGTGTTCGCCAGTTACCTGGGCAGGACTAAAGCAGTAATGTCCCCATAGCTGTTCATTTCCTTTGCTGATACAATGAAGGGGCAACCTTTCTCTGTGCGGAGAATATCTTCTGGATCTCATCCTGCATACTGCTATGACATTACCAAGGTTGTTCCACCTGAGAGAATTTTAGCTCCAAGAGCACAAGCAGCATTAGCTTAGCTGCATTCCTGTGTCAGATGCCCATCGGTGACACTTGGAGGGATTCAGCTTGGTCATTGGTACATACTTTAACTGAGCTTTATGCTGTCTCCCAAACTTCAAGAGATCATGATAGGTTTGGGAAAGTTGTGTTGCAATCCTTGTTCAGATAGACTCCGAAACCCTCCTCCATTCTGAACCATTTCTGTCTCCCGAAAAGGAATGGACACATGCAATCACTTGAAACAAAAATTGTTACTAACTTGTTCCTTAACTGTTTGAGATGTGTTGCATGTTTCCATTCTACGACTCACCCTTCTTCCCCTCTACACTGGAGTCTCAGCATACTGGATTCTGGTGTGAAGGAACTTAAGGGATGGTCAGAGTGGCTCTGCCCTTTATACCATTGGCTGTCAGCACAAGCATGCAGTGGGTTGTGTGCTGCCCCAACGGGTAGCGCTGGGGGGGGGAGGGGGGAAATCTCTGGCTTTAGTGCACTGGTTGTGTGCACACCTGAAATGGAATGGATGTGTGCAACGTATCTCAAAGGACAACAGTTACAGAACAGGTAAGGAACCATCTTTTCTGTTGCTTCTTTTTAAAAGACATAAAATGATGTCAGCATCCATTTCACAGCTCAAGACTAGAGATGATGATGAGCCACAAAGATGAAAAATGAGATCATTTAGCTATCATTAACAACATCTTTTCTGAAGAATTTGACTTTCTCCTTCCCTCCTGCCCTGCACAATGGCTTCATGTCACCAAGGGTATTCGACTGAGAAGACTGTACTGAGCTGCTTTCTTCCTGCTAGCTTGATGAGGCCTGCATCAATCAAAATGCCATGGTCAAAAATTCTTTTTGGCTTGCTATTTAAAGAAAGATGTTTGAAAAATCTCACCTTTTCTTGTGACTTCATTTGTGAGCTTTTCTGATGGAATAGTTTGGGTTTCTTTTGGCCTTTATCTTAAGTGCTTCCTCTTTCTCTTCACAATACAAATTCATTGCCTTCTTCATCAATTAGAAAGCTTGACTGGATATAACTCAAAGTTAAATAGTATTAGCAGCAATCTTTGTGTTGGCCTCTCCTTGCCCAGTGAGCAAAACTGACAAACAGTCCCCCATTTGAACCTTTCTTGGGTTTAAACCAGTAAAGTAGGCGTTGCTGACTCTGTCTGAATGTTACGTTAGGTCTTTAGCTGCTTCTGTAAACTGGCTTTAAGCAAAGCTTCAGGGGAGTGTGTTTTGCCTACCCACTTTCAGATGTAACTAGATTTCACTGGTCTCTTGGATCAGCCCAACCCTCCTCTGTTAATTTTTGTTCCCTAAAAATTGGTAATGACCATAACAGCATATTTCCATTAAACTGTTCGGCACCAGTAGTTTTGTAGTAATTAACTTATACTTGCCTCTTTGAATATGTTTGGACTATTAGAAGATCTTGACAGCAAGAATGGTGAAATTCCTTTTTTCTTCAGATTGTGTCTAAAATTAGTAGTATAACAAATGATCACTACTTGTAATTGAGGGCAGGTTTACAATATGGACCTATAGCGGTATAACTGCATTGCTCAGGGGTGTGAAAAATCCTGAAGCAGAACACCCCTGAACGACAGTTATACTGCTCAATCCCCACTTCTCCCCCACCCTCCCGTGTAGACAGTGCTATGTCGACAGGAGAGCTTCTCCCACAGACATAACTACTGCTTCCCGAGAAGGTGGATTAACTACACCAACAGAAGCTGTCCCTTTGGCGGCGTAGCGTATTCATTAAAGCGCTACAGCAGCTGCTGTAGGTTTATACGTGAAGACAATCTCTCAGTCTTGTAATACGGGTTGTAGTATGGCATGGAAGTTAAGTATGAGCTTGTAACTTATATAGTATCTGGTCAGTTTGAATTTATATGTAAAAAACATGTTTATATAATTGATTCAGTACTTACAGATCATTATTTTTTCCTCATGCCAGACATTGTATAATGTGAGAGCTCAGATTTTTCCACCGTTGGGGGCAGAGTATTGTAAAACAGGCTCACTCTGCTCTTTGGAGGTGTCAATCACCCGACTCTCTGACCTCTTAGATGTGGATAAAGATGAAGCATTAACGGAATCAGATGGGTACTGCACGACGAAACTTATGTATGAAGGTAGGAATAATGACTATTTTTTCTCCTGTAATTTTTGAGAAATTAATGCAATTCTCATTATTGGTTTTGCTTCTGTCTTGATACTGATATCTGCCACCCTTTCTAATGATCATAATGCAGTCTTGTAGACAAGGTTGGATATTAAAACGTTTGTCATTTATCTGTCTTAAAATAAAAACTAACATAAAAACAGGTTAGAGCATAATTTACTTTTCAAAAATTGTTTCAGTATGGGCAGATATTTGCTTGAGCCTTGAGTAGGCAACAACGTAGGGAATTGTTAGCCGATGGCCAAGGATGTTTGGTGAGGTGCCAGCTATGCCCGTTTATACCATCCGTGACTTTAACCGCTAGGACGCACTGTCCCTTCGCGGCGGGCAGCCCGGGCTAGGCTGACGGATGCCCCAAGGTCCTAACCACCCGTGACTTTAACTGCTAGAGCTCAGAGCTCCTTTGCAGCGGGCAGTCAATACTGACTGACAGGTGCCCCAATGGCAGCACTAAGAGCCTCTCCACACCCGTGACTTTAACTGCTAGTGCTCAGAGCTCCTTCGCAGCGGGCAGCCAGGATTGACTGACAGGTGCCCCAAGAGTTTGCCCCGTGGAGGCGGCACAACTCAACGCTAGGCTCTTAGTACTCTCACCTAATGGCCAGGCTTTAGAGCCAAAACAGCTGAGGTTCTTTAATTGTGTCGGCTGCTTTACAGTAAGCCAGAGAAAACAAGTCAGGCTTATGCATAAATGGTTACCAAAATTTATTAAGCTAGATTCTAATCATGTGGTTACAAAATTGCTAGTGCCTACTTATTTAAATGTAGAGATGTTACACACACAAACAAGTTACAAAACTGAAGCCACAATCCCAAAGAAAGAAAACAAAGTATAGAGCTCTATTTCAAAATATGTGTACACTAAAGATAGGAGATCAGGTGTGGGTACTTCTTACCCTCCTTGCATCTCTCGATTCCAGCGGCGCCAAGTCAGGATCGGTCACTCAATTCCGCGGAAAGACGAATAAGGGACAAGGCTTAGGGACCCTCTTAGCTGCAGAAGCCTTGGGAGGCTGTCACTTATCTGACCAGCAGATAAATAGTGAAAAGCACTCAAAAATCATGGTGCTGTAGGTCCCCTACTTATACCTCTGTACTCCTTTATTCTCTTTCTCCTTTCTTATGCCAAATTGAGGTTGGTCTGTCTGGGTGACGCCAGCTTTCGCAAGAGTAGTTTACACTTGCAAAGGAGAGAAACAATAAGTTTCGACTACTGGACATTTCTTTTATCAGGGTAAATATTTTCCCACCTAGGATGTTGGTGTGTGTGCATCACCCTATTTAGTAGGGGCTAAGAGCCATGTCTGTCACAGGGCCTCTGCCTGCTGTGAGCTTAATCGTTGTATCTGTTCCCAGAGGCACATTGTAGCAGTACACCTGTGCTTTTCACAGCTTCAAAGGCTGTGCTGGAATATATGTTAAGTGCCCTGTTCCGGCTTCCTCCTGTGTTTCCAGCAATGCTGGTCTGAGGGGGGGGGGGGGGGCTGTCTGTCTGTCTGGCTACAGGAATAGATATTTAAAGCTCCCCTAATGCAATTTTCTCACTTCAGTCTCACTCCATCTGTTCCCATGCACTTCTAGTTTCCTTCCTTCCCTGAACTGTAATTAAGGATAAGATTTTTGTCACTGAGATCAGATTCCATGACTTTCAGAGACCTCTGTGACACTATCCTCTTCAACTTCAGCCCTGGGGTAGTGCGCCGCCCCCCCCCCCCCCCCCCCCCACACACACACAGTTCTCTGCCGCTGCTGGGAGTGGGGCCTGGAGCTCTCAGCTGCTGTGGGCAGGCCCTGGGCACAGCTCTCAGCCACCACAGGGGGGCCTGCAGCTCTCTATCCAGCACATGTAGATCAATGAGTCTCAAGGCCTTCCTGCCTAGTGATGACTCTGCCACACCTGCCTTCTCTGCGGGCCCACTCCTTAATTTCTGCTTGGCCCAGGGAGTCTAACCAGGGCCCTGGGTAACATGGACAACACAAAAGTCACACATCTCCTAAAAGTAGGGGTTACAGCACTTTGTTCATTTTTGTTTGCTGCTGTTTTCTTAATTTTGCCACTTTATTTGAAATAAGACTAAGTGCTGAGCAGAGCAGTACCCTAAAACTTTCCATGAAAATGGAGGCAAGATGTTTTATACATCATTCGATGTACCTGTTGATTTTGAGAGGGTAGCTGTGATAAGCATCTTGAAAGTACAACTTATCAGCACAAATGAGGCATTAAAAGTGGTTGAAGATAGAAATTTTTAAAAAGCAGAAAACTTACTGTTCTTTAATACCAAGAGTGAGAAGCAGATTTGAGAGAAATGAAATGTTCAAATTAACAGAAGACTTCTCTGCTGCAAATATCCCCCTGCCTGCCCTTGACAATCCAAAACTGATGTTTTTTAGAGAGCAAAGTAGGTGTTCTACCAAGCGCAGATCAACTTAGAAAGTTTTAGCTACCCAAAGAGTTTGACTGTTACACTGAAGAATTAAAGGAAAAGTTGCACACCTGTAAAGGAATTGTCACTGAGCAGATGAAACTACCAGTGCTGAAGACAGGTATGTGTTTAACATTCTTGCCATCCCCATCCCAACAAGCAGTGAAAATGCAAGTACTTCAGATGCAGGTAATCACAAGCTGGATATATTTTTGTTAGTGTGAAGTTTTGGAAGCAGTCAATTTTAAAACAGTCAGCAATGCAATATGGGAAAATGAAAACTTTGCAATACCATTTGATCGCATCTCTGCATTTGTGACTGATAATGCCACATACATGGGGAAAGCTTGGGATCGAGGTTTGAAACCTTTGTTTTTAAATTCTGTACACCTTATGTGTATGGCATGTTTGCTTAACCTTGTGGATGCTCTATGGAGGAAGATACTTTTGAGACTAAATTATTTAGTTGTGGCTGTAAAACATACTTTCACTACCTGCCCTGCCAGAAAAGCCTGGTTCCGTATATTTCTAATGGAAATAGGGAAAAGTCCTTCCATCCCACCGACCTCAGTAATAAACAGATGGAACAGCTGGTTCAGTGTAGCCTTTATCACATGGAACACACTAAAGATTGTTTAATTTTTTTAGTGAGGAGAATGGTTGTAGCAGTAGTTGAAGTGTTAAAGAGATTGTGGATCTTTGCCTATCCACAGCAGTTATTGAAGAACTCCAGGCTGTAAAAGAGTTTGCACCCCGAATCATAAACACGCTTACAGCTATGAAAGCCCACAGTTTGTGCTCATCAAGTCTCAAATGACATGTGTGATCTTGTGATGTGGGCAGAGAGTTGCTCTGAAACTTGCTGACCACCAACAGCAAAAACGGCACTCTTGGAAAGCTCAAAAAAATGGTCCTACTTGGACACTGACTCAACCTCCTGCTTTTGCCAATCTGCTGCCACTTTCTTCAGTACATGCAGTGTATTGGAGCCAAATCAAACAAAACATGTTGACATTCATGAGACCACAGTATTTGAAAATATGCCATTGTTTGATGACAACGTTCCAGCCTAGAGAGAATATTGGGCTTACTGCAGAGCAGTGCAAGAATTGAAGAATGAGGACGTTTCTAGTTCTGGAGAAGCATGATGGCCAGATTTCCAGCTCTGCTTAGCAGTACCAGTCAACAGCATAGACCCCGAAAACGCCATCTCATCTTATAAAAAATGTGCTTGGGGACAACAGACACTGCATAAAGAATAGCAATCTGTCTATGTATAACTTGTTATGTCAGAATTGCAACAGTGTGAAATAGGGTCTTGAAAAAGAATGTTATTTTTGTTCTGTAGTTTTTTTGTTTGAAAAATGATTTCACAATATGCATATAGAATCTCGAAATAGTTTACAATGTTAACAAGCGAAAGCTATTGCATCAATGTTGCTTGTCTCATGTAAATGTTACACAGTAATATTTTGTTAAATATTACACATTTTTTATGACCACACCATGATTTTGTTCATTTTTGCCATGACTGTTCCATGAATCTTGCCTAATTTTACCACGACACAATCTTATCCGTACCTATAATACATTGAATGTAAATAAAAATAAAGTAAACCAAGCAAAATCCCTACCCTGTTTAGGGAGGGGTGGGCGGGAAAGAGGGAACCTGAAACAAAAGCAGATATCGTAGAACTAATATGACTCTGGTGAAAAATCACTCTGCTTTTATGAGAGATCCCTTTCCCCTACCCTGTGTCTATTTAAATTGCAAGCTGTTTGGGATAGGACTATCTTACTCAGTATGGTCATTGGCACAATAGGGCTATGGGGTCCCTGGGCACTGCTGCAAAACAAAACAAAAATACTTTAAATGTATGTAGAAGCATAACTAATTTCTTTTCAGAAATTTTTTCATTTCATAGCATTTTCTCTCTACTCTTTTTCAGTTGTTGACAACAGTAGTAACTGGGCAGTCTGTGGAAAAAGCTCAGGGGTAATATCTATGCCTGTAGCAGCTCAAGCAACTCACAAAGTGCACATGGAAGTGATGCCACTTTTTGCTGGATACCTCCCCTTTCCTGATGTCAAACTATTTAAATACCTCCCTCATCATTCTGCTCACTCCATGCAACTTGATGCTGGTAAGGCTGTCTTGAATATGTGACCACATAGAAAACCTGGTTTATAGAAATGGCACTCTATTTCTTTGGCTGTCCTGTTTTTAAAGCAGAACAAAGCTCAAAGTAATGAAACCCATTCTTGATGTAATTCTGTTCCAGATTCATTGTTTTTGTTACTTTTCATTGACAGCTGTTCGTCATTTTCAAAACAGGGCACTGCTTTAATGAGAATAAAAGTGAGAGATTACTTCAAACTTTAAATTCTGAGTATAGCTTTAGTCTGTAACAAGGAACACTAACCAGAAAATATTGTGTTTTTTTTTTTAATTTTATGTAACCTTTAAGATTGTTCAATATTTTAGGCGTTGACTATCATGGAGTTAAAATGCATCATTACAAATTAACAAACTCAGGGAGTTAGTAGGTAAGATGCCATGGGAAGCAAGTCTAGGGAGAAAAACCGTTCAAGAGAGTTGGCAGTTTTTCAGAGACACTATTAAGGACACAAGCAAACTATCTCACTGCATAGGAAAGATAGGAAGTATGGCAAGAAACCACACTGGATTAACCAGGAGATTTTTAATCTGAAATTCAAGAGTCCTACAAAAAGTAGAAACTAGGTCAAATTACAAAGGAGGAATATAAAAAACACAAGTATGTAGGGACAAAATTAGGCCAATGCACAAAATGAGATCAAACTAGCTAGAGACTTAAAGGGTAACAAGAAAACATTCTACAAAAACATTAGAAGCAAGAGGAAGACCAAAGACAGGGTAGGCCTATTACTCAGTGGGGGGGATGGGGGAACGATAACAGAAAATGTGGAAATGGCAGAAGTGCTAAATGAC
The DNA here is from genome assembly GCF_965140295.1 of Lepidochelys olivacea. Taxonomy (NCBI): domain Eukaryota; kingdom Metazoa; phylum Chordata; order Testudines; family Cheloniidae; genus Lepidochelys; species Lepidochelys olivacea. The sequence goes on along the minus strand of NC_140411.1, from coordinate 158,342,768 downwards.
TTTTTTTGTTTTGGTTTTCACCAAAAAGGTTAGGGACGTCCAATCACTACTAGCCTCTGTTTGCCAGAAGCTGGGAATGGGCGACAGGATGGATCACTTGATGATTACCTGTTCTGTTCATTCCCTCTGAAGCACCTGGCATTGGCCACAGTCTGAAGACAGGGTATTGGGCTAAATGGACCTTTGGTCTGACCGAGTATGGCCATTCTTATGTCTAACATTGATCATTTTACTGGCATTCACTGAGTCTAAAATAGGGAAAGAATAAGTTAGATGTCTTCGAGTCACCAGGGTCTGATGAAATACATCCTAGAATACTCAAGGAGCTGACTGAGGAGATACCTGAGCCATTAGCGATGATCTTTGAAAAGTCATGGAAGACAGAGATTCCAGAGGACTGGAAAATGGCAAATATAGTGCCCATCTATAAAAGGGGAAATAAGGACAACGCAGGAATTACAGACCAGTCAGCTTAACTTCAGTCCCTGGGAAAATAATGGAGCAAATAACTTTAAGCAATCAATTTGCAAACACCTAGAAGATAAGGTGATAAGTAACAGTCAGCATGGATTTGTCAAGAACAAAGTGTCAAACCTAATAGCTTTTTTTTGACAGGGTAACAAGCCTTGTGGAAAGGGGGGAAGCAATAGACCTAGTATATCTTGACTTTAGTAAGGCTTTTGATACTGTCTCGCATGACCTTCTCATAAAGAAATGAGGGAAATACAACCTATATGGAACTACTATAAGGTGGGTTCATAACTGGTTGGAAAACTGTTCCCAGAGAGTAGTTATCAGTGATTGACAGTCAAGTTGGAAGGGCATATCGAGTGGGGCCTGGAAGGATCAGTTCTGGGTGTGGTTCTGTTCAATATCTTCATCAGTGATTTAGATAATAACATAGAGAGTATGCTTATAAAGTTTGCAGACAATAACAAGCTAGGAGGATGGGATTAAATTCAAAATGATCTGGACAAACTGGAGAAATGGTCTGAAGTTGGGCTGTCAAGCTATTAAAAAAAAAAAATCATACTTCCGCTGTTAAGCAATAATAGAATACCATTTATTTAAAGATTTTTGGATGTTTTCTACTTTTTCAATTATGATTTAAATTACAACACAGAATACAAAGTGTACAGTGCTCACTTTATATTGATTTTTTATTACAAATATGTGCACTGTAAAAAACAAAAGAAATAGTATTTTTTCAGTTCACCTAATACAAGTACTGAAGTGCAATCTTTATCGTGAAAGTTGAACTTACAAATATAGAATTAAGTACAAAAAACGCTGCATTCAAAAATAAAACCAATATAAAATTTTAGAGCCTACGAGTCCACTCAGTCCTCCTTCTTGCTCAGCCAATCGCTCAAAGAAGTTTGTGTACATTTATCAGAGATAATGCTGCCCACTTCTTGTTTACAATCTCACCTGAAAGTGAGAACAGGTGTTCAAGTGGCACTATTGTAGCCAGCGTTGCAAGATATTTGTGTCAGATGTGCTAAAGTTTCATATGTCCCTTCATGCTTCAACCACCATTCCAGAGGACATGTGTCCATGCTGATGATGGGTTCTGCTCAATAACAATCCAAAGCAGTGTGGACGGACGCATGTTCATTTTCATCATCTGAGTCAGATGCCACCAGCAGAAAGTTGATTTTCTTTTTTGGTGGTTCGGGTTCTGTAGTTTCCGCATCAGAGTGCTGCTCTTTTAAGACTTTGAAAGCATGCTCCACACCTCATCCCTCTCAGATTTTGGAAGGCACTTCAGATTCTTAAACCTTGGGGCGAGTGCTGTAGCTATCTTTAGAAATCTCACATTGGTACCACCTTTGCATTTTGTCACATCTTCAGTGAAAGCATTCTTAAAACGAACAACATATACTGGGTCATTGTCCGAGACTGCTGTAACATGAAATGTGGCAGAATGTGGGTAAAACCACAGAGCAGGAGACAAATTTTCCCCCAAGGAGTTCAGTCACAAATTTAATAAACGCATTACTTTTTTAATGAGCGTCATCAGCCGGGAAGTTTGTCCTCTGAAATGGTGGCCGAAGCATGAAGGGGCATACAAATGTTTAGCATATCTGGCATGTAAAGTACCTTGGAATGCTAGCTACAAAAGTTCCATGCAAACGCCTGTGTTCGCTTTCAGTTGACATAGTAAATAAGAAGCAGGCAGCATTAACTCCAGTAAATGTAAACAAATTTGTTTCTTAGCGATTGGCTGAACAAGAAGTAGAACTGAGTGCACTTGACAGGTTTCAGAGTAACAGCCATGTTAGTCTGTATTCACAAAAAGAAAAGGAGTACTTGTGGCACCTTCGAGACTAACCAATTTATTTGAGCATGAGCTTTCGTGAGCTACAGCTCACTTCATCGGATGCATACCGTGGAAACTGCAGCAGACTTTATATACACACAGAGATCATAAAACAATACCTCCTCCCACCCCACTGTCCTGCGGGTAATAGCTTATCTAAAGTGATCATCAAGTTGGGCCATTTCCAGCACAAATCCAGGTTTTCTCACCCTCCACCCCCCCCCACACACAAACTCACTCTCCTGCTGGTAATAGCCCATCCAAAGTGACAACTCTCTACACAATGTGCATGATAATCAAGGTGGGCCATTTCCTGCACAAATCCAGGTTCTCTCACCCCCATACACACACAAACTCACTCTCCTGCTGGCAATAGCTCATCCAAACTGACCACTCTCCAAGTTTAAATCCAAGTTTAACCAGAACGTCCGGGGGTGGGGGGGGGGTAGGAAAAAACAAGGGGAAATAGGCTACCTTGCATAATGACTTAGCCACTCCCAGTCTCTATTTAAGCCTAAATTAATAGTATCCAATTTGCAAATGAATTCCAATTCAGCAGTTTCTCGCTGGAGTCTGGATTTGAAGTTTTTTTGTTTTAAGATAGCGACCTTCATGTCTGTGATTGCGTGACCAGAGAGATTGAAGTGTTCTCCAACTGGTTTATGAATGTTATAGTTCTTGACATCTGATTTGTGTCCATTTATTCTTTTACGTAGAGACTGTCCAGTTTGACCAATGTAAATGGCAGAGGGGCATTGCTGGCACGTGATGGCATATATCACATTGGTGGATGTGCAGGTGAACGAGCCTCTGATAGTGTGGCTGATGTTATTAGGCCGCCACTAGCCGTCGTCACCTTCAGCCCCCAACTAAAACCCCTCCAACGCATTATTAAGGATCTACAACCTATCCTAAAGGATGACCCAACACTCTCACAAATCTTGGGAGATAAGCCAGTCCTTGCTTACAGACAGCCCCGCAACCTGAAGCAAATACTCACCAACAACCACATACCACACAACAGAACCACTAACCCAGGAACTTATCCTTGCAACAAAACCCGTTGCCAACTGTGCCCACATCTATTCGGGGGACACCATCACAGGGCCTAATAACATCAGCCACACTATCAGAGGCTCGTTCACCTGCACATCCACCAATGTGATATATGCCATCACGTGCCAGCAATGCCCCTCTGCCATGTACATTGGTCAAACTGGACAGTCTCTACGTAAAAGAATAAATGGACACAAATCAGATGTCAAGAACTATAACATTCATAAACCAGTTGGAGAACACTTCAATCTCTCTGGTCACGCAATCACAGACATGAAGGTCGCTATCTTAAAACAAAAAAACTTCAAATCCAGACTCCAGCGAGAAACTGCTGAATTGGAATTCATTTGCAAATTGGATACTATTAATTTAGGCTTAAATAGAGACTGGGAGTGGCTAAGTCATTATGCAAGGTAGCCTATTTCCCCTTGTTTTTTCCTACCCCCCCTCCCCCGGACGTTCTGGTTAAACTTGGATTTAAACTTGGAGAGTGGTCAGTTTGGATGAGCTATTGCCAGCAGGAGAGTGAGTTTGTGTGTGTATGGGGGTGGGGGGTGAGAGAACCTGGATTTGTGCAGGAAATGGCCCACCTTGATTATCATGCACATTGTGTAGAGAGTTGTCACTTTGGATGGGCTATTACCAGCAGGAGAGTGAGTTTGTGTGTGTGTGGGGGTGGAGGGTGAGAAAACCTGGATTTGTGCTGGAAATGGCCCAACTTGATGATCAACTTAGATAAGCTATTACCCGCAGGACAGTGGGGTGGGAGGAGGTATTGTTTCATGATCTCTGTGTGTATATAAAGTCTGCTGCAGTTTCCACGGTATGCATCCGATGAAGTGAGCTGTAGCTCACGAAAGCTCATGCTCAAATAAATTGGTTAGTCTCTAAGGTGCCACAAGTACTCCTTTTCTTTTTTCTGAGTGCACTTGTAGGCTCTAAAGTTTTACATTGTTTTGTTTTTGAGTGCAGTTATGTAACAAAAAAAATCTACATTTGTAAATTGCACTTTCACAACAGATTGCACTACAGTACTTGTGTGAGGTGATTTGAAAAATACTACTTTATTTTTACAGTGCAAATATTTGTAATAAAAATATAAAGTGAGCACCATACACTTTGTATTCTGTGTTGTAATTGAAATCAATATAATTGATGTAGAAAAACATCTAAAATATTTAATACATTTCAATTGGTATTCTATTGTTTAACAGCATGACTAGAAATGTGATTAATTTTTTAAATCACAATTATTTTTTTTTGAGTTAATTGCATGAGTTAACTGAATAATTGACAGCCCTAGTCTGAAGTAAATAGGATGAAATTCAATAAGGACAAATGCAAAGTACTCTACTCTAGGAAGGAACAATAAGTTACGCACACGTACGTACGTAAATGACTGCCTAGGATGTAGGACTGCAGAATGGGCACTATGGGTCATAGTGGATCATAAGCTAAATATGAGTTAACAGTGTAACACTATTGCAAAAAAAGCAAACCTCATTCTGGGATATATTAGCAGGAGTGTTGTAAGCAAGACATGAGAAGTAATTATTCCGCTCTTCTGATTAGGTCTCAACTGTAATATTGTGTCCAGTTCTGGGCGCCACATTTCAGGAAAAATGTGGACAAATTGGAAAGTCCAGAGAAAAGCAACAAATATGATTAAAGGTCTAGAAAACAAAACCTATGAGGAAAAATTAGGTTTGTTTAGTGTGGAGAAGAGAAGACTGAGAGAAGACATAAGTTTTCAAGTGCATAAAAGGTTGTTACAAAGAGGAGGGAGAAAAATTGTTCTTAATCTCTGAGGATATGACAAGAAACAATGGGCTTAAATTGCAGCAAGGGTGGTTTAGGTTGGACATTAGGGAAAACTTCCTGACTGTCCAGGTGCACTGGAATAAATTGCCTAGCGAGGTTGTTGGATTGCAATCCATGGAGATTTTTAAGAGCAGGTTAGACAAACACCTGTCAGGGTATTATTTGTCTAGATAATACTTTGTCCTGCCATGAGTGCAGGGGACTGAACTAGATGATTTATCGAGGTCCCTTCCAGTCCTATGATTCTATAACGGTACTTGAATGTTGAAATCCTAGGATGTTGGCTTGCAAGCAGACTACAGGCACATGGAAAACACTTACATTCACTCTTATCTGAATTAGCCTTTTTCTGAAATTTCTCCCAGTGGGTGAAGCATTAGTGTAGACAAGTTACTGGCAGTCCCTGGCATATAGACCAGCTCTGAGGAGGTGTAGAACTTTCTAGTTAAAACACCAGGGCCTTCTGGAGCCTTCTGTAATCTAGCACTTCCACCATTTTTTTCACAATAGTGAAGCTGCACCCGTGATGGCAATAGTGAAAAACCTAAAATAAAATCTATATAGCCTGTATGGCCAGAGAGGGTGACAAGCGGTCATGATTGTTACTAGGATGCTCAAGTCTTTGTTTTGTCCTCACCAATGAGTAGTAACGCCAGTGCTGCAGTGCAGTCAAACCACAACATTTTAATTGTTATTTTATTAATTCATTTCATAGAATGGTTGGTTGTGTTTTTTTAACAGACAGTTGGATTGAAAATGATAACCTCTCTGTGGACAAGAATATGGATGATCAGGCTGACAACAGTAGCATAAAGAGTAGAGGCAGTTTGCATTCGGCAGCCAGCGGGGAACATAAAGGTCTGCCAATGCCCCGTCTACAATCCTTTTCACCTGGTCAGGTCTTCAACTCCAGCATGAGCATGCAAATCCTTGTCATTCCCACCAAGGATGACCATGTTCTGGAAGTCAATATCACATGATGACTAAATATAAATAAACAAGGAAAACAAAAACCATTAGAGACTTGATATGAATGCACTTTAATAGATCATAACCTGATTATTCTCCATTGTAACATTCTGATTTAAATCAGACCTATGGCAACTCAACGCTGATTGGCCATGGAAGCATCAAACAATTTGATCAATTTAAATATACAGTGGAGGTTGTCAACTAGTTTATATTGCTACTTTAGTATGTTTTGTGTAAAATGATTTTCTGTTTTTTCCCTTCAATCGCAACCTGCTGGTAAAGTCAAGATGCTTGCTGCAGTTGGTCTGTTATTTATGTTACTGGAGTATCCTCCAGATCTGCTGTTTTCTTTTAAAGTAGTCAGATTTCTGTTCACACAAATGTTTCAGGTTGACATACAGTAAGCCTTGCAATGTGGCTATTAATGACTCAAATGTGTGCCTTTCTAGTCACACGACTGTCTGGTTTCCTGGACCAGGGTAGCTTTCTAGATTTCTAAAGAATAGGGTGAGTGATTCTGAATCCCACAGCATCTAGAAGAGTTTAAAAATTATATATATATTTTTCCTGAAGACTTGCTTAACCTCTTCAGTGCCTTGGGACATATGAATTATTTGCCCATATAAGCCCTTTTGAATCATACCAAGACATTCATTTAAGTCAGACCTTTTAAAAGGCGTGGCCCTTGATATGAACAATAGCATGGCATGTAAGTGGTTAAGTTTGGAATAAATGTTCATGGGATCATCATTTTCCCCCAGAGATATTTAAGTAATGAGAAGCAAGTAGCATTAGACCAGCTAGGTAACTTTTTTTATTAAATACTAGCTCATTTTTTAAAAACCAAAGTCTGTTCCTTCTGACTCCCTGGCCCTAATTAGTGTTTACTGTTATGGACTCTGGAGCAATATATATTTTTGCACCTTAATCCTAGTTTTCTGAAAGTAAATGTCACTTAAAGATTACTTTACTCTTTCCATTCTCATTACGGGGAAGGATTAAGGTCCTAGAATTGAACCTCTTCTGGTCCAGCAAACTGCAGTCATACCCTACCAACTGATTATTTTTCAGTTGTAAATTTTATTGTATATATGGTTGATTATTTAAACAAAAGTCTAAACTAACTGATGTCTGTGTATAAGTTGCACCAAAAATCAAGGAGAAAATAAATGTGTGTTTTTATTGGTGTGAAAGTCACAGCTTGTAAATAAGTGTGGTGTGTTAAACCTTTTCCAGTTCTCAAAAGCTCTGTATTTTTGTATATATGTATTTCACTGAAATTCACTGGTAAAGTCTTTGGGAGGGGAAAAAAAATCAGTGTAAACTGATACACGATTCCAGCAGATATGTGGCCTCTTGGTGAAAAACCTGTACAATGCGAATCTTAAAGGAATAATAGGAATCCTCTGCAGTTGTTTCCGTAGGTTCTTAATATTTAAGTATAGAGGAACACAGAACAAAGAAAAATCCAAATATTTAAACTATCTTCAGTCTGATTTTTTTTATCTTGCAGTGTTCAGGGTTTTTTTACTTGTTCGTGACTCCTTTTCTTATGCTTTGAAATTCACTCAGACTTGGATGATGCAATCATCAGTTTATTGGGATTTTTTGTTCTTTAGCTAGGAGAAGGTAAGTAACTAACTTAAAGGTTTTCCATAAATCTGCCAAAAATATTTGATCTACAATGAATTGAATTTAAAATTAATAAAACTCATTCAATTTGCCACGTGAACTACAACCTTAAAGTGGTAGTTGCTCTGCTGATTTTTCCTTTCTTTAGCATCATGAACTTCTTTTGTAGTTTTCTGAGTAGCTACAGTCTATTGCATATATAAGAATCAAAAACGTGGAGGAGGGATCAACAAAAACAACCTGAGTGAACAGTCAGCTGTCCTAATTTTTGCTTCTCACTGAGGGAAAACAGGTTATACAGTCTGTATACACTGGGAACTCCCCTACACTACAAAATCAACCTGAATTGCCATCCTGCACTGACCTCTACTGAAGCAAGAGTGACTGTTGGAGTTCAAAAATGCATTCCGATAATGTAAGCTACTTGGTTTCTAATTGAGTTCCCAGGTAAAAACTTTATTTGCATTTAAGTGGTTGGTATTTTGTGTGCCATTGTTTTAAAACAGGAAAATGTTTCAGTATAAATGTGACATCTAAACAATCAACTTTCATCACAAAAACTACCACAAAGGCTAAGTCTAATTATTACTACTTAGAGGCAAGACTTCTGCATATAGGATGGATGAAGTAGGTTGGTTTTCTACTTAGGAAAATTTGCAGATGTAGAATAATTGTGAAGCAAAGTGACAATGTGTGTAACTGAAGATACAGATAAGCTATATATACTTATCTGTCAAACATTGTAAATACTATCAAATGTAAAAAAGAGGTATAATTTTTGTGAATGTCACAGTTTTGTGTGACTGGAAAGATTATAACTCTCATCGTTTCCTCCTGCTAATATGGAAATTGTTACACTTTAACGTGAGATTGTAACTTTCTACCTGCAGTTGTATAAAGTCCCATTGTCAAGGCACTCTACACAGGAAAATATCCCATACTAAATATTTGTCAATAAAAATAAACATATAAAAGAGAAATGAGGATAGGATCTCCTGATAAACTATTCCTCATTTTTTCTTTTGTTTTTAAACTCAGGTTATGTGAAAGTAAGTGAAGAAATAAAACCATCCTCTTTGAAAGGGAATGGAAAAGAAATTGGAGAATGAGTAAACATCTTGTATTAATCTAAATATTTTACTTAGACCAAGGTTGCTAAAATATAATTAGATGTGCTAGTGCAAAGCCTTGTCTTTATTCCATCTTCTTTCTGTGAAGGAATGCCCTTTCTTTGTGGAATTTATACTTAGACTATTTTAATCCAGATAAAACCCAAAGTATCATTTAGTATGGATGGCTGCTGGGATTCTTTGACTGGAAAAGGTGACAAGTTAGTGACTTTGACACTGCGGGTATTATGATTAATTCCGTTTTCTTGGTTTACTATTAAATCATTTTCACATTGTTCTGTAATGTATATATATTGTTAGACTAAACACAAATTGTATTAAGATTGTTTAATGAAAATGTAAGCATTATAATTCTAAAAATATACATGTTTTAAAAAGAAATCCAGATTCTCTGTTGTGATTTCTCACACTTTTGCACTTTAAATAGCAAAGTAATTATAAATCCATTTATGACTATTTCTATTCAGAATGTATACTTCCTCTGATTGGGTTGAAGTAGATTAATATTTTTCCTTTAAGGAAGTCTTAGTTAAATGGGAGGTATTTGAAGCATAACTGTTACAGAAACAAAGCACTGGAGAATAGGCTTCTCCATACATGGGACTCCAATCAGTTATTGCTTTTGCAAGGTGGAAACCCAAGTCTGGAATCTGGGCTGCTGCTTCTCATGTTTCAGGTAACTCCACTGCTAGTACTGAAATGCTAGTCTTTTGGCGCTCATTTAGAGCCCCTTTTACTGCAATGTGTAGTCACTACAGAACAGGCCTGATGCCATTTGCTCCATGGGACCTTCACCATCACTTAAGGAAGGAGAGAAGACTTTAAAAGATACAGCCTCTCTCCCCAACCGGCCAGTGGCCAGGTAACCTGTTCTCTGTGGGAGGGGTGGATAAGGTACAGACTCAAAGGCGAGCACAGTGATGTATATAGGAGGGACCAGGCAATTGCTGTATTGCTTTAATTTAATCCTGCTTTAGGAATACTTGTAGATTTCCTGAGCCAGCAGAGTTTTCATATGGTGAGACAAGTCCATCTCTGTTTTGCCTGGGGGTACCATGGTCAGTCATCAGAAAGAGATCTCGCTTTTAGTATGGTGAAGGTCTCTACCATACTTTTGAACATGCTTTTACTTCAAATCACTTTAAACCAGAAGTTCTCAAACCGGGAGTTGGGACCCCTCAGGGGCGTTGCAAGGTTATTACATGGGGGGGTCCCATGTGCTGTCAGCCTCCACCGCAAACCCTGCTTTGCCTCCAGCATTTATAATGGTGTTACATTAAAAACACTTTTTAAATATTTTTATATTTAAATATAAAATAAATTTTTATAATAAAAAAATTAATATATTAAATATATTTAAATATGTATTTTTATAAGGGGGGGTCGCACTTAGAGGCATGCTGTGTGAAAGGGGTCACCAGAAGAAAAGTCTGAGAACCCCTGCTTTAAACCATGAGGTGAGGGGGGAATGCAGTCTCTTGCCATTAGTGCCACAAGGTTCTGGAAAGCTCAGCTGGGATGCAAGAGTACTGAGAAAGCTAGTGTGTTGGCTGGAGTGGACTTCATTTCCACTAAGGTGCTGGTGTTCTCGGTCATGGATTTGGGCAGATAGGCTTTGGAAAACAAGATCCTCTCTACACTGGGTTTCCTTACCATGAACATAGGGAGTAGACTGTCAGGGAAATTTTTATTCTTTTCCTTGGTGCTTTGACGTATATTGTCTCTTCTGGTGCATAATTTGAACTCTGGTGGGAGCACGGCCTTAGTTTTGTCTTTGATCATATCTAGACTAAGAAAACAGGTTAAGACATTTCCTAATGTAGATATGGTCTTGGGGCGTGCTGAGCAAACCCCTCCCATGGGAACAGAGTGGGGCTGACACGTGTCCCCCACCGTAGCGATCTGTGCCACTGACGGGAGCACAACTGCACATACACATCTACTAGACCAGGAGCCATGTTAAAAGACATTAGGATGCGTTGGCATGATTTGTCGTTGATCCATCCGTGCCAGCTGCTCCGCATTGCCCTGTGAACCTCTGTGTGTGTTAGCCGGAAAAATACCGCAACAAATCATCAGTTTATCTATTTAATTGCCCAGATCCTCTTTATTACCCTTTTAAAGTAACTACTCTACTCTTCCCCTTCTCCAGCCCTCTGCAACCTCCCCCCCCCGTCCTCCCGGAGTTCTCCAAGACAAGGGCGAAGGGGTCTGAGATCGCTTCAGCGCCGGAGCAGGCCCGTCCTCGTGCCCCGCTGCCTGGCCGGGGTGCTGAATCCTCTTTACCCTGCTTTTCGGCTCTCTCCCCCGCTAAGAGGGGGGCGGGGGCACAGTACCGCGCGATCCCTACAGCGCAAGATTCGCACGCGCGCGCAAGCTCCCCCCCCCCCCCGCACCCCCCCAGGTCAGCGCCTCCCCGTTCCTAAGAGGCGGAGCCACCCTGGCTGGAGCAGCGACCAGCCCCCACCCTCCACTGCTGCGCGCACGCCCGGAGGCGCATGCGTAGGGCTGCTCCCTGGAGCTGCGGTGGCTTTTTGCCCCTCCCGGACGCCAGGGGGCGCTTGTGGGGTGGGCCGCCTCCCTTGAGTGACCCGGAAGTGAGGGAGCCTGCGGCGCGAGGGGCCGCACGCGCTTTCGGCCTGCAGGGAGACGCGGAGCCGCTGGCGCCAGCGCGAGCCCCGCCGCGGGGATGAAGTTCGCTTACAGGGTAAGGGGCTGGCGCGCGTGTCACCGGCACAGCCGGAGCCCCCCTCCCCCCCCCGGGTGGTGCTCTCTGGGCCCTGCCCCTGAGCCGCCCCTGCACACACCCCCCCCCCGCAGCCTGGGACCGTGCCCCAGAGTCCTCCCCCCATATCCTGCCCTGGGAACCCCCCCTGGATCCCTCGCCCTGCCCCTCCTACGCACCCCCCGTGCCCCCTGCAGAGCCCTAAGCACCCCCCCACACACACACATATCCTGAGTCGCTGGGATCCCCCTTCACTGCCCCCCATACACATCCCACCCTGTGCTCCTTGCAGAGCCCCAAAGCTGCCCCCTCAAACACCCTGAATCCGTGGCATCTCCCCATGAATTCTCCCTATACTGCCCCCCCCCACACCTCCTACCGTGTTCCCTGCAGAGCGCCCCCGCACACACACACACACACCTGGAGTCCCTGGGAACAGCCCATCCCTTGTTGCAAGGATCGCTCTACACTGTGCCCCCCCCCCATGCATTCTTCCCTGGTTTGCCCCAGTGCTCCCCACGCACTTGCTCTGAGCGCTTAATGACTGTTCCTTCTTTACCTCTCTGAACCCCTGCCTGCTCCTCCAGCACATTGAGCTCCCCCTTTGGGGATTGTAACCACCCCACCCTGATCTTTAAGCATCCCTTCCCTGGAATGCGCCTTCCTGTTGAGCCCCCAGTAAGAGCACCCTCTCCTTTCTCTCCCAAGTTCTCTAACTTGCTGGGCACTGTTTATCGGCGTGGGAACCTGCATTTCACCGCAGATGGTAACTGCGTCATCAGCCCCATCGGGAACAGAGTCACCGTCTTTGACCTGAAAAAGTAAGTGACCCGGGCTTGCACAGTGCCTCTCCTGCTAACTGATGCAATAGTCCAGTTGGACTATGTATAAATCACATATCTTCATTTTAGCTCCTGAAAGGCTGGCACAGAACTGGGGCTGGCGATGCTGGATAGTGAAATATTTGGATATGACTATAGCGATGGGCATGGGATAAATGGTAGGAAAGCTGTCCTAGTCTAGTGGACAGGGTAGGGTTCTGGACTAAGATTTGGGGGACCTGTGTTCAGTTCTTGGCTCAACCACTGATCTGCATCTTTGAGCAAGTCACAAAATCAACTTGTGCCTCTGTAAAATAGTTTTCTCTATTTCCGTGTGGTGTTATAAAATTCATTAAAGACTGGGAGGCACACAGATGAGGGCTGTATAAGGAGCTCAGCAGGTGATAGTATGAGAACCTGAATAGAACAGACTTAGTGTGTGGCAAGTTAATCACTGACAAGGAGGTAGAAGATTTTGCTTAGTGCACAGGCACTGCAGGCTTCCAAAATAAAAGTGTGTATAGTAGTCTTCTCAAATAAAAAGTATCTTGGTGAGAGGAGGGGGAACAATCTGCCTGATACAGAGGTTTCTGGAATGATTAGCATTCTCAAACACCACCACTCTCTTACAGTAGTTTAAAAAAAAAAAAGTCAAGCCTATAGAATAGGCTGCCAGGAGATATCAGAGAATGCATATTTCATGTGTAGAGCCCTATGCGGATACAAAATTTGTATCTGCGTCTGATCTGCAAACATGGTCTGGATATAAAGCGAATATCTGCAGATTTGCAGGGCTCTGTTGTAAAATTTGGATCCACGGATGTGAATATTCACACATTTGCAGGGCTCTATTCATATGTGTGGATCGATGAGAAGAGTAGCTGTACAAATGAAAGTATTATAAAACAATGAGTAAAGACAATCAATAGTATCAATGTGCATTTGATGTGGTATGGTATCCCTGTGCAGTTCTGTTGTGCTTTTTTTTTTACTCTGTGGGAAATGGGGGTCTTGGTGTCCCTGATCTCTACTTTTAACCTTCCTATCTTTAAAAGTCTTCATTGTGGCCATCATGCTGCAGAGCACTTGGCAGCATGCCATTCAGTGCCACTTCTTATTCATCTACAGGGGTTATTGTTGAGCAGCGTGAAGTAATTTCAGGGTTTATGCACCCTGTTTCTGTACCACTCCCAGCCCATGCTGACCCTGCACTAGAAATCAAGGCCTAGTCCTCTGAAAATGAAAAGCATTAGTATATTATGAAGTCATTAGAGCACTGTTATGCTGCTGTGGTTAATGTTGTTTTATTGGTTTTCTTTTCCTCTAGTAATAAGTCAGAAACATTACCATTGGCAACACGGCACAATATCACATGTGTGGGGCTCTCTCCAGATGGAAGTCTTGCCATATTAGTTGATGAAGGTATTTGGGGTTTTTTTTATTCCTAAAGGTGTGTCAGAGAACTACAGTTTGCAGAAGAGAGTCCACTTTATTAAACATGATAATATTTACCCATAACTAGCCACATTTGACTAAAACTTAATTCTGAAAACATAAATTTCTTCCTCAGAATTTTCAAAGTTGTTGTTGAACCATAATGTGGCTTCTTTAATTTTGTTCAGTTTTACTATGTTAATATTTTAAAATGGTGTTATATTGAGAAGCGTGTACGACACCTCCCCCCCCCCCAAAAAAAAAGATGTCTGGCTTAAAAAGAAATAAATCTATATACCTAGTTTCTTCAGAGTGTCGAGCTGTTTCAGTAATCCTTTTCCTTCCTTCCTTCCTTACAGAGGGAGCTGCCTTGCTTGTCAATTTGATCAGTAAATCTGTAATACATCAATTCCATTTTCAGAAGCCAGTGCACTGTGTCTGCTTTTCCCCAGATGGCAGGTAAACAGGAACTTAACAACAACTTTAAAGTGTAGGTAATGAAAGCTGTAGTTAATTAAAAACAGTTAGGCCAGTCAAGGAAACTTTACTCTGACTTCATAATGCACTTCCCCATGGGAAAATTCAAGTTCATTGGTGCACAGGTACCTAAGAGATGCACATAGTGACGCTGCAGAGGTTGAAGTCAAGGTTTTGCATTGTAGGATCTTGAGTGATGTTGGAGATGTATGAGACTTATTTATATAGGGGCAGACTCTGCCCCTCTAAGTGGTCAAAAGCTGAGGGTAAAGGTATGTTGAAAAATGATATCTTAACTACGGACATTTCCTTGCTTTTAACACTTTGTTTTCCTTGAGCAATCTTAATTGATTTTAATGAAAAATTTTCTTTCTGGAAGTAATACACAAACTCTATTTATACATATACACACATTTACTGGAGTGGGGGGTGCTGTATACGCAGGTGATGTATTTTACATGACAGGACTTTGTCTTTACCAGTGTAGCAATAGTACATATTTATCCTTTCATCACACAAGAAATATCCCTTTCTAATATTATTTTGTTTTGTTGTATTTTTCTTGTTTCTGGCATGGAAGGACTGGTTGCTCCTTCGGTTTTCTGTATAATTTTGCTCTTCATTTTCTGTGTGATAGGAAATTTGTGATTACAAAGGACAATGTTGCTCTTATGTACCATGCCCCTGGGAAGAAGCGAGAATTTAATGCCTTTGTTCTGGACAAAACTTACTATGGTCCCTATGATGAAACAACATGTATTGACTGGACTGATGATTCAAAGTAAGTAGTTACAAAAGTCAATGGGACTTGTGCTCCTTGCTCCCTTGCAAATCCCACTTTATTGCTCTTTATTGCAAGATGTTCTTGCAAATCCCACTTTATTGTTAATTTGGTGTTCATTATTAAGGATAGTATATATGTTGGATCCTGAAATTTTGCTCCAATAGAAATTTCATTTGTGTTTGTGCACTGTAGTCCAGTCTCCAAATTCTCAAGTCTTTCATTGGCTTTGAAGGCTCCCTTTGATTTCTCAATTTCTCAGTGTATGTTCTTAAATTTATTCACAATTAATGGTTTTTTTTTTTTTTGGTTTTTTTTAAAAGCTGCCTGAGTACATATCCATAGAATATAGCCACATTTTGGGCAGCAGTAGGGTATAACTGTCCCTTTAAAATGGGTCTCCATCCCCTCAGAGGGGGAATGATCCTTACGGAGTGAGTGTAGTTGGCTGTCTCTGCCTATTCAATGCTTGGCATCCCTGCTAAGACTATCAGTTGTAGTGTGAACATCTGTCCAGTACGAATCACCTATTGAATATCTGTACCTCTCTGTTAAAATGGGGTCCACACAGTGCAAAAATTTGTGAACCCATGCTCTGATCTAACTTCCCCTTTATTTTCTTTATAGGTGTTTTGCAGTCGGTAGCAAGGACATGTCAACATGGGTGTTTGGAGCTGAGCGATGGGTTAACCTGATCTATTACTCTCTGGGAGGGCATAAAGATGCAATCGTAGCCTGCTTCTTTGAAGAGAATAGTCTAGATGTATGTAAGCAAGCCCACTGCTTATTTGAATATTCACATTAAAATTGGCCCAGCATTTTTCCATCTGTAGATAACCATACTGAATTTCTATTGCATTGGTATTCTAATGAAGTGTTCATAGAAATTACTGGTGGAAAATACCTGTTAGGCTATTTAATGTCCTGTAATTCAAACATGATTTGCCAAATTGTCTTTAGACTTTGTCGAAACGTTTTCCTCTGTCTTCAGAGTAAATCTTACAATTTTCATGATAAATGAATTTTCTAAGCCAAATGTGTAGGGGCCCTAAAATAATGCTTTATAGTGGAAGCTGGTTACAACCTTAATTATCGAGTAAGTATTGCGACTCCCTAATCCAGTTTTTGGAGGGCTGGTATGCTGTTTAATTCAGCAGATTATGGAACCATAGGGCTGTATGATGGTCATGATAGATGTGTGTGTGTTTATACTCCAGCTGTACACAATTAGCCAGGACGGGGCTCTGTGTGTGTGGCAGTGTGATACAGGCCTGGATGGTCTGAAGCCCAGGCCTCCCAAGGACAGAGCTGAAGATAAGAATGAATCAATGAAAGACCTGGGTGAAGAGTTTATTGAACAGCACAAGGGTGAGGAGATTCATGGCAAAGCCACTACAAATGAACAAGAAAGGAGAGACAAAGTGAAATATTCACGTGCTGCAAAGTAGGTGATCTTTCAACGATAACAGGGATATATATAGGTAGATATAACAGGCATAGTGGGGATTCATTGCAATGGGCTCTGCTCACTTTATATTAATATACCTTGTCTTACTTGAAGCTAGTGGACAACGCTATCCAGCTTTCAGTCATTAAACCCTATTATAATTGCCTTCAATAAAACACATTTCTGTCGTACCCTGAGCATGTGAATAGTGATTTATGCAGTTGGTGAGTAAATAGAAGATTTTCCTCCATCTGCCAAGGATTAAATCAATGTTCTTGTTTTTTGATGACACAAAAGATTACTATCAAAAGTTAAAAACGTAGGAAATGTAATGAGGTCCAGGGCACGCCATCTGCAGCGGCACTGATAGATGCTTAGTTTCTGCTACTGTGGAGCTATATTTCTGTGAGAAAAGATGGGTTGACATCAAAATACTGAATTGTGGCTCTGTGACGTTAACTTCTATAGAAGATAGGTATCTTTAAGATGACATCAGCAGTTTGGGTTACCTTTCTGAAGGAGTGCCACATTTCCAAATGAGACATTTTATTTATTGAGTACATAGTCTTAGAGTATAAGGAAACTTTAAATGGAATATGCAATTGTTGGATAACATTCACACATACATTTATTTGACCCTGAGAATGCCATCAAATACAACACCGTAAGAGCTACAGCTACAAAATATAAACCTCAGTACCAAGAGTGCAGTATTTATGATTCCAGTGCTTTAGTTACTCATTTAGAATCATCTTAAAGAATACAGGGATAATAACCACTTATTTTATAGAAACCACAGATGTTGGTGTTAGGTGACCAAAAGAAAATCCACAGTTTAATTCCTCTGAGGTTAACCTTAAGTGTCTTTCATTGTGTATAGTCGTGTGCAATGTCTGCTAAATTATGTTAGTGTAACAGCTGTAAATTAGTGTCCATGGTGGGAGGAGTGGTTCAGCTAGAGGAATAAAGCAAAATGTAAATCATAAGCAACTTGGAGAACTGCTGTGTTTTAGTTTGTTTGTTGTGGTACCACCTCCAACATACTTGCCTTATCTTGAATTGTCATTGCAAAAGTACACCTGTCAGTCATCTTCACATTGCTTTTTTGGTTTATTTTCTTTGGCATATAGGTACTTTTTCAACAAAGAAGGAGATTTTAATAACCTGACATCTGCAGCTTATCACAAGAAAACGCACCTTCTAGTCACTGGTTTTGCTTCTGGAATTTTTCACCTACATGAGCTTCCAGAGTTCAACCTCATCCATTCCTTAAGGTTAGTTTAATTGTACAAGCCATAGAGTGGGTCATTGTGTCTAATGCTGAAGGAAGAATGTCATGGTGTGAAAGTCTTGAACAGTCCACTGGGTGTTGTAATTGGCATTTCAGTCATGAGTTGGAATTATGAAGCCACACTGATTTGAATAGGAGCATTAATGTCTGACAGATTAAATAAAACTATTTAATTCCACTTCATTGCTTTATTAGAGAGGGGCATGATTTGAACCAGGAACTCCTCTGATTTCTAATCCAAGCCTTGACACACCCTCTTTATGGTTTTGGCCAAGTCACTGAACAGCTAGGTCAGTTTTTGCTTGTATAAAATGAGAATATTACTTACCCCACAAGGGTATTAATAAATAACATTTCTAAAGTGCTTTTAAGACCAAAAAGATATAGCAGATGAATATTATTATTATATTTTGATGGTTGCTATGTAGCATGGCGTGTTAAACTTAAAAAGGGGATGTGTAAAGAATGAACGCACATTGTCCATTTACAACAAAGTAGATCTTTCTAGAATATGGCAAATTTTAATCTTGTACCACAAAGTAGCTCCTTGCTCGAGTTCATAGTTGCTTTTTTAAAATACAAATTTATACTCTCTTTACCCTGGACTATATTTTTTGTTCCTTCTATCCCATAAGAAGTCTGAAAAGTATCAGAAGAAATTACAGCTCCACAGCTAGCTCCAGGCTATCTATCCTTTGATAAATTGAAGTTTATTGAATTGAAATGGTGGAAATTTGTAAAACTGATCAGCATTTAAGCACTGTGGCAGTGGTTTTTGTCTGTGGTGAAATACATTTAACAATTTTAAAAACCACACAAAAATTTCTGTACAAATCACTTCAAATCGACACTCGTTTTAAAAAAAAAAAAATTGGATGGGATTAGGAAGAGTGTATTGATTCAATTGTAGGTCATTTTGTATTGAAATACATTTACACTCTAATCTTGAAATAATACTTAACACTTGTACATCATTTTACTTCTTCAGAATGTTGTGCAGACATTAAGTGGGAAAGAATTGAGAGATGAGAGTGATGTGCACAAATATTGTGAAGGAAGAAATACTGTGTGTTCCTGCTAGCTCTGTGGAATTGTATTACTGGGACTACAATACCTATGGCTTTCTGATGCCATTCAATTAGCACAGTGATGGGCATGTATTGGGACATAGTTGGCTGTGTCCTGTATATTGAGAACACTTGAGAACACAGAGAACACTTCTAGCTACTGCTTCCTTGACTCTTAGGATCAAATTTGCCACTAGTATAAGTGGACCCAACTCCAGTGACTACAGTAGAATTTGTCCTCTTGTGCTAATGGGAACTTTGGCTCTCATGATCAAAATATGTGGTGCATTTTCAGTTTAACATAGAATTAAATGTGAAATTCTCATTACATCTTTTGCATTACTGTGAAAGTGTCTCCATATGTCCTTGATCCAAAAGCCTGGGCTGGCACAACTTATTCCAATGCTGACTAGGCAGTGTATTTTTGCTGGTTTCCTTTAGATTTATTAGAGGATATGTGTTCATTATTTCTGATTTCATAGGAATGTGAAAATCAAAGGACTTGTTTGAATAGAGGAAATCAAAACCCAGTTTCTCAAATTACATTGTTCCTTTAATCCTCAATTTACGTATTTCTTGGCATTTTTCACTTAGTATTTCAGACCAGAGGATTGCGACTATTTCTATCAACTGCACTGGTGACTGGATTGCTTTTGGATGTTCAGGTTTGTAGTTCAAGGGTTGCCTTTCTAAGGCAATATGTTGCAGGTCTGCAGGTGTGAGTGAGTCAGGCAGGACCCCTACATTTTAAAGTTTTATTTGTTGTTTTATAGGCCCATCACCATACTATCAGAGTATGTCACATAGATTAATGATTTTGGGCTTATAAAATCCCTCTGATGTAGGGAAATAATATTTCACAGATGAGAAAACTGAAACACGTAGATTAAGTGGTTGTCATGAAATCTGTGGCAGATCTTGGAATAGAACCTAAATGTCTTGATTCCTAGTCCAGTTCCTGACTGCTAAGACTATCCTCCTTCTAAAGGGAGTATATTGTGGCACCAGCCTGAGCACAGGTTATATTTTACCTTTATTCTGGGTTACCTTTCTTCCTGTGTGCATCTCTCTTCACCGATATAAATGTCTTCCTTTGCTATAAGTTATGGCTGGATGGATGCACCAGCTAACCTCCTCCAACTCTGAGCTGCAAGTCTAGTCCATAACCAACCGCCATGCAAGCTGAACCCTTCCCCACTCTCAACAGATGTCTCTCTCTTAGAACCCTTCTCGAGTCCATGGAATTGAGTGAAAGCCATTTGATATTCCATGCAGTAACTTCTTGGCCAGACCAATAAGAACCTTAGTTTGGCTGCTTTTGGTAGACATTAGCTCTCCTGTGTTTCAGTAATGTTGAGATATAGTTTTGATTCACTTAAAAAAGGCAAGATTTAAAAAAAAATATTTCACAGGAAAGACCAATTTCAAGCTTGTGTGTTTTTATTTTTATTTTATTTTTTCTCTTTCTAGTAATTTTTTTTTAATGGTTTTCCTCCATCTTTTTTTGGCTGCTCATCAGGACACATCTGTCTTCTGCCAGTGACAGTAGCAGTATTGGCTTGGCAAAGCAATAAGAATGCTAAGTCAAAGTAACAACTGCTGACGTTTGCAGAAAGTCTGTCACCTTGATCTTGAAATCAACCACTGTGCATTCTCTTAGGGTGGATGCATACATAACACAGGCTATCTGTATGCACATGTTTTTTTTATAAATGGGAAGGATGTTGTATGCAAGTATGGTATGTAGCCTGTATATGATGGGCCCCATCACTGAGTCGGAATTACATATCTATCCTCTCCTCTATTATGTTTACAGGTCTGGGTCAGCTGCTGGTGTGGGAATGGCAAAGTGAGTCTTACGTGCTGAAGCAGCAGGGCCATTTCAACAGTATGGTCTCATTGGCATATTCTCCAGATGGGCAATACTTAGTTACTGGAGGGGATGATGGGAAAGTAAGTCAGTCAGTTATTAAAAACTCTTGGCTCACAAAAGTATAGCAAGTGGTACAAGTCTGAATACACTATAGAGAGCACTGTTACTGTAACTGACAAATCCTTTTTCATAATTTTAAAAATAATGTTTTTGGCCACAATGCCTGTAAATATGTTTTGGAAGCTAGGAGCAATTTACTTTCCCACTGCCTCTACATTCTGGTTTGTTATTGTAGGGATGTTCTTTGGGATGTGCTTGCATTACTTACAGTTTCTAGCAGTTAAGAATTTGATTTGGAACAGTTGCAGATGCAATGCAGCATAAAGAAAAAAGTAGGCCAAAGTGTGGGCTTGATAGTAGTGTCCCTAATACCTGTCCACATTAACACACTAGCAGAGATGGTAGATTAATGGTGTATTAGTATAGACGACCCTCAATTATCCAAAATTGTGAAACATCCACCATGCCATTCTAACAGTTGGGGTTTACCAGTCTCAGAATAAATCCAAAATAAGTTTTATAAAAAGATATGATTCCTAAACAAAATTTTCTCAGATGTACCACTGCAGATAGTTGCTGTTTACAAGAAAAATGAAAGTGTCTCGTAGTTGAGACTTGTATTGAAGCTGTAGATTAGAGAGAGAGAGCCAGGCTTTGGATTTTGAAAGGGGCCATTGTCTTTTCTAATTATGGTCTGGAGACTTAACAGTTTATATATCTGAAATATAGACATTTTTCTCCCACTCTGAAATTTGGGGCTGGGAAAGAAAAATAGCCCCACTGCTGCCAATCAAATTTAGAACTGACTGGAAATGGGAATTCATATTCTGTGGGAAATTACAAAACTTGAAAAATGAGAAAATTAATTCTGAAACATAATGAAAAATCAAATTTCCCACAGAATGGAAGTTCTGAAATTTTCCTTAGAAAAAGTCAAAACGACGATTTGATCTTTTCAAAAAGTATCTTACGCTGCCTGCAGAGCTGGGCTTCCCTGGCCTAGGAGCCCCAGCTCCAGGGTAACTCTCACCCTGTTGGGGAACAGGGAAGCCATGGAGCTGGGAACAGTTTTCCAACAGAAAATTGAAATTTTCTTGCAAAATTGAAATCTGTGGAAAATTTAGTTTTTGTGTAAAGTGAATTCTCTGTCCGAAAATCATTCCAATGGAAAATTTTCAACCAGCTTTAATCAGATGTTCACCTTGCATGTGTTTCACTGAGATTTTACAAATAAAAGGCCTGATCCTGCATTGTTCCCTCCCAAACAGAACTCCCACTGGCTGAATTGGGAGTGCTGTCTGAGTGAGTAAGGCATGCAGAATTGGGCTTTCAGAATGAAATAATGAAGCTATGCTGGAGCATTCTACAAGAAGGATGTGGAAAAATTAGAGTCCAGCGGAGGGCAACAAAAATGATTAGGGGGCTGGAGCACATGACTTATGAGGAGAGGCTGAGGGAACTGGGATTGTTTAGTCTGCGGAAGAGAAGAATGAGGGGGGATTTGATAGCTGCTTTCAACTACCTGAAAGGGGGTTCCAAAGAGGATGGCTCTAGACTGTTCTCAGTGGTAGCAGATGACAAAACAAGGAGTAATGGTGTCAAGTTGCAGTGGGGGGGATGTAGGTTGGATATTAGGAAAACCTTTTTCACTAGGAGTGTGGTGAAACACTGGAATGCGTTACCTAGGGAGGTGGTGGAATCTCCTTCCTTTTGAGGTTTTTAAGATCAGGCTTGACAAAGGCCTGGCTGGGATGATTTAATTGGGGATTGGTCCTGCTTTGAGCAGGGGGTTGGACTAGATGACCTCCTGAGGTCCCTTCCAACCCTGATATTCTATGATTCATTGGGGTGTGAGTTTATGATACAGGAATTCTTAGAGGGCTTTTCTTACTTCTTTTGCAGGTGAAAGTTTGGAACACCAGTAGCAGCTTTTGCTTTGTCACTTTTATGGAGCATACCAGCAGCATCTCTGCTGTAACTTTTACCTCCACCGGTTATGTCATTCTGAGTGCTTCCCTGGATGGAACAGTGCGAGCCTTTGATCTTCACAGGTAAATCCTCTTTAAGCCTCAGTGCGTCACTCAGTTTTGTCCAAAGATTATCAGGATCTTGTGTTTTCATTCCTAGTCTCTAAATGCAATATACTGCCAACCACAGTCCCCAGCAGTCATAAAACCTTCTCACTCTTCAAATCTTAGTGCTGTTTTATAGGTTTAAAGTGAGTTTATCAGATTTTGACTAATAAGTGAAAACAGATATTGTGAAGCAGTAGGGTAGGGAGTCTGAATTAGCTAGCCAGCACGCCTGGTGGTTGATGGAGAGGTGCAGTATTGAATTGTTTTAGATCCTCATTCTGCATCTGGAATGGATCATTTCTGATGGTTTTTTAAAACTTGATTAGTCTGTATTTTTTGCATCATCAAGCATCTTTGGATACAAAGAAAACTATTATTTCCATAGGCTATGCCAACACTACACAATTGTGGGCTGTTGTTCCTTTATCCTTGTGCCTCAAAGCACCCTTCTGTGCATAAGAGACTCTGTCTGAGACTGGATCTAGGTCCAGTGATTTGGCCACCACAATTGTTACCTAGAGGCTAACAGTTCAGTAAGAGAATCCATAATCTCTGGCTTCAAAAATCAGTTAACTGATAAAGACATGTGTCTAAAGGAACATCTCCACTAGTTCACTCAGTAAAGGAAACTAATAAAACATATGGGCATAGCTGTTGCCAATCATTCAGCAGAAGGTATGTGTACAGGGACACATGCAAGCTACTCCATCATTCACAGGATAGGTGTGTGTATATTAAAAAAAAAAAAAGAACAAGCATCTTCAAAGATGAACATGAATATTTTTTGGAGATTAAAAAATATCATCTTCACAAATTGTCCAGCTTTTGCTGGACAGGAGTCCCTGAGCCAGTCTTGAACTCATTCATAGTGAACAAGTCATACGTAACTCCACTGGTTGAGCAAAAATGTCTTTTTTTGGATGTCTATTTTAATTTCTGTATGTAGTAACTTTGCAAAGTATATTCCAGATTTAAATTCTTACACGTCTTGGTTTAAAATGCTATTTTAAAAAATATATAAAATATTAAAATGTGAAATACTTTAATTTTTGTAACATAATTTTTGGGAGGAGGGATAGCTCAGTGGTTTGAGTATTGGCCTGCTAAACCCAGGGTTGTCAGTTCAATCCTTGAGGGGGCCATTTAGGGATCTGGGGCAAAAATTGGGGACTGGTCCTGCTTTGAGCAGGGGGTTGGACTAGATGACCTCCTGAGGTCCCTTCCAACCCTGATATTCTGTGATTCTATGATGATCTTAATGTTTTTAATTGTTTAGACCTATACAAAGATATATATTTTTAAATCATGTTTGCATATTGTTTACAACAGATACCGCAATTTCCGCACCTTCACTTCTCCACGACCAGCCCAGTTCTCTTGCTTAGCGGTGGACTCCAGCGGTGAGATTATTTCAGCTGGTTCCCAGGACTCGTTTGACATATTTGTCTGGTCAATGCAGAGTGGCAGACTGTTAGATGTAAGGAACTGAGATTGTTCTAGATCACTCACAATTAACATAGAAAGCACTCTGGTTATGTTAAGTATCTTTTAGGTTAGTTAACCCTGTCTGAGGGTTATGTGTTGTGGAGGAGATGCAGCTATATGTATAAAGCCACATTAGCCTTTTCTCTCTCTCTCCCCCCCGGCAATCTATAACTTGGTATCTCTGGACCATGCTACATTTGTGTCTGTGGGGAAAGGGTTAGTTTTCAGCATTCTTGAGTGGCTGACTGTAAGAGCAAACTAGGAAAAGCCTACTGAACTTTTCTGGCTGTTGAGTGAGCACAGCTAGTGCATAAATGACTTCTTATTGAAGGGAAAGAGGGAAGATGTATACAGCCAGAAAGAGGGCTGATAGACTGACTACATTAAAGTGTGGTACCTTGCAGAATGGTTAGACTGAACACAACACTAGCAGTTGAGAACCTCTCTCCTCTCCATGCCCACCATCGCCTCTTTGGACAAGAACTCAGCCTGTGTTGTCCACTTCAGTATGACGTAGAAGTTGTAGGAAGAATCTCAAGACTAAAATACAGCCTGAGGACATTCTTGCTACAGTGCAGAACTGGACCATACTCTGCTCACAGCAGGCTGGGAGCAATAGAAGGGAAGAAGCTTGTGGTTTTCATGAAAAAGTTTAAGGTTAAATTCCCCACTGTGGCTTAAAAATTCTGGATTCTTCTCAGAGGTGTGTTACTTATGGAAAGACATGACTGTGAAGGGGCATGGTCACCACCTCCATGCCTTTCACTTGCTTACTGGACAAAGGTATGGCCACGCCTTAAACATCCACACTAATGTGAAAGCAAACTAGGTGAAAAAAACCAGTTGACTGACTGCGGAGTAGCTTACTGAGCGTAAGTCAGTAATGATAGCAGATGAATTTTGTTGGGAGAGAAGTGAATGGAAGTCCTGTATTCCAGTATTGCCTCTTTTTCAGACACCTGTTTCTGCAGCTGCGGGTTTAAAAAAAGAAAGTGAAATGAATTTCCTTTCCTAATTGGAATGAATGTAAATGTGAAACCACAGATGTGCTCGTAGAGTATTTTTTATATTTTTATTGCTTACCTTTCAATCAGAATTGCAACAGGGACTTTGATTCGGAAAACAGCAAATGGTGAAATGGTTTCAGAAGCAGGCCAGCCTTAATCTCCAGAGAGATGATCTACTTGTCAATTCCTCTGGCTAGTTAGTTATACATTTAAAAAAAAAATCCATTATATTTCTGAATTCTAAGTTGATCGTCTTTCACCAGAGGAAACAAAATCGCAAGTATTACGGAATTCTGTTACCTAGTTTCTATTTCCTGTTCTTTAAGATCCAAAGGAAGTCCTTTCCCATCTCTGTACACAGGAATGTATGTGCATAACATCCCTTGCATTGAAAAAATAATATACTCCTAAATATATGTAGTAAGGGTATCCACAGCTAGTAGACATAATCACAGTTTTTGCCACATGTTTATATGTTGAACTCAGTTTCATTTAATTATTCCATATTATTTTTTTCTTACTCCATTAGGTCTTATCAGGCCATGAAGGTCCCATCAGTAGTCTGTGTTTTAACCCAATGAAAAGTATCTTAGCTAGTGCCTCTTGGGATAAAACGGTCAGACTCTGGGATATGTTTGATAGCTGGAGAACCAAGGAGACACTAACACTGAACTCAGATGGTAAATTTCATTTCATTCTGTTTAATCTGTCATATAGAGGCAGTTATGTATGAACTTAGGTATTGTTCCATCAAAAATATATTGAGAATATCTGTAGTTGATGAGGTCAGTCGGTCAACATTTATTCCTGGGGTAATTCTGTGCCACTGTGCGCACGCAGAATTCATGTCCTGTGCAGATTTCTTTGCTTCCCCGCAGAAAAATGACTTTCTGATGGGGAAGCAAAGGGAAGATGCAAGATCGGTCATGCACCCCTCCCTAGCAGCATGGGTGTGTTGTTTTGGGCACCTGAAGCAGCCAGCGGAGAGGTAACTGCCGGGGTGGAGGCTGGGGACACCCCACCGGGTGCCAAGTCAGTCCATCCGGCAATCCCTGTGTATCCAGATGCCCCCATGCTCAGACCTGCCCCCCCCCACACACACACACGCTGAGCCTCACCCTCCACACCCAGAGCCCCCTGCTGAGTCCTGGCACCCAGCCCATGGCTCCTACCCTGAGCTGGGCTCAGCTGCTAGTCTTTACTGGGCTGGGGTGGATAAGGAGTGCACTTCCCTTGCACGGAGTGGCTGGGTCAGACACCCCCAGAAACCTCTGGCTCTGCACACCCTCCCCGCCGCTTCCTGCCCCCATCTCTCCTCAGCTGTGGGGGGAAGGAGTCACTGTATGGGGAGCTGCTCCCCAATCTGCCCAACCCGCGTGCATCTGGAACCTCGCCCCACCCCTGCATCCAGACCACCCCCAGTTGAGCCCCACCACCCTGCACCCAGACTTCTCCATGCACTTGAACCCCCACCCCTATAAGCCCCATCCCCCCTGCACCTGGATCCCTACTCCACTGAACCTCAACCAGCTATACTGAAACTCCCTTTCCTCTAGCACCCGGACCCACGCGGAGCCCCAACTAATTTCACCTGGACCTACCTGCAGAGTCCCATTGGCCCTGCACCCGGAACCCCCAATGAGCCCTGTGCATCCAGATCCCCCGCACCCAGATTGCCCCACCTTGATCTCCCCCACACTAAGCCTCTCCATACTTTGATCCATTGCATTGAAGCCTGGGTTGAGCCTGCCTGCCCACACCTGGTGTGCCTGGTGCAGGGGCTGCTAACCCTGGTGAGCTGCTTCACCTGCTACTCCTGAGGGAATTTTGCACCAAAAAATTAAAAATTCTGCTCACAATATTTTAAAATTCTGCAAATTTTATTTGTCAATAAATAAATGTGGAGACTCCAGTGTGGCAGTAGGAAGCACAGACCACTGGCTGCACAAAGTGGAAGATCACCCTGCAGCCCAACCCCTCCCCCACCGGACACAGACCTCTGGGGCGGGTCTGGCCCTTGTGCTGGGTCAGGTGCAGCCTCACTGCCGAGTGCATGTCTGCGGGGGGGTCCTGCAAGGTGATCTCCCACCTTTGTGCAGCCAGTGGTCTGTGCTCCCCACTGCCTTGCTGGAGCCTCCACACTTATTTATTGACAAATACAATTTTCAGCATTTTAAAATACTGTGAACAGAATTTTTTGGTACAGAATTCCTTCAGGAGTAAGCATTTTATTTGCCAGTTTCAGCCTGTAGTTTTCATTGCTGCTGTTTCATAGTATTTGGAAACTGTCAATAGCTCAAAAAGCCTTTGGTGCTAGCTACCTGGGTTTTCGTCATCTTAACATTGTGTTTTGTTATAAAAATGGGAATGTGTACCCTCTTATTCTCCATCTTGCTTAGTAGAGTCCAGAAAAAATGTGTTAAGACTGAAGTACATTTTTATTCATCAACCAAATTCTCTGCAGTTCTTGTTGTTGCTTTCCGCCCTGATGGCAATGAGCTTGCGGTTGCTACCCTGGATGGACAGATAACTTTCTGGGATCATGAAAATGCAGTGCAGACAGGATCAATTGAAGGAAGACATGACCTTCAGATGGGAAGAAAAGAGTTGGACAAAATAACAGCCAAACAAGCTGCTAAGTCAAAGTATGTAAAATGTTCATGTAGCAATGACAAGAAATGCAACCCTTTTTGTGAGGGTTTCAGAATTTAGCCGACATCTGAATATCTTGATTCTGAGATTGTTTAAATAACTTGAATATTTTCTGACTCAAGTGTGCTGTCCATTCATTCTAGACCTTTTTTTTTTTTTTGGTACCTTCATCACAGCTCAGAGTCACTCATACATCAAATCCTGAGCATCTGTTCTTTCTCCTAAACTTGATTCATTTATACCATATTCAGTCTTTCATGTCATGCTGTGCATCATTTATCAGTGACAGTAAAAGGCATACACAGTTACAGTTTTGTGAGTAGCTGATATGTAGGTGATTCATTTCAGAAGATGTAATCTGAGATATCCTGCTGGTTTTATTATCCAGCAGTATAAATTTTTATAAATGCATTATTAACAATCAACTTTAAAAAAAATCTCTCAAACAATGAGCACAGCTGGTATGGAATGCCTTTGTTAAGAAATCTTTCCTTTTATCCCCTCACCCCAAAAAATTGAGGCAATAACTCTTTGAAAATTATATAACTTTCAGTTGTGAACACCAGTCAGTTGCTGTCTTCGAAATAGAGCTCATCATTTAATAGTAATTTTTTTCTGGCTCTTCTGAATCATTTTAATTGCAGATAAGACAGGTATGAAGACCTTTGGGAAGAAAGTAAACCTTTTGTAGTGGATATTTGTCTCATATGTGGCTTACTGCTCACTTATGTTAATGCACATCCATCCCGTAAAGCCTGGTTGCAGGAGTGTATGGTACTGATGGGGTGTTAAGCCGAGGCTGGTTTGTCTTCCCTCTAAGGGAGGTTCAAGCCCAGAGGGATTGCAAAATTGCATGTCTGAGAGGAAAGAAAAGTGTGCTTGATGGAAAAGCCTGCGAGAATTGTTTTGCTGTTGACGTGACATGGCTGTATTACAAGTGGAGTAGTACAAACATTAAATAATCCTCACAACACCCTGTGAGGTAGGGAGGTACGCCAACAAATCTGTTGAAATCTACATTGTGATAATTCACAATAAAGAATTTGAGAAGTACTCAGTCATGTCAAAACTATTCTGTACATTAAACATATTAAATTAATGACTGTGGAAGATTAAACTAGAAAAGGTTTTCTTTTATTCAATAGCAATTTTGATTCATTGTATTGATGTTTGCTCAAAGCTCAGAAGTAGGAGTGAAATTATGCATTATATATTTTTTCAGATCTTTCACTACTCTGTGTTATTCAGCTGATGGCCAGTCTATTCTGGCAGGAGGATTATCAAAGTTTGTCTGTATTTATCATGTGAAGGAACAGATTCTTATGAAGAAATTTGAAATCTCATGTAATCTTTCCTTAGATGCAATGGAAGTAAGTGACTATCTCAGTTTTTGTTTATTTTTTTTAAGACTGTGATTGTTTTTGGTAGTGTCTGATAAATGAGGTTTGCATTAGGAATATTTTATTACTTAAGTGAGAGTTCATTTTGTTGGTACTGAGTAGGAGACAGTCACAGGTGAAACCACCAAAAGAGCGAGTAAAATTGCGTAACTACTGGACTACAAGAAACTCAAAAGGAGCCAAAGTGCTTGGGTCTTGAAAGTGCAAATTTCTTGACAATAATGATAGTAAAGTCAATTTGCAATTACATTGCATTTCAAGAGGGAGAGATTTTAAAATTACTGACAATCTTGTACTGAATAATTTTATTTGTGAACAACATATTTGTGCCAAAGAATGGATGCAGCATGGGAGGGAGGGCCTGGCACAAAACTTCGACTTATGAATGTAATCTGACAGGATTGCCAAATGCAAAAGTTTTCAGTTAATTTAAAAGTAACTGCAGTATTGCAGTCTCTTCCATCACTCTTCCCATCTTGCTAGGAGCTCTTAGATCTCAACTTCTCATTCTCCTCACCTTGAATTGTCATGGCCACTCTCTGAGGAGGTCTGACCTGGACTTTCTTTGAAACCCATTTATGAACACTCCTAAATCAAGTAGAGGTTGTTGTAAGGTAAACTGAGGGGCACTCCTTCCCTCATCAATGGCTGAGCATGGACCCCACAGTATTGTAAGCTTCAGTTTCTTCCAGGAGTCAAAGGAGACTCTTGGATGAAAGTACAAAACAATAACCATTAGGTGACTGGGCTAACCCATTAAATGTTTGTGAATTACTCAGTTAATCCTGTTCAGAACTCTCTCTCTACATCAGAAGACCCCAAACTTTTTACATCGTGCCCCCCTCCATACCCATGTTGGCCCCCTACTCCGGGGCCTAGCCGTGCTCCCCGAGTGTTCCTCTGCTCCCTCCCTAGCGGGGAACACCCCACAGTTTGGGGACCTCTGCTATATGTGTATTCTTCAGATATAAGGAAACATGTTCGGTTGGAGAGGAGAAGCAATTTTACAAATGGAATATGAATATTTTTCAGGAGTACTTGGATCGTAGGAAAATGACTGAATTTGGCAGCATGGCGCTGATTGATGATGGGGTTGGGGATGAGGATGGTGTTGCCATTGCTCTTCCAGGTGTAAAGAGAGGTAAATTCAGTTCTTAATCCCACTGTTAGTAACACTGCTTTTTGCCCTTGGCTCCATGGGATAAAAACAATCCCTTCAACCCTGGGTCAGTGTGGGATGGACAAGGGGTGGTGCTATTAGACATATCCACCACCCTGCCAAAATTGTTACAAAGCTAGTTTGAAAACATTGTGCAGATGTAATGATCAGTGACCTGTTGTTGAATACTTTCTCATAGAGGTTATAGGAAACAGACGCACTGTGGCCTAGTGAGTAGAGCACAAGGCTGGCACTCAGACTGGAGTTCAGTTCCTGGCTCAGCCAGTGACCTGCTTTATGACTTCGGGCAAGTCATTTTCCTCCGTCTGTTTCTCCTCTTACACTTTGTCTTGTGCCTGGAAGCTCTTCGGGGCAGGGACTGTCTCCGTGTGTGGAGCACAACAGGGCCCCGTTCTCATCTGAGGCCTCTGGAGGCTATTGTAATACAAGATGACTGATTACATTTGAGTGTGTGATGAACATCATGTCCAAAGTAGGAACATGGCACATTGGTATTGCTCATGTTTGAGATCAGAACAACAGGATGATAAGGAAAATAGCAAAGTAACCTATGAGCTGAAAGGAAATCTGATACCTCAGGATTTTTTTTAAGTGATCTGTTGGTATCTATCACCTTACCAATATCTATCATGCTCGCCATACCACCAATCCTGAATCTGTCACACAATGGTTCAGTGTTCCTTTGTCAGATGTGTTTCTGCTGATTCACCAACAGTAACTCCAGGGTGAGGGTTCAGATCCAGTGTGAATATTTAGTTTGGTGTGTTGATGACTTGCTTCTCATTTCTTGTTTCAGGTGACATGAGTTCTCGGCACTTTAAACCAGAGATAAGAGTGACATGCCTCCGTTTCTCTCCTACTGGTGGGTGTTAACTGTAAATGTAGTTTATCAGTAATGTTGAGTCCCGTTTCTCCCCCCCCACACCCTCCACACACACACGCACACTGCAGAAGGACTGAGCAGTGGGTGAGAACTGGTAGATGTGAGCCTCTAATTTCTGAGTCATTAGTTCAAATTCACCCCAGATTTAGGGTGACATAAAGACATTGTCATTCAGTGACTCTCCAGGGGCTTATGTGAAATGAGTTGGTGGCCTCATTCCAGGCACAGAAAACACCTCGCAGAAACCACTGTTATTAATATTGTCACTTATTGGCCCCCTTATTGGCATTCTCTGAAGAGGGGCTGATTTCTTGTTCGTAGTAGCAATCCCTCCAGAACACATTACAGTGCTGTGTATTGGGCTTATTGTTGCCTTCGTTGTTCCTGTGTTCTGGATAACCAGAAGATTTAAGTTCATCGTGCTGTGAAGCTGGCACCTTTCACAGACGGTGTTTGATCAGTAAAACCATCTATAGTATTGAGAGACGTCCTTTTCCCAAATCACTTTAAGCAAGCATGGGAAACAGTCTTCATGTTCATCACCGCTCCCCAGAAAAAAACAAGTGCGTTGTGTTTAAATATCAAGTGCCACTTCTCTTTTAGGGCGAAGCTGGGCAGCGACCACCACAGAAGGCCTTCTCATCTACTCACTAGACTCCGGACTAATCTTTGATCCATTTGAGTTGGACATTGACATCACACCTAGCAGTGTGCGCAAAGTGCTGAGTCAGAAGGAGTACACCATGGCCATTGTCATGGCCTTCCGGCTGAATGAGAAGAAATTAATTCAGGAGGTCATAGAGACTGTACCATGTAATGAAGGTAAGCAGGGCTTCCATAAAGTGTAATTAACCTAATTTGAAATCCAGTTGTGTAACCCCCTTTGAGCTGAAGTCTGAGGGCAGAGTGTAGCCCTTAAACTTCCTTTTATTACCAAACATTTTACAATACAGCAAGCCTACTGCATGTTTATGGAAGGCTGTGTTAATTCGGGATACTAGTCATTTCTACCTCAGTACTGATGTGTCAAAAGAGGAAGGGGGAGAGAGTCTTGCAGCTGAAGGTAAGACTGAAAGTCAAGAAATCTGGTTTCTGTTTCCTCTCTGCCACTCTCCTTTTTGACCTTGCACAAGTAAGTCCTCTCTTTTCCTCAGGTTTATATCTGTAAAATGGGGATAATGTTCACCTCACAGGGCTCATTTGTGCCTTAATTCCTGGATCACAAAGTACTTTAAGATATTTGAATAGAAATGGCTATAGAAGTCATTTTTCTTATTGTATATAATAAAAAAGGCACATTTCACTACTATACATTACAGTGCATACATACTGCTAATTAATCATCACTTATTTGGGGGCATAATTTTCCTGAACCAAAAAGCTTAAAATGTAACTTCATAAACATAGGAACAGGAGACTGAACGTTGTCAAATAAAAATGTCATAAAGTAAATATAGCTTATGTGCTGATATTTTTATGTAGAGAATGAGGTGTGGCAAGGAAGGAAGAAGACTGTAGAGTACAGAAGTCAGTGGTCAAATGATGCAGATTTTTTGCGTTGGTGTAGGAGAGTGGATGCTTGGCACATCCAGAAAGTAATACTGTTCCAGGTGTGAGGAGCAGCATAGAAAAAGGCAGAAAGGCAAGAATGGGAGGAAGCGACACGGGTGAGCAAGGCGGGGTGGGTGGTGATCAGAAAAGTAGTCAGGAGGCAAAGCCTTAGGGCTGAGGATAAGGAGTTGGAATTTTAGGTAGAAAGGTGCATAAGATACATAAGATAGATGTATCCGATGAATTGAGCTGTAGCTCACGAAAGCTTATGCTCAAATAAATTGGTTAGTCTCTACGGTGTCACAAGTACTCCTTTCCTTTTTATAAGATAGAAAAGGAATTCAGGGAAGGAGGTAGTAGGGAGGAATGTGGTGGTGGTAGAAGAAGAAGGCTATTATATCTGTTTTATGTTGGATAGAGGGGAGAGTCGGGAAGGCTGGAGAGAATCCAATCTAGGTGGGGGAGAACCATGCTGTGAACCAGGGTTTTGGCAATAGGGACTGAAAGGAATGGTAGGATTTTAGAATTGTTATACTTAAGCCATGGAACTCACTGCAGTGACGTATCAGAGAGTCCAGGGGCTTGTGGGGAATTCAAAAAGGGGATTAGACATTTATAAGGATGATGAGAAAATTCAGAGTTACATTAGATTGGATTTTTATTTGGAAGGGTTATAAATAAGGCTACAATTTTGGCATGGGTCTTTTTATTAAAGTCATGGACAGGATGCAGGAAATAATGAATCATGGAAATGCACACACAGTAAACCAGTAACGAAGCCCAAGGCCTGCCACCCGGGGCTGAAGCCAAAGAACTCTGACATCTCTTAAAATCATGGAAGCCGCAACCTCCATGACAGAAGCATAGCCTTAGTTATAAATCCTCATGCTTCAGGGCATTGTCATCTACTGACAGACAAAGGTTACGAAGAAACTTCTTTTGTGGGAGGGTTATTTTAGTACCTTCCTCTGAAGCATCCTATACTGGCCAATGTTGGGAACAGGAACACTCAATGAGATGGAGCACTGGTCTGATCTGCTATGGCAGTTACTATAAAGTGAGAAGCAGCAAGATTTTGCCAGAGCTTGGATGTGCAGAGAGAGGGAAAGGGTGGAGTGAAGGTAGTTGAAGTTTTAATAGGAAATAAATGTCATGGCAGACCCTGTTTTAGTGGTAGATAGGAGGATCTTGCTTTTAAGTGGTGTGTAGGTTGGAAGATTCAGAGGGGAGTAACTTACTTTCTGAAGGACTGGCGAGTGATAATCACAATATGGCAGATTACCTCCTGTGCAGTGATGCAGAATAGTAGAACTGGGATAGTCTCTGAAAGGGCGTCTCCTCAATTTTCCTTCCCTTTCCTCACACCCCATAATTCCAGTTGAAAGCTTGATGGGGTTTTTTTGTTGTTTTTGTTTTTTAAAAACAGTTGACGTTGTCTGTTCATCGCTCCCAGAGCTGTATGTGGAAAAGGTGCTGGAGTTTCTAGCCTCTGCCTTTGAGACATCTCGTCACTTGGAATTCTATCTTACTTGGGCTCAGCGGTTGCTGATGCTACATGGACAGAAGTTAAAAACAAGGTGAGTGGACTTGAAAATCAAAACACAGAAAATTTGACATTTTAGGCTAAAGTTTAAAATATTTGAGAGACAGTTAAGAGGCTTCCAGCAACTATCTTTGAGATTCTGTATTGAAACATACAGCCCAATTAAAGTTACTTGATTATTAAAAAAAGAAAAGGAGTACTTGTGGCAACTTAGAGACTAACCAATTTATTTGAGCATAAGCTCTCGTGAGCTACAGCTCACTTCATCGGATGCATACTGTGGAAAATGCAGAAGATGTTTTTATACAAACAAACCATGAAAAAATGGGTGTTTATCACTACAAAAGGTTTTCTCTCCCCCCACCCTACTCTCCTGCTGGTAATAGCTTATCTAAAGTGATCACTCTCCTTACAATGACAGGTTTCAGAGTAATAGCCGTGTTAGTCTGTATTCGCAAAAAGAAAAGGAGTACTTGTGGCACCTTAGAGACTAACCAATTTATTCGAAGTTTTTTTGTTGAAGGATAGTCAACTTCAAAAACAGACTCCAACGAGAGACTGCTGAATTGGAATTAATTTGCAAATTGGATACAATTAACTTAGGCTTGAATAGAGACTGGGAATGGTTGAGTCATTATAAAAAAGTAACCTATTTCCCCTTTTTTATTATTCTCCCTCCCCCCCCCCCCCCCCCGACGTTCTTGTTAAACCCTGGATTTGTGCTGGAAATGGCCCACCTTGATTAACATACACATTGTAAGGAGAATGATCACTTTAGATAAGCTATATAAGCTATTACCAGCAGGAGAGTGGGGAGCGGGGGGAGAGAAAACCTGTTGTAGTGATAAACACCCATTTTTTCATAGTTTGTGTGTATAAAAACATCTTCTGTATTTTCTACAGTATGCATCCAATGAAGTGAGCTGTAGCTCACGAAAGCTTATGCTCAAATAAATTGGTTAGTCTCTAAGGTGCCACAAGTACTCCTTTTCTTTTTGCGAATACAGACTAACACGGCTGTTACTCTGAAACCTGTTACTTGATTATTATGACTTCCCAATGACCAATGTATGTTGAAATGTGAGTATTTGGGAGACACAACGTGAATCCTACAGTAAAGTTGCAGAGGAGGCTCTCCTAGATTGTAGGTAGAACTTTGTTTGAACTTCTAGCTTTAGGTGCTAAATGCATAAAGCTATAAAGAGCTGTAAGAAGACTTGTGGGAACACTGTTCTTAAACAATTATTTACATTTCATGTAATTGACATCCAATTGGGCAGTGCTTCATACCTAATTATGCTGACTTTGTAGACTTTGCTTATGTTTTTAGTAGGCTGTCAATCACAGTTAACACCTGTGATTAACTGAAAACAAAATTAACACATTAATCGCATACCTCTGGATGGGGAGGGAGGCATGGGGGGTGGGTGAGGCTGAAGCCCTTAGCCCCTAGCTCAGTGGTTCTCAAACTTTTGTACTGGTGACCCCTTTCACATAGCAAGCCTCTGAGTGCGACCCCCCGTATAATGTTATAATTTTATGTTTATATTAATTTTATATTTAACATTATAAACATTGTTATAATGTTTATAATGTTAAATATATTAAACACTTTTTAATATATTTAACACCATTATAAATGCTGGAGGCAAAGCGAGGTTTGGGGTGGAGGCTGACAGCTCGTGACCCCCCATGTAATAAACTCGTGACCCCCTGAGGGGTCCCAACCCCCAGTTTGAGAACCCCTGCCCTAGCCTATATTTGAAAATATAGAGAACCTACAAAAATATTTTTAAAAATGGTATTCTATTATTATTGTGCAATTAAAACTATGACTAATCGAGTTACATTTTTTTAATCTCGTGCTTAATGGGGATTAATTTTTTTAATCACTTGACAGCCCTAGTTTTTTGGAAAGCAGTGTAATGATTTCTGTATTCTGCATTCCTGCCTAGTTCCTTTCAGGCAATTAGACAAGATATGAGTGTTTCAGCTCAGCATTCTTTTAGAGTTTTTGGGCAATTGGAATGAGGACACTGGGCAAATTAAAAATCTGACAGCTCTTCCCAACTACTATTTGGGAGTCACCGTAGACCAGAGGAAGAAGCAATTATGTATTCCTTTTCTTGCTGATGTGGGGTGAAGAATGAGTAGTTATTCACACATCATGCCATCATTTAATGAATCTGAAATGGAAAAGAAGATTGATTCTTTCTTTTGTTTTGTTACAAAGTAGCAGTGGATAGTTTGTGAAGTCCAACTTCCTGCCTTGCTTTCCTGGAATTTATACCTTGAGTCAACTTCTTCTTCATTATAGCAAACAGAATCAACTCTGAAAAGTTGTCATTTGACCTCAGAATGGAACAGTTTCTGGGGCTGATTTCTACATTGGTGCTGGGGAGGGAGAAGCATTTGACTAACTCAGCTGAAGCAACATGAGTAATAAATTGCATACATATGTTGTACTGAGCTAAAATTGTACACAGGTTTATTGGTGGACACAGCACAAAGTTACAAGGTCACTTGCTTTTATTCAGTGACATTTTAGATTTAGAACATTGATATGTAAAAATGAGCTAACAATATAACCGTTTTTTTTATTTGAAGAATAATGTTGAAAAAGGATTCTAGAAATCCATGTATAAATACAGGCTACACAGTTAGTTGCTTGCTTTCTCCTTTGTAGGTCAGGGAAGCTGCTGCCTATGATTCAGTTCCTTCAGAAGAGCATCCAACGTCACTTTGAAGATGTTTCTAAACTGTACGTATTGCTGTCCTTTAAATATTTTTAAAACTTAAACCATAATCTTGTACAAAAGCTTAAGGCTATTGAATGCTGAGAGGGAAAAT
This sequence comes from Lepidochelys olivacea, assembly GCF_965140295.1. Taxonomy (NCBI): domain Eukaryota; kingdom Metazoa; phylum Chordata; order Testudines; family Cheloniidae; genus Lepidochelys; species Lepidochelys olivacea. The sequence continues at coordinate 158,305,232 of NC_140411.1, read as the reverse complement.
TTGTGTGATGTACTTAGATGAAGCAGAACCTAGCTTTTAATGTTTTTGTATTCTGGTGACTTGTTTTTACAGCTGTGAGTGGAATCGCTATAATATTAAATATGCTTTGGCCATTTCACAACAACGGGGCATGAAACGTCCTGCAGAAACATCAGTGAGTGAAGAGGAGTTGGAGGACTCTAACAGTGATTATCTTATGGAAGAGGCAACCACGCAATCATAAGGACAACGTATTTTCCCTTAATTTTCCTATTCCTTTTTGTTTTTTGGGGACCTACAGAAGCAATCACTTGCACCAGTGGAATTCACTGAGATTAAGTGGCCCTCATAGTGGCTTATTTTGTATATGTTGTGATATAGGCTTGGAGTAATCTGCAAAGGTACAGAATCTGGTTCGATTTAGGATAGCTAAAGTGTAGTCCATAGAGTCCCTAAAACATGGCTTGTGGCCTCCCTCTTCCCGTAACTGAGGGAGCAAGGACAAAGGTGATCAGTTAGATTTGTATCCGAACTCAAACAAGATACTTGTGTTCATCTGTCAAAAAAGATAAAAGCACAAGTAAACATATTGTTAGTGTGTTTGTTTTTGATAAAATTTGTATAAATATACAGGCATTTTAGGCATTGCAAATCACTCTCTGAAGCCTTTGCTGTCACAATATTTCTGTGCCCCTGGATTAAACTCTTTTTTTAGTCATTTTTGTGTGTCATTTTTCATTAAATATTTGGAGGGTTGCATATTGACCTCAACTCATTTTAAAATGTTATCCCAGTTGCATTTAATAAAATAATAATAATTTGCTAAATTTTAAAATTATCCAAACTTTAAGCTGAATATTACCCAAAAAAAGGAAAAATATTTGAGATAAATGTTTCACCATAGTGTGAGCAAAGATTCTGTGCAGTACAGCATCTGCAAGGAATTTAATTGGTTAATGATCAAGGTATTGCAGTAAAGATTTATGTCCAGAAATTTCCAGCCTGTTGAATGCAACTTATACCACTATGTAACCAAATCAGAAGAACAGTAAATATCTGAATGTTTGTTTCTCTTTTCTTTTTAACATGACAGCTGTTTTTTTTGTTTGGTTGGTTTTTTTTAAACAGTACAACCAGGGTTCATTAGGATGTCAGATTTTGCAGGTTTGGGTCTCCCAGTTGCTTTAAATGTGAGTTAACATGAGCACCAGTGAATTACTTTTTTGATATTCTGGGTATGGAAAAAACATGCATGTCTCCCATGCAATATATTAAAAGATCTCTATTAGTGAAGAATATCTCACAGATTACGACTGGTTTCAGTCACAAGTGATCTTCTATTAAATTCTGTTTTGGTGGGTTTGCTTTCCTCTCTCTTTCTCTCAGCACTTGGCAAAAAGTTACTGAAAACTGTTACAGAGAAAATGTGCATCAAAAATGTTTAGATATACAAAAAATCAGTTTGTATGACTCAACTGTATAAAATAAATATTATTGTATACTCTGGTGATCCAAGTAAATAAATATACCAGTGTAAAACTGTTTTTCCATGCTTATTCTTGCGAATTACTGCTTCCTTCCACTATTATCCAGGATATAAGTCATTTCTAGTCACTTCACTGGCCACGGTGGTAGTGTTTTACATTCTTCCTACATGATTGTTTAGCATCAAAAAATCTTTTTGCTGTTGCTGCTTTTATTGCCTCTTTTTATTTGTTTATTTTGGTGTCTCCATGTCTTGCCTGTGTTGCAAGATGTCAAAAAAGATAAAAAGTATTAAAGGAGCAAAAGAGCCGGGGACACATACCAGTCGTGGCACTCTGGATTGTTTCTCCTTTTTTAAAAAAACCCTTATTTTCTCAAATCAAATGCTGGTTTTAGGGGCCTCTCCCCTGGTGTTGAGAACAGGCTGCATAGAAGGGAGAAACCAAATAAATGAGGAAAGAGCAAATGTTAGGAGAGCTAAAAGGATTATAGGTGGATAGGGACTGTTAAAATAATGAAATCTTACATGATTGAGAACAAAGTTCTACATGGTAGCAGTATCAGCATATGGTTACATAGGCTGACATTACCCCATAATTGCTGCCCCATTGCTTACGGTTTCTTGTGTGTCTTGTCTCTAGACTGTGTGCTCTTCAGGACAGGAACTGTTTACCATGGGTCTGCACAGCAGCTACTGGAAATGGATCTTAGCACTGTAAGGCCACCTCGGTTATCTCAATAGTATCTAAGTGTGTGTGTGTAAGGATTATAAGCCACAATTGTATATAATATTAGCCACATTGTTATTAAGGTAGCCTTGATCTTGCCCCTAAATTTGTGTGCCGGCAGTTCTTGGATGCTAGTTTTGAAAGTTTGGAAAAGGTAATACAAAGGATTACATCTGTGGAGGGAGAGCTATGCTTTTGTATTACCCATGCCAAAAACATTTACATTTATAAGTGCAGTATTTTTGTGCAACTATACAGCACAGGCAACACAATGAAACCAGATTTCTCTGTGGAAGTGCCTGGAGTACTTTCATCAGGTGTAAAGCCAGCTTCTGCACCAACCACTCCCTGCGTAGGGGGTGGTGCAGTCATCCATTCCTTTATTCCTCAATTGAGCTAAGACAGAGCTATCAAAATAAACATATTTGTCCTGCTTAAGTTGTCCAGTAACCTTTTGTGAAGTGCTCATATAGCGTGGTAATAAGAGTGATACTGAAAGCTGAACAGAATGAGTCTGGTAAGCTCAACATTAGGCCTAATATTTCCTCCTGTTTAGCCCAGTTTATGTGATTTTGAATGTGGGCAGACAACTATAAAGGATTTAGGCCTTGAACCTGTGAAGACTAGTGTATGCTCAACTGTATGCACAAGTGCTATTGAAGTCAATGTGGCTACCCACTTGCCTACATTTTGCAGGATCAGACTTTGTCTACACACACTTGCACCAGTTTAAAGGTGTAGTTTTAACCCAATTTAGTTAGATCCATGCAACTATCTTTGTAGCTGTGCTTATTTAATTTTGAATGTATATTTTATCTTAATCCTGTAAAAAACAGATTTAAGCTAAACCCATATCTACTTAAACTGAAATAAAATGTTTAAGGGTCTAAAATAGCTTTAAGCTGGTGCAAGTTTGTGTTTTTTCTTCCTATTTCCCTCTTCTGATCTCCTATGTAAAGTGCTTTGATGAGAGGTGTTACGGAAGATATAAGTACAGAATTATTATCTTTAAGTCAGTAGGTTGGACTTCAAGGAGCAGGAATTGAGGGGGGGGGAGAGTTGTAAGGGTTTTGGCAGCATCTCTGTGGCATTTCTTCTCTCTGCATAAGAAACAAAATATCCATGGAATATTTTTAAGGGACTTTCCACAAAATGTACAGACGGTCTTCTGGTTTCAGAGGGAAAAAAGAATATTTTGTACAAGAGAAGCTGCAGTGAAGGGGGTCCTGAGCCTCTGCATAAGGGGCATGTTGAACATATTTGGCCTAACATCTCTGGTCTGTGTGTTGATCTTTGCTTCTTGCTGCACATCACTTCTGTGCCACATTTACCCTACTACTGGGCTTCTGCTGCCTGGGTTTATTTTAGCTGTAATAGTGAACTAACAATTTTACCAAAACCTGAGTATTCAAAAATTGTGAGATTTAAAAAAGAAATAAGGTATTTTTGGATTTTTATTTGTCTTCTAATCTTTGAACAATGCAGGAACAGTCAGCTAATGTTTTCAAGCTTTTCTCTGCAACCAAGAAGGCAAGAAACCTCTGTTTTAAAAAAACAAACACCCAACAAAAAGCTGGGGTTCTGTAGGTATATGATTTCAGGAGCTGTGGCTTCAAGGAAAACAGCAACTATGAGACCTAGCACCCCAAATTTGAGCTTAATCGTAAATCCCATGAAAATGTGTCTTGGTTGTGGGCATTTTTGAAGGAGGGGTCTGAATGGTTAGCACCAAGTTTCAATGTGAATAATTATTAAAATTCATTTAAATTTATACAGCGCTTTTTGCAAAGGCAGGTCGGGATGGTCAGTGATCTGAGGGTCTGATCCTGCAACTACTGCTGGGCATCTAGCACTTGCTACCCGGGATTGGGGTGACTAGACGTCCCGATTTTATAGGGACAGTCCCGATTTGGGGGTCTTTTTCTTGTATAGGCTCCTATTACCCCCCGCCCCCGTCCGGATTTTTCACCCTGGCTGCCTGGTCACGCTACCCGGGCTGAGCTCGCAGTCCTGCAGGTGCTAGTGGGGCTCCCGGCGGGCCCCAGCGGAGACACCAAGCAGGGGGCCGCGGGGGCGGGCTGAGGAGAGGATGGGGGCGAGGCACGAGTGCCTGTGGCCGGCCCGCCCGCCCAGAGCGCTCTGCGGGTGCCCTGAGACGCCCAGCACGGAGCAGGCAGAGGGCGAAGCCCGGCCCCGGCGGAGCAGCAGGCTCCGCAGCAGCGGGCGGGGACCTCCCGCCTCTAGCCGGCGCTGTGCGGCTGCAAGGCCCGGCCGGCCGCGCCCTGGGGCTCGCTGCTGCACCCGCCCGGCGCCCGGGCCCCTGCGGCGACTCCAGCCCGCGCCTCCCCTGAGCCCGGCCATGCTGGCGGCGCGGCTGCTGCTGCGGGCGGCCCCGAGCGGGCGAGCCTCGCTCCACGGCTCCGCCCGCCGCCTGCGCGGGGCCCGGGTGGCCGTGGTGGGTGCGGCCCGGCCGCGGGCGGGACGGCGGGGGGCTCCGGCGGGGCTCCCGGCAGCCAGGGAGGCGAGGCGGGGCGGGCCGGGCCGGGGTCGAGCTGGGCCCCGTAGCAGGGCTTAGCGCCAGCTGCGGCGGGGTGGCCCTGGGCTCCGGACGGGCTGGGCAGCGCAGCCCATGCTGGGGGGCTGGGCGGGGAGCCGCCTTACCGCCCCCCCCCCCCCGGGCGGCTGATAAGCCCAAGGTGACCCTCTCGCTGCCTGCTTCTGTCCCGGTGTCCTCTGCTTGGCCTGGGCTAGGGCGGGTGCCGGGTGCGCGGGGTTAGTTGCCTCGTTAGATCCCGCTCTGCAGCGGGTGGCGATCCAGCGGGAATCTTTGTGCCATTAGTACAGATTACTTGGCTTTTAAGAGCGTGGAGAGGGTAATGCTAGTTGGAGACTGGCCGCCCACCAAGCAGAGTCCTGGAGCTGAAATGTTCTGCCTCTCCCCTGTTAGGATACCCACTCCGGGTACTGCTGTATTAACACAGGGCATAATGCTTAAGAATATAAGAGTGGCCATAGTGGGTCAGACCAAAGGTCCATCCAGCCCAGTATCCTGTCTTCTGACAGTGGCCAATGCCAGGTGCCCCAGAGGGAATGAACAGAACTGGGCAATTTTAAGTGATCCATCCTGTCATCCAGTCCCAGCGTCTGGTCTTTGGCAATTTAGGGACCTTGAGAGCATGGGGTTGCGTCCCGGACCACCTTGGCTAGTAGCCATTGCTGGACATATCCTCCATGAATAGATCTAATTCTTTTTTTAATTCAGTTGTACTTTTAGCCTTCACAGCATCCTGGGCAATGAGTTGCACAGGTTGACCGTGTGTTGTGTTAAAAAGAACTTCCTTGTTTTGTTTTTAAACCTGCTTCTTATTAATTTAATCAGGTCCCTAGTTCTTGTGTTATGTGAAGGAGTAAGTAATACTTTCCTGTTCACTTTCTCCACACCAGTCATGGTTTTATAGACCTCTCTCATAGCCCCCCTTAGTTGTCTCTTTTCTAAGCTGAACAGTCCAAGTCTTATTAATCTCTCCTCATACGAAAGCTGTTGCATATCTCTAGTCATCTTTGTTGCCCTTTTCTGCACCTTTTCCATTTCTAATACATCTTTTCTGAGATCATGTTACCAGAATTGCATGCGATATTTAGCATGTGAGCATAGCATGGATTTATATAGTGGCAATATGATATTTTCTGTGTTATTATCTACCCCTTTCGTAGTGATATCTAACATTGTTCATTTATTTAACTGCCGCTGCACATTGAGTGAAAATTTTCAGAGAACTATCCATCTCTTTCTTGAATGGTAACAGCTAATTTAGACCCCATTGTTCTGTACGTATAGTTGTGATTATTTTTCCCAGTATGTGAACACTGAATTTCATCTGCCATTTTGTTGCCCGGTCACCCAGTTTTGTCAGATCTCTTTGTAATCTTTACAGTCAGCTTTGAACTTAACTATCTTGGCCCAAGATTCTCGGGTAATGTTGAATCATCTCCAAATTTTGCCACCACACTGTTCGCCCTTTTCTTAGATTGTTTATGAATATACTGAACTGCACTGGTCACAGTACAGGTTCTGGGGGTCCCTTCTACTTCCCTCTCTCCATTGTGAAAACCAACCATTTATTCCTACGCTTTGTTTTCTATCTTTTAGCCAAAAGAACAGGAGTACTTGTGGCACCTTAGAGACTAACCAATTTATTTGAGCATAAGCTTTCATGAGCTACAGCTCACTTCATCGGATGCATTCAGTGGAAAATACAGTGGGGAGATTTATATACACAGAGAACATGAAACAATGGGTGTTACCATACACACTGTAACCAGAGTGATCAGGTAAGGTGAGCTATTACCGGTGGGGCGGGGGGAACCGTTTTTAGTGATAATCAAAGTGGGCCATTTCCAGCAGTTGACAAGAACGTCTGAGGAACAGCCGGGGGGGAATAAACATGGGGAAATAGTTTTACTTTGTGTAATGACCCATCCACTCCCAGGCTTTATTCAAGCCTAAGTTAATTGTATCCAGTTTGCAAATTAATTCCAATTCAGCAGTCTCTCGTTGGAGTCTGTTTTTGAAGTTTTTTTGTTGAAGAATTGCCACTTTTAGGTCTGTAATCGAGTGACCAAAGAGATTGAAGTGTTCTCCAACTGGTTTTTGAATGTTATAATTCTTGACGTCTGATTTGTGTCCATTTATTCTTTTACGTAGAGACTGTCCAGTTTGGCCAATGTACATGGCAGAGGGGCATTGCTGGCACATGATGGCATATATCACATTGGTAGATGTGCAGGTGAACGAGCCTCTGATAGTGTGGCTGATGTGATTAGGCCCTATGATGGTGTCCCCCGAATAGCTACGTGGACAGAGTTGGCAACGGGCTTTGTTGCAAGGATAGGTTCCTGGTTAGTGTTTTTGTTGTGTGGCTTGTGGTTGCTGGTGAGTATTTGCTTCAGGTTGAGGGGGCTGTCTGTAAGCAAGGACTGGTCTGTCTCCCAGGATCTGTGAGAGTGATGGGTCGTCCTTCAGGATAGCTTGTAGATCCTTGATGATGCGTTGGAGAGGTTTTAGTTGGGGGCTGAAGGGGATGGCTAGTGGCGTTCTGTTATTTTCTTTGTTGGGCCTGTCCTCTAGTAGGTAGTTTCTGGGTACTCTTCTGGCTCTGTCAGTCTGTTTCTTCACTTCAGTAGGTGGGTATTGTAGTTGTAAGAATGCTTGATAGAGATCTTGTAGGTGTTTGTCTCTGCCTGAGCCGCCACCCCCACCCCCACCGCCACCGCCGTTCCTCAGATGTTCTTATCAATTGCTGGAAATGGCCCACCTTGATTATCACTACAAAAGGTCCTACGCCCTACGCCCCCCCTCCCACCGCTGGTGATAGCTCACCTTTCCTGATCACTCTTGTTACAGTGTGTATTGTAACACCCATTGTTTCATGTTCTCTGTGTATATAAATCTCCCCACTGTATTTTCCACTGAATGCATCTGATGAAGTGAGCTGTAGCTCACAAAAGCTTATGCTCAAATAAATTGGTTAGTCTCTAAGGTGCCACAAGTACTCCTTTTCTTTTTGCGGATACAGACTAACACTGCTGCTACTCTGAAACCTATCTTTTAGCCAGTTACTGCTCCATGATAGGACCTTTCCTCTTATCCCACGACTGCTTAGTTCGCTTAAGAGCCTTTGGTGATGACCTTGTCAAAGGCTTTCTGAAAGTTTACTCACCGTATTGATTGGGACACCTTTGTCCATATACTTGTTGATACCCTCAAAGAATTCTAACAGATTGGTGATGCATGACTTCTTTTTACAAAAGACTCTTCTCCAACATATTGTGTTTATCCATGTGTCTGATAATTTTGTTCTTTACTGTCATTTCAAGCAATTTGCCTGGTGCTGAAGTTAGGTTTATCAGTCTCTAATTGCGAGGATTACCTCTGGAGCCTTTTTAAAAAATGGGCCTTACATTAGCTACCCTCCAGTCATCTTGTACAGATTGAAGCTATAGATTACTTACCACAGTTAGTAGTTCCGCAATTTCATATCTGAGTTCCTACAGAACTCTTCGTTGAATACCATTTGGACCCAGTGACACTTTAATTTATCAGTTTGTTCCGAAATCTCCCGTATTGACATCTCAGTTTGGGTAACTTTCTCAGATTTATCACCTGAAAAGAATGGATGGGTGTGGGAATCTCCCCCACATCTTCTGCAGTGAAGACCGATGCAGAAAAATACATATTTTGTCTGAAATATTGTGTTTGATTTTCTCTTTGCAGGTCTTGTCTGGATGTGGTGTGTATGATGGTACGGAAATCCATGAGGCCTCAGCGTAAGCAGCTTTGCATTATTGCAGAGTCCAGAAAAGTATTCTTCACATGATTAGAGCATTTTATTCTATTTAATTAATTTCCAGTTTCCCAGGGGTGTCGGTATTACCCTGGAAGAGCCTTGATGGTGTGTGGTTTTCTCCCAGGGTTGATTCTTTCCATACCCCATGAAAATCCACCATTTTGTCTAAGCTTTATGGTCCTTAAGTTCTCATACTGGATGCTTCCGGATGAGGAGAAGTGGGCAGACTCCATCGCCACCACATGCTAAGCCAGAGCAACGAGCTATTGGTCAACAATCCTTCTCTCCCAAGCAACGCTAGCTGCTGCTCTAGCGTTTGCAGCTTAGGAAGCAAGACCACAGACTTCACTTATTTCATAATCACCTTTCTGGGCCAAGTTCCAGTGCCAGGATTGTTAATATTCACATTGAGTTTAAGCTATCACACTGTATATCAGATAATGGGACATTGATCTTAATGCCCTTTCGTGAGACATTTGGACTCCTCTTACAGTTCTGAAGGAAGACTGTACTGATTTCTATAACAAGAGTAAATAACATGGCAATCAAAGGGGTTTAAGGTAACAACTGAAGCTCATCTAGTCTTCCACCTCACTTCCCCCCTTTACAGACTCTAATAAATGCCCTATACCACTGGTGCCCAAACTTTTCCTGTCGCAGCCCTCCCCTTACCAGTCATGGAATCTGTCTGTCTGTGTGCCCCCCCCCCCCCCACACACACACACACACACACACACACACAGCTGGGTCAGCAGAGGAACATGCGGGCTGAAGGCAGAGCTGGGGACAGAACTGGGAATGGGCGAGGAGCTGTGGCTAGAGGTGGAGCTGGGCTGGGGTGGTGCTCCCTCCCACTCCCTGTGGGCGCTGGCCCAGGTCCTGCTGCGGTCACTCCCTCAAATGTTCCTCCACGCCCCCTTAGGGGGGGCGCACCCCACGGTTTGGGGACCCCTGCCCTATATGTTCTCTAAAAACTGACACTTTGCGGTCATTTTTTATGCTACTTTGTCAGTACTGTTTTCCAAAACATAATATATTTCTGGTAGGAGTCAGAGCCAGATAAAAACCTTCTCTAACTGGCTCCTTAAGACTCCCTCTCTTCTAAGGCTTTCATCATATTTTTACCTATTGTGCAGTATTTTGGTTCACCTGAGTCGTGGGGGAGCTGAAGTTCAGATGTATGCCCCAGATATTCCTCAGATGCATGTTATTGACCACAGCAAAGGACAACCAACGGAGGCTGAATCAAGGTAAGAGCTACATTTAATTTGCACAAGATGGCTCCTGCTTCTTGAGCTTGTGCCACAGGGACGTGCTGCAGGAGTTATGCCCTGTGCTAAATATTTACTAGTAGCAATTTTCCCAAAGTGTTTAACTTCATGCCTACTAGTATTTTGTATGTGAGAAAACCTTAGATTCTTTGTCTTGTGACTTTGTCTTGGCTCATGGGTACTGTATATTCCAGTTCTGTTTCAGAAGCAGCTGTAGCTGTAGTTATTCAGGGTCATTATTTTCAACTCTTCAAAAATAACACCCTTTTCTTACACAGTTTCACCGCACTTGTATGCACTGGCTTCATTCCTCTTATTGCTTTATTTCTTGTTCTTCAAGAAACGTTTTAGTGGAATCAGCAAGGGTTGCTCGTGGTAAAATCACAGACCTGGCTAAACTTAGTACAAAGGACCATGATGCTGTGATATTCCCTGGTGGATTCGGAGCTGCTAAAAACCTGTGAGTGCCAAGTTAAGTAAAGTGATACAGAAATCCTTTATGCATAACTCAGACCGTAATAATAGGAAACAGTTAGTGGCCTTTTTGTAAAATATGTTAATTTACATAGTCTACCCCAGTGGTTCTCAACCAGGGATATGCATAGGTCTTCCAGGGGGTACATCAACTAATCTAGAAATTTGCCTAGTTTTACAACAGGCTACATAAAAAGCACTAGCAAAGTTGGTACAAACTAAAATTTCATACAGAAAATAACTTATTTGTACTGCTCTATGTACTATGCACTGAAATGAAAGTACGATATTTATGTTCCTAATTGATTTATGTTATAATAATTTTAAAAATTAATCGCGATTAATCGCAGTTTAAATCACACTGTTAAATAGAATACCAATTGAAATTTATTAAATATTTTGGATGTTTAGCTACATTTTCATATATATTTTATTCTGTGTTGTAATTGAAATCCAAGAGTATATTATTTTTGATTATAAATATTTGCACTGTAAAAATGATAAACAAAAGAAATAGTATTTTTCAGTTCACCTCATACAAGTACTGTAGTGCAATCTCTTTGTTGTGAAAGTACAATTTACAAATGTAAATTTTCTTTTGTTACATAACTGCACTCAAAAACTAAACAGTGTCAAACTTCAGAGCCTACAAGTCCACTCAGTCCTACTTCTTGTTCAACCAATCACTAAGACAAACACATTTGTTTACATTTACAGGCGATCATGCTGCCCTCTTCTTATTTACAATGTCACCAGAAAGTGAGAATAGGCATTTGCATGGCACTTTTGTAGGTGTCATAGAATCACAGAATTTCATGGTTGGAAGGGACCTCCGGAGGTCTAGTCCAACCTCCTGCTCAAAGTAGGACCAATCCCCAACTAAATCATCCCAGCCAGGGCTTTGTCAAGCCTGACCTTAAAAACCTCTAAGGAAGGAGATTCCACCACCTCCCTAGGTAACCCATTCCAGTGTTTCACAACCCTCCCAAGAAAAAAACAACTGGTGCTCCAGATGAGGCTTGAACTCACAACCTCAGCATCACTCCATGCAGCACTGCTCTATAAGTAAGGTGCGCTAACCCTTTGCACCACTGGAGCCCGCAAAAACAACACAATGAAGTGACTGAGGGCTTGGCTACATTTGTGAGTTAGAGTGCATTAAAGCAGTCCCGGGCCCCCTAGCTTACTACCCGTCCACATTGGCAAGGTACGTAGAGCGCTCCTGGTACTCCACCTCGGCGAGTGGAATAACGTTTGCTGTGCCTTGGCTACAACGCCTGGGTGTCAGTGTGAACGAGATGTTGCATTACTGCGTTCTGACTGGCCTCCGGAAATGTCCCATAATCCCCTTAAGTCAAGTGGCCACTCTTCTCATTGTTTTTGAATCACTGTAGGAATGCAGATATGCCCTTTGAAAGCTCCATTTCTGACAGCCGGCATGCTTATCTGCTCCGAGACAAGGCAACCATTACTATGGAATGCTGTGTGTGAGAGAGAGAGAGAGAGAGGGGCCGGGAGGGGGGGATCTGCTGCTGTCTGAACTTACAAGACAGCATGCTGACATGCTCTCAGCCTCCCAAAAACTCCCTCTTTCTCTTCCCCCACAACGCAATCCCTGTCACACTCCACTTCCCCCATTTGAAAAGCACGTTGCAGTCACTTGTATGCTGGGATAGCTGCCCATAATGCACCACACCCAATGCCACTGCAAGTGCCGCCACAACAGTGCGCTTGAAGCTGTCAATGTGGACAGACTGCAGCGCTTTCCCTACTGCTCTCTCCGAAGACTGGTTTAACTCAAAGGGCTCTACATCTGCAAGTGTAGCCATGCCCCTTAGCTAAGGTCACCCAGCAGGCCAGTAGCAGAGTTGAGAACAGAACCAAGGTTTCTGGATTCTCAGTCCAATGCCTTACTTATTGTGCCACACTGTCCCCCTGTCATTGCAAGCTATTTACGTGACAGATATGCTAAACATACATATACCCCTTCATGCTTCGGCCACCTTTCCAGAGGACATGCTGATGAAGCTCGTTAAAAAAATGATGCATTAACTAAATTTGTAACTGAACTCTTTGGGGGAGAATTGTATGTCCCCTGCTCTGTTTTACCCACATTCTGCCATATAGTTCATGTTATTAGCAGTCTCGGATGATGACCCAGCACATGTTGTTCATTTTAAGAACACTTTCACTGCAGATTTGACAAAATGCAAAGAAGGTACCAATGTGAGATTTCTAAAGATAGCTACAGCACTCGACCCAAGGTTTAAGAATCTGAAGTGCCTTCCAAAATGTGAGAATGACGAGGCGTGGAGCATGCTTTCAGAAGTCTTAAAAGAGCAACACTCCGATGCGGAAACTACAGAACTGAACCACCAAAAAAGAAAATCAACCTGCTGCTGGTGGCATCTGACTCAGATAATGAAAATGAACATGCATCAGTCCGCACTGCTCTGGATTGTTATTGAGCAGAAATCGTCATCAGCATGGATGCATGTCCTCTGGAATGGTGGTTGAAGCATGAAAGGACATATGAATCTTTAGCGCATCTGGCATGTAAATACCTTGCAACGCCAGCTACAACAGTGCCATGCGAACGCCTGTTCTCACTTTCTGGTGACATTGTAAACAAGAAGCCGGCAGCATTATCTCCTGCAAATGTAAACAAACTTGTTTGTCTAAGTGATTGGCTGAACAAGAAGTAGGACTGAGTGGACTTTTGCAGGCTCTAAAATTTTACAATTTTTTATTTTTGAATACAATTTTTTTGTACATAGTTCTATATTTGTAAGTTCAACTTTGATGATAAAGATATTGCACTACAGTACTTGTATTAGGTGAAATGAAAAATACTACTTATTTTGTTTTTTTACAGTGCAAATATTTGTAATAAAAAATACTAATATAAATTGAGCACTGTACACTTTGTATTCTGTGTTGTAATTGAAATCAATATATTTAAAAATGTAGAAAACATCCAAAAATCTTTAAATAAATGGTACTCGATTATTGTTTAACAGTGCGATTGATCCCGCTTAATTTTTTAATCACTTGACAGCCCTAGTTATAATTATATGGTAAAAATGAGAAAGTAAGCGATTTTTCAGTACTAGTGTGCTGTGACATTTCTGTATTTTTATGTCTGATTTTGTAAGAAAGTAGTTTTTAAGTGAGGAGAAACTTGAGGGTACGCAAGACAACTCGGACTCCTGAAAGAGGTACAGTAGTTGGGAAAGGTTGAGAGCCATTGGAGCTAAGGAAGACTTCTTTCAAATTGTTTGGGGATTTCCATAGTATAACATTTTCAGTGCTGCACATGGATGGGTGTGCGGGGGTTTCCCTACATGATTCTTGTTATTGTTAGTGTGCCATTTTGTAATCTGAAAATTCCACACTGAAAAATTTCCCACCAAAACTAGGCAGCAGTTCTAGTGCTTACACGCCACATTAAAAAAAAACCTTTCCTTTCTCTGTGGTGGTGTGGTGGTGGTTTTGGGGGCATAATAGAGGGAAGTAGTGAAGTTTATAAAACTTTTAATTTTAGATCATTTTCAGTATCTTTCTCTTACTTCTTTCTGCCTCAGTCTATATAGAAAGTGTTGGGATAGTATTAAACTAATCACTAAATAATTTCCTTTCAAAAAGTTCATGGATTAGCCAAGTGAAACCCCATGTGTCTTGTGACCAATTAGTCTTCTTATTCTCTTTGATTCTTTTGAGAAATTTGAGTGTATTTTTTTTTAACCATCTGTTTTGGATGGTTTAGACACAACAAATCCTGCATCTTGGCAGGGGGTTAGACTAGATGATCCTTGTGGTCCCTTCTAACCAGTGATGAGCTGCCAAAATCTTAACAACGGGTTCCCTCCTCACCCCACGAGGGGGTCCTTGTCCAACCCCCGGGACTCCTGTCCCATCCACCCCCCCCACGTTCCTTGACGTCCACCCCCCCCAGGACCCCTGTCCCGGACCCCTGTCCCCTGACTGCCCCCAGAACCGGGCAGGAGAGTCTCGTGGGCCACCGTAGTGGGTGCCCACCCCACCCCTAAGAGCCAGAGGCACCTGCTGGGGGGTGAGGTGGGTCCCGGCGGTGCTTATCTGGGGCAGCTCCCAGGAAGCATCCGGCAGGTCCCTCTGGCTCCTAGGGGTGGGAGAGTGGAGCTGTGGGGGGGAGCAGGGGGAGCGGCCGCTCCCCCCACTGATCACATCAAAAGTGGTGTGTTAGGTGCTGACTCCATGGGTGCTCCGGGGCTGGAGCACCCACTGGGAAAATTGGTGCGTGCAGAGCACCCACCAGCAGCGTCCCGCTCCCGACCCAGGCTCACCTCCGCTCCGCCTCTACCTCCTTCCCTGAAACCACCGCCCCGCTCTGCTTCTCCGCCCCCTCCCCCGCCCCGGCTTCCCGCGAATCAGCTGTTCGGCAGGAAGCTGGGGAGGGCTGAGAAGCAGGCCGCGGCTTCCTGCTCAGGCCAAGGGTGGCGGTGGGGAGCGGTTCGCCTGCGCGCACGCACGTTCCCGCGGGCGGCACTCCTCATCCGTCCGTTCCTCCCCCCCTCCCTTGAGCTTACCTCCGCTCTGCCTCCCTGGGCCTGAGCAGGAAGCTGCTGCTTGCTTCTCAGCCTGCCCTGGCTTTCCGCGCGAACAGCTGATTCGCGGGAAGCCTGGGGTGGGGGGCGGAGAAGCAGAGCGGAGCGGCACGTTCAGGGGAGGAGGTAGAGGCGGAGCGGAGGTGAGCCTGGGTCGGGAGCGGGACGCTGCTGGTGGGTGCTCTGCACGCACCAATTTTCCCAGTGGGTGCTCCAGCCCCGGAGCACCCATGGAGTCAGCACCTAACACACCACTTTTGATGTGATCAGTGGGGGGAGCGGCCGCTCCCCCTGCTCCCCCCCACAGCTCCACTCTCCCACCCCTAGGAGCCAGAGGGACTCTCCCACCCCTAGGAGGCACGTTCAGGTGAGGTGAGCTGGGGCCGGGGGTGGGGAGTGGCTGGTGGGTGCTCTGCACCCGCCAAATTTTCCCCTTGGGTGCTCCAGGGCTGGAGCACCTGTGGAGTTGGCACCTAAGGCGCCACTTTTGGCCGGTTAAATTTAGAAGCCCTTTTAGAACCAGTTGTTCCGTGAGGGACAACCGGTTCTAAAAGGACTTCTAAATTTAACAACCGGTTCTAGCGAACCGTTGCAAACCGGTTCCAGCTCACCACTGCTTCTAATCGTGTGGTTCTATGATTCTATGAAATGGCTTCTTCTAGGATGTTCCTTGCTGTGTCGTCATAAGAAATTATTTGTTCTGTTCTGGTAATGATCTGAAAATCTGGTAGCATTGCTATACTGTTTCCGCAAAATGTTAGAACACTTAGTACTTAGTTAAAGCTAAGATTTGTAGTTTATAATTTGTTACTTGACGCAGTGAAGCGTTAGTATCCACTTTCCATTATTGATGTCCATTGAGAGCTGCTCTGAGTGTCCACATATAAAGTCATAGCATTATATTGAGGTGTTAACGAAAGCTTCTTGTCGTGGCAGTTCCACCTTTGCTGTGGATGGGAAGGATTGCAAAGTGAATGGAGAGGTTGAACGTGTCCTAAAGGAGTTCCACAAAGCTGGGAAACCCATTGGGTATGTACATTCTAGGAGCATTGGGTATGGTACATTTAGAGGAGCAATTGAAAGTGCTGTTGTGTAGTTGATAATTTCTGTGAGAGCAGAGATAAAACAAATGCTAGGTAAGTGGGTGGATGTTAGTCTTTGAGCTAGAAAAAATGTATTCAGCCTTGCATTTATTAGTGGTTCATTTAAAAAAAAAAATCTTCTTTCATGATGGTAGGAAGAAAGAGAAGCTAAGAAAAAGTTTACCTTGCTTGCCAGGAAAAGCCTGACGTAGCTGGAAAGAAATTACTTTTTCATGTTTGACTTTATGATCTTTACATATATGTGCATTTGAAGTTTCATAATTATAATTCATTCTTTTAAGAAGTAGTCTCACTGGAGTAACCTTTCTTATTTTTCTTGCAGCCTGTGCTGCATTTCACCAGTGTTGGCTGCAAAAGTACTTCCTGGTGCTGAAGTTACTGTGGGACATGAAGAAGAGGAAGGTGGGAAATGGCCTTATGCCGGAACTGCAGTAGCCATTAAAGCACTGGGAGGAAAACACTGTGTAAAAGAAGTAACTATATCCTTTCCAATTAATAATCCGTGATCAAGTGTTGAGGGACACGACTATTCTTAATGTATAAGTCAGCACAGTTGCAAAAATACACAGAGTTGATGCTTAACTGTTGATAGTCTGGTAGGACTATACTGTAGTATGATACATGTGGATTAGGCAGCATTATTCCCATTGATTTATCAAGTTAATTGTGTGGCTGAATCCTTACACATGGTGCTCAGTTGTTGCCTGAAAATTCCTCTGGCACAACCAGTGCAGCGGTTAAGTCAGAAGTGCTATATATAATGGCCTACAAGTACAATCTATCAATGGAAAAGGACCCCATAACTAGTCAGTTTTGTTTGAAATTCATTTCTTTCTTTTTCCAAAAGTCTAAAGCTGTGACCAAGACATCTTTACCCTGAAGCATTAACTTCTAAGCAAGGAGTTTCCCATCTTCTCATGTAATCATTAATACTCTTTTCCCCATTGATACAATACTGGTATTTCTGAAAAAATAAGTAGAACATCTCCATTCTGAGGCTACAACTGTGACCACCTTTACATTACTTGGGGGTTGGGGAAGATATTTATTGAAGATGTAGGTGGTGATGTTTCATTCTGCAGACAGCATCTGCAAATACTAGGTTGGCTGTGTTTTCCTTAACTCTCTTCCACGAAGCTCATGTAGACGTGAATAACAAGATGGTTACTACCCCAGCATTTATGTGTGAAACGGAATTACATCACATCTTTGATGGTATTGGGGCCATGGTAAAGGGTGTGCTGAAATTAACAGGCAAATGAAGTGGATACTGTAATAATAATAATAGTAAGCTTTAGGAAATTAAATGTACAATACCAGAAATATCATGCATCAATAGAAACATATTTCCCCTGCTTGCCCCATTAGCACTTTTATAAACCACAGACATAAAGTTGACAGTCTGATTCCCAGCTCTGTTCAGAGATTGCAAAAACGTTTGGTACATAAATGCATTGATTTCCAAGCACATCCTAACAAAAGGGTCTGTTGACTGGCTCTTTGAGTAAAGGTCATGCATCCTGTAACCTAAATAATTTTTTGGACTTTGACAATTGGTGCGGGTTGTGTGAGAATGTTCTGAGACCAGCCAGCATACTATTCCAGCAAAAATACCCTCCATCCCTTTGAAAAACACTAGGGACACACATGAAAACCAAATGACATGAATACTGTGGAGTCAGAATATTTGGAGCAATGGACTGAGCATAGGGCTGGATTGCTTTGTAGATTTCACAGTTCTGTTTCAGAGGCTGCATAGTGTGGTTGAAATGCACCAGTTCAATTGCTATTGCGAGGAGTAGATACAGCTGCTATGGGATTGACTGCCATTCAGATGTGGGGAGTGAAGTTACTGCTGACTGCTGTTCTTTGAGAGGAAAGCTATGTTAAAATGCATTCCTGGCTAGTCTAGCTGCCTTGCATTGAAACAGCTATTGTATTTAGTTTTCTGGGTGTGTCAGTCTGAACTTTGGCATTGAGAAATTGCTGGGATCTGGGAACAGAGAAATTTAAGAGGACTGAACAATAGAGACACACTTATCTGTGTGTTTCAAGCAAGGCTGCAATAGTTTGCTGCGTATACAGTCATTTCCTATGTCCGTGAGGTAAAAGTCAGGATCAGCTCTGATGTAGCCAGTGGAAACAGTCATTTCTATGCCCCGTGGTTAACTCACCATTAATTAAAAATACTGTGTTGCATAGCCCTCCTTTCCATATTCCTTTCATGGCTTTTTTTCTGTTTTAAAAGTTGGGCTTTTTCCAAATATGAATAAATCTGTGTGTCAACAGCAGGACACACCTTATTGTTAATGCCCTAGCATTTTGAAGAATCTCTCCTTATTTAACTGCACAATAGGCCTTTCATAGCTAAAAGAGGGCTTGAAACAAGGGGAAAGTATCAGCTACAGTGCCTTGTACGTTTTAAAGATCTCTTCCACATGAACGTAGTTACTTGCCTAGCAATGGGCAACAGGCTGACTCCAGTGCGGTTACCACCTTCCCCTTTCCAGACTAACAGAGCAACTTCATCGAAATACAATCAAATGGAAGAAGAATGAGGTATAAATTAATTAAATGTTGTCTAGTTATTTTCTTTTACCTTTTTCCCGCATCTCTTTTAATCATAGAATATTTGCATTTGAAGGAGCCTTTACTGATTCATAGAGTCCAACAACCTTCAGCATTTCCATCTCTTTCCTAAATGTTGTCTGTTCACTTCTTATTTTTCTTTTTCTTCCTGCCTCATTAACTTTTCCCTTTATAGGCCAGCATAGCGTTCTATTCTCTTTTAGCTCCAAGTTGTCTGTCTTTCACTCTATTCACAGAAAAATGATGCTGACTTAACAGAACTTTGTGCCCCATGGGCACCTGCTTTTCACAGACAAGAACCATGTTCCAAATACATTTGCCCTGTGTTTTTTAATCAACAGGAATTTTAAGACCTGTACATGAAGTTGTTTTTCAAGAGTACCAATTCTTTTGTCCTATTATGACAATGATCCTAAAAGGTTACAACATGGATTTTGAGAATATTTTTGCCAGCACATACTCTGCTAATTTGTTTACTCTGAGATGTAATGATATGAATATACATTGTTCTGCTTATTGGTGCTATTCTTATTTAGACTTTAGGCCTGCTGTCCCTGTTAAGAAAACTAAACTGGTTTTGATGTGGCTACAGAAATTTTCTGTGTGTGGTTTTAATACTACAGTAAAACAATGTACATAAAGTTAACAAAAATGTCATGTATGAGGTATGCTCCAGGGAATATATGTATCGTAGTGGGTGTTTCAGTTAAAGGTGGTTCTTGTAAATTTAAACTAATGAGCTTCATTTAGATTCTGATGCGGTCTGATTTAAGGTTTATTGTGTGATATTGCATTGAGGTATCATAAATACTATCTGTACCCTTGACTGGAGAGCAGTGGGGATTTAAGAAGATGCTTTTCCTTTGTAAAAAAGACGGTTCAGTTTGAAAAACTATGTTCTTAACCTTGTTTAATCAATGCAGATGTGAAAAGAAAAGTACTTTTATGGAAGAGAGATTTTCTCTATTAGAGCATTTTTTTAAAAATACAAAACATTTTTGTCAAGTACATCTCTGGCGTGAGCTGAGGTTTTGAAATTGCACCACAAGCATATGCACTATTCACGCTGATCACCTTAATAGTCAAAATTGTGAGCTTCAATAGTATCCTCTCTTATGGAGATTCTCAGGAAGCTAAAAACAAGAGCTACATACAGATTATATTATTAAGTGTGCTTGGGTGGAGGTTAGGAAACTTCATGTTGCTCATGATTTGTTACAATGCTGGGTTTGTGCGTGTAGAAAATGTAGGAAATCGTCAGTTATCAAAGGAGCAAGAATAGAAGTGGAAGACATTGTGTTCATGTAGCTGACTACAAATAAAGGCTGCTTCCAGATGTTTCTCTTGTAAATTTATTTATGGATCAACTTATTTTTTACAGATATGGGGTTATCTTAGTGGGGAGAAGGCAGGGTTTGAACCTTATTGAGGGTATGAAATGTTCTAACTATCTTTAAATGTTGAGTCAGTGGGAAAGCTCTAGAAGAAGGGGCTGTATAAAAGGAACTTTTTAAGCATGTTCTTAAATGTGTGCCTTCCTTACATGTGCAGGAATTAAAAAAGAATAGTCTATAAACAGCACTGCAAAACTTCCAATACTTTGCCTGTAGAAGGGGCAGTGAACTCCTAGGATTAGTGAGAACTCCTACAGTCAGTGACAGCTGTTGCGCTGTCTTCTACAGGACTGTGTGTGTACCTCTTCTATGGCACTACATCTCCCAGGGATGTAGGTGGAGGTTTCTCTTTAGCTTCTTGTCTTACCACAAGAAGGCTGTTGTACCTTAAGGTTTTTCATACCTGCAGCTCCGTTGGAGGTAGCTGTAGTGCAGATTCAGGACTCTTTCCTTTCTGTTGGAATAAAGCTTCCGTTTCTCCGGGCTAGACAGAGGTGATCTTTTTGAGAAAGGGAGATATTTTGAAGAAATAGCTAGCCCTATAGCACCACCAGTCATTGCAGAACGAGGCCACAGATCAAGCCAATGTACAGCTCTTCAGTCCTGGTTAATTCACTGAATGTAGCTACCCAAATAAGAGTGACTTCCAGAAATCCTTTCTTTCAACTATGCCCTCTTTGGACAGTTGCAGTCCTAGTCATGGTGATCCATGGCTTTGGGACCTCCAAGTTGGATTGCTGCAATGCCCTATGCCTGGGAATAAACATACAAGCCCTTAAAACTCCAGCTAGTGTGGAATGCAACAGTGTACCTGGTAAGCAGCAGCAGTGGAAGAGAACACCTCACCCTGGAGTTCTTGTTTCTGTACTGGAGCCCATTTAACAATGGATCAAGGTCACTGTCCTAATTTTCTTAGTTTTCATGAGCTTGGGACTCTTACTTGGGAACCCAGCTGTAAGTCAACAAGACCTTTTAATGACAACTGTGCTCCTTATGAATAAGGGAGCCACCTGCAAAAGGAGAGGGAGTCATGAGTGCTGGGGACAGAGCTTTGTTCAGGACTGGCGCACAGTTGTGGAAGTGCCTTCAGTGTGGAGATAAGGAGGAAAATTAGCTTCACTGCCTTCACAAAGACAAGACTTGTCACTATGCTTGCCCTCAGCAAGAAATGCATTTTAAAACATCCCTTCAGCACCAAGGAGAGGTAAGGGAGAAAGAACCAAAGACGAAAGAATGAATCTTTTATTTACTTGTGAGGCACTCAAGATTGCACAGTGATGAGTACAGTACAAAACCCTTTCTGGTTCTTGTGAGATGAGATTTTAAACCTGCTGCTATTGCAGGACTTTACTATTACCCTGGCTTTTACCCAAGTGTAATTTTGGAGGGAAAGTCCATGTGTTGTGGGTGGGGGATTAATAGGAAGAAGGAAACGCCTCTCTGGCAGGATTGGTTTTTTCCCCTCTCTCTGCAAAATGGTGGCTGTTCGAAGATGCCTAGAAGCTTATTCTTTCTTCCAGAGAGGAAAGGAGTACTTGTGGCACCTTAGAGACTAACCAGTTTATTTGAGCATGAGCTTTCGTGAGCTACAGCTCACTTCATCGGATGCATACAGTTTCCACGGTATGTATTCGATGAAGTGAGCTGTAGCTCACGAAAGCTCATGCTCAAATAAATGGGTTAGTCTCTAAGGTGCCACAAGTCCTCCTTTTCTTTTTGCGAAGACAGACTAACACGGCTGCTACTCTGAAACCTTTCTTCCAGAGGTGGGCACCGTGCAGCTGAGGTGGTCAAAGGTGCATGGTAAGTACACTTGAGCACGTGACTATCATCAGAACTCAGAGGTGTGTTTATCAAGTCTTCCCCCTTCTCCCTGCTCCTCTTCCGGCAGGCACACATTTACACACACAATAATTTGTCCATAGACAATGTTGTTTTCAGTCTGCGGACAAAATATTTTGAGAGCTGATTTATATCACTGAAATGAACAGTTTAGTCCAGTATTAGCATGGCTTCTCCAGCAGCTCACATATCTAAATATGTTTGATGGATAGGGACTATGGTTAACTGATCCTCTTGCCACATGCTTCCGTTACACTTTTTGGGAGAGTGGGTGGGGAGGAGGTGCAACATTATTCACTGTGACGCATGTATATGCAAGGTCTGAGCTGCAAAGTGTTCCGTGTAAACATGTAGTCTTGGGTTCTCTCGTTAAAAAAAATCCACTGTGGCCTGAGCTTGTGATACCAGTTTCTCTGCAGTTTGAAGCTTTGGCCCTGTCTCACTCCCAACAGCTGGAAACTGTGCTTATTTCTAAGGATGAAATTATGGGTCAGGACGAAAGCTTTGCTTTCCTGCTAGTATAGAAACAATGAGACAATCTTCAGACATGTTAGCTGCCAGCAGGGGGCACCTTCTGAACAGTCTTATGGGACGGAGGTTTCCTTCAACTGAAAAGCTGCTGTAGTCTAGCTTCAGAGCAGCAGCCGTGTTAGTCTGTCTTTGCAAAAAGAAAAGGAGGACTTGTGCCACCTTAGAGACTAACCCATTTATTTGAGCATGAGCTTTCGTGAGCTACAGCTCACTTCATCGGATGTATCATGATGCAACCGATGAAGTGAGCTGTAGCTCACAAAAGCTCATGCTCAAATAAATTGGTTAGTCTCTAAGGTGCCACTAGTCCTCCTGTTCTTTTTGTAGTCTAGCTGTTGCTTTCCCTTATAATGTTTTTATTTGGATATTGACGTTTGGGGCACTGAAACAATAAGGTAAAATAGTAAACATTGCTTTCCACTTAGTTAAAGAAAAAACAAATTGAAGCCCGATTCCTCCTTAAAGAATGCATTTGCAGCCTAGTTGTAGGGCAGTGATACTCAGACCTTCAGTGGTTCAGGAGCCAAATTAGGAATCCACATTACCCAAAAGAGCCAGAGTAGTGCGACTGCATTGTTTCATTTACTATAGTACTATATATTCATATTTAAACAATATGATGGGAAATATTTAGTTTTTGACTGACCAAGTATTATTATTTTATCAACTACAATTGGTTAATAATATACTGAAAGCATCATGATTGGTTAATAACTTAGTTTGATTAATAATTAAATCACACATTGTTTTACTATGTGCTATAAAGAACAGCAAGAGACACATTCAAGAGCCACTTGCAGCTCTTGAGCCTCAGTCTGAGTATCATTGTAGGGTTTTGTTTGTAATGAGGTTGGAGAGGGGTCTTACATTTGATTCCTCGCCTTTCCCTCTTCCCGGGCTTGTAGCATCTGAGGAGAAGGTCATGTCTTTTATAGGTCAATGTCAATTCTCTGAAGAACTAAGGAAGTTACGTTTAGTCGTCTTTTTCTAGAAGGGCGTGGTCTGCTAAAAGAACCTCTGTGTGTGGAAGAGGTATGTCAAGGTTCCTTCCCCACTCTGAACTCTAGGGTACAGATGTGGGGACCTGCATGAAAGACCCCTTAAGTTTATTTTTACCCGCTTAGGTTAAAACTTCCCCAAGGTACAAACTATTTTACCTTTTGCCCTTGTACTTTATCACTGCCACCACCAAACATCTAACAAATATATAACAGGGAAAGAACCCGCTTGGAAACGTCTTTCCCCTCAAAATCCTACCAAGCCCTACACCCCCTTTCCTGGGGAAGGCTTGATAAAAATCCTCACCAATTTGCATAGGTGAACACAGACCCAAACCCTTGGATCTTAAGAACAATGAAAAAGCAATCAGGTTCTTAAAAGATGAACTTTAATAGAAGAAAAAAGTAAAACAATCACCTCTGTAAAATCAGGATGGTAAATACCTTACAGGGTAATCAGATTCAAAATATAGAGAATCCCTCTAGGCAAAACCTTAAGTTACAAAAAGACACAAAAACAGGAATATACATTCCATTCAGCACAGCTTATTTTCTCAGCCATTTGAGGAAATCAGAATCTAAGGCATATCTAGCTAGATTACTTACTAAATTCTAAAAAGAAAAGGAGTACTTGTGGCACCTTAGAGACTAACCAATTTATTTGAGCATGAGTTTTCGTGAGCTACAGCTCACTTCATCGGATGCATACCGTGGAAACTGCAGCAGACTTTGTATACACACAGAGAATATGAAACAATACCTCCTCCCACCCCACTGTCCTGATATTACCAGCAGGACAGTGGGGTGGGAGGAGGTATTGTTTCATATTCTCTGTGTGTATACAAAGTCTGCTGCAGTTTCCACAGTATGCATCCGATGAAGTGAGCTGTAGCTCACGAAAGCTCATGCTCAAATAAATTGGTTAGTCTCTAAGGTGCCACAAGTCCTCCTTTTCTTTTTGCGAATACAGACTAACACGGCTGTTACTCTGAAACCTGTTACTAAGTTCTAAGAGTCCATTCCTTTTCTGTTCCCAGCAAAACAACACACATACCGAGATAGCCTTTGTTTCTCCCCCCCTCCAGCTTTGAAAGTATCTTGTCTCCTCATTGGTCATTTTGGTCAGGTGCCAGTGAGGTTATCCTAGCTTCTTAACCCTTTAGAGGTGAAAGGGTTTTTCCTCTGGCCAGGAGGGATTTTAAAGGTGTTTACCCTTCCCTTTGTATTTGACAAGGTATGAAGTAGGAAGAAATGGAGATAGCCTTAGGACACCCCCCAAACAAAAGCAAATGGAATGAGGGTAGATTTAGAGAATATGCTCGCTGCACATTGCTCTGCTTCTTGAATTTTGTTTATAAAAATCTTGTTTGTCTGTTTTTAATAGTTGTCCACTCGCTTGGTTTGACTGGTGACTGAAAAAGGGGGAACACTGTCTATGCTCTGGCTCTCTGAAACTGGTGAAATTCCCACACATTGCTGTATAATGGCATTCCTTTGTTGCTGGTGGCAAGTGTCACTCCTCGCATATCAAGATAAGACTACTTGAACTCTCTGAAAGCATGTAATCAGTTAGTTACAAAAGGGAGGTCTTTAAACTTTAATAATATACAAGCTGAAAAAATGAACAATTTGTTTCAATAAAACTTCTGCTCTGTTTACTTGTATCTTACTGCAACTAAAATTAATAAGCAGGAAGAATAAAAACTGCGCTCCTGTCTCCATGCAACTACTTATATAGAAATTCACAGTGGTTGCCTGGAGATTTACTTAATCTGACAGGTTAATTTATCTGAGTATGGTCTCCCAGTATCAGATGGAGGTCCGTGCCACTGGTGAACTTCAGGTCAGCAAAATTAAGATACTGAGTTTTTAAATGGATAAATTGTTTCAGTCCATTTTAGAGTTTTAAAAGCTCTCTCTCTCTCTCTCTCTCTCTAGTTCTTGCGGAAGGTTTGGGAGGCTTGAGGCACAGAATGGTCTGTTCTCTGTCATTACACCTGTTCTGAGAGTACAGGTAGCTCACCGTGGGGCCAGATGAGGAAGGATGGTGCTCTATTCAGTTTCTACCTATATATATTCCCAAACTTCTCCAACAAAACAGCTGTCTGTTAATGGCATATTACCATTAGATAAGCAATTAACAGTATTGACATTTTGGGGAAAGTTGAATAAAGAAAAGAGTCCATTTAAGCATCCAAAATGACCTTGTAGTTTGTGCCTGCTTTTGCTTGTGAAGCTATTGTGATTGCATGCTAGTTTTTATAGGTAAACAGCTATTTTGGTCTGCTCATTTGCTTGCCCAGATAACTCATGTATATGTAAAATCATGCTACTTGCACTTGGAAATGTATGTATTTTTGCATATATGGACTGCTTTTTTTAAAAAATGGCCTTTTAATTGTCATGGGATTTTAGAATTAACACTCTGTTGTGATGAAGGGAGGCCGCTCACACCTCTCAGAGCTATGGCTTGTGTAGCTAACCAGACTTGTGAAGATAGTCCTATGTTAGTTCCAGTTTTTGTTCACAGCCAGAAACTTCTCAAAAAGCTTCAATTCTGTGGAAGGTGATGGGGTCAGCAGAGAAGTGTTGGTATGGCATGTGATTGAGTAATAGTTTATTTGTATTCCAGCCTTTCCTACAAGGTGCGAGGCTATGTTTTGAAGAGTTTACAATCTTAGATGTCAGGCAACATAAGAAGACTGGAATACAGGCAGACAATCAAAATACATACACTTACATAACAAATACTTTTTGTTGTTAAATACATCTATCAGCTATAGCTGTCTGCTTTTCAACCAGTGGGGTATAAATTCCAGCTCAGCCTAACCTTAGCAGTGACTCAGAATGCCTGGAGTTTCATCTGCTTTTCCCTACAGCAGGGGTCTGATTTTTCACTCACTGAAGTCAATGGTATCATTCCTTTCAGTGGATGCAGGATTGAGCTCCAGGCTTCCTATTTTATTCCATTTCCTTCCCAGCAAATACAACCAGTTGGGTGCCTTATTTATGAAGGAGAGTGGAGTGACTTCAGCTGTAGCAAAAAATACTTGTGTATACTTAAAACATCCTGCCGCTTATAAGCCACTTTCCCCTACTTCAGGGATGCTCAAAAGTTACTGTATATCTACACAGCAATGTAAGCCTAGGGTTAGTGGGACTTGAGTCATCTGACCCATGTCAGAGAACCCTGGGTTTGAGCATCTACACTGCATTTTAACCCTAGGTTAAGGATTTTCTGACCTGTGCTCAAACCTAGGCTCGGGCATCCACACTGCAGTGCACAGGTCTGAGTCAAAGTAATCCTATCCCAGAGTGTCTAGCGCCCCTCCCTCCCGCCCTATGAATGTGTTGCACTGTGGAAAACTCTACTGCCCATCCTGTTTCCTACTGTGAGGGTGCTATTGATGGGACTCAGGTGCCCATAACGAGTACAGAAACTGCAAAACTAGTTTCTCTGATGGCTGTCTCAGTAGAATGACTGCAGTTTGAGGAGGCTTTATACTGAACTACCATTGATCTGAGACTGGGGCTCTCTACCTCTAGGCTGAATCATATGGGCAGGAAAATGCCCATGTGCACCGATTCTGAGGATAATCAGGACATCATTCTTCAGGACTGTCAAACTATTGAAATGAAACTTTGCCATTCTTAATTTTTTAAATTGGGATATTCAGTGAAAGTGTTTTTGTTTGGTTCATTTTTTATTTATTTTTGTCTGTTTTGAAGTTTGACATAAAATGTAGGTTTCAGAAGAAAAACACCCCCTCCCACCCCCCACCTGGCTGCTGCTGGCTGCCGAGCAATGATGTGCCTCCCCAGGGCTTGCGGTGCAGTGTGCTCCAGCACCTCCCCCTGGGATACTTTATCCCTGCTCCTGCTGCATCCTTGGTGGCAGGGATAAGAGATGCCCAGGAGGCTGTGGGGAAGTTTTGAGCTCCCACCCTCTCCCATGCATGCTGCCTGGGCACTCCTACACACGCAGCTCAAAGGGCAGGAGGGGTCTGGGAGCGTGGGGCTGCCCTGCAGGGTGGGGAAACAGCAGAGCTCCCGGCTCAGCATGGCCAGGGGAGGGATGACCCCCAACATCCTGGCAGCGAGGAGCCACCTCCCACCTGTCAGCTTTGCTTCTGCTCTGGACAAGCGCTACGCAACATTGCATAAGAGCTGTTGCTGAAGCCACCATCGCAGGAGGCTGCGGGAAGGTTTTCGGGCTGGCTCCTACTCACCACCCTGACAGTGCATGCTGCCCAGCCAGTGGGAACCACAAAGCGGAGCAGGGACTAAACGGCTGCCCGACAGGGAGGGGGAGCGGCCAGAGTGTTAGGGGTCATCCCTCCCCAGGCCATGCTGAGCTGGGAGCTCTACCACTCCCCCTCCCTGCAGGGCAGCTGTTTAGTGCCTGTTCTGCTCCCAAACCTCCCGCCTGCCCTCTCTGGGGTCTTGGGGTGGAGCATGGGCGGGACCTCAAGTGGAAGAGGCCACATGGGGCCTCGGAGGGAGAAGCTGAGTGGTGGTGTGGCCTCAGGGCAGAGCCTTGGTTCAGGCGCCAGGGCCCACAAAAGATTAATCCATCTCTGTAGGTGCTGAGCACCCCATATTAGGGTGGGGGGGTGCTTGAGCCCCACAGCACCCTCACAGTCAGCACTTATGCTGCAGGTTCTCTGATAGTGTGCTCAAAGACCAGTGTTCAGATGATGATGGATTAACGCTGATCTGACTGGCTGCCTTTTACAAAGGGAAGCGTGGCATATGTTTGAAATAGACTGCACCACACATCGTCGGCACAGAGATGACTAAGGAAGTTGCCCCAAGGAACTCTGGGACACATCCAGAGGACTTCCAGGACCCAAGTCAAGCTGGGGTCTTGTACACACAGGAAAGCAATAGGGCTCTGACCTTAGGTCCCAGCTTAACACTTGCTCAGACCCTCCAGCCCTGCAGGCTTCTGGGACCCTAGGTTCGAGCCCTGGGTTAACACAATTAGTATGTGGACACAAGGGGGGCTTAGGCTTGAGCCAGGAGCCCACGCTTACATTGCTGTGTAGACATATCCTGACTGGCACTTTCACACTCTCCCTTCCAGCCCGGGTGAGAGATTCCTTAGCCTGTTCACAGCTACACAGTAGTGCAGTTGCAATGGCACTAGGCTGTCAAAGAAATACTGTCCTTTCTTTATCTTATCAGTTGGAAGCTACTTTCAACTTTAAAAAGTGCAAGACTACATCTTCAGGTATATCTGCATTTTAAGGAGTAAGGCAATGCAATCCCCATAGACATGGATAATAGTTTTAGTTCCTTAAACCGTGGACACTTTAAACAAATAATGGAATGCAGAGTGATAAACACAGCCTAGAGCCTTTTAGAGTCTTTGGTTTATTTGTAGTCGGCAGCACTCTTCCTCTGGAATCGTTTGCTTTTTTTAACATCCTTTGCCAACAACTTCTCCTTGGGCTGATTGAATGGATCGTTTCTTTGTACTGATGACGTAGTTGATGCATCAGAGTGAAAAAGGGGCATCGTAGTTCACAGCCTCCAGTTTCCTGTCACAATGTTTCCACCCTTGATTTTCACAAAGGCAGCCACCCCCACAACTTCCAGTTTTTCTCTGACGTATAATACAGCTACGCTTTCTCCTTCTTTTACTTCTCCTTTTTGTAAAGCACATGCAATCTTATGTGAAAGATCATATTAAGGACAGTTCTAATAACACTGTGAACCTTAGTTGGATTCAAAATTGTCGTCAAAAAACACACAAGAAAATTGTATGGCTAGAATTTTCAAATGTGGAGGCCTAAAGCTCGGCTCTTGAAGATAGATGACAAAGCAAGCTCGTTACCTCTGACTGAAGTCACTTGGACCTGCAGAGGGCCAGTGCCTCTGAAAAATAAGGTTGCTTATTTGAGCACCAAACTATGGTAATAGGTGCCTAATATAAGGCCAGTTTTCAAGTGGTGATGCCTTGTTGTTTGTGGCTTCTGGAATAGTCGTTGTGCAACCCTTATAGATAGGTGTTGTGCTTCAAGAGTCACTTGCCAGGAGAAGTTTGCAGACTAAAGCCCTGATTTCACAGTTACAAGGTCCAAACCACCAACACCATCAGGAAGTGAGAACAGAGTGCTAGAATATCCAGGGCTTTTGCATCCCCAGGACAATTTGGTAAATCCTGAGCTTGACCTGAAAGAGGAGAAAACATCTGTAAACAATTAGCAATCACCTTCCCATGTTGCCCATTACACGTATTTCCTATCTTTTCCCTTCCGTTTTCTGTATCACCTCAGAAATGAAGTCAACTACACTTTCCTATTCCTATCCAGCTTCTGGCAGTCTACTAGTTATGGCTTCAGTCATTCTAGACAGAACAAGTCATTTTTTAAAATGAAGGGTAGCTTCCAGGGGTGAAAGTAAGTTAGAGGACTTACTGGTACGCTGGAGTCCTGAGCAGGGGGCATGGCCTCAACCAGAAGAGGCAGGGCCTTAAATCCCTGGGCCCTTTAAATCAAGATTTAAAGGGCCAGGGCTCCAGCTGCGGTAGTGGCGGCTGGGAGCCCGGGGCCCTTTAAATCATCCCCGAGCTACCAGCGGCTGGGAGCCCCAGGGCTTGGGGGCAATTTAAAGGGCCAAGGACTCCAGCTGCTGCTACTGCAGCAGAGCCCCAGGTCCTTTAAATCACTGAGGAGCCCTGGAAGCTCCCGGCTGCCACCGCTACCCTGGGGCTCTGGCAGAGCTTTAAAGGGTCTGGGGCTCTGCTGTGGTAGCGGCTGCCGAAGCCCCGAGCCCTGCTTCCCAAGCTCTGGGGTAGCAGCGGCCGGGCTCCATCCGCTGCTACCACCTCAGCCCTTTAAATCCACTCCGGAGCCCTGCTGCCGCTACCCCAGGGCTTCAGCAGTAGCGCTCCGGTGGGGATTTAAAGGCCCGGGGCGGTAGCGGTGGCTGGAGCTCCGGGGCCCTTTAAATCCCCGCCGCAGCCCTGCCAGCGCCGCTACCCCAGCGCTTTAAATTGCCCTCTGGGAAAGTTGGTCCCAGTATGGCGCACTGGCACTTACCAGTACGCTGTACCGGGGCGTACCGGCTTACTTTCACCTCTGGTAACTTCTCCCCTAAAATGTAAACAAATGTTAACACCTTTGTTGAACGTGGCAGTGAATGAACTTCAAATTTCCATTGAGTTGTACAGCTATGTTTGATATCAATGTATTATAGGATTTCTTTTTAAATCACTTACACTCTTATCTTTTGCATTTTGAATTATTTGAAACATTTCTTGCAGGTTTCTGAGTTCACCCCAGTAAAGAGATAGCATAGGGGATTGTAACAGATCTGAAATATTTCCCTTCACAAGAGAGACACTGGAGACCAAACAAATAATGAGATACTCTCTACTGCTGTGGTGATGATATTGTTTAGACCCTTGGCAAAACCACAATAGTGACAAAAGAAGATATACCAGAGACCTCCTAGGGTCCCAGGCCAGGATCTTTTATTTACATTCCTTAAACTGCAATAATTATTAAACAGTTCAGCCTATGGAGACATTTCCCCAACCATTATATGGGCCAGAGTCCTTCTCTGTGAAGACCAGGTTCTATTTTATTGTACTTGGTGTAGGTTCGTTCTCCTGCCCTGATCACTGTAGTAGGTGGGTGCTTTCCAGCAGTATATTAAGCAACATGACTAACAGCTGTCACCATGTAGTTTGTTCTTTCTCTCATCCTTTCCCCAGAAGGAGAATTGTGTTCTGTCAGGTAAACAACTGTTTAACCTCTGGTGGTCCTCAATAAATCCTTGAGGTAGAATAAGATACAAGGGTTTTCTGGGCCGGGACCAGCTTGAAGCTCCCTGCTGTTGGCCCAGAAGAGTTCTCTCTTTGAGCCCCAATGTGCTAGTACAGTCACCCCCAGGACAAAGAGAATCTCTGAGGTTTTAAAAAAGAAAAAAAAGTGAAAAAAGTATTTGTTTATTTACAGAACAGCAAATAGCTGCTGAAGCGCTTTAATAGCTAAACCAAAAGGTAGACATTTAACTGAGCTTGTGCTCTCTCTCTCTCTCTCTCAGCGCGTTCCAACAAGAGAACTAATGGAAGACAACGTCCAACAAATTGACTGTTCTTCCCTCTTCCATGGGTGGTTGCTGGAGATATAACTGTTAGAGCCATTGAGGAAATAGTTTCCCCATGAAAATTTATGACAAAAGCAAATATTTTTCCTTTGTCTATTTTTTTGTTGAAATTTCAGGTTTGTTGCAACCAAAAGGTGAGTATTTTATGAGAACCTACACAATTTTTACAAAATTTGAATTTTTTAATCAAAATTTGTTCAGTTGAAAAACCACTTTTAATTTAAAAAGTTGTCAGAAAATTTGAGTAATATATATATTCCTCCTTCAAATGTAGGTGACTGAGGGTGAACGCCAACTCTTCCCTCTCTTCTCCTCTTTTCTGTAATCTTAGGCCTTGTCTACTTACTCTGCCCAGTTTCGTCAGCAAAAGGAAGCTTTTGTTGACAAAACAGTGGAGGTATATGCACTGCATTGCTACTTTTGGCAGCAAAACTCTCCTGTTTTGCCAACAAAATAAGACCACCTAGACGAGTCATAAAGCTTTTTGTGGGAAAGTTAGAGTGACAAAGTGTCCATGTAGAACACAGTGTCTACACTGAACGATGGGATTGAGATACCTGCATCATGTGATGATGCAGGACCTGCCCCATGAGGCATTGCAAACCCTTCCCAAAGCACCCTGTGGCCAGTTGAACAGTGGAATAGCTACCCACAATGCACTGCTCTCTCTGTCAATGCAAGAGCTGCTGGTGTGGATGTGCTCTGCTGACACAAGGAGCATAGTGCGGCTATGCAACAGCAGTTTAATTAAAGCAGGGCTGTATGTCAGCATAACTTGCGTTGACAAAAGTCTGTAGTGTAGACAAGGCCTCACTGTTGCCATGAAAACTCTGCCCCTAGTTTTCACAAGGTTGACTCCTGATCAGTTGATCATTCCTTTGGAATGTAACTGGCAAGAGAAGTCTTGGCTGCCTTAGGTCTTTTTGTGGGGTGACTTAGTCCATTGTCATGAATGGTCTTAAAGATGAAAACTACTGTTTTGAAATTAATCCTGTGTGCTTTGAAAGGCCTATGAGTCAGGCTGGAGTTGCTAAGGAGGAAGGCTGCTGCATTTTGCACCATTTGGAACTTTTAAAAGTAGGGGGGGGAGATTTCCTGTAATTCTAAAGCTCTTTCTTACAAGTAATGTACAATGCTGAGAACGTCTAAAAAGAAAAAATCATCTACTGCAAACTCCATAACTTAAATTCACAAAATACTTTTCTTTCCTTTTGGTTGTTTGAGAGAGTTTAGTGCTGCCTCTTTTTCAGACCCTAGAGAAATGTCATGTTGTGGGTGGGTTAATTTGTTCAGGGTTAATTCTTCTGGAATCAACCGTGTCTTTGATCTAAAGTATGTAAAATGAGTCATTAAGAATGTTTTACAGCATACACAAAGTGTAAGGGCGTTGATAATGCAAATTAAAACTCTGGAAAGCTAATTTAAGCTATCATCAGGACTGGAAATAGAGAATTTACCAATGAGGGGCAAATAATCAGATTGGTATAATGTTTAGGTAATAGTAATACATCTGAATTCAAATAATATATTATACTATATTATTTACCCCACAACCTCTCCCTAACTCCAAAGCCTGAGATCCCTCCTTAGCTTTGAGGTTTTAGGCAGCGGAGAGAGAGACACACACACACGAGTCAAAGGGTTATCCTCTTGTAATAACAATTTCTCTGCATAGCTCATATTCATTGCGCATAACTCACTGAGCCCAGAAGTCTCTACAAGTGACCTCGGTGGGGTTAATTATATGATGTGAATATGCTTAGAATTCAACAGCTGTATTTTACTTGCAGAACTGCACTGGGACAAGAGCCTTTTGAATCTTCCTTGTAAGGGTTTATGCAAATCCATCTACCTTATGTATTTCTAGGTCACCTATTACTGTGTTATTCAAGTGCCTTCTCAGATCTTTTGATTTGACTATTCATCTATACCAAGAGAACTTACAGAAGAAACTCTTGTTAATCCTAAGAGCCTTATGGCTAATGCTACGATTATGTCTCTGTGACTTCCAGAGACCACTGTGACATTTTCTGCTTCAGCCACCGGGCTGCAGGGCTGGAGCTGTCAACCAGCAGGGGCCCCAGATCTCTCAGCTGCCATAGGTGGTGGGGGACCCCCACAGCTCCCAGCCACTGTGGGGATGGACCCTGGAGCTGCAGTAACAGTGAGTGTTGGACCCCCCACTCCCCATTTTGTAAGTTATTTTTAGTAAAAGTCAGAGACAGGTCACAGGCTTCTGTGAATTTTTGTTTATTGCCCGTGACCTGTCCCTGACTTTTACTAAAAATAACCGTGACAAAATCTTAGCCTTACTTATGGCTGCCAAGTTGATAGATTTGTTCTTCTCTCACATTAAAAAGAGCAGTCTCTGGCCCTTAATAGTGGTTAATGTTTTATCAATACTGGCACGCAAAAAAATCAATCTAAAATAGTCCTATCAAGGATTTAAGTGGGAGTCCTTTCTGACAGTGAGTGTACATACTCCTTTCTTCTGTAGTTTGCAGGGACCAGTAAGGAGAGTTGCCAGTGACAGCAAAAGCCAAAAATCTATAGGACTTCCTTCTATTTACCAGTGCTTATAACAAGTCATACCAATTAGAGAATAAAACAAACTAGCCCTGCTAATGATCTAGCCTAATTCAAGGCAAGTTCAGGATTTTCACTTACCCGAAGGGGAAACATTTCTTTCCAAAGATTGATTATCTGGAGCTGGAAAAAACAAAAAATAAAAAATTATTCATTTATTTTTAAAAGGGAAAAAAAATGTACTATTGGATAGTTAAAAACCTTGTGCAGATTAAGCAGTCACAATTATCCAGCCATTTGTTATAATGACTGAATAATTTCTTTTCACATAGGAGGGGAAAAAAAAAAAAAAAGAGAGAGACCTTTATTGCATATTCTAGTCTCTGAATCCCATGAGTTACAGGGTAAGTTGGACTCTGTTCAGCTCTTTGTACATCAGATTTTCTCTTTGCATCCCAGCATTCAAGGACAAGTCACAGGTGCAAAGGTAGTTAATTTGGTGTCTTTGCTCTGAAAGGCCTGACCCTATTAAAATTACAAGAAGTCTTTCCTTTGAATTCCTTGGGTTTTGGAACAAACTCGTATGGGTTAAGCTGTTGATGCATGGGATAATGGACTGGAGTCTCCCACACCTTCTATTAATGTAGGTGTAGGGAAAGGATGCACCCAGCAGAATATGTAAACATAAAAACTTGGGAGGCACTCTCCCTAAGATGTGTTTCATTTAAAGAGGGGAATGTCAGAGGGATTTGGCTTCGCAGGTCTTGGATCCTCTGCTGATATTTGAGTCTTGAGGCTTCCCAAAGATTCTCATTCCTCCCCTTTGCCCGTCTCCTTGTTGTACTTAAATGAGGAAGTGGAGAGGTGAAAATCAGTGGAACTTTACCGTTTTTTAAATTTATCATGTCTAGTGTCAGCAATGTGAGTCTCCACCAGGTACAATAAGCTCAGTGGAGGATCTCCCACCTGAACTCCCTCCCTTTGAAATCAACTTCTAAAGGTCTTACATGAGACGTTGAGTTTAACTTTATACTTGTCCTTAGTTTTGGTCACTTTGTTTCTCGAGATGCAGGTATACACCTCTTCATCAGCAGGCTCAACTCCAGAGAGCATTAGAGAAAAGTTACCACGCTCCAGCTGATCCAAAAACAGCCTAGTTCTGTTGAGGTATCTTCTGGACTGATCTTTCAGCAAGTCCTTCCCATTGTAAAACAAATGCACTACCACTGATGTATTTATCTGCCAGTATATAGAATAATTGGAAATGTTCAGCTTTTCAGAAGTCTTAATGGCACATGGCAAAATAACGGTGTCTCCGCTGACTGCGTGGCACAAGGTTGTGTGGGGAACAGCTGTAAAATAAAAAAAAAAATGCTGAGTGTAAAAAGATAAATTTATATTGTCAAGGGATAAATTGTGCTGAGCACCCGCAACTCCCATTGGTCAGCACCTCTCAGAATTTGGCTCTAAATTGTCAATAACTGTAGTGGAGAGATCAATGTACCAACACCTATACACATCTTGAAAACAGTAGCTATTAATAGCCGCTAGCATTGATGGATCTCCTGTAAATCTATTAATCTATGGCACTTATATGGTCCACATTACCAACAGTATCTGAGAGCCTCAATCTTTAGTGCATTTATCCTCACAACACCCCTGTGAGTTTGGAAAATGTTATACCCATTTCTTAGATGGAGAGTCAGGCATTGAGAGACTAAGGCCCAGATCCACAAAGACATTGAGGCTCCTAACTTCCATTTAAATCAATGGAAGTTTAGGAGCCTACATACCATTGTGGATCGGGGCCCAACTCACTTGCTCAAGGTCAGATAGGAAATATGTGGTGGAGCAGTAAGTTGGACCTAGGTATCCCAAGTCCCAGACTAGTGCCTAAATCACAGCAAAAGTTGATCTCTGGGTATATTTTGTGTTTATCACTTATATAGAACTTGTCATAAATGTCTCTTGCCATTGTAAACTGTAGTAATCTGTTACTAGCTGGAATCCTGTGAAGAATATTCTTAAATGTGTTTCACTGTACAAGCTTGTGATGAACTATATTTCCCATGTTTCAGAGTGGTAGCCATGTTAGTCTGTATCAGCAAAAACAACAAGGAGTACCTGTGGCACCTTAGAGCCTAACAAATTTATTTGGGCATACGCTTTCGTGGATTAGAACCCACTTCATCAGATGCATGGAGTTGAAAATACAGGAGCAGGTATAAATACATGAAAAGATGGGAGTTGCCTTACTAAGTGTGAGGTGAGTCTGATAAGACAATTCAATTGACAGCAGGATACCAAGGGAGGAAAATTAACTTTTGAAGTGGTAATGAGAGTGGCCCATTTCAGACAGTTGACAAGAAGGTGTGAGTAACAGTAGGGGGGAAATTAGGTTTAGGTTTTGTAATGACCCAACCACTCCCAGTCTTTATTCAGGCCTAATCTGATGGTGTCCAGTTTGAAAATTAATTCCAGTTCTGTTGTAGTCTGAAGTTTTTTTGTTGAAGAACTGCCACTTTTAGGTCTGCTATTGAGTGATCGCAGAGATTGAAGTATATTTCCCATATAATAATTTCCTCTTTGAACAGAGTCTTGCTAGCTCTTTAACAACTAGGAGACCTATGCTGTATTCACTAATTTTGCAAATTAGTGAATAAGCAAACAAACATTTCAAAAATAATTAAAGAACTTGTCCCAAAATGTACTTTGTTTATTTTGACAAATTATTAATTTGTTTGACTACTTCATAATATAGGGGAAAACATACTACAATGTAGTTTATAAAAAATAATGAAGTTTTAGAAATGAGACTTTAAAAGCATTGAGGTTTGTTTAAGAGAGACTGTCAGGGAATTTAGGCTCAAAATATGGGTTTTATCAACATTTTGGAAAAAACCTAGTAGGAGACAGCCAGACATGTTGTAGGCACCTGGGGAGAAGGTTCCAGAACAGTGAAGCAAATGACCATCCCTTTCTGGTTCAATAGGTTCTGAGATGGTATATGTCTGACTAATCCTTTGTATTGTTAAACAAATATGCCTGCAGCAAAGAACTAAGCAGAAATCCACTCCTCTATTAGAAATAGTGCAATGAGGAAGTTCTTCCCTTATTTATCTGGGCATTTATAAAGATTAAGCAGAAAACTGATGCTGTGGTGGAATAAACCTCATAATTCCCTACAAACACATGTTAATCTTAAATACCAAAGAGGATGTGTGGCAGAGCCGTCCCAGTGGCACAGTCAGAAGGATTGAATGTGTACTTCCCCATTTTAAAAAGAAAGGTGAGCCAAAGATTTAATTAACCATGGAAATGTCTTAAAGGTTGACAAAAAGAAAAAGGAGGACTCGTGGCACCTTAGACACTAACAAATTTGAGCATAAGCTTTCCTGAGCTACAGCTCACTTCATTGTCAAACTTCAAAGGTTGACAAGTTTAACAACACATTCTTCCATTCAAGTGGTACCCATTTGGATGGCAGGAATTATATTTTCTTCTTGCTACATGGAGAATCATATACATAAATTCCACTAAATTTAATGAGAATGGTGCTTTTAGCAAAGGAGCCAAAGATTTAGCCATATGCTGTAGTCCTATCCTGCTCTTCTGTTCCATTATGTTCAAAAGCACTGTAACAAACTTCTAGAAGGCCTGACTCCAACTGGGCAAAGACTTGGGACTTAAGGTCTTTAACAGAAAACTCCCAGGACTCATTATTTTACCGTGATCATAATATATAGTTTTCCTAGGGTAACCTCTTTGGTGTTATACCCCTGGCATGTGTAATGCCTGCTTTCTAAACAGCTTAATGCCAAGCACTCATCAGCAACCCAACCCTATACTACCATGGCAGGGCATGTGCAATGAAGGAGAACAATTTCAATAAGCAAACAGATGTAGAATGAGTGATTATAAAGAGTGAGAAAATTATTTTTAATATTATGAAATGTAGGAGTCTCCATCTTCTGGTTTTTAGATTGTTACACTAATCTGCAGTTTGATTAACACATGCAAGCCTCTTCACTAACTAGTGGATGCATATTGTAGTATACTTACCACCAGGGAAAAAGTACAGCAGTGAGTAGGAGAGTATCCAGAAGACATATTCTCTATATAGTACAAAAAAACAGAGAAAAGTAGAATTATGATATGGGAATAATCTTGGCTCTGATACTCCAGGATTGTTGCTTAGTTAGCATAGCTAACATTACATTTTTGTTATATCCAATAAATCATCCCATGCTATAATGTTTTTATCCAGATTCAAATTGATACCCAGATTAGACTCTCAGCTGGATTAATCTTTTAGCGTTGGGTGTCAGTCGTGACTTTTGGCTTCGGATCTGAACTTCCCCACAGTTTGAGGTGATTTTGGATCTTGTGTTCCTATGCAGGCCCATCTGGGGTATGTTCATTGAAGTAAGTTAGCCAATGTGTACATAGACATAGTCTGGTCTTGACATTATTCTCTGCTCTTGTGGCAGTCATGTGCACCACCCGATGAGTTGCACTGCGGTAAAGTTTACCTGTTCATTTTTGCAGTGTCCTAGTCACCGTGAATCCTTTCACTCCATTAGCTGGGGTGGTTTTCCCTGTACAAAGAACAGGGACACAGAGGGAATGGTGAATGATTTCTGTTGTCCAGGGGAATTTATCCAAAGGAGGATGAAGGGAATAAGTTTCCTATTCCATCCACTCACTATTGCTGTGGTTCAATCTATTCTCTCTGTTCATTAGTTCATAACATTAAACATAGGTAAAATGAAGGACTGCATTTTCAGCAGGGTGTGGGATGGATGAAATTCTACAACTCCCTTGAGGGCCAGCCTTGGATGTAGGATTGCCAACTTTCTAATTGCACAAAACTGAAGACCCTTGCCCCGCCCGTTCTGAGGCCCTACCATTGCCCCATCCCTCCTTAGGCCCTGCCTCCACCTCACTCCAGCCCCTCTCCCTCTGTCACTCACTCTCCCCCACCCTCACTCATTTTCACTGTGCTGGGGCATTGGGTTGGATGAGGGAGGGGGTGAGGGCTCCGGCTGGGAATGAGGGGTTTGGGGTGCAGAAGGGTGCTCTAGGCTTGGGCCAAGGGGTTTGGAGTGCAGGAGTGAGCTTGAGGCAGGGGGTTGGGGTGTAGGAGGGAGTGCAGGCTCTGGGTGGGAGTGTGGGCTCTGGGGTGGGGCCAGGGATGAGGGGCTTGGGGTGTTGGAGCGGGGGGTTGGAGTGCAGGAAGGGGTGTGGGCTCTGGGAGGGAGTTTGGGTGCAGGAGGGGGTTCCAGTCTAAGGCAGGGGGTTGAGGGCAGGAGGTGACTTGGGGTGCAGGATCCGGCTGGTTGGCGCTTACCTCAGGCAGTTCCCAGGCAATGGTGTAAGGCAGGCTCCCTGCAGCTCCCAGAAGCAGCCGGCATGTCTAGCCCAGCTCCTAGGTGCAGGGGTAGCCAAGCAGCTCCTCGCCCGCAGTCACCACCCCCATAACTCCCATTGGCTGCTGTTCCCGGCCAATGGAGCTGCAGAGCCGGTGCTGGGGGCAGAATGTGGAGCTTCCATGATCACCTCTGTGCCTAGGGGCCGGACCTGGCTGCTGCTTCTGGGGAGCTGCACAGAGCCTGGGCCCCCGCTGCATTGTTAACCGGACTTTTAACAGCCCGTTCAGCAGTGCTGACCAGAGCCACCAGGGTCCCTTTTTGACCAGGCATTCCGGTCGAAAACTGGATGCCTGGCCAACCCTATTTGGATCTTTTAGTGTCTCAAGTGAGGCGAGTATTAGACACTATCACCGGCTTGCTGGCCCTTTAAGGGGAGTCAGGCTCAGTCTTGCCTGTGAGCTAGCAGTTAGCCCCCAGCTGATCCTGCAGTGGGCGGCTTAATTAACATTAGTGCCCTCAGCTATGAAAGTGTCAGGGGGCACTACAGAGAGAGGAGAGCTCGTTCAGGAGAAGATGACTCAGCAGATAGGAGAACTCCCCAGGGGAGGAAATAGGGTGTGACAGGTTCCGAGGGGGCGATGCAGAGCTACTGTCCCACTGGGGGCCCTTAGTCACACCTTTCGGCCCCTCGGGCACGGGGGCGCGCCGACCCGAGTCTGCGGCATTCGGGATTCTGCTACCCAAGGCAGGTTGGCTGGGGTAGGGGAACGGAGGCCCACCCAACTCCACTGCGTTCCAGCCCAGGGCCCTGACAGTGGCCGAAGGCGAAGGTCCCGCTGCTGGGTCAGCGGGGGACCATCCGCTCCCCGCTGACCAAATACACCCACTACGCTGTGCAGTTCTGCCCCGGGCTACTTCCTACCCGGTCACTCAAGCGGGCCTCTCCGGTCCCTCCAGCTCGTCCGGGTATTCAGCTGCTGGTAGCTCCAGCTCCCCGCTCTGTGTCAGGTTCACGCTGGCCCAGGTTACAGCCTGGCCCCTTGGCGGCTGGCAGTCCTGGTCACCACAGTCCTTCCTCCAGGTCAGGTTTCTCCTGGGTCAGCAGCAGGGTCTGGAGGGAGCAGCCTGTGTCTGTCTGCTCTCCCTGGACTAAGGGACCCGCCCTTTGTACTTCCTGTCCAACGCCTCCCCTTCCGGGGATTGGCGTGAACTTGGCCTGGCCCTGCCCACTCAGGCTGAGAGGCTGGCTCTTTACCCTCTGGTTCGGAGGGAAGCCACCCTAGCTTCCTACATAGGGCCTGGTGAAGTCAGGCTGGACAGAACCGCAGAGAGCAGGTGAGATTTCTGGGGGTGACCCTGAGGTGAAAGCTGTGCGAAGCAGGGAGATCCTTGGCAGAAGCTGGCAGTGCCTAAGGAGGGAAGCTAATGAAGAAAGCTGCTAAGAAGA
The DNA here is from genome assembly GCF_965140295.1 of Lepidochelys olivacea. NCBI lineage: Eukaryota > Metazoa > Chordata > Testudines > Cheloniidae > Lepidochelys > Lepidochelys olivacea. The sequence continues at coordinate 158,264,442 of NC_140411.1, read as the reverse complement.
GCCTCTGGGGAAAAGCCCTGGGCTGTAGGGCTCAGCCAAAAGAGCAAAGATAGAATGTGGCAGTGCCTGGGAGCAGGGAACTTCAGCACGGCCTGAGAAGGGCAGGAGGGTCATTTGTTTTGCTGTTTGTTCAAGTTTGTTAGTTGGCCTCTCCTTATGCGGGAAGAGGACTGAACTTAAATGTGACCTGGCTACAGGGCTAGGCCATTGTGTGGCCAAAGAAGTGGTCACCAGGAGGTGCTAGCCATGTGGATCCCTGCAATACCATGTTTGAAAAACTACCAAAATGTGGTGGGGTTTTCAGTGAAGAGTAATTCCCTAAACAGTTATAAAGGCCAGTCAGGTCTTGTTACCAACCTAAACTGCTGAAGAGATACTTTGTTTTGATTTAGAACATGGAAAAGCACTTTCCAACAGCCCCAGGCAACTTTCACAGCAATTAAAATATTGCACCATATAAAAATTGCAATTCTAGAAGCCAATCAAATTAGCCCAACCCTGCAATAAAACTGAATCAGCCAGCTTGACAATTAAACATGCAAACCCACAGCTTTCCCAAATGCCTGAAAAAACACATGGGCCTTGTATTATGGCCTGGAGATCGATAGATTCAGATTATTTCTTACGGGGGGGGGGAATTCCAAAGCCATGGGCTCTTCATGCCCATGTTGACCATAGGAAAATCATTTATTTTAAAACATACAATCTATTTTCCTAGTCTGAAGTAGATATAAGAACAGCCTATCAGCAACCTTCCCTTCAATTAACACAGGGGAACTCCACCTGAGAACTTTTGCTGAATAGAACTGTCAGAGTAACAGGAAGAAAAATAATTCTTTAGGTAGATATGTTCCAGGCCATGTTTGACCCAGAAATCAATAAGCAGCCATTGGATGGTGGGTCAGCAGATCATAGAGAGCTGGTATAGTGTGCTCCTAGTGTGATATATGAGTTTGAGTCACATTTTGATACCTTATCTAAAACAGTGGTTTTTCACCCAGAACCCGAAATCTAGCTGTGACTTTTTGCAGCAATGCACCCAAATGCTTTGGCTGCAGAGGACAGGGGGATTAGGGCCTGGGTGAGAAATGAGAGTTGGCTTGGGAGTACTGGGTGGGTTTGGTTGGTGGCGCTTGTTGGATACTGGTAGGGTGCTGGGATGGGAGGACCTGGGAAGGGCGGCCATATCATGAGCCATCTTTGTGTTGTGCCTCCCTGGTTACAAAGTCCTGATCTACAGTCAGCTGTGGATCTAATAGAACCTCCAAACTGAACTCGAATAATGAACGGTGGGCACACACCACCCTTAAGAGGGCTGATATCTTTGCCAACTCTTCCTCTCGGCTCCCCAAGTCTACCACACCACCGAGCAATGAGAGTATTGCTGGTTTACAGTGAGATTCTTCAGTGCAGTGTGGTGGTGAAACTGAACAAACTTCTACTCTATAAGACACAGACACTTTCAAAAGGGTTAACCAGAAACCCTAGTAGTTGGACTAAGAGAACCAAGAAGGGAATTGCCAGGCATCATTTTAGGGTTTGTGGGTTATTAATTAGTCCCTTTAGGATTTTCTTGAGTTATTTGGCTTTTAAGAGAAAGTAGAGTTGTCTGATGCTTGTTGCCTGAACTTAAAAAAAACAAACAGACAAACTCTTTTACATAGTGACCTACTCCTGTAAACCATGACACTAAAGTTAGGAGAGACATGCCAAACTTCTACTCTCCAGTGAAAAGAAGCTGAAAAAATGATGGGTTTTCATGGCAAACACCCTTTGCCTGTGTAACGCTGATAGACCTGGATTCTCGGTGGGCGGTATTGAACCTGCAGTCTCGGGAGCTTAGTGAATGAACCTCTATTGCATGAGCTAAAAGCCAAATGACTGTTAGCTAAGGCTGCAGAGTAGACTCCTTAATCTTTCTCTCTAAGTGGTCTCGGTGCCACAAGATGGGACAGAACACCACACCCAGAAGGTGTGTGGGTTATACCTGTCTCAACCAACACAATCCTCTTACCTTGATATCTGGCTTTCAGGGCACTCGTAGGTGAACGTGCAAATAGAACTCCAGATCTGGCTTCTCTGACAGATTGTGCTGATGATTCAGCAGTCCATACTGAAACTTGGCAATACTCCCAGCCTTCTCTTAAGCATACCAAACCTGTAAATGGAATGAAAGGTCATTCACTGCAGCTCATTCAATGAGATTTTTCCCAAATGTGTCTCAAGTCGACAAAGACACTGGCCAGACTCCATAAAGATGTAGCTCTTCCTAATCTTAAATCACTTTGTTGGTTTTTGTTTCTAAAGTCACAGAACCATATGAAATTAACTCTAATCTGAAGGTAAATTTCTGGGGATTTCCAGGCTTTGGACAGGGCTTTGGCAGCTGCTGCTTATTCATTTTACCTGTTGCATAGTTCATCTTCTCAGCAAATGAGAGCCTTGTAGGATTATCTGCTGCATTTCCTTTGATGCTTCGAAAGTGATGCACTGCTATTTCTCATGCTGCATGCTGCCAAACATGACTAGGTCACGCAAAGTGAAAGGCCAGCCACAGAGTGTGGGCTCAGTCTTCAGATACACTGTAGCAGAGCTTGGGCCATCTGTGGGATGGAGGAGTAAAGGTGACTTATGCCACCTTTCTGCCCTCCCCTCAATCCTGGAGGCTGTTTGGCCTCTGACATAATCTACAACAATCTCACGGCTGTTCAGAATTGCTGTGGTTTGTGATAGCCTTGTAGAAGGTTGTCATGCCAGCTGGTTATCCCCAGAATATAGCATACTATGTGCATGCTTGCTTCTTTCCTCAGGTAATGTGCCCCTATGCTGGGAAGGAAGGGGGTTGTGGTGGTAGCCCTATGCTTGCTGAGATTTCTCCATGCTGTAGGAATTCCCAGTTGCCCATTTAGGGCAGCTTTAAATTCTCATAGCACAGACTGCAATCTGGCTCTGAAAGGTCACTATAAAGGAGAATATTTCAGATATCAGTCTGGTGTTCAAGACTGACAAAGGGATCACGTTAAAAGGATATAGGAATGATGTGAAATCACAAATTCTAGCCACAAGTTATAGTCTGCAGAAGTTCCAAAGCCCTTAGCTGCTTTGTTCTACACATGAGTGACTTTGATAGGATTCTGCAGAACTCACATTTGCCGCCCTCAAAAAAAAAAGCCTCCTCCATCAGAATAATTTTTTTCCCTTCCCACAACCTGTATTCCACCTCTCCACACACAGCTTCTATAAAGCTAGGTAAAATAGGTGAACCTCGCAGTTTGCCATCAAAGTAACAAAGTCTGGGAGCATCAGACAAAAGAGAGGAGGAAGCAAATTCACAGGGACTCTCCTGGTCTTGCTCTTTGATTTCTGAATAAAGTTTCATCATATTAATAGATGTAATATTGTCTCTGGCTGTGTCTGAAAAATGGAGAGGCTCTTGATGGCTCAGGGAACTGATAAGGATGTTACTTCTCACTGCTACACAAATGGTTAGAAGCCAGCCCTGGTTTGTAGCGACCAAAAGCTGTTACAATCTTATGGCTGGTTAGTGGTCTTTATGAAATGGTTGGTTTGAGTCCAGTTTTCAGTGGGCCATGAAATCCACTTCAAGCGCCACCAGTGTGGCTGATCTCGGGTTGGAGACAAATGCCTGAATGGGAATGGAGCCTGAACTCCTGTGAAGGTCCTTCTAGGGAAGGTTTGAGGCACGCTGGTATAAGAGTACATGAAGAAGCTTGCACTGCGGCTGCCTGTGGTGAACCTCTTCTGGACTTCAGTCTCCAGGACAATCAATCCCATGCCTCTCACAAGCCCTCCATTCTACAGAATGTTTACATCCCATATTTTAAAATGGGATTTGTTCATAGCACATGTGCACCAGATGCAGCAGTTACACTTTAGTAAATAACTCCCTGCTTCTCCAATCCATTGCAGAAAGATGAGCAGGGGCCACCTTCTCTTCAGACCTGCAGGGAGAAACTGCTTGTGACTTGGTGACTGCCTTTCTGTGACAGGTTAGGGTGTCATTAAACACGATTGGTGTATTTCTCCTGAAGTCAATTATTCGGGGTTTCTGAAAGCCCAGAGTCCTTAATATCCCATGGAGAGTACTGAAAACCCTTCCTACAAACTTAGGACTGAAGAATCCAATGCACCGCTACAGACTAGGGACTGAATGGCTAGGCAGCAGTTCTGCGGAAAAGGACCTAGGAGTGAAAGTGGGCGAGAAGCTGGATATGAATCAACAGTGTGCCCTTGTTGCCAAGAAGGCCAATGGCATTTTGGGATGTATAAGTAGGGGCATAGCCAGCAGATCGAGGGACGTGATCGTTCCCCTCTATTCGACATTGGTGAGGCCTCATCTGGAGTACTGTGTCCAGTTTTGGGCCCCACACTACAAGGAGGATGTGGAAAAATTAGAGAGAGTCCAGCAAAGGGCAACAAAAATGATTAGGGGTCTGGAACACATGACTCATGAGGAGAGGTTGAGGGAACTGGGATTGTTTAGTCTGCAGAAGAGAAGAATGAGGGGGGATTTGATAGCTGCTTTCAACTACCTGAGAGGTGATTCCAAAGAGGATGGTTCTAGACTATTCTCAGTGGTAGAAGATGACAGGACAAGGAGTAATGGTCTCAAGTTGCAGTGGGGGAGGTTTAGGTTAGATATTAGGAAAAACTTTTTCACTAGGAGAGTGGTGAAACACTGGAATGCGTTACCTAGGGAGGTGGTAGAATCTCCTTCCTTAGAAGTTTTTAAGGTCAGGCTTGACAAAGCCCTGGCTGGGATGATTTAATTGGGGATTGGTCCTGCTTTGAGCAGGGGGTTGGACTAGATGACCTCCTGAGGTCCCTTCCAACCCTGATATTCTATGATTCTATGATTCTATGAAACAGAATCCCAAGAAACACGTTCTGTCCATGCGTTGCTTTGTGCCTGTAGGACTAGACTTATTTCCTGAGGCTAGTGACGTGATGGTCTCCTGCCCTTTTGTGAAACTTTAAAGGAAGTCAGAAGAAGATTTTGTTCCTTATTGTGGTCTCTCTCTGACAGCCAGAAAGGAACTTTGTTTTTCTTCTGATTCCCTTTTCTTCCCCTGAAAGTTTCTGCTGCCCCTGCCCTGTCATTTCCAAACTCCTTTGGGTACTGGAGGAATGAAATGAATAGCAAGGAAGATCGTTGAAGTGGTTTTCATTTTTATCTGAAAAGCTCACGGCTCTGAAAACTGAACCAGAAATCTCCCAGGACTAGACTGCGAGTTGTATTAATGTGAGCAGGGATAAATGCTGATTGGTGGAATTGGTATGGGTGTGACTGACTGGTTTCAAAAGCAGCTGCAGCTTAAAATGTATTTACAGGGTTCTAAGAAGTTCTCTAAAACAATGCAATGAGCTGCTGGTCAGTTAGCAGCATCATGTAGTAACCAGTGTAAGGTGCATTAGTGTGGAATTAAGGGCTATCTCATGTTATGGATAGGTTGTTTTTGTTTTAGGAAGATACTTCTGTCTAAATCAGTATGGAATTTCTTTAAAACAATATCAATTACATAATATGGACTTATCCATGTACTTAACTTAATGGATGTTGGGAGCCCCATGGAGTTCAAAAGGAATACTTACATATATAAAATTTAAGCACATACGTGTATATTTGTGGGATCAAGGCCTTAGAGATTTAACCCTTAAGCCAAGATTTTCAAATCGGGGTGACTAAAGTTAAAAAGTGGGTTGATTTCTAAGAGGTGCTGGGTTCTCACAGTTCTGATCAATGTCAGTGGGAACTGAGAGCTGAACACCTCTGAAAATTAGGCATATTGGAGAAGCGTAGCCTTCTCCTTTCAAAGTGTGTGTGTACTTGCAGCATTTCTTTTCCCCCTGTCATGAGTTTCTTGCTGTAAGAAATGGGTAACCACAGTAGGCCATATGGGAGTAGGGAGGGAGTTACCAGCTCAGCTTCAAATCCATTTGATATCTTTTTCATTCAAGAGTGTCTGACTTCTAGCATTTCTGTGTTAAAGACATATAGAGATTGATCATCCAAAGTAATCCAAAGGCATTTCAAAAACGCCTCTCATAGGTTTTGACCCACTTTTAATTATCTAAAATAAGTGACATGACTGACAGTAGCTGGCTCTTCAAGTTGGCACAGATGAAAACTGAACCAGGATGCCTGAACTGGAGGTTCTTAGCTCTACCCTGGTCTGTTACCATATGCTTTCTTGTAATCTTGAATATCTCCTGAGACACTCAGTTTTTTCCAGTAACTATAGTTTGTCCTAGTGGTATTTCTGTCACCTAGGTTGGCTGCTCCTGTGTGCAATAATTTAATTCAGTCACACACGTAAGGTGTGGGAGGTGCATGAGAGTAAGGGTTGGGTCTCCAAAAAGCTTACTATAGCAATAGAGGCCAGCTGTCAGTTTTAGATCTGCCAGGGCCGGCTCTAGGATTTTTGCCGCCCCAAGCAAAACCATTTTCGGCTGCCCCCGCTTTTTTTTCGTGCCTCCCTGCCCCCAGCTCCGCCCCTTCCCAACCCCTTCCCCAAATCCCCGGCCCCCCCCCCCACTTCCCCCGGGCATGCCACATTTTCCCCTTCCCTCCATTGCTTCCTGCGCCTCCCCCCCAGCTCACCTCCGCTCCGCCTGCTCCCCTGAACACGCCGCCGCTCCGCTTCTTCCCCCCTCCCTCTCAGGAGAGGGAGAGGCAGCGCCTTCAGGGGAGTAGGCGGAGCAGAGGTGGGGGGGGGGGTAGAGGAACCGCTCTGCTCCACCGCCGCCACCTCCCCCGAGTGTGCCGCCGCTCGGCTTCTCCTTCCTCCCTCCCAGGCTTGCCGGGCCAAACAGTTGTTTCGCCCGCAGCAAGCCTGGGCGGGAGGGGGGAGAAGCAGAATGGCGGCAGGGCACTCGGGGAGCAGGTGGAGGCGAGCTGGGGGGGGCACTTTTCTAGGGGTGCTATGGCCGGCGCCGGAATGCCGCCCCTAGAAATGTGCTGCCCCAAGCACCTGCTTGTTTTGCTGGTGCCTAGAGCCGGCCCTGAGATCTGGATCCCAGAGCTCAGGAGTGTTTTGATCTTGGGTTTAGTTAAGTGCTGTACCACTAAATTACTGAAGGTCCAGATTCTATAAACATTTCACCACATACCTTATACTTTACTGACCTGAATATCCCCATTGACGTGAACAGAACTACCAGCATGAGTCCAGTTACACATCTGCTTAAGTGCTTCCATAATAAGAGCCATATTTTGTACATCTGAAGGTGACAAGCACACAGCTGAGGTATCTTTATTTTTTTTAAATCCTCTTTTGTTCACATTTGATGACAACTTTTTAAAACTTTTTATGAATTAGGTTATTTTCCTCACTTGTATATCTTTCTCTATCTGGTGTGTGCAATGATTTGTTGTTGTAAAGTTGAGCTATATTGACACTAATATTTGTGTGTGTTGCCTAGAGAAATTAACTGAAGAAAAACAAAGTATTTGAGGGGGTGGGGGTGTTCTGGTGAAGTCACCACATCCTGCAAAGGGAATTACATGGATAGTGCAAAACCTTGTAGGGAAATCAAGTGGAGGAGTCAAATTTTGTGCCCACATCATGTTCATTTTAAACCTTTTATTCACTTAGGGATAAATATCTTCAGTCACAGCAGTGTAAGTCTGGAGTAGCTGCACTGAAGTCAATGGAATTACTCCAGAGTTACATGAGTGTGACAGAGCAGAATCAAACCCCAAGCAAGTGCAACAGATGCCTCTAAACACAATACCTGTATAACCAATTAATCCCAATTGTGAGCATTTCTATTCAGCTTCAGCTTTTTAAAAATGTCAGATTGTCAGCTTCTAATTATTGTAATTAGCTTGCGGATTTCTTGAGGTGCCGTGATTGAAGACTGGCTCTTTACATTTTCTGTTAATTAATAAATACTGTTTATTTATTTAATTCATTCAAATGTAAGTTTTCAGTCAGGCTGATGCTAAAATTAGCTGCTGGACTACAAAATCCCCTCAACAAATGTCACCAATCCAGACACACAAAGGGGGACTGAGGTGGGAAGGGGGAAACCACCCTTGTACTCTGAAATCCATATCTTACTATTTAAAAAAAAAAAAAAACATGGTCACAAGGGAAAATTCTCTGGGAATTTTCCAGGAAGTGGAAGGGAAACTTTATTTATCAAAGTCATGAGAGACTACTTTCAAGCTGACCAAAGTCTAGGCAATGGAATGTTTTGTTAGCTCTTTTTTTTTTTGATATCCATTCAGTTTCATAATGTCTGGGAGGAAGTGTGCCATGCTCCTCTGGAGATTTTCACTCCCTTGAACTGCAACCAAGTTCCAATATCATGAGAAGGGGGAAATCCTGAGCTTCCTTCCGCAAAAACAAAGCAGAGACAAATTATTATTGCTCCTTTTGCCAAGAGGGTAGGCAATTTGGGGGATTTGCAGTGGGCTAGTTTCCTTTTTGAGGAGCAATTAGTCACACACATTCCCCGTGTCTTTTCTCCTAGCCTAGTTTTATTCACAAAGTCCTGTTATCCTGGACACAGAAAATGAACAATAGCCTAATTGTACACATGCAATTCAACTTGGAGAAACTCTAGTAAGACTCTGCTATATTCAGCCCTGTAGCAAGAAAACCACTTCCTTTCTGACCCTTTGCTTTGCCTACAGCGGGGCAGCACCAGTGGAAGCAGATGGCTAGACCAAGTTCAAGGTGTGTTTAATCACTGTGTGCTCTAGAGCAGATCCAAGTCAGCACAGGCAACATGGTGGTTTCAAGAACAAAACAAAACCAACAACGGAGTCCTGTGTACACAGCACCCTCCACTGGCACAGCTGGAGCTGCAGCCATTGGGTCTGAAAAATCTTAAAGTAGACACAACAGCCTTTCTGCACATTAGGATGTGTCTACACTAGAAGAAGAGGCCAACGTTAGGCTGGGGTTAGTTTTACAGTAATTAGCTGCTAACTGCAACCTGACTTTTACATTTTATCCATCATAGTTGCAGGTCAACACATTTCATTTCAATTTAGCTAGTTGAGATCTATCTTAGGTAGCCCTGAGGGTACACAAAGGTCTGGGTTGGCTAAACTGGGTCAGCTAATGCCACCCTAACCTCCACCCTTTTTCCTAATCTAGAAAACCCTCCAGGGCACTCTTGGCTGGGAAACCCCACAGACCAATGTTCAATGGCTCTCATAATAAATGAGGCCTAGCTCAGGTAAGCCTGGGTCTTGATTCCCTTTTTGCCCAGCTGCTGTACAACACAAAGGAACTACTCCAAGAACAGGGTGGAGCAATTTAAATCACCTACTTTAATCATGATTAAAATCAGCTAGCAGGAAACCTTGATTTCAATTGTATTTTGCATTTGCACATTTAGTTATTTTCCTAAAGAAAGGTTCATTCTTACTAATTGGTAACCATTAAAACTTGTTGATCTGCAGCTGAATATAGCCTCTACATGAACTTTGAGTTTTGATAACCAAGAGGATACACTATACTATACACACATTTATTTAAGCAATTATGTATCTTAGCTAAATTTATTCCGATTCTTAATTTTTATATTTTTATTATGTTAGAAAATGATGAATGATGCATTTCTGATTCACTAGGTTATTAATTTTTAACCTGTGATTTTGGTCAAGTTCTGTTCGGATGGAAATTTAAATTCGATTAAAAATGCACAAAACCAGCATTTCAAGTTTAGGGATTTCTTCTTCTTCTTCTTTTTTTTATTGACCTACCAGTAACTTAAAAGTCATGGATACCTGAGAAAAAAGATTATCGAAACATGTTTTCCATTTAAAATTAACTGATTTATTAAACAAAGGAGATATTATCTGCAGTTAGTGAACGGAACCAATTGTTTCTGATCACCATGTCCTTCAAGATGTTAGAACTAGTAGTTCTCACCCTCTCACATAGAATCATAGGCCTGGAAGGGACCTCTCAAGGTCATCTAGTCTAGTCCCCTGCACTCATGACACGACTAAATATTATCTAGATCATCCCTGACAGGTGTTTGTCCAACCTGCTCTTAAAAATCTCCAGTGATGGAGATTCCACAACCTCCCTAGGCAATTTTTTCCAGGGCTTAACCACCCTGACAGTTAGGAAGTTTTTCCTAATGTCCAACCTAAACCGCCCTTGCTTCTTGTCCTAAACTCAGAGGTTAAGGAGAACAATTTTTCACCCTCCTCCTTGGAGCAACCTTTTATGTACTTGAAAACTGTTATCATGTCCCCTCTCAGTCTTCTCTTTTCCAGACTAAACAAACCCGATTTTTTTCAATCTTCCCCCATAGGTCATGTTTTCTAGACCTTTAAACATTTGTGTTGCTCTTCTCTAGACTGTCTCCAATTTGTCCACATCTTTCCTGAAATGTGGCGCCCAGAACTGGACACAATACTCCAGGCCTAATTAGTGAAGGGTAGAGAGGAAGAATTACTGCTCATGTCTTGCTTACAACACTCCTGCTAATGCATCCCAGACAGATGTTTGCTTTTTTTGCAACAGTGTTACACTCTTGACTCATATTTAGCGTGTGATCCACTATGACCCCCAGATCCCTTTCTGCAGTACTCCTTCCTAGGCAGTCATTTCCCATTTTGTGTGTATGCAACTGATGGTTCCTTTTATTCAGAGATTGGAAGTCAAAAGCAAACTCTCCTGTTTTTTCAACTCCCAATTTATTTTTAAACTTTGAATTAACTAGTCATTGAACTGAAATGAAGGAAATAATCTCTCTGTGTGTGCAGAAGAGGGCACTACTGTCAAAAGCTGATTTAGCACTTTAACAAACTCTGGTTCTAGGAGTTTAGCAAATGACTTCCACCAATTTAGTGGTTTGACTTTGTTTAAAACTTTGGCAGCAAACATGTACTGTTTAAATTATTTTTCTAATGTAATGATCTTAATAGATTATAATAAGTTTAGACCTTAACATAGGTTGTCAATTTCCAATTTAATTTTAAATATATTTAAATTTTTAAAAATCTGATTTAAAATTTGATTTTTATGTTAATTTTTTTTTTAAATTCACCTTGTCTAAGAGATTCAACCATAACCAATGTCCTCCAGAGCTAGCTTCTTTGAAATTGTCTATCCAGGCAAAAGACCCATAAAAACCCATAGAAATAATGGTCCAGGTGCAATTGCTGTAACCAGTTTTTATGAAGTTCTTTGGGCAAAACCCTGTCTGCCCTTTATATGGAAGGTTTCATAGTAAGTACCCATATGTCATTCATAACTTGTATTTCAGTACTACTCTGTAGTTTGCACAGTGTATTAGTTTAATCTTGTAAAGCAATTTGGGATACTTTCGGATGACAAATGCTATGTAAGCGTACATGCTAAAATCAAGCTGGATAACTGATAATTGCAAATAGGTTGTACTGAGTCCATGAAAATTATCCCTGTTTGCTTGTTTTGCCACTCTTCTACTATAGTAGCATCTAACTTAACGATTTAACTCCATTGTGAACTAACAGGCAAATAAACTAAGAGGTGGTATGGGGTAGGGGCTTCAAGAATGGCTTTAATCCTCGGTGAAATAGATTTGGTAATCTCAAAGAATCATTACAGTATTTAGCACTGTTAGTAGCCTCTACTTGAGAGAAGCCCACACACTGTTATAATACTAGGTTCAACTTGTATTAGTAGAAGTATTCAGGGGATGCCTAGACCACTTCTTATAGCACTAAAAGGTGTGATATCCAGTTGTGCCTGCAGCAGCAGTGTGCCAGGAAAGCAGCTTTTTTTGTCTTGCCCTATGTTTTTAGGGATAGAGACGGCTTGTGGCAGGACAATAGCATCACTGTAACCAGAAGGGGTGATTGATCAATGTGACCATGCCATCCCAGGCCACGAACTTGGCAGAATTCCTCAGCAAAGTCTTGTTAGTGATTGGAGAGGTCTTCACAGGGCATGGATTGAAGGCAGGGACAAGGTGGTGAAAAGAACCCCCTTTTCCTCCTACATGAACCCAGGGCACTGTAGGAAGTGGTAATGGCATTAGGAGTCACATTTATCTCTGATTCAAAACTACAGCTGGATGCTAGCATGGTGCTGCTGAAACTAAGCTGTTTTGGATGGGGTGAAAAACTGAAGTCTTGACTATTGTGGTAATTAAAGCCATGCCAAGCGCTTGGCTGAATCAAGGCCTAATAGAGCTGACTGAACATTACCAAAATTAGAAACTTTAATGAAAAATTGTGACTGAAAAAACTTCACGATAGTTTTTGGGAAATTGTTTCTTTGGTTTACGACTTGCTCCAGCAGTTAAAAGCAGTGTCGAGTTTCACAAGGCTTAGAATGCCTCGACCCAGGATCTTGACCAACATTTTATAGGGTAATTAGATTCTGCCTGCTTAAAACTTGCTTTGTCGTTTCATTTGGGGAATTGGAAGAGATGGGGCAGTCTTCTTTGTGATCATGAGTAAGTCACTTAAACTTTCAGTGCCTCAGTTTCCCTACCTATACAATGAGGATATGCCTATCTATTTCAGAGGGGTGGAAGTTTGAAAAGCATTTTGCTATGATGAAATGTTTTCCATCCAAGGATCTCAAAGTACTCATATTAACTGGATAAGATTCTTCACTTTACATCCTCAACAGAGAACAAGTCTACACAAGAATTAACTGGCTACCATCTGTCATTTTGGGCAGGCTGCATCACTGTTGGGTGAATTGAGCGGTCTGTCTAGTTGTTAGAGCCCTTAGCATCTTTCTAACAAAGAAATCAATAGACATTCCAAGTGACTGTGAGTAGTAATAAAGGAGGTGGTTTTCACATGGATTAAGTATTTCATAACTGACGTCACGGGGAAGTATATATAGATCTGAGCATCACAATAAAACAGTTTCCACCCCAAGATAACAAAATTCAAAGGGTTCACAAAATTAAGAGGATTCACGAAAAATGCCGAAGACACTTTGCCTACACATACTGCAGATCACTAATCACTGGTGCTTTGATTCCTGCTGTGTCCTGGGCACTGGCTAACATGTCACTTATATGAAGTGCAATATGACAAGATTTATAGAAAACAGTCACAAAAATACAGCTGTAGAATCTGAAGGAAACAGTTGACTGGTACAGACCTCTCAACACAGCCGCTTCCAAAACTAGGCAACCAGCTCCTCTCCTCACTGTGTAAGTCTCCACCACAAACAAAACTACTGTATTGCTCTCACATATGCAGTTCAAATTGGGATTCCTCTTCCCAGTATCATGCCTGGTTGCTACTGCTGTGGTCCTTAGATCCTTCCCTACTACGTTGTTATACTGGGATACAAGGCTTTCTGTCAAATTCACGAGTGGCCTGGGGTCTTGCATGAAACGTGACAACTTAAAGGATCGAACCTAATACTACTGCACGCTGCCCTTTCTTTCACCTCTTCCATGTTGTGTTTAAATAAAATCATAATAATAATTAAAAAAAACCTGTTCAAGGGAAAATGATGGAGGCGGATGAAAGATGAGACAAAATGAGCCGTTCAAGATAGCGCTGAAGTGGGGACCTGAGTTGAAAGATACTGACCCCAGTTCTGGGCTATATCTTGGGGTGAGGGTAAATGTCTCTGTATCGTCTCTGGGGCCTCCTAGATTCTGGGGCCAGCCAGGGATTGTACTGATCACTGGTATAAACTAGAGCAGCCCCCAGGATGCTCTAACCTACCCTTGGCTGCTAAAAGCCAAGCATAGTTGGCATGCCACGACACTCCAGGCATGCCCCTCCACTCCCCAGCACGCTTTCTATATCCCAGACTACACATGTGAGTAAAGTGTGGAGCTGATGTAGTAGTTCTGCTAGCCGCTCCCCAACATGCTTCCTTTATCCCAGGCTACAAACGAGGGGTGGAGCTGATACAGCGGTTCTATACCAGTCAGGGATTTCCCCTTCACAGGAGGAATTCCTGGGTAGCAGGTTAAGCTGGCTTTACTCCTGCTGTGAGTTACCAAAGAGGCATGAAGCAGGAACAATTGGCACAAATAATGTGGGTTTTTTTACTCCCCATTCTAGATTACTTCTATTTCAGATTAAGCAAAGAGAGAACAATCTAACCCATCCAAATCAGGTCCTCAGCTGGTATCCATTGGTGACACTTCACTGACCTCTTCCAATGGACAGAACTACACTGACTTATATCGGCTGAGGGTCTGGCCCTCCGTGCGTATGTGAGTGAGTGAGAGACCACTGACTCTCTCTGTAATGTTCCGCATCTGAAATGTAACACAGAAAATGGCAGCTGCCCTTCTTGAGTCAGAAAGACTCTGTTTAAAGGAGCAGTATGTAGAAGACGGAATAACAGCGCCTCCCTTCCCTGACATAGCCGTCATCACCACAAAACCCACAAAGATTTTAAACTAACCGCAGGGTAACATGAAACAGATGGGAGCCAAATGGCTGAACTAAAGAGGATATAAATCCACATCGTCCAAGCAACTGCAGTTTGCTAGCAGTAGTTTTCTGATAGATATGTTTATTAAAACATGCCTTTGTTTTACTTTTATTTTGTTTTATAGTATGGAAGCCTCATTCAAGCCCTAATTCAGCAGTCCATGCCCATTCAGCAAAGCACTTTAGCCTGCGCTTAGCTTTAAGCATATGTTATCCCACTGATGTTAATGGGACTCACGCATGTGTTTAAAGTTAAACAAGGGTTTAAAAGCTTTGATGAATAGAGACGGTCTTAAATGTTTTGCTGAATTTGTACCCCAGTGTATAATTCCTGAGAGGATGAAAAATCTCTTCTGTAATGAATGTAAATGTTACCTCTTATTTGTTCTGGATTTTCTTCTGTTAGGATTAGTAGAAATATCAGATCATGTTAGGAATCCTAATGTTTTAGTTTCATGTTGGAAGTACCGACAAAATGCCTTGCCTTGGTTGGTTTGCCGGCTCTGACCTTTGGGCTTGCTTTATCCTACCACAACAAATTCTCAAAGTGTTTTGTAAATGGCTCAGATCAGCGGCACTGCTATGGGTACCCGCATGGCCCCACAGTATGCCAACATTTTTATGGCTGATTTAGAACAACGCTTCCTCAGCTCTCGTCCCCTAAAGCCCCTACTCTACTTGCGCTATATTGATGACATCTTCATCATCTGGACCCATGGAAAAGAAGCCCTTGAGGAATTCCACCATGATTTCAACAATTTCCATCCCACCACCAACCTCAGCCTGGTCCAGTCCACACAAGAGATCCACTTCCTGGACACTACAGTGCTAATAAACAATGGTCACATAAACACCACCCTATACCGGAAACCTACTGACCGCTATTCCTACCTGCATGCCTCCAGCTTTCACCCTGACCACACCACACGATCCATCGTCTACAGCCAAGCTCTGCAATACAACCGCATTTGCTCCAACCCCTCAGACAGAGACAAACACCTACAAGATCTCTGTCAAGCTTTCTTACAACTACAATACCCACCTGCAGAAGTAAAGAAACAGATTGATAGAGCCAGAAGAGTTCCCAGAAGTTACCTACTACAGGACAGGCCTAACAAAGAAAATAACAGAACGCCACTAGCCGTCACCTTCAGCCCCCAACTAAAACCCCTCCAACGCATTATTAAGGATCTACAACCTATCCTAAAGGATGACCCAACACTCTCACAAATCTTGGGAGACAGGCCAGTCCTTGCCTACAGACAGCCCCGCAACCTGAAGCAAATACTCACCAACAACCACATACCACACAACAGAACCACTAACCCAGGAACTTATCCTTGCAACAAAGCCCGTTGCCAACTGTGCCCACATATCTATTCAGGGGACACCATCACAGGGCCTAATAACATCAGCCACACTATCAGAGGCTCGTTCACCTGCACATCCACCAATGTGATATATGCCATCATGTGCCAGCAATGCCCCTCTGCCATGTACATTGGTCAAACTGGACAGTCTCTACGTAAAAGAATAAATGGACACAAATCAGATGTCAAGAATTATAACATTCATAAACCAGTCGGAGAACACTTCAATCTCTCTGGTCACGCAATCACAGACATGAAGGTCGCTATCTTAAAACAAAAAAACTACAAATCCAGACTCCAGCGAGAAACTGCTGAATTGGAATTCATTTGCAAATTGGATACTATTAATTTAGGCTTAAATAGAGACTGGGAGTGGCTAAGTCATTATGCAAGGTAGCCTGTTTCCTCTTGTTTTTTCCTACCCCCCCCCCCCCAGATGTTCTGGTTTAACTTGGATTTTAACTTGAAGAGTGGTCAGTTTGGATGAGCTATTACCAGCAGGAGAGTGAGTTTGTGTGTGTATGGGGGTGGGGGGGATGTGAGAACCTGGATTTATGCAGGAAATAGCCCAGCTTGATTGTCATGCACATTGTGTAAAGAGTTGTCACTTTGGATGGGCTATCACCAGCAGGAGAGTGAATTTGTGTGGGGGGGTGGAGGGTGAGAAAACCTGGATTTGTGCTGGAAATCACTTTAGATAAGCTATTACCAGCAGGACAGTGGGGTGGGAATAGGTATTGTTTCATATTCTCTGTGTATATATAAAGCCTGCTGCAGTTTCCACGATATGCATCTGAGGAAGTGAGCTGTAGCTCACGAAAGCTTATGCTCTAATAAATTGGTTAGTCTCTAAGGTGCCACAAGTCCTCCTTTTCTTTTTGCGAATACAGACTAACACGGCTGTTACTCTGAAACCTGTAAAAAGTGAGCGTCAGTTCATAGATTGTGATATCTTATAATAAATGTTGATGAGAAAAGTTGCAAAAGGGAGACAGACTGAATAAGCTAAAACAAAAGGCCTATTGATATACTTCAAGGACGGTGTTAAAATTATTATTGGTAAACAAGGGGAGTGGAAATCAATGAATAGGGCCCTACCAAATTCACGGCCATGAAAAACGCATCACAAACCGTGAAATCTGGTCTCTCCCCCCCCCCATGAACTCTGGTCTTATGTGCTTTTACCCTATACTATATAGATTTCACAGGGGAGATCAGCATTTTTCAAACTGGGGGGTCCTGTCCCAAAAGGGAGTTGCAGGGGTGGTCACAAGGTTATTTTAGGGGGTGGGGGATCACAGTCTTGCCAACCTTATTTCTGTGCTGCCTTCAGAGCTGGGCAGCCGGAGGGTGGTGGCTGCTGACTGAGGGCCCAGCTCTGCAAGCAGCAGCACAGAAGTAAGGGTGGCAATACCAAACCTTACCATACCATGCCACCCTTACTTCTGCGCTGCTGCTGGCGGCAGCTCTGCCTTCAGAGCTGGGCTCCCGGCCAACAGCTGCCGCTCTCCTGCTGCCCAGCTCTGAAGGCAGCATTGCCACCAGTGCAGAAGTAAGGGTGGTAGTAGTACCACAACCACCCCACTACAATAACTTTCCAACCCCCCCTCCCCCGCCCCTCCGTTGGATCATATTAAAGAAGTTCTGTATTGAAATCACAAATGAGTTTGATTCCCCATAGTTTAAATTCCAGGGTATTACTAATTAAGAGGTCTCTTGGTTTTTGGTACTGTTTCTCTCCCTCTATGTGTGAAACTTGCAAGCTGCTAATTGTGTTAGTATATTTCTAAGACAGAGTCTGTTCTCAAAGCAATTCTTTGTAACAACAACCACTCACACAGAGAGAGACTCAAAGCAATACTCTGTAACAACAGAAACAGCACCCAGAGACTCCCCGCCCTTTTGTTGTATTAACAATTGTGATTAAAATAGAGATAGAGGATGTATGTGGATGGATGCTTGGTGTGGATAATAACTTAATGATCAGGGAGGTGCCAGCCTAAGAATCCAGTGTCCATCAGCTGAAGAAGGCGTCAAGTGGAAATAACCAGACGACCCCCGGAGGGCAGGCTGGAATCCACCCAACAGCCTGCAGGATGGGAGAACCAAAGAACACCAAAGAACCAAAGAATCTGGCAGCACGGAGCCGTCAGGATTTCATAGAATCATAGAATATCAGGGTTGGAAGGGACCTCAGGAGGCCATCTAGTCCAACCCCCTGCTCAAAGCAGGACCAATCCCTAATTAAATCATCCCAGCCAGGGCTTTGTCAAGCCTGACCTTAAAAACTTCTAAGGAAGGAGATTCCACCACCTCCCTAGGTAATGCATTCCAGTGTTTCACCACCCTCCTAGTGAAAAAGTTTTTCCTAATGTCCAACCTAAACCTCCCCCACTGCAACTTGAGACCATCTGCTGATTGATTCAGCAACAGCATGATGAAGCAATTCCCATAGACTGGCATAGGAAGAAATTCCTATAAAAATGGACTCTAGAAAGTGAGAACTTTGGGGTCTGATTCTGCAAACCAACTTCCAGGAGCATCAGATGAGCATCTAACAAGGCCCTGCTCCCTCCTCATGTCCAGGCCACCTGGCCAGTGGCTTGGCATGAGCAACTCTAAGGCTGGTAACTATGATAACAACCTTGCAGAACCTGTGTGTGTGTGTGTGTGTGTGTATGAATGAATATGTGAATAAATATGAAATTGAATGGAATATTATAGCTATAACTAACTGCTTACTATGATTCTTTCTGTATTCACAATGAATGTGGCATTTTGTCTTTTCCCCTTTAATAAGATCCTGCTGGTTTTTATTTTATTGGTATAGCACCCCCACAACTCCTTTTTGGGTCAGGACCCCTACAATTACAACACGGTGAAATTTCTCATTTAAATAGCTGAAATCATGACATTTGTGATTTTTTAAATCCTATGAGCATGAAATTGACCAGAATGGACCGTGAATTTGGTAGGGCCCTATCAATGAACCAAAAGTGGTGTGTCAGAAATTGGTCTAATTGGTGGACAAAATAATGAGGGGATGGACATTCCACCACTGCTCCTTTTTTGTGTCATTAAAGAGATTTTGAGGTGAAAAATAGGCTACTAGAGTGAGCTTCACTGTCATGGCTGCCACACCAACTGTCTTCTGGGACCCTGATCCTGAGAGATGTCCCAACCAGATCAGGCTACAGAAAGGGATCCAGTGATGTCACCAGCTTCAGTTAAATACCGAACATCATTTGGCATTTGATTCTTTCCTGCGTCTATCCTTTCCCACCATATTTCTTTCCTATCTCTCTAACACGAGTCTAGCTTAGCTGCCCAAAACTGCATATTTTGCAACAATGGAATTGGATAGCAACACTGACAGCCTGAGCCCAGCCCATCTAACTAACTTCTTCTCTTTTTTCCCAATGTGGACAGTTATTAGTATCTTTAGTACCATCTAAAAGACTGACAAACAAATGGGGGAGGGTTCTTTCTAAAGACTCTCTCCAGCTAAAGGGAAGGGGAACAGGGGTGTTGTTAAAATGGAAGCCGTATCTAACACTTTACATTTCAAATGCTTTACCTGTCTTTCCTTCTTTTCTGTATCTTTAATAAAGGGCTAAAAAAATTAATAGTGTGTTTGCCATAGTGCTAAGCAGGCTGAGGTCCCTGTATACCAAACCTTGTTCAACACTGTTTAATGTTAGACACCGACAGCTGGGTTATGTGAGCACTTTTGCACATATATTCTATAGAAATGTATACAACAGGCATGTGGGAACATACTGGAGACCAAGCACAGCTGTGTTTTACCTGGAGCGGTAGGTGTCATTGCTTCTAGCACAACAGTCCCCTCGTTACCCTCTACTCTGGATACTGCTCAGGGCTTTTCTGCTAGGAATGACTCCATGGCTCATGAAGACACTTCTGAACAATGAATGTTTTATTGTTTTGTGTTTGTAGTATGGTAGAGTGTAGAGTCCCTAGCTGAGACTATACAATGGTCCAGCCCAAGAGGGCCCCAAACACCTAGTTGGAGATAATCTGGGTCCCAAAGAGCATACATTTTAAATAGCCATGACCAAAATGGAAGCACAGAGAGGTAATGTGGCTTGCCTTAGGTCCTATAGCAGCTCAGTGGCAGCACAGGTGGGAATAGAACCCACCCTGTCTGCCTCCCTCTCCACTACACCAAGCTGCATCCTTGTTTTACTCTTTGGAAGCACCAAGTGGCAGCTACCTGCTCTCAAAAGAAGATTCTAGAATAACATCCTGAGAGCAGTTCCAACTGTTGTTCAAGCTGAGGAATTTACACAGCAGGGCAGTGAAGTCCCTTCTGCTGCCTTGAGTCTTAGAAAACAAAAAAATCACAAAACTAATTCTTACTCTGATGAAGGCTGCGCTGTGCCCTGCCCTCCTAGCTACAAATGGATGTAGTCCACCTCAGATGGTAGTGTACATTGGGGAGAAGGGAAGAGCAACACTGTTTGGGGTGATGAAGTTCAGCACAACTGGAACAAAATAAGCAGAACAACTTTCAGATTAGCACCTGTGGCTTGGGAGCATACCAATTTTACATTGTCTTTTTTTTTCCTGTGGAACTCTCACAATGAAAAAATAGTCCAACTGCCCGCTCTAGACTGAATTTGAGAGTTTGTATGAGCATCTTTAGCCTTGGGGGGTAAAACAAAACAAATCCCTAAAATCTACCCCTAAAAAAGAAAGGTTCCAGAAAGAGTTGGTCAGGGTGGAGCAGGAGAACTGGCTACTCCTCCTAAAGCAAAATAGCAGACAAAGGACTCAGTGTTGTCAGACATGCTAGCAAGAAGCTCCTCAGCCACAGCTCAAACATATCCCAGAAACAGCAGCATCTAATTTCTCCATCCAGTCAGTAACTGTGCCCAGAGAGCAAGTTCATTTTTATAGAAGCAGTACATTGGTTCAGAAGTCCCATCATATGGTGCAGTGGATTGAGAGAGAAATGCAGAAACCTTGTTAATTTGCAGAAATCCACAGCCTGAACACACAGGGTAGATTAAAAGATTATAATCCTTCTTTGAGAAAGGTTTAGCTGGGAAATGGATCTGGACTCCACAGCTAAACAACTTCTTGCTTTTCCCTGTTTGTGCATTGAGACCCCCTTCCTCTTCCAGCCCATTATTCAGAATCTTGCCAGCTGCTGGTCATGAGGAATTGGAAGAGAAAATAAACAAAACAATACAGAGGATCTTTGGCCCCAGTAAGCCAAACTTAACAACGCTGGTATAGAGACCTGTGTGCAATTTACCTTGTTTCGGGTTTCATTACAAACTTGAATAATAACATGAGATTTATTACAAGATTAGCTAAGATTCATGAGCCTTTCAGTCAAACAAACTCTGTTTCAAACCAAAGGAGGTCAGATTACAGTTTAGCTTTGAACTTGTTTAAAGATATAGGTTTGTGGCTTCAGCTGAGTTAGTCTTATGACTTGTGAGTTTCAATCCGAAGTGAAACTCTGTGTGTGAAATCGCATGGACTGAAACTGAATAAAATGCCCAAGTGAATCCCTGCAAAGTGAAACCACTGAGTTCCACACAGCTCGGTGACACATATTTTCATATTTGTGAGTGGTGCTGATGCCTGCAGTGTGGGTGTTGCTCAGCTCTGCTTTGGATCAGTATAAATCCACATTGCAAGTGCAACTACAAAGTGTAACTCATTGGAGGCATGGTCATCTTAACCAACTACAAGTAACATGGTTCTGTTTGTGTCCAAATAGCAGCTTTTCTGCTGTCACAAGCTTGTGTGCAAATCTACTATGCTGCCAAACTGCAATTCCTACTGTGCATGAATATGAAGCATGGGCAGCTTTCCCACAGCGCTGCAGCAGGGAGCAGCGTGTCCAGAGGACAGAGATGTAGAATGACACCAGCAGTGTGTGGGGTGAAGCACTGTGGGATTTCCAGCTGCACGGAGATCTGGGAAAGCAGAGGACTAGCCAAATTGGTTAGAGGCATGGCCACAGCACCTGTCCTCAAAGCAAACCCCCCATCTACCCACAGTATACTTAACCAAGAGCATGCTGACCCAGTGACAGTAAGACCACTCTGGGTACATCTATACTGCATACCACTTGTGGCAGAATGTAGGGAGTATAGCTACACGCCACAGTGAAAAGCAGGCTGTGTCCACACTGCGGTGTGTAGTTACACTTGTCAGTGAAAAGCTCTGGCAGCGGGCAAAGGAGCGGAAGCGGGGAGCTACCGGAGTCTTCCTCTGCTCGAGTCAGGACGCTAAAAATAACAGTGTTGCGGGGGGGGGGAGGCACTGCTTGGGCATCTAGAGAACCATGTAGGGTAAGTACCCTAAGGTTCTGGAGCGTCTACACTGCTCACCTAAGCCAGGCCTCACCATTGCCGTTGCTATTGATACCCGTGCTCGGGAGGCATGTAGCGTATACGCTCTACGTGCTGCCAAGAGGAGTGTGCAGTGTAGCCATACCTTATGTGCCACCCTATGGCTGTGGCAAGAGGGATGCACTATTAGCTGCTATGGTTACTAACCAAGTTACAGCCTTGTTGTGTGGACACAAATTATGTTTAGCGCCAACTATGCCGCTAATTTGTTACAAACTCAGTTAAAAATTGTGGTGTGTACAGGGTTTGTACTCTAAAAGATGCTTTTTTCGGGGGGAGGGGGTTTGAAATTATTTTGAGCTAGAAGACTCTTAGAAAATCTATGACTAATCTTCACTGAATCACATTCCTTATAAGAATTTGCATAGTTAAATAGACATGAAACCAGAAGCAGATCCTTCATGTCTGGAGCTGTTTGTAGATGACTCTGCCTCTTCTAGCCAGTATGCCTTTAAACTTTTTGGGCTAGAGGAAGCCAAAACACTCCCAGGCATAATAATCTATAGAGCGGGTTTGTCAAAGGCCTGTGCATCTTGATGGTATTTGGAGTGTGCTAGGCATATTATAAGGTTGTAGTATCTAAGATTTAATTTAAAAAATAGGAAGTTTCTAGCCCTCATGGTTGTGCAAAATAATGTTCCAAATATGAATGAGTGTAACTGATGCAGTGTTTTTACCTTGCATCATCAGGCAGCCTGAACGAATGACTTAGAAGTATGAACTTCCTTCCTCCTATTAATCTTATTGGGGTGGGCAGCTCACTGACTCAGTGGAACAGAGATGATATATCAAGGTCTTGAGGGAGTGAAAATGGGCTAGTGTAGTGGTTCTCAACTCTGGTCCACCACTTGTTCAGGGAAAGCCCCTGGCGCGCCGGGCTGGTTTGTTTACCTGTGGCGTCCGCAGGTTCAGCCGATTGTGGCTCCCACTGGCCACGGTTCGCCGCCTCAGGCCAATGGGGGTTGTGGAAAGCGGCGCAGGCCGAGGGATGTGCTGGCTGCCCCTCCCGCAGCCCCTGTTGGTCTGGAACAGCGAACCGTGGCCAGTGGGAGCCGCGATCGGCCGAACCTGCAGATGCCGCAGGTAAACAAACTGGCCTGGGCCGCCAGGGGCTTTCCCTGAACAAGTGGTGGACCAGAGTTGAGAACCACTGGGCTAGTGGGAGCAATTCCTGGTTTAGCCTTTACTTAGGCTTCTCTAGAAAACTTCTCTCTCTGTGTTAAGAGTTTGCAATTAGAAAAGTGGTTCTTTTTCATTTTTACCCTTCATACTGACTGTGGACTAAATTCTGCTCCAGGCCACTGAAGTTAATGGTCCTACATGGATGTACCAGAGAACAGTTTGGCTCACTGTTTTCTCCAGTGAATAATTTCTTTTAGAATATATGCAGTGAAGTTGCCTCTGCCCTTCCTTTCTTGAAATAGCTAGATGATATCTCTGCTTCTCAGGCTGTCATGTGTTGAGTGCTTACAATGATTTTAAAAAATTGCAAAATTGGAGGTGTCAGATTTAAATTAATTTACATTTGTTTCATTGTATGTAGGTAATCTGTAAATCACAGTGGCTCCTTTTCCTTTACACTGATACACCTTACTCTTCCTGAGGCCTGATCCTGCAAACATTTATGTTCACAAAGAAATTAGAATCCTGTAGCTTGAATTTAGCCTATTTAAATGAAGAACGTGCAAAGATGTAATTAATTGCAGCAGTGGGATTATCTATGTGAGTAAAATTACTTGTATGTAAATGTTAGCAGGACTGTGTGTGACTATATTATAAATGCATAGTGTGTGTACATAAAAGTTTATGTGACTATTACACACACTAATAAACAGAATTGAGTAAAGGACAAGCAGGCAGGGGCACTATCATCATTATTAATAGATACTGTGTAAAAACTTGACCAATAATTGCCTACTAGGGATTTTGATCTGCCTTGAAATGCTCTGGAGGGAGTGATGTACTG
This sequence comes from Lepidochelys olivacea, assembly GCF_965140295.1. NCBI lineage: Eukaryota > Metazoa > Chordata > Testudines > Cheloniidae > Lepidochelys > Lepidochelys olivacea. The sequence goes on along the minus strand of NC_140411.1, from coordinate 158,240,313 downwards.
ATAACTGGCTGACCTTCGCTCCCACAAAATCCAATAATACACATCAGAATTCACTATGCTTCTTTACCACTGAACTTGCACTATGTCCATGAAATGTCTACTCAAGTACTAATTTTATTGTCCTCCAAAACTTGCCCAACCAAACGAAATTGCTCCATTGCCATCTGTATGTTAGTCACCAACTGTCTGATATCTTTTCCCATGCTTTTGTAGGAAGATTATTCTTTAACTCCCATGAATGACAGCGAAAGCTGCCTACACGGATTGCTGTCACTGTACTGGAAGGGAAGGCATTTCCTATTTACAGGGAGCTAATGTCATGAAATAAGTTCAGCAAAAAAAGAGAGGGAGAGAAACCAGTTAATTTTTTTTTTCAAATAATCGTATATACTAGGAACAAAATGTTTTCAGAGCTTCTTTCTAAAGTCCTAATGAAAGCCCGAGGCCCGGATTCTGATACCCTTACTCACCCTGAGAAGCAAAAATAGACCCATAGACCTAACTGTGACTACTCATGCAATAAGCTGATAATTAGCATGAGTAAGGGTATTAGATTCTGGTCCTTAGGGCTTGGCTACACTTGCAGATGTAGAGCGCTGGGAGTTAAACCGGCCTTCAGAGACTGTAGCAGGGAAAATGTTGCTGTGTGTTTACACTGTCAGCTGCAAACGCACTGGTGTGGCTACATTAGCAGCTCTTGCAATGCCACAAAGAGCAGTGCATTGTGGTAGCTATCCCAGTGTGCAAGTGGCTGCAGCGTGCTTTTCAAATGGGGTGAGCAGTGGAGTATGACAGGGAGTGTGTTGTGTGTATGTGTGGGGAGAGACAGTGTGTTTTGGGGGGCAGAGAGTGTGTCAGCATGCTGTCTTGTAAATTCAGACAGCAGCAGACCCCCCCACACACCTCTCTCTCACACACACACTCTCAGCAGCAGCATTCCACAGTAATGATTGCTTTTTCCTGGAGCAGATAAGCATGCTGGCTGTCAGAAACAGAGCTTTGAAAGGGGATATCTGCATGCCGGCAGCCGAGTTCAAAACAATGACAAGGGTGGCCACTTGACTTCAGGGGATTATGGGACATTTCCAGAGGCCAATCAGAGCGCAGTAATGCAACACGTTGTCCACACTGACACCCGGGCATTTCAGCCAAGGCGCAGCAAGCTCTATGCTTCTCGTGGAGGTGGAGTACCAGGGGCTCTCCAACTGCAGAGCCCAGGCACTCTAAGTGCCTTGCCAGTGTGGACGGGTCGGGAGTTAGGGTGCCCAGGGCTGATTTAATGCGCTCTAACTTGCAAGCGTAGCCAAACCCTTAGGGACTAAAGCAGATGTGGGGCTGGGAATCAAACAGGGAGAGGGGCAGATGGTAATGGAGCAAAAGAGGAGAGCAAATATTTAAGGAGGAAAAAAACAAGTGCAGAAGCAATGTTACTTCTGGTGAGAGTTTGTGCAGGTCATTAGAGCCGACTTACATTGGGTATGATTTCTGCAACGAAAGAGGGAAGGGGAGGGAACCAGAGCAGGATGTTACGCAGTGAGGTTCAGAGGTGACTAATAAAACTTATTTTAGTTTTCACAATCTTTTTTTTAAAAGGCTTTGTTTTTGTTGACTTAAAATCAACTATAAATGAAGTGAACGTAGCACAGAGAGAGTGGGAGCCAGCTGGCCTGCTCTTAAAGAATAGAATGTTACTTAGTTTTCTCGGGGTGGCCTCCCTTGAAGAGGGGCACACTCATGCCATCAGAGGAAAGCTCAGCAAAGGCATTTGACTTTTCACAGGACTGAAGGAACACTTTGCATTGCCGGGTGAGGACTATCCACTTGAGAAATGTTCTATTAGAACATCACTAACCGATGGGAGAATCTTTGCAAGTGACTGATTGAATTTTGAAAACATTTAGATGACCTAATGTTAGGTGGAAAAGGCAACTGTTACTTCTTGAAAATATTCTTTGGCTTCCTGAGGAGGATCAGCTTCAACAGTCCCTGCATTTTTGTGTTGCATACACTATATTACTAAGAGCTTGTCCACACTTACTGCGCTGCAGCGGTGCAGCTGCACCATCTGTAGCACTTAGTGAAGATGCTACCTAGAGCTTCTCCCATCGGCGTAGGTACTCCACCTTCCCAAGAGGCGGTAGCTATGTCAGTGGGAGAAGCCGTCCCATCAACATAGTGCTGTCTGCCCAGGGAATTCAGTCAGTGTAACCCCGTCGCTCAGAGGTGTGGATTTTCCAGCACCCTGGAGCGGCATAGTTATACCAACATAAATTTGTAGTGTAGACTGGGGCTAAGAGGCAGACTGCAAATTGCAGCAGACCTTTGGGTTTCAGACTGACTGAGATGTATGTTAGGGCTTGTCTATATTACCAGCTGGATTGACGGGCAGCGATCGATCCAGCGGGGGTTAATTTATCACATCTAGTCTAGATGCGATAAATCGACCGCTTAGCACCCTCCTGTCAACTCTGGTACTCCACCAGGGTGACGCGCAGACGGAGTCGACGGGGGAGTGTCAGCCATCGACTTCTCGCAGTGAAGACACTGCAGTAAGCAGATCGAAGTATGTTGACTTCAGCTACACTATTCATGTAGCCGAAGTTGCGTAACTTAGATCGCTATCCCCCCCTCCCAAGTGTAGACCAGACCTTGAGCAGGGGGTTGGACTAGATGACCTCCTGACGTCCCTTCCAACCCTGATATTCTATGATGCTATGACCTAAATGTGGTTTCACTGTACTTTCACAATTGTATCCAATTTGCAAATGAATTCCAATTCAGCAGTCTCTCGCTGGAGTCTGGATTTGAAGTTTTTTTGTTGTAATATTGCAACTTTCGTGTCTGTAATCGCGTGACCAGAGAGATTGAAGTGTTCTCCGACTGGTTTATGAATGTTATAATTCTTGACATCTGATTTGTGTCCATTTATTCTTTTACATAGAGACTGTCCAGTTTGACCAATGTAAATGGCAGAGGGGCATTGCTGGCACATGATGGCATATATCACATTGGTGGATGTGCAGGTGAACGAGCCTCTGATAGTGTGGCTGATGTTATTAGGCCCTGTGATGGTGTCCCCTGAATAGATATGTGGGCACAGTTGGCAACGGGCTTTGTTGTAAGGATAGGTTCCTGGGTTAGTGGTTCTGTTGTGTGGTATGTGGTTGCTGGTGAGTATTTGCTTCAGGTTGGGGGGCTGTCTGTAGGCAAGGACTGGCCTGTCTCCCAAGATTTGTGAGAGTGTTGGGTCATCCTTCAGGATAGGTTGTAGATCCTTAATAATGTGTTGGAGGGGTTTAGATAGATAAGCTAATAGATAAGCTATTACCAACAGGAGAGTGGGTTTGTGTGTGTGTGTGTGGGGGGGAGAAAACCTGGCTTTGTGCTGGAAATGGCCCAACTTGATTATCATACACATTGTAAGGAGAGTGATCACTTTAGATAAGCTATTACCAGCAGGAGAGTGGGGTGGGGGGAGGTATTTTTTCATGCTTTGTGTGTATAAAAAGGTCTTCTACACTTTCCAAAGTATGCATCCGATGAAGTGAACTGTAGCTCACGAAAGCTTATGCTCAAATAAATTGGTTAGTCTCTAAGGTGCCACAAGTACTCCTTTTCTTTTTGCAAGTACTGTACTGAATACAAACTCCCATGAAAATTCACAATGCCAACAACTTATCGTCTTACATAACTCCTAAAGCCTGCCTTTGTCGTGATGTGTACAAATCACTCACACTAGCTAAAATAACAAACACCGCTGACTACTTTGATCTCTGTGACTTACATAGTTTATGCAACTGCACCTGAGCTATTTTGGGCACAGGCCATCTTTATTACTTGCTTAGTATAATGGGACCCTAACCTCTCATTGGGGTCCTTAGATGTTACTGCAATAGCAACAATAAATAATAATTCAGCAAGTCAGTTGTCTGTCAGCAGCTTGAGATTTTCTTGGATTTATTTGTTTTTCAATATTTGCTGGATAATTTCAGCAGTTGACTCTTACTCTGTGAATTTTTTTCAGAGTAACAGCCGTGTTAGTCTGTATTCGCAAAAAGAAAAGGAGTACTTGTGGCACCTTAGAGACTAACCAATTTATTTGAGCATGAGCTCAATTACTCTGTGAATTGGACACAAGCAGATCATTAGGAACACTCTGCATCTGAACCTTTAAAGTGTGTTTAGTGATGTGACTAATAGATTGGTTTGTTACAGTTTCTCTTCCCAGACTGGCTAAATAATGTGCAGCATCAAGTGTTCAGTGTGAGTATTCACGTTTGAGTCCAGCATTCACTTTCTGCAAACTAATCTAAGCTTCACATTTGCAGCAAAGTTGATGCCAAAATCTCATTCAATACAATGCTCAAGAAAAGTGGGTACAAAGTGCATGCCATTTAGTTAATTGAGCAAATAGTGTAGATAACGTTTAGCTTCAGATGAGAGCTACCTTTGTTCTCACCGGTATGCTTTTAGTGGCTTGATTTGTTTTCCTCTTCTACAATTAGTTTTTAAGCAGTCACTTTTCACACTCCCTCCAGCCCCCAATTCAAAGCTAAAGCAAATGGCATTTACAAGACATTGGAAATTGTAATGTTGGGGTTTTTTTTATCTCCCCCAGCACATTGCCACCTACAACAGAAACAACTTTCACTTCTCACTCCCTGTTTTCTAGACACACACCACTCCTGAAGCCAGTGTAAAAAGATCAATCTAAGCTCCTGTCTCACATGCAGCACCGATAGTTTCCCCCCCCCCCCTCATATTGAAAAGAACTAACTTACGTGTCTCTGGAATTTCTTGATACTTTGCTTAAGAGGGCTGAAAATTGAATGCAGTACTGCAACCAACTCCCTGCGTTAAATGAGGAAGTGCTGATACAAGTCAGGATGTTTGCGGGAATGACTCACATATGTAGCATAGGTTTCAGAGTAACAGCCGTGTTAGTCTGTATTCGCAAAAAGAAAAGGAGGACTTTTGGCACTTTAGAGACTAACCAATTTATTTGAGCATAAGCTTTCGTGAGCTGTAGCTCAGGAAAGCTTATGCTCAGATAAATTGGTTAGTCTCTAAGAAACGTAGCATAGTGGGTCTTGTGGAATGAAAGGAATAATCACACTAACTACAGCTTGCTTCACTGGAAGTTAGTGGTGAAGTACCACCTAATAATAAATGCTCAGCAACATTTGATCTTCCATCTTATCACCTTCCTGTTTGGCTAAACATTATGCTGTAAATGTCACAGAGCATACCTATTGATCCAAAATCCTACAGTGATTTATGTGAAAATATTTAGAGGATTTTTAAAACATGGGTTAGCTATAAACTGCAAAGGCTAGTTATTGCACAGGCCTTTTTTGGTCTTTTAGCAGTATTATCTTTTAAACATGGGAGTTGGAGTGAGGAAGTGGAACAAAGCGAATGGATGAGGATAAGAGCGGAACAAGCTATTACTGGGAGGTATTTAATAATGTGTCCCAATGACTTTCTTAAACTGCCAATTGCCATGTAATGTTCAGGTATCTCAGTCCTTTTCAGAATTAGAATACAGTAGAACCTTAGAGTTCTGAACACCTCGGGAATGGAGGGTGTTTGTAACTCTGAACAAAACGTTAGAGTTGTTCTTTCAAAGGTTTACAACTGAACATTGACTTAATGCAGCTTTGCAACTTTACTATGCAGAGAAAAATGCTGCTTTTAACCATCTTAATTTAAATAAAACAAGCACAGAAACAGTTTTCTTACCTGGTCAAATTTTTTTTTAAGCTTTCCCTTTATATTTTTAGTAGTTTGTTTAGTGTTTGCCTTTTATTTTTGGTCTCTGCTGCTGCCTGATTGTGTACTTCTGGTTCCACATGAAGTGTATGGTTGACCCGTCAGTTTGTAACTCTGATGTTCGTAACTCTGAGGTTCTGCTGTACCCATGCTCTCTTACAATAAAATCAGACCCCATTTTGTTAAATCTACCATCTGACCGATAGGAAGCACTTTTCCCCATGAATACACTGCATGAAAACATTAATGAACTACTTTTAACATTTCTGAAAGAATTACTGCCCCTTTGCTTGAGTGTTTTAGCTAATATACAGGACCTTGTCTGTGATATCTGTTCGGAGGAGAAATTGATGCTGAAGGAATTTCTCTGGGGCAGTTCTGTTTATTTACAAAGCATGTACGATGTCTTGTTTCATGAAAACAAATAAGAGGCAATTTCTTTGTCATCATTTCCAAGCCTGCCTTTCTGGCCAGTACTCTGCCCAAAAGAAACTCTCTTGGCTTCCTCTCAAAGCCACATTCACACACTCTCTCTCTCATTGTCTGCTCACTTTCTGCTTCTGACAAAAACAGCTCCACCAATCAATGCCCCAACCCCTACATTTTCAGTCATTCCAAGGGAAAAAACCTTTTCTTATCCCTGAGTTTGAGCTTTCTTAGGCCTTCCCATGTGGCTCAGTGCCTTGGGTGGTGGCTTCTATTGTCTCCCCCTTTCCCACCTCCAGGCTGGGGCTGGAGGTTGATTCCATCATCCATCCATACCTCATTCACACATCTAAACTAAACTAATAAGATTACAGCAGGGTTTTGCAAAAATGAAGGTTGCAGCAAGCTTTTACAAAATGAAGTGAGCATTTTAAAATGGAGTTTGGGACAAGTAAAAATGGATTTTGAGTTACAATATGGACAAGTGTAGGGAATGGCAAACAGTGAACAGAAGTTACAATGTTGAAACAGTGTAAGTTTCAGCGATTTAAGCCGCAATTGGATTGAAAGTGAAACTCAATTAGCCAGTTATTGGGGTACCTGGTTTTATGAATTAATGTAGTTTCATTCATGAAACTTTACTTATGAAGTTATATTAATAAAGTGAACAATTAAAAACAATTTCATCGATCAGTTCTACAGATGTGCAGCACACCCCTCCCCTCACTCCACCAGGTGGTTATTCTCAGGGATGATCCCTTCACCCCTCCCTCCATCGCGTGGCTATTCTCAGGGATGATCCCTTTTAGCCAAGCACAAACAGCCAGGCATGAACAGGGTCCTTTTACTGTTCCCTTACAAAAATTCCCCTGTTTCAACCAGGTGACCATGAATGATATCACTCTCCTGAGGCTAACACAGAAAGATAAAGACTGAATGTTGCTTGAATGCAACCAAAACCCAGGACCATTCACTGCCATGCTTTGTGCTGCAATGATTCTAGACTACTTGCTACTGGCTTGGCATGGTAAAGTGTCCTACCGTGGAGGACGAAATAAGGCAGCCCTCCCCAGAAACCTTCTGCAAAGACTTTCCCACCTCACACTTCCTTTGGAGTTAGTGGGAGTGCCCGGATAGCAGAAGATCCAGTCCTTAAAGGATACAGTCCAAAGACCAGAGTGACCTCAGAATCGGTGTGTAGCTTTTATATATGTTGGGAAAACCACTCTATCAAACATGTGGACAGAACTTTCCAGCTGAACTCATTAGAATTTTGATTACACACTATGACCAATAAAGATCTAGAAATATGACTGTATCTTTGTGACTGCTGAGTAGGGTGAAAATTGCTAAAAAGAACATGGGATTATTATAGATTCCACCTCTTTCTTCCCCTCCCTTTTAAGACTTACAGATAGGTGAGCCAAAACAATCAGGTTCTTTGTATGGGGAAAGAAACAATCCTACTTCATAAAGCTGTGTGAGGGAATGACCTTACCAGATCTATAGGTCTACCACTTGGCTTGCCATACTTAACTTCTCTGAAATGGTTTGTTTTTGCTAAAGCTAGTTCTGCCTCAGTCTGGATAAGGATAGAGAGGTTATTTATCTCAGCATGTTGACCACTATGTGCACTTCTCCACTTAATATAGCTGCCAACTTGTCTGCATCAGAACCCAGCTTTCACCGCAGCCTTAGGTTGCTCTAGCATATTGGGACTATGACCAATTGCAATTCACCCCTTTCACCTCTGTGATGGCACAAGTTGCACTTTCCATTGAACTAGAAGAAGAAGAAGGAGGGGGAAAGGTTTAGAGAGTGTAAAACAACAAGAAGATGGCAACCATCACACACCTGTATAGTAACAAAGTCCATTGTTATACAGGTCAATGTATAGGCAGTCAGGGCAAGCTTCTTCACGCAACACAAATAGGGAGGCAATGGTCAACAGCAACATTTTCCTCAATAGAAAATTACTGCTGAAACTTGGCAATGGGACTTGATTGGGAGGGAACCCCCATCCACATGGCTAAGGCCTATTGACCTAAAGGCGTAAGGGAAAATAGCAAAAACTCAAGAGTAGTATTTCAGCTATTACATGGTGTCAAGGTTCCTCCCCCACTCTGAACTCTAGGGTACAGATGTGGGGACCTGCATGAAAAACCTCCTAAGCTTATCTTTACCAGCTTAGGTCAAAACTTCCCCAAGGTAACAAATATTACCCCCGTTATCCTTGGAATGGCCGCTACCACCACCAAACTAATACTGGTTACTGGGGAAGAGCTGTTTGGACGCGTCCTTCCCCCCAAAATACTTCCCAAAACCTTGCACCCCACTTCCTGGACAAGGTTTGGTAAAAAGCCTCACCAATTTGCCTAGGTGACTACAGACCCAGACCCTTGGATCTTAAGAACAATGAACAATCCTCCCAACACTTGCACTCCCCCTTTCCTGGGAAATGTTGGATAAAAAGCCTCACCAATTTGCATAGGTGACCACAGACCCAAACCCTTGGATCTGAGAACAATGAAAAAGCATTCAGTGTTTTACAAGAAGACTTTTAATAAAAAATAGAAGTAAATAGAAATAAAGAAATCCCCCCTGTAAAATCAGGATGGTAGATATCTTACAGGGTAATTAGATTCAAAAACATAGAGAACCCCTCTAGGCAAAACCTTAAGTTACAAAAAAGATACACAGACAGAAATAGTTATTCTATTCAGCACAATTCTTTTCTCAGCCATTTAAAGAAATCATAATCTAACACATACCTAGCTAGATTACTTACTAAAAGTTCTAAGACTCCATTCCTGTTCTGTCCCCGGCCAAGACGACTACAGACAGACCCTTTGTTTCTCTCCCTCCTCCCAGCTTTTGAAAGTATCTTGTCTCCTCATTGGTCATTTTGGTCAGGTGCCAGCGAGGTTACCTTTAGCTTCTTAACCCTTTACAGGTGAGAGGAGCTTTCCCCTGGCCAGGAGGGATTTCAAAGGGGTTTACCCTTCCCTTTATATTTATGACACGCCCCCCAAATCTCAGCTAGGGTGAAACACTGGCTGGGATTTCTTCCTGGAGCTCTAGGAAAACAGAGTTAATAAGACACATGCATCTCTAAATATACTACCAAGTACATAAAGACTAACAATATTTTCCACATCTCAAGGACGATTTTAACCAGTTGATTCTGGGAAACTTTCACGGGAGAGTGCATCAGCCACTTTGTTAGAAGCTCCTGAGATGTGTTGGATGTCGAAATCAAAATCTTGGAGAGCTAAACTCCACCGAAGAAGTTTTTTGTTAGTTTCTTTGACGGTGTGAAGCCACTTTAGTGCAGCATGGTCGGTTTGCAGGTGGAAACGCCGTCCCCAAACATATGGGCGTAGCTTTTCCAGAGCGTAGACAATGGCATAACATTCTTTTTCAGTGACTGACCAGTGGCTTTCCCTCTCAGACAGTTTTTTGCTGAGAAACACTACAGGGTGGAATTCTTGATCAGGTCCTTTCTGCATTAAAACTGCTCCCACACCACGCTCGGATGCATCTGTGGTTACTAGGAACGGTTTGTCAAAGTCTGGGGCCCTTAGTATAGGGTCAGACATGAGTGTCGCTTTAAGCTTGTTAAAGGCCTTCTGACACTTTCCGGTCCACTGAACAGCATTTGGCTGTTTCTTTTTGGTTAGGTCTGTCAGTGGGGCAGCAATTTGGCTGTAGTGCGGTACAAATCGTCTGTAATAACCGGCCAAGCCTAAGAAGGATTGAACCTGTTTCTTTGACCTTGGGACAGGCCACTTTTGGATAGCATCCACTTTGGCCTGTAGGGGGCTGATAGTTCCTTGACCCACCTGGTGTCCAAGGTAAGTCACTCTGTTTAGGCCTATTTGACACTTCTTAGCCTTAACAGTTAGTCCTGCCTCCCTTATGCGCTCAAGGACTTTTTGTAGATGTTCCAGGTGGTCTGCCCAGGAATCCGAAAATATGGCCACATCGTCAAGGTAGGCAACTGCATATTCTCCTAATCCCGCTAGGAGACCATCTACAAGTCTTTGGAAAGTGGCGGGTGCATTTCGCAGCCCGAAAGGGAGTACATTAAATTCATACAGCCCGAGATGTGTGATGAAGGCTGACCTTTCCTTGGCAGATTCATCTAGCGGTACCTGCCAGTACCCCTTGGTTAAGTCCAAGGTAGAGATGAACTGGGCCCGTCCCAGTTTCTCTAATAGTTCATCAGTGCGTGGCATTGGATAATTGTCTGGGCGAGTTACAGCATTTAGCTTACGGTAGTCCACGCAAAAACGTATTTCCCCATCTGGTTTGGGAACTAGAACCACTGGAGATGCCCATGCACTTTCAGAGGGGCGGATTACACCCATCTGTAACATATCCTGGATCTCCCGTTCTATAGCAGTTTTAGCTTGAGGAGACACCCGGTAAGGTTGGACCCTAATTGGGTGAGCATTACCTGTGTCAATGGAGTGGTATGCCCGTTCAGTCAGTCCTGGGGTGGCTGAGAACGTTGGCGCGTAGCTAGTGCACAGCTCCTGGATCTGCTGTCGCTGCATACGCCCAAGGGTCATGGAGAGGTTCACCTCTTCCACACCACCAGCACATTTCCCTTCGTAGTAGACACCTTCAGGCCACTCAGCGTCGTCTCCTCCCTGGGCTGTAAACTGACAAACCTTTAATTCTCTGGAATAAAAGGGCTTTAGAGAATTAATATGATACACCTTAGGCTTTCGGTTGGAGGTGGGGAATGCTATGAGATAATTAACAGCTCCCAGGCGCTCCTGGACCACGAATGGCCCTTCCCACGATGCTTCCATTTTATGGGCCTGGAGCGCCTTTAAGACCATGACCTGGTCTCCTACTTTGAAGGAACGCTCTCTGGCATGTTTATCATACCAGGCTTTTTGCTCTTTTTGAGCATCCTGTAAGTTTTCTCTAGCAAGGGCTAAAGAGGTTCGGAGGGTGTTTTGTAGGTTGGTTACAAAGTCCAGAATGTTAGTTCCTGGAGAAGGTGTAAATCCCTCCCATTGCTGCTTCACCAACTGCAATGGCCCCTTAACCTCACGGCCATATACAAGTTCAAATGGGGAAAACCCTAAACTGGGATGTGGTACAGCTCTGTAGGCAAAGAGCAACTGCTGCAATACTAGGTCCCAATCATTGGAGTGCTCATTTACGAATTTACGTATCATGGCCCCCAAAGTTCCATTAAACTTCTCCACCATGCCATTTGTTTGATGATGGTAAGGAGTGGCAACCAAGTGATTTACCCCATGAGCTTCCCAAAGGTTTTTCATAGTTCCTGCCAGGAAATTAGTCCCTGCATCTGTGAGGATGTCGGAGGGCCAACCTACCCTGGCAAAAATGTCTGCTAGTGCCTGGCACACACTTTTAGCCCTGGTGTTGCTTAGAGCTACTGCTTCCGGCCATCGGGTGGCAAAATCCATGAAAGTCAGTATGTACTGCTTTCCTCTGGGTGTCTTTTTCGGAAAAGGACCCAGAATATCCACAGCTACTCGCTGAAATGGAACTTCAATGATGGGGAGTGGCTGGAGAGGAGCTTTGACCTGGTCTTGGGGTTTTCCCACTCTTTGGCACACCTCACAAGACTGGACATAGGTAGAAACATCCTTGCCCATTCCCTCCCAGTGGAATGACCCCCCCAAACGGTCTTTGGTCCTGTTCACCCCAGCATGGCCACTAGGGTGATCATGGGCTAAGCTCAAGAGCTTGGCCCGGTATTTAGTTGGAACTACCAACTGTCTCTGAGGATGCCAGTCTTCCTGGTGTCCCCCAGAAAGAGTTTCCTTGTATAAAAGTCCTCTTTCTACAACAAACCTGGATCGATTAGAAGAGCTGAGAGGCGGTGGGTTGCTCCGTGCCGCCGTCCAAGCTCTCTGGAGGCTTTCATCTGCTTCCTGTTCGGTCTGGAACTGTTCCCTTGATGCTGGAGACATCAGTTCCTCATGGGATTGTGGACCTAGGCTTGGTCCCTCTGGAAGCGATATAGGGGATGGAGCTGTTTCTGTTGACTGTGAACCGCTCTCCGCTGGTGCACTATGTTGGGATTCAGGCTCCGGCTGAGCCTCTTGTGTAGGGTTATTGGCTGCTGCCAGTTCAGGTTCGGTGGGGCCCTCTGGTGTTGAGGTTGCAAGTACTGGATTCAGTGCTGGCACGGGGTCTGGTGTTGGTTGTTTGGCTGGTTCCGGTTCTGGGACTGGTTCCGTCTGGGTCTCTGGGACTGGATCCACTACTGCTGTTGCAGACATTGGCCTGGGGTCCAGGTCCATCACCTCTGACTGGGTCCTGATAGAAGTTTCCGGAACAGAGCTAGGCCTCACGGCTTGTTTAGCCTGGTTGCGGGTGACCATTCCCACCCTCTTGGCCTGCTTCACATGATTGGCCAAGTCTTCCCCCAACAGCATGGGGATGGGATAATCATCATAGACTGCAAAAGTCCACATTCCTGACCAGCCCTTGTACTGGACAGGCAACTTGGCTGTAGGCAAATTGAAAGAGTTGGACTTGAAGGGTTGAATCGTCACTTGGATCTCTGGGTTGATTAAATTGGGGTCCACTAAGGAAGCATGGATAGCTGACACTTGTGCTCCGGTGTCCCTCCACGCGGTGACCTTCTTCCCACCCACGCTCACAGTTTCCCTCCGCTCCAAGGGTATCTGGGAGGTATCTGGGCCTGTGGACCTCTGGTGTGATTCCGGTGCAATGAACTGTAATCTGTTGGGGTTCTTGGGGCAGTTGGCCTTTACATGCCCCAGCTCGTTACACTTAAAACATCGTCCAGCTGACGGGTCACTGGGGCGAGGAGGGTTGCTGGAGAACGGGGTGGTGGGACGATAAGGGGTCTGGAGGGTTCTTTGGGAGGTAGGTGGGGCTTTGGGCGGCCCCCGGTAATAGGGTGTGGTCTGGGGTGGTCCCTTCTGGTCTCTGCTCCAACTGCGACCAGTTTTCTTCTTCTCTGCCACCTCCACCCATCTGGCTCCAATCTCTCCTGCCTCAATTACAGTTTTGGGTTTCCCATCTAGGATGTATCTTTCTATTTCCTCAGGAACACCCTCTAAGAATTGTTCCATTTGCATTAGGAAGGGCAAATTTACTGGAGATTCAACACTTGCTCCTGATGTCCAGGCATCCCAATGTTTTACAATGTGGTAGGCATGTCGGGTAAATGACAGGTCTGGTTTCCACCTTAGGGCTCTGAACCTCCGACGAGACTGCTCGGGTGTTATCCCCATTCTGACTCTCGCCTTGGATTTAAACAGTTCATACTTGTTCATGTGTTCTTTAGGCATTTCAGCTGCCACCTCAGCTAAGGGTCCACTGAGCTGCGGCCTCAGCTCTACCATGTATTGGTCAGTAGAGATGTTGTACCCAAGGCAGGCCCTTTCGAAGTTTTCTAAGAAGGCCTCAGTATCATCACCTGCCTTGTAGGTGGGGAACTTTCTGGGATGGGAAGTGGTACCTGGAGAAGGATTGCTAGGGTTTGTTGGTATATTCTGCTGGGCCTTTATCCTCTCCATCTCCTCCACATGCTTCCTTGCCTCCATTTCCCTCTTGTGGGCAGCCTCCTGTACCTCCTTCTCCAGCCGCATGAGTTCTATCTGTCTTTCATGTTCCCTTTGTTTTTCCTCAGCCTGAAATTTGGCTAATTCCAGCTGTAGTCGAGCTGAGGATTTGGCCATTCTAACCTCTCTGTTTTTAACTAACTTTACACCCGAGGTTTAGAAATAAACAAACAAAACTTGGCTGTAAACTTTTGCTGTGCTGGAATAGAGTACCTATTCTCTGATAGTGATTGTCAGCCTACAGAAAAAGACAATTCCCTTGTCTCTGCTCTGGGCCCAAATTAAAGCAAAAAACCTCCAACTACTTGGAAAACTGCTTACCCAGCCCAAAGAAAAAAAAAATTTCTTTTCAAACCTGTGCTCCTTGTAAAACAAAAAAAAAAATCAAAATCCTAAAAAAAAAACCCTGCCACTTTTGTCTCCAGGCAAATGGGTAGAGCACACACCCCCTATTTACTTTTAGGAAGAAAAGAAAAAAAAAAAAACCTCTGGGTTGGAAGACTGTGAATTTCCCTGCAGGAGTTAAGTACCCTGCCTCCAGGCAAGAAAACCTGCAATTCACAAGATAATCCCCTTTTGTCTCTGCTTGGCCACAAAGCAGAGAGAAACCAAGCTGCTTTCAGTTTCAAAGCTGCCTTCTGGACTTCCTAAAAATTCCTTTTTAAAATCTGTATTTCTAGTTCAAAAAATCTCAACTGGATCTCAAAATGATTTCAGGTTAATCCCACCACTGTGCCACCATGTCAAGGTTCCTCCCCCACTCTGAACTCTAGGGTACAGATGTGGGGACCTGCATGAAAAACCTCCTAAGCTTATCTTTACCAGCTTAGGTCAAAACTTCCCCAAGGTAACAAATATTACCCCCGTTATCCTTGGAATGGCCGCTACCACCACCAAACTAATACTGGTTACTGGGGAAGAGCTGTTTGGACGCGTCCTTCCCCCCAAAATACTTCCCAAAACCTTGCACCCCACTTCCTGGACAAGGTTTGGTAAAAAGCCTCACCAATTTGCCTAGGTGACTACAGACCCAGACCCTTGGATCTTAAGAACAATGAACAATCCTCCCAACACTTGCACTCCCCCTTTCCTGGGAAATGTTGGATAAAAAGCCTCACCAATTTGCATAGGTGACCACAGACCCAAACCCTTGGATCTGAGAACAATGAAAAAGCATTCAGTGTTTTACAAGAAGACTTTTAATAAAAAATAGAAGTAAATAGAAATAAAGAAATCCCCCCTGTAAAATCAGGATGGTAGATATCTTACAGGGTAATTAGATTCAAAAACATAGAGAACCCCTCTAGGCAAAACCTTAAGTTACAAAAAAGATACACAGACAGAAATAGTTATTCTATTCAGCACAATTCTTTTCTCAGCCATTTAAAGAAATCATAATCTAACACATACCTAGCTAGATTACTTACTAAAAGTTCTAAGACTCCATTCCTGTTCTGTCCCCGGCCAAGACGACTACAGACAGACCCTTTGTTTCTCTCCCTCCTCCCAGCTTTTGAAAGTATCTTGTCTCCTCATTGGTCATTTTGGTCAGGTGCCAGCGAGGTTACCTTTAGCTTCTTAACCCTTTACAGGTGAGAGGAGCTTTCCCCTGGCCAGGAGGGATTTCAAAGGGGTTTACCCTTCCCTTTATATTTATGACACATGGGAAAGAAATTGGCAAAACAAGCAGGGAACATTCTAGCTCCATAAGGCCCAGACTTTTAAAAGGGACCTAATTTGGGATGCTTCAGCTTTCAGCTGCCCAGCTTTCAACACCAAGAGGCCTGGTGTTCAGAGATGCTGAGCACGCCCGACTGGGAAATTGATGGGACCTGTGAGTGCCCAGTAATGTGTAAATGAGTACCTCAAATGTCTTAAATTGGGTATGCAAAATCAGAGACCACTTTTGAAAACATGGGCCTGACGGTACAGGGTGCGGTGCTGCCAGGGATGCTCAGAGAAGGGAAGGGAGGAAAGTCTTGCTTTCATAAAGGCATAGTGTGCGGTTCCCAGCCAAGTACCTCCCTGGTGGGGTACAGGCTTCAACACAGACTGATGAAAAATCCTAGATTAGGGCTTAAAGAAATTGTACCTGCACCTACTAGCTGTGCTGCCATGGCCTCTGCAAGCTACACTATTGCAACTGAAAGGAATGGAGCAGCCGCGTATTGTTTGTCAATATTTTATAATTTAGTACAGTAAGCAAGCAATTTTATGGCCAATGCTTTTTTAAAAAAAATATGTATTACTAATTGTGTGAGATCGTCTCACCATTCCTGGCTTTGCTTTTATTTCCCCCTTCTCTCTTCCCTTGAATAGATCATTGTGCATCTCTTTCTGTTTGTGTCTTCAGTGTCTGTTTCCTCTCTTCTGTCACCCCTTCTGGCTTCCTTTCCCTCTACGTGTGTGTTCTATGCTTTCTTTCACTCCTTTCATTTATATCCCCAGCGTTAGGCAGCATGGTACTTCTCTTTTCTAAAGTCTCCCATCAATCCCTCTTGTGATCCCTCCCGTCTGAGTCCCCTTCTACATCCACACACCCCTTTCCTACACTCCCTCACCAGCCCCTTCTCATAAATGGGAAGTGAACACCGGCCTCCCTAGCTCTTGGGACAGAAGTGATTGCTGGTACTCTTAACAGGGTGCTGTTTCTGGATACTGAGGCAGGCAGAGACTCAGCAGCAAATCGTCACAGCTCCATTGACTTGGATGGAATTATGACAATTTACACCAGCTGAGGATTTACTCCTCTGTCTTTTCCCCCCAACTCAGAACCCTCTTTGACTGCTGGATGGGGAAGGCACATTGTCTCACTGTGCTCTTCCTACTCCAGAGATGCCTGGCTGGTCTGTGGATGGGTGCTGGGGATCTCAGTACTGCACCCCTCCCTCAGCCTCCTGGCTGCTGTGATTGGGAAGGTCTCTACTACTCGATTCTCCCCTCCCCCCCCCATTTACATTTCTGGAATCCTTTCCTCTCCACTAATGAGCTCTGGTACATGCCTTTGAAGCTGCTCATCACATTCCCAAACAGCACTTGAATGAAACTGGCCTGATTCTTGTCATTCTTCACAGAGCTCTGAGTAGCAGCAGCGAG
This sequence comes from Lepidochelys olivacea, assembly GCF_965140295.1. Taxonomy (NCBI): domain Eukaryota; kingdom Metazoa; phylum Chordata; order Testudines; family Cheloniidae; genus Lepidochelys; species Lepidochelys olivacea. The sequence continues at coordinate 158,223,433 of NC_140411.1, read as the reverse complement.
AGCAGACCAGACTCCTTCACTGTGCGACAGCTTGGCAAAGCTCAGAGCATCAGCAGAGGCACTGAAGCTTTCTGTGTAGCCTAAGGAGGACAGCAGTGTACTGGGTTAAACTCAGCCTCTATCTGGGTTTGTTTGCAAACATAAATGAAAGTTTAGATTCTGCAAAAGTTGGTGGCACTCATTCAAGACAATGCTTTATTTGTAAGGGGTGCATGGACTTTACCTGAGTGAAAAACAGGGCCAACACTGGGAAACTAGAAACTGAGCTTGGAAAACCCCAAAGGACCAATTTCAGTTCACTTACAAAAGAAAACACAATCTTGTTTCCGTAAAAGTTCAGACCACAGATATGGTCTCCAGCTGCATTCTGGTATTCCAACCACATGCATACACTCGGCATCTCAGAAGAAAAGGGCAAATATGCATTTCCTTGAGAGTAAACTACAAACTATTCTGTTGATGTGTCTGGTTCTTTATGGTAGGGCAGGGACCCAAAAAAATGCTTTTCTCAGAAAAATAGAAGGTCTGTAAATGAAATAGGAAGGGGTTGGACCCTGTTTGCATAGAGGTCATGGGCAGTTTTGCCATTCAAGCAAATGTTTTAAAATCAAAACTGAGAGTCCTACCCAATCCCAGGATTTGAGGAACTGGAGGTCTAAGAAAAACACCAGATTGAAGACCAGTCAGTGGAAAAGATGAGCCTGGAACTCAGGACTTTCTGACCTCCTGCCCTAGGCTGGAGTTGAATTCTGTGAACTTTGAATTTGTGGAATTGTTGAGAATAACAACAATACCTTTTGTCTTTTCTTGAGTTTCTGAGAAAATTTAGCAATCAGTTCAGACATGCTTTGGAACTTGCAGAGTGGAGCGTGACTCACTGAGGCCTAAGTGCATATACAGTACAATTTGTCGTCAATTGTAAAAACTGCTAGCAGTGTGCACCACATCCTATTGTGCTGGAAATGGCCCACCTTGATTATCATGCACAGTTAAGAGGGATTAAAAATAAATAGGGGGTTTCTAATGGAAATGCTCATACAACTTTAAGTGTTGTTATTCCTCCAGTTGTAATTCTTTGTTCAATTGGAGCTGGCAGGGTTGGTTGAAAGAGCACTGAAGATGATTAGGCAGAAAAATAAGGGTTAAATTTGCGTCAGTTGTCTAACTTGGTTCATGACCTTAATAACAAACAGTGCAAACGTAGCTATAGATTGGTGAAAGGAATGTTCATACAGTTGGGAAATTTGTTTGCCGGCGGTGTGAAGCTGGTCAAAAATGTTCTGACAGAAGTTTTTCCATCTCAAAAGTTGATTCAACAGAACCAAAACATTCTGTGGGAACATGCTGATTTTATTAATTCCACTCTCAACATTAATTGGGGAGGCTGATGGCCAGCTCACTTGCCAGACGGATTACTTGTGGGCTCTCAGGGTTCCCAGTATCCCTAGATCCCTGACTAGCTATTTCCCTGGGCTGGCCAGCTTCTCTGTTTAACTGGTCCTTCGCCTGCCTGCCAGCTAGGTCAGGCAGCATACCTGCATACCAGGCAGGGAGAAGGCAAGTTTCAGTTCTCCTGACAGGGAATTTCTCTGGATTTACTTTCTTTACAAAAAAGAAAAAAGGGGTGGAGGTGGTGGTGGAGTTTTAGACTTTTCATACCAAATCAGGATAGTTCCCCCCCCCCCAAACAAACAAACCAAAACCCTCATTTTTTCACAGGGAAGAAATTCTGTTTTCTGCTCAGCTGTATTTGGTAGTTTAGCAACAATAACCAAAATTGAAGTTGTGAGGGAAAAACTTTGGGGGTACACTGGCATATATTGCCATCTTCAATGACTTGCCATGATTTTTACAAGTTATAGGGAAACTCCTGTCTACTGCAGACATTAAAAATAAGAAACACACAATACATTATTTTAAAAGACAGCATTAATAATTCATGTTGTGTGTACTTTCACCACCAAATGAACTAAAATTCACTGGCATTTTATCAAACCAGCCTGCGAAGCCAGTTTACAATGAGATTCCTGATAAGAAGGTTCCAGCTGCCTTGTGGTTGGTCTGACATTTTATATTTATTATAAAGATTTTGGAACAGTACAAATATTTACACTGTGATCTCCTGGCCTGATGTCTTCCTTTTTTTGACTATAATTTTAAAAAGTGGCATATTTTGACATGTTTTGGAACCAGGGCAAAATAATGAAAATGCTAATAGAGGATTCAATTGATAAAGAATTAAAGGATAGGAATATAACTAATGCCAGTCAACAGGATTTTATGAAAGTAGGTCTTGTCAAGCAAAGCTGATTTCATTTTTTGGTGAAATTACAAGTTTGGTGGATTAAAAATAACTGCGTAGATGTAATATGCTTAGACTTTTGTAAGGTGTTTGATTTAGTGCTGCACAACATTCCAGTTAAAGAATGGGCACTATACAATATCAGTGAAGCATACATTAAATGGATTAAGAAATGGCTAATTGACAGATCCCAAAAAATAGTTGTCAATGGGGAGTCATCATTGAATGGAGGGTTCTGCGGGGATTGGTACTAGGCCCAACACAGTGAAGACTTTTCATCAATGATCATAGAATCATAGAATATCAGGGTTGGAAGGGACCTCAGGAGGTCATCTAGTCCAACTCCCTGCTCAAAGCAGGACCAATCCCCAATTAAATCATCCCAGCCAGGGCTTTGTCAAGCCTGACCTTAAAAACTTCTAAGGAAGAAGATTCCATCACCTCCCTAGGTAACGCATTCCAGTGCTTCACCACCCTCCTAGTGAAAAAGTTTTTCCTAATATCCAACTTAAACCTCCCCCACTGCAACTTGAGACCATTACTCCTTGTTCTGTCACCTGCTACCACTGAGAACAGTCTAGAGCCATCCTCTTTGGAACCCCCTTTCAGGTAGTTGAAAGCAGCTATCAAATCCCCCCTCATTCTTCTCTTCCGTAGACTAAACATCCCCAGTTCCCTCAGCCTCTCCTCATAACTCATGTGTTCCAGTCCCCTAATCATTTTTGTTGCCCTCCGCTGGACTCTTTCCAATTTTTCCACATCCTTCTTGTAGTGTGGGGCCCAAAACTGGACACAGTACTCCAGATGAGGCCTCACCAGTCTACTGCAGAGGGGAATGATCACGTCCCTCGAACTGCTGGCAATGCCCCTACTTATACAGCCCAAAATGCCATTGGCCTTCTTGGCAACAAGGGCACACTGTTGACTCATATCCAGCTTCTCGTCCACTGTAACCCCTAGGTCCTTTTCTGCAGAACTGCTGCCGAGCCATTCGGTCCCTAGTCTGTAGCGGTGCATTGGTTCTTCCGTCCTAAGTGCAGGACCCTGCACTTACCCTTATTGAACCTCATCAGATTTCTTTTAGCCCAATCCTCCAATTTGTCTAGGGCCCTCTGTATCCTATCCCTACCCTCCAGCGTATCTACCTCTCCTCCCAGTTTAGTGTCATCTGCAAACTTGCTGAGGGTGCAATCCACACCATCCTCCAGATCATTAATGAAGATATTAAACAAAACCGGCCCCAGGACCGACCCTTGGGGCACTCCGCTTGATACCAGCTGCCAACTAGACATGGAGCCATTGATCACTACCCGTTGAGCCCGACAATCTAGACAGCTTTCTATCCACCTTATAGTCCATTCATCCAGCCCATACTTCTTTAACTTGCTGGCAAGAATACTGCGGGAGACCGCGTCAAAAGCTTTGCTAAAGTCAAGGAACAACACATCCACTGCTTTCTCTTCATGCACAGACCCAGTTATCTCGTCATAGAAGGCAATTAGATTAGTCAGGCATGACTTGCCTTGGTGAATCCATGCTGACTGTTCCTGATCACTTTCCTCTCCTCTAAGTGCTTCAGAATTGATTCCTTGAGGACCTGCTCCATGATTTTTCCAGGGACTGAGGTGAGGCTGACTGGCCTGTAGATCTGGAAGTAACTGTAAAATCACTTCTGATAAAATTTGTAGATGAGAAAGATTGGCGGAGTGGTCAGTGATATTGACAGACAAAACTAGATTGCTTGGTAAGCTGGGCCTAGTCACACAAAATGCCTTATAACACAACCAAATGCAAAGTTATACATCTGGTAACAAGGAATGCAGGTCATACCGATAGAATAGGGGACTGCAACCTGGAAAACAGTGACTGAAAAGGGTTTGGGGGTCATAGAGGACAACTAACTGAACATGAGCTCCTAGTGTGATGCTGTGGCAAAAAGGCGATATGATCCTTGGGTATATAAACAGGGGAGTTGTGAGTATGAGGAGGGAGGTGATTTTATCTCTGTATATGGCATTGGTGACACCAATACTGGAATATTACATACAGTTCTGGTGTCCACATTTTAAAAAGACAGCAGAAAAATTGGGGAGCCACAAAAATGATTTGGGGGCTGGAGACAAAGCCTTTTAGTAAGGGACATAAGGAGCTTAATTTGTTGAGCTTATCCAAAAGATCAAGAGGAACTTGATTACAGTGTACAAGTGCCTTCATGGGGAGAGAATACTGAGTTCTCACGGGCTCTTTAATCTAGCAGACAAAGGCAGAACAAGAACCAATGTCTGGAAGCTGAAGCCAGATACATTTAAAATGAGAAATTAAGCACAAATTCTTAAGTGTAATGGTGATCAACCATTGGAACAAACTATCAAGGGAAATGGTGGATTCTCCATGTTTGGATGTCTTCAGGTCCAGACTAGATGCCTTTCTGGAAGGTATGCTTTAGCCAAACACAAGTGACTGGGCTAGGTACAGAGGTACCTAGATAATGGCACAAAGTGTTGAAATACAGGAGGTCAGCCTGGATGATCTCATGGTTCTTGCTGGCCTTAAACTCTGAATATGACTTTAAAACTGAGAACAAACATGCACTACTGTTAAACCACTGTCTGAATCTTCTTTTACTAAACAATGTTTAGTACAACACAAAGATGGCAGCATAGTTCTGTTGGTAGCCTATAACAAAACACATGTTTTTTAACAACTATATTGGCTAGCCTGTGTTGACTTGTGGTTTCTGGTGAGTGAAGAAAACACTAGAAATAGAAGACTTGCCAGGCTAGATGGAGCGGAAGGATCGGCCAGTGGTTAGGACACTAGCTTTTGACTTTGGAGGCCTGGGTTTAACTCTTGCTCTGCCGCAGACTTCCTTTTTGACATTGGGCAACACACATAGTCTCTCTGGCCCAGCTCCACAGAAGTACCTAGGCTCCTAATTTGAAATCAATAGACGTTAGGAGCCTAAATATCTCAGTGTGCCTCAGTTCTCCATCTGTAAAATGGGGGTAGTAGCACTTCTCTACCTTACAGGCAGAATAAATTAATGTGCCGCTGTAAGCTCTGTAGTGTAGCCACAGCTTAAGATACCAATGGAGTTCTGTGACGTTACTGACCTAAACTGTGACCATATAGATCATTGTTGCAACCAAGGTCCTATAGTTGCACCAAATCTTACACAAAAGAGGTCCCAGTAAGGTGTTTATGGAAAGGTTATGATTTGCTGGTTATGATTATGCTATCTGTATGTGTGTATCATTTCTGTAGTTGAAGTTATGAATATTGGCTATGTACGTGTACCTCAATATGTTTTGATTCTAAGAAGCCTCAATGAAGCATTTGGTCAGCTTCTTGAGAATGGGCACTTACTGAGAATAGTCTTATCAAGAAACACTTAACTGACAATGGACTTTGGGAGATGCCAATCCACAGCTGAGCTTTCCTCGGAACGTTCAAACTAGCATGTAAACAATGTCATTGGCCTGTAAAGGACTGAGTCATGCATGGACAAGTGACTTGCCTATGTGACGTCAAACTCCATCTTGCTGCTGTGATCTTCCACTGGGCAGAGGATATAAAAGGCCCTGAAAACTCCTCCATTTTGTCTTCAATCCTGCTTCTTACTTTTGGAGGAACCTTGCTACAGACTGAAGCTCTGAACAAAGGACTGAATGACCCATCCCAGCTGTGGATGTACTCCAGAGACTTGATTTGAACCTGCAGCTTATTCCATCACTGGTGCAAGCCTGAACCAAGAACTTTGCCATTACTGTATGTAATTGATTCCGTTTAACCAATTCTAGCTCTCATCTATATCTTTTTCCTTTTATGAATAAACCTTTAGATTTTAGATTCTAAAGGGTTCTCAACAGTGTGATTTGTGGGTAAGAACTGATTTGTGTATTGACTTGGGTCTGGGGCTTGGTCCTTTGGGATTGAGAGAACCTTTTTCCTTTTACTGGGGTATTGGTTTTCAGAACCATCTGCCCCCCATAACGAGTGGCACTGGTGGTCATAGCTGGAACCTGGAGTATCTAAGGGAATTGCTTGTGTTACCTTATGGTTAGCCAGTGGGGTAAAACCGAAGTCTTCTCCGTTTGGCTGGTTTGGTTTGCCCTGGTGTGCAATGGAACCCCAGCCTTGGGCTGTAACTGCCCTGCTCTAAGCAATTTGTCCTGAATTGATACTCTCAGTTGGGTCCCACCAAAGCCAGCATCGTTAGAAGTTCAATGGGGCTTTGTGCAGACATAAGGGTCTGCTGCTGCAGAAGTAGGTGCTGGTCTGGGGCCTAAATCAGGAGACTAAGGGCATGTCTACACAGCCCCGCAGTGCAGACCAAAGTGCTATGCTGTAACTCTCCTGTGTGGAGACTGAAGGTGTGAATGTAAAGGTCCTGAGTTTGCACTAACATGCAAAACATGCATCCAGATAACATGCTCTTCAAAGGGGACTATGTTAGTGTGAACTAAGGCCCTTTAAGTTTGCACCCGCAGCATCCACATGGGGAGTTACAGCACAGCACGTTGGTGTGCACTGCTACTCGCCTCCATAGTCTGAACTCTAGGGTAGTGTAGACATAGCCTTAGGCTCTCCTCCAGCATCGTTTACGGTGAGTTTCAAAACACTATGTAAGGCATACACACATTTGAAGAGGCGTTCTACAGGAGGATCACTTGGAAGTTTAATGATAAAGAAGCTAATAGCTTGTGGCTGTTATTTAAATTCCCTCTGTTGCTGGACAAATGGTAGATATGATGTTCAACTTCACACACACGGTTGTAGGTCATTTATTCCACACATCGGGAGAACTTTAAACTCTTAGAATCCTTGTAAAGCACTTTTGAAATCCTCTGATGGAAGATGGTGTATAAGGGTTTGATCGTGCACCCAATGAAATCAGTGCTAACGCTCCCCCGGCTTAAATGACACAGGATCAGCCACCATGTGAACAAAGGATTATGACTATTAATAATGGTAAAACAAGTTCTAATACAATCCCTTTGACACAGTGCAACTGGCCACTGAAATGAGAGAGCATTTGGAGTCTCAGTTATGGGAGGGGGATGAGGGAAAGCGTTTTGAGATAGAAAGGAATAAATTTCATAGGTAAACATTTAATAGCATTCGACCAGGAGAAGGATGGATTTGGATCACTTAGTAACAATGTGTTCTGCCTTGGGGCTTTCAAACTGTGGTTTTACTAGTCATGCCACGCAGCCCTTCCGCTCTCCTGTGAACATGAATCTGTTTCTTAGGATCTGCTTCAAGAGCTACATCGATGGGGATTTGTATGTGTGTCTCTTCCATCCAGCCAAACAATTTCAGCACCAGACATAGGCCTGATCAGAACATGGAATTAAAATAATTAAACTTCTTTAAATGAAGGAAAAAGAAGCTTGCCCTTAAGGCAATTCGAACAGGCCTTGTTATCTGTGGCTGCATTGCCTTGATCACTCCATCTGACTTTCTAGAGCAGCATTACAATGCGTGATGAATGGGTTTGAAATTAGAAGCAGGTGAGACTTTCCCTTTGGTAATAGGGACCCATGCCCGAGACAGATATATTTGACTAAACATGACAAGCTAAATCAGGGCTTGTTTTATTGGAACCATAAATATGGTAACTAATCAGGACAGAAGAACAAATAAGTCAGTCTTGTATCCTGGTCCCACTGATTGTAACATAATAGTAACCTAGAATTTGCCTCCAAAACATAAGACATAACCCAAACAAATACATCAAACTAGCAAAATCAAGTGGTCACCATTCAGTACTTGCTACACACGACAGTAATCTAATCAAATAAAATATAATTAACTTAACAAAACTATTAAGAAGAGTTGCTACGTTCATTTCTTACATCTCCAGATAATAGGTGTGGCCTTTTCTGACTGAGGAATACAAAGGAAGAAAGGTGCTTTTAGAAAAGGTACATATGTGTAAGGCATGATAGCGGTATAGGGGCTGGTAAAGCCAGCCATATCTGATCTGAAAGATAATAACAAAACTTCTGCAGGATGTTGTACTGGACCATTAAGGAATGGATACATTTACAGCTTTTGTTCACATTTGTAGGGTATCTCGTTCAACACTATAGCTTTTTATCAATATATCTCCAGATGTCAGTAAAAACAAAATACAGACAGACTTTGGACTGCTGAAAAGATCCAATGTCTAGGTCAAGGAAGAAAAAGAAAACGGCTGGTATTAGAAGTAGTTTAGGGCACCCTTCTAATCTTGCCTGCAAAATATTGTGAAACTCCTCAAGCTTGCAGCCCCAGCTGGGGATGAACAGCTCTGGTTTAAGACGCCATTGTGCAATGTGTTCAGGCTGAAGCTAGATTAATCAAAACGCTCAAGGAACAGAGTTCAGTATAACTTCGAATTTTCCCCAGAGACCTTAGAGACCAAGCAATGCGTATTTTGTCCATCAAATCCTCTTGTTTCATAACAAGAAACAAAAACCAACCAACAAAATCTCAATGTATAGAACAGTTTCGTATGCCATGTGTTCCCTCCACATGCCTTCCTTTACATTGTTATCACAGACTAGCAGGCCGCATAGTCGCAACATGAAATTCACATTCTTTAAACTACAGTAGAACCTCAGCGTTCTGAACACCTCGGGAAAGGAGGTTGTTCGTAACTCTGAAACGTTCCTAACTCTGAACAAAACGTTATGGTGGTTCTTTCAAAAGTTTACAACTGAACACTGACTTCATACAGCTCTGAAACTTTACTATGCACAGAAGAAAAATGCTGCTTTCCCTTTATTTTTTTTAGTAGTTTACGTTTAACACAGTACTGTCCTGTATTTTTTTGGGGGGAGGCGGGGGAGGTGGTCTCTGCTGCTGCCTGATTGTGTACTTCTGGTTCCAAACGAGGTGTGTTTTCGTTGGTCAGTTCGTAACTCTGGTGTTCAGAACTCTAAGGTTCTACTGTAGTCATAAATATACCAGGCTTTTCTCTTGCTCACATATATTTAGAACAGTGCCACAAGTACTCCTTTTCTTTTTGCATATATTTAGAAGTTGCACACACGTATCACTCTCTCTTTAAAGCTCATGGACAAATCAATTTAAAAATCAAAGTATTTAAATGCCTCTTTTCTTCCCATACTGCTTACAGCATTGTGTACTTTCCAAACATTCCCCACCCTCTTAAAATCTGAGAGCAGATCTAGTTTGCCTTAAAGTGAGTGCTAATTGGAGCTTGGGCTAGACCTAGAGCAGACTAAGGCTGTGCAATCTTCCCACAAAAAGTTGGGTCGGTGTTGTAACCTGCTGGTAGAATAATAGAAGTGTAGGGCTGGAAGGGACCTCAATAGGAGATCTATTCCATCCACCTGTGTTCAAGCAGGATTCCTGATAGGGGTTCATCTAACTTGTTCTTAAGTTACTGCTTTGTTAGCCCAATCTTGACTATTGCTTCAGCAGACACTCAGATCAGATCATCGGGTGGTTTTGTAATATGCACAATGATGGAATGTGGCCACCAAATTTATTTTAATTTAACTAGGATTTGAAAGTGAGAAGCCAGGGCACTAACCCACCATTGCCACCCGGTGCCATATCCCCAGCATAGTTTGGAAAAGCAGGGTTATGATTCTTTCATTTGGTTGGCATAAAGGTGGTACAATTCAGAATGGAGATGGATCTAGAGGGAGTAAAGTGCCTGAAGCAAGCAAATTAAGCCTCCTTCAAAACCCTACGCACTGGGAAAAATTAGTTGCTTTGATTTTTACATCTTTCACTCACAGGAGCCCTGGCCATGGCAGCTTTACAGGGATCGTATTTTCAACTTCGCCTTGTGCACTAGGCACAGGCAAGTTACAGCTTTCAGTGTCAGGCATCTGCTGTCTTTTCATCTTTTTATTTCACCCAGGGCCGTCCTTAGGCATATGCAGCATATAAGGCGGAGGGAACCTGAAAATTTGGGGCACCCCTTGGTCTTAGTGTCCACCCTTCCACCTCTACCTATCCCTGTTCTAATCTGACCCTTCCTGCAGGCTCCCACCACAGCTAGCTGCTGCAGCCGGGTGAGTCTTCCTCCGGAGGGGATCTAGTACTTAAAAGTGAAAAAGCCTTTGAGCCTGCCAGACCTGTTAGCACAACACTGAAACTGTTAAAGAGCCATTCAAGTGGCTGTAGCTCACGAAAGCTTATGGCTCAAATAAATTGGTTAGTCTCTAAGGTGCCACAAGTACTCCTTTTCTTTTTTCAAGTGGTAATGAAGCCATTTAACAGGCATTTGCCAACCTCCAGGTATATTCTGTCAGTTTCTGAATTTACTGACAAAAACAGTTGTGCATTATTTTAATATTTACTCAGAACATGTTCGTCCACAGGACCTTAGGTTAAAATTTGCTTTAAAAATATTTCATTAGTATGTTGCTGAAGATTATAAAATCACATCTCTAAAAAATCCTTGCATAGATTTTTAGATGCACAATCTGAGTATTCATCTTTAGCCTTAAATGCTTGGATCTTCAGACATATAGTTTTTAAAATAAATCCTCCAAAAGACTACCCTTATCTAAAATACACATGTGAGCCCGGGCTGCCGTCAGGCGTAGGTTACTAGTTTAATAATACTGCATAGGGCCCCATAAATCCTAAGGATGGCCCTGATTTCACCAAACATTTACTTTGTCCGTTAATGATGTTCTTGCTGTATCAATGGCAAATGGCATTCTACACACCTGTTTTTATGGGGGTGGAGGGGAGTGTGTGCAGAGAGATTGTATTTCAAACCTCCAGTATCCCAGAGGGAGGGAGTGGTTGATGCTTGACATGCCAAAATGAGGATAATCACCCTGTGTTTTTTTGTCCTGTCTCCAAAATATATGCACAGGCAACTGCTGATCTGAATTCAGCCCAGACAGTGCTGAGGTAGTGCTGTACACTTCCTAGGAATCCAGGTAATTTCTGTGCTCTGTCAACTGATGGAGACTCCCTTTTTGATAGAGTACTCTGTAAAATGTAGAATGCACACTTAAACTGCAATAAAATAAGGCTTCCTAATGTTCATACTCAGAAGTTCTGTTCAGCTACAGGCACCTGTACCTCTGCATGTCTAAGCTGGAAGCTTCGGGATATTTTTGTGTTGCCATTGCGGCTGCCCAGAAACAGTGAAAGGATGCATGGAAGAAGAAAAACAGGCAATGATGTTTGCTCTACACAAAGTCTTGCAGTTTTCACTTGCCTAGCTGCCATTTTTCATGTTCAGTAATCATTATGAAAAGTCTGAAAGGCAGAGAGAATTTTCAGCACTGCTGAAAAACAGTTGCTTATCTGCTAGTAGGGCATTCTTTGACTGACACAAAATAACAGTTGGCAGTCTTTCATTCCTGAACCAATGCTTCAGCATCAAGGTACCATTGTACCTTTCACTCATACAGGTGTTTTGAAGAGTGTTTTGAAAACCAGCGCAACTGCTGATTAGAAGTGGCAGACTAAAGCAGGTGGATTTTGCTCTCTCCTCTGTCAGAGAAGGTTTTTGCCATCTGTCCTGGCCCATGCTCTGGAAACACTATGCCATTTGTGTTGCAGATAATGCTGCCATCCTTGGCTTCAACATAGCGTCCTTAGCTTCAACATTCTCTTGGTACATCACCAGCTGCCCAAATTCTCTGAGAATTTCCCATTTAAACGTGTGCTGTAAAGACAAAATAATTATTCGTTTTATAGACAAAAACTACTAATGTGCTTAACTGACAATCAATGAACAGAGAAAGATCATGAAGTCAAAGATAGAAAAGGCCCTTTAATCCAGATCCTGCAATTGAATCCTCATGGGTGGATCCCTGCACCTGCACAGAGCCCCATGATTTCAATGGGACTCCAGTCAGGCCCTAGAGTCCATCAGTGCGGATCTAGTTGTAGGGTCAAGACCTTAATCTTCAAGTGCATCTCACCCTGCAAATGCAAGAAATGCCCCCTCTCCCTCAAACAATGGCCTACTTCAACATTGTTTCATTTCAGCTGCCACTAGAATAAAGAGGCATTAACTTTAAAAATTCCTGTATTGTAGCAATATAGCCAAGCCTCAGCTGACCCTCTTATTTTCATATCAGTGAGGATTTCCCAGTAAATGATCTGACCTTCCATAAGGTGAAAATTAAACAGCTAAAGCAGAAGAATTTTTTGCTTTAACACTAAAAAGTGGAATGGCCACTTCAATCTGCACAGGGTGTTTTCACATGGGGCTACACGCACCCTGCACCACTAGACTGAAAAGCTAAAATGATGTAGGGCCAGATCCTCTGGTGCACTAGGGAAGCTTTGCACTGCTCTCTTGGCACAAAATGGTTCTCAAACTAGTAGATGCAGGAAGACACAGCGGACCCGTCCCTGCAGTGAGTCGTGAACCACCTCCCCTTCCCACGGCTGGTACAGGACTGTGCCTGGGGGAAAGGGAGAGTGGGCCTGGCATGTTCCTACGCTCCGTTGTTAGCCAAAGCAAACCAGATTAGTGTTTAGGGTCTGACCCTGAACAGAGAGAACCCCAACCTGCAGGGGAGGGGTTGTCTTTTTTTTTTTTAATGTGTCCGTACGGCGCCCAGCACCATGGGGCCCCACTGTAACACAGATATTTACTACAACCAATATTAATGTGACTCAAGTAGTTTTTCACTTAACTACATGTTTATGGGCCAGGTCCTGGGATCTGGCCAAGAAGCACTCAATATAAATCAAGAGACTTGAAATAAACTGCTTGTACCATGTAAACAGATTTCACTGCTGTCTGGAGGAGAAAACCCATTGTTTATAAAAGGTCATTAAGCAGGAAATGGTTTAATGTCTGTTGATTTTAAATGGTCTGTTGAATCAGCCCAGAATGGTCTGGGGAGTATGTAAATTGTTCATTAAGCCAGTTTATATATCAGAAATGAAAAGCTAAGCATTTTTTGATGTAAGGGATGCTTGCTTGCATTAGGTATTTTAAGTTGTATTGGTGCAGAGCAGTTGTTATAGCGGCTGTTTATATGCTTTTAAAGCAGTGTATTTTCTGGACTTTTATACTGTAATTCCACACAGATCCACCATCTCTCTAGCTAATTTTGCAGATGCAGCATAGGATATGGTTAACACTTGTCACACAATAAATAATATCAAGTAGTCATCCAGACAATCCTATCTCTGTCTGCTTTCACTAGATCTGAGTTTGTTTTTAAATCATGCCTTGTTTTCCTTTTTTACAAATGGGTACTGCCCTTCTAAACTGGCTTGCCACATAACATTTTAGTGGCCAAGAGTACAAGATTTAAACAGGCTGTAGGTTTAGATTGTATTTCTTCGTTGGGGAAAGGAGAGTACATAACACATTTTCTAAAGATATGGGCCAGATTCTAAGGTAGTGTAAACAGGCATAGATCCACTGAAGTAAATGGAACTATCTGGATTTGATCAAGGGAAGGATTTGTCCCCCTAAGAGGTGTTACACAGAAAGGAAGAGAGCAGCACTTTTGAGGCGTATACTGAATTTGTATGAAGTCAGAAATGGGTAATATTGCGCAGTTTAAAAACAAAAAATCAAATCAAATATTTTGTAGAGAGTTGTAGCACGGGAGCCCTGAAGTTATGTAGCTCCTGAGACACCTGTGGTAAGAGTGTGTCTGATCTTTCACTACTTACTATTGTGCTGTGCTCCATCTTCATTTTGTTGAACATCTGTTAAAAGAAATACAGCATTTTAAATATGTGAGGTGGTTTATTATCTCTTCTTTGAACTGCAGTAGCCCCAAGGAGCATCAATAAAGAATCAGAGCACCATTGTGCTAGGCATTATGCAAACAGTAGAAAAAGGAGTCCCTGCTTCCAAGAGCTTACAGTGTAGGCAACAGGTGGATGGAACCCACAAATGGAAGGGGAGGATGAGGCAACAAGAAAGCAGGCAAATCATCATACAGTTAGCAAATACCTTCGCTCACTACCTCTCTAGACTTATAAGGATGAAAACATTAGAACAGTCTAAAGATACAAATTGAGGTTTTGTAAATTTCCAGGCCTGTATGAATAATTCCAGCTTGGCTCTACACAACATTAATCTTCATGAGGAAAAAGTTACAAGCCTCAGGTTTGTTGGGCCAAGTGACCTTCTTGTCTAGCAGTTCATCTTACACTTAATTATATTATTCTGAGTCTGACATGGCTACAACTACACTGCATAACTTAGTTACCTTGATATTTCATAATGGAGTTTGGATGCTGAGACTATAGCTTTAAATCACAGCCCTGCATTGGGTTGGAGTGGCTTTGCACCACCCTGTGGCAGTTCTGAGAGGTATTGTGCCTCAGGGAAGCGCAAAGCCATAGGCACCAACTCTGGGTGCTCCGGGGCTAGAGCACCCACGGGGAAAAATTAGTGGGTGCTCTGCACCCACTGGCAGCCAAGCTTCCTGCCCCATCTCACCTCCTCCTCTGCCTCCGCATCCTCCCTTGAGTGCGCCACATCCCAGCTCCTCTGCCTGCCTCCCAGGCTTGCTGCCGCCAAACAGCTGTAGCAAGCTCCGGGAGGGAGGGGGAGGACCGGGAACGTGGTGCACTCAGGGGAGGAGGCAGGGCCGGGGCGGGGATTTAGGGAAGAAGTCAAATAGGGGCAGGGAGGGAGTGGAGTTTGTTTGATTGTTTGTTACATGGAATTATAGTAAGACATGATTGATTCTCACTTGGGAAATTGTAGGAAACTGGTAGAGTACGGAATTTGTAATAGGATCTGGAGCTTTCATCCAGGGCCTAGACTTGGTGACCTCTCAAGGTCCCTTCCAGCCCTACACTTCTATGATTCTGTAAATCACTGATTCTAATCTTCTCAAGACAGGTGATAACTCCAAGTGATTATCATCCAGTTTTGGTTTGGTCTACATGAAATTTGTGTGTGATCTCAGACCAGTTCTTAATGGAAAGCTGTCCATATTACACAAACCCCTCCTTATCATTACACTCCTCTTGTGGATAGTCTCGGCAGAGAAGCCAAAGACTGAACAGATGTAGAGCCCAAACTACCAGTGCATTCAAAGGAATGGTTCCTCTGGTGTGAGGTAGGTTGGTATAACATCATGAAATATACATGAAATGTACCAGTTTTGTGGCTAATTTAGAGTATAGCTCCCAGTGTTGTCAATTCAGCACTTGTCATGAGCTCTAGTTTCACTTATAATGTAGAGAATTCACAACTACGTATGACAAATTGTAGAATATTAAATATTTTGGAAAAATGAAAAGAACTAGTCATATCTGACCAACAAGTGTAAATGGTTTAATTACCTGCATATGATTTCCGGTAAGGGGATTTCCTTTTCCACAGCCAGCAGGTTAAAACAACTAGACCAGCTAACACAACGGCAATGGCAAGGACGCTTCCAGCCTGAGCTCCCGGTTTATTTAGCTCTAACAGACTGCTTTTGGTAGAGTTAGAGTTTGTGACGTTTTCCGAGTCTGAAGAGGAATAGAGAAGCTCTCAAATTTCATTCCAGATGAGTGTTCAAGTGCATTTTATAGACATGAGATTCACACAAGTCTATAGGTTTCTATAGCCCTCCTATACAAATAGCTTTCATCCCACCACCATTTTCTGAACAAGGCCAAATTTCTACCTACATGGTCTTTAATGATTAATTATTATTATTACACACACTTTTTAGGCATACATTTTCCTCCTGTGGAAGGATTTAGTAACACAACTTCTCTTAAAAATGACAGCACTATGGGTGTTCAAGTGACAAAGTCCTTCCCACACCAAAGCTGGCTGTCATTTTGGATATGTTCATCTGAGAAAGGAATCTACTGAACAGCTTTCGAAGATTAGTTTTTGAGTGATTTGTGTACTCAAAATTAGACTTGTTTTCAAACAAGAATGAGGGCCAGATCCTTAGTTGGTGTAAGTTGTAACTCCTTGGATATCTGGTCCCAAAGCTTTCAAAGCCTCCCAGTGACCATGAGGATTCCCTAAGGAGACAACCCAAAATGGCAGTCATGTTTTGGCAATTGCCATGAGACCCTGCAGTTCATCCTGCAGGTCACCACACTACACAAGTGACAGCACTAGGGAGTACATATTCTTGTGCCTGTATATTTATTTATATATTCCCAACCCACAGATACACAATGATATTACTTTAAAACTGATGCTGCCTTATTGGACCAAGTACAGGATTTTGTAGGCTCCTGCAGGAGCTATGAAGACTCAGCTGCCATCTTGACATTGTTCCTTTAGTGGAGAAAATCCCCTACAGCCATTTAAAAACTTTGTTTCCTACTCCAAAAACCTACTGGAACTAGATTTTCTATGAAAATCTGGCTTCTAATAAGTATTCCGCTGTTCTAATAAGTATATTCCGCTGGCAAAAATCTTTGGCAGAACAATTGTTCACATGTGCCATAAGAACAGGGTTGCCAACCCTCCAAGATTGGCCTGGAGGCTCCAGGAATTAAAGATTAAATCTTTAATTAAAGATTAAGTCCTGTGATGAAATCCCCAGCAATACATCCAACCAAAATTGGCACCCCTACATAAGAATCCCCACCCTTTCCTCAGGGCACTTGCTGGTTTGGTTATGCTGCTTCGTTTCCTCCTGGCTAGTAGGGACGATGCCCCAGTAAGGGACAAGAGAGGCGATGAGAAAGCTCCGATATCTTCTGGTCTCTGCCTACAACACAGGTTGCGTCCTCTCCCCACCTTCTCAGGGCCAGCTCATCATACTCTTAAACCTATAGCCCATTCTTCTTCTGCCCTGTCTCAGGAGACATACACCACTTCTTCTCCTCTTTTCCTGGTTCCAGATTCCCCTTCCATTCAGCAACCATGGCAGACAGTAGGTTTGAGCTGTTGCCTATAGACTTGTAATTTTTTAAATATCTGCTGTAAATAAGCAATAAAATCAGCACAAGTGCATTCAGAATAATAATAATCCTGGCCCTGTTGGAATCAATGGCAAAATTCCCATTGATTTCAGTGGGGTTACGTTTTTTTGTTTGCTTGCTTTCTTCTAAAAACAGTAGAGCTGTTGTATTGTATTCTGGAAAAGTTATCAACCTTATAAAAGGTAAAATAATTCTTTTCAGAATGAATGTGACAAAATGTCTTTAGGAAGATAATAGTGAACAGGTTATTCCTGTTTCCTACAGGGTGGAATGTTGGCATTAGCAAGCTACCAAATGCCCCTTATCTTGCAATCTGTACTCATGGATCTTTGCTCACGCTAGTAATCACGTTGATTTTATTGGTATTACTTCACTGAGTTTGCAAGATAGATCCCTCTTGTAGCAGCCAGGCAAGGTACTAACAAACTTCAACAGGACTTTAAAAAATAAAGTGGAAACCTCTTTTCCAAGCTGCTGCTGTACCCTCAGTAACTCTCCCTCAGCCTCTTCAACTCCTCCCTCACTCCTTCCTGTTTCCTGTCCTTTCAGACTTCCAACAGCCGGTGCTCCCAATTCTAATAATTACAAGCAACATCCAAACACCACAATCCCTTTAGCTCTGACCCTGCATTTGGCTCTGCAAAGGCACAGAGATCTACCCACATAGTGCTGCTTGCAGGATCGGGGCCTAAGATTGCAATGTCTGGAGCAAGGCTCTATCTTGTCTTTATGCTTGTCTATAAGGCATCTAGCACACTACGTGTGCTACAGCATGTAAACATAGATTTGAACAGAACAGGAAAGGTTATCTGTTTTGTGAGTTTGAGTGGCTAAGTCTTGGTTTTTATTACTAATAACTTCCATCAGCAATAAATTGTCTATCATCCATGTGTCTCTCATTGATTGTTCTCAATGCTTTGGCCTAACATCATTTCCAGTTATTTGGTGCTTGGCTGAATAATCCAATTAGGCATTTGGTACGAACCTAGTTTCAACAGTGTCTCTTTTTCTTCAAATCAGTTTTGGAGACTGAAAACAGAACTTTAAAACTACCCACAGAAGGAGCATAGCTAAGAGAGTGGTTGTAAACCAATGTGGTGGGACTTCAGGAGTCATGGATCCACCACATATTAAAATGTCTTTCCTTTGAAAGTAATCCTTCAGCACTGAGCTAGGCCTCGTGTGGTTCCCACAGGAGCTGAAGGGGGAATCATAGTGATTCCAAAATTGTTGCAGGGGGGTGGGGAGTGGGAGAGAACTGTTATGATCAGGATGGTGCTTCTTACTTCCACACAGAGGAACGATGATCTGTGTGCAGACCTGGGAGGCTTAAGAGGGTGTTTAGCTTCATTTTTAAAAAGTCACATTTAAATATAAACACTATGGTCTAAATTTATATAGGCTTTAAAAATTAAGCTCATTTCAGTCGGCCACTGGACTATCCCACTCTTAATGAGGCTGCTACTCATCAGAGATGTACATGTACACGTAGACAAACACACATCTGTTATTTGCCATATATTAAACAACTTACAGAGGACAGTTAGATTTTGCTGTAGTAGTTCATTTTCTATGATGCATCCTATTTTTATATCAGAAGTTGCTTCAATCTTCAGTGTGCTGAAAACACTGTATGTGCCATCGTTGTCTTGGATGATCTTTAATGATGATGGATGGAGGGAGCTGTTGTCTTTTCTATTTATCCAGTAAACGTTTGGCTTTGGGTATCCTTGGCTATAGTTGCAACTTAATGTCACCTCTTCTCCAATATTTGGGGGGATTCCTATAGGTCCACTCAGTACTGGCAGGCTGTTATTGGCTGGAAAAGGAAAAAATCATTAGCATTTTATAATCTTTTCAAAAGATTAATAACAGATTATAAAGCACAGGTTCTGGGGATTACAAACTCATAGCTCAGACGTAAATATCACCCTGCATGGACATTTGGCCAATTACTTCAGTAATTTATTGAAGGAGGCAGAAGGCCAAACGAGAGGGAAAAGAGTCTTAAACTCAGTTCAGTAGCATTTTGCAAGAAGATTCTGAACTAACTCAGACCAGGCCCTGCCATGGAAGAGGTTGTAGGAGGTGTATCAGAGAGCAGAGCTCTCCCAACTGTTCTCCTTGTGGAGATCCTCCACAATGCCCATCAGGGCAGATGGGGATGCACACACAGTTGCACAGAGGAAGTCCTGACTCCGAGCCTGGCAGAACTGCATGAGGCTAGGGTCATCCACATGGAGATCCTATGTCCTCTGCACTCCCTGTCCGCTTCATTCCCTGGCAACACAGTTCCATTGCACAAATAAGGAACCCTGGACCACGTAGAGAGACTTCTGCAAGTGATAGGAGTGGGTGTATGGTTGTAAGGAATTGGCAGATCTCCCTATTTCCACATGGAGGAATGCAATCCATGCGTGGATCTAGGAGGCAGAATCCAGACCTTCCTTTGCACACAGTACTATTTTAAAGCTATTTGGGACTAATTGACTTTGTCTCTTTCAGTCTTCCAAAATATCACAAAGCAATAAAGAGTGGTATATGAACGCAGATCAGATTAACAAATGAAGTACTGCTTTATGCCACAAACAACTCTTTACAACAGAAATTCCCAGCTTGCTTACAAAATATTTTTTTCATTAATTTTCCATCTGAATAAATAAACTTCCAGAGGACATGGATACTTTTCACAAGGGCCAGGGCTTTAATTCTGAGGGTGTCAGGAAACACCAAAAGAGGATCTACTCTTATTTTCAGTTTACTGCCTAAGGCTATGATACTACAGTCAGATTCACCCCAACACCTGTATGGTACGCACTGACTTCAACAGGGTGTTGGCCAGGTGTAGGCCTTGGCTCGTGATCATCTGGGAGGATTAGGGACTAACTTTTTTTTAAAACTCAGATTCTGGCCAAAGTGAGGCTAATGCCCTTCTGCTTCCTCACATCTGTGTGACCTGTGGGAACTGCACAGTAACATTTGCTCCAAGCTGAACTGTTTACAACAGCCAGAAATGAAGAGTCAGTTAAGCAGAGTTAGAATTGCTATCCGCAGCTTCAGAGTCTCTGTCTTGGATTTTGTTAGGATGGGGATGATGTGAATAAATGCAATAAGGCAGAGGAGATCAGAGGTTATGAAACCTATACGGGTGATAATAAAATAGATCACTTCATCATTCCAAGCAGAAAGAAATATTGGGGGGAGGATGGGGACCAGAACAGCTGCTGGAAGGGAGCCAAAAATTAGAAATGTACCAAATATCTAACCGTCACTTTTATTATTTGTATTACATAGTGTCTAAGATCCCCAGTCACAGAACTGGACCCTGTTGTGCTAGTGCTATACAAATGGGACAAAAGATGGTCCCTGTCCTAAACAGTCCTTGGTTCAGCCAGGCACTTGAGCACATCCATAACTTTAACGTGTTTAAGTGTGTTGCTGAAGCTGAGCTAACCTGACTAGCTGGAATTTGTATTTGGGTGAAGCCAAATAGCTGTACAGTTACTGAATAATGAAGTATAAATGTATTAAAGTGGATCATTACAGCAGAATGTTCGTAATGAGAATCAATACCAACCGTAAATCAGCCTCCCAAAACACGGCACAATACATATTACTCTTTCTATTGCATTTGGTTACCAATATATTTTATAATGGCAATAACAAGTTAGTAACACTGCACTGCAAACGGAACGTTACTTGTGGTTCCTTTATGTGCATGTTGGGATTTCTCTCACCCTTTGTCCTTATTAAAGCTTGTTTTCCACAAATACATTTTGGCACCTGATTCTGAAAAAAAAAAATTACTTTTACTCCCTACCCCCAACCTGTGTTGGGTTCATGTCACATCTGGCTCTCGGGAAAGGGGCAGTAGAGCCAGCCATGCCACAGATATCACTGGGCTTTGGAAAGTCATTAAAGAAAATAGTCATCTGAAGACAAATAGCAAAACTGTCACTGGGGTTTGGCCAAGTACCTGTCTGAGGCAGAATTTGGGTACAGTCCTGCCTGAAACTGCCTTGTTTAACTACCCTCTCAGTAAACATAAGTGTTCCCCCGCCCCTTGTGTCCCTCTCTGAACAGCTGAGGGAAGGGTAAGCCAAACAGTTTGTGCTTCAAAAGTTGGAGGACTAGATGATTTTGAATTGTTTATTGTGATACTGTCTTTGACCGAGTTAAAAGCTTGGATTGTCTAAGAGAGGCAAATTAGTGTGGTGGCACCGCCACCATTTGGGGCATGGGGAAATCCTCCTCCCTTAGCCTATTGTGTGACAAATGCCCCTTCTGCAGCATCCACAGAGATCTAGGGTGGCAGACTGCTGTTTAATATTGGTTTTATATGGGATAGAAGGGCTTACCTGCTACCTTGAGGGTCACATCTGCCCTGTGAATAACCCTGAAAACCGTGTCCTTCTTCTGTATTATGCACTGATATGTGTGTTCATCTCTCAGGCTGACGTTTAGCAGCAGCAGAGAAAAAGTGCCATTTTTCAGCTTATCCTGAAATAATCGAGTCCTGTTTCTGAAGTCTGCACACTGCTCGCTTTGGTTCTCGTGACCAGAATTAAAGGTGTGTACCACTGAACACGGTTTTAAACCATCCGCTATTTGCCAAAAGACCCGTAGCTTATTTAAAATGATTTTTTCCTCTGGAGTAAAAATGCAACTCAGTTCAGCAGTGCTGCCTATTGTGCTGATAACTTTCTTATTTTCCTCTGCAGTAACTACAAAGATAAAAAGGGGAACAAAGAGAAAATCAGTCTTAAGAAAAGCAGTTTAATATACTTGTCACAATCCTACTTACCAGCTGGTTTGAAAAGGAGTACTTATATTTTAAAAACAAGAATATCAATATTCACTTGTTTGTAAAGAAAAATAATTGCTTAGGGCCAAGTTCTGATCTCATTGCCACCAAAGAAGGGAGAAAGTATGATCCAGTGATAAGGACACAGGTTCAAAATTCTCTTCTCTGCCACTAACTTTGTGCGTGACCATGAGCAAGCCACTTAATCTCTCTGCTTCTCAATTCCCCATCTGTAAAATGGGGATTAAAATGGAGACAATAGCACTTCCCCACCTCACCAGGGTGTTGTGAGAACAAATACATTAAAGATTGTGAGGTGCTCAAGTAAAGGGGTGAGGGACATACAAGTACCTAGAACAGAAACAAAGTAACTGACTCCACTTGAGGTACTCCTTACTTGCACTGGTATTACTGATCCTTAAAGATCATGTGTAACATTATATATTCATTTGTAACAATTTACCATGGGTCGTGATGGATTCTCCATCTCTGACAATCTTTAAATCAAGATTGGATGTTCTTTCTAAAAGATGTGCATTAGGAACTATTTTGGAGAAGGTCTATGGCCTGTGTTATACAGGTGATCAGACTAGATGATTACAATGGTCCTTTCTGGCCTTGGAATCTCTGAACAAACATTATATGGTCCCCACGTTAAACGGGCAACAAATAGCAAAATTAAAGTAAAGAATAGCAACTCCTTAAAACACAAAGAAATAAAATATATTTTTTGAGAAGATATTTTCCATGGGCAAAATTCAGACACTCAGGCATGCTGACTGGAACTTGTGTACATGGGTGGACCTGTTTAAATCAATGGGACTAGACCCCAGGGCTGGCGCGAGACCAAATGGCGCCCCATGCGAGGAGTGTCTTTGGCGCACCCCTCCCCTCCATTTGTTAAACTTTTGAATACCTTACAGCACCCCAAACCCAGTGCACTCCAAGTCCGGTACCCCAGGCGGTCACCTGGGTCGCCTGCGCCTAAATCCGTCCCTGACTACACCCATGAGAAAGTAATATACACTGTGAGGAAGGGTGACAGATTAGGGCACTATATGGAGAATTTTTCCCTGAAATGCTGTTAAGTTTTGAGTGAAGGACTCCAGACATCGAACCTACATTAAAATTAATAATGACTTTTACTGTACTAATAATGAGTGCAAATGAAAGTAACTCTTGGACTGCTAGGCAATGATCCTGTGAGGAGCCATGTGTGCACTGACCCATGTGTCCGCACACAGCCCCATTCAGCACATTGTCCCTTGAAGGACTGAAACTTAAAAAAAATTCCGACCTATTAATATAAAATAAAGCTTCTTAAACTGTGCCCATCTGTCCCCTAGGGGTTCTTCAGATTTCCCTTCCCTATATTTTCACTTCTTCCATGCCCTCAGATATCTCAGATCCATGACAGCCATCCTCTCTGGAGGGAGGGCTGGATAATCTTTCAGTTGTCTAGAGGTGGTAGCTAGACTTCAGTGTGAGATGGCACCCCTACCCAAAGGCCCAGCAGAAGAGTTGTGCTCAGCCCAGGGAATGAATGGTGGAAGGGTTAAAAAGGCTGCTATTTACTCTACTTAACCATTCAGTTCTTTACATTTTGGCAAACTGTGTGTTCGTGTGTGTTTGTGTTCCAAGAGGGCTTATTAGGACCTCATGAATCCTCTCTAGTTACTTCCTCATTTGTGCACCAGCATCATCACTGTTAACAGGGAAGCCCAGGAATAGTGTTTTAGGCTCTGTCTGTGACTACTTAAGCATACGTTTAACTTTACGTACACGAGTAATCCTATGAAAGTCCAATGTAACTAGTAATGTGCATAATGCAGTTTTGCCAATCCCAAGCATACAAAAACCAGGCCTCACAATATCATGGGATTAATTAAAAAAAATAATATTGTGATTTTTAATTTTGCGTTCTATTTCTTTGCCTTCTAGTTTCTCAACACATTTATGTTACTTCAAGTTTTTCTCCACAGTCATAGGGGCTAGAAACCTACTTTAATCCCCCCTTCAAATAAATGCTAGATTCTCACAAAATCACAGGACTCAAAGGGTCTGAGCCAAAGCCCACTGAAGTCAATGGGAGCCTTTCCATTGACTTCCATATGCTTTGGATCAGGACCTGGGGCTTGGAGGAAGAACACCAAATATTGTAAGAATCATGATAAAATCTCAAGTTTTGGTAACACGTTAAACATGTGTAAGGGTATGCCGGCACTGCAGCTGGAAGGTGTGATTCCTAGCCTGGGGAGACAGACTTGCACTAGCTCTGCTTGAGCTAGCATGCTAAAACTAGTGTGTGAATGTTATGGCACTGGCAATGGCTTGAGCTAGCCACCCAGGCTCTGACCCAGAACATTGGGCAGGCTTGGACTAGGGTAGCTAGCCAGAGCTGCTGTCAGTGCTGTGACATCTATTGTGTGCTATTTTTAGTACACAAGCTCAAGCAGAGCTAGTGCAAGTCTCTCTACCCATGCTGGAAATCACACTTCCCTGCTGCAGTGCAGACATAGCCTAAGGGTATGTCTACACATCAATTAAACACCCGCTGCTGGGCTGGGTCAGCTGACTCAGACTTGCAGGGCTCTGGCTGTGGGGCTGCAAAACTGCTGTGTAGACATTTGGGCTCAGGCCGGAGCCCAAGCTGTGGGGGGTGTTCCAGAGCCCAGGCTCAAGCCTAAGCCCAAATGTCTACACAGAAATGTTCAGTCTTGCAGACTGAGCCTGGGAGCTCGAGTCAGTTGATCTGGGCCATGCGCAGTCATGCCGTGGGGCTTTAATTCCAGTGTAGAGGTACACTAAAAGGCCTCAGTCCTGTGAACAAAGGTACTACTTGCTATGAATAAGAGTGGCAGATTGTGGCCCTAAATGGAAAGGTCACGGTATACTGCAGTACATTTACTACTGATGTGGTAGGGTCACATTCTCAACAAACACCCTTTCCCATGCCAAGGTGGAGTGCGCTGTGACTAGGTATGTACAGTTTTAACAAACACTAAACGACTCAGCCAAAAGTATATGATTCTGTGTCTAAGAAGAATGGGGCAACTTTTCATTCTTCTATGAAACAGCAAAAATACTTTAAATCTCATTTGATAGTCTCTCTATCCCCGTACCCACACTTTATTTGGGGGTAAATTGGGGAGCTTTTAGTAATCAAGAGCGTGAGAAATGTTTGGTGCTTACCAGTAATGTATGGTGCTAGTTGTATTACTGGTATCGAAATTGAGACACACTGACAAAGCAGATCTGTATAAGTCTTAATGTTCTAGTTGTGAGGCCTCTTCCTGGCAGATGTGTTGATTGTGCATTGATCGCTAGGTCAGCCCAAGGCCAGAACTTGCAGAGGGGTTCTGTGCAGGAAGGGCTTTCAAAACTGTGCTGCAAATGTTAATCTTTCTCTCCAGAGGTTAAGGCTAGTGCATTTGCACACAGCACTGTTTAGCTCCTTTTTCATATTAACTCAGAGCCAGATTCTGATAACTCATTCTGCACAGTACTGTATTTCATGAGTGTTCCCATTGACTTCAATGAGAGTTCTCAGGCAGTAAGGTATTATTCAGTCCGAATAAAGGTCCCCAGGTAGTCCCAGTGTCCTTAATAAAATCACAAGGACATTTGACATTCTTTATGCAAATTACAAAAAGTCTCATATTAAAGAATCTTTATGATTCCTGTTCAAAAGTACTTTTTAGATTTCTGATTTATGTTGTGCACATACATATTCTGCATATTCAAAAAATGCTTGTATTAAAAGTGATAATAATAAGAATAACTTTTTCTTAACTTACCAAATCCCAGAGCACAAAGAAACAGTAACCAAAGTCCAGAGCTAAAAAACCCAAAAGATAAAAGCACAATGATGATAATGCAATTGTAAGTGCATCCGTACTATTCACAGTTTTAAATACAATAGCAGTAGCGTAGCATAGAAACAACATATGGGTAGCAGTATCTATTATATAGACTCAGAATAAGCACCCACATATTTGACAGCTACATAATGTCACTTTAAAATTATCACTCTGTGGGAAAAGGCAATAAATTGAAGGAAAATACACTATACTGGGCTTGAAACCAGTGCTATCTACCTTTCTGATTAACAGTTGACTGGATCCGTCTGTGGCATGTCCATGAAACCTGTTGATGTGACTACTTAAAAAATAGTTGACTATGCAGATCACCTTCTTGGGTGTATGGCAGAGGTTGGCAAATTATGACCTGCGGACCACATCCGGCCCACGGGACCGTCCTGCTCAGCCCCTGAGCTCCCGGCCGGGGAGGCTAGTCCCCGGCCCCTCCCCCACTGTTCTCCCTCCCCCGCAGCCTCAGTGCGCTGGCCCACCGCTCCTGCAGGGCAGGGTGGCGGCGTGGCTGGTTCCAGTATGGTAATGGGGCGGGGAGCGGGGGGTCCCAGGGGGCAGTCAGGGGACAGGGAGCAGTTGGATGGGGCTGAGGTTCTGCAGGGGGAGGCGGTCAGGGAACGGGGAACAGGGGAGGCTGGATAGGCATGGGAGTCCTGGGGGGTCTGTTAGGGGGCAGGGCAGTCAGGGGACAGGGAGAAGGGGCGGTTGGATGGGGGTGGGACCCCAGGGGGTGGTTAGCGGCGGTGGGGGGGGTCCCAGGAGGGGGCGGTCAGGGGACAAGGAGCAGGGGGGGTTGGATGGGTCAGGGACTCTGAGGGGAGCAGTCAGGGGGTGGGAAGTGGGCAGATAGGGGGTGGGGACCCAGCTATTTGGGGAGGCACAGCCTTCCCTACCTGGCACTCCATACAGTTTTGCAACCACGATGTGGCCCTCAGGCCAAAAAGTTTGCCCACCCCTGGTGTATGGGAATATATACATAGATAAAATATATATATATATATATATATAGGGAATACGTCATGGTGTGGAGTGGTATAAAGGCCTCACTGGCATGACTGTGGGATGGCTGCATTGTTCCCAAGTGGCAAAGCCACAAATGGGTTATGCAGATCATTCCAGTCATCACAAATAAGTATTTTGTATATGTCATATGTTACAGGAAAAAACTATTTTATGAATGTTTTAGAAAGTCCCAATATTTTTTAAAGCTATGTTTGTAACCCTCCCCCCTATAAAGTCCAGGTGCCTTCACTGTCATAAGTCTCATTGTTCAGAACTTGGGAGGGAGAAATATAAAAATGAAAACCAATAAAGATAACATACACTTTCCAAAACAGTCTGAAAATAGAATCTCTATACATAACAATGCTGACATTTGGGGTCTTTCCAGGGCTAATGCCCTGTCCCAATGGACAGTGATTAATTAATTGCCCCATACCATTGGTATAACCCCCCCACTGCTAGCTCTTCACAGATGTATGAAATCGGACTTAAAAGCCATAACACTTTTATGTCTAACAAAGCTCTTATGGCTGAGATTGAATCGTGCCCATCTTGAGCCTCAGATAGGATAAATTTGGGGATGGGGTGGAAAGGGAGGGGGTGCTCACATTATTCTGGCTCTCTGATAAAAACAAATGTGGCTGTGTGAAGCTGCTCTCATAGGCACCGACTCTGTGGGTGCTCCGGGGCTGGAGCACCCATGGGGAAAATTGGTGGGTACTCTACACCCACTGGCAGCTCCCCACACCGACCCCCCCGCACCAGCTCACGTCCGTTCCGCCTCTTCCCCTGAGCACGCCGCTGCTCCATTTCTCCCCTTCGCTCCCAGTGCTGCAAGCAGGGATTTGGGGAAGGGATCAAATAGGGGCAGGGAGGGGGTGGAGTTGGGTCACGGACTTTGGGGAAGGGGTTGGGATAGGGGCGGGGATGGGGGCAAGTACCCAGTGGCGCCTGGAAAAGTTGGCGCCTATGTCCCTTCTGCATTCAAATCAGACTGCTTCCTCCTCCACACATGCTGGGTGCCAGCAGGGGGGCATTGAGAGGACAGGATATACGGGCTCCTGCACTCAGTTCCAGTGCCTGGGCCTATCCTAGCCCGAAGCAGCTGGGAGCTGCCACTACAGGGAAAATCCAGCTCCCCTCCTGTAGCTCTGGGTTGGAGGCAGCATGCTCAGTCACTGTGTGGAGATGGTGCATATGCAGTCTGGTTAGCACTAGGAGCCGTGAGGGGATAGTGCATGATCCATGTGTGTATGTATATGTATGTGTGTGTTTCTATCTAACATATGGCTCTAGAATACCTTCCTTTAAAAATTCACCCTGGTACTATTTTTAAATCCTGTGGTTTTATTTGTTTTCCTTCTTAAACAACAGGTCTAATCAGGGGCGGATTAGGGTTTGTGGGGCCCCTGGGCCAGAGCAAGTGGCGGCCCCTCCCCACCCCTTCTGCCTGCAGTCCCCCTCCCTCCAGCCAGGGAGTAGGCTTGGGGTGCAGGGGCTTGCTCCACTCCGCCCGCCTGGTACTCCTGCCGGGGAAATGGGGTCTGGACATGGAGGCTTGCCTTACTCTGCCCACCCGTCCGGCGCTCCAACTGGGGAGCAGGGTTGGGGTGCAGGGGTGCCCATTTTTCTGGGGGCCCCCACTTGGCTTTGGCACTGGGTCTAGTTTCCTGTTGAACCAAAGAGACAACAATGCTTGATTGTCTTTCATTGGACCTTTCAGGGAATTTCCCTTAAGAGGTATTGCTGGTGCCAATGAGAAAGTAAAGTGTTAGTGGGGCTGTCTGTGCTATGTAGCACAAATGCATAACTGGTGTCAATATAAAACTGTTGTTACTGGATTAGAATTTTAATATTTCAGTCCAGAGTTTAGACAAGACAGATCCAGGGGCTGACCATTCTCCCTCCTAAGTGGATGTTAATGCTGCAGTCCACAGTGCTTGCAGAGTGGCTCAGTTACTGAGCACCAACCTGAGCAGGTGAGAGGATTCAGTCTTTCCTTGAAACCAGAGGAATTCCTCTGCATCATGCCCATTGGGGATTAATTCCTGCACCAACTGGAGTGGGAATGGTTTCCACTGATTTAAATGGAAACTGGATCAATCCCTTAGTCTCTTTTTAAATGGTTTGTTTTTCTCCATTTATTTCCTCTCTCTCCCGCCACCCCCTTATTTTTAAACTTCCAGGGAGACAGGAGAAAGTTTCACTTCTTCATTCTCACACTGGCCCAGCGAGATTATAATTCCCACTCTCATCTGCATATTTACATGTACAATTTACCTTCTTCTCATGAGAATTGATTTGATGCAGTTGAAAATTGCAATGTATTTTTTGGTGTGTTTTTGCTTTTCTGAGCACATCAAAAAATATGAGAATGTTCATGTTGCAACAACTGGGTGTTTTGTTTCACATTTAAATCAAATCTAAAAACCTTGACTATGTCCTAAACTGTATCAAGAACAGCTCTTTGTGCCTCATCAATGTTATATGTCTCTTAGCTGAGTTATGTAGAATTCAATTGCCCTAAATCTTTATCTGTTTCATGGCATTTTTCCATAATTATAGTTTTTCAGATAATATAAAACATGTGTTTGTTTAGATCTTTCTATTGTTCACACCTTAACCAAAAGGAAGTCTGTCTGCAGTGACATTCTCTCTACTTCTCACGGTGCTTCACAAATAAACATCAGTAACCACCTACATGAAACAGTTGGGTGCACTGCTGTGGTTTTTCAGCACAGAATCAGTCATGCAGAGCCGAGAGTTGGGGTTGATCACAAAACCCACAGTGCGAGTCATTTTACTCACTTTAATTGTCTCTGTATCCCTAATCCTGAAAGGTGCTGGGCTCCCACAACTCCTACTGTCGTCAAGGGGAGAGGATGGGACTCAGGTGGGAATGATAAAGAGCAGTCCGACTTATTCAGTATGACCCACTAACAACTGCCCTGGCACTCTGTTGCCACGTCTCATTGGAGGCATAACAAACAAATGTAGTTCATCTCCTTTGCTGTAGTGCATGGTAAAAATGTGTTGTCGGGAAACATCCCCCATTCAAAGGGGCATGATAAGCAACTGGCCTTGGGGAAGAATCAACTTGTACATGCAGCAAGAAAGTTTAGCCACTGCGAGTTCCCAGATGAAGCGTTCACACAGGGGTTTGTCTTCCCTAGGAAAAGGGGTGTGTGCCTCTATCACATGGTAATGACAGCTAGGCAGAGAAATGTTTTGAGGAGGATTTTGCTATTTCCAAAATGGATTTTGATCTGATTCAGAACAAAAACCAAAAATTTCAAAACTCTCCATGCAAGGGGATGGAGCCCCAGCTCTGGGGCAGTCTGCCAGGTAGGCTGCCGAGGAGCCAGGAAACCAGGCCAGTTTCCCTTAGAACCCTGCCTGGTTTCTGGAGGAACTTTGTCAAAATCAAACGGTCTCTGCAGAATGTTTTGATTTCAATGAATTGGCAAATGTCAACCAAAAAGGTTTGATCTGAATTTTTCAGACCACCTGTAGTAAGAACTATCCTAAGGTAAAATCCTAGTGAGACAAGGCACTTTGTAGTTTTCATGCAAGTCAGGAATTTGAGATAAACCCTACGCTCCTGCTGGAGTATGAGTGAGTCTATATTAAGAGTTATAGGGAAAAACATTTGTACATCTAATTCAATGGGAGTTGAAGTCTCTGCACAGACTCTGGGCAGAATTTGGCTCTGGTAGTGCAGGATCTAAGTGCTAATTCTTAACCTAAGAATAAAGAAAGCACCTTTATATTAAGCTAGTTAGAACCACAAAGGCCAGTTTTCAGATTCACTGCAATGTGTATGTGTGTTGGGGGGGGGGGCTGTAAAACTTGCTCTTTGTGTTTTTAATTCAATAATAAAATACCACTGCTATTCAACAGCCAAGTAGCCTTTCCCTGCAATAACAATTCCAATAGAGTTTTCTGTTTTTCCCCCTATGAATTCCAGTCAGTGTCAAGAGGAGATTTATCTGAGTTGCACATTCCTTCCCCCATAACACAAGGAGCAGAAACTGCTGACTTTTTGGGAGCAGGATCAGGCCCTGGCCCCAGCCCCCTGGTTTGCCCCTATTGCCCTCTCTTGATAAAGGAAGATTAAATTATGAGCAGCCTCAGCCTTACCCTGACAGCCACCACAAACGCACCAAATGGCTTGGGGGTGGGAATGAATCAACCTACCGATAGACACACCCACACACCAGTCAGTGGGAAGAGTTGGCAGGAAAAGCTGGACCTTCCTGCAGCCTAGTAACTTTTGTAGTCAGCCCCCCTCCCCACCCACCCACCAACCAATTGTACTGTCAAAATTGAGAGCAAGCGTAGCTGTTCCTGGCGCCCCACAACCCCTCCTGCAGCACAGACACCCAGCCCCCGCACCTGGATCCAGAGAGCGCCGCGCAGTTTTTGATGCCAACAACCCCCCCTCCCCAATTCTAACATCTGAACAGAGAGCAAGAGTAGATGCTCCTATTGCAGCAAGAAAATCAGCCCCCCCCCCCCGGTTTGACGCTGGGCTCCCGGGGGGTTTAGGAGCCGGTTCAGTGATTGTCCATTGCCGAGGAAGGCAGGGGACTCGGCCGGCGGGGCTGGCAGCGCTGTCCAGGGTTTGTCTTTGGGGCGCGCTCGGAGCAGAGCGACGGCCCGGGGGAGGGGGGGGGCGGCGCTGGGTACAACGACCGGGAGCCCCCGCAGCTACCCAGCGCCAGCAGGCACTTGCGCGGGGAGGAGAGGGGTCCGGGCAGGCCGGAGACCCGGAGTGTGAACCAGGGGCGAGTCTCTGGGGTCCCCGCGCCGCACTCACCGTCTCAGCTCCATCCCGGCGCGGGGCGCTGCTCGGGCAGCCTCGGGGCCTCGGCGGCTGTCGGAAGGAGAAGTGGAGAAGCAGCCGCGGGGCCGAGGCTGGGGCTGAGCCGGCTCCTCCCTCCTACGTCGTCCAAGCCGGGGATTTCCGCGCCTGGTCCCTTCTCCCTTCCCACGCGGCCGGGGCCGGGGAGGTGACCGCGGGCCGGTCCCCGCCGCGCGCTGCCTCTGGGGGGGGGTCGCGTCCCAGCAGGGGGCGCGTGAGGGAGCGACCCGCCCGCGCCCTGACACGAGCCCCACCCCCGCCCACACAGAAGGCAGCCTCCCGACGGCCTCCGAGGGGTTGCTGACCCAGGAGGGCCAACGCCGCACCGTGTAAACGCGCCTCCCTTTGGTCCCGGGGAGCTTCTCCGAGCCTGCCGGCAGCGTTCAACGCACAGCAGAAGGGCTCAAATGCACCCACGCTAGGGTGACCAGAGGTCTCAATTTTAGAGGGACAGCCCTGCTTTGGGGGTCTTTTTCTTGAACAGGCTCCTATTACCCCCCCTCCCCCTGTCCTGATTTTTCGCATTTGCAGTCTGGTCACCCTAACCCAAGGTGCTGAATAATATCAGTTTATGAATGGAAACTACTCACATGCTCCCTGGTAAGTTTCCAGCTACGCCACACAAGTGAGTCTTCTCCTTTTTAAAAGGCGAACCTGTTGGTTACATAATCGGGAAGAGTCACACTGTTGCTGAGTCTGGAACAATAGGGCAGTGGTTTTCAAACCTTTTTTTTTTTTTCTGGCGACCCAGTTGAAGAAAATTGTTGATGCCTGTGACCCAAGGGGGCTGGGGATGAAGGGTTTGGGGCGCGGGAGGGGCTCAGAGGATGGGGGTGAAGGCTGTGGGGTGGGGCTGGGAATGAGGGGTTGAGGCTGGGAGGGGGGCTCAGGGCTGGGACAGGGGTTTGAGGTGTGGGAGGAGTCAGGGCTGTGGGTGCAGGCTCAGGTCGGGCCAGGGATGAGAGGTCTGGGGTGCAGGAAGGGGCTCTGGGGTTGGGGGGTGCCTCAGGGTTGAAGATTGGAGTGCAGGCTTACCTTGAGTGCAGTCAAGGGTGCAGAGGCAGGATTCCTGACTGTCCTGGCACCGTGGACCATGCTGCGCCCCAGAAGCAGCCAGCAACAGGTCTGGCTCCTAGACAGAGGTGCACAAGCGGCTCCGCGTGGGTCTCACCCGCAGGCACCGCCACCCCCAGCTCCCATTGCCTGGGAATCGGCCACTGGGAGTGCAGAACTGGTGCTCGGGGCTGGGGCAGTGCGTGAGCAGCCCCGCCTAGGACCTGCTGCTGGCCACTTCCGGGGCACAGCGTGGTGTTGGAACAGGCAGGGACTAGCCTGCCTTAGCCGGGCAGCACTACTGACCGGACTTTTAACGGCCCCGTCGGCGGTGCTGACCAGAGCCGTCGCAATCCCGTGCCTTACGTTCCACGACCCAGTACTGGGTCGCAACCCACAGTTTGAAAACCACTGTTTCACAACACATCCCTCTGTGGTAGGGGAGTATTATCATCTCCATTTTACAGATGGGGAACTGAGGCTAAGTGCCCAGTGTTACACAGAAAGTCTGTAGCACAGCAGGGAATTGAGCCTCTGTTTCCCAGAGTCCTAGGCTACTGCCCTAACCTGGGAACCATGAGGGTGATGCGTCCTAAAATAACACGTAAGATGAATGATCTTTTGAGAAATATCAGTATAATCCCTCTCTCTTTCACATAGGTCTTGTCTTCATGACACTGTAGTGCAAATTAGAGAGATGTCATTTCTAGAGCACTCTTATGTGTTGTGCTCTAACTGCCCTGTGTAGACCATGTTGGCACAAACTAACAGGTACCTAGTTCATGTTGATGTCGTCTCTTTTCAGAAAGGACTACATTCATATGCTTTAGTTACTTTTTAGTTCATGCCAGCATGGTCTACAGGGGGCAGTTAGAGCAGAACATAGGAGTGCTCTACAATTCACACCCCTCTAGTTTGCCCTGCTAAGCCATGTAGACAAGGCCTTAGATGCAGATAGAAGCCCCATTGGCTGCAGGTTCCTGTGATTGGAAAGTCCTAGATCAGTTACTTTGGTTTCTCAACATTTCTTAATTTTTTTTTAAAACTCAACTATAAATTGCTCCCTAGCAACCGGAATAGATTAGGTGACATTGTTACTTATATAGAGCAACTACTATTGAATGGATGGAATGAAGTATCTGCCCCATCTTTGAGAGGTCAGTCTCATCTAGGGCTAAGACTACAGGGAAAGGAGTTGCACTAATAGAGATCATATCCTTTGGATAGATGTTAAACTAACCTGTATTTGGCACGTCTATAGTCAGAAGAACATAAGAACAGCCATACTAGGTCAGACCAATGGTCCATCCAGCCCAGGATCCTGACTTCCGACAGTGGCCAATGCCAAGTGCTTCAGAGGGAATGAACAGAACAGGTAATCATCAAGTGATCTATAGATCCATAGTCACCATCATAGTGTTTAAAGTTAGGCACCTAAATCCCTAGTTACTCCCTCCGAAGTGGCCTGATTTTCAGAGGTGCTGAGTACCAACAATTCCCATTGACTTTGAGTGCTCAGCACCATAGAAAATCAGCTCACTTTTATTTATGTGCCCTAATATGGATTTAGGTGCCTAATTTTAGGCACTTGTTTGAAAAATTGATCACAACATGAGGGGTGCTGGAACAATTTTTATAGTGGAGGTCCTGAAAGCCATTGAACCAAACTTTGTAAACCCTGTATATAATGGAATCCACTTCAAACCAGGGGGTGTGGCAACACACACACACCCCTAGTTCCAGCACCTATGCACAGCACAGAATGTACAACACAAAGAACATGCATGATGCAGAACTATCAGAGTAGGATCCTTACCATTTCCTCCCCTTTTAAAAAGATATAACAAAACATCTTTTTGGTAATATGCTGTGATGTTTTTCTGGAGGTGGGAGAATAGTCTGTAGTCTTAATGGAACATAGATTCATGGACTGAAATATGATCCTGTATCTTGATTTGGTATTTCCAAGAACATAAGAAATATGTTTAAAGGAGAACAAAGTTGAAATTGATATAAATTGGTGTGACTGGGGTCCCAGTGCGGGCCAGCTGAGGTCACTCAATTAGGGTGAACTGTAAAGAATGGGGCAGACAAACCCCAAAGCTGGTGGATAATTCAATACTTAGATTTACCAAGCCAGCATAAAACAGCTTCTTTATTACCTCACTGGTTGTTCAGAAACCAACAACACAGTTCCCTCAAAGCAACCGAGCCTCAGGCCTCCATCCAGGTACCCAAGTCAAATATGATGAAGATTTTTGAAAATCTTATTTCATCATATAAAAGAAAAGGTTCTACCAATCCCAAAGGATTGGACACATGACCTCCCAGGTTATTGAATATTCCAGATCTTACCCGAATACCCATATACAGCCAATTCTTATTAACGAAACTAAAATTTATTAAAAAAGAAAAAAGAGTATAGGTTAAAAGATCAATATACATGCAGATATGAGTTCAGTTCTTGAGGTTCAGGTACATAGCAGAGATGGTGAGCTTTGTAGTTGCAAAGAGCTCTTTTAGAATTTAGTTCATAGGTTATAGTCCAAGGTCCAATATCATATTCAGGGCGGACCAGTCAGCACTGGGATACCAATCTTGTGGCCTACGCTTCCCCTGCATCTGAAGCATCAAGCAGATCTGAGATAAACAGGATCAGGACCCAAGGGTCTTTGTATACAGTGTTCTAGCATACAGTCTTGGGTAAACAATAGGCTTTTGATGTAACCTTCTGTTTTCTGAACACCACCAGTAATTAGTTACACAAATTAACATAGGGCAATTTATTCATTAGGCAGTCTATCACAGATTTCAAAGGGACATATAGACAATGACATTATTTCACCCAAGATTCATCTAAATGTTAATATTCCCTCCAACAAAAAATCTTCAGAAACAGACTCCAACAAGAAACGGCAGAATTGGAATTAATTTGCAGACTGGACACTGTTAAATTAGGCTTGAATAAAGACTGGGAGTGGATGGGTCATTACACAAAGTAAAAACTCTTTCCCCATGCTATTTCCCCCCCTGCTGTTACTCACACCTTCTTGTCAACTGTTTGAAATGGGCCATCCTGATTATCACTACAAAAGATTTTTTTCTCCTGCTGATAATAGCCCACCTTAATTAATTGGTCTCATTATAGTGTGTATGGCAACACCCATTTTTTCATGTTCTCTGTGTACATATATCTTCCTACTGTATTTTCCACTGCATGCATCAGATGAAGTGGGTTTTAGCCCATGAAAGCTTATGCCCAAATAAATTTGTTAGTCTCTAAGGTGCCACAAGTACCCCTCATTGTTTTTGCTGATAAGGACTAATACAGCTGCCACTCTGAAACCTAACAATATAGGTTTGCATTTCAAAGTTCTAGCCTATTTAGCATGAATGGCCCTAATTACCATTTCTAACATATCTTTAACGGTTGGCTTTGGGTTAGTTAGCCTGCAAGCTGTTTAACCCTTTCCGGCCATAAGTTATATTTTGTATAAGATTTGCTGCAATTATACAGCAGTGGTAGCAATAATGATTTGCATGGTTATATTTTAATTAGACAATGTCACAACTGGCCATCCAGGGGCAGCGCTGGGGGGTGTGTACTTGTGGGGGCTATAGCCACCCCAAAAGTTTGCCTTAGCCACCCTGTAGCAGCTGCCACTTTCCAACCACCCAGCTCTGAAGGCTGAGCAGAGAGCATGGATGCTGCTGACTGGGGGCCCAGATCCAGTGGCAGCAGAGAAGTAAGCCAGGGAGGAGGACCCTGGGGGCCCCAAGAGCAGCCTTGGTCCATGTCGCCACCTACTGGGGTATTCTATCCAGGGCTGGTGGAGGGTCAGGACTCCCTACAGCTGCCCAGACTGACCAGCTCCAGAATCGGGCTCCTGGGCCCCACCCCCATGGTCTCTACTCCCTAAGAGCTCTCTCAGCCCCAGAGCCAGCTCCCCTGCCCAGGCAGCTCCTACCTGCACTGCCTGGCTCCGGCTTCTGGCCTCTGAGCTGGCGATGGGATGGAGTCATGGTGGGAGCAGGGCTGGTGAGGGGGGTGGGGTGTCATGTTGAAGGGGAGCACAGCCCGTCAATTTTCTGTCTGGCCCACCTCAGCCCCCTGACCTGGAAGAAGTTGGCATCACTCCTGTGGCCATTAACAAGTTTAGGTTTGAAATTAGATGAAGGTTTTTAATCATCAGAGGAGTGAAGTTCTGGAACAGCCATTGAAGGGGAGCAGTGGGGGAAAAAATCCTAACTGGCCTCAAGAATGAGCTTGATTATGGAGGGGATGGTATGATGAGACTGCCTACAATGGCATGTGGCCAGTTTGTGACTGGTAGTAGCAAATATCTCCAATGGCTGGAGACAGGACACTAGATGGAGAGGGCTCTGAGTTACTACAGAGAATTCTTTCCCAGGTGTCTGGGTGGAGGGTCTTGCCCACATGCTCAGGGTCTAACTGATCATCATATTTGAGGTTGGGAAGGAATTTTGCTCCAGCTCAGATTGGCAGAAACCCTAAGAGTTTTTTGTCTTCTTTTGTAACATGGGGTCACTTACAGGTATAAGCTAGAGTAAATGAAGGATTCTCTGTAACTTGAAGTCTTTGAACCATGATTTGAGGATTTCAGTAACCCAGCAGAGGTTAGGGGTCTATTACAGGAATGGGTGGGTGAGGTTCTCTGGCCTGCGATGTGCCAGAGGTCAGACTAGAAGATCATGATGGTCCCTTCTGCCCTTAAAGTCTATGAGTCTGAGTCTAAATGTGTGTATTAAAAATGCACTTGAAATAAGGCTGGTTATGATAATGATGACTATTACCTGTTACTCTCATAAAAATGCCCATAAAAATGACAGATGATAAAACTGTTCTAAACAGCTATCAACTATTTGATACTATAATTGCAAATTTTATACGCTCTTACATTTATTTAAATCTGTGTTAAAATCCCCACTTTTCTCCATATTACAAAACCATGTTGACCTTGCATAACTGATAGTTTGTAGGAACAAGCTCCCAGACAGAGGCCTACAGAGAGCTGGGTGGTCGCATGGTACTTAATACTCTTGTTTCTGGCTCCTATCTTGCATTAAAAGAAAATTTAGATTATATTTGAGATATTTAGATCCAAAGAAAATTTTACAGCACAAATGTTCCCAGGGCTATTAAATCTGCATAGTATTTCTTCATGTTAATTAATAAAAATAGCCAGGTCATATCCAATGAGCTTCAGTTGTTTGTATTCCATTTATTTTAAAATAAATAATTGTTTATGTGCTGAGATTTTACTGCCCTATTTTCAGTCAGAAATTAACTTTCATGACATACAGTTTCATAAATAATTTTTTTAAATGATGTGTATGTATGTGTGTCAGAATGATAACCACAATATTTATGGTTTTGCCTTCTTAAATGGGAAAATATCTTTTATAAAATTAGCTGTGTGTCAATGCAGTGCCTACCCGCTAACTTGAGGAAGTGAAAAAAGGACTAATTCTAATGCATCCATTTAATGAACATCAGAAAGAAGCAGAATATTGTAATCCATTAAGTTTTCAAACATAAATGTTTGAAATACATTATTAAAAACGAAATAAATTCTTATTCACAAAGCTTCCAGTACAATTTAAGGATAGATGCAGAAAGCAATTATATTAAAACAACATGGTTTGAATGTCATTATAAGGATGTTTGAGTGCATGAAAATTCACGTTTAACTTAAAAAGCAAACATTTGCAAGTCATAGTTAAAGATCCGCAAGCAACTTTAATTCTGACTTTATATCACTGGCCATCATCTAGCTCTCAACCAACAATCCCTTTGTCCCAAGTACAATTCCTTTGATGACATCCATGTTTCTGATATGGATTGCAAGACCTTAGTCACCACAGTGTAAATAAAGACTAAGAACTAGAGTTAATAAGATTACCTCAGTAATAGAGTTACAGTATTTTGGCTCCAATTCATCTAGGAAATATCAATAATTTACCATGCTACATTTATATAATAACTACCACCATCATTATAAAAGGGCCACCAGTCTAAACACTAAAAGAAAAGGAATGCTTGTGGCTCCTTAGAGACTAACCAATTTATTTGAGCATAAGCTTTCATGGCTCACGTCATCGGATGCATGCAGTATTTTCCACTACATATATCCAATTAAGTGAGCTGTAGCTCACGAAAGCTTATGCTCAAATAAATTTGTTAGTTTCTAAGATGCCACAAGTACTCCTTTTCTTTTTGCGGATGCAGACTAACATGGCTGCTACTCTGAAAGGAGTCTAAACACTATTTACATTGCTGATTGAAAGCAAGAAACAGAAACATTTGACTCTTTTGTATACACTCAGGAACCAGCGCCATCTCACAGCAACCATTCCACTATAAATGAAAGAGCCGAATTTATATCTTCCACCAAAATACCTATCGATTTGAACAACCTGCGTCTTTGTAATCTCTTGATATGTTTCAGATACTGTATCATAAAAGAGGTAGATGGTGGGAAGGGATACTGTACAGGGCCAGGATTAAGGCTATGTGTAGCTAGGGATGACTTGAAAGTGTTTGGAATTGAACCTTAACCATGAATTTTTAGACTTTAATTAATTAATTATTTTTAAATGTCAGTGTTCTACTTTTTTAATCTATCTGACATCTCTCTACAAACACATCTGTGATATAGTAGTGGTATGCAGTCTGCAGGGTCTTTTCTGAGGAGAAACTGCCCTGGTCCCTACTAGCCTTTATCCTGGGGATGACTGAGGGCTGGTTCTGGCATGACCACAGCTTCAGGACCACTGTAAATTGCACCTGTCTGCACTGGCCCTAAGGGGGCATTCTGCCAATTGAGAACTGATGGAGTGCAAAGACACGCTGGCTATGCCCCCAATCCTATGTCACCTATTCACTAACCGAGGCTGGGGTAACAATCCCTAAGAAGTTGTCTTTATGGCCCCTTTGCACTGTCGGAACATTACCCAAGGTACTCCCTCAGATACGTTCAAGTCCCACTGGAGCACTCCTACGCACATTTACACACACCTACATACAACCACAAAAGGAGAAGTAGCTACAACTACAGCTCACTGTGCCTGACATAGTTTGCTTGACAAACACTGAATAGAAGGATGTTGTATACTACTGCGGTGATTACTATATAGATATAGAGCAAGGTTTTTTAAAAAATGGGTGCCTATAGTTAAGCTCCTACAGTCATATTTAGGTCATATTTGAAGACATGGGAGCTTCATGGGAGGTCTTTTGAAAATCAGGCTATTTGTCTAAATGTGGTTTTAGGAATTTAGCTTTAAACAGTCATTTTAAAAAACATCGTGGCCACAATTGTTAGTTGTTAAGTTATTGTACTTTTCTAACCTAATAGTACTGAATGCCAAGATTCCCTTCTGGTCATTGGTTTGGGATACAGTAGTTATTTTTGACCTAGTAATTCTGCCTTTGCTTTCAGTGGTACAGTTTAGTAATGCAGAGGTCTGCATTTCAATTTTCTTCTGTCCTTCCTTAGTTGAATAACCCATAGGCGACACAAAGAATGATAATTTCAAATAAAATCAATTATATAAAACCACGGCTATTTCCTCAGGCTTCTTTTTCCTTTTAATTATGCTTTAATTTCAGAAACTGAATGTAGGAAAAAGTGGTTAAGGAATAACAATGTATTGACATTTGATAAATATGGAAGAATTAATTGGAATGTGACTGCTTTTAGCTGATGTTGATTTTCCTGGAACAATCTTGGGATAATAATGTCCTTGGTGGAGCTGGAAGAGCATGATCACTAAGCTGTACTGTGCCTTGCTCTCTTGCTGTCAAGGTACTGGTACCTTGTGAGTAAGGGACCCCTAGATACTGTCCTAATTGATGGTTGGTAGCAATATGAAAGGCATTGAGATTTCTGGGCCACTTTAGTGGTCACCCGTTGGCACTATGCACAGTATTCACAATATGCGTTGGCCTGCTAGTGTATCCTTCACTGAAGAAACGGTGGCAACAACAAACCAACTCTTTTTCGCTGTCAGTATCCGATCTTATGTAGGGCACGTGCCAGATGAATAAATTATCTGTGGAGTATCCAACAGACAAACAATTGTCACCTTACTAGGCTATCCAAACTTCTCTGCTAACCTGATATGAAATATCCTTCTGTAGTAAAAAGTGGGTTTACTGTTTTATATTAACCTCCACCACAATAGCCAAACTGGCTTTGTACATCAGGGGGAAAACATGGGAAGTCCCTCTATGGTTGCTTCTAGGGCCACAGGCTCAGGGCTCCTTAGTTGACACTGAAAGCTTATTTATGCCCCTATTTATTCTTTTATGGGGCTCCAGGATACCGGGAGACATGGCTTCCCTGTTACCATTCTCCTTGGCTGGTCAGTATTCCTTTCAGCACTTGGGTTTCAAATTTTAGGTCACTGTAAACCAGAGTCAAGAAATCCTTCCCCAGAGTTTTGGTCCGCCACCTCCTCTAACTCATAGCACTGGGAGCAAGTGGATTCCACTGATCTTCTTGCTTTTAATAAACTACTGGACCAAGCCCATGCTCAGCCCAGCACAGTCATGGACACTAATCTCACTGCTGTAAAGGCAGCCACTCCTGTATGTTGGATTTTGGCCATGTTGTAAAGTTTAATATCTCATAGATAACATAAGCTCTCCACATTGTTCTGGGACTGCTACAATTACTAAGCCTCTCTGCACTAGAGTTATGTTTTCTCACTGCAACCACTCCATGAAGATCATGAGGCTTTGGGCTTCCTGATTCCCTCTGCAGTTTAAACACTAAAACAATCAGTATACATATGGATGTCCCCTTGCAAAATGATCCAATTTCCCATGGAAGGAGAAACAAGATAGAGCCAAAATTTTAACTGATAGGCTCTTCTCCATATGTATAGAAATGCTTCTGGGGGCCCTTTTACTCCTTCTCAATAATTCTTTATGTTTAGTGTTGGCAGGGATAACATGAAATGAGTGGTTCCTTCCTAGTCTTGTGGTCTTCCATTCTGATTCCCTTTTTTAGTTGATTTCTTAACAATTTGCCAGCTGTATATTTCTTAATGGGGCATATGACTTGATGCTCTGGTGGACAGGATCATTTCAAACTTTTATGTAACACTGTTACTGTCTGAGAGCAAGGAGCTGAATTCTAGGTTGGAATCCTTAGTTCTAGAACTACCAAGTCTCTACCAAGAATGATGTTCTTCATTTGGTTACAATCTTTCTCATGATGGCAAGTTTTAATGGTCTATGTGCAACTTGATCGTCCATGGTCAGGTTGGGACTCCATCTTTCGAATGTCACAAAGAAGGCTTTATTTCTGACTATTCCCACTCTTTGCAAGAACTGTCTCTGTTATTACTAAAAAAAACAGGAGTACTTGTGGCATCTTAGAGCCTAACAAATTTATTAGAGCATAAGCTTTCATGGGCTTATCCATCTTCATTTTGGATACTCCATGTAAGTCTTGCTCTATCGAGCAAGTGGCAAAATCCCACTCCCTAACACCCTATGTGATAGATCAAGTGAAATGTAGCAGATAGGAGACCAGTTCCTCCTGGCTTGGAAAATAAAATGCCTGTTGGAACCATACATTCTATTGCTCAGACATTAACAACAATGAAAAAATGTTTTTCACGGTCTAAGAGGGTTTGCACAGCAGAAGATCAAACTCAAAATAAATCAGGCCAAGGAACAGAAAGAATGCTCTGTCCAGCTGAAAGAGGTTTTTTTATTCACTCACAGTTTCTGCTTTCCCAAAGAAAGGTTCTGACTTCTAAGGCAGACTACATCATAATTCCAGGTTCCCCACAACACACGTCTTTTAAATACCTTTGGGGAATAAAAGAATGTTCTACAAGTGGGTCCAGACACACTTTCCTCATGGATGGGATCCCAGGCAAACCCTCCACAAGAAGCATACAGATGTGGTGTTTTCATTGTTCAAAAATCGATCGACCGTTTTCTTACCAGCTGCTGGTTGGGGTGTATAGAACCTATCACATTTGAGTTCAGATCTGAACTTCCCCAGAATTCAATGGGGTTTTGACCTGCTGTTGCAGTCAAAGTCCACCTTGGTTTTTAACATTCTTGAAATACTAGAGGGAGGATCAGTAGCATGTTTGGAGTAGAGCAGAGCAAAGACCTTGAGAACCACACTAGTAATATTTGATATATTATATCTAAACACAAAGTAATGGCTGCGTGGCTCATGGTAAAAAATGATTAAAATAAAGGAACGTAGGTATGAACAGAGTATATTGCTTACATAGAAGATTCTTTTTTGAACTTAGTCGACATCTGCAAGAATTTTAAAGCAAGATTAAAAGAGAATGCTATTGTTGGAATTCTTAAGGGTCTAATTGTAACTTATGAATGTTTTGGTTATCTTGGGTGAATTGGTTCTGGGATGAGGTAATAAAATAGATTAAATAATGTTTTGGAAATTGACATTACTAATGACCCAAAAATCAGTTATCTGGGAACTGGCAGTCTAAATGGACTGCATACAAAGTTCTTTTTAAGAACAAGAGCTGTAGAAAAGATCATGATACTATAATAAAAGAAACTAACATACAGCTAGAATGTTGTAGACATCTGCACTAGGCTAAGGGAACTGGCAAATTTTTCCTGGTTATTGGACTACGATCGTTTCCAGTCTATGAAAACAATACTATTCACACATCTAAAAAATCAAAGATAATTAACATTTTAATGTAATCTTTGAATGAAAAGCACAATGAAATAGGAAACCATGTAATACAACAGGATGTCAGATGAGTATCAAGATCTGAGAAACCAGAACTGAACTCTATGCGTCTTGGGATGTTCATTAAAATTATCTGGTTCTAACTTTTGCTACTGTAAGAGTAATTTCAACAAGAACTAATTTTTTGATTGTAAGGAGCCATGTACACCCTTGAGCCATTCACACAATTCTCATGGATATCAATGACACAGTGATGTGTAGATCAATTTATGATGTGGCCCATAATCTTTTTAGAAATATGATATTTATAAAACACATTCCTAGTTCTGTTGAATTCCCCTATAAGTCCATTGTCTTGGGAGCTACACTAGCTACAGTATTAAAATAGCTGATTTGTCTGGCAGCTACAGGTGTAGTACAATGAAAAATATTATTAGGCATGTAGCATTAGGCATTAATTTTACAAAGAATAAACAGGAACCATATTGAATGGCAACATCGGTTGAATGATCAGCTCTGTAATGTCTTTCAGATCCATCTGCTGAACGTGCTTTCATTTTTATGTTATAGACATGTTGGGGTTTTGCAACACTTGAATTCCTGAAGATATTACGAATGATAATGGAAACAGTACTAGCTATATCTCCTGTTGTATAGTTTTGAGAGCATCAGCCTTTTGACTTGTCTGGTTCTTTATTTTAGACACTTCCCTCTAACAGATGTTTCAACACAGCCCCCTCAAATATGCTCCCTCTTTTCCATCACTGAATCTGGTGTGGCAGACTGTGTACAAGCTTCTGTGTATCAATGTACAAAATCTTCCAGACTTCTGACATCTTTAGCATTGTACATTGTTCCTACCTATGCTAGTGAGGAAATAATTGACTGACGTTTTTCTTTTAAAGAAAATTTGTGTGGCTTATCCTCTGTATGTCCCCACCTAATTCCTTCCCCATCCCCCTCCATTGCATCCCCACTACTGTCTTGGAGTCAGATTTTCAAACCTGGATACAATGGGCATGTCCACAAATGTTCACAGATCCGATGCACCAGAAAGTGCAAGAGTTTGTTTACACAAATCAGCATTTGTGTCAGGGATTTCTCTATACGCGCCCATCCCCACCCCCCGAATCCCCTCCCCCCCTCAGTTACATGCAGTGTTGCCAATTTAGTCGTTGGTTGGAAATTTGAATTGAAATTGAAACATTAATACACACTTTAAAAGCATATACAGTATATGATAAAATACTTGTACCTGAGAAAGCATAATAGGTTTGAAAAGTATGA
The DNA here is from genome assembly GCF_965140295.1 of Lepidochelys olivacea. Classification (NCBI taxonomy): domain Eukaryota; kingdom Metazoa; phylum Chordata; order Testudines; family Cheloniidae; genus Lepidochelys; species Lepidochelys olivacea. The sequence continues at coordinate 158,178,663 of NC_140411.1, read as the reverse complement.
ACAAAGACTAGCTTCCTCATACAGCTGTTATTTATGACAATATCAGCACATTTGTTTCAGCTATATTGGCCTACCTAATAATTTCAAATTATTATTTATAAGCAAGGTCTGAATGAGCTCTCCCCTGACAGTGGTGATGGGCCAGGGGTGGGTGGAAAGGCTTCAGGACCAGATTGTATTTACATGAACACACCTACTCTGCCTAGGTATCCAGCAGACAGAGTTTGTTGCCCAAGTGATCAATTTTGGCTGGTGTTAGGTTACAAATCACTCAAGTATTAAATGTGGGGGTTATGAAATGTTGTTATCCTTATTGTATGAGTAAAGGGCAGCAGAACCGTACTTAGCCTGCCTGAATGAGGGGGTCTCCCTCAGTGCATAATTTGTGTGAGGGTTGCCAGGGCTGAGCCCCAGCACCTCGAGGCTGGGCAATTCAAAGCCCTGGGACCTTTGGGTTTACACATCAGTTATGAAAGTAACAAACTTGCTTGAGCCCCGGCACCTCTTTTGTTTCAAATTAAGCCCTGGTCACCCTCAACTGAACTGCACTCCCTAAGCAGGAGGTTTGGATGCCATATCCTAGTGAAGAGAGAGAGAGAGGGTGGGACACAAGTGTTTTGCTTGGTGGTGTGGGCTCTGCCTAAGAGTCACAATATGACCTGCCCCTCTCTCCTGATTGGAGATAGAGCTGATTAGGCTCCATAGAGAGTCTTTTGGTTTGTTAAGTGACTGCTAGAGCTGAAATCACTGATAATCAGGTCTAAGGGCTTTCTGAAGAGGAAATCTCAGTGAGTACTGAGGAGAGTTCCTGATTCTCTTTGACAGGTTTCAGAGTAACAGCCGTGTTAGTCTGTATTCGCAAAAAGAAAAGGAGTACTTGTGGCACCTTAGAGACTAACCAGTTTATTTGAGCATAAGCTTTCGTGAGCTAAAGCTCACTTCATCGGATGCATACTGTGGAAAGTATAGAAGATCTTTTTATACACACAAAACATGAAAAAATGGGTGTTTACCACTACAAAAGGTTTTCTCTCCCCCCACCCCACTCTCCTGCTGGTAATAGCTTATCAAAAGTGATCACTCTCCTTACAATGTGTATGATAATCAAGGTGGGCCATTTCCAGCACAAATCCAGGGTTTAACAAGAACGTCTTGGGGGGGGTGTAGGAAAAAACAAGGGGAAATAGGTTACCTTGCATAATGACTTCACCACTCCCAGTCTCTATTCAAGCCTAAGTTAATTGTATCCAATTTGCAAATGAATTCCAATTCAACAGTCTCTCACTGCAGTCTGGTTTTGAAGTTTTTTTGTTGTAATATCGCAACTTTCATGTCTGTAATCGCGTGACCAGAGAGATTGAAGTGTTCTCCGACTGGTTTATGAATGTTATAATTCTTGACATCTGATTTGTGTCCATTTATTCTTTTACGTAGAGACTGTCCAGTTTGACCAATGTACATGGCAGAGGGGCATTGCTGGCACATGATGGCATATATGACATTGGTGGATGTGCAGGTGAACGAGCCTCTGATAGTGTGGCTGTAGCTCACGAAAGCTTATGCTCAAATAAATTGGTTAGTCTCTAAGATGCCACAAGTACTCCTTTTCTTTTTGCGAATACAGACTAACACGGCTGTTACTCTGAAACTTGTCATTATGCAAGGCACTGCATTTAGCTGTATGGAGTGGAAATCTATCAACTGCATGAAAAAACTTGTACAGATACAGACAGACATCATCTTCCTTTCCAAATGTAAACAGATGGACAAAAGGACTGAAGGTAAAACATCCATTACAATCTACATACCACACAGACTATGCTGACAGCTTGTGCCACACGCTCTCAAAGAAACTGCGGAACCACCTGATCAACATCCTCTACAGCAAACAGGGAAAGATAAAGAATGAGCTCTCAAAAATGGATACTCTCATAAAAGTCCAACCTTCCACACAAACTTCCTCGTGGCTGGACTTTACTAAAACTAGACAAGCCATTTACAACACACACTTTGCTTCTCTACAAAAGAAAAAGGACACTAAACTTTCTAAAGTACTACATGCCACAAGGGGCCACAGAAATGGTTCCCTCAACCCACCCAGCAATATTGTTAACCTATCCAACTATACTCTTAGCCCAGCAGAAGCAGCTGTCCTATCTCAGGGCCTCTCCTTCTGCCCCTCCACCCCCACGAACATGATACAGTTCTGTGATGACCTAGAATCCTATTTTCGACGTCTCCGACTCAAGGAATATTTCCAACACACTTCTGAACAACATACTAATCCACAGAGACCTCCCTACCAACACTACAAAAAGAAGGCTTCTAGGTGGACTCCTCCTGAAGGTTGAGACAGCAGACTGGACTTCTACATAGAGTGCTTCCGCCGATGTGCATGGGCTGAAATTGTGGAAAAGCAGCATCACTTGCCCCATAACCTCAACCATGTGGAACACAATGCCATCCACAGCCTCAGAAACAACTCTGACATCATAATCAAAAAGGCTGACAAAGGAGGTGCTGTTGTCATCATGAATAGCTCGGAATATGAACAAGAGGCTGCTCGGCAGCTCTCCAACACCACTTTCTACAAGCCATTACCCTCTGATCCCACTGAGAGTTACCAAAAGAAACTACAGGATTTGCTCAAGAAACTCCCTGAAAAAGCACAAGATCAAATCCTCACAGACACACCCCTAGAACCCCAACCTGGGATATTCTATCTACTACCCAAGATCCATAAACCTGGAAATCCTGGGCGCCCCATCATCTCAGGCATTGGCACCCTGACAGCAGGATTGTCTGGCTATGTAGACTCCCTCCTCAGGCCCTACGCTACCAGCACTCCCAGCTACCTTTGAGACACCACTGACTTCCTGAGGAAACTACAATCCATCGGTGATCTTCCTGATAACACCATCCTGGCCACTATGGCTGTAGAAGCCCTCTACACCAACATTCCATACAAAGATGGACTACAAGCTGTCAAGAACACTATCCCCGATAATGTCACGGCTAACCTGGTGGCTGAACTTTGTGACTTTGTCCTTACCCATAACTATTTTACATTTGGGGACAATGTATACCTTCAAATCAGTGGCACTGCTATGGGTACCCGCATGGCCCCACAGGATGCCAACATTTTTATGGCTGACTTAGAACAACGCTTCCTCAGCTCTCGTCCCCTAACGCCCCTACTCTACTTGCGCTATGTTGATGACATCGTCATCATCTGGACCTATGGAAAAGAAGCCCTTGAGGAATTCCACCATGATTTCAACAATTTCCATCCCACCATCAACCTCAGCCTGGTCCAGTCCACACAAGAGATCCACTTCCTGGACACGACAGTGCTAATAAACGATGGTGACATAAACACCACCCTATACCGGAAACCTACTGACCGCTATTCCTACCTACATGCCTCCAGCTTTCACCCTGACCACACCACACGATCCATTGTCTACAGCCAAGCTCTGCGATACAACCGCATTTGCTCCAACCCCTCAGACAGAGACAAACACCTACAAGATCTCTATCAAGCATTCTTACAACTACAATACCCACCTGCAGAAGTGAAGAAACAGATTGATAGAGCCAGAAGAGTTCCCAGAAGTCACCTACTACAGGACAGGCGTAACAAAGAAAATAACAGAACGCCACTAGCCCGTCACCTTCAGCCCCCAACTAAAACCCCTCCAACGCATTATTAAGGATCTACAACCTATCCTGAAGGATGACCCAACACTCTCACAAATCTTGGAAGACAGGCCAGTCTTTGCCTACAGACAGCCCCCCAACCTGAAGCAAATACTCACCAGCAACCACATACCACACAACAGAACCACTATCCCAGGAACCTATCCTTGCAACAAAGCCCGTTGCCAACTGTGCCCACATATCTTTTCAGGGGACACCATCACAGGGCCTAATAACATCAGCCACGCTATCAGAGGCTCGTTCACCTGCACATTCACCAATGTGATATATGCCATCATGTGCCAGCAGTGCCCCTCTGCCATGTACATTGGTCAAACTGGACAGTCTCTACGTAAAAGAATAAATGGACACAAATCAGATGTCAAGAATTATAACATTCATAAACCAGTCGGAGAACACTTCAATCTCTCTGGTCACGTGATTATAGACATGAAAGTTGTGATATTACAACAAAAAAACTTCAAAACCTGTAGTTCATCCAAGGATTCCTGGAGTCAGGGAGAGGCCCCCAGGGCCTAGTCTGTCAGCCTGGTGCTTGGCCCCTATCTCTAAAATTACTGTTTGAATTATAGGAACCCCCATTGGCCCCAACTGAGATTGGGGTCCCATTGTGCTAGGCAGTGTAAGAACACTGTGCTGCCCCCAAAAGCTTATATTCTAAGTATGTACTTTATGTACACAAATACTTGGTTAATTATCAAATACGACTGACAGCTCAAAACAAGTATTTTACCCTGACTTTATAACAAAATATTTCTTTTAGGAATATGTCTGACAATATCCAAGGATATCCCAGGCAGCTAAATTCTGACCATTTTTTTTCACTTTATGACTGGCCTTCAGTTCTTTCGGTTTCCAATCATCAGCATTTCTGAAACCGGAGCTAACCACAGCTGCTAGAGTAACCTCTTTTGGCCACAAGAGTCTCTCTGCATCGAGAACAGAAACCGAGAGTGAGCTTTGTGGGTGCATTGTATGCTGCCACCACCTTTCCTTTCTCATAGTGTAAGGCTAGAAGGGACCCAGAGATCTTGTAATCTGACCTCCTGTATCGCACAGGCCATTAAATTGCACCTAGCTGCCCTGTGTTGACCCCAGTAACTTGTGTCTGACAAAAGCATAACTTCCAAAAGACATCCAGTCTTGATTCAAAGACATCCAGACATGGAGAATTCCCTCAGCAGTTTATTCCGAAAGTTAATTATTCTCACTGTTAAAAAATTGTTTCCAATTTCTAATTTGAATGTGTCTGGCTTCAGTTTCCCACCATTGGTTCTTCTTCTGCCTTTCTTTGCTAGATTAAAGAGCCCTTTTAATACTCAGTATTTTCTCCCCATTAAGATACTTCTATACCAGGGGTGGGCAAACTACAGCCCGTGGGCTGCATCCGGCACACCAGCCATTTTAATCCGGTCCTCAAGCTCCCGCTGGGGAGCAGGGTCTGGGGCTTGCCCTGCTCTGGCACTCCAGCCAGGGAGCAGGATCGGGGACTGCTCCGTATGGCTCCCAGAAGCAGCGGCATGTCCCCTCTCTGGCTCCTATGCATAGGGGCAGCCAGGGGACTCTGCTCTGCATGCTGCCGCTGTTCCAAGCATCACCCACGCAGCTCCCATTGGCCAGGAACCACGGCCAATGGGAGCTGCAAGGGCGGAACCTGTGGACAGGGCAGCATGCAGCAGAGCCGCCTGGCCGCGCCTCCATATAGGAACTGGAGGGGGAACATGCCACTGCTTCTGGGAGCTGCTTGAGGTAAGCGCCACTCAGAGCCTGCACCCCTGAGCCACCCCCCCGTGCCCCAACCCCCTGCCCCAGCCCTGATCCCTCTCCCACCCTCCGAACCCCTTGGTTCCCAACCTGGAGCACCCGCCCGCACCCTGAACTCCTCATTTCTGGCCCCACCCCAGAGCCCTCACCCCCTACTGCACCCCAACCCCAATTTCATGAGCGTTCATGGCCTGCCGTACAATTTCCATACCCAGATGTGGCCCTTGGGCCAAAAAGTTTGCCCACCCCTGTTCTACACTGTAATCAAGTCACCTCAAAGGGCTTATCTTCACTACAGGGAAATCGACACTGCTGCAATCAATGCAGCAGGGATTGATTTAGCAGGTTTAGTGAAAACCCCCTAGATCGATGGCAGGGCACTCTCCAGTTGACCCTGGTACTTCAGCTCGCTGGGAAAAGTAAGGGAAGTCGTCTGGAGAGCATCTCCCATCGATGGAGCACAGTGAAGACATTAGGGTAAGTCGACCTAAGCTACGTCGACTCCAGCTACGTTATTCACGTAATAAATGTAATGTAGTAATGTAATTTAGGTCGATTTACCCCGGTACTGAAGACAAGCCCTCAATCTTCTTTCTGATAAGGTAAACAGTTTGAGCTCTTTAAGTCTCTGATTGTGAGGAATTTTCTCCAACCATCAAACCATTTGGCTCTTTTCTGCATCTTCTCTAGTGTTTCAACATCCTTTTTAAAATATGGCAACCAGAACTGTATGCAGTATTCTAATTTCGGTCTCACCAATGCCGTATATGGCAGTGAAATTACTTTGCTGCTCCTGCTCACTATTCCCTTGTTTATACATCCAAGGATCACATAGCCCTTTTGCCACAGCATTGCATTAGGAGATTTGAATTGTATTCAGTTGCTCATCCACGATGATCCCTAAATTCTTTTCAGAGTCACAGTTTTCCAAGAGACAGTCCCTCTTCTGGAGTTATGGCCTACATTCTTTGTTCCTAGATGTGTAATTTTGCATTTGGCTGTATTATAAGGCATTTTGTTTGAATGGGGCCAATTTATCAAGCAAACTAGATCACTCTGTATGACTGTCCTGTCCTTATCATTACTTACCAATCCACTAATCTTTGTGTCATCAGCATATATTATCAGCAGTGATTTTATAGTTATTTCCAGATTAGTGATGAAAATGATGAACAGCATTGGGCCTAGTACCAATCCCTATGGCCTTCCGCTAGAAACACTCCCATTCTGTGAGTAAGTGCTTGTTGAGATGTGGCAGCCAGTTTTTAATCCACCTAACATGAGCTTTTTTGATATTATATAGTGCTAATTTTTCCATGACCCTTCCACAGTTTGATGAATTAATAAAAATTTAGAAAATGATGGTCTACTGCATTTTAGATACGCAGGATTCCAGTTTGCACAGAACATAATTAAGGAATCCAGGCCTGAACCAAAGTCAAATGCAATTAGTGGAATAACTAATTGACTTGAATGGGCTGTAGATCAAGCTCTGTATCCCTGATTCAGCAGGGAATTTAAGCACACACCTATCTTTTAAGTACATGAGTAATCCCATCCCCATGTGGCGAGGCATGTAAACATGTGTTTTGATGTTAGTTGGATGTAAACATGTGCTTAAGTGCCTTGCAGGATCAAGGCCTATGTGACCTGATTATATTTTATTTAAAATGTGAGGAGAACAGTATCTCTCTTTCTGTAGGACTAAAATAAGTAGCTAAATTAAGCTTGAATTTGCTATTTTGGTTTATACAATGTTTTTGATTTAAATGGTTGTCTCTGCAATAACAAAAAGATGGTAATCTCTACCCCTAGGAGTTTATTCTGGGGCCAGTCCAGATTACTGTTAACAAGGAGTCTGATATTGATGACCATACTTATAGTGATGTATTTATTCTATATATGTAGTGCCATGAAATTATTCGAATATTGATATACATATTTGACAGCCACTTGGGTGTTTTTTTCTTTCTTGGTGGTTCTTGTACCACACTAATCTGTTTTCTTTTACAAATCAAATCTTTTTCAATCAATAAAAAACTATTTTTTATAAAAATGTAAAGAATGAGCCAAATATGACTATCAAACTACATTTCCTAAAGGGGCATTGTGAAGGCTCACAAGCCCCCAATTTAATCATCCTTTCTCCAAAAATTACATTTGTGCTTCAAAATATGTCCCTAAAGAGTGCAGGGGGAAGGGAGGTGGGTAAAATAAGTCTGCAACAATCTTAAAATCCCAGCTCTTAAACTGGATGGACTCAGATAAATGGAATGCCTTACGGTTTGCTCATAAGAGCCGACACATTAGAAAGAGACAAGAGAAGGTTTAAAGTTCACACCATGCTCAAATCACGAGTGTTTGTGTTATGACTGCAACAATCCCAATGTCCTTTTGTATTTCCTGCTTCTGTGTTTTATCTTTATAGAATGTTAAACTTTTGCCATCATTGCAATAATTAATGAGAGTAGAAATGCCTTAAATAAGTAGGTTCTGGTTAATCTGGGGCTATATTTTTTTCTGTGGCAGTTCATTAAGGTTAAGTCTAAATAAAAACAAGGAAATGTTTCTGTGCCATCTACCCAGGAACTGAGCAGGCACCGAGCCAGAACATTTGCCTGGACTTTCATTGCTGCAGTTACTATCAGGTGCAAGCTGCATCTAAAGTATTTGATTTTCCCTAGCGAAAATCTCAACCTTACCATTTGAGAGAGTCAGTCCTAGTTTTCTACTCCTATTGTAAATAGAACTTGTTCGTTGTCGTGAATGGAAGAGTTATGATCCCATTTAGTAAACACTCATTAAAGATGGCTTTTTTCTATTTCTCCTCGACAGCTGTATTCTATCGGTTTGCTAAGGTCTTTTATTCTATAAGGGTTACACTAAGTATGGTTAAGAAGAGAATCTAATCACATCTAATTCTGGTTTCCCCCACCCACCTACCCACCCCTGGTACAGTGACGTGCCAGTGTACCTGAAGGAAGGCTAGTGGTGTTTGTGCCACTGTCCTCCCTTTTGCGGTTTTGCTGGGAAAAAGCAACTTTACATTATGGTTGTGCCTCAATGGGAGGTTGCCTAGGGGATCAACACATCCCTTAGCTGCAGTGGCCTCTTCCCCATTCCCAGCCAGTGCTGCTCAGTTTTGATGAAGGGAGAGGATTCTAGAACTTTATATGCTGTTGCAAATCTCCTCTGGATGGGTGCTGTGCTGCCATAGCCCAGGGTTAAATCTAGCCTATTGTGTTCACTGAACACAATATCTGAACACTGAACCTGTAGCTGCCCAGTGACGTGCTGGAGAGGTCTCTCCAGGGCTCCCTGCCACGAAACCAGGGGTGGGCAAAATTTTGGCCTGAGGGCACATCTGGGTATGGAAATTGTATGGCAAGCCATGAATGCTCATGAAGTTGGGGTTGGGGTTTCGGAGGGGGTGAGGGCTCTGTCTGGGGGTGTGGGCTCGGGGGTGGGGCCAGAAATGAGGAGTTCAGGGTTCAGGAGGGTGCTCCAGGCTGGGAACTGAGGGGTTGGGGGACAGGGGTGGCTCAGGGGTGCAGGCTCCAGGCAGCACTTCCCTCAAGCAGCTCCCGGAAGCAGTGGCATGTTCCCCCTCCAGCTCCTACACGGAGGTGTGGCCAGGCGGCTCTGCTGCACACTGCTCTGTCCGCAGGTGCTGCCCCTGGAGCTCCCATTGGCCGCGGTTCCCGGCCAATGGGAGCTGTGGGGGCAGCGGTTGGGGTGGGGGCAGCATGCGGAGCAGAGCCCCCTGGCTGCCCCTATGCATAGGAGCCAGAGGGGAGACATGCTGCTGCTTCTGGGAGACATGCTGAGCGGCCCTTGATCCTGCTCCTCGGCTGGAGCGCCAGAGCGGGGCAAACCCCAGACCCCGCTGCCCAGTGGGAGCTTGAGGGCCAGATTAAAATGGCTGGTGGACCGGATGCGGCCCACAGGCCGAAGTTTGCCCACCCCTGCACTAAACTAAAGGGAGGGTTGGGATTATTTTCATCGTTCTAATGGAGTTCCTTCTCTGGGTACTGCTAAATCATCCTTGCCAGGAATGCAAGTTCTCTTTAGGACTCACAAAACTACTCTGGAGAACAGTTATTTTTTTGCCTTTAGAATGCACCAGATTGCACCAAATGACAAATATTGTTAAACAAATTTCCCAAGGGAGTGGAGGAATCTCCCCCCGCCCCTGGGTCTACCTACAAGATATTAACATGTATATATTCCAGAGCAAATTTCACAGGTTGGGTGCTGTGCTCTGGTGTCCATACATCCAGTATATTATTGGGGAAAAATGTGTACATATACCCAGCAAGCGTACATAACATTAGTAAATTAATCTATTCCTTAGTCCTCCTCTCTGCAAACACTCACACCACCGGAACACAGGGGGTTAGCAGAGAAGCAGAGAGAGAAAACAGCAGGAACCTACTGGCACCACACCACTATATCAGTGCCAAATTCAAGAGCCTTTTTTCTCTTGCTTTCTTCTGTGCATGTGCTATGCAACTCTCAGCCAGACCCTAGTTTGGTATTTGAGAAGTTTGAGAAAGTACACAGTAAGATTGTCTACTTGCTCTATTATTGTTTATCAGTTGAACATCTGTCCCTCCAACTTTGGGACCATGGAAGATTTTCCTGGAAACACACTCAGGAAGGTCTCACTGGAGCATGCTTGCATATTCACTTCCTCTGCATGCTCTCTCTCTCGCTCTCTCTCTCTCTCACACACACACACACACACACACACACACTTTCCTTTTACTTACTCATGTGCATCATCCATGACTACCCACCCATACAACCACAAAAGCAGAAGCAGCTGCAACTGAAGTTACATACATTACAATAGGGTAGCAGTGACTTGTATACCAAAATGTAAATTATTTGGCAAATACGTCAGCTATTACGAAGTTACAAAATAGTGGTGTTAGAACCACTGGATACAAGTATCTGCTGAATCTCCAAAATTTACATCTGATTCATTCTAAGGGTATGTCTACACTACGAAATTAGGTCGAATTTATAGAAGTCGGTTTTTTTGAAATCGGTTTTATATATTCGAGTGTGTGTGTCCCCACAGAAAATGCTCTAAAGTGCATTAAGTGCATTAACTCGGCGGAGCGCTTCCACAGTACCGAGGCAAGCGTCGACTTCTGGAGCGTTGCACTGTGGGTAGCTATCCCACAGTTCCCGCAGTCTCCGCTGCCCATTGGAATTCTGGGTTGATATCCCAATGCCTGATGCGGCAAAAAACATTGTCGCAGGTGGTTCTGGGTACATGTCGTCAGGACCCCGTTCCCACCCTCCCTCCCCCCGTGAAAGCAAGGGCAGACAATCATTTCGCGCCTTTTTTGTCTGCTGCCAGCCAAAGATGTAAAGGATCGATGGAGTGGGTCAGAACAAGACATAGACCAGATTTGTTTTGGACTCATTTTCCTCCTCCCCTATCTAGATCACACTGCAGTCAGTCACAGAGAAGGTGCAGCGAGGTTAATCTAGCCATGTATCAATCAGAGGCCAGGCTAACCTCCTTGTTCCAATAAGAACGATAACTTAGGTGCACCATTTCTTATTGGAACCCTCCGTGCAGTCCTGCCTGAAATACTCCTTGATGTACAGGCACACCCTTTGTTGATTTTAGCTCCCTGAAGCCAACCCTGTAAGCCGTGTCGTCAGTCGCCCCTCCCTCCGTCAGAGCAACGGCAGACAATCGTTCCGCGCCTTCTTTCTGTGCGGAGACGCCATACCAAGGCAAGCATGGAGGCCGCTGAGCTCATTTTGGCAATTAGGAGCACATCAACCACCACACGCATTATCCAGCAGTATATGCAGCACCAGAACATGGCAACGCGATACCGGGCGAGGAGGCGACGTCAGCGCGGTCCCGTGAGTGATCAGGACATGGACACAGATTTCTCTGAAAGCATGGGCCCTGCCAATGCATGCATCATGGTGCTAATGGGGCAGGTTCATGCTGTGGAACGCCGATTCTGGGCTCGGGAAACAAGCACAGACTGGTGGGACCGCATAGTGTTGCAGGTCTGGGACGATTCCCAGTGGCTGCGAAACTTTCGCATGCGTAAGGGCACTTTCATGGAACTTTGTGACTTGCTTTCCCCTGCCCTGAAGCGCATGAATACCAGGATGAGAGCAGCCCTCACAGTTGAGAAGCGAGTGGCGATAGCCCTGTGGAAGCTTGCAACGCCAGACAGCTACCGGTCAGTTGGGAATCAATTTGGAGTGGGCAAATCTACTGTGGGGGCTGCTGTGATGCAAGTAGCTCACGCAATCAAAGATCTGCTGATATCAAGGGTAGTGACCCTGGGAAATGTGCAGGTCATAGTGGATGGCTTTGCTGCAATGGGATTCCCTAACTGTGGTGGGGCTATAGACGGAACCCATATCCCTATCTTGGCACCAGAGCACCAAGCCGGCGAGTACATAAACCGCAAGGGGTACTTTTCGATAGTGCTGCAAGCTCTGGTGGATCACAAGGGACGTTTCACCAACATCAACGTGGGATGGCCGGGAAAGGTGCATGACGCTCGCATCTTCAGGAACTCTGGTCTGTTTCAAAAGCTGCAGGAAGGAACTTTCTTCCCAGACCAGAAAATAACTGTTGGGGATGTTGAAATGCCTATATGTATCCTTGGGGACCCAGCCTACCCCTTAATGCCATGGCTCATGAAGCCGTACACAGGCAGCCTGGACAGTGGTCAGGAGCTGTTCAACTACAGGCTGAGCAAGTGCAGAATGGTGGTAGAATGTGCATTTGGACGTTTAAAGGCGCGCTGGCGCAGTTTACTGACTCGCTTAGACCTCAGCGAAACCAATATTCCCACTGTTATTACTGCTTGCTGTGTGCTCCACAATATCTGTGAGAGTAAGGGGGAGACGTTTATGGCGGGGTGGGAGATTGAGGCAAATCGCCTGGCTGCTGGTTACGCGCAGCCAGACACCAGGGCGGTTAGAAGAGCTCAGGAGGGCGCGGCACGCATCAGAGAAGCTTTGAAAACCAGTTTCATGACTGGCCAGGCTACAGTGTGAAAGTTCTGTTTGTTTCTCCCTGATGAAACCCCCCGCCCCTTGGTTCACTCTACTTCCCTGTAAGCTAACCACCCTCCCCTCCTCCCTTTAATCACCGCTTGCAGAGGCAATAAAGTCATTGCTGCTTCACAGTCATGCATTCGTTATTCATTCATCACACAAATAGGGGGATGACTACCAAGGTATCCCAGGAGGGGTGGTGGAGGAGGGAAGGAAAATGCCACACAGCACATTAAGCACAGCACTTTAAAAGTTTACAACTTTAAAATTTATTGAATGACAGCCTTCTTTTTTTTGGGCAATCCTCTGTTGTGGAGTCGCTGGTTGGCCGGAGGCCCCCCCACCGTGTTCTTGGGCGTCTGGGTGTGGAGGCTATGGAACTTGGGGAGGAGGGCGGTTGGTTACAGAGGGGCAGCAGTGGCAGTCTGTGCTCCAGCTGCCTTTGCTGCAGCTCAACCATACACTGGAGCATTCTGGTTTGGTCCTGCAGCAGCCTCAGCATTGAATCCTGCCTTCTCTCATCACGCTGCCGCGACATTTGAGCTTCAGCCCTGTCTTCTGCCCGCCACTTACTCTCTTCAGCCCGCCACTTACTCTCTTCAGCCCTCCACCTCTCCTCCCGGTCATTTTGTGCTTTCCTGCACTCTGACATTATTTGCCTCCACGCATTCGTCTGTGCTCTGTCAGTGTGGGAGGACAGCATTAGCTCGGAGAACATTTCATCTCGAGTGCGTTTTTTTTTCTTTCTAAGCTTCACTAGCCTCTGGGAAGGAGAAGATCCTGTGATCATTGAAACACATCCAGCTGGTGGAGAAAAAAAAAGGGACAGCGGTATTTAAAAACACACATTTTATAAAACAGTGGCTACACTCTTTCAGGGTAAACCTTGCTGTTAACATTACATACATAGCACATGTGCTTTCGTTACAAGGTCGCATTTTGCCTCCTCCCACCGCGTGACTACCCCCTCAACCCTCCCCCCTCCCCGTGGCTAACAGCAGGGAACATTTCTGTTCAGCCACAGGCAAACAGCCCAGCAGGAATGTGTCCCTGAAGAAAAGCACCCTATTTCAACCAGGTGACCATGAATTATATCTCACTCTCCTGAGGATAACACAGAGAGAGAAAGAACGGATTTTGGTTGAATGCCAGCAAACATACACTGCAATGCTTTGTTCTACAGTGATTCCCGAGTATGTGTTACTGGCCTGGAGTGATAAAAGTGTCCTACCATGAAGGACGAAATAAGGCTGCCCTCCCCAGAAACCTTTTGCAAAGGCTTTAGGACTACATCTAGGAGAACCGCAAATGCCAGGGCAAAGTAATCCTTTCACATGCTTGCTTTTAAACCATGTATAGCATTTTAAAAGGTACACTCACCAGAGGTCCCTTCTCCGCCTGCTGGGTCCAGGAGGCAGCCTTGGGTGGGTTCGGGGGGTACTGGCTCCAGGTCTAGGGTGAGAAACAGTTCCTGGCTGTCGGGAAAACCGGTTTCTCCGCTTGCTTGCTGTGAGCCATCTACAACCTCCTCCTCCTCCTCCTCATCTTCTTCGTCCCCAAAACCTGCTTCCGTATTGCCTCCATCTCCATTGAAGGAGTCAAACAACACGGCTGGGGTAGTGGTGGCTGAACCCCCTAAAATGGCATGCAGCTCATCATAGAAGCGGCATGTTTGGGGCTCTGACCCAGAGCGGCTGTTCGCCTCTCTGGTTTTCTGGTAGGCTTGCCTCAGCTCCTTCAGTTTCACGCGGCACTGCTTCGGGTCCCTGTTACGGCCTCTGTCCTTCATGCCCTGGGAGATTTTCACAAAGGTTTTGGCATTTCGAAAACTGGAACGGAGTTCTGATAGCACGGATTCCTCTCCCCAAACAGCGATCAGATCCCGTACCTCCCGTTCGGTCCATGCTGGAGCTCTTTTGCGATTCTGGGACTCCATCATGGTCACCTGTGCTGATGAGCTCTGCATGGTCACCTGCAGCTTGCCACGCTGGCCAAACAGGAAATGAGATTCAAAAGTTCGCGGTTCTTTTCCTGTCTACCTGGCCAGTGCATCTGAGTTGAGAGTGCTGTCCAGAGCGGTCAGAATGGAGCACTCTGGGATAGCTCCCGGAGGCCAATACCATCGAATTGTGTCCACAGTACCCCAAATTCGAGCTGGGAACGTCGATTTAAGCGCTAATCCACTTGTCAGGGGTGGAGTAAGGAAATCGATTTTAAGAGCCCTTTAAGTCGAATTAAAGGGCTTCACTGTGTGGACGGGTGCAGGTTTAAATCGATTTAACGCTGCTAAATTCGACCTAAAGTCCTAGTGTAGACCAGGGCTGAGACTGAAAATATTCATTCTTAATGGAGACTTATCAGTTGGAAGCGACAGAGGAGAAGAAAGACCTGGGTGTATTGGTTGATCACCAGGTGACTATGAGCCGTCAGTGTGATGCGGCTGTGAAAAAGGCTAATGCCTTTTCCTTGCTAATCTTTTCCTAGGATGCCTTAGATGATGTATTTCCATAGAGACAGGGAGGTGTTAGTACCATTATACAAGGCACTGGTGAGACTTTATGTGAAATACTGTGTGCGGTTCTGGTCTCCCATGTTTAAGAAAGATGAATTCAGACTGGAACAGGTAAAGAGAAGACCTGCTAGGGTGATCTGAGGAATGGAAAATCTACCTTACTAGAGGAAACTCAAACAACTTGGCTTGTTTAGCTAACCCAAAAGAAGGCTGGGGAGAGATATGATCACTCTCCATAAATACATCAGAGGGATAAATACTAGGGACGAAGAGGAGTTATTTAAGTTAAGTGCCAATGTGGACACAAGAACAAATGGATATAAACCGGCCATCAACAAATTTAGGCTCAAAATTAAGGGAAGGTTTTTAACCATCAGAGGGGTGAAGTTCTGGAACAGCCTTCCAAGGGGAACAGTGGGAGCAAAAAGCCTAACTGGCTTCAAGACTGAGCTTGATAAGTTTATGGAGGGGATGGTATCATGAGACTGCCTATAATGGCATGAGGCCCATCTGCGGCTGCTAGTAGCAAATATCTCCAATGACTGGTGATGGGACACTAGATGGAGACTGCTCTGAGTTACTACAGAGAATTCTTTCCCAGGTGTCTGGCTGGTGGGTCTTGCCCACATGCTCAGAGTCTAAATGATCATCATATTTGAGGTTGGGAAGGAATTTTCCTCCAGCTCAGATTGGCAGAAACCAATCTGTTTTTTGTCTTCTTTTGCAACATGGGGCATGGGTCACTTTCAGGTTTAAACTAGAGTAAATGGAGAATTATCTGTAACTTAAAGACTTTGAACCATGATTTGAGGAGTTCACTAAGTCAGTCAGAGCCTAGGGGGTCAGGAGCGGGTGAGTGTGGTTCTGTGGCCTGCAATGTGAAGGAGGTCAGACTAAATTAGATGATCACAATGGTCCCTTCTAACCTTAAAGTAGTTCTGCCTTTATTTTTAGTGGCAAAGAAGGTCATTACTCAATGTTCTTTGTGATTTCATAGTCTCCCTGAAAGTTATGCTATTAGGCCGCAATTTCCTGCAAACACTTATGCATGTGCCTAACTTTACTACTCATTGGGATAAGTCACGGTTGTAAAGCTAAGCATGTGTGTAACCGTTTACACGATCAGGGCCTAGATGGAGGATATTGCTGATTTTGTTTCTAAACCTGAAGTTTCAGAATCTTCCATTATCTCTATCAGTAACAACTGAGCAGGTCTGCCTGTGAACTTCAGTAAGCTGGATGGGTGGTATATCTCCCTGTGCTGAGGGTCTTTGGTCCCCAGGTTAATTTTGTAAGTGGGATAGGATACCTTTCCCCATGTGATCACATGACAATGTAGCTAACATGCTATTGGCAGTGCCAGATTCGGTTTTCCTTTTGCTTATTTAGAGCCCAATTCTGCAATGCAAGGTGATGTGCGCTTTCTGGGAGATTCTGAGCACCCTGAACTCCCAGTGAAGCTAAGGTGAGTTGAGTTCACTCATCATGTAACAGTATTGTACTCAGAGCTCTTTATTTATTATATTTACTTTATTTTCTATTTCTTGTAAACCCTGAACTGGACTGATTTTTCTGATTCTTATTTGTATCCGGTTTTTAGTAAAATGTTAATAAAACAATCTTTATTTTAAATATACATTCATTAAAACAAGATAAAGCATGATCAAGTATGTTTACAATATGCTGCATGTTTTTTTTTTTTGCTTCATTCCATTCAGATACAAAATAATGTGCTACATTTTTAGATTAAGGAGTTTTGCTCATCTCTCACATTCATTATGTTGTTTAGACTTTTTTTAAGTTTAAACACACAAATCAGTTTTTAATTATAAATAGAGAGCATTTAGGTAAAAGTGTGCAAAAATAAAATATTAAAAGATTTTCTCTTATATTAGGATTTAGGTAAAAGATATATTAAAACATTTCCTGCTAGTTCTAGTATTAAGGTAAAAAGCATATAAAATCAGGTGTCTTTAAATAAAATTCTACCTTAAATCCTGATCCTTGAAATGATTTGGTATATTAGTAACTTTCTGCAAATGAGTCATCTCAATGAATTCAATGAGATTACTCACATGAGTAAAGTTACTCACATCCCCAAGTGTTTGTATGATCAAAGCCTCAATGAGGTGTTAAATATCAAATTAAAGATAGCATGTACACAGCGGCTCTATGTAACCTAAAGTAACATCTATAAAAGAAGTGCAGCAAATAGCAAAAGGAAAGCAAATAACATGCTTGGGCAAAACAAGAGAGCTAGTTATACAACATCAAGAAGTAAATGTGAAAGAGCAATCCTGCAGTGTGGACTTGATCCAAAGCCTATTGAAGTCAACAGAAAGAATCCCATTGATTTCAATGGGCTTGGATCATGCCTTAAGAGACACAGAATTTTTTCCCCAGTATTATGGGATAATCCAGATAATTGATCTGGAGTGGGAAGTTCTTATGAAAAACATTTAAAATATTCTCTCAAGGGAAGAAAAAACTTCCTCACTAGAGTGGCGGGTCGTTGAGAGAGCAGTCTTGTTTTGAGGATGTCCTTTGCCAGGAGGTCTAAATCCAGATCCAAGTCTGAGAGAGAATACTTGCTGCAAAAACAAACAAACGAAAAGTAAAAGCTCACAAAGTTCCTTCCATAAATTGTGCTTCAAAATCTCTCTTCTGTACGGGCTTAATCCTGCTAAGTGTTGAGTGCTCTGGCTCTGAGCCAGGAAAGCACTCAAATACATGCTTAACTTTAAGCATGTTTGGAGTCCCCTTGGTTTCAGTGACCCTTCCACCCTGCTTAGTGTCGAGCATGTGCTCCAGTGCTTTGCTGAATCAGGGCCAGCACGATTACCACCTTGCAGGGTCAGGCACTACCTGCTGATTGGTCTTTATGAAGGAGGCAGTCATCGAGTCTTTCATTTTCCCCAGTAAGGGAACTTACCCAGCAAATATTACTCACTTGAGTAGTCCCATCAGTGTCAATGAGATTATTTATGTGAGTAAGGACTACTTATCCATGAAAGAGTTTGCAGGACTGGGCTCTACATTTCAAACATACTAGTAGACAGCTTTATCAGTATGAGATTAATGGTGTGAAAAAAGTGTATTTTGAGACGTTGTAAAAAGTTTAAGGCTATTCTACAGCAGCAGATTCTTTGCAGCTGTTGTAATAACTGGCAGTATAACTCAGAGCTTTCTCTGATTGAACTAGTGCCATATGCCTATAATTCAATTGCAAAAATATTAGCCTTCCGATGAAGTGAGCTGTAGCTCACAAAAGCTTACGCTCAAATAAATGGGTTAGTCTCTAAGGTGCCACAAGTCCTCCTTTTCTTTTTGCGAATACAGACTAACGCGGCTGCTCCTCTGAAACCTTGAGCTCATGTCTTTCAGTAAAGGTTTTTTGTTTTTTTTAAACTATGTCTTGTTCACAGAGTTCAGAGTTTAAAATTGTCTAATAGAACTTTCTTGGTGTGCAAAACTAGTAGTTGTGATGATGCTGCCTGTGAGTATCTGTGTCATGGAGTGCATTCATTGTATGATAAATTCTCTGAAGCCAATTTTTCAGAGAAATGTTCTGGGAAACCAGGAAGTGAGGCAAGTCTTGTCCAGAAGTTGTGAGAAATCTGTGTTCCTCCTGTAAGCATTTTCTAGTGTATGCATAGCTGATTTTCAGCTTCTATACACCTGAATGGATATAATTGAGGTTCCTTTGGTGAATCCATCATAAAGCCCATGATGAGATGTTTCATACCTGGAATGTAAAAAACCCTAAGGCCCCAAATCAGTACTCCATGGTTACTCAGTGCATTTCAGGATCGGATCTCAATGCAAGACTGAAACATTGCAAACAGGTTCTCAACCCTGATGGTAATGTACATTGTTCTTAAAGGGTGAGGCCGAGAGGATAATAGAAACCAGGGGATGAACTGGAGGGTAAGAGATGGAATTCTCCAGTCTTCTTTTGCCACATCCACATTCCCAAATGACTGAGTAAGGCTTCAGGAGTGGCTGTCTTAAAGGATGGCTTCTAATCAAGCTATTTAAGTGTGAATGGAACCTATTTTAACTTCTCCCAGCAGGTTCCAAACTCAGAATGCACGTTTGGCCTGTCAAGTTGAGATCACTTGAGTATGTGAGAGCGTGAGAACTACAGAAACAGAGTAAAAGGACCAGAGGTAGTTGGGGGACACAGAAACATTGTAGTGTCTGAGGATACTGAACTTTAGAAACCACTTTATTGACTAAACTAGTTTTCAGCTTCTTTGGATCAGAGACAGGCCATTCCTTAGAAGAAACCCCGAAAGTAAACTGTTGTATCACCTCTTAACAGATGGTATGTTGCTCCATAAGATCACAGCATTCTGGACAGTTTCTGCATGTTTCCTGTGGATAGTCACTGCCTCTGTCTTTTAAAAGGGAAAAATATGTGTCTTAGTAGCCAGACAACTTATGCCAAATGTTAATACTGTATTGTATGGTGGTCACCAAGAACGTTTAAGAACAGCTTCTACCGATTCATGACATGCTTAGCTGGTTTTCTCTTATGATTGTAGTCTGCCTTTGGGGTAAATTGGGCAAGCCTTCCTCATGTTTGAGAGCACAGTAGCTGGTCAGAATTTTCCAGATTTTGAAATTTAAACATCATTTCAAATTTTGAAAATTCAAAAATAAAAAGCAGGGAATTTTTTGCTAGATCTTTTGTAAAAAAATGTTCCCCATTTTTCTATGAACAGGTCAACACTTGCTTCCTGATTTTGCAGAGGCCCTGAGCACCTGCAACTTCCACTGAAGTCAATGGAACTCAGGGTGTTAATCCACTCAGCAATTCAAGTCCTAAACTCATTGGGGATGGGACAATGCCTTACTATTAGGTACATATTATGTTAAACACATTGTTGCTACTCAGTAGATAATACCGTAATAGTAGTGTATCTCTCATCAGACATTGACCGTGCTTCTTGTATTGGGAAGGTGGCAGTGCTATTTCTTTTTTGGTGTCTGCACAACGTGTCTCAGGTGGCCTGGGACCAGGATTTTGGTCTGCTGCTTCTTCATTCTGGGCCAGGTACTGACGGGGAGCATGACATGAATGCTGATCCATGCCCCCTTAATATTGGATATTAGAGCTGTTACTAGTTTTCAAGGACTGTTGTCGGGATCAGTTATTGTTTGTAAAAGCTCTGAGATCCTCGGATGACAAGTGTTGTATCCTGACAATTATAAAGCATTTTGATTAACATCTGACTAATGGCTTTACTGGTGATTTCCTAGTCCACATGTGAGTTATAATGCAGTGAAACCAGAGAGAGTGATTGATTTCTGTGGCGTGCACAAATACTGCGACTGTGTGTATACTCACTTGGAAGTCCATTAGCCCTGGTCCTTAACCGAGAACTCTACATAAAACTCCCTGCAAACTTTTGGGAAGTTCAGCTCTGGATCCAAATTGAATGATGTGGGCTTAATCTCTAGAGATGGATCTAAATCAGAACCCAGGCTCTTCATTCCCTTCCCATCTCTCTTCCCCCACTTCAAACTTTTGAGAGATTCAGATCCAGATCCAAACGTTATGATGTGAGTCTTCTCTACTCCTTAATCAAAATGAGTGAGGTTTATTTTGACCGGAGGAACTCTGCTTCTTCCACAAGCTGCCCCTGTTGTACACCAACAGTTCAGGAAGTGAGAGGTTAAAGAACCAGCAAACAGTTCTGGTTCTGTTGTATGGCACTGCAGAGAACACCATTCCCAAAATACACAATAAACATCACTATAAAAGGACCCAGTTACTAAACACAAAGGAGACATGATGTGAAGAAAAAACAATCTGGGGAGGGACTGGATTTTCTGTGTACCTGAAAGAATCGCGAAGCTGTCTCTCTGTCTTCTTTTTCCAGCACCAGATTATCCACAAACATCCAGAAGAATGGCCTCTGACTGCTCTCTGTGGGTTTCCCGTATTGTAGGATGCGGTGATATTGATAGAAGTACCAAGCTAGGGGTGAAAGGGATGAAGAGAAAGGAAAGGGAAGAGTGACATCAAAAATGAAAGGACCAAATAGCAGAGGCATGGCTCTCATCCTGTTCTGCTCTGACTGTGGGACAATGCAGCTTTCAAAGAGAGATGCTAAGAGCCTCTCTATCACTATAGCACAAAGAGCAGTGGAGGAAATTTGAAATGAGACCAGAGAGGATAAAGTTTTAACAAGGATAAACTTTTCCATAACTTCAGTTTGAGGCATCACCATTTCTCATCTCCATAATGTGCAGCATGTAAGCAGAGGGACAGATAACAACTATAGGGATCCACTTCAGACCAGGTGCAACTTCATTGGCTTGAATAGGCACTTGCTTCTACTAGGTCTGAATTGGATCCCGGATCCGCATGGGACAGAGGCAAATTTGAGTTGGAAATGAATGATGTGCCTTGTAGTTACCAAGGGCCAGCATCTGCACATTACACGGAGGCTCTAGTAAGGGGCAGTGCGGAGCTGTCCAGACTGAGAGGGAGCACTGGGGGGCGCTTAGCCCCAGGAAAGGAGAATGCCTCCTGAAGCTCCATGGTGTGCAGGGGAATGTGGACACTAATGCACCTCCTTCAAGAGGTGCCACAGAACGATAGACTCAAGGTCAGAAGGGACCAGCGTGATCATCTAATTCTCTCCCTATGAAGCCAGTAACCACAACTGGACAATGTGTAGGGGGACAGAGCTGCTCCTCACTCTGTTTGGAGCATCAGGACCTCTCTCTGGGGTAGAGATGGCCCAGCCCTGTGCTTTCTAGAATTTCTTCCCAGCCCTTGCATAGGCTGTACAGCCCTTACAGAGGGGGAGGCTCTTCACTGCACCCTCTGCCACTACACGCCTGTATAAGGACCAGACTGGATGTGGCCCCTACAGTTGAGATTGTACGGTCACAGGATAGGAGTCTCCTAGGAAATGTCTCTCCTTTCACAGGTGATGAAATACAGCAGATTTAATACAGTTTAATGAAAACGATTGTGCGTGCTCTCTCTCTCAAATGTTGGGAAAGTTCTATGGCCTGTGTTAACCCCGGAGGTCGGACTAGATGATCACGATGGTCCTTTCTGCTGTAGCAGCACAAAGGGGCTGTAAGCCCCAGCTGATGGCTAGCCAGCAAAATTCACTTTAACCTGCCCCTCCCACAGCCTGCTGGATAGGGCACATGTCAGAGGATGGAGGGCTGCAGTCAGATTGCACAGCGTTGGTGAAATCCCACACTGCCATAGCAGTGGCTTGATGGCTGGTACAAGCCTGTGAAATTCAGAGCGATCTTGAGACTGCTGTAAATTACTCAGGGTGCCAAACTGGATCTCAGCATTCCTGGGAATCGGGGGAATAGACAAATGTTTTACAGCTGCCTTTTGCCCTGCCCCCTGTCTCCTCAGATGTACCACAAGGAGCTTTGATGCAGTTAAAGATCTAACTGTCAGACGGATAATTTATATATCATTTTATACTCCACTGCACCTCTTACCAGGAGGGTGTTCATAGGAATTTCCAACCGGAGGAGTGGAACCAAATATGAAATCAAAAGGACCCCATTCTTTTACCTAATAAGATGTACAAGTTTCAGAACTCCTTGTTTATTTTAGAAACATTTATTCTTATTCTTATTATGATGGCTATTAAAATGTAAGCATTTGTTTACAGGCACTCAGACACTACGGTGATGGGTGTGGTATAAGAACCTGAATAGAGCAGGACCTGACGTGAGCTGTGGCTACATCTGAAGAGTTCTTCCCCACCTAGATAGCTCAAGGCAGGCCTCTCTGGGGACATCATCAGGAGTCACTCCCAATCACAGAGAATTCGGCGTTGTTCTCTTATTAAGCCCTGGAGAGCTTGTATTTAATGATTAAGTTAGCATTTAGTCATTACATAGCTCGAACACAATAGAAAACTGGAACTTGCTATTGAGTGTAGCCTGCAGTCCAGAACCCCAACTTCCAAGATGGAGTCTGACCTTTGGTCTCCGCGGCCACACCCACCACTCTTACATAACAATAGCAGTTTTTCCACACAGATTCATCCTTGTACTAAAGACAGAAAAAAGAATTATAATTGATCATTACCAACCGGTCAGTAATGCTGTGAAACCAGATTATGGAAGGCCAAATTTTCAAAATGTAACCTGTATTTGTGCACATGAAATTTTGCACTCAAGTCGCTTGCATGTGGAGTTATGACTTGTGCTTGCAGCTAATAGAAAATACATGCATATGGTTCCAAAGACAATGTGTCATCAGACACAGTGGTGAGGAAATTGCATATTCAAAGGATGAATGTCATCAGCTGCACAAAAATCTCCATCCTTCTTTTAAAGTGGGCATGGAGTTGGCATAATCTGTCAAAGACTGGCAAGGGAGAACTAGTTGTGCAGACCAGACTTTGCAGTACAAGACCACAATATGAAAAAAAACTTAAACAAAAAAAGGGAACTAGGAGTTTAGAAAAGCGACTGGTAGTGCAATGAGTGGTCAGGTTTTGAAATACTAAATATGGTTTGGGTTATGCTATTTATCCATTACTGAAATTGCATAATGGCAGTGAACTTTCAGTTTGAACAGAATTAATACCAGAGTGGCTTGGATTTCTCTAAGATTTCATTCTGAAATTCAGTTGTTGCAAAAGAAAATATTGCTACAATCTCAGGTGCCATATCTCAATTCTTGGAGCAAGGGAGGTTTTCTGTCATTTTACTGAATCCTTGTAGCATGTACATGATTAAACCATAGTTGGAGACTCTGCTATTCCATTGCCAAGCTTTTTTCACATTATACAAAGCTTGGTAAACAGAGCCAAATTTCCACTTATCCCCCCTCCTCCCCGACTGAGTAAGGAGATTTTCCAGTGGGGACATATGTAGGGCCCTACCAAATTCACGGCCCATTTTGGTCAATTTCAAGGTCGTAGGATTTTAAAAATCACAAATTTCAGCTATTTATAACTGACATTTTACAGTGTTGGAATTGTAGGGGTCCTTACCCAAAAAGGAGTTGTGGGGGGGAGTCACAAGGTTATTGTAGCGGAAGGTTGTGGTACTGCTACCCTACTTCTGTGCTGCTTCTGATGGCGGCGCTGCCTTCAGACCTGGGCGGCCAGAGAGTGGCGGCTGCTGACTGGGAACCCAACTCTGAAGGCAGAGTATGGTATGGAATTGACACCCTTACTTCTGCGCTGCTGCCTGCAGAACTAGGTCATCAGTCAGTAGCTGCCACTCTGTGGTCACCCAGCTCTGAAGGCGGCAATGCAGAAGGAAGGGAGGCAGGGTACGGTTTTGCCACCTTTACTTCTGCGCTGCTGCTGGTGGGGCGCTGCCTTCAGAGCTGAGCGCCCAGCCAACAGCTGCCGCTCTCTGGCCGCCCACCTGTGAAGGCAGCGCAGAAGTAAAGGTTGGCAATACCATGATCCCTCTTAAAATAACCTTGTGACCCCCCCTGAAACTCCCTTTTGGGTCAGGACCCCCAATTTCAGAAATGCTGGTCTCCCCCATGAAATCTGTATAGTATAGGGTAAAAGCATACAAAAGACCAGATTTCACGGTCCGGGACGCATTTTTCATGGCTGTGAATTTGGTAGGGCCCTACTCATATGCTTCTATTAGGGGCAATAGAATTATTATTATTTATTCTTTGCATTGTGATACTGCCCACAGGAACCAATCAGGCCCAGGCCCAGACCCCAGTGTGCTAGGTGCTGTACATATGAAGATATGATACCCACTTGAAGGAGCTTACGGTTGAAGGGCCTGATCCAGTGCCCATTGAAGTCAATGTAAAAATACCCATTGTCTTCAGTGGGCATTAGATCAGACCCTAAGAAAAGAGTCTGTAATCTAAGAATCCTCCACTCATACTCCCCAAGCTGGATCCAGTGTGCAGAGCAGCTCTGTCATCGCTACTGAGGCCTGGGGTAGTGCCTGATGACCATTATGTGCTCCCTTCGAGACTCAGCTTTCAGCAGCTGGATCCCCTTTTTAGACACACTGTCCACATCCCAGCTTCTCTCCTGCCCAGCTGTGAGCCCCATCCTGTAGAAACCCTGGTGTGATGAGAACTGCTGTACAGCACAGTCTCAGTTGAGAAGAGAGGGATCCCCTGCTCTGCCTCACTTTGACCTGCCTGCCTCCCTCCCCTGGAATGATGAAGATTCTGCTTCAGTTTAGGTCTTGCCTGGCTGCCCCCGGCAGCATTCCCCTAGAATTGTCACAGCAATCAGTTAGGTAAATTCAGCACGGCGCACTGTTAATTCAGTGACATTTTCTATGTTGTACTTACATCTGTCCTCAGAACATTGGTGACATCATCTAAGTATGTCAGCCTGCCATCCCCCAAGCTGCTGCCCAAAAATCCAAGATTTTTCATCTCTGAAGAGCGGACATCAGAAATACAGACAGTGTTAGTACTAGGAACTAGTTCCCTCACTATGCACCATACTTCAGCACATGCCTAGCTTTAAGCATGTGACTGGTGGGACCAGTGTTTCAAGTTTAGCACATACTTAAGTACCTTGCTCAGTCAGGGTCCTAGCAAGCAGTGCAGTAACTGACATGTAATCAGGTAGCCCTTCCAGTAGAGAACAGTGTTGGACATTTACAGCTTCCTAACCTGACAAAGTTGGAGACAGCTCAAAATCAGGATTGTAAACCTCATATCGAGCTATGTAATGCTGCACTGAATGTCCCCACATGGCCTACAAATAGCAGCACGTTAGATAAACAACATGGGTATTAGATTGTTCTGAAAATGACACTATTTCTTTTAATGAAAAATGTGGAAAATTTTGACTTTTTTTTCTGCTTTACAGGTTTCAAAATGGATTTTTTTTTCTAAAAGTTTTCATGACATTTTCATATACAAATGTTTAGCAAAAACCACTGGTAAAATCTTTTGCTTATGAAGGGTATATGGTAAACAAAGTGATCGGTTTGTTGAAGACAAAAACAAAAACGGTTGTTGAAATAAGATATTTTATAACGTTTTGGATAAACAAATTTTTTAGCAAAACATTAATAGTTTTTTTGCTCAAAGGTAATTTTTTTTAAAAAAGCCAATTTTTGACAAAACAGCTCTGCATTAAACAATTTTTGACCAGCTCTATCAAACAGGATGATGATACCTTTGTGTGGGTCATAATGAATCATGATGGGTAAAATTTATCCCAAGTATGGGCCTCATTTGTCCCACTGGACAATGGAGTCACATCAGGGATGAATTTGGCCTGATATAGTAATAGATTTTTAATATGTTTGTTTTCAATCCTAAACCATCTATGTACACTTACCCGTGGTAATATTATCAAAAAGGGAGAGAACATTGATTGGCTTTCGTTCCCATGCGGATAAAGGCTGATAAATCTCAAGATGGTTCTGTCATAAATAAAAAAGACCCTTGTTTGTAGAACCCATTCAGTTGTGTGAATACTCAAAGTTGTACATTAAAAATAATAAAGCACAGATGCTGGCCTGTTTAGGGAGTTTGACTTAGCAGGACTATCACAGTGTAGGCAGGGGACTGTGCAGCCTAGAAAACTCCTGGTCAGGAGAGAGAGAGACAGGGATCTTTGCCTAAGAGAGTTGACATTTGAGGAGCCTGGAGCCTAGAGTGAGAACTGTTGGTGGGTCACGGAGGGGGAATACACACGCAATTGCCCTGAAATTGTGACACTATTCCTTTTTTAATTAAATGACCCACCCAGCATTGCCAGCAACCACTCCTCTCTTCAGTATCCAGTCAGGATCCCAAAATCCACAGAAGGGCATAAGGCAACTAATTGCAATGAAAAGTATTTCAGAACCTTGGAGACTCCTGGATTCTGATTAACACATTAGGAAGTAATGATTTATACATTGCAAATAAATATCCCGTCACAGTATATTGTAATTATTCTGTTACATAAAATGAGTTCCACTTCATTTTCAAACACCATCCAAATTGTCTGATACGGGATCATTTGCTGGAGAATTTAAAGCAGGATGCGATCTGAAGTATGTTTAGATAATCTGCCATGTGGCAGGTAAAATTTAAAGGGGCAGCACCCAGTACACGCAGTACAAATTTCTTATCAAACCCTAAATTGATATGCAGTGTAGAAAAATCTTAGTATAGTCTAAGACAGTGGTTCTCAAACTTTTTTTTTTACAGACCACTTGAAAATTGCTGAGGGTCTCGGTGGACCACTTAATGATTTTTTCAAATGTTGTTTGTACCATTAGCTAACTATTGTGAAGTGCTTTGGATAAAAGCGCTATATAAAAAAAACTTAATAGTCATTAACGTTTTTTTGTTCTACAAATAAAAGCATGCAACTCATATTTTAATATCAGTAGTCTTACCTTCCTAATGTGATGGATGTGCCCTCTCTCCCCTGCCACAGCAGCCCTCGAGCTGGGGCTGGGAAGGAAAGGGGTCTCTCCCTGTCTCCCCCACTGCAGCAGCCCCCGAGCTGGGGCTGGGAGGACGGGGGTCTCTCCCCCACCACAGCAGCCATAGAGCTGAGGCTGGGAAGGAGGGGGGTCTCTCCCCGGCAGCCGCAGCCCTGAGCTGGGGAAAGTTGCTTCTTTCTCTGGCTGCCGCAGCCCTGCACATCACAAATCCCCCCCACTCTCTCTTCTCACCTCACTGCCCGTCCCACCTGCCCCCTATTCCCCCCAAGGCCACCTCCTCACCTTACATGTGCGTCTTCTCCAGGGTCCAGGCACCTAATTAGTGGAGCCAGGCCTGCGTGGCTCCACTAATTAGGTGGGTGGCCCTTCATTCTCTCGTGTGCAGCCGCCCAGGTACGCACCTTAGAGGGAACTATCCGTGGACCACCTGAATGGAGTTGATGGACCACTGGTGGTCCATGGACCATAGTTTGAGAACCTCTGGTCTAAGATTTCTGTGGTGATTGTTGACTGATGCAGAACTCAGTTCTTTCAGTATTTAAGGTGGTACTTAGACACTAGGGTGATTGGCACCTTATTAAAACCTATGGTAGGAAGAATTCAGATTTTCGGCAGTATATGTCCCCAAATATTTTTATTTTTGCAAATGTCAGCCTCGCATCCCTTCTAACAGTACAGCTGATGGGGCTCTGCTTCCACCTGCTGGAGGCAGAACATATCTGACGGGTATGCTGACTGTTTCCCCTTGCAGAAGTGATAGATCTCTAAGGTCAGTTTTTTGTGTCTCCAACTGGCTGCAAGAAGAAAATTCCAGCCACCACTCTCAACTGGCACAGAAGAATAAATGATATGCTTAAAAATTCCAAAGCTGTTAAATTCTAATCGTATTTTGGTTATGACAGGAGCCTGATGCAGTTAATATATTTTATTTGTTTTAGTACAAAGAAAAAGAGTCCAGCGCTCATAAGTGAATCTAGCTCTGAATACTTTGCATGAATTCTGTATCAATTAATGATTCTGTGTGAACTAAAATGATCATTCTTTTGTCCTATTTCGATAGCACCTGTGTCCTGAAAAAAAGTGCCACATATACTTAATGATCAAGAAGGAAAATATATATAATGGATCACAATGAACATATCTTATTTTTTCCTCTCTAACTTTTAAAACCTTAAAAAAAAAAAAAAAAGATTGTCAAGGTATTTTACATAATTTTTCTCCATAACCTTCTTGGAAGCTGCTTCCTTACTAAAGTGTTTCTTCTTCAGTCCCACATACACACTAAGGCCCAGAATCTGCAAACATGTAGCAATCTGTGTAATTTTGCTGATGTCCGTAAAGTCACGCACACATACATACGTATTTGCAGAATCAAAGTCCAGTGTTAATTTAGAATGCAGGGCTGCTGGGTATTGATTTAATTTTTTATAAAAAAGAGGATTCAAACATTTGTTTTGAAAACATAAGCACGTGTTGGAGCTCATTATTAAGAGAGACGGGAAGAAAGACAGGTTTTAGAGTAGCAGCCGTGTTAGTCTGTATCCGCAAAAAGAACAGCAGGACTTGTGGCACCTTAGAGACTAACAAATTTATTTGAGCACAAGCTTTCGTGGGCTACAGCCCACTTCATCGGATGCATAGAATGGAACATATAAGAAGATATATACAGAAAACATGAATTTAGCCGTATGGAGTGGAAATCCATCAACTTCATGAAAAAACTCGTACAGATACAGACAGACATTATCTTCCTTTCCAAATGCAAACAGATGGACATCATACCAAAAGGACTAAAGGTAAAAAATCCATTACAATCTACATGTCACGCAGACTATGCTGAGAGATTGTGCCACACACTCTCAAAGAAACTGCAAAACCACCTTATCAACATCCTATACAGCAAATAGGGAAAGATTAAGAATGAGCTCTCAAAACTGGATACTCTCATAAAAAACCAACCTTCCACACAAACTTTTTCATGGATAGATTTTACAAAAACTAGACAAGCCATTTACAACACAAAGGAAAAAGGACACTAAACCACCTAAACTGCTACATGCCACAAGGAGCCACAACAATAGTTCCCTTAACCCACTCAACAATATTGTTAATCTTTCCAGCTATACTCTTAGCCCGGCAGAAGAGTCTGTCCTATCTCGGGGCCTCTCCTTTTACCCCTCCAGGCCCACAAACATGATACAGTTCTGCGGTGACCTAGAATCCTACTTTCGACGTCTCCAACTCAAAGAATACTTCCAACACACCTCTGAATAACATACTAACCCACAGAATCCTTCCTACCAACACTACAAAAAGAAGGATTCTGCGTGGACTCCTCCTGAAGGTTGAAACAACAGACTGGACTTCTACATAGATTGCTTCCGTTGACCTGCACGGGCTGAAATTGTGGAAAAGCAGCATCACTTGCCCCATAACCTCAGCTGTGCTGAACACAATGCCATCAACAGCCTCAGGAACAACTCTGACATCATAATCAAAAAGACTGACAAAGGAGGTGCTGTTGTCATCATGAATAAGTTGGAATATGAACAAGAGGCTGCTAGGCAGCTCTCTAACTCCACATTCTACAGGCCATTATCCTCTGATCCCACTGAGGATTACTAAAAGAAACGACACTATCTGCTCAAGAAACTTCCAGAAAAAGCACAGGAACAGATCTGTGCAGACACATGCCTAGAACCCTGACCAGGGGTATTCCGTCTGCTACACAAGATCCATAAACCTGGAAATCCTGGATGCCCCATCACCTCAGGTATTGGCACCCTAATAGCAGGATTGTCTGTCTATATGGACTCTTTCCGCAGGTCTTACACTACCAGCACTCCCAGCTACCTTCGAGACACCACTGACTTCCTGAGGAAACTGCAGTCCATCGGTGATCTTCCAGAAAACACCATCCTGGCCACTGTGGATGTAGAAGCCCTCCACAGCAACATTCCACACAAAGATGGACTACAAGCGATCAGGAACAGTATCCCCAGTAATGTCACGGCAAACCTGGTGGCTGCCCTTTGTGACTTTGTCCTCACCCACAAGTATTTCACATTTGGGGACAATATATACCTTCAAGTCAGTGGCACTGCTATGGGTACCCGCATGGCCCCACAGTATGCCAACATTTTTATGGCTGACTTAGAACTACGCTTCCTTAGCTCTTGTCCCCTAATGCCCCTACTTTACTTGCGCTACATGGAATCATAGAATATCAGGTTGGAAGGGACCTCAGGAGGTCATCTAGTCCAACCCCCTGCTCAAAGCAAGACCAACCCCCAATTTTTGCCCCAGATGCCTAAATGGCCCCCTCAAGGATTGAACTTGCAACCCTGGGTTTAGCAGGCCAATGCGCAAACCACTGAGACATTGATGACATCTTCATCATCTGGACCCATGGAAAAGAAGCCCTTGAGGAATTCCACCATGAGTTCAACAATTTCCATCCCACCATCAACCTCAGCCTAGACCAATCCACACAAGCAGTCCATTTCCTGGACACTACTGCGCTAATAAGCAATGGTCACATAAACACCACCCTATACCAGAAACGTACTGACCACTATACTTACCTACATGCCTCCAGCTTCCATCCAGGACACATCACAGGATCCATTGTCTACAGCCAAGCTCTAATATACAACCACATTTGCTCCAATCCCTCAGACAGAGACAAACACCTATAAGATCTCTAATAAGCATTCTTAAAACTACAATACCCCCCTGCTGAAGTGAAAACACAGATTGACAGAGCCAGAAGAGTACCCAGAAGTCTCCTACTACAGGACAGGCCTAACAAAGAAAATAACAGAACGCCACTAGCCGTCACCTTCAGCCCCCAACTAAAACCTCTCCAGCGCATCATCAAAGATCTACAACCTATCCTGAAAAATGATCCCTCACTCTCACACATCCTGGGAAACAGACCAGCCCTCGCTTACAGACAGCCCCCCAACCTGAAGCAAATACTCTCCAGCGACCACACACCACACAACAAAAACACAAACCCAGGAACCTATCCTTGCAACAAAGCCCAGTTCTAACTCTGCCCACATATTTATTCAAGTGACACCATCATAGGACCTTATCACATTAGCCACACCATCAGGGGCTCGTTCACCTGCACATCTACCAATGTGATACATGCCATCATGTGCCAGCAATGCCCCTCTGCCATGTACATTGGCCAAACCGGACAGTCTCTATGCAAAAGAATAAATGGAAACAAATCTGATGTCAGGAATCATAACATTCAAAAACTGGTAGGAGAACACTTCAACCTCTCTGGCCACTCAGTAAAAGACTTTAGGGTGGCAATTTTGCAACAGAAAAGCTTCAAAAACAGACTCCAGTGAGAAACTGCTGAGCTTGAATTAATATGCAAACTAGATACCATTAACTTGAGTTTGAATAGAGACTGGGCGTAGCTGGGTCATACACATATTGAATCTATTTCCCCATGTTAAGTATCCTCACACCTTCTTGTCAACTGTCTAAATGGGCCATCTTGATTATCACTCCAAAAGTTTTTTTCTCCTGCTGATAACAGCGCATCTTAATTAATTAGCCTCTTACAGTTGGTATGGCTACTTCCACCTTTTGATGTTCTCTGTATGTATATATATCTCTTCTTACTATATGTTCCATTCTATGCATCTGATGAAGTGGGCTGTAGCCCATGAAAGCTTATGCTCAAATAAATTTGTTAGTCTCTAAGGTGCCACAAGTACTCCTGTTCTTTTTTTGGGAAGAAAGATAGGTCAACGGTTGGGTCCGTGTCAGCCTTGACTCCTCCATCCCTTTACTTTTCTATTAAAAGTTAATGGAGACGCTCCTTACAGATTCCTGATCATAGAAGCACTTCAGTTTCACACGCCATCTCTTCTTCCTCTTCAGCAACCCATGTGAACTCAAGGGGAGGCACATGAAACACAGCCAGGTATTCGTTGCTTTAACTTTCTCTGCAGTACCAGGACTTACAAGAACATCCAGACACTCCAGGCAATAGCACCTACACATATTAAATAAGAAGTCAATTCAGTGTTTAAACAGGTCTTTCCACACATTCTATGCTAGCCAGCGGCTCAGTTTAACTGGTTTGGTTCTTTTCTGATTTTTAAAATCATATTCAAGAGAATTATCTTTTTCCTCAGAAATGTTTCGCTGAAGATGCTGGTACATTATCTGCTATATGCTAAAGCACCTTAGCAGTGTAATATCCATGAATGATCCCCTTCTGTGTTCCTGGCCACACCTTTAAAACAGTCAAAGTTGAGGTTGATTCAAAGGAACAATCCCAGTGTTTATGCAAAACTCAGGGTACGGTGAGACTGGAAGCACTGGGAATTTAGTTTGTTTTCAATCAAATGACCAGCCATGCTAGATATGTCCAGTAAAAACCCACATGCTTTTTATTTTTATACCAAGTCTAAAGAGCAAATCAAGCTCCCATTGAACTCAATGGAAAAACAATCCCCCACCCCACCCGCGACTAATATGGGAATTAGTTGGGGCCTGAATGCATTACAAGGAAGCTCCTGTTTATGTGGGGCACAACAACTAGGGAATAAGCTTTAGGAATGAGACAAGGGGTGTTTTTGCAGGGTGGGGAAAAAGGGGACATCCAAGCCAGGACAACCTTGAAGATTAAAGTTACCTCAAAATGGGGCAGCTGTCTGTTAGCGAGAAGGGCAAATATTTGGCTATTTCCCCTGCCAGCTGTGCTCAGAGCATTGACATGTTCTTCACTCTGCTGAATCATCACTTGTAGAAGTACATCCTCCATCTCCGGGTGGCGATGGACATGCCAAAGGCTAACCTTAACTCTGGGTGCTGATGAGCTTGGCAAAAATGTTATAGGGTGAAATCTTAGCCTGAGGGAAGTTAATGGGAGTTTTGCCACTGACTTCACTGGGTACGACTAGAGTTCAAAAAAACCCCTGCAGCAGCAAGTCTCAGAGCTCAGGTCTACAGACTCAGTCTTGAGCTATGGTGCTAAAAACAGCCCCCCCCTTTGCCAGGTCTCAGAGCCCGAACTCCAGCCCGAGCAGGAATGTCTATGCTGCTATTTTAAGTGCTGTACCACAAGCCTGAGTCTGTAGACCAGAGCTCTGAGACTTGCTTTTTTTCCTTTTTGCAGTGTAGAGGTACCCACTGTGGGCAGGATTCACCCATGTGTACAGCTGGTGATTTGTAAGGTGCCACTGTTGTACCTCTTCTCCCTCTCCTCCCCAGTTAGCCATGTTCAAATAAGCTGTTTTCTTACTCTACTAGAACATAATACATGTGCAGACAAACATTATGACAAAGTGTCTTGAATAATCATGTTTCCTTGACATGTTTGTTTGCAGAATTTCATTTCTTTATTCACATTTATAACAGGGTTTTTAAGTGATGAGTGTTTCTTTAATCCTTACCCTGCTGCTATCCTGTGGATAATTTGTGTTGAATTACTTGGGGAACTACAGGTGATTTAAATGTGTATGTGAGTGCTGGGCATGTCAAAACCTGCACACCCCAACCAATATAAGGTAAAACAATGATAGGAGGTGAGCACAGTGCAGGTCCTGATCTAAAATCCGACATCCCAGCACCCCAGGCTTATCGGAACTTTGTAGCTAGCTCCAACCTCAGTGAACTGAAGCAGAACCCTGCACGCAGACCCGCCCCATCAAACTTTGTGGAAGTTTAGAACTGGATTTGACCCCTGTGGCTTAGGGTATGTCTATGCTGCAGTCATTGGGTGTAGCCATACTGAACTAGCTTTAATTTGCCTAGCTGAGGCCCCAGAGCAGTGAAGCCGTGGCAGCAAGCACTTCAGTGTGGGCCAGGCCCACAAGTCATTACCCAGGGTTCTGGGCCAGTTTTTACTGCTGACGCTGACACGTGCAGCTGCACTGTTCTGGCACCGAAGTTAGCTAGATTAAAGCTAGCTGGAATATGTCCCCTCGAGCTGCAAACACATGTTGTCATTGCAGTCTAGCCATATCCTCAGGCCTACCCCTACTCTTTACCTATTACAAGTTGGATCATCGCACATTAGCAGAGTCTTCCCTGAGCAGCAGATCGTACAAAAAGCTTGAAAGCCATCCTCATCATACAGGAAAAATGTTTCCAGAAAGTTCTCCTTATAAAACAGCAAACTATGGTTAGTTGCAAAAAATAGGTTTATTTGATAAAATGAAACAAGCATACTTAGCTGTGTTTGCTTTGCACATGAACTTCATTCTTGTGTTTTTAATTTTTTTATGTGGCACCATTACTGTGCATGGTGCTTTGCAAAGAGATCGTAAGTTTCCTGCCCCAGGAAGCTGAATGTACAACTGAATGTAGACTAAATACTGACAAAGGTGGTGAAGAATAGGATGTAACATGAAAGCAATGTGATATATTAGATAACTTTAGCCATATAATTATAATACCTAAGTCTTACATGGTGCTCCTCATCAGTAGATCTCAAAGGGAGGCAAGTATCAATATCCTCATTTTACAGATGGGGAAACTGAGGCACAGAAAGGGAAGTGACTTTCCTAAGGTCACCCAGTGGGCAAAACAATAATATATCAGTTCTAATTTTTATAAAGTATTATTTTTATTCGTGTATGTAAACTCTAGTGGGAACCAAATTAAAGGACACTGAGTTGAGGCATGTGTGTGGCTGGTTAGTGACACTTTCTTATACATTTAGGCCAGAATGGGACCATTCTGATCCCCTAGGATTTAGAACCTCACCCAATCATTTCTGCACCAAGCCCATAGCTTCTGTGTGAGCTACAGAATATCTTTTTAAAAGTTGTGCCATCTAGATTTAAAGCCTTCAGATGATGGAGAACCCACCACATCCTTAGGTTAGTTGTTCCAATGGTTAATTACCTTCACTGTTCAAAATGTCCACCGTATTTCTAGTTTGAGTTTGTCTAGCTTCAGCTTGCAACCATTGCATGGGTGCTGGAACTCAGGGTGCTGGGGCCGGGGGGAGCTGCCACACTCCCTGTCTTAAAGTGGTTTCCATTATATACAGGGTTTACAATTTGGTTCAGTGTCTTTCAGCACCCTCACTATACAAATTGTTCCAGCACCTCTGAACCACTGGATGTCAGTATCCCTTTTTCTGCTAGATTAAAGAGTTATCTATGATCAGAAATCTTTTGCCATGTAGGTACTTACGGACTATGACCAAGTCACCTCTGACCCGTGTCTTGGATAAACTAAATAGACAATGTTTCTGAAGTCTCTCATTGACTTCAGCGGATCCACTTCCAGCTGATAATAATAGGCAGGGGGGCTGCCTTATTGAGCCATATGAACTACCAACCGTGCATGGAGTACAAATTCCTCCGTGAAACAAGGGATGCTGGGTATGAATCTGGAAGCTGCCACAGCAGATGCAGATTTCTATAAAACACAAAGAATGTCCTATCTCAAAATCTAGTATTGTTTAATTTCAGCCTCTCTCATCTATTTCTTTTGGACAAGATGCAGAATTTTCTAGACATTGCTCTGAAACCTGAGAGGCTAGGCGTTCCCAGATTAGTAACTCCTATTATTACATGCTCAGCACATCTGTTAGAAATGAAAAACAGTGACAAGAATATTCTTTAATGATCTCTAAAGAAGAGTTTTAAGAATACGATCCTCATCTGCACAGCAGAAAGTATAGGAAAAGGGCCAATGTTACTAATAAAGCCAGAGGGACATTGTGTTTTTAATACAAACTATTTTAAACATGGTCAATACAAGAATCCACTTCCAGCTGAGATAATTTTCACACTACTCCTGTGGACGTTGCCTATGAGCCACTTCTGTCAAGGTCACGTGCTAGAGACCTGCCAACACTTCCAAATCCACCGGATTTGTTCTTAAGGGCTAGATTTTCAATGATGCTCTCTGACGTAAAGAAAAACATGTACATCATCTCTTTTAGCCAGATCTTGCTTCAGATCTCTGTGCCCATTCAGCTTTCATTTTCTTTTTCAAAACTGCCAGTTAATGTAAATTTTGCTGATAGTTCTTGTGATGAGTCCATTAGATGCTGGTCTAAGCCCACCAAATCATTTTCTATAGGCCAGGAAACCACCAAATGTTAATGTCTTTCAGGCACTAATAACCTGCGGCAGATTTAAATTAGTGAACCAGAAGTGAGGATGGCTGTAATCCCAGTCCTTTAGGGCAGCCATTGTATGCCAAATTCTTTTAACGTATTTTTGTTTACGTTTGATTACCCCATATTTTTGGATATTGCTTTTAAGTTGGACACCTGATTTTTATGTCATATTGGTTAACATGCAGTGTGACATGGCTAAATGGCCTATTGGTTTTAGGTAATTTAATTTGATTACTCACCTTCAATACGCCTTTGGTTTTCATTTACTTCATGTGCAATAAAATCTGGGGAAAAACAAAATGTAATACTAATTGTTTATTTCTTCAAAAACTGGAAGAGCAACAATCCTTAAGAGTTGGCACAACCTGTATTTTCTGCTATACAAACAAAAGGGTTCCCTAGGGATTTATGAGCCAGTCCTTCAAGCCCTCCCCATGAAGAACTCCCATTCGAGTCCCTGTGAGTTTTGCATGCAGCTGGCTTTGAGGATCAGTCCTATCGTTTTGCTCCTCTGTTTCCTTTTTGTAGATCAAATAACTTCACTGACTCATGTCCACACAAGTGTAAGATTGTATGCTGCTTTAGTAGACACACACTCTGCAGGTCAAGCTGCTGCAATGTTTTAAAGAAACAGGCTAGAGTAGAAGTGTCAACCTATTGTGAATTCCTTCTGAAAACACTGATACCTCTGTTGGGGCTTGTGGGTGTAGCAGGCATTATTTCTTCAAGAGAGTCAAGACAGATCACATCAGAAGAAGTGCTTTCTTCGTCTTGCAGCTCTATCGCTTGAGGGGGGAAAAAAACCATGCAACCGTAAGTTTCCTGGACAGTAACTCCACTTTTAGCGATATTGTGATTTTCTAAGCAAGAAACACCACTATAGCCAGGTGACACCACTGAAGGTTTGCGACTTCTATTTCCATACTTTTGGAAACACCAGTCTAGCCCACCCACATTCACTGAATTCTTCAAACAGCTGGGAAGATAGGTATTTATACAGCTGATCCATGCACAGTTAGCTGAAGTGGGGGGAAGATCATTTATTATTCTAGTGTGCAGAGTGGCCCAACCCTCCCTCCTATGGATTGAAGTGTCTCTTGTGTCTCCTAGAAGTCATCAGAGCATCAGGCATTCAGGGCCTGGGCAGCCCCCGCTGCTTCCAACCCCTACCATCG
The DNA here is from genome assembly GCF_965140295.1 of Lepidochelys olivacea. NCBI lineage: Eukaryota > Metazoa > Chordata > Testudines > Cheloniidae > Lepidochelys > Lepidochelys olivacea. Next base: position 158,140,925 of record NC_140411.1, on the reverse strand, counting down.
CCTGGACGGTGTCACTGACAACTCCCTGGTTCCAAAGGCATTGCAGCCTCAGGCGGGCTCCAGTCATTTCCTTTGCTCACTTATTCCAGAGAAGCTGGGCTCCACCTCCTCCAGGTCCTCTGCGCTGTCTGTGTCCGACAGGACCAGCGCCGGCTCTCCCTGGGCCATGCTGTGTCTATATGGACCATACGCAGGTCCGCCCGGCAGCAGTAATGGCACGTAGGTGCGCCGCCCGCGGCGACGAACGACAAGCTTGTCCAGCGCTACCAGGCGGTGTGCTGGGCGCGGCTCGCCGCGCGGGGGGCGTGGTGAGTGAGTCTCTTGCAGGGGGGTCTGGTGGACGCTCCAGGGAGAAGGTTTTGTGCAGCGGGGGGAGGGGAAGCTTTTTTTAAAATTAATTTGCCAAGGAAATTCCAGCCCTGAGAGATCGTAGAGATTATATGAACTATCCAGCACCTAAGGGGCGGGTGTGTGTTTTGCAATGCTGGCTGCGTCAAGCCCAGCCTCCCCGTTTTAGACTTAAGTTCATGCCAGAAGAGCAGCAACGTTCTTCAGTTTTTCAACCTGTGGTCAATTTCAGTTACAGACTGAAAACAAAATAAGCAGCTTTTAAAAGAAATGTGTGTCTGTGTTAGAATTATCCTGGACTGTATCCCATGTGCTATGCACAGGCTACAGTCTCTCATATCTTGCTTTGTATACACACAGTACTATAGCTGGTGCACAGTACTGTCTGCATGCATATATATAACACAGAAGTATATATCCAGTGTGGTGTATGTCTATCTCACATAAGTATCTATCCGTGTTACAAACCTGTTATAAAATTAAATAATTTATTTTCAAAACTCCACAAAACAGTTATTTTCAAAAAAGTTTAATATATATATATAGTTTATAAAAACACTGACAACCAAATGAACTTTGCTGTTAGTCTAATTTTATGATTATTCCACATAAATACATAAATATATTGGGAGATTTTTGCTTTGGATGCACATAACAATTTTTTAAAGGTAACAGGACAAGGGTCTGAGCTGATGAAAAGAAACCTGGTTGCATTTGTGTACATAACTATACCCCTTTGCTAATTGAATTAAGTTATTGCTAAGTGAGATGTTTTTGATTGAAGGTGTTAGTGTAATTCTTGCCTTAGTAAGCCACCAGTAGTGATATTGGATACCGAATGCCCTTTCTTCACAGAACTAGAAAAAGATAAAGATCAAAAACGTCAGTAGAAAGGGCAGATACATCCCTGCTATTGGTAAAAACTAAGCATTGTGCATGAGGATAAAACATATGCTGGGACACTAAGGCTGCAAATAGATGCATCTAAAATCCACATCACCAATCCTTACTCAGCAACTCCAATGTCTAAATTAATTGCCTGCTAACTGACTTAATTTATGCTGGGATAGTGAATGTTCTGGTTCGTTTATTGTTAGTTTTTCTTTTCATTAGCAGCTATCATAATAGAAAAATGAAGATGCTTAATGATGGGGGTGGTGGAAATGGTTCAACATGTTTAATTTATTAATGTAGGAGGATTCTGTATTTTCTTGAGGCAAAAACTTTAAGGACAAATTAGATATATGGTACAAAGAAGAAGCATAGAACACGCTATTGAAGACATACAAGACCTGGATTTTATTGTTTTTAATTGATCAAAGCTCCCACTGATGTCAGTGGGAGTCTTGCTTGGCGATGGCAGAACTTGGCCCAATCTGTAGATAAGGTCTCTCTGTTGGTGTGGTGGTTGTCTTTAAATATTAAAATAACCTTCTTGTTTTATTTGAACTGCCACACACTTAAAATAAATGAGATCTTACTTTTATTTTCATTTAAAATATCTTGGCCTCCTTTCCCACTTTCCCATTCAAATTAGGCACTGTTAAAATCAAAAACATTAATTTGTGCTGAACTATCAAAATGTATTGTTTTACTGTTAGTGTGAATTAATTTATATTTCTGTTGATTTAGGTGAAATACAATATCAATAACCTTTAGTTATCAATGGGCTTGACTTTTGTTGTGTTGGTTTACTTTCTTTAATTTCAATTATAAAACAATAAAGAGAAAAATACCTGCTAGATTAATGCCTTGTGGTGGGGTGGTGCCCCACTCCCAGGCAAGACTGGGCTGAATCAGGCCTGAGAGGCTGCGCAGACCTGCAGCCAATCAGAGAAGGCCTGAGGAGAGCCAATCAGAGCAGGGAAAGAGTCAGCCAATCAGGGCCAGGCTAGGCCCTATATAAAGGCTGCCCAGGACCAAAGCAATCAGTCTCTCTCAGATGGGAATGTCTGTCTCCTGAGCTAAGGAGACCAGCACCCTGGATAGCGCAGGCTTGGGGGAGCAGAAGAGAGCTCCAGCCTGATACCTCTCAGACTGTGGGCCCTGACCAGAAGGGCCTAGAGGGTGCAAGGAGTCAGAGGGGAAATGACCCAGGGAGGATGGATAGTTGAGGGGAGAGAAGGAGGGCAGAGAGGCTGCCACTAGAGGGTCCCTGAGTTGGGACCCAGAGTAGTGGGTGGGCCTGAGTCTACTCACCCCTTTCCCCCTTGTATAGCACCTGGCTGTGGAAGAATGGCCATGATAGACTGGAGCTGGCCCTTGAGCAGAGGGGCTAGACCTTTGGGGCTGTGGTTGGCCACTGTGGCAGGAGAGAACTGGGAAGACTGCTGTTAACCCCCCTGGAAGGGGATAAGGATGGACTAGGGTGCACTGCCGGAGGCCAGTGTCCTGAAGTGGATGTTGCCGAGTGGGGAGCAACGCAAGTCCGGATACCAACGGGGGAGTAGACAACGGATGGGATGCCACCGGCAGATGGCGCTCTGCAATGGACAGAGTTAATTCCTAGACATGCCAGTGGGAGGCGTGGTGGTGGTGAGTCCCAACCCTGTCACATGCCCTAAGGAACTAAATAATTTTCAGGAGGAATCTGAAGCAGAAGTAGTATCTTTCCCTATCCACCAAAGAGATGGGCCATTCAGAGAGGGCCCTGATCTAAAAACTTCAGCTCTGGATTAAAACTTTCTCAAAGTATGGGTATATTTGGGTCTGTGGTGATTTGGTTCAGCTCTTCATAGAGATGGGCAAGCAGCAAAGTTCAGCTCCAGATTAAAATTTCCACAGAGCTTTGAGGTTTTGGGATCTAAGCCTTTAGAAGCCCCATCTCTAATGAGAAGGCTTAGCCAATGAAGTATTTTGATTCACTAATTCTTAAGTGACTCTCAGGACTGAGGTTAAAGTAAGGTGGACAAACCCCCTCTCCTCTCCTTTTCCCAAACATGGGGAAAAGTCCGCTCCCTCAGGACTCCCGCTTCTGTCTCCTCTCCCCTGGTTGGTAAAGTAAGGACTCTTCAGGCAAGAGAATCTGAACAGGGAGCAAGATGTAGCTTCACTGAGACGCTTCTTAGACTACTTGGCTTCTTACCAGCAGCATGAGCAGATGAGAAGAGGTGTCCTCTGTTTGCTTCTTTTGCACAAAGATCTGTCTCCTCAGCAGCTCCCTCTTCCCTTCAGGAGCAGAAGGGAAGGGGAGCCTCTGTAGCAGGCTCTAAGGGGAGAGAAAGATAGACAAAATATCCCCAACACATACTATCTCCTCTCCCCAGTCTCTCTTGAGGAAAAGGACGTCATGGCCAAAAAAATAGCTCCCGCTCTCCTGACTTTCCAGAGATAAGTGGGAAGTTGAAAGGGAGAATGTGCGACCAGATGGGTGTGAGTGGAGAGAGCAGAGGAGGGAGAATAGAGCAGTTAGGGGACAGGAAGGGGGATTATATATAAGTAAAGGAAGAAGATGGTGGGAAAGTGAGTGGGAAATAAAAAATAAAGTCACATAGAAAGACTGATGCCAAAGGAGTGCAGTAAAATATTACATTGATATTTGATAGGGATGTCAGGGGACATCAACTGTGTATGAAGCGGGGACCTGAGAGCTGTTTTGCCAGGGAGATAATCACACGAGTTCAGTGGTCTTATGGATCAGAGAGAAGATGCCTAATCTTATATAGTGGCGCACTAGAGGTTTGGGTGTATATTTGTAGATGTTTTAGCAGATAGTGACATACTGGGTAAACTATTATTTTTTTTATACAATGTTTCTTTTGAACTTAGTCTTCTAAAATGCTAGAAATTACATCCAATATTTCCAGGGAGTGATTCCCAGACCCACCATTTTTATTATATTTACACCATGATGTTTATAATTATTGTTTTAATTACTTTTAGTCCAATGGCTCCCAAAAATGCACTAGGTGCTGATAACATACCTCCATTACCCAAACAGCTCACAATCTAAGACAACAAACACCTGAAAGGTGGGGGGGGGGAAAGGAACACCATCAAAATATATTATCATTTATTATTTGTATTACTGTAGCACCTCGGAGCCAAGCATAGGCCAGGACCCCACTGAGCGAGGTGTTGCACAAACACAGAACAAGAAGATCATCCCTGCCACAACGTGTTGCATCTTTTTGACCCAGGCAGCTAGTCAGAGTTCAGGGCCCTGGGCATGTTCCAGTTGGAATTAGAAATTGATGAAGGCTGGTGTTATCTTTGATGCAATCTTGTGTATTTACAAGGAATGTACAAAGCCCTGCTTTTCTGAATGCAGAAGGAACCAAGAACAAAAGGAGCAGTTTCTTAGCTTACAGCCCCCAAACCTCTTTAGCAACACCAGACCCAAAAGCCCCCTCTCTAGCTTTTTCCAGGGTCACACTGTGCTTACAGGCTCCTACTTGGCTTTCTTGCCTCTTTTGCTCTCTTTGTTCTTAGTTTCTAGATGTTCTCTCTTCTCTTTCCCCTGTGCCCCCATGTACACTGCCCTCTTCCCAAAATGATAATCAACCTGGGTTCTCACACACATTTAGTCTTAGGCGGGGGCTTATGCTTACAGTTATATTATTGAAGGGTGAGTTCACACCTCTCAATCAGCTGTTAACTCAACCCAGAGTATGGTTTCACCCAGCTCAGAATATGTATGGTTCTTATTTATTATTTGTATTACCGTAGCATCAATTATGGGCCCAGACCCTTCTGCGCTAGGCATTATAAAACACAGAACAAAAAGACAGGCCCTACTCCAAGGAGTTCACAAGCTTCAATTTTCACACAAAACACTTTCATTTATTTCTTTTTATTACATTACTGTGTCCATTCAGCTTCTCCATCCTGACCAAATTTCAATGACAGCATTTATCGGGATCAGAGCATCAGGGGTTTGCCCTTCCACAGCTCCACACATTGCTTTCACGCCTGCACACACACTGTACTTAGTTGGCTAGGAGCATTCTTGGGACAAGAGTTCATTTCAAACACAATTTTTCTGTTGTCCGCATTCTCTTCCCATGTTGCATCACCATACACTCATGACAACCACCAGCAAAAGTGGTGAGCTTCCCCTCCCATTCTGCTCTACCTCAGCCACTGCGTGTGAATACCCAAATACCCAGGGGCCAGATCCTGCCATCAGCCTTTTAGAATGCCCCCATTGACTTCAGAGAGGAGTTCTGCTTAAAAACTGATGGCCTGATAGGCCCCTGTGTATTTAATATAATTAAAAGTTGTTTGTCTAAGCTAAGGAGTTTTATTACATTCCCTTTTTTATTTACCATAGTAGAATAGCTAATAATAAGCAGAGGGAAAGCTTTGAATAACTTCCTGCCTGGAAGTCTTTTAGAAATCTCATAAAAAGAGCTGAGCACATTTAACATGTGTGACACGAATACGCTGTGAGTATAAGTTTATGGCACCATCATCTGAATAAACTCTCTAACGTATGTGTCATGCATGGATCACTGTAACGCACCAGAATTATATCAAAATAAATGACTCTGCCAGGGGGCCAAGATTTCAGCCTATTTAGAGTTGAGTATCAACGTGTTAGTTTTATTATATTTTGGGACTTCTGACAAAGAGCAGTGGGGTAAATAATTCCGTGTCCTTGTCGGATCAGTAAACAGGGTGTGTAGAGAGTAGAGGACTTACAGCTCTGTATCTGTTGGTTTTATATTTTAATCACCTGGAGATCAGAGAGGGGCGTACGCAGCTGTAACACACAACAAATATGGTATCCAAGGTTGAAACTTTACTTTAGTTGCCTGACGGTCTAGTATCCGCTTCCTGATCGTGGCTCAGAGTTGAGGATGGGACCATGTCATAAATATAAAGCGAAGGGTAAACCCCTTTGAAATCCTTCCTGGCCAGGGGAAAGCTCCTCTCACCTGTAAAGGGTTAAGAAGCTAAAGGTAACCTTGCTGGCACCTGACCAAAATGACCAATGAGGAGACAAGATACTTTCAAAAGCTGGGAGGAGGGAGAGAAACAAAGGGTCTGTGTGTCTGTCTATATGCTGGTCTTTATGGGGGATAGACCAGGAATGGAGTCTTAGAACTTTTAGTAAATAATCTAGCTAGGTATGTGTTAGATTATGATTTCTTTAAATGGCTGAGAAAAGAATTGTGCTGAATAGAATAACTATTTCTGTTTGTGTATCTTTTTTGTAACTTAAGGTTTTGCCTAGAGGGGTTCTCTATGTTTTTGAATCTAATTACCCTGCAAGATATCTACCATCCTGATTTTACAGGGGGGATTTCTTTATTTCTATTTACTTCTATTTTTATTAAAAGTCTTCTTGTAAGAAAACTGAATGCTTTTTCATTGTTCTCAGATCCAAGGATTTGGGTCGGTGGTCACCTATGCAAATTGGTGAGGCTTTTTATCCAACATTTCCCAGGAAAGGGGGGGTGCAAGTGTTGGGAGTATTGTTCATTGTTCTTAAGATCCAAGGGTCTGGGTCTGTAGTCACCTAGGCAAATTGGTGAGGCTTTTTACCAAACCTTGTCCAGGAAGTGGGGTGCAAGGTTTTGAGAAGTATTTTGGGGGGAAGGATGCGTCCAAACAGCTCTTCCCCAGTAACCAGTATTAGTTTGGTGGTGGTAGCGGCCAGTCCAAGGACAAAGGGTGGAATATTTTGTACCTTGGGGAAGTTTTGACCTAAGCTGGTAAAGATAAGCTTAGGAGGTTTTTCATGCAGGTCCCCACATCTGTACCCTAGAGTTCAGAGTGGGGGAGGAACCTTGACAGACCAGATTAAAGTAATTTGCAGTTATAAGGTTTAGGCATACCATAACACAGCCTCCCCTTCTGTTTGAAGCGGTAGGGGTCCTTCTCCTTTTTCAGGGTCCATCTACCTTAAGCTGGGACACGATTCCCACCTGATGTAGGCATACCTGTGCTAGTTCTGCTCAAGCTACTGTGCTCAAAATAGGAGTGTAGAGAGGGTAGCATGGGCCACAGCTTGAGCTAGGTACCGGAGTACATACCTGCCTGGACCTCTGGGGTACTCTGTCAGCTAGCTCAAGCTGCTGCCCATGCTACCCTGCTATTTTTAGCTAGTGCCGGGCATCTATGTGAGCTGGGAATCACACCTACCTAAAAACTACCCTGATAATATAAAAGAGCTCTTCTCAAACTGGGGTCTGTGGATCCTGGGGTTCCCCAAGAGAACTCCAGGGTGTCTGTGGACCCTGCTGATCAACTCCTTTCCCCCCACCTCCGGGGCGATGCTAGGGAGGGGCAAGAATGGTCACATGCCCCTCCCCAGGCACTCTGGAGGGGGCACATTCCGGAGGGGGGGAGCTGTCCCTGTCCTGTCCCACCCACCCTCCCAGTTACAGCTGTGCTCAGGTACCTGCTGAGGAGAGGAGCTCACTGAAGTCACTCTGCTTGTCGCTGCCTGCCCAGTGAGTGAAAAGGGGCGCAGTGACAGGGCAAAATGGGAGGGCTCGGGCTGGGAGGAAGGGGGGCCACCTGGGACACTGGGGATGATCATCATGGGCAGGGATGGGACAGGGAGGCAGCATAGGCCAGCGCTGGGAGTCTGTTTGGGGGGTGGCTGCAGCAAGAAAGAGAAGAGCCATGTGACCTGGATGGGCGTCTGGGGGAGCAGCAGAGCCAGGGGCTAGCGATGGTGGGGGTGTTTGGAAGAGAAATAAACCCATGGGGGATTTCTGTGGGAGACTGGGGGAGGCAGCATCAGGGCAGGGGGGGTGAGGATTTCTAAGCCCTTCAGTGCTGTATGTGCATGATTTGGTGTCTAGGTCAGTCAGGCACTTGTAGCCCACACTGAATTCACTTTGTTTCAATCTTTTTTTTTTTCTTTTTTTTAAAAAGAGAAGCACTGAGCTCCTCTCTGGCTGGTAGGAAAAGAGTGGGGTAGAGTCTGTGTAAGTAGTGGTAGCCTGGGGTGAATGCTTGCTCACTCCATTACCCTCCCAGAACCCCAGGTCAGAATTAAAATACCCTGGATTTCCTCCCTCAATTCCCACAGATTTTCTGTTCATGCCATCGTGTCTGTAGACAAGTGAACTTCACCTTGCTAAGGCCCCTACTACTGGGATTGAAAAGAGCAGCTCAAGGCCACCATGGGCTGGCTGAGATCTCTGGGCTGGAATATAACTGCTTGAGCGCTCTGGTTGGATGTTCAAATGGTTTGAACTGGGACTTTCTAACATGTCCAGTGCCCCTTCTTTGCTTCGTTGCCCCTCTTCTGAATGGGCAGGTCTAAACTGGGAGGATAGGCAGTGTTTAAAAACGTGTTTGCTAACATGCTTGAACTATCATGTTTTTCAATAAACCTATTTCCTAGTCTAGACAGGGTGGGTCAATGCCATATCCCCACATTCCATACTTCCCTCAGGTATAGGCTTTAAAAGAAATTGCTCTATCATATAGTAAACAGGGCTGTGGGTGTGTTCCAACAATGTGTCTCTCGGTTTTCATTTTTCACCCTCTTTCATAGTCTTGGGACAGAAGCAGCTGCTGACTGTAGGCTCCTCTGAGAGCCACAAACCCCTCTCCTGCTTTTGCTGGGCGTGTGATTTGTATCTAATGCTGGAAGAGCTGTAAAGCATGTTTAGCTGATGGACTCCTTTCACGCTATTCCCTTAGCAGCACATTCGGAGGTGGCACCTCGTTAGATTGGTTTGCTGTAGGTCTACAGCGAATGCACCCTATTCCCAGAGTAGCATTTTGGTGGTCTTGCTCTGTAACATGAGAGCCACTTCCAGCTCACATTGCCATCAATGCTACTTTCTGTATTTCCGATGTTTTCACTGCAAAGAGTTTGCCAAGAAAGGATAAGGACAAAGTGGGGTTAGCTGCTCTCTCCCACAAGGTGCAAAGTACACAACAGGTGTGCAGTAATCCTGAGTGTCCCCTTACTGCACCCATCCCTGCAGTGGCTGAGTGTTACATGGATACATACTTCAATATTATTTCTATTACAAATGTGGATTCCTAAATTTATAAGTTACAAGCTCTGAAAATACTGTATACAGAGTGGGGTATTAGAAGGTGTGCTGTATTGCATACAATGCAGGGTTGGAAGGTATGGCATACTGTTGCACTTTGAAAGCTAGAGGTATAATTAATCTGTTGTTATTCCACTGACTACAATGAAATTACACAGGGGTAAAATTGGCCTAGTAGATTTAATTCTTTGTCTGTACTGCTGCAAAAATATCTGATGGCTTACATTGTTCCAGAAATCCTCAGCAAACATACACTAGTTATTGTTTCCTGCACTTTAGTATAACAAACTAAAATGAAAAGAAAAGGAGGACTTGTGGCACCTTAGAGACTGACTAACAAATTTATTTGAGCATAAGCTTTCGTGAGCTACAGAGGAATTTAATGCTTAAGCCATAAAGCAAGCAGGTCAAATGTATAACTGAAGTGACTGAGCAACGCAATAGGTGTCCTATTGGAACTGAGCACATGCTGTCCTAACCTTCGCAAAGCACATTTCGAATGTGTCTCTTGAGAAGGTAAAATACAAAGGTATATTTTAAAATATATACCAGGTGTCATTTAATTACATCAAATGGTACCCTGGCAGATAAATTGCACAATTGCTATCGTTGAGCGTTATGAAAAAACAATGCAAAAACCCCTAATAAATAATCCTCATAATACATAACATGGCCCTTTAGCCAGATAGCAGCTTGTTCATAGGAGTGCAACAGGCAGCAGAAGAAGCCTTGGTAACAGCCACTGAGTGGGACAGACCACTGAATCACTCTGTTTAGCAAATTACCGAGTAAGTGACCCAGCACAGTCATAATAAACAAGCACGAGTCGTGCCCGACAAAATGTACTTTATTCATTTATTTGACAAGCGCAATTTTAATTAGAATAATAGTTCCTAGTATGGTAGTAAGTGTTTTGTAGTGTGCATAGTAAAAGGCTTTAAAAGCAGTGAGATGAGAGCATGCAACAGTGAGATGCCTGCTAAAAGAGGGGAGAAATCTTTGAGGTTTTTTTTTTTTTTGGCAGTGAGCAAAGTGTGGATTAGCAAGATTGGTAACTACGGTACAAAAGCTGGGCTGCTAGGGAAAACTTGGTGTCTGGTGGAGAGATGCAATAGATCTCCTCTGCTCCCAAAGCCAAACAGAAAGTAGCAGGTCAGTGATGACAGGAGACAAACCTGATCTGAGATGATCACATCATTATCCATCCCTGGTGTTACAGACCTAAAGGGACAGCTCTCTGCAACAGAGTGAACCTGAAACAGCCAAAGGAATCTCCCCAGTGGCAGTGATGGTTCTGCCTTCTGCATCTGCCACCTACTGTGCCGGAACCCACTGTGTGGCATAAGGGAAAGCAAAGGCTTCTTGAAGGCAAGGAGGAGACAGAGCATGTGAGGGAAGGGGAGGAAGCAGAGCTAGGCTCTGATATACCCAATTCTCAACTGGCTTAAGGTCTTTGGGGGATCTTTCCACTTGGGCACAGTGGAGAATTAAGCCCAACTCTCAGAAATAGACCAAAGTACTGGATCACTGAAATAAGCGTCTTGGCCTGGTATCCCCATTTATATAGCTGCTGTTACAGGAAAACAGGCTCTTACATTTTTAGCCCATGGCTGGTCTTTTAAAATAAGTAATACAGAAGTAAAGGTGGATCAGCTGTCTCATTGGTTTGATGGGGATATAGCAACTCAAGGGCATAAAATTCTCATTCACTTTAGCAGGGTTCAAAGCTAGCTAGATAACAAATCAATGACACATTTTTGTGAATTGTCTGAGCTAGACCTTGCTAATTTGCTTCTAAGTCCCCATTCTATTGTGTAGCTTAGGGGTCCCTGAAAATATTTAAATCCAAATGGGGGTCTTGGTTGCTAAAGTTTGAGAACTGCTGCGCTAGGAAACGTATAATAGCCAGAGAATGGCTTTAATATTAGAACGTGCAGGGGAAAATCCATTCACCCACATTCATTCATGCTCCACAAAATTGGCTAAATACGTGTTATAAAATGGACAGGAAGCGAACGCTCCATTTGATTACACAGAAGAGAAAAATCTCACTATTTTTAGACAATCTAGCGCTGATTAAATATGTTGGATGGGCAAACTGAGAGACTGAAATCATGTATTTAAGTGTGGGCTCTGGTCTTATGTCTTTGACCTCCATACCAACAAGGGTACCAACTGGGGTAATGGATATTGTGTTGTGGACACCATGAACTGGACTGAGATCAATAACTCGATTCATACAATCCAGACAGACATCTGATGATAAAATATTTTAGTTAAAACTAGGACTGTCAATTAATCACAGTTAACTCACACGATTCACTCAACAAATTAACTTGATTAAAAATTAATTGTGATTAATTGTAGTTTTAATCACACTGTTAAACAATAATAGAATACCACTTTACATTTATAAAAAATATTTTAGGATGTTTTTCTATATTTTCAAATATATTTATTTCAATTACAACATAGAATACAAAGTGTCCAGTGTTCGCTTTATAATTTTATTACAAATATTTGCACTGTAAAAAGGTAAACAAAAGAAATAGTATTTTTCAATTCACCTCATACAAATACTGTAGTACAATATCTTTATTGTGAAAGTGCAATTTACAAACATAATTTTTTTTAACATGACTGCACTTAAAAACAAAACAATGTGAAACTTTACAGCCTGCAAGTTCACTCAGTCCTACTTCTTGTTCAGGAGAGAATGCTACCTGCTTCTTATTTACAATGTCTCCTAAAAGTGAGAACAGGCATTCTCATGGCACTGTTGTAGTCAGTGTTGCAAGGTATGTGCCAGATGTGCTAAACATTCGTATGCTCCTTTATGCTTCAACTCATAGATTGCACTTTTGTTTATCTTTTTTTACAGTGCAAATATTTGTAAAAAAAAATAATAATATAAAGTAGCACTCTACACTTTGTATTCTGCATTGTAATTGAAATCAATATATTTGAAAATGTAGACAAAAATCCAAAAATATTTATAATAAATTTAAATTGGTATTCTATCATTGTTTAACAGTGCGATTAAAACTGCAATTAATTGTTAACTTTTTAAATCTCACAATTAAATGTGATTTTTTAAATTGTTTGATGTCCCTAGTTAAAACTGACCTTGAATCCAAACCAATGACCTAGAAATGAAGTGCTCCATATTCCATATATTAAATAATTAAACAATAAACTATACATTTTAGTTTATGAAGTGTAGATTAGCTGATATTTTCCCCATCAGAGTAAAAAGAATTAACAATAGTAATACCTAGCTCTTAGCTAGCATTTTTCATCAACAGATCTCAAAGTGCTTCACAATCTTTAATGTATTATCACAACCATCCTGTTTTGTTTTTGTTTTTACTTAGACATTTTTACTACATAAGTTAGGAACAGACAGGACATGAGAGGGCAAAGAAGCAAACACAAATGTTTATTATTGACCTGGTCCAAGGTTCTGTCTTTCACTTTGAAAGAGATGTGTCTGGAATTAAGAAAGCTACTTTCAGGTGAAGAAGCACCTTTGTAACAGACATGATCACTGAGAAACTGTTGGAGGTAAAGAACCCAAACCATATTAGAATGATATAGCCATATAAAATTTTCATATGACAAATGAAATCTATTGTAATAGATAATCTAACACTGCAAATAATATAATTAACTATTATCAAAGGATTTAGTTATATGAACAAAAATGAGACTGCTCTTTTGCACCATCTAGTGACAGTGAGACATGCACAGTTATACCCAAGCTCCCAAATCTTTCACAATATTTCTATTACAATATTCAAGATTTCACTGGTTTGTAGCAGAATGCATTGAACTATTCTTGCCTTTAAGGCAAATCTGTAAAATATCTAGTAAGAATGTTACCCTGGTATTAGGTTAGTGTAACGAGGAGATCGTCGTTTGATTAGACAATTCTACCCTGGAAGCAAAGCAATAACATTATAATAAGGGGAATTTCACCTGAAAGATTCAATTAGTGAAGAAATTATTGTCATTTTAATAGTATATATTCTTCCCTGAAGGCAGGAATACATTACTATAATATGATTTCTTTAGTAAAGGTAGTTTCTTCTTGGGGCTCCATGAATTCAGATCAATAAAACTTTGTTTTTAACTTCTCTTGATAGAACTGCCTGCTGTTAGTACAGGGGTCCTATGAACTGCCAGTCCAAAATTATTCATACATTTTATAATCTACATATATAAAACAGTATTGAGAGCTTAAAAGATATGCATAATATATCAGTTTGTATTATGGAGAGGCAGTAGCCCCTTTTTAGTTAAATTTGCAATCAGCTTCCATTCAAACCTACTTCTCATAAGTAACCTTTACTCAGGCCTGGTCTACACTACAAGTTTGTCAGATTTAGCAGCGTTAAATCAAATTAACCCTGCACCCATCCGCACAACGAAGCCATTTTTTTTCAACATAAAGGGCTCTTAAAACCGATTTCTGTACTCCTCCCCAATGAGGGGATTAGCACTGAAATCGACATTGCTGTTTTGAATTAGGGTTAGTGTTGTTGCAATTTGAAGGTATTGGCCTCTGGGAGCTATCCCACAGTGCACCATTGTGACTGCTCTGAACAGCACTCTGAACTCTGATGCACTGGCCAGGTGTACAGGAAAAGCCCCGGGAACTCTTGAATCTCATTTCCTGTTTGGCCAGGCGAGCTCATCAGCACAGGTGACCACGCAGAGCTCATCAGCACAGGTGACCATGCAGTCCCAGAATTGAAAAAGAGCTCCAGCATGGACCGAATGGGAGGCACTGGATCTGATTGCTGTATGGGGAGAGGAATCCATGCTATCAGAACTATGTTCCAAAAGACAAAATGCTGAAACATTTCAAAAAATCTCCGAGGCAATGAGGGACAGAGGCTACAGCAGGGACGCAACACAGTGCTGCGTGAAACTTCAGGAGCTCAGACAAGCGTACCAGAAAACCAAAGAATCAAATGGACACTCCAGGACAAGAGCCCCAGACATGCCACTTCTACCATGAGCTGCATGCAATTCTAGGGGGGGGCCACCACCCCACCCCTGTCCATGGACTCCGATGATGGGGTACTCTCCTCCATGCCTGAGGATTTTGCGGAGGAGGAAGATGAGGAGGACGAGCTTGAGGAGAGCACATAGCACACTGTTCTCCATGACAGCCAGGATCTTTTTATCACCCTGACTGAAATACCCTCCCAACCCAACGAAGCCGAAGAAGGGACCTCTGGTGAGTGTACCTTTTAAAATATAATACATGTTATAAAAGCAAGCGTTTTTAATGATTGATTAGCCCTGAGGACTTGGGATGCATTCGTGGCCAGTACAGCTACTGGGAAAGTCTGTTAACATCTGGGGATGGAACAGAAATCCTCCAGGGACATCTCCATGAAGCTCTCCTGGAGGTACTATAAAAGCCTTTGCAGAAGGTTTCTGGGGAGAGCAGCCTTATTCCATCCTCCATGGTAGGACACTTTACCACATCATGCTAGTAGCAAGTAATCTGGTATCATGGTCCTGGTGTTTGCTGGCATTCAAGCAACATCCATTCTTTATCTCTGTGTTATCCTCAGGAGAGTGATATTGTTCATGGTAACCTGGTTGAAACCATGGCTGCCTGCAAGCTGAATTTTGTTGCCTGGCACTGCGTGTGTGATCTCTAACACCAAAGCTGCAGGCACTCAATATAAAATGCAAAATGCGACCTTGTACCAAAATCACATGTGCTATGTAACGTGAATAGTGTTGTTCACCATGAAAGAGTATAGCCATTGTTCTGTAAAATGTATCTTCACTCCCTTTTTTTCCCTTCAGTAGCTGCAAATGTTTCAAGCCTCCCTCCTCCACCCCAAAGGCTATCTCAGATAAGGTGGTGGGGAAAAAAAGCACACACGATGAAATGTTCTCTGAGCTCATGCAGTCGTCCGGCACTGACAGAGCTCAGCAGAATGTGTGGAGGGACACACTAGCAGAGTACAGGAAAGCAGCTGATGAAAGTGAGGAGAAGTGGCGGCAGGAAGATCAGAGGAGGCAGGATACAATGCTGGGGCTACTGCGGGATCAAACGGACATGCTCTGGCTTCTGGTGGAGGTTCATGAATGGCAGCAGGATCACAGACTGCTGCTGCAGCCCCTGTTTAACCACACTCCCTCCTCCCCAAGTTCCATAGCCTCCTCACCCAGATGCCCAAGAACACAGGGGGTGCGGGAGGCTCTGGGCACCCAACCACTCCACCCCAGTGGACAGCCCAAGCAACAGAAGACTGTCATTCAACAAGTTTTGAAGTGGCCTTTTCCTTCCCCCCACACCCCACCCAGGCTACCTTGTGAGTTATCTCCCTATTTTTTATAATCCATTAATAAAGAATACATGTTTTTTAAATGATAGTGACTTTATTTCCTTTACAAGCAAGCTGTGATCGAAGGGGGGAGGGCAGGTGGCTTACAGGGAATTTAGAGGCAACCAAGAGGATGGGTTTTCATCAAGGAGAAACAAACAGAAGTGTCACACAATACCCTGGCCAGTTATGAAACTGGTTTTCAAAGCTTCTCTGATGCGCAGCGCTTCCTGCTGTGCTCTAACAGCCCTGGTGTCTGGCTGTGCGTATTCAGCGGCCAGGCAATTTGCCTCAACCTCCCACCCCACCATAAACATCTCCCCATTACTCTCACAGAGATTGTGGAGCACACAGCAAGCAGCAATAACAATGGGAATATTGATTTTGCTGAGGTCTAAGCAAGTCAGTAAACTGCACCAGCGACCCTTTAAACATCCAAATGCACATTCTACCACCATTCTACACTTGCTCAGCCTATAATTGAACAGCTCCTTACTACTGTCCAGGGTGCCTGTGTACGGCTTCATGCACCAGGGCATTAAGGGGTAGGCTGGGTCCCCAAGGATAACTATAGGCATTTCAACATCCCCAACAGTTATTTTTCTGGTCTGGGAAGTAAATTCCTTCCTGCAGCTGTTCAAACAGACCAGTGTTCCTGAAGACGCAGGCGTCATGAACCTTTCCTGGCCATCCCATGTTGATGTTGGTGAAACGTCCTCTGTGATCCACCAGTGCTTGCAGCACCATTGAGAAGTACCCCTTGCAGTTTATGTACTGGCTGCCCTGGTGGTCCAGTCCCAAGATAGGGATATGCGTTCTGTCTATAGCCCCACCACAGTTAGGGAATCTCATTGCAGCAAAGCCATCTACTATGACCTGCACATTTCCCAGAGTCACTACCTTTGATAGCAGCAGCTCAATGATTGCATTGGATACTTGCATTTCAGCAACCCCCACAGTATATTTGCCCACTCCAAATTGATTACCGGCTGACCAGTAGCTGTCTGGCATTGCAAGCTTCCACAGGGCTATTGTCACTCACTTGTGAAGTGTGAGGGCTGCTCTCATCTTGGTATTCTTGCACTTCAGGGCCGGGGAAAGCAAGTCACAAAGTTCCATGAAAGTGCCCTTACACATCTGAAAGTTTCAGAGCCACTGGCAATAATCCCAAACCCGCAACACTGTGCAGTCCCACCAGTCTGCTTGTTTCCTGGGCCCAGAATCAGCGTTCCACAGCATGAGCCTGCTCCAGTAACACCATGATCTCCAAATTGACGGGACCACGGTTTTAGAGGAATCTGTGTTCATGTCCTCATCATTGCGCTGCCATCGCCACCTCGCCTGGTTTTTTTTCAAGTGCTGGTTCCACATAAATTACACAATAATGTGCGAGGTGTTTACAATGGTCATAACTGCTGTGGTGAGCTGAACGGGCTCCATGCTTGCTGTGCTATGGCGTCTGCTCAGGCAATCCAAGAAAAAGGGCGCAAAATGATTGTCTGCTGTTGCTTTCATGGAAGGAGGGAGGGTTGGCTGATGACATAACCACCCATGACAAATTTTTGGCTCCATTAGGCATTGGGAGCTCAGCCCAGAATTCCAATGGGCTGCGGGAACTATGGGATAGCTACCCACAGTGCACCGCTTGGAATGTCACCGCTTGCCACGGTACTGTGGATGCACACTGCTGAATTAATGTGCTTAGTGTGGACGCATGCACTCGACTTTATACAATCTGTTCCCAAAAATCGACTTCTGTAAAATTGGAGTACTTTTGTAGTGTAGACATGGCCATTAAAGGAAATGGGAATGTCTACATGGGTAGTCTTTTTCCTCATGACAGTAAAGAGCTGAAGGATTGGCCCCGAATGTTTTCTTTAAGCAAGCCTATAACTTTGCATTGGAATTTCCTGTTTTTCTCTGCCACAAAAGGGGAACATTTTCTGTAAAGTACATTCAAAATTGTCAAATAGATTCCAAGTTACAGGCCATTTCACAATTATCTGAGTTTAAATGTTGACTTTTGTTGAATGTCTTATTTGTGTCCCTCTAGCTCAAAAATGACTTCTTGATGACTGTTTAATCTCTTTGAAAACTAGTGCATTGGCTATATTTGAAGGAAATAGATGGTAACTAAGCAAAGTTATTTAAGATTTTTATTGTTCATAATTTGGGGCCTAATCCTGCTTCCATTAGTGTCAACAGGTGATGTGGGGGTGTTGTTGTTGTTTTTACCATTGACTTCACTGGGAGCAGGACAGATAGAGATAAAAAAAAAATTAGAGTATGCAAGCGTGTTGTCTTCTATTGGCTGGTGGCAGCTTAGAAAGAAATAATACTATTTGTGTGGGTTGTACCTAGAAGCCCGGGAGGTCCAGGAGTCCCTGCAGGTGTGTGGGTTGTTTTTTTTTTTTATTTTTATTATGGAGGCCCAGTAGGTAAGGTTCCAAGCCCAGCTTCATTTTAAGCTTGATTTAGATAACGGTTGGAATGTCAAGGGAAAAAATCCTTTAAATTGTTTAAATGTTTATGGCTGTCTCCTTGACAACTAGAAGGTTCTCAGAAACATTTCATTTAACCAAGTAAGTGCTATTGAGATTAAAAAAACTTTCAGGATGGCTCTTTTAAAATATGTGTGCAAAGTGTTTAATGTATTTTCATGTCCCTTGATCTGTCCCTGAAGTTGCATTACACCACAAATTTTGAAATATAATTAGAGTTTGGAATGGGATCACACAAGAGATCGTTTCCAAGGGCAAGAATAGAAATTTTTTTTACAAAATGGCCGTTACTGGGAAATGACACAATGCTCTGTCAGTGAAACTGACGGAGACAACTGCATGGAAATGGAGAATATATTTTTTTTAATTTATATTTTTATTATTTTCTGCTCAAATTTCCCCAAATCAGGGGAGAACAGAAAACAAACAGAATAACTAAACAAACAAAAAAATAACCACAAGAACAAAAAGGTTTGTAGAGTTGGAAAATGAAGAAGGGGCACAGCAGATGGTCACTGAAGGTGAGAGGGCAAGGAAAAAGAGAAGAGCAGATAGGCCTATTGGAAGAGGGCAAGAGTCAATGGAGACTACACCAAATATGAGCCCAAGGAGGATATGGGATGGGTTGCAGAGGATTGCAAGGGACAATAGGAATCGAGAGGATTTACAGCCAGATGGAACAGGGAATAGACTGGAGAATCACACCATCACCAGGAAAAGGCAGGTCTACGTGATTGGGAACTCATTACTGAGAAGAATAGACAGGTCTGTAACAAGAGCTGATCCAGAGAATAGAAGGGTGTGCTGTCTGCTGGGTGCTAAGATATGGGATGTGGACCTGAGGCTGAAGAGGATCCTAACAGGTGTGGGAAAGAATCTCCTAATTATTCTTCATGTGGGAACAAATGATACAGCTAGATTCTCGCTGGAACGTATCAAGGGAGACTATGCCAGGCTGGGGAAGACGCTAAAGGAAATCGAGGCTCAAGTGATCAGTAGGATTCTGCCTGTTTCTAGAGAAGGGCAACAAAGGTGTGACAAGATTATGACTATCAACAGATGGCTCAGGCAGTGGTGCTACAAGGAGGGCTTTGGGATGTATGGCCACTGGGAAGCATTCAGGGACAGAGGACTTTTCTCTCGGGATGGACTTTACCTGAGTAAGGAGGGAAATAGATGTCCAGGTAATCTCCACTCCAGTTATTCTCTTTGAGAGGGAAGAAAATGAAGTAAGAAAGGATACAGCCATGGGTAGGACAATGGACATAAGGCAGAAGGGCAGTGTACATACCAATCTAATAGGTAATATTGGCGGTAGAATGTCTGTGCCCAGTTGGGTAAATAATGTAAGCGAAACCAAACGGCAAAAATTAAGATGTTTGTACACTAATGCAAGGAGCCTAGGTAACAAAATGGAGGAACTAGAGCTACTGGTGCAGGAAGTGAAACCAGATATAAGGATAACCGAAACATGGTGGAAGCTGTAGCTCACGAAAGCTTATGCTCAAATAAATTGGTTAGTCTCTAAGGTGCCACAAGTACTCCTTTTCTTTTTATGGTGGAATAATAGTCATGACTGGAGTACAGGTATTGAAGTGTATGTGCTGTTTAGGAAAGACGGAAATAAAGGCAGAGGTGGTGGAGTAGCATTGTATATCAATGATGAGGTAGACTGTAAAGAAATAAGAAGCGATGGAATGGATAACACAGTCTGTGTGGGCAAAAATCACATTGGGGAAGAAAGCTGCTAGAGCCTGCCATAGACAGCTGTAGCGGCACTCAGGAGCCAGCACATGGAGCTGTAAACAGGGGAGTTTCAGTGGGAGTTCTGCTGAAGGAGTTTGTGTTGTGGTGCTTGTTTGGGGTTTGTTTTTGCTGTGGGTGGTTTGGTGTGGTTTGTGTTTCCCAGATTAACAGGATTTAGGTGGGAAGGCAATGACAGATACAGGGGCAGCAGTGGGAGTGATCCATGTAGTGGAAGACCCAATGAGGATGACTGGATGTGGAAGCTGTGGCATGTACATGATCCTGGAGGGGGTATCTGGTAAGAGTTTTGTCTGCATGAAATGCCGTCTGATAGAGCTGATGGAGGAAAAGATCCAAGGATTGGAGATGCAGGTGGAAAGTCTGGTTGAGTTTAGAAGGGGGTTCGAGCAGATTATGGAGCAAAGGCATGAGGTATCTGAAGGGAAAAGCTCAGGCTAGCAGATGGAAACAGGACTGAGGAATTTTGAGGGGCGACTGTTGTGTAAGCAAAGTGGTCAGTGGAAGCATGTGACTAAAAGAACCAGGCAGAGGAAAAGACGGGCTAGTGAAGGAGAAATAGAGCTCACGAATAGGTTTGTAGAGTTGGAAAATGAAGGAGGAGCTCAGCAGGTGGTCACTGAAGGTGGAAGGGCAAGGAAGAAGAGAAGAGCGGCTAGTCCTATAGGAAAAGAGGAAGAGTCAATGGAGACTACACCAAATATGAGCCCCAGGAGGATACAGGATGGGTTGAAGAAGATTACAAGGGAGAATAGGAATGGAAAGAACTTGAACCCAGAGGGAACAGGGGATAGACTGGAGAACAGCACCGTCACCAGGAAAAGGCAGATCTACGTGATCGGGGACTCTTTACTGAGAAGAATAGACAGGCCTGTAACCAGAGCTGATCCAGAGAATAGAAGGGTGTGCTGTCTTCCAGGTGCTAAGATATGGGATGTAGACCTGACGTTGAAAAGGATCCTAAAGGGAGCGGGAAAGAATCCCCTAATTATCCTTCATGTGGGAACAAATGATACAGCTAAATTCTTGCTGGAAAGTATTAAGGGAGACTCTGCTAGGCTGGGGAAGACACTTAAGGAAATTGAGGCTCAGGTGATCTTTAGTGGGATTCTGCCTCTTCCTAGAGAAGGGCAACAAAGGTGTGACAAGATTATGACTATCAACAGATGGCTTAGGCAGTGGTGCGATAAGGAGGGCTTTGGGATGTATGGCCGCTGGGAGGCATTCATGGACAGAGGACAGTTCTCTCGGGATGGACTTCATCTGAGTAGGGAAGGAAATAGACTTCTAGGATGGAGGCTGGCACAACTGATTAAGAGAGCTTTAAACTAGGAATCTGGGGGAGATGGTTGGGAGATGTCCAGGTAATCTCCACGCCAGATTTTAGCATTGAGAGGGAAGAAAACAAAGTAAGAAAGGATGGATATAAGGAGGAAGGGCAGTGTGGATACCAGTCTAATAGGTCATACTGGCTGTAGAATCACCGTGCCTAATTGGGTGCAGAATGTGAGTGAGGCCAAACAGCAAAAATTAAGATGTTTGTACACCAATGCAAGAAGCCTAGGTAACAAAATGGAGGAACTAGAGCTACTGGTGCAGGAAGTGAAACCAGATATTATAGGGTTAACAGACACATGCTGGAATAGTAGTCACGACTGGACTATGGGTATTGAAGGGTATGTGCTGTTTAGGAAAGACAGAAATAAAGGCAGAGGTGGTGGAGTAGCATTGTATATCAATGATGAGGTAGAATGTAAAGAAATAAGAAGCGATGGAATGGATAAGACAGAGTCCGTCTGGGCAAAAATTACATTGGGGAAGAAAACTATTAGAGCCTCCCCTGGGATAGTGCTCGGGGTGTGCTATAGACCGCCGGGATCTAATTTGGATATGGATTGAGCCCTCTTTAATGTTTTTAATGAAGTAAATACTAATGGAACCTGCATGATCATGGGAGACTTTAACTTCCCAGATATAGACTGGAGGATGAGTGCTAGTAATAATAATAGGGCTCAGATTTTCCTAGATGCGATAGCTGATGGATTCCTTCATCAAGTAGTTGCTGAACCGACTAGAGGGGATGCCATTTTAGATTTGGTTTTGGTGAGTAGTGAGGACCTCATAGAAGAAATGGTTGTAGGGGACAATCTTGGTTCAAGTGATCATGAGCTAATTCAGTTCAAACTGAATGGCAGGATAAACAAAAATAAATCTGCAACTAGGGTTTTTGATTTCAAAAGGGCTGACTTTCAAAAATTAAGGAAATTAGTTAGGGAAGTGGATTGGACTGAAGAACTTATGGATCTAAAGGCAGAGGAGGCCTGGGATTACTTTAAGTCAAAGCTGCAGAAGCTATCAGAAGCCTGCATCCCAAGAAAGGGGAAAAAATTCATAGGCAGGAGTTGTAGACCAAGCTGGATGAGCAAGCACCTTAGAGAGGTGATTAAGAAAAAGCAGAAAGCATACAGGGCGTGGAAGATGGGAGGGATCAGCAAGGAAAGCAACCTTATTGAGGTCAGAACATGTAGGGATAAAGTGAGACAGGCTAAAAGTCAAGCAGAGTTGAACCTTGCAAAGGGAATTTAAAACCAATAGTAAAAGGTTCTATACCCATATAAATAAGAAGAAAACAAAGAAGGAAGAAGTGGGACCGCTAAACACTGAGGATGGAGTGGAGGTTAAGGATAATCTAGGCATGGCCCAATATCTAAACAAATACTTTGCCTCAGTCTTTAATAAGGCTAATGAGGATCTTAGGGATAATGGTAGCATGACAAATGGGAATGAGGATATGGAGGTAGATATTACCATATCTGAGGTAGAAGCGAAACTTGAACATCTTAATGGGACTAAATCGGGGGGCCCAGATAATCTTCATCCAAGAATATTACAGGAACTGGCACATGAAATTGCAAGCCCATTAGCAAGAATTTTTAATGAATCTGTAAACTCAGGGGTTGTACTGTATGGTTGGAGAATTGCTAACATAGTTCCTATTTTTAAGAAAGGAAAAACAAGTGATCTGGGTAACTACTGGCCTGTTAGTTTGACATCTGTAGTATGCAAGATCTTGGAAAAAAATTTGAAGGAGAAAGTAGTTAAGGACATTGAGGTCAATGGTAATTGGGACAAAATACAACATGGTTTTACAAAAGGTAGATTGTGTCAAACCAGCCTGTTATCCTGTTTGAGAAGGTAACAGATTTTTTAAACAAAGGGAATGCAGTAGATCTAATTTACCTCGATTTCAGTAAAGCATTTGATATGGTTCCAGATGAAGAATTATTAGCTAAATTGGAAAGATGGGGGTCAATATGAAAATTGAAAGGTGGATAAGGAACTGGTTAAAGAGGAGACTACAGCGGGTCACACTGAAAGGTGAACTGTCAGGCTGGAAGGAGGTTACTAGTGGAGTTCCTCAGGGATCGGTTTTGGGACCAATCTTATTATTACTGACCTTGGCACAAAAAGCAGGAATGTGCTAATAAAGTTTGCGGATGACACAAAGCTGGGAGGTATTGCCAATACAGAGAAGGACCGGGATATCATACAGGAAGATCTGGATGATCTTGTAAATTGGAGTAATAGTAATAGGATGAAACTTAATAGTGAAAAGTGCAAGGTCATGCATTTAGGGATTAATAACAAGAATTTCTGTTATAAACTGGGGACGCATTACTTGGAAGTAACGGAGGAGAAGGACCTCGGAGTACTGGTCGATCACAGGATGACTATGAGCCGCCAATGTGATATGGCCGTGAAAAAAGCTAATGCGGTCTTGGGATGCCTCAGGCGAGGTAATTCCAGTAGAGATAAGGAGGTATTAATACCGTTATACAAGGCACTGGTGAGACCTCATCTGGAATATTGTGTGCAGTTCTGGTCTCCCATGTTTAAGAAGGATGAATTCAAACTGGAACAGGTACAGAGAAGGGCTACTAGGATGATCCGAGGAATGGAAAACCTGTCTTATGAAAGGAGACGCAATGAGCTTGGCTTGTTTAGCCTAACTAAAAGAAGGCTGAGAGGAGATATGATTGCTATCTATAAATATATCAGAAGCGTAAATACCACAGAGGGAGAAGAATTATTTACGTTCAGTACCAATGTGGACACAAGAACAAATGAATATAAACTGGCCATCAGGAAGTTTAGACTTGAAATTAGATGAAGGTTTCTAACCATCAGAGGAGTGAAGTTCTGGAACAGCCTTTCAAGGGAAGCAGTGGGGGCAAACAACATATCTGGCTTCAAGACAAAGCTTGACAAGTTTATGGAGGAGATGATATGATGGGATAGCCTAATTTTGGCAATTAATTGATCTTTGACTATAAGCGGTAGATGCCTAATGGCCTGTGATGAGATGTTAGATGGGGTGGGATCTGAGTTACTACAGAGAATTCTTTCCTGGGTGTCTGGCTGGTGAGTCTTAACCCTGAGCACATGGGCTAGCTGATCACCGTATTTGGGGTCAGGAAGGAATTTTCCCCCAGGGCAGATTGGCAGAGGCCCTGGGGGTTTTTTGCCTTCCTCTGCAGCGTGGGGCACGGGTCACTTGCTGGAGGATTCTCTGCACCTTAAAGTCCTTAAATCACGATTTGAGGACTTCAATAGCTCAGACATAAGTTAGGGGTTTGTTACAGGAGTTGGAGGTTGAGATTCCATGGCCTGCATTGTGCAGGAGGTCAGACTAGATGATCACAATGGTCCCTTTTGACCTTAAAGTCTAGGATTCTATGAAAAAGGTAAAAGAAGGGAATGGGAGCTGGGAGGGAAAAAGTGAGCAACATCTTGTTTGTCATCTGCTAGGAATTAATCAAATGTTTCTAAACATTTAGACTAAATCTTTTCAAATTTGTCTGAGGACCCTCTTCTCCAAAATGTTACTTGCTCTTTTGCTGCCAGGTCAGTCAAGTTGCTAAGCCAAGATATCTCTGGATGCCGTCCCTCTTCCATCTAAGCAATTGAGTCATTTGGCTACAAGCACTGCTCTAGCAAACCAAGCTACTGGGAAGTAATTTTTAAGGAGGTATCCATTGTCATATTAATTCTCCTGAGTTCTTCTAGCCAAAAGGTTGTATTCCGGGAGAGACACAAAACATGTGAGCCAGGGTGGCTCTGGGAGACCCACAAGAAGGAGACTGTTTTAATTGCTGGCATCTGAACTAGTGTGGGCTCCTTTTCAAATGTGAAAGGAAATGCAAAGGTATGGTAAACTGAGGCCTCATCAGTGCTCAGTAGAGTGGGACAATTTTACCTCCTGTGTCTTACATACAGCAGTCCTGTTAATACACCCCAGAATAATAATTAGCCTTTTTTGCAACTGCATCACATTGTTGACTCATATTCAATTTGTGATCCACTGTAACCTCCAGATCCTTTTCAAAAGTACTAATATATAGTCAGTTATTCCCCGTTTTATAGTTGTGCAGTTGATTGTTCATTCCTAAGTGAAGTACTTTGCACTTAGCTTTGATGAATTTCATCTTGTGGAATTCAGACCAATTCTACAGTTTATCAAGGTCATTTTGAATTCTAATCCTGTCCTCCAAATCCTGTCCTGTGCTTGCAACCCTTCACAGTTCGGTGTCATCTGCAACTTTTATAAGCATCATCTTTACTTTATTATCTAAGTCATTAATAAAAGTATTGACCGCCATGTGTCACCACTAGATACATTCTCCAAGTTTGACACTGAACCATTGATGACTACTCTTTGAGTATGGTCTTTCAAGCAGTTGGGCACCCACCTTATAATAATTTCATATAGACTGCATTTCCTTAGTTTATGAGAATGTCCTGTGGACTGTGTCAAAAGCCTTACAAAATCAAGATATAGGATGTCTAATGCTTCCCGTTATCCACTAGGCCAGGAACCCTGTCAAAGAAGGAAATTAGGTTGAATTGGCATGTTTTGTCTTTAACAATTCTATGCTGGCTATTCCTTATTATCCTCTATGTACATACAAATTGATTGTTTAATAATTTGTTCCAGTATCTTTTCAGGTATTGAAATTTTCTGACTGATCTATAATTCCATGGGTCTTTTTTGTTCCCTTTTTAAAGATGGGTACTATGTTTGCCCTTCTCCAATTATCTGGGACTTCAGCCATCCTAAAGATAATTGCTAACAGTTCCAAGATTGCTTCAGCTAGTTACATAAGTACCCTAGAATAAATTTAATCAGGCCTTGCTGACTTGTGTACACCTAACTTATCTAAATATTCATTAACCTGTTCTTTCCCTATTTTGGCTTGTGTTCCTTCCTCCTTGTAAACCATTTTAGTGAAGACTGAAGCAAAATAAGCATTAAACACATCAGCTTTCTTAATGTCTTCTGTTATTAGCTTTCCTTCCCTGCTAAGGGAAGAGGACCTGCACTTTACTTAACCTTTCTCTTGCTCCTAATGTATATAAAGAACCTCATCTTATTGTTTGATATCATTTGCTAGGTGTAACTCATTTTGTGCCTCACCCTTTCTGATTTTGTCCCTACATGCTTTTGCTATTCTTTTGTACTCCTCCCTAGCAATTCACCCATGTTTCTACTTTTTGTAGTATTCGTTTTTGATTTTCAGGTCGTTAAAAAGTTTCTGATGGAGACATATTGACCTCCACACCACAGTAGTTTGCAGTTGTACCTTTAATACTGTTTTCTGGAGATATGCCAGCTCCCCTGAACTATGGTGGAGTTAGATGTGAACCAAACTCTGCAAGTGCATGTGGAAGTTTGAGTTTGATCAGTTTGAATCTCCCCATGCATCTGGCCCATTTCTATATCACAGCCACCATCTCCCCTACAGGGGGCCCACTCTGCCTCCACAAGAAGCCTTGCTCTTGCACACCAACAAGCCTCACTAGTTGAAGACATCTAAAGAAGGGCTGTCGATTAATCGCAGTTATCTCACATGATTAATTAAAAAAAACTAATCACGATTAATCAGTTTTAATAGCACTGCTAAACAATAGAATACCAACTGAAATTTATTATATATTTTGGATGTTTTTGTACATTTTCATATATATTCTATGTTGTAATTGAAATCAAAGTGTATATTTTTGTTATAAATATTTGCACTGTAAAATGATAAACAAAAGAATAGTATTTTTCAATTCACCTCATACAAGTACTGTAGTGCAAACTCTTAATCGTGAAAGTGCAATTTACAAATGTAGATTTTTGTTTTGTTACATAACTGCACTCAAAAACAGTGTAAAACTTCAGAGCCTACAAGTCCACTCAGGCCTACTTGTTGTTCAGCCAATCGCTAAGACAGACAGGTTTGTTTCCATGTATAGGAGATAATGCTGCCCTCTTCTTATTTACAATGTCACCAGAAAGTGAGAACAGGCATTTCCATGGCACTTTTGTAGCCAGCATTGCAAGGTATTTACGTGCCAGATATGCTAAACATTCGTATGCCCCTTCATGCTTCAGCCACCATTCCAGAGGACATGCTTCCATGCTGATGATGCTCATTAAAAAAAATTATGCGTTAATTACATTTGTGACTGAACTCCTTGAGGGAGAATTGTATGTCCCCTGCTCTGTTTTACTCACATTCTGCCATATATTTCATGTTATAGCAGTCTCGGATGATGACCCATTTTAAGAATACTTTCACTGCAGATTTCACAAAATGCAAAGAAGGTACCAATGTGAGATTTCTAAAAATAGCTACAGCACTCGATCAGGGTTTAAGAATCTGAAGTGCCTTCCAAAATCTAAGAGGGACAATGTGTGGAGCATGCTTTCAGAAGTCTTAAAAGAGCAACACTCTGATGTAGAAACTACAGAACCCGATCCACCAAAAAAGAAAATCAGTCTTCTGCTAGTGGCATCTGACTCAGATGATGAAAATGAACATGTGTTGATCTGCACTGCTTTGGATTGTTATCAAGCAGAACCTGTCCTCAGCATGGACGCATGTCCCCTGGAATGGTGGTTGAAGCATGAAAGGACATATGAATCTTTAGTGCATCTGGTACATAAATATCTTGCAACGCCAGCTACAACAGTGCCATGCAAATGCCTCTTCTCACTTTCAGGTGACATTGTAAACAAGAAGCAGGCAGCATTATCTCCTGCAAATGTAAACAAACTTGTTTGTCTGAGCGATTGGCTGAACAAGAAGTAGGCCTGAGTGGACTTTCAGAATCTAAAATTTTACATGCAGTTTTTTGTACATAATTCTACATATGTAAATTCATCTTTCATGATAAAGAGATTGCACTACACTACTTGTATGAAGTGAATAAAAAAACCCCCAAAATGGTATTTTTCAAGAGTGAAAATACTTGTAATCAAAAATAAAGTGAGCACTGTGCTCTTTGTATTCTCTGTTGTAATTGAAATCAGTATCTTTGAAAATGTAGAAAACATCCAAAATATTTAAAAAAATTAATCTGGATTAATCATGCTGTTAAACAGTAATAGAATACCATTTATTTAATCGCTTGACAGCCCTACAAAAAAGTATTGTGTGCTGAAATGAGGAAGCTGTGGGGAGGAGGTGCTTTACAGAAGGTCAGTTTATTTATCTCTGGTATGTATCTGACCCCCTTTAGCATAATATCTGAACACCTCACAATTTTTAATGTATTTATTTAGCCTCACGACACCCCTGTGAGGTAGGGCAGTGCTATTATCCCTATTTTAGAGATTGAGAACTGAGGCACAGAGAGACTATGCGACTTGTCCAAGGTCACACAGGCAGTCTGTAGCAGAGCAGGGAATTGAACCCATATCTCTTAATTCCCAGGCTACAGCCCTAATCACCAGAGCATCATTCTTCTCTTTAGGGTGGAAAGCTTGGGCTGCCTCCTCAGCTGGGCAAATAAACTCAGCCCATATTTGCTGAGCTTTTGTGAGTACATTAAGGTCAGATTTTCTAAAAGAGATTGACTCCTGTTTGGACACCAAAACAAGCGGCCAAATGGGAGTAGTGCTTTTGAAAATCTGGCTCTAAACCTCAAAGCCCAGGGTAAGTTTAAAGCTTTGAGGTTAGATGCAAATCAGATACCTATAATGCACTATCAAATTGTGTGTGTGGCAAGCTTAAACAGTAGCTGCCAGCCACATTTGTGGCCTTTAGTCCAGTGCTTCATTTCCAGAGCCAATCTTGAGCCCTGAAGCTGCAGTGCTGCTTTAGCTAAATTTGTTTCCAGCACTATATCAAGAAGCATGGAAGTTTAAGGCTCAATGAAGTCCACAGATTTAAAGTGAAAGATCTGACTCCTGAGGATTTCAAATAAGTTAGTGCTTCGACACAGCTGAATTGCGCGTAAGCACTTAGTATATCAGCTACCCCACAGCAAAATTATTAAAGCACGCAGTACAGCAGTCGTAACAATGGACGCGTGCCCCAGGTATAAAGAGTAATATGAAGAATGAAATTAACTTTTCAGGATACATTTTCAAACATGGGCACTGAGGTTGTGCCTATACATTATGTGTACATAACCACTGTGTGCATGTCACATGTAATTGCCCTGGCATTCCTATTTGCGTGTGGTCACTCATTTTACACCTGCAATGGATGCATGCACATGTTTTGTGGGTGCGACTTACATGCTCCTATTTGACAATGTGGTCCTTTGTATATCTAAAAAAATAATAATAAAGACACACGTATCTGACAACTGCGCTTGCTCATGTTCTAAAGCATTTACTTAGTCTTTCGATACCATATCAAAAGTCAATTTATAATCCTAGTAAATTATTTCTATGGGTTCCATTAGTCATTTATTAAGTTCTGTCTGAATAGCGACTGAGCCTATTGCAGTTAAGGCTCAGCCACTGCCTGATTAACTTTGCAGTAGGGAATGATTGCTGATTGGATGAGGGTGAGGCATATGTTCTGATGCGTGTCTCTCCCCACACCCGATATTCCAGCAGATCGCCTCCACACTTCAGTTGGAATGCAGATGTCATGTAGGGAAATAATAATTCTCACCATGTCCTAATGAAGTCTGGTAGAAGCCTGTAAGACATTTAATGTTGTATGGTCAAGACTATGATTTCACACCTTTGTCATTATTTGTTTTGATGGAGAAAGACACAGTGCTTCCACTTTGGAGACCATTAATCATAATATGGTAAGGTGCAGCTAGACTCTTAAACCAAAAGCCCAATTCTGCAAAGACTTTTGTGCCTACATAACTTTAGACATGCGAGTAAGTTAAGTACATGATTGAGTCTTCGAAGGATCCAGGCCCAACTTTGTAAAAATGGCTTGCAAGAGTAGCAAATACTTATTTTTGTCATTAGAAGCAAGTGGATGTGATGTGGAGTATATGGTGTACAGAAAGTAGATTCGTTGAGTAAGAAGGTGCCATTTTTACATAGCCACTTTTATGGTTATGAGAACCAAAGAGCAAAATGATGTATTACCTGAAGGTGACAGCTTTCAGTTATTCCTGTGTGTGAGAGAGAACGCGCATGTGTGTTGGGGATGAGGAAGAGAATCTAGGAGATTTCAGGGTTCATTAGAGTTTGTGTTCTTAACATGGCTTTTTGACATACTGTGATTATTTTTAAGTGTAAGAAAAAGATGTGTTCTGCAGCAAGTGCAATTACATTAGTTAGCAGCATGTTCAGGCTGAGATAATTGACTGAACAAGTCTTTTAATATCTTTCCCCTTTCACACCTGTTGCTTGGATACCACTTTCTGTTATGTACCATATTGGAAAAAAGAGTGCTTTTACCATCCTGCTCTTTGCTTTGTCATCGCCTTAAACTCCATATTTAAAAATCATTTCAGAAGTGGAGTCAAAGGATTATGACTGTCTGTCTGGCAGCAATAAACTGAAAGGCACAGCTGGAAAATCCAGCTCATGTGGACACTCTGAATTCAAACCTTTGTTTTGTAGCTGTTGGTACTGAATTATATTTTTTTCTTGCATGCAAGCATTTCCTTCTGCTTCCCTGGAGAGTATGACCTTTAAGAGATGTGGCCAACAGAGTGTAGAAATAGAGGCATCTCTAAATATCCAGATAGCCTAGTCCAGGAAAATTTGTCACTAGAAGGAGGAGTTCATTGCCCTCACAGTTTTTCATAGGCTCTAAAAATATAAACTAAGATTTTGCACCATTATGCGCAGTGTTTGTAATCGGATGGTATGGTACAGTGAGAAAGTGTTCCAGTTTCCATCTAACTGCAACAGGTTATGCTGAGTTATATTATGCTAGGTACCGAATAATGTGATGCAGCATGTGCGGTGATTTATTTTAATCCTAGAGCTGTTTCCTTGTCAATACACAAAAATGCCTCAAAGGTGTACGCTCCCATGGCAGAAGGTCTCAGACACTACAGTGCTGGGGGATTTCAGGGAGAGGCAGGAGTAAGTGTTCACCTCACCCAGTTAATAGATTTTGGAGCCCTGCAGAGAGCTGCAGGCTACTTGTGGCTGATTTTCTGGGCAGGTGTGGCTCACTAGCCTCCACTCTGATAAGGAGGAGTGGGAGCTAGGGTCTGGGATACCCACCTTGGTTGGTTCTGAGGGAGGGAACTGCCCCGGGGTGATGGTTAAGACTAGGATTTATGTAGTGTTACTTCAGATTTACCTTTTAGTTGCTAAAGCAGGGCTGGGCAAACTTTTTGGCCTGAGGGCCACATTGGGGTTCCGAAAGTATATGGAGGGCTGGTCTTTAGCACAGAGGTGGGCAAACTACGGCCTGCGGGCCACATCCAGCCTGCAGGACCGTCCTGCCTGGCCCTTGAGCTCCTGGATGGGGAGGCTAGCCCCAGGCCCCTCCCCCGCAGCCTCAGCTCACCGTGCCTCTGGGTTAAATTGCTGCCCGTAGGAATGTGCTACTTACAGTGTACTACATACGGCAGCAAGTAGCACATTCCTACGGGGAGCAATTTAATACACTACACCTGTGTAGGGAAGGCTGTGTTTCCCCAAACAGCCTGGCCCCCGCCCCCTGACTTCCCCTCCTCAGAACCCCCAGCCCATCCAACACCCCCCTGCCCCCAACCACCCCCCGGGACTCCCACGCCTATCCAACCCCCCCCCCAGCGACCCCCTTGCCATGCCGCTCAGAGCACCTGGACTGGCAGCCGTAAGTAATACACCGTAAGCAGCACATTCCTATGGGGAACAATTTAATACACTACACCTGGTGTGGCCCGCGGAGGGGTTTTACAATGGAGGTCAGGATCATTATCTTTCTTCTTACATCTGGGGAAACTGAGCTGTTGCCTATCAGGCCAGTGGCAAAGCTGGGAAAATAGCTCTGGTCTCCTGAGTCCCAGCCCAGTACTTGTTTGACTAGGTCACACTGAGGCTGGTTTTGGATTCAGCTTCTGGCTGTGCAAATTTTTTGCTGGTCTTCGTAGCCAGCAGCTGATCCTGTCTTCTGGATTCTCCAGCTTTGACCATCAGTAGATGAAAGACCCATTGAAATCAGTGGGAATTCTACATCTGGAGAGCTTGCTTATCAAGCCCAATATTACTATTCATCTGTTATCACCTGCTCCCTTCTAAAGTGGTCTATATGAAAACTACCTCCTTGAAAACTCTTATATGGTGGGTTGACCATTTGTGAAGTAGGTCTTATTTTAAGTGGGCTTTACAGCAATGAAATAATCATGGTCCCAATAAGCTTGGGTTTTGACTGTAGATCTTCCATATGGTGTACTGGTGAGAGTTTGTATTGCCACAGGTTCCATTTGATTCACTTGGTTTCCATTAGTATTATGAGTTTTTGTGGGTTTTCAATAACTGGCTCAGATCCCACCATCTGTCTAGACTGCTCACATACACTTTATACAAAGAAGTTTGGCTTTGCCCTTTTCAAACTACAGTCAGAAAGGACAGACCGCTCTGGCCAGTATCCTAAGGGAGTACTTCCTGAAGCATGTAGAAGAATTTAATATTAAGCAGTGTAATGACTAGGTCTGTATGAGATAATTGTTTTGGCTATTTTAGTTGTAATAATTTACGCAAAAAAATCTGATTCTTTTGTGGCTGGTGTTAACATTTGAAATTAGGGCTGTCAAAGTGTGTCAAGAGAAGTGAACTAGATGTCTGGGCATATTGTTGGAATCTACATGGGAAGCAAGAAAGGCGTCTGCAAACCACTGAAAAACAATTCAGGCCTGAAAAGCTTAAATAAAGGAGACAATGTAAGTTAATGGGCACAATCAGCATGTAGGAATGGCCGTGGGAAATGGGAACGTCACTGCTACTACAAACTGAGCAGTACAGCCCACACCACTGCAGACACAGTATAGGTGTAGGTCTGTGGAACACAGGTACAACAGTTTTGTTTAGAACAGTGCACTCAGAGTTCATGTGGCAAGAGACAACCTTTCAAAACATGTAAAGGCTGCTTTTGAAAACAACATTGCAGAGCCTCTGGTTGGCAGCCAATACACTTCTAAGAAAATCACCTTATTTGTAACTCTGGCATTAGGGGAGGTGAAGAGGAGCCCTGTGGCAGATGCTGTAAAACTAGTGTCCATCCTGATTTTATACAGCTTTAACTTTTTTTTAGAGTTTTAATTTTGAGTGTTTGATGTTTTTTATATACAATAGTTAGGAACCATCAGAAATAAAATCCGTGTTTCCTTAGTCCCAATCTAGTGTCCTACCCCCTAGACCACATTGCGTCTCCACACAGGGAGATCCAGGTGCAGGATATGGCCATCAGAGGAAAGTGCCCCATATGGAAACAAATAAAAAGAAATTCCAAGGGGTTTTTGGTTTTGGTGATAGGGTTTTTTTGGTTGATTGTTGGGGGAGGATGGAAGGGAGATAAGGAGAGAGAACACATATCTAAGCATAAACACTGATTATTTTAACTTTTTAATTCCCAAAATATTTAAAAGTCATAGACAAACCAATTCCAATCTGGTAGCCACAGTGTATTTAGTTGTAGCAATTTATTAGAGAGGTTTTAAAACAAAAATGTCTTTCATTAGAGGACCTGCAGGCTCATCTCTGAATTCATAGCTAATTCCCTTTTCAAATAAGAGCTCGACTCTTTATTCTCTGCATGGAACTGTCTTTTCCTCAGATCTACCCTACTAGCCAGCTACACTCAGCTGCAGATGAGATTTTTATCAGTAAATGTCATTAAACATCAATTTCACCAGACACACAAACCAAAGAAGAAAATACTTCCATTGATTATAACAGAAATTTATAGATAGGCAAAGTAAGAAAAATGCTGCTTGAGAACTTATTAGAGTCAAAATCCAATGATTTAGACTTTTGAATTAGGCATGTTACAAATGGAGAAGTGAATGAATAGTAAAAACAGGTGTGAGTTGTTGATTTAAGGCTATTTACTTTGTATATTTGGACATGTGATGTTGACAATTTGTGTTTTGAAAGTTTATCAAATGTTAACTTTCTCAATCTCTACACCTACTGTCATTAAATAGTTGTCTGATTCCCCTAAAAATTTCCTGCAATTGTGAAAATTTAAATTGATACGAACCAGAAAAAAAATGCTTGAAATCCATAATTTTATGCAACTGTGAAAATGTAAACAGATAAAATTAAAAAACTGTTTAAAAATCCATTGAAATAAAAAAAATGAATTCTGCCAAGTGTAGCTATAGAGCAGTAACAATTCCTGTTTTAAACTAGAAATGTCATACATTAAACTAGGAAATACCCCAAGTACTTGTGTCTGGTTTACCAAGCTACCCAGTCAGTTAACTGGGCTCTGTCTCCCCTGATCCTCTAGTAATCATAAAGGCCTTGTCTGGCACTGCACTGGATGAATCCTGTGGAAGCCTCATATCCTGCCTTTGGTCTATCAATTCAGGTGACCCAGAGAAAATCCTGACAGAATTTAAAAAAAAAAAAATCCATCCTGTGAGTCTCTTTTAAAAGAGTCTGATCAGGAAGGCAGGACTAGAGAAGATGTCATCCGGCATCATTCAGCAGATGTCATCTGGAAGGAAAGCTGTTGAATCCAGGCCAAAGACTCCTGACTTTAATTAGTTTGACACCCAGTTCTAAAGGGTAAAACAAATGGCAAAGTGTTCTCATCCTTTGGTGCCTGGGTGTGAGATGTGTGACGTGTCCACTCAGTCAACAGAAGTATTCTGCCTCTCAGTTATGAAGAGCGAGTCCTGGACATAGATGAGAAAGGGACTTAGTAATGGCGCCTTTAAACGTTAATTTTGTGGTTCCAACAAGCACCAGGAAAGGAGGATTAGTATCAACTCCTCAAAGAACACAGTGTAGTGACTCACTATTTCAGGACCTTGTGAGTCACTTTTACAAGTCTAACAAAACACTGCCTTTGTATTAGATTATGGGCAAACCCCAAAGCCAGACACCACTGAGTTCAGAGGCTGTTTGAAGTCCAAAGCTAGATCCAGATCCAAGTTTTTCAGCATATGCTCCTCTCTACTTCTTATGATAAGCATCAAGCTGGTTTCCTACTTTTGTAGGCTTGGTCCTACACCCGTTGAAGGGCCCCTTTGGAATTAGTTCTGAGTTTTCACCTGTGCTACTGAGTTCAGTTGCTACTTTCAAAAATGGCTCGTGCCATTTACCAAAGCTCCTTACCTGCACTAGTGTCAGAGCAGAGAATATTTGTTAGCCACAATTCCACTGTACACAACCCCACCCCCTTTTCCAAGGCTTTATAATTTGACCTTGAGTGAATTCTGAGGCTGAAAACAGACACAACTGCTCAGCCCAGGAGGACTTTTCCCCCCGCCCCCAAGTTTAAAATAGAATTTTAACTTGTAACCAGTTATATAGATATAAAAAAGGAAAAAGAAACAGTTTCCACTAACAAAGTGAAAGGGGACATGCAATTAGGAAAACGTTCACCTCACATAAAGCCTAATTTGCTGCAGGAACTAAGCAGGAGAGGTGGAAAATGAAATTCATTTCACCAGCTCATGGTCAGGCAGCTGGAATGGTGGCCACAACCCTTCCGAATCCAGTACGATTTTATTTATGTTAATAGTCCCACTGGGCCTGTTCCTGCAGCCTTACACAAGCAGTCATTCATACAGTCACACTGAAGTCATCAGAACAACTTGCATGAGTAAGGATTTACAATATTGGGCTCCTACTCCTCCTTCACGAGAGATGTGTGTGCCTGTATAAAGAGGTTTTTCTTCTCTCTCTCTCTCTCTCTCTCTCTCTCTCTCTCTTCCCCTCCCCCCAACAAAATAATAGTTCAGTGATGCCCTGGCTTTTCACTCATTTTGTATGACTCAATGTGAAGAACAGGCCGTCTCAATTTCATAGACTGGCTAAATTCCAAGGGGCATAAACATCACCTGAAACAGAATGGAGTTTTCCCTACGCACAACCCCCTGGTGCCCTCCCCAACATAAGCCTTACTTTCACAAAACACTATTCAATACTTGTTTTTGCATAATCCAAGTTTAAAAATACAAAATGGACGGACAGGAGCTGCTGCCTTCTACCTACCCATGTTTACATATCCCATATAAACAGACAGGATCTCACCCAGCACCCAGGTGATTGGAGAGTCAAAAATTCACCCCTCCTAGGCCCCAAATGTAAACAGAGTTTGCTGTTAGCTATACTCCAGGGATGGTCTCCTGGGGCATAGATTCCAGTTTGCTGAACCAAATTTTCAATCTGTTGGTTCTTTTTTTGAAAAAGTTAACTTGGCGGGTTTGGATTTCCACCAGAACTTTTCATCCAGCTGTAAGGGCTGGCATTAAGTAAGAATATCACTCAATGGGTGTACTTATCAGTCTATGTAAGCACATCTTTGGGGTGCTGTGGAAACAGCAGATACCTATATATAAATACACACACACACACACAGAGGAATATTATTATTTATGCATTTCTAGGGCAATCATCTCTCTAGTGTCTAGGCACCAGTACATAAATTAAAAGGATATCCACAATCTACCTAGAGAATGAGCCTCCTCCGTAGTTTAACCTCCTTACGTGCTGGGAGTCGGTTCACTAAGGTAGCCTCTTGCTGAGCCATCCTCTCCTGGGCTGTTAGAGGAATGCTTGTTGAAATATTATTTGAATTATAGTAGTGGTTTGAGACATCAGCTGAAATCAGAGCCCCATTGTGCTGGGCACTCTACAGATGCATTAAAAAAAAGTCCCTTTGAGAATATTCTGAGACAAAAAAGTTGATCTGCCATTTTGTGTCCAGTTAAACAACTAAGCAGAGAGGTAAACCTTTTCAAAAACATAAACTAGCTTCTGGAATTTAATACCTACTGTGGAACACAATCTTTCAGTTCCTTCTTGAATGGAAGCACCTCAGTCTGTTCTTTTCCTTACTTTCCTTCTTAGGCAATACTGTGGAGTGTGAATGGCTACACTTAAGTTATTCACAAGGCTTTAAAATTTGGATGACTTATACTTAAAATACCAGTGGACCAGAATTGCAAATTCTGAATCTAGATCTGAAGACCACAGAATTTACGGGATGTTCAGGATTTGGCCAATATATCACTATTTGCACTACTACTCATACATAGAGTCATAGAATTTGTAATGATCACAAGCAGTCAACCAAGTTCAGGATTTATTTGAGCTGTATCCTTCCCATACTGTTGTACAGCTGTGAAACATGGACACTACGCTGCTCAGACTGGACAAAGCTGGAGGCTTTCCACACAAAATGTCAAGGACGTATATTGGGCATAAAGTGGAAAGACTTCATCTGTAATGCAGATGTTTACTGTCTCTCGGGTCTACGGACTACTGGGGCCATTGTCCGCATTGCAAGGATGCCACAAGACGTTCCAGTGAATGCCATTCTCCGGGTGGCTTATAACATCTGGGATAAAATTCCACCAACCGAGGTGCGGAGGCGGCTCAGAGGCAGACCCCTTATTGCCTGGGTTCATCAAGTCTGTTCCAATGTTGGACACTCAGGACATCAAGCCTTTGCGGTTGTGCAGGAACGGACCAAATGGTGAACGATCGCTACGGCCAACTGTCTGGCTAAGCGTTGAAGAAGAGAAGACAAGCAGTCAGGACCATGGTTTCATACCTTATATGGAAGGTAGCACCTTCACCAACAGTGTTCCATTACACCATATTAGGGCAATGATTCAGTATTGACTAAGAGGGAAGTGTGCCATCTGCTGAATCACTGCCACCCTTTCATCAGCATCCTTCATTTTCCTTGGAGTCTCCCATCAAAATTCAGGCCAGATTGGCAGATCTGTTTAGTCTGATGGATCAGAGGAGATCACAGCCATAAGTGGTAAAGTCCCCAACTAATCATATAGTACAAGACACATTTGAAAAGAGGAAAATGTTGATCTATTTTGGGAACAGAGGTTGTTTACACAGTATGTGAAAGGGCCTATTATGTAAAGTACGGGCCTCTGAGCTCCTCGGCTACACCCTTTGGAATGTTGGGCTTTGTGTCCCAGAAGGAAACCTTTGTTTGTTCCTACTCCAGAAGTAAAAACACACAGATAAACTTTGCTCTGGGTTTACTTTGCCTGGCTTACTCTGGGAAGTTTTCCCTAAGTTTTGTCTGTGGTATGAGCCCCCACACAGATGTTGATTCCATAGTGTTCTGCTGCATCTTTTATTATGCTGTCCCCCCTTCACTCTTTTTGGTTTGCTCCCTGCAAGATGTAGCCCTATTAGATGGAATAATGGGAGGTATTTAAGAGTTTAACTCCATATTGTGTTAGAGTCCAGACATTATATTTCTTTCTGATTTGGGTTTTTGAACCTAACATGAATATTTCAGACTTGGTGATAACAATTGTTCTGTTATGGGATGTGTACAATGTGAAAATATTGATTTTTGTTAATGTGATGAAATTATGAAAGAGAAAACCTAAGGTGAATATCAGGAAAAACTTACTGGCAGATAGATTAATTGGGTTGTAAAGCAGCCTCTCAAGAGAAGAGGTGGAAGATGTCAAATGTTTAAAACTTGATTGGATAATGCATTCATAAATTTACACAAGTGAGCATTCTTGCAGTAGCACAGGGCGTGTTTAGACTACCTAACAGGTCTCTTTCATCACTCACACCTATGATCCGTACAAACCAAAATGTAACATTTCCTCCTGTTTGTAACAGTGGTGCTATATTCGCAAAGAGAAGTTGCTGCCAACCCCATCAACTATTTTTCAATACTGGGCTGACACATAGTGGTCTCCTTCATAAATCTGGTGAAACACAGGAAAAAGTTCCACCTTACTGACTCCTGCTATTCAAATCTTGTTTCATTACTCTGTTTGCAGTACCAGTTAATTCATCACTGGGTCTACATACAGGATTTAATTATGTATAACGCAAAGAAATCCTAGGTAGCATGAAATTATGTTCTGCATACCAGCTCGGTATTTTAAATAGTGCTTGAAAAAGTGTCAGAACACAACCCTTAGCAAATTTAGGGGTATTTTTATTTGTTTCTCTTTTGTTTACAGTGGCTTCTTTCCGGATTCTATAGAGATGCAACAATGTTTTTGGAAAAGATGGGGAAAACTCCAAATGACTAATGAAATACTCTTTCAACAAACCCGAAAAAGAGGTTTTACAGAAGTATCTTGTTGTCCCTCTTTGGAGTACTAATCTCTGCTCCTTTCTTTCACTCCTCTCCTTCTTTCTGCCTTGTAGATACAGCTGCAGCTGCTTCTTCAATTGTCACAGTTTGATGAACTCGGTTTTAGGGGAGAAATATTCTTCCCAGCTAAATAGTAACAATTTTGCCTTTCTAGGCCTTGTGGAATTCTTCTCCTGAGAAACTGCTACATTACATAGTGAATTTAGTTGGAAATATTCCCACTAAAAACTAGGTTAAGACAGTTCACTTTCATAGATCACCTAAGCCAAGTTTCCAGAAGTGAAAAGCTTGTATCTAGATTCAGGGTATCACCAGTTAGATTCTTAAGTAAATGCATACAACAGCCTGAGGGTATAGTAAGTTAAATGATTTTGATCCTGATTCATGCTCTGCAACCACTTCGTGCTAGCCAGGCTGGTGCACAGAGGCTGCAAACACCCATGCGTTCTGGCACTTTTGGAGAATATCACTAACATTGTAGGCTTCTGCAGGAACGCAGTGTAGGGCCAGCTTTTGCAGTGTGCGGGGGAAGGGAGGAGGCATGACTGGGCCATTCTTACATCCTGGTAGTACCCTGGGTGCTGCAAAGCTCATAGGACCTCTGAGGGCTGCCATAGCCTTCGCTGGAGGCCAAACTGGTGAAGCAGCAGGGACAGCTGGTGAGGCCAAACTGGTGAATCAGCATTTGCATAAATTAGAAGTGATTCTGGTGCAAGGAATGAGTGAGAACAGCTTACACGCTCACCCCTACTTTAAGTAGCCCTTGGATGGGTGTGGAGTGGGGATGTAGGCTGTTTAAAATCAATCCCTGCACCAGAATTACTTCTAATTTATGCAAATACACCTGTCTGCCCTCTTCTCTTGTCCTCCTTCCCACCCCCCATTTGATAGTTTATCCACCTGTTGAGTGATGTCTGAATCCTAGAGTGGGAGCTCTCTGGGGTAGTGTCTGCCAGGGTTATATATCTGCACAGTGCCTAACACAATGGGGCCCTGACAAGGTCCTCAGGCACCAAGGCAATTGAAATAAATTCCCTTCAAAATCTCAGGAGCAGTGCAGATGCTGGGCCTGATTCTCCTTTGCCTTGCACCTTGTGTTGTCACTGTATGCCCACTTCAGGGTTACCAGCTCATACATTGTGCATGGCAGCACCAGCACATCCCCCCAAAGCCCAGCTGAGAGGCATTCAGCAGCAGGACTATGGCGTTACCTCCTCCCGCCAGCTAGGGTGCTACCTGCTCTGCAAGCTGCTTCTCTGTCCCATTATCGGGGATCTCCGCTGGTGCACAGCGAGATGAGCCACTGCAAGAGTTGAGCTGGTGGCATCAGCCTGGTGTAGGGGTGGAATGCTGGCTCCAGCAAACACCAGGCATCTTCTCCTGTCTCCTCTTCTTCCCACCCAGCACCCTATGCAGTCACCACTAGCCATTGCCATACATACAGGCACTTCCACCCAGCTTCCACAAATACTCCCCCACCACATACCACCACCACTACCAGGCACACATTTTCTCCCTACAACCCAGCTGCCCCAGGCACCCCTTACCGAGCCCACCATCCTAATCCTTCACTTTAGCTCCCTGGGAACCCCCTCATTCAGGCCATCACCCTAACCTCTCACTCAGATGTTCCAGGCACTCCTCCAGCCATCCAGTGGCTCTTGGTACTTCTCAGAATGAATCTGACTGAAAACAAGAAGCCATATAATTTAATCATTTGCACTCTATAAAGTGGCAGAGATATTTATTATTCTCCATCCACAACCCTCCTCTCTTAGCTTTTCATTGTCGCAGGAGCATTGCAATACACTTTTGAATGATAAGAACATAGAATCTCATCCCAGTAGGTGGTGCTGCTGAGCTGTAAAAAATCTCTGCTCATCTTCCTTTAAAAAAAAAAAAAGATTATGCCAAAGTAAAAACATGGCTGTTAGAGATAGATCCAAGGCACAAAGGGGCTGGATAAAGCTATTTTCAAGGTCTTAGCTGCTGTATAGTTTGAGAAACTACTCTGCAACATTGCATTTCTTTAGTTAATTTGCAAGAGCATTTGTGAATGTAGGTTCTGAAAAGGTTTATTATCTATTATTATTATTTTATTGTGTAAAATATCAGAGAGGAAGGTGGAACTAGAGGATTTTCCAGTTCCAAATGGACACTGCCAAGGTTCAGCGTATTAGATCTATACTAAGATGCATAGCTTCCGCTGGCTGGTGTGGTACAGATTGTGCCATTCCCTCCCTTCATTCTGCCTGCCTGCTTCACTTTTACAAGATTTATTCTTCTGAGCTTCAGTCTAGTGAAATCCATTTGAGGAGGTATCCTGGCTGTAGGGATAACTGCATCTTAGACCCTGTCTGGCTCTTTTGACGGCACTGCTTAGGTGACAGGCCTGGCTTCCTGCACATTACCGTGGGTGGAACCCCACAGTCCAACCACCCTCAGAGAGGATTTCTGGGCTGCAGCCGGGGGCCCTGGTTGCCAACTGAGTCAATGATGTAAGCCCAACGTGGCTCTGGCACCAGTACTCATTTCATAGTTCATAGATTCTGAGGGACCACTGTGATCATCTAGTCTGACCTGCAGCATAACCCACGCATAAACTTCTCCAGATAATTCCTAGAGCAGATCTTTTAGAAGAACGTCCAACCTTGATTGAAAAATTGCCAGAGATGGAGACTCCACCATGACCCTTGGTAAATTGTTCCAGTAGTTAGTTACCCTCCCTGTTAAAAATTGACACCTTATTTTTCAGTCTGAATTTGTCTAGCTTCTACTTCCAGCCACTGGATCATGTTATACCTTTTTCTGCTAGGCTGAAGACTCCATTTTCAAATATTTGTTTACCAATATAGGTACTTAGAGACTGTAATCAAGTCCTGTCCCCCCATCCCATTGTTAGGTTGAGCTCCTGGAGTCTATCACTATAAAGGCATGTTTTCTAATACTTCAATCATTCTTGTGGCTCTTCTCCCAACCCTCTCCAATTTACCATGTCTGTTTATCATGTCCATTTAGGATGTCTGTTCTGCTCTTTACAGCCAGATTTGTTGACCTATAGGCAGTACAGGTACTTTCATCAGAGAAAGAATTGCAGATAAGTCAATGGTATTACAACTAGCATTGTTAGATTATGACAGTTTAAGTTACAAAAAAAGGAAACTTCCAATGGCATACTTAAGTATTGTACCACCAGGGCCAGTCTTAGGGAAAATGGTGCCCTGAGCGAATTTGTATTTGGGCACCCCCCCATCACCCTTAGCCCCCGGAGGCTGTCCGCACCTAACCTCCAGGCCCCAATGTTTCCCCCCAGTGCTTAGTTTGTATTGAAAGAAGTGTAAGCGCTCAGCATCAGCTCAAATTAAGCACTGGCAGGGTGGTCTGATAGCAGCAGTTGCTGGCTTGGTGCCCAGCTCTGAGGGCAATGCCACTGTCAGCAGCAGCGCAGAAGTAAGGGTGGCGTGGTATATGGTGTATTGCCACCCTTACTTCTGCTCTGCTGCGGTGGCTTGTGGTGCCTGGTGCTTGGCCTGCAGCTCAAGGCAGGCTTTGTGCTGTTACAAAGGGGCTGCATCTTGCCAGAGCCCACAGCCCTCCTGCAGCTCTCTGGCCACGCTTGGCTCACCAGGGGCTCTATTTAAGATTTTGAGGAGAGAAGGAGGGCAACTTTTAACCATGATTCCAGGGGCTATTTAAGCAACTGAAAACTCTAGGGTTTTTTTTTTTTTTTGAAGATAATAATTTAGGAGCATTGTATCTAATTCCTCTAAAAATAAAGAAACAAAAATATAGAAACTCCAATTAAAGTAATATTTTAAGTTTTTATATGTAAATTTAGAATAACCAGGTGATGATACAGCAAGATAATTCAAGGTTTGGGATTGAGACTATCAGTTCTGGAGCTTAAACACAGAAATCAGAAACACACGTTTGATACTCCTGGGGCCATTCTGTGCCAAAAAATTAAATTCTGTGCACAATATTTTAAAATTCTGCAAGTTTCATTTGTCAATAAATAAATCCAGAGGCTCCAGCATGGCAGTAGGGAGCACAGGCCACTGGCTGCATGAAGGTGGGAAATCACCCTGCAGCCTCCTTTCCCTCCCCCACCCCGCCCCTGAGACACAAATTCAGCGGTGAGGCTGCACACGACCTGACACAGCACAAGGCCTGAGCCTGCCCAGAAAAACCCTGGGGCCCTGCCCCTCTGTGCCAGGCACAACAGGTGTGGGGCAGGCAGGCTCAACGAGGCAGGATCCAAGTGTAGAGGGTCTCAGTGTGTGGGGATCCAGGTGTGGGGTGAGAAGATTCTGTGTGGGACAATCTGGGTGAAGGCAGTTCAGTGGGAGGGTCTAGTTGTGTGGGGGATCTGGATGCACAGAGGCTTATTGGTGGGGTTCCAGGTGCAGGGGAAATGGGACTCTGCTGGAGCTTTCAGGTGAAGGTGGGGAGGGATAGCTCAGTGGTTTGAGCATTGGGCTGCTAAACCCAGGGTTGAGTTCAATCCTTGAGGGGGCCATTTAGAGATCTGGAGAGTTGGGGATTGGTCCTGCTTTGAGTAGGGGGTTGGACTAGATGACCTCCCGAGGTCCCTTCCAACCTTGATATTCTATGAAGGTGGTTGGGGCACAGCAGAACAGTCTGGCTGCTGGGGGGAGTGGGGCTTGGTGGGGTGAGGGTCTTGGTGAAGCTAGTTGGGGGTCAGTGGTGTGGGGGTCT
Source organism: Lepidochelys olivacea (assembly GCF_965140295.1). NCBI lineage: Eukaryota > Metazoa > Chordata > Testudines > Cheloniidae > Lepidochelys > Lepidochelys olivacea. Next base: position 158,096,745 of record NC_140411.1, on the reverse strand, counting down.
CAATGTGGGGGCTCAGGGTGGTGCACAAGGTGAGGCATCAGGGGGTTAAGTGCAGGGAACTCAGCGGAGGTTGGTCTGGGTGCATGGATGGGGGCCCAGAGGCAGGGGGGGTCTGGGTGCAGGGGTGGGAGTCTGGAGGCAGGGGGATCTGGGTGCATGGAGGCTCTAATGAGGGGTTGAGGTTCAGTGGGGTGGGGTTCAGATATGGTGGGCTAGGGGTGTTCTGGATTTACCAGGTGAGGCTTGGCTGGGGTGTCTGGTGGTTGTGTGGAGGGGGAAGCAGCTCCCCGTACAGTGCCCCACAGCTGAGGAGCGATGGGAGCAGGAAGCAGGGGAGTATGCTGAGCTTCCTGTAACTGGGGGAAGTTTCTGGGGGTGGGTCTGACACAGCCCTAGCCACTCCTTTGAAGGGGAAGAGGAAGTCCCGCCCTCTCCTGCCACCAACCCAGATGGGACTAGCAGCTGATCCCGGCTCAGGTTAGGAGCAACTGACTGGGGTGTCCCCAGCCCTGCAATGATTTACCTCTCCGCCGGCTGCTCCGGGTGCCTGAAACAATGTACCTTCGCAGCTTGGGAGTGGTGTGTGACTGCTTTTGCAGCTTCCCTTTGCTTCCCTGCCAGAAAGTAATTTTTATGCGGGGAAGCAAAGAAATCTGCAGGGGACATGAATTCTGCACAAGTGCACTGGTATAGAATTCCCCCAGGAGTAGTTTGATACATTGTACACTATCTTTAGTACAGATAAATAAAAAATAAAATCTGCTTATTTTCTCTAACAGATATAAAAATGGCCATACTGGGTCAGACCAAAGGTCCATCCAGCCCAGTATCCTGTCTACGGACAGTGGCCAATGCCAGGTGCCCCAGAGGGAGTGAACCTAACAGGTAATGATCAAGTCATCTCTCTCCTGTCATCCATCTCCACCCTCTGACAAACAGAGGCTAGGGACACCATTCCTTACCCATCCTGGCTAATAGCCATTAATGGACTTAACCTCCATGAATTTATCCAGTTCTCTCTTAAACCCTGTTATAGTCCTAGCCTTCACAACCTCCTCAGGCAAGGAGTTCCACAGGTTGACTGTGCGCTGAGTGAAGAACTTCCTTTTATTTGTTTTAAACCTGCTACCCATTAATTTCATTTGGTGGCCCCTAGTTCTTATATTATGGGAAGAAGTAAATAACTTTTCCTTATTCACTTTCTCCACAACACTCATGATTTTATAGACCTCTATCTTATCCCCCCTTAGTCTCCTCTTTTCCAAGCTGAAAAGTCCTAGCCTCTTCAATCTCTCCTCATATTGGACCCATTCCAAACCCCTAATCGTTTTAGAGTAGCAGCTGTGTTAGTCTGTATCGGCAAACAGAACAGGAGTACTTGTGGCACCTTAGAGACTAACAAATTTATTTGAGCATAAGCTTACTTACTATATTTTCCATTCCATGCATCTGATGAAGTGAGCTGTAGCCCACAAAAGCTTATGCTCAAATTTGTTAGTCTCTGGGTGCCACAAGTACTCCTGTTCTTTTTTTTTCAAATAATTTTAGTTGCCCTTTTCTGAACCTTTTCTAATGCCAGTGTCTTTTCTGAGATGAGGGGATCACATCTGCACGCAGTATTCAAGATGTGGGCGTACCATGGATTTATATAAGGGCAATAAGATATTCTCTGTCTTATTCTCTCTCCCTTTTTTAATGATTCCTAACATCCCATTTGCTTTTTTGACTGCCGCTGCACACTGCGTGGACGTCTTCAGAGAACTATCCACGATGACTCTAAGATAATTCTCCTGATTAGTTGTAGCTAAATTAGCCCCCATCATATTGTATGTATAGTTGGGGTTATTTTTTCCAACGTGCATTACTTTACATTTATCCACATTGCATTTCATTTGCCATTTTGTTGCCCAATCACTTAATTTTTGAAGTTCTTCACAGTCTGCTTTGGTCTTAACTATCTTGAGCAGTTTAATATCATCTGCAAACAGGATCACCTCTAGAGCCTTTCTTAAATATTAGCGTTACATTAGCTATCTTCCAGTCATTGGGTACAGTAGCTAATTTAAAGGACAGGTTACAAACCATAGTTAATAGTTCCACAATTTCACATTTGACACACTCTAGGTTACTGCCATTATCTACTCTATTTTAGTCAATTGTTTTTCACTCCACTAAAAGCATATTTACTTAATTTTAACATATGTGATTAAGGCTTTTTCTTTTATTAGGAAAGGGAATTTATTTTTTTAATTATTGTGGCATTTATATTTACTGATCAGTCAAGTACATGTCTCACTAACATTTGACTCCATTGTTGCTATTAGTATCCTACTTGGAACAACATTTTCATATTAATTTAAGTTATTTTACAGATATTACTAAAATACAATTTGAAAATAAACAACCTTCATCTGCACAGTGTCTAAAGTTATGTGTTTAGCTAAATTTTTGTAAACTGGCACTGCTAAGGTGAGTACAAGCTAAATTTACATTCTACTATTTGATTGTACCACTTTAAATAATGAATGACAAAACACAATGGGGTAATAAAAGTAATAATGATAATTACTCCAGTCAGGACAGGTGAGGCATTTTAGAACTCACTACGAAAATATTTAAATTTAAGCATAAGAGAGAAATAGAATTAAGAAATGCACAGACCAGTCAAGAAAACTAAAATAACAGCAATGTAACCCTTAACAAAACTGTGAAAGAATACAATTACAGAGAACATATGTGCCTTTGCATTCCAACAGAAAGTTCCGAGAAGTAAAAACAATGGTAACACAAGTGTGTGTTGGGGAAGTGTGTGAGAGAGTGAGTGTGTGTGTTGGGGAAGTGTGTGAGAGTGTGTGTACACAGCTGCATGGACAGGACTTCTGTCCAGGAGCATGCGAGCCACTTGCACACACTAGCATGCCCAGGGACAGCTGACGGTGAGCTTGGTGCCCACCCCACGGGGAGCAGTACAGCCACGCCGGAGGAGCTACCCAAGCTGGGTGCTGGCTTCTCTGAGCAATGGCCTGACATGCTGCTGTTTTCGCTGCTGCGGTTCCTGGCCTGGTCGCTGGCCATGGACCTGATGGTCTCACTCATTGTCGCTAGATCCCTGCAACTCCATGGATATCTGCTTTATATCCACAGATATCTGCATCTGCAGATACAAATTTTGTATCCGAGCCGGGCTCTACCCATTGATGGCTGTGCTGGAGGAAAAGATTCTTGGATTGGAGCAGCAAATTGAATTGAGACTCAGAGAAGCTGAACAGTTCCTAGAGAGCCAGGTCCAGGAAACATCAGTACCCCAGATTCAAGGAATAAAGGAGCTGGTCACCAATGAGTTAGAAAGAGAGGACATCAGAGAAGGAGATGGGGCTGTATAAATTTCATGGCCTCCATCTCATTAGAAGAAGAACCAATCTCCTTGGGGACAGGCTGGATAGAGTAGTCAGGAGGGTTAATAACAAAAAGGGATGGTAAAAAGAGGGAAGGTATGAGCATTCATTTAGCAAAAATCAAGATGTTGAGAACAAAATTATTCAAGGAACCTGTAGTGAGGTGGTATGGTTCCCCGTACAAGTCCCTCTGGACACCAGAGTGGGCAGAGCCAGGGAGCTCTGAGCCCACCCCACAGAGGATCAGGCATTGCCCCTGAAGTATAAAGGCCCGACCGGCCTGCGGTAAAACCCAAGGGCTGGCCCGACCTACCCCGCACCAGCTACCCGGAGGAGTTGCCAAGCCTGCCCCGCACCAGCTACCAGGAGGAGTCGCCAAGTCTACCCCTGGCCAGCTATCCCGAGGAACCCATTGTGCTGGACCCCCTGAGGACACCACCCTGACCCAGGTACCTCAAGAGGGGGAGTCTGGAAGTAGCCTGGGGGCAGCTGACCCTAGTCTGGCTGCAGCACTACCAGAACCCATGTCAGTGTGTTGTGGCCAGGATCCCGACTGACGCAGCAGTGGGTCTTCTGCCACTGCTAGGGCCCCGGGCTGGGACTCAGTGGAGTGGGAGGGCCTGCGTCTCCCCTTCCCCGCAACTCACGGGTGGCAGTCTCCCCCCTTCCCAGGACCTTTGGAACCTAGGGCCTGGGCCTACTGTTTATATACTGTTGTTGCTCAGCCCCTGCCTGAGGGCCTGAACACCTGACTCACCATTGCCCAGCCCTGACCTAGGGCCTGGGCTTATGGTGTTATTTCTACCTTCACAAAGGCCACAGAGGATGACTTCTGTGGCTGGACTAATTCCCCGCAAGACCTATTCCCCAATTTAGTGAGGCGGTTTGGTTCCCCGCTGCCCCAGAGAGATGAGCTCCAGCTAACCTCTCTTCATGCCCTTTGGTTCTGTAGACAAGAAATTCCTGAATTGCCTAAACAATGGGGAGTCCTTGTGACACCTTAGAGACTAACAAATTTTATTTGGGCATAAGCTTTCGTGGGCTATAACCCACTTCATTAGATGCATGGAGTGAAATATATAGTAGGCAGGTATAAATATACAGCACATGAAAAGATGGGAGTTACCTTACCAAGTGGGGGGTCAGTGCTAACTAGGCCAATTCAATCAGGGCGGATGTGGCCCATTCCCAACAGTTGACAAGAAGCTGTGAGTATCAACAGAGGGAAAACTACTTTTTGTAGTGACCCAGCCACTCCCAGTCTTTATTCAGGACTAATTTGATGGTGTCAAGTTTGCAAATTAATTCCAGCTCTGCAGTTTCTCACTGAAGTCTGTTTTTGAAGTTTTTTTGTTGAAGAATGGCCACTGAAGTCTGTTATTGAGTGTCCAGGGATATTGAAGTGCTCTCCTACTGGTGTTTGAATGTTACAATTCTTGATGTCTGATTTGTGTCCATTTATTCTTTTGTGTAGAGACTGTCTGGTTTGGCCAATATACATGGCAGAGGGGCATTGCTGGCACATGATGGCATATATCACATTCTGTTACTTTCTTTGTTGGGCCTGTTCTGTAGTAGGTGACTTCTGGGTACCCTTCTGGCTCTGTCAATCTTTCTTCACCAGGTCTAGACAGCATCTCAGCTGAGGTTTTTAAAGATGATGGAACAATGCTCCAGCACAAACTTTGCCAACTCCTTGACAAAATCTGGACCTGTGAAGAAATTCTACCTGACTTTAAGAAGGCCAACATTGTTACAATATTCAAGAAAGGGGAGAAATCTTTGTACGGGAACTACAGAGGTATTGCTCTCCTCTCCATCGCAGGGAAGGTTCTTGCCCAGATCCTACTAAACTGCCTCCTTCCCCTTGCTAAGGAACTCCTCCCCGAATCACAGTGCGGCTTCAGGCCATCCCAGGCATAACTGACATGATCTTTGTGACATGACAGATTCAGGAGAAGTGCAGAGAGAAACACCAGGAACTGTTCATGGCATTCATTCATCTAACCATTTGACTCTATCAATCATGATGCTCTATGGAAGGTGATGTGTAGGTTTGGCTGTCCACAGAAATTCATTTCCATCATCTGACTACTCCATGATAAGATGACTGCCACCATTTTGTGCAACGGCTCAGAGAACGAACCATTCACCATTCGCACTGGTGTCAAGCAGGGCTGTGTCATTGCTCCAACACTCTTCTCCATTTACCTTGCTGTGATCCTGATTCTCATTTGCGACCGCCTTCTTGACTGAATCGGGATTGCATATCGTATGGATGGCCACTTCCTCAATCTTCAATGTCTCCAAACAAAATCTAAGATCATGAGAATTGGCATCACTGACCTACAGTATGCAGATGACTGTGTCATTCTTGCACACTCAGAGGCCGAACTGCAAAGCACCCTAAATCTTTTGCAGATGCCTATCACAGCCTGGGTGTCTCTCTCTTAACATTGGAAAAACCAAGGTACTCTACCAGCCCTCACCTGCACAAACTACTCTTCGTACTCCACAAATCACCATCAGTGGAGAACCCCTGGAAAATGTGGACCATTTTCTGTGTCTTGGCAGCCACCTCTCCCAAACAGCCAGCATTGACACAGAAATTGAATACAGGATCCGCTGTGCCAGCACAACTTTTGGAAGACTACTCAAACAAGTCTTCAATGATAGGGATCTACAAACAGGTACCAAGATCTTGGTTTACAAGGCAGTTGTCATCCGCACCCTTCTCTATGGGTGTGAGACCTACAGACGCCATCTCAAGCAGCTGGAGTGGTTCCCGCAGCGCTGCCTCAAGAGGATTCTCTGGATTAGCTGGGAAGATCGACATACCAACATCAGTGTTCTCTCTGCAGCCAACTTCCGCAGTATAGAAGTGCAGGTCATGAAACACCAACTCCACTGGGCTGGCCACTGTGTACATATGCCTGACACGCGCTTCCCAAAGCAAGTACTCTTCTCTCAAGTCAGGGAAGAAGGGCTCACAGAGGGCAGCTGAAGCATTTCAAAGACATACTGAAAGTACATCTTAAAAAGGGAGGCATCAACCCAATGAACTGGGAGGACTTGGCACAGAACAGAACACAGTAGCACCACACCATACACCAAGCCACAGCTCACTTTGAGGAGAACAGATGTGCTCATGAGACAGAGAAGCAACAAAGAAGGAAAGAAAGGGTATAACAGTCCAGCCAACAACTATGTCTCCTCAAAGATTACACCTGTCACTTCTGTGGGAAAGCCTGCAGGGCAAGAATTAGGCTCCTCAGCCACTTAAAAACTCACCAATGAATCCCCTTGGCAGACATCCACCGTCATATCGAGTGATAGCTGAAGAAGAAGAAAAGTATCTACATGTGGAACAAAAAGATGATGGGACTTAGACTCCTAAGTCACAGTGGTGTTGAAAATTTTACCCTGCAACTTCAAAGGGAAATCAGAAAACCCTTGTGTTAGGAATTGGAACATCATCAGCTGGGTTGTATCTTGATCTGGATTCTGAAAATTGAGTTGATCCTTTCTTCAGACTAGAATTGTTGGTACTATATATGTGACAATCGGGAGAGTTCAATGACACTTGCACAAGACCTGTTTTTCAAAATAGGTCTTGTTTGGAACTCTGTAACTTAAATTGCTGACATTCTGTTCTTTGATTTATTACATTTTAAGTGTTGTATTATTATGGACAATTGTGGTAGTTTCTTTTAATAAAAGTATACATGTGTGGTACCAGAAAATCCTAATCCTAGGAAAAATTGATGTTTAAAAATGAGTGGCAATGATTTACAGTAGACCCAATGTTTTATTGTTGAAGAGCATCACTTTTGAATTAAGGAATTAATTTCAGTTTTACTTCAAATGACAGCAATGAAAATAATAATTTGGAAAATGTGGTTTCCTGAGACCATTAGAATTAGTCCATCCCTCAGGATCTGATCTGCCAAAGAAAACTTATTTTAATTGTGTAAGAGTCTGACTTGCTTCTATTGACTATTTTTAACCTTTTCTTTTAATAGGAAGCTACAATAAAATGATCACCTATATTATTCAGAGATTAAGCTGTATTCCTTTTCCTCAAAAGTGAAATAAAAGCATTACCGCAAACACAGAGTATGGTATTTCCAGTAATTTATCAAACGTCTTGCTAGCAGTTACTTAAATCTTAACACCCACCACACACAGCTCATTTCAAGCAACAATGTGCTTTCCCTAGGATTGCATTGAATTCATATCTGTGCTTGCATGTAAATTTAAGAGTAAACAATAACCTAAAATGATGTGAATTAGTCACATGTTCTTACTATAAAGTTGTTCTACCATTTTGTCTGTATCTTTCATAAACCTGAGACATCTCCTGCATTGCTCTGGTTCTTTCCAGGAGTTTGTTAGTGGGTTCCTCTTCCCAGAACGCAAAGATTTTTTTTGTGTCTACTCTGCAGCTATAGGTTAGAGGACAGTTGTTCATTCTTGTTGCCCTGATTGCAATAAGCTCTTTCCTCTGGGCCTGAATCTCTAGATTTGGATTAGAAAACCATACATTTTGTGACTCAGACTAAACACCGAGTTGAATCTGTGTAGCTAAAGGTGTGCTGTTAAAGTACAACTCTAAGGTGCCACAAGTACTCCTTTTTCTTTTTGTGGATACAGACTAACACGGCTGCTCCTCTGAAACAACTCTTGACATTGGTTTAGATCTGGCTTGTATTAGTTTAATTTGCTTTTGCAAATTAAAGGTTGCCACTTAATAGCCTCCCGGAGAGCTAAGCAAGTGGAGTTATATGGAAGCTCAGAGAATATCTTCTGCACCTTATGTAATTCAGTTTCACTCTAATTAAAACTAACTTGTTGTTTTTACAGCTGAACTCTTAGTGAATATTGCTTTGCCATTCTTCAGTACTGCTATCCCTCAGAATTTGGCCCCAGGTTGCATGTATGCAGTAATTGGTCTGAGTTTCAGAAGGCAATGTAGTCAGAGACATTTATCTTTCTAAGTAACATTTTTGTACTTTTTGTTGTACCTATAATTACTTTTTATTATCCCAAACTTCTCTAGGCAACTGGAAACCAGGCTATTCTAGATGCAATTTTGAAAAATACAAACTCTAAAACTTTAACTGACACAACAATTTACTATGCATTCGATATCTGCAGCATTTCAAGTGTCGCAGAATCCTCCTTTACTGAATTTTATTCAGCATAACTAATGCTTGTGTCACATACATAGTCCCATCCCCATCAGTCATACTGATGTAATCAATTTTGGAAAGCATGGGAGTGCTACAGAAAAAAGAACTTTGTCAAACCAAGCGTAAGAAAGCAAATTTAAAAGTGGTGCTCAATCTAGAGTATTAAATCCATAAAGATTTCTTACATCACAGTTATTGGCTTTTGGAGATTACCCCAGTGGAACTCTGATAAAGCAGTGGATGTTGACTGGTGATTTTTAGCATGCCTGAGTTAAAAGAGCAATGTCACATAATTTATTTAGGTTAATACATTGTTGGTGGGGAAACTGTAAGCATTAAGTAATGATCCTGGATTCTTTGTTTATATAAAAAAGCATTACATATTACACACTAAACAGATATGTCTTATGGTATGCATAGAATGATAGAATATCAGGGTTGGAAAGGACCTCAGGGGAGGTCATCTAGTCCAACCCCCTGCTCAAAGCAGGACCAGTCCCCAATTTTTGCACCACATCCCAAATGGCCCCCCAAGGATTGAATTTACAACCCTGTATTTAGCAGGGCAATGCTCAAACCACTGAGCTATCCCTCCCCCCCTATGTTGTATACTGCATGTTATATACTGTATCAAACTGATATTATTCACTGGGAATACTGTTGTTTTTATTGTGCTCCATATCAGTGCAAAGCATAAGACATGCCAAATGACAAGGTTCAGGCTTCTAGAGTATTACATACAAGATACCCACCTCCAAAAAGGTTGTGGTGATTACTTAATATTTTTAGCACACTATGCCTATATCACATGCTAGCAGGTGAGGGCTTTTAGGACTGAATATTTTAAGACTTAGGCATAGTATTTTAGGACTATAATGTGGAGGTGGACCTTCATATTTTCTCTCAAAGCTTTGGTGGTTTTCCAGAGTGCATACTAATTAGACAAAGTAGAAGATTTAGGGATATACTAGTGAAACAGGTGAAAATGATTCTAGTGATAATTGAAAGCTAATTACTATCCTTACTCAGCAATTGGCCAGCAGATAATGTGAAGCTTATTAACAGAGAGACTGAAAAAATAACAATGCTTTTTGGTTTGGAGTCACAGAACTTGCTAGAGGTAGACTGCTCTAACACTACTGCAAAGCCTGATATAATTCTTTTCTTTGATTATATTTTCTCCTAACCTAGGCCAAAGAGCTTGAATAAAGAAAAATTCTAATTAAATACATGCATACGTAGAAGAAAAAGGAGAAAATCCTGTATGTTCAAAAAACTGAAGTCACTGTATCAGTGAACATTTTCAACTACATCTCAGCATGTTAAAATACGCAGTGTTGCCGACTCTCATCAGACTTGTGACATTTCAGTGCTCTTCTTAAAGCCTCAGCTGCTGGAATCATGTGATTGTGAGAATCTCCACTTTCATTTAAAAAAAATGTAAGTTTCTAGCTCTCTTGGCTGCAGAGTAAAGCTTGAACATGTGAAATCGAAAGACACAAAACCAAAAGACAAATAAAGACCTAAAATGTCTTATTTTAAAAAAATTGACTGTGTTAAAGCTAGTCTCATGATTTTGATGGGGGCACATGATTCATGATTTTTGCCTTTTGAGGAACTGGTAAACAAGGGACTGATTTTTTTCTCAGACCAGTTTTACATTGAGGTAATACCTTTGGCTTCAGTGAGGTTATTTCTGCCCTGCCCTGGTGTAAGTGAGAGAAGTGGGCTAAAAGTATCCAGCTGCAGAAAGGAGACAGAATGATTGCTTGTAGCTAATCAGCGTAGTGACACTGTATCTTATACACTTAACCTCTACTGCTGGACTGACTGGCTAATGTAATAGCATGTTGAAAAACTCAGGGCCACAATACTTGTGAAGAGCTTCAAGGAGTTTTGCTGCCAAGAGACTGATACTTTTGTGGGCTACTCAAGTATTTCAAAACTTAGAAGTAAAAATGAATAGTGAAGCTGATCCATTCTGTTAACAGGTCAGTTGTTTCTTACACAAAGCAGAATGGCCATTAGAAAGGAGATCCAGCTATATGTTTATAGGTAGGGGTTTTTTTTAAGCTTATTGGTGAAGACTTTAAAAAGTGATTAGTGGTTTTTCCGTGTGCAACTTGAGATGCCATAAAGGAGCCTGACTTAGAGTGTGGGTGCTCAGCATTTTCTGAAAATTGGACGCATCGAGTTGTCTCAAGTTGGGCACTCAGTCACTTGTCTCTTCTGAAACTTCTGGCGGTAGGTCTCACATTTATGTTGGCCCTTTATTGAGGTGACATGACAAATCATAAATTATGCACGATGTAGTTTGTCTTTCTTTTTGTACGTGATTAAAATGCCACGAGAATGTAACCTAAGTAAATCTTATTGAGCAGCACTGTTTGAAACTATTTCAGTTTTCAGTCTCTCTCTTTATCAGGCAACAGATATTCTCATCTGTTACAGGAAATGAATAAGGCATACTATTACCACAGGCAGTTTCCTTCCCTGGCATGCGCATGCTTTACTAATACAGAGGAGAAATCCAAAAATATTAGCGGTGACTAAGCTGCACCACCTACTGTGACCTAATATAGCATCTTACTGGATATTAACATTTATCTGGGACTGGCTTAACCAGTCAGATGTGGAAATAAGGCAATTTAAACAAACAAACAAAAAACCCCCCTCCCACCCTGAAAAAAACAACCAAACGGGAAAAAAACCCAGACCAGACTGAGCAGACTCAACCCTATGGTAATTGCCACCACACAAGAGATCTAAACTTGGTTTCCAAGCCCATCCTCTCAATCCCCAGGCTGACAGGTGTCTCAAAAGCCAGAGAGAGGGCACCTTCTCTTGCGCTTAAATACCCCCCTCTGGATGAAGCATGAAGTGGCACAGAAAGGTCCTAAAATGTGTTAAATCTCAACACTACAGTAATGGAGGTCTTTGGTAAAAGAGGAGAAATGGTGGATTTTGGGAGTCCCTTTTGTTGCTGACTTTGGTACATGCAGGTGTACTTGGTTTGGGCTAAGTTGACTTGTCCGTTCCAATGCTTGACCCTTGATTTGTCTTGCAACATGGCTGGCAAATGTAGGCTTTAACCATAAGGGAAAAAGCAGTCTTCAGTTCTGCTGATGACTAGGGGTATGCATGGTTCCTATATAAAGTGGCACACAGTAGTTTTATGCAGTAAGTATACACAAATATGCATGTACTTGGTAAGCTTTCCTGATCACGGGTGGAGGAATGATGTGGGTTTCTGTTAAGTGAAGATAGTTAGGGTGACTCCGCTTTTTATTAAACATTTATATGACACTTGAACATTTCATGGTGTCTCTGTGCCAGAGCTTACTTGTGCCATCTTTTAATTTTTAAACTTCAGTAATGAGTATTTTGAAAGGGGTTATTGAACAGATCTATTTCTTTGGTTAAGTTAACTAATAAAATTTATTTCTCATGTGTGTCTGTCTGCCTCCCGTTATACACTACACTTACATTAACAATGTGATTTAAAATGCATGAGGTAAGTATTCTAGACTCTATTTGCTGAGTTTCTGTGGACTCACAACTAGCCCAGCTAGTTTCATCTTCATGTGCATGTACTAGTTTGTTGGAGACATTTGGCTCATTGTGTTCTTTCACCGTGGATTGTTTACTGAACAAACAGACCAAAGAGTCTTTCAAATTTTAAAAGCCAACAGCTCTGAAATGGTTTAATAGAAAATTTGAGACAGATGCCACAGCAATGAATAGGCAATCTTTGGAACTCATGGCTGCAATACATTACTTGGAAGAATATCTGGACAAGATTAATAAAATTAGACCATTATCAGGGAAGAATAGCATCAACATTTGTACTGTAGTAGCTTGGGTAAAATTCCAAGGGTTTTCAATTCAGAGGCTTCAGGGTTTAAAGTGATCACCAGTTAGGGTCAGAAGAAAATATTCTCCTCCTTCCTCTGCCTACCCTTTGGTACAGTTTTGAAAATTAGGTACACTATGGTGGTGTTCTGCCTTCTTGGGAAATATCTGGTAGTGGCAAACGTCTGGGACAGGATACCAAATCACCATGGGCCATTGTTCTGTTCTGGTATGGCAACTCCTATTTCCTATGTTCCCTCTTTTCCACTGTTCTAGGTATCTAGGTCTCTACTAACCCCAAGATATTAAAAACGGCACACAGGAAAATAATACAGGTTTTATATCAAAAGGGAGAGATCTGAAATGAGGAATTTAGCCAAGTTGAATATTATAGACCCATTTGCTAAATCCTGGATGGGATGGAAGTGGAAGAAGAAGACGACAACGAAATAAGTTTATGGGACCCCTCAGTCTCCCAAGATATTTGGGAACAATAACAGTGGGAACAAAAGTGGTGTGACAGAGACTGAATTGTCTCCAGAAAATTTAAAAAAAAAAAGAGAGCTGTCCCTGAACATTCACTGATTCCTTACAGCTAAACCTTTTTGTTCTACGCTGCTCTAGAGTGTGGTTGAAAATGTATGTAAAAGAAATTTAATCAAAAAGCATTGAATTATTCCATTACCCTAACCTTGCTAGCTGAGGAGTTATGTTGGAGAAGTAAAATTGAGACACTTCAAATCTCAAGCAAAATAGAACCATATGCAAAAAACCTCTTCCACTGTGGTTATTTTATATGGATTATCTGATTTGCACTCTTTAAGATTTCTGGATTCTTTTCTGGTGAGTCTAAATAGTAGGGATTGGGTATGTGGTAACAACCTCTTCCAGCAGAGAATAATCACTCTCTTTAGATATATACCAATATATTCATTTTCCTGTAGGAAAATGGTTTATCTTGATATTTTTTCATCAAGGCTAAATGGGAGGAAACAAACTGAGCCTGTCTTAGCTGATGTTCAGAACTCATTGAAGCCTGCATACCAGACGTGGGGAATTTATTAAATGCTATTTGTGGGGTATATGCTGTACATGTAGGTTTCCTGAATATCCACTGCCAAAAGCAGTTTAGGTTGGAGAACTTTATTTCAAAGACCTTTTCTCTCTCATTTTTAAAATGGATATGTATTCCATAGCGGTATTAGTTTGTAACTTTAGCTTGTGTTTCAAAGATTATACTAGTACTCATTCTGCTGGGAAAGCTTGTTTTGTTAGTGATTCCATCATAAAACTTTTTTCCCCCAGAGGTTATGAATTTAGTCTATGGTGAAACTCACTGGGCATGATTTCACTGGATGTGTTACTTATTTTTTAAAATAAAAATTATTGGTGTATTTGTCATTTAATTGGAACTGTAACAATGAATGGGCCTATTTTCCTAAAGTTGAAGAATCTCTAGGAAACTTTCTTTAAACTCATAACACTAAAAGATCATCAAGTATATGAACAAAAATGTCGATGTGATTATTAAACATTATCAACTTTGGCTATTTTTTTGAAAGTTATACAGGTATTGTGTTAAGTAACTGTAAATATTGCTATAACTGCATTGCTATAATTATCTCCGTACTTTTTCCTCAAATGGGAGATTCAATACTGGTTTATATTTGGTGAGATTTTTAGCATCAAGATATGATTCCTTGTGTACAGGCCTCAACAGTATCTCCTCAAGAACACCTGGCACCTTGCCTTTGGAAAATTTCCACCAAACCAGGTCTGCACCTCTAGCCTTCCCCACCCTAGAGAGTTCAATGCAGCGTGGTTGTCATTCAGAAGCACCTCCAATTCTTCCAAAATTCCATATATTGATAGATTTTTAGTACCAGAAGAAATCCTTAGAGCATCTAGTCTGACTTCCTATGTAACACAGGCCACAGAATTTCACTCAGTTATCCCTGAACTGATCCCAATAACTTGTGTTTGACAAAGCCAAGACTGTTGGGTTTCAGTGAGCAACAATGGCCAAGACTAAGTCTGTCATCTTGATTTTGACTTCAGACTTAGATATGTAAAAGGTCCACAGTTAATATGAAAATGAAGCAGCATATAATAATTCTTTCTAAACTGATGATCTATTTTCCTATTAGAAACCCTGCTAAAAGCACTCTTTGGCAAAGAATGAAATAATTCTGGTAACGAATTTGATTTCAGAAAATTACCTGGTGTGGTATTAATAAGAAATTACTAAGTTTCTTCCTGGGCAGTTTAATACAGTATAAAGAAGTTATATCCCTGTTTACCAGCCAATTTAATGTATCCTATATAATCCGTAAATGCACTGAAAAACTAAAGCACTAGTATCGCAAAGAGTTACATATGTGCTTAACACAGATGAGTAGTCCCACTGACGTTTAAATCTGTTTCCTTCTCTAAAAGAACGATTCAATATAGCAGATAATCTCATAGAACCTACTTGTTTGTTTCCAGGGTGGTTTTCAGTTTTTCAATAGCTGTATTAGATGTGCTTGAGTACCTTTTTACAGCTGCTTGTAAGGAATCCAATAATTCCAATGTTCCTGCGGAAATAGGTAAGAAGTTTTGAACCAGGGTGGGAACGAGGGGAATGGAGGGGACTAACACTAAAAAATCAAAACTGCTAATGCAAAAACTGCAGTTAAAAACAAATTCTGTAATTTACGGTAATACTATAATCCAGACAATCTGCATTTGTAGAGTAGAAGGGGGAGACTGAAAACTATACTGTCCGAAAAGCTTAAATAGCCAATAAAATAGTCATTTGCAATGATATATTACAATTGCTCTAGCCAAAAATAAAAGGGATGGGGCAATTTGTATAATTAAAGTTCTCATGGAAATTGTCTGATTTTACAATCCCACCAATGCTTCGCAGTACTGGCCTAATAATTAAAAATTGCTTTGGCTTTCACTGTAATTATAATGATTTGGTTTTAGTGTGCATATCTTAAGTAGGCCTGTATGCTTCCATTGGAATCAGCAAATTAACTAGACCATTTAATTGTTGCCACAATTCCTGTAGCCATGTAAACACAGTTGTACAGACATTTTCAATGTTTGTTGGAGACCTATTAAAACAAGGGGCTACTCTGACTTTTGGAAACATCAAAAGAATGAATGCTGTGATTTATCACTTTTCATATTTTCAAATGGTAGTAAAATCAGGAAGACAGAGGAGTAAAGAATAATAGAAGGTAAAGAATATAGTATTGGGGGAATGGAGATGCCTAATTAAAGTGGTTCTGCAAAGCAAATTTATTGAAGAAGAATGCTTGAAGCCTAATCTAGATGTGGAACACTAAGGCTAAATAGGCTATTGTTCTGGGATATCTCCCTTTTTGTCATTGTTGCATGTCTAGTCATTGGTCAACCAACAATTCTGATGAATAACAGTATACTTGAGAACAACTTAGCAAATCAGTTCCTAAGGATACTAGGTGGAGACAAAAAGAAAATAAATCCCACGATCGTATGATCTGAAGGTGAAAGAGGTTGTACTCATAGCTATGAAACATTGGAATTCCCACCACTTTTTAACTGGCAGTAAAACAGGTGGTTTTGGCAACTACAAAAAATAATTCAGTTTAAGATGTGTTGAGTAATTATTTAAGTATCTCTTTCAAAGCAACTACCATTCTTTAGTTTTATATGAAAGAAGAAGTTTTCATCCTCTGGCAACTCCTTTTTGAATGTTACATTTTCCACTGGTTTCCCATTTAGAAGTTTTCAGATCCTTGTTTGACAAAATGTTTGTTTCGGGTTTCCTTCTTTAGCTTTTCATCCGTGCTTTTGCTTCACTGCCATTACCTTCCTTACTTTCTCAATCACCACCTTAGCTTTTTTTCAGCCCAGAATTCTCTATCATCTGCCTTTTGTATAGCTAGGTATGGAATTGCTGTGTACAGTAGAGCTGATTTTGTTGTTTGGAAGGAAACCTTGTAGCTAGTTTATTGGATAGCTTATTTTCTTCTTTGCTAATTAATCAAACGTTAACACCAACTTTTGTAATGAACATATATTAAGTAGATACATGTACAGTAGAGTGACTTCAAATACATCTGCCTGAGTATCAATTGTTGGGCTGAGAATCACTCTGCTTGAGCGGCTTCCAATGAGAAGTCCTATGTTTGGCAAAAATCCCCTTAACAAGACCAAATATTTGACTTGCTTTTCTCATTTGCAGACAAAGACTTTGAGATCACCTGCTCTAAATGGACCTTTAAAACAAAAGCACAAAGAAGTGAAGTCACTAGACCACAGTTGCAGAGTAGGAATTCAAACCAAGGTCTCCTGAGTCCCTGTCTAGTGTATTTCTCAGCTTTGGTGATCTACTCAAAATTTGGAAAGCCATAGGCATTGTTTTTAAATTACTGCCACGTAACAAAATTACACAAACAAGCAACAAATTATATTCACTATGTAGGAACCTGGAAACCAATGAGCACAGCCAGACTTAGCAAGATCTCCTTATTTTATGCTTAATTAGATCAAATTCAGAAACACCCCTATGACTACCTGTGGTTTGAGTAAAATCTCCCCACTGTGGGAGTAATATGTGAAATGTAAAAGAACAGATTCCCTTGTGATTTCATTCAGGTATGGTAAATGGCCACATACTTTGGGCCAAATTCAGCAAGGAGGAGAGGCCCTGAGACTCTTTGTAACAACCAAATTACTTGCAATCTTTTTTTGATAAGATTGCAGATTTGGTTGATAAAGGTAATAGTGCTGATGTAATATACTTCGACTTCTGTAAGGCGTTTGATTTGGTACTGCACAATATTCTAAAAAAACTAGAATTTAATAAAATTAACATGGCATACATTAAATGGATTAATTCCTAGGTCTCAAAATGTAATTGTAAATCAGGAATCATCCTCAAGTGGGTGAGTTTCTAGTGGGGTCCCACAGGGATCAGTTCTTCGCCCTATGCTAATTAACTTTTTTATCAGTGACCTAGAAGAAAACATAAAATCATCACGAATAAAGTTTGCAGATGACACAAATTTTGGGGTAGTGGTAAATAAAGAAGAGGATGGGGCACTGATAGGAGTGATCTGGATCACTTGATAAACTGTGTGAAAGCAGACAATATGCATTTTAATATGGCTAAATGTTAATGTAAACATTTAGGAACTAAGGATGTAGGCCATACTTACAGGATGGGAGACTTTATCTGGAGAAGCAGTGACTCTGAAAAAGATTTGTGGGTGGGGGTGAATAATCAGCTGAACATGAGGTCCTAGTGCAACGCTGTGGCCAAAAAGGCTAATACGATTCTTGGATGCAGAACCAAGGGAATCTCGAGTAGGAGTAGACAGATTATTTTACCTCTGTATTTGGCACTGGTGTAACCACTGCTGGAATACTGGGTCCAGTTCTGGTGCTCACAATTCAAGAAGGATGATGATAAATTGGAGAGGGTTCAGAGAAGATCCACAAGAATGATTAAAGGTTGAGAAACCATGCTTTCAGTGGCAAACTCAGGGAGGTCAGTCTATTTAGTGTAACACAGAAAAGATTTAAGGGATGACTTGATTACACACTTCAAGTACCTACATGGGAAGAAATATTTAACAATGAGTTATTCAGTCTAGCAGAGAAAGGTATGACATGATCCAATGGCTGGAAGTCGAAGCTAGACAAATTCAGATTGGAAATAAGGCGTAAATTTTTAATAGTGAAGGTATTAACCACTTGAACAGTTTACCAGGGGTTGTGGTGTATTGTCTATTTCCGGCCATTTAAAAATTAAGATTACATATGTTTTTCTAAAAGATATGATTTAGGAATTATTTTGGGGAGGTTCTATGGCCTGTGGTCTATGGGAGGTGAGACTAGATGATCACAGGGGTCCCTTCTGGTCTTGGAATCTATAACTCTACTGAAGGTGTAACTCCTTATGCCAGCCATGAAATCGGTTAATTTTCTTAAATGATGTTTAGAACAAATTACTGTCTTATTTACCTCGTAGAACAGGCTTAGAACAGGAACACTGGAAATTGTGTGTGCACTTTATTTTGATACCGACATTTCATCTGTCTTCCAGTTAAACTTTTTGCATGATTGTTTCCTGTTGTCGTCTTCCATGTTGGCACATGAAATTGCAAGCCCATTAGCAAGAATTTTTAATGAATCTGTAAACTGAGGGGTTGTACCGTATGATTGGAGAATTGCTAACATAGTTCCTATTTTTAAGAAAGGGAAAAAATGTGATCCGGGTAACTATAGGCCTGTTAGTTTGACATCTGTAGTATGCAAGGTCTTGGAAAAAATTTTGAAGGAGAAGGTAGTTAAGGACATTGAAGTCAATGGTAAATGGGACAAAATACAACATGGTTTTACAAAAGGTAGATCGTGCCAAACCAACCTGATCTCCTTCTTTGAGAAAGTAACAGATTTTTCAGACAAAGGAAATGCAGTGGATCTAATTTACCTAGATTTCAGTAAGGCATTTGATACCATGCCACATGGGGAATTATTAGTTAAATTGGAAAAGATGGGGATCAATAGGAAAATTGAAAGGTGGATAAGGAATTGATTAAAGGGGAGACTACAACGGGTCCTACTGAAAAGTGAACTGTCAGGCTGGAGGGAGGTTACCAGTGGAGTTCCTCAAGGATCGGTTTTGGGACCAATCTTATTTAATCTTTTTATTACTGACCTACGCACAAAAAGTGGGAGTGTGCTAATAAAGTTTGCGGATGATACGAAGCTGGGAGGTATTGCCAATTTAGAGGACAGGGATATCCTACAGAAGGATCTGGATGACCTTGTAAACTAGGATGAAATTTAATAGTGAAAAGTGTAGGGTCATGCATTTAGAGATTAATAACAAAAATTTTAGTTATAAGATGGGGACGCATCAATTAGAAGTAACGGAGGAGGAGAAGGACCTTGGAGTATTGGTTGATCATAGGATGACTATGAGCCGCCAATGTGATATGGCCATCAAAAAAGCTAATGCGGTCTTGGGATGCATCAGGAGAGGTATTTCCAGTAGGGATAAGGAGGTTTTAGTACTGTTATACAAGGCACTGGTGAGACCTCATCTGGAATATTGTGTGCAGTTCTGGTCTCCCATGTTTAAGAAGGATGAATTCAAACTGGAACAGGTACAGAGAAGGGCTACTAGGATGATCCGAGGAATGGAAAACTTGTCTTATGAAAGGAGACTCAAGGAGCTTGGCTTGTTTAGCCTAACTAAAAGAAGGTTGAGGGGAGATATGATTGCTCTCTATAAATATATCAGAGGGATAAAAACCGGAGTGGGAGAGGAATTATTTTAGCTCAGTACCAATGTGGACAGAAGAACAAATGGATATAAACTGGCCACCAGGAAATTTAGATTAGTAATTAGACAAAGGTTTCTAACCATCAGAGGAGTGAAGTTTTGGAATAGCCTTCCAAGGGAAGCAGTGGGGGCAAAAGATCTATCTGGCTTTAAGATTAAACTTGATAAGTTTATCGAGAAGGAGTACTTGTGGCACCTTAGAGACTAACCAATTTATGCATCCGATGAAGTGAGCTGTAGCTCACGAAAGCTTATGCTCAAATAAATTGGTTAGTCTCTGAGGTGCCACAAGTACTCCTTTTCTTTTTGCAAATACAGACTAACACGGCTGTTACTCTGAAACCTGAAGTTTATCGAGGAGATGGTATGATGGGATAACATGGTTTTGGTAATTAAATATTCATGGTAAATAGGCCCAATGGCCTGCGATGGCATATTAGATGGGGTGGGATCTGAGTTATCCAGGAAAGAATTTTCTGTAGTATCTGGCTGATGAATCTTGCCCATATGCTCAGGGTTTAGCCGATCACCATATTTGGGGTCGGGAAGGAATTTTCCTCTAGGGCAGATTGGAAGAGGCCCTGGAGGTTTTTCGCCTTCCTCTGTAGCATGGGGCACGGGTCACTTGCTGGAGGATTCTCTGCTCCTTGAAGTCTTTAAACTACAATTTGAGGACTTCAATAGCACAGATATAGGTGAGAGGTTTTTTGCAGGAGTGGTGGGTGAAATTCTGTGGCCTGCGTTGTGCAGGAGGTCAGACTAGATGATCATAATGGTCCCTTCTGACCTATGAATCTATGTTGCTACTTTGAAAGACTATTGTACAGTATTATGTAGGAAGTGTCCAATAGGGTGAAATGGGTTGAAAATGGGACTTGGGCTACTAATAGGCTGATTTTGTTCCCACTAAAATCAATGACAAAGCTCCAATTGATTTCAGTGGTGCAGGATCAGACACTGTTTAAAATTTACCCATTAGTCTACATTGAGGCACTCAAAAAGTGCCAGATTTTTGCACATCCAGCAGCTCCCATTAATTTCAGTGGGAACTTCTGGGTTCTCCATTCATATTTGTGGGAATCTGGCCATTAGTAACTTAAATTGATAACTCTCCAGAAATACACAGCCAAAACAGAGTTGTTACATTAATGGAAGATTTTGTCTACTGCCAAAATTATAGACAAACCCACTGCCATAGGCAAGTTAAAGTTTCTGGAAAGCATTGTAATTTAATACTAATGAAAACAAAGATGCCTTTAATCAGATATGGTTTGTATTACTTGAGTTCATGTCAATGAAAACAAGACAACCAGATCATAACATATTGGACCTAATCTATATATCAAATTCCTAATAACCATCTTTGAATTATGTAATTTATGGCAATATTGACTATCGTATTCTCACTTATAGATATTATTCAACCAATTCTTTGTCTATTTTTTAATTATCTTTCTCTGGTAAAGAGAACTGTCTACATTTTGTGTTTGTGCTTTAGCATAAGGCCCCAGATGTAACACTGCATTCATTCATTCGTTCGTTAAGTGCATAAATGAACTATCATTATTTTTATACTACAGTAGAATCTAAAAGCCTCAGCTGAGATCAGTGCCCCATTGTTAGAGACTGTCCCTGCCCCAAAGAGCTTGCAGCCCCAAATAGACAAGACTGGCAAAGGGTGAGTGGGGAAACAGAGGTACGGAGAGGTGAAGCAACTTGTCCAAAGTTACACAGTAGGTCAGTGGCAGAGCAAGGCAGAGAACCAAGGTCTCCTTAGTCCTGGTCCAGTGCTCTACCCAGGGGACTGTGCTACTGTCCATAATCAGACAAATACATATGGTTAAACAGTTAAATGAAGATTTCAACTACAAATTAGAACTAAATGTTCATAACAAGTAGTACAGACAATGGATCCTTAGCTAAGGAGACAACATATTTAAGATCTCTAGCAGAATCATAAGAGGCTACATCAGGAACCCCAGGCACAGTCTCCATCAAGAACACAAAAGTACTTAATACCTCCAAGTAAGTAAACTCCTGTCTCATGTGCCACAAATATCTAGTAATAGCTCACATCACAAGCCACCATGACAATTGCAGCCAGTTACATTATATATTCAAAATTTTAAATGAAATATGGAAAACTTCAACGATTACATTTATAGTAACTGTTTCATGCTTTGTGTGCTGGGTAATAACATAAGACTCCATGTGCACACAGACTGGCTTCCTGGTGCCTTCTTCAAACTGTTCCATCCTGCAACCTGTGTACCTACCTCCCAATTCCATGCAGGTTGCTATAGTCAATATAACAAGTGGAATTAGGGGGACCAGAAGGCTTAGGCTACTAGATTCCTAGGTTAAGAGAAGAACAACAATAGTCCTCTCCCACCTCAGAAGAAGTCAGAAGCCAAAAGAAAACAGGACACAACTAATTTCAGGGGAGGAAAAAATGAGAAAAGAACAAGAGTGAGGTTATAGGTATAAAACAAGAGAACCAGAATGGGACACCAAGCAGAGAACTCCAGACAACATCCACTGTGCTGAGAAGATTATCCAGGGAATCAGCCAAACTCTATCTGGATGCATGACTGCTCATGCTCAGGGAAAAAGGCCCTACAGTCCTAGAACACCCTCATCTGGCTTCTCCGCCTGGACTGATAGATGGCCAGTTTGGCTAGCACCAGGAGCTAGTCAAGAAGAAGGCTTTAGTTGACAATTGGATACAGGACCTTTCACTTCCAGGTCAAATCTGACCATGCGATTTGACTGAGATCCTCATCACCAAGTGATTGAGGATCTCAGTCAAGTTTCTAGAGGACTGTTATCTTCATCACAGATGGACTTCCTTCCATGCACTTATAGAAAATCCAGAAAGTGGCACCCTGGTACATACTTTTTGCAGATGCTATAGTGCTCACGGGGGGAAGCAAAGAGGAAATGGAAGAAAATTTAGAGAGATGAAGGTGTGTATCTGAAAGAAATGGCATGAAATTCAGCAGAAATAAAACAGAGTACCTGGTATGCAGATTCTATGACACCTTGCACAAGCAGACAATGAGACTGTAAATCTGGGTGGCCAGCCACTACCAAAGGTACAGAAGTTCAAGTACCTAGGTTCAATAGTATAGGTGAACTCAACAACAAACTTATAAACAGAACAGGAAAGGCCTGGGCTAAAGGAAGAGAAGTGAGGGAGTAATCTGTGATAAGAGAAACTTTTAAGTTTGATAGGCAAAGATCTTTTGCATGTCTTCAAAAGCTGGGTACTAAGGAAGAGACAGTAGCAGTTCTTGAATACCAGTGGAAATATAATGTCAAGATGAATGCTTGGAGTTAGAAGGATGGAACATATTCAGAGCAAATGACTTAGGGGACTGTGAAGGTGCTGTCAATTATAGAAAAGCTGAAGGAATCCAGGCTTAGAGGGTTTGGGAATGTGAAAAGAAGATAGGAAGAATATATAGGAAACAGGTGGTAGACTTAAAATGGAGGGCCAGAGAAAGGTCGAAAGACCCAAAACAAAATTAATGGATGTCATACAAAAGGATCTGATTAGCTGAGAAGTTTCCGGGGAAATGCTTCAAGCAAAACTGGAATGGAGAATGGGGACTTGAGGAGCCAATCCCATATGGGACCAAAACTAGCAGCTGCAGAAGAATTGCCTCCACTACAGAAATCCATTGGCACAATCTGCAGTGGCTTATACCCTCATTAGTTTATTCAAGAATGTATTTACTCCCTGCCATTTTAAAAATGTGTTTCATTTTCCATCTTCTGAGCCTTCACAAGTGTTTAGTGATTAGAGTTGATGGTGGCCGAATACTAGCAAATAATTCCACGTAGATCCAGGTTTGAATAAAAAACAGTCAAAAATATGTGATATACAAGATATAAAATATACAAGAAATAAAATGGGAATTTGATGGTCGTTGGAGTTACTCCGATTATTTTTTTGTTACCTTTCTGTTAACATTTCTGTGTGTTTGTATTGACTGGCCACCCTTCAGTACTTATCTTTCTTTCACTGAGTGTACGGCTTCTAAAGCATCTCTGTTAAAACTGCAAACAGAACAAAAATATTTGCAACCACTCCCTCCCTCCCTCTAGCTAATGAATTTGTTCTTTCAGATTATGTTGTACTGTGGTGTAGCTTACTTCTTTAGCATTAGCAATACACAATGCAAATGCAGAAGACTTATTTACAAAAGCCATCCCTAGATGGAATCTGTCATGCTTTCAGCTCAGGGAATCAGCATAGTTTGACCTTGCTATTGAATATATTTTTTTTCACTTTCAGCCATTGGTTGTCAAATGGCACATGGGGCTGTTGCATTTCACATTTACAAAAAAATATGTACCGTTATAACAAAGGTGGAGATATTTTGCTTGAGAAACAATCATAATTGTTTGGAAAATACTTGTGCAGAAAAAAATTGAGATACTTATGTAATCCTTAACAGCTGAGATAACACGATAATATTTTGGAGTTGAGACGTACAGGACATTTAAATCAATATAATTAGAATAATCTGAGGACTGAGCAAAATGATCAATATTGCAATATGGCTTACTTATAGTAAATCATATTTGTCTCCTAGGGTAGGATTATAGATTCTGACATGTATATTAGAGAGACATAGAAACATATCCATAGTGAGATCTAAGACTATTATTTCACATTGATACATGGAAGGATATATGGGAATGATTCTTGTTAAACAAGGATGAGAACTGTACAAAGTTTGTTTTTTTCACTGTTATTTTGTTCTGCTCCCATCCCTACATTTGTTTGGTTTTGTCCATGTGTCGCATCTCATCATAACCAAGATTATAGGTTCCTTGGGGCTCTGCCTTTTTATTTCATATTGGTACAGTGCCCCACACAAAGGGCACCTACTGAGGCCTCCAAGTATTACCATAATACAAATAATGTAAACAATTCTAGGGTTCATCCAGTATGGTGGTTTCCATGTTCTTCACTGTAAGGTACATTAATTACATGGGATAAATCAAACAAATTTTAATGGACAGAACTCTGTGATCTGTAGGCAGCAGGTATTGTTGTGTGTTTAGAACAAGAGATACAGTAGAACAAAAGCTGTAGTTAAGGTATTAGTTTCAATTGCTGCAGAGGATTGATGAGTTCTATGGGGTTAATGTTTAGATAGACCTTTTAGTAGGTTTTACAATTACGTTCTACTTAGAATTACAGCTCTTCATGCTAATTGTCAGCTCAGTTAGGGTCTGATCCAGTTCCCATTGAAGTCAATGGGAACTAGATCACCTCCTAAATCAGCAAATACAGCTATACACACCTTTGAGGTAACAGGACACTTCATCCTCCCTGGCATTTTTTACCTATTGCCAGTGACTTAACATGATCTCCTTTGACCGTGTGCCACCCTAAAAAGGTCTGAGAGCAGCCATTCCCTCCCTATCACCATTAAAAATGGACTGTTTGAGCAGGAGCTAATTCTCAGGCCCTCTTCCTTAGTTTGGTCTGAATCACCCAAAACTCAAAGCCACAAAAGAATAAATCAGCACTATTCATTTTTCGGAGTCCACATAATTGCGCTTCTCTGTGTGAGAGAGTGAGCGTCCTTCTTTTCTACAGTGCAGTGGAGCAAATTTGGAGAATGTCCAAAGTTAGGGTTACCAAAGAATTGAGTGTTTAATTAAAAAAATGTGTTTCCTGAATGGAAATTGAATTCTAGGGTTCCAAGCTTCCCATTTTCTTTCTAAAATCATTGGTGGTGTTTCTTTTAAAATGACTAAGCAGCATTGTGAATATTGATGGCAAGAGGAAAAAGAGAGGCCACGTGAGGGCAGCAAATACTTAGATTATCTAATCCACAGTACAAGACAGAAAGTGGAAAAACAGAGTATATTGATCTCCGATTTATGTATCTCATGATTTCTGGCTGTCTTGCATAGAGCTCTGTTACAAAATTATCACCACCTGTAAAGGAGATGGAATATCATTTCTGTGGGTCTGCAAAAGATCACACATTTTTTGTTCTTGCCTGGGTCCCTTTTGAAAAAATGTAAAGGATTGTGTGTGTTTTCTGTGGGAGAGGGGGTTGAACTGTGGAGTTTCCAAATAGGAAAATCATTTTCACATGGCACTTTTCCACAACTGTGTTTCACTGGTTCTGTATAAAAGCCTTAGGAAAATATATACAGTAGGATAACAATAACATCTGGTTTGCCAGCATAAATTTAGTATGTGAGCATGTAATAATCAGAAATGTACAAGATAAAGACTATTATAATGCATAAGCACATGAGAGTCAAACAAAGGTTGCAGAGGAAACCTTAATTCTGGCATTTCCTAATGTTTAAGCACTTGACTTTGCAAGCATAATGTTCTTTTAATATAGCAATTTTCTAGGTTTTTAAAAAAACAAGCTGAAAAAACAGAAATTGCATCATGTGGAACTGTATTTATTCCCATGTGGTTCATTAGCAGGGTTAAAACCTTTAGATCTACTGAAAAGACCTCTACCACTCAAGCTGACAGAGTACCTGATAGCAGTAGTAAGTTGTCATTCTCTGTGTGGTTTCAGAGTAACAGCCGTGTTAGTCTGTATTCGCAAAAAGAAAAGGAGGACTTGTGGCACCTTAGAGACTAACCAATTTATTAGAGCATAAGCTTTCGTGAGCTACAGCTCACTTCCTCAGATGCATATCGTGGAAACTGCAGCAGGCTTTATATATACACAGAGAATATGAAACAATACCTATTCCCACCCCACTGTCCTGCTGGTAATAGCTTATCTAAAGTGATTTCCAGCACAAATCCAGGTTTTCTCACCCTCCACCCCCCCACACAAATTCACAGGAGAGTGAATTTGTGTGGGGGGGTGGAGGGTGAGAAAACCTGGATTTGTGCTGGAAATCACTTTAGATAAGCTATTACCAGCAGGACAGTGGGGTGGGAATAGGTATTGTTTCATATTCTCTGTGTATATATAAAGCCTGCTGCAGTTTCCACGATATGCATCTGAGGAAGTGAGCTGTAGCTCACGAAAGCTTATGCTCTAATAAATTGGTTAGTCTCTAAGGTGCCACAAGTCCTCCCATTCTCTGTGTGGGTCATCCACTGGAGGGAAATGACACACCTGGGGATTATGCTCTGTAACTACTAGAGCTTCCTTTCCAATCCTGACCCCTAACACTTCTGCAGCTGGTCCTTTGTCCCAGTATCCCCATGCCTCCCCATACTCTCCCCCGAGCTACACACACACACCATGGTTCTATGTTCTAGTCCTCTCCCCCCTTTCTTGGCTACTTGTTCTGGTCTCCTCACAACCCCTCAGCCATGGCTGCTCACTCTTCTGCATTTTAGTCAGGCATTTCCTCCTTTCTGCCTGCCTGACCCATACTGGGGGGTGAGGGGCATTGAGAGCACACTGAAAGTCTCCCTGCTGTAGAGTCCTGTGCTCAGCGCCAAAGTGGCTTCTGGCTGCAAGGAGGAGCAATTATAGGAAAAGTCCTGTTCAGTCCCTGCAGCTTTGGCTGGAAGATGCTCAGTACAGACAAAATCATTGTAGAATTTAGCTTCCAAACTCAAGCAAGTCTCTACAGAGCATGTGTGATCTGTGATTTTCAGAGGTCATAACTTGGTTAAATATGGATGGATTTTCAAGTGGATGGCAAAAGGCACACCCCTCGTACCAGAGTGGCACCCACCCCTGCCAAATTTTCAGTCCCTGTTTCAAAGTTCTCAAAGAAATGGCTGTAAGAATTTTTTTAACATGGACAAAAGAATATATTTTCCCCTAAGCTTGTTCTGAGAAATAACTAAACTGTCTTGGCTGAAATTCATGCATATATATCTGGCCGAGGCAGACATTCAGCATGGAAAACTTTAGCCAAATGGTTAAAGTTTGACAAAGTTGTAAGCATCTGAAAATAGGATCTTATAATGAGATGTATTGTGTAACCTTAACTATAGGCATTCCTACCTGCACCCCTATACTTTCTATGTTTAAAGGACTTAACTCTGTGGTCGGAAAATGTTTTACAAAGATCAATAATTTAAGTCTCTCAATACCCCTGCAAGGTAGGTACATATTATTCCTATTTTGCAGATGGGAAAACTGAGACTCTGATATTATGGACCAACAGTTTCCAGAACTGTCATTTATTTTGTGATTGTGTGTTTTTTTAATATTGTGTGTCCTTCCTGAGCCAATGAAAGCCTGATTTGCAGAACTGCTCTTCACTCACATCTCCAGCTGAAGTAAAGAGAGCTGCTGGTCCACAGCTCCTCTGAAGATCAGGTCCTGTGTCAGGCACACAAAATCAGTGGTCCTTTCTGAAATGTTGGCTGTAAATGACTTGCCCTGTCTCTCACAAGAAGTTTGTGGCAGAGCCAGAAATATAATTCATGTCTCATGACTCTTAGCCCTGTGCTTCAACCACGAGACCATCTGCCATTTAGACTTCCTGCTTTGAATGAGATAATACACTTGAATAGTTTTGATTTTCAAGAATTCGTTCATTTCCCTTTTCTTCTGTTTGTATTTGCCTGCATTCATACGCTCTGAATTTGTTGAGGTTCAGGTTTGAGTGGACCCCCAAAATCAATAGCACAACTCAGCTCATTTCCAAAGGTTATCAGTGTAAAGTCACAGATCCCTTTAGGTTATGTTAAAGGTCTTGAAAGCAGTCTTAGCTTCAGCTTCAGGTTTGTGATGAAGCCTGGAAACAGGTAAGTGTCCTGTGGTTCAGGTTTCATACTGAAGGTTTTGCACTGCTCTAAAGTTTAAGCCTTGTGTGTGTGTGTGGGGGGGGGGGGGTGTGGGGGAGGAAGCTTTATGAACAGGGAGTGCTATGTTTTCCTGGGCTGTGCATACATTTAAACTGCATCTGTATATGACACCAACTCTGCTCTAATCCAATAGGTCAGAAACTCTGTCTCCCAACTCTACTCTCTCAAATCTCCTAGGCCAACTACTCTGCCCCCCAAGTCCATTGAAATTCTTTATGAATTATCTATTAACACAAACAGCTGGTGTCTCCTCAGAAGAACTTTTCCATCATTGTTTCACAAGGGAGAAGAATATGCTGTACATCAGTGGTTCTCAAAGCCGGTCCGCCGCTTGTTCAGGGAAAGCCCCTGCCAGGTCGGGCTGCTTTGTTTACCTGCCATGTCCGCAGGTTCGGCCGATCGCGGCTCTCACTGGCCGCGGTTTGCTGCTCCAGGCCAATGGGGGCTGCGGGAAGGGCGGCCAGCCCGTCCCTTGGCCCGCGCCGCTTCCCGCAGCCCCGATTGGCCTGGAGCGGCGAACCGCGGCCAGTGGGAGCTGCGATCGGCCGAACCTGCGGACGTGACAGGTAAACAACCGGTCCGGCCTGCCAGGGGCTTTCCCTGCACAAGCGGTGGACCGGCTTTGAGAACCACTGCTGTGCATGATCAAAGTGTGGATTCTCTATTGCAGTGGTCTCCAAACTTTTTTGATGGCGCACCCCATCAGTAAAAAATTTTGAGCACGCACCCCCAATATATGTATATTTATTCATGTTTAAATTATATACATGTACTACAGTACTAATATATTATGTAAATTACAAAACACATACAACATAGAAATTAAAAAACGATGAGATAAAGATGAAATAAACAATTTTAAAAAAAAAATATTTTATTTTATTGATTAACAGTACAAAAAACCTTTTTGCTCTCACTAAATATTATTGTTAATAATAGTATTTTTAGTGAGAGCAGTGTGGTTGACTATGGTTTATTATTTTTGAAAATCTTGGTTGAACACTCTGTGATACAGCCGGCGCTCAGGGTGGGGTGCGGGGTCTGGGAGGGTGCTCAGGGCTGGGGCAGGCAGGAGGTGCAGAGCACTTACCTGGGGCAGCTCCTGTTTGGTGCAGGGGGCTCTGCTCAGCGCAGCACCACCCCGATGGCCACGATTCTGGGATCTGCCCCCGCCCCCGCAGGCAGGGCCACCCGGAACGCAGGGGCTTGAGGGACTTCAGGGCCCTGGCCTGCAGCTCTAAAGCCCTGCGAGCCCGGGCCGGAGGACTCAGGGGGAGCCGTGCAGCCAGCG
The DNA here is from genome assembly GCF_965140295.1 of Lepidochelys olivacea. NCBI lineage: Eukaryota > Metazoa > Chordata > Testudines > Cheloniidae > Lepidochelys > Lepidochelys olivacea. The sequence goes on along the minus strand of NC_140411.1, from coordinate 158,066,906 downwards.
GCCGGAGAGAAGCGGCTTTGAAGGGGAAAGTGCCGCTTCTTTCCGGCCGCTGGCTGCGCGGCTGCCCCTGCTCCCCCGCGGGCCGGAGGACTCAGGGCCGCCCCCCTTTCTCGCCCCCCCTGTCCCCCCGGCAGTGCTCCTCCTGCCGCGCCGCCCAATCCATCGTCTTGCGCGCCCCCCACTTTGGAGACTACTGGGCTAGTGACATATGTGGTGTTTTAGGGTAAGCCACGAATAAAATGCACCAGATTCTATCACCAGCATAACTTTAATTTTCAAGACTCCATTTAAGGAAAATCTGGTGCAGCTCCCTTCCCCCAGGGAAAAAAAAAATCCCACCCATAAATGCCAGCTCTATAAAGTCAGCTAATTCTAAGCTTCAGTAATGCAGTATAGGGCACATCACGACTGCACAAATGCTATGTTCTAAAGAGGTTTGGGGGATTAATAACCAATTGGGAGTAGTTCAGCTTGTTGTTTATTTTATCTGCACCAGTTCTTCCATCCCTATTTTTGCAATTAATAACATTAAAAGTACTGGGGAACTGAAATCTGTCTCTCGGATACCATCTGCAGCACTTCCTATTCTTGATTCACTTTAACATCCACCTTTTAACTCTGTTGTTTCTCTTCTGTGCATCAGTTGTGAAGAATGCATTTCATGACTCTTATCACCAAAGGGTTACCGAGTAGCAGAAAAGCACAAGGCCCTGGAGATTTGTGTGTGTGTGGGGTGGGGGAATTTTAGGTGCAGGGTGGTGGTGAACTCCAAATATACAGAACTATAAGCTAACCCCTACCCATTGAAAGGAGGCACAGCAGTGTCATGAGATGCTGCAGACTGGAGACTGCAGCACTGGCTACAAAGTGGTCCAGAGCAGGATGCCTTCTCTCTTCCCAACTTCCTAAAGCTGAGATGTGACTTTGTCCCTAAAAGCCTGACCCTGCTCCCACTGAAGTCAACACTAAAATTCCAAAGGACTTCACCAATGGGGTCAGGCTGTAAGGGAGTATGATGGAGAAAATGCGTATGTGCCTACTCAGTTCCATAACAGGCTCCATCCACGTTTGCCCACAGACGTGGATTACATACTGGTGTATCATTACAAGCAGTATACCATGCTACTCTGTCCTACTGCTTAAGGGGTTACAATGAAGCACAATGACACAGAGTTTCAGTTTTAAGTCCTGCCAGAAACCTGACCTCACACACTTGTCTCCTATGTCTGCGGGTCTGTGGTTTCAAGGGGTCTGCCAAAATAAACCAGAGAACATACAAAAAATAAAAGCCGTTTCACCTCGTGCTACTTGGACACATTGCTTCCCCCCCCCCCTTTTTTTCTTTTTTTCAATCAGAATGTGAGTTAATGTTCCTGCATGAGATGCTGAAATCTATTGACTTCAGCAGGGCCAGTGTTGGGAGGTAGCAAGCCAGGCAATTGCCCAGGGCCTTATGAGGAGGGACTCAGGCTTTGGCTTTGCGTGGGGCTTGGGCATATTCATATTTGTACATAATATTCCATTTTTTATTGTTGTACCTATATTACCCTTTTTTATATTATGTGTGTGTGTGTAACTGTATGACTATCAATTTAATACAGCTTTTAAGCCACTGAATATGCAGAAAAAACAGTTGTTGTGGCACACACGGGCAATGGAGTTTTTACAGCATGTTGAGGAGGAGGGCTCAGAAAGAAAAAGGTTGAGACACCCTGTCCTATGTGACCTGACTAACCTTGCAAGTGACAACCTTGTTATAAATATCCAAGAATCATGAGGTTGTCACTTTCCCACTGTCACAGCTAATTAACTTCTAGGAATAACTATGGGAACTATTTAATGTCACTTACCCAAACATGAACCTGTGATGAATGTGGGTACCTGCCTTGCCTGAATTAGCTGAGAAAAACCTCGCCTTCATTATCCACATATAGAGAAAAGGAGTACTTGTGGCACCTTAGAGACTAACCAATTTATTTGAGCATAAGTTTTCATGAGCTACAGCTCACTTCATTGGATGCATACTGTGGAAAGTGTAGAAGATCTTATAATATACATGTAGGTAGGAGTAGCAGTCAGTAGGTTTCCGGTATAGGGTGGTGTTTATGTGACCATCGTTTATTAGCACTGTAGTGTCCAGGAAGTGTATCTCTTGTGTGGACTGGACCAGGTTGAGGTTGATGGTGGGATGGAAATTGTTGAAATCATGGTGGAATTCCTCAAGGGCTTCTTTTCCATGGGTCCAGATGATGAAGATGTCATCAATATAGCGCAAGTAGAGTAGGGGCATTAGGGGACGAGAGCTGAGGAAGTGTTGTCCTAAGTCAGCCATAAAAATGTTGGCCCCACAGTATGATTTCAACATACTGATTTCCATGATTTCAACAATTTCCATCCCACCATCAACCTCAGCCTGGTCCAGTCCACACAAGAGATCCACTTCCTGGACACTACAGTGGTAATAAACGATGGTCACATAAACACCACCCTATACTGGAAACCTACTGAACGCTATTCCTACCTACATGCCTCCAGCTTTCACCCTGACCACACCACACGATCCATCGTCTACAGCCAAGCTCTGCGATACAACCGCATTTGCTCCAATCCCTCAGACAGAGACAAACACTTACAAGAGCTCTGTCAAGCATTCTTACAACTTCAATACCCACCTGCGGAAGTGAAGAAACAGATTGATAGAGCCAGAAGTGTTCCCAGAAGTCTCCTACTACAGGACAGGCCTAACAAAGAAAATAACAGAACGCCACTAGCCGTCACCTTCAGCCCCCAACTAAAACCCCTCCAACGCATTATTAAGGATCTACAACCTATCCTAAAGGATGACCCAACACTCTCACAAATCTTGGGAGACAGGCCAGTCCTTGCCTACAGACAGCCCCCCAACCTGAAGCAAATACTCACCAGCAACCACATACCACACAACAGAACCACTAACCCAGGAACCTATCCTTGCAACAAAGCCCGTTGCCAACTGTGCCCACATATCTATTCAGGGGACACCATCACAGGGCATAATAACATCAGCCACACTATCAAAGGCTCGTGCACCTGCACATCCACCAATGTGATATATGCCATCATGTGCCAGCAATGCCCCTCTGCCATGTACATTGGTCAAACTGGACAGTCTCTACATAAAAGAATAAATGGACACAAATCAGATGTCAAGAATTATAGCATTCATAAACCAGTCGGAGAACACTTCAATCTCTCTGGTCACGCGATTACAGACATGAAAGTTGTGATATTACAACAAAAAAACTTCAAATCCAGACTCCAGCGAGAAACTGTTGAATTGGAATTCATTTGCAAATTTGATACAATTAACTTAGGCTTGAATAGAGACTGGGAGTGGCTAAGTCATTATGCAAGGTAACCTATTTCCCCTTGTTTTTTCCTACCCCGCCCCTCCCGCCCCCCAGATGTTCTTGTTAAACCCTGGATTTGTGCTGGAAATGGCCCACCTTGATTATCATACACATTGTAAGGAGAGTGATCACTTTAGATAAGCTATTACCAGCAGGAGAGTGGGTTTGTGTGTGTGTGTGTGAGAAAACCTGGATTTGTGCTGGAAATGGCCCTACTTGATTATCATACACATTGTAAGGAGAGTGGTCACTTTAGATAAGCTATTAGCAGCAGGAGAGTGGGGTGGGAGGAGGTATTTTTTCATGCTTTGTGTGTATATAAAAAGATCTTCTACACTTTCCACAGTATGCATCCGATGAAGTGAGCTGTAGCTCACGAAAGCTTATGCTCAAATAAATTGGTTAGTCTCTAAGGTGCCACAAGTACTCCTTTTCTCTTTGCGAATACAGACTAACACGGGTGTTACTCTGAAACCTATCCACATATAATGATCTGCCCAAAGTTTGCAGGGCACTTGCTAGGTATTCACAATACAATATGGCTAAAAACAGCAGTTAGATTTGCTTGAGGTTTACCTTGGGGAAACAAGAGTTATAGGAGAAGAAATAAGATCTCACTTGACTTCTTTTATTTTTACTGCCTAATAGAAAATTAATGGGCTTAGCTTGTTCATTATGTATCAGTAGCAGATCCGAGGACCATTTCTCTTTAGACTCCTAGGACAGCTGCTCAGGTCAAGAATGGCCAGCAGTGGCATTCCAGAGCACTCGGTGTGTTAGGCATTGGAGAGATTACTAACTGAACCACCTAGTGAGATTGTAAGAACCGTGAAAATAAGATCTGTTTATTTGTGCAAACTATAGAAGTTTTATCTCCAGGGTTAGACTAATTTGGAATACAATATGATTCTCATTTTCTAAAAAACTGGCATGCAGTGTACTTTATACTACTGTTGTTACTATGCAGAATAAGATTCTTACCGAGACAAACAGGCATATGATTTGTATGATGAAGACAGATCTACTGAAGTTGGTACACACACTCTCTCTGCTTCACTATAGCACTCCCCCCGTGCCCAAATTCCCGTCTGCTTGCTGCCTGGTTCTTGCTACAGATTTAAGGATACTGTACACATATCTTCACAGTGCCCTCTAGAGTACAGTATTATTTACTAATCTGTTTCTGGGTGAGAATTTACTATCCATAAATTTTGTGCCAGATTGTGTGGTGGCTTTATCACATGTCCAAATATCTTTCAGGGAGAAAACAGACTGTCTTTCTTGTTTAAAAAAAAAAACAAAAATAAATTGAATCCAGAACTGGTTAAAAAACCTGCATAAATAACAAACAAAAAACTAAAATTAGGTTTTTGTTTAAAAAAAAAAGAAAAAGCAAAGCTTTGAGATAATCAAACTATTTTTGATATCTAATCTCCAGTCAATCAGTAATCTTTAAAGCAAAGCTTTAGATATCATGATACCTGATTTTGAAATATACGCTTATGTTGTGTAAAAAGAAAAAAATGTATGATAGATTCCACACTATACATTAGCAAGAAAGATGAGTCAGCTGCAGGCCCAGTATTGCTCTGTTTGGCCCATGAGGCTTAGTGGCATAATTGGATTATGAGGTCAATAATGAGGCGTTTTGGGGATCTTCTGGGATGAAAGGCAACATACAGATGTATTTTGTTTCATACTATGACGTCCCATTCAGGTGAGTTAAGAAGAACATGGGATGTCAGGTGCCAAGATTCAAATTGTGAGATAATATAGTAAGTGGTGGTCATAAAGCGCATAAGGCCTGATCCTGTGACCACTGAAATCAGCGGGAATCTCCCGGTCTGAGAAGCACATCACAATTTGATTACACAGTATACATAGTATTTTTTTAAAAAAGAGAACAAACAAACAATCAGATGTCTCGCAAAGGATGAGGTTGTTCCCTCCTTTGTGTCACCAGTTCCTTACCCTCACCAAGGGACTCTAATAAGGAATACAGACCATATTATACCTGAGTCTTTGCACTGGGATTGGGATCTCCTGAATGAATGGCAAGGCTCAAACTGTAATTTTCTCCTGTTGCCAGCACCCAGTGCCAGAGGCGAACAACAGCAGGGGTTCATTACCCGGTGTGCATCACCCAATAATCACAATGGGGTGGAGAAGCAGAAAAGTTTATTTGCAGCTGCAAACAAGGTACAGGGAGAATAGAATCTCAAATCCTGCACATCAGAGCAGGTCATTACACACACTTTTATATTCCTTAATGCTACTGCACTACACATCAGCCAATCAAAGCTTTGCACAAATGCTCTGCCTTCCTTATATGGGTTACAACAATGTTTATTTCCTGCAACCTCTAACAAGCATTCCTAGCAACTTAAACAACCAGCATGTTCTGTCTGGCCTTGTAGCTGTCTCTCCTGTTATCTTTAACTTGGCGTCAGCAAACTTTACACTATGAGGCATTATCTGCTGCTGCAACATTGTTTTAAGAGCAAAAGAGCTTATTCAAACCAGCCAGGCCTGAGTTCTATTAAGGGGGGTTGAGAAAAAGCCCTTAGGCCTACAGCAGGGAGACTTCCTCAACCCTTATGGCCTTCCACCCCCTCAACTTAACTAGTGGCCATGCCCTGGGGTCTCCAACACTCCCATTATTTCTTAATAATTTATTTGATATAATCGAAGGTGTGACAGTCCATTTATTTATTTTTGAGAGCACAGCGCTAAAATATAGTTAATAAGATAAATCAGGATTAAAAACAAAATTTAGATCTCAGAATGCTTTATAAACATGGCTAAGCATTGTTATCCCCAGTTTACAATGGAAATTAAAACATTTCTGATTGATAAAAACCAAGGCTCACAGGGGGAGAGGCCAGATTGTTAGAGGACCAAGAGATGATGTCATCTGAGAGCACAATCAGAGTCTGTTTAACACATGTATTCTTTTCTGGTCTTAAAGGGTTCCTCCTCGAGTCTTTGTTTTCATACCTTGGAAAATGAAACAGTGTCAAATATAATGGTGCCTTCTTGTTTATCGTCTGTCTGTTTATCCGTAATCCTGTGTCCCACACCCTCCTGTACCACATTTTAAAGTTTGGGGAATCTGATTTAGCTTAGTGTTTGGCTATAGACACATTTAGCTGGTGTCACTAAGTGTGTGGGTCAGTTGATCCCTGTAGATTTTAAATCCCCTAGAAGGTGGCATATCTCCATTACATTTTACAATCTTAAAATATTATCAGGTCTACCAAGTGAATCTGGGAATGTCCCTAAGGGGGGCTGGCAGTGAAGCTGAAGGCTTAGTTGAAGTGAATCTCCACAGCAAATTTAAGCTGAGTGTTATGCTTGGGTTGGGTGGGAATCGTTCTGGCATGGTCTCTGGGAGATGTAGTTTTTCCAATACAACCTCATTCTTCCTGCTACTCCGTATCTTCAAAATCCTACCTTTGGAATGCAGATAGAACAAATATGATCCTTCCATTAAATGATTATTTGAGACAGCAGTTAAGGAAGAGTTCCAGGGGCTATCAAATGTCTCCAAGTTAAGGCATGCATAAAATATACGAATGCACTAATAAATAACCAGTCTCCTCTTCACTGATTTGAAAATAATGAGGGGGGCTTTCTTTAACTGACACGAAAGGGTTACTCTTTCACCCTTAGTTTGCTCTGAGCACTGTGGGAAAATGAGATTAGTACTGTTTAGATTAAGGGAGGTGATCATGCAAAACCCTGTGGTGCATTTGTGGAGGGAAACTGGAGGGTTTGAAGAAATAATGAAAGGTGTGAATCATCAACATTCCTCTTTTGTCTAATTAAAAGATTTTCTTATCTCTCATAGTAATATAAGGCCTCCGATCACTGTATTTTTTTATAAATTGTGTAATAAAATCTGCAATAAATCATTGAAAAAGAATCTCAGATTATCAGCAGGCTCTTCCTTTGATATCAGTGTTTCCAAATAGTCTTCTTTCCAGGTTTTTACTTGTTAGTTTATTTTTAGGAGAGACGTAAGTCAATTAGTTCATTTTCCCTCTTAATAGTCTGTTTCTGGCATGCTTAGAGAATACTTGAGCTCACATTGTTTGGTTTTAATGGTGCCCCTTGGAAATGCTGAATTTAAAGATGTCTTGATCAGGGAGTAGTTTCCATTTTGTAAAAAGAATTTGTTTTAAAAAAATATGGCCAGATCCTGCTCTCATTAAAATGGCAAAATTGCCATTAGCTTTAAAAGGAGCAGAAGTACCAATTTTTTTTTAAATAAGACATTTAAAAAAAAGTCTACAGGTTAACGATATATCTCTCTATATCTCAAATAGCCCTCAAGTGCTTCAGTTTCAAACACATAAATGTCCAGAACGTTTCCAGAATGTGTCCGGTGTGGATATTAAAGCTCTTGTGAACCTTTTTGTAAGGCATAGGGTTCTCCCCACCGTCCTTAGCCAAGATTTCCCTTCTGTATTGTTATGCAGAATGCTGTGGACCTGTACTCTAGTCCCTAGCTGGCTGTGTTTCAGTGGTGATGTATGTACAGTGTCACTCCTACTTGTGAAAAAAGAACAGGAGTACTTGTGGCACTGAAGTGAGCTGTAGCTCATGAAAGCTTATGCAACACGGCTGCTACTCTGAAACCTGACTCCTACTTGTGGAAATTCCAGCCAATAGTTCTATCAGGATTGACGGGGATGGGATGGGATTTGTGTCCCCACTCAATGATGCTACACTACTGAACCTGCAAAGTGTCCTAGGATGATTGGTATAAATGAATCCTCATGAGGGCTTTGCCTTTAGCCAGTGTTGTGCACAACCCAAACACTAAAAAACCAGATGATTTAGCTGCTTCTAACACTGGGCAGTGGTTTCCCTGACCTGAACTCAGTGGAACTTCTGTGAGTCAGTGCCCACAAAAGTGAATTTATTTTAAAAATGCCCCCCAACCTCCCTAGTTCAAGGAAATGTTGTTCAAGACAATTTCAGCAAAACTCCATATTCCTTGGAAAGAAACGAGACCCCTCTATTTTTACTTTTTTATCAACCTGCGTCTTCACGCTGCAGCATTTTTTACATCTTTTTACATGCTGAAGGTTGACACCTTTCCAGACGGGGGGGAAAAAATGAGTGTAGGAGGTTTTGCAAGTTCATTTTTAAGGTCTTCAGTGGTCTTTCCAGCAAAGATATGTCCTTTCTATACAACACTGTAGAATGTCAAGAGGGTGAAGACCTTGGTGAGATTCAGGCTTGCAGAATTGCCTGTGATCAACAGAGGAATAAAATAATGTAAGCAGTTGAGATTGCAAGCCTGAGAACCTAGCTGTGATGGAATGACTCTCACAACCATTCACAACTAGACTTTGACTCTAACATTATTTATCACTTAGATTTCCTACACACGAGCATATAAATAAAAATTGGATTGCGTTGGCTACAATGGAAATTGAACACTAATCTACAGCTGCAATTCTTTTACCATTCACAAATAACGGTATCTATGGGTATGTCTACGCTGTGGGTCGACAGACTTGGGCTAGCGGGCCTCACACTAGACCTCTGAAAATAGCTGTGTAGACAGCATTTTGAAGTTGAGCCCCCGCCCCAGCCTGAGTCACAACTTTAACGCACTGTCTACACAGCTATTTCCCCGCTAGCCCAAGTCTGCTGAGCCAGGCTGGGAGGCTCACTGTGGCGGACTGTGTAAACACACCCTAAAACGTCTAAGAAGCTGGGACAAGTTTCTGACATTTGGGCTAAGGTAGAGGAAATACAACGAAAATAGAAAAAAATTGTCAAAATGTTAGGGTCAGATTCTGCTATTCTTATTCACGTTGTTATTCAGGCCATGCTTATGGGCTGGGGGACTCGATCCTGCAAAGCAGCAACTCTGAAAAAGACTTGGGGGTTATGCTGGAAAATCAGCTGAACATGAGGTCCCAACGCAAAGCTGTGGCCAAAAGAGCTCATGTAATCCTTGGACAGGGCTGTCTGAGGGGGTGGGGGAGCGCAGGGCCCAGGACAGAGGCTCTGCATTTCTAATTTGCTGGGGGGGGTGCTCCCCCTGGCTCCACCCAGGCCCCACCCCCCCTCCACCCCTTCCTCCAAGGCCCCACCCCCGTCCTGCTTCTTCCCACTCCTGCCCCACCTCTTACTGCCCCTGCCACGGCCCCGCCTCTTCCACACCCGGTTCTGCCCCCTCCCCCGAGTGTGCTGCCTCCTCGCTTCTCTCCCTTCCCCCTCAGCACCTCCTGACACCGCAAAACATGTGATCCGCTGCAGGCGGTAGGCGCTGAGAAGGTGGGGGAGGCGCTGATTGGTGGGGCCTGTTGGTGGGCAGGAGGTGCTCGGGGGATGGGGGAGATTCTGGTAGGGGGGCTGCCGCTCACCTCCTCATCCTCTCCCACCTGTCTGCCTGCCTCCTCACCCCCTGCCTGCCTGCCACTCGCCTCCCCGCCCTCCTGCTCACAATTTTATCAAAGCACGGAGCCCCCCAAAGCATAACCCCAGGGGCCCCTGATTCGCTGTACCCAAGGGATGGATCTGTCCTTGGATGTATAAACAAGGAAACCCGGAGCAGGATTAGGGAGGTTATTTTACCTCTGCATTTGGCACTGGTGTGACTGCGGCTGGAAGACTGTGTCCAGTTCTGGTGTCCACAATTCAAGAAAGATGTTGATAAACTGAAGAGGGTTCAGAGAAGAGGCACAAGAACAATTAAAAGGTGAGAAAACATACCTCACAGTGATAGACACAAGGAGCAAAATCTATTTAGCTTAATAATAAAGAGATGGTGAAGGTGACCGTCTATAAGTACCTACATGGGGAACAAAAAGAAAAGGAGTACTTGTGGCACCTTAGAGACTAACCAATTTATTTGAGCATAAGCTTTCGTGAGCTACAGCTCACTTCATCGGATGCATACTGTGGAAAGTGTAGAAGATCTTTTTATACACACAAAGCATGAAAAAATACCTCCCCCCACCCCACTCTCCTGCTGGTAATAGTTTATCTAAAGTGATCACTCTCCTTACAATGTGTATGATAATCAAGGTGGGCCATTTCCAGCACAAATCCACGTTTTCTCTACCCCCTCCCCCCCCACAAACCCACTCTCCTGTTGGTAATAGCTTATCTAAAGTGATCACTCTCCTTACAATGTGTATGATAATCAAGTTGGTCCATTTCCAGCACAAATCCAGGGTTTAACAAGAACGTCTCGGGGGGGGGGGGGGGTGTTAGGAAAAAACAAGGGGAAATAGGTTACCTTGCATAATGACTTAGCTACTACTAATAACATCAGCCACACTATCAGAGGCTCGTTCACCTGCACATCCACCAATGTGATATATGCCATCATGTGCCAGCAATGCCCCTCTACCATGTACATTGGTCAAACTGGACAGTCTCTACGTAAAAGAATAAATGGACAGAGATCAGATGTCAAGAATTATAACCTTCATAAACCAGTCGGAGAACACTTCAATTTCTCTGGGCATGCAATCACAGACATGAAAGTTGTGATATTACAACAAAAAAACTTCAAATCCAAACTCCAGCGAGAGACTGCTGAATTGGAATTCATTTGCAAATTGGATACAATTAACTTAGGCTTGAATAGAGACTGGGAGTGGCTAAGTCATTATGCAAGGTAACCTATCTCCCCTTGTTTTTTCCTACCCCGCCCCCTCTCAGACGTTCTTGTTAAACCCTGGATTTGTGCTGGAAATGGCCCACCTTGATTATCATACACATTGAAAGGAGAGTGATCACTTTAGATAAGCTATTAGCAGCAGGAGAGTGGGGTGGGAGGAGGTATTTTTTCATGCTTTGTGTGTATATAAAAAGATCTTCTACACTTTCCACAGTATGCATCCGATGAAGTGAGCTGTAGCTCACGAAAGCTTATGCTCAAATAAATTGGTTAGTCTCTAAGGTGCCACAAGTACTCCTTTTCTTTTTGCGAATACAGACTAAAGCGGCTGTTACTCTGATACATGGGGAACAAAAATCAGACAATGGGCTCTTCATTACAGCTACAAAAGTAAAACAATATCCAAAGGTGGAAACTGAAACTAGACAAATTAGGACTAGAAATAAGGCACAAATTTTTAATGGTGAGAGTAATTAACCATTGGAACAACTTACCAGGGGTTGTGGTGGATTCTCTATCACTAGAAATTCTTAAATCAAGATTGGATGTTTTTCTCAATCTATTTAGCTTAATAATTTTTAAGCCTGTTACTTCTTGTCCTATCCTCAATGCATAAAGAGAATAATGTATCACACTCCTTTTTATAACAACTATTTACATACTTGCAGACTGTTATCTTGTTCCCTTCTCCTCCAAGTCTGCTCTTCTCCAGACTAAATAAACCACTTTTGTTTAAATAAGCCTCTGCAAGCCAACAAATGGTCATGCCAGTAAAGGGAGAGACACATTTATTTCCATTTCTCCCATTTTAGTGTTTTGCTTCACACTGTCCCTTACATTTGGAGCAGTCTTTCCATGCACCAATTATTTTTAATTCTGCTTCAACTCTGTCTTTGATTTGTATGCCATATGTGATCTTCTATAGCTCTCTCCTATCTCCATATTCATGCCTCATCCTTTATATTGTTCTGGTCTAGATTAGATTGTGAGCTCCACAAGCCAGGATCCATGTGTTGATGCTAAGGCCCTTTGCATCTGTGTTGTTACGTAAATACCAAATACAAAGAATGGTTTGTGTTAGACATATAATGGACTTTAAATATGTTACAATTTAGTTATATTCTAATAGAGGATTTTGGGGCAGGTGGATGTGAACTGCTTGATTTCCCCTAAGCCTTCCTTAGATATGAGACAGTCATGCATCAATCGGGAGTTAACCTAGTGTGAAAAACATAAGAAATACCTTTTGTTGTTCCCTTGTTTTCTTCTCATTATGAGCGAGCATTAATCTTTACAGTGGTGTCATGGGATAATTAGAGAAGAGGATTTCCTGTCAAAGGGAGCTCCTTGCGTTGAGCACTATGGGATCATGTACTAGGAAGGGACTAAGGAGGAACTGAAAACTATGCTGGTGGGGACAAGGGAAGAAGAGGTCTATTTCTTATGTACAAGTGCTATAAGTGTAGTCTTTTTAAGACTTTCAGGAAACTGTGCTGTCTATTTCTGGAATAAGATTAAGCCAGTAAAAATGTTGCTAAACATCATCAATCCTGGAGTTGTTGAATCAAACCTTCCAACTGTACTTTTTCTGCATGTACATTTTGCTAAGGCTGATGCGTAGTACATAGTAAAATATACTAGTTTCCTATGCCCTTTGTACACCCCATCCAGAGCCACCTACCAGGGTTCATATGAGCGCACATAAATGTGTGCATACATCTTTTTTTCAACCTCTACATTTTAAATTGTGTTTTTAAATTTCAAGAGGTTGGATGTTTGAGGTAACTAAATATTTTCCAGAGGCCTGCTGTCTTCTCCCCCAGGAAGTGCTCAATCATTTAGCACAGAGTCCACACATTGCTAGAAAAGAGCTTATTTACTCTCTTACAGTCCAAGCCTACTCCCATTGAAGTCTATGGCAAAACTACCTATGATTTCAGTGGTGTAAATAGGGACTCCTCATCAAGTAGAAAGAAAAGGAGTACTTGTGGCACCTTAGAGACTAACCAATTTATTTGAGCATGAGCTTTTTCACTTCATCGATGAAGTGAGCTGTAGCTCACGAAAGCTTATGCTCAAATAAATTGGTTAGTCTCTAAGGTGCCACAAGTACTCCTTTTCTTTTTGCAAATACAGACTAACACGGCTGTTACTCTGAAACTCATCAAGTAGGAGTGTTTCTAGTGTGGCTTATGCGGGGATTGGTTCTGGGCCCTGTGCTATTAAACGTTTTTGTCAGTGATCTGGAAGAAAACATAAAATCACTGATGAAGTCTGCAGATGACATAAAAATTGGGAGAGTGGTAACTAATGAAGAGGACAGGTCACTGATTCAGAGTGACCTGGATCTATTGAAAAGTTGGGCTGCAAGCAAACGCTATGCATTTTAATACAGCCAAATGTAAAGTCATTTTACTCTATATATGTTTTTATATCATGTTCATCACTGTAGTATCTGAGCACCTTCCAGTAGTACATGAAGCAATATGACTACACATCTCTCATGTGTTGTTTGTTCTCTCATCCTCAGTGGGGGAAGTATGTGCAATGGAGAGTCTTGTTTTGGTAGTTTTGTTTTTTTTAAATAGATATACCTGTTGCTATGTGTTTTTGTTAAAGAAGGCAAGGTCAAAGCAATCTGCCTTCCACTTGGAGCAGAAAGTCTGGAGGTTTGTGATAGTCCTTAGTAGGGCTGTCAATTAATCACAGTTAACTCAAGCTATTAACTCAAAACAAATTAACTCGATCAATCATGATTAATGCAATTTTAATCACACTGTTAATAGAATACCAATTGAAATTTATTATAAATATTTTTGGTTGTTTTTCTACATTTTCAAATATATTGATTTCAATTACAATACAGAATACAAAGTGCACAGTGCTCACTTTATATTATTATTTTTATTATAAATATTTGCACTGTAAAAAAGATAAAAGAAATAGTATTTTTCAATTCACCTCATACAAGTACTGTAGTACAATCTCTTTATCTTGAAAGTGCAACTTACAAATGTAGATTTTTTTTCTTACATAACTGCACTCAGAAACAAAATAATGTAAAACTTTAGAGCCTGCAAGTCTGCTCAGTCTTACTTCTTGTTCAGCCAATTGCTAAGACAGACAAGTTAGCTTACATTTACTGGAGATAATACTGCCCTCTTCTTATTTACAAAGTCGCATGAAGGTTAGAACAGGCATTTGCATTGCACTTTGTAGCCGGCGTTGCAAAGTATTTATGTGCCAGATATGCTAAACATTCGTATGCCCCTTCATGCTTCGGCCACCATTCCAGAGGACATGCTTCCATGCTGGTGATGCTCATTAAAAAACAATGTGTTAATTAAATTTGCGACTGAACTCCTTGGGGGAGAATTATATGTCTCCTGCTCTGTGATTTTCCCACATTCTGCCATATACTTAGAGTTATGGCAGTCTCAGATGACTACCCAGCACATGTTGTTTGATTTAAGAACACTTTCATAGCAGATTTGACAAAATGCAAAGAAGGTACCTATGTGAGATTTCTAAAGATAGCTACGGCACTTGTCCCAAGGTTTAAGAATCTGTAGTGCTTTCCAAAATCTGGGAGGGATGAGGTGCAGAACATGCTGTCAGAAGTCTTAAAAGAGCAACACTCTGATGCAGAACCCAAACCACCAAAAAAGAAAATCAACATTCTGTTGGTGGCATCTGACTCAGATGATGAAAATGAACGTGTGTCAGTTGGCACTGCTTTGGATCGCTATTGAGCAGAAACCATCATCAGCCTGGAAGCATGTCTTCTGGAATGGTGGCTGAAGCATGAAGGGGCATACAAATGTTTAGAATATTTGGCACATAAATACCTTGCAATGCCAGCTACAATGGTGCCATCTGAATTCCTGTTCTCACTTTCAGGTGACATTGTAATAAGAAGCAGGCAGCATTCCCTCCCGTAAATGTCTGAGCGATTGGCTGAACAAGAAGTAGCACTGACTAGACTTGTAGGCTTTAAAGTTTTATATTGTTTTGTTTTTGAGTGCAGTTATGTAAAAAGAAAAATTCTACATTTGTAAGTTGTGCTTGCACATTAAAGAGATTGCATTACAGTACTTGTATGAGGAGTACTTGTATGAGGTGAATTGAAAATTACTATTTCTTTTGCTTATCTTTTTACAGTGCAAATATTTGTAATAAAAATAATATAAAGTAAGCATTGTACACTGTATTCTGTGTTATAACTGAAATCAATATATTTGAAAATATAGAAAACATCAAAAATATTTAAATAAATGGTATTCTATTATTGTTTAACAGTTGTGATTAAAACTGCGATTAATTGCAATTATTTCTTTTAATCGTTTGACAGCCTTAGTCCTTAGTTCTTGGGGAAGTTCACTCCACAGTCTTAGACTACCCGGAGAGAAAGCTTTATTCCTATTGTAGAAAGATACATTGTGCCAGAGCAGTGTAATTGTTGACCAGCTTTTACATATGGGAACAAAAAATGCAGGCCATACTTACAGAATGGTGGACTCTACCCTGGGAAGCAATTACACTGAAAAAGACTTGGGGGTCATGGCAGTTCCATAGCTAGGACAGGAAAACTGGGTGGGCTCTGAATTTTGGGTGGGTGGGCAATGACAGGGGGGCAGGAAGGATGGGGGGCCCACCTCTCTCCCACCCCCTCCAGTTGTCCCTTACTGCTCGGCAGGCACCTGAAGATGAGGCTGTCTGGGGCACACAGGCTGAGGGGTGCACCCATGGGATGGAGGGGGGCCCCACCAGGGCTCAAGCTCCGCCTGCCCCCCGGATCCCGGCTTGGTGTCCATCCGCCTGGCCACGTCCCTCTTCTGCCGGTGCCGTGTGCTGCTGCCCCAGTCTCCAGCCCCAGTGCTGGCCCTGCCAAGACCCACCGCCATAAGGCACACTGCAAACTCTGGGGCTGGAGACCGGGGCAGCAGTGTCCGGTGCTGGCAGGCGAGGGATTCGGCTGGGCGGTTGCCAGATGGACACCGAGCCTGGGTGGGGAGTCCCAGCCTGTGGATTCAGGGGGCTTCTGCAGCAATTTGGGTGGGCCTGGATTCTAAGTGGGTGGGCCACAGCCCACCCAAGCCTGCCCGTGGCTATGCCCCTGGGTCATGGTGAATCATCAGCTGAACATGAGCTCCCGGTGTGATGCTGTGGCCAAAAAGGGCTAATGCAATCCTTAGAGCTGTGGTGGGCAACCTGCAGCCCATCAGGGTAATTAGCTAGCAGGCCGCGAAACAGTTTGTTTACATTGACTGTCCACAGGCTCGACCGCCCGTAGCTCCCAGTGGCCGCGATTCGCCATTCCCAGCCTGTAAATAACTATATGGAGAACAGAAATTTGATAATAGCGATCTCTTAAGTGTAGCAGACAAAGGTATAACAAGATCCTGTGACTGGAAGAAGAAGCTAGACAAATTCAGACTGGAAATAAAAGACAGATTTTTGGGTAATTAACCACTGGAATAACTTAACCAGTGGTTATAGTGGATGTCCATCACTGGAAATGTTTAAATCAAGATGGGATGTTTTTCTAAAGGATATGCTCTAGTTCAAACAGGAATTAATTCAGGGAAGTCCTATGGCTTGCGTTATACAGGAGGTCAGACAAGATGACCACGTTCTGGCTTTATAATCTATAACTCTATCACAAAGTTGAACTGCGATCCTACAAAGACTAGTGCAGGTGCTTAACTGTGCCCACTGTGAGCAATCCCATGGAGTTCAGTGAGATAATTCATGCACATAAAGATAAGCACATGTTTTTGCAGCACTCAAGCTTTGAAGCATCCCTATTTCTATCTCAAATCTTGGCAGGTATGCTGGCGTCAAGAATGTTATTCGGTTGGAGCCTCTGGAAGTGTCATTCAAGTTCTCTTTCTTGAGAGGGCAGGTGTCCCATAATTAAAGAAAAAGCTCCCTACTTGATCAATTCAGCTTGTATTGCCTTCCAAGCTCAGACCTTCCAGACCGTTTTTAATAGCTGCAATGAAGGAAAATGGTTAAAGGAAATGTTAACCAAATTGCAGCTCTCGCAGGAGCTGAACTAGGTGCACCTTGCATGTGAGGGATGAAATCCTGGACCCTGGAGTCAATAGATCTGCCCGACAATATAAATAAAGTTCTAGCATTTTGTATAAGTCAGGCGGGTACTCCAGAGTCCGCATCAAACTCACTGTTGTGTCCATAATGATGGTAAGACCTTTTGTTCTATTTGTTTTCAAGTCACTGTTGTGATTTTCAATAGTTGAAGTAGCTTTCAAGTGATTTCAAACATCAGTGCTTAGCCAAATACTCTCAGTTCTGGCTCAGTGCAGTCAATGATTAAGTAGTCACACACTGTAGCACACCCATTGATATACTCTAATTGTGGCAAGGGTTTTCATGCTGTGTGGGTAGGGAAAGGACAGTAGGGAAAGACCTGAAGAAGAGCTGTGTGTAAGTTGGTAAGCCTGTCTATCTCACCAACTGAGGTTGGGCCCAGAAAAGATATTACCTCATCCATCTTATCTCTCTAGGGAAAGGATAAATGGTTCTGATAAAGTATTATTATGCTGCACCCAAACTAATTCTAGGTGTTTTACTGGAAAATGTAAAACACAATCCCTTCGCTGCACAGATTACATGGAGCGTCTGTAGTATAGACATAGCCAAGGTATAGCTGTAATCAGATGAGTAAAGGCAACAGAAATGATGGAGTGGGGATGAGCAGTGGTGTTTTAATCTATATCTATCAATAGCTATATCTGTATATCTATAAAGAAAAGATGTGGTTGCTTCAATTAATAATATACATCTCTTTGTGGTTTTATTTATTGTATATATTCATTTTTTGGATTTGTTTAAGTATTTTGCTCCTGGAGAAGTTGTAAAAATGCAGATAATAGGATGGGAATGTAGGAAGAGGCAGGGTTTGGGGGAGCAAACAGAGGAGAAAGGGTTGAGAGAGGGATGGGATGGAGGGAGGAACGGAGTTGGTATAGGTGTGAAGGAGGATGAAAAGCAAAATGGGTTGAGCTTGGGTAGCAGATGTGGGAAGGAGGAATGACTGGGTGTAAGGAAGCAATACTGTACAATGTAGGAGTGAAATAGTAAACTTACAAAAGTCAAAGATGAGGAAAGTTAAGGGCTGTCTCCTTTAAGTGATGCCAGATGGGCTCCTGAAGCTGAGAATGTTGTCTCCCCTGGCTTCTGCTGGTCACTTGTGAATGTTGGTGGCTCCAGAGGGCAGGAACCTTTGATGAGCCACCCTCAGAGGGTGCTGAGCTGGGTTGCTGCCCTATTTGGAGACGAGGGAGGAGGTTTTGAGACACAGTAACCTTGAGAGATTACTGGGAAGCCCAGTGAGGGGATGAGTGGGCTTCAGGCACAACTCTTCCTGATGTTACTCCAGCTTCTGTCAGTGGCTGGTGTGGAAAATCTTCTCCCACAACTTGAACTGAATCAAATTAACTCAAACTTTTTTGAGATTTGAAAATATTCAAGTTCGTTGTTTTTACTAAAAAAATCATGTCTTGGTTCTCATCGGGAACAACAGCAAAAATCCTGAAATTCTGTAAGTCAAACTATTTTCCTGCTATGTAGAATCTAAGAAAAACCAGGAAGTGCTTTGGAGATTTGTTGTATTCCATGACCTTGACCAAAGGTTAATTCCAAAAAAGCTAGAATAGGCTTTCAGCTATTTGTCTGGGCCTACCTGTATCCTTTTATCTCCTCACAAAGACTTGAGACTGAGAAGGGAGGGGCAGAGATGTAGGAGCATGTATATCTATCACCTCCCACAATAAAGACATTTGGACAAACTTAAATTCTTGGCAGAAGGGGAATCTACAACAAAAAGTTCCTTAGCAAAGGCTACGTGGTTGGCTGCCATGTGTGTGTTTTGTCATTAAAGTCACTACTATGTATTTAAGCTTTTTAAAACATCATTTTTATTCTTTTTTGCATCTGTGTGAATATTTTATTTAAATTTTGAGTGAAAATTTTCTCTATTTAATTTCTTGTTTCTATAATTGCAAAATGTCCATCATGGGCCAAATCCTGCTGTATTTTCTCAGCCCTTACTAAAGAAAGCTCCCATTCAAGTCAATGATAGAGGGTAACAGGTGGTCCCACCTCTTTTTAAAAAAATGAGATTTGAAAACTCTAGATGCATTCTCATTAAAATGGATTCATATCTGAATTAAATCTAGTCAGTAGATTCATTATGTCCCTAACCTGAACTGAATCTCCAAATTTTCTGAGCTTTTCCCATTGCTCTGTGGTGTTTTAATCTTTGCTGTACTAGTGAAGGAATAAATTCCTGTTGCCTACAATTAGGGTGACCATATGTCCTGTTTTGGCCAGGACAGTCCCTTTTTCAAGCCCTGTTCCGGCTGTCCCGACTTTTTTCTTTCCTAAAGGAGTCATTTGTCCTGCTTACTCTTGCTGACTTGATCAGTTGGCAAGAACAAATGGGACAAATGCCCACTTTGGTCAAAAAAGTCAGGTGGGGTGTGCAGGGGAGGTAGGGCGGGGGGGGTGGGAGGTAGCGTTCCAGCATGGAGGCCTTCCCCCCACCCCCTCACGTTTCCAGGGATGGGCACCAGCCTCCTAAGGGGGCCCCTGCAGGGTTCCAGTGACAGGCAACAGCCGTGTGTGTGTGTGTGCGCGCGCGTGTGCGTGCAGCGTTCCAGCAACAAGCAACAGCCTCACGGGGGTGTGCGGGGGTGTGCGGGTGTGTGTGTGGGGGGGTGTGCGGGTGTGTGTGCGGGGGTGTGTGCGGGTGTGTGTGTGGGTGTGTGTGTGGGTGTGTGTGCAGGGGTGTGTGCGGGGGGGTGTGGGTGTGTGTGCGGGTGTGTGTGTGGGGGTGTGTGTGGGTGTGTGTGCGGGGGTGTGTGCGGGGGTGTGCGGGGGTGTGTGGGTGTGTGTGCGGGGGTGTGTGCGGGGGTGTGTGTGGGGGTGTGTGTGGGGGTGTTTGTGGGTGTGTGTGCGGGTGTGGGTGTGTGTGCGGGTGTGTGTGGGTGTGTGTGTGTAGGTGTGTGTATGGGTGTGTGTGCGGGGTGTGCGGGGGTGTGTGCGGGGGTGTGTGCGGGTGTGTGTGTGGGGGTGTGTGCGGGGGTGTGTGTGGGGGTGTGTGGGGGGTGTGTACGGGTGTGTGTGCGGGGGTGTGTGCAGGGATGTGTGGGTGTGTGTGCGGGGGTGTGTGTGGGTGTGTGTGTGGGTGTGTGTGCGGGGGTGTGTGGGTGTGTGTGCGGGGGTGTGTGCGGGGGTGTGCAGGGGTGTGTGCGGGTGTGTGTGCAGGGGTGTGTGCGGGTGTGTGTGCAGGGGTGTGTGCGGGGGTGTGTGCGTGCAAGGTTCCAGCGACGGGCAATAGCATGGGGGGTGGTTTGGGCAAGTGTCTGGCAGCGTCCCATTTTCTCTCTGAGAAATATGGTCACCCTAACTACAATACCTTTCTTTTCTACTTCCTCTTAACCACAGTTATTTTTTGTATGGACGAGTGAAAACCGTGTTTTCATTGCTTACCTGTGAGCGTCTTCATAATTAAACAATAGATTTAGCAGCAAGCTATCTAAGGCATATACTCAACAACCAATAGTACCTACGATCGGTCTGCCCACGCACATCCTCCTCTACATTACACCCAGTTCTTGTCGCGTTTGTTCAAAACAAATGTCTAGCTTATCTGGAAATGTCCATGTACTTGTAGGTTATAAACAGAAGGCAGATAGTCATACCTCCTGAAACTAAAGTAATCCTTGAGGTTTGATTATCTAGTGTTATAAACCAGGAGCTGTTGACAACAACCTGCCTTTGAAGTTACTGTATAGGTTAACTGTAAAGTGTTATTTCCCTCTTAAGATAAGATCTGATAAACTGGACTTTCCATGCAGCTGCAGCTAAATACACCTGCCAATGTGTTTTGACTTTTACCTGACTTTTCTTTTCTCTTTCTCTCTCATACACACACATACACTTGAACAAGATATGGGCTAGTAGTTCTCAGCAGAAAACAAGTGGAAATGATTAAGCAGTCTGGTAAAGTAAAATAATTATCAGTAGTCTTGGACTCCACAGAGTTGTAAAAGCTCTGGAATTCACTCCTGCAAGTGCCCAAATCTGTCCATTATTGGGATGCCATGCAAAACATCTGTTTAATCTGGTTTATTTGGGTCAATATTTGGGCGGATTTTTATATTTAGTGGGCAGCAGGTGATAAGGGCATTGGTTTGTGTTGTAGCCAGTTGTTGGTTGAAAATGTTTATATTTTTCAGAGGATACTGATTGTAATTATTATAAATTAGAGATGGTCAGAAAATATGGGGAGGAAGGTGTTTTTGTGCAGAAATGTTGCTCTTTTGTTGCAAAACTGAACAGCCAAAATTGAATTTTTGTTTTGTTTTGGCCAAATATTTTTTGGTTTTTGAGCATTTGTTTTTTAATGAAAAAATCATTGTTTTTAAATAAAAGCAGACACTTTTAAAAAAATCTTCATTTAATTGAAAACTCAATTTTCCATTGAAAAAATTTTGATGGAAAAATTTTAACCAGCCCTGTTATAAACAAGTCCATCCATTTTAATGGTGGGTGTAATATATGTTAATGAAGCGGCAAAGAGTCCTGTAGGACCTTATAGACTAACAGACGTTTTGGAGCACAAGCTTTCGTGGGTGAATACCCACTTCGTCTATAAGGTGCCACAGGACTTTTTGCCATTTTTACAGCTCCAGACTAACATAGCTACCCCTCTGACACATGTTAATGAAGTAAATCTTAGCCTGTTTTCCCTGGGAAGATTCTTATTTATCCAGATTACTAAACTTGGGGTCTGGTTTTTCTGGAACTTTGGCTATTCATTATTTAGTACCTTTGTATGCCAAAGGTTTTCCAGATATCCAGAATATGATACATATTCTGATTATCCTGATTATCGATTTGAAATTAATCGGAATATTGTAGGTTTAAATGTGTTCAAAATGTTCTCTGCCTGTATAGTTTTTGCTAATTTTCTGAATGTTGACTGGAAACTACCACATACGGCTGGAACTGCTGAAGCCACAGTTGTGAATCGCTCCATGAATTTTCTATTTTTGTTTTCTGAACACTTTATTTCATGGCCTTCTGCCTGTTTCTCAGCTGCTCCAATGTCATGGTGAGGCCATTTGATTTCCTTTATTATGTGATTTTTAAAAAAAATCACAATTGTAGTTCTAGCACCTTACTGAAGTAGTTTGTGCATAACTTTAAACTCAATAAAAATGTTTCTATGGCTTCCCTGTAATTATGTTCACTGATTGTTCCTGGAAACTGTCTTTGGCACTTTACCATTACACATGTCTGGGCCTGGTATTCTGGAAGAATTCTCCTAATAATTAATTCTAGATACATTGTAAGCACTTTTTCTGTTACCTGGAAGAGGCATATGCTACTATTATACCAATATCACTTATAGTCCCCCAAATCCAAGATTAATATCTATGGAAATGTTCTATCCTGATTAAATGTGCCGGATACTCTAGAGCCAAAATACTAATCAACATATTAAATACATTCAGACAAACTAATTGATTACTGGATACCTAGAAATAACCTACTACTACATAGTAGTAATAATTAGAAGTGCTTGAATAATTCTTAATAAACAATTTATTCAAATAATTTTGCCTTTTGAATTTATTTGGCAATTTTTCTTGGAGTACACATCGTTTGCAAACATTTCACTAAAAGAGTTGACAGTCCCAAATTTTTGCTGTGTTCACTAGTTATCTAAATCACACAGAATTATTTCGGTTCCCTGATTGGATGACTTGTGTAACTAGCACAGACGGTACAAATTGTGAATTTTACAATTCAGTATACCATTCAGAATTCACTCTTATCAAATTCTGAGCCTTAAAATTCACTTTGTCCTAGTAAAGTTTGAGTGCTTGAGTGATCAAACTGAAATTCACTTTCAGATTCAAATGAATATTTGGAGACACTCATTCCTCCCCGCCATTTATTCCAGTGAGAGTGAAGAAAAGAAGTTGATGTACATATTATGTCACAGCTGTGGCTTCAGCAGTTCCAGCCATATATAAAATGCTACCCAATATGTCCTTGGGATTTAATGTCCTGTTTGTTCCATGTTTTTCTCTTCTTCTTTTGTTTGCAAGTGTTTCTGCTGATTGCATATTACTTTGTTCCTTTGTTATTGCAACATTTAGTAAGGAGGAAAATCACCCTTGGTGTGGAGGGCTGACACAAGGCCCTCTAATGCGCTACTTCACCCGAGGGTGAGGCTCTGTGGTGAGCATGAGAGTAGCCATGCAAGGAGACTCTATGTTCCATATGTGCTGTGGAGGGTGTGCCCCGGCCCAGGACTATGTGGAAGGGAGAAGCCTGAGGAGGAGTAACAAGTTCTGTGATTAGGTAAATCTAGTGGCCCAAGTGCAAATGGATGGGAATATGACTGCTGCTCTAGCCCATTGGCTGGAATTTCAGCCTTTGATGAACTGCAGTGCAATCCTGCAGTCTGATGATTTTCAGTGGTGGACTGCATCTTTCCCCATATCCCCCTTTGTGCTCTAATGCATGCTAGCATTTATGCAGAGTGAGTGAATTTCACCTTTTATGAATACATAAAATTCATATATTCATTAAATTAAATTAAAATACTGATAGTATTTGAATAACCTTGAACACTCACTTTCAGACTACAGTACTTGTGAAAGGCTTATGGGGCATTATATTTTGTATTATTTCACACTATACACACAGTCTGAAGAACCTGGAGAAATTCCAGCTTTCAGCATTACAGCCATTTGATACACATTACAGTAATTTAAAGTCACTTAATGTGATTTCAATGTTTTTGAAGGACTCCATTATTTTCCCAAAAGTTTCTTCAGTTAGGATGTGAGTTAGTGCCTCCACTGAAGCATTTCAAGGGTATAGGAATCTATGTACAAATTTTACATTCAGAAAAGAACAAAACCCTGTGAAACTATGCCAAAAATACTGTTTTTTATTTATTCCTTTTGAACAATTTACATTCAAAGCCTATATAATGAAAGTAAAACTATGTATTCATTCTCGCTAAGCAAATTAGAGGAATGAGCAAAAAAAGGATGCTCAATTAAAATCAAGTGTTTTAAAGGGCTACCTTGGGATTTGTGTAATCATTAGTGGAACATCTTCATTTTGGTTTTGAAATGTTTACAGAACACTCACTTTTCTAAATATTAGCACATGGCAAGAGATGAGTCTAAACCAAAATCTCAGATCCAAAAGTCCTTGAATTTTGGGTACATTCAATCTCAAACCTCGCTGTAACTTTTGAAAACACTTCTGATCTTCAGAATGGGTTGAAACAAAACCCTACATCCAATTATCCTGAAATTTGAGCCCATATCTCAGAGGTGGGCAAACTACGGCCCATGGGACCGCCCTGCCTGGCCCCTGAGCTCCTGGCCCAGGAGGCTAGTCCCTGGCCCCTCCCTTGCTGTATCCCACCCACCCCCCGCTGCCATGCTGCCGCGTGGGCAGCGCTCTGGGCGGCAGGGCTGTGGGCTCATGCAGGGCAGTGCGGCAGCGTGTCTGGCTCCAACTGGGTGGTGCGGCGGCCAGACATGCTACTCTGAGCAGCATGGTAAGGGAGCTAGGGCTGGGGGGTTGGATAAGGGGAAGAGGGTCCCGGGGGGAGCAGTCAGGGGACAGGGGGTGGTTGGATGGGGCGGTGGGTCCCGGGGGACAGTCAGGGGACAGGGGGAGGTTGGATGGGGCGGAGGTTCATGGGGGGGCAGTCAGGGGACAGGGTGCAGGAGGGGTTAGATAGGGGGTGGGGTCCCGGGAGGGGGTGGTCAGGGGACAAGGAGTGGGGGGGGTTGGATAGGGGGTCAGGTCCTGGTGGGGCGGTTAGGGACACATAGGTCATATGGTATGTTTCTGTTACTGGACAGGATAAATGTAAGTTACGTAATGGAATTTTCAATGTGAATATTCATGTTTACACATTTGGTATTTTCCTTCCATGACAATGTTGCCATATTTGCTTACAATTTGCTGTTTCCTTGAATATTCATGCCAGAAAACTTATTTGCAAGACTATCTCAGGAAACACAAAAGGGATGCGTACACAGCCAAAGTGAATTCACTTACAGAATTTGAACAAATATACGCTGAAATTTGCGGAACTGTTTGTTGCAGTATTTGCCCAGCTCTGTTCAGTGCCAGCCCTTGCTATCAGACCACTCTTGAATGAGTATTAAACCAGTTCTATTTATCAGTGTGGAATGCAAGTGAAAAGTTTACATTTTCAAAAGTGACAATGATTTGGGTGAATCCATTCTTGAGTGCCCAATCTGAGACACTTCAGAAAGGCCTGATTTTCAGATACGCTGAGTACCCACCCTCGCATAATCAGGCCTTTCTTAGATATCTCAAGATAAGCATTCTAGAACAGAAAAACCTCATATAATTAGTCACTTTTGGAAGGTTAGGCTGAAAGATTTGGAGGGAGGATACTCCATGTAGAGTACTTACTTGTGCTGATGGGTATCCTCCACCTGCAGTCAAAACTCCCTGCTGTGTGCCACACAAGGACTTGCAGGATCAAGACCTTAGTTACACAGGCCTGGCATATACATAAAATTTAGATGGACCTAGCTACATTACTCGGGGGTGTGAATTTTTCACACCCCAAATGCTGTAGTTAAGCCAATCTAACACCCAGTGTAGATGTAGCTAGGTTTGTTGACCTAGCTATTGCCACTTGGGGAGCTGGATTAGCTACATCGTGTCTGCAGGATGGCATTACAGTGGCATAGCTGTAGCAATGCCCCTTTTGTAGACACGGCTTCAGTCCTGCAGCAGGTTTTGTTCCAAGAGAGGTAGGTAGAGAAGAGAACCATTAGCCAGGCTTCAGAGATACTTTAATGATTAATGCTCTCATCTGAATGTTGTAGAGAGTTATACATGCACTATCACTTAGCTTCTGTTCAACTCCAAGAAACAACAGCTGCCGAACAATATACTTGCATTAACTGTGCCACGCATAGCGGAAGGAAGGTTGGCCTCATCTCCTTTGCTAGTTGTGTGCTGCCA
Organism: Lepidochelys olivacea; assembly: GCF_965140295.1. Taxonomy (NCBI): domain Eukaryota; kingdom Metazoa; phylum Chordata; order Testudines; family Cheloniidae; genus Lepidochelys; species Lepidochelys olivacea. The sequence continues at coordinate 158,040,788 of NC_140411.1, read as the reverse complement.
CCTACTGGCATTATTCATTGCCTGTGTCAATTGTTTACGTTCTCAGGGCCACATCTGTGCGTCTCCAAACACCCTTTTGAAAGTCACACTTCATGAAATTATTGTTTTAACCAAAACTTTGGTCAAGGTCAAAATCTTTATGCCTTATGTTCCCTTTCAGAAGCAGCATAACTATGGGAGTGAAGAGTAAACAATTTAAAGCTGCTGTCACACTGTCTGGAGTGGCTCACAGCCATGAGTGCCAACCTCAGGGCAGACTGTTAAAAAGAAGGCGGAGACCCCAAACTGCTTGTATGTTCTATAATTATATTTCACCAACCCAGTAACAAGTGTGAAGTCCTAAAGCACTATAACAGTCTTACCGTGGAGTCTCAGACAGTCCCCTGGGGCACTCCAGTCTATCTTGCCACCTTGGCAAAATGGACTAGGTGATAGATGGTCACTTTATACCAAAAAACAATGTTCAGGTTACTCCCAGTCCCAAGGACAAGTTCCTTACCCCAGGTCAGTTGTACTCCACTCTCAAACCAAAGAGAACACCTGTAACCAATCCCGTAATAAACTAAAGATTTATTAACTAAGAAGAGAAATAAGAGAAAAGAAAAGGAGTACTTTTGGCACCTTAGAGACTAACAAATTTATTTGAGCATAAGCTTTCGTGAGCTACAGTTCACTTTAACAGATGCATCCAATGAAGTTAGCTGTAGCTCATGAAAGCTTATGCTCAAATAAATTTGTAAGTCTCTAAGGTGCCACAAGTACTCCTTTTCTTTTTGCAGATACAGCCTAACGCGGCTGCTACGCTGAAACCAGAAATAAGAGAGTTATTTACAAGGTTAAAATGGGAAACATACATACACAAATGAGTTACAATCTTAAATTGAAAAAGGTAACATAAGCTCCTATAATAAGCAGCTCTCTATGGCCTTTAGGGCTGACCCATGCCAAGCAGTATGGGGATCTCTTGCTTATGTTTGGGATTCTTTGCCCTCAGATTCCAGATAGCAGAAAGATCCACCTTTTTCCTTGTCAGGGATTTTTATCCCCTTCACCCCAGAGTCCAGACTGATGGGATGTGTTCGTGCACAGGCCTCCCCTTCCTGGAGGGAGTGAGGAATGCACTCAACAAGGTCTCTGCCCTTTGATGCTACACAGTGCCTCATTTGCCTTCAGTAGGCCATCTTGTGTGCAGGACGAGCACATTACCTTAATAAATGTGTGTTTTCCTGTTTGGTGAGATACACAATGACAGAGGTTTATAATGCAAACACTTCATGTGACTTTATACCCTGGGATACAGATGTTGTAAGTAGGATTAGTACATGCAGCATCCTACAAGCATTCCATAAAATCTAAACACTGGACACATTCTTATAACACTAATATCCATTTGAACTATACTAACCCACAGGTGAGCCAGAGGTTTTCAGCTATGCATTTGTCAGTGTTCAGTGAGGCCCGGAGGCTTTGGCATGAGCTGGCACTGGTCTGCCAGAGTTACAGCTGCCTGAGGCAGCAGTAAAGTGCATTTGTTCTTCTCCTGAAATGAGAAGGTACCAATAAGTGGTAGGCTCTGGTACCTGACTCTTTAGGGGAAACTGTGTACTTGCAGGTACTGACAATAGGAAATATATCTGAACTTGTCAGTATTTGGATATGCTGCTCAGGTCTCTCATGTGAGATACTTAGGTGCTGGGGAACTGTGCCCCCAATAAATTCGCCTCAGAATGGGTAATGTATGAGTGTGATATTTACTCCTGTATTGTTTTGATGAGATTTTTATTAAATATAAATGCAAAGGGAGCTATGTCAGTAAGAACAAAATTCAACTGGCATTCAAAGTAAACTGTAAGGACAATTGTACATAGTTAGTGTAGCTAGACTGAGGTTAACTAAACTTCAGTTAATACTTAACAGCTAGCCAGCTTTTCCTGTGAGAAAGAGAGACGTCCCAAGAACAGAAGAAAAGATCAGAGCAGACCTCCTGTGACTGTCTCACAACTACAGGAGAAACTGCCTAACCCCAGGGACAAGTCAATTAAGACCAGTTTCTGCCACCTTTAGTCCCTTGAATCACACCTTATTCCACCAGCAGTCTCCTCAGAGTCAGTTGGAGTGGTTGTGGAGAACAGGCAGCATTGAGCAGGTATATGAGTGCAGCATTTGGCCCTTGCTGTTTCTCAAAGAGATTGAGGACCAAGTTCTGCCTTGTCTTATATGACATACAACCCCAGTTTGCTGGGGTATTCATCTGCAAAATGCACCTTTCTTTTTCATGGACAAACAGGAAACAATTTGAGGCAAAACTCCATATTGTACTGCTTTATGTGAAACTGGGCCATTATTTTTTTCTGATTCCACTAACAGCATCAATATTTTTATACAGCTGTGCCCAGTAAGGGCTAAATCCCTCACTCACTCATGTCAAGGTGAGGTTATATTGACATTATTCTGTGTAAAATGAGCTTATCGTCCCTCAGTGATTTCCACAACAATTTTGCCTTAGTTTACAAGTCAGAATGAGGGTTTCTCTACCCCCCTGTGTGCCAAACTCACCATTCCAAAGACTCTGACTATCAAGTAGCATGCTCCTGCCCTGACATCATTATCATTAATAAAGGTTCTACAGTCAAAATTTAGCACAGAAGACTAGAATCCAACTTGCTTTTTTATAATTATATTGATTTCTGATCCTAACAGCAGTAAAAACTTGTTATTGTTAGGAAAGCTGGCATCCTCAAAGACATTTCTCGAATCTCCAGGGGTACGGAGAGAACCAAATATATGCAATTAGCAAGGGGAAAGATGGAAAATTCAGCTTGACTATTTAGGCTAAATATGATGGCTCAAAGGGAAAAAAGGACTTCCTCACAACCTGCTCCACAGGATGAAGTTCACAATGGCAATGGATGAAGTTCGCAAAAGACTTGAAATGGTCACTGAAGACTCCCGTGAGTATGTATGACTTGAAGACACTAAGGAGGAAGGGTTTATTAAGCAGCATCCATTTTACTGTCAATTTTCTAATCCTAACCAAGCTTTAATATCATTTTTATTCACTTATTTTTCACAATAGTGGAAGGAACCTGTTCCGTAGACTCACTTTGTTGTTTTGAATTCAGTGTCTATATTATATGGTATAGTGACATTGCAGCCTCACAAATCAGGGGCAGATTACTGGAGTCATGACAGTTTACACTAACTGCAGATCTGCTCCCCAGCATCCGCTGATTATGCAGTATTTCCCTCTTCCTCACCCTTCCCCCAGAATGACTTGTTTCTTCCTCTTTAACGTTCTAATATTCACTCTGAGTCCTGTGGTTTATTTCCCCTCTTACACTGCAGTTTCTCTTTACTGAGCTGAACGTTCATGCATGTTTTCCCTGTTCAGCCCTGTACTTGGCTGGCTCTCAACTTGGGCTCAGCAATTGTCTCTTTACGTCTCTTGCCCTCTGGAACCCCCACTCCTGGGCAAGCTCACTGTTTCCCGCAGGAGTTGGGCTCACCCCTGGGATCCTCTCTGAGTCCAATTACCCCTTGTCCCTGACACTGCTTCTCAGGTCCAGCTACAGGGCACTGACAGAGAGCAGGCATCCAGAGCCTCTGTCAGGACTGCAGTGTCTGTCTGAGAAAAGGGAAAGCTGGTAACTGCCTCCGTGTGGGCTCTCTAGCAACCTTTCCTCTTGGGAAATCTTCCGTCTTGTTATGTGGCCAGCTTTGCCTTTTTAAGCTCTTCTTCTTCAGGTAAAGAGCATGCTCTGCACAGGTGCACCTAATCACCACTGCCTGTGTGCAGGGATGCTCATTAGGCTTTCTGTCAGTGGGATGGGGACATGTCCCATCACAACCCCCCACACAGGGAATCAATGTTACAGATTTAAGAAACAGATCAGCAAATTCTGCTTTTCCTCCTCTAGCAGCCTCAAAGAACAAGTCTGTAATGATGATTCAGCTTTTGCAGGTTATGCAAAACCAAGGTGATTTGTAGAGGCCAGAGAGGGCTATTTTCTTGGATTTTTTGCCTTGCTTGCCCAGCAAATGCCAACAGGGGGAGTTTCAGATCTACCTCAGACTTATAGTGCTATAGTATCCTTGGCTATAGTGAAATTGATCATGGGGATAAAAGTTAATGAAATTCAGGAAAATAAACACCGTACCCTTGTCTTCTTAATGCCTCCTCCCCTTAAAGAAACATTTCAGTGGCTCTTCTTCAGATTGAAAGCGAAGGTACAGTTCCCATCTCTGGTTAAACTTCAGCACTTTCTTTTTAAAAAGAAATCTCAGGGGAAATAGATCTATGCTATGTTTTACTGGATTGGAAGAAAACTAAAATTTCTCTGGAATGCGTCAAAACCAGGATTTTTTTACTCAGCCTCCATATCCCACCTCCTGAAACAAAAACAAACAAAGAAAACCTATCACCTCATAACCACTACCATCTCTGGTGATCAGGTACAGTAGAATCCTCTTCCTCATTTTGTATAATGTAAAACCTGAGTGAGAAGATTTTACAAACCAAAATTCTGCCTCCTGGCTTATCCCCAATATTAGTACACGACAGCAAATATGTAGCCAAATGGCAAGTGCAAAATATTTCTCTAAAAGAGAAGAGGAGAAACTGTGGGGAGTAAAAGATATTTTAAAATATCAGAAAAGTTGGTCTCTGTTCTTGAAAGACAAACACAAAAGCCATGTTTATGTAGTAATTATTGAATGGGATCTGTTTTTGTTAAGATGCTCTTATATCTTTTTTAAAGATAGGATAGAAAGGGTTTATTCAATGCAGCAATGTAATTCTAACAATCACTGGCTTTAATTTCTTTAGCCACAGCCCCGTGATTGCAGAGTTTTTCATTTCTCATTTGTTATTTGTTGTCACTTTGACATTGCCTTCATAGTAGAAACACTCCATCCTTTTTCATGTCTGATACTGGCTGCTCAGTTAGGCCGTTTCTACACTACAGAGTTTTGGCGATGCAAGTTATGCAGACAATCTTGCAACTGATTGGCATTTCCAGGTCCTAGTCAATGTAGTAACTCTTAAAAAAAATTGGTATTCATTTTTCAACCATTGTATTTTAACATTTTGTTCAACAGAAAGAGATCAACACAAATGGTTTTAGCTACTAACACTTTCAGATGGAGATGCCACCATTCATGCCTAATTATTTTTTCTCAGCGTCCCTCTGTAACAAAGAACTGTGCGGGTAACAGCAACATTTTCATGTAAACCAAAGCCATAACATACATCAGTGAAGTATGTGAATGCTTTTTCTGGGAGAAAACACACCAATAATTTCCTCATCTGCAGCAGACAAATGACTAATCCAACAATTAACATGAATAGCGCACCTACAGACCTGAATAATAATATTCTTAATAGGAACTAATGGCAAATGGGAATATAATTGATTATTGCCTCAATGCACAACTTCAAATGCCACATAATCCAAAGTAAAAAGTAATCTGCATGTGTTCCCAAAGATACTCTTCAAATGGAGGAGCTGTATATCAAAACCTTGTTTCCTGGTAATGAATTTTAAATAAGTGCCCAAGGGCATCAGGTCACTGATGTTTCTACTTTGCAAACTGGGTGGGCTATGAAAGCTCTTAAAACCCTTCAAAGCAATTTTTTTTTTAAACTAGATTTAACTGACCAAAACTTTTCAAGAAAAATACCTGAAACAATTAAGAGACTGAAAACCAGGTCAGAAAACTTGGTCCATGGCTGAGGATTTACATAAATAGGTCTAACCTTTGACTTGAAAATAAAAGGTAAGTACAGAGCTCTGACAGAACAGCAGGTCATTGGCATTTGCTCTGTAAAGTACTGCCTCTGATGCTATGACAAAAATGTCAAGAATTCCACTGATCATTGTGCACTGATAGCGCTCAAAGGTATGCAGTCAGGCTAGCAGAAACCTAGCCTACCTGACCAATTGAAACTGCAGTACTCCCACGTATTTTATAACCTGCAAGCTGTGAGCGTGGGAAAGCGAATGAGGCCTTTGGAGACTAATTCCTTCTAAAAAGGAGGAAGATGCCTTCCAGAAGGATGATTTTGAATTCTTGTGGTTTGGGCAGCATATGAAATAGTTACTACACAGTTCTCAAGTGAGTAACCCAGTAGTTGCCTCCAAAGCATGTATTGTTCAAAAGGCTTTATAATCAATGCTGAATTTACTAGTCAAGATCAATCCTAAATTTAGCACTATTCAGTTCTGGGGTTTTGTCAAGGCTGGTCTCTACTTAATAGCAATACACAGCTGTGGAAATGGTAATAGTGTGTGGTGGGTTAACTGCCTGAAATATTATTTCTATTCATTTGATCCTAGGCGGTGATCCTAAAGAGTGAGCATAGCTTCATGTTATACATCTGTGCTACTTCCTTTTTGTCTGGTGATGGCTCCATATTTAGGAATCTGAAAGTAAAAGATGAACCAAAGAAAACCACATTTTGCATTTTTGTGTCTACTTCTATCACAGTAACACAGAAAGCTATGAAATAAATCTTCACATTTCTTCAGTGAGCAAAGAAAAAAATCATGAAAGCCAAAACAATAAATGGAAAATGTTTTATGTTCTTATGTTACACAGAGACAGATTCAGTTTCCTATTACACTTCTAGGCACAAACGTACATAAAATATCCTACAGGCTGTCTCCAACTTGTTTTTCTAATTAATTAAAAGTGATCCATTACAGAAAACCTGAAGGAATGTCAAAGATGCTCTTGTCTGTACTGCTTTTGTCTCACTTGCTGCAACAGAGAGGGAAGCTGTTGATGCCTGTCTAGTAGATTATTGAAGGGTGGCTGTACTTTTGCTATTAAATCAGGAGAGGTTGGCGATGTGGATTAATTGTCTTTCTTCCCCACTGACAGACTGCTCCTGCAATTCTCAGATAGGTAAAGCTTCCATTGGAGTTCACAGAATTTAAGAACAGCCAGTCTTGTGGCTAACCTCCTAATCATTTCTCTTCCCTGTAGCATTCTTTACACTTGTAAACCTCAGTGGCTGCTCACAGATGGGTTTGATCCAAAGCCTATGGAAATCAATGGAAACACTTCCAATGGCTTTGGATCAGACCCAGTTTGTGCACCATAGCTTAGAATCTTCTAAGAATGTGACATGGGATAATACATAATGGAGAGCAGATACTTCTCTATACTAAAATGGGTTTTGGAGGGCAGTGGGATTCATTGCCTTGTTAATGATCATCACATTGTGTTGGGGCAGAGGATATAGTCACAATTAATTTCCTCCCATCTAGTTCTCACTGTCCTTCAGCTGAGGAAGTCTCCACAGAACAGTGTTGCTTGACTGGCCCCAAAGACACAGTCTCTAGAACACACGCTCCTTGCTGTCACACAAAGGACAACACAAACTGGGATGTCTCACACATAGTGGGCTGCTCAGTTACATTTCCTGAATGATTATTAGGCCAGAATGCATGAAACTGCTGGGACTAAAGAGAAATTAAAATGACTTACTGCTAGACTCTTGATATGTCATGTATATATGGCCCAATAAAGATACTAGACCTAGCCATAGTCTGTCCCCAGCTCCGTGCCTCAGCTGTGCTCTACTCTTATGCAGTATTACTACCATTTTGAGTGGGCAGGAGCCTTTGGGCAGTGGCTGCAGAACAGCCCTATGGCCTCTGCTAGCCCTCACTTTTCTTCCCAAAGGTTAAATCCACGATTCCATTGCTTCCAATTCTACCGCTGCAGACTAGGGAGAATCATTAGGGGGAGACAGTGCTTCACCCAGTGTCCCTTCATAGCAGGGGACTCTCCATAACTGAGTGACAGGCAGACTGAAAATGAGGAGGTCAAAAGGTGCCTCCCCTTCCCAAGCACTGGAGCTGGCTGTTAATTCTGAAATGGCAATAGGTACCCATTGCTTGCAGACCATTGGTAATGGGAAAGCTCTGCTCAGGTCCCCTATAACACCCTCTAACAAGTAATATTTTGGGTGAGTCTGGCTGGGTGTCCCCATCTTCAGGCTTCCCTTTTTTATCCACAAAGGTCTTCCCCTACAAAGGGCTACTGCTCTCCTTGTCCAGCAGTAGCTTCTGTGTTTCCTCTGCTGTGGAGAGAATGGGACCAAGAAGCAAAGAGGCCAATGGAGGGTCCGTGTTCATTCTGAGGGCCCATGGGACCTGACTATCATGACTCCTCCTCCTGCAGTGGCTGACTATCATCAACTGCAATCAAACAGGCTTGTGTTATAAGTACAGAGACTTTTGCAGAAGTCCCTAGAGAGCTTGGGAACAGGCAGATCACACATGCTCCATTGTACTCTGTTTCTATATACATACTGGGTGAATGGGTGAACCCAGTGGACTTGGAGGTTTTGAGGGGTTCTCAAACTTTTTCAGACATTTTGTGTTTTACAGTGATGATGTCAATGGGTCTAAGATTTAACCCCAGGTGCCTTAGCGGGGGTTCAAGATGTCATCTTAAGATAATGCACTTTTCTGCATCAACATGGAAAGGACCTATGGTATTTTTAATAGAAAGACTTAATGGATTTATCTGTACTTAATATGTTTATAGTTAGTGTCTTGTTTAAAGATGCAGACTATCATACTCATTTCATCCAATAAGTAACCATGACTCTCACAGAAACGTGAGCTGCACTAATGTGTTGGACTGCTAATTAATTAAAATTCCTCTTTGCCTATAACCAGCATAAAATAAACCACAAGGGAGATGTGAGAATCATTTACTCTCAGGGAAACCAGAGCATGAAAATCAGGACAGTGGTAACTTTGATTTGCAGTGTGTAGGTACTTCGCTTTTGTATTGAAGGAGGAAACGGGGAGGGCTCGTTAGAGAAATGCAATGAGATTCTGATACAAAGGAAAAGCCATTCTGCTGTCACGAAATATCATCACTTGTTAGGAAATACTGAATGCAAGCAAGGGGGGAGAGGGAGGAAAACGTAGATTGGTCACTGCATGGGGCTAAGACTGAGAAGTCAGAAGACTAACATACAGCAGCATAACGTCTGGCAGACAGTATAACATATTTTAGTTATCATGCTCTTCTTTGCTGCCCAGGCAAATCAGGAGTGATTTCAGTGGAGTTACTTCCAATTTGCAATGGAGTAATTGGGATCAGAATCTGGCTCAAGGGTTATACACATGCATGTATGTAAGTCTAGCAAGCATCACTTTCAAATGTGCCAAATGGTGAGCATTTTCTAATAGCCATCTGGATTTTAATATTTTTTGATTATCTCCTGCTGTGCTAAAGAGCTGTTCAGGACATTCACACAGAGGTAGGAAACAGGCATTCGAAAACAAAACTTGCAATATTGGGCCAACATTGCTTTACTGTTTTCCAGTATAATAATAAATATAATCCCAAAGGGGCCAAATTCTTTAGGAAATTAGTTGGTGGTTTAATATACATTGAAGCATAAATGTGTTGGAAAGAATCTTTCAGAATACTTTACAGGACTTATCTGTCTTCCACTGCAAGATGCAAGGAAGAAGGATTGCCCTTACAAACTGACAGATCTCGTGGACGATGATCTTTTCCTAAATATTCTAAGATATCCCATTGCCCTGCTGCTTACTAGAAGATGCACCAGTTGAAACAGCAGCAGTGGAAGATGAGGGCTTTGGTTTTTTAACATTTTCCATTGTGACTTTTGAAAAAAAAAAAAAAAAAAAGGCTGCTTCCTTTGCGATCATTGAAACTGTTTCCAGCTCTGTTAAGAGGAGGTTACCCTCTGGAATCTGAAAGTAAACTTCTTTTTTGAGTAGTCTGGGAAAGGCCCAAGCACTACATGATGGATCACATGTCCATCTTTTTTTCCTAAGGTGTCTTTCATTTTGACTCTGAACTGTTCTAGGCATTTTAAAGGTTGGGTCTAAGTTTTAGTGTGGATCTCAGAAGATAGGCTGGAATAATTCTTCAGCTAAAGGGAATGGTGCACAGTAATAGTTGTCTCAGCCAAGCAGGCTATAGTGTCAAATGTGTAATACACCACTCAGAAGACATGTTTGTCATATGTTGATCTTCAGACACCAAAGATTTGATCTCCTTCCTTTCTGTAAATGGTGGTTTCTCCAGCAGTGGGAGAAGTTTCCACTGTAAATAGAAGTCAGACTTCACCAGTAATGCTTGAAAATTTGCAACCTGTAATTGCAATTTCATTGATAAATGTGACTTTTCGCCCAATATATACAAGCACTTTGACTTTTTGTCTTGGTGCTGTGACAGACTCAGACCAGAAGGATAAAAGAAAGTAGTAGAAGGCAGGCCTAAGGGGAGGATTCACAAGGTCCGGGATCTCAATTAAGTATGGGGGATAACTAAAGATATAACAGGGACGGGAGTGAAGTCATAGGGCTAAACGAAGGGAACTGGATGGGGACACCGAGCAGAGAACCCCAGACAGCGCCCACTGCTCCTTGAAGGCATCAAGGGAGCCAGTGGATGCCGCCCAGAGGAACTCTGCCCAGATGCGTGAGACTAGGGAGGAGTGGAAGTAGGCCCCACAGTCACAGAGCACCCCCTCGTCTACCATCCTCTTCCTGGTGGAGTAAATGGCTACTTTGGCTAGTGCCAGGAGGAGGTTAACAAGGAGGTCTCGCGACTTAGTGGGGCCATGGATAGGGTGTGCAAAGATGAACAAATGTGCGGAGAAGTGCAGCCAGAACCACAGCAGGAGGTTCTGGAGGAGCCGGAATAGGGGCTGCAACCTGGCGCACTCCGGGTACCCGTGCGCCAGGGTCTCCCTCACACCGCAGAAGATGCAGGTGTACGGGATGGGGGTGAACTGTGCCAAGAACATGCCCGTGCTCACAGCCCCGTGAAGGAGCCGCCAACTGATATCCCTGGCGGGCCTCAGGACCAGGTGGAGTATAGGCTGGCCCACCGGGGTGCCTCGGCCTCCAGAGGCGGTAAAAGGTCCTGCCACTTCGTCTCGGGGTGGGACGCAAGGATGAGGACATGAAGGGTGTGGAGCACGAGTGTGTATAGATGTTTCCTTGGCACGGTCTGGAAGCGAGCCAGCTGCAATTTGTGCAGCAGGCTCACGGTGAAGGGGTTGGGTGGCTGGGTGGGTCCCCAGGGCAGGGGCCCGATGAAAAGGTCCAGAGAGCCTGGGTTGCAGCGTGCGTGGGGGGCACCCTCTTGTAGGACTCGGTTGAGGAAGACCTAAGCAGTGGGTGGTAAAGCAGCCTTCACTTCCTGAAGTACGTGCCGAGGAGTACGAGGGCCGGAGAGCCCCATGCGCTGAGCGAGCGTCAGGGGATCCAGCCAGTCTCCTCAGTTGTAGTCCAGGAGGTCTCCAACTCTGGCGACTTCTGCCAGGACCAGCTTCTGTCGCACCAAGCGGGACTCCACCATCTGCACACAGAGTTGGGGGTTGTGTAGCAGGGGTTCTGCGAGGAGATCCGCCCCCTCGGTGGCCGCCACAGACCTGGTCACCGAGACCAGATTCCAGGTCCGGAGGAGGTCCTGGTAGAAGACCAGCAGCCCGGAGAGGTCTTGCGGAAGACCTCTCGGGTAGAGATAAAGGAGCTGCCGGTCATATCGGAGCCCTCGGAAGTAGTGTAGGAAGGTGTGCGCCAGTTATATCAGCTTCAGAATGAGCAGGTCCCTGTTCCCTGGATAGCCAAACAAATCAAGCCAAACAAATCCAGGCTAATCAAGCCACCTGACGCCAATTAACCAGTTAAGGTCGTTAGGCTAATAGAGACAGCTGGAACCAATCAAGGTCTCACTCATATGGCTTAAATGCTCTCGTTCCCAGCCCCCTGGGGGGAAGTCCAGGTAAAAGGAGCTGGAGGAGAGGAAGCATTGATGAACTTGAGGTAAGGGTGAAGCTAGGAAAAGGGGACGACGGGGAAGTGGCCTAGGGAATCAAAGCCACATCAGTGGTGAAGGGAAAACTGCAAACAGCTGCTACCATTAGGGTCCCTGGGCTGGAACCTGGAGTAGAGGGTGGGCCTGGGTTTCCCCCTTCCCCCCATGCTCTACAGAGATCCCCTTGAGAGGGGAAGCAGACTTTGGTCCAGGCAGGAGGCCATACTGCACCTACTGAGCTCTAAGGAGCAACAGAGACTGTGGATATTTCACCTTCTCACCTTCCATACTGGCCTGTGATGAAAGTAGCTCAATAAGCTGTGACCTTTGCCACTATACTGAGAAAGGGGGGTCATATTGAGGGTCTTAGTGAGCTTCTGAGGCCACTGAATCTGCCTGGAAGCATGGGACTCACCAGTACAGACTTGGAGCTTTGTCACGGTGCACAGACTTTGAAGGTCTTTCATGGCTACCTCTGTTCCTTGTTTTGACTTTGTTTAGAAGTGGAAGAACAGAAATATTACAAGAAAGTTTATTCTCAGGATACTTTTGATCTGGCTCAAACTTGAAGAAACGCCTGGCGGCTCACAAGAAAGACGGCTGTAAAATGTGCAGCCTGATTGGGAGACCAAAAACAAGATGATTTGGGATAAGGACCAGAAATGAACCTCTAAATCTTCTGAATTTAACCAATGATTAAAATGTAATCTATTATTATTTACTCTTTATAGAACACCAAATATGTGCCAGGTGCTTCACAGACAGAGATGAGGACAGGGTGCCTGCTCTGAACAGCTTACAGTCTTAATGGACAACATACAGGTAAGGAATGGGAAATAGCAAAAATCAAGTGTGTGTGTGAGAGAGAGAGAGAGAGAGAGAGTAATGTTGATTAGCTTGACTTGTTGGTTCTGTGCTTTTTGGTTGAATTGTTACTATTAATCCTCACAAGTTAATAGTTCGATGGAGGGAGAAATAGGGTTTGTACGCCTCAATGTAGGATGGACTTTAAGGAGGAAGGGGTGGAAGCATGGTGAAAGGGGTCAGGAAGAGGATCCAGGTGCTGCATAGATGAAGGTGCAGAGATGGGAATGGGAGAATGTATAGTGATGCACAGAAGAAATATGCTGAAGCCATGTGAATTCAATCCAGCAATCCACCATGTATTATCAGCACCTATCAAATAATGAATAATCCCTTCCATGGTTTACAGGTAGAGCGAGTATTTTGTTGTTGTGGGAATGATTTTTTTGAAAGGTATTTGTGTTCTGCCAGGTGAAAAGATTTAAAGATAGTGAGATGTGTGGGGAGGAGAAGTGAGGCAGAGTTTCCAAAAAGCAGATTTTGAAATATGCATGAGTGAGCCAGAGACTCACGTATTTGGATTCTAGCATTGTTCTTTATGTTTCTGTCACTTAGGTGGTATAACATGAGTTTGATTATGAAACTACAAAATTGTGTTTGCCTACAAAAAAGTGAAGCCCATCAATTGCCTAATCATTTCGCCTGTTGTTCTTTATAGTTGATAAGCCACTTCACTGGATTAGAAGCAATACTATAGCAAATCCTATAACTCACTAATTGGCATTAGTGAAGGAAGACCCCATTTCCATGATGGTACAGTAGTCAATCGAACAAGAAACTATTATATTGTCTGTTACTGGCAGATTGCCCTATCACTTAGCATTTTTAGATGCTTGGAAATAAAGCACGTGGGAAAGATTTTTATGAGTGAGGATATGTTTGTTTAAATAAATAAATAAATACATACATACATGCTTTTACAGGAAGTTTGGTTTTAAGTTAGCTTCTGTGTGCGAAGTGAACTAGTAGTTAATCTGCATGAGTCACTACAGTGTGATTTCAACACAATTAGCTTCATTCAGAGCCAAACTGAAGGAGTGTGGAGTATTATGGCCACAAAGATTTAGCGGCCTTGAATATTTTATTACATAAGGACCAATATCTCACTGGCCTAAGCTGTTGTATTTCCACTGAAGTCCATTCCACTGCAATCAGCTGAAGCGGTTTCAAACGTTATACGTTTTGGTCAAAACTCAGTATTGATTGAAGTCAATGGATTTGCCATAGAGTCTAGTCAGGATTATTTTCATGAATGAAATCAAATGCTTGAAATGAAACAAACCAACAAACGTCTCGAGGGTTTTCTTCTCCCCACTTTTGAAAGGCTCTGGGTACCTTGCTTGAATCCAGACAAGAGAACTTGCATATACTCAGTATGATGCAGCAGGACAAACTCAACTGAACCAAACCTTTCCTACAGTATTAGTTTGAAACTATTGAAGTTGATTTTTTTAACTGAAATTTGTTGTGTTTATGGAGAAGTTGTAAATCAAAGTTAAAGTCAAAAAAGGGATTGGACATCTATATGGAGAACTAGAATATGCCAGAGTTGTCATCATTAATTATCATGAATTTTGGAAAGGATAATAAATCTTCTGCTTAAACCAATCTCTATTAATAAAAACAAACATGGAGCTAGAAAATTTACCAGGCTCTGGGGTGACTTGTGCCTCTTCTGTTTCTGCTGCCAGTTCTGCAGTGGGCTACTGTTATGATATAGATATTCAGGCCTGTCTGTAAAGGCCTGTACTCGAAGAATTTAGGTGTATTCTTGTCACTTGGCTAGTGATAGAGGTATAAAAGAGAGAATCAAAATCACTGTCTGACAGTGTAAGGTCCTTCTCTTACTGTGACAGTCTGAGGCCCTGTGCTTAGGCTAAGGCCTTTGGCTAAGCAGCAGAGGCAGCCATAAGCTGGGAAGCGACTGGTCACATCCTCACATTCCAAACTAGTCACACTGAAAGAAGGTGCTATTGGGCTGTTAGGGATACAGTCCTGTCCTGATAATGCCTATCGCCTCCAGAGAAAGGGAAGTGCCTAGAAGATATAAAAGGAAACTTAGTTTGATAGCATCATGTCTGACAAGAACTCACTTATCAATAGCTGGGATGTGAAATCCTCATTTCTGTATTGTTTTGTCATTATAGTTCCCACTTTGCTATTGTTTGTCTGTATAATCTCTGTCTGGTTCTGTGATCGTTCCTGTCTGCTGTATAATTAATTTTGCTGGGTGTAAACTAATTAAGGTGGTGAGATATAATTGGTTAAATAATCATGTTACAATATGTTAGGATTGGTAGTTATATTTCAGGAAAATGATAGGTTAAGGTATAGCTAAGCAGAACTCAAGTTTTACTATATAGTCTGCAGTCAATCAGGAAGTGAGTGTGTGTGTGTGTGTGTGTGGGAAATGGGAACAGGGAATGGGGATGGGGAAACTGGAATCATGTTTTGCTAGGGGCAGGAATGGGAACAGGGACACAGGTGTAAGGCTCTGTGGTGTCAGAGCTGGGAAGGAGGATACTAAGGAAGGAAACTGGAATCATACTTGCTGAAAGTTCACCCCAATAAACATCGAATTGTTTGCACCTTTGGACTTCGGGTATTGTTGCTCTCTGTTCATGCGAGAAGGACCAGGGAAGCAAGTGGGTGAAGGAATAAGCCCCCTAACAGCTACTCATTCCGGGGGGAGAGTGGGGGGGAGGGACATCACAAAGTTCCTTTGAGTAGGGATCCAGGATGTGCCGCAGCTGCTCTAACAGCACAGCCTCCTCAAGGATCAGTTTCAGCACCAGAGTCACTTTGGTAGCCTCATCTGGCTCCTGCTGGCTCCCTTCTGGTCCTATACTGGATTCAGGGAGGTGAGAACGTTACCATCCTGGCTGATCAGGCTGTCGTGAAGAGCCAGTGGCTCAGTGCTTGGTGCAGTGCCCAGTCCCCAGTCAGACCACTCAGAAAAAGGACAGAATGAGGCAAGTTCCTAGAGGTGTGGTTCTCTTTCTTGTCTTTCTGGTAGTTGGTCTTCAGCCATTTAATCTGCTCCTTGCACAGGGTCTGGTGAATCAGTGCTGCCAATTGGTGTGTTATTGGCTGGTAGGTCTGGCCACTCCTGGAACTGTTGCTGAAGTCAAACTGTTTTCTTGCCTTGCACCAGAAATTGACCAAAATCTGGCTGTGCTCCCACGACCAGTTAGCAGCACACCGCAAAGAATGACTTTTTGTTGGTGGCCATCACAAACACAGGGAAAGGTTCACATGATAGAGCTTCTGCCTGAGCCCCCACGAGACCAGGGCTCAAACTTTTCTGGGGATGAGTCAGATAGAATTGTGTGCAGACGAAAGGGGGTTTGTGCCTGAGCCTGAGTCTGGGCCCAGTCTTACACTGCATTTGAGACATACCCTTGGAGATGAGTTCAAATGTTGGAGATGTGGTATCCCATATCTGTCTACTCCATGGTTCCTACACCTTCCTCTGAAGCCTCTGTTCCTGACCATTATTTGAGACTGGATATTGGACTAGATGGACCATGGGTCTGTTCCAGGATGGTTATTGCTAAGTTCCTAAGTTATCCTTTGAGTCTTTGAATTTTTCAGACTGAAATAATAATAATGATAATAAAACCTCCTAAATAATGATCAGACATTCTTTTTTTCTTTTCTTCTTTTCTTTGGTACTGAAATATTTTTAAACACTGTATAAATTGTTGGTTGGCTGATATTGGGCATTACAGTGTGCATTTATTAACTATAATGTTGCCCTCTGAAATTTGACATTTTGCTGTATTAAATATGGCATTTTTCCCCATGAAAAAATACAGCCTTATTAATGTGACATTAATGTGCTAGATAATATTGAGAATGTGGGACAAATTAAAAACTAGGTGGCTTGCCCATGGCCCCCATCAGCACATTTATTAATATAGCTCTAATCTCACTTCCATGCTAAAGTTAACAAGATTCTTTGTGTTGGTAGAGATCAAGGTCTTTTCTCGGATTTTGAATATGTCAGTCTGCAGTTGTTCAAAAGCCCTTTCTGTGCACCCCTAAAATTAAAAACACATGTACAGTAGAACCTCAGACCTACGAACATCTCAGGAATGGAGGTTATTCGTAACTCTGAAATGTTCATAACTCTGAACAAAATATTATGGTGTTCTTTCAAAAGTTTACAACTGAACATTCACTTAATACACTTTGAAGCTTTACTATGTAGAAGAAAAATGCTGCTTTTAACCATCTTAATTTAAATGAAACAAGCAGAGAAACAATTTCCTTACTTTGTCAATTTTTTTTAACTTTCACCTTTTTTTTAGTAGTTTACCTTTAACACAATACTGTACTATGTTTGCTTTTCATGTGTGTGTGTCTCCGTGGCTGCCTGATTGCATACATCTGCTTCCAAATGCAGTGTGTGGTTGACCGGTCAGTTTGTAACTCTGGTGTTCAGAACTCTGAGGTTCTACTATACAATCAAAAGATTGATATTTAAGACAATATTTGATAGCAACTCAAAAAGTTCCTTTTCTTCAGTTCAGTTTCTCAATAAAAGGTTTGATAAGTTTTGCAGACTTGTTGAGGGGTATGGGAGAGATAGTTACTTTGTATATTTCCTTACTTTTCATATAGCAGATATAAAGAGCATGGGATAAAATATTTAAACTCTGACCAATATAGCACTTTTGCCCTCTCTTCAAATAATAATAATAATAATTAATAATAATAATAATAATAATTTGAATGGCTCTTGTGTTGAATTGTTTTGGCAGGAATGATGATCATTTTATGATTTGTATCCATGAAGCCCTTTTTGTAATAAGTAATCACAACTTTGCCACTGATTAATTCTTTTCAAGCCAAACATTTTTTGTCTGATGCTTCAACCACCAGCCCCGAAAACCCACTCTTCCATTTTTACAGTTAACAATTGTACCTGACAGCCTTTCCATTCAAGCAAAGATTTTTGTTTATCGACCACTGTAGAAGTCAGCTTTTGACTTTATCACAGACATTTTTACGTATGGATTCTGTGAGGTTAGCATTATAGATTGTCTGATCAGATAAACAAGTGTAGAAGGCTGAAAAGTGACTGGGATGAACCTTGGAGGACAAAGTTTATCTGCTGGAGCATTTCCTGTGCGCACTTTGAAACCTTTCAATCTGGCTTCATCAAAGCACAAGCCGACTCATTTCAGCTTCCAACTGAACAAACAAATTTACTGCTTATCATTGTTGCTACCTCATTCTTTAATTTACTTTTCCTTAGTAAGCCAGTACATGTTAAATGAACAACCTGGTTACTACAAATGGTTCCTGATTTTTAAAAATAGGGAATAGTTCACCTGGCATTAAGCTTTTTATATAGCATATTACAATACTCTCTCCCTCCTCACAAAATCCCTATATACACTAGAGTTTAAGTTGTAGATACACAGTGTGGTATATAATGCCCTTCAAGTTAGGACCGCTATATCTCTATTTAACATCAAACCTCAAAATAATGTTATAGTTTTTTAAATATTTTGGGCCTACTCTTTTCTTTCCAGTCAGAATTCTTACCTTGGGGCTTACGAACCCAAAGCTTACACTTAGGACTTATGTAGCCTGAGAAAATGAATGATGGTTTAAAAAAATGTTGACTAAGCCATTTCAACAAATGCATTTTTAAATATTTTAACACCTAAGACTAGACAGATCAAGCTAACGTATTTTAAAAATCATTATTTTTGTCAACACAAGTTGCTAATTGGTGTTTACAAACATGTTACTTAACATGTGTTAGCTAGGGCTGGTCAAAATTTTTCCATCGAAGCTTTTTTAATGGAAAATCAGGTTTTCAACTGAATGAACTTTTTTTTGCAAACTATGCCTGCTTTGTATAGGAAATGTGGAATTTTTGTTAAAAAATCAACTCCCCTAAGGCACCTCGGTGGCATAGCCAGGGAACAGACTGTGATACTTTAGGAGAGAGATGTAGTCCAGCCAGGGAGCCTGGACCAATGAGGGAGATGGGAGCACGAGGCACCCTAGTTACATTTCCAACTAAAACTTTTCTGTTTGGTCAAAAATTATTTGGTTTTTGGCTGAAATTTCTTGGGCTTCAGCTGAATATTTTAGGCTTCTGATTTTTCAGCATAAAGTTGCAAATTTTGTGGAAAAACATTTTCCAAGAACCTGTAATGTGAGACGCTATTTTAACATGTTTCAGAACATTACCAATTTTCCCAGTCCCGCATCCTTATTGATTCACGAGAAAATGCCATCTCTAAGATTCTCATAGATAGCAAAAGTCTGATACAATGGGGAAATCACCTGTTCCTCCCAGAAATTATAGCTGGCATGGTGCACTATGTGGCATTGCTTCTCTTTCAACAGTCACCTGTAAAAGAAGGGAAGAATGCTACATGTTTGAAATTTGGTCTTTATTTTCAGAGTTGTTTGACAGAGTGGTGTGTATAGGAAGTTCTATGGCTTGTATGGTGTCAGTACTGGAGACAGCTATTGGTTTATCTCATTGTTTGATGGTCATGATTTCCTGGCTGTCCATGGAGTTTCTTCTTTCTCATATGCTGTGTTCTATGTGCCATCTTTCCCTCCTTTCTTGTGCCTTGTTTCTCTCTCTCTCTCTCTGTCAGTGGGCAGAGCTGGGGATGGTACAGCTGCACCGAAGCAGCTGCCGGCGTGGGGCGCTGGCTCCTGGGAGAGGCAGCCCCACATTCTGTTACATTTGCCACTGCAGTTCCTGGGAGAGCCCTGTGGTTCTGTGGATACCAATTTATAGCCGCATGCGTGGGTATACATTTGTATCCACGCAGGGCTCTTCAGATACACTAGTGTATGCAGACACACTAACCTCTTTATACCAAACAAACTTGAATTTATCACATCTTACTTTCCCCGTTAAAACCACAGTCTATGGCAAGTAGAAATTGAGGTTTTCTGAATCTTGTGAATTACATTTGGCTTTTGCGGGGTTTACTCAAATTACTTCAAATTCACACATGTGTGCAGCTGGGAGGCCACCCCTGCTCCCATCTCCCTGATCTCCCACCCCACTGCCGATGGGAGTGATATCCCCAACCCACACTCCTACCTCCAGCTCTCAGCCTGGTGGGTCATCTTGGGCTTGACGCAATGATGCCAGCAGCAACAATGGTGGAAGCTGAGCCACATTCACGCAGTTGTACTGGGAGTCCTGGGTGTGGGGCTGTCTGCCTGGATGTCCTGGGAGCCCAAGCTTCTGAGGAGCTGCGAGCTTGGGAGCTGGATTGTCCCTGGCTTTTAGGATCCTGGCTCCCCATCAGCCTGCTGAAAAGTTTCGTAGAAATTCTTCTGACCAGCTCTATGGCTGGGATGCAGACAAATGGATCCTCCTGCTACTCCAATTACACGTTTACATACTATTTTTTCCACAAGATCCTGGTCTTGAGTATTGTTTTTTTTTAAACTTTATAACTCTGTAATAATTAAATGTATAACTCCATAATTTTCAGAAATAAGTCATATTAAATACAAACACTGTTTATTTTTCAGAGGTTCCTCTCTCCAAAACCTCTATGTCAAGAAAACTGCTCTCCATACATAGGGAATTATTCAAAAGAAGGGGGATGATTTGCTTATGTATGTTAGAAATTGCTTTACAATTAAGTACAGATATAGGTCAGCAAAATAAGTTCTTTGATCTATTACTACAAGGAATTCAGTGTAAATACATTTCTTGATAAGAGTTGCTACTGTGTAATTGCATTTATAAACTGCATAGCATGCTATTACTCAGGAAATGTATTCACTGATATGCGTGTCTCCAGTCTGCCTCATGGTGAAAGGTTTGCTTTTTCTGATATTTAAAGTTCTTAAATGTTTTTAAATAAGGCGATTAAACTTGTGATGGGATGGAACAGTGCACAAATAGAGAAATAAATTGCAGTGTATACAGAACCACTGTTGAAATAGAGACAAATTGATTGTTTTGAAACAAATGCATTTGAGATTAAATCACAAGACAAATATTAAAAAGGATTAATCTGAACTCTGACTACAGCTGAGCTTCATCCTTTTACCATGACAGACTCTCCACATTCCAGTTACTGCATTACTCTCTACACTGCAATTATCAAAAAGTTTTGTTCCTTGCATTCTAATGGAATTTTATTTTAGGAGAATTTAGCACTCTCCATATTTGGAGGAAACCTCTTCAATTGCTGCTGTCTGAATATCAATTCCTGCTCACCTAGTGGCAAAATGATATCATTGGTTTCAGTGGGACTCCTCAAGTAAAGGGATCAGGATTCAGCCCTATGTTAGTATCACTGTATTGCATCACTGCCCTTACCGGTATGATGATTGCAGAAGTGCCTACTATTGTTAAGGGTACATAAATATTTCTATTCTAGCCCCCGGGTTCAGTTACTTAGAACTTTCCCAAACATTGTGCTACTGGACTTAATGTACATGGGCATGGTCTCTGCCTAAAAACAATTTTCTCTGTGTGTGTAAATTTGAGGTGCAACTATTTAGTCTTTTTTTTTTTTAATTTGGAGAAAGTGGAAAAAATAATACTATGTTAAAAGAAAATAAATGATGACCTTTCACCCAAAAGCTCTAATGCAGAAGCAGCTGGAGGTAAAAAGTGGGAGTAGCATGGGAAATAATTCTCATGGACTAGATGTGTCTTTCAGTGCCCTGTTGAAAATTGTTTTTGATTTGATTGAATTGTGAAAATCTCACTTTGAAAAGTCATGGTACCTGTAATAGGCCCTAGGATATACTGACCATTTACTGTTGGAGGGGGGAGTCTCAGGGTCCAGACTACCCCATTCCAGGAGTTTTGCAGCAGACTGAGACCTAAGGAACAACAGAGGCAGCTACTGAAGGAGAGGAAGTGGTCCTGAGGTAGCAGTTGGTTTCTTTTAATGACTAGGCCTAGGAATCTAGTCGTATGGGGTAGGGGCAGAGTTCCCTTCTCTCAGCCACCCAGGACAAGTTTTGGGAAGGAGGACACCATATAACTTGCTTTCTCCCACATCAAAAAGAGGAGACATTGGAAGGAAAAAGGCCGCCTCGCTGGCAGTGGAGAATAAAACTGAACTGTTTGGTTGTGCCTCCAGATTATGGAGGAGCATTGGGAAAACCCCAGCCCAGCAGGAGTGTCTGGCGAGAAGGAGGTGCGTTGGCTGTGAAGGTTGCACTTCAAGTTTTGTTTAGTTGAGAGACTTCACTGTCATTTTGGGCCTGGCTGGATGGAGGTAATTTTAAAGGGCCCGCTGGGAGTGGCCTGCTCAGAATTGCATCCTATTACAGTACCATAGGCATGATTTCTTTTTTCAGTGACATTTGAAGCAAAGGTAGGCTGTGCTGTACATGTGTTTGTGGCTAACTAAGCGGCACAGTGACAAGCTTGGTTAAGAAAGCAAAGGCCCTGCAACTAATTTCTTCCTCCAGTCATGCCCATCTTGTAAAATGCCCTCAAAACGAGAGAGCTCCCTCCACAGGAGGTAGCATTACCCAGGTGACAGGGTTCTGGAGTGGGACTGAGGAGACCCGTGCACTCTTCCTGGCTCTGCTACTTTTGACCTTGAGCAAGCGTCTCTTCAGGTCTCTGTGCCTCACTTTATCTGTAACGAGGCGGTAACGATATCTTACTTTGAAGTCACTTTTAGAGCTCTTGGGGGGAAATGTTTTTAAAATGTATATTTTATTGAAAAACATTTTGTTTTTTACAAAAGTAAAGGGGGAACAAAAAAACAGACAAAAGAACAAAAAAGTAAAGGAATGGAAAGGAAAGAAAGGAAGGGAAACAGGGAGGGGAAAAGAGCGACATCTAGGATTTCATCCACTGGGCATTAATCAGAGGTGCCAAAAATGCTAGATCCAATCTTTTCAAACGTGTCTGAGGTGCCTGCTTTCCAAAATGTTACCTGATGTTTAGCTGCCAGGTCAACCACGCTACTGAGCCAAGCTTCTATCCCTGCAGGCAGTCTGGGCTTCCATCTGAGTTGCTGGGCTACAAGCACTGCGTAGAGAACTAAGCTTTCTGTGAATAGAAGCATTTCCAAGTTAATGGGCTCTATCCCAAATTACAGTTCTGGGAAGTAATTTTTAAGGAGGTATCCATTATCATATGTATTTTCCTGCCTTCTCCTAGCCAACAGGACTGTATCCTGAGACAGTCCCAAAATATGTGAGCCAAGGTGGCTCTGCGAGAACAACATCTCCAACAGCACTCTGTTTTGACAAGGCCCATGCACTGTAACCTATGTAGGGACCAGTGTGAATTAAATATAATTTTCTGTTGGATCAGCCGTAATCATAGACCAATAGTAGAGTTTTTAATGTTCTGCAGGGTACTTCCTCATCGGCTAGGGATTCAGGATATACACACTTTTTTGTTCCATGCCTGGGACAGGCAGTCTAAATTAAGGAGTGTCTTTTGGGGCCAGGAAGTCATAATAAGCATTGTATGGGCCAGTCTAACCAGCTAAAGTCAGTGGAAAGGCTCCCATTAACTTCTATTGGCTTAGAATCAGGCCCTATAAGAGCTAAATATTATGACTGTTATTCATTATCTCTTGTGTAGTGACAGCTCCTGCAGAGTGCAGGAAAGAAGTTCTCTCCTGCAATGTCGTAAGGCATACTTTTCTATGTGTGTTTTTCTTTCAAAATATCTTAGGAAATTATATTTTTTTAAAAACCTATAAAAGAAAACATTCAGGTTGTACTGTTAAGCAAATGTTGGGAAATGACAGTGTTCAGGTTACATGCAGACTCTGACTTGAGCCCCCTTGTGCCTATGCATTATGGTACAAACTCTAATGATATGATCTCATATTCTTTCCCAAGTAATGCAGTATAATATGTGATTTTTTTTATAACCTTGGATAGACATGAAAGCCTCACTAATTATTTTACCCTTATGCACTCTTTACTGTCCTAGTAATCCACCTTATTTTTATTGTCTTGGAGTCTGATTCTCATTTACCCGATAGCCCCTCTGACAGCTATATATATGAGAGAAGTTGCTGGAAGACGGGAAGAGGAAGGATGTGTGAGTAGGGGAAAAACCCCTCCTGTAAGATGCAGAGAGTAGATGCCTGAGATAATTGCTGAGCAAGGGAAAGGCGTGAAAGACAATTTGTTTGGAATTTTAGCTCTGATGTTTGTTTCTTCCAGAAGGGGAAGGCTTCTATTTATTTGGCTGAAGGGTCTAACCCAAGCCACATCACCAGCAGGTGCCCAGATGCCAGGACAGACTAAGATGACCATTGCATAGTGTCTAATAAAGTATTGGAAAGACGAAAAAGGAAATATGTAGCTATGTGGAGTAGGAGGCTACAGGAGATCACATCAAGCCACACTTCCCTCACCCTGGCCGTATTCATAATAAAATAACACATGCCTATGCCATGATCTGGCTGGTGGTTAGAGAAGTACTAGGAGTCAGGGCTCTTAAACTCTTTTCTCAGTCTGCTACTAACTTGCCATGTGACCTTGATGGCAGAAATTAACCTCCATGTGTCTCAGTTTACATATCTGAAAAATAGGTTTTAATCTTACATAGACAGTACCTCAGAGGTGTTGTGAGGGTTGTGTGTAAACCAGTAATGAATTTATGGATGACAGGTGTTATACAACTGTGAGGTGTTATAGTTATGATTAATAATAATGTAAAAGATTGCGCTCACGTACGCAATTGTGTGTATGAGGAGGGGGAGGTGATGGACATTGACTGTTCTCTTTCTAGTGCTCTGAAATCCCTATGGCTTCTGTTTGACATGTCTCTTAACCCTGAAGCAAGTAAAAGCTTCTGGAGGCAGAGATACCTACTGATGAGATAACATGTCCTAGAATTTCCAAGTGGGAGAGCAATCGAGTTAGTGGGTCTATTCCACTTCTGATATGTTTGATACTGATGTGTGTGAATCAAACCAAATTTGTGTAACCCACAAATTATGTTTACATGGGGTAAAACAAGGTTTTTTGGGCTATTCCACCAGGGCAAGATTTAGGCACTCCAGAGTCCTATGTGCAGCATGATAAGGGGCCCTCTGTGGTTCTTACCTCAGTTCCCCAGTTCTCAAAGGCAATGGCAATCATATGGGACCCCTTTGTTCTCACTAGGAGCAGCAGCAGGAGCACCACTCCCTTTCAGAGAGACGGGGGTAGCCACAGCAGGGTCCCCCAATACTGTACCCCAGTAGCTAGGGTGTATGTGTTATGCGGGCGGCAGGCTAAGAATCACTGTGCCCCTGCCCCCTCCCAGCCCCTCCACAATCCCTTATGCCTAGCACTCCTGCCTAGAGTAGGGCCAGGAGAGAGCCCTGGGTGGTGGGCCAGGCAGCAGGGACCTGGACCCCCGTGTGGGGCCGGGGTGATAAGAGCCTGACCCTGAAATCCCGCTATGTGGGGCCGGACCTCATTGGGACCCCAAAACGTGGGGCCAGGCAGCTGGACCACAGGACAGCCCCCCACACGGGGCTGGGTGGCCAGCAGCCAGACCCTGGGACCCCAATGTGCAAGGTCGGGCAGCCAAACCCGGACCCTGCAGTGCAGGGCCTGGCAGCTGGATCTGGACCCCACTGCCCAGAGCCGGGTGCCTGGTGTGTACACTTGACCCAGATCCAGACCCGTGGGGTTGGGCGGCCAGCAGCTGGACCCTGGGACCCCAAGGCGCGGGACCGGGCAGCTGGCAGCTGGACCAGGACCCTACAGTGTGGGGCTGGGCAGCCAGACCCCAGGAGGGGCTAGGCAGCCCGCAGATGGACCTGGACCCCTCTCCCCCATGTGGGGCTGGGCAACTGGATCTGACCCCTGGAGCTGAGCCCCACCTAAAATCTGGGGGTGCTGTAGCACCCAGGCAAAACTCTAACTCCCAGTGCCCCCCACCTCCTCACTGCCCACCTAGTCCTACTCACAGACCCACTCTCTCCCACCTGTTGTGGCACTCACCAGCCCGCTGCTGGCAACAGCACTCCTGCAGCTGCCTTACTCTCTCTCTCCCCCTCAGTCAGACCCGCCCCCTGCCAGAGCAGCGCGGCAAATTTTGATTTTTTTTTAGCACACAGCTGGACTACAGCTGTGTGCTAAATGGGCCATATGCAGCCTGCGGGCCGCAGATTGAGAACCGCTGTTCCACACCATTCATGATTTAATAGACCTCTGCCATATCTTCTGGTGGTCGTCTCTTTTCCCACCTGAACAGTCCCAGTCTTTTTAATCTCTCCATCTGGAAACTGTTCAATACCCCTAATTATTTTTGTTGCCCTTGTCTGTACTTTTTCCAATTCTAATATCTTTTGGTGACCAGAACTGCATGCAGTATTTGAAGTGTGGTCCAACCATGGATATATAGAGCGGTATTATGATATTTTCTGTCTTATTATCTATCCCTTTTCTAATGGTTCCTAACATTCTGCTAGCTTTTTGACTGCACACTGAGCAGATGTTTTCAGAGAACTATCCAGGATGACTTCATGCTCTTTTTTTTCTTGAGTGGTAGCAGCTAATTTAGATCCTCTCATTTTGTACGTATGATTGGGATTATTTTTTTTCAATGTGCATTACTTTGCACTTATCAACATTGACTTTCATCTCCCAGTTTGTTCCACAGTCATCTAGATTTGTGAGATCCCTTTGTAACTCTTTGCAGTCTGCTTTGGACTTAACTATCTTGAGTAATTTTGTATCGTCTGCAAACTTTGCCACCTCACTGTTCACTGCTTTTTCCAGATCATTTATGAATATGTTGAACAGCACTAGTTCCTATATAGATCCTTGGGGGACCCCGTTATTTACCACTCTCCACTGTGAAAACTGATCATTTTATCCCTACCCTTTGTTTCCTATCTTTTAACGAGTTACTGATCCATGATTGGGACTTTTCTCTTATCCCATGACTACTTACTTTGCTTAAGAGCCTTTGGCGAGGGACCTTGTCAAAGGCTTTCTGAAAGTCCGAGTACACTATATCCACTGGGTCACCCTTCTCCAAATGCTTATTGATACCCTTAAAGAATTTTAATAGATTGGTGAGGCATGATTTCCCTTTATGAAAGCCACATTGATTCTTCCCCAACATATCATGTTTATCTATGTGCCTGATAATTCTGTTCTTTACTATAGTTTCAACCAGTTTGCCTGGTATTGAACTTAGGCTTATTGATCTGTAATTGCCAGGATTGGCTCTGGAGCCTTTTTAAAAAATCAGCATTACATTAGCTATCCTCCAGTCATCTGATACAGAGCTGATTTAAGCAATAGGTTACAAACCACAGTGTCAAGGTTCCTTCCCCACTCTGAACTCTAGGGTACAGATGTGGGGACCTGCATGAAAAACCCCCTAAGCTTATTCTTACCAGCTTAGGTTAAAAGCTGCCACCACCAAAGTGTTACACAAAGAACAGGGGAAGTGCCCACTTGGAAACGTCTCCCCCCCCAAAATATCCCCCCAAGCCATACACCCCCTTTCCTGGGGAAGGCTTGATAAAAATCCTCACCAATTTGATAGGTGAACACAGACCCAAACCCTTGGATCTTAAGAACAATGAAAAAGCAATCAGGTTCTTAAAAGAAGAATTTTAATTAAAGAAAAAGTAAAAGAATCACCTCTGTAAAATCAGGATGGTAAATACCTTACAGGGTAATTAGATTCAAAACACAGAGAATCCCTCTACGCAAAACCTTAAGTTACAAAAAGACACAAAAACAGGAACATACATTCCATTCAGCACAACTTATTTTATCAGCCATTTAAACAAAACAGAATCTAATGCATATCTAACTAGATTGCTTACTAACTCTTTAGAGGAGTTCTGACCTGCATTCCTGCTCTGGTCCTGGCAAAAGCATCACACAGACAGAGAGGACCTTTTGTTCTCCCCCTCCAGCTTTGAAAGTATCTTGTCTCCTCATTGGTCATTTTGGTCAGGTGCCAGTGAGGTTATCTTAGCTTCTTAACCCTTTAGAGGTGAAAGGGTTTTTCCTCTGGCCAGGAGGGATTTAAAGGTGGTTAGCCTTCCCTTTATATTTATGACACACAGTATGTCTACTAGCCGGGTGGGCTGGATCTGTTTTCTTCTCTTCTTGCTACACACACAGACTCCTCAGCTGTAGTAATGTTGATGTTGATTTCCCCAGGACTGAGTGGTCTTGGAGTTAACACCCTATTGAGATGAATGGGGCAGTTCACATTCTCAAAGCTATTGTTTCAGGCTGTTGGTAGACTCAGGCAACCTTGCTGCATCAGTTGGCTCCATTGACATATTTTCAAGCTCTTCACAACCACAAGGGTTAGAAACTTTTTTATGGAAGTTGAAATTTTGGGCCCCAACGATTCTTAAATTATCAGTATTACTACAGAGACCAGATGATGTATGTAGTCTAATAAGCATAATAACAACCATGCCAGCTTCTCAACTGCATTTTACTGTAGTATGAAGAACTAAGGTGAAGGAGGTGAAACCACAGTGGTATTGTGATATTAATACATATCACTTTCCTACAAGAAATCAGTTCTTGAATGAAGAACAGCTGGCTCAAGCTGAATACAGGCAATACAGAAGTAGTGCTGGTCATAAAGGGGAAATGGTTTGAAGAACTAGCCAAGAAACTGTCTCCCCATTCCATTGAAGGCATACAACCCGCATTTGTCAGAGTGCTGCTAAGCAGCAGGGTCCTGTTTGACTCCTCTCTAAGTTTGTATGTTTAGGTAGCATCAGGTATCTTTAAATGCCTTCCTTCACCTCCAAGGTGCTAAGAAAACCTTGTCCCTTCCTTCCAGGTGAGGGCCTAGCCACAGTGATCTGTTCATTTGTCACTTTAAGGTTGGATTACTGTACTTCACTGCATCTGAAGCTGGATGTTAAGACGGTATACAGACTCCAGCTGGTACAGAATGTGGCTGCCCACCTCCTCTACGGCTCAGGTTGCCATTAACACACTAAGCCCATGCTTCAGTACCTCCACTAGCTTCCACTCAGCTTCCAATCCCACTTGAAGATTTCGTCTGAATTTTCAAAGCAGTGAATGATTCAAGCCCCAGTTACATTAAAGACCAAATTTTGACCTGCGAACCACTGTGACAGTTGAATTCTTCTGGGAGAGTGCAGCGCACAAAGCCCAGTACAAAGTATGTGAAAGTTGGGGAGAAAATATTCTCAGTTGAAGGGATCTGACTGTGGAACAAAAGCCAAGAGGAGGTTAGGCTGTCCTCAGGAAACACTGCAAAACCTTCCTCTTTCAGAAAGCCTTTCCCCCATAAGAATGATACGCACAACAATGTCACTGACCCAACAAACCCTTACCAACCATGAATGAATGAAAGAAAGAAAATCTAAAAATCAAAAATCCTACCCCTCGCACAGCTTCTATTCTGGACAGAGAGAAGTGTCAGAGAATCCATGAAGTCCACTAGGGACTTTCCTATTGCTACTGATTTTACATGGAAGGCGTTTGGATACTACAGTAAGGTGTCGCTGTATAAAACCTTATGATAGATGGTCTGCAGTGATACAAGTATGGAATGCTGGGATCGTACTGGTTAGGCAATGAACCCTGTCCACATCAAGAGCATGTGATACTGCACATCTGTCCTCCATATTGGGTCTGCTTGAGAGGCTGGATTAATGAGGAACCTGTGGCTTGGGTGGTCTGCGCTGCGACATATTTATGCTAACAGGTGGAGAGTGTGATCCCTTCTTCTGGGGAAAGCTTTTACTTTGTAAATTGTGGACTCTGTTGCTTTCGGGGATTCAGGGGGGGTGTGTCTCACCCCTCTTCCCAGTGACTAGAGCTGGTTTAGGTCTGAGGGTGTCATTTCCCTGTGAGCAGAGCTGCTTTGTAAGGAGAAGCTGTCTCCGTGTCTGAGAGCAGACCTGGTGTCAGCAGAAGCATTCTGTGGTCCTGCCCGTGAGCGCAGAGCTGGGTTGGGAGATTGTAGCAGCTTGAGGGTATCAGAATCCACCACTCCCCATGCCCGCCATCTTGTGGGCAGCCACTGCTGGTGCCGCACAACCCTTGCTGACACTGCTCCTCCAATGAAGCTAGTACTATTGTTTGTAGCACAGTAGTGAATGCATCGGACTGTCTGGCATGCTGCCTGACCTTATCATTTGGGACAGGTGCGGGAATGGGCACTACAGCGCCATGACGCTAGTGCTATGGTCACACGGCCTTAAAGGTAATAAGGCTTTGGAACCCATTCCCCCATATTTAAAGCAGCGTTTTATAATCAATATTTTTCTGTCCAAGTAGGTGAATAAAGCAGTGCAGGAAGATGTCGTGACTAACATGAGGCTTTTATTCAGGCAGCAGATGAAGCTGGTTAGTTTTAGAAAGGAGTAGGAGTCAGAACATTCATCTTAAGCAGACAGACCAATCTGAGCTAAAATCAAGGGGAAACACAGAGACGCTGGATCTAATCACTTGCATATCTGGTGTCAAAGAATTGGACTACAACGCTGGATTTATTATTGAAGTTATACATTATACCAGACCATAATCACTTTATAGTGTTGACCTGTGACCACTTCGTATCAAGAAATAACTTGGAAATGCCGCCCCATAAAAGAGCTGTTCCTTCTAGCTCCAGTTATTTTTATTGACTAGCTTTCAGATACTGTGAATTAGCCCAGAATGACTCCTCGTGGCAGGTACCATATTGAGCCAGTATGGAGAACAAATCCAAGGTACAAGCAATAAGGCAACTGAAGAGCTGGCAGTTTCTGTGCCTATTTCATCTTATTCAGCCCCCCCAAAATAAGTAAATAAAACTCACACCACCAGTGACTTTAGAGATCAGAAAACACACGGAATCCAGGGGTTCTTAAGCCCTTTTTATAGGGTATGCCACATGTTAGAAAAGGGACTAGAGGACGCTGCCCTTTGCATGTGTGTTCATGTGCAACATATCACCCTTGCATTCAGAATCACGCAGGCTGCCTCCCTTCCCACTTGCGATCAGATGTCAGCCCTGTGGCAGCAACATTAGTCACTTACTTGGAGAACGTTTGAGTAGGAAAGTGTTTAGTGCCTTTTTATGTAGCCATTCGATATGAGGAGAGCCAGCCCCATGTGACCAGACAGCTCTCTGAGGACGCTGTGGCTAGCAAGCCACCATTTGAGAACCTCTGCTCTAGTGCATCTCCTGCCAGTGCAGGGTGTTTCTCTATCATACCTCCTGGAGTACTTTGTCCAGTCTAGTTCCATATTTGTAAAATGATGAAGCTTTAGCTACTGTTGTAATTATTGTATAATGTTAATATCCTGCGATGGGCCACATAACAGGATGGCTTGCCCCTTAGGGTATATCTAAACAGCACACAAAGTCCGGGCTCTGACTCAGGCTTAAGCCTATGCCCCACTTCCACCCACACACCAATCTGGCTGACTCGAGCCAGGAACCTCTCTGGACTCAGGCCCACAGACCTTGCCAGGGATGGGCCAGAGCCCAAGTTCTGCAGGGACCCAGGCATTTTGCAGTGTGGACACAGCTCAAGTCCAGGTTGCCAGACTTGGGTTTGGACCAATGTTGGTGGCTCTGGCTGCTGGGAGCATGCAGACACACAATGGGTTGGCTGGATGTGTTCACAGGCTAAAACCAACCAAAATATTTGATGTCAACTACTGTGGAACGGACAGACAAATTTTCCTGTAACCCACTATGAACCAAGCCCTAAAGTGGATACACTGGTGAGTTTCTTTCTTTCTTTCTTGACATCTACTTAATACTTTTTTTAAATGGTTTTCAACAACAATAAATACACCGTTCATTTTCATATTGCCTCTCATCCCAAAATAAATTTTACTAACATGACATTTCATGCAAAAGTGGCTTTTTGTATTTATATATGATTTGATGTGAAAAAATATCCCTTGTCTTGAAATCTGATCAAAAAGTGAAATCTTAGGGCCATAAAGTGGTCTGTAACACAATGTAGAGAATTCTACAAAATTTCTTATAAAACACAAATGCTCTGATTTTTGCACAAGGAAACAAGAGCTACATCCCTGCACCTCCAAATAACCTCCCAAAATCTCTCCCCATATTTTCAGGAGAACAAGGAATATGCAGAAGACTCATGGCCCTTTTGAGGATATCAAAGATTATAACATATAATATATATTACATATTATATATTATATATTACATATATTGTATTACTTTCCAGGATGAAGAATATCCCCTACCTACTGAATTCCTTTCTTTAAGATTGCATGTTTATTTCTGGAGCCAGTTGAAATGGATTCTAAAGGGAAGATATAATGCAACAGAAAAGCTTAAAATCCATAATATCTTGTTCTGGCAATTGCATAGGTCTAGATCATAGATTTACCATTAGCCCTGAGTTAAGGAGCATGTAGCACAGATGGTCACAATTTGGTCTCTGGTTCCCCTTGTGCTTCAGGTAGGCAAGTAATCTGTGCCAGCCTGTTGCCTAATGCAGCTTACGTCTCCATCATGCTGGGTCTGCTGTGGTGACTGATGCTTTGGGTAGGGATAAAGACAGGGCTCACCCATTCCCCATCCCTTCCCAACCATTCCTTGCCCACCTGCATGGAAGGGGAAGGAGCGGCCCAACGTAGGCTGTTCTCCTCCCAGTGCTGTGACCTATAATGTGACGTGAGTAGCACACACAAGGGAGTAATGAGGTGCCTTACCACCCCCCTGCTCTTCTGTGTGGGTTCCTTGGATGAGCCAAATTTTTGCCCATAATTTTCCTGTTTCTCATATAGGCCTTCAGGCAAGTGGAGGGAAAGAGTTAAGCCTGAAGGCTTCTGGGAGCTTCGCACCCAGCTTGATGAAGGCATTTCCTGCTGCACCGCTTTAAGATGGTAATTTATAGCACAGGATGTAAATTTCTCTCTTTTGCTGATTGAAAAGTCAGAGATTCTGGGCCACGTTCTTCACTGTGGTGCAGCTGCTTTGTCTCATGCTTCTGGTCTCACCCGGCCCTAAAGTCACTTGAAGCAGCCCAGAGGTGCATCATTGCCGGGTCAGGATGATCCTCCAGCAACACAGAGCTGACAAAGGGGCTCTTATGCCATTCCCCGCTGCTACCAGGTTACCCTTATGCTGCACTAATCCCCAGCTGTGCTTTTGGTCCTGTGTGGTTTCTTGGGGCCCCAAATTAAAGCAGTCCTCAGTTAAAAAGTTGAGAGATTTGCATCTGGTGCTGTAGCATGGCGCAAGGGGACTGGCCCTATACAGAACAGCTGTCAATCAGGGCAGTGAAAAGGTGAGCTTTAAACTCATGCTCCTGACGTGCACGCTGCCGGTTAGTGCACTCCAGGACTGGCTCAATAATTACTCTAGGCCCTTGCAAGTGGTGCTTGCATGTCCTCGCCTGGGGGTCTCTTAGAGCTGTCCCACCTTGCTGTGCTTTTTCAATTTGGGTTTCCCCACAGTCAGACCTTTCTTAAAGCTGCTTAGCTTTTTTCTAGTACACCCACATCATAACTCCAGCACAAAGAGTGGGCTTGTGAAGCAGCAGCATTTTAAAAAAAACCCACAAACTCTGATCTCAAGGCAATCTTTCCCTCCCACTTCCTCCCCCTTCACCAGGGGTGTGAGCTGTGCTGCTTCGAACTTTCTCTGAGTCATCTCATCAAGCAGCTTGTAAATACTTGAATGCAAGCATCAATGCTAAGTTGAAGTAATTAAGTAGAGGCAAACGCTGTGTAACGGTGGTTCCCCCACCCCCAGACTTCTCTTTATTTGAGGTGCAGGGATCTTTTCGGTAATGGGATAATCCTATCTCTTTATATCTGTAGCATACTTCCATTGGTGCTGTCAGAGGTACCTCTCGCTGTAGGAGAGAACAATGAAGTAAGGCCTAATAGATCAGGTACGCTTCCTACAGACAAGATAACACGCTAATATCCTTATGGATGCTTTTTTAAAATAGTGCAGTATTTTTGTACAACATCCCCTGCTATTTTTGTTGTTGTTGCATTTTTGAAAGTTCAAAATTAAAATGCCAGTGCTACAGGGGAATGTCCCTCAAACCTCCTACCTACCAGCCTCTGCTTGAGGAGACTTGAATGCTAACCTGGCCAATGAGCAAATACCATTGATAACGTTTCTGATTAACTGTTTGGAGTGTCTGAACTATAGCTAGCGAAATAGTGTCATCTTGTTTTAAAAAGACATCATTTGCTGTGTCTTAGTTACATATCCACATTTTAAAAAGAAAACGTGTCAGTGGTTCTGATGGTGTGTGAAATGCGAACTGTCACTTCTTCAGATGCTCTGGAGTTGGAAAGTATCGGAACATAGAACAGCAATAAAACCTGCACGGTAAGTAAGCACGCATATCCCCTTGAACTAAATGGCA
Source organism: Lepidochelys olivacea (assembly GCF_965140295.1). Lineage (NCBI taxonomy): Eukaryota > Metazoa > Chordata > Testudines > Cheloniidae > Lepidochelys > Lepidochelys olivacea. The sequence continues at coordinate 158,006,772 of NC_140411.1, read as the reverse complement.
AAACAAGCCTTAGATAGCGTTGGGAAAAATTCACCATCTCAGCCAGCAAGAGGCTGATTCACTGTAAAGGCAGCATACCACCTACAATGAGAAAGAGACTAAGGCCAGGTCTGCATGACAGACCTGTATTGGTATAACTACATCACCCGGGGGGTATGAAAAAGCTGCACCCCTGCGTGCGGTAGTTATACCAAACTAAGACCCACTTGTAGACAGCGCTATGTCAGGGGGAGAGCTTCTCCTGTCAACATAGCTACTGCCCTTGTTGCGGTGGATTAACTATGCCAATGGGAGAAGCTCTCCCATTGGCATAGGAACGTCTTCACTTAAGTGCTATAGTGGCACAGCTGCATCAGTGCAGACGCTCCGATGCAGTGCTTTAAATGTAGACCTGCCCTAATTCCTGAGCTACTCCCTCCAGACAATTCAGAGAGCAGGGTTGACAGACCCATGAAGATACTAAGTCCAGTTCTCCTTAGCTAGTAGGTCTGATTGGCTTGATATGGGGCTGGTGAGGGGGAAATCCCAGAAGACCTGCCCCTTTCCCACCCTCCAATCCAAATGCATGTGTCTGCATACAAAGTTGGGCAACTTGCTGTTTGATGTAAGCATGAGACTGGGGGGAACCAGGTACCGTACGTCTGAGTTCCAATTTCAGTGCTGTTCCAAGATCATCTTTGAAACAAAAACTTTCTGTGGCTTTTGACAAGTCACTCAGCTTCTCTGGGCTAGAGTCTGCCATTTTGACTTGTTCTGAGCAGTCCCGTTTCCCATGCAGTCTCAAAGAAAGTCTGCTGAGCACAGGGATTGCAGTTCTGTTTTGCCCTTATGCGAGTCACATAAAATGAAAGGGAAAACTCCGCGAACCCTCCCTCCTCTCCACTGCAGCCCAACGATGGAGCCAAGCAGAATCTGGCCCTCAGGTCAGGTACTGTGTGAGTTAACTAGTTAATATTTATTGTGTGCTTCAGAAATGTAAAGGTGCTTAGTATTAAAGTTCTAAGTATACTTAAATCTTATTATTATTAATATAATTCTTATCATTAAAACTTCCCTGTAATGCGAATTAAAGAAGACTGTCCTTAGGGTTACATAGGCTTTGTCTTCCTGAGAAAGGGTTTGATGCCATAGCTCGTGGAGGCACAGCTTATATTGGCAAAAAAAAAAACCAACCTTTTGCTGGTATAACTTATACCAACAAAGGGAATTTTTTGACAGTATAATTGCACGAGGGCTTTTGCTGGCATATTAGCTATGTCTTTATGGGTGTGATTTTTTTTTTCACACCTGAACCAACATAGTTATGGTGCCAAAACTCCTGAGTGTAGACCAGGCTTTACAGCGTAGAATATAACTCTGCAAGAAGCTAAAGTAATGGATGCTTCTCTGAATAGGATGGTACCGCTAGCTGAATTCAGTGAGAGTACTCACAGAGTAAGATGCTGCTCCAGGTGAGTCAAGGTGGTAGAACTGGGCCCTTAAGCAATGGTTTTCTAGTGTTCCCTAACATGACTAAGGAACACTTGTGGCACTGATCTCTTGTCTCACTGCCCTAGGCATTCAAGTAAACAATGGGGGTAATCCTGTAACAAAAATGCTTTCCAACTCACTCCTTTATTTACTTTTTTCATGATTTCCTTCCACTCCCAGGTAAAGGAATGTAGGTTGTTTGAAGGGTTGATCTGCTCGGATGTGGCAATAAGTTAACTTGAAACATTGCTGAATGTTTAGTCACTTTTTAGTGCATTCAGTAGAAGTTTGGGAATCATAAAATCCTTAGATTTTTAGTTTACTGTATTTTGTGTGCACATTATACAGGAATAGGTGACTAGAGTCTCAAAACAAGCATGCTTCTACAGGCATTCTAAAGTAATTTAAATATTTATTTCTGGTTAAAAACAATTACGAAACCACAATACACTCAGTTTAAACTCAGACACCAACTGTACTTGCATAGACCTGAAGCCATTTCTGGAAAACATTATCATGGCAAATATGATTTTTAAACAAAATAGGACAGAGGGAAAGCGTGATTTCCTTTTATTAGGAACATGTCATTTATACACAAAAGTCAATTATCAGGGGTCAAACGGGGATAACTAGCAGTGGCTTAGCAAGATGGTACTCTTTTCTGGAGTCTGTCCTCTTGTGCTACAGAAGTGAAGTGAAATCCAATTATTCGTGTCTGAATACTGGTGACATCATAGCAGAAGTTTCAGAAGCCTTCTTGAATCCAATGATCTGCTGCAAACCATCTATCCATCTCCTTGCTGATCATTCCCTGCTACAATGACCTGCTACCATTCTTTCCATAGTAACTTTCTCAAGGTTATTTTGATGTCTATGCCTGAAGTTACCAAAGTACATAAGTTTGCGCCTGTTTATTTCGGACAGCATGATCTGATCTCTCCAATAATATTTCTAAAAAATTGGTCATTCTTTTCCATCCAGGAGATGCACAAGAGTCTTTGCTGGCAGCATATATCAAAAGCTTCAATGTTCTTCTTGTCAGCAGCATTACTATCCTATGATTCACATATATAAGTCTCTTGGGGAAAAAATAAACTTACCAATCAAGCCTTCGTATATTTTGAGATGTCACAGTTTTTGCAAACTTTTGCAAGGGAGGTCATGGCTGAGCGAGCTATTCCTACTGGTCATCTTCTTTCTTTGGAATGATGTCCAGATAATTGAATTCATCTACTGTCTCTGCACCTTGTCCTTTAATTATAATGTTTACTTGCATCTTGTTTTTCTTAATCATGTCAAAGTGCATGCATTTTATTTTTGCCTCATTTAAGGGTAGTCCATAGTCCTCACTATTTTTACAGACTCCAACATTTGTTGCATTGCATCAGTGGTTGTAACAAAGAACATCCTATCATCAGGTGTATCTGAGGTTGGTTAAGAGGTGAACACCAAAGGAAATCCCAACTTTTGCCACTTTGTCAAACCCTTCCAAGGCTTGTCTTATAATAAATTCTGTGTACTTGTTGAAAAGGCTTGGAGACAGAATCTGCCTTGTCTCCCACCCTACCCGGTGGAAAACCACTCACTGTCACCTACTGCTGTTTGCACCATGGTCTATTGTTGACTGTAAAGAATTGTGATGAATTCAGTGAATTGCTTTGGAATCCTCATGTCTGATAGTATCTTCCAAAGATGGTTATGTTGGACAGTACTGAACACTTCTGAGTAGCCCATGAAACACATGATCAATGGGTGATTGTATTGCCTGCATTTTTCAGTAATGTAACAGATGTTCACATTTGATCTTGTGTGCATTGTTTTCCCCTTCTGAAACCACCTTGTGGTGGTCGTGGTAGTTTGGCTTCTATCGTTCACTTCTTGCAATCCTGGATTATGTAGAGCTGAACTTTTCTCACCTGTGTTATCAGAAAAATAATAGTTACTACACTCTGTGAGATCTCCTTTCCTTGCTAAGAGCAGAAAGATTCCCTTCATCCAGTCATCTGGCCCATTTCTATTCATCTGTACTAGATTGTGGCTGATTTTCTGCATGAGATCAATACCCCAGTCAACAGTTGCTTTTAACAATTCTGGTGGTACATTATCTACCCTGATGCTTTCCCAGGCTTAATTTTCATAATAGAATGCACCACTTCCTCTTGCAGAGTTGATGGCTCCTGCTCTGTACTCTTTTCTGTAGTCCTATATTGTAAGTCGCTCTGATGAGGGATACGCATTGGTACAGTCATTGCTCTACCAGTGTTTTATATCATCACTTTCAGCGAGGGCTCTGCCTTCATGATCTTTTATTATGTTTGGTAGTGGGGAAACTTTGTTAAGTTGAATATACCTGGGAACTTTTGTTTTCTATTATTGCTGTCTTTGTGGTTCTCAAGTGCCATGCATTTTACTCTTGTGTATTTGCTCTTGTCTTGTCTAGTCAACCTTTGGATCTGTCTGCTCACTTCCTTGTGCTCTCTCCTACATCCTTTGGTCTCCAAGCCATTCTCTTTCACTCTGCACTGTTTTTTCGCCAGTCAAAAACCTTCTCCATTAATCATAGTGCAGTCCAATGCTGATTTTTCAGAATGTGTGGTTTGGCGGCTTTGAGCGCGATGGGTTTTATTTTATTCCAAAGTGCATTTGGATTGTCCTCCCCTTTCACCTGTGACAGTGCCTCAAATCCATTCTGGACATAAGTCCTGTAGCTTTTATTGATTCTGGACAAGTCCAGACACAGTGGACCTGCTGAACATTTTTATGTATTTGGGTTTTAATTTTTTGTTTGAGGCTAACGGCTGATGCTCTGATCCACAGTCTGCACTCAGAACTGTCTGCACTCAATCTTTTCCATTAGATGCTCAATCTTTAGCACTGCTATATCATTACATAATCAGTTTAGTTCTTTATCATTCTGTCAGGTGACCTCCATGTCTCTATAGATCTAGGATGTTAGATGAAAATGGTATTTGTGATGACTAGACAATTACAGCAGCAGAATTCCATTAAATGCCTTCCTCTCTCATTTTGTAAACTTATACAATTGTTTCCCATTACTTTATGAAAGTTTACACCTCCAACTTTCACATTCAGGTCCCCAGTTACGAGGATGATTGCTTTGTATTTTAATGAGCATCTCTTCGAACCATTCGTAGAACTCATCAATTGTGTGGTTGTCAGCTGCTGTCATAGCAGCATAAACCTGTATGATCAATATATTGCCTGGCTTTGCTTCAAGGCAAATTGTAGTGAATCTATCACTGATTGGGTTATATCCACAGGCCCACTTTGATGTCTCCTTGGATAAGATAAATGTGACCCCATTTTCTCAGATCCTGAGTAGTACATTGCATATCCGTCCATTGCCATGACCCCTACCATCCCATCGCAGCTCTGAGTTTCCCTATACATCTATGTGACATTTTTCCAGTTCTTTAGTCACAAGGGTGAGCTCCCCTTCATACAGACTCCTCACATTCCATGTTCCTACTCTAATTTTTTTTTTTTTTTTACAAAGGTTCAGGTGATTCTTTTCCTTGGTGCAAACGTTGGCCACTGAATTTCCTGAAGGATTTGGTACAGCACTATTCTGTCCAGAATCTGTACTCGTAATGACCAGAAAAACCTCCCCTGTATAATTTGTCATGCCTTCTGGCTTGGGGCCTCATCATCCAGTGCCCCACATGGATCAATGCCTTGCCTTTGTTCTGCCATGATAATTCTTGTGGGAGAAAGTATTGACGCTGGTTTCCCATTGCCTTCTCCATTGTCTGTGGCTGCCATTGGTTAAACCCATGATTTAACCCTTCTGCCTTTCAATTGCATTTCCTCCAGAAGGGGTCCCACTTCTCTCCCCAGGCCTTTATCCGTCCAAAGCTGTTGGCACTTCCTGAGGTTTGCCAAGTTACTTGAATGCAGCTCAGCATCCAGCAGTGGCCAGTCACACGTGGTACTGGTTACAGCCATTACAGTAGCAGGCTTCAATGCAGCCTAACCTGACCTGATAGTTGTGAAGATAACCTTCCAGTTATGAGCGGGATGTGACAAAGACTGTGACACTTGCCTGAGTCTGCTGATAATCCAACAGGTGTGAGCTGTCCCTATTCGTTTCAGTGTGGGGTTAACACTGAAAACTAACAATGATCATTTACATGCAAAAATTTGGACTGTTTCACTGGTCAGCACTGCACACAAATGAAGATCTTTGCAATCTGCTGTGAATCACATCTGATCCCTATAAAGAGGGAGCACAGCCCTAAGAACCCAGGGGGGCCATCATGCTCCATCCACTGTTATCATGAGGGTACTTTGTGTCTGCCATGGAAGAATTCATGGAGGCAGCTTTATTTCACAAGATAGCTATTCTCTGTACCATGTACTCCTCAGGCTCCCTGGTGGATGTCCGCAGGGAGGAAATGGTTTTAATTCCTCTCAGAGAAATAGGATGGTCTGTTTTTAGTAAAGTGTACCCATGTTATCAAGAGTTAGCCCTGGTCTACACTATGAGTATATGTCGAATTTAGCAGCTTTAGGTCGATTTAACCCTGCACCCTTCCACACGACCAAGCCTGTTTTGTTGACTTAAAGGGCTTGATTTCTGTACTCCTCCCTGGCGAGGGGAGTAGCACTAAAATAGACCTCACTAGGTCGAATTTGGGGTAGTGTGGACGCAATTTGACGGTATTGGCCTCCGGGAGCTATCCCAGAGTGTTCCATTGTGACCACTCTGGACAGCATTCTCAACTCAGATGCACTGGCCAGGTAGACAAGAAAAGCCCCGGGAACTTTTGAATCTCATTTCCTATTTGGCCAGCGTGGTGAACTGATCAGCACAGGTGACCATGGAGTCCCAGAATTGCAAAAGAGCTCCAGCATGGACCAAACGGGAGGTCCTGGATCTGATCGCTGTATGGGGAGAAGAATTCATGCAGGTAGAACTCCGTTCCAAAAGACAAAATGCCAATATATTTGCCAAAATCTCCAAGGGCATGATGGACAGAGGCTACAACAGGGACACACAGCAGTGCCGCAGGGAAGTTAAGGAGCTGAGGCAAACCTACCAAAAAACAAAGGATGCAAACAGTCACTCCAGGTCAGAGCCCCATACAAGCAGATTCTATGATGAGCTGCAATTCTAGGGGGAGCCCTACCACTCCCCCACCACTGTCCATGGACACCTGCAAGGGGGGAGTCTGACACAACAGGGATGAGGATTTTGTGGATGAGGAAGATGAAGAGGAGGAGGAGGATACCGCACAGCAGGCAAGCGGAGAATTCCTTCTCCCCGGCAGCCAGAAACTGTTTATCACCCTGGAGCCAATATCCTCCCAACCCACTGAAGGTGGGCTCCCAGACCATGAAGCTGGAGAAGGCACCTCTGGTGAGTGTACATTTGTAAATATAATACAGGGTTTAAAAGCAAGCGTGTTTAATGATTAATTTGCCCTGAAGACTTGGGATGCATTCGCGGCCAGTATAGCTACTGGAAAAGTCTGTTAACTTGTCTGGGGATGGAGTGGAAGTCCTCCAGGGACATCTCCATGAAGCTCTCCTGGAGGTACTCTCTGTGTTAGCCTCAGGAGAGTGATATCATTCATGGTCACCTGGTTGAAATATGGCAAATTTGTTTAAGGGGACATTCAGAGGTGCCCGTTCCTGCTGAGCTATTTGCCTTTGGCTGAAAAGAAATCATCCCCGCTGTTAGCCGTGCGGTGTGGGAAGGCCTGTTCATGCTGAGCTGTTCGCGTTTGGCTGACAGGGATCTTCCCTGATACTAGCTATGTGGTGCCGGGTGTGAAGCAATCATCTCAGAGAATTGGAGGGGAGTGGGGGAGGTTTGGTTGTGCTGCACATTCACCCTAAAACCACAGCCCCTCCTTTTAAATGGCCAACTCAACGGGCTTTGCTTGGTGTGGGAAAGGAGGGCGCTGCTGTTTGAAACCACATATTATGAAGGTTGAAGAAGCTGAAACCCTTTGCCTTACCATGGCTGCCTGCAAGCCGAATTCTGTTGCCCAGCCGAGCATGTGTGATGTCTCACACCAAACCAGCAGGCACTCAATATAAGAGGCAAAATGCGACCTTGTACCAAAAGCACGTGCTATGCAATGTGAATCGCTTGATTCAGTGTGAAATAGTCTTTCCTTTGTTCTCTAAAATGTATCTTTTTAAATACTACTCTCCCTTTCTTTCCTCACACAGCTGAAAATGTTTCTATGCTTCCCCCTAACATCTCCGTCCCAGAAGCTAGCGCAGATTAGAAGGAGAAAAAAACACACTCGCAATGAAATGTTCTCAGAGCTCATGCAGTCCTCCCGCACTGAAAGAGCTCAGCAGAATGCGTGGAGGCAAACAGTGGCAGAGTCCAGGAAAGCGTTACATGAACGCCATGAAAGGAAGCAGGATGCAATGCTGAGTCTAATGGGGGAGCAAACTGACATGCTCTGGCGTCTCGTGGAGTTGCAGGAAAGGCAGCAGGAGCACAGACCGCTGCTGCAGCCCCTGTATAACCACCTGTGCTCCTCCCCAAGTTCCATAGCCTCCTCACCCAGACACCCAAGAACGCAGGGGGGAGGCCAAGGGCACCCAACCACTCAACCCCAGAGGATTGCCCAAGCAACTGAAGGCTGGCATTTAATAAGTTTTGAAGTGCAGTGTGGCCTTGTCCTTCCCGCTTCCCCTCATCCACCACCCCACCCAGTGCTTCCCTCCTCACCCACCCCTTCCGGGCTACCTTGTGAATTTTCCCCCTATTTGTGTGACGAATTAATAAAGAATGCATAACTTTGAAACAATAATGACTTTATTGCCTCTGAAAGCAGTGATCGAAGAGGGGAGGTCAGTTGGCTTACAGGGAAGTAGAGTCAACCAAGGTGGCAGGTTTATATCAAGGAGAAACAAACAGAACTGTCACACCATAGCCTGGCCAGTCATGAAACAGGTTTTGAAAGCTTCTCTCATGTGCAGGGCACCCAGCTGTGCTTTTCTAATCGCCCTGGTGTCTGGCTGCACATAATCGGCTGCCAGGAGATTTGCCTTAACCTCCCACCACACCATAAACGTCTCCCCCTTACTCTCACAGATATTGTGGAGCACACAGCAAGCAGCAATAAAAATGGGAATATTGGTTGCACTGTGGTCTAACCTAGTCAGCAAACAGTGCCAGCGCGCTTTTCAATGTCCAAATGCACATTCTACCACCATTCTGCACTTTCTCAGCCTATAGTTGAACTGCTCCTTACTACTATCCAGGGTGCCTGTGTGTGGCTTCATGAGCCATGGCATTAAGGGGTAGGCTGGGTCCCCAAGTATAACTATAGGCATTTCAACATCCCCAATGGTAATTTTCTGGTCTGGTAATTAAGTTCCTTCCTGCAGCTGTTCAAACAGACCAGAGTTCCTGAAGATGCGAGCGTCATGCACCTTTCCCGGCCATCCCACGTTGATGTCAGTGAAACATCCCTTGTGATCCACCAGTGCTTGAAGCACCACTGAAAAGTACCCCTTGCGGTTTACATACTGGCTACCAAGGTGGTCCAGTCCCAAGATAGGGATATGCGTTCCGTCTATCACCCCACCACAGTTAGGGAATCCCATTACAGCAAAGCCATCCACTATGACCTGCACATTTCCCAGAGTCACTACTCTTGATAGTAGCAGCTCAGCAATTGCGTTGGCTACTTGGATCACAGTAGATTTACCCACTCCAAATTGATTCCCGACTGACCGGTAGCTGTCTGGCATTGCAAGCTTCCAGAGGGCTATCATCACTCGCTTCTCAACTATGAGGGCTGCTCTCATCTTGGTATTCTTGCACTTCAGGGCAGGGGAAAGCAAGTCACAAAGTTCCATGAAAGTGCCCTTACGCACACGAAAGTTTCGCAGCCACTGGGAATCATCCCAGACCTGCAATGCTATGTGGTCCAACCAGTCTGTGCTTGTTTCCTGGGCCCAGAATCAGCATTGCATGGCATGAACCTGCCCCATTACTACCATGATGCCCACATTGCCAGGGCCCGTGCTTTGAGAGAAGTCTGTGTCCATGTCCTCATCATTAGCGTCATCGCACTGTCATAGAATCATAGAATCATAGAATATCAGGGTTGGAAGGGACCCCAGAAGGTCATCTAGTCCAACCCCCTGCTCAAAGCAGGACCAATTCCCAGTTAAATCACCCCAGCCAGGGCTTTGTCAAGCCTGACCTTAAAAACCTCTAAGGAAGGACCTCTAACCTCTGTCGTCGCCTCCTCGCCTGCGTTTGCAGGTTCTGCACATACTGCAGGATAATGCGCGAGGTGTTTGCAATGCTCACAACAGCAGCTAGTGAGCTGAGTGGGCTCCATGCTTGCCCGTGGTATAGCGTCTGCAGGAGAGCAGAGTTGCAGCAGAAGCAGTGGATGACAATGGATGCCACGAGAGTGGATATTTATACAGAATGACGAGAGGACCTGCGAGGTGGATTCATGGCACCAGGAGAGCAGAGTTGCAGCGGAAGCAGTGGATGACGATGACGGTTAGCAGTCCTACTGCTGACAGCAGTACGGCGTCTGCACGGAAAAAAGGTGCGAAACAATTGTCTACTGTTGCTTTCACGGAGGGAGGGGCGACTGACGACATGTACCCAAAACCACCCGCGACAATGTTTTAGCCCCATCAGGCATTGGGAGCTCAACCCAGAATTCCAATGGGCAGCAGAGACTGCGGGAACTGTGGGATAGCTACCCTCAGTGCAACGCTCCAAAAGTCGACGCTAGCCACGGTAGTGAGGATGCACTCTGCCAACTTAATGCGCTTAGTGTGGACATACGCAATCGACTGTATAAAATCGATTTCTAAAAATCGACTTCTATAAGGTCGACCTAATTTTGTAGTGTAGACATACCCTTAGTTTTAGAAACAATGGGCCTGATTCTGATCTCGCCTACATTGATGTAAATCAAAGGTAATGCCATTGAGGTCAGTGGAGATACACCAAAGTATAAGTGCTATGAAATCAAGAATCAGACCCATAGTACTTGCCATTCCAGATCACACAACTGGTCTATGTAGTCCAGCATCCCACCTCTAGTAGTGGCAGTACCAAATGCTTCAGAGGAAGACAAAAAAAATACCTGTAATGCACAGTAAGCAAGGGTCATTATTTTATTAAAATCAACTCAAACTGAGTGCTGGACAACAGTATTAGAATCAAATGGGTTTCCCATTTTCTACCAGCAGTTTTGCAGGCACAATTTAGCACATACAATTATTGACTTTTAGGCATCCAGTTACCCCCTTTGCAGGCATAATGTGGTAGTTAGATGCCTAAGTTGTATCAGTTGTATCTACATTTGTCTGCCCACGGAACGGCTCTCGCAAAAGTATAAATACAAAATTGTGAGACCACTTTTAAAAATTAGGTCTTTAAGGTCAGATATACAATAAAGGCAAAACAAAAGAGAGCAGCAGTAGCAAAACTTTTCTGACTTCTGTAGTAAAAGGTAAACTGGCTTGTAGGGCTCAGTGAAAATCACCACATTCCTAGTCATACACACCAGTTAACATTCAACACCCCCAAAAGGCCACACAGTCATCACTCACTATTACATACCAGCATTGGCTTGGATAATCAGGTGTACCTCATGCCCTGACTTATCTTTGTATGTGTTGTGTATGAATAATTCAGAACATCTCCAGACAAGTTTACTGTTTCATTCCAAAGGAATAAGTACTGGTAACAAATCTGAAGTGGAAATGTAGAACAAACTACATTGCTAGTATAAAGCAAGTAAGGTTTCCATGGACACACTTTTCCTGTGATAAGCCATTTTAAAAGAGAAATATAGATTAAATTAGTGGGTTTAGAACATAAAAAAAGATTGACTATTTCAGAAAGCAGCATGCATCTAACCAGTGGCCTCTTGTAATGTTTAAGTCAATCAGACAGGTGTATATAGTGAGTGCTGTAGGCAGTTGATCATATTACTGATGTACAATATACTAATCTGTACAGTCCTGGATTGGTCTGAACTTTGCCAGCGTGCTGTGCCAATTAATCAGTATGCACACGATGAATCATAAAACACATTCTGTGACATGCAATACATTCTTGACATTGCACGTGTGCCAATCAATCAGAGTGTAGCTGTCAAGTCACACTGCATAACATGCATGCACACACACACATAGTGAGAGCAGACACCACATTATCATTTTACATTGGGTTTTGTTCAGTTTTCAGCCTAAAAATGTGCTGACCAGCACAGAGACCTTTGTTAAAAACAAATACAAGTTTTGCAGCAGTGGTTTTTGGCAAGGATCAGATTCCACAGGATAGATTCCAAGGACAGATTGACAAAGAATTTTAAAATGCATTATCAGTGTTGTAAGAAAATATCTTCCCACTGACACAAATCCACATTCTGTTCTTTTTCTCTCAGCTAATGATATCAGCCTTAGTGGCCTCCATCATGGAAGATACAGCAGATAATAGTCTGAGATGAGGATGCAATATAGTATTATAGTATTTCAGATGGTGGATTTATAATTCAGGAAGTTTAAAATTTGGAAGCAGGCAGGGAGAGAATACGGCAGGATCTTTGTGATCTGGGACCCATAGTCACATGATGCCATATTGGAGGAGGACAGGATTCAACTCCTCATAACCAAGGCATGGGCTTAGTTCCCTCACTTCTTGGGACAAAGATAAAAAATTTGAGAGTAGAGTTCATCTGGGGCTAGGAGGAGTAGAGGTCATCATAAAGGTGGGCAATCACCTGCGGTGGAAGTGGGAGGAATATCCACAGAGGAGAGGCAGGAATCTGAAATGTTGTTGGATCTTAGTTCCAGGTGGCCTTAATCAACCCCTGGAAGCAGATACAAAAGGTAACATGATTCTTTTGGCAACATGACTGCACGTGTGCCAGGTGCGTTTCTAGAAATGACAGCGGTTGGGCCTTTTGTCTATCTACATTATCTGGCTATTTCTATTATGTTCATTGCTGTGATATGAGAGCACCTAATAGGTAAAAATACAGGCCTGCTGTTTCCAGGGCTGTTTTTTTGTTCTGTGTTTCTACACCACCTAGCACGGTGTGGTCTAGGTCCATGACTAGCGCTCCTAGGTGTTATGATAATACAAACAATAATATGTACAACTTATTCACTGTACTGTTATCTTTTCTTCCCAGCCCTCTCTATCCAATTTGTCTCTTTTCCCCCCTGTTGTGTTTGGTTATTGTCCTGACTGAGTTCTCTGGGGTGGGGACTCTCTTACTATATGCTTCCTGCTACTATATGATCCTAGGTACCAATATTGTACAAATAACAATAGCAAAAATATAAATTTACCTAAATACTAATGCACCTGGTTGCTTTTTATCAGTTATTTAAATAAAACCCCCAAAGCAAGGAAGTTCATAAGTCTTTGCAGTTATCTGCCATGCTAATTGAAAAAGGCCTCATTAATTTCTTCTGGGCCATTATTACATAGTGAATAATGCAGTAAGTCACTAACTATCAGCTCCCCTATAATGTATTCTTGGTTATGGATTGTTTCCCAGCGTGCCTGCAGCAAAGCAGTTTATGTTGTTTTCACTTTGTAATTTGTGCATGAAGAACTACAGGAACATAATTAAAAATAAAATTCCGAATCTAATCTAGCCTCTCGTCTGATTTCTCTTTCCATGACTCTTCCCATCTCCATATTCTCTTCACTCTATTTCCCTTCTTTCTTTTATTTTCTTTCTCTTTATCTCCTTTATTCCATCTTCTCTCCCCTGTTTTCCCTTCTGTCTTCTCCCTACCTCCCAACATGTCTCTGCTTTTTTCACGCTATCTGTGTCTTGATGGCCCTCTTAGATCCAACACTTAATACAAATTGGAGTTTCCAGAAATGACAAGTCAACAGACAGAAGGCTCAAAGTAGGATAAATTGGATCAAACAAATATGAAGCTGTGGTGTAATTGCAGGTGTTGCATTGACTCATACCTGTTAGTAACAAGCCTAAGACTATCAAAAATATTTTTATTTGGTATCTAAATTAGGCTATCGCTTAGCACCTCTCCACCAGGAAAGTCATATGTCTTGTTTTCTGCAGATCAGTGCCTTCATTCTCATGACACTAATTATCATAATACGGAGGCAGAGTTTGAATTCTGAAGTTTCCTTTCTTTGGGCAAAATTGTGTTCTGTTTAAATGTGCAAAGCTCCCAGTGGTGTTAAAAGGCATTCTACATTCATTTTGAGTGCAGAATATCATAGCTAAATACTATGGTGTGGAGTTGAGAGCAGTTTTTCTGTAAGATTTAGGAACAACTGATCAGTGTTACTTCAAGTTTACTTTCTCCTTGCCACTGAGGAAATTCTATTGTGCCACCACATAATGCTAGTTCTTTTCAGTAAATAGGAGTAATTGGCTGCTGGAATGACATTGCATAAAGTACTGTCCATCATGCTACACCAGAAGGGACTATGATCTATTATGCAGAGATAATAACCTCTCCATACCTAAAGTTGCCGCTAGCTTCCATTATAAAGCCCATGTTTAGCATCCCTATAACTTTAGTTTGGACAATTTGTTTGGCTAATAGTAAACATAAAGGGCTGCAGGATTCTGCCTTTAATGAAGCAGATAAAAAAGGTACCTGATCCTTTTAAAAATTAAAAGGAGTACTTGTGGCACCTTAGAGACTAACCAATTTATTTGAGCATAAGCTTTCGTGAGCTACAGCTCCCCTCATTGGATGCATACTGTGGAAACTGCAGAAGACATTATATACACAGAGACCATGAAACATTATCTCCTCCCACCCCACTCTCCTGCTGGTAATAGCTTATCTAAAGTGATCACTCTCCTTACAATGTGTATGATAATCAAGTTGGGCCATTTCCAGCACAAATCCAGGTTTTCTCACCCTCCGCCCCCCCACCCCACACAAACTCACTCTCCTGCTGGTAATAGCCCATCCAAAGTGATCACTCTCCTTACAATGTGTATGATAATCAAGTTGGGCCATTTCCAGCACAAATCCAGGTTTTCTCATCCCCCCCCCCGCCCCTTTTTTCAAAAACCACACACACAAACTCACTCTCCTGCTGGTAATAGCTTATCCAAAGTGACCACTCTCCTTACAATGTGTATGAAAATCAAGGTGGGCCATTTCCAGCACAAATCCAGGTTTTCTCACCCACCCCCCTCCAGAAAACCCCCCCCACACACAAACTCACTCTCCTGCTGGTAATAGTTCATCCAAAGTGACCACTCTCCCTACAATGTGCATGATAATCAAGGTGGGCCATTTCCAGCACAAATCCAGGTTTTCTCACCCCCCCCCTCCAAAACCCCCCCCCCCCCACACACAAACTCACTCTTCTGCTGGTAATAGCTCATCCAAACTGACCACTCTCCCTCACAAAAGCTTATGCTCAAATAAATTGGTTAGTCTCTAAGGTGCCACAAGTCCTCCTTTTCTTTTTGCGAATACAGACTAACACAGCTGTTACTTTGAAACCTTTTAAAAATTGTCATCATTGCTCTTTCACTCTTTCTGAACACAGATTTTATCTTGATAAATTCTATTCTGACAAATACAATAAAAAGTAGATTAATGGTGTTAAGTTGAAGATCTCTCTCATGCATCATTGCTCACTTTTAGATTTTTCCAGAGATGTGCAATTCATTATAGACACTGGGCCAAATATACTCCTGTGACTCTCCTAGTAATCCCTTAGCTATTTCACAAGTGTGTTCAGAGGTTTTCTTTTTGTTGGTTTGTAAAATGCACTGTGGTTTTTCATAGATTTCAAGGACAGAATGCCTTTACTGTGATCATCTAGTCTGACCTCCTGTATAGCACAGGCCATAGAACTTCCCCAAAATAATTCCTAGATCATACCTTTTAGAAAAGCATCCAATCTAGATTTAAAAACTGCCAATGATGGAGAATCCACCATGACCCTTGGTAAATTGTTCCAGTGGTTAATTACTCTCCCTGTTAAAAATGTACATTTATTTTCAGACTGAATTTGTCTAGTTTCAAATTCTAGCCATTGGATCATGTTATAGCTTTCTTTGCTAGATTGAAGGGCCTATTATTAAATATTTATTCCCCATGTAAGTGCTTATAGACTGCAATCAAGTCACCCTTAACTTTCTCTTTGTTAAGTTAAATAGATTGAGCTCCTTGAGTGTGTCACTATGCGGCATGTTTTCTAATCCTTCCATCACTCTCATGAGTTTTCTCTGAACCCTCTCCAATTTATCAACAACCTTCTTAAATTGAGGACATCAGAACAGGACATAGTAGTCCAGCAGTGGTTGCACCAGCACCAAGTACAGAGATAAAACAATTTCTCTACTACTTGAGATGCCCCTGTTTATGCATCCAAGAATCACATTAGCCCCTTTAGAGATGGTGTTGCAGTGGGAGCTCATGTTCTGCTGATTATCCATCAAGACCCCCTGAAATGGAAGGTGCTTTTTAGAAAAGCAACTATTATATATTTATGATATTATTTACTAAAGAAAAAGTCTTAGGTGGTACTGACATGTCCCCAGCCGGAGGGGCATGTGTATGTTTTGAGAGAATATGCCTGTGCCTTGGAGAAAGGGGTTTTCTGGCAGACCTCCAGCCTGACCACTTGTGGGTTCAGATCACAGGCATTGGCTTCTAATTGTCCCGGGGGTGCTCAACCCCTACTCAGCTCCAGGCCCCGTCCCACTCCACCCCTTCCCCAAAGCCTCCACCCCCACCCAGGAAGCATGCCTCTTCCTGCCCCTGCTCAGCCCCCTCTCCACCTTTTCCCTGCCTCTTTCCACCCCATCCCCACCCCTCCCCCTCCCTCCCAGTGCCTCCTGCATGCTGCAGAACAGCTGATTGGGACGGGTGGGAGGCGCTGGGAGGGAGGGAGAGAAGTTGATCGGCGGAACTGCTGGTGAGCAGGAGGTGCTGTGGGACGGGGAGAAGCTTGGCTGCTGGTGGGTGCTAAGCAGTGTTCCATCTAATTTTTCCCATCACCTTCATATTGGTGCACATAACAAAATTCATGTGGTGGGGATGGGGCCAAGGGGTTTGGAGGGTGGGAGGGGCTCAGAGCTGGGGCACATGGGTGTGAGAGCTCTGGCTGAGAGTGTGGGCTCTGGGGTGGGGCTGAGGATGAGGGGCTCAGGGCTGAGGCAGAGTGTTGGGGTGTGAGCTCCAGAGTGAGGCCAGGGATGAGGGGTTCAGGGCTGGGGCAGAGGATTGGGGTGCAGTAGGTGAGGGCTCTGGCAGGAGGTGTGGGTTCTGGGATAGGGTTGGGGATGAGGGGTTTGGGGTGCAGGAGGGTGCTCTGGGTCTACAATGGGGAGAGAGGACTCCCCCCCCACCCCCAGCTCTCTCTCCCCACAGCAGCACCTGGGCTGGAGGAGAGAGGAGTCTCTCCCCTCCACAACAGCGGCAGGCCCTGGCCAGGGCTTGGTTTGGGCCGCCCCTGCCCCAGCCGTGGCAGGTCCGGGGCTGAGTTGGGGCCAGGGGAGGAGCACCCCTCTCCTACCTGGGGCAGGTTCTGGCCAGGCAGGTTCCCTGAGCACCTACGCAGTGCTAAATAGGCCTTTGCACATGCAGCATACAGGGAATTTAGGTGCTAAGCACCTGCTAATTTTCTTCCAGGGTTGCTCACCCAAAGAGTCAGCACCTATGGTTCAGATGATCAAAGTGAGAAATCTTTTGCCTGACAGGTCCATTTTTTGTTCCTAAAGAAATTCCATAACTGGCTATTAGATTATGAACAGCTCTCACTTGGATCATTGTAACCAGCACTAACTTTTAGAAAACACATAGAAATAGTCACTAATAGAGCTGGCCAAAACATGAAATTTCTGTTCAGCAGAAAATTCAGACATTTTGAAATGTTCTTTCATTTTGGATTGTAATGAAAAGTCAAAATTTCCCGCAAAACTAAAATCCCCCAAAATTTCATTTTAGAAATATCAAAAGGACCTTAACAAAGAACTTTGTTTTGACTTTGTCATTTTGACATTATATTATATTATATTATATTATATTATATTATATTATATTATATTATATTGTATATTAGAATGATGTGTTTTGATAATTTTTCAACAAATATTTTGATGAATGAGATACATTCCCATGAAACGTTTCAATTTAACTGAGCCAGCATTTTCTGGTGGAAAAGTGTTCAGTCAGAAAATTTTCAACCATCTCTAGACACTAAGGAACAAAAGAAATAATAAATCATTCTCTATTCACATTTGCAGATGCTCCCCTTCCCCCCCCCCCACACTCAGAAGCTGTTCATCTGACAAACAGCCCCCTTAACCTCCTCTCCCCAGTACACTGTGCACATCTTGCCCATGGCTAAAGGTTGTGGCCTTAATTTTTCCATGCCTTAGTTCTCTGTTTGGAAAGTAGGGAAAATATCACTTCCTTACTTCAGAGTTGTGTTGTGAGGATAAATTAATTAATGAGTATTTTAGATTATACTGAATGCATCCGATGAAGTGAGCTGTAGCTCACGAAAGCTCATGCTCAAATAAATTGGTTAGTTTCTAAGGTGCCACAAGTACTCCTTTTCTTTTTGCGAATATAGACTAACACGGCTGCTACTCTGAAACCTTAGATTATACTGTGAAGAGGCTCAATAAGCACCAAGACAGATGGAGAATTAGGCCCCAGGTTTGCAGGTGGCTTCTCAACATGAGCCTGCTGGGTTGAAATCACCACCATTAGAAATACACTGGATGTGAAAAAGCAGGATATCTGTACATGTAAATAATACATTGCAGGGACTTGGCAGCTCACTGTAAATACAGATGCTATTATTTTTTTCAGGTGATGTGAATTTTTAATGATGATAAAGTGTCAAATATACCAATGATCTCGAAATGACAGAAGTTTTTTATAGCCACACAATTACAATGTCCACTGCTTACTACAGAACCAGCGCTGCAGCCTGATCCAAAACCCACTGAAGTCAATGGAAAGACTCCTATTGACTTCAGTGCCTTATGGAGCAGACCTGTAGGGACTGCATACACATTAGTGTTCAAAGAGACTACATGTTTCAGAGTAACAGCCGTGTTAGTCTGTATTCGCAAAAAGAAAAGGAGTACTTGTGGCACCTTAGAGACTAACCAATTTATTTGAGCATGAGCTTTCGTGAGCTACAGCTCACTTACTTGTTGTAGCCAGTCCAATTAAAAAAGATTACTAGGCTTGTGTCTACTGTAAGCAGAGAAGCAGAATAGAAGGGTGCTCCAAGTCTGTTCTAATACTGAACCATGGGCAAGTCATTTTGTGCATTCATTTTTATTGTTCTTACTGTTAGGCCAGATTTTATGTCTGCTTCCTCTCTTACCCCACAAAGGGAAAGTATGTGCCAAAATGTTTCCTGTTTTTCATTGCCAGCTGAACTGCAGTGCTCTGGGTGCAACTCATGAAGGTAGCCTGTACATTAAGAAAAAAAAGCAGTTCCAAATAATGGAAAACTGTGACATTCAGATTCCCTATTCCCACACAGAAAAACCCTAAGTGGAAACAAGACTGCCAGATAGAACTGTCCAAAAACAAAAATTGTAACTGTCTTAAGAGAGAAAAGTAGTCATGAGTAGAAGCCTAAAAGAATCAGAGAGGGGGCATGGGATCTACTTGGACAAAAGTACTTGCTTTTACACTCTGGCCAAGCAATACCAAGTTAAAGGAAGAAGTTGAAAAGAACACCTAATATTTCAGAATACTTTAGAAGTCGGATGGAACTCCAGGAAGTGTTTTTCTTTCTCTCCTTTCCCACAGCCTCAGTGATAAGGTAGCATTATCCAGTAAAAGTCTTCTTTACTGATTGGTTGTGCAGCATGCAGATAAACACATTGTCCAGTTAATTAACTTCCTAAGGAGGTAGTATTTTCCTTCAGTCAAGAACTGAATTCTATCTGTGACTTCACTTCTACTTTTATGCATTATATATTCTTTCTTTCTAATCCCTGCCTCCTTTTTAATCTAAATCATTTAAATTATTGCTGGTCATTTTCTCCTATAAATCTATTATCTTTTTCCCCTTACAACAAGGTATGGGGCTGCATGTCTAGCGCCACAATTCTCACATGTGCAATACACATGTGAAAAAAATGCCCAACATTTCAACCACCCCTTCTTCTTGGGGGCTAAAAGAAAGTCTTGTAGCAATGGTTATGTTTAGCATTTCCATAGCAATATGCAGATTTGTATCACTGTGAATGCAATGGGTTTGAAGAGCAGTTAATAGATTGTTGGATAGCTCAGGAATTCAAAACCTTTCACTGGTTGATCATCAGTTTAAAGTCAGCTCAGTATGATAGGGACCAATGGTAGCAACTGCTACCATTGATAGGGATAGACTGATAAATAGAGCTGGTCAAAACTCAGAATTTCAGTTCCATGGGAAGTTCCAAAGTTTTGAATTTTTCCCCCCCATTCTGAATTGTAATTAGAAGTAAAATATTCCCATGAAATTAAATTCATTTTGGATCAATTGGAACATTTCATACTGATTTTACTTTTTTATTGTAAAGCAATGTACTATACAAATAAATATATAAAATAAAATATAAAAGTAAAATATAAAATAAATTTAAATTTAAAAACAAAAAGTTGTTTCAAAATGAAAAACTAAAAAGTCCCATTCCAATAAGGTTGAAATGGAATGTTTTGGGGAGTGCGGGATTCTAAACAAAATTATGTTGTAGTTGACATGTTCCTGTGGAACTTTTAGATTTCTAGCAATTGAAATTTTCCAACAGGAAAATTTTCCATCAGAAAACTTTAGACCAGCTCTGTGGATAGGGATCATTATAATTTGAGAGCTGGACAATGTGGAATGAGTTGGAAGTTCCTGTTAGATGGGCCGCCGTATCAAAAACTACCTCTACAACCTGCTCTGGTGAGCAATGTCAACAGAGTAGACAGGGACTGACTGGGCACAGAAACGGAATCACCTACTTTGCACTACAATGGCTTCCCCAAGTCAGGACTTCATGCTGATGGGAGAGCTTGTGTTGTTGCTGCCTTTGCTCAGTCTATTGTTTAGATGAATTTAGGCCTTCAATCTTGAAGGGCTATTAATAGATCCCCTTTTATGAGCATTAAATATACTTAAAAGTCAAGATCTAAAAAGACCAATTGGTGGGAAACTTTGAAAAATATTTACAGTAATTTAGAGATGATTCTGCATATAGGTGCTCAGATACTATGGTGATGAGTGTGGTATAAGAACCTATATAGAGTGGCATTATACATGTTATGTGTCTCTCCCTGATCTTTAATTACAAAGACCATTTTGAAGGGAAAAAAAATTTCAGACTTCATCTGATTACTTCCCATAGGATATCCTAATAATCTTCTTATGTCATTTTCCCTCAGCAATCAATTGTTGTATTACAAACAGGATTATGGCTTCAATGGGAATAAGCAGATGGGGCAGACAAACTCATAAACATACACAGCAAGTTTTCATATAATTTTTCCCTATTTAATAAAATGGCAAAGAAAGAGAGATATAGAAATTATGCTACAGTATATAGTATATTAGAAGACTATTATCCATGTGGTGTCAATTGTTCTTTAAAAACAGGCAGTTTATTTCTTAAGTAATTGCCTCATGAGTTCCTCCAAGCAAGACCTAGGGCTGAAACATCAGATGTCCTTATATTTTTTCCATTTCCACAAAAATAAAATTAAATTAAAAAGTCACCCTGTTATATGAGCAATCAGTTTTTGCTACTTCTGTAGCAATAAATGGAGTGTCCAAAGATGCTGGATGCTGATTTTTGTTTTGTTTACATGATAATTTCCTTGAAGGGTCACTTCCTACTTATCTATGTTGTTCTCATGATAGAATTTTATGAATTTGTATTCTGTTGGTAATATTAGATGAGGTAGGGCAGAGAGAATCTATTACTCGGTTTGTAAAGCACCTCGCACAATGAAGACTTTCTCTGTCAGTTGACCTGTTGGTGATACTGTAATAAAATAATAATAAGGAAGGCCATTTTCTAAAACCACAAATATCTGATAATACAAAAAACAAAACAAAACACCAAAATATCCCTTTTGCCTTTAACACTTCGTATTGAGAACCTATAAAGCTACACTTCCTTTCTCTAGAATGCACTGGGAAGTGCAGAGGAATCCTGCAAAACTGGAAATGGGACTAGGGATCCTCACAGCTCAGCCCAGTATTTATGAGCTACTTTGCAAATAGAGTTGATATGAGGAAAATTGTTTCATAATCATTTTTAAAAATGCAACCTGGTTAGCTAACTGAGTTCCTCCTGAGAGATCAGTCTTGCCCAGAGACAGACATGGCCTGGGAGGCTAGAAACGGTGCTAACTCCTGCTTCCCTTTCATGGAAAGCTCCATTGAAGTTAATGAGGCTACTCATGTATTTATGAAGAGCAAGTTATAGCCCATGGAAAAATCAAAGATGGTAAAAGAAAAGCCACAGTAAACCAATCATCTCAATAATATTTCTTCAAAACAGAGTATACCCCTCAACCATCTTGGTTTAAAATCTTCATATGCAACATCCTCCAAATATCAGACTTTGCTCTGATATTTTTTGTTGTGTATTTTCATGAGTTATAGTTATATTTTCCTCTTGGTATGCCATAGTGTCTGTCGTGAAACACGTCCAGGTGTGCTGAATGCCCAATAAACCTACAAGTTGACTCTCTGTTGTCACTCATCTTCATCAGGGAGCCAGAGATAGATCTTGTGTCTCCTACAGTAATTCACCTTGTCAGACTGAGAATGAAAGAAGAGAAGGAAAAGGGCACCATCTGATTTACATACTTCTACATGTGATATAGGCGTCCTTGAGTTGGGTAGTTCCCCTGGTGATCAGTGAGAGTCTTCCTGAAATCTGATAGCTCACCACTTTCAGCAGGGAATTGCTGTAATTATTTTTTGGAAAGGTGGGGAAAAAAAACACCCCTATTTTGTCCAGATCCTAAGCAGGTATAAATCACCATAGCTCCACTGAAGCCAAAGAAGTGGCATTGATTTATAGCAGCAGAGGGTCTGGCTCTAGCAATTGTATTAGATCACTAGGACATGGGTACTTTTAAAGTGAATAATAATGGTCGTATTGCAATATGTAATATTCCTAATGTTTGTTGAATGGTTTTACTCCGATATATGAACAAGGAGAAAAATTCAACACTAGTTTAACCCCACTGGCCTTCTGTCAGTGATGAATTTGTACCTAGAATTTTATTTCTATGCGTGACGTTACTGCATCTCCCATGTTACATTACATCTGGCTGAACGGACTAAGCCATAGATGTCTATATTTTCGTCTTTGTAAAAACTTTTCACTCTGAGCCTCAGTTGGACCTTCTCACTAGCTGTGTAACACAATGAAGTGACATAACTGTAAAGCCAGAGTAAGTGAGTTCAGGATCAGGTTCTCTGTATCCCATAATGAGTTTTTAGAGACTAACTACAAACCAATATCATCACTGGTTGGTATGATAGTGCCTACGCAATACAGATGCATAACACAGAATAAGTTTTGTTTTGACAGAGTACTTTTGATATTTGGGCACCCCAGAGTGCTACACAAAGTATTGAGTTAAATACTGTTAAACACGCTGAAATAGCTCACTCACTGGAACCTTTTACTGTGAACTAGCCTTGTGCAGCTAGGCAGGTAAATAACATAATAGGAGGGAATTAGGACCCTTCCCGCTCTTGTGTGAGCCATCTAAGGACTTCTCAGAATCCTGGCACTTGTACTTGGGAGTGGGGAATGAGAAGGATGCTGGGACTGAGTGCCTGTGTTCACCTGGGAGCTATTGTGCTGAGAATAGGTGAAACAAGGGCTCCAGCCCTATGTGCCAGCCAGCACGACTGGCGGAACACACTGGGGGGAATATGTTGCACCCTGAAAACAGGTGTCACAAATCATTCCCCCCCGGCACAACCAAGGAGTGCGTGGAGGCACTGTGCAGTGCTCCTTAAGAGGTGGAATGTTGGCCAAGACATTGTGTTTGATCTCCCAAGTGGCTAAGGACCCATCGTGGGACTCTAAGCATGGTCTAAGGAGTCTAAATTTATGCCAGAAGAAAAATATTAGGGAAGAATATTGAATAATTCAGGATTTATCCATTTGGTATTCATTAATTAATTTTCTACAACAGTTGAAATTTAGGGTTTAGAATGTCACAACTGTGTCACTTGCATATGATGAGACAACACCTGGTTTGTATGAGGGAGGGTCGATGCAAGTCTTGAGGGCATGGTCCTGCTTCCACTGAAGTCCAGATGGGACCTTCAAATATGGGACAAGTGAGATCTATTAGGTAATCCCCTACTCTTTTCAGAAGGTGTCATTGGATCTTTAACTTCTATTAGACATGGGTTAAAAGAGCCATCTTCTCCAAAGCCAAAGGACACATCAGCTTCAGTAATGCAGAACACTCCTCCTTCCACACCGGTTTAGGATTACTTTGCAGTGCTAGCATTGCCATGGTGTCCTGATTTTAATTTAAATACTTTGGCCATGATTTTGAAATTCCTACTTAGTCACCTGAGTGGCCTGATTTTCAGAGGTGCTATGCCACTGGAAAGTTGAAGTCAATGGGAGTGGTGAGTGTTCATCATCTTTTGAAAATTGGGTCACTTAGGCCCCAGTCCTGCATGTGCATAACCTTATGCAAGTGAGCAGTCCTCTAGGTTTCAGTGGAATTACTCACTTGCATACATTTTAAGCAATGATGTAAGTCTTTGCAGAATCGGGGAATTGTTTTGGTGCTTAAATATAGACTTAAAAGATTAAATTCTCTGAGGAAATAAGTCTAGAAAAGAAATCTTACCGAAAATATTGACTATATTGCAGAAGAATCTGGGTAATCTCAGCAGCAAACAAATGAATCAGCTAAAGCACTCTTAAGGGGCGACTGAATATTATAGTTAAGCTATGAATCATAATAGCCAGGTTCAGCTTCTTTGATTCCTGTACAGGTTTGCTTAATTTCATCAGGTTATCTGCTGAACTTTTATAAGTGGGTACCCTAATTTAACAGTTAGTTGAACTTTTTCATACTGTGGACTCCCTTTGTACGT
This sequence comes from Lepidochelys olivacea, assembly GCF_965140295.1. Classification (NCBI taxonomy): domain Eukaryota; kingdom Metazoa; phylum Chordata; order Testudines; family Cheloniidae; genus Lepidochelys; species Lepidochelys olivacea. The sequence goes on along the minus strand of NC_140411.1, from coordinate 157,982,216 downwards.
ATGCCGTGTGTGGGTACAAGTAGTTGCAGATGCAGCTTTGGTAATGTAGACATTTAAGTACCAAGAGTGATCAGGTATTTACATGTCCAAATGATCTCAGTTGTAATTACAAATAACTGTGGTTGCAAAAGTACATTTGTGGTTATTTGTGCCCACAATTTTATGAGTGAAAAAAGAGCGGCTGTGTGAAAGAAGAACTGGAAACCAGGCCATTAAGGTACTACTTGTCACACATATATGTAGAAAACAATGCTGAAACATAGATATAGAGGGCATCTATGTTCTGGAATAGCAGGCCTGGTGCTTCAGTTAGTATAGCAAAGCGTGCTTATGCAAGAGACTCAAGTTCTAGTAACAAGTGTCATCAGCTTTCTTGACTTCAACTTGAATTGGACTTGTAGGGTGAGATTTTCAAAAGCACTCACTGTTGGTCTAACTCTGTTCTATAAATCCCACCCCTTAAGGCCGAGGGTGTCATGGGAGTTCTGCTAAACACACACACTGCTCTAATATAATCTCTTCCCAGCTAGAGGGAGCTCGACTACAATCAAAGGGCATGTAGGGATTGGGATTATTATTATTTAATTTATTAATAAGCAGTCCAGAAAAAAGTCTGAATGAAATTCTGACTTACTGCTGGGAATATGACTCCTGCTGAGGTTGGGTGGACAGCAGATAGCTCACACTGGTTGCCTGAAGCCTCTACAACATAAAGACAGTCAAAACAAACTTTCTGAAATAATTTACAGGAATTATTTAGGAGTTAATGTTGCAATATGAAGGGAGGGATTCCCCCACCTTTGGAATGTTTAGAGAGAAAACAGATCTCCTGCTGACATTTTCCAAGACAAATTAAAACAATGTCATACTTTTGTTTTGTTTATATAATTTATAGAGGGATGATGAGCCTGTCTGAGCTTGAAGATCAAGGCAGCATTGTTTTGCCCTAGAGTACTTTTCTTGGCGTTTCTGAGAATTGATAAACATGACTCACAACCTTTTAAATTCCAAACTATGTTTTGAATGAGAGTTAAAAGATTACTTCATATGAATTATTATTCCATAGGAATTATCAGTGCTCCATCCTGCAGGTGTGTGGATGAGAGTTGCAAAGGTACAGTGCTGAGCCACTGATAGGGATGCTGAGCATGTTGTGTTTCTACAGACCAAGGTGAAATAAACTTCAGGGAGCGAGTGCAGTCAGCTGATGGATTGGCAAGGACACTGCCCAGCACACATGAGCAGTTTGTTGAGAGAGTTTTTCACTGGAAGCCTGTTTCTGTGTCTGTGTCTGGCCCTCTGCTTTCATTAGCACCTCAGCTCCTCCTCACAGCCAGTTAAAGCAGGGCTTTGGTGTGCCTGGAAGAGCGTCTTAAAAGAGTGAAAATGGCCATTGTGCACATCATTGTCATGTATAGGGTTGTACTTCAAATTACAGTGCTCTGATCACACCATCTGGCTTTCTCTGCAGTGTGTGGCAGGCAACTCAGTGTGTGGCAATGCATCTTCCAGGTGCATTAGCCCTACTCGCTCCTGAAACAATGCTGTCTGATGAGTCATGGCTATTTCTATTGAGTGGACAGTGTCAATTCCGGGAAGAGGTCACAATCTAAGATGAGAAGCGACATAAGGGTGGATAGTATTAAAGACTGGGAGAGAGTCAGGGGAAGACAGATTTTGTTTTAGATGCTGCACTTTCCATGGTTGCTAGCTCACAGTGTTCATATCACCAGTTGTCAGTGTGGTGAGGTGGTATCCTTCCATGACCACAGGATCGTCTTCTCAGCTTGGCCAACAAAAACAGCGGGAACAGCCATTTTCTTGTGAATTAATCAGTCACAGAAGTCTGACCCTGCAGCTGTCATTCTGGGGTAGTCAGCATAGATACCTTATGGCCTGGCTGATTCTAATGCATACCATTTAGCCCAGACCCCCTTTTATTGGACTTTCCCATACCAGCGCAGAAGATCGGAAACTTTTCCAGCAGTCATCCATCTCCTTAGTAGCTACCTGATGTTGGATTCTGTACAGCAGACACATGGGGTTTTCTGTTGGAAACATTGCTGCTGGAGATCATGACAGCACTGAGGAACTGAAGCCTCGTCTGTCTTGTGTCACTGACATTCAGAAATTTTGCTCCATTTTTATTGTATGCTGTAGATGCCATTTTGACTTGGGGAGTTTTCAGTGGGCTAAGAGCTTGAAATACTCCAGTGTTTTCATTTAAAAAATGATTGTATATATCATTTATAGTGATATGGGACTCATACTGGAGACCTTCACAAATGACCTCAAAAGTTAAGTTTCCTTATGTGGGGACAGATAAGACTAATACTTCACAACTACCGAGTATTGTGGTGTTACCCAACACCAGATTTTTTCCACTGCTATTGTCTGTGGAGCCAGTCATCATTTATGTGATTAATCCTTTCGATTTTTCCCCCTGGCTTACATGTTGTGGTAAAGCTCTGGGGCTTTGTCTTCTCTTAGCAGGATCAGTCATTTTGGGGAAGGGAGGAAGAACTTTGGACATGGCTCATTACCATCACTTAACTGACAAATGTTTAATAATGAGTGCTACTGTGGGAAGATTAGGAATTTGTATCTAACGGACACATGATTTCTGTATTATTACTTACCTGTAGCACCGAGAGGCCCCAACCAAGATCAGGACTCCATTTTGCTTGGTGCTCTACATACACACAGCGAGAGACACTTCCTGCCCTAGAGGTTCCAAAAGAAATACCTCTCCTTTTTTGCCTTTTGGAACATAATGGTAAAATAGGATGAATGCAACATAGATTTTAAAGCCAGAAAGGACTGTTAAGATCCTCTAGTCTGACAAAGGGCATAGAATTTCACTAAGTGATTCCTGCATCAAGCCCATAATTTCTGTTTGAGTTTGAGCATATTTTTTAGAAAGGTAGTCAATCTCAGTTTAAAGATTTTGAGTGAATGCACCACATCTCTAATACTGTTTCTGGTTACTTATCCTCATGGCTGAATTTGTCTAGCTTCAGCTTCCAACCACTGGATGTTGTTACGCCTTTGATAGGTTAAAGAGCCCTGTATCAGAAGTCTTTTCCCCATGTAAGTACTTATAGACCGTGAACAAGTCATCTCTTCACCTTTCTTGTATAAACTAAATAGATTGGACCCTAGGAGTAAGAAAATGGCCACTTACTTGAATGTTAACTTTACAACACAGGTCACTCTGAAAGGTGACTGTAAAGATGGCACAGGGAAGTTCTATATTTATTGTGTCTTAATGATTTCTATATTAAAAGCACTCAGTTTGCAAGTAAAAAGCTATGACTAGCTGCCAGATGTAGAAATTCAAGCTGAGCTCTTTCTGTCTTGAGTGTCATCGGTGCTAAATGGTTTGTAGGTCAAACTATAGCCTGAGATATATCTATGCCTTCCCAAAGCCTTCAATGGGCCTGCACAAATGTCACTGATTGAAATTTAGTAAACAGTTCTGCTTATGGTGCACAAGACAAAGCAGAATCCATAGCTCCCTCTTTTAGCTGTGTGAATTCTACATTTGTAAATAGGAATAACAGATGTAAAACTTATCATGGTCACCAAAATTGGCAGATGTGACTGAATGCAAAAAGGGACACCTTTGTTGCATAGGAAGACACTATTTTTACATAATCAGTTTTCAGCATCCAACCATATTTTAAGCAAATATGTAATTTTCTTCTCCTGCTGTTCTTCACAGATAGAAAGAAAAGTCTACAACTTAAAGATGTCAACTAGTACATTTAAAATATAGAATGAATCCGTTTATAAAGAGAACTAAAAATATAAAGAGTAAAAGAGAACAAGAAAAAAAATGGGGGGGAAAGTTATGATTTAGGGGAAAAGCCATGGTGTTTCATTGCTTTCTCTATTGTCTCTTTCCCATCCACTATCCACCCCCAAATTTAATTTATTTTTAAATTTTTTTTTAAACCACACACAGATAGGCCACAATCCAGCAAATGACTTCAACAGGTACTTAATTTTAAGCATATAAGTAGTCCCATTGACTTCAATGACCACAGTCAAGATCACAATCTTTATTTCCATACAGTAAATGTATATATAGATATGTATCTTACTGTTCCTCATTATAGACTATTTCCTTTACAATTCACTAATTGCATTTATTTATTTAGAGAGTTTATACTTAGAAAGTTTGAGAGAGTTTATACAAAGGTGCCAACAGTAGCTGACTATGTGCCAGGAAAATTTAAAAACACACTCAAATATACAACAGGTGAGAAGGCATTAAAAAACTGTCCAAAAAAAAAAAAAAGATGTGGCCAATTCTGAATGCAAGTTATTAATTTGTCCTCTGCTGAATCAACTCATCCCTAAACATGGGCACATATGCACGAAAAGTCAGAGAAATAAGGTGAAACTTGCAGTATGCCCTGAAGAACTCCATACTCATGTTCTGTTGTATCAAGTGGAGGATGCAGCTTCTAGAGTCAAGGACCAGCAATGAGAATGGCCTGCTGTCATGGCCTGCTATGGCACTGGACTAAGACTCAGGAGTCCTGGGTTCAGTTCCTGGCTCTGCCATTAGTTTGCTGGGTGGTCTTGAGTAAGTGACCTTCTCACTGGATGTCTCAGTTTCCCCTACCTGTAAAATGGGGTGAAAGTTGTGAAGTGCTTTAAGATCTACGGATGAAAAGCACTATATGAGAGCTAGGCATAATTCTTTTCTTCTTCCTGTTTGTTTTTTTTTAGTGTTTAAAAACGTTTCCCACCAAACTCTCAAAAACCCTGCCACCACCATGAGCATTAATTACTTTTAACTTCTGAAGATGTATCTAATATAAGTCTTTTAAAATATTTTTATTATAAATATGTCTGTATTAGAGAGAGAAAGAGAGAGGGTCACCTATTGGCAGTGTATGAATGCAACTCATACTAGAAGAGAGATTTAATACAGATCTTATTCAATATTTATTATTTTTTAAAACTTTGTTTCTTAGATTTATAGGCACATAATGATTTATAAATAAAAAACAATTCCGGTGGGCGTATTTAATTTAAAGTATTTTATGTTTTATTCTTATAAATCAACTATACACAATACTTTATAGTTGCATAAAACTCTTTCTATATAATTTACACCTGAGGACATATTTAACATGAAAGTTTCTTTACAGTCTTTAGAATACGTAATGTATATACTGCAGGTGCTCTGGTACATAGAATTTTGTGGAATTTATTATAATTGGAGTTCACCTAACATGGTATAAGAAATGCAGGTAGGGTGTTAATTCACAGCCATTCACTCTGGGTGAAATTCATCCCTTAACAGAGGGGTTACAAAGACTCCTGGCTTAAGTGGCACTTAGGCGGCGCATAGGCCTTGGGCAGGCTCTACACACTAGGGTAAATTTTACCCAAGGTGAGGAGAGGGTACTCAGACTTACCAGTCTGGAATCAAATTGTGCCCATGCTTTTAGGTTTACTATTTTGCTGGTCAGTTGTAAATTGTATTTTGCATTTTATATAGTTCCTTCCTCTCATAATATTTTATGGATTTAAACTGCTATTTGGATTATGCACAGAGATCACATCATGCATCACTGATATGCAGCCACCTCTGAGGTGGAATGGGAAAGCTACAATGCACAATTTTTGGAAAATAGTACATCTAATTAAAGCTGAGAGGGAAAATGGAGGTACTTTGTTCACAATGTTAATCACTCCGCTTGGAAATGGGGCTGGGAAATTGGGATTTTAGCACTCTCTTCTGAAGAGTGCCATGGGCCTTTTAATATGTACAAGTGGTGAAGACTTAAGTATTATATCTCATAGGACCTCCTGCAGGGTAGGCACCTAAATGCCATGTTGGGATATAGGTACTGACTAGTGTCACCTCCTGCTTCAACTGAATACTAGCAGTACTGTTCTCTTTACTGATGGCTGATATGTTTGGAGAGCTGATATGCCCAGTCTAAACAGAACGAACCTGTGTGTGTCTTAACTGCTATGCATATTGGTTGGAGTATTATATTATGCTGGCCCATCTTACTAGGTATTTCCAGAAAAGATATTGTGAATGAATAATAATATATAGACTCAGACCGTAAGGCCAGAAGGGATCATGATGATCATCTTGTCTAACCTCCTATACATTGCAGGTCATAGAACCTCACCCATCCACTCCTGTAACAGACCCCTAACCTCTAGCTGAGTTACTGAAGTCCTCAGATCTTGATTTAAAGACTTCAAATTAGATACTCCACCATTTACTTTAGTTCAAACCCGAAAGTGATCCATCCCCCACACTGCAGAGGAAAGCGAAAAAAACCCAGGGTCTCTGCCAGTCTGACCTGCGAGAAAATTCCTTCCCGACCCTAAATATGGTGATCAATTAGACCCTGAACATGTGGGCAAGACCCACCAGACAGACACCTGAGAAAGAATTCTCTGTAGTGACTCAGAGCCCTCCTCATCTGGTATCCCATCACCAGCCATTGGTGATATTTGCTATCACATAGGCGGCTGGACCATATGCCATTGCAGGCAATCTCATCGTACCATCCCCTCAAGCTCATTCTTGAACCCAGTTAGGTTTTTTGCCCCCACTGCTGCCCTTGTAAGTCTGTTCCAGAACTTCACTCCTCTGAGGGTTAGAAACCTTCATCTAATTTCAAGCCTACACTTACTGGTGGCCAGTTCATAGCCATTTGTTCTTGTGCCAACATTGGCCCTTAACTTAAATAACTCCTCCCCCTCCCTGGTGTTTATCCCTTGTTGTATTTATAGAGAGCAATCATATCTCCCCTCTGATGCTGGCAGGCCATTGCCAGTTTATGCCATGGTCCCTAGGCCTCGCTGATCTGTGACAAATGGATACATCAAAACCAGTCTAACTAAGAAAGGAAAGGAGGACGTGTGGCACCTTAGAGACTAACAAATTTATTTGAGCATAAGCTTTCATGAGCTACAGCTCACTTCAGTCTAACTCAGTGGTTCTCAACCTTTTTTCATTTGTAGACCCCTAATACATTTTGAATGGAGATGCAGACCCCTTTGGAAGTGTATTGTCTGTATGTATAGTTGAATTCTGTTCAGTCAGTTTTCACTCTAAGGCTTTTGCAGACCCCTTAGACATAGTCCATGGATATCCAGGGGTCTGCAGATCACAGGCTGAAAATCACTGGTCTAACTCACCTCTATGTTAGTACTGTTAAAATAGATATTAGAGTTTAAGAATTTGTTTAGTGTTTAGACTTCAAGAAATGCTTGTAGGATGCTGCATGTATGAATCTTACTTATAATATGCATCCCATGGTATAAGGCAAGGATCGGCAACCTTTGGCCTGTGGCCTGCCAGGGTAAGCTCCCTGGCGGGCCAGGCTGGTTTATTTACCTGCCGCATCTGCAGGTTTGGCCGATCGCAGCTCCCACTGGCCGCGGTTCGCTTCTCCGGGCCAATGGGAGCTTCAGAAAGAGGTGCGGGCCGAGGGGTGTGCTGGTCGCCGCTTCCCACAGCCCCCATTGGCCCAGAGCGGTTAACTGCAGCCAGTGGGAGCTATGATTGGCTGACCTGCAGACGCGGCAGGTAAACAAACCTGCCCGGCCTGCCAGGGGGCTTACCCTGGCAAGCCATGTGACAAAGGTTGCTGATCCTGGTATAAGGTAATATTTAAGTGTTTGCTCTGTAACAATAAAAATGTTTGCTAAGACTATAAACCCCCACAGTCAAGGGAGTAGTATTACCAAGCGTAACATACTAGTTTACCACAAGAGGTTTCATCTCCTCCCCAACAAAAGAAGGCCTAAAGACACCAGACATGCCATTGTGGAGCATCCATGGACAAAAGACTTCGTTGATTGCTTCCCCCACACCCACAAAGAGGGTACATGCACAAACCCTCATCCCATCACAGTTTGCATGCTGGGGGAAGGGAATAAAAAGCCTCCTCTTAAGGAGAAATTATCAGTGTGCTGCTTAGAATTCAGAGAGGGCAATATTTCTAAGCATAAGCCTGGGATCCCCAAACTGCTTGGTTTAGCCCTTGCATATTATAGCAGCTGCTATCATCTTTTGGAACCTAAGACTGTCTCATTTGTGTGTATATGTTTATCTGCTTTAACCTTGTAAATAACCCTCATTTCTTTTTTTAGTTAATAATCTTTAGTTAGTATTATAAGATTGGCTATTGGTTTGAGATCTGAGGTACAATTGACCTGAGGTAAGGGACTGATCCTTTGGGACTGGGAGTATCCTGAATATTGTTGTGATTTTTGGTGAAAGGGACCATCTATCACAGAGGCAAGCTTGCCTGGGTAGTAAGATAGGCCTCAGTGCTCAAGGGGACTGTCTGTGACTCCATGTTAAGGCTTTTATAGTGCTTTAGGAGTTCACACTCGTTACTCGGTTGATGAAATTTAATTATAGAGCACTTGGGATTTGTGCCCTGTTCCTTGAAAGTCCACCCTGGGATTCACACTCATGCTTGTGAGCTACTTCAGACAGCTTGATACCTCATGCTGCTTTTTGTAAAGCTAAACAGGCCAAGCTCCTTAAGTCTCCTTTTGAAAGGCAGGTTCTCCATTCCTCTGATCACCCTAGTAGCATAGATCTTAGATGTGGTAATTGCTACTTCCATAATCTTGTTCCCATTAGCCACCCTGCCACTGCTCCCAAACTCCTTCGTACCCTTATTTAAAACTGAGGCAAAGTATTAATCTAGGTATGGTCCAACACATAAACAATCTTTAATCTCCACACCATCTTCAGTGCTTAGTGGTTCCACTTCTTCTTTCCTTGTTTTTTTTTTATTTGTATGGCTACAGAACCTTTTACTATTGGTTTTAATTCCCTTTGCAAGGTCCAATTCTGCTTGGCTTTTAACATTTCTTACTTTCCCCCTTATACCTTCTGACCTCCAAGAGGTAACTTTCCTTGCTGATCCATCTTCATTTCCTTGTAGGCTTTCTGCTTTCTCTTGTCTCATTCAGGTGATTACTTGTTCATTCAGTTTAGTCTGCAACCCTTCCCTATGAATTTTTCCTCCTTGCTTGGGATGCAGGCTTCAGATAGTTCCTGCAAGTTTGACTTAAAGTAATTCCAAGCCTTCTCCACACTCAGATCCTTGAATTCTTCAGTCCAGTCTATTTCTCTAGCTAATTCCCTTAATTTTTTCAAAGTTTGCCGTTAAGAAATCAAAGTTCTTAGTAGAATGTCTGGAGTGCTAGAAGTCTTGATGAACTGCCAGAGAATTGCGGAACATCAAATCCAGCAAGCAGAATGAGAATGTCTCATTTATAAGGTCTATCTAACAGGACAAGACCCACAAAAATATCACTTTTCCCTTTATTTAATCCTGGAAAGGCCAGGAAGGTAGAAATAGTCTTTGGGAAGGTTGCTTTTCTTCTGTAAAGAATTATTCAGCAGTAGAACTGATCAAACAAGGTACTCTAATGGATTTAGCTTCTTTCTTCTTACAAAATGTCCATGAGCAGATTAGAGATTCCTTACATTTATTTTTTTGTTCAGAATTACTCAATGGATTTATGTGCAATTTTTTTAAACTCTGAATTGCTCACAAACCGTTCACTATAAGCATTTGGTATCTGATAGCAGAAAAGTGTTGGTTGGCTGCGATTAGTCACATGGTATTGTTTGTTTCTGGACATAACTTTTACAGTTGGGAGGAGGGCTTGAGGCAGCCGCTGAGGCAGAGCTAGCAGAGAAACAGGATTTGGAATCTTTGGAAAATGTTTAAACTTTTCCTTTCTGGGCAACACAGGACTTACATGAGACATTATTGTTGGAAACATTTGGCTTATTGGCTACGCCAGTGACAAATCTTTAATTGCATGTGCATTACTGCACATTGGAAAAGTCTTAGTAGCAACAACATGTATCTACCTGCTACACTGGATTTGAGAACATCCTGCCAAGAAACTGTTCTCATAGAAGAGTGGATGATGGGCTCATGTTTCAACTACCCTCTGACCCCACCTCACACCCATACCCCGTCCTCTGGGTTCATGGCCTTGGACAATGAGACGTAAGGTAGGCAATATAAGATGTCAGTTTCCCAGACATTATCCTATTTTGTACGCTGCCTCAAGCTAGTGGTGACAAGGCTCCTCCTCAGTAATGAGAATGAGAGCTGGGTTGTTGTCAAGGACAGAAAGATCTTTGATGTAAGATTAAAAACTAAATATATTATTTAAGATTATTACAAACAAAACAAACCACCTTTTTACAAACAATTCCATATAAAGTTGGACTCTAAGATATTTTCCAAAAAAGATCCCATGCACCTGGAAATGAAATGTAGCAAACAACAATGCTTATTCTGATGTTCTCAGTGCTGCTTGCACTGTGAAACAATAAATTATTTTAATTAGCACAGCAATTCCCTTCCATTACTGTAAACAAAATGAGCCCCTTCATCAATAAATGGACTAATATTTAACAAAGAAAAAAGTATTCCATGTCTATCTAACGCAATGTAGAATGGTTCCACCTTCTTTCCCCCACCAGAATATTTATTTACAGTTTCAACATTCCTTTATTGTATGGAACATTTTTAGCTTTGGGGAAGGCAGAAGAACCAACCTGGACTCTTGGAGCATAGATGCGTGAGGAGAGAATCCTGTAACATCTGCGTTAGTTATTGTTTGAATTATTTATTGCATTATTTATTTGGGCTGCTCTTTGAAAGCAAAGGCTGTGGGACTATGATAGCTTGATTTTAGGTAACTAGATAATGCCCATAAACACAGTCTGGGAAGTAGAAGAGGAGTAGGTTTTCAAATGCAAATGCTGTGCATTATGTCTGTTCAGCTGCACTAATTCATAGATGGATATATTTTAAACCTCGATGGGACAATTAAGATCATCTAGTCCAGTGATACTAAGACCACAGTGGTTAGGAGCAAAATTAGCAATCAACCTTACTCAAAAGAGCCCCAGGTAGTGTAAATTCATTGTTTCATTTACTATACTATATATAATTCTCACAGCAAAATGACTGACCAAGTATTCTACATTTGGTTTATAACATAGTAAAAGCATCCTGATTGGTTAATAATTTATATTGGTTAATAATTAAACCACACCATGTTTTTAATAAGCGCTGCAACGAGTTGCAGGAGACTCATTAAAGAGCCACTTGCAGCTCCTGATCCTCAGTCTGAGTATCACTGCTCTAGTCTGACCTCTGGCACACCCAGTCTATAGAACCTCAGCCAGAGATTCCTGCAGTAAAAAGCAACATATGAGGCATCTGGAAGAGAGTGGAATACAGCCCCAATGATGATTCCTTCCTATTAAAAATAACATATGGGATGTGTGGTAACATTTTTCACCTCTAATTTTACTGCCAAACAACTCAAAGCTAAGTGTAACTATTCAAGCTAAAAAATAATTTAAAAGGTAACTCAAGTAAACTCAATGAATTTGCCCTGTCAAAGGACAATCTTAAAAGCAATGTTTGCTGGAGTATCATATTGACTTAATGTGATGGCTCTACTTTATGGAAATTCAGCCTCAGAAAAGCCAAAATAGAAGCTAATTCCAATTATTTCTTCCATAAAACTTGCACCCATACTCTCTACCAGAAATGACAACACACTATCTATGTACTTCAGATTACTAACCATTCAGACACCAATCTGCACTTTGTCCTCATACTTAATCATTTTTATTACTACCTAAGCACAGCTATTGAATAGATCTGGTGAGAGATCTGCAACACTGAAACAGTTTTGTTAAAAATCCTGCTGATGACACAGCAACATTCTCTCCTTTAGATTAGCCTTAGAAAGTTCCTTTTTAAAAGATTTGTAATAGTAAACAAAGTGGATGTTTCTCTTCAAAGTCTGAAATGTGAAATGGAAATCACACTTTTCATGTTTTTTCCTCTGAGCAAATATAAATGGCAGACCAAAACCAAAATTCTAGATCTGAAAATCCACACACTAACACAGGGGTCGGCAACCTATGGCATGCGTGCCAAAGATGGCATACGAGCCGATTTTTAATGGCATGCTGCTGCCTGCCGGGTCCTAGCCGCTGGCTCCGCTCAGCCTGCTGCTGAACCCAGGCCAGCAGCAGGCTGAGCAGGACCGGGGCCAGGACCCCAGCAGGCAGCAGCATGCCATTAAAAATCCTGCCCGCCCCGGCCCGCTCTTCTCCCCCACCCCCACCCCACCCCAGGGGCAGGGTGAAGAAGCTTGGTCCTGCCAGCTACTGCTGCAGGGCAGGCAAGGTCCCCCCTCCCCTGCCTCTTCCCCCAGGGTGCTGGGTTCCTGCCCCTCCTCCTCTCCCTCCCTGCTGCTGATCAGCTGATGGTCCTTGCAAGGGAGGGGGAGAAGCGGAGCTGCAATGCACTCAGAGGAGGCGGAGAAGAGGTGGGGACAGGGCTTGGGGAAGGGGGGTGGAATCAGGGCATATCCACTCCAGCCCCCTGCCTTGAACCGCTCTGGGCAGGGGGCTGGGAGCACCCTCACAATCCCAGCCCACACCCCCAGCCCTCTGCCCTGACCCCTTCACCCCCCTCACACACACCCAGCCCTCTGCCTGGACCCCTACACTTCCCCACACACTCTCAGCCCATTGCCCTGACCTCTGCACCCCCCTCACACACTCCCAACCCTCTTCCCTGACCCCTGCACCCCCCACGACCCTGGCCCTGACTCCAGCACCCCCCACACATACCCAGCCCCCCCACACCCCATGCCCTGACTCCTGAACCTCCCATACATGCCCCCAGCCCTCTGCCCTGACTCCTGCACCCCCCACACACACCATGCCCTGACTCTTGCACCCCCCACATTCCCACCCCCACCTGAGCACCAAATGGGAGCTCCTGCACACACACCCCCACATTCCCACCTGCACCCCTTGCACCAAATGGGAGCTGTCCAGGCAAGCACTCCACACCCAAACCTCCTGCCCCAACCCTGAGCCCCCTCCCTCATTCTAGCTCTTGGCCAGGCCCTATACCCCAACTCCCAGCCTACTCCTTCACCCCCAGCCCTGTGCTCAGTGCACTCCCACCCTCAGCTCAGTGCAGAGAGAGAGGAAGAGAATGGGCTAGAACCAGGGAGAAGGTAGGTACCCACTCTCTGTGAGCAGGGCTGGGATCCCAGACCAGCAGCGGGCCGAGTGGCAGCGGGTTGAGGCGCTCAGCCCACTGCCGGTCTGGGGTCCCAGCCGCCGGCCCTGCTCAGCCCACTGCCGGTCTGGGGTCCTGGCCACCGGCCCCGCTCAGCCTGCTGCCGGCCTGGGTGAATGGAACCCCAGGCCTGCAGCGGGCTGAGCGGGCCGGTGGCGTAAGATCAGCATTTTAATTTAATTTTAAATGAAGCCTCTTAAATATTTTGACAACCTTGTTTACTTTACATATGACAATAGTTTAGTTATATGATGTATAGACTTATAGAGAGAGACCTTCTAAAACATGTTAAAATGTATTACTGGCATGCGAAACCTTAAATTAGAGTGAATAAATGAAGACTCGGCACACCACTTCTGAAAGGTTGCCGACCCCTGGACTAACATCTCAACTCAGAACTTGATCTTTTTTGAATTTTGAAACTGGACACTATTTTCATTAAGGCTGAAACTCTAAATCCAAACACCGTGGAACTTTGGTAAATTGGACAAATTGATCAAAATGTGGTGTTAGCCTATTTTTAATCAAAGTCTATAAAAATAAGATAATATAATCACAAGATAAAAATAGAGATGGGTTAATTATTTATGGTTTAATGATCATTTCAAATGTAACCATTGTTTTCTGTTTGTGAATTGTTTGCAAACCTTGTATCCCAATTCATGGTGTTTGCAATTGGGTCACCTATTGATTCTGTTTCCACTTTGGATGACTGATTCTTTTAAAATAAGAGAATAATGAATAACACATCTGGTCATAAGTTTTCTGAAGCATAATCATTCAGGCTAAAATCTGTAAAACATTGGGGATTTGTGAACATTTGCACAAATACCTATAATTGTTTTAAATATTTGTGAATAATAATAATATTGTCCCCATGATCAGCTCTACCCAAGGAAAATTTTAATATTTAATATTTTTAATATTTTAATATTTTTCAAATGAAGTATTCTATAATGGTAAATAAAACAGTTCATTAGTAATGTTTCTAACTTCTGGTTAGTAAGCAAACACAAAGGAAACTAAACACACAGTTATTTTGCTTTATACACAGCTCTAAGACACTAAGAACCATCACAGTGAGTTCAGGGGCTCATAACTAGAGCTGTGCAAAACCTAGTGGTTTGTGGACTTTTTGTTTGGTTTTGATCACAATGGGTTCGCACCCCTGGAGTTCTGGGGCCCAGACTCTTCTCTCAGTTACAAACATGCAAACTTACAGACTGGATTCCATGTAAATAACTGAGAGCTGAACTTGGTCTTGCGTTTGAATGAACTAAACTCTCAAAAATGAAACTCCGTTAAAACTACTGAGTTAGACCTAGTTTTCTGTCAAAATTTAGAAACTTTGTGAACTTTGTGTTATTTCATCACAAACCCATCAGCTGGCTCAGGTACACTTGAGAAGCAAAGAACATAACTCAAGTTTCAAGATTACACTGAAGTTCAAATCCAGATACGTTTTGTGAGGTCTCAGATTTCAGTGGGAACCTTTTTACATAATGCTATGTGTAAAGGAAAGTGGGTTTTTTAATATCTTGGGCCACTGATGGGAAGTGCTAGTATCTAGCTAATGATCTCATGCCTTCAGAACATAGACAAAACAGAAAATTCAGGATGGCAACCAGCTGTACCTTGTTCTATGCTGGTGAAACTAAACGTACGCTGAAAGGGAAACAGGCACAAGGAATGCTGATGAAATCAATGGCATTGCAAATGGCATTGACATTGAGCTAGCACAGGAGAGGCCCCAGTGATGTACAGCTAGCATAGGAAGCTCCCACTGCCAAGCCCTCAGCCTTTACATATAGGGCTTATTGGAGGTGAGGGGCAGGGTGGGAAGGCACATGCTCATACCCAGCTGGTGGATAGTTGCCTGGATGGCAAAGGTTAGGGCGGCTTCCATGCTGTTTGAAACTATCATGGCTGGGGCTGGCATAGAGACAGCTAGAAAATCAGAGTGACTTTGTCCCTGATGCCCCTTCTTTCAATTCTCTGTAGAAATTGAGTGCAGCAGAGAATGGAGGCTTTACAATCTCATTCTAAACATAACAGACAATCTGAGATGGGTGACATTTGCATAATCCCGAGTTTATGGGCAAGTGGGATAACGTATTTCCTCATGACTTACTCCTCCTGACACTGCATATATTGGACCCAGCAAATAGTCATATTCACTATTTGTCCAGAATATGGTTTCTATTTGCTGAGTTTGGAACTATATTCTTTGTTTTATTTTTTATAACATAAGTAATAAAGTTAAAATCTCACACAAGTGACTAGCAGTGTGAACTGGACTATTACTAAAATACTTACCTTTCAGATAATCGTGCATACCAAGGTACTTATACAGTATCTAGTATACAGAGAAAAAAATTCAGCTCAAAGGTTACCAAAAATCTCCCACTCAAGTCCCTTAATAGTGGCCAGTGAAGGTTCAAAAGCTTCCAGTTTCTACATAAAAAGAGCAATATTTCCACTGGAATGTTATCCTTTAGGGGGCAACACCAGGGGAAAGATAGGGAACTGATATGCAAGACCATTGGTATGTCTTTGATTCACTGAACAGTAAGTGCTAATTCATACGCTAGAATGTAGTGAGTTAGAATGTGATTCCCATATAAATTGTTTGTTGGTACCAGAATCACAAAAAGGCAAAGAAAAGGAATTTTATAATTTTTAGGGAAAATTCAAGACATTTTTTCTTCCATTTTTCTTATGTTCTGGCACTGGAAGCTCCGGTTTTAATGGTTTGCATTTAAACAGGAAGAACAAGAGAGTGGCCTTCAAACATATGTATTGATGATGCTGCATGTGTCCACCACATTTTTGTAAACACTAAATAAGAAAATGAGGTTCATAATAAAGCATATAGTGAATTTGTAGGTCTCGATTATTCAAGTGGACCATGTGTGAGCGTAATCCTACTCCTGCACTGAGCCATATTGAAATCAATGAAGTTGTATATTCAAATAAAGCTGTGGAAACATAGCCAAACTGCCTATGCTTTACTTCAGTCTATTCAAACAGCTACGGTCTAAGACTTCCAAATACTGGAAATAAAGTGCTTGTTAACATCTGACAATGTCAAAAGTATCTAATGGAATTTTTCCCTTGGGGAAGTGTCTGTTTCACTGTTTGGTCAAAAAACCTAGTGCTTTTGCTAAATCAGGCTCGATTCTAACTGCAGGCATGATAATAAACAGAAGCACCAAAGGGTTGTTGCAACAAGTCTGGATTGAGCTCCATGTCCCAGTTATGCAGTTGGAAAGCCCCAGGGAGGTGATCTAGGAGGCAGAAAGGAAACTGAGGGGTCTTCCACATAATATCTTTTGAGATTATTCATACAGAGGAGCTCAATAGAGATAAAAGAACCATCTGATCATGATGGCCATTGTTGGCAGAAGCAGCATGCTGAACATAACAAAGAGGAGCTGCATGAATGTTTGTTCTGCAATTTAAATAAAGAAAAGCAGAAATAGAATTTCTACAGAAAACTATGAGTACCACTGAGAGCAGCATTTAAGCACCTCCAAAAATATATAATGATTAGCACTGATTGAAAATTTTCTGACGGAAGAGTTTTGCATCGGAAAATGTGGATTTGACAAAATTGTAATGTTTTGTGGAAAGTATCAATTTCATTAGTTTCCACAGGAAATTCTGAAAATGTTTCATTTTGTTAAGGTGGAGACATTTTGTTTTGACTTTATCATGTTGACTTTTATGTTTTAGAGTGTATTTTATAATATGACCTAATATAAACATGATAAAGTCAAAACAAAATGTCTCCAGTTTAACAAAATGTTTCAATAAAGAAATATTTTCAAAATATTTCATTTCACAACAAATTCTGAGCTTTTGACTTTTTGTCCTGATTCAGGATGAAACCAAATTTTGAAATCTTGGAATTTCCCATGGGACAGCAATTCTGAATTTCAACCAGCTCCGATAATGATGATTAACATTAGTGAATCACAGGCAATTTCTATCAAGAATAAAAGCAACTGATATTTGAACTCAATTATGGTTATAATACTGAACCTATCTGGACCCAGTTCATTCCTGATACAACTCTACTGAATTCAGTGGAGATAGACCAGGGCTGAATTTGGCCCATTTAATTTAAGCATCCAGAAAAAAAAATCACTAGAATGTTCTCTTACCCTGGAATATCATGACACTCATTAAGATAACTCAAAGCATAGTTCCCAAAGATTTGCGGCCTGCATTTCTCAGGCTCTGTCACTCTTCTTCCCTTAAGGCATGGAAAGGTAGGTATTTGCACTTATCGCAAAACAAGCATTTTAAACAGGATAGGTGGTGGGGAGTTGAAGGAGCCTCTTGTTCCTATTTACCCTGTTACTTGGAAACATTTGAGAAGGGATGGTTACAGGGTTCACACTGTATATTTGGAGAATATTTTACACACATGGACAGTACAGACAGTTACATTTTCTTTTTGGGTGTATTTTTTCCATTCATTCAATATATTCTTCTGTGTTTGCAGATTCTTAGCTGTATGTAATCTAGCCAAAAAAGACTTTCAGTTTTTCTGGGTTTATTTGTGCCTCCAGTGAGAGAGATTAAGGCTTTCTCTACTCCTAGTAGGGAGTGGTGAACCCATTCAAACACAATTTTTTTTTTAAGTTCAAAGCAGCTAGATTAGCAATAAATAAATCAGTTGATTAATCTTATTGTTTATTTTTGCACAGCTCTTCACTTCCAAATTACAGACAGAACTTCATGGGGAATGTGGAAATGCCCCAGGAAAGATTTTTCATGCACTAGCTCTGGCCCACCCAAAAAAGAGAAAGCAGTAGGCATCTCATGAGAGAGAGAGGTCTTTTGGAAAGCTCTTGAGCCCAATTTTGCTGACTTGAGAGATTTTGATTCCCATCCATGCTTTTGGGAGCTCTAACCTCGGCTTTAGGAATTGCCTTTCTGGATCAGACTCACTAGTGTTCAGTGACCATCTAGTGTCCAGCAGTCTGTCTCTGACAGTGGTCAGTACCAGATTCTTCAGAGGATGGTGCAAGAACCCCACAGTAGGCAGATGTGGGATAATCTGCCCCTCACATTGGTCCCAAGGGACCATCTACCAGGTAGGTATAGGCAGAGGTTCACCCATTGTTAGTTCCACATAGACATGGCCTTTCATCACAGATACCATTACCATTGACAGCCTCAGGGCCTGATTCAAGAAAGTATCCTACTCAGGACAGCACGTAAGCAATGTGCCTAAGTTCTGTCCTGAAAAGGCATGGACATAAACATGTGCTTAAATGCTTCACTGAAATGAAGGCTCAGAAAAGTGAGTAAAAAGGGTTATACAGTATATTCAACTCTTAAGAACACAAATGCCGGATAAAGTGGAAATGGATCAAAGCCGATTATGCTATTGGAGGTCGGAGGACACCTAAAACTGCAGAGCAGGGCCTCAATAGACCTTAAACTGGATGAGTTGGAAGGTTATCAAACAGGGAGGACAATGAACTCCAAAGAAGTTTTTAAAAAATGAAACAAGGAATATTATTGCTAGTTGTCTAAATTTTTCACAAAAAAAGTTTCATCCATTAAGGATAGGCTAGCCCCTAAGTAGAATATTCTCTATTTAAGAAACATAGACCTTTCTTCCTGCATTTTCACTTATAAAAATTTGGGACCAAGATGGTTGCAGCTTGCATGCCTTCTCTCCACTTGGAATCAGCCACTCTTTTCTGAATGTTTTATAGATATTGACTCTCGTTACATATTCACAAATGCACATGACACACGATTGACTCAGCCCTCATTTTTATTCAGAGATCTGGTTGGGATAGTGTGTTTGCTGAAAAACTTTTCTGATGTTCTGTCTTTATTTGAATGTATTGTTAAAGATGCACCAAAATGACTTATAACAATGCACAAACTAAACTTCTAGAAGAGTCAATTTAATCCAGTGAGAATTTTTATCCCCAAACCAGCTTCTCCTGTTTATTTTATATCATCATTTTTCTTCTATAGTCTCTATTATCAGGGGCTTTGTAGTCACACGTGGCTCAGAAATTGGTCATATGAATACTCACCTTTCACTTTTCAATGGATTAATGAGAACATACAGTAACTCTGCCTGTCCTCTTTAGCAGGTTTGTGGCATATTATAAGTAAAACATGTTAACTGTGACTCTCTTATAAACTCCTCATTAGGCTAACAGCATATTCTACTCTCCTTCTTTCTTCAGATTGCTGTAGGAGTGTAACTGATGCACCTTATTATAATCTGAAGTAGTGTGAGTAATCTTATTGTCTCTAGCTCTGCTTTTAGTGTGTGTGTAATCACCAGGCCTCCTCATGATGGTATGAGTAACCTTATTTCTCTGACAGCTTGTTTAATATTCCCTATTTTTGTTCCTTAACTTCAGCTTCTGTAACTTTTGATTAATACTGTTCAACGTAGGATGTAGGGGGGAAGGAAAGACTCAAAGGTAGGACAAAAGCACTTTTAGATTCCCCTGCCCTGTAACCTAACTTCTGAAACAAGGTTCAGCTTGTCTGTGGGCTGACAACAAACCAATTGAAATCATGCAGCCAAAGTTCACCTGGCTAAAACTACTGCAATTACATTAATTCAGAATGTGATACATTTCTACGGCACTGCTCTGGGGGCCAACTATGGTCTTCTGTTGCAGTACCAGCGCTGAGAACTCTACATACACATCAGAGATGTGTGGGTAAAAACACTTGGTCCTTTCTTCATGGAGCTCAATTGTGAATCTGGCAGTGCATCTGCTCAGGGGAGCAAAGGGCTGTAAGGAGCCCCTTGCTCCCTTACACTGACCTCCTACACTGCCAGACCCTGCACAGTGTGTGGGATCAGGGTCAGGCAGTGGTCTGCGCCTTGGTTTCATCCCACTCCCATTGTGCCAACTAGCACCGCTGACCCAGCAGGGAGGGGGACCAGAGCTGTGCCAGGAAAGGGGCTGATGCTGCTAGTTTCTTCCTTGGAGCAAGGGGAAAGTAGGTTAGAGTTTTGATTCTCAAAGCAAATGGTTTGGTCCCTGCTTCATTCCTGGGGCAGTGAATCTCTGTGCTGCCTCTTCCTTGGGCTGAATTGTAAGGGTTCCCACTTAGCTCATATGTATGTGAGACCAATGAGAGGTGTTCCAAACAGTATCCAGAAGTACTGGTGTTGGTTGGGTGTCCTTATTTCAGACAGTAAGTACATCCCTTCCTCTGAGAATAATTACATCTAAATTAATATCCGCATTGGCCAATGAAGCTCTATGCCAGGACTTCTTCCCCTCCGCCCCCTTCTCCCAAGTTTTCTACTCTGGGTAGCAATGCTGGGAGCATTATACTGACACGGCTCCAGGCAGCCATTGGCATTTGAAGCAAAGTCTCATCTAACTCTGCTCACAGGCATGGGTGGGCATAGCATGGTGGTAAAAATGCCTGTGGCTCCTGGTGCTCAGTTTACATTAGCTCTCCACATGCTGCTCCTACTGGGGGGCTAATGTAGTGGCAATGGTGTAATGTAATGACAATGGTGGGAAATTTGGGGCCAAAAAGCCTAGTGTAGGCAAGACCAAAGCTTGCGCATCACATTTGGGGACAATGTATACCTTCAAATCAGTGGCACTGTTATGGGTACCCGCATGGCCCCACAGTATGCCAACGTTTTTATGGCTGACTTAGAACAACGCTTCCTCAGCTCTCGTCCCCTAATGCCCCTACTCTACTTGTGCTACATTGATGACATCTTCATCATCTGGACCCCTGGAAAAGAAGCCCTTGAGGAATTCCACCATTATTTCAACAATTTCCCTCCCACCTTCAACCTCAGCCTGGACCAGTCCACACAAGAGATCCACTTCCTGGACACTATGGTGCTAATAAGCGATGGTCACATAAACACCACCCTATACCGGAAACCTACTGACCGCTATTCCTACCTACATGCCTCCAGCTTTCATCCAGACCACACCACACAATCCATTGTCTACAGCCAAGCTCTATGATACAACCGCATTTGCTCCAACCCCTCAGACAGAGACAAACACCTACAAGATCTCTGTCAAGCATTCTTACAACTACAATACCCACCTGCTGAAGTGAAGAAACAGATTGACAGAGCCAGAAGAGTACCCAGAAGTCACCTACTATAGGACAGGCCCAACAAAGAAAATAACAGAATGCCACTAGCCATCCCCTTCAGCCCCCAACTAAAACCTCTCCAACGCATCATCAAGGATCTACAACCAATCCTGAAAGACAACCCATCACTCTCACAGATCCTGGGAGACAGGCCAGTCCTTGCCTACAGACAGCCCCCCAACCGGAAGCAAATACTCACCAGCAACCACACACCACACAACAAAAACACTATCCCAGGAACCTATCCTTGCAACAAAGCCTGTTGCCAACTGTGTCCACATATCTATTCAGGGGACACCATCACAGGGCCTAATAACATCAGCCACACTATCAGAGGCTCGTTCACCTGCACATCTACCAATGTGATATATGCCATCATGTGCCAGCAATGCCCCTCTGCCATGTACATTGGCCAAACTGGACAGTCTCTACGTAAAAGAATAAATGGACACAAATCAGATGTCAAGAATTATAACATTCAAAAACCAGTCGGAGAACACTTCAATCTCTTTGATCACTCAATTACAGACCTAAAAGTGGCAATTCTTCAACAAAAAAATTTCAAAAACAGACTCCAACAAGAGACTGCTGAATTGGAGTTAATTTGCAAACTGGATACAATTAACTTAGGCTTGAATAGAGACTGGGAGTGGATGTGTCATTGCACAAAGTAAAACTATTTCCCCATGTCTATTGCCCCTCCCGCCACCCCCCACTGTTCCTCAGAAGTTCTTGTCAACTGCTGGAAATGGCCCACCTTGATTATCACTATGAAAAGGTTCTCCCCCACCCTGCTCTCCCGCTGGTAATAGCTCACCTTAAGTGATCACTCTTGTTACAGTGTGTATGGTAACACCCATTGTTTCATGTTCTCTATGTATATAAATCTCCCCACTGTATTTTCCACAGAATGCATCCGATGAAGTGAGCTGTAGCTCACAAAAGCTTATGCTCAGATAAATTTGTTAGTTTCTAAGGTGCCACAAGTACTCCTTTTCTTTTTGCTAATACAGACTAACACCGATGCTACTCTGAAACCTGTCAAAACACTGTGTTATAAATACACACTTATAAACATTAATCAATTTCTAGCAGGGCACTAAGTCTGGGTCCTAGCCAAATTCCGGTTCTGGTAATTAAATTCTGCCTGCCTGAATTTCCTGTGCAGTTAATTGTATTATTCTTCACTTCCTATATTCAACTGTTGGGCAATGTTGGTGTGCCCTGTTTAGCAGCTGCCATGCTTCACTGCAGAAGTGGCTGCATTTTGGTAGGAGAAGATGTTATGCCTGTGTACAGCTGTGTTTTTTCTGAAATGCTTTGGAGTTCTTCAGAATGAAAGGCCTGAAATGTGAGATAGTATTAACTTTCTTTTTGGATTGGCTTCAAGCACAGAACTTGCACTGGTGTTCATTGATTACTGATAGGTTCTAAAACATCAGGGAGTATTATTTAAGTTTATGATTTTCAGACTATCGTTTGCTATTCTTCTGATTGCATGTGCTGTGTTATTGTTTATTTTCAATTTTCAATAACACTAGAGGCCATGACATGCTTTAGTACTTGTTTTAGAATGTTCATGACTTCAGCTCCCTCAGAGAAATATTCACATTTGGTTTTAAAGCAGCCTATGTTTTGCAACACTGGAACATACCTTATCCAATAGTTTTCATCCATACTCTGTCCATTTTCACTAGAGTGTTTTGCCACAGGAGATGAGCAGAGTTGTTCATAACATTTCTCAAATGGTCAACAATAACTCTTTTTGTTTCTGCAATCTGAAATTTGTTACATTTCCTGGGGATAACACAGTTTACCTTTTATTTGGAGATGTAGAAGAAGCAGACATCTACAAATATCAGTGGGAAAGCAGGTTAAATATCTGCCAGTGGATAGACAGATGGATCTCACTCTCTCAACATTAATAAAATCAAAGATTATCCCAGGGTCTAGACACTTGTGACACACAATTACAAATAGAAAAGGAGTACTTTTGGCACCTTAGAGACTAACAAATTTATTTGAGCATAAGCTTTTCTGAGCTACAGCTCACTTCATCGGATGCGTTCAGTGGAAAATACAGTGGGAAGATTTATATACATAGAGAACATGAAACAGTGGGTGTTACCATACACACTGTAACCAGAGTGATCACTTAAGGTGAGCCATTACCAGCAGGAGACAATCAAACAGTCCAACTAAGACAAAAACAGCAGGAGCAAACAAACAACCTTTCTCAACACATAAGAAGTCAGGCCACAAAACCAAAATTTCCTCAGTTCCCACAAAACCCTAACCCCACCCCACCCAATTAAAAATCCACCTTCCTCCTTCCCTCTCCTGCCCAACCTCAACGCACCCCATTTTGAGGGATCTGAAGGAGGACAATTATATGGCTTTGCATTTTTGTGCAGGGAGCTCCTGCTCTGAATAAGGGACAGGATGGGAGAAAGCCTGAAGGTGTTTGAGGGAAAATTAGACTGATGGGTGATGAAGACCAGCATCACTGGCAGAACAGAAGTGAGAGTCAACAGCTTGGTACCACATAAGACATGAGAGCTCTTTTAAAGATCTTGCCATTGATATAAACAGTAGCACATTATTTGTTCTTTTTTAAGCAGGAGAGAAGAAGCTAAATTATGGGCCTGCTAAAGCCCACTGAAGTCAGAGGGAGCCTTTCCATTGACTTCAGTGGGCTTTGAATACAGCTTGATCTGAAGTGAATGCTAGTTTATAGGTAGAGCTGGGTGGGATTCGTGTTTTCTTGTCCTAAATTGGGATGAAAAGTCAATCTCTACAATTTTTGCAAATGGGAAAAACTTTGTCTTTGTGTTTGGTTTTTTTGTTCAGGTCAATCAAGACATTTCACTTTGGTAATTTTGAAGTGTTTCATTTTGATTTTGACCTTTTTTTCTTTTTCAACTTTTTATTGAGGAGGAGAGCTAAATACGCTGGAGGGTAGGGATAGGATACAGAGGGATCCAGACAAATTGGAGGATTGGGCCAAAAGAAATCTGATGAGGTTCAACAAGGACAAGTGCAGAGTCCTGCACTTAGGACGGAAGAATCACCACTACAGACTAGGGACCGAATGGCTCGGCAGCAGTTCTGCAGAAAAGGACCTAGGGGTTACAGTGGACGAGAAGCTGGATATGAGTCAACAATGTGCCCTTGTTGCCAAGAAGGCCAATGGCATTTTGGGATGTATAAGTAGGGGCATTGCCAGCAGATCGAGGGACGTGATCATTCCCCTCTATTCGACACTGGTGAGGCCTCATCTGGAGTACTGTGTCCAGTTTTGGGCCCCACACTACAAGAAGGATGTGGAAAAATTGGAAAGAGTCCAGCAGAGGGCAACAAAAATGATTAGGGGACTGGAACACATGACTTATGAGGAGAGGCTGAGAGAACTGGGATTGTTTAGCCTGCAGAAGAGAAGAATGAGGGGGGATTTGATAGCTGCTTTCAACTACCTGAAAGGGGGTTCCAAAGAGGATGGCTCTAGACTGTTCTCAGTGGTAGCAGATGACAGAACAAGGAGTAATGGTGTCAAGTTGCAGTGGGAGAGATTTAGGTTGGATATTAAGAAAACCTTTTTCACTAGGAGGGTGGTGAAACACTGGAATGCGTTACCTAGGGAGGTGGTAGAATCTCCTTCCTTAGAAGTTTTTAAGGTCAGGCTTGACAAAGCCCTGGCTGGGATGATTTAATTGGGGATTGGTCCTGCTTTGAGCAAGGAGTTGGACTAAATGACCTCCTGAGGTCCCTTCCAACCCTGATATTCTATGATTCTATGATTAGTGTAGTTAGGTTACATTTTGAAACAAAGTCCTTTCAAACCAGAAAAATAAAAAATTTCATTTTGAAAAAGCTGAAACTAAATGTTTCAACAATTTGGAAAAAAATTTCAAACATTTTTTGAGGCAGGAGATTTGTAGAAATTGACCCTGCTTTGCAAACAGTTTTGTTTTTGACAAGTCAGCATTTTTTGATGAAAAATCATTTCGTCAAAAAAATTCCCGACCAGATCTATTTATAGGTTATCTGTGGAAGAAGAATGTGATGAATATTTAGCTGTGATCATTTCTCTTCCTATTCTTTTTAACTACTTTTGCCTCAGATGGATAAGAAATCATATATTTAAACAGTTAACATGCAAAATAGAACCTCAAAAATTTTGTGCAACCTCTTGCATAAGGCTGTATCTGAAATAAGGCTGCCATGTGTTAGTCTGATTCCTTTTAAATTATACTGTCAGTGTTCATATGGTTAATCCCTACAGACTGGGCTGTGGTGGGATTTGGAGGGGGCCACGTGAAGAATTTGAATCCGCACACTAAGGAGTAACTCCTTTTATCAAATAAATATTGCAAACTACAGAAAAATATTGGGGGTAGAGAAATTTTTAATGGTTTTTTTTGGAGCCAAGGAATAGCATATTAGTGGACACAGTCCAGCAAAGAAAGGAAACCAAACAAACAGAGGCAAATGTTGAAAACTAAGCATGGGAAATGTTCTATAAAAAAAGGAGGCATTAGAGAGTTTTTCAGAAAAAATGATGGTGCACAGTAAGAACCTCACTCGAAGAGAAGAAAGTCAAATGAAAGGTAGTCTGAAAATCACAGGGAACAACTCCATTGGCCTGGTCCAATGCAAATATGCTACCACATGGAGAAATTGTGAGCAAAAATGAGGGGCATTCTTAGCTAGTGGAGCTTAGATATGTTTTAAAGGATAGTGGCTGGGTTCTTGGGGAAGGATGGCAATCCATATCTATCCTTTTACTAGGTATTTGTCAGTTTAGGGTAGCATTGTCTTGGTAAGTGTTCACTTATAGTACTCTGCTGGTTAGAAGGACCACTATGTCAGTCATCTAATACAGACAAGGATTTAAAGTCTTACTTAGAAAGAAGAGGAGAGTGGCACCTAATATCTCAGGGACTAGCTTTCAGTTGAAGGCTATATGTAGTGGGAGTGAAGTCTCTCACCATCTTTGAAGGATTGGAACCCACTCAAATGGTAAAGCCCTTGCATATTTGAAAGTAACTTCACTTACAGTGCACAAAGCCTGGGAGAATTTTTGAAGTTATGTGATCACTGTTGGGGAGAGACCAGGACCTACTGAAAACTCCATTTCTTCCTGCCAGGTAGTTCACTTTGTGGCATCGTCAGAGGTCTCATTCAGTGGGAGATATTGTGCTACCAAGGAGTGCAAGGAACATTCTGGGGATGTGCCCCTTGAATAATGAGACGGACAAAAAAAAGTGGCCTGATTCAAAAAACCAGCACATGCGAGCAGCAAAAATAAGAAGTCAGTTGCCTACAGTAGTTGAACACCACACTGCACTCAGCATTTCTTGCTAATTCTGTGCACCCAAGAAAACTGGAGTTTTAATGGTTTGCCACAGGGTTTGCTGCTGTGTGAGGAAAAAAAACATCTTATGTATTTCCACATTGCAGATGTAAAAGAGAAATAAATTGTGGGCCAGAGACTCTTCTGGCCTACATCTGCCTAGCTCCATTGAAGTAAATGGTACTACTGGGCTGATTTACACTAGCTGAGGACCAGCACTCTGATATATGCAGAAACACTAGTGAAAATTCATTCATTACAGTGTTTGGATTTTCTATTTTCAGTTTTAAGGGTAATTTTCTCTTAAATATATTGTTGCCTAAAAT
This sequence comes from Lepidochelys olivacea, assembly GCF_965140295.1. Classification (NCBI taxonomy): domain Eukaryota; kingdom Metazoa; phylum Chordata; order Testudines; family Cheloniidae; genus Lepidochelys; species Lepidochelys olivacea. Next base: position 157,955,247 of record NC_140411.1, on the reverse strand, counting down.
GTTGCTCTCTTGTGTGCTCAGGTGACAGTATCTTTAGTCATTTAATTGCTCAGCACCTTAGTGTTAAGTGAGGCCTTCTGGAGCCATTGTATTGTTCTCGGTGATCTAGATTTAATCCTATCTTATTCTGGTAATCTAGCACTATGAGTTTTGTTATGTAATGTTACAGTCACAGCTCACTGAATATACCTCTCCTCTGTGTTTTCAAGCCAACTCTGTGTCTATAATGTGTATGAAAGAGTTCAGTATAAAAATTCAATTTAGATTTAACAGCTCCATTTTCTGAAGCGCCTGGCCAAGTTGTTTTGTCATCTTATTACATATTGTGGTAGGGTGAGCACCTCATCATCCCTGGAGTACACGATGTCTCTCCTGCAGGGATGAATTTGAGAAATACTTGGGAAGAGGGGAACAGACAGTTTCTCAGGAGCTGAGTCTGAGCCAGGGAATGGCAATCTTTTCTCTTTGTGCCTGGGTTCAAGAGTCCCTGAGAATGGAGCAGCCAGATGTAGGCAAGTGGATGTGTCCACTTTCTTTTCATCCTATAGGGTAGAAAAATTTGAGTAGGACTTTGTTTTTAAAGTGTATACTGTGAACTCTGTTTGTGAGGGAACTTCCTCCCCAGGACAGGGTAGGGTCTCCAGACTTTCTGAGAGGGGGGGCATGTCTTGCTACAGGTGGATGGGCAGCCAGGCTGGAGTCAGCTATGGGGGTTGGAGCAGAGGGCTCCTCTCCTGAACACTGGTGGTACATTAATGAGGTCCTGTGGTTCCTGGAGTTCTCATGTGAACTACTCTTTATTTAGTAGAATATTTTTCTTTGTTTTTTTTCCCTATCAATAAATGGCCATTTACACAACATCGTGGACTTAGAATTTATTTAACCAATATCAGAACTCATTGGTAGAGCTAGTCAAAAAAAGAGCAGAGGAATTCCACAGAAAGTTGTTTCTATTTTGCAATTTTTTCTTCATCTTTTAAAAATATTCTTTCTTTGTCGTTTAAAAAAATTAATGCCTGGAAAAAAGTAGGGGGAGGAGAAGATTAGGAAATAAAGTTTTCTAGAGTTAGAGTGAGTGAGTGTTAGTCATTTGGGAGATGGAATAGCTGTGATTCTGGAGAATTCCTTTAACTAAGAAATATAAGTGTAATACGATGATTAAAATAGAAATGTGTGTACATATCTTCATTTTACTTCAGTCTGCTTATATTCAACATTTAAAAATGTTCGTCTCATTTCTGTGCCCATTTATTGAGACTGATTAGTAAATGTATTTTCTTTGCTGGTGATCACTTGACTGATCACTTTCTTGACTGGTCCCTGCTGATTGATTGGAGCCTGGTATTTCCTCTGTGCTGTTCTTGCTCATAGCCACTCCTGGAGTATACAGATGCCAAGTAGTGAGATGGATTAGGAGATTATATAGGTGAAACTAATTAATGAATGAGGCTCCCTCTGGAAATAGTATGCATTTTAAAATGAGAAAAATAAGCAAAGGCATAAAATAGTGATGCTTTGAAAAAAAGGAGAAAATCTAGCAGGTAGCTTCTGTAACTGAAAGTTGTCACTTTTTCTCTCTGACATCATCTTTAAAGTAGTTTGAGACACACTCAGCACATCACCAGGGTCTTGATGTTTTGTTTTATGGGTTTTTTAACGCTGGCTGATCTTCCTAGCTCTTTTTTTTTTTTTTTAAATATTCATTATCAACTGAAAAAAACCCAGAATATTACAAACTATTGTCTTGCCTGTGGAATCTCAGATATTAGCTTTTGCCTCTGGGGGTAAATAAGACTAATGATTCTGATAATGGCAGGATTATCATCTGTGGTAAAAGGATATTGTGAAAAGTCAGATTGCGTCCCCCTAGGGGAGACTTGCAAAGACACAAACGGCAGATAGACACCTGCCTGCCATTTGCACCTTTGAAAACCTCTCCCTTTGTTTTTTCCAGCCATCCAAACCCAGAACAGCTGTCACCTCCTTCTCATCCCTAAACTTGTGCTCCATCCCTGAGAGCTCTCCCTGCAGGGCTGGCTGTTACCATGGTGGCAGCAGGCAGCCCTGAAGAGAGCTGTGTAGGTATGAATGTTTTGCACAGCTCTAGAATTTGAGGTAGACAGTATAATTACCCAGTCATTCACAACAAAAATGTACTTTTGTTTTTCTCCAAATTGCTTTGATTCCTGCGTTCATACTGTGAGATCCTCAAGATGTGTAGCATGGGTTTCTGAAAGCTAATTTGTGGTCAGCCTGTGAATCAAAACCAATTCCTGATTTTACCATCTATCTGCTGCAGACCAAGAGTTTGATTCAGAAAGGTGTTGAGCATCCACTACCCCCCACTGATCACAATAGGAGTTGCGGGTGTTCAATAGCCTTGCGATTAGGTCCACAGTTTTTGCTAGATATATAGATGAGTTGGCAGGATTTAATTTTTAAAAAATGATTTCAATGAATATCAATGTTTGTATTAAAGTTTCTATTTTTATCAATTTAAATTTTCATACTTGCTGAAACGTGTGTGTGTATGTGCAAGCAAGACAGAAACATTATTTAAAAACAGATGCTGGGATTTGAAAAGTTAAAGCTTTATAACTTTTAACACACATACTGCCAAAATGACATGCCAAAATATACAAAGTAAATATCCTTAAATCAAATGCTAATAAGTTCTCAAGCAGCATTTTCTTACTTGGCTTGTCTGTAAATATCAATTATTGATGAAAATATTTTTTCCATCACCTTGAGTGTTTACAGTGAAGTCGACCTTTATTATCATTTATCGGTAAAAATTGAATTCTTCCAAGTCTAAGTTTAGAGTTGTTCCTTGGTCAAAAGTACTAAGATGATAAATGACCCAACAGGCAAAAAGAAGCCAATCTAGAAACCATTCAAATGTTTCTACTATTTTTATTAGTATAAGAGAAATAGAAGCGAGAGCTCTAGAGTTCTGATTTCATCTTTAATCAAATGCTTTGTGTTGATCGTAATGAGACCTCTACATGGCCATAGTGAATGTCAGCTCACATAGTTGTAGCTGGTTTCAGAGCAGCCGCCGTGTTAGTCTGTATCCGCAAAAAGAAAAGGAGGACTTGGGGCACCTTAGAGACTAACCCATTTATTTGAGCATGAGCTTTCGTGGGCTACAGCTCGCTTCATCGGGTGCATGCCGTTGTAGTTGTAGCTGATATACCTACAGCTTCCTGAAATCTTCTAATAGATTATAACAGCTGTGATGTTCAAGCTGAGACCAACAACCTGCAATTACTGTAGTGCCATGAAAATATAGAATTGGTCGTCTTTGGTTAGAACTGATGGGCATCTTACAGTTCAGACCAGGGCAGATTAGAATCTATTATAAATTATGAAAACAAGCTATTATAAATTCCATTAGAGATATTTGTTACCATTGTGCAGTGCTATCCCATGTGGCCACACTAAAGTATCTCTGAGACTGCATTACAGAGTACTCATACCAATAGTTGTTTGCGATATTAATAGCTATATAAGTTAGAGAAAAGAAATTAGAGCCAGCATTATAATTTAGGTATTTATAATGAACTATTACTACTATTTATTTAATATTTATATTGGAGTAGCACCTAATGCCCTTAGCTAGGTCAAAGCCCCATTGTGCTAGGCACTGTACAGACGTAAAGCAAATGATGGTCCCTGCCCCAAAGAGCTCACAATCTAAATTGCATTAATGATGAAAAATATAAAACAAGAGAGTAAATGATTTATACACATATCCAGATACCACTGATCCGGTAGTAGGACAGGACTGTACATGTATCCCAAAAAGAGGTTAGAAGAGGAGCCTCTGGCCTTGTGCCACAGAAAACAAAAGAGACGCCAACAGATATCAGGGATCAATATGTCTAATATAATAAAACCCTGTCCTTCCTTCCACACAGCTCCCTTTGTTCAACACACACTTTCTACAAATAGAAATAAGACTGGCTCCTAGACTGGCTCCTGGAGATCCCAGGGACTGCTTGAGATGGTTCATTAAATGCAGCAAGTAGTTTATGCCAGAACTGTACATTGTAATGCTAATAGGTAAAAAGATATTCATATCATGCCTCAGACGGGGGTCTGGGAGTGGGGCGGGGGAACAGCCTGGTTTTTTATTGTTGTTGTTGCATGAGAGTTCTGCATTTGAGTTTCCAGGTTTGTACGAACTCCAAAATAAACAAATAAATAAATAAAGGACATGGGAATCAAACAGGCCAATAGAGTACAGCAAAAATAACATGAACAGAAAGCAATGTTTCCCCACCATCCATGGTTCAGTTTACAGTAAATAATTACTATGCACTGGCCAGCAGTCCTGCAATAATTAGGCCCAACATAATAAGTTATGAATGTATCATCAGCCTTGGCTTTGAACTTCTCTGCTTTTGTTGATTTCTAATAACTTTATCACTACTGAAAAGCTTTTTAAAAAATAGAAGCCCACCTCAAAATAAACCATAATGGTTCACTTAATCTATAGCATAAACACAGATTTTGATTTTTAAAACTCTGTAAGTTACGTAATCACACGTTTAAGACAAGCGCACAGTCAACCTGTGGAACTCCTTGCCTGAGGAGGTTGTGAAGGCTAGGACTATAACAAAGTTTAAAAAAGAACTGGATAAATTCATGGAAGTTAAGTCCATTAATGGATATTAGCCAGGATGAGTAAGAAATGGTGTCCCCAGCCTCTGTTTGTCAAAAGGTAGAGATGGATGGTAGGAGAGAGATCACTTGATCATTACTTGTTAGGTTCACTCCCTCTGGGGCACCTGGCATTGGCCACTGTCGGTAGACAGGATACTGGGCTGGATGGACCTTTGATCTGACCTGGTATGGCCATTCTTATGTTCCTATGTACTATTTAAACTATTGATTATTTACCTATACTGCAATGGGGTTTATATACAGTGTAAATCTTTGGTTTAAAGATACCTTTAAAGAATAAATCAGAGCGATTATGGGCTGGTGTGCCAATACAGCTGAGGGATGTGCACACTAAAAATCTTAGGAACTCTTGCTGGACAGGTGAGGTAGTTATGGCTAAGTGAGGTAGTTATGGCTACAGCTGGGTGAAAATTTTTGGCAAATAGTAAATTAGCTGAAAAATGCATGGTGTGGGGAGGGACAGAAACTATTCTCAAATTTGGGTTGAAGTTGGTAAGTAGTTTCTAACAAAAAAACCCCACAAAACCCTAGATGGAACCAAGCCCGGGGAGCCCCATCTCTAGTGCTTAGGTGTGGTGCAAGCTTGGAGGGGTGAACCCTGGTCTCTGCTGTGTCACCTGATGTCTGTCCATATGCTCAGCATGCAGACTCTAGGCCACTCTCCAACCTGCCTGAAGCTGTGTCCCAGTCAGCTCCCTGGGCTGATCCCTTAGCCCTGTGTTCAGGCTGTGTTTGGGCCTGCTTCCTCCGGCAATTGCCGAAGCATCATTTGGTCCTTTCCTAACTCCAGTGTCTTTCTCCCAGCAATCTCCCCAGGCCAGGTCAATTGGTAACCAGGTGGCCTGTAACCAATCTCCTGTCCTGTCTTCACTTGGGCAGGACTGAGCTGTGGTTCTGGAGTGACATTCCCCTCTTTCCAGGCAAGATTGGCTGCAGCAGGAACTCAGGATGAGATTTTCTCCCACTCTTCTAGTTAACCAAGCTCTGGGCCAGCTCTCCTCACTCTCTCTCTTCTGTATGTATGCAGTGTAGTTGTAGTCATGTTGGTCCCAGGATATTAGACAAGGTAACCTGAGGAAGAGCTCTGTGTGGTTCGAAAGTGTGTCTCTCTCACCAACACAAGTTAGTCCAATAAAAGATATTACCTCACCCACCTTGTCTCTCTGTCTTCTGTATAATCAATCACGTCTCTTAAGGGCTAGGGCTGCTTTTTCTACATTGCTGGCACGTGCATGTGGAGTGGGTGTGAACTCTTGGATCTGTGTACTTTCTTTATTTTTTCCACTTTTCTAAAAGCTTGTGCTGTGGACTACAGCTGGTCCGTTACCAGAGAAACTGATCTGTCAAATAAATTATTCATTGAAAAATGGCAACTTTTTAGAATAATTAATGCAATAAATAGTATGTGACTAACTCTGATACGGGCTCTCCAAATTACATGCCCATACATTATGTAATGGAGCAGAAGATAGGTGTAATGTGTATTCCTTCCCTACACTATTGGCATCATATCAACTATGCGCTCAGTCTCTACTGGCCCTAGGAGAAGGAATTACCAAGTCCACTTTTGAAACCTGCCTCTCAGCCATTAGCCAAAAAGCAATAGGCCATGGGTTTACATGGATGACTGAGAGCAGTGTTTGATTCAATTTCTGAAGAATTCAGGGACATGGTGTTTTAAAAAAAGTCGAATAATGGTTCAGTCCAACTCCCCCTGATATCAATGGAGTCTTTCTTTTGACTCTAATGAGAGTTGAACCACATCCTAAGGCCACAATTCAATATACTCCTTAAACACATGGCTAGCTTTAAGCATGTGACTAGTCCCAGTGACAACCGTAGAACTATTCTTGCTCCAAGTTAAGCACGTGCTTAAGTAACTTGCTGATTCAGGGCCTTCATAAACATCTTCTGTAGAGGGCACAATAGAAACTGGATTATATAAAATGCTGACCTCTCTCCTGTGTTGTCACAGAATGCTTTCAGCAGCAAACTGTTCTCAATATGTGTAGGATAATCATGTCTAGTCCCATAGCAGCCTCTTTCACAGAAGGAAAAGAAAAGAAGGAACAGAAAAAGAGAGAAAATTCATTCCATTTAGTAAATAAATTATAACAAGGTTAAATAGCTTTAAATTTCATAGTCTTGGATTATGTCTTAAATGACACCACTTTTCCCCCCACCAAATGTTATAACAAGATTCACTGGGCTTGCAGTGTGTCTAGTAACCAGTGATAAGAAATTAGAGAACCTGTTTTACGAGTTTGCTATTCTGCCCCTTTCACAAAGTTAAATCTTTATCCTAAGAGGAAGTATGTACAAATGGCAGACAATGGTTGGGCCAGTTTGCAGCATTTACAAGTTGTAGCTCATTAACCACAAATGATTTCTTATGGATTCTCTTTCAAGAAGCTTTCCTTGGACTCTTGGACCAGCTTCTGCCGTCAGTTACACTGGTACAATCCCACTGAAGTCAGTGTCTCATTGTCTTGTTGGCAGCCAATCAGCGAATGTGGTGCTAACATATAAGCATTCCAGGTGGTACAATATTGTGTGTCCCTCTCCTCACTTTTGCTAGATTTTCAGATGGCTCCAGGGTCAAAAAAGGGATTATATTTCCATACAGAAAGGAAATTTGGAAGTGGGAATTAAGGATGAAAAAAGCCTTTATACTGTAAATTAGGTTGGAATAGAGACAACACAGAAGTAAAATTTTAGCAAAAAATATTAAGGGTTAAGGTGGAGTTCATACCATTTTGTGGACTCTCTGCACTGGGATGTGTTAGTGTTTCTAATGAGTTTCACCGAGAAAATTGTTCACTGACCCAGCATACCAGGATGAATGTCATTTAAAAAAATATAAATATAAACATTTTCTAATTTTTGTTATATAATGCCCTGTAACCCTAGCCACTCCCTGTATTCACACCCTGCTCATTAATGCAATAATATTTGTTCAAAATATGCCTTGTGAGGTATCATCTGAAAGCTAATAACACACTAGTTATTAAAATCATTGTACAATGTATGTGTTAATGGTATATATGAAGTTATGAATCCCTCTGTACGACGTTCGGATGTGGAAAAAAGGGAAGAAGTGTTGCCTTATATAATAAAAATGTATACACTTGCACTGGGGTTGAGATGAAAATAGGAGATAGACTTGTTGAAAGTCTCTGGGTAAGGATAAAAGGGGTAAAAACAAGGGTGATGTCATGGTAGGGGTCTACTTCAGGCCATCTAACTGGGAAGAAGAGGTGGATGAGGCTTTTTTAAAAACAACTAACAAAATCAACCAAAGCACAGGACTTGGTGGTAATGGGGGACTTCAACTACCCAGACATCTGTTAGGAAAGTAACACAGCAGGGCACAGATTATCCAACAAATTCTTGGAATGCATTGGAGACAATTTTTTATTTCAGCAGGTGGAGAAAGCTACTAGGGGAGATGCTGTTCTAGACTTGATTTTGACAAATAGGGAAGAACTGGTTCAGAATTTGCAAGTGGAAGGCAGCTTAGGTGAATGTGATCATGAAACGGTAGAATTAATGATTCTAAGGAATGGTAGGAAGGAAAACAGCACGATAAGGACAATGGATTTCAAGAAGGCAGACTTCATCAAACTCAGGGAGTTGGTAGGTAAGATCCCATGGGAAGCAAGTCTAAGAGGAAAAACAGTTCACAAGAGTTGGCAGTTTTTCAAAGAGACACTATTAAGGGCACAAGAGCAAACTATTCCACTGCATAGGAAATATGGCAAGAGACCACCCTGCCTTAACCAGGAGATCTTCAATAATCTGAAACACAACAAGGAGTCCTACAAAAACTAGGAAACTAGGTCAAATTACAAAGGATGAATAAATAACACAAGTATGTAGGGATAAAATTAGAAAGGCCAAGGCACAAAACGAGATTAAACTAGCTAGAGACATAAAGGGTAACAAGAAAACATTCTACAAAAACATTAGAAGCAAGAGTAAGACCAAAGGCAAGGTAGACCCATTACTGGATGAGGGGGAAAGACAATAACAGAAAATGTGGAAATGGCAGAAGTGCTAAATGACTTTTTTGTTTCAGTTTTCACCAAGAAGGTTAGTAGCGACTGGACGTCTAACATAGTGAACGCCAGTGAAAATGAGATAGGATCAGAGGCTAAAAGAGGGAAAAAACAAGTTAAAAATTACTTAGAAAAGTTAGATGTCTTCAAGTCACCAGGGCCTGATGAAATACAACATAGAATACTCAAAGAGATGACTAGGAGATATCTGAGCCATTAGCGATTATCTTTGAAAAGTCACAGAAGACAGGAGAGATTCCAGAGGACTGGAAAAGGGCAAATATAGTGCCCATCTATAAAAAGGGGAATAAGGATAACCCAGAGAATTACAGACCAGTCAGCTTAACTTCAGTACCTGGAAAGATAATGTGTTGTACCAATAAAATAAAAACCAGCAGGATCTTATTAAAGGGAAAAAGGCAAAATACCACATTTATTGTGAATACAGAAAGAATCATAGTAAGCAGTTAGTTATAGCTATAACATTCCATTCAATCTCATATTTATTCACACATTCATTCATACAAACACACACACACACACATACACACCCACACACACAGGTTCTGCAAGGTTGTTATCATAGTTACCAGCCTTAGAGTTGCTCATGCCAAGCCACTGGCCAGGTGGCCTGGACATGAGGAGGGAGCAGGGCCTTGTCAGATGCTCATCTGATGCTCCTGGAAGTTGGTTTGTAGAATCAGACCCCAAAGTTCTCACTTTTTAGAGTCTATTTTTATAGGAATTTCTTCCTATGGCAGTCTATGGGAATTGCTTCATCATGCTGTTGCTGAATCAATCAGCAGATAGCACATTCCTGACGGCTCCAAGATGTTATCTTGTTCTTTGGTTCTCCCATTCTTGAGGCTGTTGGGTGGATTCCAGTCTGCCCTCCGGGGGGTCCTCTGGTTATTTCCACTTGACGCCTTCTTCAGCCGATGGACACTGGATTCTTAGGCTGGCACCTCCCTGATCATTCAGTTATTATCCACACCAAGCATCCATCCACATGCATCCTCTATCTCTATTTTAATCACAATTGTTAATACAACAAAAGGGCGGGGAGTCTCTGGGTGCTGTTTCTGTTGTTAGAGTATTGCTTTGAGTCTCTCTCTCTGTGAATTGCTTTGAGAACAGACTCTTGTCTTAGAATGTACTAACACAATTAGCAGCTTGCAAGTTTCACACATAGAGGGAGAGAAACAGTACCAAAAACCAAGAGACCTCTTAATTAGTAATACCCTGGAATTTAAACTCTGGGGAATCAAACTCATTTGTGATTTTAATACAGAACTTCTTTAATATGATCCAACAAATGGAGTAAATAAATAAGCCATCAATTTGCAAACACCTAGGAGTTAATAAGACAATAAATAACAGTTAACTTGGATTTGTCAAGAACAAATTGTGTCAAATACTAATACCTTTCCTTGACAGGGTAAGAAGACTTGTGGAAAGGGGGGGAAGTGGTAGATGTGGTATATCTTGACTTTAGTAAGGCTTTTGATCAGGGCCGCCTGGGGCGGGAGGGGGGAAGTGGGGCAATTTGCCCCAGGCCCAGCAGGGGCCCCCACGAGAATATAGTATTCTATAGTGTCTTCGGCGGTGCTGAACACACCCAGAGCGAGTGAAGGACCCGCCGCCAAAATGCCGCCAAAGACCCGGAGTGCCGCCGGGTGAGTAAAAATTTAAAAGACTCTTAATTAATTAAAGGGCCCCCAAATTTGCTTTGCCCCAGGCCCCCTGAATCCTCTGGGAGGTCCTGCTTTTGATACAGTCTCGCATGACCTTCTCATAAACAAACTAGAGAAATACTACCTAGCTAGAGCTACTATAAGGTGGGTGCATAACTGGTTGGAAAACCATTTCCTGAGAGAAGTTATCAGCGGTTCACAATCAAGCTGGAAGAGAATATCCAATGGGGTCCTACAGCGGTCAGTTCGAGGTCCAGTTCTGCTCAATATCTTCATCAATGATTTAGATAATGGCATAGAAAGTACACTTATAACGTTTGCAGACAATACCAAACAGGGACAGGTGGAAAGTGCTTTAGAGGATAGGATTAAAATTCAAAATGATCTGGACAAACTGAAGAAATGGTTGAAGGAATTAGGATGAAATTCAATAAGGACAAATGCAAAGTACTCCACTTAGGAAGAAGCAATCAGTTGCACACAGACAAAATGGGAAATGACTGCCTAGGAAGGAGTACTGCAGAAAGGGATCTGGGGGGTCATAGTGGCCCACAAGCTAAATATGAGTGTAACACTGTTTCAAAAAAAGCAGACATCATTCTGGGATGTATTAGCTGGAGTGTTGTAAGCAAGATCCTAGAAGTAATTCTTCTGCTCTACTCTGTGCTGATTAGGCCTCATCTGGAGTATTGTGTCCAGTTCTAGGCACCACATTTCAGGAAAGGTGTGGACAAATTGGAAAAAATCCAGAGAAGAGCAACAAAAAAGATTAACGGTCTAGAAAACATGACCTATGAGGGAAGACTGAAAAAATTGGGTTTGTTTAGTCCAGAGAAGTATTTATAGAGGGAGGAATCAATGGGGAAACATTCTTTAATTGACTAGCACTTTATGATCTGATGAACACTTTCTGATGACAGCATGAAACAATATGAAAAAGTAACACGGGCATAGCTGGGTCCTAAATAACTGTGTTTACAAATCATGCACAAACACGCCCGGCCTACCTGTAGACATACTGCTTTGCTAACTGGTTTCTGGATATTTTCAAAGCATAGAACACACTGAGCACCACAAGAGTGCTCACAAACTGTTTAAGGGGATTCTCCTTTATTCCTATATGCTACATACTGTTTGTAAGAAACACAGCTAGGTTCTCTTTTTGTGCCCTACTTCCCAGTGTGAATACACAGCAGGATTCATAACTGAGCCTACTGAGTAGTATTTCATTGACTTCAGTGACTATTGATGGTGTAAGCTACTATTCCATATGATAAATGGTATAATAATCTAGCCCTTAGTTTGTAAATGAAAAAAAAAATGTTCTGGATAATTTTGGGCTGATCATATTATATATTCTCCAATAGCAACCAAAACCCAAAATGCACATGTCTAACAAAGATGAACCATGAGTGTCAACACCTGCAAAGCAAAATTCAAAGTCCACCGCTTTGAGCAGGTCTTACTATAGTAACTCCCTCAACAAAACCCCAAACCCCATACAGTAATTACTGCCTGGAAGGAAAAGAGAGAAAATATCTTGTGTGTGTACCGTGCATAATTTTGGGAGCTGCATGTATACCACAGTGAGGGACGTGTAACACACTGCTGGAGATAACCAGAGCTGTGAGCCACTATGTTACTGCTCTGCCTCAGCAAGTGAGAGATTTGCTAGAGATTAGACCGTGTGCCAGTTCCCTGCCACACCAGTCTGTCTTCCTCACCAGCAAGCTCTTCAAGGCTCTCTCAGCCCAAATCTTCCCTAGCAGGTACCAGTGAACTAGAGGTGGCGGTCCTTTCTTGAATAGTTTAAAAAGTAATACAGTCTACACTTTCCTCTGGTATAGAGGGTATTTTAATGACCAGCAGTGCCTCTACCCTTTACATGGTAGAATCAGAACTGCTTGACTATGTCATAGGTACTATACTGCTGACAGATTTTTTTTTATTATTGTTTGTTGTTGTTGTTGTTGCTGTTAATAGGTCAAGTTGAGCAGGGCCTTGTGCTTTTGGAGTGGGGAAATCTGAGTTCTGTCTCAGCTCATGTCCATAAAATTCCACATTGCCACAGCGTGCACACAGGACAGCATAGTGGCAGCTCTGACGTTCCTAGTTTGCGGCAGTTGTTTTATGATATTTGAGGTAATCTGCACCAGCTAAACTGGGATATTTCACAGCAAAAAAAGAATTCACTGGAGAACAATAAAATATCAAATAAATCTCAGATCTTTTTATGAATGATCTCAGCTCACCTTTCAGGCTTCTGCGCAGTGGAAAGCAACTTTCTCCTCTTATTCTAAACTCAATTTAGTATACTCCACCTCTTTGTGTAGAATTGACTCAGAACGGCTGTAGGAAGGCACTGATGAGTAAAATCAACCTGCAGTGCTCGCTATGGTGCCTGTAGCGGGACTGCTGTTTAGCAGCATTCTTGCTAATCAATTCTCTTCAGTCAACTGAATGTCATATAAGGTATGTAAATAAATGCAACTTTAAGAGGATTCTTCACTGATCTCTTGAAGTTATGCTTCTTCCTAGTCCACCATAAAATCAGCATGCATGTTAACAGATATCCAATCCACCTTGTGCAAATGACTTTTCTTGTTCATTTTATCGCTGCAGCTGAGAAAATAGCAGAAACAAGAAACAGTGATAAACGGCCCGCTCCCCCTGAAGAGCACTGGAGGAAATATGCTCATACTAGTGATTATAACAAAGAACTGTATTATAGAGTCGTGATAATGACTCTATAATTAAGCCTGTAATGTAGCTTCCATTGTAAGATTTTGAGCAACCCCCCTGCCCTCAACTTTTTGGATAAAAGTCCCTGTTTGCATAACATTTCTCAAGTGTAGTCCTCATCAAGAAGGGATTTTTTTCCCCTTTAAATAAAATTGAGGTTGATTGGTCAAGCTGTTGTGATGAGACATTTCAAAAGTGGGGTTTGAGACTGTGTGAAATCTTGGTCCCATTGACGTCGATGGCAAAACTCCCATTGATTTCAGAGGAGCCAGGATTTCACCCAGAGTGCATGGGGAAAATAAAACATGAGCCCTTTGGGGAAAATAAAAGGTTAGACTGGTTGGGGGGAGGTTCAGGAGGGGGGAGAGGGATACTGGGAAGGGGATATGGGGGTGAGTGACAATGGGACTCAGGGAGTAAAGAGGCAGGGGCAACTGTCAGCCCCAGATTCTCCCTTTCTCTGTGTGTGCCAGGATCTGGGGGGGGGGGGTCTGAGCCCCTCTCCCTACCTTCTATATATGCTGGGATCTGGGGATCCCTTCCCCCAGAGGTGTCTGAGCCCCCTCTGTGTGCCAGGATCTAGGGGCTCCTCTGCCCCTGTAGGGGGCTCTGATCCCTTCTCTCTGCCCCCCCCATGTGAGCTGGGATGTGGGGAGCCTTGTCTCTCTGGGTGTGTCTGCCTCCTGTGTGTGTGTCAGGGACCCCCTGCTTATCTTTGGGGATCTAATGTTCTCAAGAGAGTCCGGTTCAGGGGGTTGACTTTCTGGGGATGTTTGAGCCTTTCTCCCTACTCCCCTATGTGACCCAGGAGTCCAGACGTGAGGTAGCCCTGCCCCTGCCTCCCTGGGTGTGTAGATCAAAATAGGCATGCTCAGAGCATACACCAAGAACCATAGGCACCGACTTCTAATGGCACCGGTGGGTGCTCAACCCCCCGGCCCCTCCCCAACTCCACTCCTACCCCACTCACTAATTTTTCCCCATGGGTGCTCCAGCCCCAGAGCACCCACGGAGCTGGCGCCTATGCCAAGAACACACTGCTGAGGTGAGGCGCTGAGAACAGTTATGCTTGACACAAATCAGAAACTCTCCAGGACAGGGGTGCAGAGGGTGAGGGGGGGTTGAAATGGAGGGGAGAAGGAATCACCCACTGACATGAACTGAGCAGTTCACTTATCTCCAAGATTTTGTTTCAGGATGTATGCATCTCCATCAGATATTCTCTTTCAGCTGAGAACATCTCATTCAGATGAATAGGCCACTTCACACATCTCTGAGCCTGCAACTTTGAAATCTGAAACCCACTCTGGGCAGAAATCTGAGAATGAATTGTGAACATTTGGGGAAAATCTGCCCATGAAGGGATTTTTATTAGGGCTCTCAAGCAATTAAAAAAATTAATTGTGCTGTTAAACAATAATAAAGTACTTTTTATATAAATATTTTTGGATGTTTTCCACATTTTCAAATATATTGATTTCACTTACAACATGGAATACAAAGTGTACGGTGCTCACTTTATATGTATTTTTTTTATAAATATTTGCACTGTAAAAATAAAATGAACTGTATTTTTCAATTCACTTAATACGAGTATTGTAGTGCAATCTTTTTAGCATGAAAGTTGAACTTACAAATGTAGAATTATGTACAAAAAATAATTGCATTCAAAAATAAAACAATGTAAAACTTTAGAGCTTATAAGTCCACTCAGTCCTACTTCCTGTTCAGCCAATCACTGGACAAGTTTTTTTTTACATTTGCAGTAGATAATGCTGCCTGCTTCTTGTTTACAATGTCACCTGAAAGTGAGACCAGGCATTCGCATGGCACTGTCGTAGCTGGTGTCGCATGATATTTACATGCCAGATGCTCTAAAGATTCATATGTCCCTTCATGCATCAACCACTATTCCAGAGGACATGTGTCCATGCTGATGACGAGTTCTGCTCGATAATGATCCAATGCACTGCAGACCAACACATGTTCATTTTCATCATCTGAGTCAGATGCCCCCAGCAGAAGGTTGATTTTCTTCTTTGGTGATTTGGGTTCTGTAATTTCCACATCGGAGTGTTGCTCTTTTAAGACTTCTGAAAGCATTCTCCATACCCTGTCCCAGTCAGATTTTGGAAGGCACTTCAGATTATTAAATCTTGGGTCGAGTGCTGTAGCTATCTTTAGAAATCTCACATTGGTACCGTCTTTGTGTTTTGTCAAATCTGCAGTGAAAATATACTTAAAATGAACAACATGCTAGGCCATCCTGCTATAACATGAAATATATGGCAGAATGTGTGTAAAAAAGAGCAGGAGACCTACAATTCTCCCCTAAAGAGTTTAGTCACAAATTTAATTAACACATTTTTCTTTAATGAGCGTCATCAGCATGGAAGCATGTCCTTCTGGAATAGTGGCCAAAGCATGAAGGGGCATACGAATGTTTAGCATATCTGGCACTTAAATACCTTGCAACGCCAGCTACAAAAGTGCCATGTGAACATCTGTTCTCACTTTCAGGTGCTATTGTAACTAAGAAGTGGGCAGCATTATCTTCCGTAAATGTAAACAAACTTGTTTGTCTGAGCGATTGGCTGAACAAGAAGTAGGACTGAGTGGACTTGTAGCCTCTGAAGTTTTATATTGTTTTGTTTTTCAGTGTAGTTATGTAACAAAAAAAAATCTATATTTGTAAGTTGTGCTTTCACGATAAAGAGATTGCACTATGGTACTTGTATGAGGTGAATTGTAAAATACTATTTCTTTTATCATTTTTACAGTGCAAATGTTTGTAATAAAAATAATATAAAGTGAGTACTGTACACTTTGTATTCTGTGTTGTAATTGAAATCGATATATTTGAAAATGTAGAAAAACATCCAAAATATTTAATACCTTTCAATTCTTATTCTATTGTTTAATGGTGCGATTGAATCTGCGATTGATTGCAATTCATTTTTTTGAGTTAATCGCATGAGTTAACTATGATTAATCGCCAGCCCTAATTTTTATTTATTTTGGAGAAATGTAATCTGAGTACAGCAGAATCTTCCCAGTGGCTCTTGCTAGCTCCAGGGGGGCAAAGTTAAGGATGCAAGAGCATTTACCTTAACTCTGTATTTCCTGGTTTGGAGAAGTTTGAGTTTGGCTGAATTCTACATTTTGGAAGGAAACAAGCTATCACTGGGCAACCTTAACTCTGCATTAATAAAGATTTTTTTGCCATTTAATAGACTTATCCACAGGCTTCAAGTTAGGCAAAGACAATAACACTGTCTCATGCTAATATTATTGGTTTCCTGATATAGGGCTAGATTCTGTCTCTCTCAATCATAGAATCATAGAAATGTAGCACTGGAAGAGTCCTCAAGAGGCCATCTAATTCAGCCCTCTGCTCTGAGTCAGGATCAAATATACCTAGACCACCCCTTCATGTTAAATAGTATGTGAATAGTCCCATTGAATTTGAGAGTTTCTAGCATTTGGGCATTTAAAAAAATATAATGCTCCAATGGTTTTAAAGGGAAATCTCTCGCACTCCTGAATATCTTATCAATGAAGTTTTTGAATCTAGCCATTTATATAATATTTTGTGACCATAACACTTTGGACAAGCAATGAAAACATTTATTCTCTTTACAATTAAACAATTTTCTTAGTCTAAATCCTAATCATATAGTGCAAAACTACATCAGATTGTCTATTAATTTATTAGCACGTACACAGGATAGATTAAGAGGATGGATTTTTCACTCTGATGTAAAAGATTAATTAGCTTGAGGAAAAATCATAGTGATAGGTGATAAAGAGCATTCTGAATACTGGTCACTAATAGATTTCATAGATGAGAAGCATACATACCAAGCTTTCTTTCTCCAAATGCATTCCCTACCATATTAGGGAGCAACAGTAGAATTGCCCCAGTGGACAGGAACAAAGATTTCAGCATTTTATTAAACATCAGAAAATTGAGCCTAACAACCCCAAAGAAATCTTGAAATCCTAGGTTTAACTGGTCATCAGTAAAATGATTTCAGAATAAGCAAAATTGCTCTTTGAAAACAGACTCTAACCGATGATTTTGTAGTAGTAAAGCAGAATCAAAACTTTAGCAGGTGACCTAGGAACTACAGCATGAAAGCAGTCCAATGAAAAGTAATGGAAGCAGTATAAGCATATGAGAAACTAGGGTGTGACAGAAATGAATGAAGCCTGGTGAAATTCCATAATATAAAAGAGGTCTTCAAAGAGCAGTGTTAAAACCTTTTTAAAGATTATGTTTAGTAAAACCCTGTTAGAGTTCTGACATTTTTCCTTTACTGATATAGTCCTTTTCCAGTTAGTAGAACACTAGGGATTTTCCTCCTTGTTTTGAGGAAGCTGAAAATAACAAGAGTGTTTAGTTTAAAAACTTTAAAATACACAGCGTATTTTAATACCATAACATCCTTCCACACTGTCATTAGGACTAGAGGTTTGTCACAGTAAACCATACAAATGGTCACTATCTGGCCATTGAGGTTGGGGAAGGCAAAAGTCACAAGCGTATAGTAAAAGAGTTACAGATCACATTATTTAAATCAAAATAGCCTTTATTTTGCCATAAAAATATTTGAAAACTTCTCCCTTTGTACCTGTTAGTTCAGATGCCCAGAGTCAGCAGCACCAATACAGAAACGTGGACAGAGCTACTGGTGCTTGCTCTTCATTTCTGCTTTCCTGCCTCAGCCTGTGTAAAGATAACAGTGTATGTGAACTGTATGACATGCCTCTCCATCACCAAAACTAGAGAAGCTGTAGTATTTATGACTCCCCATAATAAACCACTAGCTCTGAGTCTGAGAACTCCTGCTCTGGAAGTCTTGCATGGAATGTAGGCTTCAATTTTGCTCCTCTCAGGCCTTTCCATTTAAATTAATACAGCTGTTTCCCAGCCTATCTGCCTACTCACATGCAAAAGTCCTCAAATGGCAAAAGTCCTGGATAGTTTTTTAAGACCCGTGAAACCTGTGGAATCCATAATTTATGCCACAGCCATGACAAAATTGCAGCTTTAACTATTATCATTGATGTCAGCCCAGATCTGGAAACAGTGCTGAAAAATCAACTGTAGTGCAGAGCCAATAATCAAAACCAAATGTTATGGTCCATATTCTTTCTTCAGATATGCACATATACCTCAGAAATGAGAACTTTTGTTTATTTGTGTAGAGCCTATCAAACTAGTGATTTAAAATATATTTTCCATAATACAATCCAATTCCAAATTGGAACCTTTTGTCCATTCCTCTTCCATACCCAAACAACTGTTGGGGGTTGGGATATAGTAAGACCCAGTTCTGAGCTACTCCTGGGTTGGGGGTTGCAAAAACAAACCTCCAGCTGATGAAACTTTGTAAAGCTAAAACGACTCCTGTTTTTGCCCCATCTCTGTTTTGATCAGAAAGAAACCAGAACCACTTATGGGATCTGAACCTCTTTCCCTGAACATTACCCAATTAGATTAAATAGATCTGTCATGGGCTGGCTGGCCCTTTGAGACCAGCCAGCCCCAGCGTTGCCCAGGACTTAGCAACTATGCCTCAACTTTTTACTTTTCTTTTCTTTTTCGTTTTAATGGCAAAGCAGACTTGACTGAATATAGCCACCACCAAGTACAATTCCTAAATACTTAGTGGTTTATATTCTCTCACTCTGCCCTGTGTCTTTCAAGTAACTGAACAACGCCTTTCTAATAATAATGCCATTTCCCTGATATTTTTACTAAACAACATAATGTAACTTTTGTTACCTTCAGATGTTTGCCTCAGAGAGCTTTTCTCTTTCTTTATCAAAGCCCTTACACACTCATCAAAGGTGATCAATTGTTTCTTCCACGTTACAAAGTGCACATAGTCTGTCTTTGTCGCTGTTTATTTTAAAAAGATATGTTTAAGCCACAGTGTTAGCATTCCAAACAAAATCACTTCATTTTTCCAACCTAGGCCTGGAACTATGTCATTATCCCCAACTCTAAGGCACAATTCAAAATATCATCTTCCTCTTTTTTTATTAATCCATAGGTTTGCCATACCTCTTTTAGATTTTTCTGTGCTAAGCTTTTAAATTCCTGTTTAATCAAGGATATTTCTATGTCAATCTTCTCATTTCTTATAGTAATTTTAGCTGCTTTATCCACCATTTCAGTCCCTGTTATCCCAATATGCACTGGGATTCAAGCTGGTACTACATGTATATACATCTGTACTAATTCTAACCACTTCTGGCAGCTCCCATTTTCCAAGAACAGCTAACCACAGCCACTGGGAGTTGTGGGGGGCCGTGCCTGCGGACGGTCAACGTCAGCAAAATGTCTCGCAGCCCGCAATAAGATTACCACGATGGGCCACATGCAGCCTGCAGGATGCAGGTTGCCCACCACTGACCCATGATCTCTTTTTTACTCTTAAGCTTATAAACTAAACTTAAATCCATGTTTGGACATGTGACTTTTCATCCATGGGTAATTTTCCCATGACTAAAAGTTTTGACTTTGTTTAGCTTTTCCTTGACTTTCAACTTCTGCATTCACACTTTAACTCGAACAGCCTGTGGGTTCCAAGATCACGTGCTATAGGTCGCCTATCAAACTCCCAAGTGTCCTCACATTTGTTTGGTACTTTCATCACTGCAATTCCCATTAACTTGGGCCCAGAAAGTTATGTCCAGTAGTTTCATTCAGAGTGTTACTGGCACTTCACTATAAGTTATTTGTAGCACATATAGGTATTGTGATAAATGTACCACACACAATTTGTAGTGCCTGGGCTTGTATTAAATATAATTTTTTAAGTTCTGATTTTGATGCTGACCCACAAACTTGGCAGTCAGAATCAATAACTGCTCTGATTAAGGCTCTGAATCATCAGCAGTCTTTTCTTATCCTCCGCACAATTAGTCCCAGCAAGATTTTTAAGCAGGTTAATCCTTCCTGTACATTTATCTTTAACATACTCTACATAAGAACGGTCATACTGGATTAGTCCAAAGGCCCATCTAGCCCAGTATCCTGTCTTCCAACCGTGGCCAATGCCAGGTGCTCCAGAGGGAATAAACAAAACAGGTAATCATCAAGTGATCCATTCCCTGTCCCCCATTCCCACCTTCTGGCAAAGTTTATATGATCTTTCCAAAGTGACGTCGTAGCAAATATTACCTCTAGGAATTTAAACCTTTTAACTATATCTATTTGCTCTGTGTACAGATAGGGTTTACATTGCTTTGTAACTTTCCTTACTGTAAAGACAAATCGTTTGTTTTTGGCAATGGGGAACTTGAAACGCCACACACTTCTCCAGTCAGAGGTTTCTCATAATGCCTTGTTGATTCTCTTTTCTGCCACTTCAATATTCCTGCTCCCAACCCACAGAGCACAGTCACCTGCAAACAGCGTGACACTTACCCTGGAACTTATTCATTTTGGAAGGTCATTTATCATAATATTAAATAATGTCAGGCTGATAACAATTCCCTGTGGTGTGCCATTTTTAACCTTCTATATGTTCAATATGACTTTCCCAACTGCAACATACATGGTTCTTTTATTCAAAAAAAGACTCTAATCCACCTATACATTCTTCCCCTTACCCCTAATGCACCTACTTTGTACAACCCTTCCCTCCCTAACAAGACATATATCTTTTCAATATTTAGAAAGACAGCTATCATGAAACATTTGTGCCTCATACATTTTTGTATTTCAGTTTCTAATTTAACAATGTGATCAACAGTGCATCTTTCCCTCCTACAACAGCTCTGAATCTTATCTATAATGCCATTGTTTTCCAGATAGGCAACCAATCTTTCATTCACCATTCTCTCCATAACTTTACCCAGACACAATGTAATGGGAATTGGTCTTTAAAAGAAAAGGAGTACTTGTTGCACCTTAGAGACTAACCAATTTATTTGAGCATAAGCTTTCGTGAGCTACAGCTCACTTCAGTATGCATCCGATGAAGTGAGCTGTAGCTCACGAAAGCTTATGCTCAAATAAATTGATTAGTATCTTCTACACTTTCCACAGTATGCATCCGATGAAGTGAGCTGTAGCTCATGAAAGCTTATGCTCAAATAAATTGGTTAGTCTCTAAGGTGCCACAAGTACTCCTTTTCTTTTTGTGAATACAGACTAACACGGCTGTTACTCTGAAATTGGTCTTTAGGCATCCACTTTTGTGGATAGTTTGCCTGGTTTTCATATTGGAATTACTATGCATGTTTCCACCATTCCAGTATCTCTCCTATTTCCTATACAGTATTAAATAATTTCAGAGACTCTTCAAACTGCTTTCAGAGAGATATTTAAATATTATGTTTACCTGAAGATATATTCTTGCTGGTGTCAATAGCTTTCTCAAGTTTTCTACATACAAAACCATTCATTCAGTACAGTGTCTTCATGTTTACCCCAACTACATAACAGTTCATGAGTCTCTTCAATTAATTGTCTTTCAAGCTGGTGGAAAACTGTACTTTGATTTTCATGATGACTCACCCCCTCGGAAAGTTTCTGCTAGAACTTCTGCTTTCTTGTCATCAGAACTTCTAACTGTTGTCAGTCCCAGTCAGACTTGGGATGTTACTACTCTTGGTCTGAATTCCCTTCATTCTTCTAATTTGCCTGTATATTTCTGATGTCTTGGTATTTTTATTTATCCACCTGCAGTACTTCCTCCAACTCTTCGTCTTTGATGTTTTTATAATTCTTTGTGCTATTGCCTTACTTCCTTTATACTTCACTAGTTCATCATTAATCACTGTATTTTTTGCATTTTTGTAGATGTTGTTCCTTTCTTTAGCTGCCATTTTGCACTCCTCATTCCACCATGGAAGTGAGTTTTTAGTTTGGGGGTACGTCAATATCTTAGCTACAGTAGTTGCTTCCATTAGTCCCTTTATTATATTGTCATTGAAATTCTCTATGTCATCACTCACACAATGATCACTCACAAATTCAGTACATTTACTTGTAAATAGCTCCCAGTTAGCTTTCCTAAAATTCCATGTGGGTAATTTTCCCCTCAACCTCACTGAAGAGCTGGCAACATTAGGGCTAATTAGTGACCCCCAGCTAGGTGTAATGGGTAATTAGAAAGACTGACTCCAGCTGGGGTGAAGAAGCAGGGAGAGCACTACTTAAATAGAACTGAGCACTCAGTAAAGGAAGGAAGAGCCTGGAGGGAGGAACATGGGGTGTTTCCCTTCTAAGAAAGGGCCTGAGGAAATCAGGTTGAGTCACCCACAGGGAGTAGTGAAGGAGCCCTGAGCTAGAGCCTGCATCAGGAGACAGAAACCTACAGGGAATACAGTGGACTCCTGGGGGCTGAGATCTGATATAGGGCCTAAAAGGAGTAGGGAGACCCTCAGGGGTAAACTGCTGGAGTCTCTGGCAAAGGGAAACAGTAGGGGAATCCTGATAGGGAAGAAACAAGGTAAAAGAAGCTCTGAGGGAGCTAGGAGAAGCGGCAAGAGGCAACGGACTTCAGTGGAGCCTGAGCAGGTCAGAAAAGCTACTAGTTTGGGCATTTGACTTGGACTTTAAGTTGGACCTTTTGTTACCCTGGAAGAGGAATGAACTGTTACATGACTTGCATGGAAGGCTGCGCCAGTGAAAACCCAGAGAGGGAGTTGAGAGATTACATTAGCTGGGACTGCCCTCCAAGGAAGTGGCCACCAGGGCTGTATGAGAGACAAAGTTCCCTAACAAAGCCATGACCAGGCACAAGGGGGTGCCCTAAAGGTGAGGCTGCATGTGTGCATACAAAAACCGAGATCAGAGCAACCCCTACATAATTGGTTGTGGGGTTTTGGATTGTCACTGCCTCTCTGTAGAACACAGTCCTAGTTTTTTGAAATGTAAATGTTTAGAATCTGAAAAATGTTGCCACTAAACTGTGTGCAGGTTTAAACATTGTCTGACAATGCGCTCATATTAGTATGATTTTTTTAAATGCTGGACATATATAGTTGACAAATGACAACCATGACTCTGAATTCTGTACAAAGGAAGTAAAACATAATTTGAGTTCCTGCCAAAGGAGCTGAGATACTAATACCCAAAATGAATTAAACCAAGTTTGGGATCAAGAAGCCACATCTGAACTGAAGTTAAGCAATGCATAGTCTAATTTCTGGTGTTTGTCAAACAAATTAACAATACAGAAAGTATACTTTATGTATTACTATTTTTAATAGCTTATAGCATCCAACAGAACGAAAACATAAGGCCAAATCTTGGACTACTTATTTTTACTGAGGTAAAACTCCATTGACTTCAGGGAGAATTATGCTTAAGTAAGGAATGAGGGGGAAAAAACAGAATATGGACTGCATACTTGATGTACGTTACATCACATGTTCTAGGATTTGTACAGTAAGAGTTTCATTTCTCTAAAAAATACATACAACACTTTATCGAGTCCAAATAATAGTCTATTACAGTTGGGGAAAAAAATCTAAAGTTCCAGAACTGAAATAAAATCTGACTTCTAAGCATATTTATTAGAACAACAAAAAAATCCAACATGCCTAGTGAGTGATAGGCAGAAAAGAATGTGTAAAAGGAGTGTATAACAGCTGGGATTAAAGTATTGTATGAAAACTACTCTTTGTAAACTGATCTGATGTAAAGAAACTGATAATATTACACTTTGATAATACAATAACAAATGACTTGGCTTAGTTACAGCTGCAATATGTTAGCATTTAGTTATTTAAAGTATTGCAAATGTCTTCCTTATGTGATTATTTCAAAATATCAATGATAGAGAAATATTTGGATTACCTGCACCAAGTAAAAATGTGGCAATGTTAATTTTACAGTAAATGTACCTGCAGTTTATGAGCAATTGCAAAGTATGACATAAAATATCTACTTTAAATTTCCTAGCTTTATATCTAACTAAGAAGAAACTTCTCAGAAATCTGTGTGTGTATATATGTGTGTGTGTGTGTATGTGTATATATATATATATATATATATACACACAAATCTGCCTTCACTTACAGGATATGAAGGCATGCATATATATATATATATATATATATAATCTGCCGTATTTATTTTTTGAATATAGACTGGTTGGCCTTTGTTGCTGGCCATGCTCAGTGAGGACATTTGTTTTCCTGCAAAGTTAACATTAACAAAAGGAAAAAGTGATATTGCCTTTTTCAAATAAGATTATGAAAAAGTACTTTTGTTTAAATGGGAAAACATTAATAGTCCCCATTTTTCTCCCCTGTCCTGCCTGTGAGTGCACACGCTCCTGGAACCTGGATTTATTACAGGCTGAATGAGAACATTTCTGTGGGAGCCCCTTGATTTAAAATATTAGCAACACATCACTTGTCCCTGGGGAGCTAGCACTTGGTTTCCCCTAGATGAAACTGGAAGGAACCTGGTCTAAACTTATCCTGCTATGTTACTGAAATCTTAATAAAGACTTAATTTTTAAAAGGACTTTAAAATCTTGGATTGTGATTGGTTAAACCATTCCAGAAAGAGAAAATAATTATACTGCTGCATATTTCAAAATATTTGGGTTTAAGAGTGAGACCTCTGCCAAGTTGTGAAGAAAAATCTAAATAAGTACATCAATAGCTGATCTTTCTAGCATTTCTAGTGGCCATTTCATAATGCTCTTTCCCTTCCTCAACTGCATTGATCAGGACTTCCCTCTAGTGCAGTATGTATTTGCCTGCAATAGGGTGTGAGGTTTTAGGGTCCTGCATAGAGATTTGGAACTAGTCTGACTCATCCCTGAAAAATAGTAGACCAGGTAGTTCCAATCCAGACACATAAAAATGTTTGACTGCTTTTTGAGGCCCAAAGAACTAGTAGCAATGATGGAGATGTCCTTCAGGGGAAAAGTCCTAGAAACAAGTATTCTCAGGAAAAAGCACAGACTGGGATTTGTTTTTTGTTAAGTTAACAAAAGGAGGTAATATCTGATGTGGACATAGTGTTATAAGTGGGGGGAGAATTCTATCTTCCTGAACTGCTCTTCTGATTTTGATTTTCCTCCCTCTTCAGTGCTGCTGAGGGCTTTGATTCTCTGACAATTTTTATTTTCTGATTGAAAAGTTGAAGCGAGAGTTAGTTGTTTATCAATCCCACTTGAGTTGTTTCAATAGAAACTAAGCAGGTGGGCTAAACCACAGAAGGGAGTTGTGAAGGGTTCATTACTTCCATAGCACAGAGAGAAGGGGGAAAGTATTTAAATTTCACAAGCAGCTGTACAGTTCTCTAAATTTCCCTCAGGAGAATAATTCAGTGTTTAGTTTAGTTTTGCATTGGAAAACTTGATCAGGAGCATTCAACAGCTCCTAACTGAGTTTTTAAAATACAAATGAAACTGTACCCAGATCAAAACCCAGAATCCAAACATCCTTGCACTGTGGAGAAGTTTGGATCTGAAATTTGAATCTTGACAGCAACTTTCAATTAAAGTGAGGAACTGATCAGTATTAGTGAAACTGATGTCAAGGCACAGGTGGTGTAGGTCCTGAGCATCCTTTACTTCAAGATTATGTAGATTTTTTTCCACCCGGTTGTTGGATTTCTTACTCTAGAGCTGTTCTAGAATGTATGTGTTTAGTGATCGTTTATAGATGAACTGCCTTGGCATACTTGGAATAGTGCTTGTAAAAACTAAATATTCAAAACTAGTATCCTTATCACTGAGTTGCTGTGAAAGCTGCAGCCATCGGATATAATTATAACAGACTAGAACTAGGAATAATGGTATTTTTTCTTTTGTATGCTGTAAGAATCCTACTGTCCACCTTCATAAAGACTCTTTACAATTGCTACTTATTCTGTTGGCCAGTCCTCTGAGTCCTTCATGCATATTTGCTGATTAATTTTTTTTAATACTGGTATCTTAATTAGGACTGAAACCATGAACATTTCTTTCTAGGAAGTACAGATATGAGCAGTAAGCTTTATTTATGCTGGTTCTTTTATGTGCTCCTCAGTTTTGGGGGGGGGGGGAACTGTCTTTGTGCTGGTTTCTGTAATCTGCAGACCCTGCCCTTCTGAAGGAAGCTACAGGTGACTCCAGAACCACCTGAACCCTTAGGCCTACTGCATGAAGCATTATGTACCACACTGGAACTCAGTCTCCTCATCCTGCTGCACCATGTTCTCAGGCAGTGTCCTGGGACAAGGAGATGCTAGTGGAGATGAGAGAAGGAAGAAGTGCCCCTCCTTAGGCAGAGTTAGGCCCCCAGTTCCTCTTGGCCATGCCCCTCCCACAATGCAAATAGGCCTGCAAAGAAAGGATAAATTGTCCAGCAACCACCCAGAGACTTGGAATAGAGGCAGAAGGTGCAAGCAAGCTAGACTGATACCATTTTCACAGGAGGGGTGGAGCAGAGAGTGAGCAAAGCTGGGCTCCTTCTGCTCCCTCTTTCCTTCTCTACTCCTGTGAAATCGGTGCTCACCCAGCCTGTTCCCTCTCTTCTCCACAGTCCAAATGCTATGTTTCTCCTTCCCCTCTCCCTCAAGGATTTAAAATCCACTCCTTAGCAGGCTATGATAGATTCCCTCACAGGCCTTTGCTCCTGGGAAAGAGGGGAGCAGGGGCTCAGGGCTGCTGGTGGAGAAGAAACAGTTTAAGGCAGGGCCATATTAACCCAAAGGCTAATAAGGCTATAGCCTTAGGCCCTCCTATTTTTAGGCCCTACTGCTCAGGCAGGGGGCATGGCTGGGGCTGGGTGAGCGGTGGGGCGGGGGGCGTGAGCTTGCTCACACAGCCCTGCTGGAGCGCTCCCGCCAACAGGAAAGGCAAAGCTGCCCAATGTGGCTTGGAAGGAGCTCAGCCAGCAGCCTGCTGCTTCCGCTCCCTCCCGTCTGCATCTCCCCTTGCCGCAGGAACACACTGCCAGGTATCCAGTTAACACTGGTGACCGGACACTAAAAATCCAGTTACCATGGGAACCCATGCCAGCCGTGGGTGTAATTTCAGCAGGCATTGTTGTCATCGTCCCCCCAGCACCCCTCACCCTCGATTTCTCCCAAGCTCTGCTTAGCTGTCAGGGAGGGAAGAAGCTCCCTCTGTCCCTCTCCTCTGCTGAGGCTGGCAGGAAGCTCCAGGATGCTGCCTCCTGGACCCTAATGCCTGTCACTGTCACTTCTATGTGTGCTGGGTCCAGTTTCTGGACAACTGGTCAGTGCCTATGGCGGGGCAGGGCAATGGGGTGGCAGGGGAAAGAGGCAGTACCAGAGCGGTAGGGTGGGAAGCTTGCACAGAACCTGCACACACTCTATCCAGCGCCAGCCAGAACTATTGCCCCTCCCATGTATAAGGAATGAATTTCCACACATATATTTGTAGGAAAAACAAAACATCCCATCCTGGATACCAGTACTTTAACTTTTACAGTACCTTCCATCAAGGGGCTTCAGATTTATGATGTACTGTGTTCAGTACTGTATTGAACTGTATTAAAAATCAAAGAAATCAAAATTTTTTTCTTTGTATTTTTCTGTACTGGGATGCACAGGCAACCAAGTTCTTTCCTTATGCTCAGCCTAGTTCCACAAGCCAGTGCATCTTTGTATTTTTAAGGGGTTGGCAAAACACTAGAGGAAGCTCAACACACAACGTTGTAGGTTTCTCCTTCCCCTCTCCCTCAAGGATTTTAAATCCACTTCTTAGCAGGCTGCGATAAACAGTCTGAAGAGGCTACAGGCAGGTTCTGTCCATTTGCTGGTTCTCTAGCAGTTCAATCCACCATAAAAAGTACCTCACATTTGATTTCTTTTGAGTTTCATTCCAAAAACTTAAAGCTAAATAAACCTGAAGTTAGTCCTCATTTTTCTGCCCTAACTCAAACTAATTTCTTTCCCAAGTGGAAAAAGTTGGGTAAGCATGGAATGTGTGTGATTCGAGAAGGGAATGAGGACACAGGCCAATTCCTGCTGACAGTTACACCTGTGTAGCCTTATTGACTTCAGGGAGAACAGATTTTTGCGCAAAAATAGATTTTTTTTTTGGTCCCTTCTGCCTTTTCACACCTGGTATAAGCATAATCTCATTCATTCTCCTCCCCTAAGCTCTGAGCATGTTAAGGAAAAAAAATAAGCAAAGTCTGCTTGATTTACACATGCAAATGAAACAGGAAGCTCTCCCTTCGTTCTACACCAGCCTTAAATAAACACCAGACCTGATGTAACAAGGGTGTCACTACAGCAACCTTGGTTGGACTGTTTTTTTGAAAGATCCTTAATGGTTCTTTTAAGATACTGATTTTCAATGAAGTCTTTTTGTTGGCGGGGGGGGGGGGGCAGAGAACACAACAGGGAATAGCTCTGTTTTGTCAACTCCTAGTCATTCAAAAGCTGAAAGGCTTTAGATTAAGTTTGTTTGTACAGTGATTTTGAAGAGCTAACATAGTACAGAAGTGCAAAATATTATGACTGGGCAACCATCTAAAGATCTGTGTCATTTTTAGATGTTACCTTTTTCTTACAGAAAGCTTAAAACAAACAAATGCAAACTGTAGGGGGCTGGTGCCCACAGAACTCATTCTTAAAAAACCTCACGTCACAGCTGCTGATCACACATTCTAGAATAGATAATACTTAGTCCTTCCATGAGTGCAAGGGACTGGACTAGATGACCTTTCGAGGTCCCTTCCAGTCCTATGATTCTATTCTATTATTCTAATTATGGAAGAGCTTGGAGACAGAATGGCCTGATGTGGTGGTCACTGGAGATTAACTACACAAACCAGGTATCATCCCACAAATAATATTTGGGTTCAGTGTGAAAACAGTATTTCATTGTCCTCAACCAGTGAAACACTGGGAGGCAGCTTTCAGAGCAAGACAGCCTAAAATACAGTGCCACCCAATTTAATTTCCCCACTACTACTTCCTCTACTTCAGTGGATTTTACACCTGAGTGGTTTTCTTTTACATAATAAAAGCTGGCTTCCTCCCAGACTGCAGTCAGAGTGAGATAGGGTATGTGGCTTAGAGTCCATAGCTTGGGGGAAAATACCTGCAGGGCTTGCCTTTGCACTGTGCCCTCTGGAGAGCTAAGGGTAGAAGCACAAGGCTGAAAGAGGTGAGCAGGATGGGGAATGTTGCAGTGCTCATCCCCATACAGACGAGCACTCCACTACCTAGGAGAAAGGAGGCTTAAAAGAAGGCCAGCATAGCATGTCCTCGTGCTACCTCTGACTCAGAAGTATCTGGTTGAAGAATTGAGTGTAGTGAGAGTAGAACAAACTTGTTAGTTTTACATAAATTAATATGTAAATATGTATGTAGATAAATGTTTGACTTCATAACGTTTTTTGCAATATGTAATTCATACTTAGGCCCTTCCCTCTCATAACCTTAATCCGGCCCTGGTTTAAGGATCCTTGCACTAACTATGTCATGGGGGTGGGGAGCCTGAATTAGGGGCAGCCTGGGCAAAGATTACTTTTCCTTCCCCAAATCACCATGACAACCCACAAGCAGTCAGTGCTGGGACCCTCTTCTTTATACTCTTCTCCCCAGCCCCAAAGAACAGTCCCAAGGCAGGACAGGAATCCCACAAACCCTCCCCATCTTTAAAACTGGTCTGACCACTTCACAAGTGTGAAAGCATTCTTTAAAAGTGGTTGTATAGTGGGGGCGGGGGGGGGGAGGAATCACCACTGTCTGTTGCTGATGGTGCAACATGCAACAAAACAGGTGCTCCATACTTCATGCATTTGTCACACATTTTGATGTCTTGTGTCACACACTGGCAGCTTTCAAAGTTGAGAGGAATGGGGACCACCCTGATCAGGTCAATGACATGTTGTCACTTTACCCCCCCCCCCACACACACACACATATACATCCATGACCAAAAGTCTCAGAAAACCAGGAATCAGCCTTTTTTTATTTTTATTTTTTATGGCTATTCCAGCCTCCCAGATGGGTTTACATGATGTATCAGCATAAAAGTAAGTAAATCAAAACTGAGAAGCTCACAGAGATATGCTTGTCACTAGTATAAATGTTGAACAATGTAAGTTACTTAAATGAACTAAGACTTCTCTTCTCCTCCTCCCATTGCCCTCCCTCCCCCCTCCCCCTGCCTTTCCAGGGAATGAGAAATTTAGTAATGCGCCTGAAAATAGTCTTAAGGAGTGTTGCATGGAACCAGTGAATAAGTGTCACTTGAAAACCACTGAATAGAAAATGTAGTACATTTCCTGATGCTTTGTGGTTTTGTATAAGGTCATCACAATAAAGATCAAATGGAAAAATTACACAATGTACTATTTTAGACAGCGGTGCTGGAACTAGGGGTGCTAGGGGTGCTGCCTCACCTCCTGGCTTCAAGTAGTAATAATAAACACCAAATATATGGTTTCCATCATCAGCACCCACACTATAAACATTGTTCCAGCACCCCTGATTTTAGATGCATAAGCCCATTGAGCACTAGGCTGCTCCTCAGTGCCATTCTGCCTATTTCTAGGAAAAAAGGGCTTATATTTATAATTCTGCATTAAGACTTGATCAGTTACTTCAGGAAAAATAACCAGTAGAAAGAATGCTGTAATTATCTTTATCTTTGAAAGACAAATCGTGAGTTAAAGCTAAATTTTGAAAAACAAAATGATCACCTGGAAATGTTGATACCACAAACAGCCTTAATTATGATTCTGTATCTCCACTTCAGTCATGATACCTATAATGCACTCATGGATACAGGTGAATATAAGTGGCATAGCTGTCCTGGAGCATTGTTTTGGGTATTATTAGGATACTCACACTGTTCAGTCAAGTATTTTTACAGTGTGGTACTTGAGACATATAAGGAGGTAACATATAAGGAAGTGCTGTGGAGTATTACTGCCACTAATACTCTGGAGGCTGGAGAGGTGAGTTGTTTTGCTTATAGTGGATCTGAGCTAGGTTTGGTTCTGAAATGTGTGACTACGGGATAATACTGCACATCAGTTTATCTTGCAGGCAATATATGTGTGTGGTTAAAGTGGCGGCATATGTGTGTTAGATCAATATGGTACATGGGATAGGTGATGAAATAAGACAACTAGAAATCTGAGAAGCTAGTGCCCAATTCTAGGTAACATTTTCCCAGATTCTGTATAAACTTTTGGAAAAGCTACAGGAAAAATCAGAGGCAATTCACTCTCAACACACACAAGAAAACACAAATTAATTAGCTAGCAAAGTACTTGTAACCCTATTAGGAAGTCTTCCATAAAATCAGCTGTTTGTTTCACCTAGTCCTACTTAAACCTACCTTCACCTCCCTGTATTTTCCTTTCCTCCATCAAAATCCTTCAGATCCCATAGAATGATTTGCTCTTTCTTTCCTTCTAGAGTCTTATGCTACAGACTGAATGCTCTCTGAGATTTTATTTTAATTATTGGATCATGGCACTACCCATGTGCATAAAGTTAGGCACGTGCCGAAGAAGCCTGCAATCCTGATATATTCCACTATGTACAAAAGAAAATAGTATACATGAGGTTAATATTTACTAAGTTACCTACACTCTGCTTTGGTTATGGAGATAACGTATAAATATCATTTCACCAGCTCAGATTTGAAGCCTGATGATGTCAGGGAAAACCAAACAGAGTAGATCATATATTATTTTAATTGAAGCCTGGCTGATTTTAGGCCTCCATCCAAGAAAGCCTCCCTATTCAGGACAGCAGTTAAGCATGTACTAAAGTCCCATGGAACTTAAAGTGCTGCCCTGAATAGGGATGGATTTAAGCATATACTTAACTGCTTTATGGAAAAAGAGAATATATCATTTTATGTGTTAAACAGATTTTTGTATTCACATCCTGGTATGGATCATACAGTCCTAAATACAAAAAAGGATCTTCCCGCATCAATTCTTGGGTTGCCTCAGCTTAACACCTAATTACAGAGCTGGTGAACCTAGATACACTGAAGACAATTTGAACGGCTGCCTGAAACATCATGGGCTGAGATGCCTTTGTTGAGCATTGTGCTGTGATGTGTAATGTGGGTGGATTCCTGTGGGAGGTTGACAGTTTGTGGGAAATGTATGTAGGAGGAACTAGGTCAATAAGACCAGGCTTTTTTATTCTCTTTCTTTCTCTCCTTTTGGGTAATCTCCTAGGGCCTTGCTGCTTTTTTTTCTTCTGTTTTTGGAAAAAATTAGTTTGATAAAATGTGTTATGAAATGAGTCACACCTGACTGGAAATTCACTAGGGTACGGGTTCTTTGCTCAGAACACTTCTTTAAGTGACAGACCTATGTTGGGTAACATAAGTAACAGCTGTAATGTTCTACGTGTACGCACATCGTTTATACGAAGGTGATAACCATGTGATAAATTGTGGAGTCAGATGATAAATTAATTCATCATGTACTGTCTCACCAGCTCTCTACCTACCAGTCCATCCCTCCTGGGACTTATTTTAACTTTCCAAACACTTGACTAGCTACAGACAACTCCTAATATTATTTTTGTTTAAATCAACCTGCCAAAGAAATGTTCCCTCCTATTCTCCCCAGTTGTGGAATTTTCCCTCAAAATTACTCTGGCCTGAAGCAAAACGTGGGCAAGAGTCAGTCCTGCAGCAGTGACAGGTTTTTAGTACAGGTACATGTCAGAATTTAAAGTCCCAATAACTCATGGCCCTGCTGGAATAGGAACAGGTGCTTTATGCCATTGGGATGCTATGAAGCACCTCCTCATTCTCTTCTAACTTCAACAGGGACAGAGATCTGATTTTTCAATTATGAAATTTTTAGATTATTTTCCAGGTTTCACATAGGAATTGCCATATTGTGTCAGCCCAGGGACATTTAATCAGGTATATTGTCTCTAGCAGTGACCAGTACCAGATACTTCAGAGGAAGGTGTAAGAAATATTGACAAGGACAACTGTGGAAGAATCTGCTCCTAGAGATGTTAGCTTATGCCCTATAATGTTTGGGTTTATATCCTTTCAGAAGAAGTTTTATCCTGTCTGATGCCACTGTGAATGTTCTAATTTTCCATAGAAATGCCCTATCTGTTTTTGAATCCTGCTAAGCTCTTGGCTTTGTTGACAATGAGTTCCACAGGATAATTGTGTGCAGCATGAAAGTGTTTCATCATTTTTAAAATTTTCTGCCTTTGTTTCATTGAATGTCCCTGGAATAGAGTCCTCAGAAGGCCAAGTTTGCCTAGTGAGTGGAGCACCAAGCTCAGACCCAGGGCCCTATGAGAGCCAACAGTGTCCAGCACCCTGGAGTGCCCTCAGAGTTGCCTCCCTGGGTCACTTCATACCATCAGTCTCCCTACATCACTGGAAGTCCAATATGAGAGAACCCTCCCCTCCCCCCCTCAAAAAAGACAACTAATCCTTCATCCCCAGACAGATTCACAGACAGTCTTCTTCATCACAGTGAGGCTTCTTTGGCACCCTTGTTCAGGATCCCTCAGGGTAGGTCTGTCTTCCTCCCACTTCTTGGCTGAATTGCTCCCTTTTAAAGTTTCCTCTCCAGTTGGAGCATGCTCTGCAGGTCTGGAGTGGTGGGGCTACCTAGGCCCAGTATTGTCCTTTAACCCCTTCAGGCACTGTGTGAGGTTTGTATATCCCATCACACACCTTCCCCTTCAGACCTCGGGTCACAGTGTTGGAGGGTGATTAAGTGTTCCCTCCATCCAATGAAAAGTTTGGATTCAATTCCAAGAAATGGTAAACTTGCTTCTTTGTGCAGGGGATGAGGCAGTATGGTAGGGATTGGACTTTGTCCACCAGGCATCACAGCTGGGTCCCCACCACTGTATACTCTAGGTAGGTGACTTCCTGGATGGCCAGTCAACACTTGATTGGGTTGGCCATCAACCCTGCCTCCTTAAGAGCTTTTAATACTGCAGTAATAAGCTTCATATGCTTGCCTCAACCCTCAATGTAGATGATGATGATATCGTAATGTAGGCAGCTGTATATGACTTGTGCAGTCATAGCATTCTGTCCAACTAGTGAAAGGTGACAGCAACCCCATAGAGCCTGAAGAGCATGGTTTTAAAATGATAAAGTCGCAACAGAGTGAAGGAGGTGGGGTTTTTTCTTCAAACTCAGGTGTCAAGGGGATCTGCCAATATACTTTTTAAGACAAGGATGGATGTATATTTAGCAGCTCCCAGTCTTCCCAACAGCTCATCAACTCTTGGCATGGAGTAGACATCGAATTTTGAAATTGCATTCACTTTATGGAAATCACTACAGAATCCTGCCAACCTGTTACATTTGGGCACAAGCACAATGGGGTTTCTCCACTTGCTATGTGATTCTTCAAAAACTCCTACTTCTAATATGGCCTGGAGGTCCTGTTGAACTGTCTCCCAGATCCTCCTTGGGAGCGGCCATAGGGTCTCACATATCTTCAACCTGAGTTCAATGTCCTGATATGATGGAACATCAAGTATGTCTGCCTGGGTACCACCAAAAACATTTCAGGGAATGATTCAACCAGCTGGTGTACCTAGGGTGACCAGATAGCAAGTGTGTAAAAGTGGGACAGGGGGTGAGGGGCAATAGATGCCTATATAAGAAAAAGCCCCCAAAATCGGGACTGTTCTTATAAAATCAGGACATCTGGTCATCCTAAGTGTACCTGTTGCTCTTGGTTGGGCCATAAATCCTTCTCTAAAGGTACTGGGGAAAGGTCTTGGGGTGCAGGGGCCTGAGGGCCAAGTTCAGGATTGAGAAGTAATATGGTGATGAGGAGGCCTTCTTATTCCTTCCAGGCCTTTAAAAGGTTGATGTGATGCACCTGGGTTAACTTTCTTTTTCCAAGTTGCCGGATCTCATAACTGACCCCACCCCCACCCCCCATTTCACTACCTCAAAGGGGCATTGCCAGCAGGCCAGTAACTAGGATTCCAATGTTGGCAGCAGAAGTAACACTTGATTTCTGGGGTGGAATGTGCATAGTTGGGCCCCTTTGTTATAGGTCTGCTCCTGGTTGCATTGTGCCTTTTGTGGATTTTCCCTCATGAACTCCGCCAGAAACTTCAGTTTTTCTCTCAGCTGTAAATGTACCACACCCCAGTGGTTATTCTGGAGTCTTGCTCTTCCCACATCTCCGAGAAGATTCAGAATTCCCCTTGCATATAATAATTTGAACAAGGAGAAACCCGTGGATGGCTGGAGCATCTCACAGTTTCTGAACAGGAGAGGGGAGAGCATATGGTCCCAGTGTCGAAGAAGAGTGGTCACAAACTTCCTCAATTTGCCAAATTTAAATTTTGCCAATTTCCCAAAAATATGCTTTCAATATTTTGTTAAACCATTCAACCAGTTCATCAGTGTGGGGATGGTATAGTGATGTCCTCAAGCACTTCACCATCAGTAGGTCACATAGCTCCTTCATCAGTCGTGAGGTGAAGTTTGTCCCTTGATCGGTTAGTGTTATTTTTGGGGACCCCCACCTG
The DNA here is from genome assembly GCF_965140295.1 of Lepidochelys olivacea. Lineage (NCBI taxonomy): Eukaryota > Metazoa > Chordata > Testudines > Cheloniidae > Lepidochelys > Lepidochelys olivacea. The sequence continues at coordinate 157,919,590 of NC_140411.1, read as the reverse complement.
GGCAAATAATTTTATGAGTTCACTAATGACAACAGCCACTCTTGCTGACTGGTTTCAGAGTAACAGCCGTTGTTAGTCTGTATTCGCAAAAAGAAAAGGAGTACTTGTGGCACCTTAGAGACTAACCAATTTATTTGAGCATGAGCTTTCGTGAGCTACAGCTCACTTCATCAGATGCATACCGTGGAAACTGCAGAAGACATTATATACACACAGAGACCATGAAACAATACCTCCTCCCACCCCACTGTCCTGCTGGTAATAGCCTTGGGATATTTGGTGACATAGTCCAAGATTACCAGAATAAATTTGTTTCCCTCTGTCTGGGTCTGTAATGGACCCACCTGGTCTATGCCTATCCTTTCAAGGGGTAGTGGTACCAGGGGGACTCTTGAGGTTTTTTTTGTTCTATCCACTAGCACTCAGGACATGAAGCACAATAATCCCAAATGGGGACTAACATTTTCCCTGGGCCCCTCTTCTGAGCCCTGTTATCAGCTGTCCAGGCCTGACTGTAACTACAGTACAAAGGGCAGTCCCATTGGAAATAACTTTGCTGTCCATCTGCAACACAGTTCTCCACTGTTGAATCTACCAAGTGGGATGGGCCCATTGGATGCAGCCACTCAGCCACAAATCCCTCTTGGCTAGCTGAGGCAGGCTTCTGGGCTCCTCTGTTGGCCTTTGTACCCCCTCCACTCAGGTTGGGCGTCCAAGTTCCCTTAGATATCCTTGTCTTGGTTTGGGTATTGGGAGTTGTCAAGGTTCCTTCCCCACTCTGAACTCTAGGGTACAGATGTGGGGACCTGCATGACAGACTCCCTAAGCTTATTTTTACCAGCTTAGGTTAAAACTTCCCCAAGATACAAACTGTTTTACCTTTTGTCCTTGGACCTTATGTTGGACCTTATGCTGCCACCACCAAAGTGTCTAACAAAAATAACAGGGGAAGTGCCTGCTTGGAAACGTCTTTCTCCCCCTCCCCCCTAAATATCCCCCCAAGCACTACACCCCCTTTCCTGGATAAAAATCCTCACCAATTTGCATAGGTGAACACAAATCCAAACCCTTGGATCTTAAGAACAATGAAAAAGCAATCAGGTTCTTAAAAGAGAATTTTAATTAAAGAAAAAAAGCAAAAGAAAAACCTCTGTAAAATCAGGAAGGGAAATACCTTACAGAGTAATCAGATTCAAAACATAGAGAATCCCTCTAGGCAAAACCTTAAGTTACAAAAAGACACAAACAGGAATCTACATTCCATTCACCACAACTTATTTTATCAGCCATTTAAACAAAAAAGGTTTCAGAATATCAGCTGTGTTAGTCTGTATTCGCAAAAAGAAAAGGAGTACTTGTGGCACCTTAGAGACTAACAAATGTATTTGAGAATAAGCTTTCATGAGCTACAGCTCACTTCATCAGATGCATTCAGTGGAAAATACAGTGGGGAGATTTATATACATAGAGAACATGAAACAATGGGTGTTGCCATACACACTGTAACGAGTGTGATCACTTAAGGTGAGCTATTACCAGCTGGAGAGCGGGGGGTGGGGGGACCTTTTGTAGTGATAATCAAGGTGGGCCATTTCCAGCAGTTGACAAGAACGTCTGAGGAACAGTGGTGGTGGTGGTGGGGGGAATAAACATGGGGAAATAGTTTTACTTTAATGACCCGTCCACAAAACAGAATCTAATGCATATCTAACTAGATTGCTTACTAACTTTTCACAGGAGTTCTGACCTGCATTCCTGCTCTGGTCCCGGCAAAAGCATCAGACAGACAGAGAAGACCCTTGGTTTCTGCCCCCTCCAGCTTTGAAAGTATCTTGTCTCCTCATTGGTCATTTTGGTCAGGTGCCAGCGAGGTTATCTTAGCTTCTTAACCCTTTACAGGTGAAAGGGTTTTTCCTCTGGCCAGGAGGGATTTAAAAGTGTTTACCCTTCCCTTTATATTTATGACAGGGGTATGCGGGACTGGGTTGGCGCAGAGCTGACTCTTTGTTTCTGCCTCAAGCTCGAGGGACATCTGGCAATTCTCTACCAAAGCAACAGCCTCTGCCAAGGTTTCTGGTTGGTGTCTTACCATCCCCTCATGCCCTCCTGTGGGGAGAACTGGTGAGAACTGCTCCCTGATCTTTTTCTGTCACGAACCCCTGTGTAGCTCTCGGGCTGGAGCTAACACCAACAGTGCTCCTTCAGATTCTGGGCAACAGTCCCGGGCCATGTTCTGCATGGGTATTTCTCACGGGCAAACCTCTGCAGGTAGGTTTCAGGGGAGATGTTAAGGGCATCTAGGATGATCATCTTGACATGAGTGTAGTCCTGTGCCACCGGCACATCATGGCCCCCGTACACCACCTGGGTCAGCTCTGTTAAGTAGGGGGTCAATAGGCCCAATAAAAACTGAGCCACCCATCAGGTCACTGTGGCCACTCTCTTGAATGTGACGAGGAACTCTTCTGTGTCATCTGCAGGGCCTATTTTTGTCAGATTGATCTGGATTGATGGTATCGAGTTGGCATTTCCTCCTCCCTTGATTAGACTTACTGCCACCCAAGATGGCTGTAAGATCAACACCATCTGCTGGATGAACCGCTGCTGCTGCACTACCGTTTCCGTAATCTGCTGCTGCTGGGCAGTGAGCTGCTGGAGCAGTTGACTCTGCTGTTGCTGCTGCTGGTTCTCAAGGTTATCCCACTTCAGCAGTTTCTCAAAATCCATATCTGGGTGGGTGTTTTTTTTGTGTTTTCTTTTTTTCTCTCTCTCTCTTCCTCTGGCCTGCTGTCAGGCCTGTGATACTATTGTGCCCACATTCTCCACCAAATGTAATAAAGTCCTCGGCAGGTCAGGTGGCCTACGGTGTAGTACACCCAGTTTCCAGCCTCGCTTCACATACCTCTAATGTATCCCCTCTTGTTTCCTTTCTTAATTAAACAGCCTCAGTCTTTTCAGTCTCTCTTCATAGGGAAATTTTTGCATTCCTCTAATTATTTTTATCACTTGTCTCTGAACTCTCTGTATTTCTGATCTACCCTTTTTTCAGATGCAGTGACCAGAACTGAAAACAGTATTCCAGGTGAAGACGTATCATTAATTTACATAATGACAGTAGAACATTTTCACTGTCATGTCATTTCCCATCCTGCTCCTAATGCAGCCTAACATTTCACTTGATTTTTTTGGATTGCCACAGCACCTTGAATGAAAGTTTTTTTTTTTTTCATTGACTCATCCACAGTGGCACCCAACGCTTTCCCCTGCATTGTTAGATAGTTTAGAATGGAATAAGGAGGATGTCATTCAAATTATTATTTCGAGTGTGTATTACCTTGTATTTATCAGTCCTGGATACTGTGTCTATTCACCTGGCTTTGTTACATTCCCTGAAGTTCCTCACAGGGTTCTTCAGTCTTAACTAACATATTTTTTGTCCTTTGCAAAATTTTCCACCTTACTACTCACCCCCTTTTCCAGACCAGTAATAAACATTGAATAACACCAGTGCTAATCATGCAGAACTGGGGGACACCCCTTTTAAAATGATTGCCATGATGAACTAACCATTTGTTCCTTCTCCATGGATTTTGTTTCTAATCCATGGCAAAAATTTCTCTCACCCACAACCATTTAGCTTCCTTAATAGCCACTTCTAAAGAACTTTGACAAAGCCTTTTTGATAGGCCAAGTACATTGTCACCCTGTTTATATACTTTCCCTGAGCTCTGTACAGTAGGATTTATAGGCTCCCATCCAACAAAACACTTAAGCAAGTGCTTAATTTTAAGTATGTGAATAGTTCAATTAACATCAATGGGACAACTCCCATGCTTAAAGATAAACACACGCTGAAGTGCTTTGCTGGATCAGAACTGTATTAACTAAAGCATGTGGCTTTACATGCAGTGGGAAGAAATAGTCTCAATAAAACTTTCTAAAATGTCTCTTCTGTAATATATACGTAGTATATACAGAACAGAAGAAGTTGTGGTATAAAGCTTTTTAGGCAGATGTTTGAGTTCACCTGCATAAGCAACCATCCTAAACTCATGCCAGTCAAACCTTTTTGCTACACAATCATTAGAGAGAGAAGAGAACACATGGCTGTGTGTCCCTGAGTCACTGGAATAAAGTCACAGAGGTGCACATACATGCATAAAATCCCTGCCATGTTATAGTAATGCACATAGGTACTGGAACTAGAATATTGTTTTACTTTCATGAGCAAGGATGAATGAATTTATTTGAACTTTTGTATGCATGAGTGCAAAATACTATACAAACTGATATCAAATGGACTGATTTACGTGGCTGAAAACAAAGCAGCATTTGGAAGACAAGAACAATAATTAAAGTATTGCCTTGTCATTTAAGTTTGTTCACTTGGCTTCTTACACATTTAATGGGGGTCACTTGGAATTCCCTGTAAATTATTTGTGGATCTTAATTACTCTGATCTAGAAAAATAGCCTCTGAGCCATATGAATAAAGTACTAGGCTTGGACCCCTCACTATAATAAATGTATGTTTAGTTATGCTGTGTACATTGAGGTTTTCCACATGTGTCTGTGTTTGCAGTTAGAGTCGTGGGGTTCTTCATAGTCATGACTATGATAAAATCACTGGCCTGGGGGTGGTTTCTAAAAAGTTATGGGTTTTGTCACCCCTTTGCTTAACTTTAAGGTTGTAAGTTCATCCTTATTCAGCAAAGCTCTTACAAATGAGCTTAACTTTAAATATGCATTAAAGTACCGTTATAGTTGATGGGTAGAGTTGAGCATATACTTAAGTGCTGTGCTGGAGCAGTCTCCAGTGAAGCCATCTGCTTCTACTCCACAGTTCAGGGTGGAGGATTTCAGTTGCTGCTTCAAAATCACACAATAGACCCCTTAAGAATATGTATGAAATGGCTAAAGTTCAGTTTATAATCTTTACTTAGCCCTTGGGGTGGAAAAATGTCAGTTTAGTGCCTGGATGTCTTGGCGCAGAGGACTAACTCATAGAGCGGCTGCCAGGTTTTAGGCTCTTCAGCGTTCTCTGGGGACATGGTGACATCAAGCTTTCTGTGAAGCTGTGGGTCTGTAGAACCATGGGCACACAACTCCTATTGAACAGAAGTGAAAAGGGAGTGTTGAGGAAGGCTGAAGAGCAGCGGATTGATATTTTTGATCCTCCCCGTTGTCAGCTGCTACATATTGAGTGGCAGGTTGAGATCACAATGAGGATATTTGTAACTGAACCCAGCAACAACCTCCATCAGCACAGGTGCAGTTTCAGCAGCTCTCTAGGTAAGGATATATTGTTAGAATGGAAGACCAGTGCATTTTGAAGCATTTTACCAAGGAATGCTGCTACATGGTTGGCAATCAAAGGTCTTGGTGGTCATATGGTCTTGCAATAAGATCACCAATGCTGGACATAAACTGAATATGCAACCAGATTGTCTTAAGTACCTAGCTAGAGATCAGTCTGGGTGGTACTTGATCTGCAAGGAGGCTATGTCCCTTTTAGGATTTGCCTTGATAATCAAATCCAGTTCTTCCCCCACCACCACCCCCATCTCACACACACATAAAAGTGTGCGGAAGTTGTGAGAATTGCCGGTAAGGTAAGTGTGTTTGTGAAGGGAGAAGTTGTGGGTGAAGGAGTGCAGTTTGTCAACACAATAAGTAAGCAATTACAGTAGACAATGTATTGGGGTATGGGCAGAGGTAGAGGGCAGAGAAGGGCAGCAACCCATGTGGTCCTAAAATAGATAACTAAATGGTGCATTCATTTCAGTTACTTTTAAGTTTATTATACATGAAAGTTTGGGGTAGATTATTTTACAAGATTCTTGATCTAGATATGCTGAGAAATATCAACCCTTACACAGGGCCTGATTCTGTCTCCACTGAAATCAATGGCAAGGCTCTAATTGACTATAATGGTGCAGGATCAGACCCATAAAGAGGACTTTGCTTTCCCAAGTTTTTACAAGCCACTCATGAGTAGAGATGTACAGTCATGGCATTCTTGAAATTTGAAAAATATTTATGTAGAGCAAGGCTATGACTGAGCAAGACCTAATTCTCCAGATGAGGCAGAGCATTAACTCATAAGGATATCTATCTATCAGGGCATTTTCATCACTCCCTCAAACAGGAGAGGACTAATTTGGTGGTCAGTTGTGAGAGGCACATTTCCATGGGAATCCACCTGCTAGCCCTTCATTCCCACCCCTGACAAAATGAGTTTCACATACATAGGGAGCAATGTCAATGTACAGTCAAGTTTGCGCAGTTGTAATGCACTTGTTGTTTTCAAAATTTTGAATGTAGTATTTTATGGAAAATCCATAAGTTTGAGAAATAGATTAACCTTTGAGGTTGAACAGCTAGTAACACCTGAAATGGTTAAAACTCAAAGCATTTTTAATGTACTTTTTACTGCTGGCCTTTGCTTTTTACATGTGATTGAGTTGGAACAATGAAAATGGAATAGTTTAATTTTGTTTGAGTAACTTTACTTCTTATGCATTAGCACTCTTCTGTGGTATTTTGGTTTTGGAAACATTGCAAGGAAGAATTCTTTTTTCAAACATTTAACTGATTTTAAAGAATAATGGAAAGTTCTATTGGTGTCAGCTTCTGTAAATTTTATTTTTACAAAGTCTTTTTTTTTCTTTTTGCCAAATTGGGTCTAGCAGCACCTTTTTTGTGGTGTACTGAAAACTGTTAAAATCGTAGGCTATCACTTCAAATTTCCAGGTGTTTCCTGGCCCCGTTTGCAGGTCTCTGTCGGGAAGCATGCAATCTGGGTTTAGGAGCAGTCATTCAGTCTGCCCCGCAAAGAGCCAGCCAACAGCAAGATGGAGTGAGTTGTTCCTTTTAGGGAGCAGCCTGTTTTTTCTCTGTCTCTCGGTTCTTGTGTGTTCAAGTTCTGGATTTTAAGAAATAAAGAAGTTTTAGACTGCAACCTTCCAGAGAGGGTATTTTATATTTTAATCTAATTTCTCTGTTTCTATGCTGTGAACATAATTTTTAACTTCTTGTGAATCAGTAGAGAGAAAAGGTGGGTGAGGTAAATCTTTTATTGGACCAATTTCTGCTGGTGAGAGAGAGAGACAAGCTTTTGACCTACACAGAGCTCTTCTTCAGGTCAGGGAAATGAACTCAGAGTATCACAGCTAAATACCAAGTGGAACAGATTATTTAGCCCAATTAGGTAACACACCCTTCAAGGGACCATTCAAGGTGAAATGGTCTGTTAACACCCCTCCAGTCATAGGGACAAAAGGCAGCTGGGGTGGAGGTTGTTAGTGGATTATAGATTGTTATAATAAAACATTAATCTAGTGTCTCTATTCAGTCCATGCTTTCTAGTGTCAGGCAAAGTTATGAATTTAAGCTCCCAGGTTCGTCTTTTGAAAGTGGTGTGCAGGTTTCCTTTGAGGATGAGGACTGATAGATCAGGCATAGTGATTGCTTTGTGAAACGTGTTCACTCACAGGTGATGTGGTGTTTTTGTCTTGTCATTTTCCTGTTTGAGAGTGTGGTGATTGTTTCATTTCACCCAAATACTTATTATTGCGGGAATTTAGTGCACCGGATGAGGTGCATCAAATGTTCTCATAGGGATGTGTAGGACCCAGGGATCTTGAAAGGTGTGTTGTGGGGGGTGTTGAACATTGTAACAGTGGAGATATGTCTGCAGGTTTTGCATCTGTTGTTCTGTCAAGGTCTGGTGCCACTTTGAGATGGCATGTCCTGTTCTGTGGGGAACTTGCTTCTGATGACCAGCTTGGAGAGGTTGGGTTTTATCTCTTTTTTTTTTTTTTGAAGGCCAGAAGACGGGGTTCAGGAAAGATTTCTTTCCGGATGGGATCCCCATGAAGTATGGGTTGTATTTGTTTGATATAATTGTTCCAGTATGGGGTGGTAGGTCAGAGGGGGTTTTATTTCTGTATTGAAGCAGGTTCTCTTGGGGTATTTGGGCAACCCATTTCATGATGCAATCTACTTCTCTGGTGGAGTGTCCTTACTTGGTGAAGGTGGTTTTGAGTGTGGTATGGGTGTGTATCCCCAACTTTCTCCTTGGAGCGTATTAGTAGAGCCCTGTGCAGATGCAAAAAGGTGTATCCACACCCACAGCAGCAAGCCATCTCACAAGGGCTAGCAACAGGAGGAGGAAGGGAGTGAGTGCGGGGGGAGGGGGGTCTTGCAAGGAAGAGGCAGTGCGGGGGTGGGAGGTGGAGGTAAGGGGTGGGGTCTCGAGGAGAAGAGGCAGTGTGGAGAGGGAGGCTGGGGGGGGGAAGGGGCATAGCATTGTGTGCTGTTCCCAGGGGCTCACGAGCAATGGCACATGGCGGCAGCAGTGCATGTTGCATCACAGTGGGGAAGAGAGGTTGGAGGCCGGGGCCCCGCCCTCTCCAGTCACCATGTCCAGGGGCAGGCCCTGCTACCCATGACCTGGTAGGCTGGGCCCAGGAGTGTGGCCAGTGCTGCCGGGCCAGGCCATGGTGGGGACACTGGTGCTGTCCGAGGGGCCCGAGCTGCTGGACAGGAAGCTGGACAGCCCAAGCTCCGACCTGCTGCCCAGCCCCAACCACTGGCTGCTGCTGCCAGCCCTGAGTGTGCTGCGCCCCCAGGGCTGCCCGAGCCAGATGCCGCGGGCCAGGCACAGCTATTGAGTAGAGCCCTGCACAGTTGTATCTGCATCCGATCCACTGTCGGAAAAAATGGTCCACGGATATTCGTGGATTCGCAGGGCTCTACATTTTAGCATATCTGAGTGCCTGGCTGTAGATAACTGACTTGGTGATCCAGGGTAGTTACTGAATCTATGAATGTAGGTGTAGTGATCCATGGATTTCTTGTCTGTAAGGTTCCATTGTTGAAGCTGATCATGGTGTTCAGGAAGCTGATGCTAGTGTGGGAGTGTTCCAGAGAGAGTTTTGGATGGTTGTTGAAGTTGTCATGGAAATCTATGAGGGAGTTTAAGTCCTCTGTCTAGAGGATGAAAATATCATCTATATATCTCAGGTATATCATTAGTTTTGTGATCCATTTGTCCAGCAATCCTTCTTCAAGGTGGCCCATGAAGAGATTGGCATATTGGGGAGCCATCCTAGTACCCATAGTTTGGACAAAGTGCGTGTTGTTGAATGTAAAATTATTGTGAGTAAGGATAAAATGGATGAGTTTGCCAATGTGTTTGGAGTGGATATCTGAGGTTTGTCCATTGTCTTGTAAATATTTGAGGCTGGCAGCTATCCTGTCATTGTGAGGGATGTTGGTGTATAGGGAAGTGACATCCATGGTGGCAAGGGTGGTTGTTAGTTTGTGAAGGAAGTTGGTTGTGTCCCGGAGAAAGCTGGCCCTTTGTGTGGCAAGTGGTTTGAGGAAGGTTTCCGTGAGTCCCAATAAGGGTGCCATGGCCAGATATGATGGATCTGCCTGGGTTCCCTTGTTTATATATCTTGGGAAGCATGTAAGAAGCATGTAATTGATCCAGTCAAAGGTATTACCTCATCTACCTTGTCTCTCTAATAACCTGGGACCAACATGACTATAACACTGTATACATGTATATTTCATTCAGGATTTTACTGTGTTTTAATTAAAATACTCTTTAAACATTTCTAGAGAGATCAAGATAGTTGAAAGCATATGATTTTAAAATTCTACTTCTGTTTTAACAGATGTGACTTCAGTATATACCTAAACTATACTTACAAAAAGTGCAAATGAAGTGCAATGAAGAAGGTTTGGGTGTGGGGCTTCCAAAGGTTTGGGTGTGGGGCTGCAATCACACTTAAGCCTGTGAGCAACTTTATGCATGTAAGTAGTCCCACTGAACTCCCCAGGAGTAAAATTATGCATCAGCTTAAGTATTTTCTGGATCAAGGCCTAATTGTGTGAATGAGAATTAAATCAAGGTTGATGGATTGGGCCCTTAAATCTTAATTAGTAAAACACATGGTTGGTTGAAACACTACATGAACATTAATGACTTGTGTAGAGATTTTAATAGGAAAAGATATGTTGTATTTAAATATAATTGATTTATATTACCCAAACCACACAAACTAGAAAGTCTGTGGGCCATGTTTTTTGTTGATTTATACACCATACAATTCACATTGAAAACCATAACACAGCCTTATTAGCTTCCTGATGGAACTACACATGGAAGAATTAAAATTCTCTCCATTAAACAGCAGTTTGAAGAATATATCATGCACAGATCAAAAATGTCATGATAAACTAAAATTAAAAAATCATATTCTAATGTTGGTTTTATATCATTCAGGTTTTTTTAAAACAAGCACACAGTATTCACAGTAAAAGTTTAGGAGCATGTGAAAGTATATACATCTTACCTTATTTCTACTTTACTAGTTGCAAGAGTATCTTCTGTTTAAAATAAGTTAAATCATAAACTGTAATAAAGATCTATTTTGTTCCTCATTAAGAGGAGAGAGACATTACGTTAAAAGATTTCAGAGTAGCAGCCGTGTTAGTCTGTATTCGCAAAAAGAAAAGGAGTACTTGTGGCACCTTAGAGACTAACCAAGATGTATCTCCACAGAAATAATTTACCTCCTTGCTTCCATCCATTTCATTATTAGAAAAATACATAATTTTGGGACCATATCTTACTACGGCAGAACTCCTACTGAAGTCACTAGAAGCACTGCCTGAATAAGGACAAAAATCTCTAAGTAAATGGATATATAGGAAGACTGACTGGGTGAAATTGACCCCCTTGAAATCAGTGGGGGTTTTGCGACCCCATTGAGTATTTCCAGAATGAAAGCCAGAAATCAGAATTAGTACTTGTTATCTGCACACAGATGTACATATGTAGTGAATATATTAGAGACCTGACATTAGCACAAAAGATCAAAGAATGAACGGGAAAAGTTGGCAACTTATATAATTGATTTACTGGCACTCCAGAGAGCGTTGGAAATTGTGATCTGTGGCATTTTATACATAACTTGCTGGCAACAGATTTACCAGAGCTTTCCTACACATCTGACATGGAGATTGAGAAAGTGCATTAGACCATAACCTGAACCCAATTAACAGCCAAAAGCGATAATTGTTAAATTCCTGGGATTTCAAGATAACGAAGGTGTTCTTAGCGCCGCTGGAAGAAAGAGACAAATAAATCATGGCAACTTTATTTAGCAGGTTTATTCAGATACTAGTAAGGAAAGTCAAAGATGTTCTCTGGAACTGAAAGTGTGGTGGTTGAAATTCAGAGCCTGAGGCTTAAATCCAGAAAGGAGTCACCTACTTGTATGTTATTCCTGGGGAAAATCTCATTGTTTTAGCAGAAGAAGCTGAACATTTTCCTCTTGTATATTTTCAGTGGCATTCTGAAAGAAAATTTATATGGATTGGACTACTTTCTTGAGCTATTTTCTTTTAGTGGATTTATTATTATTATTTTATTAGAAAACCTTCAAAATATTCTGTATGTAATGCTGAGGCAAATAGTTTACTATTGTGGTATTAATAAAGAAGAGAGAAATAAAGGGGCAAGACCACTTACAGGGAGATTCTGTTCTTGTCCTGTCAATAGAGAAGTTTTTTGTTCCTGTTGTTTGTTCTGCTTTCACTTTGCTTTTTCACTAGTTACATTGTACTATTACAATGTATTATATTATTACATATATATGTTACTAGGCCAAATTCATCCCTCATGTAACTCTAGCGAAGTTAGAATAATACCTGATTTTGGCTTATTATGTAATAACGGTAAGAGTATATATTGCCACTCAAAACTCAATGCAAAAACTATATTAAAAGAACATTAAGGCTGCCAGTTGCATCATTCAAGTCAGGAATTGCCAATATATCTCTTAACTCTTCCCCATTGTGTTTATGCATTACAGTAGTCTTTAATTACATGGTTATGTAAGACTACTGTCTTATTCAGTGCCATGGTGAGGGATTGTGGAATGACTCAGGCAGCTAAGCAATATTTATTTTTATCTTCACTGTTCAGTGGGTGACTCCATTTCATTCATTTCACAGCATCCAAGTTGCATACTTAGTCGTGAATGAGTCAGGGGTCTCCACACTCAGTCACTAAAGACACCTGTCTTAGTCTCTTCATGTTGGCAAATGTGTACACCAAAGGGCACGTGTCCAAACTTGGGGACTATCCTCATGCCAAATATCAAATTTCTATCCACAATCACTGAGGCACGAGAGTTGTTGTAAAAAAACAAACAAACCCAAACACATTTGATTATAATGTTAATCTTTGACAAACTCAAGGTGTGAACTGTTTTTGCTCAAACTTAAAAAAAAAAAAAATGCCCACAAGCAAAGACCAGACTTGGAAAATGTCATCTTGAGAGGTGAAATTTTGAAAATAACCTGGTTCAGTTGCTTATCACTCTTCAAATTGTCACTTTTCAGGATAACATTTTCCAAGTCTAGTAGGTGTTGCTATGCATTCAAAATAGACAATGTTGAAAAATGGTTGCACTCTCAAACCATGGTAGGAATCTTATTCTGATCCCTTGGATTTTAGTAATTCATACATCAGAATGCCTGTGATGGGATGTATAAACCATGCACTAGAACTGAAGGGGTTAAAGAGGTACTCTGGGCCCAAATGACCTTGCCCATCTGCACCTGCAGAGCATGCTCCAGACGGAGGAGGGAGCTTAAAGGGAAGCCAGGCAGCTCAGAAGGGAGCTGACCAGGCAAGAAGAAGGACTTGCTTTGGGAGATCCCATGAAGGTGCACTAACAGGAGCCTTCCTCTGGAAAAGAGGACTCCAACTGCTGGGCCCAGACAGACTGTAGGGCAGTCAGAGCCTTTTTCTACTATTGGTTCACCACAGAGTCCATGCAAAACTTGGACTATAGAGTGTGGGTGGTAGGAAGCAGCCCAGGGAGAGCAGCCGTACAGTGCTGCTGGCTGCCGAACCCTTGCTAACCATGACAAGGCCCTGACCCAGAGCCTAGTGGAGTAGGAGGGCCTAGGCTCCCCTTCCAACCTCCTTCCACATTAAGGAGGATGCAACCCACTAACCATTAGGTGATGCTATCAGCTAGCACAGATCATCACAACAACATTGGTATGATATTAAAATTCACAGTTAATATGAAAGTCACAGTTTTATCTCATCTTTAAAGCTTTAAAAAGGTGGTAAAATTAGCTAGAACACCCACTAGATTCATAACAATATAAAAACAGTTGTTCTAAAAACCAGCATTATTTCAGTTCACTAACAAGTCAGACAGAATGGTTACCTGTTTAGGGTTGTAGAAGGGGAGAGATGATATTCCCCATCAAGAAACACATCTATATAGAACTGTGCTGTATAAACAAACTCTTTGTTTGTATTTTTGGTACAATATTTATATTCATGATAGGGGAAAATAGGAAGAATAGCTTCTCACAAATTATCCTGGCCATAAAAATATAAACCCTGGATCTAGTAAACTTTGTGGATCTCATAGCACAGGGGGCTTGTAAAGGGAGAAGAATATTCCATTGAAGTCATTGTAATCCTTTGCATTGGGTCCTACTTTGTCTCTTCGAAGAAGATGACTAATGGTTTCCTATCTTTTCATTGTGCCACTCTCAGCATTGTGTCTTCATGCTACCTAGAGTGATTGATAGGTAGAGAGCAACAACAGTAAAAATGTTATTTTGATCTTCTGGGTTTCACTTGTGTATCACTTTTTGTCTGACTGTAAAATATTGGGGTGCAATCCAGACCAGTGGGAGGGGTTTGTCACACCTGCCCTAAAACCTGGGGTGACTTGCATTGACTTGCTGCTGTAGCCTTCAACCTGGACTGCTCACAAACAGGCATCAGCATGCAGGTCACTCCCAGATGTGTTTGTGTAACTGCATCCTGCCCATCACACGCTGGCTCTCACCAGCCTTGGACTCTGGGGTCCTGACATGAAGGTTGGTCAGTAATACTGCTGGAAGCGTGTGGTGAGAAACTTTTGCTTTGAATCCTTAGGTACTAGATTCAAAGCAATCCTTTGCTTTGAATCCTTAGGAACTAGAAAACATTTTCTTTATTTTTCTTGTAACCATTTCTGACTTTTATGCCTTGTTACTTGTACTCAAAATCTGTCTCTTTGTCGTTAATTGTTTTGTTTGTTTTTATCTAATGCAGTGTGTGTAAGTTAGTGTCTAGGTAACTCCATTTAGGTTTGTAAACTGTTGAGTATTATTCCCTTAAAGGAATAAGGAACTTAACACCTCTGGATTGTCCAGGAGAGGGCTGGACAGTATAGAACATGCATTTTGGGGGGGAAATCCAGGACTGGGATTGTGTTGGGGTCACCCTGCAGAAATAACCAAGGCTGGTAAAAGCCAGCATGTAATTCATGTGTGTCTGGCAAGTTACAGTTACGCACAGACACTCAGGGTATGACTTGCACACCTGAAGGCTATTGATGAGCAGCCCAGGTAGGAGCAACAGCAGCAAGACATTGTACGGCATCCGAGGTGGCAAGGCAGGGGTGATACAGCCCCTCGCTGGTCTGGATTGCACCCCGGAACGTCATACTGATATTTGTCCTTTATTGTCCCTGAATCCATAATTCATAGATTCTAAGGCCAGAAGGGACCACTGTGAACCATCCAGACTGACCTCCTGTATAAAACAGGCCATAGGATTTCCCTGAATTAATTCCTGTTTGAACAGGAGCAAAGACATTTTAGCAAAGACATTCCATCTTGATTTTAAAATGGCCAGTGCTGAATCCACCTAGTCAGACCGCAGCGGCTGTGCAGGACCCCAATAGGGTTTCACGTGCACAAGTCTGCTTATAAAATAAAGATGGTAGATTGTAAATTCCTCAGGACAAGGTCTATATCTTTATCTGTGTCTTCTATAGATTTGAGCATATTGCTTAACAAATAATAAATTATAAGAATCTGCAGATACTAGTAGACCAGTATGTCTTAATATTTTTCAGTTCCCTAATAGCCTACTGGAACAGCTGTGTAGCTGGTGTTTTAATTAAACTCCCAGGACATTCAGGTTTTTAAGCTACTGTCTAAACTAAAACTACGGTTCTTCTTTCATGGACACAAATGGAAAATCTGTTAATAAAATTGAGACTAGAATATTGTGAATTTGCAGGCAAACTAGCTGACTGCTTATCTTTCAAACTGAAGGGGAAAGAGACAGAATGGGTGAATTACATGATAAAAAGTGCAGATGGCCTTTTTAACCTCTGATGAGGAGTCTAGCGTAGAAAAAACCTTTATTTCCTAGTTGATTATTTTAAGAATATTTGCAGCTAATTCCTCAGGACATGAAGAATTTATGGACTTATTTTAAAATACATAATTATCTTAATGAGACTGGGGAAAGTATGAAATGGAGAAGGAAACTGAGACAAATGCTTTAAAGTAATATTCTTTTTATTGGGTGAAAAAGCTCTAAATTAAAATTGGCATCTGGTGAAATCTTATAAATTTCTATAGGGTTTAGGAGCATATGTGCTATCAAAAAGCAATAAGTTTTACTATTATTAGTCAATGTTTCAAGCAAACACATTCTTCCTTAAGGGGAGAGAGAGAGAGAGAGACCCAAAACAAATCAATGTCCCAATAACCCTAAACTTTCGAAGTATGTGAATTCTGATTCTGTTTCCATTGTCTAGATTTTGACTTGAACTGAATTCAAAGCCCAGAAAAGCCCAATTTCTGCTTAGAATTGTAGGATGGAAGGGACCTCAAGAGGTCATCTAGTCCAGTCCCCTGCATTCATGGCAGGACTAAGTATTATCTAGACCATCCCTGACAGGTGTTTGTCTAACCTGCTCTCTAAAATCTCTAATGATGGAGATTCCACAACCTCCCTAAGCAATTTATTCCAGTGCTTAACCACCCAGACAGTTAGGAAGTTTTTCCTAATGTGCAACCTAAACAGCCCTTGCTGCAGTTTAAGCCCATTGCTTCTTGTCCTATCCTCAGAGGTTAAGGCCTCCTCCTTGTAACAATCTTTTACTACTTGAAAACTGTTATCGTGTCCCCTCTCAGTCTTCTCTTCTCCAGACTAAACAATCCCAATGTTTTCAATCTTCCCTCATAGGTTATATTTTCTAGACCTTTAATCATTTTTTGTTGCTCGTCTCTGGACTTTCTCGAATTTGTCCTCATATTTCCTGAAATGTGGTGCCCAGAACTAGACACAATACTCCAGTGTGGAGTAGAGCGGAAGAATTACTTTTTGTGTCTTGCTTACACCACTCCTACTAATACATCCCAGAATGATGTTTGTTTTATTTGCAACAGTATTACATTGTTTATTCATATTTAGCTTGTGACCCACTATGACCCCCATATCCCTTTCCACAGTGCTCCTTCCTAGGCAGTCATTTCCCATTTTGTATGTGTGCAAACTGATTGTTCCTTCCTTAGTGGAGTACTTTGCATTTGTCCTTATTGAATTATATCCTATTTCCTTCATACCATTTCTCCAGTTTGCCCAGATCATTTTGAGTTTTAATCCTATCCTCCAAACCACTTGCAACCCCTCCCAGCTTGCTATCTTCCGTAAACTTTATAAGTGTACTCTCTGTGCCATTATCTAAATCATCGATGAAGATGTTGAACAGAACTGGACCCAGAACTGATCCCTGCAGGACCTCACTCAATATGCCCTTCCAACTTGACTGTGAACCAATGATAACTACTCTCTGGGAATGGTTTTCCAACCAGTTATGCACCCATCTTATAGTAGCTCCATCTAGGTTGTATTTCCTTAGTTTGTTTATGAGAAGGTCATGCAAGACAGTATCAAAAGCCTTACTAAAGTCAAGATATACCACATCTACCGCTCCCCCCACCCCATCCCCAAAGCTTATTAACTCTGTCAAAGAAAGCTATTAGGTTGGTTTAATACAATTGGTTCTTGACAAATCCATGCTGACTGTTACTTATCACCATATTATCTTCTTGGTGTTTGCAAATTGATTGCTTAATTACTGTATTTGCTCCATTATCTTTCTGGATAAATTAAGCTGACTGGTATGTAATTCCCCGGGTTGTCTTTATTTCCCTTTTTATAGACGGGCACCATATTTGCCCTTTTCCAGTCCTCTGGAATCTCTCCCCTCTTCCATGACTTTTCAAAGACAATTGCTAATGGCTCAGATATCTCCTCAGTCCTTGAGTATTCTAGGATGCATTTCATCAGCCCCTGGTGACCTGAAAAAATCTAACTTGTCTAAGTAATTTTTAACTTGTTCTTTCCCTATTTTAGCCTCTGATCCTATCTCATTTTCACTGGCATTCATTGTTAAAAGTCCAATCACTACTAACCTTTTTGGTGAAAACTGAAACAAAAAAGTCATTTAGCACTTCTGCCATTTCCAAATTTTCTGTCCACCCCACTCATTGAGTAATGGACCTACCCTGCCCTTGGTCTTCCTCTTGCTTCTACTGTATTTGTAGAATGTTTTCTTGTTACCCTTTATGTCTCTAGCTAGTTTAATCTCATTTTGTGCCTTGGCCTTTCTAATTGTGTCCCTACATACTTGTGTCATTTGTTTATATTCATCCTTTGGATTTTAACCTAGTTTCCACTTTTTGTAGGACTCTTTTTTTTTTTTTTTTTTTTGAGTTTCAGATCATTGAAGATCCCCTAGTTAAGCCAAGATTCATATAAGAAATTTAGTGTTGCCAATTACTGTGATGTATCACGAGCCTCATGATAATTGATATAGTTTTTTAAAAGCCCATTAGTATCTAAATGTAAGCAACTTGTCTTCATTCAGTTACATGGTCTGCAGTTAATATATCTATATGTCAGACTCAGCTAGGTTAATCCATTCCTTCACATACAGTCAAAAATATACAGCTATACAGTTTATGTCTCTACTAAAAGCTGGTGTACAATACTTGCTGCCACCATACATTTCAAATTAATTTATCAGTCATTTGCTAACAAGAAAACCTGCTGCTGGCAAACACTGTCAATATTAATTTTTGTTAAGCACCAATAATGACAATAGTCCCTTCCTGCCTAGAAGAGCTTACAATCTATGGCCTTGATCCTGCAAACATCTATGCACATGCTTAACTTGACACATGTGAGCAGCCCCAAGGATCAAGGCCTTAACAGATGAAAATGAGGAAGAAAGGATGCAATAGGGAGATCTGAGGAAGGAATAGCATGGAGTATTTTTTGGAGGGGTGGGGAGGATGATCTTTACTGAAGATCTTGTGAATACAAGAGAATCTCAGCTTTCATTTCTGAAACAGGATGTTTCTAAGCCTCCTGTATTTTTTCCTATATACGATGTATGCTTGACCTTTTAAAAACAATTATATTTGAAAACTTCAAATTAATAATGTCCAATTTATTTTAAAGCAGGGATAGAGGATGACTTTACATTAGTGGAGGAAGGCAATTGAATTTCTCTTTCCTGATCCTAGTAAATCCTGACAGCAAGTAGCAGCCTTTCTGCACCCTCTCCCAATAGCTGGCCATGTAGTGAACAATGACAAATAAGACCATTCATTAGCTGGATGTGTCTGCTAAACTGATCAGCTGTGAAATAGTTAATGTTGACATTTAAACAATAAGCTATAATTAGGCAGTTGTTCATGTGGCTATGCAAACTCGTACCTGGGGCCAATGCCAACAGCAAAAATGACATTTTTCAGAGGTCTTTGTACCAGTAGCAGGAGGGTATTTGAAGAACAGGTTTCAGGAGGGTGTTCTAGCCACAGGAACAACATAGAAGAAGTCATCAAAGTGAGAGCAGAAGAAAATGAGGGGAGAGTCAAGGCTATCTTTGGTGGAATGGAGAGCATGTGAAAATGACCAGGGGTGAGAGCCTGACCCTTGCTATGGCCCCTTTATGCCAAGTAAAGGGGCTGGATCAATGTAAAGTGTTCCACAGTTCCAGCTGTGGTATTTCCCTGGTGAAGGCATTGTGGAGGACAGCCATAAGCCTACCTTCCGAGGACCTCTTTGTAATGCCTGGCATAGGGGGCATGGTGGGGCAGGACTAGTGTGTAGTGCACAGCACTGTGGAGATTACAGGCAGTGCTAAGGGACATAGGGTAACCGAGGGAGGCTGCCCTAATTTAGACAGGATTATAAATCTTGAGAAGCTAGCTGTCCAATCTTTTATCTTTTCAATGGCTATTAAAAGACACATTTCTTCTTCGAGTGCTGGTCCTTATGCTTGTTCCACATGTAGTACGTGTGCACCCGAGTCTGGAGATTTTAATAAGTAGTGTCTGTTGGCCTGCACATGTGCAGTAGCTCCCCTCATGCTCCCAAGAGAGGGTATAAGCAGCAGGGCGGGTCAACCGCCCCTCAGTTCCTTGGTACCGCTGCATGGCCTGAGTCGGAATCCAGTGTCCTCTCTTGCTTCAGCCTTTCTAAAAACCTGTAAATAAGATTGTAAATAGTTATTCTTTAACTTAGTTCAGTTAGTTTTTAGTGTAGTTTGTTTCCCCAGACCAGGGACTCCGTCCCCACCATTGGGAACAATGCCCAGACTCCCAGGCTTCAAAAACAGCATCTCTTGCCCTTGATTCTTCTCTTTCAGTGATGAACACCAAAGTTGCCTGTACTGTCTGGGTGAGACAAATATTTCAGTGAAGTGTAGCATTTGTTGCTTGTTTTCATTGAGAACTTGCAGAGCTTATGACCTTCACTTTAATGGAGAAGGCTACAAAGCCCCTCTCCAATCTGGGTCAGGAAGACCCCCCTCTTCCCCCCACACACATCAGCCTCACCAAATGAGCAGCGCCCCTCCGAGCACATGCTTAAGAATAGAGCCCTCCATTTCTAAACTCAAAGACTCTTCCTCCAGGTCTTCCCATGACAGTAAGAGACACTCTTATGGGCGCAAGGACAGATCCCCATTCAGAAGTCAAAATTGAGGATGGTCATGTTGGCATAAACAATCCCCTCTGTTTGCAAAGAATGTGGTTCATGGCTCTCAGCGTGAAGGACACATATTTTTATCTAGACATTCATCTCTCCCACAGGACGGTCCTTTGGTTTATGGTGCGCTGGGAGTGCTTCCAACTCCAGGTCCTCTCTTTTGGACTAGTGAAAGTACCCAGAGTGTTTACTAAAACTTTCTCCCCAGTGGTGGCCCAGATGAGATGTCAGGACTACACAGTCTTTCCATATCTCGATGACTGGCTCCTGGTAGGTCGCTCTCAACAGTAGGTGAGATCAGCTATTCAATACCTCATTCAAAGTATCACAGCCCTAGGGGTTTGCATGAACAGAGAAAAGTTCATTTTATCCCTCACAAGGACAATTAACTTTGTCGGGACAGCATTGGGCTCTGTTTCTGCAAGAGCCTTCATCCCTGCAGAAAGGTTTCAAACTATGAACAACCTAATTTCTTTAATTTTTGGCTGACCAAGCACTACAGTGTGGAGGTACCTATCACTGCTAGGTCATGTGGCAACATATACTTAGGTAACACCCTTTGCCAGGCTTCATCTACATTGCCTACAGGCCTAGCTCAGTTCAGTCTACTTGCCCAACAAAGACTGCATCAACTCCAGAGTGACTGTCCTGACCAGGATCATCACCTCCTTCATCATCACCCGAACAAGGTACAAGTGGGAGTTCCCTTCTCCACTCCCACTTCCACTAATGTAACAGATGTGTCCCTTCTGGGGTGGGGGCCCACCTGAACAGTCACACTGCACAGGACACATGGACCACAAATCAACATCCTGGAGCTGCAGGCAGTTTGCCTTGCATGGAAGGCCTTCCTCCCATTCATTCACGCCCTCCACATCCAAGTGATGTCAGACAATATCACCACTGTGGCCTACATAAACAAATAGGGAGGAGCAAGATCCATCCCACTTTGTCTGGAGGCAGTCAGACTTTGCAACTGGTGCATCAGGCACAACATCACCATCCAGGCAGCATACCTCCCAGGTATCCATAGCTCCTTAGTAGACAACTTCATCTGGCATTTCTCAGGGGACCGCAAGTGGGAAATCCATGACTCCATTCTGACAGACATCTTCATGCTTTGGGGCACACCTCTATGGAACCTCTTTGTGTCACAAACGAACAAGAAATTCTCCCTATATAGTTCTAGGGGAGCCATAGGCTATGACTCTCCTATCATAGACGAGTGGTTTCAGATATGCCTTTTCTCCCATCCCCCTGCTGCCCCAGTCCTGAAAAAAGCGAGTGTTCTTCTCCTAGCACCGTACTGGCCCAGGAAGTTTTGGTTCCCAGAGAATGTGTCAGCCCACCCTCCAATCAAGATCCACCCCTTTCCAGAACTCCTGATACAGGATAGGGACAGGGACAAACATCCCAACCTATTCTTTTTCCAAAATCCCATGCTTCTTCTGAGGAGCAGAGACTTCGCTTCCTCGACATTAGGCATGCACTGGCCTTTTACTTGCAAAGAACCAAGTCCATCAGAAAGTCTCCAAGACTCTTCATCATGATAGCAGATAGATCTCCTAGTCAAGCTATATTCTCTCAGAGGTCTTCTCTATGGGTTTCTGGTTGTATTATCAAATGCTACAGACTAGCTCACATCCCGCCTCCTGGTGGTAATATGGCCCATTCCACGAGAGCGCATGCCACTGTAGTAGCATCCCTGCAGGAGGCCCACATCAGAGGCGACATCCGGGGTCAGACCCAAGATACTGAACACAGTATGTAATGCTCCAGCGTTCTCTAGGACCTGGCCTAACCAAAGACCCATGCGCTCATAAAATGCAAAGTAGAGTTTTTAGATAGCAAAGATCATATCCAATCATATCAAGGTCTTGGTGATCTAATTTCTAAAATGTGACCAGATCAGATAAAAAAGTTTGCCTGAAGGAGTGGTCTCTACATTATCCCTGTCGATGACAGACTAAGTAATGGAATAAAAATAATTTTACTGCCAAAAATCTTATTTTAATCCTCCTGCTGCATATTCATAGCAAGTTATTTGAAGTTTGAAATCAGTTTGCAAAGTTTCATTTGAAGAGAGAAAGTCAAAGCAGACTTTTAATGCCTCACGTCTGCAGCACTAGGCAGGTAGTATTAGCCGACCTAAAGAAAATCGTACTGGGTGGCCATAGTTACCAATGTTCCATGCTTCTAGAAGAGGTTAGAATGGCTGGAAGGAGAGAGGGTGCATAGGGGTATCTGATGGCATGGTACTGAACACATTCTGACTTTTTTTATCATATTATTAAGAGGATTTAAGTATGACTCAAATGGCAGCTGTCTTCTCTCTGAGCCAAAAAGAGAAGGAAGATTCAAGTCTCAAACTCGCTCTCATACCATTTTTATAGCGATGCTTGTGAGACACATGTTGGGTCCATTCCCATGTGACAGGGTGACGATGAGGCTTTTGTGGCCCCCGCTCTAATTCAGTTCCTGAACCGTTGATGAGTCACAGAATGAAACTCAGATTTGTACTTTGAACAGACCTTATCTACTGGGATTGACTTCTTAGAGCTGAAACGGACAATGGCTGTCAACAGGCAGTCAACAGTCTTGGGGGTGTATTTGTGCCTTGTTTGATTCAGATTCCTGTTCTAAAGGTTACAGGGGCTGTGAAGTGAATGGGGATGGGGTAGGGGTTTGGGGACAAAGAGAAGCTAACATAAGAGAAATATCTGAAAATGTGGACTTAAATAGCACCTTGCTCCTGGCTGGGATACTTTCAGTTCAGTTTAATCAACTTACATTGGTTACACAGACAATTACACATAGTGGATTAAATTCAGCAAAGCTGACATGGGGCACAAGGAGCACAAGCATTGCTCCTTGTGCCCAAGGGAGAGTCTCCCTTGTGGAAGGAAGGCAGAGTTTCAAACACTGTGTTTCTGCCCCTACCGTGGGTGAGTTTTCTGCTTAGGTGTGGAGAGCAGGCAGCTTTAACTCCCAGTAGGACACCACAGAAGCTCCACTGGTGGCTGATTCCCAAAAGAGCTGCTAAATCACTCTTTAACTGTCCTGGTCAAGACCCCCTTCTGCCATGTTGGGAAACTGAGTAGGTTGCCAATTTTGGTTCTATATATTCCTGGAAATTTCATCACATGACATAATCTTTAATTAAAGATTAATCTTTAATTCCTGGAGACTCCAGGCTAGTCCTGAAGGGTTGGCAATCTTAAAACTGAGGTGGCCATGTATGTTGTGGATGAACAGTTTTGAGGGCCATAGCAAATCATAATGCAAGGATATGCTTTGTGGTTATTGAGAAATAAGTAGTAGATTGTCAAAGCACAGGGATTCATCTATGTATGGCTACTGAGAAACAACCGCACTGTTTTGGATCCATACCAGTACATTATCCCTGCACTCTAATTGGCTGAACTAGTTTTGTTTCACTATAATCAAGGCCCAATAGCCTATGGGAGGAGAGGGAGCTAGAGGGATCCTGGCAACTGCAGTTCCCAACATGCCCTGAGGGAAGGAGAGGGTGGTGCACAGAAAACTCCATGTAAGCCTGGGACCGAGCATCAAGCTGTTTCTCCCTCTGAATCCCTGAGCACGGGGCAGGGGGATATCTGGGCCAGGGGGGTACCGTGGTTGCGCTCTGGTGCGGGGGACAGGTTGCAGGTATCTGGACTGGGGGCTCCCGTGACTGGGACCTGGAGAGGAGGGGGTTCAGGTGTATTGGTGGTGGGGCGTGCACAGATGGGCTCGCGGGGAGGAGTTGAGGGTGTCTGGTCCCCAGGCTGGGCTCTTGTGGGGGAGGGGGAAGGGGGCAGAGAAACAGGAACTGGGTTGTCAAAGTGGTTTCTTTAACTCTCTGCTCCTGGGGGAATTTTGTGTGTGTCTGTACTGTTAGAGACATACTTACTGATAGGTATTAAGAAATAAATTACCAAAATACTTGAAACTGGTGTGATTATGTAGTATTATTTTGACAAATAAAATTTGCAGAATTTTAAAATACAATGTGCAGAATTTTTAATTTTTTGGCGCAGAATGCCCCAGGAGTGATCTCTCATTGTTGCATGTAGTGGCAGATATAAGTACACTAGCTTGATGTTTCTGCTGAAATGCTCAACAGTGGAAATAGATAATGTTGACATTTAAATGACCATAATTAGGCATTAAAGCGAATACCCTACTGAGATGAATGGGAGCAGTTTACAATCATTGTTAGTGCTATTGTTTTAGGCTGTCTGCAGACTTGAGCAAACTTCACTGCATTGGTTTATATTCAGTTCACATTTGGAAGGTTAGCTTCATAACCATAAAGTTTTGCATCTACAGTATTATGTAAATGAAAGCTTAGATTCTGGTGCATAAATATGCAGTAACATTTTAAAAATCAGCAATTATACATCTACTTACATGGCTGCATAGTCACATTTTACATGGTTGGAGCTGCTAGTGTGATCCTTGTTATAAGCCAATGTTTCCCAGCTTTTTGCTGGTGGAGTCCTCTCTTGCAGAGATTGGTAGATGGCACCCATGTCCCTTTAGGCAGTACCCCAGCACAGTTGCTACCACCTTTCTTTCTGTCCACTTTCTCTCTGTGCTTCTGTTATTTTTTTTCTTTTCTTGTTTTCTTTATCTCTGTTTTTATGCTTCCTTTTTTATTCCTTTCTTCTCATTTTGTGGCTCCCTTTGCCTGTTTCCCACTCAGAAGAAGGATACTTGGCCTGGGGATGTCTATTGGTGCTTTTACAGGGCTCAGTCACATATGTTCTGGCAGCTTAGGCCTTGTCTACATGGAGAAACTTACTAATGTTACTATACCTGTATAAATATACCATTGTTGTTATGCTGGTATAACTCCCCATGTTAACACTTTTATTCAGAATAGCAATGGTCTTTTTCAGTTTAGCTTAAGTTGAAAAGCATTTCATAATTATTCCTTACAGCATTTCTGTAAGATGTGTGAGTATTCTCCCTCATCCTACAGATGGCTAAGGTGAGGCACAGAGAGTTTAAATGACTTACCCAAAGTCACTCAGCAAGGGTGTTTCAGTCAGGAATAAAGCCTAGGTCACATGATTTTTTTTTATAGACAATACTTCTTAGAATATCAGGGTTGGAAGGGACCTCAGGAGATCATCTAGTCCAACCCCCTGCTCAAAGCAGGGCCAATCCCCAATTTTTGCCCCAGATCCCTAAATGGCCCCCTCAAGGATTGAACTGACAACCCTGGGTTTAGCAGGCCAATGCTCAAACCACTGAGCTTCCTATGTTTTGTATCTCGTTTAGCACTAACCCACATTTTAAGACTCTTTTGGTATATATTGTCTTGAATGATCTTCGCATGCTCTCATGTGGCATTTCCCAGAATGCTGCAAAGATACTACAGAAATCTTTTTACCTGCTTTTATGCACACACAAAATCTAAGCCCATTGTAGCGTACAAGTATGATACAATGAGCCACACTTATGCCTGGTGTAACTCCGCTGACTTCAATGGAGTGACACCTGGGACTAGTTTAGCCCACTACATCTAAGTAAAGTAATGTAGGTTTCAAAACCACATTTTCAACACGTGCGTTTTCCACAATGGAAACAGTAACACCTTTGGTCACTAAATTACAGCACTTGAATGAAATAAAAGCACAAACAGTTTGAGTGCAGTGATGATAAGTGGTTTTTTTCATCTAAACTACCCACAGATTTGATGGAAGAGTGTTTGTTACCGCTGAGGAAGATGGTCTAGTCCTTCAAAAGAATAATTTAGTAACCTATTAAAATGATCAAAGAAATGAAATAAAGCAAATAATGAACATCACTGCGTAAATTAAAAGTATCAGTGAAGATAAGTTTCAGTTAAATGAAACTCAGCTCCAAACCTTCCCTCCCTCTTCCTTAGTTTCTCGGGGGATAGGATAATATTCAAACATACTCCTTTGGTCTTAGTCCTGGATTGGATCCAAATCTCAGGCCCTGTTTTCAAATCCAATTCAGATATGCATCAAGATGTACAAAAATCTCTTGTGAACAGCTGCTCTCATGAGCTCTCAGCTCAAGATGCCAGAAATCTCACAAGAACAACAGGCATCATGACATTTCCACCTTTCAAAACTAGTGAACTTTAGGGCCAAAATGTTCACTCTGGTTTTTCACATTTTGCTTGAGACTTTATAAATAACGATGCTATCTTCAATTTGGCATAATAAAACTGATATGATGCTAACTTGACATCATAAAATCGTAATTGCTCTGGTCCAATCAGGCTGTTTTCTCTATCCACTAAGTATAGTTATTTGTTTATACATTCATTTCTGTTTGGCTTGAGACAAAATATTGTAAATGAAACATTAAATGTATCAGAGCTGTTCAGTAGAATTGTATTTGTACTTTATGTAATCTATTATGAGCCGTAAAAACAAAACAAATCAGTAAATGTATATAATTCCTCAACTTAAACACACAATGGAAAATAAGGTAAATAAAAATATACTTGACAGTAAATATGTTCATGGGGAACACTTCCTTGTGTTTTACTTTATAGTAGCTAAACATTAAGTCAGACCCTTAACTTGAATTTAATGTATTAATGTAATTACAATCAAGGCACAAGGCATTTCCTGGGAATTAATGACTGACTGGGAGAGTTGAAGGACCAAAGTGAAGCCAAGGGCTATTAACCTCAGCTAGTCATTAATTCCCCAGAAGATGCCCTGTGCTGAGGTTGTTATTGCTGTTTATAATCTTCTTATATAGTAAAAATATAAACATTTTCCCTGCTGTCCCAGCATTTCAAAAACCCCCATGGGAAGGAGGCATTTAAGTGACACAACTGCTGCAGTAGGCTTTTCTGAGAAATTAAAAGTGATCAGCAAAATTAAAAAGAACCAAACACAAACTACTTTAGTAGTAGGTAGGATCTGAGTTCCCTGAATAAATACTGTAAGTGTTATTTGAGAACTTCAGTACGATAATTTACATGTCCCGGGGCAACATACATCTACTGCTGATATCACACTGTTGCCCCTTTATCAGCATTAGTGTATATCAAGGCCCTTCCAGGTTAATTTCCCTCTTGGAACGGATATCAGTGACATGGAATCAGGTATTTTTGGTGGATTTTTGCCCACTAAAGGGTTTATTTATTTGGTACTCACCAAGAAATCCCTATGGATAATACCCAAATATTAAATAAACTCTGATCAGAAGTACAGTAATTGTTAGCTGATAGATTCATGGGGCCAGATCGTCTGCTGGCCCATAGATTTTAAACCAGAAGGAACCATTATGATCCTCTTAAGTGGGTTGAGGTCATATGTACCCTTCTACATGTACTCCTGTGCCTATATCTTAACAAACCCACCATCATATATTTACTACTGGTTTGTTTTAAAGGTCATCCTCTCATTTTGAATGGTTGATTAATTATGTTTATTACATAAACCAAAAATGGGGCCTCATAATCACAGAGTCATAGGGACTGCCAGGCACTGTTCAAAGAGAGAATAATACAATGCTTGCCCCAAAGAGTTTACAATCTAATTTTTCTTTCTATTTTGGGAGAAATATCAAAAACAAAAAAACAACATAGAAACGTTAAGGAACAGCGGTGCTGGTAGTAGTGTTATCCAACTCATATTTTTTCACTTTGAAAGCATTGATTTAACTTCTATGAAAATTAATCTGGTGAGAGAAGAACACAAATGTCTTATTTTTAAGACTTGCCATTTCCAAGAGCAATTGCAAGTTGTTGCTCTTCCTTAGGGTGACCAGATGTCCCAATTTTATAGGGACAGTCCCTATTTTTGGGTCTTTCTTGTATAGGTTCCTATTACCCTCCACCCCCATCCCTATTTTTCACACTTGCTGTCTGGTCATCCTACTCTTCCTGCTCTTTGCACATTGTTTGTTTGTTTGGTTTTTTTTACTTGATGAAGTGGTTACTAGCTTTAGTCCCATGTAACTTGGCCAACCAGTTTTCAGTAATCATTCCATTCATCTTATAATTGCCAATAAAATTGTCTTATAATTCCACCTCTTACTGCAGCTTGTTTAAAAATCACTTATTGCTAATAACAAATGAAAACTCAGTATGCAGAAATATATGAAAATGTTGAACCATGTATTTGGCTATTTATTGGCCTTGATATTTTTGTGCATCTGTGAAGTAATTGTAACATATGAATCCAAGATTAAATGGAGGCAGTAAAGTATTTTCAACCCAACAGCTGACCTTCCTATAAAATTACTATAATCTTGTGAAGAATATCCCCTGGATTAATATATTTAAAATATAACCCTCCAGCACTGAGCAAAAAAGCCACCGTTTATGAAGGGCCTAAACAATTTAGAGCTCTATTAATGCAGAGCCAGACTGCCAGTGAGGTACCATTAGTTAACTAACATGCTCTTTTCCATGAGCTATGCTTACATCATCTTTGAGTCAAGGAAGGAAATGAAAGAGAACGATTGCTGCACATGTTCCATAACAAAGCAGGAAAAAAAAAAGCAGTTCTTGATTGGGCATTGTAAAGGACAAAACTAGATAAAAGCCTAGACGAAAACCCCAGATTCAAACGTCACCGGACTTTGGGAGAATTTTGATCAAATCATGATCTGATCCTCATGGTTGATGCCGTCTGATCTTAAAAGACCAAACATCTCCAGACATAACTGATAGGGGAAAAATGCTATTTGCAAATATATTAAGAGAGTATGACAAACAACAAAGAATGAACACAGCATAAAACTATGAAAATGTTCTTCAGTGCCTACTTGATGTGTCTATTAAGTCAAAATGAGGTTCATGAAAGTGATGTATTTTATAATTTGAGCTGCCATGCTCAACTATTATAGTTCAACATTCTATGAGATCATCTTGACTTAGTGTTTTATATTCATTCCTACCACACAGTCTCATCAAGTCTGCATCACTTTGAAAATGTCTATGGAAAAGGCAATGAGTGTTAAATTCAGAAAAATTAGTCATTGTGTGAGTATTGTCGTTAATAATTTTCATACTTTGGAAATTCAGGGCAAATGCCAGAAAGAGTTTTGAGGGCTTTATTCATATCAAATTGAGCAATGATGGATTTCTAATAATGCTAACATAATATTTGGGATTTCCATAGTATGCCCTCCCAAGACCTCTAGTACTTTACAGTCACAGATTAGTTAGTTAAGCACCTCACTACCCATAGTATTTATGTCATTATTACAACTATATATCTATTTTATAGATCTACAAGGACATTTAAATAACTTGACCAAGGTCATATGGCGTTGCATGGAAAGTCAGTAGCAGTGTCATTGGAAACAGAACGTGCAAGAGTCCTGACTTCTAAACACTAGAGAACGCATTCAGTCAATTAGTAGAATAGCGTAGTATAGTTTTAAATGATCCTGGCTGAAGAGGTGGCAACAGAGTGTTGGGATTAGGGATTCTAAACAATTTCCTTCCCAGTCAGAGGGGTTACGGAAGAAGTGAAGACCGCACACGGTGGGAGATGTTTTAAACCCCGGTGATTCATTATAATGTAGGCAGTTAAATATTTAATATGTAGGAAAATATATATAGAATTAATGTGGAACACAGTTTTCAGACATAAACACTATCTCCATTACTATTATTTGGAATGGTAATCATAACAGTATAGGGCTGGAAGGGACCTCGAGAGAACATCTAGTCATGCCCCCTGTGCTGAGGCAACACCAAGTAAACCTAGATAATCTCTGACGTGTTTGTACAACCTGTTCTTAGAAACCACTTGTGATGAGGACTCCACAACATTATTGGAAGTCTATTCCAGAGCTTATCTACCTTTATAATTAGAAAGTTTTTCCTAATATGTAACCTAAATAGCCCTTGCTGCAACTTAAGCCCATTACTTCTTGTCCTACCTTCAGTAGACATGGACAGCAATTGATCACAGTCCTCTTTATAACAGGCTTTAACGTATTTGTAGACTATTATAAGGATCCCCACTCAGTGTTTTTTTCCTCAAGACTTTTTTTTTAACCTTGCCTCACAGGTCTTGAGATACGCGTACACCAGGAAAATGCACTGCATTAGAAAAACATGTTAATTAACGCAAAGTTAAACACAGTCTAGCTCTTAGTGTGGCCTAAGACAGCAACATTTCAAAATGTATTAGCTGGTCATGGCTAATCCTAGTGTCCTCCAGAACAAGGTAGCGTGTCAACCTGTGGCTAACCACAACCACCTAACGTGTTTGTGTAGATTAATACACAAAGAATGCAGTTGCATTTAAATGTATAACAAAACAGCAGTCTTTCAATGTTGTAAGGTAAGCTCTCTTTTATTTTGTAGGGGAAAACATTTCTTTTAAAAACAATGGTAGTGGTATTAAAAATGATGTGCAGTGTGTATGAATACAAAAATTCAGTTTTTAAATCATTTGGCTGTTGAGATGACATCTTGCCCAAAGTCTCTTGGATGCTCCAAAAACTAAATGGCATCTTGTCTGCAATTCTTAGCATATGTGCAACATGCCTCAAGTGGCACATGACCAGGATCCATCACCAAATTTTGGTCCGCTGGTTGGATCATTAGCTTCCCTGGCCTGGGCCAGGTACTGACGAGAAGTGGGAAGTTAACGCTAATCCATGCCCCCCTTGTCTGCACTAAGAAGTTACTTAGGCTCTGCTGAGATCTACTGATGGAAGAGTATTGTGAAGTGATTGGGCAGACTATGATAGAAGGCTGTAAAAGATGTAATACTGAAAAAATTCTAAACATTTAATTTAGAAGCCAGAATACTTAAGAACCTGCTATATATGTTCCACAGACAGAGATTTTAATGGCCAAGAGCTGAACTAGAATAATATTATTAAACAGTGGTGTCTTTCTTGACTTCGTACTCTCTCTTGACATTGGATGAAGTGCCATCGCTGTTGGTATGCCCATATCAGTTATGCAAGGATGATTATATGGACTATAATGGAGTGAAGAAATCAGAAACATTGAGCAATAATAATTTTTAAAAAACCCAGAAAATTTAAAAAAGCGGAGGGGGTCGGAGAATAATCTTCCTCTCTTTCTTGAAATATGACTGGAGTGTTGTTTCAAAGATTTCAATGTCTTTAGAAGGATTATAATTTAAGATCAAACAGACAGTTTCACTGAAGTCTAGTCTCTTAACATTCTGGTCTAGTTTCTGAACTTATAACTAAATATATAACTCACATACTTGTTTTTAAAAAAAGAGTAATAAGGCTTGAAAGATCCTATTAATAGAAGAAGAATTTGACGTGAGAGGAAATATGCAGCCTGTGAAGATATCAGGTGTTACAGGCAACTGTTAATTTGTCTGAGGGATTTCAGATCAATGAAATCCTTTAAGGGGGAACTTGATCTGTGGAAGCTGATCAGCCTTCTTCTACAGGGTTGTCTAGCCCCAGACTGGAGCACAGGCCTTGTACTAAGTTTGTTTATATCTGGTGGTGTAAATATGTTCTCTTCCTTCCACCTCTACCCAAGGGTGGCCATTTCTTCCATCATTACCCACACAGTGCCCTCCCAGTTGCCACTAATTCATATCCTACTTCTGAATTTTGTGTTGAGGGACTTGACCTGTTATTGACCTATGCAATTCGCTGAGGTGAATTTTCACCCTTCATACATGAACAAATTAATGGTTTTAAATATTAGATGTTAGAGGAAAATTAGTGGTTATTAACGAGAGCATTATTGTTATTTTGGACTGGTATAGTTACCTTCCTTTTCATTAGCAATCATCTCTGATCTCATTCTGGCAAATTAACTGACTACAAAAGTGGAAGCTTTATTAGGGGATTCAAAAATATAAATGTACACGCTTCATATTGTTGATTTTCACAGTGAACAGCAAAAAGAGCCAAGGTGATTGTTTGGAATTAGGGCTATTTTCCAGCTGCTCACAAGGGATATGATGATATATAGTCCATAGGGTTATGTAATGTAACTTTCTTATTACCATCATAGCATCATACTCCTGAATTTTAAATATTTTATACATTCTTTCTATAGTAGCTAACTGGCAATAAGTAAAATGACTTCCTAGTGAAGGATTGTATAATTTAATTTACTTGTAAATGTTTTTTTCTTTAATCCTATTACTCATAATTATACTTCCATACGGTGACCTAAATGTCTCTTTGTCTTTGGTGTTTAAGCTCTTCAAATAGTTCTAAAAATTAATGGGCATCACCATCTTCCTCCAGTCTTCTTTTAACTTTATGGTGCCAAATTCTGCTTTCACAGTGGTATAAACGGACTTAAATGGTGTGGAGTTTGCCTCATTACATGTGCGTAAGAACTTGTACAGGAATTTGTGATGCAGAACTTGTGCTGGAATTTGGGGTAAAGAAAACAGCAAATAATTTCTCTTAGTAGTGATTTCTAAATTCTATATGTAATTTTAATTTGCTGCACAAATATTTGGGGAAACAGAGCCCTTTATATTTTGGAATGGGAACTGTAGGAAAAAAAAGGTCTAAAGTAAAGCTGAGAGTATAATATACAGGGCAGACAGCAAATATCCTGCTAGGTATATTTATCTGGAGGTACAGACAGAGGCAGCAAGTGACAACTGGAGCAGGAATTGAGGAAACAGGAAAGGAAAAATAGAATGACTGGAGACACTGATACTGTTGAGGTTTGACTGAAAAATGAGAAGGCCGTCCAAGCTGGAGAGAAGAGGAAGAGGGACAGATTTAAGATGATCTGAATCCTCAATATTTTTGGGAAGTAAGCAGAATTAGCCTATAGAGGGCAGCTGGAGAAGGAAATCAATCTAGAAAAGCCAAAACCAATCTAATAATAATTTAAAAAGAAAAAAAAAAAGGCGGTCTAACTTGCATCTACCTCCACATGGGCAAGAACTGGGATAAAGTTTCTCAGTAGGAAAAGTGGGGATTGTAGTGAAAGTCAAAATGAAGAGCAAACTAGTTTAAACAGTCTTTGAGATGATGAGAACATTCTTTGGGCTAATTCCTCTAATTCCTAGAGATTTCTTGCGGATCAGATGTTAATACATGAGACTGAAGAAGAGGAACTGAAAACAAGGTGAATGCTGCAGCAGACTAGACAAGGAATCACTGGGTTGGTCGCACTGATTTGGTTCTGGGGGAAGGAATTACAGTCCTGATTTAACACTGTACAAAGTAAATGGATGCTGAGGTGGAGACATTATATCAGTAGGAGTGTTGAATTACAACTCATTATCTGGAAAACTGAAAATTCTCACCACTGAAGCAACTAAACAATTGCAGTATAGATTCTGGTGGCATTGGTGAAAGCAGAAAGGAGCCTTTTTTGGTGCAAATATGAAGAAAGTGGAATTAACTACTTGGTTTTTGCCTACACTGACTCCCTCCCAGATTTAGAAGAAGTATGGTATTTTATTTGACTTCTCAATTTGGTTCTGAATTATTTTAGCAACTCTGAAACCTGTCATAATTAATTCATTCTTTCAAATCTGAAATGCTGGTAAGAAGAAGCAATGCTATCTGAAAGAAACATGACATTGTTTGCACGGACCTGATTTTATGCAATTTTCTGCAGCTCAAGAACTCCAGGCAAATAGGGTAGTGTTGGATTAGTAGTGAAGTGGCCAAATGCTTATTTACTGTATTTGAGAATCAGAATAAAGATGGAACCTCCACCTGGTTTCACTTAAAATATCTAGATTTTAGGGAGGCTTAATATAAGACCTGAAAGATTGATGACTTTTTATAAGGAAGGTAAAACCTGGGCAGACAACATGGTTCAGTGAAAGAACTTGCTGCTACAGATTCACTGCATTTGTAGCAGGTATAATTATGACACTTTCAGACAAAGCAATATATATACATTGTGGACTGAATGGAAAATGGCCTAATACTTCTGGACTGGAGGCATGTCTGTATTGTCCCTACTCTGTAGCTTTTGTTTAAAGAGATGCAGCTCAACAAGCCAAAATGAAGACATTGGCAGACCTAATTCCAGGTAATTATTGAAATTCCAAATGGTACTTATTAGTTAATAAAAATTGTAATACACACAATGAAATTTTAGTAAAAATTCATTTGGAGAGGAAAATGGGAAAACTTGTCCTATTTGGGACACATTGGATGGTATTATAATTTTATGTAGAGACATTGACAAGAGGTCAAACTTTAAGCCTAAAGTCGAGCACTTTCAGGCTTTTTTTTTATTTATTTGAATTTAAAAATTATGACATAATTTGAAACAATTACCTTTGTAAGCAGAATTATAAACTCAAATCTGAATGATGGTCATATTATCCTCTTTTAAAATATTGCACCATTAAACAGTTAGGTTGTTGCAAAGTCCAAAAGCATTTGCCTGGTAGAAGTAGGGTAGAAATGTTATTTCGAAGTGTGCAAATCAGTTACTGTCCTTTTCTCAGTAAGACTATTCAAATATTTTCCTTGTAAAGATGCTTTATTTGGCTTTGATCTTTTCCCATTTAAAACAGGCTGCAGATATGCTTACAGGCTGTTTTTTAAAGGAAACAAATACATATTTACACAATACCAATATTTATTTGTATCTATGGATAAATGTTTGAAAGATAATAGAAAAGATTCTAGTTTTATGAAGCCAAGAATTTTTAAAATGGCTTTGAAATAAATGAAATTTTTACATTCCATATTAAAAAGTATTATTGTTTTATGCACTTGCTACAGTTAGTCTTTGATAAATACATACTTCTTATCCAGTATTCATATTATTTAGAATAACCAGGTTAACAGCAATTTTTGGAGTTCACTTCTCAGGCTAAAGAAGAGTACCTGAAAACAAGGTGAATGTTCAGCAGACAAGGGTCAGAGGGTTAACAGAGATTCTTTTAGCATGCTTCACAGTATAAATAGACTATAGCTTGATTTGTAAAACTGTATGGATTTTTGTTTTCAGATAAATTGGTTTTAAAATATATAGATCCTAAAATATAGGATTAGATTAAAAGGTTGGTAAAACATAATTTCATCAAACAAAAAAACTTGAATGTATAGTTGGGATGGGTATTAAAACCATGGATTTGTATTTTATAAAGCCAAAAAATAGAATTCTATATCAGACAGTTCAAACCTATAATAATGCAGTAGAAATAATTCTTGTAACCCAGCTGGACTGCTGGGTCATGCAAATATATTATTTTGAAGTCAGTTTCACAGTGGATGAGATCTGATCTATAGGAAACAAAGACAAATAATTTAACTAAAATAAATACATCATTTATTTCCAAAAGTTTAAATAACATACAAAAGCCAAATCATTGAACTATTCTTTAATAAGGTAGAGGGGCAGATCCTCAGCCAGTGTATAAACTATGAAAATTTACCCCAACTGAGGTTCTCTTCCATTCTCCAGCTATAATTACAGTATTTTTTTTTTTTTAGATTTGTTTCCAAATGTTAAAAAAAAAAAAAATCCATTTAGTTCAGTGGGTAAACATTGTGTAAAATCTGATGACTTGCAGCTATGGCATCTTCCACCATCAGATGCCTGGACTTTGAACATATTCCTAAAAGCTATGTGCATGATTTTTAAAAAATGCGCTAAGTCCACTTGTTTCGTTTAATTACATTTCAGACATGCATTCCCAGGTCCCGAAGTGCCTTCCAAAACACAGTGGTTCCTGTCGGGTTTTCGTTGTTGCTTTAATGATATAAAGATCTCGGAGGATAGAAAGATGGGTAGTTAATATCTACATTTAACTTATTGCATCTTTTGGATTCGTTTGCCTTGCCTACCGAGCCTGAGCGTGGCTGTGCTGGCTGGCAAACAGACGTGGGAGCCAACGACCATTTATATTCTCCCTGGCTAGTGAAAAGACACCAGTACCCACAGGCAGAGACCTGCACTGGGGAGCACACAGAGCTCAACTTCCTCTGCTTTGGCAGGGACAATCGCTGCTGCTCTCGGTCAGCGCCCCTTTGCGGGCGGGGGGGGGGGGCGGCGAGGAAAGTGTTTCGGGGAGTCTCCCCGCAGGCAGGGCTGCGGGTCGCAGCGGCGGCACGGGCAGGTGGGCTGGCGGGAGGGCGCGGGCGGCGGGGGAGGAAGGGGAAGAGGCGCGCAGCAGCCAGTCAGGTGACCCTGTGTGTGGCAGGTTGGGCGGCGGGGGCGGCCACGCCGCGTGTAGGCAGCAGCCGCCGCCGCAGCCGGGCTGGGGAGCGGGCTGCGCCCCGAGCCGCGGCGGAGGCGGCAGGGACTGGGCCATGTGATGCCGGGGGACGGCGAGAGGAAGAGGAGGTGGGGGAGGAAGAGGAGGGGGGTAGGTGCTGCTCGCGGGAGAGTCACTGGGGCTCCGCCGCCGGGGAACGGAGCCGGGCAGCCGCCGCCGCCGGGGAACGTGCCCGCCAGCCGGGCTCGGGGCAGAGCCGCCTCCGTCCCTCCCGCGGAATCCCAAGCGGCCGGAGGGGCGGGGAGCCGCGGCCCCCGGAGCGAGCTGCTCCCCCTGGCTGTGTGGCGCGGGGAGGAGGAAAGGCAGCGGCGGCAGCAGGAGGGACCCCGCGCTGCAAGGAGCCGCCGCCGCCGCTGCTTCATCCTGCGGCACCGGGAGGCAGAGAGGAGCCCGGGCGCGCGCAGGTGGGCAGCACCCGCAGCAGGGCCAGCCCCCTGCCCCCGGGGCGCGCCGGTTGCTGCAGGGCAGCCGCGTGGCTCCAGCCTCCCCCCAGCCCTGTGGCGGGTCTCTGGGTGCGCGCGCGACCCTCCCCTTTCTCCCCTGGGGGTGGCCGGGGGGGAGGGGGGGAGGCTGAGACCCGGGGTCATCTAGTGCTGCGTGTGTCTGTTCCCAGCTGGAAATAGGGGCGTGTGAGTGTGAGAGAGACGCATCATCTCCTACTTTCCGTCAAATCTTTTTTAGATCTTCAGATTCACCCCGTGTGTATGTGCCTTTCAGACAACGCGCGTGTGTGCTGGGGGGGGAGATTTATTGATTGGACTAGTTTCCGTGCATTGCTTACTTGCCATTTAGTTATTTATCCTACTTGCATTAGGGAATTGGTAACAGCCAAGCTGTGCAATGAGGGTGCCGAAGGTGGCTGCATGCGTACATTTTGACAGGGAAACGATTGGCGTTTTTAGCGAGCAATGTGGAAAACGCAATTCCCTTTGGGGTGAAATTTTGGCTAGTAACTTCAAGGGAGGCAGAGCTAGGTATGGTCAAGGATTTACCTGCAGGACACTTGCTCTGCAGAACACAATAAAGCACCATCAGTCTTTTGTTTTAGAGAAATTTGCTAGCAAATCATGTTTAATCTCTGTTTGGGATAAATATGTTTCTCCAAGTTTGTGACTTTTTTTTTAGATGTTTTAATCATATGCAACACTGTGTTAATTATAAAAAGCTTTTAGCATTTCAGATTTCAAATATGAGAACAGCCGTTGTCATGCGTGTGCTCGTAGTGGCATGAGGAAATGATTGTGTTTCAGATAGTTAATGACTTTATAGCATTTTTCCAGGTAGAGAAGTCCTCGAGAGAGTGGTTCTACAGTTACTTGTAGACAGGATATCAAAAATTAATAAGTGGAGCCAAGAGAGAGTGTGCACATGCAAAAATCCATAATATCTCAAAAGATTATTTTCCCTTGAATCTCATTCAGTTGCTGAATGAAACAAATCTGGTAAATAGGAATAGGCTTTTGCTTTTACAAGTAAAATATTCCCCTGAAAAATATATGATGACTGTGAGGTCTTTGAATACCCAGCCTGCATTTTTGTTTGACCAGTGTGTAAATGTGTCATATTGGAGTAAAAGTTATTTTCTAATTTATTACAGTAAATTTAAAATTGACTTTTATGCAATAAGAAAATTACAGAGTTTAACATAGTTCAATGTCTTATTGAAAATAAATTTTGCATTGTCAACATTAATTTTTTGTGCATATCATTACAAATTCTATGGGGTAACCAAGTTCTCAGTGAAAAGTACATTTTTGTAAAATGGTGATGTTTAAATGGAAGTTGGGATAGTCTTATATTTAATAGAAAACTAAGTACAGATGTTTCTGTACCTGAAAAAGTTATAGTATTGCCTTTCAGGGTTATAAAGTATCCGTTAAACAACACAGAAGTAGATGGTGGGATACAAGGGTTTGTTTCTTTTAGTCTTTAAATATTCAATTTAATATTGAATTAAATTATGTTGGAATCATGTATTTCCTTACAAAGAAGTTTACACATAACACAGTGTTAGCATTTTAACTGTCCTCATACAGTTGAGAACATTTTTACTAGTATGGTTGTGTAGTAAAATAAATGAGATGAAATATTTTGTGATGGTAGGCTTTACAGGATAATACGTGACTAATTTCTCCTATATGACTACAGGTGGCAGTGTAGAAGCCAAGAACAAAAACTGACAGAAGTTACTTTTCTCTTTAAGAAAATGAAGAGAGCGTACACATGACTAAGCACAGGAACCTGAAAAACCACAGGTATGTGAAGTGATTAATCTAAGTGCCTATGATACGCCGAATATTTACTGTATCCTGATATTACTGATTCATTAGATATTTTAGACCAAATTTCACTTGAGTTATCTGATTCATTTAAATCAAGATCCTAATCCATATGGCAAAAAAATCATATGCAATAACTAAAGTAGAAAAAATGATGTGAGTTAGTTGTGAGGGAAAGGAGGTATTTCAACATCTTTCCCCAGTTTATTTTAGCTATAAAGAATTTGAACAGGGTAGTACTTTAAATAACTTGCTTTCTTAAATAAGTACATGGCCTCACATTGGTCGTACTGTCATCTTTCCTAAACCAAATGACTTATTTTAACTAAAATAGACAAATTTCAGTTGTAGTGGGAAGTTTCAATTTCTACGTGTTCTAGGAGTCTTCTTAGAACTTTTAAAGTTCACGCAGAGTCAAAAGCTTTAGACATGGGGTAGAGGAACTTCAAAGATGTTTGTCCTCAAATTGTCCAGAAATGGTGTTAATCTTTTAGTTAAATACAGTATTTTAATCTTTAGATATGTATTAATACACACAGATGACAGTGCAATAAAAAAAAAATCAATGAGGTGATTCCAAATACATGTAGTTCTCAATAATAAAATAACATTACTGATCTTTCCTTATAAGGTTACTATAAAATACCAAATCAACAAATATCTAAAAATAAGCAGTTCTAATAGAGATGCTGCATGGAATCTTTTTGTGTATTATAATAAGGGGGAAAATTAGAGTAATTAGTGATGAATTCTGGTTAGTTAACAAAAATGAAATAAGGCATATATCCTTTCCACAAGCCTACTTCTGGGTCTTCAATGCCTATAGAAACTATTCCCTGGGACCAAATTATCTGAATATTTCGAGGCCCTGGCTGAAAGAAGGTACAGACCAGTGGATTGAACTTCTGTTACATAGGGCAATTTGTAAGGTAAAGTGTGAATTTATATCACTCTAGTTATACCCATATAACTCCCATGTGTATACTCTTATTCTCATCTAAGAGGGCCTTCTTTTTGTTTAGCTTATGTTGCTTTGAAACTAAGCTGAAAAAGCCAGTCTTATTCCAGAGTAAGAGATCCACATGGAAATGTTAAAGTAATTTAACTGTACTAGTATAATTGTACCAGGATAACTTCCCATTTAGAGAAGCCTTTCAATTGTCCTTACCTCAAAAAGCTTACAATTTTTTTGTTGGTGGAGTGCCTAGTACGATCAGGTCCTACTTCATAAGTGGGGCTTCTTGGTGCTATCGCAATATATGTAATTAATAATATCCCGCACCTGTGATAGTTCTGTAGAACACATAGTTCTAACACAGTTACTAAAAATTAACGTGCACAAAAATATTTAAACAACCCTTCTTAAGTTCTAGATTTGTTTATGCTGCAAAGACCAGTTCTTTCAATTATTTTCAGGGGATAGCCAGGCTAACCCCAGCCACCTTTTGAGTAGGCAGTTTGCCGATCACCTCTACCCCAAAGGGAGCATTTAACCTGTAGCTTATTGGGAAAGGGAAATTAGCTAAATAAGGTGAAAATCAACACAACAGTAAGTATTGTGATCCTGATTTAGTAAAGCAGGTAAGCACATGAGTGCTTTAAGTACTTAATTCAAAGCAAATGGGACCATTTGCAGGCATTTCCAGCACATGTTTAAGTGCTTTTCTGAAAACATTAATTCACTCTGGTATCAACATGTGTAGATGAGAAAATGGAAATATATATTTATATTTGTGTCAGGAATGTAAAATTTTAGTAGGTTCTTCTATTATAGTAAGTAGTCACAAAAATTAAGCATAATGTATAATGTAAGAAGAGCAGTAACTAAGCAGAGTGCTGTAGTTAAGGATTCATATTACAGAGTTTTTGCTATTCTGCATGCACCTAGTACTGTACACTATGAAGTATTATCAATAATTAAACTAAACTATAGTTGTAAAATTCTCAAAGTATATTTTGTGGTATATAACCATTGCTTTTTGCATATGAGAATTCACAAAATTCAGCCAGTTGTAATGAATCAGTCTGCCACTAGTGCAAATTGGTGAGGATCAACTGTATTTGCCCTGCATTAGACTATCTAAATTGGATTTGACAGTGGCAAATACTGCAAGCTGATATGAAATGAAAATGAATAAAGCCTTCACTATGAATCAGTTAATTGGTATATTGCTTCCTTACCTTTGCTATACACCTCTCACTGCAAGATAAAATAATCATGATTGTTTATCATTCTCTATAAATACTGCAAGAGAAACAGATGAAAACTTCAACAGGTTTTTTGTTGTTTCATGTTGTATACAATATAACTAATAAAGAATAACTTAGTTCTGATATTTGAAAGCTACAGTTGTAGTGTTAGATTTATGATTGATATGGTATAAATCAGAATGTCTTGGTAATAATAAAATATATAGAAATGTTTGCTTTAATGGGAGTTACCCTTATAAATCCATCATGTGTCAATGGCACAATAAAGCTCATATCTTTGTAGCAGGGAGAACCATCTCCTGATACTGTGTTTTTTAATTGAAAATTCGTTGCTCTCCATGCATTCTTTCTTCTTGTCATATGTGGCTGCACAGTGAATCATTTGATGGCTATCATAAAGATAGTTAAAGTCAGCATTACAACTGCTATGGAATCATGCTAGTATGAAATAAATGTAGTAATCTGTTATGGTACTGTGGTTTTGGACAATAACATCCTATATTCCCTGTGTTGCTAGAACTTTTATGGAATTGCCTTGGAAGTGTTATGAGGGGATTGGGAGAAAAGATCAGCTTTGTGGGTCATTGTTAATGAACAGTGCAGTTGAGTCAGTATAATTGCTGACATTCAGGAAACCTAGCTGAAAGGTGGAGAAAAGACTACAGACAGGCATTTTGGAGAGAGTATGGTGCTTACACCATAAGTTTCAACCAGTGGAGGGCCACTACTTCAGTTAAGAAGCATAAATTTAAATATAGACTGGTTATCAAGGATCAAAGGCAGTTTTATGTGAGACATGTTGAATGTCCCTGTTTCTACAAGAGGATGAAGGTTTGAGCTGAAGTCTCTGGCAAGTGAAAATTCCAGATGGAATAGACGAAGAGTAAGAAGATGGAAGAATATAGGACACAACTGAAGAGTGTGTGTTTGGAGACATACAACAAGACGCCCTAGTCAAGGTAATACTGGGACAGCTGGAGCCCCACTCAGAAGAAGAGAAAATAAAATGTATCTCCATCTCAATTCTGTGCATAGGTCACCGATGCTAATTTAATGGGATAGCTATTCCATGTGAGGGGCCCACCTGTTGTGGGTGGTGGTAATTCCAGAGCCTAACTCATAGTACACTTTCCTGAAATAGGCACTAAAGCAGAAGGAAAAATACAGCCTTTAGCCATGACACAGCACTGAAAAGCATCCTTGCTTAATGAACATATGTAAAGCTACAGCAAGTTAAAGTGTACCACCTAAAATGTTGACCTAGAGACATCTTGGTAGATAATGGAATAATCAGTGAAGAAAAGGAAAGTACTGAAAGGGACAAGTGGCAAGTGATCCTGATCAGTGACTCCTTGGTGACAGCCTGACAGAGCCATGCCCTCAGAACAGGGGAGATCTTCTCTTTTCCTTGTATGTGTTCAAGTTTACAGATTTGACAAACAGAGCAAATATTGTTCTGAAGAAGTCTGTGAAATTTCCTTTTATTGTAGCTGCTTATTTACTAGAACTGGTAAAATTTTTTCAACCAACAAGATTTTTGTCAAAAAATAGTGTTTTCTGAAAATAGAATTTTTTTTTGCAACATATTGTCCATGTCAATAAATTGTTAATGAAAATGCTCACAATATTTTATGTTTTTGTTTATAATTTTTCTTTTCCCTTACCACCTTCTCTCCTTTCTTGCTTTCTCCCCCCGCCTCCCAAATCATATTTGAAAGTTTAGGTTTTGTTTTGAAAATGACTGGAGGGGTGAGGAATAAAGGGAGAGAACCTGAAAAATGGGAGACGAGCGGGAATCAATGATTTACTAATGAAATATTTCAAAAACACCAAAAGTTAGTCCATTTGAATGCTGTAAAATGAGAACAACTTCAAAATTTTCACAAAATTCTTTTTCTATATTTGACAATCTCTGTTTACTTTTCCACAAGTGTGGTGTCATTCAGGATGTTCTAGCCTTCTTCCACACATGTCAACATTTTCAAACTTAAAGTTAGGCACCCAAATCCATACTTTTACAGTATGTCTACACTGCAGTGTAAGCCTAGGGTTAGTGGGACTTGAGTTGCGGTCCTGGGTTAGTGCAATTGCAGCATAGAGACAATGGAGGTTATGCTTGAGGCCAGGCTCAAGTGCGGGCTTATATTGCAATGTAGACCTACCATAAATCACTTGAAAAAGTGACTTGATGTTTCACAGGTGTTGAGCCCATCTGCAGATTTCATTCTACAATCTCAATGTAAACTGTTAAGCCAATAAATGGCCAGTATATCTTGAAGTGGACTGTTCAAAGATTTGATCGCAAAAACAAAACATATATTGGAAAAGCAACGGAAATACTCTGATATGGTAATGAAATAAAAACAAATATGTTTTTTGACAGATGCTTTGCATCATGGACTGGAGAGGTGGTAGTTTCTGCAGGGCCCTGGGGACATCATACCTAGAATATTGCATATAATTCTAGATATCTCATGCCCAAAATTGTTTGTTGAAAGGAATGCTGAGAAAAACAGTGAAAATTACTAAAACAGAAAGATTGATTTATTAAGAATAAAATAGCTAAGTATGTTCTGGCTAACTGATGATTGAGTTGGTAGATATGAAAATCATGTAGCAGTATTAAAAGGGTATAAATTTTAAGGAGGGAGAAGAATTGTTCATAGGGATTCAAGCAACTAATGAATGAAGTTAAGGAAAGGAAAATGTAATCTAGCTAGGAAGAAAAATGTCCCAACTGTAAAGTTTTTTAGCTTATAGAATAGTCTGACAATGGAAGTACCATTGTTGGTCACTTAGATAACTAAACAAAACAGTATAGAATATACTGGAGGGAATGAAGCAGACTTCACTAAATGCCTTAAGTTATTTCTTCAACTTTTTTATACTAAGATCAAAAGGCAACATTAGCTAAGTGAGTTTTCAAAGTTTTCATAAAGGAGAACTGGATACTTAAATTCAGTCAGTCCCACTGAGCCATTAAAGAACAAATGTTTTGAGAACTACAGCACGTACACCTCAAAACTCTCATAAGGAAGTTAAGCGCTTTATGTAACTTGTGCTAATGAGAATTTTTGTAATTTTGCATCACAAATTTTCCTTTTAATGATGAGAGAAGCTCTTTTTACAGTGTAGAGGGATTATGTAGAATTCTCTGAATGGGAACCACCAAGGTGGATTGTCTTTTGTTTCAAATAAGAAACTAATCCTGTAACTTACTGTACACCCAAAATATCCCTTGCTTCAGTGGAAGAGCAGAGTGCATAAGGAATGGGGGCTCAGGCCCCAAACAACTAGCCTGATTTAGAGCCAGATGATGGTCCTGAGATGGTTCTTCGTAACCCAGGACTGTGAATCACCTTGTTACTCCCCTCCCTCCATCAAGAGGGTGCTTAACTGTGTGTCAGCTCCCTGAGACCACGAGTTTGTTAGCCACTTAAATAATCTCCTGTGAGCTAAGCCACCCCTTCCTCTGCCTTGCAGATTAACAATAGGTGTACACTAGTCCCTGAGCCCTTAAAAGTGTTCCCCTGTAGTGTCCAGCCCCTTATCCACTGAACACTTGCAGAAATACCAGGTCTGCTACTTTCCCCAAGGGAACAGTGTGCAAACCAGCTTAAATGATTCATTTCAATATCAGCTCCTTGTGTAATACCACAGCATTGAGATTTATTTGTAGTGAAAACAACATGTTTATTATCAAAGGTTTAAGAGATACAGAGAATGGATAATGAAAACAAAAGGGTTACATATAAAACAAAATCGTAAAATGATTTCTAAATACTCAACAGACTAACCTTGTCTATAAAGAAATTTACTTCACCCAAATGTCCTTTGCAGCATTTCAGCCAAGGTTGGTTGTGATAGCAATGCCTGATGACTTCCTAGGGGCAGGATAAAGGGGTGTCTTCCTTACCTT
The DNA here is from genome assembly GCF_965140295.1 of Lepidochelys olivacea. Taxonomy (NCBI): domain Eukaryota; kingdom Metazoa; phylum Chordata; order Testudines; family Cheloniidae; genus Lepidochelys; species Lepidochelys olivacea. The sequence continues at coordinate 157,875,098 of NC_140411.1, read as the reverse complement.
CTCCTTGTATTCCCCAAAGTTCATTGTTTGTAGCTAGAATCAGGATAACCCCTGCATTAGTCTGATGTGCTCCCCCCATGTTGATTTTATATCCCCCGCCCCATTGACTTTGTATGTAAATGGGGCTTCCCTGGTGTTGGCTTACAGTACTTAATTTACAGGTCTACTCAGAGACAGGTGAATACACATCTTTGGCAGAAAACCTGATGTCAACTCTGTCTTGATATAGACCAGGGATTGGCAACCTTTGGCACGCGGCCTGTCAGGGAAATCCGCTGGCGGACCGGGCTGGTTTGTTTACCTGCAGCGTCCACAGGTTCGGCTGATCATAGCTTCCACTGGCTGCGGTTTGCCGTTCCAGGCCAATGGAGGCTGTAGGAAGCGGCGGTCAGCACATCCCTCGGCCCATGCCACTTCCCGTAGCCCCCCATTGGCCTGGAACAGCAAACTGCTGCCAGTGGGAGCTGCGATCGGCCAAACCTGTGGAGGCTGCAGGTAAACAAACCAGCCCGGCCCGCCAGCGGATTTCCCTAACAGGCCGCTTGCCAAAGGTTGCCAGTCCCTGGTCTATATCAAGACAGAGTTGACATCAAGTTTTCTGCCAAAGATGTGTATTCACCTGTCTCTGAGTAGACCTGTAAATTAAGTACTGTAAGCCAACACCAGGGAAGCCCCATTTTCATACAAAGTCAGTGGGGTGGGGGATATAAAATCAAAATGTGGGGAGCACATCAGACTAATGCAGGGGTTATCCTGATTCTAGCTACAAACAATGAACTTTGGGGGGGGGATAGCTCAGTGGTTTGAGCATTGGCCTGCTAAACCCAGGGTTGTGAGTTCAATCCTTGAGGGGGCCATTTAGGGATCTGGGGCAAAAATTGGGGATTGGTTCTGCTTTGAGCAGGGGGTTGGACTAGATGACCTCCTGAGGTCCCTTCCAACCTTGATATTCTATGATTCTAAAGGTTGCTGATCCCTGATATAGACCTTAGGAACATATTTTCATTATACATACATAACTCCTTACATAGTGTCTGTACGTACATTTCACAATGATGTAATGACCTGCATGACCCTGGCTATTGTTTAAGACCTCACATGATATTCTTTGGTGAAACAGAATGTACATAGCAGGATCAGGATTTTCTTGTAACCCCCCTTGCCAGTTGGCATTGAAGAGTTCAAAGGGTCACGAGTCCTCTTTGAGTGCTTTGAGAGGGTTGCCATTGATTTTAATGGGGCAAGGATTTATGCTTAAAAGAAGAGTCCATTTATAAAAAAGTAAAGATTTAAAATGAAATATTGTACTCAAGAAAAGAATATTCATGGAATTTCTTGTCAAATAAAAATTGAAAGAAATAAACAACTTATCTATTAAACTTATTATTTATTATCACACTTATTTAAAACCTCTCAGCATTATTGAGCCCATATGCACCAGCCAAATGCATCTCCATTATGCAGAATTTCTCCTAATATTGTGCCAATTAAGTAACAGACATTGGTGTTCACTGTTATTAGATGAAATCAGCTCCTTGGGAGATGTACCTATTAAGCAGACTTCCTAATTAAAAATGGCTTGATTAAATGGAATGGACTGTACTATATTAAGCTTCTAAGCTTCTGTGTGTGCACTAAATCTTTCTTAAGATCCATAGGCTTACTGTGTTTCATTTATTTTTTTAGATATTTTTTAGATAAAGCTAATGTCGTCTTGGGATGCATCAGGAGAGGTATTTCCAGTAGGGATAAGGAGGTTTTAGTACCGTTATATAAGGCACTGGTGAGACCTCACCTGGAATACTGTGTGCAGTTCTGGTCTCCCATGTTTAAGAAGGATGAATTCAAACTGGAACAGGTACAGAGAAGGGCTACTAGGATGATCCGAGGAATGGAAAACTTGTCTTATGAAAGGAGACTCAGGGAGCTTGGCTTGTTTAGCCTAACTAAAAGAAGGTTGAGGGGAGATATGATTGCTCTCTATAAATATATCAGAGGGATAAATACCAGAGAGGGAGAGGAATTATTTAAACTCAGTACCAATGTGGACACAAGAACAAATGGATATAAACTGGCCACTAGGAAATTTAGATTAGAAATTAGACGAAGGTTTCTAACCATCAGAGGAGTGAAGTTTTGGAATAGCCTTCTGAGGGAAGTAGTGGGGGCAAAAGATCTATCTTGCTTTAAGATTAAACTCGATAAGTTTATGGAGGAGATGGTATGATGGGATAACATGGTTTTGGTAATTAAATATTCATGGTAAATAGGCCCAATGGCCTGTGATGGGTTTTTAGATGGGGTAAGATCCAAGTTACCCGGGAAAGAATTTTCTGTAGTATCTGGCTGATGAATCTTGCCCATATGCTCAGGGTTTAGCTGATCGCCATATTTGGGGTCGGGAAGGAATTTTCCTCCAGGGCAGATTGGAAGGCCCTGGAGGTTTTTCGCCTTCCTCTGTAGCATGGGGCACGGGTCACTTGCTGGAGGATTCTCTGCTCCTTGAGGTCTTCAAACTACAATTTGAGGACTTCAATAGCACAGATATAGGTGTGAGGTCTTTTTTAGGAGTGGTGGGTGAAATTCTGTGGCCTGCATTGTGCAGGAGGTCAGACTAGATGATCATAATGGTCCCTTCTGACCTAAATATCTATGAATCTATGATATACTAAAATGTTCTTACTAGGCAAATAGCTTGTTTTATCATCATTGTTTTTTGTCTCTGAACTGTGTTTATCCATTATAGCTCATTATAAGAAGGTTGCTTAATACAAAAAAAAAATCTTCATTCTGAAATCTGAATAAAATTCTATTGCTATCCGTTACTCAAAACTTGTTTAGATTAAGTTGTCTTTGCTTAAACATGTAATTGTAAGAAACTTCATTAATCATAATTTAAAGTAGTGTTCCGAGCTCAAAAATCTTAGCAGTATCTGCGAAGCCAACGGTGAAGAGTACTTGTGATGCCATACACCTATGCTATGCCCAGTTCCTGCCACCCTCAAGCGTCCCCCCTGTGCAATTCAAATGATTAAAAAAATTGTGCTCTGCTTTTCTCACTTATTTACCTCCTCACCTTTATTCTGTTTTTCTGTACCTATGTTGTTTTCTACCCTTTCCATCTGTATTTTCTACCTCTTGTCTCCCACATTCATACTGTTGGATGCCTTATTTCTCTTTTCTAACTTATCTCATAAACCTCTTTTTCTTTTTCCCCCTCCACTCCTCAGATCCTGAACACATATAGGCTTTGGAAATCTTACCAGTACAATACACCTAACATCTACTCCATCCCTCCCTTCCACTCCCTTCTGCAGAATTTCTAATGAGAATTACTATTTAACGAATTATAGAACCAGGCAAGTCACTGGCTTCATCACTTACTCTGAAGTTTTTATCTTGTTTATTCACATGGCTTATGAAAGTGTTAAGATGTAAACTCCTGTTAACCAGGTGTGCAACACTTCTGAACAGGACAGTCTCAGTTGACTAAGGCTGTAGTGCAACAGCCATTGCTACTAGGATGCCACAACAGTTAATCCAGATTTGGGATCAACTGAAAATGTAGCTTGTTTATTCTGTACCAAGCACCTTGATCAGTCTCAACTGCATGTGATTTCAAAGTGCAGCGAAATCCAGGAACAAAAGCTGGTTTTAGCTAATATATTTCCTAATCCAGTTCTAATTTGATTAAATTCTGGGAAGACCATCAGTTGTCCAAGCACCACAGTTTGAGTACTGTGGGTCTAGCTGTTAAGACTTGGGCTCCATTTCCAGCTCTGCTACAAACTTCACATGGGACTGTGGGCAAGTCTCTTAACTCCTTGCCTCATTTACTACCACTGAAAATGGGAGTTTTATTTACTTCACTAAATAATGATTATGATTTGCAGCTAATAAGGACAGCTAATGGGAAAAGGTAAGAATAGAACTGCTGGCTCCTAACCTTGTGCACATTCTCCTAGGACTATGGTTTTCAATCTTTTTTCATTTGCGGCCCCCCCAAAAAATTTTGAATGTAGGTGCAGACTCCTTTGGAAATCTTAGACATAGTCTGAGGCCCCCAATTGAACACCACTGTCCTAGACCATAGAGGCATTGCAGAGGGAAAGGTATCAGAAGAATTGTGATCTCTTATTTCTGGAAACTTTTGGAAAGTTGTCCAGGCTAGCACAGAGAAATTCAAGGGACTAGGCAGTTCAGTGTGAAGCTACATAAGTACTGCATGCATACACAGAATGCCATTTCTTAGGTGCACATTTAGGTCTGAACCTGCAAAGATCTACACACATTTAACTTAATGCATTTGAGTTGTACCATTGAACTCAGTGGGATGTGATAACTCACATGTTTAAAGATAAAAATGTGCATACGTTTTTGCAGAATTGAGTCCTTGAACTATATTGCATGTGTTCAGTATGTGATTTTTCAAACACCCAGGAGTCTGTGAAAGCAAAACCTGTTTCCTCTGGACTGAGTATATGGCCTTATCACTGAGGGCTTCTTCCTTGCCGAGTTGTAACTTTCAAACATCAGCTGCAGGATTGTACTAAAAAACTAAAACTAAACCATCTTCAAGAATTTCTTAAAATGGGGAAGATTGTGAATCTTTTCCTTCCCTTAGTTCCTCATCTCAGCAAAATAATTTTTGGGGGGCATGAGGGGAAGGTTTGAGCGATCACCTTTGAGTAGAGACCAAGCCTGGACAATTTTAGCCCTAAAAGTGACTGCTTCACAGTTAAAAGAAAAGGAGTACTTGTGGCACCTTAGAGACTAACCAATTTATTTGAGCATGAGCTTTCGTGAGCTACAGCTCACTTCATGAAGTGATGAAGTGAGCTGTAGCTCACGAAAGCTCATGCTCAAATAAATTGGTCAGTCTCTAAGGTGCCACAAGTACTCCTTTTCTTTTTGCGAATACAGACTAACACGGCTGTTACTCTGAAACTTCACAGTTAAGAACGTCTCAAAAAAAATTGGTGCTGGTGTTTCCTAATGACAGTTTTGAGACTTTATATAGCAGTCACTCCAGGAAGACTGATGTAAGCCTTTATTCAGTGAAATACTTCACTTTGAAGCCAGTGATAACTTGAAGTCAATTGGACTACTAATGTGCTTAAATGCTTTGCTGAATTGGTCATAATACCTGATGGTTTGAAATAAAATCAAACTCAAAATAATTATTTAATAGTTTAAGTTAGGAGAAGATATTGAAAGAGGTCCCACAGGAATATCTTCTTGGTTCAGTTCTATTTATTAATTCATTTAGTGTCTTGGAATCCAGTGAAGAATGTATGCTAATCAACTTCTGGATGGTACAAAGCTGAAAAGGATTGCAAATATTTAGGAGTCTAGGATTAAAATACAGCATGGTTGTGATGCCTTGGCAAATGGCCTGATGTAAATGATATAAGGTTCAATAAAGAAAAACAAAGTGGTTCAGTTTCAGTAGGCGGGAATAATCAAATGTACAAATATTGGATGACAGACTGGAGAGGTAAATAGCGGTGTCCGCCAGGGTCTGTACTGAGACCAGTGCTATTTAACATATTCATAAATGATCTGTACAAAGAGGTAAACAGTGAGGTGGCAAAATTTGCAGATAATACAAAACTACTCAAGACAGTTAAGTCCCAAGCAGAGTGTAAAGAGCTACAAAAGGATCTCTCAAAACTGGGTGACTGGGCAACAAAATGGCAGATGAAATTCAGTGTTGATAAATGCAAAGTAATGCACATTGGAAAACATAATCCCAACTATACATATAAAACGATAGGGCCTAAATTAGCTGTTACCACTCAAGAAAGAGATCTTAAAGTCATTGGGGTAGTTCTCTGAAAACATCTACTCAATGTGCAGCAGCAGTCAAGCAAACAGAATGTTGGGAATCATTAAGAAAGGGATAGATAATAAGACAGAAAATATATTGCCTTTGTATAAATCCATAGTACGCCCACATCTTGAGTACTGTTTGCAGATGTTGTCACCCCATCTCGAAAAAGATACATTGGCATTAGAAAAGGTAATTAGGGGTATGGAACGACTTCCATATGAGGAGAGATTAATAAGACTGGGACTTTTCAGCTTGGAAAAGAAACAACTAAGAGGGGATCTGATAGAGGCCTTTAAAATCATGACTGGTGTGGAGAAAGTAAATAAGGAAGAGTTATTTACTCCTCAGACCACAGGAACTAGGGGTCACCAAATGAAATTAATAGGCAGCAGGTTTAAAACAAACAAAAGGAAATATTTTTTCACACAACAAACAGTCAACCTGTGGAACTCCTTGCCAGAGGATGTTGTGAAGGCCAAGACTATAACGGTTCAAAAAAGAACTGGATAAGTTCATGGAGGATAGGTCCATCAATGGCTATTAGCCAGGATGGGCAGGGATGGTGTCCCTAGCCTCTGTTTGCCAGAAGCTGGGAGTGGGCAACAGTGGATGGATGTCTTGATGATTACCTGTTCTGTTCATTCCCTCTGGGGCACCTGGCATTGGCCACTGTCAGAAGACAGGATACTGGGCTAGATGGACCTTTGGTCTGACCCAGTATGGCTGTTCTTATGTTCTTAGTGGCTAGGCAGTAGTACCACAGGCATGGATCTGGAGGTTATAGTGGAGGTTAAATTGTGTGGGAAGAGGGAAGCAAGTGCCTTATTGAGTTGTACTAACAGGTGTTTCAAGAGTAACAAAATCAAAGGAATAATTCCACTGTAATTATTCCACTGTACTCGTGACTGGGTAGGTCACACTCGGAATCCTGTTTTCTATTCTGGCCACTACATTCCAAAAAGAGAAACGGATTGGAGAGAGATCAAAAGGTCAGCACCAGAAATGGTAAAAGATTTAGAAAATAAGACCACTGAGGAAAGGTTAAAAGTATGGGGCATTTTCTGTCAAGAGAAAAGATAGCTATGTGGAGGCATAACTGTTAAATATGTAAACTGATGTTATCAATATCTTTCTCAAAATACTTTGTTAGGCATGGCTTCTGTTTCTTGTGTAATGAACTCTGACTGACTTCTATTCTCTGGTCTCTCTCCCCATTTTTTCTGGGGTATTAGGCTTCTTGGACTTGTCCCTCGAATTGTCCAGGTTCAATCTCTTTGTGCGGTATTTTATTCATGAGATTCTGTGGGTTTTGACCAACAAGAGAGAGATTTCATACTCAAGGTGCATAAAGATATAGCACAGAAATGACTGTCCCTGCTTTCCCCAAAGATTTTTTTTAAATAGAAGAGAAGCTTCCTGACTTTTGATTGAGTACCTGCAAATGTAATGATGCTGGGAAAGAAACCCTGCTTTGTTGGTATTGAATCTCAGGTTGCTATTTTGTTCCTCTTACTATTTTGGCCTATCAGTAGCACAAAAAATTAATGTTATGTCCTCCCTGTCATGGCCACCTCAGCAGAATCTGATATGTCTCCCCCAAACCCCACATACATTAAGCTATTTCCTGTTTTCAGTCTCAATATGAATGGTACCCAACTTTCTAAGAATCTTACAAGCAATCTGCTTTTTTCTCCTTCCATTAAACTGAGCACACAACTATTATATAAAGAAACTAATTTTTCCACAAATTCTACTTAGTATAAATCCAAATTATGTACTTTATTCGATAATACACTAGTTGACATTTGATGAGTTTCTTTAAGCCTGGTTACATTGAGATGTCCATTGCTTTAATCTTTTTTTACAACAGATCAGTTTTACATTCCAAGTTTGTAACTGTGGACGTCTTTTCTCTCCTTTAGGCATTTATTATCTATTTTCTGCTTCACTAGTAGCTGTATAAAGCCCAGCATGGCTTTGCTTTATGAGGCACAGACCAGAAGATTGGCATAATGATGAAATTAGAACTGGCCAACCAACCGGCAGCTGGTCGCTCCTATTGGAGTTGTTTTTGACAGGGGAGGAAGCCAGCAGCTCCTGAAGCTGGTGGCAGTTGAAGTAGTCTGCCCACTGCTTCCCAGGCCCTGCTGCTGCTTCTGTCTTTGAAGTGGGTAGGGAAAGCTGTGGAAGGAGAATGGCTTCTTTCTTGTTCCTACAGCTGCTGCCTCTGCCTCCTGCAGAAGAGGGGGATTGGTTCTGGAGAAGAAATGTAATTGCTGCTGGCCACGTCTCCCAGTACCGTGCCATTAGCGGAAATTAAAAAAAAAGAAGAAAAAAAAGTGGGGGAGGGGAGGGGAAATGAAAAGTTAATACGTTAGGAGGATATTTTTTTTTTTTAATTATAGGGTGCTCATATAACTATATTGGCTTAAACTACCAGTGCGTTTTTGGCAAGAAAAACTCACGCTGGTTTTTCACTGCTTGAGTCACTCATCAGTTAGAGAAGTTTACGCCTGGGATTATGGACACTAAGGAATACGCATCAATAATTTAGCAATAAAGGACAGTTTCTGAAGGCATGTCTCTGTTTCAGAAATAACTGGGCTGTAATATATTTGCTAAATTGAACTGCTGCTTTCATACTGGAGTAATTTTTTTTAAACATTGTGCTGAAATACTTACTTGGTTTTAGCATGTAGAAAAACGTATTGTTATCACTTATAGAATTGAGCTTTCATTTGAAACTTGCAACTATGAAAATACCTTGCGATGCTACTACCACAGGAACCAAACTAGAGTAGGACTATTGTTTCCGAGGTTGGTATCGGAATAGAGGAAAATTCAGACCTTCATCTTATCCCTAATTTGGTTCCTTGTGGGACTGTACTCTTGTTCCAAATCTGGAGATGTTACAGAATTCAGCAGCACTAGTGTTGGGCTGTCCATGAACAAGTAATGAGATCTCAAAGCTTTCCTCTTTTTCACATGTTAGTACTGAACTTACTTAGATTGTATTAATAGTATTAATTATTAAAAATCTACTATGCTGCTATAGGTTTACAAGGCATTTCACTGTAAATGATAATATGGAGACATAACTTAGAGCAAGATACTTTCCCTGTCCTGAAAAGCTTATTCAATAGAAAAGACAAAGACCAACAGATGAATTAAGAGAGAGGCTGTGGATTATCATTGGTGAGTGTGTATGGCTGACTTTATTTTGCATGCTCTTTTGGTTTCTTTTTCACTTGTTTTCAATATTTCCCCTTACATCAACTGTATTTGAAGGCACATGTGTATTTGAATTATACATTTAGGATTCTTTTATACTCTTAAGACTAAATTCAAGCCCAGTGTGTTTGATTGTAACTTTTATTGTTGCTTGTCCTTTTTATAGACATCATACAATTCTCTTGGAAGCAGCTTTAGAGAAAGAAATCTGATCAATAAGCCATTTGTCTTCATAATATTTTTTAATATGGCATGGCTCAATGCATCATTTGAACTTGTTGATGCTAGTTTATTTAATGTCTTACCCAAAAGAAGGGTAAGGAAGGATGGGGTGGGAGTGGGGGAATTCCTTCAAAAAGAAGTACAAGTTGGGGAAAGAATACTAACGGACAATGATTAGTTAGAATGTGGTACATGATGAGGTTTCTGTATCTTCTGTTGGTTTGAAATGAGTGCCACATGGACAGAAATAGTGTGGTAGATCACCTTCCTAGCTTACTGAACCATGATAGCAGGAAATAACTTACCATAGGGAGTTTACCTAGCTAACCACAACCTTTCACTAATATGTGTATTGTGTCCTCACACACACGTTCTGAAAAAAAAAAAACCCAAAAAACCAGAACTCATATGTCACTGATGGGAAATTTGGTCTTAATTTGTATGTAGGAGACCGTGTCAACATTTGCATGATCTTCCCCCAACTACAGAATAAGTACAAAATATTTCAGAGAAGTTTAAGAAATGATTTTATAATTATTTTTAGAAATATAAGTTGGCTTTGGAAATGCTTAGCTTCCCCACTTCTAAATGTTTGCCAAAAATATATTTTTGGTATATTTTTTAAAATAGGAAATAGTCAAATAAAAGTTTAAATAGTAGATTTTATTTTTTTTAATTTTGAGTTGGAGTCTCGTAGCATCTTTAGGTTCTTTTTATAGGTTTTAGGGCTAGTTATTGTCCACAATACAGCAGTTACTGGGTGAAAGTCTACGTCCTGTGTTACACAGAAGGTCAGAGTACATGATCCAATGGTCCCTTCTAGCACTAAAACCTATAAAAGAGCAGGGGTGGGCAAACTTTTTGGCCTGAGGGCCGCACGGATTTCCGAAATTGTATGGAGGGCCGGTTAGGGGAGGCTGTGCCTCCCCAAACAGCCAGGCATGGCCCAGCCCCTACCCCCGTCTGACCCCTGCTGCTTCTCGCCCCCTGATGGCCCCCCCGGGACTCCTGTCCCATCCGCCTCCCCTCCCCCCCGTCCCCTGACAGCCCCCGGAACCCCCACCCCTGACTGCCCCCTCCACCCCATCCAACCCCTCCTCTCATTCCTGACTGCTCCCCCCCCCCCCCCGGGCCTCTGCCCCATCCAACCACCCCTTCTCCCTGTCCCCTGACTGCCCCCAGAACCCCTGCCCCTGACTGCCCTCCGCTTCCCTATTCAACCTCCCCCCCCTTCCTGACTGCCCTCCCCCCGGGACCCCTGCCCTCATTCAACCCCACTGTTCCCCACCCTCTGACAGCTCCACCCCCTGACCACCACCCCGAACTCCCCTGCCCTCTATCCAACCCCCCCTGCTCCCTGTCCCCTTACCATGTTGCCTGGAGCACCGGTAGATGGCGGCGCTACAGCCGCACCGCCCAGAGCACCAGGACAGGCAGCCGCAGCTCTGCAGCCCCGCCGCCCAGAGCATTGCACCGGCAGCGCAGTGAGCTGAGGCTACGGAGGAGGGGAAGCAGCAGGGTAAGGGCCGGGGGCTAGCATCCTGGGCCAGGAGTTCAGGGGCAGGAGGGTCCCACGGGCCTGGTGTGGCCCACGGGCCTTAGTTTGCCCACCTCTGGACTAAAGCATATCTTTCAGAAAGGTGTCCAGGCTTGATTTGAAGACTTCAAGGAGTGGAGAATTACCACTTGGCTTGGTACTTTGTTCCAATAGAACAAATTAAATTCAGTAAAGACAAGTACAAAGCACTACATGTAGGTAGGAAAAATCAACTGCACATAAACAAAATGGAGACTAATTGACTAGGCATCAATACTGCAGACAAGGATCTGGGGGTTACAGTGGATCACAGATTTATTGAGTGTGATGTTGCAAAAAGGCAAATATAATTTCAGAAAGATGTGAAGAAATTGGAGAGAGTCCATCAGAGAGCAACCAAAATGGTAAAATGTTTAGCGAACATAACCTATGAGGAAAGGTCGAAAGAATTTGGCATGTTTAGTCTAGAGGAGAGACAGCTGAGTGGGGACATGGTGATCAAATCTATCAAAATGTGTGAAGAGGAGGGTGATCAGTTGTTTTCCAAGTCCACCAAGTGTAGGACAAGAAGTAATTGTCTTAGTTTGCAGTAAGGGAGATTGGCTATTGGAAATTGTTTCCTAACTATCAGGATAGGTAAGCACTGGAATAGGCTTGCAAGGGAGGTTGTGGAATCTCCATCATTGGAGGGTTTTAAGGACAGGTTAGAAAACACCCATCAGAGATGATCTAGTTGTACTTAATCCTGCCTCATTACAAAGGGATGGACTACGTGATCTCTCGAGGTCCCTTCCAGCTCTATATTTTTGTGAGTCTGTTAATTTAATTTTTGCCTTATTTATAATTTGAATTAGTTTCACTTTGACCTGCAGTCATTGGTTCTTGTTATGCCTTTCTCGGATACATTAAATATCCCTTTAATACTCTTTATTTTCTTCCTGAGAAGGTACTTAGACACTGTTATCAAGTCACCTCTCAATCTTCTTTTTGATGCACTAAACAGATTCAGCTCCTTAAGGCATTTTTTATCCCTCAGATCATTTTCGTGTCTTTCTGCACCCTCTCCAATTTTCCAGTGTCCTTTGTGAAATGTGGACACAATAACTCTGTGCTGTACTCGGGTATTGATCTCACTGATGCCAAATACAGGAGTAAAATCGCTTCCCTATGTTTATTATCCTGTTATGTATCCAAGCATGTTGAGTCCTTTTTGCCACAGCATTGCTCTTGGAGCTCATGTAAAGTGGTTTGTCTACTATGACCTCTAGCACCTTTCAAGGGTACAGTCTCCCATTCTGAAGGTGTAGCCTGCATTCTTTGTTTCTAGATGTATGACCTTGCATTTGACTTATTAATACACATTTTGCTTTTATCTGCATGGTTTTTAATACACAGTCCAGAACTCTGAGAAATACAACTTGATGTATCATACATTCACTAACTTACAGTGTGTCTAAAAAATTCGCTTCAACTCTTTAGTCATAGTCATGTTGATTGGGCCATAAGAGTGTCTAGAACATCCTCCCATTTGGATATGGCCCGTGATGTTCACTTTACTTATTAAAAGTGAATGGGATCACTCAGAGAGTAAGATGATGAGTCTGGCTCGCTGTTAGCAAGGTAGAATGACAATGGCCAAATTAACGGGACTCCAGCCCGTCATTTGATAAGACTTGCCATGTGCCAGAACTTCCTCTTTCTTTGTCATCAGGAAGTCGCTTAGGTTCCAATAAGTGTTTTATTTATTTGAGATAAATGTAAATTGCATCAGAGATGGCCAAAAACTAGCTTTTTCAATAACTCTTTTGTCATTTAAACTGAACAGGTGTGGCTTTTGGCATGTAATTTTAGGCTGTTTGCTTTTTCTTCATGCAGTTAACTGAAATCTTTTTTTCAATAGTACAAGTTCTTAATAGCTTTTTTCATCTTGTGTTTTTTTTTTAAAAAAACACGCTCAACCCTTTTAATCGCTTATATGCAGATGAGTTGTATTTGCATTAGGAGTCCAAATGGCCTTCATGAAGTTGATAATCTGGGGGTGGAAGTGAACTCACAATGCCACAGAGACTGGAAGATAGGAAGCAGGTTTTCTTCCTGGAACATGTATTGTCACAGAGCTAACTGCACCTCTATCCCTTTTCTGCTCTCTGAGTACACCCTCCCAGGCATTAGGCTTTTAACCTGTTCTGGAGTGAAATTTTTATTTCTCCCACTCTTAGGCCAGGATTGGGAGAGGCTGTTGTGCCCAAACTGTTTATAACCAAATAGGCCTGACCAGATTCAGTTGTTTGCATGATCCTCTCATCAGGAGTCCGTGATCAGCAGTGTTTTTAAAACAAGTGTATTTATTACCAAATGAAACAAAGATTATAGGAAATTATTTCAAAACAAAGAAACAGCCTATATACGTAATTAGATTCATTTAATCTTATGCTTCACTGCAAACTAAGTTAGATGGGCTTTCCTCTTAAGTTACAGGAAAAGAATAGTCAGGTTACATACTTTTAGGAATCCCAGCAGCTCTTGAGACTGAAGGCTGGTCTAAACCAGTGGTTCTCAACCAGGGGTACATGTACCCCTGGCAGTACGCAGAGGTCTTTCGGGGGTACATCAGCTCATCTAAGATATTTGCCTAGTTTCACAACAGGCTACATTAAAAGCACTAGTGAAGTCAGTACAAACTAAAATTTCGTACAATGACTTGTTTATATACTATACACTGAAATGTAGATACAATATTTATATTGCAGTTGATTTATTTTATAATTATATGGTAAAAATAAGAAAGTAAGCAATTTTTCAGTAATAGTGTGCTGTGACACTTCTTTATTTTTATATTTATTTTGTAAGCAAGTAGTTTTTAAGTGAGGTGAAACTTGGGGGTACGCAAAACAAATCAGGCTCATGAAAGGGGTACAGTAGTGTGGAAAGGTTGAGAGCTACTGGTCTAAACTACAAAGGTAGGTTGTCTTAACTACATTGCTCAGGGCTGGGAAAAATGTAATACCCTGTGGAATGTAATTAAGCTGTCGTAAGCCCTGGTGTAGACCCTGGTAAGTTGATGGAAGAATTCTTCTGTCTAGGTACAGCCTCTCAGAAAGGTGGATTTAATACAGTGACGGTGCCGCCGTAGTGTTTCTAGTGTAGACATACCCTGAGTCCGTTTTCTCTCTTTCAGGGAAGTTAGGTTTTTCTAACCAACCTCCCCCTCATGACACAAACTGTCCACTCTCCCTATGTGACTTTGGCCCCTGGTTACCAGTCAACTTTGTTACAGTGTCTAGATTTTAAGTCTCTTTTTGCCCCAGTGTAGGTAGCTCCATTGAATGGCAGTTAGTCACTCAGTTCTTAATGACTTGCCATCACTGATCTTCTGACAGTGGAGGAAACTATATGTTCCCATCTGACGTTCCAGTCCTCCATCTCAAAAATCCAGTATATAAACCAAATAAGGGGGCGTTATAGATTCATATTCGTTATCAAGCATCCCTGTGTTCATCACAGGCATCAACCCATTCATTACCCTGAATTTTAGTGGGATTGTGGGAGTGTCTTACGTGATCTGTAGCAGACCCTGTTGCTGTCTTGAGTTTCTCTTTCTTAGGTTTCTTAAAACAGCACTGAGCCACTTGTGAGTCAGATAACACCCCTTTTTGTAGTCTGGTTTATTAAAGTAACATTGCAGTTCAAATGTCAACTTAAATCAAAACAAATCTTCTCCACTGTACAATTCTGTCAGCCTCATGCTGGGTTTAACAGTTCTTTCCAAATCCCAGGTTCTGCTGCCCGGTGCTGTCTCAAGCCTCTTCCCTCGTAAGGCTTCTGCTACTGCTCCTCATGCAGGTCACTCCAGCCAGGCCTTTTCATCTGATCCCCCTTTGGGTCTTCTGTGGGTCTGTCTCCTCTTTCTCACTGATGGAACAGACTCCCTCTTATAGGAAGTCCTGACAGTAGGCTATTCTAATCACCTGACCCACCACAAACCTAAATCTATCATCTGGGTCTAGGTAACTAAGCACATGTGGGCCAGCCCACCCTGTAACCCTGATTATCCACTGTGTCCCCAAATCCCAGTGAGAATGGCAGGGGTTGGTGGCGTCACTACAGGAGGCTTTGATATGTCCAACAAGAGTTTGACTGTTCAGGCAGATCTGCCCAACAAGAAACTGGGGAGGATCTGGCACAGGCAAACCAAATTCTCTTTTTCACGCTGCATGGTTTGGATTATGGTTCTCTGTGGTGTTAATAAAATTGCATCTTAAGCTATTTTGAACAATTAAGACATCTATATAATCAATCACATTGGTCAGAAAGGTGGGGGAAATTGTAAAAATGGTCAGGTTCCCCTCTCAGATTTCAGAGTTTTGGGAATAGCAATCAACTTTGACCGTCTGGGATCTTAACGTGGGGCTGATTCTACAATCATCTTTATGGGTTTGACTCCAAGCCAAAGGATAATAGCGCTGTATCAGAAAGACTTGTCACAGAGAGCTTTTTATAAAAGGGAAGCTGTTCAGTCCCTGTATCAGTTTTTTGTTAGATGAACTATTTCTGGGACAAGATGGGTAATACAAAGCTATGTATTACAAACTCTTAACTTTTGGAGTGTTAAGCCCACATCAAGATAAAAAGTGCATATTGGTGTTGGGTTATGCTATCGTGTCACTCTGAGGGTAAAGTGTATATTGGGGGTTTCTCATTAAAATCCTATTTAGAAAGCCTTTTAGATTGAATGTTGGAATGTGGTTTTTCCAAGCGACCTAAAATTATTCCACTAAATAAAAGACCAATTTAATTAAATCCTGTCCAAAAGATCGGATGAAGTAGCCATGCAAAGGGAGGCCACTAGAGGGCTGATCATGGAGAGACGCATACCAACAGAATTCCAGCCCCATTCTCCATATTTCAACTTAAAATATGAAAATGCAAACAAGACTTTAACTTGAAACTATGCTTGAAATGTCTAGTTTTCCTTAGTGAAAACTTTCCAAAAAAGAAAAGAAAAAAACTGACTCCAACACAGGAAGTCCTAGACTTCAATGAAGGCATGTGTGTGTTTGTTTTTTCGCTGAACACATACAAGCCAGTCATGCGGTTGCAGAAGAAGCTGCTGAAAATTTTACTACAAAGACCTCTCCAAGCACTCAAATGCTGCTTGCAGAAATCTGTGCTGAAAATCTAAAGACAACAAGAATTACTGCAGTCTTTTAAAACTTTACTCTAAAAACTAAAAACTATTACTGCAAGAATTGTGGTGCGATTGAGGTGAGAAGATCTTCTCTCTGAAGGGTTTTAAGGCCTCTGCTAGCTTTTGAATATTTTCATAACAAAACAGAAGACCTTTCTTTTCAGGATATTTATTAACACCCTTAATTCCTTTCCTCATTTACTGGTCTCTCTTTTGTTTGTTTTAATTTTCAGCTGTAGAGATGAGTGTGTCTCACTTTAAATTTGGATATGAAGCCCTTTCCTCTACCCCTTTCTCCTCCTCTGTCTCCCCCCCCCAATTTGAGTATGAAATCATCTTCCCTCTTAAGTCACAAATCTAATCACAATAATGCCAAAACAACATTCTACCGAACTATGAAAGAGGTTGAATACTGAACTCTGGGTAATGAATCTTGGAAATAATAAAATATGTGGGGCAAGTTTCTGAGCAATTGAGGATGGTGGCTGTTTGGTTTGTTAAAATTTTTCATATGAGCTGCATATTTCACTTGCAGTCCCCATTTAGTCTGGGAAAAAGGAGAAAGAGTATTCTCATTTGTTCTGGTAATGTAACTATATACTAGCAACAACTTATTTTGGAAAGAAATATTAGATTAATTTATAAAAGGAGATCAGTATGTAGGAAGATGCTGAGTCAACGTCTCCCTTGGTTAAAATGTTCATATGGTTCCCTCTTAAGTGATAAAAGAAATGCTCAAGGTATTACATTTATTGCACTGCAGTTTGTTTTTTGATAATCTAATTAGTCCAGGTAAAATAATAGTTAAGGATTTTAATGATGTAACACAAAGTTTGAGATTTACAATGCAGTGCAGAGGATTTAACCATACATCTTGTATTAAGGGAAAATTTGTGGCTATATTCCCTCTATTGCTTTGAAAAGCTCAAACTGTGTTAGAATTTATGGCTAGATTGGTTGTGAAACTATATGTCTGTATGATTAGAGGGGAAGAGGCAGTAGGAAAGACATAAAGAAATATGAGACTTTGCCACAAAAAAGACTAACAGGAAGAACAGGGTGTAGAAAAGAGACTGATATATATATAGACAATTAGTATAGAAACCATAAATGCAAAAATCAAGGAGTAACCACTCAAGATGTTGGAGAGGTCTACACTAGACAATTCTGCTAACATACCTGAGTCAGGAGTGGGAAGAGACTTGATCCCTGACCGACAGCTGTGATCACAAAAGCCCTTAGTGTAGCCGCAGCTTTACCACCAAAGTGGTTCTTTTTCAGCATAGCTTGTTTTGCTTTGGGGGTGGGGCAGCGCTTTTACTATACCGGTACAGTGTACAGCTTTGCCAGTATACCTGTGTCCACACTAACAATGCTTTCTCACTGTAGTATACCAGTTTTCCTGTACTGCTAAAGTGCTGTTAGTGTATACGGAACCTTAGTCTCCAATTCAGGGAAGGTACTTAAGCATGTACCTAACTTTAAATACTTGATTAGTCCAGTTGAAATCAACCAGAACACCAGCCTCAGGGACTGAGAGAAAGGAAGACACACACTCCCGTGCTGTCAATAGTTCCTCTAATGGCTCCCAGGCAGCGCGGAGGAGAAAAGGAGGTAGTAGCCAGACTGAAATGCACAGGGAGCAGAGTAAAGGAAATGTGGCAATCAAGAACAAGGTATGAGGGGGCAGGGGAAAAGAGAAGACAGGCTGGGAGAGACGTGCTGGGGGCAAGGGGAGAAGGAGCAGAAGAATCTCTAACCGCTAGCACTTACTCCCCTCCAGAACCCTAATTGGAACCCAAGATTTCCTGAATCTCATCATTCTTCTGCTATCAGCAAATAGCTGTGAAGCGCACTGGCAAATTATGTCTCCCATCCCCTTTTAGTGCTTGTCCACATAGAAGATGATGACCTGCTATTTCTAGTGGTTGCTCTGTTAACTCAAATAGCAGAGGCCTGTGTAATGAATCTAAAGATTTCAACTCTCTGATGACCCACATGGGCACACAATTAAACATTGACAAATTTTATAAGTGCTTGTATACAAATACAATAAATCGAAATACTAAGATGGGGGAACGTGAGTACCTGTTATTAAATGAGAATATTTATATAATAGGCATCACAGAAACCTGGTGAATTGATGGTTATCGATGGGACATGGTAATACCACGGTACAAAATATATAGGAATGAAAGAATAGGTCCCCATTGGTTGGGGGGTGGTCACTATAGGTGAAAACATAGACTCAAATACAGTATAAATATAGTAAAAAGCTTAAATGAATCAAACTGTACCACAGAATGTCTGTGGATAGACATTCATGCCTGAATAACAAGAGTATAGCAGTAGGAATATACTACCAACCACTTGACCAGGATGGTGATGGTTATTGTGAAATGCTTAGGGAGATTAGAGATACTACAAAAACAGAAAACCCAGTAATAATGGGAGATTTAAGCTATCCCTATACTGACTAGGAACATATAACTTCATTATGGAATGCAGAGATACAATTTCTAGACACCATAAATGACTGCCTGGAGCAACTAGTCCTGGAACCCACAAGGGAAGAGGCAGTTCTTGACTTAGTCCTAAATGGTGCACAGGATTTTGTTTAAGAGATGTAGCTGAACAACTCTGTAATAGTCACTATAATATAATTAAATTTAACATCCTGGGGGGCGGGGGAGGAAATACTAAAGAAAACTACCACAGTTGCATTTAACTTCAAAAAGGGAAACTACACAAAAAATGAGGAGGCTAGTTAAATGGAAATTAAAGGAACAGTCGCAAGAGTGAAATGCCTATAAGTTGCATGGACTCTTTTTAAAATAGAGGTTCAAACAATTTGTATATCTCCAATAAAAAAAAACAAAACAGTAAGAGGACCTAAAAAACACCACCGTAACTAAACAACAGAGTAAAAGAGGTGGTTAGAGACAAAAAGGCATCCTTTAAAAATTGGAAGTCCGATCCTGCTGAGGAAAATCTAAAGGAGTATAAACTCTGACCGGTCAAGTGTAAAAGTATAATTAGACAGGCCAAGAAATAATTTGAAGAGCAGCTAGCAAAAGAGACAAAAACTAACAGCAAAATTGTAAGTACATCAGAAGCAGGAAGCCTGCCAAAAAATCAGTGGGGCCATGGATGATGGCGGTGCTAAAGAAGCACACCAAGGAAGACAAGACCATTGCAGAGCAGCTAAATGAATTCTTTGCATCAATCTTCACTGCAGAGTATGTGAGGGAGATTCCCACACCTGAGCCATTCTTTTTAGATGACAAATTTGAGGAACTGCCCCAGATTGAGGTGTCAGTAGAGGAGGTTTTGGAATAAATCAATAAAATAAACATTAAGTAATCAGGACCGGATGGTATTCTTGCAGGGGGTTTGAAGTAGCTGAAATATGAAATTGCAGAAATAACAATTGTGGTATTGGTATATAACCTGTTACTTAAATCATCCTCTGTACTAGATAACAGGTGGATAGCTAATGTGATACCAATTTTGAAAAAAAGGCTCAAGATGCAATCCTGAGAGTACAAGCCTAACTTCACTAATAGGCAAACTGGTTGAAACTATAGTGAAGAACAGAATTATCAGACATATAGATAAACACAATATGTTGGGGATGAGTCAACACAGCTATTGTAATGGGAAATCATGTCTCACCAATCTATTAAAATTCTTTGAGGGTGTCAGCAAACGTGGACAAAGGTGGTTCAGTGGATACAGTGTTTTTGGCTTTTCAGAAAGCTTTTGAAAACGTCCCTCACCAAAGGCTCTTAAGCACACTAAGCAGTCATAAGATAAGAAGAAAGGTCCTATCGTGGATCATTAACTGGGTAAATAGAAGGGTCCCCCAAAGATCTGTACTGGAACCGGAGCTGATCAGCATATTCATAAACGATCTGGAAAAAGTGGTAAACAGTGACGTGGCAAAGTTTGCAGACACCACAAAATTACAGTCCAAAGCTGAATGCAAAAAGTTACAAAGGGATTTCACAAATCTGGATGACAGGGCAAGAAAATGACAAGTAAAATTAAGTGTTGATAAATGCAAAGTAATGCACATTGGGAAACATATTCCCTACTATACATATAAAATGATTGGGTCTAAATTAGCAGTTACCACTCAAGGCAGAGCTCTTAGAGTCATTGTGGATAGTTCTCTGAAAACATCTGCTCAATGCACAGCAGCAGTCAAAAAAGCTAACAATGTTAGGAGCCATTAGGAAAGGAATAGATAATATGACAGAAAACATCTTAGTGCCATTATATAAATCCATGGTACGCCCACATTTTGAATACTCCGTGCAGTTCTGTTGCCCCATCTCAAAAATGAGATATTGGAATTGGAAAGAGTAGAACAGGAAAAAGAGAAGGCAACAAAATAGATTGTATGGAACAGCTTTCATATGAGGAGAGATTAAAAAGACTGGAATAGGTCAGCTTGGAAAAGAGATGACTTACGGGAGATATGATGGAGGGCTATAAAATCATGACTGGTGTGGAGAAAGTGAATAAGCTAGTGTTATTTACCCTTTCACATAACACAAGAACCAGGGTTCACCCAATGAAATTCTTAGGCAGCAGATTTAAAACAGACATAAGGAAGTCAACTTGTGGAGCTTGTTGCCAGGGGATGTTGTGAAGGCCAAAAATATAACTGGGTTAAAAAAAGAATTAGATAAGTTCATGGAGGATAGGTCCATCAATGGCTATTAGCCATGATAGTCAGAGATGCAACAAATGCTCTGTGTTCCCCTAAACCTCTGATTGTTACAAGCAGGGGAATGGACAATAGGGGCTGGATCACTTGATAACTTGCCCTGTTCTGTTCAATTTATCTGAAGTATCTGACACCGACTATTATTGGAATACAGGATGCTGAGCTAGATGGACCATTGGCCTGACCCAGTATGGCCGTTCTTGTGTTAATATGATTCCACATGATGGAATTTCTGGTTTTTCTGTTCGATTTTTTAAAAGAATCTAGGAAATCACACACACAAAAACTATGTTAAAAGAATATTTAAGTTGCGTAGTCAAGGATTGAAAAGTTAAGAAATGTCAGAATTAAGGTTTCCTTTACAACATTAATTTGGCCCCTTTGGATGCATGTATTATGATACTGTCATTGCAAGATCACAGATCTTTTTTCTCCAGGAAGCCTGCCTGAACTGGATGGATGGAACTGAGGAAATGAGTCAGGATTAACTAGTAAAGGAATCTGTTGCCTGTAGGACCCTTACCTCACTTGTTGCAAAAGTTGGAAGGTGTGTAGTGAAATGAGGCAGGAGATTTCAGGAAGAAGAAGACTCTCATGGTTCAGGTATTTGATGCTGCCCTGGAGAATTGGATTGTATGCCACCCTATGCTATTGAGTTCCTGTGTAGTACTGGACAAGTCACTTAAACCAAAATTTAACCATTGATAACTGTAGTCTTCATTTTCTGGGTGCCCAGTTTGAGACACCTGAGGCTATGAGGAAATTAGAGCAGGGTTTGGGCAATGTGCAGTAATTCATTGTGTGACCCCACACCTTATAAAGATAAAAAGGAATACTGAATAACTACCCATTCAGCGAACACAGGCCTTCCTGTTCATTGAGTGATGCAGAAAAAACGGAAAGTGATCATTTAATTAAACATTATGCATACACACAAGGGGGGCCGAATTAATGTTGCATGGGCAACTTGCGTTCTGCCCTTTGCTAACTTTTGAGTGTTTGACTTCGTAACCGTAATATTCTTTTACCATAATTACTTAAAATTTTGTATATGTATGTGTGTATGTGCATATTTTTAAAATGTTGATATTTTCTAACACGAAGCACACTTAAGTAAAGAATTGACAGATTTCAAGGAGGGTGGATCATTTTCAGTAGAAGTGTTAATGTATGGGCCTTCTCTCTCTTGGTTTAGTTTTTAAATACAATTAAAGGCTCCAGTTCAGAAAAGCATTTAGCAAGGCACTTAACTGCGTGCTTGAATTGGTGCAAGAATTGATAAACATGTATATTGTATGATGGTACATGCTAATACAAACAATATATTCACAGTGTCTAATATTTATCTTCTAAACATGGACAGGTCATGTTGCTTCTGGGATTTATTTTTATAAGTTGCAGAGTTACAGTATCCATGTTTATTAGTAAGAGGCTTTTAACCTCTATTTTGCAAGGTAATTTAGAACATTCCTCCCATATTATTAGAAAATTTAAAGAAATTGTATAAATAAATTATAAAATATAAATCCAGTAGATTTATTCTGAGAGCACATTCCCCTCATTCTCCAAGGTTTACAATGTACATCACTGAGCTCACTCGAGGACTATCTGTTTTTCATTCCCAAGACATTAACACTTTATTCCATCTCGGTGATTATTGGATCAGTTACTCTTGCGGTACAGGCTTCAGTTATAGCTGAGCAGAAAAGTGAAGAGTTCTAAGATATTTCAGAAAAAATATAAAGGAAAAAGTAAACTCTATGAATAGACTAATGTTGATACAGTAGGTTGTCCCCAATTTATGGGGAAGTGCTTAAATAAAATCTAAGGGATGACCATCATAGGATCGTCACATTTAAGAAAAGCTTCAGACTCTTTACCACTTAGAAAAATATATACAATATAAAGACAGGTGAATATTCCTTACATATTGGCAATTAGCCTCTGAAAAAGCAGGGAAAATCTTAAATTTTATTAAAGAAAAAACATATGTATGAGGTATGAGAGAGAGAGAGAGAGAGAGAACTTTGTTCTTGGCAACTCAAGAAATAATAAACTTCATAATTAATGATCTATTGGATAAATAAGGCAAATTACAGATACACACAACATTAATAAAATGTTCACCATTTTGTTATAGTATTGGTAGAATTTGATTTTTATTTTTTATAATTTTGATGGACAATATAGATGTTTGGTTTTAAGTATTTTTTATTTGCATCTATTTAAATTTTCACAGTTGTGGGAAATTATGGGGTGTATCAGATAATAGAGGGGGGTCAGACAATAATTATTTAATGACTAGATATTGACAATCAAAAGGTTAAAGCTTTATATCTGTTAAAATACAAATTTGTCAACATCACGTCAAAATATGCAAAGTAAATATCCTTAAATTAAACTCAAATTCTCATGCAGCATTTTTCTTACTTTGCCTATCTATAAATTTAGATGATTATTGATGGCAATATTATTTTTGTTGGGCTGTGTGTGTGTGCGTGTGTATGTGGTGAAATGGATGTTTACTGACATTTACTGATTAAAAATCTAATCCTTCCAAGCCTAGTTATATTTGTCTGAATCTCAAATATCCATAACAGGAATCAAATACTTAGGTATGTTGAATTTACTTATCCTTACACTGGAAGAGAAATTGGAGCTAAATTTTTTTTAACTCCTTCAGAAGTTTCTCAAGCTATATTTCATCATGGCTCAAGGAAAGCACCTGGCCCAATTAATTTTACATTAAAATTTTATACTCACCTTATAAGTATGGGTATGAGATTTTTGGACTGAAAGACCTAAAATACATAACTGAAAAATAAAACTCTTCTCAACAGCTCAGTTCAGCTGCCCTCCTGACATTCTTTTGCTTTCTTAAACCAAATAAAGAACCAACAACATCCAGTACTACTTTGGTGAATTAAAATGATAAAACTTGTCTCTCTCACCAACAGAAGTTGGCCCAATAAAAGATATTACTTAATCCACCTTCAATCTAAAACCTTCCAAAAAATTTCACTTTTATGGCATGAGAAAATATTAACTAAATGTTCATGTTCAAGATGAGAGAGCTGTTATGGCAGGGAGGGTTTATCAGACAATAGTCCAACAGGTCTCATTTGTGGTTTATTCTGCTGAGTCATCTGAAGCCCATACCTTCAGAAGGCTTTTGATAGGGTGGAATGCAGTCTCCTTATAAAACTAAATAAAAACACAAATGTGTATGTTGCTTATTTTTTTCAGTTGGATTCAATCAATATATAAGAAACTTGTAGCTAGAATTTAACAAATGTATTGCCCTGTTTCAGTTGGGTAGAAAGAATAAGCACAGTTGTCCACTTTCCTCCTTATTATTTATGATCTTTGTTGTGCAAAGGATTCTAACTTGAAATCATGCAATAATATTGAGTATATTAATTGATGGAGCGCAACACCATATTTTTTGGTATGCCAGTGATGTCCTGTTCCACTTCATCTGTTATAATATCTGAACTTTTATCAGTCTGAAGGATTATCAAGACAAAATTAACATGGGCATAAAAAGAATCGTTCTTCTTTGAACGGTGATGACAAAGCCATAGAAAACAATTTAAATTTTCATATTTTCTTTAAGAGACTTAGGTGTGAGTATTGCTTATAAAACTGAGTTATATGCCTTTGTCAGGCAAAAAGTAAAAAGGACTTTAAAAATGGAACAACTTCCCTAATCCTTGTTGGGTAAAAGTAATGTTAAATGTTAAAATGTACTGTCATGCTTCCTTTTTCTGATCCAAGTAATCTACAGTACTTAATTTGTTTAGCTCCTTTTTCAAAAACATTCATTGTTTATGGCTCCAGAGAAAGTAAATACATGATGATGACCAGAATGAGATTATAATTCATACAAAGAAGTTGGTATTATGCTATGGGATTTTCATACCCATTAGGAGTCGAGCTTGTTCCACTGTATGATAGGCCTAATTCAGAATCTTCAGGATATAAAAACCTAGTTGACTGAAAGTTGTGGAATAATTTTAAAATAGATAGGTGCATAGATTTGGAAGGTGCCCATAACACCATATGTGCTGAGGCACTTTAAAAAACACACTGGGCATGCAAGAATAATTTCCTGAAATCCCTTTGTGGGAAAACTCTTTAATAATAACGGGGATTTTTAAATGGTATTTTAGGTTCTGAGAGATGGAAGGTAGATGACATTGATTTTATAATTTAAATAAGTTTAAAAGCCTTTCAGCAGCTAAAGACCCAACTTTGTCTTCTTGCTATAAGTTTTTACTAGTACCTACATATACAATATTGGACCACTTCAATCTTTTGACATAGGGCTGTTTCCCCCCATTTTCTTTGAATATATCACCCTTAGTTAACAGGACAGAATACTTTCTTCAGGGCACTGCCTGTCTCTTGTGTTTATACAGCACATAGCACAGTGTGACCCATCCTGCCTGGGTTGTTCAGGCATTGCCATAGCACAAAGAATAGTAATAGATTAAGCACTACACAAACTTATTGGTAGACCTGGGGTAAAACCCTGGCTCTGTTATATCAATGGTGAAAATCCCATTTGCTTCAGTAGGGCCAGAATTTCACTCAGAGAAGCAATAATAGACTTTGAACCTAAGCAAAATGTCAAAGGTTAATTTATTTAGTATGAGCTACATTTATTTAACATATTCTCCAAACCCACTGACCAGCTGTCCCAGCCTAGGTTCACTTACAAGCATGAGGGAAATTAGTGTGGGAATCTGCTCAATATCTTAGATGTCTATTCACAAATGCAAGGAGTATGGGAATAAACAGGAAGAACTCAAAGTACTAGAACATAAGCTAAATTATGACTTAACTGGCATGACAGGGAGTTGTTGGGATAGATGCTTCATCACCTCCTGTTCCTGATTTGGGGATCTGTGATAGACCTACCATAACATCACCACTATTTTTCACTTTATTTATCTTTACCCACAGACATTCACCTGGTCTGCCTCTTGACTCCTCTGTACCTCAGAACAAATGCATATATTCTTGATGTATAATGCAACACCTCCTCCCTTTTCCTCCTGCCTGTCCTTCCTGAATAAGCTATACCCCTCTGTACAAATATTCTAGTCATTTTCTTTGACAATTTTATGTATTGTATTGCAGCAGAAGTCAGAAAAGGTCATTATAGTACTGTAGGGATTTCAGAAGCTTAATGGTGCAGCATCAACAAAGGGTTGGTTTTACAAATTGAGATGTTATAAGACTCTTTAAAAGGTAGGAATCCTTGACTAGATACAATTATGGACTAGATTATATGGGCTTTTCCTTTCATTGTACTCCCTCTGGGCCTCATCCTGCAAAGAATTATACATGTGAGTAGTCTAACTTTACCCATGTAAGTAGACATATTAAATCATATATATAAGTCCTATATACATAGCCCCAGTCCTTCAAATACTTAAGCATGTGCTTGAAGTTTGACTTAATGGGACTTCCTGCATGCTTAAAGTCAAAGCACATGCATATTTGCAGACTCAAAACTTACCGGTATGTTTGTAAAGCTGAAGTCCTGTTAGGTGTAGCAGGGATCTGCGATACTCCTTGTAGGTTGACTTCAGTAAAAACATATTAGCCGTACAATGTGAACCAAATGTTTAGATGTAGGTTTGGTAATAATGAAAGGATGTAAACACTGAACTACAGATTTTACTAGTTACCTAGGGAGACTTGGATGCACTACTCTGTAGCAAATGAGAGATACAGGTTGGATGCTGATATTTCAGATGTCAGGCTATCACAGACTAATTTTATAATTTAAATGCTTAAATTATTTATTCAGAATATATACCATATTATTAGTCTTGTATGAAAGTATGAAGCTGAGTAGTTGTTTTGCTAAGAGTTGCCAAGAAGAGGTTGATAGTTTGGAACAAGGATATCTGTGGTTGCTATGTGCAAAAACCTAGAACAAGCCAGTGGGAAATAATATCAGGGTGGGAAAGTATTGCTATGGTAACCAAGTATTTTATTTTAAAGGAGAGATGGATAACACAACAAGGATCAGTGAGACTTGGGTAGGAAAGTATTTTACACAAAATGGAGAAGACTAAAAGACAGCAATTGTGTTGTGCTCTTAACTGCATTCTGTTTGTTAGTCTCCAGCTAAGAGAAATTTCTGTAAAGTAGGAACAATTTATGCTGAAGCAATATTACAAAATATCTTTTGCTTTTATTTTTTTAAACAGGAATGCTAGAACAGATTTCCTCCCCCCCCCTTTTTTTTACTCTATTTTTATTTATAGAAAGAGGAAGATTTTCTTTTAATTTGTGGATATGTGTGAAGAGTTCCCTTTTTCAAAAATGAGTAAAATTATACTCAAATAATTTAACTTGGGTAATTATTAATTTTTAAAATATCTTTTAACTAGAAATACAACAAATTGTAATTAGAAATTCAGCAAATTGTGACTATTAAACCGTATGCCAGATCTGTGCATTTAAATTATATTGTAAGTGTGAAGTGTAAGTCTCATTTGTAAATCAGCTTTTTACAAATAGCTGAATAATAATAATAGTTGTCTCAGAGGGCCCGATTCTGATCTCCCCATGACTGATTTGACCTTGAAAATCAGAGGTGCAAAGTCATAAAAGCTCAGCTCCGTTCAGCCGCAGATCGGAATTGGCATTCAAATTTCCTTTGCTGTTGGGGTAACTTCTCCTCCTCTCACTGACTTGATGGAAACAGGGACTGAGCTAGGCCTCCAGGCCGAATGGGCTGATCAGTACTCTACTTACCTTCTCTAATCAGCTGAATCCCAGCCAGCTACTGAGCAAAGGCAACAAGAGGAATCTGCATCTGGGAAAGTGTTGGAATAGGGATTGAGCAGTGGCCATTTACTGGGCAGTAGGAGAGGAGAGCCAGTGAGGAAATGTAAAGGCAGTATTCCTGGACCAAGAGAGAGGCAGATGCAACAGAGAAATGCCTTATTTTTCTTGTGTTCATTTTTCTGCCAGCACTTCAGTCCCAATGCGCTGGTAAGCTGCATGGTTTGACTGTACTGTAGTCCATGAAGTAACTAGATTCTAGCTGATGGAATTCCATTCTTTAGACAATGTTTTGAGTTACATAGCCCTGTTAGAGATGGGGCTGGTAGCTCTGCCTAAATGTAAGGCTGGCTGACACTTCCCATTATAAGACCCTCTTTTCAATTGCTTAAACTTTGCCAAACTTTAACCACACAGGCTGAAATTTTTCATGCCATGTGTCTGCCTCAGTTGTTTTCCCTGCCCCATCTCCTGGAAAAAACCCAGGTAAAATGATTCATCCATTTCAGAGAAAAAGATTAGGGAAAAATATGTTTTGCCAAGGTTAAAAAAATTTGCAACCATTTTGTTAAGAAACTCTAGCAACCTCATGCATTGGACCAAGGACTTGAAACTTGTTAGGAAGGTTGTGCTTGTGTCAGGGATGTGCCTTTTGCCATCCCTGTGAAAAATCACCCAAATTTGGCCTAGTTATAAGCCTTCAAAAATTGCAACTTGAACTTGCTCAGTAGAGGCTTGTTAGAGTTTGTCAGCTAAATTCTTCAAGGCTTGCATCTGCAGTGAGCATTCCCCAGGCCACGGCTATAGGGGCTGAGCAGGACTTTCACAACAATTAGTGCTCCTGTCTGCTGAAGGTCATTTGTGGTGCTGAGCACAGGAACCGAGAGTAGGGAGCCTGGCATCCAGGCAGCATGAAGGAGGAAGCTGCCTGACCTTGAATATAAAGGTGACAGGATGAAGAATCTTGGAGGGGAGTGGAGGAGGCTGAAGGGGTGATAGTGTTAGTAGACTGGGACTAGGAGTTGCCAGAGGGGGACAGAGGGACGGGGGGAAAAACTGAAATTGGCTAGACAAGGGCACTGAGACTGGGACAAGGAGCCTAAGATAAGAAATCTGTGGAGGGAGTCTGGGAACTGGGCAGTGGGGAAGACTTGGAACCCCAAGAGGGAACCTGGGACTGTCTGTGCAGGGAGACTGGGACTGGGATGGGAGGCCTGAGGGGGTGGAGACTGGGACAAGTAGCTGTGGGATAGTGAGGAACTGGAGTGGGGGAATACAGAACTGTGACAGTGACAGGCTGAAGGGGATGGGGCAAAGGGGGTCTGGCTTGTTGAAAATAGGGGCTAAAAGGTCTGTGATGACTAAAACATACTACTCTCCAGAACCTTGAATGGAACCCAAGATTCCTAAATTTTCTCTATTCCTCTGCTGTCGGCACATATTTGGCAAAATTGTTCTCCTCTAGTGCTGGTCCACTGGGAGGATGATAACCTACAGTTGCTATCAGTTACTCTGTTAGCTCAAGTAGCAGATATCTGTGCAGTGGGTCTAAAGGTCCTTGCTCTGCTGATGACTTATGTAGGTGTCAGTATGGTTCCACATGATGGAATATTTATTTTCAGTTTGCTTTTAAAAACCTAGGAAATTAAACACTCAAAATCTACATTAAAAGAACATTATTAAGGTTGTAAAATGAAGTATTCAGAAGTTAAAAAACTGCAGATTTCAGGTTGCCTGTGACATGTTAATTCACCCCACTTTTACATATACATTATGATATAGTATTTAATTACATGATCACACAGTACTTTTTCCACAGGATGCCTGCCTCATTCAGTGAATAGGATGGACCTACATTGGGGATGAATCAGGTATGTGTAGCAAGCAAGGCTGCAGTCTGTAGGACTCCTGTTTGTTGTTGATGTTGGAAGGTGTCTAGTGAATGAGGAAGGGGATTGCAGAAAAGAAAGGATGATCTCATGGTTAAGATGGCTGTAGGATGCCCTGGAGAACTGGATTTTATCCCAGACTCTGCGACAGTATTCCTATATGGTGCTAGTCAAGTCACTTAAATCAGGATTTTCACATGCTGTCATTAATTGTATATTCTGCTTTTTCTGGGTGACAAAGTCTGATTTATAAAAGTGCTGACCACTCACAGTTGCACCTAAGTGAATGGGATCTGTACTTGAAACATATAAACTACTATAGAATGCTAAATATTCTGAAAATCAGATCCTAGGTGTCTCATATTAAATACCCAAAATTAGTGGATACTTCTGGCCTTAATCTGTCTGTCTGTCAGTTCCACATCTGTAAAATGGGGATAAATCCTTCACCCCCAATCTCATTCATTAACATTGGTAAAGCACTCAGAATAGGGAAGAGCACCATAGAAAGCCTGTGAGGAAATAATTCTGTCTTCAGAACTGAGTTTGAAAAGTGTGCAGTAACTGAGGCACGGGGCCATCCAAGGATTAAAAAAAAAATTGAATAGGGGCTGAATAAGTGAGCACTACCCATCTTGCACACTGAAAGAGGTGGGGGTCCTGTGGAAAAAATAATTTGTGATTGTATAATTAAATACTGTATCATAATTAATTCACACAAGGGCCAAATTAAGGTTGCACTGGTGTCAAGGTTCCTTCCCCACTCTGAATTCTAGGGTACAGATGTGGGGACCTGCATGAAAAACCCCCTAAGCTTATTTTTACCAGCTTAGGTTAAAACTTCCCCAAGGTACAAACTATTTTACCTTTTGCCCTTGGACTTTATTGCTGCCACCACCAAGCGTCTAACAAATATATAACAGGGAAAGAGCATGCTTGGAAACATCTTTCCCCCCCAAAATCCTCCCCAAAGCCTGCACCCGCTTTCCTGGGGAAGGCTTGATAAAAATCCTCACCAATTTGCCTAGGTGAACACAGACCCAAACCCTTGGATTTTAAGAACAATGAAAAAGCAATCAGGTTCTTAAAAGAAGAATTTTAATAGAAGAAAAAGTAAAAGAATCACCTCTGTAAAATCAGGATGGTAAATACCTTACAGGATAATCAGATTCAATACCTAGAGAATCCCTCTAGGCTAAACCTTAAGTTACAAAAAGACACAAAAACAGGAATCTACATTCCATTCAGCACAGCTTATTTTATCAGCCATTTAAACAAAACAGAATCTAATGCATATCTAACTAGATTACTTACTAAGTTCTAAGACTCCATTCCTTTTCTGTTCCCGGCAAAAGCATCACACAGACAGACAGAACCTTTGTTTCTCCCCCCCCACTCCAGGTTTGAAAGTATCTTGTCTCCTCATTGGTCATTTTGGTCAGATGCCAGCGAGGTTATCCTAGCTTCTTAACCCTTTACAGGTGAAAGGGTTTTTCCTCTGGGCAGGAGGGATTTTAAAGGTGTTTACCCTTCCCTTTATATTTGACATGCCCCCCAAATCACAGATAGGGTGAAATGCTGGCTGTGATTTCTTCTTGGAGCTCTAGGAGAAAACAGAGTTAATAAGACTCATGCACCTCTAAATATACTACCAAGTATATAAAGACTAATAATATTTTCCACATCTCAAGGACGATTTTAACCAGTTGATTCTGGGAAACTTTCACGGGAGAGTGCATCAGCCACTTTGTTAGAAGCTCCTGAGATGTGTTGGATGTCGAAATCAAAATCTTGGAGAGCTAAACTCCACCGAATACGTTTTTTGTTATTTCCCATGGCGGTATGAAGCCACTGTAGTGCAGCATGGTTGGTTTGCAGGTAGAAACGCCATCCCCAAATATATGGGCGTAGCTTTTCCAGAGCGTAGACAATGGCGTAACATTCTTTTTCACTGACTTACCAGTTGCTTTTCCTCTCAGACAGCTTCTTGCTGAGAAACACTACAGGGTGGAATTCCTGATCTGGTACTTCCTGCATTAAAACTGCTCCCACACCACACTTGGACACATCTGTGGTTTCTAGGAACGGTTTGTCAAAGTCTGGGACCCTTAGCACAGGGTCAGACATGACTGTCGCTTTAAACTGGTTAAAGGCCTTCTGACACTCTTCGGTCTACTGAACGGCATTTGGCTGTTTCTTTTTGGTTAGGTCTGTCAGTGGGGCGGCGATTTGGCTGTATTGCGGTACAAATCGCCTGTAATATCCAGCCAAGCCTAAGAAGGATTGGATCTGTTTCTTTGACTTTGGGACAGGCCACTTTTGGATAGCATCCACTTTGGCTTGTAGGGGGTTGATAGTTCCTTGACCCACCTAGTGTCCAAGGTAAGTCACTCTGTTTAGGCCTATTTGACACTTCTTAGCCTTAACCGTTAGTCCTGCCTCCCTTATGCGCTTGAAGACTTTTTGTAAATGTTCCAGGTGTTCTGCCCAGGAATCTGAAAATATGGCCACATCATCAAGGTAGGCGACGCCATATTCTCCTAATCCCTCTAGGAGACCATCTACAAATCTTCGGAAAGTGGCAGGTGCATTCCGCAGCCTGAAAGGGAGTACATTAAATTCATACAGCCCAACGTGTGGTGAAGGCTGACTTTTCCTTGGCGGATTCATCTAGTGGTACCTGCCAGTACCCCTTGGTTAAGTCCAAGGTAGAGATGAACTGGGCCCGCCCAGTTTCTCTAATAGTTCATCTGTGCGTGGCATTGGATAGTTGTCTGGGCGAGTTACAGCATTTAGCTTATGGTAGTCCACGCAAAAACGTATCTCTCCATCTGGTTTGGAAACTAGAACCACTAGAGATGCCCATGCGCTGCCAGAGGGGCAGATTACCCCCATCTGTACCATATCCTGGATCTCCCGTTCTATAGCAGTTTTAGCTTGAGGAGACACTTGGTAAGGTTGGACTTTAATTGGGTGAGCATTACCTGTGTCAATGGAGTGGTATGCCCGTTCAGTCAGTCCTGGGGTGGCTGAGAACGTCAGCGCATAGCTAGTGCACAGCTCCTTGATCTGCTTTCGCTGCATATGCCCAAGGGTCGTGGAGAGGTTCACCTCTTCCACACCACCAGCACTTTTCTCTTCGTAGTAGACACCTTCAGGCCACTCGGCGTCGTCTCTTCCCTGGGCTGTAAACTGACAAACCTTTAATTCTCTGGAATGAAAGGGCTTTAGAGAATTAATATGGTACACCTTAGGCTTTCGGGTGGAGGTGGGGAATGCTATGAGATAATTAACAGCTCCCAAGCGCTCCTGGACCGTGAATGGCCCTTCCCATGACGCTTCCATTTTATGGGCCTGGAGCACCTTTAAGACCATGACCTGGTCCCCTACTTTGAAGGTACGCTCTCTGGCATGTTTGTCATACCAGGCTTTTTGCTCTTTTTGAGCATCCTGTAGGTTTTCTTTAGCAAGGGCTAAAGAGGTTCGGAGGGTGTTTTGTAGGTTGGTTACAAAGTCCAGAATGTTAGTTCCTGGAGAAGGTGTAAACCCCTCCCATTGCTGCTTCACCAACTGTATTGGCCCTTTAACCTCGCGGCCATATACAAGTTCAAATGGTGAAAACCCTAACCTGGGGTGTAGTATAGCTCTGTAGGCAAAGAGCAACTGCTGCAACACTAGGTCCCAATCATTAGAGTGCTTATTTACGAATTTACGTATCATGGCCCCCAACGTTCCATTTAACTTCTCCGCCATGCCATTTGTTTGATGGTGGTAAGGAGTGGCAACCAAGTGATTTACCCCATGAGCTTCCCAAAGGCTTTCCATAGTTCCTGCCAGGAAATTATTTCCTGCATCTGTGAGGATGTCTGAGGGCCAACCTGCCCTGGCAAAAATGTCTGCTAGTGCCTGGCACACACTTTTAGCCCTGGTGTTGCTTAGAGCTACTGCTTCTGGCCATCGGGTGGCAAAATCCATGAAAATCAGTATGTACTGCTTCCCTCTGGGTGTCTTTTTTGGAAAAGGACCCAGAATATCCACAGCTACTCGCTAAATGGAACTTCAGTGATGGGGAGTGGCTGGAGAGGGGCTTTGATCTGGTCTTGGGGTTTCCCCACTCTTTGGCATACCTCACAAGACCGGACATAGGTAGAAACATCCTTGCCCATTCCCTCCCAGTGGAATGACCTCCCCAAATGGTCTTTGGTCCTGTTCACCCCAGCATAGCCACTAGGATGATCGTGGGGTAAGCTCAAGAGCTTGACCCGGTACTTAGTTGGAACTACCAACTGTCTCTGAGGATGCCAGTCTTCCTGGTGTCCACCAGAAAGAGTTTCCTTGTATAAAAGTCCTCTTTCTACAACAAACCTGGATTGATTAGAAGAGCTGAGAGGCGGTGGGTTGCTCTGTGCCGCCGTCCAAGCTCTCTGGAGGCTTTCATCTGCTTCCTGTTCGGTCTGGAACTGTTCCCTTGATGCTGGAGACATCAGCTCCTCATTGGATTGTGGACCTAGGCTTGGTCCCTCTGGAAGCGATGTAGGGGATGGGGCTGTTTCCGCTGACTGTGAACCGCTCTCCGCTGGTGCACTATGTTGGGGTTCAGGCTCCAGCTGAGCCTCTGGTGTAGGGTTTTTGGCTGCTGCTGGTTCAGGTTTGGTGGGGCCCTCTGGTGTTGGGGTTGCAAGTACTGGATTCAGTACTGGCAGTGGGTCTGGTGCTGGTTGTTCCGCCGGTTCCGGTTCTTGGACTGGCTCTATCTGGGACTCTGGGACTGGATCCACTACTGCTGTTGCAGACATTGGCCTGGGGTCCGGGTCCATCACCTGTGACTGGGTCCTGTTAGAAGTTTCCAGAACAGAGCTAGGTGTGATGGCTTGTTTAGCCTGGCTGTGGGTGACCATTCCCACCCTCTTGGCTAGCTTCTCATGATTGGCCAAGTCTTCCCCCAACAGCATGGGGATGGGATAATCATCATAGAATGCAAAAGTCCACGTTCCTGACCAGCCCTTGTACTGGACAGGCAACTTGGCTGTAGGCAAATTGAAAGAGTTGGACTTGAAGGGTTGAATTGTCACTTGGATCTCTGGGTCGATTAAATTGGGGTCCTCTAAGGAAGCATGGATAGCCAACACTTGTGCTCTGGTATCCCTCCACGCGGTGACCTTCTTGCTGCCCACACTCAGTTGCCCTCTGCTCCCAGGGTATCTGGGAGGTATCTGGGCCTGAGGACCTCTGGTGTGATTCCGGTGCAATGAACTGTAATCTGTTGCGGTTCTTGGGGCAGTTGGCCTTTACATGCCCCGGCTCGTTACATTTAAAACATCGTCCAGCTGATGGGTCACTGGGGCAAGGTGGGTTGCTGGAGAACGGTGTGGCAGGACAGTAAGGTGTCTGGAGTGTTCCTTGGTGTGTAGTTGGGGCCTTGGGCTGCCCCGCTCGTACGGTGAGGTCAGAGGTTGTCCCTTCTGTTCTCCGCTACAACTGCGACCAGGATTGTTCCTCTCTCCTCCCTCCACCCATTTTGTTCCGGGTTGCCCCTTCTGATATTTGCCCCAACTGCTACTAGTTCTTTTCTTTTCTGCCACCTCCACCCATTTGGCTCCAATCTCCCCCGCCTCAATTACAGTTGTGGGCTTCCCATCTGGGATGTATCTTTCTATTTCCTCAGGAACACCCTCTAAAAACTGCTCCATTTGCATTAGGAAGGGCAAATCTTCTGGAGATTTAACACTTGCTCCTGATATCCAGGCATTCCAATGTTTCACAATGTGGTAGGCATGTCGGGTAAATGACACATCTGGTTTCCACCTTAGGGCTCTGAACCGCCGATGGGAATGCTCGGGTGTTAGCCACATTCTGACTCTCGCCTTGGTTTTAAACAGTTCATACTTGTTCATGTGTTCCTTAGGCATTTCAGCCGCCACCTCAGCTAAGGGTTGACTGAGCTACGGCCTCAGCTCTACCATGTATCGGTCTGTAGAGATGCTGTATCCAAGGCAGGCCCTTTCAGAGTTTTCTAAGAAGGCCTCGGTATCATCGCCTGCCTTGTAGGTTGGGAATTTCCTGGGATGTGAAGTGGTACCTGGAGAAGGATTGCTATTCTGCTGAGCCTTTGCCTTCTCCATCTCCAGTGTATGTTTCATTTCTTTTTCCCTTGCCTCCATAGCTCCTGTGGGCAGCCTCTTGGGCTTTTTCCTTTTCCTCCATTTCTTTTTCCTTTGCCTCCATAGCTCTCCTGTGGGCAGCCTCTTCCGCTGTTTCTGTTTCTGTCATGTTTGCCTCTCTGTTTTTAACTAATGTTACACCCGAGAGTTAGAAATAAAACAAACAAAAAACTTTGCTTGTAAAATTTTGCTGTGCTTTAGTCGGATACCTATATTTTCTGATAGTGATTGTCAGCCTACAGAAAAATCCTTAAAAAAAACAAAAAAAAAACCCTAACACCTTTGTCTCCAGGCAAATAGACAGAAAACCCCTCTAGTTGCTCTTAGGTAAAAAAAATAAACTTCTTCAGGTCTGAGAAGACTTGTGAATTTCCCTGCAGGAGGTTAACTACCCTGCCTTTAGGTAGAGAAAGCTCCAGCTCACAAAAGACAATTCCCTTTTGTCTCTGCTCTGGCCCCCAAGCAGAGACAAAAAAAAAACCTCTAACTGCTTTCAGCTGAAAACCTGCTTTCCAGCAGCCCAAAGGAAAAAAAAAAATCCCTTTTTAAAATCTGTGCTTCTTGTTCAAAAAATCTAAATTGATCTCAAAATGATTTCAAGTTAATCCCACCGCTCTGCCACCATGTCAGGGTTCCTTCCCCACTCTGAACTCTAGGGTACAGATGTGGGGATCTGAATGAAAACCCCCTAAGCTTATCTTTACCAGTTTAGGTTAAAACTTCCCCAAGGTACAAACTATTTTACCTTTTGTCCTTGGACTTTATTGCTGCCACCACCAAGCGTCTAACAAATATATAACAGAAAAGAGCCCGCTTGGAAACGTCTTTCTCCCCCAAAATCCTCCCCAAACCCTAAACTCCCTTTCCTGGGGAAGGCTTGATAAAAATCCTCACCAATTTGCATAGGTGAACACAGACCCAAACCCTTGGATCTTAAGAACAATGAGAAAGCAATCAGGTTCTTAAAAGAAGAATTTTAATAGAAGAAAAAGTAAAAGAATCACCTCTGTAAAATCAGGATAGTAAATACCTTACAGGGTAATCAGATTCAAAACCTAGAGAATCCCTCTAGGCTAAACCTTAAGTTACAAAAAGACACAAAAACAGGAATCTACATTCCATTCAGCACAGCTTATTTTATCAGCCATTTAAATAAAACAGAAACTAACGCATATTTAGCTAGATTACTTACTAAGTTCTAAGACTCCATTCCTTTTCTGTTCCCGGCAAAAGCATCACACAGACAGACAGAACCTTTGTTTCTCCCCCCCACTCCAGGTTTGAAAGTATCTTGTCTCCTCATTGGTCATTTTGGTCAGATGCCAGCGAGGTTATCCTAGCTTCTTAACCCTTTACAGGTGAAAGGGTTTTTCCTCTGGGCAGGAGGGATTTTAAAGGTGGTTACCCTTCGCTTTGTATTTATGACAACTGTTGACCTCAATTTTGTCATTTCCTAATTTTTGAGAGCTTGGCTTTTCAACTTTTATAATGTATTTTTAATGTACTTTTGTGTGTAACACATATTTAGACTTCCAAGTATTTCTTGAACCATGTACCCTTTTCTCTTAGAAACATGATGTATGGTCTCAAGAGATTCCTCAGAAATATTAAATTAATTTATTGGCAAGTGACTTGTACTACTTATGCAGGGACCAAGATTTAATTCTCTTGGTTCAAATAAATGGACTAAAATTGGTTACTAAAAGCTAGTTGTGTGGACTATTTATGTCATTCACATTTTGACTACTCTATTTTTATGTTAATTTAACTAGCAACCTGTCAAGACCTAGATTAGAAGTAGTAGAGTTTACCACACACTCTATAGGAAACATCGCTTTCAGTCCTAGTATTTACATATGGTGAATGGATTATATTTAGTTAAAGGTTAGAACAAGCAAAATTTGCACTCTGCATTTGTCAGGCTGTCAACCCTCATTTACATAAAATGTTCTGGCTTTCATTCAGCTTTCAAGGTTGCTCCTTTTCTTTCTCATTCCCAAGATTCCCAGATAAAATAGGACTTGATTTAACTAGTAACATGCTATTGAGAAACATTGGGCTTCTAGCCATGAAAACTGTGAACAAACTATTTGAATTTTAATTTGCAGAGGAAAAAGTTTTTGAAATAATTCTTTGAAAATTTTGAGATAGAAATTAGTGGTGATGTCTCTCAGACCAGAAAACTTTAACTTTGAACATTATAAAAACACGCATTAATTTTATGTAATAAGGTTAATTTTTTAGATATGGTTTCATTACATTGTATAATTGGAGTTGTAATTCTCATCTAGAATTTTGATGTTTGTAAATTGTAGCACTTAATAAGTTAATAATTTGGGTCCAGATTAATCTGTTTAACTAGATTGCACATTAGACAGTCTGATTGCTAGTATTTGGCCTGTGTACACGTGGGTCATTTGTGGAATTTAAATCATGAGCTGTCTCACTGAGGTAGCATTAAATGAGAAGAACAGGTAGGGAGCCCCTAAAAATCCATTTTCTTCCCTGTCTTTGTTCCACCTCCTTGGCATTACTATAGGACTGTCCCTTTCAGGTTTTCTGGCTGCGTAAGGGTCAGTATAACAATAATAGCATAGAAGAAAACAAATATTCCTTCAAATAATGATGGGACAATATTTGTTCCTGGGTTCATGCACTTGGAACTTCCATTCAGTTTCATGGGAACTGTGTATGCAGTCCTAAGAGCAGAATTTGGCTCCTTATTAAAAAAAAAAAAATGTATATAGTCACGTGGGAGAGATTAGTTGCTTTTTTTTTTTTTAAACCAACATTTCTTTTCAAAGTGTTCTTAAGATCTTTTCAGCAGTGGTGTTAAGATTTGACTGTAGGGAAGAATTAGAGCTTTCTCAGTCTGAGATTTTTAGTTTGGGTCTGAATGCTGGGCTTCCAGCCCCATATGAGCATAACATGACAGCAGTCAGCATAGCAGAGGTCGTACAATATTGTCTAAGTTCCCTGTGTATGATGGGTCAGGAAGGGGTTTCTTGAGTCATAAAGGCATGTTGTTTGAACAACTTGCTGTAGTGATGCCACAAAGTCATGACAAGTCCACACTACTAAGAAAAGAATTAGGGTTATATTTTTTGTGGTGAAAACGGGGTGCATTTATCACAGATTTCTTTGCTTTTCTGTGCTATTAATGCATCTGGTAACACACAGTAGTAGTTCTCAAACTCTCCGTTAGTCCGGGGGTCAGGGCATGCCCAGGCTTAAGTTGGCCTGTGCCCGTCAGCAATCCCTACACCAGCTGCCTGAGGTGCTTAGGCGAAGGGCACATAAGTGATAAGTGCTGTATCTGCAAGTCCTTCAAACCTAGGACGAAGAAGGAGCGCGATATCCATCTAAGAGCGCTCCTAATGGAGTCGGCACTCACTCCAGCACCGGAGCAGTGGTTGTACTCTGCACCAATCACTATGCCTCTATACACAGTGCTCCCCTGGTGGCGTCCACGAAAAAGACTGAGAGGGGAAGATCTCCTACCTCCTGCAAGGGAAAGGAGAGGGCAGGGGGCAAGCCAAGACCCTTGTCAGGCAGCTCAACATCCCCCTCGGGAAGTCAGGGCCCAGCTAAAGTCGAGCGGTGCAGCCCATCCCATGCCTTGCCTGCGACTCCAGGTAGCGGTGCAGGCCCCGGCCAACTTCAGGTGCTGTTGACGCCCGAAGCCGTTCAAGTGGCTCAGGAGATCCTGACGCTCCCAGTGCCACCCTCACTGGCTCCTGCGGTACCCAGGTCTCGGGGAAAACCTGTATTGGGACCTATGCGTGTATCCCTGCCTCACCAGTATCGATCCCCATCGAGAGGTACGTCCTGCCAGCATTCGCCCGCCCGGAGCTATCACACCTCTGGACGGGAGAGGCAAGCTCAGTGGAGCCCTCTTTGGTCCCCACACCAGGGGCATCAGTCAAGGGGCTCAAGGTAGATTGGCACAGACCCTCTGTGGCATGCACCAACTAGCAAGAACTCCGGGATGGTGGACCGACCGCAGGACAGTCCTGGAGGGGGTTCTGTTTGATACTCCCCACACACACACACTCCATTGAGTTGGTGTCAGATGCCTCTGATCTTGGCTGAGGTGCGCATCTCGGCAACCTCCAGACACAGGGGATGTGGTCCCCAGAGGAGGCGAAGTTTCACAGAAATATCAACGAGCTCCGAGCAGTCTGGCTGGCGTACAGAGTCTTCCTGCTCCACCTGTTGGGCAAGGTGGTACGAGTCCTGATGGACAACACAGCCTCCATGTTCTACATCAACAGGCAAGGAGAAGTGTGCTCGTCGGCTCTCTGTCAGGAGGCACTCCGTCTATGAGACTTCTGCAATAGCCACAAAATCCACCTGGAAGCTTGTCACCTTTCCAGCGTCAGGAATATGCTGGAGGACCAGCTCAGCAGGGACTTCTCCTCTCACTATGAGTGGTCACTGCATCCAGAGGTAGCCTGTGTGATCTTCCAAAGGTAGGGAACTCCCCAAATGGACCTGTTTGATACCAGACAGAACAGGAAATGCCACCAGTTTTGCGTTTGGCAAGGTCTGAGCAAGAGGTCCCTCTCAGATGTCTTCCTCCTGTCGTGGTCAGGGAGCCTGTTGTATGCATTCCCTCCAATTCCACTCATCGGCAGGGCCCTGGCAAAGATCAAGAGAGACAAAGCGCAGGTTGTCGTGATTGCCCCTGTGTGGCCTCGCCAGCACCCAATTTCTTTTGTTTATCTTTTTTACAGTGCAAATATTTATAATAAAAATAATAATATAAAGCCAGCACTGTACACTTTGTATTTTGTGTTGTAATTGAAATCAATATGTTTGAAAATGTAGAAAACATCCACAAATATCATCAATTTAAACTAAGAACAGGAGTACTTGTGGCACCATAGAGACTAACAAATTTATTAGAGCATAAGCTTTCGTGGACTACAGCCCACTTCATCGGATGCATAGAATGAAACATATAGTAAGAATATATATACACACATACAGAGAAGGTGGAAGTTGCCATATAAACTGTAAGAGGCTAATTAATTAAGATGAGCTATTATCAGCAGGAGAAAAAAGCTTTTGTAGTGATAATCATTTGCTCCAACCTCTCAGACAGAGACAAACACCTACAAGATCTCTAACAAGCATTCTTAAAACTACAATAGCCACCTGCTGAAGTGAAAAAACAGATTGACAGAGCCAGAAGAGTACCCAGAAGTCACCTACTATAGGACAGGCCCAACAAAGAAAATAACAGAATGCCAGTAGCTGTCACCTTCAGCCCCCAACTAAAACCTCTCCAGCGCATCATCAAACATCTACAACCTATCCTGAAAAATGATCCCTTACTCTCACAGACCTTGGGAGACAGACCAGTCCTCGCTTACAGACAGCCCCCTAACCTGAAGCAAATACTCTCCAGCAACCACACACCACACAACAAAAACACCAACCCAGGAACCTATCCTTGCAACAAAGCCTGATGCCAACTCTGTCCACATATTTATTCAAGTGACACCATCATAGGACCTAATCACATTAGCCACACCATCAGGGGCTTGTTCACCTGCACATCTACCAGTGTGATATATGCCATCATGTGCCAGCAATGCCCCTCTGCCATGTACACTGGCCAAATGGGACAATCTCTATGCAAAAGAATAAATGGACACAAATCTGACATCAGGAATCATAACATTCAAAAACCGGTAGGAGAACACTTCAGTCTCTCTGGTCACTCAGTAAAAGACTTAAGGGTGGCAATTTTGCAACAGAAAAGCTTCAAAAACAGACTCCAGCCAGAAACTGCTGAGCTTGAATTAATATGCAAACTAGATACCATTAACTTGGGTTTGAATAGAGACTGGGAGTGGCTGGGTCATTACATATATTTAATCTATTTCCCCATGTTAAGTATCCTCACACCTTCTTGTCAACTGTCTAAATGGGCCATCTTGATTATCACTACAAAAGTTTTTTTTTCTCCTGCTGATAATAGCGCATCTTAATTAGTTAGCCTCTGACAGTTTGTATGGCAACTTCCACCTTCCCTGTATGTGTATATATATCTCTTCTTACTATATGTTCCATTCTATGCATCAGATGAAGTGGTCTGTAGCCCACGAAAGCTTATGCTCTAATAAATTCGTTAGACTCTAAGTTGCCACAAGTACTCCTGTTCTTTTTGCGGATACAGACTAACATGGCTGCTACTCTGAAACCTGTCATAAATTTAAATTGGTATTCTGTTATTTAGCAGTGTGATTAAAACTGCAATTAATTGTGGCTTTTTTTTAAATCTCACGTTTAATTGTGATTTTTTTTTAAACTAGTTTGCTAGCTCTAAAAGAATTATTTGGGATTTTGAACCTTTAGCTTGGGTGTACTGAACTTCTCTTGCTGGTCTTTGTGGGAGTCACAAAATGCCCTTGTTGGTCAGCCTTGCATAAAAGTATGACTAGGACTCTGGGCACATTCCGCACACATCTAATTTGAGTAAATGAACAATCAAGCCTCATCACAGCTTTAACACTTACATCTGATGACTTGTTTGTACATTTTGTGTATTAGTTAAGTTATTTTTCTGACCCTATTGCCAAAAGGTCTAGCTAATAACAAAACTCAGTCTCTAAAATGTCAGACATGATGATGGAAAAAGGGAAAATCACATGAGAGAGTTAACCACAGATTTTCCTGTGGGTCTTGCTATCAAAGAATATGCTGCTACTGGTTTATCAGTCAAACTCAAATTAAAAAGAGAATTTTGCTGTAGTCACTGCTTCTGCTGTTCTGCATGGTATTATTACGGGACCATCCAATAAACACATGCTTAAACAACTTCAGTATTTTTAGTTATAACTGCAAACAATATTTTTTTAAAATCATTTTTGTCAAGCTTCTCTACATTCTCCCTTCCCAACCCTCTCTTCTTGAAATGCCAAATAAAGCAGAGGAGGCTTCTTACATTTTGAGGATAATGAATAAAAACATGACAGCATTGCACGTGCAGTGGAAGTGCACTAAGAGTTAATTTACCGATACCTTTCTAATTCTACTCCAAAAATAGTTCTGGTATTTCAGAGAGATATTAACAAACCTAAGCATCTCTGAGTCAAGGAGGGATAATAAAACTTAGTTAATCAAGTCTAGTGGAATGAAAGTAAAAAGTAGAAGGTGCTGATAATGACAGAAAAGTTCACCTCAGTTGAAGTGTCACCCAACTTGGCTCACCTTTTTAAAAGTTATGCTTATGTTGTGAGTGAGGAGGGGGTTAATTTACAATCTTTCCAGCTATGAAGATAGTGCAAATTACTTTTATTTTGTTAAGCCAGCCCCCAGTAACTATTTGCTCATTATTTCCTCTAAATATAAACTACTTGAAGTTGCTATTAATTATTTCATAGAAACTGTGTAATGGCATAAAGTCTGTGGCTAATTCCTGCTAATGTTGCATTCCCTGCTCCATGCAATACTGCTTTGGGACTGAAAAAAAAAAACCCAACTAAAAGAGGTTCTAGAAATAAATTGGGATAGAAGATTTAGGAGTGTGTTCATGTTTAAAATGTGGGGAAACTATTGTGAGAGAACGTGTCAGACACACCTTTCTAAAAGTCTGTAAACATTCTATGTGCATAACTTGTGTACATTGATGTACATCCAGGAGCTGAGATTTCAACACCATTCAATCAGATGTTTAAGTATCTTTTTAGTTAGAATATAATTCAGAAGATAGATCAGTGTTCTTCAAAACTTACCCATATGGTCAGAGATATAATGCTTGGATTTTGAGAAAATTTGGTTCTTCTTCGAGTGATTGCTCATGTGTATTACACAACAGGTGTGTGCGCTCGCCACGTGCACCGGTGCTGGAAGTTTTTCCCCTAGCAGTACCTGTAGGGGGGAGCACCCTCCCCCCCCGCAACCCCTGGAGCGGCACCTGCTTGGCATGGTATAAGGGTGGCTGTGCTCCCCCCACCCCCTCAGTTCCTTCTTGCCGCCAGTGAAGGTGCGTCGGAACTGCTCAGCTCCAGCTTTGCTGCAGCTCGTCCCCAGAACTCTTCGTTTGTTCAGTAGTATCTGTAGTCAACTAATTCAGTTAGTTTAGTTAGTCATTGAGCCCAGGCCAAGGCATGCCCCGCGCCCCAGGCTTTAAGTCGTGTGGCTCTTATAGGTGCTCTATGCCAAGGAGCCACCCGCACGCGGATTGTCTGTGCTGCTTGGGAGAAACCCATATCAGCGAAAGGTGCAAGATCTGCAAGTCTTTCAAGCCCCGGACTAAAAAAGAAAGGGACATTAGGCTCCGGGCCATCCTGATGGAGTCGGCACTAGCCCCAACCCCAGCATGCCGCTCTAAACCGGTACCCGGCACCGCGGGGTCAGTACACGGAGACCCTCCAGTACCATCGTCCAGTCAGCACCGCTCCCTGTCCACAGGGCACGCCAAGAGGACCGGAAAGACTCCCTCTTCACAAAGGGAGGGAAGTCTGGGACAGAGGCTAGGCCCATGTTGGGTAGTCCTCTGTTCCCATCGGGCCCTAGGCCTCCGACTCACGTTGAGCGGAGTAGCCTGGCCTCTTCAGAG
This sequence comes from Lepidochelys olivacea, assembly GCF_965140295.1. Classification (NCBI taxonomy): domain Eukaryota; kingdom Metazoa; phylum Chordata; order Testudines; family Cheloniidae; genus Lepidochelys; species Lepidochelys olivacea. Next base: position 157,830,923 of record NC_140411.1, on the reverse strand, counting down.
CAGGCCTCTCCAGATGTCCGGACGCCATCTACGCCCAAAGCCCTCTAGACAGCCAGGGATGTCATGTCCATGCTGGTGCCCGGAGCTCTGCCAATGTCAGCCCCATGCTCCAGAGGCAAGCCGCCGCTGGGATCACCGCAGTAGCCACTGGCTCGGTCTTGGTCGAGGGAACGTTCCTGGCACCGCTCACCGCCCAGCAACAGTTCAGGACTCAGTCCATGTAGATTGCCCTCGACACCGGCCAGAATGTCTGGATGGGTGCCATCCGACCGGGACTTGCCAGGACCGCGAAGCAAATATCAACGGGACCGTGGCGGATGCGCCAATGGTCCTCGTCTCACAGGAGATACCGCAGTCAGTCACAGCATGATCGTCGATACAGTTCCCACTCAGACTCCTGTTCCAAGTCTCCGCCAAGGCACAATAGCCACGGGTGTTGATTGCCGGCATCTTGCTGACGCGGGTCCGCCCATCGAGGCCGTTCGCAGAGCAGCTACTACCGTTGGTGCTGCTCCTCCCTGTCAAGATCGCGGTCCCGTGGCCGTCAGAGATCCCAGCACCGCCGGTACTCCTGGTCTAGAGGCAGCAGCGGATCATACGCAAGCCCAGCCTCCCCTCACAGCTGCCCATCTACAGGCCAAGCTAGCCAGCCCGAACAGCCGGCCCCGCTGGTGCCTCAGCAAGCGCAATGGCACCAAGCATCATGACCGGCCCAGTGGTACCAGTGGGCACCATGGCCTCCAGCGGAGCCCCTAAAGAGGCCATCTTTAGACTGCCAGAAAAGGTTGGTGGGATCTGTGTCCTCGGTACCGTGCTGGGAGTCTGACCAGGTGGTGGATCCTCCGGTGCCGGACGACACCCAAAGCACCGCACCAGCCTCACACCATCCAGAGGAGCTGATTGCATCCCCACCCCCCTCTGTCCCACAGGAGGACTACTGGGCCCACCAAGACCTTCTAAAAAGGGTGGCAGCAAGCTTCCACCTCCAGGCTGAGGAGATGGAAGAGCCCTCAGACTCCCTGTTCAATGCGTTGTCCTCTTCAGCACTGGGCAGTGTGGCCTTGCCGCTCCATGAAGGGGTGGCAAGAATTTCAAATGCCCTGTGGCAAACACCAGCCTCCTTGACTCCCATCTCTAAAAAGGCGGAGCGCAAGTACTTTGTACCCGTGAAGGAACACGAGTAGCTGTATATCCACCTGGCACCCAACTCTTTGGTGGTCGAGTTGGTCAACCACAGGGAGCGGCGGGCCAACCAGCCCCAACCCCAAGAACAAAGACTCTTGGAGGCTGGATACTTTCGGGAGAAAAATTTATTTGTTTTCAGGCTTTCAGCTACGAGTAGCAAACCATCAGGTTCTCCTACGTCGCTACGAGTTTACCCTCTGGGAAACCCTCCCCAGCTTTGAGGACCATCCTCTGCTAGGGATGCGCTTATTTCTGGGAGGGTGAGGGATAGCTCAGTGTTTTGAGCATTGGGCTGCTAAACCCAGGGTTGTGAGTTCAATCCTTGAGGGGGCCATTTAGAGATCTGGGGCAAAAATTGGGGATTGGTTCTGCTTTGAGCAGGGTGTTGGACTAGATGACCTCCTGAGGTCCCTTCCAACCCTGATATTCTATGATTCTATGACTCCCCCTGGGAGCGCGATAAGAAGGAGTTTAAGGCGCTCATGGAGGAAGGGGCGGCAGCCGCAAGGGCATCCTTGCACGCCGCTTCGAATGCAGCGGACAGGCCGCACAGTCCATGGCCTCAGCAGTATCCATGAGACAGGTGTCATGGCTTCTGCTCTCTGGGCTGTCCAGCGAAGTGCAGTCGTCAATGCAGGATCTCCCTTTCAATAGGAAGGCTCTGTTTGCTGAGGAAACAGACACAAGGCTGCATGGCATGAAAGACTCCTACATGACCCTCCAGACCTTGGGCCTTTATTTCTCTCCTCTGGCAAAACCCGAGTTCAAGCCACAGCAGGCTCCCGCCCACGCCGCCCTCCCAAAGTATGAGGCCGCCCACAAAAAGCAGCGGGAGTATAGAAAGCGGCCGCAATGGCAATCCCGGCCTGCCCCCCAGCCTGGGTCTTCTAAGGTCAAGCAGGTGGGCAAAAGGTGTTTTTGATGGGATGCTCGGGGGTACCCCGCCAGTTCTCAGCAGGGACCTACCCCCAATAAAGCTCCCTTTCTCTAATCAGTAGTGTGCTTTCCTCCCGGAATGATCGCAGCTCACCTCAGACTGATGGGTCCTCAACACCATCTCCCGAGGTTAAACCCTTCAGTTTACCTCCTCCCCGCCCAACCACCCTCCGCCCCTGTCCCTCCTGGGGGACCCCACTCACGAAGCTCTGGTTGAGCAGGAGGTGGAGTGGCTTCTGGACCTAGGAGCTATAGAGGCAGTGCCCAAGGAGTTCCTGGACAAGGGGTATTACTCCTGGTATTTCCTTATCCCAAAGGCCAAAGGGGGGCTCAGGCCCATCATGGACCTGTGAGGTCTGACCCACTACATGGTGAAACTCAAGTTCCGCATGGTTTCCCTGGCCTCCATCATCTCTTTCTTGGATCCCGGGGACTGGTATGCTGCCCTCGATCTACAGGACACATACTTCCACATCCACATATTCGAGGGGTGCAGCCGCTTCCTCCATTTCGTGGTGGGACAGAGTCACTACCAATTCACAGTCCTACCATTTGGTCTGTCCACTGCCCCTAGGGTCTTTACAAAGTGTATGGCGGTGGTAGTGGCCTACCTCAGATGGCAGGGGGTCCAAATATTCCCATATCTGGACGACTGGCTAGTCAAGGCACCTCCCAGTCACAGGGGAGGGATCATGTGGCACTCCTCCTGTCCACAAGTAGTGCCCGGGGCCTATTGTTAAACAACGCCAAGTCCGTGTTAGTCCCGGTCCAACGCATAGAGTTTATCGGGGTGCTACTGGACGCAATGTCGGCCAGGACCTCTCTCCCAGCAGACAGGTTCGAGACCCTGAAAGGGCTCATCAACTCCACCACAAGGTTCCCAGTGACGACAGCCCGGGCTTGTCTGCAACTGCTGGGTCACATATCTGCGTGCATATATGTGGTCCGTCACACCAGACTCAGAATGAGGCCCCTCCAGCTCTGGCCGGCCTCGCAGTTCTCCCAGGCCACAGACAGAATGGACAAAGTCCTCACTGTGCCAAACTTGATGATCACCTCCCTGCGGTGGTGGTCCACCACAAGCAACATGCTCCAAGGGGTCCTGTTCAGGGACAGGGCCCTGTCATTGGAGCTGGTGTCCGACACGTCGGACCTGGGATGGGGGGCCCATGTGGGGAACTTCCAGACCCAAGGCCTGTGGTCTCTACAAGACCTACCCCTTCATATAAACGTCAAGGAACTCAGGGTGGTGCGACTGGCGTGTATGGCCTTCAGCTCGCACCTGGAGGCCAAGGTAGTCAGGGTCCTCATGGGCAACATGGCCTCGATGTTCTATATCAACAGGCAAGGTGGGGCCCGATCCTCTGCCACGAAGCCCTCAGTCTGTGGGACTTCTGTGGGACATCTACCTAAAAGCCTCCCACCTGCTGGGCGCCCGGAATGTGAGGGCGGATCACTTGAGCAGGGATTTTTCCTCTCAGCACGAGTGATCTCTACACCTGGAAGTGGCTTACCAGCTCTTTTGAAGGTGGGGTACTCCCCAGGTGGACCTATTTGCGACCGGGCAGAACCAACGATGCCCCCGGTTCTGCTCCAGTGGTGGCCTAGGGAGGGGTGCTATCTCCGATGCCTTTACCCTGTCCTGGTCAGGCCAGCTCCTCTACGCCTTTCCCCCATTCCCTCTGATCAGCAGGGCCCTGGAGAAAATAAAGACGGACAAAGCCAGGGTCCTCCTCGTTGCCCCAGCATGGCCCAGGCAGCACTTGGGGCTGGCAGTAGCTCCGCCAGGGCACTTGCTGCTCCACCGGGACCTGCTCTCTCAGGACCAGGGCCGCCTCCTCCATCCCAGCCTAGCAATGCTTCACCTTATGATGTGGCTGCTCAGTGGCTAGGTGGCTTGGAAAGGGCATGCTCGGAACAAGTTCAGCGCATCCTCCTCGAAAGTAGATGACCCTCCACTTACCGCTCCTGCATGGCAAAGTGGTCTCGGTTTTTGAGGTGGGCGGCAGGCTAGAGTGTTTCCCCGACGGCCACCCCAATCCAGCTTATCTTTGATTACCTCCTCCACCTGAGGGCCCAGGGACTGGCGCCCTCATCAGTCAGGGTACACTTGGTGGCCATGTCGGCCTTTCATCCCCCAGTGCAAGGGCGCATGGTGTTTTCCCGTGCTATGACTGGCTGGTTCCTTAAGGGTTTGGACCATCTCTACCCATATTCCAAGCCCCTGGTTCCGCAGTGGGACCTAAACCTGGTGCTGGCTTGTCTCACAGGGGCCCCGTTTGAACCACTGTCCACGTGTTCCTGGTCTCACCTCTCGTGGAAGGTGGCCTTCCTGATAGCTATCGCATCGGCCAGGCCAGTCTCAGAGCTCAGGGCCCTAACCTCCGAACTGCCATATACAGTTTTTCATAAGGACAAGGTCCAGCTCCGCCCACACCCCGCATTCCTCCCAAAGGTGGTCTCCGCCTACCACATGGGTCAGGACATTTTTCTGCCAGTCCTCTGCCCCAAGCCTCATGCGACAAGTGAGGAACGCCGTCTCCACACGCTCGACGTGAGGCAACCTCTGGCTTTTTACCTCGAGTGGACCAAGCCATTCAGAATGTCTTCACAACTGTTCGTCGCCTTGGCTGAGTGCACAAAGGGCCAGCTGATTTCCACTCAGTGGCTTTCTAAGTGGATCACTTTGTGCATCTGTTCCTGTTATGAGCTGGTGGGGGTTCCCCCGCCGCCCATTGTGAGGGCACACTCGACTCTGATGCAGGCCTCGTCGGCTGCCTTTGTGGCCCATGTGCCCATCCAGGACATTTGTAGGGCCGCCACGTGGTCTTCGGTTCAGGCGTTCACCTTGCACTGTGCAGTCGTCTCCCAGGCCAGGGATGATGCCGGGTTCAGCAGGGCGGTACTCCGTCTCGAGAACTTGTGAACTCCTAACTCAATTTCAACAGATATAGCTTGGAATCACCTATTGTGGAATACACATGAGCAATCACTCAAAGAACAAAAGACAGTTACCTTTTCTGTAACTGATGTTCTTCGAGATGTGTTGCTCATGTCTATTCCACATCCCACCCTCCTTCCCCTCTGTTGGAGTTGTCTGGCCAGGCAGGTGCCACTCCAGAGGTCACTGGGCGGGGGCGGGGGGGGCACTCCCGCCTATAGGTACTGCTAGGGGAAAAACTTCCGGCACCGGTGCACGTGGCGAGCATGCACACCTATTGTGGAATAGACATGAGCAACACATCTCGAAGAACACCGGTTACGGAAAAGGTAACTGTCTTTTTTCTTCCATTTTTTTGACTTTTTATCTTGCTTGGTCAAAACCTGATTCTTTGGATATATAGTGTTCATTTGTGCCCTGTTAGATATTAGACTGTATATGCTTAAAAGTGCCAGTCATTTTTGTTTAGAACTATAGTGTGCTTTTAAGACACTGCACTCCTCAGCAATCCCAAGAGTATAGTGGAACTGTATCAGCCTTTAAGAAGATGCAGCACACACTACCCTCTTTTCCCAGCTATCTCTGTCTGCCATGGAGGTAGCAAAATCCTCATGAAGTCCTTGTACTTTAGGAGAGGAAGAGACGCATTTTGTCCAGCTCCTGCTTATGTGCAAAGCTCCTTGAATCCTTCATTTCCATCCATCTCCAGATATAAGTAGGGGTTTTTGGTTTTGTCTTTAATCTGCCACTATTTCTCTAAAGCCATTTATTAAGACTATTGCTCTTCAAAACATATATTAATAGATTCCAAGATAAAATGGACTACTGTGATCATCCTGTCTGACCTCCTGTGTAACACAGGCCGTAGAACTTCCCCAAAATAATGCTAGAGCATAGCTTTTAGAAAAGCATCCAGTCTTGATTTTAAAAATTGTCTGCAATGGAGAATCCTCCATGACCTTTGATATGTTGTTCCAATGGTTAATTACTCAGTGTTAAAAATGTACACCTTATTTCCAGTCTGAATTTGTCCATCTTCAACTGCTAGTCATTGGATTGTGTTATCCTGCGGTTCTCAAACTGTGGGTCGTGACCCCAAAGTGGGTTGTGACTCCATTTTAATGGGGTTACCAGGGCCGGCATTAGACTTGCTGGGGCCAGTGCCTCACCGCCTGGGGCCGAAGCCGAAGTCTTCAGGCTTCAGCTCTGGGTGGTGGGGCTCAGGTTACAGGCCCTCTGCCTGTGGCTGAATCTCTTGGGCTTTGACCTCCATACCCAGGGTGTCAGGACTCAGGTAGGCTCAGGCTTTGATTCTCCCTCCTGGGGTTGTGTAGTAATTTTTGTTATCAGAAGGGGGTCGTGGTGCAATGAAGTTTAAAAACCGCTGTGTTATACTTTTCTCTTCTAGACTGAAGAGCCCATTATCAAATATTAGTTCCCCATGTAGGTACTTATAGACTGTAATCAAGTCACACCTTAACCTTGTCTTTGTTAAACTAAATTGATTAAATTCCTTAAGTCTATCACTGTAAGTCATGTTTTGTAATCCTTTAATCATTCTCGTGGCTCTTCTCTAAATCCTCTCTAATTTGTCAATATTTTTATTGAATTGTGGACACCAGAACTGGACGTGGTGTTCCAGCAGTGGTTGCACCGGGTGGTAAAATAACCTCTTTACTATCTAAGGATTGCAGTATCCCTTTTGGCCACAGTATCTCACTGGGAGCTCATGTTCAACTGATTATTCACCCCACCCTCAAATCTTTTTCAGAGTCACTGCTTCCTATCCTGTCAGTATAGCATACGTTCTTTGTATATTTTTACATTTAACCATATTAAAACACATATTGATTGCTTGCACCTAGCTTGCACTGAATCAGTGACCTTTCTTCTTTATTATTTAACCACACTCCCAATTTTTCGGTTATCTGCAAACTTTTCCAGTGATGATTTTATATTTTCTTCCAGGTCATTAATAAAAAAGTTAAATCATTTAGGGCCAAGAACCAGTCCTTGCGGACCCCCCTAGAAACTAACCATTTCAATGATGATGTCCCATTTACAGTTAAATTTTGAGACCCATCAGTTAGCCAGCTTTTAATCCATTTAATGGGTGCCAAAGTAATTTTATATCTTTCAAGTTTTTTAATCAAAATGTCATGCAGGAGGATAGACAATACCATTACTTTTATCAAACAAACGTGTAATCTTATTTAAAAAATTGTTAGTTTGACAGGATCTGTTTTCCATAAACCCATGTTGATTGGCATTAATTATATTATACTTCTGTAATTCTTTATTAACTGAATCCCATATCATCTGCTCCATTATCTTGCCCAGAATTGATGTCAGATTGACAAGCTTGTAATTACCTGGGTCATTCCATTTACTCTTGTTAAATATTGGTACAATATTTGCTTTCTTCGTCTTTTGGAACTTCCCTGGTGTTCCAAGACACTCACGAAAGCTTATGCTCAAATAAATTGGTTAGTCTCTGAGATGCCACAAGTACTCCTTTTTGCGAATACAGACTAACACAGCTGTTACTTTGAAACCTATCGATATTAATGGTTCTTCTACATTTAAGTAGTGAATTAATGGTCCAAATTCTCCCTGATGTAAATTTGGTGCAGCTATCTCAATAGACCTGCACCAGCATGCTTCAGAAGAGAATTTATTCCAATATGTTGATTCTTGATGGATATTTTGAAGAAGGTGAGTTCTGAAAAATTTGAATATTTCTGCCACATTTGTTGCTTCTGTGGTTTAAGCTGAAAATTCTAACTTTCAGGCCTCCCCACCAATTCCCAGAATTGTTGTAACAGCCATATCACATTTTGTTTCTCTCTCCCCCCAGCCCCCCGCCATTAGTTTACCTAACCATTTATGTCATAATAGGACCTTTGTTATAGTGAACGGCTCACTATAAGCTGAAAACTGAACTATATTAGTTATATATCAATAGCTATGTGTTACTTTCTTTTTTTCTTGTTTTAATTAAATAGTCCAGTCCTTCTCCGAGTTCCTAGAGGACTCTATAAACTAAAAATGTGTTCTGCTGCACAGGTTATTCTAGCTACTAAAGAAGACTTGCCTATTCTTGTACAGACTTGTTGTGAGAGTAGCTTTGAGGAAGGGTGAAGTATCTGCCAAAACAGAAGCCTTCCATCCCAAATCATATTTGGGAAGCATCAGCCTTGAGAACAAGATACAAGGAAGAAATATGCCCATATGGATAGCAATTGCCTAAAAGTCACTAGAAAAGTATCTACAGGGACTGGGGAAACAAGATGACCAGTAAAAAATATTATTTCATTATACTTTACACAAGTCGTAATTGGTGTGTCTACTACTATCAACACCAGGAAAGACCTTATTAACTTATGCTCAATGTCATGATTTCAGCCACAGCTTCTACATCTAGAATTTGTTGTGTACACCAATTTTAACAAATTTGCTACCATTTAATCAAAGAGACATGCTCAGCATGTGGCCACATATGGATTGAAGTTGGAAGAATTGAATTTGAGTTCATCCAAGTATTGTGCTGTACCAAAGCTCCTGTAGAAAGAGTTGGTTACTAACATGTCACTGCTTGGGAAATGGACAGTCATTAATACGAACTCTGGGAAGTCCATATTCACATTAATACCAGTCTGAATATATGCTCTCACACGTCTCAGAATTTTGTCTTATAAAACATCTGCTTTCTCTATGCTAATTAAACATGAACAACAGTACCTTGCTGCGCTGGCATAAACTCAAAAACTTGTTTGTTATTCAGGACTTCTTTAGATTACAAATTCTTGTGGCATGAAATCTGGTTCATGGTTCCCCCCCAATTTTTCTTTGTCTTGCACCAAATACCTTAACAGTTGCAATTCTTACAGGGTTAAAGTTGGTTTCTCTTTGCAGTGATACTGAACAGTGTGCTACTTATTAATAATGTGTTAATGTAAAGAAGGAAGGGTGGTTTTGTGATTGAGGCACAGGACTGGGAGCCAGGAGATACACTTCCTGGCTCTGTGGCAGAGACTCCCTGTCTGACCTCTAGCAAATCATTTAATATTCCTGTAAACAGATAATTTCCCCACCTGTAAAGGGATAACTATATTTGTCCCTAATAGAGAGTGTTGTGAAACTTACTTCATTAACATTTGTGTAGTGCTTTGAGAGTCTCAGGTGGAAGGTGCTATATAAGGGCAAAGTATGTATTATTATTATTAATACTATTCCTTTTCCAGGGTAGAAAATGCAGTTGAGTAAAAGCTCCTAAGTTCAATATTTCCTAAAGTTTGATATTTCTTTCATCATAATGAAAGCTTAATATAGGCTGTTTCCTCTAGCTCGCTTTGTAACTTCCATTTCTTTCTGCTTAAAAACATCAATGTCATGAGGTGTAATAGGTCCAAATGCTGTTTCTGATGATTACTAGTTAATATTACTATAGAGAAATGAAGAATAGTTAAGTATTTAGAGGAATTTCGGTGTGAAAGGGGTATAGCTTTAGGACAATTCGTGAAATAGCTGGTGCCTTTTAATACTAGGGTACTCCCTCCACTCATGAATTATTTATTTGACTGCTTTTGTTATAATGGACAGTGTTAAATCTGTGAGGCTGTTCTGAGATAGCTTTCCTTTGTTGAAATGCTACATATCAGCAGCTACCATTTGTTTTGGAAACCAATATAGATAACATTTTGAGAAAATGTTTCCCTGCCCTCTCTTCCTGGTGCTCCCCTCACCTCTATTACGAAAATATGGCATTACAGGTGAGGAGGTCTCTTCCACTGAGTACTTTAATTTTCATGTTTAATGGTTAACTTAAATTACATGTCACCATGCCAAATTCAGTATTTTTGTTTATATAAATGTGTGCCGGGGGAACATTGAAAAACTATTGCTGTTTGTAGATACATATATATAAAGTTTTTCTTAAAGCTGACTCTTAACAGTTTTTTTCCAAGATGAAGCCGAAAATAACCACCGAGCCCATAGAGAAATGGTATTCTTTGTGATATCTAATATCAGTCTTTCATACTTCAAGTATGGACTTTCCTAAGCAGAAATTCCAGTGCTAATGGTTGAGGATTTCCCCTGGCACTCCCCCTTCTGACACTGACTTAGCTTAGTGAGTCTAGCAGGGTACATTAGGGACAGTCCCTGTGCAAAGTGGGGAATTCAAGGCTGGGGGCTGCATGGTACTGTTGTGAATGGACAACAACATGTGCTCAAGCTCTTTCTGAAGAGGGTGATAAAAAGTGGCATTTCCTCCTAAACTGGTATGTGTGTTGCTAAAACGCCTTGAAGCAATAGATAAGGGAAGAAGAGGGGAGGGAGTTAAGCACTGAGCAGATGGATGAACGATTAGATCATTTGGATTAGGAATGGGTTTTTTTTACACTGAACTCTCTTTTCTCGTTCCTTTCTGATCAGATTCCCTATATACAGAGAGAGTTGAAGCTGCTTAAAATAGAGAAAAGAAATGTCATGGCTGGATTTAGTTGCAAACTCTGAGTACTGAACAAGACAAAGGTTAGAATTGGAAAGTATATGTGGTTTAGGAGAATCTGAATCATGCAGTATTACTTTCACTTTTTCTAGGCTTCTACTTCCTATGAACAAACCATAAGGGAGATAGAAGTTCTGATTTAGATAATGTCTTACAGTCTTTGGAATAATACATTCTGTTGAAGGGGGAGTTATTTACATAAACTATAGGCTATATGAACAGGGAGTGTTTAATGCTTTTTGACGTTAAGCAAGTTCATTTGATGTGGATGTCAGCTTTCTTTCTCCCCCCTTCCCTCAATATTGTTCTTATATTTAAGGAGAAACTTTATATAAAACGAAAACACTCATGGGAACCCCTCTTTTCCTTTTTCCTGTAGCTTAGCTCAGACCATTCTCCCTGAGCATGGTAGTGGTACAAAGTGTGTGGTCTTTCAGCTCTGACTAATGCATTTTGTGCTGTGTGACTGAAAATGCCTCATAGCCTGCCAGGACTGACTGAGGGTTGTGGAATGTGGTGCCTTTTCTCTGTTTCTCTGGGGGGGGGGGGTGTTTTTCTTTCTTTCTTTCTCTTTCTTTCTTTCTCCCCCCAAAGTGTATAGGCAGCTTCTTGAGAAACCTGAAGATAGAGGGAAATGCTTGTATGTTGTGGAATGTGGCTTCCCTTGGGAGACCCCGGCCAGTCAGGCAGTGAGTGAGCAAAGTTGAAGAATGGAAAGGGGAGGGGGATTAGAGAGAGAGAGGAAGGAGGTGGGAACAGAGGGGCCCATTTCCCTTTTTTCTGAAGCAGTGACAGCTGGTTCTGTCCTGACTCACATGACAAAGTGCTATGGAGACTAGTATTTAAGCTGAAGCCAGCTAGCAAAATGGTCAGCTGATTTTTTTTTCCAGGCTTTAGTCAGGTGATCAGCTGATGACTAATCATTTAGCCCACTGAGAAGGTACTTCAGAACACAGGTAAGGATGAACCTATCTACTCTGATATAGATTTTGCACACAAAAAATGTTTGGAAAATGGCTGTATTTGTTTTTATCCTGACTGATTTTTGGCATACAACGTATTCAGACCGTCTCTTTCAGTGCTACCACTTTTGCTGTTCAGACTTGTTCAGTATTGTTAAAATCTGTCTTTAATTAGAATTCCTACAAAAACTTTATTGGGAAAGAAAAAGACCTATTGTATGTTACTAAATATAGTTCTGGGTATTGCATGAAAATTGCATGCTATTACATTTTTAATAACATTACTTGCTGTACTGCACGTTTGTCAGAAACTCGTGTTTAAAGGGGAATTCCCAAATACTTGAAGTTTGAGTCATTTAAAAAAAATTACAGGAACAGTGCGATAATTTAGGAGAAAACGCCATTCCTTCTTAGGAAGATGGGGTTTTTATATATATTTGGGGTTGAATGCCTCTCTAGAAATAGAAATTGCAAAAAGCTGAAGTATTAAAGCTTTGCTGACCAGAACCTAATGTGTGGGATATTGGATGCTAAACACGTGATGGGAGGTGAGACTTCTAACAAGGCTCTCAATTTCATAAATGTGCCTCCTTCCATGCTTGCATTTAAGCATATAGTAAGAGTGTCTTTCCACCCATTTTGGAATAGTGGAAAGCATCCTTGTTCCTTAGTTCCCTTATAAGATGACTAAAAGTGAAAGCCTCTCATTCACTTCAGTGTCTCTGAATACAAATAGCTAAGTATGTGACAGATGAACAAGTCAATCTTAGGATGAATGCGTCATGGTCTAGGCTTCTCTTGTGCTTTATAGCTGAGTCCCGTTGGCCTTATGCATAGTTATTATATTGTATTCCCTTAAGTTTTAAAGTTAACTATATGCAATGTCTTCTTTACTATGTCCCTCACTTTTTTTTTAAAGTGTGTGTTACACCATCGATCACACTTTTTGTTTTTTTAAGTTTAAGGAAAAACCTTTAGGAAGCCACCAGTCAGCTAGACTTCACAAATATTTGGTCACTGCCTAGTGTACTTGCACCAGAATGCATCAAGTGTGAAAGTGAGTGCAAGCATCATTTAGTATAGTGAATTTTCACACTGTATCAAAATTACAGAAATTCCTGTGCTAAATACCTTGATCCCTTCCTTCAGTTTTTCATTCCTTATCTCATGGAGGTGACCAACCAACCAGTCAGTTGTGATGCAAAACATGTAGTCAGATGGATTTGACATCTTAAACAATCAAACTGCAGTGGGTTTCTCAATGTATTTTTTTATCTCAGTATTTAGAGTCTAGTATTTTAAAAATAGCCAAAATTGGTAGTACATCCAAAACTGATTAACAAAAGCCACTGAAAAGAGGGGAGGGAGTGGAGTGACACACTACAGTTATGTGACAGATGGCTGTTATGATATCAATGTGATATGATATTCAGGAGTTATGTTGTTATATGCCAATATGAACTCGATATATGCCAGATAACTTTTATGCTAACTTATGACTGCCACATAACTTTCCAGCCCAAACCAGCAAGGAAAATGCCCAAATGAGTCTTAGGTACTTCCACAGGACTTGTGACAGGCTGCAAGATTGAAAGACATATATGGCGAGATTTGTAAAGGCATGAAGGGCAGTTAGGTGTCCTATGCCCACTTGGGCCTTTGAAAATCTCCCTGCGCTGTCCTTAGGTTGAGAGAGACTTTGTTTTGTAGTTAATATTTCGATACATTACTGAGGATCTTATCCTTGTCTAACTATTTATTTTGTAATATTAGATCAGTAATCTTCCTGAGGCAGGCACCATGTCCTGCCTGTGTTTTAAGTGCCTTGTAAGGTTGGAGGGTTATAACAAAGAGGATAAAAACTATAACATTCCCAATTTCTCATGATGTTGCCAATAAAAGTTGCTTTTATTTATGAGAACCTGGCTGGGGTAGTGGAATCTGTTTGTGATGACACTTGATATTCGGATGCCTCAGAGAAACTGAAGTCTAATCAGCAAGAAAGTTGGTTTAGCATGGGGTAGTGGGTAATCATAAGAAGTGTAGCAGTCGTTCCATGTCCATTAACTATTAATCCCCAGAGGCATTTTTGTGCATCATATAAATGGAGATATGTGTGTTGTTTACTGGTAAATTGGTTACAGATGGATGTCTACTGAAATATTTCAGACATGTCCTATAAGAGAGAAAGTAAAGATTCCATGAGGCAGCATGACAAAGGGTAGCGGGTGATCAGTGAAGTGTACAGACTGTGAAATAACACTGATGAGCAAAGACAGATTTATCTAAATGCATTAAAAGATGTGTAAAAGTGAATCATCATCTTCCCACCCAAAGCATATGGGAGCACAGCTATGTGCTGCCTCCTCAGTGTGCCCAGTCCTACAGAAACCCTATTGGAAGTCAGTGAGGGTTTTGGCTGCCTATGGAATCAGGCCCCATGTTTTGAAAGTAGTCAAAGTTCACATAACAAATTCTGCCTCTGCTTAATCCTCACCAAAGTGATGCAAATTCTATTAGACTTCATGCTCTCCTCCTTGGGGGAATTTCTGGCAGGTGGACTTGTCTGTAGGTTGTGTGTGTTGGAGAAATTATTTTGGCACACAGGTATAACCAAGACTGCGCATCATTATATATGTGAACTGCATTAGTAACATAAGAGAAGAACAGAAATCAAATCTGGAAATGGGTAAACATGAAGATATTTCAAAGGGTTAACCATTTCTTTTCCTTGCTGTATTTTCTTATCTACTTGGCTTCAAGTTTGTTAGTCATTGTAGGTTGAATTTTGAACTATGGTATGTTTTTAATGTCCTGATTGTCCTTAATCTCAGATTTGTTTGATTTGGGGGAAGATAGCCTATCTTGCAACTGAGTAAAATTTAGGTAACACATTGTATAACTTTTATTCATGTTTTAATATTAATGTGTGTGTCTGAAGAGAGCTATCCTGCTTGAAGTATTTCAGGTGAATGATGTTCTTTAATCTTCTATTTTAAAACTAGAATACAGCTTTTAAAATGTTTCACTTTTATCTTGTGGTTTTGGACACTTTAGTTCAGTTTTCTGAAACCTATGTGTAATTATCATGATTAGTTTAAAATTATTTGATTTTAAAAGAACTTCTTTAAAATTGAAAAACTGAGTCTGTATAAGTATATATACACACAGACATGAGGCTCTTGGTTTAGATTCACATTAGAAGTAATGGGGAAAACAATGTTTAATAGCTATATTGAGTAAGCATATAGTTTGGGTTGAAATTATTTCTTAATACCTTTCTATATAGAGAGATTCATTTTCATACATAGAAGCAGTATAACATGTTTAATATAAAAAACCTCTATAAAGAGTCTCTCTCTTTACATTGGGATGATTTGTTTTGGTTTCTGGTTATTATAACTAGTCTTTTACTACTTCTGTTCATATTGTTGTCTAAATCTATCTTGGAGAATGTCTAATATAAAATATATGCTCCTCTAGGGCCAGACCCGGTAATCATTGATTACAATGGGGGCAAAACCTGGTCCCTATGTATGTGTCTTTTGAGGGGGCAACTTCATACAAACACCAGTTGTATTTGAAATGAAAACTATAGTAATGTAGGGATGGATGATAATTCTTATTTATTCAAAATAAGCTTAACTAAAATCCTTTGTCCAACATTTAAGTTGAATGTTAATTTTAGTTGAAAAATGGTTGGATAACTTTTTACCATGATATTTGTGAAAAGTCTGCTTCTGCCTCCTTACCAGTTCCAGTAAGGTCTGGAAACAGAAATACCAGAAATCTGGGTTGAAATTTCCATTCCAATTTTCTGGACCCGAAGAGTCAGGGTCAGATATTTTGGTACAATTTAGATAAACCTCTAAATTTTGTTGTGTTTATCCAAAATGAATCAAACCTGTTGGAGGCTTTCCTATTGCCATGCAGTATTCTTATTTTTTAGTTTTTAAATCCCTTATAAAGAAATATTTTATTTTGAACACACAAATCCATTTTCTTTAAATATTAATCATGTTGGCTGTATTAAGGTTAATTAAATGTGCTTAATTATTTTATCTTGTCATAGCTTCAAAAATAACTAGTAAAAGTGGAGTCAATCTCCTAATTTTTTGACAAATAAGTATTTTGCCCTCTATGTCTTTGTGGAAGAAAGTAGCATGCCATCTAGCGAAGTCTTTGCATTACTGCAAAGTAAAAGCATTTTATTTTATTAAACTTGCTTCTAAATTTACATTAAATTTAGAGTAAGGTTGGAAATGTAAGATTTAAAATTAAGCCAAGAACTTTTAAAATTAGTGAGGATCTATGTTCTAGATTTCTAGTGAGTTTTGGGATTAAATCAGTGGCCGTTTTAGCAATTTAAATGTTCTTTGAATTTAATTTTTATCACTTTTTCCACAATGGTATGTATTATATCAACATCTCATATGAAAGTGTATCCTGCTTGATCCTATAACAGGGGTGTGCAAACTTTTTGACCCGAGAGCCACATCGCGGTGCAAAACGGTATGGAGGGCCGAGTAGGGAAGGTTGTGCCCCGCAAACAGCCTGGTCCCCACCCCCTATCTGCCCCCTCCCACTTCCCGCCCCCTGACTGCCCCCCTCAGAACCTCTGACCCATCCAACCCCCCCTGCTCCTTGTCCCGTGACTGCTCCCCCCCCCAGACAGGCCCCCTGGGACTCCCACGCCCTATCCAACCCGCCCTGTTCCCCAACCCCTGACCGCCCCAGAACCTCCTCCCCATCCAACCACTCCCTGTCCCCTGACTGCCTGTCTTTTAAAGAAATCTGTTTATACCCATTGCTATATCGCATTACTACTCTTAGAACCAAAATTAGATTGATGCGAAAGTACGGCAAGGGTTTCAACAATCATAAACCCGTTCCTCAAACTGCTTATCCTCTGTAAAATGTTTGGGCCACTTGTAGTCTCTGGCACAACTGATCTAAAACACTGTGTGACGTATGGAAATAACCAGCAAAAGTTAATATAATCTCACTGACATTTTGATAAGAAAGGAGATCAATATAATACTGTAAAATACTTCTCTTGATGTCTATTTTTTTTTAAAGTACTCTTATAATAGAATTGTAGGACTGGAAGGGACCTTAAGAGGACTTCTAGTCCTGTCTCCTGCACTCATGGCAGACTAAATATTATCTTCTAGACCATCCCTGGCAGGTGTTTGTCTAACCTGCTCTTAAAATTCTCCAATGACAGAGATTCCACAACCTCCCTAGGCAATTTATTCCAGTGCTTAACTACCCTGACAGGAAGTTTTTCTTAATGTCCAACCTTAAACCTCCCTGGCTGCACTTTAAGTCCATTGCTTCTTGTCCTATCTTCAGAGGTTAAATAGAACAATTTTTCTCCCTCCTCCTTGTAACAAACTTGTAATAATGCCATAGGATGGGGGCATTATTGATTATCCTACAATTAATTTTCTTTAATGAAAACTCTATTAATGAAAATGGCCTACAAAAAAAGAAAATGATACTTCATATGCTGTATAAAGAGTTGAAAAGCACTATTTTTTCGTTGAACTTTTAAACAAATTACTGCAGTCATTGAGAGATTATTTTCTCTTGCTTTCATTTGAGTAAAGTGAATATATTTCTTAGGATGCTTGGTTGAAATTCATATCACGGCTAACTACATAGCTGGCCTTCAACGAAATACCGCTGATTTCTGCTTTCAGTGTAGTTCTGATTTATTTTGATCTGAGACTGGTGTTTGATTTGAATAGGGAGATTCAGAAAATTACCAATACTCAGGATTGCAGAATGCCTCCACAAAATGAGGTTTGTGTGTATGCATACCTGCTCCAGGCTTAATAATGTAAGGCTGAACGAGAGTGTAAACACAAATGAAAAAAAATATGCTGCAACTGAAATGGAGCAGCCATCAGATATCAATATTTACTTCTATGCATTCAGACAACTGCTCATGTTATGGTGAAGTTCTGACTCCCCATCTTACAAGGAATTTACTTTTAACTCTTCTCTTTAAATATTGGTAGTTTGTCAGAGCCAGATAATTTTCATTTTAATCTTTTTTTGAAGGAGAGAATGGGGAAACCCCCAAAATAGGGACCTATTCTACATGTTGGAGCCAGTTGAGATGACATCTTAATAGAGGTGATGAGAAACCTCACACTTAGGACCCTTTTCTAAATCATGTTCCAAATTTTTAATCCAGCTGAACATTTTGGAGATCATGCTCTCTTTATTGTTCTATTTTAAACTTCATGACAGAAGAAACAATACAGTTTTGACATGTTAATATGGTTTGTATAAATATAATATACTGTATGCATACCACTTTTCAAGCTCTTGTTTACCTAAGGAATCTTTTTTATAGCAAATTTTCCATTTTGTTCCATTGGCAAGAACATTTTGTAACAAGTTCTGAAAGGTGCAGAGATTCAGAATTTAAGAATTTTTTAAAAAAAAATATTTATTTAGAGTGGGAGGAGGTGGGATTCCACTTTCTTCTCATCATTCTTACAATTCTTAAATACTTGGGAGCTCATTTGATACTACAGTTCAAGAGCATAACAAATGAGTTCAAACATTTTGTCTTCTGCTACTGTGGTTTAATGAGTATGTCAGCCTGAAATTTGTGTACCTTCATCTATGTAGTAAAAATTGTTGCTCTTACCCAAATAAGACAGGGCTGTTGCTGCTTGCTGTTCAGACAGGGCTGCTGCTTGCCGTTCAGGAGGTTCTTGGTGGGAATTGTTATTGTATAGCTTGATGTATGTGCTCTTGCTCTCTCATATCAATCCATAGGAAGATGGCTCATGATGAGAGGCCAAATTCCAAATTGACTATGAAAATCCTCCCCAAAATAAGCAATTCTATTTAATTGCATTTTTAATGCATTTATGTTCAAACTGTGCTACTGGATATGAAAAGGGCTATATCAAACCAGTTAGAGATTGAAGAAAATAAGACAATTTATTTCCCCCCTTGAATATTCAACTAGTTCGTTTCATTGATTCACTTTGGATCCTAAATTTAAAAGGGCACTTAGTTTGAATTTTGTATTGACCATTTTCACTAGTAGTAAATATAATTTGTAACTGAAATATATGTCATGTCCAATTATACTTAAACAATTATTGCCCCTCGTCAACTTCCTCCTCAAAAAGCTCTCATTTGAACAATAATATAAATTTCAAAGTTAAAGCTCTGTAATGTGAGATTTTGCATAATGGCCATTACTTTAGCATGCCAATGGGTTTCTAATACAATATTAGGTGCCAAAACTAAGTATTTTCCCTTTAACTTAAAGTAATCTGTTTACAATTATTTATAAGGATCTTTTACTAATAAAGAGAATGGGTAGATTTTGTTCAAAGGTTGTCAGAAAAGACTTAGCCAAAGTAAAGAACTATTTCTTAGCAACAATTTAGTGCAACAGGAATTTAAAATTGGATTCTTTATTAAAGATTAGCTGAATTGTTAATGTAAGCAGTTGTCATGCACAAAACTTCTTAATAGAGACCTTCAGTGTTAAATACTGATTGCTTTCATAAGTGTGTGTGTGTGTGTATAAGTATACTATAAGCATATAGGTTACCAAAGAATCTGAATGTGCCTTTAAGGGAGGTAAAGTTTAAGCACTGTGCTAAATAGTTAAAGGTGTTACCAGGGAGGAGAATTATATTGAAAGACCTGTTGTTTGGAAGGGGAGGGGAGCAGGAAACCCTGCTGGTGTTAGAGGAGAATGGAATGTTTAAAAGAACGGGGTTTGTAATTTCCAGGATAAGGGCGGTTTCTGCAGTCTGGTAGAGCTGTGGGAAGCACTGACTCCATTAGACAGCCCACTCACAGGATATAACGGGGAAGTATGACCAAGTGGGTAGAGGTCACAAAAATGCTGCGTGGTACGCTGGCTACAGACTTCTCGGGGGCCACTGTGGTTGTATATCCTGAATTTCCATCGCCTAATGCAGTAGGTTTGTAAAGAAGGGCGGATTGCAGGATGCTGGGTGTGTGGAGTGCGTAGGCAGCTGTTCTTAAACGACAGTGGGTGGAGATTACAGCATTTCATCTGCTTTTCCTCTGACACCTTTTAAAGATACAGCCCACAATGTTGTTCAGGGGTTTGTGGCAATTGCTGCTAGTAATCTTACATTAAATCTAAAAACTTATCGTTTGCCTCAGTTTAAAAATAGAAATAATGCATAAGCAAAATCTATAGGTTGTTGGAACATTAAATCTTAACTCCTATGCAGAAGTGAAGTACTTCTGTTCTCAAATCCTTTCTATTGCAAATTAACTTTATTCATGTTTTATACATAAGTACTTTCTGGGAAAAAAGCTTTAAAAGTAACATGTTGGGGTAAGATTTGTCCCTTTTTGGTTTCATTCAAAACTGCACAAATTATCTTTTCTTCCTTTTTAGTTTTCTCCTCTGTGTCTTGGTACAGCTATGAATGTTTTCTGTGTTCAGTATTTTTCCAAGTATTTGTCTCAAAAATGGTGAACAGCTCGTTCTTACTAGTGTCTTTTTTTTTCTCCCCTGAAGCTCATAGCATTTCTCATTTTAAAAGAGTAACAAGAATTTGCCTCTAACTAGAGGAAATAGTCTATTTAAAACACTTTTCAGAGATAAGTGTGCCCAATATTGTTAATTGTCTGCTGTTCATTATTTTTGATTTCTAAAATATTTGAAAGCTATATTAGAAACTAATAACTGAGTATTTTATCCATTATTTCTGTATCACTGAAATGTTTGCAATGCACCATGGAGTTAAGAAAAGTGAAACTAGGAATACAAATGATTCTGTATTATTTTGTTTTTTAATGATAGTTCACTCAAGTCTATCAAAATGGAGAATAAAGTCCATTTAGCCAGCTACTAGGCAGACAACCTGAATAGCTGCCAACTTATAAATGTTAATGCATATCATGACCTCTCTTGAGTAATAATGGATGAGAGTGTTATGCACAGGGGGAGAGGGAGGGTATTCTAACAACTCCTGTAGAACTTGTACTGCGTATTTTTATGGAAGCACATATTTTAAATACATTTATGTTATAACCAGTAAGTGTGTTAATGCTAGAAGCTGTTGGTGAATCAACACTTATTTTTCTATTGAAAATGTAAAACAAAATAAAAAACTTAGAAATGGATTTTTTTTCTTGATTGTACTCTGATCCCTTGCTGTTTTCCTTGAGACCTGTATGTTTCCAACCTTTTCTGAAATTCAGGGGAAAAGTGTACAAAGAGTATATACCTGAAGTGTGGTTTCATATTAATATGCCTATTAAAGTATTAAAATGGCTGTTCTAAATCTAAGATTACAAAATAACATGGCATTTTTGTGATATTTAGTTTATTTTAGTAATCTTGTTTTGTGTATGTGTTTTGTCAGTAGGTAGCCTTTTTGTGGCCTGGTGACACATGCTGCTTGTTTGGGAAAGCAGTGAAAGAGTCCCCTTTTAAGAGAGGAACTTGTACATGCAATAGGAAACTTACTTCTGAGATGGAGCAAGTCAGACTTTCTTACTTGAGCAGGGTATTGGTTGCCAAAGAGTTTATGACAAAGGACAGAATTTTCAGAAGTACCCAAGTCTTTTGTACTCTGCCAATGAATTGCCATTTCTTTGACATTTGGAAAAGTAAAGTGGTAACAATTTATATATGAGTTGAGATATCCTATAGGTATTTTGAGTGTCACTAAATTTTCATCAGGGTCCTGCATATTCTTAGTTTTCATATAGCAGCAAAAAGTTTGAAACTATTGTTGGTTATTGGAAATATACAGATGCTGTGAAATGGCTAGACAGTTCACAAAATACACCATTCATTTTTAGATACTAAAATAAACATTTATCATTTAGGTAAGATTGCAAAACTTATAGGGGATGTAGTATTTGTGTAGGAGTAATGTCATACAGTAAACCTAAAATCTGAGTTGACTGAAGCTAAGCAATCAGTACTGGCTATAGACATAGTATTGCAAAATAATATTCTGTTGGACATTGGGATTTCAGATATATTACAGCTAACTAGCGAACAGTATTACATTTAAACATCAGGACAAGCTTATTTTAATAATTTAGCGAACATACATATTTAAAGAGAAGACTTTTATGATGGTAGACTGTATGTCCAGCATTCTTCCAAGAAAGTCTAATATATGTCGGAAACAAATCCCAGTGCAGTGAAATCTCTAGAGGTGTCATCTGCACTGAAAGCAAAAGATTCTTGAAGTGTTGGGATATATTTTGCCTAAATAACTAACCGACTTTAGTTCACCTACATTGTTAGAAAGTAGATGACAAGTAGGATAAAAATAGAAATGTATTTTAGTTAGAGACATAGGTTGTGTGTGGGGTGGTGTTTTATAAACTGTGTGCCTTCAGGATTATTGATATGGGTGAATGCTATGTATTACCTTGGTGCATTTTAGTTTAACTTCTTGTTGTATGTCTGATATTCAAAGGCTTAACAACCCTTATATCTGGAGCTGCCTGACTTAAGTTTATATACCTGGGGATAGAGTCTATGGGCAGTATTGAATAAACTAGGATTTGTAGAAGTTGTCTAAGATGGCACTGTTCAAACTACCAGCCACATTAATGCTTCAGAGGATATATTATTTTGGTGTGCTGTGTCCAAAGGTTTAAAGAGCTAGTCAAGACTATTTATTTGTCCTGAAATAAAGTGAATAAGGAATATTACAGAGGGATGTAATTAGGCATTTATCTTTTGTTTTGTTTTGACTTTTTACCATCTGTGGTACTACTTCGACCAGGGACACCAGGCTAGACAGGGAGAATGGTGACTACATGGTGGGGGGGGGGGAAACAGAAAATAGTATAGTCATTCTTTTATTCCTAATTTATCCATTATTCCACAGATTTATTTTCCGATTAGACAGCTACACAACTTTTTCACATCTCTTGTACAGTTGTATATTTTCCATAACTTCTTAGATTTTAATTTCAGGTATATTCATTGGATGAAATGAGAAAGTTATATTAAATGTTGTGGCTTTGTTAACTTTGAAGAGCAAGTAAGATCTTGTTCAGTAATGCAATTCAAGGTAATGCAATCCAATATTTTAGCAGATACCCCTTTTTATCAATCATCTTAAAATATGGGTCTTTATAGCATTGTAGGTGGCACTTCGGGGACAGCCAGTAACATTTTCAAACTAATACATTGGTTTCAAAGCTCAGTGCTTGCCACTTTATCAAACTTGACACAAACTCAGCTTCCTTAGCCCCTGCAATCATGCTCAAATCTCAGTGAAGGTCCCACTGTCACCAGAAGATCCAAAGGTTGTACCTAGATAAAGGTACCTTAGTGGTATCCTTGAGCCAAACCTTCATCCAGTAAGATTGGGCTCATTTGTGGTGGGGTGCTTCTTCCTTATTTGCTAAATTATGATGATCTGTGTCTCTACAACTCTTCCCTTTGTGTATGCCTAAGAGAAACCCACTCACTTTTGAAGTATTGAAGAAAGAGTGAAGGGAATCCAACTGTACCACACGGGACTCATGCCTATCAGGTTGGAATGACCAGTTGCCCTGAAAAAAACACACTGCCACCCCTGCAGTCACCCTTTAACACAATAGCTTTAAGATTCAATATCTGTGAACTGATGCACTTTACTACCACTGAGCCAACAGCTAATGCTACCTGATAATCCATGCAAATTGCACTCAAGGAAAGCTGTCAGTTAGGTGAGTGGAAAGAAGGTCTTCCTGACCCCAGTAGGCTAAACCTTGTATATGTAAGTGAGCATTGCTGTTCTGAATACTTTAAATATGCCAAAATAATCAAATCCGCTGGCTTCAAAGTTGCCTTCTGTAAGAGGTGGAATTGGGGGCAGGAAATGCTTGGTACGGGAGTAAAACAGTAGGTGTTCCCTCTTCCCACCCATCCCTATCTTCCCCCCCCCTCTGGCAGAGACCAGTCTTGGGCAAGTGAGATCTTTGTTTGGAGCTGAGAACCCCATATCAATTATTTTCCCATTTCATGCATACATGCTAGTGCACTGTTGCTGATGCGTGGGCTACATTTTTCATTTCTTGCAAGGGAAAGAACTGATCTTTTTTATTTTTTGTTTTAATAAGGAAGAAAATGCAAATATTATATGGACTCTGTAAACTTGAGCACCATAATTTGATAGGTTTCAGAGTAGAAGCCGTGTTAGTCTGTATCCGCAAAAAGAAAAGGAGTACTTGTGGCACCTTTAGAGACTAACAAATTTATTTGAGCATAAGTATCTCTCTAATAGTTGCGAATTCTACAGAGCCTTTTAACCCTTGACATTCTATGCCTCACTACATCCTAAGTCACTTATTTCAAAGGTAGATCTGTGCTTTACAAAGTAGCACTCAGATATGCATGGATCCACACACAAGTGGATTTTTCTATGTATTCTTGTGTGTGAATACAGTGTAGGGATGTCAGTTTAAAAAAATTAATTAAGTTATATATTTTTAAACAAGTTAATTGGATAGGAAGTAGTGTTTATATATGGAGCCAACAAATTAGGCATTTTTCATACACATACTGTTAGACGGAGCAAAACTATATTTTCAGAAAAGTTGGGTTGAGCAGGGCTAAGCCATGGGTCTGTTTAAATGTACTGGTATTGTAGTATTATTGGGGCAGTATTTTTCATAACGTCTCTTCTTGTACTAAGCAATATAGTTCTTTAGCTATAGTAAACTTGAGACTTTTCCTTTTTTAAAATAAAATCTTTACTAAACTTTATGAAAGACACAAAAAATACAAAAAGATGTTGAGATAATGAACCAAGAACTCATGCATAAGGTACAGTGGAACCCGAAGGAAAGAAGTAAGGCACAGTATATTACTGTACATACAGGATACTTACATTGAACGTGAAATTCAGGTGATTGCAGATATTGAGGAACAATTCCATCTTGTCATGCCTCAGGGAATAACATCTCTCAGATTTTCAGTTCAAGAAATCAAGACTCTAAGACTGAGCACTAAGTTTTATGCAGTGTCAGCCCTAACCCGCCTGAACTGTCAATAGTTGGGAGAGGAAGGGTTTTGCCATCTCCATGCCATTTCTCAGTATACAGAGATGTACACAGAATTACTACTTGTTGTATATTCTAAACTTTTTGTTTAGATCATTAAAGAACAAATTTGACTAAATTGCATGATTTGTATCCTCTGAAATAATTTTAGAGATTTTGGTATTATTTGGTTTTGATACACTTGTTTACAATGTTGTGTTGGTTAGGATTCCACATAAACAAAATAGAAACATTATCACTAGTACTCACAGTGCTGCTGCATACTTGCGGTTTAGCTTTTGCCAAATATTTCAATGTATAGCCACAGACTCACTCTGGGTGGCATAATCAAAAACAAAGTCTTCCTGTTTCTCTGATGACTTGTTTTTTGAATTAGGAGCATCACTGACTGCATCATTTAAGTCAAGAGCGATCTGTGTGACTCTTTTATATTCCAAAGTGACAAAATACCACATCAAAAAACAGATTTGCCGGTATCTTATTAGTTATAAGAACCCCACAAAATGATTGCCAATATATAAGACACATGAAAAAGACTGTCTCTGCCCTAAGAAGAACCAACGGGCACAGATAAGACTTACTGCAACCAAGAGGAGGCATTACTTTATCATTACTCATTCCCTCTCTCTCTCTTTCACCTATTTGCATTTAATGTTGAGGTAGAGAAGGCATTGGAGTTAGTCTGTGTGGACCTAACGAACCAATATGAGTCAAATGCTTTCTCCATTCATCTCAAATAAAGGGAGGAATATCATAACAGCCGTACAAAACATATCTTTCAACTTAGGAACTCTCCTAGAACATGCTTAAAATAAAAGTTCAAAATAACAAGTTTCGCAAATGTATTTTGGTACTTGTATGTGCACACCTGCCCAATACCCCCGAAAAATCATCATAGTAATTACAGTGCCTTTTAAAGTTAACAGTTAAAATGTATGGAAAAGGGAAAGTGGTAGTGTTTACACAGCAAATATTGTATTCTTGAATTTTGACATAGAGGTTTTTACATGGAATTATTGAGTTTAATAATGAATTGTGTTCTTGAGTTCAATTGTGGATTTCCCCTCTAGTTTCCCATCATGTAATGGGAGAAAATAGGTGTACATTTATAGATTTTCATTATGCTCCCATGTGATCTGTGCACCCTTTCAAATACAGTCTCTACTAGGCATCTGCCTTTGATAGTAGAATTTCTCATTGCATTTTCTTTAAGTACTTCAGAAATAGTAGAAATTAAAGCATATGTGATTTGTAAGAAACTGGAACAGAATTTGAGTTTGACATGAGGTACATAAAGTATCCTAAAGTGCTGAGGTAAGTAGCTATTGATAACATAGGACCTGATCCAAAGCCCCTGGAGTCAATAGGAGCCTTTCAATTGACTTCAACAGCCTTTGGATTAGACTCTTGATTTGGTAAACAGACGAAGCCATCATTATTCATTTAAGTCAAATGCAGCCTTGTGCTTTAAACCTGTTTTTATTGATAAAGGAGGATGTTAGCTTTAATAGCAGGATCTTCAGTTTTGAAAAGTACTGTTTGTACTTGGCACCAAGACAGTTGACAGAGGCAGGCAGCAGAGCCTTTTTTTTTTTTTTTAACAGCCCATTTAAAGTCCAGTACCACAAAGAGTGCAGAAGCTGTTGTGTCAGATCATTGGAATTTGATACGTTTCTGGGTCCTGGAATGGGACTTGAACTTAAAAGCTTTCTGCCCAGTGGGTAGAATGCTGCTATTCTGAGATATACCAACACAGAATGACTGGGCTACTGAAATCATTCTGTATGTTCAGGAAGCACTGTTTTTATTAAATATTACTATTTACTAAAATCTGCAAAAATGGGAACTGCTTTATGAATTGATTTTGGTGCTGGTGGACAGGCTTGCATGCACTTTACCAAACAGTACAGATTTTGTTGGGAGCTACCATTCCTATTGAAATCTCAGTTGTGGGTGAAAAATAGCCATCAGAAAGTTAAATGTTTGGCTTATGCATAGCAATTGTGGAATAATTTAATTGGAGACCCTAAACAGTGCTGTGGTAATACAAATGCCACAACAGGAAAAATACGAACGACCGTTGTTGAACTGCGGAGATAATAAAGATGCTGGTTTACTCCTGAATGAGAGAGGTGCAGTGTCTTCTATGGATACATTGTGGCTGTTAAAACTTGTCTTCAAATTAAAACGGTCTCTTGTGTCGCTGGTAAAAGTTATTGTTAGAAATTATCAGTATTTCCCCCAATTTTTTGGTGTGGGTGTGGCCTCCCTCAAGTGAGTGTTTTGTTTGAGCCATGGCTTAAAGAAACTTCTTTTGACAATGAAAGTATTGTCAGCTAGAGCTCTAATGCTAAACTTTTTTTGTGGAAGGTTAAGAAGTTTGTGGTCAGGCAACTCTGTCCAGAGTCCTCGTGCTTCCTTGAGTTCCTGGTAAAGAAATGATATTGTATTAGACTCATTGCTTGACTATTTCCTGGTGATGGACCAAAGTCAGGTGTGCATGCTGATTCTTTTAGGT
The DNA here is from genome assembly GCF_965140295.1 of Lepidochelys olivacea. NCBI lineage: Eukaryota > Metazoa > Chordata > Testudines > Cheloniidae > Lepidochelys > Lepidochelys olivacea. The sequence goes on along the minus strand of NC_140411.1, from coordinate 157,803,822 downwards.
CTCTAAGTAGCCTTTGATGTTATTGACCACAAACTGATGGTGCGCTTTCTGCAGATCCTTCCGGGGAAGGTGGCTGGACAGTTCTTCCATTATTTGTTTTTTGAGAGATTCCAGAGGGTGGCGTGTGATGACTGCATATCAGCCGCAGGTGTTCTATTGTAGTGGGGGTGTTCTGTGTTCTTTTGTCAACCCTCCATGTATTGTGTATGTTAGATGAGATTGTGAGGCATTTTTGGCTACGGTACTTCCTGTACCTTCATGACATATCTTATTGTGTCTCTCACCAGACCTAGATAATGATTTCCCTCCACCTGGCAATAATTGGGCCTTAGGTGGGAGTGAACTGATGAAACTCAGTCCTCCTAAGACTGAAGTGATGCTGTGAGGAAGAATATGGACCAGGTAGCAAGGACAGTGCCTGCCCCACAAGTTTATACTCTGGGGATTGTCCTCAATCCCCAGGTAATGTTGCTTGTAAACCCTCTTGATCAAAGGTGTGCAAACATTCAGTTTACTGGGCAGACACCATCCTTGCCACCTTCAAATTGCCACAGTCACCCACGCATTCATGACATTTTAGTTTTGTAATGTATCATAATTTACTGGTTACTCTTGAAGGCCAGTTTCTCAGCTGGTGTATATTAGCATAAATAAACTTCAACAGAGCAATGCCCGTTTACACCAGCTGAGATCTGGCCTTTCAACTAGTGCACAGTGGCCACTTCCACTAAGTCTGGTGTCAATCTAAGGAAATGTGCATGTAACATCTGTACTCTAGGCTGCACTAGCTCCCTGTTTGTTTACAAATGCAATTTAGGGTACTGATTTTGATCCCTATGTAGTTTGGGCCTTGACTATCTGAGAGACCCTCCTTTTCTCTCCCTCCCATCATATCCCCTCAAGACAGTTGAAACAGCAGCTGTGCTTCTTCAAAAGTTCTGATATAAATGTCTGTCTGGATTGGGCCTTTGTATTACAGGGCCCTTGAACTGTTGGAACTGTTTGAAGGAAGGAGTGAATTTAGATTGATTTTCTTGTAACTGTGGTATATTCACTTAGAGCTTGTTTGATAAGCACAATTTTATACACTGAAAATAAATGTGTACACAAGATGTGTAAATGCTATCTAATGTTTTGCCTAGAGCAGTAACACTCAGACTGACTCTCCGGAACCACAAGTGGCTCTTCAGTGTTTCTCCTGCGGCTCTTTGCAGCACATGATATTAAAATACTGTGTGATTTTAATTACTAACCAATCAGAATGCTTTTACTGTGTTATTAACCAATCGTAGACAACTTGGTCAGTCATTTTGCTGTGAGAATATCTCTCACTCACACACACAATAAATGAAACAATGAATTCACAGTACTGTGGCTCTTTTGGGTAATGTTTATCACCAGTTTGGCTCCTGAACCACTGAGGTCTGAGTATCACTGGCCTAGAGTGTTTCTTTCATTATAATTCAGATCTCAAAGTAGTATATCTGAAAAGAACCTAGTGTAGCTCAAATAGACTTGTCTTTACAAAAAACAGTAAACATAAAGCCAAAAAACACCAGAATACTTCTGCTTAACTGTTTGAATTGAAAATACAATATGGAAGACGGGTAAAGAATAGAGGGGAAGAGAACTTCCTCTTACCCATCATTTTGCTTGTTTATTTTTAGAATGTTGCATTTAGGTTAAACAAAACTTTCTCCATATTATAAACTTAGAGGCAAATATTTCAACATTCTAGAATACTGAAATCTTAATAAGTCATTTATAAAATAGTTTCCTACATTAGTGCAAAGAAAGAAACGCAGCCTAAAGTTTGGTTTAATGTCTTGGCTGTCTGCTGTACGTTGATGGTGCTTTTTGAGTTTTCTGTCTCAAAAACAATACTTGTCCTTTTTTTAAAAGAGGTTTCACATTTTGAGGCTCACTGTATCTTTTTGTATAATATATTTAAAGTAAACAGTAATCAGGTTACCCCCAGTATCATAAGAGCTAAAATTCTAAAATGGGCTTTTCAGGACTCCCAAAGAAAAAGACTGAGCCAAAGGATTATTAAGCTTTTTCTGTTTTGTGTACTTCATTAAACAGATTATCTCCATTAGAATGACAAGCTGTCTGCTCTAAAGTTGTAAAACCTGTACTCCACATAGTTTCATTTGCAAACTAGTCTTGAGTGCTCTGATCAAAATGCTAATGGCAAGACGAAATGCAGCCCTGTATTTTCCCTTCATTGCCAGTAGTAGTACTTTTACTTCAAGTGTGGGGCAAAAGGGCATCTACCAGAATGTCAAACATGTTCGTGTTCATACAGGCTAACCTGTAAAAGAAAAATTAAAAGGAAGGAGGGAGATATTGAAAAATTCAGCTCCTGAGAATTTGTTTTATATTGATTAACATAATTGCTACATCTTATGGCAGAAACTGTATGAAAAGGCAGTAATTGTAATTAATTTTTAGTTTATCCCACATATTTGATGATAGCTCTGATTCATGTTATTATATTTTCTCTTCCTTCACCCACAGCAAAACAAACTTAATTTGATTCATAGCCTCAGGAAAAAAAAAAACCTTGAAATTACTCACATGGTTATGATTCAGCGCGACATGGAATCCTGTCCTCCCCTTCTCCCACCCAACCCACCCCCACCCTTACCCACAATATATTTATGTCATTGCAGTCTGAAAACATTGTGAATGGCACTTCAAAAACAGGGTAAAAGAAATGCTTTTCCAAAGTGCTGTATGACTTATGTCTACATGCCTTTAACAAGCTTTCCCCTGTGCCAAGTGATATGGAGGCAGTAGCAGTATTCTCTTTGTGTATTAAAGTAACGTGAAAAGCAGTACTATATTATAGTCTGGAGATTTACCTGGTTTTAGAAGTAGGCACAGCTAAAGCAACTTGCAGTACTGTATAAATATGCAGCCATTCTCACATTTATAAAGCTGATATTTCAGAAAAGGAAATATGGTTATTTTAAAAGGGATCCTGTCTCGTGGAGATTAGTGATTTTAAACAAAAACCAACAAAAAGAACTTGTCTGTTTCACTAGGGAAAAGTAGAAAAAATAGTTTTAAGATTATTTGTTAAAATTTTAACAAGTTTTAAAACTTTTTTTTGAAAGGTGAAAGCTGTCCTAGCATGAACTTATAGACGTATGCTCTGTTTCCTACAACATGCACCAGATATTCTTTTCCTCCAGATGATCATCACACTGTTGAACCCTATCCACAACTGGGAGTATAAACATTAAGCCCTGATCCTAGCAACCATCACCACAGTTATCTGAGTGCCTTCCATTTAAAATCAATGGCAGTAGTTCATATTAGTTACAATATGAGCTGAAAGTAGAATTTAGCCAAAGCTGCAATGAATGGGGCTGTGGTAGATGAGATACAAAACATTAGTAAAAGTACAATTTTACATGAATCCAGGTTCTGCTGTTCACAGGTGCTAAGCACCCACAACTCTAGTTGAGATCAATAGTTCAAGGCCTCTGAAAATTGAACCCTACAGACACAGCGGATGAGCTCTAGAGACTTCATGCATGTTGATGCTATTTATCAGTCATTGTGTGTACAACATCTTGCACAAGTTGGAGGGAATGGAGATTTTTAGCCAAGCATACTGGGACATCCTCATACTCTTCAACGAAGACTGAAATGCTGCCACCATAAACTTACTGTAACTGGGATGAGTGTATGGATATCCAAGTCTTTCTTTTGTAATAACAAGGTCTACAGTGCAAGCATCAACTACCTGATGTTTCAGGTGTCAGTATTTTTTTTAATGTCATGTCTACAATAGAGCCACAGATTCCTCAATCAAATGTTAGTTTGCATAAGAGGCACAATGTGTTCCAGTTGATTCAGCCTGAGACCGAGAGCCCAGGACTTCTGAGTTTTAATCTAGGTCTACCCCTAACTTTCTGCCTGGCCTTGGGGAAATCACTTTGCCTCAGTTTCTCCATTTTTAAAAGGAGGCTAAAGATATCTATTTCACAAGGGTATTGGGAAGGTTAATTAGTTAATAAGCAGTTGGAGGTATAAATTAGTACCCATCTTTTTTTTTGTTTTGACTGACTTTTCTTGTCAGATAATTCCCAAACCAACACATTTACACTTTCTATGTAAATACCATACATACAAAACACTATTATGGAATATTTTGGATTTGTGTCATCTGAGTCACATATTCTTCATCTTCAAAAAACATTAAAAATTACAGATTGGTTATTTAGTTTCTTATGAACTTTACATAAAAATATTCTAGCTACGAAACATATTTTTATGTGAAGAATCTCATAATAAATGGTTATGGGGCAGGGCAGAGAAATAGTCCAGATTTTTTTTTTAAAGGAACTTCTTCAGATAAATCTATTACCCTAGATCTCTTCTGAAAATGAATTGAGATTTTAATCTGGGATTATTGAATAGGTAAGAGATCTCTAAAAATCCGCCTCTTTTTACTTCTTGTGTTGTTACGCACTTGGCTTTAAAGAAGATGGAGGCACCTGTGAACAGATATAGGAGGAGTCTTAAGTTTTTCAGTAAATTAACCGGGTATTGCCTTGTTCTACTTAATATTTGCCTGAATGAAGCTCATTGTAGGATTTGGGCCACAATATAGAATATACTGGTAGTTTTGCAACTTGAATAAAATAAATGCAAGCTATAAAATACATGGAATTAAAATAGGTTTTCCTTCATTTTTCAAAAATGGCAGTCAGTGAAAGATTTCAGGTATTTGTGGGAAAATTTCAAATATACAGTATGTGATGGTGACTAAATATGTGATTAAATATACAGTATGTGGTGGTGTCGTAGCCATGTACGTCCCAGGATATTAGAAACAAGGTTGGTGAGGTAATATCTTTTATTGGGCCAACTTCTGTTGGTGAGAGAGACAAGCTTTTGAGCCACACAGAGCTCTTCCCTCTGTATAATCAAAAGCTTGTCTCTCTCACCAACAGAAGTTGGCCCAATAAAAGATATTACCTCACCCACCTTCAATATAAAGTATTATTTGCTGCATATTGCAAATCTTATTAGATAGACTGATTCCTATTTAAAAACATTAGGTGTCTTTCTGATATCCAAATGCTTCACCACTAGTGTTGGGGAAGGTGAGGGGGTTAATAGAAAGATTTTCTAGAATAGAATTTTGTCATTTGGGGATTTAGTATTTTGCTGGAAATATACCAAGCAGCTTTTAACATTGGATTAATTGTCCCCTGTTGAAATACATTTCACTACTTAACTGTAGTGCCTACCGAAATAGATAGCTAAATGTGGCTTGAAGGCTACATAATAAATGCAGTTCGTAGGTAGAGGACTTGGTGAAGAGTGTAACATCCAGAAAAACTTTGGTTAACTTTCTAAGGGATTAGTAGATTGAGAAAATAATTATGATAACCCATGGATTTTTATAAATTCCTTGTAATTATGGGTTTACACTGAGGCAAACTTTCTTTAAAAGCATATGTTGTTCTGGTCTGGGCAGTGGTTCCTGATGGATGATGTTGACATATCGATGTTTTCTGCTATAGAACACGGTCCCTCTTTTTCACCAGGAGGGACAGCTCTTTTAGATATCCAGAGTATGCTGGAGAACTACTGTAAGTCTAAGGCTCTGAATCATGTCTACAAGGAGATCCTACTCCTCACTGCTAAAGAGGCTTGTTGCTCTATGGAACAGGAGTTGGGGGGTGGGGGGTGGGGGGGGGAGGGCGGCGACGACTGAGGCAGTTTGTGTCACCTTAAATGGTTTGTCCTGGCGTACATTTCCTACCCATAAATTGGGATTGGCAAAAATCAACAGTGGGAAGAAGCTTTGCATTTGTCCCAGTCTAACAGCAGTTACTGCAGCCATGTAATGTTCATACCCATGTGCAGGGGGCAAAAGTGGAAATGAAATGGAGTACAATTCTGAGTTTTAAAGGACAAACACTGATTCTTTTCAAACACGTGTTGTCCCTATGTCCTGTGCATTTTTTAAAGAGTTATAGATAGGTGTGATCTCCAATATCTTTTGGGTTGCCAATTAGACTTGTAGATTCCTTACGAACTATTCCTTTTTTGTGGAACAAATCCTTAAAATCACAATAAATGAATTAGCTGGTAGTGTCTAGTCTTTAAGTTGTATGAATAATAGAAATTGTACTAAATGAAGACAGGAGAAGTAGAATTGGTTGTCAGTGATTATTTTACGTATTTAAATCACTCTGTATTTTTCAAGTTGAGGTGAGTGAACTGATATAGAAATTGAGGAGGGGCTACATGTTTTCCTTTGCTTTGAAAATCTCAACTTCAGAGTGTGTGTGTGAGAGAGAGAGAGAGAGAGAGAGAGAGAGAAATTTTATTTTAGAAATGATATTTAATTACAAGTTTTCTCATAATTGACTGGAAAATGCTTGTTTTAATTTTATTTTAGAAAATAGACATTGGTGGGGGCAGAGAATGAGTTGATGGCTATAGTGGATATGTAAACCAAATCTCAGTATGAGGATTTAATTGAATATGTGACAGACTAGTCTAGTTCTGTGTGTCCCTGTGAGGCGAGGGGGTTTCCTGCTGTAAAGCACTAGCAGTGTTCAGCCTGGGCGTTTTCGATTTGAGCTTGCTGCTTTTTTTCTTTTTTTTTTTTACTCAATGAGTGTCCTTTATTTAACCCCGTCGATTCATAAAGTTCTCTGCGGTGCAATTGGGACTGCCCTGTCATATGACTAAGCCTGTGATTGGTCAGAAACTAATTGGCGGTTCTCTATAAGAACTCCCTGCATTAGAGCTAACTGAAGCTTTCCTCTCTTCCACTGCTGAATTACACTTAGATTGTAACTCTGAGATTAGAGTGATTCAGCAACATGTGATAACAAAGTTATAAGTGCTGTGGGTTTGGCCAAGCTGTTGACAGACAATAAAGCCTGCTGAAGCCAACTTGGATTAATGAGCGTCACCTATGAACTGGTAACTGTCACGTTGAGAATGTTTACTGTATAAGAAGAATGCTGTTTAAAATCTTTGCCAGGAACGTGTATGGACTTATTATCCTTTTTATTTCTTCTCTGTTTTGTCACAGGAATGAAATGCTGATAGCTCCTTACTTTGGAGAGTGACTGAAAGAAAACAAATCATTCATACAGTCTACAACAAAGGCATTTTATAATCTGATTTGTCTAGCTGTGATGAAGAATTTTAGTTAATGAAAGCTGCAGCAGTCTGTCACCAGGAAATATACTGCTTTATTCAGAATGGGTAAGTGCGAAATGACATTCCCTACTAATGGATATCATCTGGTCCATGTTATAATTATAAAATTGCTTGCAGATTCCTAGTAGTGTAACTAAGATAACTTGGAAAAAACACAAACCTGGTTACTCAGTCTAGTTAAATGTAAATCTCAAAATGGCTTTTTGGGGCTTGGAGGGAATGTTTAACTCACTTTTATTTTTTCTAAAGTGAGAAGTTTACTAAACTTTTCTAGGAACTATGGATAAAAGTGAATTTAATGCATATGGTTCTGATGTTCCGTTTAGATAGTTACTTTTAACAATGAAATCTTTGATTCTTAATAAACGGTGTAAATAAAAACTTTTCATCAACTTAATGTTTAGTAAGTGTTGAGCTTGATGATTCAAGTAAAATGGGGAGGCTACTTCCCTCAACTACTGGTTGTATATTTTTACCAGGTATTGGTGTGTATATAAAATAAGATTTTTAAAACTCTGACTATTTCATTAGTTACTACTTGGTTAATTTGGTATGATCATAACACAAAATATGGTCTGAATGTCTAATTTAATAAATAAGTAGACGTGATATTCCATACCTGTCACTTGATTAATTAGTACATACTCCTTTTATTTCCTAAAGGGGAACTAAAATTTAGCCTGAGTAAATTGAATCCTATGAATCTACCTAGTCTTGTAATAATCACAACCTATATTAGAAGTACAAGTAACATTTTTTTTTTCAAAGTGTTTTCAGAATGTCCTCAAATGAGGATAAAAATAAAGAGCTACAGTGGGATTTTGAGACTGGTTTCAGTTCTTTTAGTGGCTATCAATGCCTTCTTACTACTGCCTTTAAAAAAGGGGGCAGAGGGCTTTAGATGGTAGAAGGATGGCTATTTTATTGTCTAAATTGTTCAAATGCTTTTCTTTATTTCCTAATACAATGTTCGGAAGCTCTTTGAACAATACTTTTCATAAAAATAGAACTCAAGGTTGCTGAGTGGCTAAATTTATTGCAAAAATGAGCAGGAAATGTCTAATAAGAGAAGCAATAAAAAGAATAGACTTTAAGATAAGAATGTCTTTTAAGGGCAGTGTTCCCTAGCAAATAAGGAAGAATGTGACCCAACCTTTGCAATCAGATTCTTTTTCTAGTTAAGGTGTGGCCAGGCAACACCTGGGAAAATGCTAGTTGTTAGCCTTAAGCAATCTGTGTTTAGAGGTTCTATAGTCTCTTTGAAAATCATGAAACATCTAGAGCTAGGAACATTTCACTTATTTATCTGCTAATTAATATTTCATAATAGTCCAACAAATGCAGGAGGTTAAAATTCTGCCGCTAGTACTTTTTTCCCCAAATAACTCATACTAAAATATTTGAAGCCTGAAAAATACTAATTTAATATTTGTCTGTCTTTAACCTAATGACCTACCTCCATCCCTTTTGGTTTCAGTCACCTGTTCTGAAATATTTGTGTGAGTGAAGACTGGCTGACTGATTCAAATGAAAGGGAAATATCAGAAACTAAATAAACAGGTCCCAGTTGAATTCTCTTTAGATCAGGTCTATTACTTTTCTTTTGTTTTGTGACATACTGTTGACTGTTTCCAGTTTATTCACAAAAAGCTTACATTTTAAAGTGTGTGATCTCTCACACAACCACATTTTACCCTACTTCTGGTAGTGTATGTTTACTGTCTAATTTTTGTTAAGTTAACTAAACTAATGTAAATATTTACAGATGCTATAAAACGAAAATCCTCTGGGTGGTTGTATTGCAAAAGTATAAAGCATTTCCATCTTAAAAATAAACTTTGCTAAATATGTCAATAACTACATTTGTAGGTTAAATTCTCCCACGGGTGCTTAGGTACTCTGGGGAGTGGCTAGAAGTATCTACATACATACAATTGTTTGTTTTTAGTTTTAAAATTCTAGTTGACATATGAAAATTATATAAACTACTAAAAGTATTTTTACCTGTGGGAAGGGGTGTATAGAGAATAAAGAAAGGGCATTTCCATCACAAGCATAAAGATTGTTCAGGGGCATCCAAAGAGTCAGAATATTGTTTCCATGGCAACAGTATACATCTAAAGTACTCGGTTTGGCAATATCACTAAAAAACTACGGACCTCCAAAAGTAGTTTGTCATTAGACTTTGGGAAGGAAGGCAGTGCTTGCCTAGGATGTATGCCATAGTGCACTGCTCTTCTGAATAGTGTCATCTGGAAGTGCCAGGTCAGAATAAATTCTGGGCTGCTTCCACCCCATATAACTCCATTATTTTGGTTGGTGTCATAAAGCATGTTTCAGAGTAGCAGCCTGTTAGTCTGTATCCGCAAAAAGAAAGGGAGTACTTGTGGAATCTTAGAGACTAACAAATTTGTTAGTCTCTAAGGTGCCACAAGCGCTCCTTTTCTTTTTGTCATAAAGCATGTGAGTGAACTCAGAATTTGGCCCCTCTTTCACTGGGACAAAAATTCCTTTCCTTACGAGTTCAGTTCCTTAACATACAGTTGTGGAGGAATGTCCTTGGTACAGCACTTTGGAGAACATTAATCATTAGTCATTTTCCCAGAAATGACATCAGAGGTTCCTGTGCACTTGCAGATAGTCCTAACTCAAGGAAAGTTTATAGGGAGGTCCCATCCTTTCTAGCCTTAAAGATCTCTATTATATTTTTTTCAAAAAGATAGAAAAAGCTTAAGCCTAGACTTGTTCATCTTTCTCCTCTTGTCCTCAGTAACAAGTGTCCCTTTTTTCAATTTTCCCTTTGCTTTAGGTCTGAAAATTGTATATTCTTAAGTGAAAATAATTTTGTATAAATATCGTTTCAATACAGAAATATTTTGTTCACCCAGCTGTAAGCTGAATACTGTAGACTGTAGTTATGCCCCTTTAACGGTCAGAAACCCACTATAAAATAATTGAAGAGGTTCTCCCTTGGGGGTGACCATGCCATTGTGTTTGGTTTGATTTGTTCTGAAAAGTTACTTATCACAACAAGAGCTCAAAACCTGACTTGGTGTCACTTCTTTGCTTGGGGGGATATATGAGAGAGAGAAAGAGAAACCTGTTTCAAACTTAGGATATAAAAAATAGTTGTCAACCAATAAAACATGACACATCTCAGCATTGCATATTTAGGTTTTAATAATTTGAGTTAAAAACAACAAATCAATGTATTGGTGAAAATCTGTGTTAAACACTTCTGAATCTTCATGAAATTGCAGATGTTGTAATTGTAATTGTAAATAGAGACACTTCTGTTTATAATGCTAAAACATTTCAGGTCTTACGTTGACAGCTGTCACACACACAGTGCCCAGTGCTGACAGAAGTTGGCCAGTGGCATAGATTTCCAACACCTTGATTCATTGTTACAGATAGAAGCATGTATGAAAAAGTCCCGCAGAAGAGGTTATTACAGAAAATTGAGTAGTCACATGTAGGTAAGAGATAAAAGTCTTTTATGGATTGGAGACTGAGAGAGAGAGAACAAAGTTCAGGAATAAATGAATTGTAGAAGTTTAGTATGGTGCCCCAAGTATCTGTAATAGCTTAGGGAATGATGGTCAATAAATAGATTGAGCCTGAAAGAAAAGATGAACAATGAGGTGACAAAAATTTGAAGAGCACACGATTATTTATATAAATTGAGGCTAGTAAGGAACTTCTGAAGGACCTAACCAAAATTAGGTGCCTGGGCAACATGATATCAGAAGAAATTCAATATAAACAGGGTCAGGTAATGCACATTGGAAGAAACCATTGAACTGTTTGTTTACATAGAGGGTTCTAAATTAACTACAACCAAGGAGGTGCAAGAAACAGATAAAGCCCACAGAAAGGCAGTGAAAGACTAAAAAGTAAAAATATTAGTACTGTATAGTTTAGAAGAAAGGCAAATAAAGTGATAGAAATATATAGAATAATGAATGGTAAAAGGATTACTGACTTCACTTATTTCATTGTCTCACAATACAAAGGACATAATACAACCACTAAGTGCCTGGGATTAGGAGAAAACTTCTCCTGTAAGTGTAATTGTCCATTATGGAGTATTTATACCATTTAATGAAGCAACCAGTATCATCCACTGTAACTCAGGATATTGGACTATTAAGCTGATCCAGTACAATTCAGATATTTGTGAATTTGGTAGAACTTCCATAATTCAGTTTCTCTCCATAAAATGACACTATTTACCTACTTTTGTAAAGTTCTTTGGACGTTTCTGGTTGAAACATGCTAGATCTACATACAGCTATTTATTGCTATAACAGATATCACTGTTTCAGTGTTTATAATTTCCCTTCAAATGAGGCTGGTCATTGACACTTTAGAAATTAAGCAGGTCTAGCATGATAATGAAGTTTGGTTGCTATTAATGTTATCTTGGAAAGAGACTACTACTCCCATTAAGAAACTGTACTTTTACACAAATGCCACGTGTGCAGAGTGAAACTGAGCCTTTGGGTCCTGTCTTGAAACCGATCCACACACCGCTTTAGTCAGTGGGATTGGTGTGTGGATCAGTGATGGGACTGGGCCCAAACGATTATTTTTTGACTGGCATTCCCAAACTATTTTGGAGAACGAAAGCAGTTCGGTTTCTGAATGTGTGAACGGTGGGTTCCATTACTCGTGGTAACAAAACTACTATCTGTGTTCCTGTATCAGATAGTATGTGATGAAGCTATTCACTTGTATTTCTGTAAATCTTAGTTATTCGCTATCAAACTATTGATTTCAGATCTACTTCATATTATGTAAAAATCACATTGGCATTCTTTATGGTAACTTTATATTTAAACTACATCTTTATAAATCCTATACGCTATCTAATACACATTGCAATGGCTTTCTGCATGTTTTTAGGTCTCTCTTTGCACATTGAAGTGTGCTTTGTTGAAAAGTTATGGTCTCTAGCTATTTGCCATAAGACTTACCTGTTTCATAAGTATCATATATCAGATGATTCATTTTCCTTCTCCATCAGGATTAGCTACTAAAAATAGGTGCATAATGCTGCACAAACATTTCCAGTTACCTTTGTAATGGTGAAACACCTGTATAAATTAATGCTTATTTTAAAAGAAGCATCTGGTCTAAATTTTGCTGCCAACTGTTCACACTTAAGGTAAACGTCGCAATCTGGGTAATTTACGAATATTTTAGTCATCTTCTTTTGCTGACCCTATCTAGCAAGCACTTAATTTGGCGCTGAATATGAAATGGTTTCTGTCAACAAAAATGTGTCTTGTTTCCCCCTTGAAAATAGTTTTTTTTTTTTTTTCTTGAGCTCAGATTGGCAAAAAGTTTAACGGAAAAGCAAATTATAATTGCGCTAAGGATGTTTAAACATCACACCACTGATAATCTTCCAGGAATAATCAATATTTTCACAATACTGCAAATAGTATTTGGGAAAGGGGTGTTTCTTCCTGACAGATGCAGCCTGATATTCTGACACTGAAATCCCTCAACAGTGTGTACCCTTCTGAAAATATCATGGAAGAAGCAGTCCTACTAGCTGGACAGCAAAGATGAGGGGTGACCCATTATCTCGAGGGAATTCCCTGCCACTGCATGCACACAGAGTTCATGTACCCCCAGATTTCTTCCCCCCCTCCCCCCCGCAGAAGATGATAGGGAAGCTGAAAGACCTGCCACATTCCCCTCCCCAGCAGAAGAGGTGCATTGTTTCAGGCACCCGGAGCAGTCACTGCGCAAGGGGGTGCAGGTGATCAGAGCTGGGGATGCCCTGGCCGGTAGTTCTCATCCTGCGCTAGGCTCAGCTGCTAGTCCTGGCTGGGCTGGGGGCGGGAGAGGACAGAACTTCCTCTTCGCCTGCAAAGAGTGGCCCACCCCCAGAAACCTCCCCAGCTGCAGGAAGCTCTGTCCCCATCACTTGTCAGCCACGGGGGAACATAACATAAGAAGGGCCATACTGGGTCAGACCAAAGGTCCATCCAGCCCAGTATCCTGTCTATCCACAGTGGCCAATGCCAGGTGCCCCAGAGGGAGTGAACCTAACAGGTAATGATCAAGTGATCTCTCTCCTGCCATCCATCACCACCCTCTGACAAACAGAGGCTAGGGACACCATTCCTTACTCATCCTGGCTAATAGCCATTAATGGACTTTAACCTCCATGTATTTATCCAGTTCTCTTTTAAACCCTGTTATACGGGGCTCACTGTATGGGGAGCTGCTCTCCCATCCACCCCTCCACCCCACCCTTCAACCCCTGTTCTTCTGGACCTCCCCATACCCAGGCCCCCCTCTGCCAAGCCGTACCCGAGCCCCCTGCACCTGGAGCCCCCCCTGCACCAAACCCCTCCCCAGCCCCCCATGGATCCTCCCAGCCCCTCCACCGAGCCCCTGTCCCCTGCACCCAAACACCCACTGCACTTGAACCCCCACTCTGATGAGCCCCAATCCCCTGCACCTGGATCCCCACCCCACTGAGCCCCAACCAGCTCCACCCCTTCAAGACCCATTCTCCCAGCACCTGGACCCCTCCACTGAGCCCCCCACACCCAAACTCTCCCTGCTGAGCCCCATCTCTCCACGCCCAGACCTCACCCCACTTGCTGAGCCCCAACCACCATCACCTGTACTCCTCTGCAGATTCCCATTTCCCCTGCATCCAGAAACTGCCAACGAGGCCCTGTGCACCTAGAGTGCTCTTCTTCCCACACCCAGGCTGCCCCACACAGAACCCTCTCACTCCACACTTGGATTCTGCCATGGGGCGCAGCACCTCTGCCGCAGGCCCACCAAAATAGGAAGTGAGAGGGACAGATTCTCGCACTCATGCCCAGCCATGGCCCCCTGATCCAGGTGTGGGGCAGGCTGGCTCAACCTGGCAGAATCCAGGCCCACCAAAATAGCACAACTTCACCACAATGTCCAGTATGGGGGCTGCAGGGTGATCTCCCACCTCCTTGCAGCCAGTGGCCTGTGGTCCCCACTGCCATGCTGCAGCCTCCACATTTATGTATTGACAAATAGAATATGCAGAATTTTGCAAAATTTTAAAATATTGTGCATAGAAATTTATGTATTTGGGTGCAGAATTTCCTCAGGAGTAACCTGAGGAAAAGTGGAATACCTGGCCACCTCAGTCCCCTCAGTAACTACATAAAGAACTGAGGGGCTAGGATAGATGGCTGACAGTTTGGCCTTGTAGGAATATGTTTCACTTCCTTTAAAGTTTCAGGTGAGTCCAAAATGTACAAGCTAAGGGAACAGTGAACTGAGCTTCTGCAAACCCAAACTCACTAAGTTTAGTTAGCTGAAGAGCCGATAAAACCAGTAGACTTTGCATAGGCCGAACTGTACATACATCATCAAATAATGTTGTTCAGCTCTTGAAACTTGTTGCTCTTGTTTCAGTTTTATCTGAATGCTACAAGTCATATGATAAAATAATTGGCTGTAGATTTAATCCACATAAATATTGATAATAAAGGTAAGATTTCCAGGACCATTATTCATTGTTTTAGAAAGTGGATGTGCATGTACTTATATTTACAATATTTATTTTAAAATTATGTTTGAAGTTAGCCATGCTAGAGTTACTTGAGTGAAACATAACCATTTTCTGTTCTGGTCAGTAAAATGTTGTGGACCTGAGAAAAACCAAACAGTATATTCTGCTGAAGACTGTTGGCACTCTGAGCTCATAAACTATGAGGCACTTCAACTACCAATAATAACATGCTGCTGAAGCTGAGCTGAAATTGTTGATAAGGGGACAATTCCCCCAAAATAATTTGTCTAGGGAACGGGGTAGTGTAGCAGAGACCCACCTTCCTCACAAGAGGCTGTTGGGAGTTAAAAAGGCAACTCTCCTTTCAGTTTCAAACAGCTATAGGGGTTCTGTGGAGTGTGGAAATGTTGATCTGTCTTATCAAGACATTGTTACTGAATCTCACTTGTGGGGCTTCTACCTTTGATTATAAATCCCTCTCTGGCTAGAGAGGTTTTCTATTAAATGCCTAGGGCACTTTTGGGTGCTTAAGAATAGGTAACGGTAAATTTAATCTTTTGGTTAGTAGGTGCCTGGTAGAACTTTCAATGCCTAGCTGAGGTGCAGTCTCATTAACGCATCAAGCTAATTGCTAAGTCTCAACAGGAGAGCATGTCTTGCGGCTTGAACAGGGAACTGGAAGTCAGGTGATCTGTTGTAGTATTGGGGGCAAATCTCTTGTTGGACACGAGGGTGGGATTTTTAAGGGAATGGGGCACTGAATTCCCATTGACTTTCACGGGTAGTTAGGTGTCTCTCTCACTTTGCTATTTAAGGTTAGGATTTTCAAAAGAGAACAAAATAACCTGTCACATCATACCCTCCACTAACAAATTAAATCAAGCCCACTAATTTATTTTAGGTAGATTATGCTGGATTATTTAGATACTGTATTTAGTTATCAGCACTTAGTTTCTGAGGTGCTATGTGACTTAGAAATATTTAAAATAGGACCTCTGTGGTTCATTTTCTCCATCTTTAAAATGGGGAGAATTCTGCTAGATAGCATTTTGAAAGTTGCTCAGCAAATGTACAGTAACTCCTCACTTAATGTTGTTGTTATATTCCTGAAAAATGCTACTTTAAGCGAAATGCTGTTAAGCGAATCCAATTTCCCCATAAGAATTAATGTAAATGGGGCGGTGGGTTAGGTTCCAGGGAAATATTTTCACCAGACAAAAGACTAATATATACACGCACAGTATACGTTTTAAACAAACAATTTAATACTGTGCACAGCAATGATGACTGTGAAGCTTGGTTGAGGTGGTGGAGTCAGAGGGTGGGGTATTTCCCAGGGAATGCCTTACTGCTAAATGATGAACTAGCACTCGGCTGAGCCGTCAAGGGCTAACACGTTGTTAATGTAGCCTCACACTCTACAAGGCAGCACGAATGGAGGGAAGAGACACAGCATGGCAGTGGCCGCAAACATTCCCTGCGGAAACTGAATGTGATGATGAACCCATGCTATCCCACAGGAGTGCACCACTCTCTCCACTTTCCAAAGTGCTGGGGGTGGTGGTGGTGCACGTGTGTATGTGTGTGTGAGAGAGAGAGAGATAGACACCGTGTGTGTGTTTGTCTGCGTGTGAGAGAGAGGGGAGAGACAGATGCACACTGTGTATGTGTGTGTGTGAGAGAGAGAGAGATTCACATTGCCCCTTTAAGTATGCTGACCTCACTCTAAGTACACTGCCTTTTTAAGTAGATCAGCAAGTTGAGACAGCAGCTGCTGCCAGCAAGCTCCCTCCGTCCTGAGCCCTGTCCTGTCCTGCCCCTGCTCTGTGGAGATAGGTAGGGGAGAGCGGAACACCCTGACACCAGCACCCCTTTTCCCACTGCACAGCTAGCAGGAGGCTCCTGGGAGCAGCTCCCAGGCAGAGGACAGGAGCAGCACACGACAGTGGGGGGAGGGACAGCTGAACTGCCGGCAATTGACAGCCTGCTGGGTGGCTGCTGCACAGGGAACTTAGGGGAGCTGATGGGGGGCTGCGGGCCCACCCTGGTTCCAAGCCCCCACCAGCTAGTTCCAATGGGCTGCTCTTCCTGCAAGCAGTGGACAAAGCAGGCGGCTGCTAAACAATGTTATAAGGGAGCATTGCACAACTTTAAACGAACATGTGCTCTAATAGATCAGTGATGTAACAACGAAACAACGTTAACCAGGACGATGTTAAGTGAGGAGTTACTGTAGTTAGTTGTTGTCATACCCGTTAAACTATACTGTTACCAGTCTTTTTTACAGTTTAGAAACTGCAACTCGCATAATGCTGCAGGTCTTGTACAAGGCAATGGTTTTGTTGCTGTTACTACTGTAAACTGGGCAAGAGGAAGTCTGGTCTTTGTATGCTGAAATTGAACTGTTTTCTCACAAATGGCTGTTGTGCACAACAGGGCAGAAGTGAGCCTTTATGCCCAGTTCCGCCTTTAATCTCTACACAACTTTAGTCAATAGAAATTGTGCATACTGATGTCAGCATCAAGCCCAAAGGCCTGGGGGCCTTTTACTGGACCTTTCAAACTTTTTTTTTTTTTTTTTTTTTTTTTTGAGGGAGGTGAAGAGAGAAGAAAGCAGTTCAGTTTTTAAATGTGAAAGGTGAGATTTCTCCTTAGCATAGTTACATTACTAATACTAATAAAAGTACTCTGGAAGTTATCTTGACGGTATGAGAGCCAAAATGGCCCCTTTGTATTTCTCTTGCCACAAAAGAAAATTCTTTATGACCAACTTTCTCTCTAGACTCTTCCTTGTTAGTAATAAGTCATTTGAGGAGCTACTTATGTCAGAGATTCCTTTGAAAAAGAGCTTGCCTATAATGAATGGCCTGGGTGTTTTACAGAGCACTGTACTGAAAAACTTAAGTGCAAAGGAAAAAGACATTTTAGATGAGTAACCCATAAATGGATGAACAAACAGTTTTGCTCCTTTTTAACATAAATACAAATGACGGTTTTTAATAAATTGAAATATGTTAAAGCTACCTTAACAGTTGTAATATGATTTGTTGCATTAATTGTGACCAGTTTGAGTTGTGTACTTTCAACTACTTTTTGGTCTTTTGTCACTTGTTAAACATTTCAGTCTGAAGTGCAACAGATCAATCCAAGTTAAGGATATGCAATCTTTTGGTACAAGATCAGCATCTTATTCTACAGCATGAGCATACACATCAACTAAAAAAGTACCCATTGTGGACCAGATCATCAGGTGAGACGGTCAGGGTGGGGAAACCAGTTAAATATTCATAAAATGAATAAATATTTTAAACAAATCTGGTAGAAAACCTTAACAGTTCCTTTTGAAAAAGGCTGGAGGACCAAAATCATCAGGATGTTATGTTTCTGTTATGCCAGGGATATTTTTAAAGATGTACATATTCTTAATCCAGATTAGACTCAAGAGCAATGGGAGGTTAGTGAATAGTTGGGTGGCATGAGTTCTCTTAAAAAAACATTAGTTTCTCTCCTCGAACCTGGTATTATTTGCATCATATAATTGCTTTTGGATCTTTCCTATGGCATATGTTCAATCCTCTGGAGTTTGTTAGTGTTTAAAACAGGAATATGAATTTTATGTTTTTCAAGTATTCAAGTACAAATTCCTATAATTTACACGGTTTCTTCTGGAAAGTAGGCAACAGACACCATGATTAAGAACAACACACCCTCTCCATTATGATGCTTTCCAGGGAAATGATTCAGTGCTCTTTAGTGGCTTAAAACAATGGATTAATGGCACACCTATTTTGTGGAAAGTCCATTTAAAATGGGATGCCTGTTTTCTGTAAGTCTATAAAAGATGTGAATTGATATGTGGTAGTATACATTCTCCATTGTAGGGAGATTTGTTCACTGCATGGTATTTCCCTGCTCTATTATAACTGCCAAATGAGTCATCTTAACAAGGATGGTGATTTGTTAAATACTTAGTTTTAAAACAATTCAGGAAATGAAAGTGTACCTTGCAGCATAATATATTCCTTGGAGTCTCTCTGATAATCTAAGCAACTGTTGAAATGATAGATTTCATTCATAGTGTGCCAGTTAAGCAAACATCACTGTGTAAATTCCCCCCCTTACCCCCCCCCTCCACATTAGGCATAGCTACATAGCAGAAGAGCTAAATTATCACTGGGTTTGTGGTATCCTTAGTCCAGCTATTAAATTGCTGCTCTGACATGCAAATACAATAATAAAAGAAAGAGGTAATATACTCTCCTCCACCATCCATCTATTATTGTACAATAGATGCTCACTGGGGGGAGGGAGTTGTATGTTCACATGAGCACATACATTCTGCATCAATATAGCAACGTTGTAACCTGTTTGTGCATAGAGTATCTTTGTGTACTTGATTGGACAGTTGATCAGTATAAATGCATTTTGGCTGCCTTATATTCCTGCCCTATATCCTGGGCTGTACGCTCTAGACTGATTATTCAGTGAATGGGGGACAGCAAAATGAGTCAGTTCCTGTTCTTTTGGCTGAAGCTTCATTAGGAGTTCTCAAGAAAAAATTTAGAATGTGGATGTGGTCAACATAGTCATTTTCCAGGCATCTCAAAGGAAACCCACATCAACTGTGAATGTGAACTTTGAACTTATATCCCTCCAGTAACAGAAGTGGGGAAGCATTTCATAGGAATATTCACTTGTGGCCCTCACCTTATGTCACACCCTGCAGATTTTATAAAGAAATAATTCTTAATATCTGATCTAGATTGTACCTTTCATGATAGATATCAACTACAGTCTCTCTTTCAAAAACACCAATTTGGGATGGGAATGAATAAGAAGAACAATGCTTTTCATCAGCTGCATATCCAAGCAAAAAATTATGTGTTTGTGTGTTTAAAGGCATTTGTGGAATATTTATATGTTCAACATATGTTTAAATAATATTAAAAGCAGTTAATGCTATGATGTTACTTTTAACGGATTTTTAGTTTTCATTGTAACTACTTGCTGAACTACGTAGAAATCTGAAACATCATCAGTTCCACACTAGTATTTGTATAGTTTTGGCTAAGTATTTTAGATTAAAATGTCACTGTCCAAAAAAATCGCTCTAAAACTCAGGATCTTCACAACAAAGCAGCTTTTAATTTCAACAGATCGAATTTCTGGAAGGAGATGCAATAGTCATATTCCAAAGAAGTCATTCTAAATAGTAAGCAAAGATTATTTTAAAAAATCTAAAATATATTTTAACATTCTTTCCCTGATTTTCTTACAAAATACATGTATTAGAGCTGGATTGCTAAGTATTCTGCCTTATGCTCTCAGGGACCACAGAAACGATCATGATATAAATACCTACAGAGAAGTACTGCATCGTATGTTCAACATTTGATCACTATCTTGACTTGTTGTTTGTATTGCAGTAGCATTTAGAAGTTCTACTCATGGACCAGGGCCCAGTAGTACTAGGAACTGTACAAACGTAACAAAAATATGCTCCCTGCTCTAAAGAACTTATAGAAGAATATAAGAATGGCCATACTGGGCCACCTAGTCCAGTATCCAGTCTTCCAACAGTGGCTGGTGCTTCAGAGGAAATGAACAGGGCAATTTATTATTGAGTGATCCATCCCCTGTCATCCAGTCAGAGGTTTAGGAACACCACAGAAATGGGTATGATATAAATACCTCCAGAAAAGTACAGCATTATATGTTCAACAGTCAGAGCACGAGGTTGTCCACCTAACCATCTTAGCTAATAGCCATTGATGGATCTATTCTCTAATCTAATTCTTTTTTTGAGCCCAGTTGTAATTTTGGCTTTCACAACAGCTCCTGACAACAAGTTCCACAGGTTGACTGTGTATTATGTTAAGAAGTACTTTCTGATGTTTGTTTTAAACCTACTGCCTATTAATTTTATTAGGTGGCCCTTTGTTATGTGAAAGGGTAAATAACACTTCCTTATTCACTTTCTCCACACCACTCATGATTTTATAGACCTCTCTCATATCTTAGTCGTCTCTTTTCTAAGATGAACAGTCCCAGTCTTTGTAATCTCTCTCCAAATGGAAGCTGTTCCATACCCCTTGTCATTTTTGTTGCCCTTCTCTGTACTTCGTCCAATTCTAATATATCTTTTTTTGAGCTGGGCGACCACAACTGCATGCATTATTCTAGGTGTGGGAATATAATGGATTTATATAGTGGCATTATGATATTTTTGTCTTACTATCTCTCCCTTTCCTAACATTCTTCGCCTTTTTGACTGCCTCTGCTCATTAAGATGTTACCAGAGAACTATCCATAAAGATCTTTCTTGAGTGATAGATAACTGGTAATTTAGACCCCATCATTTTGTATATAGAATCATAGACTATCAAGGTTGGAAGGGACCTCAGGAGGTCATCTAGTCCAACCCCCTGCTCAAAGCAGGATCAATCCCCAAATAAATCATCCCAGGCAGGGCTTTGTCAAGCCTGACCTTAAAAACCTCTAAGGAAGGAGATTCCACCACCTCCCTAGGTAACCCATTCCAGTGCTTCACCACCCACCTAGTGAAAAACTTCTTCACAATATCCAACCTAAACCTCCCCCACTGCAACTTGAGACCATTATTCCTTTTTCTGTCATCTGGTACCACTGAGAATAGCCTAGATCCATCCTCTTTGGAACCCCCTTTCAGGTAGTTGAAAGCAGCTATCAAATCCCCTCTCCTTCGTCTCTTCCACAGACTAAATAATCCCAGTTCCCTCAACCTCTCCTCATAAATCATGTGCTCCAGCCCCCTTATCATTTTTGTTGCCCACCTATGGACTCTCTCCAATTTGTCCACATCCTTCTTGTAGTTTGGGGCCCAAAACTGGACACAGTACTCCAGATGAGGCCTCACCAATGCCGAATAAATGGGAATGATCACGTCCCTCGATCTGCTGGCAGTGCTCCTACTTATACAGCCCAAAATGCCGTTAGCCTTCTTGGCAACAAGGGCACACTGTTAACTCATATCCAGCGTCTCGTCCACTGTAACCCCTAGGTCCTTTTCTGCAGAACTGCTGCCTAGCCCCTCGGTCCCTAGTCTGTAGTAGTGCATGGGATTCTTCCGTCCTAAGCGCAGGACTCTGCACTTGTCCTTGTTGAACCTCATCAGATTTATTTTGGCCCAATTCTTTAATTTGTCTAGGTCCCTCTATATCCTACCACTTCTCCCAGTTTAGTGTCATCTGCAAACTTGCTGAGGGTGTAATCCACGCCATCCTCCAGATCGTTAATGAAGATATTGAACAAAACCGGCCCCAGGACCGACCCTGATTGTGGCTCAAATATATAGTTATATAAATAAATACAAATATATGGTTATATATAAACCGACCCAAATATATAATTGGTATTATGTTTTCCAAAATACATTACTTTGCATTCATCAACATTGAATTTCACCTGACATTGTGTTGCCCCATCACCCAGTTTAGTGAGATCCCTTTTTAACACTTCATAGTCAGCTTTGGACTTCACTATCTTGAGTAATTTTGTATCATCTGCAAACTTTACTGCCTCCCTGTTTACCCCTTTTTCCAGATCATTTATGAATATGCTGAACAGCACAGTTCCCACTACCGATCCTAATTAACATGCTTTAATTAAATGATAAAGCAAACTGTAACTGTACAAATATATAACTTTTCAACATTGTACACGGAGACAGATATTTTGTGCAGAAGAAAAATCTTACATCAGATGGCAGGAAGCTGCTTTGGTGGCCATGTGCTTGTGGAAAGCTAATGCTTGAATCTCCAGGTGGAAAATTGTTGCAATGATTTTTTGGGCTAGTTTAGCTTCTGTATTAATAGCAAATAATGGTGGAACGTCTTTGTCACTGATACTGATACCAACACTTTTTAGTTGTCCTGTCCTGTTGGAGTGAAAGTCTAGTTCTAGCTATCTTGCGCGAACCAGGCCTGAAACATTAATGTAATTCTGAGAGGCACTGCATTACTTTGTCAGTTCTTTTGGAAGGCAGCATAAAGAAAAGAAAAAAAAGCCTCTTGCAGAAGTTACAAAATGTGAAACCTGCTGCACCTGAATATCACAGGTTGGTCTCACTCTAATTTTTAAAAAGTGGTTGCTACCTAGAAAAATGTTGCCGTCTTTGTAGGACTTTTTCTTTCTCTTTTTGTACAGAAGGAAATTGCAGGAGTAGCTACACAGAAGTTTGTAAAGTGTCCAGGGCAGGGCTGTCTGTGTTTTAGCACAGTGGGGTCCTGGTCTGTGACTGGGGCTCCAAGGCACTACTGCAGTATAAATAATAAATATTTCCAAATCAAAAATAAGGCTATTGTTTGAGATTTCACCAGGAAAGACTAGTAAAACTTGTACAGAGTGTTAGACTTCAGGTAACCTCACTGACTCCTAATTATCATCTAGACTCTCTTTGAACTCTGGCCCTACTGAGAGAGTTTCTGCATATGGTCTGAAATATTAACATGCTTCTATTGATTTACATTTTCTCCTTAATGCTGCTGAATAATACAGAATGCCAGTATTAAGTTTACTATGTAATAATTTACAGTATTAAACAATGGCAATACATGAAACTTGCCAGACAAATTCAGAGGAGGTAATATCCAATTGTAATATTCTGCTACTTTGAACGACAAACTTTTTCTTATGAGAGCTAAAGAAAAGACTTATTATGGCTTAATATAAAAATTGTGCAACAGTGCACTAGTAAAGAACAATTTTTCCTTTGATTGAATGTCCAATTTCTTTATTTGTTTGCATTATTAAGGCTACAGTAGTTGAAGACTGATGACAGGCTTGATTTTTCAGTACAGCTTTATAGGTTCAAAGCATTGTACAGACATTAATGAATCCTCAACAACACTTCTGTGAGTTACCTCATTTTATGGGGGGGGGGGGACAGAAAGTTAAGTGACTTGCCCAAGCCCACAGAGTGAGTTACTGGAAGAGCCAGGATTAGGATTCAAGACTTCCAGGCTCCCAGACTTTGTGCTCCCTATGTATCTGGTTTGTACACCTAGGTGTTTCTTTAGGAAAGAAAGACTGAATGGGGCTGAAACTTTGAGGTTGTCAATTCAGTTGTTACAGTAACTGTCAATGATACACAAAGAAGTTAGAATTGGCTACATGTTAAGTACACAAGTATGGATAATGAACTTACTTCCAGAAAGGCAATTGAAGCACTGATTATGTTGAATTTGTAATGTCCAACTGTACACTTAATAAGGTGCCCTCAAAGTACTTATATTAGCAAGGTTAAAACCCTTTCTCTTCTCATATATCCAGTAACAACAATGAAAGCATACTATATGAGGGTTGAATTGTATATAATCAGATTCAACAATCTTTTCACATTTTCCTGGACTGTGATATATAAATCTAATTTGGGGTTCTGTGTTAATTAAACATGCTAGTAGATCTGACAGGCATTATATGGTTTCATTTTTTATTACTTCATTTGTTATTTTGTCTGTTAAATATTTTGTTATGTTTTGATCTATTTTTAACACAAAGGTTAATGATGATAATGTTTAACTCTGTACATAATTAAATATATCCCTCAGTACTGTAATTGCATTTCTAAGAAAGAGAGTAACAGAAGGTGTTTTTCAATTACTGACAATGGAGGCAATCTTTATCTTCGGGAGTGCAATTTTCTTCCTTACCCTTATTGCAAATGAATGTGGTTTTTTTCAGTAGAAAGCCATACCCCCAGGCCATCAACTTAATTTTGTTCCCTTCCTTAGGCTTTCATTGGTTTTTGTGCTTTTAAAAAACATTTTGACAAAAAGAAAAGGAGTACTTGTGGCACCTTAGAGACTAACCAATTTATTTTGACAAAGTTCAACAGCACATTCTTTCCTTGTGTGGCCAGCCTGCATACATTTTCCAAAAAATTTGCCTCTCATGTTTTTCTCATTGATAAAATTGCCATTTATCCCCCCTTGGGTGACATAAAATGGTGACATTTTGGGAGGAGTTGTTTTTGCGGTAGGAGGCAGTCTGACTCACCATGTACTATGAATAAAGCTCACAACCATTTGACTAAGTTTTTAGGGCAGAGATTTTGACCCTGAGTTAAAACTCTGTGCACCTCCATTGAAGTCACCTAGTGTTTTGTAATGAGGGTTTGTCATAAGTAGGAATAGATAAAATTCACTCAAATGGACACCTGTTACCAGAAATGATGATTCAGAGGTTTTCAGGTTCAATATAAGGAGAGACGTTAAACTGCTTAACTAGTCAGTGGGTAGTGAAAATGGCACTACATTATAAAGCGGCATTGGCCAAAGAGCAGCCCACAGCTATACTGATCTTTAAAATCAGAAGAAGCAGCCTTTGGAAATAAGTCCCAACATTTTATGACGACTTCTCCATTTGAGTAGCTTGTAATGTCTCTGCAGGCTACACTGCTGTTAAAAATGAAGATGGTTCAGTCTTCTCTGCACAAAGAAGTTGTGTCCCTTGGACACCTAGCTAGTTTCTAAAGTGATCTCCCTCAGTTGGGCAAACTTTGGGTGCTCCCATGGCTGTTTAGCCAATCCAATTGCTACTTCAAACATTTTTTAGCTTTCCGGTGTTGGGAGTGCTTCATGCTGTAGAACTCATTCATCCTGTATTTCCACTAGAAGTTGCAATGTTCCATTTTTAAAAATACATTGGAGAATATTTAATATGTTGACATATGTCACTTGTTTTATTATCTTGGAGTGAGCACACCTCACTACATATTACTTTGGATCAGCTGTGAAGTAAAACACTAACTAGAGGCTAAGTGAATAAGAAAGTGTTATTTACTCCTTCACATAACACAAGACCCAGGGGTCACTTAATGAAATTAATAGGCAGCGGGTTTAAAGCAAACAAAAGGAAGTATTTCTTCACACAATGCACAGTTAACCTGTGGAACTCATTGCCAGGGGATGTTATGAAAGCCAAAACTGTACCAGGGTTCAAAAAATTAGAGAAGTTCATGGAGGATAGGTCCATCAGTGACTATTAGCCAAGATGGTTAGGGATGCAACCCCAGACTCTGGTTGTCCCTAGCCTTTGACTGCCAGAAGTGAGGCATGGATGATGGATCACTCAATGATTGTCTGTTCTGCTCATTCTCTCTGAAGCATCTGACATTAGCCACTGTCAGAAGATGGGATACTAGGCAGGATGGACCATTGGTCTGACCCAGTATAGCCTTTATGTTCACTTCCCTGTGTAGGCACAAACGAATAGTTGTAACCAGGGCTAAGATATCCTATAATGGAAAGGTACCCATGGGTAACCATATAAATGTAGACTCTAAACCTTGTTGACACCCTTTTCAATCTAAGATTTCAGTTCTGTAATAGCAAAAGCTTCCCCCCCCGCCCCAAGAGACAAATCAATAAGTAAATTATATTTAAAAAAAACCACACAAACGCACACACACAAGTACCACTGAAATCTCATACTCTACAGGGTTGCCCTCCAGGCTGTAAATTCTAATTTCCTTCATTTCTAAACATGCTGGTATGATAACCCTCACTCCTTCATCAATTCCATTATCTCTTCACTACCAACCTTTCCACTGCCAGGTATGAATAATTTGCTTTTTTTTTCAAAGAGAGCTCTAATCCAGGACAACATTTCCTCCCAGTTGATTATCTTACCTCTAGACTGCCTTCTGATCTTCGACATTATCAAGCTCCTTGAGTAAAGTACTTCTTCCCACTACCATTATTTGGGCTTCTTTTCCCCTCATTTGTCTCTTCTATTTTCTAATCTTTTAGAAATCTGTCCTCTCCATTCCTTTCATAAATTTAACATTGGCTTTGATGCTATCGGCAAAGTTCTAGGTTTCCCTTTCTCAGTAAAGCACTTGAAAGAAGGCTACTTTCACACATTTCCAGCTGCTTCTCAAATAACAGTATCCTAGACCAATTGTTATCCTTTTCCCGCCCCTGGAGCTCAAAGCAGTTCTTCTCACTGTGGCTAGAGAACTGTTTTCTGTCTCACTCTAATTTTACCTCCATGCAACCTTTGCCACTGTGAGCTGTCTATCTAAGACCATCTCATCGTTTGTCCACTATCTCTGTCCAGTTCCTTTTATAATAGTTGCTCCACTTCTTTTGTCCCATTTCCTCGTGTGCCCTCCCCCTTTAAAAAAATATCCTCTTTCTGTAGCTGTAGTCATCAATCTTACAATACTATTCAATGTTTACATGTTTTTGACACCTTTAATTATAGAGTATCCACACAACTAAGTTCTGACATAGCCAATTTGTGGCTTTATTTCAACTTCTGTTAGCTAAATCCTCAATCACAACTCCATGTCAATTTCCCATTTACCTTCACTGTCAAATCTTGGCATCATCTCTGACCTTGAGTTCTTCTCCTCACATGTTCCAGGTGGCTTCTAACCTACCTACTACCCCTTTGCCCCCGTAGCAATGCCTATTTATGTCACTTCCTTGATTCTACCTCAGCTGAAATCCTGTGCCATGACTTCGTCTCTTCTCACCTATATTGCAGTTCCTTCTGACATCTTCCCAGATCAGAACATGCCACGTTTTAGCATGAGCAGAATGCAGCTGTTGGGATGCAGCCAAATGAGTTTGACTGCATCCCTTTCTTATGTTTGTACAATGCTTAGGACAGCAGGGAACCCACCTGATTTTGACTTTCAGGTGCTGCCCCTATAAAAAATGTCAGTAATAACTCTATCAATCAAACAACTCCACTGACTCACTGAATTACCTACCTGGAATTCAATCCAAAAATTCTTGATTTTTTTGAAGCCTCCAATGACTTGCTCTAGTGTAGTTCAGTATTCCTGATGTGCACTCTGCTCCCATCCTTGCTCATCTAGCGCTGGTCTCTGGTGAAATTTTACACAGTTTCATACAAGTGAGCTTTTTTCTCTGTAGCTTATCTTCTCTAGAATAGTCTGTCTGTATTCTTTCACATCCCCAATTCTCATCTTAAAACATACCGCACCTGGCAAATTTTGTTAAGCTGGAATTGATTGACATACCATCAACTTTTCAGGGGACAGGATTCCTTTTATTTAATATTGCTGTTCAACAGAAAGCAAAATGTTCTGGAAAGTCGGGGAATCTCAAGTTTAAAATAAACTAAAGTCACTCAAACCCACCATAACTCTGACTCCCGTACCAGTGAAAGCCTCCCTTTTTCCACCCAACAGTATTTTTCATACCTAGTTTGCAAAATATAGTCTAAATTGACATGGCTCTGCAGCCTACTATGTTAGAGAGACAAGGTGGGTGAAGTAATATCATTTATTGGATCAGCTTCTGTTGCTGAAAGACACACGCTTTCAAACTTACACAAAGCTTTGTGAAAACTTGTCTCTTTCACCAACCAAAGTTGGTCCAGTAAAAGATATTACCTCACGCACCCTGACTCACTAATATCCTGGGACCGACACACCTACAATAATACAGCAAATAATATAGTAAGCATGTACTACAGTCTGGCTTTATATTCTCCAATATTATACAGACTTCATTCTTCTAACAATACTCTTCCATTTGGAGACACATTTTACCTTTTGGAAATGGCTTGCGACACATATCCCCAGCATCCTTTTTGATTCACAAAGTATATTCCTCTAGACCAGGGGTTCTCAAATTTCATTGCACTGCAACCCTCTGCTGACAACAAAAATTATTGCATGACCCCAGGAGGGAGGACTGAAGCCTGAGCCCACCTGAGCCCTGCCCCCTTGGGGGTGGGGCAGGGCCAAAGCCCAAGGGGGGCCTGTAACCTGAGCCCACCTCCCAGGGCTGAAGCTGAAGCTTGAGACCTACCACTGCTCTAGACTGCAGATGGTCCAAAAAAAATTTAGTCATGTAAGTTTGTGATGTAAATGCAGCTGCAGTTTGGTTTGAATGGTGTAGCAGTGTATTGTCACCATAAGTACGGTAGTCTTCTGGCAAGTTAAGAGGTTGCCAATTTTCAAAGTCATCCCTAAAGACTTTCATAACCCTGTGTAGAACTTGGTCCTATTTACTTGAGATTGTGTCTCAGCAACTATGACCTCCCACAACAGCTGCATTCCATTGGGACAGTTATCATGTTGATCAATAGGGTTAGACTCATGATGACAGGAGACAGAAATGTCACAGGAGCTGGACCAAGAATATGGGACATACTGCCAGAAGAGATAAGAATGACCACAAACGATATCACACTTGGAGACAAATGTAGAATGCACCTCTTCACACAGGTTTTCCCCCACTAGTACCCTCATTTTCATAGATATTTCCATGTACAAAAAAGACCTGCTAAGCCATCAGGAAACAAAGAGAGACTAAGTAGTGGGAGGTGCCAAAGTCCCTAGAAGGATAAAGTATGCCTGTGTGGCAGCTGAGGATCAGTATATTGGGACATTGAGTGCGTTAAAGTTCGAGTTTTCAAGTGACCGTACCTGGGCATATCCATATTCTTAAATATTTTGGAGGTTTTGGAACATTTTAACTTTTTATTTTCAAGGTTTACAAAGTTAAGGGTATCTTTATAAAATTTGTCTTTCTTAAAGTTATATTTTAAATGTGTGTATTAATCCTTAACGCCACTTTAACAAAGCTTGGTGCATGTGACTTTTCTTAGATTTACTTTTAAAAAACACCTGTTTTTAACCCTCAGACCTTCCCAAATACATTTTTGGAAAATATGAGGCAAATTTCACACAAAATTTTACTCTAACATAAGATCACAAATAAAATTTCAGGTGGATTAGTTTCCTTTTGGTGAAGTTAGAATTGTGGTCAAAACTGGTCTTATAATAGGATTGTTTCAATCTTATCTATGGAGATACTGTTGTAATACTATGATAGTATGCACTACTGACTGGAAGTCACTTGCTCAGAGTCATATGGCAAGTCATTGCCAAAATCATGATTAGAATGCAGATCTCAAAACTACTAGCTCCATATCTAATTTTCTAGACCACAGGAGCCCCACAAGTAAATTTAACCTGCTTTTTCCCTATTATGAAATGAAGGAAATTATACTAAAGGCAAACCCAAAAATTATATCGGATTTAAGATGTCTATAGCAATGCAAAAGTATGATTACCCCATTTCGCCACTGGGGAAGCTGATAAGGGATTAAATTCTCTCTTAAGTAGTGGTTTAGATTACATATTGGTAAATTGGCATAAATTTCACACTGAGCTGATGAAGAGGTGATATATCAAGAAAGCAACTAAAATGAGGGGTGAGATAAAAACAAAGGAGCCTGCTAGCATCTCTCCATAGTTGAACTTTGACTCATAAAGGATTTAGTTCTGTACAAACATTCCTCACACTCTTGTGAGGTATTAAAAATAAATCTTGGCATAGTGGTTAAGTGATTTGTTCAAGGTTATAGAGGGAGTCGGAAGTGTCTCAAGTTGGACAACAAAAAATTGAGGCATCCAAAATCACTAGTCCCTTGTGAAAATTTTGGCTGAAAAACACAAAAAGCGCAGTGGACGCTACAAATATACTAGTCATTCATGTAACCCACTTAATAACTGAGTCTGGGTATTTAAATAACATGGTGATCTAGTGTGTTTGCACAAGGCTATATTCTAAAATATGTCAAAATACTAACTCTCTTAAGGCCTGCTAAAATAGTTTCATCCAGTTACTTTTTATCAAGTGTTAATTGTGCATGTATGGGGAAAGGATAATGTATATTTTTCAAGATATGGTACTGTACTTTAGGTTCCTTAGACCAGAAACTGTCTAAGTATGTAAAAATATTTTTCTCTTTCCCTTCCCCACTCTGGAAGTCTCTGGTACTGTGATTGTGACTGCATTCCCAAATGTCAGTTTTATGTCCCATGAGCAGATAAAAACTGTTGATATTCCCCTATTCATAATAATAGATCTGTTAATACCTTGAAAGATGTGTAAATAACCTCCTATTCCTAAGATCATAAAGAAGATGAAAGAAAGTTCAGTTGTCTGGCAGGTCAGTTATGTCACACAGTGCAATTAAATATACATGTATTGATAACCATTTCGCTAACTTGCAGATGAGTTCATTCACGTAGATCCAGGGTGCTGTAAACACTGGGTTCAGTTAGGTCCTCTTTACAACTTAACCAGTCAGTGGTGGGTTACAATTGGTACCAAAATGTTTACAAAACAGATCTGCCAGTTGAGGTTGTAAACTCCAATAAATTTATTCTGAAAACAGAAAACCTGTTTTTCAGGGGTGTTGAGTACCTGCAGCTCTGATTGTCTGCAGCACCTCTGGAAAATCAGCCCCATAGTTCTCGTTTTATTACTCACCTCATATATTCTGTTCTGATAATGTTATTACAAATACTAAGTTGGATTTATCAGTGTCTGATGTTTGTTGTGTCATTAAGAAAAAATCATCATAAATCAAGATTTTTTCAAACAAACTTCAAGCACCCTAACCTAATCCATGTGTAAATAACTGTGTGGAAGTGGTGTACGCTTTTTCACACACAGCTCCCAGTAACTTAAGTGAGGGTTGTTTGGTGTTTCAGCACCTCTGAGGATGAGGCCACTTTTATTTAGGTCCTTAAAGTTTGGCACGGTATTTTACGAGAATTTAACTGCTGCAAGGAAATGAAATAAAATATCCACTTATGATAATCCCTTCTGAGGAATGGACTGTATAGTATTATCCATGATATTTGTATTAAATGCTTCATAGATACTGTCTCTGAGGAACTGTGACTCAAAAATATAATTTCCAAACCTTCAAGAATTATTTTAAAAATGAGCAAGGTTTAAAGGTAACTACCAAAAAAATTACATTAATTAGCAATTAAAACTAGTTTGAGTCTGTATGGGAATGCCAGTGGTTTTGCCTTTAGGGAACTTGTTTTAGAAGGTTGTGCCAACCATACGCCTCCCTAGGCCTGCTCATACTAGTGTGGTCTGGCAGAGCAATTAAAAATGTCTTAGACAGGAATTTCCCTGAATATGTTCAGCCCAATCTGAAACTTCACTTAACAGAGCAATTTATTAAATAGTGAGATGAGTCAAGTGACCATCAGCTGGTGTGAGTGTGTTTGATCAACACAGTCACAGGGTCTCAGGTATGCAAGAGCTGGAATCACTACAAACATATGGCCTGCTCTGGAGATAGCCTGGCTCTAATGTAATTATGTAACTCAGCAGGAATTCAAGTTCACAAGAATGCACTTTAATTAGATGCCCCTATTTCAAATGTTGGTTTCACCTCTGTATAATTACACCCTGTTGCACAAGGTGTGTGTGTGTGTTGGGGGAGGAGTTAAACTGTGTCTATACAATTAGCCTATTTTGAGTTTTTTCCCCAATCAAGCCAACATATTGCAATAGGTAGCTAAACCTCTATAATTATACATAGAGTAAGTACAGAGCTAATTCAAACAATATACTAAGCTGGTTAGGTGAAGTCATAATTAAAGACACAATCATTAGTATGACTGTTAGATGAATAAGTAATGAAAAGATGTTGGCATGTGCCCTGAGCTACAGTGCAGATGGCATTATGGCTCTAAGCACGGAGGAATATCCCTTAATTTATAATGCCAGTGCACCACTGCAAATTTTCAACTACATTTGGTGGTTTGGGGTTTTTTTTTGAAAAACACTTTCAGATGTGACATGCAGTCACCAACTTTGAACTTACAAAGATCAGACTTTGTCATGCAAGAAGCATAGTTAACATTGTGGAATGTCTCAATATTTAAAGCTTTCTATTCAGAAACTACCACCCGAGCCACTAATTACAATTTGAGCTTGAAAGGAGCAAATAAAATAACCATAATGACATCTTTCTTTCACCACGGTTCCTAAACTAAATGACACCTGGAAAGGCAAACTTTTCTGGGTTAAATAAATATAGAATACCATCCTTTTTGTGCAACAAACAAAGATCACTTTCTTTTTTCCTAATACTTTACAGTGGATTG
The DNA here is from genome assembly GCF_965140295.1 of Lepidochelys olivacea. Lineage (NCBI taxonomy): Eukaryota > Metazoa > Chordata > Testudines > Cheloniidae > Lepidochelys > Lepidochelys olivacea. The sequence continues at coordinate 157,771,141 of NC_140411.1, read as the reverse complement.
GTTTCTCCCCAATGTACCCAGTGCTTTGACCCAGGGCTGATCAGAGCCATTCAAATAAGATCACTTTCATAGAGTGCTAGCTTACCATATGAATCGCTTCCATTCCAGAACTAAAAAATGGACAAACCTGTCTGTTTACTCTGTTTCCAGTCAATTCAACAGCAGGTGTCAGGTTTTTGATTTAAAAAAACTGAATTGTTGGCCTCCTTCAAACTGAAAAATGTACTTGAGTATGTATCAGCATCTTTTACCCTGATTGATCTACTCTAAGAACACTAAATCATATTAACCAAGCATGTGTCTTGATTCAGGCAGGCACAGACATGAATATGTTAGGCTGTGACTCACAAGCCCTCTCCTCAACTTCTTTCATATTTGTTGCACAATAAAGATACAATATTTTCTTTAATTTTTTATTTGACCTTGTCTTACAAACAGTCTCCTCCTATGTTGGTTAACAATTTGTCTTCCCATTAGTGTAGTTAATCAGTACAAAGATTGTTTCACCCTTTTAATAACAGATTGACTCTCTGGTAGTTTCTTTCATTAGACTATTCTTTTATTTTGAGCAGGATTAGGAAGCCTGACTCTAGAGCTAAGCGAAACATTTGGCTCGAACCTTACACCTGCTTGAGTTGACCCTATGTTTGATATTCATGCTCCTGAACCTTGGCCTGTGGCCGCAAAGTTTGAGAACTCGCTTTGCATGTAGGAGAGATGATAATGTTAATTTTATAAGGCTTGCCAAGTTCTCCTCTGTTCACAATCCTCCCTCTCCTATAGGTAACACTTCTCTTTTCCCACAAGCCTTGCGATTTCACTCCTTACCTTTTGATGTCTTCATGGTAACCCTGATGATCCGTCTTTTCTCCATGCCCCTCCTGTTGTATCATGGGAACAGGTGATCGCCGTCTTTGTGTTCAGAAGCTGCTGCTGTGTGACTACCCCTCTACAAGCTCATTTTTGGGCAGGGGAGATGCCCAGTTATGGGCTTGTTTCACACTGTGTAGTCTTAGATACTTCATGATTATTTTATATATATATAAATGAATATGAACATTCTTGGAAACACTAAGAATTACTTAAAAAATAAAGTAAATCAAAGAAAGAAGCAGGAACCCCGTAACTTGTAATAATACTTTAACTGGAAGCATAAAAAATAATAACTTCAATTTTTCTCAAAGCTTCATGCCCAGCTATATTTACAAAAAGTCTCCTGCGAGGCAAATGTAGAACAAGATTGAATTCCACCATCCAACCATGCCAACTCCTACTTGACACAGCAGAAGGAGAGAAACACTCCTACTGCCAACAAGCAGTGATCCAGAGAGGTGTCTGTAGTTAAATAACCCCTCTTGCTCTACACTATGGGGTGGGTTGTATCCTGCTTCCTCCACCCAACCTCCATGTCAGTGGTCTCTAATTGAATGGGGACCCAGCCTCACCACTTCCCCTCTCTGGGGAGTGAATCAACCTGCCTGAGGATGGAGCATGAGGGAGTCCCCACAGACTCTGCATGGAGAGGGAAGGGGGTAGCTGAGGTAATAAAAGGGCTGGCTAGCCTGGCTGACAAAGTGGAAGGGAGTGGAGTATTCCTCTTGGCAGTCCATGTTCATTGAATTCATACCTCGGAGGCAGTCTCACACTAGAAAAGTTGGGTATCCATTTCCCAGCACTGTTGTGGCTACACTGGTACTAGCAACTGCATGAGTGCCACTCTGGGCTGGGCTCTACAGCAGGGATGGGCAAACTACAGCTTGGGGGGCCACATCCAGCCCTTCAGATGTTCTAATCTGGCCCTCGAGCTCCTGCCGGGGAGTGGGGTCGGGGGCTTGCCCCACTCTGTGCATGCTGTGGCCTCCCGCACCCTGAACTCCTCATTTCTGGTCCTATCCCAGAGCCTGCATCCCTACCCAAAGCCCTCACCCCCTCCCACAACCCTACCCCCAATTTTGTGAGCATTCATGGCCCACTGTACAATTTCCATACCCAGATGTGGTCCTTTGGCCAAAAAGTTTGCCCACCCTTGCTCTACAGAGTGAACTGCAGGATCTTCATTTGCAATTTTTTATTGTGAGCCAAACGCTGCAGGCTACATATGCTTCTCTAACGCCTCTTTTTCAGTATTACATAGCAGCAACTGCTGTCTTCCACAAGTATTTAGTAATAAAGCAGTACCATTAAACCCCCCCCTCCCCCAACTGATTTATTGTGTGTGCCACCAGCCAGTCTTATTGCGACATAAAATCCATGAATTAATGTTAAAACCATTTTAGCAAAATTAAGCCCAGGTTTTAAAATAGCTTCCTTATATGAAGTTGTAGTTTTGTTGCAGTTCATTGGGGCGTCTTTATTTTTAAAAAGAAGATTTCTAACAAGGACTGGCTTTTTAAAACAAAGGGTTAATTGTTTTTCTGCTTCCCTGATGCTTGTTATTTTCTGATTTTTAACTTTGTATTTAAAATAGCAGAACCAAAACATTAAAAGGATTTTCCCATTGAATTTTTTAAAGTATCTTATGCCCATTCTGAGATGTGAAGTTCTCTATATAGACAACCCTTCAGTAGTTAAATTTTAAAAAAAGTTGATTGTATAGAAGGTAGAAACAAAAGCCAGCAAACTAAATATCAGTTGCTGTAGAATATATTTCTTTGTGTAGTAATGCAAAAACTTATCACGGCTATTTGAGGAACTAATTTTCTGAGACTACTAGACTGAGTAACTATATTTTTGACTTAGTTATCACTAGGTAAATGTGTGAAGCTGGAGTTGCTATTTCAGATTTTACTACTATACAAATTGTTGCATTTGTTAAAGCCCTCCTACAGCATACACAAGTCTTTGTGTTTATATACAATAAATAGGGGCACTTTGTAGCGATTCAGGGATTCCAAATGATGCATGTTTTGTTGTTTATGGTATAGCACTTCATGAAAGGTGAAATAAACATTTTCTGATATTCACTTAATCTAGTACAGTGTTCCACTGAAACTACCCAGCAATTGTAAATCTCTCATTGTAATAATGCAAGGTGTCAGTCCTTGTACTTCACTTCAGTACATCAGCTGTACCCTTGTAAGTTACGTTTATTTGTCATATGCACTTTTCAAACAAAGTGAGGAAATGTCTTATTTTATATGGAGTTTGAAGGCATCCAGCTGGATAAACTTAATTTACCTTCAGGTATACTATGCTTGTACTCTGTTTTGCAAGACCCTTTTGTTCTGGTATTAAGCATTTTTTGAAAGGGTTTTACTTAAAATGCGGCCGGCTGTTTCAGAAAGCCAATTAAGACAAAAAAGTGTTATCTGTCAGTTATAAAAACTTAAACTATTGCATTTTTTAAATGATTCTCTTGGGACTAATGGTCTTTGAGTGTGTCTTGCTAAGATATTTTATTAATCTATTTACTGTGCAAAGTGGGACACCTGCGTGTAATATCACCTGCGTGGTTGACACTTTATCTACAGAATTATTTATACTGATTTTTTTTATTTTATTTCTACAGGTCATGTCAGAATAATGCTGTGCATCAATCAATCCGGAACTTGTAGTTGCCTATCAGTCGCTCAGTAGTCAGTGTAGATTCTGTCTTTACAATCAGCAGCTACATCTGGCTACTGGGTCTCTGATGACATCTTGTAGCTTCTGTCCATGCATTTTGTCACAGATTATTTGGCATTCTTTATGATAATGCAAACTTTATCATGTTTCCTAGCTGCAAAACATTTCACAGCGCTAACAAGTTATTTGATATCATTTGGGATTTGGAAATCATAAATGTCTAATAAGGAATGAAATATTTGTAGGATTTACTTTATATGGTGGAGTGGATTAAGTGCACCTCTTTGTTTTTCTGTTAGAATGCTTCAATATGTTTTCTCATCTACACACATAGCTTGTAATCTAAACTTTTCTAGTAATGTAAATATAGTTCCCTATGGTGAAAAATGTAATTTGAGTTTGATCCTCTTAATTGTTTATTGATTATGCTTGCTAAAACCCAATATTCACATCTTAAGCCAAACTCAGTCTTTGTGGTCCTACCATTCACTTCACTATAGATTGTGATGGGGAGAATGAGCACCATAGATGGTAGCGTCTCCAGCCATTGGGAGAGGTGCAATGATCAGAATACAGGAAGACTACCCAGGTTTGGGGCATGAACCTGGCATACAATGTAGAATTCTGTGTTTGTTGAGCAACAGCTACATTGTCTGCTGGGTTTCAAGCTGCCTGGAAATACAAAACGAATTCCTATCTTAGCGCCTATGTTTTCTGTGTGAGCCTGTCCTAGGTACTTAACAAGGAAAGTAAGCTGACTGAGGGGCAAATCTTACTGCCCTTTTTCAAACAAGTGATCATCCTGGAGTCAGCGGCACTCTGCTTGGAATGAGGCTATCAGCACTTGGCTCAAACTGAAAAACAAAGTTTCAAGGCACTGATGTATCATATGTGTTTAAATGTTGATATCTCTTTTGTTTGTTTGTTTTATGAGTTTATTTTCAAGGAGATTGGAGATGACTTTTGTGTTCCAGTTTAAAACATGATGGTTCCTCTGGATTCATATTAAACCATTATTACATACAGTATAAGCAACCCACTGAAGATGTTTATTCTGGTGGGGCGGGAGAGGGTTAGTTAGCATAATGAGTTGGTGCACTAGCCTTTCACTGTAAGAGACTCAGCTTCTGTTCTAAATTGTATTGCAAGTGAAAATGAACTTGGCCTGCTGCATTTGTGCATATTGTAGAGCCACACAGTGCAACAGAACTGGCAGTTTCAGAATGAGAGACCCAAGACTGGAATGGCAGAGGGCTGTTGTAGATCAGGCTTTCAAGGGCAAAGCTGTGTGGGGAAGCTTGCACACCATGTGCTCAGTAGTCTATGCCTGTTTCCCATCTCTGCTGTTAACTGCTCACTATCAAACTTCAAGTTCACTTGCACCTTGGTGAGTGATTAATAAAGATCACTCTCAAAAATTATAGGAAGATGACATTTTATTTGTGAGGTACACCCTTTGGTCAAGAATCTTATTTGTGTGATGAGACAGGTCTAAATTAATAATGCATATTAGAGCAAGAATACAGAGCTTCTTCTATTTGAATACAATACTCTAAGAGACAAGGGATCTTTAAGTATGATCTTACCATGAAAATCTGTGCTTTCTTAAAGTTCAAATAAAGCTGCTAATTGAAAATGCTGTGTGAGACTTTCATATTTGCTGTTTTGAAACTGAGTAATTTTAGATTTCATAGCTTAATGAGTAGATGCTTTACTTTACCTAAATAAATATCGACTTTCTACAGCAAATGTAAGTCCATTCTATGTTGTATCGTGTTTTACAACTACTAAGCTATACAATTCTTTACAAAGCACTAGATGAATGGATGAAAAGACACTAGAAAATGTATCTACCCAATAGTCATAATGAAGGTCATTTCCCCCCTTTCTTGAATTAGCACCTATAAAGCATTATTTTTCCTCCTATGGACTTGTTTATGGCCCTTGGATAATTATTGTCCCCAAGTGTTTATTCATCAGACTTTTGGCATTTGGATGTTGTATGTTGTTAAGAAACACCAGCAGTTGCTTCTCTTTACTTGAACTAATTGAACGTCTTTGTATAATTCTGGTTACCCTAGCTTCTCCCCTTCTTGAAATCACCTTTATGAAAAGTTGAGTTGACTTATGCATCATACTCTAGGAATGGCAATATTGTTTCTTTAAACAATGTTTTGACAATTTACTCTGACATTCTGACACTTTATTTCTGTTGAACCCAGATTATCAGCTTTTTTAAAAAACACATTGTTGCCAAGTCTTACCTAGATAGAAACATTATCACTTTAATTCTCAGTTTCTCAACTGTTCACACATTCGGACTAAGAAAATGATCAGGGTAAAGTAAGTCTAAACATGTTATACAGTAAGCACCAGATAAATTCACATCAATGTAGGATAGCCCTCTCCCCTATTCAGTTTCACTTCCCCACCATGTTTCAGTTAAACTCATGGTGTTGAAATCCCCTTTGTGGGCAGGTACTTCTGGTTCCCCTATTTTTCTTTGTCATGCTACTTACATTTGTATACAGACACCTTAAAAACTCCCCCCTTAGTTGCTTGCTTTATTGTCAGAGTGTTTTGTCTTAAGTTTAGTCAGATGCTTTTCATAACATTTACCCACTTATCTACTTATTTTAGTTCTATGTTCCTTCCACTGTTCACTCATTGACAACGTCCATATGGATTGGCAGGAGTGCCTGTGCCTTTTTCCCATGGTGAACTATTATTATTTCTACTTAAACTATCAGAATCATAGGGTGCAATCCTGACTCCATTCAAGCTAATAGGAGTTTTGCCATTGACCTCAGTGGAAATGGGATTCCTCCAGTGATGTTAAGGAAATAACCTAATTGCTTAAATCCACAATTAAGCACATGCTTTCCAAAAGTATCTACTGAATGAGTTGCTCAGAACCACTAAGTGGGTCAGGCTGAACAAGGATTAAACAAAAGTTACTGGCTCCCAATTTTGTGCTCAGTCCACACCAATAAACAATACATCAGACAGGAATTAAGTCAGTTATGACTGCACATCCTGCTACTCCATGTACTGTGTAAATCCTACCCTCTTTCCCCAATGCTCAGTTTTCCTAGCATCCTAATGCCCAAGTAGCATCTTTCTGTACCCTTCACCACCACGCTTCCCCCCACCCCAGCATTAACTTGCTTGCATATTTAATGCACAGGGTATCTTCCTTCATAGCTTAGTTATCCTGTTTTTGTTTTCTGGCTCCAGCCAACCAACTGGAATTTCTTGATGCTTACAATTTGCTACGTCTGTGCACTGTGAACAATGTGTTTCTGTATTCAATGAGCTATATTTTCCCAAATATACAGTAGTTTACTGACTGTATTCTGAGTTCTGGGCACTATTTTCCCTTGCCGTATTCACCTTGATGCATTTGCAGCACATAATGCCAAAATTATGCCCAATAGTAATAAAACAGTGTTATATAATTTTCCTAGAGAGCCTTTATTGCAGTGTTAACAACTTCACCACTCAAGAAAAATTCTGTGGTGTAGAGGCCAATTCATTATAGGGATGAACATCTTTTACACACACACACACACACACAAAACCCATATGGCAACAGCTGAATCTGTGACTAAACCACTTGACGTCACTCTCAAATATATATAACGTTGTGATCTTACCTGCATTTAACTGGAGGCCTACATTCAGTATGTAAGCAAATGGATTAATTTGATGAAAAATCTTGTATAATTGTAAAAGATAATGGTACTGTTAAGGCATGGAGCGGCTAGCCTGTTTGAACAGAATCTATACAGACATTATAGATCTGGATCACTAGATGATTGCCTGTTCTGTTCATTCCCTCTGAAGCACCTGGCACTGGGCTAGATGGACCATTGGTCTGACCCAGTCTGGATAATATGTTCTTCTGTATTTAATACAACCATGCCCTCTTCCTGGCTGTTGGAATTATTATTAACTCAACGTAAACACAAGCCTGGCTGTGCCTAAGGTTTCCCTGCAGCAGCATCTCTCTGTTCCAGACCCCAGTCCCACCTGAACAAAGAGCCAGTCCAACCCCCTTCACTCCAGGGTGGAGCAGGTGAGTCAGTCCTGCTACAATGAACAGCATGTCTCCAAACCTGCTCACAGGATGGGTCAACAAAAGAACCCTACCATCCTGTTACAAAGTACCATGACAATTGTATGTCTCGACCTGTTTCATGTATTCCCTATGTTAATGTCACTCAGACTCAGAGACTTTAAGGTCAGAAGGGACCATTGTGATCATTTGAGGCACATTGAAGGCCACAGAATCTCACCCACCCACTCCTGTAATAGACCCCTAACCTCTGCCTGAGTTACTGATCTTGATTGAAAGACCGCAGGTTACAGAGACTCCGCCATTTAATCTGGTTCAAACCAGCAAGTGACCTGTGCCCCATGCTGCAGATGAACGTGAAAAACCAATATGGTCTCTGCCAATCTGACCTAAATGAAAATCCCTTCCCAGCCTCAAATATGGCAATCAGTTAGACCCTGAGCATGTCAGCAAGACCCAACAGCCAGACACTGGGGACAGAATTTACCAGAGTAACTCAGAGTTCTCCCCCTCTACTGTCCCATCTCCAGGCATTGGAAGTATTTGCTACTAGCAGTCACCGATAAGCCACATGCCATTGTAGGGACCCCCTCATTGTACCATCCTAGTGATAAACTTATCAAGCTGTCTTGAAACAAGTTAGGGTTTTTACCCCCACTACTCCCCTTGGAAGGCTGCTCCAGAGCTTAACTGCTCTGTGGTTAAAAATCTTCATCTAATTTCAAGCCTAAACTTGTTGATGGCCAATTTGTATTCATTTGTTCTTGTGCCAACATTGGCCCTGAACTTAAATAACTTCTCTTCCTCCCTGGTATTTATCCCTCTGATGTATTTATAGAGATCCACTGTAGTCTGAAAATATATTGCAGATTAGAAGTGAAAATTCCTTTTTGAAATTATTTTCAGACTACGTGGAAAGTCCTTTGAGAGTCTGTACAATGTGCCTCTAAGGATGCTGCTCAGATAGGGCCATTACATTGGTTGCATTTACACACGCAGCTCCATTAAACTCAAAGGGCCTGAGTGCTCACCAATGTGATTCAGGGTTATACAGTTTGCCCTATATTACTACTTATAATAAATTAGGGGAAAGGGTCTTCATGCTTTTGGACAAGTTATTTGGTGTGAGTGACTGACCTATGCACGACTTAAGACTTTGACATGGGGCTCAAGTAGTAGATGGGACGTTGTGCATGTCCTTGACAATGAGGTGAGTTACACTTGCCTTAACTGGTAGGCTTACAATTGGTAGGTTATATTATAAAAGATATTTTAATTATTGCTTAAAAATCCTTATTAAACCATAGTACAGGCACGATCCTTTTGCATACTGCTCCTCCTCTCTTTTTACGTGGCCTGAGCTTTCTAGTGATAAAATGAAGAAGTTGACTTAACATCTGTCACTTAAAAAGAGAGGCAAGATAAAGAATAATTGTTCTTAATATAACAAAAGCGGCACACACTTGCATGACTAATACAATTCAACAAAACCCATCGTTCTGCTCTCTGCTATACAATAGCGAGTATCCTTTCAGGTGGCTTTGAACAGTTGCTGCTTCTGCACATTAACAAATAACTTTTTTATATAAGTTACTAATTTTTTACTCAAAGTTTGTTCTTTAGGTTGCTTAGTAACACGCAGCTGCTAAGCCTTCCCAATCACAGCGAAAAGCAATCTGACTTTAAACACCTGTCATCAATGCAAAATACCTTTCCAAAATTAGGGTCTGTCAAACTCATGAAAGGTAGTGTTGCTGTAACTCAATTCAATCATGTTGCCTACAGTATCTGCTGTTTCCCCATAGAAAACATTAGCAGGTGCATTACTAGGGTGAATTTCTTAATTCCTTTTAGCTACAAGCACATAATTTCCTTTAAGAAAAATTTAGAAAGCACAATATGTGGAAAAGGAAGCAAATTGCAGGTGCTATCCATCTAACTCACGTCATAAGGTGGTAATATTCTCACTGACTTCGTTAGTACTTATTTATGTGACAGGGGAGAATTCCAAAGAGTAAACTGGATTGAGTTCTGAGACAGTAGTTTTTCCCCTGTATCAAGACCAACCACACTGTAAACAATATAGAAATGAATGAGTTTGGGTCTGAGATTTTTCGTTTTACAGGCTTCCACTTCTTTCAAACAAGATCAAATATGCACTATAGCATGTTCAGTTAAAAGTGTACGACCCAAACTGCCCTCACCTCTCTCCTTAAATCTACTTGGTCTCAAAGCAAGCATTGATTCCCCCCCTCTCCCAGCTCCTGTAAGAAAAATTTAATAAGCATCCCACAAAAAACACTTTGCTATGTCAGTTTTTCTTTAAGAAAAAGAAAGCCCTCCACCTGTGTATTTGTTTCTCCCAGTAGTTCGTACTGGCCAAGAAGATCATCTGTGACCCTTATGAAAGCAGCAGCAGCAGCTAAAACGGATATCTCTGCTGAGACGAGGAAATATGAGCTGCTACTCCCTTAAGTGTACCGTCTCTATGCCATGAAATTCACAATCTACTCATGCACAGAGGAGTCCATAACAAGTTCACTTTTTTTTTGGCTTATATGACAGACTGAGACAGCTCAAATTGGTTGTGCCTTTGCCAAAAGAGCCACAAAAAATCCATCAAAACCATGAAGGTTTCGCCAAATAGTGCCTCTACTTTGTAGCCTTTCTTGTAAGAAAGAACAGGTTCTGTTTTGAACATTCCCACCTCTGTAATCCTAGGAAAGCCAGCTGCAATAGAGTGCCATTTGGTGGGCATGGGCTACACTAGAGAATTGAGTCATTAAGCACAGGACTAGGAGACATAAAAAGAGATCATTTTTGAAGAGTTGTCATAAGAAATACCATGAAAGGAAGAAGTACATATTGAGCTGCAGGTGCCAGGCATATGGCATCATGTTTATGTTCTTGTCTGCTGAACAGCTACAGTCCTGTGTTTTAAAATGTCAAAAGCTCTGACTTTCGCTCACACCTCTATTGCAGTGAATGCAGCATGTACAATTACCTGCCTCGTGGGCAGGTGGCATGGTGCAAGCAACTCCTGGCCCTTAGAGAGACAGTACAGGCTCTTGAAGGCAGAGTAGCTGAAGTGGAGGAGCTAAGGGAGATGGAGGAACATGCTTTTTGGGTGGAGATATCCCTTAGGGATGAATTTATTGAAGGGAAAACCATATCCTAGTAAAGAGGATAGGAAATAAGTTGGTAAAGTGCAGGTATGAGCTAGTGAGGAACAGTAAAATATAAGAGAGTCCCATTTAAAATAGAGCACAAGAGGGCAAACAAGTAAATATTGACAAAACGTACAAGTGCTTATAAACAAATGCTAGATGTCTACATACTTAGATGGCTGAACTAGAGTGCCTGGCAATAAATGAAGATGTTGATGTAATAAAGCATCATGGAAACTTGGTGGCATGAGAATAATCAAAAGGGACATGGTAATACCAGGGTACAAAATACATAGGAATGACAGAGTAGGTCCCACTGGTGGGGGAGTGGCACTATAGGTGAAAGAAAGCATAGAGTAAAATAAAGTAAAAACATTAAATGAATCAAACTGTACCATTAAGTCCCTATGGATAGAAATGCCATGCTTAAACAATACAAGTATAGCAGCAGGAATATAGCACCAACGACCTCACCAAGAAGGAGACAGTGATTGTGAACTGCTCAGGGAGATTAGAGTGGCTACAAAAGTAGAAAGTGCAATAATAATGGTGGATTTCAACTATCCTCACACTGATCGGGAACATGTCACCTCAGGAAAGGATCCAGAGATAAAAATTTCTAGACACCATAAATGATTACTACTTGGAGCAGCTTGTCTTGGAACCCACAAGGCAAGAGGCAATTCTTGATTTAGTCCTATGTGGAGCACATGATCTGGTCCAAGAGGTGAATATAGCTGAACCTCTCTGTAATAGCAACTATAATGTAATTACATTTAACATCTTTTCAGGGGGAAAAATGCCAAAGAAACTCACCACAGTAGCATTAAACTTCAGAAAGGGGAACTACATGAAAACGAGGCGGCTAGTTAAGTGGAAATTAAAAGGAACAGTCACAAGGGTGAAATGCCTGCAGACTGCATGGGAGATTATTTTTAAAAACCATAATAGATTCTCATGCTCAATGTATACCCCCAAATTAAAAACAAAAAAACAGAGGACCAAAAAACGTTACCATAGCTAAGCAGTAGAGTAAAAGAGGTGGGTAGAAGCAAAAAAAAAATCCTTTAAAAATTGGAAGTCAAATCCTACTGAGGAAAACAGAAAGGAGCATGAATTCTGGCAGATCAAGTGTAAAAGTATAAGATGACAGGCCAAGAATGAATTTGAAGAACAACTAGCAAAAGACACAAAAACTAACAGCAATTTTTTTTTAAGTACATTAGGAGCAGGAAGCCTGCCAAACCCTCAGTGGGGCCACTGGATGATCAAGGGGCTAAAGGAATAAAAGGCAGTTGCAGAGCAGCTAAATGAATTCTTAGCATCAGTCTTCAAAGGATGTGGGGGAGATTCTTACCCCTAAGCCATACTTTTTAGGTGAGACATCTGAGGAACTGTCCTGGATTTAGATATCAATAGAGGTGGTTTTGGAGCATATTGATTGATTAAACAGTAGTAAGTCGCCAGCACCACATGGTATTCACCCAAGAGTTGTGAAGGAACTCAAATATGTAATTGCAGAACTACTGATTGTGGCATGTAACCTATAGCTTCTAAGAATAACTACGCTATTTATTTGTATTACAGTAGCACCCAAGCCCCCTCCCCCACACACACATTGTTTTGAGAGACAGGCTCTGACCTGAAGAGCTTGCATGCTAAGTAGACAGACAAAGGGAATATATTAATCTCCATTTTACAGATGGGGAACTGAGACACAGAGAGATTAAGTGACTTCCCTAACATCACTCTGCCAGTCTTTGGCAGAGCTAGGATTTGAACCCTGAGCCCTGTGGCCCTGTTCAGTACCCTAACCACAAAACTTTCATCTTAATAGAAAAAAAATTTTGTTTTCTACACCAGAGTAGGGAGGATGGGAAGGGGGGAGCAGTGTAAATTTTCCATACAAAGGATCCCACTGTTCAAGAAACAAGACTGAACTCCAGTGATTTGTAGCAGCAGAGTGGAATACACTGTTCATACAGTACCAGGGCAGTTTTCATTTTTAATCTAAGTAACGAGCCAGCTTAGGAGGAAACCTGAATGTTCCCTCTGTGAGTGTGCTATCACCTAGTAAGATGATTATACATGAAAACAAGTTTTTATCTAGAGGTTCTAGAAGGCACTTCTGCCCTCAGAAACAAAAAGATTGCCCTATTGGTATTCTCTAGGTGCACAAAGTAGAGTCTCCCAATAAGACTTGCAGAAGTACACACGAGCGCAGAACCTTGACGATATTCTCAAAGAAAATGCCATCTACTGAGCTCTTCATGTTACGATGTTGTTTCCCCTACAAAGGTCAATGTGCAGACTGTATGCAGTAATGCTAGCATGGGCCTGTGGAAGTCTGAGAAGAGTCCCTCGATTAGGCTTGATATCTGTAGTAGTAACAACAAGGTAGCATCCAGAGTCCCCAGTCAGGATCAGGGCCCCCATTATGTTAGGAGTTCTACAAATAAGGAGCAAAGGTCTCAAGTTGCAGTGGGGGAGGTGTAGGTTGGATATTAGGAACCACTGTTTCACTAGGAGGGTGGTGAAGCACTGGAATGGGTTACCTAGGGAGGTGGTGGAATCTCCTTCCTTAGAGGTTTTTAAGGCCCAGCTTAACAAAACCCTGGCTGGAATGATTGAGGTTGGTCCTGCTTTGAGCGGGGGGTTGGACTAGATGACCTCCTGAGGTCTCTTCCAACCCTAATCTTCTATGATTCTATGAAACACATAGGAAGAGACAACCACTGCCCCAGAGTACTTACAAATAATGCAAGATGAGGATGCAGCAAGTGGGAGTAACAAAAAATAGTGGAAGGAGTGGGGGAGAGAGGCTGAAGGCAATAGATATGAATAAAAAAGAAATGTTAAAGGTGTCACTAGTCCCCACGAGCACAGTTGCCAGTTGCAATAGGCTGCATGGAATAAGTAGTTATAGGTCAGTGTCCATAATATGGAGACAGTTCCATACTGATCAAGTTACTAATGCCATGAGGCATTCAAAGGCACCATTTGAGCCATTGCCCCAGTCATGTGCTCTCAGGCTTTACTCTGACCTGGTTACACGTATGGGAGATCCACACTGATACAAGAAGGAGAAAGGATAAGACAAGTGAACAACTAAACACCTTTTAGAAAATGCTAACTTGGATCCATCACAGATATAGACTTCCTTGAGCAACCATGCTGACACTTACTGTTGTTTCAGAGTAGCAGCTGTGTTAGGCTGTATCTGCAAAAAGAAAAGGAGTACTTGTGGCACCTTAGCGACTAACCAATTTATTTGAGCATAAGCTTTCGTGAGCTACAGCTCACTTCATCGGATGCATACTGTGGAAAGTGTAGAAGATCTTTTTATATACACACAAAGCATGAAAATATACCTCCTCCCACCCCACTTTCCTGCTGGTAATAAAAGCTATTACCACAACATAATATAAGCTATTACCAGCAGGAGAGTGGGGTGGGAGGAGGTATTTTTTCATGCTTTGTGTGTATATAAAAAGATCTTCTACACTTTCCACAGTATGCATCCGATGAAGTGAGCTGTAGCTCACGAAAGCTTATGCTCAAATAAATTGGTTAGTCTCTAAGGTGCCACAAGTATTTACTGTTGTGTTTATCTGTTCAGACTAGTCAGATTTGGAAATACTGTTCCATTCTGACATATGACTTTTCCCAGGAGCAAGAAAGCTTACAAACAAGATTTCACAATAAAGACAATTCTGTTCAAATCTGTGAGAATGCAAGCCATGACAATGCCTTTGGCTGAGGACTGTCTTCTTTCCAAAGAGGATTTTTTCCTGCTACACCTTTTCCCCCTGACACTAGTCAAAGTACAAAGTACATGTATCCATGCATTATTTCTTATTTTGTTTTCATTCTCCCCACCAACTGCTTAGATAAAATACTTTGATACTGAGAAGTTTCACATCTTTGTACACCATTATCTTCAGTGGAGTTACACTTCACTTACACTCATATACGACAGACCAGAATCAGGCCTGTGGGGTCTGTTCTTTTAACGTGGGAGAGTTATGAATGTCCTTCAAGGGGAAGAGTCCAAGGCTTCTTGGTCCAATAGTAGTGAGAGATGGCAACTATTTAAGTGCAACATGGCAACTCCAAATTGTGTACTTGGAAAGGCTCAAGCATTTGAAGCCACTAGCTAGTCTGATAAAGATCTGTCACTAATATTATTTCTTTTGCTAGCAGAGTGCTCATGGCATGGTAGTACCAGAGAGCTTGTAAGATAATAATCTGCCTGGAGATTTCAGTTTAAGTCTTTATAAAAAAAAATCTGCTGCACGATTCTAAAATTTAATTGCCTTAATGCCAGATCTGCTTCCAAAGTATCAAACTAAAGAACTGGATTCCAGTCAGTTTACACCAGGGGTCTCAAACTCAAATGACCACGAGGGCCACATGAGGACTAGTATATTGGCCCGAGGGCCGCACTGCTGACCATCCTCCACTGCCCCGGCTTCACCCCCACTCCACCCCTTCCCTGCCCCCATTCCAACCCCTTCCCCGAAATTCCCACCCCCAACTCCGTCCCCTCCCTTACCCCAGGGGTGCAGGAGGGGTACAGGGTGCGTCAGGGGACTCAGGACAGGGGGTTGGGGTGCAGGAGGGGTGTGGGGTGCAGCAGGGGGCTCAGGGAAGGGGGTTAGGGTGTAGGAGGGGTTCAAGGGGTGGGTCCAGTCTGGCGCGCACCAGGGGCAGGGCAGGCTCCCTACCTGCCTGCCCTACCCCTGCGCCACTCCAGGAAACGGCCAGGACCTAGGGGGCAGGGTCACAGGGTCTGTGTGTTGCCCTGGCCACGCCTCCAGGTACCTCCCCCGAAGCTCCCACTGGCCACGGTTTGGGCAACACACAGACCCCTGTGCCCGAACCCCCCCCCCCCCCAACCCCCTTTCCCCAGGTCCCGGCCACTGCGCAGAGGCAGGGCAGGCAGGCAGGGAGCCTGCCCTGGCCCCGGAGAGCGCTGGGTCGGAGCCACTCTAGGTAAATGCTGGGGGCGCGGAGGGGAGCTGCGGGGAGCTGGCGGGCTGCAGAAAATAACCCCATCCACGGGCCGCGTGTTTGAGACCCCGGTTTACACTATGGTTAACATTTAAACAACTGCAAAACCATCTCTATTCTTTCATCAGGGTTTTACTCCAGGTTTGAGAGAATGTTGGAAGGAAGCTAGTACATGGGGTGAAATTCTGGCCCCAAGGAAATGGAAGTTTTGATTTTGACAATAGCAAGGCCAGAATTTCACCATGCTCTCACTGTGCACACCAAAACTCAAAAATACAGATTAAGAAGGGCTTTTTCCTGCACAATCTGCACACTCAAAATTCCAGTTAACTTCACAGGGAGTTTTGAACATGCGAGGAACTCACAATTGGGCTGTAAAATATTTATGTGGGTTCTACTGTCAAGGAAGTTACAAGAAAGAGGAGGTTTTCAAGGAAAGGAGATTGTGGGGTATAAAACAAAAGCATGGTGGTATCACCAACAGCTCTTAGGGATTTAAACCAGTGGCTGGTACAACAGCTTTAGATTTAGTGTGCTTGCCTCATGTTGGTCAAACTATAGTTCACTATAGTTTGTTGATGTTTCTATTATAAATCTTCTGAAGTGGGTGTTTATAATTGCAGTAAATAGTCTCTCTAAGAAAAAATTGGCCATAAAAGGGAGTCATCAAAACAGTGAGAAGGGTTTTTTAAAAATGACAGATCTCTGCAGTTAAAAAAAAATGCAAAAACCAAACACAAGTTACACATTAAAACTCCTTGTCTCTGCTGTGATTCAAAGGATATGTTTGAATAAAAGAAGAGTGTGATAATTAGTCTATAATTTGGAGTTAGTCTGTTTC
The DNA here is from genome assembly GCF_965140295.1 of Lepidochelys olivacea. Taxonomy (NCBI): domain Eukaryota; kingdom Metazoa; phylum Chordata; order Testudines; family Cheloniidae; genus Lepidochelys; species Lepidochelys olivacea. The sequence continues at coordinate 157,754,478 of NC_140411.1, read as the reverse complement.
TTCCTTTGAACATATATAAAAATAAATTAATTGTTTAATTAAAAAACCCAACTTACTATAGCACATGAATAGAAATTTATGCCCACCAATAATGTTATAATGGTTTTAGTGCCTGGAGTTACATTATTTCCACTTACATGAATGACTCCTTATTATTTTCAGCCATAGAATCATAGACTATCAGGGTTGGAAGGGACCTCAGGAGGTCATCTAGTCCAACCCCCTGCTCAAAGCAGGACCAATCCACAATTAAATCATCCCAGCCAGGGCTTTGTCAAGCCTGATCTTAAAAACTTCTAAGGAAGGAGATTCTACCACCTCCCTAGGTAACGCATTCCAGTGTTTCACCACCCTCCTAGTGAAAAAGTTTTTCCTAATATCCAACCTAAATCTCCCCCTCTGCAACTTGACACCATTATTCCTTGTTCTGTCATCTGCTACCACTAAGAACAGTCTAGAGCCATCCTCTTTGGAATCCCCTTTCAGGTGGTTGAAAGCAACTATCAAATCCCCCCTCATTCTTCTCTTCCATAGACAAAACATTCCCAGTTCCCTCAGCCTCTCCTCATAACTCATGTGTTCCAGTCCCCTAATCATTTGTCTTGCCCTCCGCTGGACTCTTTCCAATTTTTCCACATCCTTCTTGTAGTGTGGGGCCCAAAACTGGACACAGTACTCCGGATGAGGCCTCACCAGTGTCGAATAGAGGGGAACGATCACGTCCCTCGATCTGCTGGCAATGCCCCTACTTATACAGCCCAAAATGCCATTGGCCTTCTTGGCAACAAGGGCACACTGTTGACTCATATCCAGCTTCTCATCCACTGTGACCCCTAGATCCTTTTCTGCAGAACTGCTGCTGAGCCATTCGGTCCCTAGTCTGTAGCTGTGCATTGGATTCTTCCATCCTAAGTGCAGGACTCTGCACTTGTCCTTGTTGAACCTCATCAGATTTATTTTGGCCCAATCCTCCAATTTGTCTAGGGCCCTCTGTATCCTATCCCTACCCGCCAGCATATTTACCTCTCCTCCCAGTTTAGTATCATCTGCAAACTTGCTGAGGGTGCAATCCACACCATCCTCCAAATCATTAATGAAGATATTGAACAAAACCGGCCCCAGGACTGACGCTTGGGGCACTCTACTTGATACCGGCTGCCAACTAGACATGGAGCCATTGATCACTACCCATTGAGCCCGACAATCTAGCCAGCTTTCTATCCACCTTATAGTCCATTCATCCAGCCCATACTTCTTTAACTTGCTGGCAAGAATACTGTGGGAGACAGTGTCAAAAGCTTTGCTAAAGTCAAGGAACAACACATCCACTGCTTTCCCTTCATCCACAGAACCAGTTATCTCGTCATAGAAGGCAATTAGATTAGTCAGGCATGACTTGCCCTTGGTGAATCCATGCTGACTGTTCCTGATCACTTTCCTCTCCTCTAAGTGCTTCAGAATTGATTCCTTGAGGATCTACTCCATGATTTTTCCAGGGACTGAGGTGAGGCTGACTGACCTGTAGTTCCCAGGATCCTCCTTCTTCCCTTTTTTAAAGATGGGCACTTCGTTAGCCTTTTTCCAGTCATCCGGGACTTCCCCCGATTGGCATGAGTTTTCAAAGATAATGGCCAATGGCTCTGCAATCACATCTGCCAACTCCTTTAGCACTCTCGTATGCAACGCATCCGGCCCCATGGACTTGTGCATGTCCAGCTTTTCTAAATAGTCCCGAACCACTTCTTTCTCCACAGAGGGCTGGTCACCTCCTCCCCATGCTGTGCTGCCCAGTGCAGTAGTCTGGGAGCTGACCTTGTTTGTGAAGACAGAGGCAAAAAAAGCATTGAGTACATTAGCTTTTTCCACATCCTCTGTCACTAGATTGCCTCCCTCATTCATTAAGGGGCCCACACTTTCCTTGACTTTCTTCTTGTTGCTAACATACCTGTTGCTAACATACCCTTCTTGTTACTCTTAACATCTCTTGCTAGCTGCAACTCCAGGTGTGATTTGGCCCTCCTGATTTCACTCCTGCATGCCCGAGCAATATTTTTATACTCATCCCTGGTCATTTGTCCAATCTTCCACTTCTTGTAAGCTTCTTTTTTGTATTTAAGATCCGCAAGGATTTCACTGTTAAGCCAAGCTAGTCGCCTGCCATATTTACTATTCTTTCTACACATCGGGATGATTTGTCCCTGTAACCTCAATAAGGATTCTTTAAAATACAGCCAGCTCTCCTGGACTCCTTTCCCCCTCATGTTATTCTCCAAGCGGATCTTGCCCATCAGTTCCCTGAGGGAGTCAAAGTCTGCTTTTCTGAAGTCCAGGGTCCACATTCTGCTGCTTACCTTTCTTCCCTGTGTCAGGATCCTGAACTTGACTATCTCATGGTCACTGCCCCCCACGTTCCCATCACTTTTGCTTCCAGCCATTGGGACAAGGATTCGTCAAGCTAAAAATATTAACTGTACTTAACCCATACTTTTGTTGCTTGCTAGTACAGTGCTAGCACACTCCAAAATTCCCACTGAAGTAAATGCTGGCTGTTGGTATTTAATTTTGCTTTTCCCCTCCATTACATTATCAGTTGAGGCTGTTTAAATTACATCTATTTCTCCAGACTGCAAATATATTGATTTGTGCCTTTCAACCGCCTTTACTAGATCGCATGCCCTGGTTCTCATGGGTGACTTTAATCATCCTGATATCTGCTGGGAGAGCACTACAGTGGTGCATAGACAATCCAGGAAGTTTTTGGAAAACGTAGGGGACAATTTCCTCGTGCAAGTACTAGAGTAGCCAACTGGGGGGGGAGCATTTCTTGACCTGCTGCTCACAAACCGGGAAGAATTAGTGGGGGAAGCAAAAGTGGGTGGGAATCTGGGAGGCAGTGAGCATGAGTTCGTTGAGTTCAGGATCCTGACACAGGGAAGAAAGGTAAGCAGCAGGATACGGACCCTGGACTTCAAGAAAGCAGACTTCAACTCCCTCAGGGAACGGATGGGTAGGATCCCCTGGGGGACTAACATGAAGGGGAAAGGAGTCCAGGAGAGCTGGCTGTATTTCAAGGAATCCCTGTTGAGGTTACAGGGACAAACCATCCCGATGTGTCGAAAGAATAGTAAATATGGCAGGCGACCAGCTTGACTTAACAGTGAAATCCTAGCAGATCTTAAGCATAAAAAAGAAGCTTCCAAGAAGTGGAAGGTTGGACATATGACCAGGGAAGAGTATAAAAATATTGCTCGGGCATGTAGGAAGGAAATCAGGAGGGCCAAATCGCACCTGGAGCTGCAGCTAGCGAGAGATGTTAAGAGTAACAAGAAGGGTATGTTAGCAACAGGTATGTTAGCAACAAGAAGAAAGCCAAGGAAAGTGTGGGCCCCTTAATGAATGAGGGAGGCAACCTAGTGACAGAGGATGTGGAAAAAGCTAATGTACTCAATGCTTTTTTTGCCTCTGTCTTCACAAACAAGGTCAGCTCCCAGACTGCTGCGCTGGGCATCACAACATGGGGAATAGATGGCCAGCCCTCTGTGGAGAAAGAGGTGGTTAGGGACTATTTAGAAAAGTTGGACGTGCACAAGTCCATGGGGCCGGACGAGTTGCATCCGAGAGTGCTAAAGGAACTGGCGGCTGTGATTGCAGAGCCATTGACCATTATCTTTGAAAACTCATGGCGAACGGGGGAAGTCCCGGATGACTGGAAAAAGGCTAATGTAGTGCCAATCTTTAAAAAAGGGAAGAAGGAGGAGCCTGGGAACTACAGGCCGGTCAGCCTCACCTCAGTCCCCGGAAAAATCATGGAGCCGGTCCTCAAAGAATCAATCCTGAAGCACTTACATGACAGGAAAGTGATCAGGAACAGTCAGCATGGATTCACCAAGGGAAGGTCATGCCTGACTAATCTAATCGCCTTCTATGATGAGATTACTGGTTCTGTGGATGAAGGGAAAGCAGTGGATGTATTGTACCTTGACTTTAGCAAAGCTTTTGACATGGTCTCCCACAGTATTCTTGTCAGCAAGTTAAAGAAGTATGGGCTGGATGAATGCACTATAAGGTGGGTAGAAAGTTGGCTAGATTGTCGGGCTCAACGGGTAGTGATCAATGGCTCCATGTCTAGTTGGCAGCCGGTGTCAAGTGGAGTGCCCCAGGGGTCGGTCCTGGGGCCGGTTTTGTTCAATATCTTCATAAATGATCTGGAGGATGGTGTGGATTGCACTCTCAGCAAATTTGTGGATGATACTAAACTGGGAGGAGTGGTAGATACGCTGGAGGGCAGGGATAGGATACAGAGGGACCTAGACAAATTGGAGGATTGGGCCAAAAGAAATCTGATGAGGTTCAATAAGGATAAGTGCAGGGTCCTGCACTTAGGACGGAAGAACCCAATGCACAGCTACAGACTAGGGACCGAATGGCTCAGCAGCAGTTCTGCGGAAAAGGACCTAGGGGTGACAGTGGACGAGAAGCTGGATATGAGTCAACAGTGTGCCCTTGTTGCCAAGAAGGCCAATGGCATTTTCGGATGTATAAGTAGGGGCATAGCGAGCAGATCGAGGGACGTGATCGTCCCCCTCTATTCGACATTGGTGAGGCTTCATCTGGAGTACTGTGTCCAGTTTTGGGTCCCACACTACAAGAAGGATGTGGATAAATTGGAAAGAGTCCAGCGAAGGGCAACAAAAATGATTAGGGGTCTGGAACACATGACTTATGAGGAGAGGCTGAGAGAACTGGGATTGTTTAGTCTGCGGAAGAGAAGAATGAGGGGGGATTTGATAGCTGCTTTCAACTACCTGAGAGGTGGTTCCAGAGAGGATGGTTCTAGACTATTCTCAGTGGTGGAAGAGGACAGGACAAGGAGTAATGGTCTCAAGTTGCAATGGGGGAGGTTTAGGTTGGATATTAGGAAAAACTTTTTCACTAGGAGGGTGGTGAAACACTGGAATGCGTTGCCTAGGGAGGTGGTGGAATCTCCTTCCTTAGAAGTTTTTAAGGTCAGGCTTGACAAAGCCCTGGCTGGGATGATTTAATTGGGGATGGGTCCTGCTTTTGAGCAGGGGGTTGGACTAGATGACCTCCTGAGGTCCCTTCCAACCCTGATATTCTATGATTCTATGATACTATGGAGAGATGCTTTTAGGGTATGTCTACACTGCAGTGTAAGCCCAGGGTTAGTGGGACTCATGTCAGCTGGCCTGTGTTAGGGAACCCTGGGTTTGCACATCTATATAGTATGTTAACCCTATGTTAAGACTTCTTTGACCCATTCTCAAGCCTAGGGCTCTGGCATCCATACTGCAGTGCACAGACCCAAGTCAAAGTACCAGTATCCAAGAGTGCCTAGTTTGGTCCCCCAAGTTGTGGCAGCTCTAGCCCTAGTGGTGCACTGTGGGAAAACTTTACTGCCCGTCCTGCACATTACCAGGAAGCAGCTCACTTTGCAAAAGGCTTGATTGGTTCACTTTCCATTGCATACCCAGGAGGGTCACTGATAGTGTGCTTGCAGATTGGTGATCAGAAGACAATGGGTTACCACTGACCTGAGCTACTGCTCTTCACAACAGGGGGTGGAGGGATGGCTTCCATTTTCAATAGAGTGGATTGCAGATTGTTGGGATGGAGAGGACTAAGGCAGTTGTCCCATGGAATTGTGGGATTCTTCCAGCTGACTCCTGGGACCTGAGGCAAGTGGGGCTGTGTCTACACTGCAAAGCAATAGGGCTTGGAACCTGTGTCCAAGACCTTGTTAACACAATTGCAGTGCAGATACAAGGGGTGGGTTAGGCTTGAGCCCAGACAAGCATGGGCTTACGGTTGTTGCAGTGTAGACAACCCCAAGGGTCTGTGCTCTGACATAGGAGGGATAGCTAAGGGTACATCTACAGTATGATGATATATCTAATTTATATAAGTCGATTTTTTGGAAGAGATTTTATACAGTTGATCTTGTGCGTCCCCACTAAGCGTGTGAAGTCGGAGGAGTGCGTCCACAGTACCGAGGCTAGCATTGACGCTCAGAGCGGGGCACTGTGGGTAGCTATCCCACAGTTCCCACAGTCTTCGCCGTCCATTGGAGTTCTGGGTTAAGCTCCCAGGGCATGATGGGGCAAAAACCGTCTCGCGGGTGTTTCTGGGTGCATGTCGTCAGTCGCCTCTCCCTCCATGCAAGCTACGGCAGACAATCGTTTTGCGCCTTTTTTCTGCCATTGTCAACCGTACACCACCGCTTCTGCGGCCACTCCCAGCGATGGGAGCTACGCCCCTCGTGGAGGGGGGTTTTTTAGAGCGCTGGGAGAGCCCTGCCGCGACTACACAAGCCACGTTAAAGTGCTGCCGTGGCAGCACCTTAACGTTGCCAGCATAGACTAGCCCTTAGATAGTCGTAAAACTGCAAGGTGCCTGTAGTAACACACGAGAGCTGAGGCTGGCACCACTGCAAATGATTAGCTCTTTTAAGATCAATTGTGATGTAAGTGGTAATGCAGGCGAACAGGAAAAACAAAGTAGGGAAATGATGAGTCAGGCTACACCCATAGCTTGCCTGAACAAGCAGCAGGCAAGTACAGTTTCATGAGCATGTACAAGTGAAATCCTTTTTGAGGAGGCTGCATTTATTGTTTATGCAAGGGCAGAAGAAGGGGAGGGCATTTGGGATTTTGGAAGCCTGCCTCTGAAGAACCCCTCAACGAGCCTTTTCTCTGTGATATTAATAACAAGAGCAAGTCCAATTTCTAATACATATTTGTCATTTTATTACCATTTCATTTCCACATATCCTCTGAAGCCTATTGCTGTGCAGTTTGGGGTGGGATTTTTTAAACTGTTCTTTAATGGGAAGTTAATATGTCTCTGACAGGGGAGAATACATCCTCTTGTTTGGAGAAGATAAGAAACATTTGGGACTATATAAGGCTCTCTGACAATTAAAACTTGGCAGTTTGCCCTTCCCACTGGAGAGATTAAAACGAAGGTTTCAGCTTCTCTATCCTACAACAGAGATATCGGATTAACAAATCTGTGGGCTCTGAGTACTGAAAACTTCAACTCAGACCACTCACACATGCTCTTACATTTGCCTTTTAAAGCATAATTTCAATCATTTCTTTATTGACTATTTTAAACTCTGGTGCTACATATTTTATGTTTACTTCTTTCCTAAATGGATTTTCTTGTCAGCAAAACATTTTCAGTCTTTACAAAGGAGAGGAATTAGTGAATCAGTTGAAGATACAGGGTCCATTTCAGGTCCTCCTGAACTCAGGGCACATCTACACTACAAAATTCTGTCAACCTAAGTTATGTCAGCATAGAGCCGCTACAGTAATTAAATTGCTTTGAGTCCATACTGCGCTCTTTGTGTCGACAGCCTGCGTCCTCACCAGAGCGCTTGCACCAATGGTACTGTCAGTGTGGGACATTGCGGGATGGCTTCTGAAAGCCAGTAACAGTCAATATAAGCAATGCAGTGTCTACACTGACACTGTGTCGACCTAACTACATCAACATGGCCTCTACGCCTCTCGTGGAGGCGCAGTTATTAATTTGGCATAGCAGGGCAGTTACGTTGGCAGGAGTGACATTTTAGTATAGTCACTTACACAGTTAGGTCAACGTAAGATGCCTTTTGTCAACCTAACTCCGTAGTGTAGTCCAGGCTGCAGTAGCAAAGCTCCCATTGATTTCAATGGACGTACAAATGAAACCCAAAGTGCCTTGTAGTCAGATGCAGACATCTACAGTACAGCCATAAGAATCTGAACCTTACTTTAATCAACACATTTGTCCCTCTGTAGTTCAGAAATACTGTCCTTTCCAAAGCTGCTGCTCTGCAGGCTGATTAGCTATCCCTGTGAAAACTGTCTGCTATGATCTTCTGAAAGCTCTTTAAATAGGATGTTATTGGAAATGAATGAAGATATTTGAAAGCAGTACTTGGAACTGAATTTCATAAAATAAAGTGAGAAACAAGGTTGGTGAGGTAATGTCTTTTATTGGAAGGGACAAGCTTTCAAGCTTCACAGAGCTCTTTCTCAGGTTTGGCTTGAAAGCTTGTCCCTTCCACCAACAGAAGTTGGTCCAATCAAAGATATTACCTCACCTACCCTGTCTCTTTCCTATCCTGGGACCAGTACGACTTCAACAACATGGCAAACATAAAATAATGTGCCAAACAAAGACAGCTAAGGTGCTACAATGTTAAACTTTGTGCAGTGAGGAGACATGTAGGGAAGATGGGAAAAGGGAGTGCACTTTTGCTGGTTTGTGTCTATACCAATTCCTCTCTCTCTCTCTCTCTCTCTCTCACTCACTCACTCACACACACACACACTTACTTAATATAACAACCCACATTTAGGACTAAATGCTACAGTCCATAGGCAGGTAATGGGAGCTTTCCTTGCAGATGGACTCAGGGAATAGTCCCAGGTTCGGGGAATAGTAGAAGACTGTGTAAGCTACCCTTTATACAGAAAAGCCTTTTAACAATTATGCAATTTAGTAGAACTTTAAAGAATGTCATAGACCCCTTGAATAGTGTGCATTTAGTTATTTATAAATGATATTTCATATGGGGTATTGTTGGTCCTGCAAATGTATTTTCTACTTAGGACTTTAATAAGTAAATCTTGGGCCTATGTTCTCCCTACCTCAAGGTAATCTCTTGCTTTCTAATCACCCAACTAATAAAGATTAAGGACCTGATTCTGGTCTCACTTACACTGGTATTAATCAGTAGTTACCCACATTGACTTCAAGCCCTTGTTTTCTTCCGATGATATCGCATAAGAAAATACTTCATGCGCCAGGGACAGCAACTGGTAAAGCAGTTTGGAAGTATTCAGTAAATATGGCTTTAGTGTCTCTGCAATAGGCTACCCCAGGGAGATGGAACTAGGGGAGTGACCTAGAAAAGGTCGCTTCTCAGGAGATACTGGAAGCATAACTGGAATCTATACTATCCTCCTGGCAAATTGGCATCGTTTAGTAAATATGCTACTGGATTGTTATGTGAGCAAATGGAGCGAGAAGAAGAGCTGCAAAACACGTTTGGGGATTACTGGGGATAAAGCTGTTTGCATTATGCTTGTATGCTAAACAGATCACAGTGCCAAAGGGTTACTTCCCAAAAGAATATTATTCTAATAAGGGAGCAAGAGAAAAAAAATGGCGGGGGGGGGGGACCAAAGAGTGAACTGGAAGCTGTGTAGCAAGCTATCTCAGCCACTGCCTTGAAGCTCAAATGTCTGAAATGAAGAACTGCTTAAAGAAATCAAATCAAAGAATTCAAGAAATAAAAAGCCCAAATGATCCTGTGCAAGATGCACCAGTTTTTCACAGACTAAGCCTGTTGCTACATCCAACCAATGGCATAAAATACTCCAACTTGGAATGAGCTGTCAGATTGATTAAAATACACAAAGTAATTAGCTCTTTGTTCCCTATGTTGTCATTATTTAAAGGACAAACATCAAGTGAAAGAGATAGTTTTAATGAAAAGCTACCGTATTCAACATGTGAGAAATGCTCAGTCATATTTATAGACAACCATCTATGTGACCTTAAATAATCAATACGAAACTTTATCATCACAAAATCAAAACAAGAACAACCCAATGTTTGCATTTTATAGCATGCTTATTGTTATAAAAACACAACATGCTTTTATTTATTTATATAAAGAGCTGAAATGCACTACAGCCTTCTATGACTAAAGGAGCTGTCCTCCAGTGTAATTTAAACTTCCTTGCTCATTCATAACCACAACCACAAGGTTAAACTGACCCTTTCTGTTCTTCTGAGCTTCATCCCTAAAAAATGCACTGAAAACTTCCACCCCTGCCAAAATTAGAGATGTTTCCTCCCCATCAATTTTCAGTCAAATGCAAAATTCCAACCCAGGTATATGACTAAGTCATTAGTCACATAAACAAAATGCCTCATCTTAAATAAATTAGTAATTGTTATTCCTTCTCTCAACTTTGTACAGCTTTCTCTTGAAAAACAACATCCTAGATGCACAATCATTGACGTATAAACCTGGATCCTTTTAGAGGACATTGCAAACACTCAAGCCCAAAGAATGGCAAACCCCGAAGCAGACATTATGTTCTCAAACCATAACAATATAAAAATAAAATAGTCCATGAGATGACAGAGCAGAGCTCTTGAGTGGAGCAAAGGACTCCCTAAAAGCAGGATCTATCCTGTTGGCTCCTCAAGAAGGTTCCAGGCACTTTTCTCTTGTTGCTCTTTGTAAAGTTGGAACGCCAGATTCAAAAGTATCTTTTCCAGCTCAGAATTTGGGTGGCAAAGAAAGGGATTTAGAGAAGCTTTGAATGGAAGACTCCAAAGCAGGTATTTAGGAATTACTGACTGCTTCCATGATTTATTACTCCTGATACAACCCTCCTTGGGACTGGTCTAAGATAGTCACTAATAAATCAGTCTGCTGGCATGCTGATGGTGTGCTGCCCTGTCAGCTGGTAGACCCCCAAATAATGTGATCAAATTGCAACTGTAAGCTATGTGCTGGTGGAGAGTAAGCCTCTAAGGCAAGTTATAAATATACTGAGCAGAGAAGGTATGATACCTGCTGCACTTTTATGTGTCCCTGCTCAGTGGCTCATGTGTCGTAGGGGGATAAACACAGACAACAAGAAAGGTACATTGAAATGAAACAACTTCCCCTCCCCCCATGAAATGACATAATTATTTTCAGGCTGCAGCAACACTAAGTTTCTGTTTCTTGATGCTAGTTTTTATTTTAGAAGAAAGAGAAACTTAGCAAACAGTGCCACTGTGACTATGATGAGTTCACGGATTCTGAAAATTCCATGGCTTGCATTCCAGCTGGCTTGAACTTAACTGTGTGTATGGATGTTGGGGGAGGGTTAAATGTTATAATGTTTAACATTATAGAGAATAAAATAAAGGCTACTTTGCGCCTCACTCTCATTTATCCCCTTTATCGCACTCTGGCAGCATAAATGGACCTTAAAGTGTGTATAAAATACAATTATGGTTTCTTTACCCTGCCACATAGATGAAAAGGGCCTTAGTTTAAATGGGAAACAGACATATTATGTTTAAAAGTATTTGCAACAATTGAGGCATCCCTCCCCCACAAAAAGGAAGAAGAAAGAGGGAAAGCTAAGATACCAAAGTACCTACGTTAGCCAGCTATGGTTTATGATCACAATGAAATCTACAGGGTGCCTACGTTCTATTTTTCCCTAACTGGCTTGCACGTAAATTGTCCCAAAATGGTCCTTTAATATCCTAAAGCTCCTCTATTGCCTTAGTAGATGCCAATTGTCAGTCTAATTAGAGGAGAAGGAATGGGGCTCACAGCAGCGAGTTGATCCAGTGCTGTAAGACTTACCTTCTTACCACAAATAAAAGAAATTAAAAAAAGAATTGGTTTATGAAACAGAGCTAAAGAAATGGGCAGGGCAGAGGGAATCAGTCTAAAAATATAGTTTGTGTGACGCCGAGAACAATAGGTCCTCTTGCCGTATCTAGCCACAGTTCTAAAGAGAGGTGACTCAGACACCATACTGAACTTTTGCCCCAAACCAAAGTTAGGCTTTTTTCTGAGTGGAGACTGTTCTAGAAAATCCCCCTCCTCCTTCCCACTCTCCAAATCCTGGCCTGTTCATGCCTCCCTTCCTCCTCACGGCTCTGGGTCTCCATCATCCTGTATAAACAGTTTGGATCCCCACCCTCCATTTCTTCTTTCGAAGTGCTGGTCTCCAGGGCCAGCGCTGCTGGCAAACCCTCCGCTACATCCAGCCACTGCCAGGGATGACCAATGTTCAGCATGGTGCAGGACAGTATTGTTTTGTGTTACTGTAATGCCTAGAAGCCCCAGTCATGGACCAGGGCCCCGTTGTACTGGGTGCTGTACACTAGCATGTTTGGCAGTCCCATCGCACCCTCCAGTGGCCCTGCTGGACTGTCGTTACCACCGGGGATGGGACAGCTGGGATTCTCCCTAAAGCTCCTCCACCTGACTGCTAAGGGCTGCGGTAACACAGGCTGAACAGGTAGCCTGAGCACCTTGCCTACCTTCTCAGTGATCTCTGCTCTGATCCCAACAGCTCCTGCGAGTGGAGAGAAGGAGCTGACAGTGCTAGGGACACCAGGTCGGGAGACAGAAGAGAGTCTGTTATTACTGGATGAAATGTCCTGTAATTTGTCTACACTGGAGCTGGAGGTGTAATTTCCAGCTCAAGGAGACGTACCCACACTAGTTCAATCAGCTCCAGTGTAGACATACCTAAGGGGCTAGATAACATAGGGCTGCAGGCTGGGGAGGGAGGAGACAGAGCTGGAGGTGTAATGGAGCAAATCCCATGGGAATTCTAAAGACCAAGAGCAAATTTTAGCTGGATTTTGAAATGAATGGAAAACAAATGGAAGTGTTTGTGGACATGGACTATTCTGGTCATAAGTCTTGATGTGAATGTGATATCCATTTTCCATTAATTATACTTAGCACACATAATACAGCACTTTATTTCAAAGAGCTTTACAAATATTAACTAATTAACATGTTTCAATGGATTGGGCCCTGACCTGGGAGTCAGGAAACCTGGGTTTTATACTCAGCTCTGCTACTGACTTTGGACAAATCACTTCAGCTCTCTCCACCTCTGTTTCCCCTCCCACCTTTTGTCTGTCTCATCTATTCAGGCTATACATTTCTCAGGCCAGAGAGTGTTTCTTACTACATGTACATGTAATGGCTAGCACAACAGGGCCCCGACCTTAGGTATTACTTTTATATAAATAATAAAAGTTCTCCTTTAAAAAAATACATTCAAAGCTCATTCATATATGGTACATATTTTACATGCACTCACACACTCTATATTGTGTACAAGTTAAACTCATTCCACACATACCATACCTGACACAAAATTACAAAAACAAGGACATGAAAAGTTGAGGCATCTAACAGTACATATGTACAGTTCCTGCACCCAGACACACACCTCACCACTAGGACAACAACCATGCACCATAATACACTATAACCTTAACTCTACTCTAGTAAGAATGCCAGCTTTCCAGCACCCTGTTTTCCAAACTCCGTACTACCATAAACAGCCCAGACATCATCCTGTTCCTCACACCCCAATACTCTGCTATTATCTGTTCTGCACAGTTCTGGAAAAATGGGCATTTTTCTAATGGCAGCTCTGTAGCCTTGCTCTCCTTGGTAACAGTAGGAGTAGCAGGTATTTTGAAAGAGCTGTTCTTCTTGGAATTCTCTGTAGTAGAATGTTACTCACCCAACAGAGAAACTTTCAGTTATGAAGAATGTTGGCAAAAAATGACCATTAATTCTAAAATAAAATTTAAAAAATAATCTTAAATTAAGCCAGTGTATGAGATTTCAGTGACTTGTAACTATGTGGGAAGCCTGAAGGGTCTGCATTGTTCAATTATTAAGGTCACATAGGATATTAAAATGGTCTGACACAGGGTGCTAAATTTATTAAAGGACCCATTTATTAATACATTTTAATTCAAACTAAATTACTGTATTTGCTGGTAAATACTCTAAAAATTAATTCTCTGCCCAAAGAGAATGTGCTATAGTTTTTGGGGGGCGGGGATCTTCCTCAGATCTAACAAAGTAATGCCTGCTTTAGGTACAAAATCCATCTCAGCTTGTGGAATCATGACTAGGGTTGCCAGAATATATACATTCATACAAAGATATTCTTAGCCAGGATACATTTCAGGATGAGGTTTAATTTCAGGCTTATGTTTTAGCACATATGGATTGGACAGTCAGTCGCCAGAATTTCCTACTCTGTGATATTAAGATAGATTTATCAACTTGCATTCTCATACTGATCAGTGAAACAACTGGAAAAAAATACAAGCTGAGTAATAACTAACACTACATTGCATGGAAGTATAAATCAAAGCAGTGATAATCCCCAGACCCAGACACTCATTAGTAACCTCATTAATAACTAATGTTAAACTGAACTGAAGCCTTCTGTGAGTAAGAAAACTAGACAGTAGTTGTTTTAATAGCAACTCCCTGTTTTTCTTCCCCTTTGTAGCTAGAAAAGCCCAAAGATATTGAGCAACATGTGTCAGACTGAAAATATAATATAGGTTGCGTTATATTAGTGGATTTGAAAAATGCACGGAAATTAAAGTTCACAGATTATTTATAGCATCAGGCAAAGGTTGTCTCTTCCCACCAGGTGCTGGCCAGAAGCATGAAAATAAATTACTGGCAATATGTGGCCAGCTCCTGTTGCATTAAAATAAATACTTTTACCATGCTCAGCACTATTTATAGAATCCTAGCCCTGGTCTACACTAGGACTTTAGGTCGAATTTAGCAGCATTAAATCGATGTAAACCTGCACCCATCCACACAATGAAGCCTTTTATTTCGACTTAAAGGGCTCTTAAAATCGATTTCCTTACTCCACCCCTGACAAGTGGATTAGTGCTTAAATCGACCTTGCCGGCTCGAATTTGGGGTACTGTGGACACAATTCGATGGTATTGGCCTCCGGGAGCTATCCCAGAGTGCTCCATTGTGACCGCTCTGGACAGCGCTCTCAACTCAGATGCACTGGCCAGGTAGACAGGAAAAGAACCGCAAACTTTTAAATCTCATTTCCTGTTTGGCCAGCGTGGCAAGCTGCAGGTGACCATGCAGAGCTCATCAGCACAGGTGACCATGATGGAGTCCCAGAATCGCAAAAGAGCTCCAGCATGGACCGAACGGGAGGTACGGGATCTGATCGCTGTTTGGGGAGAGGAATCCGTGCTATCAGAACTCCGTTCCAGTTTTCGAAATGCCAAAACCTTTGTCAAAATCTCCCAGGGCATGAAGGACAGAGGCCATAACAGGGACCCGAACCAGTGCCACGTGAAACTGAAGGAGCTGAGGCAAGCCTACCAGAAAACCAGAGAGGCGAACGGCCGCTCCGGGTCAGAGCCCCAAACATGCCGCTTCTATGATGAGCTGCATGCCATTTTTAGGGGGTTCAGCCACCACTACCCCAGGCGTGTTGTTTGACTCCTTCAATGGAGATGGAGGCAATATGGAAGCAGGTTTTGGGGATGAAGAAGATGATGATGAGGTTGTAGATAGCTCACAGCAAGCAAGCAGAGAAACCGGTTTTCCCGACAGCCAGGAACTGTTTCTCACCCTGGACCTGGAGCCAGTACCCCCCGAACCCACCCAAGGCTGCCTCCTGGACCCAGCAGGCGGAGAAGGGACCTCTGGTGAGTGTACCTTTTAAAATACTATACATGGTTTAAAAGCAAGCATGTGAAAGGATTACTTTGCCCTGGCATTCGCGGTTCTCCTAGATGTACTTCTAAAGCCTTTGCAAAAGGTTTCTGGGGAGGGCAGCCTTATTGCATCCTTCATGGTAGGACACTTTACCACTCCAGGCCAGTAACACGTACTCGGGAGTCATTGTAGAACAAAGCATTGCAGTGTATGTTTGCTGGCATTCAAACAGCATCCGTTCTTTATCTCTCTGTGTTATCCTCAGGAGAGTGAGATATAATTCATGGTCACCTGGTTGAAATAGAGTGCTTTTCTTCAGGGGACACTCAGAGGAGCCCATTCCTGCTGGGCTGTTTGCCTGTGGCTAAACAGAAATGTTCCCCGCTGTTAGCCACAGGGAGGGGGAAGGTTGAGGGGGTAGCCACGCGGTGGGGGGAGACAAAATGCGACCTTGTAACGAAAGCACATGTGCTATGTATGTAATGTTAGCAGCAAGGTTTACCCTGAAAGAGTGTAGCCACTGTTTTATAAAATGTGTCTTTTTGAATACCGCAGTCCCTTTTTTTTTCTCCACCAGCTGCATGTGTTTCAATGATCACAGGATCTTCTCCTTCCCAGAGGCTAGTGAAGCTTAGAAAGAAAAAAAAACGCACTCGCGATGAAATGTTCTCCGAGCTCATGCTGTCCTCCCACACTGACAGAGCACAGACGAATGCGTGGAGGCAAATAATGTCAGAGTGCAGGAAAGCACAAAATGACCGGGAGGAGAGGTGGCGGGCTGAAGAGAGTAAGTGGTGGGCTGAAGACAGGGCTGAAGCTCAAATGTGGCGGCAGCGTGATGAGAGGAGGCAGGATTCAATGCTGAGGCTGCTGGAGGACCAAACCAGTATGCTCCAGTGTATGGTTGAGCTGCAGCAAAGGCAGCTGGAGCACAGACTGCCACTGCAGCCCCTCTGTAATCAACCGCCCTCCTCCCCAAGTTCCATAGCCTCCACACCCAGATGCCCAAGAACGCGGTGGGGGGGGCCTCCGGCCAACCAGCCACTCCACCATAGAGGATTGCCCCAAAAAAGAAGGCTGGCATTCAATAAATTTTAAAGTTGTAAACTTTTAAAGTGCTGTGCTTAAAGTGCTGTGTGACATTTTCCTTCCCTCCTCCACCACCCCTCCTGGGCTACCTTGGTAGTCATCCCCCTATTTGTGTGATGAATGAATAAAGAATGCATGAATGTGAAGCAACAATGACTTTATTGCCTCTGCAAGCGGTGATCGAAGGGAGGAGGGGCGGGTGGTTAGCTTACAGGGAAGTAGAGTGAACCAAGGGGCGGGGGGTTTCATCAAGGAGAAACAAACAGAACTTTCACACCGTAGCCTGGCCAGTCATGAAACTGGTTTTCAAAGCTTCTCTGATGCATACCGCGCCCACCTGTGCTCTTCTAACCGCCCTGGTGTCTGGCTGCGCGTAACCAGCAGCCAGGCGATTTGCCTCAACCTCCCACCCCGCCATAAACGTCTCCCCCTTACTCTCACAGATATTGTGGAACACACAGCAAGCAGTAATAACAGTGGGAATATTGGTTTTGCTGAGGTCTAAGCGAGTCAGTAAACTGCGCCAGCGCGCCTTTAAACGTCCAAATGCACATTCTACCACCATTCTGTACTTGCTCAGCCTGTAGTTGAACAGCTCCTGACTACTGTCCAGGCTGCCTGTGTACGGCTTCATGAGCCATGGCATTAAGGGGTAGGCTGGGTCCCCAAGGATACATATAGGCATTTCAACATCCCCAACAGTTATTTTCTGGTCTGGGAATAAAGTCCCTTCCTGCAGCTTTTGAAACAGACCAGAGTTCCTGAAGATGCGAGCATCATGTACCTTTCCGGGCCATCCCACGTTGATGTTGGTGAAACGTCCCTTGTGATCCACCAGAGCTTGCAGCACTATCGAAAAGTACCCCTTGCGGTTTATGTACTCGGCGGCTTGGTGCTCCGGTGCCAAGATAGGGATATGGGTTCCGTCTATGGCCCCACCACAGTTAGGGAATCCCATTGCAGCAAAGCCATCCACTATGACCTGCACATTTCCCAGGGTCACTACCCTTGATATCAGCAGATCTTTGATTGCGTGGGCTACTTGCATCACAGCAGCCCCCACAGTAGATTTGCCCACTCCAAATTGATTCCCAACTGACCGGTAGCTGTCTGGCATTGCAAGCTTCCACGGGGCTATTGCCACTCACTTCTCAACTGTGAGGGCTGCTCTCATCTTGGTATTCATGTGCCTCAGGGCAGGGGAAAGCAAGTCACAAAGTTCCATGAAAGTGCCCTTACGCATGCGAAAGTTTCGCAGCCACTGGGAATCGTCCCAGACCGGCAACACTATGCGGTCCCACCAGTCTGTGCTTGTTTCCCGAGCCCAGAATCGGCGTTCCACAGCATGAACCTGCCCCATTAGCACCATGATGCATGCATTAGCAGGGCCCATGCTTTCAGAGAAATCTGTGTCCATGTCCTGATCACTCACGTGACCGCGCTGACGTCGCCTCCTCGCCCGGTATCGCTTTGCCAGGTTCCGGTGCTGCATATACTGTTGGATAATGCGTGTGGTGTTTAATGTGCTCCTAATTGCCAAAGTGACCTGAGCAGCCTCCATGCTTGCCTTGGTATGGCGTCCGCACAGAAAAAAGGCGCAGAACGATTGTCTGCCGTTGCTCTGATGGAGGGAGGGGCGACTGACGACACGGCTTACAGGGTTGGCTTCAGGGAGCTAAAATCAACAAAGGGGGTGTCTTTACATCAAGGAGTATTTCAGGCAGGACTTCACGGAGGGTTCCAATAAGAATGGTGCACCTAAGTTATTGTTCTTATTGGAACAAGGAGGTTAGCCTGGCCTCTGATTGATACATGGCTAGATTTACCTCGCTGCACCTTCTCTGTGAGTGACTGCAGTGTGACCTAGAGGAATGAGTCCCCTAGACAGGGGAGGAGGCAAATGAGTACAAAACAAATCTGGTCTATTTCTTGTTTTGATCCACTCCATATATCTTTTACATCTTTGGCTGGCAGCAGACGGTGCAGAAGGACTGCATGCCATCCACATCTCATGGCTGCTCGGCAGAAGATGGCACAGTACGACTGCTAGCCATCCTCATCTCTTGCCTGCCCGGCAGAAGATGGTACAGTACGACTGCTAGCAATCCGTATCGCCTGCCTGCTCACCATAAGACGGTTCAATAGGACTGGCTGCAGGACTAAAGAGAATGACCTGGTCAATTCACTCTAAATTAAGTCCCTGCACCCATGTCTGTCCAGGCGCTCCCAGCCGACGTGGCCAGGAGCACCTCGGACATGACGATGACAGCTACCAGTCATATTGCACCATCTGCTGCCACAAGGCAATGGGTTGCTGCTACTGTGTAGCAATGCCGTACCGCGTCTGCCAGCACCCAGGAGACATAGGGTGACGGTTAGCTGAGCGGGCTCCATGCTTGCTGTGGTATGGCGTCTGCACAGGTAACTCAGGAAAAAAGGCGCGAAACGATTGTCTGCCCTTGCTTTCACGGAGGGAGGGAGGGAACGGGGGCCTGACGATATGTACCCAGAACCACCCGTGACAATGTTTTAGCCCCATCAGGCATTGGGATCTCAACCCAGAATTCCAATGGGCAGCGGAGACTGCGGGAACTGTGGGATAGCTACCCACAGTGCAATGCTCCGGAAGTCGACTCTAGCCTCGGTACTGTGGAAGCACTCCGCCGAGTTAATGCACTTAGAGCATTTTCTGTGGGGACACACACACTTGAATATATAAAACCGATTTCTAAAAAACCGACTTCTATAAATTCGACCTTATTCCGTAGTGTAGACATACCCCTAGACATGTAAGTGCCCTCAAGGGGTGATCTACTCCATCCCCCACGGAGGCAGGACCAAGTAAATCTAGACCATCCCTGAAATGTGTTTGTCTAACCTGTTCTTAAAAGTCTCCAACCTCCATTTCCCTAGTAACCACAACCTCCTTAGGTAACCTGGTCCAGTGCTTAACTAACATGCATACCAATGCTCACATTGTCTCTCTAAAATATGTTCATGTAAGAGAAGAGCACTTGGACTTCTTCCATTTATCCTTACAGCCAGGACATCAGAAGCTCCCTAAAAGTGGAGAGACCACCGGCACCCAAACCATAGCCCTGCACTGCACTACCCCCTCCCCGAGGCCCCCACCTCATGCCACCTTTATCCCGAGGGCCCACCTCATGCTGCCTCTTCCCTCCAAGACCCCATCCCTGCTCACTCCTCTCCACCCCCTCCCTGCTGTCACTCACCCTTACAGCTGGTAAAAAGACTATGCCCTCTCACTTTTAAAAGTGATGGGGCCATGAGCCTATGGCCTCCCCCCATTCCGGCACCCCTGCTCACAGCTTCCCATTAAGGAAGAGCTGACAAACTATAAGGCCTCTTCAACAAGATAAATGAATTTAGCCTCGAAAGTAAAGTCTTGAGAACTAAACCATAGGAAATCAAGGGCCAGATCCTCAGCGGGTGTAAGTTGGCCTAGCTTCAGTCAAATCAGTGCAGCTGCATCAATTTTCATCAGTTGAGGCTCTGGTGTTTAGCACCTTTCTACTTTTAAACACCTAAAATAAATCCAGATAAACTCGCTTCCCTGCTGGCTACTAGTGAAACAGAGGAAATAGATAACTACCCAGAACGCAAAACCTCAGACTCACTTCCAGGACATGGCTGACCCGGAATGCAATTGTGTCTACACCAAACAGTTATTAAACTGAACTCACAGATGTACTTATGCCACAGAAACCAAGGAACACACTGAATCAGATCTTTGGCCCCCTCTTCTGCCTGCTTGGCACTGTTTAGGGAATGCAAAGCAGTGGCCAGCATGCCTAAAGGGGCAGCTGGGGATTTCCCTGATTTACAGGAAACTCTGGGTGGTGCAAAGCTGCTGCGGAATGCCCTGTGTCACCCACTTTCCCCCAAACTCCCTCCAAGCAGAGGCATTATGGCGTGGAACAGGCAGGAGAGGGCCAGCTTGCAGCATGGTCCAGCAATCCTTGAGCAGGCTCCTGCTGGCACAGTTTAGAACATTACCTGGGCTGTTCTAAGCTGCACTAAGGGGCCAGTTCAGCCTTCAGTCAGTCCCAGATGACTTAAAGCAGTTTACCCTCCCCCAACCCCAACCTTACCCCTGAGTTCTGAGCCAAGTGCAGCTTGGCCAGACCTGAGGATCTGGCCGACGCAGAATTAACTTCAAATATTAAAACCACTTATAATGAAAGTACCCACAATATTACAAATAGCTATCAATCTTACCTAATCCTTGTGTGGGGTAAATAGATGGGCCATTGATGTTAGCTTAAGGGGACCCTCGAGTGACAAAATTCTGGAAGACAAAGATTCTCTTCTCCTTAAACCAGTGATGGGCAAACTTTTTGTCCAGAGGGCCACATCTGGTATGGAAATTGTATGGTGGGCCATGAATGCTCATGAAATTGGGGGTTGGGGTGCAGGAGGGGGTGAGGGCTCCAGCTGGGGGTGCAGGCTCTGGGGTGCAGGAGGGTGGGACGAGGGGTTTGGAGTGCTGGAGGGGGATCAGGGCTGGGGCAGGAGAGTGGGGCATGGGAGGGGGTCAGGGACGCAGGGTCCAGGCGGTGCTTACCTCAAGCAGCTCCCGGAAGCAGCAGCGTGTTCCCCCTCCGGCTCCTAAGCGAGGGCACAGCCAGGCGGCTTTGTGCACTGCCCCATCTGCAGGCGCTGCCCCTACAGCTCCCATCAGCCACAGTTCCTGGCCAATGGGAGCTGCTGGGGTGGTGCTTGGGGTGGTGGAGCCCCCTGGCTGCCACTACGTGTAGAAGCCAGAGGGGGGACATGCTGCTGCTTCTGGGAGCTGCGTGTAGCCATGGCACATGCGGATCAGGGCAAGCCCTGGACCCCACTCCCTGGCAGGAGCTTGAAGGCACGAACTGGCTGTAATAGAGTGGAAGAGACAGAACCCACCAGCAGCTGACTCCACTTCCCAAAAATCCACAAATGGGAGTGGTTGTACCTGAATTGAGAGCCTTCTCCAAAGAGACAGGAGTATCTGTATGATGAATTCAGTGATATTACCTTTGTATGCATGTACACTCTCCATGCGATTTCTGAAGATCAAAACATGACCACTTTGGTTGCAAAATTGACTAGCAGAGCTCTGGACATATTCAATAAGATGCCTATTGCTAAGATGCCTATTGCTGATGTTTCAAACTATGGTAAATTCAAGGAATTGGTTTTGAAACAGTTTCAGATTACACCTGAAACCTACAGGGTTAAATTCAGGAATCTTAAGAGGGGATCTGGATTAAGTAATGTGGCTTATGTAAATGAAATGAGAGATTTGTTAGACAAGTGGGTGAGGGGAAAAGGCGTTAGAAGCTTGGAAGAAATGTTTGATTTGGTTACTCAGGAACCATTCCTGAATATGTGCAGTGATGATGTAAAACAGTATTTGTGGAACAAAAAGGTGAATGCAGTGGGTGAATTAGCTGGGTTTGCAGACTCTTATGAGAAATCACAGGCTGCAATTAAATATAAACCACTGGCAGAGGAACACAAGGTTGGGGGAAAGCAGAATCACTGTTTTACTCCTGGCGTTCACCTCCCCATTCCCCTGTTACTCATCCCAAGTCTCCTGTAAATGTCCTTGGCTCAGTGGGAACAGGCACCAGGTTACACATGAAACTGCTGCTTCTCAGAGCACAGGGGTATCCCAGGCTACTGCCTCTTACCACACAGGAGAGGTAAGAAACATTGCTTCTGCACAACCAAGCAGTGAGCATATGCACGCTGTTAAGCTTAATGGCAAAGTGCTCCAAGGATGGAGAGATACTGGTGCAGAGATCTCTGTGGTCAGGAGAGACCTGATCCAGGAGAAGGATTTGTTACCAGGAAAAATGGCAGAATTAGAACTGGTGGGAGGTGTCCTTGCACCCTTAGCTAAGGTACACATGGAAACTGGTGATTTGCAGGCTGAACTGACTGTTGCAGCGGTGGCACACAATTTTGCACCATTTCTACTGGTGAATGATTTTTTTTTAATGTGGCAGAGTCTGTCCCAGGGTTTGTTAGCAGCAAGAAGGAATCTTGTGCTAAAAGCCCCAGAGGGGATGGTGAAGTCACATGTGTGGCTGGGGAAATAGGACAGTGTCTCTTTAATTCCTTGGTAGCAGTGGAAAATGGGCCCTGTAGCCCCAGGGCTCAAGGCAGTTCCCTGTGGGAAGGGTTGTATAGAGCCAGCTCCAGTCCTGTGATCATCTCCCTGTGGGAGGGGGATGGTCTACCTTGTAACAGGGAGGCCTTCCTAGCTGCTGACTGCCAGGAAGTTGCACGTCAGCAGGAGACAGGTCCTGCCCTGGGGTACAAAGAGACGTGTATCCCAGAGATGGAAGTTGGGGTACTGGTGACTGCTGCGGTGGGAACAGACCCCAGGGACTCTGTAGCTGGAAGCAAGCCCAACCTGAGTGGAAATGGCTGGTGGGGGGGGGGGGGATTGTGCTGGCCAGTGAAAGGTCTGTCATAGCTGGTAGCTGTGAGCCCACAGCTGGATCAGGGTCACCTTCCCTTTTGTGGGACACAGGAGTGTCTGCCCTAGAGAGGGAAGTCCAGATGGAAGGTGAGGGGGGACAGGAGGGTCTGTTCATTTTTTGTAGGAAGGCTTTTCCCCAGGAGGAGGTTGAAGGATCTGCATCTGAAATGCCAGACCCCTCACCTGTGGATCAGGTGTTGAGGGAAGACTGGGGGTCAAATCTCCTGGAGGGGAGAGTCCACCCAGCTGACCTTTTGGGAACAGAGAGTGGGGTGACCAAGGGGATCTTACCAATCCAAAGCACTCCATTAAAAGATGTTGTTCCTGATACACTTTTAAGATATAAAACTGTCTCTTCAAAGCAGGAGGAAGAAAAACTTTGCATTTGGAAAACTTCACAAGCCAGTGGGGTCCAACACAAATTGATTCCAGAGTGGGGGGACTGAGGGCAGGCATGGTTGCAGTGCATCCTTTCCTTACCAAAACCCCATACACATACCTGAATTGAGAGCCTTCTCCAAAGAGACAGGAGTATCTGTATGTGAACACCTACCATGGTACACAAAGGGATTGGAAAATGGAATAGACACTGAACAGGCCAAACTGTGTGAACAAAGTCTGTCTGGCGTAAATTGGCTGTTAATCTTGTGTCTTTTGCTTCTTCATCTATGGATCAAGACAAGGAAATTAATACTAATGGTAAACGCTTTAAAGATATGGGACATACCTGATTTGTGGAAAAAACTTTTGTACATGCTTGGGATGGTGACAAGACAGTCCCACATGCATGTTGCTTTTCAGATTATACCTGTAAACAGGCTGGAAGCTTGGCAAAGCAGCAAAAGCATAGCAGGCCTACGCTGCTGTGTGGAAGGGGAAACTGAGGCACACCGCCTCATGGCATTGGTGGCTAAATGCCAAGACACCTACACTTTAACAGATATTACTGTCTGCATTCTGTTAGCAATACTACAGCCCAACATGTTTTCAGGCACCCTGGGACCAGGAACCCTGAACCTTGCTAGGATATCTTTGACATCATAGGGCTTAGAAGTGCTGGAAAGGTGTGTAACCAGAGACAAACTGGGATTTTACATGTACTGCCTCTGCCATGGACAGTGTCCAAGATTCTGGCAGTAAGTTCAGGAGGAGGGTGTGATGTTGCACTCCATAATGTTCTATGGAACTATGCTTATGAGCGTCAATATAAGATAACTGGCATATGCTTTTTGCAAAAGGTCTCTTGTAAGGTATCATTACAAAGCTTATAATCTATTGAGTGTGTTCATCCTATTTGTATGTATGTATCATTCTTGTATGTAAAACTAGAAATATGAAATATAACTCTGAAGTCCTCTTGTATTTATGCAAAGTGTGGACCATTAATAGTGGCTTGATGGCTCCCATTGAATAGGACAATTGATTGTGAATGGCTCTGTTTACTTGCAAACCTTCCTGGGGACCTTCAGGCCCCCCCTGGAAGAATGAAGGCTGGGGTCTCACAGGACATGTGACCATGTCACACAATACTGGAATCCATCTTAAACCTGGTGCTTTTCCATTGAGAAGGAGGGGTGGGGATCCAGAGAGACAAAGGGTTCCCGCCTTGGGCCAAAGCTATAAAAGGGGGTGGAGCAGAACAAAGGGGACAACCAGTCATAAGAAATCCCCTAATTACCACCTGAGTTGGAACTAACAAGGACTGGACCATGGGAAAGGATTGGGCCCAGGCTAGGAAGGAGTCTCATCTGTGAAAGAAGCTTATTGGAACATCTCTGAGGGTGAGATTTACCTGTATTCAGTTTCTTAATGTATTAGGCTTAGACTTGAGAGTTTTGTTTTATTTTGCTTGGTAACTTACTTTGTTCTGTCTGTTATCACTTGAAACCACTTAAATCCTACTTTTTATACTTAATAAAATTACTTTTGTTTATTAACAAACCCAGAGTAAGTGATTAATACCTGGGAAAGCAAACAGCTGTGCATCTCTCTCTATCAGTGTTATAGAGGGCAGACAATTCATGAGTTCACCCTGTATAAGCTTTATACAGAGTAAAACAGATTTATTTGGGGTTTGGATCCCATTGGGAGCTGGGTGTCTGAGTGCTGGAGATAGGTAAACTGCTGAGTGTTTTTCAGTTAAAGCCTGCAGTTTTGGGGGCATGGTTCAGACTTGGATCTGTGTTGCAGTAGGCTAGCATATCTGGCTCAACAAGGCAGGGTTCTAGAGTCACAAGCCATCAGAGAGAACAGGCTCAGAGGTAATTTAAGCACATCAGGTGACAGTCCCAAGACGGTCTCTCTGACTGAACCTGTCACAGCTACTATTCCGAAAACCTCTGCAGAAAATGCCACAAAACCCAGTTGGGGGTGAAGGTTTTCAAGTTGGCAGAAAATATTGTTCTGCTCCTAAAGGCATGGACTATGTAGAAATTAGCTTAGTCTGGCTCCAAGAGGATAGTTCCGATTAAAATGTTAAAAAATGCTATGCAAATTATTTTTTTAAATGATTCTTTGACCAATTTCCTCATTACTGGACAGAAATGAGTGTTTCTAGATTCCAAGGCCTGAAGGGACCATTCTAATAATCTAGTCTGCCCTCCTATATAACACAGGCCATAGAACTTCCCCAAAATAATTCCTAGAGCAGCTCTTTTAGAAAAACGATCAATTCTGATTTAAAAATTGAGATCAGGATCTGAGCCCTGCCTTTATATTACACAAATTACTTTAAAGTTGAATATTTCAGTATTTCTCATGTTTTTATACTTGTATGACCTTTGAAACTTCTTGGGTGAAACCCTGGCCCCATTGAAGTCAATAGCAAAACTCCAATGAACATCACTGGGGTCAGGATTTCACCCCTCATATGTCCACAAATTTCTTGGTTTTAGCTACAGTAAAAATCCGGGTCCATGCACATATAATCTCACACCTGGGTTTCTGCAATGCTGTTGACACTTGTCTGCCAAGACCCTATCTCCAGCTGCTTTAGCCATTCCATAAACACCTGTCATTTTTACTTTGCTTCACTATTCACGTCTCCCTTCTCTTTCTTTACCTCACTGGTTTCCTAGCCCTCTGTCCTATTGCTTTAAAATTCTTGCTTCTTACATTGCATGCTATCACCCCTGCCAGTCCTTCCTACCTTTCTTCTGTTATCACTCCTACCTTCCTGTTCACTCCCTTGACTGATCTTCTCACGATCTTCTTCCCACAGTTCACCCTTCTCAATATCACACTTTGTCCCTGCTAGCTCCAGCTCCCTGACTGGCTTCATCGTTTTAAACCCCATCTCTAAAGCCCTTTACCTCTAATGATCATCTCTCTCTTCTATTCCTCTTCTTGGAAGGCCAATAGTTTGCTTTCACTCCAGACTACCAGTTGTCAACATATTTGCTTTTATTATTAATTGTCTTATGTTTATGTGCTATGTCCTTTCACCTTCCTTCCCTAATACTCTGTGTAACGTAATTACTGGATATATTATGCTGAGAAATTGGTTCAGTACTGACTAAGAAAAACACCGACACCTAAGAGTCACCATGAGCACTTTCTGCAACTTCCAGAAGGCATCCTATCCATATATTGACCCAACCTATTCCTAGTTAACTTGTGGGATCTTATGGGATCACAGCAAAAAATTCCTTACACACAGTGGTAGCTAAGAGGAGCCTCAGCTCAGCAGGTCCTCCCAGTGAACAGAAACCCAGTGACAGCCAGTAGAGCCCTCTAAGTAGCAGCAGCCTGGCTCAGCTGCCCCTTAGGAAGCAGCAGCAGCCAGCAGGATACTGTGGGTCCAGTTTGGTTCTCTGATTTGACTTCCGTTACATCTGCCTACCTTTTATGCAGGTGAGAGAGAGGAGAGGCTGCAGGATCCAAAGTGTTCACTAGAGCTGGTGGAAAATTTGTAAACGTCAAAGATTTTTGGTGAAACTATTTTGCTGTTTCTCGACCAGCTGACAGAGTGGTTGGCATTCTCTGAAAAGTTAAAAACTTTTCGGAGAGTTTTTCTATTTTTTAACTAGCTGTGGGGTTCACAGAGAGGAGGGGGAGTGAGAGAGAACAGTTTCGCTAAATCCAATCATTGCATGTGACTACATTAACACATGTCCTATTTCATAAGTGCAATATGGGCAACACACTGCCTCTTGGGTTCCATAAGACACAAAGGACATTTCTGATATGGCCAACACGTGTCCTGGGGACCAATTCTCCTACCTGCAGGAGCCAGTGGCCTGGGACCCAGACAGGCGCTATCTTTTATACACATGTTCTGAGTGTTTCCCAAAAATAAACCAAAATTATGAATGGACTAGCTGCCATATTCTCATCTCAATTAAGTCAATGAGTACTTTGCCACTAACGTCCAAAGAGTTGGGATTTGGCCCTAAATGAAGATCAGTTGTTTATTCGAGACACCTGAATCAAATATGACAGTCACGGATGTTCAAAAAGATGATTTACTTTTTACTTTTTTCAACTGGCACAGATATCTATTTGTGATTTTAAATGGTCACTTGTGCATTAGGCTTATATATTTCAGAACAACTGCAACTGCGTGTTTCCATGTGTAAACGGTTTCGGTTACATTTTCATTTGTGCGCATGCTTTTAATGTGTGGGTTTTCCCGTGAGATTCAGATTACTGTGTGATTAGTTTTTTACCTGCGCTGAAGCTGGACATGTGTAACAAATGTTCTTAACAGAGGGAATTAGCCTTCTAACACTTATATAGGATTCCTAGAGCCAGTAGAGAACAACGGGAATAAGCCAGCAATTTGGCAAGATCCTTTCCTACTTTAATTGCTGAGTATTATCAGTCATTAGGAATCGATATCTATCCCTGCCTTGCCACTCCAGATCAGTTCTGCTGAACATCCAAGCTGAGTAATTGGCTTATTTCAGGTTCTTTGTTTAAAGTCAAGGTATGATGGAGTGGCACTTTTTCTTAGCAGATTCTGATCTCTTTTGCCGTAGGTCCCACGAGGCGTTGGGGAAGGGTAAAGGTGGCTGGACACCTCCTCTGGGCTCTCACAATCCCTGCAGTTGCTGGGGCTGGACAACTTCTCCAACTTGCCTCCATTTGCAATGACTTCCAAGGAGTAGCTGGAGCACACTGCACTCTGACCATGCCTTCCTCCCCTTAAAAACCTACTGCGGCACGGTACTGAGCCAGCGGTGCCAGTTCTATACCCCCTGGGAATTCTCCTACAGTGGAGTGAGGAGGGGGCAGCTGGCCACTTAGGCCGGCTTGCAGACTCTTTTGTGCTGCTAGAGAAACCTAAAGCAGCCTTATCAGGGCTGAGCAGCCGCCCCCTTGTCTTCATCCTCACCTGCAAAGCATCTAGCGTGCTATGAACTCAATCCTGTAAGGTGCTGAGCAAATGAAATCAATTTTATTATTACTGACACATACATACACACACACATCCTTTAGTTATTTTGTCATTGACTTCTATAGGGCCAGGATCTTATGCCTAGAATACTTCCAAATCCTGTTAAATTCGGATTATTAAATAAGCTGTGCACCTGGAGCTTTTGCCTGCCCTGGCTATGAAGGAGTTAAAGATTTGTATACAACGAAATGAAAAGGGCTGTTTAAAATTCTCCTTCCAGTGCAAGTCATCATTCACCATATGGTAAGATATTTATCCCAAATACATGTTGTTCAGTAAATCAGAGGTAATATTTTTTTAAAGTTCTGTGTAGCAAAATGTCTCGGTGCATTGCTGTCATTGTAACTGTTATCGAACAGTAGGCAGCATAGATTTCACTGGAACAAAATATTTTTGGCACTCTCCTTTTCCCCCCTCACAGATAGTTCTCTGGTAAACACAGTCTTCCTTCAGAATAGGGTTGGCTTCTGTGGTTCCCTGTCTCATACACATAGCATTAGCTTACCTGATAGAAACATACAAGACCTATAAAACCAAACACACAAAAGAAAGGGACAACAGCTTTAACTCTGCCACTAATTTCAGCCCTGGAAAGCAAGTTCTTCTTAGGACAGTTCTGCAACTCAAGTTGCGAGAGGGGCATCAATCCAATATACACCCACTGTTCACCTCTCTGGATTTTATGTTGTTGTTGTTTGTGATTTATTTCTAGGGCTGGTACTAATTTTCAGTTTGTCAACCCTTGACTCATAGAAACTCTTCCCCTGCAAAAAGGATGCATCTCCCTGCCGAGCACAGGAAAAAATGTAACATGAAATTCAATCCTTTCCTGATTGGACAGGAGATGAGGAGAGGACAGGGGAGAACAGCATGATGAGGAAGTTCTGTCATTTCCAGAAGGAAGCATGATTCACTGTGCAGAGCATTTTTGGGAGCCTGAATCAGAGCTGTCGAGGAAGTCAGTTCTTGGACAGTTTTAATGTTTGGTTTAACTGTGACTTTTCCAGTGAGCTGCTTGCCTCTGTGTGAAGACCGTAGATATAAAAAGCTCAGATTACATGCCACTAAAGAACAAGAAGTAGGAAAAACAAGGGAGTCCCAGAGTGAGAGAAAGCTCAATACAAGTATTTTCAAAGCAAGATAATTTGATGTACATTTGTAAAAATTAGAAAATAAAATTAGAAAATGCACCAGAAGTCTGGGAGAAATGTTTTTCATGCTATATCCCAGCACTTGCTAAGGCAATAAACCGGCAAACCCCAATATAGAAAAAAAGTATTGCAACTGAAAAATTAACAGAGGATTACTGTCAAAATTAACAGAGGATTACTACTGTGGGGGGCAAGGGAATGGTGGGCCAAATTCTCTGCTGGTGTAAACTGGCCCAGATCCACTGATGTCGGTAGAGTTATACCTAGTTACACCAGCAGAGAATTTGGCTCAATGACTTGCTTGACATTCACATGACAGAACGATACACTCATGTTTGTTTCAATTATGCTGTTTATATATTAATACACTATGCCACTCTCTAGAGGGAAGATGGATTATTTAACCATTATACAAATTTTTTTGTCAAAAAATTGTCTCAGACCGATCGTGGTATTTTTGAGTAAATTCTTTATTGGCTGCTGGTAACTTTCAGGGTAAATTAAAAATGTTTGTTTTAGCAAACCCATAACGCCCTCACTGGTTTAGGATCCAGTTATTTGAGTTACTGGCTCACCCCACATGCCGTTCTGCAACAACTGAGATCAGCAGAGACATTCGAGCTGGAGCCTTTCTGATATAAGAAAGAGGGATCTGCTGGCAGGGTGTCCTCTGTGTGGAGTCCTCAACTTTGCAATTCACTACCTTCTTGGTCAACCACAGCCCTGATCTCTTAACCTTTTGTGGGCATGCTGCAAGGCTTTCCTTTTCTCCCCAGCACCTCACAAGGGGGTAGGCTGAGGGAGTGATTTTATTTTGTTATGCCTGTGGAGGATGACTTTCAATAAGATTACATTTGCTGAGGCCTATTTGTATATTTATTGTTAGATCAGAACGAGCAGTTTCTGAAGATATGTACTGTGAAAAATTACCTTAATTAGGGCACCCAAAGCAAGGGTGGGGGGTTGTTTCTATTTTGTACAGATGAATAAAATCCATTCACCACCACCATCTTCATGCTAGGTCATGCGAGAGCTAAGTTTCTAGTCTCCTGATAAGCTCAAACTGCATATAAAGTAAAGCCAGACCTTTTATAGGATGCATGTTCCCTTACTGCATTTGGGAGCGGAGAACTTTTGCTGGCCATGACACACAGTGGGAAAAGGAGTCACTGCTGGCAAACCAGGAAATAAGCTAGTGCCTAGCGACCTTTTTTGTTTGCTTGAAGAGGATGTAAAATGTGCTTACACCACTGGCGGTACAGTTACAGTGCGTCTGGTTAACAATGAAAAGGGACTCTAGAAAACAATGGCTTGGAACTAGAAATCTACAAACACCCCGTGCAATTTAAGCATTCCATGAATTTGCCCTCATCTAACAATACCCTCCCATCAGTAGGAGACACACACACACAAGGGAGTGTCTACACTCCAGAGAGTACAGGTATAGCTACGGCTCTGTAGTTATGCTGGCATAACTCTGTAGTGAAGACGCCCCCTACCACAATGGAAGGGATTTTTCCATCAGTACAGGAACACCAACTCTTCAAACAATGGGAGGTAGGACTACAGAAGCATTCTTTCATCTACCAAGCTGCATCTACACTGGGGGTGAGGTTGGCATAGTGTTGGTGCTCTGGGGTGCGGATTTCTCACACGCCTGACCAACACAGCTATGTTGATTGACATTTTAAATGTAGACCAGGCTTAAGAGCCATAAAAACAAATTAGTGCATTCAATTCTGTGAAATGACACGCTGGGTCAAATTCAGAAGCTTCACGTAAATTAGTGTCAGAGCTAATCTACACTTAAATTGAGGCTGACATAGCTACAGTGCTCAGGGACATGAAAAGGCCACACCTCCTGAGCTTTGTAGCTATGCCAACCGAACCCTCTTGTGCAGATGCAATGAGATCGACGGAAGAATCCTTCTGTTGTCCTAGCTACCATCGTTTAGGGAGGTGAAGTTCCTACAGTGATGGAAAAACCCTTCCCAATGCTGTAGGCTGCACCTACATTATGGGGTTACAGCAGTATAACTACGGTGCCATAGCAATCTTAATGTAGCCAACAGTTAGATTCCCACACACACTAACTCGGTCTCCCTTAGATGTACTTACACCTGCTTTGTCACAGGGTAAGGGAATCTCAGCTGGTTTAACTTACATGAAAAAGAGTCAAAGAAAGGTATAGGTTAAGGTACCCTCTGGTGTCTAGCTCCTCATCATGAGGCTGACGCAACCTTTGATTCCTTACACAGCAACAGAATCCGTGTTTGAAGGGGCTAAAATAGATTGAAACAGGGAGAGGTCTCACTCCCCTAAGCCAGGAGGAAGGGAAGCTGTGATAGAGCCTGGTTCACCCAAGCCAGGGAAGGGAGGAGGAGCTCCCCCTCTGCTTTTATCTCTTTGTATAGGTACCCTACTCCCTCTGACATTTAAACTCTGGGCATAAGTAGGTCTATGGGAGGCTAACCAAGTGAAAGTGAGGCCTTGTCAGCACTCAGAAATTGTCCTGATTCAACAATCAGTGGCCAATAATAGGTAAGGCTATGATTTTGTCACAGAGGTCGCAGAAGTCACGGAATCTGTGACTTCCAGAGACCTCCATGACTTCAGCCCCAGCGTGGCAGGGCTGGAGCTGTCAGCTGGGACCCTGCAGCTCCCAGCTGCCGTAGGCAGCAGGGACTCCATCATCTCCCAGCCACCACAGGTGGCGGGGGACACTCTGATCTGACCGCAGCTCCTGGCCACCACAGACAGCAGGGAGACTTCAGAGCTCTGAGCCGCGGAGCTCCCAGCGGGCAGGGGGACCCCGGAGCTCTGAGCCGCCATGGGTGGTGGGAGCCCCCAGAGCTCCAAGCTCGGGCCCCCACCGCGGGTGGCATGGGGACCCCGCAGCTGCCCTGTGCTGTAGGCAGCGGGGAAGCCCAGAGCTCCAGCATTAATGCATGCGGGACCCTTCTCATGGATATTTTTAGTAAAAGTTACAGGAAGGTCACAGGCCTCCATGATTTTTTGTTTATTGCCCGTGATCTGTCCTTGACTTTTACTAAAAATATCCGTGACAAAAATCTTAGCCTTAATAATAAGTGTAGTGGCCCATGTGCTGATCCCAAGCATAAGCAAAAGCAAGCTGGTTGTCGCTAATGGAAGCCCTGCTTGCCCTTGTCTAGATTTATAGCTCAGCGCCAGCATGGCTACACTGATTGCTGGCCAGTGACTGCTGAATCAGGGCTACCCCTGAATGTGGATAAAGCCGAAGTGAACACGAGGGAGAGTGAATTATAGTGTTGCCAACCACAAGAGTCCAGCGCGCATGGGTCAGGCCCACTAAAAATGTGGCTTGGCTTAATAACCATGGCATTTTAAAAAATAATAAATTCGGGGGTCTTTTCATTTGCCTTCTGGTTTTGAGTCTTTCAGAGCCACATTTTCAAGCTCTTCTCTGTACTTGGAAAGCTTGAAACTTACTTTTTTAATGAAAACTGGTGTTCTCACATATTCGCTTGACTCCAGGAGCTGCGTATTAAGAAAAACACCAGATATCATAAGACTAAATAAAATCTTGAGAATTTGTAACACTGACTATATCACTTCTTTATTTTAATTAACTTGGTAGGCCAAATTCAGATGAGGATAAATCTGTTTTCCTAGATAACATTCATTCATTTTCCAACAATGGCTATATCACTTTGCATTTTTTTAACAGCAGTTAAACACACAACATCACTCGAGCATTAATACATTTTGTACAATAAATTACATGAATTCTTCAAGAGCAGATCTTACATAAACTTAGGACTTGAAAATGATTTTTTACATTTGTTTTAATGACAAATTCATCATTTTACTAGACCAGTTCTGATTCTTTTCATTTTGCTCTCAGCAAGAGGAATGAATGTTTATTATTTGCAATAATAATAGTCCTGCTATCATAAAAAAAAAAGCATTTTTACAGCCCTCTGTGTTTAGCCTGCAAAGTTCTTTGCTCAAAATATCTATAGATGATTTTCACATTTGGAAACTAGGGCATTTACTTTTTGGAGTACTATAAATACAAATCTTAACTTATAAAGAGCTGTTTTGAAAGCACTTGAAATCCCTATAATTCCTCACTTGCACACAGTAGCAGAAACAAAAAAAGCATTAGGTTGGATTAAATGCCTGTGTCCACGGGCACTTTGCTGTGAGCCTCAAAAATAAACATGGAAATGGTAACAGAAAAGTAGGAAATGATCTTGTTCCTGCTTGTCCCTCCCTTGTACCTGGAACTCCCCCTGATTTCATTCACTGTCTTCACACCAAGTGACTCCAAGACCATGTCCTATATGTGAAAAACGTCACAGTGAGGGGCATGGTAGTATTTCCTGCATACTCTAATTTTGCATCACTTATGAATACATTCGTAATGGGGGGGAAATCTTTATTACAGTGATTGCAGATAGCAACTGCTGTATTTAAGGTTGAATTCCCACTTCTTTTATAACGCCCACCACTGCCCCGATTACCGCCCTTTTCAAAGGCTCATACACCTTCTCAAACAAATCCCTTTGGGGCTGAAAATTTGCATGTTTGGTCTCACTACAAAAGTGATTTGGGGTTATTTTTGAGCAAATCTGAGTAAGCCCATATTTGAGCTATTCGGATATTAAAAAAGCCCAAAACCCTTCTCCATGAGCTGTAATCAGAAATTTAGCACTTACATAATTCAGAAATGACAAGACAGAAACGTCACATTTAGCTAAGTGAGATCTCCAAAACAAACATAGGCTCCAAAACCACAGCTGAATCTGAGGAGGTCACTTGGTCACATAGAATCTTACTGTAGGATCAGGGCCCACATTTGTATTGTTGGTCTCATGGACCAAACTAAATCTGAAGAAAACCAGTTCATAAGTGTTAAAACTACTGAACCTCTAAAATCAGATCTAAAATTTCTGTTGTACAATGGCACATCAAGGATGAAGTAGAGTTTGCTGAACACCAGTGCCCCTGAGATTCAAGCACTGTGGCTGAACTAAATTCCCTCTGGCACCTGCAGAAGAATGATGAGATCGAAAAGGAAGAAATGCACCAGACTAGAGAGATTTTAGCTAGGCCCAGTGGGAGTTTCACACACAGAGGGCGTGTTAGAATGGACCCATTCTGAATAATCATTCTCAGAACCTGAAGCTTGCCCAAAAGAATCAGGGACTGTCAACTAGCAACAATACAATCAAAATGGACAAAAAATTATGGTAATTAATCTTCCATTGAACTGAAATGTGCACAGAACACAGAACAGGGTGATGGAAGAAATTTTATAGTGGGGGTGCTGAAAGCCATTAAACAAAACTGTAAACCCTGTAAATGATGGAAACCACTTCAAACCAAGGGGTGGTGCTGCTCACCCAGCACCCCTAGTTCCAGCACCTATGGCAGTGTGAGATACTATGTCATACAGAACCAGAGATTCAGTAGTAAATTTCCCAAGATGCAAGAACCTGAAGAAAAAAATTAGCTAAGGCTGGTATCAACTACTATCATGTGGGTCATAAATGGTTCCGGTAAGATTCATACCTTTGGGTTTTCGTTCTGGGTTCATGCAATGTTTCTCTAAAACATATCAGTGCTACCTGCAAAGCAGAAGATCATTCTGTTCCTGAATGCCTAGCCAATCAGATGCAATTCCCAACCCACTGCAAGTGCAAATCTCAACATATGCATCTATAGATGAACTTTCTCTAGACCTAATTGCTAAAAGAAATAACACAATTGCAAACCATGCAAGCTCGTGGCAGCCGTATTACTCACTTGGCATGGTCTCTTCCTGTTAATTGTGGAGTAGAACATGTTCTTTTTCAGACTTTTCCTCTATCTTCCCCAGTAAGAGAGCCAGACTGTGGCCATTTGAGGGGGGAAGTTGGCAGCTGTAAGTCACAGAAGCCAAGCTCTGGAATGTATTTTTCCAACAGTAACATCTGGTCCCCTGGTTAACTTCCTGATTGATCTTCGGCCTCAGACAGAGGCCAACCAC
The DNA here is from genome assembly GCF_965140295.1 of Lepidochelys olivacea. NCBI lineage: Eukaryota > Metazoa > Chordata > Testudines > Cheloniidae > Lepidochelys > Lepidochelys olivacea. Next base: position 157,719,042 of record NC_140411.1, on the reverse strand, counting down.
AATAAATGAACAAAATATAGCGGGGAGAGGAGGGGAGGCTTGGGCATACTTTATATCTTTAAAAATAGCAGTGCAAATCCAAAGCATATTGGCAAATTTCATGTAACTTCAAAACTTAACTGGGAAATGCATCTTCCTGTTGATTGTCTTGAGGATTTTTCCCTGGTGTGATCCTCTGTCAAGTTCCAATAGTGAAGCCAACAGCTGCAGCTTCACACATAGAAACAGTTAGGCAATTTCAAAACTCAAGTGCCAGACCCTAGCACATAGTTTTGGTTGATGGTGCATGGCTTCTTGGCTGGCTGTCTTGTGGCATCTGTAGCTTAACTATTGGGGCATTTACAAAGTCAGTCTGCTGTTTGGTTGTATTGGCTTGTTTGCTTGTCATTTTAATTTGTTGTACCTTTGAATGTGCTCTTATATTATATGACCAAGGAAAAGATTCTGCTTAAATTACCTCTTAATGACAGTATGTCTATGAGAGGCTTTTTTTTAAAATAAAATGATCAAAAGAAGTTTGTGCCATAGATAACTGCATGCATGAATGAATTCCGCTCTCACTTGTATGCATGCAAGCCCAACCTACCGAGTCTCATGGTCACTCATTGGTTAGTGGCAAAGAGTCTTGTGGCACCTTATAGACTAACAGACGTATTGGAGTATAAGCTTTGGTGGGTGAATACCCACTTCGTTGGATCCATGTGCCACAGGACTCTTTGCTGCTTTTACAGATCCAGACTAACAAGGCCACCCCTCTGATTCTTGACTCATTGCTTAGTGTGGATGCTAGTAGTGCATACTTATTCTTTGATAACTGTAACATTTTATACCTTAGGGGAGCGCACTGTAACCCTCATATTCCTCATTTTCATATAATCGTGATCTCACATATAAAGCATGCCTTGTAAAGTATCAGGAGAAAGGTTATGATCTGCTGAAAGTCATTTCTCTATCCATATATGTGTATCATTAATGCATATGAAGTTATGAGAATTGCGTTGTATCGCGGTCACTAAAGCATGCTATAAATTGGGGAAATCAACCAGATATTAGCTCCCTAGAGACAACAGCAAAGAAAGTAACCAACGCCCTGGCGGGATGTCAAACAACCCATCAACAGCCATTGTCCAGCAAGGGAGCTACAATGCAATGACTTGCCTGCATGAGGCCACACCAGGGGAATTGCTCAACCTTGCTTGGAGAGACTCAGCAATGCCCTCCAGACATGCCTGGACTTGTGCTCCCCAAGCACATGGACTGAGAGTATAAAATAGACAGAGTGGACACATACAGGTCCCTTCTCCTGCCCCCACCTATGCTGCAAGCAACCAAGACACTGAGAAGAAGACAAGACTCCAACACAGGAGACTGGCCCAGGTTTAAAGGACAAACCTGTATATCAAGGACTGCAATATCCAGTGGGGTGAGAAAAACTGCTTAATCTAGTTGCTGCCCAGTCTAATAGGGTTGAGAGTTTAGACTGCAGGGTTATATTTTCTTTTCTTTTGGTAATCACTCTGACTTCTTGTGCTTTGACTTATAATCACTTAAAATCTATTTTTATAGTTAATAAATTTGTTTGTTTATTCTACCTGAAGTGTGAGTTTGGTTTGAAATGTGTCAGAGACTCTCCTTGGGATAACAAGCCTGGTACATATCAATTTCTTTGTTAAATTGACAAACTCATATAAGCTTGCAGAGTGCAGCGGGCATAACTGGACACTGCAAGCTGGAGGTTCCTAGGGTCATGTCTGGGAACGGAGATATTAGCTAATGTCATTTGGTTGCACAATCCAAGGAGCAGCTTACTTGCCAGAGGCTGTGTGTGAACAGCCCAGGAGTGGGGGTTCTCCCAGCAGAGCAGGGTAAGGCTGGCTCCCAGAGTCAAGGATTGGGATGACCTAGCAGATCACCGGTCCAGATAACACCAGAGGGGAACATCTATCTGTAAATCTGTCGAGGTTCTTTATTGCCCCCCCACCAGAGTCAAAAAGCCTCAACAAAAGAAGGCAGGTTTGGGTGAAATCCTAGCCTTACTGATGTCAATGGTGAAACTCCTATTAATTTTACACACCCAAACTACACAAAACTATCAATTGTTGACTGTGGCAGATAAATGCTGCCTATATGAAGAATCACTAGTTTTAATTTAAATTCTCAGTTTCTCCTTTAATTTCTTCTTCAGTCACATTCCAGGTAATGGGAAATACATCTCAGCAATAAATAAAAAACATTTTGAAAATGGAATATAGATTGCATCAGATAAAGACTCTTTGTCAAATGATAGATCTCTGTCTTCCGCCCACTCCTACCCTCCTATATGTACTTCCATCCTGGTCTACAGGGGAGGGGAACAAGATAAGGAAGGAATAAAGAAAACCGAGCACAGACATACAAAACCAGTCTCTCTGAGACTCTGCTCAAGCCAAATAAACTAAGCTGATTGTCTGTGATCACAAGTAGCATAAATCAGGTATGTCTGTCTAAGGGGGAGGGAGTACATTTACAAACAGGACCCTGTCAAAAAAAGAGTTTATTGTCAGAAGAGGATGAGGGGAATTTAAGAGCTTATGAAATCATGGCCTGGCAAGGGAAAGGAGGATAGAGTGAGAATTAAAATAATGTTTCGTTCACCAAACCCATCCCATGCACTGCACAGCAAATAGATTTTGAAATTCTGACCATGTCCTCAGTGTCAGCAGGCGATTAATTCATCAGTAGCATGGAGAGCAGACTTCTAAAATCAGGTGTCCACATCCAGGGCTTTCTGCTGCTGGCAGCAAACGCTGGCACATTTCAGTCACTTGGTGATTCTAGTCAGGCCATCAAGGCTGGCTGGCCATGACCTTCTGAAGAGGATTTCGGGCACCTCATCTCAAGCATGAGTGATAAAGCCATCATTTCTTAGAAAGATGCCCCCTCTACAGATGTCATGCAAAGAATGTTGTTATAATGCTTTGAATTTTATACTGTTTGTTTGATAAGTGGGCTGCAGTAGCTTAGAGGCTGAATCTGTGCTGTTCCATCTTACTGTCTAGACATATTTGCAAGCACTGCTTTGCCTTGAAGAGGAAGGAGCACAGAGTGTAGGATACTGGGTTATTTTTACTTGTACTGCACTAAGAGGCTGGTCTCAGTCAGAAGGCGCTTGATACAGAGTACTAGTTCTGACAAGTAACTGGAAAAAGTGGAACCCACCCTGATTTTTTATGGGGCAGACAATACCAATACTTTCCATGTAGGCAGGAAATGACTCAGGTTTATATACAGAAATACCGTATATTTTATATACATATAGAACATTGATTTATTTTTTTAAAACAAAAACACACCCTAACTGCATCTCAAGTTGCAAATGCAAACATTTAATGTAAATACTAATGCAGTCTGGAAACAATAGGACCAAGCTAGCAGTTTTAAAGATGATTCCACCCCTCTCAGAAAAAAGCCTTTGTCCACATTAAGGTTTGCTGTGGTGACCTAAAGGTCAACAGACTTGGGATCTATTGGACAATAGGAGGAGCAAATTCCAGTGTCAAAGGCCTCTCTACTGAAAGCACCCATCTACTCCTATAATAAACATTTCAGTCCATGACAGCAGCTCAAGTGCCTCAGCTGACCTCAATTACTATGGCATTTAGGGAAGAGGCAGCTTCTCACATAGTTAGAACCTAAACCATACAGGGCTTTGTTGCTCAATTTCAATGCCTGAACTTCAATTTTAGTGCTTGAATTGCCTGGAAATGAAGAGGGAGTCAGTGTATTTTCTGGAGCACTGATGTAGTAAAATGCTAAGCAGGTGGCCCCCATATTCTGCATCTGCTGCAACTTGTGAGCAGTCCTCAGCCATAAGCGCATGTATTGTACACCACAGCATACTGTGGTGAACCAAATGAGTAACAATAAAAGCACTGATGACCATGGCGAGTTCCATGTTTGAGAGAAATAGTCGTGTATTGCAACCACCCTGGCCACTGATGCCATCTCAAAATCAAGGAAGAATTAGTTCAAAAGTACCCAGAGATTAGCAAAGAATGGATATACTCTTTCAAGACAGAGGGGGCAGATTCCAACTGAATCATGTTCTCCAGCTGGGTCCCCTATGCAACCAGCATCACTTCAGTCTTATCTGGACTAAACCTCCACCAGCTTATCCTCTTCCAGCCCCCTACATTGGCCAGGTATTGGGAAAGTATAGGCGCCACATGATCTAGGTGTAAGTAAAGAGCTATACAGAGATCTGTGTCATCCACATGTAGATAGCACTGCAGCCCAAAGCACCTGGCATCTCATTCTGTGGCTACACATGGACTTTGCACAGGAGGGAGGACAGCAAATAATCCTGTGGAATCCTGCCCTTGAGTGTGCTTTGAAACTGAAGTGCACCCACCCAACACCATTCAGAGGCCTCTGAAATGTAAAACTAAACCACTCAAGAATGAGTACAGCCATACCTGCCAGGGTCCTTACTCAGGTCACTAAAACCTCATGATCAGCAGTATTAAGGCTGCCAATAGATCTAACAAAATCGGTATGAATATCTTGCTCATCCTGGCCTAGTGGATAGGGTGGAAGCAGTAGATGTGACAGATCTAGATTTTAGTAAGGCTTCTGACACAGACCTACGCAACATTCTCAGAAGCAAACTAGGGAAACGTGGTCTAGATGAAATTAGGTAGGTGCACAACTGGTTGAAAACAGCATGGTTTGCCATCGAACTGTGAGTACGTAACAAGTGGGTTTCCGCAGAGGATCAGTCCTGGATCCAATACTATTCAATATTTTCATTCATAACTTAGATAATAGAGTGAAGAGTATGCATATAAAATTTGCGACTTACACCAAGCTGGGAACATTGCAAGCACTTTGTAGGACAGGATTAGAATTCAAAAGGACCTTCACAAATTGGACAATTGGTCTGAAATCAACAAGATGAAATTCAAAGACGACAAGTGCAAAGTACTACCTTTAGGAAGGAAAAAAAATCAAATGCATAAATACAAAATGGGGGATAACTGGCTTGGTGGTAGCACTGCTGAAAAGGATCTGAGGGTTATAGTAGATCACAAAGGGCAGATATGATATCAAGAAATGATTTGAGAAAGAGAAGAATACCTGCTCATTAGATGGAATCTGGCCTCTTGCTATCCATCAAAGCAGCACTAACCATGTCCACCAGTAACAGACCCAATACCTCTTCAACTTGATTTTGTGAGGGGCAGAGGTCTTGCTTACAATAGGTTTTCCTTCCAGACATGGATCTGCCCTAATAGAAGCAACTAATCCTGTCCAAACATGTGATCTTTTCCCCAAAAGAGTAAGAAAATGTGTAACAGTGAGAAGCACTTGACTATTTCCAGCTGATAGAATCAAGATTTATCACCGTCCAAAACAGCTGTGTTGGTCAAGATTTCACAGACACTGTAGTCGAGGAGAAGAAAGCTCTCTCATTTCCATGAGAAGCCATAGCATAAGATTTTACATATTATCTAAACCCTAAAAGTTCAACTCAGAACAGGATAACCGTCACCAAAATTCAAACCTTCACATTACATGTTTCCTCTGTTATAGGCCAACAATGTACATCACTGTCACAGTTTTACAATCACTGCACCTCTGTCTCCCTCTCCATGATCAACTCCAGGAGTTCCCAGTCAGGTCTCTAGCAGACATGCCAAATCCATGAAAAAACAAAACAAAACAGAAATTGGGCTTGTTTTTGGCTTAACTGGCTTGTGAGTTGCTTGTTGGCTAATTTTTGGCTTGTAGCTTGTTGCTTCTTTATTTTCTTTTTTTTTGATCGGCTCCCAGCAAGCGGGGGCAAGAGGGGGCAAGCAGGGGCAAAGGGGAGGAGAGTCAGAGGTGCACAGCAGGCCCACCACAGTCCCAGACTGCACGCCAGGGGGATCTAGTCACATAGAGTGTTGGGGTTCTTAGGGATTGGCTTGTTTTGGCCTTGTTTTGAAATGGGATTAGCTCGATTTTTGGCGTATTGTGAAAGTTGGAGTGTTTATTTACCGCATGAAAGTTGGCAGCTGTGGGCTCTAGCCATCACTCATCTCTGTGCAAGGACCCTTGTCCCACTTCCTTCTGACCAGGGCGTTTTAAAGCTTACACTGTGATATCCTCAACAAATTAGCTAGTGTCTGTGCTTTACTTTCTCTCCAAGGGCTATGAGCAGTGTATTGACAGCAGTTGCAAGTTACCACACAGCTCTTTCTAAGCAGGCGCATTTATTCTTAAGGTAAAAGGTTTACAGAGGAAACATATAAAAACAATCAACAAATTTAAACCCACACGAAACATACCAGGAGTCACCCAGTCATCTTATGGGGCCCAAGTCTTTCCAACCCTTCAGCAAGGGTTGGGGCCCTCTTTGGACAGAACTCCCTGTCTGTTTGCTGGATCAGAACAAAGGACCTAAGTCCATTTAAATGCAGCCTTTTTATGCCAAAGCCCTTTCTTTGTCTGTTGGTGTCTGGAAAATCCAGTTTGAACCATTACATGCATGCATCCTCAGGGGGTGGTACCTCTATTGAGGTGATTACAACCTAAGTGATTCAATTTAATCACCTCCCAGTGTTTTTGGTTCCTGGAGAGCTATGGTAACCCACCCCCCATGGAGTTGCACACACTCCCTGGCCCACAGTGATACATAAACTTAATACAATATGGTCCCCAGAGATAGTGCATGTGGTTGCAATAGCAGTCACAATCAGTACACAGAGATCTAGGAAAATATTGCTCAGCTGTCTTCTAGCTCTGTCTAGTATTGAAACTAGCCCAGGCACTGGTAGAAGTACCCTAAAGAATGTGTTTCTAACTCTATAGTCTGTTGATGAAAGCTACCAGTAACATCAGCCATGTTATGACAGAAGTGAATATTCAGACTGCTGCCTATTGGCTGGTATTTTAATTCAGTTCATTTCTTCCTAATATTACCTTTCATTTTCGATTAGTTGGAATGTGGCGTTAGAAAGCAAGGTAGAGGTAGCAAGAAGTGCTGTGTGATGATGGGTGGAGGGTCACCTGAAAAATATTAGACACCAAATCAATTAGGTTTTCAGCTGAAAAACATCATGATGCATTAACACTGGTTTGGCTGGATTCCTACAGTGTGAACAAAAAGTACACAACAAGTGCATTCAAGTAACAAAGAAAGTGTACGAAAACAGCAGACTAAAATAAAATAGAAACTTAAGATTTTTGTCCACTGGCCAAATAAATAAAGAAAAATGAGACAACAAAAATCTTTCATTTTTCAGCAGCAAATGCATATCCATCGCACCAGAGGACGGAGCTGAAGGTAGCATCGCTGTGTATGGGCTTGCTTTCAAGTGCAGTGTCAAGCGGAGCTTTGCTATAGGTGGTATAATTTTTCACTGTTGACATTAAAGTAGAATTACAGCTCTCTGACACTGGCATTAGATGGCATTAACTAGAAAGGATTGTTAACTACAGGGAATATTTGAAATAAATGGCTGCAAAGAAAGAAAATCCTTAGGACTGAGGTATGTAGAAATGGATAATGTGTGCTTTGTTCTTTAGACTGCTGCTTTCATTGTTTAGCCTCCAAAGACTTCCTCAGAACAAGAGAAAACAAAACAAACCAGAAAGGAGATAGAGACCCAAAGATTACAGTTAAATTATATTGAAAGGCCCTGCCCTCTACTCGAAAAGATTTCTTTATCATACTGCACCCCAAGAGTATGAATCGCTGCCTGACTTGGGAAGGCAGGAATTCAAGACTCCAGTCTCCAAGAGCTTTGACTAAATTCTTAAAGCATTGGACACCATATTAAGCAGGAGATACATTGGTCCCAATTCTCTCTTCTGGACAAGTTCTTCTTGGCAAGCAGTGGGAACTGCAAAGGTGGCATTAGGCTATCTTTTTACCTCTCTGATCATGGGAGTGTTGGGGTATATAATTTATATACCATGGTATATAACTTAGAACAATCTCAGGGCTGCTCTAATTTATTTCTGACTGCCCATAGGTCATTTGCAGCAGCCAGAAATAACCAGACCATGGCCTTGTCCTCTAAACTGGGGGATAAGAACTGCTATGCAGAAACTGCACCACTCAGAGGTTCTCGGGAATTCCCAGGTGGTCAGATACACTGATATCTTTGGCCCCTTTGCAATAGTGATTATTTCATTTTTAAAAGTCTTGTTAAAAAGTACAAAAGATTTCAAGAATCCCTTAGGAATTAAGTATACCAGTAAAAATTTAAAATCCAACTATTTCAACAACTTTCTCATGCACTGAAAAATAAGGGACGTATTGAATATATATATATTGCATAATTATGTGCAAGTATTGTTGCTTTGATGATGTCCAGTGACTGAGGTGACCGGAAAGTTCTGATTACTTTTATTTACACTGGAGACCAAACACATTCACTTAATAGACACAGTTGTATCTTAAGGTTTTACACTGCTGCTCATCACCATAGTATCTGAATTCCTTGCACATATTGCAGTTTTTCCCATTAGTTTATTTTATCCTAAATATAAAAATTCTGTTAGAAAAAGAAATAAATTGTATTGAAGAAACATTAAAAAGGTACAGGATAATAAAATGCCTTCTACTTACTTTTATTTTAAGAACAAAATCTAACTCTAAAAAACACCAAACAACCCTAAAGTTGACATTGACAGTTAGAGGTTTCCAAAAGTTAGGGTTGACCCACAGCTTCAAGCTTTTTGAGCCCCACGTATGTTCTCTGTAGTACACTGGCATACATGGGGCAGGTCTATTGAGTAGCAAGGTATTATTTTTACACTGTCTTTTTTGGCGGGGAGGGCATTAACTATATCTGCACTTCTAACATAAGTACTTCCAGCAGTGAGAATCCCTGTCTGCCAGTGCTGTAAGCTTATTCCTCATAGTAGCACTTTTAGGAGCCTTATTTCTAGGAATGAATGCATCCACGGAGTTAGGAAGGCCATGTGCCTAGCATGATTGAGCAGCATTTTCTAGCTCAGCTACCTGAATCAAATTTATACCAAATTTATATGAATTTTGGGAGTATGCATTCCATAGATAAGTTATCATTACCTATAAATGTGTTTGATAATTTTGGGGAAATTCTTCCCCTACCTATCCTGAGGTTTTGAATACTCCTGTGACTAGAGAGAGCTACTGATTTCATGCCTGTGTCTTGCTTACAGCCAGTGCTTTGAATTACTACATCTACGCAAGTCTCTGCAACTTCTTTTAATACTCTTGTGGGGGTTTATTTAATTCAAGATGTTTATTATTCTGGGCCTCAAAAAAACTGACCACTCCTTTTTATGGAAATTGTATTTTACAGTGAAATTGGAGCATTAGGGAAACCAATGTAAAGAAGTCACTGTAAATAAAATGAAGCAAACGTTAACTAGTAATATTTACCCAATTGCAGTAAGAAAGACTACAGGCAGCTCCACTCATCTATCAGCAGTCAAAGTCTCTCCCTCTACTCACCCTGCTGCTAATCCATATTCATTTTCTTAAGAAGAAGCCAATTACACCTTGCTGTTGACAGTACAAATCTTGATAAAGCTTTACATTTTCACTCCAGAGGAAGGGAATTTCCTCTTACCTCTCAGGGCAGCAAGTCAGTTAAAGGTGATGGGAAATGCTTGACACCCAGCTCTGCCTACCTTTCATCTTTCCCATTCACTCCATAGATATATCTTGAGTCTGACACGGAGAAGTAATTAAAACCATGTTGATGCTATGCACAGCTGAGCAGACACGTGTAAAATCAGTACCTGGTACGAACCCAAACACATTGACTTTTATGAAACATCAGAGCAATTGTAATCTGTCTCATGGAATCCTGCAACCATATCAGCCCAAGGTCAAGAAGGTTCAGCTTTAACTAACATAAATCATCTCAATAATCAAACAGATGCCACATGATTTACACTAGTGTTTTGCTCAACACTTGGACAAAGGTTGGCCTTATACTACTGGGTAGTTAACAATTCTTCTCTGCCTCCTTAATGTTACATATTCAAACTGGTATTTTCAACCTGCTCTTTTTCCAGACCATAGTTATTCTGAGACTAAAAGCAGTGCCTTTATATATTTGCCAATTACTTTCTAAAAAATCCTTTTCTTCTCCCCTCCCACCAGCCTTCATCTGTTTTTGCAGTTTTGCAGGTTTTAAGCACATCAGGGCAGGGAATATGCCTTGTATGCGTGGAAAGTGACATTGTGGGGGTGATCATAGTACAAATAAATAATGGGTAATAATGAAGCTCCTATGCCCTCCTAACTTTCACCACTGCTTACAGTGTGCTGGTGCACTCATGCTCTTCTCTTTCCCAAGCCTCACACACAGGGTGACCAGATGTCCCAATTTTATAGGGACAGTCCCGATATTCGGGGCTTTGTCTTATATAGGCACCTATTACCCCGCCCCATCCCGATTTTTCACACCTGCTACCTGGTCACCCTACTCACACACCATAGGGAGGGAAGCTAAAAACAGAGAGCTGGATTCTCCAGTCCACTCAGTTCCCTGTGCACTGTATACGTTTTCTAGTTATTGTCCCCACTTTCCCTACTAAGGTAGAGGAAGTTCCCTGGGGGTGGGGCAGGGAAACATGAGGGGCTTGGGGTGGAGCTGAGCTCCATTTTGCCTAATCATCCTTTGCGGTCAGCTCTGCTAGCATATACCAGCAGCAGACCCCCTGATTCTCTAACTTCCAACCAGGCCAAGTGAGCAGCAAGCAACAGCTAGGAAGTAGTGGAGAAATGAGGGCAGAGTTGACAAGTTTGATGGCAGTTGGGCATTCAACAGCAATAATTTACATATGCTTCTATCTACAGTGTCTTCTCCCCAATCACCAGCACCACTGTGGAAATAGAACTTCTGCCATATGTCCTCCTTCTCTCATCCTATTCAGAAAAGTTTCAGTACTTCTGAATGTAGGATAACTTAGCTGCTAAAGTTCTCCAGGCTCCCCAGTACAGTTTAACCAATTCATCATGATCTGGGCTTGTTACTTCAAGCCAGTTACCCAATGTAACATCATATATCTATACAGTTACACATTTTATCTCTATAGCTTGCAGTAGCCATAATTAGAGCTCCAGAGTCTAATTCTCATATCAGACCAGTGTAATTCCACGGAGTTACTTAATGCGAGAGGAGAATCAGGCCCACAGTATATAGGTTGAAGTCATGATTTAATCAAATTGCCCGCTCAACATGTGACAAACATCCCTTTATGCTTTATAGTGTTTCACTGGAAGTTGCCAGTTGGAATGTTTCACACAATTTAAGCCCTTATTCCACTGTAGCTCTCGTATTTAAGACAATAAATGTGTCTTACAGAGCTGTGATGTATTAGGTGTGGGAAACTTTTATGTGGAGGCAACTACAATGAATGATAACTACAATGGCATAATTGCTATTGTACTGGAAATTCAGACAACTACAGAGCTGCAAAAAGACTGACGCAGCACCAGACACATCATTTTTCTCTCTCAACAGGATGACTCCACATGGAAAACCGTCATCAAATACTGTGGGGAGCAGTAGCATGAGTTCTCAGAGTACTCTAGGTATTTATTTTCACACTTGTATTTTTAACTCACATCAGCAAAATCATTGTACCGTGGGTTGCGCAGCTCCATGAACCACTTTATAGGCTGTTTCCACACCAGTCCTGACACTGACGGAAAGCAACTTTCCAGCACACCAAGTAACGTTCCCGTTTCCTCCAAAGACTTCTCAGAATAACATCAGTTTGATAAGCCAGATATTGCAGGGACTCATGCACATACACTCTGGCTGGAGCCAATAATTCATTTATAATCAATGCTTTGGATTACAGTGTGAAATGCTGATCCTATTGAATTCCTTGGCAAAAAAGTCATCGACTTCACTAAAGTCAGCATTTGGCCATTATAGCAGCATGCCTGTCATTCAGGAGAATTGCAAAATGGTTTACATATTTTAAATAGTTAGATAGATTTCAAGGCCAGAAGAGACTGTTGTGATCATCTAGTCTGACCTCCTGTGTAACACAGGCCATAGAACGTCCCCAAAATAATTCCTATTTGAACTACAGCATATCCTTTAGAAAAACATCTGATCTTGATGTAAAAATTGCCAGTAATGGACAATCCACTACAATCTTTGGTAAATTGTTCCAATGGTTAATTACCATAGGACACACCAATCCTAGGCAAGATAATGGAGTGGCTGATATGGGATAAGATTACAAGTTTGGTTGATAAAGACAGTTGTGCTGATACAATAGACTTAGGCTTCTGGAAGGCATCTGTATTGGTACTGCATAGCATATTGATTAAAAATTATATAAAATCAACATGGCACACATTAGATGAATTAACAGCTGGCTAAATGATGGGTCTCAAAATGTTATTGTAAACAGGGAATCATCATCAAACAGATGAGTGGAGTGGGATCCTGCACTAACCGGTTCTTTGCCCTATATTATTTAGCAATGATCTAGAACAGTGTTTCTCAAACTGGGGTCTGCAGACCCCTGGGGGTCCTTGGGGGAACTCTAGGGAGTCCACGGGCTGCACTGATCAACTCCTCCCCCTCTATCTCCCGGACACTACTGAAGCCAAACCAGGAGGTGTTAAAAGTCCGGCAGCGCAGTGGGGCTAAGGCAGGCTCCCAGCCTGCCCTGGCTCCGCACCGCTCCCAGAAGTGGCCAGCACAACCCTGTGGCCCCTGGGGGGGGAAGGGGTCTCTGCAGGCTGCCTCCACCCTGAGTGCCGACTCCACAGCTCCCAATGGGAGCTGCGGGACAGTGCCTGCAGGCAGGGGCAGCGAGCAGAGACCCCCTGACCCCCCCACCGAGAAGCTGCTGCCAGAAAGATGTGCCAGTCGCTTTAGGGAGCTGCCTGGCCAGAGCCCACCTCCCCACCCCTTCCCATACCCCAACACCCTGCCCCAGCTCAGAGCCCACACCCTGCACCCAAACTCCCTCCCAGAGCCTGCACCCTGAACCCCCTCCTGCACCCTAAGTCCCTCCCAGAGCCCACACCCTGCACCCTCCCCCGCACCCAAACCCTCTTGCACCCCAACACCCTGCCCCAGCCTAGTGAATGTGAATGAGAGTGGGGGAGAGCACGTGATGGAGAGAGCGGGGATGGAGTGAGCAGGAGGCAGGAAGAGGTGGGGCAGCGGTGGGGCCTTGGAGGAAGGGGTGGAGTGGGGGCAGGGCCTGGGGCTGATCAGGGGGCTTAGGGTTCCCAAAAATTTTTAAATCAAAATGGGGGACCTCGGGTTGCTAAAGTTTGATATACGGCTGACCTAGAAGAAAATATAAAGCAATCGCTGATAAAGGCTGGAGATGACACCAAAACTGGGGCAGTGGAAAATAATAAAGAAGACACTAATTCAGAGTGATCTGGATCACTTGGTAAGCTGGGCACAAGCATACAATATGAGTTTTAAAACAGCTAAATGTAAATGTATATCTCTAGAACAAAGAATTCATTCCATACTTTAATGATGGCGGACTCTGTCCTGAGAAGCAGTGACTCTGAAAAAAGATTTGGGGATGGTGGTGAATAATCTGCTGAACATGAGCTCTCAGTGCGACGCTGTGGCCAAAAGGACTAATATGATCCTGGGATGCATAAACAGGGGAATCTTGACCAGGAGTAGGGAGGTTATTTTACCTCTGTATTTGGCACTGGTGCAACCTCTGCTGGAATACTGTGTCCAGTTCTGGTGCCCACAATTCAAGAAGGATGTTGATAATTTGGAGAGGGTTCAGAGAAAAGCCATGAAAAAGATTAAAGGATTAGAAAACCTGCCCTATAGTGATAGACTCAAAGAGCTTAATCTATTTAGCTAAACAAAGAGAAGGTTAAAGGGTCACTTAATTACAATCTGTAAGTACCTACATGGGGAACAAATATTTAATAATGGGCTCTTCAGTATAGCAGAGAAAGGTATAACATGATCCAGTGGCTGGAAGTTGAAGCTAGACAAATTCAGACTGGAAATAAGGCCTAAGTTTTTAACAGTGAGGGTATTTAACCAATGGAACAATTTAGTAAGGGGTGGGGTGGACTCTTCATCACTGGCAATTTTTAAATCAAGATTGGATATTTTTCTAGAAGATCTGCTCTAGGCATTATTTTGGAAAAGTTCTATGGACAGTGGTCTACAGGAGATGATCCTTCTGGCCTTGGAATCTGTGAGTCAATGATTATGGGTATACCAGTAGAGGGCAGGTTGAGATCCCTTTCAAAAAAAGTTCTGTTTTTATACCATCACTCTGGGCTGTAAAAACTAGTTGCAAGCATAGTTTTATGGGCAAAATTATAGCATATCAGGTGAGGGGTATGGGGGGAAAGGACTTCAATCCTGTTTAGCTGAGGGCTGTGATTACAATAGTAAACATACTTGGACATTTCATAAGAAAATGACATATTCCCTCAGAAGTGATATCTGTGTAAATAGCTTTGTTTATATGCCAGGAATTATGGAGCCTACTGCAAAACCTATTGAAATCAATGGAAAGATTCCCATTGACTTCAATCTGGCCTGTAATGAGAAAACTAACACCTTGAAAGTTAAAAAACCCCACAGGCCACAGAGTATAACTGAGGGCTTGTCTCCATGGCAAGTTACCACACTGGCAAGCCAGAGTGTGAGTCTATAGCACACCAGCTTGCCTCACAGTAAATGTCCTGTACGGACACTATTACAGCACAGTGAAAATCTCTGAATGCAGCCTAGTGTGCAGTAACTCAACACATCGGTGACCCCGGAGCATTCCTGAGGCACTCTGGATGCATATACATTAGCGATTTGATAAAATGCCCCACTGTTGCGCACTCAGAGCTAGCAGCAGCGGGAGAGCTAGCATACGCCAGCTGCCAGAATTCTCCCCGCTGTGTCATCTAACCCTGCTCATAGCAACCCTGGATGACATGGCAGTTAGACCCCGTTAGCTGCTCTGAGGGCTGGCAGGAGCAGCGGTTTGAACATTGCAGAACGATTTGCCTGGATTTTAGGAAAGCGTAACAGCTTAGTTTATGAAGTCAGAAAGGGAAAAGAGTACTGAAATGAGCGGCAATGGCTGTGGGACAGCAAGCCGAGGATAATACGCAGCAGAGTCTCTAAGGTAACGCGTCAGAGTGGATAAAGGTAAAGTAGGATCAATATCAGGAAAAATGTCTTTACCTTGTATACTATTGACTTTAAGGAGAGAATAATGTAACACAGGCAGACAAGGAAAAGAAGTGAGCTGTAGCCCACAAAAGCTTATGCTCAAATGAAGTTGTTAGTCTCTAAGGTGCCACAAGTCCTCCTTTTCTTTTTGCGAATACAGACTAACACGGCTGCTACTCTGAAAAGGAAAAGACCATAGACCATCTCAGATAACGCTTACCACAGGCTCAATTTAACTACTGCCAAACTGCTCTTGGGGTAGATTATTACAGTTACAGGGCCAGAGTGATTTCAGTTACACTAGGGTCACTCTGAAGAACTTCACAGAAGGAAAGGAAAGTAGTCCAGATCGACACCAATGTAAGTTAGTTCAGAATAGAGTCAATAGAGAGGAAATTGGACCTTATTTCAAAACTAAAATGCACAGTTTCAATAGGAAAATGCCACTTAGAAATAGGCATTACAAGAACACCATATTACAGCAAGGACTTTTTCATATTTGAAAATGTGTAGTTAGACAGTAATCTAAAGTTATTCCAAGTATGGGGTGGGGGGGGTGATTCATTGTAAACTGAGGTTATCTAGATTTTGTCTATATATAACTGAAAAGGGATTTTTTTTAAGTATTAGAAATTATTAGAATTCTAATCTCCATTTGTTGCCAAATTCAATTCAATCCCTTTCTTCCTCCAAATGCTCCCATTGAACTAAACAGTAAACAAGAAATGTATTTTTCTGAATGTCCTTATTTAATCACAGTGGGATGTTACCCTTGCACCACAAAGAGAGTACATGCTGCCTGTGCAAAGCTAGCTCCAGTAGTCAAAATCTACTTAAAATAAAATAGAAGGGGCTAATAATGCAGCCAGACTTGTTATACCACATTTGTAAAAATTCCCCATTAGATTACAATGTGGCCCTTACAGGTACTGAAGGATGTAGGCTGCTTTCCATTGGTCCAGTCCTAGATCTGCTCTCCTGATTCAGACATTCTCCACAGATCTGCAGGGTTGGGCCTAACACTTATACAGCTATTATCTGCAGGCTCAGAGGTACTGTGAATAAATTGAATTACCAGAGAATAATTTTTGTAACTGTGATCTGCCTTGAATAATCAGAGCATGTGGTATAAACATATTTAATTATCTAAGTAATTAATTTACTGTTCATTTGCTTCATTGCATAATTAACTATTTAACTCAATGTCATGCTGATTTGCTGACGAATTAATTACCTCTTGCTTAATCCACTGATCATGCTTCACCTTCTTGTCTAGCTTTCACGCTTATTCTCTACTCCCTTGTCCATACCCTCTTCTCCTTGCTACTTCTTCTTTTCCCCATTCCTTCTCTCCTCCCTCTGACTCTTCTTGCCCCCGCCCCCTTTTCAACATCTCTGCCACATCTTCCACCCTATCTATCCACACCCTTGGGGTCATAAGCAGCCAAACATAAATTAGAGGAGCCCAACTCACCCCTGAAAATAGAGAGCACAAAAGTGGCATAAAGACCTTGTAGCAAGTGGAGCTAGGCTGTAACAAAGAAGTGAGGCCCTAGTCTCAAAGGCAGGGGTTTCTTTAAGAGATATTCAGCACATGGAGACTATTAGCAGAGCTACAAATGGTTCCTCTGTTTAACAAACAACCATAGCTGGATTGGTCAAGTTGCAGTGGGGGAGGTTTAGATTGGATATTAGGAAAAACTTTTTCACTAAGAGGGTGGTGAAACACTGGAATGCGTTACCTAGGGAGGTGGTAGAATCTCCTTCCTTAGAGGTTTTTAGGGTCAGGCTTGACAAAGCCCTGGCTGGGATGATTTAACTGGGAATTGGTCCTGCTTCGAGCAGGGGGTTGGACTAGATGACCTTCTGGGGTCCCTTCCAACCCTGATATTCTATGATTCTATGGTCGGGGTGAGAAGACGATTCTGAGTGATATCTGGCTGATAACTTGGAATGACAACATAATGAGAAAGAATTTTAATGGACGTCAGGAAAGGTTACGTCACACAGAACCTGGAATAGTTTATAGGAAAGACTTTGCTAGCTGGGTGAAGGTCTGAATCTGCTGTAAATGCTTTGTTGAGTTCTGTAAGTTGTAGGTTGCTAAAAACAATAATAGAAATGATGTGCACAATGTGACTAAAAGTTGTCTATATCCTGCATGTATCCAATCCATTCTATCCCATGAAATAAACAACCCATGCCTTGAGTCCAAATCCTTCCCTCCACTCAGAACCAGTATACTCCATGCCCTATCAATGCCCTGTCATTTATTTTCTCCCAAAAGTCTTTAAAGCAATCTGACTTGCAATAGGCATTTTAAAGGTATTTTTCTCAATTCACAGAATATGTTGCAGTACATTTCTGCTGCGAGGTTTGGGAGTATAGGGGTGGCTTTGAATTCATAGTTACCTAGTGCTGGATCTTCATTATCCAAAATATGACCAGTGCCTTTTATTTAAGTGAAAGCATGTTTGAATCTCATTCCATTCTGTTTTCTTCTGGTTTAGGCTTCTCTTCTGAATTCTCTCCAGAATCCAGTGCTTCCACTGCTATTCACCATATCACAGTTTTCTAATTGCTCCTATATTTGGGCAGGTCAAGTTTCTAAATGGCAAGTTTCTAAATTGTGATTGCACTTTAGGCAGCTGTTAGTATTGCCCAAAAGAGGCTAATAAAACTCTCTAAACTGCGCGGGAGGGGCAAAATTGGCTCTAAAGCCTTTGGGTTCATCAGAAGCTATTTTTTATCGATGTGTATGTGTGTGTTTAAACTGGAATATTTTTACTATAATCCTCCCTTTTTAGAACTCCACAGGGGTGTTTCCTAATCTGGGATGCAGGGAAGTGCTATTCAACTTCACTATAGCATATTTTTAATAGAAAGAGAATTTATGGTTTATTCCATTGACCAATGAACTTGGGCTCAAACATTACATAGCAGGTGCCTGAATTAATAGTTTTAGTTAAGATTGCATAAGAGCTTCAATTTCTGCACATTTAATTTAGACCTCAGTTCAGTAAGGTTATTAAGCATGTGAGAAGTCCCACCAAGAGATATATAATTATATAATAAATATCTATCTTGTTGAATGTGGGTCTACAACAGGAGTGGGTGGATGAGGTTCTGTGGCCTGGGATGTGCAGGAGGTTAGACTAGATGATCATGATGGTTCCTTCCGGCCTTATAAGTCTGTGAATTGAGACTTTAGGCCCAGGGTGGTACTAAAAGCCTGCATTCAATACCCTTGGTCACAGCAACAATTGTGACAGGACTGTAGCCTATGACACTGGTACAGGACGGCTGCATCCTTGGAACCGAATGAACCTAATTAAAGTAATTGTACTCAAAATTAAAGCAAACCAATGGGTCAGACTGGAATTCATCTGGCTTTGATAAGCCCTATCAACTGTTGGCAAGCAAAAAGAAAAAGAAAAATCAGACTTATTTACTGCCCTGATCATATTCCATGATTCTGTATAATTCAAATTCAGTCCTATATGCCCCACCTAATATTTCATCATGCTTTAAAAAAATCTTTCTGAATAAGACTCATTTACTTCTCTAATTATGTCTCACCTAATGGTGTGTCTTGGGAGAGGGCCATTATTTTTTCTGGTATTTACTGCATATCACTGTGTCATTCCCTGGGTAACATCGACATCAGCCTGGCATTCAAAGCAATGTAAGATGCCTTCCTGCCTGACTAATATCACATGCAATGCTATATGCGTGAAACATTTCATATATCTCTATGCTACCCTCTGATAAGAAAGGAATGGAGCTCTCATTCAAAGAAGAAATGTCCAGTGCTCTCAAAGCCCACTGCAGCTGCAAAACCACCTCCATATGAAATCCCACTCACATGCTGCCTGAATAATTCTTTTTCGATATGCTTGTACAGTTGGAAAGGTAGAAGTCTGCAAAATCCCTGGGGTCAAGGAGGAGAGAGGGGATTACATTATAGGTTTTCAAACTTTGCACTATGGGCTCCTTGGCTCATTCTAGCAGTGGAGATAAATATACTCTTTTAATTTAATTGCTTGTTGTCATTTCTTTACATTCACGCAAGCTGGTTCTTAGACAGAGGAAATACCCCAGGCCTACTAGAATCATACTGAAATACAGTCTATTTTGTGCCAGTATAGGGAAGGCAATAAACTCCCAAAAGCTTTTAGCATGGACTGTTTTGCTTTGGATTTTGGCAAAGTATGAGCGTCTCTTTTGATTGGAGGGTAGGGTAGGGGATTATGGTGGAGGGGTTTTTCCCAACCAAAAAACACATTAAGGAGAAGGAATAAAACATATTTCTTCTTCCACAATTGCCTTTTGCAGCCTAAATAGTCTATTTTTATGTTTTAACAATGATAATAGGAGAGGATTTAGGGCCTCATGCTCTTCATCTGACTCCCCAGAGACTGACAGTAAAGACAAGGAAATCAAAATTCACCTATCCTCATGACTGCTGAAAAGCTTCTGTTTGCCAAAGTATAATCCACAGGTATAATGAAATTTAAATACATTACACAATGGAACAAGACTGGAGGTGTTGGGGAAAATGAAGAAACATAGGTATACAATAACACTGACGTTAGGTTATGCCAAACTGCAGGTTATAGGAGTGACTTAACACAATCCTGGAAAGGGTGTATCATTAGTCATACTCAGGGTCTGACTCTGAGCACAGGTCTCACAGAGCTAGGAATAACATTTTTTGGAGAATTAGCTGAAGTGTGCCAAATAGCTGAGCTCTTACTGTGTTTCTAGGACTGCTTCATCAGTGACACAACCAAGAGAAAGGGTAAGGAAAGAAGTGCTCATTCTCGTCATTCTAACTATGGGGGTTTGGAGGAGGAGAGCAGTTGCCAGGTAGGGGTGTCTGGGTTTGGAGGGAAAGCAGGGCAGGTACCAAGGGTGGCTGAGATTTGCAGGGAAGAAGCATGGGTGGGAGGGGAAAGAGTAAGTCACAGGCAGTGCGTATGTGAGAGGTGGACACACACACACTGAGGTGTGTTTAGAGATCTGTATGTGGGCCTTGGAGGGGGAGATGAATAGGAAGACTAGCGACATAAGACCCTCATCCTCTGGGAGGGTGGCAGAAAGCTCCTCATAAATATGTTTCCTTTCATCTGGAAGCTGTTGTGCCAGCTGATTCCCTTTTTGGGTGTTGGGTCTCTGGCCCCACCACTCTCAGATCAATACAACATAGGGCAGGGGAGGGGAGGGGCAGGAAATAACAAGGAGACAGGAACAAGCGTGGATCAGTCTGACTCAGCAGCTTTGAGCGAGGACCTGACAGTGCAGCCGCAAGACAGACACAGGCCTTTGCAAACCAACTCTGTCTTCATTGTAGCTTTTGAAATCTACTGGGGAGAGATGGTCAGAAAATCGATATTTTTCCCTGTGGAAAATTTTTGACATCTCATTAAAAAAAAAAGGCTGAAAATATTTCTTTTTTTTTTTTCCTAAACAAAACTTTAGAATTTCCATAGAAAACAGAAACTTGTCATGATAAATTTCATTTGGTTGAAAACACAGTGTTTTGAAGGAAAATTTTTGACCAGCCTACTACTGAGATGACTGCTCACTCACACAATGGCTGATGCCATACCTCGCCCCGCCCCCTTCTCTTTCTGATGGGTTTCTTCCCCACCCCACTCCTTTGCCAAGCCTTTTAATAACTGAACTGGTCACATCTCATTTGGCTCCCCTCTGCTCTTGTTACCTCACCCCATTTACCAGAATATCCAAAGGCAGGCAAAGAGGTTCCTGACCTTGTCTAAAGAAAATGACAATTGGTCCTGAGCCATGGACCTCTCTCACCTCTGGTTCCCCGCAACCCCTGCTGATACTTGGACGGAGGAGCAGCAGAGGTAAATCTTTCAAGCTGTGAGGAATTCAGTTTGCTTAACGGGCCAGACCAACTGGATTTGGACCATGTTGTCCACTTTTGTGGGGGCAGATGCGTGTGGGGAGAGGACAAAGACAGTGAATTTTCTAACCGTTTGTTCTTTGGGTAAATTTAGGTAACTTTGTTTCTCCACCCTATGAGTTGGACCCTCGTTCCACTTAGCTAGAAAATTCAAGCAGGGAAGCATTGGGTCCATAGCTAGTTGAGATTGTTAACAAATGACTTCAGGATAGAGAATGTCATTGTGTCTTCTAAAAGTAGGGCAAGGCCTTTGCTGCAGAAATCTTCTAAGGCCAATGGTCACACTGTTTCTAGCTTTCCCTTTTTGGGGAAGATTGAGAATGTGGTAGAGATGTAGATTTGGAGACATCTAGAATACTTGGACTTCCTCAGTGCCTTTTCGCCAGGATTTCTACCTGGGTATGGCACAGATCCTACACTCACGTTAAGTGGCTGACGATCTGCCCCAGCAACACACAATGGCCAGGTTTCAGAGTAGCAGCCATGTTAGTCTGTATCTGCAAAAAGAAAAGGAGTACTTGTGGCACCTTAGAGACTAACAAATTTATTAGAGCATAATCTTTCGTGAGCTACAGCTCACTTCATCAGATGCCTATGGTGGAAAATAAAGTGGGGAGATTTTATATACACAGAGAACATGAAACAATGGGTGTTACCATCCACTCCCAGTCTTTATTCAAGCCTAAGTTAATTGTATCCAGTTTGCAAATTAATTCCAATTCAGCAGTCTCTCGTTGGAGTCTGTTTTTGAAGCTTTTTTGTTGAAGAATTGCCACTTTTAGGTCTGTATTCGAGTGACCAAAGAGATTGAAGTGTTCTCCGACTGCTTTTTGAATGTTATAATTCTTAACGTCTGATTTGTGTCCATTTATTCTTTTACATAGAGACTGTCCAGTTTGGCCAATGTACATGGCAGAGGGGCATTGCTGGCACATATCACATTGGTAGGTGAACGCAGGTGAACGAGCCTTTGGTCACTCTATTACAGACCTAAAAGTGGCAATTCTTCAACAAAAAACTTCAAAAACAGACTCCAAGGAGAGACTGCTGAATTGGAATTAATTTGCAAACTGGATACAATTAACTTAGGCTTGAATAAAGGCTGGGAGTGGATGGGTCATTACACAAAGTAAAACTATTTCCCCTCCTACTGTTCTTGTAAAGTGCTGGAAATGGCCCACCTTGATTATCATTACAAAAGGTTTCCCCCCGCCCCCGCTCTCCTGCTGGTAATAGCTCACCTTTCCTGATCACTCTTGTTACAGTCTGTATGGTAACACCCATTGTTTCATGTTCTCTGTGTATATAAAATCTCCCCACTATATTTTCCACTGTATGCATCCGATGAAGTGAGCTGTAGCTCACGAAAGATTATGCTCTAATACATTTGTTAGTCTCTAAGGTGCCACAAGTACTTCTTTTCTTTTTACAGACAATGGCCAGGCATCTGTATGGTTAGTTGTAGATTTGCCAGAAACTTTTGATACTATTGATCACGAGGTATTGAGGAATTACCTTTAGTCCCTACTTCAGGAGGGTAGATGGCATTGCTTGAGAGATTATGTTCTTTCCAGTATGACCCAGAAGGCAGTTTTGAGCATTGTTCATTTCCCCTGAGGGGTTCACCCCCTGTGGGTGAACGCAAGCTGTCTTAATCCGGATAAGAAAGGTGCTGCTAATGATTTGAGGGGAAGAATCTTGATAGTATGGTGGGGCAGGAGAAAGTTTAGCACTTTGGTTAGGGAGTGTGCCCCATCTTGGGGCAGGAGGGGTGAGGGGGCGGGCACTTTTGGATACTTAGCTGGCCCTGAAATTTTGGGTGATGTCAGTGCCCTAAAAGCACCTTTTCCCCATCTGCATTTGCTTAAACATTTTTCATCCTTCGCTCTATGATTACAGTGGCACGGTTCTGGATCAATGGCTTTATGGTTTGTGAATTAGATTATTACCAGGCACTCCACTTGGGGCTGCATTTTAAACTACATCAGAATACTACTGCTTCCTTTAGGTGGGGTTTACCAGAGGGAACATCAAACTTTGATAACTGCACTGACTTCTTATTCACTTCTAGAGTAAAATTCAAAGCGCAGTGGGGGAAATCCTGGTTCTACTGACTCACTGGGGTTTTGCCATTGACTTCAGTAGGGTTAGGACTTCACCCAAAGTGGTGGCTTCGGTTTAGACCACAAGCTGTTTGGGGCAGAGATTGTCTGCGACTCTGTTTGTACAATGCCTAGCACAATCAGGCCCAGTTCTTGAGTAAACATGAGTAATAATAAATTTGCATTTCTCCCTAAAATGGATATCTGCATTTTTGTATTGTCATTTTACAAGCGAGAAAACTGAGAACAAAGAGGTTAAGTGACTCATCCCAACAACACAGAGAGTCATTGTCAGAACCACAAGTAGTGCTCAGAGCTTCTCTCCCTCCTTTTTCATTCCTCCAGACCACACGGACCTGACAAACAGTGCATATTCTGCTCTGAAATTGCTGGATAGCAAAAACAGGCAGATATGAAGGCTGAAGGCTTTGAACATGAGATCTGAGGACTGAAAAGTAAACAGATGTGCATTTGCTATTGATTGTTGCCCCTTTTCTTTATGATTTATGGGAAGTTTGAGATCCAAAATTTGAGAAAGGTGCTTTATTTATACTCGGAGATAGACTGTAACTGCTACCAAGTTCAACCTGATTCGTTTTCCTCTATTCTTATCTTTGAGGTTTTTTCCAACTTTCATAACACAGGATAGGATACGGATAGGCTTACCAGCACATGAGATTAGTCTAAAAATAGATGTAATGTTATAATCAAATAGGGATAAGAGTGTCTTGCCAAGGGAAAGGAAAGCTGTGACATGCAATGCAATGTACAAGTGTTCTTCATGATCCTCCAATAAGAGAGGATAGACATTGGCTGCCAGATATGAGGTTCTGACTGTTATAAATGTAGGTGTGGGCTCCATAGCTGTGTACCTAAGGGTTTTCTAAGCACCCCTCACCATGGTATCTGAACACCTATTATTGCTCTTTCAGCATTTTAGACCGTATCCTTGCCTCAGAGCAAATTAGTTTGAATTACGTAAAATCTCACTGGAACCTTTGTGCCCAAAGTGTGAAATGAACTGGAATCTTATTAGAATTTTGAAAAATGTCTTCTACTGTTTCTTTTTCATCTTTCAGCACCTGTACTTCCTGGTTTCATGCAGGACTGATATTTACAGGAAAGGCTCTTTTGTATTGTTTCTAACCAGGCTTGAGTCAGCAGGAAACTAAGAGCATGCACCACAGCCTCATGGGTAGAGAGAGACTCAGGGGCTCCTGAGAGATTTCTGTCTGGTCACAGATTCATGCATCCTGTCTTTTACCCACAACACAGAGCCCCAGTGTCTAGAAACTGTCCAACATCTGTGCCCATAAGACTTAAAAGTGCTGTTCTTGATTTGCCACTGAACGGTCAACGTTCTTTGTTAGGAATTCCCCCTTTGCACAAAGAGAATCAATTCAGTAGGGCATTGGAGAAAGCTGTTTGTGTAGGTATTTATAGTACCTGTCTGTTTGCATTGCATTTATTTATCCGGACTTCTCCTACAATTTTTTGTTTCCAGTCTTCCTAGCCCATTATCACTGCAGTTTAAATAAAGACCCTGTAGGAAGACTACCCATCATCTGGCCTTTCACTGCCCAGTTTGTGTGCTTATTGACTCCTCGACCCTGTAAAGTTTCCCTGTAAAGTTTCCTAAAGGAGGGGAGGGTCTAAAATCTGGTACTAGACATCCCCATAAACCACCTGCCCTGATGAAAGCCTGAAGCCTGCTGTCTACCCAGAGTCAAGTGGGTAGATTGTTGGATCATATTAAAGAAGTTCTGTATTAAAATCACAAATGAGTTTGATTCCCCAGAGTTTCAATTCCAGGGTATTACTAATGAAGAGGTCTCTTGGTTTTTGGTGCTGTTTCTCTCCCTCTATGTGTGAAACTTGCAAGCTGCTAACTGTGTTAGTACATTCTAAGACAGAGTCTGTTCTCAAAGCAATTCACAGAGAGAGAGACTCAAAGCAATACTCTAACAACAGAAACAGCACCCAGAGACTCCCCGCCCTTTTGTTGTATTAACCATTGTGATTAAAATAGAGATAGAGGATGTATGTGGATGGATGCTTGGTGTGGATAATAACTGAATGATCAGGGAGGTGCCAGCCTAAGAATCCAGTGTCCATCGGCTGAAGAAGGCGTCAAGTGGAAATAACCAGAGGACCCCCCCCGGAGGGCAGACTGGAATCCACCCAACAGCCTCAAGGATGGGAGAACCAAAGAACAAGATAACATCTTGGAGCCGTCAGGAATGTGCTATCTGCTGATTGATTCAGCAACAGCATGATGAAGCAATTCCCATAGACTGGCATAGGAAGAAATTCCTATAAAAATAGACTCTAAAAAGTGAGAACTTTGGGGTCTGATTCTGCAAACCAACTTCCAGGAGCATCAGATGAGCATCTGACAAGGCCCTGCTCCCTCCTCATGTCCAGGCCACCTGGCCAGTGACTTGGCATGAGCAACTCTGAGGCTGGTAACTATGATAACAACCTTGCAGAACCTGTGGGTGTGGGTGTGTGTGTGTGTTTGTATGAATGAATGTGTGAATAAATATGAGATTGAATGGAATGTTATAGCTATAACTAACTGCTTACTATGATTCTTTCTGTATTCACAATAAATGTGGTATTTTGCCTTTTTCCCTTTAATAAGATCCTGCTGGTTTTTATTTTATTGGTACAACATTTTGGTGGAGAATTGCGAAAGGGGGAATATTGGTAAAAAACCTCAGTTATTGTAAATATTGGTGTGCACACCGCCAGCTCTAGTGAGCTAGGCATTTCTATTAGGTTAACCAGACCTGCTGGCCTCCGAGAAGGTAGCAGGAAAAACAGATTAAACCAGACCTGCTGGCCTCCGAGAAGGTAGCAGGGGACCTGCTGGCCTCCGAGAAGGTAGTAGGGAAAACAGATTAAACCAGACCTGCTGGCCTCCGAGAAGGTAGCAGGGAAAACAGATTAAACCAGACCTGCTGGCCTCTGGGAAGGTAGCAGGGGACCTGCTGGCCTCCGAGAAGGTAGCAGGGAAGAACAGGTTAACCGGACCTGCTGGCCTCCGAGAAGGTAGCAGGGAAGAACAGGTTAACCGGACCTGCTGGCCTCCGAGAAGGTAGCAGGGAAGAACAGGTTAACCGGACCTGCTGGCCTCCGAGAAGGTAGCAGGGAGAAAAACGCATAGATTAAGCTATGATTTCAGAATCTAGGCTGTGTCACTTGCTAAGTAATACCAGCAGTGACAAAGAGATTGAAATATCCATGTTAAGATGTTTAAAAGAAAACAGGGTAAGCCAGTACTAGAGGGAGGAATGGAGTCAGAAGGAACTCCAACCTCACCTTTTGTTAAAGAAATTACACCTTTTAAACAAATCCTTCAAAAATTTGGGCACAGTCCTTGGACTAAACAAGGCCTAGCTGATGTCTGCACTATTTCGGACCTAGAGGATAGATTGGCTCAGTATATCCTCATATACAAACCTTCTAGTGCTGCCAAAAGAGATGCAGCAGCAATTTGGTTGTTGTGGGAGGCATGTAAGGATTCTTCCCTCCGCTTGTCTTCATGTAAAGAGGAAAAGGCACAAATGGAAAAGGGAGCAGACAATTGGAAGGTGCTGGCTACAAATATCCAAAGCCAGCTGAAAATAGTGAAAGAGGCACTCCAGGAATACAAAAAGAGTGAAAAAGTTAACTCTGCAGAGGCTGGAGGGAGGCAGGTAAAGGGGGAGAAGGTCCTATGTACGGCACCCCCAGGCATAATTACAAAGAGAAAAGAGAGTAAAAAAAAAAAAAAGTTAACTCTGCAGAGGCTGGAGGGAATTAAGCAGTTAAACTTTGTATTTCACCCAAACAACTTTTAACCGAAAATGTTAAAAAGGAAAAGTGTTAGAGCATTCTTGGTTTCTTTGCAGCCATTCTGAAAGAAAAATGGGCCCTTTTCCAAAGGAATGTCTGTAAATTAGCCAGGCAAAAATAAACTATCTGATTAAAATCATTTGACTGGACAATTTAGTCAAATTTGCTAAAAGAACATAAGAGGGTTCTATTGGAACTTAACTGCCTCAAATGTATAAAGGGAATGTAAGATGTAAAAAACAGAGCAGTGTGGAAGGGATGTTAAGGAAAAGAAAATGTGTATGTGTCTGTCTGAGTGTGTGTAAATATGTAAAGTTCTAAGGACCAGTTAGTTTTGTTTTTGTTTTAAATAATGCCACTAAAAATCCATTTGACTCTTTAATTCAAAGTTGCAAAACTGACAGACCTTTTTGCTAGACACAGGTAATTAGTGTTGTTTGGCTTTGGGATTTGGCATTTAACCCTTAAAAGGTAACTCAATGCTTTACAAAATTTAAAATGTTTTTAAGTTGTGGCTGCAGCAGGGCAGTCAAAATCAGGAGAATATAAAAAAAAAATTTTTTTGGATTCTTTTTGTTTGTTTTTTGTTTGTTTGTTTTTGTAACAAAATAGCAGATGAGAGTTGTAGTAAAAAAAAAAATTAAAAAAAAAAAGACAGTGCCTCTCTGAAGCAACAGCAGGGGTGAGGTGCACAAAACAAAAAGAAGCAATGTTAGAAACACTGAGTCTTAAAATGGCTCTGAGTAATCAGACTGTCACTTTGATAAAGGTACATGAAAACTCTGTAAGCAAAAAAAAGAAATAGTGACACCTTATGTAAAAATGGATCTGGATAATGTTATAGAAGTTAAACTATGGAAGGAATGTGCATTTGCCCCAGAACATGTGCAGGGTATATTGTAGAAGGGGCAAAAGAAATGCAAACATACCATGCTACTTAATTAAAATGCTATTAGGGCTCCAAAGGGAGCCACAATAGGTTGGGTTTTCTTTTTCAGATTGCTGTGTGTTTTGGAAGCAGAAGTTAAAAGTAATCAAAACTCTGGTGAAAGTTGATTGTGTCCCTTTTAAGATAGAGTCTCTGAGCTGCTGATGGCTTTAAATCCAAAAGCAGGAAGTTTCTGTGAAAATGCAAATTACCTAAATGATAAAGGAAGGAAAGAACTAGCAGCACAAAGGAGCTGCAGATAAAGGACATACCTGGTCAGCAAACAAATTGTCTAAATAAAAGGCATGGGATAACAAGATAATTTTAATAAATTTAATGATAATAAGTATCCCTGTAACAACATATAGTGTGTATGATTTTTGGAAAAATCCTTTAAGGTCGTATGGTAATGATGCTTCTCAGTTATTACCTGTAAATAAAACTTAAAGCTTAACACAGCAGGAAAAACATTATAAACTTGGTCTGCTGTATAAGAAGGAAAACTCAGGGATTTAATGACTAAACAGTGGGATAATTTCCCCATAACCCTTAAAAGATAAAAGCCTTTGAAACCTGGCCTGCCTATAGAACAAAAACAGGAAAATATGGGGGCAATTTTTCTGTTTTGCCTGCAATCAGCAAGGGTATTTGTAAAAGAAATATTTTAAGCAATAATCTGCCACCCCAAAAGGGGTAGAAACATGTTCTTTTTGTCTTTCAGAAAATCAGGAAAAGCTGCCAGCTGAAAAGCAACCCAATACCATGAATCTACTGTCACAATAGAAATTGTGTTCTGTGTTCTATGTTTTGTCTTGTGTTTTGTGTTGTTGCTCGCACTGTTGTGTGTTTAAAAAAAAAATACAGAAGACCTGCAGGAACTTAAAAATAAATTAAGCTTTCTGTCCCAGCTACAGGACAGCCTGATACAAAAACAAGTACATGCCAATGTAGACTTGGTCTAAATTGGTCTGGGTAACCTAAAAGGCCAATGGAATCTTTAGTAATGGCTTAATACTACCACATGGCTTATCCATAAGAAAAAAAAAATATTAGAAATAGGAAACTACACAGCCATAGCTATGGGATGCACTGAAATGCAGATACTTGCACTAGCTACTTTGGAACACAAAATGTTCTGGGTCATATTGGGAAATATTAAGGGTTTGATGCATTTGTTAAAAAAGAAAGAGATCATTGTTTGACACTTATCAATATGAATGGATGCAACATGTTTCCACTATTGTAAACCAGACTTGTTAATGGGAGAAATTGTTGTCAAAATTGCACACCAACAGTCCCTGGAGGCAAAGGTATTGAAGGTTAACCCAGTCCCCATATTACACATGGGATCCTTTTGGCTACCCTGGACCTTGAGCCAGTGGGCTGGGGAGGGAGGGAAGCTATTGGACACTAGAGGTTGTACCGAATGGACTCCTCAAAAGTGGGTGTGCCTCACCTTGCCTGTTGCCCCAGAACCTTGTAGTAAAGATACATCACTAGGATCATGTATGTGGCATGAATTGGAATCACAAACTCAAATTGCCTCACAGTACTTTCTCTTGAATAGGCTACATAGAAAGTGACACTGACGATTATAAATCTTAGTGTCAAAAGGGGGATTATGTTGGATCATATTAAAGAAGTTCTGTATTAAAATCACAAATGAGTTTGATTCCCCAGAGTTTCAATTCCAGGGTATTACTAATGAAGAGGTCTCTTGGTTTTTGGTGCTGTTTCTCTCCCTCTATGTGTGAAACTTGCAAGCTGCTAACTGTGTTAGTACATTCTAAGACAGAGTCTGTTCTCAAAGCAATTCACAGAGAGAGAGACTCAAAGCAATACTCTAACAACAGAAACAGCACCCAGAGACTCCCCGCCCTTTTGTTGTATTAACCATTGTGATTAAAATAGAGATAGAGGATGTATGTGGATGGATGCTTGGTGTGGATAATAACTGAATGATCAGGGAGGTGCCAGCCTAAGAATCCAGTGTCCATCGGCTGAAGAAGGCGTCAAGTGGAAATAACCAGAGGACCCCCCCCGGAGGGCAGACTGGAATCCACCCAACAGCCTCAAGGATGGGAGAACCAAAGAACAAGATAACATCTTGGAGCCGTCAGGAATGTGCTATCTGCTGATTGATTCAGCAACAGCATGATGAAGCAATTCCCATAGACTGGCATAGGAAGAAATTCCTATAAAAATAGACTCTAAAAAGTGAGAACTTTGGGGTCTGATTCTGCAAACCAACTTCCAGGAGCATCAGATGAGCATCTGACAAGGCCCTGCTCCCTCCTCATGTCCAGGACACCTGGCCAGTGACTTGGCATGAGCAACTCTGAGGCTGGTAACTATGATAACAACCTTGCAGAACCTGTGGGTGTGGGTGTGTGTGTGTGAGTTTGTATGAATGAATGTGTGAATAAATATGAGATTGAATGGAATGTTATAGCTATAACTAACTGCTTACTATGATTCTTTCTGTATTCACAATAAATGTGGTATTTTGCCTTTTTCCCTTTAATAAGATCCTGCTGGTTTTTATTTTAGATGCCATGCAAGAGAGGCAATTACTATATGGTAAAATAGTCAAGACATTTAAAATAATTAACCCCAGTCTTTATTACAGGAATAATTATTCTGCAGATAGGATAGACTAGGAACACAACCTCTCCCCCTCCACACTCACAACAAGATTAAGATGATAGGACAATTCGATCTGATTGGAATTGTGCTAATGCCAGACTCTTTCCTCCCACACGGTTATCATCTCCCTTCCTTGCACAAAACTTGAGTCAACTGGTTTTGTGCAAGGAACTAAACAGGGGGTGGAGAGTTGGATCTACTTGTAGCCCACAGACAGGCCCACCAAAGCCACTGTTCCAGACTAAGGGGTAGGACAACAGGGCCCTGACTCGTGTTTGGATTCCCTATGCGCTACTGCAATACAAATAACAATGGTTTCAGCTACTCCACATCCCTGCATGGGGTTGCCAACCACTGGATTTGCTAAAGTGTACAGGCATGGGTGGCAGGTATCATAGGCTGGGGGAAGCTGTGCCTCCCCAAACAGCCAGGCATGGCCCCGCCCACACTCCTCCCGCAGCTCCCCCCCCCCACCTCCACGGCCGCTCCCATCTCCCTGTGGGATGGCCCTGGCTCGGGCTATGCCACCTGCCCTCCCGGTGCTCTAGGACTGGGGGAGCTGGGTCCGTGGTGTCTGCCCTCCCAGCACTTTGGGGCTCCAGCAACACCACCCGCTCAGGGGCTGGGGGGGAGGCTTGCGGTGCTCCAGGGCTCGGGGGGGGGGTAGCCTGGGGTGGAGGCTGGCAGCTGCAGTGGGGGAGAGATAATAGCAACCCCTTATGTTTGGGATTGGGCAGGCCTTGCTTGCAGGGTGAATGAATGGATGAGAAAGGCAGCCTTATAATCCACATTTAAAAAAGCCACAACTTCGGATTTTCCTGCATCAATTGCCAGTTTAATTCTTTCAGTGGCCCAGCTTGCTCCCTCCTGTATGTTCTGCTGCCTTGTATATAACCACTGACAATTTATGGTTTTATTGGCTTTTCCAAAAACACATGGAGTTATCCCCGATAACCTCACTCCTCTTAAAGTTTAATAGAGCATCTACTAAGGGGTTAACTTTTCATTCTGATATGTTGTATTTTCCCATACAGTGAATATTTCCTTTGACCAACAGGTATGTTTTGTTAGAAAAACCCCTCTGGGAAAATATGAAGAGCTTTAAGAAATGTTGTCCGTCCCACCCCCACCCCCCCAAAAAAAAAAAAAGATTCCTTCAGAACACTTGACAACCATCCAATGGTATGAAAAGGCCTGTGCTACACTTTAAAGTCAGGTCAATGTAAGTCACCTTGCGTTGACCTAGTTGTGCATGTGTCTACACATAAGTTTGACTCCCACGGATGTAAGTGCCCCAATACAGCGACGCAGTAACACCCCCTCCCCGAACAGCGTTGAGACATGGTCAATGTACTGAGGTACCTATGTCAACCCTAACCTTCCTCCTGCAGCTGTCCCACAATGCCTGCCACTGACCAGTCTGGTCGCTACTGTGAACTCTACTGCCCAGAGAGTCATAGAGACTAGGAGCCCCGCCCCCTTTTAAAACCCGGTGAATTTTTGAAATGATTTTTTCCTGATTGCCCAGCTTGTCAAGCACACCTAGCAGCTCTCCATAGTTATGTGCACCTGCCCTGCTGACTGTGCCAGCTACACATTGCAGACATGCTCTGGCCTAGGGTACACAGGAGATATTGGATCTCCTAGGCCCATGGAGACAAGAGGCACAGCTACGGACCCGTTGTAGAAACACAGACATCTACGAGCAGATTGCATGGGGAATGCAAGAGAAGGGTTACAACTGGGATCATCAGCTGGGCCATGTGGAAAGGATGGGATTACGCCAGGCATATCAGGAGGCCAACAGTCAATTTGGTGCCAAGTCACGGACCTGCCACTTTTACAAAGAGCTGCATGCCATACATGGTGGAGACCCCACCACCACCGTAGATACCTCCAAGGAGCTTTGGGATGCCAGCGGCAGCTGTGCTCTCTGTGCCTTTGTTATCTACCAAGAGTGAAAGACCAGGTAAAATCACCACTGCCTGTGGAAAATGGCATCAGTATTCAGTGCTCTTGCCCTATGCTTGTACAACCAAACAATTCCCTCCTCCTTTCCCTCACCCCTGCTGGGCCTTATGCAACATGGCCAATGCTGTGAGTGGTTCTTCTCCGAAGCATGAGGGTCATTAAGCATGTCTTGTATTAAACTTTAGGGGAACAAAAGAAGCAAGTTCTGAACCTTACCTTTTGCTTTCCATTGTTTCTGTACTGACAATGGTACAGCTGGTGGTTTTATCTGCAGCTGCTGCTGTTGTGGCCATAAGCAGCTCCCCCTCCACTCCCACAGAACTCCTGAACCAAATAAGAAGGAGAGAGAAGAGAACTTGATCTCGCTGAACATGTCATCCCCTGCAAACCATTGTTGCATCATATCGTGAATGGAGGGCCTGGAGAGTGACTATTTCAGATGGTACGGAGAAGGATGGAGTGGACAGAAGAAAGGCGCAGGAAAAGGAGAAGGAGATGCATCAGGACATAATGGGGCTTTTCTGGCAGCAAACACACATGCTGCAGACTCTTGTGGACATACAGGTTCAACAATCACTGGCTCGCCTCCCTTTGCAGTCCATGGAGAACTCAATTTTAGCACCTCCCTTCAAACCTCCCCCCCCCAACATTCCACACCCCTACCCTTACCTCTCCGTACCAGGGGACAGTCAGGAGAGCCACAGCTTCACACTGACCTGAGAGCACCACGATTGCTGTATGTGTAGCCAAAATGAACATGAATGTTTGTTCACCCTTATTTAGTTCTGTTCCCTATATTTATTAAGATTTTATGTATTTACTTTTAAATATACAGATATTCTGCACCAGTTTTGTTAATCAAATAAAATTCTATTTTGGGGGAAATAATTCATCTTTAGTAGTTCAGAACATGTGTTACAGAATGCTTCACAGCAGTGAAAGCCCCCATTTACTTGTCATTGTACACTGTGACACAATTCATAGGATCAGTGACAAACACAGTCAGAAATGTATAGCAGACACCACACAATTCCTAAGAGGCCCCAAAACTGCAGGGCCAGGTAGAGCACAGTCCACCACAACGCATGACTGTGGCTCACTGTTCAAGAGCTCTTTCAAGACCTCCTTCAGTCATATAGCTCTGCCTTGAGCTCTTCTAATAGCCCTTGTCTGGCTGTTCAAACTCAGTGGACAGCCACTCCATCTTCACAGCAACTTTCCCCTCTTTGTCTCACAGGTATTACGCAGGACACAGCTAGCAGCTATAACCATTGGGATATTTTCTCACAGAGATCCGATCTTGTAAGTAAACAATGCCAACGTCCCTTCAATATACCGAAAGCACGTTCAGCTGACATTCTGCACCTGCTGCGATGGTAGCTGAATCTTTTCTTGGTGCTGTCAAGGTGGCCAGTGTACAGCTTCCTGAGGCAGAGGAACAAGGGGTAGGCTAGGTCCCTCGGGACCACTGTTGGCATTTCAACATCACCAATGGTAATCCGCCAGTCAGGGAAGAAAGTCCCTGATTGCATCTTTCTGAATAGTCCAGTGTTCTTAAAGATGTGAGCATCTTGCACCCTCCCTGACCAGCCACACTGATGTTGGTGAAGCATCCCCCGTGACCCACCAGCGCTTGCATAACCATAGAAAAGTACCCTTTTCTGTTGATATGCTCTGGGGCAAGGTGGGCAGGTGCCGAAATAGGGATATGCATACTGTCTATCACTCCACCACAGTTTGGGAACCCCATTGCTGCAAATCTATCCACTGTGTCCTGCACACTGCTGACAGTCACAATCCTGCATCTCAGAAGACGACTAATGGCCCCGCATACTTAGATGACAATAGCCACAATAGTGGATATTCCAACTTCAAAATAATTTCCCACAGGCTGTAACAATCCAGCTGACATAAAAATAAAGGGAAGGGTAACAACCTTTATGTATGCAGTAATATAAAATCCCTCTTGGCCAGAGGTACAGAATCCCCCTACCTGTAAGGGGTTAATCAATTCAATTAACCTAGTTGGCACCTGACCAGAAGGCCCAATGGGAAAAGAAGATACTTTCAAATCTGGGCGGGAGGGGGGGAGGGAAAGCTTTGTTTTTGTGCTCTGTGTGTTCTCTCAGACAAAGAGAGAGACCAAGCAAGTAATCCAGCTCCTACTGAATGATACGTATAAATTACAGGAATAGTAAGTAATAGCAAGGAAATGCATTAGAGTATCTTTTGTTTTAGATTGTGAATTTTCCCTATGCTTATGTTTTTTGTAACTTTAAAGTTTTGCCTAGAGGGGAATCCTCTGTGTTTTGAATCTGATTACCCTGTAAAATTACCTTCCATCCTGATTTTACAGAGCTGCTTCTTTTACTTTTTTTTTAATTAATTATTATTATTATAAAGTTCTGGGGTTTTTTAGAATCTGATTGGTTTTAGTGTCCTAAAAACCCAGGGATTTGGTCTGTGCTCACCTGTACCAATTGGTGAGGATATTATTCTCAAGCCTCCCCAGGAAAGTGGGTGAAGGGATTTGGGGGGAATATTTTGGGGAACAGGAACTCCAAGTGGTTCTTTTCCTTGAATCTTTGTCAAATCACTTGGTGGTGGCAGCGAATACCATCCAAGGACAAGAAGGGATTTGTGCTTTGGGGAAGTTTTAACCTAAGCTGGTAGAAATAATTTTAGGGGGTCTTTCTTGTGGGTCCCCACATCTGTACTCCAGAGTTCAGAGTGGGGAGGGAACCCTGACATGGTGGCAGAGCGGTGGGATCATTTTGAACCAGAAGCACAAACCTCAGGATATTAAAAGGATTTTTTTTCTTTTGGCTCCTTGAAAGCAGGGAGGTTTTTTTTTTTTTTTTAAAAAAAAGGACACTTTTTTTTTTCTTTTAGCTGAGAGCAGCTGGTGGTTTTTTTTCCTCTGCCTCAGGACAGAGTAGTTAAGTCCTGCAAGGAAAATTCACAAGCTAAACCAAAAGATACTCTAATGCATTTCCTTGCTATTACTTACTATTCCTGTAATTTATACGTATCATTCAGTAGGCGCTGGATTACTTGCTTGGTCTCTCTCTTTGTCTGAGAGAACACACAGAGCACAAAAACAAAGCTTTCCCTCCCACCCCACCCCCCGCCCAGATTTGAAAGTATCTTCTTTTCCCATTGGGCCTTCTGGTCAGGTGCCAACTAGGTTAATTTAATTGATTAACCCCTTACAGGTAGGGGGATTCTGTACCTCTGGCCAAGAGGGATTTTATATTACTGCATACATAAAGGTTATTACCCTTCCCTTTATATTTATGACACCGGCGTTGCAAGGTTCTATAGATAATCACTTGCTTCTCCATTGCCAGTGCAGTTCTCATTCTGGTGTCCAGGCTGCTGGAGGGATGGAGAGAGCTCACCACACAGACCCAGGAATGGGGCCTTTCACATCCAAAAGTTCTGCAGCCATTTCTTGTCATCCCAAACCTGTATTACCATGCAATACCACCTGTCAGCGCTTGTTTCTTGAGCTCTGAAGTGGTGTACCACCATCTGCTCTGTGACCACCACCAACCACCTTGATTTGGTTCTTTCTATGTCCCACGGCAATCTGTCCTCCATGAAATCATCATGGTCCCCACTGATGCAGTTCCTCTTGAGACTCTGAAAATACTGGAGGATTGTGTGTCCTGTGCTTGCAACATATAAGACAATAATGTAGAACTGTGCGGACATCATGCTTCTGTCAAAGATGAGCCATGCAGGGATGTGAAAGGCTACATGGGATTTTTTTAAAAAAGGACATAAATTATGGGATATGGGTGATATTATGGGATGGAGAAAATTACATGCTGGTAACTTGACCCCTTTCTCCCAGTCACCCCTCGTTTCTGCCCCACCACTTTATGCCAACGTAATTTGCAGCAGCCGGAGTTTGTAATGTAGACATGGCCTAATTATCCATAAAAAAACACTGCAGTATCTGCATCTGTTAAAGTACTAAGCTTTGCAGAAATCCATTACTTCCACTAAAATGCAAATGATTAACCCGATTTTAATACTACACAGGTATGTTAACGGCGGTCATCAGTCATTCATTAAATTCTTCTGGCTAGAAATCACTTCTGAGGTAGGGCATTCCCTTTTGTAGAGAATTTCCCACAAAACTCAGATGCAATTCAGTTACAAGTCATTGGCTGGAGATATAGCTTTTAAGAGGAAATGTACACAACATTCTTTCACATGCAAATCAAGGAGAAGGGTCACACTTTCATTTCTCTTCACAGCGTAAAAGGTATTAGTAATGAGACTGCCCTGAAAGGAAGAATTCCAGAGGAAATTTTTAAAATTCTATGTGTAAACAAATTAAATTGCTTCAAGACGCCAGATTATTAACAAAATGCATGGACAGACTTAAAACTATAAATGAATTAATACATTTTAAAACAAAACATTTCAGGTGCTCAAGGGCAAGAATGGTACAAATTCCTGTTGGGTGAATGGGCAGGAACATCATCTTTACTCACCTAGCAAGTCCTAAATTCAGGATTTTATATTTAGGATCCAGTCCTACAAACACTCCTCCAGGTGACTACTCCCATGTGCAAAGTTACTCACATGTATGTTTGCAGATTTGGGCCTTTGGTTTGTAACAGCTAGCATATCAACTTCCACCTTAAATAATGCTCCCTGTATTCCTGAAGACATCCATGATGACTTCTGTATTACAGTGCAAACACAGCATGACGACTTTCTCTTTCAGTTCTGGCTTTACACATGTTGAGCCATAGGCCCCATGCCCCGGCCCCATCATCCACACTAGAGGCATGTCCACGGGTGCATAAAACATGAGTTATCATACCCACCTGGGTGTGTGGGCAAGGCCACATATTAATATCTGACCCTCCTCGCTACCTGCCCACTTTGTGGTGTGAATATAGCAATTACACAGTGAACCACTCCCAAGTCTATATCATCCTCCACTGTTATTCCCACAGTTTCTGGTCTTGTATCTTCCCACCGTTTGGCCTCCTCGGTTCCTTCCCACTTGCTCTCTATGGACCAGAAGTTTACCCATCTCCTTTTGTGTATGTAGACCACTGCACTTCCACAATTGATCCACCTCAGCCCTGCCCTACCATTTCAAAACATCCAACCCCCAGTGTGAGGCAAGCTGGCCGGAGAACCACACCAGGGTACTGGTTACCAGCTGGTGTGATTACATCCAGACCCATGACTTCAGCAAGAGCTTGTGGAAATATTCATCTTTATGAAAGATTTTGCAGAGGCTGGTGGAGCAGTGAATCCATCGTACAGCAGTGAAGCGCAGCACAGGGAGCTCATCAAACATCTCATGTCCCCGTACCTCAAGGTCAAGGGCTCCAGCACCATGTGTGGTAATGCATCCATCACATGCCCCAACTACCAGGAGCTTGATAGGATGTGTTTCAGCACCCCCAGCATGGAGCCCACTGTCTGCCATGATCTATTCCTGCAACTGGTGGCTCTCAGTGTGAGGCCAGAGGAAGGGGAGGTGGATCCAAGGAGCTGTCCATGGAGCTTGATGCCCTGATTCAGCCCACTAGCAGGATGGGATAGCGGAAGTTCTGGGTGGATTTTCCCAGGACCTGTTTGGGGATGGAGCGGGAGACCAGCCAGGGAAGACAGTGTATGGAGAGAGAGTGGAGCAGGGCCAGGGCACCAATCCATAGCCCCGTAAGAGCCAACTATCATGTTTTTAATTATTGCCACATGCATCTTGTGTGGTTTGTTTTCAGAGTATGGTTTCACGAGCCATCGTAGGCAAGGTCCACCAAAATAACAGTAGGCACCAACATCCCATTGATAAAATTATTTTAAGGAGAAAATAGACCCCCACTTCTCCAGACAGCTACTGTCCAAATCTCTTGAAAATTTTTGCATCACGCATCATGGCAGTACTACTCGTGTTGGTGTTCGTGAACCTGACTCTGCCCCTACCCCTGCAGAATGGTGGAGCAGTGCCCTTTGCAGTTTACATATTTGCTTGCTCCCCGTGGAGGGCAAATTATGGACAAAGGTGTGCCGCCCATGGCTCCAGTACAGTTGGGGAACCCCATTCTCCGAAAGCCCACTATTGTTTCTGGAACATTTCTAATGCCAACCACACACAGGTAAATCACCGTAACAATTGCCTGGCAATCCACCAGCACAACCCCTGCCTCTGACTTGCTAATACCAAACTGGTTAGCCACAGACCTGTAGCAGTCTGGGGTAACCAGCTTCCAGAGGACAATTGCAACCCGCTTCTGCATTTAATATGGCCTCCCTCAGTTGAGTGTTCTGGTGCTGGAGGGTCAGGGCAAGCTCTTCACATAGCTCTATGAGGAAGTTCTGGAGCCTCTGCTGGTCATCCCAGGTCTTCAGGACAATGTGGTCCCACCCTAGTGTGTCAGTTATGCTGTACCAGAAATGACACTCCACATGGAAAATAATGTGGCATTCTATGAAGTCTGCTGTGAATGGACCCTTCCCCCTCCCCCCAGAGTCTCTGAAACTCTTCCTGAAATCAAGTATCAGAGGGATAGCTGTGTTAGTGTGGATCTGTAAAAGCAGCAAAGAGTCCTGTGGCACCTTATAGACTAACAGATGTATTGGAGCATGAGCTTTCGTGGGTGAATACCCACTTCGTCAGATGCATGTCGTGGAAATTTCCAGAGGCAGGTATAAATATGCAAGCAAAAATCAGGTTAGGGATAACGAGGTTAGTTCAATCAGGGAGGATGAGGCCCTCTTCTAGCAGTTGAGGTGTGAACGCCAAGGGAGGAGAAACTGCTTTTGTAGTTGGCTAGCCATTCATTCACCTGCACGTCCACCAATGTAATATGCGCCATCATGTGCCAGCAATGCCCCTCTGCTGTGTACATCGGCCAAACTGGACAGTCCCTACGTAAAAAGGATAAATGGACACAAATCAGATATTAGGAATGGCAATATACAAACACCTGTAGGAGAACACTTCAATCTCGCTGGACACACAATAGCAGATTTAAAGGTAGCCATCCTGCAGCAAAAAAACTCCAGGACCAGACTTCAAACAGAAACTGCTGAGCTTCAGTTCATTTGCAAATTTGATACCATCAGCTCAGGATTAAACAACGACTGTGAATGGCTGGCCAACTACAAAAGCAGTTTCTCCTCCCTTGGCGTTCACACCTCAACTGCTAGAAGAGGGCCTCATCCTCCCTGATTGAACTAACCTCGTTATCCCTAACCTGATTCTTGCTTGCATATTTATACCTGCATCCGGAAATTTCCACTACATGCATCTGACAAAGTGGGTATTCATCCACGAAAGCTCATGCTCCAATACGTCTGTTAGTCTATAAGGTGCCACAGGACTCTTTGCCGCTTCTTCCTGAAATGCATCTCGCCGAACATCTGCTCCACTTTATAAACCCATTCACATGTAGAATATGCTGATCAAATTGATCCACGGCTTGTCACTGGGTTGCAAAGGACCAAAGTGAGCAGCTTGAATGGCCAGAAGTGACTCAGAAGAAAAGGCATTGACAGTGCTGAAAGCACTTCCATGCAGACATTCAAGGACAGACAAGTTCCTCCACAGTACACTGCAAACAAGCACTAGAGCAGCCCCAGCTGGAGAGGAGACTTAGGACTATGGGATATAAACCCATGAATCCAAGCGCAAATCAACATGCAGCTGCAGCATCAGTTTGGACACAGCTACGTGGGGAATGGCACATGTACAGCTGTGCAGCACAGACTCTGGCGGGAGGCTGAGGTGATGCTTGGACACATTCACACCAGCCAGGACACATGTACACAACCAACGTGGACATACCCCCAGCGTCGCCCTTAAAGCCCTTTTCACTTCACCGGGATGACAGCACATGGCAGCGCAGCAGCAGTTTTACCAGCTCTTGACATTTCAGTACCACACTCACAACACTTGTGGCTATCCTCGAAGGCATGAGAATCACAGCTTTCATTTTGTTAACAAGTAAGTTTCTGGACCTCATGGTTGCAAAGGAAAGCTGAGTGCACCGTAACAGATCAAAAACCAGAAAAGAAAGAAAAAGGAACCCAACATTTACGATGGTTTAAACTCTCATGATTTAAGTTAATCTCATCATTTTTTGCAAAAGGATTTTTGAATGCTTGAGGTTGGCAATACTGCCAAAATTGGACCAGTACTTCAACTTTAGGACTTCACAGATGAGCAAAACTGATTTTCTAAATATTTTGTTAGAAAATTTATCAGAGAGTTCGTGGGTTGTAGCCTGTTGAGATGTCCTGGGGAATGGGATGGGATTTTAAACAGATTTGTTTTTCAAAAAGGAACTCTATAGTTCATCTTTAGGTACACTCAAAATAGCCTCATAAGGCAAGGTGGAAGGGGTGTGCTTAGATGCAAAGTAATTGTAGGGTCAATTCCATCCCACAAAAAGTCCCTAGTCACTTCTGATCCCTTAACTTGAAATAGCAGCTGCCTACATTTCTAACCACAGAAGGGCAGCGTTCCAGGCACCCCCACCCCATCTTCCTATGTCTGTGTGATAATGGCGATAACAACATCTCTGCCCACGGATGGGACAAGAAGAGGAGGTGTTTTTCCACTGGCAGTTTTCCATTAAAGTGAAATCTTAAAAGCTTTCATTTTGAGTGTGTAAAGCCCCGGCTACAATCTCCCCCCACCCCCTAATTTGACTTCATATGAGGACACTCAAAATCAAAAGTGAGATCCTGGTCCCACTGAAGTCAATGGGAGTTTCTTTGGGGCCTGTGCTGCATAGCCCTAGAGCTGCAGGGACAAATATAATAATAGTACTTTGCCCTGAGAGAGCACTTCTCATCCAAACCTCTCACAGCACTTTCAGGTGATTAAATAGTATAACTCCGCTTTTAAAGATGGGGAAAAACTGAGGTACAAAAAGCTGCCTGAGGTCACACAAAGTCTGTAACACAGCCAGGACTGCAACAAAATGTCTTTTGCCTTCAATTTTGGCTCTAAACGCTCTTTAGTCCTCCATCCCTACTCCTGACTGTATACCAGCTAAAAGGATAAGAGAGACCCCGAGGCAAGCCAAGTATCCACACTACTAAAATCTCAATAGCACTGCTCCATTTTAGCTGGCAGGGATCAACTCTTCTCAGGCACAATAGTGCCATGGCTGGCAGATGGAAGAGAATAGGCTCAGAAGCTCTAAAGTCCTAAGTGATGCTGAAGGCTGGTAAATCAACATGAAGAATATTTACTATTGCCCATTTCAGATTCGCACTGAAGGGGAAATTCTTCCCCTATCTTGACCCCTGCCAATGATACCCAAGTTATCAGAGCTTAGGAAAGAGAACATTTTAAGTTGACTTCAGTGTATCGATCACTATTGTTGCTGATGTCACCTGAAACTGGATTTGGATCATAATCCCAGAGAAATTATTTCCTGTGTAAAGTCATCCTCTGGGGGGAAAGCTACAGGAGAGGGCCAAAAGCCAGGGTGGGGATTGTCTGGATACCCTAAGAATTGGGTGTGCATGATTTCAGGGACAGACCCAATGAGTGATGCTTGGGTACTGAGAGAGAGAGAGAGAGAGAGAGAGAGAGAGAGAGTGTGTGTGTGTGTGTGTGTGTATACTAGAGTTGCCAATTTTGGTTGGACATATTCCTGGAGGTTTCATCACAAGACATAATCTCTATTTAAAGATTAATCTTTAATTCCTGGAGGCTCCAGGGCAATCCTGGAGTATTGGCAACCCCAGTGCATACACAGAGTGAAAGTTTTTTCTCTTGTCTTCCTTTGCAAGGAACTCATTTGTACATTCTTTACTTCTGAAGAACAAAGGAAGTGGCTGACTCAAGCTAAACTAGGTTTTGAAAGATAAGGAGCCTTCATATTGGCTTTGGGGCTGCAGAAGAAGATATACTTAGCTTCTAATGGCACAAAAGACATTAGGGGGTGACTTGATCACAGTCTATAAGCATTTACCGTGGGGTACAGAAATTTGATAATTGGCTCTTCAGTCTAGCAGACAAAGGTATAACAAGATCCAATGGCTGGAAGCTGAAGCTTGACAAATTCAGACTGGAAATAAGGTGCAAATTTATAACAGTGAGGGTAATTAATCACTAGAACCATTTATCAAGGGTTGTGGTGGATTCTTCATCACTGGAAATCTTTAAATCAAGATGAGATGTTTTCCAAACAATATGCTTTAGTTCAAACAGAAATTAATTCAGGAAAGTCTTATGGCCTCTGTTATGCAGAGGAAGACCAGATGATCCCTTCTGGCTTTATAATTTTTGACATAGTGGCACATACAGATCTAAGCTACAGGTGGGTCCAAAGTTCTGATCCTGAATCAAGCTTCCCAAAAATGCAATAGCATTTCAATCCAGGATTTTGGATTGAACCATTGTGGAGATATGGGTGAGCTGTGGAGTTCTGCTCTAGCTCTAAAATTAATCAAAGTTCGAAGGGCTACAAAAAAAGTATAGATAAATTCAGTCCAGTTCTTATCTTTTGAGGAATAGTGTCAAACATATGATTAACAAACCTTTCATGAAGTCATCAAAATTCTAGGTGTTACAGGAAAGAAAACAGGAATTAATAATTATTCTGATCAATAGTTTATGTAACTCCAGAAGGCTAGATATAATATAAGCCAAATATCAGGATTGGTTGAAAAAGAATCTTGATAAATCTTAGTTTGCAGAGAAAATTCTTCTGTTTATCAAATGGATGTGGCGCCTCATTGTAATTTTTTTATCCCCAGTTTGAACCCCTATAACTCTTATATCCATGAGTTAATTTTTAAAATACAATACATAAATCTTTGGTGATGCAGATGCATTAACTTAGTTAGGTCATGGAATAAATATATTCAAGACCTTTGGAAAAAAAAAAGATTTCTTAAAACTACTTTACCCTGGAGATAAGTAGCTCTCTTAGCAAACTGGTAACTAAAAATATGACCACAGTACTTAGCCCTGTAGAGAAGAATCTGGTTGTGAATTGGAAACTGAAGATTTTATCATAGTATAGCACATACCTTGGCTCAGGATTTACAGCCGTTTCTACATTAACAATACAGCTAAAATTTTCAGCAAACTTGAAAGCCTTTTTATCAATCTGAATTATTATTTTACAGCTCTGCCCCAGGCTTCATTCAAGTTATTTGCAAAAAACAAACATCATTCTCTTAAACTCTAGCCAAAAGGCTCTAAAACCCTTCAAATGAAATATCTGTAAAAATAACATTTTCTACTGATGGGTGGGGGGAGAGGGAATCGACCCTTGCAGTAAAGTGAGTCAACAGAGTTGCTCCAGACATACTCCGATGTAACTGAGATCAGAATCTTGCAGGTGGTATCCATTAATACTAGGCAGGACATTATGCACACTTCTGTGGAGTTAGAGAACTATAGAAGGCAAAAATAAGAAAGTTGGAATAGGTCTTCTCGTCCCATCCCCATCACTTGCTAGACCAGGATTATTCCTGATAGTATTTTTTCATATGCTTTGTTCAGTCTAATTTTAAATGCCCCAAGAAATGG
This sequence comes from Lepidochelys olivacea, assembly GCF_965140295.1. Classification (NCBI taxonomy): domain Eukaryota; kingdom Metazoa; phylum Chordata; order Testudines; family Cheloniidae; genus Lepidochelys; species Lepidochelys olivacea. The sequence goes on along the minus strand of NC_140411.1, from coordinate 157,674,920 downwards.
GATTTCCTCTTAAATTCCATTAGAAAGCAGCAACTGGTGCCCAAAGTAAGTGGCAAGGCTGCAGGTAGCAAGCTGTTCCCTCCATCTCAGGCATACACATGCGCACCCCTCCTAACCTTTCCTGTAGGTTTTATTAATTGGGCATGGTAAGGAGGTTGGGTTATCACATGGAAGAGTTTTGGTGAGGTAAGGCATGAAAAATGGAACTTTTCACAGTAATGGTTAGGGAAGGGAAAACATTTCTTCCTCTGTGACCCCTTCATTGTCCAATCCAATCCCGAATTTCTCCATCTTCCAATATCGCTCTTACGCTACTCAAGTGATGCCCACAGCCATATGCACATTATGTGCCACATGGGAACAGGGCAGCCTGAGTGGGGGGCAAAAGGATCAGTTTGTCTGCCCCCTCCCCCCCCATTTTAGAGGTGTGTGGGATTGCAGCACCATTCAGGTTTGGCTCAGGGACCCCTTGACGGGGGGCCATCGAGCCAAACATAAGTGGCACTGTGACCCTGTGCACCAGGTTGCAATGGCACTGTAAAATTTGGCCCAGTAATATCCTTTGTCATGGCGGAGAAACGGCTGGGCCAAACCTGAATGACACTGTGACCCTGTGGGCCAGTTCGCATCACCTGGAGCATGGCCCAGCCCCTGGATCAAGAGCTAAGCTGACACTGAGGGTGACTGCTGTTCGGTTGTGTGTACCATGTGGAAACTTTCTGGGTGTGCCCCTGCGCTGCTATATCATCCCCCTTACTCTCCCCACTTTGACCGTCATTCACCCATTGACTCTACCCCACCTTACACTCAGCCCTCCTCTTCAGGCTCTGAACTTTCCCAAGCTCCTTCATTTCGCCACCTTCAAACTCCACTTGCTCAGAAACACCTCAGTAGCCACACATCCCTTACCCAACCCGGCTGAGAACACCTCACCTTCCGCCCTGATCATGATACAATGCTGAGCTACACCCTCAGTGCTGACTCCTCTTCCACCCCACATCCCTAGGCTCAGAACAACTCTCCCCAACCTCCACACCCAGTACACACACACAACCTTCCACACTAAGAACACGTTGCCCCCACCTGACCCCACCCATCTCCCTCTGCCTGAGTTCAGAAACCCCAGACTTATTACTAGAACTGGAGAATCAGAGCAAGTAGCAGCAGCAAGCCCTATACTTGGTCTCTGTGGGGGTGGAGACTGATCTGATTTAGTCACACAGATGCTTGTATTCTGTGCTTTGTGCCTCTTCCTTTTGCTGCTTGCAGGGACTCCAGAGCTGGCAGGGAGCACATGCATGGCTCCCTGTACTTTGTGGGGGAAAACCTGAATTAGCCCCTCTTGCAAGCCTGTGTTCCCTCCTCTTCCTGCTGCTGGCAGTCCATGTGCCGTAGAACCGGTTGTCCTCCAGTGGTAGCCCAGGTGTACTGCACACTGTGAGATGTCAGCCACTTTGTCCAGTGTCTACCGTTTGGCAGACAGCTATGGCTCTAGCATTATTGCTGGGATTTAGCCCCATTAGCACCCAATGAGCAATTGCCCTGCCATTATAACTAGCTGACTGTGCAACCGCATTTAAGAGAGAGAGAGAGAAAGGAGAATGAATTAATCCGTAACCGCATCGAGGGGGAGAGAAACAGGAGAATAAAAGGTTGAGGGAAGAGAACATGTACATCTCACCACCAAGTGGTTCCAAAAGAGAGAATGCCATATATTATTCTTCTTAGCCAGAACTTGGGCCTTTAAACACTACACAAGTAGCCTTTCCACTGCCGAACACAGCTCTTTAAGAAAGGCACTCGCTCTCTCTCTATAACAGAGGCAGAAGCAGCCTTGTTAGAATAGGACAATCCCTGTACCTTTCATTTGTCCTCTGCAAATGTGTGAATTTGTGAAAAACTTTAAAACATTTGCTAGGACACTGGTAGCTACAGTAGCTGTTTGAGTTTAAACTGGGCCGGTTATTTAACATTCTAAACACATGGAAATAATACAAGGTAGTGAAGCAGATTCTTTTCTCCTTATTAGGAGCATAGGGTTTGGGGGGCGGGTTTTTTTGTTTTTTTTTTGCGGGGGGTGGGGGTTTGCAATTATTAGCCACGCGTCACCTGGAATGTTGGTATTAATAGCGCTCTTCCTTTGAGTCCCAAAACGCAGATGGGCGTTTGCCTAAGCATGCGAGCCCAGAAGCAAGGCTTGTGTATTTTGTATAGGAAGCTGCTTTTGTTTTCTGCCAGTAGGCTACACAATGTGATCTCTACAGGGGATCAAGATTTAGAGCAGTATAAACACCGAGCAGCAGGACTAGCAATAGGTTATGTAACTGACCCTCAGGGATAGTTACTTGTCATGAGAAAAAGGGTTTTGTCAGGAAAGGTGATACATGGCAGGCAGTGTAGAATTCACTATTAAAAAAATAAATGAAAAAACAAACAATTTGCTTTGATGATCGCCAGGCACATAACTTTGTGCCACACAGACAGTGCAAAAGGAGCAGAAACCACCCACATGCCCCTTTCAGGGGATTCTCCCAACCTGGGGGTAGTCCTCAGTGGGAATCGAGCTAGTGTAGGCAGCTGCTATGCGTCTTTCCTACATCCCTCCACACAGGGAGTGTGTTGGAATCAGGAAGGGTTGAAAGGGTGTCCTCAGCTGGCCTATGGGTCCTTGGGAACCATAACCAGTAGGCACAACTTAGAGCAGCCCCGACTCCACCTCTCCTTCTGAGGTCAGCCATTATCTGATAAAACCTTTATCTAAAAAGAAAAACTCCCTCTGTTTTAAACTCCTGCGGTATCTGTTTGGCTTATTAATCCAAATTGCCTACCACTGCATGGTTATTAGTATGGACTCAATCTACTGTTGGCAGGTAGGAAAATACCAATGAAAAATGCTTGCCATATTTGTCTTCTCCATTGTTATTCTTCCCTTTTATTTGGTCTGGCTTCGTCCAATATAATTAGGTAAGAAGCCCCAGACTTTGCAAGTGACAGCACAGGGGAGCACCTTCACACAGTTAGTTGCAGGCCGTTCTGTGCAAAAAATGGATTGTTTGGTTCGCTGGCAATTTTGAAAAATTGGGGGCGGGCGGGAAAAAAACCATTTCGGGTAAAAAAACTGTTTTAAAAAACTGTTTGGCAAATCAAAAAGTCACACACAAAAATTCTGTGTCAAACTAAACATTTCATTTTCAAGCATTTGTCATGTTTCTTACATTAAAAAAAATAAAAATAAAGGAAATTTCAAAACAAATAGTTTGGAACAGAAAAATGCAATTTAGAAATTTTGAAGAAAACCAGAAAAGAGTTTTCCACCAAAACTATTAAGCAAAATCAACACACATTCATGAAATGTTTTGGTGTCACCAATTATGCATTTTTCTCCCCCCCAAAAGTTTTGGTCAAAATATTTTGCCTAGCTCTAGCTGCACAATTGAGTAGTACAAAATCATGTTCTACACTTGTGGCTTTTTGGTAGGATCTCTTTTCAAGACCCAGTTTGCAACCAGTAAGGACAATGTTGGAGGCACGCAGTTTGGCAGCATATTTGCCCAGAGATGAACAGAGTATTCTTATCATGACTGTCTAACCAAACCAAGAGAACTTTTCTAAAAAAGAAAGATACATCTATATAGCTGAAATGGCCACACTTCATTGACATCATGGTAACGTAGTTGTAATAAGCTCCATGTTGGAATCTCTGTCTCTATGTGGTTAAAAATATCTGGCAGTTCTAGTGAGCACCAGCTTCTCTAAATGTGAAGAAACAGAAGATTACCAACCATTTCATAGGAGACAAACAAAGCTACAGCAACTGCTAGCACCTCATCCAATCCGATACACCAGATAGTGGCTGTTTATCCTTACAGCCAACTCTGGTAATCCTTATTTCTGCTTGATAGCGTAGAAATTGAAGTGATCTCTTAAAAGCTTTGTGAATCAGACGGAGGGAAAGAAAGAAATGTGACCTGCGCTATCCTTGCTAAAGAGAGACGTTAATGTTGCTTAGGAAATTAAGATTAGCGCTGCACGGTTACAGCTTGACAGTATCTTTGCATCCAAGGACGATACCCTCTGTGTGGGCTCAGCGGTGCAGTGCATTGTTAGGAGCTGAAGGTAATAACAGTGATCTTAACCAAGCCATCAGTAAACACACAAGCCAAACAAATGTAACATGCTCTGTGACAAAGCACACAGCTCCACTCAGTACAGAAAGGGTCCTTCACCTACAATTGTTAGTGAAGATTTTATGAAAATCACCATGGACACAGTTTCCACAAACAATATGAAACATGTGCCACACTCTGCAATTTTTCATCTGAATCTAAGCGGGGCATTGGGTTTGATTTTTCCTGATGTCTCTGGCAGTTTGGAGAAGTACTGAAAAGGCAAATCATAGAATCGCAGGACTGGAAGGGACAAAAGTGAATGAAGAATGGCAATACTGCAGCCAGCTCAGACTGAACAGACTCCACAGTCTTTTACTAGCAGAAAGACAGTGGCACTCCACACAAGACAAACAGGTCAGACCAGGGTCTTGGCATTATTGCAAGAAAAAAAAATGTAAGTCCTGGTCATCTTTCTGAGAAACATAAAAATAATGTAATAAAGATGTGAGTCAGGAAATGTAGATGTGGAAAGGCCCCTATCAAGGAAAGAAATTAACATTCTTTAGTATTGATAAAGCATGGAAATTGTATTGCAAACAACAAATGAATTATTGGAATTAATGTCATTTCCTTCATAGTTTAATATGTTAACATTTCTTTCAATACGATTAAATGTGATACATAATTTGGAATGAGTCCTGCTGATTACTTGATAATTCTTCAGTTCCAGGGTGATATTTGGAGAGGTTTTTTCCCATCCAGGTTGCTCTTGACATTTAATGATAGACACAACTGTAAGGGCCAGTTCCTCAACCGCTGTAACTTACGTAGCTCCACTGAAGTCAATGGGACTACTCACAGTGTATAAAAGTTAAACATGTATCTAAGTCTTTGCAGGACCAGGACCTTCATGAATAGATTTTTGCCTCCTACAATGTACTGTAATTGAGAAAACATGCAGTTATTTTACAAAGAATTTAAATCTCCAACATGTGCAGTAAATGGAGCTTTATTGTAATTTTCAGTCTGGGATACAGTGCTGAAACGAATTTGAATATGTAAATGAATTCAAATTGCAATTCAGAAACTTGATCTTTTTGAACAAAAGATCCAGTTTCACCCAGTGACATTTCTTATTTTGCCTTTTGAATTTAGAACCATATCTGGGGTGAAAGTTTTTCCTCAACAACAATTCCTATTTTCAAATGTTGAAATGACTCAGGTGAAAATCAGTTATCATTGAAAACACAAAAAGCATTAAAGTTGGAATGTTTTCAGTGCTAAAGTGCTCATGATCATTCTGCAGAATAAGAACTTTTTAGGTCATGAAACATCCTAGAACCAAATCAAGAGAATGCTCATGTAAAACTTCATTGTTTTTGTCCAGTTCTAGAATGGACTAGTGCTGGTCCCAGTTCTATGTTCCTTACTCTGCTCTTCCCTTTGTAGTCTAAACAGAATGCCAAGAGTCTCTTCTTGTATTGGCTGTTAAGATGATTCTGGTCTGAACACTGAGTCAAAATGGTACATATATGCATGGTTTTTTGTGTTGGGTTTTTCTAACCGTCTGAGAGCAGTTCCCAAATTCACAGGCAAGTTGGGGCAAGGTTTCCAAACAAATCTGCTCTTTGTGAGAAATAAGTACAACGTGAAGAGTAAAACAATTTAAATTCAGAGCAACTCCACTTTGCCCACCACTATTGTCAAATTGCAATGTTATCTGTGATTTAGGGTAAGCAAACACACTGCCAGTTGACTTGCATGAGAGCTGGGCCATGGAGAGGATGTGGTGTTTCATGAACCCTGGGTTACAGGACTCCTGGCATGTAAGGAAGGAAAGATTAATAAAGAGGATTTCCTTTGCAGAGATCAGGTATGAGAAAAGTTCAAGAGCAAGTGGTCTCATGGTGGCCTGTGTGTACAAGGAAAAGATAAGGAGGTGACAGAGTGGTAACTTTTAAAACAGATTACACATCTCCAAACATATCCTGCCCTCTGTTATGGGTGCTGTGTGTGTACCATAATGGAGGGCAGCATTTGCTACTTTCACACTGGGCAGAAGTAGCTTCTGCAGTAAATTCTGTTTCTCTTGAGAGAAAAGGTAACAAAAAAATCCCCTTTATTGTAGTGTGCTCACTTCAGCAGATTCCATACAGACCTCTCCATATCCAGTTTTCATAATGATTATTAAACATTTATATTGCAACAGCCCCTCTAAGTCCACCAGCGTGGGGTCCCATACCACTGGGTGCTGACAAACAGACAGAAGTCAGAATAACATTTGATATACTATTGACACCACATTAGCACAGCAGCACCCTCTAGTGATGGGGCCGCACAGTCTACCAGAACTGCTAACTAGAGGAGTTCCTCCTTTAGTTTCAGTGGAAGATGCTCAGCTTTTGGCACTCAAGGGATCGGGTTCAAAACCTACTGAAGATCCAGATGAGGGGTTGTTATATTATGGATCAATACAATATGTAAAAATTTTCTGTGTATAGCGCTTAATGAAAATACATGATGAAAAACACATCTCCAAGGTGCTACATGTAAAAATGACTTCATTCAAATATCCTTCCAATATTTCAAAATGCTATTTTAAAACAATGATTTTCATAAGTGTGAAGAAAGTTCTTTTCTTTTTTCCTGAACAAATACATCTTAAATTTACATCCAATTTTAAATGCAGGCTCTTCACTAATAAGGAAGGGAAACCCAGAGAGAAAATCTACTTCTCCTTTGACCCACACATTGAGAGCGGGTTTAAAACGTACTGCCTCTTGCCCTGCACCATCTCCAATACCAGACTACTTCTTTCTGCTTACGGTGCCAGAACTCCTGTCTATGCCCTGATCATTTCACCCCTCAACTACTGCTATCTCTTCCTCTCTGGTGTCAGTGCTGGCAAACTCACCCCCTTCAAATCAATTCAAAATGCTCTTGCCAAGATCATCCTCTTGGTTTGATGCTGTCACTCCCTTGCCAAAAGTTAATCCATTGGCTCCTTCTTTCCACCATGTCAAACACAAACTTCTTGCTCTTCGTGTGTTAGTCCCACCTACCTAACCAACCTATCACAAAATCTGCCTCCTCCCTAGCTTTGCCAATGAGGACAGCCTTGATCTTTCACTTCTCTGACAAATACTTTCCCACTTTTTCCCCATGCTGCCCCTTTTGAGTGGGAAAAGCTCCCATTCCAGATCTGTAAAGTCACCACCTTAGCCTCCTTAATACTCACCTCTGCCATACATATGGTAAACTACAACCTGACAGTGACTAGGCATGTGAACGGTCTATCATATTTTTTAGCTTCTCTCTCTCCACCCCCACCCCACCCAGCTTGTTCGTTTCATCCACCAGTTATGTCTTTTAGGATGTAAGCGCTTTGGAATTTACACCACAGTGTCTGAACTAAGAATATATTGAAAGAAATACTGTATTACCAAAAAAGAACTGGAACATTAGAAAAATATTATGCAAGAACTGACTGTCAATTAATATCTATCAGCAAGAGATCTCTAGCTTTCCCAACTCTGGTCAGGTTTCTGTGTCATGCTCTAACGTAAGAGGGAAATAAGGCAGTGGGAGTGGGGAGTTTTCACCTCATGCCATTCTAGGATGATAGTTTGTCCACCCCTTTCCCTCATTCTGATTACTACCTCTCTCTCGAGTGTTTCTGTGATGCTGTGAGGTGCTCTCAGGTGTCACTGAATCTCCTCACAGGAAGTGAGGGCATCGGCTCTGCAGTTTTCCCAGTCTCTGCTCTGCTAAGGGATCTATCAAGGTTCTGGTACGGCCCCCATCACTGTAGCTCCTCCTGCAACTAGGAAATGACCACAGTAATGTAACATTGTTCTCTTTCTTCCCTGCTGCTGAGAAGAGGGTTTGCTTCTTTTCCCTTTTTGAATGTGTGAAAGCGAGTCTACTACTGCAGGAAAGCCTAAGGAGGCTGTGCCCAAATTCATGTTTTTTGCAAAAGGACAATCAAGCAAGATTAATATTTAGCATAAAACAGTTTATAGAGAGGAGGGACGGTCCAGTGGTTAGGGCACTAGCCTGGGACTTGCAAGACCTGAATTCAGTTCTCTACTCTGCCAGACATCCCGGGGACAGACCTTGGGGAAGTCACTTCATCTTGCTGTGCCTCAGTTCTCCATCTGTAAAATGGGGATACCACCACCACCACCACCACCACACCTTACAGAGATGTTGTGAGGATAAACTACATTGAAGATTGTGAGGCATAGAGATATCACATTAACAGGCATCATGTAAGTACCATAGATAGAACAATAGACTTCTCACCTCAAAAGTTCATGATCACCCCCAGAGTCCTGAAGAAAAGCTCTGAATCTTGATTCCACACACACACACCTTTTGTGGGGCTGGAAGGGGAGGGAAGAAGATAGACAGACTTTCCTACTTATGACTGACAAAAGTTATTCAAAATCGCTAACCTGTCTACTAGCCCCCAAGCTGATATTCAGTGATTCAAAAAAGAAATAAAACCAAATCCTTATTACATTCAGAACTATCGGTTATTCCAATACTGAATGCATAGAAGTACCATATACAATATTTCACATCAATGTAAAGTACAAGGAAAGCTAGTTTTGTAGGAAGAGTACTTGTAGCTTATTTACAAGTGAGATAATTGCATGAACATCATAGCTGGATTATTTTTCCTGCAGAAAAATTCAATTACCTATTTTATGGAAGATCTCTTGGGTGATAATTATAAGTAAAGCAATTTCTGTCTGCTTATAACAATTATAAAGTGCCTAACTATAGATAATACTTAGATTGTAAACTTCTTTGGGAAAGGGACCATCTTTTTATTCTACGTACAGCCCCTAGCACAATGGGGCCCCGGTCCATAACTACTGCAATACAAATAAAGAAGTAAATAAAATAAACAAACAATCATTATCATCACCTGAACTGTAGACATGAGCATGTTAGTCTGTGAATATTGAGGATTATATGACTTCAAGTCTTGTGAGCCTTACATACCATGGTTAAATCCTTCAGTCCCTGGAGTTCAACTGGAGTTGTGATGTTGGAGTTGTGGAGTAAAGATGCAAAATTTGGCCCTAAATTACAAGATGATGCACTGGTAGCCCCAACAGATGAAGGTGAGAGTTTGGGGACTATTGAACATTGTGCATTATGTACCACAATAATAGAAACAAGGGTGCAGAATAATGTAAATTTGTGCCAATCTGCTATGCGCATCTAATCGTCCTTTTAGCTCACTTTGCATCTTTGTGTCTCGCTTCACATCTGTCATGAGCTACTCTAGTGCAAGAGCGACAAACATAAGAATGGCCATAGCGGGTCAGACCAATGGTCCATGTAGCCCAGTATCCTGTCTTCAGACAGTGGACAGTGCCAGATGCTTCAGAGGGAATGAACAGAACTGAGCAATTTTCAAATGACCCATCTCCTATGATCCAGTCCCAACTTCTGTCAGTCAGAGATTAAGGAACACCCAGAGCATGGGGTTGTGTTCTTGACCATCTTGGCTAATAGCCACTGATGGACCTATCCTCCAAGAATTTATCTAATTTTTTTAACCCATTTATATTTTTGGCCTTCACAACATCCCCTGGCAACAAATTCCCCAAGTTGACAGTGCATTGTGTGAAGTACTTCCTTTTGCTTGTTTTAAACCTGCTGCCTATTAATTTAGTCGGCTGACCCCCAGTGCCTGTGTTATGCAAAGCCATAACTAACACTTCCTTATTCACTTTCTCCACACCAGTCATGATTTTATAGACCTCTCTCATATCCCCCCTTAGTCATCTCTTTTTGAAGCTGAATAGTCCCAGACTTTTTAATCTCTCCTCATATGAAAGCTCTCCCATATAACAAGAGGGAACAAATCAAAAATGATTTTAAAAATTCAGCATGGTTGATGAGATAAACTTGGCTTTCTTTAACAAAGTACATTTAAAGTAAACACACGTGTGCTGTGATGCCAACAAAAGGATGATGAAATTCTACAGCTGTGGAGAGTGGGATTCAGAAAGTTCACGTGAGGGGAGTAGATTTATATAGGAGACTAGCTGTAAAACCTGGGATAAGAAAAGGGGAAAGAAAGGACCCCACAGGGTTCATATTAGCGGCAGATAGATCATAAAAGATTAGTCTGGTGTATCATACTAAGTTTGGGGAATCAGACTTAACATGAACAATTTTGATCTAGAAATTGGGCTAGAAAAGAAGTAGAGTTGATTTTTCACCAATAGACTCTTCTGCCAGCCAGATAAAATTTACATGATCTGACTCTCAGCAAAAAAGACAAAGATAGATACAGAGCCTGCCTCTGCACAGCTTGGCACCTAGCGCCATCATTTACATTTGTGCAAAGTGGGTGTGAATCATAAATGCCCCCATTCTGATTCGGTTTCATTTGAAACCTACTTTGCACAGATGTAAAATGATCAGACACCATGCAAATCAGTGAAGAATCAAAACCAATGTCTTGGCAGGGGAGGCTTATGTTCCCAGGTTGGCAATGTGTCATTCCCTTTGCTTCTGCTTTGCTGGTGGGCCATTGTAACACCTCAGAGCCTTCCTGCAATAAATAAATAAATGCTCTCTTTGCTTTTTAAAATTAAAATGCTCTGGGTTTATATTTCAGCACTAAGCATGTGGGAGAAGGGGAAGGTCATTAGATGATAGAGAGAGTCTGACAGCACAACCAGCACTTGATGGGAGAGAGACACCGACTGAGTAGTTTAAAAACTACAGGATAGAGGTCTGTCTTATTTACTTTTAGACCTTTGCTGCCAGAGTTCTTTTCACAGTTTTCTTCTGAGCATCTGCCTCCTTTGACTCTGTTGTAATAACCCATATCATATTATTGCTATCATCAAATTTACTCCATGAGTCAGCCCACATGGGTGTGAGAACTTCATCTTCTGCCTTGTCTTACTCCCCCTCCCATCCACAGACACACACACACACACACACACACACTAAGTGGGTCATCCCTTTTCCCTTACCTTATTATTTTTTAGCCATTTTTCATTTTCTGAAGGAGGAGGGATTGTGCTTCTATACCCAGACCCTCCCACTGTTAACAGCACCTGCCCTGAGCTAACCCACTACTGGGAGCTGTGGTGCATGTCCCCCCCACACTTCAGTCATCGTCCGCCCCCACACTTCTCTTTTTCTCTCAGTTTAAGATTTTTTTTCTTCGTTTTTGTACTTTCCAGCTCTCAGTCACTCAACCACGTTTTCTATCTCACCAGCAAAAAAAGAGAAAGAAATGGTTTCCATGGCAAATTTGCAGGGTTTAAACTTAACACAAATAGAATAACTAAGACTTTCACCTAGTTTTAGTGTATGCCAGATAGTGAGCCAAATTCTTGGCCATCATATCACACTAGCAGAGAATTTTATTTTCTGCTGGTGACCGTTGTTGGATCATATTAAAGAAGTTCTGTATTAAAATCACAAATGGGTTTGATTCCCCATAGTTTAAATTCCAGGGTATTACTAATTAAGAGGGCTCTTGGTTTTTGGTCTCTTGGTTTCTCTCCCCCTCTGTGTGAAACTTGCAAGCTGCTAATTGTGTTAGTACATCCTAAGACAGAGTCTGTTCTCAAAGTGATACTTTGTAACAACAGAAACAGCACCCAGAGACTCCCCGCCCTTTTGTTGTATTCATCTCGTTTTGTTAACAATTGTGATTAAAATAGAGATAGAGGATGTATGTGGATGGATGCTTGGTGTGGATAATAACTGAATGATCAGGGAGGTGCCAGCCTAAGAATGCAGTGTCCATTGGCTGAAGAAGGCGTCAAGTGAAAATAACCAGAGGACCCCCAGAGGGCAGACTGGAATCCACCCAACTGCCTCAAGGATGGGAGAACCAAAGAACAAGATAACATCTGGCAGCACGGAGCCGTCAGGAATGTGCTATCTGCTGATTGATTTAGCAACAGCATGATGAAGTAATTCCCATAGACTGGCATAGGAAGAAATTCCTATAAAGATGGACTCTAGAAAGAGAGAACTTTGGGGTCTGATTCTGCAAACCAACTTCCAGGAGCATCAGATGAGCATCTGACAAGGCCCTGCTCCCTCCTCGTGTCCAGGCCAGCTGGCCAGTGGCTTAGCACGAGCAACTCTAAGGCTGGTAACTATGATGATAACCTTGCAGAACCTGTGTGTGTGTGTATGAATGAATGTGTGAATAGATATGAAATTGAATGGAATGTTATAGCTATAACTAACTGCTTACTATGATTCTTTCTGTATTCACAATAAATGTGGCATTTTGCCTTTTCCCCTTTAATAAGATCCTGCTGGTTTTTATTTTATTGGTATAACACCATGAGGTTGCCTACAACTGCCTTTTGGAAAAGATGTATAGAATTTAATTTAAACCAATAGAGTTCTACAAAATTTACTCTAATAACCTACAGAATTTATTAGAAAACAACCTTTCTATAGGTTAGTTGGGCTTGTCTGTATGATTGTTTTTGAGACAGCTTATAGAATTGCATGGCAGTGATATCATTTGCTATTCAATTCTACAAGATCATGCCACCAAAAAAAAAAAACAAAAAAACCCCCACACCTAGAGGAAGTGATCATTTTCCATTTAACCCCACAGGACTTTTTTCTATAAGAGCTGCAAATATCTCATTGTTGTGGTAGTGAGCTCCAAGACACCTGCAGGTGCAGGCGTAGCAAACTAGATTTCAGCTTCAGCTTTCAGGCCTGTCTCTGCTGTAACATACACAGTATTGCCTGGAGAAGCAAACAGCTTTTCACTCAAAACAGCTCCTTTTCCTGAACTAAGCAAATTTGTCCGAGGAGGAAAGAAATTTTTTTTGTCTGGTACCCAGTTCTCATATGTTCCAGTTTCATAAGTGCAGGAATAAATTCATTTAAAATGAAGAGCACAACAGGTCAGAAGATGACTGAATAAATGGATTTTTGTCTTTTACTCTCGTGGTTTCCTTTCAAGTATTTTTGATGAATAATCCCTGTCCCACCCCTCTGCTCCACCTTCTGTGATTCATTCAATTTTAGGGTGGATGACAGGATGGTGAATTAGAATTAGTTAGTGGGGATGTGTGTCTATATGAGTTTATTTGTAGATAACACACAATAAAAATATATATAAACCAGCTGTGTGGTACAGCAATTCAACACTTGGATAGAAATTAATGGCATTGGATCAAAATATGGCTTATTAATATCCTTTCTTGTACTGTAGCTATCTCTAGTTTGATCATATGAGTGTGCTTGCTGACTCCTACATCATGTGATGGCCAGAAATGACTTCCTTGTGACACTGTGTATACTTGACAATAAGTTTGCTTGTGTGCTCTGAAATATCAATACAGTGGATTGGGTTTTTTTTTTATGTGCTCAGAGACTAACATTTGAGAGGGACATGATGTTACACTGACATTTCATAAGTTATCTTGTTTTTCTGAACTTCCTTTTTTCTTTTATAATTTCCAAAGCATAGAATGTTTCAATTAGAGATGGACACAAGCTGCAAAATTCAGATCTGATTTTTGAACCACTTTCCTTTCTGTGCAAATCCAAAGGGATTTAGTCAGAGTTTTTGATCATCATAATACACAGAAAAGGGCCATTCAAATTAACCTCGAGATCTGAGTTTGAACTGTGAGGCTATTTATTATTTGTAGCGTGGCAGCACTGAGAGGTTCCAATCAAGGTCTGGATGCTTTACAGACCTGGTTTGTTTTATTATATGTGTTTGTACAGTGCCTAGCATAATGGAGCCTTTATATGCTATCCAAATACAAATAGTAAATAATAATGACAGTCCCTGCCTCGAAGAGTTAACAATTAAATTATGTAATTTTTTTAAATCAGTAAATTGGTACTAGATGAATCAGGTACAGTAACATCAGCTTTTATGGGGAAAAACACCCATTATATATCTTACTGGTCTATTATGATACTAGACATACAGTGTGAAATATTTTTTTAAAGCTTAGAAATAGATGTATCTTTTAAATAGCAGAAAAGGAACCACAATAGAAACTGGGAAGTCAGTGTTCCAGGGTAAAATTTTCAAAAGCACTCAAGTGACTTGGGAGACGAAGTCCCATTGATTTTCAATTGCTTAGGCTCCTAAGCCACTTCTGAAAATGTTATTCTGAATCTAGAACATTAGGTTTAGCTCTATGATATCCAGCAACAATGAAAGGTTTCAGGATAAGCAGGATACAAGTTTCCAACCTGTTTTCACTCAGATACAGTAGAATCAGAACCAGTTCTGTGAAGCAGCTCTAAATATACCCTTACCTGTTAGTTTTGTCTCTTCATTTTTTTACCAGCCACCAGCTTTCAATGGAAGATGAAATTATTTGGTCTGGACAGAACAATTTTGTCCTTACTGATATTTTTTCCTCTGTTTCTCACCCCTGTAATCCTTTTCTTAGATTTATTGCTTGTAAATTACTGACTCTGAAATGAAGGAAGGTTTTCCTGTAGAATAGTGCCAGTTATTGCTCACATAATGATCCTTCTGTACACAGCGTATTTATGTGTTATACGACAAATCAACAAATAATTGTATTCAGAACTTAAAAAAAAAGAAAAACCCCCCACCAAATCTGCCCTAGTTTTGAACAGAAACACACTTTGGGGTTAGTGTTATAGTCCTGCCTTGCAGGGCTCAGTTGAATTTCATTTATTACAGTGCATGGCAGTTCTGGAAGCTTTCCTTTAATTGATGATAATTACATATCAGCCCCTAATGAGTCAGTTGAGCTTTTATTTTTCCCCTGCATTCCAATGAATTCATATGGGTGTGGAAGGAAGGGAAGGCTTGTTAAATATAGAATCCTGGCATTGAGCTACTAATGTGATTGTAAAGCACTACTCTTTCTTAAGCATTTGGGCTGGGCTATGCGGTGTCCTAGTTACAATTTTATTCTCTTCCTTTTAGATTTAAAAAAAAAAACAAACACCAAATCACATTGCCATGATCCCCAGAACTATTCAGGGTGATAAAGACACATGTTGCTGTGCTTTACGAGCTGCCCTGAATAGTGACTTTTTAAAAAGTATATTCCATATGTCGTCTTTGCTTTTTCCGGAGGTGAAAACCATTCCAGGTTTTTACAAGCTCACACATTAAAGGCCTGATCACGTAACAATCCCATGAAGGGCAGAAGTTACATTGGAAATGGAAAACTTTTCATTGTTTAATTACCGTATTTCCACTTGGGTTTGACTGCTGGAATGTTCACAGCATGTTGTTATAGCACTGCAGCTCCTTACTTTGCTCTGCTAGAAAGTAAACTAGCAATTATTTATTTAAAAAAACCAAGACAACCAAATCCTGAAAATCTCTCTGTGCAGGGCTAGCCTTATGGGTGCGCTACAGGGGCGACCGCCCAGGGCCCCATGGTCAGAGGTGGATTAGGGGTTTGTAGGGCCCTGGGCCAGAGCAAGTGGGGGTCCCTCCCCACTCTTTCCACCTGCAGTCCTCCCCGCGCTCCTGACAGCTCCCTGGCAGAAGCGCAGGGCAGTTAGAGTGGGTCGGGGCATGAGGGTGCCCATTTTTCAGTGGACCCCCCCAATTGGCTAATCCACCACTGGCCATGGTCAGGGGGGTGCCATCAGTGCTTAATTTGTGCTGGCACCTCTGGGCACTTGGCCAGCAGACACCGTTCTCCAGATGCCCAGCTCGGAAGGCAGCACTGCTGCCAGCAGCAGTGCAGAAGTAAGGGTGACAATACACCATAACATGCCACCTTACTTCTGCACTGCTGCCTTCAGAACCAGGTGCCCAGCCAGCAGCCGTCGCTCTTCAGCTGCCATGGTCAAGAAGCAAGGAGCAGGGTGGCCTGGGGTGCAAGGCCACAGAAGGGAGCTCGGGGCAATGAGGCGGAGGAAGGCAGTGAGACCCTGGGGGCAATGGGGGTTTGGGGAGCCCAGGGAGGCAGTGGGGCTCAGGGGGCTGCATGGGGAGTCAGCAGGGGTCAGGGGTGCCATTTTCCCTAAGGCCTGCCCTATCTCTGTGGAATACTGTTGTCTCTCATCCCTAACAGAAGTACAAGTATATGATATACTAGGCTACTTGCTTTATGTATGCAGTTCATCTGCAAACACTGCATACTGCCTATATTTCTTCAGTGATGGAGTGATTTCCATTTGAACCATGACTGTGCAGACCTACCTCACCTAAAAGGAGTACACTATGGAGCACAGTTAATCACTGTCCCACAGTACTTTCTTAAAATAGTCTT
Source organism: Lepidochelys olivacea (assembly GCF_965140295.1). Classification (NCBI taxonomy): domain Eukaryota; kingdom Metazoa; phylum Chordata; order Testudines; family Cheloniidae; genus Lepidochelys; species Lepidochelys olivacea. The sequence continues at coordinate 157,658,554 of NC_140411.1, read as the reverse complement.
TATAATACTTACAGGGCCTGATCCAAAGGACATTGCAGTCAGTGGCAGACAACTGGATCATCTAGCATTTTCACCTGTCAATGAAAGCTCTTTACAAAGGAGGATAAATATCACTGTCCCCATTTTACAGATGGAAAAAACGAACACAATGAAGTGACTAAGCTAAGGTCACTCAGCAGGCCAGAGTTGAGAACAGAACCAAGGTCTCTGGATTCCCAGTCCAATGCCTTACTTATTGTGCCACACTGTTCCCCAGATTTCATAGAGTGACATCACTATCTGTTAGGTAGCAAAGTTAAACTGCAAGGCAAAACCGATAGGAAAAGATTCCTAGAGCATAATACATTCCAACTTTGAAGTAGCTAGATAATGGTAATATCTATGTAATATATGATGAAATTATCAGACTGATAGGAAACCAAATAAATTTAATCTAGCAAATATGCCAAGACAATATACCTAACCAAGAACTAATACCTAACCAAGTTATCTAATCCTCAAAAGAAGACCCTGACCAGATATGAAGCATGAATTACCAACAAACATGGCAACATGCCAAGGGATATTTCTAATTTATTGGGCTCAAACAACATGTTTTAGGTAGGTTATCAGTACATAATTAAAGTTTGCCTAAGAACTGACAGGTGGTATTCTAACTACACAGCTTTTAAAAGAGGGTCTTTGGTATCACTTCAAAGAGGATTGTGGTAAGGAACTGATTCCTAATTAAAAGGATTAAGACCAATGCAAAGTGAGTGCAAAATGGATGTAAACACATACAAGATCAGAATAGCAGCATTTAACACTACTTTGCACTAGTCTCCATGATTATACAAGGTGCAGGACGACGAGTCAAGTGTTGATAAGCTAGGCCATTTCTACATTACAAAATTAAGTCAACCTAATTTATGTTGACATACAGCTGCCATAGTAATTACATTGCTTGTACATGTCTACACTTTGCTTCTTGTGTCAGCAGTGCGCGTCCTCACCATGAGCACAGGTATTGATTGTACTGTCGGGGGGGCATTGTGGGATGGCTCCTGAAAGCCAGGAACAGTCGACATAAGCAAGGAAGTGTCTACACTGACACTGCATTGACCTAATTACATTAACCTTGACTCTATGCTGCTCATAATGGTGGAGTTATTAAGTTGGCGTAGCGGGGCAATTACATCGGTGGGAGTAAAATTTAAGTGTAGATACTGCCATAGTTAGGTCGACATAAGCTGCCACTAACTCTGTAGTGTAGACCTGACCTAAAATAGCTAACGGCAGTGGGTTCCAGGATGAGCTGCATATAGCAAAACAGAAACCACCTGTGGATAGGTGAAGGTTTGTACATAAATGAGATGGGAAACAGCTATCACCCGACAGCTATAAATAGGCTAATCATAGTAGTGAACAGCACATGTAAGCCTACAAGGCTGTATGGACAAAGTAAAGCTACTTTTCTCTCTTGCAAAACCCAGTGGGAAGGCAATGGTTTCATGCCATAAAAGGCTACTCCACCACTGCCCCAGAAAAAGGAAGTTAAAGAGAAGTGCTCATAGACTAAGGTCAGAAGGGACCATCATGATCATCTAGTCTGCCCTCCTGCACAGCGCAAGCCACAGAATCTCACTCGCCCACCCCTGTAATAGACCCCTAACCTCTGAGTTACTGAAGTCCTCAGATCATGATTTAAAAAGACTTCAAGTTACAGAGAACCCACCATTTACACCAGCAAATGACCCATGCCACATGCTGCAGAAGAAGGTGTAAAATCCCCAGGGTCTCTGCCAATTTGTCCTGGGGGAAAATTGCTTCCTGACCCCAAACATGGCAATCAGTTAGACCCTGAGAATGTGGGCAAGACCTACCAGCCAGACACGACATAGGAAAAGACAATATTATCTGACTATTGATTATTTATATTACCATACGCCTAGGAGCCCTAGCTGTGGATCAGGACCCCATTGTGCTACTCTACACAAACAAAAAGATAGTCTCTACCCCTTCATTCAGAGCTCAGCTGTCTGAAATTCTGGTGCCACCATGGAGAGATTTGGATTCAAAGCAGCAATTTTATATTTTCTTCTGTAGTTTGTAGCCATGTCACAATATTAAAGTTCAAATAAACTGAAACTTGGATGTTTTGTCTTTTTCAACAAACACTCTCCTCCACATCAAGTCAGCACAGTTACAGAATTTTAGATTAAAGGTGACAACAGTAAAGACTTAATACACTGAATGGATGTCAAGTTCCTCTTCCCATCTTATAAAACCTGAGTATTTTGTGTGGTCCTGTCTAGACATTTTGGAAAGACACTCCTCTCTTTAGTTAAGAGTGAGCAAAATGCATAGCTAAGAACAACTTGTAGAGGAGATATAAGTTGAGTCATTTTGATCACATTTACCCTTGCCTTCCTTAGGTAAAGCATAATATGATGCACCTGAATAATAGATTAAGCATTGGTCACAATAGGTTTGTTCAGAATAGGTACAAAATATATTTAACATTCAACGTATATTTAATAACTTTAAACTCAGCTGTTTTCTGAGGTGTCCCTAAGCAACCACTTTCTGGAGCTAACGGCCTTTGGTCCATTCAAAAACTACAGAGTATCTTAATTGGTCCCACTAAATTGGAAACAGAGACATGACTTAACTAGTACATGAAAAGTAATATGTTCTGCATAACATAATAGTGTGTTCTTAGTGCCCTCACTTCAGCAGCTTAATCTCTGTGAGCAGTTTAAGAAAGAGATGACAGCTTTGTACAGTACTATGTGCCCAGAGAAAAGCAGGCTAACACGAGACCATTTCATCTAAGGCTTTCGCTGTATCCTGTAGAAATAGGGAAGGTACTCCTCTCTTGTCTGTCATAGAATATCAGGGTTGGAAGGGACTTGTCATCATCTGCTATTTGTAGCATCTTGACATTTTAGCCTTTTATTAACCAGTTAGTCTACATGCATAAGGCTTTTCAATACTGTTTCCAATCAATCAGCTATGAAGTTAGATACAACTCATAGTGGTACTGAGGCGCAGTCATCTGTAGACCACAGATGCCTCTTTATAGTCGAGAAGATACGGTGTAAAGTCTTCTGAAGCCCTTGCATCTCTGTCTGTCTGTCTCTCTCGCTCTCTCACACACACACACACACCGGTTGCAAAGTCAAGCACTCAAAAATTAGGAAATGCCAGAGTTAAGATTACCTCTGCAACCTTAATTCAGCCTTCTTGTGTTTGCATTATGACAGTCTTTAATTACATGATCAAATCCTACTTTTTCCACAGGACCCTGTCTCATACCTTAATTCTGACATTTCCTAAATTGCTTGATTTTCCAACCTTAATAATGTTCTTTTAACTGTTTTTTGGTGAAATTTTCTAGTTTTTTAAAAAACAAACAGAAATTCCATCACCTGGCATCATATTGACATCCACATAGGTCATCAGCAGGCTTAGAACCTTTAGATCCACCACACAGACCTCTGCCACTCAAATTAATAGAGAAAGTGATAGCAGTAGGAGGTTGTCATCCTCTGCATGGATCATCACTGCCAGGGGATTTCACAGATATTTGCTGACAGCAGAGGAATAGTGACACTCAGGAATCCTGAATTCCATTCCAGGCTCTGGTGGGAGGTGTGCTCTAGTCCAGTGCTTCTCAAGCTATCTGATGCGGGGGACCAACATTTTTTTTTCCAATGTGCGCACAGACCAGCAGCCGATGGCTCGTGGACCGGCACTGGTCCGCGGACCACCACTTTGAGTAGCACTGCTCTAGTGGGTATTGAATCTTCTGCCCATTTTCCACACGCTTGACTCTTTCTGCCCCAACCTGTCCCTGTCCCAATCCTGTCTCTTCCCCGCCCTGGCTCCTTGTCCCAGTCTCCTTGCCAAACTAGTCCTAGTCTCCCCCTACAAGTTCGCTATCTGAGTCCCAATCTCCCTGCTCCACACACTCCGTTCCAGTCTCCTGGCCTCACCAGTCCCAGTTCCCCACCTCACTTCTTCCCTTCCTGCACCAACTAGTTCCCAGTCTCCATCCCTATGCTCCTCATACAACCTCAGTTTCCACCTTCCCCTCCCTAGCTCCTTGTCTCAGGCTCTTTGCCCAGCCAATCCCAATTCTCCTCCAAAACCCGCAGCTCCTTGTCATATTTGTCTCCCCACTCCTGTCCCCCTCACTAGTTCCTAGTTCTAGTCTCCCTCCATTTCCTCTCCATTTTCACAGTCTACCCTCCTTCAGCTCCCAGTCTCCATGTCTTTGCTTAAATTGTTCCAGCCTGGCCTCTGCCCCCTGGCTCCCAGTGTCCTTGCTCAACCAGTCCCAGAGTCTCCAACTCTGAGTCACAGTTTCCCTCCCTGCTCCATTTCCAGTCTCACCAGACTACCTGTTTCAATCTACTCCTTTCCCCTCTCCTGATCCAACTTTTGTCCCCTCTCTTTTCAAATCAGACCACATTCTCCATGCTGCCTGGGTGCCAGCTGAGGCTCACAAAGAACAGAGGCGATACAGGTTCCCCGCTTTCAGTTCCAGTGCCCAGCCCCCACCCCTGCTTGGAGCAGCCTTTACTGGTAAAGTTCTTCTTAGCGCCTATAGCCCTGGGTTGGAGCAAGTTCAGTTGCTCTGTAATGATGGCATGTGCATAGTCTGGACAGCACTAGGACTGAGAGCGGCTCAAGCATGCTCTGTGAGGATAGAATCTTCTGAGATTTTAGCTGCTAAAATTGAAGACATCTCTATTGAGCATGTGCAAACTGTGATTTTTCCAAGGCTTATAACTTGGGCAAATTTGTGTGGCTTTTCACAGGAATGGCAAAACACATATCCCTGGTACAAACGCCATCCCACTGTCCAATTTCAAGTGCCTACTGCAAAACATGTGGACATTAGAGAATTTGAAAGACAAGGTCTCTAGACATTTTTAATGTGCGCAAAACACTGTAATATTCCCTAGCCTCATGCTCAGAAATGGCTGAAGCAGTTTGGCTAAAATTTTCCAGAATAATTCAGCTGCGCGAGACACCTGGCATAGGAAATTTCAGCCCGAACATTTAAAGTTTGGCAAAGTTATAAGCAACTGGCAAGAGGTGCTATAATGGGAAGTATCAGGCAACTTTAATAACAGGCAGTGCTACCAGCTCCACCTGTAATACCTGCCTTAACTCTTCTAGGAAGTAGCATGTATTCAGCAAAAATTCATTTTCACCCAAAACCCTATCCTGATCAGCCATGGAGGAGAATTCTGCTCTGCACAAATCCCTATAAACTACTGAAGTTGTTTCTTTTGTACCTGTGAAAAACCTCTGGTTTCTGTAATAGATATATGATATCTTTAGAAGAACCAATATCTTTGTTAGTAGTTTCTCTGGTCTAATTACATAGTAAAAAATGCATTGCCTTGCCTTGATGAAAGGAAGCCACTCCTTTTAAAAGAATAGGCACCAATCAAACTCAAACTTCAGCTCTCTGGAGAAGGCGGCCAGCTGTGATTCCAAGAGTTTGATTTTGTTTTCATTCCATTCTGAGCATTCATTTGTATTATTTTCTCTAGATGCAGGCCCTTAAGGCCCATTATTCACTTAGAGCCCAATCCAAATCATGCTGAAATCACTGGGAGCTGGATCAGACCATTAGTTTTCCAACAAATGGAAAATATTGTTAATGGGTTTGGGGTAGAACTAGATGCTTTTAGCTACAGAAAAAATATTTTTGTGCAGTGGAGGATATATCTGACCTTCCGAGAACTGAGTCTCATTTAACCACAGTCAGTGAACGATATAGACCAGCCTCAGTTAATACTCTTCAGCTAAATAAAGTTTACTGCTACCCCGTACATCTTTGCAGGTCTTTCCCTAGTGTTTTATCCTCTGTCTGAGTAAACCAAGAAGCCTCTAATAGGATGGAGATTAGCAAATTGCCTCAGCCTCTACCCTGATTTAATACGGATTGCAAGACATATATTCACCAAACACTTTTACAAACTATTGCATTTATATTTGTTAACAAGGCAGATAGAAAGAATTCTGACCATGTCCAGCATGCATCAAACAAACTTACATCATGTAATATCTAAGAAGAAATAGTCTGTATTATTTCACTCAAGATAAATGGGCAAAAGTTCCCATGATTTGGGTCACAATTCCCAGAGTATATATTCAAGTGACATCATCAACATGTTCTCTACTTCTGCAGTTAATTAATCTACTGTTCCACTGAGCTCTCCATCCATTCGTAGTGCCGAAGCTATCTTGCACTGGTTCAACAAGTTTATTTTATGGGCCTGATTCTGAGAGGTGCTGGGCACCTACCTACAAATCCCATTACCATCAACAGTTTTGGAGGATGCTCAGCACTTCTTGGGATCAGGCCCCAAATGAGTAAAACTCCTTAAGTCCTGTTCTTTTTCTTTTTTCATAACCACAAGTAATGCAGCTCTGAACCCGATTCCTTGTTGCTTTAGTTCCCCCTACTTGCTTATTATTACTGCTGTATTTTTAATACTCCCCCAGTTTCCCTTCTGTATGTGACCACCCACTTCTCCACCTACAGTCTCTATAATGTGATTTTATCTTCTGTAGTCTCTAATGGTAAAATTATGCTAATTTTATTCAGAGTTTAAAGTAAAAATCAGTACGACTATTATTCTGCCCATATACTGTACCATTGCAGGTAGTTATTCACTTCAGAAGTGAACATGGTGAATAACATAAGAAAATTACACTTGCATACTGTTAGCCAGTTTCATATTTAATTAGTGAGAAAAATATATTTCCAGGTCTTATTACTGAAGTAAAATTAACTCCTTTATTTCAAGGCGTGCTTGCTTGCAAACTTTCAACTCTCATTCATGCCTTTGAAAATCTCCCCATAAGTGACTTTAGATTTATGCTCCTAAGTCTCTTCGACACTTTTGACAATCCGACTTCAAAGTATTCCAGATGTCTTTGAACACCTGATTCCCTCGATACACCATGGGTGAACACTCGCTATGTCATATGGTGCACATTATTCTCTTTTGGTGGCATACTGTATCATTAGGCCTATGGCTGCTGGTTTAGTGCTTCCACTGTCCTAAGAGAAAAAGCATTGTTACTTGTTATAATAGCATGGGTGTTGTATTCTAACATTCCATATTTCTTGGTTGCTGGCCTCATTTTGCCAATGTATCACTAACAAACTTTTAAAACTGTGTCTCAGATATATAATAAGAATTAAGATGGAGCTTCTAAAGCATTAAATGTGACAATGACAGTGCACTGCAAATTCACGATGGCCATGGTGTATTCTCAAATACGGCCAGCACGCTCCCACATTTGCTATAAATGATATACACTAACACACAGGCATGGGCTAGATTTCACAGGATTTCTTCAATCGCTGCAAAATACACTGTGATATATGTTGAAGACATAATTAGTCATAACACATTTTATAAATATCATATAAAGGAGAAGCTGACTGAGAGGAACACTTCTGTTTTAGGTGTTCTCCCAGTTAATCCCATGGCAGGACACTTCAAGGGAAGCAGAGTCACGAAAAGTGGGCTAATTTCAGCCCGGCATAAGTCAACACCAGTTCATTGAAGCCAATTAAGTTTTATCCATTTACACTAGGACTGAATTTGGCACAAGGAATTTAGTTTTGGTTATAAATAGACGGACAAAATGACATAAAAGGTCTCCTACTGCTCCCTTTTCTCTGACACAAGGGCACAAAAGAAGCTTTTAATCACCTGGCTCGATTCTGACAAAACCACAGTAAAAATGAAAGAACAGAGTGTCTCGGAAGAAATGTGATTTTATTTATTTGCCATCTTACAGCTCTCTGAAGCTTAGTTCTTTAAAAGCATTTCAGAGCCTTGATGAAACTGTTGCTCAAAATCCAGCTTTGGTGTCCTCTAAAAGAGGATTCTGACCTAGCCTTGGATGACTTATTGTTGAGAGTAACAGATGTCCTTTGCATTGCTGAAAAAGGACTGACTGTTTGAAGTCAAGAGTGCAGCTTCTTTTGGAAAGGTGAGATAACACAAGCAATTTAAATCTGAAATATGAATTCTTTGCACTAGGTGTTGTAACTATATCCTTAGAAATTATTTTAAAAATAACTCTTCAGGGCTTTGAGTCTGGAACTGATTCTACATAAGTGGACCCAACTGCACAGAGCAGCAGATAGAGCTGAGTGAAATTATTTTGGACAAATCTTTCTTCCATTGAAAAAATACAGATTTGGTGACACCAAAACATTCACATTTGGGGAATTCATGCTCATTTTGCCAAACTGTGCATGTCAAAATATATATATATATATATACATACACACACACACACACACATATATATCCCCAAAAAAGACTAAATGTTTTGACTTTTCAGTTCAAAATGACAGTTTTGAAATTTCCTTCAAATTTAAAAAATTTTAAAAACTTCTTTAAAAACTCTAGAGATCTAAACGTTTTGACTTTTTTTTTTTTTTGGTTTTCAATTCATCAGAAATTTCAAAAAAATGTTATTTTCAGTTCAACCTGAAATGATTTTTTTGGACTTGCTAGCACACTGAAAATCCTCTTATTCATCCAGCTCTGGTTGCGGGTTCAGGGCCTTCTTGTTCACACACAGTAGAAGTGGTTATAAAATGCTATTAAATCAGAATAGCAGCATTTTACAGCCACTTTGAACTGACAGAATATCTATCCAAGATGTAGGGCAATGAAGAATCACATCCAACTACTATAGATGCTCTACTTTTTTGTATTCTTTAACTTTCATTCTTTATTTTCCTTTTTATTTTGTTTCCTGGCTTCTAACTCCATTCTGTAGATTTATTTCTGTACTGTAAAATTGAATATCTCTTTGCATTTCATATTTCATGATCAGCTACAGGCTATGTTTCAATGCTATAAATTTAATACTGTAATTCTAAGTAAATTAAACACGATAGAATTTTTTTAATGCAGTTCAGTACATTTAGTTCAGTATAAATCTTTGGAAATCATACCATTCCATGCAACCCTCTCATCATGGCCCTGAAAATGCCAGCACAGTATTTTATTTATATTATTACCCTTCATGTCAACAGAAAGAAATGTGGGCTAAATTTGCATTTTATCACTACTGCAGAACCAACAGTATCCCTGCATAGAACTCCAGGAAAATATAATTCCTCAACTCAGGTATTGGTTTTTTCTTTTAAATGGCATAAAAGATGGACCTTAGTCTGGAACATAGAATTCCTTTGAAACTTACATGATTGTGAAGATGTAAACTTGTAAGTTACAGCTGTTTTGTTCCCTCTAAGTAGCACTGGATGGCTCACTTAGGGTACATCTACAGTACGAAATTATTTCGAAATTATTCTATTTGAATTTTCTGAAGCTATTTTGCACATTCGGTCTTCTGTGTCCCCACTAAAGCGCATGAATTCGGCAGATTGCATCCACAGTACCAAGGCTATCATTGAATGTCAGAGCGGCGCACTGTGGGTAGCTATCCCACATTTCCTGCAGTCCCCGCCACCCACTGGAATTCTGGGTTAAGCTCCCAGTGCATGATGGGGCAAAAACATTCTTGCGGGTGTTTCTGGGTGTGTGTCATCAGAAAGCTATGGCAGACAATCGTTTTGCACCTTTTTGGCGTGCAGATGCCATACTGCTTTCAGCAGACGGTGCACCGCTGCTCTCCTGCTACTATGAATCCACCTCTCCAACTCAACTCTGCTCAGCCATCGTGAACCAAGCAGCACAACTTCCGCTGCCAACTCTGCTCTCCCGCTATTGCCACGCTTCCGAGCTTCTCCGTGTTGTCTGTCCTGGGCTCCCACCTCCATGAAAGCCACAGAAGACAACCATTTTCAGCCTTTGTTAGGCTACCGTGAACCAAACAGCATAGCTTTCTCTGCCACTCTGTTCTCCTACGTTTCACGCTCTTTTTCCAGGATTACCCATGCAGGCGCCATAGCCATGGAGCCTGATCAGATCTCCACTGCAGTTTTGACCATTGTAAATACCTCGCGCATTATCCAGCAGTGCAAAACCAGGTGAGGAAGCGACGACAGTGCGATTACTATAGTGATGAGGACATGGACACAGACGGCATGGGGCGATTGGGAGATCATGGTGCTGTTCGGCCAGGTTCATACTGTGGAACACCGATTCTGGGCCCAGGAAACAAGCACAGACTGGTGGGACTGCATAGTGTTGCAGGTATGGAATGATTCCCAATGGCTGAAAAACTTTCGTATGCGTAGGGCCACTTTCATGGAACTTTGTGACTTTCTGTCCCCTGCCCTGAAGCACAAAGACACCAAAATGAGAGCAGCCCTTACAATTGAGAAGCGAGTGGCCATAGCCCTGTGGAGGTACTTTCCCATGGTGCTGCAAGCACTGGTGGATCACAAGGGACATTTCACTGACATCAACGTGGGATGGCCGGGAAAGGTGCATGACCTCACATCTTCAGGAACTCTGGTCTGTTTGAACAGCTGCAGGAAGAAACTTACTTCCCAGACCAGAAAATTATTGTTGGGAGATGTTGAAATGCCTATAGTTATCCTCGGGGACACAGCCTACCCCTTAATGCCATGGCTCATGAAGTCATACATAGGCACCTTGGACAGTAGTAAGAAGCAGTTCAACTATAGGCTGAGCATGGCGGTGGAATGTGCATTTGGACATTTGAAAGCACGGTGGTGCAGTTTACTGACTCGGTTAGATCTCAGCACAACCAGTATTCCAATTGTAATTGCTGATTATTATGTGCTCCACAATATCTGGGAGAGTAAGGGGGAGACGTTTATGGCGGGGTGGGAGGTTGAGGCAACTCGCCTGGTGGCCAGTTTCACACAGCACAACAGGCAATTAGAAGAGCACCAGGGCACACTGCACATCAGAGAAGCTTTGAAAGCCAGTTTCATAACTGGCCAGGGTATGGCATAAATTGTGTTTGTTTCTCTTAAAGTTACCCACACCCAATATATATATATATATATATATATATATATATATATATATATATATATATGAAAGGAAATAAAGTCACAATTGTTTAAAAAACATTCTTTATTATTTGTTGCACAAAACATTGAGAGAAATCAGAAGCTAGATGGGGGAGGGGGAGTATTGGGTTAGGGGGGTGGAGGAGGAGGGAAAGACACATCCCGAAACCAAATCAAAATTTAGGATATGCCAGCTTTTTGCTGCTTGTGCAATCCTCTGGGGTTGACTGTGTGGGTCACCGTAGCCTCCCCCCCCCATGTTCTTGGGCATCTGGGTGAGGAGGCTATGGAACTTGGGGAGGAGGGAGGGCAGTTATTCAGGGGTTGCTGCAGCAGTCTGTGGTCTTGCTGCTTTTCCCGCATTAGATCCACCGTACAGCGAACCATGTCAATTTGCTCCCCCATGAGCCTGACCATAGCATCCTGCCTGCTCTCATTGTGCGCGTCCCTCCTCTCTTCATATTCATGTAATGCTTTATGCGATTCCGCAATTGTTTGTCTCCACGCATTCAACTGGGCCCTATCAGTGCGGGAGGACTGCCTGAGCTCGGCAAACATGTCGTCCCAAGTTCGTTTTTTCCATCTTCTAATCTGGACCAGCCTCTGGGACGGAGTAGATAGGGGCATTGAAACATTTGCACATGTGGGAGGAGGAAAAGGGAGGGTAGTATTTTAAAAGATACATTTTAGAGAACAAAGGGGACACTGTTTCTCAGTGAAACTGGCAATTCACAGTACACAGCATTTGTTCTTTCTGTACAAGGTCTCATTTTGCCTCTTATACTGAAGTGCCTGCCACTTTGGTGTGAGTAAGCCATCACATGCGGCCAGGCAACAGAATTCAGCTTGCTGGCAGCAGCCAGGCAACAGAATTCAGCTTGCAGGCAGCCTGCGGGCTCCCTGGGATGATCGCTTCACACAACAGCCTCACCCCCCACCCCCCCCCACACACACCGCAGGGCTCCAATGAGGCTCTGAGAAGGGATGAGCCCTTTAAACTAAACGCGAACAGCCCAGCGAAGCTGGGTTTCCCCCCACCCCCCCACCACTTGGCTCCGATCAAGCTCTCACTCACCAGAAGTACCCTCTCCAGGGTCACGGTCCAGGAGCCTGCTTTGGGAGTAGGGGGAGGCTATTGGCTCCAGTTTTAAGAATAGTTCCTGGCTAGGAGGGGAAACAGATTCCCCACTTGCTGCCTGTGCACTGTCCTCCTCCTCCTCCTCTTCGTCCTCCAAAAACTCATCCTCCTCGCTCCGTGCTATTCCCCCCTTGCAGGTGCCCACAGACAGTGGTGGGGTAGTGGTAGGGTCCCCCCCGCCACAATTGCATGCAGGTCACGGTAGAAGCGGCATGTATGGGGCTGTGACCCAGAGCGCCCGTTCGCCTCCTTGGCTTTTTGGTATGCTTGCCTGAGCTCCTTGATTTTTGTATGACACTGTTCTGTGTCCCTGGAGTAGCCTCTTTCCGTCATGGCCGTGGAGACTTTAGCTTACGTATTTGTGTTCCTTTTTTTAGAATGTAGTTCTGCCATAACAGATTCATCTCCCCAACATGCAATGAGATCCAGTACCTCCCGTTCAGACCATGCTGGAGTTCGTCTGCGAATCCGGGACTGCGTGGTCGCCTGTGATGGTGGACTGTGCTGATGGTCACCTGTGCTGATGGTGACCAAACTGGAAATTCAAAAGTTCCCAGGGCTTTTACTGCCTACCTGGCTAGTGCATCGGAGTCCAGAGCAGTCACAAGGGAGCATTATGGGATAGCTCCTGGAGGCCAATATCGTCGAATTGCGTCCACAGTACCTGTAACCCAGAACTGCGATCTCAATTTTAGCGCTACTCCACTTGCCGAGGTGGAGTACAGAAATCGGAGTAAAGAGCCCTTTAAATTGAAAAAACTGGTTTGGTCGTGTGGATGGAACCAGTTTTATTTCGAGGTAACTCAGCTAATTCCGAAATAACCGCATACTGTAGACCAGGCCTTAGTGTATGATGGATGAGACTGACAAAAATGTAGAATGGCCTAAAACTGAGGAGATATAACTACTTTAAATAATGATTTTTTTAATAGCAACTCTAATTATGTTGGATCATTTCATTAGTAACTGTGCAAAGCACCTCAGGGAATAACAAGCATCAGGCCTGTGTTGCTCACTGGAGACATAGATGCGTACGCAGTGTACCATATACTGCAGAGCTATGGGGAGTACCTTGGCACAAACACGTTCGTGAAGGAAAATATTGGTCAGTGTCTTCCTCTGCTTAAACAGAATATTTATCACATCCTGTCTGCATCTGCTTCTCCTCCTCCCAGTATTCTCCCAAGGTTCTATCCCTTATTTCTGCCAGTTCGTTCCTACCTACTGGCCACTTCAGTCTTCTCTTAGGACTCTGTCTTCCACTTTTGCATACTCTGCTCCCCATGCCCTGCCCAGTTTACACTCCCTCTCACTCTTCTACTGTCCCTCTAGTTCCCTTGGTCTCCTCTGTGCCCCCTCTCTGCTACCCCCTACTCCCTATCCATGCTATCTGTCCCAATCTCATTACTCATTATTATTAATACTAATTATTTATATTAACTCCTAGGAATCCTAGATGTTGCTCAGACAAGTAAATAAGATGACAGTCCCTGCTCCAGAGGGCTCACATTCTAATGGGCAGACTGCATGTTTGGTTTGTCCACCTGTTGCATAGCAGCTGGGTTGAGGTTGGGAGAATAATACTGATAAACCAAACCGTTCAGCAGAAAAGCAGAAGTCACACCACACTAGAAATAGCACCACTGGCTATACTGTAACCTTCACAATGAGTTAATATACTCAACAGTACATTAGCATTTGGGAACCTAGTCTTTCTAGATATCCTGAGTGAAAACCTGGCCGCAATGAAATCAGTGGCAAAGCTCCCATTGACCTCAATGGGGCTATAATGTCATCCCTAGTTTAAGGGAATTACATACCTAGGACAAGTTCCTTCCTGTGCAGGGTGCTGTTAGCAGCCCTAAACTGAGCCCTTTGGAAGCCAGCACCCTGGTCACTTAGAATACCCAGGATACTAGGTGTGATTAGAGTAAGAAGGACTTAGGTAGTTTGGGTTGGGAAGGGTAGAAAGGATCAAGCTAATGAAGTAATTAACTCCCCAGCTGGATAGCCCTGAGAGGAAAGGAAACAGTATAAAAGGCTGAGCTGGGGGGGCTTCACATGATGGCTGCTATATCATGAGGTACCTGGACCATAAACAGTAAGAAAGACATTTAGTGAAGGTGTGCTGGTTAATTCACCGAAGGGTTTACCAGCCAGGGTTTCCAGGAGCTGAAGAGGGCTCCCATTCACACTTCCTATGAATGAAACAATGAAGTTCAAAAATAACTCTCTTTAACACCAACTCCGTTTCTCTCTTCTGACATGATCTGGCTATAGCTGGAGGTACCCGTGCGTGGGAAATAAGCCCTGTGCTGCTACTTGTTATATTAACAATAAGGAGCTGCTTCTTAGAAATCATTCTTGTTTATGACAGTGGCCTCCAAATTTAGAAAACTTAATATAAGATATTTGGCAGATGTGCATCACACAATTTTGTGTAGCCCTGGTTGTGAGAAAGAGGTTGACAGGGATGCCACTCAGTGAGAACATGTGGGAACATCACAGAATGGCATTTTAGCAGTTCATTGCCTAGTCTGGCACCTACCATCACAAATCTTAGCTCGGGATTGAACTAGTGGCTTTGGAGGTGTTGCTTTATGCCCTGCTTAAAGAACTAAAAGCTGAGAGGAGCAGAAGTAGAGCATCAGGACAGGCACAGTGGCATCAATTGTAGCATCAGAGGAACATCACCCTGGTTAATAATGGGCATAAAGGCATCTAGGAATAGTGGATTACCTGTCAGATCTAGGTTCCCTATCGAGTTCAATCCTGTATTGATAGTAACACCACTTGCTCTTGCTCTAACTTGGATTCAAATGTTTAGTGAGACAGCCAATCTGGTTCTGTTGAATTCTTGGCGCTCACTTGTGATTTTATTCTTATAAATTCCAGGAAATCGGATCATCAAAAATGGATAGCCTACTCTGCTTTATATTTCAGTTTAAATCCTTTGGGGGTCAGATTTTTAATCAGAACTAGTAGAGATGGGCTGGCAGCCCACACTGGAACAACCTTCAACTTTACAAAAGATCAGGTTTGGACCCATTTTTAAAAATTATTCCCAATATTTCCTACAAAGTATATAAAAGGCTCAGTATATTTTAAACCCTTCATCAAAAATATTCTGTTTAGGGCAAATCTCTGTCCCAGCACCCAGTACAATTATCTCAGCAGGGCACCAAGGATCTTGTCACACAGTCTGCCCCCCACCCTACAGTGGTTTCCCATGAAACAGAACTACAGTACCTCTGCTGTCAAGAGACCCTTCATACTTGCAGAGAGTGAAAGGATTTATCCATTGATGAAAACATAGTTAAGCAATTCTTGCTACTGAAGAAGGAAATGTATAATATGGAGTGATTTGTTTTTCCCTGAAATAATAATTGTGAAGTGTTGCATGCAAGCAGTTAGTGCCTGAAAAATTAATTAGCAAAGACTACACATACAAATCTAAAATTCCATGGCATAAATGTAAATTATTAATATTTCCATTGCAACCACAGAACCGAGTGGCCTCAAGTGACTGAGCTGAGCCCTTTGATTTTCCATTAGTATTGTCAATCTTAGGCAGAGGTTCTCAAACTGGGGGTCATGACCCCTCAAGGTTTCGGAAAGTGGTTACAAGGGGGCCTCGAGCTGTCTGCTCGGTGGGACTGACATCCCTGAGCCCCCATTAAATTAAATTATCCCCCCCAGTTTTAATTTACAGTAAGGGTCACAGTCAGAGGCTTGCTCTGTGAAAGGGGTCACCAATACAAAAAGTTTGAAAACCACTGATCTTAGGCATTTGTCTAGCACCCAACACCATAGTACCCAAGACTTCATGCGGAGGTCTCTATTGGACTTGCTTTCATTAAAACACACATTACATTTTTCCCTACTAACATGATAGAATATTAATTACTGCATTTTTCTAGAGTACAAAAATACATTTGGTCAAATGGAAAACAGAACAATATAGTAGGGTTGACAACACTCCCAGTTTGGCCAGGAGTCTCCAAGAATCTAGCTTAATCTCCTGGAAGCTACTGAAGCCAATCCGGGAGATTTTAAATCGCTGAAAGTCTGGCGATGCAGCAGGGCTAAGGCAGGCTCCCTGCCTGCCCTGGCTCCTCACCACTCCCAGAAGTGGCCAGCACTTCCCTCTGGCCCCTGGGGGGAGCCAGGGGGTCTCCGTGAGTGCGCTGCCCTTGCCCTGAGTGCTGATTCCACACCCGCCATTGGCCAGGAACTGCAACTAATGGGAGCTGCAGGGGCAAGGCCTCAGGGACATGAGGGCTGCTTCTGGGAGCGGGAGCAGATGCTGGGTCAGGGCAGGCAGGCAGGGAGCCTGCCTTAGCCCTGCTGCGCTGCTGACCAGGAGCCACCCAAGGTAAGCGTTGCCCAGTCTCAGCCCGCACCCAACCCCCTGCCCCAGCCCTGAGCCCCTCCTGGAGCCAGCACCCCATGCCACTTCCCACACCCCAACACTCTGCCCTGAGCCCCCTCCTGCACCCAAACTCCCTCCCAGAGCCTGCACCCCAACCCCCACCCCAGCCCAGTGAAAGTGAGTGAAAGGAGGGAAGGGGAATGGAGTGATTGGGGGCGGGACAGTTGGCAACCCTACAGTGTAATCACATATTGTTCAGACATAAAGAGTTGGTCTAAAAAGAGGATTAGAATTAAAGCTGGCCAAAAACCAGGGCATTTTTCACAAAATGTGTCCATTTTATTCATTGAAAACATTTTGAAATTTGAAATTTTTCAGCCAGCCCTAGTTAGAATTTTACGTCCATGAATAACCCCTTTGTTTCAGTGCGTCCATTTGTTCAGGAACCTTCATTCACATGCATACCTTCAAGATGAGGACCTCAGTGATCAAATTATACAAGTCAATTTTAATTGACTTAGTATTTGTCCCCCTTCACTCCCCAGGAGATTTCAGAGCTCTCCTATGTAGATTTTTGTTTCACCTGTATTCATGGATGTTTCTAACTGTATTTTAGTTTATTTGATTGTTTAAATGATTAACCCCTTTCTAATATTGGCAGGGGGTGGGGTGTTATGTATCATCTCTATATATAATAGAATTCTTCTTTAATCTATCCGTACTTGTGACATCCAGCTCCAAAATGTTCTTTTTATCAGTGTGTTGCCCTATATAATATTAAACAACACAGAAATTCCCACTGTCTTTTCAGGATTAGCAGTGCCATGATTTGAAAAGCACTAGCTGCAGCTATAAGAACATAGGAAAATGGTTAAACTGAAAAACTCCTTCTCAGGTTATAAAAGCTGTTAAGATCATAACTACTCTCATTTCATGGTGCCTCATACTATGCACACTGTACATCTGAAGTAAAGGACGTCTTACCTCATTGTAGCTCCAAGAATAGTTCCACTCTGTGAGTAGCAGCAGAAGGCTGCCTTGTCAGATCCATGCTGGTGCAGTTTAGAACACGCCAGAAAGGGAATCCCACCAATCCATCAGTTATCACTCTTATCTGAACTTTCCTTTGTTTTAATTTGTCCTCCTTTTCTATTTTTCCTCTTGGAAATAGAACTTTTATTGCGGGCCATAAAATGGAGGGGGGGGGGGGCTGTCAAGAGTTAAACTGCCAAAGGTGAGAGCATATGGACACAAAAATATATATATCAAGTAAGATGGCTGTCATTTCTCTGTCATTAGTACTCTATTGTCATTGTAGTGAGGTTTAATAAACATATATAGGAGCAGTTTAAAAATTAAATCTGACTCTGCCACTGGCTGTTTGTATAGGTTTGAATCTTTTATGTTGTAGCTTCCAAGATCTCTCTATATTAGGGTTGGGGTTTCGGGGGGGGGGGGGGGGAGAGGGGGGTGACGGACTTTGTTTTTCTTGTAGGAAAACAATGTTAATAATCAGGAGAATAGCAAAAAAACCCACATAATTCCAGACACATTATCACCTCTCATCCTTTTTTGTCTTTATGGCAAAAATTGTAGGTGTTCATCTTGAGGAATTAATTCTCTGATGTTATTTCATGTGAGCTTTTGTAGAGTCCTAGGGTATAGTCTCTGTATGGCAGAATCAGTCTGGGCAGCTACAGAGGGTGTTCACAGGAAATTCAGGCTTCAGAACAAAAAATCCCCTCTGAGGTTTCACGTTTATTTCAGGAGATATTGTCTGCCCAAAGTAATAGCAACTTGGTAAAAGTCTCTGGCTGTATTTCTTCCACTCAGCTTTAGAGTCAGTAAACTTTAGAACAAATATACAAATCAACAACAAAAGCAGCCCTTTTGTTTCTGGAGAGTTCCCTCTCCAGTTTCCTGCTTAATAAAACCCATTGGGCCTCATTCTTTTCTCACACTGGTGCAGATCAGCTCCATTACAGCCAGCTGACTCTCAGTGGTGCAAAATCAGTGTAATTAGTTGGTCCTCCCCTATGAGGAATCTAGTTCCTTTTTGAGGTACTAAGTCTAACTAGGCTCAGCTGCACCTAACTAGTTTCCAGGTGGAGTATCTCCCTCAGCTAACTCACACCCCTTATTTGGTGTTAACCCAAAGAAACACCACACATCTTTCTAGCTCAGCATTTTCTCTTCCAAGGCACACCACCACAGGAGCTGTCATGTGGCAGGAAAAGGGGTCCCCTCCAGGAGCCCTGAAAGATATGTGTACCCTATCGCACCTTCCCCACAGACAAAGGAAAATATCTTATTTGTTCATGGACACGTTCCTGTTGAATATCACCCTTATGTACAATTGAAGTTGTATAGCTCAATAAGCCAAACTTAAAACTTGGTGCTAGGCTGGAGACTGAGGCTAAACAAATAAAGTCATTCTGTGCAGTTGTGAAAGAAATGTCTCTATTAACAGCTTACAAGTTTAAGGTAATTAAGACACTTGAATTTTGGCAGCATGTGGTTGTGTTTCATGTCCTCATTGTATTCCTGGGTAGAATCTGGAAATGTTATTTATTGTGCCAATCTGGAAAACATTTGGATACGTTGTCTAAACGATGGTTGGTTGTATATTTAGCTCTGTAAACTTTGCTTTCTTGACACTTTCTTCAGAAGCTGTCAGGCATGGACATCAAGAAATTAAAATAATAATTATATTACTAATAATGCTTCATATTTCTATGGCACTTTTCAGCTAAGGAATATAAAGCACCTTCCAAACATTAATACATGGAGTTTTGCAAAACCTCTTTGAAGTAGATTAGTACTAACTGTATTTTATAAGGGAAACTGAGGCATGGAAGGTTAAGTGAATTGCCCAAGGACACATGGTAGGTCTGTGGCAGACCCAAGAAATCTGGATTTTTTTTTCTATTTCCCTCTCCTTTGCTTCAACCACAAGACCATTCCTTTTCTCCCCTTCTTCCTTCCCTCTTCCCCTTAAATAACCCTGCACTCCCTATTGAAAAGTGGCATCTTCATGGAGGAATTAAGCAGTTCTTTCTGTAGGTTTACCCATCTTCTACATTCAGCACAGCATCCTCTAGGGGGACCAGGAACCAGTCAAAAACCTTTTTTCTCTTGGTGCAATGTTTTTTTATAAGGGCCAAGACCTGGCCCCAGGAATAGGTAGTGCTTAGAACAGTAACAAGGGAACTCCTGAGCTGCATCTAAACTTCACAGCTGTAATTCTCCATTGGTCGCAACAATAGTGGACGGTATAGAGTAGGTAGGACTTAGGTGCTTTTATCACTCTGTCATTTAAATAAAAATGGGTGACTCCTGTCTATATTAGCACTACCACCACTGCTGCACTAGTGGTGAACTATGGCTATGAAATTTACTAGTGTGGATAAGATACCAGGGATGCCCTATAGTGACCAGCTGCTATTAAGTCCCATAACTGAGGAAGGGTTTTCTACTCCTGAAGCTCTGTTGAGGGCAGGTGCAAGCAGCTCTCACTGCCTCCCTAGCAGATCCTTGGAAATGTGGCATTTCTCCCCTCCTCTCATAGACAGTGGGAAGAGCTAAACCATGGAGAGGCTTATCACCTTTAGCCCAGTGGTTTCTGCCCTCAGCAAGGAGATGAGAGACCCAGGTTCAATTCTCCCTTCTGGTTGAGGGGGAGAAGGCATTTGAATGCAGGTCTCCTACATTGGAGGTGCATGCTCTAACCACTAGGCTATATTATAGAGAAATTTCCGTACCAGGCTCTCTCTCTTTGTGAAACTGATCCCTGTTTATAAATAATTAACTAGTCACTGGAGCAGGGACTTGAACTTGGTTCTCTCACGGCCTAAATGGATGCCCTAACTTCCAGGCTATAAAGTCATTCTCATGCTCTTTACCCTCTCCAGTGACTACCCTAGTCATTGTCATCATGAATGGCAGTGGAAAAGAGAGTGAAATAAACTCTTCATCCAAAACATTTTGCCCAGCTCTATTTATTTCAAGATTCCTAAGGCCCTGTTCCAGACACCTTGCAATTCTAGAATGCTAATAATAGTATAGTACTTTGCACTTGCATAGGACTTTCTAGCCCATCTCAATGTGCTTTACAAACACAAAGTACCAGGCTGCCTCAGGCCCCAGGAGGGTGTGGAATAGGGAGAGGTGGGGACACTGGGAGCCCTGCTAACCTCTAAGGAGGAGCCAGACAAAAAACAGTCCTAGCATTCACTTTAAGTTGATTTTCAGATATAAGGTACTACAGACTGCAGGAGTCTTTGGGAAACAGCAACATAAGACTGGGTCAGAGCTCCTGTCAATTTTTTCTACTGGCTGCCAGCTTCTCTTTCCATGGCTGTTGATGTTTGAAAATGAGGTAAGTTTTAAAATATTGACTTTTAATTTTTTTTCAAAGGAGGTATATTTACAAAGAACCTGATCCTCATCCAGATCCCGTTCCATCTCCCACTGAGGTTAATAGAAAGACACCCATTGACTTCAATAAAAGTTGGAATAGACCCCGAGGATGACGTTCTGGCCCTATTGAAGTAAATGGCAAAACTTTCATTGACTTTAACAAGGCCAGGATTTCACACCAAGATTCCCCATTGGCTGCAGAATTGGGCCTTAGAGTTCATCCAGCTGATCTCACACCTGTTGTAACATGAGTATAAAGGGGCAGATGAAAAAGAAGGCACTCACAGGTCAGTTTCTGTTCCTGGCTGCCAAGCTCACAGCTGTCCATGCCAGAAATCAAAGCATGATCCACCCATTTAAATCAATGGGAGTTTTTCCATTGACTCCAATGGGCTTTAGGATAAGGTCCCTTACCTGGAAAATATTGTATTAATAAATTCAATTTGTAAACTATATAATTTCTTTTGTAAATAAAAGATTTTGAATATAAAGATAGACAAAATGGTAAAAAACAACCCCAATTACCATTTTACTGTTTTTTAAATCCCACTTTATAAAAGCAAGAAAAGAACACACTTCAAAATAGAAAAGCCTTTGAAAAAATCATAGTGCAGTTATACCAGTCACTTGCATTTCTCTAGTACTTGAAGACACTCAGCTTTAATTCAAGTGCCTCATATTGCACAAGGTGTGTGAATGTCTGACAGAACTGCAAAGCTTATTTCTCTTATATGAGTGGCGCTCTTGTACCCAATAGATGAACAGATATATTTAATGTAAACAAGTTACAGCTTAAGAATCAAATTTGTTGCTTGTCAACTTGAAATCTAATCAGTTGCCAAAAAAGGAGTTAAAAGCATTTTTAGGTTCACACCTGTCCTTGGTTTCCCCTGCCATTTTTTGTAGTTTTAAAAATCACACTTTCTTATTCTTTAAAAAAAACATGCAGCTCTCTCATTGCCTTGTTGCAGACCCACACAAACAACAGAGGAAACTGGCTGCCTGACTAGACAGGGGAAGCAGTGAAGTTGACTACACAACTCAAATGCCCAAAGTGAACAAACTGATAAAAATGGAGAAAACTGTAAGAATAGTTGGTAACAAACATTTCACAAAAGTGTAGGGGTTTATGGTGATGGCTGACTTTATCCTTATAAATTAGTAACATTGTAACAAATCTGCAACAAACCAGCCCTCATAGATGTTTACCTATAGAGGTGCTGATCCTGCAACTTCTTGTGCACAGACCCCTGCCCCTGTGAGAAGCCCAATTAAAGTGCCTTCTGACCACCGGCAGCTGGCATGGTTTAGAGCAACCTTCAGTTTGCTTTGATTTATGCAAAGGTCTGGGCTGGTGCGGAACTGCCCCAGGATTAAGTGATCACAAAAGGCTCCTTTGCAGTGATCTGCCTTAGCTACATCTCATGCTGAAAACCCAGCCTGTGTAAATGTATTTCACAGTCACCTCTTTCACACCCTCTGTAAAATGTACATGTAATTTATGCACTTAAAGCTCCTTTTAAATTGCCATGTAAAGTGGTCTTCTTGTAAATGAAAATCCAATCCAAAATACTTTTATATAAGAAAAATAAAAGCACTATGGAAAATCCATAGTAAAATCCTCACTGTAAAGACGAATAAATTCATCACACAGGCAGGCAGCATGATTAGAAATGGATGGAATTGTCCAACTCAACACCAGAGTTTCTAAGTTTCAATTTGCAAACCATGCAAGACGTGAGTCATGCAATTTGCTTGCAAAGGAGGAGGACCATCTGCTAGTCATGAGCAGATGACGAATTCACTGCATTGCGACTTTGTCGATACTCCCAAATTTGTAAGTAAACACATTTGGTAACATTTCTCAGATCGAGTACTTGAGAGCTTCAATAATGGAAAAGTTTAAATTTATGCAATACATTCTGAAATCTCATATTCTGAATGCAATTTAAAAGCACTAGCTCAAATTTGATGGTAGATATTACGATTGCAGTCTATTAAGAGTGGTATATTTTTTTCTCAGGCCAGGAGCAAATTATTGCAACTTTGACTAGTAATACACATTTTAGGAGGATAGCTCAGATCCTGCTACATCAACATTGAAACACTCATTCCTAAGTGTCAACTAACTTCCTTTCCAACTTCATTTACATGGTGCAACTCTGACCTCTACTGGTCACTGGCTTTAATCCTCATCCTTTACCTTCCTACAGATAACTGTAAAGAGTACATGCCAGACCCACTTCTCTGTCTATAGATTCCAAGGCCAGAAAGGACCACTGTGATGATCTAGTATAACACAGGCCATAGAATTTCCCCAAAGTAATTCCTGTTTGAACTACAAATGATTTACCAAATTTGTATCCGATCATACTAAAACTGCATCTCTAATTTTTACGAAGATGGAAGCATCCATTCCTTATTAATAAGGGATAGTCTCTTTTAGATAATGGGCCAAATGCTGTCCTCACCTACACAGCCATGCAACCTCATTGAAGTTGCATGAGTGCAAATGAGGAAAAAATTGGCTTTGCATGTGCAGCGATCACTCACATGTCTAGCCAAACCATAACATTAATATGTAGTCTGGTACAGCACCTTTCATCCAGAGATCTCAAAGAGCTGTATGAAGGAGGGTGTCATTAGCTCCATCTTACAGATGAGGAAACTAAGAAACAGAGATGCCAAATCACCTCATTGCTGGTCAGTGGCACAGCAGGGAATCAAACCCAAGTCTTCCCATATTAAAACATACCCGACTTAAACCTAGTCCATACCTTTATAACTGATTTAGGCCAGGATTTCAAAGGAGCCTAAGGGAGTCAGGCACCTAAATCCCATTGGCTCCTTCAAAAATCACAGCCTAAAAAAACTAGTCAAATGAGAGGGAGAGAGACTGGAAAACTTGTGTTTTGTCTTGAGCCCTTTACAAACAAGGAACATTGGCAGCGATTGTCATCCATATGGGGTATACTCAGCCCTTTCCAGGGACAAGGGCTCTTTAGAACTATATCTGGCTGAACCTCAGCAGCATAGACTGTGCTGGTAAAGACATGATGCTCTTAGCCATGTTAATCTCCCTATTGAATTTAAACCCACTGTTTGCTCAGAGAAAGGTTGTTTTTTAATCAGTTTTATTCCAAGTGGCTGCCTAGCTATGGGATTAGCGCTGACATCCAGGTCAGTTTGGCAAACCTACTAGAAGAATAATCTTCTGCTTGTGAAAAAAAGGGGGAAATGAGGTGATGAAGAGCACTGTGGCAGTACAATTATCAAGTTGTCCCCCTGATGAAACCTTCCATCTTTGTTCTGTGTAAAAACACCTTTCATCCAGGACAAAGTTCATCCTGAATTATGTCCATTCTCCAAAGTGTACCCATCTGCATGGTTTCCTTACACAGGAGCATTCCACTACCTCCACGCCTTCTGGTTTTTAGGAACGCTGATCTTCCTAGGGCTCCTTGGCATTCACCCAGACCTGCAAGAAGAGCAAAGAGGTACCAGACAGGAAGAGAGAGGCAGGAACCAACAGGCAGAGGCCAATAGTAGATGTCAGACGAGCAGACTGTGGAAATACAAAACAGTGTTTGAATCCCTGAGGAAAGAAATGCTCCAGCCTCATCCTTCTGGACCTGTCAGCCACCTTCAACACCTCTGACCAGGCTGTTCTTCTTGAAGTCTTGTCCTCCCTTGACTTTTGTGACTCTGTCATCCCCCGGTTCTTGGCCTATCTCTTTTAATCATTCCTTCAGCATATCCTTATGCCCTCACCCCAACTTTCTGTGTGGGGTCCAAAGGGCTCTGTTCTTGGTCCCCTAACCTCATCCTCTACACCTAATCTCTGCGTAACATCCTCTGCAAACACAAATTCAGTTACCACCTCTGTGCTGACAGCTCATAGGTCTACCTCTCTATCCAGAGCTGACTCTTTCTCCAAACTAAAAGCTCAGCCTGTCTCTCTGACATCTCGTGGATGTCTAGATGTCAGCTCAAGCTCAACATGGCTAAAAGAGAGCTCTTAATCCCCCCCCCCACCACCACCTATTATGTCCTTTCTCAATTTTCGTGGACAGAGGTTACAGAAGTTTGCTTTCTGGGGGAAGGGCACTGATGTGCATACTGGGTTGGGGGCAGTGGGAGAAGTGGCTTAGTGGTAAAAAAAAATAGTGGCTAAACACCTAAACTCAACTCCATATTCCCCAAATGAGATGTGAGTAACTTCTATTTATCTGCATTTATCCTCAACTACATTGCTGAGTGG
Organism: Lepidochelys olivacea; assembly: GCF_965140295.1. Taxonomy (NCBI): domain Eukaryota; kingdom Metazoa; phylum Chordata; order Testudines; family Cheloniidae; genus Lepidochelys; species Lepidochelys olivacea. The sequence goes on along the minus strand of NC_140411.1, from coordinate 157,633,377 downwards.
AGGCCCCATGAGGGAGCAGGGGGATTTGGGGAGTAGTGGGGTAAGCTAGGAGGAAAATAAGGACAGTGGGAGGCCCAGGAGAGCAAGGGATAATGTCCAGCAGACCCCATCCCATCCCTGCCTCCCCCATACCTTTGCCTGACTTCTGCTTCCCATGGGGGACACTACTTCCCAGCTCGCAGTATCACCTGGATGTGGCTCTGTCCTGGGCTCCCAGCAGTTCAGAGGATGCTCTGCCGATGGGAAGAGGAAAGGGGCTGCCTGGCCTGGGTCCAGCTCCCCACACAGGGCACTGGCACCTGGTCCCTGCTCACCCCAGTTCCTACCTGCTCCCTCCCAGACCTGACACATGGGGGTGGAAACATTGTTCAGTCCCCACAATATTTCCCATGTGGGGGGTTACTCCTCCCAGCTCCCCCCTCACCCCCCCACATCCAACCCTGGTTCAGCTGCGTGGTTCAGCTGCGTGGCCCTATCTCTAGGTCTTCACATTCAGGCAATGTCTAAGTCTTGCAGATTTATTGTGCATAACATCTCTAAGATATGGCCTTTCCCATCCATCCATGCAACTAAAACTGTTGTCCAGGCTCTCATCATCTCATGTCTTGATTACCACAACCTCTTTTCTCTGGCCTTGACAAATGCAGTCTCGCCCTTTGTCGCGGGGTATGTAAACCCCAACACAGGGTGTTGGGTTGAGGAGTACAAAGAAATAGGAAGCTACATCTCAAGTGGCAAGAGTCACTGGGGCTGTTCCCTGTCTTCAGGGTAGTGTGGCCTAGAAGCCAGAGTCTGTAAAGCTGCACTTGGGCAGTGCCTGCGCCCAATGGTAGGTGCGGGGTGGGATAGTGGGCCCCAGACCCACCTTTCTCCACCAGATCCTGACCCAGGCCCCTGGAAAACAGGTAATCTTTGAATCAGGCTCAGGTTCCTGATTCAACAGTTGCGTTACCGGGGCTGCTTCCTACTCTTGTTCTGCTCTATTAGTTCCCCTAAGGAGAAGGGTGGCCTTCCATCTCTCTCGTTCTTCATGGTCAGCAGGGGTTCTGCCATCTATTCAGCTAGTGTAGCTTCCGCTGCCTGGAGCCCCAGCAACTCCCTGGCAGGAGCCTGCAGTGTGCATCTGCTCTCTTCCTCAGCCAGCCCTGACTGAGCTGATCTGCTCCCTTTTGTAGCCTGTCTCCAGTTGGAGCATGCACAGCAAGGGTGAGGGGGCATGGACTCCACAGCTCACCATGTGTGGTCACTCCTAGCTGGGCCAGTGCAGGGTAGATACACCTCATCACACCCTGCTGATATTCATTCAGGATACTGCTGCACAGATCATTTCCCAAGCCTGTCGCTTTGACTACGTCACCCTTCTTTTTGCATCCCTTCATTGGCTCCACCTTCTCTTTCCCATCGAGCGTAAGCTATTTGTCCTCTCATCCAAGGCCCTTCACAACCTCTCCCCATCCTACTTATCATCTCATTCAGTATTGAAAGGTTGATTCCCACTTCCAACTGTGCCATGATGCCAGCGCCAATTGCCCACTTGCCCCTCACACTTGGGAGGAGCTCCGTGTAAACATCCACTAAGCTACCTAACTATTCACCTTCAAATCCCTTCTTAAAATTCTCTGTTGCCGTGATGCCTGTTGAAAAATTGCCAATGGGAGGGCTGTCGTTGCGCTGAGACATGCTGCCCAGTCTCATTGTTTCCTTTTACTTCCTCATCTGTCTTTGTCCATCTGCTCTTATTTTATACTTAGATTGGGAGATCTTTGGGGCAGAGAGCGTCTTTTTGTTCTGTTTATACAGTGCCTAGCACAATGGAGTCCCAATCCATAACTAGGGCTCCTAGGCTCTATACTAATACAACTAATCAATAATAATCACATTCAAAGCCTGGATCAGGCCACTGGTGTGGTATCACCATTCTGTTCTTGTTTCACAGCTCTTGCTAATAAATTGGATTTAACATTATTCCAACCCTTCCACTCAGTACAAGGTGGACAATCTGTGAAGTTGGTTAGCAATAGTCATGCAACCATACAGCAACTAAAAATAGGTCTCTGAAAGAGCAACGTTCTGTATTTCTCGATGCCGCTAAACCTGGACTTTGGAAATAAAATGTTAATGTCATTCTTATTTTTTTAAAACCCATTTTCTTGAAATTTAATGAAGCCACTCAACTTTCATTTTTTCTTTCAGCAGTACTGACCCTTCACCTAGTTTGAATGATTCATCACCAGCGCATTCACTGCCCAGGAATGTTGGCTTTAAACAAACTACAGCAAATCATTTAAAATAAACACAAGTGTGCTTTCATCTCACAACAATCTGTGCTAACTATATTTTTCACACACAGGATATGTTACATTAAAATCAGAATCACCAGACTTAAAAACCCAATGCCAGCTCAAGCCAGCACAGAATCAGTTATATATTTACTTTACATACAATGATGGGCATGAGTAACATTCACTGCTATTTTAACCCTGTCATGTACCACTTTGCCCGCTCCAATTTCTCTGTTAGTTAAAGGCAAACATGAATTATGTTAAATTAATGCGGGTAAATCTCACTAAAAAAAAATATAATATTCTGATCTCTGAACAACAGTGTGAAGATGCAGATACAAATATCTGCAGTCTTCTCTCCTTTTAGTTTTTTAAAAATTTTCAAAATAACTTTAAATCACACCTTCTCAAAGCTAACGGGGCTGGCTTGTCTGAAATGATAAATATATCTTTAAATGGCTATTGCTTCTTGCTGTCAAAATCAAACAGTTGGAGTCTTAAAACTATTCATTTTCCATTTAAAGGACACAGGGAAGCAGCGTTTGAATAAAAAGAGTGTGTGAAAATGAGGTCAAGGATATTGAGGTCTGCCATAAAGAATTTCCAGCACTGGGATTGACACACATTCTGCTCACATACGCTTGCTACAGTTTTACACCAATGTAACGGAGATAAGATTCTGGTCCAGAATTCCAATATCAGCCCTAGAATAGGACAAATTTCTGGTGGTTGTTTTGTTTTCTTTTTAAAAGTAGCCTGGTTGGTATCACATTCACCTGAGCCTGCGATAGAGGGATTTTTAAATTCCAGCGACCTAGAAGGGCTCTCTTATAGCACCATATTGTTATATTTGGAATTATAGTGGATTCCAGAAGCCAGGGCCAGTTCAAACACATCTGGGTTTGGGGTGGAAATAAAAAGGATTAGTGCCATTTATCACTCTTCCTTCTCCATAGCTTGACTTCCTTTGAGTGAGTATCCTCTTTTAATCTCACCTAGAGCAGGAGTAATCAGAAAGGTTTTGGGGGGAGGGGCATTGCCGGTGCACTTACCAGTAGTGAGACAAGGATACCTACTTATTCCTTGGAAAGAACTGTATCTAAGTGACTGGAGTTGCTTGGTGACGGAAAAGGAAACATTTCTATTCTACCCTGTACAGACTGAAGAGCTCCTGGATGCTGAAGAAACAAGTGCCAAGGTTCCTGCTTGTTACAGTTTTCATGCTAGTCCACAATGCACTCAAGCTATACACACCGCTTCCCTCACAAGGGAAAATTTTGAATTTTACAGGACTTGACAAATATGAATTAAACCTGATCCTGTTAAAAACTTTTCCAACCAACTACAAAAGTAACCTCAAGCCGCAGAGATTCTTCTAGATCCAGATACATTTTTAATATCAGTTGAAAGGTGAGATCTGTCCATTGGCAGAGGACCCATGCAAAACCCTTCACTGAGACAAGACACCTGTGCTGCAAGGCCTGACACCCAAGATGGGGTGAAGGTTGGATTCTATCCCCACAAGTCCCTGTTTAGTTTCCCCATTTAACTCGGCGGAAAGAAGGAATTTCACACTGAGGGCTGTCTGTGGTTGGGGAAAAAAGTGGGGGAGGGGAAGACATTAAAATTTAAAAAATGCTCTTTTTGAAATTCAACTATTCTAAATTTTGAAATTTGCAAAAATTCCCTGCCGCTCTGCTGAGGGCATATTTCCATGGACTTCAGCTATCTTTGAATCAAGCCCCTAGTGAAAACAGCTTTCAACAGAAAAAAACCCCACATAATAGCTTTTATATAGCACTTTCCATCTGTAGATCTTAAAGCTCTTTTGTATTCAGACTAAAATCAGGTCTCTTTCTTCCTGATTTACGGAGGTATTACTGTTCCTCAGGAGCTGTGTAATGTCAGTGTTTATTCCGGAGCAGACTGTGGTAGCCAAAGACTGTGCCTCATGTCGAGAAGCTCGGGACACGGTTTGGGATATGCAGTGGGGGAGCCTGGAGTGTCCTGCTGGTAAGGGAATAGGATAAGAACCGGTTGTGGTGCTACAGTGGCGGACCGGGGGGAGGGGGAAGGGCATTAGGGCATCTCTCGCTGGAAGAAGGAAAGCTATAGAACATGGTCCAGTCTTTCATGAGAAGGAGCGGTAAGTCCATCATATAGAGAGGATAAAGCTGGGAGAGGCACTAATTCTTCTGATATTTCTAACAGCATAACAGAGAAACCTTATTAAGAATAAACCAGGGTTACAGAACGTACCATGCTGCAGCTTTACCCATTTTATCGTCTATGCTGCACACATTGGGTGCTACCGCCACTCAGAAGGCCCAAGAATGTACTTTCCTGTAGGCCGAAGTTTTGAAAGGACAGAAGAAGCCTGGTGCTATTTATGAAATGAAAGAAACGTGATCGACAATCTACAAAAGGCAAAATGATGATATTCCCTGTCTCAAACAACTTGCAATCTAAGGTGTTGGTCTTGCAACTAGGGTTGCTTACATGGTGCCAGTTTCAGAATTGGCCCTCAGAGACAAATCGGAGAAGATAGGGTGCCTCTGGGATTCCAGAGGAAAGTTTAACTTTGAAGACTGGTTTTGAATCACTATATGAAGGTCCCCACATTGGCATTGCAGATGAAGTGAAGCCATAGCATCGGTAGGGAGTTGGATATGGAGAGGAGTCCGGGCACCTATTATTCATTGTACCTTAAATTACATTGCTCTACAGTTGATATGAGCAGACATCACCTCCCTGGCTTTTCTGGACTATCCTGAAGAGAGCTGTTGGGAAAGTTTCCAACACAATGTTTTCCCACCTTTTGTTGAAAATGAAGCATGTTAATTTTGATAAAAGTCCATTAAGAAAGAAAAGTGTTAAAGCATTTTGATAAGGTTACAGTGGAACTTTTCGGAATGGAAACTTTTGATTTTCCATTCCAAAAAGACTGTTACCATTTTTTAAATTTCATGTTATATAACATTTTTAAAAAATCAAAACTGGAAGGAAACATTTTGATCATATCAATACAAAACATTCTGCTTGACCTGAAGCCCCAGGATGTTCTGCCACAGAGTTGCCAAAGAAATGTATTTTGCTGTCAAAGATATAGAAACTTTAGCTAATGGCTAGAGCTGGGGTGAGCCTAAGAATTACCCGTGCTTGTCTAGAATTTGGCAGGCTGCTTGGAATGCATCCAGGATGCCCAGAATTTATAGGCCAGCCCAGGAAACAAACAGCTCTGGGCGGCCCAGGACACCTTTCTTTGGTTACATGCAAATCTTCACTCACACACACATGCCCCACCTTAAGCAACTCTCCAGTCATTCTGAAATAATTCATTTAGAAAAATTAAATGAGTTTACATCTAATAATAAGAGATTATAAGTGTTCTGTCTTTAGGGTGTCCAGATAGCACGTATGAAAAATCGGGATGGGGGGAAGGTAATAGGTTGCCTATATAAGACAAAGCCCCTAATATCGGGACGTTTGGTCACCTTATCTGTCTTGTTTGTTTGGTGGTTGGTTTTTAACTGCCAGTACACGGGAAGGCATGTCCAAGGGAACAAAAGGTCATATTTCTGGAAAAAAAATTGGCACTAACAATTGGCTCCAATCAGAAGGAGCTTCCTGATACTTAGCAAACATAGGATGATAACAAAGGATGAAAAAAATGATTAATCAGTGGGACATGACTCATGCTATGCAGTCTCTCCTAAGCTTTTCAAATATAGGATTAATGTATCTTGACTGGTGTGCAGGAATCACGGAGTCACTAATCACCTTGCAAGAATGACCACATTTTTAGGGCCCAGTCCAGTTCCCACTGAAGTCATGGAAATCTTTCCACTGAAATTGCTGGGAGCTGAGGCAAGCATGTGTGCACCATGCTATTCAGGTGATGCTCACTTCATCTCCACAGTATTTTTTTTTTAAGCAAATCAAAAATGAGAGTTTGGTGCAATGGATTTTATTGAGTAAGATATCAAGTGTCAGATCAGAATTTATAGCAGCTTTCTCTGCTAAAGGGAAAAATGTGCGGCCATTGCTGGACAGAGCCAGTTGCTAGAAACGGTCATTGGGACAAAGCACTGGCTATAAATGGCTCAGTCATTCAATAAAATGTGTGGAAAACACAGTGATCACTCTTCAACAAGGTCCTGGCCCAATGGTTCAGTGAAAGGACGTAGAGAAAAATGAGAACCTTGTGGGAAAGGGAAAGGCTTTTCCAGTACTTGCCTTCCCTTCCTAAGTGTTCAGTGATAACATATGGGGAAGAAAAGCGTTCAGACAGAGAAGAGGACAAAGTGAAAATCCTAGCGGATCTTAAACATAAAAAAGAAGCTTACAAGAAGTGTAAGGGTGGACATATGACCAGGGAAGAGTATAAAAATATTGCTCGGGCATGTAGGAATGAAATCAGGAGGGCCAAATCGCACCTGGAGCTGCAGCTAGCAAGAGATGTCAAGAGTAACAAGAAGGGTTTCTTCAGGTATGTTGGCAACAAGAAGAAAGCCAAGGAAAGTGTGGGCCCCTTACTGAATGAGGGAGGCAACCTAGTGACAGAGGATGTGGAAAAAGCTAATGTACTCAATGCTTTTTTTGCTTCTGTCTTCACTAACAAGGTCAGCTCCCAGACTGCTGCGCTGGGCATCACAAAATGGGGAAGAGATGGCCAGCCCTCTGTGGAGAAAGAGGTGGTTAGGGACTATTTAGAAAAGCTGGACGTGCACAAGTCCATGGGGCCGGACGAGTTGCATCCGAGAGTGCTAAAGGAATTGGCGGCTGTGATTGCAGAGCCATTGGCCATTATCTTTGAAAACTCGTGGCGAACCGGGGAAGTCCCGGATGACTGGAAAAAGGCTAAAGTAGTGCCCATCTTTAAAAAAGGGAAGAAGGAGGATCCTGGGAACTACAGGCCAGTCAGCCTCACCTCAGTCCCTGGAAAAATCATGGAGCAGGTCCTCAAAAAATCAATCCTGATGCACTTGCATGAGAGGAAAGTGATCAGGAACAGCCAGCACGGATTCACCAAGGGAAGGTCATGCCTGACTAATCTAATCGCCTTTTATGATGAGATTACTGGTTCTGTGGATGAAGGGAAAGCAGTGGATGCATTGTTTCTTGACTTTAGCAAAGCTTTTGACACAGTCTCCCACAGTATTCTTGTCAGCAAGTTAAGGAAGTATGGGCTGGATGAATGCACTATAAGGTGGGTAGAAAGCTGGCTAGATTGTCGGGCTCAACGGGTAGTGATCAATGGCTCCATGTCTAGTTGGCAGCCGGTATCAAGTGGAGTGCCCCAAGGGTCGATCCTGGGGCCGGTTTTGTTCAATATCTTCATAAATGATCTGGAAGATGGTGTGGATTGCACTCTCAGCAAATTTGCGGATGATACTAAACTGGGAGGAGTGGTAGATACGCTGGAGGGGAGGGATAGGATACAGAAGGACCTAGACAAATTGGAGGATTGGGCCAAAAGAAATCTGATGAGGTTCAATAAGGATAAGTGCAGGGTCCTGCACTTAGGACGGAAGAATCCAATGCACCGCTACAGACTAGGGACCGAATGGCTAGGCAGCAGTTCTGTGGAAAAGGACCTAGGGGTGACAGTGGACGAGAAGCTGGATATGAGTCAGCAGTGTGCCCTTGTTGCCAAGAAGGCCAATGGCATTTTGGGATGTATAAGTAGGGGCATAGCGAGCAGATCGAGGGACGTGATCATTCCCCTCTATTCAACATTGGTGAGGCCTCATCTGGAGTACTGTGTCCAGTTTTGGGCCCCACACTACAAGAAGGATGTGGATAAATTGGAGAGAGTCCAGCGAAGGGCAACAAAAATTATTAGGGGTCTGGAACACATGACTTATGAGGAGAGGCTGAGGGAGCTGGGATTGTTTAGCCTGCAGAAGAGAAGAATGAGGGGGGATTTGATAGCTGCTTTCAACTACCTGAAAGGGGGTTCCAAAGAGGATGGCTCTAGACTGTTCTCAATGGTAGCAGATGACAGAACGAGGAGTAATGGTCTCAAGTTGCAGTGGGGGAGGTTTAGATTGGATATTAGGAAAAACTTTTTCACTAAGAGGGTGGTGAAACACTGGAATGCGTTACCTAGGGAGGTGGTAGAATCTCCTTCCTTAGAGGTTTTTAAGGTCAGGCTTGACAAAGCCCTGGCTGGGATGATTTAACTGGGAATTGGACTAGATGACCTTCAGGGGTCCCTTCTAACCCTGATATTCTATGATTCTATGACTCTATGAAAGTATAGGCTTTGGCTCAGGCCCTAAATGAATTGGTAGGTGAGAAAGAAAAGAAAGAGGACAGAAAGTGCAGGAATAATAAGAAAAGGAATGAAAAGGAGGAAAAGACCAAGAAGGAATGAAACGGATGAGGGACAAAGGGCCTGAAAAGAGAGAAAAAAATTTGAAGGGAAAATACCAAGGTAGAAAATGGGAATTGTGTATGTTTTTAGCAGAAAATATTCATTCTGAGGCACAGATATTAGCCAATATGGCATAAAAAGTTACACAGGAGCAGGAAAGTAAAAGTTACATCTAAGTCTCGCTAGTTCTCTTCAAAATAAGGCAGCTGAAAGTCAATGTTCCTTTATTGCAGGTACTGTGGAGCTAAAGTTCACTTTCGGTGACATGTTTCCTTACTTTATATCATAGTCTGATAAGTGATTTGTTCCACTGGGAGAAAGCCTTTTATCACCACAGTCCATGTGTATTTTTTTGGCACTGTATCGCAAGTCCAATTATTCAATGTACTTTGTCAGCTGGTGGGTATTTGTTTGATTTTTAACAAAGGCAGAGCAAAATACTATTTTTGAAAAATTCTTTTTTTCACTTTCTCCCATCTCTTGGCTCTTCTTTCCTCCCTTTCTCTCTCTCCATGCCCTTATCTGCACGATGGCATTTTCTTATTGCAGCCACCAGAGCAAACCCTTAGTATGCTTGTAACATTCCACATACACAACTTCTTACAGTGATGCTCAGCTGTTCACACCACTATTGTGACTGCATTTGCTCTGAAGGCTCAGAACTGTCTGAGTGCACCACTGCGTTGCCAATGCAGGCAGCAAACACAGCTGCTGCAGCTGTGATAGTGCAATTGGTTCTCCCAGAGCTATCCCATCCAGGGTTTAGTGACAGCTCTGACAAACCTCTGTCACTTGCTAAATCATTGTCCTCCCTGGTTGCATACAGGCTAAGAACAGTCAAAGCCATACTTTGCTGGTCTCAGCTCTGCGCTGCAGACATCTTACACCCACCCATTTCAGTAAAGGCCTTGAAATCCCATTACAACTAGAGCAGTTTGAAAAACAGGACAGAATTTTTGCAAAAATTATCCTGAAAATATGCTGTTTTTTCAGTAAAAAATTGAAATTTCAATGAATAAATGTAATCAAAGTTGAAAATTTTCCACCAGCTCTAATTACAACTAAAATTTGATTTTGATTTTTTTTCCTTTGGCTTTTCAATAATATAGAATAAAAAAACCAGCACTTTCTTTCCCCTTTGTGTGTGTGTATTAATAGAAGGTTTTTAAATGTTTATTGTAAAGCAAAGTTCTAATACATTTTTCATTAACAATACATCTCTCTCTCTACACACACACACACTCCAATGGGTCTGTACTGCTGAAAAAATACACACACAGTAGAGAAAGGTTAATACACACACACCATACTGTTATGCTGTAAGGTGTTACTGGCAGCCATCAATAACAGATATGGTTAAAGTCAGAAGTGTACTAAGTAAAGTGTACTAAGCTGGGACTATTTATCCATAGCTCAGGCATGGTTGGTGAGTACAAGAGCATATCCAGATGCCAGTGGGCCTGCATACTACACCTCTGACACCCATACTGCTCTGAGATCCCTCACACATTTAGTCTGAAGCCGCAAGGTGCAGTCAGTTTCCAGCTGGTGCCATAAGGAGGCACTGCTGAGAGCCCTGACTGTGAAGAGGCTATGTGCCAGCAAGGAGGACTTACATACTCTGCCTTCCTCTCAGCAAAGCTAGCTTGTGGCTGGGTACAAAGCGAGAAGTGGAAGGCAATCACACTATGCAACACCCAGGACTAGACACATCACATGGTTCTGTGCCAAAGCACCACAGCAAACACTGGTAGTCGCCAGGGTCTCTGGAAGATCTTGCACAAAGTTGGGTACCCCCACAAATTCACCACCATGTGTGCTCATTCCATGACGGCATGCTGGCTAGAGTGCTGGAAAACGGTGCTTCATCAGAGCTGTTTTTGTCACAATTAGCATTAAGCAGGGCTGTGTGCTCGGATCTACACCATTTACCATTCTCTTTGGGGCTATGCTGCTAGATTCTTATAAAGACTGCAGCCAGGGTATTTACATGCAATTCTGCACAGATGGCAGCATCTTCAATCTTGACAGTTGAAAATGGGAGGAGCACATATGGTGAAAGGCTGACAAAAACAATATAAGAATACTCTCAAAAAACTCACCTAAAAGCTGGCCAAGCTGACCCAAACACAGGGCAAGCTGCTGCTGCTGCCGACAGACCTGTTGGTCTTCACTTAAAACCATTGAGAATAGCAGAACAGAAAAAGCCAAAAAGAGAAGCATGGGCAGAGTTTGGGGGGAGGCAGGCAGCTGGAGCGTGCAATGTAATGAGTTGGGCAGAGGAGACAGGAGACTTCTCCCAGCTTGGGCCCCTGAGGCAGGAGTCAGAATTTTGTTTATAAACAGAGTGATTAACAGATGATTAAGATAAGAAAGGGCTGTTAGGAGGTTTCCTAAAGTTAAATGATCTGTTCCAGGCTTGGTGAACTGCAAAAAGTAAAGTAGCCTAAATGATAGAAAGTAATTGTAGATATCACCGGACATCCTCAATACCAGGCGGGATGAGCTGGAGTACCAATGAGAAGCGCAGTCAGGAAAGTAACTCAAATACTTCCCTGATGGACTGTATTTTCTAACGGAAAACCTACCCTAAATTCTCAATTACTGAGCGACAATCTTCACCCATTGATATCTTTGCTTTCCACGACCAACTCTCTGTATCACTTTTTATGAGTAATGAACCTGAATAATTGGATGCTAATATTTAAACCGTATTATTAAATTTATTCACCTAAATTTGGGTTATTGCTGATTAGGTACTATATATATATATACACACACACACATCTTATGACTTCTAAAACCAACTTTGTATTTGTGGATAATCTAAGTACTATATCCAGATGTACAGACACTCTTTTCTTAGCCTGTATATTATATAATTTTTTAACATTAGCTTTCATAACATTTTAAAATCTTTTCTACAATTATTGGATTCAAGAGGTGGTAACAAAGATACTAATATCTTTTTTTTTTCTTTTTTTGAAGAAATAACTGATTTTTTTAGACAAAGGAAATGCAGTGGATCTAATCTACCTGGATGTCAGTAAGGCATTTGGTACAGTGCCGCATGACAAATTATTAGTTAAATTGGAGAAGATCGGGATTAATATGATAACTGAAAGGTGGATAAGGAACTGGTTGAAGGGGACACTACAGCAGGTCACACTGAAAGGTGAACTGTCAGGCTAGAAGGAGGTTACTAGTGGAGATCCTCAGGGATCAGTCTTGGGACCAACCTTATAGAACATTTTTATTACTGACGTTGGCACAAAAAAGTGGGAGTGTGCTAATAAAATTTCCAGATGACACAAAGTTGGGAGATATTGTCAGTATGGAGGAGGACCAGAATATCATACAAGAAGATCTGGATGACCTTGTAAACTGGAGTAATAGAAATGGAATGATAGTTAATAGTGCAAGGTCATGCATTTAGGGACTAACAACAAGAATTTTTGCTATAAGCTGGGGACTCATCAGTTGGAAGTGACAGTGGAAGAGAAAGAGCTGGGGGTATTGGTTGATCCAGGATGACTATGAGCCATCAATGTGATGCGGCCATGAAAAAGGCTAACACGGTCCTAGGGTGCATCAGGCGAGGTATTTCCAGTAGAGTCAGGGCTGTGTTAGTACCATTATACAAGGCACTGGTGAGACCTCATCTGGAGTATTGTGTGCAGTTCTGGTCTCCCATGTTTAAGAAAGATGAATTCAAACTGGAACAGGTGCAGAGAAGGGCTACTAGGATGATGTGAGGAATGGAAAACCTATCTTATGAGAAGAGACTCAAAGAGCTTGGCTTGTTTAGTCTAGCGAATAGAAGGTTGAGAGGAGATATGATTGCTCTCTATACATAAATCAGAGGAATGAATACCAGGGAGCGAGAGGAGTTATTTAAGTTACGCACCAATGTGGACCCCAGAACAAATACATATAAACTGGCCATCAACAAGTTTAGGCTTAACATTAGGTGAAGGTTTCTAACCAACAGAGGAGTGAAGTTCTGGAGCAGCCTCCCAAAGAGAGCAGTGGGGGCAAAAAACTTAACTGGCTCCAAGATTGAGCTTGATACTTTTATGGAGGGGATGGTATGAGAGGACTGCCTACAATGGTGTGTGGAACCATCGGTGACTGCCTGTAGCAAATATCAACAATGGCTGGAAATGGGACACTAGATGGGGAGGACTCTGAGTTACTACCGAGAATTCTTTCCCAGGTATCTTCTTGATGGGTCTTGCCCACATGTTCATGGTCTAACTGATCACCATATTAGTGGTTGGGAAGGAATTTTCCTTGGGTCAGATTGGCAGAGACCCTAGTGGTTTTTCGCTTCTTCTGCAGCATGGGGCCTGGGTCACTTGCAGGTTTAAACTAGTGTAAATGGTGAAATCTCTGTAACTTGAAGTCTTTAAACCATGATCTGAGAACTTTAGTAACTATTACAGGAGTCTATTAGGGGTCTATTACAGGAATGAGTGGGTGAGGTTCTGTGGCCTGCAATGTGCAGGAGGTCAGACTAGATGATCACGATGGTCCCTTCTGACTTTAGTAAGAATATCTGAGTAAGAATATACATTACAATTTTAAACCTAACCAGTGTCCCATAAGTGACTTGCCACAAGATATCAGAACATGTTAGTATTAGAGCTGAGTGGGTCTAATAGTTATTTAATTTTCTTTCTTGATATAGGAATTAGATACAGTGCTCCTGTCAGATTACAATTTAGAAATTATCTGCAAAAAAATTAGAGTTTTCAGTTGCCTAAGTAGCTCCTGGAATCACAGTTAAAGTTGCCCCCTCCACCCCCCCGAAAAATCTGAAATGGTGCCCCTGTGGGCCAGCACAGAATTTGCCACCCCCCTCAGGCCTAGCCCAGTTGGCTTGACTGGAGCTGCCCCTCCTCTCCCCATATAGAAGTCAAACTACGCCTATAAAGAGAAGCGTGTGCAAAGAGAGCAGGCTGTGGCCATGTCTGCCTGATGTGCAGAGGCATCTGCTGATCCCTCACTGGTCTACATTCTTCCAGGAAGTTGAACTGAAACAAACTGACTCTCCTATGTTGACCAAGATGGGAAACTCCAACAACTAAGTACCCTTCATTCAAGCGAAACGAGGAAGAAATTCAGTGCCCCTTTCAGTAGGTATAGCTGAAACAATAAAAGCCACTACAACATAAGTAGGGATTGTATAAGTAGGGGCATAGCGAGCAGATCGAGGGAAGTGATCGTTCCCCTCTATTCGACATTGGTGAGGCCTCATCTGGAGTACTGTGTCCAGTTTTGGGCCCCGCACTTCAAGAAGGATGTGGATAAATTGGAGAGAGTCCAGCGAAGGGCAACAAAAATGATTAGGGGACTGGAACACATGAGTTATGAGGAGAGGCTGAGGGAGCTGGGATTGTTTAGCCTGCAGAAGAGAAGAATGAGGGGGGATTTGATAGCTGCTTTCAACTACCTGAAAGGGGGTTCCAAAGAGGATGGCTCTAGACTGTTCTCAATGGTAGCAGATGACAGAACGAGGAGTAATGGTCTCAAGTTGCAGTGGGGGAGGTTTAGATTGGATATTAGGAAAAAAACTTTTTCACTAAGAGGGTGGTGAAACACTGGAATGCGTTACCTAGGGAGGTGGTAGAATCTCCTTCCTTAGAGGTTTTTAAGGTCAGGCTTGACAAAGCCCTGGCTGGGATGATTTAACTGGGAATTGGTCCTGCTTTGAGCAGGGGGTTGGACTAGATGACCTTCTGGGGTCCCTTCCAACCCTGATATTCTATGATTCTATGATTCTATGAACAGGCATGGGCCAGCATGGCAAGTCCTGAGCAGAAGCTAAGCCATGTGGCAAAAGTGGTTTTCCTGGAGAGTGCATACCCTGTGGCTGGGGCATTGATTTGTTGCAGCTGTGCCTGCCTGTGGCTCTGTGAAAGGAACCAGAAATCAAGAGGAAAGAGAACAGACAGTGGGAGGAATCAGTGGTGCATAACTCTGGGAGGAAGCCAGAGACAAAGCTTCTTTCGGACAGGTACTCTTTGGAAAAGGAGATTTAGCTCTCTGACCAAGGAAACTGCCTCTTGTTCCTGCTTTGTTGAGGGAAACAGGACTTTGTGTACATTCTTTGGTGCAATCCTATTTATTTACAAAGAAATACCTCCACCATCTTACCAGAAACCATCTGGGAAGGTCCCAAATATTGTCTAAACCACTCAGGCCAAAGGGCAACAATACCACGTGCACACACACTTATAAATACATATATGAATGCTCCTTCTTTAAAGGGGGCCCAGGGCTGGCACTGCAGCAAGACAGTTGCCTCTCCTACATCTGCCAGATTCCTGAGATCTAAAGAAGTGAAACCAGAAAGAGAGGTTAACAACATACACAAATATGCCAGGCAGATCCCACTGCCCAAAGTAAAACTTACTTGCCTGTCTGTGACTCAGTGATGTCCCCATGTCACTGCATGAGTGGCCCCATTGCATGAGATAGGGTAGACGCAATGGAGGGACACTGGCTAGACCTCATAGAGGGGATCAACAGAAACTCTTCTTTCTAGAGCAGGCCAGGACAATTCTCGTCTCAGCATTTTAAAGGGAGACAGAACAAGGAAGGGAACTTCAACCCTATCAAAATAACTGTGCAACAAAATAGAAAGTCATAATTTCAATAACACCAACAGCCAAAAGACCCTGCAAGCCCCTTTCCACAGGGAAGGAAGGATGGAGTCAGGGGAAGTAAGATTGATCAGATTGTGTTAAAAGACTGGATAATATTTGGATGGGAAGCAGAGGAGGAGAGGAAATGAGAGACCTCAGAAGGTTTAGATTAGTTTCAGCAAACATGAAACCTCAAATGAGCCTGAACTTCCTCACCTTTTGATGTCACTCATTCCTACTCAGTGTCACGCACGACTGTTATTGTGATAACAGCAGAAAGTTCTTATATTGAGGAGGCATCTGTGAACTGAGATGCGTAGGTAGATTTTGCTTGATACAGAAAAATCATGACAGAATGAGGTCATATAGTTGTGGGTTCCAGACCTAAACAAGGATTTGGGCTACTATCCAACACTGAGAATGTACTGAATGTACTGAGAATGTATTGAATGTAATGATCTGTGTACTATTTCCTTGAATTTGCAGTAGGAAACAAGGTAAGAGGTTATGATTTTAGGAGGGGAAGCTCTGTATTGGGGCAGAGAGAGAATGTAGTTTTAGGGATAACACTGAACAATTCTAATAAAGTTACCTGTTTAATTATTATTCTTTCCCATTGTGCAAGGCACTGTGTAAACACAGAATAAAGAGACAGTCCCTGCCCCAAAGAGCTTACAATCTAAGTGTTAGAAGCAGGCATCTATTTCTGCAATTCTTTACCAATGTCACTCAATGGCTCTTACGTGTTTCCAAGTTTTTCATTTAATATTTGTTCCACTCTGGACTGAAATTCTATTTACTGTATAGTGATGACCAGAGCAGCTCATTTTAATTTTTTTTTTAAAGGCAATACTTTATCAGCTTTTCTCCAGCCCTCTGTGACCTTTCAGAAATAATTTCCAGTGGTTCAGAAAGCTCATAAGCTCATTGGTAAGACATCAGAATGTGTATTAGCTAGGCCTGCTGGCAGACTTTAGTTCTTCCAAGTATTCTCGTACCTGCTTTTCGTTAAAAGTGATATTGACAAGTTCTTCATTATTTTAAGTGAAACAAGAAGCATCAGGAGGTATCTAAAGAGTTTAAAAAGAATGAGATAGAAGTTCATTAGAATTTATTTCGCTGAAGAAATGATTGTTCGATGTTCAAAGAAATGATTGCAGTCTGAAAACTATTAGAGAGGAACCCAACATTCAAATAAGAAAACAGATTTCAACTTCTCCAGACTTTTGGGGGTAGAGGCTGGGAGTTCAGCTCCAGGATTTTGAGTTAAACTATTACACAGATAGGGAAGCAATAATCTTTAGATTTGGTTGTGGATCCAAACCTTCCCTTGCATTTCAGGGTGCTTAGAGCTAGGATTTTCATCTCTGTTTAAAGAATCAAGATTGTTTTGAAGCGATGAAACTTGTATCTGTATGAAGCATCCCCGAGGCTATAACAAGAGGGACCCCCATGCCCTGCCATCATCTCTTCACTGACTACATTTGAAATAAATATATCAGCCTGTGTTGACACTGCTGGCCTCAGCTGTGGCTAATTCTTATCATCAGCTTGCAAACAGTACAGAAGGAAGGATGGCCTTGTGGTTAAGGTACTGGCCTCACACTCAAGAAAAGTAAGTTCATGCCAGGCTCTGCCATAGACTCCCTCTGTGACTTTGGGGAAAGCCATTTAATCTCTCTGTACTTTAGTTCCCCAATTATAAAATGGGGGATAATACTTCCCTGCCCCACAGAGGTGTTGTGAGGATAAATTCACTAATGTTAGTGCTCACATGCTAAATAGCTATGTGGATCATATAGGTACCCCAAAAGAATTCAGACTTTAACAGATGTATAGGTATTAAATGAAGCATAATGTTTATACTGGGGCTTTTCACAATCAGCTTGTAGTTTAAAAAAGTCTTTCCCCAGATAAAGCATGGTCATTGATTTTGCTAGAAGTCAAAAATTGAAAAAAAGCTTTCAGTAGCTTTTCTCTGTGGAGAAAATAAAATGTGCATGTTATCGGTGCTCAAGAGCTAAAGAGACAAAGCTCTGCTCTTTGCAGCGTGTGTTCTTCTCAGCCTGTCTCTTACCTCAGCGGGTTAGCATGACCACTTAGAATCTCGTCAAGGGAAACATGGGTAGGGGAGGCAAATGGAGCAAAAACCAAGAGAAATGCTCAGCACAACCTGGGCAGAAAGAAGTTCCAGTTTCCAGGGTGAGATGTTAGTGGAGGTAGTCTTGCTGTCATGGATGGTTATAAACTGTTCAGGAAGGACAGGCAGGGCAGAAAAGGTGGGGGAGTAGCACTGTATGTAAGGGAGCAGTATGACTGCTCAGAGCTCCGGTACGAAACTGCAGAAAAACCTGAGTGTCTCTGGATTAAGTTTAGAAGTGTGTGCAACAAGAGTGATGTAGTGGTGGGAGTCTGCTATAGACCACCGGACCAGGGGGATGAGGTGGCATCACAAAATGCGGAAGAGATGGCCAGCCCTCTGTGGAGATAGAGGCGGTTAGGGACTATTTAGAAAAGCTGGACATGCACAAGTCCATGGGGCCGGACGAGTTGCATCCGAGAGTGCTGAAGGAATTGGCGGCTGTGATTGCAGAGCCACTGGCCATTATCTTTGAAAACTCGTGGCGAACCGGGGAAGTCCCGGATGACTGGAAAAAGGCTAATGTAGTGCCAATCTTTAAAAAAGGGAAGAAGGAAGATCCTGGGAACTACAGGCCAGTCAGCCTCACCTCAGTCCCTGGAAAAATCATGGAGCAGGTCCTCAAAGAATCAATCCTGAAGCACTTGCATGAGAGGAAAGTGATCAGGAACAGCCAGCATGGATTCACCAAGGGAAGGTCATGCCTGACTAATCTAATCGCCTTTTATGATGAGATTACTGGTTCTGTGGATGAAGGGAAAGCAGTGGATGTATTGTTTCTTGACTTTAGCAAAGCTTTTGACACGGTCTCCCATAGTATTCTTGTCAGCAAGTTAAGGAAGTATGGGCTGGATGAATGCACTATAAGGTGGGTAGAAAGCTGGCTAAATTGTCGGGCTCAACGGGTAGTGATCAATGGCTCCATGTCTAGTTGGCAGCCGGTATCAAGTGGAGTGCCCCAAGGGTCGGTCCTGGGGCCGGTTTTGTTCAATATCTTCATAAATGATCTGGAGGATGGTGTGGATTGCACTCTCAGCAAATTTGCGGATGATACTAAACTGGGAGGAGAGGTAGATACGCTGGAGGGGAGGGATAGGATACAGAAGGACCTAGACCAATTGGAAGATTGGGCCAAAAGGAATCTGATGAGGTTCAATAAGGATAAGTGCAGGGTCCTGCACTTAGGACGGAAGAACCCAATGCACAGCTACAGACTAGGGACCGAATGGCTAGGCAGCAGTTCTGTGGAAAAGGACCTAGGGGTGACAGTGGACGAGAAGCTGGATATGAGTCAGCAGTGTGCCCTTGTTGCCAAAAAGGCCAATGGCATTTTGGGATGTATAAGTAGGGGCATAGTGAGCAGATCGAGGGACGTGATCATTCCCCTCTATTCGACATTGGTGAGGCCTCATCTGGAGTACTGTGTCCAGTTTTGGGCCCCACACTTCAAGAAGGATGTGGATAAATTGGAGAGAGTCCAGCGAAGGGCAACAAAAATGATTAGGGGACTGGAACACATGAGTTATGAGGAGAGGCTGAGGGAGCTGGGATTGTTTAGCCTGCAGAAGAGAAGAATGAGGGGGGATTTGATAGCTGCTTTCAACTACCTGAAAGGGGGTTCCAAAGAGGATGGCTCTAGACTGTTCTCAATGGTAGCAGATGACAGAACGAGGAGTAATGGTCTCAAGTTGCAGTGGGGGAGGTTTAGATTGGATATTAGGAAAAACTTTTTCACTAAGAGGGTGGTGAAACACTGGAATGCGTTACCTAGGGAGGTGGTAGAATCTCCTTCCTTAGAGGTTTTTAAGGTCAGGCTTGACAAAGCCCTGGCTGGGATGATTTAACTGGGAATTGGTCCTGCTTTGAGCAGGGGGTTGGACTAGATGACCTTCTGGGGTCCCTTCCAACCCTGATATTCTATGATTCTATGATTCTATGATTCTGCAGCTCGGAAGCACATTATTGCTGTGTGGTAGCCCTTCAAGTGAGTGCAATTCCTCTAAAGCCCAAGTCTCCTCAGGAAGTGCCTCTCACACACACACACACACGTCTTTTTCTGCAAAGTGTCTCCTCCAAATTTCAGTGCTCCTCAGAGAGGTGTCTCCCCTAATCTGAAAGCTCCTTTAGCATCTGCCCACCGAACACCAGGGGTCAATGACTCCAGCTGGAAAGAGAGCCACAAACAGCTGCCATCCTCCAAGTATCATTTGGATCAGAGATGGTGGCCCATCACAGGTATCAGAAAGGGTGTTGTCATGGTTTCCTCTCGTTTTCCTGGGAAAGATAAAATTATGAAAAGGAGCAGGCAAGTAGAAGATGAGAGTGAGCAAGAGAGAAATGAATGGAAAGGGAGAAAAAGGAGGCAACTGTAGTGATGAACCACTTGAGAGAAGAAAAAGAAAGAAACAAACCCACGCAGCCAGGTTCTCAAAACCTCCAAAAGAGCAAGAGGTAGGAGTTACCCCCTAAGGGCAAAGCAACAGAAGGGGCAGTAGTTTCCAAAGCACACAGGAGTGATCAGGCCCTCTGTGTTCTCGGTGCTGCACCAGCATATATGCATAAGGACATGATCCCTGCCCTGAAAAGTTTATAATGTAAGAGAGTTTTGGAACAATCAAAGGTGAGATAGCCCCTGTAGCTCTATGATAGGCAATGAACACTACAAAACACCTCTGGTGAATAGTTTCTCTGGTTTTTCAATGAATCAACCAACTTGGGATATGGTTAACGGCTCTAATCTTATAAAGAGTACCATGGGACCTTTAATGGCTCCAAGTGCTCAGGAGGACCTTGCTTTTTTATATATATATTTAAATGTCCCTTATAAAGTCATAGAAATGTATGGTTGGAAGGCTCCTCAAGTCTAGTCTATCTCCCTGCTCTGAGTCACAATGAAGTATACCTAGACCAGTGGTTCTCAACCCGCAGCCCGCTTGTGGCTCAATCAGCTCACAGCTGCAGCCCATACGACATCCCCAGGGCCATATAAGTAGTATATATATTGTGTGGATGCAGCCTACATAACACATGGAGACCTGCATATCATAGAATCATAGAATATCAAGGTTGGAAGGGACCCCAGAAGGTCATCTAGTCCAACCCCCTGCTCAAAGCAGGACCAATTCCCAGTTAAATCATCCCAGCCAGGGCTTTGTCAAGCCTGACCTTAAAAACCTCTAAGGAAGGAGATTCTACCACCTCCCTAGGTAACGCATTCCAGTGTTTCACCACCCTCTTAGTGAAAAAGTTTTTCCTAATATCCAATCTAAACCTCCCCCACTGCAACTTGAGACCATTACTCCTCGTTCTGTCATCTGCTACCATTGAGAACAGTCTAGAGCCATCCTCTTTGGAACCCCCTTTCAGGTAGTTGAAAGCAGCTATCAAATCCCCCCTCATTCTTCTCTTCTGCAGGCTAAACAATCCCAGCTCCCTCAGCCTCTCCTCATAACTCATGTGTTCCAGTCCCCTAATCATTTTTGTTGCCCTTCGCTGGACTCTCTCCAATTTATCCACATCCTTCTTGAAGTGTGGGGCCCAAAACTGGACACAGTACTCCAGATGAGGCCTCACCAATGTCGAATAGAGGGGAACGATCACTTCCCTCAATCTGCTCGCTATGCCCCTACTTATACATCCCAAAATGCCATTGGCCTTCTTGGCAACAAGGGCACACTGCTGACTCATATCCAGCTTCTCGTCCACTGTCACCCCTAGGTCCTTTTCCGCAGAACTGCTGCCTAGCCATTCGGTCCCTAGTCTGTAGCTGTGCATTGGGTTCTTCCGTCCTATCCTTATTGAACCTCATCAGATTCCTTTTGGCCCAATCTTCCAATTGGTCTAGGTCCTTCTGTATCCTATCCCTCCCCTCCAGCGTATCTACCACTCCTCCCAGTTTAGTATCATCCGCAAATTTGCTGAGAGTGCAATCCACACCATCCTCCAGATCATTTATGAAGATATTGAATAAAACCGGCCCCAGGACCGACCCTTGGGGCACTCCACTTGATACCGGCTGCCAACTAGACATGGAGCCATTGATCACTACCCGTTGAGCCCGACAATCTAGCCAGCTTTCTACCCACCTTATAGTGCATTCATCCAGCCCATACTTCCTTAACTTGCTGACAAGAATACTATGGGAGACCGTGTCAAAAGCTTTGCTAAAGTCAAGAAACAATACATCCACTGCTTTCCCTTCATCCACAGAACCAGTAATCTCATCATAAAAGGCGATTAGATTAGTCAGGCATGACCTTCCCTTGGTGAATCCATGCTGGCTGTTCCTGATCACTTTCCTCTCATGCAAGTGCTTCAGGATTGATTCTTTGAGGACCTGCTCCATGATTTTTCCAGGGACTGAGGTGAGGCTGACTGGCCTATAGTTCCCAGGATCCTCCTTCTTCCCTTTTTTAAAGATTGGCACTACATTAGCCTTTTTCCAGTCATCCGGGACTTCCCCGGTTCGCCACGAGTTTTCAAAGATAATGGCCAATGGCTCTGCAATCGCAGCCGCCAATTCCTTCAGCACTCTCGGATGCAACTCGTCCGGCCCCATGGACTTGTGCACGTCCAGCTTTTCTAAATAGTCCCTAACCACCTCTATCTCCACAGAGGGCTGGCCATCTCTTCCCCATTTTGTGATGCCCAGCGCAGCAGTCTGGGAGCTGACCTTGTTAGTGAAAACAGAGGCAAAAAAAGCATTGAGTACATTAGCTTTTTCCACATCCTCTGTCACTAGGTTGCCTCCCTCATTCAGTAAGGGGCCCACACATTCCTTGGCTTTCTTCTTGTTGCCAACATACCTGAAGAAACCCTTCTTGTTACTCTTGACATCTCTGGCTAGCTGCAGCTCCAGGTGCGATTTGGCCCTCCTGATATCATTCCTACATGCCCGAGCAATATTTTTATACTCTTCCCTGGTCATATGTCCAACCTTACACTTCTTGTAAGCTTCTTTTTTATGTTTAAGATCCGCTAGGATTTCACCATTAAGCCAAGCTGGTCGCCTGCCATATTTACTATTCTTTCGACTCATCGGGATGGTTTGTCCCTGTAACCTCAACAGGGATTCCTTGAAATACAGCGAGCTCTCCTGGACTCCTTTCCCCTTCAAGTTAGTATATGCGACTCACAATGGTAAATATGTTGAGAACCGCTGATCTAGACTATCTCTGACAGATGTTTGATTAACCTGTTCTTAAAAATATCCAGTGATGGGGATTCCATAACCTCCCTAGGTAACTTAATAGTTAGAAATGTTTTCCTAATATCTAACCTAAATTCCCCTTGCAGCAAACTAAATGCATAGATTCCAAAGGGACCATCGTGATCATCTAGTCTGACCTCCTGTGTAACACAGGCCATAGAACTTCCCCAAAATAACGTTTAGAGTATATCCTCTAGAAAAAAATTCAATCTTGATTTTAAAATCGACACTGATGGAGAATCCTCCACAACCCTTGGTAAATTGTTCCAATGGTTAATTACTCTCACTGTTAAAAATTTACATCTTATTTCCAGTGTGAATTTGTCTAGCTTCAACTTCCAGCCATTGGATTGTGTTATACCCTTCTCTCCTAGATTGATGAGCCCCTTACCAAGTATTAGTTCCCCATGTAGGTGCTTAGTGACTCAAAGTCATTCCTTAACCTTTCCTTTGTTAAGCTTAATAGATTGAGCTCTCTGAGTATATCACAATAAAGCATGTTTTCTAATCCTTTATTCATTCTCTTGGCTTTTCTCTCATCCCTCTCCAATTTATCAACATCCATTATGAATTGTGGACACCAGAACTGGACACAGTATTCCATCAGAGGTTGCACCAGTGCCAAATACAGAGGTAATATAACCTTTCTATTCCTCCTTGAGAGTCTCCTTTTCATGCATCCAAGGATTGCTTTAGCCCTTTTGGACACACTCGGAGCTCATGTTTAGTTGATTATCCAACCCGACCCACAAATCTTTGTTCAGAGTCACTGCTTCCCAGGATAGAGTTCTCCCATCCCATAAGTATGTCCTACATTCTTTGTTCCCAGATTATACATTTAGCCATATTACAATGCATATTGTTTGCTTGCATCCAGTTTTCCAAGCCATCCAGATTGCTCTGAATCAGTGACTTGTGCTTTTCATTATTTGCCACTCCTCCAAACTTTTGTGTTATCAGCAAACTTTATCAGTGATGATTTTACGATTTCTTCCAGATCACTGATAAAAATGTAACTACGCCAATTACTTCTTGTCCTACCCTCTGTCAATCTGGTGGACAGTTGATCAGCCTTTGTATAGCAACCTTTTATGTATTTGAAAACTGTTAACATGTCCACCCTCAGCCTCCGTTTCTTTAGACTAAACATGTCTAAGTCTTTCAACCTTTATTCATGAGTCATGTTTTCTAAAATTTTTATCATTTTGATTGCTCTTCTCTGGACTCTTTTCAATTTATCCACATATTTCTTAAAGTGTGGTGCCCTAAACTGGACACTGGCCTCCAGCTGAGGCTCATCAGTGCAGACTAGGGTGGAACAAATACTTCCAATGTCTTACATATGACACTTCTGTTATTACATCCCAGAATGACATTTGCCTTTTCTGCAACAGCATCATACTCTTGACTATATTCAATTTGTGATTCACTATAGACCTCAGATCCTGTTTAGCAGTACTGCTGCCCAGCCGATTATTCCTAATTTTGTATTTGTACTTTTGATTTTTCCTTTCTAAGTGTAGTATTTTGCATTTGTCTTTATTGAATTTTTATCTTATTGATTCCAGACCAGTTCTCCAGTTTATCAATATAATTTTAAATTCCAATCGTGTCCTCCAAATTGCTTGCAACCCCGCCGAGCCTTGCACTGTCCACAATTTTTACAAGTCCACTCCACCCTCCAAGTCATTAATGAAAATATTAATATTAATTTTTTGTTGAGGGCCAACAGCATGCTTGGTGCCATAACGAACAGAGTAAAAACTGGTTCCTGCCGCAAGGAGTTTACAATCTAAAGGTCTGATCCAAAGCCCACTTGAAATCAGTGGGCATCTTTCCCTTGACTTCAGTGAGTTTTGGACCAGGCCCCAAGAGTATAGTCAGAGGGTAAAATTTTCAAAAGTTCCCACATGACTTAGGAGTCTAAGTCCCATTTTCAAAAGTGACTTAGATGCTCAGAATTCTCTGCAAAGTGGTTTTTCCATCACTGCAGTATATCCACCCCCCCTCAACAGGGGGTGTCAGGTTGATGGAAGAATTTTTCCCATCAGCCTAGCAATATCTATCCTGAGGCTTGGGTCAGCTTAACTACATCTTTTAGGGGATGATTTTTTTTTTACATCCCTGAGCCCCATAGCTAAGTTGACCTAAGTTTTAGGTATAGAACAGGCCTAAGTGTTTGTGTACACAAGGTCTAAGTCTCGTTGGAAGTTACTTTTGAAAATGGGACTTAGGTGCTTTGGAAAATTTTACCCATAGGCAACAATTAAAGAACAAAAAGCACAGGGAATCCATGCCATGGGATGTACAGTGGTGGAACAGCACCCTTTAAAAAAAAATCTGATCTAAAAGGGAGTGCTTCCAGCAGCACAGTGTCTCCAACCCCCTACTTAGGAATTGGTTCGGCATTGACTCAGTGGGAAGAGTACTATGCACTGAATCACCAACACCACTCCCCACAGCACCTGTTTTTTTCCCCTGTAATGACTCAGCTTGATCCCTCTTAAATTGTGAAATCTGACAGGATCACAGTGTGAGGTGTTATGGCTGAGGGCACACTGTGCTACAGTGTACTAATTAAAGGCTTTTCTGGTCCGGGATACAACATTCCTCTCTGTCCACTTCCAGTGACTCTACATGGTTGGGGGTTGTTCCATAACTTTTACAGCCCCACCTATTCCTGTGGAGAAACTGAATCACTTCCTCTTTAGAAAGCTCACCCAAAATTCTTCCTGTTCACTTTAGCTTATAAACTATTATTAACTTTCTCTGTAAAGCAAGATCTTAGTCATTACAGGCCAATTCTACAGTACTCTAGAGTAGACTTTCCCTCTATTCTAGATGCACATATCAGTTAGAGCAAGAGTTCCTGTTAACCATTTTTTTAAGATCATCATATATTATGGTTCCATTCGACCACAGCTCATACGTATGTGTGTAATATCACCAGTAGTTTGTTACTGATATCAGTTCCCTTGCTTATTTCTGAAACATTGATAGAAGTGCCCTCTGATTTTGTTATAAATAAAAACTGGCTCATTATCCATCTATGTTCTTCATTTATTAAGAAGGCAACTAATTGGTAGGCTTGGCTCTTTTTATTTTAGTTTCCTATGTCACAGTGGTTTAGAATGAATGTCCCTTAGATGTGACTTGAGCCACTTTAATTATTTAGGACTAGATACTGATACTCTAATTTACAATTATTAAAGTACTCTGCATATAATCCTGTTGATTTCAGTGGAACTATTCAAGGAATAATGTGCTCCTCATTTTTAGTCAGGGTGCAGAATCTGTCTATTAGGAAATCTGCCATAGTGCAATCAATGGAATATCATCATCACCTGAACTGTGCACTAACAACTGTCCAAAACAAGTGACCGGAAAGTTATAAATATATCTGGAGAGTTATAGATATGTTGACAGATACAACTTGCTGCTTTTGAGGTCTAACTTGTCTCTCATTCAGGATTTACTTTACATGAGACTTCATAACGACAGAACTTCAAGGGAAACATCTATATGTTTGTCATCCATTTCAAGAAAAGGCATTCCCCTCAGGAGTTTTTTTTCAGCCACATATATGCTCTGTGTGCATGCTGTAGTTGACCCATATTGACTATTAGTCAATACAGGGTACAGGGAGGGGAACGTTTCTGCATGTATGTAATTTTCAACTAATGTTAAAAACCTTCAAAAGGTTTCAACTGCAAAGGAACAGGAGAGAAAAAACCTGAGCCAATCTGCCTCTCTCACCCCCTCTATTTCTCAGTTGTGTTGGCCTCCTCCTCATTTATAGTGTGTCATCTTCACTCCCATTCTACTGTATGGGGACAGAAATCATTCCAGAAATGCTTAACTCACTAACACCTACCTGCTGGAATTCAGACTCAGAGAGTGGGGGATGGGGGAAAACATACCCTGGCAGTTCTTACAAATCACAGTGCCACTGCCACTAATCTCCTTTCAAGAGAAGTCAAATGTAAAGTCATGTTCTTTCTTGTGAAACCATTGCTAGCCTGTGGGTGTCAAGCCAGCCTTCTTTTCCAAGAAATCTGTTGCCTCCCACAGTGACTCTAGAGAAATAGCATTCTGATGACAGTGAAGAGAAGCTGTTAGAAAAACATCACACGCCAGAGCTGTACAACACCAGCCTCCAAAAGCCCTTGTTTTTTCAAGCTCAGCTCTCTCCAATTTCATAAAAAGCCAAACCAAACTAAATTTTAGTTTTAAATCTTTTTTGTCTTAAGCCCTGGAAAAAACACATTCTTCAGCTTCCTTTTCCAGTCCATGACAAGAAACACCACACCCGCTCCTCCTTCCAAATCCAGCCCTTTTGAAGAATAAACAGCATCCACAGTTACCCAGCTGCTACCTATACACCCAGTTCTATGCCTTACTGGCTAACATAATGTGACTCAATACTAACCTAAGGTCCAGAGCATAAGACAGCAGGGGTATCCTTTGGAACTATATTATGCTGACATAAGGGCTGTCCTCCGGAGCCAAGAGAGAATGTCCTGGGCCCTCAGCCCACAAACTGCTTCCCACAGGCAAACCTTGGCGCCCGTGCAGAAACCCAATTACTTTAAAAGATCTCCATGCATGTGAAGGGAGCTATCCATGCAGAGCATCTTGCAGGATCAGGCCATAGTTGGTTGGAAGGCCTCCATCACCTCTGATGACCTTCACTCCAGGTGAAGGAAGAGCCATGTTGCAGAAAGTGACATTTCAAATAAATGAGAGAATAGGTGACACTTTATGAGGTGAAGGCACAGCATTAGCCAATGTTCAGAATATTAATAAAGACAGTACCAGTGAAGTATTGTGGTATTATGCAGGTAATCAGTAAGAGATATCACCTTTCTGTACTAAAAATAACCTTTTGCTTGGTACACAAAGATCGACATATGCAGAAGATTGGTACTTTTCCTCTGCCAGATCAGTAGCATCATAAATGGACCTGAGCTCCTTCCAGATCCTGAGTTATTCATATTGAATCATTGACTCCCCTCATAGAATCATAGAATATCAGGGTTGGAAGGGACCTCAGGAGGTCATCTAGTCCTCCTCACCCCACTCCAAGAAACAGGGTGTATGCTTGTCTGCAGGTGTTTGGAGCATGGACTGGCCTTTGCTATATTTCTGTCCCAAAACAGTAACTGTGTAACTGGAGTCATGGGACTGTCACAGAACCCTTCGTTGCAGACCACACTTTCCCTCTATAGAGTCTCCTGTTTCCTTCCAGCACTTGCCTTGCAGCCAAGGGGAAACTGAGACAACTTCTTCTTTAATTGCAGTAAGCACGCAATAATACATATCATCTGGATTCTTCAACCAGTATATACATGCCTTGGGTATGTAGAGGCATTGTCTTGTGCCTCACAACACGTGATGTGTGAGCTCAGTGGTGGATGGATGAACACCCTGACATGTGATATTGTATTTACTAAAGGGTTTGTTTCAACACAAGATTTTTTATTAACTAGTAAAGCTACCTAAGATAATAGTGTCCCAACGGAACAAAGTAAACATTTCCTCAGAGAGAGAGAAGAGGAATCAGTGAGCTGCTTCCATTTAATGCTCCCCTGGTGCTTCCCCTTCACCACCAAAGCAGCAGGGTGAAGAGGCCTTTTCCTACTCCATATTTAAAGCCCTCCCTCCTGGCAGTAAGATGGTGGGAGAGTGTGAGCAGCTGCAGGATTGTTTGTTTTAATAACTAAAAGGCCCAGTCAGGATAGAGTCCCCATTGTGGTAGCCATTGCACAAACACAGTTCTCTGTCCTGAAGAGCTTTCACTGTTGCATACTGCATTGCTGATTGCCATGTTTCTACTCACAGTCAACCCAAATACTGTGTATGAGTTTCATCAGGGGCTTACAGGGCTAAGCCCTGGTCAAGAATGGACCACAGAATCACTCCTGGTGGCAGGCCAGAGGCAATGTCAGTATCACCAATTCATCCAATTATTTTTCAATAGAAGTTGGGGCCAGACGGGACTTCACTGGTTATTATTCTTGATATTTGAGACATTCTTGTTTTGAGTTTTGTTTTGTGGAAAGAAAAAAGTTTGTTTCCTTGGCAGCAAAGGACAAGAAAAAATTAGCATACTATGTAGGCCATAGAAGTTCCATTGGAAAATGATGTTTTAGAGATATATTTTTCACCTGGCAATACAAATCCTCACTGTTCTCACAATAAAATATTGATGAAAAATGTGCCGATGCTTCCAAAACATTATTTTTCGGGTATTCTTCCACAAATTGAGAGATATGGGGAAAGGATAATATGGGAATGAGATGGACAAAAAGAGGGGAACAGTTGTGGTAGTTTAAAAAAAATCATCTTTTTTATTGTGTTGGTTCTTTTTATAGAAAAGTCATAAAAATTAATAGTGGGCTCATAACTTGCTTTTCGGTAGCTCACTGTCCTTAAATGTTTTAGCTCTGTTTGTTCTCTTTTAATATTAGAAATGGGCCCAAATCCACACACCAGATTTAAGTACCCAAGAAATTTTGGATTATTGGAAATCTGAATCCAGATTGCCACAATTTTGCAAATAAACCAAAACAAAACTTCAGACCTTACCATCAGTGCTCAACGTTTGGATCCACATTTCTTCATCTTGAGCCCCATCTAATTAACATGAAATTATAGTTTGGAGAACAAGACACAGGACAATCTCATTAAAAATACGTGAGAGAGTGTGCTGAACAAGTTAAAGGCTTTTCTAAATCCATGTGTAATCAAACTGGAAGAGATTCTATAAACAAGATTATCCTTGAATCCAAAATCCCTTTAAAATGGTCTGTTGTACCTTGAGTTCAAGTCCTGGGTTATTCAAATTTACATGAAATTGATATAAACTTTCAAGATTCGGTCACTTTTAATAGCATGGAATACATGCTTCTCAAACATTCTGTGAAAGCTAAAACCTGAGCCAGGTTTTTTTATTCACAGACTGAACTTAGTGATAGTAAAAAGACTTCAGTATCTTCTCTCACTTCCTTTTAGTGTCTGTAAAATCAGGATATCAAGAACAGCCCTATCCAGAAAAATCCTTCCATACAAAAGTATCCCATATTCATGATGGTACTCCCATTGACATCAAGGGTTAAATTTTATTTATTGGTTTATTTATTGTTTTGCAGGGTTACATACCAAAGTTCAAAACAGGATATACATTTTCTTAACAAAATGGGAAAATAAAATAAACTGAGCTAAATTATGGGTTGACTCAGGAATTGATTCAGGGAAGCACTTGCTTAAAGCTAAGTAAGTTGTTAAATGCTTTGATGAATCAGAGTCTTAGACCATGCAACCCTACTGCTTCCAAGTCTGTGAACAATTTGGCTAATTATGCTGTTGACCTTTTCTAAATAAAATCTTTCCAGCCAAAATCCACTTCCTTGCCTGTGATACATGCAGTCCTAGGAGAGTCTACATTGAAAGTGAAATATTTGGAATACTGCAAAACCAAACTGAAGGCGGCAGTTTGAAAAGAGCAAAGAGAGAGGATTGGCAGCAGCGTGATCCATTATCTACAGCGATTACAGGCATCTGACCTGCAAAGAAGAGTTAAGTTTCACCTTTTAACAGTCATGTTGCTGTGTATTAACTTATCATTTTGAGTTCTGATGCCCAAACAAGCATCCTGAGGGTGACTTTTTGTCTCTTGGAAGACACCCACCTGTAATCCTCATCACAGAGGAAGCTGAAGCATGTGTGTTATCCACCAACTTCAGCAATAGGAGATGTGACATATTCAGAGTGTCTGGTTTAACTCCAGCAACAAAGATACAACAGGAAATCATTTGTGATTTGTAGAGACAATTTCATGTGCTTCTTAATGTTTTGGGGTAGGAGGTTAAGCGCCATGCTATTTGAAACAGCGAAAGAGGCCAAAGTGCAAAATCTATCTGGGTCAGTTGTTACTGAGGAAAACCTGATACAATCTGCGAGTAAATGAATTTCACAGTCAAATATTTACTATTTAATATCCACATGTCTGAAGTTATTTCTACAGGAAACACAGATAGCACTACCTGCAATATCCAAGTTCGTGTATAGTTATGGTGACTCCCCCAAGTGTCACTAGAGGAATTGTGGTAGGTAGTCTATGAAGTTCTCTATGGCAATGCTTTCACCTTTTCATCAATGGAAGGAGTAAAGAGCTCTTTTCCCTTTGGAGCTTCTGGCCATTGGGCTTGTAAAAAGATGCAAAAGTATCTGTCTTGGAGCCTTTTTCCAAATGTGTATGAACATATGAGAAATGTTTCTTAAGCCTCCAGAAGTGTTCCTCTTTTAAATCAGGCTGCCTGGCTTAAGCCATAACTTTCTTGATTGCCTCTATTATTCATTTTGATCTTGCATTCCCTGTACATCTTCATTTTCACCTTTTAAGGCAACCAGGTTTCATAAATTATTACATTGCCATTCAAATTACCCATGAACTACCAAGAGAGACACCAATTTATGCTGTATATTGCCAGTTTGTTCTATGGCATTCTGTTCCATGAAATCCAGATAATTCTAATGGGAATTCATTTCCAAAACATGGAATAATTTTAGACTTGTAAACCATTTTGATGTGTGCAATGAAGTTGTTTACAGCTTCTCTGTATTGTTAAAAATCAATTCTCTATCACAGTAGTTTTCATGCTTGAAGTACTCTTACTCATGTTATCAAATCATGTTTGAATAATTTAGCTTCAGGAGAATTAATTTTTTGATGGGGCAAAAGAAAAACAAGATGTTCAAGGGATGAGTTGATATCCAGATGTCAGATAGCCATCCTGGCCAGGCAAGGCCCCATCAATCAATGACTAATAAATCAATCTCTTAGGTAGGCAAAGTTTCCTTTCGTGCAGTTCTTGGAAAGGGTGAATTAAAGGGCATGTTCTGATGTTTGTGAAATATGAATATTTCATAGGGAATCACTATGACAAAGTTAAAAAAATGAACAAGGAGAGAAAGAGACTTATTTTTAAGCATCTGTGACAGGGTACACCAGACCCTCTGAGGCCCTCTGCTGAAGGCCTTGTGGCCCTGCCACATCCCGCCCCCAAAAAGGGCAGTGGAGAGGGTCCTCCAAGCTGCCTGGAGTGGCTGTGTGGGACAAAGCCAATCAGGGCCCAGCAGTCTAGTATAAGAAGAGCTGCAGGGCCAGAGGGAGTTCAGTTCCTTGCTGGAGCTGAAGGAGTGTGGATGGTGTATGCAATGAGGAGCTGCCAAAATCTTAACAACCAGTTCCCTATAAAAAGTTCCAATTTAAGGGATGTGCCCCAGTATGTATTTTTGTACCAATAGGGTTACCATATGTCCATATTTTCCCAGACGGCAATTTAAGAACCAAAAAGCCTGACCTGTCTGGTAAATACAGATGTATGTTAACCCTGCCTAAAGTTCTTTTTTAAAAAGATGGGCCTGAACTAGAAATGAGCTCCGTTTCACATGTGTGGGTCCCCACTACTCCCTGGAGTGTGCTAGGGTGACCAGATGTCCCGATTTTATAGGGACAGTCCCAATTTTGGGGTCTTTTTCTTATATAGGCTCCTATTACCCCCCACCGCCATCCTGATTTTTCACACTTGCTGTCTGGTCACCCTAGGGTGTGCACATATGTGGGTCCCAGCTGCTCCTTGCCCCCCTCATTGAAGCACGTGTGCAGGGTTACTGCCCTGGTAACTGCAGGGCACCAGTGGACATGGGGCCAGCTGCAGACAGGGGCGTGGAGCAGGGCTAGTTGGAGGCAGGGGTGCGGGGCTGGCTTTGGGCAGGGCAAGGGGTGTGGAGCTGGCTGGAGACAGAAGGGTGCAGGGTTGGCTGGAGGCAAGGGGGTGTAGGGCTGGCTGGAGGTAGGGGCTGGCTGCAGGCAGGGCAGGGGGGTGCAGGGCTGGCTGGAGACGGGGGTGAGGGACTGGCTGGAGGTAGTGGCTGGCTGCAGGCAGGGCAGAGGGGTGCAGGGCTGGCTGGAGATGGGGATGTGGGGCTGGCTGGAGGCAGGGCAGGGGTTGACCGGAGGTAGGGGCTGGCTGCAGGCAGGGTGGGGGGTGCGGGGCTGGCTGGAGACAGGGGGCATGGGGCTGGCTGGCTTCAGGCAGGGCTGTAGCGGGGTGCGGCAGGGGTTGGCTGGCTTCAGGCAGGGGGGTGCGTGCAGCAGGAGTTGGCTGGAGACAGGGCAGGGAATGTGGCAGGGGCTGGCTGTGGGCAGGGCAGGGTGTGTGGGGCTGGCTGGAGACAGGAGGGTTCAGGGTTGGCTGGAGGCAAGGGGGTGTGGGGCTGGCTGGAGGTAGGGGCTGGCTGCAGGCAGGGCAGTGGGGTGCAGGGCTGGCTGGAGACGGGGGTGAGGGGCTGGCTGGAGGCAGGGCAGGGGTTGACTGGAGGTAGGGGCTGGCTCCCGGCAGGGCCGGGAGTGCGGGGCTGGCTGGAGACAGGGGGTGTTGGGCTGGCTGGCTTCGGGCAGGGGGTTGGGTGTGGCAGGGGTTAGCTGGATACAAGACAGGGGGTGCGGCAGAGGCTGGCTGTGGGCAGGGCAGGGGATGCGTGCGGGCAGGGCCGGGGCTGGCTGCGGGCAGGGCAGGGGGTGCGGGGCTGGCTGGAGACAGGGCAAGGGGATGCAGGGCTGGCTGGAAACGGGCTAGCTGCGGGCAGGAGGTGCGGCAGGGGCTGGCTGGAGACAGGCTGGCTGCAGGCAGGGCAGGAGGTTCGGGGCTGGCTGGAGACAGGGCAAGGGGATGCGGGGCTGGCTGGAGACAGGGCAAGGGGATGCGGGGCTGGCTGGAGACGGGCTAGCTGCGGGCAGGGCAGGGGGTGCGTGCAGCAGGAGTTGGCTGGATACAGGGCAGGGGGCGCAGGGGCAGCTGGAGACAGGGGGTGGCTGCAGGCTGGAGACAGGGGGTGTGGCAGGGGCTGGTGCGGGCAGGGCAGGGGGTACAGGGGTGGCTGAAGACAGGGTCTGGCTGTGGGCAGGGGTGCGGGGCTAGCTGCGGGCAGGGCAGGGGGTGCGTGCAGCAGGGGTTGGCTGGATACAGGGTAGGGGGTGCTAGGGCGGCTGGAGACAGGGGCTGGCTGCGGGCAGGGTGGGGGGTGCTCACGGGGAGAGCGGCTTGGAGCAGCCCAAGCAGCAGGACACAGCCCAGGCCCAGCAGAGCAGCTGGGGACCCACCAGGCAGTAGCGGGAGCCCCAGGGCCAGGGGAGCAGCAGCAGCAGCAGGTTTCGTGCCCAGGGCCAGCTGGCAGCCCCCATGGCTCTCGCTGCGCCCCCGGTGGCAGGAGGAGGAATTACATCACTTCCCAGCCGGAGCCCATGAAAACCTCAGTGCCCCCTGCAGAGAAGCGGGTTAACAACCGGTTCTAAAACTGCTTCAGAATTTAGCAACTGGTTTGCGTGAACCAGTGCAAACCGGCTCCAGCTCACCACTGGGTGTATGGCTGGCTGACAGAGCTACAGGACCTTGGATGAGGTAGTGCTGCCAGAAGCCAGGGAGAGCAAGAAGGAGCCCTGAGTTGGTTGAGGGCACTCCATCAGGACAAGGCCCTGAGGTAAGGGGGAAGATGGCACAGGGCCACGGGGAAGTGGCCCAGGGAATTAGAACCGCAGCGTGACTAAGGCCTGGTCTACACTAGTGGGGGGGATCGATCTCAGATACGCAACTTCAGCTACGAGAATAGCGTAGCTGAAGTCAACGTATCTTAGATCGACTTAGAATCACTTACTTTGCATCCTCATGGCACAGGATCGACGGCCGCCGGAGGCTTGCAATTTGAGGGGCAATACTGCCCTGCCCCCCCAAACTACAACCATATTTCCAGATCCAGTCCAATCACCCTGGTTGCTCCCTGACAGCTGCTTAAGTCCCAATCTCACCTCCACCCTCAGCAGCTACAGAGCCCCGCCCAACCCATACACACAAAACAACTTGCTTAAGAACAACTTAAGGGGCCAGAAACATAGACGAGCCCCATTATATTTCTATTGCATTATCTCCTACTGCTCCCATACTCCCCATTCCCCCATCCCTGGAAGTAAGTTTATTTTAATCTTGCCTTAATACTGACATAATATTATTTCTCCGTGCATGATAGCTACCACCAAGAAGACCTGGAATTGGTATTAGCACATGACATGGGCTATGAGAGAATCGCTCTCTTAAGAAGTTGTCCATGTATGAAAATATTTGGCAACTATTTTTGCAGGAAACTCTAACGGGCAGGAGTGTTCATCAAAACATTTTCATCTGATATTAGAGAATATTGGCATTGAAATTTTGAACCTTAAATGCAGATATTCAATCCACTAAACTGATCCTATGTTTATTCAGTCTGGGAACCAGAAATAATACCATGTGACTAATATTGTCCAATTAAAATTTACCAACACATTTTAAATTCTGAAAATCAAACACATGTAATGAATCGCTCATGAACAAACTATGGACCAAGAATTAGTGTCATAAGCTATTCATAGGTAATTCCTAGTAGCAAATACACTTTAAAGAATAGCTGTAAACTACTCATGGACAATCTGGAAACAGAAAAAAAGAAACTAAGTGCTCCATATAAATTACTTGTTATGAATTATTTACTCAGCTCTAGTAAGCAGGATGTTTTACAAAATATAGGGTTGGAAAACACAAAATGATGAGAAAGTAATGTACTCCTTCTTCCTGGAGTTGTCGGCAACAACAAAGGCTAGAGCTCCAAAAAGCTTTGTTTAGTGGTTGGATAGGAGCAGCCGCACCAGAGTTTATTCATCTCTGCTGCTGTTCTCTCCACCATCAAAGAATCCTCCCAACCACACAGGATTCTCAGTGGAGGGGAACCAGTAGCATATAGGGCCTTGAGCAGAGTCCTTGCCACTGGGAATGCACTACTTGCCATAACACTGACATAATATTACTCCTCCAAGCATAATAGCTACCATCAAGAAGATGTGGAATTTTTATTAGCAGAGGACAGTTCCGGTTCAATTCCACCACCCAAACAAGGTCAAGTTGTGTACATTTATTATAACACCCAGCTTTTATATGGCACTTGTCAGCCATAGATCTCAAAGTGCTTTACAAAGGATGCCAGTATCATTATCCCTATTTTACAGGTAGGGAATCCGAGGTACAGAGAGAAGTGACTTGCCCAAGGTCACCCAGCAGGCCAATGGCAGAGCTAGGAACAGAATGCAGGTTTTTTGAATCCCAAACAAGTGTTCCATCCAGTAGGCCACACTGCCTCCTGAAGTCTTACTAGAGGAATTCTGGGTAGAAAGCTTATGCAAATGAAGCTTTCTCTATAGCCATACTTTCCCCTGTTCACTATCACTAGATAGCAGCTAGAGAGTCCCTTCTCCTCTAAGCTTCTGTCCATCTAGAGTTCTGGATAAATAATTTATGCAGAATAAACTGCTCTGTCTGCGGCCACCTTTTCTCCTGTTCACCAATAGATGGGAGCAGAGAGCTCCTTACGCACTAGACTTTCAGGCCTGGGGCTTACACAAATAACAACCAAAACCCCTGTCTAAGTAAAAACAAGACATAGGCAGTGCTCACAAAAGTTAAGAGACAAAGATTATCACATCAAACAATCTTGGCACTCTTTGGATTTTTCCATGGATTAATACATTTCCTGTGGTGTAGCTAACTTACTTAGCTAAGTTACTGTACAACCCAGAAAAAACAAGTTGGCTGAGCTTGAAAAAAGCTCATGTACTTCAAGGTATTTGTCTAGGCTCACCAAGCTCATTTTTGGTTTTGTTTTAAAATTATACATGGATGCAGAACAAACCTATTTGACATTGGTGAGGCCTCATCTGGAGTACTGTGTCCAGTTTTGGGCCCCACACTTCAAGAAGGATGTGGATAAATTGGAGAGAGTCCAGCGAAGGGCAACAAAAATGATTAGGGGACTGGAACACATGAGTTATGAGGAGAGGCTGAGGGAGCTGGGATTGTTTAGCCTGCAGAAGAGAAGAATGAGGGGGGATTTGATAGCTGCTTTCAACTACCTGAAAGGGGGTTCCAAAGAGGATGGCTCTAGACTGTTCTCAATGGTAGCAGATGACAGAACGAGGAGTAATGGTCTCAAGTTGCAGTGGGGGAGGTTTAGATTGGATATTAGGAAAAACTTTTTCACTAAGAGGGTGGTGAAACACTGGAATGCGTTACCTAGGGAGGTGGTAGAATCTCCTTCCTTAGAGGTTTTTAAGGTCAGGCTTGACAAAGCCCTGGCTGGGATGATTTAACTGGGAATTGGTCCTGCTTTGAGCAGGGGGTTGGACTAGATGACCTTCTGGGGTCCCTTCCAACCCTGATATTCTATGATTCTATGATTCTAAACCACACATCAAATACCTGAGACTAGACTATGTGGTATTTAAAAGTTTCATATTGTAATATTAGATTTGTAACTTCCACCACTTAGGGTTATATACCCTTCATACACTTTCCTTAGCTTCATCTATAATAGTAATAATTGTATTTGGTAACAGTATATATGCTATGTTTGGTACTTGTTTTTCACCTTGTGTTTTCTACACTGTTAAACAAAGCTAAAAATAAATGTCTCACAATTTCTTCTTGTTTATGCATATTCTGTGGGCACAGACGCAAATGTAAAAAAAATGATAAAACAGAAGATAATGTACTCATTTTGGGGTTATTTTTATGTAAAAATATGAAGTATTTGCATAATTTTAATACCCAGCCAGCTGGATATAATGTTTATTGATGTGCTACTAACAAAGATTTTCTCCTCAAAAGAAGAAAGCAAAAATTGTTTTATTTTCCATCCCAGAGCAGGCTGTTTATTCCAGCACAACCATCACAATGTGGTGGCCAGCACGTCAGCTGGTATAAATTGGCCAATTTGCATTGGCTGAGGGGCTAACCTGGTGTAAACTGTTATAGTTCCATCAAATTTACACCAGCTAGGATCTGCCCCATGGCATTTTCAGATTGCCAGGGAAATGAGCACTGAGAAGCATATATAGATTACACACCCTGCATCTGCAGTTTCTTAAGGGTCTTGTTCACAAGGAAGCTATTGTAAAGTTTCAGCCTGTGATGAACAAATCCCTCAAAGTTTCCAAGCGTTAGTCTATTTGGTCCATAAAGTCGGGGTCGTATCCTATGAGTGGAGAATTGCTAATATAATACGAATTTTTAAGAAAGGGGGAAAAAAGTGATCCAGTAAACTACAGTCCCGTTAGCTTGACCTCAATTGCATGCAGTCTTAGAACAAATTTTAAAAGAGAAAGTAGTTAACGACATAGAGGTAAACAGTAATTGGGTTTAAATATAAAAGGTAGATCATGCCAGACCAACCTAATCTCTTTCTTTGAAAATATAACTGATTTTCTAGACAAAGAAAAACTAATCTAAGGAGATCTAATTTATCGGGATTTCAGTAAGGCATTTGATACAGTTCCACATGGGAAATTATTAGTTAAATTGGAGAAGATGGGGATTAATATCAGGATTGAAAGATGGATAAGGAACTGTTTAAAAGTGAGACTACAATGGGTCATCCTGAAAGATGAACTGTCAGGCTGGAGGGAGGTTACTAGTGGAGTTCCTCAAGCATCGGTCTTGGGATCAATCTAATTTAACATTGTCATTAATGACCTTGGCACAAAAAGTGGGAGTGTGCTAATAAAATTTGTGAATGACACAATGTTGGGAGATATTGCCAATATGGAGGAAGACTGGAATATCAGGCAAGAAGATCTGGACTATCTTGTAAGCTGGAGTAATAGAAATGAGATGATATTCAATAGAGCAAAGTCACACACTTAGAGACTAACAACAAGAATGTTTGCTATAAATTGGGGACATATCAGCTGGAAGTGACAGAGGAGGAGAAAGAGCTGGGTGAATTGGTTGTTCACAGGATAACAGACACCAATGTGATGCAGCTGCGAAAAAGGCGGATGCATCAGGCGAGGTATTTCCAGTAGAGACAGGGAAGTGTTAGTACCATTATACAAGTCACTGGTGAGACAATTCTGCTCTTCCATGTTTAAAAAAGATGAGTTCAAACTGGAACAGCTGCAGAGAAAGGCTGCTAGGATGTTCAGAGGAATGGAAGCCTATCTTATGAGAGGAGACTCAAGGAGCTTGGCTTGTTTAGCATAACTGAAAGAAGGCTGAGGGGAGATACGATTTCTCTCTATAAATACATCAGATGGAGGGAGAGGAATCATTTAAGTTAAGCTCCTATGTTGACACAAGAACAAATGGATATAAACTGGCCATCAACAAGTTTAGGCTTGAAATTGGATGAAGGTTTCTAACCATGAAAGGAGTGAAGTTCTGGAACAACCTTCCAAGGGGAGAAGAAGGGGCAAAAACCTGATTAGCTTCAAGACTGAACTTGATAAGTTTATGGAGAAGATGGTATGATGAAACAGCCTACAATGGTATGTGGCCCATTTGCAACTGCTAGTAGCAAATATCTCCAATGGCTGGCGATGGGACACTAGATGGGATACTCTTGAGTTACTACAGAGA
Organism: Lepidochelys olivacea; assembly: GCF_965140295.1. NCBI lineage: Eukaryota > Metazoa > Chordata > Testudines > Cheloniidae > Lepidochelys > Lepidochelys olivacea. The sequence continues at coordinate 157,594,215 of NC_140411.1, read as the reverse complement.
ATTCTTTCCCAGGTTTCTGGCTGGTGGGTTTTGCTGAGACGCTCAGGGTCCAACAGATCACCATATTTGGGGTTGGCAAGAAATTTTCCCCCAGGTCAGATTGGCAGAAAGGGGGCTTGGGTCACTTGCGGGTTTAAACTAGAGTAAATGGAGGAGTCTCTGTAACTTTCATTTGTGATTTGAGGATTTCAGTAACTCAGCTAGAGGGTAGGGGTCTATTACAAGAGTGGGTGGGAGAGGCTCTGTGGCCTGACATGTGCAGGAGGTCAGACTAGATTACTACAATAGGCCCTTTGGACCTTAAAGTCTATGAGCCTCTCAGGTAACATCAGCCCAATCCTGTCTGATGCTGAGCACCCTCAACCCCCACAGAAGTCAAATACTAAGAATACAAATTAAGAAGAATTAAATTATCTAAGACAAATCCTTCCTGCAGTATTTTCCAGTATGTTTCATCCTTCTTTGTCCACCTATTAACGGGTAAGATCTCTAAAGCCTGAACTGTCTTGTTATCTCTTTTATAGTATGGCAGCACTTAACATACAATAAATTAAATATTAAAACAACAAAAGGAGTTGAGGAAGCTCAGCACTCAGCAGGATTGAGACGTCTCCTCTTTGCCCCACCGCATCCTCATTATGGCCTCATTGGTCGCTCTGCCACACGCTCTCTCACCTCCAATGTTCTCCACAGAGCTGCCTACCTGTAATGGGGGGGACGACTTACCGGCGCAGCGCCTCCTGCTGGTCTCTCAGGGAATTAGCTCTCTAGCTGTCGGAGCACCCTCCGCTGGTTGCCGTTCCGCTCACCTCCGTGTCCCTCCCAGACCCCGGTACCCTTTTACTTGGGGTGTTGCCCCCTTGCAATACCCCCACACGCTTCCTGGGTCTCCCCTCCCAGGGGAACCCCCACTCTCTATCCCCACCTTGCCTCAGCCTATGGGCTACTGCCAGTCACCATCTAGCCCCCTTTCACTGGGGCCAGCTGCAGTCTGTACAAGCCAGTCATCATAGGCAAGGGAGGTTTGGACCTGCTGCTTTCCTCTGCAACCCAATAGCTCTAATGGGGCCTTGAACAAGGCCCTGAAGCCTAGGGAGTTGCTGGCCTGGAGCTCCCCAGCCCCTCTGGCCTTTCCCCAGCCCTGCCTCAGTCTAGGTTTCCTGGGCAGCTGGGCCCATCTCCCTCGTCAACTAGAGGGAGACTGCCTGAGCGCCTGGTTCACAGCCCCTTTGTACAGGCCAGCTGTGGCCTGATTGGCGCATGGCCCAGCTGTAGCTGCCTCCCCAATCAGGCCAGCTTACTAGCTCTCAGCCCCAGCCCTCCCCAAGGGCTGGCTTTTGACTGACACCCTTCAGGGCCGGAGTGGGTGACCACTCCACTACACAACCCCATAGGAGCAGCAGTTAAAGGGCAAAGTGGGTGAATCAGAGGGGTGAGTCAGCGTATGGTAGAGACCTGAGCTGGTGAAGAGAGCCCAGCATTTGAAGTGTTGCCCTGGTGCCTGGGCTTTCTGGGACACTGACACAGCAGTGCTGGAGGGGAGCTTTCATGAGCCGATGCCTCAGCACAGAGGGACTGGACTCCGCCTCATCCCTGGCCTCCTGAACAGCTGTGTTCATCCTCTCATTCCCTTCAAAGCACAAGTGCCTCTTGCTCCTTTGACCCAAGTCCCTGTTCTCCAGAGCTGGGGACTCAAGAAGTGTTGGAGAATGGAAGTAATGGCCAAAATTTGACAATTCTGTTGGTATTTCCTTGCATAGAAAAGTTGCGTTCTGAGCCTGACAAGGAATAATTTGCCTAAATGTCAAATCAGAAGCGTGGCCTAACTATGGGCTTTTATGGGAATCAGTAAGTTTGGAGTTTGTAGGTACTGTGGGCTTTTGGCTAGAGAAGCCTGAAAAAAATTATACACTAAAAGATAAACTCAAAAAGGGATCATCCTTACATGCTTCTTCTGCCAAAGTTAGTAAACTGATGACATCAGAAAGCTTCCTACAGTTTTGACTGGACTTTCTCTGCCTTGTGCTAATTGGTGGTTTGCTCCAACACTCCACCTCCTTCACAGTCTTTTCACCTCAGCTTCACTCCACCCCTGCCCTGTCCCCTCTCCCTTCATGTTTCTTTCCGTTTAGCTGATCCCCTCATAATTAACCACACCCCCACAAAATTGTGGCACATTAACTGGAGAGATTTAAAGGGCTCAATCTGATTAGCTTATCAAAAAGAAGATTGAGAGGCGACTTGATTACAGTGTACAAATCCCTTCACGGAGAGGACATACCCAGTACTAAATGATTTTTGAATCTGGCAGAAAAAAGCAGAAGAACAAATGGCTGGATGCTGAAGCCAGACAAATGCAAATTAGAAACAAGGCACACATTTTTAACAGTGAGGGCGATAAACTTTTGGAACAAACTACCAGGGGAAAAGGTAGATTCTCCATGAATGAATGTCTTCAGGTCAAGAGTACTGGATGCCTTTCTGGAAGATATGCTTTAGCCAAACATTTAGTCAAACACAATGTATTGGGCTCAGTGCAGGGGTAACTAGTGAAATGCTCTGGCTTATGGTATAGAAGAGATCAAACTAGATGAACTAATGGTCACTTCTAGCCTTAAAATTTATGCATCAGTGAACCAACAGGTTTCAAAAATGTATTTATCCTGAATATGAAAAATGCAAAACTCTCAAGATGTTCTGTTGACAAGTAATAGATTTACAGATTCTTTGTGCTACTTAAGATGTCTGCTTTGATTTTAATTACCTTTCTAGTTTTAAAACCACTCACTGCTCTTTTTGGTAGTGGAGGGGTGATGGTGTGAAGATGCTGGTGACCCTTTTCCTGTTCAGCACATCTCTTGTTGCTAAGAGACAGAATGTAGTTTTAGAGACTACCTGAAATCAGTTGTCAGAAAATACACTACTAGAAATGAATGCATCAAGTGGCTGATTCACTACAAATACAGACATCAGTCATGCAGACATTCATGCACATGAGTAACTTTACTTATGTAAACAGCTCATTGAAGAGGAAGGATGGTCCAGCCGTTAGGCTGCCAGCCTAGAGCCCGGGAGACCTGGGTTCAATTTCCTGTTCCACCAGAGACTTCCTGTGTGATCTTGAGCATAATCGCTTAATCTGTCTGTGCCTCAGTTTACTATCTGTACAATAACACTTCCCTACCGCACAGGAGTGTGGATAGGACAAATATGTTAATAATTGGAAATGTTGTGATGGAGTGCATAAACCCCACATTGTCCAGGAAATGGTTAATGAGCTGCAGTAGGTGCGATCAGCCCTGCTTTGCAGTAGGTTAGGCTTGGAGGCAGGAGTTAAAAGGGCAGACCCCTGTGCAGTCTGAGGCTAGCTGGGAGGGACGGTGGGCCTCAGCTCTCACTCTGTGAGAGAAGTATGGCAGGGAACAGGAACTGACTAGAGACTGCTGCCTGCCACAGCCTCCCTGACGGAAGGTAGACCTGATGTGGTGCCATTGTCCTGGATTTACTAGCAGTGACTTACTTGTTCCTGGTGAGTAAAAGTGCTGCTGGCTGTGCCCTACCTTAAGAGGGTGACAGACAAATAAAACCCTTTTGTCTTTTGGAGAACCCAGCAGTGGTTTGTTGTGAACTCAGAAGTGATCCTATCACAGAGGTTTAGTTACAACGGTAACTGCTGTGCTGTAGTGGGGCTGGATTGCACCAGAACAGCAAACCGTCACTTTTGCCACATGGAGGCTGCCATTTTGTTCTCAAAATGGCATCCTCCACACAGCATGACCTTGTATACCCCATGCATGCAAGCTCACACTGCACGGAGAACGCCATCTGGTAGCGCAAAATGGAGTTGTCTGCACACTATGACCTGGCATGCACCGGGTGTGCGAGATCACGATGCATGGAAGATGCCATTTTGTAGAGCAAAATGGCATCTCCAGCACAGTGTGCATGCGAGGTTATGCTGGCAGAGGCGTTCCTTCCCACACTAGCAGGGGCATTCCAGTAGTTGCCCATTCAGGGTTGCCAACAGTCCTGTATTCAGGGTTACCATACATCTGTTTTCCCAGACATTGCCACTTTTTTGATCCTCCACCCTCCCTCTGGGCAGATTTTTCAAATAAGAGGCAATGTCCAGGCTGTTTGCAAGCAGAGGTTGCGGCTCAGAAAGATTGATCCGCTTCCTGATTGGTCCCTTCCCTGCATCCCCCATCTGATTGGTCCCTCACAGCTGCTGGATCCTGCCCACCCAGGTCCAGCTCCCAGCCCCAGGGTGGGGGAAAGCCCCGCAGGGAAGCACTGACTGACAGCTGTAACTGAGCCCTGAGTCTGTGCCAACCATCCTGTCACTATGACAGGGAGTGACGCTACTCCCCCACCTCAAGAGTGAGGCCTCAGGTATCCTCTCCAGCACACCCCCAGGTTGCCCCTCCCAGTACACACACCCCTCCATCACCACCCAGATACCCCCTCCAGTACCCCCCAAATATTCCTTTATTAAACACACACCCCTCAAGCACACCTTAACTGTATCCCCGTAAGCCCCACCTCACCCTCCAGAAGTGTCCTCTTTTTGGGAACCTCAAATACGGTAACCCTACCCATATTACAAGGCATATCCCTAATTTAAACAGAAAATTGCCTGTCCCATACTAAATCAGCATGGGACGACTTTTATCCCGTATTTTAACATATTACAAATATCATCATACAAAGCCAGTTTTATTATTACCTTACCTTCCAATGAGATAACATTTGTAAAATTAGACAAGGTAGTAACGTAGAATAGGTCCCATGATTTACTGAACCTGTGTACCTATAGCACAGAGGTTCCCAGACTATGGGGCACAAACACCTGATGGGGCCACACTGAAAGGTTGCAGTCAGGAGGGGGCTGTGTCTGGCAGCAGAGGTGGACAGGGATTTGTGCAGGTGGTCTCGGCTGCCAGGACCAGGCTCCCTGCCCACCTCGCTCCCCAACTGCTACCGCTGCAGCAGCCACCAACCAGCAGTTATGCTCCTCTGCTGGAGACGTTAGACTCTGCAAGTGGGGAGGCTACACCCCAGGGGTACTGACCCCTCTGCCACACAGAGCCCCTTCCTCGTCCTGGCCCTTCAGAGCAGCTCCAGGGCTCACAGCCCTGTCCACTTGCCCTGCCAGCCCGAACTGGCACAGGAAAAGTAGCCGGGCATCAGTGCTGGAACTAGCCATGCTGGGGGTGCTACCACACCCCCGACTTGAAGGAGTAACAACCACCCAAATACATGGTTTCCTCTCTCAGCGCTTCCCCTATAAAAATTGTTGCAGCTCCACTGAAGATGGGGCCACAGTCTAGGGCTGGAGTCAGCAGGGGGCCCTGTCGAGCGGGGGGCCAGTCCTCACAGGTGCATCTTTCCATTTCCCTCCCGACCCTGGCCTTTCAGTGCTGTCCTGTTCACCTCCAGAGCTGGGTCCCAGCAGCCAAGACCACCTGACTGCTGCAGGGAGCAGAAGGTTTCCTCAGTTGCCACATGGTTAGTACCCCCCAGCCCATGGTACTGGACGCCCCACCCCTAGCCCCCATGGTACAGGGTATTCCTCCCCCATAGGGGTGCTAAGAAAACAGTTCCATAAGTTTGAAATACAATATTGGCAACTCTACCCATGAGAAACTGCGACTTCATAAATACTACTTCCCTTTTTAGCCTGTGTGGTTAGGCAATATTTGGGACCTCGTGGGTTATTTCTATTAGGGCAGGGGTGGGCAAACTTCTTGGCTCGAGGGCCACATCAGGGTTGCAAAACTATGGAGGGCCAGGTAGGGGTCCCCAAACAGCCGGGCCCCCGCCCCCTATCTGCCCCCTTCCCACCCCCTGACCCACCCAACCCTCCCTGCTCCTTGTCCCCTGACTGCCCCCTCCCGGGACCCCTGCCCCTAACTGCCCCCCCGGGGACCCCACCCCCATTCAACCCCCCCTTCTCCCTGTTCCCTGACTGCCCTGACCCCTATCCAGCCCTCCCCGCCCCCTGACAGGCCCCCCAGGACTCCCATGCCCTATCCAGCCCTCCCCGCCCCCGTTTCCCATTCCCTGACTGCCCCCCCCAGAACCTCCGCCCCATCCAACTGCCCCCTGCTCCCTGTCTGCCCCCCGTAACCTCCCGCTCCCTGCCCCCTTACCATGCCAGAGCCAGCCACGCCACCCAGCGCTGAGGCTGCAGGGGAGGGGGGGCAGCAGGGAAGGGGCCAGGGTCTAGCCTCCCCAGCTGGGACCTCAGGGGCCGGGCAGGATGGACCCGCGAGCCGGATGTGGCATGCAGGCTGTAGTTTACCCACCTCTGTATTAGGGGAAGAAACCGATGATATAGTCAGGTATTTTTCTGGTAAAAGCCTACTTTTTTTTTTTTTTTAAACAAAGAATGTACACAAAGAATGTACTGTTTCCTTGAACACAGTAGCAATCAAACTGGAGGCGGTTTCCTTACTCTCCCTTCCAAGCCTTTTTCCGGTCAGCATTCTGCCCCAAAAACTCTCTGTGCTTTTTCTGAGGGCCACTGTGTCCTGACTTCTACCTCAGACACATCCTGCACATACCTGATATCAAATCAACTCCCAGCTCCTGCATTTGCTTTCAATCTAGTTTTTGAGTGGTGGCTACCATTGTTTCAGGATCACTAAGAATCGTAGAATATCAGGGTTGAAGGGACCTCAGGAAGCCATCTAGTCCAACCCCCTGCTCAAAGCAGGACCAATCCCCAATTAAATCATCCCAGCCAGGGGTTTGTCAAGCCTGACCTTAAAAACTTCTAAGGAAGAAGATTCCACCACCTCCCTAGGTAACGCATTCCAGTGTTTCACCACCCTCCTAGTGAAAACGTTTTTCCTAGACATAGGGGCAATTAATTGTTCCTTCATTTAATCTGAATAGAACATGGCAAGTACACACAACAGTTTCAACGATGTGGTGTTAGTGTCCATAGATCAAGGACACCAACCTCCAGCATAAAAGAGTTCTTAATGGGACTATGACATTGAATTACTCACATAGATGCTGGCAGGCTTTCAAAGGACAATTAGCTTCTTTATGTGAATGGGGGGATTGTGTACCCAGGAGAATCATCAGCCATGGTAACAAATTAACACCTTTGTTTCCTAGGTGTTGTGCCTTTAGCCATATCAAGTAAATTTAGTCCATTCAAGTCAATCTGGTAGAATCTTTTTAGAAGTGCAAAGACAGAAACTGGAAATGTTTGTCCAAAACAGGAAATGTTATTTCTTTGAATATATTGTTCTCAGTTAGGTACAATTCTGATATATGGCAAAAATACAATTATAGAACTCTGCCCTGCAAACTCTAAGTGCTGGGTGCAGTGCTTAGAGCCATGAATAGATCCAGTGGCGTCTGAGAACACAAAGTCAGTGGAATCCTCATAGCAGCAAGCTTTATGCTCTGTTAAGACTCACTTTAAAACCAAACCTACCCAGGGATGCCACTGGAACTGAGATTTTGTGATGATAGATCTCCATTCTATGAATTTTTGCTGTAAGTCAGATTTGTTTCAATTACATTAAAAATTATCTTAAAGTAAAAAAATATATTGAGGCTCAACTGAGATGGTTTATGCTAGACTTCAACCCAGAGCACGTTTTATGCCAGCATTTTGACCTCCCTCAGGAGCAGGGCATATAATTGACACACTAGATATCCTTATTTATAGCACCAGGGGCCAGGTCTACACTACAGAGTTCTGCCAGCATAGCTATATTCTTCAGGGGGGTGACCAACATAGCTGTGCTAGCAGACGCTCCTGGTATGGACATAGTATACCAGCAAAACTGGGCTTTCACTGGTACAGCTTGTTTTGCTCCTGGGCAGCAGTTGTACTGTACTGATACAAAGTGCAGTTTTGCTGTTATAGCTGCATCCACAACAGGCATGTTTTGGATCCTCCTCTCCAACCATCAGGCTTCTCTTCGGACAATTGTGGTCTGGTTCCTTGCTCTGCAGGCAAGTCTGATCTATTCTGGATCATTGTAGCAGAGATTTTGTCTGGCCTGGCCCAGCTTTCTTCTTGCAGCCATTTATTTGCCTTCCAGCAAATATGGAGGCCTCCTTCCTCCTGCAGCCTGATACATTAGTGCAGCTGGTCCAATCAACACAAGTAATCCAGGTCAGTCCAAATATAAATAACCATCTTACAAACACTTATAATTCAAACCCAAAACTTCCACTCAAAATATCAACTTATTGCATGCCTTGCATATGAAAATTAGCCAAGGGTTCATTTAGTCCCTTCTTTTAACCTATAGCTGTTGACAATGATATTAAAACTTTCAGTAAGTTGTCCTAGAACTCTGTCATTAATCATGTACTCTCATACTTATTGTTTCTGACCAACCTGTATCTAATCAGTAACTCCAGAGTGTTCCTCAGTAGAGATTAGTCTTTTCTACTCATGTTGTTAAGGCTGTAAAACTTATCATTCAATCATTGATGACAAATTGCAGATGTACTTACATGCTCTTGTCAGCAGTCTCCCACTTTCTCCACTCAGTCATACCATGACTTAACAGTGGAAACATCAGCCAACATAGCTAGTGTGAAAAAAATTGAAATTGCTTATTTTACAAGCTAAAATATGAAGCAATGACTTAGGAAGGTTGTTCACATTGGTGATAGATGAATAAGGGGGAAAACAGGTGCATTATATAGAGTAAGTGAGTTTATTTGAGAATACAGTCCAAAGAATGCAAAGTAGGAACGTCAATTCATTTTAAAAAGAGACTGAAATAGTCCATGCTCCTTTGTTTGAATTTTAGTATTTTTGATGCTACTGTATCTTGGATGATGACATGAAAATTTAGGGTACCACAAGGAACCACCTGTTCTAATTCATGTTCACCAACACTTATGTCATTTAGCAACTTGCCAATTGTAAAACAAGATGAAAGTGGGCCTGCTGCCTTTCTGCACTTTGTTTTATTTACATTTTGCGTAAGTGTCCAGAGGTCTTTGGGCATGAGTGAGGAGAAATCCGCCAGATTGTTGCTACACAATTTAAAGTGATAATGACTGCTTGGAAGATTGAAATATTGTCACATTTAAATGGATGAAGCCAGGGGACTTTCCCCTAGTCAATGGTGTTTATTTGACTGGTATTTCTTTCATGTGCTGTTCTTCCATACACGTCAGTGGCAGTGCTGCAAATGCAGGAGATGTGGGGTATTTGAGAGAGGAAACAGAGAAGAATTTTGCTTCCCCCCTTCATTTTCCTTGATTTCATAAGACCATTAACATTTATTTAATTTCTGGTTCTTTTTTTAAATTTCTTTTTGTGTGTGGTGGTATTAATTGGGGGGAGTGAAACAAGAAAAAATAAAAAAGTCTGGCACAATAAACTATATCCTTTCACTGACCTTATATCTGCTCCAAACAACTGAGAGACTCAGAAAAGCTGATAGAAACCCTGAGTTTCCCCTCAGATTTAAAACAGAGATTATTTTGTTCAGAATTTCCAGGTTGGGAAATAAACTGGTCCTGGATTACAAATGTTTATGCCAAATTTCAATTCAAAATGCTTGGGTGTGTTTGTTAATCCTTCACAACAGGGACTTACAATAATAGAGTCAAGAAGCATGTCAATAACTCCAACACATCAAATGTGATGTTAAGAGCAAGCAGCATTCCTCCTGTTTGATTAAAGAGATTGTCAGGAAACACTAACAGTGATCATTCTGCAAGTGGAAAATGGTTTCCATCATCTGACAGTTGACGACTATGAATAGAGCAAGAAGCAGTCTGATTTTTATAAGCTATCTCTATAAGACATGAAATAACGCATTGTATATTTTTGCCGTTGAATGGGTAGACATAATATTGAAATAATAAAATGAAATATGGATACAACGCAAATGTATCACTCTAAACAGTATAATTCTAACCAGAGCAACTCTGCTCTACAAGGTACACAGCTCCATCTGTTGTCTCAGCTCACTCATAGGGCATATTTCTCATTTAGACAGAGCTGTGTAGTGTTAACCTCTTGTACCATAATTGAATTGCTTTAGAGCAGCAAACATAAATATGCAGCCCTAGAATGAAAGTGTGTTTGTATGGAGTCATAAGAAAATGTGATAAGAGCCACTGGGAAAAGAAGTGTTCCCTTTTGTTTCCTCCCTAGCTGTGGACATGGTTCACGGTTCCTGTGCAGCAACCCAGACAGAGGTTTCCAGGGGCGGATCATAAGAGGGGTGAGGGAGTAACTAGTAATCCATCACTATGCAGAGCCTAAAACCTAACCACCTCACATCGCTCCACCCCCCAACACAGTCCCCTTGCAGCTACTACAGCTCCTGGGCTTGCTGAGTGGTGAAGAGGGGCAGGAGGAAACTAAAGAATTCTCTTGGATATTTTTGCAAAAGTGATTTTTAAGTGATTGTTCTGTTTTTAATAACCAGCCCTAAGAAAAGTCTATCCATCTGATAAAACTAAATGGGAAACTGATCCCAATATCTGCTTTGTAAATACCATCAATTGCAAGAGCGGTCAAAAGGAGAACATAACTTTCCTGCTACACCTCCCAGAGGCCCCTTTTGAAATCCCCCCCAGTGAATTTCTCTGTCTGGTGCTCATTTTATTCTTGTGCCAGAAACAGTCAGGCCTAAATTTCTTGCCCTGAACCCAAGCAGCCTCACTCTATCCTGCCTTTGTAAGTGATTCTAGTTTCCTCCTCCTCCTCAAATGGGCAGATTCAGAGTCCCCCTTCATCTCCCTCTACATCCCCAGGAAAAGATCTTCCCTGTTTTCGTTTATTTTCACTCAGGTTCCAGTCATTCCACTGCAGGGAATTCCATATGCCAAGTTCTTTACTGGCTCTCGGAGGTCACTGGTGCGGCAACAATCACTACAATAAAAAAATAAAAAATACTAGGATTAATCACTGCAAATGATTCTGGTTAGTCGGTCACCACAAGGCACGGACATAACCAAAACCCTGCACAGGAGAGAATCAACATGTTAAAAGGAGGACTTGTGGCACCTTAGAGACTAACAAATTTATTTGAGCATAAGCTTTCAGGAGCTACAGCTCATGTATCTGATGAAGTGGGCTGTAGCCCAGGAAAGCTTATGCTCAAATAAATTTGTTAGTCTCTAAGGTGCCACAAGTCCTCCTTTTCTTTTTGAGGATACAGACTAACCCAACTGTTACTCTGAAACAGGTTATAATGCTATTTCATAGAATCATAGAATATCAGGGTTGGAAGGGACCCCTGAAGGTCATCTAGTCCAACCCCCTGCTCGAAGCAGGACCAATTCCCAGTTAAATCATCCCAGCCAGGGCTTTGTCAAGCCTGACCTTAAAAACCTCTAAGGAAGGAGATTCTACCACCTCCCTAGGTAACGCATTCCAGTGTTTCACCACCCTCTTAGTGAAAAAGTTTTTCCTAATATCCAATCTAAACCTCCCCCATTCCAACTTGAGACCATTACTCCTTGTTCTGTCATCTGCTACCATTGAGAACAGTCTAGAGCCATCCTCTTTGGAACCCCCTTTCAGGTAGTTGAAAGCAGCTATCAAATCCCCCCTCATTCTTCTCTTCTGCAGGCTAAACAATCCCAGCTCCCTCAGCCTCTCCTCATAACTCATGTGTTCTAGACCCCTAATCATTTTTGTTACCCTTCGCTGGACTCTCTCCAATTTATCCACATCCTTCTTGTAGTGTGGGGCCCAAAACCGGACACAGTACTCCAGATGAGGCCTCACCAATGTCGAATAGAGGGGAACGATCACGTCCCTCGATCTGCTCGCTATGCCCCTACTTATATATCCCAAAATGCCATTGGCCTTCTTGGCAACAAGGGCACACTGCTGACTCATATCCAGCTTCTCGTCCACTGTCACCCCTAGGTCCTTTTCCGCAGAACTGCTGCCTAGCCATTCGGTCCCTAGTTTCATAAGCAGCAGGTTGCTCTCACTTGGCAACAAACTTTGCAGTGTCGCAGCACATGTCAGTGTAAGCAAAGCCCCTTTACCTGGATTTTTTTTCTTGCTCAGGCCAAAGCAGGATAATAGTAGCTGCTTGAGACCAAGTGACCATGCCACAAAATGTAGTGATGGCACTGTCTTATTTGGTTATAATCATAATATATTGAATCATTCAGGTGTCATTGTATAGGAGAAACTGTGTTGAAAGGCTAATTAGATGGAGTAAGAAATTAGATGAATCCAAGAAGAAGTGAACAGTTTAGATTTATTTGTACTGTAGTGACAAATCGGGAGCCCCGGCATGAGGAGTGCAAATATATGTGCTTGATGGCTAACTATTCAATCAAGCCCTGAAGTAGTTTGATGGACTGCAGAAAACAATACTTATATGTGGGTATGTTTAAAATATTTTTTAATTTAAACTTTTTTAAATTTAAATTGTATCCACTACAACTGTGGATAAAAACAGGTTAAGAAGCTCACACTTTTCCTAATTTCCTAGGGTACTGAAACAAAGTGTGCAGTGAGAAAGAATGTGGACATGAGTAGATTGCTGGAGAAATACGGACAATATCAGTGAGACCAGTTATGGAAGGAATTTCAGCTTCACTTGAGGAGGTTCCGCTCAACAATTTCTGGAGCACAAACCAGATGAATTCAGAATAAGCAGAAAGGTGTGAAATCACCTCCTGTATGTGATAGGTGTTACATCATAGGCAGGGAATATAAAGGAGATTCAGGAGACAGGGGGAAAGGAGAAAAGAAAAGCCACTGAAATGGGTGCTGCAGAGAGAAGAGGCAGTGTGCTGTGACATGCCATTGCTACAGTATGCCATCCTATAAACACTTGCAGTACCAACCATCCACCTTCAGGGAATGGTAAACACTTTTCCCATATGCCCACTGTGTGTTTTTCAGGGGGTCACAGGCAGATTGTTCACTGTATTTTATTTTTGACAGCTTGTAACAAATCTCAGCTGGTCTGATTCTGGTGAAGGAGAGTGCAGCACCATGTTGCTGATCCAGACAGACAGACAGATATCTCAAAGATAATTATTGAAAGGTACTATTTTCTTATTGTGGTAAGTGGAACTAAGCAGTATTAGGCAATGATTTTAAAAAAGGCCCCAAAATAGGATAAGAGATCTAATACGACATAGTATTCTTTCTATACTGCCACAAAAAGAGATTGATTTTCCTTCCCTGTTCTCTTCCTCCTGTTGCCTTTTGCTATCTACAGCCAACATAATATAGTGGTTTTATTTATATTGCAGTACACTCAAAATGTGCTAGGTGATGAACAGATATACTAATGGCAACTGCCACAGTGGTGAGGAAAAAGTTCTAAAAACTGATTTCATATACCCTCTAGGTGATTTTACTGTCTAACAACCAATATATTCTGGCAAATATCCACGAAATTGTTTCATCTGAAGTTGTCATGTTTATGTCGGAATCAATAAAACAGTTTATATGACAACATTTGCACCACTCAATACAAACATCTAAAATGTGCACACAAGCGAAGCTGATCAATTCAATAAAGATGTGTGCAATGTCTCCAGAGTAGTCACATCGAGTGGGTATGTTTCTACAGGAGTCTTGCAGTGATCAAATTTTGACCTGTGTTATTTAACATTTTTATCAATGAACTCACTGATATAGAACAATCTGGATTCCTTGGTAAGCTGGGCACAAGCAAACAACATACATTTTAATATGGCCAAATACAAGGTTTTACATTTAGGAACAAAGAATGCAGGGCATACTTACAGGTTGGGAGACTCTATCCTGGCAAGCAGTGACTCTGATGGATAGTCAGCTGACCATGAGCACCCATTGCAAAGCTGTGGCCTAATGCGATCCATGGATGTACAAACACAGGAATCTCGAGTAGGAAGTCATTTGACTCTCTTGCAACTGCTACTTGAATACCGTGTCCAGTTCTGGCATCCACAATTCAAGAATATTGATATATCAGAGAGATTTCAGACAAGAGCCCCAAAAACGATTAAGGGATAGAAAAACATGTTTTTACAGTAAGACTCAAGGAGGTCAATCTATTTAGTTTAACAAAGAAAAGATTCATGGGTGATTTGATTACTAAGTACATACATGGGGAACAAATATTTATTAATGGCTCTTCAATCTAGCAGAGAAAGGTATAACAAGATGCAATGGCTGAAAATTGAGGCTAGACAAATTCAGACTAGAAATAAGGTGCACATTTTTAACAGTGGAACAATTTACCAAGAATTGTGGTGGATTCTCCATCACTGGCCATTTTTAAACCTAGCTTGGATATTTTTCTAAAAGATACCCTCCGGTTTCAACTGGAAGGGAAGCCTGTGTTATACAGAAGGTCAGACTACAGGGTGATCCTTTCTGACCTTGTAGTCTATGAATTTTATGGACGCACTTTCAATACGTCTAATTTTAATTCTCAAGTTTCAATAATAATACACAACAGCCACCGGATAAGAATGGGGGCAAGTTTACAAAACACACCAAAACTTGAGGAAGAGAGACTTTACTCTTCCTCTAAGGCCTGGTCTTCACACCAGTTTTGTACTGGTGTAACTATTTCAGTTAGTTGGTGTTTGGTTTTGTTTTTACTGAAGTAGTTATATCAGAGGAATGCCTAGAGTAGGTGCAGTTACACCAGCATAAAGTATATGCCTTTTACCAGCATAGCTTATTCCCCTGGATTTAGGGAAATGGCATATAACAGTATAAACTCCTGTATGCCAGTATTACTGTGGTAATGGTCCCCAAAGTTTTCATGGTTGCCAATCACGGTCCGCCCACCCCAGGAGTGGGACCCTGGCTTGGGGGGAGGAGGGGACATGGACAGGGTAAGGGGGCGGAGGCTGGGGTCACAGCTGGAGGCGGGGCAGGAGTGGAGCAGATACCTGGCCAAGAGATGAGGCTGGCAGCTGGAGCCCCAGGCACAGGGCTGGAAGCGAGCACCAGGTGCAGGACCGGCAGCCAGGGCTAGGAGTGGACCTGGTAGTGCTCCCTTCCTGCCCCGCCGTAGGGGTTGGCCCATGCCCCAGCTGTGCCCCCCCAATGATCCTCCGTATCCCCCTAGGGGGCACACCCCAGAGTTTGGGAACCTCTGCACTAGGGGCTTGTATCACTTTATATCTATATTGTTTGAAACTAGTATCGTTAAAGTGGTACAAAGATTGTGTGTCCATCAGCCCTAAGAAGGCATCTGGAGGTGAGGAATAATGGGACTGCTCTTTTCTAAAGCCAAAAGTAACGAAATACTACTTGTTTGCTTATTTACGACTGTTTAGTTAAGCTAATAGTTGTACCCCCCCCTTAAGCTGCGAGACTGCCTGCCTCTGGAGTTTAAGAAACATGCCAGTCCCTTCTCTCACTTTTGAAATATATGGCCAGTGCAGGGATCACCAATCAGGGGAGCATTCCTCTCTCAGTTCAAGTGTTCCCCATTAGTGCTCACTGCTGGCCTACTTCATGCCCTGGCCACTTGTTTCAGATACTGCAGGACTTGGTTAATGACTTGCCTCACTACCTCCCCCTGCCAGAGCCTTTCCCTGCTGCCGCAGCTTTCCCTGTGTCAGGGAAAGGTTCCAACAGCGGAGAGGTAGCAGGACACTATGCTGCTAAATACAGCAGTCTAGATGGGGGAGGCACTGCTTGGGTGTGTAGAGCTCTGTAAGGTACATACCCTAAGGCTCTGGGACGTCTGTTCTCTACTTGCCTAAGCCATCTACATGGCTATTTATGCCCTGCTAGCTGGGATTGCAGAGTATGTATGTGTAACCCTTCTGCCCATCAGAGTTGGCAGCAACAAGGGCCGGGTTCAATATCTAGGGGATCCATTCCAATAACACAATGCAAACCGGCTCGAGCCCCCACCCAGTGACCTGGGACAAATATATACCACCCCCGCTGGGCGCCTCCAAGAGGCAATACTTCCCCTCTCGCAAGCACATAGTCTGAGTGTAGCAAAAAGCCTTTTAATAACAGAGAGAAACAATGTGGCATTATGTTGGGGAAATACCACCAACAGGATTCATAACACAACCCATGAGCAAAAAAACCCACCCCAAGCAAATTGGGGCATGCCCCTTTCCCTTTGGTTCTTGAGTCCAGCAACCCCAAATCACCCAAAGTCCCAAAAGTCCAATGACCCAAAAGTCTCTGTCCCTGGTCAGGGCAGCCCCAGAGTTCGAAAGTTTATCTGCAGAGCTTTACCTCCCAACCTGGGTGGAGATGGGACGGGGGTAAGAGGCACCTTACATGATCTGAAGCTGACCGCCCCACAGCTCCATAGGCCTTCGCTTCACTCCGCTCCGCCAGCCGCCCCACAAACTCCTTCGCTCAGCTCCGCTCCGTGGCCCACAAGCAGCTCCCACCGTCCCACGAACTGCTCCACCAGCCGGTCCACAAACTGCTCTGCGTCCCACCAGCCGCTCCCGCTGTCCTACAAACTGCTCCACCAGCCTGTCCACAAGGCACTCCAGCCGTCCCGCAAACTGCTCCACAATATATCTTCAGGCTCTCCCACTACTTAACACAATGCTCAGTGATTTCAGCTCTTAGTCAGTTCAGCTCTTTGGTGAATTCAGCTTGCAGTAAGGGAGCCTCAGTGCTGGTACACCATTAGCCCAAAGTGATCTCAGCAGCCTGTAACTAGACTCCTAATGGAATCAAAATTAGCTCCGATATTCCACAGTGGAGAGAGGAGAAAGTGCAATTAGCATGTAAGGCCCTCACCAAGGGGCCCATGCCACTAAGTATTAATACTTGTCCCCAACCTCTCTCAATTCACAGAGTTTTGGAACCCATGACCCTTGCCTAGTGAGTGCTACTTAGTTGATGGTGAGTCCCTCCATCATAACAAAAGGCCAAGTACAGTTCCAAGCACAGTTCCCATAATCAGGGTAATAATTTATTCTTCCTGCCCCAATAACAGAGACACTGGAGATCCCACAGCAGCCAAAGTGACCATTTGGGCAGCTATGGCCTCATTCTAGGCAGGGTGGGTGTGCCTATGCAAATGAGATCGGCCCCTGAAGTTCTTTTCCACAACTTGCCACACCTCACCACCAGATGTCAGGGTGGAGCTCATCCTGACACTGCTTACATATGCCACACACCTCTGTAAATGAGTGTGCAGTGTAGACATACCCCCACTCTTATTCCCCAAATGTGGGTAGGCTGCTGTCCCTTTAAATGTGGGACAAAAACCCAAGGAGAGACATGAAATAAAGCAACAGAGGAGGAAGCTAGAGACACAGTCATTTAGTTAATGTCTATATTTTTAATCACAGTTACAAGAGTGAGCATTTTTGATGTCAGTTGTTGCCAGTGACATACAGTGAGATAACACCAGATCTGTGTGGGGCAGAGGTAAATTTAGGTCTAAAATGAGTAATGAAGCTTGGTATGAGAAACAGTTGAGAGAGAGGCTGGGGGGTGATATCAGTCAGTATCTCCCAACACGGCAATATCATTCCATGAACTATTGCTTGGGCGGGGAGAGTGAAGAGTAGACTCCCTGAGAATATACTGAAAAATATGATCATGATCACTGCAGGTAAGAATCAGCTAAGAGGAAAACACTTCCATTACCTATATAGGCCTCCAAACTACCCCAACGCTAATTACTGCACTCCATTAGACCCATATACAGTATGAACTCAATGGGTCAAATTCTGATTTCACACCACTTCCAATCTGGAGCAACTCCATGGACTTCAAGAGTGTCTTTCTTTTGCAAGTCACCTTGAACCTCTCAGAATTCACATTGACACAGATGTGCAGTAACTGAGATTAGAATCTTTCCCAGCATACACCAAGGATAACAAGGTGATCTTTTACAATGTCTGTCCTTCAAAACTCCAATTTTCCCTTGGCAATGAAATAATTATAGCTCGTCAAAAACTTTGATGGCACAGCTTTCCATCAGAAAATGTTGATTCTACAAAATCAAAACATTTATGGGAACATATCTGTTTTGTCAATTTTCTATTTTATTGAAACATTTTGAATGGATAAGGTTGAAGCACTTTGTTTTTACTTTATAGTTTCAACATTTATATGAAATTATAGTTGAATAGAATATAAAAGTTAAAATAAAATGATCAGAGCTTACCAAATGAAGTGCTTTTATGAATTTGTTTCGATGTTTCCCAAACTAAATTTTTTTGAAATTTCATTTCTTGAGAGAATTTTTAATAGTCTTTTTTTCATATAAAGGATATTTTGAAATGTCGTTTTCCCATGGAATGTATATGCAGGGTTTTGACCAACTCTATAAATAATATTACTGCAGCATTCCCTATGTTATAAGGAATATTGAGGAATCCTGGCGTAATGTCACTTAGTTACAAAGCAAGTGAAAAGTTTTTAGTGACTGCCGTAGTTTTCAATGACCATGTAAAATAAAGACATGAATCATTATTCACTAGTCCCTATTACAAATAATCACACGCAGCTTTTACAAGTCAACACCAAAATCCTGCAGTATTTGGGACCTGCTGGAGGAGAGCTGAGACCTGGGAAAAATGTTATGTTCCATTGCCAGATCTGACATAACTACACAGTAACTTTATGCGCTATGCAAATAACTCTGTGAAAATCTCCTGGTGTACAGGAACCATTCTTTCCCATCTCCCAAAAAAGCCCATCAGGCTCAATTCTACAGAAATTATAAATAATTGGTCAGGCTTGTGTACCTCAGGTCATTCCAAACCTAAGGTTGGAGGGAGCAGGCAAATGCCATTTAATATACGCTTTGGGATCCTACCTACTCTTTCTTCTTCTCCCATGATGCATTAAGACAAGGGATGCCTATGAGACACCCCTTCCCTCACCACACTTCACGGCAGAGGTAATCCAGCCAGAAAACCCAACCCACAGAATAGAATGGGAATATAAAGGCACCGAAACTACAACTACTATGAGGTACTGTGGCACCATTCTGAATCAAAATATTTCAGTTTTTGATATTTCACCTTAAAAGTCAAAATTTTCTGTGGAAAACTTCAATGAAAACAAGAAAATTGTTAAATTTTTCTGCAGGATAAATACCTATTTTTCTAATCAGCTCAAGTGGTGATCTCATTCCTGAACATTGTGCTTACGCTTTAAGCAGCTCCAGGTTAAACGTTCTTTGGGACTTTCTCTTAGCTCAGCAGCATGATTTTCAACTTGCTCACGCAACGGAGAACCCCAGAAGAGAAGGGCAGCGTACAGTAAGTCTCACTCTCTGGTGACTTTCTTGAACACTTGCACTGGTTTGTCAGTTTGTGCCTCTGAGGCATCTGGTGTTTAGTCACAAAAATCATAATATATGAAAGAGGTCTAATTAGGTTTCGTAACTGACAGATTTGCTGTAATTCTTATCGATAATCTTGATTTTCAACTCTGCTGAATAAGAAATCTGGCAATACAACTACTTTTACCTCAACTCTCCCTCCCCCACCTTCTCCCTAAAATATACCCCTTCTCCTCTATAGCTTCCTCACTGAGAATAGTAACAACAGGTGTTATCTTTCTCCCCCCCCCACACACACACACACCCTCTGCAGCACTCCATTGCTGAGTGACTATAGGATGGGTTAAGTAATAGCAACTATGCCATCTGGAAGCCTGGGGCATTGCCTTTCCTACCCTGGGTGAATACAGGAACAGGGTGGGGTGGACAGGTCTAAAGCTGTTGATCTGAGATCAGAGGTGGGAAAGAGGGTGGGAGAAAAAAGGTTCTTAACTTAATCTTAATTTATTCACTAGTCTGAATGCTGATCTGTACTGGTAACAATAATACTTAGCACTTACGTAATGCTCTTCACCTTGAAGGCACTTTATAAGCATGAACTGTGCCCAGGAACTGGCCTGTCTTGGAACCGCACCAGCTGGAATGGAGCTCCAGAAGGCATTGTTCCTCCCCAGCACACCTCCTGCTACTCCTGGAAGGGTGTATAACATTCACTAGTGCCATTACTCAGTGCAAGGGAGGAGGACCAGCTCTCTTCCTGCCCTTTGGTGGGCCAGCTAGCACCAGTTGGCAAGGAAGAGGACAGTAGTCTTTGAGCTCAGAAAAGTGCAAGGGCCGCAATCTTTGCTGGCCCTGCAGAGGGTGTGCAATGGTCGGGGAGGTCCATGCAGCCTTCTGTCCCTTGTACATCCACACAGCAATCCGTGACTATGGTGCAAATGGGGAAAATTAACTCAGAGAGGTCAAAGGTGACCCAGAAAGGAAAGAACAGTTTGTGCTTATGTCATGGGGAATGGCTCCTCTCCCACCTTCTTCCCCCTGAGAAACTGAATGGACTCCAGTGGTTGAGCTTTCACCGTACCCTTTTATTTTAAGTTTCCTCCGCAACAGTCTATTTACAGCACTACCGGGCTTTTTGGCCCTCTCCCCAGGATCTGAGGGGAACAGAAGTCTCCCTTCCCTAAGGTCTCTGTGTAACTGCGCTTAACTAGCCCTAATCCCCTCTCCCCCCCACCTGGGATTTCCTTTCTGCCTCTGTATCAGCCTTGGGCTGATGGACTAATCATTTAAATATTGGACATTTTACTTATTTGCAGTTAAAATATTTGTTTTCTGGGAGTTTTTTATGCACTACGCACGTACATAACATTGCTGTTTTGAATGTAATCACCAAACGAGGCTGCTTTCTCCACACAGTCAGTTTTGTTAATGCTGTGGAGCCTCGAGCTGTGAGGCTTAATCCACAAACCTTCATCCTGAAAAATGGATCGTTTTGTAATAAAAAAACAGAAGTTCGAAAACAGTTATCAAATCCATCTACATCTGAAAATGAAAATACAAGTGTAAGTACGTCGTCTGCAACAGAAAGTTCTAGTAATAACGGACAGACTTCCGCCATGTTGCCCTTGTCTGAATCACCTACTAAAAAGAAAACCAAATCGTAGACGAGGCAGTATAGTGATGCTTTTTTGGTTCATCAATTGTGCTAATGCATACCAAGATCCAAAGCCTCAGTGTGTTATTTGCTGCGAGGTGCTGGCAAACAAGAGTTTAAATCATCAAAGCTAAAAAGACATTTAGAAACAAAACATGGGAAATTTATTGATAAGCCTCTTGAATGTTTTCAAAGGAAGCAACGGGAATTAAATTTATCAGCACAAGTTCTTAGTCAGTCACCTACTTTGAATGATAAGGCACAACTGGCATCATAGTTACCATGTGGCAAAAGAGAAAATGGCCCCTGCAGTCGCCAAAAAACTTATTCCTCCAGGATCTCTGGATATGAAAAGACTAATATTTCTAAGGTAAAAAACAAGCAAAAATGTTTTTAATAAAACACCTCTTTACTCATTATAAAGTAGTAAAACATATTCTAGCAGCGTGCATGGGGTATTAGAAGGCAGCATGAGCTAGTGGATAAGACAGGGACTAGAAATCAGGAAGCCTAAGTTCTAATCATGGCTCTGACACTGACTTTCTGCGTGTTCTTGGGCAAGATATTTAGCCTCCGTATCCCCTCCCACCCTTTGTCTTGTCTATTACAAGGGACAGAGACTGGCTATTTGTTTTGTAACATCTTACACTATGAAACCTTGCAATTAGTTGGGATCCCTGTGTGTTATTGGAATACTACTTCTACTAAGTAATTAATTACGTAGTCTCCAGTGAACAAGGAATTAACTCCAGTTCAGCTTCTATGTAAAATCTGTTTAGGGGTTCAAAGGAGTTAAAATGGCTCCCTTTAGACATTTTAGATCTAAAGATTTTGCAGATCCTTCTAACTTACATATGACTTTGTTTTGAAATGTCAGACTTCAGGTACATTTAGATCCAGACAAAATCTCACACACAGGCAAGTTTTTAAAATGAAAAGCAAAAGTTATTAGCATCATTCATCAGAGTGGTTTCCATTTTACACCACAGAAATGAACAAATTCAAACTCTTCGTCAAATACCAACATATAAAAGTTTACACATCAAAACCTGTGTACGAAATTTCAGAGATCATCTCTTGTGGAAAAAGAAAAGGAAGTGCCTGATCAGCAGGGTTCAAGATTCTGCAGAAGCAAGGTCATGGTTCCTACTACTCTTGGGGACTACAAAGGGAAAGGATCTTACCACAGAGGCAGTTTTTCCCCTCTTGTGGACTTAAGGAGAACATGTCAGTGGAATTGCACACGTCCTGTAACTAATGATTTAGTTTACATAGGTTTGAGAGTAGCAACCGTGTTAGTCTGTATTTGCAAAAAGAAAAGGAGTACTTGTGGCATCCGATGAAGTGAGCTGTAGCTTATGCTTATGCGCAAATAAATCTGTTAGTCTCTAAGGTGCCACAAGTACTCCTTTTCTTTTTAGTTTACATAGTTAAAGATGTACATAGAGAGCTAGCTAGTAACTTTGCAATCTGCCCTGAGGAGCAAGTTTATCTCTACTTCCCCAGGAAAAGAGCAGAGAACAATCAGAGTTCCCCGCTTTCTCAGAGGGCGGGGGGGGAAGTAAATACCAAGCCTTTTTCAAGGACCACCTTATTTCCCCCCCATACGCCTGCAGTGGAGTCAGGGCTTCTTCCACGCCATCCCCCCTCTACACTTTCTCACCAGGGACAGCGTATCAGACAAGTAGTCCCGGCTCTGATTATCTTCTTCCTACCTGCTGGAATCACTATCGAAGCACAACCGAGCAGGGGAGTAAGAACCCTTCCCCTTGACCCCACTGTGACAATCTAGCTCATAGCAGTGATGTATATGTTCAAAGAATTCATGGGTATGTCTTGTGAGTCAAGGTTAAGGCTACAATTGGAAAGTGTACGGTAAATTATAACACATCAATATTGTTGTTACCTTTACATTTCATGCATTCAGTTAATAGAATATTTATCCAAATTTATTCTACCTGACCATTTTCAGTCTTTTAAAGGCTTAGGGTTTTTAATGGTAATGCTCTAGTTATGTATTTTGCACAAATGTTATATGAATTCCTTCAGTAAACTAAGCTCTGGATTATCAAAGTAATTTTTTTTGTTTAGGTTACTTTCTGGGGAGAAAGGTGTGTGGTGTGATAGACTACAC
The DNA here is from genome assembly GCF_965140295.1 of Lepidochelys olivacea. Lineage (NCBI taxonomy): Eukaryota > Metazoa > Chordata > Testudines > Cheloniidae > Lepidochelys > Lepidochelys olivacea. The sequence continues at coordinate 157,571,213 of NC_140411.1, read as the reverse complement.
AATATGGTTCAGCCATGGAGCTAACTGGAGCACAGAGTGCAGGAATTTGCTATATATTACCCACAGATCACCAATTCAGATCAAAGACCAGGCACTTTATTTTGTGTATTGATAGCTCTGCTGAAAAGTTTTTGTGAAGAATAAATCTTCCCAATAAGAATGAAAACCCCCAACAATGTATAGCTTTAACCCAGCAATAATATATCATTAACTACAGTACAACATAAATCAGTTTTTTCAAGAGATATACATGGCAACGAATCTTTGCCCAGGACAATCCTGGACAATTCTACTCTGCTCAAAATGTACTTTGCAGAATGTTTCTCTTGCATTTTCTCTTTTGAGTTGATTGAACCATTACCATTTCCCTTTAAAACTTTTAAAAAATTTGCATGCACAATTACTATAATTATTTCCAAACAACAGCCGGATAAAAGAGCTAGAAGACAGACACAGAGAGTGAGAGAAATGTCCTAGTTCATGAAGCTTCTCTCTCAATTTCCTGGTGTGGAAGACAAGTGAACCCAGCAGCAGATTGGCTAGGAGTATAAAGAAAATAAATATACTGAGATGAAAAGCAGAATGCAGCATTTGTTACTGCTGCAGTGCCCCAAATGGCACTTTACAGAGAAAAACAGACAGGTTCCATTCCCTGGTCTGCCCTTTACATTAATAATTAAAAAAATAAGAACTGAACTAAAACTTAGTACAAATCTGAGACTGAACCAAAATGGCCAAAAGCTTTTATTAGGTTAAATTTATTCCAGCCATGGTAAATAACTGCTTCCTCTCCTTGACTCTCAAAAGGCTTCCTAATCATCACTGAAAAGGCAGTGCATTCTGGGACTCTGACCCAGTGACTCCACAGGGTCTGTAGTGTTTTTATTAGACCAGGTAAGAGCCCACCTATTGCGGTACTTATATGCCACTCAACTATCTAGTATCTCAGTGCTTCACAATGATTAATGGATTTAAACACACAATACTCATGGGAGGTAGGGAAATATCATAGAATCACAGGCATGCAGGGCTGGAAGAGACCTCCTCCTTGCTATCATCCACAAATTTTGTAAGTACTCTCTCCACTCCATTATCCATGTCATTAATGAAAATGTTGAATAGTACTGGATCCAGGACTGACCCTGTGAGACCCCACTAGATATGCCCACCCAGTTGCACAGCAAACCATTGATAACTACTCTTTGAATATGTTTTTTCAACCAGTTGTGCACCCACTTAATAGCAGTTATAGCTAGACCACATTTCCCTACTTTTGCTTATGAGAATGTCACGTGGGATTGTGTCAGCAGACTTACTAAAAATCAAGACACATCACATCCACTGCTTCCCCCCTATGCACTAGGCCATAACTCTGTCAAAGAAGGAAAGTAGGTTGGTTTGGCACAATTTGTTCTTGACAAATCCATGCTGGCTATTCCTTATTATAACCCAGTTACCTCCAGGTGCTTACAAGCTGATTATTTAGTAATTTGTTCCAGTATCTTTCCAGCTATTGTAGTTATGCTGACTGGTCTGAAATTCCCAGGGTTCTCTTTGTTCCCCTTTTTAAAGCGAGGTACTAGGTTTGCCCTTCACCCGTTCTCTATGAGTACCATTATTCCAGTTTTGCAGATGGGGAGCTGAGGCACAAGGCCGACCAAGTGCCCAGGCTCAGACAGGGAGTCTATGGCTGAGCTCATGTCTCCAGAGCAGCAGTCCAGCGCCCTCTTGTGACACTTTCCTAGGACACCCAGAAACACAAGTCACTGTGTTACTCCTCTGACTCAACAAGGGAGGGCTTTGCTGGGGCTTACACTGTGTGCAGCTCCCTATCACCACAGTCTGTCTTCCTCACCTGAAAACTCCTCGAGAAACTACCAGGTAACAATTTTGTTGCCTTGCAGGTAACAATCAGTGAACCCTAGTCCCCAAGTTCCCCAGAGACATCTCGCTGCAGTGTCCAGTCTCTCTCTCTCACTGGAGAGTCTCAGAAATTACTTTTGCTGCCTCTAAAGAGACAGTGTACACTCCAGCCAGTCAGGTTAGCAGAGGACTTCTGTTTTACTTCGATATAACAGCACTGAGATACTTTATAGCAAAACTAAATAAATTTATTAACAAGGAACAGAAATTTAAGTGAAACTAAGCAAGAGAAAAAGAGGCAGGTATGGTTACAAACAAAACACGCTTTTTAGTGACTATCTTAATTTTAGCAGATTACAATTTTTGCCTAAGCACTTTTCTCACTTACATCCAGTTATCAGCATTGCCAGCCCTCCAGCCCAGCGGATCCGACTTTCCCAGAACCAGAGGGTGCTGACCCTTTTGTCAGAGATGGATTAAGATTTATTAGGGCTCCAGGCATAAAGAACATTTGGGTCCCTCACACCCCATTAAAAACACAAATGTATCGAAATGCATTAATACAAAGACTCTATTCAGTGTTTACACACTGTATTAATAATCAAGCTCATCATATCCCAGTTCATTATGCCTAAATTAACTGCTCAATTTTTCCACATAGAAAATGAAGATGGCTAGATATTATCCATACCATTACACAAAGGTGTTCACTGCTAATCTGGACAACACTGGTGTTAAAATAATCAGTCGTTCACAGGTCAACACGTGGTTCTTTCATCTCCCCCAATTTTCTTAAACCTGACCATTATGCTTTTTTTTTTCTTTTTAATCTATTGATCCTGTTACAGTCCAGATTTTCTGCTGTGGAAGCAAAGATGTTCTGAAAGCCAACAGTCGCAGTTCCAGAAAGTAACAATTAAAAGAAATAATCCTAACCTGAGGTAAAATTACTCCATTGTTAAGAACTTTAAGTTTCAGCCAATGGTGAGAATTGGTTTAAAACAAAGTTCACAATTGATCACATAAACTATGAAAAAATGTTGAAAGAATCTGATGTGCGCCAAAGTGACTCTTTTGGCTTCCTGTCAAAGGACTATTTCAGCTAATCAGAAACTAGTTTACACGTCTACATTAAATCACACTTTTAAGACTAGGCCAGGTTTTGGTTAACCAGAGCACACAACAGGATGTTTGGTCATTACTAAGCCAATGAGAATATAGTTTTTTCAATAATACTGCAGCAAAAGAATATTCATCACTCCATTCTACCAATACCTCATCGTCAGTGTGATAGTGGGGAAAAAAAAGTCACTGGAACTGAAGGTCCTCACAAAATACATTTCTTCCACTTCTATAACTATCTGGGTTAGTCCTTTATGTTTTATCCCCCAACCAGACTTGGCTTTGGCCTTCATATAGCAAGAGATGACCATTAGCCCATGACAACAATTGATTCTACTCTCCATCTTTGTTAAGTAAGTCTGGATGGGCCACAATTCATTTGTGAAAGTCATAGTTAAGTGAGTGCAGTCTGGACCAGTGTAAACAGTGCCACATGAGTTCATGCTGGATGAGGGGGGGAAATACACACAAAGATCTTAAAAGTACGGTCTGGGATAAATAGCGCTATAATCTTTCATGCAATGCTAAGGTGGGAGAACTATACTATGGAAGGTTTCATATCAGCTGAGCATGCAGGTAAGTAATGCCATATCACAATGTGCATGGCAAGAATCCACTCTAAGATCCCAAGGCTGTGAACCACGTGCACGGGGGGGGGGGGCAGCGGGGGGAGAATCCACAAAGTCTCAGGGGTGCAGGTGGGCTGTAAATAGGGCTACATCATAACACAATAGGATAAGATAAATAATGCTGCATTGTGAGATGCAGGGATAGGGGCATCCAAAGGCCTCAAAACTGTGGATGGAGACACAAAAAACCCCAAACAAAGCTTCTGTTTCACCAATCGGCACAGAAAAAGGAAACTGGAAGAGGAGGGAAGAGAATTGATTGAACATTGAGAGACAAGGAAGAGGCGAAGGGTGGCTCCCATGGTGCGTGTATGCAGGGGAGGGGGCATTGGGGGTTTCCATGTTTTTCCCCTTAAGTAGGACAGCAGAGAGTTCCACCTCCTTGGCTCCCTGTGTGCTTGTGAGGGGTGCATTTTCCTGGGGGCTGGCCCTGTGGGTTGAGGTAGTGGGGATTTTTCCAGCCCTAGGGGGACCATCGGGGGACTTCCCTGACTGCGGGTAGCTCCCCATCCCCACCACTCTTTTATGTTCTCCCAGTAGCTGATGGGCTGCAGGTTGCAGCCTTTGTCCTAACAGCGCAGCTCGGGGCTGCACAGTGTGGGGCTGGAGAAGACACAACAGGAGATGGTGATTCCCATCTTCCTTTGCTGCTTAGCCCTGGCTGCCCAGCCACATGCGGGAGGATGCAAGGGGAGCCTGTCACCAGCAGCGGCGAGAAGCCATGGGCAGCAGTGAAGAAAACAAGAAGCAGGTCCAGCCACACTCACCAGCTGTTCGCCCCCACTGGCTCATCCAAGAAGTCTTGCCCCAAGCACATCCAGCAGCTAAATCATCCTGCCCTCGCATCATGAGATTTTTCGGGGTGGGGGACAATTGGCCGGGGCCCAGGCATTAATCTGCCACTGCCCTTTGTTCCCCAAGAGTTTATCTCCCCCTTCTTTTTATAGTCCAGGAAACCTTTGAAAAGCATTTTTTGAAAAGTAAACCCAAAGTTCCTCTCCCCTGCTGCTCTTCCTCTGTTCAATTTGTTTTTTCAGTTGGCTTGATCACTTTGTTTACCTGCGATTCAAATGTACTTTCATCGTCCCTTGTTAGTAATCAAGCCATGATGTTTTCCCATCTTCCTCTCAATTTGCTATTACTGGTGATTGAGACGCAAATATAAATTCCAACGTCTCCGACCTCACTTGCTCAGTTTACTTTGGAGAGACAGGCAAACAAGTGAGCCAACTTTCCTTTGTCTAGGTCATACTTGTTTATCAACTGCCTCCAAACCTATTTGAACAACATATTTCTAGCACATATACATAACTCTTTAAATGCAACCTGTACACACATCACACAATGATATTCCTGACCAGCGTGCAACCAGCTTACGACAATACTTTACAAGATACCTTTGGGTACATATTATGACAATAGTATGGGGGGGGGGGATAGTGTGAGTGTCGTGCCCCCCAGTTACAGTATAATGGGCCTTCTGCCAGTGGGCACTGAGGGGCTCTTAGAAGCAGACCTGTACACTAGAGTATCCTTCATTCCTTTCTCATCTACTTGAGATAGCGTCAGACCTGAGGCCAGAGTTTCCTTCCACTGGAATTTTACCAAATGCAGGGAACTTCTTAAAAGGTCAGGACAAGGAATGGAGAAACAAAAGATCAGGATAGGATGAGAATCATAGAATCATAGAATATCAGGGTTGGAAGGGACCCCAGAAGGTCATCTAGTCCAACCCCCTGCTCAAAGCAGGACCAATTCCCAGTTAAATCATCCCAGCCAGGGCTTTGTCAAGCCTGACCTTAAAAACCTCTAAGGAAGGAGATTCTACCACCTCCCTAGGTAACGCATTCCAGTGTTTCACCACCCTCTTAGTGAAAAAGTTTTTCCTAATATCCAATCTAAACCTCCCCCACTGCAACTTGAGACCATTACTCCTTGTTCTGTCATCTGCTACCATTGAGAACAATCTAGAGCCATCCTCTTTGGAACCCCCTTTCAGGTAGTTGAAAGCAGCTATCAAATCCCCCCTCATTCTTCTCTTCTGCAGACTAAACAATCCCAGCTCCCTCAGCCTCTCCTCATAACTCATGTGTTCCAGTCCCCTAATCATTTTTGTTGCCCTTCGCTGGACTCTCTCCAATTTATCCACATCCTTCTTGAAGTGTGGGGCCCAAAACTGGACACAGTACTCCAGATGAGGCCTCACCAATGTCGAATAGAGGGGAACGATCACGTCCCTCGATCTGCTCGCTATGCCCCTACTTATACATCCCAAAATGCCATTGGCCTTCTTGGCAACAAGGGCACACTGCTGACTCATATCCAGCTTCTCGTCCACTGTCACCCCTAGGTCCTTTTCCGCAGAACTGCTGCCTAGCCATTCGGTCCCTAATCTGTAGCTGTGCATTGGGTTCTTCCGTCCTAAGTGCAGGACCCTGCACTTATCCTTATTGAACCTCATCAGATTCCTTTTGGCCCAATCCTCCAATTTGTCTAGGTCCTTCTGTATCCTATCCCTCCCCTCCAGCATATCTACCACTCCTCCCAGTTTAGTATCATCCGCAAATTTGCTGAGAGTGCAATCCACACCATCCTCCAGATCATTTATGAAGATATTGAACAAAACCGGCCCCAGGACCGACCCTTGGGGCACTCCACTTGATACCGGCTGCCAACTAGACATGGAGCCATTGATCACTACCCGTTGAGCCCGACAATCTAGCCAGCTTTCTACCCACCTTATAGTGCATTCATCCAGCCCATACTTCCTTAACTTGCTGACAAGAATACTATGGGAGACCGTGTCAAAAGCTTTGCTAAAGTCAAGAAACAATACATCCACTGCTTTCCCTTCATCCACAGAACCAGTAATCTCATCGTAAAAGGCAATTAGATTAGTCAGGCATGACCTTCCCTTGGTGAATCCATGCTGGCTGTTCCTGATCACTTTCCTCTCATGCAAGTGCTTCAGGATTGATTCTTTGAGGATCTGCTCCATGATTTTTCCAGGGACTGAGGTGAGGCTGACTGGCCTGTAGTTCCCAGGATCTTCCTTCTTCCCTTTTTTAAAGATTGGCACTACAGAAAGGGCAGAGGAACAGAAATTGGAGATATCAAAAGCTTCAAACTGTTTTCCATAAACAAAACCTTCCCAGCTTACTGTAGGAGTACAGATTCCACTTACCCTCCCAAGTCTCTATGCCAACAACTACTGCATCCCCTCTTCATTCCTTCAGTGAGTTCTCTCAGGGGCAACCCTCAGCATCAAACCTTTGCGTTGACTTTTATGAGACACCCAAGGATCCATGCCAGAGTGTTGGGGACCAATCCATTATGCACAGAAGGAGAGATGGGAGGAATTGATCATCTGGCCACTAAAACACAATGAGATTTTCAGTATAATCGTCCAAACCAAATACTGGGCTCTGTTTGTTCAGATGATCTTTCTCCTACTCCCACTGCTGATTAGCAGCATAACAATTTGTACTAAAAGAAAACAAGAGACTGCATGGGAAGGAGAAAGGTCTTCCTCCTGCTTTACATCATCTCAGTTCAACAGCATCTGTTTCTATTATGTCATCAGCACTATCCATCACTACCACTTCCACACAAATACATACACCTCCACTTTGCACAGCATTATGCAACTGGCTAGCTGCATTATAGTGTTGGTGTTGTTGGGGGTTCCCCCACACACACACCCACTCCTCTGAAACATAAGATATTGGACAGTGGCAGAGACATGACACAAATCTTGAGCGATAAATGGTCTGATCCAATGTGGAAATCAAACCGTATGTTCAGATAGGAGCCTACCTAGCAGGGAGTGGAAAATGATGAATGTCTTAACAATGAAGTTTTCTAGAAATAAAGCTACATCTTTGACCAGTCTACAGGGAGTTATTGTTGACAAGCTATGAAGTGCTGCACTTTGTCCTCTGTCCCACAGCAGTGTCCTCTGTACTTTCCATGTTTCTTGCACCCACAATACATTAATTACTATTAGAAAATGCAAAGAGAATTAGTGTCTGAAAACAAACAAACAAAAACAAACCTCTAGCAAAGGTACTCACAGATGTTGGCTTTTCATGCACAGGTTTCCCACCACCAAATTGCTTTTTGCTAGCTATTTGTATGGCCTGTGGACACCCTTTCAGAAAGTAGTTAAAAGTCCCATCTGAAGCTCTCATGTTCTGTTCATTGATGTTCTTTATTTTGGACAAGTGCATATGTACTCAGGAGATTTGAGGTGAAATCCTGGTTCCAATGGCAAAACACTCACTGATATCAGTGGGGCCAGCATTTCACCCCTGAATTGTACATCCAGCCCTGCCACTGACCTGCTGTGTGACCTTGGGCAAGTCACTTCATCTCTCTTTGCCTTTGCTTCCCCTCCCACCCTTTGTCGGTCTTGTCTATTTAGATTGGAAACTCTTTAAGCAAGGACTCTTTTTCACTATGTGCATGTTTGGTGCCTAGTGTAATGATCCACTTAGGGTCTCCAGGAGCTATTCTGATACAAAATATGATTAATAATCCCTTCAGACAATTTCCTCCTGTGGCTGGTGGAACAGGAACCATCAAGACATTTACCTCAGTAGGAGCATTTCTAGGAAACTTTCCCTGGGGAGGGAAGGAGATGATCAGCAATTATTAATTCCAGGAGCATACTTAATTTTTCTCAGCAAGAAGGCCATCTGTAGCATTAATTATATGTTAAAGGTAACTCCCAAATTAACCAAATATAATTATGTTTTGCAAAAGCTCACCCAGTCTAATTTTATTTTCAGTAAACACCCTCAAAACTTTGACACATTTTAACTCACTTTTAGTTTAAAAAATACAATAGTGACAATCTTCAAAAGTGAGCACCTAAACTGCATGTGACAGGTTTCAGAGTAACAGCCATTTTAGTCTGAATTCGCAAAAAGAAAAGGAGTACTAGTGGCATCCTAGAGACTAACCAATTTATCTGAGCATAAGCTTTCATGAGCTACAGCTCACTTCATTGGATGCATACTGTGGAAAATACCCATTTTTCATGGTTTGTGTGTATAAAAACATCTTCTGTATTTTCCACAGTATGCATCCGATGAAGTGAGCTGTAAATCACGAAAGCTTATGCTCAAATAAATTGGTTAGTCTCTAAGGTGCCACAAGTACTCCTTTTCTTTAAACTGCATGTGAAAAACTTGACCAGTGGCTTGAGGCGCTTCCTAAACCTTCATTAATACCAGCATTTTCAATGCGTCTCTCCTTGATATTTCCCTTCTTGTGCCTTTTTGTTCTGTGCCCACTATGTATATCAGTTTTACTGTGTGACTTTCAACTAGAATCTCCAAAATAAGACATCACTCACAGTAGATTGTGAAGCTATTCAAAATATGATCATGCAAGTCACTGAGCTAATTGAACTTGGATCCCCTTTGAGGGGGCTTCAGTCTGCCCATGGGCTCTGCTGGGCTTCTTGGAGTTGGGTCCTTCTTGATTGAGGGGGAAAAAATAAGTGTTGGTACCTCCCAAATGCCCTCCACATGTGTCACCAAAATGAGACACGACTCACAGTAAACTGTGGAGACCTAACATCCTCCTCTTCCCCTTCCTTACATGAGGAATGAAATAATTAATAATACTGACATTTGAATATTATCGTTGGACATCTGAGTTAACACCTCATTAAGATGAGCAGGACAGTCCACACCTCTCAGATCTATTGTCCCAGGCTCTCTGCAAACTCATATAGACATCTGAGCCTTAGTTATATGCAATTCATATATTTGAGATTTTTATGCACAACCACAACCTACCTATTGCTTAATTGAAAACTGAGATTCTGGAGAACCAGATAGGGGCTTCAGAAAAGAGGTGGTGTATGGCACATTGGCACATACCAGCTATTTCCAACCCCTGCTTTCAACATGTCACCATTAACACAGCAGCTGAGTTCAACCCAGGAAAGTACCACCACTAATGATAGTCCTTGAAAAATAAAAAAAATCTGAAAGAGTTGCCAACTTATATTTTCCTCTCTCCAAATCCATTTGTGTTATTGTTTCAATTAATCAGAGCTATAACAAGCAGAGATTAGAAGTTAGAATAAGGCTTTGCTGTTAACATGTCCAGTTCGCCATGTTTTTTTTTTTAATTATTTTTTACTAAAGTTCAGAAAGAATCAATACAGAACTTAAAAATGTTGGAAATATTAACTTCTCAACAGTCATTATAACACATAAGTTATAATGATTGTCAAGAAGTCATTAACACACACCATGTTGTGGAAACCAAGATTGCTTTCTTTCTGGCTGTCATTTTCTGCATTTTATATATTGCATTAACAGTAAGCTTCAATAAACAGAATACATTTAAAATATAGTTCAGGAGGAAGCAATGAATTATAAGAAGTCCATCCTGATTCACTGTTGGAGAATCTGGGAGTAAGTATGATGTTATTACCATTTAGATAAGCTGTCCATTTCAACACTGCTGTGAATAAAGGTGGGCCCAAACCAAAATGTCAGATCCAAAGAACCCCAGACTTTTGGTGGAACAGAATTCAAATCTGAACCCAGCCTTGAACTTAGTGTCAATGAACTAGCACCATGATCCAAATACCACCCAACATTTGAGCATTGGGGTGTGTGAAATCCATGTAGTTCAGGCCCAACTCCATGGGATAAAGGAGCTATAGAAAATTCATTAGATTCTTGTTCTGAATTCTAATAGTGAAACTCTAAAGGCTAATGTGAACCCAGAGGACAAACCACAATAAAAAAGTGAGCAGTACCTGTGGCAAGGCAGAGGATTATCCTTGAGGAACACTACACATTGGATGTTTCATTAAGACATTCCCTCCAGCTGTCCCTCACCCACAGAACTTTTTGTCAACTTTAGTGGGATGTAGAGTATGGCTTTGCACTTCATTTTTATGGCTATCTTCCAATGACTTCTCAGTACTGTTCTCTTATTGTCGGTCTATCCTGCTGATTTTCTGTACTCTAACCCAAACAATACATTCAGCATGGTTCAAAGTTCTCCTTTTCTAACTCAGCCTTTGGTGCTGTGCTGGTCAGTGAAAGAAAACATCATGGAACTCTGGGTTATCATATCAGATGCATGTATCTGAATGTTGTATTAGGGGGGATGATGCACTATTATTTTGTATAATGATTCAGGCCCCAAACAATCGTGTTAGGCATTGTACAAACACATAGTAAGAGACAGTTCTTGTCCCAAAGAGCTTATAGTCTAAATAGATGAGTCAAAGGATGAGAGAAAGGACATATTATAAAATGGGAAATGACTGCCTAGGAAGGAGTACTGCAGAAAAGGATGTAGGGGTTATAGTAGATCAAAAACTAAATATGAATCAACAATCTAATACTATTGCAAAGAAAAAAACTATAATTCTGGGAAAAAGAAAAGGAGTACTTGTGGCACCTTAGAGACTAACCAATTTATTTGAGTATAAGCTTTCGTGAGCTACAGCTCACTTCATCGGATGCATACTATGGAAACTGCAGAAGACATTATATACACAGGTTTCAGAATAACAGCCGTGTTAGTCTGTATTCGCAAAAAGAAAAGGAGTACTTGTGGCACCTTAGAGACTAACCAATTTATTAGAGCATAAGCTTTCGTGAGCTACAGCTCACTTCCTCAGATGCATATCGTGGAAACTGCAGCAGGCTTTATATATACACAGAGAATATGAAACAATACCTACTCCCACCCCACTGTCCTGCTGGTAATAGCTTATCTAAAGTGATCATCAGGTGGGCCATTTCCAGCACAAATCCAGGTTTTCTCACCCTCCACCCCGCCACACAAATTCACTCTCCTGCTGGTGATAGCCCATCCAAAGTGACAACTCTTTACACAATGTGCATGACAATCAAGTTGGGCTATTTCCTGCACAAATCCAGATTTTCTCACATCCCCCCACCCCCATACACACACAAACTCACTCTCCTGCTGGTAATAGCTCATCCAAACTGACCACTCTTCAAGTTTAAATCCAAGTTAAACCAGAACATCTGGGGGGGGGGGGTAGGAAAAAACAAGAGGAAACAGGCTACCTTGCATAATGACTTAGCCACTCCCAGTCTCTATTTAAGCCTAAATTAATAGTATCCAATTTGCAAATGAATTCCAATTCAGCAGTTTCTCGCTGGAGTCTGGATTTGAAGTTTTTTTTGTTTTAAGATAGCGACCTTCATGTCTGTGATTGCGTGACCAGAGAGATTGAAGTGTTCTCCGACTGGTTTATGAATGTTATAATTCTTGACGTCTGATTTGTGTCCATTTATTCTTTTACGTAGAGACTGTCCAGTTTGACCAATGTCCATGGCAGAGGGGCATTGCTGGCACATGATGGCATATATCACATTGGTGGATGTGCAGGTGAACGAGCCTCTGATAGTGTGGCTGATGTTATTAGGCCCTGTGATGGTGTCCCCTGAATAGATATGTGGGCACAATTGGCAACGGGCTTTGTTGCAAGGATAAGTTCCTGGGTTAGTGGTTCTGTTGTGTGGTATGTGGTTGTTGGTGAGTATTTGCTTCAGGTTGGGGGGCTGTCTGTAGGCAAGGACTGGCCTGTCTCCCAAGATTTGTGAGAGTGTTGGGTCATCCTTTAGGATAGGTTGTAGATCCTTAATAATGCGTTGGAGGGGTTTTAGTTGGGGGCTGAAGGTGACGGCTAGCGGCGTTCTGTTATTTTCTTTGTTAGGCCTGTCCTGTAGTAGGTAACTTCTGGGAACTCTTCTGGCTCTATCAATCTGTTTCTTTACTTCTGCAGGTGGGTATTGTAGTTGTAAGAAAGCTTGACAGAGATCTTGTAGGTGTTTGTCTCTGTCTGAGGGGTTGGAGCAAATGCGGTTGTATCACAGAGCTTGGCTGTAGACGATGGATCGTGTGGTGTGGTCAGGGTGAAAGCTGGAGGCATGCAGGTAGGAATAGCGGTCAGTAGGTTTCCGGTATAGGGTGGTGTTTATGTGACCATTGTTTATTAGCACTGTAGTGTCCAGGAAGTGGATCTCTTGTGTGGACTGGACCAGGCTGAGGTTGGTGGTGGGATGGAAATTGTTGAAATCATGGTGGAATTCTTTATATACACAGAGACCATGAAACAATACCTCCCTCCCACCCCACTCTCCTACTGGTAATAGCTTATCTAAAGTGATCACTCTCCTTACAATGTGTATGATAATCAAGTTGGGCCATTTCCAGCACAAATCCAGGTTTTCTCACCCTCCGCCCCCCCCCCCCACTCTATTCAGCACTGATAAGGCCTCAACTGCAGTACTTGTCTACGTCTGGGTCAACACACTTTGGGAAAGATGTGGACGAATTGGAGAGAGTCAAGAGGAGAGCCACAAAAATGACTAAAGGTTTGAGGCCTGGTCTACGCAAGTTAGGCTGATCCAGCAGCATTGCTCAGCGATGTGAAAAATCCACACATCTGAGGGATGCCATTAAGCTGACCTCACTACTGGTGTAGACAGCAGTAAGTTGATGGAAGAATTCTATTGCCTCTCAGGGAGGTGGAGTTCCTATGTTGTACCAATAAATTAAAAACCAGCAGGATCTTATTAAAGGGGAAAAGGCAAAATACCACATTTATTGTGAATACAGAAAGAATCATAGTAAGCAGTTAGTTATAGTTATAACCTTCCATTCAATCTCATATTTATTCACACACACACAGAGGTTCTGCAAGGTTATCATCATAGTTACCAGCCTTAGAGTTGCTCATGCCAAGCCACTGGCCAGGTGGCCTGGACATGAGGAGGGAGCAGGGCCTTGTCAGATGCTCATCTGATGCTCCTGGAAGTTGGTTTGCAGAATCAGACCCCCAAAGTTCTCACTTTCTAGAGTCTATTTTTATAGGAATTTATTCCTAGGCCAGTCTGTGGGAATTGCTTCATCATGCTGTTGCTAAATCAATCAGCAGATAGCACATTCCTGATGGCTCCGTGCTGCTAGATGTTATCTTGTTCTTTGCTTCTCCCATTCTTGAGGCTGTTGGGTGGATTCCAGTCTGCCCTGGGGGGGGGGGGGGCGTCCTCTGATTATTTCCACTTGACGCCTTCTTCAGCCGATGGACACTGGATTCTTAGGCTGGCACCTCCCTGATCATTCAGTTATTATCCACACCAAGCATCCATCCACATACATCGTCTATCTCTATTTTAATCACAATAGTTAATACAACAAAAGGGCGGGGAGTCTCTGGGTGCTGTTTCTGTTGTTACAGAGTATCACTTTAAGTCTCCCTCTGTGTGAACTGCTTTGAGAATAGACTCTGTCTTAGAATGTAATAACGCAATTAGCAGCTTGCAAGTTTCACACATAGAGGGAGAGAAACAGTACCAAAAACCAAGAGACCTCTTAATTAGTAATACCCTGGAATTTAAACTATGGGGAATCAAACTCATTTGTGATTTTAATACAGAACTTCTTTAATATGATCCAACACCTATGCTGATGGGAGAACCCCTCTCATTGGCATAGGTAGTGTCTACACTGAAGCTCTACAGCAGCATTGCTGCAACTGTGCTTCTGTAGCATTTCAAGTGTAGTCAAGACCTAGAAAATATGACCTCTGAGGAAAGATTGAAAAAAAATGGGATTGTTTAGTCTGGAGAAAAGACGACTGAGGGGGGAACATACCATTCTTTAAGTACATAAGAGGTTGTTATAAAAAGGAGGTGATAAATTGTTCTCCTTAACCACTGAGGACAGGACTAGAAGTAATGAGTTTAAATTGCTGAAAGGTTGATTTATGTCATCTATTGGGGAAAAACTCCCTAATTGTCAGAGTAGTTAAGCAGTGGAACAAATCACTTAAGGACGCTGTGGATTCTCTATTATTGGAGGTTTTTAAGAACAGGTTAGACAAACACCTGTCAGGGGTGAGCTAGAGAATATTTAGTCCTGCCTCAGTGCAGGGGGCTGGACTAGATGACTTATCGAGGTCCCCTCCAGTCCTACATTTCTATGATTCTATAATTCTATTACCACCTCTATTTTCCAGATGGGGAACTGAGGCACAAAAAGATCTGAGTGACTCACCGAAGGCCCACACCAGAAGTCTGTGGTAAAGCTGGGAATTGAACCCAGATCTCCTGAGTCCCAATCCAGCGCCTTAGACATAAATTGTCCAAGATTTTCAAAAATAATTAGTGATTCTGAGTGCCCCATTTTTTGGATGCCCAACCTGAGACAGATTAAAATAGCCTGATTATCAGAGATTGCTGAGCATCCATTCTCTGAAAGTCAAACCTGTTTAAGGTGTCTCAATGTGGGCACTGGAAAACTGATGTACACAAAATTACTAGTTGCTTTTAAAAATCATCTCTCTCTAGCTGCAGAGCTCTTTGTTTTGACAGTAATATAGTTAAAGTGCTTTCTTGTTCATCATTTGGAGCTGATTTAAGAAGGATGGGTGAGAAGGCTCTTTCGCTTTATGTTCTTAGAGCACTCTCTTCAGTTGTCTACTTCCAGTACTTTCTTATTTGGCCCCCCAAAAAACCTGGCAAAATGTATCAGTAGGTAGAAAGTGAAAGCCACAGCAAAAGCAACCACCTACAGTAGCAGATGCTGATTTTTAACAGCAAGTTTTAGTTGCCATGGCAATATATTTGGACATGGAATACACTAGTTGGTCTTTCTTTCTATTTATGCAACATCTGGGGAGAATCATGTAGCCCTTACTCAAGCAGATTGTCCATTTAATTCAGTGGGTGTTTTGCCTGAGCAAGGAAGAGAGGACTTGAACATACATGATTCTTTGGACTTATTTAGAAAATTACTTCCCTGGAGAGAAATGTAGGTCTTATAGTTAAGACCTCAGGGTTGATTCAATTGCTGGCTCTGCCAGGGACTTCCTGTGTGACCTTGGACAAATCACATCTTTCTCTGTGCTTCAGTTCCCTATTTTGTAAAATGAGGATAATAATACTGTCCTTCTCCCACCTTTCATCTGTCTTGTCTGTTTTCAGGAGATTATAAATTCTTGGGGCCTGTCTCCTACTATCTGTTTGTGCGGGACATAGCACAAGGGCTTTTGATCTTGGGTAGGACTTCAAGGCACTACTGTAATAAAATAATAAAACAGTATAATTAATAAATTAGATAAACACATTTCAATCTGCTATGCACATCTTTAAAAAATTTGAACAAAAGTGGGCAGAGTGTGAGATGGAATCTTACTTGAATTGTCCATCGGCAATTTTGAATGGAAAATTTCTCCCACAGTTTCCATTATGTGCACTCATAATAAGGGTAACCTAAAGGCCAGTTATAGTATCGATATTATGTATGGGTATAACACAAGGAAAACAAGTATCCAGCCATTTGTTATACAAGAGCCACCTTGTGGTTTGGATTTAAGGTAGGATCTCTTGCAGGGATCAGCAGACGACAACCTACAAGGGGAAGATTTCTCTATAGGAATATCTGTTTCTTTGTGGTCATCAGACAGTAGTAAAATGCAGACCAACCAGACAGATGCTACAGTCATTTCCAGATTAACAAGATAGGGCCTCCAAGATGGCTGCGGAGTACATGGCAATAGTGTTGGGGACTTAATGGCCATGGATTCTTTGCCAGGTTCTCTCTGCTTGTTTTCTAATGGACCAAATTGTAAAACACTTACTTACATCCAGAGATGTCTTTTGCTATAGCGCCAGGGGGCAGTGTTAGGGGCTTATTCCTTCACCCGCTTACTTCCCTGGTCCTTCTCGCATTAACAGAGAGCAACAATACCCGAAGTCCAAAGGTGCAAACAATTCAATGTTTATTGGGGTGAACTTCCAGCAAGCATGATTCCAGTTTCCTTCCTTAGTGTCCCCCTTCCCAGCTCTGACACCACAGAGCCTGACCTATGTCCCTGTTCCCATTCCCCTCCTTAGCAAAACATGATTCCAATTTCCCACCCCCATTCCCTGTTCCCATTCCCCACCTTACTTCCTGATTGAATGCAGACTATATAGTAAAACTTGAGTTCTGCTTAGCTATACCTTAACCAATCATTTTACTGAAATTTAACTAACCAATCCTAACATATTGTAACGTGATTATTTAACCAATTATATCCCACCACCTTAATTAGTTTACACCCAGCAAAATTAATTATACAGCAGACAGAAACAATCAGAGAACCAGACAGAGATTATACAGACAAACAATAGGGAAATGGGGACTAGAATGACAGAACAACACAGAAATGAGGATTTCACAACTACATCTATAAAGACAAAAGGGTTTCCCAGCTGTGTCTATTGATAAGTGAGTTCTTGCCAGACAGGATGCTATTGTAAGCGGAGGAATAGTCCCGCTCTTGTGGGGAACTTTCCTGGCTTCTGCACTACCCCGGTGAAGTGGGCTAGCGAAAGGATCTGAATCCTCGCTCCCACTTCCTTTACCCAGTGGCCTCCCTGCCCTTGAGGACTCCCCTTCCACTCCCCTGTCTGGCAGAGTCCTCGTAACCCCAACAAGGCTGGGCCCAGGATTCCTGGGGGGCTCGACCCCTAACCCTGCTGTGGTCACCTAGGACGGGGGCTACGGTGTTCCCACTCTGGAGTACTCTCTCTGCACTGGGCACTTCTCTGACCCACTGACCATTACATACAAGTTAAAGCAAATGCAAGTTATTTAATCAACACTTAATTTTAAAAAGAATAAGGAAACATGGGAAAGGTTAAAGGAAACACATCAACCCGCTCTGTGGCAGGGAACATCACAAACAGCGTCTCTGAAATGTCAGGGCAGTTCACAGTCTGTTCCTTGTAAGTCCCAGGCCTCCTTCTCAGGCCCTGGCTGTGTTGTAGGGACACTGTGGGTTGGACACTCGCTCTAGTAGTGGCCACATGCTCTCAGGCTCTAAGTGGCAGGACTCTTCTTCCCAGTGTCACCCCCACCCTGTCGGCGTTATGATCCAAGCCTGGCCTGCAGAGCCCCTTGGCTGAGGCATCTCCCTGTGCTGGGCCCGCTGCCCAGGGTCCCCCACAGTCTCCCCAGCTGCTCATGGCACCCAGCTCCGGACTGCTCCAGCCCCAGCTCCACCACTCCGTCTCTGCACTGCTGCTGCTGCTCTGCCTCCAGCTCCCTGGGCTGCTTCTTTGGCCCCTCTGGCTCTGGTTGCTGCAGCTCTGCTCCCAGGGCAAGTCTGCTCTCTCTGGACTGTGCCTCTGGCTGTGGGGCTGCAGCTCTGCTCCCAGGACAGGGGCTGCTCTCTCTGGATCTGGCCCAGCTCTGCTCCCCAGCTCAGCTTGGCCCCTGCTTTCTCCTCAGCTCGGCCCCACTCTGTCTGACCCAGGCAACTCCAGCTCAGGCGGAAGACAGGACCTCCCTGGCCTCCTGACTCCCTGATTAGCCTGCCCACCCTGTCATTCAGGCTGACCTGGAGCACTGGCCACACCCCATTGTTCCTGGGGACTATCAGTCTCAGAGTCCTGGTTTCCCATAGACCCTTCCCCTTTTAGTACTGGGAGCTAGCCAACCAAAACACCCCCACTGACTGTTAGTAAGGGGGCAACAGTCCCCTTACACTATCAAACTAAGTTTCCTTTTACATTTTCTAGGCACTTCCCTTTCTCTGGAGGTGATAGGCACTATCAGGACAGGATTGTATTCCTAACAGCCCAATAGCACCTTCTTTCAGTGTGACTTGGTTTGGAATGTGAGGATGTGACCAGTCGCTTCCCAGCTTATGGCTGCCTCTGCTGCTTAGCCAAAGGCCTTAGCCTAAGCACAGGGCCTCAGACTGTCACAGTAAGAGAAGGCCCTTACACCGGCAAACAGTGATTTTGATTCTTTCTTTTATACCTCTATAACTGGCCAAGTGATAAGAATACACCTAAATTCTTAGAGTATAGGCCTTTACAGACAGGCCTGACTATCTATATCCTAACAGGCAGTTGCACCCCCTGCCCCTCCAGGCCTTTCTTTGCCCTTCCCCCTAGACATTTCGTAGGGCTACATGCTGCAGTATGCCTTCCATTTCTCTCGCCACCATACCACCACCCATGTAGGATGATTGAATTTCCCAAGCTATATAATCATAAAATGTTCATCACAAACACATAAAAAGCAGTACAGGTTTTCAAACACCATTCTTTTCTGATCTAGCCCTATCGAATGCAGCCATTTGCAATGTGATGTAATCATGCACACTTCTAATCCTTCATGACACTTGCAGGCATTTATTATTCATTTATTCCTTCCCTCAAAAAAAAAAAAAATTCTGAAACAAGGCTCCTGCTGATATCAAGTAGAATCTTACTCCTCAAGCAGTCCCATTCACATCCATGGGACTACTTCAGGCATAAGGAATTACTTGTCACAGCTCAGGGCAACTGCACCTGTATTCCCTCTCTGTGGTCCAGCAAGGTCACTCACTCTTAGGCTTCCAGCTCCCAGTGTCACCTCTCTGGGGCATACACCTGCGTGCATCTCCCACCCAGGGCCACTCTTAGGATTTATGGGGCCCTATGCAGTATTACTAAACTGGTAAACTATGCCTGACAGCAGCCTGGGCTCACATGTGTATTTTAGATAAGCGTAGTCTTTTGAAGGATTTATTCTAAAAACTATATGTCTGAAGATCCAAACATTTAAGGCTAAAGATGAATACTCAGATTGTGCATCTAAAAAATCTATGCAAGGATTTTTTAGAGATGTGATTTTTTTAATCTTCAGCAACACACTAATGAAATATTTTTAAAGCAAATTTTAAAACAAGGTCCTGTAGACGAACATATTCTGAGTAAATATTATTACAGTAATGCACAACTGTTTTTGTCAGGTTTCAGAGTAACAGCCGTGTTAGTCTGTATTCACAAAAAGAAAAGAAAAGGAGTACTTGTGGCACCTTAGAAACTAACCAATTTATTTGAGCATAAGCTTTAGCTGTAGCTCATGAAAGCTTATGCTCAAATAAATTGGTTAGTCTCTAAGATGCCACAAGTACTCCTTTTCTGTTTTTGTCAGTAAATTCAGAAACTGACAGTATATACCTGGGGGTTGGCAAATGCCTGTTAAATGGTTTCATTACCACTTGAATGGCTCTTTAACAGTTTCAGTGTTGTGCTAATAGGTCTGGCAGGCTGGAAGGCTTTTTCACTTCCTTTGGAGGAAGACTCACCAGGCTGCATTAGCCAGCTGTGATGGGAGCCTGCAGGAAGGGTCAGAACAGGGACAGGAAGAGGTAGAAGGGTGGATACTAAGACCCAGGGATGCCCCAAATTTTCGGGTACCCTACACAGCTGCATAAGCTGTGCATGCCTAAGAACAGCCCTGCTACCTCCTAACTGGGATTTTTCCAGACTGCATAGTGCCCTGACTACACTGAGTTCCCCAGCAGGCCTGCTCTGTCTTCTCCTCAGAGGCTATAACCAGCGTAATTGCCCATAGTTATAAAGTTGCCACACAGCCCTTTCTAAGGGAGCACAATTATTCTTAAGGTGAAAGCATTACAGAGAAAACATATTAAAAACAATAAAAGAACCTACACACATGCTAATAAGCTTACCAGAGATCCCCCACAAGTTCCAACAAGCGCTCTGTCCTTCAGACCCACCCAGGGCTTTTCTGAGATCACTGGTTCATATCAGTTGTTAGCTCAGAACAGTAGGTAATCAGCCAGACAATGGTTTTCCCCTCCAGGTGTAGCTTCAAAAAACTGGGTCCAGAGATGGGAATTTGCATTTCCATCCCCACAGGTATTTCCCAGGAAACCCACCTAACTTTGTTCATCTCAAAAGTACCTTCTTGTTTGGCATGTTGTTTAAAATAGACCTTTGAAGCTCCTTACACTTCCCAGAGTTTACATTGGTCCTGTCTCCCCCTCAGAGAAGTTATATATATTTCCACACTAGTACATAAACTTTGCATTTATACTACAATGGACTCCACAGCTACTTAAACTTAATTCAGTATGATCTTGCAAAGATACTGCAGGAAATTGCTGTATTTGTCACACTGCTCATCATGAGTCAGGATATCACAAATTGGTCCAAAATGATTTAATGGCATTTTGTGCAGATAGGATGGGAGAATCTGGCCCTTACTCCCAGTGAACAATACCATATTCTGTGACCATCCCAGTGACATTAATGGGATTTTGTGATGATGTGTACAACCTCCACACTAGGTAATAAGGGCTTAAGGGTTTATTTTGGGCCCAGCCAGCCCCACCCCACTACACCTGCAGCAAATGCTCTATCTGGTGGAGGAATTAAAAGACAGGGAAACACTTCATCTGGGTGACAGAGCTGGAAGAGAGCAGACCTGCAGCCCACAGCTCCAGCAGCATAGAGCAGAGGAAGGCCTAGAGTCTCTGACACAGCTGCCCAAAAGGGCCCTCCCTGAAGGATGAGAGGACCCACCACAGAAACAACCAGAGAAAGGGAGTACCCCTCCACCACCTGTGGACCCTGGACATCCCCTCTTACTTATTTGATTTGCACTTTCCCAACAAGGGAAAGCCCTGGACTAAGCTGCCATGGGGGAGGAGGGTAACAAGAGGAAGTGGCCCAGGGAGGGCAGCTTTAAGCAGCCTCAGTTGCCAGATCACTGGTAACCCAAAGGGCCCAGGGTCAGAGCCCAGTGCAGTGGGAGAACCTGGGATCCCCTCCCCACAAGCCCCCTCCTGGTCACAGGTTGTGGCCTTGACCACTAGGCCACGCTTCCCTATCAAAACCCACGTGCGGTCCATTACAAATTGGTAGAGAGCGTGGGCATCACCCCACCTCTAAGAGAAGGGAAGACTGACTGACCGAGGTGGCCAAACAGCCTAACTGAAAAAAAAACGTAGGTTGGTAGGACAGCAGTGATGGAGTTAGAACGGCTGCTGAACTGGGTGACCGAGAACCACCACCACCAGCAGCAGGCAATGCAGCAGCAGCAGCAGCCACCGCAAATGGCTGCCCAGAAGCAGCAACTGGTTCATGACTTAGGGGCCCCAGCAAGAGGAACAGCAGCAAAGGTTAGTTCAACCAGTCATCGTGTTGATGCAGTCCGCGGATTCCCCCATAGCTTCTCCATCAGGGGGCCTGTGCCCAAGCCCAGGGGCCCCGCCTGTACCCGGAAAGCTCACAAAGATGGGCCCTGAGGATGACCCCGAGGCTTTCCTGACGTGTGACCAGGTGGTGACGGTTGCCCAATGGTCCCTTGACCAGTGAGCCATCCTGCTGGCATCCTACCTGACAGGGTCAGCACAGGCTGCATATCGGAGACAGGATGAGGAGTCCACCCAGTACTACCCCCAGGTCAGAACGGCCATCTTGGACTACGCTGACATCACCAAGACCTTCCGCCAGAGGTTCCGGAGGGAGAGGTACCCTCCGGGGACCCAACCCCATGTCCTCGCCCAGAAACAGAGACCTATGTTGGAAGTGACTCAAGCCAGAGGTGGCTGCACTCAACCTTGTGGAGTAGTTTGCCCAAATCCTCCCCAAAGGGGGTAGGTACTGGGTGCTCGGACATCGACCTGAGTTATTTCTGTTCAATTGATGGAGAACTATATGGTGACCAGACAGCAAATGTGAAAAATCGGGATGGGGGGTGTGTAATAGGGGCCTATACAAGACAAAGACCCAAAAATAGGGACTGTCCCTATAAAATCGGGACATCTGGTCACCCTAGAGAACTATGTGGCAGCTGAGACAGCTTTAACTCCTGCCCCTGAGCATTGCCTGATACCAGAGGGACCCCTCGACAGATGGGAGAAGTCAGCCAGGAGAGACAAAAAATAGACAGGTTGCTCCCCAGCCTATCAGGGGCCCTGCTATCCCAGTGATATACATGGGGTATTCAAGGAGTGAGGTAGAACTCAATGGGCGTCATGATAGGAGAAACTCAGAGAACATCCGTCCTTGACATTAGTTTGTCCTGATCTGCGTCATGCAATTTTTGGAGACCACAAACTTGTGAAAAGCAATGTTGTGAAGACTGTCAAATTGCGTTAAATAAATTGGGCACAAAAAATTATTTTCACTATGCCCTAATTAATACTGTAAACTGGAAGGAATTCAGAGATGAGTAACAAACATGATTAAGGAGACTGAAAGACTGATCTATGAGAAGACTAAAAGAACTAAGTAGATCCATAGTTTGACTAAACCATGATTGAGGGCCATATCCTTCAGATGTTACTCAGCCAAGACTCTTGTTGACTCCAATTTAAAAAGAAAAGCATGCTTTTAAAATACTTAAGACATAGTGAATAAGTGATTCTTCAAATCAATCACATGCCAAAACAAAGGAGATGCATTTCCCCTTCCTTCATTAAAAACTATCCTGTTACTAGTGACATTAGGAAATTCCAGGAAATTTATGAGCATATTTTGCAAGGTTTTGCGTGGACAAAATAGATAGAATGTATCCAAATTTACATGAGATTGCATGGTACCTTAATAACTGGGATTACAGGATTTGGGAAGAATGTTGCTTTGCACTTTACACTCAGATGACTGGGTGGTCCTTTTGTTTCTAAGCTTTGAGAGGTACAACAGAAAGCTTCAAAAGCATCTGGATTCTGCTGCAATTTTCACAAAACATTTTGTGCAAATGATTAAGTTTCTCATTTCACTCATAATGGACTGCTTTTTAACGTATTTGAAATAGTAAGTATGTGCAAACCGTTTCAGAGATACACTGTTGCCACAGTAGCAAGTACATGAAACTATTCAAATGATACAGAAATCAGATAGTATAAAGTAGGAGACCCAAACTCAGGTCTGGAATTGGCCTTTAACTCCTCCAAGGCTGGGTAGCTTTAAGTTACACAAAAAGAAAAGGAGTACTTGTGGCATAGTCTCTAAGGTGCCACAAGTACTCCTTTTCTTTTTGCGAATACAGACTAACACAGCTGCTACTCTGAAACCTGTCATTAAGTTACACAGAAATTCTACAGGGGTAAAGCGCAAGCCATAGGGACTTGAAAATGTCCTCTCTGCTGTGGCGTTTG
Source organism: Lepidochelys olivacea (assembly GCF_965140295.1). Taxonomy (NCBI): domain Eukaryota; kingdom Metazoa; phylum Chordata; order Testudines; family Cheloniidae; genus Lepidochelys; species Lepidochelys olivacea. Next base: position 157,547,627 of record NC_140411.1, on the reverse strand, counting down.
AAAGAGTTTCCTATTGCCCTTAGATGATCACTGCATGATATTTTAAATTATTGGCCTTTTTCAATGGTTCTTGTCCATACAGCTTAAAAGAGATGAGATGTGAGATGATATATAGAAAAGTGAAAAATCATATCCTAAGTGTGTTGTCATTACTATTTTTGATAATTATTACAATGTAAGAAATAGCAACATTTCAGATTAGGTGATGTGCTGTCTGTATGAACAGCATCTGTTCATTTTAACTCATTGCTAGGAGCTCTTCTGATATGAACAATCAATATTGTTTTCCTTTTGTTTGCAAGGGAGTAAGGGACAGGCCAACACATCTGGAGTTTAGGGAGATAGATTCTATCTCATAAATTTGACCACCATTGCAGAACAGTTTGAATAAATTATAACCTCCTAACAGTGCAGAATTTTAATTAGGAACTTCCCGAGAAGTGTGCAGTATGCAAGTGGGCAAACAGTGTTTCATCTGCTTTGAGGAACTGTACCAACCAGAATAAGACCCTATCTATACCAGCTGGCCTCTGCTGCTTCCCCTTCAACTGTGCATTTGCTAATCCACAACAGAACTTGGCCTACACCAGACCACAATCGCATACTACCCAAGTGCCACTGTGGCTTAGAACATGAACATCTGCAAGGAAAGTATTGAAGGCAGCAGTGACACACTGGAGCACAACATAGAGTCTGAGTCCTATATTTACTAATATAGGACTAGATTGCTAAAGTACTCTCAGCCCAGAGTAGGGGTAGCACAACACTGCACTGCCCTAGGAGCCTACTGGGGAATTAACTGAGTCTGAAAGTCACAGTTCTCTCCCTGGTTCCCCCACATATTGCAAAGGGAACAATCTACTACTACTATATACAAGCAGGAAATTTAGTTTCTTGGCCAGGCTGGCTCAGCTACTCTGGTCAGTACATTGAGTGGTGGGGAGCAGAGTCACAACTAGGGTGACCAGACATCCCAATATTATCAGGACCATCCTAACACTAGGGGCTTTGTCTTATATAGGACCCTATTCCCTGTCCCAATTTTCACACTTGCTATCTGGTCACTCTAGTGACAATCCAGCTGCATGGAAAGAGAAGAAAAGACCCAGTGGATAATGCCCTCCCCCTCACAGTGAGATATGTGACCCATGAGGCGATTAGATTGCACATGGGGAAAAGAGAATGTTTTTCAGCCTTTACTCCCCTCAGTGGGAGCATAGCGTGAGTGGCCATCTTGCCCACAGAGAGAAGAAGCTTAAAGCAGCACCCACAAAAGCCACAGTGAAACACACATCAGTGGCAACCACTCTTATAAGTGACAGCCATTTTAGTTTGACTGTCTTTTCTCTTCCTGTATTTACTGTTGCACTTATCTGTAAATGAGTATCATTGGTTATCCCATGGTTTGAGAGGTAAAAAAACAAAATTATTTGGATTGGTTTTTGATCATACAGCTCCTAGGAAGGTGAGATATTGGGGATCCACAAACTCAGGGCTAGGTCACCCTTTATTCTCGAGAAGCCCTCAGAAAGGCAGCAGAGCGGCAGGAAGTTTGCCTTCCTAATCTCCTGTAATGCCTTCTCTCCAGGAGGAAGGATTTAACAGCCATGAAGTTTGCAGGGTATAAGGCCTCTCAGCCCCAAGAACTTTTGGAGAAGGGATCCCTAGACCCATCGCAGCAGGTGCTACCCACATGCATGCCTGTCACTCCCAGCTGCTGTTGGCTGATCACTATGTAGCTGCTCAGTAGCAGTTGTGGCAGGAACCTAGGGAAGGTGAAGCAAAGAAAGAGAAGTTAGTCTCCTTTGCAGCCCCCATTCCATGCAGCCACAGTAGAGGGGCTCCCACAGGGTCCCAGGAAGAGAAGGGAGAATTGTACTGGGGGCACAGCACTCCCAGAATCTTACAGACAGATGGAGAGCTACCCAGGGAAGGATAAATGGGGGAAGAGAAAAACAGCTCCAGCTCTTAAATATATGTGTTAAAAATTTACCTATACTCTAAGAGTACCCATAGTAGTCATTCAGGTTTCATCCCAATCCTAAACTCATCCTGAAAATGCTTAAACAGACTTGGGACAAACAATGAGGACGCTTCAAGGCTTCCTTCATGTCATATCAGGAATTAGGTGGTAAAATACTGGGGACAATGAAGCATAGAAATAAGATGAAAGATCTCATACGTAGAGCTAAATTTAGCTTTTATCAGTCATCACACATGCATTGTAATGAATGCTTTCTAGTGAATTTTGGAGGCAATATAACCCTATACATTTCAGTAGGTCTTACTGTCCATGTCTGGAGTGGTTGCTCTATTTAATCATTGCTTTGGCATTCCTGCATAGGTTCCACCCCTCCCCTGAATTCAGTGTTTGAAAGTCCTGTAAGAAATTCTTATTCAGCTTCCCTTAAAAGCTTTGTAGTTCAAGAGTGCCATCTTGAGGTATACTATGTTTCAGAGCAATTCCATGGATTGACTGAACCTCTGTAATGCTTTTGAAATTGTTAGAGAGAAAAATGCAAAGTTCTCAAATCCTTAAATATGGTGGCATTTAAAAAACAGCACGAAATAGAATCAAAATACAGATTGTCAGTTTGGCTCTACTCAGTAGTGTATAATGACAAATTATCAACTTAAAAATATCATTCTTGGTCAAGATTTTCAAAAGTGAGGAGCAATATTGAGTGCTCAGTTTTGGGGTATTCTACTTGAGATGCCTTAAAGATGCCTGATGTTCAACAAGTTCTAGTCCCTACCCTCTGAAAATCAAATCTGACCCCTTCGGGGTAGGCATCCAAAATCACTACTCACTTTTGAAAATCTTAACCCTTGCCTTTAAGAAGACGATGTGTCTTTTTTCTGGATTTGACTTCAAAGATAACACTAGCAATAACAAAAGATACCAAACCAAAGTCAAACACACCTTTTGAAAAATAAGTATTTAAAACATAAAAGGTGAAACATATTGCATTACGTGATCTGTATTCGTTAAAGTCAAGGAAGAGCTTTCAGGGTATAAACTGATGCAGGTAGGTAGAAAAGAATTTTCCTTCTGCAGCATTGTCGAGACATTAGTTATTGACTATTTCAAGACACTGAATGAATAGTGTGGTACTATAAATAATACTTAAGATGTATGATTACACTGCAGTTAGACCACTCTTTGTTCTTCCTGTTACAACTGCCAGCTGGCTGTTGGTTTGGGATAGGGTGTGTACCAAGCTGTGGCAGCAATAAAATGCACAAAAGGATGAGGGGCCACAGGAAACCAGGGGCCTTCATCAAATGTATACTGGCAGCACCACAAACAAGAGAACAAAGATTTAATTAGAATGTTTCCTACACTGAAGAGCAACAGAGAAGTAATCAAGATTCTGAAATCTTTATACATGCGTTATTCCCCACCCCCAGCCCCAGAAAGCGTAAGGAAGACTTATGAACTTTTTAGTTAACTATATGGGAAATCCCAGAAACATTAGTTAAATTAAGATCTAGGAAAAAAGTAATCTGCCCGCAGCTGGGTAATAACAATTCTAAAGGGAAAAGCCAGATTTGTTTTTCAATACAAAAGCTGGCTGTAAGAGAAGATACTTTATTGGCCATTTCTAGTTCAGAGAGCAATGACAGAGGCTATATTAAAGAATGCACATCACCTCTAAAAGTCTCTGTACTGTGACCAGGGCTAAGTGGGTATCACAGACTGAAGTGAAGTTGTAGCGGTGTCAGTCCCAGGATATTTGAGAGACAAGGTGGGTGAGGTAATATCTTTTATTGGACCAACTTCTGTTGGTGAGAGAGACAAGCTTTTGAGCCACACAGCTCTTCTTCAGGCTCGAACGCTTGTCTCTCTCACCAACAGAAGTTGGTTCAATATAAATATTAGTATTACCCTCACCCACCTTGTCTCTCAGAGACTGAAGTCTCTTGAAAGTCAATACACTGCTTCTGAACTGCATACTTTTTCAAAGGGGTTGGAACAAGCCTCCAATGCTTGGGCAAGCTTATCTTTCTGAACACCTCTATGCTCCTTAACACAAAACAGCACAGCAACAAGGTTAATATTAATTGAAGAATATTCACAATGATTTAAGAAATAGGTTTAGTGTTGAGTGATAACCATACTCACGGGACTTGGAGAAAGATAAATATGTTTCTCTCGCTACAGAAAGGCAACCAAACTTCAAAGGAAAAGTAGCTTAGAACCAGATTCTGATACTCTTAACTCACAAGGAACCATACTTTACTCTGGAAGTAGTCAATGTGACTAAGCATGGGGTAAGGTGCTCTTCAACATGAATAAGGGTGGCAGAATCAGGCTCTTCATGAGTAAGAGATTTCGCTACAATTGAACAGTGAGTTGGTTCACTGGGAAAAACTGCTGCTTAGGTAGCAGCCAGACTTCTATTCCGGAAAACTGCATAGAGGGTGATGCACAGAGGAAAGCAGGCCTCCTTCCTGGACATGCTAAGAATTGCCCAGTCTTCCCTGAGAACAGAGAGCAGGCACTGTGCAGTAACTAAACAGGACGTATTGTTTCATGGTCTCTGTGTATATAATGTCTTCTGCAGTTTCCACAGTATGCATCCGATGAAGTGAGCTGTAGCTCACGAAAGCTTATGCTCAAATAAATTGATTAGTCTCTAAGGTGCCACAAGTACCCCTTTTCTTTTTGAGGATTTAGCGCAGAGGTTCTCAAACTGGGGGTCACACAAGGTTATTCCGTGAGGGTTGCAAGTATATGCCTCCCAGCTAGCTAGTAAGTCTGCTGTGAAAAGTGATATTAACAAACATACAAATATCACTTTCAAATAGTGTTAAATATAAAAAATGTGTTTTTAATTTAGAAGGGCGGGGGGGGGGGTGTCACACTCAGAGGCTTGCTACGTGAAAGGGATCGCCAGTACAAAAAGTTTGAGAACCAGTGATTTACTAGTTTACTTCTTAATACTACAGATGGGCAAAAACTTTCAAAATTTGCAGTTCTGATTAAATGTGTTGCCAGTTTTCAATTTTGGTAGAAAAGCTAATTGAAATTTTTAATGAAAACTTGTGCAAAAAAAGTCATCCCATGTTCTTACCAGCTGATCAAAAAACTTTGAAACTCAAAGATTTAACAACTATTGTTGAAACTTTAAAATTTCAACAAAAAAGGGACAAAATTTGCATTCTTTTTATTTACACCAATTACATCTTGTAATGACAGCTATAGAGAAACCTGGAAAAGGCAGAAAAAATGCAAATCAGAACTTGAAAAATGATGCTTTAATGCTACACATTATGAGGGAAAGCAAAGAATGTCATGATCACTTGCACAAGATGCATCTTCAAGACACACGTCCAAATTATTTTGTCATAATTCCCTCATTACTAAGAGCTGCTCCCAGAAGGCTTTATGCAGCACCAATTGCCCTAAGAGCATATTAGAAAAGCACATGCAAAGAAATTGTGATCTAGAGGGCAGCAAATAATAGAAAGAGAAAAGGGAAGCTCTTCCATAGAAAAACTAAATTAATGTATTAAGAAATACATACTCAAAAGGTACCAATGCCACCTTTAAAAGACCATAGTGCATTGGGAATTATCACAAATAGCCCTTATTAAAGTCACGTATGAAAGGTCTCTATGAAAGCTAATAAAATTCAGAATAGGCCCTATCCCAAGTTAACAAATATAAAACAGATTAATTCTGAAAGGAGTGTGTAAAAGAGAGAGCTCTCGGGAACATCTATGTAAGCTCACCTCTGCTCTTGATATCTATCAGATCTTGAAGGAATTTTTGAAGAGGAGTTGGGAAAGTTTTGTTCCTTTGCAAAAAAATGAAGAGTGCAAATCATCAGTTAACCTATTAAAGCAGTTGAAAAGTCATCACCTGGAATCCACTTTTGCAAATGTGGACATCCCTCTTCAGATTTGCCTAAATTGACAGTCAACAAATGCTGAGGCAGAACAGTCATTCTCGCAGATAAGCAGAATTAAAAGCTCAGTGGTGGGACAGTCCAGAACGTAGTGTCTTGCTTCAAAGGAGAGTGATCACTTTAGATAAGCTATTACCAGCAGGAGAGTGGGATGGGAGGAGGTATTGTTTCATGATCTCTGTGTATATAATGTCTTCTGCAGTTTCCACAGTATGCATCTGATGAAGTGAGCTGTAGCTCACGAAAGCTTATGCTCAAATAAATTGGTTAGTCTCTAAGGTGCCACAAGTACTCCTTTTCTTTCTTCAAAGGAGAGTGCCTTAATGCAAAGCCTGGACTTAGTGACATAATCAAAGAGTATTCTACTAGCCTCCAATTGTGGAAGATGCCTTTGTAGAACTGTAATTAAGGCCACTCTTTGTTGTATGTTAATATGTCAGTTTTAATTGTTTGGATTTAATGATTTATTTGAAAATTGAATAACCCAATTTAATTAAGTACACCAAGTATATGTTGTGTTCTGAAGCATTCTATAAAAAATAATTGTTTGTTGAAAAAAAATGTAACAAAGTGAACTAAAAAATAGGAAAAAATTGAGAACCGTAGTTGTAATATTAACCAAAAATAACCCCAAACACATTAAAATATATTAAACACATGTTTTCTTCCATTTCAGAATACTGTAATGTTTTTTCTCACTCATTGGGGCTTATACAATTTTTATTCTTATATTCAGACTCTGCTTGTACTTTCCCATACTCAAAATACAATAAGAACGGCCATACTGGGTCAGAACAAAAGTCCATTTAGCCCAGTATCCTGTCTTCCAACAGTGGCCAGTGCCAGGTGCTCCTGAGGGAATGAACAGGTAATCATCAAGTGATCCATCCTCTGTCACTCTTTCCCAGCTTCTGGCATAAAAACACAGAATATTTTCCCTGTCAGAGGTGCTTCAGTGTTTTCTACTGAGAAAGATCTAACTCCACTAATAATAGAGTTCTCATATTTACAGACTGTATCACGTGCTCTATGTAGTTTAAGGAAAAAGGGGGAAGGGCCCCACAATTCTTTAATTCAGCATTGACCACCTGGGAACTTCCAACTTTGAAAATAATTACAAGAATAAAACCTCCTTTGCGTATTTTCTAATTATCCCTTTCTTTGTAAATGCTAAATAATGCATTTAACAGCTTCCTGGAAAAAGTCTAATTTACCCACACATGGACAATGTATCCTGTTCTGTGATTATAGTATTTTCAACTCCATCTGTGCTTTGAAAAGTACAGTCTAATTGTTGAGCAGAAAAAAATGTAGAATAAATATCATTAGTACATATAATGAAAAATTTAATACTGGGCAAGTTGATAATACCAGCCTCTGATGGAGTCTACAGCCTATGGTATCGACACCCTGACATCCCCTACTCAGGAAAACCCACTCAGACCAGGCTACCAGGACTAAGACTGCAGTGTCAAATTTGGCCCCGCAGGAGGAGCTACAGAGCAGCCCTCCCTGCCACATAGAATATCAGGGTTGGAAGAGACCTCAGGAGGTCATCTAGTCCAATCCCCTGCTCAAAGCAGGACCAATCCCCAACTAAATCATCCCAGCCAGGCCTTTGTCAAGCCAGGCCTTAAAAACCTCTAAGGAAGGAGAAAGAAAAGGAGTACTTGTGGTACCTTAGAGACTAACCAATTTATTTGAGCATAAGCTTTCGTGAGCTACAGCTCACTTCATCGGATGGAAGGAGATTCCACCACTTCCCTAGGTAACCCATTCCAGTGTTTCACCACCCTCCTAGTGAAAAAGCTTTTCCTAATATCCAACTTAAACCTCCCCCACTGCAACTTGAGACCATTACTCTTTGTTCTGTCATCCGGTACCACTGAGAACAGTCTAGAGCCATCTTCTTTGGAACACCCTTTCAGGTAGTTGAAAAAAGCTATCAAATCCCCCCTCATTCTTCTCTTCCGCAGACTAAACAACCCCAGTTCCCTCAGCCTCTCCTCATAAGTCATGTGCTCCAGCCCCCTAATCATTTTTGTTGCCCTCCGCTGGACTCTTCCCAATTTTTCCACATCCTCCTTGTAGCGTGGGGCCCAAACTGGACACAACACTCCAGATGAGGCCTCACCAATGTCGAACAGAGGGGAAGGATCACCTCCCTCGATCTGCTGGCAATGCTCCTACTTATGCAGCCCAAAATGCCATTAGCCTTCTTGGCAACAAGGGCACACTGTGGAATCATATCCAGCTTCTCATCCATTGTAATCCCTAGGTCCTTTTCTGCAGAACTGCTGTCTAGCCATTCGGTCCCTAGTCTGTAGCAGGGCATGGGATTCTTCCGTCCTAAGTGCAGGACTTTGCACTTGTCCTTGTTGAACCTCATCAGATTTCTTTTGGCCCAATGCTCTAATTTGTCTAGGTCCCGCTGTATCCTATCCCTACCCTCCAGAGTATCTACCATTCCTCCCAGTGTCATCTGCAAACCTGCTGAGGGTGCAATCCATGCCATCCTCCAGATCATTAAAGAAGATATTGAACAAAACTGACCCGAGGACCAACCCTTGGGGGCTCTCCACTTGATACCCGCTGCCAGCTAGACATGGAACCATTGATCACTACCCATTGATCCCGATGATCTATCCAGCTTTCTATCCACCTTATAGTCCATTCATCCAGCCCATACTTCTTTAACTTGCTGGCAAGAATACTGTGGGAGACCGTGTCAAAAGCTTTGCTAAAGTCAAGGAATACCATGTCCACTGCTTTCCCCTCATCCACAGAGCCAGTTATCTCATCATAGAAGGCAATTAGGTTAGTGAGGCATGACTTGCCCTTGGTGAATCCATGCTGACTGTTCCTGATCACTTTCCTCTCCTGTAAGTGCTTCAAAATTGATTCCTTGAGGAACTGCTCCATGATTTTTCCAGGGACTGAGCTGAGGCTGACTGGCCTGTAGTTCCCCGGATCCTCCTCCTTCCCTTTTTTAAACATGGGCACTACATTAGTCTTTTTCTAGTCATCCGGGACCTCCCCTGATAGCCATGAGTTTTCAAAGATAATGGCCAATGGCTCTGCAATCACATCCACCAACTCCTTTAGCACTCTTGGATGGAGTGTATCCAGCCCTATGGACTTGTGCTTGTCCAGCTTTTCTAAATATTCCTGAACCACTTTTCTCCACGGAGGGCTGGTCACCTCCTCCCCATACTGTGCTGCCCAGCGCAGTAGTCTGGGATCTGACCTGGTTCGTGAAGACAGAGGCAAAAAAAGCATTGAGTACATTAGCTTTTTCCACATCCTCTGTCACTAGGTTGCCTCCCACATTCAGTAAGGGGCCCACACTTTCCTTGACCTTCTTGTTGCTAACATACCTGTAGAAACCCTTCTTGTTACTCTTAACATCCCTTGCTAGCTACAACTCCAAGTGTGATTTGGCCTTCCTGATTTCACTCCTGCATGCCTGAGCAATATTTTTATACTCCTCTCTGGTCATTTGTCCTATCTTCCACTTGTAAGCTTTTTTTGTGTGTGTTTAAGATCAGCAAGGATTCCACTGTTAAGCCAAGCTGGTTGCCTGCCATATTTACTATTCTTTTTACACATCGGGATGATTTGTTCCTGCAACCTCAATAAGGATTCTTTAAAATATGGCCAGCTTTCCTGGACTCCTTCCCCCCTCACGTGATTCTCTCAGGGGATCCTGCCCATCAGTTCCCTGAGGGAGTCAAAGTCTGCTTTTCTGAAGTCCAGGGTCCGTATTCTGCTGCTCTCCTTTCTTCCTTGTGTCAGGATCCTGAATTCGACCATCTCATGGTCACTGCCTCCCATGTTCCCATCCACTTTTGCTTCCCCTACTAATTCTTCCCTGTTTGTGAGCAGCAGATCAAGAAGAGCTCTGCCCCTAGATGGTTCCTCCAGCACTTGCACCCAAATTGTCCCCTACATTTTCCAAAAACTTTCTGGATTGTCTGTGCAATGCTGTATTGCTCTTCCAGCAGATATTGGGGTGACTGAAGTCCCCCATGAGAACCAGGTCTGAGAGCTAGTAACTTCTGTTAGTTGCCTGAAGAAAGCCTCGTCCACTTCATCCCCCTGGTCTGGTGGTCTATGGCAGACTCTCACCATGACATCTCCCTTGTTGCTCACACTTCTAAACTTAATCTAGAGACTCTCAGGTTTTTCTGCAGTTTCATACTGGAGCTCTGGGCAGTCATACTGCTCTCTTACATACAGTGCAACTCCCCCACCTTTTCTGCCCTGCCTGTCCTTCCTGAACAGTTTATATCCATTGTGACAAAGCTCTGTCCTTGTCTCAGTGGGCCCCGCACTTCCTGGTGGATTTGGCTAGCCTCAGAGGCTCACTGTGACCCTCCACGTAGCCCTTCTCTCTCTAGAGGCAAGGGTCACAGGCTACGGAGCAATTTTTGATCATAAGCCAGCAAGGGAGGTCAGGAGAAGCCTCCCTCCCTTGCACAGTCTCTGTTGTCTCCCACTCTCAGTGATTAATCGGGAGGGAAGGAAGGGAGCCCAGGTCCACCCCCTACTCCAGGCTCCAGCCCAGGGGCCCTAATAGTAGCAGCTATGGTAGCTGACTTTTTGGAAATAGGACGTGTACAATTCCCTGGGCCACTTCCCCACAGCAGCCCGCACTCAATATCTCCTTCACCATTACCTCAGGGCCTCCTTTCTTGCGCCTGATATGGTTTGTACTGCTTAGTTCCTCCAACAGCATGGCTTCCTCCTACAGCTCCTGCCACATGCGGCCAACTGACTAACTTGGAGGCTTTTAACAAGTTTCTGCCAGCCCCCAACTGGCTTCAGGTGTCCCAATCAACCTAGCTATATTCCCTGCCTTCTGGAAAGATCTCAATTGGCCCCAGGTGTCCTAATTGACCTGGAGCAGCTGCCATTTACTTATCCTGGTAACAGGGATTTGTTTAGCCTGGAGCTAATATATCTGTCTCCCACTACTTTTCTATAGCCATCTGGCCTTGCCCTGTCACACCATCCATGACAGTAGTCCACATAGCCACACATGGGATAGCCTTATCCAGTCAGGGACACAGGAGAAATACCATGCAGTCCTTTTATCCTGTGACTGGGCCAGTGAACCAGGCTAATACACAAAATACACCTCAGCAGTAGTCTGAAAAGTCTGCAGGTATCCAGACAGAACAGAGAAAAATCACAAAAACTAACTTTCTTTCTACAGGCAGTTCTCAGAGAAAGTTCTACTGAAGAGGTCCTGGACGAAGCTCAAATTTCAGTCAAGGTTGATTTGGACACACAGTCCATGCAGCTTCCTCAGACACATTCATGTTATTGTGCATTATTATTATTCATTTGTATCACACTCTTACTAAGCAGTCTCAGTTGGGGTTGGGGCCGGAGCCCCATTGGGCTAGGTGCCATACAAGCATGTGTGAGAGAAAATGTTTGCCCCACAGAGCTTACTGTCTAAATAAAAAAGACAGATGGAGATAAGAGAGGGCTGGCAATATTAAATGACTGGCCCAAGGTCACACAGTGGATCCATTGCAGAGCCAGGAATAGACCCCAGGTCTCTAAACTCCTAGGCCAGTGGCCTGTATAATAGAACACACCCCCTCCCAGCTCCAGTGTGGTCCCCGGGAAGCCATGGAGTGTGCTAAATTTGACTAGAGCAACATATCAGTCACAACAGAAAGCATCAGACCTCACAAGAAGATCAACGCAGTATGGGGCTGCATGGGGCTGGCGGCTAGAAGAGAGATATTTGGTTCTGATGTGACCCATAGGAAGTGTTGGGTTTGATCTGAAGGAAAGGCTGAGGGTTGGCACCGTTGTTAACTTACACACACTTTTAATAATGGCCGTCTTGCTGTCAGACTATCCCTGCATCCCCATGCATAAATCCCATTGATGTCAATGGGACTGTATGTACAGTAGAGTGGAGGCACCCTAAGGTAACATAGTAGAAAGCGAAGGTCTGTACTGTCAGCATGCCAATGAATGTCCTGATGAAGCAAAAACTTTTAGGCTGCTTTGCAAATGTTGTGAAACTCTCAGCAAGTGCAGGCATGTCATTTTGCTGTGAGGCCTACAAGTCAGACCTTGCCATAAATTTGTATAGCTACATCATGTAGCTTGTTCTCATGCTCCCTTGAGTCATGCTATGGTGCTAGGAGCAATTTACAGAAAAGTTGGGCAGTTGTGCAATTAAGCATGTAAGGCCCTCACCAAAGGGCCCATGCCACCAAGTATTAATACTTGTCCCCAGCCTCTCTCAATTCACAGAGTTTTGGAACCCATGACCCTTGCCTAGCGAGTGCCACTTAGTTGATGGTGAGTCCCTCCATCATAACAAAAGGCCAAGTACAGTTCAAGCACAGTTCCCATAATCAGGGTAATAACAATTTATTCTTCCTGCCCCAATAACAGAGACACTGGGGATCCCACAGCAGCCAAAGTGACCATTTGGGCAGCTATGGCCTCATTCTAGGTGGGGTGGGTGTGCCTATACAAATGAAATCGGCCCCTGAAGTTCTTTTCCACAACTTGCCACACATCACCACCAGATGTCAGGGTGGAGCTCATCCTGACACTGCTTACACATTGAATGTCAAAACCATATTTAAAACTTGTCCAAATGTTTTGTTTTTTTCCAAGAGTTAGGAACAGAGAGAGCCTGAGACACCGTTACAAGCCTAAATTATTTGACCGAGTCTACAATGGAGGGGCAGAAACGACCCAGCGTTTTTAATTACAAACATACTTGGGGGAGTGGTGGATCCCTCAACCCTCTTTAAAATTCATGCTGCTGCTTTCTTGAAACATTATTTTACCTTAGTTCCAATAGAGATTAAGTCTCTGCCAGTGGTGTATTATCGCCTAGGCCGACAAGGCTTAGGCCTAGGGTGGCAAGTTTGCCGGGGCAGCAAATTTTTAATAGCAGCATTTTTGTAATCACAGCATCAGTGACGCGCACTGCGATTCTACCAATCATAGCGCGTATTGAAACCACCCATGATGGCGTGACGTCATTTAGTAAAGAACATGCTCGCGACAATCCTAAGCATTAACAATATGACCAGAAGGAAGAAATTAAGCGGTTCTCAGTTAAAAAAAATGCTATACAAAAGAAAGAAAGGAAAAATGAGTAATGGTCTCAAGTTGCAGTGGGGGAGGTTTAGGTTGGATATTAGGAAAAACTTTTTCACTAGGAGGGTGGTGAAACACTGGAATGCGTTACCTAGGGAGGTGGTAGAATCTCCTTCCTTAGAAGTTTTTAAGGTCAGGCTTGACAAAGCCCTGGCTGGGATGATTTAACTGGGAATTGGTCCTGCTTTGAGCAGGGGTTGGACTAGATGACCTCCTGAGGTCCCTTCCAACCCTGATGTTCTATGATTCTATGAAAAATGAAATGATAGCAAAAATGCGCAAAATGGATTCCTTTGTTGTATCAGTTAGTGCCAACAGTGAGACAGAAAAAATACTTGAAAGTAGTAGTGAAGTAAAAAGTGAAAATATTGGTGTTGATATTGAAAATATTGATGTGATTAAAGTACATAGTGAAACTAAGGAAGAAATTCTGGCTGCAGTTAGTGTGGAAGAAAATGCTCCAAATACTAGCATATCAGAGACTACCGGGAATCACGTTGATCTGGATCTCTTTGACAATACTGCAGAGATTTGCGAATCATGTCAATCAGAAATTCAATCTGACATTGAAATATCTACCATAAGTGATGACCCAGCCCAATGGATATTGAATGATGCTACAATTGAGTATTTATCAATGCATGGTATTAAACAAAATATTGATAGTGATTTTACTAACTCAAAAAGACAATATACTGATAAAATGCATGTTCTAACAAAAATGTGTTTGAATGACATCTTTTAAACGGTGAAGTAAAGTCATGGCAATATCTTGTATATTCGGAGAGCAAAGGAGCCATGTTTTGTGCCCCATGTCGATTATTCGGAGGGATCTCTAGTCTGGCGACGAGTGGATACCATGACTGGAAAAACATATCAGCTCGACTACGTGAACATGAAAATTCGACTGAACCTAAAACATGTGTACTGACAATGGTGAAGAGAGGGAAGATATCCAGAAGAATTGATACGAATTTAAAATTTCAAATGGAAGAAGACATTATTTATTGGAGAAATGTGTTGAAGAGGATTGTAGCTGTGGTAAAGAAACTTTCAAGTAGAGGACTTGCATTTAGAGGTAAGGTGGAAAAATTTGGATCACCTTATAATGGCTCTTGAGCTTGTCACAGAATTCAGTCCATTTCTAGCTAATCACATTGCACATTACGGAATGAAGGTCGAGGTAATGTATCTTGTCTTTCATCCTATATATGCAATGAATTTATAAAATTGATGGTTTCAAATGTGATCTCAAACATTATTAAAGAAGTAAAAAGCCAAATATTTCTCGATAAGCGTTGACTCAACTCCCGACATAGCTCATGTTGATCAATTGGCTTTTATACGGAGATATGTAAATGAGGATGGCATACCAATAGAGAGGTTTCTTTGTTGGGTTTTTTTTTTTTTAACCAAATACTGGCCGCAAATCAGAACAGTTAGTTGATGCTGTACTTTCAACTTTGAATTGTAATGGATTACATATCGCAAACTGCCGTGGCCAGTCGTACGACAATGCCACTAGCATGTCTGGTGTATATAGTGGGTTGCAAGCAAGAATAAAGAACATAAATCCTTATGCTGTGTATGTGCCTTGCTCTGTGCATTATTTAAATCTGGTTGGAGTATGTGCAGCAGAAAGTTGTCAAGAAGCATGTTCATTTTTCTTAACTGTCCAACGTCTTTTAATTTTTTTCTGCCTCTACTCACCAGTGGGAGATTTTACTATCTAATTTGAAGCCAGGCAGTAAAGTAATAAAAAGGACTTTCTTAGACTCAATGGTCATCTCGAGTGGAAGCTTGTTATAATTTGAGTGAAAACCCCCCACAATATAGACCTTTTTTTAAAAAAAGTCTCAAGATTTTGGAAGGGAGGAGCAATCTTGTGATTTTGGCATCACCAGGAAATGTTACAAAAGGCTGCTAAAATCTACAGCTGGCTTGTAAGTCCCATCTTGGCAGATTTCCATAGGCTGAACACAGCCATGAGAGCTGTCACTGGTGCTTGCTAGCTGGTTGTTCCTACCAGCAGACTTTCTGATGAAGGTTAAATAAGGACAATCATCTAAAACGGGAGCATTTTAAAACAGTTGTCTTGTTTTTGCTGATTTGGCATCCCTGGAAACAGAAGTAAGAGGTAAGAACTGGAAGCCAGCAACTGAAATTGGCTACACGGCTGTTTGGCTTGTTCTGCTCCCATTTCCATGGAAACAGATATAAGATCAGTGAAAACAAAGCAAAGGTTTTCAAATATGATTTTTAAAGACATTAACCCTGACTTTAGTTTCACTTTCTGGTTCTCTCTGATGCCAGCACCAGCCGAAACCCAACTGCTGAGAGTGAAAACAAGGACCAATCTCTGTGTTCTATCACCTGATCACCACTGGGATCCAGGACATGAGAGGCCACTGTGTTCTCAAGTTGGTCAGTCATATGCCCCCAAAAGGATCCGGTCCTACAATGGGATCCAGGCAGGTAGGGCCCTTACTTCTGCAATTAGTCCTACTGATGCCAGCCCAAGGTTCAGGATGTTGTGTTGTGATTGCGTTTCCCAGTGGGAAGAGGGAGAATGAAGATAGCGGCAGCAGAGATGAAAGGAAGCAGGAGTGTGGCTGTGGCACAAGGAAGGGGTAGGCTTGTTTATTTTCTTGGGATGAATTAACCATGAGGATTAAGACAGAAATAGGAAGCAAGCGGGCCAGGTTGCAAAGTAGCTCAACTGGAGGAAATGGCACCTCCTCCTCTCTGGCTTCTCGTGGGTATTTGGAAAATTATTCATCCTGAGTCAAACAACAGTGAAATTTTGGCTGAAAACCTATACCAAGTCAGATGTGGGGACATGTGACTTTTTCTAATTTATTGATTGATTTACAGAGCACCTGTCAGAGGGTGTCAGTACTTCATAACATACACTGTTTAATATATGCAGAACATGTTAAGGCATGATATAAAGTGTTTATTGGCAGAAGACAACATTACTCATGGGATGGTGGAACCTGGGGTGAGTTATGCAGACCATGCCAAAGAACAGCCAATAGAAACATTTTACCGCAATACACCACCGCATATTTTGCTTATGCTACATTTCACAGGAATGCGATTTTAGAAAGGAAAAAAAAAAGGCAGGTTTTTTTATTTTATGTATTCGGTTTGTCACGTCTCTTGGTGGCAAATCAGGCTGCTTCACTTACCCTGAGTCAGGATGCTAACTAGATACTGTTGTTATAGTAGGCATGATGAGAAACAGTAAGGCAACCCGACAGCTGAAAGAAAAGTAAATTGCAATAAAAATGTTTAAAATTCTAATTTACAAGAGAATTAAATAGCTCTCCTGAAATTTGAACTGAGGAACCCACCAGCAGATCCCTAACACATCATCCACCATACCTGCCACATGCCTTCTGTCAGTAGTAGCATTCTTTAAAACACCCATTGTGTTGTTGCCAAAGCTACTTGATTTTTTCTTCCATTGAGAAAGTCAAGTAGGACTACTTTTCACTTTAGGGCAATTAGAGCAGGCTACAGAGGGCAGAAAAGCTGTGAGAAAAAGAGTCATCCACATGGCATTATTGGGGATTGCGGAGACCTAAAATCATCTGGGTGAAATCCTGGTGCCACTGATTTGAATGTTTTGTCACTGACTTCAGTGGGGCCAGGATTTCATCCTCCAGGCATAAGCTCCTAGTGGGAATACTAGTAGATCCAAAAAACTTCAAAGTACATTTTATATGTATGTGGGGTCACAATAGGAATTTTCCCTTATGTCAGATGGGCAGTGACTGTGTGTGTGTGGGGGGGGGAGGTGGTTCCACCTTCCTCTCCACCACGTGGATCACTTGCCAGAATTATCTGGGCATATCTCAATTTTTTCCCCGCCATAGTGGGGGTCTTGGGCATTGGTGCAACTCAGTGCCTCCCATTCTCTGCCTGTGGCACATAAGAGTCTGGTCTCCCGTGGACTGTAAGACTTTGATCTAATTTCAGTTGTCAGGTGCAGGAGCCTAACTTTAGTCACCTATTTTTGAAAATCTTGGTCTAGACATTTAGACCCTGATTTAGCAAAGCCTGGAAGCATGTGTATAAGTCCCCCATTGAAGTCGATGGCACATATGCACTTGCTTAACTTTAAGCACGTTTAAATGCTTTGCCTTAGCATTTGTCCAATGATCTCAGTGAGTGTAAGGAACACATTCTGAAAGAATAGATCTCAGGTTTTGGGAGAGACGTGAAAGATATAAAAGAAAATAGATGTATTTAATATCCACATAGATTTTCACATCCAATTATTACACTTTTCAAATAAGCCAAATTTCAGGATATTTCCGTTTACACTAGATACAAGTGTATATCGACTCTGGTTCTGCACTGATGGGAATTCATGAATGACCAAGAATAGTCATTACATCTGGAAAAGGGGCCTCCTCAGAGTTACTGGTAAACATCAGCTGACAACGCTAAAAGCATACAGCAACATAGAGCCTGATCCTTTGGTACAGTGCAGGAACACACAATGCTATCTGGGGTGAAATATCACTTTTGAACTCCTCCAACCCTCAGCTATGCACCGGGCCAGTCTTCTGGGATAAGTCCGAGTAGCTTTCTTCTTGCTAATTCTTCTCTCTCACCTCATACACCACCAGGAGCCCCCTTGCATTCACAGATAGACGGCCGTGAAATCAATGATACTTGTGGGTTAATCCTCCCCCACAAAAAAACTAAACAGATTTACAATCTGGCAGACATTGCCTACCAAATTATTATTATTAGATAGCTCACATCTGGAGCCTAAATGACTCAAAGTTCAGTGTTCCTATCACAAGGTTAAGGGTCTTATTTTATCTTTTTATTGCATTTTTATTGTAGTTGTTCCTTTGACAGGTCATTACTTTAGAAGGCTTCCTTTTAGTTCTGCATGCAGTAGCCTATATGTAGCCTGGTTTCCAACAAGAAATGCATTCTTGTAACAGTTCTATTCCATTAACTAGCCTGGTTGTCATGGGGCCTCCCCACTGTACTATTTTCACGTTAGAAGGGCGCATTTGTTTTACCCTGCCTCTGCCTTAAGGATGAAATTGAAGTTCTGATGCCAAAAATCCAAGGCTTCAATATTTCTTTTTAATTCTTTGAACTGTTGGAACACAGAGTTGATCCTATAGCTCCAAGAAAAATATTGTGGGAACATCTGTTCCCCGGGAATATGATGCAGGGAACATGCTTCTTGTTTTATCTTGAAGGAGGGTTTTGTTTTTTTTAAATATATTTTTGCTTGGGAAGGGATCCAGTGATTTGTTAGCTGCCTTGCCATAACACTGTTCAATGAATTAATCCATGTGTATGCAAGTAGTTTCAACTGTGATCATGTGTACTTACAAGATGTCCATAACTATAATTACAAACGAATAACTGCTCTGTTAAATGTCTGGTTCACTAGAATATGTGCAGTTGTTGTTTGGGAACAGCCTATTGCCCATTGGTATTGCAAATTTCCCTTGATGCTAAACTGAGTTTTTCTTTCAATATACCATCTCTCTGCCTCTTACCTTGTATGGCTTGTTCAAGGACGGCTAGTGACCAGTAAGCCTGTGTGCATAAGAAGTGGTTGCATTGACTCCCAAACAGTTGCTTGAACAGCTGTTGGATGTTCTGCCAACTTTCTTTTCACTATCCTTTTCCACTGTCCCCTGGGCTTGAGATCCCTATATCCCACTTTCAGTCTCTAAGGGCACTGACGTAGACAAATGCAGGATCCTGTTCCACACTTTAAGCTTCTTGGCAGGATCTCCTTTGGAATCTGCAGCCAAAACAGTAGCTGAGAGTCTTCAGTGGCCTTTTGTACCAGTCTTTCAGTCTCCTGCAGACTAAAATTGGCCTTCATTGGCCACACAATGTCCCCAACATCTGACTTCTTCCTTTAGCTGCCTTCCAGCAGGGGGGCAGAGGAGTTCAGAACAGCAGGTTTCCCCTTCAGCAGCAGAAGCAGCTGGATGTCAAGATAAGCTGAAGGAGGAATGACAGGTTATGGTGTGTCAATTCCCCTGGAGAAACAGAACAGCAATGATTGTCATTTTGTTTCCCTCCGGTTATTAATACCATTGAGGAATTGCGTATAAAGATGGCCAAACAAGAATTATTTCCTGCAAAAATTTTTAAACAAAAATGAAGAATTTTTGCTCTGTTGGAAATGTTTTGTGGATTTGTCTGATTTTCCAGCTCAATGATTCAAAATGAAAAAAACTGTTCTGAATTTCATGTTTTTCATTTTTGGATTTCCCCTCCACTCCACTCCCCTTTCTCTTTTCCTTTTTGGTTTGTTTTCCTCTCCCTTTCGTCTTTTTCCCTCCCTTTTAGGGGGGAAAAGGTGGAAAGAAATGCTGGGGGAGGAGGGGATGACAAAAAAATGTAAAACAGTTTTTTTTTATTTCAGTGCAAATTAGAACAAATGTATTTGCTTCAAATTGATTCATTTAGAATCGCTTAGTCAAA
This sequence comes from Lepidochelys olivacea, assembly GCF_965140295.1. Classification (NCBI taxonomy): domain Eukaryota; kingdom Metazoa; phylum Chordata; order Testudines; family Cheloniidae; genus Lepidochelys; species Lepidochelys olivacea. The sequence goes on along the minus strand of NC_140411.1, from coordinate 157,528,083 downwards.
AAATTAGAAAATTTTGAAGAAAATTTTCATTAAAAATGTTTTTATCATTCATAATGTTCTCATTTTCATAGCACTCAAAAAGCCATTTTTCATTGACAAACAAAAAAATTGTCAAGCAGCTCTAATTATTAATCTATACATCATGCCTGATTCACAATGGAAGTGTGAAGCAGTCTGATATCGAATCTGTACTGGTCACTTGGTAGCACTTCACTATCTTGAAGCAGATTACTACTGAAAGCACTTTTAGAATCATCATGCCATGCCAGACTCTGCCCTGAGTACTGCCAACATTGTACAGCATTCCAAAAGTAAGGGACTGTTTTCTTAGCACCCCCACCACTGCCCTCCTCCTGATATTATCATTATTACTATTAAGGAGTTCTCACCTACATTCACCAGGGGTATTTCGTGCTACTTTTTGCAGCATTCACCAACTCCTGATCTTGTTGTATAGAGATGAAAAAACGTTCCCTGTAATAAGGGTCTGGTGGCAACCCTAGCCCTGACTTACATACTGTGCAATGGATTTGCCCTTTCATCTCCCAAGGCCTTGCAGTGGTTATTCAGGGAGCAAGGGCCAGGTGGTAAGGTGCAGGAGGGAGGTGTGGACACAGGCAGGGGCAGTGGGCCTAGAGCAGCACCTCACTACCCAACAGCAACACTCCAGCTTTTTATTTATTTATTTTTTGGTACATGAATGTTGCAGGAGATGCAGCAAACTTGTAGCCCACCAGGTGAATGATCCCTTGCCCAACAACCCAGTCCTCTGCTGATACTGCAACATTGCTGTTGTACGTTTTGGCCTTGGAAGAGAACTACAGGAGCTAGCCTCATAAACAGGTCACTTGGCACTGAGATAGTAGGCTAGTTGGCTTCCTAGAAATATAGTTGATAATGCTCGTCAAAGGATGGGGTGTTTGCTCCTGGTTGGAAGGAGAGGGATTGTGGTATGGGAAGGCAACTTCCTTCATTGCTCTGAACCTGTATCGTCCATCCTTATTTCCAAGTGGTTTATGAAGAGCAGGTGGGGATGTGTGTTTCCTGCTATGCACCTTCATTTCCAATTTACAGATGAAATGAAGAACATTTATCGGCCACAAATCTTGAGCTATGGAAAGCAGCAGGGTCAAATGACGTTCAAGCTTGAGTCGCTCTGATAGAACAGACCTGGGATTTCTGACACCATGAGGGCCCCTCCACTATGGGCCGCATCTCAGTTCAAAACAGCCTGAATCTATTGATCTTCAGAGCAGCCTGTAGGGCTCCTCTGGTATTTTTTGGTATTTGGGAAGGGTGGGGTCTGGAGGAATAGTTACTTGTCTGACACAGGTGCTGAGATGACAAATTAGTACTTGGAAGATGTGAATTCCTGTATAAAATGTAACTTAGTGATGGCAGGTCAGACCATGCCATGGGCTGCTGCAATATGTACTGATAACAGCTGAGGAAAGGATGATGCTAATGGATTGTACCTGTCCCAGCATTCAGTAAAGGAGCAAATGAAAAACTTAGCTCTGAGATGAAATCGCACAAGAAAGAAAGAGGGACGATGTTCACAAAGCATAGTCACCATTCACGTTCTCTCCAGGGTTGTCATGACACTGCATTCCCTGCTAATAGAAATACACTGCCGGATTGGGCACACCGTTAAAAACAAATTGAAATGGTCAGGACTAACATGCACACCAAAGCATTCAACACTGCATTGTTTTACTCCTTTCTTGCCCACCGCCGAAGGGAAGACAGCATTGTGGGACAGATTTCTGCTGCACCCAGTTTCCACCGAGCAGTCGGTCAGGGACCCAGTTAGAGGTCAGTGATGCTCTGCCACAGCACAACCTAGAGCAGCCTGTGGACTGCTAGATTACATTGTGCTTCAGCCACTCCCCTCACCCTCACTGCCCCATAAGCCTTCTCTTCCTGCACAGGGAGCTGACAGAGCAGCACAGGAGTTGTTCTGCTGACTCCATGGGGACTTCCCTCTATGCCAAGTGAGGGAGCTGAGGGAGGTTTCTGCTCCCTTTGCAGCACCTGAGTGAAACAAAGGGGGTGCACCAGGCAGACAATTCCCCCATCTCTCTCTGTTGGTGGAAACGCTGCATCAGAAACCTGTCCACCTGCCTTATTTCAGTGTGACTTTGATAATATCACCCAGGCATTTGGAGCAGGTCCTCAAGGAATCAATTCTGAAGCACTTAGAAGTGTGGAAAGTGATCTGGAACAGTCAGCATGGATTCACCAAGGGCAAGTCATGCCTGACTAATCTAATTGCCTTCTATGACGAGATAACTGGCTCTGTGGATGAGGGGAAAGCAGTGGATGTGTTGTTCCTTGACTTTAGCAAAGCTTTTGACATGGTCTCCCACAGTATTCTTGCCAACAAATTAAAGAAGTATGGGCTGGATGAATGGACTATAAGGTGGATAGAAAGCTGGCTAGATTGTCGGGCTGAATGGGTAGTGATCAATGGCTCCATCTCTAGTTGGAAGCCGGTAACAAGTGGAGTGCCCCAAGGGTCAGTCCTCGGGCCGGTTTTGTTCAATATCTTCATTAATGATCTGGAGGATGGTGTGGATTGCACCCTCAGCAAGTTTGCAGACTACACTAAACTGGGAGGAGAGGTAGATACGCTGGAGGGTAGGGATAGGATACAGAGGGACCTAGACAAATTAGAGCATTGGGCCAAAAGAAATCTGATGAGGTTCAACAAGGACAAGTGCAGAGTCCTGCACTTAGGACGGAAGAATCCCATGCACCGCTACAGACTAGGGACCAAATAGCTAGGCAGCAGTTCTGCAGAAAAGGACCTAGGGGTTACAGTGGACGAGAAGCTGGATATGAGTCAATAGTGTGCCCTTGTTGCCAAGAAAGCCAATGGCATTTTGGTATGTACAAGTAGGGACATTGCCAGCAGATCGAGGGACGTGATCGCTCCCCTCTATTCGACATTGGTGAGGCCTCATCTGGAGTACTGTGTCCAGTTTTGGGCCCCACACTACAAGAAGGATGTGGAAAAATTGGAAAATGTCCAGCGGAGGGCAACAAAAATGATTAGGGGATTGGAACACATGACCTATGAGGAGAGGCTGAGGGAAACTGGGATTGTTTAGTCTGCGGAAGGAAAGAATGAGGGGGGATTTGATAGCTGCTTTCAACTACCTGAAAGGGGGTTCCAAAGAGGATGGGTCTAGACTGTTCTCAGTGGTAGCAGATGACAGAAAGAGGAGTAATGGTCTCAAGTTGCAGTGGGGGAGGTTTAGGTTGGATATTAGGAAAAACTTTTTCACTAGGAGGGTGGTGAAACACTGGAATGGGTTACCTAGGGAGGTGGTAGAATCTCCTTCCTTAGAAGTTTCTAAGGTCAGCTTGACAAAGGCCTGGCTGGGATGATTTAGTTGGGGATTGGTCCTGCTTTGAGCAGGGGGTTGGACTAGATGACCTCCTGAGGTCCCTTCCAACCCTGATATTCTATGATTCTATGATTTGTATGGGGTTTCATTATCATGTTTAATTTAATGAGACTTTCCACTGACTCAATGGGAGTTAGGTGCCTAGATCCTTTTGAGGATCTGGGCCATTTAAAAAAAAGCGGTAACATTTTCAAAAGCACCTATCCTACTTACCACAAAATATTCACTTCTAGGACAGGTTTCAGAGTAGCAGCCGTGTTAGTCTGTATCCGCAAAAAGGAAAGGAGTACTTGTGGCACCTTAGAGACTAACAAATTTATTTGAGCATAAGCTTTCATGAGCTACAGCTGTAGCTCATGAAAGCTTATGCTCAAATAAATTTGTTAGTCTCTAAGGTGCCACAAGTACTCCTTTACTTCTAGGACAATTTGTGTTGTTTAAAAGATTACCAGGTTGCAGATTTTCAATTACTGAGAAACAATAAAAGAGCAATTCTTCTTTTCAACCACCATTGAAGTTCCACTGTTAGAAGGGGAGAGGTGAGCAGAGCGGATTTGTAAGGAACGACATAATCTAGAGCTCAGCAACGGTCTTAGACGTGTGCCTTTCCCATGTACACAAACTCAACTAACAAAACATGATGTTTAAACGTTTTGCTCATGTTAAAATTCATGCCTCTGGTGCACTGTTGTTCCTGCTGAGGCAGTTCCAATGTAAGTGTCCTTTGTATGCCCTACGCTTGTGCTACGGATATCCTTCATTTGTCCGCATAATGTACAGATGAGAACTTCTTGTTGTTATTTTCTAATGTGGTGATGGGTGGAGCATCAGAGCCTGAAACAGCTGCACCAAGCAGAGGAAAGGTAACTATGGCAACCCAAGTTATCTGCATCCTCCATGCATTTCCTTACCCCTCTCCCCACACACACACCCACACCCCATATTCTTTCCCGCCCAGAACACAAACTTATAGAACTATCAACCAGCTGGCAGGATGCGGACAGTTTCTGGCTTTCATGGATCAAGACCCTCTCTCAGTGTTTAGGGACTCTCAATTGCAAACTGAGATCATCTAAAGCACAAAGAGCGAAGGGTAGGATAGCATCCAAAAAAGGCAGAGCTTGCAGGTACCACAGATGGGGCTCTGGATGTATTACCTTTGCTCTAATGTTCTCGGTTTATTGAAACTGCTTCAGTTTTTGACCCTGAGCTGCAGTCCTTTCTTAGAAGCAACAGTTTTTCCTTCTTCTGTACCCCACGTCAAAGCCAGCTACAGTTTTGGACGGACTTTCCTGGGACTCGATAAATGTAATGCCTGCATTGGAACATCGATTTGCAAGAAATTCTTTAAAGAAGAAATAAGGTCAGAAACTCAGCACAATAATTTTGAAAACATTCTGCATAGTAACATGAAAAGTGACTGTTAACACTTCCAAGTACTTTAGTGAAAAAGAACTCAAAATGTAACTTATCCCCAGGTTTCCATTAGTGTCAAGTTGTTATAAATAATGTAGATTAGTATTTTTAAGACGACAAAATCACCACCAAATTTGAGCCCTGAATATGATTTTTAAAGTAAAGTAAGTTACATTTTTAAACATTAACTTTCTGCTGATAAGTTGGCATTGAATCAATTCAAGAGAATAGTGGGGTGGGGGGGAGAGAAACAGTATGCCAGTTTACTTAGCTGTCTATGGAATTATTTTCTGCTAAGCAACTGACCAAAGAGAATTTGTCTTTACAAATTTAAGCTACTGATAGACTGAATTGAGTCACTGTAAACATGGCATAAACATTAAGAGCTACATTTTTGAAATGTTAGCACCATATGTACCACATGAATTATGTAGAATTTCATGCACCTGTTAGTTAAGTTCAACCAAGATATAAATCTGCAAGCACGAAGACAACAGGTACTTTTGCACATCAGATACAAAGGGCCAATTGCATCTGGAGTTTTCATTAAGAACTTGAGGACAACTGCAGATATTACACATATGTCTAGATGAATTAAACATGCACCCAAGCAGTTATTAGATTGATCTTTCAATTTTCAGACTCAAAAGCATAACACACCATATGACACTAGGAAAAAATGTTACTATGGTAGAGGAGGAGGGAAAAAAATGGAGATTTACAGGGGAAAGGTTTATTGTTTTTATTATGATTTATAAGCACTCTTTCTTTTATAGATCTAAGAGCCCCAGGCGTGGAGGAAATTATTGTAGTAAAATTGTAGTTTTAATACAGTAATATAAGTGTAGTAATGCTAGACAAATTACTGTTTTTATCTTTAAGCTATTATATAAAATGTGCTATAGTAAAACCATAAAGATTTTTCTCAGACAGGCTTAGCAATACTATAGGATCATCGATGATTATTATTTGCCCTGTGGTAATGGTGAAAGGCCTCACTGTGAAAGGTGCTGTTCGAACACACACAAAAAGATGGTCCCTGCCCTGAAGAGCTTACAATCCTAATCATTCTGGCATTCCTACATTGACTAGCCCCTAACCCAGCAAGTCAATGGGACCACAAGCAGAATAAGGTACTACTCAATGTAAGAGTAGCAGAAAGGAGCCTTATTGTCCAATTATTTGTACTAAAGTAGGGCAGAGCAGCCCCAGCAAGGACTGTGCCCCATTGTGGTAGGCAGTTGACAAATGAAGTCCAGTCCCTGCCCCAAAAAGCATATGGCTAGATCCACAGCTGGTATAAATCAGCATAGCCACACGGATTTCAATTAAGTAACAGTGATTTTCATCAGCTGAGGATCTGGCCCCTAGGATAACAGCAGTCTTAAAACGTACGAGGAGCACTCTAACCTTCAGGTGCACAGACAATTAATCCGGTGCCAAGGCTGGATGAGCACACGGAGACTGTTCTGCCTCTTCCACACATACAGGCATGGCGTTTAAGGCTGGAAGGAACCACCGGATCATCTAGTCTGACTGCCTGCAGCTCACAGGCCACCACCAGCACCCACACTCTAAATCTATGGGCTAGTAATAACATTGGCACTCTGCAGCCATTGGGGTGGGAGTATTAGTAATCACCCCTCCACAACCCCAGGAGACAGAGAATGTTGGCATGAGGGGCCAGAACGGTTTCCCATGCACCCCTTTTAAGACCAGCACTGCCTGTAGCAGGTTAAGCATGCATAAACTCTAGATATTTGTGTGACAGCCCAGCTGATACCTTAGTACAAGATTGCTCAGCTGTGTAGCCTGCCAAAGAAGTTCTACACATTTCCTTTACTCCTCTGGGTTATTCACAGTAATAGGAGTAGAGGACTGGCAATGTGCTTACACCCTTTCCTCCTGAAAAGTCTAGCACAGAGGCGCCTAAGCAGAGTTGTAACTGGCATTTTCACTATCCACTTTGCCTTTGAGAACTATGCAGAGGCTCCATAATGTCAGAGCTCTTCTCCTATGAGCCCTCTGTAAATCTACAAGTAGCGTGGTGCATGTTCTTTAAAGGAGGAGTTCGTTGCTGGCTTGCCAAGTGGGGATTTGTCTCGTTAAAAGTAGTGAAGCAAAAATGACTAAATTCTCTGGGGTAGTTACAGTTTGTTCAATTCAGTGCTGCAAAGTGGTAACAAGACATGTCTGTGCTGGGAGCATTTTGAAAAGAACAAACATTTAAATGTAAAACTCTGATTAGCTTTAAACATTATTTTTTCCTGCAGTGGTTAACACTGCCTCTCCACTTGGCTTCCTAGCCACAAGGTTTTTTGAACAACTAGCTGCAATCTAGTCCTGTAACTAATTCCCAACACAGGAATGCTATTCTTAAGAGAAATAGGGGGAGACTGTCCATGGGACTTGTGCTCCTAAATCTTCTAGGTGCTTTTGAAAATCTCCCCCCAACCCTCACATATAAGTTATACAGCATCATCAGCTAAGCAATGTATGTATTTCAGTTACAGCATGCTTAGTTCATTTTTTCCATCAGTCTGGGGAGCTCCTGCCTGCCCGCATGCTGGATTAACCATCAAGGAAATGTGATCTGTGTGTGAGGATGGGAAACAGGATGCCTGAGTTTTCTTTCCGGCACTGCTACTGACTCACGGCTTGGTCTTGTGCTAGTCACTTAACCTAGCTTTGCCTAAATGTATCGGTCTGTAATGAAGGTACTAATCCCTGCCTGCCAGGTATGTTGAAAGGCTTAATTAGTTTGAAAAGCACGTTCAGATCCTCAGCAGAAAGGCATTATAGAAAAGCACGTTATTATTGTGGCCCCATGCACTGATGAAACTTTATAACTGGAAAGTACATTATGCCATCAGTGTGCTAGCTATATATGATGTCAAATACAGGAGTACTTAAAACAAAGTCAGATTCCCCAGAATTGTGTTACTATGCCTTAAGATTTGCTGAGGAACCTTTCATTCATTCATACTCAAACTAATGATCAGTATTGGACTTCATGCGCCTGTATATTGCTCAGTTGAAGAGGCAGCCGTTTGACTATAGCTGTATGATCCTTTGGGCACCAGGTCCAATGCACACGCATATTTGAATTATTCAAATCACAAAGCACACCTGTGCTCAAAAATTTTTAAAAATTACTGCCAATTGTGGCTGTGTTAGCCTGCATTGCATACTGTCTGAGGCAGGGCTTATGTCCTTCTGTGTTTGTGCAGCACCTCGCACAATGGGGCTGCATATTGATTGGGGATTTGAGGTACAGATGTAGATTTGATTTCATATTTGACAAAAATCCCTAACATAGACCAAGTTTAGACTCCACATTTCCCTGAACCTCAAGTCCTACAAGCATAAGAGTTTAGAACACTCAAGTTCCAGCCAAACTCCACCTCTAATGCTAACCTTTCTAAGCATGCCTTTGGTTAGAATCTTGTGTTAACTAACCACAGCTGAGGAACTATGAGGAAAAGGCTCATGATTGTGTAAGCCATGACATTTGACAAGGCAGGCCAGATACAGGGAATGTCACCAAGGAAGTATACATGGGAATAGCATGAGCATGTAGGGACAAAATCAGGAAAACCAAGGCAAAGCATGAGTTACCGTTGGCCAGGAATGTTAGAGACAAGAAGGAGTCCTTCAAATACATCAGACAAAAAAGAAAGATCAGGGATGGTGTGGGTCTGCTGCTCAGTGGAGAAGGTGAGCTGGTAACGGAAGATGATAGGAAGGCAGAGCTGCTCAATACCTACTTTGCTTCAGTCTTCTTACAAAAAAACATGTGACCAGATGACTCATCTAGTTACTATAGATAATAAAGGGGAAAGGTTGCAGATTGAGATAAGTAAGAACACGTCAGAGATCTTCTGACCAATTTGAATGAATTCAAGTCTGGGGGGCCTAATTCTACTTACCCAAGAGTACTGAAGGAACTAGCTGAAGAAATCTCATAGCCACTGTCAATAATAATTTAAAATCATGGATGACAGGAGAGGTCCCAGAAGACTGGAGAAGGGCTAACATAGTGCCCATCTTTAAAAAGGGGGGAAAGGAGGAGCCAGAAACTATAAACCAGTCAGCCAGATTTCAATAGCCAGGAAGCTACTAGAGCAATGTACAAGATATTCAGTGTGCAAGTACCTGGAGGATGAAGGGGTAATCACTAGCAGCTAGCATGGATTTACTAAGAACAAGCCAGCTTGATTTCCTTTTTCAACAGGGTAACTGGTTTTTTGGAGAGGGGGCATGCAATAACATAACATACCTGAACTTAAGCAAGGCTTTTGATGGAGTCCCACATGACATTCTGATAAGCGAGCTGGAGAAGTGCGGGCTCAGCGGAACTACTGTTAAGTGGATACATAATTGGTTTAAACAACCACAAACAAAGAGTAACTATTAATGGAATGATGTCAGATTGGAGGGAGGTCTCAAGTGAGGTCCCACAGGGATTTGTTCTGAGTCTGGTGTTCTTTAACGTTTTTATTAATGACCTGGATGTAGGAATAGAGAGCACACTGATCAAATTTGCAGAAGACGCAAAGCTGTGGGACGGGGGAAGAAGTTGCCAACACTCTGAAGGATAGAGCTAAAATTCAGAGGGATGTTGATAAATTGGAGAACTGGGCTATAGAAAACAATGAAATTCAACAAAGACAAATGTAAGGTGCTACATTTAGGGACGAAAAACCAAATGCACAAAGACAGAATGGGGGATAACTGACTTGGAGAAGGATCTGGGAGTTGTGGTGGATCACAACCTCAACATGAGTCCGTAATGTGATGCTGTTGCAAAAAAAAGCAAATGCAGTTTTAGGTTGCATTAACAGAGGCATAGCATGCAAGTCATGAACGGTGATAGTACCGCTCTACTCGGCACTGGTTAGGCCTCAGCTGGAGTGCTGGATCTAATTTTGGTCACCAATATATAGAAAGGATGTAGAGAAACGGGAAAGGATCCAGAGGTAAAAGACAAAGATGATCCAAGGGATGGAATGCAAGCCATGTGAGCAAAGGCTGAAGGAACTGGGTATCTTCAGTTTGGAAAAGAGGGGATTAAGGAAGGGACATGATAGCAGTCTTCAAATGCTTGAAAGGCTGCCATAAAAAAGATGGAGAAAAGTTGTTCTCTCTTGCCACAGAGGACAGGACAAGAGGCAGTGGGTTCAAACTACAGCATAGCAGATTTAGATTGAATCTCAGGAAAAACTTCCTAACTGTCAGAACAGTAGGCCAATGGAACAGACTGCCTAGGGAGCTTGTGGAAGCTCCTTCACTGGAGGTTTTCAAAAGGAGGCAGGATAGGGAAAGTCATCTGTCTTGGATGGTTTAGACCCAACAAATCCTGCATCTTGGCATGGGGTTAGACTAGATCACCCTTGTGCTCCCTTCTACCCTACCTATGTTCTCAACTTAAATGAGTTCTTATGAAAGTTTGTACAAAAGCAAAACTTTATTTTTGCAGGGGCAGGGAGGGATGATGATACTGCTTGAAACAAATAAAATGAAGGAATTTTACTGGAGAAAAAGGCTAATATTCTGGTGTAATTCTTTATGAGGCAAATTATTCTCTCAGCTCTAGAAATCACCAACCAGGAATGGATTAAATATACTAATATTTGAAGTCGGATCCTACAGCAGAGGCAAGCTAATTAATTCCCTCATTATTTCTCTGTGCTGTTTTCCTGACTGAAAGTCAAAAAGGTTTCCGCTGTAGCTTTCAAACTTACTGTATTTTGTTAACTTCATTTCATCTATTTCACCCAACCCCCAATGGAGACTCTTGCCAATCCTATTTTAGCTTCAAATTATGAACTTTAACTTATGTGGAGGTGCAATTAGGAAATGCTTTCCAATGCTCTCAGGGATGATTATAATTAGGAAATTTTTATTGGCACTGCATGTTTGACATTAGGCTAGCAAAAAGTTAGCGTTCACGCCACATTATTCAAGTGTGTTACTTGCAAAATATTCAGCTGTGCCCCTAAATTATTACATATAAAATATGTGTGTGGGCAGGGCTGAGGGGGCTGATAGAATAAAAATCTTCAGAATCTAATTACACGGCCCATATGCTCCCCTCCTGTGCAATATTGTGTGGAGGGGAACAAATTAGTGAAAAATCTCCATAGCTACACTGAAGCTGAATACCCAGAACATTTCCCCCCACTTCCCTGCCCCCAAAGAAGTGGGGAGGTCAGGCACCCAGTCCTCCAACTCCTGTCCAACTTTGTGAAAGGATTCCCCTTTGCGCTCCCATGAGGCACCCCGCCCTAGCTATGAGAGCACAGCAGGACCAGTAGCCATGGTGTCAGAGGCCGCCAGACTCCAGCTGTGCCCTGTACTGCTGAGGAGGAGACTTCCAGGGCTCAGTATGTGTTAATTCTGTCCAAAGCAATGTTAATTTTTCAGAAGGTTTTCCTCATTTGAGGTTGGTGAAGCCAGCCATTTACCATGGCTCCGCCTTATTCTGGCTGTCCATTTTTCTTGGGTAACCCATAGGCTCAAGGCAGAAAACCAGCTACCCAGAGCAGGGAGTAGAATAGAGCTGGCTGGAATTTTTCAATGGAACAGGTTTCCATCGGAAAACACTCATTCAGCAAAAATAAAAAAACTCACAGAAGAATAGTAAAAATGAAATGCTTCGACCATGCGTAAACGAACAGTGATGCCATGTGGTCAGGCATGCTTCACCGGGTGATTTCAATAAGGACATTTCTGTATTTCCAACCCAACATTTCAGAATGTTTTTTGTGGAAAATTTTGACTTTTTCTTTCCATTTCAGGATGAAAAGAAAAGGTCAAAATGTCAATTTCCCACACAACAGAAACGGAGTTTTGACCAGCTCTGCTACCTAGTCCTTTTCTCCATCTAGAGCACCTCACCATGGCATTTGCTGCAGATTTTGTTCCCTCCACCCTGCACAGCATGGCTCACGGCCGCTGGGGAATCCTCTGCACTATCCGTTTTCATACACACAGTCACAGTGATTTGGAGGGAAAAAAACAGGGGCGCAAAGAAAGTTAATTAGCAATTCAAATAGGAACTAATTGATGCTGTTTAATGCACTTTTCTTCTGGGTGGAAAAACACAGTTCAGTCCTCGGCGGGTATTTGTTCACTTTACAAAATCACCACCCTCTGCAGCATGGCCAATCATTATGGTATCACAACTGTAGGAATATCTGGAATGGAACTGGGACATATCCATTCTGCTACCAGCAGTGACAACCACTACTATCCTAGGAATTGTAGTGATGAGACAACAGCGAGACATTGATGATGCAGTGATAATGCAGGAAGTCCACAAAAAAGCATTTAACTGGCAATACTCCTGATTCGTGGACAAGTGATTGTGTGTTCACAACATAAACTCAGATTTGGGTTCATACCCAAAGCTGACATCAAAGATATATGGGGCTTAATAATGCACATAACACAATTAGACATGTAAATCAGATATTTGCGTACACACACACACACCACTAGTAAGGGGTCTAACTAGCTGTGTGCAACAGAAGACTTACACATCACCCATGGCACTGGGGTACACATCTTTGAAAGTTTGGCCCCAAAGTGCAATACGACAAGGGGCTGATACACTGAATCCTTCCAATGAGATATTAAAGAAAGGTCCATGCTGCCTTTGCAGCTCAAATTAAAGTTCCTGTAGAACAGTTTTAATGGAGGGGATAATAGAGATCTGGGCCAGCCCTGAAGACGAGCTCTGTGTCAGCTCAAACCCTGTCTCTCTCACCAACAGAAGTTGGTCCAGTAACAGGTATTACCTCACCCGCCTTGTCTCTCTCATATCCCTGGGACCAACACCATTGGACAGAGTGACAGAGACTTACAGACCTACGTGTTCTTCCACAGCTACCTTGAGACTCTAGAGTTTTCCTTTTGTTTTCCACAGCAGCACCATACACTGTGGTACTGCATAATCCTTGGGTGCTTTAAACCTTTTAATCGTTTGTAACTGTAGCATCTTTGTTCTCAGCACAGCATTACGAGACGCTGAAACTACAAGGACCCAGCTGGGTTCCGAATAACAGTGTTTACTAACTACACAAAAGCATACCTGGCCTAGCTAAATATGTACTCCTAGGGCTCTGGTGGCTTCTGCATTACAGGACAGGGTGGCTACTAGAGTGCTCCTAAACTATTTAAAGGGCTACTACCCAATGCCTAGCACTATAACAACTCTCATGTTCCTCCACTGTTTGTGACTACCAGCTGTAAGCACGAAATGGGAATCTGCTTAGTTACCAAAAGTGTTTTTCCTCCATTGAACGTGCACACTTTTGTTAGCGTAGGGCTGTTTCTAAGTACAAGGCTACTGGGTTGAGATTTTGTTGTTCAACAAAACACAACACACATGCACACACACAAATTTACGTAATTTGAAACATTTTAGAAATGATCAAATCCTTTTTCTAGCCCCTGGAGTTTAAATAAGAAAACCGGCAATTGTGCTTGAATTGTCCATGTGGCTTATTAACAGAATCTCCTCTGGGAACTTGCTTTGCTTTGGCAGGTTTGACAACTGGCTCGCTTCTCATTTAAAACTGCCTCCCAACTACTTTCCCAGTTACTCTGGGAACTACACAGATGATGCCAAAAGCTGGCGGCTGGTTGAGATCTCCAGGTTAACCACCAAATACCAGCATGACCAAGCTGACAAGAGAATCTGTGCTTCCCTTTCCAAGACGAAGACCTGCAGCATCGAGCGTGTCTTGAGGAAGACGGAGAGATTCCAAAAGTGGCTGAAAGCAAAGCGCCTCACACCAGACCTCGTGCAGGTGAGTAGGCAAGGTCCTGTTAATGAGGAGCACACCGATTTGGCAGCTACTGCAGTTACCTCCTGTAACAGAGTCTGGGGGAATCTCTGATTGCTTCATTTATTTTTTAAACTTCATAAAGAATCAAGGACTGTGACTCACTGGAGCTACCTAAGCTCTAAGCTTGCAGGGCTCCACAAGAATTAAGATTTTGACACTCTCAGAGCACTGTAGTGGGGACACAAGAAGAGGGGGAAAGTGTCTTCAGCGCCACATGGATGATTCTCACATAAAAATGAAATCAGAGGTTAATATCCAAACCAGTCTATTTTAACTTTCTTTTGTAATGATCAAGACTAGAACTGGCAGCTTTTTACAAAGCTTCTTCAGTTCCATTCTGCCTTCTCTGCTGATCGCTACTGGTCCGTCAACCCCTTAGGAAGCATCCCACTGGAAATGATTGCCAGGAAGTACTGGTGGAGAATGGCGGGAGAGAACAAGATTAAACCCCAGGGAAGAGAGGTAGAATGAACCAACCTAGGACTTTAAAACTAGGATTCTTTTTAAAGTGAAGGAGGGTTGGGACAACCCTGGGACTATGAAAAGTGAGCAGGGAACAGATGTGCAGCAAACTTTTAAGAAACGTGCTGATCTTACAAGTCTCTATTGTCCAGGCTGTGACTTAGCCCATAATAGAGCAGAATCTAAAGTCCAGATCCAAACATACCTAATTGCAAGGGCTCAAAATCTGAATCTTCCCACTGGTTGGGGTACTTTAATTCAGGGATCAGATATGACCCCCTAGAGAAATAGGTTCAAGCTTTGATCTGTAATCCAAACTGGGATGCTGTCTGAGCCATCTACTTGTTGAACACCCCAATATGGCAAACCTCATACATTCAAAAATCATGAATCAAGCCCCCCAAAATCCTGAGATTTCAAAATAAATAAATATTATCAATAATGTTTTTTTAAACCTCCCCCCCAGGTTTGAGATTTAAGGGGCACATTTTTAAGCTTTTCTGTGCAACCATGAAGGCTAGAAACTTTATTTTCTTGAATGAAAGTTGAGATTCTCATGTAATCACTTGACTTGAGGAGCTGGGGCTTTAAGAAAGTTGCCAGTACTGAACCCTGCTACAATGATTATTTATCGGTTCCCCTTGTCACTGGATAAATGACTAGGCTTTTTTAAAAACTGCACTTTTCAGTTGTTTCTTTCCTCTGAAAGGTTAGCCTTCCCCCCACTCCTAGAGAGGGGATTTATAGCATGCAGCAGCCCTTGGTGGGTGAGGGTAGTACCATTCTCTGTCATTCTCTGTCTGTCACCACCACTAACTCCCTCCCTCCCTCCCAGAGGGCCAGGGAACACCTGCCTTCTCAGCTGATCCCAATGCACACTGTGGGTGCATGAAAAGGAAGCACCACACTGAGGGGCCACGCAAGATTCCCTCAGAGACAGGGCACATGCATCCTGTCACCAGGGCACTGCAGGACTCACTTCATGGGCCTGGAAGGAGCCCAGAGGCTCCGGACTAGGATTCCTATTTCTTAATCTCTAGGCCATCTATAGCAACATGTGTCATGCAAGAGGAAGTTTGCTGGTCTTTTTATTGGAATCCTTAAATGTCACAGGGTAAGCGAGGGGAGACAGGTGTGTCAGCCTCAGCTTCAGGGAAGCCGCCGGGTGGTTACTGCCACTACGGAGAGGGAGGAGACGAGAGAGATAAAAAGCCTATGGTGCAAGCTGATAACCAGGCAGCAGAAAAGGCGGTAGCGGGTTTTAAACAGACCAAGTCTGGAGAAGCACTGAGCTCTGAGCACCTGCTGCAGAGTGTGTGAGGAAGGCGCCGTTCCCACTCCAGCCAAGGGGCAGGGTGCTGCCTTTTGCTGAGGATGGCTTTCAGACAAGAGACCAACACTGCCCACCCCCCTGAGCAAAGGGTTGTAGTGACTGCTAAAAAAGGAGGGAAAGGAGCTGGTTGGTGGCTGGGATGGAAGGGAGGATCATTCAGCTGAGTGTTTGTTCTAGAAAGATCACTCTCTAAAGTGGCTATCACCAGCAGGAGAGTGAATTTGTGTGGGGGGGTGGAGGGCGAGAAAACCTGGATTTGTGCTGGAAATGGCCCAACTTGATGATCACTTTAGATAAGCTATTACCAGCAGGACAGTGGGGTGGGAGGAGGTATTGTTTCATATTCTCTGTGTGTATATAAAGTCTGCTGCAGTTTCCACGGTATGCATCCGATGAAGTGAGCTGTAGCTCACGAAAGCTCATGCTCAAATAAATTGGTTAGTCTCTAAGGTGCCACAAGTACTCCTTTTCTTTTTGCGAATACAGACTAACACGGCTGTTACTCTGAAACCTCTCTAAAGTGGGGATCTGCTTTGAAAAGGAACCTCAAAAATGTCAGCTGTAACCCACCAGATCTGCTCCCTGGGCACATTCACTCAGCTCTGCTGACTCCTAGCAATAAGGAGTTTCTGCTGCTTTTTACTCCTGCTAGCCTGCAGAGCAAGCACAGCTCAGACTGAGTGAGCTGCAAATCCATAGGCATCATCGGTAATAGGGTTGACTAAATTGCGATCGGGGCACCTGTGCAAACCATTGACAGCACAAGAGTTACCCAGGTGTCACTGTGGGGCTAATAAGTTCAGCAGAACCTTTATTACTGGCAGCAAGGTGGAGGGAGCCCAGTGTGACTCTCAGAGCCGGCAGCTAGACAAATGAGCACATTTGAGCTGGAAGATAAAATAAACCTGGGACAGAACAGAACATCTCTTTGGGAAAAGGCTACTCACTTTTTGGAAGATATATTGTACTTCGTCTAATAGTCGTATAAAGGAGGAGAAGGAAAGGCAACCGGAGGTTACAGCAAGTGTTCAAAAATATTCCTGATCTAAAATTCACATTTTCTCATCAGCTGCTTTACATGAATGTCTCTTTTGAAATCCTGCCCTGAATTGTTTCCCATGTGCATTAAAGCACTCTCTCTCCACAAGATGGCAGTGTGGAGTGTTTTACTGGTGCCGAGGTAGGAAAACCAATAGTAGAGCAGGGCAAGCTGGTGACACCCGTCTGGTGAGCAAGTTTCATGGGAGGTTGTGTATAAAATTGGGCACTGTCATGACAGTGGGGCAGAATTACTTTAAATCAATGGCCAAACAAATGGAAGTGCTTAAAATATCTATCTGTTGAACTCAGGAAACCTGTATGTGTCAAAATGGAGAAATTCTTCCTGAGACCTGCTATAGAGATGTTTCATTATCCAACTCCTACTCCTCTCCTTGGGGACCCTGTCTTATCAAAGGCCCTTGCCACTACATAAAGCCCCCTCGCTCCTCCCACACTGCCTCAGTTTCTCTGAAACCCAGTTTCAGTTGGGCTGGACTGTGTCACAAACACACGTCACACAAAGCAAAATCCCAATACACAGTGAATTCTGTTTGAGGCCTCCTCCCCACCCCCACCCCCAGCATTGCAGCCTACTTTCTCCTATAGTCTAGGATTTCCTCTGTGCACATTTGGGAATGCTGAACTTACGTAGGCTCCCTCATGCCCGAGAACCAAATTGCTGGTGCCAAGGCCAGGGCATCATTCAAACTCAAGAACAAACTCAGTGAGCACATTTCAACAAGTTTTCAAACCTTTCTGGTCCTATCGGGCAAAGCAGGGCACAGTACTCTGCAATCAACAAAACACACCTTACACACTGATCTAGGATTGCAGCTTTCACAGCTGCATGGGTCTTTGAATCTGAAAGTGAAGCAGAATAACAAACTGATATCACTGAGTTTTAATGGAATATAAACTTGGTCCCATTTAGAAGTGCAGTTGTTTTCCCCCTCACTTTTAATTCTCAGTAAAAGTGGGCCCAAACCAATACCTCCCCTAAAATCCACATGTGGATCCAAATTTTGCAAATGGCCACTCTTTATAATGGGCTGAACCAAAAACCTGGAACCAAACATCCCTGAAATGTGTGGTGTTTGAAATTCAGAGCCAAGTTTTCTGGTTTAGTCCCACTGTAAAATGAATGACAGGGGTTTTCTGCGCATTTCTCTGACCTGTTCAGCTGCAGGAGGTTGGAGCTCTCTCAGATACCCCTCCTGAGATTTAAACAGCAAGAGTTCCAGAGGTGTGTCCCCTCTGAGCTGTGATTTCAGTGGTATGGTATTTGCAGTGCAAATCCATGTTGGGGCGAATGCTTTGTTTCATGAGATGATAAACAACTGAAAACACTTAATACAAGAACTATTCAGTGACTGGCATTTTTGGTCATGATCAGGGTTCTATTGATGTAGTCAAGGTAGCAGTATTTCCCATCAAACTATGGTCACTAAGCTGGTGGCTGCACCAGCCTCCCTGTAGCTTCAGATATATAAGAGATCTGACAGAAACTACTGGGCTTAAGTAATTTTCTTTTATAGAACAGAAAATTATGACAAACCTTAACATACTTGTGAAAACCATTATTTCATGGCCTGTCATTTTGATTCTTTTCACTGACTGACCAGCCTGACCCAACTATCAATTGGGCTGCCTGCCACAATGATTATTTCATCTGCCACAGCGAAAATCTTTATTGCAAGCTACAAATGCTTCAGTACTGAAATCATGCTTGCCCCAGAGACAACCTTGATTTAACTCGGTGTTTGTGTGCATCACGGCATTGCACGTATTAGCCTACACCGTAGTAATAGCGACATGCTGTTTTGTCTGCGTTTCAAGCTCCAGAGTTCATCGCTTTCAGCGTCAGAGTTCACATCATATGCTGCTGGTTTGTTTTCCGGTGTGAGGTGAACAATAAAAAAAGCAGGCTAGTTTCAGCAGAGGTCTCCTGCAGGGCAAATTTCTAATTCTAACAACGAAGAACAGCTAAGGAAAGGCTTGAGGCACAAAGACGTGAACAATATCAAAGTACAAGAAAAAACCCTCAAGTTTTTCAGCTTGCCCATTTTGCACATATAAGTTACAATGTGAAGCTGTTAATCAGGCTGATAGTCCAGCTCCCACCACATAACCACCACCTTTGGGTATCTGGCCCCTGAGAAGCAAGATTTAAAGCCTCACTTTGCTCATTAAATGTCAGCAAGTATTTCATTCATCTGATGCCTGCTCCTTTGTAGGAAAGTATTTTTGAGCCGTAGCCATTTCCCAGACCAATCTCCTTTTGACTTATTGCCTTGTTGCTAGAGATGTGCCTGAACCAGACCTCCAGGTCTGAACAGGCCTGGACTTGAAGTGGAGAAGGATAATGCTGGAATCTGAAGCTGGAACAAGATCCTGATTTTTGCAATAGACCTCTAGCTCTGTCATGGGCTGAACCAAACCCTCAGATTCAAACACCCAAAACTTATGGGTGGTTTGAAATCCAGATTCAAATTTTTTGCAGTCTGGATTCATTTCTAATTGTATTAATTCACATAATATACCTAGCGGTCAATCCTTAGCGTGAACCGCAGATAGTAAGGATTCAGGATTGAGTTTATCCCTTCCTTGACTGTTTGGTAGTACTTTGCGATTGTGGTAGTATAAAGACAGGACAGTTGTGCTGCAGAGGTCTCTTCCATGTCAGGAAGAGCTTTGAGTGTGTTTGCACAAATAAGCACACACACACCAATTTGTATTTCCGCTGCACGTTATGGACTAGAAAAAATTCCGTTTGAGTGAAAGTGGATATAGCTGGGTCAGACCATTGTTAGACACACAAACATGTGATTTTTTTAAACCAAGCTAAATGAGAAGCATTGCGACTCAGCGCCAAACATGTTGTCAAATGAGTTGGCATGTCTAAGACTATATCTATATGTACAGCAATACAGCTGCAGAACATCTCATTTAGACGCTCGGTGCCAACAAGAGAGAGCTCTCCCATGGGCACAAGAAAACCACCTCCACAAGAAGCAGCAGCTGTGTCGGTGGGAGAAGCTCTCCTGCCTATATACTGCTGTACACAGGAGCACTTATGTCAGCGTAACTTTTGTCGCTCAGGGAGGTGGTTTTTCACACCCCAAGCGCCATAAGTTATGCCAACATAGGCTGTAGTGTAGACATAGCCTCAGTTTCCAGGGTGAGAAGACATTGCAAGGGACTTAAGACATACTGTAGATAAACCAGTTATCTCCAGTGCTTTGAATGGCAAGATCTTCAGGTGTGTGTCCAGTCAGTGGATTTTGTCTGACAATTTTACAAGGTTAGATTTTAATTTTTAAATTGGCTCTCTTTTCAGCCGCAGAGATGGCACTGTTCTTTCCCCCTAAAAATGTTGGCCCCACTCCAGTGAAGCACTTAAGATGTGCTAAACTTTCAGCATGTGAGTACACCTATCAAAGCTCATGGAGCCTATTTACATGAATAGTGCTTTGCTGGACCGAGGTCTTCGGTAAGTTATTAAGAAATTATATTAATTGTCGATATAAATGTGGGAAACAGGGACTTCACCTATTCAGCTTCCAGCCTTACTCCTCTTCATTCTGTTTCCATGCCATAAATAGAACTGGCCTCAGGTCAGAAAGTATGAATGAGCACCGTCTGAAGATCATTTAACTCAACTGGGTGTGTTCTGGCTCCCAAATTAATGACAAACATACATTGGATACTCCTGCATGTTCACACTGACTTATATTTCGGATTCACTTATCTGCTCCCTGCTGAACAGTGTGAATGACACAGCCATAGCATTCTGATCTTTGTACTGGAAAAAGTGCCTGTCACAGTTTTAATTAGGAAATCCCCAAAATAATTCCATGGCAAGCGAACAGTGTTGATCACCTCACCAACTTTGTATAATAGAATGAGCTATGAAGTTGGAAATTACATTTTTTTTAATTGCATTAAAGTATCACCATTTCTGCTCCTACAGCATGTAGTTATGGGTCTCGACATTTGCATTACAAACTCCTGTAGGCAGCAGGGCTTTCTAACTTTGGCTGCAAATATTTACATACACTCTCAGCTGCAAGAGAACTTTGTCACCACTTATCAACCATTTAACACAATTCTGCTTGGCTCTTCCCTCCCCCCCCCCACACTCCTCTTCCAAAGGAAAAGTGACTCAGTCAGCAATAACATGTCAGAGAACTGTAAGACAGAATTGCCATTTTTCTGCTTAGTTTTGTGTTAGACAAAGAATAAATATCTTCTTGTTAATGCTGTTCTGGAAGAGAGAAACGTAAGAGGACTTGTAACATTTAGACACTGTGAGAATTAATTCTCTGTGTCATTTCTCCATAACTGACCAAGTAAAGTGCATGTATTTTAAAAATTAAGCGATGTCAAAGTACATCAGTGTAAATAAACATTGCTATTTATACCAGCTGCAGATTTTTATGCACTTTCATAACTCAGATATTCAAATATAGAAAATGCAACTTACTGTGTGATGAATCCATAAACCTGAAAATCATTTGTTGCTAGTATCTACAAGAAAGTATAAGCAAGACATTAAACCTATATGTAAATTATTTAAACCTATATGTAAACCTCATCAGAAAGAGAATACATCCTATACAGGCACCTACATACAATATGTATATAGGAGTTTTTACATTTCATCTAGCATCCCTATTGAATAATATCATAGAAAAAGATCAGCCATAGGCTAAGGTGAACTGGGATGTGCTTGGAAGATGCTCTTTGAAAGAAGGAAGTGACTCCCTCAAGGGAGAGGGCTCCAGAAAGATGGAGAGTACAAGTGAATGACCACCACCCACTACAGAGATTTGCATGGAGGGGCACAGACCAGAGAAGCAAAATTAGTTCAATATACTGACAGAGAGGCAGACAGGAGCGAGACCTCCAGGTTGGATTGGTTGTTTCAGAAACAGTGTGCCATTTTGAGATACCTGCATGAATACATATTTTAGGGAAAGTCTGAAACATGGGACTATACCCAAGGTAGTTCAGGGTTTAAAGAAGAGTCTACTGTAGAATATCCCTAAACTGCTCCATGTTGCTAACAGTAATTGAGAGGAACCCTTTATAAAAAGGTAGCTGTAATGGGGATCTGGTACAAACCTGCTGGCAGAGTTCTCAAACAGCGTGTAGAGCAGATCACCATATTTCAGCCTAATACAAACTTGCAGGTGCCAAGTATAGTCATCCCAAGTACCTTCGTTCTTTCCTACCAGGGGCTACCTAGTCCAATGCTGCGCTGTCCCTCCCAGCGGCTCTTAGACAGAATAGTACGCCGCTATGCTGAGGTGCCAGATGCTGGCAGTATCTACATGGGTCACCTCACAGACCGGGACAAACTACGCCTCCTCTACACGCTGTCAGTGAATACACATCCCATCCTATTACAGGTACGGTGCCTCTCCCTAGGATGAAATTTCCTGAAACCAATCTCAAGCCCTTCTGTGGATAGTGCGTATGATGTTCTCCAGTTGCTCAGGACATGCAGCAGGTACTTTCACTATCCTGCTAAGCTTTATGGACCACTACTGTTCCTTGCACCTCACTGAGGCTTAGAAATTAAGCTAACCCTGAAGTACCTGTGCCCGATTTGTGTAGGCGTGGAGCTCTTTAAGCTCCCTTTGAAGGCAGAGAAAGCTGCAGGGGCTCAACACCTCTAACAATCAGAACCTATGTGGATTGGAATGCAAGGAAACAACAAAATTCCAGTGGGTTCCGTTTGTATTGTTAATATATTGCATTGAATCACAAATAATTTATCATCTAAACAGAGAGACCCAGACTAATGGATCAGCACAAGGGGTCAGAGTTATGGTTGAGCATTTCTGCTATGTTATTCCCCAACCTTAATGCTGCATTAATATTCATTTTTTACATGCATCAGACACACTAGGACTGAACCAAAATCCGGTGCTACATTTGGGCTGACTGGATTAGCATCATCCTTTTTCCTCTTCCTAAGAGCCATTTCAGAGGGAACCTCTAATCCTTCTCCACGGCACTGTCCACTTCTTTCCTACTTCTCATGGCCAACTCATATCAACCCCTATATTATCCTTTTTCCTACAGCACCCTTCCCAGGACAAGTTATTTTTTGACTCCCCATCTTTGTCAGTCGTCTCAGATCCATACACCCTGCCAGCATTGTCCCACGCTCTCACTCATGCCCAGAAGTGACCTCTAGAATCTGGGTAGACTGCAGGTTTGAGGCTGATCTCCAGGACCAGACTTTCAAATATGCTCAGTACCCATCTGCTCCTATTGCTCTCAGTGGGAGGTGCCAGATATTGGGCACTTTTGAAACTCTGCTGCCACCTGGGAGCTGTTGGGTGGGTGCCAAGTTCTTTTGAAATCTGGCTCCTGGTCACTAGCAGACACTTGTCTTATGCTTCACTCTGCCAGTGGCCTCTGTTCAGATCATCTCTGACATTCTCAGCAAACTTCGCTTATGTCATCATGGAGATCTGCTTACCTTAGCCTGCTAGCTCACTATGACGGTGTACACTAGGGAGCATTTAGGGTAAGCTTTTATCTCAACAAAGCTCATTAGTCCACTTCAAAATTTAGTAGCTAAAAAAAAACACTTGACAAAAGAAAAATTAAATCTTTCTGGGTTGATTTCATTTTCTAAATGTTTTTCCAGCAAAGGGAATGGCCGCCTTTAATAATGCTCAGGAACACAGAACTGGCATACCAGGACGTCTGCTTAATCAAAAGTAGAAGTTCTGTCTCTACAGTGCCTGTTTCAGAATGCATTAGAGAGCCTAAAAGAAAGTTACTTTTGAAAAGTAATCATCTAACCAAAACCTTTGGCTTTGTGAGGTTAAGAAAGAGAGAGATTCCCTCTTGATGTGATGTGGTGTGATAACTGCATTGCTTGCGAGAGAGGAGTCCATCCTCATGGATGCAGACGGAATCTTTATGCTATATCACAAAGCCATGTATTCTGGGGATGCTACAGGAAAGTATTTTATAAATGGTTTAGAGAATTTTTGAAAACTTAACTATTTCTGCCCCTTACCTGAATTACCATGGCTTCAACTGCATGGGACGCAGCAGGAGCCATCCAAAAATAACCTAAAAATCACTTTTCTGTGCCTAAGAATGTCATGACTTTAAAGTAGATCATTACCTTGGCCTTTTCAGAGCATTCTGAGTTTCCCTTTCCTAATGGTATAAAACTTCTGGGTCATGAGATCTCAGACTTTACATTTATGACACAAAAAAATGAGTAGCTGGTCCATGCCCATCCCTGGGCCTCAGTTTCAGGTAATTTTAGGAGAGTAACTCCACGCTGGGGGATGAAAAACAGGAAAACAGCAGCAGACTGATTTTGCAGCAGATTGATTTAAAAGAACAAGAGCAGCTGTTTGAAACAGCCCAGGGCTTTGGAATGGTGGAAGTTGTCTTGGGGGTGGAAGATGGATTAGCAGGCAGAGGTGAAGTAATATGGCCAAAGGTGCATGATAAATATATTGCAGGCTTCCGCTGTTTATCAAATAGTGCTGCAATTGCTATTTATCTCAGGAGCATTGGATGTGTGCACATGCACGCACGCGCAGAGTATATATTGTAGTATCAGACATATATCTGGTATTGCCGTCCAAACGCCACATATTCAAAAATCATTAGGCAGCCCCAAAAGTCATGATTAAAAAAATAATACATTTTGGGTTCTTGTTATTTGCTTCTCAGTGTTTAGTCTTTAACGTGCACTCGAGTCATATTTTCACGCTTTTCTATTAAACCACGAGTGCTAGGAACTATTTTTAAAAAGTGACAGCCAACGGACCTCACCTCGTCCCATGACTCCAGGAGCTGGCATTTTAAGAAGAAACACTAATTATAACAAAACTTGGCAACACTATGATGAGACCACAGTATTGTCAATCACAAATGTTCAAAAATATAGAATCAGGCCCGCCTCTCCCCAAAATATCATTACACTGGCTTCACGCTTTTGAGATATTTAAGAATAATAAATGTAGGGCTATTTTTAGTTGTCTTGAGATATTTCATTGCTGCCATCAGGGCTAGAAACGTTTCTAAAAAAAATAAAAAGTGAGTCAACTTTCAGGTAGTAACACAATTCCACCATTTGGGGGCTTTAAGAAAACCCCCAAAATTGCAAGATTCCTGATAAAAATCATGAGTTTAGAACACAATTTCTTAAAGAATCCAATAATCCTGTAATGCAATCAGAGCCCTCACAGCAGAGCTTGAGAATGTAGCAATAGACAGTGCACCACCCAAAAACATTTTCATTTTCCATTCGCTGGCTTCTCTCATGCACACCACCCACCTGAAACCATACAAACTCTCTCTCTCTCTCCCTCTCCCACACACACACACACTTACTTTACTGCGTATTTATTCCTGGAGACTCTGTATGTGTGTAACACCACATACGCACCTCAGTATTTTCAGTGACTAGATCCATTATTTTTCTTCTCTTCCCACAGATTTTCCCAGAAGCAGAGGGATGGCCATTTCCAAAGTATTTGGGGTCCTGTGGCCGGCTCATTGTCACTGCAGGCACAAGGCCTTTAAAGGAGTTCTACAGCTCTCCTCCTGAGGTGGCAGCAGATCTGGCTTTCCAGCTCCTCTCTATTGTCAATTCCATGAGGAATAATGACATGAACTATTTCTTTTATTTCGTCCATGTTGATGCTGGCACATTTGGCATTTTTAACAATGGGCTTCTGTTCATCCGGGATGCCAGCACACTGGGAATCATTGACAAGCAGGAAGGTACTCAGTATGATCTCTGAATAAGCATCTGTCATAGGAGGATTTAGCAAAGCAGGAGGAAAAAAAAAATCTTTCACCTGCTATGCTAGTTTTATTTAAAACATCAAAAATTGCTCAGTAAATTGGATAATTAAAAGTTCAAGAGGAGATATTTACTGCCAATAAAAACAGAACCAGCTCCTGCAATGCTTAGTTCTGTATTCAGAATGTTACACACCTTTCACTGGTACTGTAAATGGCGCTGTGACTAACACTACGATTAAAGAGCATTGGAACAGTTTTTGTCACTACACAGCGAGACACTGGTAATATCTGTGACTAGCAACAGTAGACACAGCAATATTTGAATGCTAATATTCAACAGCTTCCACTTCTTTCCTTAAAAACTGGAATCACAAAATATTAAGTTGCAGACAAACTTTACAGGCCTATCAGAGATTTAAATATTTGGGCAAATATTTAGATCCTTCCAGGCCATTTTATCCCATTGACTTTAGAATTAACAACAAAGGAAAACCCCTTTTTGTCAGTTTGTCCTCAGTTCAAGCTCTGCCTTTCACCAAGCAAACGGTGACGTAATACAGCACCAAAACTAGAGCTGGGCAAATAGCATTCCTCTAATAAACTTAACACATTTCACTTTTTTTCCCACACTTAAAAAAATTCATTCCGTTTATGCAGTCATCTGAATAATTCTCAAGTATTCACAAATCTATACTGATTTTGTGAAAATCTTCTAGTGAAGCATTCAGTTATGTATCTTTTGTATTATTGGTCCACTTCCAACCAGGTCACCTCTTGTTGAGTCTTACTGGTTTTGGATGAAATGGAAAATTGAGGCCTTAAGTACTTGTGGCAATTTCTATAGGAACTTCAAAGTTCAGCTCAGTATTTATGTTGTACCGGAGTTCTTCTGCTATTTTAATCGAATGCATTATTCTTATCCCCCGTCTATAAAACACGGCGGGGTAGCACTGAGTTCTTTTCACCTCATCCTTTCAGAGACATAGATGCATTTCAGAAGTGTGGAAAATGACCCTATACATACAGCCTACAAAGTGCTTTGGGACGAAAGGTGCTAAATTAACCTAGGTTATTATTCACATAGGTATACACTATTTTAAATGACATTTTCTTACCAAAATTGCAAACATGTATGATTATAAAAGATTTGTACATTTCTAACAAATGTTTTTATTGCCTTTATTAGGTCTCCAGATGACTGATGGGCAACAAGAGTATAAAGACATATTTAGCTGTTTGGCTTCGGACTGCCAGTCTGCATTTCCCAACTGTAATTCAGTCAGAGAGAAGCAGAGCCTCGTCATGGTGTGTCAAGAGCTTCTGCCTAAGCTCCTAAAGGGAAAATTCCTCCAACCTGTTCAGGAGAAAATAGACAGGTTCCTAAGGCTCTGTGCAGACAGCTTCAGAGCAGACCAGGAAGTCAGTGATGCCGCTGGAAAGTTGATAGAGCTCTTGAAATCTTTGCAATCTTGCGATTCCCATTTTGCCTACCGCTACCCTGACTGCAAATACAGTGACAAATACTAACAGCTGAGAGAAAGCTTTTCCTGAAAGACTGGAGTGCTGTGTACACAGCTCAGCTCTCACAGAAAGCGAGGAGGTTGCAGGATGGAGATGAAAGGGGGATTCATAGAAGCCCTGGCTTTCTAGTAGGATAACAGAGAGAGGCAACATAACACACCCGGGGTTTCCATCTGACTCAGACACACTTATCACATTGGTGTGTTTGGTATGATGTGAAGTCTTTATTTAAGTGTTATAACATTTCATGAATGACCTGTGTTAAGAGATGAATAAAACTTATTAATGCATTTTGGTCTTAGAGGAATTTTCCATGGTAGCCATAAAGAAAAATTAAATACTAAGCCATCTTGGTCACTACTAGGTGGAGTAGCATACTGGCAGATAACACAGACCCTGCTGATAAAGACTATACAAATAATATGAGATGAATGGAAACATTTAATACTGTCCTTGCGGGGCTATATTAATGCCATAAAATTATCTTCTCTGACTTGAACTATCTGATCAGTTTGCTATCAGTATGTTACTATTATGATTGCCAATTAATTTGATGTTATATGGGATGGAAAGAGGCAATAGATAGCATTAAAGAGCTGAAAGCTCCCGTTTCTTTTATGTCTTCATTTCTCTAACTCCCAGGTGCATAGCACAACTTTTAATCTTTGCTGGGTTGCGCGATGGTAACTGGCATGTAAGGCTGTGTCTACACTGCATTGTAGTGCACGACACAGGTGTGAATTGCAGAGCACACCAAAGACCTGCCGTCTAACTGCCCTGTGGGTACGCTGCTGGCGCAAACGAAAAGGCACCTAAGGTTGCATTACCATAGTCCTCTTTCTAACAATTGTATATATATATTTTTTTAAGACAGAAAAGCCCTCAGATCTGATTCACCTAATGTTTATTTTTCACTTTTCCCCCAATACAATCCCAGTACAATTTTCAAAACAGTCAAAATACTTGTATTTCACTTGCAACTCTGTTGAAGGCAGACGCCATCTGGCTTCAGGTAAATCTCCATTTAGTTAAATCCTCATGTTTGCATTGAAAAATCTCTTTTCCTTTGGAAATTATGGTTCAATTCAGGGGTGGCCAGCCTGAGCCCGAGAAGGAGCCAGAATTTACCAATGAACATTGCCAAAGAGCCCCAGTAATACGTCAGCAGCCCCGCATCCGCCACCTCCCAACCACTGGCAGCCCCGCCAATCAGCGCCTCCCCCTCTCTCCCTCCCACATCAATCAGCTGTTTTCCAGTGCGCAGGAGGCTCTGGTGGGGAGGGGGGAGGAGCGAGGGCATGGCAGGCTCAGGGGAAGGGGCAAGGGTCTAGGGGGAAGGGGTGGAGTGGGGGCAGGGCCTGGGGCAGAGCAGGGGGTTGAGCAGTGAGCACGCCACAGCACACTGGAAAGTTAGCATCTGTAGCTCCAGCCTCGGAGACAGCACCTACGCAAGGAGCCACCTATTAACCTCTGAAGAGCCATGTGTGGCTCCGGAGCCACAGGGTGGCCACCTCTGGTTTAACTCAAGGCATTTGTACCTTGGCAGTTGTGTAGATAGATGATTAACTTGTCCTCACAACACCCGTGCGCGGTGAGGAAGTATTATTATCTCAGTTCTACCAAAGGGGAAAATGAGGCATCTATAGAGTTAGGGCCAGATCCATAAGGAGAAGTAAGTGTCTACATCCACCTGATTTAGGCACCACTGATGGTCTCAAAACTCAGCTGCCACCTAAGCCCATCTGTGCCTAAGCTTTCACCAGCTGGCATTTGCAAAGTTGCCTAAGCACTGCTGCCACCCCAGGGCTAGTGAGCAGCTCCATGCCCGCACTCCAGCTGGAGCCCTGCAGGCCCTGAGGCAAGATTCTCAGACGAGGCTGGGGATGCCTATCCTATATAAGTGGGTCCAGTTCAGTAGGCGTGGTCAAAACATAGGTAAGGCCTGAGCCATGTCGGATCCCACCGCAGGAGGGCTGGATGCCGGCCACTGGTATGTGGAGGAACAGCATAGCACCTGCACAAATTGCCAATACAAGCCGTAGAACTTGTCAGGAATTGTTCAGGGAGAGACAGAGTGGGGGAAGGGAAGGAGAGGTCTGAGTGTGTGGGTGGCTCTCTCTGGCTAGGGCATTCCCCTGGGATAGCCAGAATAGCCAATAACCTGGGGTTAGGACACTCAGATGGGAGGAGGGAGACCAGGGTTCAAGTCCCTACTCCAGAGCAGGGATTTGAACTTGGATTTCCCACATCCCAGGTGAGTGCCCTAACCACTGGGTATAAGAGCACCACCGCCATTTGGTGACTGGTAACAAAATCACCTTGTGATTCTGGGCTGAAAAAATCTACGTGAACAGTTCTGGCACTTCTGAAATGGCTTGTTTGTTTCCACCACAACAATTTGCCAAAATTGATACAAATTCACAAAATGCCACAGTCAACCTGAACCTGCATTTTTCAGTGAAAAAGAATTTTGCCTGAAAAATTTCATACAGCTCTAGGCAAGAAGCCTATGATAGAGCTAGAAACAAAACCCACGTCTTCCTACTCCCAGTTCAGTGTCTTAACCACAAGAACATCCCTCCTCTAGCTAAGGTTTGAAAAAAAACAGTCATCTACATGCGTACGAAAAACAGAGTGCATTTACACATCTAATTTGCATGCAAAGTTACCCATGAGTCAGAAATCTGTGTTTCAAAATAAGCAGGAATGCATATAACATGAATTGTGTGTGCAGATTACCATGACTGTAGATTAAAATAGGGTATTATAGGCATAAATTAGACATGCAAATATACTCCCATTTTTGCATGTTGAGTTACAGGCCTGATCTAATGAAAATCAGACCCATGACATTGAATTCTCTTTCCCATTATCACTCCTGACACAAAATAGTAAGGGCACCTTTTCACTGTTAAGAAGTGGAAACATTTTTAAATAATCTGAAGGCAAATTTAGCTGTAGGCCCAGATGTTATCACTGCAGAAATGTTTTAATATACAGTAAAAGCAATTGTTGCAGCCCTCTTCTATGACTTCAGTCTATTTCTATACCATGGCTGTGTTCTAGTAAGGAGAAAGTACTGTTCTCCTAGACCCATAAGGCTGATTAGCAATCTGTTTCCAACAGTTTTTCTTTAACCCATTTCTATCTAAAAAAATTTTAGCCTGTGATTCTACTTGATAATTATACAACAAATTAAATACATTTGCCCCCCACCATCAGCAGCAAAAATTTCTCTAGCAAAGGGGACAGGTTTCAGAGTGGTAGCCGTGTTAGTCTGTATTAGCAAAAAGAATGAGGAGTACTTGTGGCACCTCAGAGACTAAAATTTATTTGAGCATAAGCTTTTGTAAGCTACAGCTCACTTCATCGGATGCATACTGTGGAAAATACAGTAGGAAGATAGATATATACACACAGAGAACATGAAAAAATGGGTGTTGCCATACACACTATAATGAGAGTGATCAATAAAGGTGGGCTATTAGCAGCAGGAGAAAAAAACCTTTTGTAGTCATAATCAGGATGGCACATTTCCAACAGTTGACAAGAAGGTGAGAGTAACAGTGGTGGGGGGGGGGGAGAGAGGAAATAAACATGGGGAAATAGTTTTACTTTGTGTAATGACCCATCCACTCCCAGTCTTTATTCAAGCCTAATTTAATGGTGTCTAGTTTGAAAATTAATTCCAATTCAGAAGTCTCTCATTGGAGTCTGTTTTTGAAGTTTTTTTGTTGTAATATTGCAACTTTTAGGTCTGTAATCAAGTGACCAGGGAGATTGAAGTGTTCCCCAACTGGTTTTTGAATGTTATAATTCTTGACATCTGATTTGTGTCCATTTATTCTTTTACGTAGAGACTGTCCAGTTTGACCAATGTACATGGCAGAGGGGCATTGCTGGCACATGATGGCATATATCACATTGGTAGATGTGCAGGTGAACGAGCCTCTGATAGCGTGGTTGATGTGATTAGGTCCTATGATGGTGTCCCCTGAACAGATATATGGACAGACTGGCCTGTCTCCCAAGATCTGTGAGAATGAGGGATCATCCTTCAGGATAGGTTGTAGATCCTTGATGATGTGCTGGAGAGGTTTTAGTTGGGGCTGAAAGCTGGAGGCATGTAGGTAAGTATAGCGGTCAGTAGGTTTTCAGTATTATTAGTGCTAATAAGCGATGGTCACATAAACACCACCCTATACCGGAAACCTCTTGACGGCTAAACTTAACTACATTCCTTCCATCTTTCATCCAGACCACACCACACGATCCATTGTCTACAGCCAAGCTCTAAGATACAACGGCATTTGCTCCAACCCCTCAGACAGAGACAAAGACCTACAAGATCTCTATCAAGTGTTATTACAACTACAATACCCACCTGCTGAAGTGAAGAAACAGATTGACAGAGCCAGAAGAGTACCCAGAAGTCACCTACTACAGGACAGGCCCAACAGAATGCCACTAGCCATCACCTTCAGCCCCCAACTAAAACCTCTCCAGTGCATCAAGGATCTACAACCTATCCTGAAGGACAATCCCTCACTCTCACAGATCTTGGGAGACAGGCCAGTCCTTGCTTACAGACAGCCCCCAAACCTGAAGCAAATACTCACCAGCAACCACACACCACAGAAAGAAAACACTAACCCAGGAACCTATCCTTGCAACAAAGCCTGTTGCCAACTGTGTCCACATCTCTATTCAGGGGACACCATCATAGGACCTAATCACATCAGCCACACTATCAGAGGCTTGTTCACCTGCACAGCTACGAATGTGATACATGCCATCATGTGCCAGCAATGCTCAGTTGGAGAACACTTCAATCTCTCTGGTCACTCGATTACAGACCTAAAAGTTGCAATATTACAACAAAAAACCTTCAAAAACAGACTCCAATGAGAGACTGCTGAATTGGAATTAATTTTCAAACTAGACACCATTAAATTAGGCTTGAATAAAGACTGGGAGTGGATGGGTCATTACACAAAGTAAAACTATTTCCCCTTGTTTATTTCCCCCACGCCCCGTTACACTCACCTTCTTGTCAACAGCTGGAAATGGGCCATCCTGATTATCACTACAAAAGGTTTTTTTTCTCCTGCTGCTAATAGCCCACCTTAACTGATCACTCTTGTTATAGTGTGTATGGCAACACGCATTGTTTCATGTTTTCTGGGTGCATATTTATATCTCATCCTACTGTATTTTCCACTGCATGCATCCGATGAAGTGGGTTTTAGCCCACAAAAGCTTATGCTCAAAAAAATGTGTTAGTCTCTAAGGTGCCACAAGTACTCCTCGTTCTTTTTTCTAGTAAAGGGGGAACTGCCTTGCCATCTTGTATTCAGGGAACAATGCATTTAAAAAGAGGAACAAAATCTTGTATGTAGTTTTATCAGAAAAAAATTAATTGTTCGCAGTGAAGGTAACTCTAGGATCAGTAGTAAACTGATTTCCAATTAGCAGTGGAAGTAAGTGTTTAATACAATTCAACAGAGTAAGGCAGGCTACAAAATGTCAAGGAAGAGGTGAGCAAAAGATCTTGGCTAGGTCATGTGAGCTCAGCCAGAGAATTTCCAAGCCATAGAACTGTGGCAAGTTCTTTGAGAAATCACTTGGTGCCATGGTATAACGCAGCCTTAGCCTATGGCCAGCAGCACCATAACACTTGCAAAATCTCTTTCTTCCTTGGCAATTCCTTGCCCTACTTTCAAACCAGGAACAACAGCTGGGAGTGCCAGACACTGGCTTCACCCACCCTCGTGTACCCTTATTTTTTTCTCCAAATAGATTTTCTTTTCAAAAATATTTGACATTCAATTTTCTATGTTGATGTGAGAGTGTCTTTCAGAAGTTTTGTGATCAGCAGCATACCTCACAGACATCAAGTGAGTCATATTGAAATTGCATAACATGCACGTACTGCACAATAAGTCACAAAAAGGAATCTACTTATTTCAGGTCCAAATCCTGCATCCACTGACATAGTTGGGAGTTTTTCCATTTGCTCAGTGAGAGGAGGATCAGGTCCCCAGATACCAGCCCAGCTAACACAGTATCCTAAAATATGATACACAAAAATGAAAACTGCAATAGTCCTGCATTGCCAGATGCACAAGACAAACTTTAAGCTAAGAGAAGCTTTTAGACATACAGCATCTGTTCTTACAGGGCCTGATCCAAGTCCATTAAAGTAAATAGGAGTCTTTCCATTGACTTCAGTGGGTTTTGGTTCAGACGCATAAAAGCTTTCCTTGATTTGCCTCAATATAAATGGGAAATGTAACAAAGCAGTTGATTAAAAAAAAGGAATTAGAGCTTTGGTCCCAATAAGTTTTTCTTCAAGTGTGGTGACTTAGGAAGATTGGACTCACATAAGAGTAGGGCTGTGATGTGCCAGCCACCAAAATTAGTTTATGGCTTTGAGAGCAATCACTGTCCTAAACTGAATCTCTGAAGAGTGTTTCTTTGTTCTTTTGACACTGCCAAATTTTCTTTTGGCAGTCAGACCTGGGAATCACTGCCCACCCTTTAGAAACCGAGTCAATTGGGCCTTGAAGTGTTAGTAAGCCAGGCTCCAAAAGGTTGTGAAATTCATTTATATGGCAATTATTTTAAACCTAACCCCTCCTAAAAGTTCTCTCTCAAGTGACTTTTTCCTCAAAGTGGAGTTGTTTCTGACAGCGAGTTTGTGCTAGTCTTACACACTGTTCCTGACATTACTTTAAATACTCTTTGTCTGATAAGCAGCAGCTGTTGTCTCCAGATCGGGCTAATAAATGCAACAACTTTTGCGGTAACTTGGCATTCCTTCAGAATCCTTCCTTTATACACAGGCACCTACATTTTGCAACTCTCTGTGGACTGCCCTCAGGCAGAGGACCCTGGACTTCCAGGATCTGAGACTCTGAAGCAACCTGCTGCAGAGCTGGGAGTCCAAAAGCCCTGAGAGCTCTGGCTCAGCAGCAGGGAAGTGCTCAAGCCAGTGCTCTCAGGGCTTCCAGGCCCCCTGCCAGAAGGGCCTGGGACAGCTTCCAGGATCTGTAGCATGTGTCAGTGTTTCTGAAATGGATTTGTTTTTCAGGATTTCCCGTTTGTGAGAAATTTTGAAAAATGAGATTTAGTTCTGACTCAGAATGGAGCCAAACTGTGAAATATTGAGATTTACCCCGGAAGCAGAAACCCTGAGTCTTAGCTCTACTGGAGACTTTCTCACTGTACTTTGTCCCAGTTTTTGGGTTAAAAGCGGGCTTTGGGGTAACAGAGCCTACCTATACAAATACAGCTTTCCTGGTACAGCTTTTTTAATGGCATATTCCAATAAGCTCATGTCTCTCTGGGACAGCACTTGGGTATATAAACCTTTAGCAAGTGATGTTCCCCTTTTTTCATCCACCCTAGCTGACTGGTTTCCTTCACTGCTCTCCTAAACCGTTAACTTGTTCTTCCAAATTTCACTCAGTTACATAAGATCAGCCATACTGGGTCCGACCAATGGTCCAGCTAAGCCCACTAGCCTTTCTCTGACAGTGGCCACTACCAGAGCTTTCAGGGGAGCATCCAGTTGGAGTGAGCCATCCAACATCCCCCACTCCCACCCTTCCGGCTTCTGGCAGTCAGACATTTAGGGTCACCCAGAGCATGGAGTTGCATGATCATCTTGGCTAATAGCCATTGATGGGTCTATCCTCCATGACTTTATGTAGTTCTTTTTTGAACCCAGTTACACTTTTGGACATCTCATGACAATTAGTTTCACAGGTTAATCATGCACTGTATGAAAAAGTACTTCCTTTTTTTTTTCGTATTAAACTATCTGCCTCTTAATTTCATCAGATGACCCCTGGATTTCATACTGTGGGAAAGGGTAAAAACACTTCTGTATGCATTTTTTCCACACTATTCATGATTTTATAGACCTCGATCATATGCACCCTTCGTCGTCTCTTTTTGTCAGCTGAACAGCTCTGACCTTTTTAGTTTCTCCTTGTATGAAAGCTGTTCCATATCCTTGATAATCTTTCTTGCCCTTCTCTGAAACTTTTCCAGTCCCACTTGTGACAGGGTCGAGCCAGATGGCTACAGGAGAGTAATAGAAGGCAGATGTATTAGCCCCAGGTTAGGTAGGTCCCTTTTCTCTGGATAAGGTAACAGGGGAGGTTCCAGAACAATCAGGAACCTTCTGGAGACAATTAAGACAGGCTGATTAGAACACCTGCAGCCAATCAAGAAGCTGCTAGAATCAATTAAGGCAGGCTAATCAGGGCACCTGGGTTTAAACAGGAGCTCACTTCAGTTTGTGGTGCGCGTGAGAGGAGCTGGGAGCAAGAGGCGCTAGGAGCTGAGAGTGAGAACGTGGACTCTTGGAGGACTGAGGAGTACAAGCATTATCAGACACCAGGAGGAAGGTCCTATGGTGAGGATAAAGAAGGTGTTGGGAGGAGGCCATGGGGAAGTAGCCCAGGGAGTTGTAGCTGTCGCACAGCTGTTCCAGAAGGCACTCTAGACAGCTGCATTCCACAGGGCCCTGGGCTGGAACCTGGAGTAGAGAGCGGGCCTGGGTTCCCCCCATACCTCCCAACTCCTGGTCAGACACAGGAGGAGTTGACCTGGACTGTGGGTTCACGAAAACTGCCAAAGTGAGGGCTGCTGTGAGGCTCGAAGGTGAGCAAATCTGCCAATAAGTGCAAGACCCACCAAGGTAGAGGAGGAACTTTGTCACAACTGGTTTGAGAAGTGGGATCTGGTGTGCACAGAGCGGTGGAAGACAGAGGGTGTTGGGCGGGGGAAGGGAGAGGGTTTATTTTTTTTCCACCACAATGGAGGACATAGTGCGGGCACTGATACAAACCACGGCTGCCCAGCAGGAGGCTATCCGTGTCCAGGCAGCTGCCCAACAGGAGGCAGCGTGGCTGCAACAAGAGACTAATCGCCTGCAGATGGACCAGGCTGCTCAAGACTGGGCTATGTTGTGGAAACTGGTAAATCAGATAAAGACCCTTACAGAGCTGAACTGCGGCCATGACGGGATGCAGTTAATGCTGGCCAGCAATTGGCTGCAGAAAATGATGTGGGAGGATGATGTAGAGGCATACCTCCTGGCCTTTGAGAGGACAGCCCTGCAGGAGGCTTGGCCCCGAGAACAGTGGTCTGGCATCCTCATTCCATTCCTGTGTGGGGAGGCCCAGAAGGCCTACTATGATTTGCCTGAAGAGGCTGCAGCAGACTACCCCCAGCTGAAAGAGAGATCCTGGCCAGATCTGGAGTAATGACCACAGCGCGGGCCCAGCAATATCATGAGTGGAGGTACCAGGAAAACAAAACCCCGCGGTCCCAATTATATGACCTCATCCATCTCGCACGAAAGTGGTTACGAACTGAATCCTGGAGTCCGGAGGAGATACTAGAGGTTCTTATCATCGACCGGTACATGAGAGTACTACAGCCAGACCTTTGCACCTGGGTAAGCCAGAACGAACCCTCCACCTACGACGAGGTTGTCGCGCTGGTAGAAAGGCGAAGGACGGCGACGGAGCTGACCCGACCAGTTAAGGAAGAAGCACCCCGGGTTAAACCTGCAGCATCAAGCCCTAGAGCTCGGGTGACTGGGCCACCAGGAGAGCCCAGGTGGAAAAAGAGAGGGGCTGAAGGCTCACCAGAAGCCACCAAGAGTTGGAGCACTGAGGGGGAAGAGGATTGTGATGTGAGACTGCCCAAACCAAGAGACCAAGGAACACCTAGGGCTCCATATAGATGTTACACCTGTGGGGAGTGGGGACACATAGCTGCACAGAGTTCCAATGCCGAGGAGCCTATGCAGTGTAACCTGGGGAACTGGGCAGACCCATGCTCCCTAATCCACCTTGTGGGGGTCTCACTAACCCCATATATGTACACCAGACCAGTGAAGCTAAATGGGTTAGAAACCACAGCACTGGTTGATTTGGGGAGTGCTATTATGCTTGTCTCAGGGAAGCTCATGAAGCGTAGTCAGCTGTTGTGGGCTAAGCATATGGGGATAACATGCGTCCATGGGACAGTTAGTTATTACCGCACCATCCCAGTAAAAATTGAGATTCAGGGGAACACTACTGAGGTAGCAGCAGGTGTAGTCCCTAAACTCCCATACCCGGTGCTCATAGGGAGGGACTTCCCAGGGTTTGAAGACTTACTCCCGGTAGGGGAATTGGAGAAAGGGGGAAGCCCTGAAAGTAATGAGGCATCCACAGTAGACTGTCAACCCCCAGCCTACTCTGAAATGGCCCCAGATTTGTTCTTCACTCCCAGACAGCGTAGAAAGACGAAAAGGGAAAGAAGGGCAGCTAAGGCCTTGGGAACCTGAATACTGGTCCAAAGCCAGAGGGTCGCTCTCGTAGGTAGGTGGACCCAAGCAGCTGAAAAGAAGGCCACCCAGGAGGGAGAAGCACCCGAGTCTGACCCACATCCTAACGCCTCTGAACCAGTAGAGGCAACAGAGACTGGCCCCCTAGATGTCGGGCAGATTAGCCCCGGGAGAGGACATTTTGGACGGGACCAGGCTGAAGACCAAGGTACGACAACATTAGGAAGGAGGTGACCGAAATAGATGGGGTCCCCGTGGAAGGGAAAACCCAGGGACCAGGACCCTACTTCATAATGAAGAAGAATCTCTTACACCGGGTTGCACCACTACAGGGGCAGAAGTTACAGCAGATCCTAGTACCTCAAAAACACCAGAGTGCTGTATTAAGTCTGGCCCATAGTCATCTTTTTGGGTGGTATTTGGGGGTAGAGAAGACCCTGGCACGAGTCCTGTGACGATTCTTCTGGCCCAGAGTACATGAAGAAGTGTGGAAGTACTGTGCGTCCTGCCCGGAGTGTCAGCTGCACAGTCCCCGTCCCCACTTGAGGGCACCTTTAGTACCCCTTCCCATCGTAGAGGTCCCCTTCGAGCAAATAGCCATGGACCTAGTGGGACCCCTGGAGAAGACAGCCCGGAGCCACCAATATATACTTGTCATTCTGGATTATGCTACTTGCTACCCAGAAGCCGTCTCCCTGCGGAGCTCGGCCTTTAAAACAATAGCTAAACAGTTGGTGGAGATCTTTGCCCGAGTGGGGCTACCAAAGGAGATATTAACAGACCAAGGTATCCCATTTATGTCGAAGCTAATGAAGGACCTCTGTACGCTGCTCCATATACATACCCTGAGAACTTCAGTCTATCATCCGCAGACTGATGGGCTAGTAGAAAGGTTTAACCGAACCCTCAAGGCAATGATAAGGAAAGTGGTAAGTCGGGACCCTACTACCCTACCTTATGTTTGCAATCCAGGAGGTACCTCAGGCCTCAACTGGGTTTTCCCCTTTGCATTATTATACAGACGCCACCCCCATGGCATACTAGATATCGCAAAAGAAATCTGGGAAGAGGAACCCAGTAAAGGGAGAAATAGAATTGACCATGTGTTGCAGATGTGAGAATGGACAGCCCGGGTCACCCCTATTGTACGGAAACATTTGGAAAAGGTGCAGGCGGCCCAGTGAACCCATTACATTCGCCAGGCAAAAGTCTGATAGTTCCAACCAGGGGATCGGGTGATGGTGTTGGTACCCACAGCAGAAAGCAAGCTTTTGGCCCAATGGCAGGGGCCCTATGAGGTGGTTGAACCCATGGGGGAAGTAACCTACAAGGTGCGGCAGCCAGGATGCCGGAAACAAGAACAAATTTATCACATTAACCTCTTAAAGCCTTGACACCAACAAGAGGCGTGTGTAGTGGCCCAAGAGACCCCAATCCAGGGAAATAACATGCAGGAGCAGATCAGGATATCCACTGATCTGACACCAAACCAGAAGAAGGAGGTAACTGAGATGGTCAACCAATACCAGGACATGTTTTCAACCAAACCAGGTCAGACCACCAAAGCATATCACCACATTATCACAGACCCTGGGGCAAAGGTAACTTTAAGGCCCTATCGGGTCCCAGTGGCAAAAAGGGAGGAGATCAAGGAAGAGGTAAAAAGGATGTTGGAGCTGGGAGTCATCGAAGAGTCCCACAGTCAGTGGTCAAGCCCGATTGTGTTGGTGCCCAAACCCGATGGCACTACTAGGTTTTGTAATGACTTTTGCTGGCTGAATGAGATATCCAAATTTGATGCATACCCCATACCCCGTATCAATGAGTTAGTTGATCGCCTGGACAATGCCCGATTTTTG
Organism: Lepidochelys olivacea; assembly: GCF_965140295.1. Lineage (NCBI taxonomy): Eukaryota > Metazoa > Chordata > Testudines > Cheloniidae > Lepidochelys > Lepidochelys olivacea. The sequence continues at coordinate 157,489,036 of NC_140411.1, read as the reverse complement.
ACCACCCTTGATTTAAAAAAGGGATACTGGCAGATTCCCCTTGCCAAAGATGCGAAAGAAAAGACAGCATTCTCTACATCAGAGGGTCTGTTTCAATATACTTTTCTTCCTTTTGGACTGCATGGGGCACCTGCCACATTCCAGCATCTTATGGACAAGCTCCTATGGCCCCATTTATGCAGCACCATACCTGGATGATGTGATTATTTACACTCCTGACTGGGAAACCCACTTAGGAAAGGTGGAAGCGGTTCTGGACACGCTAAGACAGGATGGCCTCACAGCCAACCTTGCTATAGGACTAGCCGAGGCTAAATACCTTGGCTACATTGTAGGAAGGAGCATGGTCAAGCCCCAACTAAACCAACTAAAGGCTATCCAAAATTGGCCCCGGCCAAATTGGAAAAAGCAAGTCCGGGCATTCCTGGGTGTGGTGGGGTACTACCAACAATTTATTCCCCATTTTGCTACCAGAGCAAATCCCCTGACAGACATGATAAAAGCCCAGGGTCCAGACATGGTGAAGTGGACAGATGCTGCAGAGAAAGCATTCATGGATCTACGGACAGCCCTCTGCAGTAACCCTGTGCTTATAGCCCCAGACTTCAACAAAGAATTCATTTTACAAACAGATGCATCTGAAGTAGGATTGGGAGCTATCCTATCGCAGCTGGTCAGAGATGAAGAACACCCAATCCTCTACCTCAGCAGGAAACTCCTCCAGAGATAGCAGAAGTATGCTGTGGTTCAAAGAGAGTGCCTAGCTGTGAAATGGGCCATGGAAACACTACATTACCACCTTCTGGGACGATAGTTTACCCTTGTGACCAACCATGCACCCCTCCATTGGATGCAGCGAAATAAAGAGAAGAATGCAAGGGTGACCAGATGGTTCCTGTCCCTACAACCTTTTCAATTCACCATACAACACCAGGCTGGAAGCCACCATGGCAATGCAGATGGCTTGTCACGAGTACACTGCCTGATGTCCCAAGTTGCCCAATCCCGTAGTGTTGAGCGGGAGAGAGGGGGGCAATATGTGACCGGGTTGGGCCAGATGGCTACAGGAGAGTAATAGAAGACAGATATATTAGCCCCAGGTTAAGAAGGTCCCTTTTCCCTGGGTAAGGCAACAGGGAAGGTTCCAGAACAATCAGGAACCTTCTGGAGACAATTAAGACAGACAGGCTGATTAGAACACTTGCAGCCAATCAAGAAGCTGCTAGAATCAATTAAAGCAGGCTAATCAGGGCACCTGGGTTTAAAAAGGAGCTCACTTCAGTTTGTGGTGCACATGTAAGGAGCTGGGAGCTGAGAGTGAGAACGCATACTGTTGGAGGACTGAGGAGTATAAGCATTATCAGACACCAGGAGGAAGTTGGTGAGGATAAAGAAGGTGTTGGGAGGAGGCCATGGGGAAGTAGCCCAGGGAGTTGTAGCTGTCGCACAGCTGTTCCAGGAGGCACTCTAGACAGCTGCATTCCACAGAGTCCTTGGCTGGAACCCGGAGTAGAGGGTGGGCCTGGGTTCCCCCCAAACCTCCCAACTCCTGGTCAGACACAGGAGGAGTTGACCTGGACTGTGGGTTCATGAAAATGGCCAAACTGAGGGCTGCCATGAAGCTCGGAGGCGAGCAAATCCGCCAATAAGTGAAGACCCACCAAGGTAGAGGAGGAACTTTGTCACACGCTATATTCTTTTTGAGATGGGATGATCAGAACTGGACATATTATTCAAGATGTGGATGCACCACAGATTTATACAGTGGCATTATAATATTTTCTGTCTTATTTTCTACCCCTTTCCTAATCGTTCAAAACATTCTTAGCCTTTTTGATTGCTGCTGCACATTGAGCTGACGTTTGCAAAGAACTATACACAGCGATTCTAAGATCTCTTTATTGAGTGGAACAGCTAATTTAAAACCCATCGCCATGTGTGTAAAATTGGGATTATTTCTTCCAATGTGCATTACTTTGAACTTATCAATGTTGTATTTCAATTGCCATTTTGTTGCTCAGTCACCCAGTTTTATGAGATCCCCTTTTAACTCTTCGCAGTCAGATTTAGACTTAACTATCTTGAATAATTTTGTCTCATATGCAAACTTTGCCACTTCCCTATTTATACCCTTTTCCAGATCATTGAACCGTACAGGTCCCAGTATATGGCCACTGTTTACTTCTCTCCATTGTGAAAACTGACCATTTATTCCAACCATTTGGTTCCTGCCTTTTAACCAGTTACTGATTCTGAAGAGAACTTTCTCTGTTACCGCATTACTACTTAGTTTCCTTAAGAGACTTTGGTGAGGGACCTTGTCAAAAGGCTTTTAAAAATCCAAGTACACTATATTGACTGCATCACCCTTATCCACATGCTTGCTGACATCCATAGAGAATTCCACTAGATTGACAAGAAATGACTTACCTTTACAAAACCCTTGTTCACTCTTCCCAACAAATCATGTTTATCTGTGTGTCTGATAATTCTACATTTTGCTATAGTTTCTACCAATTTGCCTGGTACGGAAGGTTGGCTCACTGGTCTGTAATTGCTGTGATCTCATCTGGTGCCCTTTTTAAAAATTGGTGTTACATTACCTCCCTTCCAGTCATCTGCTACAGTGGCTTGTTTCAGCAATAGGCTACATACCAGAGTTAGTAATTCTGCAGTTTCATATTTGAGTTCCTTCACAACTCTTGGGTGAATGCCATCTGGTCCTGGTCACTTATTACTATTTATCAATTTGTTCCAAAACCACTTCTATTGACACCTCAATCTGGGACAGTTCCTAAAAAGTATGGCTCAGATGAGGGGCTCTCCCCTCATCCTCTGTAGTGAAGACCAATGTAAAGAATTCATTTAGCTTTTCTGCAATAGAAAGAAATGGAGGACTTGTGGCACCTTAGAGACTAACAAATTTATTTGAGCATAAGCTTTCATGAGCTACAGCTCACTTCATCGGATGCATTGTGCCAGAAGTCCTCCTTTTCTTTTTGTGGATACAGACGAACACGGCTGCTACTCTGAAACCTTTAACACCTTAGTCATCTAGCAGCCAGCCCCACTACCTGTTTGGCAGGCTTTCTGCTTCTGATGTGCTTTAAGAAAATTCTTACTACTATTTTTTGTCGTCTTTAGCTAGTGCCTTCTCAAATTCTTTCTTGGCCTGCTTTTTGCATCTTTACTGGTGAAGTGTAAAAGATCTGCACACCTTCCTATTATTCTCACTAGGATTTGACTTCAAAATTTTGAAAGGTTGCCTTTTTGCCCCCAGTGGCCTCCATTACTCTGCTGTTTAGTCATGGTGGTATTCTTCTGGTCCTCTTACCGTCTTTTCTGATTTGAGGGGTGTGTCGTTCCCCTGGTGTTATCTGGACCAGTGATCTGCTAGTCACTCCAATCCTCGACTCTGGGGGCCAGGCTTACCCTGCTCTGCTATGAGAACCCCCACACCTGAGCTGTCCACACACAGCCTCTGGCATGTAAGCTGCTTGACTGTGTAACCAAATGACACTAGCCAATATCTCCAGTCCCAGACACAAACCTAGGAAACTCTGCCTTGCAATGTCCAGTTTTGCCCGTTCGCCGCTGCAAGCTTATATGAGTTCATCAATTTAACAAAGAAATGGATATCTACCAGACTTGTTATCCCCAGGGGAGTCTCGTGCACACTTCAAACCAAATGCACTGCTTCAGGTAGAATAAACAAATTTATTAACTACAAAGATAGATTTTAAGTGATTATAAGTCAAAGCACAACAAGTCAGATTTGGTCAAATGAAATAAAAGCAAAATGCATTCTAAGCTGCTCTTAACACTTTCAGTGCCCTTACAAACTTAGATGCTTCTCACCACAAGCTGGCTGGTTTCCCTTCAGCCAGGCTCTCCCCTTTGATCAGCACTTCAGTCGCTTGGTGGTGATGTCTGTAGATGGAGGTGGAAGACAGAGGAAGAGCATGTCAAAAGTCTCTCCCTTTTATCATGTCATTTCTTCCCTCTTGGCTTTGCCCCCCCACTTTCAGAGTCAGGTGAGCATTACCTCATCACAGACCCAAACTGACCAAAGGATGGGGGTGACTCACTCAAGAGTCCAACAGATCCTTTATTGCTGTCTAGGCCAGTGTCCTTTGTTCCTGTGAGGCTGGGCTGGGTTTGTCCCATACATGCTCTGATGAGGTGTGAACTGCCCCACTGCTCTTGGAGAGTATTTGCCTGGGCTTGTTTTAAGCTATCTTTTTCAGCCTTTTCAGCCTTATAACTAGATACACAAAGTTACAACCTATAACAAAAATGCTCAGTGCATCATGAGCCTTCCAAAGACACCCAACATGACAAACTTTGCATTGGCTACCACACAATCATATTACAAGGATGAACGTGGGGGTGTAGGATGTTCCCCTGAGGTACAGAATGTCACAGGGGGTATATACTTAGTCTGAGCCTCCATTATGCTGTTTTTAAATAGTCTCCATATTGCTTGCAGGCATTTAACCCTTGTGGCAGCTCCTTTTAATTTGCATCTAACAAGTGTCCCCATTTTTGGGAAGTTCCCCCTTTTAAATTAAATGTTACTGTGGTGGGTTTGGGTTTTGGGGGGTGGACGGTGTGCACACACACACACACACATTATCCTCCCTACAAGGATGTTAAATTTAATTAAATTATTGTCACTACTACTGAGTGGTTCAGCTATAGTTACCTCTTGGACCAGATCCTGTGTTCCACTTAGGACTAAATCAATAATTGCCTCTTCTCTTGTGGGTTCTTTCAATGATGTTCTTACTGTTAAGCTAGTTACCCATTTACCCCCACTACCAACTCTTTAAGATAAAGATAGTTACCAATGCAATGTCCCAGCCACTAATGTACAATGGTCTTTTATAGACCATTCTTTTGCTGAATGGACAGCATATGCTAACAGCATTTGTTCAAGTGGGTCTTTGAATGGAGCATGTTATAACACAGGGGTGGGCAAACTATGGCCCATGGGCCACATCTGGCTCGCGGGACCCTCCTGCCCAGCCCCTTAGCTCCTGGCCCGGGAGGCTAGCCTCGGCCCCTCCCCCGCAGCATCAGTGCACCACCAGCGCAGCGCTCTGGGCAGCCGGGCAGCGCAGTTGCAGAGCTGCAGCCTGACCCGGTGCTCTGGGCAGTGCGGTAAGGGGGCAGGAGGGGTTGGGGGTGGTGGGCAGGGGTGTGCATAGGGGGTGGGGCGGTCAGAAGGTGGGGAACAGGGGGGTTGGATGGGGCAGGGGTCCCGGGGGGCAGTCAGGAAGGAGAGGGGGGGTTGGATGGGATGGCAGGGGGCTGTCAGGGGCAGGGGTTCTGGGGGTGGTCAGGGGACAGGGAGAAGGGGTGGTTGGATGGGGCAGGGGTCCCGGGGGGCAAGTCAGGAATGAGAGGGGGGATTGGATGGGGCGGCAGGGGGAAGTCAGGGGTGGGGGGGTCCAGGGGTGGTCAGGGGACAGGGAGCCAGGGGTGGTGGATGGGGTAGGAGTCCTGGGCGGGCCGTCAGGGGACATGGGGGTTGGATGGGGCAGGAGTCCCGGGGGAGCCATCAGAGGGTGAGAAGCGGGGAGGGGGCGTGTCGGATAGGAAGCGGGGGCCAGGCCATGCCTGGCTGTTTGGGGAGACACAGCCTCCCTTAACTAGCCCTCCATACAATTTTGGAAACCCGATGTGGCCCTCAGGCCAAAAAGTTTGCCTGCCCCTGTTATAGTATATTGTACTGTAACTTATTCATTTATTGTGTTAAAGAAGACACACTTCCATTAAGTAATGCAATGGATTTGTTTTCTGTTGGACCAACAATTACCAGTGTAAAATGGTTTCCAGAAGTGGAAATATGATCTCTCTCTGCATAGGCACCAACTCCATTGGTGCTCCGGGGCTGGAGCACCCACGGGGAAAAAATGGTGGGTGCGTAGCACCCACTGACAGTCCCCCGATCAGCGCCTCCCCCTCCCTCCCTGTGCCTCCTGCCCACCTCAGTCAGCTGTTTTGCAGCGTGCAGGAAGCTGGGGGGGAGGAGCGAGGATGCAACATGGTCAGGGGAGGGGGCGGAACGGGGCGGGAAGAGGCAGGGCAGGGTGTGAAGAGGTGGGGCGGGGTTGTGGCCTTGAGGGAAGGGGTGGAGTTGGGACAGGGCCTGGGGTTGAGCACCCCTGGCATAACGGAAAGTTGATGCCTATGTCTCTCTGACTGTCAGTCCCTGGATGGGGAAGGAGAAAGGGAAAGGGAAAGAAGTAGAATAAAACAGTATTAGTATTTTGAATGGCTTTCCTCTGTTTATATAGTTTTTAAAATGTGCATCATGCAAATATTTTTGGAATCTGTCTTTCAGTACTGAAGATATACAATAGTACACATAGTAAAACAAGCCTGATAACTTCCATTATGAACCATGCAATATTCCCATCACCTAGATACGCAAGTTTAATTTTCAATTATAGAGAGTTGAAATAATGTTCAGTCCTACTGCTCCCACTCTTCAGGTTAATTTTTCCATTCAAACATAGCCAACATTTAGGGGAGGAAAGACATTAGGATTGACTTCTGAGGTTGGCTTATGTGCAGGAGGTAATATAAATATTACTGTGCTCATAAAATGTAGTCCTTGATGATATCAGCTGGCTCTGAAAAATCCTCCTTGCCAAGTATTTCTGTGTATCCTGGGTTCTTGCAAAGGGCTTTGAGATATGCTATGTATTATCATAGAATCATAGGACTGGAAGGGACCTCAAGAGGACTTCTAGTCTGGTCTCCTGCACTCATGGCAGGACTAAGTATTATCTAGACCATCCTTGACTGGTGTTTGTCTAACCTGCTCTTAAAAATCTCCAATGACAGAGATTCCACAACCTCCCTAGGCAATTTATTCCAGTGCTTAACCACCCTGACAGTTAGGAAGTTTTTCCTAATGTCCAACCTAAATCACCCTTGCCACAATTTAGGCCCATTGCTTCTTGTCCTAGCCTCAGACATTAAGGAGAACAATTTTTCTCCCTCCTCCTTGTAACAACTTTTTATGTACTTGAAAAACGTTATGTGCCCCCTCAGTCTTCTCTTCTCCAGACTAAACAAACCCAATTTTTTCAATCTTCCCTCATAGGTCATGTTTTCTAGACCTTTAATCTAGAATATCAGTCTGAATATTACTAAGATGGAGTGATGCACATGGTGACAACATCATCTGCAAGTAAACTTTACACATCTGAAAGTTTTTTCTTCTCCAAAATTAGGCAAAGCAACCGGAACTCATTTAGTACTAAAATACATGCTACATTTGGGTCTCCTAGAACTGAATCTGTTTTTGAGTTATTTGCATGCAAGGAAGTGCTTAAAATTATTCAGAAAGAATTACATTTTTAACCTGTAAATTAGATTTCTGTATCTCTCACTGAATGACTAATTCAGAAATGATCGATTGTTCTTCCTTCTTTATTTGGACAAGTTAGAATAAAAGTTTGTCAGCCCTCTAGAGTTTCTTTCACCATATCCTGCTCTCGTCACCAGTTTAACCTTCCATACTTGTGCAACAAGTACATCTGTCAAAAGCAATTCTATTTTTCCCCATAATGGAAGCAATAATAGTCATACAGGCTATAAGCCTTTCCCCTCAAGGTCACAAATATCATGGGAAACAAAAAGAGCCATTTAAATTTAAGGAAAACCTAACATACAGCAAAACCACTTCTTTCAAAATATTTGCATCTTTACTTAGTTCTCTGCAGAATGGGATATTCTCAGAGTTCTCAACCCCCAGGAGTTATAAAATCCTAAATCAGACCCAAAATATCATGAGATTTTTATCAATAATAAACTGTAGATGCTTTTTATTTGCCTTCTGGATGTATTTGGGTCATGTTTGCAAGCTATTGCCCGTAACCAGGAGTTCTAGAAACTTGAAAGAAAGAAAGAAAGAAAGAAAGAAAGAAAGAAAGAAAGAAAGAAAGAAAGAAAGAAAGAAAGAAAGAAAGAAAGAAAGAAAGAAAGAAAGAAAGAAAGAAAGAAAGAAAGAAAGAAAGAAAGAAAGAAAGAAAGAAAGAAAGAAAGAGCTGAGATTCTCACAGTCATATGAATCTGGAAAGTAGGGCCTTAAGACTAACATAAAATTTATGATAAAATCAGGAGAGTTGGCAACACTGCATGATTTTGAACTTGTTCACTTAGATGCATGAATTCGATTAACTGGTAATTTTTGCTATTTTTATCCCCTCAGTGACTAATTCAAAACTGATGGGATCTCTGTAGCAATCCCCAAGTGAAAAACAAACTAACTAAAATGAATTTCAGGGAGCAGGAGAATTAGATGAAAACAACCACACCCAATGACTGCTTCCATTGAGAACTCAATGTCCAGTCTATCATGTTTTAGAAAATGGGACAAGATAACTACAGAACTGCCCAGAAGGGTTGGCTCTTAGCCATGGCTTGAGTGGGTTACATTCAATCCAACCACCAAAGCAGACCACACCTTTCATCATGAAAAAAGAGAGAGCCTCCTAAAAGAGAATGCAATGGGATGGAAGAATGCTCTCTTGTGGATGAATGAGGGGAAAATATTGAATATATATGCCCACAGAAATGCTATAAGAGGAAAAGGGACAGTCTGAGTAAACAAATTTTCTGTCTAGAAAAGAATACCTGTTCCTATAGTTTGATTTTTCTTGCTGTCTTTTTGTTCCTCCACTTCTGGAGCAGAGTTTGAGGAAGTTTTTTTTGTCCACAGGGCTTTACTTTGTGCTGAGGAAATCTTTATTCCCAGATAAGTTAACCTCTACCAATTATATTCTTTACTCCTGGGGGCCACGCTTGCTACCAGAGAAATGCTGAAATACAGTGGGTTGTTTTTTAATTACCACTCTAGCAGCGAGGTTGGAGGGTTTTAATGACTCACATTGGCCCCAGGAGTAATCAGCAGGACCAGTGGAACCATGGGAACTAGGAAAGAAAAGTTTTCCTTATCAGGGAGAGATGACATAAGCTTAGCTTTGCTCAAGAGAACTGACCTGACTCCATCTCCTCCAGTCACAAACCCTTCTTGATAACGCCCACACAGGCCTCACTGAGCCCTTAGAAACTGGTCAGTTCTGAATTTAAAACTTCTCAGGATTAGCCAGTGTCATAAGCATTAAATTCTTTTTGTGACAAAGTATAAACTGCAACTGTGATTTTTAGAAAAGGCCAAGACTTTTGCAGTTGTTTAAAAGAGAAAGTGAATACGTCAGTATATTCCCAGGGGCAACACAGCTTTTATGGGAACATGTGAGGCAGGTTTTACAATCCTACACTACTACTGAGCAACAATGCACATAACTACAACCCTTGCCTCACATCGTTCATTTGCTACATTACATATGAAGATAGCTTCTATGACTAACACCCACAGACACGTCATATAAAATTCAGTGCATTGCATGTTTTAAAAAGGATCGTCAGTCATGCCAACATTTTAATATTTATTTTCAGACTTAAACATGCAATCTGATAAAGGCACGTCAATTTAATTTCTCTAGCAATACCTTAAAATGCACTTGACCTGCTTTTTAAATTCTGTGAAAAATCATCAGACCAGTAGGAATGACCAGAGCTGCTCTTACAGGATTGGAGCCTCCCACACTGCTATTATTTGTGTACACTTGTATATATGAAGAATAAGAAGCAAATTCACCTTTGGGCATTCACTCTGCTCTGGATAAAACATGCAGCCACAAATTTAAGCATTATTCTCCCTCCCCCATCAATTTTCTACAGGGTGGATACATTTAAAAGAAAACAACATTAAATGTATGGAACTGTATCTGCTAACGAAACAAAGCAAGGAGATGATTGCTTAGGGACAGGAGAAGAGAGGAAGCAGCTGTTGCCCACTGGAAGAACTGTGCCATCAGGTATAGCAGTTGTATCAAACATAATCTCCTAGTTATTATGTGTTAACTATTACAAGTATTTAAGCAGTCATTTAAAGGGGGCAAAATGTCCACTTAATGCAGCAAACTGCATCCTTTATAATGGGTTAAATTGAAAATTCCTGCAGCAGGTGGGCAAGGAATTAAAACAGTTGCCCAAACCCCAAAAGACTAATTATTTACTAGTTAAAATTCTCACTCCTAGAAATGCCTCTGTATTAACCTTTCGGTATCCAGAAATATAGCGTTTAAAGTTCTGGAAAATCTAGACAGATTCAAGGGCCTGAGTAGCACACACCAAGACTGTGTTGGGCGTACACTGTGGTAAATCCCTGTCACAAATACAGTACACATCTCACTTAAAGCAACAACAATGAAAAAGAATCAAAGAAAAGAATCCCAATAGAAGGGAACATTCACAGATCTAGTCCCAGTGAAAATCCACATAAACGGTTAATTTTAATTTTACATTCATACTCTCCAAAACCACATATGCATATGTCTGCAACACTATCTACTAAAAATTCCAGCAACAAATAGGATTGGGTGTCAAATATTTAATAAGACCCAGCTTCCAAGTCTGAGTCTCCCTGTGCTAAGGAGGCAGACAAGGTAAAGAAGCCAAATTACACTTCCTTGTGCCCTAGGAATACATTCATCCTCCTCCTCGGCACAGTCTCACAGAAACTCCCATCGAGGCAGAGTTTGCTAAGCAGCAAAACAGAAAAATTTTAATAAGACCCACTCCACCCAAGTCCCGCCCCTGCAAAGCAGTGAACAGATATAACTTCACAAGAAAGCCGTAATTGTGAATTCCAGAAGCAGAAGAATATTTTTTACAAATCCATAAACCTGAATAAAACATAGCAGAATTCTATAGCCAAAATAGTTTAAGAATGTCAAAGGAACTTCCGAAGACATTTAACCTGTTTTCTTGAGCAAATGACATTACTGTTTAGAGTACCAGACAACAGAATATTAGGTCAAACAAAATGTTCATTTAAGAAAAAAGTCCTGTTACCTTAACATACTAAGCTTTACAGATGAACAGGACTCCTGAGAGCCAAGTATTATTTCATTTTGCATGATTAAAAATACTGTACACAAAGTAACGTACATTCACAGCTTGCTCTTTGTTTTCATCTTTGTTCAGATGTGAAAAAGATTTGCCTTCACACACCACCAGTTTGGTGCTAGCTTTGGAAACACAGCCTAAAATACGATTTATAAGCAGGCATTGGGTAAACCCAGGAGCTGAACTTGTGAAAATTGCTTCCCTGTACAAAAATACACACACGATACTCACAGCCCATTCACCCACCTTTTTTTCTTCTTGGGAATTTGGGCATAGAATGTTGGGCTGTGCAAAGCTCACCATGTTTGGTTCACACAAGCTTCTTAAACTGAAAATGTTGAGTTCTGTTGCATAGATTTGAATATTCTAACCCCCTCTCCAGAAGGGGCCCCAGAACCAGAGCTGGTCAGAAATTTTCTGACAAAAAGAATTTCTTTGGAAAACGTTGATTTGTCAAACCTGAAATGTTTTGCAGAAATGTATCAGTTCATTGAACTGTCAACAAACCTCAGGTGGGCCTCTAATGGAACCCTGCCTGGTTTCCTGCCAGCTTGCCTGATGGGCTGCTAGAGATTGCAGGCTTCCAGGGTTCACAACCCCTTGGGCTGCCCCACCTGGCGGATTGTCCCAGGGACCTTCGGATTTACAGACGCCTGGGACAGATGGTTCCTCCGACTGCTTGACTCCCATAGCCTGGTAAACCAGCTGCTCTGCGTGTCCTCAGCTCCAGGGCAGCCCGCATAATGGGGTGCCTCAGAATTGCAGACACTGGGACCTCTGGCAGCTGTTGACTGAAACTGATATGATTATTGCCAGTTTCCCAGCTGCTCTTCAGTGGTGGGTGGTAGCAGCAAAGCTGACACCAACTATGTCAATGTCAGCCAGTGACTGCCAGGGACCTGGGGGGCATATTTTGTTTTGGAACATTTTGCAGAATTTCCAGTTTGTGGGAAATTAAAATATATATATATATATATATTTCGTTCCAAAGTTCAAAACATCCAAATATCCTGCCGAGCGGCAATTCTGAATTTCAGCCGGCTATACCCGGGACTACTTTTGGTATGGATTGGTGGCTTGCAACTCTCCATCTCTCCCTGACTTAGTGAGGAGACTATTGAAGCATACCATAAACGAGACAAGAAGGCACAGAAACCTCTAAAACCAGGAAGCTGGAAGGCAAGAAAAACACCCCACAGTACAGTAAAATGGCAAGGTTCAAGTAGGTTATTTGAGTTAAACAGGTACCCTTCAGAAAACAGAATCCAGTCCCAATGAAGCCATATCAAGGAGCATAAATTACTGCACATAAAATGTAAGGTGGAAATTAGGAGGGCTAAGAAAGACCTGGAAGAGCAAATAGCTGAAGACAAACAAATCTTTATTTCAGTATGCCAAAACCAGGACACAGACGGTGTAGTTAGTGTGTCCATTGAACCATCAGGGAGTTAAAAGACCAAGAGACATTGCACAGAAGCCAAATAGTTTCTTTGCATGTCTTCACTACAGAAGATGTGGAAAGTTAACTGTACCTACGTCCGGCTTAAACCTTCATCTTTGTTACCTGAAAAGTGTAACAGGCACTGAGTTGTCAAAGGAAGCACCAGACCCAACTGAACCAAAAAAGAACTCCCATTGTTAAAAAATGAATCTCAAACAAATTCCCCATTCTTTAATTTTGGGAAGGAGGAACAGAAGAGAAGAGGGTTCCAGATGAAAAACACCAATCTTAAAACACTGGTAAATTCCAGTGAAAGGGATTATTTTTCCTTAAAGGGAGCCCAAACCATAAACAGTGGATGATCAGGAAGTCTCAGAAAATACGATAAAAGCCAAAGTGAAACAGAGCACAAAGAGTCAGCAGAACTGCTTTTTACGGTGCTTGATGTAGCTGGAATATGTGAGCAGTGAGTCTCCAAACAGGACATTGTACTCCAGCACCCATGTGCCTGAGGGATTTTACCAGACGAACGGTTTCTAAACGGTTATAAAAACCAGATTTAACTAGATGGGCAGGAAGAGAAGACACTGGATGGACTGGAGAGTAGAGAGGGTACACAGGCAGAGTAAAGAGCAAGATGAAAAGCTATACGACTCCAAAGGCATTCTGTTCCCTTGTGTGGACATACATCTGATATTGTGGGAAGCTGCTTGGAACCACCTGACTTATTTCTCTGTTTCTATGGCAGCCCCTAATGCAGCTGACAGCAGAACAGCTAACGTATTTCCAGGACCTTCTTGTCTGTCATGGAGGCCTGCCACTGCTGGAAGAAGTTGACAGGAAGCCACAGCTCTGGCCCGAGACCATCCTCTTGTTGTCAAACTAAGGCCCTGGGGGTGTTTGATGCATTGCAGCTGGGTGATTTCTCCAGTACTTGTGGCAGCTGGAATCTTTTAGAGTTGGAAGATGTCTTTGTGGAGGGCTGGACCCTAAAGTACTGTTCTGAGCAGTATAATTGTTTGAATTTAGTTTCATGGGCCATATGTAGAGCCAGCACCGAGGGCTTTGTTTTGCTGGTATTATCCACAATGAATTTTTCCTGAGGTTTTCTTGAAAAATCCTAGACTAATGAATTTGGAAAAGCACAGATCTGAATAACTCTCAGCTTTCTAAGGGTGAAGCCATATACAGTGTCTAGATACAGAACTAGAGGACATCATTCTGAGTGAAAAATGCCAGGCCTTTAGGGAAGCATCAGCTAAAGAAATCTCTCTCACTAGAGAGAAAAAATGATTACCTACCCACGACGGAGAGCGCTCCCATGGGCAGGCAACTGAGATCTGCGCTGAGAGGACGACTGATGGGAGGGTGAATGGTGCCGGTGGAGCAGAGACTGGCGCTTCCCCCAAAATGATCTGCATTGAGATGGCAGGGACAGCAATCGTGGTGCCGGTGACCAAGGATGAGCCCCAGAGGATCTGGGCTGCGACGCCAGAGATCTGCGGTGTGGAGAGGAAGAGTGCTGCCTTGTCTCGGGGGATCGGTGGCACTCCACTGCCCCCTGAGGGTCTTAGAGGTTGGCTTGCCCTCATAGGAAGCCTTTGCTGCTTCCTGTGGCATAGCGGAGGCCTCGGCTCTCTCAGTGCCGGGGGAGCTTGGGAAGGTGTCGATGCTGTCAGAAGTTTGGGTCCCCTACCACTCCCAGTAGTCGATGGTGGATCTTTTAAGGTGCCAAGGGCCCGACCGGGGAGGCATGCTCACATGGCTCCGAAGTGGCAGGGCGGCCAGAAGTGGGTCCTTTGCCAGATGCCCCATGGACTCTTGCCCAGTGCTGGGGAGCCCTGCTTCTTAGTTTTCTCTCTCGGTACTGGTGAAGGGGAGTGGTGCTCGGCAGAGCCCAGTGCCAGGGGTATGCTACACACCAAGGCCGAGGTAGTAGAAGTCAAGTCTTGGCCCTAAGGCTCGAAGTAGAAAGAGACAAAACCGCTAGCCCTTACTACGCAAGGAAAGGTGCTCCAACTAACCACCATGGGCAGTAAGAAGGAACTGAGAGGGCACAAGGCCGGCGGCACCGGATATACCAATGCATGAGCACAGCACTCAGAGGGGCACCAGAGCTGGACCTACTGATACTGCTAAGGCAAAAATCTCCAACTACCGTGCACATGGACATGCGCACACCTAGAATGGAATCAACACGAGCAAGCGAGAATAGACTGTGTATCAATAAGAAAAGATTATAAACCACAATTTTTATAACTGGTCTTCCTTGTTTTTCTACTTTCTTTTGCTACTTCGTAATTTGAGCTGGCCTTTTCCTTATTCTTTTTATAGCCTCTTTTCTTCCGCTATTGTATGTTTAAAATTCCCTTTTTCTTTCCCCTCTAGCCTTTCCTCTGTTTTTTTCGCTCAGTCTTTCAGCCTGTCCTTCTCTGGCTTCACTGACTGCCCTCACTGACCTATGCAACTTCTTCCCTACTCATTTCAATTATTTCTGCTACACTAGTCTGAAGCCTATATCGAGGAATACTGCTATATGGCTGGCAATCACATGGGCACCAGCAAATACTTAGGTGTCATAAGATTGCCAGTGATGGACATGAAAAAAATGGTTACTCACCTTCTCGTAACTATTGTTCTTCGAGATGTGTTATTCATGCCCATTCCAATCAGATGCGTGCACACCAGCCATAAGATTTTTCCCTTCGCAGCATCCGTAGGATCGGCCTGGGGGTCCCCTGGAGTTGCGCCTTCCTGGTGCTCAATATACGGCCCTGCCGACCCCCCACCCTCTCAGTTCCTTCTTGCCGGCTGCTCCGACAGAGGGGTAGGGGGGTGGGTATTGGAATGGCAATGAACACCACATCTCGAAGAACAACAGTCGTGAGAAGGTGACTGTTTTTTCTTCAAATGCTTGTTCACCTCCATTCCAATCAGGTGACTCAAGCCAAAGTTCAGGAGGCGGGGTCGGAGTCATCCACTAATTGGAGCACAGCTTGTCCAAAGGCTGCGTCGTCTCTGGCCTGTTGAGTGATCGCATGATGCGTCGTGAAAGTGTGTAGAGAGGACCACGTTGCCGCCCTGTAGATTTCCTATGTGGGGACCTGTGCCAGGAATGCTGCTGAAGAGGCCTGAGCCCTGATGGAGTGTGTGGTGATCAGCGGAGCGGGCATGTTCGCCAAGTCATAAAACTCCTGAATGCATGATGTGATTCACAACGATACACATTGTGATGAGACAGGGAGGCCTTTCATTCTATCTGCCACCGCTACAAATAACTGGACGGACTTTCAGAACACCTTCATTCTCTGAACATAGAAGGCCAGCACTCTGAGGAAATCCAATCAGTGAAGCCTCTGCTCCCTGCTGCAGGAATGTGGCTTAGGACAGAACACTGGGAGGAAGGTGTCCTGGTTGATGTGAAACTGGGAGACAACCTTAGGGAGAAAAGCTAGGTGAGGCCTCAGCTGAACCTTGTCCTTATGGACTACTGTGTAGGGGGCTCTGATGTTAGGGCCCTGAGCTCCGACACTCTCCCAGCTAAGGTTATTGCCACCAGAAACACCACCTTGTATGAGAGATAAGGCAGGCAGCGTGTCACCAGTGGCTCAAATGGTGGACACATAAGTCTGGAAAGGACTAGATTAATTTCCCAAGCTGGGATAGGCTGCTGCGTTTGCGGGTAGAGTCTGTTGAGACCTTTAAGGAAACAGCTGACCCCCATCGGGTTCGTGAAGACTGAGCCCGGATGGAAGGTGGAGATGGCGGCCAAGTGGCCCCTTATCAACGACATGGACAGTCCCTGCTGCTTAAGATGGAGGAGGTAATCCAGTATAAATGGCATCAAGGCAAGCTCGGCAATTTACGGTGCTGCTCCGACCAGATGGAGAACCTCTTCCACTTGGCAAGGTACATCGCTCTTGTGGAGGGCTTTCTACTGATAAGGAGAACTTGCCTGACTTGATCAGAGCAGGACAGCTCCACCGCATTCAGCCATGGAACTTCCATGCTGTGAGGTGGAGCGACTCTAGGTTCGGGTGCCGGAGGCGGCTGTGATCCTGCGTGATTAGGTCGGGGACAAGTGGTAGGGTAACCGGAGTTGCCATGGACATTTCCAGGAGTGATGTGAACCAGTGCTAGCATGGCCAGGCCAGAGCTATCAATGTCACTAGGGCTCGGTCCCTGTTGATCTTGAAGAGCACCTTGTGCACTAAAGGAACTGGCAGGAACATGTAAAGTAGACGGCCCCCCCACGGAAGAAGGAAGGCATCTGCGATGGAATCTGGGCTGTGACTCAAGAAGGAGCAGAATAGCTGACACTTCCTGTTGCAGCACATGGGGAACAGGTCTATTTGGGGAAAGCCCCAGTGTTGGAAAATTGAGCTCACTATGTCAGACCAGAGGGACCACTCGTGACCGTGAAAAGAGCAGCTGAGACTGTCCACCAGCTCGTCCTGCATCCCAGGGAGGTATGATGCTTGCCTGTGTATTGAGTGCTCTACACAGAAGTCCCACAGCATGAGGGCTTCCTGGCACAGGAGAGAGGAGTGTGCACCCGTTTGTTGATATAGAACATTGCCGTGGTGTTGTCCATGAAGAGTGATACACATCTCCCTGATATGTGTACTCTGAAAGCCTGGCATGCCACGCACACCGCTCTCAGTTCTCTGACATTGATATGCTGAGCTAGGTCCGCCTGAGACCAGGGCCCTTGTGTCCTGAGGTCTCCCAAATGTGCCCCCCATCCCAGAACTGACACATCTGTCACTAATGAGAGGGATGGCTGGGGCTGGTGAAGGGGACTCCTGCACAAACTACCTGTGGGTCGAGCCACTGCAGGAGGGAGTCTAGTATTTGGCAAGGCAGGGATACAATGCTGTCCAAAGCGTCTCAAGCTGGTTGATATATACTGATGCTAGCCATGACTGGAGCGGGCGAAGCCTGAGCCTGGCATGCTATACTACGTAAGTACAAGTGGCCATATGCCCCAGAAGTTTCAGGCAGTTCCTCACTGTAGTGGTGGGGAACTGCCTGAGGCCCTGTATGATGTTGCCCAGTGACTGAAATCTGGCTTCTGGGAGGTATGCCCTGGCTTGAGTCAAGTTTAGCACTGCCCCTATAAACTCTATTCTCTACACTGGGGACAGTGTCCATTTGGCCTCATTTAGAAGGAGACCCAGTTTGGCAAACGTCCTCCTTATGAAGCCGACCTGCCCTTACACTTGAGATCTGGAGATCTTCGATCAGCTAGTCATCGAGGTATGGGAACATCTGTACCTACCACTTGCGCAGAAACGCCGCGACGATTGCCATGCACTTGGTGAACATCCAAGGTGCTGCTGACAGGCCAAATGGGAGGACAGTAAATTGATAGTGGCTGTTGTTCACCACAAACCTGAGATATTTTCTGTGAGGTGGAATTATTGCTATGTGAAAGTACATGTCCTTCAAGTTGAGGGCAGCATTCCAGTCTCCTGGATCCAACAAGGGGATAATGGTGGCCAAAGAGACCATGCGGAACCTGAGTTTCTTGACGAACTTGTTGAGTTACCGCAGGTCCAGGAGGGGCCTGAGGCCACCCTTGGCTTTCAACCTTAGCTTTCAGTATTAGGAAATACCAGGAGTAGAAGCCCTTGCCCCTTTGCTCCTGAGGAACCTCTTCCACTGCCCCTACCGAGAGGAGCAAGCACACTTCCTGTATTAGAAGTTGCTCGTGAGAGGGGTTCCTGAAGAGGGACGGGGAAGGGGGTTGGAAGGATGGGAGGGCACAGAATTGGATGGAATATCCCCCTCTCTACCATGCGGAGCACCCAGCGGTCTGAGGTGATACGGGACCACGCACAGTAGAAAGGGGACAATCAGGACAAAAAGGTAAGAGAGGATGGATCCAGTTGTAGTACTGGTGCGCCATCCTCGACCACACCTTCTGGGCCCGGGCGGTGTCCTGGGCTGGCCCGAGCCCTGGCCTGAGGAGGGGGGCTGCCTTCTTCTACCGCTCCTATTCCTCCTATGGGGAGTGTCCTGGTGGTTCTGAGGTTGGTAGAACTTGGAGGGAGGCTGTGGCCGGGAATGCCTATGTTGAGTGGCTGGGGTATGAAACACAAAAATCTAAGGGTGACCCTTGAGTCTTTCAGATTATGGAGTCTCTTATCCATCTTATCAGAAAAGAGGGCCGAATCCTCGAAGGGGAGTCCCTGGATTGTTTGCTGGACCTCCTGGGGCAGGCCAGAGACCTGCAACCAGGAACCCCTCCTCATTACAATCCCCGTGGCTATTGTGCGTGAGGCTGCAACTGCTGCATCCAATGCAGTCTGTAGGGAAGCTCAGGAAACCAGCTTTCCCTCCTCCATCAATGCCAAGAACTCTGCGCGAGAGTCCTGCGGCAGCAGCTCCGCTAACTTAGCCATCACAGAGCAGGTGTTGTGTGCATATCTGCTCACAATGGCTTGTTGATTTGCAATGCAGAGCTGTAGAACCCCAGTGGATTAGACCTTTCTGCCGAAAAGGTCAAGTTTTTTTTGCCTCCCTATTCTTTGGGGAGGGGCCCTGGTAGCCCTGGCATTCCTGCTGATTAGCTGCATCAAGTCAGGGGGTGGGTGCGTGTATAAATGTTCATAACCCTTAGAGAGGGCAAGGTACCACCTCTCATTCCTATTAGCCATAGGGGCCAGAGATGCAGGCTTTTTGTCGTCTCTGTAATTGCCTTTATTAAGGGAAAGGTGATACGAGAGGGACCAGAGGGTGCAAAGATGTCGACAACTGGGTTGGATTCCTCTACCACCTCCTCCACCTGTATGCCCAGGTTCTGGGCAGCACGACATAAGAGCTGCAGGGGGACCCTATTATCCTCCAGAGCTGAGGTCATTGACATCCCTGCCAAAGCTTCATCTGGGGAGAATGAGGGGGAGAGGCCTGGCAGTGGGCCCTGCTCACTCCCTTCGGTGCCCTGTGGGTCTCATGGCACACGGTATTCCAAAGCTTGCGGTGCTGGGCCCACTGGGGGCAGAAACATCGGTGCTGAGGCAGGCAGCGCTGAAGTTGTTGGTTCCGGCGGTGCCAATATTGTCAACGCCGGTGGTACTGATGCTGTAGCCACCAGCGGTGGGAGGGGCGGTGCCGGAGCTGTAGGGGGCAACAGCAGTGTCAGCGCTTCTGTCGGTGGTGCTGCTGCCAGCAGTACCAGCATTGCCTGTGGGGGGGCGAAGGACACCGACGCCGACCTGGACCTTGGGCCCTGGACCTGTCCCTGGCTTTGGTGATATGCCCAGGGTGTCCACAGAATCATAGAATATCAGAGATGGAAGGGACCTCAGGAGGTCATCTAGTCCAACCCCCTGCTCAAAGCAGGACCCATCCCCAATTAAATCATCCCAGCCAAGGCTTTGTCAAGCCTGACCTTAAAAACCTCTAAGGAAGAAGATTCCACCACCTCCCTAGGTAACGCATTCCAGTGTTTCACCACCCTCCTAGTGAAAAAGGTTTTCCTAATATCCAACCTACATCTCCCCCACTGCAACTTGACACCATTACTCCTCTTTCTGTCATCTGCTACCACTGAGAACAGTCTAGATCCATCCTCTTTGGAACCCCCTTTCAGGTAGTTGAAAGCAGCTATCTTATCCCCCCTCATTCTTCTCTTCTGCAGACTAAACAATTCCAGTTCCCTCAGCCTCTCCTCATAAGTCATGTGTTCCAGTCTC
This sequence comes from Lepidochelys olivacea, assembly GCF_965140295.1. Lineage (NCBI taxonomy): Eukaryota > Metazoa > Chordata > Testudines > Cheloniidae > Lepidochelys > Lepidochelys olivacea. Next base: position 157,468,903 of record NC_140411.1, on the reverse strand, counting down.
CGAATCATTTTTGTTGCCCTCTGCTGGACGTTTTCCAATTTTTCCACATCCTCCTTGTAGTGTGGGGCCCAAAACTGGACACAGTACTCCAGATGAGGCCTCACCAATGTCGAATAGAGGGGAACAATCACGTCCCTCAATCTGCTGGCAATGCCCCTACTTGTACATCCCAAAATGCCATTAGCCTTCTTGGCAATAATGGCACACTGTTGACTCAGATCCAGCTTCTCGTCCACTGTAACCCCAGGTCCTTTTCTGCAGAACTGCTGCCTAGCCATTTGGTCCCTAGTCTGTAGCGGTGCATGGGATTCTTCCGTCCTAAGTGCAGGACTCTGCACTTGTCCTTGTTGAACCTCATCAGATTTCTTTTGGCCCAATCCTCTAATTTGTCTAGGTCCCTCTGTACCCTATCCCTACCTTCCAAAAGGGCCACTGCATCGAAGGCTGCCACTGCAGAGGCCACGGTGCAATGTAGGGCTGGTGGTTGCGGCGGCATCTGGACCTCCTGCTCCTTGTCCTATTGGATTGATAAGAGTCCGCTTCCACCTCCGAGGTCTCAAAGTAGGACCACCATGGAGGAGCAGTGCTCTGGGCTGCCAGAGAGCGGTGCTGAGAGGTCAGGGATCGGTGCAGCTCCCCTGCGTGGGTGGGCCCTGCCAGGGAGAGATGCATCGGAGATGGGGATTGGCGCACCATCAGCTCTGGTTTGCCCCTTGATTGAAACTGGGGCCACGCAGTCACCGGCAACTTGTCTCTCCTCTGTGGGGAGGATGGCGCCATGAAGCTGTCTCAAATGCCTTCGGCGTTGAGGGGAGTTGGAGGTGATCACCTTGGCGGTCTGGGGACTGTTGAGGGTTTGGACTCAACTGAACCCCAGACGAGGCAGGAGTCAATGAGACCCTAGAGGGCTGGAGTGATGAGGTGGCCTGGCTCAAGATGCTCATCGATGCCGTAGGTCCCTTGGTCTTTAGAGTGGGAGACTGACCCCTCTCCGGCCTTTTCTTCTTTTGTGGCACCGGGGACTGAGAACAGTGCTGCACCAAAGAGGATTTTTTATGGGTGGAGCCGTGGCACCTTAGGGTCCTTGTTTGGCGCTGGCTCGTGCACCATTGGTGCCGGAGCACTGCAGACCAACTAGGAAGTGCTCAGTGCAGATTCTGTGGACCCAGGGTCGGAATGTGGCCAGAGTGCCACTTCCATTAGCAGGATCTTAAGTCTTTGCTCCCGGTCTTTAAGGGTCCTAGGGTGAAAATCCTTGCAGATCCTGCATTTTTCCTTTTGGTAGCTCTCCCTGATGCACCGCAGACAGGAAGAGTGTGGGTCACTCTTGGGCATAAATTTGCCATAGTCCTCGCAGAGTTTGAACCCTGGGGACTCGAGCATACTCCAAAACCGGGGAAGACATTGTTGGGGGGGGAACCCACCCAAGAATCACAACTAGAACAACTATTATGACTACTAACAAACTATTTCCACTGTTTTACAATCAAAACTGAAGAGGACACTGCCAAAAGCACTTGCAAGCAAGAGCGAGCATTGTTGCAGCTAGCTCTCACCAGTGGTAAGAAGGAACTGAGGGAGTTGGGGGTCAGCAGGGCCCTATATTGGGTGCCATGAAGGCGCAACTCCAGAGGGCACCTAGGCGGACCCTACGGCTGCTGGTAAGGGAAAAATCTTCCGGCTGGCATGCATGCAATGTGCACACAACCTGATTGGAATGGACATGAACAAGCACTCGAAGAAGAACTTAATATACAGCTAGACCATCTTAAGCATCAAGCAGCACTTGATTTTCAAGGAGGACATGTCCCTTTGGTATTTACCATGATGATGAGCGCCTAGAAGCTCCAACAGAGAAACAGTGGAGGTAAGAGATTCCATTGTGCTAGGCATTCTACATAGAGTAAGAAACAGTATCTGACCTGAAGAAGGGGAAGTTACTCACCTGGTGCAGTAATCATGATTTTTTTAGATGTGTCCCCCTATGGGTGTTCCACTGTAGGTATGTCTGCATCTCTGCGCTTCTGACTGTAGAGGTGTCTGTTTGGCCTGCACATGTGCTCTCCCCCTCTCGTGGTCTGCCTCGAGGCTAACTAGTGCTGTGCGGGCAAACCACCCTCAGTTCTTTCTCTACCGCAGAGTCTCTAATTGAGAACCCTGAAGTAGAGGGGAGGAGAATGGGTTGCAGAGCACTCATAGGGACACACATCTTGAAGAACCATCGTTACTTCACAAGGTGAGTAACAACTTCTTCTTCTTCAAGTAGTGTCCCTATGGGTGTTCCGCTGTTGGTGACTCCTGAGCAGCGCCTACCACTGGGAGATTGGGATTTAGGAGTCAAGTTTGTTATAGATGACAACACTGCTGAGCTGGAAACAGAGTCTCCAATAATCACAGTGTTCTGTGAAGGTATGTGCAGATGCCCAACTGGCTGCCATTACAGATTTCCAAGATAGGAACGTTCTTGAGGAAGGCAACAAGAGGTGGAAACCAACCTTGTGGAGTGTGTGGGGATTCTGGATGGAGGTAACACCTCACAAACATGGTAACAGTGGTTGATACAGTTAGAGACCCCTTTGGAGAGTCTATGAGCTGATACTGTTGATCTTTCCACAATGGAGAGGAAAAGCTTAGGAGATTTCCTAAAGGCCTTCATCCTGTCCAGATAAAAGGCCAGGGCCCTCTTAATGTGCAGTGTATGCAGTATGGCTTCCCCATTATCACAGTGAGGCTTAGGGTAAAAGATTGGGAGGTGAATTGGTTGGTTTATGTGAAAAGAGGAGGTCATTTTAGGGATGAACTTTGGGTGTAGGCTAAGAGTAACCTTGTCTTTAAAGAATATTGTGAAGGGGTGGGGTGGGGGTGTCCTTAGTGCCACTATCTCCCCCATTCTCCTCACCACAGTGATGACCACCAGGAATGACGTCTTTATTGACAGGTATGTGAGCAAACAATTGGCCATAGGTTTAAAGGGTGGTCTAAAGTCAGTTTAAAGTCAGGCTCTTTCACACTAGATTTAGGTCCACGTTGGAGTGGGGTATCTGTGTTGGGGATAGAGGATCCCTATGCCCTTGAGGAATATCTTTATAGTTGGGTGGGTGAAAACAGAGTATCCCTCTATTTGCTGATGGAAAGCCATGATAGCCCTGACCACTTGAGATCCAGTATGTAGTCCAACACCATGGAAAGGGTGGAAGATGCTGGGGTAATTTTTCTGGAATTGCACCAAACCTGAAATCTAGTCCACTTTTCCAGGTAAGCGTGTCGGGTAACCAATTTTTTACCATGTAGTAGCACTTCCTGCACCTCCTCAGAGCAGCTGCTCTCGATGTGTTGGAACCATGAAGGAGCCAAGCCTTGAGCCAGAAGATCCACAGGTTCAGATGGAAAGTTTGTCCTTTGTTCTGAGAGAGGGGAGGTAAAGGTTGGGTTTGAAGGGGGATTGGTGGACATGTCACCAGCTGTGTCAGGTACAGGTACCATGTCTGTCTCGGCCAGGTGGGAGCAATCAGTACATTTGCTTTCTCTCTTTTTATTCTTCATCAGGACCTTTAGCAGCAGAGGGAAGGGCAGAAAGTCATATAGGATGCCCTTGTCCCATGGAAGAAGGTGAGCGTCCCTTAATGAGTGTTTCCTGAGGCCGACTCTAGAGCAATAGAGTGGGCATTTCCTGTTCAGGTAAGCAGCGAACAAGATTATTCCCCCATTGATAAAATATGCTATGGAGCACCGTTGGGTTCATTTCCCCCTCATGGTCACGTGAGAACTTGCAACCGAGACTGCTGTTATAATCTGAACTCCCAGTAGTCAGGAAGCTGATATTAAGACATTGTTCCCTTTTTTTTTGGGGGGGGGGGGAGAAGGAGGGAGTATCTGGCTTGTGAAATGTGGGCCTCTCTGAGGCAACATACGCAGCAGGAATGTCCGTCTGTTACTGGTATGGCCTCGCTGCAGGAGAGGCATTTCTTAAACATGGGGGAGCCGTACATGCCCTGCCCTGTGTTGGGGGCAATTCCAGTGTTTGTGTGAGGGAAAGGTGAAGTAAAATTTTTTATTTTTTTTTCTCTTTTTGAACAGGGAAGAAAAAAATAATGGAAACCCTATAATACTAAGAAAAAGCAAATGAAAATGCCCAAGTTTGCAAGACCCTGAAACAATAGCTGCAAGGTGTGAATTGTCCCATTCATTTCAAGGGGTACTAAATCAGATGCCCATGATGATAGTTCATATTAACATTTAAAGTATTTCCCTGCTTATCAAAGACTGTAAGAAAGGAAAGAAAATATGAAAATCTAAATCAGAATTTCCCCAAATGGGGGTGGGAAGGACTAGCTGGTGGTGGGTTATGGAAGATGTATAAATTGAAATGTTTAAGTATTTAACAGCACATGGCACAGTTGCAGAGGGGCACAATTTGTTTCATTTTCCTGAAAGAGCACTGCTTTCAAACATTTGTGAAACACTAAATTATGTAAAGGGAGAAAAGTCTCTTAAGTTACACTCAGTCCTGGTCTACACTAGAGATATGGGTCGACACAAAGCATCTTATGTTGACCTAACTCTGTAAGTGTCTACGCTAAAACGTCACTCCCACCGATATAACTTGCCCGCTACGCCAACTTAAGAACTCCACCTCTGAGAGCGCCATAGTGCTTAGGTTGATGTATTTAGGTTGACGCAGCGTCAGTGTAGGCACTGCATTAGTTACATTGACTTTAGTGGCCTCCAGAGCCATCCCGTCCATAGGACGGACGGAGGCAACCACCCTGGGCCCCACACTTTGGCGGGCCCTGTGCTTCAGGGAGATACAGGGTCCAGGGTGGCCTGGAAGGTTAGTGGGGGGCCTGGCGCCAGCCCACCCTGCTCTGCCCCGCCGGCTCTCGGCATTGCTCGGGGGAGAAGGCGGAAGCTGGAAAGAGGTGGGACAGAGGCTTGGGGTGGAATGGGGGGGGGAGGGGGTAGGAAAAGGCAGGGCAGGGGTGGGGGCTTGGGGAAAGGGGTGAAGTGGGGGCAGGGCCTGGGGCATAGAGGGGGGTTGTTCCGGGATCCCCACCCCTCTAGGGATGGTCCTGCCAGGAGGTGTCCCCCAATGCCTCATTGTGGCCGCTCTGGTCATCATTTTGACCACCACTACCTAGCAGCCCCTTTCCTTTTAAAGCCCTGCAAATTTTTGAAATTCAATTTCCTGTTTGGTAGGCATGGAAAGCTCACAGAGTAACTGCCCAGCTGATCATGCCAGCTCTGCATAGCAAATGTGCTCCTGCATGGATTACACAGGAGGTGGTGGATCTCCTGGGTCTGCGGGAAGAAGAGGCTGAGCAGGGACAGCCACAGAAAGGTCGACATACACAAGCAGATCGCTTGGGGTACAGGGGAAAAGGGATGTAACAGGGACACTCAGCAGTGCCACATGAAAATCAAGGAGCTGCGGCAGGCATACCAGAACACTAGGGAAGCAAAAAATCATTCTGGTGTGGAGGCGCAAACATGCTGCTTCTACAAGGAGCTACATGCCATCCTAGCATGGGGGAGACCACCACCACAGCCAAGAGCCTTGTGGCTACTTTGGGAGAGATGGAGTCACAGGCCCCTGCAATGCACAGTGAGGAGGTGGTTTTGGATGAAGAAGAGGAGAAGTATGGCGGACAGTCAATCAGGGGATCCAGTGGCATGGCGAGCCAGGACTCTTTCTGATGCTGGAGCAGTTGAGTCACTCCCAACAGTCCAGCACCAGCGAGCCCAATGCAGGGGAAGAAACCTCTGGGTACGTATGCAGTTTGCTTTGATATTGCAGTACCATTACCAGTCCACCCCAAGGGAGAGTATACAATCACAGGCACACATACACCGTTCATTTATAATTTTTTAATCAGGCTAGAAGAGGTAGTGGAATAACCAGTAGAGGTAGAGTTGCTATCTGCTTCTCATTCCTCTGTACCCTAGTCAGAGGGGGCCCTGCGGAACAGTTTACGTGCACCGAGATATCCAGTGACTACTCCATACACATCTCAAGGAAAATTTCCTGGAGGTAGCCTGCAATACTATCAAAGATTTCTGGGGAGGGCTGCCTTATTTCTTCCATTGTGATAGGACGTTTTCCCACGCCAGTCAGCAATTACTTCAGCAGGCACCACTGCAGTGCACAGACTAGCAACATATCGACCTGGTCTGCAGCCAGACACATGCAGGAGCTGTTCCCTTTCACCCTCCATTACTCTTGAGAGTTATCAGCTAAAATCACCGCTGCTTGTCAAAAATGGTGCAAGTATTCACTTCAGTTGCCTTATCCTCATATATTGATGCCCATGTGCTCCCCTCCCTTATTGTCCCAAATCACCCCCTTCCGCCCAAGGCTGTACTCACCATGGCTAGGACTGCTGCCATGCTCTATGAATCCCCCGGGGAAGAAAGAATGTAGCGCTTGTAACTTATGTGGATCCAGGGGAGTGAAAACACAATAGTACCTCTGTGCATTGTGGCTGGAAATGTGGCCTTGAGGGTGCCTCCATCCACACCAGCGGAGTGGCTCAGCCAGATAAGGAGAAGAAAGAGGATGCCAGATGGCATGTTCCAAGAGATCCTGTAAGCCTCTGGTGCTGTGGATACCAAGCAAAGGGCTGGGAGGAGCATCCTTTTGGAAAGAATGGAAAGAGAGAATACAGAGTGGAGAAATGCCCAGCAAAAAGAACAGACGCACAGCAGGACACAATAGTGCTTCTCATGCACCAGATGGACATGCTGGAGACTCTTCTAGATCTTCAGTTCCAAGTCACCCATGCTCACCTCTCGCTGCAGCCCATCACGAACTACATGCAGGGACCTCCCTACATGACGCCCCCCCCAATCCACATATGTTCCATGGCCGCTGCAGTACCCCTGCCCTCCACCCCAAGGGCAAGTACACACAGTCACGGGCACACATACACTGACCTGAGAGACACACGGTTGGTGTATGTGTTTTTGTAATGAGAATGACTGTTCTTTCCTCTTCAAAGTTCCCCCCCAACCCTGTATTTATACAGTTTCATTCAGTTCCAGTTATGTTTGTTTGCATGTGTTTGGAATAAGTCTGTTTATGGAAACTTAATTCATCTTTATTAGTTCACAACATATGGTGGCTGGGGCTGACATCATTCAAAATAATAGTAATAGGTTCATTTGTAATGTTATATTACCACACACACAGCACTCATTAAAAGGTTCATACCGGGGTGCTACAAAACAATGCCAAGCAGAGCACACTACACCACCACACGTTACTGTGGCTCACTATTGAAATGGTCTTTCAAAGCCTCTCTGAGCCATATAGCTCCCTGTTGAGCTCTTCTTATATCCCTGGTAACTGGCTACTCAAAATCAGCAGCCAGGCATTCTACCTCCATGATCCATTTTTGTGGAAACTTCCCCCCCCTTTTGCTTCACATATATCATGAAGCACTCAGCAGGCAACTATAACCATGGGGATATTTTTTTCCACTGAAGTCTAAATCTCAAGAGTAGACGGGGCCAGAGCCCTTTCGAATTCTGAAAGGCAGATTCAACAGTTATTCTGCACCTGCTGAGCCTATAGTTGAAGTGCTCCTTGCTGCTGCCGCCGAGGTGGCCAGTGTACGGCTTCATAAGCCACAGGAGTAAGGGCTAGGCTGGGTCTCCCAGGATCACTACTGGCATTTCAACATCCCCAATAGTAATCTGCGGGTCTGGAAAGTCCCTGCTTGCATCTTTCTGAACAGGTCTGTGTTTTTAAAGATGCATGCATCATGCACCTTTCCTGACCAGCCCACATTGATGTTGGTAAAACGTCCCTGTTGATCCACCATCACTTGCAATACTATAGGAAAGTAATTCTTTCTGTTGATGTACTCCATGGCAAGGTGGTCGGGTGCAAAAACAGGGAGGGTGTGCGCTATCCATTGCCCCACCTCAGCTCAGAAACCCCATTACCGCAAAACCATTCAGAAAGTCCTGCACATTGCCAAGAGTCACAGTCCTTTGTAGCGGGATGTGATAATGGCCCTGGACACTCGCATCACAGCAACCCCCACAACTGATTTCCCAGCTCCAAATTGATTCCTGACTGATCAGTAGCAATCTGGCATGGCTAGCTTCCACACAGCGATTGCCACTCACTTATCCACTGTCAGTGCAGATCTTATCTTGGTGTTGCTGAGGTGGAGGGCTGGAACGAGCTTCGCACACAGTTCTGTGAACGTGGCCTTGCACATCCCAAAGTTCTGCAGCCGCTGCTTTCTATCCCAAACCTGCATAACAATGCGATCCCACCACTCAGTGCTTGTTTCTCAGACCCTGAATGAGTGCTCCACTGTCTGCAGCTGCTCCATGAATCTCAACAACCACCTTGAATTGTTTCTAAGTTTGTCAGCAAGGTAGCCTGAAAGGCATCATCATACCCTTCGTGGTTCCTCTGGCGGCTGTGAAAATACTGAAGGACCAGGCGTGCTGTGTTTGTAATGGTCGGCACAATACTGAAGAGCAGTGCAGGACCCATGCTTTTCACAGAGATGGCAGACACACAGGTTTGTGGGGCTTTTGAAAAGAGGCACAAATAATGGGACACAGATAATATTATGGGATGGTGCAAAGTGCATCACAGGATGTTCAAACCATGATCCCAGTCACCCATGCATGACTCGTTTGCCCCCATGAGGCTTTGCAAACTCTCCCCAAAATACCCTGCTCTAGATGGTGGCAAGTTGCACACTGGGACAGCCATCCGCGGTGCACTGCTCTCTGCATCGATGCAAGCGCTGCTAGTAAGGACATGCACCGCCGACAAGCAATTTAATTACTGCGGCAACTGTATGTTGATATAACTTAGTTTGACTTAATTTTGTGGTGTAGATGTGCCCTCATTCTGTTTGAACGTTTTCTTCATCCTTTTAACAACTAGATACTCAATGAGCGAACAAACAGAATTACTGAAATGTCTTTTCTTTTCCTTTAAAAATGTAGTCACCTTATATCCAAGCTCCCAATTTGCATTGTCTAAGACCATCAGACTGAGCAGACGGAGATGAACCAAGATGTACAAAAAACATCCCACAGGCTGCTGGGCTGCCTATCAGCCAGTCTTGTGCTGGAAACTAAGCTAGAACCTAAGTTGTTACTCACCTTGTGCAGCAACGATAGTTATCTGAGATCTGTCTCCCTATTGATGCTCCACTGTAGGTGTATCTGCGTCCCTGCGCTGCTGATCGGAGAATTTTGGAAGCAGTGTCTGTTGGGCCTGCACATGAGCTGTCTCTCCTCGTGCTGCACCATGAGGTAGCCAGCACACATGGGCTAACCGTTCTCAGTTCCTTCTCTACCACAGAGTCATAATGAGAATGCTGAAGTAGATGGGAGGAGGGTGGGTTGTGTAGAACCCATAGGGGAACATGTTTTGAAGAACTATCAGTTTTTAACCAACCCATAAAGGGGTATTTGGTATTGCACCCAACCATTAAAAGGTTCCTTAAGAGTATAATAAATCTCTTCCTTCAACCTTGACTCCCTATCCCCTTGTAGGAACTAAATCTGGTACTGAAAGGGCTGACTAGGCGTCCCTTTGAACCCATGGCCCCCTGTTCACTAATGTACATATAAATGAAAATGGCCTTTCTGATAGCAATTATTTCAGCTAGACGAATAGGGGAAATAGCAGCTTTGATGGTGCATCCCCCTACACAGTATTCTTTCCAGACAAAGTTTCACTCAAGCCACATCCAAAATTCATCCCTAAAGTAACCTCCCCTTTTCATATGAATCAGTCAATCCACCTTCCAATCTTCTAACCTAAGTCTCACCAAGACACTAGGGAGGCTATACCTGAGATGTTAGGAGAGCCCTAGCATTCTATTTCCATAGGACAAAGGCCTTCAGGAAGTCCCCTAGATGTTTTTTCTTTGTGGCGGAAAAATCCAAGGGCTCAGCGATATCAGCCCGAAGAATCTCTAAATGGGTCTCGAACTGCATCAAATAGTGCTACCAAATATGTAACATGACCCTCTGATTCGATCCCTATACCAGGCATGGCCAAACTGTGGCTCATGAGCTGCATGTGGTTCTTTTACAGTTAAAGTGCAGTTCCTGGAGCCCCCCCAAAGGACTCCCCCATTCTCCGCCTACAAAACTGGGCTGCGGGGAGCTCCGGGCTTCTGCCCTGTGGTGGGACTAGGGGCTTCTGTTCCACAGGGAGGGAGGTCTGAGGACTTTAGCCCCATGGGTGGGTGTCAGGGCAGAAGTCCTGCACACCGGCAGGCGTAGTTGTGCATGTCTTGCGGCTCTTGAACTTCTGCGGCTTGGAGGGTCAGTAAGTTTGGCCACTCCTGCCATATACATTCCACAAGATTGATCTCCTCATCTGTTGCGGTCTTCAAGGATGTCCCCATCTTGGAGATCTGCAGAGAGGACACATGGGCATCAGTCCACACCTTTGCAGAACACTATACAGTCAACGGGGACTCCGCCTCCAATACCCACTTCGGCTCCACAGTACTGTTACCTGTAACTGACCTCACTCTGAAGTCCCAGCCTTCCAAAAGGAGTACTGCTTGGGGGTCACCTAAATTGGAGCACCCATAGGGCCACTACTCAAAGAAGAAGAAATTACTCACCTTGTAGTAACCATGGTTGTGAGATGGACCCTAAGAGAGCTTAGGGATAATCCTGATTATTATTATTATTATTATTATTATTTTTTAAAAGAGTCAGAGCATATTCCAGAATATGTGGAAGAGTTGCTGACATTGGAGAGACTTGTTGGGACACACCAAATTTGAAACCTGGACCATTTCTGCAGGTAAGTATATCATGTGGAGAATTTTACACTGTGTAATAGAACCTCTCGTACTTCCTTTGAGCATGAAATTTCTAGGTGCTGGAACCATGCAGGAGCCATGTTTTGAGGCAGAGAATCCCCAAGTTGGGATATACGGTATGCCCTTTGTCCTGGAAGTGCAGAATGGTCGGAAGGGTGATCAGCGGGCGTGTTGCAAGCTGTGTCAGGTAAGGGTACCAGGTCTGGAGTACCTCAGCCAGATAGGAGCAATCAGAATGACATGAACTCCATCCCTTTTTACTTTTTGCAGGACCTTCAACAGTAGAGGAAATGGGGGGAAAGACATAAAGAAGATCCGAGTCCCAGAGGAGAAGAAAAGCAGCACCCAAAGTGTGCTGTCCCATCCCTAACCTGGAGCAATACCAGGACAAGAATTGTCCACGCTAAGTGGCAAACAGGTCTGTGGATAGTGTTCCCCATCATGTGAACAAGTTGCGGAGTAGCGAAGGGTGTATCTCTAACTGGTGATCGTACATGAATTTGCGACTGAGGTTGTCTCCTATTGAGTTCTGCATGCCCAGGAGGTAAGCCATGGACAAGATGACATTGTGAGAGATGCACCAGTTCCATAGTCTCATTGCTTCTGTGTATAGGGAGTGTGACCTGGCCTGTCCCTGGTGGTTGATGTGGTACATGCAGGTTATGTTGTCTGTTAGGATCTTAGCAGGATCACATATCAGTGGGAGGAAAAGGGAGCACGCATTCCTGATTGCTCTCAGTTCGAGGACATTGATATGTAGAGATATCTCCGCAGGTGACCATTTGCATTCCATTGTGAGGCCATTTAAATGCGCACCCATTTTCTGAGTGATGCATCAGTTGTAAAAAGTGAAGATGGTGACATCTGTGAGAAGGGGATCCCTTTGCATACATTGGCTGGGTTCTTCCACCAGCCCAAGGAGTTTGTGATCCTAGCAGGTAGTGACAGGGGTTTGCCAAGACTGTCTCTGTTTGATCTGTAAACTGAACTGAACCATAGTTGGAGGAATTGCATGTGGAGTCTGGCATGCAGTATCACAGCTGTGTTCATCGCCATATGCCCCAACAGTTGGAGACAAAGTCTGGCTGGTACTTGAGGACTGCACTGAGCCATTTCTATGAGTGAGACCAGGGACAGGAACCTGTATTGAGGTAAGAAAGCTTTGATCTGTAGAGCATCCAGGTTAGCCCCTATTAATTCCAGGTGCCGCACTGGCGTGAGGGTCGACTTCTGGGTGTTAATCTGAAAAAGCCCAGTTCTGTAAACAAGTGTTTTGTGGTGGCGAAGGCTCAGTGAGCCTCTTGGAGCAATCAGGCTCTGTGGAGACAATCATCCAGTTAAGGGTAGATCATTATCCCTTGTAAGCACAGATAAGCGGCTACCACTGCGAGAACTTTGGAAAATACTCTCTGTGCTGATGAAAGTCAGAATGGGAGAACTCAGTACTGGTAATGGTCATGTCCCATAGCGAATCAGATAAATCATCTGTGAGCTGGTAGTACTGAAATATGAAAGTAGGAGTCCTGCAGGTTGAGGGCCAAAAAACAGTCTCCTTATTCCAGTGATGGAATGATCGTCGATAACTTATGAGCTTTGAGAAAATTTGTTGAGAGCTCTGAGATCCAGTATGGGTCTCCAACCTCCCTTCCTTTTGGGTATTAGGAAGTAACAAGAGTAGTACCTGTTGCCTCATAGATGTTGAGGAACTGGTTTTATAGCACCTAACTGGAAGAGTTGATCTATCCTGTGTCATAGTAGACTTTCATAGAAGGGTCCCTGAAGAGTGATGGGGAAGGGTGTTGTGGAGGGAGTAGAGAGATGAAGTGGATGGAGTATCCGGATCGGACAATCTCTAGGACCTATTTGTCCAATGTTGTGTTACTAGGCACCGTGGAATGCTGCCAAATGGGTGCATGGTCATAGACAGTAATGGGGAGTGGTCTTGCAGCACCTCGACCTGCACATCAAAAGTGGTGCTTAGCGGCAGGTGGCTGGGTCAAAGACTGTGGACCAGACAGCTTACATTTTGGGAATTTTCCCTTTTTTCATTGTGGTTCATAATGGCACCGTGATGGGAATTGAGATGAATAAGGTCTGTGTTGGGACGGGGGGTTAAAACATCTCTTTTGCCCTCATGTGTAGAGTCCCAGAGACCTGAAGGTGGCCCTGGAATCCTTCAAGGTGTGACGGAATGTGTCGGTTTCCTTAGCGAAGAGTTCCACACCTTTGAAGGAGAGGGGAGGTTCCCCACTGTGGTCTGCACCTCCTTTCGGAATCCTAACAAGTGCAGCCATGATGCCAGTCTCATCATGACAGCTGTTGAGATGGATCTAGCTGCTGTATCGGTGGTGTTGAGAGTCAACTGCAGCTATGTTTTTGCCACAAGTTCCTGAATGATGGCCTTGAAGGATTTCTGATGATCTTCAAGCAGCTTATCAATAAAGTCATTCAGTTTATTGTAATTCATGTAATTGTATTTTTCCATGAGCGCCTGGTAATTAGCAATAAGAAATTACAAAGTGGCCAAGGAATATGCCTTCCTGCCAAAGAGATCAAGGTTATTCTAGTCCCTGTTGTAGGGTGCTGTTCTGGAATGATGTGTTGGTCACAAGAGTTTACAGCATCCACCTTGATGGAACTGGGTGACGGGTAGAAGAAAAGGAAATCTGATTCCTTTGTGGGGATATAACATTTCTTGTTTGCATACTTGCACATCAGGGCTACCAATGCCAGAGTTTGCCACATCATTTTAGACGGCTTTGTTGATTGAGAGGGTGAGCTTCGAGGAAGATGAAGAGTGGAAGATATCAATGAGCTGGTGGAGTGCCTCTCTGACCTCCTCTAGTGATACGCAGAGGGCATCTGCTACTCTTTTTGCCAGCTCCTGGAACAGACAGAAGTCGTCTGCCATGGATGGTGGTGAAGGCATGACCACTTTTTCCAGGGAAGAGGATATGGCTTCAGGCATTACCTCCTCCTCTGTGTCATCTTCTTGCTCCTCCATTTCCTGAGGCTCTGAGGCCCTAGATGCTGTGAAAGAGCGTGCCTGCAGGGTTGTCGGGCAATGCTTGAAGCTTGTGAGGCAGGCTGTTGGTGTGCCACCCAAGGGCCCTAGTATGGCCATTGTGGTAGTGCAGGACATGGCAGAGGTGTCCATGGGTGGCCGTACCAAGATGGTGGTGGGGCCATCTGTGGGTACATTCCCAGACCCTGTTGAGAGTGGGTCCTATATGGAGCTTGGGAAGAGTACTGTGAACCCTCCTCAGGCTCACTATCCAACCCCTCACTCGACAATGGAAGAGCATGGCATTATTGTGGGGATACACCATGAGATTGGTACTGAGGGGTGGAGAGTTGGGTGCCTCCATCATGCCCGGGTTACCAGCCTGGTGGAATTCTGCTGGTACCAATCGTCCCCGTGTCAGTGCCAGGGGGAGATGGAGACCGTGGTTGTACTGGTCTCTCTGGTGCTGAGCAGGCTATTGTCGTTGGCAGTATTGACATCAACTAGCATACTGGGAGCAACTTCCTTGGACGTTTGCCCTCTGTCTCAGTACCAAAGATATGGTGCCCATGCCCAAAGGGTCTGTGGGCTCCCAGCGGTACTGGATACCGACTGTCACCATGAAGCATGGGTGCCAGACTGTGGTCTCGGTGCCGAGGATACCAAGCAAGATGGCAATCACTTTCAGCTATCCTTAGGCTTGCTGAGGGGACTTCCCTTTCTCTTTTTTGATTTGTGAGAGGAGTCCCCAATCCATTTCTTCAACCTACTATCCTTTGAAGTCGAAGGTTGAGCGGAAGACACATGCCTGATGGAAGGCTGGGGTCAGAGATCTGCCTCCATAAAGATAATTTTTCAGCGAAGCTCCCTGTCCTTGTCTGATCTTGGCCAGAGCTGCTAGCAGAGGGAATACTTTTGTGGGATGTGGCCCTTGCCGAGGCAGAGGATGTACTGGGAGTGCTGGTCCTTGACTGGGATCATCTCACTGTAAGTGCGGCACTTCTTGAAGCCCGGAGAGCCAGGCGTACCCTTATCCAGAGGAGTACCACACTACTGAAGGTTTACAAAAGAACAAAGTCCTTTTTCTTTTCTTTTCTTTTTTTTTTTTTTTTAGGCAATGGCCAAATAAACAGTAGATCTAGGAAAAGAAACAAAGAGGCTTCATAGGAAGCTAAAAATGAGCAATTGTAAAAGAGTTAATGATCTGTAAACAGACCGCTAAAGCTCCTTCACTAGTCAGAAGCAATTGAGAAGGAACTGAGGATGGTTATCCTGTGCACACTGGCCAGCCTCGTGGCGCAACATGGGGAGAGACAGCACACGTGCGGGCCCAGTGGACACTGCTACTGAATCTCTCTGACCAGACCAGACACACCTACAGTGAAGCAACCATAGGGACACTAGTTGAAGAAAAATCTGAGCTTCCTCGATTCAGCCCCTTCGTAGTCAGACACTATACTGACAACCATTGGAAGTGCCAGTGGAGTTGCAGGCAGCAAACGGGTGGTCAGGAGGGAGCCAGTGGATGGGGCACCCAAGAACAGAGGACCTGTATATCATCAGCAAAATGACGAGCTTCCAGCTAAGTCATTCCAGCATAGTATCAAATAATCTATTAAAGTACAGAAATATTACACTTACACAATCCCCTTTGTGTCCCGATCACTTAGTTCTATTAAAAAAAATAGATGGTCTTATATGATATATTCTTTACAAAACCATACTGTTATAACTGTAAAGGTTCCATTAAGAGCTATGTTAATAGATTTTTACACTTAATTAAAAAACAAAACCCCCCCCCCCCAAAAAAACCCTGATATTAAGGACTGAAATTGCACTTACCTCGTGGTTAGAGCCCTGCAAATCCATGGATATCCATTTTATATCTGTGGATGCAGTTCTTTGTTTCCCATCTTTGTGGATCAGATGAGAATCCACATTTTTTTTAATCCATGCAAAGCTCTAGAGCCATGGATATTTAGAGGGTGGGGGTCCGCCTGCGGAGCTGAAGCCTGGATTCTGGAGCCACTGCAGGGCTGAAGCCTGGAGCCCCAGCACTCCCCACCCCACCATGGTACTCTGGGCTTCAGCCCCATGGGAGGCACCAGGGCTCAGGGCTTTAGCCCCACGGCAGGCACTGGGATCCAAGCTTTAGCTCCTCATAGGGCTTGGGGCATTAGTGTTCTGCCCCATGGGGCTGTGGACTTCCTGAAACCAGCTCCCAGGCCCCCAGCGGTCCACTGATGTTGAAAACCGCTGCTCTAGAGGATGCTGGTATGGATCCATATAAAAGGTGGACTGTGGATTGGATACAATTTACCACGAATGTGGATTGGATGAAGAGCCAAATTTTTGTATCTGTGCAGGGCTTTATTTATGGCAATTGCCAGAAGCATGTTTTTTTCTCTGTTAAAAAACTGGTACTAATTGCCTTTGTTGGTACCATCCACATTTTGATTTTTCAGAAATAATTAATGGTTTCATACATTCATTATCTACTTACTTGAGGACCATGGGATGAAAATTATCTACACCTGCTTAATTTATCTACCTTCTTTTTAGTATTCTTACTTAATTGCCTCAATGTATTTGTAAAAAACCAAAAATCGGTTACCTACCTTTTCGTAACTGTTGTTCTTCTAGATGAGTTGCTCATGTCTAGTCCATTCTAGGTGTGCGCGTGCCCATGTGCACAGTCACTGGAGATTTTGCCTTAGTGGTGTCCGTAGGGATGGCTCTGGCGCCCCCTTGAGTGCTGCGCTCATGTGGTGGTATATTAGGCGCAGCAGGCCCTATGCGCTCCTAGTTCCTTTTTGCTGGCAACTCAGAGGGGCAGGAGGGCAGGAAATGGAATGGACATGAGCAACACATCTCGAAGAACAACAGTTACAAAAAGGTAGGGAACTGTTTTTTCTTCTTCGAGTGCGTGCTCATGTCAGTTCCATTCTAGCTGACTCACAAGCAGTATCCTCAGAGGTGGGCTCAGAATTCATGGTCTTGAGGCTTGCAGCACTGCTCTTCAGAAGCCAGCATCATCCCAGGCCTGCTGGGTAAGGTGATGTGAACGTGTGGATGGATGACCAGGTAGCTGCCTACAGATGTTCTGGATAGGCACTTGGGCTAGGAAAACTGCAGAAGAGGCTTACACCCTGGTTGAATGGGCAGTTACGATCGCTGGAGGGGGAACCTTTGACTGATTGCAGCAGCAGTGAATGCAGGCAGTGATCCAAGAAGAAATTCTTTGAGCAGACACTGGATGACCTTTTATCCTGTCAGCCACCCTGATGAAGAATTGTGTCAATTTGTAGAATGGCTTGGTCCTTTCAATGTAGAAGTCTCGTGCCCTCCTGACATCTAGGGAATGCAATCTATGCTCCTCCTCCGAATTATGCAGCTTTGGGAAAAAGACAGGTAAGTAAATGTCCTGGCCTATACGAAACCGAGAGATCACATTGGGCTGGAAAGCCGGTGTGCCCACAGGTAGACCTTGTCTTTGTAAAAGACCACGTAGGGTGGTTCCAAGGTAAGCCCCCTCATCTCAGAGACCCTGTGGGAAGATGTTATTGCAACAAAGAATGCAACCTTCCAGGAAAGGAGGAGAGAGCAGGAAGTCAGAGGCTCGTGGGGGGTCCCGTGAGCCGTGACAACACAAGATTCAGGTCCCCCAGAGGGACAGGGTCTCTGACAGGCACATAGAGGTGCTTGAGGCCCCTGAAGAACCTGGCAGTCACATCCTGGGTGAAAACCGACCTACCCTCAAGCGGCGGATGGAAGGCCGAGACAGCAGCCAAGTGGACCATATTAGATAAAATGGACATGTCTTGGAGCTTAAGATGCAGAAGGTAGTCCATGATTAACTGCAGTGAGGCCTGCTCAGGCCAAATGCCTTTATTCGAGGTCCAACAAGTTAACTACTTCTATTTGGCCAGGTAGATTGCTCTGGTGGAGGGCTTTCTGCTGCCCAACAGAACCCACTGGACACCAGCCGAGCATGCCTGCTCCTCTGCATTTAACCATGCAGCAGCCAAGCCGTCAGGAGATTCTGCCACTTGTCCTTTCTATGGGACTCCCCCAAGCACTTCAAACCGTTGTCATGGGGATCACTAACAGGCATTGGCCTGTTGAATGAAGAGCATGGTTTGAAGCCGGGGGAACGGGGCATGCCCTGCTCCTGGGCAGAGGAGTCCCAGCTGGGACTTTAACTACTAAACTAACCTAATACTTAACTTAATGGTTAACTAAAGTACCTATGAACAATATACAAAGAAGATAGACAATGGGTTGTAAAGAATGCCTAATGCTCTTGCAATGCAAGATGAGGCGCTCTGATCAACTGTCACAGGTGGTAAGAAGGAACTGAGAGGGTGTAGTGCTGGCGGTGCCTAATATACCAGCACATGAGCGCGGCACTCAAGGGGGCGCCACAGCCATCCCTATGGACACAGCTAAGGCAAAAATCTCTGACGACTGTGCATGTGGGCATGCCCACACCTAAAATGGAATCGACATGAGCAAGCACTCGCACTTCTTTGGGTTAATTCAACTTACTCTGCTTTTTTGGCTGCCTATACTTTTTCCTGTAAGCTTGTATTTTTTTCTTTTCCAGTTCCCTCCCTTTTCTGAGTCATGCACTTGTCTTTGAACAATTTCTCAAAGTCACTGACTACTTCCTATTCGTTCATCTTTTAATTTTCCAGCCGAAATGTAGTCTATTTGCATCTCAAATATGCCCTCTTAGAATTATCCTCCACCCCCAACTCATGGATTTTAATACTTGCTCTCATGGCACCATGCAAGTATGTTTATTATACCCCCTAAGTTTGCTTTGTTGAAATCCAATACCTTTATTTCAAGAACCCATTGCTTATTATGCTGAATTCAAATAGCCCGCACTCATCGCAATAAGGCAACATAAGGCAAAAGGTTAGTTACCTTTTCAAAATATGTCTCCTTATTAGTAAAAAGTAGATCCAGGATGCTTTGTTTTCTGGCTCATGAAATTGTCCTACGTAAAATTTTTGATTGGTCATTTTTCTGTATTTGTTACCAAACATATGTCTGGACAGTAATGTCTACTCATATGGCTCACAACACTGCAGCATCTGAGCACTTCACAAACACTTCTGAATTTAGCTCCCCCCACACCTGTGAGGTAGGAAGTATTACCCCTATTTTTTACATACGTAGACTGAAGCAGGGAGAGATTGAGTGACCTCCTGAAGATAAGCATAGGAAGTTTATGATAGAGCTAGAACTGAAACCAAATTTCCTGCACCCCAGTCCAATACCTTCAGCACAAGACCATTCTTCCTCCTCAAATGTACAACAGCCTTTGATTTTCAAGCTCCTTCAAAGTTGGTCCAGGAGCAAGAACTTATTTTGCTCTCCTCAAATCCTGGGGTCTGTATCGTATATTGACTGCAGTTTCTCATTTAATTCTCTTTAGCCAGCATATTTTGCCACTACTCTGTTAACTATCAATGTGTATCACATTGGTTTTATAAATGCTTTTACTATACCTCCTCCTTCCCTATCTATTAGTCATGTATAGGTTGTACTCAGACATTCCTGAAAAGAAGTGTATTACTTTTATAAATGCTCTGGGGCTTGGCAGAACTCCTGCATCAAAACTCATGGCCTGGAGCACTGCTAGTTTTGTTTAAAAAAAAAAATTAGTTTTACATCTGTGGGCCATTTTTATGAAGGAGAACTGCCTATTAATTCTCATACACATTTGATTTTGCCATCAAAACTGACCTGTAGCCATAAGTAAGTGAGCCAATCGAATTCACTTGAACTGTGGTTCATATGTTGAGTTCAAAAGGCCACTGTTAGATTGAAAAGGGATACAGATTTGTGGACATTAGGCTGCTTTTGGTCCCTTTAGTCCTGCTCAGAAGCCATTTATCTTCATGAGTTGAGAGCTCATAGGTATTCTGCGATGGTTATAACGGTCTCTCTCATACACCAGGTAACTCACATTTTAAGCAGCACAAAGTTATATCTCTAATAACTACAACTGATAATATATATATATGAACTTGTGCTTTTTTAATAAAAATGAAACACAAAGCATTCTAAATTACAGCAGCTTATAGATCTAAAAACTGTCCACATTTCAGCAGAATACTGTAATTAAGATAAACATTGTAACTGTAAAATGTTAAAGCTCCATGGCAATTTAAAACCACAATAAAGCCTTCAGTCAGACTGTCACAGTATTCTCTCTGCTGATCGCCTGCAGCATCATTGCTGTAATAAAAATTCCTTTATTGAAAGTATGTGATATCCTCTCCTTTCCAAGAGAGGAAAAAACAAAAAAAGCTGCAGAGCCCTTTTGGTTAATACACCACAACAGTTCTTTCCCTAATAGGCAATGTTCTTTGCTAGCACTAAGAAATAAGAGCATCTTTTGTTTACCATTAGTTGAGGTAAGTTTTCTTGCTTTGACTCTGGTTTAAAGCTACCACAAAGGAGTGACTTTTAAGCTGCAGCATGGTTTTTCAAGATTACAATATGTCTGCATAAAATACATAATTAAAAAAGTTATTTGCAGAATTGGTTATCAAAAGCCCTGACTTAGCGTTAAAGAACTGCAAATATTTGCTTCCTAACAGCTAGTTTATAATTTTGCTGGCAGGAGGATGAGAGTTTATACTTCATTTTAATCTCTATACCCTTTTGTCTAACAACAGCTAAAAAGTGGTGTGAAAATTATTTATAACTAGTTAAACTGCAGCAACAGCACTTAACCAAGCTCTACTGATACTTGATTAAAGGAGGCTATTTTCTTTTTAAACTACAAAAACAAGAGGCAATTGCTTAGTCACTGTTCAATATTTACCAAATTATTAGCTAATTAATATATCTGCATGCTTTGTGTCTAACATCTCACACTGAGTACAGGAAAGGTAACAATGCAATCAGCTGGGTTACGCGCTAGAAACAGTGAGAAATTCTGTTATTTGATGCAGAATTCTATGCATCAGTCAACTCTAATCCACTAAGAAAACTATAAATGTTGAAATTTAGTTTTAATGCGTTAAGGAACTGCTGAGAAAGATTATGAGCAACTTAATAAAATAAATGCCATCATTAATTCAAACTGCAAACAGTGTTACAGTCATATATTATAAAGTTACCCTAAATAAACCTAGTGCTTCAAAAATTTACCAGTGATTTTCTATTACAAAATATGTGAAAATACAAAAGACTACCACAAAACAATGTCCTTTTTGGGTCAAAACTGACACCAAGACGACAAAGTCTTATTTTAGTTTGTTAACAGAGACTATTGGAAGATACAAATTTCAATTTGGTTGAATTCTATATACCATATCCACCAAAGCCCATAGTTAACATTCTCATGTAACCTCTAAAATTATTCTAAACTTCCTATCAAACCCATTACTTCTCTGTGACCTTTAAGGTTAGCCACTACTTGTTTTCTAATGCTACATTTTGGCAGCAACTATTTATTAGCCTCTTATTGCAAACAGTGCAATTTAATAATAAACCAGTCTTAAGGGTTTTTTTATGTCTTCAGGATACATACCATATATTTCTTTAAAAATAATCATACTTTTGTAAGCAATACTTTACAGTAGACATCTTAAATCTACCATATTTGTAAAACTTAAAATGAGAGAAATTTAGGCTCTAAATTTTTATCCATATATTTATATTCAGATTCTATATATATTATATATACACACACACGAGTATATATAAAATATATATATAATCAGAGTCCAAAAATGAACAAAACCTAGGCACTGTACATAAAATCTTTTTTAAAACTCAAACAATAGAAAAACTTTAAACATTAAACAATTTTAATAAAAGTTTCTGTACAATGCTAAGCAGTTTTATTTACATATAGAAAATGTAATAGGAGTAGTGTTTGAAATTACAGCACTCCTTAAAATTTCAATGGCAGGTAATCTGGAAAAAATAACAGCATTCCATTCACAAATATTTTCAAGCAATAAATATGTATTTATAAATAGTGTAAATTTACATCAAGATTAGAAACAAAAATCACAAATCTGAAGTTTATTCCTTAGTCTATGTGCAACCCATTTATCTTTGTGACTTGGCTGTTAATTTTTTTAAATTTTATTTTAGGAACCAAAAGTGTAACCATCATGGTTTCAAAACAAGACAGAAAAACATAAAAGCCGTAAAAAATTTATATCACCTAACTTTTCACATTAAAAAAAAATGTTGCCCAAAGAAAGACTTAAAATTTCTAACTACCTTACAAAGAAATGACCAGCTAAGCTAGTACTTTTTCCAAGGGAAATTCTGAAGGGGAAAAATGGATGAAACTAATTCATCAGCCCAGAAACAGAGAAATACAAAAGAGGTGGTCTTCAAGTCAGTAGTCTGTATAACGTTGCCAGTTTTGTCAGATATATACAAAACATGGAATTATTATTATTTTTTTTGAAGTACAGCTGGATGAGCTTTATTTATTTTGAGTTCTGGAATAGGAGGCAGTGCTCTCTCCTGTCCAGTTGGTTGACACTCCGCACTTGGAAGGTTGCATAGACACAGCTTTCAAGCCAGCAGCCTTACAGGATAGCTACAAAAAAAATCAGTGGTGCAGAACTGGGTCACTTCCTGAATATCAGAAAAGTTTTCATTTAATGTCCATGGAAAAATGTCAAGATGAGGAGGATGGCAATGGAGGAGCCTGGAAAGAAAAAATAAATTACTTTTTCTACAATGGGCAAAATGCAGTTATTCAATAAAGATCCGTGTAAACAATACGTATAAAGTTTAAGGAACATATTAACATCATTGGTTTTATATTTCAGGATTTTTTTTAAGATCACATTTGTGATTTTTTTTTTGCATATTCAAGTACAATTTGCATTTCATTTTATTAATATTTTACATTAATACTCTCTAGGCACAGGTACAATTATTTTAAATCATCCATCACAACAACTATCTAGATAAACATGCTAAAAATTAGACAACAGAACTCTTCCCCATACAAGCCTTCTGGCTCATCTCAGAAGAAGTCTCGGAGAACAGATATTTATAGACTTATCTGTAACAATCACTTCAGTATCTTAGTGCTTCACAAACAATGATTTTGGGTCTTTTACATGTGAACTGAAAGCCAACAATTTTGAGCTCTGTTAAATGAACGGAGGGAGTAAATTCCAGAGTAGAGGGTCCCGTACTGAGAATGCCCTGGATATTTAAATCATGATAGCTTGGCTAAAAGCTTACAACTTATCTCATAAGTCTAGTAAAGAGAAAAAACATTTATCCAAACCAACACTGAATTGCAGCTAGAAATTAATCAAAAGGCATAGTCATTTCTGGACTGCCATATTCTATTACAATACAACATCTCAGAACGCTCTATCCAACTACTGTCTACTTTCCTGTGAATGCAAGGTGCATCATGAATCAATTCAGCACCACTCTTCACTCTGATTATGAACAAGACATCTGACCTTGCCTGCAACACTGAAAACCATATGGAATGAATGGACAATCATGCGTTAGCACAGTTCAAACCAGCAGGCTACACCATACAGAACAAGCCTACAAATGAGCAAAGGTAATGGACACCAGGGTTTTTGCTTTATAACTCAGATGGAAAGGAGGCCCCAAACAGAATTGTTTGAGAGAATTCTCTTGCCAAGCGGAGAGAAAGCCAGGTTCTTTATTTCCTATTAGAAATGACGTCAGAGTTTCTCTTAAACATGGTGCTATTCTCTCAGCTTCACTATTTTTATTCTTCTTCTCACAATCCAGGGGCACACAGAGGTTTCTGGGGGTGCAGGGCAAAGTTTTAAACTGAGGCCTCCACCGTTCCAAAAAAATTACCATGGAAATGAAAAGTTTAACACAATGGGATGGGATGGGTTTAAGAAAGGGCCCAGGCCTGTGGGGTCACTGCCTCCCTGTGGAGATAACAGTGGGACTCCAACCTGCGTGCAGCCAGTGAGCCACTTCTCACTCCACCTCTCCCAGAGCTCTAGTCCGGCTGCCAGTGGGAGCAGTATCCCAGAACCTTCAACTCACTCCTACCTCCAGACTCTCAGCCTGGCAGGTTGCCTCAGGCCCAGTGCAATGATGCTAGTGGTGTCTGGATACAGGCCCAGTTGAGATGGGCAAGTCACCTCCAACAATAATCAATGGCAGGCACCACACTTCAGTGGCACTGCGACCCTGTGTGCCATGTCACAATGCCTTTCACTCAAATTTGGCCCAGTTGCTCCTCCATGATGATGAAGGGATGGCTGAGCCAAACCTGAATGGCGCTGAGACCCCATATGCCAGGTCGCAATGCCTGTCACTCAAATTTGGCACAGTTGCCCTGTGGTGATTTTGGAGGCCCTCTCAAATGGGGGTCCCAGGGCAAACTGCCCCCCCACCCAAGTTATGAATGGCCTAGTCTCTATATGATCCAGACATGATCTTCAGGTAGCCTCTATATTAGAATTTTAAGCCTCATCCTTGTAAATTTTAACAACTGTTTTTCTCCAGAAACTCATTTATACACTCTGTAGTAAATTATTGTACTTTTCCATGCATTTCTGTCCCTTCAATATTTTTTTCTGTAAAAACGGAAAATATAATTCCAGAAATCCATTTGAACCAGAAAATCCAAGGTATTCATATACAAATAGGTACCAACACAACATACAACAGCTTTACAAAGATAGTTTTTCACCCACTGAATATAACTTACTAATGTAAATTGGTCATAGGCTTGCATCATGTCCTCCATTTTGTACTGTTCTAGCACCACAAAATTTTCCAGATTCCCGCTTATCTTTCGCGCACAGTCTTGGCAATGTACAACATAGGTCTTTCGAGAATTGCTCTCACTGGTGACAAAAAGCAGATTAAAGACTTCCACCTGTGTAACAGGAAACAAATCAGAGTTGACGTCTGTTTTTTGGAAAGCTACAGAAAATAAGGCTTGGCTGGTTTGGGATTTATATTCTGACTGTGTGCACGTGCACATAGAAAAAAGACAAGATAGCGCAAGAAAAATTCACACTTCTGGGGTTCAGTCACAGAGGTAGGAACTCTTCCAACTCATGTCTACTTCTACTACTAGATTAAGATGTTTGAATGAAAGCACTAAAGAAAACGCAGGCGAATATTACCAAGCGAGTTTCATAATCTGAGAGTTATACTTGTAAGGTACATACTGTAAGCATTATACCCATTTTGCAGATGGGTAAAAAGAGAAATTAAGGCCAACATTTTCAAGTGCCCACTAATTTTCAGTGCCCCCCCTTTTTTGGCTTCTCAGCTTGGGACAAGAAGTGCTAAAATGATGCTTTTCATTTGGTCTTTAGCAAAATTGCTATTCTGTTCTGCAAAAACATATTATTAAATACTAGGGAGAATCAAAACACCTAGCAAGACAGGGATGTTCTATGAAGAGTGCACACCAAAGTTATCTCTCTCTTTGGGGCTATTTCTGACCAGTGAAATACAATAAAATAAAATTCTAAAAATGAAGCTCAGCGGATCACATTCAATACAGATGGGATGAGCCTTTTTTTAAGAATCCCAGATAATGGAAAAATATTGCATGAGTTACATGTCCATTGAAAAAGAGAGTTTAGCAAAATACAGCCCATATCTAAAAGATTAGATTGTAAGGTCTTAGGAGATGGCAACTGTGTCTTCTTACATAAATCTATTTACAGCAGCTAGCAGATAGTGGGTGCTACTGTAATGCAAATAAAGAAATACAAAATTAACAACAGCAGCAATAATAATGGAAGACATCCCAAAAATAGATCAATTTAAAATTGCAAAGTTCTTTACTTCTACTGACCTCACAAATGCTACAGTAATGGGCAGGCTCTTCCTTTGTTCGCCCATGCCAGACAATCTCTTTTCCTGCAGCAATTAGAGCTTCCCTCAATGTCTGACACTGCTTGAGAGTTCTCAACAGGCAATACCTATCACAGAAATCAAAAGTAAATAATTATACACAAACATTTCCCCTACATTTAGTTCAAAACTAAACTTTATCTGTTGATTTATTCAACATTAACCCCCACCACAGTCAGTATATTTCATTTTAATTGGAGCAAATGAAACTTCCTTAAACAGTGAAATACTGTGCTTTTTAGTGTACTGTAGTTATACAACTGTTTTAATCTAACATTATCAATAAGAAGTTTGTTTTATCCCAGTAAGTCAACCAAACAGCTTACATTTCGTATATGAAACTCAAAGCATTATGTTGCCGACCCAAGGTATCATTTTACACTAACACCCTCCTAAAAAGAAATAATTTCCTCAACACAACTGTCTTCCAGTGACCTAAAGTCCAGAAACTCGAATTTTGGTAGAAATTATTATAGATTAGGAGAAAAAAAATACCCGGACTAGTTTCAGAAAATATTTTCTGGAGATTTCTCTAGAAAAATATTAACTAAAAATGGAAGAAAATTTTGATATTGGTTTGCTTACTGCATTAAGGAAGAAAAGCTTAGTGTGCTCCCAAATGACTATTTACAATTGTTTGCAATATTTTTATGTAAATGACAAAAAACAGATTTGAATTTTAGCTCATCCTGTCAAGCAATATATCATTTTACTTTCCAATATTATGTGAACTACAAGTGTGTTCTCATAAGCGGGCCAAAATGGATCACCTGAGTTTTTTTAATTTCAAATGTGTGTGTCATTTACAATAATTTTCAGTTCTTAACTATCCTTTGCATTTGAGCAGTACTCTGATTTTCCTCTCCAAAGGGTCGCTACATACATTACAGACACACTGGAAAACATAAGGGGAAGAAAAAATTCTAGATGGAAAACTCAGTGGAAAAAAATTTTATTTCCCCTTCCCACCCCCCAAAACATTGTTCAAACACAGTGCTAGTTCCTTACTTTCTTTTCACTGTATAGTCTTCAATTGCTAATGTATGTTTTATACTAGTTTCTTTATGTTAGCAAAATTTTAGATACTACATTGAGACTTTATGTTCGCCCCCCACCCTGCAACACCTAAATCCAGGGACTTGTTAGTATTGTATTGCAAGAGCAACACACACTCAAACTTGCAAATAAGCCCATTCTACATTAGCAACTGACTCCACCTTCTGACATACTGAACTTTCAAAAGTTGAAAAAGCTAAAATGCAGGCTATTAAAAAAACGAAACATTTTTTGGCCTGTGAATATAAAAGTTCTCAATAACTTTGATAATGTATTTGAAGTCTAAATAACTTTTCATTGCTAACACGGAGAATTCTTTTTTTGAAGTGACAGATTTTATGCCACTATAAGAAATGTTTAATACAAATACAGTTTTAGCCCCTCATGTATGACACTTACACACATGCTTAATTTCAAGCACAAGTAATCCCCCACTGAAGTCAATGAAAGGGGTTATTCACGTAAGTAAATCTTATACTATGTGTACCTATCTTAAGTATTTGTAGGATCATGTCCTTAATTTTCAATATTTTGGTTTTTGACTATAGAAACTTAGTAAAATTCAAATAAGATACCCTGAATGTAGTGGCACTTTATAAATTTTAATCTAAAGTTGCTATAGCACATTCAAATTAAATTAGTGTTACAAAGTTTAAACCACATTTTTAAAAATTTTTTTTTTAGTATCAAGTGACTTAAATAACTTTATCCAATGGAAAAGAAAAGGTCTGAGATTATGTCAAACAAAAGCAGGAATGATTAAGTCAGAGAAGACAAGAGCTAACCACCTGAAAAAGTTTTGCTGCAGGAAATCAGGAAATTAATTTATATCAAAACCAAAAAAAAATTTTATGAAACATTTTAAAAATAGATACATCTCTGTAAGAAAGGTAAGAAATACACAGCACTTGTCCTTACTAATAAAATATGAGTACGGTGACCATATTCCCCTATGCTGAATAAAGGACACCTGATAAAATTATTTGTATTCAAGTGAGTTCAACGTCAATCAATCAGAACTATGCAGTATAAACATTCAAATTAACATCAAGTTGACTGAGTCCCTGTTAAAAAGAAATACTACGTAGTTGGATTCTTTTTATTTATCTTCTTATCTTTAAGGCTTTATGGTTCAGACGGGAAGAGGTCACACACACACACACTCTCTCCCATATACCTCGCTCACGGGGTGTGTGTGTGTGTGGGTCCGGCCAGCCCTCCACTCCCTCCTGGCGCTCTCTGCCCTCCATGCCTGGCTGGACTGCCAGGAAGAACGCCGTGTCTTCCCAAGGCAACATATTGGGGAGTGGGGGCACACAGGGTCACATGCTCCCCCACCAGATTTCTGCCAGGCTTCACATCAGAATGTGGCCAGCAGCAGCCTTTTGGCACTGTGCGGGAGGAAGGGAAGGGAGCTGCTTCCAGCCACAGGAGAGGAGTGGGAGGGAGTGATGATCTGGCCCATGTCTTTGCAGAGCTCATCTCTTCTACTCCCCCAACCCCTGCGGCTGGATGCAGCTTGTCCCTTCCTGCCTGCACAGTCGAAAGGCAGACACCTCCAGGCTGCCGCTGGCCATGGACATAACCCAGCCGCCTCCTGTCCCCTGGCTACAACACGGGCAGGAAGGGGTTAAGCCCTGACGATGCATTGTGCACCAGGGCCCAGGGAACCTGACCAGAGAGGTGGCTCAGCAGGGGAGGGGGCCTCGGGACAAAGCAGCCCTGAGCTCCCTGGGGGCAGGACCCAGGGTGCGGGGGTGAGGGTTGAAGAGGGTGCTAAGCCCCTGCCTGGGGGGTGCTGTGGAGCCTGCAGGGTTGGGGCATGAACAGGCTTGAAATGGCTTCCCCCACACCACTCCAGAGCTTAGCTAAGGGGTGGAGAGGCTTCCCCATGACAGCACCCTGCGAGGCTTTGGCACATGCAGGGCTCAGCTCCTGGAGTATCTTGGGCTTTCCTGGGGCCCCAGTCCAGCCTGAGGCAGTGGGGGAAGAAAGCTGTCGGGAAGCTGAGTGCTTGGAACAGCATGGGGAGCAGGGGATCCCACGTGTTGCAACTTGGCCCCGTCACCAGCCTTGCACACCCACCCCCATCATTGGCCACTGGACCCTTCACTAACCACTGGTGGGTGGGCTGCTGGCAAGCAGGGATCCGGCCAGCAGCAGGATCCACCAGTACTGATGGGGGGGAGGGGGGGGAGAGGAGTCAGAAAATACAGGATAACATGCCCATTTAAAAAAAAAAAAGTTGGGACACCTGCAGGAGGGCTTAAATATGGGAGTGTCCCTTTAAAAACAGTATGTCTGGTCACCCAAAATATGAGTCAACTGTCATTTAGCCCATCAGACGGCATTTACCAATATTTAAATCTAAACTGAGTAGCTTTGAGAGAATGCATATGAAATTTCAGTTATACAATTGCTCATTAAGAGCCACCATATTATATAATTATGCTACAAGCATATGAGTTTATTTAATTAATTTAGTTCTTGCACTGAATTGCCATTAAGAATAATGCAGACTTCTGGGTCATATGGGGCAGGGTCCATAATTTGCTGGCTGCAGAAAATCAAATACATTACATCTATGAAGGCTGTTGGTACATGCAATCCCTAATCAGCCCAGCTCTCTCCAACATACCATTGCAATCACACCTTTGAGATTAGCCAATTAAGTTTTTATCAGTTTGGGGTAATGATAGGAAGGCAGCAGGTGGAATTAGTCCAGCATCAGACATCTGAGGACTGGAAAGACACCTTTTAATTTTCTGTCTATTCTATTTGCTGGCTACCCTGTTTTTGTAACTGAAAGAGCACAATAAAGTAATTTATTAGTTTAATAATTTAGGAAAAAAGTCTGATATGCTACTTGCTTAAGAAGTATGCCTTGAATTAAAAAGAAATTAAAAAAAACAACTGTCAATATTTTGTGCTCCCATACGAATATTTAGATGGGTTCTTTGGGCAGGCCTAAAAGCCCTTCCCGCAATTGTTCTTCAGAGTCTCAGCTTTCATTGCCAAAAAGTTTTCTAGCTGTTACAGTTGTGAAGAAAGCATTCAAAACGAGCAGATGTTGCAGTGATATCTGCCTGAGCTTTTAGAGAGCCTGAAAACTGTGATGCCAATGATGATAGTTAACAATATTGACATTTTAAAGTATTTCATTGCTAATCAAAGCATATAAGAAAGAAGAGTAAGTATCATTATGAAAATCTACATCAGTGTTTCCCAACGTGTGTAATGTTGAAGGACTTGTTAAGGGGAGGGGGCAGTTGAAAGATGTACAAATTAACAACACACAGTGGGGCTGAAGGGATGCATGACTAATTTCACTTTCCTGAAGGCAGGCTCAGCTTTCAAAAATTTGGGAAACACTGCTCTAAGTAGTATACTTTATTAGGGTATGGGATAGGTTTGTGGTAAAAAAGGGTAGACCTTACAGTCTAGTACAGACATAGGGTGAACCCACTGTGAGGGGGATGTCAGCCTGATTTCTTCTGTGAGAAATGGTAGCGAGGTCTGCATCTGAACTTTTATATATTTGATGAAGTTTTCAAAACCTGGTTTTCATCTTGTCCATCCCCCCTTGATGCAGGGCTGTTCTCTATAAATATATCCCTCAGTAATTTGTCTACTCTGGTGTAAATATCCTGGGTAAATATGTGTATCATCTGAATCTGCTGATTTGGGCATATTCATTATTTCCTAAGTATCCTTTTACCCATGCTTTTATAATCAATATCCCTTCACTGCTTTCTAGTTACACAAACCCCATTTTCTTTATTTCATCCAAAATGACTTTTCCCCCTATAAAGCTGTTGAGTATTGCAATCATTTTAGAATTACTGTCTCCCTACTCATTCATTAATGTGTCCCCACTCTCTACTACTTCCTTTTTCTTTTGCCCCAATATATTTGTAAATGCCTTTCTTATTCCCTTTAGACACTTCTGCTATTATCATCAGGGGATTTTTTTGTTTGTTTTTTGGGAGATGGGGGTGTCTTTTCTCAGAGCAATCTTAACTTATTTGGAATATTTTTATTTGGTTCCCCAAACAATTTCAGCCCCACCTTCAGATCTTTGAACACTGCTTTTTTATAAGCTTCTAGTCCTTTTTCTTTTCTTTTATGTAAAAGGACAATGCTGGGTTGCACACTTATTGTGATGTCTTAAGATGCTCAAACTTTCTTTCAAATGCGTACATTTTAATTCTTTCCCTTGCACAATAGTCGCAAACATTTACAGGTATATGCATTCACATTTAGTTTTAAATAGTGCTCATTGTCACGTATGCCAGTGCCTCTATGTCACTGAAGAACTTTTTTGCTTATTTTTCAAATGAGAAGCACAAGTCACTTTTTTATTTCAGCAAAAACTCTTCCTCTACCCTGTTTCCTACCTATTTTGGTACTTAACTCCCAAAAGAGGGGACTGTTTTAGACTATCTAGATGCCTTGGATTTCCTTGACCTGTGTCCATTTGGATACAAATCGTCATTTGGCACAGAGCTGGCATCTGTTGCATTGATAAATAATCTCTTCCGATTATGAATAAAGATCAAGTGTTCATGCTGATATTCAATGAGCTATATTTGAAACCAATGGCTATAAAGTGTTGGTAATAGAACACAGAAGCCAGCAGGAGTGGACGTAGCTACTCTCAGGCGGCCCCATCCCTTTCCCCTTGAGCAGGTCCAGTGGATAGTTTTGGACAATGGTTCTTCTCTCCCAAGGGCACTCAAATGAGTTTTCAGAGAGTACCAGTTGGAACCCCTATTCTCTCTATATATGGGGCCGAAATGAGGGCTAGAGGAGAGATATGGACTGCAGTATGTTCTGTATGCTGACCACATCTTTCTGTCTCCATTTCAACTAACCTGATAAGTATGAACAAACACTTGTATCAGAGTCTAGCAAAAATTGTGGGCTGGGTGATGGCTCACTGGATGAGGCTTAATCCAGGTAAGACAGAAGAGATACTGGGTAGACTGGGGAAAACAACTGCAAAGTATGGCAAAAGATTATATCTGCCATCTGATTAAGGGGGTTCTTCATTTGTACATTTGCAGTTTAGGCATCTAATTAGATTCCCAGCGGCTGTTAGTCAAACAGAAAGCAATAGTTTAGACTTCCCTGGGTTTGCTGGAGAATCTCTGGGACTTCCCAAGGATGCTTACCGTGAGCTCTAGCATCTTAACTGAAAGGGTAAGGAGGTTGAATTTTTAATAAAGGCATCTTTATCCAAAAAGTTAGTCACTGAAGCTATACAGATGTTCACAACCCCCTAAAACACAGACTCTTAAACAGTCTGACTAAAAATCCCTTCCCCCTCAACTTCCAATCTTGGCATTTGTGCTGTCACCATTTTGTTCGTTCTCCAATCATCAGGGTGTGTTCCAGCCTAGACAGAACACAAACTTCTAATGTAAAAAAGAATCAGGAAAATACCCTGACTTTTTTCTTTTTTTTTTAAAATACATCCTTAAAGGGGAGGGGTGCGAGTGTAATATGCTCTCTGCTATAATTTTCTCTCTTGCAGGGTTAAACCCAGTTTTTTACAGGTCATCTTCAAGGTGATTTATAAGTCCCCTCAGCTTAAAAGGATGAGAGCTGCAGGGCATTCTTTGTGATGTGTCATTTACTCAAATTCATTCTCCTCTACCTTGCCCGGAGTGACCCAAAAGCTCACGAATATGTTGGCCCACAGAATATTATTCCTGGGGCAATTCTGTGCCACTGCACGTGCACAGAATTAACGTTCCCCGCAGTTTTTTTTGCTTCACTGCAGAAAAATGACTTTCTGATGGGGAAGCAAAGGGAAGCCACAAGAGCGCTTGTGTGCCCCTTCCGAGCAGCACAGGTATGTCATTTTGGGTGCCTGGAGCAGCCACTGGAGACGTAAATCACCACAGGGCACGATGCTGAGGACATCCCTGCCAGTGGTTCTTATCCTGTGCTGGGTCACCTACTAGTCCCAGCTGGGATGGGCAGTTTGGGACTTCCTCTTCCCCTGCGAGGAATGGCCAGGGCAGACCCACCCCCGGAAACCTCCTTTGGCTGCAGGAAGCTCCGCATCACCCCCTTACTTCCTGCCCCCATCACTCCGCAGTCATGGAGGGAGGGGTGACTGTGTGGGGAGCTGCTCCCCTGTCCACCCAACCCCAGTGCATCCGGATGGCCCCATACCCAGACACCCCTGCCAAGCCTCACCCCCAGCACCCAGAACCCCCCACCGAGGCCCCCGCACCTCAACCCTCATCCTGTCAAGCCTCACCCACTGCATCTGAGGCCCCTTTACACCCAACCCCCCCGTTGAGGCTCCTCCCAGACCCCCCCCCCCCGAGTCCCCTGCACTTGAACTCCCACCCCGAGAAGCCCCACCCCCAAGCTTGGACCACCCCAATGAGCTCCTGCACCCAGACCCCCACCTTAATGAGTCCCAACCAGCTGTACCCAGACCCTCACCTAAGCCCCACTCCCCCAGCACCAGATTCCCTCTCCCCGTACACCCAGAACACCCCTGCTGAGCCCCAATCACCTTCACTGGACCCCTATGCAGTCCCATTGTCCTGCGCCCAGACCCTCCACTGAGCCACCTGCACCCAGATAACCCCACACAGAACCCTCTCACCCCACACCTGGATCTCCCCACACTAAGGCCCTCCCTACTTGGATTCTGCTATTCTGAGCCTGCCTGCCCACACCTGGTACACTTGGCGTGGAGGGACAGGGCTCCGGGGTATTTCTGGGGCAGGCCTAGGCCTTGTGCTGTGTCAGGGTCTGGAGCAGCCTCACCACTGAGTCTTTGTCCTGGGTGATGGTGACGACGGCGATCTCCCAGCTCTGTGCAGCCAATGGCCTATGCTCCCCACTGCCATGCTTGAGCCTCCGCATTTATTTATTGACAAATAAAATTTGCAGAATTTTAAAATACCATGTGCAGAATTTTTACTTTCTTGGCGCAGAATTCCCTCAGGAGTAAAATATGCTGGAATACTCATCTGCTTTCTCAGGATTTCAGAGGGCGGAAGTGATGCCAGATGATTTATTTTTGTATGGCATGAAACATATGTTAAAGATGACCTTCCTTAGAAGTTTTTAAAGTCAGGCTTGACAAAGCCCTGGCTGGGATAGTTTAGTTCGTGTTGGTCCTGCTTTGAGCAGGGGGTTGGACTAGATGACCTCCTGAGGTCCCTTCCAACCCTGATATTCTATGATATTCTATGATTCTATGACTTGAACCTGGGAAACACACTTTTGAAAATGCTCAATTTTGAACCCAGAATGTTATCATCTCATTGACTTAATTTAATCAGCTGCAGGACTCTTCAAATGAAAGGGGGGAGGGGGAGGGAGAAGAGGCTTTCCAAACCCTGCCTCCTTGCTTGTCAAAAATATTTTCCCTGCCTCTCTCGGTGATAGGATATAAATCAGCTAAATGTGAGTACTGGAAACGAACAAGTAAATTTACTATTAAAATATTTAGTTTAACTTTAAAAATAATTAAACATGCTCACCCTGAGTCTGAAGTTTACTGCCAGCAGAAGGCTCAATCTTTCAACTTGTTGTCATATATAGGCAGACCCTTGTGCTCGTGCAGGGCCCCATCAGAGTAAACAGAGGTCTGTCTGCATACAAGTTGCAAGATTGAAACCTAAAATATTTTTGAAAAAACTCTGGAGCTCACAGTTAAGATAAAAATATCAGGAAATCTAGGCCTAAAAATTACACTGAATACCTAATTCACCACATCAAAACAGCATTCATTTAATGTAATGCTAAACACATAATGGATTTCACTAGAAAGATATTATTTATTCTGTAAATAAAAAAGATCACCCTCGTTTTTTCAAAATAAGAACAGTCAACTGTCGAAATGGATACACAAAAATTTAAAATACACTTACTTGATCATTTCAAAAAGCTTTGGATCTGAGACCTTTATATTTCGTGCCATGTTCCACGAAAGATGAATCATCGGCACTATTGACTTGACGCTCTGTAGTTTATTCCACTCGTACCGTTCCACTGCCAATTTATATTGACAGGCTAGAAGAAAAAGTTACAGAAACTTTCAGATAAGCCAATAAAGGATACAAGATGATCTCCTGGTCATCCTCAAAACCTGAATTTTGTAAGATTGGAGAAAACTACATACTGTATGCTACAGTGGTTGCCATTACAATTTTTACAGCTTTGAAAGTAAATTTTTACACAATAGTCCCTTATATTTAGAATATTGAGAGCATACACAATTCCACAACAACTTGAAAAAGCATTTTTAAATAAAGTAATGGTTTTTAAAACGGTTTTATTTTAAAAGTAAACAGAGACCACTTCTTTAAAAACGGGATTTTTAAATTTAAATTCTCAAATATTTAGGGTTAAAAACCTAATTTGCTAGTTTCTGCAGCTGCCTTTGTTCCATCCAATTCTATATTACAATTCTGTCATATATTTACAATACACAATTTCTAGACAGATTACACAATAGAGAGAGGTTTGTTGTGATAGATTAGGCATGTTAAATTTATGCTAAGCAACATAAGGAATGTCTTGTTGCACATGTGTTGCTGCTCAGGGAATGCCAGTCAATTCAAGTGATCTTGGAATGATACTGCTTATAGCACTAAACCAAAATAAAGTTTGTCGTGTGCATTACTAGTTAAGAAAAAAGCTATTTTTTGAGCTACGTACTGGTCCTCTTTTGTCTGCTGAGTTTCCTCCCATTCTCTGAGATTATCTTTCTATTTTTCTGCTTATACCAGTTTGAACCCTAATGACTTTACATAATTCTCTTGTAGCTGTGGGTTTGAAACATCTAGCCAAATGTTTTTATTTGTTTTAAACTGAAAGACTGTACTTAAAGCTAACATTCCTGGAGCTTTTTAAAAACTCAAGATTTTATACTGGTTTATAATTGCCTGTTATTATTAAAAATAGGAGAGCTCAATGGTCTTGAAAAAACTAACTGGATGGTCAGTCCTCCTCACCTGTGCAACCTCTTTCCTAGATGGATGAATAGGATGAGGAGAGGAGAAAGAAAGGAAGTGAAGTGCAAGGTAGAGTGAGTTCATCTAATCATTTCCTTTCTCTTTTTTCTCTTTATACAAAAGTTTATAGTCACGATTGTGGTGAGGCTTAGTCTAAATAAATCATGAAAGGACTGTGGTGCTTATGTTTTCAGTCTTCCTTCAGAGGAAAACATTTCAGGTTTTAACATTATACAGTTTGTGTTGAAACAGATACAATTTTTATCTAGTAAAATATGATAAATTAATACAAAAAGCCCAAGAGAGTTGGGATGCATGTGGTACAATATGAACAAATTATCTATGTCACCATATATATTATTTCACCATACCTGTAAGAGGGCCAACATTCCAAGCAATGTTGTTGCACCAGCCAATAGCCTGAACCCAATGAACAGTGCCAGCATTTATCCACACCAAATCCCCAGGTCTCTGAATAAACCTATAAACTGGGACATTGGCTTCATACAAGTCTTCCAGGTTAGGCCACCAAGAGCCCATTAGGAAATTCATATTATTTCTGCAACAATAGGAAAAAAAAGTCTTCCACATTTACCAATAGATAAATTAGGGGTCTATGCCTACTGACAAGATAAAGTTAAGTTAATCAGAATACTTGCATACAGCAATCACTATTACAAATGCTTCCAACTAGTGATTGATGACACAGGAAATGGTAAAAAATAAAAAAATAAACCCCCCCAACCCTAGTTTTCTTCTCTAGGTGGCTGATTTGAATCCAGTGGATGGTCATTATGTCCTGAATCTGTAGGTAGCAATTGGCTGCATGTGTGAAATGAGCTGATGGACTCCATTTATTGTCCAGGTTTTTGTCTACAATATTTTTTCTTAACATTTCCCAGTATTGCTATCACTAATACAACTCCACTGGTAGTCGCAATCAACATAATATTAGTGTAGAATGACTACAGGCATTTTAACCACTGTCACCCGCTCAGAGCAGGTCTGCACAACATGGTGTTCAAAATGCCAGTGGTTGCTGCTGCCTTTTCTACTCCAGCACTCCAATATTGCTACCACAATTGGATGGTAGCAATGGTGGGAAATTTTAGGAAAGAAGTCTAGATTAGACAAGGCATAGTGACTAGTGAACACATCTTCAACATCACCACCACCGCTAGCTCTCTTCTGAACAGTCTCAGTAAAGAGGCCAAGGTATTAGTTGCTATGGTGATTGAATTAATTCTCCAACCCACCAATTCAACAGTACAACCTATATGCTAACTAATATATAATAATTGTACTGTTAATTATAAATTGCAGTCAGATCAGCTGAAGAGTTCTGGCTCATACAAATTTCTTCCAGTGAACAAATACATATGATCTACTAGTCATCAATAATTCAATCACTAACTGCTTTTCCTTTTACCCTCCTCCACATCTTACTTGAAATTGTTCATGAAGCGTGTCTTTTGACCTTTTCTTCATATATTTTAAATGCAAGGGCTGATCTGATCTGGGCATGTCCCTTTTATCTGTCCTCTTTCATCCCTTGGGTCTGTCAGGCTGCTCTTAAGCCTGACGCCACGTTATTTGTGAGATGGTAGCACCCAGTCCTGCACTGCATTATGTTCAGTGATTCAGGCTCTCTCAAATTCTTTGAACTACTTTACTTTTAGCCTTTCACCTTTGATTTACTCTGCTGCTCTCTAGCAGTTTCAGAATGGTCGGACTCTAGTTCCAAGCTGTTTGTCTTGTTGGTGACATTTTTTCTTTAAAATATTTTTGTTGTTGTCATAGTGGCTCAGTTTTGTGCAGTCTTTGAAAAGAATGTATCACTATCATACAATCAAATAATGAACACATACGAAAACCAAATGCAGTTTAAAAGTTTGCTAATCTACAGAATTAACACAACATGGATTTATTTTCATTGCTGATTGTGAGACACTATGGCCATTTAAAAAAAACTGCAAAACCACTTGCATGTACACAAAATACACTTGAGTAACAAGTAATACACTTGAGTAATGATGGGCTTTGTAAGGTGGAAATTGGATTGAGGTCTTAAAATACATTTGGGAGTAGTAACTTTTGAGCCCTCCTGATATGGTCTGAATCTGAACCTTTGACTTACATGTCAAAGTCTCCATATCCATTACAAACCCCCCCCCCCCACCCCATGTCATCTATGCTCCCTCCTCCACCACCTTTATTTTTTCTTTTTAGAAGTTTTGAAATAAATCTAAGTCAACTGCTGATTGTTGTGGGCAAACTATCCCGAGGCAACTGAGATAATCATAAAGTTGGCTGTTTTTTGCATATTGCAATCTATTTAGTTAAAATGGTGAAAAAGTATAAAGGAAAAATCTAGATCTTAACAGACTTTTCTGATTCATCAGAAGCTACAAAATATCACCTCCACCTCCCCACTGATAGCATGTGTGAGGTGTTTCTGCATCTGACAGGTATACATACAGAAGCCCTCAAAACATCTGAGCACAGCATATGAGACTTACTTTTCACAGAAGTCATTCAGGACACCCCAATAGCTTTCAGGAACAACAAACCATTCACAGTCACCTGGACCAATATTTATGTTTACTGAACAGAAGTTGTTATTTTCTTGGTGACCTGAAATTCATGAGAAAAACTTATTTTCACAGTGATGATAATTTTGTTTTGACAGCACTGTGAGCACATAAAGTACTATGTAGGCACTAATTATTATTAAGGCAAATTATATCACAGCTTAATTATATATGTATTTGTAAATAATGCCTAGTACCACAGCATTTGAGTATCTACACTTTTTTAAAAATACACAATTAAAACACTGTTACTTAGGCTATGTATTAGTGACAACACAGCTTTGCTTTGATTGATTTGTGGATGACTAAAAGTTATCAATTTCTCTAATCTTTGATGTGCATAATGCTTTGTGGCTCCCCTCTTGTAGATCTTAAGAGCTCTGCTATACCTGAGCTTCAGTCAAACACAATTATTATTTTTATTTTGGGGGCACCTGGAGGCCTGAAGCAAGACTGGGGCCCCATTGTTTCAGTAAGAATTAATCCCTGCCCCAAAGAGCTTTCAATTTACATAGAAAGGACAGACTACAGTAGTATTACCTCCATTTTACTGATGGGAAACTGAGGCACAGATGCACTAAGAGTCTTGCAGAAGGTCACATATGAAGCCAAAGGCAGAGCCAGGAACTGAACTAAGATCTCCTAAACCCTAGTTCAATGTTTTAATCACAAATCTATCTAACAGTGAAGGATGTATTTTACCCTCAGGTAACGAGTTTAAATTAAACAAAGTTTAGCTCTTAAAGGTTTAACTATAAACTGTCATTCTAGGAATTTACAAGCTCTGCTGGAAAAGCTTACAGAAGTTTGCCAGATGTGCAAGTGAAGTAAGTCAATTGTGTCTCATTCTTCTTAAAGAAAGAGGCAATTAAATGCAAAAGGTTAGCAATAATGAACATTTAAGGTTGTGAAATAAAAGCACTTAAAAGTTAGGAAATTTCAGAAGTTAATGTTACAGGAGAAAGTAACTCTGTCACTTTGCATATGCACCATGAAGCATTTTCTAATTTCTTGTTAAACTGATACTCTAATATACATTTTTGTTATATTTATGCACATCATAAACTATATAGGACCTGCATTGTGACCAGGTTAACACCTTTTTGACTTTATTGCTTGATTTTTTCCATGGAAAGTGTCTGTACTTACCTGGTGTCCTACTCCCTGGAACCTTCATGTACAACTGGACTGTGTTCATTCCCAGGATTGTATGACCAACATGGCTTAGAAGATTTCCTGCTGACACCACACGTACAAAAGCAGGAAGTTTTGTCAGTTCATGGAGCTGCAACTTCCACCTGCAGTAAAACAGCAAATCAACAACTGTGAATCCCTAAAGTTCATGGGATACTTTGGGAATTATATTAACAGCATTTTACAAAACTGTTAACATATAGGTTACAGGAATAGAAACTGCTACTGCATGTTTTCATGTTTCTTGAAGAAAACGTCATCCACAATTTAATGTCTCATTCTGGAATTATACCAATTCATATGTCAATTTAATGCTAATGTTTAACTGAAATCCAAGTCTTAATTGTAGAACTGTCCATTCTGGCCTAAGTTCTCAGAAAATTACATTTCAGAATTGTATACCTAGTTTACAGTGATTGCGCATGCAACTGTGGTAACTGCATACACATTAGGTGTGCAATTGAGTGCACATACTTCTGAAAACTTAGGTCTCAGATTCCATAGATCCCTAACTTTAAGTTTGGAAATGTCACAAAAATTCCTGCTATTCTTTAAACTTGAAATTTCAGCACACACATCACATAAAACCTCTATGCATTAAACCGCAAACAATCCCCAATTAAAAAAAAAATCCCACCATGAATTCCCACTAGTCAACATCAGTATATGAAAGTGGAATTCCATCCTTATTCTTCTCTCCTGCTCAAATTAACACATGAAGTCTGTTTACTAAGGAGATAAGGATGGCTGTGGTGGTGAAAACAGCAGTTACAAAATCTGTTTCCCAGCTATTACGAGAAGCACACCCCACTAACAACGAAGAGGCCCTGCAGGAACTTACAAGTTGATCCCACTCCCAGGCTGATCACAGGATCTCAGCAAATTTTAGGGAACTAGCACAAGAAGAATGAGGTCTTAATTTCACCCCTGAACAGAAATGACAACTCAAGTGGAAACAGCTGCACGTGTACCTCAGAATGGAAGGGAGATCCAGGAGAAAACTGGAGAAGCTTAGGCAGCATGCTCTAGGATACTGGAGCCAAAGAGAGCAGTGTGATAGGTTGGTACTTGGAGAGAAAGGTGGGATCAAGGAAAGGTTTTTTCCCCTCCTTCAAGATGGGGAAACAAGATCTTTAGCCATAGAAAGGGCTTAAAAATCCACTTATCTGCATAGCCATGACAAGTAAAAAGTCAGATTGGTTGCATGAGTGGGACCTTTGTCACTCTGATTACCTGGACTATAATGTTTTGATAAACAAAGTGCAGAAATTCCTAGTTGCAGCACCAGTTGGCACTGTTCAAGACTTGCTGCTGCTTCTCCCATATCACCCCAGCAGGTGACTGTCTCAGCAGGAAAGACATCCCCAAAAGTGCTAAGAAATGTCTGAGATCCTGGAGCACACTGGACAGCAGCACAGAACAGAGCTGAGACCAGGTGGACCAGAACAGTGCAACAGAGCACTGGGTAAACCTGATGCCATCAGGGCTCAAGCCAAAGGGAAACTTAATCACTTGATGAATCAACCTGCAGGAGACCAGGACCATCAGGATTGGACTACAGATGGGGGGGGGTGAGGGGGAGAGAGAAGAGGAAGGGAGTACAGTGGCAGCAGATGAAGAGAAGTATCCAGTCACCTGGAGGAGCAACCAGATGGCCAGTGGGGGAATAAAGATGTGGGGACCCATTTAGCAGGAGGCTGGGGCTTTCAGGAGCTGCAAGGGGAGATCTCACCAACAGCAAGACAAAATCATCAATCCTAAACTGGGGGACTGCAGAACAAAGTCCCTGCAGTCTGAGGACTGCAGACTGAGACAGTGAGGGGTTCTGACCATCTGGAAAGTGGGGTCATCAGACAAGTTGCAGACAGAACTTGACCAGCATGTCTACAGTGCAATTAGACACTTATGGCTGGCCTGTGCCAGCTGACTTGGGCTCGTAGGGCTTGTGCTAAGGTGCTTTTTAATTTCAGTGTAGATATTCGGGCTCAGGCTGTAGCCTGAGCTCTGGCACCCTCCCACCTCGCAGGGTCCTAGAGCCGGGGCTCCAGCCCAAGTCCAAATGTCTACACCTACAGTGAAACAGCCCTTACCCCAAACCCCATGAGCCAGCATCAGCTGGCACAGGCCACCTGTGGGTTTTTAATTGCAGGCTAGCCTTACCCTATGACTCATTCAGCAGAGAACAGAGGCCTTCAGGCTCAAACACTGGGGACCTCAAACCAATGGGAGGCAGGCAGGCAACCAATCAGAGGGAGACCAGAGCTTTTGGGTTCAAGTCAGAGAGGGAACCCAAAGAGCAGACCTGTTAGAGAGATATGCAGCCTAGCCAGACACTGGATCAATGGGGAATGTCTAGAGACAGGAGAGCATTGCTTAGATTTTTGATAACTACTCTATGTTTTTCATAATTTCCCCATTCTACCTCTTAGCCTCACTCATGGGAAATATCTGTCTTTAAATATCAAATTTTCTTATATTATCCAGGTTCCTCTTAACTGCAGGGAGGGATCATGGCCTGGGACACTGGTGTATTTCTGCCTGGCAAGTAGGCACTGTGTACATTTTTCAAGCCTTGTTTGTAGACAGAAGGAAGAGAAAACGGTTAGATATGAGAAAAATTGAGATGAAAGAGACAACAAAAAGGACGGGGAGTCAAAAAGTTAGAGGAAGATAGGGAGATCTCCATTCTAACCTCTTTGGGACAGAGATTTGAATTATTCTATTTATAAAATGCTACGTATATTTTGTGATATAACAACAACAAAGGAGAGAGTGGGATGAAGAGAGCTCTTGCTGGTTGTCAATTTTATTTTTGAAATAAAAGTGACCAATAACTTGGGTAGAGAAGTTTACAGTAGGGCAGACTGATTTAAATTGAAGTGATTTAAACCTTGTGTTGCATTTGTAGAGCCCTGCAAATCTGCGGGTATCCGCTTTATATCCACAGATGTGGATATCCGCAGACCATTTTTGCGATTGCAGATTGGATGCAGATACAAATTTTGTATCTGTGCAGGGCTCTATGCATTTCTACTTTTCATCTATTTTCCTAATAGAGGTTGATTCTCAGTGGTTGGTATATTTGGTACTTCTTTTTGCTAACCAGGAGGATACATCATATCTATGCATATTTATTTAAGCAGTTATACTGCTTAACATTCACTTACTCAGATTTTTAATTTTATGTTCAATGTCATTCACCATTTTCTATTTATTAGATTAAATTTTACACATGATATTCCCTAAACTCCATTAGGATGGATACTGGTTAGTTAGTTAAATTAAAATGCACAAAAAAGTATTTTTAAATATTATTAGTTACATGTAAATACTGTAAATGTTCTGGATACACAAAAAACAAAAGTCAGGTTATCAAAATCATGTTTTGCATTTAAAACTAACCGATTTATTAAACAAAGGAAGTATTATCTGTAGTTAGGAAATTGAACTATTTGTTTCGGGTCACCATGTCCTTCAAGATTTTAGAACTAGCAGATCTCATCCTCTTAGACCTTAGGGTTTTTTAGGCCTCGATTAGAAAAGAAAAAAAACCAAGCTTTCCTTCTTTGTTTAATGACAAGCTTGTTCAAAGTTAACTGAACTAGTTGAATAAACTCAAACTAAGAATATATTTTCTGCATTTACAGAAGTGGCTACTGCAGCACAAAGCTGGTTTAACTTCATCAAACTCTAATTCCAGGTGCTTGGCCAGTGAATTCAACCAGTTCAGTTCCTTGACTTTCTTTAAAACTTTGGCAGCAAACACATATTGCTTGAATTTTTTTATGTAAATTAATATTATTTTAACAGATTACAGTAAATTTATTCCTTAACATAGGCTGTCAATTTCAAATTTGATTTTAAATAGGTTTCTTTTTTAAAAGAAAAATGTATTCAATTTAAACAAAATTGATTTTTACTGGTTTGTAGAGAAAGTGGGGGGGTAGGAAGAGGATTTATGAGAAGATTGCATGAATCAGCACATAAAGAATGTCACACATAGGTACAGAATGGAATAATGGTCAGACTAATTTAAAAATGGAATGAAAGACCTAAAATAGTATATTATAGAGAGAGATTTTAATTTAAAATCCCATAAAAAGCAACTTAATTTGGTTTACAACATTCAGGTTTTATAGTATTGGAGAGTTTCTGCCTGAATTTCAGCCTTAGCTCACCTCTAACAGGAAATAAAACCTAACCTGGACAGACCAGCCTTTAGTGCATTTAGAGTCCTCAATCTCTTCCATCAGCCCAACCACTGTTCTACCTGTCCATGCACAGTTCCTTCTCCCATCTTTTTTATATGCATATTTTGTTTTAGCCATTAAATACAATTTCCCATTTCAGCTAGAGAAACACTCATTAAAGAAGACTAAAATGAAGAACAAGCTAGTATTGGGCAGTTCCTCATTCAAGTCAACGGACAGCTGCAGTGCTATGCACTGTTCGCTGTTCATAGATCAAGAGGAAATCCAGAATTGCAAAAGGACTTCTTTCCTCTTCTATGGAAAGAATGCCCAGTCTCATTTTGCAATGAGGATAAAAAGAAGAAAGAAACTAGTTCTGCAGAATACATTCAGGAATTCAAAAGAAAAAAAAAATCAGAAAGAAGTAGTGTAAAAGACCAAGTGAACAGAACAACAGATTGTTAGTGGCAAACTGAGTCAAGAGCAGAAGGTTAAATTAAGATATTACTGAAAGGAAACACTAGAAGAATCAGACAAGCTGTCTGTATCAAATCTGAAGCCACTCTGGACAAGAGTTGGGGACTTAGCTGAGAGACAAAAGAGTCAAGCATTCATTCAGGGAACATTCATAGGGGAGAGCATGACACAAAGA
This sequence comes from Lepidochelys olivacea, assembly GCF_965140295.1. Classification (NCBI taxonomy): domain Eukaryota; kingdom Metazoa; phylum Chordata; order Testudines; family Cheloniidae; genus Lepidochelys; species Lepidochelys olivacea. The sequence goes on along the minus strand of NC_140411.1, from coordinate 157,424,520 downwards.
CAGTATCATAGACAAACCTTGTGGGATTAAAATAAACCTTACTGAATTAGTTTTAATACCTTTGGGGTCCATGGGTTAAAATGTAGTTGTGTATGTATTGTTGTAGAATTGTATGCAACTCCTTCAGAAGGAGGGGGAAGCTAATGCAATTCCTTTGCTTATCAGCCCTTTGAAGCCATGCCCTGCAGAGGCTGGCATATACTAGTTCAAACTGGATTCTCCAGGGAAGAACAGACAAAAAGATTTTTGGATAAACAGCCTGGTTTTAAACAGACTCAGGGCCTTCTTCCTGATCCAGCAGATGGCCAGGAACCTTGATCCACAGAGCGCTCCAATCCTTATGGAAGGGTTGGAAGGACTATACCTGCTGAGGCACCATAAGACTCTGTGCTTGTTCTGAACCGAAGCACAAGGAAACCCCTCAAATGGGGTACTTAAGGACTGCTCCTGCCAGAGCCCACATTAGGGTTGGCGTGATTTCTGTTCAGCTTAGTAGCATGTGCGTAGGTTCTTTTATTTTTTAATGTTTTCTCTCTAGTGCTTTTACTTTAAGAATAAAATTGGCTTGCAGAAAAATTGCTGTGTGGCAACTATGAGTCACACTGTTAACCGTCTCTGAAGAGCAAGTAAGCAGGCCTGCTTGGACACAACTGGGAACACCACAGCGAAGGCAGAGGAAACTGTTCAGAGTGGGGATACCCTGGTTAGAAGAGAATGAGATGTGTCTCTCTGTGCAAGAGAAGTGACAGTTAGGGAAGCTGGAAGCCTGAGAGTGGGTGCCTTTGTTCTATCATAGAGAGGGAATACAGGTGCAGTTGCCCTGAACTGTGACAGAGAGAACTAGAGGGTCTATACTTAATGGTTACCTGGAGAAAAAAGGATATAGGACAACCCAAACTGAACAGCCTTCAAAGAGGAAAAAGAGCAAGAAGATAAGCCCAACACCATTGCTATAGTCTACACATCCAAGATGCAGGATCTAAATGTGAGGCTACCGAAGGTGAGAACAGCGACAGATGCTAACTGATCAGAAAAAATCTACCTTTTAGAGCAGGGGTGACAAACTTTTTGGCCCGAGGGCCACAACAGGGTGGGGAAATTGCATGCAGGGCCACGAATGCACGGCTGGGGCAGGAGGCTGAGGTGTGTGGGGGGTGTGGAGTGTATGAGGGGGTTCCGGGCAGGAGGTTAGGGTGCAGGAGGGATGCAGCAGAGGGCTCAGGGCACAGGGTTGGGGTGCAGGAGGGCGTTGGAGTGTGGCAGGGGGCTCGGGACAGGGGTTTGGGGTGCAGGAAGGGTTCAGGGTGCGGGCTCCGGCCCGGCACCGCTTACCTGGAGTGGCTTCTGGGTAGCAGCGGCACACAATGGGGCCAGGGCAGGCTCCCTGCCTGCCTGCCCTGGCCCTGCGCCACTCTGGGAAGTGGCCGGCACCAAGCCCCTGGGGGAGGGGGGGCAGAGGGCTCCACGCACTGCTCTTGCCTGTGGGTACCTCCCCAGTTCCTGGCCAATAGGAGCTTCGGGGGAGGTACCCCAGGCAAAGGCAGCGCACTGAGCCCTCTGCCCCGCCCCCCAGGGCCGCAGGGATGTGGTGCCCACTGCTTCTGGGAGCAGCGCAGGGCCCGTGGCACCACGGGGGTTGCAATCCTGTGGGCCAGATCCAAAGCACTGAGGGGCCAAACCCAGCCCGCAGGCCGTAGTTTGCCCACTCCTGTTTAAGAGTATGAAAAGATAGAGGCATCGGAAGAGGCAAGCCTTGGATCAGGATTTCTTGGAGAGAAGCAATTCTGGTGGGAGTAGGATGGAGGAATGAAGAAAAGGTGGTGTACAGGAGATTAAATAGGGATGCAAGAGTAGAGCCCAATGGGTGAACATTAAGCTTATGAGAGAAAATGGGAGGATATGATGAAGAGCATGAAGGGTGGATACATCACACACAAACCTATGTTTAAAAAACATTAAGGTTGCAAAATCAAGCTCTCAGAAGTTAGGAAATGTTGAACGACACAGAGTCCTGTGGAAATAACAGTATGTGATCATGATATACTGTCTTTGTACATACGCACAGACGGACCATGTTTGCTAACTTATGAGTTCATGACCCTGCAATCTAAATAATGTTCTTTTAATATGTTTTGTGCATGTAGTTTTCTAGGTTTATAAAAAAGCATATACAAAAAACAGAAACAAATATGGCACTGTACATATATCATATGGCACTGTACTGACACTCATGTGGTTAATCAGTATGGTTGGAACTTTTAGATCCTCTATACAGACCTCTGCCACTTGGGCAACAGTACGTTATCCTCTGTTGGGGGATGAGATACTTTACCAATGGGTTTCACAGATATTTGCTGGCAGCAGAGGAATGGTGAGACTCAGGGATCTCGGGTTCTATTCCGAGCTCTGGAGAGGAGTATGCTTTGGTGCACGCAGAATCTTTTGCCCATTTCCCCAAAGTTTGACTCCTCCTATCCTGTTCACTCCATCCCGCACTGTCTCAGTCTAGCCTCTTCTATACCTCTGGTTCCTTGTCCCAGTCCTAGGGCAGGCACTAAAAAAACTACGGGGCTAAGTTGACCTAAGTTATACAACTCCAGCTATGTGAATAACGTAGCTGGAGTCAACATATGTTAGGGCAACTTATTTCAGTGTCTACATCGTGCTGGGTCGACGGGAGAAACTCTCCCATTGACTTACCTTATGCTTCTCATTCTAATGGAGTACCGGAGTCAACGGGAGAGCGATCGGTGGTCGATTTAGTGGGTCTTCACTAGACCCGCTAAATCGACCCCCAGTAGATCGATCACCACATGTTGATCCCCCGGTAAGTGGAGACAAGCCCCCAGTCTCCAATCCTCAAGAATTCTCATTTCAGTCCCAGTCCCCTTTCCCAGCGAATACTAGTCTCTCTCTCTAGGCTCACTAGCTGAGTACCAATCAGCATTATACTAAAAGACAATGGAAGCAAATTACATTATTTTCTCTTGAAATGTGTGCATAGTCTCTTAAAATACAAGCCTCCCATCGGAACTCTTTGCTAAGAAAGGAGAGTTAGGAGAGAAGATGAAGTCTTTTGGAAGTGCATTTTTAAAGTCTTAATCCATACTGTGTGAAATCCTTGGGAACAAACAAGATGAGAGAACAACAGACTGGTGTTTACTTTTATACACAGAATGACACAGACTAGGAGATATGTAAAGGGATGTTTTGTATGGGAAGGGTGTGTGCTGGTGCTATACACGCGGTTTGTCTTCTAAGCTTTATTTTCCTCTCAATTATGCTACTAAGAAGCCTCAAGGCCTTATGATAAAATCCTAACTTTCCTTCAAGCTCTCTCTATGAACAACATGCAGCTCAACCTTTAAAAACACTTTCAGTCTCACATCATGAATTTGTTTCTGTTTGTTGTAGAACTTTTGCAACTGGCATCTACTTGCCTCAAAACACCAAGAATTTAACTGTATAAGTTAATTATACAGTTTAGGGGTTGGGAACGAATAAATAGTTAGTTCAGGGGTTGGGAATTCTAACACTTTGCAAATATGTGTGTTTCCAGTATGGCAATGTGGTGTTGCTGCTGTGTTATCAGAAAAACATGCATTTCTTTTAAACTGCCCAAACAACTGTTATGTAGCCAATGATAAGATAAGCAACTCTAAGATTAACTGGGAGCCAAATCCAAATACATATCAGACAATGATAGGGATATAGTATGTATAGTTTTATTAAACAGCAACAACAAAAAGTAAAATGAGCTACAGGAACCTAAATGTGAGGAAATAAAATAGGAAACTCTCTAGATAAATAATAAAGGTGGGCATGTTGGCTCAACTTTGTTTATAACTATAAAAAATGACAAATTACATGGAGACTCACTTTTTGTCGTCTGACAGATCAATGTTGGTCCCAAATTTGATTGTTTTGAAAGGTCCTCTTCTTCTCCTACCAGAGCTGTAAAAATTATGAAAACATATGAAGTATATCCTTTGGAAAAGAAACTATAGAAGTATACTATTTATACCTAACTCACTTATCAGAAGATGTGGATTCATTATCTGAGTGGTCCTTGTGGTGACTCTTTTTCTCATTTTCCTCCTGCAAAACAAAAACGTGACATTTCCTATCACTTTATCATATAGTATTAACAGATTTAATCTCAAACCAAATAAAATATGAAAACCTTTGCATCTATAATTTTTATATGGACAATTTTTAGAGATGGTCCAGAGGTTGCTTTGAAGATTAGAGGAAACTGGGGATAAGAATGAGATAGGAATAGTGTTTTTGTTGACTTCCATAAAAGAGGAAAAGGAACATTGTGTCATGAACGTCATTTTAACATGTACATTTTACATTTCTTTGCTACTAGTAACTTGTTAAGAGAGAGAAAAAAATCTAATTTGAAAATACTGCAGTCATCTATGCAATTTTTTTCATGCAAAAGTTAATGACAATAGAGGCTTTCCAGCTGACCTCTTGTAACATGCCAGTTCATATGCATTATCAAACATTAGCTGCTCTGGAAGCCTATATGCATTCTTTTCCTTCTATTTCTTAAAGTTTTGATACAGCTACACTATGACAAACTTAAGAGTTGAGAACGTTAACAGATTAGCTCTATATTTTAAAATTTATTGAAAGCAAATTATGCACACACTTTTACATTCACTCCCCTTCTTCCCTACTGACAGAAATATTAGTTTGGCCCAGCACCCCATCTCAAATACTTTGCATATTTCTAGATTCTTTCTCTGACAATAACCAGGGCTCCAGCCACACACCTCCCCAACCCCACTCTCTGGGTAAGATTCTGCCCCATCCTCTGACCCCTTTCTAGCTTACCTTATGGCCCTGAGAACCAGTGGGGCTTAAGGCTTCTGGCAGCCCCCACCTTCCAACAGCGTTGGAATGATCTGGAAGAATACAATCCTCGCTCACTTCCCCAAACAGCAGCCGGAAATCTTCAGTGGATATCCCATTTCCCCAATCACCATTGCAGATCTAGAAAAATCCCATTTGTGTCCCTGATCAGCCCAATCCAGGTGCCATCAAAATCCCCCAATGTACCCCCTCCAGAATGTCCTTGATTCCTTCGCCTGCTTCTCTCACAGCCCATGATTAATCCTCTCCACTTTCTTGTAACTACAAATCCAGACTTGGATCTCCTACCACATATTACTGCTTCTAAATCATCAGTGCTAGAACTAGGGATGCTATCGTACCCCCTGGTTTGAAGTAGTTTCCATCATATACAGCATTTACAGTTTAGTTCAATAGCTCTCAGCACTCCCACTATACAAACTGTTCCAACACCCTGGTCTAATCGGCTCACAAAGTTCTTGTTTCTCCTGTCAGCAGTGCAAGTTCTAACTTAAAAGTTCTCCTGTCCTTGTCACCTCACCCAGCCCACCACCACTTCCCTTGTGGTTAAAGTGAAAATACCAGCCCTCGGCCCTCTGTTACTGCTGCTTCCCAACCTCTTCTAAGTTAGAGCTGGTCAGAAATACCTTGCACTCTTTGCTCTATTTAGCTTAGTATTTTCATGTATCTAGGATCACATCTGTGTGGAGCTTTCAGGAGTTCCCAAGTTAATTCCAAGGATGTACTCACCACTAGAATTTGGGGCCACAAAAACTAGAAAACTTTTTTTTTTTTTAAATATTAGATAATGTTAGCAAAAAACGTATTTAAAAAAACATGAACACTTCACTTTATGTATTGAAACAATGTTTTTATAAAAAGAAAATATTAATTTTAGAACCTGAGGCATTCCCAAATATAGGGGCAATTACATAATTATAAACACAGAATGCCATTACATAATATCAGATACGGAAAGCATTAACAGACATATTTCTGAAACTATAACATTATTTCTACTGTATCAAACACTTGAGTTGAAGGAAAACAGTGCGTGTGGGCTTCTAAAAAGCAGCACATAAACATTACATCACCATACTCTGAATAAAGAAATTTTATTTCTAAGTACTTTTCAGTTGGAAATTGAGAAATAGTCTGTAAAAATACTATTTGTAAAGTTTTTTTTAAAGTTTTAAATACATTTTTAAAGTTCTCAACAACTTTTAAATCTGAGTTTACATACTACTATATATCAGTTTAAGTTAGTTTTAAATGTATGTAAAAGTGATAACTAATAGTCTTACACTGAAGAAACTAAAGGTGTTTGTGCGGAACACTTTATAGTCTATTTGCCCATCCATTCACAGGGAATTTATGTGTTTAGCTGTGCCTTTAGCATTAATGGGAATCCCCTTCTTCCCAATATCAACTGATGGAAAAGACTCCTTAAAACATGATATGATTTTTTTTTTTGGAAGTTGTTACTGAGGACAAGTTGGTTGCAGAATTACTGTGTTCTTTATAAAACAGTTAAGATGTACTTACCCTTAATGACTCCTGGAATGAGGAGGCCTGGTACTGTGCATATTTAGCTATTGTAGTATGAGATCTACTGCTTTCGCAACGCCAGATTTTCTTTGTTCCAGTGGGGTCCCAGTTTTCATCTGCTGGTTGAAGTAATTGTGTCCTCACTTCTACTATGTGTTCATTATTTGCTTCTACTAATGTTTTAGTAGAGAAGAGTCCTAGATCTAAAGAACATTAATACAGTTCATAAATAATAGTGCAGTATAATGAAAAGGTTAAATTATACATTGGGAAGGTAGAGATTAATATATTTAAAAGAAACTAAAGGTATATACCGAAGCACAACATTTGATATTTTACCTGAAAAGGAAATGTGTAATTTCTCAGCTTTAATAAACAAAACTCAGTTTATTTAGGTTTCACATTAAATATTTTCATGTAGTAAAAAGCCTTCCCCACACAGGATTGTAAAAGCCCAAAAGAGACTACACTGCCTAAAAATGTCCTTCTCAGAAAAGGACATATGTATTATTAGATTAAGTAAATATTTACTAGCAGATATGACTAAATCTACTATTTCTGAAAACATGTATTTCGGACAAATCCTGGGCTCTACAAAAAATACTTCTAATAAATAATAAGCATACTGAAGAAGTACAAAAATTTTAATCCATAAATCTCAAAATGCTTTACCAATACAGGTGAATTATCCTCCTCCATTTTACAGATGGGAAAACTAAGGCAGAAAACAGTGTGGGCAAAGAGTTTCAAAGATAGAAGCCTCATGTTAGGTTTTGAAACAGATGGTTAGGCACCTGCTTGACTAAAGTCAATGGGAGCTGCTGGATGCGAAGTTCTTTTAAAGTACCACAGAAATACTGCTTAGTTTGCAGACTACATATTACCCCAATTCCTTGTTATGCAAACATGAATATATTAAGGAAATAAAACTGACTTTTGTGAACACTTCAAAGATTTCCCCAAACTTCCCTACATACGTATACATTCCTTTAGAAAGAAAAAAGTCTACCCTGTGCTTTGTTTTTTTGTATAAAACAAACTTACCTAATTTAAGAGCTCCAGCAAGGCCACGTATTACAGTAACAGGATTGTTTGGATTTGTACAAAATTGATGTAAAGGTGGAAAGAAAGCATCACGTTTATTTTCCAACTGTGAATAACAAAGGATTATTAGGTCTCAGGGGAAGTCAGACTTTTCATTAGTAAAATAACAAATAATAAAACAGGAGGAGGTCAGGAATGCTATCCATTTTCATGCACTCCAGTGAATTAGCAGTTATATCACACAATATTTTCTCATTAAATACTGATTTCACTCCTTTTGAAATTACTTATTATAATTTACTCCCTTGCAGAAATTCTGTCCAGACTGCTTTGGTGCAAGGCTTTTCTAAGCTCAATTTTGTTGCAGTTTATTTCTGTATTTGACAACAGATCCAAAAATCTAGTAACATGTATTCTCTACAGCATCCCTTCAGTATTTTTACCTCAGCAGAGCTCCTAATTTAATTTCTTGTTCCTCCCCAAAGAACATATATATTACAGAAATTAGTTATTTTAATAACTAAGAGTCACAGAATTATTTTTGTCCTCTACTGTACAATCTCCAAATCTACCAAATTTTTTTTTAGAATAAGACAATACTGTTTGTTAGACTATTTTCAAAAGTTATAAGATAATCCTTTAGATAATGCTAAAAGGAAACTGCCTAACTAAAACAGAAATGTCATTTACATTGTCTCTACCATTAAGTAGAACAATTGATTTTAGTCAGTTTTTAAAAAAAATGTTTAATTACTACATTGTTAGTTACATCTAATTTTGCTCTTGTTGCCAATCTTTCAACATTTTGCCTCTAGGGGTCAGTATAGGTCATGTCTCCAGAGCAAATGTTAATTTCACTGTGTGGATAGAAACTATGGAGATGCTGTATGAGTCTAAGTTACTCCTCCATGACCAAGGAACTTTACACAAAATTTGGGACATTGCTCAATTCTGATGTCAGAATATACTGCCATACCAGAAAGTAGGCATGAGTAAGGGAAATCTCTCATGAAAGCTTTTGACACCTCAGGTTCTTCCTTATATTAACTTTTTGCTATAATATTGTTATTGCAACTTTAATTGATTTTCTTTGCTGTATTTTGATATGGACAGGAGAATTCCATTTAGTTATCTGCTCATATAAACATTTGTGTAATCCTATGGAAATGCATCTTAAAATATTTTATAAATCCATTTGAATTATTACTGAGAGTTGTGTCTCAAACTGTCTGACTTTTTAAATCAGTACTTGAAGTACTAAAAATGTAAAAAGCATTCCTAATGTGTTTTCGTTTCAATTTAGCAATCACACTGGAATTCTCAGTTTGAATCACTTACAGTGTTTTTCTTTGTAAATATATCACAAGATTCTCTTTGGGGTCAAAATTCTGCCTTTTCACATGTTTGCACCCCTGTAGTAAAATTTAGCTCTGAATAAGATACTTTGTTTCAATACATATCTAAATTAAAAAGCTAAGTATATAGTTACAAAAGCCCTAACCTTTTATTCCTACCAGTCGGATGATACTTACATAAATACTAGGTGTAGGTGGATTCAACTTGTCCTTTGGCAAGGGAGGGTATGGTGGAGGTGGTGGTCGTGGAGGTGGACATTTATCCAATAAAATGCTACTGTTAGATAAGCCATTTTTACCCAGATTCCTAAAAAGGAAAGAGAGCTGTCTGTGTGAACATTTGATTAAAAAAATTACAAGTATATTTACTGAATATGTGCTAGTTACACATTGTGCACAACAGAAAATATTAATGATGTACAAGGGTAAACCATAATTATGGGCTAAGTGGAACCTCCAGGACATATCTTAATCAAGGATTCTCATTTAGTAAGATGACACTATTTTAAATTATTCCCACTATTTCCCTCTCCCCACATTTACAAAAACACCACCATTAGTTAAAAATATAACTAATCTCAAAAGAAAGAAAATAATTTAAATTATAATTTAACACAGCAAATAGTTTTTAACTTGAAGTACAGTAAAACCTTATTAATTGGCACTGACTACCAGGTGATCCATTCATAGCAGTGAGGAACAAAAAATACTTTTCAGATCAAGTCTATCTGGTAATAGTGGACATAGCATTATTAAATTGGTAATACACAGAAACTCTCACAGAATTTCATACAAAAGGCTGTTACGTCACAAACTGCAAATTTGCAATCACCGAGTAAGAACACATATGATTAAAAAACTACCATGCAGTAATGTACTTCATTCATTTATTTTGACAAGTTTAATTTAATACTTGTACTTCACTGTCTACTAGCATATACATATTGTAGAATAATTTGTTAAAGTCACTCTGCAGCACTCAACTTCTAAATCTTTCTTGTGAAGCACAGTAAGACTAAATTATTATGCTTGAACATTACTGAAGTGAGAATTAACGAAGATATACTGCGGTTTTTTTTGGTCTAGGAGTGGGACTATACAGTTACTCTTAAGTACAAAATTAATAATCTTTCCCCCCCCCAAACAAATGACATTTTATATGCATATAAAAATATGGGGCTTATGTGGCACAGTATCCTCTTAAATCCTTTACTCTTATCTAACCTACAAGGATAAATGTACAAAACATGATTTATTTTAAAAGAAGAGTGTGATGCCAAGAGGACTTGAGATATTGAAATAGTCTCGATATCTAATAGACATGGCCCTATTTCAGACTAAAAATAGTCACAAAATCTTTCCCAACAAATGATCAATACAAACAACCCTCTGTCACACACACTATCATTCAAAACAAGAGTACAGATAAGAACTCTGAGAAAGGGCATCATCAAAATTCATCATGTTGTATTCTAACTCTGGTGTATGAAAAGTTACACGTGTAGCTCAGCATAAGCGGTAAGGGTATGTGATGAAATGTTAGTGAATACCAGTCCGTCAGTGCACTGCATGTATTTTACTTGCTAAACTAATATGATACTAGATCAGTTTCTGACGTAGTAAATTCAGAAGTTAATTGGAATGACTGCACAACAGTGGAATCAAACCCAAACAAAATGACCCTGCGCTGATTCAATGCAGTGTTTGAAATTTTCTATTCTTAAGGAGAAGAAACTCAAAATTATTACTCCCACAGCTACTATAATTTTGCTTCCCATAGCACATATAGTTCTGCAGTTGGTATTATTGCATATTATTATTTGTGATGTGATATATCACCTAGGAGCTCAGTCAGGAACCAGGACCCCACTGCGCTAAGTGCCATACAAACACAGAAGAAAAAGACAGTCCCTGCCTCAAAGAGCTTACATACGGTACAAATTTTAATGCCTTAATGTATCATGTTCACTTTGCCTATTATAGTTGCTGCACAAGGCCCTGACTGGGCACAGCACTTAAGCATGTGCTTAAATGTGTTGCTCAATCAGGGCTTAAAATATCAAACAATGTTGCAGTTGTACTTCACTGTTGCATAGTGAAATATACCCACCAAGTTACACTTATAGCTGGGTGGTAGCTGAACTGGACATCTGTCACGCAAGAGGTGACTAGGGTGGGAAGGGGTTATGCAGCCAGAAGATGGGTTGGACTATTGTTAGTGTAGGGTGACCAGATGTTCCGATTTTATAGGGACAGTCCGGTTTTTGGGTCTTTTTCTTATATAGGCTCCTACTACCCCCCATCCCCTGTTCCAATTTATCATATTTGCTGTCTGGTCACCCTAGGTTAGTGGGATGTCCACACACATCAATTTACAATCTTTTGATCACAAATTGACAGGTGCCTGCTTTAGGATTGCAATCCCAAGCATATAACGTGCCCTTCAGAGCTGGTGACATGCTAAACTGGACACTTTCTTGGTACCAAACACATGTTCTATTTCAAAGGTTCTCAAATGTCACTGCACCGCGACCCCCTTCTGACAACAAAAATTATTACACGATCCCAGGAGGGGGCCAAAGCTGAAACTTGAGCCCTGCTGCCCCGGATGGGCGGCCAAAGCCAAAGCCCAAGGGCTTCAGCCCTGGGTAGGTGAAACGTAGCCTGCGCCCTGCCACCCAAGGCTGAAGCCACTCTTGGGCTCTGGTCCCGGGCCCCAGCAAGTCTAATGCCAGTCCTGGCAATCCCATTAAAACAGGATCCCGACTCACTTCGGGGTCCTGACGAACTGAGAACCGCTGATCTATCTGTAAGCAAGATAGATCTTGAATGCTCAAGATTAAAATTGAGCAGTCTTAAAAAACCCACAGGTGTACATTCTATTTCACTGTGCAATGCCCCAATACACTCATATGCAAACTGAAGAGACATTAAAAGTTCAGTATAAATGAAGGAACATTTTGTTATTTCTAATCACCTGTCTTCAAACACCTGAAATAAATTTGGTCTTTGTTGTACGTTAAGTCAATGGCAAGTTTTAATAAATTATTTTAATTATACGAACACTTTGTACCATGTGATTTTTTCCCTAAATTATGAAAATACCTTCTTCATATCTGGACATTAAAAATAGATGAATAGATTTTCTTCAAACCTTACAAAATAGAAAATCACTCATTTGTTTGAGCAGAGAACAAACATTAGAAATTTCTATGGGAACAAAGAAATCAGGGAATGAACAAACAGTTCATCATGTTTAGTATTCTGTGTCTAACAGTAGTAAATGCCATATGCTTTAGAGGAAAGTGCAGTAAACCTCACAACTACTCAACAACCTGTTTATAAGGAATTTTCTTCCTAACCCCACAGATATTTCCTGAGACATTATATCCCTTAATAAAAAAACCCCTATAATTGTGGATGGTGCCATTATGCAAATACATTTCTAATCCTTTTAAAAATCCTAATAAGCTCTTGACCTCAATAACATAAGGTGGCTGAGAGTTTCACAGGTTTCTTATACATTGTGTAAAAGTAGCATTTCATTTTTTAAATCAGTGTTAAATGCATCTTTCAATCTCACTAGGTATCACCTTGTTCTTGTGTAACCTGAGTTATTATTTCACATACCTATATCATGTTGCCACTTATTCCCCTGTCCAAACTTAACAGTTCTCTTTTCAATCTCTCCTCAGATGAAACTTTTCACGCCTCTTTTTTTTTTTTGCGCCCATCTCTGGACTCCTAGCTTTGCTATACTTCTTTGAGAGCCAAACTGAACCTTTAGACCAGGTGAGGGCATATTATCATTATGCAAGGATATAACATTTTCCATCCCATTCTTTACACCTCTGTAGTGGTGCCCCTTATGTCCTTCCATGCCTCAGTTTCCCTGCTGGTTGATAGTCTACCTTCTCAGTGATTGGGTTGTTCAGCCCTCAAGCCAAACCAAAAACTTTTCCCCTTCCAGGTTACACAAAGTCCAAATGAAAGGAGAGTCCAAATACAAAACCTTCACCTAGTCCCTCTCGCTAGGCCACAGCTGTCCCCCAAAGGGTCTGTCTGAACTTTCCCCCTGGGTGCAAGATTACCAAATTAGTTTTTCACTCCTTGACCGCAGGGATCCTTTATTCTTTAGTTGGCAGAGCCACCCTCTCTTACGGAATACACCACCTGCAGATGGCACTACTGAGGCAGAGGAACTCATGCCCTCTATCTACCACAGGCTCCAACTTAGCGGCCCTAAACAATGAAGTAACTGTCCACTCCAGCCTCAACTCCTCTCTTTCACTCTTCCTCCTAAAGCTACTTCCTATATTTGCTTGTCAGCCAACTTTCTCTTTATCTCTTTTCTGGTCTTTCCCACACCAAACCTGAGAGAGTTGCATTAGGCCAGACAGGCCCAATCAGCCAATTAAGCAGCCAATAGGGGTGATTTAGGCTGTGTAGAGAGTGCTAGTTAGAAGAAAGCTCACCTGTGAGGGAACAGGCAGGGCTTCTCTAAAGCCAGCAGGCTGGCAACAGTGTGAGCAGGGAGGAAACCTGCAGTCTCTCTCTCTCTCATTCTCTGAGGCAAGGGAAAAGGAAGGGGTGATAGGAACCCCTGAGGAAAGGGATATTATGCTAAGAGGAAGGGTTTACCTAGTAGGTCAAGAGATAGAGGTCTGAGTAGGAAGGGCGGAGAATGAACAGCTTGGAGAAGCATGGTAGGAAGTAGTCCACGTGTGAAAGCAGTAACGTAGATGTTACTGCAGACCTTACTTGATTGCTGTAAGACCCTGGACTGGAACTCAGAATAGAATGTAGGCCTGGGTTCCCATACCATCTGCTGTACAGTGTTATTGCTAGGGGCAGTCAGTAGAAAGATTGATGGAATCACTGCACGAGTGACATAATCAGGGCAGGGGGCCTGAGGATGGCCTGACAATGCTAGTGCAAAAGGACTTTGAAAAGACTCCGCAGGATGGGTAATCACTGTGGGACCTGACCAGAGGACTGAATCACAAAGCAGTCATGCTGCAACTCCGTAAACAAGAGGAGAATTGCAGAAGGCAGAGGAGAAGAAAGGAGGCACTGAGCTAGGTGAAGCCAAATTGCCAGAAGAAGGCACCACGCAGCAGTGCATAGAGCATACCCTGACAGTCTCCTTCTCAATGGAAGTCTCACCAAAGGTAGCTGCACTCTCTAGGCCCCTCCCTCTCTTTCTTACCATAGGAAGACCCTCAACATGTCTGCCACTTGCCTCTTCCTTGATCTCTTTCCACACTCAGCAAAATAAAATAAATAAAAAAAATAATCCCAGTCTCTTCCCCAGCATGCATTACTGTCAAGTCTACCAGATTTTCCTTGTCCTGGCCAAAATAGGGACTAGGTCTCTAACTTCCCTTAAAGGGACAGAAAGAACTTTTAACATCTTCCTTCCTTCTTTTTTTTTTTTGGACCTCTCTGCGCTAGGAGTGGATGTTTTCTTTCATAATTAAGTCCAAAGCTGACAGTGACGAGTTACAAAAGGTCTCACAAAACTGGGTGACGGCACAACAAAATGGCTGATGAAATTCAGTGTTGCTCAGTGCAACTATATGTACAAAATAATGGGGTCTAAATTAGCTGTTACCACTCAAAAAAAGAACTTGGGAGTCATCATGGATAGCTCTCTAAAAACATCTGCTTAATGAGCAGCAACAGCCAAAACAGTGAATGGAATGTTAGAAACAATTAAGAAAGGGGCAGATAACACAGAAAATATCATAATGCCACTATATAAATCCATGGTACACCCACATCTTGAATACTGAATGCAGTTCTGGTCACCTCATCACAAAAATGATATATCCAAACTGGAAAAGGTACAGAGAAGGGTAACCAACATGATTAGGGGTACGAAACAGCTTCCATATGAGGGGAGACTAAAAAAATAGACTGCCCAACTTAGACAAGAGATAACTAAGGGGAATTATGATAGAGGTCTATAAAATTATGACTGGTGTGAAAAAAGTGAATAGGGACATGTTATTTATCCCTTCACATAACACAAGAACCACTGGTCACCCTGTGAAATTAACAGGCAGCAGGTTTAACAAACAAAAGGAAGTACTTCTTCAAACAACACTCAACCTGTGGAACTCATTGGCAGTGGCTGTTGTGAAGCCCAGAAGTATAAGTGGATTAAAAAAAGAAAAATTCATGGAGGATAGGTCCATCAAAATGGCTATTAGCCAAGATGGCCAGGGAGGCAACCCCATGCTCCGGGTGGCCCTGAACTACTGACTGCCAGAAATTGGGACTCAACGACGGGATGGATCATTTGATAGTTTCCCTGTTCTGTTCATTACCTCTAAAACATCTGCCAACGGCCACTGTTGAAAGACAGGATACTGGGCTAGATGGACCATTGATGAGTATTCTTATGTTCAGCCTTCTGCAGTGACCCTGAGTGTTTCTGCTAAATGGTTAGATTACATTTTGAACTCAAATGTGTATGAGTTCAGATTAATCTTTCCAATGTACATTACCTTAATTTCTCTACACTGAATTTCAGCTACCATTAAGTTGTCCAATCATTCTGCTTTGTTAGGTCCCTCTGTAATTCTTCAAAGATTTCTTTTTTTGACAAATATAAATAACTCATCTGCAAATACTGCCAATCTGCATTCACCTCCTTTTAAAAATCATTATTAAATATATTTAACACATTCCAGTCTTCCTATTTATCCTCTGGGGTAGGGTGTGTGCGCGTGCATACTTCTGAATATCAAGGCCTAAAAGATTTTTCCAGAAAGAAATACAATGTTCTTGTTCCTCTTTAAAACAAACAAACAAAAACAAACCCCCAAAACACTGAAATAACCGCAATGTTAAATCCGCTTGCGTGGACGAATTTGTGGGGGTTTCAGAGAATGCAAATGTTAAGTTTCCATATTTAACTGAAGGAGGGATAATAATGAATCTTTAAGAAAGGCATTCTTTCTCCCATGTGTCAATTCGGCACTCAAACAGAAGTTAACAAAAACGAGTAGTTCAGTTGACGAAAAATTAAACACTCAAACTTTAACTCTCAGTTCTCGTGGTATCATTTTACTAATTCAACAGTCATTCACAGCAGACAAGACCAGAATTTCTAACTAAGAAAAAAAATCTTTTTGGTAACAGTCCTCTTAGATCTTCTACACCATAAAAACAAAAAACAAAACGTGCATAAATTTTTTCTTCCTCTTCCTCCACCTTTAGCCTTTCGTCATGTTGAATAAACCATTTATTCCTACTATATTTTCTGTCTCATAGCCAGTTTCTAATTTATGACAGAATTTTACCTCTCACCCCAGCTACTTAGTTTCCTTAATAGCCTTTTGTAATGGATTTTGCAAAGGCTTTGGACTTTTGTAATGGACTTTGCAAAGTCCAAATGAGTATCAACCAGTAATACTTTATGCTCTGCTGAAGTGCCCTAAGAATTTTAGCTTACTGATTAGTCATAGTTTTCTTTTTCAGTGTAATCTAGGTGTTTTATAACTATCTTTATTTACTGTTCCAAACACTTTCCTTGGTACTACGTGCGACTCCTCACTGGACTTCATTTGTGACAGGTTTCAGAGTAGCAGCCATGTTAGTCTGTATCTGCAAAAAGAAAAGGAGTACTTGTGGCACCTTAGAGACTAAAATTTATTTGAGCATAAGCTTTCGTGAACTACAGCTCACTTCATCGGATGCATTCAGTGGAAAATACAGTGGGGAGATTTATATACACAGAGAACATGAAACAATAGGTGTTACCATACACACTGTAACGAGAGGGATCAGGTAAGGTGAGCGATTATCACCTTTTGTAGTGATAATCAAGGTGGGCCATTTCCAGCAGTTGACAAGAACTTCTGAGGAACTGGGGGTGGGGGAGGTGGGGGAAAGGAAATAGTTTTACGTTGTGTAATGACCCATCCACTCCCAGTCTTTATTCAAGCCTAAGTTAATTGTATCCAGTTTGCAAATTAATTCCAATTCAGCAGTCTCTGGTTGGAGTCTGTTTTTGAAGTTTTTTTTGTTGAAGAATTGCCACTTTTAGGTCTGTAATCGAGTGACCAAAGAGACTGAAGTGTTCTCCGACTGGTTTTTGAATGTTATAATTCTTGACATCTGATTTGTGTCCATTTATTCTTTTACTTAGAGACTGTCTAGTTTGGCCAGTGTACATGGCAGAGGGGCATTGCTGGCACATGATGGCTTATCACATTGGCAGATGTGCAGGTGAACGAGCCTTTGATAGTGTGGCCTCAGATGTTTTTGTCAACTGCTGGAAATGGCCCACCTTGATTATCACTACAAAAGGTTCACCCCCCCACCGGTAATAGCTCACCTTACCTGATCACTCTCACTACAGTGTATATGGTAACACCCATTGTTTCATGTTCTCTGGATATATAAATCTCCCCACTGTATTTTCCACTGAATGCATCCGATGAAGTGAGCTGTAGCTCATGAAAGCTTATGCTCAAATAAATTTTTTAGTCTCTAAGGTGCCACAAGTACTCCTTTTCTTTTTGGACATTTGTAATTCTCAGGATCAACCACCAGCATTTTAAAAAAACAGATTCACTTAAAATTCTTACTTGCTTTAATAAACTTGGCTATTTGCTCTTCAAATTCCCATCTTCTATTTTATCACCCAAAATGTAGGCTTCTTTCTACTGTCTTAACCTGTGTTGGATTTTTTTTTTTTTTTTTTTGGAGGCTACTTATTTGACAAGTAAAACTTTGAGCTTTCAACATTTAAACCATTTTTTGCCTTTTTGTTTTTTTTCTCTCTCTTTCTTGTTTTAGGGTTATTCACTATTTATACTCCTGTCTTATTGTAGCCTTCCATGCTGGACTTTATTTAAAAATAAACAAACTAAAATAAAGTGAGGAATTAAACTAAACAAGGCCCTTTTTCTACAGATTAGTGGTATTGTGCTGATTTCTGATATGATCCCTCATATGAGATGCTGTATTTAATTACATTGTGCCTCACTATTATTTAGTAGGTCAACTATACTTACTTCTTGCACCAACACCTGTGCATTACTTAGTTCCAAGATGAGAATAACTTGTTCTAGAACTACATGATCCAGAAAGCAGCCCTTTACAGGTGTTGAGAAATTGCTTCTCTAGCTATTTTAAAGCTATAAACACCAGAGAGAAGACTATTCTGTATGTCCACAGCAGATCTCTGAAGAATATCCAAGTACTAATGACAAACGTTAGTAAATCTTCAATACCCCAGCAGGTTAGTATGTACTAATAGAGGCCAGGACAGAATAGGAGTAAGGGGAGAATTGGTAGACCACGTATAAAAAAAGTAGAAAATTATGTTCAACTATCCCCTATCCTCCAAAGCTCCCTAATCCAAAGAAATTCCAACAGGGAAACAGGAGGGTAAAGAGAACCAAATATTCCCAGAAAGGAGTAGCAGCATCACAGGGGGAAAAGTAATAATTACTTGAATCTGGGATGAAGGCTTCTATTGGTAGAAAAAAAACCCTCAACATTTTCCCCAAAAATATTCTGAACACTGCATTTGAAATAAAGACTATGATGAGAATTCCCACTCCTGACAAAAATTAAATTAAAGCATTGAAACTGAAAGGCTCCAGGATTCACTGAGAACTAAGCAAAATGAATAGTATTTTTTCCCCTAACACAAAATATTACATTATTTATCCATGTATTTCTTCTACACTTTACAAATGGGAAAATGTATAATGGGTAGCACAAATTTGACGAGAGCATTATTTTGGGTTAAAAGGGATTCAATGTTGAAGAAATCTTCCAAAGTACATTAAAAAAAATCAAAATGAACAATTCCCCGCTCCCCTGATTCCTGTGTTTTATGGTTGGTTCCAGACACCCAGTTTTCTGTAATTAAGTCAGTCCTGTATTTGGGACATAACGTCCATCACAGACTGACGTAATAAACTTGAGCAATATTATAGGATCAAACAAATGAAAGAGCTGTGAGGGAGAAGGACCTTAACAATTAACTTGGGTACCTTCAGTAGGGAACAGAGAAATACTGGGGAAAATATTAATATGTACATTTCATATCCCCAAAGTTTACTCCAGAGCAACTGCCTGCCTTTAGATATGAACTAATGATTATGTTAGTATTTATTTTTAAGTTCAGTATTTCTCTTGTGGGTAGTTTGAGTGATTTGTACATCAATGTTTCCACTGAAAAATGTTAGCATTATTTTTCTGATTAAAAACAATATTTTAATTGTAAATGGGCTGTCTAATGGAGGATGCATCTGCAAGGATGCCTTCCAATTGCAATTATTGCTTTATTTTTTTCGTCCTGGATCGAAAGTACCTGCAGATTTTGCACCTGTCTGTTTGGTGCTCTTCCCCCTGACACTTCAGGCACGAGTTGTGGGGGTTGCCCATTGGCATGGGCTTATTGCAGGTCCCAAACGGTTTAAACCCTTGGCTCTGAGGCATGCCCCGGAACCGAGGGAAGGAAAGGGATAGGGTGGAACCCCAGTCCCTAACCAAAAGTGTAACTCTAAACTAAAAACTGAAACCTAAGCTAAAGGAAGCACTTGCGAGGCAAGCAAACGCTGTTCCATCGACTGTCACTGGTGGTAAGACGGAACTGAAGCGGGGTTGGGTCGGCAGGATCATATATTGAGCACCATAAAGGTGCCACCGCAGGGGTCTCCATGGCCGACCCAATGGGTACTGCTAAGGGAAAACTTTCCGACGATCGTACACGTGGTGCATGCCCACCCTGACTGGAATTGACATGAACAAGCACTCGAAGAACCACCACACTTATGCCTGCTTTGGTTCATTGCCACTACTGCTCACAATTGATAAAATAAGTATGTCAAACTATACTTAAATTCACAGAAGTATCCATCAGAAGTAGGCTATTTGTTAGTGGGAGCAACAACTATTCACATACTATCAGCAGAGGACTTAATGTTTTCAATCAGACAAGCAACACCTACTGTACTGGATTATGGACTTCCTTGAAAAATGTTTCAGGATGCATGATCTAATATGTTAGCAGAATATTTAATTTTTTCCAACTTTCTCACTAAAAATATTTTCTTACTACAATGGTGTGCAACTGCTCAGGGAGAGTGGAGGATTCTTTATCACATGTGCAGGGCAACCTCTCTCATAAGGTTGACGTTTCCACAAGACTGGCAAGCTGGTGCCAGCAGAGCTCAGTTTGCCTGTGAGGTGGCCTGTGTCCCTTTCCCCTGGCGTTCTTCGTGCTTAGATCAGGGGAACAGTGGTCTTGTGTGGTAGCAACCTGCAGACCAGGGATACTCAGACCTCAGTGGTTCAGGAGAAAATTAGTGATCAACATTACCCAAAAGAGTCACAGTAGTGCGAATTCATGGTTTCATTTATTATAGTACTATATTCTCATACTTAAACAGTATGATGGGAAATATTTAGTGTGTCGTGTGTGTATATAATTCTCACAGCAAAATGACTCACCAAGCATTATTATTTTCTCAACTACAATTTGGTTAATAACACTGAAAGCATCCTGACTGCCTGTTAATTAAATCACACAGTATTTTAATATGTGCTGCAAGGAGCTGCGGAAGACACATTACAGAGCCACTTGTGGCTTCAGAGCCACAGTCTGAGTATCACTGCTGTAGACTAATGATGGGGAAGGTACAGCCATACCATGAAGACAATGGGAGGCATGCGGGGGGGAGGTGGGAGGGACAGATCCTCCAAAAAACTCCCCTTTATCGGGGACCTGGAGGTTAGGTGTGGGAAGGCAGGGGTCAGCACATGGGAGCACAGCAAAACATGGAAGTGGTAGGCCCAAGCAGCACCTACTTCAAAGAGGGTTGATGATTCCGGGAGCCTCACCCCTGGACCACAATCCCAGTGGCTAGCTAAAGATTTGTTCAGTGAAAGGAGAGCAGTACCAATGCTTCCATCCTCCCTACTGTCCTAAATAAGGACAGGAAGAGCCTGAGGAGGGGAGAGCTACTCTTGGTGAAGCTTTCAGCCCTTATTTTAATGCTCCAGTCTTTTAATTCCACAGCTAGGAACAGGTTTCAGAGTGCTAGCCGTGTTAGTCTGTATCAGCAAAAAGAACGAGGAGTACCTGTGGCACCTGAGAGACTAACACATTTATTTGGTCATAAGCTTTCGTGGGCTAAAACCCACTTCATCGGATGCATGCAGTGGAAAATACAGTAGGAACATATAATACACAGAGAAGAAGAAAAAATGGGGGTTACCATACCAACTCTAACAAGACTAATTAAAGTGGGCTATTATCAGCAGGAGAAAAAAAAACTTTTGTCGTGAAAAATCAGGATGGCCCTTCCAAACAGTTGACAAGAAGGTGTGCGTAACAGTAGGGGAAAAAATTAGCATGGGGAAATAGTTTTTACTTTGTGTAATGACCCATCCACTCCCAGTCTTTATTCAAGCCCAATTTAATGGTGTCCAGTTTGCAAATTAATTCCAGTTCTGCAGTTTCTCTCTGGAGTCTGTTTTTGAAGTTTTTTTGTTGAAGAATTGCGACTTTTAGGTCTGTAATTGAGTGACCAGGGAGATTGAAGTGTTCTCCAACTGGTTTTTGAATGTTATAATTCTGGAAGTCTAATTTGTATCTATTTATTCTTTTGTGTAGTGACTGTCTGGTTTGGCCAATGTACATGGCAGAGGGGCATTGCTGGCACATGATGGCATATATCACATTGGTAGATGTGCAAGTGAACGAGCCTCTGATAGTCTGGCTGATGTGATTAGGTCCTATGATGGTGTCCCCTGAATAGGTATGTGGGCAGAGCTGGCAACGGGCTTTATTGCAAGGATAGGTTCCTGGGTTAGTGTTTTTGTTATATGGTGTGTGGTTGCTGGTGAGTATTTGCTTCAGGCTGGGGGGCTGTCTGTAAGCGAGGACTGGCCTGTCTCCCAAGATCTGTGCGATCCTGAAGGACGATCCCTCACTCTCAACTTCTTTCAAACTTTAAACATAATAGGCCTAGATGAATATTAATCTAACTAGTAGGTGTGAGAATTTTCTGCCCAAATTCTTCTAGTTATTGACTGAAGAGTTAAAAAAGTATAGCAGGGCAGCAAAATTCTGAATTATTAATTTTTTCTGTAAAACATGAGTTAGACAGGACGGGCACACACTGGGAAGTTGTGGGGCTGAGGAAAGAACATCTCATCATCTTTCACAAATGAGCAAATTTCTGCAATAGTTTTAGTTTCCATTTTTCAGGATATTTCAATATCGTGGCTCTCATCTTGCAGGAGGATCCCAAGGCTATGAGAAACCTTTTTTCTTAAGAGTGCTAAGTATGTATATACTCAGCAACACACACAGCTAGCCAGAACAGACTCAGGTTTTTCATCTTTGACCCAACTAAAACTAGTTCCCACCACTATTCAGGGACTGTTGACAGCACTTACTGACCTCCAAGCTATGCTCTTTCCCACTTCCTATAGCTGCTTCTCTCTCTCTCTCTCAACGGCAGCCAGCCAGCTTCCATCTCCATTGCCCACCTAAGCGAATACAGCTGAGGTGCAGGAATGCTAAGCAGGTAGCCCACTGCTTATTGCCTGAAAACTGGGCTAAGTATTAGGTGAAGCCCTTGGAGACAGAAACCATATCTGCATGTATGGGAGAAGGACTATAGGAAACACAAGAACAGTCTTAGGGAGCAGAGGAGAGGATAAGACCTGATGACCACAGGATAGAAAGTTGGAACAGCATTTTTTAAGGGACAGCATTTCCAATAAGCTGGTGATTCTTGGTTGAAATGTTTTATGTGATTTCTTGTGAATTTTAGTTTATTTGTCTCTTTTTTTCTCTCTCAGTATCACTATAAGCCGGAACTTTAAAATTGACCAGAATAGACATTCAACTGTCCAGCATCTTCCAAACACACAGCAATTATTTGGATATTCTTTTAAACAAAGTAGACACTAACATGCAAAGTGGGCTAAGACTTTTCTATTGTACCTTAAGAAAATATAAAGAGACTTTCTATCATAGACCCCTTAACCCAGCAAAGCATATAACAGTCAAGATTGATCTTAAGATTTGTGGGAGCCCCCAATAGCTAGAAAATGAGTAGAGACAATATCAAGTTGTGGGAGAAGAAAATGAGGATAACTCTGAGTTGCAAAGGTTTCAGAGTAACAGCCGTGTTAGTCTGTATTCCCAAAAAGAAAAGGAGTACTTGTGGCACCTTAGAGACTAACCAATTTATTTGAGCATAAGCTTTGAGTTGCAAAGTTTGCAGAGGATATAGGGGTTTTTGTTTGTGTTTAAAACTAAACTAAAATCTTCAGTTTCTTAAATTTGCAACACTTACATTACTGGTATTTCAATGTTCTGTGGTTTTTCATATTTATATTCATATTTAATTTCAGTAATATTATATATATATTTATTATATATCACTGAAATTTTTAAATGAGCACATTACAATGCAGCCACAGGTTTAAAAGTAGAAGGAAGATCAAAAACTATCCTGAATCATTATTCCCAGCTATCAGAAATGAAATATAATTTGGAATCTCTCTTTTGGCAAGGACAGCAAAACATAGGAGCAATGAAAAGCTATTACAAAATGAATGCAGTATACATGCTAGTCTTTTTGCTACTGCATACATACTTCATGAGTTATTTCATTTTAAAAATGGACCACTGGTTGTGATGGGTATTTCACTGAAATAGTTATAGTTTATCAAACATTCGACTAGAAAGTTCATAAAATTCTCATTAGCTAACTAATAAAATCATGTATGATTTTGAGAGGCAGATTTTGAAGGCACAGAAAAAGGACAACTAAACCTCATGACAGTAAAGAAAGGAAATCCATACATACGATCAATTCTGCAACACTACAATAAAGTAGAAACCTGTTTATCCAAAACCCTATTATCCAAACCTCTGCATTATCCAAATCTCTTCCTTGCCCCCAAACACAAGATACATGTTGTAGAGGGCATGTATCTTGTGCTGGAGGACAAAGAAGGAATTTGGATAAGGCAGAGGTTTGAATAATAGAGCAAAGACCACCAGAGAGGACTACAAAGAGAACGATGAGGAGCCATGGTTGTAAGGGAGGCCACTCTGCAGCTGAATGGCTCCTGCAGCAGGGCAGGTAGCCCTCTGTAGCCCCACTGTCACGGGAGCGAGTGAGCAGGGGCTGTGACAGAGGACCTGCAGAGGGTTCCTGAGTTACTGCAGGGCTGGTGCCTGCAGGGATCTGTCACAAGATGCAAGTCCTGCAGCCCAGGGTGCCTGCTCTGCCCTGCCAGAACTGGAGCCTCCTCCATGCACCTACAAGGTCCAGATGTCACTGGCTCTGCGACAGCTCAAGGAGCCCTCTGCAGCCCTGCTGTTGTGGAAGTGAATGAGCAGGACATAGCAGAGAGTCACAGCCAGGACCGCAAGGGGGAGGAGAAAGAAGAGGTCAACAAGCCTCCAGCTGCCTGGGAGGTCCACCCTGCTACCGAATGACCCTCAGACCCTCTTGTTTATCCGAATAAAATCAGTGTCCTCCATGCTATTCGGATAATTGGAAGTATACTGTAGTTAAAGATTACGCAAATTAGTGTCAGAAACTGAAGTTACTTTTAAACTTTCCACAATCAGTTACGTACAGATGGTCCCAATCTACAAACTCATAAAACCTTCACTTCTGTAAGGATGACAGATGTAAATGCTGGACTTGGAAAGGACGCAAGACACTATTCTAATTCTTTTGTTTTTTTTTTAAAGCTAGAACAAGATTTACCATTTGAAAAAAGATAGTCATGCACTGAAACATGTCAATTTACAGGCAAAACCTCACTGAAGGATTTCTTTCTTTATATAAAGACGATCTCTTCTAGACTCTGCCCACCAACAATTATTTGACTATCACTAAATATTTCAAATTTTATCAGACTCAAAATGTAGTTAAACAAAAATGTTCTAAGTCATGAATATGACCCCTCTGCTCCTTGATTTATTACAGTTTGGGTCCACTATACTCCATGATTCCACAACCATAAGAACAGACACAGAACTGCTCGCTGACCACAAGATCAGCACCTCATAAAGAATGTAGAATTAAGATTCATTAGCTCAGTTTGAAACCATTTATATTAAAAATAGTGGACACAATTTCCAATGGCCACCACATTCTGTCTGATATTATCAAGTCACAAGACATCAGGCAAACAGTCTAGCAGTTCAAGTAATCAAGGTAACATACAAGGATTTTTTGCGTTTCACCTATTTGTGAGGGTGCAATGGGGGAAGGTTATGAAAATGTTTCATTGGTGTCATAATGACAAAGATTAAAGTTCATTTATTACATATTGCCAATCAAAAACTTTTAGGGTGAAATACCTTACAGGATGGTTTAATTATTTTAAAAAAGCAAGCATTATAAACCAGGAAATTCAGAATAAAGGTTACATTTAAAAGAAACCCAAACATGCGGAGGTATGGAAAGTTAGGGCAGCAAAACAACCTTAACTCTGCCCCCTGTATGACATCATACAATGTGCTTATGATTAAGACATTTTAGTGTGTGTAGCCCCAGCTTAGATTAAACTGATTATGAAAGACATTTTTTTTTCTTTTTTTCCTTTAAGGTGTCGATACAAGGCAGAGTTAAAGTTGCCTGAGTGCCCTAACTGTGCACTTCTATATCTTAATATGTTTGGATTTCTTTTAAATTTAACCGTAAACTTTGAAAATCCAGGGTTTGTAGTGCTTTGTTTTTGAAACGTTACATTGTCTCTCTAAGTTATTTTACTCTAATCCTTAACTACTTAATCTCAACCTTATCTCTATTTTAAACTTAATTTTTGTCTGGTAGTTTCCTGTTAAAAATTACAAATTTAATACATTTTCAATAAACAAGAAACCCAAAGAAAATATTACCATGTGATATTTGAACATATGAGATATTCAACCTTAAAATCTTTTTACATTATTTTTAATTTTAATTTTTAGGGCCAGATTCAGTAAGATATTCTGGGTGCCTTACATCACAACACACTTGTACAAATCTGACAGAATGTACTCCTCATTTTCCTTTATCTCCTTCACCCTTCATATACCTCATGTACAAACTCCATCTCCTAGTTTACCTCTCCTTTCTGCCCTTATTGTTGAGAAGCTCTAAGTTTAATAAACAGTTTTTGAAAATAAATATTTCCATTAATTTTGTTGCTATTTTTCATAACAGTTCTGTCAGTTGAGGCTGAAGAATTACTGTAAATACTCTCAGATAAATTAACAAAACTGCTCTCTCTGAAAATGACTGTCATTCCCCATTATTGTCAAAGGCAATTGAGACCAAAGGCTGCCTTAATTAAGATCCTTTCTTCAAAGTGGCCACTGCCTACTATTTTTCCCAATCGGATTGCTGCAAGGCTGCCTCTAAGGAAGAAGGTAGTCCCCAAGTTGTCAGAAGGCAAAGAGAAGCACTGTGATGATCAAGTAAACAAAGAGTGTGGCCATCTTTTGCTATGAAAACAACCTGTGGGTCCCAATCCTTTTAGGAACAATAGGAGATGGCAGCCATTTTGAAAAAGAGAACAATTCTTTATGTAATTCTTTAATGAACATTATTCAGGCTCTGCTGAAAGAGAAACTTACGTAAACAGAATAATGTCAAAAAATGATCATTAATCTTAAAACACAACTTTGAATGTAGCCTATGCAAAACATTTCAGTGGACTTTAAGTATCAGGGAAGCTTGAAGAGTATGTATTATTCTGTTATTCAGATCATTTGGGACAAAAAAAATCCCACTGATATTGGGCGCTAAATTTTTTAAATGACCAACTTTTAGATTAATTTTAACTGAAACTAATTATTTATTTGTAAATTCTCCTAAGAATTATTCTGTACTCAAAAAGTGCTGTAATTTTGAAGAGGAGCCATGACAATTACACCCATAATATCACAAGTGAAATTCTCTCATAAAAGGCCCTGACTATTATACAGGGGACAAAAGCCTTACAAAATAACATTACACGCATTTTTTACTATGCCTATTTGCTTTTAATTATCTTCAAATACTCTAAATTAATCACTATTGCAGCCTACAAAAAAGTGGATGCTGCTGAAATCCATGTTGCCTGCTGCATAATCCAACAGTCATTACAATAGAAACATTCCTTAAAGTGCATCTGAGCTTCAAATTTTATTCAGAAAAACAGATTAGAAAATGACTAGTAATTGCAAAAATAGCAGGGTACCTATAAAAATCGAAGTGATTCGTACAGAAACTAGTGACAGGAGAATCTCAGGACTTTCAGGTCAGATAAGTACCCACAAGTTTGGATGCTTAACTGAACCTCGTGGATTGCAAAATCGGTATACGTCTCCTGAAAATAGTCTCCTGTGCTACTTCAGCACTACCCCTTCTGACCCAAACCAGGACGTGCAAAAGTGCAATAAAAGTTCCCGGCCAATGGGAGCTGCAGCGCCGGTGCTTTGGGGCTGCGCAGAGCCTCCCTGGCCTAGGAGCCAGAGGACCATGTTGCCGCTTCTGGGAGCTGCCTGAGGTGAGCACTGCATGGTGCCCACACCCCCCTCCCATGCACCAGGACTTTTAATGGCCCAGTCAGCAGTGTATACAGCTTTATCCAGTTAGCTAACACAAATCTAGAAAGCTTAGGCCCTTGCTGCTTAGTCTCAAAATGAATGAAGTAGATCCTGAATTTCCAAATTCAGCTGTTCTAAGTAAGTAGGTCTTAAGAATCCTATGCATATCAAGACTGACAAAAGCTTTTCTTGCCCCAAATCAGGACAGAAAATGGGAATCATATGTAGAGTTCAACACAAATAAGACAGGACTTTAGAACACGATTTTAAAAAAAACCTAAAGCATCATCATTAGGGCCACACTGCACCTCACAAATAAACAGACTTTTCCTACCTCTCAAATTTTATTCTAAACACAAGATTAAACAAGAAAGCAAGAAAAAGCGTGATGGAGAGTAGGTGGAGACGAAAGCTCAGGGAGCACAAGGGGCATAAAAAAGTTCTGCAGTTATTTAGGCATGTAACATGCATGTCTTAGAATTAATGTGGTAAGTTCACTTTTTTTTTTAAACGCCAATTAATTTTAAACAAATCTTTGTTTTGGACCTGGAATCAAGGATGTGGGGTGGTATGTGAAAGAAGGGGAAGATGGGGAAGGAAGGAAGATGAAGAGGGACAGATAAAGTGGAGAGAGAAGATGAAAATGCAGTGAAATATGGAAAAAAGAAAAGGAGTACTAGTGGCACCTAACCAATCTATTTGAGCATAAGCTTTTGTGATGTGGATCACTAATGGTGACCAGAGTCCTAGGAAGTCCAGTATTATGCAAAATTTGAAAGAATGCAGGTTCCAATGGTGAAGGTACAGAAGAGAGTCTGAAAATGCTGTTGGCACTGTGGATGCTGCTGCAGGGCACCTCTGTGGGAGCTGGATGCTCTGGAGATGGCAATGCTACAGAACAAGGAGAACTTAGTGCACAATTCCACAAAGGTGTCAACCTGAGGAAACAGTTAACCAAATGTCCCTGATTTCTCTGGGTAACTTAAAACACTTACTCACAGACTTGGAGACTATCATTTTCACATCCTGGATTTCCTTGTAAGCATCAAGTATTATTTTAACTAACAAGGAGATTGGCAGGATTTTTTTCTTAGTTTCTATGAGAAATAAGCAGACAGCTAGAATTCTCTTATTTC